>NC_141685.1:388880667-398880667 GCF_964263255.1 Lissotriton vulgaris
TGTGTGTCATCAGCATAGGTGGTTAGCTCCATCCCGTCCTATATATATATATATATATATATATATATATATATATATATATATATATATAATAGTGTCGGACTGATGAAAGATCCCTGTGGCACCCCACATGGGAGTGTGAAAGAGGGGGAGTTGAACTTTCCGAGGCTTACAAGCTGGGAGCGATTTGCCAGGAAAGAGGCCAGTAATTCTTTGGCCTTGTGTGTAATGCCCATCTCAGAGACACGGCCGATCAAGGTGGCATATCACCAAAAATTCAATGAATTTGAGAGAGGGGCTATGAAGAGCTTTGGGCACTGTTAGTGGATGGTGGTGAGAAAATCTATGGAAAAGGTCATTTTGGGAGAATTAATGGAGTGTGTATATATATAACAAATGGAACATTTAAAAATGCTCTGTAAATTTAAGGAATTTGAAACTGAAGGTTAAGAGTTAAGTTTATTAAGATCGTAGATTGATTCGCGGAGCAGCACAAGTAGTAAGGATGATTAGTGTCCTCAATAGAAGCACTAGCATGCTCTGACAAAAAGAGGCTGCATTAAAGGCAAATTAAAGCAATATGGTGGCGCATAGTATGTAGCTTTGCCTTTTTGAAACAAACCCAAATTCTGAAAAGCTCCAAACTTTCAATTAACATTATAATTTAGATTTTTGTTTGTAAATGAAAGAAAATAAATCATAATTAGTGTATTTGCTTGAAGTATACTTGTTCCTGTAGTTTGGTGTACTTTTTTTAGGTTCAAATTCTAGATATTGTTTAGGCAGAGGCCCCTGGCTTCCACTAGTGATTCAGTTGGGGTCCTCGGATGTCAAACGTTTAAGAACCGCTAGATTACACCATCTCCACTGCTGGCTGACACAAAGCAGCAGATTTCTGATGGAACAAAGATGTAAAACAAAGGACAGTCATTGGCTATTGTTAGGACAACAATTTATATAAGGGAAGAACCTCCATAGCAGGTTTTTAAACCTGTATTGCGTAATACGGAGTTCTCTGCCTCTGGAGACACTGAGTTGAGGGTGGAAAGAGGAGTGCAAGGCACAGTTCAGGAGAAAGCACTTGCAAGGCTTCTCTCTTTCACACTCTACGTCCAATGTAGATGACCAGTTCACCTCTCAGTACATCTGCTTGTCTCCACAAGCTTTGAATTGCATCAGTAAAAAAGTAGTTCCACCATTAAGTACCCGGAGAAGAGAAGAGGAGAGGAACCATCATTGTAAAGAGGCTGTACATGAACAAGATGAACATATGTCTTCTGACAAAGAGGCAATAGAATAGGTTGAGTTCTTGAGGATAGTTTATTCTGATGACCCTGGCACCTCAGGTTATCACCTCCAGAGCAAGATAGTCTGCAAAAACATTTCTTCATTTTGTATAAAGCTGGGAGGTGAACTCCTTCACTGAGCTGTATGTGATGCCCTCTATAAGCAATGGAAAGACACTGAAAAAGTAAACGTTCTTTCTTCCTGTGCATGCACTGCCCTGTGCAAGTTTTTTGATGCTGACGTGCTATCACTAGAGTTGATAATTTACTGGCTAGCTGTTCCTTGCAATCCTGTGTGATTTCTGTAGTGGTGGATCCAACTGATCCTATTACTGCGAGGTGTATATAGCTTTAAAATGTACCTTTGAGGCGTCCATTTTTTTTATTCATTCAGAAAGGTATGGCACATATATTGTGCCACCCATTCTTAGATGCCGCCACTTGTGAAAGAGTACCTAATGATTTGATTTGTGTTAACTCCCAATAGCAAATCCACCTGGCTGTTTTTCAGGCCACCCGGGAGAAAAAAAGTCAATGAGATCTTCTTGTCGAATATAAATTTCTACATTTCCAAAACTAGTCGTTATTATTTAGGTAACTAATGAGGCAGATGTAGTAACCTCATGGTACATCACATAAAACAGTGTCTTCCACAAAAGGGCTTTCACTGACCAGATGTTTTGACTCATCAATAAACCCGGAAAGGTTGTCAAGCCAGAAAAAGAAGACTTTAACTCTATGGACATCAATGGTTAGGGAGATAAAATGAACATCGCATCTGTAAGTCTTTGCTGACAACCACTGCTCCAGCACCACTGTCCATGGTGCTGATGTGACTGCATACAGGTGTGGCACATGCTGAGGAGATTAGGCACAACAACCAGAATACGGGATGTCATCAGCCCCAGAGCCCAGCAGATCATGGTGCCTCCAGGTGTCATCTCCATCTACTGCAGGAGAGAGAAAGAATAACAAAGTGTTCACAATGTAGCGTCCCACGTAGTATCTACGCCCATCAGGAGGGATGTAGATCTGTATAACTCAACACCTCAACAGCCACACCAGCAAGAGAGCCACCTGGTTCACCGACGAACTCCAGACCTCCAAACGCGCATGCCCGAAACTAGAGAAGATATGGCTCCACAAACGCACACCGGACTACCACGCAGCCCCCAAGGACGCCTCCCGCAGACATCACCAACTCATCAGATTAGCCAAGAGATCCTCCTTCAAAGACCACCTGGATAACAACGCACACAACAGCAAAGAGCTCTTCAGCATCGTAAAGGAACTCTCCAACCCCAGCGCCAACAACAACGACATCCCGCCCTCACAAGAACTGTGCGACTCACTAGCCATCTTCTTCCACCGCAAGATCGCCGACATCCACAACAGCTTCAATACCACGACCTCTCAGACTACGCCAGACTCCACCTCCCCTGTGAACACCACCAGCGCCAACCGCCTGACCTCCTGGTCCAACGCCAACGACGACGAGACACGCAGGGTCATGAACTCCATCCACTCAGGATCTCCGTCAGACCCGTGCCCACACCACATATTCAACAAAGCAGACGCAGTCATTGCACCCCACTACGGAAGGTCATCAACATCTCCTCAGAAACAGCGACATTCCCGGAAAGCTGAAAGCACGCCGAAATCAACGCACTCCTCATGAAGCCCAAGGCGGACCCCAAGAACCTCAAGAACTTCCGGCCCATCTCCCTACTCCCGGCGAAGGTCATCGAGAAAATCGTCAACATGCAATTGGCCCGCCACCTCGAAGACAACAACATCTTGGACCCGTCCCAGTCCGGGTTCAGACGAAACCACAGCACTGAGACAGCCCTCATCGCCGCCACAGACGACATCAGGCGCCAACTAGACAACGGCGAAACATCAGCCCTCATCCTCTTAAACCGGTCAGCCGCCTTCGACACAGTCTGCCATCACACTCTAAAGACACGCCTCCTAGAAGCCGGAATCCAAGAGAAGGCCCTTGACTGGACCACGTCCTTCCTCTCCGGCAGAACCCAGAGCGTCCGCCTCCCACCATTCCGATCCGAAGCCACCGACATCATCTGCGGCGTCCCCCAGGGCTCATCCCTCAGCCCCACGCTGTTCAACATCTACATGGCCCCCCTCGCACATGTGGCCCGCCATCACGACCTCATGATCATCTCCCATGCCAACGACACCCAGCTCATCCTCTCCCTCACCAAGGACCCACACACTGCCAAAACCAATCCACGAGAGAATGAAGGCCGTCGCCGACTGAATGAGGAGCAGCCGTCTGAAGCTGAACTCGGACAAGACGGAGGTCCTCATCCTCGGACCCACCCCCTCATCCTGGGACAACTCCTGGTGGCCGACCCCACTGGGAACAACACCGACACCCACCGACCATGCACGCAACCTAGGATTCATCCTAGACTACAACCTCTCCATGTCTAAGCAGGTCAACGCCATCTCCTCCTCCTGCTACAACACCCTCCGCATGCTCTGTAGGATCTACAAGTGGATCTCTACCGAAACAAGAAAAACGGTGACACAGGCCCTAGTCAGCAGCAGACTGGACTACGGCAACGCACTCTACGCAGGAATCCCAGCCAAACACCTACGACGACTACAACGCATCCAAAACGCCTCCGCTCGACTGATCGTCAACGTCCCCCGCCGCAGCCACATCACCCCCCACCTGAGACCTACACTGGCTCCCTGTCGACAAGAGGATCACCTTCAAGCTCCTCACCCACGCACACAAAGCACTCCACAACGCCGGACCAGCCTACCTGAACAGCAGACTCAGCTTCTACACCCGCACCCGCCAGTCTCGCCCTCGCCGCTGTCCCCTGCATCCAACGAACGACCTCCGGGCGGCAGATCCTTCTCCTACCTCGCCGCCAAGACCTGGAGCACCCTCTCTACCCACCTACGGCAGACCCAAGACCTACTCGCCTTCAGAAGACTCTTCAAGACCTGGCTCTTCGAGCAGTAGCGACCCCCCCTCCCCCACCCAGCCTTGAGAACCTTACGGGTAAGTTGCGCGCTTTACAAGGACTCTGATTGATTGATTGAAGTAAGCTGCATCTGTAAAATCCAAATCCTTTAGGAAAAAGCATAGTTGATGTTTACATTTCTAAAACTGTGACTGGAATGCCTGAAGATTATCCTCAGAATATTATTGTTCTTCCCAAAATAGGTCAAGGATCACAAGAAATGGAAAGCCAGAGCCTGGAGTCTTGCCAGGACAAGCTTCTGTACCAAGGGGCAAGAATGCCATCATGAACATAGCAAGAGAATTCAAAATTTTGCACGTCCCACTCCTCAACGTCCCATGCAAAGTTCAAGGTCTGATGTACGATTATTATGACATTTTGGAGAGAAGGACTGGATAATCTGCAAAAGCTGGTCCAACAACATTCACCAGCAAGGATCCACAGAGAAAATGGTAGACCATTCATCAATAGAAATTCTGATAAAATATTGTGGTAGATTTTGGACCTGCAAGGGCCACAGCAAAACGGCCTGAAATCACACATAGAAGCCTAGCCAAACAAGCACACAGTGATCTATAAAAAATAAATCATTCAGAAAGTATCAGGTGTCTCCAAAGAGTAGCTTGGAGCTACTAGTAGTTCGCCAGCTATCTGTGAGTAGCTCTCCTGTGTGCATATCAGCCTACTTATATAGAAGGTTTGCTTGGTTGAATTATTATATGTACGCAAAAATTAAACATTTATTAAAGATGAAAATGTGTATATTTTCAAAACTCATAAGCTGATATTCCAGTAAAAATGGTTGGATTTTCAAAACATATTTAAAGCTATTGTATGAGTTGAAGAGATTTATCACTCATAATATTACCTCGGTGCCAAGTGTATTGCATCTTTTGCTATTATGCATTACCCATGTACAGTAATTTCAAATTGCCAAAACCTTTTTTACATTACTGCTGGAAACTCTGCCCAAAGCAATGATGTGATCACCGCTGACAATCTTGGATTGGGTGGTCACTATTACATTATTAATATTAAAGCAGAGGATGATTTTCATTGAGCATAAGTAGCTCTTATTACAGAAAAGGTTGGAGACCCCTAATCTGGCTGAATTATGCCTCCAATAGACCGAGTGCAAGTGAGGCTAGACTCACACTAACAGACATTACGCACACCCTCTGCTTCCCCTGCCATCCAACACCTTTCCTTAATACATACACCACATCGCAGCAGATAAACTGAACAAGTAATAGAAAACCCCTACTATTATCCGAGTCAACTTGCTATAACCCTCACTGCTTTGCACTATTGCCTCTCCTGTGAATCTGTAACCATGCATAAAACCATGTGATGTGGCCTTATGGTAGTATAGTGTGCACTGTAGGAGGCTCTACAAATAAATTCATAAATACTGAACAAGTACATTTCCCTTAATATGCACAATGCCAGGCTCATAACAATGTCTTGCCTGCACTCCCCGAAAGGACTTCGTGTACCTACCTTTCCCAGTTATATAATACGCTCCAAGTTTGTAACAGCTTTCACCGTGTTGATTCTGTTCACAGTTGTCCTTCAAAACTTTGGCCGCTGAGTTAAAGTTCTTCTTTATTCCTTCAAAATACTCAGCCAGTCGATGGCAACCTGAAGAGAAATAAGCTAAGTCATTAACAAATATATTCAGGAACTCTACTGTTTACCATATTACACAAACATTGGATTTATCCATGTTCATTTGGAGTAGTAAACAGAAGGCTTCCATGTCAGCCGACTTGAGTTCTGCTCAAGTCTCACAATGCCATATAATCCAGAATCACATAAGTATGTACCCTCCTCCGACTGGTGTTTCTTTTCTATAGGCACACAGGAGTTACAGACCCGGAACGCATTGTTTTTCAACATTACAGGCTTCAAGGAATTAAAACCAGTGCCATTTGCTTTTCTACACAAATTGCCTTATCTATATCTGGTGATGCTAAGGCATTAGACGGTGCCCTAAATATTTCATGTTTAAGTCAACGCCATGTTGCCAGCCTGTAAAAACCAGACAAAGTTTTGATCAATTGAGGGAAAGTATTAATTTAGGCTAGAATTGCAAGTCTGGTCGGTAAAGCTCTGTCCTGGCGGAAGAAAACATGCATTGGCAGCCATCACTTCTCTCTTTGCCAATGCTCTGCGAGCAACACTGTGGGCTTGCCAGTGCCGGATGATTTTAAACAAGTATTGGCAAAGCCAACAGGCTTCACCTCTTTCAATTTAGTTTTATGCAACATTGCTTTAAGTTTTTTTAAAAGCACCATGATACAGCCATCATTGTCCGCATCATAGTACTTTTTTCCCTTTATGCTATGTTGCACAGCAGCCTGCACTGCTGTGCAACATGGAATAAAAAACTGCATGGATGGGCTGGAGGGGCAGTGGGTCATGCAACACGAGGGTGGGTAACACATCGGAGGGCAGAGGGGGGATTGTGTAATAGTATGGCAAATTGGAGAAAAGCAGATGGGGTGTCAAAGAACAGTGAATGGGAGAAGAGCAGAGAGTGAGTGAATAACAATGGAGAGTGTGGTTGGGGAAACACAACCGAGGGCCAGGATGAAGAAGAGGGACTGCAGACAAGCTCTCAATGAGAGGGCATGTCGAAAAATAACAAAAGAGTACCTGCAGGAGAATGGGGCCAAAGGAAGGACACAGGAAGCTATACTTGCTCCATGCTCCCAGGGCAGGAACATAGACGAAGATAAAGGAGGAAGCCGGAGGCAATGACCAATAGGAAATAAGAGTGACGTGGGAGCCAAACCATGGTAAGAAATGTTAAATAATGGGCAAGCCCTAACCCTCTTTAAAGATTTTTTCCTTTACAAGATAATTTGCACAAACTACACGAAGGGCATCTACAGGTCACCCATCTGATACCTGACATGCCACAGAAGAATAATAGAACGGAGTGTGAGGGAGGGGTGGGGGTAGGAAGGGTGGGGGTAAAAAGGGATGGGGTGAGGAGGTTTGTAACTGTGGACAAATTTCCAACATGAGGCAAGTCGCAGATGAGTAATGAGAGGCAGGAAAGAGACGGGGCAAAGGTAAGAGGGAAACAGCTCAAGAGTGCTCTCAAGCAGAAGAAGCAGAACATGCATTACCATGGAGTACTAAATAAGAAGTGAGAGTGGAAAAAAAAGTTGCTCAACAACATCAGCAATAGAAGAATACACTTTATCTGATCAAAATCAAAGGTAAAGAAGAAATACTAACTGAACGGGACATACACAAAAATAGGAAAGAAAGCCATCCAATAAACAGAAACCAACTAGGCTAGACAAGCAAGTGATCCAATCATGAGCACATAGAAGACCGTAAGCTTGCTCTGTGGAGTACGGTGTGTTAAGTTGTCTGCAGCAGATAGCTAAAGCAGTCTACATGGGAGCAGTTATGGACATGCAATATTCATTTGGTTTGCACATTCCAAGACATGATTCTTCGGGCATCAACAAACATTTCAGAAAGTGCTTGCCATAATATTTTCAATGCTTAACTTACACCCTAATGAATGTAGTTTAGGCATGTTGTTTAGGCAGGTGGGAAAGTGTGCTGAAGCACATTTTAATTCATTATGTACTTGAAAAATAATACAATTTTAAAAAGTTTGCATTGTACAGCATTCCTAACTCTGTGCGAGCATAATATCCAGAGGACTCACATTACAAATATTTATTGTTCGTGAAGTGTTTCAGCCGTCATTGCTTCACTGATATAAATTCAAATGTTATTATGATCTGAGTACATTATATATCAATCAGCTGCATAAAATGGACGTGAAGGGATAAAAAATTAACAAGCATTGGAAAGCCAATAGTTCTAGGTTCAATGTATAACATATGGATATGTTAGTCATTTGGATTGAGAAGGATTAGTAGAGGGATAGAAGAGGGAAAGGGTTTGCATTTATATAGCGCTTGGTACCGCTGATGCAGTGTACAGGAAACGTAATCGCTCTGAGGATAGAAAACGTTCCCTCCCGTACAAAAACAAACGTCTACATTGTCTTCCTCAGCAAACGTTTCAGGTCTTTGACCCATCTGCCGCTCCTCCTTGCAAATCAGAAGGACACGTGCCCATCAAAAGCACAGTTTTTCAACAAAATAATGGCAGTTCATAAACAAAACAAAACGTGTCACTCAAATAGTTTCTCCCTAGTACACACGTGTACCACTTCTTCTCCATCCGACAAATCAATCCGTAGCCCAGACGGATCAGATTTTAGAACCCAAGATAGTTCGGCTCCGCAAACCTCTTGAATCTGCCTTTAACAAGCAAGCCAGTGCCTCACCATTTGGATCGTTCTCCTTGTAGCACTGGTAGCTATACTCCGTGCCCACATTGGTCAAATATTCCTGCACCTCCTCCTCGTTCTGGAAATCTACCAGCCCAGCCATCTCCTCTCAGACGATGCAGGCAACGAGAGTAACAGATTGTACAACCAAGGGCATGCAGCCGTGAATGCCGACAAACCGGAAGTGAAAACCTTGGACCTTAGCACTTTGCAAGCATGGCGGCCATCTTGAAAATAGGTCATTTCATCAATATGATACAGCCCTTACACAAACACAAATATATTTTTCAAAACCGAGAAACCGAAAACTGCTTATAATTATGAATACGTTACAAATTAAAAAAACTGCAACATGGTAATTCATTCATACGTAATTTGTAGGTTGCTTTTCTACTAGCGTGTTTTAATGGCATGGCCTTTAACCCTTGCTGCCACTGAAAAACAAAACATCATGAGAATTGAAATAAAACGATTGAAGCAAGTCATTTAAGTTGAAGAGCTTTAATTAACATGTTGTAGAAAGGAAGTCACAGGAACACGAGTATATTCTTTTAGTTGAGTTTATTGCTAGAAGACCGCACCTCCACCTCGCCTGCTGACCGGACTTCCAACTGCCAGAGTGTAATGTGATGCTTTTCATTATTAACAAGCATTTGCAATGCAATAGGTCTCGCATTAGGAAAGTGTGAGCTATTGGTACTGTAACTGACAAATGTGGTATTTATGTGTTGGTTTTGAAAATACCAAAATTAATAGCTTTGTCATTTACAATGCCAATAGTTTTAACTTTCGCAAATGTGACACCTATAGCATTTGTAATGCAATATGCGTTTCCAAAACCAAGCAATAAAAATCTGCGCGTTTCAGGTTAAGTTGCACACAACTTTTTGGGACGTTAGATGACCAACAATACAGAATGCAAAAATCGTCCAGACATTTTATTTTTTTATTTCAGTTCAGTGTAAAATGTGGCTGCCGTCTTTCCCCCTCTTGGGGGAATCTGACACTTCAAATGGTAAAAGTCACACGAGGGTACTTTGCTACTTTCAGTGGATGTATTGGATAGAGTGCTCCACAAACAGTAAATATCATCTTTCCATTTGGAATTTTTTTTGTATGTTGTATTGTGGGGCACTCGACAACAACAAGCATTTGCAATGCAATAGGTCTTGCATTTACGTGAGTTTGAGCTATAGGCATTGTAAATTACAATGCCTTTTATTTATATTTTGGCTTTTAAAACATAAATAAAAGGCATTGTTATGTACAATAATAGCTTAAACTTGCGTAAATACGAGACCTATTATATTGCAAATGCTTGATTTCTCTGGGGCTACTCCTATCTATGGGTCTTCGCCGTCCCGCTCCTGCAAGCCAACTGTTGATGTGACACTAGAGAGACAGAGTATTTCATGCAGCCAGCCCACCAATTCCAGTCAGGGGTGGTGGATGGGGGTTGCTGCTAGCTGCCCCGCTAATGCTTTTTTAGGAAGACCCCCTTGTATTCCCTTGGGGGGGGGGGTGGGCCTGAGAGGCAGTAAGTGTCTGCCCACCCCGTCCTCTGTTTGGAAATCACACACAGGCTCTCCCGGCTGCACAGGAAGTGATTAGGGTAATCCCCACTGTCAAAGCTCTCATTAATCTTACAGGCCGCAGGGGTTTTCTGGGAGATGCTACTCTTGCTGTCCTCACAACAAATGTTCTAAGATCAAAATGAAGCCAGTGGGGTAGAACCAGGAAGTTCTTTGTAATAAATTCCATTACAGTAGGCAAGGGGAGGTGTTGCGGGGGTGCCTCCTCCAGATGTTTTGCAGCATTGGTGCCTGGGGGGGTTGCTTAGAAGATCTCCTTAAGTGTCTCTGTTGGCATGGCTAATGGTTAAAATAGAACAGCAATAACCACGTCATGTTTTCCACACCTATCTGAGTAATATCTTGGTGTCTAGAAACAGGTACTAGTACTTAATACTCATTATGTATGTGTGCATTTATTTATTATATTATTCTCGTATCCATGAGGTTTGTATCACGTGGGCATTGCGGGAGTGATTAGAGCGCTTTATGACAGAAGAAGCACTATACCACACAGCATCTGAATTAACAATTAGACCAGCGATAAATATGTATGGTGTCAAGGCTCCTTACAGGGTTCAACAGCTGAGTCTCAGTCTAAGAAGGGCGGGTAGGAAAAATGGAAATTGATTAAAATGTCTTTAAAAAAAAGGAAAGGCTTTCAACTGTTCTATTTCTGCTTCTTTGAAAGGACGGCAGCAGGCCCTGGTTGAACTGGAACCAGAGACATGCAGTTTACACACCTATCCTTGTAGCAGGCGCATTTGCCCCCTGAACTATTTTCCCTGTGTTAGAATGTATGTACTCCGGCATATACAAAGTTCTGCATCAAGCTCTTCGAGTCTCAAGGCACCGCAGTAAGACGCTATACACAAGTTACCCAAATGTCATATATGTCACTTAAAAATGTAGCACTCTCTTTCTTCCTCCCAATACGCTGCAGTACGCGATGAGATGCACAATATGTGAAAATACTACTATATATAGTGCTACTCAATTTAGAAAGTTCTCCCCAGTCTCAAAGCCCTGCAGGAAGCAGTGTTGTGCCGCCCTCACATGCATATTTTTATTTTTCATAGCGCTATATGATTTTGTTCTCCATCGCAAGCCTGTGAAATAAAACGTGCAATACAGAATAGAATGTACACATTTGTGTATATAGCGCTTGTTCCCGAAAATCCGTGCAGAACCGTTTGAGGCGAAGAGGCCCAAAAGTCTGCTTTTAACAGCTTAGAAAACCTGGGAATTTCCCACTGGGCACTAAAATATCAATATTGTAAAAATAATTATATATTTTGTTTCACTGTTCCCGTCAGGAACTACCGCTTTCAGTGTAGTGGGTGCCGTGACCACGAAGATGGACTTGTGTATATACTCAAACACCTTTAAAGAAACATCACGTCACGCTCTCTCAAACTGATTTCTTACAACACCGACAAACGCGTTTCAGCCACTTGGCCTCGCTCAATGTCAAATTGAAAAGCAGCTTGAGAGTGCGCGACGTTCCTTTGGAGGTGTTTGAATATATATATATATATATATATATATATATATATATATATATATATATATATATATATATATATTTAGTGTGTGTTCAGCTGGACGTGACAATGTGTTATCTCTTTCAACTAGAAGTGTTGCCTTTGTGTAACAAATACCTGGTCTCCACGGGACGCTGCTTTCACTCCATCTTCTCAATTTTAGGTGCATGCGGGGGTCCGAGCGAGGCCACTGCGCACGAGGTTATCAACAAAAATAAATGCTGTTGTATTTACTTTGGTTTCAGATGTATTGTGTGCTACATACACATCTGCGTAACTTTTAAACTTCTGAGACTTAAAACGGACTCCTAGATCGTAAAAAGAAATCACAGCCGCAGCCCTGCTCTGTGAAAACCGGAAGTCAGGCACTTTTGGCCGAGACGGGGGCGGGGCCTGCAATCCGGCAGGAAGTCCCGCCCGCCGCCGCCGAGGAAGAAGTGAAGCCGGCCGACTGATGGCCTCTCCGCAGCCCGGGGCTCCCATGAGTTGAGGAGAGTCCCGGGGCTGCCAACAGCAAAACAGCCAGAGTGTTGCGGGGCTCCCAGGTGCTGGAGGGAGCCCCGGAAGTGAAGTCCTGCCCCCTGGTGCCGCGACGAGACGAGACTGCCGCAGAGAGGAGCCCGATCCCCAGCAACAGCCCGGTGAGTGCCCGACCAGCGCTGCAGAGGAGACACGGAACACGCCGAAAGAGCCCTGTGAGTGGGAGGGGAGGGGGGTGTACGCGCGTGTGTCTGTGTGTGTTCGAATGTGTCTGTGTCTGTGTGTGCGCGTGGGTCTGCGTGTGTGTATGCAGTGTGTGTGTGGCTGTGTATGTGCGCATGCGTGAGTGTGCAGTGTGTTTGCGCAAGGGAATGAGGCACGAGAGGGGCACAGTGACGTGCACGCCCACGAGGTGAAATCCGCGCTCTGCGCTCGTGCACCCTCTCGTGTCCACATTCCCAAATACGGGCAACATTAGTTGTCTTGCTGACAGCTTTCAATGCTTTCGCATTGAAAGTTAGGTCAACTTGACCTAAAAAATGAGAGATGATGTAATGTGATGCTCAGCCTGCTTATGTGTCTTTTGGAATGTTTGGAATTAGAATGTTAGTGAGCTTGGAGTCAGTTGATCTATGGGCTGAGCGAGATACAGACTGCTCCTGGTGGGGTTCGTTATTTATGTTCCTTTTTTATATACTTTATTACTTGTAACTTCAATCTTCAATAAATATACATGAAGTTACCAACAACAAATGGACCCTTTATTCATAATTTTACACAGAGCCTGGAACTTAGAAACTGAGGTTATACATGGAATCAGATGGACATTCTAAATAGATCATATTAAGTGACACAGAAGAAGGGCTACACAAAATGCCCAGTTGGAGCAAAGGCTATTTACAACACATCTCCTTCCCTTCAATTAATAAAAACAAATAAAATAAACACTGAGATACATTACCAAATGTAATCATTTAAATAAGTAGGAGGTTGTCGACATCTAGAACTCCTTGAGGCAATATGATTGGAACCGTCATGGAAAATATTGTTACTAGAAGATGGCATATTATCCTGAAGTGTCAAGAGAAGACATGAGTTAAGAAGCATCACCACTACCCACTTCCCTCCTGAAACTGAAAGAAGTTGAAGACCTTGGGACCCCTTGATCAGATAACATATACCCACTAATATGTTCTGACAGGCCAGACATCTTCACCAGTTCTTTGTTCTTCTGGTACAGAGCAACCCTGCAAAGATTCAATTTTTCTCCATTTTCTAACACAATGTAACGTGGAAACACTTTTTTAACTGTAAATGGACCTCTGAATTTTGAAAATCCTTTTGTCACTGTCCCAGGCTTGACCTTCACTAAATCACCCACAGAAATCTTTTCAGAAATCTTAATCTGATTAGAATTAAAGGAAGTATTGTCACTGTAATTTTTGAGCCAAGAAGGAGTCAACTTAGTTCCAGGACTTCTGCCCCTCATGAGGTCAAAAGGAGACTTGGTGTCTTGTTTATGAGCAGTTGTGCAATAAGCCCACACCATTTTTTGAACAGTTTCATGTGAAAACCCACCAGAGGAACATGTCATCTGAATTATTCCCTTTACCAATCTATTGGCCCTTTAACAAATGCCATTTCCCTGAGGATTGTACAAAGTCGTGCGATGATGAGATATGCCACAACTTGCTAAAAACTCTTGCATTTTCTCAGAGGTTAACTGTGTACCATTGTCAGTTATAAGGATTAACGGAAAACCTTCTTCCTGAAAAACATCTTTGAGAAACTTGATCGTACAATCAGTAGTTGTATCTTTGACAAATTTCACAATGAGCCACTTAGAATATGCATCAATGACAACAAAAGCATACCGATGATCCATAGGTAGCTCATCCATGAGACCAATAATGTCTAAACATATAGTGTGCCAAGGTTGATTTGCAAGAGAAATGCAGTTATCACCAAGATTAGGACATGAAACCAACTTGAGCCTTTTCTCACTATTCTTGCAAGTTACACAATTTTCAACCAAATTGGCTGCCTGCACATCAATAGAAGGCCACCAAAAATGTTCCTTCAACCTGCGCTGAGTAAGGGTTTGCCATAAAAGACCCTCATGCGCTATCTTAAGTAGTTTAGATCTAAGTGAGAATGGCGGAATGTATTTGTCACCTTTCATTAAAATAGTATTGTTTATCACCGATAAGTCATCCAAAACTTTTATGCATGGCCAAACTGACAGTTCCCCACAACTTTCACGCCTTGTGCCTTTTATAATTAGATCCCAAACTTTTTTAAGAACAACATCACTTCCCATAGCTGAACACCATTCATCTTTTGAAAATGTGCCATCACTCAAGGCTACAACATCTTGAATGAAAATCACCGCACTTTCTTCCAAATCACCACCACATCTGTTCAAAGAATTGACCTCTTTTATCGGCAGACGAGACAGACAATCTCCCTGCACATTTTGCCAACCTGGTACATAACATAACTCATACTGATATTCCTGTAACTTTGAGGCTAGTCTAGATAATCTCGGAGTACCTTTTCCAGCCCCACCCGTAGCTAAAATATTAACCAAAGGTTTATGATCAGATCTAATCTTGAATTTCTGTCCCCAAAGATACGTCCTAAAATAGCTTGCACCCCACGCTGCAGCTAAAGCCTCCTTTTCAATAACTGAATAATGACTTTCCGAAGTAGTCAGGGGCCGAGAAGCAAATGCAACTGTTTTCTCACAACTTCCATGCTTTTGCAAGAGCACAGCATCCAGGCCTATGCTTCTTGCATCAACCATTAAAATGGATTGCAACTTGATGTCAAATGGTGTTAATACTTTTGCTTTAAACAGCTCCTTCTTGATGTTGTTAAAGCAAATGGTATGTTCCTCTGTCCAACCAAATGTTATCCCTTTCTTAAGAAGTGCTCTAAGAGATGCTGTTTTTTCAGAGAAGTGCTCTACAAACTTTGCATAGAATTCAATTAAACTCATAAAGGATCTAAGTTGGTCCTTGTCCTGAGGACACGCAGCTAATTGTATTGCTTCCAATAAGTTTTTCTTTGGTCTTATACCATCAGCAGATACCACGTAACCAAGATATTCAATTTCTTCAACCAAAAATGAACACTTTTCTTTCCGCAAGGTCAACCCTGCTTCATCTAATCTCTGTAACACTTCTTTTAAAGTCTCATTATGCTCAGAAACAGTATCACCAAATATTAAGATGTCATCTTGAAAGTAAACAGCCTTATCAATACCTTTAAATATCTCACTTACCATGCGTTGGAAGACGCTGGCCGCAGAAATGAGGCCAAAAGGTAATCTTGTAAATTGAAATGTGCCCTCAGAAGTGATAAAGGCTGTAAACTGCTTTGACTCACTATGTAAGCGTACCTGGTGATAAGCGTTCTTTAAGTCAAGCTTTGAGAAAAATCTCGCACCTTTAAGAGTTGACACAAGCTCACCAGTATTGGGTAGAGGATACACATCCGCTATCACACATCTATTCAAGGATCTCAAATCCACATAGAATCTTATTTTTTTATCCGCTTTCTGGGTGATAACTACCGGAGAAATCCAGCTAGAGGCTTCAACTGGCTCAATTATGCCTCCCTGCAAAATTTAATTAATGACATCTTTCACATCATCCCTAACTGAAAGTGGTACTCTTCTTAATTTGTGTGGTTCAGGTGTGGCGTTCTGTTTGAAAATTATTTTATGTTCATAGCCCTGCAGTACACCCAATTCCTCTCTGATAAATTCTTTGCATTACACAAGATATCATTAATGGTAAATTCATCCACTACCATTACTTTTACAGAGGCTCTAGGATTCACCATAATGTGTAAATCATACTGATGAATCCACCCTAAAATAGCTGGACCATCAAACAAAACATACACTTTACCTTTCGTGGATCTGTGCATAAAGCATATTTCACTTTCAAAATATCCCACAATGTCTATTTTTTCACCTTGATATCCGGATGGACATATGTCACTTTCTAATAATGTTTTAGTGCCCCATAATTTCCTGAATAGAGATTGTGGAATTATGGTCCACCTTGAACCAGTGGCAACCATTATTGAGATCATCAATTTTAAAATCTGCTTGAGGTCTAATTTCCCTTTTTTCTATGTACTTTTCATTTTCATTATCATCCACAAGCAAAATCGTATTTTTCTCCCTTCTTATCGCTATGTCATTGTCTTCAATAACAGCTACTCTAGCTTTACCTTTTGATTTGCACTTTCTTGAAATATGTCCTATCTTACCACATTTTAGACATTCTTTGTTGTTAGCAAAACAAAATTTCGCAACAGCAGTGGGAGTGTTGCTACCACACTACTACCATTCTTAGGTTTCACTAATGCTACTTCACTATATTCATCATCAAAGCACTCTTTTTCAGACACCTCTGTTACTTGGTGTGAAACATTACATTTTTCTAGCTCTTTCAAGCATTTTTCAGATTCCTCCACTACTTCGGTCAAATCTATGGCTTGTTTTAAAGGTGGATTTTTGGCCGCACATAACCTCTCCTGAATTTTTCTGTTATTACATTGAACAATGAACTGGTCTCTCATTAATTCTTCAGTCATTTGCCCAAAATTGCACTTAATGGAGAGTTCACGCAATCTTGCCACAAAATCATCAATGGATTCATCAACACGCTGTTTGTTCATATAAAATTTTGTCCATCCAAAGCTACAATACAATTGTCAAACATGCCAATCCAGTCCTCCCACGTTATTGGGGGTGGTCCTGGTTCACATGAAAATGGTGGAGGTAAAGTAACATTTACTTGTTGGGCCATAATAAAAACACTAAAATATTGCTTTGAGTAATATTATAAATGTGCACTCGTAAAGTTTAGATCAAAGCAGGTAACTTATTAAAAACAGCTTGCAATTTGTAAAGATGCTGGTCAGTCGAGAGTACACAATGAACAAATAGTTTCGAATAACTGTGTTGACTGAGCTGTCACTAGGCACTTTTGAACACAGTGACTATGCCAGAACATACAGATAATACAACTCACTGAGCACTGAAAAACAGCCCGTAAACAATGTTCATTGGTAATCTTACTTGTCAAAACTTGTTTGCTGTAGTTCAATACCTTTCTGGAACCAAGACGTTGGGTAATCAAAGTGCCGAACTAGTTTTGAATCTCCGACGACGTTTTGAATCTCCGACGCATTGGAAATCCACACTTTATTTTTAAAGAGAAAATGGCCACCACGTATCCACGTCACTACGTTCTGCGTGATGACGTCATTCGCAACCAATGGTGGGTCAGCGCTAAATCCACAAGCACAAACACGTCCTCACCTCGCTGCTTGGAGAGACATGCGTGTCATCATCCATTTACGACAGGGGAGAGACGTGCATGCTTGGAAACAGTGGAATCACCTAATGCGTCACCGGGTTCCAGCTGCAAAGAGCGAGAAGGCGCAGTTGGAGCAGTGACGTAAGAGGTCTTTAAAAATTCCTTTAAAATGTTACTTTACTCACAATCATGTCGGGTAGCTTTGTTTGAGAATCTGCCTCACGTGGATTCTTTAAAAAAAAAATCATAGAGGTGCCGTCGGTCTTCTTTTTCGATGTCCCTTAATTTCTTAAAAAGCTTGCTTTCACCAGGGCACTTCAGACAGCAGGTCGCTTAATAGAAGTTAAACCATCGTCGCCAAAAATTGTTGTAGAAAGGAAGTCACAGGAACAAGAGTATATTCTTTTAGTTGAGTTTATTGCTAGAAGACCGCACATCCACCTCGCCTGCTGACCGGACTTCCAACTGCCGGAGTCTGGAACTTAGCATGCTGAGGTTGGACATAGAATCAAATGGACATTCTAAATAGATCATATTAAGTGGCACAGAAGAAAGGCTACACAAAATGCCCAGTTGGAGCAAAGGCTATTTACAACATAACACCCACTGGAAAGGCTTGTGGCTGCAGCAAGATGATAACTAAAACTTGCCATCAGCTTGAGTCAAAACATTCCAGCTGATGTCATGTGCATTCCTAGCCAGGAATGCTACATTTAAAGAGCAAGTTACAACACATCTCCCTTTTATAATAATTTAAACAAAATGTAGGAGGGAAACAAAAGGTAAAAGGTCATTAATATAAAATAAAGTAAGAGAACATAAAAAACAAATCACAACCATTACTTAAGGTAATAATCTTGTAAATACAATGGTGACTTCTTAGCTCTAGTACTGCGAGCAAGAGATTCAGAACAAGCTTTGTTGTTGTTAAACTGAGAGAAATCATTTTGTGGCAGTTTGGTCTGGGATTCCAACTTAAAATGAGAATGACCATCTATAAGTTTGTTTTTAGCGTGACCATTCTTAGATTGAAAAAAACATTGAGACCTGACATACTCATCCCCCTTCGTCCATTTTGTCAAACGAGACATGCTCCAAACATCCGCACCAGCAAGCATAACAACATTGTTCATAGCTTTGATAATACGCCTTGGTCCAAAATATCTAGATTCACCTTTTGGTGACCACACTGCTTTTTTAACAAATACAAGATCACCCACTTTCCATACAAATCTTTTGGTTCCCATTTTGATATCAAACCTCCGTTTATAATTATTTTGATATTTTCTTATTCTCCAATTATTTACAACACAACCCCTGCCCTTTACACTCAACCATAAAGGATTCAGTTTTGAGCCAGCTGTCCTACCCTTTAGTTTTGTAAATGGGGAACAACCAGTCACACTGTTTGGGGTATTCCTGTGTGCCCATAACTTCTCTCTGAGAATGGGCTTAAGCGGAACTCTCAACCCTAAAGCAGTTTGTGCAGAAGCTCTAATCAATCTATTCATACTCTCGACCAAACCATTAGCCTGGGGAGCATAAAGAGCAGTTTTGTGATGGGTGATAGATAATTCTTTAAGGAAATCTGACATCTCTTAAGAAGTAAATTGAACCCCGTTATCTGAAACAAGGACATCAGGAACACATACACAAGTGAAAGCATCCTTGAGAAACTCAATAATGTTTTTTGTTGCAACAGAACTCATGCAAGAGGCAGACACCCATTTTGACGTATAGTCAACAAGGACAACAACAAATCTCTCAGAAGGAGCCAAATTGTCAAAAGGACCAACTATGTCTACTGCAAGTTTAGACCAAGGACGTTCAGGTAAGGCAACAGGAGAAAGAGGAGCAGTCCTCACCTTCCTAGATTTGCCAATACCAGCACAAATTGTACAATCCCTGACAATTTCCTCAACATGACGGTCAACTTCTGGCCACCAATATGACTCCCTGACCCGTGCCTTTGTAAGACTACGGCCAAGATGCCCTTCATGAGCAAGATTGATAATGTTTTCCCTCATCATAAATGGGGGTACCAATCTATCACCACGGAAAAGCTCACCTTGCACAATGTTCAACTCGTCCCGAACATACCAGTAACCTTTAGCACAATCTGGAATGTCTTTTAAAGAGGGCCAACCATTTAGAGTGAAATCCATAACCGGTGCCCTGGCTTTATCACTCACAAAAAATGTTCCATTCATCTTTGTTGAGAGTTGACTCCTTCACCCATGAAACATTCAGACATTCAGGATCACTTACAACGTATTTTTGCAAAGGCATTCTTGAAAGGAAATCTGCCGGAATATTTTTAAGTCCAGGCAAATATTCCACACAAAAATTATATTCCCAAAGCCCTTCAATCCATCTCTTAATTCTTGGAGTGGTGCTCTCAACATTCCTACATGAAAACATGTGCACAAAGGGCTTGTGATCAGATCTAATTAAGAACGGCAAACCCCACAAGTAAAATCTAAAGTGATTTATGGCCCATGAGCAAGCCAGAGCCTTGCGTTAGATCACGGAGTAACGCTCTTCTGCTCCTTTTAATGATGGAGGCAAAACCAATGACTCTTTCACTACCATCCACCATTTGAGATAGAACAGCCCCTTAACCTCGCACACTGGCATCTGTGGTCAAAATAGTCTTCTTATGTACAGCAAAATGGCCTAAAGTTGACATCCTTGCAATTTCTGCTTTCACCTTATTAAAAGCATTAACACACTGATCATTCCAATTAAAAACAGCACCTTTTTTAAAAAGAAGTCTTATAGGTTGCATTACGCTTGCAAAATTGTACACAAACTTTGAATAATATTCGGACAAACCAAGGAAAGATTTTACTTGGTCTTTGTTGGAAGGAGGAGGTGCTTGAAGTATAGCTTCAGCTACGTCAATTTTTGGACTAATGCCCTCTCCAGAAATGGAATGCCCAAGATATGACACAGAATTGACCCTGAATTTGCACTTCTCACTCTTCAGGGTGAGTCCATGTTTCTCCAACCTAGACAAAACGCTAAAAAGAACTTCATCATGTTTATCCTTGTCTTGTCCATGGACAAGAATGTCATCCTGAAAAAATATTACAGAATCAATACCAGACAAAACATTTCTCATTACTCTTTGAAAACTAGCAGCTGCACTTGCCAGACCAAAAGGCATTCTGATGTACCTGTAAGCACCTAATGGAGTTACAAAAGAGGTCAAGTGTCTCGAATGTTCATGGACAGGATCTGATGATATGCTGCTGATAAATCCATAACACTAAACAAACTTGCTCCGCCCAACTTTGACAGGGTTTCATTAATATTTGGCAGTGGTTGCCTGTCAACCCAAATTGAGTTATTCAAGCTTCTTAAGTCCACACACATCCTAATTTTAGTTCCTTTATCTTTAGGTGCCAAAACAATGGGCGCGAGCCATTCCGAGGACTCTGTTTCCTCAATTACTCCAAATTTGAGTAGTCTGTCGATTTCCTCCTGAAGTGGTTTCAACATGAGGTTAGGCACCTTCCTTACTTTGCGTACGACTGGTTTTTCATTATCTTCTAAAATTATTTTGTGTGTGAAACCATTCAGGAGACCAAGTTTGTCACTGAAAACTCCAGGAAATTTTTCAACAATGTCCTGAACATCACTCTGTAGAGAAACTAACATAACCTGCTCAGGTGCCTTTGGGTTCAGAACAATGCCAAGGTCTCTTTGGTGCCGCCAACCTAAGAGATTATCACCACACTTAGCAACATACATTTTGCCCACTGTTTCTCTACCCTTGAACATAATGGGCTGTACATAGTATCCTATCAAATCAATGGTTTGTCCACCATACCCAACAGGATTAATGTCAGGTAGCAAAAGTTTTACTCTGTCAGTCCCAAAAGTGGAAAACCAAAACTTGTCACTTATCAGAGTGTATGGGGAACCAAAATCAGCTAAAACTGGAACACTTTCTTCTCCAATGTATACATCACATTTAAGCATGGTCACAGTGTCAGAGTCCACTGACCTTACATCATTCACAGGTTCAGGTGTCCCATCAGTGATGCAATGAATTGCTTGTTGTGAAAATCCTTCATCATCATCAACCAAATTAACTTTGTGACCTTTTTTCCCACAGTTCCTGCAATTTGTACTTCTAGCAAAGCAATTAGGAAAATTAGGCTCGTGATTTTGACTTCCACACCAGGGACATTTGAACTTCCCATCCTTATTTGAATTGAAATTAAACTTCTGTCTGTCAGGTTTTGTATAGCTTTTCTCTTGCTTACTAATTGCTTTATTGATAGTTGCAACTTGTACATCAGATGAAGTACTCTATTGGTATTCTTTGTTTATATTGACCACAGGGTCAACATGGCTCGTGCTTTTACTTATCTCTTTGACCCAATGAGAAGTGTGCTCAACACTCTCAACAATGGTTATGGCCTCTTTTAAATTCGGATTTTTTGACAACTTTTCCTGAATTTTGGGATCATTTGTACAACGGACAAGTTGATCACAAATAAAAGAGTCAGTCAACTGTTCGAATTCACATGTCTGTGCTAGTGACTTCAAGGCTGTTACGTAATTGCTAACTCTCTCTCCTTTCACTTGAACACGCATTAAAAATGTGTGCCTTTCCATGACCACATATAAACGTGCTCCAAAATATTTTTGTAATAACAGAATTCTCATTTAATAAACATCGGTTGGTTCTCCTGCCCCTCTACCTATGGGTATAGGATCTAGACTGTCATAGATATTCCTCCCCTCGATGCCAAGGTTATGTAACAAAACCCCTTGTTTCCTGGCAGCAGAGAACTTTTCCCTGCCAATGGCAATTGGATATGAATCAAATAGTGGTTTTTCACTTTTTCCATGGCAAAACAGGTTCGCCTTGTTCACTTAAATATTGAGGGGGTTGGCTCATCCCGCTGGCCATTGGCTTCCTGAAAATTAAAAATAACTTAACACGCTAAGAAAACAAGCTAAAACAACGATCTGAAACATCAATTTACCATAAAGAAGGAAAAACAACAAGCTAACTCAAATTGTTCCATGAGAATATTCCTCTAGAGTGTATGGTTGTTGTAAATTCCCTGAAAAATCTTTAAATAAAAACTAACATAATAAGTTAAAATAAATAACTTATCTTTCCAATGTTATCCTTGGTTTCACGATTCTGACCGCTTCATAAATGTATTTCTTCTAATTCTGGTAATCAGCTTGCACTTCAACGCTTCAATTCAGGATAAATTGCCTTCTTTCCCTAATGTAACTCCAATTCCTTGCTGCACATGTGCCACATTCTCCTTCGTCAGTCTTTAATATGCTGTGTTTACACTCTGCTGAACAAAAGCTTTACTGCGCAAGCACTGCTTATCTTCCGTCTTTTCCATCTATCACTTTTTTTTATTGTACAGACTTCAACACCCACGCACCTTGCATCTGCTCGCGTGTCATGCCTCGCGCTTATTCGTTATGCAGACTTCAACACGCATGCAACTTTTATCTGCTCGCGTGTCGTGCCTCGCACTTGTCTCCCGTTGACTTCAAAAGATGCCGCTCGAGAAGGACAACTCACTTAGAATTCTCTTCACACGCGGTAAGCCTTTCGCGTGCACACACTCTCTGGTACTTCAAATAAAGCAGAACAACAGTAGTGTTGAATACAATTATATCAAGTTCCCTCATTTATCTGCCATCAATCCAATAACCCGGTTCCATCAATTTAATTGTTCCGCAAATCTTCAGTGAAAGGCAATTATTTCACTCGACTGTGCGCAGCATTGGAAAACTTTAACTAAACTTAATCTCCTGAATGAGCCGGTTCTTTCCTTCTGCCACGCTGGGTTCTTCGGTGGGTGTCAAATCCCGTCGCCAGTAATAAAACGATTGAGGCAAGTCATTTAACCCCTTCCATGCTCATGACAAGGCCAGCTCGTCATGAGGCACGGTTGAGCTGTGCTTATGACGAGTTGACCTTGTCATGAACAATGGGAAAACTTAGAAAGCAGCACAGGAGGGGAAAACCCCCTAGCAGCCAAGGTGTTCAGTTGAAGAGCTTTAATTAACACCCATATCTATCTATCTATCTATCTATCTATCTATCTATCTATCTATCTATCTATCTATCTATCTATCTATCTATCTATCTATCTATCTATCTATCTATCTATCTATCTATCTATCTATCTATCTATCTATCTATCTATCTATCTATCTATCTATCTGTCTGTCTATCTGTCTATCTATCTATCTATCTATCTATCTATCTATCTATCTATCTATCTATCTATCTATCTATCTATCTATCTATCTATCTATCCATCCGACTGTCTATCTATCCGACTGTCTGTCTGTATGTATGTGTAAATATATATATTCTGTGCAGCAAGCACATCGAAGACGGGCTGGATTCTCATATATATATATATATATATATATATATATATATATATATATATATATATATATATATATATATATATATATATATATATATATATATATATATATATTCACTAAAAAAAACATAGGTTATAGACCATATATAGTTAGGAATTCGCATTTACAAAACCTTATTTTACTCACACAAAACCATTGAAATTCCATATATAGTTAGTTCCACTAACTATATATCGCGCACCCGCAATCCACTGCTGATGATGTCACATATTACATCATTCATGACATGGTCAGTGACATCACTGATGACATCACTGATGACATCTCAAATGACATCACTGATGACATCTCAAATGACATCACTGATGACATCACTGATGACATCTCATTTGACATTACTGATCACATCACTGATGATATCATTCATGTGATAATACGATGAACCTCTTCAGACTCTAATATAACCTTAGATACAATCAGTGTAAACAGACACTCACAGACTGTCACTCATCCATGGAGTTACTCACACACCTACTCAGTCATGCAAAGAATCAATCACACCTCCATTTCCTCAACTATACAGTTATACAAACTTTACTTATTCAAACATATACTAACACATATTTACTCTCTTATACAATCCCTGATACAAGTTCACAATGATCCATACAGCCACTCACACATTCACTGGCTCTTATGCACAGTTATTTATATATGTCAACTCTCACATGTACTGTGTTTTACATATGTACTTACTTTGACATGTAGCATTCACTCACCAATACACTCATGCACACAGTCAACCGCCCATACAGCTGTTTCCACATGCACTACATACATCTAGTGAATCAACTGCTCACACATCTATGCACAGAGTCATACACCTCCCAGCCACCCACACACACACTCAGTCTCCCATACAAATACTTGGGCAACCAATCAATAACCCATATAGTTACTCATATAGCTACTTATCAACACATGCAACAGTTTACAGAACAACAGACATAATGATGCACAAATTAAGACAGTTTAGTCACTAACCCATGCACTCAGTGAGACACATTTAATCACTCACTCATACAGTCAGTCATGCACCTACTAAATCCTTCATCCAGACACTTATACATCCACTCATTCTTCAATATGTAAGACATCTTTTAACTTTACAGAAACATACAGTCACTGGATGTTGTCATCAGTGATGTCATCAGTGATGTCATTTGAGATGTCATCAGTGATGTCATCAGTGATGTCACTGACCATGTCATGAATGATGTAATATGTGACATCATCAGCAGTGGATTGTGGGTGCGCGATATATAGTTAGTGCAACTAACTATATATGGAATTTCAATGGTTTTGTGTGAGTAAAATAAGGTTTTGTAAATGCGAATTCCTAACTATATATGGTCTATAACCTATAATTTTTTTGGTGAATTTTCAAGGTTTTGTAAATGCTAATTCCTAACTATATATGGTCTATAACCTATGGTTTTTTCAGTGAATTTTCAAGGTTTTGTAAATGCTAATTCCTAACTATATATGGTCTATAGCCTATGGTTTTTTCAGTGAATATATATATATACATACATATATAAACATATATCATCTGTATATCTATATAAATACAAACATAAATGCATGCATACATATACTTATATGCATACAGATGCATGTTATTTACATGAAAGTTGAAAAAACACTAATAAAAGCAAAGCTAAAAAGCCACCTCATTACAAACAGAATGGCTTTAACTTAAACGAGGGCGAGATCTATTGCATTTTCAATGCTTGTTTACTTTGGTTCCATCAAGAAGGCATTCAGATGTGTCACACATTTGCCATACATTCTGAATGTTAGCACTCTAGTTGCACATTAGATCACTGTAGTAAAGCTACTGCTCACCAGGGACGTCTGCTGCTGGTATTCAAAGTGCATGTTTCAGTCTGCATGTCAGAATTTTATTAATGAAATAGAAGAGGATTTGAGAAATCACTCAAAATGATCCCTAATTTTTCTTTCTGAAGCACTAATCATACTTTCTATGGCAAAATTAACCCCCTCATGTTGTTCCTTTTTAAATTGAGTGTTTTCAGACTTACCACTTCATTCCAATCAACATGGCTTCTGGTGTGCCATACTTTTGTCATAAGTGAGACTGTTAGCGCTCTAGTTGTTCTTTAGAACACTCTGGGACATTCTGTCATTGGGCTATACTTGGGGTACATCTGGGTGATATTTGGGCTACATTTAGGCTCTTTTGTCTCTGGTGGCCATCTTGGGAGACTGTATGTCAGAATTTTTTAATGAAATTGAAGAGGGTTTGAGAAGTCACTCAAAATGTGCCCTAATTTTTCTTTCTGCAGCACTAATCATAATTCATATGGCAAAATATACCCCCTCATTTTGTTCCTTTTTAAATTAAATGTTTTAAGAGTTACCACTTTATTCCAATCAAGATGGCTTCAGGTGTGCCATACCTTTGTAATAAGTAGGACTGTTAGCGCTCTAGTTGTTCTTTAGAACACTCTGGGACATTCTGTCATTGGGCTATACTTGGGCTACATCTGGGTGATATTTGGGCTACATTTGGGCTCTTTTGTCTCTGGTGGCCATTTTGGGAGACTGCATGTCAGACTTTTTTAATGAAATAGAAGAGGATTTGAAAAGTCACTCAAAATGTGCCCTAATTTTTCTTTCTGCATCACTAATAATACCTTCTATTGCATAATAAACCCCCTCATTTTGTTCCTTTTTAAATTAAATGTTTTAAGAGTTACCACTTTATTCCCATCACGATGGCTCCAGGTGTGCTATACCTTTGTAATAAGTAGGACTGTTAGCGCTCTAGTTGTTCTTTAGAACACTCTGGGACATTCTGTCATTGGGCTATACTTGGGCTACATCTGGGTGATATTTGGGCTATATTTGGGCTACATTTGGGCTCTTTTGTCTCTGGTGGCCATTTTGGGAGACTGTATGTCAGAATGTTTTAATGAAATAGAAAAGGATTTGAGAAGTCACTCAAAATGTGCCCTAATTTTTCATTCTGCAGCACTAATCATACTTTCTATGGCAAAATATACCCCCCCCCATGTTGTTTCTTTTTAAATTAAATGTTTTAAGAGTTACCACTTTATTCCAATCAAGATGGCTTCAGGTGTGCCATACCTTTGTAATAAGTAGGACTGTTAGCGCTCTAGTTGTTCTTTAGAACACTCTAGGAGGCTGCAGTAGAACACAAAGGAATCAACTGACAGTCTCTGTCCTTGTTGGATGTACATGTTTTACTGAGAATGTCAGACTTCATTTTCACATGACTGAGAAAGATAATGTGAATTTACAGAAAATATGCTTTCAGTTTAGCTTATAGATCCCCTTCCAAACCACTGTGGGAAAATCATGAGATATTAGTTTTCTTTCAAACAATATTCATGATATCACAGCAGAAGGTTTTTTCACATGGTAAAATCACCTTAGAACCCACCACAATTCCTAAAACGAGTATGGTACCATCAACAAATGATTTATAATGTAACTAAAGTCCTAAAACCCTCTATTAACTACAATGCTTTTTAATGAGGTGCTATCATGTATATTGGTCCCAAGATGGCTGCCAACACTTCTTGGATGAAGTGCTGACAGCCAATCAGATCAGATGTGTGGTTAGGCTCCGCCCAGATATATATCTTTTTTTGAACCTAAATTACTCAAAATCCACTGGAGCACATATATTGAGACCTAGCAAAGGCACATCGGGCTAACAGTCCCTACAATTTTGCCAAGTTTCGTGCAAATCCATTCAGCCGTTCGAGCTAAAAGTGAGGCCAACCGCCCTATGGAAATTAACATGGGAAAAACGCGTTTTGGGACCCCCCTTTTTTCTCGGCCCCCCCTTGATAAAACCCCCCCAAATTGTCAGGGGCTGCTCAGAAACAAAATGTTCCATTTTCCTGAAAATTTCAGCCAATTCCGTCCACAAACGCCAAAGTAATTAGACATAGAATTTTCAAAAATCCCATAGAGAAGAAATCCTAACTATATATACCTACTGGCGGTCGCCAGTAGGTAATATATATATATATATATATATATATATATATATATATATATATTTTTTTTTTTTTTTTTTGTCGGGGGTGTAGGGGGTTCGGAAACGAAATAAAAAAGAATAACATCTCACCCGAGTGCTGGCCGTTTTTTCTGGTAGAGGACTAGAATTGTGGGACGATATATATATATATATATATATATATATATATATATATATATATATATATATATATATATATATATATATATATATATATATATATATATATATATATATATATATGTGTGTGTGTGTATATATATCCAACTTCTTTTCCTTCTGAAGAGAGATTATTGGATATATATATACACACATATATATATGAGAAGGAATCCCAACCTGTCAGTAGATGACAGGCAACAACAGGGTGCAGATCTCAAAGCGCCACAGCAGACAGCCAAAAGCAAAGCTCACAGACGATCCAACTCAAGTGAGTAGCAGGTTTAAACGTTTTATTAGAAGTAACGCGTTTCACTCCACTGGGGAGCTTGTTCACACAAAGGCACTCAAAAAAAGTGAAGGAATATATACAAGATGTAGGGAGGGGCTTGATTGGGAAAACACGCCCAAAAGTAAAAGAAAAAAAAATTAAATAAAGAAACAGTGCATAAAATAAAACATGTTGTTTGTCACATGAACAGAAACCTGTACCACATATAATTACACAATGTAAACAATGATTATGGCAATTGTAAATGGTATGATGTAAAATACAAACATGGATTCAAAAGCGTTCGATGACACTTAAGAATAGCTGGCTAAGAGCAAAAAAAAGCAAAATAGCAAATGTCACGGCATAGTGCCTATGATGTGCTTATCAAGGGTTTAAGCAAGCCGGCAATAAAATCTAGAACGCAAACAACTCAAGACATAGTGCCTGATAAGTCCAACAATGCCACAGTTTTCAAAATTGAAGAAAACGTCATATCAATGGAAAGCAGGTAATAATGGTACAAGTTAAATACTGCAAAGATAGTGCACAGCAGTAAATAGTTAAGTAAAAGGAAAGCACAATAAATTAAAAAGTGAAAAAATCAAAAAAGATACAAGAGCCCAACCACAAATGTGTAAAGATAAAATGAAAATCAAAGGAAAGCAAGGGAACAAGTAATAACACTAGAGGCGAGAAAGATATACTTAACATGACGTGAATGCTTGGTCAGAACATATTGACAAAGAAATAAGACTTAAGAGCATGCGTCATATCAAAAACGTGGCAATGAGCCAAAACCAACAGATGATGCCTTAACTGAACAAGAGAAGGAAAAGAGATCAACAGAGACCATGGACCAATGGGTCAACAATTTAGAATTTACAAGAAACTTTTCAGATCCTCACTCAGATTAAGCCCGTTAGGGGCCTTGGTATCGAGGGACATAATGAGTTGGGATTCTCGCTGTCTCAACAATTTTTCACGGTCCCCACCACGACTGGGTTGAGGAACTGAGCAGAGGACTGTGTATTGTAAGTCCCTACGTTTCTTGTCATGGACTGCTCCAAAGTGCCTGGCCACCGGGTAATTACTGTCACTATTAACAATGGCCCTGATGTGCTGAAGTATTCTTTGATGAACAGGCAGCTTGGTGCTGCCTATGTACTCCAGATTACATGTACACCTGAGCTTGTAGACCACAAACTCCGATCTACATGTAAGATATTCTTTGATGGGAATAGGCGTGTTGCTAAATGCAGTGACATATTCACTGGTATTGGTCGCAAAATTGCAGGCACGGCAGGAAGTGCACTTAAAGAAGCCCATTTTAGTGGTCTTAATAAGTTTGGGAGGATTTTCAGGTGCTATCCTATCAAGAGCGTCGCGCATGGATGGCGCACGTCTGAACGTGATGATTGGAGTTTCAGGTAGCATTGGACCCAAGATAGGATCCGTCAGAATAATAGGCCATTCAGTGCCAATGATACGTCTGATCTTTCGCTCCTGTGAGCTAAAAGTAGTTATGAGCCTGACAGTACATTGAGCGTCACCTATGGTGTCATTGGTGTTCGCTGTATAGGGCTCCTTGGGTGTCAGCAATGTAATTCTGTCTATTGATGAAGCTTTAGCCAAAGCTTGATCAAGTATGACTTTGGAGTACCCTCTTTGCAGGAAACGTTGCTTAGAATCCTCAAGGCATATGGCCAGAGAGTCAGGGTCACTGCAGATTCTGTGGATGCGAATAAATTCCCCAAAGGGAATACTGCGGATGGTATGTGCTGGATGGGAGCTACGTGCATGTAAGATTGAATTTCCCGCAGTATTCTTACGATGTAGTTTTGGTCATGAGTGTGTTGTCCTTGATAAACAAATGCACATCTAGAAATTCCGCTTCTGAACTGCTAAGATTGGCAGTAAATTTTAGATTTAAGGTGTTGGCATTGCATTCCTAGCAAGGAATGATAAATTTAAAGAGCAAGTTACAACAAATTGATACAGTGGGATTTAGTGTCCCCTGTGAGGTTGGCTCTCTTTCCTAGCTTAAAGAAGGCAGCCATGATTTTACTGCTTGTTTAATCCATCTATCTGTCTATCTATCTATCTATCTATCTATCTATCTATCTATCTATCTATCTATCTATCTATCTATCTATCTATCTATCTATCTATCTATCTATCTATCTATCTACCTATCTATCTATCTATCTATCCATCCGACTGTCTATCTATCCGTCTGTCTGTCTGTATGTATGTGTAAATATATATATTCTGTGCAGCAAGCACATCGAAGACGGGCTGGATTCTCATATATATATATATATATATATATATATATATATATATATATATATATATATATATATATATATATATATATATATATATATATATATATATATATATATAGGGGACCTGAGGAAGCACCGGAATGTGTAAAGAATCCAACACCGGGTTTTTTTTAAAACTACATCGTGTACTGCCCTGCCCTCCGAAAATGCACTGAGCACTTGAAACTTATCATTCCCCCACGCAACACCTACCTGGACAATGGAACTCTGGGACTTGCAGTTCCTACGATCAGCAAGAGGTGGACGAACACATGACTGGGGGTGGAGTGTCTTTCCCACCAATGGAAATGATGCAGGACAATTTTAAACACGGATGTGGGAGCATTTCCGAACATTGGGGCATCTGACGAAGGCCAGCCAGGCCGAAATGCATTATGCCGTGTGATCACCAATAAACAAGCTTCCGTGGAAACCCCTGTGTGGCCTCTGCTTCTTCAACCTGGAGGAGTTTGCTGGATATATATATATATATGTATATATATCCAATAATCTCTCTTCAGAAGGAAAAGAAGTTGGGTCGCACACCAATTGTCCTTTAAAGTAAATCCAAGATATTTATTTTTAAACAAACTCCAAACACTCCAAACACCAACGCTTTTCAATCTCTTACTGAGATCTTGTTCACGGTGCCGCCCTCCTTTTTCCATTCGTATTTAAAGCTCATGTGTTACCTTGATAACCTCCTCCTACTTGGAAGGCATTGTGGTTATTTTTATTTTTTATTTTTTTTTAAATATATTTTTATTGCAGGAATCAGTAGATCATTACAGTAACGACCAGCATTGTATCATAAGCAATATTAACAGAATAAAGCCCTCTGGCCCCCCACCGTAAAGTCCGTACACAGCCAACCGGCCCACAACCCTGGGGTCGGGCGGCGAAATGCAATGGGGGTCAGAAGGATGCTGGAGCTGGTCCGGATAATGCACTGTCCGTCATCTGCTTTTCCAAACAAGCCTAAAACCCCCAAAATAAACCCCCCCCCCATAAATGTCTACTAACTAAGAGAAACCCCCCCCCCCCCCACCACCAGCGCCAGGGAGCTATCAACATAGGATCTGCTATTGGACCCACGGGGAAGGCAATAGGACTGTCAGTACTAACGTTCACCGGGACTCGGGGTGAGTCGCTTCTTCACTTTCAGAGTCGCTGGGGGCAGAATAATCCCTGAGGGCCTGCACCAACATTTCCCACTCCAACGCGGCCTCCTGCGCCTTCTCATTACCCTGCCTCCAAGCCAGTTGATATCTCAGCGCGCTCTCTCCCGCCGCCCACTTCAAAAGCTCACTGTGCCATCTGCTGCCTGCCGGACCAGCTCGTGCCTTCCAGTTCCTGGTCACCTCTCGTTTGGCAAGGAGAAGCCCTAGGTCAATAAATTTACTAGAAATTTTATTCCTGGGGGTATGGGGGAACCAGTGTAGGAGCCCCACCGCCGCATCCAATGATAAGAGTCTCCCTGTCACCTCCTCCAGGGTCGTCGCTACCTCCTGCCAGTAGGACGTCAGTCCTGGGCAGGCCCATAACATGTGTAGGAGGTCCGCCTCCTGAGCCGGGCATCTAGGGCATTCCGCCGAAGCCGTGGCAAAATAACGCCTGATTTTCACCGGGGTCAGGTACGCTCTATGGAGAACATAATAGTGGACCAGTTGGAAACGGGCGTTACGTGTGCCCTTCCAGGCTCTTCTCACTAACTGGGACCAGGTCGTCTCCGGGATCTCCCTACCAATGTCCTCCTCCCAGCGGGTTCTCAAAGTGGTGAGAGGAGCCAGTCCCTCGGTAATCAACCTGCCGTAGAGGCAAGTGACCGCCTTCACCGTGCCCGCCGACATCATTACGTACTGGCACACCTGAGATAAGTGGGGTTCTTCCTGCCCGTTCCTCCAGTGTGTCTGGATCGCTCGCACAATGGCCGAGTGCAGCAGGAAGTCACCCCGGGAGATCCCGAAGCGGTCAATGAGATCCTGAAAGGACAAGAGCGCTCCGTCCTCGTACAGATCGCCAACGAGCTGTAAACCGGAATCCTCCCAGGCCGCCAAACGTGACCAATCCCCTCCGTGGGGGAGGGCCGTCAGCATCCCCAACGGTATTTCAGGCGCATATGGTGTTCTCAGTTGGCCTCTGGCGTGGGCCCGATTCCAACACAGGCGGACAGTCCGCTCCTCCATCGACAAATCCCGCAGGGCTAAACGTTGTCGCAGCGCTATAAAGGAGAGAACATGCCTGGCCATACCCGTCCCCCTTCCGTCTTCCGGGCCCCGGAATTCCCTGGCGATCTCCTGGGTGAAGGTCTGGAGCTGCGCCGCCAGATAATACTTTTCGAAGTCCGGCACAGCGAGCCCCCCCTCGTCTTTCGGCCTCATCAAGGTGTTGAGGGCCACCCGCCGCCGGCCCGTTCCCCAGAGGAATCCGACCACCATAGAGCGTAACCGACGAAACGTGGCCGGTGGGACCCAGATCGGTAAAGTCCGGAAGTAATATAATATCCGGGGAAGCGCCACCATTTTGAGCAGGGCAATACGTCCCGCCACCGAAAGCGGCAGCGTGGCCCAAAAGTCCATGCAACCTCGGAGTGCTCGAATGCAGCGGGCAATGTTCCCATCTAGGAGGTCGGGTTGGTCGTGGTAAACGAATACCCCAAGGTACTTAAAGCAGTCGGGCTCCCATCTAATCTCCCTACTTAGCGCAGGGGCGGGGGTACCCCTGCGTACCGGAAAAAGACAGGTCTTAGACCAATTCACTCGGAGGCCCGAAACCTCTCCGAACTCCGTGAGCGCCAACTCCGCTCCACGTAAAGCGTCGACCGGGTCCTCTAGGAAGAGCAACAGGTCGTCCGCATATAGCGAGACATAATGCGGGCCCGCAGACGTCCATAAGCCCGTATAGTGGGCTCCCGAGCGAAGGTGCAGCGCCAGTGGCTCCACCGCCAGCGCAAAAAGAAGTGGGGACAATGAGCACCCTTGCCGCGTGCCTCGTTCTACCGAATACCGCGATGAAATCAATGGGCCCGCTCGGACCCTGGCCGAAGCAGAGGCATAAAAGAACCGCGGTCCATCGGACAAATCCCTCCCCGAGGCCGAATCTCCGTAACACCGTGCAGAGGTAGTCCCACTCCAGGCTATCAAAAGCCTTCTCCAGGTCCACCGACAAGACTACCGGGGCCGGGGCATCCACAAATGGTTCCCCTAGCAAACGGAACAACCTACGAATATTCATGGTCGTGTTCCGCCGTGGGATGAAACCAGCCTGGTCCTCATGCACCAGGGAGCTCATGTGTCCCAGCAGCCTCGAGGCCAAGATGCTGCTCAGTATTTTGTAGTCCACTGTCAACATCGATAGGGGACGATAGGATCCCGGGTCGGATGAGTCTCGGCCCGGTTTGAGGAGAGGAACCACCAACGCCTCACACATCGAGCTCGGGAGTCGCCCCAGCCTCTTCGCCTCCCTGTAGACCACCAGTAATCGAGGGGCTAGGAGGTCAGCGTAAGCTGCATAAAACTCCACTGGTAGGCCATCTAGGCCCGGGGTCTTGTTTCTCGCCATCCGTTTAATGGCCCCGCGGATCTCCCCTAATTCAATGTCGGATCCCAGGGTTTTCGCCACTTCCTGCTCCACTGTGCGGAGCTCCAGTGGGCGAAGATAATTATCAAGCCGGTCTGGGTCACGTGCGGAGCGGCTGCGGTATAAACATTCATAATAATGCCGGAAGCAACTAAGAATCTCCGGTTGGGTGCATACCTCGGTTCCGTCTGCCCCACGCATATTTGTCGTCGTTTGGGACTGGCGCGTAGGGTTGGCCAACCACGCCAACAATGCGCTCGACCTGTCTCCCTCCGCAATAGACCGGACCGTATAGGCCTTATAATCAAAACAGCGGAGCCGTTCGACCTCTGCCGCTACCTTTTCCCTCGCCTCCGCCGTTTGTGCTTGCAATTCCGGGTGTCCGGGGCGGCGAATTTCCAGCTCGCGGAGTTCCCGGTCCGCTGTGTCTAAATCAGCCAGGATGACGCGCCTCATGCCCACCTTCTTAGAGATACAGTAACCCCTCACCACTACCTTAAAAGCGTCCCATTCCAACGCCCTAGTACTCGCGGAGCCGCCGTTGGACGCAAAATAATCCGATATTCTCTCCCCCAGGTCCGCTTTGAAGACACTGTCCTCGAGGATCTCGGGTCGCAATTTCCAGGTGGGCACCGCCGGCGTCCCAGGAAACCAGCGAAGGTCCAGTAGGAGGGGGTTATGGTCCGAGATGGTCCTAGATAAGTACTCCGATCGGACCGCTGCCGAAACCAGTTCGGGCGATCCAAGAAAGCCGTCTAGTCTGACATGCAACTCATGGAGTCTCGAGAAATATGAATAATCCCTAGATGCGGGGTGATGCGCCCTCCAAATGTCCGTCAAACCCCAGCGGGTCTGCCAATCCTGACGACCCTTAGCCGTGCGACGGACCGGGGAATCGGGAAGCGGGGGATGCGAGCGGTCTATGTCCACATCCACTACGGAGTTAAAGTCTCCCCCCAGCAGGAGGGGCCCGGCGAAAAAGTGGGCCAACGAGCCCGATAACCTGGAAAGGAAGGCAGTCTGGTCTACATTAGGAGCGTATACACAGCAAACGTTCAGGTCCCTCCCCCCTAGAGTGCCCGAGATGGCCACGAAACGCCCCTCTGGATCTAACACTGTCCTCGTGACTTGGAAGGGGACCCCTGCTCTGATCCATATTAGCGCCCCCCTGGCATAAGCGGAGTACGACGTGGAAAAGACCTGCCCCCGCCATCTACGCTGAAGCGCCGCCCCTTCCGCCTTGTTCAGATGAGTTTCCTGCAGCAGCGCCATTTGCACTCCCCTACGCACTAAATAAGCGTGGACCTTGTGGCGCCTGGACATAGTGTGAAGCCCCCTTACGTTCCAAGTAACACATTTCAAGTTAGCAACATCAGCCATTGTCCCAGATTGTTCTTGCACAGTCCCCCCATCCGGGTCCCCACAAAGAAAAGACATCAATCCTCCCAGCGCTGATGGCGGCCATTTTCCCCAACCAAAACCAAACAACCCAAAAACCAGCCAAACCCCCCCCCACCCACCCCAGAACAGGACCCAAACTGCACCATCTAGATCCCATCCAAACCTCGTCTTTCAGCAACCCGAGAACCCCCACTAATCCTACGGTCGCCACCGTAGGAAGGCCTTATGGGCCAGGTGCGGGCTGGGCGGAGGCAGTGGGCCCTCGTCGCCCAGGCCACCAGGACTATAACAAGCCCCAAACAGTGCCAAAACCTCCCGGGGCAAAAGCAGAGGCCCCCCAACCCTCTCTCCCTCTTTGTCAACAATAAAGGATGGCAACCGCCTCCCCCCTGCCGGGCCCCCACCCAAAACAAGGCAGTATACCCCGTTACCCTTGCCCATCCAAAAGGTCCTCCACCGATTTCGGTGTGATCACCGGTGTATGGGCACTATCGGCCACTGAATCCTCCGAGTCCGATGGTGCTCCCTCATCACCCGGGTTTTCTTCCTCCTCGATGGCTTCATCCCGAGCTCCCGACAACTCCGACAATACTTCCAGCACTCCCCTCCGTTCCGATGATGTCTCCGCAGTTGAGGGCCCTCCCGTGCGGCCGCGCAAATTCCTGACCCTCTTGGATCGCCGCCTTTGTTCCGGCTCATCTGCCTGTTGGGACGAGGAGCCAAAGCCATCTTTCCCTGTCCTGTATAGCTCGAGCCAGTCACAGACATCCTCCGGGGTGTCGAAGAACTGGGTTTTGTCATCGACAATGATGCGGAGCCTTGCAGGGTATAGAAGTGAATACTGAATGCCCTCGCTCCTGAGCTCGCGCTTAACCGCTAGGAAGGAGAACCGCTTGCGCTGAGTCTCGTAGGTGTAATCCGGGAAGATGTTCACCTGACTGTTCGCTACTTTGAACGGGCCATTGTGCCTGACGGCATTGAGGATTAAGTCCCTGTCTCGAAAATGCAGCAACCGCGCCACCACCGGTCTCGGGGTGCGTCCCTGCTGTGGGGGCCGTGCTGGGACTCTGTGGGCCCGTTCCAGAGTGTAGAAGGAGGACAGTCCTTCCGGGACCACCGTGTCTCGGAGCCATGTCTCCAAGTATGTCACCATATCGCCATCCTCGATCTTTTCCGGCAGGCCCACCACTCGGATGTTGTTCCTCCTGTTGCGGCCTTCCGCATCCTCCGCTCTCCGTTCCAGGGTCGCAATTCGGGATAGGGCGTCCTTCATCGTCGCAGCCAAGGTTCGCTGCGCCGGCTCCAAGGTTTTCACCGTGCCCTCCACCTCCTTGACCCGGTCTGAAAGTTTGCCATGGTCCGCTCTGAGGAGGCCCAGGCTCGTCGCCACCTGAGCAATGTCCTGCTGGAGGGCTGATCTCGTGGTCTCTATCGCCTCTAGGACACGGTCGAACTGTTGCTGCACCGGCGCGCCACCAGAACTTTTTGGGTCCCCATGCTCCTCTTTGTCCTGGGCTTCAGAGTCCGAGGCGGTCTGGGTGGGGCCCTTGGCTCCTCTAGGTTTCCCCATGCTTCCAGGGGCACTCCGTGATGGTCCCGGAGTAGGCGTCTCCGTGTGCAGGTGTCGACCACGACCTTCACGGGTGCTTGTCCTCAATTCGGGTATGGGTGACCTCCTTCTCCAGAGCCTGTGGAGACTCCGCCGCTTCGGCTCACGCCACCGCCACGGCGTCCGAGGGCACCGATGAGGGGGCGGAGACAGCCGTCGCCGAGTCGGGCAGACCCGCTCACCCACTATAGCCCCGGGGTGAGGGCCACCAACTCCCTCGGATGATCTGTGGCGCCAGAGTGTCGCGCCTCCCATGTAGGTGGACTGGCCAGGAAGACGTAGCTAGTTTCGGAGTCGCGAGGTGGGCCACCGCTTGGATCGCAGGGCGTCCGCTCCCGGTGCCCTCCACTGCGTGGGCACCCGCCCGGCCGTCCAACCGAGGGCAAAACCGTTGCAAAAGGTCCAATCCAGTAAATGTCCAATGCCCAGAACAGCCGGGGATGGCGAAGCCGGGCGCCAGTCGCTGCCCTCGGCACTTCTTCAAGTCAGTAGGTCCGAACAGGGGGACAAAGGAGTCCGGGCGCCATGTTGGGTCGCACTCCGCAACTCCGCAAACTTCGGTTTTACTCCGGAGCAACCCTCGTCCGAGCTCCACCAGGGGCCCCGGCAGGTCTCCGTCGGCACGCTCAGCAGAATGCGGGGTCTGGGGTGCCCCGTAGCCTCCGATTTTCAGGATAATCCCGGGCTTAGTCCCGGAGCCGAGCTCTCAGGCGACCATCGCCATCGGCGCCCAAGCCACGCCCCCCGAAGGCATTGTGGTTATTGTAGTGCTATTTACAAAACAGTGAAAATTGCGTGCATTTACAAAAACTAAATTATATTAAATGTTGCAAATGATATGAAATTAAATAAAATTAACCATTTGTGATGATTTTGTAAGTTGTGACCAATATCAACAATAAAGAATCTTTGAAATTATCCCCTCATGTTCTGTAGAGAACCCTCAAGTTCATTCTTGTGCTCTTCATTAAATTGATTATTTTGTACAATTTTTTCTTTCTATTCAATTAATGCCTCTATTGGTCTTAGAATCACTGTCTCTATTATTCACAACATTGTCCATCAGATTGTACCTTATTCACTACCTCTTGTAGTCATATTACTATTGTCTTTTTTATATAAAATAAGTACAACTTACCAATTTCCATTCTCATCACAAAAACTTTGTGCACTATACTAAGATGATTGATGAAATTAAACTTAGACACAATTATGAGATGATGCAAAAAGACGTATCTGTTTCCGCTCTGCCATTATTACATGAACTCATAATATTTTCTGTCCCAAAGTCTATTTACAAGTGTATATACATTTCCTCGCTCTGATTCAGACCGTCATGGTTCTCAGACTGAGAATGTATCTTGATTCTTTCTTTCTCAACATAAGTTCTCTATTTCCTCCTCTCAGTGGCTTTTTTGCCGTATCAATGCCATAGAATTTTAAACTTTTCCACTCGCTGTTGTGATGAGACTCCATGTGTTTGGCAACGGCATTGCTTCTATCTTGATGTACAGTTGCCCTAACATGTTCCAAAATCCTCTTTTTTAATTCATTCTTTGTACTGCCCACATACTTTAGTTCGCACGGGCATTCAATTACATAAATTACATATGGTGTTGTACATGTAATTAGTTCATCAATCTTCCAGATCTTTCCATTTGATAACATGACTTCTTGTATAGGTTTACCTATTTGACAAACCTTGCAGTTATAGCATTTTTTAAAACCTTTTCCTTTCAACCATGCTTTCTTTTCCTCTTTGGAGAAATGACTCTTGGTCAATCGGTCTTTTAAGTTTGGTGCTCGACGATATGTTATTTGAGTATATCACCCACAATTGGACCGATGTTTGCATCCATTTTTAAGATCTTCCAATTTTTCTTTAGGATATTTCTGATTTGTTTTGATTCATTAGAGAAGGTTGTTATAAATCTTATTACTTCTTTGTCACTCTCTTCTTTCTTCCTTGTTTGCAATAAGATATTTCTATCCTTTTGGCTTGCTCTTTCCCAGCCTTTCATTATGTGACATTTTGAGTATCCTCTCTTCTTAAATCTTTTGCTCATGGATGTGCTTTGTTTGTCCCATTCTGATTCTTCTGAGCATATCCTCCGGAGTCCTAAGAATTCTCCATATGGGATGTTTTCAAATAAACACTGTTGATGAAAACTGCTAGCATGCAATGTTGCATTGGTTGCGGTATTCTTCCTATGCAAGGTGGTGTGTACTTCATTGACTTTGATGTAAATTTCAGTGTCCAAGAAGATTATTTTGTTTTCACTCATTTCATATGTAAATTTGAAGTTTGCAGGTGATGAGTTGAGGACTTGGAAATATTCTTTAAATTCATCTTCTGAACCGTCCCATACAATGAGAAGATCGTCGATAAAGCGTAGCCACAATATCACTTTATTCAACATAATGTCATTTTCTGCTTGCCACGCCCATTTCTGTTCCCACCACCCCATGGTGAGACAGGCAAAACATGGGCTAAAAGAAAAACCCATAGCCGTGCCTTTTGTTTGGGCGTAGATTTCCTCTATAAAGTAAAAAATGTTTTGGTTCAGTCATAGTCTCATCATTTCTTCCAGCATGATGTTTTGACGTGAAAAATGCATATTCCTATCCTGGAGAAAGAATTTACAGGCTGAAATTCCCACCTCGTGATCTATATTCGTATATAAGGATACAACATCCATCGATATCAATCTATACGAAGATTTCCAGGGAATTCCATTCAGCTGTTTTAGCATGTCCGCCGTGTCTTTTATGAAAGAACTTAACTTAGAAACATACAGAAGCAAGAAGAAATCCAGATAATTTGCTATTGGTTCAAACAGGGAACCCATAGCAGAGACTATTGGTCGCCCTGGTGGTCTAGTTGGATTCTTATGTACCTTCGGTAAGAAGTACATAGTTGTAGTCACCGGGTCATCCACTGTCAGATATTTATGTTCATCAAAATCAATCAAACCTGAATCTAGCCATTCTTTCAACTTTTTGTCCAATGACTCTTTCATTTGTTTAGTAGGATCAGCTGTTAATTTCTTATAGTACATTTGATCTTGTAATTGATCATGGGCTACTTTTGCATATTCCAATTTGTCCCATACGATGACATTTGCGCCTTTATCCTCCATCTTGATTTCAATGGTTTTGTCCTGACTCAATGTTGTTAACGCTTCACGTTGTTCTGTTTTCAAGTTGTCAAAATAGTGCTGTTTTTTCAGTTTATAGATATCCTGTATTACGGCTTCAGGAAAGATATCCACCTTATTGCCTGGTGGAAATTGCGGATAAAACCGTGATTTCCACTTTTTCTGACTCCAGCCGGCTCCAAATTGTGTACAGGTCTGTTCTAATGTAGTTTCTTGAGATTCACTGACAGTATCCAAATTCATCAGTGTCATGTAACTTTCAGCGTCTTGGGCCAGTAAAGTGGTGCTTGTTGTGACTTTGGGGAATGACGCATTTTTTTTTGTAGTTCTCTTTCTCCTTAAAGAGCTTGGCTAGTTTGATCTTGCGCACATACTTGTATAAGTCTATTCTCGTTTGTGTTATGTCTAGATGCACTTTTGTTCAAGCTTTTCTTCAATAATGTACTTTCTGGTTCTGTTAGCCGACGACTTGATAGGTTGACGGCAGTTAGTTCTTGATATTCCTCTAGAATGTTTTCTTCAATCTAATACTGCGTGTGAGTGTTCCCACTCTCTCCCCGCCGGTTGCCCCTTCTTCCTCTCCTTGTTTGTTGCCTCTTGGTTTTCCACGGCCACGTCCTCGGTTTTGCGGCTGAAATCCTCTTGTTTGTTCCCACTGACGTTGTTGCAGGACCAGCCGCATATCCCCCAAAAAAGACTGCTTTGTTCAACAGATACATTTGATGATAAGCTGTCCGAAGTACTCGCATTACTTTGACTATAATCTTGTTGCTGCAGGAGGTTGTATTTTCTCGCATATGTGAAGATTCTTCCATCGCTATAATCCTTTTTATCTCTCATGAACTTGATACACTTACGATTTTGTACTGAGTCCTCATGAGATTCAATTTGTTTTTCCAATTCTGCTTTAAATGTTTTTAGCTCAGGTGTTAGGTCAAGTGTTGCAATTTCTTTTTCGATCTCTTGGACCTGATTTTTAATTTTTTGTAGCGATATTTCAATATGCTTGATTAATATGTTCATTAGACCAAGTGATGAACTGAGCAGATATTCGCCCCATTCCTGTAGTAAGTCATTGCTCGAGTCTTGATGGCTTGGCATTAAATGAATTCTCAAGCCTCTTGGTACTCTTTGGACCTCTATGTATTTTTTTAAAGTGGTCACTTCCCACCACTTGTTGATCTCTTTTTTGGAGATTTTCTCCCAATTCTTTCAAGCTTTACTGCGCAAGCACTGCCTGTCTTCCGTCTTTTCCATCTATCACTTTTTTTATTGTACAGACTTCAACACACACGCACCTTGCATCTGCTCGCGTGTCATGCCTCGCACTTATTCGTTATGCAGACTTCAACACGCATGCAACTTTTATCTGCTCGCGTGTCGTGCCTCGCCCTTATCTCCCAATGACTTCAAAAGATGCCGCTTGTGAAGGACAACTCACTTAGAATTCTCTTCACACGCGGTAAGCCTTTCGCGTGCACACACTCTCTGGTACTTCAAATAATGCAGAACAACAGTAGTGTTGAATACAATTAAATCAAGTTCCCTTATTTATCTGCCATCAATCCAATAACCCGGTTCCATCAATTTAATTGTTCCGCAAATCTTCAGTGAAAGGCAATTATTTCACTCGACTGTGCGCACCATGGGAAAACTTTAACTAAACGTAATCTCCTGAATGAGACAGTTCTTTTCTTCTGCCACGCTGGGTTCTTCGGTGGGTGTTAAATCCTGTCACCAGTAATAAAACGATTGAAGCAAGTCATTTAAGTTGAAGAGCTTTAATTAACACCCACCGGAAGGGCTTGTGGCTGCAGCAAGATGATAACTGAAACTGCCATCAGCTTGAGTCAAAACATTCCAGCTGACGTCATTTGCATTCCTAGCAAGGAATGCTAAATTTAAAGAGCAAGTTACAACAAATTGATACAGTGGGATTTAGTGTCCCCTGTGAGGTTGGCTCTCTTTCATAGCTTAAAGAAGGCAGCCTTGATTTTACTGCTTGTTTAATCTATCTATCTATCTATCTATCTATCTATCTATCTATCTATCTATCTATCTATCTATCTATCTATCTATCTATCTATCTATCTATCTATCTATCTATCTATCTATCTATCTATCCGACTGTCTATCTATCCGTCTGTCTGTATGTATGTGTAAATACATATAAATCTCAAAATTCTATTTGGAATAACTTTGGCGCCGGTTAACGAATCTGCCTGAAAATTTCCTCAAATTTGCCTCGTCGAGCTCCGGTCCTTCCCTGAAAGTTTGGGGGGGATTTGTCAAGCGGGGTCCGAGATAAAAGGGGGGTCCCAAAACGCGTTTTCCCCATGTTAATTTCCATAGGGCGGTCAAACTCACTGTGCCTTTGCTATGTCTCAAGATATGTGCTCCAGTGGATTTTGAGTAATTTAGTTAAAAAAAATATATATATCTATAGGCGCGCCCCGGTACGCGCACCGGGGGTGCAACGCGACTTGCGCACGGAAAGCTGATTGGTTCACGGGTGTCTGTAAACATTCGAAACAGTCCGGAGCGGCCGCCATCTTGTGTCTCGGTAGGATCGAGACACAAGAGGTGGCATAAAAAAAAGGGGGAAATGACTATAAGGGGGCAGGGTAGACCCCCCCCCTGACCCCCTAGGTTTGATGTGGGGGCTATAATAGGGTCCCGCGGGGGGAGCACCCGGTACGCGCACCGGGGAGCGAAGCATGGGGAAAATCCAGGGCCTTATTTATGAAGCCCTTGCGACAGTTTTGCGCCGCCGGTGTGTCACTTTTTGTGACGCACCAGCGGTGTAAAAAATGTGCCTCGTTGCGCAATATTTAAAAAGTGACGCATCTAGGTAGATGCGTCACTTTTTCAACCCCTGCGCCACATTATACCTGCGTCAGGTATAATGTATGCAGAGGGGGCGTTCCCTCGCAAAAAGCCTCGTAATAGTGACGCAGTGAAATCTATGAGATTTCACTCCGTCAAAATCTTGCGCCTGCCTCACAGCAGGCGTAAGACTGACACAAGCCCTTTCGCATGGAGCTTTCCCCATGTGAAAGGACGCATTACTGGAGTTGCGTCACTTTTGTGACACACTCCAGCAATGCGTCACTTTTGCGCTTACAGATACGTCAGAAATACTGACGTATCTGTAACTCCTTGCGACATGATTTGTCATACATTAAATATGACGCATCAGGAATGTCGTAAGGAGTGTGTGTATGAAGCTTATATAGCGCATGACTTACCCTGGGGCATCTCCACGCTTGCTTAGGGAACCCGTCCTGGTATTCCCCTGTGAGATAACCCTGGCAGGGTATCCACAAGGTGAAAGCCAGGCATCCCACCGCGAGGGGCCGATGTGGAGATTAAGCAAGCTATTGCCCAGAGTCGCAGAGTGTGAACCCGTGAGTCGAGAAGGCACCGGAGCGAGAATTATCGAGTCCGTGGAATTGTTGAGCCCAAGTGCCGCGGAGGCGGGGAATTGAACCCTGGTCCAGGACCGATCTCAGCTTCCGGGTCTGCCGCCTCTAACCCCTGAGCCACACTTCTCCACTTGCGCAGTAAAAAGTGACGCATCGCTGTTTTCACGCAGCGATGCATCACTTTTCATAAATGAGGCCCCCAGTTTATTCACTGTGTCACCTCTACGACCCTTTCTTGCGTCAATACGTCCCTTTTGCATACATTACACCTGACGTAGGAATAATGTGGTGCAGGGGCTTACAAAGTGACGCATCTACCTAGATGCGTCACTTTGTAAATATGACTGAATAAGGTGCATTTTTTACAGCACTGGCGCGTCACAAAAAGTGACGTTCCGGTGGCGTAAAAGTGACGGATGCCCTCATAAATGAGGCCTTCAGCCTGCTACTCATGCGTCATATTAAATATATGACGCATTATGTTGCAAGTACTTACAGATACGTCAGTATTTCAGACGTATCTGTAAGCGCAAAAGTGATGCATTGCTGGAGTGTGTCTCAAAAATGAAGCAACTCCAGCAATGCATCCTTTCACATGGGGCCAGGCCCCATGTGAAAGGACTAGCACGCCTGCTGTGAAACAGGCGTTATATTTGGACGCAACAGTGTAATAAAAGTGATGCAGTTATATCTCATAGATTTCACTTCGTCACCTCTAAGACACTTTCTTGCGTCAATACGTCCCTTTTGCATACATTACACCTGACGTAGGAACAATGTGGAGCAGGGGCTTACAAAGTGACACATCTACCTAGATGCGTCACTTTGTAAATATGACTGAATAAGGTGCATTTTTTACAGCACTGGTGCGTCAAAAAAAGTGATGCTCCGATGGCGTAAAAGTGACGCATGGCCTCATAAATGAGGCCTTCAGTCTTCTACTCATGCGTCATATTAAATATATGACGCATTATGTCGCAAGTACTTACAGATAAGTCAGTATTTCAGACGTATCTGTAAGCGCAAAAGTAATGTATTGCTGGAGTGTGTCTCAAAAATGAAGCAACTCCAGCAATGCATCCTTTCACATAGGGCCAGGCCCCATGTGAAAGGACTTGCACGCCTGCTGTGACACAGGCGTTATATTTGGACGCAACAGCGTCATAAAAGTGACGCAGTGATATCTCATAGATTTCACTGCGTCACGTTTAAGACCCTTTCTTGCGTCAATACGTCCCTTTTGCAAACATTACACATGACGTAGGATTAATGTGGCGCAGGCGCTTACAAAGTGACGCATCTACCTAGATGCGTCACTTTGTAAATATGACTGAATAAGGTGCATTTTTTACAGCACTGGTGCGTCACAAAAAGTGACGCTCTGGTGGCGTTAAAGTGACGCATGGCCTCATAAATGAGGCCTACAGTGTTCAACTCCAGCAATGCATCTTTTCTTACCCTTCCACACCCCTGTTCCTTTTCAACATTTTCTTTGAATATCCACATTCCCCATATTCACTCTCCTTCTCCTTTCTTTCCTTCCCAACACTCACCTTCTTTCAGTCCCCCTACTTCACTTCCTTTCTCCTCTCATACTTTTCTGTTCTTTCGTACTCATTTTCCTTTCCATTATCAATGCACTCCACTTCACTTACTGTTTTTCTTTTTTTTAAGAATATAGCTCTTTGATGAGAATTGGAGGTAGTTCTGAAAAGAACTTTTTTTTTCTTCTTTTTCTTTTTTAAGAACATAAACAAAAACAGGGAATGGAAACTGCTCAACAGGAGCAAAAAAAACAAAAGAAATTAGGGCTGGGAACGGCAGTGATGGTTCTCCAATGCTCTAACCATGAGCAGGACACTTTGCTCCCCAAAGGTAAGGAGCTGATCGCAGTATCTGCATTTCAGGAAGCCTTTGTTGAAAGCAGGTTGAATATTTGGAACCAGCTCCTGCGATCGCCCCCTCACAGCAGTAGTTGCTCCTCTGGTGGATGTAGAGGCCCCATCACTGGGAACCTCTTGTGCCAGAGCCCTGACACTTTCCCGGGAAAAATTCTGGGGGTGCCTCCTCTCCACATGCTGTATCATAGTGAAGTTCCCAAAAGAATATTTCTTTTTGGGGTCACCCCGTGACAGGACTTTTTTGCAGATCCTGCACTCCACTTTTGGAGCATTCACTTTTTTCTGGTCAGGTGATATTGAAAAAAAATTCCAAATTAAATGTTCCTTCACCTTCGGCTGAGGAGGCTCTTCATCGATGAATTCAGGCTCATCTTCACTGCTGGATGGTCTGGCAGCCATGATTAACCCAGAAAGATGCAAGAGCAAAAAGGCAGGTCTTTCAGTCACAAAAGTGAAAGAAGAAGTGAAGGAAATGAGTGGGGATTTCATTCTTTGTAAAAAAAACTGTTAGCAACCAATGAAAAGTGTTATTTCAAGGTCACATGACTTGACGCGCTGACGCTGCGCGCACCGGAACGCTTCCGGGTGCGCACACGCGGCGTGAATGTAGGCGCTTCCGGGGGCGCATACGCGGTGCGAACGTAGGCGCTTCCGGGGCGCATACGCGGCACGAATGTAGGTGCTTCCGGGGGCGCTTACGCGGCGCGCCGAAGTGACATTTTCATTTCCTTATTAAAAAAAACCTGCTTTTATATGTATGGTACTAAATGTCTTGCGTTATTAATTACTTTTCATTCATATTTTTTTTCATGAACGAAAGTAGCGCTCGGGGTGCGCTTTCCGGAGAGCTTACCGGAGCGCGCACCCAGAGCGCCCCAGGAAAAAATGATTAAAAAAATAATAATAATAATTAATACTTACACAAAACAGCAAATTTATAAAAAAATCGTAGGTTAGAAACTCCATATAGAAAGGAATTAGCATTTAAAAAACCTATGAACTTCACTGAAAAAACCAAAGGTTTCACACCAGTTATAGTTAGGAATTAGCATTTAAAAAACCTATTAAATTCACTGAAAAAAACATAGGTTTCACACCAGTTATAGTTAGCTGGAAATTTTACTGACATAAAACCATTGAAATTCCACGTTATAGTTAGTTGGACTCACTATAACTTGCGCGCCTGCAATGCACTGCTGATGACATCACATATTACATCACTCATGACATGGTCAGTGACATCACTCATGACATCACTGATGACACCATCCTTGTGACAGAGTGACAGACCTCCTTTCAGTGTAATGTAAGCCTTGAAACACATATTCAAAAATAGAAATTAACATTTTCAAAAAAATGGAGATACCCATACCAGTTACAACAAACAATTCAGTAATTCCACCATCTATATACACATCCACTCATTCACCAACAGTTCTATATAGTCACTCATACATATACTCACTCATTATATGTAGTGATACACCTATACATCCTGTTACACACCGACAGGCATCCAAAAGTTACTCACACACATACTCACACATGCAAATAAAAGATTGAACATTCATTTATTTACATATAGAACTATACACACACTACCACTTTATTTCTATGGAAATTTACACATACTTACTCTCTTAAACAATCACTTATAGAAACACATACTTATTTAAACAGGAACTCTTACAATCTCTCGCTCTGACATATACTCACTTATATACATCAATATTCACATATACTAGATTAAAACATATGTAGTTACTGATAAAGACACTAGTGAGACAGTCATTCACGCACTAACACACACATATACACACTCCTCCACCCATACAGTCCTGCACATATGCTGTCTTCAAAACACATACAAACAGTGAGTCAGTCACCAACCCATGCAGCCACTTATACACAAAGTGAAACACTGATAAATATATTTCAATATTTAAAAGTTACTCGCTAATATATGTATTCACTAAGATACACTTAATAAGGCAGTTAACAAATCATTTTTTTAGAAAAAAAACATCCATTTAGACACTTACTTAAACATTTATTCTTCCATCGACCTTTTTCATATACATATATAAAACATATTTATTATTCAGAAAGACGCACATTCACTGGATGGTGTCATCAGTGATGTCATGAGTGATGTCACTGACCATGTCATGAGTGATGTAATATGTGATGTCATCAGCAGTGCATTGCAGGCGCGCAAGTTATAGTGAGTCCAACTAACTATAACGTGGAATTTCAATGGTTTTATGTCAGTAAAATTTCCAGCTAACTATAACTGGTGTGAAACCTATGTTTTTTTCAGTGAATATATATATATATATATATATATATATATATTGGCAAAACTCAGAAACCCCAAAGCTCCCGGGTTTCAAGGAATGAGAGCACTCAAAGCAAATGTGGCGTAGGTCAGCCAAGTCTTTATTCATTAAACTCCCTCGGTAGTCAGTTAGCAAACGCGTTTCGGCGTTTCCGCCTTCGTCAGTGTAACTGACATTATTTACAAATCAAGTTTAAATCAAGTAACATCGTGATCGTCATAGGTCACGTGTCAATTCATGTGCATTGACATAAACGAAGGTACTTAGAACAATACATTCACTGCTTCTGCGGCGGCCATCTTTCAATATGTAATCCACTATATTACATATATACATATAAACCCAATGTGAGAGAACTCAAATAGCTAATTCATTCGTCATATCCATTCGAATTTAAGAAAGAAAACATTAAATTAATTACAATGCTCGATCTCGCTTATAACCAATAGATTTAGATGGTAAATGTGCCGCTGGTACCAACAAATGCGAGTTTCACTCAAAATTTATCGTGAAAGTCGCCTATGTTCCCATGATTTTGCGTTACCATTGTTGCATCGCAGTTATCATATATACAATCTCAGCCCTGGATGGGCATATGAATTATTTACATTATTTACATTCCAGCCTTGAATAGGCCTTTCATCCATGACCAAATCTAATCAACGGATAAATAACTGCATTCGTATTCATCAAAACATTAGAAAATAATATGCTAAACATTAGTGGTAACTTCACTCTACTCTGTTTCAAGGAAACTATATACAAATTTACATCACTGGTTCTTCAACAAAGAGGGAAGGAAAAAATTGGAGGGATGCTCAGATGTGGGTCCACATCTCTTCTTCATTATTCATCCCTCCCGGGGTTTTGGTCTGTAACTGGATGATAAATCGTGATTCCAGTGTTCTCAGCTTTTTTACCCAATTGCCCCCTCTTTCTGTTCTGACCAACTGATCTAGGATGAAAAAAGTCAGAAGATTGCTATTGCTACCATGTTCCTGTTCAAAATGACAGGCTACTGGGTAGTTGGGGTCCTTTGATGTAATCGCCCTCATATGCTCTAAGACCCGGAGTTTTGTTTGTTTAACTGTACTCCCTACATACCTCTTCCCACAGGGACATGTTAGACAATAGACTGTGTAGTCAGAATTGCAATTCAACAGTTTGGTTATTCTACCTTTCCTCTTTTGACCAGGTATGTAATACTCCTTGACTTTCTGTGAATTCTTACAGGCCTTGCACTTCATGCAAGGATAGAAGCCGGACACAGGTGGTTTTGTCTTCCTTTTATGTTCAAAGTGGCTATTTACAAGATGGTCTTTGAAAGATTTCCCCTTTCTATAGGTTATCAAGGGGTGATCAGATAAGGACTTCCCTATTATAGGATCTGCTTTTAAGATCTTCCAGTTCTTCCTCATCACGTTAAAGACTTCTGGAGATTTTTCAGAGAAGTCAGTAATTAACCTGATCTTGTCATCTTTAGGTTTGGATCGCTCAATTAATAGATCCTTCCTTTCGACCAAATTGCTCCTCAACTCTGCTTGTGTGAGAATTCCTTTCCCATAGCCTCTCTCAGAAAATCTCATTTTTGACTGTTCCCTAGAGCTCACAAACTCCTTAGGGGTTGAGCAATTGCGTTTCATTCGCAAGAACTCTCCCAGGGGGATGTTATTGATGACACTTCGGGGATGGTAGCTGCGTGAGTGCAGTATAGTATTACCCGCCGTGGGTTTTCTGAAAACGGCGGTTTGTATTTTTTTGTCTTCCACGAAGACCCGTAGGTCTAAGTAGAACACCTCACTTTGACTGATGCTGCTGGTGAAGCTGAGATTTAGACTGTTCTTATTTAAATCTAAGATGTATTCCTCAGCCTCATTCTGTGAACCCCGCCACACCAAGAACAAGTCGTCGATGTAGCGGGTCCAAAGAACAATATTGTTCATCCACCGTTCGTTGGTCCCTGCCCAGGCCCAAAAAAAAAAAAAAATAAATAATAATATATATATATATATATATATATATATATATCTGCAAATACCTCGCAGCAGCGCTCCTTTCAAGAAACACGAGGCAAGGACCAGCTTTTTCTCAGCATCTTATTTATTCAGCCATTAACCAGAGAGTCATGACGCGTTTCGGCCGTCCCAGCGGCCTTGGTCACATGGCGATACAGATTGCTTTTGCCCTTTTTAAAGTGATATCGTGCAGTCACATGTAAAAGTGATGGACATAAACAAAATACTATATGTATAAATACATTTGCCTGTACTTTCTCATGGTACCAACACAGAATTGAATTAATAACTGTTTAAATACATAAATTGATCTCGTATTCACCTTGTATAAAACATTATTGAATATATACATTTGCAGCTTCAATTCTCATCTGAAGAGTATTGTCAGTTTTGCACTATTGAATACATAACAGCATAAATGCCTTTTCTATGACTCTTCAGGTTGGTAATGAAAAAAATATACCAATTTAGTCCATCAGATCCATTAGTAAATATTTGTGCATAGTAGGTGCTCACCAATGTGTATTAAATCATAATACAAAATTATAATATTAATCACTACTATTACATGATAGTAGAGAAAGAAAGATCCAAAAAAGGAGAATAACTTAATCTAAGAGGACCTTACAAAAAAGAGAAGAAATGAATTCATAACGAACATGGTACCAGCCATTGAGAACTCGGAAGAAGGGGATATAATACCATTTGATATTATTTAGTTCTACTGTTTCATTCCCACCTTCTACCATATTATTGCACCTGTATATTAAAGTGACTCCGTGTCAATTGGAAAAAATATATATATAATTTTTTCCTTAAAGTGACATCGTGCAATCAAAGTGCAAATACAGATAAAGTGGCTGGTGCTGGAGGATTATGCTGTAATGAGGTAGTTAGGGGAGGGAAAGTCTAAACTCTATTCATACAGAGCTATACTTCAATATTCAAGACAAGATATAATCATACATTACCAATGTAGCACATATAGAAAAACTCACACCATAAAAACAATCTATAAAAAAGAGGGAATCGGTGACATGACTAAAATCAGCTATCACATCAAACATCAGGATAAAACAAGCTACCCTAATATTTAAAACGACGGCTAAAATCAATCAATTCATATATATACACACACCCAAATAGTACACTCAATATATACATTATACATAATACATTACAATTTAAATACAAATGTGTAAACAAAGTGCAAGGTGCAGACCAACTCCTCTTATAATACAGTATATTGTTATATCATGGTGTTGACTATATGGCTAAAAAGTGACCTTATCGTGAAGTGATCATAAGTATGTATGGAGGTCCTCCGTGGTGTTAAGACCTCCCGGCCACTTTGAATTGAACTCCAAAATATATTTGGTTTCAAGTCTGCGCATACACGCCTCCCTATCGCCTCCTCTTTTGGTAAGCGGGATGGACTCTATGGCGAAGTATTTGAGACACTGAGGCTTGCTGTTGTGACATGCCTCAAAGTGTCTGGCCACAGGATAGCTCTGGTCCTTATTTACAATGGCGCGCAGATGTTGTAGAATACGCTTATGAATTTGCAATTTGCTGCTGCCAATATATTTCAGTTTGCAATCGCATTCCAGTATATACACGCAGTATTCCATTCTACAGGTTAAATGTTGTTTTATTTCCCTTGTAGTTCTTGGGATTACTGTTGTGTATTTTCTGGTATTGACACCATGTTGGCAGGCCTTACATGCCAGGCATTTGTAGAAACCCCTACTAGTGGGTCGCCATGGCTCCTTGCCTATGTGTTCTTGGCTGTTTTTAGAGAGGATGGAGCCCATACTAAAACGTTTGCGAAAAGTAATGGATGGATTAGGGGGCATCACATCGCCAATCATGGGATCATCTTTTACAAAGTGCCAGTTTCTTCTGACTATACTCCTGATTTCTTTCTCTTGCTTGGAGTAAGTCAGAATAAGTCTAACTTCGTTGGTTTTGTCACATTGTTTCACTTTCTCAATCAACAAGTCACCTCTTTCTTTAACCCTGGATTTCTTTATAGCAGTGTTCAATATCTTAGCAGAATAGCCCCTATCTACAAATCTTTGAAAACTTTCCTGTTGCTTGACAATCATGTCTTCATGATTACTACAAATACGGCGGATGCGTAGCATCTCGCCGTAAGGTATCGATTTGATTAGATGTTGGGGATGAGCACTCGTGGCATGTAAAAGAGTGTTACCTGCCGTCGGTTTTCTAAAAAGAGTACTGGTAATGATATTATTGGATATAAAAACCTGTACATCTAAAAATGTCACCGATTCCCTGCTTACATCAGAGGTAAAATGCAGATTAAGATCATTTTCATTGATTTCATGTATGAAATTTAAAACACTTTCCTCGGAACCACGCCATACAATAAATAAGTCATCAATAAACCTGAGCCAACAAGTGATATTAGTGGTGCAGTATTTCTCAAATTTACGCATGAGGACCAGTTCCTACCACCACCCCATAAACAGGCATGCGTAACTAGGGGAGAAACTGGCCCCCATTGCTACACCTTGAACTTGTTGGTACATTTGTCCATTAAAAATGAAGAAGTTATTATTGAGGCAGAATGTTAACATTTCTAAAAGCATTTTGGTATGTTGGGCCAGTTCAATGGGCCTGCGGCTAAGGTAGTACTCACATGCACGCAGGCCATCTATGTGCTTTATACATGTGTATAATGAACTGACGTCCAACGTAACTGTAGTGAATGAAATGATGAATGGTCAGGTAGTTTCTTGGAGCTCTTTATTTCAAGTAAGATGAACAGGAGGAAACCCCACCAGGAACAGGATGGTCACTGCTCAGCCCTCACTCTTCAACTGTCATTCCACATCCACACCAGGCACGCTAACATTCCACTCACTCTGTCATCAGCATTCAACATTCCACACAGACATCACATTCATACTGGCTGAGCAGCTAGCAAGAAGATAACACAAGGCACAACAGTAACCAACAGCAAGTCTGGGCTCCACTCTACATTATATATATATATATATATATATATATATATATATATATATATATATATATATATATATATATATATATATATATATATACCATACGATTGACGAAAATAAGCCTGCGCCTTCTTTTGATGGTGGGCCTCGACAGGGTTTCGTCTTACCCCAATTAATCCAACAGAACGCCGTCTCAAAAAGTTTACAAGACAACAAGTCGAGGCCCAATCTGCATTTCAAGTGAAATTTATTTGGCGATCACACCCAACGCGTTTCGCAGCCTCAGCCGCTTGCTCACGAGTGAAAGGTTGTGTTTAAACAATAAAGTTATATACAAAAAGGAAACATTGTCATGAGACTAAAGTAACAAGTGAAACCAGACTCTCTACATTTAAACATTTCTTCATGTCAAACGATACATTTCTTTAGTTGTATCACAGTTTGTACTTGATAATATTTACATTTGCATTCCAATGTTCATTCGAAAGTTAAACTCGCCCTTTCAATTAGAAAATTATACACGACATCAAGTCGATCGGAACTACTCGTCCCATAGTCCATTGTTTTGGACAAGTAATCTTTTGTTACACTCACGTACATACTTGTATTCGTAATAAATGCATTTTCATTTGTAAACGCTGCTTTTACATGTTTGCACGTCGGAATTGCTCTCATTCCGCGCTTACGCATACACCGGCAAGATGCCCCAGTGGGCTTTGATCGACAAATATACAACGAGTTCTAAACTATTAGTCCATAGTTAATCATGAGATTAATGTTCAACCTTGCTCAACATGGGTGATTACATAACTGCAATCTAGCCCCAGTGGGCTTATCTTATAGTTCTTTCCATGAAGACATTGATTTACATTTACCACATTCAAGCCCAAGTGGGCATATATGCCTTCTCATGTACATTTAATATTACCCACTTTTCACACCGATATAATGCAGTTCGGCTCTAGTTAGTTAGTATTGAAAAATCATTTGGTGCAAATATATCTTCATTCACACTACTTGTGGCTTTCAAACGTATTCTAACAATCAGGAATGCAAAGGATCTTGAGTAATCTGAAAAATGAGAAAGTATACCCATTAAAATACAGTGGTGACATTTTCCACATACAAAAACCTTACAGTTCATCATAAAAACATCCATTTCCATGAATTTATTGTACCCAGCGTATTTCTTAAAACTAAAACTGTACTAGCACATTATTCTCCAAGACGAGCCGCCAACCCTTCATCTGCATTGTGGCCTGACGGGTAAAGTGTTTGGAATTTGATTATGAACCTTGATTCAAGTCTTCTCAGTTCTCTAACCCGATCACCACCTCTTTCTCTTTTGGGTATACAGTCAAGTACCACAAAAGATAAAAGACTTGTGTTTTGTTTGTGTTCATTGTAAAAGTGGCGGGCAATAGGATATTGTTTGTCATGGTGGTTAATGGCCCTCAGATGCTCCAAAACTCTTTTCTTAGCTTTGTGTATGGTACTGCCAATGGAACTCAAATTGCATGGGCATCTGAGGGCATACACTGCATATTCTGTCTCACACGTTAGATGTTTTTGGATTTTGAATGGGCTGCTACTGGCTGATAACTTTACTGATTTGCAGTTGGTACTATATTTGCAGGCTTTACATTTTTCACAGATATAGAACCCTTGTATTGGCTTTGCTGTTCTTATTGGTAGTTTAGGTAATGTTGCCGGGCTTATCATGTCTTTGAATGACCTCCCTTTTCTAAAGGTAATTTGCGGTGACTCACTGACTACCTTCTCCAAGTCTAGGTCTGTTTGTAAAATATTCCAATGTTTTTCAAGGCATTTTCTCATTCCATATGCTTTGTTGCTATAGGTAGTTACAAATCTCATTTTTTTCACTGATTTGTAGCCTTTCCTGGGTTGGAACCAGTGAGGAACAGCCAACATGTATGATGGCATTAAAAACTCAGTTTAAACCAAAGTCCAAGTTTTGTCCTATTATGTTGAGAGACAATATCGACGTGTTTAGTTGTAAAGTAATCCAAGAACTTAAAAACCTTTATATGAAACAAACCACAGTGAAGAAGCACTACACGAAGCAGGATAATGTGTATTTCCAACTGATAAAGAAACTACAGGCAAACGATGACTTAATTATCCGTCAATCTGATGAAGGAGGGAACGTGGTGCTGTGGCCACACAACCTTTACATGGAAGAGGCGTTCAAACAACTCAACGACCGGGAATGTTACAGGTGCAGCACCATGCTAACGGTTAAGTCTTTGTGGAATATTTTTTATACCAGCCTTGTAGCGTGGAAAAGTGCAGGTCTTTTGACCATTGATGAGTTCAAATTCCTAAAAAAATATCATCCTGTTATGCCGGTGTTGTATTTCATACCAAAAATACACAAAGATGTGAATAAACCACCCGGTAGGGCTATAATACCTGCCTGTAACAGTATAATGGAAAATGCATCGAAGTACATTGATTTCTATTTGCAGGACCATGTGAAAAGCCTGCCTTCCTATGTGCAGGATACCAGTGACTTACTGAGAAAATTGACAAGTATCAAATGGCAACCAGATTATCTCATGATGTCGCTTGACGTTTCGTCCCTGTATACAAGCATCAATCACAGAGATGGACTGAAGGCGATCAAACACTATTTGGACTCTCGACCTATATATGTACAAGAACATAACAAAATGTTACTAGAAATCATTACATCTTGTCTTAAACTTAATTATTTTCTTTTCCAGAATCAGGTATTCCAACAGGTAAGAGGCGTAGCTATGGGGGCATGTTTTTCCCCCAGATACACCTGTTTGCACATGGGGTTCTGGGATGAACAGGTCCTTAGAGTGTTTTTTGCTGATACGTTGTCTAAACAAGTCATACGTTGGTATCAATACATGGATGATTTGCTTATGGAAAGGGGCGACCATTCGGTCCCCCCGAACGTATGGCGGAGTACCACGATCCCCCCGGGAAGCCATCTTGGGCGGGAGGCGAGCCTCGGCTGGTATGCCCGAAGCGGCGTAGCCGGGGCGCGCCTTTTCCCGCCCTGGAGTGGGCTGGCCTAGACACTGACGCGGCCGGCCACGCCCTCGGGGCAGGCAGGGGCGGGTTTACGCCCGCCCTGAAGACGGATAAAAGGAGCCACAAGCCAAGAAAGCATCCTCTTGTTCCTGTGCTCTGAAGCTGCACCTCCTCGCTGCACGTGAGCTCGAGACGGAACGAAGAGCCAATTTTGAGCGTGGTAATCTTTCTTTTTTGTATTACAGATACTCTGTCGGAGAATGCCTAAGAAGGTCGGAAAGCGAATGACTACCGACCAGATGCTGCGGATACTCATGAAAGAAGTAACCGATTTGAAGAAGCGGGTGGCGGATAGAGACGGAGAAGGGGGACCGAAACGTCCTTTGGCGGGAGCAGCGCCGGGAGGAAAAGGCAAAAGGCCCAGAAGGGGAGCAGCTGGGGGGGACATCCCGGTTCCCTGTGCGCCACTCGAAGAGCCAACTCCGGTACCGGCAGAGGGGAATCCGATTCCCGTAGTGGTTACCCCCGTGTCCGGGGAGGATATGCCGCCCGAGCTGGCAGCACAATTAGCAACGTGGTTGGGTAAAGATAGCGAGGGCGCCACGGCTGACGACGTGCGAGTGTTGATGAAGCAACTGCGTGAAACAAGGGAGGCGGTGAAGGCATCATCGCCAGTTATCATGCCGGCTGCGGCAGTAGAAAAGCCAACAGGAACAGCTCCAGCAGATGCAGCTTCCAGTTCAGGTAAGCGGCCATTGCCGATTGCAAGGGATGAGTCTGCACCTTCACGAAGGGAAAAGTTGGGTCAACATGTCCCTCTGGCTATTAAGGAGAAGATATGGGCAAATGAGTATATAAACATCTTCTCATTGCTTACTGATCATTATGAGATGGAGCATGTTAAGAGCCAAAAGGAGCTCATGCATCCGAGTGTTTGGCGCGCAAAGATGGCCGCCTTTAAAGTTGATGAAAACATTGGTGTGAGAAGTTGGCCTGGTATATAATGCTCACTAATTCTAGTGATCACTTTGTACCATGCCAAGCAACCCTTATGATGATGGTTGTAATTCAACCTTGTAGACCAGTTATCCTAGTGGTAACGTGGACAAAGCAGTCTTAGGCTAAACTCTGAAAGGCATGTGAAGCCAGCTGTTATACCATACACAACCCCCTTGAATACCAAATGAAAGGGACACCACACAGATATATATTGAAAATATATATTGATTTATTAACTATTAAAATCCCCTGGACTCTTTATGAGCACAGAAGCACAAGCGTTAAATCACAAGACAGTTTAAAATACACAAAAGTTGCACAATATGGATGAGCCCTAGGGGCCACCTAAACCATATACTAAGAAAGGGGTATAAGAGATACCAGGAGGAAAGTGAAGAGGCCTAGGGCCTTGGGAATCGCTGGAGCTATTCGAGACTGGAGTTAACTAAGTCGGGAAAGGCCCACGGGACTCGGGTGCAGTGTTCAAAGTGCACGCACTTCTCAATACAAAGTCTATGGTGCGTAAAAAGCACAAAGTTAGAAAGTTAGGAACCTTCCGAGTGACCTACGGAGCTGAAACTTAAAACACAGGCCCTTGGGATGTGTACCAGTGCAGGAGCACCGGCGGAGCTGAGTTACCTCACCCACAGGAAGCGGGTGCACAGGGTCGAAGATGTGTCGGGTTTCGTCACGCTGGTCGATGGTGCTTGGAGCTGAAGATGCTGCAGGCGGCTCGATGAGAAGAGTTCCGGTGGATCCAAGGGTGGATCTGAAGAGTTGAAGACCTGAAAGCAGAGGGGACAGTGTTCAAAGTCACTAGCCAGTGACTACCGTGGAACCAGAGTGGAACCAGGCGATGTCGAGTGCAAACAGGCGTTGTCGGGTAGCTTCTTTCTGCAGCCACGTGGATACCCGGGGTCGAGGACGTCCAGGAGTCGGTCACGAGCTGTCCCACGTAGGCTTCTCGCTGTTGGCGGTGTCGGCGACCTGATCGGAGCAAACAGGCCTTGGCAAATGCAAGCCACGCAGGAGTTGAAAGATGCTGTTCACTCGGACCAGCAAGGTCAGAGCGAGTGCTCCTTTTCACAGGAGCTTGGGTAGGTCTGGAGCAACCAGACCTGCTGTTTAAATCTTCGGGTTCGTCGCCAAGATGGCCGCTGGCCGCGTGGCTAGTGGCCGGGATGGCGCGTCGAGTGGCACAATGCAAAAGGGCCCCACGCAGATCGTGGAGATGCTGGAGGGCTGATCTTCGGTGCAAGGGCTGCTCGGTGGTGGGGGTTCTCAATCCCCAAAGCACAACGTCGAGGATGCCTCAGAAGCTGCGCAGTCAGCTTTTCGAGTGTCTTTCAAGAGGTCCGGTCCCACGTCACTCGGTGCCTCCACGGGTCCCTTCTTCGCAGGGACTGTGGATCGGGCTCTGAGAGGTCTGGGAGTCTGGTTCTTGTCGGGCTCTGGGCTCGGTCTCCGGCGGGAGGCGGCGGCAAAGCAGACGTCGAGTTACTGGTTGGTACCTGTGTTCACAGGGTGGTCACTCCTTGGCCACAAGGGAGATTCTTCTTCAGTCTTCTGTGCAGCAGAATGTCGAAGTCCAGTCGTCTTCTTAGTTTTAAGTTGATTTCGGGATGATCTGCTGTGCAATGGCACTGCTCCCCCTCTTATTCCCAAACTGGGGGTGGATCACCTACTAGGTCCCTCCTCTGGGAGGAACCAGGAAGGGGGGCGGTTACACCCCCTTTCCTTTGTCCAGCTCCGCGCCAGGACTGGGGCTGGAAAGCCCCAGAACCGGTTTGGGCTGGCTTATGCACAGGGACACCTTGTGTGCCCCAGGCATGTCTCAATCTATTCAGCCCTGTCCTACCCAATACACAAAACCCTGTCTGGGGTGGTGCTCGCACCTCCCCAGGCAGGAAACCCTTTGTCCAGGCCCTCCTCGCTGGAAGGACTTCCAGCAGCAGGAGGTCAGACATGTGTCTGTGGTGGCAGCATCCATTTTGTGATGCTGAGGCTCTGTTTAACTTTAACCAGGGTTAAGGCTACACACATGTCGTGTCCCTCTAGATGGGTGGAATGCTATCCCCGTCGCCAGAATTGGCGCGGGGATAGTATTCCAATTCGTATGACACCTTACTCGACATGTTTTGATAAAGCCAAACCAAAGATAGCATTTAACCGCGAGGATTATAATGCACTTAAGAGTATATGGTATGGCAATATCCCGGAACAGCTTAGGGAGTTGTTCCCGACAGCTGTAGACAGGCTCAGCTCATGCTAGAGCACCATCTCACATATTTCCAAGCACTCTGCCTCCAGGATTGATGAGGCCTTCCATAGGAGTGGCTGATAGGAACATATGTGTCCAGTTTAGGGTTAGGCACAGACATACTGTACCTAAGTAAGAGGTGATTACACCAACTTACCCCAGCTGAGTGATCAGCCAGTTGTGTCAAATATGGAGGCCAGGCCAGGGGTGGCACAATACATGCTGCAGCCCCTGGCAGGCCTTGGCTACACCTATGCCCTGGGTACATATGGTACACTGTTACAGGGGCCTATAAGGTGAACCAATTCCAATTGTGTTATGCACCTAAGGTACATGGAGTCCATTTTAAGGAGAGAGCAATCAGCCTGGGGCCCTGAATAGCAGGATCCCAGGCCAACTAAGTCAAAAACCAGCTAAACACCAGGCAAAAAGTTTGGGGGTAACCATAGTCAGATATCCACCTTCCTACATAACCCCCCCCCAAACGAAAGGAGATAAGGCTATCCTTGACCAGGTAAGCCTATATTGCCTAAGTGGCCATATAAGGAAGTACCAGCTCTGGCTTGGTAACCCCCTGTCTCATGGTCCACTAAGCAATCCCTCACCCTAAGGGTATCTGAGGGTCTCCACCATAGGGAATCTCTACCTGTGGTGTGTCTTTGCAAAGTCAAAGGCTGGTGTTGAGATGGAGTACTGAAGTGAGTTTCCTCTGTAGGGCTCAGCTTCCTCCAATCACTCTCCACCATGTGTGCCTTTCTTTCTCTGACTGAGTTGCACTGTGCTCTCAGGGTCAACCTCTGGCTACCTAAAGCTGGAGGCTGGGTCCCTCTGTTTGGCTTACTGGAGGGACAGTTCAGGTTTGGGCCCTTAGGGTCCCAGGTTTGGCTGTGCCCAACAATATCCATCTGGGGGAGGTCCCTAACTACTTTTAAGGGGGATCCCTCAGGAGTTTTTAAAGCTTGCACCTCACTAGGGCTACTAGTTTCGGTGCCCCTAATCTGCTGATGGGGGTGCTTTATTTGACAGGGGGCCCTTTGGGTCTCACTGTCCTTCTTGTCCTCTGCAGCCCTGGGCTGAGTAAGGCAAGGTAGAGAGGGGCAGGTTACCTGCTCCAGACTGGGTCCCTCCTGAGAAGGGTCCACTGCCATCAGAGGCTCTGTCAGGCCAGGCCTAACAACCTCTGGGACAGTTCCTTCATCAGGGGTAAGATCAGTTCCCTGAGGAGGCTGATCCTTTCCTAAAGTCTGGTGGGAGGGAGATTTTTCTTCCTCCTCAATGCTCTCTGTTTGGGTGGAGTGATCCATCATTTCAGGCTTCACTACCCAGGTATCGGTTTGAGTTTGGGCTGTGGCCATCACAGCCCCACCAACCTTTTCAGGAGGAGACTCAGTTTGGGTATGGGCTGTTACTAGTACAGCCCTGCTACTCTTTCCAGGAGGGAAGTTATCTAAAGATGGGGCAGAGGTTTGCTCAGCCCTCCCAACCTTTTCAGGAAGGACATCTTGAATTGGGGCTGTAGCCATTACAGCCCCACTAACCTTTCCATGGAGATTTACCATTCTAGAATGGGTTTGCTGTTCAACCTCAGCCCAGGCTGAGATTTCCAAATCATTACCCAGTAGGCAATCTACAGGCAAGTTTGCTGACACTGCCACTCTCTTTGGGCCAGTGACACCTCCCCAGCTAAGATTGACTACTGCCATGGGATGATTGGTTTCTATGCCATCAATGTTTGTCACCTGATATCTGGCATCAGGTAAAAGTTGCCTTGAGGGGACTAGACATTCAGCCACCATGGTGATGCTAGCCCCTGTGTCTCTGAAGGCCTCAACTTTCAAACCATTGATGAGGGGCTCCTGTCTATACTTGCTCAAAGTGTTTGGGCAAGCAGTGAAATTGGCAAACCCCATGCCAGTCTCATAGACAAGAGTATCTGAGTTAGGGGACCTGGATAGGCCGGAGTCCACCTGTCCTCCAAAAGTAAACCCACCCAAATTCTTGGGGGTGCTCCCACCACCTGGGGGACCACTGCTAACAGTGACAGGAGGTGTTGGAGCCTTACCTGGAGGTATATTCTCTTTATTGCCATTCTTGGGACAACAGCTGTCTGTTTTGTAATGCCCCACCTGTTTACAGGTATGACAATAAGCCTTTTTCTGGGTTGTAGAAGTGTCTTGGGACCCACCCCCATTCTTGGAGTTTTGGGGCCCTGGGGAAGTCTTTTCCTTACTTTTATCCCCACCCTTCTCTTGAGGCTTGGTAGTCTCTTTCTTTTGGTCACCACCCTGGTTCTTAGGCCTGATCCTGGTTCTGACCCATTTGTCTGCCCTCCTACCCAATTCTTGTGGGGAGGTCAGATCAGAGTCAACCAGGTGCTGATGTAGAAGCTGATTTTGACAATTACTTAAGATTTGCTCTCTCATAATTAAATTATACAATCCTGTATAGTCAGTAACCTTACTTCCCAGCAACCAGCCCTCCAGAGCCTTAGTGGCACACTCAACAAATTCAGACCAGTCCTGAGTCTGTGTCTTCTGGGTATCTCTGAACATTAACCTGTACTGTTCAGTGGTTAAGCCTAACCCATCAATCAGAGCACTCTTCAGGACCATGTAGTTTCTAGAATCCTCATCACTAACTGTGAGGAGTCTGTCTCTGCCTCTACCTTCAAAGGAGAGCCACAAGATTGCTGCCCACTGCTCCTGAGGGATCTGCTGTACCATGCAGGCTCTCTCAAGTGCAGTCATCCATTTGTGGATATCATCCCCAGCTTTGTAGGGGGGCACAATCTTACTCAGGTTTCTTGTATCAAAGGACCTGTCTTTATCCTTCTGGATATTGCTGCCACCAGTGGATCCTAATCCACTCTCTCTAGGCTGTCTTGCTCTAGCAAGTTTCTCCTTAGCCAGGGCAACCTCTAACTCTTGCCTCTGGATCCTAAGCTCAGCCTCTCTCATCTTGGCCTCATGTTCCCTTCTCTGAGGGCTAGTCATCTCCTTCCTGGAGTGACCATGAGAGCCTCTAGAGACATGGGAGGTATTGGATTCACCTGAGTGATTCCTCCTCCTCCTATGGCCCTGGTTAAGTCCACCTGGGGGTCTGAATGGGTTGTTACCTGATTCATTCCCAAGTTGACTTAAGTTAGCCTGGTTCAGTCTACTGACCAGCACCTGACTATCTCTGTCATCATCTGACTCACTGCTTTCCACCTCCTCCTCCTCTTCTTCTTCCTCTACATCTACCTGAGGAGCTCCAGTGGTGGAGGCTTCCTCATCTACCAGGATGATAGGGGCAGGGGTGTCTACAGTGTCATCCTCTGAAGGATGGCCTCCTTCAGCATCCCCTGTGGGGTTTGCTTTAGAGGTCTTTAGAGCCTCAGACTGATCCAAGAGCTCTCTTAGGTGGTCTGTAGTAGGGGAAGGCCCTGTCTTCAGACCCCTTAAGACACAAAGCTGTCTTAATTCCTTAAAGGGAAAAATAGCAAACTGGGATGGTGCCCTTTGAGGGTCACTCTCAACAGGAGTAAGTCCACTGGACCCCTCTGTTCCAGACATTGCTCTAGTGTGGGTGGATGTGTTGCAATCTACCTACACTGGTGTTTACCTACTAAACCTATCTAGTAGTTGTAGCTAGGGTGTGCTACTCCCTTTACTCTACAACAACTAAGTTCAGTAGAACTTAAGTATACTAGTCTTGTTTTATATGTACCTAGCAGGTACCTGTATGATCTTTCAAATGATAATCTCAAAGATTGTAATGGTAAAACAACAGCAAGCTCAGATCCCAATCCGCTGCTCACCAATGTGAGAAGTTGGCCTGGTATATAATGCTCACTAATTCTAGTGATCACTTTGTACCATGCCAAGCAACCCTTATGATGATGGTTGTAATTCAACCTTGTAGACCAGTTATCCTAGTGGTAACGTGGACAAAGCAGTCTTAGGCTAAACTCTGAAAGGCATGTGAAGCCAGCTGTTATACCATACACAACCCCCTTGAATACCAAATGAAAGGGACACCACACAGATATATATTGAAAATATATATTGATTTATTAACTATTAAAATCCCCTGGACTCTTTATGAGCACAGAAGCACAAGCGTTAAATCACAAGACAGTTTAAAATACACAAAAGTTGCACAATATGGATGAGCCCTAGGGGCCACCTAAACCATATACTAAGAAAGGGGTATAAGAGATACCAGGAGGAAAGTGAAGAGGCCTAGGGCCTTGGGAATCGCTGGAGCTATTCGAGACTGGAGTTAACTAAGTCGGGAAAGGCCCACGGGACTCGGGTGCAGTGTTCAAAGTGCACGCACTTCTCAATACAAAGTCTATGGTGCGTAAAAAGCACAAAGTTAGAAAGTTAGGAACCTTCCGAGTGACCTACGGAGCTGAAACTTAAAACACAGGCCCTTGGGATGTGTACCAGTGCAGGAGCACCGGCGGAGCTGAGTTACCTCACCCACAGGAAGCGGGTGCACAGGGTCGAAGATGTGTCGGGTTTCGTCACGCTGGTCGATGGTGCTTGGAGCTGAAGATGCTGCAGGCGGCTCGATGAGAAGAGTTCCGGTGGATCCAAGGGTGGATCTGAAGAGTTGAAGACCTGAAAGCAGAGGGGACAGTGTTCAAAGTCACTAGCCAGTGACTACCGTGGAACCAGAGTGGAACCAGGCGATGTCGGGTGCAAACAGGCGTTGTCGGGTAGCTTCTTTCTGCAGCCACGTGGATACCCGGGGTCGAGGACGTCCAGGAGTCGGTCACGAGCTGTCCCACGTAGGCTTCTCGCTGTTGGCGGTGTCGGCGACCTGATCGGAGCAAACAGGCCTTGGCAAATGCAAGCCACGCAGGAGTTGAAAGATGCTGTTCACTCGGACCAGCAAGGTCAGAGCGAGTGCTCCTTTTCACAGGAGCTTGGGTAGGTCTGGAGCAACCAGACCTGCTGTTTAAATCTTCGGGTTCGTCGCCAAGATGGCCGCTGGCCGCGTGGCTAGTGGCCGGGATGGCGCGTCGAGTGGCACAATGCAAAAGGGCCCCACGCAGATCGTGGAGATGCTGGAGGGCTGATCTTCGGTGCAAGGGCTGCTCGGTGGTGGGGGTTCTCAATCCCCAAAGCACAACGTCGAGGATGCCTCAGAAGCTGCGCAGTCAGCTTTTCGAGTGTCTTTCAAGAGGTCCGGTCCCACGTCACTCGGTGCCTCCACGGGTCCCTTCTTCGCAGGGACTGTGGATCGGGCTCTGAGAGGTCTGGGAGTCTGGTTCTTGTCGGGCTCTGGGCTCGGTCTCCGGCGGGAGGCGGCGGCAAAGCAGACGTCGAGTTACTGGTTGGTACCTGTGTTCACAGGGTGGTCACTCCTTGGCCACAAGGGAGATTCTTCTTCAGTCTTCTGTGCAGCAGAATGTCGAAGTCCAGTCGTCTTCTTAGTTTTAAGTTGATTTCGGGATGATCTGCTGTGCAATGGCACTGCTCCCCCTCTTATTCCCAAACTGGGGGTGGATCACCTACTAGGTCCCTCCTCTGGGAGGAACCAGGAAGGGGGGCGGTTACACCCCCTTTCCTTTGTCCAGCTCCGCGCCAGGACTGGGGCTGGAAAGCCCCAGAACCGGTTTGGGCTGGCTTATGCACAGGGACACCTTGTGTGCCCCAGGCATGTCTCAATCTATTCAGCCCTGTCCTACCCAATACACAAAACCCTGTCTGGGGTGGTGCTCGCACCTCCCCAGGCAGGAAACCCTTTGTCCAGGCCCTCCTCGCTGGAAGGACTTCCAGCAGCAGGAGGTCAGACATGTGTCTGTGGTGGCAGCATCCATTTTGTGATGCTGAGGCTCTGTTTAACTTTAACCAGGGTTAAGGCTACACACATGTCGTGTCCCTCTAGAAGGGTGGAATGCTATCTCCGTCGCCAGAATTGGCGAGGGGATAGTATTCCAATTCGTATGACACCTTACTCGACATGTTTTGATAAAGCCAAACCAAAGATAGCATTTAACCGCGAGGATTATAATGCACTTAAGAGTATATGGTATGGCAATATCCCGGAACAGCTTAGGGAGTTGTTCCCGACAGCTGTAGACAGGCTCAGCTCATGCTAGAGCACCATCTCACATATTTCCAAGCACTCTGCCTCCAGGATTGATGAGGCCTTCCATAGGAGTGGCTGATAGGAACATATGTGTCCAGTTTAGGGTTAGGCACAGACATACTGTACCTAAGTAAGAGGTGATTACACCAACTTACCCCAGCTGAGTGATCAGCCAGTTGTGTCAAATATGGAGGCCAGGCCAGGGGTGGCACAATACATGCTGCAGCCCCTGGCAGGCCTTGGCTACACCTATGCCCTGGGTACCTATGGTACACTGTTACAGGGGCCTATAAGGTGAACCAATTCCAATTGTGTTATGCACCTAAGGTACATGGAGTCCATTTTAAGGAGAGAGCAATCAGCCTGGGGCCCTGAATAGCAGGATCCCAGGCCAACTAAGTCAAAAACCAGCTAAACACCAGGCAAAAAGTTTGGGGGTAACCATAGTCAGATATCCACCTTCCTACAATTGGCACTTGGGGGAAGGCGTGGGGAATTTTTACCTCCATCATGGGCGAACGTAGACCCGAGTTGCTGTCCGAATTGCCGATCTATCAAACACGGATCATGGAATATTCCGTATCATATGGGGGCAATCAGTGGTTCTGTTACGATAACATTTTTAGAAAAGCAAAGGAGCACGATAAAAACTTAACTTGGGATTGTTACGATTCTGTTTCATGGTCAAAAATGGAGAGTACTGGTATGTTAAAAGTACCATTAGTAGGGAGTAGCGGGGGTGAATCCTCCCGCCAATATGCCGGGACCCCCTTTCGATCAGGTACAGGTAACGAATACAACTCGAGGCCGAACGGCAACACAGGTAAAAGGGGGATTTGTTGGAACTTCAACAGAGGAAAATGTACGAGGCCCCAGGGGTCATGTAAATTTCGTCATGAATGTGGAGGGTGTGGGCAGCCATCCCATCCGGAGTCCATGTGCAGAGCCAAAACGGGTGATAACGGGGGGAGAGGAGGCGCCAAACAGGTCTGAAATAGTCCGAGGGGCGCCTTTACCTACTCCGGTTGATACCATGGCAATGATTCCTTGGCTCAGTGAATACCCGGACCACGCTTCCGTTGGGGTGTTGAGGAACGGGTTTTCATATGGTTTCCGCATCCCAGTGGGGGGCTTTCGGGGTGTAAGAAAATGTAAAAATCAAATATCGGTCTTGCAACACACGACCGTAGTACAAGAAAAAATTAGGAAGGAGGTTACTCGAGGTCGAGTCGCCGGTCCATTTGACGAGCCACCGTGTGCTAACTTTGTTTGTTCTCCTTTGGGGGTGGTCCCTAAGAAGGACCCGGGTGAGTTCCGACTGATACATAATTTATCAGCCCCACGTGGTCTGTCCGTAAATGATGCAATAGACCCGGATGTGTGTTCGGTGCGGTACGCATCTTTCGATGAGGCCGTAGCCATGTTGAATCGCCTAGGGCCCGGGGCGCTGATGGCAAAGTCAGATATTGAGTCAGCGTTCCGGTTGCTCCCGGTACACCCAGACGATCAGCGTCTCCTTGGTTTCAATTTTCAGGGTCAGTTTTACTTGGATAGATGTATGCCAATGGGTTGCTCTATTTCTTGTGCATATTTTGAACAGTTCAGTTGCTTTCTGCAATGGGTCTTCACAGAGAAGACTGGTTTACAGCATGTCATGCATTATCTCGATGACTTTTTGTTTCTGGGGGCGGCCGGGGGTCCGGAATGTGGACAGGCTTTGAATGAATTTTGTACTTTAATGAAGCATTTCGGTGTGCCGTTGGCACCAGGTAAGACTGTGGGTCCCTCGACTTGCCTCGAGTTCCTGGGGATCGAACTCGACTCTGGGGAAGGTTGTTTTAGACTACCTAAAGAGAAGGTGATAAGATTCAGGGCTTCACTGGAAGCTTGTATTAGCGAGTCCAAGGTCAGGCTGCACCAGTTGCAACAATTGGTGGGACAGCTGAATTTTGCCCTGAGAGTCATGCCGATGGCCCGCCCCTTTTCCCGCTCGATCGCTCAGGCCATGGTCGGCCTGAAGGAGGGTCATCATCGCACAAGGTTATCGGCAGAGGTTCGTCAGGACATGCGCATTTGGTTGGCATTTCTGGCGGATTTCAATGGTCGAATTGTCTGGAACAAACCGGCGGTGTCCTCCGAGGAGCTGGGGCTGTGGACAGATTCGGCAGGGAGCACTGGTTTTGGTGCCATATTCGGTACACGATGGTCGGCTCAAAAATGGCCATTATGGTGGCGTGAGTGTGGGCTGACAAGTAACATTGCCTTTCTTGAACTTTTTCCCATTCTTGTGGCCCTGAAAACTTGGCCTGAGGGGTTCAGAGATCACTCTGTGGTGTTTTGGTCTGATAACATGACCGTGGTTGAGTGTATCAATAGCCAGGCAGCAAGATGCAAATGGGTTCTGAGATTGCTCAAAGAAATTGTGTTATTGTGTATGCAATTGAACGTGCTATTTAAGGCGAAACATGTGCCAGGGGTAATGAATAAAGCGGCTGATGCGCTTTCTCGTTTTCGTATGCAGGCCTTCTGGGGTTTTCTGCCCACAGCGGACCCGGTGGCGGCACCCTTTCCCAAAGCTCTCTGGTCTCTCGGTGCCCCGAACTACAGAACCTCGTGGGAGAGAGTTTAGCACCCAGGACGAGGAAGGCATATGAAGGGGCGTTCCGATCATATTGGGCCTTTGTGGGGGCTGCTAGGGGAGAGCTTTGGGGCCAGGAAGAACTAGTAGTAGATTTTCTGCTGTCGTTACATCAGGCAGGCAAATCAGTGGCTACGGCCCAGAGGCATCGGGCTGCCATTTCCTTTATGGCAAGGGCCCATGGGATTCAGGACCCGACCGCGTCTTTCGTTGTACAGAAAGCGCTACGTGGGTGGCAACGCCTTGAGGGTCGCAAAGTAGATGCAAGGCGCCCGATAGGTCTGGATAGGTTAGCTCTGTTGTTATCTGTACTCCCTGCAACATGTTCATCCCCGTATGAAACAAGGTTATTCAGAGCCGCTTTTGTGCTAGCATTCCATGGGGCTATGCGGGTAAGCGAACTAGTGGCAAAGAACAAGCAGGATACCATGGGGGGACTGTGCCGAGAGCACGTTCAGGTCAGGGGGGAGACAATGACTGTCTCGTTTGTGAGGTCCAAGACCGATCAGGGTGCAATGGGGGACGGCGTAATCATACGAAGGATTCCCGGGTCTTCCATGTGCCCGGTGAGTTGCGTGGAGGAATATTTGGCGCAAAGGGTGGCATCATGGGGGGGGGGCCTTGTTGAGACACTTGGGCTTGAACCCCGGCGAGTTTGGGACCCATTCCTTTCGGATAGGGGCTGCTACAGAGGCTACAGCCAGGGGTCTGAATGTCGAACAAGTTAAACGTGTGGGGCGTTGGTCCTCGAATTGTTTTTGTTTGGTTTTCAGTTGCGCAAGCCTACGAGGCGGGGCGGACTGTGCAGTCGACCCAACACCAGGCCAGCGGTCAGACATCACCGGCTGTGAAAAAGGAGGTGTGGGTCGTGGGCCACTCATATGTGAGGCGTGCCGCGGACGTATTCAAAGCAGGTGACATGATTCACGTGGCTGGGGAATACGGGTACAGTGTGTCCTTCTACGGAAAGGGCGGGCTCTGTATTGACCAGTTTCGATCATATTTGAGGGTTTGTTGGGGCGGACGAGGTCACCGCCGTCTATAGTCATAGTACATCTTGGGGGCAATGATTTGGTGACCACTGGTAGACGACTTCTTCTTGAGGCAATGCTTTCCACGGTAAGTTGGTTAGCGAGGAGAGTTCCAGGGTGCACAATTGCATGGTCCCATATGATCCCACGGAAAGTGTGGCGGGGGGCTCTTTCGGTTTCCGCTCTGAATCATTCAGTAAGGAAAATTAATAATAAAATGAGTAGATTGTTCCGTTCAAGTACACTGCACTCTATTTCGCATGGTTGTATTAAAGGGGACAGTATGTATTTGGGGGATGGTGTTCATTTGTCCCGGGTGGGGAACGAGTTACTCATAGGAGATCTGATAGCTTGGCTAAGGACTTTATGACATGACCTTTAGGCAGGAGTGTTGTGGGGGGTCCGGATAGCCGGTCAACTATCCGGCCTGTGGCGGTAAGGTCATGATCGGTGAGCAGTAATTGGAAGATCCCTAGGGGTGGGCGTCACCCATTACGGATGGGAGCGCTCGAGGGAGGTGGCCATTGGCCCCTCAACGGGGAGGCGGTCCCTTCTAAGGATGGGCCGCCGAAAGGAAAGGAAAGGCGGTCAAGGCCCCTTCCTGGGTAGGAGGGGCTACAGCCCCCTCCTGGGGAATTTCCCGGGGCCAGGACATCTGCGACGGCAGATGTGGTAAGTGGTGTGGGGTTTGGGAGGGGGTCTACGCTACCTTCTAGATACCTCACACGAGTCCTCGGACGACCTTTAAATGGCGTCGAGTTTATTGGGGCCCCCGTCAAGTCAAGGGAAATTGGTAAATGCACTTGAGGTACACCTCTGTGCGGTCGCCCCTCACAAGTGAGGGGGATATGTCTGGTTTAGGGATCTTGACACCGGTTACGACCTTGCCGTTGGCCCTTAAACGTTAGGATGTACAATTTCAATTTAAAGTAAAGTTTTGTAGGATGTTAGTTCGGCTAGGAGAACCTCTGTATTAGAGTATATGTTAAGGTTAGCCAAACATCGCAAATGTGGAAATGAAATTGTACTTTAATATGACACTGTTATTTTAACGTTTTAATTTTGTTTCATATTTTAATAAATACGGCCGGGAGGGTCACTCCCTCCCGTCTTCCAAAAGTTCAGAACGTTTCCGGTTTCCCATCCTTGGGGATTGTGTTGAGAGGGGGTGGCGGGTATCTCAGCCATATAATTTGGAGAGGCACTGATGAGAGTGCCCTCCATTTTATAGAGCAGATCAACGACAACAGTTTAAATCTGCACTTTAGTGGACAATTTAGCAGGGATTCCATTTTCTTCTTGGATGTAGAAACAATCTTGAAACTAGATTGTTTCGGAAACCAACGGCCGGCATTACATTGCTGCATGCCACAAGTCACCATCGTGCACACTTGATCCGTAGCATCCCTTCCTTTGAGATTATGCGAATTCGTAGAATTTGCAGCACTGATTTTGAATGTGAGAAAGCCCAACAAGACAGCTGTAGAAGATTCCTAGCTAGGGGTTACTCTATAGGTGAAATCAATCAAGCCATAGATAAAACCAGAAGAATTTAGACAGATCACAGGCCCTAATATGCAAAGCCCAGTCAATTTCAAAGCAGCCCTTACCATCTGAACAACCATCGAGACTCATTCTGACTTACAGCAACCAGCATAAGGCTAACCTTAGGATAGTAAACAGGAATTGGACCTTGGTAAAGAATGACCCTTTATTGGGTGTTAACCTAACAAAATCCCCCAATATAACATTCAGGAAGGCAAGGTCAATGAGTAACTCTTTAGTCAAGAGCAGCCCTGAGTTAAGATCGAGTAGTTCTTGGCTGGATACTAGTAAAGGTTTCCGTAGATGCTCAACTTGCAAGGCCTGTAAATATGGGATTAACAAGATAGAGTATGGAACACCGTTTAAAAAAGAGCCTATTTGTATTAAGAAAAACTAAAAACCATTTTTTATTTTTCAAAAAAATCGTGGGGTGCGCGCACGGTGCTCGCACCCCCTAGCCGCCATTTTGTGTTTCTGAAGCAAAACAGGGCTAAAAACAAAAGTGGATAATGTGAAAAGGGGGCAAAGTAGAGACTCCCTGACCCCCTGGGCCTTCTGAGGGGGTCCCTGGAGGACCCCGAAGGCCCAAAAAACATTTTTTATTTTTCAAAACATTTGCGAGGTGCGCGCACGGTGCTCGCACCCATTAGTCGCCATTTTGTTTTTCTGAAGCAAAACAGAGCCAAAACCAAAAGTGCATAACGTGAAAAGGGGGCAGGGTAGAGACTACCTGGCCCCCTAGACTTTCTCAGGAAGTCCCTGAAGGAGCTACAAGGGCAAAAAAACCATTTTTTTATTTTTAAAAAAACCCGCGCGGTGCGCGCACGTCAGACAAAAAAGAGAAAAAAATACAGTTAAATTACAAGTGTGAGTGTTTAGATGTTGGTGGGCTCTAAAAAGAGCCGTTGTGTTAATTGACTATGTATATATATTAAATGTATATATATTTATATTCACATAAAAAACTATAGGTTTCACACACGTTATAGTTAAGAATTAGCATTTAAAAAACCTTGCAAATTCACTAAAAAAACCATAGGTTTCAGCCACGTTATAGTTAGGAATTAGCATTTAAAAAACCTTGCAAATTCACTGAAAAAAACATAGGTTTCAGCCACGTTATAGTTAGGAATTAGCATTTAAAAAACCTTGCAAATTCACTGAAAAAAACATAGGTTTCACCCATGTTATAGTTAGCTGGACATTTCACTCATACAAAACCTTTGAAATTCCCCCGTTATAGTTAGTTCAGCTAACTATAACTCGCGCGACCGCAATGCACTGCTGATGATGTCACATATTACATCACTCATGACATGGTCAGTGACATCACTCATGACATCACTGATGACATCTCAAATGACATCACTGATGACATAATTTTTCTGAAAGAGTGGCAGACCATCTCTCATCCTAATATAACCTTTGATACACATATTCGAAAATGGAAACTAAAATTTTCAAAAAAATGGAGATACCAATACCAATTACAAAAACCTATTAGCTAAATTTAACATCTACATACATATCCAGTCATTCAACAACAGTTCTATATAGTCACTCATACATGTACTCACTCATCATATGTACTCATACACCTATACATTCTGTTACACACTAATACCCATCTATATAGTTTCTCACACACATATTCACACATGCAAATAAACATCCATTTCTTTGCATATACAGCTATGCACACACCACTACACTTACTTCTACAGAAACTTACACATAGTTACTCTCTTAAACAATCAATTACAAAAACACATACTAATTTACACAGGTACCCTTCCAAACTCTCACTGTCACATATACTCAATTATATACATCAATACTCACATATACTAGTTTAAAACATATGTAGTTACTCATGAATACACTATTGAGACAGCCATTCACTCGCTAATCCACACATACACACAATCATCCATGCATACAGTCTTGCACACATGGTTTCTTCAAAACACATAGAAACAGTGAGTCACTCATTCATGCATCTGTGCGCTAAGTAATATCCCCCACTGAATCATACAGACACTCATACTGATAGTCAAAAAAACAACTAATAACCCATATACACTCTCATGCAGCTACTTATTTACAAAGTGAGACACTGATACTCATATTCAAATATTTAAATATTACTTGCTAATATATGTATTCACTAAGATACATTTAATAAGTCAGTTAACTAATCAATTTTACAAAAAAAAACATCCATATAGACACTTATTTACCCATTTATTCTTCCATCAACCTTTAGATATATGTATATTAAAAAATATTTTTCAGAAAGATACACATTCACTGGATGATGTCATCAGTGATGTCATTTGAGATGTCATCAGTGATATCATGAGTGATGTCACTGACCATGTCATGAGTGATGTAATATATGACGCCTTCAGCAGTGCATTGTGGCCGTGCGAGTTATGTTAGCTGAACTAACTATAACAGGGAAATTTCAAAGGTTTTGTATGAGTGAAATGTCCAGCTAACTATAACATGGGTGAAACCTATGTTTTTTTCAGTGAATATATATATATATATATATATATATATATATATATATATATATATATATATATATATATATATATATATATATATATATATATATCCATCGATTCCAGATACCCACGTTTGAAAAGACCACCTGGAAGCTTGTAGTTGTAAGACACCTGGTTTATTCACAGCATGCTCGTTGTAGAAAGACAGGGAAACCACTTCAAAGTCTTTTTCGCCAGACGCGTTTCGGGAGGAACCAACTCCCTTCATCTGTGGCGTTCAGTATAACATGAAGAACTCGCTGCAGTTTGTAATGTGCATAACACCTGCCCCTGGGCGGGGCGAGGCCGTCACTGCGGCCTTATGGGTGTTGTAGTGCAAAATATTATTCCCCAGTGGGTGCGCTGGTTCAGTCAAAATTACAATTAGTTCTGACCCCGGTTGGGTGGAGGGGTGACCCGCAGTCTGCAACTCTGCCTTATTGCTGTGAATTGTGCACAAGGAGGCACGTACTGGAATGGCGCTTCCTCGTCTTCCAATCCTACCATCAAAACACCAGGTGGTGCTGACGCGGATCCGCAGTGAAGGCAGAGGGTCTTCTCCGCGACCGGGAACGGCCGCAATACATCCATCGATTCCAGATACCCACGTTGGAAAAGACCACCTGGAAGCTTGTAGTTGTAAGACACCTGGTTTATTCACAGCATGCTCGTTGTAGAAAGACAGGGAAACCACTTCAAAGTCTTTTTCGCCAGACGCGTTTCGGGAGGAACCAACTCCCTTCATCTGTGGCGTTCAGTATAACATGAAGAACTCGCTGCAGTTTGTAATGTGCATAACACCTGCCCCTGGGCGGGGCGAGGCCGTCACTGCGGCCTTATGGGTGTTGTAGTGCAAAATATTATTCCCCAGTGGGTGCGCTGGTTCAGTCAAAATTAAAATTAGTTCTGACCCCGGTTGGGTGGAGGGGTGACCCGCAGTCTGCAACTCTGCCTTATTGCTGTGAATTGTGCACAAGGAGGCACGTACTGGAATGGCGCTTCCTCGTCTTCCAATCCTACCATTAAAACACCAGGTGGTGCTGACGCGGATCCGCAGTGAAGGCAGAGGGTCTTCTCCGCGACCGGGAACGGCCGCAATACATCCATCGATTCCAGATACCCACGTTGGAAAAGACCACCTGGAAGCTTGTAGTTGTAAGACACCTGGTTTATTCACAGCATGCTCGTTGTAGAAAGACAGGGAAACTACTTCAAAGTCTTTTTCGCCAGACGCGTTTCGGGAGGAACCAACTCCCTTCATCTGTGGCGTTCAGTATAACATGAAGAACTCGCTGCAGTTTGTAATGTGCATAACACCTGCCCCTGGGCGGGGCGAGGCCGTCACTGCGGCCTTATGGGTGTTGTAGTGCAAAATATTATTCCCCAGTGGGTGCGCTGGTTCAGTCAAAATTAAAATTAGTTCTGACCCCGGTTGGGTGGAGGGGTGACCCGCAGTCTGCAACTCTGCCTTATTGCTGTGAATTGTGCACAAGGAGGCACGTACTGGAATGGCGCTTCCTCGTCTTCCAATCCTACCATCAAAACACCAGGTGGTGCTGACGCGGATCCGCAGTGAAGGCAGAGGGTCTTCTCCGCGACCGGGAACGGCCGCAATACATCCATCGATTCCAGATACCCACGTTGGAAAAGACCACCTGGAAGCTTGTAGTTGTAAGACACCTGGTTTATTCACAGCATGCTTGTTGTAGAAAGACAGGGAAACCACTTCAAAGTCTTTTTCGCCAGACGCGTTTCGGGAGGAACCAACTCCCTTCATCTGTGGCGTTCAGTATAACATGAAGAACTCGCTGCAGTTTGTAATGTGCATAACACCTGCCCCTGGGCGGGGCGAGGCCGTCACTGCGGCCTTATGGGTGTTGTAGTGCAAAATATTATTCCCCAGTGGGTGCGCTGGTTCAGTCAAAATTAAAATTAGTTCTGACCCCGGTTGGGTGGAGGGGTGACCCGCAGTCTGCAACTCTGCCTTATTGCTGTGAATTGTGCACAAGGAGGCACGTACTGGAATGGTGCTTCCTCGTCTTCCAATCCTACCATCAAAACACCAGGTGGTGCTGACGCGGATCCGCAGTGAAGGCAGAGGGTCTTCTCCGCGACCGGGAACGGCCGCAATACATCCATCGATTCCAGATACCCACGTTGGAAAAGACCACCTGGAAGCTTGTAGTTGTAAGACACCTGGTTTATTCACAGCATGCTCGTTGTAGAAAGACAGGGAAACCACTTCAAAGTCTTTTTCGCCAGACGCGTTTCGGGAGGAACCAACTCCCTTCATCTGTGGCGTTCAGTATAACATGAAGAACTCGCTGCAGTTTGTAATGTGCATAACACCTGCCCCTGGGCGGGGCGAGGCCGTCACTGCGGCCTTATGGGTGTTGTAGTGCAAAATATTATTCCCCAGTGGGTGCGCTGGTTCAGTCAAAATTAAAATTAGTTCTGACCCCGGTTGGGTGGAGGGGTGACCCGCAGTCTGCAACTCTGCCTTATTGCTGTGAATTGTGCACAAGGAGGCACGTACTGGAATGGCGCTTCCTCGTCTTCCAATCCTACCATCAAAACACCAGGCGGTGCTGACGCGGATCCGCAGTGAAGGCAGAGGGTCTTCTCCGCGACCGGGAACGGCCGCAATACATCCATCGATTCCAGATACCCACGTTGGAAAAGACCACCTGGAAGCTTGTAGTTGTAAGACACCTGGTTTATTCACAGCATGCTTGTTGTAGAAAGACAGGGAAACCACTTCAAAGTCTTTTTCGCCAGACGCGTTTCGGGAGGAACCAACTCCCTTCATCTGTGGCGTTCAGTATAACATGAAGAACTCGCTGCAGTTTGTAATGTGCATAACACCTGCCCCTGGGCGGGGCGAGGCCGTCACTGCGGCCTTATGGGTGTTGTAGTGCAAAATATTATTCCCCAGTGGGTGCGCTGGTTCAGTCAAAATTAAAATTAGTTCTGACCCCGGTTGGGTGGAGGGGTGACCCGCAGTCTGCAACTCTGCCTTATTGCTGTGAATTGTGCACAAGGAGGCACGTACTGGAATGGTGCTTCCTCGTCTTCCAATCCTACCATCAAAACACCAGGTGGTGCTGACGCGGATCCGCAGTGAAGGCAGAGGGTCTTCTCCGCGACCGGGAACGGCCGCAATACATCCATCGATTCCAGATACCCACGTTGGAAAAGACCACCTGGAAGCTTGTAGTTGTAAGACACCTGGTTTATTCACAGCATGCTCGTTGTAGAAAGACAGGGAAACCACTTCAAAGTCTTTTTCGCCAGACGCGTTTCGGGAGGAACCAACTCCCTTCATCTGTGGCGTTCAGTATAACATGAAGAACTCGCTGCAGTTTGTAATGTGCATAACACCTGCCCCTGGGCGGGGCGAGGCCGTCACTGCGGCCTTATGGGTGTTGTAGTGCAAAATATTATTCCCCAGTGGGTGCGCTGGTTCAGTCAAAATTAAAATTAGTTCTGACCCCGGTTGGGTGGAGGGGTGACCCGCAGTCTGCAACTCTGCCTTATTGCTGTGAATTGTGCACAAGGAGGCACGTACTGGAATGGCGCTTCCTCGTCTTCCAATCCTACCATCAAAACACCAGGTGGTGCTGACGCGGATCCGCAGTGAAGGCAGAGGGTCTTCTCCGCGACCGGGAACGGCCGCAATACATCCATCGATTCCAGATACCCACGTTGGAAAAGACCACCTGGAAGCTTGTAGTTCTTCATGTTATACTGAACGCCACAGATGAAGGGAGTTGGTTCCTCCCGAAACGCGTCTGGCGAAAAAGACTTTGAAGTGGTTTCCCTGTCTTTCTACAACGAGCATGCTGTGAATAAACCAGGTGTCTTACAACTACAAGCTTCCAGGTGGTCTTTTCCAACGTGGGTATCTGGAATCGATGGATGTATTGCGGCCGTTCTCGGTCGCGGAGAAGACCCTCTGCCTTCACTGCGGATCCGCGTCAGCACCACCTGGTGTTTTGATGGTAGGATTGGAAGACGAGGAAGCGCCATTCCAGTACGTGCCTCCTTGTGCACAATTCACAGCAATAAGGCAGAGTTGCAGACTGCGGGTCACCCCTCCACCCAACCGGGGTCAGAACTAATTGTAATTTTGACTGAACCAGCGCACCCACTGGGGAATAATATTTTGCACTACAACACCCATAAGGCCGCAGTGACGGCCTCGCCCCGCCCAGGGGCAGGTGTTATGCACATTACAAACTGCAGCGAGTTCTTCATGTTATACTGAACGCCACAGATGAAGGGAGTTGGTTCCTCCCGAAACGCGTCTGGCGAAAAAGACTTTGAAGTGGTTTCCCTGTCTTTCTACAACGAGCATGCTGTGAATAAACCAGGTGTCTTACAACTACAAGCTCCCAGGTGGTCTTTTCCAACGTGGGTATCTGGAATCGATGGATGTATTGCGGCCGTTCCCGGTCGCGGAGAAGACCCTCTGCCTTCACTGCGGATCCGCGTCAGCACCACCTGGTGTTTTGATGGTAGGATTGGAAGACGAGGAAGCGCCATTCCAGTACGTGCCTCCTTGTGCACAATTCACAGCAATAAGGCAGAGTTGCAGACTGCGGGTCACCCCTCCACCCAACCGGGGTCAGAACTAATTTTAATTTTGACTGAACCAGCGCACCCACTGGGGAATAATATTTTGCACTACAACACCCATAAGGCCGCAGTGACGGCCTCGCCCCGCCCAGGGGCAGGTGTTATGCACATTACAAACTGCAGCGAGTTCTTCATGTTATACTGAACGCCACAGATGAAGGGAGTTGGTTCCTCCCGAAACGCGTCTGGCGAAAAAGACTTTGAAGTGGTTTCCCTGTCTTTCTACAACGAGCATGCTGTGAATAAACCAGGTGTCTTACAACTACAAGCTTCCAGGTGGTCTTTTCCAACGTGGGTATCTGGAATCGATGGATATATATATATATATATATATATGTATATATATATATATATATATATATATATATGAGGCATAAACCCTCTTCAATAGTCAGTTTTGACAAGACGAGACGAACCCGAAACTGGTGCAATGTTCTTTTATTGTAGCCCAAACACCAAGTCTACTGTTGTAAATGAGGTAGAAACTCCAGTGTGGTAAGTAACTGAAGTTTAATGGAGCACTAACAGCAGTCTCCCTAACGCTTGCTGGCCAGGCACAAAACTGACTCTAACAGAATTCTACATGCGTCAGAGCCATCTAGAATCTGGAATGCAAGGTAGGAACTTAGAGAACAAGAACCATAGAGTTATACATAGTAAGCAATATACAACATCCACCATGACGCATTTCAGCCCGCGAAGGGCCTTGATGACATGACTTCGCTGAGAAGGAGGAATGACCTTTTTAAAGTGCTAGCGTGCGGACAGTAATACATGGACACAGAAGACAGACCATTGTCTCCTTTTTGCTGTCAGAAACATAAAGGTAATTTGCAATAAATATGTCTCAAGAATGATTGTAAAATACAGTAAACAGCAAAGCTAAAATGCATGAGTATAACAGTGCAGCGAATAAAAACATGTAAAAACAATTTCTGAATAAATTCAAGAAATAGAATGATACTTTATCAGTATCCTATATACATGTCTATTCAAATTCCTACTGCTAAAAAATTCATCATACAACAAGCTCGCCTAGGACATCTGTAAAAACAGGGGACCAAATTAAAATAAAAAGGAACCCATTTATATCTTTTTACACCAACCTGCCTGTTGTGTCCTATTCATCTATTCATATTATTGCATTTACCAGAATAATACGGCCCAAGTGGGCTATAGTCAATGTGCAAATAACAATCAAGTGTAATTGAATGTGCAAAACTCCGCAAATAAATACATATCAACACGCTATACCAATCCAAGTGTATAAAAAATTTAAAAAAGTGCCAAAAATTTGCAATACCTAAATGTGTACAAAAGTTTAAAAAACCATTATATCGGTTAGAAGAGCAGCAATTCACAGATGTGTTATAAACAACAGAAATACCTACAAACAGGTACAAATATATATATATATATATATATATATTTATATATTAAGTTTTATATAGCGTGAACGTGACCCACGAGGGTATCAGAGGGTATTACAGTATAAGAACATAAATGGTTGAGGTGGTATGCACGCATTAAAATGTGTCAATTCGTACAATAGAAATTTTAAATATATGAATAACAAACATAGAGGACCGTGAATCTGCAGGACGTTGTACAATAGACAGCTAATGAACATTAGGTGATTGTGCTAGCAAACATACATATTATAACCTCGATCGATTCACGATGGATATAAAGTGTATAGATAACCAAGAGGGACCCACAGCCAGCTAAGCTTTACACTACATACAGTTATTGAGGAAGAAGGGCTGTGATATTAGTCTTACATAAAATAGTCTTGTCCATTCCACCTGAGATAGGCAATGGTATTTGGATCTTAAATATGACTCGGTGACATCCTTAATTAAAACTTAGGACATGAATTTGTTCATTAGTAGTATTTTTACTTCTTTTTCTAATGCGGTAAGGGAAGTGATTTCATGCACTGCTAGAGGTAAGGAGTTCCAAATCATTGGTGCAATCCCTGAGAAAGCTCTACAACCAGTTCTCTTCTTAAGGAAGGATTAAGGTTTCAGAGGGAAAGTGCTCGCACTTTTTAGTTGTCTACAGCCTCCAGACATTTCCAGCTTTAGAGCCAAGTAACTGGGTGTATTGTTGTGAATTGCTTTGTGTGTCATGCAGGCCACTTTAAGTTGTATTCTTGCCTCGTAAGGCAACCAATTCAGGGCTTTCAAGGTTGGAGAGATGTGACTATTTCTTTTGGTTCCTGATACCAGTCTAGCTGCAGCATTCAGTGCTGCTCTCAGTGGAGCCAGCTTGTATTTAGGGAGACCACAGAGGGTGGTGCTTCTGTAGACTAATCTTGGTAGAGCTAGCACTTGTATTGCCTTTTTTAGATCAGCCTGAGGGAGGAAGGGTTTGAGTTTCCTTCATATTCTCAGCTTGTGATTAGTTCCCTTGATGGCAATAGAGATGTGCGACTGCATATTCAGATGTTTGCCTATGGGGATTCCTAGGGATTTTGCTGAGTCAATGATGAGGGGGACACAGTCAAAGGAGGTTAGGTGTTTTAACCATAGGTCTAGCTTTGGTGTGTGGCTCGGTGGCGAGATGACAATGAATTCTGTTTTTTCGGTATTCAACATGAGGTGGTTATTAGGCAGCCAGCTTTGCTTGTTCAGTAGAATAGTGTTGAGGGCAATGAAGTCTTCTGGCGAGGTGATTTTCAGATACAGCTGTGTGTCATCGGCATTCAGGTGATATAGAATCTTTTCTGATTTCAGTGCGTTTGCCAAAGGCCCCATTAGGAGGTTGAAAGTAATGGGTGATAGGGCAGATCCCTGAGGAACACCAAGGGTGACCATAAAGGGTTGCAAGAGTGAATTATTCATCTTGATTCTTTGAGTTCTGTTGTTCAGGAAGGAGGAGAATGCAACACTGTGCCCAAGAGGCCCATCCTTCATTCCAATAGGGACAGAAGGTTGTTATGCTTGACCGTATCGAAGGCGGAGGACAGATCAAGAAGTATCAACAGGCATGATTCATTGCGGTCAAGCATTTTTAGTATGTCATCCATAATGTGTGTGAGTGCAGATTCTGTGCTGTGTCCTTGGCGGAAGCCCGATTGGTGACTGTCTAAGAGGTTGGAATTCTCAATGTGGTTGCATAATTGAATTTGTACACATTTCTCCAATAGTTTTGCCAAAGTGGGGCTGTTGGTTATAGGACAGAAGTTGTTTAGATCAGATGGAGTGGTGTCAGCTTTCTTTAGTATAGCTGTGACCTGCCCTATTTTAAGGCAGTCCGGAATGACACCTTGACTCAGGGAGGCATTTATAATTTTAGCCCATAATGGTAGGATAGATGTTTTTACATTTTTGAACAGGGCAAGAGGCAGGGGGTCAGAGAAATGATTGGAGTGGTTGATTGCTTGAAGAGTGTTGTCGATAATTTGTTGAGAGATTGGCGAGAAGGTGTGCCATGAGGCATTGTTTTTTGTGACTTCGTCTGGATTATTAAAATGTACTTCGAATAGAGCGCCACATTTAGAATCTTGGACCATAGTTTGCAGGAGCACCATCTTGGATTGTATGTCGAGCTCGATGGTCTTAGTATTTTCATGGAAGAAAATGGCAAGCATGTCACAGGTAGGTGTGGCCAGGTCATTTAATTCCCTACAGTTATTTGTATTGCATGATTGATGCTTGACGATTTCAAAGAGTTTTTTTGGCTGGTTGATAGCTTGTTTCAGCTGAGCTCTGAAAAAGTCTGCCTTTGCCTTAAGACTCTTCCAATTGTAAGAATTCCTTAACCTTCTAAGGTGCTCAAGGTTATCAGTGGTAGGAGCCGATTTCCATAGACGCTCTGCAATTCTTAGATGTCTACGCTGGAGTTCAGGTCCTCATTGAACCAAGGTTTGAAAATGTTAGAGGAGATGTTTTTTTCCTGGAGGGGAACTGTAGAGTCCAGCATTTCAAGTAGCATGGCATTATAGAAGGTTGTGGGGTCATGTACATCAGTCATGACTGTCATGTAAAAGGGAGACAGCTGGTGGACCTTACACGAGATCTTGCCAGGCAATAGATTTTGCTTCTACCTATACACTCCCCCTGGCTGCGTTAACTCGGGATGCTACTAAAGCATTTGAGAGAGTAAACTGGAGCTACTTGGCAGTAGTTATGGAAAAATGTAATCTGGGCGCAAAGTTTCGTCGCACAGTACAGTTACTATACCAGGCACCGTCAGCCAAGCTTTTGGTAAATGGTAGTCTTACAAAGGCATTTAGTATCACCAGAGGGACTCATCAGGGCTGCCCCCTCGCCCCTCTGTTGTTCAACATGTATAAAGAGTCTTTTGCACAGAGGCTTAGGGAAGATCCGGATATTGAGTCGTTTCGACACAGGGTTTGGGAGAGGAAGGTGGCACTATATGCAGATGACATATTAATACTATCAGCTGATCTAGATAAAACATTTCCAGCAGTCGTCAAACTGGCAGAGGATTTTGGGCAAGTCTCAGCATATGAGATAATGCCGGAAAGACAGAAATCATGATGTGGAACATCTTAGGCTCGAGACATCATATAAGCCATAACATGCGCTATTTGGGGGTTAAAATTGTACAAAACATCGAGAAATTAGCAGAAGTTAATCTGACACAAATTTGGCAAGAGTGCGGTAAACAGATGAAGATATGGGCCCATCTTCCTCTATCTGTCCTGGGAAGGGGAAATCTTGTTAAAATATCTATATTATTCAGAGTCACTTTTCTTTTTAACACAATCCCTCTGCACTTTGACAAACATATTATAGAAAACTTTCAACAAGAAATAAATTCTTTCATTTGGGCATATAGATCTGCCAGGATAGCATGGAAGAAGCTAAGGCGTAGGAGGGAGAAGGGAGGTCTGGCGCTATCTGATCTTCAATATTACGCATGGGCTTTTCAACTTACATACTCTCGGATGCTGTTTTTTGAGTAACTTCGAAATTGATGGAGAAAAGGATGTAATAATGATCAGACCAATAACATGGGGTGATGAATTCTAGAAGGACGATGTTTGATTTTGCAATGATGAGGTTCAATGTCTCTCCCATGTTATGAGTTGGGCTGTCACAGAATTAAAATAGCTCCTGTTCTGAGAGAAACTCTTTAAGACAGCAACAATATGATCGTTTGCGTTGTTCCAATGGAGGTTAAAGTCACCGAAGAAAATATAAGGAACTTGTGAGTTGGCATTGGATGCCATGATCTCCTTTATCTCGTCGATACAGGTCAAGTTATCGCCTGGTGGGTGGTAGAATATGTGTAGCTTGCTGGAGATGCACTTAGCATCAGAGATAATAATACATAGATAATCACAGGAGGATAGCCCGATGGAGTCCGCTTGCTTGACTGATATTGAGTTATGATAAATGCAGGCTACCCCTCCTCCTAGTTTCCCGATTCTATTTAGTCGGATTAGGTCATGGGAAGGAGGAACCAGTAAGTTGAGGATGGGTGAGGAGGAGCTATTTAACCAAGTTTCTGTGAGGACCATAATGTCTAATTCATTCTCTAAAATGAGATTGAATATATCGGTAGCATGTTTACTAGCAGATCTGCAATTAATGAACCAGCACTTCAACTTGTTAACAGAGTGGTTTAAGTTAAACTATTCTAAGTTGATATTTGTGAGGTTATCTCTATTTACAGATCTGTTGTTGAGAGCTGGTTCTCTGAGGGGATTGGTTACAATGGTTTGAAAAGGTTTGAAAAGTGTCACATTGGGACTTAGTATTGTCAGTATCCCGGGCATAGGATGTGGAGGTCCTCTATGTCATTGTCTGATAGTTCATAGCTTGACCTCCTAGGCCGTGAAGGGGAGGGTAAACTACCCAGATTAGTGTTTTTGGGAAGTGTGAACTTGTATATGTGTCTACTAGGTTAGACGTTGATTTGGTTATACTGGCTAGTGTTCTCAGTGTGAGCCTTCGTGGGGAGGCAGTTTCTTGTTTGGAGACTGATTTGATTCAGGGTGTCGTTGGTGGCTCTGTGTAAGATAACAAGATCTTTAGTGATAGTAGAAAGGTTATGCATTTTGTTCTTGAGATGGGATAGACCAGTGGCTAACTCATTAAGTTGAGTGAACCAGACGGAATTGGGAAAGTAGGTAGTATATATATACATTTTCATATACAGGGTACAAGTCGGAGGTGCAAGCAGGTACATTCGTCCAGCCACTAGTTCCACCCTGCCAAGAAGTTGGGCCCCACAGAAATATGCTGAACTTGTCCTCATGTAATTTTCAGACACCGGGACACGTTCAGCAGCACGCTGTCTGTTTTCCATTTCCTAGATTTCCACACACAATTATTCAAAAAGTTTCTCAGCTCAGTTGTTATTCACACCAGAAATTGATTCCTAAAGTGGAAAAACAAAAACATAATAGCCCAAAAACACACAGGTGTCCGATACCAATACACACAAGCAATTTCTTATTATCGTTATTAAAAGTAGAGGAGAGAACTCTACTATTTATTCATAATAAAAATCTCCTCATATGGCAGTATACAAATATACAATATCTACAATTCAGAACAGAAGGGGTTACGGAGAAAAAAGTGCGTAGAGTGAAGTTCTTGTGCTCGTGCAAAGGATAGAAAGGACCAAGCGGTCAGGGAATATTGAATGGTATGATCATAGAGAAATCTGTTGGCTTAGATTTAGACAGAGCCAGCCCTCAAAAGTTAGTTTGTAAAGGAGTTGTAATTATCTTTACAAAAGTCACTTCGCTCAGATGGTTTTTTGGTCTTCAAAGAAGGGTGGATGGGCAGGGGCATAAGAGATGCCGGCTCACTGTAGGGAAAGGATGTCGACGTTTCGACCCAAGGATAAACAGGGCAATTTGTATCCTCATAGACGGGTCTTCATCAGGACGGGACGATGAAAGGGAAAGAGCATAGTTACATTGGATTCATGTAACCCCAGTAGTAAGGTAGGACACCCTGTTAGTGGTGTGCCTATATGCCAACTGGTCAATTCATTAAAAGAGAGCCGATCAAGCGTGCTCTCGAGTACCTCGCTCAGTCGGCGAAAAAGATGCTCAAGCTCAGCAGTCAACGACAGACAGAGCCCCATTGATAGGCCACGCAGTTCTACGGAGGAGACACAGCGTGTATATTGCTTCACAGAAAATCCAACTCATCATCTTTTTCGCCGACTGAGCGAGGTACTCGAGAGCACGCTTGATCGGCTCTCTTTTAATGAATTGACCAGTTGGCATATAGGCACACCACTAACAGGGTGTCCTACCTTACTACTGGGGTTACATGAATCCAATGTAACTATGCTCTTTCCCTTTCATCGTCCCGTCCTGATGAAGACCCGTCTATGAGGATACAAATTGCCCTGTTTATCCTTGGGTCGAAACGTCGACATCCTTTCCCTACAGTGAGCCGGCATCTCTTATGCCCCTGCCCATCCACCCTTCTTTGAAGACCAAAAAACCATCTGAGCGAAGTGACCTTTGTAAAGATAATTACAACTCCTTTACGAACTAACTTTTGAGGGCTGGCTCTGTCTAAATCTAAGCCAACAGATTTCTCTATGATCATACCATTCAATATTCCCTGACCGCTTGGTCCTTTCTATCCTTTGCACGAGCACAAGAACTTCACTCTACGCACTTTTTTCTCCGTAACCCCTTCTGTTCTGAATTGTAGATATTGTATATTTGTATACTGCCATATGAGGAGATTTTTATTATGAATAAATAGTAGAGTTCTCTCCTCTACTTTTAATAACGATAATAAGAAATTGCTTGTGTGTATTGGTATCGGACACCTGTGTGTTTTTGGGCTATTATGTTTTTGTTTTTCCACTTTAGGAATCAATTTCTGGTGTGAATAACAACTGAGCTGAGAAACTTTTTGAATAATTGTGTGTGGAAATCTATGTCTAGGACCACCATATCTGTAATACTCGATACCCAGGTCCTAGGACTCATTTTGGGTTACCCCATATATAATAACGATGTTTTCCATTTCCAGCAGCAACGTACAGGCAGCGAGGGTTCTTTTTTATTTTCACCTCTTGCTGGGCCAAAGATAAAGGAGTTAAGGGGCCTTCAGGGCTCTTTTTGATCGAGTATTCTGACCGGACACGTCTTGAAAACTCACACTTAAATGCAAATGCAATGGAGGGGAAACAAAAGCACACAGCTTGTTATCTCTTCACAGGTACTTAAGGGAGGCATGCTTTTTTCTTTGTTGAGTGCCTGTACATAAGTGCATGCACTGTAAGAATGTCAGATGTGTCGGTATGTCCCAGCATTTACAGAAATAGCAATTTAAATATCACTATTTTATTACTTTTATAGCTCTACTCATCCCAGTGCAGGGTGGCAGTGCACTTTTCATAACATACACATTATATATTGACAATAAACTATTTAAGTGTGTAAATCAATGTCTAATATGTGTTTATTTATTTCTTTGAAAAGTTTCATATAGCACTGGCTAGACCCGAAGGTATCAGAGCGCTTTACATGAGTATCAGACCATAGTTGCAGGTTACATCATTACAAGATTACACACTTTCAGAGCATAGTCACATAGTTACATGTTAGGTCGAGAAAAACAATAAGGACATATACGTAAGGGAAAGAGCAGGCATGGGGGAAAGTCTGGGGAGAGGGGGTAGGCGCAGGGGAAGCAGACAAAGAATGAAGGAGGGAAAGAGGTGAGGGAGAGAGACAGAGTATAAAAGAAGAGGGGAGGGTGATGGGGGCACAAACCGGAGGATGAGTAGGTGGCCATGATTAGTTATGATTAAGATTACTGTGTTATATTAGAAGGATTTCATTTTATGAACCGCAAGTAACAAAAGGAACTCTTTTAGTCCAAAGCAATAACCCACGTACCTAGCTACATACAATACAGATCTGTCATCTGCATATTACATGATGTGCTTTGCAGGAGACACACTTAACTTGTGTACTACTTTGATTCAAATCTGGGACTACACAAAGCACAGATCTCTTCAACAAATACTCTAACCTCCAAAGTTAACCCCTTCCATGCTGATGACAGAACGGTTCCGTCATCAGCTACGGGTGAGCTGTGCTGATGACGGAACCGTTCCGTCATGACTCCGCCCGCGCAAGGCGGAGTCAGCATGGGCGGGGAATTCGCGCCGCACGGAAGCGGTTAACACCATTATTATTATTCCCTGAGATTTACTGGACACCTCTGCAGCAGATGCCTTAGCCCCATGAAATATTTTAAAATGTAGCCTTGGCAACCAATTTTCAACCAATTTTCAACCAATTAAGCAGAACAGCTCTACTACCCTGCTTTTGCTTGTTGTCAATTTCTTTGTGTCAGGGTGTTACATTTTTTTTTAATTAGTTGATTTTGCGTTAGGGTTGAGCTACTTTTTTGGCACAACTCTGATGCAAAATCAAATTTGTTAAATCTCATAATGCGCTTGTTGGGCTTGGCCCTTTTTGCAGGGTCATCCCAGAACTTTTTGCCTTCCTCCTGTATTTTTTCTGACCTGTTATTGTAAACTGTGGTTTTCTGACTGGGCACTTTATCACTGCCAATCAGTGCTAAAGTGCAAGTGCTCTGTATGGTAAACTTGGTAAGATTGGTCTACACCTGTTTGGCATATTTAATTTACCTATCAGTCCTTGTACGGTGGTATCCCAGATACTCAGGGCCAGTAAACTAAATGCTACTGGTGGGCTTGCAGCGCTGCTTGTGCCACCCACCAAAGTAGCCTTTCAAACCTGTCTCAGGCCCAGTGGCGGCTCCTCCATAGGGGAGTGGGGTCCCCACTGCTTTCTCACAGTGCGAGAAGCAGAAACATAAAATGGTAAAACTACCATTTTATGATTCTGCTTCTCGCACTGGTGTAGCTAGTGGGAGTGTGGGGGGTGGGGGCGGTCCGCCCCAGGCGGTACTATTTTGGAGGCGGTGGCCTATCGGGCCCCGTCAGGGTGTGTGCTAGTAAGTACGTGCCAGCACCACAGTAGACGTGACCGTCGTCAAATCCTGTCTGTTATTGAGCGGGGAGTTCAGTTTGTTGCAGACGGCTCAGGCTGATTGCTGAATTTGCCTCGCCGCCCGCAAACCATTAGTGGCTCTCGTAACTTCCTGCTGCAGCTTGCACCGGCCCCTAGCTAGCCTGGCCCGGTGAAGTGTGCTGTCAGATGCTGCACCCTGGCAAATTCAATTCTTGCCACAGCCGAGGCCGAGAGACACAGAGGAAGGAGTCAGTGACCCGCGGGGCACCAGCCGGCAGGACAGACTCCAGTCCGTCACGAAACAGCCCCACGCTCGGGACTCACTCAACAGCCTGGACGACTCACATCTCAATTAGGGAACGTGAGTGACAAGAAAATATACTTTTGCATTTACTTTCATTTGCTATAACTGAACATGGAATGAGTAGACTGCACCATGGGTTGGACATTTTTTTGCTAAATGTAAATACAGAGGAATTTAAATACTTCCTGCCAGCTTCATGTGTAGTCATAGTCAGGCGCGGTTCCTCCATTGGGGCGTGGGGGCATAGACCCCCCTGCCGCCCGCAGTTCCCTCGCCGTTTTTTAGTTAAGACTGACAATCATGTCAATGAATCAACATGACGTCAGATCGCCCTGCCCCTTCAGAGTCTGAAGGGGTGGGCGGTCTGGCGTCATGTTGATTCATTGACATGATTGTACAGGCACCAGGCAGCCAGCAACACAAGTGTGCATGTATGTATGTATGTATAACACACTTATAAAGCGCTCCTGTCACCCAACGGGCATCCTTGCGCTGTGATCTAACAGATCCTGAAACACAGTCAATACTATATCAGCAAGCTACACTATCCTCGGGAACAGGTGAATTGTAGTTCTTTTTTAAAGGAGAGAAGGTCTCCTAAACATCTGAGCGGCAGTGGCAGATCATTCCACAACTTGGATGCCGTAAAGCCAAAGGAACGGCCACCCATCCACTTTCTCTGGATCTTGGGGACAACTACCAAGTAGGCTGAAGCAGAGTGGAGAGATCTAGTAGGGATGTACCAAGAGAACATCTCCTGTAGGGGCAGTGGTCCCAAGCCATGAAGGGCCCGGAAGACAAAGCATAAAGCTTTAAACTCAACCCACTGAGAAATGGGCAGCCAGTGCAAGTCTTTAAGTGCTGCGGATGACGAGTCAAGACGTCGGCCGGAAAGTGCTAATTTGGCAGCGAAGTTCTGTACCCATTGTAGTTTGCCTAATGCAGTGACAGGTGCCCCCAGAAGCAGTGCATTGCAGTAATAGAGTCTGCTTAAGATGATACTGCGCACTACTTCTGGTCTGGCATGGGCGGGAAGCAAAGGGAGAATCTTCCGCAGGGTACACATCAGCCCCATGCAGGTAGACACTCTTTTATCAATGAAACCATCCGGTTGAAGACTAGGTTCCATTGTCACACCCAGGTTTCGAACCGAGTCTGCCGCTGCTACCGTGCCCTGAAAGGAGGGGCACGGAGGGTGAATTTTTACCCGTGCCCACTCATGCGCACTTGTGTTTTTGCTTCATTGCGCATGCCCATTAGGAGCCCTAATGGGCGTGCTGCGGGCGAGAAGGTACCTGTGCCCCTGGCGCCAGGATTGGCCGAGAGGGGCTGTGAGTCACAGGCTCAGCCCCTCTCGGCCAATCCTGGCGCCAGGGGTGCTGTGAGCCTGTGACGTGAGGGGAGCAGAGCCCAGAGGTGGGGCGGACCGGGACCGGCAGCAAGGTAAGAGTGTGTTTTTATTTTATTTTAAAGTGTTTGGTGTGAGCGTGCGTGTATGCATGAATGTTTGGTGGAGAGTGTTGCGAATAGATGTGTTTGTGTGTATGCGTGTCAATTGGACACTGGTTAATTACTTTAAGATTGGGCACGCTGCATTTTAAACTTGCCTTTCCATCTCCAGGGTGAAGGAAAGGGGGGGTCTCTCGCCATGTGGATGCAAGGGGCTTTCTATACAGGACAGTTGCCACATTATTATATTTTGCACTTTATACACCACGGGCCAAAACGCTCCTTTTTCGGTATTGATCTTATGCAAGTCAAATTTTAGAAACCATAAAGTGGGGTTCATACTCTTGCAATCTTTGGGCACGAGGGATCAGTATTTTTCATTATTACTTTTTTAAAAATTTGCCTTCTACGTCTGGAAAGGCTACAGTACCTACGGTATCATTTCAATAGATGTATTTTAGTATACCCGAGTTGTTTTAATCGTTTTCTTATCATTAAGTTATCGGATGTCAAAAAATCCTTTTCATTTTTTAGAACTGATTACCTACTAGCATGGAGTTTGGAGGACCTTATGTTGTATTGTAGCTTTTGCACTTGACAATTATCTTTTGTAATTGTACTGACTGACTCCGAATAATAGAACAGTTTATCTAGGTGAGGCCGAGATGTGTAGAATAAACTAATGCATCTGTAGCAGCATTTAGCGGACCCTAAATTAGGTTTTTGTCCTCTTGTGTTTACTTTTTTTCTTTTTATCTGTGAGCTCCACTTTTATAGGCTATTTAATCTTAATGTTTTTGGGTCAGCTGTTTGTTGTATTTTAATAGAATCTATCCCTGTTCCAGTCCATTTTCAACACGCTCTTCAATTGTTTTTAGCTGCTATAAAATAAGCCTTTGCTACGTTAAAATGCACTTCACGATTTATATTCTTAGAATGCCTGCACTAAATTGTTCGGGAGGCTATGCTGCATATGCTTCTGTGAGCCCCGTTTGCTCTTGCTTTATTTACAACTTGAACGCAATCTGTATATATATATATATATATATATATATATATATATATATATATATATATATATATATATATATATATATATATATATATATATATATATGTTTATTATTAAGCCGCCGTAATGTGTTTTTATGTTTTTACTTTTATGGCCTTTCTGCCGAATAAAGTTGATTGATTGAACTCCTGACGCCCCTGGATGGTATCAGTCTTGCTGCCGTGGCCACTACAGGAGCGCACAGAACATGTTGGCGGGAGACTGAAAGGTGGGTGAGAGAGGAAAAGAGAACTGGAGAGGAAACAAATGAAGGGTGGGATGGGGGAGGGTATGGGATGGAGGAAGACAGAGGCGTGCTGAAGACACAGCAATTGTGAGCAACTGCTCCGAGAAAGAAGACTTTTCATCCGAGAAGAATTGAAGAAAAGTAATCCTGAACCTTACCATGTTTGAGTGCCCCTGACAATCATTGGACCTCATAGCTTTGGCCCTTCGATGGGTCCAGAACTAGCAATTGTGGTGGGTCAACCCCTTGAAGGTGCAGTACATGGACAAGCGAGGCATATTTCTAATTCATCAACTACATCATCCAGTGTCCTGCGGAACAAGGTTCCTCTCCTGAGTCCATAGCCTGGGTCAGCATAATGCCGATCGGAAGAGTGTACAAAGCTGCAAGCACTGCCATAATTAGGCCTTGTAACGGGAAACAATAAAACAAATAACACAAAAAATCGTATTATATTGTTTGAAGGATCCACTAGAAAGGCCACACGCCCCTCAAAAGAGTCAAAAATTAGCTAGCATTCGCGCCAAGAATTTTCAATTCTATTAAGGACACGGAGGCGAGGATTATACTTCTCTTTCTTATATTTGCTACTCACAGCAGCCAATGAAAAACGTGTTGTATGCAAATAAAACTACATTACCCATGATGCTTGTACATACATCACATCCTGTATAGCCCAATAAGAGCTGCTGTACCCTGTGTCTCCTCCTCTTTCTTTGCTCGAACTTATATAGTCCACACATTAATAAATCCAGTCCAATCCACGGAATATGAGTCCCAATAAACATCCTTCGACATGGAAGAACCATCTTCAAACTGGAAAGTTTACGTCTTCTAAGCCAGAAGAACACCTGCTCCTTCTTCTTTACTCGAAGCTGAAAGGAATGAGACAGGAAAACCCGTAACTTCTGCTGATACAGAGTATCAAGTACATGCGGGTGGGTAATTATTACCAATACTGTAATAAACCAGGTGGGATAATCCTCGCCTCCGTGTCCTTGCTAGCGTGCGAATGCTAGCTAATTTTTGATTCTATTACAGGACCGGAGGCTTCGGATTATGCTAGTTTAAAGCTTATCCACACAACTACAGTCTTAAATCTCCCACCGGTACATAATATACTGTTTAAATATAGTCTGAGAAAATCAATCAGAAGAATTGAAACTTGCTAAACAATGGGAATTATCAAAACAAGAGTGATAAGTATGGTTCTTTGAACAGACTGTGTCTCACAATTGGTTCTGAACACCCATTCTGGCAAAAAAGCCCTCAACCATTGGCTATAATAGCCTCAGACTCACATATAAAATGTCAATAATCATCAACAATAATATGAACAATTATACGCGAAAACCTCAGATAGTAAATCCGAGAATCATCGTTGTAAGCCGTAAGGAATGGGAAGAAACACCCATAAAGTGCATTATTTCGAATTCGTGTGACCAGGACCTGACCACATGCAGTCCAGACATTGCTTACACAGCAAACTTCCTAGAGTATATACTGTACCTGTAAAACGCGGGCTTGCCTCGCCATAGGAACACCTAAAGTTGGAATGCTTCGTAACACAGCCTGACAATATTTAATGTCCGGTTGACATACTATTATATGTCTATTAATAAAAAAGAAATCACGAGAATTATTCAGGTGTGGGATTTTTACGCCACCAAAAAGAACTCGAAAGAAAGACCCAACGCAAGTTCAGCAACCTGCCCTGAACCGAGAGTGAGCCGCAGAAAACGGCCAAAATGGACGCTATAAGGTGAACGTTACTGAATTCCCCGTACATTATTTGGTAAATAGTTCACAAATTAGAGAAATCAGTCCTCACAAATCCGCCACATGGTGTACATACCAACAAGGCGACCCTCTATTGCCGAAATGTATTGCGTGAGTGGAAGGCCCCGGAAATACGAAATGAACGCCCTCAGCGCATTCGAAAAACCTGGGAAGTATTGTAGATACCAGAAAACTTGATCGTAAATAAAAGCAAAGTCGGAATAGATACCACCTTGGGAAAAACTGTACTTACCACATTGCCATGTGTCAAACCCAGACCCGTGCTTACTAAAGGCAACGATTAACCTGCGAGCCGTAGCTCCCTGGTGAATCATAAAAGCCTCTCCCTCGATCTACATGAGTGCTGCTGCATGAGAAAAAAGGGAAGTCACCGCAAAATACTCGGAAACCGGAGGGAACAATCCTTTACTGTCCTGCATGCTAAAGGAGGTATTCCGCAGCAACCTAAATCTGAGAATTTCGGCAGAATGGCCTGAGTCCTGGAACAAGTCCACTAAGAAGGTGCCCTATATGCCCATACCCGCTGATAGTTCTCGCAGTCGAGATATTGCGCATGCTGAGCAGTAAGTCTCAAGAGGCTTGCACGATAAAGAACCCGGATAACTGAAAGATCGGAAAAACTGTTTAAATGACGGTGCCCAACGCACCGCTACTTTGGCACTCACCCGAATGGAAACTCTTGCACTGATATCATCGTAAAATTCTTCCTCGCACTGTAGTTTGGGTCGTAAAACAACTGAGTTGTGTAGGATTGAGATAAACCTGGAAACCTAATCTAAGAGTCACAAATGTATGAAGGTTATAACCGGGCTATTCCAGTACATCATAATCTGATGTCTGGAAGTGTGAGGCCAAGGCCTGTGACTGTGTTAAGATAGACCTATCCATACATATATATCCCACTACTTCGAAAGGTAAAATAACTTGGTACTTGGAGAGTACTAGAGAGCTGAGAGCTTGGGATAACATATACCTAGCATCAACCATCAGATCCGCCACCGGAACAACCGCCTACGAAGGGAAGGTGGAGACCACTAGACGCTCTCCTGGACGCTATATGCCAGAAGCTGCGGAATATGATTGAAAAAATATGCAAGAAGCCGTGGAATATGATGGGAAAAGAACTGATCAACTAGTAGGAATGTGACCACAAGCAAAATACGTCTACCCTTTACATACACAACTAATAACGAATCTGTCCCAGAAGGACCTGTCGCAAAAGGCCTACCTGGATCAGATGTCAGGGTGCCCAACCTTGTGAAAGGCTTTGCGACTACCGGACGAGCTGGCGCAAATGGCGTCATACCGACACCTATCACCGATCGTGGCTGACTACGACTAGGATATTGATTTGCAGCCCGTCAAGTCTGGGTAATCCCTTTCTGAGACGACTAGAAAAAGAAGAAGCCTGGAATCGCCGTTGGGCAATTCTTCAACTATACCCAAAAGGGGGAGATCGCAACGCCCTAGTCTAAATCCCGTCACACGCGCGCGGCTGCGTTACGTATTGGCGAAAAGGAAAATACAAAACATAAAAATAAAATAAAATAGATTAAAATAAAAACAAATTATGCTCAAGGATTTGTGGTAGCAGAACGATGATGGGCGTCAATCAAGCCCTGTAACCCTGAGTTAGGGAATGTCATACCTGAGGCCCTGTTGCCCACACAAGAACGTGGAAAACCTGAGTGTCAACATGATTAGTTCAGGAGGCTCTTGCACTTCTATCGATTAGTTGTCATCCTCCAATATATATATATATATTTATATATATATATATATCCCACCATCCCCCTCAAGGGATGTCCGTATTCAATAATTCAATATACAGTAGTGCAAAGCACAGCGCAATGGAGGAGTAGAGGGGGGGCCAACCATGTGCACACTAAAACAGAGAAATGAATAATGTATTGGCTCCTCCGCAAAGCTGTAGTCATTATACCAGTCCAGAGTCACAGTAAAATACCAGGAGCGTGTGCGCACTCCGAGGGCCAGCCTATTGTTATAGCCTGGAGGCTACCAGGAAATCTGCTCATGTAAAGCAGGAGGCACTGAGACCTCGAAACAAACAAACAGGGGACACGTGCGACGTGCGTAGACCAAATCGCCCAAATTAAGCCTAAGTGGGTTACGCACACCGGAGCGTTATGACTCCATAACCGCACTCGGCTACTAGGGAAAGCCTTTGGCAGAGAAAGCGCGAGACTGCGCAATAATTCAAACAACCCTATGGAAGTGACAGGAAAAAATTTCAATTTGGAATCCATAATCATTGAAACCTAAACTATGAGCAAAAATCTAGACACAACCACAGTTACTCATTTCATCATGGCGCAACGCCAGCGACGCATTTCAGCTCTTGAGGGAGCATTTGATTCAGTGTGCGGCCGAGCCCAGGCCTCCCATGCGGATCAATGTCGCCGGCATAATCAGCGCGACCTCTCCATTCCCGCACGAACGATCTGAAAGTGGTATCGGTGGGTGAAACCAAAACGCTACCAAGCGCACGGATGCATTCCAGTATAACTAATGAAAACATACACCAGGAGAATATTAAACTTAAATTGTAGGAAGAAAACAAATATATATAAATTATAAATATTAAATATCATTTGATAACCGGAAAACATGACTTTGAGAACCTGGGAACGAACCCTGCACCACGGAGATAAGAGGCAACAGCCTTGCCTCGAGGCCACGTGTAAACCAATAACCGCGAACCTGATGAGGCCTGAAGACCCCGGCAATGAGGAGCGAGGCTATCGAAGGCAGCGCGGCATTTGGAGATAAGCGGGAGTACAAATACGCCTGATAAGGCCACCCGCGTTGAGGATACACCGCCGTACCCACAGTCCCAGGATGTGACAACTCGGCGACGCGCGTCTGCCTTTTGTTGAATTGAGCCCTGAAGCTGCGGTACTCAGCGGCCAGCCGGGACTGAAGCAGCGTCTGAACGGGCCAACAGAGCAATGCACAGACTCTGCTGCGGGAGAAGGCGCAACACCAGTACGCCGCTTCCCGCAAGAACTCTAACATGCCCGCAGGCCATCGGGGGAGGTAGAACTTGGCCGGAGGGGCCGCACTGTTAATTCAGCAAAGCTTCCACGGAGTACACCACTTCCAGCAGGAGCCGCTCCGCCCTTATTAACCATAATAAACAACCAATGGTGCCCGAGAACGCTGACTCGAGAAAATTATGTCAATTCTGCCTAAGTCAAGAAATACATACTCCTAGTACCAAAAGCACCTTCTTGCCCCAAGCATTTAACATGCGATATGAGCGCAAAGCATTCAACATAGCACGATATGAGCGCAAACATACTGGTAATATCATCAAAGATAATCCAACAGTCAAACAAGACATTAATCACAGCAAAATGTTCTGAGCACTTAACTGTCTGCGTGAGCAGCAAAGAAAGAGGAGGAGACACAGGGTACAACAGCTCTTATTGGGCTATACAGGATGTGATGTATGTACAAGCATCATGGGAAATGTAGTTTTATTTGCATACAAAACGTTTTTCATTGGCTGCTGTGAGTAGCAAATATAAGAAAGAGAAGCATAATCCGAAGCCTCCGGTCCTGTAATAGAATTGTGCTCGAAACATGCTTGTTGAGAGGAACTGTGTGGTTAGGAGACAGGATGCCATCCTTCTTGTTCTCCTTTCTGTTTGATTTCTTGCTCAGATGTCTTCAATCTGAGCGAACCCCAAGCAAATATTGGGCAGCACTTAATCTCCAACCCGGGCACGTCGACTTCCCTTTATAATAAGTACGATTGGTAAAAACTATAGACACCTGTCCGGATAAAGAGAGTTTGAAGGCCCCTGGGTGCCTGTGGTTCTATAAAGCACAGTTAGACATGGGTGGGGACACTGCTTCATTATAGGCATGACTGATTTATTCAAAAATACTTTTTTTTTAACTAGGAGCTTTCAGTCCTATGGTGTATGGTTTATCTCACCAACAACGTTTAATCGGTATACTTTAGCCCAAGTAACTGAATGACTACTTCTGGTTATACGAGTGTTGCTCTTAGGCAACAGAAACAATGCCACCAGCACCTGGCTGGACTGGACTAGGCGGGAAAACAAGCATAAGGCCACAGAAAACTGTGGTGAAAACTTTACACACATTTGTTGAACCTGCTCACTATCATTACAGTTCCCTTTGTCCAGACACAATCAACATATATTATAATGCTATTATTCATGACTGCGGGACGCCTGCATAGTCAGTATGTTTCCGCAAAGGGCTGCTGACTGATCAATGGGTGCAGGCAAGATGAGTGCTCATGCATCAGGTCTGTCTTAAAGAGTCTCCACCTGACAGCCTGCTTTTACCAATACCACTTAGTGTCCAGTCGTCTTTTATTGACAGCAACACCCAGTTTTGTATTCCAGCTCAGACCTTCCTAAGTCAACGCACCTTCTCATTGATGGTGAGGGAGCACTACAGGCCTTATTCAATGACATTGATTATGTGCTAACGCCCTTCCAACTTGCAACGCACCCATGGGCAAGATCCAGTCTTCTCCTACTTCCAGTCTCTTGAAAGTTGTGACTCCTGGATACATTTGTTTGTAAAGGTGCATTTGCAGTACAAAATGGAGCCTGTTACACTTGGGATTGCAGGATTGCTGCCGTAGTTGCTGGCACAGTGAAATAAACTTCTTGTGCATGGCGTGTAATTTAGATTGAATTTCATTACACATAAGGAAACCTATCTGACCATAATTCAGTGGTGTAACCATGATTAACACCATGGATCGGATATTGAGAGCTGGCCAGTCGATTAGAATGTGTCCTTTGCGGGCTATACTTTTCTATAAGTTTGCTGAATGAGTATTCTGTGGCTGTCAGTTCCTTATCGATTTTGACAATGCAAAGGAACAAACAGCTCCTCAGCAGCAGCCTAGCTCTGGCTCCCTTTCATCATAAACCTTCACTAAAGTCAAACGGACGCCCAAACAACCTTTGAAAAAAATCAAACAAACTGAAATGTCAGTTCATTTTTTTTCTACTGGTCATTTGATCTTACATTCCCCTTTAGTGAAGGAATGGTAGGGTCTGGCATACAGTGACTGAGAGACCATCCTATGATGAAAAAGGGCCGAAACTGGGCCTTCTGTGACACTGGAGTTGGGCTATTTATCCCCTCAAACACTGGTGAGCTGAATTCACCACTGCTAATAGCCTTATTGCCCTAACCTACAGGGCAAAAACGCCTGTTAATGACCACACACAGTAAGCAATAGCATCTGTGTAGTTATGGTTTCCATTGTTTCAAAGAAAAGGCAAATTTTGTTTTCCTAACGTTTTGTGCGGTTCAATGAATCTGCATCCCATTTTGGTTTGGCGTGGCAAATTTCATGCAGTCCTGTCAGGAGGTAAAGTGGCATAAATAATGTGACAGTACCTGAGAGTCCGTATCCCACTCAGCAAGGTCTTAGAGTTGAGATTTTCATGCAAGTCTTATAGTCTGAATTCAGCACCTGAGGTAATAGGACGGAATGTATGAAGCTCTGTGGTTATACTGAATATACTGAATAAGCAGCTACCTATGTTATGTCATCTATTAATGTAATAACTGCACTTTCACAATTGCTTTATTAACCTTCTTGCTTTCTCAAATTTGCTTGAAAATGCAAGATTTTTCTTCTCTTTTTTCAAAATTTTCTATGGGAGGGGGGTAACCCCCCAAGCCCCCATTATGGAGTTTTGGCTCGCTCGCTCGCTACGGTGTAGTATGCAAATCAGTTTGCCCCCCACCACTTTAAAATGTCACCAGCCGCCCAGCCGCCCATGGTCATAGTATGCTACATTCACAGTCGGAGTAGACTGCTAGAGAGGGGCAGGGGTCATAGCCAGAGCTGGTTTCACTGCTCTTCCCGCCCCCTCCCCCAACCAGTAGCACACCACATTAATCCAGCATGTGGTGAGGTGAGCCGCCCTGAATGCCATCCTGCCCGGCATTTTGCGGCCTATGTCATACTGGTGATTGCGTCCACAAGAGGCCTTTACTTAATTGCCGCGCTCACCAGCATTAAATTACAGATAAAAGTAAGCAGCGCAATGTATTCTAATTCTCAGCTTTTATTTTCTAAATAACAGCCGGTAAATGTTAAGATCTATATACTCGTTCCTTTTTGGGGCAGGCTCCTTTCAATGTAATGCTTCCACAACCTGGCTGGCTCTTTCAAGGTATGGCGCATAACTAACTCCTAACTGGATGGATCAGGTATGTTTTTTTACAAGTCCTGTGGCTGCCGAGCCCCAGGAAGACATAGACAAAATGAAGTACTCGACTGCACGTTTCATTACGGTGAGCGCTGCTTTTTAAAAGACACCCACCGCGCACTTCAATGTAAGTTATTTCGGCTGCTGCGAGCATTTGCCCTTTTCTTCCCACGTCAGAGCACTGTGGTGTATCGACTGCCCGACGAACTCGAGCATAGCACTGTCTGTGAGCAGCTCTGAGCAGCAGAGCAGCTGTCAGCAGTGAGTTTCACATTGCAGCTTAGACACTACAGCCTTCGGCAGGATTTTCCCGTTGGTAAGTGGCCTGTTACACTACGGGGCAAGCGCTAAAATCAGTGATGTTTGTGTTTAGGAACAGAGCATGCAATAAGGTTCATATTACAAACAGAAAAGGAGTTGGATTGCTGAACAAAGTGTGATAATGTGCTCCGTAGCCATACATGATCTAGCAATTTTACACTGGCAAATGCAATTTCTGTGGCTCTGCAAAAATCAATAATGATCACAAGTGTGAAATCACTAGAGTAGATTGTGGGTATACAATCGTTTTACAGTGAGATTAGGTTTTTTGCAGCAGTTTCAAGTTCTTCTCAAAGCTTATCCTTGCTCAAATGAATGTAATTTGTTATGCTTATCTGTACTTAATTTGTTGATTTTGCTTGCACAAAAGTGCCACTCTTAGTGTCATACATTTAGTAGCTGAATGCCATTCATAGGTACCCTAAAACCTTGAAAATGTCACAAATGAGCACTCTTAAAACGTGGCAGTTACGCAGTCTGTGTTTCTTGTCAGATAGCGCCCTTCCATTTCTGGTGGTTTGCAATAGTTTTAAGATCTTCGTAGTGCTTCGAAGAAGCTGTAATGCTGTATGGCTGTAATTTCTGATATATATATATATGTTTCCCTCATCCTGATTGTTTGATTTTTTGCTAGCGAGAAAGTGTCACTCGTAGTTGTTGAATGTCACTCATAATTACACTCAAATTACGAAAATGTCACACATAAGCAATCTGAAACCAGCTATGGGCCTTAATAATTTGTTTGGGACACTCACTGTGACCTAGTTCTAGGACACCCCCGCGCCGCACGGCCACCAGCTGCTGCGTGTGCCCCCTTCTGCCTGACTGCCTCGCTGCCGCCGCGTGACCACGCCCCCTGCCTTCCAGCGGCGTGGTCCACGATCGCTTGTACTGCCCCTGCTTTGCTGTATAAACTGTTGTAATTGTTTAATTTTTGTCTTCTGTACTGCCTGTTTGATAGATTTCCCATTTCCTTCCTGTTTTGCCGTTTTGCGCTGCCCTTCGCCCTCCCTCCCCGCTTCCCGCCACCGCCGCTAAACCCCGCCCCTTTTGCCTTCTGTACCCTCCCCGCTCCCGCCTCCCAGCTGCTCCGCCCCCGCGCACTTCGCCATATATGGCGACCGTGCGAACGCGCAGCGGGCGCGCCGATTGTGCGCCGAAGGCGCGCCAAAGGTAAGCCCGTCTACGCCCGTCCGCGCCTGGACCGCGCCCAGTGCCAGGACCCCTGGCCCTCGAAGACCCCGGCCGACCCGCCTGACGTACACCGCCGCCAACCTCAGCGCACTCAACGCCGGTCGACTCCCAGGATGCTACCAAGCCACTCCACGACGCACCCACGGACCCTTCAGCTGCCACGCCTGCAAGTTCACCTGCATCCGGACCTGCCTCGCACCAGCACCCGCCAAGTCGAACACCAGCAGCACCCACCTCAAGTGCATCCTGCTCAACACCCGCTCCATCCACAGACACGCCATCGAACTCTGGAACCTCCTCGACACCACAGCCCCTGATGTTGCCTTCCTCACGGAGACCTGGATGAACGCCTCTTCAGCACCCGACATCGCCACCGCCATCCCAGAGGGCTACAAGATCACCCGGAGGGATCGCACCGCCAACCAGATGGGAGGAGGCATCGCCATCATCCACAGGAACACCATCCGTATAACGACCAGCACCGACAACACCCTTACCACCGCCGAACACCTGCATTTCCAGATCCACACCGACCCGAAGACCACCCTCAGAGGCACCCTGATCTACCGACCTCCGGGACCACGCACCCAATTCAGCGAGGACATCGCCGACTTCGTCAGCCCACATGCCCTCCCCTCCGCTGACTACATCCTCCTGGGGGACCTCAACTTCCACCTGGAGAACAACAACGACCGCAACACCAGCACCCTGCTCGACAACCTCGCCAATTTTGGACTCAAACAGCTGGTGTCCACCCCCACCCACCTCGCCGGACACACACTCGACGCAGTCTTCTCATCCAGCACAGACATCGCCTTCAGCCACGCCACAGAAGTTCAATGGACGGACCACAGCTGTGTCCACTTCACCTTCAAAAGAACGACGACCCACCACCACCAGCAACAGGTTGCCCGCAGAAGCTGGAACAAGATCACAGCCGATCAGCTCGCCACCTCCTTGAGCCAGCACCCTCCTGCCAGCTCAGCGAACCCCAGCCAGGCCGCCGACAACCTCACGAAGTGGATCAGCAACTGCGCGGACGAGCTCACCCCGCTGAGGACCCCGCCCAGCAGACCCGGCAGCAAGAAAGCCCCATGGTTCACCGACGAACTCAAGAGCTCCAAGAAGAACTGCCGAGCCCTCGAGAAAGTCTGGAGAAGGGAACCAACACCGGACAACATGACCACCTTCAAGCTTGCCACCCGGAAGCACCACCAGCTGATCCCCGCCGCCAAGAAAACTGCATTCAAGGACCGGCTGGACAACAACGCTCACAACTGCAAGGAACTCTTCAACATCGTGAAAGAGCTATCCAACCCCAGCGCAGGAAACAACGACATCACCCCATCGCAAGACCTCTGCAACTCCCTCGCCTCATACTTCCACAACAAGATCGCGGACATACACAACAGCTTCAACAACCAACCAACGCACACCACGACCGAACCACCACCCCCCACCACCACCCTCCGCGCCTGGACTCCGATCAGCACCGAAGACACCGTCCGCACGATGAACTCCGTCCACTCCGGATCTCCGACCGACCCCTGCCCTCACCACGTCTTCAACAAGGCCGACGTTGTCATCGCACCCCACTTGCGAGACATCATCAACACATCCTTCGACACCGCCACCTTCCCTGAGAGCTGGAAGCACGCCGAACTCAGCGCTCTACTCAAGAAACCCACAGCGGACCCCACCGAACTCAAGAATTACCGCCCCATCTCGCTCCTCCAGTTTCCAGCCAAAGTCATCGAGAAGACCGTCAACAAGCAGCTGGCCACCTTCCTTGAGACGAATGGATCCCTCGACCCCTCACAGTCTGGCTTCCGAGCCAACCACAGCACCGAGACTGCCCTCATCGCTGCCACCAATGACATCCGAGCCCTGATGGACAACGGAGAAACAGCGGCCCTCATCCTCCTAGACCTCTCCGCGGCATTCAACACTGTCTGCCACCGCACCCTAGTACAGTGCCTCAGCAACGTCGGAATCCAGGAGAAGGCTCTGGAATGGATCATCTCCTTCCTCGACAGAAGAACTCAGAGAGTCCGCCTACCACCGTACAAGTCAGAGGCCACCGAAGTCATCTGCGGCGTCCCTCAAGGATCCTCGCTGAGCCCCACCCTCTTCAACATCTACATGAGCCCCCTCGCGGCCATCGCACGCCAACACAACCTCAACATAATCTCCTACGCCGACGACACCCAGCTGATCCTCTCCCTGACCAACGACCCCACCGCCGCCAGAGCCAATCTGCACGAAGGGATGAAAAAGGTAGCCGAGTGGATGACGACCAGCCGCCTGAAACTGAACTCAGACAAGACGGAGGTCCTCATCCTGGGCTCCTCGCCCTCCGCCTGGGACGACTCCTGGTGGCCTCCCGCCCTGGGCACCGCACCCAAACCGACAGACCACGCACGCAACCTGGGCTTCATCCTGGACTCCTCCCTCTCCATGACCAGGCAAGTCAACACCGTCTCCTCGGCGTGCTTCAACATCCTACACATGCTACGGAAGATCTCCTGGTGGATCCCCTCCGAGACCAGGAAGACCGTCACCCAGGCCCTCGTCACCAGTCGACTGGACTACGGCAACGCCCTCTACGCCGGTACCACCGCCAAGCTCCTGAAGAGACTCCAGCGGATCCAGAACGCCTCAGCCAGACTCATCCTCGACATCCCACGAACCAGCCACATCTCCGGACATCTGAGAGACCTGCATTGGCTCCCCGTCAGCAAAAGAATCACCTTCCGCCTCCTCACCCACGCACACAAAGCCCTACACGACCAAGGCCCGAGCTACCTCAACAACCGAATCAACTTCTACGCTCCCAAACGCCACCTCCGATCAGCCAACCACGCCCTCGCCGCCGTCCCCCGCATCCGAAGAGCGACAACAGGAGGAAGGTCCTTCTCCTACCTGGCCGCCAAGACCTGGAACTCCCTCCCGACTGACCTGCGCCTGACCCAAGACCACCTCTCCTTCAGGAAGAAGTTGAAGATCTGGCTGTTCGAGCAGTAACGGCACCCCCCTCCCCCCAGCGCCTTGAGACCCTACGGGTAAGTAGTGCGCTCTATAAATGTCTTTGATTGATTGATTGATCACTGTCAGTGACTGCAGTCAGTGTCCTCAAAGAAATTATAAAGGCCGCCCCCAGTGCCGCGCAGCCCCCGTGTAAAGAGCAAGGCAAGAGCACCTGCTTGTAAATGCTCCCTGCAGTGCAGCATGTGCTACGTACCCTGTTTGGGGTTGCTTGTGGATCCCGTCCCAGGGCCGTCAATCTTGTAGCGCGAAAGCTGCGGATGCCATGGGCGGCAATCTGAGGGATAGCCCCGGGCGCCACAAGCTCTAGCTACGGTGAACAACCTTTAAACGCAACTTTTACAACGCACTACCATTACAACGTAACTTTTACAACGCAAGTGTATTTACAAAGTATGCTCTTACAACACATGCTTTTACAACGTAAGTACCTTTACAACGCAAGTACTTTTACAACGTAAGTATTATGATTCTTTTTATTGTTTTGTATATTTATTATTAAAAATATTATGTTGTAGTTGTTATTTATTTATTGTTGTAATAATATTTTTATTTTTTGAATTAGATTTATTCATTAGAGTATTTAGAAATAATAATTCAGTATTATTATTTTTAAAAGAGTATTAATTTTTGGATTAGTTTTTACTCTTTATAGATTATATTGAAAATTGTTGTCCAAAAAAAGTTGATTTATTAATTTGAGTTTTAAGTAATAATACTTTAGTATTATTTTTTTATTAAGAGTATTAACTTTCTCTATTTACATTTTATTTAACAAATATTGAAATTAATACTTTAGTATTAAAATAAAATAAATGTTATTGATAGTTTTTATTTAAAAAGTTTATAAATATTTACTGATGTATTTTAAAATATATCAATTAAAATAAAGAAGTTTTATGAAGTTTATTTATACATTTTTCAAAATTTTAAAATGAAAATATACTTATAATTTTAGAAATATTACTTTAGTATTTATAATTTATAATTATTTTTATTATTGCTTTATAAATAAAAAAAAATAATTGTAATAACTTTTTTTAGAGTTAGTAAATATAAATAACTTTAGATTTAAAAAAAAAGATAAAAATTAAGTTAATATTTGAATTCTTAAAATACATTGTTTATTAAATTATTATGAAAAATTAAAAATTAATGAATGGAAAAAGTATTCAAATATTTAGACAAAACACTTTAAAATATTTAATTCAAATTAGAAAATAATTTTTATTATTTTGAGGAATAAAAAGATAAGTGAAAAGGTATTATTATACTTTTGGTAACTATTAAGATTTGAATTTTTTAAAACATTAATTAAAAATTTAGTAAAAATTATTAATAAATATATATGTATAATTTTTACATATTTGTTTAGTTGTTACATAATTTAACATTACATTTTTTTTTAAAAGTTACCACGGTTTTGCATTGATTCCAATGGGAACAATTGTCCTTCATTTATTTCCATAGTTGAAGCTGGTCATCCCGCGGTAAAGAAAAGAAAGGTGTCAAAGAAGAAGAAAGGGGATGATTAGAAAGGAAAAGGAATAAGGATGAAGGTAAGGATTAAATATCATTAATTTACAAGTAAATAAATTTAAAGAAGATGTAATGCCTAATTAAATACATAAATAAAATAAAGACAACATACTTTCATTTTAGTTTTTTTTAATTAAAAAAATATATAAAATTATCATTTTTTTATTTAGATTTTTTCACATATTTTACTTTTTTTGATGTAATATACTATTTATAAACAATTAATACTTAAATCAATAAATTTTATTATTAAATAGTCCTTTTTCAATCTTTGCAGCTTTCTATGACGTATGCACGTAAACGTAAACGTAAGCGGCCATTTTGAAGAGCATTGATGCAGGAAGCAGCTGGAAGCTGATCTACGCCCAGGTAGGAAACATTTCTAACTTTAAATATACATGTTTAGTTTAAAAAAGAATACATATATTGTAAAGAAAGGATAAGGAGAGGTTGCAGTTTTAGAATGTAATGTTAAACTTGTTAAACAACATGTCGCCGATCGTGTTACTAGTGTATGCCTATGTCGGGTCGCAAAAAGTAAAGGAGAAAATTAATTAGGGAATAGGATTTGTTGCAAAAAAATGAAAACAAAATGTTTTATGATTGTTTTACATTATGATTTTGGTTATGAAAATTTTGAAATTGTAAATGCATTTTTTAAATAAATTCTATCAGTTTCCTTTCAACTATAAATTTGTTAAATGTGGTTATTACATTAATGAAAAATGCTTCTTTAATTTATTACTGATATCTTGGTTAGGAACACTCTATTTAGAAATAATTTTGTTTGTATGCATTGTTTTTAAAAAGTGTTATGGATGACATAGTTTCGAGAATTTTAAGGTAGGAGGGATTCATTGTTTATTTTCACTTGGTTGGTGAGTAGGTTATAAAAAATTCTTTCGGCTGCAAAAAAAAACTTAGCAGATGTTTAGGTTTGGTGAATATGTTTTCTTTGGTGGCTTATTTCTTTTGGAAAAAAATAAAATATGGCAGGTTATTTCTGCATCAAATTTGTTAATAGCTAGGATTGTATAGTGAGAAAATGTTCTGGTAGGAGGTAGAAAATATTTTAGGATGTCATAGTACTGTCATATTTTGAAAATATGTATTTATTGCATCAATATGTAATGCAATAGAGTTAGATTTCATTTTTCAAAGTGATCATATTGATCATTCTGGAGATTGAAAATATTTTATTTTTCAATACAGTAGAATTATTGTTAATTATGGCAGTTTTTTATTTCAAACTATGCATTTGATTTCCAAATAAAATTAAAAGGATGTTTTTATGTTTAAAGTATTTTATTGAAGCAGGGTGGGGTAGGACACAAGGGGGCAAGGAACAAGTAAACCACAGGAACCGCACAGCAATGCGCATTGTACAGCAAGTACAGTAATGCAGTTACAAGTTTGCAAGAGGCCCCATCCGACTCGGGAGCATAGCTTTCGCACCTGTGGTCACATACAAACAACGAGGGGGGGGGAGAAAGGGAGGGAGGGACGGGATGGGGGGGAGGAAAGAAAATCAGGGGGGGGGACCAAGAGAGAACGGAAGAAAACAAAAGAAAAGAAAAAAGGGGGGGGGGGAGGGGAAGAGGGGAAGGGAAAAAAGGGAGGGGTGAAGGGAGGGGAAGCAACCCCGCTCCAAGAACCTACCTAACCAAACAGAACCCCCAACTACCTAACCCTAACCCACCCCCTGTACTGTGCCAATATCTACAGTCTCCGCTACATGCAACTCTCCGAAAATCCCCGCTATACAGTACCGACCCCACCCAATCAAGCAGGCGGGTCCGGTGGCGGTGTCAGCCTTAACAACCTAAGGTATCTAGGGCAGGTGATCTCCCGAAACTCGGAACATAACAGGCTGTGAAAGGGCTCCCACAGTTCCTCAAAGGTATCAGTATCCCCCAAGGCTACTAAGGACATCTTCTCCATTCCAAGGACATGCCATAATCTGTGCAGCCAACCAACTACAGAGGGAAGTGTGGTAGTGCGCCAGTGTATGAGAATATTCTGCACCGCTGACCCCAGCGCAATTGCGATCTGTCTACCTCTCTTAGATCTAAGGGGATACATCAGCCCATTCGGCAACCCTAGCAGAACATAGGCCGGGAATCTAGGCAGTTCTATCCCAAAGCATTTGTCTACCTCGCCCAAAACCTCTTCCCAGTAAGGAGCCAGAAGGGGACAGTCCCATAGTATGTGTGTTAGGGTACCAGTATCGCCACAGTTGCGCCAGCACGTCCCTGGTATTGCCCTGTCCATCTCGTGCAGTTTCTCCGGAGTACGGTACCAGTAGGTCGAGATTTTAGTGAAGGTCTCCGTAAGACCCGTGTGGTAGGCCGAGTGACGTGCGCGGAAGGAGATGTGTTCCCATTCTTTATGGCTCAACACGCGCCCGAGCTCACGCTCCCAACGTTCCCGACCGGGGTTGTGAATATGAAAGGAGGGGGGCTGCAGCATTTTATACAGGTCTGAGATCAGTTTAGCGTCCGACGTGCGAGTAATTAACCAACGCTCATACGCCGTGATTTCCCGGTGTGCCGCGTCGCGCACTTGGGGTTGTAATGCCCAGTGGCGTGCCTGCATGTATCACATGCGCTCCGTTTCCGGGAGGCCATAATCCCTCCTCAGGTCTGGGAAGGGGACAACCCCCTCAGGGCAGTACAAGTGATACAGAGTGCAGCAGCGGGCCACCCGCCAGCGCTCATAAGCGCCCTGCTCCATCCCGGGGCCGAAGTCCGGGTTGCCAATGAGCGGCGTAAAGGGAGAGGGGAAGGTGGTAAGCTCGCACCTGGCAGCCACCGAGTCCCACGTCCGGAGCGGGACCCGCGTTACCAGAGACGCATAGAGATTGGGGGGTCGATGGGCCCGCTTCAAGAATGGTACTTCCTGCAGCGTCCTACCCGCCACCGCCTGGTCCTGGAACAGCCAGTGCTTATCAGACTCCCACCGGCTCCATTCCACTAGATAGCGGAGCTGAGCGGCCTGGAAATATTTCCGCAAGTCCGGTATCCCCAGCCCCCCGGATTCCGGTGACAGCATAGCGATGCTTCTCTTAATCCTCGGCCTGCGACCCTGCCACACGAACCGCGCGATGGCAGTCTGTGTCTCCGCAAGCCACCCCGCGGGGGGCTGGAGCGGCAACGCTCTGAAGAGGTAAAGCACCTGAGGCAGGAGGGTCATCTTCACCGCGGCCACCCTACCCAGTAACGACAGCGTGCCCTTATCCCACCGGCCCAATTCCTCCCTGATTTTCGCGCCCAGAGCCGCGTAATTGGCCGTGACCATCTCCGGGAGGGAGGGCGCCAATAGGATCCCCAAGTACGGGATCCGGTCCCTGGACCAGCTCAGAGGGTAAAGCCTCTGTAGTTCCGCTCTAGTGGCGTTAGTAAGCGAAATGTCAAGGGCGGCCGACTTCCCCAGGTTCACCTTGAAGCCCGCCACGTCGGCGAATAAGTTCAGTTCCTCTACACAGGCCGGCAGCGATCTCCGCGGGTCATCCAGCGTCAGAATGACATCATCCGCGTACAGGCTGATCGCATGATGGAATTCACCCATCTTGACACCGACAATGTCGGGGTTCTGCCTAACCCTCTGAGCAAAAGGCTCCATGTACAGGGCAAAGAGCAGAGGGGAGAGAGGGCACCCCTGTCTCGTACCCCGCTCAATGGGGAAGGGCCGAGAGCTGCCGCCGTTCACCCGGACTACCGCAGAGGGGAACCGGTAACAATTGAAGATCAGATGACGGAACTTCTCCCCAATTCCGAATTTGCCCAGGACCTTCTCTAGGTAGGGCCAGTGCACCCTGTCGAAAGCCTTCTCCGCGTCTATGGACAGGAGCATCCTCTCCCCAGGGATCCTGGAAGCCTTCTCGAGGATGTGCGTCACCCTCTTTGTGTTATCTACTGTTTGCCTACCGGGCACGAAGCCCGCTTGGTCCGAGTCAACCATGCCCGGGAGGTGCAACGCCAGGCGTGCAGCTAATATACTGGTGAACACTTACAAATCTGTGTTCAGTAGCGAAATGGGACGGTAGGACCCACAGGCGGTCCTGTCCTTACCCGGCTTCGGAATCACGGAAACCGTGGCCTGGAGAAATTCGGAGGGGATGGCTCCCGGCTCTGCGAAGGAGTTAAAAAGGCGGGTCAGTAGAGGCGCCAGTTCCTGACAGAAGGTTTTATAGAACAGCGGGATAAAGCCATCCGGACCCGGGGCCTTGCCCAATTTAAGCCGAGATATCGCCGTGATCACCTCCTCGAGACGGATGTCACGCTCCAGATACTGAGCCTGCTCCTGAGACAACGACGGGAGCGGGACCGAGTCCAGATAGGCCATCTCAGCCCGGGCCGAAGGGGCCTCCCCGGTGTAGAGGTCAGCATAAAAGCTGCGAAAGACGTCTGCTATTTGCTCATCAGCCGTGACCCTACCACCGGTCGGGTCCACCAGTTCCTTCACTCGGTGCTGCTGGTGTTGCACCCTAAGTTTATTAGCCAGGAGCCGCCCACACCGATCGCCCCCTGTATAATATTTGTGTCTCAGGCGAAGCATCGCATACTCCGCCCGGTCCGTGTCAAGGGCCGCCAGGAGTTTCCGTGCCGCCTTCAGCTGCCTCCACACCCTGGGGGCCCCTGTCCTGTGATGAACCTGCTCCAGCTCCCTCACCTGCTGGGTGAGCTCATCTCTCTTGAGCTGTCGGTCCCTATTCTCGGCCGAGGAAATCGCTATAAATTCGCCTCGGAGCACCGCCTTCAGGGCTGCCCACTGTGTCGCACGAGAAGTATCCCCAGTATCATTTATGGTCTGAAAATCCAAAATGGCCGCCCGGATCTGATCCACCACCGACCGCCTGTGCAAAAGCGTGTCCCAGAGCCGCCAGACCCCTCTCGGCCGAACCACCGGGGGCAGAGTGAAAGCGCCCTCCACCGGGGCGTGGTCAGAAAGAGAGAGGACCCCCATGTCTACACTCGAAGCCAAAGGGAGCATTGGGCCCGACACAAGGAGATGATCTAATCGCGCATAAGATCTATGGGCATGTGAGAAGTAAGAGTATGCGCGGGTGGTGGGGTGGAGGTGGCGCCACATGTCATGCAGATCCAGCTCCTCAAGTCGAGTTCGAATCGAGCCCGAAAGCTCACCCATCTGGTGGCGCCGCTGCACAGACCTGTCCATCGCCGCGTCGAAAACCAGGTTCAAATCACCCCCCAACACTATGTGCCTATCAGAGGTGGATGCTACGTCCTCCAAAGCCCTGTGTAAGAATTGGTCCTGGTGATCATTGGGGCAGTAGATGGTGCCAACAGTCAGTGCTAAACCCCCCATCTTGATCCTGTACACTAGAAGTCTCCCTTTCTGTTCTGCTACCTTGCACACGACCTCTCCCCTGAACCCCCTAGAAAACAAGATCGCCACCCCTGCCGTCTTGGAGGCGCTAGAGGAGAACAGCTGCGTGGGGAACTTAGGGGTACGCATCCTCGAGCAGTCCTTAGCCAGCAAATGGGTCTCCTGCAACAGACAGATATCCGCTTGTGAGTTTTCTAACAAGGATAACACTGCCCGCCTTTTAACCGGATTATTCAGCCCTTTCACATTGAGAGTAAGCACCTTAAGAGCCATCAAGGAGGGGGATCAATGGAGCACATGTCAAGAGGCAAAGCCCTGCAGGCAAACACAGAAGGCACCACTCGAGGCCTCAAAACAGAGCAACTTTGAACCGTCCACTGGCACAGTACAGTCCCCGAACCCCAACACCCCACGACTAGAAAACCCCCCCTTGTCCCCACACAACCAAATCTACACCATCCCCCGCAGCTGGCCCCCCCTCTAGGCCCCAGAATCAAAACATCTGCCCGCCTGTCCCAACCCCATTCCTTGCTACTCAAACTTTTCAAAAAAGACATTGTCCCAGTCCGGCCCGTAACGGGCAGGGCCGTGGTAAATCAGTCTAGTGGACGTCCAGCCACCTCCTCCAGCACTCGCCATTCCTCCCAGCCCACCCCCCGGATCCCCGCACCTGCAAGAGGAATAAGCTAGAGTAGACTCCCCCCGGAGTGAGTTCAGGCCGTCAGGGCCACTTCGCCTTTCGCCGCCACTCTGGAGGCCTCCTGGATGGCAGCCGCCATGTCCGCCCTGATCACGGGCGAGCCCGGACGCTCCGACGGAGGAGAGGCCCCCCCTCCAGCTTGCTGCCATCCGTCACGAGTGCTTCGCCTCCGCCGCGGAGCCGGGGTATCTGTATCCGATGCTGTGAGGCCCAACACCGCGCAGACATCCTGGAGGGACCGAAGCTGATGCAAAACACCGTTCCATCGAAATATCAGACGGAAGGGGTGCCCCCAAGAGTCCTGTGTCCCTTGCTCACGGAGGAAGTCAGTGGCGATCTTGAATGATTTCCTCTTCTGCAGCGTGACTGTAGATAAGTCCTGAAACAGGGTCACAGGGTGGTCCCGGAATCGGAAAGATTGCTGCCCTCGTGCTTCTCGGAGGATCCGCTCCTTCAAGGGAAAGTCCGGGAGGAAGGCCAGAATGCCCGGGGCGGGCGCCGTAGCTCTGCGGGGGCGGCCCACCCGATGTGCTCGGTCTATGCGGATCCGAAAGTCCTCCGACTCTCCCAGGATCGCACGAAAGAGGGCCACCAGATATGCAGTCACGTCTTCACCCTCCTCACCGGACGGCACACCGCGGACCCGTATGTTGTTCCGCCTGGACCGATTTTCAAGGTCCTCGGCGTGGGCCTGTAGCTCAATCTGCTGCTCCCGCAGTCGCAGGACCTCCTGCTGCAGATGGGTGATCTCTTCATCCCTGGAGTGACCCGCTTCCTCCACTGTGTTCACACGTTCCCCCAGGGAGTCCATCTCTCTCCTTACTTCGCGGACCTCCCCGGCCACCTCACGCTTGAGCGTTTGAAAGTCCTCCCGAAGGGAGCTAAAGAGCGATTCGAGAAATGATCTCGTCACCGGGCGTTCTCCGCCATCTGCTCCCCTGGTCGGGGCCGGGGAGGTCGTGGCGGGTTGGGTTCCACCGCTGCGTAGGGCGCCGCGACCCAGCATGTCCGGCAAGGTTCGGTCGCCCCGTCGCTGTCCTCTAGCGTTCGACATCGCAGCTGAGTAGAGGACGTTGAGGGCAAAGAAAGCAGCTATATGCCAGCCGGGGGCAGCGCCACACAAAGAGCAACAGGAAGGCCGAGCTGCCCGGCCGGAGACCACAAAATGGCCGCTCTGTGATGTCGAGGGGCCAACGCCCAAGATGGAGAACCCCTCTCCGTCTCTGATCCGGGACCCAAAAATCCGGCCAGTGGGCAAAGTCACGGTGCGATGGTCGCCGGGGCCCGTAGCCTCAGGGGGAGATCTGCCCCGGGAGCCCCGTTCCTCCGCTCCGCTCAGACAACCGGCCGGAGCGGCCTCTCCCAGCGGGCCTCTTCAATCCACGGGCTGGCGTAGTGAGGCGATGTCGACTCCGCCTCCGCTCTTCACCTCCGCTCTGCTCCGCTCCGTACAACCGCCGTCGGACAACTCCGAGCCGTTCGCGAAGCCGCTGATGACTCCCACTCCGACAGTTCATGCACCGCTGCGGGCTTCACACACAGGCGGCTGGGCGCTCCGTCACGCTCCAAGGGTCGAGAGACTCGCGGCTTCCGGCTCGCACACGGGCCATGCAGCGGGCCCCGACCCGGGCTTCACCGGTCAGGATCTCACCCCCGACGGCGCAAACCGGGCTCAGCAGTCGCTCCACACCTCCACCGTGGGCACCAGGCTCAGTCGCCGCGTGATCCGGGGGGGAATCAGCGGTTACAAGTGGTGCAGGGATTCAGGGGTCCGGGAGCTCTCGGCAAGTGCGACCTCTCAGCCCGCCATCTTGGCCACACACCCCCCCGAAAAAAAAGGATGTTTTTAAAACATATCTGCTTAGATATTTTATGATTTTAAAGAAAATTAACTTTTGAAAATTATTTTGTGCTTCTAACCAAAATCATGTTGTACATTATATGGATATTTAAAGAAGCATTATAAAATATATTACAATAGAAGAAAGATTAGTACATAATAGTTTTTATTAAAAAATTCATTTTTTTCCCAAAAAATATGCTTTAAGATGTTAGCAAACTCGGAATGGTTATTCAAAGTTTGAAAAAAATGTAACTAAATTTTTTTTGCATTTCACTTTGGAATGTATGGGGTTATTCCATTTTGCAAAAAAAAGGATTACTTATGGCAGGAAAAATGAAAAAAAAAAATGCAACAAAAACAAGGCTGACCCGATTAATATTTTTAGAAAATGTTTTAAAAAAATATTCTTGCCAATTGTAATTAGTGTTTGATTAAATTTAGGGCAAAGCAGGAAAGCAAGGTGAATTATTTTCTTTAGAAACTTAGAATGTTAGCCACATTTTCGAGGTAGTCTAGAGCCACACACAACGAAACTGTTGCATAATACCCAATAGTCTCTCAGACAGCTCCTTTGTTTTCTTTGTAACTCGTGGGTTTGGACTACCACTTAATGTTTGGGAAAGTCTAATTTCTTGGAAACGTTGCTCCTTCTTCAAATTTTCCAAAAATGAGTAAAAATTAGGGTGAGGTTTTCCAATTCTATGGTTGAAGGAGTTATGCCATCCCTCAATGGCATTATTTGTTTTAGCTTCTCCCTCTAAACAGCTCGTGTAACAGTTCCACCACTCCACATGAAAACGTGGCTTCCTCCAGCGACCCGATCTGCTTAGGTGCCCAATCCATGTGTCCTCAAAATAATTTAGGATGGGCAACAATTTGTCTTCATTTTCATTGTAATAATCAGATTCAGTAATGGCAGTGTAGTACTCGTCTACACTTTCAGGAGGAACAAAACAAAGTGCTGTTAATTATTTTAATTCAACTTGAAGTTTGCTATCTGTGGAGTATTCTGCAACCAGGGATGTTTTCTGTAATTTACGCCAGAATGCCTGGGAAAAATGGAAAAAACACCCCTGAATTTGGGTATCCGTGTACGTTTTACTGATCACATTGATCATGCTCAATTCAAAACCTACTATTATTTTCCTAGGACTTTTTGTTGTTGTATTTTTAATAACTGATAAAAGTTCAGTGTAGGTTGCATAAGTCTTATCAGGCAGTAAACTATATACTAAGGGGATCACATTATGGTTAATTTTAGCGTGTACAGTGTAAATTTGCATGAAAGGATGGGGTGTACTTTTAAACGTCCCATCCATCATCCAAATTTCACTATTTTCTAACTTTACAAGGTTGCAGGGAGTACTAAAAATTAGAATACGTTTTTGAGGGTTTTCGTTGTCATGGAGAAGGAAGGGTTCATTAGCAAAAGAAATAGTTAGTTCATGTGGAATTATAATGTCAGAAAAGGTATGAGGTGTTGTGGTTTGGGTGTTACTTGCCTGCTTTTGTCTTTGAATAATTCGCCTCAATTTAGGAATTATAGGCATATTACTAGCAACATGAGAGGGGACATGTTGTGCAACCTCTCTTAAAATGGATCCTGTTGAACCATTGGAGGTGCTTGCTAGTTCTTTCATTTCGTTTAAGGTTTCCCTTACATCAATCTCCATTGCAGAGGCAGAGTGGTTGTGATCAGTAGTTTTGATAATGATATCATCATGGGTAACCGCTCTGCCGCTGCAATGGGATGAGTAGTATTGCACACACCTCCAATGATTTCTAGGAAAACTTATCCTTTCTTTACAATATATGTATCCTGCATGCTTGAGTAATTTGTTTCCTTTTCTGGATTTGATGTAGGAAGCTGTTTCCTGAGTAGACATTATCTGTGGGGGGGAAAAAATGTCAATATGTGTTTGAAAATGAAAAAAATGTTAGAACAATATCTTACAGTTTCTCTACTTCTGCATTTTTCTGGAATTAGAATTGTTTTTTTAAGTTTGAAAGTTTTATTGAATCAACAGGATACAATAAACAGCAAGGTGAGATCATTAGGAACAAAATGAGTAAGAGAAAATAAGAAATGATAATGAATATTAAACTACTGTTGACACAAAGAAAATCCAAGCATTTTCTAATTTTTAGGGGGGGGGGAGGGAGGGAAAAGAGGGAATAAAAATCGTGTTAACAGCAATCATATATGTATGTAATTATAGGAATAAACAATTATCGGCAATAAAAAGCAAAAACAAGTGCACTATAAGTGGAGTATAACCTTTGTTGACAGACTTATCTAGAAACAAAGTAAGGGGTAACCAATAAAGCTCAACATTGCAAGGGGGTTTACAAGAGAAGGCAAAGGCAACATCAAGTCTGTGGGAGTTACAGAGGAGATTCCACCAACCACGAATGGAAAGATTTGTAAGGGACTTCCAATTGGAGGCAATGTGTTGAAAAGCGTGGGCTAACATGAGGTCAAGGAGACCCAATGAGTGTGGAGGAAGATCCAAAGAGTCTGAAAGACTTCCTAGAAAGATAAGGGAATTGGAATAAGGAACAGAGAGTGCAAAGATTTGTGAGATGCGAGACCAAACTTGTTTCCAGAAAATTTGAACAGAGGAACAAAGAAAGAACAGGTGAAAGAGATCAGCTTCAGGGGTATTGCATGTCCAGCAGTTAGAGGAAGAAGAAGAAAGGAAACAAGACAAGGAAAGAGGAGAAAGATAATGTCTATGATAGAAGAAAAGATGGACTGAGTAAGGGATACAGAGCGAGAGGTCTTCAAAGTTTTAATCCATAATTTATCCCAGAGAGAGATAGGCCAGGAACAAGCCAGCTCCTTCTCCCATGATAATTCTATCTTAGATTTGGGGCGATCAGGGTTAGGAGCAGAGAAAAAAACAATAGATAAGCGAGGCTTTAGGAACAGTGGAGAGTATGGAAAGAAGAGGGGAAGAAGGGGGAGTTATTTCTGAAGAAGGGAGAGAGTAATAGCGATCAAGGACAATTTCCATGAGGATATAATATTTCTGTGCAAATGAACGAGGGCAATGTAACTGCAACTGAAATTGAGGAAAGGAGCAAGGTGAAGAGCCATCAAAGAGATGATGAACCCAAATAATACCTTTCGATCTCCAAGAGGACCAGGAAATAGGTCTATTATGCAAAAGGATAAGTGAGTTGTACCAGATAGGTAAAAGTAGAAAAGACTCCAGAGACATGATCAATGGGGAAAGTAAAGGCTTCAAAAGAGAAGAAGTATATTTGAAGAGAGGAGGGATAGTATAAGGAGACTTGGAGGTAAAGTGAAGAACATCCTGAAATGAAAAGGGTAATAATAAAGAACGTTCAACATGAAGCCAAAGAGGAGAAAAAGGGGATAACTCAGACGATAGCCATAGGGAAGCCTGACGAAGAGAGAAAGATTTGTGATAGAGTTGAAAGTCTGTAAAATTAATTCCTCCATTTGACTTAGGTTTGCGAAGAGTTGCTAAAGATATACGAGGTTTTTTGTGTTTCCACAAAAATTTGGATATAATAGAGTCAATGCCATGAAAGTAAGTGGCTGGGATGTGGACAGGGAGCATAGTGAGTAAATAAATCAGAATAGGTGCGATCATCATTTTGACAGAGTCAAGACGACCCCACCAGGAAAGAAAGAGAGGATTCCAAGAGGATAGCAATCGCTCAATTCTAGAGATGACTGCTTTCATATTAAGTTTGATGGAGGAGGAAATAGAGTTAGTAAAAAGAACTCCAAGATACTTAATCTTATTACTATTCCAAGCGAAGCCTGTGGAGGTAAAGAAGTGTGGGAGACAATATTTAGTCAAGGGAAGAATTTCGGTCTTGTCGGAATTGATTTTATATCCAGAGACAAGAGAAAACTTCTCAAATTCAGCTAACAAAGAGGGGACAGAAGAAACTGGATCAGAAATAAATAAAAGAATATCATCAGCATAAGCAGATAATTTGAGTTGATGATCTCCATAGGGAAAACCAGAAATCAAAGAATTGTTACGAATGGAGGACAGAAAGGGCTCAAGAGCTAAAATAAAAAGAAGTGGGGAAAGAGGACATCCTTGACGAACCCCACGTTGAAGTGTGAAAGATGAAGTAAGCTGACCATTTACCAAGACTGAATCTTTGGGAGTAGAATAAATTAAAGAGATAAACGAAATGAATTTGGGTCCAAAACCATGCCAATTTAGGGAAGCAAGTAGGAAAGACCAATCAACTCTATCGAAGGCTTTTTCAGCATCTACAGAGATAGCTGCTAGAGGGATAGAAAGAGAAGAGGCTTTATTTAAAACATTGAGCAACAACCTGGAATTATCCGACGTGAGACGACCTTTAACAAATCCGCATTGTTCCTTCCCAATGAGGGATGACATAAAGGGATCAAGTCGTATGGCTAACAGTTTAGCATATAGTTTATAGTCAACATTAACCAAAGAGATAGGGCGGTAATTTTTACAGAATTTCGAATTGCGACCTTCCTTAGGGATGAGACAGATAGTGGCATGCTGAAAGGAACCTTGGGCAAGACCAGTAGAGCAAAAAGATTGAAAGAGAAAGAGAAGTTTGGGTAAAAGAAGATCAGAAAAGTGTAGATAAAATTCAACCGGAAAAACATCGGGACCTGGAGTTTTCCCTTTGGTAAGGGAAGACAATGCAGTGGAAAGTTCATGTAGGGAAAAATCTGTTTCGATATCTGAGAAGTGAAGTTGGGACGTATCAGGTTTAGGCAGATTATCGAAGTAGGATTGAAGAAGAGTAGGTGAAGGGGGATTTTCAGGAGTATACGAAGATTCATAAAAGGATTGAAATTGGTTCAAAATATCCTTATCGGTGTGCAGGAGAACATTAGAAGGGGAATAGATGGAATCTATGAAAGTACGTTCTTTCCCCGACTTGAGGTAATTAACAAGTAATTTGCCCGATTTATTACGACCCCCATAGTAGCGAGCGCTGCTGCGAAGAAGAAACGAGGAAGCCGAATCAGTGGTGAGTTTGTTAAAGGCAATTTTAGCTTGAAGGATTTCAGAAGGCATATGTTTGGGGGAGGAAGTATAAAACCGATGTTCCAAGGATTTAATATGCGCTAAAGCAACATTACGCTTATGGAGAAATTTCTTTTTTTTCTTAGAAACAAAGTCAATGATGAATCCCTGGGCTGTAGCTTTGAAAGAATCCCATAAAACATGTGGAGAAAGATGAGGGTCAGAGTTGAGCTGAAAGAATTCAGTAGTAAAAGAGCTGAAAGATGTGGAGAAATTAGGGTCAGTTAGTAAGCAGGAATTAAAACGCCAACGAGATGATTTAGGAAGAGGGGGAAGGAGGTCAAAGTCTGTAACAGTAGGAGAATGATCAGAGATGACAATCGGTTCGATAGAGGAAGATAAAAGATTTTGAGATAGAGAAGAGGAAATAAAAATATAGTCTAGACGAGAGAAGGAAGCATGTGGGGGAGAGAAGAAAGAGAAGTCTAAAGTGTCTGGGTGAGTGAGTCTCCAAGAATCCACCAGGTGGGCCTGTGCAATAGTATTAAAGAATTGTTTATTGGGCTTATGTGGGGTGAAGCGTACAGAGGATTTACGATCCAAAAAGGGGTCAACTACCTGATTACAGTCACCACCTAGAAGGAAACAATCGTCTTTATGTTGGATGCATTTGGAAGTGATTGTGGGCCAAAAAGAAGAATCAAAATGCGTGGGGCCATAAACATTAAACAAGGTAATAGGAATTGCATTGATAAGTAATTTAGCTAATACCCAACAACCTTAATCGTCTTTTTCTTCTAGTACAACCTTGCATTTGAGTCGTTTGTGGATCAAAATGGCAACTCCATTCTTTTTATGGGGGGGCCGGAGAGAATAACACAGTACCAACCCATTGTCTTTTCAACTTTAGAGATTCAACATCAGAGAGGTGGGTCTCTTGGATAAGAGCAATGTCAGGATTATAAGAGGAGAGGTGAGATAGTACTTTCTGCCGCTTAATAGGATTATTAAAACCTTTCACATTCCATGAAACAACTTTAAATATTAAAACAGAGTAAACAGTTCAAATTTGAAGAGTGCAAATATACAGTAGTAATAAAAAAATCAAGTATAAAAAGGCCGGAAGTAAGAAAGTATGATAAAATAATACGGGAAAGGGGAAAAGAAGGGAGAAAGGAAAGGGAGAAAAGCTAGAACGAGAAAAGGGAGAGAGAAAACAGAGAAGACAGTACAAATCCATAAGGATGACTGCAAAAAACATACCTGAAAATGAATACAAAGAGGGATGTGGGTAAGTGGTGACGCGTAACAAGACGAAGCAGACCAGGAGCAGAAACAAAACCGCACCGAGACCTCACAAAAACTAGGTAGGGATGACATAGGATGAAGGGGATAGTCGGTAAAGTACAAGTCTGCAATGGAGGAGACAAAAAACAGTTAATAAGAAGGTCAAATTGAATAAAAATGAACATAAGATAAGATACAAATAATGTAAAGAACATAAAATACAGGGAAGCGGAATATAAAGCAGAAATAAACACTACAGCATACTAGAGAAAATAAGTAAAGGGAGAAAGAACAAGAAGCATAACAAACATGAACGGTAAGTACACAAAAGAAAAGATCAACTAGAAGTTAGAAGCAGGAGAATAGTAAACCAGTTAGCCACTATTTGAAGGAGAGGACTCCATTCCTTCACCACTCTGCAGGAGGAGGAAATTTTGAAGTTCACCAGGTTCTTGAAAGGTCCAAGTCTTATTTTGATGAGTCACTCTGAAGGTACAGGGATGAAACAAACCATAGCGTGCTCCCATGGATCGCAAGAGGGGCGAAGGGAAAGAAATTCCTTACGTCTAGAGGCAGTAGCATTAGATACATCTTGGGTTTGAAATACAGGCTGACCTTGCCAGGATACTTGTCGTTTGGCCCTATCTGCAGACAGAATGGAGAGAAGATCCGTAAATTTCAAAAACAGGATGATGACACCCCGAGGTTTTGTAGACGTAGTTGTACGCGGTCGGAGTCTGTGAGCCCTTTGGATGCTGATGGACGTAGTTTTGGAAGGAAAGAGGTGAAAAAAGTGACTAGGTCATCCCCCTAAAGAGATTCTGGAAAACCATAAATTCGTAGGTTATTCCTTCTATTTTGATTTTCCAAATCCTCTGTATGATGTTGTAGTGAAATTACAGTCTTTTCTAAGGAAGTGATGCGTTGTGTGTTAGATTGGACCTCAGGGAGTTGTTGTTCAAGTGAGGAGATGCGAGCATCCATGGTCTCCCACTTATCTTTTAAAAGTTGCATGTCTTTACTGGTTTCCTCGACAAATGGTCTTAGCGCCCGGATTTCTTCTAAAATCAAATCTATGGAGGAAGAAGAGGAAGATTTATCCGGTGAAGGGGGATCTTGTTTTAGTTGTTTGGAAGAAGTCGCCGGGGTGAGGATTTATTTGAAGAGTTCTGCAATTGTGAGGCTCGCTGAGAAGTAGATGTCGCCATCTTGAGAGTCTTTGAGGGAGCGAGCAGATCAGCGGGAGAGTTTAGAGGAGTCTTCACAGAGGAAGGAAAAATGAATTTAGGTTTGCGTAACTTGACCATACGAGAAAGTCCAGTATTAATGATAATACAAAAAGAAGGTGTATAGACAGCACACCGTCTATTGAAAGTTAGTCAAGTATCGGTACCAGAGGCAGGAATAGGAACTGAACAGAGACCTCCACAAAGAAATTAAGCTGTACTCATGGACTTACGAAAAAATCACTGAGAGACACAACTTCCTTATGGAGCATTGTAGAGTTTAGAGCCTAGAGGGACCATCCATGACATGTAAAGTGGCAGAAGGCGTACAATGGCTGGAACGCAGTTCATAAGGTGCTGAAGAAAACAACATGAAGAGCCTAATGGTCCAATACAATAGAAATGTTGGAAGGCTCCAAATATGTAGGCACACTGTAAATATACTGCTATATATCCAGAAGAGAATTCATAAGAAAGAATGTTCATATATTAAGCAGATAAGAAAATGTTGTACACTCCAGTATGCAACAGACATTTAATAGGACATGAAGAAAAGTCATTTTGCTGTATGAAGATGCAGCTCACAAAATGGCGGCTTCCTGACAAGCAATAAACGCATCCTGAAGAAGAGGTTGAAATTAGGATATATTACAGGCAGCCAGCAGCAGGAATCTCTTCGGTGCTTACCGCAATATCCGCAAAGTAGTTGAGGAAGTGAGCGGAGAAGCAGCGCTGAATAGGATAGGTAAACGGAGAGGTCCGTTGGTGCTGCGGTAGCGCGAAATGGCGGCTTCCCAAAGCGCGCGTTTTCCAGTACCTGACAGGCGCGGCGCGAATTACCCCGGAAAAGCGGCTCGTAAGGGGCCGTAAAAGAGATGTAGGTGCTCACCGCCGATTCCGGTTGCAGATGTTGTAGGCTGCTGCGAAAAAAGTTCCCTTCACATCGGGAAAACTGTTGAAATAGTCTTTGATGCGGCGGAGCTCCGCAACTAGCCGGCCATCTTGCACGGCGTCCAAGCCACGCCCCCCTGGAATTAGAATTGTTAATCTTTCTGTTACATAAATCTCCTTTTTTCCTAATGTTTCTCCTCTTTGCAGTACAAATAGTCAATTTTGTTCTATAGTTTAGCATACTTTTCCTTCTGCTGCATTTTTTTTAGAGTGGAAATAGTATCTGTTACCATCACACCATCCTACACTTTCCCAACTGCTGCACCTACTTGGAGTTAGAATTGATTTTGATACACATACACCATCCAACACTTTCCCTACTGCTGCACCTACCTGGAGTTAGATTAGTAAAGAATACCTCTACACCATCCAATACTTTCCCTACTGCTGCATCTAACATGAGTTAGAATAGTATTTGATACCCCTACACCATCCAAGACTTTCCCTACTGCTGCACTTACCTGGAGTTAGAATAGTAATTGATACCCCAAAACCATCCCACACTTTCCCTACTGCTGCACCTACCTGAAGTTAGTATAGTAAAGAATACCCCTACACCATCCAACACTTTCCCTTGGAATATGCATTGTAAATACCTTTTGATTTGGTTTCTTTCTTTGTGGTTTTGTTTCTGCTCTGATTTTTCGTTTCTTGGTGGTCTTTTCGGTTGTTGTACGTCTGGGTTTCACCTTGTTATTTGGTGATGAGAAGATTAATGTGAATTTCTAAAAAAATTATTAAGGAAATGGAAATGTTGTTTTAATGTAAAATGTTTGTGATACAGTTTAAAATGTCAACAATACTGTGTATAATTTACATTTTACTTACTGTACCTTTTATACTATACTACCCTTTCCCTGTCACTCAATTTTTCTGGTGTTAGAATAGTATTTTATTCTCCTACACCATCCAACAATTTCCCTACTGCTGCACCTACCTGGAGTTAGAATAGTAAATTATACCCCCTACACCATCCTACACTTTCCCTACTGTTGCACCTACCTGGAGTTAGAATGGTGTTTGATACCCCTACACAATCCAACACTTTTTCTAATGCTGCACCTACCTGTAGTTAGAATAGTAATTGATACCCCTAGACCATCCCACACTTTCCCTACTGCTGCACCTACCTGGAGTTAGAATAGTAGATAATATCCCTACACCATCCTACACTTTCCCAACTGCTGCACCTACTTGGACAAAACCTGCCAGCAAAGTGCAGGAACTATTCAAACTGCCTGAGGCTTCCTTCACCAGGGCAACCTTTTCGAATTGCATTTAGCGGCTTTTGCTCAGCCGCAAAGTGAAGCCCACTGCTCTAAAAGCGGACATGCGCTGCGCCAAGGAGGTGACAGCGCGCTATGGATGCAGCATTTCGGGACACGACCATAAAGCAGACAGAGTGCTGAGATGTGACATTGTTTCTACCCACTTGGGATTTGAAAAAAACTGCTGATTATTTTTGCTAAGTTTGATTGACTCACTGGAGGTTTATTATTTCGCACTACAGGTCCCAAGATGCAATGATGAGCCACGCCACAGGGCAGGACCGGTGATGATTAAAATAGTGCGAAGCATCAGATCGAACTTTGTTTGCAGTCCACGGCCATTGAGAAAGGGAACAGGGGTTCCCGAAACGCGTTTGGTGTTTGTGGGATAAATGAACTTTGAAGCTATGTTTCACGCTGCACTTTGCTGGCAGGTTTTGTCCAAATAAAGGAACTATTCAAACTGCCTGAGACTTCCTTCACCAGGGCAACCTTTTCGAATTGTATTTAGCGGCTTTTGCTCAGCCGCGAAGTGAAGCCCATTGCTTTAAAAGCGGACCTGCACTGAGCCAAGGGGGTGACAGCGCGCTATGCAGGCAGCATTTCGGGACTCGACCATAAAGCAGGGCAGAGTGCTGAGATGTGACATTGTTTCTACCCACTTGGGATTTGAAAAAACTGCTGATTATTTTTGCCAAGTTCGATTGACTCACTGGATTTGAAAAAACTGCTGATTATTTTTGCTAAGTTTGATTGACTCACTGGAGGTTTATTATTTCGCACTACAGGTCCCAAGATGCAATGATGAGCCACGCCCACAGGGCAGGACCGGTGATGATTAAAATAGTGCGAAGCATCAGATCGAACTTTGTTTGCAGTCCACGGCCATTGAGAAAGGGAACAGGGGTTCCCGAAACGCGTTTGGTGTTTGTGGGATAAATGAACTTTGAAGCTATGTTTCACGCTGCACTTTGCTGGCAGGTTTGTCCAAATAAAGGAACTATTCAAACTGCCTGAGACTTCCTTCACCAGGGCAACCTTTTCGAATTGTATTTAGCGGCTTTTGCTCAGCCGCGAAGTGAAGCCCATTGCTTTAAAAGCGGACCTGCGCTGAGCCAAGGGGGTGACAGCGCGCTATGCAGGCAGCATTTCGGGACTCGACCATAAAGCAGGGCAGAGTGCTGAGATGTGACATTGTTTCTACCCACTTGGGATTTGAAAAAACTGCTGATTATTTTTGCCAAGTTCGATTGACTCACTGGAGGTTTATTATTTCGCACTACAGGTCCCAAGATGCAGTGATGAGCTACGCCCACAGGGCAGGACCCGTGATGAATAAAATAGTGCGAAGCATCTGATCAAACTTTGTTTGCAGTCCACGGCCATTGAGAAAGGGAACAGGGGGTCCCGAAACACGTTTGGTGTTTGTGGGATTAATGAACTTTGAAGCTGTGTTTCACGCTGCACTTTGCTGGCAGGTTTTGTCCAAATAAAGGAACTATGCAAACTGCCTGAGGCTTCCTTCACCAGGACAACCTTTTCAAATTATATTTATATATATATATATATATATATATATATATATATATATATATAGAGAGAGAGAGAGAGAGAGAGAGAGAGAGAGAGGATAGATAGATAGATAGATAGATAGATAGATAGATAGATAGATAGATAGATAGATAGATAGATAGATAGATAGATAGATAGATAGATAGATAGATAGATAGATAGATAGATAGATACTAAGGTTTATTGAACAATGGGTGGGTGTATGAGTGTCTGAAAGGATGATTTAGTGGGTGCTTTTCTTACTGACTGCATGGGTTAGTCAATCAATCAATCAATCAATCAAGAAATTTGTATAGCGCACTACTCACCCAGAGGGTCTCAAGGCGCTTGGGGGGGGGGGGGGCTGTTATTGTTCGAATAGCCAGGTCTTGAGTTGCTTCCTGAAGGAGAGGTGGTCTTGAGTAAGACGGAGATGGATGGGGAGGGAGTTCCAGGTCTTGGCTGCCAGGTAGGAGAAGGATCTTCCTCCCATGGTGGCTTTCCGGATGCGTGGCACGGTGGCGAGAGCGTGGCTGTTCGATCGTAGTTGGCGGGTGGAAGTGTAGAAGGTCAGGCGGTCGTTGAGGTACCTGGGGCCTAGGTCGTGGAGGGCTTTGTGTGCGTGGGTGAGGAGGCGGAACGTGATTCTTTTGCTGACGGGGAGCCAGTGCAGTTCTTTCAGGTGTCCGGAGATGTGGCTGTGGCGGGGTTGTCCAGGATGAGTCGTGCGGAGGCGTTATGGATGCGTTGGAGTCTTTTCTGCAGTTTGGCGGTGGTTCCGGTGTAGAGGGTGTTTCCGTAGTCCAGCCGGCTGGTGACAAGTGCCTGGGTGACCGTCTTCCTGGTTTCGGTGGGGATCCAACGGAAGATCTTTCGGAGCATGCGTAGGATGTTGAAACACGAGGACGAGACGGCGTTGACTTGTCTGGTCATCGACAGGGAGGAGTCCAGGATGAAGCCCAGGTTGCGTGTGTGGTCCGTTGGTTTGGGTGCGCTGCCTAGGCCCGGGGGCCACCAGGTGTTGTCCCAGGCAGATGGTGATGGTCCAAGGATGAGGACTTCCATCTTGTCTGAGTTAAGTTTCAGACGGCTGTTCTTCATCCACTCTGCTACTTCTTTCATCCCTTCGTGCAGGTTGGTTCTGGCGGTGGCGGGGTCGTTGGTGAGGGAGAGGATCAGCTGGGTGTCGTCGGCGTAGGAGATGATGTTGAGGCTGTGTTGGCGTGCGATGGCTGCGAGCGGGCTCATGTACGCGTTGAAGAGGGTGGGGCTGAGTGACGATCCTTGTGGTACACCGCAGATGACTTCGGGGGCCTCTGATCTGAACGGGGGAGGCGGACTCTCTGGGTTCTTCCGGCAAGGAACGAAACGATCCACTCCAGTGCCTTCTCTTGGATTCCGACGTTGCTGAGGCATTGTACTAGGGTGCGGTGGCAGACAGTATCGAACGCTGCGGAGAGGTCCAGGAGGATGAGGGCCGCTGTTTCCCCGTTGTCGAGCAGGGTTCGGATGTCGTCGGTGGATGCGATGAGGGCGGTCTCCTTGCTGTGATTGGCTCGGAAGCCAGACTGTGAGTGGTCGAGGGATCCGTTCGTCTCGAGGAAGGCGGCCAGCTGTTTGTTGACGGTCTTCTCGATGACTTTGGCAGGAAACGGGAGGAGCGAGATGGGGCGGTAGTTCTTGAGGTCGGTGGGGTCTGCTGATAGTTTCTTCAGAAGGGCGCTGAGTTCGGCGTGTTTCCAGCTCTCCGGGAAGGTGGCAGTGTTGAAGGAGCAGTTGATGATGTCCCGGAGTTGGGGTGCGATGACGGAGTCGGCCTTGTTGAAGACATGGTGGGGGCATGGGTCGGTTGGTGATCCGGAGTGGATGGTGTTCATCGTGCGGGTGGTGTCTTCAGTGCTGATCGGGGTCCAGTCGCGGAGGGTGGTGGTGGGGGGCATCAGTTCTGTGGTGGGGTGCGTGGTCTGTTCGCCGAAGCTGTTGTGTATGTCTACGATCTTGCTGTGGAAGAACGTGGCGAGTGAGTCGCAGAGGTCTTGTGAGGGAGTGATGTTGTTGTTTCCGGCACTGGGGTTGGAGAGCTCTTTGACGATGCTGAAGAGCTCCTTGCTGTTGTGTGCGTTGTTGTCTAGTCGTTCCTTGAATGCTGTCTTCTTGGTGGTGTGGATCAGCTGGTGGTGTTTGCGGGTGGCGTGCTTGAGGGTGGTCATGTTGTCTGTGGTCGGGTTCTTTCGCCAGGCATTCTCGAGGGTGCGGCAGTTCTTCTTGGAGTTTTTGAGGTTGTCGTTGAACCACGGGGCTTTCTTGCTTCCGGGCCTGCTGGGATGGGTTTTCAGGGGTGCGAGGTCGTCGGCGCAGTTGGTGATCCAGTGTGCGAGGTTGAGGGCTGCTTGGTTGGGGTCCGTTGATCTGGTGGGAGGGTTCTGATTCAGTGATGCGGTGAGCTGCTCGGTGGTGATCTTGTTCCAGTTCCTGCGGGGAACCTGTTGCGGGAGGTGGTGACTTGTGGTCTTTCTGAAGCTGAAGTGGACGCAGCTGTGGTCTGTCCAGTGGAGTCCGGTGGAATGGCTGAAGGAGATGTGCTTGCTGGAGGAGAAGATTGGGCCAAGCGTGTGTCTGGCGTAGTGGGTGGGGGTGTTCACCAGTTGCTTGAGTCCGAGGTTGGCGAGGTTGTCCAGAAGGGTGGTGGTGTTGTTGTCGTTGTTGTTTTCCAGGTAGAAGTTGAGGTCCCCTAGAAGGATGTAGTCAGCGGAGGGGAGGGCGTGTGGGCTGATGAAGTCTGCGATTTCTTCGCTGAATTGTGTGCGAGGTCCTGGGGGTCGGTAGATGAGGGTGCCTCTGAGTGTGGTCTTGGGGTCCGTGTGTATCTGGAAATGGAGATGTTCGGCGGCTGTGGGGGTGACGTCAGAGTTGGTCGTGATCCGGATGGTGTTCTTGTGGACGATGGCGATGCCTCCTCCGGTCTGGTTGATGCGGTCCCTCCAGATGATCTTGTAGCCGTCCGGGATGGCTATGGCGATGTCGGGTGCCGAGGAGGCGGTCATCCAGGTCTCCGCGAGGAAGGCGACGTCCGGAAATATGGTGTTGAGCAGGTTCCATAGTTCCACGGCTTGTCTGTGGAGGGAGCGGGTGTTGAGCAGGATGCACTTCAGGTGGTTGTTGATGGTGCTTTGCTTGGCGGGTGCGGGTGGGTTGCAGGTCCAGATGCAGGCGAACTTGCAGGATTGGCAGGTGAAGGGTCCGTGGGTGCATCCTGGGGTGGCTTGGTGGCAGCCGGGGAGGCGTCCGGTGATGAGTGCACTGAGGGTGGCGGCGTCGTACGTCCGGCGGGTGGGGTGGCATCTGCGAGAACCAGGGGGTCTGGCGCTGGGCGCGGTCCAGGCGCGGACGGGCGCAGACGGGCTTACCTTTGGTGCACCCGCTGCGCATGAACGCTGCGCGCACACACGGACTCTGCCATAAATGAAGAGTGGAGGGGCGGAGCGAGGGAGGAGCAGCTGGGAGGCAGGAGCAGGGTGGCGAGTGGGGAGGGGAGCGATGCGAGGTGAGGCTGAAGGAGCTGGGGTGGGGCCTCGGGGGAGCAGCGGCAGGGAGCGGGGAGTGGGGTGGGTCAGCGGAGGAACGCAAAGAAACCAAACAGGGGCACAACAGTGGCACACAGGGGGCAGGCAAACAGTCAGGGGCACAACAACGGGAGGAAAGCGGCGATGGAGCGGACAAAGGTCAGGGGCACAACAGAGAAATCAGGGCACAACAGCGGGAGAAACGGAGTACTGGCACAAAACAGAATACTGGCACAATACAGTAAAATGCAGCAAAATGCAACAAAAGACGATCCAGGTAGTAGTTACCGGCAGTGTCGGCGGCAAACGGGGACTGGGCACAAGCAGGTGGGCCACGCGGCGGGTGGAGCGACCGGCTCTGACCAGGTCAGGGCAGGTCACAGCTCCCTGCCTCGCGGACACCACCTTAAGAGCTCAGTGGGAGGGAGGAGCAGCTGCGAGGAGGGAGCGGGGTGGCGAGTGGGGAGGGGAGCGATGCGAGGTGAGGCTGAAGGAGCGGGGGTGGGGCCGCGGGGAAGCAGCGGCGGGGAGCGGGGTGGGTCAGCGGAGGAACGGAGAGAAGAAACCAAACAGGGGCACAACAGTGGCACACAGGGGGCAGGCAAACAGTCAGGGGCACAACAACGGGAGGAAAGCGGCAATGGAGCGGACAAAGGTCATGGGCACAACAGAGAAATCAGGGCACAACAGAGAAATCAGGGCACAACAGCGGGAGAAACAGAGTACTGGCACAAAACAGAATATTGGCACAATACAGTAAAATGCGGCAAAATGAAACAAAAGACGATCCAGGTAGTAGTTACCGGCAGTGGCGGCGGCAAACGGGGACTGAAGGTGTTCAGGGAGAGGGCGAGTCTGATGTCTGCCGGTAGCTCGTTCCAGGTCTTGGCTGTAATGTGAGAGAAGGATCTTCTGCCTGCTCTGGCTCTGTGGATGCGCGGGATTTCGGCCAGTGCGAGTTTGGAAGATCGGAGGTTTCTTTTGGGTACGTGGAAGTTGATTCTGTCATTGAGGTATTTGGGTCTGTTGTGTAGGCATTTGGGCGTGAGTGAGGATTTTGAAAGTGACTCTTTTCTCCACGGGGAGCCAGTGGAGACTTCGTAGGTGTTGGCTGATGTGTTTGTGTCGGGGGATGCCGAGGACGAGTCTGGCGGTGGTGCTCTGTATTGTTTGGAGTTTGCGGAGTAGGGACTTGCTGATGCCAGCGTAGAGTGCGTTTCCACAGTTCAGTCTGCTGGTGATGAGTTTGTGGGTGACTGTCTTCCTTGACTCAGTGGGGATCCACTTGAAGGTCTTGCGGAGGATGCAGAGGGAGTTGAAGCAGCTGGAGGTGACGGCGTTGACCTGTTGGTTCATGGTGAGTGATGAGTCAAGTACGATGTCGAGGTCCTTAGCGTGGTCTGGAGGGTAGGTGGGCTTCCGAGGGCGGTCGGCCACCAGGTGCTGTCCCATGCAGAAGGGATGGTACCAAGGATGAGGACTTTTGTCTTCTCGGTGTTGAGCTTCAGGCAGCTGTTGGTCATCCAGACTGCGATGTCTTTCATTCCTTTCTGGAAGTTGAGTTTGGCAGTGGTGGGATCTTTGGTGAGGGAGAGGATGAGCTGGGTGTTGTCGGCAAAGGATACGATGTTGAGGCTGTGCTGTTGGACGATGGCTGGGAGGAGGGCCATGTAGAAGTTGAAGAGTGTGGGGCTCAGTGATGATACCTGTGGGACTCCGCAGCTGATTTTCATGGGGTTGGAGAGGAAGGGTGGGAGTCTCATCCTTTGGCTTCTTCCGGTGAGGAATGATCGGATCCAATCCAGGGCTGTTACTTGTATGCCTGCGTCATGTAGTCTGGCGACTAGTGTGTGGTGGGAGACGGTGTTGAAGGCTGCGGATAGGTCGAGTAGGATGAGGGCTGCGGAGGGGACTTGGTCCAGGAGGGTGCGGATGTAATCTGTGGAGGCGAGTAGGGTAGTCTCTATGCTTTGGTTGCTTCGGAATCTAGATTGGGACGGGTCGAGGATGGCGATGGTGGGCTGGCTGGTGTTTCTGGGGGGCGGGGGCCGTCTGTTGCGCCTGGTGGATGCTCAATGAAGTAGTCGTAGAGGTTTTTGATCTTGAGGTGTTAATAGGTTCCAAGCTTGTCGCAGAGGTCTTGGGATGGGGTGATGTCTGTGGCGTCACTGTTTGGGTTGGTGAATTCTTGAATGACACTGAAAAGTTCCTTGGAGTTGGTGAAGTTGGCCAGGATTTTGTTGTGGATGAAGTTCCTTTTTGTGGCTTTGATCTGGTTGTGGTAGTCCGTCATGGTGTCCTTGTAGGTGGTGTGGTTTTCGGTTGTCTTTGTGTTTCTCCTGTTGTTCTCCAGGCATCTGCAGGTGCGTCTGGCTACTTGGAGAGCCATGGTGAACCAGGCAGCTTTCCTGGGGTGTTGTCTGTCAGGGTTCCGTAGTGGGGCGAGCTCATCTGCGCAGTTGGAGATCCAGGTGAGGAGTTCTCTGGCTGCGTCGTTTGCGTCAGGTGCCCAGGTGTAGTTGTCTCGGGTGAGGGTGGAGTTAATTTGCTCGTCTGTAGCCTTGCTTCAGTTCCTTCGTGGTGATCGTGGGGCTGGTTTGGGTGCCTTGGGTTTGTTGATGGCGAAGTGTACTCAGTGGTGGTCGGTTCAAGGTGGCTGCGTTGTGTGGCTGAATTGGACACTGTTTCCTGCCGTGAAGATGGGGTCAAGGGTGTGTCCTGCTCTGTGGGTCGATGTTTTGACGAGTTGTTTAAGTCCGATGCTGGCGAGGTTGTCACGAAGGATAGGGGAGTTGGGGTTGCTGGGGTTGTCGAGGTGGAAGTTCAGGTCTCCAATGAGTATGTAGTTTATTGAGGCGATGGCGTGGGGTGCGATGAAGTCGGTGATGGTGGTGGCAAAGGGTGTTCAGGGGCCCACGTGATGGGGAAATACTGGCACCCTCCCACGAGCATTTGAATAAAACTCACCAGACATAGCAGAGGTTTGTTCAGAAACAGAGTGAAATGTATTTATTGGTACCAAAAGAATGCTTCATTTCTAATTACCAAGATAGAAGTCAGAGCTGCCACCTTAGGGGCTCTCAGACCGCTTCTTCCCAGAGTGACAAGTTTCTAGGTGTTATATACAGTATGAAATGCCATATCAGCGAACTAGAATAAGGCACCAAGCCAAATATGGCTGACATGGATGTGGAATGTCTGCACCAGGCAAAACAGCCAGATATGGGCAGACCAGAAAGGCAGGCTCTGTACTGTGTAACACTTGCATATCATGTAGTCAAGACAAGCAAGGTGACCTGCATAGGGGTACAGAATAGCTTGTTGAAGCTTGTCTAGTCAAGGTCAGATAGGAAGCCCTTTTGAGCTCCAGGCCTCATGTTAATGTGATCTTATATAAGCATGAAATCTTTTGAAGTGCATGCACATGAATTTATATGGATATTCATATATATTTTGTAACGTGGGGGTCTGTAGACGAGGGTTCCTCGGAGTGTGGCTTTGGGGATGGTCTGGATCTGGAAGTGCAGGTGTTCGGCGGAGGGGAAGGCTTCGCTGGAGGTGGTGGGGCGGAGGGTGCTCTTGTGGGCAATGGCGAGGCCCTCTCCTGAGTGCTTGGGGCGGTCTTTCCCCTGGATCTTGTATCCATCTGGGATGGCGGTGCTGATGTCAGGTGTTGAGGAAGCGTTGGTCCAGGTCTCTGTGAAGAAAACTATGGCGAGAGAGAGTCAAGTAGGTTCCAGATTTCCATGGTTTGTTTGTGGTCAGAGCGTACGTTGAGGAGGATGCGAATCTCTGACAGGATATCGACGGACAGAATATCGATCTACAAAACATCGACGCTGGAATATCGAAGGCAAATATATCGACACCCTATCTACAACATGGTAAGTACAAAGATATTGAAACCTAAATATCGATGTTAAAAATATCGTAATGAAAAATATCGGGGTTTTTTTCTGTAAAAAATTAGTAAAATAAAGTAAATAATACTTATAAATGAAATAAACATATTTAAACATATTTAATAATGTTTAAAATTAATAAAAAATACATAGTTAATATTAAAACTTTAATTAAAAATAAACATAAAATATATCATATATACTTACTTAATAATAATTTGTAATATTTATTTTAATTAGTTATAAATTATTAAAAAATACTGTAAATTACAAATACATCTACATATATAAAATATTAGCATAAATAAAAATAAATAATTATATGTAATAAATTAAAAAATGTAAATATACTTTCAATATTTTTAAAGTTAATTAAATACAACATTATCTAAAATAATACAAAAAATATTAAATACATAAATAAATAAAACTACTATTTAAAGTCCCAAAAAAACTACAGTAATGAAAACATTGGATAGCGTAGAACGTAAAATTACTATTCCCAATCCAGAAAATTAAACAGTAGGGAAAGCGTTAAATAGCGTAGGGATAAAAATTACTATTCCCACTCCAGAGAGTGCAACAGTAGGAAAAACGTTGGATAGCGTAGGGCTAAAAATTACTATTCCCACTCCAGAGAGTGCAACAGTAGGGAAAACGTTGGATAGCGTAAGGTTAAAAATGACTATTCCCACTCGAGAGAGTGCAACAGTAGGGAAAGCGTTGGATAGCATAGGGGTAAAAATTACTATTCCCACTCCAGAGAGTGCAACAGTAGGGAAAGCGTTGGATAGCGGGTGGGTAAAAATTACTATTCCCACTCCAGTGAGTGGAACAGTAGGGAAAGCGTTGGATAGCGTAGGGGTAAAAATTACTATTCCCACTCCAGTGAGCGCCACAGTAGGGAAAGCGTTGGATAGCGGGTGGGTAAAAGTTACTATTCCAACTCCATAGAGTGAAACAGTAGGGAAAACGTTGGATAGCGTAGGGGTAAAAATTACTATTCCCACTCCAGAGAGTGCAACAGTAGGGAAAGTGTTGGATAGTGTAGCGGTAAAAATTACTATTTCCACTCCAGAGAGTGCAACAGTAGGGAAAGCGTTGGATAGCGGGTGGGTAAAAATTACTATTCCCACTCCAGTGAGTGCAACAGTAGGGAAAACATTGGATGACATAGGGGTGAAAATTACTATTCCCACTCCAGTGAGTGCAACAGTAGGGAAAGCATTGGATAGCGTAGGGGTAAAAATGACTATTGCAACAGTAGGGAAAGCATTGGATAGCGTAGAACATACTTATAAATAATTTTTATATTTATAATAATGTATAATTAAATATTTAAATAAATCTACATAATTTACAAACAATTAATAATTATTAAAAGCAATTACATTTGAATAATAAATTAAGAATACATTAACAACAAATACCAATAAATATTAATTAATTAATATTACTCACCAAATAATAAATATTAAACAATTACATATTTTTCATTACAAAACAATATTATTTAAAATTAATTCACAATTAAAAATTATTAAACAATAAAAACATTTTTATACCAAATAATACTTTTTATAAAACATTGATTACCAATTAATTACAAATATTTTCCAATTAATAGGAAATAATTACCAATTAAAAATATTAACTGCCAATTAACAAAATTATTTACCAATTAAAAAATTAATTACCAATTAAAACAATTATTTCCCAATTACAAACATGAATTACCAAATAAAAAAATTAAACATTAATTACCAATTAAAAAAATAAATTATCAACTAAAATAATGAATTGCCAATTAATAATTAATTATAAATAAAATAATTATCCATAACAAAAAATTATAATTACAATTAAATTACTTCCCACCCAATTCCCCTATAAACCCACAACCCGCTACAGAAATAAAAAAAATAAAAAATTAAAATTAATTTATAATTCCTAAAAATTAATAATTAATTTAGCATATTTAAATTACTTCCCACAACCCGCTCCAGTACTAAAACATAACATTTACTTAAAAATAACATTATTAATATATAAAAATAGTACACATATAATTAAAAAAATAAAAATACTTAAAAAAAACATATTACACATACATAATAAAATACATAAAAATAATACAAATATCGATATTAGTAACATCAAAATTAGTTACATCGATATATATGGTAATGATATTACTAACTTCGATATTACTTACATCAATATAAATACATTCGATATTACTTACCTTAGGGTCGATATTCTGTCCAACGATATTCTTGACATCGAAATTCTGTACCTTCGATATTTCCAACTCGATATTTGTGTAGGTCGACAATTAGGAATCGATATTTAGACTGTGCACCGGAGGATGCATTTTACGGTGTCGCTGGTGCTGGCGTTGGCCGTGTTGGAGGCTGGGGTCGCGGTTAGGGTCTGGCAGCAGTGGAGGCAGTCCACTGCCATTTACTCACCGTCCGCTATTGGTGAGTAAATTGCAGTGTGATTGATTCTCTGTGTGACTGAGTTGAGTTTTTGAGTACCTCTATGGCTGAATGACACTGAGTGAGTGTCTGTATAGCTGTATCAGTATATATGATAGTGATGTATTGATGAGTGACTGCATGTATGAGTGACTGTATAGGTAAATGAGTGGATGTGTCTGTAGATCTAGGAATCAGTGAGAGAGTATGTAGTAACTGGTATTGATCTGTCTATGGTTTCAAAAATAAAAGTCTCTATTTTAGTAAAGGTGTATCAATGGTTATATTAGGGTGTGAGGTGGTGCATTAGATTTTCACTTGGATGATGTCATCAGTGATATCATTTGAGATGTCATCAGTGATGTCACTGACCATGTCATGAGTGATGGGGTATGTAGTCACCAAGGAAGAAATATGTTTTTATACCTAAACCTATTTAAGTATTCACTCTAGGGGAGCCGACTGATTCCATTCTAGTTCCATAATGGTACCGCCAGGAAAGCAACACATTCTACGATGTGTGCTAAGAACAGGCATGGCAAAAATATTGCAACATATGCAATATTATACGCAAAGTAGCACTTTTCTCAATGTGTGCCGTTCAAGCTTTATAAAAAGTAGAGAAAAGTCTCCTCATTACCTGTCTATATAAACTGCAATTCATATATATATCCAAATTCCAAATATTGGCCTATTTCCATACAATTCCAAAACCAAAAAGCGTCCCAACAAACGACCTTACCAAGCAAAAATCTCCAACCTCTCACTGCCAAGTTCTGAGTGACCTAACGGTCGTTTTAGTATACCCACACCAAAAAGGCTCTTAGTCAGGAGCGGTAAACATTTGGGGGATCAAAATCAGGAAGACCAGAAATATACTGGGCTGCAGAGACAGAGAATCTCTATGCACAGGGTACCTCCTTAGTAGAGTCCTGTCCTGTCCTGCTCAGTAGATTCCTGTCTCCTGTCAAGACCACTCCATTGGATAGCCGCTTCTCTAATGAGGTCCACGTTTCGGGCGCCATTTGAAGAAATATAAACCCCCTAAAGGGGTTCACTGATGCACCTGGTTCTTTTAACCAACAAAGAAGAGATTGGCACAGAAGCTGTAATATAAAAATAATGCATTTATTAACCTCAGATGAGGGAGATTGCGTCACAAAGTACCCTCAGGCCACTGTCGGAAGCATTCTCATTCTAAGGAGTACAGTATATATGCATAGGTTACATTAGTCAGCATAAAACGAAGGGGAGGTCCTGGCACATACCAGCATGCAAAAGTACTAAAATGGCTATACAAAATTTGCTTGCTCAACAAAGTGGGAGGAGAGACTAAACTGAGCACAACAGTAAGAATAGCCTGACAGTTTTATACTAGGAGCAGGTGCATTCTAATAGCTAGGCCTTCCTGAGTATGTGCAAGGCTCTGGAAGAGGGAGAAAATACATGGAAAGCACATGGCTAACTAAAATGGCTGCCAAGTACAAAAATGGCTTTCAGCTCATGCTTTCAGATTCCTGCAATCTTTAACAGTGTTAATTAAAGCGCAATAGAGTTATGCCAATCTGTAATCTTTAAAGAAATATTTTCTTATCCACAAGAGGAAATGGAAGGTGCACTCGTAGCGAAGTCAATACACAAGTGTCAGGGATTTGTTCCAAAGTTACTTCTTTTTATTCAATACATCTTTTTTAAAACTGGCACACAGCCAACGCGTTTCGTTCCTGATTCTTGCCAGAGGGAACTTCGTCAGGGCTCCTATATGTTTAGCTGGTCAAATAACAAAAAGAATATGTATTTTTAAGAATTCGGACCCAATGAGGCAAAATATTAGCCGTGCTTTAGAATTAATAGTTTGAATTTCATGTGCACTGTAGAATCTGTTCTTTCTCAGGTTTGCATTCCAGGTGGAGAAGCATTCATTAGAAAAAAGTAATATGTTTGTTTTAGTAGCTAGGCAAGGAAAGAAGTTACAGTTAAATAGTTTGGAGGTGATAAGGATGGAGACAAATTTGCATGGGAGGAGGCATGGGCACCAAAGACCAATTGTTGCAAAGGAGCTACATGAAGAACATAGTAGAAAAGTACTTGCATGACTGTACTCATTGTGGACTACGTGCACGCTGTGCATCATGGGAAAGCTACCAGATGATAACTGATTGTTGGAAAGTGCCCACTTCTTTCTTGCCCTTGGAGACAGCATGTCAGAACGAGCTCTTTCCTTTACGATAGTGTCTTTATGCTACTTGACCCATTTCTATGGTGGAGAGGCTTCTTAGAAAGACTCCATGTACTAACACCTTTCCTTTTCACTGAAAATGTTTATGTAAGGATGTCAGCTTAACGATAGAGTAGGGATAGATTTAATGCTCTTCACTCATCAACCCTCAATGCTGGGAAATTTGGACTCATGCTTTCTGATTCTCTATATCCTACTTCTTGAATTATTAGTTTTGTTCATGCTACACCATTTAAATTGAATGTTTAGGTTTGGCTTCATGCTAATTCCTTTGTATTTCTATGCCTTCCTGTTGAGGTGTTGTAGACGAATCTAGGGCTCTAGCGTAATTTTCCCGATTCATGCCCTTATATAGGTATAACTCATCATATCCTTATATAGGCATCAGAATCATAACCATAGTTAGACACAGCCAATGTAGTCCAAATACGGCATGGCTACTTCCACAGATTCCTAGAAATCACAACGAGTTCTTGGAGAGACCAAACCTCCGGCAGTGCGGGACTTTCCCCTGCTTCTGTATTGATTTGTCCTAGAACTCCTGGAGTCCTAAAAGAACTGCGAGTTCTTAGTGACGTATTATGTCCAAACTCGGCACCTTCCAGGTATAAATATACCAGCATCTGCCCTAGCAAAACACACAGTGGTTTGGAGCAGATCGACTGACTACTTGCCCGACGCCCTGCTGTAGCGAGTGCCGAAGGAAGCCGACCCTCCAGCTGACGCACTGAGAGAGACGCTGTCTTTTCTCTTGCAGAGAAATCCAGCTCCAGTGTTTCCCGGCTACCCTTGCGGGTTACTGGGAGATCAAGTCCTGAGAGAGAGATACAAGACCTCCTACATTCTAAAAACAAGGTACGAAGCTGATTAGACCATTAGAGAATTCTTGGATTGATTCTTGGCAGAAACTATTTAACTCAAACTACATCTCACTTACTCCTTCCCATGTACTAGGCTTAGGTAAGGTACACCGGGGTAGGCGTATCTTAGAAGCATCAGTTGAGTATGTTTAGTCATCTTTTATCATTGTATGTATTTTATCCATTTTAAGTATCTCATGACTTAGAAACCATATAAATGCTTTTACAGTATTATTTCATAATACTCTTTTAACTGTACGCACTTTACTTTATGACAAGTATTGCGATTGTAGCAATTCACTTCTCTTGCATGAGAAAGTAGACTGCTCAAAAAATAACCTTTTTATTGAAAAGGCCCGTCTCTCTATTTCTCTGCACTTCTAGTGAAACTAAGCATGCACGATTGACTGAGTGAAATAGCCATCTATTGTTTCCGCGACTCTGCACATTCCTTATTCTTGGGGAACAAAGTTGTCATGTTATATGGTTGTCAGAAGCTAATCCCTTCTTGTGTATTCGAGAAAGTTTATAGTGACCTCTGAGCTAGCTGGCATTCACAAATTAAGTCTAACATATTCAATAGAGACCTAGTCGACTTCAGTCCTACGTCTAAACGATTGTTTATATTATTCCAATGCGCAGAGCCTATTGGGAATATAGGAACTACACTACATGGCGCCCACGTTTGGTAAGGTGATAATTTGACGCTAGATACTAGAGTAACTCAGTCGTGCTTTTCACACAGACCCCCTTTCCCGTAAAAACTCCAATAGACGTCTGGAGTGGGTGAAAGGTTAATATCCGCCAAAACTTAGTAGGAGGAGAATCCTATGTATTAGTTTTTGGTTTAGTCAACGTTGAAGGATACAGTGTTCCAAAATATTGTGCACCTAATCTTTGTTTCCTTGAAACTTGCTCTGCAAACTTTCAGTCAGTAAAATGACGGAGAGTGACGACCAAAGGGAGAGAGCTAGCATAGCAGCTCAAGCAATCTTAAATGACACAGCTCTCCAACAAAATGACCCGGATGCTATATTCATCCCGGCAAATATAAGGAAAACCATAACTATAAAACGTATAGAAAATGGGATATCATCGAGCGGTGGTAAAGTTATATTTTTGATAGAGGCACATGAGTATCGGCAGACAGAGGTATTCTATTCATGGATAACTTTTTTAGCAGCAAATGCTGTGACACACGAGTTCCACTACTACAAAACAGAGGAACCTCCAACGGAATACAATCCTTTTGAGGACGTTGAAATTCCACTAACTTACCAGGAGCACCAGCTCTGGTTTAATGGCGCCCTAAAACATCAAAATCACATTACCAGGCTCGGTCCACTAATAGACCAGGAACTACATGGCCGGTTCTAGCCATTTATACACCACATCCTAACATTAAAGAAATGTCAGACAGAGAACTTTTAGCTCAACTAAAACAATTAACAAAAGCATATAGGCAATTAGTTCAATTGACAATTGACGGTAAAACCTGCCGCCAAAAATTAAAAGAAACAGAAATAGCAGACCAGCCTTTTGAACTTGCCAGAATAATTGAAAAGTGCCATGAAGAATTAGGTAGAGATAGTTTGGGTGGGAAACCACTAAAACCACAACTAACAGAAAATCCTGAAAAAACTTTTATTAAGAATAATCTCACTACTCCAAAAAAGAAGTGGGAGAGTAATAAACAAACTCTTCCTAGAGAAAAATATTCTCAACCCAGAGGAAGATCTCCTCAAGAGAGAGACAAGTCTCCCCGAAGGGAGCCCTCTGAAAAGAGATATAACCTCAGAAATAGGGATAATTTGAGAAAACCTGACAGATATCAAGATAATGATACACGTCCCTCTCGATCTTTTCAGACTTCCTCACAGAAATCGGAAGGAAGAGGACGGTCAGAACATAAAGAAGAGCGCGTCAAGTCGAAAGACAAGGAACCTGCTCATCAAAGTAAAAAAAATCACAATTTTCTAAAAAAGAAGGTAGCTAGCATAAAGATAAAACATGCCGAGGATCCTGAGGACACAACTCAAGAACGGAGAATGGGCCCAGACAATGCTAGTCAGTGCAGCAGAAGTGACCATAGCTCGCAAGATCCTGGTGAATCTTCTGGAGACAGTGGACACAAATGAGTACATTCAGGTGGAAACTGCAGACACCAGAGTTAGTGTACCCCATAAATTATATGAAATAACATTACGCATAGAAGGGGATAAAACTAGGAAAATAAGAGGTCTCTTTTAGGAGAAGCTATCTAAAGGTTATGATATCCTTCTAGCTGAGAAAGACTGGCCACCAGAATTTGTTAGGGAGTGCCCACATGGCGAAGAAATGATTATGCTTGGCTTCTCAAATCACATTCCAATTCATAAAAAATACACATATGCTAGAAAATGGGCAGTGGCCCAAGCCCCTGCATTATATAAAAATCATGTAGGATGGGATGAGGAATCCCCTCACCATAAAATCCAGTTAAAAAATCAACCTACTGCACAAAGGCAGTATCCTGTTAAGCAAGAAGCTAAAAAACAAGTCAGGGAGATCTTAGATCAACTTGAATACCAGGGGGTGATTGAAACATGCACCTCACAAATGAACAATCCTTTGTTTCCTGTCTCCAAACCAGACAATTCATATTGTCTAGTATTGGACTACAGACACTTAAACACTTGTTGCAAAATATTTGCAGTACAAAATTCACACAGTGCAGCACTAATGAATAATATCATGCGCATAAAATATAAAACAACATTAGATATTTTAAATGGTTTCTTCTGTCAAAACATTGCACCAGAAAGCAGGTATTTGACCGCTTTCTCCAGTATGGGGGCCCAGAGGCAATTTTGCCGTCTCCCCCAGGGATTCAAGAATAGCCCAGGGTTATTTTCAGCGAGAGTAACCGAGTTACTACAAATGTATGATGATGAGGCATTATCTTATATCGATGACTTCTATCTAACAGACGATGATTTGGACAGGCACTTGGAAAGAGTGAACACCATTTTACTTGGGTTCGCATCAGAAGGGTACAAATTCAACTTTAAAAAATCGCAGATTGTCCAAGTCACTGTCCTATTTCTAGGATATTAGTTATCAAGTGAAGGCAAAATCCTGGCAGCCATTTTCTTAGAGAAATGTGCGCTGCTCCAAGCTCCAAAAACGCTGAAAAACTTACAATCAATTCTAGGTTTCTTGAATTTTGGAAGAACTTACGTTCTGAATTACGCAGAGAGGATTAAACCTCTCTACGAATTAATTAAACCTGATTTCAAACCAACTAATTGGACACAGAAACATACAGAAATGTTATGTTCAATACAAACCGACATGTTAGCTAAAACAAAGCTGCAAACATGCGTAAACGTACGCAACCTTTTAATCCGAGTCATCCCAGGAAGATGCGGATTCACGTACCTGACCTATAATGAAGGGGAAACGGTACCAATAGCTTACAAATCACACTTGTACACACAAGCTGAAATAAAATTCACTTCTACTGAGAAAATTCTGACAGCGGTTCAAACTGCTGTAGCAAAAGAAAGAGCCCTCGCACAGGGTAAACATATACTAATCGTTACACCTGTACCTGCCCTAGAAGCAGTGCCAAGAGCAAGAATTCCAAATGCTAAAGCTTTACATTCGAGATGGATACAATGGGTTAATTCTCTTGTCGCATCAGACGTAATTTATGAATTTGATCCTAACTTGAAAACACAAGAATTTCTCCAATATGTGTATGAATGTCCTCTGCCAACCGAAATTCTGCCTCTCGAACATTACGGCTGTATAATATATACAGACGGATCAGCACAGCCCGCAGTTGGGGGTAAACAAGCTTATAGTGCTGCGTGCGCGATTGTTAAAGGTCGCTGGCACAAAGGTAAATTCAGACCTGTGGTCACAAAAACTCAATCACTCGGAGACTGTACAGCTCAGCGAGCTGAACTACAGGCTTTCAAGATGGCGCTTGAGAATACCGATCGCGAATTCCCAACACTAATAGTGTGCGATTCGTATTATTGCGTCCAGTCTTACAATGAATACTTGCAGAACTGGGTTCAAAACGGTTTCAAAGATGCGAAAGGTGGCACAATTAAGCATAAAAAGCTTTGGGAACAAATAGTTCATTTGTGGAAAGAACTACAAAAGACTCACGTGATACATACACTGAGTCATCAACGTGATGGCGTTCACGTTGCAGGGAATTCATTGGCTGATGAAGCCGCGCAGGCAGCTGTGCAAACGGCTTCCGTAGCTGCTATCACACAGTCAAAAACAAAAATAGACAGCAAGATAATGCAAGCTGTCACTGCTTCAGTAAAAAACAGTGATAGGACACTCCCGAGAGGATTTCCAGTAAAGTACTCATACCAAACTGATGCAAATAATGTTCCTTTTGCTGTAATCCCTGGAGTGGGGGATAGGGCAATTCCAAACATAGAACATAGGTTAGGACTAATCTTAGCGGCACATGAAGGGCTCGCCTCTGCGCATGCGGGTGTTTCCGCCACAGTATCGTTACTAAAACAGAGATATTGATGGCCACGCATGAGGAAACAGACTAGAAACTATGTTCTAGACTGTGAAATATGCCAAAAAAATGAAGGCATCAACAGTGAAACGATCTGCGCAGACCCCCATTCTAATCTCAGATAAACCATTAGCATGTGTTTACCTGGACCACTGTGGTCCCTTACAAAGGGATGGCAACTATAAATATATCATGGTCGCAGTGGATTCCTGCACGAGATTTATTTGGATGTGGCCCCAGCGCTCGGCTGTCGCCAAAACTGTTATTAAAGATATGCGAGTCTTTATCGGCACATACTCAATTGGCACGCTACATTCTGACCAGGGTCCTGCGTTTAGCTTTCGAGCTTACAAAGAGGCCATGGCCAGTATGGGCGTTGCATTGCGGTATTCTAGTCCCTTCCATCCTGAGGCTAATGCGGTAGTGGAGAGAAAAAACCGTGACATAAAGTAATCTATAACAGCAAGGGTATTAGGTTCGGGTGATGGGTGGGTCAAACATCTAATAAGTGTCTAACGTAGTCTTAATAATCTGCCAAGACATTCTCTGTGTGGAATCACTCCGTATGAATTTTTGTTTGGTACTAGAATGTTGATCGAAGACCTCGATCGTCAGACTTCAGTGGTGGAACAAAAAACCTTTGATATCAAAGATCGTTTGGCTGTTTTACAGGACTTAAATGAAACAAGAAGTCTAAGTAACACAAAGCAAAAAGGCCACTGAAGAAAACCCATCTGTCCCAGCAAGACCTGTCTGGATTCCAAAGATTGGGGATCTGGTCAGAGAAAAAAATCGCAGTGTAGAAGGAATTTGGGCCTTCTTACAGAAAAATGGTACCTGTCTTAGCATTCCACGGAACAAGATCAGTAGTACTACCGCCCCTTGCTCGTAAAAAGGAGAACGGAGTTGTATCAATCGACCTGGTAAAACCACAACCATGTGGCCAATAATAAGTAGTAGGCCCAGTGGACTCCCAAGATGTAGCAGAGGACCAAACCTTGCTACAATTCAAGAGGTCTGTTGTGTTTCTATCTAGGACCCTAATTCGATATTCCCGATTCATGCCCTTATGTGGTTATAATCAATAATATCCTTGTAAAGGCATAAGAATCATAGCCATATTCAGTAATAGCCCATGCAGTCCAAAGCACAGCACGGCTACTCCCATCGACTCCTAGAAAGCACAACGCGTTCTTTAAACAAACCAAGCCTCCAGAAGCCTGGGAAATCCCCCTGCTTTTGTTTTGATTTGAACAAGAACTCCAGGAGTCCAGAAAGAACTGTTAGTTCTTAGTGACGTCTTATGTCCAACCTTACGTCAAACTCTGCACCTTTCAGGTATAAATATACCAACAGTTGCCTAAAGCAAACACACAGTGGTTTGGAGCAGAGCGGCTATCTACTTGCGCGAGAGCCCAGCTGATGTGAGAGCCCACGGAAGCCGCCCCTCCCGTTTGACGCACTGAGAGAGACGCTGTCTTTTTCTCCAGCGGAGAAAATCCAGCTCCGGTCTTCCAGCCTACCCTTGCGGGTTGCTGGGAGATCGAGTCCTGAAGAAAGAGATACCAGACCTCCCACATTATATTACCAAGGTACGGAGCTGACTAAACCCTTAAGAGAATTCTTGATGCAGATTCTTGGCCAAACAATCTTAACCAACTTAACTTAAAACTGCTACTTACTTACTCCTTCCCAAGTATTAGGCTTAGGTCAGGTACACCGGGTTAGGCGTAGTTAGAAGCACCAGTTGAGTACGTTAGTCAATGTTTTTATGTATGTATATATTTTATCCATTTTAAAGTACCATATGGCTAAGAAACCATATCAATGCTTTTACTGTATTATTTCATAATACTACTTTTACTGTATGCACTTTACTTTATGATAAGTATTGCAATTGTGGTAATTCATTTCTCTTGCATGAGAAAGAAGACTGCTCAATAAATAACACCTTTTATTGAAAACGCCCGTCTCTCTATTTCTCTGCACTCTGGTGAAACTAAGTATGCACAGTTGACTGAGTGAAATAGCTGCCTATTGTTTCACACGACTCTAGAGATACACTCTTATTCTGAGGGAGCAAAGTTGTCATGTTTATGCGGTTGTCAGAAACTGAATCCTTTCTTGTCTGAGTCAAGGAAGTTCATCCCTCCCTATTCATTCAAGAAAGTTTCTAGTGACCTCTGAGCTAGCTGGCGCAAACCTAAATTAAGTCTAACATAGTCAGTAGAGACCTAGATGACCTCAGTCCTACTTCTACACGGCTGTTTATGTTATTCCAATGCGCAGAGCCTACTGGGAAAAAGGAACTACACTACATGGCGCCCAACGTTTGGTAAGACAATAATCTAACGCAAGACACTAGAGTAACTCAGTCGTGCTTTTTCACACAGAACCCCTTTTTCCTGTAAAAACTCCAAAAGACGTCTGGAGTGGGTGGAAGTTTAATATCCGCCGGAACTTAGTAGGATGAGAATCCTACGTATTAGTTTTTGGTTTAGTCAACGTTGAAGGATACAGTGTTCCAAAATATTGTGCACCTAATCTTTGTTTCCTAGAAACTCGATCTGCAACAAAAAAAACTTTCAGTCAGTAAAATGACAGAAAGTGAAGACGAAAGAGAAAGAGAAGCCTTAGTAGCTCGACTCTTAAAGGGAGGCACAAGTCTCCAAGAAACTGACCCGAGTGCTATACTCATTCCGGTCAATATAAGAAGAACTATAACTCTTAAACTTATAGAAAATGGACTGACATCACGAGGTGGTAGAGGCACATGAATGTCGGCAGACAGAGGTATTCTATTCATGGATACATTTTCCAGCAGCAAATGCTGTGACAAAAGACTTCCACTATTACAAAATAGAGGAACCTCCGGATGAATACACTCCTTTCGAGGACATTGAAATCCCACTAAAGTACCAAGAGCACCTGCTCTGGTTTAAAGGCGCCCTAAAACATCAAAATCACATCACCAGGCTCGGTCCACTAGATACACCAGGAGCAACGTGGCCGGTTCTAGCCAGCTACACACCACATCCAGACATTGAAAAAATGTAGACCGTGGAACTTTTAGCTCAGCTAAAAATCTTAATCAAAATACATAGACAATTTGTCCAATATGTCATGCGGACTTCAACAGTCCAACCTACAGTTAATATTCCACAGCTGACCCCTCATCAGGGGAACACAAACAAAATCACACCACAGAACATACAATCATGTCTTGGCAAAGTACCAAAAAAAGGGAACAGATTCCATTCTGGTTAGCACGAAAAATTACTCAAATAGAGGCAGTATTTCCAGATACTACTCCTACTGAGAAACACAGAATTCTGACTATCTGTCTTCCAATGGGGATCGCACCACATGTGGAAGACTGTGACACATGGGGCATAGTCTTTGCTTCCATCTACACAAAAACACATGGTGTCCCGTCTATGGCGTTCATACCACATGTACTAAGACAGATTCAAAATGAATACGGTCCAGAACCTGCTTTAACTCTGGGTATGAAATTACTGAAAGACTTCAAGCAGGTCTCGGCTATATTATTAGCCAACATAAAAGGAGAAGCAGCATCTGTGGTGATCCGCCAGAAATTGAAGGAAACAGATATAGCAGACCAACCATTTGAACTCGCCAGAATCATAGAAAAATCCTATGAAGAACTAGGAAGAGATAGTTTGGGTGGGAAACCGGTAAAACCCCAACTAACTGGAAATCCTGAAAAAACATTTATTAAAAATAATTTAAAAACTCGAAAAAAGAGTTGGAATGGTAATAAACAATCCACTCCCAGGGAAAAACGTTTCCAGTCCAGAGGAAGGTCTCCTCAGCGGAGAGAAAGATCTCCAGGCCGAGAAGACAAGTCTCCCCAAAGGGAGCCCTCTGAAAAAAGATACAACCTTAGAAATAAGGATAATTTGAAAAAACCTGATAAATATCAAGATGTTGATACACGTCCCTCTCGATCTTTTCAGACTTCCTCACAGAAATCGGAAAGAATAGGACGGTCAGAACACAGAGAAGAGCACGTCAAGTCCAAAGACAAGGAACCTGCTCATCAAAGTAAAAAATTACAATTTCCCAGAAAGAAGGTAGCAAGTATTAAAATTAAACATGCCGAGAATTCTGAGGACACAACTGAAAAACGGAGAGTGGGCCCAGACAATGCTAGACAGCGCAGCAGAAGTGACAATAGCTCGCAAGATCCTGATGAATCTTCTGGAGACAGTGGACACGAATGAATACATTCAGGTGGAAACTGCAGACACACGAGTTAGTGTGCCCCATAAACTATATGAAATAACATTATGTATAGAGGGAGATAAAACTAGGAAAATAAAAGGTCTCTTTTGGGAGAAACTTTCTAAAGGCTATGGCATCCGGTTAGCTGAAAAAGACTGGCCACCAGAGTTTGTCAAGGAGTGCCCTCATGGCGAAGAAACGATTATGCCTGCGTTCTCAAATCATATTCCGATTCATAAAAAATACACATTGGCAAGAAAATGGGCAGTGGCTCAAGCTCCTGCTTTATATAAAAATCATGAAGGATGGGAGGAGGACTCTCCTCACCACAAAATCCAGTTAAAAAATCAGCCCACTGCACAAAGGCAGTACCCAGTTAAACAAGAAGCTAAAAAGCAAGTCAGGGAGATCTTAGATCAACTTGAATATCAAGGGGTGATTGAAACATGCACCTCACAAATGAACAATCCTTTGTTTCCTGTCTCCAAGCCAGACAATTCATATCGTCTAGTTTTGGACTACAGACACCTTAACTCCTGTTGTAAAACATTTGCAGTACAAAACTCACATAGTGCAGCACTAATGAATAACATTGTGCGCAAAAAATATAAAACGACATTAGATAGCTCTTATGGATTCTTCTGTCAAAACATTGCACCTAAAAGCAGGTATTTGACCGCTTTCTCAATAATGGGATCGCAAAAACAATTTTGCCGACTCCCACAGGGATTCAAGAATAGCCCAGGATTATTCTCAGCAAGAGTAACAGAGTTACTACAAATATATGATGATGACGCATTATCCTATGTCGATGACATCTATCTCACAGATGATGACCTGGAAACTCACTTAAAAAGAGTGAACACCATAATACTTGGGTTCGCATCAGAGGGTTACAAATTCAACTTTAAAAAATCACGAATTGCCCATCTAACTGTCCTATTGTTAGGATATGAATTATCAAGTGAAGGCAAAAGCCTGGCAGACAATTTCTTAGAGAAATGTGCTGTACTCCAAGCACCAAAAAAGCTGAAGAATTTACAATCAATACTAGGTTTCCTGAATTTCGGAAGAACATACATTCTAAATTATGCAGAGAGGGTTAAACCTCTCTATGAATTGATGAGACCAGATTTCAAACAAATCAATTGGACTCAGAAACACACAGAGATTTTGAGATCATTGCAAACAGACATGTTAACTAAAACAAAATTACAAACTCGCGAAAACATACGCAATCTTGTAATCCGATGTCATCCCAGGAAGATGCAGATTCACATACCTGACCTCTAATGAGGGAGAAACGGTACCTATAGCTTACAAATTACATTTGTACACTCAAGCTGAAATGAAATTCAGCTCTACAGAAAAAATTCTGACAGCGGTTCAAACTGCCGTAGCAAAAGAAAGAGCCCTAGCCCAAGGCAAAAGAATATCTGTTTATAAAGCACAATCAGCCCTTGAGGCATTAACAAGTCCACGTAATCTGACTACAGTGGCCCTAGATCCAAAATGGATAGAATGGGAAAATTCTTTTGCTACAGAAGACGTGAAATACTATTTTGACCCGAAACTGAAAAAACTAGATGATCTAGAATATGAACGAGAATATCCTCTGCCAATCGAAATTCTGCCTCTGGAACAATACACCTGCGTAATCTATATGGACAGATTCGCACAACACTACGATGTAGATAAAAAATCCTACAATGCAGCGTGCGCGATTGTTAAAGGTCGCTGGCGCTCTGGTAAATTCAAACCGATGATCACCAAAACTGAATCACTCAGAAACTGTTCAGCTCAGCGAGCTGAAATAAGATCTTTAAAGATGGCGCTTGAAAATGCCGATCGTGAATTCCCCACACTAATAGTGTGTGATTCGTATTTCTGCGTCAAGTCAGTGACATGCAGACATGGAGTAAAAACGGTTACAAAGATGACAAAGGTGCAACAATAAAGCATAAAACACTTTGGGAACAAGTAGTTCTTTTAAGGAAAGAATTACAAAAGACTCAAGTGATACACGCACTGAGTCATCAACGTGATGGCGTTCACATTGCAGGGAATTCATTGGCTAACACAGCCACAGCGGAAGCGGTTCAACCGGCTTCCGTAGCCACTGAAAACCGTTCAGAAAAACAAATAGATGGGGAAACCATGCTGGCGGTAAAAGCCTCACTAAAAGGCGAATATGCAGCATTACCTCTCAACTATCCACTCAGTAATACATACATAATTGACGCAAACTCCGTTTCGTTTGCTCGAATCCCTGGAGTGGGGGATAGAGTAATTCCAAACACGAACCGGACAATCTTCTTGATACAAGAAGCACACATGGGATTGGGTCTGAGGCACCAAGAGATCCTGAAATCTCTGATGGAATTGCAATGAAATTACTGGTGGCCGGGAATGAGCGTAGATATCTACAATTTTGCAAAAAATTGTGAGGACTGCAACAGAGATCACAGTTGTGAACTGGACCAGCCAACAGCCCAGATACCACTATTAGGGAGCATCAGGCTATCTATAGCGCAGAAATCCAGCTGGAGAAATGCGTCCCCTTAATTATTTAGACTGAAGGGGGGCGGAGCTAGCCGGCGTCGATGGCGGACGTGTGAGCTTTCGGCTCCTCGCCTAAGCCCCTAAAATATCCTGATAAACTATCCTACTACATGCCGACATAGCTGTGTTCGGTACCTGGTGATCCCTGGTTCCCCCTGACCCGATTGAGTGGACCAGAGTGACCGATAGCTGCGGGTAACGACCCGAACAAGATCGGCGAAGGAGAGAGTGGCGGACCAGGCCTGAAGCCGCGACCTGCCCTGCGGAGCGGGCCGCACGACGTCACCTGACGTGCGGCCTCGAGCAACAGTTGAGACGGGGAGAGCGGTGCTGAGCTCGTTGCGCAGACAATCGGGCGTCACGCCGATCGCGTGTTCACCTCGGCTCACCTGGGAGCCCACGCTCAGCGGCATTACCGCTGCAAGGACACTGCCGTTAGCACACCCGTTGGGGCCAGCATAGACCTTTGCAGTCGGCGGAGGCCGGCACAAGAAGTACGCCAGAGGCTGCACCTGCGCCATAGCCGCCATTTTTGGCCCACCAGTTCCAACACTTCTGGTGCGGAGGAGTGAGCAGAGCACTACCCTTGCGGCCCTGCCTGGACGTCGACGAGGAGGTTTCTCAAAGTCGGAACCCCCCCCCTGTACTGGGTGATCATCATGGGGAAACATGATACAACGCAGGCCAAACTCTCGTTTGACCGCCGGAGGCCGAAGGGGTCGGAGCCTCCGGCGCCGGAAGCCTCCCCGAAAGGGGCTGCGGCGTCAACGGCACCTGCTGACCTGCGGGACCTGCTAGCGGCGATGGAGAAGGGCATCCAGAACAGCATAGAGGCAGTGGGCTCCAAGATAGACGCTTTGTCGTACCGCATGGACCGCATGGCGGAACGAGTGGACAAGCACGCGGAGCGCCTAGATATGGCGGAACGGCGCCTCACGGAGGCAGAGGAGGCACAGACCGAGTGGGACAAAGACCGTCGGCAATTCGGCAGACTGCTCCAAGTGATCCGTGACAAGGCCGAGGACTTAGAAGCGCGCTCCCGCAGATCGAACATTCGTATAACGGGAGTGGCGGAATCGACTCGGACTGGCAAAATGGAGCTCTACGTAGAAAACTTGCTGAAAGTGCTGCTTGGGGAGGAGGCCTTCTCCCCAATGTTCATCGTGGAGAGGGCGCATCGCACTTTGGGCCCTCAACCTCAACCTGGCTTGCCCCCCCGACCCATCATAGCCAAGCTCCTGAACTACAGGGACAGGGACACGGCCTTGCGGCTGGCTAGGGAAAAAGGACAGCTCCAGATGGAGGGCATGAACATATCGCTGTACCCAGACTTCACGGCCAAAGTGCAGGAGGAGCGCCGCCAGTTCATCCCGCATAAGAAACAGCTCCGCGAGCTGGGACTTGACTATGCGATGCTATACCCGGCCAAACTGAGGATCAACACCGGCGGGAAATCGTACTTCTTCACGGACCCTAAGGAACTACAGAAGTCGCTGAAAACGTGGGCCAAAGAACGCAAAGAACACCGTCAGCAGCACGGAGAGGAATCGGGGGAAGCGTCGAACGTGGAGGAACAGGAATGAGGCGGTGCACCTAATATTTGTCGCAACTATCTGCGAGAGACAACGTCGGACGTGCTGCCATAAGTACAATGTGAGTCTCCATACTGTGTGCTGCAAACTGGACTCATTTTGAGACACTAGATAGGAGACGGGAGGAGTATCCACGCAGCGGCTCGTGCTGCCGGGTTGTTGCTGGGACAGTCTACAAATGCCGGTGAGGCGTACAACGTATTGTGATCAGGGCGGGTTGGGGGGCAGGGGGGAATTGGGTGGGCTCAGTGTAAGGCATGGACACGCTTTGGGGTTAGGCGGAGGTGCGGAACTGGAGACAAACTTTGAAACCGTTAGTGGTTCTATGCAGTCTTGGCACGCTTTGCCCCAGTGCTTTTGGTTGAGACACTCCCCAGGGAGTTGGGACTTGTATTGCCCACTACTTTGGGGTTCCTGAGTTGATGGGGATTTGTGGGGGGCTCAGTCTGGCCGGGTTGGGGGTGGTCAGCTGTGGGTGGGGAGGGGATAGGGGGGAGGGTTGCGGAACTCGGGTTGAGGGGTTCGTTACTGTTCGGAAGTTGGGGGGTCCGTGGTATGCTATGAGCATCTGGATTGGAGTGAGTGCACGTGAGTGGAGTGACTGTCTGTTTGCCTTGGGCACTGATGCACTGTCTAAGGGCGCGCCACCTGCCGATGGCGTCACTATGGCGCGATGTGATTTGCGATGTCTGCTGCTGTAATGTCTGAACACCTGCAGGCCCGACGCTCGCTAACCCTGCAAACCTGGAATGTGCGAGGGCTAAACGACCACCGTAAGCTAAGGAAGGTTATGAGCTTTCTCCACAGACACCATGTGGATGTGGCCCTGCTGCAAGAAACACACCTGCCTGTCCATAGTAGGATGTTGCAGGCTAGAGGGTTGGCAGGTAATGTAGTAGCGGCGGGTTTCACCACTCACGCTTGTGGCGTGCTTACTTGGGTTAACCCCTCCTCGAGATTGAAACTGACTCCGATATATGTGGACACGGAGGGTAGATATGTAGTGGCTAGGTGTGCGGGCAGGGGGCTGGACCTGCTATTGGTAAACGTTTATGGCCCTAACCATGATAGTCCGGAGTTTTATGCAGCCCTGTCGGCCACTTGTAGGACACACACACACACCAAAATGCTATGGGGGGGACTTCAACTTTGTATTTGACCCTGACAGGGACCGCTCCGCGGGCCCTACACGAAGACCAGTGGCGTCTGCTGTCTATATGAGGGCGGAAATGACGAAACTGGACCTAGTAGATGTCTGGCGGGAAAAACACCCTACACAGGGCGGATTCACGCACTACTCAGCATATCACAACATACACACTCGCATAGACTACTGGCTAGCCTCCTCCTCAGTGCTTGGCGGCATCAGCTCGTGTACAGTTCTTCCACGCACGCTATCGGATCATTCCCCGGTCCTGATCAGTCTCTCCACAGATAGGAAGGGGATCCCCCCTTACACTTGGCGTTTCCCGCCCTATGCCCTACTAGACGACGCCTTCCGAGGGGAGATGGCGGAAGATATAGAAAGCTACTTCGCCACCAATATTAACTCGGTAGATAGCTTCTTCACTGTGTGGGAGGCCTTCAAAGTGTATATCAGAGGTATGGCCATGTCCAAACACTCCAGCGTCCTGCGCTCTATTAGGAGGGACCTCTCCGACCTAGAAAACAAGATGGCGGCCCTGGAGAGGGAACAGCTGGCGGACCCTGGAGGCGAAGCGGGACAAGCGCTCACGCCCATGGTGGCGGAATATAACGCGCTTGCGGACAGAGAAGTCCTCTACATGGGAAAGTACGCCACAGCCCAAGCTTATGGGGAGGGGGAGAGGCCGGGGGCACTGCTGGCCCGTATGGTCAAGGGCTCCCGGAGACCCTTAGTGATAGAAGAACTGCAGACCCCGGAGGGCGACAGGGTAGTGGAGGAAGATCAGATACTGGAGACGTTCCGACGCTATTACACGGAACTATACCGTTCCAAGGCGGGGGGTGCGGAAACCGAAATCGACGACTACCTGGACTATATCTCAATGCCGTTTCTTAAGAACTCAGATAGGGAATTTCTAATGGCCCCCTTCCACGAAGACGAGATTCTGGATGCACTGGGAGGCATGCGGTCGGGGAGCGCCCCAGGCTCTGACGGTCTCACGGTAGGCTTTTACAAAGCATTTAAGGAACTATTGCTCCCACATCTGATTGCCCTCTTTGATGCCATTTGCGAGGATGGAGAGATGCCACCCTCCATGCGGGAAGCCTTGCTGGTTACGGTCCCGAAACCGGGGAAGCCTCCGGAACTCTGTGGATTGTACCGATCGCTCAGCTTGCTGAACGTAGACGCGAAGCTATATGCCAAAGTGCTGGCCAACAGGCTAGCTCTGTTGGTCCCGGACCTGGTGGCACCGGAGCAGTCGGGCTTCGTACCTAGCCGGAACCTGACTTATAACATCCGCACAGTGCTGGGAACGATGCAGCACGTTAAACAGGAGAATCCCGCGTTGGCGATTTTCCTGGATATGGAAAAGGCGTTCGACTCTGTCGAATGGCCGTTTATGATCAGGGTGTTGCGGAAATTAGGATTGGGTGAACCGTTTTTGCAGAGAATAGGGGCGCTTTACCACCACCCCTCGGCCCGTCTGCGCCTGGGTGACAGGGTTTCGGACCCGATACATATCAGTAGAGGTACCCGACAGGGATGCCCCTTGTCCCCCCTGTTGTATGCGCTAGTGGCGGAACCACTAGCATGTGCCATGCGAGAATACCATAGCCTGGAGGGTGTCAGTTTCCCCACCTATAAGATTGGCATCTCGACATATGCAGACGACACCTTACTGTATGTCCGGGACCCAGAAACCAATTTGTCGTCGATACTCAGGGAGGTGGTCCGATTTGGAGCACTGTCTGGACTCAGGGTGAACTGGGACAAGTCCATCGCTTTCCCCCTGACCCCGGTCACAAGGCCGTTTGAGATGGAGTATCCCCTACAGTGGACTGACGACTCGGTGCGATACCTGGGCATCCGTCTACACACGGATCCTGAGATCCTGATCCGAGACAACTACGGGGTCGCATTTAACAAACTGGTGGATGATGTGGATGCCTGGATCAGACTCCCCCTCTCCTTGTTGGGCAGAATTGCCCTCATGAAAATGATAGTCCTTCCCCGGTTCCTCTTCCTTTTTGTTAACATTCCGGTGGTACTGTCGAGAATATTCTTTAAGCGATTGACTCAGGTCCTAGTCAGGCTCGCCTGGGGCGGAAAGCAACCTCGTGTCAAATGGGCGACACTGATACTCCCATGCGAATTGGGGGGACTGGGAGCGCCGGACTTAGAGCTCTACTATCGAGTGGCACAGGCGACACACTTACATTCATGGATCCATGGTGATGCTCGTACTCCACATCTCCTCCTAGAGCGGCTGTTCGCTGACCCACTTCCCCTGCCGGCCACGATCTGTCTCCCGTCGGACCGAGCGGTCGGACAGATGGACTCGCTCAAGGCGACAAACCATGCATGGCATGCACTGCTGAGAGAACGGGGGTGTGACTTGTTGTACTCCCCACAGATGCCGGTGGCCTGGGCCTTGTGGCTAGACCCGCTTAATGAGAAGGGGGTGACAGAGGCCCTAAAACACTCGGCGTACAGACTATGGAGGACTTGTTCTTGGACGGCACACTGAAAACCTGGGAACAACTCCCCCCTATCACCCCAGCTCCCTCGCTGCTACAGAGGTTCCAGTATCACAGGATCCGGTCAGCCTGCAGAGAAATACTGGGCCCCACGCTACAGGAGCCTGAGGAGCTCCCTGAATTGACATATATAATCAAAACTAAAACTCCTGCAAAATTGGTCTCTATGGTAAACAAGCTCGGACCAGCGTACCAGACATTACCCACTTCTGCTCCTAGGGCGGCGTGGGAATCGGATCTTCAAGCCCCCATCGACGACGCTATGTGGCGCTACTGTTGCGCCAACACCCGTAAAGTTTCTCTTAACGGCAGGCACCGCTTGGTGCACTTTAAATTTCTGCAGAGAGTGTACTATACCCCTGAGCGACTTCACCGCTATGGCCTACGTGGCTCCTCGGAGTGTGAGCGCTGTCGGGCCCGACTTGCTGATTTCCTTCATTTGGCGTGGTTGTGCCCGGGGGTGAGCTCCTTCTGGGAGGAGGTCTTTGCGGAGCTGGAAAGGATTTTGGGGGAGCCACTGCTGAGATCCCCATCGCTCGCACTGTTGGGCTTCTCCAAGCCGCTGGCCCCTTCGTTGCGCAGGTTAGTGGATGTAGCATTGCTGTTGGCCAGAAGGGTGGTGGCATCGTGCTGGATGCGCGGACCACTCCCCACCAAGGAGAGATGGCTCAGGGATCTCCAATACTGCTGCACACAGACGGAATTGTACAGCGAGCTGCTGCCGCCCAAGAGCAGGCCGAAGTCCTTCTGGGACCTATACAAGGATCACCTACTAAAGGGGAAGGGAGACGACACTGACGCGTCGGAGGTAGAGGAACTTCAGGCTGAGGAGTTAGAGAATGCTATGGAACTGGGGCAATTACCGCAGGAGGGGCTTTGAAGCTTTTCTTGGGGGAGGTGGGACCAGGGAGGGTGTAGACGGTTTACGGGGAGGGTGGGTCGGGTGCGACACGAACTAGTAGACGATGCAGGCGGGAGGTGGGCGCAGTACACTCTTAGTGCATACATGACATCACTCACATAGGAAGCGTTACAGAGACTCCATCACAGTACTCAATAGCAAACGGGGAGGGCCCAGGGGTTGTTCAGGGGTAGTTTCTTTTTGTTTTCTCTTTCCCAATTGTTCCTGCCCTTTCCTGATTGTTGCAAGACCGCTCTACTATATTTGCAATGTGTGATTGCCGACTGTTTCGATGCTTAGCTGAGGTCTTACAGTGCACGATAAGACTGTCGTATATTGATTTGTTACATCACCTTGCGCCGCCGGGCCTCCGGGATGCCGGCACTCAGGCTGTGTATAATGTTCGGCAGACCTGCCCACTGGGCTTCCACAAAGTTTTGTGCACTGTATAGTTGAACTGTAATGTCAATTTATGCTGACGGTTGGCGATATTCACAATAAAGGTCTTTTCAAAAAAAAAAATATATTTAGACTGAATTCACTGGGAGGAGCTTCGCACGCATCCGAGATGGCCGCGTGAGCACAGGGCTCCCGAGACCCTCGCCGCCCTCCGCATAAATCCTGAACGATATCCTGATTACGATGACGGGTTATTGGAGATGAAGCACAGCTGATGGAATAGTCGCTTTCAAAAATTGAATCAGACATCGGGAACCGCTACTACAACATCCTGAACTTTCGAGGCCCACCCCACGGCGAAGCCTGGGGCTCGAGTCGCAAGGATGCCCAGGCAGTAGTTGAACAACAAAGGCCCGCTGGGCTCAGCTTGCTGCCTGGAGTTAGCTTTCGGTTTCACTTTCGGTCATTGGCCCGGTCCTGTCTCGAGATCTATTTGGTGGCCCGAGGTCTAGCTGAACTTTGTGGATTTACTGTGTGCCAAAGGTCTCGGGGGTTTGTGCGCTGGGCCACAGCTCCTGGCTCCTGCTTCTGAGGACTCCGGTGGGTCGACAGCGAAGGGCCATTCTTACCAGGTCTCACAGGCCCCTCGGGGGCACTTTGCCCAACATGGCAGGCAGGCCCTATAATGAGAAGCGGAAAACCAAGACGCCTCTCCGGGGGGGAGCAACTCAAACAAACGTCATGGATCGGTATACGCAGCCTAAGGGGTCCCCTGGTGCTACGAGTAAGACTCTGGAGGAGGTGAGGGAGGACCCGGCTGCGACGATCGAGTTGACCCTGCAGGATGTCATGGGCGCCATTGCTGGAATCAAGACCTCCATCGGCCAGCAATATGAGGCTCTCGCCCTTAAGCTCGACACCGTAGCCATTGACGTCAATTTGATTAGAGCGGACTTATCGAAAACTAATGAGAAGGTCAAATCTTTAGATCTAAAGACCTCCAGCCTTACGACCGATGTGTCCGACTTACAGACGGAGGTCGGCAAATTGCGATCCTCCAATGATCTCATGGCTCGTCAACTTGAGGATTTTGAAAATAGGGCCAGACGTAATAATGTACGTATTATTGGGGTCCCTGAAAAATCGGACAATTCTGCTGCAGATCTACTTGTGGAGGACCTCATTTTAAATCATCTCGCCCCCAGAGGCCTAAGTAAATTCTTTGCCGTGGAACGTGCGCACCGGGTACCGGGTGGGGCCCCTCCGAGGCCGATTATCGCCAGGATTTTCAACTTCAGAGACAGAGACGCTATCCTGCAGGCGTCGCGGGTGGGTGGCCCAGTGAAGTTTGAAAACACAACGGTGAGCTTCTACCCGGACTTTACCCAATTCGCTCAAAGACAGAGGATGGGGTTTCAGGGGGTGAAGCGACGATTGAGAGACATGGGCCTGAAATATGCGATGCTGTTTCCAACCAGGCTCCGTGTCAAATATGAGGACCGGATGTTTTTCTTTGACCGCCCTGAGAGCGTGAGTGACTGGTTGGACACTTTACCAAAGCGGAGCGATCAGACGGAACACTCAGGTGGAGCAGAGGGTGGCGTGCCGGAGCAAAAATGACAATGTGGTTCCTGATTTCCGAACATTTAACATACCATAAAGCTCGGTTTGATATCTTTCATACTTATGTGACTTATGGTGGCATACCCGAGGGTGGCGGGGGGAGTGGAACTCTTTCCTCCCCTGGGTTTCTTTTTGTAGACTAGTTAATGTTAGGGCGACTAGGAACACTGCAAGTTGGGGATGTTTTTGAGTTTAACGCAGGGGTGCAGGGTGGGGGGTGTTGTAACGGGATCATGTTGGGGGGCGGTAGGGGGTGTTTGGGATTGTTTTATTTTTTCTCAAGGCAACGTCGATTCTTCTGTATGGGCACTGTGTTCGCCATGGGTTGGATTCTGCATTTGCTGCTGGGATGGGGGTAGTGGGTTGAAACTGCTGTGCTGGAATGTCAATGGATTGGGGGATAGGATAAAGCGGGGTGTAGTGTTGCAACTGTTGAGGCGCCTCTCCCCTGATGTTGTATTGTTGCAGGAGACGCACTTGATTGGAAACACTTGCCATGCCATGAACCGGCGAGGATATCATCTGGCTGTACACTCTGGGTTCACTACTGGCTCTAGGGGCGTGGGCATCCTTGTCAAGAACTCCCTCCCTTTGGAAATATACAAAGTGGCCCTGGATGACAGGGGGCGTTACGCTGCAATCACAGGGAGGTTGGAAGGGAGGACTGTTTCGCTGGATTCTGTATATGTCCCGCCTGGTCTACAGACCTCGACTTTTGCGGATCTTGGGCGAATGATACTCGGGCTCCCAGATGGTATTCTGGTGATGGGTGGAGATTTTAATTCAGTTGTCTCCGGTAGAGTAGTTTGCTACCCCCCCAGAGACCTCAACAGGTCACAGTCCTGGTTAAGTGGGTTTCTGGAGACTCTGGGCTTGGTAGACTGTTGGAGGTTGATGCATCCGGGACAGACACAGTAAACCTTTCACTCTGGGGCCCACGGCAGTCTCTCCAGACTTGACTATGTCTTGGTGCCATTGTGGCTCCAGATCGGCACTAGTACGAGTGTCGAGGGACGAGTTGCCCCGATCAATCCCTGGTATCTCCGTGACCCCAAAACTCGAGCTGCCTTGATTAAGTCCCTGGATCAATATGTTGCTGAAAACGAGGGGTCCGTGTCCTCCTCTGTGTCATCGTGGGAGGCATTTAAGACGGTCATTCGAGGACAGGCATTATTGTTAATTGCTGGCACCAAGAAAAGTAAGAATGAGGAGGTGGTCCGCTTAGAGACTGAAATAACTGAGCTAGAAAGGAACCTAGAACTGGGTGTGACTCGCAACAAACTTCATGCCCTCAGCTCAAACAACTGGATTATAAGGCCCTAGTGACGGATGTCGCAAAAGTCATGAGTAGAGAGCAGCAGGGCAGGCTGTATGATGTAGGTGATAAGGCTGGGAAGCTGATCGCTTGGCTGGATAAAAGGGAGAGGGCAAGTCGTGTGGTTCATGTGATTGAGAAACTTGCTGGAGTGTGTGTGACTGATCCGGCTGAGATTGTCGAGTTTTTCGCTGAACATTTTCGTACGGTGTACTCCCCAGTCTCCGATAGACCGGAGGAAGACTCCCATCTGTTGTTACGTGACATTTCATTGCCTTGCCTGTCGGAATCAGATAGGGACTTAATGGATGCGGCCTTCTCAGCTGACGAGGTGGCCCTCGCTATTCGGTCTGTGTGCTCGGGCAAGGCCATGGGCCCTAATGGCCTGCCCATCGAGCTCTACAAGCTGCGTCCTGACAAAATGGTGCCCTATCTCCGTGATATGTTCCTAGAGTCGCGAGACGTTAGATCCCTTCCTCGTGATCAGTGTCTTGCTACCATCGTGGTGATCCACAAGGAGGGGAAACCGCGAGATCGATGTGCGTCGTATAGGCACATTTCGCTCTTAAACGCCGAAACAAAGATTCTCGCAAAGTTGTTGGCAAACCGCTTGATAAAAGTAATTAGTGACTTGATTCATCCGGACCAGTCCGGTTTCATCCCACATCGCAGTACAGCGCTTAACTTGAGGCGCTTGCATGGTGTTCTCGCGATGGCGGCGTCGCTGCGTGCGCCGGCCATTTTGTTTTCTCTGGATGTTATAATGGCTTTTGATACGGTGGAGTGGCCATACCTCTGGGCCGCTCTTGCAAAATTTGGTTTTGGTCCTGGTTTCATTAGCTGGGTGAAACTTTTGTATGAGGAGCCGTTGGCACAAGTGGTGGTGAATGGTCGAGTCTCTAAGCCTTTTGTTCTCTGGAGCGGTACGCGACAGGGCTGTCCTCTTTCCCCCCTTCTGTTCACCCTTGCCCTGGAGCCCTTGGCTGCCTGGCTGCGATGGAAGCCCTCTATGAAAGCTATTCAGTGGACCACGGAGTTTGAGAATCGCATATCGCTCTACGCTGATGACATTCTGTTGTACCTTACGTCCCCTCGTAAGTCGTTGAATGTATTGTTTGATGTGCTCACATCGTTCGGCAAGAACTCCAGTCTTGTGATCAACTGGACCAAGTCCTGTGTCTATGTGCTGTCGGGTGGTGCTCCCCCTCTGACGCGCCATTGTCCTATTCAGGTGTCGCAATCGGGATTCAAGTACCTGGGGATTTTTATAACCCTAGATCCTGTGGCTCGTTATGATCGTAACCTGCTCCCTCCCCTCCAGAGGTTAAAAACTGACATTGCGGGCTGGCACAGGCTACAGCTTTCACCACTTGGGCGCGCTGCCCTCTTTAAAATGATGTCCTACCGCGATTTTTGTACGCGCTCCAGAATACTTTTGCTGTTGTTCCGGCGAGTTATTTTTGGGAGGTGGAGAGTTTGCAGAGGCGATTGATTTGGAATGGACGCTCGCGTATTGCCCTCTCCAAGCTTACGCTTCCTTGGTACAACGGAGGTATGGCACTTCCGGATATCAGGCGATATTACTGGGCCGCTCAGTTGGGAGCGATTAATCATGGAATGTACGGACCTGCCTCTAATCCTGCATTCAAGATGGATAAGTACCTGTTACCGGATGGGGACTACACCAGGGCCCTTTATTCCAAAGCATTGGATAGGGAACTCTCGGGACCTACCAAGATAGCAGTACGAGTGTGGTATGATGCGAGTGCGGCAACAGGATGGGGGGATCGCTGACCCGTGCGACTCCGCTTTATGCGTCTGAAAGACTGGGTTCCCTATGGAAGACTAAAGGATTTGAAAAATGGAATATGATTGGCATTAGCAGGGTGAGTGACCTATGGGTCAAGGGTAAAATCAAGACCTTCGAGGCACTAAAGGTAGAGTATGAGCTGAGTGATAGAGAATACTTCCGTTATGTCCAGATTACCCACACGCTGCGTTCGTTTTTTCCTGAGGGCATGGACATTCCCGAATCCTCCCCACTAGAAGATCGGGTGCTTGACGGCCACATGCCGGACAGCACCATCTCTTTGATATACAAGAAATTGATTAATAATCGAGCGGATCTGTTGGTGCGGCTTCGAGAGGTCTGGAATTGGATGACGAGGACTGGCAATCGGCGCTATCCTCGCCGAAAGAGGTCGCAATTCCTGCCCGTTTCCGGCTCGTTCAACTTAAAATCCTACACCGGATATATGTCACCGGCCCGCACTTGATTCACATGGGTTATTCAGTAGATGGGTTATGTAAGCGTGGTTGTGGATTGGTTGGTACCTTCCTCCATATAATTTGGGAGTGCCCGGGAGTGGTGGCGTTCTGGAATTGTGTGCATGCTGTGATGGAAAGAGTCACGGGGGTGGCATTGCTGCCCGAAGCAAGGCGTTGCCTGTTGAATGTATGGGAACCGAATGACTATGACGTGGCACAGACTCAGTGGGCGATCCTTGGGAATATGATTGCTAAGAGAGACATAGCCCCGGTTGTGGGGCTCCCAACGGCCGCCCACGGTCTTGGCGTGGAAGGAGAACATGGATTGGTGTATGTTTAGAGAGAAGACGGTGTATGTGGCACGAGGTAGACCCAAGAAATGGAATAAAATTTGTAGCCAATGGAACTCCTACCGTGGAAACATATGTACACCTCCATTCGTGGAGACCCCAGAGGTTTCTCTCTCCCCCTGATCCAACATTCCAAGTATTGTGTAACCGTTATGATCACTGCTATTGTTTCCTCGCTGCCCCCCCCCTGTGACAATGAAGTCTGTATTAAATTGTTCTGCTGTCTCCTTCCATCCTGAACACATGTCGGAATGTAATGTTTTATTGCCTTGTGTGCAAGTTATTTTTCTTTAATAAAATAAAATTATACCAAAAAAAAAAAGACTGAATTCACTTAAAAATGTAGACCCCAGCACTCGGCTGACGCCAGAACTGTTATAAAAGATTTGCGAGTCTTTATCGGCACATACGCAATTGGCATGCTACATTCTGATCAGGGTTCTGCGTTTAGCTCTCGAGCTTACAAAGAGGCCATGAACAGCATGGGCATTGCATTGCGGTACTCTTCTCCCTTCCATCCTGAGGGAAATGCGGTAGTGGAAAGAAAAAACTGGGACATAAAGCAATCTATAACGGCGAGGATATTAGGTTCGGGTGATGGGTGGGTCAAACATTTAACAAGTATTCATCGTAGTCTTAATAATCTGCCAAGAAATTCTCTAAAAGGTCTCACTCCATATGAACTATTGTTCAGCACTAGAATGCACATTCAGAATCTTGATTGTCACACTTCAGTGGTAGAAGAAAAATCCTTTGATATCAAAGAATGTTTGGCTGTTTTACAGGATTTAAATACAACAAGAAAAAAACTGAGTAACATAAAGTTGAAACAACAGCCGACAGCCACTGAAGAAAAACCACCTGTCCCAGCAAGACCTATTTGGATTCCAAAGATTGGGGATCTGGTCAGAGAGAAGATAGCGGTGAAGAAGGAATTTGGACCTTCTTACAGAAAAGCAGTACCTGTCTTAGCTATCAGCGGAACAAGATCAGTTGTACTACCGCCCCTTGCTGGTATAAAGGAGAACAGAGTTGTATCCATCGACCTGGTAAAACCACAATCATGTGGCCAATAACAAGTAGTAGGCCCAGTGGACTCCCAAGAAATAGCAGAATACCGAAATTTGCTACAATCCAAGAGGCTCATACTGAGAGACTAATCACATTTGATAAATCTGCAGTGAATAACAAAGGACTAGGCAATAATGCCATGGAACTTGTGCCTCTTAAAACCCAAATTGCAACAGTTCGTCAAGAAACACCAGTCTACAATGATGTAGCCTCTGACTATGCTAATGAAACAAAGAAAAATGCAAAAGCAAATGAAAATCCGGAAATAATTTCAACAATTGACAGAACTGCATCTGGCTACTTCATCAACTTCGAAGACTTCTCTGAAGATCCAAGCGAGCATGAAGAAACGCCTCCAACAAAAACTTTCAAAGACAAAGTAATTGAACTTTTTCACCAACTAAAAGAAACATATCTGATTTCACCATGGATTGAATTTTGGATTATGTTAGGTGTACTTACTCTCCTGCTTTGGCTCATCATGGTTCTATGTTTGGGAAAATTCATAGATGGAAAATATAGTACAATGGACACAGCAAGTCAGAACATCAACTTGGTCCTAAAGCCTCACACATCCTCCCACATCGAGAAAAGAGAACTGTCATCAGTAAACATCTCAGCCAATCCAATACCCGGTGGGGTAGCATGGAACAGAACTGATTATGACATTTTTGGCCCGGTTGAGCTCTTGAAATATCTACACCAATTTAAGGTTTCATTAAGTGACATTGTGACACCAAGTACCTTCCAGGATGATTGGGACTTTGAAAACATTAATAATATGATGTCAGATTTAGTAATGTCAGCCAAATTTACAGAACATGATTACTTACAGGGTTCATCGAATTATGAAGACTTATACTGTTATAATCATTATGGTGATCACTATTTGCATAAAACTGCTCAGTCTAGAAATGTTTTATCTTATAACCAATGGGAACACTGTCCAACTCCGCCAAAAGGCAGCTCGAAAACATTTTATGAGAAATTCCAGTACTTCTCAGGGTTTAATAACAGTGGTCCAGAAACGTTTTATTTTAAAATGTTATTTAGGACAGGAATGAAAACAATGTTGACAAATACTAAATTGATTTATTCTGAAAAATTTTATGACAAAATGTCTACATTTGGTTTCAAATTTTGGAAAGACACCAATGAAACAAAAACGATCTGCGGTTCCAAAGATTGGCAAGTTCAAGGCCTAGAAGCATTATTTAGGGCCTGCATGATCCCAGAACAAATTATATTCTTGAATGACACAATTCAACAAACTACTTGTCTTGGCCTAGCTAAGATAAAAGACTTAAATACACCGTCTATTCCGAAACCCATAACTGATAGTGTTAGCACTACAGATATGTAGATAGACGTATCCCATAATTTACACCAAAACAGAACACATCCTGATTGGAAAAAGTGGTTGATCTGGCCAACAGACACGAATAACTGTCAAGATAGATTCCTGAATAAAACACAGGGGTTCAAAATGACCAGGCCAGACCCAAGATACTCCCAGAGACAACAATCAAGGGATACTTAGAACATACAGTGTAGGGAAACTATGCCTTGAGTGGCTAGAGAAATCCACACTGGCTGAAATTAAGCAACACTTGACTTTACTTAAAGACGGTGCTGACTTGTGTGATTTCATATTGGGACCACGCAAACAGCGTCAAAAATGTTTCATAGCGGACGGTATACACGCTGCGTACAAACAAGCTTGGAAATTAATGCAAATTGAAACAGCAGAAAAAATACGAGAAATTGATCGTATACATTTGGAAAAAACACTTTCTGTAGTGGACAATGGGTTAACGACTCTGTCCTCCAGAATATATTCACTGGACAGCATTGTATCATCTGCTTTTGATATAATAGAGCAGGACTTACTAATGTTACAACATGGTCAGTCTCAATTACGTTCTATTGTACAGCTTGGTTGGACGTTGCAAAATCTGCGTTCAGGCTATGTACCATGGCGTTTAATCAACACAACGTCATTATTCGGTATCTTTAACCTTACTGATAAACAAATCAGTTTGGCAAAAAAAGGAGCAGACTATACGATTCTGAGCATTGAAAAACTTGAGAGATTACCATTCACAATGTCAGAGAGACCTGTCACTGAATGGATAATACACGGAACAATTACAATTCCGATAACAACTTTCCAGTTTAAATACTGCCAAGAGTATATACCTGCGAGCCAGTATGAAAGGTTGGGTAAAGAATACATCAAATCAACTCGGGATTTACCTTATACACACAGATGTTATAGTGAAGAGAAAAAGGAGGTATTCCTTAGTTGTAACAATTGTAAAAAATCACTAAGCCGTACACTTCTGTGTCAAGGTATTAATTTGCATGGAGCCTGCGAAGGGTCTTCGAATAACCTTTCATGTCACCTGCATGGCACGCCTGCAAAACAGATAGAGCCATTTTTTAGACCACTTTCTAACGGTAGTTACGTTTTATTAAGTGACCACAGCTGTTGTGGCATGCTGCCAGGAAAAGCCTATCTGACGACCGTAACGTCCAGGGCCGTTTGCTGTATGCAAGTATTGTATCCACACAGCAATCCAGATATGAGGGCTGCGTTATGGCCTTCCTTGAATATTTCTTCTATTCGAATTGATACTTTAAGCAGAATGAAGTCTATTCTTTTACAGACAACTGTGCCTTTAACGTCATCCAAAGAAATATATGGTCTGCAAGTGGCAAGGACCTCGGCAGAGATACATTCCCTTTTATCGACAAATTGCCCTGTGCATTTCGTAGAAATTTTAAGCCAAATCTTAAACATGTCTGATACCAGTAGCATCGCACATGTATTTAAGACAGTTTTTTCGGGACTATTAGCACCCTTTGAAACAGTTCTGGGCATCTTCCCGAATTTTGGCCATTCTGTCTTTGGCGGCCTACCCTTAATCTTGGGACTCGTGGCAGGAATTTTATTTTTGTTCCTTCTGCTCCGATATGGCAAGCCAATCCACAGACAAGACTCCAGCAACGATGGAAGAGACGATCCTAGCAATACAAAACTAAGACCGTATCACTAAGGTCCTCGGATAAGAGATCTGAGTACAACCTGGTTTCTTTCATTCAGACCAATCTGGCAGGATTGCATCTTACCTGTGCTTCGATGTCTGCTATGCGGAGAAGAATGCGTGTTGGACGTCTGTCTTACACTACCATCAGCAGTACCAATGGATATCGATACTTTGCTAGGTCCTTTAACAACTCATGCATCGTGTTGTCCCCAGCTGCTACCCATTCTGATGACGGCATTCGTTGAGACTTCACCACTACGAGTAGGTGGCGGTGAGGTACGAGAGGAAAGCAGCACCAAACAGGTACAACCTTCTGTGAGCATTGCTGATCCTAACATCAATGATAGCAATCACGCAGAGAACTGCACAGTTGCAGTATTTTCGAACTTGGTCGAACTTTCACCTGATGTTGTAGACCAATTTTTTGCGAGTCTGTCTGAAATGATGTTTTCTCCAGTCAACGAGAATAACTCTTAAAAAAAACCAATGAGCACACAGCGTTCCCTGAACTCTGAATTCGGCCTTCAGTTTTGATAAACAAAGCTACAGCAAATATTTGGAACTATTTTTTCCCTGAAAGCGAAATTATTTCTGTCCATTTTCGAAAATATTTACCTTTTTTTGGCACATGCTACTCTGCTTAAAGTAGAACTATTCTTAGAGAACAGAGCTTCTATTTTTGGGATACTAGAGACAATATTTTACCTCAGCCTCTAGCACATACACAACATTTTGTATAAATATGTGATGGAATGGTCTCGACCTTCTTTTCTGTATTCAGAGCCATTTCATGTGTAATTTTCGCAATTCATTCAGCTGATATATATATGCATTTATCTGAATGATGACACTGCTTGAAAAGCGTACAGTACCAACACTCATTTTCGTGTATTTACCATATACCATTTCAAATGCGAAATATGTATTTTGGGGTGGGTTGGAAAACACACATGCATCGTTATATGTTTACTATTGCTTAGTTTTTTTGTAATGATGGACATTAATCCGTGGAGTGGGTGTTGTGTTTCTATCTGGGACCCTAATTCGATATTCCCGATTCATGCCCTTATGTGGTTATAATCAATAATATCCTTGTAAAGGCATAAGAATCATATCCATATTCAGTAATAGCCCATGCAGTCCAAAGCACAGCACGGCTACTCCCATCGACTCCTAGAAAGCACAACGCATTCTTTAACCCTTTCGATGCTGATGACGAGCTCAGCTCGTCATGATGCACGGTTGAGCTGTGCTGATGACGAGCTGAGCTCGTCATGAACAATGGGAAAGTGGGGGCCTGCAGCACAGGAGGGGAAAACACCTAGCAGCCAAGGTGTTAAACAAACCAAGCCTCCAGCAGCCCGGGAAATCCCCCCTGCTTTTGTTTTGATTTGAACAAGAACTCCTGGAGTCTAGAAAGAACTGTTAGTTCTTAGTGACGTCTTATGTCCAACCTTACATCAAACTCGGCACCTTTCAGGTATAAATATACCAACTGTTGCCTTAAGCAAACACACGGTGGTTTGGAGCAAAGCGGCTATCTACTTGCCCGAGAGCCCAGCTGATGCGAGAGCCCATGGAAGCCGCCCCTCCCGTTTGACGCACTGAGAGAGACGCTGTCTTTTTCTCCAGCCGAGAAAATCCAGCTCCGGTGTTTCCAGCCTACCCTTGCGGGTTGCTGGGAGATCGAGTCCTGAAGAAAGAGATACCAGACCTCCCACATTCTATTACCAAGGTACGGAGCTGACTAAACCCTTAAGAGAATTCTTGATCCAGATTCTTGGCAAAACAATCTTAACCAACTTAACTTAAAACTGCTACTTACTTACTCCTTCCCAAGTATTAGGCTTAGGTCAGGTACTCCGGGGTAGGCGTAGTTAGAAGCACCAGTTGAGTACGTTAGTCAATGTTTTTATGTATGTATATATTTTATCCATTATTTCATAATACTACTTTTACTGTACGCACTTTACTTTATGATAAGTATTGCAATTGTGGCAATTCATTTCTCTTGCATGAGAAAGAAGACTGCTCAATAAATAACACCTTTTATTGAAAACGCCCGTCTCTCTATTTCTCTGCACTCTGGTGAAACTAAGTATGCATGGTTGACTGAGTGAAATAGCTGCCTATTGTTTTCACACGACTCTAGAGATACACTCTTATTCTGAGGGAGCAAAGTTGTCATGTTTATGCGGTTGTCAGAAACTGAATCCCTTCTTGTCTGAGTCAAGGAATTTCATTCCTCCCTATTCATTCAAGAAAGTTTCTAGTGACCTCTGAGCTAGCTGGCGCAAACCTAAATTAAGTCTAACATAGTCAGTAGAGACCTAGATGACCTCAGTCCTACATCTACACTGCTGGTTATGTTATTCCAATGCGCAGAGCCTATTGGGAAAATAGGAACTACACTACAGTTCAAACTGAGAGACTAATCACATTTGATAAACCTGCAGTGAATAAAGAAGGACTATGCAACAAAGACATGGAACTAGTGCCTCTTGAAACCCAAATTGCAACAGATTGTCAAGAAACACCTGTCTACAATGATGTAGCTTCTGACTATACTAATATGAGAAAGGAGGAAGCAACTACACAGATTAATAACAATCATGATGCAATTCCAACAATTGACAGAACTACCTCTGGCTATTTTATCAATTTCTATGACTTTTCTGAAGATCCTAGTGAACATGAAGAAAAGCCAGCAAACAAAACGTTCAAAGAAAAAATATAACAGAACTCTTTCATCAACTTGGAGAAACATATCTGATTTCACCATGGATTGAATTGTGGATTGTGTTAGGTGTACTTTTCCTCCTGCTCTGGCTCATTTTGGTTTTAAGCTTGGCAAGAATGATTGATGAAAAATACAGTACAATGGACACAGCAAGTCAGAAAATAAACTTGGTTCTAAAGCCTCACAAATCTTCTCATATTGAAAAAAGAGAACTATCATCCGTAAACATCACAGCCATTCCTATACCTGGTGGTGTAGCATGGGACACTACTGATTACGACATCTATGGTCCGGTTGAACTCTTGAAGTATCCACACCAGTTCAAGGTTTCTTTAAGTGACTTTGTCTCACCGAGCACTTTCTCTGATGATTGGGACTTTGAAACTATTAATAACATGATGTCAGATTTAGAAATGTCAGCAAAATGTACAGAACATGATTATTTAGAAGGTTCATCAGATTAAGAAGAAATGTATTGCTTTAATCATTATGGGCACCACTATTTGCATAAATCTGCGAATCCTAGAAATGTTTTTACTTATATTCAATGGGAACATTGTCCAACACCGCCAAAAGGCAGCTTGAAAACATTTTATGAGAAATTCCCATACTTCTCAGGGTTTAATAACACAGATCCAGAAACGTTTTATTTCAAAATTATGAATAAGACAGGAATGAAAAACATGTTGACAAATACTAAACTAATTTATTCTGCAAAATTTTATGCACAGTTGTCTACATTTGGTTTTGAATTTTGGAAAGACAACATTGAGACAAAAACGGTCTGGGGTACAAAAGACTGGCAGGTACAAGGTTTAGAATCATTATTCAGAGCCTGCATGATCCCAGAACAAATAATGTTCCTGAATGACACCATTCAACAAACAACCTGTCTTGGCCTAGCCAAGATAAAGGATTTAAACAAGTTGTCTATACCAAAGCTTATACATGATAGCAATAGCACTACAGATGAGGAGATAGACGTATCCCATATTTTACACCAAAACAGAACTAATCCTGATTGGATAAAATGGTTGATCTGGCCCACAGAAACTAATAACTGTCAAGGTAGATTCCTGAACAAAACACAGGGGTTCACACAGAACAGGCCAGACCCAAGATATTCCCAGAGACAACATCCAGGGATAATAACATCATACAGTGTAGGAAAACTATGCCTCGAATGGCTACAGAAAACCACACTACCTGAAATTAAGCAACACTTGACCTTATTTAAAGAAGGCGTTGACTTGCGAGATTTCTTATTGGGACCTCGCAAACAGCGTCAAAAACGTTTCATATACGCCGGTATATATGCTGCTTACAACAAAGCTTGGAAAGTAACGCAAATTGAAACTGCTGAAAAAATACGAGAAATTGATCGTCTTCATTTGGAAAAAACACTGTCTGTAGTGGACAATGAGTTAACGACTCTGTCCTCCAGAAGTATTCTTTGGACAGCATTGTATCATCTGCTATTGATATAATAGAACAGGATATGCTAATGTTACAACATGGCCAGTCCCAATTACGTTCTATTGTACAGATAGGCTGGACGTTACAAAATCTCTGTTCAGGCTATGTGCCCTGGCGTCTAATCAACACAACGTCAGTATTTTCTATCTTTAACCTTACAGATAAACAAATCTCTTTGGCACAAAGAGGAGCAGACTATACGGTGCTGAGCATTGAAAAACTAGAAAGATTACCATTGACAGTTTCCGAAAAGCCTGTCATTGAATGGATACTACATGGCACCATTACAATACCAATAAAGACATTTCAGTTTCAATATTGCCTAAAGCACATACCAGCGGGCCTGTATGAAAAGTTGGGTAAAGCGTACATCAAGTCAACCTGGAATTTGCCTTACACACATAGATGTTGGAGTGGGGGTAAAAAGAAGTATTTCTTAGTGGTAACAATTGTAAAAACTCACTAAGTGGTACACTTCTGTGTCAAGGAATTAACTTGCATGGAGACTGTGAGGGTTCATCAAATGACCTTTCTTGCCACCTGCACGGCACCCCAGCCACACAAATAGAGCCTTTTTTCAGACAACTTTCCAACGGCAGTTACGTTATGTTACGTGACGACAGCTGTTGTGGCATGTTGCCAGGAACGGCCTATCTCGTTAGTGTTACATCCAGAGTCACTTGCTGTATGCAAGTATTGTATCCAAACAGCAAACTAGACAAGGAGGCAACAATATGGCCTTCATTGAATATCTCTTCTATTCGAATTGATACTTTAAGCAGAATGAAAGCCATTCTTTTACAAAAAACTGTGCCTTTGACCTCGTCCAGAGAGACGTATGATCTGCAAGTCGCAAGGACGTCAGCAGAGATGCATGTATCATTATCAACAAATTGCCCCATGCATTTCGTAGAAATGTTAAGTCAAATCTTAAACATGTCTGATACCAGCGGCATCGCACATGTATTTAAGACAATTTTTTCAGGACTATTATCACCCTTTGAAGCAGTCCTGAGCATCTTCCCGAATTTTGTGCACTCTGTGTTCGGCGGCCTGCCTCTCATCTTGGGACTCGTAGCAGGAATTTTATTTTTGTTCCTTCTGCTACGATATGGCAAGTCCAGTCACAAGCAATACCCAGGTTACCATGGAACAAACGATCCTGGCAATGCGGTACAGAGATAGGATTACCAAAGTCCTCGGCTTGGCTCGGCTAAGAGATCTGAATACCACATGGTTTCTTTCATTCAGACCAATCTGGCAAGATTGCATCCTACCTGTTCTACAATGCCTGTGGAGAAGAATGCGTGTTAGACGTCTGTCTCACACTCCCATCAGCAGTACCTATGGATGTCGATACTTTGCTTGGTTTGGTAACGGCTCATGCAACGTGTTGTCCCCAGCGGCTACCAATTCTGATGACGGCATTCGTTGAGACCTCACAGCAACATGCTGGCAGTGAGGTACGAGATGAAAGCGGCACACAGGTACAACATTTCGTGACCATTGCTGATCTAGACAACGATGACGGCAATGCATCTCACATATGCACTATTTCTACTTTTTCGGACATGGTCCAACTTTCACCTACTGTTGTAGACAAATTCTTTGCCAGCCCATCTGAGTTAATGTTGTCTCCTAACAACTAGAATAACTTTTGAAAACAAGAGCACACAGCATTTCCTGAACTTTGAATTCGGCCTTCAGTTTTGATAAACAGAACTTCTAAAAACTTTGGAACTATTGTTTCCTCAAACTAAATTATTTTTTCTCATTCCCAAAATATTTACTTTTTTTGGCACAGAGTAATCTGCTTAAAGTAGAACTATTCTTAGAGAACAAGATTTCTATTTTTAAGGAAAAAATCTAGAGACAATATTTGAACTCAGCCTCTAGCACATGTACAGTCTTGTATAAATATGTGATGAAATGGTTTCAACCTTCTCTTCTGTATTAAGAGCAATTTCATGAATGTAACTTTTCGTGATTCATTCAGTCAGCATTTCAAATGTAAACTATATGCATTGTTTGAATGATACCATTGCTTAGAAAACGTACAAAACAGTACAATACTCATTTTCGCGTACAAACCATTTCAAATGCATTTTTTGTATTTTTGGGTGGGATTGTAAACACATGCTTAGATATGTTATACTTGCTTTAGTACTTAGTAAAGATGGACATTGTACGTGGAGTGGGTGTTGTAGACAAATCTAGGGCTCTAGTGTAATTTTCCCGATTCATGCCCTTATATAGGTATAACTCATCATATCCTTATATAGGCATCAGAATCATAACCATATTTAGACTCAGCCAATGTAGTCCAAATATGGCATGGCTACTTCCACAGATTCCTAGAAATCACATTGAGTTCTTGAAGAGACCAAGGGCCATATGTAGGTAAATGGCATTTACCGAATCGTAAATACCGAATTTTACCGATTCGGTATTTACAATTCGGTAAATGCCATGTAGGTAATTATTCTGTAAATATTACCGAATCGGTAATATGCGGTAATTACCGAATCGGTATTTACCGATTCGGTAATTGCCATTGATTCCTATGGGCCTTGAGGCCCATAGGAATCAATGGCAATTACCGAATCGGTAAATACCGATTCGGTAATTTTACCGATTTGTCAAGGGGGACAGGGTGTCACTTTGACACCCTGTAGCACCCCTGATTTTGGCTTGTGTGCAATGTGACACACATACATGCCCTTAGGGCATGTATGCGTGCCACATGGCACAGGTGTACATGCACAGATGTGCATGTACACAGAAATTCGTTATTTACCATGCCATTGTATTTCATGGTAAATAACGAATTTCTAAGGGCCTGTGGCACTGTTTCCAGTGCCACCTACATCCCAAAATTCCGATTCTGTACATTTACCGAATCGGTACTTTACCGATTCGGTAAAATTACCGATTCGGTAAATATACAGAATCGGTAATTTTCAGGCCCCCTACATCTGGAATTACGAATACCAGTCGGTAACGGCCGAAATCGGCCGTTACCGACAGGTATTTTCCCACCTACATATGGCCCCAAATCTCCAGCAGTCCGGGACTTTCCCCTGCTTCTGTATTGATTTGTCCTAGAACTCCTGGAGTCCTAAAAGAACTGCAAGTTCTTAGTGATGTATTATGTCCAACCTTCCGTCAAACTCGGCACCTTCCAGGTATAAATATACCAGCATCTGCCCTAGTAAAACACAAAGTGGTTTGGAGCAGATCCACTGACTACTTGCCCGACGCCCTGCTGTAGCGTGTGCCGAAGGAGCCCGACCCTCCAGCTGAAGCACTGAGAGAGACGCTGTCTTTTCTCTTTTCGAGAAATCCAGCTCCGGTGTTTCCCGGCTACCCTTGTGGATTACTGGGAGATCATGTCCTGAGAGAGAGATACAAGACCTCCTACATTCTATAAACAAGGTACGGAGCTGATTAGACCCTTAGAGAATTCTTGGATAGATTCTTGGCAGAAACTATTTAACTCAAACTACATCTCACTTTCTCCTTCCCATGTACTAGGCTTAGATTAGGTATACCGGGGTAGGCGTATATTAGAAGCACCAGTCGAGTACATTTAGTCATCTTTTATCATCGTATGTATTTTATCCATTTTAAGTATCTTATGGCTTAGAAACTAGATAAATGCTTTTACAGTATTATTTCATAATACTCTTTTTACTGTACGCACTTTACTTTATGACAAGTATTGCGATTGTAGCAATTCGCTTCTCTTGCATGAGAAAGAAGACTGCTCAATGAATAACCTTTTTATTGAAAAAGCCCGTCTCTCTATTTCTCTGCACTTCTGGTGAAACTAAGCATGCACGATTGACTGAGTGAAATAGCCATCTATTGTTTCCGCGACTCTGGAGATACATTCCTTATTCTTGGGGAACAAAGTTGTCATGTTATATGGTTGCCAGAAACGAATCCCTTCTTGTGTATTCGAGAAAGTTTCTAGTGACCTCTGAGCTAGCTGGCATTCACAAATTAAGTCTAACATATTCAATAGAGACCTAGTCGACTTAAGTCCTAAGTCTAAACTATCGTTTATGTTATTCCAATGCGCAGAGCCTATTGGGAATATAGGAACTACACTACAGAGGTGTCTCAAAGTCCAGTTATTTTTAGGTCTCGCCTAGCATCGCAGCGCATGCGCTGTCCGCTTTGCGAGATCTATTGTCATTGAGTTGAATTCAGAAGTGGAGTGGAAGCTCCGCCCAGACTTTCGATTGGCACACGTCATCCTTTATGGTAAACACTCGCCTCCGATTGAAAGTGAGGCTTTTTGGTGACCGCCCGGTCTCCTTTAGACCCGCCCATCCGGACTGGATCGTGATAAAAGGCTGAGCCTAGTTTGGAAAGGCACATTACTATTTTGTATTCAGATTTTTAACCACAGGACCGCTTCGATTTCTGGATTCAATTTCTCACTTTCTGCTGCAGCTTTTCTTTTATTTGTTATTTTTTATTTCAACAGTCCTTGAATTCCCCGATCACTTTTTTTTGTTTTAAAGTGACTTCTTACAGAGGCGCCTGCTGTGTTTTAAACTTGTGTTTTATTTTATTTTTCACATTTTTTTAATTGTTGCCCTCACGTGGCCATGAGCACATTTTTATCGGCTGCCGAACCGCTCCGTGGTGGCCGTTTTCTTCCTCTTCTCTATCTCCTCGTCCTTCTTGTACTTCATCTACGTCGCACCTGGAATAGTGTTGAGTGGTATTTGTGTTCATCTAAGGAGTGTGTTCTTTTTAGAGTGACTGTGTGACAGGATTCGGCACCCCCTTCAATCAGAGCTCGAAGTTAGACCCCAGAATGCAGCAAAGCAGATGTAAATACTTTTGAAGAACAAAATGCCCTGGACACCCACAGAGCATGAGATGGATTTAGCAGATGCAAAGATAGAGAGCGAGAGCCCCTCTAGACACTATGGGGTCCATTAGGATTGCGGTGAATCCGCATCCTCCGGGCCGGCGGAAGCCACCGCCGGCCCGGAGGATGCGGATTCACCGCTGCGGTGTTAGAAAAGACCCCCCGCCAGATTAGGATAGCAGGGGGATCGGGAGAACCGTCCGCATCTTTTCCGCCGTGGTCCCGCGGCGGAAATGCTTTAATATGGTGGCAGTGTCTGTCAGACACCGCCAGCCATATTAGGATTTGCCTTCGGACATGCCTTTCTACTGCAGCAATGTCGCCACAAAAAGGCATACGGTCTATTCTTTGGGGGCCCGTTGCGGGCCCCCAGGGTGAAGGGGTAGTGTGGGTACACATAGGGGGTACCTATGGTACCCCACTGCATTTGCTTGCACATAGCGGCAGGCACCGCGCGGTGCCTGACGCTTTGTGCATGCAAATGCACAGCATGCAGTTTTAACATTGCGGCGGGTGCTGCTGTAAGCAGCACCCGCCGCAATGGTAAAAATACAGGATGTGACCGCCAGGGTGGTGGTCACATCCTAATTCACACGGAGGGACCGCCGCTGCTCCTGCGGACGGTCCCTCCACCTCTGGGATGGCGGACGGACGCAGGTCTGTCCACCATCATAATGACCCCCTATGTTAGGAGTGGAAATGTGTGGACCGGTGGGAGTTTGAATCTCTTCTGCTATTACTTTCCCAGAATGCTCTGCCGAAAGGTGTTTATTTGTTGGAGGTGTGAACTAAGCACACATTGACAGTTCCAGTGCAGCCTTCAGACAATGTAAGTACTTGAAATATATGCTTTAAATTCTAGTGTTTCTGAGAAGAACCGGTTGGCGGTTGTGCTTCCCTTACAGACACCCCCCATCCCATTGTATGTTTTTGTCATATCCCTAGTGAGATCTGTGAGAGTCGAGGGCCCCTCATCACATTCTGCTGGGACCCCATCATTTTGTGTTACGTCACTGGAGTATACTGTGATATCTGCACGCAGTAAGACGTGATAACAAGTTATCTTGCTACTTTCTTCATTTCCTCCTTTCCTCCACATTATGTCACATAGCGCCCCGAGGCAGATTTAGTAGTTATGCGCGCTATTCAAGGACACCGCGTGATGTAACATTATATTGCCCTTCTACCTATTATTTTTTTTGCTTTCCCCTATCCTGCTATACTAGGCAAGCTCTGTAGTGACAGTGGGAGGCACCGCAAGGCAACTTTTAAGCCCCTTCATATGGGCCACCACGGTCATTTTGAGTACAGGCCTTTTGTCATTGACATGAGAACTTTCCCACAATAGAGGCGAGGGAGCATGTTGGGTCCAGAGTAGGGATATCCCAGAGTGATCATAGTAACAAGCATTTGCAATGCAATAGGTCTCGTCTTTTACGCGAGTTTGAGCTATTGGCATTGTAGATGACAATGCCTTTCATTTATGTTTTAAAAAATAAAGCATAAATAAAAGGCATTTTCATTTACAATGCCAATAGCTCAAACTCACGTAAACGCGAGACCTATTGCATTGCAAATGCTTGTTGGCTTTGTAATAAATCGAGTAAGCTCATATAGTTGTCCGTGGATTATTATGTACCAGAGAGTTATTGTCTAATTAACTGTGTATTAATAAATGTTCTCCCCTTTACACTTTTATGCTGCTAAAAAGAAACATCAGAGTGTGTCTCTAGTAAATGTCTAGAAATAATGGGCCCGCCCTTTCAGCACAAAACTCTAGTTACATTAAAAAATCACCCTCCTCATGCCCCTTAAGCTAGGTCAGTCGAAAAAGTGTGTCATTCTGGAAAATTGGGCTGTGGACCAAAAACGTTTGGAGAGTACTGATGTAAATAAAGGTCATTTGCAGAGTACTTGAACGAGAAGTTTGTCTTCCATTTTCTGTATTTGCTAAACAGAAGTTTAGAAGCGGTTTTGCCAGCTCAAAAAAGCTTAAGTGACTTCTTTTGCCGTTCAGTGATATTTTATAGGCAAAAAATGCGGTCTGTTGTTGATTTGTCCCTATGTTTTTACAAAGACTTGATGATTTGCCCATTTTTTCACAAGCTTTTATTTTTGCTATTTTGTCCACTACCTCCACATTAAAATACCGGCGACAACCTCTGGCCAGGGTGCAGCAACCCCCGTACCCTGAGCCAGGCACCCGAGGGCCCCTAAACACACTGACGCCGCTGCAGTCATGCCTGGCTTGTGCCTCTTTAAGAGCTCGGCGAGGGCGGTGCTACGCCGGGAGCCAGGAGGAATCACTTCCAGGTCCGGTGGAGCAGCTGTTTGTCAGTGTCTCGCCTGTGTTTACGTTAGTGGTTCCTGGGAATCCCCCGGTATTCCGGGAAGGGCGGCGGGTACGCTGTAGCTTCGATCCGTTCTGGCTGCGCGTGACGGGGGGACGCGCGCGGCGCTCCGCCTCTCCCTGCGAGGCTGCGATGCGCTGACGCCTGTTGCTAGGTCACTCGCCGCTGCACCGCTTCCTGGGTACACGGGGGACCTGTCCGCACACCGGACCGGGCGGCGGTCGTTGTTACCTCCGCAGCGGGCGGCAGTGGGGCGACGGGCCCAGGGGGCTGCGGCGCAGAGTCCATGGTAAGTGCCGACAACGAGCTGAGCGAATTGGGGAAGATGAGGGTGCACACGGGGTGCCCGTGTAATACAGCACTTCACAGCTGGCAGGGGATGGGGGGGGGGGGGGGAGGGGGCTAGGGTGGTCTAAATACGGTCTCTTGTACGTACAGTGCAATATGTGAACGTGAGTGGTTGGTACTCGTCGTAAACATTACACCCGACTTAAAAACACCTATGACGCCTTAAGCAAGACCGCTGACAATAACACATTCTTATGCACGTTGATCGACCTTGTGTACCCCGTTTTAGTGCCACATCTGTCTTGTTTGGGGGTTAAGTCCTCTCCCCTCGAGTGATCGAACTGACGTCACTGCGAGGCAGGCTGGGGGTGGAAAGCCTGGCTTATGTTCTACCTCCTATTATGTAACCGAAAGCAAAAACGCCTTGGTGCATATTGTGAAACGACGAGTGCTTATCTGTAAATAGAACTTCCTGTGGCATTTAATCACACGGGCTACATACAGCCCCCTGGACGGCCAGCGACATCAAGTGTTTAGTCAAATAGTTCAAATGGTTCAGTTTATATATGTAAATTGGTTACCAGTAGCATTTATCTCTGTATACATATGGAACATTTTATTAAACGGATTTAAAAATAAATTAAATAGAAGTCCCAGCTTCTAATGTTGTTTATTCTTTACTAGTAGGGAAAGGGACATCGAAGGGTTGCAGTCAAAATATCAATAGAAATAGAAGACCTCTAGATTTCAAGCTAACTCTTACCTATTATTATTTGCACCCGTTGGGACCCTGGGCATGTAGCCGATAATGTCTGCCCAGAGCTTTCAGTGTAGACATTTCTTACCTGAGCACTAGACCCATTTGAAAACGTTCGCTCGAGTAATACAAATGCCCTCTGACTTAGCAATTACTTCCCCACACTAAACCCTTCTCTCTCTGTCCGCTGTGTTTATCTTTTCCTGAGCTCCTTACTTTCAAGTTTCAAATCATTAATTGCTACAATGATTGTCCATTTACCAAGGATCTGGTTAAATATATATCTTTTCGATCTGTCTCCATTCATGAGAGGCTTTGATCCAAGTTATGGTTCGGACTACCTTGATTTATGCTGACCGTATACTGTGTGGTTTTGTTCGCTGAGGAATATTTGAATAATGTTCGGGAAATGGGTGTGTGTCGGGTGTGAAAAAGAGTCATTCGTGTAATAGTGAGCGATGCTAGTAGGCATGATATCAGTGTGAACATCCCCAGTCTATGGAGAATTTTTAGGGTCTTCATGATATTAAAAAAAAACAGTTAAGATATAAAGGTCGAGATCAGAGGATTGCATCATTGCGTTTCCATTTTCATACAAGGTAATGTATAGCTCATATTTCTGGCTATGCCAATACGACACAAAGGTATTATTCCCCCATTGTGGATTTTTTTTGGTATTTACACTTAAGAGAAGAAGCATAGTGTAATAGGCCAGAAAGGTTATGTCCATAGTTTGAAAAAATGTAGGTCAACTTTTAATGGAGCTTAGTCTTGAGACTGGTAAACTGTTACCGGTTAAGGTTTCCAGATTGTACATTAAGGCTTTGTATTTGTGGTAGCAGCTTGTGGTGTTGGATAGGTTAGGGAAAATGGGATCTGAGGTGCTGTTGCATGCATCCTTCAACTCTGCTAAGATACGAAGCCTCATTTGTTTTAGGTTTGGTGACCATAATAAGATTACACAAAAGTATGAAATAGCAACAGCTTGCAGGGTGGGGGATTTGGGGTGGTAATGGGGAGACAAGGAGGAGTCAGGGAGAAATAGATAAGTCAGTACACAGAGAAATTGCAGGAGTAAGATACCTATTTTGGGTGTTAAAGGTGTGCATCAGTGTCGATGCACATTTGGTTGAAAAGGCAGACTTGTCTTTGGTACATTATCCTGAAGTATACAAAAAAGTGATGGATTGAATGCTTGAATTCATCGCAGTTACTGGTAATTACTCAGGAACGTATCCCAGTCCTTTGTTATTTTGCACACCGTGCCACCTCAGTTTGGACCCCAGCATATGCAAATCAGTCTTGACCCTGCTCCAATGGGCATAGGCTAGACTTAACATCCAGGCCAGGTTCTTCCTGAACCAGAACAGAAGCAGCCTGGACCTGATATCACCCTTATGAGGTCAGGTATAGCCTTGTTCAAGTGGCGCGAATGCACAACACCCATTTTTGGGCATACCTATTCCTCTTAGAGTGTCACACTGAAGTATACAAAAAGTGATCGATGGAATGCTTGAATTAATCTCAGCCATTGGTAATTACTTGGTGGTCGCATCCCAGTCCATTGTTATTTTACACAAAATGCCACCTCAGTTTGCACTCCGGCACATGCAAATCAGTCTTGAATCTGCTCCAGTGGGAATCCCGAATGATTGACAGTGGTTAGGTTTACTGCAAGCATTCCTCTCATCACCTCTTGTGTGTTTGATGTAACATGATAGTTGGGCAAGGGTATGCCCAGACGTGGGTCCTGTGCTCAAAGTGTTACTGGAACCAAACCGACTAAGTAGCCCCAATCAGGGCAAAACTGGTCTTGGTTTACTTGTGTTCCAGTTCAGCGAGGACAAGGCCTGGCAGTTCACACTGGAAAGGTCCTATTGGATCAAGCTCAAGACTTATTTGCATATGACTAGGTACAAACTGAGGGGGCATGGTACGCAAAAGAACAATGGGTTAGCATGCTACCCAGAGCAATTACCAGTGGTTACCCTTATTGCAAGCATTCATCTAATCAACGTTTGTATATTTGGTAAATTATCAGCATGCCTTTGGGAGCATAGAAGAAGAAACACGCATTTACAATGCAAAGTTTGAGCTATTGGCATTGTAAATTACACATTTTTTATTTATGTGTTGGTTTTGAAAACAGATAAATAAGTGGCATTGTCATTTACAATGCCAATAGCTTAATCTCTCGCAAATGCCACACACAAAGACACAGCCCCACAGACCGAGCCCCACACACGCCCCACACACACACACACACAGCCCCACACACACACACACAGCCACACACACACACACCGAGCCACACACAGAGCCATACACACACACACACACACACACACATAGCCACACACACACATAGCCACACACACACCCACTCAGAGCCACACACACACAGAGCCACACACACACACAGCTGCGCAGGGATGAGTAAATTATGCAGCAGGCACTTACCTCTGGATAGCAGTCCTTGGCCAGCAACTGTAGCATGGCCGTCTTCCCACAATGCACCTCTCCCACGAGGACCAGCTTAAACCTCACAACGGCGGAGGCCTGGGGGCTGCACCTTTCTTTCATACTCGGGATGTGCTACGGGCAGGGGCCCATCATGTGCTGAGGCTGGCCTGCTGATGGTGGTACCCCCAGACTCTGCCGAGGCCTCTGCGGGTCCCGAGGTTGCAGTAAAGTGTGGAGGAGCTGGGATATCTGCGGGTCCCCCGGCTGTCCCGCTGCAGTGGGTCCTGTCTGAGGGGTGCTCTGACTACGCCACTGGAGCAGCGCGCCGAGGGCCGGACGGCTGCTGGTGTTTGGGTTGTGCTACCTCTCAGGCCTGCCCCAGGGTCAAACTGGACCGAAAGGCAGTTTTCTTTTTGGCAGGGTTAGCACATAGTGAGGCACAGAAACAAACCCCAGCTCGCGCGCAGGCAACCGGGGACAGGCTCTGCGGGTCCAGAGGGTGCAGTAAAGTGTGGAGGAGCTGGGATAACTGCGGGTCCCCCGGCTGTCACGCTGCAGTGGGTCCTGTCTGAGGGGTGCTCTGACTACGCCACTGGAGCAGCGCACCGAGGGCCGGCCGGCTGCTGGTGTTTGGACTGTGCTACCTCTACAGATGTCACCTGAGATATAAACCTAACTCCAGCTGTAAAAATCAGCTCAGCAGAGTGCCTCCATGCAGGTACTGGGGTCACCATTTTAGGTGCATTCATTCACACCCTCTGCTCTCACTTTGGGTGCCTTTAAACATGCAGGCCTAACTCGACCACCTGCCTTCACTGTGTAGTTGTTATGTTTAGTCTGCACCCGTCTCCTCCAGCTTGGCGCTTGGCAGTGAATGCCCTCTGCCTGCATTTGAAGCTATCGGCGCGCAGCCCCCTTGTGATGCCTGCGAGGCTTGAGCGCGGACCGTGCCCCGCTGCTTGTAAAAGTCCCCCAGCTGCCCCCGAGCTGTGGGTGCCACAGCCGAGGGTGCAGGCACGCGGTGAGGGCCCACCTTGGGAGTCTGTGGGCGATTCAGACGTCCTCTGGAGTCTGGGAGCGCCGCTTGTTGTAATCAGGCTGAGATTACACAGCCCAGCCGCCTCATTGCGCGCTTACTCGCGCTGGACCCACGCGCCTGCATTTTAATCACTGCTTCATGCTGTACAACACTAACCCCTCTTTTGTTGTGCAGGTCCCCTGGAGCTGTCTTGTTTTATTCGCGCCGCCTGCTTTTAATTTTCCTTCGTCTTTGGAGTGCGCGCTGGGACCCGTCCGGTCGCGCTGCACCTCCACCAGCTGATTCCGCCTCCCGGCCCGCCCACTGCAGCCGAGCAAGGTGCTGTCTGGGTCGTGACCTGGTGAGCCGCCATCTTGGGTGAGGGAGTAGGCGAGCGGTGCAGCGCTCGGCTCCTCGCACCCTCGGCCTCATAAATATTCTGGCCTGACAATTGTCCCATTGATTGGGAGTCTGTGGGCGATTCAGACGTCCTCTGGAGTCTGGGAGCGTCGCTTGTTGTAATCAGGCTGAGATTACACAGCCCAGCCGCCTCATTGCGCGCTTACTCGCGCTGGACCCACGCGCCTGCATTTTAATCACTGCTTCATGCTGTACAACACTAACCCCTCTTTTGTTGTGCAGGTCCCCTGGAGCTGTCTTGTTTTATTTGCGCCGCCTGCTTTTAATTTTCCTTCGTCTTTGGAGTGCGCGCTGGGACCCGTCCGGTCGCGCTGCACCTCCACCAGCTGATTCCGCCTCCCGGCCCGCCCACTGCAGCCGAGCAAGGTGCTGCCTGGGTCGTGACCTGGTGAGCCGCCATCTTGGGTGAGGGAGTAGGCGAGCGGTGCAGCGCTCGGCCCCTCCCGCCCTCGGCCTTATAAAATGGTCCCTCCTCATAGGGAGCGCAGCGGACGGGCGCAGCGGGCGCGCCGTCATCGCGCCGAAGTCGCCCCTAAGTCCCGCCCGTCTGTGCCCGTCCGTGCCCAGACGGGCGCAGGGGCCAGAGACTCTGCCGCTCCCATTACTTACAGCACCGAGGCACTTAAAGCCTTTCAGTTCCCCTCCTGCCCCCTCCACCCCATCACTTGGGCTCGTATTACCTCCCTGGAAATCATGGGAAGCTCACACCCTCTACTAGGGGCTGTCACACTTGCTACCCACGAGTCAAGCCTCCGCGTTCTGTACCTCAACACTCGCTCCTTCATTAGGCACCAGATCGACATCTTCCTCTTACTGACCACCGAGAGTCCGGATATACTCCTACTCTCGGAGACATGGCTCTCGGAAGACTCGCTCCCAGACATTCTGGCAGCGTTACCTCCCGATTATTACATGCTGAATGCCAATCGATCTGGCGGCCGTCAGGGAGGAGGTGTTGCAGCAGTAATCCGCAAAAACTTGCAACTCGTCTCCACCTCCTCGCTCATTCTCCCTGCAGTTGATAACCTTGTGGTCAACCTGGGCACGAAAGAAGGCGTTGTTACGCTCGTGGTGCTATACCGCCCCCCGTACCCTATGCCTCTATTTCCCCCTTCTTTTGTCGAACAAATAGCCAACCTCACCACCTCCTCCCCTCGTGTAGCCATTTTTGGGGACTTCAACTACTGGTATTCTCATCAGGACGCTGGCCCTCAGGCCACTGAGCTCTTCGAGGCCCTCTCGTCCCTTACCCTAAAACAACACATTGACGCCCCCACACACACCGGAGGCCATATCCTCGACCACATCTGGACCCATGGGGTCAAGCTTTCCCATCCGGTGATCACCCCCTGCATCTGGTCCGACCATTTCCTGGTAGACGCCACCCTCACTATTACTGGCCATATCAGAGCCCCTCCCTCTGAGGGTGGCATGGCACGAAAATGGAGGGCTGTAGACACGCAGGTTCTCCTTGACCTCCTCTCGAAATCCCGCCCTTCCCTCTCGTCGGACCTCAGCACTGACAAGCTAGCTCATGACATCTCTCACTGGCTTGTCTCGGCTAGCGACATCTTAGCCCCCCTCACCAAATTCCCTCGGTCACGGCACAATCACTCCCATAAGTGGTATAACCCCGATCTTAAAAAGCAACATCTTGAACTTCGCCAACTGGAGCGTAGGTGGAGAAGGGACTACCACACCTCTAGCAGGGAGTCTTACTTGGCTGCGCGCAACAAGTATAAGAAAGCCATCATTGCGGCCAAATCTACATATATCGCGGAAAGAATCCTCTCTGCACCCATTCAATCCAAAGAAATTTTCAAAGTGATTGGGGAACTCACTACTGACACCAGGACTCTCCCTACCCAGGCCCCTACCCAGGAATCTTGCAATGCCCTTAGCCACTTTTTTGTTGAAAAAATTGTTATGATTAAGGACTCTATCACCACCCCCTCTCCTGACGCTGTTTTCACCCCGGTCCCCCATAACTCTTCCTCACTTCTACACTTTCCTATTCTTGACTCGACCACTCTAGCAAAACTAGCTACCCGGGTCAAGTCTGGTTCCCCGGATGATTGTTGCCCCCCGTCTATACTGCGAGACATCTGTCTCTCTCTTCCCGAAAGCATTCTTCCATTGCTGAACTCGTCCCTTTCCTCGGGCACGGTGCCTGCCTCTTTTAAGGAGGCTGTTCTAGTTCCTCTCCTGAAGAAGCCAGGGGCCGACCCATCGGTCCCTGCCAATTACCGACCTATTTCCCTCCTTCCCTATTTCTCCAAAATCCTGGAAGCTCATGTTACGGCTAGCCTCTCACAGTTTGTCGAAAATTCGAACTTCCTGGAACCCAACCAAGCCGGTTTCCGACCCGGCCACTCCACGGAGGCAGTCATCTTAGCCGTGCTCGACACTCTAAGAGACAATGCTGACAAGGGCATCCCCCAGGCCCTGGTCTTGTTAGATCTGTCGGCCGCATTCGACACGGTGGATCATGACATCCTTATCCGCCGTGTCGAGCAGGCCGGCCTCCAGGGCCCGGCACTGGCCTGGATCCACTCCTTTCTATCTGGTAGGTCTCAGACGGTCAGTCTGGGGACCTTTCGTGGACCCAGAGTCTCCTCCACTTGCGGTGTCCCCCAGGGTTCTTCTCTGTCCCCTCTCCTTTTCAATCTCTATCTTCGCCCCCTTCTTCTTTCTCTGAGGCAGTGGGACGTCACCGTCTTTAACTACGCTGACGACCTACAACTCATCTTTCCTCTCTCCACCCCTTCTGCTGTCTCTAATTTCCACTCTGTTATGTCCCACATTCTTCTCTGGATGAGCCAAAATCAGCTTAAGCTGAATCCTGGAAAGACAGAGCTCCTTCTTCCCGGCAGGAGCTCCATCCATTGGGGTCCACACTTCTGGCCTTCTGGACTTGGTCCTCCCCCTGTCCCTGTGACATCTGTGAAGAGCTTGGGTGTCATTATTGACTCCGAACTCTCCCTCAAGGCCCAGGTGGGGGCAGTGGTCTCGTCCTGCATGTTTCAGATACGCAGGATCAGGAAGGTTGCTTACCTCCTGTCCCCCGCTGTCCTACTTCAAGTCACTCTGGCCTTAGTCCTGTCCCGTTTGGACTTTTCCAATTCTCTCTATCATGGCCTGCCTAAAACCCTGCTTCACAGGCTACAGGTCGTGCAGAACCAAGCGGCGCGTCTTGTATTCAGGACCCCCAAATGGCAGTCGGCCAAGCCCCTCCTTGCTAAACTGCATTGGCTCCCTATCAATCTCAGGGCAGCCTTCAAGATCGGCTGCCTAGTATTCAAGTCCCTTACTGGTTCTTCACCTAGCTTTCTGAAATCTCTTACCACCCCCTACTGCCCCCCCCGCACTCTCAGATCCTCCCACCTTCACCTCCTGGTCATCCCACCCTTCAAGCTTACAAGGATGGGAGGCCGAAGCTTCTCATATCTTGCCCCTACATTCTGGAATTCTCTTCCTTTTTCTCTCAAATCTGTCACATCACTTATCTTTTTCCGTAAGTCCCTTAAAACCTGGCTCTTCCCCCAATCTGGATAAACTCTAATCTGCCCCTCTCAGTATCCCAATCAGCGCCAGGAAACCTACGGTGATAGTGCGCTTTACAAAAACCTCCTAACATAACATAACATAACCTGGCCGGGGCTCCCTGGCATTGTTTCCACCCCCCACGCTCGGCCGGTGGAGCCCTGTGTTACTTCGGCCGGTTCCAGAACGCGCTCCCCGAGACCCCCGGAGCTCCACTGTGACGCCTCAGGGCCTGCTCCCTGCAGGAGCCCCCTCCCGCCCGCGGGCCGCCGCTCCCGGCCTCAGAGCGCGAGACAGGACCGGGTAAAAGGGCCCCGGAGCCCGGTATTTCAGGCACAGAGGCGTCCGCCATCGGGGGAGACAGAGATTCACAGCGGATTACAAGCCTCTGATGACGGGGTCAGCTGAAACCGGGCAGGCATGGGAAGGGGCTGAAGCTGGGCTTCTTTTGATGTGTGCATGGAAGCGTGTGTTTAACTGATTGTGTTTTAAAACTTAGATAACTCTGCCACCTGCCTTCACTGTGTCACTGTGTATGTATGATATTTAGTCTGCACCCGTCTCCTCTAGCTCGGTGCGGGGCAGTGAATGCCCTCTGCCTGCATGTGAAGCTATCACAGCGCGCCCCCCTGGTGATGCATGCGAGGCTTGAGCCTGGACCGTGCTCCGCTGCTTGTAAAAGTCCCCCAGCTGCCCCCAAGCCGTAGGTACCACAGCGGAGGTTGCAGGCGCGCGGGGAGGGCCCCCGGGCCGTGGCTCCCTGGCATTGTTTCCACCCCCCACTCTCGGCCGGCGGAGCCCTGTGTTACTTCGACCCGTTCCAGAACGCGCTCCCCGTGGCCCCCGGAGCCCCATTGTGAAGCCACAGGGCTCGCTCCCTGCAGGAGCCCCCTCCCGCCCGCGGGCCGCCGCTCCCGGCCTCAGAGCGAGAAAGAGGGCAGAGGAAAAGGGACCCGGAGCCCGGGATTTCAGGAACGGAGGTGTCAGCCATCAGGGGAGAGCAGAGATTCACAGCGGATTACAATCCTCTGATGACGGGATCATGCCTGCCCCAGGGTCAAACTGGACCGAAAGGCAGTTTCCTTTGTGGCAGGGTTAGCACATAGTGAGGCACCAAAACAAACCCCAGCTCGCTCGCACGTCAAGCAGAAATGGATCTGAGAAATGCCCTTTAATTTTCAGACTGGGGGGCGTGTTTTTCTTTCTCTCCTCTTCCCATTGGCTGGAATGTAAACTATGGGCGTGTTTTGACTTGTTGTTGTTTACATTCCAGCCAATGGGAAGAGGAGAGAAAGAAACTAAAAAACACACACCTCAATCCGAAAAGACGGGGCTTAAATTGACAAACAAACCTCTTCTCCAATGGCTGGCCGCCGTTTAGGAAGCCGGCCAATGGAGAAGAGGGGCGGGTTTAAGCCCCACTACTAGAAAACATAAAATCTTGCCAGCGAAGCTGCGCAAGTGTAGCCTACGCTGGCCGAGACCTAAAAAAAATACCTATCGCATCTTGGTGCAAAAATTACTCTTGATGCAAGTCAAAGGAATGTGTTATCCCATTTAGGGGAAAGGTCTCTAAGTACAGTGAGAGAAAAGGAGGTAGTAAGATAAAATGTGTGGATCCCTGTAGCATTACATTTGTTTGACAGCCCAATGATGGGGGGAAAAACACCCTTGATGAAACATCGGAATGAGTTTGGAAAACATTTAAGAACATAAATCACATTTAGAAGTAAATTCATCCTTGGGCAAAGTAAGCAGCATTTTGGCATTACATTTAGGAGCAAAAACACATTGAGTTACAAATATGCAACATCAACTGGAGAGTTGGAAGATTTGAGGATCACAAATCTCATGGAGGTCCAAAAGCAACAGGGATGTGGTAACACTTTTAGGAACACAAATGCCCAATAATTCCAGGGTATGGGCGCCTCACTATCCTTGCACTTAAATGGGAGACACTCTTTAGGCTTTTGGCCTAAACAAGCTATAACCTTTAAATAACAATGAAAATCAAAGACGTGCTGCGACAGACTTTTTAAGCTGTCTTTAGATACAATAAACAAGCATTTGCAATGCAACAGATCTCGTATTTACCCACGTTTGAGCTATTGTCATTGTCCATGACAATGCCTTTTAGTTATGTTTTGAAACCTAAATATAGCGCATTGCTTTACAAATGATTGATTGATTGTCATTTACAATGCCCTTTGCCTGCCTTTTGCTGCCCCTATACCCCCTTTTGGAGGTGGGAGTTCCTCAGGGCTCAATTTTGAGCCCCACTCTTTAATATTAAAAAAAAAAAAAATATATATATATATATATATATATATATATATATATATATGGCCTCCTTAGCGACTCTGGCCGAGGGTCATGGAGCTAAAATTGTATTGTATGCGGACGATACGCAGCTGCTCTTCACCTGCGATAAAGAAGTGGATTTTAAAGGAGATATGATAAACAAGAGTTAATCAGAAGTGTTCTCCTGGCTCCAGTCTAATAAACTTAAATGTAATCCTCAAAAGTCGAAGATCATCTTCTTCGGCCACCCCCCAGGAACGTGTGGCAGAACTGGTGGCCAGTAGACATGTCTCCTCCCACAACTTCTATAAAGACAGTGAAAAACTTAGGAGTGAAGCTGGATGAGAATCTTTCCATGCAGGCACAGATTCAGACAGTTGTCGGATCTTGCTTCGGTATGCTGAAAATGCTAAAGCAGTTTCTGCCCCTCCTGCCTATTACACATAGGAAAACAGTAGTCCAAGCATTGATAGTCTCCAGGCTGGACTACGTAAATTTACTGTACCTAGGGCTGCCAGAGTATCTACTGACAGGGCTGCAGGTGGCCCAGAACGCAGCAGCCAGAGCAATACTCATGCTTGGCCCAAGAGCACGGATGTCTTCTCAGTTGAAATCCCTACATTGGCTCCCAGATCACAAGAGGATCCATTTTACGGTAATGGTACTGGCTTTCAAGGCTCTCCACGGCATAGGTGCTGTGTACATCGGGAAGAGAGTCCAGTTCTACTGCCCTTTCCATACACTAAGGTCTTCAACGCTTAAGTTGGCACACACTCCCAAATATCACTGAGCACAGATAGGGGGACACTCTTTTAAGTTACAAGCGGCTCCACTGTGGAACATTCTGCTACTGGAACAAAGACAAACGCAGGACCTTCTTGCGTTTAGGAAGTCACTGAAAACCTGGTTATTCCAGCAATAATATTCAACCTGGTTTCCATAGCACATGGCCAACTTCGTCACCACGCCTTCAGCGCCCAGACATTGTATTGAGCAGCTGCGCGCTTTACAAATACTCATTTAACATAACATAACAATAGCTTAAACTCACGTAAATGCGAGACCTATTGCATTGCAAATGCTTGTTTATTTCAGTTTCTTCTCCAAAGGGAAAACTTTTTTTTCTCCGAAGGAGAAATCCTTACCCTGAACTCCCGTGAAGTTTGGTTTGTTCGGTTCCCCTTCCATGCTGAGATTCCCAATGACCACAAACAAAGTTCGAGGGTGTTCACAAACTCTTCCAAAGGCAATCCAGACCTTCATCTGCCCACTCCCACCCATTGTGCAGGATTTGCTACTTTTGTGGCGTACAATTACACAGTGGCAAAACACCATATCCACCTGCCAAGTATCTTTATGTGGATACCTATCTGCATAAACTGAGCCATTTTTGGCTGTAAAGGTAGATTTGGCCCTTTGTGATTCAGGCTATCGGAAGGCAGTATCCTATTCCCTTAGTAAGAGTTAACAGAATGGTGGCACCCATGCTAACAGAATGTTAAAGACAAGGACGTATTGATAACATGATACTGCTACCCCCTTGTTACGCATAATACAAAGCAGCATGGTGCTTTTCAGTTACAGGGAAAGTGGATCAGACATTGCCACGCTGGAGCTTCCAATATAGTACGGTTTTATCGAATTTTTTTATAGAAAAAGAAGGCTCAGGCCTTTCACCTTGTGGGCTTGGCAACTTGAGCCTGCTTAGGTTTTAGCATGAGTAATGTTTCCATTCTTCATTATGGTATCATACTTTGATGAACCTCTGGACAACCATGCACGTGGGTTTATCAGTCCGGGTGACAGTCACGGAGAGCTGAGCCCATTCAGCCGGCGCGGTGATGAGCAGGATTAAGTGGCCAGTTTCTCTGCCAGTAAATGGTAAATGGATTAATTAGACTTCATCTCTGTAGCACATTCAAGGAAAAAGGATATACGAACATTTCGTTTTAGGGCGTGCAGGTGTAAGCAGCGCGAAGCGCTGCTGTCCAGCAAAGCCTCTATTGTTAGCGACTTGTTCTGGAAGTGGGACAGGGGATGGGCACGAGCTGTCGGTGATTTTTCAGCATGTGCACGCGCACGTACTGCCACGTGCCGTGCATATCTCCTGTCCTTCTTCCGAGGCAAGTCAGCCTCATACAATAGCATTATTTTAACAAACACACACACGCACACACACACATGCACACACAGGCGCACCCACACACATGCCCACACACACACATGCGCACCCACACATGCGCACAATTCCCCTCCCACCCAGCCAGTGCACGCAACTTGTCTTCAAACACCCTGCAAGCTCTCACTTACCGTCTCGGTCCTTGCCCGTCTCTTGGCACGCCACGGGAGCCCTGTGTTGCCTCTGGTGCCATGCAGTCTTCGCCCGGTCCCTCTGATGCGGCCAGGGACTTCAGCATTGAGCCTGCAGGGTTCCGGGTGCTCCCCAGCAGTTCCTTCCAGTTTCTATTGCAGGCCCCGCCCATGTCCCAACGAAGGCTGCCTGACTTCCGCGATGTCGCCTCAGTTCTTCAGGTCAGTATGATCGGCATTTGTAATTTTCTTTCTATTGCTTGTCTTTTCTGGGTTTTCGCCCAACATTATACAAATCCTGCTGTCATTTGTTAAGATTTCCGACTTCAGCCATTGTGCAGGTGAAATCTTCAGATCAGCGACCCCGTCTGCCCTATGATCTTGGGCAGCATACCAGGAAGTAATTTGGTTTTCATTAATACCAAGGTCATGTTACTGACAGATTTGATACAGTTCTGTTTGCTGATCTGCCCGTGCCGCCAGGCGGATAGCTTCCAATGGTGCAGCTGGTGCAGTGGCACCGGGCACACTGCACTCATGTTATTGCTGTATTTCAAAGTTCAAACAGAGGCGTGGAGTCTTTTCTTTCATTGCAATAGGGCCCGTAACCCACTGGCTACGCCACTGAGTGCCACCCTCCCTGGTCTGCAGTCACAGACCTGTGACTTTCCCGTCACTTCTGTGTATTTGCGACTGCAGAGTACGGTTAAGTTTTCTGCCAGGGTGGCGCTTCTTCAGCAGTTCTTTCGACCTTGTAACCGGGCAGGGTGTCTTTTGCGCAGAGCGGCACACTGTCAGCCCGTGCTGTGTGCTGTGAGTGCATGTGTTTAAGAGGGCGAGGCTGTAGCGCAGGTGTCATGCACTCTGCAGCTTTAGAAACCTGTTTATCTTTAGCGATGCTAATAAGGATGAATGTGTGATCCCGTGCTGTGAAGAAGCCTTAAACTGCAGTGGCACCGCGCCTAAAGTCTCTAATGCTGTCAGCCGATCGGGCATTAGCCTGGTAAGCCTAGTGGCCAGTCTGACACTGCCCCAGATTACACATGCTTACATTTCGAACCAGGAAAGAGGTAGATAAAAAAAAACAAGCATTTACAATGCAATAGGTCTTGCAGCATTAAAGTTTGAGTTACTGGCATTGTAAATGACAATGCTTTGCATTAATTTTTTTAAAATTTGCAATTGGTATATAAACATTGTTTGTGAACGGTTAGCTGATGTGGTGGTGTCCCCGAGTGACGTGGTGGTGACCCCGAGTGACGTGGTGGTATCCCCGAGTGACGTGGTGGTGACCCCGAGTGACGTGGTGGTGACCCCGAGTGACGTGGTGGTGACCCCGAGTGACGTGGTGGTGTCCCCGAGTGACGTGGTGGTGTCCCCGAGTGACATGGTGGTGTCCCCGAGTGACATGGTGGTGTCCCCGAGTGAAGTGGTGGTGTCCCTGAGTGACGTGGTGGTACCCCTGAGTGGTGTCTGAGTGATGTGGTGGTGTCTCTGAGTGATGTGGTGGTGTCTCTGAGTGATGTGGTTGTGTCCCTGAGTGACATGGTGGTACCCCTGAGTGGTGTCCCTGAGTGATGTGGTGGTGTCCCTGAGTGATGTGGTGGTGTCCCTGAGTGATGTGGTGGTGTCCCTGAGTGATGTGGTGGTGTCCCTGAGTGATGCGGTGGTGTTCCTGAGTGATGTGCTGTGTGAGGGTGAGGGGTGTGAGGCTGTAAGGGGAGGGTGAGGGGGTGACTGGGTGAGTGTGAGGGTGAGGGGGGGAAGAGACATGCGCTGTGTTAACCTAGTCAATACATCGCCGTAAAGAGTGCCCACCCCACACTTAAATGTAAGTAAAAGTTCTAGGCATCGAGTGAAAAATTGGTCTTGCTTTTTTTTTTCATTTCATTTTTACCGGTAGCATATTTGCTTTGGTTAAATGCGGACCCAGGGTCTATTTTAAGATGTTCTTATATGCATATGAGTCGTTTGAATGTGGTGCAGCATAGGTAGTACATTATATGATCATCATTGGTAGCCATGGGATAAGCATCTGGCCAGCCAAAGGGTAATGCTGCCAGATTTCCTTTACCCTAATGATAATGAAGTGCGATGCCCTTTTAGCAAAATAAGAGGTGAAATAACTAGATGGTAGTACTGTCCCCACTAATGTCTGAAAGTACTAATGCATGCATGACATGGCAGACAAAACCTATTCTGTGGTATGAATACATTCATCTTTCTTATTTTAGCTCTCGACCATGACCTATTGGCTATGCAAATGCTTCTTTTAAATGTGAGTGGGTATAGGGGTTAATGGGGAACACTGTTCTGGCAAGGCTTACAAACAATACCCAAATGCAGTTTGGGATATACATGTGGATAGTATATGAAGTATTTTCATTGTCCTCAATATGTGATTTATGCCAATCATGGCCATACACACCGCATGCTTCCAAAAAAGATGCCCCTTCCAGTCCTGCTGTTGTCCTTGAAGTACTGTGACTACTGTGGTCCATTTTATGGCAACCAGGGATTAGTAAAAGATTGTGGTGTGTGGACGAAGCTACTGTAATAGGTTTGCCAGGGAGTTCTGTCTAAGTAAGTTCCAAGCCCACACACAAGGTAGTTGAAAGATTTTTTTCAAAAACACTATGACGCACAATGCATTGACCATGTTATAGCACTTTTTTGTTAACTTTAAGCCATGCTGTACAGGAAGCGCCGCTGTGTAACAAGTCTAAAATACACTAACCAAACCGACAGATTCCGCAGACGTGAAAACCTATTGGCTTTGGCAGTGCTTGTTTCTTAAAGAAAATGGGACTGGATATAAATTAAGAGTAACAGTAGTCCTCTGAACCACTAACTACTCCCCAATAAACTTTTACATTCACAATTGCAAATATGTTAACACCCCAACTCCGGAATCTGTAACTTTTCAAAGATGTGCAGCTGGATTTCGGGTGAAAAGCATTGATACATTTTATAAGGCATCACTATTTAGAATGGATGCCATAAACACGCCTCTTATGATCACTGATTTGTTACGTTTTTCTAGTCCATTTTGCAATATAAACAACCTCTTACTGAATCACAATAAAAAAGCCATTTAGTAGTCACAAACTGTCATTTTGCGAATACCAAACTTTGGAACCCCAAAATGACTTTGCACATCAAACCCGAATATCTCTGTTTATTATGTAGCAGCCTAGCTTACGCTGTGTGTAACTCCATATTAAAATAATGACCTGCATATTTACAGTGCTTTCAGTTTCAGGCTGAGGATTTCGTAGCGCTACAAATAGATGACCCCGCTGCACCAACCAGGATCAGTTGTATGACTGTCTCGTCCTATATACAGACATCGGCAGTGACCGCATTAACCCAATGATCTCTCGTGGAATAAAATCCCGCATTTCCTCAAGATTTCTTCAACTTGCATTTATATTTAATTTATGAAGCTGAAAGGCTGACATGATAGTTTTAGCATATTTTGTCCTTTTGAGACACATTCCTGACCCAGTCCGCGTTGCACTCAGTTTCCCTTCTTGTTTTAAGCAGTGAACACTTTTGGGTGGGGGGGGGGGGGGGGGGGGGAGGAGGGGCACTGAGGCCCCCTGGTCACCTCTGCCCGAGCACTCAACCGGCACCAAGCAGTGCGGAGCTCGCTTGCACCCGATCCTCTGCCCACCCTCCTCTCCTACCGGCACCAAGCAGTGCGGAGCTCGCTTGCACCCGATCCTCCGCCCCCCCCACCCACTTTCCTACCGGCACCAAGCAGTGCGGAGCTCGCTTGCACCCGATCCTCTGCCCCCCCCACCCCCCTCTCATATACATTCTTGATGAATTATGTACACGTTTAATACATTCTATTTTAATATGAGTGAAAAGTCTTCTGCTTTAAAAGCAATCTTCTTTGAAACTTTTGCAACTAAAAAGGTCACACGAACCATGGTTCTTTTGAGGACATTTAAAACAGTTTATGTGTCACACTTAAACAATAATGTGGGAATATATGTTTGAAAAGGGAAAACAATGACATTGTTACACATCTAGCCTTTGATGCATCATTTATGACAGCTTTCTTCTGAAATGGGAAACATACCAAGACTCCCAGATCGCTGATGCTAATTAAAACATTGATGAAAGCATGGGGTGTACCAAAGATCAGACCAGAGAACCTATACTGTAAATGTATTTCTGATTGGTGCCGGTAGGAGAGAGGGGTGGGGGGGTGGGGGGGGCAGAGGATCGGGTGCAAGCGAGCTCCGCACTGCTTGGTGCCGGTAGGAGAGGGGGGTGGGGGGGCAGAGGATCGGGTGCAAGCGAGCTCCGCACTGCTTGGTGCCGGTAGGAGAGGGGGTTGGGGGGGCAGAGGATCGGGTGCAAGCGAGCTCCGCACTGCTTGGTGCCGGTAGGAGAGGGGGGTGGGGGCAGAGGATCGGGTGCAAGCGATTAAGCGAGCTCCGCACTGCTTGGTGCCGGTAGGAGAGAGAGTGCTTGGAAGTCTGGGAAGATGAGGACATGCGTGTGTATAGAAGGAAAGCAAATGAAAATTACAGGGGTGGGAGAGATAGGAGGGAAGGAGGAAAGTAAAACAAGCATTAGAAATGCAATAGGGCTCGGATTTATTTGAGTTTGAGCTAATGGCATTGTAAATGGCAATGTCTTTTCGCCATGTGTTATGGAGTGTGTGCATGTGGTGTGTAGTGGAATTATGTGGGTTGGATTGGAATTGTAGCAATGGTGGCATGCTGTGCTTTAGATGAATATGTTTAAAAGTAAAGTGTACCATACTGCGATTGCTACAATAGTTAATTGTGGGAAACAACCTTTACAACGCAACTTTTACACCGCACTACCATTACAACGAAACTTTTACAACGCAACATCCATTACAACGCATGCATTTACAACTCAACCATTACAACGCATGACACTACAACACACACCACTACAACGCATGCCATTACAATGCAGTCATTACAACGCATACCATTACAACGTATAGCATTACAACACATAGTACCCTTACACTATCCAACACATACCCTACTGTTGCACCCCCTGGAGTTAGAATAGTAATTTTTACCCCTACACTATCCAACACTTACCCTACTGTTGCACCCCCTGGAGTTAGAATAGTAATTTTTACCCCTACACTATCCAACACTTACCCTACTGTTCCACCCCCTGGAGTTAGAATAGTAATTTTTACCCCTACAATATCCAACACTTACCTTACATGCAATGTAATGTTATGCGTTGTAATGGTATGCGTTGTAAAGGTAGTATGTGTTGTAGTGGAATGGGTTGTAAAGGTAGTTTCAAAGAATTTGTTGTAATGGCATGCGTTGTAAAGGTATGCGTTGTAATGGATGTTGCGGTGTAAAAATTGCGTTGAGAGGCGTTGTAAAAGTATGCGTTGTAACGTCATACATCCGTTAATTGTGGATGCGTTAACAATTGATGCGTGCACTGATGGCTGGTGGTGTGTGTGCCTGCCTGTAGAAATTGTGCACTGATGGCTGGTGGTGTGTGTGCTTGGTGGAAGAATGCACTACCGGCTGGAGGTGTGTGTGCCTGGTGGAAGGGTGCACTGACGGCTGGTGGGTGTGTGCTTGGTAAAAGCGAGCACAGATGGCTGGTGGTGTGTGTGTTTGATGAAAGCGTGCACTGACGGTTGCTGGTGAGTGCGCCTTGTAAAAGAATGCACCGACGGCTGGTGTTGTACACCTGGTGGTGTTTGTGCTTGGTGAAAGCGTGCACTGACGGCTAGTGGTGTGTTGTTGTGTGTGTAGTGGTGAGTCTGTGGGGGTGAGTGTGTGTTGTGAGTGGTGATGTGTGTGGTGTTGAGAGAGTGGTGTGTGGTGTGTGTGTGTGGTGTGTGTGTATGGTGTGTGTGTGGTATGTGTGCGTGGTGTATGTGTGTGTGTGGTGTGTGCATGGTGTGTGTGTGGTCTTATGTGTATGGTGTTATGTATGTGTGTGGTGGACTTAGTTTGAGTGTTTGTTTACTGCCCACTCACACACTGCCCCTACACATTCACACACTGCTCACTCTGCACACTCACACTGTTTACCCCGCACACTCACACACTGCAGTCACTGTTACTCTGCAGTCACTGTTACTCTGCAGTCACACTCACTCTGCAGTCAGTGTTCACTCACTGTCGCTGCACTCGCTCTGCACTCACTGTCACTCTGCACTCTCACTGTCGCTCTCGCACTCACTCTGCACACACTCACTCTGCACTCACCGTCACTCACACTCACTGTCACTCTGCACTCACACTGCACTCACTCTGCACTCACTCTGCACTTACTCTGCACTTACTCTGTACTTATTCTGCACTCACTCTGCACTCACTCTGCACTCACTCTGCACTCACTCTGCACTCACTCTGCACTCACTCTGCACTCACTCTGCACTCACTCTGCACTCACTCTGCACTCACTCTGCACTCACTCTGCACTCACTCTGCACTCACTGTCACTCTGCACTCACTCTGCACTCACTGTCTCTGCATTCACTCTGCACTCACTGTCACTCTGCACTCACTGTCACTCTGCACTCACTGTCACTCTGCACTCACTGTCACTCGGCACTCACTGTCACTCTGCACTCACTGTCACTCTGCACTCACTGTCACTCTGCACTCACTGTCACTCTGCACTCACTGTGCACTGTGCACTCACTGTCACTCTGCACTCACTGTCACTCTGCACTCACTGTCTCTGCACTCACTCTGCACTCACTGTCTCTGCACTCACTCTGCACTCACTGTCACTCTGCACTCACTCTGCACTCACTGTCACTCTGCACTCACTGTCACTCTGCACTCACTCTGCACTCATTGTCACTCTGCACTCACTGTCACTGTACACCACACAGCACTATCGAGTTCCCCATTGATTATAAGACAGAAGCACTGTGTGAAATGCAGCGGGGTTTACAACCATACAGATGTCCCAAAAGGCTGCCATGAGCCCGTCCTTACCTCATCTCAGCTGCCACTGTCTTACAGATGTAATGCACCCGAAACCGAATGGGTGACATGCAGGCTAGCACAGAATCGGGCTACAGCCGCCTCACCCTTTGATTTAGTGCCTTAGATACACAGCTGCTCTTGATGTCGTTCCTTCATTGCTACAGTGCACAAACCCACCTGGATACTTTATCCGGGACCTGCGCCTGTCTCTTAACACACATGCAGTAAAAGAATGACAGGCGAAAAGCCTATTTACAAAATAAACAGTGTCAGAACTCCTAAATTCCTATGCTTTGCAAGAGGGCTCCCATGTAAAGCGCTCCGACACCTTTGGGCAAAGTTCGCGCTATAAAAAATTGCATCAAGTAAATGAAAATGAACCGGAGATGCCAAAGATGGAGCCCAGAGCTCCGCAACTCCTCTTTCTGTCTGCATCTCCGCCCTGTGTGACTTCACAACTCGTACATTTGCAATTTATAACTCTGATTGTAACCACCACCATGAGCGCATCTATTTCAATCATCTCTGATGCCCGTAGGGGGAACCGAACTGGCAACCTTCGCGCCATGCAAAGCCAGCTTTAAACCCACAAGCCAACCACACACAAATAATCATTCGGCCCGCCAGATAGACATAAATGGCAGTGACTCACTCTGTGAGTGAGCCTTCCCCCCACTGCCGAATCATTAACCGTGACCGAAAACACCCAGAGTTCCGCACACCTCTCTCTGCCCGTATCTCCTCCTTGTGCGACTCTACAACTTCTGGAAAGGGGCGACCACTCGGTCCCCCCGAACGTATGGCGGAGTGCCTCGATCCCCCCGGGAAGCCATTTTTGGGCGGGAGACGCGTCTCGGCTGGTATGCCCGAAGCGGCGTAGCCGGGGCGCGCCTTTTCCCGCCCTAGAGTGGGCTGGCCTAGACACCGACGTAGCCAGCCCCGCCCTAGGGGCAGGCAGGGGCGGGTTTTCGCCCACCCTGAAGACGGATAAAAAGAGACGCAAGACCAGAAGACGTCCTCTTGTTCTTGTGCTCCGAAGCTGCACCTCCTCGCTACACGTGAGCTCGGGACAGAACGAAGAGCCAATTTTGAGCGTTTTGATCTTTTTCTTTGTCTTCTAGATACTTCCTCGGAGAGATGCCCAAGAAAGGCGCAAAGAGAATGACGACCGACCAGATGGTGCGGGCCCTTTGCAAAGAGGTGTCCGACATAAAGAAACGGTTGGCGGAACGAGACGGAGAGGAGGGTTCGGGCCCTGCGCCGGCTGGAGGGAGACCTAAGAGGCCGAGAAGGGTTCCAGCCGGTGGAGACGTCCCGGTTCCCTCTGCCCCGCTCGAGGCGCCGACCCCAGTACCGATGGAGGGGAATCCAATCCCCGTTGTCGTCACCCCGACACCCAAGGAAGACATGCCCCCCGAGCTGGCAGCACAGCTAGCAGCATGGTTGGGGGATAGTAGTGATGGCGCCACGGCTGCCGAGGCACAGGCGCTGATAAAAGGACTTCGTGAGAAGAGGGAGGCAGCTAAAGTGACTGCGCCGTTGGCGGGGATAGACAAGCCGCAAACGGCAGAAGCTGCGTCCGGTTCAGGTAAGCGGCCATTGCCGATTGCAAGGGACGAGTCAGCACCCTCTCGTAGAGAGAGATTGGGACAACATGTGCCTTTAGCTATAAAGGAAAAGATCTGGGCGGGGGAGTACGTGAATATTTTCTCCTTGCTTGTTGATCATTATGAGGTGGAGCATGTTAAAAGTCAGAAGGACCTAATGCATCCGAGTGTTTGGCGCGCAAAAATGGCCGCCTTTAAGGTAAATGAGAATATTGGCAACTGGGGCAATGCGTGGGGTATTTTTACATCGATTTTGGGGGGACGTAGGCCCGAGTTGCTTCCTGAGTTTCCCATTTATCAATCACGAATCATGGGTTACTCGACAGCGTATCAAGGTAACCATTGGTTTTGTTATGACAATCTGTTCAGGAAAGAAAAGGAACATAACAAGAGTTTGACTTGGGATTGTTACGATTCTGTAACATGGGATAAAATGAAAGAATCGGGAATGTTAAGAATGCCATTGGTGGGGAACAATGTTGTTGATTACTCCCGCCAAAATGTGGGGACGCCCTTTCGACCAAGTACGAGCACCGACGACCAGTCGAGGCCCGCAGGCAATACAGGGAGAAAGGGTTTCTGTTATAATTTCAACAAAGGGAAATGTACCAGGCCTCCGGGATCGTGTAAATTCAAACACGAATGTAGTACGTGTGGGTCGTCCCATCCTGAGTCATCGTGCAGAGCCAGAACGGGTGAGAATGGGGGTAAGGGAGGCGCCAAACAGGTCTAAGCTAGGCCGAGGGGCGCCTTTACCAACCCCGATTGATACCTTGGCAATGATTCCCTGGCTCAGCGAATACCCGGATCGTACTTCTGCCGGGGTGCTGCGGAACGGTTTTACACATGGTTTCCGCATCCCGGTGGGGGACTTTCAGGGTATAGGGATGTGCAAAAATCAACTTTCCGTTTTACAACATACATCTGTAGTGCATGAGAAAATTCAGAAAGAGGTTAGCCGGGGACGGGTCGCCGGCCCGTTTAGTGTACCCCCGGTACCGGATTTTGTTTGTTCTCCGTTAGGGGTGGTCCCCAAGAAGGACCCAGGTGAGTTTCGTTTGATCCATAATCTGTCTGCTCCACATGGTCTTTCGGTGAACGACGCAATTGATCCAGAAGTTTGTTCGGTGCGATACGCATCGTTTGATGAGGCAGTAGCCATCTTGAATCGCCTGGGGCCCGGGACGTTGATGGCGAAATCAGATATCGAGTCCGCGTTCCGGTTGCTCCCGGTACACCCAGACGATCAGCGTCTTCTGGGATTCGGGTTCCAGGGGTCATTTTACATGGATAGGTGTATGCCAATGGGATGCTCTATATCATGTGCTTACTTTGAGCAATTCAGTACTTTCCTGCAATGGGTGTTCACTAAGAAAACGGGTTTCCGAAATGTAATGCACTACCTTGACGACTTTCTGTTCCTTGGCCCCGCCGGAAATCCCGAATGTGCCCAGGCTTTGGCTGAATTCTGTGTGTTGATGGGTCATTTTGGCGTGCCATTGGCACCGGGTAAAACTATGGGTCCCACGACTTGCCTCGAGTTTTTGGGGATCGAGTTGGACTCAAGGGAGGGGTGTTTCCGTTTACCAACTAGCAAAGTGTTGAAATTCAGGGCAGCCCTCCAAGTATGTTTAAATGCATCTAAGGTTACACTGCATCAGTTGCAACAATTAGTGGGAAAGTTGAACTTTGCCTTAAGGGTGATCCCAATGGCTCGCCCCTTTTCCCGCTCAATTGCCCAAGCGATGGTTGGCCTAAAGGAGGCCAGTGTCATCTGCGACGGCAGATGCGGTAAGTTGTGTGGGGTGGGGTGAGGTCCACGATACCTTCTAGATACCACACACAAGTCTTCGAACGACCTTTAAATGGCGTCGAGTCTTAAGTGCCCCCGTCAAGACAAGGGAAATTGTTAGTAGTTGCACTTGAGGTAAGCCTCTGTGCTGTCGCCCCTCCCAAGTGGGAGGGGTAAGTCTGGTTAGGGATCTTGACACCGGTTATGACCTTGCCGTTGGCCCTTAAACGTTAGGATGTACAATTTCAGTGTTTCTAGAGAATGTTTTTGTAGGATGCTAGTTCGGCTAGGAGAACCTCTGTATTAGAGAATATGTTAAGGGTAGCCAAACATCGCAATGTGATAATGAAATTGTACATAACATGAAACGTTTAATGTTTTAATTTTTTGTTTTAATAAATACGGCCGGGAGGGTCACTCCCTCCCACATCCAAAAACTTCAAAAACTGTTTCCGGTTTCCCTCCTTTTGGGGATTGTGTTGAGAGGGGGTGGCGGGTATCTCGGCCATATACGCCTGCAATCCTGTGCAACAAGTCTCTTATGTAAAGCGCTCCGACACCTTCGGGTAAAATCCGCGCGACATAAATTGCATTGAGTAAACTAACATAAACCGGAGATGCCGAAGATGGAGCCCAGAGCTCCGCAACACCTCTTTTACAATTCCTAATGCAGTTTGTACCTTTACGTAACATGTCTAATCCTAAAACCTTATGTTTTGTAACAAACTCTTATGTAAAGCGCTCTGGCACCCTCGGCCAAAGTTCGCGCTATATAAAATGTCACTAATTAACGAAAAGGAACCGGAGATGCCAAAGATGGAGCCCATAGCTCCGCAACACCTCTACCAGTCCGTATCTCTTCCTTGCGTGACCCCATATGCAACTAGGGAGAGAGGTTGAAGAACACGTTTAGGGAGGCAGAGACAATCCGAGTGATGGAAAGAGAGAACGCACGAAATTGGGAAGGGAAGACAAGGGAATGCAGCCAACGAAACAATATGCAAAGCCGACCTATGAAAATGACGGCGTGACTTTACAACAACTGACAGGAAAAAACGAGCACCTATGGGCACACGGACAGCGGGAGTGGGGGCGGGAACGGACAGCGGGAGTGGGGGCGGGAACGAACAGCGGAAGTGGGTGCGGGAACGGGCACACGGACAGCGGGGGGGGGCAGGAACGGGCACACGGACAGCGGGAGGGGGGACGGGAACGGGCTCACGAACAGCGGGAGGGGGGGCGGGAATGGACAGCGGGACATCGTGCAACCTATCCTGCAAACGACACTTCAAAAATGGCGAAAAAAAGCTTTAAAAAAACCAAAAAAAAGCCCACCGCCGCATGATGATCGCAAGGGGGCGGGATGAGTAAAAATCCCGGGAACGCCCACGAATCTGCTCCGGCCATGACGGACAGATCTCTGTTCCAATGGCTAGCCTCCATTTATGGAGCTAGCCAATGGAACAGAGGGGCGGGACATGAGCACACATCTCTAGACATAAGATTTCGCCCTGCGCGAATGCTGCGCAGCTTTCGGCGAGGCGAAACCTAAAAATGTTTAAATTAAACATTCCGTGGTTCGCCTGTTTGGATTTGTTGGTCATTCTGGTATCATTTTTTTTTTTTTTTTTTTTTAAATTACGCTGTTTTTCTAAATAGGTTTGGGATTTTTCTTGTGTTGTGCTTTCACTTTATTACTATTGGTGTACTGCATAAATACTAAACACATTTCCTCTAAGTTAAGCCGTACGGCCTTTGTGCCAAACTACCAAAGGGTTTGTTTAATTTAGTGACTTTTGTAGTCCACTCTGACAAGGATTGTGGTTGTTGCAGTCAACCATTAATATTGAGGCCAGCTTTGCTTCCTTTTTACGCCAAATGTTGCAGATTTTTAAGATTGCCGTAGTTTGGTAGAATCCTGGAAAATGACCAAAATAATGGCAAATGTTCGTTTTATCCATACAATAGAAAAACTAAACTCTGCAAGAAAGTGTTAGTTTTTAAAAATAGCCTTGAGGGCTAGACGTACACCAGAATTGCAATCTCCCTAGGAGCTCTGGACCAGCTCCTACCGTGGGAAGTAGCTGAGTTCTGAGGCATGCTGCTCATTCAGTAGAGGGGTTTCCCAGATGGCAGAAATGGTGGCCCACACAGTGACCAGTTGCCAAGGGATGTCACCGCCCACTAGAATTTTGGAAGCAATGAAGTTTCCTCCTTCTCTATAGCTGGTGTTAATCCAAGGTGGTGCTGGCATTAGTGCTATGGCCTCGAGATCAATACATTCTCATACATGCCAGAATGGAGCAGTAACAAACCGGAGTCCATGAGTGTACCATTGCTCGGGAAAATCCTTAGTGCTTGAAACCACTGTGGGTTTGTGAGGCCCGCAGCAAAGCACAGATGAGCTGCTCCAACAACGTGGATTTTAGATCGCCTGTTGTGTGGCAATTAGAGGGCTGGGGAGTGATCATTTCTACTCTGAGAAAGTGCCAATACAGTGCGAGTATCCAAACTGTGGTATGTCACCTAGGATATAGTTGCACCCTTGCCAGGGCATAACAAAACTGTGACTAGATAACGCTAATGTGGTTTTTGCATGTTACCTAGTTTGGCTAGTATCTGACGTGGACCAGAGGCGCAGCCAGAGGCGGCTGGCATGGCTTGCAGGTAGTGGGGAGGGGGCCGGCACGCGGGGGAGGGCTGCGACCGTGTGCTGCATTAAAAAAAAAAACTTGCCTTGCTGCTGCGTCTTCTTTCCTGCTAGTCTGTGTCTGACTCCAGGTTGGAACAAGAAGCAGGCAGCCAGGCTCCCACCCCTAAGCCAATCAATCACAACACTCTAATGCATTGAGTTTGGTCTGAGCACCGTGGAGCTGGAGGGGTGGGCCTGTTCTCCTTGCAGCCTGCATGGAGAACAGGGCAGTGCGCATGACTGGTTTGGGCGGCCCGAGAGGGCGCACTCAGGAGTGGCAAACCACTAAACCCCTGCCCTGCTGCTCCGTAAGCAAAGCAGCCACGTCCGCCATCTTATGTTTTTGCTTCTCGCACTGCGAGAAAACAGTAGGGCTTTGCTCCTCTGCCATAGCAGAGCAGCCGCCACTGAGTGAAGCCACACAAGGTGGGTGCCTTTTATTGGTTGAAGTGTGGGAATGCAGGATGATAGGAATTTCTTCCGACCTCCCATCTGCAGAAAGGCAAAAAGATTGCAAAGTCTGTTCTGGTGAGGGGCACGGTGCAATGCCAGTGTGAGACACATTCACTCTGCGATGGCTACCCCTCGCTTTCTTTTTTTTTATTTTAAACTAAATGTGGCACAAATAGACTTCCCACCGAGGGACAGAATGACTTTTTGAGGGGAAAGCTCTCGTCATTGAGCAAGGAAGTCCGTCCCGCCCCCACCCTCGACTTTGTCATTCCCATCACATACTGACATTTTAAAATATCCCTCCTCTTATGCTGGGCTTTTTGACCCACTTGGGGGGAGGGGGAGACACTCCTTGGGTGGGCCAGAAAGACTGTTTTTAGATATTTGAGTGGGGCCGGCACTTGCTAATTTTCAGAGGGGATGCTGCTCCCACAAGCGCCACTTCTGAGAGGTGCTGCATTGTCTCCTTTCCAGCTTTCCAGCAGCACCTGCCTGTTAGACGGACCGGGAGGGTCGGCCGAGATTACGGGGAGAGGTCTCCAGGGAGAGCCGTCTCCAACGACTGTACAGATAAGTAACTTCCCCCCCACAGACGGACACCACACAAGATTGAAGGTTAACGAGACTTTATATGCACTTCTTAGGTTACGTTGATATAATACAAGGAGGTCTGGACTCAGGGGTCCCCTCGGTTCTGATCTCTGGTTGAGGAAAAGGGTAGCGGGACAGTCTTAGTTACCAATGAGTTCAATAGCTCTCAATCCTCGAGCTCGGCGTGGTTGCTGATCGGGCCGTGGAGGAGCCAAGCAGGTCCCGAGATGGATGAAGGGTGGTCGGCGGGCCGTGGAGAAGCCAAGCAGGTCCCGATATGGATGAAGGATGGTCGACGGGCCGTGGAGAAGCCAAGCAGGTCCCGATGCAGATGACAGTTACAACGGTCCGCGGCCTCGCCAGCAGATCCGGACGACGGTGAAGGATGAAGGTTACGACGGCTGTGGCAGCGCCAACAGGCAGGATGATGGTGCACAGGACAGAGCTACGGCAGCGCCAGTAGTCCGTCCAGGATGAGTTCTTCTTTCGTCTCTCGACTCCAAGATACAACTGCCTTCCTGTTCTGGAGCTGCCCCAGTTATAGGGCTGGCGTGCTTTGATGTCCGGACCCTCGCACTTGGAGGTCGGGAGGTCCGGGATGAGGGAGTCCAGACACCCAGCAGGGGGGTGGAGCCAGCGCCCGGGGAGGCGATGGGCGAGCGGCACTGGCCGGGGGAGAACCATCGACACCTCTTTCTCCCATTGACTGGCCAAGTAGCTCGCTCGCCTCCTGGGTGGAGGGTGGTGCCGGAATGTCTGAGGCCGGGCTAGGCCCAGGGTTGAGGTCGATCGGGGGCCAGGCGGCCTCGTGGCGAAGTGTCCAAGATGGCGGCCCGGGCTGGGCGCGTGGGTCGGCCGTGGATCGGACCCACGAGGTTATCATGCTCGAGGGCAGGTGTCCCTGAGGGGACGTAGGACGTGCAATGGTGGTGTGTGGTGCTTGTATGACTGGCTCGGGCTTGGTCGAGCCGGGGGAGAGCGGCCCGTCATGTGGCCTGTCCAACATGCGTCCCCCCCAGCTGAAGGCGGGGAGAGTTACCCATCCTCTTGGGGACTCTCTTCGTCGAGGCGGAAAAACCGGGACAGGCCATCCGCGTTGGCGTGGTCAGACCCAGGCCGGTGTTCAACGGTAAAGTCCATACCTTGCAAGGAGATGGACCAGCGTAGCAGTTTTGGGTTTTCCCCCCGCATATGCATCAACCACTGCAGGGGTCGGTGGTCAGTCTGCACCCGGAAGTGGGTGCCAAAAAGGTAGGGTCGGAGCTTCTTGAGGGCCCATACCACAGCGAAGGCTTCCCTCTCTATGGTGCTCCAGCGTTGCTCCCGTGGTAGGAGTCTCCGGCTGATGAAGGCCACCGGTTGATCAAGGCCTTCGGTGTTCACCTGGGACAGGACCGCCCCAATGCCCTGGTCGGAGGCATCCGTCTGGACGACGAACTCCCGGCTGTAGTCTGGGGCCTGGAGTACAGGAGCGGAACACATGGCGGCCTTTAGCTGTTCGAAGGCCGCTTGACACTCTGGGGTCCAGTTCACCTTCTTGGGCTGATTTTTCGACGTGAGTTCGGTGAGAGGCCCCACGATGGTACCATAGTCTTTCACGAACCTTCGGTAGTAGCCCGTGAGGCCCAGGAAGGCTCGCACCTCAGTTTGAGTGTTAGGGGGTTGCCAGTTCTGGATGGCGGCAATTTTCAGTTGAAGAGGGGCCACTAGACCGCTTCCCACTTGGTGTCCGAGGTAGGTCACTGACCCTTGTCCAATTTGACATTTGCTGGCCTTGATCGTGAGGCCAGCTCGCTGAAGGGCTTGCAACACTGCTTGGAGGTGGTGGAGGTGCTCGGTCCAGTGGTGGCTGTACACAGCGATGTCGTCCAGGTAGGCGGCGCTGAACTCTTCGAGCCCCGCCAGGACCTGATTGACGAGCCGTTGGAACGTCGCTGGGGCATTTTTCATGCCGAAGGGCATGACCGTGAAGTGATAGTGGCCATCGGGGGTGGAGAAGGCAGAACGTTCTTGTGCTCGGGGTGTGAGGCCGATCTGCCAATATCCTGCCGTTAGATCGAAGATGCTGAGGTAGCGGGCAGCGCCCATTCGGTCGACCAGTTCATCTGCCCGGGGGATGGGGTGTGCGTCCGTTCTGGTGACTTCATTCAGGCCCCGGTAGTCGACACAGAACCGGAGTTCGGGTGTGGTTCCGGGGGCGGCTGCTTTGGGGACCAGTACGACCGGGCTGGCCCATGGACTGTCGGAGGGCTCGATGACCCCGAGCGTGAGCATCTTAGTTACTTCCGCCTGGATGCAGGCCCGTACCCGATCAGGTACGCGGTAGGCCCGGTGGCGGATAGGAGGGCTGTCTCCGGTGTCCACATCGTGCACACACCAGGAAGTGACACCTGGGGTGAGGGAGAACAGGCTGGCAAACCGTGATAGGAGGGCTTGGCACTCTTGGCGTTGTTCCTGGGAGAGGGTCTCCGAGAGTCGGACCCCATCCACGGAGCCGTCTTGCTCCTGGGTCCGCAAGAGGTCAGGGAGAGGCTCGGAGTCGTCCTCAACCCCGTTGTCTGTGGCCATCAAGAGGCTGAGTTCTGTTCGTGCAAAGTGGGGTTTCAGTCTGTTGGTGTGGAGGACTCGGAGCGGATTCCGGGCGGACTCCATATCGATCAGATAGGTGGCGGGTCCCTTGCGCTCGATTACTTTGAAGGGTCCCGTCCATTTGTCTTGGAGAGCGCACGGTTCTGTGGGGGACATTACCCAGACCTGTTGCCCCGGCTCGAATTCAATAGATGAGGCGTTCTGGTCATACCATCTCTTCATGTCCTCTTGACTGGCCTCTAGGTTGGCTTTCGCTAGGTCTCTGAACCGCTGGGACTGGTTGCGGAGGGTGAGGAGGTACCGGAAGACATCTGGAGGACTCTTGGCCGGAGGCAACTCCCAGCCTTCTTTGATCAGGCTGAGTGGCCCCCGTACTGGGTGCCCATAGAGCAGCTCGAATGGGCTGAAGCCTAGGGACTTCTGTGGGACCTCCCGGTAGGCGAAGAGGAGGCACGGCAGCAGCACGTCCCACTGGCGACGGAGGGGTTCTTCCAATCCCCCGATCATCCCTTTTAGAGTGCGATTGAACCGCTCAACAAGTCCGTTTCCTTGGGGGTGATAGGGGGTCGTGAAGCGGTAGGTGACCCCACACTGTTGCCAGAGGGACTTCATGTATTTGGAAATAAAGTTCGTGCCTCTGTCACTGACGACTTCTCGGGGGAACCCCACACGGGAGAAGATCCCCATCAGGGCCCTGCCGACCACTGGGGCTGTGACGGTCCGGAGAGGAATAGCCTCAGGGTAGCGGGTGGCGTGGTCCACTAGTACTAGGATGAAGCGATGGCCTTGTCTTGTACGTGGGTCTAGGGGTCCCACAATGTCTATTCCGACCCTCTCAAATGGGGTCGTGACTACGGGAAAGGGTTGCAGGGGGGCCTTTAATTTGCGGCCGCTCTTCCCACTGGCTTGGCACGTGGGGCAAGATCGGCAATGCTGGTGCACATCGTTTCTCATTTTTGGCCAGAAGAAGTGGGTCACTAGGCGGCTGTAGGTTTTATCTTGTCCCAGGTGCCCTGCCAGGGGGACATCGTGGGCCAGATTTAGCAGGAAGTCTCTAAAGCGGAGTGGCACCACTAGTACTCGGTTGGCCCCCAGCTCGGCGATTCGTTGCTCGCTGTACAGTAGGTCATTGTCCCAGTAGACCCAATGAGTTCCGGAGGTATCCCCTGCGCTTTGGGCGAGCGCTTGTTGTCGGAGTCCCTCAAGGGAGGGACAGGTCTTCTGCTCCTGACGAAATTGTTCTTGTGTGGGCCCCCCTTCTTGAGCCCACTGGTCGAGATTAGCAAGGTCGGAAGGTTGAGCAGGTTCGAGGGGGATGCCCTGGTCGGGGGTCTCGGCGGGGGCGACCGGAGGCGGAGGCGCCGGCCATTCTGGTTCTTCCGGGTGATGGTTGGCACGGGCGGCCATAGACCGGGTGGTGACGCACGCCCAGTCTGGGACGCCCAACATCCCCAAGTGTTCTTTTCGCTCCACGGCTGCCCACGGGGAGCTTTCCAGGTCATTTCCGAGGAGGCAGTCCACGGGGGCGTCGTCTCGGACCGTTACTTTCAACATGCCGGAGACCCCTCCCCACTCAAAGGGGACGCAGGCCATCCGACACAGACTCTCCGAGTTGTCGGCTGATCGTACAGGGCAGAGAATGTTCGGTAGATATTGTTCTGGGGTCACCAGATGACAGCGGACGGCTGTCACACTGGCCCCGGTGTCTCGAAGGGCTTCGGCCCGTTGTCCATTGATGCTCACCCATTGGCTGTACTTCTGGGTGTTAGCGGGTAGGGGGACCCGCGGGACCATGTCTCTTCCCCCTAAGCACGCGAGAGTCATGGCGGCTGGCTCCCACCCTTGATACTCTTGCTCGTCTGTTTCTGGTTCCTCGGAGATCTGTTCTTCCCCTAGTGCCGCGGCGGCCACCTGGCGGGGTCTTGGGCTCGGATACTGCGGGCAGCTTGGGTCATTTGCATAGTGGCCTACTCGTTGGCATCGGTGACATGTAACATTGGCTCTGTATCCCGGTCGCGCCGGGGTGCTGCCCCGGTTGGCCGGGGGGGTGGTGCTGGTAGTGGGGGCGGCCGGAGTGTTGTCTCTTCCTCGTCCTTGGCCCCCTCCTCCTCCTCTGGATCGGTGGTGACCATTGTTGTTCCTGTTCTGCTCGTAGGACCCATTCCGGCCCACTCGGGTGATCTCCCACCGGTCAGCTTCGGCTGCGAGCTGCCGGGGATCGGTTAACTTGCTGTCGAGGAGGTGTTGGCGTAGTTCAATGAAGCAGTTGTTGGACAGATGCTCCCATACCATCAGATTGAACAACTGCTCGTAGGTCGTGACGTTGTTCCCTCTGATCCAGCCTTCGAAGGCTCGGCTGAAGTACGTTACATAGTCCACCCAAGTTGTACCTGGAATGCGTGTGCAGTCTCGGAACCTCTGACGGTACATCTCGGGCGTGAGGCCATAGCGAGTGAGGAGGGCCGCTTTCATATGGTCGTAGGAGGTCATCTGGTGGTCTGGGAGCTGTAACAGAGTATCGCGGCCCTCATTGAGGAATTTGCCCCATAGGCCGGCTCCCCAGTCGGCTCTATCGATCCGGTGCGCAGTCATCGCGATTTCATATGCCTTAAACCATTGCTGGATGTCGTCTTCTCGAAAATATTCTCGGACCACATCCTTGGGGATGTGCACTTTTTTGTCCGTGGTCCCGGGGGTGGACGGTCTGTCGGGCACCCCTAATTCTTTATTCTGTTTGCGCAGGTTGATCTCGGCTAGGTTCCGCTCGTGCTCGTACGTTAGTCTTTTTTCCTCGAGCTCCCTTTGCCTCTGTTTCTCCTCTCTTTCTTCTCGGAGGCGAAGGTGCTCTAAGTTTATTTTTTGCTCGGCCAATTTGAGTTCTATGTCCATCTTGAGTCGGGCCATTTCAAGTTCGTGTAGTCGGGCTTTTTCTCTTTCTTGGATCTCGTCTTGCGAGAGACCCGTTCTTTGCTCTTCAGGGGCCGTGTTGGTCTTTTTCGCGGTGCTTTGCTCCGGGGCTTCGACATCCCCGGTCTCTGCCCAAGATTCTAGGGCATGCTTAAAATCGTCCTTGGTACTTAGTCCGGTGGTAGCGATACCTAGTTCGATGCAGAACTGCTTTAGTTCACGATGGCTGTATTCCTCTAGCTTTTCCATTTGGAACTTCTCAGTTGATCCGCTCTCTTTAGTCGACATTGTTGTTCGTTGTGGGGTGAGCTACTCTCTGTACGTTATGCGGTGATTCGGATCGCGCCGCTGGCCACCAATGTTAGACGGACCGGGAGGGTCGGCCGAGATTACGGGGAGAGGTCTCCAGGGAGAGCCGTCTCCAACGACTGTACAGATAAGTAACTTCCCCCCCACAGACGGACACCACACAAGATTGAAGGTTAACGAGACTTTATATGCACTTCTTAGGTTACGTTGATATAATACAAGGAGGTCTGGACTCAGGGGTCCCCTCGGTTCTGATCTCTGGTTGAGGAAAAGGGTAGCGGGACAGTCTTAGTTACCAATGAGTTCAATAGCTCTCAATCCTCGAGCTCGGCGTGGTTGCTGATCGGGCCGTGGAGGAGCCAAGCAGGTCCCGAGATGGATGAAGGGTGGTCGGCGGGCCGTGGAGAAGCCAAGCAGGTCCCGATATGGATGAAGGATGGTCGACGGGCCGTGGAGAAGCCAAGCAGGTCCCGATGCAGATGACAGTTACAACGGTCCGCGGCCTCGCCAGCAGATCCGGACGACGGTGAAGGATGAAGGTTACGACGGCTGTGGCAGCGCCAACAGGCAGGATGATGGTGCACAGGACAGAGCTACGGCAGCGCCAGTAGTCCGTCCAGGATGAGTTCTTCTTTCGTCTCTCGACTCCAAGATACAACTGCCTTCCTGTTCTGGAGCTGCCCCAGTTATAGGGCTGGCGTGCTTTGATGTCCGGACCCTCGCACTTGGAGGTCGGGAGGTCCGGGATGAGGGAGTCCAGACACCCAGCAGGGGGGTGGAGCCAGCGCCCGGGGAGGCGATGGGCGAGCGGCACTGGCCGGGGGAGAACCATCGACACCTCTTTCTCCCATTGACTGGCCAAGTAGCTCGCTCGCCTCCTGGGTGGAGGGTGGTGCCGGAATGTCTGAGGCCGGGCTAGGCCCAGGGTTGAGGTCGATCGGGGGCCAGGCGGCCTCGTGGCGAAGTGTCCAAGATGGCGGCCCGGGCTGGGCGCGTGGGTCGGCCGTGGATCGGACCCACGAGGTTATCATGCTCGAGGGCAGGTGTCCCTGAGGGGACGTAGGACGTGCAATGGTGGTGTGTGGTGCTTGTATGACTGGCTCGGGCTTGGTCGAGCCGGGGGAGAGCGGCCCGTCATGTGGCCTGTCCAACACTGCCCCACACAGATCAGTTCTGGAGAGATAGCATTGTGCCTCTCTGCCATCTTCTCCCCCGGCCCCCCCACCCCCTCCGCCACCTCTAAGGACTAACCGTGCTATCACTTTTATTTAATCTGACATAAGGGTGTTGTGAGTCATAGTTAAACATAAAAGAAACTCTGGAAGCTGTTCCCACGCATCCTGACGTTTCTTTATTAAAATAAAAAAATGCTTCTGGTGCTTTCACCAGAAGCATTTTCCTCTTTAATGTGGTGGACAACCCTTTGCCTGTTTCACAACCAAAATAAAAAGGTATTGAACAAAGGACATGAGTGAAAAGCCAGTATATCTGTTAAGCTCTATCTAGGATCATGTTTCAAATGGTTTTAACAGCAAAAAAAGTATTGGGGCCAATTTATTACTACATAGGTGTCAGATGGCATGGCTGCAGCACGATATTGGGCAGCGCTGTTTATATTTTTGCATGTGTTAGAGCTCTTGAGAAATAATAGGAATAGGGAAGTTACAGAAAACGGTCTCTCCCATGAGCCTTTGGACTAGTTCAGTGTAGGTGTCTGTTGAAAATGTGGTTACTGGTTGGGGAGGGTAGAGTGAAACCCCCCTACTCAAGCAGCATCCATAATCTCTTGTCAGGGTGAAATGCAAGCAAACCCCATATTGACCTATGCTTGACCCTCTGGTAGCTTGGCCCTAAAATTGTCCAGCTTAATTTAGAGGCAATGTGTAAAATATGCAAGCAGTGCTTAAGACAGTAAGAAAGTGAACACACAAGATCTATTCCACACCAACTTAGAAAAATTTAGTAACATTTAATAAAGTATTTGCGACCAAACCAGCAAAAATCCAATCGGTAGAATAGGAGATTTGCGATTTTAAAGATTTAAGTGAAAATAGTGCTTAGAGCCAACTGTGGTTGTCTGGTTTCACTAGACTGGGACAAAGCCACAAGTTCAGGCCGATTGCAATGTGGTCTGTCCTGAAAATAAGGAACAAATTAGGACCGCTGAACAAAGCGCCTTAAATCCTAGTTTACGGAACAATATGAGATCCTGCATTGTGGATGCATCATACATCGACAGTTCCGAGGAAGCTGAGGTGGGTGATGCAGATTCCTGCATTGCCATCGAGGATTCCGTTAACGAGGGGCTTGCAATAGGAACAGCAATAGGAACAGCTATGTCGAAGATGCATCATGCAGCGGTGGTTTAGAGGACACTGTGGGCTGCGACGCGAGGCCTGACGCCGGGGATGCTTTTCACCTCAGTGGTTCCGATGCGGCTGCAAGGTGATGCATTGCTCTGCATCTGTTCTGCTTACAGTACTACAGCTGGGCAGGCCCAAAACCAGGGGCCAGGGTTGGGCGGCACCACTTGGGGGAGCCAAGACTTTCAAACGATAGAGTCAAGGTGCTGGGTCCAAGGTGGTCAGGCTCTGATCAGGAGGCCTGCAAACAAGCCCTTGTAGTAACTCTGGTGGTCCTGTTATCAAGATACAGGTCCAGTCCTTTTAGTCGGGCAACAGGGTAGCAGTCTTTCTTGCAGAGCAGCACAGCAGCCCTTCTGAGTTTTCCACAGTTCCAGAGGTGTACTGAAGAGTTGGGTCTGAGGATCCAATATTTATACCAGGTGCCAACTTTGAAGTAGGAGAAGGATCCCGAGGTTTCCACCCCAAGTGGTGCTTGGAATTTTCTCCCTCCCTGCTCTAGCACCAGCTTGTCTGGAGTCACATAAGTCTAATGTCAAGCTTTTTGTGAGTGTGCTCCGGCAGAACCTTTGTGATGTGCAGGTGTAACAGGTGACAGCTCCTCCCCCTCATCAAGTCAGATGGCCTGTCCTGCAAATACCTATTGCCCTTTGTCTCTCTGTATGGGAGCAATACACGAAGGCCAGCTACACCTAGTCATGTGACCCAGGATACAGGCAGCAGGCACCAAATGGTAAGGTTAAGAAAAGCCCAACTTTCTACAAGTAGCATTTTCAGAATTGTGACTTAAAATCTTTGTTTACCATTAAAGATGGTTTTGGATTACAATTCCATAGATACCAAACTTGACATTCCTCCCAGCCCCAATTGAAAGTTACTACCTATTACATATAATAAGGGAAAAACATGTTATCCTATGGAAAAGGGAGGCCACACAGTAGTGAATTACCTATTTATAAGTTTTTCACTACCGGGACTTGTAAAGCCTGAAAGTACATGTCCCACGTATCAAAGACCGTGCACCCTTACCATATGGGCAATGTAGGACCTACCCTAGGGGTGACTTCCGTTTTATACCTTTTGCCAGGCTTAGACCTTTCTTTTTATTTTACCAGGTTGTAATGGCAGTTTAAAACTGCCACACACCAGCTGCAATGGCAGCCTGAAATGTGTTTAAAGGCTTCTACAGCTGGTGGCACAATAAGTGCTGTAGGCCCACTAGTAGCTTTAAATTTACAGGCCCTGGGTACATGCAGTACCACCTTACTAGGGACTTAGAAATAAATTAAATATGCCATTTGGGGTAAGCCAATTTTACCAGTTTAAAGGAGCGAGCACAAGGACTCTAGTACTGGTTAGTAGTGGTAAAACGTACAGATTCCTAAGGCTAATAAAAACTAGATCTGTAAAAATGGAGGAGTAAGGCAAATTGTGCACTGGCAACATCTTGTCACTCACTTAGAACATAGAAAATTTCTGATATGGGTTCTACCATTGCCTTTACTTATGGTATAGTGGGTCATAACAAACAGTGCTTGACATCTTATCTGACAAATGGGCAAAGGTTGCTCACCAACAGCCCCTAAATGTAATTATAAGACTTGTTTTGACAAAAAAAGTCGGAGCGCTAAAACTGGCTTAAAGGCTTGACCTAAAAATAGCTTGTGCTAAATCCTTCTCAGTCAGTGTTTATGTGAAGGTGTTTACGTGGGGTGAAAGATACCCAAGTCGGCTTCAGGGTGAGATGCAAACGTTTGGTGTTAGAGGTCCTTGCCTCCACACTATTTTCTCTTCTGATAACTGAATATTTGGTGGATCTCTTGCTTATGTGCGTTTTGGCTATAGTATTAATACAATTGTTGTAGTGTTGAAGGGTTTACGCTATTTCAGTCATACCTTGAGTATGAATTCATTCATTGAAATCAATAAAGAGAATATACCATAATGCATCTCAGATCATTTTTTGTAAAGGGGATGCTGTTGTACCTGCAACGTAGCTGCATTATGTTGGTATAGCTTAGAACTTTAGCTTGCAAGGTATTTGCTCCTTATAGAGTGTACTTGACAATGTGTGGCCATTAAAAACATCTCTTAGAAAACAAATGCATTTATCTATTTTTTTAAAGTAGGGTTGACTATTGATTTAGATTATGTAATACGAAGTGTTTGACTTCTGTTTTAATGAGATTACTCTCCTCAAAATCTCCAAATATCTAAATAAATGAGTTCTCTCCCTTTTATTTCAGTATATTGATAGGCACTCACTAATTGTGTTGTTGTTTATGTTCTTTTTAACCTCTTTCTTTAAGTTCTCACCTTTTTTCAAGGTTATGTGGAATAAAATAACAGGATATACAATTGGCAGACCCAACATGATTTTCTCACCATTCTTCCTCCTTTTTATTTTTTAATACGTGAATGTTATCATTAATGTTAGCTAGAAGTAACAGTACAGCCACAGGAACTCCCAACACCCTAAACCATAAGGGATAACCACAAGCCTAGTCCCTATGATAAGGAACTCGCACAAATTAAAGCATAGCTACTCCGCGTTTCCAAGGACTTGACTGACCTCCTCCCTCGTGCATTAATGATCGTGTCAAAAACACTTTCACTCATATCTTATCCTGCTTGGAACAGAAACTTGACTCCCTGGCTAATGACGTAGCTCACCTAAGACATGACATCTCTTCACTGACCAATCTACCCATATATCACACCCGGAGAGTGCTAAAATACCCCTTCTCACTGGTGTGCCCACCTCAGTCTCGCGTTATATCACCTGGCCCTTCACTCCTTTACCCCATCTGGCCCACATACCCTATCGTGCCCAACACTCCCTTTCGAATCTTGAAGCCACTGATCTCTGTGAACCCTACATTACGAAACACCTGTCTAAATTGCCCCATCCCCCTCCACTATCCCAGTAATTGTCAGCACAAATAGATAACCCTCTACAATAACTGAACCCAGACCACCAGCTCAACTCGCCACCATTCAAACTCTTACTTCCTCTAAGGATAAGCCTTGCTCTCTCTTGCATACTCAACTGTAGATCAGCAGCAAAGCGTGCTACTGATATAGCTGAATCTATTATCAGAGAAGAAATTGATATTGCTTTCCTCACTGAATCCTGGCTTAATGACCGTGCCACCCCTATACTTGACTTGCTAACCCCACCCGGTTACACCATCATTAGGTAGGACAGACCTAAAAGATAAGGGGGTAGACTACCCATAATTCACAAAATAGGAATTCAACTCTCCACTTTAAGTAAGGCAGAATACTCCACCTTTGAATACCTTGGGGTGGAACTTACAAACAAAGGTTCCCATCCTAATAAATTCCACACCACCTACCATCCACCTGGTGAACGAGCCCTCTTTGCAGTGTAGTATAGTTCCTATTTCCCTAATAGGCTCTGCGCATTGGAATAATGTATACTATAGTTCTGGCATAGGACTGAGGTCTTTATGCCCCTATAGAGTAAACTTAATTAGTTTGTGTGCCAGCTAACTCAGAGGCCACTAGAAACTCTTTGTAAAACAAGAAGGGAGTAGTTTCTGGCAACCGCATAAACATGACAACTTTGTTTCCCTTTAAGTTTAGAATCTGAACACTCTCTGACTCGTGGAAACAATAGATAAGTTTCACTCAGCTAATCGTGCATACTTAGTTAATGCAGAGTTACACAGACAGAGTAGATGGGCGTGTCAATAAAAAAAGGATTTATTGAACAGTCTTATTTCTTGTGTAAGAGATGTGCTCTGTTACAATCATAAGACTATGTGCAAGATATATAATGTACAGTGTAAGCAGTAGAAAGAAATAATACTGCAATGGCATTGTCTTTTAGCTGTGACAAATATTCATATACTTAAATAACACAGGCTAAAATGCGAGTACTCGTACGATGCGTTCTCTAACTAGTTCTACCCCCAGTGTACCTAACCTAGGTGTAGTACAAGGTTTCCTGGTTCATGTTCACCTATTGTTTTTAGATCTCGCCTATGCAGTGCGCATGCATAGGAGGAGACCTCTTGAAATCTATTCGCTTTTTCGCCCAAAAACGTGCACGCTTTGCATTGCTTTCAATGGCAACGTGTGCACGTTTGGTGATTCCCTTGTGGGAGCGAGCTTTGGTGACATCTGTTTGCAATTAACTTGCAAACAGATGGTGCCCCTGCTCGCTCCCACAAGGGAAATGCTTTGTAGGTCAATCGGACCCCGCCCTCCCCCCCCCCACCTCTTATTTTTAATTTTTGTTTTTTTTCCGCAACTGCACAGAAGAGTCTTGAATTTTCCCCACGTAACTTTTTTTTTGTTGACTTTTGTACCCCCACGCCCTCGGAAACTATCAGACCTCTGGCTCGAACCGGGTTCCCCATCATCAAAGTGCCGTTCCAGCCATTATGCCACATCCTCTTCAGAACTCATTTATAAAGTATTGCTTTCTGCCGGTTGCAGACTTCAATCGGCACCGCCACCCCCTCCTCTTTTTTTTTATTTTATTTTTTTTTATTTTTTTAGGTGGCTGCGCACATGCATCTCGATCGGCGAGATTTTATGATTTTAAGGAGCGTCAGTAAAGGGCTTTAAGCCCCGCCCCTCTTTTCCATTGGCTGGCATCACCGTTTATGCTCAACGGTGGCCAGCCATTGGAAAAGAGGTTTGTATGACGTATACTTTTCTCTTTTTGAGATGGCCCACTTGGACAGGTTCACCTGCTTTCCTTCTGAAGTAAAAGGTTTCTTATCGTTATGGGGCCATGTGTTTCAAACACATGGCCCCATAAAGACAAGAAACCTTTTGCGACGCACAAAAGTGAAAGCGGACCATGCTTGTTCTCTTTAAATCTGTTTGTTTTCCACTTTTTCTTGGCTTAGAGCCAGGTGCTGGCTTCTTGAATTTTAAAGAATGTAGACTTTTTCTGCACACGTTGTTTTTTCATTTAACTCGTGTATAGCACTTCACCTGAACATATAGTGGACACATCGTTAGATGAATACCATGTCAATTTGACCTCCCCCAACCCTTGCTGTGCTAGAGGATTGTGCTTCCATGTTTCTTTTAGGTTAAAGGGTCAAGTTTAGCGATTCAAAGGAGAATACCACATGTGAAGGCATCATGGAAATCTATTTTTCCACAAATGGTTCTTTTTTAGGGGGGCGGGTTTGGGGCACTTGGTTGCCAGAGCTCCTCTGATTAGCATGGTTACATTTACAATAACGCTATTATATTAAAAAAAAATGAGGCATATTTGTAGGATATAAAACAGAAAGAAAACCTTTCAAGAGGCACCATACCACCCCTACGTGCCATCCCTGCATGTCCCTTGGGCGCTCCAGGGTGGGGTGCGGGCATACAGAGGCCTGAGAAATGTGTGGCCGGAAGTTAGAAGCAGCGCCTCACTCCACTTCCTGCAACAGGTTCCTTTTTACGGTGACCTTGGCCCTTTCTACAGTCTCCACTGACATCGCTACACAGATAACTATGTCCCTGTGAATTATCAGGGCAGCGACTGACTAACTCTGTTCCAGCACAGAACACAACTGGTTGTAGTTCACCCAAAGTGCAGCCCGCCACCTACCCCACCCCCATTCAAGGGTGTGCACTCTGATACTGTGGCATGTGCCCAGTCTCTGAGGTGACCCCATCCTGCTGGCTGGGACAGGTGGCCTTCAGGTCTGATGCAGATCCCTGCGGTCGGTGCATTACCACACCGAGCTGCTCGACTAGCTGGCTTTCCACTCCCCGTTGTGACTCCTTCTGGGCGGCTGCACCTTCTCGCTGCGCCTGGCTCTCACTGCCTGCTGTGTACCTGCTCAAGGCCTGGCCGGGCGCTGCTAGGAGCCAGCGACGCAGGTGAGTGTGTGATCCCAGTGCCATCATTCCAGCTCTGGAGCCGGCTGCGGCTCGGCGCTGAGGACTCTGGCAGCCAGGACCCTAGCGCCTCCTTCCTGCTGCGCCCCAGGAGCGGCGGAACAGACGCTGCCAGAGTACACCAGTGGGTCCCAAGTCCTCTTTTTGTAAGACGTCCACAGAGGGGGGTGGCGGCGGGCCTACAGTGTGAACGGAGAATACAAGGAGCCCTGGGAGTCGGAGTGACCGAGCCAGACCGGACTCCACAGAAAGACGCCCTTAGATTGTCATTTTGTGCCTATTAGTTTCCAACGAAACCATAAAACACACAAAGAACTTGCACTGATCTGTGTGGGCACCGGTTCGGCTGAATCTAGGTGCCTCACCCTGACCAATCTGCTGTTTTACTAGGAGAACAGTGCTGAGTTAATGTATTCGTTTTTAAACGTTGAGTTTATTTCGTAGACCGTGTACTTATTTTTTTATTAGAGTTTAAGGTCATTGGCTCAAGAAAACGTACCCTTCGCGACTATCCAGTTCTGCTTGCATACAAGCAGCCCTGTGCTCGTTTTCAAGGTATTTGTGTAGCGCTTTAAGACAGGGTTTCCAAGCGCTTGGCGATCAGGGCCTGGAAGCTGGTGATAGATGAGTGATGCAGTTGGGTGGCAAAACTGTGTAATGTGTAGATTTTGTACATGAAAAGTGCAGGGGTACGGGAGGCATTAGAAACACTGGATGAGAATGGGCGCTTGTCCTCAGCATCTAAGTGCTAGGAAGACAAAGGTAGGTAGTGAGGGATAAGAATAAACTGGTGCCAAAGCGCATCAGTAGGGGGTAACCAGGCAGGATCTGAAGCGGTGCATGATGTGGCACTTTTTTTGGGCAGTTTTAATGGACTATTTTGACATTTGTACATGCGTTACCTCTTTCTGGGTAGAGTTGTCACCTCACTAGTATTAGTGTAATAAAATACAACAATCATCAACTTGAAGGTGACCAAATAACCCTGGCGGTAGGCTCGCCATTGCATGGCAACGCGTGGCAACCTTATTTTGGTTATTAACTCCCTTCAGTTTTTTTTGTTGGCCTCTAAATATTATGCAGTAGATGAATAATTATGTGGCAAATACCGTAAATCATTAATTATGTAGAAGGCAAATCTCACTGTTCCTCTGCAGTAGCTTACATTTAATTTCCAAAGCTAGGAGCCCCTATGGGACCCCACCTCCCTGGCACAAGTACCAGGTGACTGGGTCCAAGACAATCTGGCCAGGGGTCCTCTTGTACCAATACTAACGCTATTACCTGATATTTTTGTATTGTATGTACGCCTGGTGTTTGGTCACTCCTGTGTGCAGACTTGGCCTCCGGTGTCTGTAAAAGAGCCACCGCATTTCTTATTCACCTGCCATTGTCAGGGTGCTCAGGTTAGTGCATGTTTTTAAAATGTTTATTTTTTGGTCTGCGGCCATGCAATGCCCACATGGGAAAAATCTGCATGTCTCTGAGTTTTAGTGTTTTAGGTCTCGCACTGCGATGCAGGGCAAAGCCCTGCTGTCGCAAAAGAGGCCTATTGTCGGCGGTTCTGCTTACAAGGACTAAAAGAGGAGACAAGAGACTGGCACGCACAGCCTGACGGAATAGGATCAGGTCGCGTGCGCGTTCACCATCTCCTGTCTCCCTTTTAGCTCCTTCTAAGCAGACACTCACACGCACTCACACGCACACACACGAGCGCACACACACACACACACACACACGCACGCACACATAGAGACATACACGGTCCCCGCCGCCACACACACAGGAGCGCACAGAGACACACACCCCCTCTCCCCCTACAAATAAGTCCCACTCTGCACACACAGACACACACACACACACACATCCCCCCTACATCCCCCCCCACAACCCCCTACTCCCCGGGCTCTTTCCGCGTGTCCCTCTCCCTCTGCAGCAGGTCAGTCTCGGCATCAGGCTCCATGTCTTCTCCGGCGATCCTCCTCAGCTTGCGTGCACGCTCACAGCGACTGCGACTCGTGCGCTCCCACCGTGCTTTCAGTTTCGCGCCCGGCGTTGCCCTCACTTCGCTCCCACCACTCGACTCCCTTTCAGTTTACCGACCCCCCCTTACTGCCGTCCCTACCTCTTCTGGGCTCACTACTGGGCAGGGCGCAGGTTCAGGATGACTTTCAGGCTCTTGTGGGTCAGGCTGTCGTTCTTGCGGGATATGGATGGTCTCTTCAGGCTCCACAGGCCCGCGGGGCATGCCGATGGAGGAGCAGCCCATTGAGGAGCTTTCCTTGAGCACGATGCGTGCTCAGCGCCTGCTTCACCATGACAACCGCACGAGCCAGACTGAGGGCCCCTTCTATGACTGGCGATAGGACGTAAACTTAGAAGAGAGACATAATAAACTAAATTGTTCTACAAACGGTAACAGCAACGACAAAAACCTGCACATACGGAAGAATATATGTGCCATCAAAAAGCCACAGATTGTGACCAAATTAAAATCTCACTGAATGAACGTGTATGCGGGAATGACGAGACCAGGAAAGCGCAAGAGAGAAAGCTAATCCATCAACAAACCGAAATAAAACATACGCAAAATAGGAGCCTGGACTGGTCTATGAACACATTCGACAACACTATACAGAGAAACTAATCTCAGTAACAATAATCTCCGTAACAAAAAGGATAGGAGGCAAATATCATATACTAATTAAATTACAGAAAAACCTCATACATACAGCCCTAAGTACCACTCATCAGTACGTTCCAAAATTACAGTACTGAATAAAATATGCACTGCCGCTATGCCTGGAAAGAAATTTAACCTACCGGCGCGGGGCATGGAGGACTCATTGCTATGGTGTACACTGGATAAACTGTATCTTTCCCGTGCACAAAAAAGATATTGCTCTCTCTACAAGCCGTACCGGCCTCTGAGGCACATTGTGGCTGCTGGTTCTTCCAGGGTGGGTGGGACTGCTAACTCGAGTGTTGGGCCACGAACTGCTGCTGCACCCCTGTCAGAACGGACACCTAGGGAACAGCTCGCTAGGACGGTTTCCGGCCAGCCTCCTGTGTCGCGTCCTTGGCCGCCGCCGAATGGAGCAGCCCGAGGTGAGAGCTTGACACTTTAAAAGTGCCAGAGCTGGCCACCTACCCTCACCTGACAGGACTCCTCCGAGGGAGGAGTCCATGACGTCACTGGCCAAGTGAGAGAAACTACAGCCTGCTAGCAACACAATGACGCAGAAGAAGCTGCAACAACAGGCTAATAACTGCTGCGACCAACAGGCCTGAATCGCATTTGGCTTAAGTTCATTGTTGCGTGATATGTGTAGATGCAATAACAAAAGAAGCATTTGCAAAGCAATTGGTCTCGCATTTATGAGAGTTTAAGCTATTGGCAATGTAAATGACAATGCCTTTTATTTAGGTTTTAAAAACAAAAATAAAAGGCATTGCTATTTGCAATGTCAATAGCTCAAACTCACGTAAATGCGAGACCTATTGCATTGCAAATGCTTGTTTCATTTGTGTTTGTCTTGGGGAGAGCAGTGTTGAGTTTTTTTTAATTGCAGGAAGAGTGCTTCAGAGGACAAAGTATTCTTTTAACAGCTCTCCCACAATTATGTTTGTTTCAGGTACTTGGCCACTGGTTGAATATTGGCCTGTGATCTTGGGTATGTCCTTCCAGCACTTAATGGGTAATTTGACAAACCAAGCCAGCCCATGTTTACAAGTGCGCTTTAAAGAAACGAAGAAATAAATAGACCCCACTGCTTCTCAGCCATAATCACAAGGAAAAAAGTCAGTCCAGCAATCGCTGCAGATGAATGAAGAGGAAGAGGAACCTAAATTACAAGCAAACCCAGCAAGCTCAATCTCTCAGTGGCAGGCAGGGACTTGGTCTCTTCATAAGACGGCTGAGAAGTAATGTCATGAAGTTTACTGCCTGGTGCACTGACAGGAACTGGTGCATAGTGGCAAAGGAAGTGATGTGCCTAAACCCTATTGCTGTGCAATTTCATCTGCTACTTATCGTTCTTTCAGGCTACGGCGAGCCTATAACGCTTCATTCTGTAACCTATTCTTCAGCCGCTTCAATTCCATAGGGGCCCATCACAACAAGAGCCTACCTGGGGCCTCTTTAGAAAGTGTGCTTTTTGAATATCCAATTCTAAATCCCCCTCTGAAAATGTGAAAACTACTTTTGCAAAACGATATGAGAGCTGTGTATCAGATCATAGTTACAGGTTACATTGTTACAAATGTTACACAGTTCTTAGAGCATGGCAACATAGTTACTTGTAAGGTCGAGAAACAATAAGCACAAAAACGTAAGGGGAAAAGCAGGCAAGGTGAGAAATTCAGGGGAGGGGGGGTTGGAGCAGGGGAAGTAGACAGATAATGAAGGCGGGAAAGAGGAAGGGAGGGTGAGAGGCGCAGCATGAGAAGAGGAGGGGAAGGGTGACGGGGACACAAACAGGTACACGAGTCAGGCAACGTCCAAAGTCCAGTAAGCTGTGATCCCAGGGGAAGTGGTATCCCTTCCCTATCTCTATTGCGAGAGGCTCCCTTTACGCAGTGGACTCTCTCAGACGGGTCTCTGAGACTCCAAGGCCTACATACTGGATCCTTCCCCAAAAAGGGGAGAGGGAGTGCTTTGGCAAGGGGTGCCATAACATACCTCAAGTGTGAGTGGCTCCCTTGGCACAGTGGACTCACTCAGTGGGTTCGCTGAGACACCAGAGTATAAATATTGGATCTTTCCCCAACAAGGGGAGAAGGAGTACTTAGTCAAAAGGGCACAAAGGACAGGGGGCTAGGCAGAGTAGCAGGCAAGGGGAGAGATTCAGGGGAGAGAGGATAGGAGCTAGGGAGGAGACAATAAGGAGAGACGAAAAGAAGTCTGCCTAAAGACCGACTGGGTAGGTGGCGTCCAAGGAGGGAATCCACGGCCCATCTCCCTTATAGCTTAACCAGGTAGCTCCATCTGACATCAGACAAAATAGTTCAGTCTTAATACATTAAGAGAGGAGGGAGGGAGAGACATAAATAGAGGGAGGATGCAGTAGGAGACGACAGGAGAGATTAAAGCAAGTGCAACAACGTGGTTCAACAATATACCAGAAAAATATCAACAAGTAAACATTATATCAAACAATCAGCAATACAATTAGAGGAGGAGAGAAAGGAGAGAGAAAGTAGTGTGGCGTAGGGGAGGAGGGAAAGTGAGGATAAGGGAAGAGACAACCGTAGAGACGAAAGGAAGTCTGTCTAAAGACCGACTGGGTAGGTGACGACCAAGGAGGGAATCCACTGCCCATCTCTCCTATAGCTAAACCAGGTAGCTCCATCTGACATCAGACAAAATAGTTTGGTCTCAATACATTGAGAGAGGAGGGAAGGAGAGACATAAATAGAGGGAGGATGCGGGAGGAGACGACAGGAGAGACGAAAGGAAGTGCAACAATGTCGTTCAACAATATACCAGAAAAAGAACAACAAGTAAACATTATATCAAACAGTCAGCAATACATTAGGGGAGGAGAGAAAGGAGAGAGATAGTAGTGGGGGGTGGGGTAGGGGAGAGAGAGTGAGGATAAGGGAAGAGACAACCGTAGAGACGAAAGCAAGTCTGTCTAAAGACCGACTGGGTAGGTGACGACCAAGGAGGGAATCCATGGCCCATCTCCCCTATAGCTATACCAGGTAGCTCCATCTGGCATCAGACAAAATAGATCCGTCTCAAGTGGCGAGGGAAGAGGTTCACAGGGTGGGTACAAAGGGCAAGGGCATGTGAGGGCAGAGGACAGAAGCTGGAAAGAGTTGGAGCGGAGAGGATGGAGGGTTGGAGGAAGGGGAGGGGAAAGGTAAGGTCCGGAGAGACGCGGGCGCGTTAGCCCGAAACCCGGCTGGGTAGGTGATAGTCAAAGGAGGGAGCTCAAATTCAATCTCCCCCATAGCTAGTGAGGTAGCTCCACCGGGCATCATACAAAAAGTATGCAGGTGGCCCCTCAATTCGTATGCCCCAAGTCCAGCAGTAGAGCTCCAGTCTGCACTCATACACCACTCGCGGTCAGCAGAATACCAGGGCATCAATATTGCATAGGGGGAAGGGCGCGAGTCATGCAGTACAGCATGCCTTGCAGCCTGCACATCACCCCACCTCCGTGCTCTTACAATGATGTCAGTGTCCCATCAAGAACTCCTCTTCCAGTTGGCAGCTTCCAGGTGCAATCCGCACAGTCTCGCAGCACCTCAGCCTACCGTTTTTTTACACTTGACTGCGTGTCTCTTTGAGCCTTCCAATGCACCCGCCATTCGCTAGTTGCTCGTGGGTCAGAGCAGTCGGCCTCTCAGTTTGTGCGCCCTAGCACCAGCGGCATCGGCCACCTCACCTGGTTGTATGCATCGGTCCCGGACCCCCAGTCTCCTGTTGCTGGGGAGTGCCCTACAACAGCAGTTGGGGGTGGGTACGCCCATCACGAGGGAGTGACAGACCCGGAACAAACTGCGGCAACTATAACCGAACCACTTTCGGTTTCTGTTTCACGTATTTGGAGACTACACTGAAACAGAAACTTCAAGCTCGGACAGACCCTACCCACTAACGCAAAGCACAGCAGGAGGAACAGTTTTCAGTTCGGTGCGGAGAAAAACTCCATGTGAGTACACAAGGTGGATTTGGGCGAGTGGGTGGGATGTCATGCTTTCTATGAAGCTTTGAGTGCTCCATTTCTTCTGCTTTTGCAGTGAGACTTGGCATGGATGCCCTAGTCTGGACTTATTTCACGCATGTATGTTTGTCCTAATATGGTTAGGTGCCGTAGCTGAAACCCTGAAAATTGGCCATGCTTGCATTCTTTTAGTTTGATTGCCTGCCTCTGTACGCGCACAGTAAGGCAAACCAAAGACATCTGTTATTTTCCCTAACTTGGATTACAGTTGAGGTGCAAATCTTTGAAGTTCCTATGTTTTGTCTTGAACACCTTTATTATGTTTCTTACGTGAGATCTATCATTTTACTAGTGTGACATTTCTCAATAGTCTTTTCAGATCAAATATAAAAATGTAAAGGTGTTTATAGCTGATCGAGTTGCTTCTGTGTAACAAGACACTATCGAACGTATTTACGAGTATTCAAAATTAATATTCGAATCTTTAGGGTTTAAAACTAAACGCAATAGCACTTCATGAAGCTTATAAAAGAAGGCAGTTTGGGATGTTGCTTTACCTGCTTCATTACTATAACGTATGTCGTGTGGGCCTTCAATTAGATGTACATTTACAGATGAACAAGTTTGAATATACCTTTGTTATGATAGCGGCATGTATTTTACCCCCAGTCCCATCAGATATAAAGATCTAGGTGCTCCGTTTTGCTGTGGTGCATCGAAAAGGCGCTTGATGTCTCTGTGTTATGTAGTTGTTCAGCGATAATGGTGGTGTAGGATTACCTGGGTTCACTACTAATGTAAGTACACGCGTGAAACGCAAATTCTTTGCAGATGACTTTCATTTCAAAGTGGTATGTTACAAGGGCAGCTAGGGGCATATGAGATGTTCTGATCTAGTGCTTTAAAATAGTAACAGGGCGCCTTCGTGTATATTAATTATCTTGCTCACTCAAAAAAATGCACATGAACTTAGAACGCTCATAAGGCCTGTTATCTAACAGGAAACCCTGGAGCGTAGAATTCTCTTTAATTTCATGCTAAATACTTTCTAAACCAAAACCTTGACATATGCAACATATTTTTACCTTTATATATGGCTGACCTATTACCAGAGCCACTTAAATAAAGTGATTGTGCTGCTGCAGCCCTTTCCGCATAATTATATCTTTGCCACATTACCTGCAGATTATAAGAAAACATTTTTTGTTTCTACCTCAAACGGTTCAAAAGTTACTAAACCCGCAGCAACGTGTTTCTGCAGAGTGGAAGGCCCTTTGCAAAGGTTGATTCGTTATCTTTCAGTTGCTTATTGCAATATTTGGGGGTTTGCACTGGTACGAATGAGGTGCACCTCATGCCCAGACTGTGTGAACAAGTGTAACGAGCATTAAAAAATGCAATAAGTCTCGTTATTTGTTACTCTTCCGTAGCTGCACAGAAGAGCCTTGCATTTTTCCCATTAACTTGTAGACTTTTGTACAACCCGAAGCTAGCAGACTGCTGGCTCAATCCCAGTTCCCCAGCATCAAAGTGCAGCTCCAGCCCTTATACCATATCGTCGTCATTACTCTTTCTGCCTGCTCCCTCCTCCCTGTACCATTTCCTAGTACTTTTCAAAATAGCGAAAAATGCCATTTTGGAGACTACTGGGAACACGGAGCCTCTGAGCGACTTTCACATTTCCAAAATTGTGAGGATTTTGTGATGGTTGTTCACGTAATCTTGAATGTTTATTCAGGATTAGCTTTTACAGTTAACAGTCACGTTTTGTTAAACTGCAGGTGGTGTTTAAATGGATTGGTTTCACCTACGCGAGTGGGTTTATAAACGACCAATGGGTTTGGGGGACATTCTGTTGGCTCAATTGTGATTAAGTATGTGGCTATGCTGCCGATTTAATTGTGAAAGATGTGAAAGTTTGCGAGCGCCGTCAGTCTATTTATTTTTATTTTGCTCATCTCCAGTTTATGTTTGGACTGTCTAAGCACAATTGGGGCTTGCACATGGTGGCATTCAGCATGGTGTTCATTGTTTACATGGGGTTAAAGTATGTATATTTCCACACAAAATTTTTGAATACAGTTTACGGTTTAAAACATCACTTGGGATTCTTTGGTGAAGGCACACTTTTTTGAAGTGTAAGTATTAATGGCATCTATCCCTTTTTTAGGTCTTGGCCTGCTTAGGCTGCGCTTGCGCAGTCTCGCTGGCGATACATTTTGTTTTCTAGTATGCAGACTTGAACCCGCCCCTCTTCTCCATTGGCTGGCTTCCTGAACGGAGGCCAGCCATTGGAGGAGAGGGGCGTCACTCCGTTTAAGACTGGATTCGGGGTGTGTTTTTTTTCCTTTTTCTAATTTCTTTCTCTCCTCTTCCCATTGGCTGGAATTTTACCTTTCAGCCAATGGGAAGAGGAGAGAAAGAAAAACATGCCCCCGAATCCGAAAATGACGGTGGTTTCTCCAAAGCATTTCTGCTTTGCCTCGGAAAAACATGGCGGGGTTTGACTCTTGTGCTCTTGACTTTAGGTCTCCTAAAACAGGCATTCTCTCGCGCAGCCTCCTCTTACAACGATGGAAAGTTAAAAGTAAGTATGTTTTACAATATACGGGCATTTAGACTTCTAAGTAAACGCCACCTCCGTGTCGCCAACCCACTGTTCGCCTTATAATGTGCGAAGGCTCTGCCAATCGCGATGGTAGTGAATACTTGTGGCCGGTGTCAGGTTCCGTCTTCTCCTATATGTCCCCGGCTGCCTTCCCTTTCCTGGCCGTGAGTCACCAAGCCCGGGCGGCCTGGGTCCGGCGCGGCCAAAGAGAGGGATCAGGCAGGAGACGGAGATAGGTCGGGAGCCGCGGAGTCCGAGACCCACCTGCAGCGCCAGCCCAGCCACCGCCGCCAGCCCAGCCCGAGGCGCCGGAGAGGAGCCGCCGCCGCGGTCCGGCCGCCCCTGGACCTGGAGTACCTGCCCTCTGTTCCCTGCTTGTGCCTCTGTTCCCTGCTTGTGATCTGGTTTTCGTGCCTCTGTTCCCGGTTTTCGTGCCTCTGTTCCCGGTTTTCGTGCCTCTGTTTCATTGTTTTCGTGCCTCTGTTCCCGGTTTTCGTGCCTCAATCAATCAATCAATCATGACACTTGTATAGCGCGCTACTCATCCGGAAGGGTCTCAAGGCGCTTGGGGAAGGGGTCTGCTACTGCTCAAACAGCCAGGTCTTCAGTTGCTTCCTGAAGGAGAGGTGGTCCTGGGTCAGCCGAAGGTGGATGGGGAGGGAGTTCCATGTATTGGCCGCCAGGTAGGAGAAGGATCTGCCTCCGGCGGTGGCTCTTCGGATGCGTGGTATGGTGGCGAGGGCGAGGCTGGCAGACCGTAGCTGGCGGGTGGGTGTGTGGAAGGTCAGGCGGTCGTTGAGGTACTTGGGGCCCAGGTCTTGGAGAGACTTGTGGGTGAGGAGCCTGAACGTGATCCTCTTGCTGACGGGGAGCCAGTGCAGGTCCCTCAGGTGGCCGGAGATGTGGTTGCGTCGGGGGATGTCCAGGATGAGTCGGGCAGAGGCGTTCTGGATGCGTTGGAATCTTTTCTATAGCTTGGCTGTGGTTCCGGCTTAGAGGGTGTTTCCGTAGTCCAGTCGGCTGGTGACGAGGGCCTGGGTGACTGTCTTCCTGGTTTCGGTCGGGATCCATCGCAAGATCTTGCGGAGCATGTGGAGGGTGTGAAAGCATGAAGAGGAGACGGCGTTGACTTGTCTGGTCATCGAGAGGGAGGAGTCCAGGATGAAGCCCAGGTTGCGTGCGTGGTCTGTGGGCTTGGGGGCTGTACCCAGGGCTGGGGGCCACCAGGAGTCGTCCCAGGCGGAGGGTGATGGTCCCAGGATGAGGACTTCCGTCTTGTCTGAGTTCAGTTTCAGGCGGCTGTTCTTCATCCACTCGGCGACGTCTTTCATCCCTTCGTGGAGGCTGGTTCTGGCGGTGTCGGTGTCTGTGGTGAGGGAGAGGATCAGCTGGGTGTCGTCGGCGTAAGAGATGATATTGAGGTTGTGTTGGCGTGTGATGGTGGCGAGAGGTCTCGTGTAGACGTTGAAGAGGGTGGGGCTGAGTGATGATCCTTGCGGGACGCCGCAGATGACTTCAGTGGCCTCGGATCGAAACGGACAGAGGCGGACTCTCTGTGTTCTTCCGGCGAGGAACGAGATGATCCACTTCAGTGCCTTCCCTTGGATGCCGGTGTTGCTGAGGCGTTGGACTAGGGTGCGGTGGCAGACCGTGTCGAACGCTGCGGAGAGGTCCAGGAGGATGAGTGCTGCTGTTTCCCCGTTGTCGAGCAGAGCTCGGATGTCGTCGGTGACTGCGATGAGGGCGGTCTCGGTGCTGTGGTTGGCTCTGAAACCAGACTGCGAGGGGTTGAGGGATCCATTCGTCTCGAGGAAGGCGGCAAGTTGTCTGTTGGCGATCTTCTCTATGACTTAGGCAGGGAAAGGGAGGAGCGAGATGGGGCGGAAGTTTTTGAGGTCGGTGGGGTCTGCTGTTGGTTTCTTCAGTAGGGCGCTGAGCTCGGCGTGCTTCCAGCTCTCCGGGATGGTGGCGATGTCGAAGGAGGTGTTGATGACGTCTCGGAGTTGGGGTGCGATGGTGGAGTCGGCCTTGTTGAAGACGTGGTGGGGGCAGAGGGCAGTCGGGGATCCGGAGTGGATGGTGTTCATCGCGCGGGCTGTGTCTTCGGGGGTCACCGTGGTCCAGGTGCGAAGGGTGGCGGTGGGGTGCGTTGGTTCGACGGTTGGGTGCGTGGATGGTGCGCCGAAGCTGTTGTGGATGTCGGCGATCTTGCGGTTGAAGAATGAGGCGAGGGAGTCGCAGAGATCTTGTGAAGGGGTGATGTCGATGTTGCCGGTGCTGGGGTTGGAGAACTCCTTGACGATGCTGAAGAGTTCCTTGCTGTCGTGGGCATTTTTGTCCAGTCGATTCTTAAGTGATTTCTTCTTGGTGGTGCGGATGAGCTGGTGGTGCTTGTGGGTCGCGAGTTTGAGGGCGGTCATTTTGTCAGTGGTCCGGTAGAGGAGCCAGGCTTTCTCGAGGGTGCGGCAGGTCTTGTTGGAGTCCTTGAGTTCGTCGGTGAACCAGGGGGCCTTCTTGCTTCTGGGTTTGCTGTGAGGGTTCTTCAGTGGTGCGAGGTCGTCGACGCAGGCGGTCAGCCACTGCGTGAAGTTGCGGGCGGCTTCGTTGGGGTCCGGTGTGCTGGCCGGTGGGTTTTGGCTGAGGGAGGTGGTGAGCTGGTCGGCGGTGATCTTGCTCCAGCTTCTGTGAGGAGCCTGTTGCGGGGTGTGGTGGGTTGTGGTTCTTCTGAAGCTGAAGTGGCCCAGCTGTGGTTGGTCCAGAGAAGTCCGGTGGAGTGGCTGAAGGCGATGTGCTTGCTGGATGAGAAGACGGGATCAAGTGTGTGGCCGGCGTAGTGGGTGGGGGTGTTGACCAGTTGCTTGAGTCCGAGGGTGGCGAGGTTGTCCAGCAGGGTGACGGTGTTGCGGTCCTTGCTGTTCTCCAGGTGAAAGTTGAGGTCCCCTAGGAGGATGTAGTCGGCGGAGGGGAGGGCGTGTGGGCTGATGAAGTCCGTGATGTCTTCGCTGAATTGTGCGCGTGGTCCCGGGGGTCTGTAGATGAGGGTGCCTCTGAGGGTCGTCTTTGGGTTGGTGTGAATCTGGAAGTGGAGGTGTTCAGCGGCAGTGAAGGTGTCGTCAGCGTCGGTCCTGATGCGGATGGTGTTCTTGTGGGCGATGGCGATTCCTCCTCCGGTCTGGTTGACGTGGTCCCTCCTGATGATCTTGTATCCATCCGGGATGGCGATGGCGATGTCGGGGGTTGAGGTGGCGTTCATCCATGTTTCAGTGAGGAAGGCGATGTCTGGTGAGGTTGTGTCGAGCAGGTTCCAGAGTTCGACGACGTGTCTGTGGACGGAGCGGGTGTTGAGCAGGATGCACTTGAGGTCGCTGCTGGAGTTTGGCTTGGCGGGTGTGGTGCCTGTTCGAAGGCAGGTGAACTTGCAGGTTGTGCAGGTGAAGGGTCCGTGGAAACATTTCGGGGCGGCCGTGCAGCAGGTGGGCATCCGGCCGGTATTGAGTGCGTTGAGGGCGGCGGCGTTGTAGGTTTGTCGGGTCGTCTTGCATCGGTGGGGGCCAGGTAGTCCTGGCACTGGGCGCAGTCCAGGCGCGGACGGGCGCAGATGGGCTTGCCTTCGGCGCACAATCGGCGTGCCCGCTGCGTGTACGCGCGGTCGCCATTTATGGCGAAGTGGGAGGGAGGAGCAGCTGGGAGGCGGGAGCGGGGAGGGCACAAAACAGAAAGGGGGCGTGTCCGCTTCGGCGGCGGGAAGCGGGGCGGGCAGGCACAGGGGGACTGGGTAACGGAGAACAAAACCTTAATACAGCAACGTGCAAGGGGACAACAGTAGAGAGGCAAATAAAAACTAAAAGGAAGAAAAAAGATTAATCGGGCACACGCAAACAACGAGGCTGCGGGCAGCAACGAGGCGGGGACACACAGCTGGTGGCCGTGCGGCGCGGGGGTGTCCTGCGAGCTCTGTTTTCGTGCCTCTGTTCCCGGTTTTCGTGCCTCTGTTCCCGGTTTTCGTGCCTCTGTTCCCGGTGTTTCGTGCCTCTGTTCCCGGTGTTTCGTGCCTCTGTTCCCGGTGTTTCGTGCCTCTCTTCCCGGTGTTTCGTGCCTCTGTTCCCGGTGTTTCGTGCCTCTGTTCCCGGTGTTTCGTGCCTCTGTTCCCGGTTTTACGTGCCTCTGTTACCGGTTTTTCGTGCCTCTGTTCCCGGTTTTTCGTGCCTCTGTTTCCTGCTTGTGATCCGGTTTTTGTGCCTCTGTTTCCGGTTATTGTGCCTCTGTTTCCGGTTTTTGTGCCTCTGTTTCCGGTTTTTGTGCCTCTGCTCCCCTGCTTGTGATCCGGTTTTTGTGCCTCGGTTTCCGGTTTTTGTGCCTCTGTTCCCCTGCTTGTGATCCGGTTTTTGTGCCTCGGTTTCCGGTTTTTGTGCCTCTGTTCCCCTGCTTGTGATCCGGTTTTTGTGCCTCGGTTTCCGGTTTTTGTGCCTCTGTTCCCCTGCTTGTGATCCGGTTTTTGTGCCTCGGTTTCCGGTTTTTGTGCCTCTGTTCCCCTGCTTGTGATCCGGTTTTTGTGCCTCGGTTTCCGGTTTTTGTGCCTCTGTTCCCCTGCTTGTGATCCGGTTTTTGTGCCTCGGTTTCCGGTTTTTGTGCCTCTGCTCCCCTGCTTGTGATCCGGTTTTTGTGCCTCGGTTTCCGGTTTTTGTGCCTCTGTTCCCCTGCTTGTGATCCGGTTTTTGTGCCTCGGTTTCCGGTTTTTGTGCCTCTGTTCCCCTGCTTGTGATCCGGTTTTTGTGCCTCTGTTCCCTGTGTGGTTGTGCGGCTATGTGTGGCTCTGTGTGTGTGTGGCTCTGTGTGTGTGTGTGTGTGGGTGCAAATGCAATAGGTCTCGCATTTGCAAGAGATTAAGCTATTGGCATTGTAAATGAGAATGACATTTATTTCTATGTTTTAAAAACTAAAATGTCATGAGCAATGCCAATAGCTCTAACTTTAACAAGGACGAGACCATTGCATTGTAAACGCTTGTTGTTTTATCCTCCTTTTTTTCATTCTTTCCTGATTTTGTCTCTCCCTTTAACTTTACCCTGCTCTGTTATTCTCTCTCTTGGTTTCTCTATTCTTCTCTCTCTTTCCCACTTGCTTTCTCTCTAATTACGACAAAGGCAGATCCTGTGGGTTGTTTTTTCAACACCTTAATAAGAATAACACTGGGGTACCACGTACAAAAGTGGGGTTCTTCATCTAGGGCATATGATAACTCGTAATGGCTTTTCACAATGTGGCCCCTCCTGCCTCATTTTTCAGGTGGCCCTGACTGTAGCGAATTTAAAACAGCCATGCTCTAAAGCCATCAGCCAGGACCTCTTCCAACCATCTGCATTGGGCCCGAGTCTTTGGGAGAGAATAGGCCATGCATACATTTGGGACTAATGCTTAGGCGTGAAGGAGCAGGTGAGTTGAGACTTTAGCCATGCAGCATGTTGTGGTGCAAGGCCGGCTTTAGCAAATATGTCTCGCCTTTGGTACCTTATAATTGTTTAAGTCTACAGCAGAATATCCTTGATGCAACAACATCAACTGTTGCATGGCTAAACACTTGAAGGGTCCCTAAGGCGAGACGTATTGGCTATGCCAATGCTTGTTTAACCTATCTATTGGGCTTTACATCGTGGGTGTCCTCGTGGCATGTTGCGTGGATGGGTGCAGGAGACCGCGGGTATTGGGGGGGAACACAAATTAGGTGCTGATGATAGGGTTTGTTCACCAGCAGGGGTACCCCTTTCATCGTCCGGCGGAGGGGTTGGGTCAGTCCTAAGGCATTTGCTATGCTATATAGGGTTTTGAAGGGGGGGGGGGGTTCACAGAGGATATGCCAGGGTGGGAGCTTGGTAAAGAAGAGTTGAGAGTGATACCCGAGTAGGAGCTTATAAACTCCATCTATCTGCCCCGGCCACCCCAGGGCAGGTGACAATGTTCCTGTACTTGCAGCGCTGTACATTAGCACCTGTTACACTACACATTCACTTTTGTGGGAAAGGTGATCATAGAGATATATGCCCCAAATCCCAGCATGCCAACCCTAGCAGCGTCAGCTTTAATATTGAGGTAAGCGACCTTCTGTCCATTAATGTCCAATTGGGGTTTTTAAGTCGTCAGCCGCATTGCACCAAAAGAGCTATGAGGAAGAAAGTGCACAGCTTAAGTGTGCTCGTGACCACGGCTGGCGGGTAGCCAGCGTTTTATCAAAGCTGTGCTAGATCCACACTTATTCAAGGCAAGTGGGAACCCGGTATATATTATAGACGGGTGCAACCATGTTTTTTTACCGTGCTGGAGGATGCAGGGGCGACAGGAGTTGCCCAAACACAGACACTTGGCTTGCAAGGGGGGGCCGCATTGTTGTGGCTCGGAGAATGTCTGCTGTGGACGGCACTGCATGAGACCTCCAGGGGTGCCCCGGGTGCATAGTGCAGTCAGTTTCAGGGAAGGACTGTGCGCCTCGTGGGAGGAGACCATATCATATGCAGTGTTGGGAACACGGTTACCACAGGGGTTTGTGCAAGGGGTGTCTGTTTGCTGTCATGGAGCTGACTAGTGTGTGTTCCTCCTTAGTGTGTCCGTGGGGTATTTGTGCGAAATAGTGAGCTCTTGTCGCAGGAGAACCCTAAGTTGGCGTCATGCTGTGGGGGAGACTGTGCTCCTCAGGGCTTTAAGTGGGATGAAAAAACTGAGGTGGGGTGACTCTCAAAGGGGCGTGTCTGTAATTAAGGACATGGCTTAAAAACACCTAAGCTAAAAAATCTGTGCTTAGCATAGTGTGCCGCACGACTGGTATTGTGCTGTTTGTCACTGCATACAGATATATAATATAAGTAACATTACACCTACAACAAGCCAGTGCTATTGGCTTTCTCAAAGGTTGTTAGTTGCATCAGATACATTAGCAACAATATTGGCTTCGTTGTATACAGTATTAAAAATGCTTCCATTCTGAAATGTTGAAATATTGAAAGAACTATGAGTCTCTCTGAAGTTACATCAAGAGCAGTGAAGGGTGGCACCGCTGCAGAGTTACGACTAATTTTTTTTCACCCTGAGGGTGAGGGCAACAATAGAGAGAGCCCAGTAGAGACCCGTCACGGCACCTGCTTTTTAGAACTGCTGGTGCTTAGCACCGCCAGGACCCGGCCCACTTAAAGCCCTAGTGCTCCTGTTGTAAGGGGTAATGCATGTGGTTGCCCAGTTCCTCTGGTAGGGGGATTTGCAGATATATCCTGTGCCACCTGCTGCGCATGAGAGGTTATAGCGCTGCACCGGTGGGCTGTAAAACCTTCTCAGAGATTTAAGGTTGTGTGGGGCCAGGATGATGGTCGTGTGGGGCCGGGATGATGGTCGTGTGGGGCCGGGATGATGGTCGCGTGGGGCCGGGATGATGGTCGTGTGGGGCCGGGATGATGGTCGTGTAGGGCCGGGATGATGGTTGTGGGGGCCCGGATTGCGCTTGTGCGCGGAACAGGTAGGATTGCACAGTCGGAACTCACAATGCCCTAATTTGGGATTACAAACAAAAGGAGGCTGATAATTAAGGTGGGAGCTAGGTATGGTAGGGCCTGATAACATCCCGCAATCGTGCCTGGAATGTGAGAAGTCCTGGAGCGATGCCTGCCCCACCCGTGCTGATAAACCTAAAGCAGCAACACGCCAGCTTAGGTGCAGCTTTAGAGCCGGCCTTCTGAACTTCAGGTCTATGGTAAGGCATGCAGAAGATATTTGGCTGTTGCTAGAGGGTCAAGAGTGGGATGCCATGTTTTTGACCGAAACCTGGCTGAACGACCACAACCTGACCGCCATCGCCTTAGCGGTGCCATTAGGTTTTAAAATGAGTTTTTCTAACCGAGATGATGGTAGAAGAGATGGTGGGTGGCCCTCATCTTTAAAGAACGTATACAATCCCATCCTCTCTGCCGGTCACGATCTCAGGGCTGGAGGGGCTGCATTTCTGCCTCCAAATCAATCCCTATAGGTCATTGGCCGGGGTAGCTATTTACCGTCCCAGAAGCCAGCACAGCGGCTCTCTTGGACATTAAAGTCCAAAGTTCCCTCCTGCATCAACACTTCATAGTAGTGGGGGACTTCAATGTACATGCTGATAGAACGGACTGTCCACTGGCGGAACAACTAATTGCCACGCTGAGCGCCGCTAATTTGACATTATCCATCACGGGCCCTACGCATAAAGCAGGCCATACGCTTGACCTTATATTTTCCAATATTAGGAATCTGTCAGTGGGAGCAGCACAGCCGCTAATCTGGTCGGATCATGTGTTAATTCCGTTTGTGGTAGCGCTTCCAGGCGGCAGGCGGGAGACGGGAAAACGCTCCTTTATGCAGAGACATTGGAAAAAATTGACCCCCCGAAACTATGGGCTTAGCCCTGGCTCGGAATCCCCCGGTATTAACCTTAAATACGAATAAGGCTGCTCGGGCATTGAGCCAATGGATAGGGGACATGGTGACGCAGATCGCACCAGCAAAACGGGCAATGTTGCTAAGGAAATCTCTCTCAGCTCGCTGGTTCTCTGTGGAGCTTAGGGCCGAAAAATCCACCTGCAAAAGGCTGGAGCGCATTTGGAGGGCGGATTACAGTGCTTTGGCGAGGACTCCATACAGAGAATCCATCAGAAAACTTCATAAATCAATTAAAAAAGCAAAAAAACTGTTTTTCGCGTCCTCCATTCAACAAGCAGAACACTCGAGTAAAGAGGTCTTCAAAATTGTGCACTCTTTTTTCAAACCTACATGCATTGAGAGGGAGGTCCCCCCGTCGACAGCACTCTGTGACAGCATATCAGATTTTTTCGACAGCAAAATACAGAAAGTGTATGACACCTTCGGCCCACCGAGGCCTACGGTGAGGGCGGATACAGCAGAAGCCTCCACTTCTACGGTGGCCCTTGGCCAATTTCAGCCAGTGTCTCTGGTTATGGTTTTGCAGGAATTAAAGCGATGTAAATCAGGGTCGCCAGATGACCCCTGTCCACCAAAGCTCTGGAGGCTGATGGCGGACTCAGTTGCGCCCACTCTCCAGCATATTTGGAATACGTCCATCTCCACCGGTGTATTCCCGGAGGACTGGAAGCATGCCACGCTTCTTCCTCTGAAAAAAAAGCCGAATGGTGATCCGGAAGACCTCAGCAATCTTCGTCCAATCTCCTTATTGGTGGCACCTGGCAAAATGCTAGAGAAATTGATTCAGCGGCAGTTGAACAAATATACGGAGGACAATAATATTCTGCATGAGACACAGTCTGGCTTCAGACCCGGTTTCAGCACCGAGACTGCCCTGATCGAGGTGGCCGAATCAGTCAGGTGGTCGTTGGATTCAGGGGACTCCGCTATGCTGGTGCTCCTGGATCTATCGGCCGCTTTTGATACGGTTTACCATGCAGGCTATTACAGCGACTGTCGAAGATCGGTCTCCAGGATCAGGTGCTCGGGTGGCTACACTCGTACTTGTCCAACAGAACTCAGAAGGTTACACTGGGTGCTGCTTCCTCTAAATCTAGGAAACTGAGCTGCGGGGTGCCACAATGGTCAGCACTCAGCCCGCTGTTATTTAATATCTATTTGGCCCCGCTCTTTACGCTAATTGCCAACTGGGGAGTCACTGCAATTTCTTATGCTGATGACACCCAGTTGGTTTTTCCATACTCAGAGGCATCAGAGGCAGCCTTTGCCAGTTTCAAGGGTTGCCTTCGAGATGTGGCAAGATGGATGAATACGAATAAACTAAAACTGAATGCGGGCAAAATGGAGGTACTTTTCTTTGGGAAAGGTACTCCCCCCTCCGGCGGAGTTCTGGTGGCCCACGGAGATGGAGCCAGCGCTGCCCCCCAGTCTCAAATCTGGGGGTTAAGTGGGATGATAGCTTATCCTTCCTCCCCCACATCCAGCAGGTGGTTGGAGGATGCCTCAGCAAGCTGAGGAACTTGCGAAAAATTCTCCGGCTACTGCCATAGGGTTACCGGAAAACGGTGATCCATGCCACCGTTACGTCCAGGCTGGATTATGCCAATGGCCTATACATGGGTCTTCCGAAATATCTGACCCAGCGGCTGCAGACTGTTCAAAATGCGGCTGCGAGGCTGTTAAAGCACATCCCATTTAAACAACATGTCTCTCCATATCTACGCTCGCTTCATTGGCTGCCAGTGGCTGGCCAGATAAAATTTAAGGCTCTTACCCTGGCCAAGATACACTTAGACATAAACAAGAAGAATCCTACTGCTAGATACACTTAGGCCCGTCTCCTTCTCTCCAATGGCCGGGTCCAACTACTCGTTCCACGAGTCAGTAGGGCGCGCCAGGGGGCATGTCTTTTTCGGCAAACACAGCACTTTTATGGAACACCTTGCCACCCGCGCTTCAGCTGGCACCCTCTTAAACCAGCTTTAGGAAACAGCTGAAGACGTGGCTTTTTTCTCAGAAGAATTAAGGCAGTGGCCTTCCGGGGTCTGGTCTCCCCCTGCTCACTTAGCGCCGGGACACCTCCCAGTCGAGGCAGCTGTTTGCGCTCTATAAAATTCTGTACTACTAATAATCATACTTTAGTTATTCTTGTATCTCCTACGCTGCTTGCAGAATCTCCAGGTTATATTTTGTAATGCCCATGGCTACAGTACTGGCGTATGGTCTAAACTTTGTAATCTGCAGCCTCAAATGTCACTGTTATTTGAACTTTGTATACCTTTCTCTATGGGATGCAATGGTAATGCATTTCAGTTGTAATGGTGTTTTCGTGCAAATGTATCGAACTGAGGTATACAAAGTTCAAATAATATAGAGAATGGGAAGGCACAGAACATGTAAGTTGGTGTGTAGCGTATTTCATGGAGTGAAGGAAATAGGAAAGGAAATATAAAAATAAATAACATTCAGGAGAAAGTGAAAAGAAGGGTATGCTGAAGGGGGAGCTATAGCAAGAAAAAGCCATATATGTTTCACATCGAGTGAACATAATGGAGTGATTGGGACACTCTAAAGCCACTACCCCTTTCACAGAGCTCAGGAAGGTTGAGTACCACTGACAAGTGCACAAGTACGGCATTTCCCAAGTAAATAATTAAAAAAAAATTATTCTTTCAAGTGATGATGGTAGATAGCTAATACCCACTGGCAAAGGCAGTGGTTCTGGTGGCTCTTTAAGTGTACACCCTGCATATGGAGGGCAGATCAGCAGGTTATACATGCGGTACAGGGAGCACATTAAAGTTGGAACACAACACATGAACCTGCTGTACTTTGATGATTTAACAGTGACGTAGGAGATAAGACTGCCCAGAATATTGGATCGGCTCAGCAGTAGCGTTGTCCATTACTGGTAGCTGCTCAACTTATAAATGCTGGGTAGATGGCGAACTCTGTAGTAGGTACCATAGCCTCTTGGCTGAAGCGGTACACACAGCCAGGTTTGGACCAAGTGGTTAAATAAAGTAGAAGGGTTAACACAGGCTTGTGTTGCCAACATAACTTGGCTGTGGTGAGGAGCATCCCTCGGCCCTCTTGTGACTGGGGTGGGTGTGCAAGGCACCTCGCCGGTGGATGGAGGAGGATGGGGTTGGGAGATTCTGAGCACTCCCTGCTCCTTCTTTCCCCTTCCCCAGCGCGCCCATACTGGTGCAAGGTGGGTCGAGGGGACTGAGGTGAGGCATATACTATATAAGGTCTCTATCAAAGGAGGAAAAGCTTGGGAAAAGTTAAAGGCAAATAGCCGGGACACAATTAGGTACTACCCAGTGGCAACAGCGGACTGGTGAAACAGGGATGGGTCGGTAGTCAAGCACTCTGAGTGCATACAGCAGTGTCAAACTTAACTCTGCTCTATAAAGTAGTTTTTTCAGGGAATATTAAAAGGGACCTAGGAGGTGAATTCCAGAGTTGTCAAATGTTAGCACTGCTTATCCTCTATTCCTTAAACCACACCTCTTTCTCCAACCACCCTACCTAAACTAACTTTTGCAGATTCTTGTTCTTACCTACCTTCTCCGATTCGCTTGAATCTTACAATAAAAATAAGTTGCGGTAAACACCAGCACCAATGAGGCACTGCTTGCCACAATTTCTGACAACAGTACAAAAGGGGGTGGTGATGGACTGAGCATCTGAATCAATCAAACACTCACACCCAGTCAAAAGATCTGGGTTTAATCCATCACCGTTCTTTAGCCCACTCTGCCACCCCAGTTCAGACATGGCTATATGCAAATCAGTCTAACCCTGTGCCTCATGGGAACAGATCAGCCCGAACTCCCAAGCCATGTCTTCCCTGGACCGGAAACAAGCTTCCGAGGACCGGTTTCTGGCATTCCAGCCATCTTCAGCCCGGCTTGCTTGAATCCAGTGGCAAAGTGAGCGAGGGGCTCACGTCTGAGCATACCCTGCCACACTTATGGCGGCCAAAAGCGGTATAAAAGGGGGTGGTGATGGACGGAGCATCTGAATCAATCAAACACTCACACCCAGTCAAAAGATCTGGGTTTATTTATTTATAAAGTTTTATATAGCGCGAACTTGATCCCGAAGGATATCAGAGCGCTTTACAATCTGAGGCAAAGGTAATGTTGGACAGGCCACATGACGGGCCGCTCTCCCTCCGGCTCGACCAGGCCCGAGCCAGTCACGCAAGCACCACACACCACCATTGCATGTCCTACGTCCCCTCAGGGACACCTGCCCTCGAGCACGATAACCTCGTGGGTCCGATCCACTGCCGGCCCATGCGCCCAGCCGGGGCCGCCATCTTGGACACTTCGCCACGAGGCCGCCTGGCCCCCGATCGACCTCAACCCTGGGCCTAGCCCGGCCTCAGACATTCCGGCACCACCCTCCACCCAGGAGGTGAGCGAGCTACTTGGCCAGTCAATGGGAGGGAGAGGTGTCGATGGTTCTCCCCCGGCCAGTGCCGCTCGCCCATCGCCTCCCCGGGCGCTGGCTCCACCCCCCCTGCTGGGTGTCTGGACTCTCTCATCCCGGACCTCCCGACCTCCAAGTGCGAGGGTCCGGACATCAAAGCACACCAGCCCTATAACTGGGGCAGCTCCAGAGCAGGAAGGCAGTTGTATCTTGGAGTCGAGAGACGAAAGGAGAACTCATCCTGGACGGACTACTGGCGCTGCCGTAGCTCTGTCCTGTGCACCATCATCCTGCCTGTTGGCGCTGCCACAGCCGTCGTAACCTTCATCCTTCACCGTCGTCCGGATCTGCTGGCGAGGCCGCGGACCGTTGTAACCGTCATCTGCATCGGGACCTGCTTGGCTTCTCCACGGCCCGTCGACCATCCTTCATCCATCTCGGGACCTGCTTGGCTTCTCCACGGCCCGTCGACCATCCCTCAGCCATCTCGGGACCTGCTTGGCTCCTCCACGGCCCGATCCGCAAACACGCCGAGCTCGAGGATTGAGAGCTATTGAACTCATTGGTAACTAAGACTGTCCCGCTACCCTTTTCCTCAACCAGAGATCAGAACCGAGGGGACCCCTGAGTCCAGACCTCCTTGTATTATATCAACGTAACCTGAGAATTGCATATAAAGTCTCGTTAACCTTCAATCTTGTGTGGTGTCCGTCTGTGGGGGGGAAGTTACTTATCTGTACAGTCGTTGGAGACGGCTCTCCCTGGAGACCTCTCCCCGTAAACTCGGCCGACCCTCCCGGTCCGTCTAACATTGGTGGCCAGCGGCGCGATCCGAATCACCGCATAACGTACAGAGAGTAGCTCACCCCACAACGAACAACAATGTCGACTAAAGAGAGCGGATCAACTGAGAAGTTCCAAATGGAAAAACTAGAGGAATACAGCCATCGTGAACTAAAGCAGTTCTGCATCGAACTAGGTATCGCTACCACCGGACTAAGTACCAAGGACGATTTTAAGCATGCCCTAGAATCTTGGGCAGAGACCGGGGATGTCGAAGCCCCGGAGCAAAGCACCGCGCAAAAGACCAACACGGCCCCTGAAGGGCAAAGAACGGGTCTCTCGCAAGACGAGATCCAAGAAAGAGAAAAAGCCCGACTACACGAACTCGAAATGGCCCGACTCAAGATGGACATAGAACTCAAATTGGCCGAGCAAAAAATAAACTTAGAGCACCTTCGCCTCCGAGAAGAAAGAGAGGAGAAACAGAGGCAAAGAGAGCTCGAGGAAAAAAGACTAACGTACGAGCACGAGCGGAACCTAGCCGAGATCAACCTGCGCAAACAGAATAAAGAGTTAGGGGTGCCCGACAGACCGTCCACCCCAGGGATCACGGACAAAAAAGTGCACATCCCCAAGGATGTGGTCCGAGAATATTTTCGAGAAGACGACATCCAGCAATGGTTTAAGGCATATGAAATCGCGATGACTGCGCACCGGATCGATAGAGCCGACTGGGGAGCCGGCCTATGGGGCAAATTCCTCAATGAGGGCCGCGATACTCTGTTACAGCTCCCAGACCACCAGATGACCTCCTACGACCATATGAAAGCGGCCCTCCTCACTCGCTATGGCCTCACGCCCGAGATGTACCGTCAGAGGTTCCGAGACTGCACACGCATTCCAGGTACAACTTGGGTGGACTATGTAACGTACTTTAGCCGAGCCTTCGAAGGCTGGATCAGAGGGAACAACGTCACGACCTACGAGCAGTTGTTCAATCTGATGGTATGGGAGCATCTGTCCAACAATTGCTTCATTGAACTACGCCAACACCTCCTCGACAGCAAGTTAACCGATCCCCGGCAGCTCGCAGCTGAAGCTGACCGGTGGGAGATCACCCGAGTGGGCCGGAATGGGTCCTACGAACAGAACAGGAACCACAATGGTCACCACCGATCCAGAGGAGGAGGAGGGGGCCAAGGACGAGGAAGAGACATCACTCCGGCCGCCCCCACTACCAGCACCACCCCCCCGGCCCACCGGGGCAGCACCCCGGCGCGACCGGGATACAGAGCCAATGTTACATGTCACCGATGCCAACGAGTCGGCCACTATGCAAACGACCCAAGCTGCCCGCAGTATCAGAGTCCAAGACCCCGCCAGGTGGCCGCCGCGGCACTAGGGGAAGAACAGATCTCCGAGGAACAAGAAACAGACGAGCAAGAGTATCAAGAGTGGGAGCCAGCCGCCATGACTCTCGCGTGCTTAGGGGGAAGAGACATGGTCCCGCGGGTCCCCCTACCCGCCAACACCCAGAAGTACAGCCAATGGGTGAGCATCAATGGACAACGGGCCGAAGCCCTTCGAGACACCGGGGCCAGTGTGACAGCCGTCCGCTGTCATCTGGTGACCCCAGAACAGTATCTACCGAACATTCTCTGCCCTGTGCGATCAGCCGACAACTCGGAGAGTCTGTGTCGGATGGCCTGCGTCCCCTTTGAGTGGGGAGGGGTCTCCGGCATGTTGAAAGTAACGGTCCGAGACGACGCCCCCGTGGACTGCCTCCTCGGAAATGACCTGGAAAGCTCCCCGTGGGCAGCCGTGGAGCGAAAAGAACACTTGGGGATGTTGGGCGTCCCAGACTGGGCGTGCGTCACCACCCGGTCCATGGCCGCCCGTGCCAACCATCACCCGGAAGAACCAGAATGGCCGGCGCCTCCGCCTCCGGTCGCCCCCGCCGAGACCCCCGACCAGGGCATCCCCCTCGAACCTGCTCAACCTTCCGACCTTGCTAATCTTGACCAGTGGGCTCAAGAAGGGGGGCCCACACAAGAACAATTTCGTCAGGAGCAGAAGACCTGTCCCTCCCTTGAGGGACTCCGACAACAAGCGCTCGCCCAAAGCGCAGGGGATACCTCCGGAACTCATTGGGTCTACTGGGACAATGACCTATTGTACAGCGAGCAACGAATCGCCGAGCTGGGGGCCAACCGAGTACTAGTGGTGCCACTCCGCTTTAGAGACTTCCTGCTAAATCTGGCCCACGATGTCCCCCTGGCAGGGCACCTGGGACAAGATAAAACCTACAGCCGCCTAGTGACCCACTTCTTCTGGCCAAAAATGAGAAACGATGTGCACCAGCATTGCCGATCTTGCCCCACGTGCCAAGCCAGTGGGAAGAGCGGCCGCAAGTTAAAGGCCCCCCTGCAACCCTTTCCCGTGGTCACGACCCCATTTGAGAGGGTCGGAATAGACATTGTGGGACCCCTAGACCCACGTACAAGACAAGACTTTGCACGAACAGAACTCAGCCTCTTGATGGCCACAGACAACGGGGTTGAAGATGACTCCGAGCCTCTCCCTGACCTCTTGCGGACCCAGGAGCAAGACGGCTCCGTGGATGGGGTCCGACTCTCGGAGACCCTCACCCAGGAACAACGCCAAGAGTGCCAAGCCCTCCTATCACGATTTGCCAGCCTGTTCTCCCTCACCCCAGGTGTCACCTCCTGGTGTGTGCACGATGTGGACACCGGAGACAGCCCTCCTATCCGCCACCGGGCCTACCGCGTACCGGATCGGGTACGGGCCTGCATCCAGGCGGAAGTAGCTAAGATGCTCACGCTCGGGGTCATCGAGCCCTCCGACAGTCCATGGGCCAGCCCGGTCGTACTGGTCCCCAAAGCAGCCGCCCCCGGAACCACACCCGAACTCCGGTTCTGTATCGACTACCGGGGCCTGAATGAAGTCACCAGAACGGACGCACACCCCATCCCCCGGGCAGATGAACTGGTCGACCGAATGGGCGCTGCCCGCTATCTCAGCATCTTCGACCTAACGGCAGGCTATTGGCAGATCGGCCTCACACCCCGAGCACAAGAACGTTCTGCCTTCTCCACCCCCGATGGCCACTGTCATTTCACGGTCATGCCCTTCGGCATGAAAAATGCCCCAGCGACTTTCCAACGGCTCGTCAATCAGGTCCTGGCGGGGCTCGAAGAGTTCAGCGCCGCCTACCTGGACGACATCGCTGTGTACAGCCACCATTGGACCGAGCACCTCCACCACCTCCAAGCAGTGTTGCAAGCCCTTCAGCGAGCTGGCCTCACGATCAAGGCCAGCAAATGTCAAGTTGGACAAGGGTCAGTGACCTACCTCGGACACCAGGTGGGAAGCGGTCTAGTGGCCCCCCTACAACTGAAAATTGCCGCCATCCAGAACTGGCAGCCCCCTATCACACAAACTGAGGTGCGAGCCTTCCTGGGCCTCACGGGCTACTACCGAAGGTTCGTGAAGGACTATGGTACCATCGTGGGGCCTCTCACCGAGCTCACGTCAAAAAATCAGCCCAAGAAGGTGAACTGGACCCCAGAGTGCCAAGCGGCCTTCGAACAGCTAAAGGCCGCCATGTGTTCCGCTCCTGTGCTCCAGGCCCCAGACTACAGCCGGGAGTTCGTCGTCCAGACGGACGCCTCCGACCAGGGCATTGGGGCGGTCCTGTCCCAGGTGAACACCAAAGGCCTGGATCAACCGGTGGCCTTCATCAGCCGGAGACTCCTGCCACGGGAACAACGCTGGAGCACCATAGAGAGGGAAGCCTTCGCTGTGGTATGGGCCCTCAAGAAGCTCCGACCCTACCTTTTTGGCACCCACTTCCGGGTGCAGACTGACCACCGACCCCTGCAGTGGTTGATGCATATGCGGGGGGAAAACCCAAAACTGCTACGCTGGTCCATCTCCTTGCAAGGTATGGACTTTACCGTTGAACACCGGCCTGGGTCCGACCACGCCAACGCGGATGGCCTGTCCCGGTTTTTCCGCCTCGACGAAGAGAGTCCCCAAGAGGATGGGTAACTCTCCCCGCCTTCAGCTGGGGGGGACGCATGTTGGACAGGCCACATGACGGGCCGCTCTCCCTCCGGCTCGACCAGGCCCGAGCCAGTCACGCAAGCACCACACACCACCATTGCATGTCCTACGTCCCCTCAGGGACACCTGCCCTCGAGCACGATAACCTCGTGGGTCCGATCCACTGCCGGCCCATGCGCCCAGCCGGGGCCGCCATCTTGGACACTTCGCCACGAGGCCGCCTGGCCCCCGATCGACCTCAACCCTGGGCCTAGCCCGGCCTCAGACATTCCGGCACCACCCTCCACCCAGGAGGTGAGCGAGCTACTTGGCCAGTCAATGGGAGGGAGAGGTGTCGATGGTTCTCCCCCGGCCAGTGCCGCTCGCCCATCGCCTCCCCGGGCGCTGGCTCCACCCCCCCTGCTGGGTGTCTGGACTCTCTCATCCCGGACCTCCCGACCTCCAAGTGCGAGGGTCCGGACATCAAAGCACACCAGCCCTATAACTGGGGCAGCTCCAGAGCAGGAAGGCAGTTGTATCTTGGAGTCGAGAGACGAAAGGAGAACTCATCCTGGACGGACTACTGGCGCTGCCGTAGCTCTGTCCTGTGCACCATCATCCTGCCTGTTGGCGCTGCCACAGCCGTCGTAACCTTCATCCTTCACCGTCGTCCGGATCTGCTGGCGAGGCCGCGGACCGTTGTAACCGTCATCTGCATCGGGACCTGCTTGGCTTCTCCACGGCCCGTCGACCATCCTTCATCCATCTCGGGACCTGCTTGGCTTCTCCACGGCCCGTCGACCATCCCTCAGCCATCTCGGGACCTGCTTGGCTCCTCCACGGCCCGATCCGCAAACACGCCGAGCTCGAGGATTGAGAGCTATTGAACTCATTGGTAACTAAGACTGTCCCGCTACCCTTTTCCTCAACCAGAGATCAGAACCGAGGGGACCCCTGAGTCCAGACCTCCTTGTATTATATCAACGTAACCTGAGAATTGCATATAAAGTCTCGTTAACCTTCAATCTTGTGTGGTGTCCGTCTGTGGGGGGGAAGTTACTTATCTGTACAGTCGTTGGAGACGGCTCTCCCTGGAGACCTCTCCCCGTAAACTCGGCCGACCCTCCCGGTCCGTCTAACAGGTAACAAATCAGAACATTGAAAGTATTGACACACTTACACTTATACAACAACTTCAACATTACACACCAACTTATGTGGTACTTTACACATAAATAGATAAGAGTGATACAGCTTTTGTTAGAACGGTGTCCCATTTATCACCAACTTGAACTAAGTAACTTTCACCATCTTTAACTTCACTTTAAGTACAGTATTGTGGATTTTTGTCGTTTACATTTTAAGTCTGTTGTCTTTCCTTTAAAGCAATCCTTCGGGAGGTTCCATGTTTTCCACAAGGAAAAATAATGAAGTCCTGTCCAGTGCGGGGACTTCATTCATCTTCCTGCTCCCTCCTGGTCCTTCCTCAAGTTAAGATGACTTGAATGGGAGGCTGTGAATTCTACTTCCTAGCCCCCTCCCTCTGACGTTCTATTCCTTTAATCCTACATTCTTACACCAGCTACTTCAGCCTTAGGCAATACCTCAATACTTGGCTGTTTAAGCAGGCTTACCCATCTTACTAAAGGCATATACTCCTACCTGGTAATTCGTGCATAGCGCCACGATACCGATGGTAAGTGAATGCTTAGTAAAATTCAAATAACAAATATCAGGGCCGGACTGGGAACGAAAACCGGCCCTGGGGGCGTTGGGGGTGTGACCGAGCTCTTAACCCATCGCCGTTCTTTAGCCCACTCAGCCAATTGCTAACAAGCATTTACAATGCAATGGTCTCGGAATTCTTAATGGTAGAGCTATTGGCATTGCTCATGACCTTTTTTTTCATTAAAAAAAAACATAAATAAAATCGTATCGTCATTTTACCATGGCAATAGGTGAGCATTAGAGAGTAGTAGAGAGTATTTGCGGACACAGAGCCACACACAGAGCCACACACACACACAGAGAGCCTCACACACGCACAGAGAGCCACACACGCACAGAGAGCCACACACGCACAGAGAGCCACACACGCACAGAGAGCCACACACGCACAGAGAGCCACACACGCACAGAGAGCCACACACGCACAGAGAGCCACACACGCACAGAGAGCCACACACGCACAGAGAGCCACACACGCACAGAGAGCCACACACGCACAGAGAGCCACACACGCACAGAGAGCCACACACGCACAGAGAGCCGCACACGCGCACAGAGAGCCGCACACGCGCACAGAGAGCCTCACACGCACACAGAGAGCCACACACGCACACAGAGAGCCACACACGCACACAGAGAGCCGCACACGCACACAGAGAGCCGCACACGCGCACAGAGAGCCGCACACGCGCACAGAGAGCCGCACACGCGCACAGAGAGCCGCACACGCGCACAGAGAGCCGCACACGCGCACAGAGAGCCGCACACGCGCACAGAGAGCCGCACACGCGCACAGAGAGCCGCACACGCGCACAGAGAGCCACACAGGCACACAGAGAGCCACACAGGCACACAGAGAGCCACACAGGCACACAGAGAGCCACACAGGCACACAGAGAGCCACACAGGCACACAGAGAGCCACACAGGCACACAGAGAGCCACACAGGCACACAGAGAGCCACACAGGCACACAGAGAGCCACACAGGCACACAGAGAGCCACACAGGCACACAGAGAGCCACGCACGCACAGAGCCCCCCCACACACACAGAGCCCCCCCACACACACAGAGCCCCCCCACACACACAGAGCCCCCCCACACACACAGAGCCCCTCACACCCACAGAGCCCCTCACACCCACAGAGCCCCTCACACCCACAGAGCCCCTCACACACACACAGAGCCCCTCACACACACAGAGCACCCCCACACACACACACAGAGCCCCCCACACACACACACACAGAGCCCCCCCACACACACCCACAGAGCCCCACACACACACCCACAGAGCCCCACACACACACCCACAGAGCCCCACACACACACCCACAGAGCCCCCCCACACACACCCACAGAGCCCCCCCACACACACACCCACAGAGCCCCCCCCCCACACACGCAGAGCCCCACACACACACAGAGCCCCACACACACACCCACAGAGCCCCACACACACACACCCACAGAGCCCCACACACACCCCCACAGAGCCCCACACACACCCCCACAGAGCCCCACACACACCCACAGAGCCCCACACACACACACACCCACAGAGCCCCACACACACCAACAGAGCCCCACACACAGAGCGCGCCCCCACACACACAGCCCCCCACACACACACAGCCCCCCACACACAGCCCCCCCCACACACACAGCCCCCCCCACACACACAGCCCCCCCCACACACAGCCCCCCCACACACACACACAGCCCCCCCACATACACACAGCCCCACCCACACAGAGCCCCCACACACACACAGAGCCCCCACACACACACAGAGCCCCCACACACACAGCCCCACACACACACAGAGCTCCCCCACACACACAGAGCTCCCCCACACACACAAAGCCCCCCCACTCAAACCTCCCCCACACACAACCCCACACACGCACAGAGAGCCCCCCACACACGCACAGAGAGCCCCCCACACACGCACAGAGAGCCCCCCACACACGCACAGAGAGCCCCCCCACACACAGAGAGCCCCCCCCACACACAGAGCCCCCCCACACACACAGAGAGCCCCCCCACACACATAGAGAGCCCCCCACACACATAGAGAGCCCCCCACACACAGCCCCCCCACACACACAGCCCCCCCACACACCGAGAGCCCCCACACACACACCGAGAGCCCCCCCACACACCGAGAGCCCCCCCACACACACAGAGAGCCCCCACACACACAACCCCACACACACTCACACAGATCCCCCCACACACACAAAGAGCCCCCCACACACACAGAGCCCCACACACACACACACACACACAGAGCCCCCCCATACACAGCAAGCCCCCCATACACAGCAAGCCCCCCATACACAGCGAGCCCCCCACACACACACAGCCCCCCACACACACAGCCCCCCACACACACAGCCCCCCACACACACAACCCCACACACACAGAGCCCCCCCACACACAACCCCACACACACAGAGCCCCCCCACACACAGAGCCCCCTCACACACACAGAGCCCCACACACACAGCCTCCCCCCACACACACAGAGCCCCCCCACATACACAGAGCCCCCCCCCACACACAGAGCCCCTCACACACACACAGATCCCCCCACACACACAGAGCCCCCCACATACACACAGAGCCCCACACACACAGCCTCCTCCCCCCACACACACACAGAGCCCCACACACAGCGAGCCCCCCCACACACAGAGCCCCCCACACACACACAGCCCCCCACACACAGAGCCCCTCACGCACACAGAGCCCCCCCACACACACACAGAGAGCCCCCCACACACAACCCCACACACACAGCCCCCCCACACACACAGCCCCCCCCACACACACAGCCCCCCACACACACGCAGCCCCCCCACACACACGCAGCCCCCCCACACACACAGCCCCCCTACACACACAGTCCCCCCCCACACACACAGTCCCCCCCCACACACACAGAGCCCCACACACACACAACAGAGCCCCACACACAGCGAGCCCCCCACACACACACAGCTCCCCCCACACACAGAGAGCCCCCCACACACACAGAGAGCCCCGCACACACACAGAGCCCCCCACACACACAACCCCACACACACTCACACAGATCCCCCCCCACACAGAGCCCCACACACACAGCCTCCCCCCCACACACACACAAAGAGCCCCACACACAGCGAGCCCCCCACACACAGCGAGCCCCCCACACACAGCGAGCCCCCCCACACACTGAGCCCCCCACACACACTGAGCCCCCCACACACACTGAGCCCCCCCACACACACTGAGCCCCCCCACACACAGCCCCCCCACACACACAGCCCCCCACACACTCACAGAGCCCCCTACACACACACAGAGCCCCTCACACACACACACAGAGCCCCCCCACACACAACCCCCACACACACAGAGCCCCCCCCCACACACAGAGCCCCCCACGCACACAGCCCCACACACACAGCCTCCCCCCCACACACACACAGAGCCCCACACACACAGCCTCCCCCCCACACACACAGAGCCCCACACACAGCGAGCCCCCCACAAACACACAGAGCCCCCCTACACACACACAGAGCCCCCCACACACAGCCCCCCACACACACAGAGCCCCCTACACACAGAGCCCCCTCCCCACACACACAGAGCCCCCCCACACACACAGAGCCCCACACACAGCCTCCTCCCCACACACACAGAGCCCCACACACAGCGAGCCCCCACACACACACAGAGCCCCACACACAGAGCCCCCCCCACACACAGAGCCCCCCCCACACACAGAGCCCCCCCACACACACAGAGCCCCCCCACACACACAGAGCCCCCCCACACACACAGAGCCCCCCACACACACAGAGCCCCTCACGCACACACAGAGCCCCCCCCACACACAACCCCCCCCACACACACACACAGAGGCCCCTCCACACACAACCCCATACACACAGAGCCCCCCTCACACAAAGCCCTCCCTCACACAAAGCCCCCCTCACACAAAGCCCCCCCACACACAGCCCCCCACACACAGCCCCCCACACACAGCCCCCCACACACAGCCCCCCCACACACAGCCCCCCACACACAGAGCCCCCCCCACACACACAGAGCCCCACACACACACACAGAGCCCCCCCACACACACAGAGCCCCACACGCACACAACAGAGCCCCCCACACACAGCGAGCCCCCCACACACAGAGCCCCCCCCACACACAGAGCCCCCCCACACACAGAGCCCCCCACACACACAGAGCCCCCCCACACACAGAGCCCCCCCACACACAGAGCCCCCCCCACACACAGAGCCCCCCCCACACACAGAGCCCCCCACACATAGAGCCCCCCACACACAGAGCCCCCCCCCACACACAACCCCCCCACACACACACACAGAGGCCCCTCCACACACAACCCCATACACACAGAGCCCCCCTCACACAAAGCCCCCCCTCACACAAAGCCCCCCCCACACACAGAGCCCCCCCCACACACAGAGCCCCCCCCACACACAGAGCCCCCCCCACACACAGAGCCCCACCCCACACACAGAGCCCCCCACACACACAGAGCCCCCCCCCACACGCAACCCCCCCCACACACACACACACAGAGGCCCCTCCACACACAACCCCATACACACAGAGCCCCCCTCACACAAAGCCCCCCCTCACACAAAGCCCCCCTCACACAAAGCCCCCCCTCACACAAAGCCCCCCCACACACAGAGCCCCCCCCACACACAGAGCCCCCCCACACACAGAGCCCCCCCCACACACAGAGCCCCCCCCACACACAGAGCCCCCCACACACACAGAGCCCCCCACACACACAGAGCCCCCCCACACACACAGAGCCCCCCCACACACACAGAGCCCCCCCACACACACAGAGCCCCCCCACACACACAGAGCCCCCCCACACACACAGAGAGCCCCCCCCCACACACAGAGCCCCCCCCACACAGAGAGCCCCCCCCACACAGAGAGCCCCCCCCAAACACAGAGAGCCCCCCCCACACACAGAGAGCCCCTCCCACACACAGAGAGCCCCTCCCACACACACAGAGCCCCCCCACACACACAGAGCCCCCCCACACACACAGAGCCCCCCCCCCACACACACAGAGCCCCCCCCACACCCACAGAGCCCCGCACACACCCACAGAGCCCCCCCCACACCCAGAGAGCCCCGCACACACCCACAGAGCCCCGCACACACACACACACGCAGCGGACGAAACACACATGCAGAGAGCCACACACACACGCACAGCCAGGAGGCACGAGGGCACAGCCAGGAGGCACGAGGGCACAGCCAGGAGGCACGAGGGCACAGCCAGGAGGCACGAGGGGACGACAGACAGCGGGCATAAGGGCACAGACAGCATGCATGAGGAGGCATGCATGAGAACTTAAAGTCTGGAGTCGGGAACGAGCAGGCAGGAGACCTACACAAAACACACTGCCAAAGAGGAGAGAGTTAAAAGGAAGCAAGTCAGAGGAGGATTTACACTTACAGGTAGACAACAGGGAGGAGGTGATAGGACAGACAGTGAGCCACAGGACAGACAAGCAGCAAACACCAGGAAAAACGGAAGAAGAGGAGGCAGTGTGACTTACCGGGGGCTAGGCAGTCGGCGCACACGTTGTTCCCCGGCCTCTGGATGAGCTCCTGCAGGGCTCTCTTTTTCCTCACCTCTTCCATGGTGCCCGCGGGCGGCTGGAGGTGCCCAGCTCCCCTCTCCGGTGCCTCCTACCTCCCGGCTGACTCTGGGGGCTGAGGGCAGGCAGCGGGCTCCTCTCATCGCGGCATTACCTGGCCACAGGACGGACAAGCAGCAAACACCAGGAAAGACGGAGGAAGAGGAGGCAGGGTGCCCGCTCCCCAGAAGCACCCATTGGGGTCGTGCCAGGACACACACACCAGCAGGGGCATCGACGGGACACAAGGCCGGGCAGAGCAGGGCACACACCCGGGCAGGTGCAGCGGGACCCCCCCCCTAGACAGTGGCAGCTCGGCCATCCGCAGGACCCGCCCAGGCAGGAGCAGCAGATCACACAGTCCGGACGTCCCGGCCGGGCACGCCGGGAGTGGGTGACTTACCGGGGGCCTGGCAGTCGGCGCACACGTTGTTTCCCGGCCTCTGGATGAGCTCCTGCAGGGCTCTCTTGTTCCTCTCCTCTGCCATGGTGCCCGCGGGCGGCTGGAGGTGCCCCGCTCCCCTCTCCGGTGCCTCCTACCTCCCGGCGGACTCTGGGCGCAGGGGCTGAGGGCAGGCGGCGGGCTCCTCTCTCATCGCGGCATTACCTGCATCTCCGGAGTGCATCCCAGCCCGAGCCCCCCTCCTCAGCCATTCAAAGTGCAGCTCACTGCTCAAGAGCGCCGGCTCTGCTCTGGTTCCGCTAGGCCTTTACTTCAGCAGCCCGTCTTCCATGTGTCAGGAACGCACTTTTAATAACGTACGGGTAGTTTCTTGGGCCACACAGATGCAAATGTGCCGCGTAATGATGCAATTTAGACATGTAATAGCAGGGAAGGAAAGAGGACACGCGAACCAGGAAACAAGAAAAAAAAATGGCTGCCGCAAAGCTCCGACATTTTCGGAATCCGGGGCGTGTCTTTTGGTGAGTGACGGATGACATCACAGATGAAATAACCTAAAAAACACGCCCCGAATCCGAAAAAGACGGGGCTTAAAGGGAGTGACGCCACTCTCCTCCAATGGCTAGCCCGCATTTACGAGGCCAGCCAATGGAGAAGAGGGGCGGGTTCAAGCCCCCTAACCTAAAAACATTAAATCTTCGGACCGAACTGCGCAAGCGCAGCCTACGGTCCTCGACCTAAAAAGGAGCGTTTTTTTGTCTGGCTTTGCTGGGTTCCTGCTCTGTTCAATTAAAAAAATAAATAGATGATCTGAGTTCCTGAATGCAGGTGCCATAGTAAATGTTCTCCAAAATTCAACTGCAGAGGTCCTCTTCTGCACCTTCTTTAGAGATCCCACGTAAATGCAGGCACTCATACCATCCTAGACTCGAGGGAACGACCAGTTAAAACTTTTCTGCCTTGGTTTAATCCGGCAACGAAAAAGACATTTCAATGCAGCTGCTATGGCAAGTCGCACTGTGACTTCACATTGCCTAGACATAAACAATCATTTGCAATGCAATAGGTCTTGCATTAGTGAAATTTGGATCTATTGAAGCTATGTTTTTTTTTTATTTTGTAAATGTAAAAAAGCATAGTTCAGCTTAAAGAATTCTTCTCACTGTGAATGACTTTTCCTACTCTGGGTTCCCCGAGAGGGCACAGAAAGCAGGGGGTGCCCTCTTACCCCCACCCCCAGGGTTAGTCATCTGTAGAAGCTGTCCCTGCAAGGTGTTGGCAGCTCTTGTGTCTGGGGGTCCGGGGTACACAGGGCTCGCAGTTGTATCTCATCTCCGAGTCCTGCCCATGGATCACCCTCTCTCCTTCCTGCTCTATAAACAGAAGCTGAGAAGCTCCCCATTTGTTTCCGAGCTCTTTAAACTCTCCTGATCGTCAAGGCCCTGGTGCTCAGCAGTCGGCTATGGCTTCTCGAGGGGCGGGCTGATGCCTGGCCGGACCCCTGTGAATAATCTGGTGTTCTTCTGTAGTGCCAACAGTAAAAGAATCGCAGCTAGGTGCTATGAAAGATTAGGGGTATGCCTAATATGCCTACACATGCCTAATTTAGAACCCTGGACATGTACGCTTCAAGCTTGCCCACCAGTACCAATTAATTTGTCAGCTAGGGCCAGTTCCTCATACTGATTACATTTTACACTGCGCACTAATGCCCTTTTGATGCTCTGTCCACTAGTGCAACTCTTTGCGCTGGTCACTAGTAGATGCTTCTTACACTGTCCACTGGTGCAGCTTCAAGCACTGACCACTATTACATGCTTCCAGTGGTTAATTTGAGCTGGTGGGGGGCACTGGCACTTTATTCTCCTTTTCAGACTTTTCCAGAGAGCGACAGAAGGAAAGAGGGAGGAAAAGAAAGACGGAAAAGCACCACCTCCGCATCCGCACATCACCACTGCACCAACTCATCACCACCTAAGCATCAGACCAGCACCACCTCGGCATCACCACAGTACCATCTCAGCATCAGCACAGTATCACCTCCTCATCAATGCACCATCGCCAGCGCAGCACCAATTCAGCATTAGTGCAGCGCCACCTCAGCACCAGCGTAGCACCAATTCAACATCACTCCGCACCATCTGAGCTCCAGCACCACCACCTCAGCATATATCTGCACCGCCTCCGCATCGCTCTACTCCGCTTTCAGCATCAGCACAGCACAGCACCACCACAGCATTATCTCAGCACAGCACCACCTCCTCATCAGTGCACCACCTCAGAACCAGTGCAGCACCGCCTCAGCACCAGCACAGCACTTGTGCAGCACCAGCACAGTACCACCTCCTCATTAGTGTACCAACACTAGTGCAGCATCACCTCACCACCAGCACAGCACTAGCTCAACATCAGCACAGCACCATCCTAGCATCAATACTGCACCACCATCACATTATTGCACCATCACCACCACAGCCACACCTCAGCAGCAGTTCAGCACCAATGCTGCAGCACAACCACCTCATCACTCAGCACCTCTTGAGCACCAGCTCAGCACCCCCAAGCACCATCTCAGCTTAACTCGGCACACAGCATAACTCTGCACCATCTAGGTATCGCAGCAGTATCACTCAGCATCACCTCTGCAACGACACACCACCACCTCAGCATCACTTAGCACCACCTCGGTCTCCCTTCAGAATCTGGCATCTGTTGATTCTCCCCTAGTTTCCATCTGCTGTTAGTGTTGTAATACAGGTACCTTTTCACAACCTCCACCTTCTCGTTGTATGTCCCCACCCCCAAAAACAAAAAACAACTATAAAAACAGCATTAGAACAGACAGGAGGAAGTTGCCAGCATTGTAAAGACAAAAAAACTTGAAGATATTTTTAAGTAATTTTTTTTTTTTTTTAATAGTATCGTTCAGTTGAACTTAATGTCTTCTTGGTTATATATACGGGACCATAAATGCTTATAAACGTTTATATTAGAACTTTTCAACATGCTGCACAGCAGCCACTATGCTCTACAACATAGCTTAAAGACATTGGCAAAACAAATGGCTCTGACTAAACACTTATAAGGTCCGAAAGGCGAGACCTGTTAGCTATGCCAATGCTTGTTTACCTTGTCCCCGGCTGGCCTTCTAATTTTTTGGCTTTTGTGGCCAAGTGACTCAGTGGATTACAAAGATTAAGTTGGGCTCTGTGGAACTGGGTAGAGCTGTAAGGGAGCAATCTTTGTTTTGTAATAATTTTAACACTCAAGTCTCTTTCTCAGGACTTCTATTTTTAATGGTGGTAACTGGTCCCATGGTATCTTCAGATCTTTCGTAGTCTCCTGTCAAAAAATCTGTCCATAGACTACTACGGCTTAAACCACAGTTATATCTAATCAGTTTAGTCATGGAAAATGTTTATTTCAGACCGTGTAATGGCATTAAATTACATCCATACCTTATTGGTTTATTGTACTACTTGTTTCTGTTTATATGTACAAATATCAATAATATGGCAGTTTGTGCACACTAAATAATGTATTATTATTTTGTGCATACAGGCAGCAATTAAGGCTGTCAACAGTGAAAAGAATATTTACAATAAAAAAGCCTTCAGATACAATACCCAACTTATTTCATTGAGCTAATGAGAAACCTGTTCATGTCAAATGTACATGCTATACCGACACACACCTATAGGACTTGTGTAACATGAAGGCATTACCGTTTTCTTAAAGATACATTTGACTTTTTTGTACCTTTTTACATATATTTGTGATACTATTCTTATTTTAGTTTGTTTAACCATATCAATTATAGAGCAGCTAAATTCCGTTTGAAACCTAATTTAATCCTCCTTTTAATTGGCTCTATTGTATTTTGTTTCTCAACAGGAGGAGTCATCACCAAGGTCTTTGCTTGACATCTGCCTACAATATTTGAGTGCAAACCTAGAACAGTTTTGCTCGGAAAGACCAGATGGCACGTTTTGCTTCCAAGAGCCAACGATCTTTCCACAGGAAGTGGCTGACAGACTTCTACAGACAATGGCATTTCAGAGTAATTCTGCAATATTATTAACTATAAATTGTAAATGTAAAATGTTGAAATGTGGTTCACTCAGAGTAGATTGATAACCCTTCTACCTAGGTTTCAGTAGACCATGGATGTGTCCTGGACCACATATGCATGCTGCTCACCTTCTGATGGGCATCTGCTTAAGGATGCACACACACATTTGTCTCCTATACGGCCACGCATGCATGGCTCTGGAAACCAAGCCTATCTTATTGTAAGTAAGTAACAAACATTTGTTAAAGCGCAAACGTTCACCTGACTGGTATCTTGGAGCCATCAACCCTTGCGGTTCCAACAGTGCAGTTGTCTCTCTTCTGCATCAATATACTCAGAGTAAACTAGCTATAGCCCCACCAACTATTTTGGAAAGACTCACTTTTTTCAAGCCCTTCCTAAATCCGGAAAGGATCGAACTAGCTTGAAGGGGAGCTGGAAGCATATTCCACAGTTGAGCTTCCTTTACCTGGAAAGTTCTTCCGCCCAACCTAACTCTCCTGAATGTCGATACACCAACTAAATTGGCAGAGGCAGATCGTAGATTCCTCTGAGGACTATATCGTCCAAAGGCCTATGTAGAGATAGTGGGCCTGTCCTGTTTAGGGCATTGTAGACCACGTCCATTGATTTTAAAAATTATCCTATCTGACTCGAAGCCAATGTAGCTCTCCTAAGGTGCAAAAAAATTAATCATATCTGGATTTGTGCAGTGCAAGCTTTGCCACAATTGTTTGTGCTGTGTATGGCCTTTTTATCAGGTACTTCAGAGTCCCTAAGTGCATTATAGTAGACAATTCAACTTAGAATTATACTCTGGACTTCTAGCTTTCTTGCTTGCTGGGGCAATAGTGGGACAATCTTCCTGAGGTTCCGGAGAAGACCGAAACAAGTACCTGCCGTTTTGTTGATGTGCGCTTCCATGGTTAATTTCTCATCTATGTATATTCTAGATTGTGCACTACCTGGGCTACTTTAAGGTTATCAGTGCTAGTCCAAGGCCATAAATCCTTTGGGAGACAGTGCAGCTCTTAGGAGGGGAAACAACCCAAAAATTCTGTTTGTCCTCCATTGAATTTGAAGGAGTTCTTTTTCAGCCACCTTACCATCTCATTAAGTCATCTGCGTAGCCCTTCTGCTGGAGTGTGATTATCTTCATCTAGGCCAGATTTGGCTGCGATCATCTGCATAGTTTACAAACGAGAGCCCAGAAGATTTAATAAAGATTAGCAGTGGGGAGGAGCTTAGCGCGCATCCAAGATGGTCGCATGAGCAAAGAGCTCCCGAGACCCTCGCCGCCTCCTACATATATCCTGTCATGGATCCTGATATGAACGACGGGTTATTGCGGACATAACCCTGCTGATCTAAATGCTTTTTTCAAAAATCGAATTGGATGCCGAGAACCAGAATTACTCCGTTCCAAAGCCTGAAGGCCTACATTGAGAGACAGCCCGGGACTCGAGCCTCCGATATACCCAGGGGGAAGTTGAACAACAACGGCTTGTGGAAGGCGACTGGTACCCCTGGTTTACTTTCGGTTTCGTTTTCTCTGCTCTTGTCTACCGAAAGACGGCTGCCCTTTGTTCTTGTCAGCCCATGGTCCAACCTGATTGCCCGCTCTTACAGGGCGCCCTGTATTTTTGACTTTTTACAGCTTTGTCCGTGAAGAGCCATTCATACCAGGTCCCAAAAGCCCCTTTGGGGCGCACAACTCAACATGGCGAGCAAGCCTGATAGCGAAAGACTGACGGTCAAGATCACGTCCCGAGGAGGCGCCACCCAATCCAACAACATGGACCGATACACTCGCCCTAAAGGTTCCCCCAGCGGTACTGGTAAAACACCGGAGGACCTTGGAGGTGGCACACCAGAAGCGGAAGAGTTGACACTGCGGGACATCATGGGCGCCATGGCGAGCATGAAAACTTACATGGGCCAGCAATAGGAGACACTGGCCTCCAAGATCGACACAGTGGCAATTGATGTTAATTTGATTAGAACGGACTTGGCTAAAACCAATGAACGGGTCAAGTCGTTGGACATCAAGACTGCCAGTCTTACAACCGACGTGTCTGATCTCCAGACTGAGGTCCGGAACTTGAGAACCTCGAACGATCAATTCGCCCGCCGACTTGATGACTTCGAAAGCCGTGCGTGGCGCAACTACGTGCGCATTATCGGAGTTCCGGAGCAGTCTGCTGAACAAACGACCGATCTTCTTGTGGAAGATCTGATATTAAATCACTTCGCCCCCAAGGGCCTCAGCAACTTCTTTGCAGTGGAGCGTGCCCACAGGGTTCCGGGCGGAAGGCACAAACCAGGCGCCCCACCGAGGCCCATAATTGCCAGGATCTTTAATTTTAGAGACAGGGATGCCATCCTGCAGGCCTCGAGAACTAACGGCCCAACGAAATTTGAGAACGCGTCTATCAGTTTTTACCCAGACTTCACCCAAACAGTACAGAAGCAGAGAATGGGATTCACCGGAGTGAAGCGGAGACTGAGAGATTTGGGCTTGAAGTACGCCATGCTTTTCCCTGCCCGGCTACAGGTTGAACACAACGATCGTGTGCTCTTTTTTGATCGGCCTGAGGTAATTAGTGACTGGCTGGACACTTTATCGACGCATCGAGGTCGCATGGAACAATCCGGTGGTGCGGAAGGTGGCCCGATGGAACAGGAGGGGTAAGCGGGATCAGCGTGTGTAATTCATGGACATTGCAGCAGTGGTTCGTTGAAATTTTGGGTTAATGTAAATATAATGATTATACACCCAGAGGCGGCAGGGTGACTGGGACTCTTCCTCCTCCCGGGGTGTTCCTCTTTCTTCTTGTAGATTAGATTCGGGGTAAGGCGACGGGCACACTGCAGTTGTTGTTTTTTTTTTTGGATTAACGCAGGGGTGCAGGGAGGGGGGACGTGGGCTCTGGGTTTTTTTTGGGGGGTAGAGGGGTTCTTCTTTCTTCTTTTTGTTTTGCTACAGAGGCTACATATCATTGTACAATTTGACTTTTGTGTCCTTCTCACTGTTTGGGGGATTCCGCCAGCGTTCTGGGGATGGGGGCTAGGGGGTTGAGAGTATTAAGTTGGAATGTCAATGGCTTGGGAGACAGGATAAAGCGGGGTATAGTACTGCAGTACTTGAAACGCCTTTCCCCCGATGTTGTGTTATTACAGGAAACGCACCTAGTGGGGAACACATGTCGCGCAATGAATAGGCGTGGTTATCGGCTGATCGCACACTCGGGGTTCCCCTCCGGATCGAGAGGGACTGGTGTTCTTGTCAGCAATTCCCTCCCATTGGAAGTTGACGATACCATCCTAGACGATAGGGGACGATATGCCGCCATTACTGGTAGATGGGAGGGGAAAACGATTTTACTGCTGTCTGTTTATGTTCCACCCGGTCTACAAACCACGACATTCGCTGACTTGGGAAAGATGGTCTTGGGGCTCCCCGAAGGGATCTTAATCTGCGTGGAGACTTCAAATCTGTTGTTTGTGGTAGAGAAGATCGTTACCCCCCCCCAGGGATCTTACAAGAGCGCAAACCTGGCTTGGCAGTTTCCTGGAGACGATGGGTCTTGTTGACTGTTGGAGAATGTTGCATCCCGACAGGCCCAATATACCTTCCACTCGGGTGCACATGGGAGCCTTGCGAGGCTCGATTACATCCTCATGCCAGCGGCACAGGCTACATCGGTGAGAGAGGTCCGACATTTGGCCAGAGGCATTTCGGACCACTCCCCACTATGGCTTCTCATTGATATCCAACTGGGAGCCGGGTGTCGGGTCGCCCTGACCAATCCCTGGCATCTCCGAAACCCTGAAACCCGGGCGGGTGTTGTCAAGACTATAGATCACTACTTTGTTGAAAATGTGGAGTCAGTGTCCTCATCTATATCGCTGTGGGAGGCTTTTAAGACTGTAATTCGAGGCCAGACACTGTCATTGATTGCTTGTGCTAAAAGGCGTAAGAATGAGGAGGTTGCGCGTCTGGAGTCTGAAATCACTACACTGGAGGCGGAACTGGAATCCGAGGTCACGCAGGATAAGTTACATGTCTTGCACCTCAAGCAGTTAGACTACAGAGCCTTGGTGACAGACGCCGCCAAGGCCATGAGTCGCGAACAACAGGGACGACTGTATGATGTGGGTGATAAAGCGGGGAAGTTGATCGCATGGCTGGACAAAAAGGAAAGATTGAGTTGAGTGTGCCAGTTGTTGAAAGAGCGGATGGTGTGCGGGTGGTTGATCCGATTGAGATAGTGGAGGGCTTTGCATGTCATTTTCAAACGGTGTACGCGCCGGTCTCTGACAGGCCTGAGGAGGACTCGCATCTATTTCTCAGAGACATCGCATTGCCTAGCTTGTCTGACTCTGGTAGAGAGCTCATGGAGGCGGAATTTTCCAACGACGAAATAGCGCTCGCTATTCGCTCCATCCGCTCTGGAAAAGCCACTGGCCCTGACGGCATCCCCATCGAACTATACAAGCTATGTCCGAACAAAATGGCGCCGTATCTCCGCGCGATGTTTCTGGAGTCGCGCAAGGTTGGGTCACTCCCCCGAGACCAGAGACTGGTCTCCATTGTTATCCATAAAGAGGGGAAACCCCGAGATCAGTGTGCGTCTTATAGACCTATATCACTCTTGAATGCCGAACCTAAGATCCTGGCAAAACTCTTAGGAAATCGATTAATTAAAGTGATTAGGGACCTGATACACCCGGATCAGTCTGGATTCATTCCTACTCTTAACACTGCACTGAATTTACGTTGTCTTCATGGCGTCCTCGCGAGGGCGGAAACGTTGCGTGAACCGGCCATTTTGGTATCCTTAGATGCCACTATGGCCTTCGACACCGTGGAATGGCCGTATCTATGGACTGCCCTTGCGAAGTTCGGGTTCGGCCAAGGTTCATCGGTTGGGTCAAACTCCTCTATGAGAATCTGCTGGCCCAGGTGGTGGTCAATGGTAGAGTATCTAAGTCCTTTCCTCTCGGGAGAGGCACGCGGCAGGGATGCCCCCTGTCTCGGCTATTGTTTGCGCTCGCCTTGGAACCCCTTGCGGTATGGCTGTGGTGGGAACCATCGCTTAAGGGCATTAGATGAACCCCCGACTTTGAGGACTGCATATCTTTATATGCGGACGATATCCTCTTGTATCTCACTTCCCCACGGAAGTCGTTGGGGGTCCTGTTCGATGTCCTTTGCTCCTTCGGGAAGAATTCCGGCCTGGTGATCAACTCGGCTAAATCCTGTGTTTACTTGCTTACGGGCGAGGTAGCTCTCGTGCCGCGTAATTGCCCGACACAAATATCGCATACTGGCTTTAAATACTTGGGGATATATGTCTCGCTTGACCCAGCGGTTCGGTATCAGAACAATTTGCTCCCTCCACTTCTTCTGCTAAAATCTGACGTAGCGGCCTGGCGTGGATTGCCTTTATCTCTGGTCAGAAGGGCTGCCCTATTTAAGATGATGTCCCTACCTAGATTCCTATACGCCCTTCAAAACACACTCAACCTCGTGCCTACCAGTTATTTTCATGAGATTGAATGCCTTCAGAGGCGGCTACTATGGGGCGGGCGCCCCCGCATTGCTTTAGCAAAGTTAACACTGCCCTGGTATGACGGGGGCATTGCATTGCCGGACATCAAACGTTATTATTGGGCCTCCCAATTGAGTGCGATCAATCATGCCATGTATGGTCCTACGTCCAACCCAGCATTCGAGATGGACAAATGGCAGCTCCCGGGAGGGGATTACAACATGGCACTATACTCCAAATCGACTGATCGGACATTAACAGGGCCCACCGGAGTTGCGGTGAGGATCTGGCATAGTGCAAATGCAGCTATGGGTTGGTCGGACAAATTGACCCGAGCGACCCCGCTCTAAGTCGCCGAGAAACTAGGTAGTCTATGGACCACCAAGGGCTTTTAAAAGTGGGACCTCATTGGTATCAGTAAGGTTGGGGATCTCTTGGCCAAGAACAGGATAAAAACTTTCGAAGAACTGAAAATTGAATATGCGTTAAAAGATAGGGAGTATTTCTGATACATGCAGATCCGGCACGCGATTGGTTCGGTCTTCCCGACCGGAACCTTAATCCCGGAATCTTCCCCTCTCGAAGATAGAGTGCTTGATGGGCATGTCCCGGATAGCACCATTTCCCTGATATATAAAAAACTCATTAATGATCGAACGGATCTCCTTCTGCAATTACGAGAGGCTTGGACCGGCGATGGATTGGAGCTGGATGATGAGGATTGGCAGGCAGCGATATCCTCTCCCAAGGAGGTTGCGATTCTGGCCCGTCTTCGACTGGTGCAATTAAAGATCTTACACCGCATCTACATGACAGGCCCCCGACTGTTGCGTATGGGTTTTTCGGTGGATGGGTTGTGTAAGCGAGGGTGTGGTATGATGGGTACCTTTCTCCATATTCTATGGGAGTGTCCCGAAGTCGTAACGTTTTGGAACCGTGTGCATGCTGTCATAAATGAAGTTACGGGAGTTGCATTGTTGCCTGAGGCTAGAGGGTGTTTGCTGAATGTGTGGGAACCTAATGATTACCATGTGGCGCCGACACAATGGGCCACTCTGTGTAATTTGGTGGCCAAAATGGATATTGCTATCTATTCTCTTACATTTTGAGTGAAAGGGCGAGAGTGGAATTGCTTGGGATCTGTTTGTCCGGTAGGATTCAATCCACTACAGTAATGTCCGGTCTACTCCTATTTCCTTCAGTCTACGGATTAGTGTCTGGTGATTATTTGTGTCAAACACAGCTGACAGATCTAATGATGCCGCGTACTTCCGGTTTTGCAAGGAATCATGGAAGTACGCGAGGACGGAAAGCGCTGGAACTGAGCCCGGTGAAGGAGACGTTACTGCTCCGAGGTGCGGCGGTTTAACCAAAATAATTCAGAAATAGATCTTACCCGCCCACCGAGACCCCCGCATAGAAGACAGCCTGCTCCAATTTACAAGTCAGGCTGCACCCCGAAATTATCCAGCAACTCAATATCACTGCAAAATAATTTGGTCCTGGACACTCCTTGTGTGCCGTCTGGTGAAACAATATTCACATTTCAGCTTGAACTCAAAGAGCTTGATGTCCTCATGAGATCTCCCAAGCCACTGAGAGTTCGAAACGCGTAGACTATTAGTGCCATTAAAACAGAAGGATTGATCTTGAATTTTTTCAACAAAAACTTTATTTAAGAAAAGTGACTTTTGATGGCGTACTGTGTAGATTGTAATTCCAGTGTGTGTATATATGAATATGTTGATGGCTGTGTATGTATGAGAGGGTATGACTGCATTTGAATGAATGAATATTTTATATATGTAAATTTGCCTAAATGTTTTTTGTATTAGTGTTAATTTGTATAGGAGGTCTTGTATTTCATGTTAAAGTGGTGAAATAATAACCAAATTACATTTTAAGAAATATGAATCTAAAATAAAAAAAGAGATTTATTCAGACAAAACTGGTCAACGAACCATAGTGTGCAATTCGTACAATTTATGGTTATCTAGTAAAATAGAGCTACTGTGTGTGAAAGAGCAAAATGCCTTTACTGAAAGTAAAGTTGGCCAATTGCTGAAGTAGGCTGAGCCACTACCCCATGCTGTCTGCTGTGCTTTGTGGAAGCAAAATGAGAATGACACAATAACAGACCAACGGATGAAGAGAGCTGAAAGCTGCTATAGGTAAACATATTATACTTATAATTTAAGTAAAATCAAAAAGTCTTAGCTGATGCCAGACCTAAAAAGACCGACACCCTTCCTTTCAATTTCATACATTGGCAGCTAAAGCTTACAGAAACACCATGACTTCGAACCTTCAATTTCTTTTATTTTGTTGTTTGTGGTGGAGTAAGGATTTAAGAGGAAATTCTGTTTAGTGAAGAAGAGTTGACAATTGAACCAGTGCACAGTTATGGCTTGAGGTCTGCAACCTGGATTTTTAGCCATATTGGTTTGTATCACATGAAGTAGAGTACATGAAAGACTGATCTTTTCTATCTGTTCAACTTTCTCTATTTTTCACAGAAATTAGAAGTCTTCTCCCAAAGTGTTGTTTCAGTTCTATTTCATTCAGTTATTAGCCATGCTGCACGGAAGCCAGCTCTGCTGTACAATATGGCTAAAAAACATTTCCAAAGCCAATAGAACTTGCATAAACGAGACCAACTGGCTTTGCCAGTGCTTATTTTCTTTTGTTGCTTGTTCATATTTTGCAAATGGAATTGCAAGCATACTAAACATGTGCCTTGATCAGAAAAGGAATGCTATGCAACTGCGATTTGCTGCCGTGTTTGGGGCAATGTAAGTGCAGGAACTGCGAACGGATGCGAGTCAAAAATAAGGTTTTTGCATAAAATTACATTTTGTTCAGTACTTTTAAGGAAAATTAACATGTTGAAGATACTGATGAGAAATGAAAAAGGGTTACTACTAGTAAAGACTGTGTAGTCTGAACCTAGATAAATCAATTATGGGTGTAGTTTAGCATGGGAACAAACATTAGTGGAGTGTAGTCTTAATTTACACTGTGGATTTAAAACAGCATTTACTTAAATACAATATTTTTTTTCCTTGGCAAAGCACCCGACGTAGTTTATAACCTAAGTTACAGCAATATACAGATACAAATAACTGCAAAAGTTACACAACTAGTTGTTTGTATACCCCCTAACAACTATACACTACGTATTGCGTAAAAACATAACTCCTGAAATGTTTTGTAAATATTATGAAATACATTTTCACACTAAAATCTAGAGTAGTCAGAAAGACAGAACTGTTGTGGTGAGTTGGAAACTGTCCAAATACATTTTTTGCAGATTTCAAAATGTTTGTGCTGTAGCATTTATTACTGATCTAACAAAATGCAATTTTTTCCTACAGGACAGCTAAATGAGGTAACAGTAGGAATTTTTCGTGGTAATCAGATGCGCCTGAAGCGAGCATGTATCCGCAAAGCAAAGATCTCTGCTGTGGCTTTCAAAAAGGCGTTTTGTCACCACAAGCTTGTGGAGTTGGATGCTACAGGTGTTAATGCAGACATTACGATCACAGACATTATAACAGGACTCAGTAGTAGTAAATGGATCCAGGAAAACCTTCAGTGTCTAGTGCTGAACTCATTAACGCTTTCCCTGGAAGATCCTTATGAAAGATGCTTCAGCCAGTTGTCTGGCCTACGTGCACTGAGCGTTACCAATGTTCTCTTCTACAATGAAGACTTGGCGGAAGTTGCTTCTCTGCCGAAGCTTGAAAGTCTGGATATATCTAACACATCTGTAACTGATATCTCTGCCCTGCTGACTTGTAAGGACCGACTTAAATCTTTAACCATTCACCACTTGAAGTGCTTGAAAATGACAACCACACAAATTTTGGATGTTATCCGAGAACTCAGATATTTGACTCACCTTGATATTTCAGATGATAAACAATTTACATCCGACATAGCCTTTCGCCTGCTTGAACAAAAAGACATCCTGTGTAACCTGATGTCATTGGACATTTCTGGTAGAAAACATGTTACTGACAAAGCTGTTGAAGCGTTCATTGACCAGAGATCCAGAATGCACTTTGTGGGACTTCTCGCAACGGAGGCTGGGTACTCTGAATTACTTTCCGGAGATGGAAATGTGAAGGTTTGAAAACTTTTTTGTAACATTCTAAGATAACCGTTGTGTCTTGAAAAAAATGCTGTTTTCAGTTTTTGGTATACCTTTACTTATAAATAGTTTTGATCATTGGTTCAAAGTACAGTGACCAAATGAATTGTTGGTTGTCGAAGCATTCTCATTTATGTCTTGCTATGTGTAATCCGACCTGTATGTCCTCTTTATGGACTGACTTGTGGAAGTTCAGGTCACCGTTTTACCACTTTCCCTTCTTATCCCCAGAAAACTCCATTTTAATAGTGAAGGCAGATCTATATCTTACGTAGGATAGTACTTATATTCAAGACAATTATATGAGCAAAAGTGTCATTAGCGTGATTAGGTTGGAGTTCTAGAAGTGAGGTGTTCCAGCTCTTATTAAATGTTATAGTAAGAGAGAGTATGTGTGTGTGTATGTGTGTGTATGTGTGTGTGTGTGTATGTATATATATTGTACAGGGATTGTTTGAAGTGCAGTGATTATGAGTCGGGTTACTGTCCTACAACTTCTTTTTCCATTTGACTGTTGTCCAGGTATTGACTTTACATGGTTTTTCGGTGGCGAGATGCTGCTCAACCTTTTGAGGGAATTATATCTAACATTTACTTGGCCTTAAAATAGCAGATGATACCTCCATGGTAAAATGTAATACTTGGCTAAAGAGTTGTAGGCAGATCACTACTAATCAGCTTCAGTTGCTGATGGTTTCCAAAATATGAATCCACTTACAAGTGGCAAGGGAATCTGCCTGGAGATTCAAGGTGGCACATTTTCTGCTACGGCTCAGTATTTTTACACATATTTCTTTCTATTCTAATTAAACACCAAGGAATAGGGAATAATTGTGTAGACTTTAATTTACTTGTTAAAATTCTGCATTCTGTGAAGTTCAGAACAGGCAGTTACCAACGGCTACAACCAGGTGGTCAGTGTTGGAGGTTGGGGAAAATTTTTGTAATTCATATTACAAAAAAAGTACCTTCCCCTGGGTCATGTGCCGCCACCTAATTTCTGTTTTCCATAGGCAGCCTCCCTACCCTAAGCCAATCACAACGCTGCAATGGGCGCGTTGTGATTGGTGCGGACGGCGCCCAGCCGGGTGCCTGTAGCGAGGCCATAGCCTGTAGGAAGAAAAGGGGGGAGTGCTCGGGACTAGTTTCGTCGGCCCCAGGGGCCGACCAAACAGTCAGGGCCCACAATAGTGGGCAAGCCACATTTACCCCCTGCCCTCGACCAGGACTGCCCACCCGCCCGCCCCCAACCAGGCACCTGCTGCTTTCTCGCAGTGCGAGAAGCAGAAACATAAAATGGTAGTTTTACCATTTTATGTCCTGCTTCTCGCACTGTGAGAAATCAGTGGGGTGACGCCCCTCCACCCCAATGGAGGTGCCGCCCCTGCTTGACTGTGTAATTGATTAGTCTGAAGTGATGATGTGGCTAAGTTTATTTTTATTTATTTTTGAATTTTTATATAGCACAGACTTGGCCCAAAGGTATTAAAGTGTTTTTACAAGAAAGCTGAAAGTAAGTTCTAATAAGCAAACATCATAAAACAACTTAATAGCACCAGGAAAACAGAACAGTTCATACCAGCAGGGACATTCCAAGAAATAGTTAGCTTACTAGCATAGTAAATCAGTAACTTGCAACCAAGAGAGCAACCAGAGGAGACCTTTCCTACCAGGGAAGACCGAGCAAGTCAACATAGGAGATGCTGCAGCAGTACCCATTTTAACCAAAGTGTGTCTCAAATAAGAGGATTTTGAGGTCTCTTTTGAATGTGAGCTCACAAAGGAGTGGCGGGAGGATGTTCCAAAGCTTTGTTGCACTACTGGACAATGTCAGTCTTGTGCTGCATTCTTGGAGGTTTGAGCAGGAGGGACTCCGAGCTTCTTGATCTTCTTTTAGCTCCAAAGACTTTCAGTTTTCGAGCCAGGTAGGAGAAAGTGGAGTTGTGTAGGAATTTGAAAGTCCTGCATTTAGTATTAAATTGGGCTCTTGCATCGATGAGGAGTCATTGTAAGTTGCGAAGATTAGGACAGATGCATGTGAATTTCCTGTGGCTTGTCACAAAGCGGACAACTGCGTGGAGCACTGCTCTCTGAGGAGATAGTGTAGTGAGTACATTTCTAGTGTATACATTTCTTTCATTTGTACATTTCTTTTATGTTGGTTGTTGAAGAGAATGTATTAATTCAAAGTTCCCTCAGTGGTTCTTAGGCTGCGGTTCAGTTCTACAGCAGTTCCTGCTGCAGCGGATTCCTGACCGAATGCCTGCGAGCGTCGTGGGCTTTTTACTTGAATAAATCCGTTGAAATACTTACCGCTCCAGTGCTATTTTACACATCTACATATTGGCGATGAGGATGACCAATTTAAAATGTGCGTTTGGGGTCGTAAGTTTATTCTTCAGACAGATCACAAACCCCTTGTGCACCTTTTTGCAAATGGCAAAAATAGCTATTTGTCAGCAAGGTTAACAAGATTGGTGCCCAACTTACAAGAATTTGTGTTTGCGATTAAGCAAGTCCCAGGTGGTAAAAATGTTCATGTAGGCTGCCTTTCACGCATGCCTGTGGAAGTTGAAGAAGGAGATGACTTTATTATTTTTGGAAATTTGTGGGTCTCACATGGGATCTGTGATTTCAAGATGGCTGTTTTTCACAAGATCTTCATGAGGTCATAACTGTTCTCATCATCCATTAGAGGATTCGAATTTTAGTCCGAAATTGCTCATCTCACAGCTGCATGTCAAAGGTCAAAATATTTCTGCCTCATACATGCTTATAGAGATTTGGGGCCTGATTTAGATTTTGGCGGTTGGGGTTACACCGTCCCAACGGTGACGGATATTCCGTCCACCGAAATATAAATTCCATTATAATTTATAGGATTTATATTTCGGCGGACAGGATATCCATCACTGTTGTGATGAAGTAAGCTACCTGCCAAGATCCAAATTGTGCCTTTAATCTGTGGGGAATTTTTCAGTTTGCTAAATGTCTTTTCAGTGTTTGTCCATTCGAAAAAAGCAAAACGGTTGCTTGAAATGCTAAGTGTTTTTTTTCTCTCCTTCTTCCAAATTATCCTGTTGAAAACTTGAATTTTGGTAATTTTTGAGTTTTAAGGGTGCAAGCTGGTGGCTGATTTGGACTACCTAGTTTCTTCACAGATTGCAACATTATTAAGGTCCCTTTTTTTGGTGCTGTCATAAGCTTCAGTATTGTGTATGGCATGGACCTACCACGTAACAGTTGGTTCACGGGGTAGGCACTTTGCTATGGTACATCACAGAAACAATGTCTTAGGCTAGTTGCCCAGTTGAAGTTACCAACATGATAAATCCAGCTTGGTTTCCACTAACATAATGAAATAATCTTCCTCTGTAGGTGTAATTAGTTTACTTTCTGCACTAAACTATTGGTCTCCTAATTCAGAAGCGAGCCTAGTGAATGTGAGAAATTGGGTTGTTGGTTGAATGGGGTAGGGGATGTGATAGCTGTTCAAGCAACATCCGCAATCCCTGTAAGGGTGAACCACAAAAGGCACTAAATTAACCTGTGCTTAACCTTTTGTAGCTTGGCCCAGAAAGCTGTCAGACTTAACTTGGAGGCAATGTGTAAAGTATTAGTCAGCACACAAACTGTAATAATTGGAAACTCAACACAAAAATCCCACATCAATTTAGAAAAATAGAGTAAATGTGATACAGTATTTGACACCAAAACAGCAAAAATCCAATCAGCAGAACCAGAGTAATGGATATTTTAAGTTTTATGGTAAAAAATAACATCTAAAAGATAAAAGCTCCAACCGTGGACAACTTGTTATGCTCGACCCGGAAGTCCTCTGAGAGTCCCTCCGCAGGTCCAGAAAGTGAACTGAAGAGTTGATCTGAGGTTCCCTTTTTAGATCGAGGCTAGGCAGCGCTTGCACTGTCCCTTTGAGACATATTATATACACTTTGTGGGCTTTCAGGCCGCCCATTGCTTTTTATTTGTGAGTTTGATTGTCCTTTAAAAAGGCTTGCTTTCTAGTGGTTGATCTTTCCTCTTTGTCCCTCCTTTTTAGGTCTCGTAGACCTGCATTGCAGCGCAAGCGCGCTGCTCGCTCTGCGAGTCTACTTGTGATCAGTTCACTTTCAGAAGTGGAGTGTAGGCTCCGCCCCTGTTTCTATTGGCTTGCGTCATCCTCCATGCTAAACGCTTGCTTCATATTGTAAGTGAGGCTTTTTAGTCCCTCCTGGGTACCACCCTGTCCAGTTTTAGCCCCTCCCACCTGGACTGGATGCTTTACTGGGGCGAGACACTCTCCTTCATTAGCAGGTGTAGGCCCTTTGTTTTTTCATACCCTTCTCGGGCAGTTACGGGCTACTCCTGCACTCGGTCTCAGAAAGGAAGCCACGTCTTTAGTTTACGTAATTGCAGTGCTTTCTTTGCTTGTTCTTTTAGGGAGCTTCTCCTAGGTACACGCTTTACTTATATTGAGCGCCCATGCCCACTTTCACTTTCAAAGTGCAGCCGGGACAGGGCGCCCGTTTGCATATGTCTCGTATTTAAATGCAAGACATATAGCATTGCAAATATTTTTTAGTGCGAGTAAGCAATACTGTCAACACTTTTAGTATTCCTGAGAATCCCATATACAGGGATCAAAGATATTCTCGGTTTTGCTCTCAGACACACCCTTGGGCGTGGCTACACCAGCCCGCAACGCGTGAATTGTGAAATTTGGGGTGCGCACGGAATATCAAGGGCAGTAGGTGGAAAGTGTGACTGCTTCGGTAAGTCTCCTGCGTGGAAGTGCTACCTCTAAGGAGCAGCGTGGGGTGCTGGCTGTGAAAGAAGAAAGGGCACCACAAGCTGTGCTCCCCTGCTGGAGTCTCCCCTCACAGGAGCCCGGCAGTATAATGATCGAGTTTGCCCCCTTGAACATCCCCTGGTCCTGCAGGCTCCAGACCACTGCCGTCTTCCAGTGGGTCTTATTGTTCCTGCTATTAGGTACAGTCTGGCATTTTGTAGCACGTTACCGAATTTTTTTTTATCATGGCAGTTCTGGGAGGTGTTTTGTTGTTTCTCGTATGCTACGTAGCGGTGCATGTGCCTTTTTAGAATTCGGATCAGTGGTTATGACCAATTGCATTTTTAGCTTCGGTTGTTTTGTAGCACGTTACCCAACAATTCCAAGCTTTCATTTTCTAGGTTTGAAGGTCTTTTAATTTACCCATCAGGAATGGGGTTTTAAGTTCTGTTACTGATCCGAAGAGCATCCTTGCATCTTAATCTTCTGTCCCTGGCTTTTCACATCAAAAATACTCTTTGGTCTAAATCATCCACCACCCATCCTTATAACCTGACGTTGGTGCCAGTTCCCGGATCAAGTTTCCTTGTGGCGGCCCCCCTTGTGCTCAAGATGCAATTCACCTGCCAAGCTAGACTAAAGTATGCTTCTTTAAGTTTATGATTCCATACACAATAACTTCAAAGTCTGTTCCGTGGCAAAATGTCCACATCGCATAATTCATGTTTCATTGCGTTCTCAAGTTCCCTTCTCTACTTCTCAGTAGTACTGTGTGTCCTGCCACTCAAATCCAAGTTCATACTATTGTATTAAAATAGGCTGCAGAATTGTGCATCTGGCCGCCAAAGCCAATTACATTTTCGAGAAGAGCGTGCCCTCCCTTTTTTATTTAGTTAACTAATTGCGTCCTGTGTATCATCAAGATGTCTATCATCATTGCATTTTTTATAGCACTTACTACTTACGAGACGTTGAAGTGCTTTACAGTTGGTTGTTCGCTACACCTGAACATAGTTGTTTGTCAAGTTTTACAGTTTATAGTTGATTATTTAGATTACCCTGGTGCTGTCAGGAGAGGGGAGAGCATGTGGCCTAATGGCTAGAATGGTTGACCTCGAAGATGGGGAACCGGGTTCGAGTCTCTACAATGATGCTCAACATCCTGTAATTCTGGGAAAATCATTTAATCTCCCAAAGTCTAATAAAAATTAATGTGTCGTTCTGTAACGCAAGTGGTGCTCATGGAAAGTGCACTGATACCTTCAGGTCTAGTTCGCTCTCTATAAATCTCAGATGGGAAAAAAGCAATCGGGCTATATATTTTCCTGTCACCTACTGGGCTGTTTAACCTTTGACTAACTGCCTACAAAACAAGCATTTACAATGCAATGGTTTCGCCTTTGTTAAAGTTTGTGCTTTTGGTATTGCTTTTGACAAATGGTCTTTTCTAACTTCTTTGAATTATGTGTAAAACGTTGATGTGGGAGAGTGTCACTGGAATGAGAAAGTGTCACTGAAAGCAAGAGGAAAGAGAGGGGGCACTGAAAGCAAGAGGAAAGAGAGGGGTGGCACTGAAAGCAAGAGGAAAGAGAGGGTGGCACTGAAAGCAAGAGATAAAGAGGGCCACTGAAAGCAACATAAGAGGGTCGCTAAAACAAAGAGGGGAGAGTGTCACTGGAATGAGAAAGTGTCACTGAAAGCAAGAGGAGAGAGTATATCACTGAAAGCAATAGAAGAGTGTCAGTGAAAGCAAAATGGGAGCGAGTGTCACTGAAAGTGGGGGTGGGGGGTCACATTCCTCTTTAGGGCACCGGATCAGGGCCAGGCGACAATGGCGCGACCCCGCTCATCCCAACAATGCTCGCTGGAGCCCGGGGCTGTGGAGTCAAGGCCAGCCCCGGGCCCGAGGCCACACGCTTTGTCGCAAACAAAAAGGGACGCAGAAGGCCATCGGGAGGGATTATCGGTGAGAGATAACATCCTGCTGCGATGGGTATCTGCAGGGGCACGAGAGGGGCCTCTGCGCGAGCCCGGATGAGAAGCAGTGCTGGCCTTAGCCAGAGAGCCCCAAGAGCGTCCCACCGGAACCGGAAGCAGCAGTAACCATATGCGTTCACAGCATCGCGTTAGGAACACACTGCACTGGTAACCGTGCCTCTGGGGTGTCTGAGATTGCCAGCAGTCACAGCTCAGTGCATTTCTTTATGGACATGTAAATTTACTGGGTGAGTTCCTTGTGGTAGAGTTCTAATCCATTTTTAAAACGCGGTTTTATTGATGTCGTAGGTAGGTGTCACATCACCACATTTGTGTCTAGAAAAGTGATAACAAACAGTGTATCATACATAAAATAATGTATCACCCGCCCACGTTTAAAGACGTGTTTCAAACAGTAACCACAGCTTCTCGTCTCGGTAAACAGACGACTCCACTTTAAACCACGAACACATCAGACACTCCAGAGACCAAATTTCACATATGGCCTGTCCAACCTGTCTCTTTTTACTGCTATTACACAGATCAGCCTGTTTCCCCCTCATACTAGTCGACTCTGAAAAAAATTAAATTCGAAACACACAAAACACGGTGGCATGCCGGCTGCTGGTTGGAGGGCCTCCTCATACAGGGATTAAGGCATACTGAGAGCCAACGAAATATGTTACGCAGTGTGCAACACACACCCTCCTCCCCCCCCCCCCCCTACCCCTCCCACCCACTAAAGCCCCGATTCGGTTTGGCAATCTGTTGCCACTGGACTATGATATAGAATGATCGCTCATGCTCTATGCCCTTGAGGATGCACATAATTGGCAAGCCACTCATCAGAACTGATCCACTTGACGTGATACACATTATTTACCACAATAGTAGATGATCGCACATCACCACAACCATATTTGGACGTTTCCGCAATTATTGTTAAGGATGCCAATCCCGCTTTCAGACTTCAGATCTCTGCTTTCACAAGCAATGCTGGGTGGGCGCACGGCTTTCTACGGATATTCCCGTAAAAAAATGTATGCTACAGGGTGTAGCCAGAGTACAGAGAATTGTTCATCAATGCCCCCAAAAAGTTCAAATCGTAAACGGCTACCTCAAATAAGCAAATAAGTAGCTTTGACTCTTGTCCAGTATTCGGTGTGATGTGACATCTACTCACGAAATTAATAAATCCGCGTTTTGAAAATGGATTATAAATCTACCACAAGGAACTGTCCTTGCAGTCACTTATCCAGTAAATATATATCTTAAAGCATCAACTCTGTCTCACTAGTCTCTAACCAATATCCACCTGATCTCTTAATAATCAGCCACCGAGGATTCCACTCTCTAAAGGAGTATTCCTTCAGTAAGTATTCTAGCTGGTCACATGTCAGCTGTCACACAGCAGTCACTAGATCAGATCCTGAACTGGCAGCAGTCACTCCCCGAGCCGTCACTTTGTTGAACAATTAGCTAGTCCCACAACATTCGCCCACACAAGGTCTCAATCGTAACTCTTTTGGTAGTAGTCTGTTTAGTTATGCTCACTCACTACCATCGTCTCATACCAGTTATTTTCCCGGCACTCACTTGTCTAACAATAAGTCACTCGGGAGTCACTTTCACCTTCTTGCGACATTCACTCTATCGGAAGTCACTCTCTCTGTAGTCACACATGAACCTTTCGCTGTCCCTCACACTAAGGACCTGTCAACAGTCACTCTCTCGTTAGTCACTAGCTCAGAAGCCAACAGTCCCTCTTTAATGATGTCACTCTCTCAAAAGTCTCTTACCCAGCCCGCTGATCTCATGTCGGATGTTGCTGCGTGTCCTCTCCTCCACGATGGCAGAGATCATTTGCTGGAGGGATACATCCACTTCCCCGTTCTCATCCTCCCGCACCCCAACCCGGTTGAGGCTCCGGACAGATGTCATGGTGCTGCCGCCAGAGGTGGGAGCATGTCAGTGCGAAAGAGGCCGTGGCTTTGCACAACGGGCTCGGCTCATCTTCCCGTTAGGTGATCTACCCAGAGAGACTCCTGCAGCCAACGGCGGCAGGTCGGAGCCAGGGAGCCGCTGTCAGTTCTCACTTCCGCCTCCCAGAGTATACACCACAAGAGATGCACACGAGCTACCCAAAGAGGGTGGCACAGTTTAGTCCTCCTTCTACTTCTATGAACGACTGGGTGAGGTCTCATTGTTCCCACCACAGGCAAAGGGAGTCGGTCGGAAGAGCTGGTAAATAATAAACGCGACCCTAACGTTCGGGCTGGCACCTGTGCTGAGGCGTCGGCCATCATGGAAGCAGAGCTTACTCGATTTTCTGTAATACAAACACATGACAAGGCTTGTTTAATGACACATTTTTGTGAGTATTGGCAAGCGCAACGCTTAACGCATTTTATGCTGTATGCCACATTCTAAGATTTCTACCAAATGGAATGGAATAATCGCGTGTAATGCTGTTCATAAATGGATGTCAAAAAACAACCTCAGTTTCGATTGGTATCCCTTTTCGTCCTCAACTCCGTCTCAATCGAAGTTTCTTCGTGGAGAAATGAGACGTTTAGGCAGACCTTGCCCTGACTTTCGTTGCGATGAATTCATGTCAATGACATCTTCAAGATGGCGGCGAAATAGTCTGTCGTTGTCCCTATTCAGCTTCTCTCGCACAGGAAGATAAAACAATGTAATGACACAGCTGCCAATGTAGCCGGTCATGTGTTACAGAGTTGTCGCTTGACCTGAAGCGTTTTTAGGTCTTGCCTATTTTTAGCTGTTATCAACGACGTATTGTGGATCTTAACGGCGGGAGGGGGGCGGGAGAGAACGAGGGGGGCGGGAGAGTACACGAACGGCGGGAGGGGGGCGGGAGGGGGGCGGGAGAGGACGAGGGAGGCGGGAGAGTACACAAACGGCGGGAGGGGGGCGGGAGAGGACGAGGGAGAGGGGCAGCTAGGAACAAATAAGGAGACCCGTCCCGAGCAGCAAGGGAGGTGCCGGCAATGCCGGACCAGACACGGGGGCGTTCCCGGCGTCCCGTGACGTCGGCAAAAGCCAAAGAATGTCGGGAACGCCCCCGTGTCTGGTCCGGCATTGACGGACAGGCCCCTCGTCCAATGGCAAGGCTCCGTTTACGGAGCCAGCCAATCAAGGACGAGGGCCGAACCAAAGCACCCTACGGTTCTCAACAGGATTTCGCCTGCGCGGAAAAGCTGCGCAGAGCGCAGCTTCCGTTAGGCGAAACCTAAAAAGGGACAGGAACTTAATTTTATTTTTGCATATCACAATTTAGCAAATTGGCAATGTGACATAATTGGAGTCACTAGAATGTGTTTCTGTGGTTACCTTCTCTATCCCTCCACTATTCGTTTTCAAGCCATGTGTGCAGTATTATATGTGGCTGTGTGTCACTGGCGGCCCTCATGGGACAGCACCCACAGCATGTGCTGCACTTATTCAACGCAGTACCCATTTCAGGCTCTCCACCTAATTCACCCCAACCTTTAGGCCAAGGTTTAGCTCAGAAAGAGGGGTAGCAGCCCATTGGTTTTTTTTTTCTCAGTGTCTCTTCAGACACTTCGCATTTCACTGCCCGCATTGTTCTGGTAAATATCTCTTTAGCGTGCTCATATGTTTAAGGAGTTTTAATGATAGCTCATTAGTAGTGAGACGCTGGCATTCTTATTTGAAAATCTATCACACTGCATCTTTTCGTCACCCACTGGGCTGTTTAACCTTTAAATGACTGCCTATAAGAAAAAACAGACACTGCACACACCGACATTTGTAAAGCTGATCAGGTGAACATCTATGCCAGTCTTTGGAAACACATTTCAGCATTCTAGTATACATTTATGGAAGTGGAAGAATCCCACTTGAAGTCTTCTTTATCCTCTCAATAATTATTTATGTTCTGCATGCTGTTCAGCTTTGCACAAAGGCACAAAAGAGAGCCAGTAGTACTCCGCGTATGATTTGTACTCTCTGTACATCCTCCAGCACAAATTCCTATGTGCAGAAAACACAAAAAACTTCGGACATGTAAAACACACCACACAAAACCACCCCACACAATTCAACAAATAACTATTTCAATCCAACACCCATAATTCCACTCCACACCATATACTTCAACATTTCAAGCAAAAGCACATGGGTAAAATACATTATCATTTACAACACCAATAGCTCTAACTCTCACAAATGTGAGACCTATTGCATTGCAAATGCTTGTTGTCATTTGTTTCCCCGCACGGAGCAGTGCCTAACTACTGGTATCTCTCTACTTTTTGCTTTTGTGTTCGTGTCTGGTCACTACTTTTTTTCTTTGATTCCTGCTAGTCTTTGTCGAAGTTTCCCTTTTGATGGGTTCTTCGTAGGAGCTTGAAGGCAAGGTGAATATCCTTTTGTATTTATTTTTTTGTTATGTCCTAATGCGCGCATGTGCTTGTTTGTGCATTACCATTATTTATTTTAGTTATTTAATCAGTGATTGTGTTCATGCTTGTGAAAGACTGCTACTCGAGCGCACATCCACGACTTATTTGCATCTCCTCCTTGCCTTGCTCACCAATTGAAAAGCTGCCTCCTAGCTTCAGGGGAGCTTGGCAAAAGGTCAGGAAATTCCTGCACAAACTATTCAAATGCCGGCTTTATAGCTGCAGGATCTGTAAGTGCATCACCTGTTCTGCAGGCGTCTTCCTTTTAAAATGGATAGCCTCGTTTTGCTCTGTTGTGTTGATGGCTTTTACATTAAAACATGTTCAGCCGACTTGCTACGAGTGCCATTGTAAACGGGGCTGTAAATCATGTTCTTATTTCATTGCTTTAGACGGCGCTGAAAAAAGGTGGCTGCGCAGCACAATGAACGTCAAGGGGGATGGTAATGAATTGTTGAATACTATAAACAGCTGCTTTGCTGTCACCATTATTACAGATATGCGTCAAACTTCCTTGTATTTTGCGGTGTTATGTTTTATATATTATTGATACTTTGGAAATCGACATTGTTTCAGTTCTATAAATCCATTTATTTACCACAATGTTATCGTTCCTATCTTTTGTCAGACCTTTTTAATGGACAATGCTATCCACAGAAGATTTAATCACTGTAGGAAGCTGGCTCTGTATATACTATACCAAAGTGTGCACAGAGTCCAGGGAGTCCCCAGAGGTATACCGGAGGCAAAATTTATATAATCACTAACTGCCCTATTTATAGTAGTGTGGTCGAGCAGTTAGGCTTACTAGGAGAATGTGTTAAGTATTTATTGTATTCACTGAATCAAGGCTGAAGGCGCACACTCGGAGACAGAATCCAGACCAATTAGATAATATAAAATGGTAAACTTATATTTTGTAGAATCAAGCAGGACTTGGAACAGGCAAGTAAGAAATACTTTCAAAATGAAAGATGTACACGGAAGTGTATTGTATTGGAATCGATTACAGGTTTATGTTACTTTTGAAACAGTTTAAAATACAATAAGATTACTTTTGATTACTCTAGGATTACTTTTCAGATACTTTCAGTATGTGAGGTGATATGCTGAGATATCCACTGGAGGTTGACACTTACCGAGAAGCACGACAATTCTTAAATTGAAGCTTGGGTACTTTCTTTTCATACAAAACAGGTCAACACATGTTTAGTAACAAAATTCGTAACATGGATTCCTATGGGAAAAAGAGGATTCGTGGTTCTCAGGTAAGTAAACGGCTTATGAGTAGGAGATTTGGGGGTTAGGACCAAGGTTCCCCAAGGTCCAGTTAGGCACTCAAATTGCACCACCAGTGACACTAGTGCTGCCGGATGCAGAGTGCAGGGGCCCGATGCTAGCCAATAGGGCTAGGGGCGACTTTGGTTGAGGGTTGCTTATGAGCAGGCCACTCTGTCTTGGTGGCCAAGCTCCTAGGGTTACAGTCACTGCAAATTGAATCCCAGATTAGTACCAAGTCCACACCACCAGCGGTGCTGGGACGGCCGGGTGCAGGGTGCTGGGGAGTTGTCAGGACTGGTGCCCAATGCAATCCTATTGAGGTTGCCGGTTTGGGATTTTGGCTGCAGTCTCAGTCCAGTAAGTCTTCTGGGAGGAACCAACAGCTGGCAGGTAAGTTGGAGGGCTCAGGGACGCAGGTGACACCTCAAGTCCTCTTCTCCAGGGCGCAGGGCAGCCTGATGCAGGTGTCTTTTGAGGTCCGTTTTCACCTTGCTGGGCCACTCGCGGTTGGAGGCGGGGATCCGTTCAGAGGCTGCAGGTGACTTCGGGTGATCCTATGAGGGGGCAAACCACGGTGGACTCTGACTCTGGAGTGCTGGGGACCTCGCTGGGACCGGTGGGCCACTTGGACTCGGGCTGTAGACGGCTGGGACAATGGTTGTTCCTGGCGTTGAGTGTCTTCGTCCTCAGCCGGCTCAGAGTCCGTCTTGGGAGTTTCTTTTGAACAGAGTTGCTGTTAACAGGACTTGTCTTTGTTGAAGGTAGTCAGTCATCCCAGGAGTTCTGGAGGTCGCTGGCTGCAGGACAAGTCTACTTTTGGCGCAGGATCTCTGAAAATTGCAGATGGGTCGGTAGGGCTTGGGCCAAGTCATTTCTTCTCTACAATCTCCACTGCTGTGCGACGACTTACGTTCTTCGTAGGTTGCAAGAATCTAGGGAGGCAAGGTTCAGGGTCCCCCCTAAAAACTAAATTTAGGGACGTTACTGGGGTGTGCAGGTCGGGACCAATAGGTCTCTTCCTTGGGGTGAGTACACCCACTATTGTGCCACCCTCCAGTGGGAGCGGGTATGAGCCTCTCTAATTGGCTGGGTCCCCTCATCTTCAAGATGGAGGGGACTGAGATGTGCGCTTTACCTCGCCTCCCTCACCTAAGGGATGGGGTTGGCAAAGGCAGGCACACCACTCTTTCTCACTTAGTTTTCCTGTATATTCTCCTGCCCAGTGGGGGTCACAAACAATGGGAGCTAGATTCTGGAGGCTGCAAAATGCAGGGACAACTTACAAAGGCCGAAGCCTTTGAAGCTTACTCTACATGGACGCAACCCTTCTGGGGATGAGGCATGACACCTCTGCCCAGGATGGGCTTTGTTTCTGGACCCAGCGAGCGGAGGCTCTCTACCCAGGGGTCCAGAAAGCTGACTGGTGGTGGCAAATGGCCAGCAGCCATTCAGGAACCTGTAGGGGTACAGTGCTCACGCAACTGTACCCTCGCCTGTGATCTGGTGCACCCTGTTAGAGGGGTGGCTTACTTAGACCACAGACAGTGGATTGCAGGCATGGCACACAGGGATGTGTGCTATGTCTAGTCTTCACTTTTCTCTGCACCAAAACACGTAGCCTGCAATGGTAATGTGTGGGTGTTAAGGTACAGGACCTCTAAGGGTTACACAATAGGTGCTGCTGCCCATAGAGGCCTTTCCTGGCCTCGGTGCCCTTGGTACCCATGGTGTCTTTTACAAGGGGCTTACCTGTGTCCAGAGAGGTGCCAAATGTGGATACAAAGGTACAGCTTTGGGAAAGAACACACGTCCTGGGGACCTGATTGACAGGGACCTAGTACACATACAGTCAAAGTGCATCAAGTGTCAGGCAAAAAGTGTGTGTGTGTTTGTGAGGGGGGGTTTACTACAACAGAAACCCAGTTTCTTACAATCATGAATTATTGTAACTATTGTGCAAAGGTTTCCACATTGCACGCCAGTGGTGATCTGTTGCCGCCTCCTCCTCTTCCTTCCTAGCACATTGCTTCTGAAACGTTTTGCCCGTTGGATAAAATATAAGGGCGAACAATATATTCAAGCTTATCAACAAAGATTGTTCAGTGATGTCATGTACTATTTTCTCTTAACTTTTATGACAACCTATTTGCATTACCTTTCACTATTACTTCAGTGTATGCACTGTTTTCTTGCTGTTAAGTTTTGTGTGTGTGTGTTTGTTTTGTTTGTTTTCTCCTGCCCTCTGACCTGAGTTTGCATAAAGACATGGCCTTTTTTCTGGGTCCTTCAGAACTAATGAAACAATGTTTCAAAGTTGCAAACTGGTCTTTTGTGGCAACTTTTCTACACACAACCTCAAGAGTTGTGAATGTGCGTTAATCCGTCAAGTCAGAGAAAAAGGAAGTGGAGCCGAACAAAAAAATAACACTGCTTCATATCTCTTCCAAGCTCTTGTTTGTTTACTGGCACTGTTCCCAATGCTCTTTTAAAATGTGCACCCAGTCAGACCACACATCATTTTGTCAATGGTGCTGGATTGATAGAGACATAAAGATTTGCAAGGCCACTGCTCTACACAAGTCCTATTATGAGGTGAGTATTATGCCCTTGAGCAATCTGCAGTTTCAATTTATCTGTGTGTTTCCGATGATTTTATGGTGATGATAACGTCCTTCACTCAACTATCCACCAAAATATGAGAACCCTATTAATAACGTATTGTTTCCTAATCAAATTCTGGATTAAATACACAACTCTTACATGGGATTTGAAAGATGAAAGCATTTTCTTATCTTTGGGGTTAAATAATAAATTAGTAACAGGATGAAAGACGAATACATTTCAGTATTAACAATTAGCAATTACTTGAAAGATCACTGCTGGCAACAGCCACGACAGTATTAATAAAAATTAAGGTTGTTTCACAATCAACGCCTGCCCCCAACTCCTGAGCTAGCAATATAATTTTGATTTGATATTATTGCATTCTGATGGATACATCTGCCAGTGGATTCCTCACCTTGTGAATATCCCTTGCGCCAGCAACATTCGGAAACTTTTGTAGCTCTCCACACCGACGAGGACGTAGATGACGTCACAAAGGCACGACTCCGCTCGCGACCTCGCTGACGTCACTGGACCCATAAGAGAGCCTTGTCGGCGTGATGTCAGTTCCCTTTTTTTCCGCGCCGTCGACGCCAACGGTTTCTGGGACTCTCCGTAGCTTGTTACTTTGTTTTTTTCCAGTTGTATCCTGTTCTCTCTTTTTCTCTCTTCTCAAGGATGTCTTCGAGGAAATCAGGTTTTAAGCCTTGAAGGGAGTGCGGTGGACATATGTCCATAACGGATCCACACGACATTTGTGTATGGTGTTTGTCATCTGACCATGATGTCGAGGATTGTTCTTCCTGTTGGAAGATGAACCCGAAGGCTTTGAAAGAAAGGGAAGCCAAGCTGTTTATGGCGAAAGTTCGAGAAGAGAAGTCGAGGTCGGGATCGGTATCGGGATCGGAGTCTAAGTCGACGTCAGGTCATGTTTCAAAGTCCAAGAAACATAAGAAGAGGTATGGCTCTCGGCGCCGATCGGAGGGAGTTCAGTGGTTGACCTCAAAGGATCATCAACATCGGAAGGACTATATATATTCCTCTCCATCCCCGGTGAGAGTTGTTGCTCCAGTGGATTCACCCACGCAGTCACCGGCGTGGTCTGCGGAGCAGTCGCCGGCGCAGTCACAGGCGCTGAATCCTTCGCCTTTCATTGGTACATTCTTTGGTTCCTGTGGAAGAGGTGTCTGTACCTGAAAGGCCTTCAACTCCGGTGATACACCGTCGACTGGCCCGAATCCGGTGGCGCCTATGCCAGGCGAGGACCCTCCATTTCCTGGTCCAGGGCAAGATCCGTCGCATTACCTTAATGCGATGTACGGAGTCTTTGCGAGGTCAATGTACCCCTCTGATGCACCTTCGGGTCCCATGGGTCCTATGGAATTCAATTTGGGAGTTCCACAAGCTTATGCTCCAGCTCCGTTCATGCCATTTCTTCCTGCCGCTCCTTCATGGCATTTTCCAGCGCCGAGAACATCGACCCCCGACGTCGATGCCTCCGTCTCCGGCACAGTCAGCCCAGCCTCGTTCTACTTCGAAGGCGCCGCTGGATCATAGTTTGATGTCGGTTCTGAATCCGTCTGATCCGTGTATGACTTCGTTGGCCCTGAAGGTGAGGTTCAGACTTGAGGCACAGAGGTAGCTGGAGGAGCAGCATTATAGAGAAAATGAGATGGAGGAAAGAGAGCTTCATGAGTCTGAGGACCTTTTTGAAGATCTAAGGGAGGCAAGTGGTTTGGATTTATCTCCAGAATGGCAACTTTCACCTCCTTCTGATGTTCCTTGCAAGGATGTGGTTCCTTAGGGCTGCTGATCTTTTGAACTTGCAACTCCCTACTACAGAATTTAATTCCAATATTCTGACGGAGGTGCTTCATTCTCCTTCTACAGTCATTGAGCCTATCTTCCTTTTAATGAAGCTATCACAGAGCCGATTTTGGATGTTTGGCAAAAACCCTTTTCTGCTCCTGCAGTTTCGATGTCAGTTGCCAGACGTTATAGGACGGCTTCAGGTGATCCGGAGTTTTTATCTTCTCATCCTGCGCCTGAGAGTTTGGTTATTCAGGCTGCATACTCCAAGAAATCGGCTGGAGCTTTTCCGCAGACTTCTGGTGATAGAGAGTCTAAGGGAATGGATCAGGCTGCTAAAAAGGTATTTTCATCAACTTCTATGGCTCTCAAATCCACCAATGCCACTTGCCTTTTGGGCAGATATGTCCATGCTTTAATGGATTCTGTAAGTCAACTGGCCCCGAAGTTGTCAGAGGAGGACAGAAAGAACTTTGAGGTCTTGTCTGACACTCGGGCAGCTGCAAAGCAAGTCACTCAAAGTGGACTTGATACAGTGGACTCTGTAATCTTCGGAGTTTTTGCAAGATGTCCAGGCAACTCTTTTGGACCTTCCATTTGACGGTTCAGGTCTTTATGGAAAGAAGGCGGATGCATCCTTGGAGAGATTTAAGGATAGCAAAGCTACGGCTAAGTCTCTGGGTCTGCAGATACAGTCTAGGGGTTCTTCCTATAGAAGGTACAGGGGCTTCGGAGGTTGTGCTTTCGGTCCTACAAGCATACTCCGCAGCAGCAGCGGAACAGAGGTTGCCCACGAGGTTGTCAGCCCTCTTCCTCCTCCTCTACCTCTCCCCCTCTTACCACAGCAAAGCAGCCCTAGATTCAGTGTTCTGGATCATGCTGGTCCTGTCGGGGGTCAGCTTACCCATTTTCTACAAGATTGGGAATCGGTCACTACGGACCTTTGGGTTCTAGATCTTGTAGAAAATAGGTATGCTCTTCCCTTTCGGGAATTTCCTTCAAATTACCCTCCTTGCCAAGGGGCTTGCTCGGAGGACCACCTTCTCCTGCAGGAAGATGAACTGACTTTGTTGAGAAAAGGCGCAATAGAAGTGGTTCCAAAGCAGGAAAGGGGTCAGGATGCTACTCCCAGTATTTCCTGATACCCAAGAAGGATGGCAGGTTACGTTCAATCCTGGTTCTCAGAATCTTGAATCTTTTTCTGAAGCAAGAAAAGTTCAAGATGCTCACCCTAGCGCAGGTTCTTCAAACGCTGCAACAAGAGGACTGGATGGTGTCGATCGACTTGCATGATGCACATTTTCATATCCCGATCCTGAAGTCGCACAGGAAGTATCTCCGTTTCACGGTGGGGTCGCAACATTATCAGTTTGCGGTCCTCCCGTTTGGACTTACTACTGCACCTCGAGTCTTGACCAAGGTGATGGCAGTGGTGGCAGCCCATCTCAGAACATCGGGGATTCCAGTTTTCCCCTATCTGGACGACTGGCTGATCAAAGCGGGGTCGCCAGAGAAGGTGCTATCTGCAGGTGACAACTCAGCTGTTGTACAAGTTGGGTTTTTCGATAAATGTGCCCAAGTCTCACCTGGTGCCCTCTCAGCGCAACCTGTTCATAGGGGCGGTACTGGACACTACTGTGTGTCAAGCATTCCCTCCTCCTCAAAGGATTCTCGACATTCAGGAAATGATTCCCTTATTTTAAAATAGAGCGGTCGATCCAGTCCTGAAGGTCCTTCGCCTGCTCGGTCTGTTTGCTTCCTGCATTCTGTTGGTCAACCATGCACGCTGGCACATGAGGGCGCTCCAGTGGTGCCTCCGCAGGCAGTGGAATCAGCACAAGGGAGATCTCAGGGAGTCTGTGAGGATCTCCAGAGAAGCTGCAGCGGATCTATCTTGGTGGAGAGTGGAAGGCAATCGGTCTCAGGGAAAGTCCTTCTACTTACCTCCTTCGGTGGCCACAGTGATAACGGATGCATCCACTCTAGGGTGGGGTGCTCATCTGGGGGACCTGGAGATCAAGGGTCTTTGGTCTCCAGTGGAAAGGTTGCTTCACATCAACCTTCTAGAGTTGCGGGCAATATGTTAAGCGCTCAAAGCCTTCCTCCCTTCCCTTCGCGGTCAGTCTGTTCAAGTCAAACCGGACAACACTACCGCAATGTGGTATGTCAACAAACCGGGAGGAGTGGGGTCACATTGCTCTGCGTCTCTGGTCCTGTCCTCAGGACCATAAGATTTGTCTGACGGCAAATCATCTGGCAGGAGTTCTGAACGTATGCAGTTCTCTGACGACCACGAGTGGAGGCTTCATCCGTAGGTGGTTCTTCATGTCTTCCGGACGTGGGGAATTCCTCGGGTGGACCGGTTTGCCACTCACGAGAATGCTCACTGCCCGTCATTCTGCAGTTTCCAGTATCCGATGCAGGGAGCTTTGGGGGACGCGTTTCAGTTGAGTTGGAGCTCGCAACTCCTTTACGTGTTTCCTCCCATACCCTTGATTCCTCGGGTTCTGAGGAAGATTCACTAAAACCGGGCCCAAGTCATATTGATCGCCCCGGATTGGCCAAGAAGGGTGTGGTACACAGATCTTCTCCACCTCTCCTCGTGCATGCCGCTCCGTCTCCCTCTCAGGGCAGCCTTCCTCTCGCAGTAGCAGGGGCAGGTTCTACACCCCCACCTCCAGAGCTTACAACTTCATGCCTGGAGATTGAACGGGGCAACCTGAATTCTTTTTCTCTCCCGCCTGACGTGGTGGATGTTATTTTATCGGCTAGGCGGCATTCCACCAAGTCAATTTTTTCTTACAGGTGATCCAAATTTGTTTCATGGTGTGGGAGGAAGTCTATTGACCCCTTAAGGGCCTGTTTATCCAACATACTTCAGTTTGCTCTTTCTCTAGCCCAGCAGGGTTTTGCTGTGGCTACTGTAAAAGGTTATTTATCGGCCTTGTCAACATTCCTTTGTTTGCCGGACCAACTTTCTTTATTAAGTCACCTATTGTATTACGTTTCATTAATGGTCTTACCAACAAATATCCGCCCACTCCTTTTATTGTGCCTCAATGGGACTTAAATCTTGTCTTGACCTACTTGATGGGTTCCCCCTTTGAACCCTTGCACAAGTGTCCCTTGATACTGCTTTAAAGACTATTTTTCTGGTTGCAATTACCTCGTCAAGGAGGTAAGTGAGCTTCAAACTCTGAGTTTGAAATCCCCATTTCTTGACCATTCATGCTGAAAGAATGATTCTCAGAACCAGGGCTGCTTTTCTGCCTAAGGTGGTAACTCCTTTCGATCTGGGGCAGTCCATTACCCTTCCTAACTTCTATCCTCCCCCTCACCCTTCCAAGGAGGAGGAGCGGCTTCACCTTCCTGGACACTAAGAGGGCGGTGAGCTTTTATCTCGATAGGACCAAAGACTATTGTGTGGATGACCAGCTCTTTGTTGGATTTGCTGGCTGCAGGAAAGGAAGAGCGGTGCACAAGCGCACACTTTCCAGATGGATTAACTTGTACATCAAGATCTGCTACGCCCTGGCTGGTAAGGAACCTCCAAAGGGTATAAGAGCTCACTCTACTAGAGCAAAGTCTTCTACTTCTGCTTTGTCTAGGGTGTACCTGTAGAGGACGTTTGTCGAGCGGCAACTTGAGCCTCCCGCCACTCTTACGCGAAGCTTTACTGCTTAGATTCCGAAGTGAGGAGGGACGGTCACTTTGCGCATTTTTTCCTTCAGGATTTCTTGGTATAGGGGAGTGGACACCCTCCTCGGGAGTGGGGACTGCTGTGGGATTCTATTTGCAAGGCGAGGAATCCACTGGCAGGTGTATCCATCAGAAGAACAAGTTACTTACCTTCGGTAACGCCTTTTCTGGTGGATACAGTATCTGCCTGTGGATTCCTCACTGACCCACCCGCCTCCCCGTTTGTCCACTCTTCTATACTTGAAATCTTGTTATGTTATGGTTGTTTCTTCCAATGGGATGTTTAATTATTCATGCTTTTTACATTGATTTTATACTATGTGTGTTGGTTTGAATACTGTGTACTGTGTATACTGTACCTATTTATGTCAGTCCGTCCGTGTGCCTCTGGGGCACGGAAAAAAGGGCAGAACTGACGTCATCACGCCGACGAGGCTCTCTTATGGGTCCAGTGACGTCAGCGAGGTTGCGAGCGGAGTCGTGCCGTTGTGACGTCGTCTACGTCCTCGTCGGTGTGGAGACCTACAAAAGTTTCCGAATATTCACAAGGTGAGGAATCCACATGCAGATACTGTATCCACCAGAAAAGCGTTACCGAAGGTAAGTTACTTGTTCTTCTCACCTGACCTGTAGATTAGGCTGTCTCAAAATATTATTAGCTGCCACTCTTCCATTATTGTGGTCAAGATGCATCGCACAGAGCAGACTCATGTACTGCTTACCTGGAAATCTTTTGGTGCCACCAAGAGACCACCTTCTACCACCACCTTCCTAACTTGAACAAGACAATAATGCTGTTTCTGATCCTAGTCTATTCTAAAGGTAAATGTTGGGATTCGTTGATGTGTCCCTGTACAAAACGACTGAGATATAGACCCAAGCATGCAGTGGCCATCCATGTCCAAGAGACACACAGTGATGTAGGGTCTCTGCACACTAATGAATTATGTTAGCACCCTGACTGCTATTCTCCAGTATTGGGGTATCTTTCATGGATTCACATGCTTGAATAATTCCACGTGGTCAGAGTGGCAGTCCCACGGTACATAAAAATAGCAGTAAATATGCATAAAGTAGGCATATCATAGGTACATTAGAACCAAGAAGTAAAATAGCTAGAAGTTAATAGAAAACATCTTCCACTTTCATGACTCGTCCAAGTCATTATATGTAGTCCAAACTACAGCCAATCAGGCGACAGCACCCTCCAGAATGTTCTCCCCAGAGGCTCAGGCTCCCAGATTTTCTACTGCACGTCATGTGAAGGGAGTCTCCCTGAGCTTTGCTCAGTACTTCTCAGGATTCTTCAGAATGTCTTCATTTCATGATGTCTTCTTATAAGAAATCTCTTTTTAGACCTAGTGAAGCTCCGGCTGTTTTCTGAAGACCTATAGCAGAACAAATGGAGGAGTACCCCCTATAGGCAAAACAGAGAAAGTCTCTGTGCCAAAAGCTTGAGGCTTAATCAAGCAATTGTGCCCAACCTTTACGTAGGACATAGCATGTCCTTATTGAAGACCCCTCACTCACCAACCTAGTTGGTGACATGCTTCATCATTGGGGTCCCACCCCGGAGGCCGAGTGCCAACAGGGTGTGCTACGACACCTGACTACAGTGGAGCGGGTGTTTTTTCTTTTATATGTGCAGTGATAAAAAAGGGGTGAAAGTGATTTAAAAAGGGGCTAGATCTACTCACTTCAAGATTTTATTCCTGAGCGACTGGGCACCCTAATAAAAGAACTGTGACACCTATGTCTAATTATGTAGACTTTGGTGTACAAGACGTGTAATGTTATTAAAATAGCGACGTGTGCTATGTGATTTAAAATTAAGGTCATAGGTCTACATGTTTCAACCTCTTGCAATTGTGGGTTTTCGTCGGGACCAAATAGAGAAAAAGACCTGGGTGGTACGCACACGCTAAGGCGCGTCCTGCCCTTTAGGGGACTAGAAGTTCCTACCACACATTGTAGTGAAATACCCTTACTCTCTCTTTTTGTTTTACTACATGTTTTCTGAAGACCCCCCAGAAGAAGTGAATTTACTGCTTGTATCCGGACCACCAGGTGAGAGACTGCAAAATCTGCAGAACTTTCCTTCAAAAAACTCTGAGGGACCGAGAGGGAGCCTACTTCTGTGGCTACAGAAGATTAAGGATCAAGACAACCCTTTATGTGACGTTGGAAGTGTTTGCTCTGTCAGGACTGCTTCCTCAAAGAAGAGGACTAACACCACAGAGTTGACTTCTCCTGGGGCTAAGGTGTTGAAGAAACAGCACATCTCTAAGAGTACTGAGTTGCCTTCCACTTCGAAAATGGCTCCTCCTGCTGGTAAGGGCAAAACTCTGCCCTCTATACCCCAGAAAAAGACTGAAATCTCAGACTTCAAAGCCACATTCTGACTGAGAGAAAGGGGTCCCTCGTTGACGAGCTCGACGACGACGACTTCATCGACAAAGCCTGCCGTCACCGCAACAACGACATCTACTGCAACTTTCTCGTCTCCAAAGCCTCAGATGATACTGTCGTCGGCTTCTTCGCAGTCAACGCTGGTGTTCGTCTCTGTGAGACCAACTACGTCAGTCACTGCCTTGTCATCGACGAAGAAGTTGAAGTCTACAGTCAACGTCCCTCCAACGAAGAATAAGAAAGCCTTGACGACTATTACCTCGTCAACGATTGCCTTGTCGACGACTACCTCGACGACGGCTGCCTCGTCGACGCTGCTATCTTCCTGCACTGGTCTTCAAGTTTGGTCTTCGTCTACAGCCACAGTATCTTCAAGGTCATCTATGGTACCGCCTACACAATCGCCACAACAGCGCCTTCCTTACTTCAAAGGCCCAGATCTACTTTGGAGGTCCTCTCTCCAGTTCACACCTCCCCCAGTGAAGTTCCTCTTGCATTGCCCGAGCAGTTATTGTATTATGGGGCAGATGAGGAAGAATCTGAGTAGGATGAGAGATTTCGTACTGTCAGGAGCCCTACAAAGCTCTTCATTAAATATCAAGAAGAGGACTACTCCACTGAGACTGCTCCTTCAGCTCCAGAGTCAAACCCTATGGCACAATTGCCTCTATCACTTCTAAACAACTTGCAGTACTTGTTGGATGACTATTACCGCCAATTTTCTCCATCTAAATCGGCTGCTTCTGTCCCACCAACACCCGTTCCTCAATCTTCAACAGTGGTGAGTTCGCCCAGACCAGTTTCTCTGGTGCCTTCGATGTCTTAACACCATCAGGAAGCTCACACCACGGATGATGACGGGGAAGGAGAATTGGATGACAGATCACTCCTTACAGAATGAGATGACTATCAAATAGAAACACAGTCTCCTTCGACTCCAGCTCCAGTTGACTCACCTCCAGTTGACATTGGAAACCATGTTCTGATGCAAGAGCAGCACAACGGTTCCTTCTTCCCATGGAAACAAGGATTATTGTTTCCTTTACGATTTTAAAGACCAGCCAAGGAAACAAGTCCGTGCTATCCCTATTATTGACTTTATTTGGCAGGAAGGACTGAAAGTCATGAAGACTCCTGCCTCCATTCCTGCAGTCCTGCCTCGCCTCGAAAAGAAATACAAGGCACCGGATAATTCACCAGCATGTCTAATGGGTCAGCCTAAGGCAGACTCTGTTATCGCCCAAGCAGCGCAACACCGAGCACAGAATCCTTCCTCTCCTTTGTCGGCTCCCACTAATTGGGATGGGAGACGTCTAGACGCATTGGAAAAAAGGTTTCGACCATGGCGGCCACTACTGTCCGTGCAGCTAACTCACTGGCCATATTAGGCCGCTATGATAGACAGATGTCGTCGGACATTTCTCCCTACATCAAGATGTTACCTGAGCCCTCCAGGCAGAAGCACTCAAAATCCTCCAGGAGGGAGAACGAATCTCGGCTCAGATTATCGATTCTGCTGTGGATGTTGCTTCTACGGGTTTTCGACAACTGGCAGGTGCTGCTGTCCTGCAGCGACACGGCCAGGTGAAATCCACATAATTTTGTCAGGAAGTTCAGACGAAGATAATTGACAGGCCTTTTGACAGCGAGTCTCTTTATGGTCAGCATATTGACGATGCTCTCCAAGCCATTAAAAGATACAGAGACAGCAGGATCTCTTGGTACTCTTCAGTTTCGACAACCGCCTTTTCGTGGCACTAGGGGCCGTGGATCCTTCTCCGGTCGAGGAGGCTATAACCAGTTGAGACAATACCAGTCCTATCAGGGTATCCAACGTTACTCTTCTCAAAACAACAATCCTTCAGGCAACAACCAAGTACATATTATGCACAGAACAGAAGGAAGTCATCCTACCGCGGATGGGATACATCTAAGAAGCAGTGACAACTGCCACCTGCTCTACCGCTCAATCCTACAAAAGTTCAAGGAAGGATCTCCTGTTTTTACTCCATTTGGTCTGCTATAACAGACAAATGGGTCTTAGGCATTGTGGCCAGAGGCCACGTTCTAGAGTTTGTCAAACTTCCTCCGAATTCTCCTCCCACAGGCCCGCCTGCAGCTCATCTCAGAGCTTTTCTCCCAAATAAATTTGACGTTAAAGAAGGGAGCTATCGAAGTGGTTCCAAAATTACAAAGAGGCACCGGTTTCTATTCCAGATTTTATTTAATAAAAAAGAAATCGGGAGAATGGCGTCCCATTCTGGATCTTCGTTCCCTAAACAAATATCTCAAAAAACAATCCTTCCGAATGTTGACTCTCCAAGAAGTCCTTCAACTCCTCACTGCAGGGATCACATGACCACCCTCGACCTCCAAGATGCTTACTTTCATGTCCCGATTTTACCCAGACGCAGAAAGTTCTTGAGGTTCAGAGTGGCTGGCAGGGACTTCCAGTTCAAAGTACTTCCCTTCGGACTATGTTCCGCGCCCCGTGTCTTCACCAAGGTTTTGGCACCAGTGGCTGCACACCTTCGACTAGAAGAAATTCAAATGTTTCCTTATTTAGACGACTGCCTTATCAAGGCGAATTCTTTTGCAGTCGCAAACGCCCATACTCAGAAATGTCTGTTGCTTTTCCAGTCTCTGGGTCTCTCCATCAATCTGCACAAGTTTCTACTCATCCCATCAAAAACGAGAATGTTCTTAGGAGCCACCATAGACAATCTACTAACACAAGCCTTTGTCTCAAACCGAAGACCACAAAAGCTGTGCAAGCTTGCCCAACTGCAACGATCAAAAAGATGCGTTTCTGTCCGACAGTTCAAGTCACTTCTAGGTATGCTCTCATCCTGCATTACCCTAGTCTCCAGCTGTCGTCTTAGGATGAGACCCCTGCAAGAGGAGCTCAACAAACAATGGCTACAGGTTTCAGGGTCCTTCGACGATCTCATTCGCATCACTCCTCATATACGGGAAGCATTACTCTGGTGGACTTGCAAAAGGATTGTGGCAGCAGGCCTCTCATTTCTTGTGGAAGCTCCAAGCTTCGTCATCGCCATGGACACCTCGAAGGGTGGAGAGCGCACCTTCAAGGACTAACAGTCAACGGCAAATGGAATGCTCAACAAAGGACTTGGCATATCAACCTTTTACAGTTGCTAGCGATCTTCCTGGCTCTAGAATCTTTTTGCACCATCATTCTCGGAGCATCAGTGTTGATCTGGACGGACAACACAACAAGTATGCACTACCTAAACAAACAAGGAGGAACTACATCCACTCTACTGTCCCAGCAAGCCCAGCAAATTTGGGATTGGGCGATCCGACATCAAATAACTCTGGCAGCAGTCCATGTTCCAGGAGTATCAAATATCCTCGTGGACTCTCTCAGCAGGTCAACAGTGTCCAACCACGAGTGGGAGCTCCCATCAACCAACGTTGGATGGTATATTTCAGAAGTGGGATCGACCCGATTTGGACTTGTTCACGAACGTCTGAACTGCAAATGCTCATTCTACGCAAGTTGGCTTCCCCCAACAAGACTTGTGCGGGAATGCGTTTTTGATGAACTGGCCGCAGATCTATGCCTACGCTTTTCCGCCGATACCATTGGTTCCCATGGTTCTCCGTAAAATGAAGGAGCCTTGTCGCCTACTCCTCCTAGCTGCCAGGTGGCGTTGCCAGTTTTGGTTTACCGACCCCTCCTTCTATCCGAATGCGATCCCATTCAGTTGCAACCAATACCGAATCGCCTATGCATCCACAACGGGCAGATCTGCCATCCGGATCCTGCATCTTTGCGCTTAGCAGCCTGGCGCCTGAATACCTTGAATTTGCTCACTTAGACATTCCTTTAGAATGTAGGGAGGTCTTAGCTAATGCTAGAGCACCCTCCACAATAAAGACCTACATGCTCAAATGGAAGTGATTTTGCCTCTGGTGTCAAGACGCCAACAATCACCCAATCCATGCAAAACCGGAACAGCTTTTGCCTTTCTTTTTACATCTGGCAAAGTCAGGCCTTTCCCATTCTACTATTAAAGTATTCTTATCGGCTATTTCAAGATTCCGACAAGATGGTTTACAATCTCTTCACTCCTCTAGGATCAATGAACAATTCTTCAAAGGATTGTTTTGTATGTTTCCTCCCATCCGCCGCCCACCTCTACCCTGGCATCTTAACTTGAACCTATTCATAGGACCGATTTAAAGTTTGTTTCGTGGAAGATGTCTCTGCTGTTGGCTCTCACATCAGCCAGGCGAGTCAGTGACATTCAAACCTTCACTATTAAACCGCCTTTACTTCAATTCACCAGGGACTCGGTAGTGCTCCGCCCTAACCCCATTTTTATGCCTAAAGTACCTTCTGATTTCCATCTTGATGAACCAGTTATTTTAAAGACCTTCTTTCCTAATCCTCAATCACCTGCGGAAAGGGCTTTACATACCCTTGATGCCAAATTTTACTTACAAAGTACTTTCTCAATACGAAAATCTGATCAGCTTTTCATAGCATATGGAAAAATGCGCAAAGGGCACCTAATAACCAAACATGCCATAGCTCCTTGGATTTCTGCTGCTATCTCTTTCTGTCATCAGCAAGCGGGTAGACCGCTGTAGGCAACTCCAAGAGCATATTCTACAAGAGCAATCTCCTCTTCTACTGCTCTCTTTGCTACTGTGCCTCTTCATCAAATCGGCAGCACTGCAACATGGTCCAGTAGGCACACCTTTACCAAGCACTACTGCGGAAGCTGTCAGCAACGCAGGCACGTCTGTGGGACAATCGGTTCTCTGTAATCTTTTTAAATAAGGTAAGCCTCTGTTCTTCCCGCTTCCTCATTGATGCATTCTTATATACATATCTTTTATAATTATATATTTATATGTTGATGCAGATAGACATATGCATATTTTATCTGGTGTGATTTATATTTGTGTGTGTGTGTGTGTGTATATATATATATATATATATATATATATATGTATATATATATATATATATCCTGGAAACTCAAGCCACTTCCCAATTCCACACTCGGTGGTTTAGGCGAGGAAAGAGACACGTACCTCCGTAGTTTCTTCTGGGCAGAAATCTTATTTATTTAGAGAGACCCAAACACACAACGCGTTTCAAGCCCGTAAGCCCATGTTCACGTGTATATATATATTCACTGAAAAAACCATAGGTTTCACACCAGTTATAGTTAGGAATTAGCATTTAAAAAACCTTTGAAATTCACTGAAAAAACCACAGGTTTCACACCAGTTATAGTTGGGAATTAGCATTTAAAAAACCTATTAAATTCACTGGAAAAAACATAGGTTTCACACCAGTTATAGTTAGCTGGAAATTTTACTGACATAAAACCATCGAAATTCCCACGTTATAGTTGGTTGGACTCACTATAACTTGCGCGCCTGCAATGCACTGCTGATGACGTCACATATTACATCACTCATGACATGGTCAGTGACATCACTCATGACATCACTGATGACACCATCCAGTGAATGTGTGTCTTCCTGAAAAATAAATGTTTTGTATATGTAAAAGTCAATGGAAAAATAAATGTTTAAATAAGTGTCTAAATGGATGTTTTAAAAAAAAAATTGATTGGTTAACTGGCTTATTAAGTGTATCTTAGTGAATACATATATTAGTGAGAAATGTTTAAATATTTAAATATATGTATTAGTGTTTCACTTTGTGTATAAGTGGCTGCATGGGTTTGTGAGTAGCTACATGTGTATATGGGTTATTAGATGTTGTTTTTAGTATCCGTATTAGTGTCTGTATAGTTTGGTGGGGGTATGACTTAGCACATAGATGCATCAATGACTGACTCTTTATGTGTTTTGAACACAACATATGTGCAGGACTGTATGGGTGGATGAGTGTGTATATGTGTGTGTTATTCAGTGAATGACTGTCTCACTAGTGTCTTTATCAGTAACTACATATGTTTTAATCTAGTACATGTGAATATTGATGTATATAAGTGAGTATATGTGAGAGTAAGAAATTGTAAGAGTTCCTATTTAAATAAGTATGTGTTTCTATAAGTGATTGTTTAAGAGAGTAAGTATGTGTAAGTTTCCTTAGAAGTAAGATGGTAGTGTGTGTATAGCTGTATATGCAAATAAATGGATGTTCAAAAGTTTATTTGCATGTGTGAGTATGTGTCTGAGTAACTTTTGGATGACTGTCGGTGTGTAACAGGATGTATAGGTGTTTCACTACGTATGATGAGTGAATATATGTATGAGTGACTATATAGAACTGTTGGTGAATGAGTGGATGTGTATATAGATGGTGGTATTACTGAATTGGTTGTTGTAACTGGTATGGGTATCTCCATTTTTTTGAAAATGGTTTTTTCTATTTTTGAATGTGTTTCAAGGGTTACATTACACTGAAAGGAAGTCTGTCACTCTGTCACAAGGATGGTGTCATCAGTGATGTCATGAGTGATGTCACTGACCATGTCATGATTGATGTAATATGTGACGTCATCAGCAGTGCATTGCAGGCGTGCAAGTTATAGTGAGTCCAACTAACTATAACGTGGGAATTTCAATGGTTTTATGTCAGTAAAATTTCCAGCTAACTATAACTGGTGTGAAACCTATGTTTTTTTCAGTGAATTTCAAAGGTTTTTTAAATGCTAATTCCTAACTATAACTGGTGTGAAACCTATGGTTTTTTCAGTGAATTTCATAGGTTTTTTAAAAGCTAATTCCTAACTATAACTGATGTGAAACATATGGTTTTTTCAGTGAATTTCATAGGTTTTTTAATAGCAAATTTCTATAGCTATGAAATATATTTTTTTAATGAATCCTATATTGTATATTTATGTAATACTATTTTTTATATGTATATTCTTCATTTTTTTTTTTTTACCCTGGAGCGCTCCCGGTGCGCGTCCCGGTGAGCGCACCGGTAAGCGCAGAATTGCGGCGCTCCCCAGGGCGCGTACCGGTGAGCGTCCCGTTAGCGCTATTGCCGCGAACAAAACCATCATCGTGACGTATCGCGTAGCCGCGTCTGCGTGATAGGCATGGCGTAAGCGCACCCGGAAGCACCCACGTGCATACGAACGCGCTACATAAGCGCCGCCGGGGCGCGCCCCGGGGGCGCGTAGCGTAAGCGTGTCGGGTCATGTGACCTGAAAATAACACTTTTCATTGGTTCAGAACAGTTTTGGTTTCCAAATGATGAAAGCCCCCACCTTTTTTCCTCATTCTCACTTTATTCTTTGAGTGAGGAAGACCTGCTTCTATTGATAGAGAAATGGCTACAGTAGCAGCAGCAGCTGGAGCATCTGCACCACCACCACCACAAGGACCACCACAACATCACATTGGTGGTGAAGAGGAGGAGGAGGAGGATGAGAGAAGGCAGTTCCTGCCTGAAGACAATCCCCCATATAAACCTAAGGAGCACTTTATATGGGAGTTTTTTAAAATCCCAAGGGGTTTCAAAAAAGTTAATGCTGCAAAGGTGACCTGTCTCATCTGTGGCGCTGAACTTTCCAGGGGGAACCCTGCAAAAAAATATTAATTTGGGAATCACACAATGCTACGCCACATGCAACGAAAGCACCCCAATAACTATTCTGCAGCAGAGGTCAGAGAACTGACCAGAAACCCTCCCCAATCTTCTCCGAGCACCTCTAAACAAACCACTCCATCGGGTCCTGAAACTAGAGACATGGTCCCATGCATCCAATGCCAGTTTGGAGAATACAAGATTACTTGTATATTTTGTGGGACTACCATTTCTTATGGGGAGCAGAGCATCAAACTCATAAACTGTGCTGGAGACAACCACCGGTGCCGAAAGAAGCCTTAATTTTTTCCTGTTTTTGATTTGCTCCAGTTGAGCTGTTTAATTCCCTGTTTTTTGTTTGTCCCCATAAAAAATACAAAAAATATATAAAACTGTTCATAAAGCCAAAAAAAGTATAAAATGTTCCAAAAAACAAAAATAATATAAAACAACAAAAAGAAGAAAAAAAACCTGTTCTTTTTAGAACTACCTCCAATTTATAAAAAAAAAGTCTACATTTTTTTAAAACTGTCATTCTTTTTTCCCCATGGTACGCTCCCTGGTCCGCTCCCAGGTGCGCGTACCGGGCGCTCCCCCCGCGCAAATCGGGGATTTTTTTTTTTTTTTTTTGCCCCGCTGGGCCCTTTTATGGCCCCCACATCAAACCTAGGGAGTCAGGGGGGTCTATCCTGCCCCCTTTTGGTCATTTCCCTTTTTGTTTTTGCCACCTCTTGTGTCTCGATCCTACCGAGACACAAGATGGCGGCCGCTCCGGACTGTTTGGAATGTTTACAGACACCCGAGAGCCAATCAGCTTTCCACGCACGAACTCGCGTAGCGCGCTGGTTCGCGCCCCGGTGCGCGTACCGGGGCGCGCTTATAGATATATATATATTTTTTTAACCTAAATTACTCAAAGTCCACTGGAGCACATATCTTGACACATAGCAAAGGCACATCGGGCTACCAGTCCCTACAATTTTGCCAAGTTTCATGGAAACCCATTCAGCCGTTCAGGCTAAAAGTGAGGTCGACCGCCCTATGGAAATTAACATGGGGAAAACACGTTTTGGGACCTCCCTTTTTTCTCGGCCCCCACTTGACGAATCCCCCCCAAACTTTCAGGCAAGGACCGGAGCGCCGCAAGGCTAATTTGAGGAAATTTTCAGGCAGATTCCTCAACCGGCGCCAAAGTTATTCCCAATAGATTGTTGCGATTTCCCTGTTGAAAATAATCCTAACTATAACTACCTACTGGCGACCGCCAGTAGGTAATATATATATGTATGTATATATATGTATGTATATATGTATGTATTTATGTATATATATGTATGTATGGATATATGTATATATATATAATGTATATTTCTTTGATCTCACAAGCATCATTATGGAATCACTGCTTTCTACTCTGATTCAAGCATGTGAATCTATTAAAGATACCCCGATACTGGAGAAGAACAAAAGTTACCTGTGAACTGTGGTTCTCCAGTATTGGTATCTTTCATAGATTCACATGTGACCCACCAACTTCCCCTCAGAGGCTCCTCTAGGCTCTTTTACTCCTATATCACACTTGTGCTGGAAAATCTGAGAGCCTGAGCCTCTGGGGGAAATTCTGGAGGGTGCTGTTGCTTGATTGGCTGTAGTTTGGACTATATATAATGACTTGGACGAATCATGAAGGTAGAAGATTTTTTCCCTTTTAACTTCTAGCTATTTTACTTCCTGGTTCTAATGTACCTATGATATGGCTATTTTTATGTACCGTGGGACTCCCACCACGACAACAGGGAATGATTCAAGCATGTAACATCTGCTGTCACAATAAAACGAAATAACATCTGTTGTCACAATAAACATCCATTTCAAAGGAGAAAGGGACTTACTTGAAGTGTGTGTGGGATAGTGAAACATAGCAGCAAATGTCAAGAGGGTCAACAAGAGCGGTAGGGAAGAAGAAATAAATAAAAGTAGACTTCAATCACAGCAGGATCAGTGGAAGGACAGCTATCAAGCTGAAGCAATTAGTACCAGATAACAAGCATGTTGTTCTCTGGAGGACTCAACCCAATCAGCAGTTTTGAAAACAGGCACTGACCCTTTACATAAGCATTCAATGATGCTGGGCGTTGACAAGACCTAAAACTCTTTGCTCCGGATTACCAGTAGTACAGGGCAACAGAGCTCTACTTACAAAGTAGATCATTACATTTCTGGCTTCTGGGGCGAAGAAGTAAAAGGGCAAGATCGCCAGCTGTTGTCATTGCAGTCTCCACTCCTCAGAAGTGTCTCAAAGGTGCATTGTTTTTGCCTGTGACAGTCCCGCATTTTTTACTTTTAACACATTTTACAACTATGCCTCGCTAAGCCAGCAACCATCAGCTGATGCAGTTTATAACTTAACCCAGGAGATGAAGCGCTACGTTAAAGCATCTGCTGCAGGCATAGTGCCCCAAAAATCAAACACACTTTGAGGGAAGTACTAGTGCTCAGTGCATGTACAATTGCATGAAAGTGTTACACATTCTGAAATACTCAACCACCAGCTCACAAGAACCTTCCTAAATCAAAACCACAATGTTCGACCATCCACAATAATGAAACAAAGATGATGCATGGTGTCTGTGTTCATCAAGCCCCCAAATACACACACGGTGAAGGGAAGTGCTCGTTCACAATATCGCACTGCTGAAATGTTAAATGAAGCGCAGCAACCATCAGGCGGGTGCCACATGAACCATGTGAAAGAGTAAAGTCTCATTTAGAATATAAACTAGCACAGCAAATTAAATGGCCGGTGCACGCATGAAAGATTAAAAATACAGATGATGCACAGTGTCTGTGAAGCGGGTGCCATGCTCATTGTGCCCCCAAAACACACACAGTTAAGGGAAGTGCTTGGTACTCCTTCCCAATGCCTTTATAAACCACGCGATGAAGCATGTTGTCCGTGAAGCGGGTGCCGGGCGTATCCTTCACCAAAAAACACACACATTTGAAGGAAGTGCTCGATGGGCTTTCACAAAGCCTCGCTGAGTGCTGTAACCATCAGCTGCGGCAGTTTTAAGCGTAATAACACAGGAGAAAATCACTGTTTACAGAAAATAGTGCCCGGCCGCAGACACAAAGTGAATGCGATGTGAAGCCTTTGAAATCTGATAACGAACAGATGGCACACAGCACGCCCCTACCTGTAATCCCTTGCTTAGGCCGTAGGCGGATACATGCAGACGCCTTTGACCAATTTTGTGATGTCTTTTTTAGAAAGACACTCGCAAAGACCAATGAAGAAGAAAACACACGCACAAACATGTGGAAAGCTTAGAGCGATCTCAAGAAGTCCTTTTCCGAGAGTAGCGCATGCACACTGCACTAGTCTTGACCTAAAAATGGCTTCCTGATGCATGCTTTTGTATACATCATAACACTGAAATTATTTTTTTCTCTTTTTTGCGAACGCTGAACACTATCTACAACAAAGGATTTTTTTTTTCTTTTTGCCAGTGTAGGATGCTGGCTCTGTATATACTACACCAAAGTAAGGGATAGTGTGTACAGAGTCCAGGGAGTCCCCCAGAGGTGTAGGAGAGGCCAAATTAGGTAAGTACTAACCGCTCTCTTTGTGGTAGTGTGGGCGAGCAGTTAGGCTTACCCAGAGGGTGTGTTAAACATTTATTGTATTCACTCCATCAAGTCTGATACACACACTCAGAGACTGAATCCAGACCAATTAGGTAAGTATAATAAAAAAGGTACACTTGTATTTTATTTCTAGGACCCAGCGGGACTTGATACATGTAGGTAAAATATACTTGCAATTGTAAACTTTCACACAGAAATGCAATTGAGAATGGATTTGCAATTCTTACAGGGTGGTATTGATTCAAAAAGCTGTTTATATTACACAGTAATCACTTTTGGAACACTTTTCAGTTAATTTTAGATTACTTGAATTACTGGGGGTGGTATACCTAGATACCACACCTAAGGATCTCACAATACAAGGTAAGTAAGACTTTTTGTTAGCTTGAAATATAGTTTCTGTTTCCTTCATGCAAAACAACAATTCAACACATTTTAGGTCATAAATCTCATAAACTGGGTTTCTATGATAAAAAATGGTTGCCGGTTTCATAGGCAAGTAAAAGTACTACAAGTGGGAGTTTTGGGGGTTAGGTCCAAGGTTGGCCAAGGTGGAGGTAGGCACTGAAGTTGCACCACCAGCAGCACTGAAGTTGCACCACCAGCAGCACTGGGGCAGCCAGGTGCAGAGTTCAGGGGCTAATGTTACCTAATGGGGCCTTCAGTAAGAAACTGCTGACAAGCGGGTGACTCGTGTGTGGGAGCATAGCTCCTGGGGTTCAGGTCCGCACTGCAGGGGCCGATGATCCACACAGGAGCTGTACCACTAGCGGCACTGGTGCGGCTGGGTGCAGGGTACCTAGAAGACGTCTGGGGACCCTGTGCATCTCAATGGAGATCTTTGGTGCGACAGAGTTGCTGCAGGCTCGGGCATGGAGGATTCCTGAAGGCGACCACTTGCTGGAGACTTACGTTTTGGATCTTGGGGGATGCCTGGACAAAGTCGGTTTGGCCACCAAAGGCCGGGGGGGGCGTCAGGTGAAGGGGTGTCTTTGAGTGTCTGGTTCTTCCTACCAGCTCCAGCTGCAGGCGTCGTCTTGAAGCTTGAGGGAGGTCTGGGATCACCAGATCCCAGGTCAGGATCGCTTGTGATGTTGGTCCACTTAAACTCGGGCAGTAGGTGCAGAGTGATGCAGAATCCGAGTCACCAGAATCTGGATTCTGATCTTGGGGTCTTTGTTGAGCAAACCCAGTGCTGGAGGGAGACAGAGTCTGTGAAGTGAGTGCAGGGTTGGTCCTCCGGACTCTGGGGGCTGCTAGCTATGCCGGTTTGTTCGCTGTAGGCAGGTCGGGGCTGAAGCAGTAGGTGTCCTCTTCTTCCCGGGTCAGCACGCTCTTTGGTTCTTCTTTCTTCCTTGAATCTGAGGCGGTAAGGTTCAGAGTTGTCTCTAAATACTAATTTTAATGGCGTTTAAAGGGGTGTGCAGGTCTGGACCAGTGTGAGCGGGCATGCGCCTCTCCCTAATTTGATGCACCCATCCATCTTCAAGATGGAGGGGACTCCCAGAATGGTTTTCGGGCTGGCCACAGTACGGAGACAGCACTGCTATCTATGGTCGAGCACCTTCGGGTAGTTCTGGATGCAGGTCAAACGGCGGCGCTTGTTTTGTTAGACCTTAGCGCCGCTTTTGACACGGTCTCCCATGACATTCTCCTGCAACGTCTTGAGGAGATAGGGGTGATCGGCACTGCACACCAGTGGTTCCGTTCGTTTCTCAGGGATCGTTCCTTCTGTGTGGCGTCCCTGCCCTACCAGTCCAAATGTCATCCTCTGTCTCTTGGGGTCCCACAGGGCTCCTCACTGAGCCCCACGTTGTTTAACATCTACGTGAGACCGCTGGCTGAGGTTGTGAAGCTCTGTGGTATGACCATGGTGTCGTACGCAGATGACACCCAGCTAGCGGTCACGATCAGCGGGGACTCTGGGGTGGATGCCCCAAGATTCAGAGAAGGACTCAGGGCAGTGGCTGGTTGGATGACGTCCAACTGTCTCCAACTAAACGCCAAAAAAACGGAGGTGATGATCTTTGGGAAGCGGACGGACCTATGGGGAGATACTTGGTGGCCCTCTGAGCTGGGGCCGACCCCCACTCCGGTTGCGGAGATCAAAAACCTTGGTGTTTGGCTGGACCCTTCCCTCAACTTCGTTGGCCACGCCAAAAGGACGGCGGCTTGCTGCTTCGACATCCTGCGCAATCTGGGCCCTGCCCTTAAATACTTCGATGCCGCAACTCGCCAATTGGTGGTGCAAGCAACGGTTTTGGCGCGGTTGGACTATGCCAGCTCCCTTTTTATAGGATTAAACCAGGCTGAGTTAACTCGACTTCAAAGAGTGCAGAACGCTGCGGCCAGAGCGATCGTAGGTCTTCCTAGGTTTTGCTCGGCCGGTCCATCTTTGCGAACCTTGCATTGGTTGCCCGTTAGGCAGCGGATCCACTTTAAAGTTTTGTGCCTTCCCTTCAAAATTCTGAAGGGCCTATCACCTCCCTTACTGCACCAACTTTTGCGCCCTTACATCCCGAGCCGCACTCTGCGCTCGCTAGACCAAGAATTAGCGGTAGCCCCTCAGTTCAAACTCAGTCGGGGGGGGGGCGCTCTTTTAAGGTGCGGGCAGCCGCACTCTGGAACGCTCTCCCTTTGAAACTCCGGACCTTTGGTGACCTGCTCTCCTTCCGCAAGGCCGCTAAAACTCATTTATTTTCTGAGCTTTGTTAAATCCTTCACTCCCCAATTTCTTAATAATTATTTCTGTTCCCCAGTTGTGTTGTGTTCGCCACCTTGTCGGTGCGCCGGGACGCTCCTTCGCTGGAGCAGCCGTGCGCAATACAAATAGCACTAACATAACATAACATGACTGAGATGTGTGCTTCACCTCGCCTTCCCCAGCTGAGGGGTGGGGTTGGCAAAGTTGGGCACACCTCTTTTCCTAGCTTGTTTTTTTTCTGATTCTCCAACCCAAAGTGGGGGCCAGAACTGGTGGGAGCCAGTTGCTGGGGCAGCAAAAGGCAAGGACCGCTTCCAAAGGTGAAAGTCCTTTAAAGCTTCCCCTTCGTGGACCCAGGCCATCCTAGGGGAGGAGGCATGTTACCTCCCCCTGGGCTTTGTTTCTGGACCCAGACAGCAGAGGCTCTGTACCCAGGGGTCCAGAAACCTGTCTGGTGGTGTCAAATGGTGGGCAGCCATTCAGGAACCACACCAGGGCTGGTCAATTTTCAGAGGTCATCTCTAAGATGATCCATGAATGCATTTTTCATTAAATCCCACACTGGCATCAGTGTGGGTTTTATGTGCTGAGAGGTTTGCTACCAAACTTAGCAGTTTTTATTAAAGCCATTAGGGAGCTGTGGAGTTTGTAATGACCAACTCTCAGACCATATACTCTTTATGGCTTTACTACACTTACAATGTCTAAGACTGGACTTGCACACTGTAGGGGCATTGGGCTCATGCCACTTGTGCACCCTGCTAGAGGGGTGACTTACCTAGGCCTTAGGCAGTGGGTTGCAGGCATGGAATATAGGGATGTGTGCCATGTCGGCTCTTCACTAAAACACGCAGCCTGCAATGGAAGGGTGTGGGTGTTCAGGTACAGAGCCTTAAGGCTGGCACAATAGGTGCTGCAGCTCTTAAGTGGCACAACAGTTGCTGCAGCAGTTCGAGGTCTTCCCTGGTCACAGTGCCCTTGGTACCCATGGTACCTTTTTTCAAGGGGTTTACCTGTGACCAGAGATGTGCCAAATGTTGCTAAAAAGGTACAGTCTTGCAAAAGATCACAGTCCCAGGGAGCCTGATTGGCAGGGACCGAGGACTCATCAAGTCAGGTTGCATCAGATGTCATGCAAAAAGTGGGGGGGGGGTAACAATGCAAAAAAAAGGACACTTTCCTACAGCCAGTGATCTTCAGCAAGGACAAGAAGAGTTGGTAAATCAAAAAAAGTCAACAAATGCATTTCAGAGGCAGGGCCTATTGGTTTTGCCAATGCTTGTTTTATTTAGCTGCATCAGGGCTGTTAAAATGTTTTTTCTACTTATGTGCAGATAGTGTTAATGATTTATTGCAGATCAACCAGGATAATGTGACAACATAAATATATTTTACCTCTGCAAGGCTGTGACGTGTAAATGGGTTCAATGTGCTGGCTCAAAGGAAGTAGCTATAAAGACAAGGTTGTAATGGGCTCAGTTCTAGCGATGGACATAAGGACAATTCTCCTCTTTCTACAAGCAAAGTATAAACCCCTGCAAGGTTTTAGTTGCTTGAGGAGGACTCTCTTAACTCCAGTGAGCACGGTGCCTCTTAGCGGAGTGCCTTACTCATGAACTCTGAACATATGTTACTCAGCAGGTGCGCTCACCATCTCTGATGTGAGGAAATGTATTTTGTATTTTGAATTTGACTTTTCTAGGCGATTGGCTGAAAATTAAATGCAGGTTTTTAATGAAATGTTTGGTAATGTTTGCTCACATAATACTTGCCCTTGCTTATATTTGGCTTATTTTCGCTAGAGTAGACTTGCATCTTTTATAGTCTGTTAGTGTACCCTAAATCCTACTAAAAATATATAATTGTTATGGTCTTTACTCCTCAGACCAACGTAAGATTTCTTATATAACAGAGTGCACCCTACTGAGTGTCAGGGAAGTTTGACCTATCCTCCGTACTGTCCATGTGTGCATACTACGCTCACAGAAAGGTTGGTGAGACCCCTGTACATGTTTCTTCTTCTGTGGATCCAAAGCCTAGGCACACAGCTCCAAGAGCCCGGAGAAACGTGATACAACATAGTCTGAAATAGGGCACTCCCGCAGCTAAGTTCTACGTTTCTCTCACAACTGATCCATTGCTATAGCTAAGTGGTCTGAGAGGTTGTATTAAAACATAATTGTTTCAGATTTTGTGATTCGAAAGTATTTATTGTGAAGTTTACCAGAATGTATCACAGTGAATTTACTATCACAAATGTCAATGGAAATATTGCACTTTAAAAAATGTAACTAATTCCATATATCTTTGTTCCTAAAGGTGTCTGGTGAAGCAAATCAAACTCAAATTGCAGAAGCGTTGAGGCGCTACAGTGAACGGTCGTTTTTTGTGAGAGAGGCGCTGTTCCATCTTTTCAGTTTAACACATGTCATGGACAAAGCAAACCCTGAAATGTTAAAGGTCAGATAACACTTGATGTATGGTCTTCTTTTTCTCCACAGGAATCCACATTTGCTCTAGTTGCTAAACTCTTTAGAGTTTTTCTGCATCTTATTGATTAATAAGTGTGGAGCAAAATCTCTTTGTAAATAATTTGGGAAGCGATATCCAGATCACCTAATCTGTTTGGCACTGAGTGTTTGACTAGATGTCCTAATTAATATAATTAGCTTTTTCTTTAGGAGCAAAAATAATCCCCCTAAAATGATCTTTTTCTGATTTCATGTGAGCAATTATTTCCTCTGCAAAGCTCTGCCACTGGCCTCAAAGAAGGTTAAAGGAGATTTAGTGCTGGATGCTGCCCACATACCTTGACAGGGCCATGCATATCTGTTTGTAGATTTCTGGCTAAAGAAGGGACTACCCCTCAGTTATCCATATCACTGTAGGAAAGTTCTTAACAAATGGGTCAGTGCTGGAATTACATGTCTGTATCTTTCTATCTATAGCTATCTATCGATCTGCCTGTATCTATCTATCTATCTATCTGTCTATATCTATCTGTATGTATGTATCTATCTATTATCTTTAGCAATCATAAAGTCATTCCTTCCCAGTCATCTGCTATGTGAAGTGTGTCTGTTGCTTTTTAGGTTTCGCCTGGGGCCGGAGCACTAGCTCCGCCCAGGAGAAATCTTATGTTCCTACAGTTTGGGCTTAGTCCCGCCTCTGTCTTCCATTGGCTAGCTCCATAAATGGAGGCTAGCCATTGGAACACAGAGTCGTCCGTCATTGTGCGAGACGACTCGTGGGCGTTTCTGGCGAATTTTTCTCATCCAGCCCCTTTGTGCACGTCATTCTGGCCAAAAACGCCCCTGAATCGCCTCGCCATCCTGCTCATCCGGCCCCTTTGTGCACGTCATTCTGGCCAAACACGCCCCGAATCGCCTCGCCCTCGCCTTCCTGCTCATCCGGCCCCTTTGTGCACGTCATTCTGGCCAAACACGCCCCCGAATCGCCTCGCCATCGTCTCGCCTTCCTGCTTATCCGGCCCCTTTGTGCACGTCATTCTGGCCAAACACACCCCCGAATCGCCTCGCCTTCCTGCTCATCCGGCCCCTTTGTGCACGTCATTCTGGCCAAGCACGCCCCAAATCGCCTCGCCCTCGCCTTCCTGCTCATCCGGCCCCTTTGTGCACGTCATTCTGGCCAAACACGCCCCCGAATCGCCTCGCCATCGTCTCGCCTTCCTGCTCATCCGGCCCCTTTGTGCACGTCATTCTGGCCAAATACACCCCCGAATCGCCTCGCCTTCCTGCTCATCCGGCCCCTTTGTGCACGTCATTCTGGCCAAACACGCCCCCGAATCGCCTCGCCATCGTCTCGCCTTCCTGCTCATCCGGCCCCTTTGTGCACGTCATTCTGGCTAAACACACCCCCAAATCGCCTCGCCTTCCTGCACCGGCTGATGCGTGATTTGTGAGATCCTCGGCAGTACCAGTAGGGCAGTCCGTTCTGTACAGTCCTCAGTGAACTCCTTATATTAGGTAAGTGCTAATACCTCTTGCCTGCCCGCCCCCTCCCACTGTCCGTGTGCCCGCCCGCCCTCCTCCTGTCCGTGTGCCCGCCCTCCCGCTGTCCGTGTGCCCGCCCGTCCCCCCCTCCCGCTATCAGTGTGCCCGCCCGTCCCCCCTCCCGCTATCTCACGATTTGTTAGTTAGATCCTACGACATACAATGTGTCTTGTCCAATGTCCCCACAATGTGACGCAAAGCTTAAAACATTGGCCCTCCTCACCTGTGCACCATTGGACTTGCAGCTCATAAAATGTGTTTAGAATCACCCTTGCACAGTGGGAAGCAAGGATTAACACAATTACTCTGTGCCACCCCTGCATGTCGGCAACTGCAGCTCAGCAAAAGTGTTTTGTGCTACATCGTCTCAATAGGAATGGAGCTCACAACAAATCTTTTCTGTCCTCCTGGAGCAATAAGGGGTACAACTTAAGAAACGTCTTCTGGGCCTCCCCTGGTTTAAGCTCAGCTAAAGTGTCCAGAAGTGACCAGTGCCACCTTTGTGCAAGCAAAAGAAACTACATGATTTCATTGAGACCAGAGGACTATGGTCAGCCTCCAAAACCACGCCATAATGTTCCCGATGACTCAGAAATTGGATCATTGCAGATCTCTGCACCTTCGAACCCCCCCCCCCCCCCCCACCCCTCCTTTGGATGTATCTGCCATTGCATCTTGGCCACGAGCCAACCAGCAGATGATCTGAAAGCAACTGATGACCCACTTCTTCTGCAAACTTTAGCTATCAAAGACTTGTTCCTAGTCCCACCCTCCTTTTCCTTGTCTATCTGGTGCTCTGCAGAGCCCATTGGTCATTTCAGCGCATTACAAAAACTATACATAAAGTATTCCAAACTAAACTCTTCAGATTGATACTTTATTCAGGTGTGCATCCAGGAGTAGGCATTAGCCTCAGAATGAGCAGCATCACAACCCTAAGGGGAGTGGCACGTCATAGCTGTGTGACGAAGGTGAAACAGAGGACTGCTTTCGCAAAGGTGCAGCTTCATATTATAGCTCTACAAATGGTCGCAAAAGAGCGTGAGGCAACCTCGGAACATTACACAGTTGTAATAAAACCAACCTAACTACACCTGCTCGCAGGATGGGCTGAAGCATAACTATGGGCCCTGGTTTGTAAAAGTGCCCACCCGTCCCCCCTCCCGCTATCAGTGTGCCCGCCCCCCCTCCCGCTATCTCGCGATTTGTGAAAACATAGGTTAGTTAGATCCTACGATACCTCTTGCCTGCCCGCCCCCCTCCCGCTGTCCGTGTGCCCGCCCGCCCCCCCCTCCCGCTGTCAGTGTGCCCGCCCGTCCCCCCTCCTGCTATCAGTGTGCCCGCCCGCCCCCCCTCCCGCTATCTCACGATATGTTAGTTAGATCCTACGATATGTTTAAAAAGTGTTAGGAAGCCTTCTCTTTCAGTATCATTTCCAAGTACAAAATACCTCTTTCTCTATGATGTAATGTCAGAAATAGGCAGTCTATTTCATTCTGAGCACTTTAGTCATTCATAGTAACTGCCTCATATCATCATATTATATACTTATTTTTTTAGATAATTATGTTTTGTTACATGTATTACTTTTTCCACTGTTTGCTCCAAGTTGTCCCTGTGCACAGTCCTCTGCCACCCATTGGGATCTGTCCATGTTTAGAAAACTGCAATTTAATGAATGAATTGGTATCACAGACTGTGAGGTAGTCTGCACGCTCACAAGGACACCATTTCCAAAAAACACAAGATTATCACCATCTTTTTGACAAAAAGCACAATATACTTAATTCCACTTTATTTGCCCAACCCTATTAATTACTGAATCAATAACCTAAGATTCGGGCATATTGCTTAAATTTGCATTTTATTTTATAAACAATCACTGCTATACTATTCGTCTGAGGTTGTATCAGTCCTATGTGGCATTTTAAGCATTCTTTCATTCAAAGGCACTATCCGATGTCTTTAGACCTCCTTGCAGCCAAGTCTCAATGAGGATTTCTCCATGCTCCTGTTTTTTCCATCCTAGATAATCCCTGTTTCCACACTGAAGCTTTTCAGGATTAGTAACACAAAGGGGATTATCTTCAACATGATATCACTTTACCACGGCGGCTACATGCAACGTGGAGCCCGAGTAAAAGGTCCGTACTGTGTGGCCAGTTTAAGCCCATGTCTGTCTGTTTCACTTCCTGTCGTGCAGTCTAGAATACCCTGTGATGAGCCATCAGGCCCAGTACCGTATAGTGGGGCACCTCCTTTAATCCTATATCCAAGGAAGTGATGTGGTAGACCTGATTTTCCCACATGCGAAGATGTCTGTCTCCCGAGGTGGTACAGAAGCAAGTGCTGTGCTATTATGGACACTTTCTAAAGCTTTGGCCTAGTGACTTCAGCACCAGTTGGTGGGGAATCTATTGAAGTGTATCTTTCATAACACTGCTTACACTCCTCTTTTAGGAGATATTTTTAAAGCGCGAACTCGACCCGAAGGTATTAAAGCGCTCTACATGAGCACTATCTGCTTTACAGATGGTGCAGAGTGCTAGAGAGTGCTAGGGAGTGCAGAGTGACTGCAGAGTGCTAGGGACTGCAGAGTGATTACAGAGTGACTGCAGAGTGCTAGGGAGTGCAGAGTGACTGCAGAGTGACTGCAGAGTGCTAGGGAGTGCAGAGTGACTGCAAAGTGACTGCAGAGTGACTAGGGAGTGCAGAGTGACTAGGGAGTGCAGAGTGCTAGGGAGTGCAGAGTGACTAGGGAGTGCTATGGAGTGCTAGGGACTGCAGAGGGACTGCAGAGATTAAGCTAATGGCAATGTAAATGACAATGCCATTTATTTATCTGTTTTCAAAACCAACACATAAATACAAGTTTTGTAATTTACAATGCCAATAGGTCTAACTTTTCCAAAGGCGAAACCATTGCATCGTAAATGCTTGTTATCATTACCCATGCTTTGTTCCGCCACATGAATGGAGCTGAACCCCTCTGTCTCCAAGTAGATCTATAACAGCCATTACCGTCTTAGACCATTTGGGTCCAGGGCACCTTGGGGTATGACTTTTTCGTGAAATAGTTGAACATTTCTTAGTGTGTCGAACCCTCAGTGTTGTAACACTGTTTTACAACTCCATGAAAATCTATCTCTGAATAGACTTTTAGCTACGCAAATCAAATGTTTGTCACTCCTTTGCTGTGCTTGGAACATAAATCTTGAAGATAAGCAGGAAACCATTCTCCTTTCTCAGAAGAATTGGAAACTTCACCAACTTTTCCTTTATTTCCTGAACATAAAAGCTTTCTTCCTGGAGAACTTGTATTATTCTCAAGTACTGGTTTTGTTCCATTCTTGACAGGTCTGTAACCTGTCACCATCTGGCTGAACCGCAAACTATTTCTCATGGCATTAATCTGGAGATTTGCACTCTGAAACGTTACTGCCCTTGCATGTTCATTCTAAATGCCAGGTCCCCATTGCTGCACTTATGCACACCCTCAAAATGTCCCTCTGTACCAGCAAGTAGTGTGACTTGTACTGTGCTTCTTTTGCAGTCTGTATTAATTTGAGCCTTTTTGATATTTTTATGATGTCTTTTCCTTCATGCTCTTTCGTGGGTCCAGACAGCTTGTGTGTTCCTACTCTCCAGTGTTAAACTATGCACATGGTGCCACCAACAGCTTTCCAATATAACCTCTGTCTCTTTATTGGAACAATAATGTGGTGGATGTCTGCACTTTTCTTGCCTTCATTAACATGAGATCCCTGGGAACTGCGGGTGTGAATGCAAAATAGGGTACATTGATCTCTATAGATTGAGTTCATCTGGAAGAAGTGAGAAAGTACAAACCGGCTTTTGACCACTGGGTGCAGTACATAGTTGTTTTCTGCTAGTTAGATAGCAAGTCATCCCTCGCCAAGGTACCCTTACGTGGAGCGAGTGATGACTACCTCCATTTGTAAGTGATGCGAGTAACCCCAGGTAAAAGCGAATGTACCTCGTCAAAAGTTTTTTTCTTCTGTAGTATGAACATCTTATTCCAGCCTGACTCTGTTGTGATGGTTCAGGATATGTGTGTGAAATGACTGAGAGTGCAGGTCCCTTTGAGGATCAAACAGTCTTTTGTACTGGAGAATCCGTTTCACAGTTGAGCTAAGCACATCTCTTTATTTGGGTGCACAGAACCATAGCTACAATTTTACTGAGGAATTAAGCCATTGATGGCTGGTGACATTCTAAATTGGTGCGGTGTAAATGTTCGGGATGAGTGCCCAGTGGCGAGCGAGTGTAGCAGGTGAGCCCTACTGCCATAAGGGATGTTCGAGGAGAGGGTTCACCCCCCCAGGAAAATTTCGGGAAAAGATTGGGCTAATGGTGCATTTTGAGAAATTTGAGAAAGCAGAAGTGATAAAGCAATTGTGAAAGTGTAGTTATGCCATCAATAAAGAGATTTCTTATGATAATGATGTAGGTAGCTACTCATTCAGTATTACCAGAGAACTTTATAACAGAGTTTGAGATAACGTTGCATTTTATAAAAGCATATCGCCATCCATTTTCCCCAAAGGCTTTTTTTTTCATTCAGAAAGCAAAACATAATTAAACAGTAAATGTTGTTATGCCCTATTGTAACATTTGGCAGCGAAGGTCCATCGTGAACGTCACAGCATGTGCAAAGACTCGTCTCACAAATCAGTGGCCTGGTTTCTCCTTTGCCTCTGATGAATAGGTTTATCACTGCGCGATAGCATCTGAAACAATCATTCATTAGCCTTCGAGCGGTGCTCAGCGGCTTGAGGTCAATATGCCTCAGAAGCTGGCTGTTCTTCCCAGTCACACCTCCGGCAGCCTCAAGGGCAGTGCATACTCAAGAGTAATTCATACTGATAAATGACCAGCAGTAACAGCCAGAGACAAGCCGCAGTTTCATATTTCCTTAAAAATACCCCTGCTGGTGATTGCTATTATAAGGCATATGGAAGATAAGCCAGGCTGGTTTGTGCAACACATAGTTACCTGAATAATTTACGAAAAACCCTAAACTCGTCTCTCATACGCATCGTCATTTGTGAATGAGGTAACCAGTGTAACCCAAGGTTGACGTGTCTTATGTTTTATAGGTTAAGTAATTGACAGCACACACAAAATGACTCCCCATTCCGCTGCCAACAGCTGAATCCTTGCGCATGTGTGAACAGGGCAGTTCAGTGAAGAGGTACAATCTGGGTACTCCGAGACATGCCTGTTTTATGCCTGTCCAGTACCGCCTTGGATTTGATTAGTGCCTTTCGATCAGAACAATCTAATAAAAGATGGCCCTCTTCCCCCATTACTTCTGCTTTTACCTCTGTTGTTACATTGATTGCTCTGATGTATCAATAAACAATGGGTTCTCTGTCATCATATGTATGCTAATGTGTTTCCTCCTGCGTCATAAGGATCCTAAAAATATATTTCAAGTCTCATCACCAGGTAGCATCCATCAGACACCTACAGACTTGGGACAGTATCAGTCACCAAAACTAAACACCGATCACTAATGTCTTTTAACCTCGGGTTCACCAGGAAGCAGATCAATAGCCACGTCTGCTTTATAGCCTCGGGCTGCCGTGCTCTTACCACCTCATGGCCACCTACAAATTAGCGTCTTTAGCCAGAGGAGGCCTCTGTGACTTTCATATACATCGTATCACAATATTATTTGTATTCGGATTGGAACAGATGAAATCTGCTTCAGGGATAGTTGTACCACTAAGTTGAGAGAAGGACCTCGTGAAATTGAACCCTCTAAATGCTGACCTATTAAAGCACCGGGAAATGCCTGTGCAGCAAATGATAACCCATAAAATCATAACGTGGAAAATACATGACTCAAAACACAGGAGGGGGGGATCACAAGGGGAGGGAGGTTAGGGGCGGGGGAGGGGAGCCGGGGAATTAAATATAATTATAAAACAGAAAACGTACCCGACAGCTGGTCCGCGCCACCTCCGCTCCCCTTGGCACCTTCACCAACGGAGTGGATTGGCAACCCCTCTCAGCCAATCCTGGCGCTGCTGCAGCGCCAGGATTGGCTTGGGGCACAGGTTATTCTTTGCACGCCCATTAGGAGACCGAGGGGCTCCTAATGGGCATGCGCAAGCCAGCGCAAACACAAGTGCGAATGACTGGGCACGGGCAAAAAATGTGCCCTCGATCCCCACTCATGCGCACATGTGCTGCTGCCTGTTGCCCTTGGTCACCGTCTGACAATCATGTCAGTCAACATGATGCCATAACGCCCACCCCCTTTAGTCTCTGAAGGGGTTGGGCGGTCCGACGTCATGATGACTGACATGATTGTCAGTTCTCCCTCTGCGTCTTTGAACTTAAGTAAACTGATTCGGTTTTCTTAAGTTCAGAAACGCCGAGGGAGCTGCGGGCGGTGGTGCTACACCCCAACGTAACAATGGACGAAGCGCGCCTGAATTAAGCCCATCTCTCTCCTTCAGGGTGTGATTTTGCGAGCCTTTGTACTAAAAGATACATACAGGCTTCCTCTCCGGGCGTGGGTCAGAGGACCAAATATCATTTCATTGTGGTGACTGGAAACCTTATGGAGGCGAGTCCAGTTTCTCTTATGGGCAGTCTATTGCAGATTCATAGTGATTAGGTAGGCCTGTCATCAATCTTCATGATCATTAGGTGGAGGGCCTAAAACCTAGAATTCAGGGCACTGAATAATATCAAATCAAGTTACATTTCCAAAATACTTTCACCATTGTATTCAAAAGCGCTATCCAATAAGCTTTTCTAGTGATATGATTCTTGGATAATTACCAAGACCATTTTCACCAGTTCAGCTTGAATTATATTACAATGTTGATACTCGGTTCTTCACACCCACTGCGGAAATATTGCACCAGTAGGTTAATGGAATATTTAATTTAATGAAATATAAAAAAAACATTTTCTTTAAATCTTTTCCCTCATTCCTTTATTAGTTGTTTGTCTGCACAATTCATTTTATTGAGTTGGAGCCTTCTCTCTATTCTTCATTCACACTCTGAGGTAGAATACCGCCATTGTTCCCGCCAGGCATGAATTTAAATTCTCCCAATGGAATAAAGTTTCAGAATGCAAATGTTAGGTCCTCGAAGCTGCTCTTCCTCCCAAAAGCTTGGTTATTCTGCATGTCCTTGATAATTGTTATCCTGCCAAGAGTCCAGTAAACTTTGGTGTTCAGTATAGTGTCTTGTGCCAAATTATTAGCAGCTTGTGACCCCTTCTCTACATCTCCCAGCCTCCCACAACTAAGATCCATTTTTGTGCTATATAGGTGGCAGTTGAGATGGAAAGTTCTGCTACTCCTCAGGAGTGGCTCATCGCGTAAAGCTCTGGAGGAAGGACTCCCGCCCCCTCCCACCCTCTGGTTTTCAGGTATAACATCTGATCCCTCCCCCCCCCTACACACACACCCCACGACCAGCCCAAGGCACCGATATTTTAGTAAACTGAGGCACTTGCCATTGTTCAGCTTTCCTCTGGTTAGGACTCGGCTGCAGTCCTCCGGGGTAGTCACCCTGACAGTGGTGACATTTCTTAAAAGACCAAGAGTTGGCATCACTTTTTCCAGGGCAGTCATGGTTTCTTAGAATCCTGTACCAGTGCCACCAGTCCACCTCCTTATAACTGTGACTGTGTGTGGTGTTGATGGCAACTTCCTAGATAGGTAAAGATTGTCCTCCCACATGAACTAGGAGGTAGTGTTGGGAAATATGGGAAGAGAAGGAACTAGTGGGAGGGTGTCTCCTAGAGACTGGCAACACCAGCAGAATTATTGTAGGTTGTGGCTTTCTTTCTGGCCAAGGTACATCAACCTGCTCCTTGATTGTGCCCTGTAAAAGTACAAGTACATAGAGAACATTGGTAAAAGAAGCTGCAGAATAAAAGCTGCTAATGTCCAGAGACCGGAGTCATACAGTTCCCAGCACCATGCACTACAACCTAGCTGAGAGCCGGCAGTTGTGGTTCAGATCTTGATACATTGTAATCCTAGGTCCCCAGAAAATATTATTCACTCCCTCTTTGGTCATAAAACCATTTGCTCCAAGGACCCAGCTTGTACTTTGGGAGCAGTGCTGACTTCCATTTCCTTACTGCGCTGTCTGCATCTCATGCATTTAGTGGGAACATTTCGTAGTTGAGTGTATCTGCCACAGTAGAGTACCTTAAAAATATGCATATGGCTAAGCTCTGCATCAGCGCTCCCATTCCTGATATGCCGCCTAGTGGCTTCCCAAACTCTCCCTTCATCCATAACGAAATCCAGCAGAGTTGTATTAGATTGGAGATCTTTCTCCAGACCCCCACCTTGCCTCTTCAGTTGAGGAGTTCTTAAGCAGTCTGGACATCAAGCCAATTTTGCATTTCCACTTTACCAATCAAGGGATCTGCGTTTCTCAGGCCACCTTTTTGTGACTTATGCAGGCAATTAAGCTAGCTGAGTGAATATTAACGCCGCCTCAATCAGATGCAACTTCATGCATCACCAGTTTCTGCTTGCTGCATTGTGCCCAATCTCCATCTGGGTCCTGCGTACTGTTCACTCGCACCAACTTGGCGCCTAGAGCATTCTCAAGATTACCAATGGAAGACTCATGGTTGGGTACGACATGGGCTACCCCACATACATTTGCATTTACTATGCTTTCAAGGCATCTTTACCATTACATTTGCCTTCACTATGCTCCCAAGGCTTCTTGCATCTTCTTGGCTTCGTCTCATGCTGCCTTGTCATCCTTCCTTTCTTTATCTTATTCCTGTGGAGTCTATCCCTTGTTTGAGAGTGGAAACCACTCAACAGTTGCCCTTAGAATTTGCTCTATAATACAGCTCTAACAAATCACAATTAGAATAAAATCATATAGGAAGAGCTAAATGGGTTTTCGTTGCTCAGCTGTGTTATCAATTGTGTTTTATTTATCTTTTAGTGTTTTCGACTTTTATGTCTTTTCATGAAAACACATGCAATATACATGAAGTGACACAAGAACATCATGAATTCAGGAATTCAAATGTATTTCAAGAAAAGGAAAACATGAGGTTCTGGAGAAACAAAACATTTCTCATAATAATTGTTTATTAAATACAAAGTTAAATTGTTTACGTTCATGTATTTCTCACTTTGACTAAAAGCAAACTGTTATTGCATTTATGCCTGTATTTCAGCTTGTGGTTATCGGCATGCGAAATCACCCCTCGAATTTACCAGTGCAGCTGGCAGCAAGTGCGTGTGTGTTTAACCTAACCAAGCAGGATCTGGCAGCAGGGATGCCTGTCAAATTGTTGGCTGATGTAACCCATTTACTCCTTGCGGCTATGGAACAGTTTCCAAATCACCAACAGGTAATGGACAACTTAGTCCTCTTCTTTTTAATCCATTTCTTCCACACTCTGAGTGCAGGGTTACAGTGAATACGTGGAGGTATTTTCGTTCATTAGGTGATGTTCGCATGCACTGCACCTTATAGTTGACAAAATGAATAGTCCACCTGAAATATAAGGATCAACTTTGAACATTAAAACACTTTTTGATAGTGACTTTATGGATAACATTTTCATTAAAGCACATATATATATATATATATATATATATATATATATATATATATATATATATATATATATATATATATATTTTTTTTTGCTAAACTTCAATGCACTTTGAGAACCCATGTACTGCCAAATCAGCAATAATCATTGCTACAGTCTGTATTCAACATGATATTCTATATGAATCAATCAATAGCTGGGCAGTTGAGGTTAACACAAGGTTCTTTCAAATCTGTTTTATTGAAAGTGGTCAATATGTTGCTGCTGCCGTTTAATTAAAACTAGGGATGTTAATTGCCTCTGCTTGTCTGGTGACATTTTATGGAAGAAAAGAAAAGAAAAGCATGAGATTCATGGGCAGGTCTCTGAGTTGGCACACCCATACTTGCATATTGGCTTGATCTACCTTGAGAATGAACTATCACTGGTGCCCTTTTACACAAAAAGATAATTTCAAACCTGACGAGCTTTAACTTGTGGATGTGTTTAAACTTTGTCAGCTGGGACCCGGTCAGAGCTTTTCACCACACCGTAGCAATGCCGCTTTCCTGGGAACTGTGGAATTCCAACAGGAGTACTTTGCCACACTGCAGTCTGGCGAATGGAGCTGAACCCAGCGGCTGTGACCTGCAGGAGTTTTAAGCGCAAGCCAATGCCAGAGCTTCTCACCCTGTTTGAGGGAAACCTTCCCGAGTCTGAAGACGTGGGCCAAAGACACCAACTGAGCATGGAAAGCACATGCAGGGCCTGCGCAGGATGTCCTGGCTCATTTGGAATACTGATGTCCGTGTCTGCTGCCTAAGATGCCAGGCCTGACAGAACTCTGTATGGGGACCCAGTCAGAGTTTTTCACCCTGCTGTAACAGATGGAATCCTCCAGTTGCCCACAAGACCCTATCCCTAGCCCTCTGTGATGCTGCAGGCTGCTGAATGGTAATCTGCTCGAGGCCGGTCAGAGCTTTCATTCCTGCTCAAGAAGGGAAAGAGCACCTTGCACATGCCTCCAAGAGTACCTGGGAACATGTAGTGTTTGTGCTGTACCCCGGGAGGAGAGACACGTCTGAGTTAGCAACGCTGGCTGGCCAAGCGTCCGGCACTCTGTCTAACCAGTCAGCCAGCCACCTACCAGATGGTCAGATGCTGGGTCGGCAACCAAATGGTCATTCCCTACCTGGCAATCAGGGAAACCGCTATCCAGAGTTGCCATGGAATTCATTGCTCAGGAGGTCCTTACCTGAGCCACTGACCAGTTTACCTCCCTATCTTGAGGCACCTCTGCTACTTACTGTTCAGGCCAAGGGAGTATGCCCCGGATTCCTGACCCTGGTTGTGCTGGGCAGCGGGAGTTAACACGTAGCGGAGGCAGCCTCCCTTGGAACCGTGCACCTTCCTTTCACCTGCAGAGGGATACATGGGGCCTGCAACCACAGATGGAGACTAATGCTTTGGTCAGAGAATCACTTTGAACAGTTCACAGCTAGGTAGCTCCTCTGCTATTTAGGAAACCCTGACCCAGAATTAGGTTGCCTACTAATGATTTAGTACCTGGTGCCCCACGAAAATGTGTTCGACTTCTATAGGCTTAATTAAAAGACAAACATCCCTTCAAAATCAAATGATAAAGGCTCTTTTCTAATCTAAACCAGACATACAGCCACAATAACAAAGACTGCAACTGCAAGGTATTAGACAAAAAGCTTAGCTCAAGCTACTCCTAAATAATAAATGAGGGAGCATCGAGGAAGGCATAGGAGTCTCCTTAAAAACATGTTCTTCATTACATAAAAGGTTGGTATGGCCCCACATTTCACTGCCATAATCGGCAATGAAAACACAGTTCGCTTTATAGATATCCAACATGACATTGATGGATTTACGATCCAGCCTTTTAGAAAAAACAGAGGCTATGCAACTGGCAAAAGTATTACATTTCCAGAGCATTTTCCTTGCTAAAATGCTTGTTCTTCCTCTCAGTGGATTAATACTCAGCTTCAATGTTTATTCTACAGGAATAGCGATTTTTCTAATGAAATGTAGATCACTTTAAGTTTGCTTCAGTATTTAAAGTACGAAAAACAAAGATGGACTCTATGATTTCATTTCAAATCGTGCCCATGAACAAAACCTTCTTTGGCCCTTGCTACTAGTTTGGAGGAGTAGGTATTTATCATAACTGGTAAATATCATTACTCCAGGTTGAGGTACTTACCAGCTTTGGTAAATAACTCCTACTCTGAGTTTTCAGATGGAAAAAGAAGCATTCCTCGCAGGATCGTTTTATATCCCCCAGTAAATTCTGGCAAGTCAAACGTGCTGAACTTTATCAGGGAAACCTTGAGGGTGTGATATTTGTCACACGGCTCCTAATTCTGATCTTTATATAAACTCCTGTCTGCACAGTGATCTGAATTCAGCCATGAAATTGCATTAGGGCCTCAGTGTTGGCCGACCTGGAAGGTGAAGCAGGTCTTTGTTCAAGCTGGTTTCCATGTTATAGGCACTCGGCTTTGTTTTTAAGGGGTTGCCTGGTAGAGAAGAGTGCAGCATGACTGAAGTCTTCAGCACTCCTCATCCAAAAGCCGCTGGTTCATCATTCCGAATTTGGTCAGCACACAGAACTACTGTCTCAGTCCTACGAACCTACTCTACACCTTACAACCAGAGCTGGTGGAGTGTGGTGAAACAGGTTTGGTACATCAATTCTGAATAGCAAGGCTTCAAATGAGGATAATTAACCCAGCTTCTATCAAAATCGTGATGCTCAGCAATGCAATTTGAGAATAAAATGCAGACAAGCCAGTTTACTGAGTATCTTCTGCCCTATGTAAATGCTTAACTTTTTAGCATTTTATAAATCCATTCTCAGTAAAGCAAATTTCATGGTACATATTGAGGTGCTGTGTTTTTTTACTAGGACACGTTTATCTAATAAGCTGTATAGGTATTGGAGGATGTGTGCAAAACACCTGGAATGTGCTTAACCGGGAATTTCACCCATATATCCCACCTCTCCCCACTGTGTTACATGAACTAATCATTGAAGGCTATGATCAGTAAACCCTACAGTGTAGTGTGTAGGAAGTTGCATGGAAAGCTCAAATGTAATATTCTTAATTATTTCCTATAGGAAAGTAAAGCATGTGCTTTTTGTGGGAAGTCTTTTGTGGGGCTCACAAAAATTTTTTACAGACTCAAACTTTGGACGCAATCGACAAATGACTCCTTCTGTTTTGTATAGTTGCGAATCCAGCAAGGATTTTTGGGTGACATTGCAGGTTCACATGGCTTTGCAAAGGCCTAGTGTGAGGTTGTTTCAGAGGCAAAGCGTGTCCACATGAATGGACCGTCCTACAATTCAGGGATTTTCTTCAGCAAGGCATTAAATGACATTGTTGCTGAACTCTGCAGCATTAAGGACACTTGATTTTAAAAACAAATCTAGGGTTCCAGGTGTGAGCTGTAGAATGCCTTTAACTCCAGTACCTTGCAGACTGACAATCTGTGGGAGGGACAAATAGCTGGAATGTATCCACTAATGTGTTTTCCACTGTATCGCCATCTACCCACAAACAGTACACTTCAGTTTTGACGATCTGAACAGTTGCCAAATTACTCACTAAATGCAGTTAAGTGAGTTATTAGATTTTCATTTTTCTCCTATAAAACGGTGAAATTGAGAACACCTAGTTGGAAATAAATTTGGTTGGAGCTAGTTTTGGCTGTAACTCATATAAAACACCTATTGCCACCCTCCCTCCACCACCCTCCTGATGTGGGTAATACATCATCTTTAATTGAAATTCAAGGGACGTTTGCTTGCTAATTCCAGGACTAGGAAATTTGCAGGTTAAATAATTTTTCTTTATTTAGGGTAGATGGTTAACTTATTGGGTTTCGGTGGAATTTTGCAGGCGGGATTATTAAGGCCAAAGTTACACTAGTAATGTGTCTGACACTGCCTACAAGCTCAAAGAGATTATAAAACTTAAACAAAATATGTCTGAAAGAGACAATTAGTTATGGGTTCCTCACCTTAGAATTACCCCCAGGCATTAGACTAGATCTGTAGAATTGTTTTAGTCTGCAGTACCCCAGCGCATCTATAGGTGGCATTGATCGACTCAACGTTCGTCGTGGTTGCCGGATGACGTCTCAGTATTTACTTAGACGCCGCACCTCGCGTGCTGACGTCCATTCTTTCTTTTTCCACGCCAGCCAGCGCAGATCCAGAGAGGTACCGCAAGTCATTTTTGGACTCTTTTTGCAACTTTGTCGATGTATTTTCGAGTCCTTCGACTCCTGGTGCACACAGGGATGTCCCGGCGTCAAGACTTGTGACTCTTGTCACAAACTGTTACTGACCTGTACCATGTGTGCCTTTGGTGCTTGGAGCGCGACCACGACCCGAAGTCATGTTCTGACTGCCAGGCCATGAATCCAAAGTCTTTGCAGGAGTGGTCCCAAAAGCTTCTCGAGGCCCAGCAGTCAGCTCCGCGCCGTTCGAGGTCCCTTGTCGAGAGCGACGTCACAGGACCGGTTGCGGAGTCGTCACCACCATTCTTCATCCAAGTCTTCATCTTTGGGTAAGTTGAAGCACAAAAAGAAGGTGAAGAAGCACCGTCGCTCTTTGCATTCTCCCCATCCGTCGGCCTGCGTGTGAAGTAGAAGGTAGTTGTCTGGCTCCACCCACGAAGCCTTTTGGGTCGACTCCGGCCTTCCCGCCCTTTCCGGTAGCCGGAGTGAGCCCTGTTCAGCTTCAAAACTTCTATGAAGCCTTGCATTCCATCTTCGGGCAGCCCAACTCAGCTGGTGCGCCCTCGGGCCCCACAGACTCGGTTGGGGACTCTAAGCCTTCGATGCCAGTAGCTTCGTCTTTGGCACTGCAGGACCACCAAGGATCCAGCCTGGATCTGGATCGGCGCCGGGCGACCTCGTGACACCTGCTCTGGCCCCGAATCCAGTGACAACACTTCCACCGCCTCAGACGCTTGTTGTGTCCCTAGATGATGTCGACCCCGGCCTCCCCCTCGATGCAGACACGGAGCAGGACTGATGTCGACTGATGTCTGGAACGTCGCCGACCAGTACTTTTGTGCCATTGTTAACCCCTGGTGTTCCATATCGCCCTGAGTGGCTACCAGAAGAGGGTGAGGAGGACTGGGAGGGGTCTGTGGACCCTGTAGCAGACCAGTTGAAAGACGCGGACTGGAGAGAGGTGTTTGGTGAGGGCAGTGGTCTGGATACGTCCCCAGACCTTGGCATGCTTTCTCGCCCTACCATGGCTACGAAGGAGGGTTGTATCTTACCCAGTGGTGTTGCGTTGGGCGGCCAAGGCCCTAAACCTCAAACTTCCTACGGTGGCAGTCAGGACTAACCTCCTGACTGAAGTGCTTTAGCCGGCAGCGGCCTCTTCGGAGCCCCTGCTGCCGTTTAATGAGGCCTTCACGGACATCCTTTTGGGTACCTGGTCCAAGCCCAACAGAGGGACTCCTGTGAATAGGATGATGGCCCGACACCACCGCCAGACCATCGGCGACCCCCTTTTTCCTCTCCCAACACCCCACCCCTGAGATGTTGGTGGTCCAAGCCTCAACGTTCAAGGGAGTATTCCCTAACGCACTTCCTGATAGGGAATCCAAGCAGCTGCACCACCTTGGGAAGAACATGTTTTCTTCCTCCAGCTTAGGACGGTCGGTGAACACTGCATGTCTCTTGGGCCGTTACTCCCACTCTGTGTGGGACACGGTTGCGCAGGTGCTGCCACAGTGTCCGGAGGCGGGTCGGGCCGTGCTCTCCCGTGCTGTTGCTAAAGGGAGCGACGCCGCGAAGTTTGCCATCCTGTGTGGGCTGGACACCGCCGACTCACTAGGCAGGACGATTTCGATGTCAGTAGCACTGAGACGCTGCGCCTGGTTGATGTCCACTGGTTTTTCGGGTAATGTCCAAGCAACACTTTTGGACATGCCCTTTGGCCATCACCTTTTTGGCGACAAGGCAGATGACGCGCTCGAGCCCTTTAAGGATTCTAGGGCTACAGCCAGATCCTTATGCCTCACTTCCACCTCCTGCCCAGTGCAGTCTGCTTTTTGCCCCTTTCGTGGCTACGGAGGGGGTTCCCTGCCACGTTCCACCCAGAACCACAGGCCTGCGCAAGCTGTCCAGCCTCTGCCTGGCCAGGGACTTGTATCCCACCGCCTTGGATCGTAGAGCCAGCGGACGGGCTAGTCCACCAGCACCCCCTATGCAGCTGCCTCCAAGCGTCCTAGTCTGACCTTTCAGGCCCATCAATTGCCAGTGGGCGACAGGATTCGCCATCACCTCCCCCACTGGCTCAACATCACGTCTGACAGGTGGGTTTTGCAGATAGTCCGAAAGGGCTACTCCCTCCCCTTCGAGACTACCCCTCCATCCATGTCATCTCAATTCCATCACATGTCGGAGGATCACCTGGCCCTTCTCCAACAGGAAGTTATGGCACTCTCGGCCAAGGGCGCCATTCAGCGTGTTCCTGCTCCAGAACTAGGTTGTGGTTGTTATTCCCCCTACTTTCTGATGCCCAATCTTGGATCTCAGGAACGTCAACCGCTTCCTCCGTTAGGAGAAGTTCAAGATGTTGACCTTGGCTCAGGTCCTGTCTGCTCTCAACCCTGGAGACTGGATGGTAGCGTTGATTTCCAGGACGCTTATTTTCACATTCCCGTCCTGCCGGCCCACCGCAGTTCACTGTAGGCCACAAGCGCTTTCAGTTTACCGTGCTCCCCTTTGTCCTTACCAGCACCCCACTGGTGTTCGCGAAAGTGATGGCGGTGGTCGCAGCTCATCTGTGCAGATCAGGGGTTCCAGTCTTCCCCAATCTCGACAACTGCTTGTTGAAGGCGGGCTCGCCACAGGCCGTCGTCTCCCACCTCCAGACTACGTCCGACTGCCTGCATTCGCTGGGATTCACCATCAATGTGCCGAAGTCACACCTAATTCCCTCTCAAAAGGGCCTTTTCATCGGAACGGTTCTGGACACAGGGCAGTTTTGGGCTTATCCTCCCAAGCATAGAGTCCGGGATATTCCAGCTATGATTCTGATCCTTCAACCTCTATCATGGGTATCAGTCAGAATAACCCTGAGGCTACTGGGCCTCATGGCCTCCTGCATCCTGCTGGTGGACTATGCTAGGTGGCCTATGCGGGCTCTGCAGTGGGACCTGAAGTTCCAGTGGGCACAGCATCAGTGGAATCATTCCGATTGTGTCCAGCTCTCGGAGGGCACTGCACGCCAATTGCAGTGGTGGCCAACAAACCAGGATTGGGTCAACCGCAGATCCCTCTCCCTTCCCCAATTAGAGTTCACAGTGGTGACGGATAAATCACTGCTGGGGTGTGGCGTCCACATGGGAGGGGGAAATCAGAGGCCTCTGTTCTTCGGCGGAGTCCCGACTCCACATTATTCAATTCAATTTTCAAGCTTTATTTCGACCATTTGGTCATAAAAGATACACGTACAGTAAAATCACATAAATTCTGTCAGTCAATAAAACATCAGTACATGATATTAAAATCAAAACCAGACAATACAAGTAATATTAAAAAGTGAGCGATTCTACAGTCTACCCAGCATTTTTTAAAAGACGACTACGCGTATGCCAGACATTCGTAAAGAATTTGGAAAGTGCAAAAACAATTGGGCCGGAAGCATCGCATTTTAAAATCCTGTACATCGGTGCATATTCCCTGCCACCCAAATTCTTAATCAAGGGCAGTAGCCAATACTTTCTGGCTGCCTTGTATGCTGGGCAGAAAAAGATCACATGCAAATCATTTTCCTCTTTGTCAACACAAAGAGGACAGAACTTGGTAGAAGGGACTTGTGACCAGGTGCTAGAAAAGGACCGTAAAGGCAATGTGCCGTATCTCCACTGGAGAAATAACTTTCTAGTGAATATGGGATATACGGGATCAAGAGCTTTCTCAAATGTATAGAGATCCTTGGTTTGCAGGAATATGGAGGAAAGGGACCCCTCTGTCTGGGTAGCTATAGCCCTTACCCTTTTGTGTTCGTGGTACAGATTCGCCAAAGCTCTCTTAGAGATTCTTGGTGCTGTATTTGCTGGTTCGGTCCACAATTCAGGGAGCCCCAAATCTGTGCAAACTGACTGGATATTTTGGACCCAGGGAATACTGAGCGCCTTAGGATGTTTTAGTAGTTCGACCAGTTCCGCCCTGTAATCGGCGAGATCGTCGCCGCTCCATAGCCTGCGCCAGAAGGCAATGGGTCTTAGACTTATCTCGTCGGCGAGAGGCCGTAGCCCTAAATCAAGCCTCAAAGGGAGAAGCGGGGTGCTAGGGGGAAGTGCGGTAATTTGTCTTAAAAACCTATTTTCTGTGCAAGACAAGTTCCGGCATGGAATGTGGCCCCACAATTCAGCCCCGTACAAGATCGCCCCCCTTGCCTGTGCCTTATATATCTGAATTAGGGCCCCCAATGGGCGATAGGTCGAACCGGTCATCATCCGGGAAATACCCCCGGTAATTTGTACTAGTTTAAGGTTAGCCCTGGTTTGATGGCTCTCCCAGGTCATGTTTTCGTTGAGTGTCACGCCGAGATATTCGAACGTGGCTACTCTTTCCAGTCGCGCTGCTCCCAGTAGGGGATTCGGGCGCTGTTTGGGGCTTGGGTTCAATACCATATATTTGGTTTTTGTGGCATTGATTTCCAGCCCTCTATCCTGACAGAAGGCCACAAAGGCATCAAGTATCCTTTGGATGCCCATGGGTGTTTTGGATACCAACAGTGTGTCGTCCGCAAACATTATTGCGGGCACACTGTTGCCATTCAATTTGGGGGCATCTGTATAGTCGGTGGCGTTTAGATGAGCGATTACCCCGTTGACGAAGAGGCAAAACAGGGTCGGCGCCAGCACACAACCCTGTCTTACCCCTCTGCCCACGGGGAATCTATCAGTCAGCTCCCCCGACCTCCCACACCTCACCTGGGCATAATTATTATGGTGCAGCCTCTGCAGGGTCAGTAAAATATCTGGTGGAACGCCCATCCCTGCTAAGATGACCCAGAGTTTTCCCCTGGGCACGAGGTCGAAGGCGGCTCTTAGATCCACGAAAATCGTGTACAGACTACCGCCCTCGAACCTCACTGTCCTCCAGTAGATCGAATTCAGTCTAAAGACCTGATCCACAGTCGATACCCCTTTCCTAAAGCCTGCCTGATATGGACTGAGGGCGCCCACCTCCTCAATCCATTCCTGAAGCCTGTTCAGGAGAACCCTGCCGAACAGCTTCTGTGCTACATCTATCAGGCTAATCGGTCTGTAGTTGGCTGGGTTCAGGGGGGATCCTTTTTTGAAAATAGGGACCACCTCAGCCCCCAGCCAAGTACTGGGGATTTCCATCCCACTGAGGACACCATTAAAAAGAGCTGCGAGGTAGGGCGCCCAGACGGTGGTCTCCTGCTTATACAGGTCTCCCGGTAGCCCGTCCAGCCCAGGCGCCTTCCCCGAAGCTAGGCCTGAAATAGCAGCAGTAACCTCGCTCAGTGTTATTTGATCCGCCTGCAAGCCCTGTCTCACTGGTTCAATTGGCACAGGAAGTTCTCCGGACTCAGCGCTATATAGCGACTGGAAGTGGGCCTGCCACACTCCAGGAGCTATATTAGGCTCCACTGCCGAATGTAGACTCCCTGATCCCCCGTTCACCATTCTCCAGAACAGGCGTTGAACTTGTACTGCTAGGGCCTTTGTGAGCTCTTCCCACTGATTTTCCTCCCATTCTATTTTGGCCTGTGCAAGAAGCTTCTTATAAGCTTGTCTACATTGCTTAAGACGTTCCCCTCCTTTGCCCTCCTTAATTACTCCAAGGAGTTCTGTTTTGGCCCGTCTGCAGGCTATGTTATACCATTGTGTTTTGCCTTGGGACCTCTCTCTTGGCTTTCGTACTTTACGTGTAAAGTGGGGTGCCGCCACTTTTATGAGTTCTTTATGGGCATCAAACAGTTTACTCCTTATATCTATTTTGTTTGCCACACTATCAAGGTTCCCAACAGTTTCCAGGATGGGGGTAATCTCTGCATAAAGCAGTGGGAGTTTGTCCTTATTTGTGACCATATGCTCCCACCTAATTCTTCTCCTGCTGTTATCTATAAGGAGTGTGGGATAGTTCCCTTCCTCATGGGTCGCTAGGCCCTGGGGTGCTGGATGGACAAGGTCTAACTCGAGAGCATTGTGGTCACTATCCATCCTATCAATTACCCTAAAATCCTGTATTGTTGACCACCTCGCTCGTTGAACCAGAATGTAGTCCAAGTGTGACTCCCTTCCCTGGCGATTGTAAGTGATTTTGCCTGGTGTGTCGGAGTTGGTTCGCCCATTACACGCTCTGAGTCCGTACCTTAACGTGAGGGCAGTAATTTGCAACGCTAGTGGGGTCCAAGCTTTCGGAGATGGCACATCAACCCCTGGTACTGCCCACCTATCTTCTTCTTCTGATAGGAACCCTTCCTGGAGGCCGGGGAGTGGCTCAAAGTGAGAGTTAAAGTCTCCACCCACCACATAATATGAATCAGTCGACAGTTCAGATAAAAAGTTCGAGAGTTCATTAAAAGTCGGTGATTCTTTTGCCTTTCCCATTGGCCTGGAATAGATATTGACCAGCAGGAGGTTAACTTTGTTTGGCCATGTTAATGAGACCGCGAGGATGTCATCAGAGCTGCATGGGAGCCGTGTTGCCACACAGCCCAGGTGAACAGCAATCCATGTCGCAAGGCCCCCTGATGGTCGGCCTTTGCCTTCCCACCTAGCTGGAATAAAAAAGGATGAGTAGCCTTGATGCCCATAGTCCTCTCTGGCCCAGGTTTCCTGGAACATACATATGTCACCAGTTTCTATGTACTTTCCCCAGGCCGGCTCTTCCAATTTATTTGCTAATCCCGCGATGTTCCAGGAGATTATCCTCAAATGTTCGGAGGTGGGAGATGTCCTAGCGTGAGGGATGGAGGGGGTAAGTCCATGATCCACTTGTGTTGCAGGGCCTGTGGCTGGGGCAGCAAAAGATACATGTGACTCCAGGGATCCCAACTCCCCCTCGCCCACAAGGAAGGGAGCCATAGTTATCCGCTCGACAGCAACTACTCCATCAGTGGCTAGTTGGGAGGATTCAATTCGACCGTGGTCTAGGGCAGATGAATCATTCAATGGGCCAGAAATTGCACCGGGGGACACAGTGGGGGGATCCAGGGGGCCACAGAAGCCCGATACCCCTGGCGCAGACTTACAGACGGTGAGTCAGTCGACCCCGTCCAGCCCGTTCAGACAGTTAAAGCGTTTAAAATCGCAAAAGGGTGTGTCCGGCGGTTGGAAGTACGGGCGTTGAACAAAGCCTTTGTGATTGCGTCTATAATCCACCCTTGTCCAGTCATCGTGTGTTGGGGCCTGGTGCCTGGGAATTGGGGGAAAGAAAAAGGATACTGGGAGGGTCTGTATGGTGGAATCAAGGGATCGGTTCATTCCTCCACAGATATGTCGAACCGTACCCGGATCTTTAAAGGTTACCATGATACAGTCCCCCACTATGGTTTTCCTGGTCTTCCCTAGCCATGGAACCCTTCTCACCATGATGATCTCGTTATTAAAGTGGGGTGGCAGGGGTCGGTTCCAGTTAAGCCATTTGATTACCTTTTTCTTAAGGGATTGATAATCCTCGTTTTCTCCTGATCTTAGATGGGGGGCACCAGCTAAGACCACCATTAGTCTATTAGCCTCAGGTGGGAGGTCTGGCCTCCGTGGTCTGGGAGTTGGGCAAACGGGCGTGACTGGGGGGGCATTAACCTGATCTTGGTGTGTTCCAGTGGACTCTATTTGTGAACTATGTGGGGCTAGAACCACCGGATCAATAGGTCTGTTACTTTGGTTATTGTGCCGTGCTTGGAGTTGGACAGCCATAAGGGGTTGCAGAGGGGCGGCAGATGGCATGCTTCTGGGGGGGGGGCTTTGTTGACATTAGTTACGGTTTCTACTTTAGAAGGTTCCCCAACCGAGGAATGGGTTTCCACTAGCTTTGTTTGCTTGCTTACTAGAGTATTCAGAGTGGTAAGAGAAGTTTCTAGTAAGGTGAGCCTAATCTCGACTTTTTTTAAACTGTCGGTGATGGGCTGCAGGAGGGAGCGGAGTAGGAATTCGATGCTCCCCTTAGCAGAGAGTGGGTGGTTTGGATTCGGCGTAATAGCCTCTGGCTCTTTGGTGGTGGCAATTATACTGGAGTTTGAGAGCTTAGGTGGTGGCACTATCTCCGTAGTCTTCCCCGGTAGGGTGGTGTTAGTATGCTTCTTGCCAAAATCCAGATGTGATATTTTGGATTTCCCCCGCCCCCCGCTGTTTTCCGAGCCCGTTTACTGGGTGGGGGCCTGTGTATATCCGCCACGACATTTAATTTAGGCTTGCTCTTATTAGCCAATTGTATAGGTTGGGTTTGGGTTACCAGGTTAACAGGGGTATGAGAAATCTCTAGGGGGGCTGGCTATGTGTTTTTTGCAAATGCTATCCCTGGAGTAGAGGGAACTTCCCTTAGTAAAACAGGGAAATCCTCTAATGTCGAATTATCTAAACTACTGGGTAGCGCGCCTACCTCTTGAGTGGTGGGGTAGGGGGTGATATCTAGCAAAGGCCTAGTTTTCATAGATTCAATGGAGCGCCTACGCTCCGCCCTACGTTTCTCAAGTGAACCTTCCAAGTCCGCCTCTCCTTTATTGGGTTTGAAGTAGTTATCCAAAGTCCCAGAGCTGGAAGCACCATCCCTTGAGGGGGTTTCCCGTGGTGGAGGCGAAGGCATAGCCTTGATTATGACGCTAAGGGGAATCAAGAGAGGGGGCCCGGCCCGGCCTCCTTCGGCCCCTGACGGCCACAGACGGTCCCGCCCTTGTCCCGGGCTTCTCCCGGCGCGCTCCCGCGCAGCAGGGCTCTCAGCTGTAGATGTAGTAGCGGTAAAATAAGGGGAGGAGCCCTGATTATGAGGCGTGTGGGGCTGGGCGGGGCGGTCAGGGAGAGCAGGCCAGCTGGAACGGCCAAGGCAACCCGGGACTCCTGGGAGACTGAGTCCGGGTTGCAGCTCGCAGCCCTGTCGCACACTCTCCGCCCAGCAGTGCAGCACAGACTTGGTTCACCCCCTTCTGCGACGCGGGACCCGCGGAGCGGGTTCCGCTAGCTGTGATGGCAGGTGGTTATGGAGGAGAGAAGTCCGTGGTCCGTGGAAAGCAGCAGGCGTCCTTCAGAGTCCCAAGGCAGGTAGGGAACGCTGCCGGTTATGAGGCGTGTGGGGCTGGGCGGTCAGGGAGAGCAGGCCAGCTGGAACGGCCAAGGCAACCCGGGACTCCTGGGAGACTGAGTCCGGGTTGCAGCTCGCAGCCCTGTCGTTCACTCACCGCCCAGCAGTGCAGCACAGACTTGGTTCACCCCCTTCTGCGACGCGGGACCCGCGGAGCGGGTTCCGCTAGCTGTGATGGCAGGTGGTTATGGAGGAGAGAAGTCCGTGGTCCGTGGAAAGCAGCAGGCGTCCTTCAGAGTCCCAAGGCAGGTAGGGAACGCTGCCGGTTATGAGGCGTGTGGGGCTGGGCGGGGCGGTCAGGGAGAGCAGGCCAGCTGGAACGGCCAAGGCAACCCGGGACTCCTGGGAGACTGAGTCCGGGTTGCAGCTCGCAGCCCTGTCGCACACTCACCGCCCAGCAGTGCAGCACAGACTTGGTTCACCCCCTTCTGCGACGCGGGACCCGCGGAGCGGGTTCCGCTAGCTGTGATGGCAGGTGGTTATGGAGGAGAGAAGTCCGTGGTCCGTGGAAAGCAGCAGGCGTCCTTCAGAGTCCCAAGGCAGGTAGGGAACGCTGCCGGTTATGAGGCGTGTGGGGCTGGGCGGGGCGGTCAGGGAGAGCAGGCCAGCTGGAACGGCCAAGGCAACCCGGGACTCCTGGGAGACTGAGTCCGGGTTGCAGCTCGCAGCCCTGTCGCACACTCACCACCCAGCAGTGCAGCACAGACTTGGTTCACCCCCTTCTGCGACGCGGGACCCGCGGAGCGGGTTCCGCTAGCTGTGATGGCAGGTGGTTATGGAGGAGAGAAGTCCGTGGTCCGTGGAAAGCAGCAGGCGTCCTTCAAAGTCCCCATTAACCTTCTGGAGCTTCGGGCGATTCATCTTGCTCTATAAGCATTCCTTTCCTCTGTCCGGGGAAGAGCAATGCAAGTGTTCACAGCCAACACCACCGCCATGTGATACTGCAACAAACAGGGCAGGGTTGTGTCGTGGACCCTATGTCAAGAGGCTCTCTGCCTTTGGACATGGCTGTACCATCAGGACATATCTCTGATGGTTCTACACCTGGCAGGTTCTCTGAACGCCAGGGCGGAGAACTTGTAGTGTAGTTCCTATATTCCCAATAGGCTCTGCGCATTGGAATAACATAAACAGCAGTGTAGACGTAGGACTGAGGTCATCTAGGTCTCTACTGACTATGTTAGACTTAATTAGTTTTGCCAGCTAGCTCAGAGGTCACTAGAAACTTTCTCGAATGTTCAGGAAAGGGTTAACCGTTCTGATTTAGACAAGAAGGGATTAGTTTCTGACAACCGCATAAACATGACAACTTTGCTCCCTCAGAATAAAGAGTGTATCTCTAGAGTCGTGTGAAAACAATAGACAGCTATTTCACTCAGTCAATCGTGCATGCTTAATTTCACCAGAGTGCAGAGAAAATAGAGAGACGGGCGTTTTCAATAAAAGGTGTTATTTTATCGAGCAGTCTTCTTTCTCATGCAAGAGAAATGAATTGCCAAAATTGCAATACTTATCATAAAGTAAAGTGCGTACAGTAAAAGTAGTATTATGAAATAATACTGTAAAAGCATTGATATGGTTTCTTAGTCATATGATACTTTAAAATGGATAAAATATATACATACATAAAAACATTGACTAACAAACTCAACTGGTGCTTCTAAGATACGCCTACCCCGGTGTACCTGACCTAAGCCTAATACGTGGGAAGGAGTAAGTAAGTTGCAGTCTTAACTTAAGTTAGGTTTTTGTCAAATATCGGAATCAAGAATTCTCTCTAAGGTTTTAATCAGCTCCGTACCTTGGTTATAGAATGAAGGAGGTCTTGTATCTCGCTTCTCAGGACTCGATCTCCCAGCAACCCACGAGGGTGACTTGGGAACACCGGAGCTGGATTTCTCGGCGTGAGAAAAGGCAGCTTCTCCAGCGCGTCAAAGGGGAGGGAAAGCTTCCTTCGGCTCTCGCATCAGCTGGGCTTCAGATAAGTAGATAGCCGCTCTGCTCCACACCACGGTGTGTTTGCTTAAGGCAATGTTGGTATATTTATACCTGAACGGTGCCAGGTTTTTCGTAAGGTTGGACATAAGACGTCACTAAGAACTAACAGTTCTTTCTGGACTCCAGGAGTTCTTGTGTAAATCAAAACAACAGCAGGGGGAATTCCCGGGCTGCTGGAGGCTTGGTGTGTTTAAAGAATGCGTTGTGCTTTCTAGGAGTCTATGGGAGTAGCCTTGCCGTGTCTTGTACTGCATGGGCTATTACTAAATATGCATATGATTCTTATGCCTTTATAAGGATACTATTTGTTACAACCACATAAGGGCATGAATCGGGAATATCGAATTAGGGTCCTAGATAGAAATACAACACCCACTCCACGTATTAATGTCCATCATTACTAAAAAAATAAGCAATATTAAACATACGATGCATGTGTGTTTTCCAACCCACCCCAAAATACATAATTGCATTTGAAATGGTGTATGGTTTATACACGAAAATGAGTATTGGTACTGTACGTTTTTTTCAAGCAATGTTATCATTCAGTTTAAATGCATATATAACAGCTGAATGAATTTGCGAAAATTACACATGAAATGGCTCTGTATACAGAAGAGAAGGTAGAGACCATTTCATCACATATTTATACGATTATGTACATGTGCTAGAGGCTGAGGTAAGATATTGTCTCTAATGTCTCTAAAAATAGAAGCTCTGTTCTCTAAGAATAGTTCTACTTTAAGCAAAGTACCATGTGCCGGAAAAAATGGTAAATATTTTTGATTTGAAAGAAAAATAATTTCGCTTTCAGGGGAAAAAATAGTTCCAAATGTTTTCAGTTGCTTTGTTTAACAGAACTGAAGGCCAAATTCAGAGTTCAGGGAACGCTGTGTGCTTGTTGTCTTTAAAAATTATTCTCGTTCTTCAGGGGAGAACATCATATCAGACAGGCTTGTAAAAAATTGGTCTACAACATCAGGTGAAAGTTTGACCAAGTTTGAAAATAATGTAACTGTGCAGTTGTGTGCGTGATTGCTAACATCGATGTTTGGATCAGCAATGCTCACAGAAGGTTGTACCTCTTTGGTGCTGCTTTCCTCTCGTACTTCACCGTCACCTACTCTTAATGGGGAAGCCTCAACGAATGCCGTCATCAGAATAGGTAGCCGCTGGGTACAACACGTTGCATGAGTCGTTACCGGACAAAGCAAAGTATCGATATCCAATGGTTGTGCTAAAGGTAGTGTAAGACAGACGTCCAACACGCATTCTTCTCCGCATAGCAGACATCGAAGCACAGGTAAGAAGCAATCCTGCCAGATTGGTCTGAATGAAAGAAACCAAGTTGTACTCAGATCTCTTAGCCGGGCTAATCCGAGGACCTTAGTGATACGGTCTCGGTAGCGTATTGCTAGGATCGTCTCTTCCATCGTTGCTGGAGTCTTGTTTGTGGCTTGGCTTGCCATATCGGAGCAGAAGGATCAAAAATAAAATTCCTGCTATGAGTCCCAAAATTAAAGGTAGGCCGCCAAAGACAGAATGGACAATATTCGGGAAGATGCCCAGAACTGTTTCAAATGGTGTTAACAGTCCCGAAAAAATTGTCTTAATGTCGTTAACCCATGTGCGATGCCACTGGTATCAGACCTGTTTAAAATTTGACTTAACATTTCTACGAAATGCACTGGGCAATTTGTCGATAAAAGGGTATGTATCTCTGACGTTGTCCTTGCAACTTGCAGATGATACGTTTCTTTGGACGAGGTCAGCTGCACAGTTGTCTGTAAAAGAATAGACTTCATTCTGCTTAAAGTATCAATTCGAATAGAAGAGATATTCCCATAAGGCCATATTTCCGCCTCCATGTCTGGATTGCTGTTTGGATACAATACTTGCATACAACAAACGACCCTGGAAGTAACAGTTACGAGATAGCATTCTCCTGGCACCATTCCACAACAGCTGTGGTCATTTATTAAAACGTAGCTACTGTTGGAAAGTTGTCTGAAGAATGGTTCTATCTGTGTTGCAGGAGTGCCTTGCAGGTGACATGAAAGGTTATTTGAAGACACTTCGCAGGCTCCATGTAAGTTAATACTTTGACACAGAAATGTACCCCTTGGTGATTTTTTTACAATTATTGCCACTAAGGAATACCTCCTTTTTCCCTTCACTATAACATGTGTGTGTGTAAGGTAAATCCCAGGTTGATTTGATGTTTCCTTTACCCAACCTTTCATACTGGCCTGCTAGTATATATTCTTGGCAATATTTAAATTGGAAAGTTGTTATCAGAATTGGAATTGTTCTGTGTGTTATCCATTCAATGACCGGTCTCTCTGACATTGTCAATGGTAATCTCTCAAGTTTTTCAATGCTCAGAATCGTATAGTCTGCTCCTTTTTGTGCCAAACTGATTTGTTTATCAGTAAGGTTAAAGATAGAAAATGACGTTATGTTGATTAGACGCCATGGCACGTAGCCTGAACGTAGGTTTTGCAACGTCCAGCCTAGCTGTACAATAGATCGCAATTGGGACTGACCGTGTTGTAACATTAGCAAGTCTTGCTCTATTATCTCAAAGGCAGATGATACAATACTGTCCAGTGAATATATTCTGGAAGACCGAGTTGTTAACCCATTGTCCACTACAGAAAGTGAATTTTCCAAATTTATACGATCAATTTCTCGTTTTTTTCTGCTGTTTCAATTTGCATTACTTTCCAAGCTTCGTTGTATGCAGCGTAAATACCGGCCGCTATGAAACGTTTTTGACGCGGTTTCGAGGTCCTAGTATGAAATCTCGCAAGTCAGCACCTTCTTTAAGTAAAGTCAAGTGTTGCTTAATGTCAGCCAGTGTGGATTTCTGTAGCCACTCAAGGCATAATTTCCCTACCCTGTATGTTGTAACTATCCCTGGATGTTGTCTCTGGGAAGATCTTGGGTCTGTTTTAACAAAGGAGGGACAGGAATAGGACAATATTTTACGGGGTCCAGTGTACTGGTCCAGAAACTAGTAGCAAAAGAGGGTACAGAGTTCCCCGGGAAGAGTGACGGAACAGAGGAGTGTGTGTGCTAGTAAGAGGGGGGAATCCTCTAGTTGGAACTAAAACCCTCACACACCCAGCAAGCTAGGTGTCATGCTTCATCATATGGGTTCTGCTCCTCGTCAGACTGGCGCTGCAATGTCTGACGGGCTCTCGAAACCGGTACTCTTTATCGGAGATCTTTTGTTCCGGCCATATGGTGCATGCGTGTGAGAGGGCAGGGGGAGTGTGGTCGTGACAGGAAAGTGAAGTTAAAAAAGGTGAGTCAGTCCACAACCTACTTTATTCTCGTGGTTGACTCCCTTGGTTAAAAGGGGTGTGAGGGGAGGTAAACTGCCCTGGAACTACCAGAGCAATATTAACTACTACCCTCAAGTATGGTCAACATGTTTCTTGCCTGATGGCAATTCTTCAGGACCTCAGTTAAACAGTACCACACAGTGAAAAATAATGGTGAAGGATAAAAATTACAATGAGGTATACAACCTTATATGGTCGATAATACCGGTTTACCAGCAAGTGGCGGTAGTACTACTGATCTTGTTCCGCTGATAGCTAAGACAGGTACTGCTTTTCTCTAAGAAGGCCCAAATTCCCTCTTCACTGCGATCTTTTCTCTGACCAGATCCCCAATCTTCGGAATACAGACAGGTCTTGCTGGGACAGGTGGTTCTTCAGTGGTTGTTGGCTTAAACTTTATGTTACTTAGACTTTTTCTTGTTTCATTCAAGTCCTGTAAAACAGCCAAACGATCTTTGATATCAAAAGTTTTTTCTTCTACCACTGAAGTTTGACGATCCAGATCCTGGATAATTATTCTAGTACCAAACAAAAGTTTGTACGGACTGATACCTCCTAGAGAATTTCTTGGCATGTTAAGACTACGTTGGACACTTATTAGATGTTTAACCGACCCATCACCCGAACCTAATACCCTCGCTGTTATAGATTGCTTTATGTCACGGTTTTTTCTTTCCACTACCTCATTTTCCTCAGGATGGAAGGGAGAAGAGTACTGCAATGCAATGCCCATGCTGGTCTTGGCCTCTTTGTAAGCTCAAGAGCTAAACGCAGGACCCTGGTCCGAATGTAGCATGCCGATTGCGTATGTGACGATAAAGACTCGCACATCTTTTATAACCGTTCTGACGTCAGCCGAGAGCTGGGGCCACATTTTTAAGTGAATTCAGTCTTAATAATTATGGGGACGCATTTCTCCGGCTGGATTTCTGCGTATAGATCGCCTGATGCTTTCTAATAAAGGTGTCCTGGCAATAATCTGGTCCGGTTCACAAATGCGATCTCTGTTGCAGTCCGGACAATCCATTGCAAATTTGTAAATCTGCAAGCTCATCCCCGGCCACCAGTATTCTGATTGTAATTCTATTAGAGATTTCAAGATCTCTTTGTGCCTCGGACCCAGTCCCATGTGTGCGTCTTCAATCAAGAAAACTCTCTGGTTCGTGTTTGGAATTACTCTATCCCCCACTCCAGGGACTTGAGCAAAAGGAACATAGTTTGCATCAATTATGTATGTATTACTGAGTGGATAGTTGAGAGGTAATGCTGCATAATCGCCTTTTAACGATGCTTTTACCGCCAGCATGGTTTCTCCATCTATGTGTTTTTTTGAACGCTTTTTTGTGGCTACGGAAGCCGGTTGAACCGCTGCCGCTGTGGCTCTGTTAGCCAATGAATTCCCTGCAACGTGAACGCCATCACGTTGATGTGTTTTGTAGTTCTTTCTGCAAAAGAACTACTTGTTCCCAAAGCTTTTTATGCTTTATTGTGGCACCTGTGTCATCTTTGTAACCGTTTTTGCTCCATGTCTGCATGTCTCTGTTGTATGACTTGACGCAGTAATGCGAATCGCACACTATTAGTGTGGGGAATTCGCGATCGGCATTTTCAAGCACCATCTTAAAAGATCTTATGTCAGCTCGCTGAGCTAAACAGTTTCTGAGTGATTCTGTTTTGGTACTCATAGGTTTGAATTTACCAGAGCGCCAGCGACCTTTAACAATCGCGCACGCTGCATTGTAGGATTTTTTCTCTACATCGTAATGGTGTGCAAATCTGTCCATATAGATTACACAGGTATATTGTTCGAGAGGTAGAATTTCGATTGGCAGAGGATATTTTTGTTCGTATTCTAGATCATCTAGTTTTTTCATTTTCGGGTAAAAATAGTATTTCACGTCTTCTGTAGCAAGAGAATTTTCCCATTGTATCCATTTTGGATCTAATGCCACTGCATTCAGATTGTGTGGACTTGTTAATGCCTCAAGGGCTGATTCTGCTGTATAAACAGTTATTCTCTTGCCTTGGGCTAGGGCTCTTTCTCTTGCTACAGCAGTTTGAACCGATGTTTTTCTGTAGAACTGAATTTCATTTCAGCTTGAGTGTACAATTATGATTTGTAAGCTATTGGTACCGTTTCTCCCTCATTAGAGGTCAGGTACGTGAATCCGCATCTTCCTGGGATGACTCGGATTACAAGGTTGCGTACGTTTTCGCAACCTTTCGCGTGTTTGCAGTTTTGTTTTAGTTAACATGCCTGTCTGTAATGATCTCCAAATTTCTGTGTGTTTTTGAGTCCAATGTATTGGTTTGAAATCAGGTTTTATTAATTCATAGAGAGGTTTAACCCTCTGCATAATTTAGAATGTATGTTCTACCGAAATTCAGGAAGCCTAGTATTGATTGTAAATTTTTCAGCGTTTTTGGTGCTTGGAGTACTGCACACTTCTCTAGGCTTCTGCCTGGCTTTTGCCTTCACTTGATAATTCATATCCTAAAAATAGGACTGTTAGATGGGCAATTCTTGACTTTTTAAAGTTGAATTTGTAACCCTCTGATGCAAACCCAAGAATTATGGTGTTCACTCTTTTCAAGTGGGTCTCCAGGTCATCGTCTGTAAGATAGATGTCATCGACATATGATAATGCCTCATCATCATATATTTGTAGTAATTCTGTTACCCTTGCTGAGAATAATCCTGGGCTATTCTTGAATCCCTGTGGGAGTCTGCAAAATTGTTTTTGCAAACCCATTATTGAAAAAGCGGTCAAATACCTGCTTTCAAGTGCAATGTTTTGACAGAAGAATCCATTAGAGATATCTAATGTCGTTTTATATTTTTTGCGCACAATGTTGTTCATCTTCAAGAGACACGTTAGTGATAGATTCCTTACCTTAGAATATCCCCAGGCGTCAGACTGGATCCAGAAATTTTTGCTTAGCGATACCCCTGCGCGTCGGTAGGCGTCGTCTGCGTGTCCGTCGTCCACGTCGTTAGAGCCGGAATGACGTCGTCTGAGTACTTAGACGCCGCCCATGCGCGCTGACGTCAGTTCTTCTTTTTTACGCGCCAGCTAGCGCAGATCCGGAGAAGCTCTACCCCTAGTCATTTTTTGACTGAACTTTTTTGATCTTTTGATCATTTCTTTCTTCGAGTCTTCGACTCTATCGGTGCCGGTAGGGATATCCGGGTTCAAACCCTGCTCGAAGTGCGACCGACTGATGTCGGTTACGGACCCCCATCGCTGGTGCCTGAAGTGTTTAGGCCTCAACCACGACGACCGTACCTGCTCCGACTGCCGGGCCCTGACGTCTAAAGCTAGGCGGGAGCGGTCCCGCAAGCGACTCGAGCTCCGGAGTCGGTCCGCACCTTTCCAGGTCCCGGTCTCACGGGAGGTCGAGGGACCGGTCGCGGGGTTGGAGTCTAAGTCATCGCAGCTCCAGGAGTGGACACCGGTCGTCGGGATCCAAGTCCTCAGGTAAGAGGCATGAGAGGTCGGAGAGACGTCATAGTTCCTCCAACTCACCCCGACGCTCGCATGATGCAGCCGGGAGCTCGGTCGACACCGCCCACGCGGCTCCGCGGGAGTCGCAAGCGTCGCCGCCTGCCCCAAACCTTCGGGTCCCTGGGCACGGTGCGACGACGGAGGAGATCGAGCGGTACCTCATAGCCATGAGGTGTCCCTCCCTCCTCGGCTCAGATTCCGTGGCGCCTCCGGGCCCATCAGTCCCGGCTGGAGGCCCTAGCGGGTCGGGTGCTTCGGCCCGACGCCGTCGGGTGCTTCGGCACCGGCGACTTCGTCTCTGCGCCGCAGGGCCTCTCCGGATCCGCTTCCGGATCCGGGTCGTTGCCGGTCGACCTCGCCGACGCTGACCCCACGGGTGTCGCCCCCGGCGTCCGCTGTGGACGCCGTCCCCGGCGTCCGCTGTGGACGCCGTCCCCAATGTTCCCTCCGGTCCGACTCTGGCGCCAGAACGGCGCCTCTCGGTGCCGCATCCGACGGCCTTTGGAGATTTTTATTTCCACGAGGAGGCCCCGTCTGTTAATCCTGTCTTACAGGAAACCGGTGATGAGGAAGATTGGGAGGGGTCTGAGGACCCTCTGGCACTGGAGTGCCAGTCTCAACAGGACTGGACATATGAGCTTGGGGAGGCCAGTGGTATTGACACTTCGCCAGACACTGGATTTGTCTCCCCTCCGACCGTGGCTTCGGAGGAGGGGTAGTGTTGACGAGGGCGGCTAAGGCCTTAAACCTTGAGCTCCCCGTCGCAGCCGTGAGGACTAACTTCCTCACTGAGGTCCTCATACCGCAGTCAAGCTCTAGCGAGCCTCTGTTGCCGTTCAATGAGGCCTTGTGTGACGTTCTTGTGGGCACTTGATCCAAGCCCGCCACAGGTCCGCCTGTGGATAGGAACGTGGCCAGACGCTACCGCCCGGCTCCGGGCGACCCTTGCTTTTTGTCCACCCATCCCACCCCCGAGAGCCTGGTCATCCAGGGCTCCAATTCCCAGACCGCGTTCCCGTCGGCCCCGCCCGACAGGGAATCCAAGAGATGGGAACAGTTCGGGAAGAAGGTGTTCTCGTCCCTAAGCTTAGGGCTGCGGTCTGTCAATACCACCTGTCTCTTGGGCCGCTACACCCACACCCTGTGGGACGCAGTTGCGGACGTGCTGCCACAATGTCCGGAGGAGGTCCGGGCTAAATTCTCCCAAACTCTTGCGGAGGGCCGGGATGCAGCGCGATATTCCATCCGGTGTGGGCTGGATACCAAGGACTCACTGGGCAGGGAAATGGCAACGACGGTGGCGGTTCGACGCCACACCTGGTTGAGGTCCGCCAACTTCTCAGCCGATTTCCAGACCACACTTCTGGAAATGCCGTTCGATGGCCGTCGCCTCTTTGGCGACAAGGCAGACCATGCGCTGAAACGTTTTAAGGACTCCAGGGCTACGGCCAAGTCCTTGGGCCTCTCGGCCCCACGCCAGCAATCGGGTGCCTTTAGCTCCTTTCGTGGCCACGGAAGGGGCGCCCCCACACGTGCTGCCAGCCACTCGCCGCAGAATGTTCAACAGCGCGGTGGCGGCCGTGGAAACCGCCGGGGTGGCGATCGGGGACAACGGCGAGGCCAGTCCACACCTCCCTCCACACCACCCGCCTCAAAACCTTCCTAGTCCGAGTTTTCAGACCCATGTGACACCTGTGGGAGGCAGGGTTCGCCATCACCTCTCCCACTGGCGCACTATCACGTCGGACAGGTGGGTGCTGCAGATCGTCCGAAGGGGCTACTCCCTCCCCTTCGAGGCGACCCCTCCATCCATGCCACCGCAATTCCACCGCGTGTCGGGGGATCACTTGCAACTTCTGCAAGAGGAAGTCACGGCCCTCTTGGCCAAGGGGGCCATCAAGCGCGTTCCTGGGCCAGAAGTAGGGTGTGGTTGTTACTCCCACTACTTTCTGGTACCCAAGAAGGGCAAAGGGGGCCTACTCCCTATCTTGGACCTGCGGAACGTCAACGGCTTCCTCCGGTAGGAGAAGTTCAAGTTGTTGACTTTGGCTCAGGTCTTAGCTGCCCTGGACCCTGGAGACTGGCTGGTAGCGTTGGACTTGCAGGACGCTTATTTTCACATCCCCGTCCTGCTGGCCCACCGGCGTTACCTGCGGTTCACGGTAGGCCAAGAGCACTTTCAGTTTACCGTGCTCCCCTTCGACCTTACCAGCGCCCCACGGGTGTTCACGAAGGTGATGGCGGTGGTCGCAGCTCATCTGCGCAGGTTAGGGGTGTCAGTCTTCCCCTACCTAGACGACTGGTTGTTGAAGGCGGGCTCGCCCCAGACAGTCGTCATCCGCCTCCAGACAACGGCCGACCTCCTGCATTTGCTGGGGTTCTCCCTCAACGTGCCGAAGTCGCCCCTGTGTCCCTCTCAGAAGCTCCTCTTCATCGGAGCGGTTCTCGACTCGGCGCAGTTTCGAGTTTACCCTCCCCAACAGCGGGTTCGGGATATACAGGCTCTGATTCCCATCTTTCAGCCTTTATCCCGAGTCTCGGTCAGGTTGACACTGCGGCTTCTGGGGCTGATGGCCTCCTGCATCCTTCTGGTGCATCACGCCCAGTGGCGGATGCGGGCTCTGCAGTGGGACCTGAAGTTTCAGTGGGCCCAGCATCAGGACAATCTGTCCGATCATGTCTTGATCTCGGAGGGCACTGCGAGACAACTGCAGTGGTGGCTCACGGACCGCGATTGGGTCAGTGGCAGATCTCTCTCCCTACCCCACCCGGAGCATGTAGTTGTGACGGACGCGTCCCTCCAGGGCTGGAGAGGCGGATATCAGAGGCCTCTGGTTTCCAGCGGAGTCCCAGCTCCATATCAACCTTTTGGAGCTGCGGGCGATTCGTCTAGCACTGAAGGCATTCCTCCCCTCTGTCCGGTGGAGTGTAGTGCAGGTGTTCACGGACAACACCACCGCCATGTGGTACTGCAACAAACAGGGCGGGTGGGGTCGTGGACCCTATGCCATGAGGCTCTGCGCCTCTGGCAGTGGCTGGAACATCAGGGCGTGACTCTGGTGGTTCAACACCTGGCAGGCTCTCTGAATGCCAGGGTGGACGAACGCAGCCGTCGGTGCATGATGGATCACGAATGGCGTCTGAACTCCGACGTGGCGCAAGGCCTCTTTCAGCAATGGGGAGAGCCTTGGTTAGATCTATTCGCCACAGAAGAGAACGCGCAATTTCATCAGTTCTGCGCGCTGGAATTTCCAAGGCGGCACTCGCTCTGAGACGCTTTTTGTCGCGGTGGGGTTGCGGTCTGTTATACGCCTTTCCGCCTATACCACTTCTGCCCAGAGTGCTGAAGAAGATCAGGCGCGACCGGGCCCAGGTTATCCTTGTGGCTCCGGACTGTGCACGAAGATACTGGTATCCCGAGCTGCTCAGCATGTCAGTCGATCCCCCGATTCTTCTGCCTCTTCAGGAGGACCTTCTGTCGCAGCAGCAGGGGGGGTTCTGCACCCGAACCTGTCCAGTCTCCACCGACAAGCTTGGAGATTGAGCGGCGGCAGTTGAGGCCATTTGACTTGCCTCCCGAAGTCTGTGATATCATTCTGGCAGCCAGGCGTCCCTCCACAAAGTCGGTATACGCCTGCAGGTGGAACAGATTTGTGGCATGGTGCACAGCAAAGGCTGCGGACCCACTCTCTGCACCCCTATCTGAGGTTATCCTCTTTCTTCTTTCCCTTGCCCAGCAGGTCTCTGCTCTGGGCACTTTCAAGGGGCACCATTCTGCTCTTTCCGCCTTCTTACGGCTACCTGATCAGCCTTCCTTATTCAAGTCCCCCATTGTAAATAGGTTTCTGAAGGGCTTCACACACATGTTCCCTCCTGTTCCCTTCGTGATGCCCCAGTGGGACTTGAATCTTGTTCTTACTTACCTGATGTGTGCTCTATTTGAGCCGCTCCATAACTGTCCTCTCCGTCTTCTTACTCTGAAGACTGCTTTCCTGGTGGCCATCACCTCTGCCAGGAGAGTGAGTGAGCTCCAGGCTCTTTCTTCTACTCCTCCTTTCCTCTCTGTTCATCCGGACAAGGTTGTGTTGCGGACAAGACCTTCCTTTCTGCCCAAGGTTGTCATGGCCTTCCACATCGGGCAGTCCATTACCTTGCCCACCTTTTTTCCGCCTCCGCATCCCTCGAAAGAGGAAGAGAGGCTCCATTGTCTGGACCCAAAACGTGCGCTCTCTTACTACCTAGATCGCACATGCCAGTTCCGGGTGGATGACCAACTCTTTGTTGGTTACGTGGGCGAGAAGAAGGGAAAGGCGGTACACAAGAGGACCATCTTGCGGTGGATCATCTTGTGTATCCAGGCATGTTACTCCATGGCCAAAAAGGAGCACCCAGCTGGATTGCGGGCTCATTCCACTCGAGCCACGGCGACCACAACTGCCCTGGGCAGAGGAGTGCCCTTGCAGGACATTTGCCAGGCAGCTACGTGGGCCTCGCTGCACAAGTTTGCAAGACACTACTGCCTGGACAGTCAAGTCTGGAGGGATGGCTTCTTTGGCCTTTCTGTCCTCTAGGACTTTCTGGTGTGATTATTGGTTCGCAGACCCACCACTGGGGTTGGTATTGCTGGGGTATCTATTCTAAGGTAAGGAATCTATCACTAACGTGTCTCTTTCAGATGCACAAGTTACTACTTGTGTAACGATATATCTGTAAGAGACATTAGTTAGTGATAGATTCCTTACCGACCCACCCATCCTCCCCGTTCTGCGAACCGATATCTAGGGTTAAGGTCATCCCCTTTCAGGGCCCTAGTTTCATGGCACCAGTTGTGGTTCTATCATGGCTCTGCGTATCTGGCGCGGAAAAGCTGTGTATCAGAACTGACGTCAGCGCGCATGGGCGGCGTCTAAGTACTCCGACGTCATTCCGGCGCTAACGACGCCGACGACGGACGTGGAGCCGCAGACAACGCCTACCGACGCGCAGGGGTATTGCTACGCAAAAATTTCCGGATCCAGTCTGACGCCTGGGGACCTTCTAAGGTAAGGAATCTATCACTAACTAATGTCTCTTACAGATATATCGTTAAACAAGTAGTAACTTGTGCATTAGTGCTGCACTGTGTGAATTTTGTACTGCAAAAGTTTTGCTGCAGGAGTTTAAATGTCTGTAGTCCAAAACTAGACGATATGAATAGTCTGCCTTGGAGACAGGAAACAAAGGGTTGTTCATTTGTGAGGTGCATGTTTCAATCACCCCTTGATATTCAAGTTGATCTAAGATTTCCCTGACTTGCTTTTTAGCTTCTTGTTTAACTGGGTACTGCCTTTGTGCAGTGGGTTGATTTTTTTAACTGGATTTTGTGGTGAGGAGAGTCCTCATCCCATCCTACATGATTTTTGTATAATGCAGGGGCTTGGGCCACTCCCCATTTTCTTGCGAATGTGTATTTTTTAGGAATTTGAATATGATTTGAGAAGGCAGGCATAATCATTTCTTCGCCATGAGGGCACTCCCTGACAAACTCTGGTGGCCAGTCTTTTTCAGCTAACAGGATGTCATAGCCTTTAGAAAGATTCTCCCAAAAGAGACCTTTTATTTTCCTAGTTTTATCTCCCTCTATAAGTAATGTTATTTCATATAGTTTATGGGGCACGCTAACTCGTGTGTCTGCAGTTTCCACCTGAATGTATTAATTCGTGTCCACTGTCTCCAGAAGATTCATCAGGATCTTGCGAGCTATGGTCACTTCTGCTGCGCTGTCTAGCATTGTCTGGGCCCACTCTCCGTTTTTCAGTTGTGTCCTCCGAATCCTCGGCATGTTTAATTTTAATACTTGCTACCTTCTTTCTGGGAAATTGTGATTTTTTACTTTGATGAGCAGGTTCTTTGTCTTTGGACTTGACGTGCTCTTCCTTGTGTTCTGACCGTCCTCTTCTTTCCGATTTCTGTGAGGAAGTCTGAAAAGAGCGAGAGGGACGTGTATCAATACCTTTATCTATCAGGTTTTCTCAATTTATCCCTATCTCTAAGATTATATCTTTTTTCAGAGGGTTCCCTTTGGGGAGACTTGCCTCCTCGGTCAGGAGATCTTTCTCTCCGTTGAGGAGACCTTCCTCTGGATTGGAATCGTTTTTCCTTGGGAGTGGATTGTTTATTACCATCCCAACTCTTTTTTGGAGTATTTATATTATTTTTAATAAATGTTTTTTCAGGATTTTCAGTTAGTTGGGGTTTTATTGGTTTTCCACCCAAACTATCTCTTCCTAGTTCTTCATAGGATTTTTTCTATGATTCTGGCAAGTTCAAATGGTTGGTCTGTTATATCTGTCTCCTTCAATTTCTGGAGGTACTTTATATCGTCCTTTGCCAATTGAACTAATTCTCTATATGCCTTTGTTAATTCTTTTAGTTTAACCAGAAGTTCTTCGCTCGACATTGTTTTAATGTCTGGGTGTGGTGTGTATCTGGCTAGAACCGGCCACGTGGCTCCTGGTCTACCTAGTGGACCGTGCCTGGTGATGTGATTTTGATGTTTTAGGGCGCCTTTAAACCAGAGCAGGTGCTCTTGGTAAGTTAGTGGGATTTCTACTTCCTCGAAAGGAGTGTATACATCCGGAGGTTCCTCTATTTTGTAATAGTGGAAATCTTTTGTCACAGCGTGTGCTGCTGGAAAATGTATCCATGAATAGAATACCTCTGTCTGCTGATACTCATGTGCCTCTATCACGAATATGACCGTACCACTTCTTGGTGATAGTCCATTTTCTATAAATTTAAGAGTTATGGTTCTTCTTATATAGACCGGAATGAATATAGCACCCGGGTCATTTTCTTGGATGGTTGTGTCATCCACTAAGAGTCGAGCTGCTAATGCTTCTCTATCTCTTTCTTCTTCACTTTCCCCCATTTTATTGAAAGAAAGTTTTTTGTTGCAGATCAAGTTTCAAGGAAACAAAGATTAGGTGCACAATATTTTGGAACACTGTATCCTTCAACGTTGACTATACCAAAAACTAATACATAGGATTCTCATCCTACTAAGTTTTGGCGGATATTAACCTTTCACACACTCCAGACGTCTATTGGAGTTTTTACGGGAGAAAGGGGTCTGTGTGAAAAGCACGACTGAGTTACTCTAGTGTCTTGCGTTCGATTATCGCCTTACCAAACGTTGGGCGCCATGTAGTGTAGTTCCTATATTCCCAATAGGCTCTGCGCATTGGAATAACATAAACAGCAGTGTAGACGTAGGACTGAGTTCATCTAGGTCTCTACTGACTATGTTAGACTTAATTAGTTTTGCCAGCTAGCTCAGAGGTCACTAGAAACTTTCTCGAATGTTCAGGAAAGGGTTAACCGTCCTGATTTAGACAAGAAGGGATTAGTTTCTGACAGCCGCATAAACATGACAACTTTGCTCCCTCAGAATAAAGAGTGTATCTCTAGAGTCGTGTGAAAACAATAGACAGCTATTTCACTCAGTCAATCGTGCATGCTTAATTTCACCAGAGTGCAGAGAAAATAGAGAGACGGGCGTTTTCAATAAAAGGTGTTATTTTATCGAGCAGTCTTCTTTCTCATGCAAGAGAAATGAATTGCCGAAATTGCAATACTTATCATAAAGTAAAGTGCGTACAGTAAAATTAGTATTATGAAATAATACTGTTAAAGCATTGATATGGTTTCTTAGCCATATGATACTTTAAAATGGATAAAATATATACATACATAAAAACATTGACTAACAAACTCAACTGGTGCTTCTAAGATACGCCTACCCCGGTGTACCTGACCTAAGCCTAATACGTGGGAAGGAGTAAGTAAGTTGCAGTCTTAAGTTAAGTTAGGTTTTTGCCAAGTATCGGAATCAAGAATTTTCTCTAAGGTTTTAATCAGCTCCGTACCTTGGCTATAGAATGAAGGAGGTCTTGTAACTCGCTTCTCAGGACTCTATCTCATAGCAACCCGCGAGGGTGACTTGGTAACACCAGAGCTGGATTTCTTGGCTTGAGAAAAGGCAGCTTCTCCAGCGCGTCAAAGGGGAGGGGCAGCTTCCTTCGGCTCTCGCATCAGCGGGGCTTCGGATAAATAGATAGCCGCTCTGCTCCACACCACCGTGTGTTTGCTTAAGGCAACGTTGGTATATTTATACCTGAAAGGTGCCGGGTTTGACGTAAGGTTGGACATAAGACGTCACTAAGAACTACCAGTTCTTTCTGGACTCCAGGAGTTCTTTTGCAAATCAAAACAAAAGCAGGGGGGCTTCCCGGGCTGCTGGAGGTTTGGTTTCTGTAAAGAATGCGTTGTGCTTTCTAGGAGTCTATGGGAGTAGCCTTGCTGTGTCTTGTACTGCATGGGCTATTACTAAATATGCATATGATTCTTATGCCTTTATAAGGATACAATTACGTTATAACCACATAAGGACATGAATCGGGAATATCGAATTAGGGTCCTAGATAGAAATACAACAAACTCCGCCGCAGGTGCATGATGGATCACAAATGGCCTCTTCACTCGGAGAGGTGTTGCAAGGTCTCTTTCAGGAGTGGGGAGAGCCTTGGTTAGATCTATTCGCCACCAAGAGATTGTGCAATGTCGGCAGTTCTGCGTGTTGGAATTTCCATGGCGGCACTCGCTAGGCGACGCTTATCGTCGGGAGTGGAGTTGCAGTCTTCTGTACGCCTTTCCGCCTATACCACTTCTGCTCAGAGGGCTGAAGATCAAGCGTGACCGGGCCCAAGTCATTCTGTGGCTCCGGAATGAGCACAAAGAGTCTGGTATCCCGATCTATTACACATAGCCATCCTCCGATCAGACTGCTTCTTCGGGAGGATGTTCTGTCGCAGCAGCAGGGGACCGTCCTCCACCCGAACCTGTCCAGCCTTCACCTCCTTGCGTGGAGATTGAGCGGCGACAGTTGACAGCTTTCGACCTTTCTCCTGTAATGTTATCTTGCCAGCCAGGCGTCCCTCCACTAAGACTGTATACGCCTGTAGATTGAACAAGATGATGGCATGATGCACAGCAAAGGCTGTGGATCCCCTTTCTGCACCCCTTTCAGAGGCTCTCCTCTTCATTCTTTCTTTGACCCAGCAGGCCTCTGCTCTGGGCACTATAAAAGGCTAAATTTCGGCCTTTATTTCGGCTGCCTGACCAGCCTTCTCTATTCAAGTCCCCTATTGTAAGTCGCTTCTTTAAGGGCATTACTCACTTGTTTCCTCCAACCCCTTTGTGATGCCCCAGTGGGACTTGAACCTGGTTCTGACCTATCTTATGTGCGCTCCCTTCGAGCTGTTACATAACTGTCCTCCCAGGCTTCTAACTCTTGAGACTGCTTTTCTAGTTGCCACCACCTCTGCTCGCAGTGTGAGTGAGTTTCAAGCCCTTTCTTCTAAGCCTCCTTTACTGGTTGTTCATCCGGACAAAGTTGTCCTTCGCACTAGGCCTTCTTTCCTTCCCAAAGTGGTTACCTCTTTCCACATAGGACAGACCATCACTTTGCCCACCTTCTTCCCCCCTGCATCCTTCTAAAGAGGAGGAGAGGCTCCACTGTCTGGATTCCAAACATGCGCTTTCATTCAATCTGGATCACACAAACTATTCCGGGTGGGTGATGTGCTCTTTGTTGGCTATGTGGGTGCCGTTAAAGGTTGTGCCGTGCAAAAACAGACCATCTCCCAATGGGTCGTACTTTGCATCAAAATCTGCTACTCAGCGGAAAAGCAACCTCCAGTGGGGCTACGCGCCCATTTCACCAGGGCAACGACAGCCACTACTGCTTTGCGACGTGGAGTTCCCCTTCATGACATATGCCAGGCAGCCGCATGGGCTTTATTGCACACATTTACCAAACACTACTGCCTGGACAGTCAAGTCCGGAGAGACGGCTTCTTTGGCCCTTCAGTTCTCCAAGACTTTCTGGTATGAACTTGGTGCGCAGACCCACCTCCGGGGTTGGTGTTGCTGGGGTATCTATTCTAAGGTGAGGAATCCATAACTAATTGTCACTTTCAGATGAACAAGTTACTTCCCTTCGGTAACGATATATCTGTAAGAGACATTGATTAGTTATGGATTCTTCACCGCCCCATCCATCCTCCCTGTTCTGCGAACTGACTTTTAGGGTTGAGGACTCACTTTCAGGGCCCTAGTTGTGTGCAATAGTGGTCAGCTCTGCATTTCTGGCATGGAGTGTCTAGTAAAGAACTGATGTCAAAGCGTGAGGGCGACGTCCAAGTAGATACCGCGACCGCATCTCAGCAACCACAACGCCAACGATTAACGCGGAGTCGACCAATGCCACCTATCGACGCGCATGGGTACTGCTGACGAAAAAATTCTCCGGATCCAGACTGACGTAATTCTGGGGTAATTCTAAGGTGAGAAATCCATAACTAACCTATGTCTCTTACGGAAATATTGTTACCGAAGGTAAGCAATTTGTTCATTGGTGTGTGCATAAGAGGTTTACTTCTTCTAAACCTTGCCTTTAATCATTACAACTGCTGTATGAAGAATAGCAGTGTGTTTGTCTTGAAGGAAAATATTGACATGCTATACTATCCTCATAGCTGCTATGGAACGTCCAGCTCCATTGCCCAGATGAGGTTCGAACGTTCAACGGCCGACGGCAGCACTACAGGGGTAGTGGTGCCGTCGGCCGCCAAACGTGCGCAGCACCCAAGGGGTTAAATGGCTTCCCTTTTCATACTGTAGTTGTCTAACACAAATTTTTTTTCTTTATTTTCATCGTACAGCTTCAGAAAAACTGCCTTTTGTCACTGTGCAGCGACCGGATACTGCAAGATGTTCCTTTTAACAGGTGGGTATTTAATTGAGTACAAATGTAAAAGGCTGCATTCTTCTTTTTTTATGCAAATTCTTGATAGCGCCTACATTTGTTTAAACAAGTATAAACCACATAGGTATTGGTGTATGGTACTGCTAATGTGTACATGGAAATTCCAAACCTAATTTTGTTTCTTATAGTCACAAATAGCATGATGTAGAGCATTTAAATGATTTATGCTCTCCTGTATTAAACAAGTTACTGATTTGTAGAAAGTGCAAATGGCACATCTGTAGAGAATTTTAAAATGTCATTGAGATGCATGTGATTTGCAAGTGTAAATGCAGCTTAGCATGTTAAATGTTTTTTAAAAATGAGGTAGTGACGCTTCAGTCAAATGGAGTGAGACTTGCATGCACTCTTCCAAAGAATAAACCTTGAAAATGGATTCAATTTAACCGTTGCAACGTATAAAGGATTTTACAGGTCATCCAATAGAGTAATCGTGTTTCATTTAATCAGGCTTTGACACAGCCAGCCTCTGCCATAAGGGCTGTACGAATCGAAGAAAAAATGTACTCATAATAAAAGATTATGTAATATTTTAGGAGAAGGCATTCAATGGTGCCATCTTACGAATAAAGATGATGAACTGGGATGACAAAAAATGAAACTAACCACAAATGGATCTAAGAGTGAAGACGATACTTGCTTGCATTTCTTGTGTCCAGTCCATTACCTGCATATATAATCTATGTGCAAAATGTACTTCTCAGTATTATGCACCTATGTTGTAAAAGTTATCTTTATTGATTTGATCACTGCTTTTGAGGATTGCATGTTAAAAAACAGAATACCATGATGTAGGTTTAAAGAAATGGAGGTAAAACAAAGTGTTTAACAGTATTGTCTGTGGAAAATACAAAATGTAGAAGTTAAAGGTGATTTTTATCCTAAGGGTTAATTAGATTCTATGCACAATTTCACTAACCCCGAACACTTGAATTCTCCATAACCCTAAGATTTTTCCATTTGCACCACACGCCTGGCAATTTTAGAATGGGGAGGTGGAGGGGGGGGAATGGGATTGGGGGGGAATAGAAATAGCCCTGTGCCCATGCCCGGTTTCTCCTGTACCATCTTATAATGCCATTACTTAAAATCTTAAGTTCACTACCCACTAAGCTTATGTTATTCCTCTATCCCTTACCACAACCCTGACAGAGCCTTACTCCAAAGCGGACACCACACATTAATCCAACCCAAACCAGAACATCTTCTTTTACACCATCTCATACTCTAACCCTAATCCTAGCTGGCCCCTTGAAGTCAGCTTAACTCTATCCCTATAATCAACAAGAGCGCGTAAACAAATGGGATATCACTCTGCTCTCACCTGACCGTCAACACAATATAACAAAATACAAAGTAATCCGAGTGGTGCTCATACGGGAAGAATGTTAACCCCACATCCAAAATTCAGAACCCCTAACAGGGTCCTGTACATTTTGTATAAACCATTTTGCACACGCAAGTCAGTACATAAGCATAATTTGCATTCATATTCCTTCACTCTTCCATTGTTGTTTTCCTTTAAATTCTGGACACCACACGTCAAAATGTAAATCTTGGACAAGTCATTTATTTTGGTATATCCACAGAGCTTAATGTCACAGTAGCCGACATGCATTTCTGCTTCGTGAGGACTCCAATATTAGAGAAAATAACAGTATAGAAATATTGGGTTTGATGAAAATATAAACAGTTGGAAGCAACATAATTGCCTCACAACTATCTCAAAGTGTACTTTTATCGCATGCGTACAATGTGACCAAACGCATGCATATAGTGTGGGTAGTCATGCAAAATAAAAATTAATCTAGTCTTTTAAACCAGGAATCGACATCTCAAGTGACGTGTATAAGCATAACGACTGTCAAAATATAAGAGACCAGTGACAACTAATTGTGATGAGAGAATATTATATTGCACAATTCTACATTCTTTAGTAATCACGAGGTAGTGGTAATCCTATAAATTCAAACCCACATGCAAGTGAAGAGCTGAAATGGCATTAGGACTTATTACTTCAGATTCGTTGATAGGGTCAAAGTTAACAGCACAGTCGTGCTATGATCAATCAATCAGAACATTTGTAAAGCACGCTACTCACCCGTGAGGGTCTCAAGGCTCTGGTGGGGGGTGCTGCTACTGCATGAATAGCCAGGTCTTGAGTAGTCTTCTGAAGGTTAGCAGTTCCTGGGTCTGCCGTAGAAGGGTGGGGAGGGAGTTCCAGGTCTTGGCTGTGAGGTGGGAGAACGATCTGCCGCCTGAGGTCGCTCTTCGGATGCAGGGGACGGTGGCGAGGGCGGCGGAGCTAGCGGTTAGGGGTGTAGAAGATGAGTCATCTGTTGTGTGCGTGGGTGAAGAGCTTGAAGGTTATCCTCTTGTTGACGGGAAGCCAGTGCAGGTCTCTTAGGTGTGATGTGATGTGGCTGCGGCGGGGTATGTCGAGGATCAGGTGTGCAGAGGCGTTCTGTATGCATTGTAGTCGTTTCAGGAGTTTGGCCGAAGATCCTGCATAGAGGGCATTTCTGTAGTCCAACCTGCTGCTGACGAGGGACTTGTTTTGGTTGGGATCCACCTGTAGATCTTGCGAAGCATGCAGAGGGTGTTGAAGCAGGAGGACAAGACAGTGTTGACCTATTTTGTCATGGAGAGAGTAGAGTTGAGGATGAACCCCCAGGTTGCGGGTGTGGTCGGTGGGTGTTGGTGCTGTTCCCAGTATGGTTGGCCACCAGGAGTTGTCCCAGGCCGAGGGGGTGGAGCTGAGTATGAGGGCTTCTGTCTTGTCCTGGTTAAGCTTCAGACGGCTGTTCTTCATCCATTCGGCGACGGCTTTTATTCCTTCGTGGAGGTTGGTTTTGGCGGTGAGGGGGTCCTTGGTGAGGGAGAGGATCAGCTGGGTGTAGTCTGCGTAGGAGATGATGATGAGGTCGTGCAGTCAGGCGTTGTGGGCGAGCGGTGCCATGTTGATGTTGAACAATGTCCGGCTGAGGGATGAGCCTTTGGGTACGCCGCAGATGATCTTGGTGGCTTTGGAGCGGAAAGGGGAGAGGCGGACGCTCTGGGTTCTGCCTGACAGGAAGGAGGTGGTCCATGCCAGAGCCTTGTCTCGGATCCCAGCGTCGTGGAGGCGTGTGCGTAGGGTGCGGTGCCAGACCGTGTCGAAGGCGGCTGACAGGTCCAGGAGGATGAGGGCTGCTGTATCGCAGTTGTCCAGCAGGGCCCTGAGGTCGTCAGTGGCGGTGATGAGGGTAGTTTTGGTGCTGTGGTTGCTGCGGAACCCGGACTCGGACGGGTCAAGGATGCTGTTCTCCTCGAGGTAGCGGGTCATTTGTCTGTTGACGGTCTTCTCGATGACCTTCGCCGGGAGCAAATAGATGGGTTGGAAGTTCTTGAGGTCCTTTGGGTCAGCCTTGGGTTTTTGAGTAAGGCGTTGATCTCGGCCTGCTTCCACCTCTCCGGGAAGGTCGCTGTTTCTAAGGAGATGTTGATGGCTTTGTGGAGATGAGGTGCGATGGTGGTGCTGGCTTTGTTGAAGATGTGGTGTGGGCATGGGTCTGACGGAGAGCCAGAGTGGGTGGTGTTCATGATTTTGATGGTGTAGTCATCGTTTATGTTGGTCCAGAAGAGCAGGGGATCGGTGTGGATGGTGGCCATGGGGTCGGAGGTCTTGGTGGCTGTCGGGGCGTTCATGACGTCGAAGTTGTCATGGATGTGTGTGATCTTGCGTTGGAAGAAGGTGGCAAGGGAGTCGCACAGGTCTTGCGAAGGTGGGATATCGTTGGTGTTGGACCTGGGATTGGAGAGTTCCTTCACGATGTTGAATAGCTCTTTGCTGTTGTGTGTGTTGTTGTCTAAGTGGTCTTTGAAGGAGGCCCTTTTGGCGGATCTGATAAGGTGATGGTATCTGCGGGTGACGTTCTTGTGGGCTGGTAACTGTCCGGTGTCTGTTCACTGTGCCATTTCTTCTCTAGTTTACAGCAAGTTTGCTTGAAGGCCTGGAGGTCCTCGGTGAACCAGCTGGCTTTCTTGCTGGTGTGTCTGTAGGAGGGTTTCTGGATCGGACGAGCGTGTTGGCGCAGTCGTCGATCCACTGTCTGAGGTTGCGGGCGACAGTGTCGGGGGTGGGCTCCGGGTGAGGGTGGTGGTTAGCTGGTCTTCGGTGACTTCGCTCCAGCAGCGGCGAGGGAACTGTTGAGTGCAGTGGTGCATGGTGGGTTTTCGGAAGGTGAAGTGGATGCAGCGATGGTCGGTCCAATGGAGTTCGGTGGTGTGGCTGAAGGAGACGTGGGAGCTTGCGGAGAAGATGGGGGTCAAGCGCGTGGCTGGCAGAGTGGGTCGGTGTTGTGACGATCTGTCTGAGTCTGAGGTTGGCGAGGTTGTTAATCAGGGCGGTGGAGTTGGTGGTGGTGTTCTCTAGGTAGAAGTTCAGGTCCCGGAGGAGGATGTAGTCTGTGGAGGCAAGGGCGTGTGTACGGATGAAGTCGGCGATGGACTCGCTGAACTGTGGCCAGAGTCCGGGGGTCTGTAGACAAGGGTTCCTCTGAGGGTGGTGTTGGGATCAGTGTGGATCTGCAGGTGTTCGGCGGTGCTGCGGGTGTCGTCGGTGCTGGTCGAGACTCTGAGAGTGTTCCTCTGGCCGATGGCGATTCCTCCTCCAGTTCCGTTGGTGTGGTGCCTGCCACAGGGATGGACATGGCGATGTTTAGTGCCGAGGACGGGTTCATCCAGGTCTCCATCAGGAAGGCAACGTCTGGGGAGGTTGAGTCAAGTAGGTCCCAGAGTTCAACGGCGTGTTTGCGGGCGGAGCGGGTGTTGAGTAGAATGCATCTGAGGTGGTTGTGTTCTTTCAAAGTGGGTGGATTTGTGGATCGAATGCTGGTGAAGCTGCAGTACGGGCAGGAGAAGGGTCCTTGGGTGCGCTTCGGGGCGGCCAGGAAACAAGTGTGTGATCGTCCGGTGTTGTTGCGTGGAGGGTGCTGGCATTGTAGCTGTGACGGGCGTCATGGTGTTCGCGGGGGCTAGGGGTTCTGGCGCTGAGTGCGCTCCAGGCGCGGAAGGGCACAGACGGGCTTGCCTTAGGCGCTCCTACTGTCGCCATATAAGAAAGGTGGGAAGGAGGAGCAGCTGGGAGGCAGGAGCGGGGCGGCAAATTGGTGAGTGGGGAGGTCGGGGACGCAGCGGTGTGAGACGAGTTGAAGTGGGATACAGAAGGCAAAAAGAGGGCACAATCAAGGAGGATCAGGAGAAAAACAGTGCAACAAAATACAGAAAAACAGAACAGTGGCAATAGATAATAACAATACCAGGAAGGGCACAATTAGGGAAGATCAGAAGAAAAACAGTGCAACAAAAATGCAGAAGAACAGAACAGTGGCGAAGTACAGATAGTAACAGTACCAGGCAGGGCACGGCAAAAGACGGCAGAACGATCGCACAGAGCGGCAGGCCTCTAACTGGCAGCAGCGGGGCTCGGGGCACGACATACAGTTGGTGCAGTGCGGCGTGGGGAGCGGCCTACCCTGTAAACAGGGTGGCACCATTGGTTCTGGTATGACCTATATATGACAAAGTCAATCAATCTTATCCCAAAGCCAAACCATCCCGAATTGGACATTGTCATTAAGGCTTCGGCCTATGATCAGCTGCCAGATTTTTCCTGCTTACCCAGTCCCAAACTTTTTGCTGCATATCAAAAAACACCATATTGGAGTCTCACAGGGAATATGAACATACGCTGAATGTTCCTTTTTAGGTCGAGCCTGAGCCAGAACGCATGCGCTGCTCTGCGAGGCTTCTTGAAAGCACTCAAAACTACTCCATGTGGGTCTGACTCCTCCCACACATAGGATCAGCTTTTGAGTGTGTCTTTCAGTAATGAAAGCACGCAAATGATGGGTGCATGTCCCACCTTCTTTTTTTTTTATTTTCACTCCCACAGCGTTTTGCTTTCTGGAGTGAGCAGAGGCACGCAGGGTAGCAGCTGCAGTCCTCATGGGTCAGGTTTCACACATCGCACTGTGCCTTCGCTTTTGCTTGTTACGGTTGTTGTGTACATGTCACATGCACCTTTTTATGCACAAAGTGGACTACGCTGCCCCTGGTATCATCTAAAAAGGTTTCTCGTCCACAATTTTCAATATTTGCTACGATGTGCAGTTTCTCCTGGCATCTATAATGAGACACAAGTGACTTCTAGAAGTGATGCTCTCTTTTGTAGACTTCTGTTGCATGTGGTGTTTGCTAGGTACGGAGGCCTGGGCATGAATCACTCGCATGATATGACGTCATTCATTGATTCTAAACCCTGCCTTCCTCACTAGAACAAACTATGTGACTGTCGGCAAATCTTAAGGTTTTCAGTTTCTTCATTGTCATAATGAGGTGGGCTTCAAGTTGGACTGATCCAAGTTTGGCCGGGGCCTTCACTTTCCTTGGAGTAGGGTGGGAAGGGAACCTTTTTTTTCATCTTACTTCTGATTTAACCTTGAACAGATAATTAATTATTTTTTGGCGTCAAGGGCCTTATTTACCAAAATGGGTCAAAGTTAAAAGTTGTTACGAACAGGGGCCACCAAAATTATTACCACATAAAAGCAGGCAATTGTCATGTTTCATAAATCCCCTGATACCTTTGCATTTCTTAGTTTCTAGTTAGCCCTAAGTGATTCTCTGACGAATGGTTCGCCTGTAGAGGGGGAGTTCTGCGCCTGTGGTGTCACGAGCTGCAGGCCCATGTCCGCGCAAGTGCCAGGAGAAGGCGCCTGTGGTTGATCCCTTACCTGGCTCAGTGCGGGGCCAGGGATTGATTAGCTGTCACTGTAGCGCATGCACCCTCAGCAGACGCGGCATGATGGATGAATGCAGGGATCTCATTTACCCGGTGGTCCTTCCTCTTGGACCATGTTAAGGCTTTCGACGTAAATATTGCTACGCCAATAGAACGCTAATAACATTCCATTGAATATGCTAAAGAGATCAGGCTCAGCCCGAATCCCTCAAAATGTATTTTTGAAGGATCTCCACGCCAAAAAAGCCTTGACACCCGTAACGGTCTATGAAACACACTGCGAAGAATTGGCATCCTTTTTTGTAGAAAAAGTGTGTGTAATTTATAGATCCTTTTTGCCTACACCTTTACCCATCCCTTTTAGTCCTGAATCAATCACCAAACTTATAGTGATTCCTGAAATTTCCCATGAAGAGTTTATTAGACTATGTGGGAAAATCAAGTCTGGCTCTCCTGCTGACCCCCTTAAAACCTGCTCAATTTAGGGAGGCATCCGCGCTTGTGTTGAACCCCCTCTGTCAGATAATTAATTCTTCCTTTGAATAAGCTGTGATACCGGCAAGGTGGAAACGGGCATGGGTATCCCCCATTATTAAAAAACCTACGTTGGATCCCACTAAACCTGAGAATTTCAGGCCTATTTCCCTGCTTCCTTGGCTGGCCAAGGTGGCAGAATCCCACGTCAATAACACTCTTACCAGCTTCTTGTGCTCAAACAATACTTTGGATGCCTCGCAGCATGGTTTCCGAGCCGGTCACAGCACCGAGACGGCACTTCTGAGCATGACGGAACATCTGCAGACCATTTTGGACTCTGGTCAAACGGCGGCACTGATCCTGTTGGATCCGAGTGCTGCCTTTGACACGGTTTTGCATGCGGTTTTATACATCATCTGGAAGAGGCGGGTGTTGGGGGACTCGCTCTGGAGTGGTTCAGAGCCTTTCTAACAGGAAGAACCTTTCGGGTTTCCACTCCCCCGTTCCTTTCTAAGGAACAACCTATTGAGCAGGGAGTCCCCCAGGGCTCGGCACTCAGCCCTACGTTATTCAATCTTTACGTACAGCCACTAGCTGCGGTCGCTAAGCTATGGGAGCTCTCATTGGTCTCATATGCTGACGATACGCAGCTAGTGGTGGCTCTGACTGATGATTCCGTTTTGAGCGCTACTGGGTTTAAGAATGGCCAAACGGCCGTGGCTAACTGGATGGCCTCTTAACTTCTTGCAGCTAAATGCGAGTAGGACGGAGGTTTTATTAGTGGGGAAAAACGCCTCTGCCTGGTGCGCAAAATGGTGGCCCAATACTTTAGGGAATTTTCCCGACCCAAAATCAGAAGTAAAAAACCTTGAGGTCTGGATAGATTCCTCCCTAAGTCTTCGCACTTACACTAAGAAAACGGCAGCCACATGCTTTGGGATTCTACGGAATCTCAAACCTATTCTAATCAATCAATCAATCAATGACACTTATAAAGCGCGCTACATACCCGTAGGGTCTCAAGGCGCTGGGGGGTGGGGGGGGGGGGGGGTGCCGCTACTGCTCGAACAGCCAGGTCTTCAGCTTCTTCCTGAAGGAGAGGTGGTCTTGGGTCAGGCGCAGGTCGGTCGGGAGGGAGTTCCAGGTCTTGGCGGCCAGGTAGGAGAAGGACCTTCCTCCTGTAGTCGCTCTTCGGATGCGGGGGACGGCGGCGAGGGCGTGGTTGGCTGATCGGAGGTGGCGTTTGGGAGCGTAGAAGTTGACTCGGCTGTTGAGGTAGCTCGGGCCTTGGTCGTGTAGGGCTTTGTGTGCGTGGGTAAGGAGGCGGAAGGTGATTCTTTTGTTGACGGGGAGCCAGTGAAGGTCTCTCAGATGTCCGGAGATGTGGCTGGTTCGTGGGATGTCGAGGAGGAGTCTGGCTGAGGCGTTCTGGATCCGCTGGAGTCTCTTCTGGAGCTTGGCGGTGGTACCGGCGTAAAGGGCGTTGCCGTAGTCCAGTCGGCTGGTGACGAGGGCCTGGGTGACGGTCTTCCTGGTCTCGGTGGGGATCCACCAGAAGATCTTCCATAGCATGCGTAGGATGTTGAAGCATGCAGAGGAGACGTTGTTGACTTGCCTGGTCATGGAGAGGGAGGAGTCCAGGATGAAGCCCAGGTTGCGTGCATGGTCTGTCGGTTTGGGTGCGGTGCCCAGGGCGGGAGGCCACCAGGAGTCGTCCCAGGCGGAGGGTGAGGGGCCCAGGATGAGGACCTCCGTCTTGTCCGAGTTCAGTTTCAGGCGGCTGGTCGTCATCCACTCGGCTACCTCTTTCATCCCTTCGTGCAGGTTGGCTCTGGCGGCGGTGGGGTCGTTGGTCAGGGAGAGGATCAGCTGGGTGTCGTCGGCGTAGGAGATTATGCTGAGGTTGTGTTTGCGTACGATGGCCGCGAGGGGGCTCATGTAGACGTTGAAGAGGGTGGGGCTCAGAGATGATCCTTGAGGGACGCCGCAGATGACTTCGGAGGCCTCTGACTTGAACGGTGGTAGGCGGACTCTCTGTGTTCTTCCGTCGAGGAAGGAGATGATCCATTCCAGCGCCTTGTCCTGGATTCCGATGTTGCTGAGGCGCCGTACTAGGGTGCGGTGGCAGACCGTGTTGAATGCCGCGGAGAGGTCTAGGAGGATGAGGGCCGCTGTTTCTCCATTGTCCATCAGGGCTCGGATGTCATCGGTGGCGGCGATGAGGGCAGTCTCGGTGCTGTGTTTGGCTCGGAAGCCGGACTGTGAGGGGTCGAGGGATCCGTTCGTCTCGAGGAAGGCGGCCATCTGCTTGTTGACGGTCTGTTGATGACTTTGGCTGGAAACGGGAGGAGCGAGATGGGGCGGTAGTTCTTGAGGTCGGTGGGGTCCGCTGTTGGTTTCTTGAGTAGAGCGCTGAGTTCGGCGTGTTTCCAGCTCTCAGGGAAGATGGTGGTGTCGAAGGATGTGTTGATGATGTCTCGCAGGTGGGGTGCGATGACAGCGTCGGCCTTGTTGAAGACGTGGTGAGGGCAGGGGTCGGTCGGTGATCCGAGTGGATGGAGTTCATCGTGCGGATGGTGTCTTCGGTGCTGATCGGGGTCCAGGCGTGGAGGGTGGTGGTGGGGGGTGGTTGGTCGGTCATGGTGTGCGTTGGTTGGTTGTAGAAGCTGTTGTGTATGTCCGCGATCTTGTTGTGGAAGTATGAAGCGAGGGAGTTGCAGAGGTCTTGCGATGGGGTGATGTCGTTGTTTCCTGCGCTGGGGTTGGAGAGCTCTTTCACGATGTTGAAGAGTTCCTTGCAGTTGTGTGCGTTGTTGTCCAACCGGTCCTTGAATGCTGTTTTCTTGGCGGCGCGGATCAGCTGGTGGTGTTTCCGGGTGGCAAGTTTGAAGGAGGTCCTGTTGTCCGGTGTCGGTTCCTTTCTCCAGACTTTCTCGAGGGCTCGGCAGTTCTTCTTGGAGCTCTTGAGTTCGTCGGTGAACCATGGCGCCTTCTTGCTGCCGGGTCTGCTAGGCGGGGTCCTCAGTGGGGCGAGTTCGTCCGCGCAGTTGCTGATCCACTTCGTGAGGTTGTCGGCGGCCTGGCTGGGGTTCGCTGAGCTGGCAGGAGGGTGCTGGCTCAGGGAGGTGGCGAGCTGGTCTGCTGTGATCTTGTTCCAGCTTCTGTGGGCGGCCTGTTGCTGGTGTTGGTGGGTCGTCGTTCTCTTGAAGTTGAAGTGGACGCAGCTGTGGTCCGTCCATTGAAGCTCTGTGGCGTGGCTGAAGTCGATGTCTGTGCTGGAAGAGAAGACTGCGTCGAGTGTGTGTCCGGCGAGGTGGGTGGGGGTGGACACCAGTTGCTTGAGTCCCAAGATTGGCGAGGTTGTCGAGCAGGGTGCTGGTGTTGCGGTCGTTGTTGTTCTCTAGATGGAAGTTGAGGTCTCCCAGGAGGATGTAGTCAGCGGAGGGGAGGGCATGCGGGCTGACGAAGTCGGCGATGTCCTCGCTGAATTGTGTGCGTGGTCCCGGGGGTCGGTAGATCAGGGTGCCTCTGAGGGTGGTGGTCGGGTTGGTGTGGATCTGGAAATGCAGGTGTTCGGCGCTGGTCAGGGTGTTGTCGGTGCTGGTCGTGAGACGGATGGTGTTCCTGTGGATGATGGCGATGCCTCCTCCCATCTGGTTGGCGTTTCGGTCCCTCCAGACGATCTTGTAGCCCTCTGGGATAGCGATGGCGATGTCGGGGGCTGAAGAGGCGTTCATCCAGGTCTCCCTGAGGAAGCCAACGTCAGGGGCTGTGGCGTCTAGAAGGTTCCAGAGTTCGATGGCGTGTCTGTGGACGGAGCGGGTGTTGAGCAGGATGCACTTGAGGTGGGTGCTGCTGGTGTTCGACTTGGCGGGTGCTGGTGCGAGGCTAAAATGTTTTGGCCCTTCTACTCGCCAGCTCATAGTGCAATCGACTATTCTCTCTCGCCTGGATTATGCGAGCTCCTTGTTGCTAGGGGCCAACCAGGCAGAGATTGGAAGAGAGCAGCGGGTGCAAAATGCGGCAGCAAGAACTTTGGTAGGCCTCCCTCGCTCTCATCCGGTTACCGATACCTTAAGTAAACTCCATTGGCTGCCTGTTGCTAAGCGGATCCAATTTAAGGCTCTCTTTCATTCAAGATTTTAAAGCTCGCTACTCCTCCTACGCTCTGTCCGCTACTGACCCCGTATGTCCCCTGACGATCTTTGCGTTCAGAAGGCCAGCACCTGGTAGCGGTTCCTTGGGTGAAACGCGCCCGGATGGGCGGGCGCTCTTTCCGCTATCTGCCTGCTAAATTATGGAATGCCTTGCTGTCCCAGTTGCGTGGCTTAAATAATCTCCTATCTTTCAGGAAAGCCATCAAGACTTACCTTTTTCCCTCAGACTAGACCCTACAGCTTGTTGTGTTAGGGCCTGTTGTGCTTTGTAGAGGCAATTGCCCTCCTTGTTAGTTTGATAGCGCCGGGACGCCCCTTGGCTGGGGCAGCTGAGCGCTACATAAAAATATGTAGCATAACATAACATGTAAAATGAATACTAATGCGAGGCTAGGGGGCGCGCGCCAGGCAGACCTCCAGGTGGCCAGTCTCCAGGTGCACTGAAGGGCCTGCCTACAAGGACTGGTGGACACAGGACAAAATATAGCACCAGAGGACTGTCTTTATTATAGCTCCTTTACGTGTCTCTAGTGTCTAAGCGCTTTAACAACAGGTGTTAAAGATACTTGATTTCATGTTATTCATTTTATTTACTCTTTTGGTCGAAAGACTGCAGAGACTGGAATCTCTATCGCAATAGGGTGAATATTTTCCTGCAGTCAGCGCATTAACCTCCTGAGCTATGGTTTAATCTGTTGCTTTATTGATTGAGACTGTTACTTCAGACTTGCGTGATTCTATGTGCCCCTCTAAACCATGTCCTCTGCCCTAGAGGCCCTAATCCCATCTCATCGCTCCAATTAAAGGGGTCTTCGACTTCTTCAAACTAGGATTGTCCACCATGGGACTGGGAGGTCCTTATCCAGTGCTTGATTAGGAGGATAGCCCCTGGATAGGGAAAGAAGTTCGATTTCCTACCCCTTAATGAGCACTCGATGAATCAACAGCATTTGTACAGTGCAGCACTGTCACCCTGAGGCGTATTTGGGCGCTGTGTCTGTCGAAGAACCAGGGCTTGAATTATCTTCTGAAGTGATGACTAAAGGGCATTCTAGGTTTTCGAGAACCTAGCGTCGCTTTATGTAGTGCTACAAGATCCTAACGAGCTCATGTAGCGCTTAGATTTGCACGGAGTTCCAGTGTGCTCCTTGAATGTACGATTGAAAATGGTATAGAGTGAACCGTTAAGAGCAGTGCATAAGGTTTGAAGCCACCGTAGATGTTGCAGACAGCGTACCAATAGGCACAACTGTGCATGCTAGTACAACACATCTTTCTGTGGCACTTGTTTTAAAAGATGTATGCATATTTATAGAATGCATGGGAGACACTGGTTTTTCTAAACTCCAAAGGTTTAACGTATTACATTCGCATTCTCATCTCAGAATATTTTTGTTGTGAGAACATTATATTGCTACTTGCTTGTCATTTCTTATTACAAGTGAGTAGGGACTTCACACTAACCCGTCCTAGAGGACAGCACCGAGCTGGCACTCAAGTCCATTCTCTGTGCACGGAAAGCCAGGGAGAACAAGCATTGGCAAAGTCAATAGGTTTTGCTAATGAGAACTATTGGCAATGTTTTGTAGACATGCTGTACAGCAGCGCGGCTGCTCTGCATTGTGGCTAAAACGAATTTTAAAAAGTGCTATGAAGGAGCCAAAGGTAATGTGATATCTTTTTAAAGTGCATTAGTACTGGATACAACCTAGTCCTATTTATTATTGTTATAGTCATGCTGCACAGCAGCTGTGCCGTTATACAGCGGGCTACAAATCACTGGCAAAGTCAGGAATTACCTTGGTGTACAGCATAAAAAAGGCAGTGGCAAAGCCAATAGTCACAAAGGCGAGACCGTTTGGCTTTGCCAATGCTTGTTCCTTACCTCGTCAGACAAGCGTCTAATTTTAGTACCTTTTATCGCATAGTCTGGAAAAAACATAATACTTGCCCCTCTCCAGAGTCCATTCCTTCTCCTCTATAGCCAGTTTCAGCATTGCGTTTGCCATCGAAATTGAGGAATTGGGCAATCAACGGCCACGGTGGGCCCCCAAGTGTGGGCCAAGGGATCAGCACCCCTTGAGCCTCTCTATAAAAAAAAAGCAGGGTGAAAGTGATTCCAGGCCCATAAGGGAGTGTATCCAATCGTACAAGAATGTTTCTGAGCACGCCACCTCCTTCCCTTTGGGCATTCCCGTGATGTGGAGGTTACAACTTGCCCTCCTCTCCACTTCGTCTACTCTGTCCTTGAGACAGCCAGGCCATCCAAACTATGAAGGGGCAACCCTTTAACCCTGGAAACCTGGGCTACTGATTGCAAAATAGGACTGTGGTTCCATTTATTTATTTATTTAAAATGTTTTGTATAGCACGAACAAGACCCCAAAGGGTATCAGAGCGCTTCACAGTAAAGGAGGGAGGAACAAGGTGAGGGGACATTGAAGAGAGGGTAACATAATGAGGTACTAAGATGGTACAAGGATGTGAGCCAACATTATTTTATAGGGTAAGACAGGGAATCATAGTTGCGTAGAATACAATTGTTAGGTTTTGAAGTGGAGGACTTTGTGCGTCAGACAAGCAATCTTTAGTTGTATTCTTGCTTCATAGGGTAACTACTTTAGAGCTCTTAAGGCTGGGGATATGTGCTCATTTCTATTTGTATCGGTGACCAGTCTGGAAGCGGCATTCAACGATTGCCTGAGAGCGGGGCCAAGGTATATTTGGGGAGGCCACAGAGCGTTGCGCTCCCATAGTCTAGTCTCGGTAGGACAAGTGCTTGTACCACCTGCTTGAACTTCTTTTGGGAGGAATGGTTTTATGTTTCTAAGAATTCTCATTTGGTGGTTCGAACCCTTGCAAGTCTTACTAATATTTTTCTTCATGTTCAGGTGTGAGTCTAGGGGGATTCCAAGAGATTTAGCGGAGTCGATGGTAACTGGGGAGCAGTTGAAGGTAGAGAGTTGTTTCATCCAGAGGTCAATCTTGGCGGGGGTGCTTAGGAGGGGAAATAAGAAGGAATTCTGTTTTGGCGGTGTTCGGCAGAAGGTGGTTTTCAGTTAACCAGTTTTGGGTGAACGACGAGGAGTAGTTGAGTGAGATGAAGTCTTCAGATGAATTGATTTTAAGATAAAGTTGTGTGTCATCCGCATACATAGGGAAAAGAATGTTCATGGGGGAGTAATTATACCTAATCCTCCTAGGTTAAATATTGTAATCCAGAAACCATTGGACCAAGTCATACAGTACATTTAATTGAATACATTGTATCCAATTTCAGGTGGTCAAAAAAATAACGCAGTGAAAGTGAATAGTGGCATTTGTGAAAGGTTGTGCGTTGGTGCAGTACACAACAAATTGTATAAATCATATATAGACAAATGACTAGGGCCTGATGAAACGCTGATACTCAACACAACTTGAAATAGGAGTATGGTGCATGCATCATTATAAATCCTATAAGTCCACTAGTCTCTTTTGTTCAAGTTTCAACCCTTTCCAATGTAATTTGGCATGGACATCATCATGACAGCAAGAAATTGGTAGTGCCCAATACCAAAGGAAAAAATAATCCATTCAAATTAAATCAAAACATGAATGTTGATTTGGTAAATAGAAGTAGCCCGATACCGCCAAATTGCTGGAATCTGGTACCGTCTTACGATAGGATAGACCATACCTCCAGTGATCAGATGTACTCTGTAGACACTATAAACATCCAAGCTGTCAAGAGAGCAAGTTGCATGGAGAACAAGGTGCTGGGACACCTCAGACAACTTCTTCTTGCCTTCCAAGTCTGAGACTCTTTGTTCAACCTCCTTAACCTTATTCCCTACTTTCCTCTAGTCCTCTCTCATTAGCGCTACGTCTACTCCCACTTCTCCAAAGCCGAATCTCTTGTGACTCACAGGATATCTTCTGTTTCCATCATTTCAGGAGACTGTGTTTGCTCATCTCGATCATTGTGTTTATCACCTGAAGTGACTTTGCCGCCACTCCTGCTCAAGGCGGGCTGGGTATATTTGTAAAATTTGCCATGGCTGGGTATCTGTCCTTTCTTCTTTTTACCATCTCTGGATGTTGCCATGTTAAGCGGCTGCAAGCCCCTTTTTTGCCACATGTGCCATCTGTCAGCAGCTCCTCACATTTTCCTAATGGTATTGGTCAGACTCTCGGTTTGGGCCCATGACTTTCGCAGGGTTTTGCTATCATTCCAGCAATGGGTCTTCGAAGGGGCGCGACTACCCACATGGTGTCCGCCTATGCCGATGACATTATCCTATATCTCCGCGATCTGAGGGGAGACCTGGCTCCTATAGCTCAAATATTCGAGGACTTCAGACACTTGTCGGGCCTCACCATAAGCGAATCCAAGTCCTACGGGTTCACGTTTGCCGCCCCTGGCCCGCTCGCACCCCTACCCTTCGCACCGCATACCTTTCAGATGGCAGATACCACCTTCCGCTATCTCGGGATACAGATCTTCAGGGATGCCGATGTCATGCTAGATGGCAACATTGGCCGTGCTATTAGAACGCTTAAATCGCAAGTTCAATTTTGGTTGTCATTGCCCCTATCGGTGGTCGGCAGAATAGCCATCTCCAAAATGGTGATGCTCCCCCGCCTCATTTACTATTTTACCAACTTGCCGTTTCTGATCCCTGCATCGACATTCAAATCGCTGGATACGCTCCTCACCGAACTCATATGGGGCTCGGGACGGCGGCGCATAGGCCTTGCCAAATTGCAGCTCACTTCTGGAGCCGGAGGCATGGGAGTGCCAGACTTCAGGGCCTACAACTTCGCAGGTCAGTTGCAATGGCTAGCATACTGGCTAGCTGGTCGGAACCTACAAGAAATTGACATGACGGAGGAAGACCACTCCAGAGGGAGGATCCATTTCTTGCTCTTGCCCCACTCGGACCTACCAAGGAATACTCCACCGCTTCTCTCGGCTTGCTGTCCGATACTGGCGGAAGGCGTTGAAGTACACAACACCGGCGACATCCTATGCCCCTACAATCCCGCTACTAGGTATCCCGTTGGAGATGGGCCCGCTCACAATGCACGCACTTACACCTTGGCTCAATACTGGGGTGGCAACTATAGGGGACCTCTTTGCTGAAGGGCGAATGCTGTCCTTCGGAGACTTTAGGGCTGCACATGGTGTCCCCGGGGGATCCTTCCTCCTACATGCCGGCCTCCGCCATTACGTGGCTGGGAAATGGGTGCACGAGGGGGTGGAACCGCCCACGAACCCCTTGCCATCGATGCTGTATCTTATGGGGACGGGGAGCCACCTGACTAAATGGCTGACTGCTAGCATCAGAACGGGGAGAGCAATCCCGCTCCTACCTCTCAGGGTAAGGTGGAAGGGTGATGTGGGTAGATCGCTAAGGGACAAGGAATGGGAACGTATTCTCCAATGGGGATGTTCGAAACGGAGGGAGATGGGGAGTCTGTGGAGTCGATGCCATAGCACTGGACTGAGTCCTGCCACACTGGGCGCACATGTGCCGCACCATAGGTGGTTCACTAGACAATGCCACGGGATTCCCCGTGCTTTAATTACTGCTGTCCATGACTAACTATATAGAGTGCTACTACTGGGAAGAACGGGCCCAAGGGTACAGCCAAGTATGATCAGACTTATAAATGCATGTGCTACGAGTGTCGGGGGGGATTTTTGCGGGTGGAGGGTGGGATTTTTCAGCGTTTTTTAAGGGGATCGTTTACTTGTTTAGTTGTACAACAAAATACAAAATGTATGATGATTCAGCTGGTATTATGTCAATGGGAGCACAACTCACTCTGCTTTGGACTCTACTGATAACTCTGTAGTGTTGCTCGAACCACTATGCTAATAAACAGATTTTCCCAAAAAAAAATCATTCCAGCAATGGGTCTGCCACTGCCTGGGGGCCCAGACATAAATCGTAAAGGGGGCTGCACAAGCCCCCCCACACACACAACCAGCAGACAGCCTGTATCTCCCATAACACCAGTGTGTCTCTTCAATTTGATCTGGTATTGTGGGCCCGCTGGGGCTCCAGTGTTGCAGATCTGATAAAGCCGTAGATCCAGACCGAAGAGCTGGCCTTTAAATCGCTCCTCACCTTTTCATGCAGGATCAATTCCCGGGACTTCCTGAGACCTCTGCACAGTGCCACCAGGCCTGAAGTTCTGTCCCACTCAGTCTGTCTTCTCTTGGTCCGGCAGGTTTCCTACAGCCAAATCCGACCTTGTGAGGAGTGTCTGTAGAATTGGTTCTGGCCCAAAATCATGCGTTCCACCTTCTCTGCAAGCTTCACCATGCATGGTGGCGCTAGGTGGCGCGCGTCAAAGATGGCCGCACACCCGTGAGGCTTCTGCCGCGTCGGGTGGAAAATTATCAGTTATACCCATCCTGAAATGTAGCAGAGTTCCTTACGACGCATAAACTGCTGCCGGAACCTTTGCTGATACCAGCGGTGAGGTCACATTGGCACTGGAGCTGAATACTGCAAGACGGTGGCCTGCGTGACTCCGCGCTTATTGCTGCGTCTCGAGCTGAAGGACGGCTGTGTGAGACAGGCGAAGCCGCGGTCTGGTGGGAAGGTACAGGCTTGACTCTTGTGGCGGCCGCGGTGTGGAAGACTCCCAACAGAGCAGCCGCCAGTAAATGACCCGCGACAGTGCAGTGCCATAACCCCAAGGTGAGCTGATACGGAAGGGGGGTGCGGCGAGGGCTACATAACATCGCTGATGCTGGGAGCAGCCTGCGAGAAAGCGTTTGAATCGGGCTCAATAACTCTGTGGCTGTGATGGGCTGCCTGTAGACACAGTGAAGTGCGCTGGGAGAAAACTTGTGATCCAGGGAGCTGGGAGGCAATAACAGAGGAATAGCGTGCAATCCCATATCACACAGAGGCCCAACACTATCTAAACCTGTGCACTGCTGAGCCCAGCATAGAGGGGTGGTGAGGACACCATTTCGTCAGCTTGGCAGCATCCGGAATATCCACAGGACCCAGGGTTGGCAGGGGAAGCTGGTGAGCACCTTAGGACTCAAACCCTTGTGACTGTGCTTCAGGGTTAGGAGCTGCGGCCTCTAACTCTTTCGTGGGGCCCGGAATTTGCTGCAGGGCCAATACTGAACACAATGGAGAGAGCGTGTGGGTGACGGAGAGGACGGCCATTTTATAACGCAGTGAGGAGAGCCAAAATTGGAACCACAGCCTGCCCAGAGGACTCGAGCGTACAGGTGGTGGGCACAATGGGGCGTACAAAATACCTTTTGAATCACAGTTCAGCGAGGGGTTATTAGTGTTCAGAATTTAGATGGTGTACAACAGGTAGTGGTTGAGTAGTCACGAAAGGGTGGTACTGGTTACTGCTGCTTGTTCAGAGAGAACCCTGAAAACTCTGAAACCAAAGGGTGAAGGAGCTAACCCTTATGAAAAGTAAAACGACCAGTCAAGCGCACACAACAATTGTAATGGTATGAGTAGTCAAGGTAAGGTGTTTAAGGATAAGATCACACACAAATGTTCTTTCTATCTTGTTTTAATGGGTATGTGAATAGTCCTCCTATCAAAGGAGACCCACAAAGAAAGAAAAACAGCCGACACGTGTTTAGTCAGATAGGGTGTTAACCCAATGACTCTTCAGGGCTGGAGGTGATACAAAAGAAAGGGGTTTGGGAATGATATCAATGACAATGCGAAAGAACACATTACAAACTGAAAATCAAGGAAAGGGATACCTAGTGTGTGTGGAAACCAATAGAAGAAGGGACACAGGAAAAAACACCTAAAGTGAGAAAAAACAATATTGTGACCACATAGTGATGGCTGTCTTAGCATGTGAAATAACAATAATCAGCGTACTGAGAACAGAAAAAGTTCAGGAAAAGGGAAGCACAGGAGGAAGAAACACAGAGGACCTAAGTGAATTGCCTAAATGATGACAATGGTCCTGGTCGAGTACCTGTAAAAGAAGGGAGAAACCGAAAACAGAATACGAAGGGGTAAACTGCAAGTGCGTGCGGTGATGTGGGAACCAGTGACACAATATTATGACTGAGAATCGTAACACTGTATTATAAAATCCTCCAAATATAATTGTTCCGATGCGAAGTTGATGGAGTGACCTGCTGTGTATACGCTCTGGACGAATACACAACAAACATACTGATATAAGTACATATGCATAATGATTGTAGAGATTGGAACTGTATCCACGATTATTTCACCTAGTCGAGGGGAAAGAAAGAACTGTCCATTTTTCCTGCAACAACGCTAATCGGTGGGCAGGTTTCTAAGCACGTGGTAAACCTAACAGTTAAAGGAGAAAACATACTGCAATAACCCAGTTTTCATGGAACAAATAAAGTTTAACCGCCTGCCATGTTCAGGACCGGTAGAAAAAGGTAAAAGTTCAAACAAAGTACAGAGTGAAACAGTCTGAACAGTTTAAAAAGTGGTGGAGGAGAAAATTAAAGGAAGAAGCCAGTTGGGTAAGAAAGGTGCAAAAGTGTGAAATATCGTAGTATATGTGGGAGAAAAGTAGAGAAGGCTGTGTTAGGATGATGGAAGCACCGGGTTAAATGGTGCCCCGCCAAAATATGGGAACAATATAGAGTAAAGGAGTCTAACTCACCGGGGGACCGGTGATAATTCCAACCCGGTCCTGATCGGGTGTTCAAGCCAAGAATGTGCAACAGTCCGCACAAAGTGTAATTGGCTGAAGGGTAAGAAGCTCGTATTTAGACAAAGGCGGGTAATGCCTGTTGTCAAGGCAACGAGCGGCTGCATGAGAAAAAAGATAGGGAATAATTTCAGTAATCCCAGGGTATGAGCAATAAGGAAACAAAGGCGGAGGGGATCACTCGCCCATGTGTAGTTTTACTGGTATGCCGATGAGTCATGCGGAAGGTATTGCCGGATACGGCAAACACCCAGGCTAATGTTAAAATCGTCTTGTATACTCCAGCACGCAATGCGTCCGAGGATGTCAACTAGAACGCTCATCACCGCGAGGGTGTGTGTAAGCGATTGCTCGAAATAAACAAAAGACTAAGCTCAAGATTCAGGTGTTCGTTAAAGAAGAGACCAGTAGTGTCGATAATAAGGGCACGAAAAATTGAAAGTAGAAAAAATGGGACCTCTTGTTGGATTCGAGTGGTGTCGTCATATATAGAGAAAATGTTTTTAAAAAACGGATGGAGATGGAGAAAAAGTGAGTTCGCTTGAGGCTTGGCTTAGTGTTTATGGAATTCTGCAACGTTGTGTGAAGAAAAAAAATGGGGGTATAGAAGTAAAAGCATGAGGGCACAGAATCACAGCGTGTTAAAGTAGCAAAGAGAAGATGAAAAGGAAAGAAAGGCGACATAGGATATTGGAGCATAGGATTGCAGTGATAGCAATGTATATCAGTATATAGGCAATTAGCATATTTTTCATACAGTTAATCGAAACAATGTTTGAGTAGGAACAAACATATGTTACATCTATTCAAGTTCATGGTCCTAGAAAATAATGAAGCTCATCATCCGTGTTCTGTCTGTACTTTACTGAGTGAAGGCGCATGATCAAGGTGGCTTTCTGGCGTCTTAGTCTTAGTTCTCGATTACCCCCTTTCACATTCGCATCTGTTACATCAATCCCAAAGAAAGTGAAATTCTTTGTTGTGCCTTGTGAGGGGCGGGTGGCCATGTGTGTTGCCATTGGATAACGTACATCATGTTGGAAAATGGCCCGTGCATGTTCTCTGATTTGTTCTCTCAGGGGTCGGATAGTGCTGCCTACATATAAACTGTGGCACGTGCATTGAATGATATATACCACATATCTGGTATTGCACTTTATGTTGGTATTGATGGTGAATTGTTGTTTGTGGAAGCCACTGAAGGTCTTAACGCCATGGTTGGCCCATCTGCACATTCCACAATTGCCACATCTGTAGAAGCCCTTGGATCTTTCTGTTAGCCATGTTGTGTTCCTGGTACAATGAGGAACTGTAGGGCATAGTCTATTTCTTAGGTTTCTTCCACGTCGATATGTGATCTGGGGTCTGATTGTGATTGCATCTTTCAAAGTTCTATCAGCTAGTAGGATGCCCCAATGTTTGTTGATGCTTTTTTTTTTTTTTACTGTTGAGCTTATTTCGTTGAAGTCCATTACCAGTCTCACTGGTTGGGGTGCAGTGGTGTCTGTTTTTTGATTGGTGAGAGTAGCTTCTCTATTGATTCGTTTGATTCTGTTTTTTGCCTTGTGCAGTACCAGCGGTTTATATCCTCTTTTGGAGAAGCATTTGGTCATGTCTTGGATTCATAGGTCAAATTCCATATTGTCACTGCAGTTTCTTCTAGCACGTACAAACTCTCCATATGGAATTGTGTTGATCTAATGAGGGGAATGTGAGCTGCCTGCGTGTAAAACCGCATTGCAAGAAGTTTTTTTCGAAACAGATGACTATGAAGAGCATTGTTTTTGATGTAGAGTTCAACATCTAGGAACGTAACATTCGTGGTGCTTATGTGGCTGGTAAATCTCATGTCCATGTTGTTGTCGTTCAGATATTTGCAGAAATCCTCCAGTTTTTCTTTTGTTCCGGACCAGATAAGTAGACAGTCGTCAATATACCTGCCCCAGTACACTATGTGGTCGACCCAGGGCAGGCCTTTGCTACCCCAGATGAATTCTGCTTCTAGTGCTCCCATGTAGAGGTTGGCAAAGGAAGGGGAGACTCTAGACCCCATGGCTACTCCCTTGGTTTGCCTATACCACTGTTTGTCATAGAGAAAAAAGTTGTTCATTAGTATGATGTTCATCATGGACGTAAGCATTTTGGTGTGTTCCCATAGAGTGATGGGTCTGTTCTTCAGAAATTTATTCACTGCTGTTAGTCCCATGCTGGGATTGATAGAGGTGTAGAGAGAGACTACATCAAGGGTGGCCATAATTAGATTAGGTTGCCACTCCATGTCTGTGAGGATGCCTAGGATGTGTTTGGTATCCTTTATGAATGATGGTAAGTTGCTGACCATTGGGTTTAGGAACACATCCGCATATTGTGATAATTTCTCAGTAGGACCTTTTAGGAAGAGTGATAAGTAGGTCTTATTACTTTCATGTACAGGAATTCGTCTTCATGGATTAGTCCTTGCATGTTCTATTCACAGAGGTGTTTATTGATAAGATTTGTAAGAGGACCTATAGGGTTGTAGTCTAGTCTCGATTAACAGCTGGTATCAGATAGTTGGGTGAGAATTTCGTTGTGTTAATCAACTTTGTTCATGACCACTACATTGCCCCCTTTGTCAGCTTCTCTAATGATGAGATCATGGTTGTTGCTGTGAGATTTTAGCGCAAGTCTTTCGTCTCTAGACAGGTTGTCAATATGTCTAGATTTTTTTTGTACTCCGTTTCTTCTCATGTTTCTCAATGTCATTGAGGACTAGATTGTAGAATACGTCCACTGGGCTACCTCCTGGTAAGGTGGGAGTCCATTTTGATTTCTTTTTGAGGCCACTCCTGATTGTCTGATTAGTTTCTAGCTCCAGATCGTTCAGGAGATTTTCAAACGAGTTTGGCGGATCATCAAAGTCTGTCAAGGAGAGTAGTAGATGAGTGGCTTGCACTTCATTGATGCTGAGGGCGTTTGGGAGGTCATTTTGAGGTGTTCTGGAGATACTATCTGACATGTCTTGATGACCAAAAAAATGTTTTTTTTAGTTTGAGTCCTCGTATAAATTTGAAGAGATCTATTTTAACCCTGCAGTGGTCCCCTTGTTCATGGGGGTTAAAACTGAGACCTTTGCTCAAAAGTGAAATCATGTTGGTGTCTAAATGTTCAGAGGAGAGGTTAACAACTTGTACTTCTATGTTGTTCTCCTTGTCTACTTCTTGTTCACTGAGCATAGCTCCTCCCTGTAGTTGTCTTTTGCCTGCTCTGTTACCTCTCCAGGTCTTCTGTCCGTGGTATTTGGTCGCGAGCGATTCTCTCGTCTGATAGTCTGTATTTCTCGTAAAAAATTGTTGTTGGAGGATCCTGATGGGGTAGTGCTGGGTCCTGCGACATTTGTGGATGTAGTCTGGTTCTCATTTTCGCTATCACTGTTGGGGATACTGTTAAGTGGAACTGGAGGAGATCGATGAGACTTCTGCTATAGGGCTTTGATTGGAGCGTGGTGTTTTTTTGATGAGTTGATCATACTTTTTAGCAAACTTGAAAACTCGACCTTCACAGTAATCTGCCTCGTCCCTCTTTAGTTGTCTTGCTTTGCGATCTTTTATTTCATTTTGATGTTTTAGTAGAATGTCATTCATTATTTTATAATTTTTCTTAGTTGTGTCTTTGAGGTCTAAGTCGTGGATTTCTTTTTCCAATTCATTGATCTCTACCTGCAACTTATCCATTTTGCGCTCTGCACTCTCAATTAGAATGAGTATTAAGGTGTTAGAATTGTTAGTTATCGTTTCTTACCATTTGTTTAATAAGTCGTCGTCCAGATCTTCAAAGGTGGGAAAAGTCTGTGAGCGTAGTCCTCTTGGTACTCTATGTAGCCTGAGATATTGCTTAAGAGTGGCACTATCCCACCATCTGGAATTTTCCGTTTTTTTGAGTTTTTCTAGTTTTATGAATTTTTCTTTCAGACCTTGTCTACTTTGTTGGTTTCCACTGGTTGGGGTGGTTGTAGGTTGGGCCCCACTGGCCAGATTGTCAAATAATTCTGAGGCAACCTTATCCCTATCCATGTTTAGAACAATTGAGTTTAGATAGTGTCTACCACTGTGGCTGCCTTTCTGAGACAAATGAGTTTACAGTTCAGCGAGGGGTTATTAGTGTTCAGAATTTAGATGGCGCACAACAGGTAGTGGTTGAGTAGTCACGAAAGGGTAGTACTGATTGGTGCTGCTTGTTCAGAGAGAATCCTGAAAACTCTGAAACCAAAGGGTGAAGGAGCTAACCCTTATGAAAAGTAAAACGACCAGTCAAGCGCACACAACAATTGTAAAGGTATGAGTAGTCCAGGTAAGGTGTTTAAGGATAAGATCACACACGAATGTTCTTTCTATCTTGTTTTAATGGGTATGTGAATAGTTCTCCTATCAAAGGAGACCCACAAAGAAAGAAAAACAGCCGACACGTGTTTTGTCAGATAGGGTGTTAACCCAATGACTCTTCAGGGCTGGAGGTGATATAAAAGAAAGGGGTTTGGGAATGATATCAATGGCAATGCGAAAGAACACATTACAAACTGAAAATCATCAAGGAAAGGGATACCTAGTGAGTGTGGAAACCAATAGAAGATAGTGGGGAGGGACACAGGAAGTGACTGGCAACTCTATAGAAAAACACCTAAAATGAGAAAAAACAATATTGTGACCACATAGTGATGGGTGTCTTAGCATGTGAAATAACATTAATCAGCGTATTGAGAACAGAAAAAGTTAAGGAAAAGGTAGGCACCGGGGGAAGAAACACAGAGGACCTAAGTGAATTGCCTAAATGATGACAACGGTCCTGGTTGAGTTCCTGTAAAAGAAGGGAGAAAGAGAAAACAGAATACGAAGGGGTAAACTGCAAGTGCGTGCGGTGATGTGGGAACCAGTGACACAATATTATGACTGAGAATCGTAACACTGCATTATAAAATCCTCCAAATATAATTGTCGCGATGCGAAGTTGATGGAGTGACCTGCTGCTACCTTGGGAAAAGAAAAAGCAGTGTATACGCTCTGGACGAATACACAACAAACATACTGATATAAGTACATATGCATAATAATTGTAGAGATTGGAACTGTATCCACGATTATTTCACCTAGTTGAGGGGAAAGAAAGAAATGTCAATTTTTCCTGCAACAACGCTAATCGGTGGGCAGATTTCTAAGCGCGTGGTAAACCTAACAGTTAAATGAGAAAGCATACTGCAATAACCCAGTTTTACCTTTTTCTACCGGTCCTGTACACGGCAGGCGCTTTCACTTTATTTGTTCCATGAAAACAACTTTGCTATCTCTAGGGACTCGAGGCAAGGTTGCCCCTTGTCCCCAATTTTGTTTGCTTTAGCAATTGAGCCCTTAGCTGCAAAGATAAGTCAACATCATAAAGAGAGAGCATTAGTATACCCATCTAAACAGTTGCTCATATCACAATATGCAGACGATATTACATTAAAAAAAAACAAGAAAATCTTAATCCGGTCTTGCGGGAAATTTTCCCCCTGACGGACAAGACTATCCCACACTATCTTGACTACTCCCTGGTCTGGAAGGCAGACTAAATTAAATATCTGGGAATACACTTAACTAGGGACAAAGAAGTAATTATGCGTGCAAATTATGGGACTGCAATAGATAGTGACGGACAACATTACCCAGTGGGTGAAATTACCTCTCTCGATGGTGGGGAGAGTCTCCCTTATTAAGATGGTCCTCCTATCGAAATTCATATATCTATTTAACAATATTCCTTATCATTCTGGGAGGTTTTTCTTTAAATCGCTCAAAACACAACTAACACAACTTATATGGGGAGGGAAACAAGTGCGACAAAGCCTTGCAACACTGATGTTGCCATATCACCAAGGAGGATTTGAAGTCCCCAATTTCGAGTTTTGAACGTTTTGAAGCCTACTGGTTTCACCCGCCCCAGTTTATGCCACACTTGGCGGTTGAGGATAGTTATATGGCCCTATTGCACTTTCTGGTTACCCGTTCACGGCAGTAAAAGACCGGGATTGTGACCCATCCACGGTGGTCTGTACCAACACCGCTTGGCAAAGGATTGCTACCAGATTGCAAGTCCCATTGATGTACTCCCCCAGACTGCACTTAGTGTGTCATCCTTTGCTGCAGGTCACATATGGAGTGATATGTAGGAGATTGCTCGATAGTCTACAATACACCACTTGACGGGATCTCTATGTCGGGGACAGGTTCACTCCAGGGAGTAGTTCTTTGGAGCACACACTCCTACCACTATGGATCTGTTCATATACATACGACTCCGGCAAAGCGTAAAGGCTGCCACTCCGTCATTCCCCTTGGAACCAATTACTCTACCACCTCTACACGCACTATTGCAGCCCAGACCTCCCAAACACATCACGTCCCTGCTGTACAAATACATACTTAACCCGCCACCTTCCTACGTCCCGCTTGCCTGGATGGAGTGGGATAGAGGGACCTGGAGGTGCCCCTGGTGGACGAGCAATGGGAATTTAGTTGCATGCAGACAGAAACAGTTGCAGCTAGTAGCCGGCTACGACTCATCCACTATAAATTCCTACCACAGCTATATTATACTCATTTCAAACTTCATAAATTCCGCCTGCAGGAAGATGACAGATGTGCAAGATGTGGAGGTGAGGGGGCGAAATTTCTTCATTTGGCATGGCAAGATCCACAAGTGCTGGAATACTTTTCAAAGGTGTTTGAAGGTATGTCGCACATGATAGGGGCGCAGGCGTGGCCAACCTCATTGGTGGCCCTCCTGTGTAGCACCCAAGATGTAGTTACAGTTCACAAAAAGTACCTTGCGATGGGCCTTCTACTTGCGAAGCTGAGTCGCCTGTAGGTGGGGGAAGGGGCCGTGCCCCAAAGTTTGAAGACTGGATACAAGACTTGACCAACTGGCAGGGGCATTTGAATTGCTCTGCTGAGCTTTTACCCCTGAAATCGCGGCCGAAGGACATATGAGGTCCTCTGACCGCATACCTCTTAGCACAAGGGGTGGACATTGACACGGAGGAGGAGGTGGGTGGGGCCCAGACGGTGGAAGGGATGGTTGAGCAACCTCTATCCTCCCAGAATGATGTCGAAGCTCCGGAGCCCTGATGGTTGACAGACGTGGAGTGGTGAAAGAACTGGGTTGGATGGGTAAAGGGCCTATTTTTGCATAGGAACGCTATGCTAACCCTATCACTCAAGAACTGTAAGTACGGGCTAACCTACAAGTGAAATCATAACCCTTGGTCTTCAGAGTTGCGTGCTACCATGCCCTACACGTCTTCATATTCCTGGAAGTCTGTATTGCTGAAACTATGTATGTTTAAAGGGCTGGGTGGGGGGGGTGTATTGTTCGGATTCTTTGTGAATTATACACTAGAGGTTTAGTTTTTGAGTCACATCTAGTTCATGTTGCTTGATAATTCGCTGACTCAAAAAAGCTTCACCATGCATGGCCTCCTTCCTTATTTAGTCTCAAAGTGGCATTGCCAGGCCGGAAGCCACCCGCTCTGTGAAGAACACTGAGAGCACCTTCCCGGGAACCGCTTCAAGCGCAGATGTCACACATTGTGCGATAGGAAGGCTCAGCTGGACCTGTCCTTCACCAGAGCAAGCCATGCTTCCCCTGGTGCCCCTCTCTGGCTTTGGTAGCTAGCTATGGCCCACCTCCAGGCCAATTGAGAAACTCTTCTCAAGGTTCTGCAGGTCTCACAAACTGCCCACAAGGCTTTGGGATCCAGATTAGTTTATTGTGATCAGAATTATGTTGAATTTATGGGGGATTCTGCAAATGTTCACCAGTCTTGCCTGACTGGCTCCACCCTATCTCTCATATTACCCCAATTATAAACCTAACCTTTGCCCTTGCCTTAAAACTTCCCTGGGGTAGGGTAAAGTGGGCAGTTGTCCTGGGCCCACCTTCCATTGGGCCCCCTGACAAAGTGAAGTTTCTCTATTTCACCTCTTCCTTTTGCAATATTTCAACTCCTCTCTTCCTGTCTCTACCTCAGACTACTGATTTTGGGGGGTCATGGAAAGATATATTTCAGCATTTTTTGTGTGACTCAATTTCTGCATGTTTTTTGTCATGCAGGCTTAAATTGGCAGAAAATGGGTAATAGAAATCAAAGCTTTTCTGAACAAGGGCTAACAAAATATTTCTTTCCAGAGGCCTAAAAAATCCTTAAGGTGAGACTGCCCTACCTTGCCTTGCCTTACCCTACCCTACCCTACCCTACCCTAACCTAACCTTACCTCTGGAATATTTAAAAGGATCTTTTAAATCGAATCTCAGCTGTCATGTCACATATTTTGCCTTTTGCTGGATTCTGTATGCATTTATGCTGGATTTAGAACACTGTTCTTTACCACTACTAACCAGAAGCAAAGTTTCTGTGCTCCCCCTTTTAATCATGGTCTAATTGGCCTTTGGCCCTAATTGACATAATTAATTCACCTATAAGTCCCTAGTATATGGTACAGTACAGTACCCAGCACCTGTGAGTTGTCGTTAGTGGACTGCAGCACCTATTGTGCCATCCACTATAGTGGCAGTGCAAGCATGGCTTTAGGCCTACTATTTTAGCCTGACTGGAGCATTGTATAAACTGAAACTTGACCTCACAGAATAAGCCCTTTTTTGACAGGCCAAACCCTTCCTTTCAGATAATAATGTCACACCAATGTAGGCCTTGCAACCCACAAGTTAGGGTGAATGGTATTTGAAACTAGGACATGTGGAAATGTAATAGTAATAAGTCTTTACAGTGACTAGTACCTAGAAACTATTTTCACTGTGGCAGACTTAACTGTCCCATGTAGAAAACTGCATCACAGATTAAAATACTAATACTTTATCTCTGGAATGGGACCAGCTAAAAAAATATTTAGACAACTATTTTATTAAAAATCCAATGCAAAGTTGAATTTTTAATAAATATTACAGAAAAGTAACTTTTACAAAGTTGCCTTTCCGCTTCCTGAAGTTCTGAAGGCTAATTTGCATTGACTCTCCAGCTTCTCCCAGTCAGTGAATAGATGTGAAATGTCTCCCCACGAGCAAACAATAGGCTGACTTGAATGGGCAGAGATTGCTCCTCAGAACTCTAGGGAATACGCTTGACAGGCCTGCTGGGTTCACATATAACACTTGGGGCAGAGAAAAGGAAGCTAAGACAATTATCGTGGTTTAACTGTGTGGTTGCTGAATGATTATGCTTTTGTCTTAGTAGACTTCTGTCTCTGGGTGTTTTGTGGGTACAGTGGCTGCCTTAACCTCTTGGCTGCTAGGCGTTTTCCCCCTCCTGTGCTGCAAATTGCCATTTTGCTGTTTCCATGACGAGCTCAGCTCGTCATCAGCACACGACACCCGTGGGTGATGACGAGCTGAGCTCGTCATCAGCATCGAAAGGGTTAAACTAGATTTTAGTGTTTGATGTGGGAGGACATCTAGGATTACCAAGGTATATTCCTGACACAACTACACCCCTCAGTTCCCACGTTTAGGGTGGCCAAAGACTTTCACCGTCTTGAAAATGCTCACTGTCAGTAGGGTTGCCCCAGGACATTTTACTCTATTGATTATGGTGTGCCCACGAGTCATTCCCACAAAATAGCTAGTGCCAGGCATAAATGTGGCACCTCCAAGAATCCATTTTAGAACGTTCCCTGGACCTGCCGAAGATTAGAAGAAGACTGAACATGCTGTCTGTGACTTGAGAGGATCCCTGAACAATTGCACCTGCTTCCTCTTGTACGTATGCCAAAGAAGTGGACTCCAAGGGTCAGTTAGCTCCTGTGTGTCTTCAGGCAAACAACAAGCTGCAAGGGGCCTTTTTCTGGAAGTACCCAGCTGACCAGTGGCAACTGGACCTGGACTGCGTCCATCCTTTCGGACTCTGCCTGACACCCCCTGAGTCTCTCAGTACTTTCCTTGAGGTCCTTGGAGATTTAAAAGTGTGCTCAAGTGGTGAATAGGGTAGTGAAGGACTAAGTCAGAAGGTGAAATCTGTTACCAGGACGAACATGCTTAGTTCATCCCTCCTATGCTCCATTGCGGTCCGTCTCAAATTGCGCCTTTGGTCCCGGTCTGCAAAGACCATTGACCATCATTGACGACGTGGGCTTTCTGATGCTATTGCAACTGTAAAAAAATTACATTCTTATCTCCGGTTTCCCTTACTGAGTTTTTGTTTTTTTAGGTCTCGTGACCTACAATGCGCGCAAGCGCATTGAGGGAACGAGAATTCAAGTGGCCAAAATCCTCAAACCACGGGCTTTCAGCCGCGGTTTTCTTTAAGTTCACGTGAATCATGTGATTAAACATGCACGCGCATCGGCAGCATTTCTCCTGCAGGCTCGCAAAAGGCTCTCCTCCCTCCCCACATCAAAGGCATCCATCACCCTCCCACAGGCTTCCCCAGCGCTGCCCCGCCCCCTGCTTCACAGCCAGGCCATCTGTTCCCTGCCAGACCTCACACCTCCGTCACAGCATGCCTGTGTACTTCAAAGGCTTATCACTTCACACGGCCGGCCGCAGGCCGTGCAACCAGAGCACTTCAGTTGATGCGCAGCCCCCCTCCCAGCACTGCCTTGTTACTCTTGGCAGCCGTGAGTCCCTAAACACTTTTTATATTTAATTAGCAGCAGCAGCATTTCTCCTGCGCCAGGCCACATCAAAGGCTCTGTGCCACTTTCACCCACACAGCAACACTTACAGACACGCAACGCCACTCACACCCACGCAAGCCCACTATCATCCACGCAACACCACACTCACCCACGCAACGCCACTCACCCAAGCAATACCACTCACACACGCAACGCAACTCATCCACGCAACCCCACTCATCCACGCAACCCCACTCACCCACGCAACCCCACTCACCCACGCAACGCCACTCACCCACGCAACGCCACTCACCCACGCAACGCCACTCACCCACGCAACGCCACTCACACACGCAACGCCACTCACACACGCAACGCCACTCACACACGCAACGCCACTCACACACGCAACGCCACTCACCCATGCAACGCCACTCACCCATGCAACGCCACTCACCCACGCAACACCACTCACACATGCAACGCCACTCACCCACGCAACGCCACTCACACCCACGCAACGCCACTCACCCACGCAACGCCACTCACCCACGCAACGCCACTCACCCACGCAACGCCACTCACCCACGCAACGCCACTCACCCACGCAACGCCACTCACACACGCAACGCCACTCACACATGCAACGCCACTCACCCACACGCAGTGCCACTTTCACCCACACTGTGCAGTGCACAATAGGTCTCGCAGTAGGAAAGTTGGAGCTATTGGTTTTGTAAATGACAAAGCCCTTTATGTTTTTAAAATGAAAACAAAAATAAAAGGCATTGTTATTTGCAATTGTAATAGCTCCAACTTTCCTACTGCGAGACCTACTGGCAGCGCCAGTGCTTGTTATTGTTATTTGTTTATTATTTTTCTAATTCGGTTTGGGCTTTCTGTTGGTTTGCATTTTGCCAAGATAGTTCTTTCAAACAAATTGTTCAATTCTTGGCCTTTCCTAAGCTTTTAATACCTCCTCCTAGTCATTTCCTTTGACTGATTTGTTCTAATTTAATTTAGGCACACAGGGATGTACTGCCAGGGCTAGAGCCAAATCAGGGAAGAAGAGGAATTGGGCTTGGGCCTTGTGCATTTTCAGCTCTCACCCCCACATTTAAGTATCTGTCCTTGACAAGATTCATGCTTTTCCCAGTTGTGTCCAGTATAAGAGCTTGGATTACTGATATTTCTGCCATAGGTAATCTTTTCTTATTCCAGATCATTTGACGTTTTCATCTTCAAATCCTATTTTCCAGGTTTGAAGCTGCCAAACTTGTTATGCAGTGGTTGTGTAATCATGAAGATCAAACTATGCAAAGAATGGCGGTAGCAATCATTTCCATCCTGGCAGCAAAGGTACATTCTGATGTGTATCATTCCTAAGTTGTATTAAATTTGTTGAATGTTCCAATTCTTATTTTACATTTTTTTTGCTTTCAGCTGTTAACTGAGCAAACTGCTCAACTTGGTGCTGAACTTTTCATTGTAAAGGTGAGTACATTATCTATGCACGGTGTTCTTTCAAACTCATGCTGCATTTTTTAATCTCACTTTTAGAATAATTTTGAATTAGAAGCCTAATAAAACAGCTGGGACCATTCAGTCTGACATCTTTAGTGCCTTTCTTGACACCAAGCTATAAATGGGATGCAATTCATGTTTAAACTTTCCTCTTCAGCACTGTTTCCCTAGTGTATGCCCTACTCTGATTTCCAGAACAACATACTGTTTTTTTCTTTACCACCGAAGAATTCTAATAATAGTTTGTACATGCAATAAGTAGGATAATATATACCCTTGTGCCTGTATATTATGAGGCTATAGCAAGTCGCCAAACAGATGTATGACCATATTGAAACATAGGGCAATAGGGAAAGTGCTAGTCCTAAGATGCTTGTTTCCAGACCACGGAGGACCTGGCCTGGCAGTTCAGGCTGGACTCTTCCCATTGGGTGCAGGGTCAAGACTGATGTGCATATGGCTGGGTCCAAACTGGAATGGCATGGTGAGCAAAAAAACGATGGATTTAGGCCCAGATCTCTGTACTGGAGTGAATGTATGACATTGTTCTGCATTCTGTCCATCAGCTGTTGTTTTTGCCTCTCTCAGGTGAGGCAAAGGGGTGGCCAAGCAACAGTAGTCTGAACCTCATAGACTATTAATCATTATCAGAAGACTTTTGGAAGTGTCTGGAGACTTGATAGCTGCATCAATCAAAGCCCATCGGCATCTGCATGCACTTCTTTGAATCCGGAATGTATTCACAAATGGTGTTCAATCCTGGTTCCTTGCTCAAAATGGCATACTGAGAGCACTTGGTATCATAGTTTTTGCCCCAGCCCCATGCTAGTCCAGCATGTTCACAAAGGACTAGACCTGTAGTTTGACACAAAAGAGGTCCTGGACTGGTGCAAAAAACGTAGCCTCATTGGCTAGACAATTGATTACTGTCCCTGTCATGGGTTTAGTATGTAGCAGGGTGGTGGCTGCTTGTGCTTTGTTTCGTGAATCTGTAGTTGTCACCAGACCTTTCTATCTGTCATGGGAGTGGAGGCCTACTGGCCCACTTGGGTAAAGTTCAGCTGCTACATGCTAATCCCATCCTGGCACTAACTTCCCCTTGCTTGATTATGTGTATATCTGTGTGAGACCTGCTTTGTGCATACATCATATATGAGTGAACCAGAGTAATGGAGGCCTCCTAATTCCGTTTTGGTCCATTTTGTTAAATAGCACAAGATGGAGGTGAGCTTCTTTTTACCAGGCAGCAAAAATGTGTTGCTGACGTTCCTGAAGCTGGTGGGAGGTAGACTTCCGTTTAGAAATTCAATTAGGTCTTTTTGCTGCAGGAGCGGTTATTGGGTTTTCCTGAGCCCTGCCGTTTGAAAAATGTTGAGGGTGAAAGGTGGTAATGTTGTTCAGAGTCCTTTAGGAGACGCCATAATGTTTGTATCTCTTCCTGATCACTGATAAGTGAGGCTGTTGCAGAATGCTCTCATCTCTTCTGCCTCATGTGTGGGTGCTCCCACATGGCGAGGACATGCCACGAGTAGCATCAATCTACACAAAAGCTTAGTGTGGAAGACCGCTTCGAACGCACTCATGAAAGGAGAACCGACCCAAACCGGTTCTGAAAATGCAGACCGAGAATATGCATCCTCTACTAAGCCTGAGGGCTATTGGGCAACAAGAGCTGGTGTCTGCCTGATAGTCGACCTTCCAGCGGTGAGGAGACATCACTTGGAGTCCAGCCAGGATGGAAGACCTGTCTCCCTGTTCTGAAAAGCATGTAAGCTGACCTGCCTGTGAAGAAGGATGAAGTGAGCCAACGCTGCATGAGGTGTTGACTGCCAGGGCAAGCAAAAAGCAGGTGTCCTCTGAGCTGTATGTCCGTCCTCACGGAGAGGGTGACAGACATGCTTCTGATTTGGAACATCGTAATTTCTTGCCTGCAATGGCCTGTGCTGCATCACCGTACTGAAGTGTGCCCAAAGCAGACTGCACTTCTGTGTTTCTGAAGAGGCAGGACCATGGCACTGCTGAAGTGTGCCCAAGCGGACTGCACCACTCTGATTGTGGACATCAAAGCCACAGTGTCCTCTTAGAGAGTGGAGCCAAAGCCACCTTGCCACCATTGAAGCTCCAACGTCAGCTCAGAGATCACTGACACCGCCCTACTAACCATCCCGGAAGAGGGCCAGTGACCATCAAGGACTGGGTATTATGCCATATGCTGATAAGAGACAGTTCCAGGGTAGAAGCCCTGCAGCTGCTGTGTCCAAGACGAGCTGGGATGCTGCAAGCTCATGGTTCTCCTGGAGGAGAGAGCAGACTTGTGCTGCAGGCCCAGCTGCAACCAGCAGAGGGCTAAGGCTTGCATTAGTAAGATTGACATTGGCACTACTAACTGTAAAACGAAGTGCGCACACCCTAAACACTGGAGGGGTAGCATGGCGCCTGTGCCTGAAATCTTCACACACCCTTTACATAGAATTAAGTGGTTGAGAAGAGGGACCTTAACATTCTGTGTACAATGGCCCCAGGTTAGTGCATGTATATTGTAGTATCTCTTTTTTTTGTGTTTAAAGTACTTTCTCTTCTGAAAAGATAAGTACTGGATTAGACAATAAGTTACTGTGCTACTTGATGATTGTTGAGTTTGGAGCGTGATGCACCCCTAAACTTCCTCCTTTAGAATTCTGTAGCCGCGTGTCATCGCTACCACTGAGAGTCTAAGGCTCATGGGTTTGTACTTGGCTCAGAGTCATATTATGAGAGACCCTGGGTTATCAAAGGCAAATTACACCGTCCACAGGGATGTGGCCCAGTGACCTCGTGAATGAAGTCAGACAGGCAGCATCTAGGATGGACAGACATTACTGCCTGCTTTGTGTTAGCCTTTGTGATTGACATGGCTTTCTTACAACTAGTGAGGTGAGTGAAGAGCCAGCCGAGGTGAACTCACCAAGGAGCACAAAGTGATGGCGCTGCAGTGCTATCCCTTACTTGTAAAATATACAACTGAGTAGTAACGGTATATTCACATTAGAGATGTCAGAATGTTATAAGAAAATAATGAACAGTAGTTTTTAGAGAAAACTGTATCTGAAAGACTGTGGTTATAGATTCCTTACTTTAGAAATACCCCCATGCGTCAGACTGGATCCGGAGATTTCTCTTTAACAGTACCCGTGGACGTCGGTAGGTGGCGTCAGTCGACTCCACATCCGTCGTTGGCGTTGTGGTCACTGGAATGATGTTGCGGTGTCTACTTAGACACCGCCCCTGCGCACTGACGTCAGTTCTTTCATTTTCCGTGCCAGCCTTGCGCAGATCTGGAGAGAGCTACGCCTTTTTGACTAACTTTTTCTCTACTTTTTTGAATTCTTTTGAGTCTTACCGATTCCTGGTGTATGAGGGATGTCCCATCTACGGACTGGGTTCAAGCCATGAAGCTGCCTGATGTTGTTTACTGACCCCCCACCTCATGTGCCTCTGGTGCCTGGAGCGCAACCACGACCCGAAGTCGTTCTCCGACTGTCGGGCACGAATCCAAATTCTTTGCAGGAGCGTTCCCGAAAGTTGTTGGAGGCCCGGCAGTTGGCTCCGTGCCGCTCGAGGTCCTGGTAGAGAGGAAGGTCTCTGGACCGGTCGCGGAGCCACCACCATTATTCGACATCCAAGGTTAAGTCGAAGCACAAGAAGAAGGCGAAAAAGCAGAGTCACTCTTCGCCTTCTCCCTGTCGGTCGGCTGACGTGACCCCGAGCGGCGTCGTTCTCCAGCTCCTTCTTCGGAGCCTGCTCCAGGGACTGCTCTGAGCTCTCCCCCTCCTCCTCCCCCCTTATCCCGATGCAGGAGCATCCCCTGCCCAGCTCTGAGCTTTCTACGAAGCGCTTCATGGTATCTTTGGGCAGCCCAACTTTACCGGTGCACCTTCAGGCCCCGTGGACTTGGCTGGGGGCGCTGGGACTTAATGCTGGTGGCTATGGCACAGGGGGGGGGGACCCCCGAGGATCCAGACCTGGACCTGGATCGACACCGGTGGACCTAATGGTACCTTCCCCACGCCGTTCTCAACGACGACGCCCCTGGCATGAGTTATGGATTCTAGGGCTACGGCCAGATCCTTGGGCCTATATCTACAGTCTCTTTGAGATGAACAAGTTAGTTCGCTTCAGTAACAAAGTATCTTTCAGAGACATATGTTAGAGATGGATTCCTTACCGCCGCACCCATCCTCCCCGTTCTACAAACTTACTTCTAGGGATATGGACTCCCTTCCAGGGCCCAAGTTATTTGCACCAGTGGTTAGTATCTTGCATGGCTCTGCTCTTCTGCCGTGGAAAGTCGTGCCAGAACTGACAGCGTGCAGGGGAGGTGTCTAAGTAGACACTGCAATGTCATTCCGGCGACTACGACTCCAACATCGGATGCAGAGTCGACCCACACCGCCTACTGATGCACTGGAGTACTGCTAAAGAAAAATCTATGGATCCAGTCTGACGCGGGGGTAATTCTAAGGGAATCTATAACTAACCCATGTCTCTTACAGATACATCGTTACCGAAGGTAAGTAACTTGTACATCAGGTTCCTTATTAGAATATTAATGCAGAGGGTTACTGAGGGTGAACAAAATCCCCAAATCTATAGTTTTTAGTACATCTGATTAATGCATTCACAAACTGGTCTAAATTTATAATTTACTGCGTAGTCACAATATCCAATCTACTTTTGAATTTGAATAGGCTTTATAGAGCACTACTGTCACTCCGAAAGGAGCATCCTGGCGCTATGCGGTAGAAGAGGTGGACAAGAACGGCCCCTATATGAGCGATGAGCAAAGTTCATCTGAGGATCCAAAGATCCTCAGGCCTTTATGAACTATGTTTCTGTTTTGATCAGCCTTAAGTGCATGGGCATAAGATTCCAGGCTTTGGTTCCTAATGCATCTATAGTTTTTCCTCCTTTGGTTTTACACCGAAAGCAGGGGGGCTTAAGAAAGTTTGCAGATGAGGATCTATGTGTCCTGGCAGTGGTGTAAGGGGTGAATCTGGCCAAAAGATATGTAGGGTCTAGATTCCTGGATGCTCTGAAAGTGATTAAAACCCTTAGATAGGATTCTCTTATGAAAGGGTAGCCAATGAAGGATTTTTAAGGCGGCTGAGGCGGAAGACCTACATGGTAGTTTTAGCACTAGACAAGCAGCTGCATGCTGTACCACATGTAATCTCTTGAGTACTTGTTTATTTGCTACTGCGAGTAGGCTGTCGCAGTAGTCTAGTCGTGACAGGATATGTGCCACCACAACAGTCATCCGCGCAGGAAGTGGAATAAAATCAAATAATTTTGTATGCGTTTTAATTATGTTGAAGCGTGTCCCTGCCACCGTCAGGGCAGGTGGTCAGAAGGAGAGTGAAGTACGAATGTTTGCCACTTCAACGTATTTGGGGGTGCTGGTGCGTCTTCCAGCCACCATACACTCGTCTCGAAGGGATTGTCCTTTCCTATCCGGAAGATCTCCATTTTATCTGTAGTACACTTATGGTGATTAAGCTTCATCCACTGGATGACCTCTGTTAGGCATAATTTAAAATTAAGTTCTGCCTTGGTGGAATCTTTGTCCAGGGTTAAGATCAATTGTGCGTCATCAGTGTATGATGCTACTTCGATATCAAAAGAGGAAATCAAGGAGATGAGAGAGGCCATGTATATGTTAAATAACGAGGACAGAGGGAGGAGCCTTTGGGACGCCAGATGTACTGGGACGTTCGGAGGAAAGAAACGTCCTGAAGGCCACTGCACGCCTACGGTTAGTAAGGAAGGATCTAATCCATGCCAGTGCTGTGTTTGAAATGCCACTATTCCTTAACTGTGTGAGGGAGATGTCATGTGAAATGTTGTCAAAGGCAGCTGACAGATCAAGTGAAATTTAAAGTCTTCCTGCCTTTATCTAAAGTAGATTTAAAATTGTCAACTATTTTCAATAGCTTGGATTCAGTTGAGTGCTTAGGGCGGAAACCTGATTGACTGGGATGTAGGATCTAATTGGTTTCGAGGAAGTTGGATAATTCTGTTGCCCAGTCTTTCTGTGATTTTACCCAATATGAGTAGTAATGATATTGGTCGGAGGTTTGAGCGAGTTAAATATTCAGTTTGTTTCAGAGGTTTAACTATGGCCAATTTTCATTTATCTGGGACTGTGCCTGTGGTTAACAGGGAGTTGACTATCTGGATGATCACAGGGTAGACGATGTCTATGATTTGGTGAAAAACCATTGGTGGGCAGGCATCAAGTGGGGAGCCCGAATTGCAGTTAGTTATTGCTTCATGTGTCTGTTCAAGTGAAGATATTCCAAAGGTCTTGAATGAAGGACCAATGTATGCAGGGTCAGGTTCTAAGTCCAGATTCTGCTTAGGGATTATAGTAAATTCCTTTTGTATATTATAGATTTTTCCTTCAAAGAAGCTCCTAATCTGATCGCATAAGGTCTGTGATGGGGGTTTTCTCTACTCAATGTTTTTGCGTCTTTGAAGGACTTTATGATTGAGAAAATGGTTTTCTGATTCTGGTCCACCTCCAAAATTTTGTTTGAGTATTACTCTTTTTTGTTAGCTAATTTAATGTGTATGTGGTATTGTTTTCTGATTAAGTTCTAATCTACTGGGTCATATGCTCTTCACCACTTTCTTTCCAGTTGTTTACACTGGAGCTGTAGTTCTGGAAATGTAGTTGGGCAAGAGTGGGGGTGTACCAGGGGTCTTGGTGGGTTTTGGCTTTACGCTTCTTGTTAAATTGTTCCAGTGGAGCTAATTCATCACTTATTGATTTCATCCACTTATGGAAAAGTTGCATATCTTCCAAAGTGTCTCCAGTTAGGGTGGGTTTGTATGCCTAAGCAAGGGTAGGCAACTTTGGTTTGGTAACCAATTTAGCCCATTTGCCCATAGGCTGTGATCAGGGTATTTGCTTCGGGGGGATAGTTAGCAACTGGCATCATAATACTGAGAGTATGCTTCTGCTTTCATAAAATTGTGATGGTGTAAACTACAAAATGGTGTGCACTGCAACTGTTTCTAAGCTTTAAATGTTTAGAGAGCAATGTTGAATCCTGCATTCCTTGTGAAATTATTAAGTTTCTCTGCTGTTATAAACAAATCTCCAAGTTTAGAGGGAGAGGAATGAAAACTGTAAAAATCATATTTACAGCAAGTAGAATTAGTGACAAAAGTCTTGGAAATGATCAAAAATCTTCCAAAGATGAAGATGGTACTCTGAGTACTCCTCTCACAAAAACATCTTTGGGAGAAATAGAATCTGTCACACTAACTTCATATGAAATATATCTTTTGGCTTCCATGTTCCCAACTCCGTGGCTGCATTCTGCAATCGACATTGACACCTAGGATTTGAAGCCTGTTGGGTTAGTTTCAGTATGTCCTTGACATTTTACAGGTCTACCATTTCCCAAAAGAAAGGGAAAAAGTCAATTTCTACATAAAGAGATCTTGAAAGCTTAAACTCAGAAGCCACTGGCTTTGCTCATTCAAATGCTTCTCTCCAACCCCGCTTCTGCCTGCTGTTAATCTTTCCATACCATGTATAAGTCTATATTTTTCCGATTTTTATTTTTGTATTTGTCTTGAATATTTACTTCTGATTAAATCCCTGCAACTTTTTAATTGTATTTTTATACCCCTTTTTTACACTTTAGATATTTTGTCTCCTATGTTAAAAATATTTTTTTATCTGTGATCTGTTGAATGAAACTTTCTATTTGTCCTTCAAATGTATAACTGCTATGAGATTGGTAAAAGTACCTTTTCAGATTCTGCACGCTTCTTAAACTCTGTATTCCAGACCTTTTCACTAGTGATGAAAGACAAATAGTGTAGTTATTCTGTCTTATTATCTCCAGTAACCCAATTTGATTTTCCAGTCATTGTCCAGAAATGTGTGAGGTACCCCTGGAGGTAATCCAATCTTTCTGGTGAAAGCATTTTATTTCTAATGTTTTGCAAATACCGATTTCATTATTTTTGGGCAAAATCTCCAAACTAGAGAACTAATTGTGACATCCTGTACAAATATTCAGGATAGCAGGCCACTTCCATCTTTTTTCAAACCTCTGCTCACTTGTGTGTTAAGGTTGCCAGATCGCTCCATTACAGTACATTTCCACTAGTTGCCTTTTCTTTGCGAATCCTTTGTATGAATTGGTGAAATTAAATTGGTGAAAGCGAAAACAAAGAAACCTCATTTTCAGAAGTCCCTAATTTGTTAAAGGAAGGCTTTGGACCGAAGACTTGATGTTGTGCCAACACAGTCATGTGGCACATCTCTACCTTGTTGCCTTAGTTATCCAGCCATTATATGGCACAGATTGCTAAACATTAAAAATTCAATATAGTAGGTCTATGGGTTAATAGAAGGCACAGTAAAAGAAACTAGATTATGGTAAGCTAAAGTGGCAGGAGAGATGGTGTTCCATATCAGTATATGTTTTTCTCACCACTCTTTGCGTAGGATACGAGATGAATAGCCCATCAGTTGTGTACACAAACACTTAGGCTTTGTCCCAGCACTTGCTGCGGTTGATAGATGGATGGATAGACCCTCTTAGTAGATACAAAATATGTACTTATGCATTCAAAATAATTATTTCCAGTCCAATAAAAGGCTAGAAATGGCCCATTTCATTAATATTTTTCGTTAAGGATATCCATTGATAGGAAAATAGTCACCACATTCAGTAACTAGAAATTATCACTCCTAAACCTTTTTTCCGAAAGAAACGATAAAGGGAATGCAGGAGAAAACTAATTAGTAGGCTGCACAAGCAAAATCCATCATCTGGCCCTGAGTCTATTGTGTAACCTTGCCCTTCCTTCTGTATCCCATCATGCCCCAGAGATGTTAGTTTTTCTGACTGCTGGCTACAGGATCATTGAGCACCGAGCATGGGCTTTTGAGTTTTTTTTACTTAAAAATAATTTGAAATCTAGTTTAAACTACCTTACTCAACATCCTTTGTTTTTCATGTGTTCTCTGACTGAAATCTTTTGATTTTCCATTCACAATAAGGGAATGCATTATGAAGTGCCCTGCCTGAGACCAGAAAAAGGACCCCTTGATCTCTGTATTACATATCCACCACAGGATCAACACACTCAAGACTGCGGACACTTTTTCAGGAGATTTCCATATGAACACATAAGGGCAAGTGTAAGATCAGACTTCACGGTCTGCAGGTGAGGCTGCAGGAAGCAGATTCAGGACATTCCGAGGGGTGAGAACTTCTACCATCACCCCTGCAGGCTCAAGGAACTTACCTAAGAGCTAGATCTAAGGAGCGCAGAAAAAGGAGATATGACAATGTTTCCGTTTGATATTGAGAACTGGTACTGTGGCGGCATGCTTGCTGACGAGATATGGGACAACTGTGATGTCAAAGAACTCATCATCGAGAAGACACAGTAAGTCAATGTTAAAACCTCCTTCGATATTGTTTCTATCTTCTGGATCCTAAACCCGAGACCCTTTCAATCGATGTTTAAACAAACTGCATCTGAACTAAGGCGATCTTTCAAATCTTCTTCAAAATTGGGGCTTTCATTGGATTTGCTCTGTCACCTCAAACGGAGAAGAGTGCCATGGTCTTCTGATTCAGAGTACTCCAGAGTGTACTCTCTCCACCAGAGATGTCACGCCTATGTTAAGTTTGTTGCCTACTCATTCTCCAAGGAGGTCAGTCTCTTATCGTTTCTCATCATCGCCACCACCTGCTACTCCCCTGTCTTTGCTGTCACCACATCGGCTGAAGTCACCAGTGGTCTCGCAGGTTAACTCCCCTGTTGCCAAAAACAGCACTTGTGGAGAATTAACATGAAAGGAGATCATACAATAAAGCTCCCAGGTCTTGTTTCCCTCCAAAGCACCCTAGATGCCACAGTAAGAGGTCAAGTTTTCATATGACCTTTAGAAAACATGGTCTACCCATAACGGGATATTAAGGGGGAGCGGCACAGCACCTGATCAGGATGCTCTTTTCTTTCACATGCCATTGGTTCTTTTTCTGCTGTTTCTCAACACAAGGCAAACAAGCAGATGGATTCAGTTGGGAGGAAAGTGTGTGGTAAAGGAGCCACATGCATGAAAGCAGCAAGGGCCACAACCGTACTCAGCAACTAAGGCAGATCTCTCTGGATCTATTTCTAAAGATTTATTGAAAAACTGCAGAAAAAGGAAAGGCAACATTTCAAGAGATTCTCCAGGTTGGAATGCTTATGTCCAGCTAGGTTATTACAGCTACAGCAGATTCCTCAGACTTATCTTCTCCTGGATAGTGCCATAGTATTTGTCTTAGGCTCAATTCATGTTTAATGTTTACGGGGTTTAAACAGAAAACTCAACAGAGAATCTTCAACCACTCGTTCACCGGCAATTCGATATTCGAATCACACCCAGATGTCAAGATGTCCCGAATGAAGTCTGACATGAACACCTTAGAGGCCTAAGTAGGTCTTGGGAAGAAAAAGAATGCAGGAAGCGCAGTTAGCCATGTGACCAGAGCGATTCCCTCAATCCCATGAACGGTGGCACCCACAACAACATCAACTGCAACTAAGTCAGCCTTATAAGTATAGAAGACCTTTGAAAGGCAAAGGAGGCCAGCAGACTTTGGCTGCCACAGGAAAACCTACCTCCAAAGCAATAAGGTGTTAATTCCCTTCACTCCATTGATCACTCTAGTGGGGGAACGGGTATTTTAGGAGGAGAGGGGGCATGAGGGAGGAAGTATCTCAAATCTTCTGTAAGATAGGCAGAATATTACGAGATACATGGGCTTGAATATGTTTTGGAATAGATATGAACTCAAGTTCAAATCTTCTCCAACTTTTTATATCGCCAAAAAAATCTTTCCAACATCACCAGGATTTGTTTTGAAAGGAAGTGAACCCCTTACTTCAGAAGCTTGTGTTGGAGGATGTTCCTTTCCCCAAAACAGGTACAGGAATATATCCCTCCTCCTCTCTAGTGCGAAGAAAGGGCTAAAACAAGAATCCAGACCCAAACTGTATTTAAGACAAAAATAAATGGTTAAAAAAAGAAATGTTTTCCGTCTTGGCCACAAATTATAGTAAGGAACAGCAGCAGCATACATTGCATATCATGATGTAAAGAAGTTACTCCTGTGGACTTAAGCACTGAGATATTCATGACCCTTTGGGTACCTTTAGAGCATAAACCCACTCAGGGTTATTCACATTGTTTTTCCTTATGAAGCTAAACAATCATGAAGGACCTGGTGATGCATTGTTCTAATTACAGGCATAGTAGGATCAGAATTCACAAATGATCTCGATCTGTTGCTCGTTGCATATTGTCACAACACTTAAAATCATTTGTTATCAAATTGCTTTCCTTTGATGTGTCATCCACTTACATGACTTGGTTTGACTTTGTTCATGCCTCCTAATTTTACATTCCCTTTTATAACTATTTCATTGAGACCAATATATAGAGGATATTGAATGGGTGAGAGAGTCGAGGGTTAAACTGGGGCATGTGTTGATTCACTAGTTTGTGTGTTTGACCTAGGTATTTAGTCTTCTAACAGTACTGTAAAGCTTAGCAGATTGGTAACAATAATGAGCATATGAGCTGAGTTACTGTTGCTTTTACCTATTCCAAACTATGTCTTTATTGTCCTTTTTATTACTTTCCAGCAACTTCTTCAAATAGTGAAACAGAAGACAAATCAGAATTTAGTTGATACAACATTAAAATTCACTCTCAGTGCACTTTGGAACCTTACAGATGAATCTCCAACTACCTGCAGACACTTTATTGAAAACCAAGGCTTGGAGCTCTTTATGAAAGTTCTAGAGGTACTTTTCCACATTCTGTTTTATTTGCTGCTTCATTTTAGATGGCACTTTTTCACCAAAAAACTAATAACGTGTTTTACTCTTATAGGCTTTTCCATCAGAGTCCTCTATACAACAGAAAATACTCGGCCTCCTGGTAAGGCATGAATACCTATTCGTGTGTATTGAGTGTGCAGCTGTGTTTGTATTTAGTTTGATACATTGGTCTAAAAAATCCTTGAGCTATAATGAAGCATGGGGGTAGGCAGGTTGCAGGGTGGGAGTGAAAAACGAGGGATGTCACCGGCTATGTTCGGCCTGAGGGTGCAGTATCTCTCTTGAGAAAGGGACCCAACACTGCCTTGAAAGTGTGTAATTTATCATTGAGTTTGTATGTGATACGCTCATGATAGTATATGTAGTGGAGTTCAAGCTGCCATTCATGGAGGGACCGCAGGGTGGGGGGTCACCAGTGGTGAAGTGCACAGGAAACATCCTAAACAACAAAGTTAAAACAACGACTTACATTAACAACGAAGTCTTAGCAACGAAGACTCGTAAACAACGAGGATCTGAACCACAAAGTCATGAACAGCGACTTTTCAACGAAGAATCAGAGGCACGTCACTTCTCTCCGAACCTCTACCCCTCATCAACACTTTGATTAGGCAGTGTTGGAGTGTTAAGTCACTCATCTCCGCCCCCCCTCATATTTCTGCAATACAAACCCCGAGACAAGGACCTGTCACCTAATGTTCTTGAGAATTATGGACCCCATTTCACAAAAAATCTGCAACATCTCACCTTGTCAGTACCGAACCCAAGAACACAAAACCCGCATGCCAGACTTCTGTGTAAAGCATTATCAAAAGCTTTACTGATGCCCAAGTAGACCGCATCATACATTTAAAAATAGAATATTCTTTAAAAAAAAATAAAAAAATGCAGACGCAGATCTCGTATGTGCCGTGTTATGTTATGTTATGTTAATTAAACTTTTATAGTGCGCAGCTGCCCCAGCGAAGGGGCGTCCCGGCGCTTTGACCAACAGAGAAGCCAGCTACCAGCGGAAGTAAAGGGCAGCAGAAACAGTAGCAGGGGCAGTAGCAGAAATTAGATCCTGGATGGAAAAAGGTGCGTCTTGAGCACCCTCTTAAACAGAAGAAGGTCATTAAGAGCACGGATATGGACTGGTAATGAGTTCCAGAGTTTTGCCGCTAAATAGCGGAAGGATCGCCCTCCAGCTCTACAACGTTTAAAACGCGGTACCGTGACCAGGCCTTGTCCTTCAGACCTCAGAGAGCGTGAAGGGACATAGGGGGTCAACAGGTTCTCAAGGATTTTAGTAGTGTCCTGTTTGAGAATTTTAAAGGATAGGCACAGTGTCTTGAATTGTATCCTTTGGGCCATTGGAAGCCAGTGCAGCTTCCGGATGGTTTCCTTCGCCGAACAAAACCTAGGTAGGCCAACCAAGGCCCTGGCCGCAGCGTTCTGTATGCGCTGCACAATGCGCTGTCACAGTCGTATGCTGCAGGTGGTTGTGAAAAAAAGCTTGTCAATGAATTAATTTGTTCAGATTTAAGGACAGAGGTTGTAATGCTACAATCCACAGGTTATTTGTTGTAAAAATGAGAGGACCAGCAGGCACCATCCAAGAATAAATTATCAAAAAAATGGGTAATGAACAATTTAAAAGTTGTTACTTCTTTTGCAGAGGAACACCATCCTGATTTAAATGGATAACATATTTCCTATAGTTTAGGTGATCAAGCTGAAACAAGAGAGCCTGAATGAGGTTGCTAGCTGGTATGGTGTAAGTGCTGTGTGTGTTCTTATTTAGATGTCACTTTAGAGATTGTGAGGCGAAGGGAAATCCAAGTGTCAGTTATGCCTGGCAAGTTGGAGAGGGCTGTCACCACGTTGTCCTTCCAATACAGCCTGTTTAAGTATTACTTTGTCTGCTGTACCGGTGTATCTTTCCACTGCAACAGTAGCCCCAGAATGGCCAAGGCACATGGTTAGTCATAGAACTCATTCATCTGTGAAAAAAATCCCACAGAGGACACCATGCATACCTGCTCAAATAAGAGCCTGGGGTAAAATATTTTGCCAGCATCAAACATTACTGGCTTTAACTGCTTTAGAGAAATATAAAGAAGGAGTCTGTAGGTAAGTGCACACTTTTCTAAAGTGCCATTGCCTGGATTCGGACACTAAGATGAAGACCTAGATAGGCCAAGCATCATTTCATAACACTTTGATCTTTGGCAGGGTAGTTTGCACTTAATCTATCATAACTTTGTTTCGCAAAAGATATTCCTTTCACTTTTGCACCCTTTTCCCCATACGTTGAAATTTATCAAGCTACCCAGGGTTTATGGTTTTCAAAAGAGGCAACCAAGCAAATTACCAAAATGTGGCTTTTCTTTGAATGGGCAAAGATGCTGTGTAAGAAAGTGTGTGCTTTTTCCTAAAATTTTCCTAACATTGGCAAAGGTTTCCTTCACCAAGATTGTCCTCACCCCAGCTTTTAGAGACAGACAGATTTTAAAAACACAGTTTAATTGCAGTTTTCTAAGTGGGGGTCACTATTTACTATTATTTTGGTCCCAGCCTACTTTCAGTTTATGGAGTGTTATCAAAAAAATATTCTTAAAATCCAAACATGGTGATAATAAGTACAATAAATTGAATGGGTGTGCAACTGTTTCATCTGTAATTTAGTTTTTTGCACTGAATGCTGATCTGTAAAAGTAATGTACCATTATATCTGTCACACTCATGTGATATCAAGAGCCAATCGGAGAGGTGCGGCTTATGATTAATTTTCATTGTGTTCGGATCATGTATCAATTAATGATATAAAATTGAAAGAATAAAAAGGCCTATGAAGAAAAGTTATGCTTTTTAAATGTGCCCCAAAAGAGCTTTGGTATAAAGGTTAGGACTTTAAATTTGGGATTACTCAAGTGAATCTGAGAGCAGTTTTAAGAAATGTTCTTTTGTGCACATGGAATTACATTTGGAAGTCAAATGTTTAAAGAAACTCTACAGATAATTACAAATGTACTATTCTGCATTCTCACACTTCTGATAAAAATAGTACCCCAGATGTGAGAGTGGGTCTATCTAATGAGGCGGGAAAAGTACACACTATGTCAGTGCCAAGAATTCTACCCATTCTTGGGGGTGGGCTTAGTTTTGGTATTTGGGCCAATGATCGGTCACATCCTGGGGAATCCTACCAACCCTAAACATTTGCGAAAACTAGACACTTTAGAAAGTTCAGAGTGGTGTGATCTGGCTTAGATGCTTACTGGGGACAGTAATACAGAGTTTCACATCTCATCCTTTGACAAGTACTGTAGGAGCTTGGTCCTATATACAGTTTACCAAAAAAGAGGTATATATATATATATATATTATATATATATATATATATATTATATATATATATATATATATTATATATATATATATATACCTTCCTCCACAAGAACGAAGCAGGAGCCCGAGGGTAACAAGTAAGACTGGTTTTATTGGCAATTAGGCAGTCCCAGTGGCGGCAGATATATTTCGGCGTGGTGCCTTCCTCAGTACCCAACATCGGGAACCCTCATCTGTGTTGTTTCATTCCCACTGCCTCTGATGTAATGCTTGTCGATAAAACAGGAGCACGGTACCCGTCAACCGTGTTAGGATTGGGGCGTAATAGTATAAGAACAACAATGTCCCAACTGGTATTAATTAAAGACAATTAGTGAAGATATGTAAATACATTATCTGAAAGGAAACAAGGAGACTCTATATAATTCTGATATGTGCTAAAAGCATCATTTTATGTATAAAAGATTTTTTGGGAAAAGGAACAGAAATATAGTTATAGCAGTACTGCAGTATATAAATCACAATAATTGAAAAACACAACCCAAATTGTACGTGGTGCTCTAGGTGCGACAGTGTAAACCAATATAGCGACGCAGGTGACAATGTGAAACAGCGTGAGTGGCGCAAGGTGACTGGTGAGTAAATATACAGTGTATTCATAGATATATGGCAGTTCAAGACAGATTAGAAGATCATTTAAAAAGTATTCAATATGTTCAACCGCTTCGTATTTTGCGCCAATATTTGCGCTGGAAGGTCGACGGCGTTTTGATCCAGGTTGCTACAGGATCTTCATCAGGACTGGGTCGTGGGCAGTGCTGCAAGGGGACAAAGAGAGGAGTGTTGGACAGAGGGAGGGTAATGCCGGAAAGTAGGGGAGAGGGCCCATTGGTACCGGTGGTAGAGCCGCGGTGGTAAGGGGAAGGGCAGGATAGCTAAGGGAGGAGGAAAGCAGGCGCCAATTTAAGAAAAGGATGCTGGATATGCGCAAATCAGGGGTCACAACTAGGAGCAAGAGTCAGGACACTATGTCTGTGAATCAGGGTGGTTGCGACTGCATCGGAAGGGGCACATAATTGGTGCAGATGCGCAAGGGAGAGCAAGGGAGCGCAATTTACCTCATGCAGGCAAGGTGAAAAAGAAGAAATTAGCCTGGCATTGGTTGGTTAAGGGGCGTTAGCGTTTACCTTGGGGCCGATAGTTGGTAATCAATCGCCGGAGGTACACAACTGCCAATTTGTGGAGTGAACTTCTGGTTATGTGGTTGGGCATCAGTTAGTTCCGAGGTATACTTAAACTACTGGGCCTGCAGTACAACGAAAAATCATGGGGGAGGAAGGGGGAGTGGGGAGAAAGGGGAGGAAAAAAAAGGGGGGGGAAGAGTCAATGGTGGCCGTGTGTCGCTCAGTAGTGGGTTAAGAAGGTAGCAAAATAAGGCGATCTTACCCGGGTTCGAGTAGTTTGGTCCCATGGTAATCCCGGGTGCAGAATTGGCGGTAGTGTGGCCAAACACACGCGTTTTTCAATTAGCTGTGTGGATCTGGAAGGGAAGGAGTGTCGGGCCAGTATTCTATTGGGACCGCTGAGGTACCTGCGGTGTACAATAGACTCTCCCCATGGTTAAATTAGGGATATAAAGGTGGCTAGCAGGCACGCAACGCAGCGATCTTACCGGGGTTATAAGAGTTGGATTCACTCCCGATCGCGGAGCAAGTTCGTATCCTGGTCGCCGAAACCAATTATGGTCGGCGGGTTGAGAGTCAATCTGGGGAACAAGAGAGAGGGTGGGATCGGTAAATGTAACCTTCCGATTCGAAAAAACGGATGGTTAGTTGGTTAAAATGGGCCCCCCGGGGCATACCTCAAAGGAAGACAGCCTCACGGTCTGTCACAGGGATCGAAAGTCTCCATGTCGGGACGAGCGTGAGCCTCGTCTAGTAGCTGGCCTGTGATGGGTAGGGGGCGTGGCTCACATGGACGGCGGCGGCTGTCCGTGTCAGAGGGCAGGCGATAGATCAGGTTGGCTGTAGGTGGGAGGTGCACGGGAGGGAGGGTGGGCATGACAGGGAGGGAAGGGGAGGAAGGGGCTCCTCCCCGTCCCTCCCTGTCAAAAATGAAAATGAAAATGTGTTGCGGAATGTCACACTGGTGCAGAGGTACTCCGTATTGATGTATTCAGCAAGGATGCTAATGATGGAGTACCAGGATTACAAGGAAATTACTTCTTTCTTTTCAGAACAACATTGCTGAAGTGAAAGAGCTTCATTCTGAGCTAATGTGGAAGGAGTTTATAGACCACATAAGTAGATTATTACACAGCGCTGAAGTGGAAGTCAGTTACTTTGCAGCAGGAATCATTGCTCATTTAATATCCAGGGGAGAAGAGGCCTGGACGCTTACTGACGCTCTGAGGGACGACCTTCTTCAACAATTGGTAGGGGAATGGCTTACGTTTTTAATTATAGAAAGGTTTGTTTGTTGTTGCTTTTACTAGGAGTTTGTGTATTTTAACTCTAATATCACCATCTTCTTTTCCAGCACTCTACAATTTTGAGTTGGCCCACTCCAGAGTGTGAAATGGTAGCATACAGGTAACTTCTTACGATCTATTAACACTACAGTTCTTGACAGCTCAAGTTCCAAGTTAAAGATATTAACGGTTCCCCCAATTAGAGAACTTTCTGTAGCATTTTCCAGCTTTGATTATTTTTTTTACTCTAGTTAATCAAGCACATACAAATACATACAATCATTAATTTCATCTCTCATGCACTTGCTATATGTTGGTGCCCTTTTAATCAGAGCCACCCATAATGGCCGGCAAGTTAGGGATATCACTATATCGGTGGGCGACAATCATAAGAAGTGGCAGATGAACAAAGTGTCATTTTTTGTTGACTGAACTTCCTTAATAGTCATTTATCTTCTCTGTAACACATTACATATTTTCCCCATTATACATCAAGAGAATATAGTATGGTTCTTCCAGGAATAAGCAGTTCTACAAGTGGCTTGAAACATGTTTGTGATGAGTACCACCAATATGAAGGAACGTTAACTATTGGGATCATAAGACAACACATAAACTATTAGCATATGTGAGAGAAACATCTTCAAAAAATGTGTATACCAGGTCATAGTAAGACAGCTCCATGGAATGGGATAGTGTGTCACATTACTTTTGATGCCTGCGGCTTACATGTATGGTGCTAGAAAACATAATCCCAAGCATACTGGGCTTGCATTACCATTTGGGGCAAATCTTCTATGAGCAGTTTTTATGCAGATTAATGCTCAAGCTGTTCCTGCTCAGATTTGAAAGATGGAATTTGCATTTCTGATTTCCATGTATTTTTGTAACTTAATTCTAGGGGTGGTTTCTTGGCTCCAGGGGTTACTATAAATCTGAAATAAAATGTCGGTTTATTCCTTGCAAGAACAGTTTTTATTTGTCTTGACATGCCCCCTTTCCAACGTAAATGCACATAACTTTTATTCACCAGAGAATCTGCATACATTTAGTATCATTTTGCATTGCTGGCAGTACATCATTTATGTCTGTACTACCTTGCTTTCATAGGTATAATTCATTTGTGGATAATTTCCCAGATTTTCTGCTAAACGATTTTTCCAGTTGAAGACTGGAGGTATTTCGAAGAAATAGACATCTAACTCCATCTGGTACAACTAAACCACCTTTCTTGTGGACTACAAAAACTGCCTGTTTTTGCTCTATGCATATATATATATATATATATATATATATATATATATATATATATATATATATTCAATAGCTTACACTCAACCTTCAAGATTGCTTGCCGGTGTTTGGATTGGACTGCTCTGTAAAACAATCTGGAATTAAAATCACCTTTCTGGTAGGGAGCCTACCAAACCGAGTTAGTACCAGTTTACTCCACTTTTCTAGTTCAAAGAAAATATTATGGAAAAAGCTAAATATTCAGTTATAGAGAATAGAAGAAAAAAAGTAAGCCCCTGGGTGGGGTTAAATTGGTGCAGTTTGGTTAGGCACAAAGTGTATTCAGTCCCGCTGATTTATACTGGTTGATCAAAAACTATTACAGGTAGATCTTTAAGCAGGTCTTGCATGAAATAGATAATATTAAATACCTAAAAGGCGATCATGTTCTCATGCACATTTAATAACAGGAGCTTAAAATCGATTTTTTTTAGCCATTGCTCCAGAGGTTTGATTGATGCAAGAATATTACGGACAAGAAGGGGCAACATCGGTATAACCCTCTCTAGAAGACCCGCTCTTGTAGACCCTGTTTTGGGAGCTACAAAATTAGCAAGTATATATTTTTGGGAATCTGGGGTTATATTTCCATTTCCTCAATAGGAATTTGATATAAATATAGTGTAACTGGTTAAAAAGCTTCTGAGATTTAACGAAAGGCTCTGGGATTGGGGAGTGCTGCTACATTGTAGTTCTTCTTATGTGGTCTGAAGTTTGACAAGCCATAAAGAGTGTTGTGGGATTGAGCTGGAGAACCTACTTTAATCTGGTGCTGAAGAACTTTGAGATTATCACAACATCCTAATTTAGAAATCCTTGGGATTAATACATCCTCCTCTCTGCCATACTTTTCCCTCGAAAAGTAAAGTCCAGCACATACTTTTCCCACAACCTTGCAAATGGTTATAGAGTGTGGTCAGAGGTTATTTTTTATAATTTGGAGACAAGTCTCACAATAACAGTATGACTATAGAGGGATGAAATTACAACAATAACTATTTTTATTGAGATTTACCTCAGAGTTGGCTAAATTCTAATTGGTAAACATTTAATTTCAACATACTACGACCATCACATAGTAGGATGTTCCTATTCCTTTCAAAAGGTGTCAATATAAATGGATATTATTTCTAATTATACTACTGCCTGGTAAATAACTGCCCCTCAGTAGCAAGAATGAATCTCTAAATGGTTTTGCCGATACTATAGGTTTTTAGGTGCCTAATTTTATATGCTGAATCTCTAATGACGTAATTATTGACCCAATTCTCCAAACAGTGATATCCAAGCAGCATTCAGTTTCAAGATTCCACCCTTCGTTTCTTTCCTAGCAACCCACAAAGTAATACAAAGTATGTCGTCAGTGGCATTGTATTCAAAATATTGAATGATTGTGGTTTTTACATAGACTCAAAAGAAAGGCTCCGTAAAAAAAATATTTGTTCTGCATTGTAGGATTCTCACCAAAGTAATAAATGTAGACTAGTCCTGTCCGTGTGTGGGGATCCCGGAAAATTTATAAATAAACCAATACATATATATATGCAAAAAAGGAAGCGGGAAACTCTGGATATTTCCCAAGGTTTAGGTGAAGAGCAGTTCCCTATTGAAGCACCCTACAGCACCACCAACAATCTTCTCACTTCAGATATCTGTTGTTCTAGCAGAGTTTTTAAGCATAGGGATTAGCATAGCGATACCCATGCCGAGCTAGAACGTGATGAAGCCTTTTCCCATTTTTGTTTTTTTAAAGCAAAGTCTTCAAGCATAGAATTGGCTATATAGCATGCTTGCACTGGAAAAAACAAGGGTTAAGTTGAAATAAGTTAAAAGCCAATACTTAAAAACCAAAACAGCATTGAAATTCTTTTTTTATTGATAGATTTATTTTTTTATTTTTTATTTGTCCTCGTACGCCATTAGATCTTTCCCGTACGTTGCTGATTTCCTCTGCTGTCCCCTTTCGTACTGGTACCAGCGGGGAAGATCTAATCTTAATGGATTGCACTTTACACAGAACCTCTCAAATTGGTCCGTTCCACTCTTCTATCTACTCGCCCCTGGAACTGGTCCAAGTGGTGAAGTATGTCTATATAGAGGCATAGTCATTGGACTAAAATACCCCCGATTTAATCTAAAGTCTGTCCAACCACCTTATACATGGTCCCCAAAAGACAACCTTCTTACTGTTCTGTTTTCTTTTAGCTATATCCCATTTCATTATGTATTTAATAGCATTTACCCAGTCTAGAAAGGTCGACATGCTTTTAATCCAACATTTACAAATTTCTCTTTGGGCCAGTAAAATAAGGTAAAAACACAGCTTATTTGAATCCAATGGTAGACTCTCATACCCATTGAGGAGACCAAAGAAGAATAGAGAGGTGCTCACCTGTATATCGACCCCAAGTATTCCTTCCATACCTTTTAACACAGGGTCCCAAAACTTCTGAATTATTGGACAACTTACAAACATATGTCCATCATTAGCTTTTTCTTTTCGACACTTTGGACAGCTTAGAGTGAAACCCTTTGCAAATTTAGCTAGTTTTTGAGGCGACAAATAGACTCTGTGGATTGAAATTATTCTGACATCAAGCTGCACTTCCACTAGTCGTTACTAGATGTCCCTCACGAGTCAAATGCAAAAGCATTGAAATCCTTTCATCAAGCATTTGCATTTGACTTGTGAGGAACATCTAGTAACGACTAGTTGAACTGCAGCTCTTTGGAGAATTATTTTGGTACTGGATACTAAATAATATTCACTGCCCACTGCTAATCTCATCCCATAATGTTTTGCAGGGCCTTTGGTTGGGATTGTTTTTCCGCAAATAACTGTGCTTGGGGTGGTCCTAAGAGGATACGACCACCACTGAATCGTTCAACACAATGTGCTTTTTACTTTCAAGGCATCTGCTTGGTTCTCCCCCTAGGTCAGGGAGGATTCCAAAATCATCACCTCTCTCACTGCTTGCTAATTTTTCAGTTTCACTTTTGGGAAAGTACTATATGCTCTTTAGCATAGAAAGATAGAGATATTTATTTTATAATAACTGGCACTGTGCAAGATGCCATTTGTAATTATTTCACAGTGCAGACAAGTACACCGTGCCATCAGCTATACTACGCAGTACTACATGTACTACATGTAGTGCTACTTCGCAAACTACGCCCAGGGTTATTCATAACTAGAGACAATATGAAATGGTACCCTTTGCATTGGAACTACAATGTGGTAGAGGTGAAATGTTATTTAGTCAAATCAAAAAACTGTTTTGTCATGCAGGAAAGGGTAGGGCTTGGTGTACAAAATAAAATAAAAATCCTTGCCATCAAAGACAAACTTTAAAACGTGCAAGCCACGCATTTAGCAAGCTTACTGCACGCAGCTTTAGTTGAACAGGAGAACAATAATAGTGTACTCTATTTTCTGCATATCATGTTTGTTTTAAAAAATATATATATTTAGTTAAACTTCGCACAGGTCCTCAAAAGATACACTGCTATAAAGAAAATGTGTTGGGTCTTCCTGCTTCAACCCAAGAAGACGACAAGACTCATTAAGTCTCTTACCATGTTCAGCACATTTCTTCAATGAGGGGGAAAATAGATAAGTAAGTAAAGATAGAAAGGTTTGCAAGATATTTGGCTTCAAATAATTACTTGCATACAATTGAGGGACTAATTGAGTGCAACTAACACTTAAAGCTCAACCCATGTTGTATTTAAAACTAAATAGTTCTTCTTTGTCTCCTCCAATATTTTTAAAGATTCACCAGAAACAGCCCAATGTGAATTAAAATAATTTGTGACTGGGGGCGTGGCCAGCAGCATGGAGGAGTAAGATGTGCCTCGGCTCGGCTCCCGGTATGCTGCGTTGATCCGACGTTTATTTCCTTCCAAAACTTCCTAAAACAGCCTAAAACTGTAGCCTAGGCTAGCCCTGATACCTCTACTACAGCAAATCCGAGTATCTTGCCGGACTGCGACCGGTAATCGATCGGGGAGAGGAGAACACCGAGGCGGTGCTGCCGCAGCAAGATGGCGACCGGGCGAAAACCAACGGCCCGGCTCCGACTCCACCCAGGTATCGGAGACTCCTGTCGGGGGGCTCCCCAGACATCGGTGCCAGAGGGAAGGCGAGACCGGCTGAGGAGGAATCTGGCGTTCACCCCGAACCCCTACATCCGGCGAGAGCCCGTCTGGCGAGCGGCAGAGACTGGCGATAGAGTCGGCCGGAGGAGACCCCGGAGGCCCTTACCCTGGGAGAGGAGCTCGAGCCGATCGAGCGAAACCGGTTGGAGGTGTCGCGGAGACGAAGGACGAGACAATCCCGACCCCGGGGAAGACGACAGCGAACCGGCCTTGGGGGGACGCAGAGGAATATCCGTCAAGGGGCTGAGAGACCGGCCTGACCGCGTGGCTGCCCCCTGCCTCCGGGAATTGACATACGGCCTGAGAGTGAGACTGACCGCAGGAGACCCACTTTGGCTGCACGGGCCTTGATCCCTGAACCCACCCTGCTGAATCTTACGGAGGCACCCTGTCGCCATTAATCGGTTGAAAACCGACACACCTCACGAGGGACACACGGCCTGATACAGCTCGGGCGCTCTACATATCCCCAAGAATACCTAACCATACCAGAGGAGCAACATGGGGAAGAGATCCGTCCGCAAGGCCAGCTAGGCAGGAAACCATCGAGAGCTACACCACGGCGAGGGCGCAAAAGGAGATGCCCCAGAGCCTCCCGGAAACACACACGGACACGGCCATGCTTCTGGAGGCGATCCAGGCCTCCAGGACAGATATCAAGGACTCTAGAGCAGCACTCGAGACCAAAATAGGCGAGGTGGGCTCCGAGGTTCTGTTACTACGCCAAGACTTCCGGAATCTCACCGAGAGGGTGACCACGGCGGAATCCAGAATTAGTGAAACAGAAGACTCTATCTCAACCCTCAGTAAGGAAATGGCGGAGTTGCAGGCGTCTTTCAGGCAACTGCTATGGAGGGTGGACGACACCGAAAACAGGGCGAGGCGAAACAACCTCCGATTCGTAGGCTTTAGGGAAGGCATTGAGAAACCGGCCATGTGTCAAAAGAAAAGTCTTCTACACAGGCCCTTATGATACATGGATTAATCAGTAGACACAGTTTTTGAATGCAAAATAGGGTCTACGAGGTATTACTGCAGAATCTGGGAAAGGTCTAAACTTTCACGTATTTAGAAAAACCTGTGGGAGGATATGTAGGCATATGGAATGGGTGCTCTCCTCTATAGCCAGTAGAGCTCTGAATGGCTCCGCAACATGATCAAATTTATAGAAGTTTCTGTCCATCCTGAACACAAACGTCTGCTTCCACTTTAGGATTGTCAATGAATAAGCAGATAGATCTTGGTACAGGGGGCTGCTGGTGTCAACTGTGCAGAGAACAAAAGCTGCAACAGTAGATGCCGAATTGGTGTTTGGGTGGAATGAGAGAGTTTTCATGAAGAGCCCAAGCATATGGAAGCAAGAGTTAGCCACAGCACCTGAGCCTACGATATGCGCCTCATCACTAGGTTGCACAAAACTGTTCCTGCCTCTGCTGTAAGAGTGGAAAATGTGTGGAGGCCATCTACCAAAAGATAGGACACAGCTTTCTGAATAGAATAATGGCATCAGATAGAGGATGGGCATGAATGTTAAAATGTACAGATGACACAGAGGAGCCCTGCAGTACACCAGACTGAATGTGTGAATTCTTTGACGCTTTGACGCCTTGTCAGGGGTAGTAAGCTCTACATAATTGGAATTACAATACAATACATGGTAAGCACAGTGGTCAAAAACTCCAGTTAAGTGACATTGGCAGCACTATGATTATAGTTAAGTATGTAGTTGCACATACCATAACTGGAGCCTTGCCTGCATAAATAGTAATTTATGCAATATTTCCTTTATTTTAGGTCCTTCAATCCGTTTTTCCCACTACTTGGCTGCTTCAGTACTCCTGGTGTCCAACTCTGGGCAGTCTGGGCCTTACAGCACGTGTGCAGTAAAAATTGTAAGTACTTGTCTTTTCCAACATCTTGTGCACGACGACTTTGATTTTTAACTTCTGAAGGGGGAAAAATGTCATTATGCTACTTTTACCATATCCTCAATTGTATTGGCTTAACTTTACATTATATGAATCTTTTGTGCCTGTGTTTACATTTACTCCCCCCATGTCTCAGTATGTGTTTGGAACCTTCCCTGGAATGTTGATCAGTGATCAATTATTATTCAGTTAGGAATTGATGTACTTATGTTGACACTTTTTATAATCTTCATTGCTTTGAAACAAATCTTACTTTTTACAACTTTAGTCATTTTCCACTTATACATTGAAGGACACAACACTAAGTGATGAGGATGACCGTTGCTCTAGAAGGGATGATTGTTGACACAGCCCCTGATTATTGCTGTTGTCGCACTTAGAGGATCCTTCATATCTCCCTGACAAAGGCTTCACTTCTGTGGGTACAGTGTATACCCTAAATACCTCGACCTACGACTCCACATTGCTGCTGAAGGCTGTTCTAAGCCTCTCTATTTACCTGCACCCTTCTGAATCAATGCATGTCTCTCTGTGAGACGCTTGGTGCTTACATTGATTGATAGTATTCTGGTGTGGTTTGTCATTCTTCCCTGCACCTCACCTTAGGTAGTGACTTTAACAGTGGTACCAGCTTTGGATAACATGGTATTGGTGTTTTCATATAGTACTGTGGATACTATTAGGGTTGAGACTCTAATATTTGGGGTTTTGACTGAATGTGTGGATTCAGATGTATGATATACGGCCAAAGAGAATCGTTTTTAGGTCTTGTAGCGATACAGCGCGTCAGCGCTGTACTCGCCGAGATCTTTTGTCACTGACTGTGCTTCCCAGGAGACAGCACCTGGCCACACGCATTGCCTCTTCAAGGAGGCCATTTCCGCTGGCCACGCGCTCGCGAACGCGCTCAGCTGCTGTCTCCTGGGAAGCAGCAACACCACACACGCATGCGCAGAAACAGAGACACACACACACACACGAGCGCTCATGCACGCACGCACCCACACATACAGAGAACCCACCCCCGCCGTCGCATACACACACACACACACACAAACACAAGTGCACCGAGCGCCCGCCCACTTACCACCACTCCGGACTTCAGCCGCCACGCGGGGCTCTCCCCGCGTGACCAGCAGTGCTTCTCTCTGTGGGCACGGCTTCTCTCCGTGGGCGCGTGTGCGGGCTTCCGAAGCCGGATGTCCCGCCCCACGTAAAGTCGCAAAGGCACATAGGTGTTTTTTGTCTCTGAAATATTAAACATTCTTATGTCACTCACGGGATTGTATTGGCTCACACAACATATGCCAACCTTTGGAAAGGGGGAGATGTAACAAAAAAATATCGGGGAAAGTTATTTCCCCATTGACTTATATTGAAGTGGAGGCAGTGTTAGGTGGGGCACAGCTGAAATAAAGCCGTTTTCCGGAGTCTCACACCTGAATTACGCGCGATGCCATACCCCTCACAAATGTACCTTTTAAGCAATAAATTGCTTTATTTTACTGTTCTTCCTTGTAAAACTTATTTCGCTTAAAGGAAAACATGCTAAACATTATCTCCCTGTTATATGTCACCAAATGTTGACAGAACGGCCCTCGCGCGCTCTCCCCATAGTTGGCTGTCTTTGCCATTGTCTCGGAAATAATCTGCTTAACTATGCAGTAACTCTTCCTTTCCTCGGCCGCAGTTCCTGAGCAGGAATTTGAAACGGCGACGGTTCCCCCCTTTTTGGCTGCAGTTTGATACACCAGCCCACGACGCATCTTTCCCATCTGGTGCAGGCTGCGTATTCATTACAGACCACGTCGGGTCTGTGGACAAACTCTCTGTAAGGGGAGATTCTCGTCTCCGACCTCCGGGTCTTTGTTTCTGGACAGGAAAGGTTTGGGAGCCTATCATGATAAACTGCGGCAGCAGCAGCTCGTCCCCAAAACCCATACTTTTCTTGGAGCGTTGTGGTTTTTTTTTTCTTGTTTTTTTCAAATGCCTTACGCAGTGTGCCGAACACAACTGGCTGCTCCAAAGTGTGATTGGACAGGAAATGTTTGGGAGCCTATCATGATAAACTGCGGCAGCAGCAGCTCGTCTCCAAAACCCATACTTTTCTTGGAGCGTTGTGGTTTTTTTTTCTTGTTTTTTTCAAATGCCTTACGCAGTGTGCCGAACACAACTGGCTGCTCCAAAGTGTGATTGTGAATGAAATGGGAAAATAGCTGTATCCACCTGTGCTGTATTTGTGTAGCCTTACTCATTTGTTTTGCGTTTGTGAGGATTATACATGTCTGCACCCGAATGCTACTTGTGCAATGCTTTGCAGATTTGTGCTGAGGCTGGCACCTGTTTCTGCACGTATCTCTCTGCTGTTGCTTGTTCATGCCGCCAGAGCCTTCTGTCTCTCTAAATTGCAGCAAATGTTTGAACATGATGTTAATGATTGTTGACATTGCTTAATTGGAGTTAAAGAGCTAGCTGCCCATATTTTTTCCTTGTTTTTGCCGATTTTTTTAGGGCTCGGCTGAACGCGCGGAAGCGCGTCCCCGCCGAGAACTTATTGTGGCCGTGTCTCCTTTCCAGGAGACATTCCTGGCCGCGCGCATCGTCTTGGAGGCGATTTGAAACGATCACGCGCACGCGAACGCGCTCGCTGCATTCTTTCAGACACACACACACAACCGCCCATGCACGCACGCACGCACATACAGGCCCCCCCACGCTGCATTCTCTCACACACACACAACCGCCCATGCATGCACGCACATACAGGCCCCCCACACAAATACACACGCGCACGCACACAGACACACGAGTGCCCACATCGCAGCATTTTATTTTCAGTTTGTAGCTTGTTTTTACAGCTATGGCAAAAAGTTTGTGGGCTGTTGTGAAAAACTGCTGGCCTTATCTAACTGAAAGGCAGCGGGCTATTCCCTTTCTTGTTACGTTATTCACTGGAGAAGATCCGGACTCCGGGTTATCATTGTGGCATCTGTCCCTGCCTCTGATGATAAACAGCCTTATCCTTGCACCAGAATTTTGCTTCAGTTTCACCTGGAAGAGCGGCTCTTGACCCGCACATCTTAAACATCCTTGTTCAGGATCTGTCAACGTGTATTTTTCCTGTGGTAGCGAGGTCTCCAGCGGATGTTTTTCGTATAAAAGGGAGGGGTGTCCACGTTAATGGTTGCTTTCATTCGGATTTTAAGGGAGATTTTTCAATGTGTATTTTTTGTATATCACGATCTTTCTTGGAATAACGAAATAACATATTTTTTCTCTGTGGTGTGATTTCAACCAGCGTGCATTTTCCTGGACTGGCTAAGACTTCCATGTATATCTTTCGCGATTGTGCGACAATCTTTAGCTGTGTGCATTTCATATCTGAGTGTGCAACGTCTGCAAACCAGATGCACCAGGATTTAGAATGTTTGAGTATTTTTACTCAATGAGATGCTCTTTGATATGCTCATTCGCATTTGGTTGACGCCGGCAGAAGAAGACCCCGTCCGGGTCTGGACAGCTTTTGGGGCCCTGCGTTAGCTAAGGGTCCCTCCCCACCTTCGTCGGATTTACCCACTTGTGGCGAACATGGCCGGAGTGGAGGGGCACGTGGCCCCAGGACCCACGAGAAGGCAGGCCTGGTGAGGTGAAAGGTCACGGTGGACCATGGGAGCTAAACAGGTAAAATGGTGAGTGGACCCGTGCATGGGGCCCCGCTGCGCCAGGCCGGGGTGCGCCTCGGACCCAAGGCGCCCTGGTCTGTTCCTGGGAAAAGCACTGTAGGGATGATGTCATTCGATGCGTTGTATTACTGTGTTATCTGTCACGTGTTGCATGTTGTGTGCCATTATGTTTCGTTATTTGTGGTTGTGTAAGTGATATTCTATGCTATGTCCTTTACGTTGATACTGATATAGCATTCACGAAGCCTCACAGTCGCTTCAAGGGTCTCGCTGCTCTGGCAGTGTCTGAAAAAGTGTAATTCGTAGGCCCTCACAGACCAGACCCGGAAGAAGAAGAGCAAATACAATTATCAACCGAGATGGTGCACTGATTTATACTATTTACACTGATTTATGTGTAGCATGTGTTTATTAACTGTATGCTGGGCCCACACGCAGCTACTTCAACAGCTGGAGAAGACCATGAATCATCATGAAATACTAAATCTTGTGTGCAGTTATGTATCAATTAGTGAGAACAATCTCTGCCGAACCATTGAGCTATCTCAGCCACTTAAACATGTTAATATTAAGCGAGGTGTAAATCCAAGTGAAGTGCCAAAAACCTGAATTTCGCAGGTTTGATTTTAATGAGGGCTGACTCTGTCTTTCATCCTTCTAGTGTCTATGGAATCAGCGTTATTGATTCACAGACAATACTTTCTGTCGGTAATATAGGATAATTATCATTATTAACAACAGAGTAATAATGCCTCTTTATGCAGTTCTTAATACAGCAGGGTTGCTGTTCTGAACGCCGCAAATCACAGTCTGTGCTATCTATTGTAGACTATAATAATTACTGTGACGTAGGAACAGGCCAGGGGTCAGCCAAGTGGAGGGTCAGCGATCTAAATATAGCACGTCGTGGGCAGCCCTTCAATACCGAGCGTAGCATGCAGGTGTAGGAATAGTGCAGCGGGTGACACCCGAAGACTACGTGTGATCCTCGCCACAGAGTACAAAACTCTACAGCTGTGTACAAGGGCTGGTGTCCACTGGAAGAGACGTCGATCTATCACTGGCAGCGTTTTCGTGATAAAAACAGAAGCTCGGCTTTGCTTTAAACGGGTTTGCTTTTTAAATGGCAAGTGGGCCGCGTCTGCTCTCCGCCTGTGAGTAATGCGGCCACGTGACCCGAGCAGCTGCTTCATGTGCATTTCAAAGAGCTTGCAGATAATTGTGTGTCTATGTGTGTTTGTGAGCAGGGCTGCGTCTGTCTTGTTGCGTGGGTGACTGATTTTCTATATCTGTAGAGTGCAGAGTAGTGAGTGCAGAGTAGTGAGTAGTGAGTGCAGAGTAGTGAGTAGTGAGTGCAGAGTAGTGAGCAGTGAGTGCAGAGTAGTGAGTAGTGAGTGCAGAGTAGTGAGTAGTGAGTGCAGAGTAGTGAGTAGTGAGTAGTGAGTGCAGAGTAGTGAGTAGTGAATGCAGAGTAGTGAGTAGTGAGTGCAGAGTAGTGAGTAGTGAGTGCAGAGTAGTGAGTAGTGAGTGCAGAGTAGTGAGTAGTGAGTGCAGAGTAGTGAGTGCAGAGTAGTGAGTAGTGAGTGCAGAGTAGTGAGTAGTGAGTGCAGAGTAGTGAGTGCAGAGTGGCGAGTAGTGAGTGCAGAGTAGTGAGTGCAGAGTAGTGAGTAGTGAGTGCAGAGTAGTGAGTGCAGAGTAGTGAGTGCAGAGTAGTGAGTGCAGAGTAGTGAGTGCAGAGTAGTGAGTGCAAAGTAGTGAGTAGTGAGTGCAAAGTAGTGAGCAGTGAGTGCAAAGTAGTGAGCAGTGAGTAGTGAGCAGTGAGTAGTGAGTAGTGAGTGCAGAGTAGTGAGTGCAGAGTAGTGAGTGCAGAGTAGTGAGTGCAGAGTAGTGAGTGCAGAGTAGTGAGTGCAGAGTAGTGAGTGCAGAGTAGTGAGTGCAGAGTGGTGAGTGCAGAGTGATGAGTAGTGAGTGCAGAGTAGTGAGTAGTGAGTGCAGAGTAGTGAGTAGTGAGTGCAGAGTAGTGAGTGCAGAGTAGTGAGTAGTGAGTGCAGAGTAGTGAGTGCTGAGTAGTGAGTGCAGAGTAGTGAGTGCAGAGTAGTGAGTAGTGAGTGCAGAGTAGTGAGTGCAGAGTAGTGAGTAGTGAGTGCAGAGTAGTGAGTGCAGAGTAGTGAGTAGTGAGTGCAGAGTAGGGAGTAGTGAGTGCAGAGTAGGGAGTAGTGAGTGCAGAGTAGGGAGTGCAGAGTAGGGAGTGCAGAGTAGTGAGTGCAGAGTAGTGAGTGCAGAGTAGTGAGTGCAGAGTAGTGAGTGCAGAGTAGTGAGTGCAGAGTAGTGAGTGCAGAGTGCAGAGTAGTGAGTAGTGAGTGCAGAGTAGTGAGTAGTGAGTGCAGAGTAGTGAGTGCAGAGTAGTGAGTGCAAAGTAGTGAGTAGTGAGTGCAAAGTAGTGAGCAGTGAGTAGTGAGCAGTGAGTAGTGAGTAGTGAGTGCAGAGTAGTGAGTGCAGAGTAGTGAGTGCAGAGTAGTGAGTGCAGAGTAGTGAGTGCAGAGTAGTGAGTGCAGAGTAGTGAGTGCAGAGTGGTGAGTGCAGAGTGATGAGTAGTGAGTGCAGAGTAGTGAGTAGTGAGTGCAGAATAGTGAGTAGTGAGTGCAGAGTAGTGAGTGCAGAGTAGTGAGTAGTGAGTGCAGAGTAGTGAGTGCAGAGTAGTGAGTAGTGAGTGCAGAGTAGTGAGTGCAGAGTAGTGAGTAGTGAGTGCAGAGTAGTGAGTGCAGAGTAGTGAGTAGTGAGTGCAGAGTAGTGAGTGCAGAGTAGTGAGTAGTGAGTGCAGAGTAGGGAGTAGTGAGTGCAGAGTAGGGAGTAGTGAGTGCAGAGTAGTGAGTGCAGAGTAGTGAGTGCAGAGTAGTGAGTGCAGAGTAGTGAGTGCAGAGTAGTGAGTGCAGAGTGCAGAGTAGTGAGTAGTGAGTGCAGAGTAGTGAGTAGTGAGTGCAGAGTAGTGAGTGCAGAGTAGTGAGTGCAGAGTAGTGAGTGCAGAGTAGTGAGTGCAGAGTAGTGAGTAGTGAGTGCAGAGTAGTGAGTAGTGAGTGCAGAGTAGTGAGTAGTGAGTGCAGAGTAGTGAGTAGTGAGTGCAGAGTAGTGAGTAGTGAGTGCAGAGTAGTGAGTAGTGAGTGCAGAGTAGTGAGTAGTGAGTGCAGAGTAGTGAGTGCAGAGTAGTGAGTGCAGAGTAGTGAGTGCAGAGTAGTGAGTGCAGAGTAGTGAGTGCAGAGTAGTGAGTAGTGAGTGCAGAGTAGTGAGTAGTGAGTGCAGAGTAGTGAGTAGTGAGTGCAGAGTAGTGAGTAGTGAGTGCAGAGTAGTGAGTAGTGAGTGCAGAGTAGTGAGTGCAGAGTAGTGAGTAGTGAGTGCAGAGTAGTGAGTAGTGAGTGCAGAGTAGTGAGTAGTGAGTGCAGAGTAGTGAGTAGTGAGTGCAGAGTAGTGAGTAGTGAGTGCAGAGTAGTGAGTAGTGAGTGCAGAGTAGTGAGTGCAGAGTAGTGAGTGCAGAGTAGTGAGTGCAGAGTAGTGAGTGCAGAGTAGTGAGTAGTGAGTGCAGAGTAGTGAGTGCAGAGTAGTGAGTGCAGAGTAGGGAGTAGTGAGTGCAGAGTAGTGAGTAGTGAGTGCAGAGTAGTGAGTAGTGAGTGCAGAGTAGTGAGTAGTGAGTGCAGAGTAGTGAGTGCAGAGTAGTGAGTGCAGAGTAGTGAGTGCAGAGTAGTGAGTGCAGAGTAGTGAGTGCAGAGTAGTGAGTGCAGAGTAGTGAGTGCAGAGTAGTGAGTGCAGAGTAGTGAGTGCAGAGTAGTGAGTGCAGAGTAGTGAGTAGTGAGTGCAGAGTAGTGAGTAGTGAGTGCAGAGTAGTGAGTAGTGAGTGCAGAGTAGTGAGTGCAGAGTAGTGAGTAGTGAGTGCAGAGTAGTGAGTGCAGAGTAGTGAGTAGTGAGTGCAGAGTGCAGAGTAGTGAGTACAGAGTAGTGAGTAGTGAGTGCAGAGTAGTGAGTAGTGAGTGCAGAGTAGTGAGTAGTGAGTGCAGAGTAGTGAGTAGTGAGTGCAGAGTAGTGAGTAGTGAGTGCAGAGTAGTGAGTAGTGAGTGCAGAGTAGTGAGTGCAGAGTAGTGAGTGCAGAGTAGTGAGTGCAGAGTAGTGAGTGCAGAGTAGTGAGTGCAGAGTAGTGAGTAGTGAGTGCAGAGTAGTGAGTAGTGAGTGCAGAGTAGTGAGTAGTGAGTGCAGAGTAGTGAGTGCAGAGTAGTGAGTAGTGAGTGCAGAGTAGTGAGTGCAGAGTAGTGAGTAGTGAGTGCAGAGTGCAGAGTAGTGAGTACAGAGTGCAGAGTAGTGAGTACAGAGTAGTGAGTAGTGAGTGCAGAGTAGTGAGTAGTGAGTGCAGAGTAGTGAGTAGTGAGTGCAGAGTAGTGAGTAGTGAGTGCAGAGTAGTGAGTAGTGAGTGCAGAGTAGTGAGTAGTGAGTGCAGAGTAGTGAGTGCAGAGTAGTGAGTGCAGAGTAGTGAGTGCAGAGTAGTGAGTGCAGAGTAGTGAGTAGTGAGTGCAGAGTAGTGAGTAGTGAGTGCAGAGTAGTGAGTAGTGAGTGGTGAGTAGTGAGTGCAGAGTAGTGAGTAGTGAGTGCAGAGTAGTGAGTAGTGAGTGCAGAGTAGTGAGTAGTGAGTGCAGAGTAGTGAGTGCAGAGTAGTGAGTGCAGAGTAGTGAGTGCAGAGTAGTGAGTGCAGAGTAGTGAGTGCAGAGTAGTGAGTGCAGAGTAGTGAGTGCAGAGTAGTGAGTGCAGAGTAGTGAGTGCAGAGTAGTGAGTGCAGAGTAGTGAGTGCAGAGTAGTGAGTAGTGAGTGCAGAGTAGTGAGTAGTGAGTGCAGAGTAGTGAGTGCAGAGTAGTGAGTGCAGAGTAGTGAGTGCAGAGTAGTGAGTGCAGAGTAGTGAGTACAGAGTAGTGAGTAGTGAGTGCAGAGTAGTGAGTAGTGAGTGCAGAGTAGTGAGTGCAAAGTAGTGAGTGCAGAGTAGTGAGTGCAGAGTAGTGAGTGCAGAGTAGTGAGTGCAGAGTAGTGAGTGCAGAGTAGTGAGTGCAGAGTAGTGAGTGCAGAGTAGTGAGTGCAGAGTAGTGAGTGCAGAGTAGTGAGTGCAGAGTAGTGAGTGCAGAGTAGTGAGTGCAGAGTAGTGAGTGCAGAGTAGTGAGTGCAGAGTAGTGAGTAGTGAGTGCAGAGTAGTGAGTAGTGAGTGCAGAGTAGTGAGTGCAGAGTAGTGAGTAGTGAGTGCAGAGTAGTGAGTAGTGAGTGCAGAGTAGTGAGTAGTGAGTGCAGAGTAGTGAGTAGTGAGTGCAGAGTAGTGAGTGCAGAGTAGTGAGTGCAGAGTAGTGAGTGCAGAGTAGTGAGTGCAGAGTAGTGAGTGCAGAGTAGGGAGTAGTGAGTGCAGAGTAGTGAGTAGTGAGTGCAGAGTAGTGAGTAGTGAGTGCAGAGTAGTGAGTGCAGAGTAGTGAGTGCAGAGTAGGGAGTAGTGAGTGCAGAGTAGTGAGTAGTGAGTGCAGAGTAGTGAGTAGTGAGTGCAGAGTAGTGAGTAGTGAGTGCAGAGTAGTGAGTGCAGAGTAGTGAGTGCAGAGTAGTGAGTGCAGAGTAGTGAGTGCAGAGTAGTGAGTGCAGAGTAGGGAGTAGTGAGTGCAGAGTAGTGAGTGCAGAGTAGGGAGTAGTGAGTGCAGAGTAGTGAGTAGTGAGTGCAGAGTAGTGAGTAGTGAGTGCAGAGTAGTGAGTAGTGAGTGCAGAGTAGTGAGTGCAGAGTAGTGAGTGCAGAGTAGTGAGTGCAGAGTAGTGAGTGCAGAGTAGTGAGTGCAGAGTAGTGAGTGCAGAGTAGTGAGTAGTGAGTGCAGAGTAGTGAGTAGTGAGTGCAGAGTAGTGAGTAGTGAGTGCAGAGTAGTGAGTGCAGAGTAGTGAGTGCAAAGTAGTGAGTGCAAAGTAGTGAGTGCAAAGTAGTGAGTGCAAAGTAGTGAGTGCAAAGTAGTGAGTGCAAAGTAGTGAGTGCAGAGTAGTGAGTGCAGAGTAGTGAGTGCAGAGTAGTGAGTGCAGAGTAGTGAGTGCAGAGTAGTGAGTAGTGAGTGCAGAGTAGTGAGTAGTGAGTGCAGAGTAGTGAGTAGTGAGTGCAGAGTAGTGAGTGCAGAGTAGTGAGTGCAGAGCAAGATTGTCCGTTTGCTTTACAAAATCCTCTATCTTTACATTCGGAGAAAGAAAAGTAAACTCGACGCTCCACGTTAAAACAACAAGTACCAACTTTCCAAAAAAGCCTGACATTTGACCATCTTTTAAAGCGTAGCAAATGTGACAAAATAAAAACAAAATATAAAAGCATTTTATTGCTCATTTATTTTCTGAATTCCAGCATGTTTATTTTGGGGGTACTGCATCACCCTTACTATGTGCACGCTGCACAATGCTTCACTCTTCACCCTCACACACCCTCAAACACCCTCACACCCCCTCACACCCTCTCAAACTTAAACACCCTCACTCACCCATACACCCTAACACGCCCTCACCCTCACCCTCCCCCTCACACACCCTCCCCCTCACTCACCCTCACACCCCCTCACCTTCGCACCCCCTCACACCCCCTCACCTTCGCACCCCCCCACACCCTCACACCCTCACTAGCATAACAAAACATAGCATAACAACACACAGCACAGCATAATAAAAAAGCACAGGATAGCAAAAGATAGCATAGCATAATTATTCCCAACTCTCATTGTTATTGAGCAACATATGACAGTTTGCAAATCATCTTTATACACCAATTCAGAGTTTTCGGAAAATGTATGCAACGCATTGTCATACACAATGCCAATAACTCAACCTTTAATGCTGCGAGCCCTATTGCATTGTAAATGCTTGTTTTTAAATGTAAACTTCTTTCTACTGCCCAAAATTGTTCTACTAGTCGTATTGTTTTTAGTTTAAGGACTTGTTCTGAGCGTTTGTTGGAATCATTAAAGCTAACCAGCTTTGGCAAAGCCAATATGTTTCGCCTCTGTGAGATTTATTGGCTCTGTCAATGTTTCTTAGACATGCTGCAAGCTAATGTCCAGCATGGCTTCACGTAAAGAAAAAAAGTGCTGTGGTGTGTATCTACTTTTTAGCCATATTGCACGGCAGCAACCACAACCCGCCGATCTTGGAACTGGGGAACCGGTTGGTGTCTTGAGGTGGATCAACATCGTGTGATTCTGGGGAAATCACTTGCTCTCCCCACGCCTAAAAACAAAAAAATGAACGTACCTGTGTGTAATATAACTGGTGCATATATTAAGCGCTTCAATACTTTTGGGTTGAGTTTTTGCGCTATGTAAATAAAAAATAAAAATATATATATTTAAAATAATCTGAATGGAGATAAAAGGACACGAGGGAGGAGCGTGGGGAAAACAAGGCATGGTCAGGAGGGTGACTGAAACGGAGGTGGGTGAAGCAACAGGTGGAGGAGGTGTCCATTTTGCAGTCTGCCCTCTGAAATGTGTCTGCTTCAAAGTAACCTATAAGGTCGATGGTCTTGACACCGTAACCCCTGGAACTACATCAGGGTCACTCAAAATATTTTTTCCCAGAAATGGTTGATTGAACACCTCATCAGAGATTAAAGGAAGCCATGCGCCGATCTACCAGAATAAGTAAAGGTTGCAGGCTGCTGAAGTCTTTGACATTGAAAATTAAACCCTAAATTAGAATATGGCAGAAGGATCTTATGCTTGCTAAAAAGTGCTTAAGCTCACTATACAGAAAGGCGAGTGAAAGGATTGACAAGCCAGAAAGCAAAGCTCAAGAGGTTAATGCTGACCATTAAAATAATAACACAAAGTAGTACAAAGAAATATATTTTGAGAGCCCCGAGGAAGCAGGTGACCCTGAACTTGTAATTGGAATCATCTTACAGATCATGTTTCTGAAGACTGAAAAAATAAATATGTTAATGGTTAAGAATAAAGTCTGAAAGAAATCAAGAAGCTACTGGAGTTGTGTGAATAGTCATGGATTCGAACAATTTTAGAATCCTATGAATGTCTTGGCCTCAAAGAACATATATCTATAGGTTCCCCAAATTCAATGAGTATGTACTTTAACTGACATCATTGGGGATTGACTTCTCTGGGGACATGAGCCTCGCATTATTCTTTGATGCCTGTTTCTTTAGGATAACCATGCACCTGGATCACTAACATTTCAATCTGTGTGTTATTGTTTTTAACAACTTCTGTTGTGATATTTGTTTCTAAAAAACACTCTCACAGCTGAACATTATTGCTAACTGGTCATATGGCCTAAACACTGCACCTGTAACAGTGTCCTTTTTCCTCAAGCTCTTTCGGATAACGTCCTAACGTAATAATTGAGGTATTAGCCCAGTCATTCCTATTCATTTCATCCATGCAGGCTAATGAATGTTCCACCTGCATAGCAATAGTTAAGACCGACTTAATATTGGATCATTTTTGAGCCAAACATCTTGTCTACCTGCCACCAAAAGACTCCCATTTATTGTCCGAGAGCAAAACGTTTAGCGAAAAGTGTCTCGTATGGGATCAAGGAGTACATTCAGAGGGCTTGTATGACAGATTTTTCATTGTAAAAGGTCCTCCATGATATGTTGTAATCTTACCACATTGCCCCAACCAGTATCACCTGGAGTCTTCTTTTGTTTCTCTTTAGTAAGCAGCCAAGCACTAAACTTCCATCCATCTTGCTTTGTGGCAGAAAGTTTGTATGAGTGGAAAGAGAGGAGGTAGTTGATGAAGATTTGGTGCATAGAGTCAAAAAACAGAAATGGTGTATTGGGCTCTGATTCAGAGGCAGTATCTGCAAGGGGAATAAAGGCAGTTTCTTTTCATGCTTTTTGAGAATAGCGTGAGTGAAATATGTTGTGGTGTTAGAAAATGGCCAAACATGGTACATGTGGACAGGCTTTCCGTACATAAAGTCCAGCATGGATGATGTGAAGTCACACTTCCAAGAGAGATCAAAACCTTCCTCTAAGGCACAGAGACTGTGGTTGACTGCTCTCCCTTCATTAGGGTACAGTGGTGTTATGCATTTAAGGAAGTTCCCTGCCTCCCTAGGAAGGATGGCATATTGTTGATGCACATATTTCAAGTCTTTGTGTAGATTTACTCTTTCATCTGTAGCCTTTCCTCACATGGTGCACCAATCCTGTCCTCCTTCCTTTCGTATGTCTTTGAAGCCTTCCCTAGAATGTTGATCTATGGTCAAATGGAATTCAGTTAGGACTGGGTGAAGACGAGCTGACCACTTTGGCCTTTGTTCATTGTTGTAAAATATATCTTTGTTTCTGCAGTTTAAAGCGTTTTCTTTTCAATTATTGGCGAAAACATGATCTATATTCAGTTTTCAAGCAAAACAGTAATATACTATCAGTTCAGTCTGGATCCATGAGCTAAAGACAAACTGCGCGTATTGTGGAAGTGTCGGATATGTCTGTGCTAAGAGAGCCCACTCTGATCTTGACTTCCTTGTGATTTTCATCATCAAAACTAATCAGCACTGATGTATGTGATGTAATGTATTCTTAATTACACATTATCTATGAGCGATGTTTGTGCTAAATTGGATAATTAATGGAAAATCTGAGGGCATATGATCCAGAGCCTTGTATAGATAGTTTAAAGTGTGCAAGGTCCTCATATAGCCGATAATGTCTACCTATTTACTTAATATAGATGCCTATGTTTCTGGCCACTCTTCCACATCTTTCTACCAGGAATCCATGCCTGGTTCTGTTGCACTTAAACATTTCATTGCTGTGCAGTGTTTGATAGTATCAGGACTAGTTTCAGCCTTTTTTCTAATCCTGTTTCGTTTTGAATAAAGATATTCCCTAAAGGTATCTATGCCTTGCGGTTCCGTTTTTAGGGAAAGCCCAGGAAAAAACTGCACTTTTCAAATGAAAGAAATGCTCTCTACCCGGAATGTGGAGAACATGATTTCACTTCTTCCTCATTATACTCTTGGTAGTCCCCAACTTTTTAATGTTGTTTAGATCATCTGCTCAAAGTTCTTTTTTGCCTTATTCCAGTTTCCCTAGAATTTTATTTATTTATTTATTTTGAAAGTTTTATATAGCGCGAACAAGATCTTCGCAGATATCAGAGCGCTTTACAGAGGAGGGGAGCATGTATACGCAGATACATCAATCATGTTAGGAGTACATCGAAGTGATATCATAAAACAATCAAGTAAATCAATTTCAGAGTCAACATAAGATACAAGGGTTCGAACAAGTAGTACAGATGAGTATCGAGTCTTTGTAGTTTTCCCCAATAGTCGTTCAAGTGTATTTAGCCATGAGGATTGCTTTTACTTCTCTCTTGAACAGTATGGTAGAGGTGATGAGCCTTGTTTCAGGGGGGAGCGAGTTCCAAATCCAGGGGGCCATTCCTGAGAAAGAGCGTTTATAGGTTTTTTCCTTACGGAATCTTTTAGGCTTTAGCAAAAGATTGTTTGTGCCTCTAGTATTCCTGGAGCCTCCAGAAATCGTCAGCTTCTGAGCGAGGTATCTAGGTGAGCTCAGGTGTACAGCCTTGTGGGTCAAACAAGCGATTTTCAGGTGTATTCTGGCTTCAAACGGCAGCCAGTTTAGGGATTTGAAGTCAGGGGAAATGTGCGAGTGTTTTTTTGATCCAGTGATAAGTCTCGCTGCGGCGTTTAGAGAGGCTCTTATGGGTGCCGTAGTAGCTAGGGGGGGACCGCAGAGGGCGGTGCTGCCATATTCTATTCGAGGTATGACTAGTGATTGTACCGCAGTTTGGAAGTCTTTGGCTGGAAGGAAAGGTTTAAGTTTCCTGAGGGTGTTGATTTGGTAGTTTGCTCCCTTAGTTGCTTTGTTGATGTGTTCCTGCATGCTGAGATTGGTGTCAAGTGTTATGCCCAAGGATTTCGCTGAGTCCACGATGGTGGGTTGGACATTGAGTGCCGTTAGGTCTTTAAGCCACATTTGCGCGGTAGTGATCTTCGCGGGAGGTGCGATCAGGAGGAACTCTGTTTTAAGGGCATAGAGTTTGAGATGATTAGCGGCCAGCCAAGATTGGGTGCTTCTGATCGTTGAGTTCAAAAGCGTGATGTCTTTGGGTGATTGTAGTTTGAGATAGAGTTGGGTGTCATCAGCATACATGTGGAAATGTACATTGGATTCTTGCAGCAAGGTGGTGAGAGGTTCCATAACTAGGTTGAACAAAGTTGGGGATAAGGAGGATCCTTATGGTACGCCTAGCGATACAGGTCTTGGTGCGGACATCAAGTTGTTGCTCTTGAATTTCTGCGACCTGTTATGCAGAAAAGAAGTGAACCATTTGAGCACAGTTCCAGATAGGCCCATTCTTGTGTTTAATAGTTCGAGTAGGTTCTCATGTTTGACGGTGTCAAATGCGGAGGAGAGATCAAGGAGGATGAGGAGGCAGGTATCGTTATGATCTAGTATTTGGAGGGCGTCATCGATTATCTGAATCATGGCAGTTTCCGTACTGTGATTGGCTCGGAAGCCTGATTGGTGAGAGTTGAGGAGATCAAATTGATTAATATGTTTAGTCAATTGTATTTGTGCGCATTTTTCCAGCAGTTTGGCAAGAGTCGTAATGTTGGTAATGGGACGGTAGTTGTTTAGGTCAGAAGGGTCGGCTGTAGGTTTCTTTAGCAAAGGTGTTACTTGTCCAACTTTGAGGGAGTCGGGAATGATCCCTTGTTGAAGTGAGCTGTTAATGATTATGGTCCAGAGTGGAAGGAGCGACGGGGTAAGGATTTTTACAGCGTTAGCAGGAAGGGGGTCCGTGAGGTGATTGGATGGTTTCAGAGTGCTGAGCAGTTTGCCAATTTCTTCTTCCGTGTAGGTTACAAAGGTTGACCAGGTTGCATTGTTTTTTGGTTTAGTGGGTGTTATGTAGTGGGGTTTGGGATAGAGGCTTGCGTCCATGAGGAGATCATTCTTTATGTTATCCGTTTTTTGGTTAAAGAAAGAGGCGAAGTCTTCGCAGGAAGGGGCATTGCACATAGTGTTGAGAGGTTGGGGTTGTTCTTTGGTTTGTGAACGGATAAGCTCAAACAGCTTTCTCGGACGGTTTTTGGCTTGGTCTAGCTGACGGCTGAAGAAGTCTGATTTTGATTGTTTTATTTTCCTGAAGTAGGCATTTCTCTTTTTCTTCAGGTTTTTTAGGTTCAGTGCAGAGGGGGCTGATCTCCAGGAGCGCTCTGCCAATCTCATGGCACGTCTATAGTCATTGAGACTCCCGTCATACCAGGGATTGGAGATTTTTGTGGTGGCTTTTTTTAGCTGCAAGGGCGCGACTTCATTAATTATTGCGGTCATATTGTTAAGATAGTGATCAGTCAAGGATTGGACGTCCTTCACGCCAGCCGGAGGAAGTAGTAAGTTGTAGCTGTTGGAGGGCAGAGAGTTTGAGTTTAGTTTTTTCATGTCTCTTTTCCAGACTTTGGGCCTGGCGGATTGGATAGGGTTAAATTTAACTTTTTCATTGATGAAGAACGTGATGATATGATGGTCCGACCAGTCACAGGGTTGGATAGATTAGAGTTGGATAGCGGCCTCTTTGGAGATGATAAGGTCGAGGATAGAGCCTTTCTTGTGTGTTGGACTGTTGCAAATTTGTGCAAGGTCAAGGGCGTTGAGGAAATTCTTCAGACCTTTTACCACCGCATCATTATGATCATTCCAGTGGAGGTTGAAATCCCCAAGGTATATTTGTGTGAGTTGCCGCCCGGCGTTGGTTGAGATCATGTCCATGATTTGTTTGGAGAAGGTGAGGTTGTCACCGGGTGGGTGGTAAACGCCGTGAAGAGTGCAGATCGGTTTGCCCTGACTGATAATATCTAGGTTGATGTATTCACAGGACGATGGGGAGGGCGGGGAAGGTGAAGATACTTTCAATACAGAGAGGTTGCTCCTGTATATACATGCGATTCCGCCACCTTTTTTATTGCCAGACCTGTCGAGTCTAGTGATGAGGTAGTTGGGGGGAACCAGAATGTCCATTATAGGTGTAGAAGACTCTGTTAGCCATGTTTCAGTCATGATGATTAAGTCCAGATCCAATTTTAGGATGAGATCGGCGATAGCGGCGGAGTGTCTAGCGGCTGATCTGCAGTTTAGGAGAGTGCATTTGAGACGGGGTGTGTCGAGGGTGGAAGGGTGCTCTAGGGCGAGGGGGACTTTACTCAGGTTACTATGGATAGCGACTCTGTTGTTCAGTGTGGGGGGTCTAAGGGGATTGGAGTGAATCGTAGGTATGGCAGTGAGTGTGTCGGGTGTGTTGCTGAGGGGAGCTGGGTCATAGGAGCGGAGGAGGGTGATTGTGTCAAGGTCCGAAAGAGAGTTGCAGGAGCGACGGGGGCGGTTTTCACGATTGTGAACAGGGATTGAGGTCCAGTGTGGTGGAAGTCGAGTGCGTGAGTTCGCCGCCCGGGTGGAGGACCAGTTGGGAGGGGAGGTGATGGTGGAGACGCGTGAGTGGTGTCTGGGGTGTGTGCTGAGTAAATGTTTGATGATGTGAATGTCTTGTTTGATCTGTTGGAGAGTGTTGGGCGGGGGGTGGCTGGAGTGTGATAGACAGAGTAGTTGTTGTTTGATGCTGTACATGTCTTCTTTGAGTTGGAGGAGGGAGGCCGTAATGTGGTCCACTGAGGGACATGTGTTGGAGGTGGGGATGGGAGGGTCAGGCGTGGATGACATAGGGGGGAGGTTGGTGGTGACGATGAGAGTATTGGTGGTGGGCGTAGAATGCATGGTGGAGGATGGGCGTTTATTAGTGGTGACGAGGGTGGAGGTTGGGTGATGGGGGGTAAGACTGGGGGGGTAGTGGGATTGTAGATGGTTCTATTTAGAGAGGGTCGAGTTGAGCTGATGGAGGTGAAGTGTTCTGTGTGATTAGTTAGTGGGAGGAAGTGGGGGCTGAGAATGGGTGGGGATAAAGGGTGGGGTTTGCCTTTGTGTGTGTCGGTCTGATGTTGATCTAGGATAGGCGGGATGCGGGTGGGAGCAGTGGTATCAGGGGTGAGAGGAACGGGGATGAGGGCTGGTGTGTAGGTGGAAGGAGTGGGGTTGTTGTTGTAAGAGGGAGAGAGATCTATGTCTGTGCTTGTGGGATAGCTATGGTAGGTGGGGGAATGACTAAGGTGCCGGGAATAGAGGGGTGGTGCATGTCTTTTTGGGTGGGAGCTGTGGTATCAGGGGTGGGAAAGTGGATGAGGGCTGGTGTGTGGGGGGAAGGGGTGAGGTTGGTGTAAGAGGGTAAGTAATCTATGTCTGTGCTCGACGGGAGTGAGGTAGGTATGGTAGGTGGGTGAGTGACTGGGGTGTCGGGAGTAAAGGAGAGGTGCATGTAGTTTAGGGGTTGGGGTGGATTAGAATGCAGCACGGGATAGTTGAACAAGCATTTGCAATGCAATAAGTCTTGCATTTACGTGAGTTTGAGCTATTGGCATTGTAACTGACAATGCCTTTTATTTATGTTTTGGTTTTTAAAACATAAATAAAACGCATTGTCGTTTACAATGCCAATAGCTTAAACTTGTGTAAACGCGAGACCTATTGCACTGCAAACGCTTGTTGTTACTGGGGGCCAGTTTTGCAGCATTGCTGGTATATCGCCACCCTGTAACAAGGCAAGACCTATTGGATTTGTTAATACCATTTTGAATGTGCATTTGTTTAAAACAAAACGTTTATCCAAAACCAGGATTGCCCGGGATTACAGTACAGTCTGGTGAAATGACGCTGAAGAGATCCGGTGGAGTTGCTTCCTTATGTAAAGGCATTGTAACATGGAATTCCGTGAAGCAGCAGTGTTTTTCTTATGTCCCATTTGCTGCCCTGTGGTAATAAATGTCTGAATATGCGTTTATTGGCACACTTGCTCTAAGTAACATGTGATATTGGCCCACGTTTATTGTCCCTGACATGGCATAGCTGGTAATATAAGTTATCTCTAACTTTGTAGGCTGACGTTGGAGCAAATGTTTGCTTTCGCTTGGCAAAACTCTGGTTGTGTTTGAGACATCATAAAATATGTGGCACCCTCCTTCAAACCGGCTGCCTCATGGAGGCCCAAATGGATCTCTCGTCACAGTGGGTAAAGCGAGGGACCAATCAGTGTCCTGGGTGTGAGTCAACAGATCCTGTCGGATACCATGGTGCAACCAATGGTCACTTAGGATAGAGACAATGAGGACTGAGGCCTTCATCTCCAGGATGTGTACACATTAGAACAAACCCTAAAAACTGAACATCGAATAGCAGAGGCACCCAAGGCAAAACTAGAACAGGTCCAAAAAGAAACACATATACAAAATCATTTACTTCTGAAAAAAACGCCCACGCCTCCAAGGCAGATGTGAGAGAAAGCAGATCAGCTGAGAGCCCAGCTGTGTGAGGTCATATTGTTAAGTTTTGTAAATTATCAAACCAACATTTACCATATTCAAACCAGGTCTTCAGAGCCATTCATGAGAACTTGATGGACAAAGAATATTTCTCTAGTGATCATCTAACATACTCAAATTCTGAAAATATATATAGTGAGTTATTCCGACCTCCCGAACATAGACCAACTTGGCAAGGGGCAAATCTGTCAAAAAGCATTCACAAACAATTCGTTTTTTTTTTAACTCCTCATAATAGTGCCATTAATCCCCGATTAGGAGGCGGGTGCGTATTAAACAAACCAAATGTAAAATTTGAACCTGCCCTGGAATATGTATGCTGCATTGCTAAGAGAGGTATCCAGTGCAGCGGGGGAGCCAGAAAGGGACATGCCATGCCACCTGCCACCCGAAGGAAGCAGCCCCCAGCTCCCTGCCTTGGAGAGCAGGACAAAGCCCTCATTAATCACAATTATGACATGGCCGCGTTCATCCCAAATACAGGGCTGCCTTTCAGGCCTTTGTGGTGCAGCTGGGGCCACTGGCTGCTGGTCCCACTACATTCAAATCGAAAATGGACAGTTGTCACACCATACAACTCTCAAAGTTTTCTGATAATAACCTTCAACTTAACAAGATAAACGTACTTAATAGGGCACGCGAATGCAAGGTTTAGCCCCAACAAGGCTGAAAGAGGGCCTGGTGGTTTGGAAATTGAATTGTGAACATCAGCATTCCGGCTAACTGTGACACTGACCAATGCGTGCTGTCTAGGGGGCAGAGAAAATGCAGTGCCTGTGCTCTGCAAGCAGTGCGTGCAACTCCTGGAGAAGAGGGGGTGTCGTCTGCCAGTCTGCAATTTGTATTCTCAAAAAAACGCATTTCAGGCTGAACGGCTTGCCCCCGTTAACCCGTGCGAGGTTAGAGCGGCGCATTCTGGGGAGAGCGGCAACTGCCGCGCTGTCACCGCATCGTTCAAGGCAGGGGGACACCTCGTGGACCGATCCCAGTCACAAACCCGGCGACTCTTGCAGCTAGTCAGTTCTGCAGAGCTGCACGTGTAGTGCTTCTCCGTGCAAGCCCCCCTGCATTGCACTACAATTGGAAGTGTGAACTGGCCGGCAAAAACGAGCATTCCAAGCAAGAACAGAGCCAGTACACCTGACCTGTTCTGGGCCTTCGTCCTATGCCTCTACAGCCACTCGTGCCCTTACCATTACCTGTCGGGTGTGCATGCCATTGGAACGTGTACTCTTCATGTTCGGTGCGCCTGCCTTGCTCATTACCCTTCTGCGTGCTAAGTGCCTGTCAATAACCTGCCTTCTGTGCATGCAAGTCAACCACTCACCTCTGCCTTTTCCCGTGCCCCGTTCCTTCCCTGTGTGCGTTTTCTCACCTGCTCTGTCCGTGGTTTCCATGCATCCCTTGGTCTCGTCCGATCCAGTTCCTCTAAACTAGCCCCTGTGCTGTTCCCTGTTTTGTTTCGGTTCCCTGTCCTTTGTACATGTGCTGTCTTTTCTATCCCTGCCTAGTGTACACATGTTGTCCACCTCTAATCAGGTGTTCATGTGCTGCCATGTCCTGTTCCTTCCAGAGCCTGTTCTGTGTACAGACACTGTACATGCATTGCCCATTCTCTGCATGTTTGCTTCCCCTGTCTTGCATACATGTGCTATGATGCTATCCATGTTTTCTCCATGGCCTCTCCGGTCTACATGAAGATACATGCTCTGTCACTGTCGCCTACACTGGTGCTAATCCATGTTCTAGGTCTGATGCATGTATGCATGTGATATGTTATGTTATGTTATGTTATGCGTTTTTATTTGGCGCACAGATGCTCCAGCTAAGGGGTGAGGTGGAACATGCTGTCCATGTTCCACCTCACCCCTTGACGTAGTGTTTCTGTCCAGCTGACCTGTATACATGTGCGATCCTTGTCCATAAACAGTTATGTAAATCTGTATTTCATATCAACTATACGTTGCCTTGCCACATACCCTGTCTATGTTCTATGTCTGCACCTGCCCAGTGTGCAAGCGCTGTCCACACTCTGCTCCTGGCTTTTAACGGTCCTCTGTACAGATCACACACTCGCGTGTGCCCTGTCCCTAATTGTAGGTAAACATGCTCTGTGCAACTGTACCAAGAGCTGCTTAGCCTCAGACATGTCCGAGGTCTGCAGAGCGTGTAACACTAACTGGATACACAAGAACACCAAGAAGGCTTAACGAGGAGGCTTTTTGAATCACGTCAGCCCCAGTGCACTAACCAGCATCACCACAGAGCTCCCCTGCGCCTCGGTGGAGCTGTGCCTCCGGCACACGGGCGGCATGCGCTGCGCGGCAAGGGTGAAACTTTGAGGGGGAAGCCGGTCACACGCAGGAAAGGCCACATGTGCACATCACTGTAGCACCTGACACTACTATGACATTGAGTTCTCGAGGTTCTAAACTCATCACTGAGCCCAGCACTAATGTGGCAATGGGCAACAATAGGCACACTAGTTAGCTGCCCGCTGTGATGCCATGTGGTGCCCCGTTAAACACCCCGCGTGTGCTCAGAAGTGTCCCTTGGTTTTGGGTTAGATTTGCCCCAGGTGTATAGCCACTTTTAACGGCCCAAGCAGTGCCCCGCCCCCTTCGCCCCGACAGTAGCATCCTCTGCAACCCCGGGTCTGCACGGACCTCTGCCCCCAGTCCAATGGCCCGTGGAGATGCTCCGCAGCACCCCTAAACGTACTGCCCGCAACTGCCCGGGCTCCACACTGCCCCATACGCTCATCTTGGCTGTTGTGATGGTTGTTTTACATGTCCGAGGGTTCAGAGCCGTTCAGCTCGCACCGCAGGCTGCTCCCCTCCCGACCACAGGGCTGCACCACCCCATCGATGTGCAGCACCAGCTGCTTGTTGTCCTTCATCCTCAGGAGCGCGGCCACGGGGTGCTGGGAAGCCTCATGGTGCCCGCTCTCCTCCCCCGGCGCGGCGCGGCTGCTCCGTATGCTTCCCCCGGGAGAGAAGGTGGAGAAGTGTGGCTCACTGGTTAGAGCAGGCAGACCCTGAAGCAGAGGTCAGACCCGGGACCAGGGTTCAATTCCCGACGCGGCAGGGTCTTGAGCTCAAATGTCCATGGACTCGATAATTCTCGCTTCGGTGCCTGACCTAATCATGGGTTCACACTCTGCAACTCTGGGCATTAAGCTTGCTTAATCTCCACAACGGCCCCCCGCGGCGGGATGCCTGGCTTTCACCTTGGGGAGGCCCTGTAGGGGCTATCTGACAGGGAAAAGCCAGGACGGGTTCCCAAGGCAAGCGCGGAGATACCCCTTCGGGGGTCGATTCTGGCGCTATATAAGAATATAATAATAATAATAATAATAAAGAGGGTTCCTCTGGGCACAGCAACTGGGGAATCCAGCAGACGCGGCAGGGAGTAGGGCCTCTGGCGGTCATAGCAGTTTGGAGGTCCTGCCCTCAAAGAAGGAAAAGGGAGGACCCCCCCTCCCAGTGAAGGCGCTCCAGTCGGCGCTGCAGTGGGGAGCCCCAGCATGCCACGGTAAGCAATGGGGAGCTCCAGCACCCAGACCCACAGCCATCCACAGCACTGCGGCTCTGGAGCAGTACGGGCACCCTATGAATGGACTCTACAGTTGGGCGATCTGTGTGCGGGGGCAGCACTTCACCGCAAGACGTCCAGCAGTCTTTTCGAGCTTGATAAATGCCAATAGTTAGTCTTGAAAAAGTAAGAAAACACTTGCTAAATTTTTGTATCTTATATGAAGTACCCAACACTCTGATTCTGACTGTTAAAAGTACTCATGCCAAACCCCTCCCCCTTTCAATGTTTGCACCCTTCCGTGTACACAGTCCTCGCTTAATTTCACATTTTTCATTATTTATTCTCAGTTTGTGTCCCCAGAATTATTGTCCTCTGTGAAAGAGGATGGGATTCTGGGAGAAGCACATAAACAAAAGCCCCCACACCTGATATCACCGGTGCTAGCACAAACAAAATTCTGGCTACTGCATCAAGCATACTGGACACCAGCGCGACTAGCAGCGATAGGGCTGAAAGAGAACGATAGATGCTGGAACTGCGAGACAGAAAAGGGGGACCTCGCACACCTCATACATCACTGCAGTAAAATCAGCAAATTCTGGGGGAAGGTAACCAATTTCATTAACAAAACAATAGTCTGCACTCTTGACCGAACATTCGCCACAACCACCACTGCCCATATCACAACAAACGTGCTCATCCAACAAGACAGACTCCTTCTAGACTTCCTCTTGACCACAGCAGTGAAAACAGTTCTAGCCAAATGGAAAGACACTTCCAAAGTAACATTCAAATGGTGGCTGAACTGGGTGACATTCCTCAGAGGAGCAGACACACACCATGGAAGAACCCAAATAGGAAAATGTGGGAGAAACTGGATATATATCTAAACCCATACAAACCGCCATGAAGAACAAAGACCCAGATCTAAACCAGCCAAACCCGATTCCAGGATGACCGGTCGACCTGACACCAAATATCCGCCCGCCAATTCTGTGTTTTATGTTACGTTCAATGTTCCAACGATAGCGCAACCAACCGCACCAACCCCTATGCTAAAATGTCAGACTTGCATAGAAACTAGGGGCAAATATGAGCACAACCACCACTGTAACCCGGAAGACCCTATGCAACTGCCTGGCAAACATGTAATTTGTTGTATGTCATTTTTGTATTCTGTAACATGTAAATACCAATAAAAATGTTTTTTTTTTAAAGAAAAAAGAAAACGCAGAGGAAGTGAAACTGAAAGGAAGAAAAGAGTAGGCAGGCAGCGAGCTGATGCAAATAGTGAGCGATATGAATGCCAGAGAGTAGGGTTAGCCGATGTGGATGCAGGGATTGTGCACACCGAGGTGAGCCTGTCCGAGCCAGAGCTGAGCCTGCATCTCCTTCCAGTATTTCCAGCTCTTCCGGTGTTCTCGGGTAAAACTGCAGGATTAGTGTCTCTGCCTTTTACACTCAGCCTGCCTGCGAGGGAATCTCTGCTCTGCACTACCCTAGCTCAATGTCACGCAGCCCTCTCACTCTCCTTGGTTGACCTCTCCTAGCAACAAGCGCTGGCTGCGTGGAGCTGCAAATGGCCCCTCTATTTTTGCGTTCACTTGAGCTGAATCTCAGAGTCTGCTTTACGAACATGGGCAGGGAACACTAAGACCAAGAACCAAACAATAACTACACCCGAGTCCATAGCTTTGTGATGGACTTTTCTCTTTTTGAGCCTTCCCAACTGGACGGGCTCGTCTGACTTCTTTTTGGCGTAAAAGGTTATCTTTATGGGGCCAGGTGTTTGGCCCCATAAAGATAAGAAGCCTTTTACGCCAAAAGGAAGTCAGATGAGCCCGTCCAAGTGGACCATCTTAAAAAGAGAAAAGTGTACGTCACACTAACCTCTTTCCCAATGGCTGGCCACCGTTTAGCATAAACGGTGACGCCGGCCAATGGAAAAGAGGGGCGGGCCTTAAAGCCCACTAGTGAAAGCTCTAAATCATTAGATCTCGCCAGCGAGAATACGCATGCGCAGCCTCGGCCTAAAAAGGAAGCCACTATTACCTATGCCATCCTCTCTTCGACCACCAACCACTTCTCCACAAAATAGTCACCCTCTTCCAACAGGTAATGGTAACTATTTCAGACCGCTTTAAATCTCTGATCTGTGAGGCTGCCTGCTCTGCCCAGCCCACTGTGTGTACAGGCACCTTTTCTGAGAAGACCTTGGCACATCCTCATTAACAGCCAGAAGCCGAAGGTCTCTTCCACCTCACTCCTTCCTCACTTAGCATTGGTTTATCCTATTACTGCCTTATCTTGAGACTATTTCATTAAAAAGGATTGTGTAATTACCAAGACACATTTTGTTTTTGCCTCCTTTGTTTTCGGGACTTTTTCCTTTCTTGTCAACAGATCCACACCAGCGGGGCACCCGTTCTGCAGGTTCAATCCAGCACAGAAAAAAATAAAGCTGGCCGAGCAGCTTTGGCGTTCAATCATTCCGAAAAAATTGAAAATTATCCCAGTTGAGCTGCTAACTGCTGGGAGGCATTAGGAATCACCGTGGACCGGAGATTTGACCAGTTGAGCTAATCCTACCAATGGAAAGAGATAATGCAACTGTTGGGTATATTAGCATCATTCGCTGTCTTTGTGCTGAATGCCGCTGTCCTAGAGTGCTTATCGAGTCAGTGCTCTGTTGGTATCCACTAGGGTATAACACAGACGTCAGTACTGTAAGAAACACGATCCTGAATGGCCAGTTGCAAGAGCACGGTAGAACACCTAGATGCCAGACAGAATGAGGGACTCGCATAAAAGACACAGCAGTGCAGGGACATGGTCAGGGAAGGGGGCTCCAGAGCAGACAAGGTGGGGGCCTTCGGGCGTCTAGGGTGGGCTAAACAGATGTTTCATTTTATTGTGCAGCCGTCATATTTATCTGCTGGGAGAACAAAACTGTTTCTCAAACTTGAGCAGAAATGAAGGTGTACATTAACATCTGAGGAAAACACATTTTCTCAACCCCTTCTTCCTCAAGCAATGAATCCTGCCGTGGATATGTTCATAACTTGCAAACACAGAAACCGCCAACGCTACTCCTGAAACCCAACGCTCCAGTCACTGTGGATACACTGCTCAGGGACATTGGCCTAATGGTCTCTCTTGTTGCCAAGTCTAGGACAATGACCCCCATTGCTGAAATGTCAGGATGATTGTGCATTTATTCAGCAAGTTACCCAGTGAGGCATATTTCAAATACTAGGTGGCAGGAGAGTAACTTTATTTCCTTTGGTAATGTTCTTTCAAATGTAAATATGATCTCCTGCAGATTCCTTATTTCCCTCCCACCTTAAGGATCGGAATTATAGTGTTTTTCTTTCTTGGTTCTTTAAGTGATGTGTATAAATAACATCTCTGGCACCATGGCACGTTTTAGGTCGCGCCTCACAGATGGCGCTACCTGTCTGGTTGCAAAAAACCTATGCTTAGCTTACCAGTTTATTTATTACTTATGTTTTGAAACTCAACCGAGATCCACATAAGAACAAAGAAATATGTCCTTAAAACTATAATCATTACAACATAATAAAAACATTCCCAGCAAAGGCACATTCATAACAAGCATTTGGAATGCAATAGGTCTCGCATTAGGAAAATGTGAGCTATTGGTACTGTAAATTACCATTTTTTTTAAATATGTGTTGGCTTTGAAAATATATAAATTATAAATTTATAGCATTGTTATTCACAAAGCCAATTGATTACACTTTCCTAATGCGAGTCCTATTGGCTCGCGCAATGCTTGTTGGTAGCAAGCAAGGACAGTGCTGTTGTGGTGCTGAGTGATGCTGTTGTGGTGCTGAGTGATGTGGTGCTGTATTAAAGTGATGTGGTGGTGTCCCAGAGTGATGTGGTGGTGTCCCAGAGTGATGTGGTGGTGTCCCAGAGTGATGTGGTGGTGTCCCAGAGTGATGTGGTGGTGTCCCAGAGTGATGTGGTGGTGTCCCAGAGTGATGTGGTGTCTGTGAGTGACGTGGTGGTGTCTGTGAGTGACGTGGTGGTGTCTGTGAGTGACGTGGTGGTGTCTGTGAGTGACATGGTGGTGTCCTAGAGTGATGTGGTGGTGTTGTGTTGTGTGGTGTTCAGCAGTGTGAGGCGTGCAGCAGTGTGAGGCGTGCAGCAGTGTGAGGCGTGCAGCAGTGTGAGGTGTGCAGCTGTGTGAGGCATGCAGCGGTGTGAGGCGTGCAGTGGTGTGCGGCAGTGTGGGGCGTGCGGCAGTGTGGGGCGTGCGGCAGTGTGAGTAATGCAGCAGTGTGTAGCGTGCAGCAGTGTAGCAGTGTGTGGCGTGCAGCAGTGTGTAGTGTGCAGCAGTGTGTGGCGTGCAGCAGTGTGCAGCATGCAGCAGTGTGAGGTGGGCAGCAGTGTGAGGCGGGCAGCAGTGTGCAGCATGCAGTAGTGCGCAGCGTGAAGCAGTGTGAGGCTTGCGGCAGTGTGTGGAGTGCAGCAGTGTGAATTGTGCGTTAGTGTGCAGCATGCAGCAGTGTGAGTAATGCAACAGTGTGTAGCGTGCAGCAGTGTGTAGCGTGCAGCAGTGTGTAGCGTGCAGCAGTGTGTAGCGTGCAGCAGTGTGTGGCATGCAGCAGTGTGTGGCGTGCAGCAGTGTGTGGCGAGCAGCAGTGCGTGGCGTGCAGCAGTGCGTGGCGTGCAGCAGTGCGTGGCGTGCAGCAGTGCGTGGCGTGCAGCAGTGTGTGGCGTGCAGCAGTGTGTGGCGTGCAGCAGTGTGTGGCGTGCAGCAGTGTGAGGCGTGCAGCAGTGTGCAGCATGCAGCTGTGTGAGTAATGCAGCAGTTTGAGGCGGGCAGCATTTTGAGGCGGGCAGCAGTGTGCAGCATACAGTAGTATGAGTAATGCAGCAGTGTGAGGTGTGCAGCAGTGTGTGACGTGCAGCAGTGTGAGGTATTAGGTGAGGGGGGTGAGGGTGAGAGGGTGTGTGAGGGTAAGTGTGTGAGGGTAAGTGTGTGAGGGTAAGTGTGTGAGGGTAAGTGTGTGAGGGTAAGTGTGTGAGGGTAAGTGTGTGAGGGTAAGTGTGTGAGGGTAAGTGTGTGAGGGGGAGTGTGTGAGGGGGAGTGTGTGAGGGGGAGTGTGTGAGAGTGTGTGTGTGAGGGTGAGTGTTTGTGTGAGGGTGAGTGTGTGTGAGGGTGAGTGTGTGTGAGGGTGAGTGTGTGTGAGGGTGAGTGTGTGTGTGTGAGGGCGAGTGTGTGTGTGTGTGAGGGCGAGTGTGTGTGTGTGAGGGCGAGTGTGTGTGTGTGAGGGCGAGTGTGTGTGTGTGAGGGCGAGTGTGTGTGTGTGTGAGGGCGAGTGTGTGTGTGTGTGTGAGGGCGGGTGTGTGTGTGTGTGAGGGCGAGTGTGTGTGTGTGTGAGGGCGAGTGTGTGTGTGAGGGTGAGTGTGGGTGTGAGGGTGAGTGGGGGTGTGAGAGGGTGTGAGGGTGGGTGAGGGTGTGGGGGTGAGGGGTGTGAAGGTGAGAGGGTGTGAAGGTGAGAGGGTGAGTGGGGGTGAGGGTGTGGGGGTGTGAGGGTGAGGGGGTGTGTGAGTGAGGGGGTGTGAGTGAGGGGGTGTGAGTGAGGGGGTGTGAGAGGGTGAGAGGGTGCGGGGGTATGGAGGTGTGAGGGTGAGGTTGTGTGAGGTCGAGGGGGTTTGAGGCTGAGGGTGGGTGAGTGTGTGTAAGGGTGTGCGAGGGTAAAAGGGTGTGCAAGGGTGAAAGGGTGTGTGAGGGTGAGAGAGTGGGTGGGTGAGGGGGTGTGTGAGGGTGAGAGAGGGTGAGGGGGTGTGTGAGGATAAAGGGGTTTGTGAGGTTGTGGGGGTGTGAGTGGGTGAGGGTGAAAGGGTGGGTGAGGGTGGGTGTGAGGGTGAGGGGGGTGTGAGGGTGAGGGGGGTGTGTGAGGCCTGGTGTACAAACTTCTTAAGCATGGGCATGCTGGCTCATACCCATTGAGGCCATTCTGGAACTAATGAAAGCTGTGGAAGTTAAGAATACAGGCAAGGTGGGACTAGCCCGAAATTACAACTTGGTCCCGAGCATGGGTAACTCGAGAGTGCTGTTCCGTGGTGCAGCGAAGTGCACCGGAGTGAGTGAGCTGACAGTCAGCTCACTAACTATGGTGGCCCCAGCATGGTGACCTATAGGTGTGAATGGGTTACCAAGATGGTGTATGCGCTTGGAGTGGTAATAAAAAAATATAGATAAAAGGTATGTGAAAGGGCACATACAGAAAAAAGTATCATGGTAGCAAAATGAAACTGATAAGCACTCCAAAGAAGTTTTTAAAAGGTGTGAATTAAAAAATGGGAAGGGCAGAGCAGCAAGGGTTGGCAAATAGGGATGGGGAAGAAAGAGTGGGTTGGTTTATTTAAATAAAAAAATGCCAAGCAGGGTGGGAATGGGTAGAGGAATAAACAGACTAGCTAGGTGGGGTGAGAGCAACATTGAGAGAGTGGGTGTTAAGAGGCATGGGTGCGCGGGGAGAGAGAAAGAAAAAGCATGCGATCCCACAGTGTTAACAATTTCCTGAATGTAAGCAGCAGTAGGAGAAAAGGCAGCTTGGTAAAAGGATGGTAAACAAGCTCTCGGCATTGCTTTGGCGGGGGCAGGGCGGGAGCGCATTCCTTTGAAGTCTGATGGGGGGAGGGAGCGGCAGCTTTGAAGTCTGATGCGAGGCACAGACAAATGGTGGTTTGTGATGTGGCTGGTTTGTGCACGCGCATAGATCACATGAACTGTGGCTCTTCCGCCGTTGGCAGACTTCTCTGACTGCTTACTAGGAATCTCAACAACAAGCATTGCTAAAAGCAATGCTTTAGGTCGAGACCCAAAAATTATATATGACTACATTATTGAAATATACTGTTTCATCTAATCAGTAGTAGGTTCCTAAATTACATGTACTTATCCATCAGAAAAGCAAATCTGAATGAATAGCAAGCATAACGCAATGTACTCCGTAGTAAAGTACTCACTCTTACCAATTGCAAATACGGAGAACCAATAAAAAATTCAGTACATTCTATATTAAAGTGCTGAAGACCTATAAGTGCCAATACGCAAAACCGTCTAGTTGAGACAAATACAATGCTATAAGGATATATTACTGCCAGGAAGGAATATACAGTTCAGCCTACTCCAATAATGAAGTGCAATAATACAGGTACACCCCAGAATTGGTTACAGCTTATGCAACGCTAATGAAACATACAACTGCGTAATAAAGTCTGCGATTTTGTGCAAATCAGAATAACGTGCGAAGAGCCATTGCACATATGCATAGAAAATGAAATCACATTTAAAAGATTGAACAATTTTGTTCAAGCCATTTCAGTTGGGGGAGCGAATAAATGTTGGCGAGCCTCAACTGCTGAAGTTATATTCTATTTGATAAAGATCAGTTTCTAAAAGTGGCGGCGTGCAGAATGAAGGTATGGACATACAAAAATTACATGATTTAAGTCTTGAACATGGTTAAGGCAGAGACCGCAAAATTACCCATTCTTCAGAATACCGTCCCAGATACATGTGATAACTCATAATGGGAGCAAATTTAATCTTAATGAAAAGATGATTCTCCATACACCATGTGGGAGATTCCAAAGGAGATAGGGTTGAGGATTTTTATAGATGCTACTGTCAATTATGATCTTATTTGTTGCGTGCTGTAAGCTGAGAAGAATATCCCTTTTCCTACTCACTATGTACAATGATTTTTTTTATCAGACTTTTAAAAAAAGGTTTTGGGAACAGTAAATCTCCACTCTGGACAATCTCTCACATTTCTAATTCTGTAAGAAGAATAAAGTGCACTTCTTTCTTCCAAACTATGGAAAATGTTGTGCTTTAATGCAGCTCTAATAGAACCCATTTTGCTTCCCAACAAACTGTTCCCCCACCTCAGAACAGCAGCCATAACGACATAGCTGTAGAGGGTAGCCCAAATTCAAGTTGAAGAGCAGACCGGGAAGGTAGAGAGTTCAAATTGGACACCACATGCTTCTAGCGGGCGCGCACACACAACTTGAGGGCTTGTTTTTGTTGTTTTCTTTTTTTACTTTAAGCGTGAGGCGCGCGTGCGGCCATTGCTTGTTTTTGTTGTTGTTTAATTTAAACTAGTGGAGCGGGGCAGGAGACGAGTAGTTTGCTAGTACAGAGAGTTTGTTTTTCTTTTTCTTTAATTAAAAAACGCATCACAATATGCAAATTTGAAACATGCCTCCCTGTGTCTCACAACCCCAGCCCCCCCCCCCTCATCCCTCCCACAACCCCTCCCTCATCCCGAGTGAACGCGTCCAACTGCTTTGTGTCGCCATCTTGTTCGCATGAAGTCATGAAGGTTGGATTCTGGCACCAGTCTTGGGTTACAGGTATGCAGACATCCACTGTTTCAGCATTTTCCCACACTTGAACTGCCAAAAAAACCAAAAAACCTTCTTGTGCTCACTTTCAGAGTTGTCAGGAGGTCTCCCTGGTGAGTTGGAGTCCAGTGTGACAGGAGCACCCCTGGCTCTGGTCTTTGAGAGCGTACAGTTGCATGCTGTTTTCTGGGGTACTATGCGTGAGCTATATAGCTTACAACAAACATATAACTTGTTGGTTAGGTCGGTGGGCTGTGCGCCTGCTTCAGAGACCTGATTGCGCCTGCTTCAGAGACCTGATTCTGCCAGCCATGCTCAAGATTCTCTAGCACGGCTCGGCTTTTTGTCATTTCATTATGAATAAAATAAGTGCCACTGAGTTTAATAATTATACTGACTACGTTAGAGCGGTGAGACTTGTTAGTTTGAGTGTTGATTGAATGGACCGTAATAGATTATTTTCAGTCTGAAGGAGCTCTTTGTGCATATTTCCTACTGCTGTTTTATTAGCTTTTTTACAGTGTTTTTTACTTCAGACTCTAAATAGTACAATTTTGTTTTCAAAATTAAAAGTATTTACGTTTCCCATAGAATTAATTCTAGCGAACTGGTTGCTCTGGGTTTAAGTTAAGGTTAGCAGAGGAGTATGGACACCAGCTGTAATATCTAGGAACAGAGTATTAGCGGGCACAATACTCTCTTTCCGACAAGGAGTCAGATTTTTTTGCTGTCACAAACTGGAAGATGTTCTCTAATGCCTGCAGTCTCTTGTAGGCAGCAGTCACAGTCGTGACTCCGCCTGTCCGCTCTTTTGCTGAGCGGTCTCTTCTGGCACAGTTAGACTGGAAGTTCATGTGTCTCCGCTAATGGCGGGAGTCTCTCGAAGAGGCAGTCACACTTTGGAAACCGTCTGTCCGCTCTCTTGCTGAGACGTCTCTTACAATCACAGACTGGAAATTCCTCTGCCTTCTCTGGTGGTGAAAGCCTCTCGTAGGCGGCAATCACAGTCTGGACTCAGTCTGTCTTCTCTTTTGCGGAGGGGTCTCTTCTGGGACAATTACAGACTGGAAATTCCTTCTGTCTTCTCTAGTAGCGGCAGTCTAGTGTAGGCACAGTCTGGACTCTATTTGTTCTGTCTGTTTGCCAGGGGTCTCTTCTGGGACAGTCCCAGGCTGGATGTCTTCCAGCCTTCTCCAATGGTGGGAGCCTCTCGTAGGTGGCAGTCACAGCTTGGACTTAGTCTGTCTTCTCTCTTGCTGGGAGGTCTCTTCTTGGACAGCACATGCTGGATGTCTCCCCAGTGGTGGGAGTCTCTTGTAGGTGGTAGTCACAGTGTTGACTCTGTTTGTTTGTCCTGTCGGTTACCGAGGGGTCTCTTCTGGGACAGTCACAGGATGGATGTCGCAGTACACACAGGGAAGAGATGCTTAGTCAAGCACAGGACGTCTCTCCTGGCAGCAGTCTTTTGTGGGCAGTTAATGATTGTGACCCAGTCACCCCTGCCTCACTTCTCCCACTCCAGTAACCTTTGAATGTTCCAGCAGAGGGCATTGTGGGGAAAACGATAACAAGCGTTTAGTCATTTGACGCACATTGACCTTTTTGGATGGGAGAGATGGAAAAATTCATTAACTGGCAATTTGCTGCAGCAAGTGTGCCCTCAGAAAAAAGTAGAAGTGCTTGTGTAAAAGAGGAACTCCTATACTGTGCAATGCGCACACGGGTCTCCAAAGCAGGTACCTTAACCTGATGAGCTACCTTGGCGGGGTGCAGTCCACCCAAACTGTTGAGATAGTAGCCTGTCTACTGCAGCGTGCATGCATACCTCTCACCTAAATTCTGAGGCAGCATTGTGTGCAAAATAACAATGGACTGGGATGCAGCGCGAGTAATTACCAGTGGCTGTGATTAATTCAGGGACTCCATCCATCACTTTTTGTATACTTGAGTGTGTTGCCCAAAATGGGACAGGTATACCCAGATGTGGGTCTCATGTACACTGTACCAGAGGAGCCAAGAAATACCCAGCTGATGAGCTATAAGAAGAGCGAAACCGGTCCTGGGTTGCTTGTGTTCTGGTTCAAGGAGGACCTGGCCTGGCACTTAAAGCTAGATTGTTAGGTCGAGCCTGGGCAGTGCATGAGCTGCTCTAAACGGCATGCTGTATTCAGGTATGGATTTGAAGCTTCGCCCACTCTCTGCCCATCTTTTCAATTGGCTCCTTTTATAGTCCTTTCTAAATGGTTGCTTCTGATTCGTTAATTGGCTTTTTAGGCCTGCTTTAGTAATTCTTTGTCTACATTTTTAACCTCCCATGAGGACTGGACTTTTTACTTGTCTGGTTACACGGTATGCTTATTTAGTCTGTGAGCACTATTTTCTTTAATTTTTTGGTCCTACTGCAGACACAGCATGCTTTCCTGCAACGGCTTTTAAGACACGCGAGGCACCCTCAGGTTCGCTTATTTATTTTATGTGCTGTGGGAAACTTGACCAGGGTCGTCATCAGGACCAGTTGTCAAGTTTCCCATAAGAGATTTAAGAGAAAGCAACCAATACAAATATAAGAAAAGAAAGACACAAATCACCAAAAGTGTAAAAAGAAAACATAAAAGAGAAGAATAAAAATACTACCAGGCTCTCCAGAAAGCTTCAGCTAAAGAAGCACCAAAGTTGGTTAAACGAAGAAATATATATTTCTTGGCCAAGAAAGACTAGCTACACCTACAGAGATTAGAAAAATTAAGAATGATTGAGCAGACCACGTAGAAAACCCAAACTGGTAGTCTGAGGGGTAGACACATTGATAAGGCTACCTTTAATATTTTAATTAGAGAATTACTACATAAGGTCACCTGTCGTGGACAGGGATTCACAAATCTTGGAAAGCACCACTAAAGCTAGTAAATAAAAAAAAAAAGCAATAAACACAGCCCAAATTATTGAAAAGTAAGTAAGAAAGAAATTCAAAACTTTTCAAAAAATGACAGCAACAGCTAGCAGGCCTAACATCATTGTAAAACGCCGGCTCAGGATGCTCACTGCCAAAACAGACGGAACTCCGATAGCCGACCGCCTATGAGACAAGTTATTGCAATGCAATAAGTCTCGCATTTACGCAAGTTTGAGTAATTGACATTGCAAATAATAATGCCTTTTATTTTTTTTTGTTTTAAAAACATAAATAAAAGTAATTGTTTACAATGCCAATTCTAGGTATGCTTTGACTCTTGCAAAGAGAAATGTAAGGAATCCAAAGAGTTATGTCTAATCTCTCAGAGAGAAAGTTTCTAAAGGTAAGTAAGTAACTTGTTCTGTGTATGTTTATGTAGGAATTTATAAAGTGTGGCTTCAGCTATAAAGCAGAGTAGCAATGAACATAAATGGGGACTTCTACAATTAGTGAAGAGGGAGAAATTTAAAGGTGGTAGAAAGTTAATATTTGGATAGCCGCTAAAGTAAAGAGCGAAATATTGACCCTTATCCACAAGAGTTCATGTGGTATTTGCAGCATGGAAAAGTGTAGGAGGAGGCTTGAATTTGATAGATGGTGATGGGTTAGTGCAATCTGAGGTTGTTTTGTACCCCTCAGCATGTTGCCATAAGATGCTGCTAGAATAGGAAGCTCTTTCCAGAAACAAAGCAGAATCTGGACAGGATATTGTTCCAGGCACTTGAAACAGAACCGTAGATGTAAGCATCTTTTTCTTCTCTTTACAGTTCTTGTAGGCATGGCTTCCTTATGAGGATGGTGTGTTCTGATCCTCAAGAGCTCTTCAACTCTGGCACCTAACTTTAATAAGAAGAGTATTGCTTTGTACATGATGTAGGATGTCTTTAATGTGATGGAATCTTGATTTTAGTAGCCAGTTCTATGAAAATTGGATTGACCCTGTTAAATTGTTCTTTGAGGAGACTTCCTGCAGTGAGTAGTATAGTCTCCATTAGTCTCAAGGGGCTCTCCGGGATGCCAACTAAGATATGGCTACTATCATCGAGATGGGAGAAATCTAAGGCTTTGCCAACTATTTAGAAGTCTGTTTTGTGTAAGAAAGTTTCACTTTGTGGAGCAGAGTCACCTAATGCCAGGTTGTTTTGTGGCATAAGTCTTTTATGGTATAGGAGAGGATGTGGCACAGCTGGCAGAGCTGCTGACTCGGGAGCTGGGGGATCCGGTTTGGGTCTCCGCTTTGGCGCAACATCCTGTGATTCTGGGCAGATCACTTAAACATGAACCCAGATCCCAGATCCCAGTGCCCACTTAAACTTGAACTTTAATTATTATTTTAGAACATATGATATTGTTATTATTATTATTTGGGTTTTGTATAGCGCTAGCTAAACCCAACTGTATCAGAGCACTCCATAGGTTGAGAGAGTAAGGTTACAAGAGGTATAAGAGGGGATTCAAATGAGTCAAAAGTTAAAAACACAAACATACTTATCCAAGTAAGTCCTTAGCGGTGTCCGGCAGGACAGCGAAAAAACAAACCAATCAATACCCCTACCTACACCGCCCCTTTCCCTCCATCCGCTCTTTCCTCCCTCCCCTCCTTTATACCTCTTCCCATACTCACTCCAACATTAAGCACCTAATGGTTATTGACCCTTCTGCAGCTAGCACGCCATTATCTGTCTGTCCCACGCTCATCTCGTCCCCTTGTTCCGCCAAGCCCCACAAGCGCAAAAATGTAGGGCAAATTAATTGGTAAAATTCTGCAGAGAACAGGGAGAGAAATGGTACCCACACTTCTGCGTAAAACACTTAACTGATGTGTTAAAACAAGGGTCATCCGTTCCTTGCCTAGTATGTGCCATTTTCTGTTGAGCCAGTCAAAATGAGTTGGGGGTTTCTCTGAACCCCACAGTGAAAGGATAACCTGCAGCACAGCTTTCAGTGCTAAACCAACAATTCGACCCTGTCTGGATCTAAGGGAAAAGGTCAAAAGGTTAGGAAGCCCCAGGATAATGTACAAAGGGAAATTGGGCAGCTATGTGTCGAAATATGTATCTATGTCTGTCAAAACTGTACCCCTGTATCACGTGCGTTTTGGACATGCCCAGAGGAAGTTAACTAAGGTCCCGGAGCCCTGCAGTCCCTCCAGCAATCTGAGTGTGGTTCCCCTATGCAACCTTGCTGGTGTTAAATACCAGTACGTTACAGTCGTGCCCTGTATTATATGTCCTCCCCGTCCCTGTATGTCAGAATCCGCCCCAATTCGAGCTCCCATCTTCTCTGGCCCGCTGTTTTCTGCCCCACATGGAGTGGCAGCTGATGCACATATAATTCGGTGATAACACACCCCTGACTTTCCTTGGACTAAAGCGACACAAGCCAAAGCGACAAAAGCCACTGTTCGAAGGGTGCTAGGGGACTTGCCACGCCACCTCGGCTGTCCGGATTGAGAGCACAGTGGCGGACCTGTACGTAGCACATCCGTTCTGTCTCTGGCAGGCCATAGTCAGCCTTGAGTTGTTCAAAGGGAATGAGTCCCTCCACGTCACATAAGTGACAGGGGCGGCCTGCGTGGCTTGCGGATGGCAGGTCAGGCGTGGGAGATCGCAGGGGTATCGGGCATAGAGTGTGGCCTGGGGGCGGGGAATCGGGCGGGGAGGGAGGATGAGAGGGAGCTTACATTATGTATAAAAAATTTGAAAAATAAACTTCCCTTGCTGCCGGCCAGGTCCCACATCTCTGCTCCTGTTCTCCTCGATCACATTGAGGACAGGAAGCTGGCCCCACTTTCCAATGACAACGCTGCAGTGCAGCGCTCTAATTGATTGAGCACCCAGGCTCCCCTAACAGATCACATTGCTGCAGCAGCATTGTGATTGGTTTTGAGCATTCTGGATTAACGCTCAACCAGAGAATGGGAGCCTGCATGGAGCATGGGGAAAGTGCGCATGACTGGTTTAGGCGGCCAGAGATGGCCGACCAAACAGTCATTGCCCACTTAAGTGGGCTAACTCTCTGCCCCTGCCCTGCTTAAAGAGCAGAGCAGCCCCCCACTCACCTACCCACAAAGCTGCAGGAAGCAGAACTAAAATGAAAATAACACAAAGTTATCATTTTTGGTTTCTGCTTCCCACCGTTAAAAGCAGTGGGTCGACGCTGTGGGGGATCCACCCCTGATAAGTGACCAATCAATCTACAGCCTACTGCCTGCCATGCTTTAAAGGCAGAGGGGTGGAGGCCAGGAGTAAACTCCATGTTCCCCAGGATTGGTTTCAATGGTGAGGGAAACTTGGGCACCAAGTAGTGACCCGGTCCCAAACATTAAGAGTGTTGCGCTAGTTGCAAGGGATGAAATAAGACCCAAGGTTCTTTGGCTGTTCCAGAGCCAAGGGATTTTCTAGAGATGGTCTCCTGCTATTGCCCTATCTATAAAACATCATTGCTTCAAATGGCGGCTCCTTCGCTAAGGCAGAGGAGCATTGCCCCACTGCTTTGAGAGCAGTGCAGAGGAAAATAAAATGATAACTGAAAATTATCATTTTTATTTTTCCATTCCTAGGGGCGGGGCTGGCCAGAGCAATTGACGGGGCAGGAGTGTTTTTCACTCCCTAAGTGCGGATGACTGTTTGGCCGGCCTCTTGGGCCAGTCAAATGGGTCTTGCACACTTTGCAGGAACATGTACAGGCTCCCTGACCCCATCTGAGAGCTTATTACAGCGCTCAGACCAATCACAACGCTGCATTGCAGCATTATCATTGGCTTAGTGGAGCACGGGTGCTTCCTACGATGGAGGAGAGGCAGCGGCTGCAACGCGACTGGAGGTAATTTTGATTTCTTCTTAGAAAATAGTCTACCTCCCCTTGCCCCCCTTTCCTATCAGCCGCCCCTGGACTGATTGCTTCTCGGACTTCTTTTGGCTCCATTCCAGGAGGAACTGATGTTGCACGGCTTGGTAGTAGTGCAAAACCTTATGTACACCCAAACCCCATTTACGGACCAGGCAGTGAAGCTGGTTGTGGTTCCTACGAGTCCTTGTCCACCCCAAACAAATTGATGGATTTCCACCTGGAATGATGGTAACTTGCCCACTGGGGGTGTTAGTGGGAGAGCTTGAAACCGGAATAAAGCTGTCTGTAAGAGAGTCATTATCAGAGCCATCACTCTCCAAGCCAGGAAAGACAGTAGTGTTTCTATTGTGCAAGGTCCGTCCGGACCTGTCAGAGTAGGGCCAAGCAGTTGATAGCCACTGTCTCATTTATGGTGGGGCCTATTTATATTCCAAAGTATGCCACCAAAGAGTCTGCTCATGTAAATGGATAGTGAGAAACCAGCTAGTCCAATACAGCAGGAGTAACCAAGAGGTTGATGTGAAAGCCTGACGCCTTCCTGCCCTGCTCAAGTTCAGTCAAGAAAGCCGGTAGGCCCTGCAATGGGTCCTCAATCACCACAATAAAACCATCCGCGTAAAGGCTAATAGTGTGTTCCTCACCTCCAAACCTCGTCCCGGTAATGCACGGATCATCCCTAACCCTGTGTGCCAGGGGCTCCAAATAAAGAGCAAACAACGGGGGCGGCCCTGCCTCGTACCTCTTACAGTTGGGAAAGGGGCTAAAAGCACTCCATTCACTGAGAACGCTGTCCTAGGTGCCCCCTAGCTGCTAAGGGTCCATTGCAAAATCGGTCTCCAACTGCAGAATGGGTCAGTGTTCCTTCTAGATAGGACCAATGCACATGGCACATGGTTGAACGCTTTTTGAGCATCAAAAGCTGAAAGAATCCATGGCTGATTGAATTTGTCCACTAAGGGGAGGATTCGCTTTGCGTTGCTCCATTGGGGGCGAGGGATAAACCCTAACTGGTCGGGATCTGTAAGGCCCAGCAGAAGGAGTCCTAGCCTTGCTGGTGAAAAGCTTGGCATCCAAGTTTATATGTGAAATGGGTGGATATGAACCACACAGGCATCTGTCCGTCCTTGGTCTGGGTAGAACTGTAATGGTTGCCTCCAGTATGGTTGCCTCCAGTATGGAGTGAGGATAGAAGCGAGCACCTGACGAAACGTTTCATAGAAAAGGGCTGGAAAGCCATCGGGGGACTGGGTATTTAAGGAACTCCTGTCTTGCAATGGCGGTAATGCCTTCCTCTATGAGAATGGGCTGATCCAGGGAAGCAGCCTGTTGGGATGTTAGTCGGGTGTGTGTGGCTCTTGCAGATAGGCCATGAGTCTGCAGACTGCAGGTCGTGTGCTTCGTAGAGGGGCTTATAAAAGTCCCTATAGGTGACTGCTATGTCCAAATCCTCTGTTACTTTGCTGCCATCCAACTGGAGAATGGCACCCACCTTCTCATCCTGACACTTTGCTCGTAGCTTGTGGGCTAGGAGCCTGTTGCATTTATGCTCCCTACGTAGGAGGAGTGCTGCAGGCTCAGCAACACATATTCTGCCCTATCCAGGTCTAGACTGCTAATCTTTTCCCTCGCGTCTCCAGCTATCACCGTATCCTTGGGGCCCCAGTCCTTTTTAGTTTGAGCCTAGCGCAGCACGCATGCGTTGCTCTCGGAAAACGACCTCTTGGAAACACTCTAGACTTTTCACACGCTTGTGTGCATGTTTTTTTTTTTGTTTGTTTTTTTCTATTGGGCTTTGCGTGCGTCCTATTAAAAAGTCAGCACGCAATTGGACAAAGGCAGCTGCATGTCTCACCTTTCCCAGGAAATATATGTGCCTACGGCTTGTGGTTACGAGCAGGGGCGCCATCTGTTCGGGGTCATTTCACCATCTGTTTTTAATTAGCTTGTTCGCCGCGCTGCTGTGCTTACTCACCCCAGCTTCTCTCTCGTGCCATTCTTTTTAACCAACCCTCCCTTCACATGCCACATGCACACACACAGCCCTGCCAATGCTCTGTTTGCATTGAGAAACTTGTGTATTCGCTGTCATGCTAGGCTAATTGCTGTTGAACTGTAGAACGATGAAGACAACAGAATTGTGTTTTGACAGTGGCAGCAGAGGTAGAGAGGCCTCTGCTTACACACACAGCTCCTGATTTTCTCTACTGTGCTCGCTTTCTGATTTGGTACTGGCATTATATAATGCAATCTTCACTTTAAGGCAAGCACCCTATTAATCTTATCTTTAACCTCACAACCGCAGGTTCGAACCCCAGCGCGTCTAATCAACCTTTCATCCTACTAGAGGCCGACTGACTAATTAACATTCATTTGGTTGGCAATAAACATCTGTTCCTCTGCACCAAGATGCAGCATACTCAAGCCCCACCTTCACTTGCACACTGGGATAACTCACTTTCGCCACCTTTCAATTTGGCTCCTGGTGTTCTCTACTGTGCTTGCTTTCTGATCTGGTACTGGCATTATATCATGCAATCTTAACTTTAAAGCAAGCTTCCTATCAATCTTATGTTTGACCTAACAACCGCAGGTTCGAACTCTGCGCGTCTGCTCAGCCTTTCATCCTACTAGAGATCAACGGACTAATTTCCATTCATTTGGTTGGCAATAAACATCTGTTATCCAGTATTGGGGTATCTTTCAGAGATTCACATGCCTGAATCATTCCCGCAGCCGAGGCAGGAGTCCAACAGTAAATAAAAAAGCAGTGCCAAAGGTAAATGATAGTAGTAGGCCCTAAAGAAAAGGCCTGATGCCTAGATCCTAGTAGCCTATCTGCATCATTATGCTAAAAGGACCAACGTTTTTGTCCCAACCAATCAACTATCAGCACCCTCTAGAACACTCTCTGCAGAGCCAGTTCTCAGATTTTCACCGCAAGTCGTGTGGAAGGGAGTCTCCCTGAGTGCCACTCCGTTTATTCTTCACTATGTCTGACAAGAAGGCCTTGTTCAAGCTCTGCAGAACCTGCGACAAGAAGAGAGTCCATGTTGACGATCAACATAAGGACTGCATCTACTGCCTCTACCCTAAACATGAGGCAAAAGATTGTACAATTTGCCGTACCTTCCCTTCCAAAACTCTAAGGAAGGCAAGAGTCCTGTTGTGGCTTAACTCTTCTTCGGCCGAAGATGATGACCGAGCTAGATCACAGGACAGTTCTTCAAGTGAGGGGAGAAAATCTCTTAAATCCTCCCACTCTACTTCTGGCCCTTCTCAGATGTCTCCCTCTTCTTCCTCTGGGCCTATGCAGTCTGCACAGACTACAGCTCTCAAGGACTCTAAGAAGGAATCTTCCAAATCAGTAAGTAAAACTTCTCAAAATCTTTGGCTTTACCTATATCGTCGATGATTTCTCTCACGTCTACACCTTCTTAATCAACGGCGACAATATCTACTACTTCTATTACTTCTCCTACACTGTCGACGAGGATTTCTATCATAACTAAGAAGATGGTCGTCGAAGAATCGTCGACGAAGACCTTATCGACGAAGTCGTCATTTAAACACTCCTCATCGGCAAAGGTACCATCGACTAAGCTTCCACCATCGTCTAAAGTGTTGTCGACGAAGACGCAAGTGTCTACTGTGCCGTCGACGACTGTCCCATCGCTGAAGATCCCAAGCCCGCCAACTACTATCCAGTCGATGATGGTCCCGTCAACGCGCAGCCCGTCGACAATTGTCCTGTCGACGTCTAGCCCATCGACGAGATCCCGTAGACATCGAGCCCGTCGACGATGATCCCGTCGACAATAGCAAAAAGTCCATCAACGACAATTCCATCTACGATGATCCCGTCGACGACCATACCATCGACAATGGTTGTTCCTGCTGCAACTAAGGCTTTGGTGGAGGTCCCAGCTTATTCGAAGCCAATTTCATCAAAAAGTTTTCAACTTAAATAGTTTTAAAGGCATGAGTGTTCCAATATTTCCTCTTTTACTCCATCTCACCTCCTGGAAACATATGCCTAAGAGGAGGATGATGATTATGACCATGACGATGAAGGGCCTTTTGGGATAGCTCTTCATCCTTCTGAACTGCATATCAAATGTCAATAGGAAGAGGAAGATAAAGAAGACTACAATGAGCACTACTACCAAGTGGATATTATAGTTCCTCATCACACAGTATACCAGAGGCACTCTTGGCACTTGGATACCAGCCATCTGGCCCCTAACCTTATCCAGGACTTGCAAGCCATGCTGGCTGATTATAAGCAGCGGTTTCCCCCGCAGCCGGTTATTTCACCACCTCAGCCTGTGGCGGTTCCAGATCCTTTACCTCCACCTGAGGCTCCGGTACCAATGTCTCCAATTACAGAGTCTCCTCAGGAAGACCAACTTTCTCAGCCTCCTCAAGATCAGAACACTTCCTCTGATGAGGAAGTTGAAGAAGGTGAATTGCCCAAAAATCCTCATTTGGTTCCATGGGATTCGTACATTATCCCTATGCCTTCGCCTCCAACTCCTCTGCCATCTGACTCCCCACCTGAAAATATAGGTGGGTTTCATGACCTCATGCAGCGGGCTGCTACTAGGTTTCAAGAGTCCAGAAAAGTTACCAGAGCCGTTCCTATAATAGATTATATATGGAACGAGGGTATCCTGCCTCAGGCCGGATTCTGTCATTTCCCAGGCTGCCCAGCAAAGGTCTAAGAACCCGGCAACGCTTATTACTACACCGCCGAACAAAGAAGGACGTCATCTTGACCTGATTTGGAAAACGTTTTCAACTATGGCCACCGCTTCTATCAGGGCAGCTAATTCATTAGCAATCATAGGGCGTTACGATCGCCAAATGTGGTCAGATTTGGCTGGTCTTATTGACTTCATTCCAGAGGAGAAAAGACAGGAAGCACAAAAGATTTAACTAGAAGGGGAGCGCGCAGCATCTGAGACGATTGATTGCGCTCTGGACATTGTCAATACAAATTTCAGACAGTTGGCTAGGGCCGAGTTCTCAGGCGCCAGGTTTGGCTTGAAGCCATCACCTTCCGACCAGAAGTCCAAAAAAAGATATTAGACATGGTCTACGATGGCGAATCATTGTTTGGCAAAGACGTCGACTAAGCCCTCAAAGCAATCAAGACCGATATGGGCACAGCAAGATCTTTGGGTTCCTTGCAATAAAAGCGTGGAACATTCAGAGGCTCTAAGGGGCGTGGTTATTCCTCTAGAGGAGGTTACTAAACACAACAGAACAGGCAATATCGGCCCCAATATAGGCAAAATTACCAATCATCGTACCGCCAATCCAATACGGCTGGTTTCTCTCGCCAAGGAGGTCGAAAGCAATCCAACAACCAAGGGTGAGACTCAAGCAGAAAACAGTGATCTCAGCAGGGCGCCAATCACATCTCCTCCCCGTGGGCGCAAACATTTAATAATTTGTGGACAAGTGGCAAGAAATTACCTCCGACCAATGGGTTCTAGATCTGGTGAAAAATGGATACACCCTAGAATTTATCACAAAGCCACCTACCACTCCTCCCAGGGGACTGCCTCCCCCTCGTCTTCACTTATTGTTAAAAGAAGCTTGTACAATGTTCCTCAAAAATGCTATAGAGAAGGTCCCAGTACATCAGAAACAGACCAGTTTCTATTCACGTTTTTCCTAATCAAAAAGAAATCAGGGGAATGGCGACCGATCCTGGACCTTCGCAACCTGAACAGATTCCTCAAAAAACAAGGGTTTTGCATGGTCACTGTAGGAAGGGGGAGGCTCTAGTTGGCGCAGTGTAACACTAGCGACAAGCAGGGACTCTCTCTTCCTCGTCAGGGCTGAGGGTTACCTTCCAGACAACCTCTGCTTACCCTCTAGGTAGTGTGGCTTAAGCAGTCGTAGGCTAATCTTTGGGGCACATAGGGTTAAACACTTGCAATATTACACCCTCACAACTAACCCACCCCACAATGAGACCAAACTGTATTCTGTAAAAATATATATATCTTTATATAAGTTTCAAGCAGGCTTATGAATACAGTTATCAAACTTTCAAATAGCGGTTCCAAGTTACTTAGTTCAAGTTGCCACAGTTCTTTCTAGCAATAAGCGTTCTTTAGGGCCTTCCGGCCAGTTCACCAAAGTTCTTGTGGAGCGGGCGGCTTCCAGGGGAGCTGTCCCACGTCGCGTTGCCTTCCCGGGGTCGCTGTTCGTTGCGGCTCTCAGCCGAGCAGGTCACGGGTCATCCGGGGCAGCGGTGCTCTGTGGCGGCAGGGTCCTTTCCTCGTCGTCCGCTCCAACCCTGGAGGCGGCGGCTGCTGTGGTGGCAGCCAGTGGCAGTACGGTCCCCAAGTGCAGGACGTACCCAGCCAAGGGCCGGTTGCAGCTGTACGCTCACAGCTGAGCTGTCGGGCAGGATACCGACCAGAGGGGGGTTCTCACAGGGCGGCTGTCCGTCTTTGCAGGTGGGCTGACGGCTCGAAGCACAGTCAGCTCGGGAGCTTGGACCGGACGGGTCCTCCTTCGCTTTGCTCTCGGTTCCCGGTGCAGATGCGGTCACGGTGTTCAGGCCAGCGGCGGCTGGACCTCACTTTGCTCTCGCTGTTGCCTTGGGTCACGGTGTTCGGGAGGATATCAATGCCTTGGATTACGGGGAGCGTGGCAGGCTTGCCCAGCGCTCCCAGACCCCTCGGTCAGTACTGCAGCGATAAGCAGCACACACAGTCGCTTTCTTCAGGGTGTAGCGCCCACTGGTCCTGGGGCGCTGGTCAGGGGGCAAGTTCAGCAGCAAGCCCTTGGAGATCGTTTCAGCAGAGTTTGGCACAAAGTCTTGTCAAGTAAAAGTCTTTTCGCAGTCTTTCCTTTTTCCTCTCCTTCGGCAGCAAGGCACCAGACACAGGCAAGAGACAGCACTCTTCCTTGTCCTTCACGGTCCTTCTCGTCGGGCAGAGTTCCTTCTGTAGCCCAAACAGGATCTAATTTTCAAGGAGCAGGGCTCCTTCTTTTATACGGTATTTCTTTTGTTCTCCCAGGCCAGGGGGGCCTTTGCATAGCCACTTTCAGTTCTTGAGTACCCCGGTGGGTGTACTCCGGCTTCTGCTTTCAGTGTGAGGGGCAGGCGCATCAGACGCCCCACAGGAGGTGGAGCCAGCATTGTGCGGACAGGGGCCGCCAGAGTACCTTGTTGATGGGGCTTCGCCCTTCCTGGGCCAGGTGTCGGCTGAGTCATCAGTCGCTCCCCAGGAGGGTGGAGCCAGCATTGTGGTGGCAGAGCACAGCAAGATCCAGAGTCAAGAGCCACTCCTACCTCCCACTAAGGTGTAATCTGCGCATTCACCACCTGTCATCCCACAGCCCTGTCACTCACACATCCCAGACAGTCAGATACACATACCAGCAGAGGCGGGCTGAAATGGTTAGGCAAGCAAACGCTAACTTTCTAAAAGTAGCGTTTGCAAACACAGGATACTAAAATAAACTTGACTACAAGAAATATTTTATCATCCTGAGTTCAGGCATACTAAACATGACGCGCTACCATGCTCCTTGAGCCTGCTGGGATTATAGGGTGTAATAATTCCAGCAGCTCAGTCTGGCCTAATGGAAGCAGGTAGCCTTCAATAGTGAAATACGATTTTGGTTGTAAGTCACTACTAGGACGTGCCACACACATCAGGGCTTGTCCTACCTTACACCTACAACGCACCCTGCCCGCAGGCCTACCATAGGGGTGACTAATATGTAGTCACGGGAAGGTTCAGGGGCTGGCAAGTGGGTGCACTTGCCCAGCTAGCGTGACAGTACGAGACCGCACGCGGGTTCTGCGGTCGCAGTTCCCAGACACATATTTACAGCTGCTTCGGTGGGTGGCGCAACCAGCGCTGCAGGCCTACCAGCAGTATTGGCATCTACAAGCCCCGGCACTCCTAGTGCACTTTACTAAGGACTAACAGTAAATCCAGTGAAACAATCATGGATACCAATCGCATGTACAATTTACAGTAGGGAGCACTTGCACTGCGGCACGGGTCGGCCGTGGCGCAGTGCCCTGAGTATCGGAAAACCAGCAAAACATCGGAGGCACATCAGCAAAAAGTGGAAGGGAAACTCACGCCAAGGTGCCAGGTCTAACAGTCACCCTCTCAGAGATTCTAAGTTGCCTGAACGAGGAAGATTTTATGGCTTCTCTAGACATGGAAGACTCTTACTTCCACATCCCAATCCATCGCAAGTATCTCCGCTTCACTGTGGCTGGTGTCCATTATAAGTTCAAATTGCTCCCGTTTGGACTAAAATCGGCTCCAAGGATCTTCACAAAGTGCCTAGCCCATGTAGCAGCAACGTTACGATCCTGGGGAATCCAGGTATTCCCGTATCTGGACGATTGGTTAATCAACGGTCCTTCGGAGCAAACGGTAAAGACTGCCATTTCAACGTTCGCCATCTCTTCACATCTCTGGGGCTAACTGTGAACAAAAGCATATCCCAGTTACGTCTGATGTAAGTCCTGCCTTTCGTTGGAGCTTGTCTGGACACGGTCCAGTGCAAGGCATTCTTATCTCAAGAAAGACCGCTTCGTCTTCAGAAGCTAGCACTTTTTGTCTCAAAAAGAAAGTCAGTTTCTGTTCGACTCACTACTGGTAATGTGCTCTTCGGCCATGAATCTCATCCCTTGGTATGACTCAGAATGAGACCTTTACAGGAGGAACTGCACCTTCAGTGGCAGCAAGCTATAGGTTACTTCCGCGACATCATCAAAGTCACACCATGTATGGTGGACCCTCTCCATTGGTGGTCACAGATAACCAATGTGGTAGAAGGACTCACGTACAAGCAGGATGTCCCATAGTTCATTTTGACCACAGATGCATCCATGGAAGAATGGTGAGGTCATTTCTAAGATTTACAAATACAAGGCAAGTGGTCTCAAAAGTACAGACAACAAATCAACAGCCTGGAATTACGAGCAATCTTCCTATCCTTACAAGTTTTCCTTCCAAGGATTGCTGGCTCATCTGTACTAGTTCGAACCGACAATATCACCAGCATGTTTTACATGAACGAGCAAGGAGGGACAAGATTGGCAACTTTGTCAAGAGAGGCTCAAGAGTTGTGGGAATGGGTTACACTCGCAACATAACCCTCAAAGCTGAGCATGTCAGAGGTCTCCACAATACCCTGAAGGACACGCTCAGCAGGACCCTATCAGACTGTCACGAGTGGGAGCGAGAGTACGCTCAGGTGAGCAGAGTGTTCTAGGCTTGGGGCAAACCGACATTGGATTTGTTTGCAACGAAGCAAAACAAGAAATTCCAATATTACGCCAGCAGGTATCCACAACAGGGGTCAAGGGGGATTGCCATGTCCATGCGATGGTCAGGAATTTGTGCTTACGCTTTTCCCCCTATCCCTCTAATACCGAGGGTGTTACACAAGATGAAGTCAGAGGGCTGCCGTCTCATCCTGATTGCCCCCCAGTGGCCACGTCAGTACTGGTTTCAAGAACTTCTGTTGCTATCCCAGGACCAGCCGATCTGTCTTCTTCCAACACCCACTATGCTGTTGAGTAACAAGGGGCAGGTGCTTTACCCAGACCCTCAGTCTCTAAATTTACACGCATGGCTCCTGACTTCCTAGAATTCACAGACCTTGACATCCCTCAGGATTGTCGTGACATCTTAACTAAATCACTAGCTCAGAGCCCAATTAAGACTTATTGTCTTAAATGGAAGAGATTTTGCTGTTGGTGTGAAACTAACAAGGTTTACCCGATAGAAGCTCCTGCAGAACAAATTCTTCCTTATCTGCTTCATCTGACTAGGTCTGGACTCACCTTTTCATCAGTTAAAGTCCATTTAGGCTCGCTCTTCATTAATCAATCAATTCATGAAAGGTCTTTTCTGAGCTTTTCCTCCGGTGAGGCCCCCTCTAACGGAGTGGGAACTTAACACGGTCCTCACGCAGTTAATGGAACGCCCATTCAAACCCATCCACAAGGCCAAACTCAAGTTTCTCACATGGAAAGTTGCTTTGCTTCTAGCTCTAACATCTGCTAGAGGAGTAAGTGAAATTCAGGCGTTCACTATAAAGGAACCATTTTTGCATTTCTCTAAGGATTATGTCACCCTTCGGACTAACCCTACATTCATACCTAAAGTACCGTCACAGTTCCACCTCAATAAACCGGTGAAGTTAGGAACTTTCTTTCCAAACCCGACTACACCAGCGGAAAGAACCTTCCATTCTCTTGACATCAAGAGATGTTTAAAATTCTATCTACAAAGAACAAAAACCTTTAGAAAATCTGATCAACTGTTTGTGGCTTACGGACAAGCTACACTGGGAACAACAGTCACAAAAGCCACAATTGCTAGTTGGATAGCTTCTACAATCCATTTCTGGCATGACCAGTCTAACAGGCCATTGTTGAGGAACGTCAAGTCCCACTCCAAGATTCGCATGCACCCACCCTCCTCCCCGTAGTTTCAGTTCTCTGTTTTGGGACACTTACTTCCCATTTGTGCTAAGGAAAATCTGAGGAGAACTGGCTCTGCAGAGAGTGTTCTAGAGGGTGCTGATAGCTGTTTGGTTGGGACAAAAACGTTGGTCCTTTTAGCATAATGATGTAGATAGGCTACTAGGATATAGGCCTCAGGTTTTTTCTGTAGGACCTACTACTAACATTTACCTTTTGCACTGCTTTTTTATTTACCGTGGGACTCCTGCCTCGGCGACGGGGAATGATTCAGGCATGTGAATCTATGAAAGATACCAATACTGGATAACTGAAGTTTACAGGTAAGTAACTTGTTTTCTTACTCCGCACCAAGATGCAGCATACTCCAGCCCCGCCTTCGCTTGCACCCTGGGATAACTCACTTTTGGCTCCTTTCAATTCGGCTCCTGATTTTCTATACTGTGCTCGCTTTCTGATTTGGTACCGATTTGGTACTGGCATTATATAATAGGAGCCAGCAGCAGTGGCGCGCAGGCTACCATCTGTTTTGGGTCAGGTTTCATTTCCAGACCTTGCCGCTTTCATTAGACGGCGTATAGGAGAGCCGATGGAATGCTGCCTGTGTTGTTAACGGCTACGAAGTCCGTTATCGTCCGACTGATGGATGGATAGTTAAGATACTGATATGATTTGTGTGCCCACAAGATATAAAAATAAAGAAATCATCCTAATACATCTCATACCTTCCATGCCTCTGTACTTTATTGCACCATAATACGGCTAAGCACATCTTGCTGAAATCAAATGAACACAGGGCAGATATTTAAATGTTGCGGACAATACAACAATAAGCAAAATCACGTAAAGCTGGAATTTTTACATTTTATCTTTACATACTAGAAAGAACAAATATGTATAGAAAACTGGTTTAAAAGTGTTCTGGAGGTGATCAATGAGCGACTAACACTTAAGGTAAACATATAAAGTAACATATAAAGAAATGGCACGTTACAAATGAATAACTTCAATTTTGTTTTCAGTCCGGTTTAGTACCGGGTCCACCCTTGCAGACTCTTTGAATAACAACTAATGTCTAATTTTTCCCTAGGGTGAGTTACCTGACTGCGGCTTTCCACCAGTGCCTGAGAGCAGCTTGTTTTAGTGCTTCAGCCGAGGAGGAAGGGAAAAGTCTATAGCTGCAATTTAAAGTGGTCAAAGCGCATGGAGAGCCACAGGCAGTTCTCCTCAGGAGTTTCTCACTCTCGCTCACAGCAGTTTTTGCTTCTTACAGGGCCCCTTGCATACTGTTTTAAGGCAACCTATCCGCCCGCCCAAGCAGCAGCAATGCCTTTTTGGAAAAGGCATCCTGCATAGTCTTACTCACCAACGCTAACAAAACTGTGATACATTGTCATTGAGATCCCGAGTGTACGCTATAACACCAATCCCACACTCTCTCTGTGCCTGCAGCCAGCACTGCAATAAGGTTTTTTTTTTTTTTTTTTTTTTTTACATTTTTGAAAACCTTTATTGTGCACATGAAGGATACCAATACGGGCCTACAACCATCCGGCCGGCCACATGACATTGAGCACCAGTGCTAGCAATACGGTCCCCTAGCGGCATCAGGTGGCATAGCATCACATATCAACGGTTACACTGGTAAAGGCATGCCGTCTAGGAGAAGGAGCGCTGAAGGTTAAATTTTAAAGTTTTTTCCGATCCAAAAAATCAATAAAGAATAGATGCAAGGAGAGCTGGATCCGTACAATAATTCCCCAACATGAGTAGGCAGCATAAATAATAGCAACATTTGGGTTGAACTTCTCGTCAGAGTGACAATACAATAGAAAAACAAACCGAACAGCTGAAATCATGCCTGCGCCACCCCCCGCGCCACCCACTCCCTACTAGCCCCTATCGCAGACCCAGAACAGAAAATAGGAAAAGAAAGCGCAGAAAGTTGAAAAAAAGGCCCATAGAACTAAAAGGAAAAATAAAATCTACCCCCCCACCCTGCACCAACGCGGAGGCTACGGCCTACCCCCCCCGACAATGTGCCTGTCGCCCATTAACGAACCCGAAATGCAGTCCAAGATAAGAAAGAGAAGAAAAGAAAATAGAAGAAAAAGAAGAAAAACTGACTCTTATATATAGAGAGTGAGAAAAGGCCACCCTAGTCTACAACTCTCACCAAATACAGATAAAGCGGGAGGAGGAGCACTTCCGAACATTCCCAGCCCCCAACCAAAGGCGCCATCCCCACACAGTATAATACAACTCTGAGAGAGGCAATAATACGAAAGCAGTGGGGAAAAGGCATCACAACATGTATAGCTGAACAATATTACAGGTCCGAACCCCACCCAATTACCATATTACATACACAGCAATAAATGCAAAAAAACATAGACCCAGGTGGGAATCGGAAGAATGTACCCCCGGACCCTCCATACCGCATGGAACCGCTCTCCCAACCACAAAAGAGCAACAGCCTGACCCCGTACTTTTTATCCATAAAGGGGAGAAAACAGCACACACATCGCAATCAACATTTACAGGATGTAGGCAAGCCTGGGTCCCCCCTTGTCGATTGGAGGGCACGAGACGCCACTACCACAAACTATCGAGAACCCCAGTCGCGAAGGCATCCACTATCCCAACCATCAACAACAGAATAGGACCGGCATGTTAAAACGGCAGTGCTAAGTGTGTGCAAAGAGCAAACCAGTAGAGACAATTCCAAACTAGTTCCCGCCCGCCGGCATACCCTCACAAAAGTGGAAACCGCCTAGCCCTGGCCCGAACGTGGACGAGCTCCCCTCCCCCCCTCACACGCAAAGTCCAACCCTTCGGGGACAAAGAGACAAGATGGCCGAAGTGGGGGAGGGGAAGGGACACAGTCACAAAATGAACGTCGTCGGTCTCCAGGAAGGTCACCGAAGTACGTTGAGAGTCTCATCAACCCAGCCAAATAATAAAGGTTCCACCACCGGGAGATGGGAGGCCCCGGGGATAAGGCACGTAGGGAAGGTTCAGGCCGAGCAGTTGCTGAGTCCGACAGCGGTAATGCTGAACGAGGCAGGAAGGCAGGTTCAATGTCGGAGGGAAACAAAGTATCACTAACCAATCTCTCAACTGGTATCGAAGAACAACAGGTAGCGGTGGATACAGTGGCAATATTGTCAGGGATCCCCGGATAGCTTGTATCCCTATCAGCCAGCTGCGGGTGCGATTTCAGGCTCCGCGATGAAAGGACTCTCTGCTCCCACTCCCGGTCAGCCATGAGGGCATCAAGCTTCTCGCCCAGCTCATAATAGCCACGTCTCCGCGCCGCTTTTAACTCACCCAGTGCCGCCAAAACATCCCCGTTTGACCACACCGGCTGTGGGTCTTGCAGTTTCAGGGCAGGGAAGGGCGAGCGGGGGCTGGTTTCCTGCCGGGACGTGGAATCGTAGTCCCAATGCGGGGGCAAGCCGTCGTCCTCACGGAGCAGGCAGAGAGGCGTCGCCATCTTGTAGGCAAAAGAACAAAGGAGCCAGGAGTGGGGGTCCACGAAGTTGCACCGATCGACAATTTAAGCCCCCATCAACTCCGGGGACACTTCTCGGCTCACTGGTCCACGCGGAGCCAGAGCGACCTCTGTGTATAGTCCGGCTGACAGGAGAGGAGGGATCGCCAACCCTAAAACAGGAGCGACAATGGAGTCGAGGCAGCACGGAACCAACATCCAGTAAGGAGGTCCGCCTCGCCCCCAACCTAGCCACGCACTCGGGCTGTGGAGCGAATGCAATGTGAAATTCCGCCGGCCCGCCGGCCCGCAAATGGGATCTTCAACTGCAGACGACGGTGGCGCTGTCCCCACTGCAGTGGCGTACAAGCAGCCCGGCCGTCACGGTGCTCAGGGGCCGGCGGGACACGAAGGTACAAGCCGGGGTCCAGGTCAGCAAAGTCGATTCCGGGATTACTGCGGTTGCCGGGCAGTCAGAGGCTCCGGAGTAACGCTGGCGAAGTCAGCATACCATAACGCACATCCCGCTGACGAAATGGCCAAGGATAGCAGGCAGGATGAAGGTGCGGGAGACAAGAGCTGGCGGAGCCGAGAGCCTACACGTCCGCTCCGGTCGCCATCTTGGCTCCTCCCTCTGCAATAAGGTTTTTTAATTTTTTTATTTGCCCACCAATTAGTTCATAATTGTAGCTCAGTTCCTACTGTGGATCGCGTTATTCAGTAATTCTGTCAAAGGGAGATGTATTTGGTGAAATGTTACCATTTGGTGCTAGAGTACACACCAGCTAATTCACCAACTTGGGTTCTAAAGTTTACATCACCGATAATAAGTTGGGCGTACTACCATACCCTGTGTATGGCTTACAGCTTTGCTTAAGATGTTCATCAGGAGGCTGCCGGAAACCTCTAATGAATGAATATCACACTCTTTCCCAAAATTAAATTAATTTGATTGTGACTATTAATACTGTGACTGACAGTGACTGGTGGTTATACTTACCGTGTTCATTCTGTAGTTCTTTTTCATCCCCTTGGCACCTTGACTCTCCACTTGCGACTACTGGCCCTCTCACTGCTGTCTCCTGACTGCATGATGCAGCAGTGCTCTCTCCCTTGCCCAGTAGACACGCGTCGGCCGTCTGGGGCTGCTTGGAAATAATTTTCTGGCATGGCCAATAATTTAGCTCCTGTGTCCCCTGACAGAGCGGGCCCCCTGACGGGTCTGAGCACCATCATGCTTTACACGTCAAGCTTTTAGACTTGCTACATTTCTTTTAGGTAACACATACGTTTGAAATATTTGCTTAGCTAGTGCCACCTGGCTGGTGTTTTGCTGCTTCTTTCTGTCTCTGCATTCAGATATATAATACAACAAGTAACATTACACCTACATCAGTAAAATCTTATGATGGTACCATCGTTGGAGTCTTGTGCTTTTCTAAACCAAAAGTGTACTTGCCTGTGTAACCAATTCATCCAAATTGCAAGCTTGCTTTAAGACCCTTTACTTGGCGCTGTATGTATGGAATTGCACAGTTTATCCACTTTTTTAAGCAAATATTTGGAGTGATATTTCACGCTGCACCCACACATGCAATCTGGTTCCTAGCACACATAGACTCTACACTGCCGCCCACAGAGGAAAAAAGTTAGAGGGAACATTGCTCCTAACACCACTGAAGATACTGGTCCAGCACTGTTACCAAGACCTTGTAGGCAACGGATATAAAGAGTGATCCTTACTACAGTAGTTGAGCATTTCTGTTTACTAATTTCAGTTAGAAAGGGTTATTTCGGCAAGACAAAGCAATGCTTTAGTTAATGAGTGGTTTTATTATTTATTTGGGGTTACTGTACTTTCAATAGTTGCCAATAAGCCACAAATCATATGCTAAAATAATTTGAAAAAGGTACAGAGTTCCACACAAGGATAGCTTTCTTTTACTTTCTACATATTCCATTACTGGAGACATATGTGACTGTTAGTGATGCAAATTATAATCAGCCTCTTGTCCCTTTTTTTCAGCTACCAGATATTGCAGTATGTTAATTGAAGAAGAAGGGTTGCACCACCTCTATCGAATCGTGGAAAATCCGCATACTGATCCCGATGTTCAACGTATAGTAATGTCTATTTTGGACAGTTTAGAAAAACATATTACACGCCATGGAAGACCTTCCAGTAAAAAGTTGCAACATGAAAAATAATTGTGCACAAGTAAATATCTGAGGGATTGTCAGTGTTACAATTTACGACGTTATAGTTGGAATGTTTTATGTGAAATGATCACTATGTGAACGTCAATATTGATACAGAGGGAAAGTTGCACAAGTGAATAAAACCTCTGACACAGGAAAAACGTTTCTTATTGTTAGCAAGTGCCCACTTTTGCTTTTTGAGTTTTGTACGTATGGTACAGCACTTCTAAGATCTTAGAAAGAAACAGCTTTCCAATATGAAAATGTAACCAACACAGCTGGACATCTTCAAGGAAGTTTACTGAACTTTTTCAGCATAGCCTAGCCTCTTCATGGACCACTGTAAAGTATTTTCAAATTATCTGAATCCTGTATTATGGTTGTTATTTCCCATTGTCCCATGATCTAGTCTGTGCTCATTTCAACTTTCACAGTCGCCATATCAGTTACAGAGTGAGTTCACTAAAAGTAATGAACAAAAATAGAACATAATGAACAATGCCAAAGAAATGGGAAGCAAATCGATTTTCCAGAGAAAGAATGCCCAATTCCCTCAGGTTTCCAACATCAAAATATAATACACATTTGTATAGTTTGGAATGATCCAAAATGCAGAACAGCCCTTGTGTGTTTTTTGCCTGGGTGAAAAAGACCCATCTCTGGTGTAGGTAAGTTTTCTTTGGCTTATAAGCACAGTAAATAAAATAGGATGGTACTACCTGGCTGGTACTCCAACTTGAATAGTAAATAATGGATTTTAAAGCAATTGGTGTGTCAGCTCCTAACTGTCACAAGCTTTAGAATGGAGAGCACGCAGTGTAGGAGTCAGACCGAGTTCACTAAGAATTTAGAAATGTCTGAAAATGTTTTCAATAATAACACTTACCTGCTGCACCTTAGTAACATTTAATTGCCATAAGTTGAAACTGATGTTTTCTTCTGAGTAGTCGAATATCATATTTGCTAGTGTGGCCTTTCTAATAATCTCACTTCATCGTTCTTATATGCACCCTCTTTGTAGATTTCCACCACAGAGTTATTTTCTCATATGAAGATGTTACTTTGTATGATTATTGAGATAATTTCCTTGTTTCAGCAGCTTCTGCGATTTTTTTTTTTGGTTCATGATACATGAATGTGCTTCATCAAGACACAGTCCTTTGTTATTGTGCAAATATCTGAGAGCACATAGCTATGTAGTTCAACTTTGGGAGCTTTCTAATAATGCTGCACTGTTGTAAACAGAGATGTTATCTTAGTTTCATGAGAGGAGCTATGCCAGGGTAACACTCAGCTATCACTTTTTGTTCTGGTAAATTCATTCTTGTAAGAGTTTCACTTTGTACTTTCGGTAGCTAATTATAAGGCCTTTAGGCATCATTTTTGGTATTGTGAGGTGTCTGTTGCCTTAAACATCAAGAATGGGAGTTTGAGAGGTATGGTTGCAAGATTGTCCTATGAAACACCTTTTTCCAAGGGTTGAGAGTCAGAGCTAGTTCTCTGTACACACAAGCCTGCTGCCTCTTCCCTATAAAGATGATGAACAATTGAGTTCTTTGGGATGGGAATTTTTCCCAAGAGTGTCTATATTAAGTAACTGCCACTGTTTTCACCAGTTGCAGGATAAATATAAGCGTGGTGTATCTGTCACCTTCTTCCTCTGACTCTGTTACTTGTGAAATTGTAAACCATTATCAAGCCAATGACCTGGACATCTTGTATAGTATGGTGTAGTAAAGCAAAGGTCACCTATTAGTTCTACAGGGTCAAAAAAGACTTTGCTTAATTACCTCCCTTCTGTCTTCAAGAGGTGGCGGAAATGGTTGCAAAAGAAGAATGTAATATTTACTAGAGGGTTGCCCAGTTTCATACAGTTAAGGAGCCAACCATCCTGGATTTAAGGTGACCGGATCCTAGGAGTCTACACAGATTATGCCATCCATAGAACTTCCCATATCTCTGCCTTATGGCTCAAGCTTTGCCCAAGCAGAGGGCAAAGTCACATAAACCAAGCCACCATTGATGAGAACCAATACCACTGACACATATCATCTGATACCTGTGATCTCACTACTGTTAGAGACCAGAACACATAAAAGCACAAGCTACAGTAAAACTGGTTCAGTTTTTTCTTTTTTTAGAATCTTTCTTTGTTGCAAGCAAGAGTGAAACACCATCCATTTCCCCAGGAGCAGGGCCCAAGCCAGCCCCCAAGTTGCAAAACAGAATGCCAAAAAAACTAAAATCCATTATCTCAAATTGCATCAATCCCAATATCTTAGTCTAAAATGTAGGTATTTCATCTTCAGAGTGTCTAATATGAGTAGAGATCCTTACCAGTATGCTAATAGGTTTCTAATTTTAGAACAATTGAGTGCTTGGCATATGCTTGGGTCGAACTGTCTCTTTGCGTGACCTCCCTTGTGGATGCATGCACTTTACTCTTTGTTTCGCTAGTTAGCAGAGTGAAGAGAGGAGCATTCTTGGTGGCTTTAGAGAGAGCTGCAGTTGCTTGACAAAGGAGAATAAAGTGAGTGAGAGTAAAATCAATGACTGCTCCAGGTTTTGACAAACCCTATTAGTTAAAGTTGTTTGTCCTTGACCTATACCTAATTAAATGGTACTGGTCACATTTCAGGAAGGAAAGGCAAAACACTTGAAGGAAGGAGTCCACTGATGATATCCAACATCAATCCCAACACTGGCTCCTTGTCTGTAAAGTAGATGTGTTTTCCCTACCCTACAGTTTTTACAGACCTTACTAGGTCAGGATGCTTGTCTTAGACCTGTACCTGACAAAAATGGTACTGAGCAAATTCCTGAGACTGATGGCAAAAAATTTGAGAAGGAAGGTGACCACAGCCAATATCCGAATTCAAGTTCTTACGCCGTGCAATTTCGCCATGCTTTTTTGGAGGACCATTCCCTGAAATAGAATAGAATTCTTTGTTCAAATATTTGTGGCGTTTCCTTATGGAAATGTCACAACTACATTGACTGTTGTCTTGAGTGGTGTACCTCCTCAAGTGCTTATGGATCGATGATCTGTTGAAGAGTCCCTGGTCTTTGGGCATGGTATCACTGTATAGTACCTGTGGATAAATATATGTTAACTGGAAGTTGTCAATATGAGATTTAATTATGCATGTTAAAAAATGAGTGTTTCCAAAGGAATAATATATTTATATTGACAGTTTGTTTAACGTGATAAAGCATCTGTAAGACAATCAAATAAAACGGAAACTTCAAGTAAGAAAGGAGCAGGTGAAGAATAATAGTCTTGTAGAGACGGATTTATTGACCATATTTAAAAAAAAAAAAAGAAAAGTAGCTATAAATAGAAATGGAGACAAATGGGGCATACAATGAAAAACACACCAAGTGTATGCAAATGTGCAATGACCAGTGTATGATTAGGAAGCAATATATAATAATGAAAACACATCTTATTGTTCCTTTGACAGTTTTATAAAAGTACATATGTCTGAGAGTAAAACATTATAATTAGGGCTCCTGGTTGTATGGCATTAAAAAAAAAAAACATTTCCATCTGTATTTTCCAGATTTATTTTCTGACCATTCCAGTGGTAATTATCCTTATTTATTTTGTGCTTTGAGAATAAATGGAGTCGTAAAATGGTATGTTTCCACATTTATTGAATTAATAAACATACACTCATACATCAATACCAGTCTCATTTTAGCAAATAAAGCAGCCAATTATAACACATCCCTACAACCACAGGTGAATATTAACATTATATACAAATATAAGTTAAAATATGCCTGTATTTAAGGGAATCTTATCCTGTTTATAGCTCCCATGCTGTCTGTCTGCTCAGCTGTTGGAATGGAATTCATGAAGGACACCATGGAGAGTCACGCAAAAGAAGCATGATTTTCTGTATTTTTCCACTTTTAAAAATGAATACTGAGAGGAAACCAACTGTTTTCTGTCTGTATTTATCTGTAAAAATGGAAAACTGGGAGCCCTAATTATAATATGTCTAAAACAATGGGTGTCGGATGTTTCAACTCCTAGTGTCTGCTATAAGATTGTGTCATCATTTGGATTGTCTGCCACTTCAGCAGTGATCAGTCTACGATTGAAAAGGAATTTAATTTACAAGCCACATGATGTAATAAACCTTTACAATGTTCAAAGCACACTCTGGATAGTGTTAATGTCTGTTTATACATTTTGTAGCAACTTTATTGAAAGATAGTGTATGTACCCATAAAAGGTTTGTAATTATAACTAATATTGTTAATACAATCTCATGCTTCACTGTGCACTGTATGCTAGGTACATTGATATTACATTATGGCAAAGATTCAGTCTGCACATTACACATACACCGGCCATAGTTAGGTCACCCTGGCTTGTAACGAGAAATCTTAGCAGGCTGTAAGAAGAGGTCCCTGGAAAATGGGTTAAAGAATATACAAAGTGACCGAGAGAAATGAATACAGAAAGTTACCAAGTGAATTGAATCAAAAGCAGGAAACGCCAGTCATACACTCATTGGCATATGTGCCAAAAAGAGAATGAGACTGACGTCAATTTGATTAGTATTTTGAAAAAATATTTCGAAAACATTTGTTAATAAATTTTTTATTCAACAGGTATAATCAACATGTTGAAATAGGCAAAATTCATACCATAGATTGGAATAAATATACATAAACATGTTTTAAATCCAGAAAGTGCTTGTGCTTTGTTCTTACACAATACAATAGTTAACAATGGAATAAATAACAATGGAACAACAAACTTGTACCTAAAGTAATACAAAAAAGTGGTGGTGCATATGTTTCGAAAAACCTAGGTCCAGAAAAGTTTGCAACTGTAACTATTGGTTGATGCTGCCAACTTGATGTAGCAAATATTTAATTAAATTGTACTTTAATTCGTAGAAAATAAATATAGAATACAGGAGCTGGTGTACTCATGAATAATATGGTCCATTGGACCCTCTAGCCCTTTACACACAACACAATAAACTTGTAGATTTTACGCCACAGCCAAGTTCTAAGTGTTCCAAAATGCTGCCAAATAGCTGTATATCTCCTAACACTCCGGCTCTCTTTGCATATTCTCCTTCAAACTGCTTAGTCCTTAACATTTTTGCCCACCACCTCTGGAGTGTTGGAACCAACAATGTCTCCAATTTTACAATATTAAGGAGCAAACTTTTGTAAAATCGATCGAGGTAAAGTACTGTCTTTATTTACTTAACTTACGGGTTTCTTTAAAAGACCCAAATAGCACTACACTTGCTTATATTTCAACCCTAGACTGCAAACTTCTGTTTATAGCTGTGATTAACTCTTCCCAAAATGTAGCCAGTTTCACGCTCGCATAGAACGTATGAAGCTAATCTCCCCACCTATTCCTGATCACAATGAAAGCACTGTTCAAGGACTGAGGGAATCATTTTGTACCGGGCTTGGGGTGTATAATATGCCATCCAGCGGGACAGAAATAACACCCTTTTATAGTTTGCTGCTCTTCAAGATTCATGCCCCAGTTCTGCTATTAACTGCCAATCTTCTTTTACAACCTACATTGCGTTTTGTCAAAATAATTATTCACACTTTGCAAATTGCCCGTAGTACAGTACCAAAACTGTGCTTAATCACGTAGCCTAGCAGCTAAATTATCAACATCCTCAGATGTTTTGAAAAAGCAATTTTACATGCTTAAAAGCATACAACCAATTCACAAAAGTGAACTTTTAAAACATTAGGCAATGAGAGAGCTGATGATTTTGGGGTCCCCCCCTAACCTAGGGGGAGGACCAAGCAGATGCCTTGAACATAAAGAGCATAAACAAAAAGCACGTTTTGTTGAACTTCGATGGTGGTCCCATCCTCTTAGGACCACCCCAAGCACAGTTATTGGCAAAAAAACAATCCCACCAAAAGCATTATGGGACGAGATTAGCAGTGAATATTATAGTATCCAACATCAAAATAATTCTACAAAGAGCTGCAGTTCACCTAGTCGTTACTAGATATCCCTCACAAGTCAAATGCAAAGCATTGAAATTATTCCTACATCAAGCTGCAGTTCCACTAGTCGTTACTAGATGTCCCTCACGAGTCAAATGCAAAACCATTGAAACCCTTTCATCAAGCATTTGCATTTGACTCATGAGGGACATCTAGTAACCACCAGTTGAACTGCAGCTCTTAGTAGAATTATTTTGATATTTGATACTATATAATATTCACTGCCCAATGCTTATCTCATCCCATAATGCTTTGCAGGGCCTTTGGTTGGGAATGTTTTTTTGCCAATAACTGTGCTTGGGGTGGTCCTAAGAGGATGGGACCACCACCAAATTGTTCAATAAGATGTGCTTTTTTGTTTTCAAGGCATCTGTTTGGTACTCCCCGTCGGTTAGGGAGGATAGCAAAATCATCACCTCTCTCACTGCTTGCTAAGTTTTCAGGTTCACTTTTGTAAAAGTACTATATGCACTTTAGCATATAAAGATAGAGATACTTATTTTATCATAACTTCCACTGTACAAGATGCCATTTGTAATTTTTTTCACAGTGCAGACAAGAACACAGTGTCATCAGCTACGCAGACTACGTGAAGTTCAAAGTATACTACGTGAAGCCATGTGTAGTGCTGTTACGCAAACTACGCCCAGGCCTACTTGAAGTCAGCAGTCAATTCCTGGGCCGGGTGATTGCAGAGCAGCCTCAACCAATTACTGATGCCTACAAACGTACTCCTGATTAAAGCATGCCCGGCTGGATGATCTAAAATTGTTAATTGTGCATTAGTATTTAAAAAGTGAATGAACTGTCCATAACTCAGATAAAGCAGACTACACTGCCCCTCATATCGCAGTAAGATCTTTTCCTTTTAATATAATTACCCCTTACTACAAATCCACTCAGCTCTTTGATTCCTTTAATGTTCCACACTCCTATCACTGCCCTAGATTGGTTTAGTCCGAAAAAGTTATACTCCTACATTCTGAGATAACTATAATCAACTTCCATCAGACCATTCGAAAAAGTTGATCCATCTTGCAGCACATCTTCTGAATAGACTTATATCGAGTTTTCTTAGGCAATTTTGCGTCTTGATTCCGAGACCATCTTCAATAAAAAAGTTTCCAGAACCTCTTTGCCATCAATCAGTTGTACTTAAATATCCAGCAATTCTGCCTCATAATATATTTGAAGTTTGGGGAGCGCAGAACCTCCTTGGGCCTTATTGAGTTTCAAAAATGAATACTTCAGCCTAGGGGCTTTCTTCTTCAATACAAAGCTTCTCATAAGAGAGTCCAGTTTCTGACAATAAGAGCTATTAACTCTTTTAGGTACATCATGAAAAATAAATAGTGGTAAGATTGGCATCTTCGTCAAAGTTAACAGAAGAACAACCAGTAGTGTTAGTGCTTTTTGTTTATTTTTGCATCATCGTATAGTTTAATTGAAATAGCTGATCATAGCTTTTGGCCACAAATATTTCCAAATATCGACTAGGTCGCTGTGAGCCAGCGTGTTGCTGCAAGCTATCAGGATGATCCCTACTGAAACATTAAATAGAAGCATCTCTGTTTTACTTTCATTAATCCTATATCCCCTACATGAGTAAATGCTTTAATCAAGTTGAATGCTCTTTGTGTATTTATCTCATCCGGTTTTAGATACAGTATAATATCAGAATAATATCATCAGCAAATCTCTTTTATTTAGGCGTACCACAATGGGTAGATTAATTTCTTCCTTGCTAATGTTTACAGCCAATGGCTTGATACAAAGAGCAAATAAAATAGGAGGGGGACAGCCCTGTTGAGTTTGTTTTGAAAACATTGTTATGAAGAAATCAAATTTAGTGAAATTGGAAAAAGTAGTTAGAAAAAAAAAGAAATATTTGTTGTAACAGGAACACCACCTTAGTTGTAACAGGGACACCAGCTTGCTTTGTCTAGTGCCTTTTCAATAAAAGTCTGCCTAACCATGCTTCTGCAAGAAACTGTAAGCCATTATAAAGATCAACACTATTGGTGTTTGTGCTATTTCTTCTTGGCCTCCATGTTCTCCCAGCAGACTCCTGTCTATACATAAATCACTATCGCTTATATTTTTGACATAATTCATACATGATTCCAGGTGCAATCTCTGATGGCAGTGATTGATCACAATGGTATCTTAGGTACTTTTGTATTCTTTGTATTCAGATCTCCGTGAATGCCCAACTATATATCCACCTGACTGGTGTTTGCTGCTTTTGATTCAATTCACCCAGTCACTTTCTGCATATATATTGCCGCTTTGTGTATTTGCAAGTCACCCTCCTACAAGAGCATAGATCTACAAATTAGCCTTGTGTTTCACTACAAAAAAACAGTCAATTTGAGAAGATCTACCCTCTCAGCTGGGGGAAAGAGACGTTGGGCAGTCGCCATCTTCGCTTTAGTGGCTTTGAACTCTGGGAGCACCACAAACTTTGTACTATGTCACTGTAAGGCATGCCTCCATTGCAAGCACCTGAAGAATTGGGATTTGTGGAATTGGAACTACCTTAATAGGCCCTCAGTCTGTGACTTCCCTTCCAGACATTGACAGGTGCAGAGATGCCAAGAAGATAACAGGGTTTTAAACTAGTGGACCTTCACAGCCAAGAGCCTAGCCACAGGTAAGCGGTATGTTTGGCTTCCCTTCTGATCCATTCCACTCCTTGGAATTTTGTATTGATAGTTCTGAAGCAGATAAATAAACCTTGGCTGTGCAATAATTTTACATGGGGTTACTCTGTCTAGATAGAAAGAGTAAGTCTGTCCTATTCCCTTATGTCTCCATCCATACTTTGAGTAACAGAGTAATATTAAGATCGAAGCATATTTTATAGTCTATGGTAATATAAATCCTGAGGTATTTGTAATTGTACATCTGCACACTTATCTGGGACTGCAAATCCATTGTACTTTCCTCTCCAGATGCAGGACTACTATTGACTTATCTCTGTTTACTACCTGGACACAGGCCTTGCCATACATGTCCAACTTGTTCAGCAATTCCAGACCTGTCTATCGCGGGTAGCAAATGGAAATTAGCATATTGCCAGCATATAACAAGCCTCCCTCTCACTGGAATTCCTGCAGAAGGACATCCTTCTGTATCCTCTGTATCCAGACAGTGGCTTAATTTATAGGTATGGGAAATAACATAGAGAAGCAAAGACAACCCTGTCTAGTGCACCTTTCAATCAGGATTAACCTGGAGCACGCACCATTTTCCGAGACAAGAGCATAAGGGCAATTAAGTAAAACTTGGATGTAGGGTATGAATGTGGTGCCAAAGTTTGTTATTTCGACTGAGACCAGCAAATGTGTGAACTCTGGTCCTGACAGTTGGTACCCTTCTTAGGTAGTGGTGTATATTATGTACCACTCTGAAGCTGTTTTGTAGTGAATAGTCTAGAGATAAGATCAACTTTACCAGCCTATTTTCTAGAATTTTTGCCAAGATCTTGGCTTCTGGATTGATAAACGATATATATTGGTTTTCTGAACAATGTTCAGGCGGTCGTCTTAATATCAGAGTGACCCAGATGATGGTGCAGTGAAGATCCTTGTTAAGAGAATGGCAGTTCCTCTGATAAAGGACCAGGGTCTTCACAAGGAGATATGGTTGCGCCACCTAGAGATCTTAGTAGTATTTTGTAAAAGCAGAGGTGCCAGTTACATGGCTCCGGCGGAGTCTTGTACCTGAGGACAGTCCTCAAGGCCACCTCTGTTGGTGCGGCAGTGGAGAAGCTTGCCTGACTTATCACCTGCTTAGTAAATGACTCTGGGTCACTCAACTCATCTGGTCCTTCTTCTTAAGCTCTAGTTTGCCTGCCTCAGTTCAGTGAAGCAATTCTAGCGCATTAGAGGTGGAAACTTTCTGCTCTACATCTGCTTCTCTAGTGCAACCGTGGGTATTCCCTCTATTGTTCGCTGCCTCTTACATACACTGTGGCTTTCCTTTTAAGTACAGTTTTATAGACCTCCCATTGTGAACTAGTGAAAGAGACCATACAGGTTTTTATTTTAAAGTATTCATAAGTCTCTCTAAGAAAGGTGACAAATGCATCATCTTACAGTTACAATGCTAGTATACTACAGGCATCAGACTCCGTGTGCTCCCATGCACATGTGCCTAAATTTGTCAAGTGCCTATTTTGAAAAGGAATGTGTCAGTTGCTTCCTTAATATTTCGTTACTCTTATGGTGTCTTAGATTGTGGTGTTTCAGTTGCACTAACCAAACTCCATATTGGCTTGATATGCATTTTGATTGATATTGACTTCATCACAGACATCAGACTGGGCTGTAGGGAATCAGTTGTGGCTATAGACGGCCATTGCCCTTCTGCTACAAGCTTTTAGCAGACTGCAAGGATTAGTCATTTGATCCAATGGAAAGTAGTGTGCGGTCCTTAGTGTAGGTTTGTTGTGTACATGTTTGTTAATATTGAGGCTTATTCTGTTGGGTTGGTTTTTGTACTCTTGTCTATGTATCATATGTTGCTCAAGATGCCTATGTGATGACAGTAGGGGTTACTTCAAGATAGAGGCTTATCCATAGTATAGTGATTAGATGGCTCACATTTTTGCCACTCAATTGACTTGGCTATTTTATGAAATATACCTCCAAGGTTCTTTACTTTATAAATGTTGGTACTTCCTGAGTAACACAGGCAGATTGAATAACAGAATATTTGTTGATGTTTCCATGAAAGGGAACACTAAAAAAGCAATTGGCCCATACAAATGTAGGAAAACACCTTTATCCGTTTAATTTAATGACACTCTACCATTCTCTGTTCCAAGTATTGTGTGATACACAAGGTGTAGACTACCCCATGGTAACATGACACAATGGTGTTATGATTGAATTTGGTTCAGGAGGATGGTATTACTCTATTATACATAATGCCTGAAATGTGTATCGAGTCATCCAGCTTCTGTAAGAGATTTGTATAGTCTACATTACATTACTATTGCACATCTATCTTTGAAATATTGCACTTACGTTGGTGGCTATGCCAAGGTTATTTTGTCTTTTTAGCTGCAGGGTTGCTTTCAGTTTCTCCTAAGCATCTTACGCTTTATTGATGAGTAGTGAATTAATTTCTGTATGCTTTATTTCTGTGGTTACTTTTTGTATAACGGATGTTTTTCATATAGGGCTGCAGTTGACTACTGAATGGATTTGATCATTGCTGCATTTTCTCATTAGAGATAATATTGCCAATTCCAGATGGGCGGGAGCCCCTTCTGTTCTAATGAATGCTTTCATGATGTATTTGGTGGGGCCAATATCTTAACCCCTTCCATGCTCATGACTAGCTCAGCTCGTCATGCAGTACACTGGTCGTGTGCTTATGACGAGCTGAGCTCGTCATGAACAATGGTATTCATAGGAGGTCAGCACCCAGCGGGAATTGCCTTAGCAGTCAAGGTGTTAATATATTTATTGATACTTGCATATGCCCAACGATCTGAGTTTAGTTTGGAATGTTCTCTTTTTTTTCAGTAGAACACTTTCATTAATGAAGTGTGCACAAAATATAATTGGGAGGATAATTTTGGGTGGTGATGTGGGTTGGGAGAAAAACTGTGCAAGGGTATTATACATTGCTTCAGAAATTTTCCGTTTTGTGGGTTTATACAAAAAGTTCCTCACTGAGATGTTCTGATGTGTCTGGGTTAGCAATTAGTCAAGATTAGTTTTGGTCCTGATTATCAGAGAGCCGTCCACTACCAAGTACCATTGCTTTTCATTTTTAAGAGACAAACCTCTCTTAGTGTTTGGGTTCATGAATTTCCCTAACCCTTGCTGTAAATTTTCAGATTTACTAGAAATTTGAGTGAAATGCTGTTGTATTAATTTTGTCGGTTGGACTTGCACCAATAGGTGCTATCGATCTTTGGTGTTTTTTCAGTTTGTAGTTTGGAAGGCTGTATTGAACTAGTGATATGTCTGCCCATGATTTGGGTTGTGCTTTAACAGTGCTCTACCATCTATGAACATTAGTATGAGTGACTGCCACCTGAATAGAATACGATCTCAAGGTGCTTTTGGAACCAATATGAGACTAGATTGAACCTTGTGCCTGTGGGTTTTCTCAGTTGGGTAACCATAGAATCCTTCTTCTTTGAGAGGTAATTTAAAGTATGGGACTGGGAGACCTGCAAGGTTGAATACTTGCTAAAAAGATGTAGGTGTCGTGGGTTGTGACATTCTGAATCCGTGGTGACTAAGAATTTATTAATTATGCATTTAATAGAGTTTGATGTTGCATATATAAATTCTGTTAAAAATCCAGTGTTGCTTTTTGTTTAGAGTTGGAATGTGGTGGACCAGGAACTACTCTTAATGTGTCTTTAAAAACAGGCTACTTTGTAGTGGTAAGGAAATGTTTTAAAATTAATATGGAGAAGTGGGTTTGCATCTTTGCTGTAAGCAGTGAATTGGAATAAGCCACCAAGTTCCAGAGCTTTGCTACTAATGGAAAGAAAGGATTGTAATATTTTGATTTGTAACAGTAGGGTACTTTCTTGCTGCACAGTAGTAACACTACATGTAACCAACTAAATCAGTAATGTAATGCATTGTCTTCCATTATGCTTGACTAGTGTTTGGTGCCTTGAGTACTTCTGTACAGTACATAAAAGCACATGATAAAACAACACACCAATGTTCATTATCTTAATGCTACTCGCCTTCTTTCAAATATTTATTTTTAAACCCTAAAAGTTGAGTACTAACAGCATATTATCTTTCAAGCAATAAACCTAATATTTATTTCATTCTAAATGTTAGTCTTTAAAAAAAATATCTTTCCTGGGTTTTTAACATACAGCTCTTTAACTGAGCATATTCAAATAAAAACAGTCCGCAATATTCTTATTTTACAATATCAACTACATTTGTATTAATACAAAACTGGATATCCCTATAGTAGGGTGGAAGCAAATAAGTGCAGGTAAATACTGGCAAACTTGTGTTTAACTTTCGAAAGGCAGGGGTGTGTCACATGTTCATTTCCTCTCGCCTCATCTTTTAGTTTGTTCTCTGGACACGTTCACTGTGAAACTATAGAATGTTCTTCTTAAAAGTAAAGATCTAAAATAGGTATGATGTTTAATGTGTATATATGTCCTCCATTGAGTATAGTCTTGATTTCTGATGTAGCAGCACCATAACATTTTCATATCTCCTATGGTCCTGTCAAGTTGGTGAGGAAGAGGTTCTGTTTGGATTCAAAGTCTGATAGCTGATCATTGAGTTCATAAATCATTTATTGAAAGGAAGTAAGGGTGTCCATTGCTTCAGCCCAGTTGGCTATAATTGTGAAGGTTTTTGATTTCCATCTTCTCATAATACAAATGTTAGCTGATGCCAAGGAGGATGTTGTATGTTACCATGAGTGGACAGTCATCTACCTTGTTAAAATTAGGTAAAATTGCTAAACAAATAGATGACTGTAAGTAGACACATTCAACCTGCTTTTAAAGAATGGCATACCGCACTCCAGAAGGCAGTGATAGGAGTGCAGGTCCAGAAAATGTTTATAGTGTCACCTCCCTCTTGTGTGCATTGCAAGCAGTGTGAGGTGGGAGAGAGTTTTGCATGATATAATTTAAAGGAGGGAGGGGGCAGTGTTAGTCATGCAGGATCTTAAAATTGCTACATTTCAGAAGTGCTTCATGGAGGTACTTATGTGTTAAGAGATCTGACCATTCTTCGTTGTCAAAGTCCTTTTGGCTTTTCCTCGCCCAGTAGTCCTGTAGGTATTTTTTTGTCAGTTTGGAGCAAAGCTCACTAATTATCAGATTATATATGTCCGAGATCTGTAAACCCCATTTTGTTAGGTAAACGTGTACAATGGATATCACATGTGGCTATAATTTGTCAAGTTTCTTGGAGAAACAATTTTTCAATTGTTAGAATTTCAAATATTGCTCTGCAGGAAAGCTATATTCTTTTTGCAGGGTGTAATGTTTTCCTCTCCAAAGAGGTGTCAGATTAAAGGCTACCCTCTGAAGAGTTTTTAGATTTTCAAAAGTTATACACTTCTTACTTTTCATACCTCCCGGCTTTATAGGAGAGGGTAGTAGAGATAAAGCAGAAACATAGGCAACCAACTTATGCAGTTAGCTGTATCTTAATGTTCCATTTTACCTCTATGTGGCTATTTGAATTGTGAGCGAGACTACCTAAGGAATCCCCTCAGAGACCCACCATGAAACAAACCTTAAATGAGGAACCATCTTTTAAGTGACTACATATTATATGCTGTTCCGAAAATCCTGAGTAAGTTCTGCTCTCAAAAACATAAGTATTGCTAATGAAATGTTTCTTCAGTCTTTACTCACAATTTTAATACTGCCCTGATTTAGCATATAAATAAAGCCTTACAAATGAAGATTTACAAGTGATTTTCTCAAGTTAATCTATTTGTAGAAAATTGGGGGCTCATTTAATAGGAAAAGTAGTGATATGAAAAATGGTATAGGAAAAATAGGTATATATATATATATATATATATATATATATATATATATATATATATATATATATATATATATATATATATATATATATATATATATATATATATATATATAACAGATTAATTCACAGCATGGTATAGAACATATCTGATTTAAGACCAGTCACAAAACCGTTCATGGTTCCTGAACTCTGGTCTTTGTTTTTTTGTGCCTTATCGCCTCTTTTGTAATTGGGGGATACATGTTAGATGTCCAAACCCTGCACATTCTTCAAGTTTGATGGACTTGGAGCACTAGCAAAATGACCTGTTCAGCTTCTCCATTTTTGATTGCACCAACATTCTTTTATTAGAAGTTTGGTAGATCTAGCATATTCTATGCTGCAAATGCAGATAATGGAATACATACAGTAGGAAGCATTGCAGTTAATATATAATAAAGGTTCTGGATTTGTAACAATTCTGAAAATGTTAGTTTTATCGGGAGCCTCTTTGCAGCAAACACACATTGCTTTGACAACTCCCTAAGGCAAGTCTTTTGATCCCCGTCTTCAAATTTAATTTCTTTGTATCTCTGGAATATATTTCATCAAGTCTGTCTTCTTGCAGAATATTCCTTTATGTTACAAAAAATTATATATATATGGTGTTATGAACCTTCTTCTTGTTATATTTGTTTGAGTTCACTGTTTTCTTTATTATATTGTTTATATGATTATTTATTGTGAAAGTCTGTTATTTATTAATTGTTTCACACGGCCCAAATCTGATACCTACAAATAATATATTAGGAGGTTATCTGGTTAAGATGGGTGATAGCAGTGAAAAGCTCTCTGTTCCAAGACAAATAAAATGTTAAGTTAGGAATATTTTTTTGTATATGTTGTGTGTGAAGACGTCACAATATATGTCTTTACGATAACAATATTGTAATGTTAATTCAAGTTTTTCTCTTTTAAAGGTAAACCAGATGAAAACAATGTAATGTAGCCAATTTTAATATTATTGGCATAGACTTGGATTGTGTCCATTTATCAGCAATTCAGGAAGTGTAGTCCGTGCTGCCAAATAGACCTTCAGGGAGAACTGTTTTCAGTACTCTGCATGGGTTTGAATAATGTATCCTGTGGTGTTTTTCTAAACATAATGGCACATTTTGTTACTCTCATGTCTCATTCCCAGAGAGTGAACTCCTGCACTTTGGACTCCAAAATGATAGGCTAAACGTGGTGATGCTAATTTAGAAACCTGTAGGTCAGTTTCTAGCAGATGCTTTCTTCTGGTGAGTAAAATAGAATAACTGCTGCATACCGCTGATCTTTTCTTTGCATAGCCCACCATTTGTGCTGTGTCAAAACAGCATTGAGGCACCAAGGTATAAAAACAAATCTTTCTTCCATAAACATTGCATTTGTTTTAAACGTTTTATTTAAAAGCAAATCTTTTATATTTTTAGTGGTTTACCTGGTGCATATCTGTTTGTTTTTAGATAAGCAATTCACTTAATACTCTCACTGCGGAGTGTTTGAAATATTTGGGTTTGCTGATTGTACAATCGTAGTCAGGGAGCCCTTTCTGTTTTTGGAAAACTTTTGTCTGCTTCCATCATTGTAGAAAATGTACCATGTAGTAACAGCTGTAATATTATGGCTTCCACGGGTATGAGGTTTAGGTGATTTGCAGAAATCAGGGTTTGGGTGTTATGTGTCAAAAGTTGATACTGCAACTGTGCCAAAATATTCTGGTTTTTTTTTAACTAGGAACATTTATGACTGGGTCTTAGGCAAGAGCAAATTAATCCTTTGTTTGCTAGTCCTTTTTCTCAATGATGATATAACTTGGGAGTCCACTGCACCGCATTATCTACATGGCTGTTTGGATGTCTTTATTGTGCGTTTAATGTAAATTCAATTCTAGATATCTAAACATATCCACCAATCTAAGTGCCATTTTATATTGCTCATAAATTCTAATATACCAAAATGGCTGTTCAGTCAGTGTGCAGGCATTCAAACTTGAGCATGCTGGTAAAGTTTAAATAGAAAATTTTTCTGTATTTAACTGACACATTGAAGGGGTCATTACGTGTATTATTCATTGTATAATTTATATAACCGCAGGTAAGACAAGATCTCTCCCAGTAAAGTGTATGTTTTCAATGTGCCATTTATTTGCCTATTTGCTCAGTCTGTATACATTTTTCATAGTTTTGTAGCTATTGTAAACAGTAGTTTGTTAAAATGCATCTTGTTTACTTTACAACATTATCATCTGATCCTTAAAACCATATTGCTGCTGCCTAATTAGGCTTTAAAATGTGGATTGTTGCAATACTTCTTGTAATGTGCTGTTTGCTGTTTCCATTAAATAGATGGCTATTGGCCCAAATGTTTGTTTTGCTGTTAATTCCAGAATGCAGTTACTACATCAGTGTTCTTAGAGAACTATGCATTTAATAAACAATATATTCTAGTTTCTGTAAGAAGCATTCCCAAGTTCTGCAAAGGTCTGCATCAGTAAATGCGATCCAGTCATTAGTCACTACATGGGTCAAGCTGTATAGATAGTGTTGCGGCTCACCCATGTGGTCCACTAGCACTGCTTGATATATTTTTAAGCTGGACCACTAGGCTAAGAGTGGCACATCCTACACACACTTCGCTTGGTTACTGGATAGAGCCACACCCGATAACTAGAATATGTTTGTACTCCCTAGCCTTTCAATAGTTTGTCGCAAACATCTAGGTTGATTTTTGGTTGTTACTGGCTCTCCGAGGGCCCAAATTTACATTTATACAGTGACAAATAATAACAAGCATTGGCATAGCCAATAGGTCTCGCTTTTGGGACCTTATAAGTATTTAGTTATGCAGCACAATATCCTTTGTGCAACAACATTTACTGTTCCATGGTTAAACACTTATAAGGCCCCAAAGGCGAGACCTATTGGCTACGCCAATGCTTGTTTTTTTCTTTTTTATAGGATAGGCAGTGCTATCAGGCTCCGGCTGCCACTTAGAGGTAGAGAGAGAGGTGTGTGTGGGGGGGGGGGGGGGAAGAGAGAGAGAGAGAGAGAGAGAGAGAGAGAGAGAGAGAGAGATGTGTGTAGAGAGAGAGAGAGAGGTGTGTAGAGAGAGAGAGAGAGAGGTGTGTAGAGAGAGAGAGAGAGAGGTGTGTAGAGAGAGAGAGAGAGAGAGAGAGAGAGGTGTGTAGAGAGAGAGAGAGAGAGAGAGGTGTGTAGAGAGAGAGAGAGAGAGAGGTGTGTAGAGAGAGGTTGGAGGAAGAGAGAGAGAGGTAGAGGAAGGAGTAAAGAGGCTGCTCTTGGAGGGGACTAGGAATCTATCTGTTGCTTACCTAGACTTCAGTGAACAATGACACCCGTTGGCCAAGCCACAAGACGAGTTCAGTCCTGGGATGCAGGTCTGCACCATCAGCCAGGCAGCATACCTTATTACTGCAACCCATACAGAGAGATGTTGTATATATCATGCCTCCCCCTTGCAGCCCTTACAAAACACCACATGAATTCTGCACTCTCAAGAAAAGCAGAGCCCAGAGCTTCTTTCCTACCGCAAGCACTTTACACTTGACTTTTCTGTGACACTCCATGAAGCGTAAGTGTGCTCCTTAGCTTTAAACTGTTCTTCCTTTCTGGTCTCTAAAATCATCCTCTCCGGGAATGGTCTGCTGCAAACCCGACATACCTAGCCAGGCTAGGAAGCATTTTACACCATGTAGCTAAGGAATAATCTTCACTTACATTGACGTGCAAGTCATCTTAACAGATTTAGACAAACAAGAACACTCTGTAAGCATGTTGTTCTTTACACAAGGATCTACCATGAATCTCAGAAGAATGTGGTAATTCTTTTTGGATCAGCAAGTTTCTGTTGAAGATGCATAACTACTTATTTAAGGCAAAGGTAAAGTCCCTTGGCAGATATTGTGTACTGTTAGACTATGGTAAAAAAGCTAGAGATACCTGTGGTATACACCCGAGGCCAGTCGGACCACTGATCTCCTCGCAGGCGACACCAACACACACCCTTCGAGCAGTGATGGAAGAATAGCTCTTCCAGACTCCAGCATTTGTGATCGATATCACAAAACCAATGCCGTCACATTGTTCCACTGAGTAACAATGAGGTACTATAAAAAGGCTGGTCTTGTGCATCAGTGAGGAGGTAATTTGAAAGAAAAAATCCACTTCTTGGTTCTGGCACCTGGTAAATTCAATCTTATTAGTAAATGCATAGCTGAACCATGCCATTAATAAAATCCAGTTTTCCAAATTATAATCAGTTTTTGTTGCCCCTATAAAGAGCTCTGTAATAACAAGGAAAGATATTGGTAAATGCACCATAAATGAAATAATTTCATTATTGAAGAGAGCAGCCAGAACCTTCAAGAACAGGGATTTCAGAATAGAGGTTTTCGCCCAATGTTAAGAAGGCAAGAAGTTATTTAAAGCACAAGCACAAGCACAAGTACAAGATCATGACTCAAGACCTGAGGCGAGGTTCCACGCGGTAACCAGCAAATCTAAGTCGAGGGTCAAGGCTGGTGACGTGGCTTGCTTCCTGGTCACTCAGGGTCCCATTTTGCACTGTCTAGGGTTAGCAGCCTTTTCATTGCTGATGGTTCGGGCATGCCTTGCCCGGAGCAATCATGCCTGCGAAGTGTGGAATCTCGTGAAGTACCACGGCGTGACGCAGCAAAAAAGTGAATCCGCAAAACAGTACGTAGACTCTTTATTCTAAAGTGTCTTGTGTGCTGTTACTGTCTGGAACATGACAAAATGGCAAACGTTTGGAACTGTTACACGTTTTACAGTTACTCATCCCCCCGCCCCCTCTCTCTCATAGTCAGGGATGTCAAACTGTAGGTTTGGTTTAGTAGCACTTATATAATTAAAAGTGATTTATTTCCTCGCATTATCTTACAAACACGCACAAAATGTTCAAAAGAAAAGGCCTTTGGGAATTTTTTTGAATTTTTCTGACAGGTTGTATATCTCCTGATTGGGAAAGAGAGCAAAATGACTCCGCGGGCCCTAAAAACTTGTTTTTCTCATAGAAAACTTCAGAGGAATGTTTGCAAAGAAAACAAGACGTGCGGCCGGGAACAGGAGTTGTGTGTATGTGAGCGCAGGCGAAAGTGAAATTCTCATACAAAACCACTGAGGAATGTTTGCAAAGAAAACAAGACGTGCAGCCAGGAATGGGAGTTGTGTGCGCGCGCGAAAGTGAAAGTGATCAGCAACAGAACTGATACTGATCGTGGTCCAGATGGCGCCTCGGACGCTGAAAGCTGGCGGCTGCACGCGTGTGACTGCAAGTGCTAATCAGCAAAAACATGGGGTAGCACTTTGAAAACCCCACTTACTAAATGCCTCGCAGAGCGAAGCATGCACTGGCTCAGGCGAGACCTACAAACAGAAGCATGGGTTTGATAGGGAATGTTTTTTTAAAACTGAGGGTGTATATAATGGTTTGTAGTTAAAGCACAGGAGGGGGAATTTGTGATTAAAGCACAGGAGGGGGAATTTGTGAGACGTGTAGTGTTGACTCAATAATTATACTAATCCACAATATAATCAGCATGTGGAAACTTCAATTGGGTGTTGAAGGAAAGTTTCAGGTACAATGTATGATATTCAGCAGTGGTTTCAGTTGGTAAGTGAGATTATACATTTAGATGAATCTTCCTCATTACTGAATAGGAGTGAGTCAATTTCAATTGTTTAAGGGCAAACCTCAAACACCCTGATATGATCTAGCACATGGGAGTAGCATAATGGTGTTTCATTGCATGTGAGAAACAACTAAAGTAAAATATTTACTATGATGCAAAGGTGAGGATTAAGCAGCATTGTTTGTGGTTGGAGGTTGAGTCAGAATTTCGAATCCAAAAAGTAGTAGAGAGCCTTCGAGCTTTAGCAGATTTCTATTACGGGAGTTTAATTTGATAGTGTTGTGACTCGAGATGGAAGCAAATCGAGAACAAGCTGGTGAAGAGTAAGTTGGACTGTGTGCACTATGATTATAGTTTGTGTGATGAAGTTTTGTTATCGGACGATTGTTGGAATAGGACAGTAGATGTTTAAAGATCAGTGGATATGGGCTCCAAGATACTCTGAGAGGGAATAATGAGGATGGCAGAGTGAATTTCTATGGTTCGGAATCTGCTAGGAGTTACGGTACAGTATTGGACTGAGTCTGTGGGTGAAAGAGTCAAACAAATTGTTAGGATCACAAAACTTTAATTGGAGTTGATTGATTAGTTCATGGGAGCTTTAGCTTTATAATCTTGGAATTAGAGTAGTGATGTTAGAACCGAACATTCGGTTTCTGGTTGTTGTAGCAAGGGGCATCGGTTCACAAGCAGCGATAATTTTCAATAAACCTATTTGTCATTACAACACATTACTCATCCAGAAAAAAACTACCTCTCATATCACTGTATACCTTTGTGCATGCCTTCGACCCTGTACAGTTCTCTGGTGCCACTTGGCTGGGTTTGTGCTATAGGAACAACACATACAATACAATACAATCTAGTAAATATCACCAATTTGCCTTTCAGTATCTAAAAGGGCCCCCAAATAACTGAAAATGTATTTACACCACACAAGCCAAGTTGGAAGTGCCATTCTTCCTTTAGATGGTGGCATTGTTTACAGATAGTGATCAGAACAGCAACAGCAACAGCAACGTGGAGAAGTGTGGCTCAATGGTTAGAGCGGCAGACCCTGATGCAGAGGTCTAGCCCGGGAATGGGGTTCAATTCCCCGCCTCTGCGGGTCTTGGGCTCAAAATTCCACGGACCTGATAATTCTCGCCTCAGTGCCTATTCCAATCATGGAGTCCCACTCTGCAACTCTGGGCAATAGCTTGCTTAATCTCCACAACGGCCCCCACAACACTAAGGATGCCTGGCCTCCACCTTGGGGGTGTCCAGGAGTGGACGCCTCATGGGGAAAGCCAGGATGGGTTCCACAGCGGTATTGGTACAAGCGCCTTGAGACCCTTGCGGGTGAGTAGTGCGCTATACAAGTATCAATTTACATTTTACATTACAACATGTTTTGCAATGTACGAAGCTAAGCAATACCTTGGCGTTGGACCAGGGGTGGAGCCAAACCTATTGGTCTTAAGGCAAAACATTTAAAAATAATGTATCATGGTACAGAAGGTTGAGATGGAGAGAATGGATGGGAGATCAAACAAGAGAAGCATCAGAAGATTGAAATTTCAGGAATGTATTAGAGTAAGGGTCAAAATGAGAATATGGAATATGAACAAGAAAGATGAGTACCAAGGAGGAAGGAAAGGGGACTCTTCCACCCTAGTAAATAGAATAAATTATGACAATGTTATAAATGCATTAATTTGGTGTATTTGTTTCCACAACCTAGATGATCACTTTCAATGTAGCACGGGTAAAACTGAATGGTCTCACTTTAATCTGTTGGTACATGCAAACAGCATTTGTACATGCTTGTAGTAGCACATTAAAGTCAGACCTATATGCTTTGCATTTGCCAATTTTATCATGGCCTCCTTTCTGGTGGATACTTATAACCTCACCAAGTGTATTTTCTCCAGGTATCAGGCTGCATCCGGACACTTTGCATCGGTACTCCTGTGCGTGGGTTTGTGGTGTCTTGCAGCTCCGCGCAAAAGTCACCTGTTCCGGAAAGGAAAAGTAGATCCACATTTATGCTCCACCCTTGCACGCTGATATCCGCTCCTGAAAATGTAACCCCCAATACAGCAGCTTTCAAGCCGTGTAGGGACTATTGCAAACAGATGTCTGTGGCAGCCCGTCAGGAAGTATAACTATGGGAGGGGCGCTAGAGGGCGCACAAGCTAATGGCCGCACTTCTGTGAGGCTCTGGCTGCCTGGCCAGAATCATCCTCCATTGATCCGCTTTCCCTGCAGATAGACGCCTGAAACTTGCACCGAGGCCAGATACACCCGAGCTACAGTGCCTGTCCAACTCCCGAGGAGATCCGAGGTCCGGAGCCCGAGTTATGGCGCTGTGAACGGGCCACGGGGTGCGCTGCTGCGGAGAGCTGCTGACCAGAACCGGGTGCTGTGCCACTTGAGACCGCGGCTTCCCACGAGGCGGCTAGGCCTCGAGGTCGCGCAACTCGGCCGGAGAGGCGGACGGCCTGTTGAGCGATCGCCGGAGGCTAGCGGAGGTGAGTCTCACCCCCCCCTAGGGACACTGCACGGAGGGGAGAGGCTGCTCGCCACACCAGCACCCTCACTGCGGCAGCGGACTGAAGGGTGTGTGTTTCCCTAGACCCCACGAGGGTTACTGCAGACTTCCCTGACTGCACTACTCGTCACCCGGCAGACCCCCCCCCCCGGGACACGCCAGCGCCGCCGCTGCAACCACACACAGCTGCCTGAGGCGGCACCGGCGCTCGCAGGCTAATATCGGCGGTGTCCCTGTTGCGACTACGGCGTGGGCATATCCACACTCGCCTCGCCCCACTGCCCTTCATAATCCAGGGTGCTCCCGCTGTCGTGGACTGCTGTGCTGAGCCCCGGGAGGTGGCGACCCTGACTGCCAGCGTGAGTGCTCCCGAGTGGCCCTGCTTTACAGGGCTGGTGTGAGAGGATACACGAGAGACATATTTAACACTGCTGGTCTACCACTGCTGCTCTCGTCTCTGGGCGGCCACATTGGGGACGACCGTAACGTGTACTCTGATCTGAGAGCGGGTGGGTCCTCCGCTCACTGGAGCCACTGGGCGCCCGCAGATAGGGCACTATGGTCAAAAACGATGCCAAACAACCCAAATTGTCCTTCGAACCCGCGCCTGCAAAGAAACCGACACGTGGCACGACAGGTGCCGGGAGCTCCTCAGGACCAACAAGCGCCGAGACACCTCCTGCGCCTGATCATAGAGGAGATGCGACAGGGCTTCGCCACTGTCGTGGATAAGGTGGATCGACTGTCCTCCAGGATGGATGGCGTCGTGCAAATAGTGGAGGTTCACGAAGAACGGCTGACGGAGGCAGAGCGGCGCATTTCCACTACGGAGGACACTGCCGCGACGCACGAAACGCGCCTCACCCGCATGGATAATGTCCTCAGAGTGATAGCTGCGAAGAATGAGGAGTTGGAGGCGAGGAGTAGACTCAATAACATCCGCGTCACGGGGGTTCCGGAGTCCACCAACACTGGACGCATGGAGGACTATGTTGAACGTATACTGCTAACTGCGGTAGGCAAGGAGGCCTTCTCGAACCAATTCATCGTTGAAAGGGCGCACCGCTCTTTAGGCCCGATCCCCAAGCCGGGGGCGCAACCGCGGCCTATCATTGCCCGGTTACTTAACTATCGAGACCGGGACGTGGCGCTGCGCGCTGCTCGCACACACCGGAATTTGTCCTGTGATGGTGTACAGTTCTCCCTATACCCGGATTTCACGCCCATGGTACAAGACCAAAGGAGGAAATTCCTGGATGTGAAAAAGAAACTGAGAGGCATGCAGGTCGACTACGCACTTTTGTACCCGGCACGGCTCCGGGTGACCCATCAGGGCAAACAACACTTCTTTACGAACCCACAGCACGCTGAGGATTATGTTAAGAGACTCCGCACTGATAGAAGAGACAGGCGGAACGAGGACGAAGGTGTAGCGGGAGGGAATCCTGCTGAACAAGATGAATCGTAAAGGTACCCTCATGATGGCCTGGCCACTTGCACCCTATCACACTGCTGGTGCAGGTCCTGGGCACTGCTGGCGGTTTAATTGGAATCTATGCCTTGGATGCTCTGTGGTGGTATTCTCCTTCACTGGGAGACATAGGTAGATGCCCTCCTGCAGACTACTGATCATGCTGGTGTAAACTGATCCGCTGATTGACTGATGCTTGGGATACACGAACTGATGGCACTACAGGTGAATTTGCGAGCGGCAGATGGTGTATGGGCGGTACCATTGAAATTACTGATGTCTTCTATGGTTGAGGGGCTGTGGGTCCGGCACTGTTGATTTTTGTCTAGGTTTAAATCTGCAGGACTAATGCATGCCAGGCACCACCCCTTCTTCTCTGTCTTCCCCATATGGTATATGCGGGATGGGAGGGGAGTGTTGGGGTGAGTGGGTGTGTACCTCTGATGCCCCCAGGAGGGGAGTCCCCACATAGTTTTTCTATGGTTCTTGAGTACGGGGTTTGGGGTGGGGGGAGGGGTCATAGTACTGGCAAGTTTGGGTTGCTTCAGTGGGTTGGGGGAGGACTGTTGGAATGGGGTTTGTGTTGCTGTGTGTGGAGGAAGGAGGAATGTTCACTTGTTGGGGTGGGACTTGTTGTGAGAGAAAATGATTGTGCGGATGGTGGTCATGGCATGTGTGCTAGGACTGGATTTACGGGTTGTATCAGCATGAATGATCGGAAGGACCGACAGTACTGTACGATGAGGTTATTGGTACATGATGCGGCACCACGGAGTGCCGAGGCACTCTGCATTTATTGGTTACAGGGATGTGATGACAAGCACGGGTGATCGCGCCTTGAATACTGTATCTATACTGTCCTGGAATGTTCGAGGCCTTAATAACCCACGGAAATGCAGAAATGTACTAGGATATTTAGATAGGCACCAGGTGCAGATAGCTATGCTCCAGGAGACCCACCTGAATCCACGATGTACCCCTCAGTTTGCAAATAGATGGGCGACTGTTAGAGAGTTTTCCTCCTATTCCACCTATTCCAGGGGCACGGCCATTTTGATTAATAAAAGACTGCCGTTCCAGAAGCTGGGTGTTCGGACGGATAGCGAGGGGAGATACGTGATCCTTTGGGGGAGACTGGGCACTGATGTGATAATGCTCATAAACTGCTACGCACCCAACATTGACACACCTGGGTTCTTCTTGACGCTATGGGGACATGCACTAGAAGTCGAGGCCACACACGTAGTCTGGGGGGGGGACTTCAATCTCTCCTTACACCCGGGGGCGGACAGATCAGACGGTAGCGGACAGTACAACACAAAAGCTAGGGACGCGCTGCAGGGCATACTGACGGAAGTGGGATTATTAGACAGCTGGAGACACTCACATCCGGCAGCTAGGGAGGGCACCCACTTCACCACACACGCACGCTCATGGGCCAGGATCGATTACTGTTTCATTTCACGAGGTCTAGCTGGTGGGGTCGTTAAGGTGAGACATCTGCCTCGTACATACTCGGACCACTGCCCCGTATTGACTGTCTTGGATATTCAAGGGTACGCCCGCCGTGGCGACTCTTCCCTTCGGCCCTCCTTGACCCGGTCTTCAAACAGGAACTCGGGGAGGAAATTGAGCCCTTCTTCCCTAGGAACAAGGGGACTGTTGATAAGGTCGAAACGATCTGGGAAGCTTTCAAAGTGACTGTGCGAGGTGTTACAATATCTAAGAGCTGTGGCGTGTTAAGGGAAATTATGCGCACACTAACGAGCATTGAAGCGGAACTTAAGGCGTTAGAAGCGGAGATGGTCAGTAATCCTAGCCCTGACCTAGCGATGGCGTTCAGAGCCAAGCTGTCAACTTATGAGGAGGAAGCAGCCAGGGAAGCCAAATTCCGCAGCAAATATTGGACGGCTAGACGCTATTGCGAGGGGGATAGGCCGGGAAAAGTTCTGGCGGCACTCACAAGGCATCAACGGTTTGCCACACACGTATTAGAAATCTCTGATGGTGCAGGCAGGACCTACCAGGACTCTAAGGGGATACAGGACACCTTCCTGCAGCACTATAAACGGCTGTATACCACACAGCAGACTGGGGAGGTGGAACTCGGTAGTTTCCTGGACGACATTGCACTGTGTTGGCTGAGCGATGGCGATAGGGCATTCCTGGGATGTCCTTTTGAGATCGATGAAATCCGGGAAGCGATCATGTCACTCAGTAACGGCAAAGCTGCGGGGCTGGACGGCCTACCGGCCGAATTTTATAAATGCTACATTGACATAATGGCACCAGTACTAAAGGAGGTGTTTGAGGAGTCGTTAGAGGAGGGGATACTGCCGGGCTCTATGAGGGAGGTGGCGATCACTTCGCTACTCAAGCCAGGGAAAGACCCGAAGGATACCGACGCCTACAGGCCCTTATCGCTGCTCAACTGCGATTCAAAGATTCTAGCGAAGGTGCTCGCGACTAGACTATCCCTACTTATGACTACCCTGGTGCTACCGGACCAATCTGGATTTGTCCCAGGGAGAGCCACGTCTCATAACCTCCGCACCCTGTTCTCCCTCATACCTACCATCTCGCCAGACCTGCCGGTCGCTGCTGTGTTTCTGGACGCCACCAAGGCGTTCGATTAGGTTGAATGGGGCTACCTACTGGCCATCTTAGGCAGAATGGGCTTCCCCCGGATCTTCATTGCCTGGGTGACATTGCTTTATACCTCTCCAGTTGCTAGGGTCGTCGTCAACGGAGTGCTGTCGGAGCAGATGCCAATCACGAGGGGGACTAGACAGGGCTGCCCCTTGTCACCCCTGCTTTTTACCCTGGCAATCGAGCCCCTGGCTTGCAGGATCCGGCAGCTACATAAGGCCAGCGCCTTTAATTGTAACCAAAGACAGATCGGCATATCCCTCTATGCGGACGACGTTACTTTGTATGTGCGACACCCACAAGAACACCTCAACCCACTTTTGAGAGAATTTGTATTGTTTGGTGGCATCTCCGGAGTGCACATCAATTGGAATAAGTCGCAACTCTTCCCCCTCACGCCCTCAGTGGCCCAGTTCCCGCTTGATTACCCGCTGGAGTGGTGTAGTACTGACTTGAAATACTTGGGAATAGTAGTGTCACTCAATAAGGAGGACACGGTCCGACTGAACTATGGGGTGGCCATCTCCAAATTGGCCGACAATGTGACTCGCTGGTTAGCCCTCCCGCTGTCGATGGCGGGTAGAGCCTCCCTGATAAAAATGGTCATCCTTCCACGGTTCCTGTACCTCTTTCAAAATATACTTTATCATCCGGGAGCCTATTTCTTTAAAAGACTCCGGTCTGAACTGCTTCGCCTTTTCTGGGGCGGAAAACAACCGCGCCTCAGCTGGAAGGTGTTGACGCAGCCGTATGACAAGGGCGGATTCGACGTACCGGACTTGGAGGTGTATTACCTCAGTGCTCAGGCTCAACATGCTTACTACTGGATTAACCCCACTCCCTTTATGCCTCAGGTTGCAGCTGAGGATTGGATCGCACACCCGCTGCCGCTCAAGGGCATGCTGTTGGGCTTGGTTAGCGACGTCGAGACGCCTGCCACCACTGTTACCTGCACCATGGACGCGTGGCGTAGAATGACCAAATTACTGGAAGCCCCCATGCCCTACTCACCGGCGCTGCCCCTTTCGTACCACCCGAAACTATCGCTCTTAACGGAAAATGGATTTCATTCCATGTGCAACCGCGTCCAACTTCATACCTGGGGTGATTTGTTTCAGGAGAAACGGTTCCGCACAAAGTAACAGATCTTCCGGGCTACTCCCCCGACGCCAATGGAGGTGTTCTATTACATCCGACTCCGTCAGGGTATGAAGGAGATAATTCCTGGCTACCCGGAGGAACCGGGCACAGTCTTGCCGCTACACGTCATGCTCGTGTCGGACGGAAGACACTTGGTGTCGAAACTGTATACAGCCATTCGGGAGCAACGCCCCCTTGTTCTGTCCAAGGCACGCACTGCCTGGGATTCTGACCTACCCGCTGCACTTACTGACGAACAGTGGAGATATTGTTGCTCAGTTACTGCCAGAGTTTCCTCTAGTTGTAGACTGAAAATTATCCACTACAAGTTCATACAGAGATATTATTATACCCCAGTCAGGAAACTACGATTTAGACTCTCGGAAGACGACAGATGTGCGAGATGCCGTGCAGAGGGCGCGGGCTTCCTCCATCTGGCCTGGGACTGTGGCGTAATACAGGAATACTGGGAGCAGGTACATGCTGCGCTCCAGGTGATGATTGATGGCCCTCTTGCCATCGAACCGGTGGTGATGCTGCTGGGATATACCAAAAACGTACCCAAGTCGGACCGCAAGTTTGTCGATCTAGCGCTCCTTCTTGCAAAACGGAGAATTGCTTGCAGGTGGGGGAGGGGCAGGGTGTCAAAATTTAAGGAGTGGCTGGACGATCTCACGTATTGCCAGGACCAACACGGCGTTTATGCAGACCTGTTGCCTGCCCGCTGTAAACCCAGCGACTTTTGGTCCCCCTTACAGGTCTACTGGTTGTCTCAAGCGACCCACAGCGACTCCTCTGGAGATGATGAGCCGGTACCGGGCCTGTGAGCACTCGTAGGCACTATACGCCACACCCGCCATATTGCATTCCACACGATAGAACGGGCCTTGACCCGCTGAGCTCCGCCCTTAATTGTCCTCCCATGGACAGCCCCCTGAGGTGCTCCGCGGGGCCACGCACACTTGGCACACAGATAGCATACTGATACACCAGGTGATATAGCTGGGATACTGGGTGGGGTTGGGGAGACTGTGGGCTGGTGATACTAAGGACTGCTCTCCTAGCCGGAGGCAATACCTGAATGCGAGGGTGAGGAGGCCCCCCCCCTGCTACTTGCTCAGTTGTGTTGGTTGAAGGAATGATACAGGCGCAGTGACTTCTAGCTCCGAGACACTGAAGTAATACATCTATGCTGTCCCTTACCTTGTGAAGATGAGATTTGTCCGCTGAATGTACCGTAATTGATGCTGTATTGGATTATTGATGCTGTTACTGTCATGACTCTGTGATGCACAATGTTAATAAAAAAAAGGTTTAAAAAAAAAAAAGGAAGTATAACTATGGTGCCTGGAGTCTGAGCACAATGGATGTGTAACAACGGCACCCAGATGAATCCAAAGGCCATACGAGCCCGTGAGGCGAAGCTGAATATCGCCAAACATCGGAAGACTCCACACCATGACTGGAGAAGTCGAAATGAAGGTCCAGTTCCAGTGGCAGATCAATCTCTGATTGAGTCTAAGCATGAATCTGCCCCTTTCTGCCACTCTTGAATTCCAGAGAGGGTGCAAGGACCTCAATTTGTCTGCCTGTCTTGCTCCTGGTCCCAATCGGAGCAGATTCCAGTCTAGTCCCTCTGCACCCAGCATTTCTGGGTCCGTAGGCACTGTTGCACAAAGTTGAGACTTTAGAGGATGCCATGTTGCACATTTTTGGCACGCCTTCAAGCCCCAAAGATTCACAGAGGCCTCCAGTCGGACTTCTATCAGGTTCTCCATATGTGCCTATTGAACACGCTCCTGGTTCTGCACAGGCTCCAGTGCCGAATTCGGTCCTGGCAACACTTGTTGCCCTAGCTTTCTTTTCTATCGATGCCAGTGTAGATGCCATCTATACTAGAGGAGGATTCACAACCTATTGTGCTCTTTAACTCCAAACAGGACTAAGACCATGCTCTGATCCAACTGGAGCCCTGCCGGTCAGCAACCATTCTGATACTTGATCCTTAACACGCGTCAGGCCCAGATTGTGCACTATCTTTTTTGCACTGACTTGGATACTGACAAATTTGATGAGGGGATGATTTGGTCCCCCAATATGAGGAACATTGGTATGAAGAACTACAAGGTGCCAGTGGCCTGGATAGCTCTCTAGACACTGGACTTTTTACTCCTTCATGCCCTTCCACTGAAGAAGGTGCCTCCTCCATTGTCATTATGCGGAGGGTGGCAGAAGTATTGGACCTATAGCTCCCTTCTGTGGAGATGAAGGCAGATGTTCTGACAGAGATGCTCCAGTCTATCCAGGCACAAACAACCTGTATTGCCTTTCAACTAAGCCCTCACGGATACCCTTTAGGATAGCTGGGCAAAACCATGTGTGGGACTGCCAGTCAGTAGCCAGGTCACTCACTGCCGGCGACCTCCGCCAGCCAATCCGGACTTCTTACTCCGCATTCCCCTCCAGAGAGTTTGATGGTGCAACCTTGACTACCTTAGTCAATGTTCCATGCCAGAGAGTTTGATAGTGCAAACATGCACCCGTAAGGTTAATTCCACCACTACGCCTGATTGGGAGTATAACAGCATAGAGACATTTGGCAAGCTCATATTTTCCTCCTTGAGTCGTGGCCTGCGGTCAGTCACCGATAGCTACCTCTTGAGCCGCTAGCCCTATACCTGATTGGACACCATGGCCCAAGTCTTACCAACAGTTCCGTCTACCTATGGGCGTCCCTGGCTCAGGCTATCCAGGATGGCGATAACCCCGCTAAATTTGTAATTTGCTCAAGCTTGTACATGACCAGCTACTTACGTCTGGCTATGTTTACCAGTGTGGCACTTTACCACCACACCTGGATGAGATCTTGAGCTTCTGCCGGAATGGCCATACATCACTGATTGATATGCCATTTGATGGCGAGGAAGTGTAATCCGCCCTGGAAGAAAGTAGGTCCACCGCAGGTTCCTTGGGGCTGTCTGCCCTACCAAGACAATCCAGCAGCAAGTTTGCCTTTTTTGAGGCTACTGTAAGGGTTACCAATACCGCCAATGTCAGATTGTGCCGTCAGCCCAACAGGTCTCCCAGCCCTTTCGAGACAGAAACCCCTGTTTATAAAGAGAACACCCAAGGGCAACAAGCAACCCAGTCCCCTCCTCCAGTATCCACAGCCAAAAAAACACTTGAGTCCTTTCCGGGACCCACCCATTCTGTCGGAGGCAGGATGTGCTGTTTCCTCCAAGGGTGCCAAACCATCACCTCAGACAAGTATTTTCTCCAAATTGTACATCGAGACTACACCCTGCCATTTATTTCCACCGCATCGCACATTCCACTACCATCACGGTGCTGATAGAGCACCATCTGTCCATCTTGCAGCAGGAAGAGCAAGACCTTTTGGCGAAAGGGCCCATAGAGAGGATTACTTATAATTGATAAAAAGGTTCTGGCCCTTAATTAGTAAGGCTAAGCCAATATATAATCCAACACCACTAAGATGCCAATACTGATATTCAATATATTAATTCAGACAATCACACAAGACACTCGTAGTGATTGAGAATTGTTTTTTTGATTAGTCAATATTTTATTTCGGTTATATTCAATAAAAAAAATTATTTTCAAATATGTTCATTAATGAATCATTGCGAAAACACTTTGAACAATGAACGGACCATACAAAGACAAAACAATATTTGCAATTACACAACAACACAATTACAGCATTGGAAGTAGGAGCTGGGTGTTATTCCCAATACTGCCTGGCGCTGAAGGAGGACTCTTTGTCCTATTTTATATTTGTTCCTTCTCAATGCCTTCCTTCCGAAGGACAAATTCATGATGCTCACACTAGCGCAGGTCCTGTCTGCTACAGAACTCGGAGACTGGATGGTGGTGTTAGACCTGCGGGACGCTTATTTTTATATCCCTATCCTGCAGGCACTATAATCCAGATTTCTGCCACTGCTCATCTCTCTTAACTATAACAATATACCGGCATCACTCATCATCTTCCCCAACACTTCTGAATAGTTAGCTGCAGCTGGTGGTCTTTGGATAGTTGAAAATGCTTAATAGCTTTCACAAATGTTTTACCATGCTTATGCAAGGTCATGTTTCATGCACCACAGAAACATCCCTCATCAAATTAATCCCTTGCACCTGTTCCATGCTGGTATACACACCTACTGGGCATGATCCTGTTTCTGCTGACGAAGCTGCAATTTTGGAAGAATCTTGTGTCGCAGCAGCAGGGTAATGTGGTGCGCCTTCACAAATTAGCATATAAATGCATGGAGATTGATTGGCAGCAGTTGACCTCATTTGACCTTCCTTGTGAGGTCATTGATATCATCTTAGCAGTAAGGTATCCCTTTACAAAATGGTTATAAGTCTGCTGTTGGGACGCATTTGTGGGCTAGTGCTGCATCTGTGAAACTGTTAGACCACAAGCCAAGTTGTCTAAAGTTTTTTTTGTTTTGTCCCTTGTGCAGCAAGGACTTTCTGTGTTCTATTCCGTATAGGTTCTATAATAAGGTAACGAGTAAACTCGTTAGCCTTCACCTATGTTCTCTCCCCTTCACCTATATTCTCTCCCTACATTACACTTGTCACGGTTTACAGGGACTGACCTTTTACCTAGATATTACACTGCATTCAGAACGCAGGTTTTCCCTTGTTCGAAATCTCGTACATTATTGTAGTATTGCATGTGGTAGTCTAGTGGTTGGGGTGGAGCTAAGAGGGAGGAGCAGGAACGGGAGGAGCCAGGGGACAGGAACCGGGCAGTTAAAGTAGGGACACTGAGTAAGCTGGATGTACTAAATAAAGCTCCTGAAGCTAAACCAAGGTGTCTGTGGTTATTGGTAGCTGGACGCAACAGCTGGCGACGAGGGTGGGATGAGCAAAACCCCACAAGCCACAGCACCTCGTAAAGCCACCCTGTCCCCGCAGCGTCGAGGAGCGAGCTCCGCTGCTGAATCAAGTGGGCGCCGAAAAGAGGAAGTCTGCAGTAAGTGACCTCGGCCCCAGAGACGCTGAGGAGCCCCAAGAGAGTCCTGACAGCGAGCGCTGCAATGCTCGATATGTGAAGACATTTCGCGCCGAAAGCGCGAGTCACTCTGGATGCGTGCAACTTGGCATCCTAGGTAAACAGGAGTCGGGAGCCCACTCCGACCCTGTCCAGCACCCCAGATCGAGACCGGAGTCCCCGGACGTCGAGGACGCTGCCCCGAGAGCCCGGTGACAAGCCCTGTATGGCCGGCGTTTGAAAGACGCTTTCGCGCCAAAGGAAAGCGTTGGACTTGCCCCAGTGACGCCGACAACAAAGAAGGTACTGGGAGCCCACCCCAGCCCTCGTGAAGTGACCCGTAAAGTGGAAGGGGTCCCAGAAGCCAAGTGACCCCTGCGGAGGCACCGGAGGACAAGTGCCGAGTCGGCCGGCATCGGGTCTCACCCCCGATGCGTGAAGAGGGGCGAGGCAGCTTAAGAAACGGAGGTCGGGAGCTCACCCCGATCCTACCTGCCACGTGGATGCCCAGATGCGCGTCTGGAAGTGCTCTCCGCCTGGAAATCGGCTGCCGGTGAGTGCCGAGTGAAGAGACGTGTGGAAATCGGCTGCCGGTGAGTGCCGAGTGAAGAGACGTGTGTCTGGAGGCTTGACTGAGATCTCGTGGGAAATGAGATTCCCATAGCGGCGGCCATCTTTGAGTCAGGCGGATTTCTGGGACGTACCCTGTGTGATCTATAGGCGGCCATTTTGGGGTCAGGCATTGAAGATAAACAAGCATTGGCAGATTGGATCAAAACAAGCATTGGCGACTGTGAAAAACAATCATTGGCAAAAGTGATGAAGTAAACATTGGCAACTGTAAATGAAATAAGCATTGGCGACTGACAAAACAAGCATTGACACATGCAAACAAGCATTGGCGAATGCAAGTGAAGGACAATAAAGCGCTGAAAAGACGACAAATGAACACATGCAAATGCAAGAAGCAGTCTAAGAAGACAAGCATTGACAAAGACAAGGAGAGAAATAATAAATCAAGCATTGGCAAAAGCATAAGCTAATGCAAGCAGAGGAGCGAACTAAGCATAAGCCAATGCAAGCAGAGGAGTGAACTAAGCATAAGCAAATGCAAATCCAAACACCATAAGCACGAACCAAGACAAACCCGAGCACACCAAGCACGGACGGATGCAAGTTCTGAAGTCGACGAGAGAGCTAGTGCAAATCCTGAATACACCAAGCAAATGCAGGTCCCGAACGTAACAAACACAAACTAAAGGCCAGTACCAACGTAAACTCTCAGCACCACGCGAAGATAAATGGTCAATAGTAAGAAGCGCCCCAAATCACCTGCAGGTAGCAGGCAACTCAAAAGAAAGTGGGGATTCGCTGAGTCACACATGGTGTAGCTGAGTAGCGAACCTTCCCAGAATCAACGTAAGCAACCAAACACAGGACCTCGGCAGAAGAAGGTCAGCAACTAAGACGGGAGGCAAAGTGAACAATCCTGCGACGGCAGCAGACGGAAACTTTCCCCACCTCATGGCGGTGGTTACAGCAACCCATCAGTCCAATCCCTGCATTGAAGTACCGCCCCCAGTGACCCAGACTGACAGTCAGAGCTTGGGCCCCAAATGGAACCAGTGGCTGGAATCATTGGACGATTTCCTCGACGCAATTGGTGAACGAAGAGATAGAAAATGTCTGACACTACTTCTCCAGCTGATAGGTCATGAGGGCCGACGGTTAGTCAGAACATTCCCTGAAAAGGATACCGAGACCTATGAGAGACTCCAAAAGAAACTACGTACCCATTTCCATACACCGGTAGACGTGGACCATGCTCGCATCGCCTTCACCACCGCACGGCAGGAACCAGGAGAACCACTGCCAAAATTCATTGCCCGATTACAAGGACTGGTACCCTGCTGCTACTTCAATACATTTACGAATGAAGAAGCAGTTCGGCTCCAAATAATCGAGGGCTGTTCAAGCGCAGACACAAAGCGCAAGATTCTTCAGGAGCAGTGGTCGCTAAAGAGAATCATCAGAGGGGCCGAGGCTGGAGTGCGGGTAAAAGCAAAAGACTTATCGAAAGACGTGCACTCGAATGCAAGACACATGGATGTCTGGAAAGAGGCACCCCTTATGTCTAGGGGCATGGCCCAGGAAACAAACAAAGCTGAAAAGAGGGAGGGTGAATCAGAGCCAAGACGAAACCAGAGCGTCATGGAACACTCCAAGTCACCATCACAAAAGACCTGGATGAATCAGGATTGCGAAAGCGGCACTGATACAACCTCATGGAGTTATTCAACCTCAAGGAGTCAGTCAACAGATGATGATGATACTGATGCAACCTCATGGAGTTATTCAACCTCAAGGAGTCAGTCAACAGATGATGATACTGATACATCCTCACGGAGTTACTCAACCTCAAGGAGTCAGTCAACCGATGAGGAAAATGATTATGAAGCAGATGAAGTGTCAAGTGGGACAGATTACACCCATGGACCAGATGGCAGATTACTCAACAAGAAGGCAAGAAAGACGAACTACGGAAGACGGGACCTATCCCGTCAACGCCGGAAATCAGCACACAAACAACCTCGGGCATCCTCCCGCTATGCACCAAAGTCTATAGATGAGTCTGAGGAAGCATCAAGCGGTGAGACACATCACCTCAATAGCACGGACGTTAACACAAACAACAAGCGAGAAGAAGAAACCAACCACATGAGGAGTGGCAAGCCACTCAGACACCGAAAAGGGAGGGGCATGGGCACTTCAGACAGTTGTGTCAACGAGAAAACGGAGAAGGGACAATTGATGTCCCGTGAAAAGGGTAAAGACCAAATGCTCCGAGACCAAACTAAAGAAGTAAACGACCCCTCCACCGCAACAACACAGAAGACACATAAAGAGACATACCCAAGGAAATACTCCATAGATAGCTCCGACTCCAGGAGCACGTCATCCCAGACTACCAACTCAATAAACTTATCAGTCACGACGTCCTCAAAAGAACGTTCTCAAAGGGAATCGGCAACCGACTCCTCCGAGTCGGAAAACATGTCTGTCCGATCATTCGGGTCAACAAAATCATGGCCCCGACCACGGCCATGGCATCAATCACCAGAACGCACAACAGAACCAAAGGACAACAAGTCACATCAGTCATCGCCACATCGAGACATAAATAATATACCGTCACCCCTGAAGGGGTCAGAGAGGCTGACTCAAAGAACTGACGGAAGGAGAGCAAAGGACTGGGACAGTATCTACCAAGTGGTAAAGGATCATCCCGTCACCCCGTGGGGAGGATCGAACGTGGTGACAGAGATGAACAGTCACCGAATGAGAGACAAACAGGCACCTGACCGGGTGGTCAAGGGTTTCGCCAGTCTCAGACACGAGTGGGAAGGGAAGAAACAAACAGAGGCAGCAAACGAGTCCAAGAATCAAGACAGGACACTCATGTCAGATAATACCCTTGTGTCTGGCATGCCTGACGGTGAACAGACGAACAGTGCTGTTCCCAACCTGACCGATGGTGAACAGAAGAACAGTGCGGTCCCCAACCGGACGAGACAAAGAGAAACAACCTTACTGGTGGGAGCTCAGAAGAAGACCAGCACACCGTCCGCTCCCGAAGGAGATGAATCGGCAATAGACCAAGAGTCACCAAGGAAGGCAGACTGCCACCGCCGAGCTGAGCCCGTAGCAGTCACCCAACAAGAAAGAGCCACGATAACTGCGAAACCGAATAATAAGCAGCCCGCATGTAATGGGTTGCAGTCTCAAAAATGCATTCCCGCAGTTAAGGACGTCTTGGCTAAGACACCGGAAAGATTGATCAAAGTCAGGATCACCAAGGATTCGACATTACTGATGCTTGAAGAACAAGCTGTCCGTCCACCCGTGTGGTGGATTGAAGAATTGCAAACACTGTGGAAACTAAGTTCATTTTGTTAAGAAGGGGGGAGATGTAGTATTGCATGTGGTAGTCTAGTGGTTGGGGTGGAGCTAAGAGGGAGGAGCAGGAACGGGAGGAGCCAGGGGACAGGAACCGGGCAGTTAGAGTAGGGACACTGAGTAAGCTGGATGTACTAAATAAAGCTCCTGAAGCTAAACCAAGGTGTCTGTGGTTATTGGTAGCTGGACGCTACAATTATGCATGAGGGTTCTTGAAAGCGAGGCAGGACTGCCATCTCCTGTATAAAATCTATGTATAACGTTCATGCCCAGTGTCATCCTTAGGCCGACACAGTAACCCAGCATGGTAGGACCCCTGGGGAGACCTATGGGTATATATACATCACATCTTACTAAGATAGAGGAGACTGAGACTCTTCGGCCGACACACTGACCAGAAACGCTAAGGTTCCTGCATGCAGACGCTCCAGCTCGCAGTGGTCTAACATCCCTCACGGGGTGTCCAGCTCGAGACCAGGACAGGGTCCCGCAGTCTCACTTGAGGTAATGGGGGTGACTAGATCCTAGAGGAATTTTTGGATTACCACCTACACCCATGCTAGGTACATTTAGGTACATCTAATTAGGGAGGAATCGTAGGAGTATGCACCTTTTATCATGTGATATTGATATATATATATATATATATATATATATATATATATAGTCAAATGTTTTTATGATTTTAGTAAGATGGTAGAACTATACCATCCTTTCACTTTCATAGTACTGTTCATCATAAATCTACTATCCTGTCTAACCATAGTTGCAGCACAGCTATTCTATTCTACACCAGAATATCAACTGTTCAATAAATGATTATTGAAAATGTCCAGCTTGTTTTATTCGTTGTATCTCTCTGAGACAAACTAAGTAAGCACGAGTGACTAAGCGAAAGGTAGTACATTGTTTCTACGGTCCTGAGGGATCGGGTTGTCTTGTTCGATGATTGCCAAGAACTATTCTCTCACTGGTAAGAGGAGATTCTAGTGGTACTGTGAGCTAGTTGGTACATGAAGAACGGCATAACGTGGGGGTGATCAGAGTTTGTCTGACACAAATCTTACTGTGTATGTGTAAATGGCAAGATCCTGTATATTTTCTATAGGAACTACATGACATGGTTCCACCAACGTTCTTTGGGTACTTATTTAACAGTAGAATCTGAGTAGTTCAGTCATGCTATTCTCAGTAATCCCTATTCACAAAACACCAGAGACGTCTGGAGTGGGTAGGTTAAACTCCACCAAAGCTGAGTCAGCAAACATCCTATATTGGCTATTGGTTAATCAAGCTTGAAGGGCACAAAGTTTCTAAAATTGTGCAAAACACCTGATCTTATTTTCCTTGAAGTTATTTTGTGTTCTATACACAATGACTGATGATAAATAGATCCACTACAGCAAGCACGGCCTCTCTCAGAAGATGAGGAAGATGCAACAACAATACAGATTGTAGCAAATTTTAGAAATACAGTCACCCTGAAATTGCTTGTGCATGGTTCACCGCCTAGGGGTAGCATAGTAGCTTTCGTGATTGAGGCACATGAATCATACAGAACAGAGGGATTTTATTTGTGGGTTACATTCCTAGCAGTAAATAAAAGAACAAAAACATTTCACACCTACACAGGTGATGCACCAGTGAAATATTGCCCGTTTGAGGACATTGAGGTTCCACTTACTTGTTTTAAAGGTTTCCTACCCCATATAAGAAGAAGAGTAAGACTCGGTCCGCTTGGATGAGAAGGAGCGACATGGCCAATATTAGCAACCTATACACCGCATCCTCACATTGAAACCATCCCAGAACCAGACTTACTCCTATTTCTCAAAGAACTAATAAACCTTTATAGAAACATGACGCAATACATCATGAGGACATTCACTGTGCAGCAAGCAATGGTAGCAACAATTACAGCTCAAGTTCAAAATACAGCGACTAAAATTACACCACAAACATTACACGCAGCAATGGGTAAGATGCCTGCAAAACATGAACAAATTAAATTCTGGATAGCTCAGAAAATAAAGCAGGTACAAGCAGTATTCCCAAATACTAGCCCTTATGAAAAACACAGAATGCTAACAATCGGCCTGCCCATGGGGATCACACCACAACTAGAGGATTTTACCTTGTGGGGTACAGTTTTCGCTCCCATATATACCAGAACACATGGTATCCAGTCATTAGCAGGAGTACCAAACGTATTGAGACAAATACAAAATGAGTATGGAGCAGAGCCTGCTCTGTTGAAATTACTAGATAACTTTACCCAGGTATCCTCCATAATATTAGCAAATATTAAAGGAGAGGTAGCATCAGTGGCTATCCGCTCATGCCTAAGGGAGTTCAGTCCTTTACAACAGAAGCACAAACTACCCAAAATAATTGAAAATGCGTTTGCAGAATTAGTCAGGGACAGTTAGGGTGGAAAAGCATTAAAACAACAACTCATGGGCAGTCCTGAGAAGAAGACTTTCAAACAGGAACCTAATTCTTCTAAAAAAGGAGTGGGACAATCACAAAAAAGTAAATATTAAAGAAACCAGATCTCAGTCCAGAGGTAGATCTCCTCCAAAAGAGCCCTCTGAAAGGAGGTATATCCTTAGGAATAGGGATAACATTAGGAAACCGGACAGGTATCCGGATACTGATACACGTTCCTTTCAACGTTCAATGAAAAACTCTGAGAGGGAAGGGCGGTCTGACAGACAAGAAGAGCGTACAAAGTCCAGAGGCAAGCAGCACACTCAAGACTATACTTCCAAAAAAGAAGATAAAGCCAAACCAAAACCAAGGTTCAAAAAGAAGAAGGTTGCAGGTCTAAAGATCAGACATGCCCAGAATTATTGAACTGGGAATGGGCTCTGACGATGCTGAACAGTGCGGCAGAAGTAACAATAGCTCTCCAAAACCTTATGGAATTTCTGGTGACAGCGGACTTGAAATGATTATATCACGGTGGAAACACCTGAAACTAGGGTAAGTGTCCCACATAAATTGTATGAAATAACGCTCCAAATAGAGGGGGACAAATGTAGGACAAATAGAGGTTTCTTTTGGGAACCTGACGTTTGGCTAAGACATTTTGTTAGCGGAACAAGATTGGCCGCCAGCATTCGTCATGGATTGCCCAAGGGGAGAAACAGTAATTTTACCAGCATTTTCTGACCACGTTCCCAAACATTTAAAAATCTACAAATGCGCGGGAGTGGGCTGTAGCTCAAGTTCCAGCATTATACAAAAACCATGTTGGATGGAATGCGGATTCAACCCACCACATTATTCCACTAATAAACACTCCAACTGCACAAAGACCGTATCCTATATAGCAAGAAGCTATAAAACCGGTCAGGGATATCTTAGATCAACTTGAACATTAAGGGGTGACTGAAACTAGCACCTCTCAAATGAATAACTTTGTTTCCAGTATAAAAACCAGACAATTCATATTGTATAGTTTTAGATTACAGACAGTTAAACACTTGCACTAAGACGTTTGCAGTTCAAAATGCACACAGTGCCACATTAATGAATAACATTGTGTGGAAAAAGTACAAAACAACAATAGATATCTCAATTGGATTCTTTTGCCAAAACATAGCACCTGAGAGCAGATATTTGACAGCATTCTCAGGGCTAGGATCCCTGCGGCAATTTTGCTGACTCCCTCAGGGGTATAAGAACAGCACAGGGTTCTTTTCAGCCAGAGTAACTGAATTACTTCAGAACCTGGATGAAGTGGCGTTGTCCTATGTGGATGATATGTATCTAATGGACGATGACCTGGAGAAAATCTTGAACAGAGTGAATACCATCATTTTGGGATTCGCCTCTGAGAGTTAGAAATTCAACTTTAAAAAATCAAAACTAGCACACCTTAATGTCCTTTTCTAGCAAATGAGCTTTCAAGTGAAGGAAAAAGCCTGGCAGCTAACTTTTTAGAAAAGTGTGCGCTGCTCCAACCTCCAAAATCGTTAGAAAACTTACAATTAATCTCGGGATTCTTGAATTTTGGCAGAACATACATTTTGGATTACGCAGAATGCGTAAAACCTTTCTACGATTTAATAAAGATTTAATAAAACCTGACTTTTCAGTTAGACAATGGATACAGTAACACACAGATACACTTCGTTCCTTACAAGCTGACATGATAGCTTCCAAACACTTACAGACATGCGTAAACGTACGCAACCTGGTAATCCGAATAGTTGCTGGTCAATCAGGGTACACCTATCTAACATATAATGAAGTTGAAACAGTACCAATCTATATATATATATATAAAAACGAAGGTATGTCCGTCTGTTTGTCCTTTATGCATTACTACACCATTCATCTGATCGGCATGAAACTTTTTTGTTGTTGAGTATACTCCCGCGAAGGTTTCTGGCAAAAAAAGAAAAATTTGTTAAATATCGCCCCCCAGGGCCCTAATAATCTTTCCAATACTGAACGTTTACAGTTTCCGGTGCAACTCGCTTTTGCAATGACCATCAACAAAGCACAAGGACAATCGCTGCATGTGTGTGGACTAGATTTGGAGAATCCGTGCTTCTCACAAGGACAACTGTATGTGGCCAGCTCAAGCGCCGGAAAAACTTCTTATTTATTTGTGTACGCACCTGACGGAAAAACAAAAAATACCGTGTATTCACAAGCACTCGAATAAATAAACAGAATTAAAACAACACTTTAAAATGTTTTCCATATTAAAATGAATACGTTTCAATAAAATGACACAATGTAAATTGAATGTTATCAAAACAAGTTTCCTTAAATTTCCTTTCTTCTGAGATCGCAGCAACGCGCGACGGGTAAGCTAGTAGCATATAAATCTCACTTGTACACAAATGCTGAGATGTGTTTCGCATCTACAGAAAAAATTCTAACTGCTGTAGTTAAAGAGCCCTGGCTCAAGGGGAACCCAAATTCCAGCTTTAGAGGCTGGAACAAAGGAAAGTGTTCCCAACGCTAAAGCCTTACTTCCAAGATGGATACAATGGGCTAATTCTCTCACTGCTACAGATCTAGAATACAGGTATGACCCAAATTTAAAAACGCAAGCATTTCTGCAATACAAACAAGAATATCCTCTACTAAATGAAATAATGCTTCTAGATAAGTATGAATACATTATTTACACTGATGGTTCTGTGCAACTGGCCATAAGAAGTAAACAGCAATACAGCGCTGCGTGTGCTATCGTTAAAGGACGGATGCAGGATGGAAAGTTTCATCCGAATTGCACAAAAACACAGTCTCTCGGAGACTGCACGGCGCAGCTGGCAGAACTAAAAGCACTAATTCTGGCACTGGTAAATACCGATGAGAATTCCCCACACTAATCGTGTGCAATTATTTTTACTGTGTACAGTCATACAATGGGTTGAATGGGTTGAAAGATGCAAAAGGTGGCACAATTAAACCTAAAAGGCTATGGGAACAGATAGTGGAGTTAAAGAACGAACTACCAAAGGCTCACGTGATACACGCACTTAGTCATCAATGTGGTGGGGTTCACGTTGAAGGGAATTCATTGGCTGACGAGGCCGTGAAGGGGGCTGTACGCACAGCTTCCTTAGCTGCAATCACTCGTTCAAAAACGAGAATGGACAGTGCGATAATGGTTGCGATTATTGCCACACACAATAACTTAGCAGTCCAGAAAAAGTTTCCACTCAAGTACTCCTATAACTTAGATGCAAACAATATTCCAATATAACAAATATGGATCGACGGTTAGGATTCATTCTAGCAGCACATGAAGGTATGTTTTCTGCACACGCAGGAGTTTCTGCTACTGCTTCTCTGTTATCTATTGCCCCTGGTAGGCAGGACTAAGAAGGCAGACTAAAGACTACATCTTGGAATGCGGCATCGGTCAGCAGATGAAAGGCTCCACAGTAACACATCCAGTGCAGACACCAATACTAATATCGGACAAACCACTTGCGTGTGTTTATCTGGACCACTGCGGCTACTAGACCTGGCATCATTGGCGCGGGTCTCCCTCCTTCCATTCTCTTCCTTACTTTTATATTGGCTGGATTTAGATGCTCTGGGCACTGTGCCACTGCTAATCAGTGCCACAGCGCAAATGCTCCCTGTGTAAGGATGACTGTATGGATAAGGATAGCCTTAATGCCTAGTTCTGTGTAGCATGTTCTAATAGCGAGTTACCCTCCATTTCACTGTTTCTATTGAGAAGCTACCCATTCTCGAAGGTTAGAATTGGCAGGGTGAGGATTACCTTCTATGATCCTATCTGACCCCAGGAACCTGATAAGAACTTCAAGTTTGATATATTTATGCTCAGGACATTGAGATACACCTTTTAGTAAGGGCTGTTTATACATCTCATGTTCGAAAATGCCTCTTCTGAAAACGCAGTATTTTCTTGCCTAAGCTTTGCTGTAGGCTTTGCTAGTATGTGTATTGGCCGTCTGGTTTTGGGAGCAGCAGGGCCAGCTGGCTAAGACCTAGCTGGAGAGAGAGATCGGTATTCAGAGCATGGGGAGGGGTTACTCTTTGATCGCTGGGATGCCTAAGGGTAACTGCGCGCTATATAAAATGTTAAATAATAATTAAATAATCTGAGCAAGGCCGTGCCTTGGGAGGTGAATGATGGCTTCACCTCCCAAGGGTCGTCTGATAGCAGACCCCCTCATTCTGAAAGGGCAGGATGTTGCCTAGTAAACCAAGTGCTCCCTGACTCATCAAGCTGGTTCTGACTGGATCGAGTTATTTGTGACTTTAAAGAACAAAGACTTTTTTAGTTATAAAATGCTGCGCTGGAACTCTGTCCAAATGTGTTCCTTCTGGATGTCAAGACGAAACTCTGTCCGAGTGAACAGAGAAAAGGACTTTGGAACTGTCACCAAGCTTGCGGAAGAAACTAGCCGACGGCCTGAATTGAGAGCGCCTCCTGCTGAAGTCTCAGGGACATTCGACTTCACCCCGTCAGCCGTCGGAATTCCTGTGCAAGGAGTTCTGCTTGCAGGCGAGGCCTCCGTCGAGTGATCCGGAGCCTCTAGTTCTACTGTGAGGAGTGCAGACTGAAAATCTTCTCTGAATCTGTGTGGGCCGCTACAGCTAAGAGAGAGCCGCCGCTGCTGAGAGCCTGTCTGAATTTGAACCTTCAAAACCCTAGCTGAATCTGTGCAGGCTGCTGCTGCTAAGAGAGAGCTGCCGCAGCTGAGATCCCGCCTGAATTTCAACCTTTGCTGAATCTGCGTGGGCTACTGCAGCTAAGAGAGAGATGTAGCCGTTGCGTGCCCACCATTGTGCCAGCCTGGTCAAGATCACCATTTGTCCTGCCGACCACCGCAGCTAAGAGAGAGCTGCTGCCGCTGAGTGCCCACACCTTTGTCAACTTTGCATCATCCTGGTTTGTGCTGAGGGCCGCCGCAGCTAAGAGAGCTGCTGCCGCTGAGTGCCCACAACTTTGTCAACTTTGCATCATCGTGAGTCGTCATGCGGGCCGCCACAGCTAAGAGAGAGCTGCTGCCGCTGAGTGCCCGCACCTTTGTCAGCTTTGCATCATCATGGTTTGTCCTGAGGGACGCCACAGCTAAAAGAGAGCTGCTTCCGATGAGTGCCCACACCTTTGTCAACTTTGCATCACCGTGAGTCGTCCTGCGGGCCGCCGCAGCTAAGAGAGCTGCTGCCGCTGAGTGCCCGCACTTTTGCCAGCTTTGCATCATTGGGATTTGACCTGTGGGCTGCGGCAGCTAAGAGAGAGCCGAGTGCCCGCATCTTGTTCACCAGTGTCAAGGATTGTTGCTATCATTGCGTGGGCCGCCGCAGCTAAGAGAGCTGCTGCCGCTGTGAGCCCACCACGGAGCTGCAAGATGAGTCATCGCCACCACCATCCTGGGCCGTCGCAGCTGTATGATGCTGCCGCTGAGAGCCCGCCTGTCTTAGAGTGCCAGAAAATCATTGTGGATGCACGCTGCGGGCCCCTGCAGCCAAAACTTGTGGTTGCTGGAAGACTGCCTGTCACCGTATACGCTTCTTCAAGAAGCTGCATGCTGAGTCCCTTTCAACAGCAGGTATCTGGTTAACACCAGGTCACGTAGGCCCCAGCCTTGAGCTCAGTCAGTGTTATGTTCTGGTTAAAACGCTATTGCCTTTTTGAGTCCCGATTGGTTTACGTGCATTGTAGTTTGTTAAAACCGTTATTGCTTTTTTGAGTCCCTATTGGTTTATGTGCATTGTAATTTGTTAAAACTTTTTGAAAGTCTTGAGTTAAACCTTAGATAAAGATATTATTTTTCTATACCTACCGGAGTTGTGTCCTTTTATATTTAAATTTGTTTTATTGGTTTCAAGAGCAGTAGCACACAGTACATTGCAAGGATGGCATGTTAGGCATGAGATACAATCAAGACAAAGAGATGTACATTGTGCTATAGGCGTATGGATGGTCATTGTCAATTGGCAGAACAAAGATTGAGCGTCTGGAGTACCAGTGTCCCTTGCAGTGAAGCGATGAAATCGTAAGAGAAAAAACCCCAACTGGACCCCCTCCCCGTTCTCCCATCCCCCCTCCCTGTTCCCACCCCACCCAGTGTGCCGAACATGTGGAACAAACATAGCCGTAGTCGTGTAGAGGATTATAAAATCACTCAGATGGGCAGAGGGAGTTATGTGTATTCGCAGTGAGACGTAGAATCCGCAGGTACTTAGGGCATGTGATCTCATTAAATTCTTTGGACAATAGGGAAAGCAGCGGGAGCCACACTTTCTGAGAAGCAGCCGTGGAGTGTGTGAGCGTGGCATGAATACGTTCCATTCCCAAGGTGAACCATATTTTATGTAGCCAACCTGTGTGAGTGGGTCTGGTGGAGGAGCCCCAAAGACACAGAATATGTTGTGTAGCAGCCTGCATGGCGATCCCCATCTGGCGTCCTCTAGGGGATTTCAAGGGGAAGGTGAGTGCATTGGGTAGGCCTAAAATGGGGTATGTCGGAAATAAGCAGGTGTAGGCGCCTGTATTTGGGCATTCTTGCCCAGGGGCAGTATGAGGGATTTCCCTTTATTGATTTTGAAGCCAGAGATGGCTCCGAAGGATTCCAGCTCCATCAGAAAGGCGGGGATGGAGCAGTCTGGGTGATCCAGAGCAGCGATGAAATCGTCCGCGTAGAGGCCGATCACATGGGGCTCACGACCAAAGGTCATGCCGTGGATGGCGGTGTTGTCACGAATCTTTTGCGCAAGAGGCTCTACGTAAAGGGCAAATAGAAGGGGCGAGAGAGGGCAACCCTGCCTCGTGCCCCGTTGAATCTCGAAAGGGTCTGAGCGCAAACCACCCATGCGGACACGAGCCTGAGGACGGTGGTAGCAACTCGCTATCCAGGCTTGAAACCAATCTCCTATCCGAAAGCGCCGCAGGACCTGTTGGAGGTAGGTCCAGTCTACTCGGTCAAACCCTTTCTCCGCGTCAATAGCCAGCAGCGCAGAATCCGAGTTCTGGAAGTGTGCTTTATCAATCAAATGCAATATACGTTTAGTGTTATCGCTGCATTGGCGATTCGGGACGAAGCCGGACTAGTCAGGATCCTGGGCAAACACGGGCCAAGACGCGCAGCTAAGACCCCTGTGAAGATTTTCAAATCCAAGTTAAGTAACGATATGGGCCGGAACGTGGAACAGCACGTGGGCTTTTTGCCTGGTTTGGGTATCACTATAATCTCAGCTGCCAACATATCTGGGGGGATGGAGCTTGGGCCTTCAAAGGAGTTGAAGAGCCGGGTAAGGACCGGAGCTAACAGCTGGCCAAAGGTCTTATAAAACCTTGCGGAAAAGCCGTCGGGTCCTGGAGATTTAAGAGGGCGAAGGCAAGAGATAGCGGCAAGGACTTCATCCAGGCGGATAGGGGCATCTAGGGAATCCAAGTTGTCCTGAGACAACTCCGTGACGTTCGCCGATCCCAGGTAATTATGAACATCCTCCGACGAGACTGAGTCGACTTTATAAAGTGTGGCGTAAAACGTCCTGAATGCCTCTGCGATCCAGGTCTCGCCAGAGATTTCCAGACCAGAGTCATCCGTTAGGCTAGTGATCTTAGAGCGTTGGGTCTTCGCCCGCAGGGCGCTAGCAAGTAAGCGGCCTGTTTTATTCCCCCCGACATAGTAAGAATGACGGAGGCGTAAGGCGGCAAATTCCGCCCGATCCGTGTCCAGGCTGGCCAGTTGTGCTCTGGCAGTTTTCAGTTGTCTCCGGACCTGCGGAGCCCCGGTACTACTAAGGACCCTCTCGAGTTCAGAGACCTGAGCCGTGAGGTCGTCCCTCTTTGCTTTGCGGTCCTTTGCTTCTGCTGCTGCAATTGCAATGAGCTCGCCGCGGGCCACCGCTTTCAAGGCCCCCCATAGGGCGGACACCGTTGTCCCGGGATATCATTGATAGCCAGGTAGTCAGTGAGGCAAGTGTGTAATTGTTTGGTAACTTCCGGCCTCTGTAAGAGGGTCTCACGTAACCGCCATGCCCTGGGAGGGCGGGCGGACCTAGGGACCTGTAGTGTCAGTTCCACTGCGTCGTGGTCAGACAGTGCCACTGGGGCGATGCTTACGTCCTTGAGTATGGCGAGTAGGTCAGAGGAACCTAAGTAGTGGTCTAGTCTGGCATATGTGCGGTGGTCATGGGAGTAGAACGTAAAATGTGATGTGTTGGGATGAGCAGATCTCCAGAGGTCCACTAGGCCCCTGCCGTGTAACCAGTCCTTACCGGCAGCGGTTATGGCGCCGGTGTCCCCATACCGATGACCCGATCTGTCCATGTTCGTGTCCATTACTAGGTTAAGGTCCCCCTCGATCAGCAAAAGGGAGGCAGGAGGGTGAAGGGACTCAGAAACATCATGTTTTAGAAAGGTTTCCTGTCCTGAGTTCGGGGCATATAGTGAAACAATCCTAAAGCATTGTCCCCCCAATAAGAAGGTGTGTGCTAACAGCCTACCTTTAATTTCCCCCACTTTGTCCCCTACGCAGCCGCAGAAACGATTGGAGACCAAAATAGCCACTCCCGCCTTCTTTATCGGGAGCGAGGAAAAGAACTGTTGGCGAAAGCGCGTGAGCGCATTCTATGCCAGTCTTTAGGTAACAGATGGGTTTCTTGCAGTAAACATATATCTGCTCCGTAGTTCTCCAGATAGATCACAGCCCTCCGTTTAATCGGGTTATTCAAGCCCTTAACATTAAGAGTGAGTACCTTCAAACTAGACTCCATTATAGGGAATCAAGCGTGTCGCAGGCTATAAGAGTGCAACCCCTCTGGTGGATCCGGTAACGACTCGAGGAGCATATCAGGCCCACGGAACCCCCGGCACACTGGGTCCTGCCCCCCCAACCAGGACCCGTCCCCTGTCCCAACTGTGATCCCCGTACCTTACGCCCCCCCTTCCCCTCCCCCAAAACAAGAACTGAAACCCAAACTTCTTCATAGTCCTGGGCCTATCCAAACACAGTTCAGGCCCATAGAGTCTTCTCATGGAGGAGTGTGCTGTAGTGGTACCCCCGTCTCCCCCTGACCTGCTAGTCCAGAAGCAGATGAATCCCCTTACACAGCTGCTGCCAGCAATAGTTTCCCAAGGTGATGCGCTGAACGTATGGGGTCATTGGGACATCGCTGTGTCCTTGGATACTTCTTGGATGGCAGCCGCTTTTTCCTGCGCCATCAGTTGAGGATCCGGCTTCAGGGATCTCCCAGGTCTGCTCCGGCGTTTGACTCGCTGCCAGCCATCGACTGAAGTTCGTGGAGAAGATGTGGGTGAGGGCCGCCTCGACAGATCACCCCTCTCCGAGGTCTCATCAAGAGTAATTCCAAGGAGCGTGCATGTATCCTGCAAGGAGCGGAGCTGGCGCAAAGTCCCATTCCATTTGAAGACTATGCGAAAGGGATGGCCCCACGAGTAAGGAACGCCATGTTCGCGCGGGAAGGCGGTGACCGGTTTGAAGGTTTTCCTTTTCTGCAGGGTAATGACTGAAAGATCCTGGAACAATGACACAGGGTGGCTTTGGTAGAGGAGGGGTTGTTTCTTACGGGCCTCTTGCAATATACGCTCTTTCAACGGAAAGTCCGGGAGAAATGCCAGGATGTCCGGAAGAGGGGCAGGTGCGCGGCGCCAGACCTACCCTGTGCGCCCTGTCGATGCGTATGACGAAATCTTCATCTTCTCCCAAAATGTCTCTGAATAGGCCCTGCAAGAAGAGAGTAACATCTGACCCTTCCATTTTGTGTGGCACACCCCGGACCTGTATATTATTCCTCCGAGACTGGTTTGTCTACCTGCTGGTCTTTAAGGCGCACCACCTCCTGCTGCAGTTGATCTATCTCTTCACTTCTAGAGAGGTCGGCCTCCTCCACCACAGCCACACGTTCCCCTAGGCCTGTTTCAATGTCTGGAAATACTCTTTTAAGGTGTTGAAGAGGGTTTCCAGAAAGGATTTGGTCATGGGTGTGCTCGCATCGTCCGGCCCCGAGCTGGGTTTCGTGGTCTCCGGGGGCGCGGGGCTTTTTTATCCCTTAAGGGCGCATTTCCCCAACATGTCAGTGATCGTACACCCCGCTCTACGCTGTCCCGTAGCCATGATGTCTGGCGGTGTTGACTGCTGGGGGTATCAATCCGTGCCCGTTGCAATGGAGGTAGCGCTAATATGGGGTGATTCAGCAGCTGCTAAGGAGAGGCCCCTTCTGCAAGCCCGGGCCCCGCGAGGGAATTCAGGCAGCCCCTCACCCTTCGTCGTGCATGTGCCCTGCACCAAGACCGCAATGCACTGCCACCTCGAGGTGTCTTTCGCCCCGGCCACAGGACGTTCAGGCCGGTCCCTTTAGTGCTTTGGGCTTTCCGTCTCTCCCCCTTGGGACCGATCCGTAAATGTTTCTGGTCCCCAGGTCCCGCCGCCGCGTCGCTCGTCCCCGTCACCTTCAAGCTCTCAGTCTCGGGCCTCGGTGTGGCACATACAGTTCATCTCACTGGCTTTCGAACCTGGTCGCAGCCACCGCCGGGAGAGGCCCCGGAACACCTCACTTTCCACAGCCACCGCAGCACTCTCCAGCCTCAGCTCGACCTTTCAGCAGCGGTGCCGGTCCCCAAAGCCGGGATCTCGATTTACGTGCCGCGGGCAATCAAGCGCAGCCTCCAGCACTCACCGGGTCGCAGTCCCCTGCCTTGTTGTAGGGAGGTCCGCTCGGTCTCTCGGGCCGCCGGGGCCCAACCAATGTGGGGAGGGGCGCCGCACCAGAATGGGCCTCGGCTGTTGGCCTCAAAGCTGGGGCCCCGGGCAAAGCGGCGATCCAGCGGAGACGTCCCCCGGCGCCCAGCTGTTTCCCCGGCGGCGGGCGAGCTCCTGATGATCGGCGTAGCTCGGCGGTGCATCTTTGTCAGTCACACACTGGGACCGAAGCCCCTCCGCAGGCCGGAGGTGCACACACCGCCGGCGGCACCAGCCCGCTGCGACCAACAAAATGGCTGGTCGGGGCTCAGTCGGGAGGGAGAAGTCCGTTTAGGGTCGCTGCAAGGCGTCGCCGATCACAGGGGACAGCCGGAGTCAGCTCACGGTGTCTCGGGACACAGGTGTCGTCTGTGGGCAATTGTAGGGGGTAGATGCTATTGAAGGGTCAGGACGGGGGAATCAAGCCGGGAGCCTCACTCGGCAACGTCCGTCCCGGTCGCCATCTTGGCCATGCCCCCGAGTTGTGTCCTTTTGCGGTGTCATTACTGCCTTATTGTGCATGGTCATAAATGCTTCACATCACACACTGCCTCTGAGATAGCCCTAACTGCTCGTGCTAGGTTACCACAGGGTTGAGCAGGGCTTGTCAAAGAGGGTAGGTCCCCCTGGCCCTGACTTAGGAAGAAGGGTCCCTATTTGGACATTGGTGCCAGACATTTCCAAGTAGAGACCCCCATTTCTAAACACGGCCCCTTACAATCTGATGAGGCTTACAAATGTATCATGGTTGCTGTGGATTGCTGCTCTAGGTTCCTATGGGTGTGGCCCCAGAGCTTGGCTGACAATTGAATTGTTATAAAAGATTTGTGAGTCTTTATAGGGACATACGCAATCAGCACACTTCATTCTGACCGTGGTCCGTGTTTAGCGCTAGCGCTAGGGCTTACAAGGAAGCTATGGGAAATCTGGGTGTAGCATTGTGGTACTCCTCTCCATACCATACCAAGAGTAATTGGTTTATTGAGAAGAAAAATCGGGACTTAAGACAATCTTTAACAACTAGAGTATTAGGCTTGTGTGGCAATTGGGTAAAACACTGTATGGAGTACAAAGGGCATTAAATAATCAGCCAAGAAGCTCTCAAGAGGATGTCACTCCTTATGAGGTATTTGGGACGAGAATGTGGGTACCTGATCTTGATTGTGAAGGCACAATGGTGGATAAAAAAACCTTTTGACATCCATAAATGGTTAGCTGTTTTACAAGACCTGAACGAAACCAGGGCACAACAGAGTAATGCCAAATCAAAGAAGAACGCCACTGGGGAAGTAAAAAGTGTAGGGCAAGACCTGTCTGGATCCCTAAAGTCGGGGATCTGGTCAGAGAAAAAATAGCGGACAAAAAAGAATTTGGGTAATCAAACAGAAAGCCTGTCCTGGCAGTAGAAGGAACAAGAAAAGTACTTCTGCCACTTCTTGACGGTAAAAAGGAGAAACTATTTATCTCAATTGACCTAATCAAACCACACTGTGTGGTCGACACTGAGTGGTAGGCCACTTTGACTCCTAAGTAACAGACACTCTCCACTCACAACTATACAAGAAGTTCAAACAGAAAGACTCATCACGTTTGAAGGATAACCTGCACGGAATGAAGGACTAAGCAACAATGGAATGGAACTCGTTTCTCTTGATACTGAAGTTCAAAATGAGAACTCAACTGAAAGACAAGTTTCAATTCGACAAAACTCGGATATCTACGTCAACATGCCCGAACAAGAGCAAGCAACAGTTTCCACAAAACCTGCGGAACTACTGAAAATTGATCAAACTGCATCTGGCCATTTCATTGACTTTGACACCTTTTCATTGGATCCAAACGGACCTTAAAAATCGCCAGCCTAAAAAACTCATCTGCAGCGATTTAAAGATTTCCTGATCTTTCTTAAAAAGACTTACCTGGTATGACCTTGCGGGAACTCCAGGAATATGTTTATTTCTTTTCTGTATAGGCCTAGTAATTGTTTTTAGTATGCTTATTAATGGAACATATCTTCGAGAAAGCTCTGTGACACAAAAAGCGAATGTGATTCTGAAACCACACCTATCAACACATCGTGTGTAGAAGAGACCTGTCGTCAGTGAACATTACAGCAGTTTCCATACCTGATGGTATTGTATGGTAAAAGGTTGATTTTGATATGTTATGTTATGGGGATTTGTAAAGCGCATTGGCTTCCCCAGCAACAGGGCGTCCCAGTGCTAGTGGACCGGTAGTGGAGGAGATGAAGCTAGATGGAAGCAAACAGCCAGGTTTTGATCAGTTTCCTGAAGGCCAAGTGATCAAGGGTGCAACGGGCGGCCAGTGAGATGGAGTTCGATAGTGCTGGGGCCTGATATATAGAAGAGCGACCCCGGCTCTGCCTCGGCGAACCTGTGGGATGCACAACAGATGTTGATCAGTGGAGCGTAAAGTGCGCAGAGGTGTATAAGGAGTGCAGAGACCCTGCAGGATATGGGGGCCCAGGCCATGTACGATCTTGTGCGTGGTACAGAGAGTTTTAAACTGAACTCTCTGTTTAATTGGCAACCAGTGTAAATGATGAAGGAGGTTTGAAGTATGATATTTCCTAGGGAGGGCAAACAAACTACGTGCAGCTGCATTCTGTACCCGTTGGAGTCTTGCAGTGACTGTTTTGTTTATGCCAAGCAGAAGACTGTTGCAATAGTCCAGGCGTGACTGGACGACTGATTGGACTATCAGTTGGCGGGTGGCAGCGTAAAAAAATCCTAGAATGTGCTTTAAGCTGCATAGAAGAGCAAAACAGGTGCCAGACACTTTTTTTGCATGGGGCTCAAAAGAGAGGGCGCAATCAATTAGGATCCTTAGGTCTTTAACTGCGTTTTTCAGTGAACGAGGGATACCCAGGGTCGCAGGCCACCATTGGTCGTCCCATTTGTAGGTGTCTCGGCCGACCAAGAGTATCACAATTTTTGGCGACTTGAGGGTAGTTCCTAGATCGGTAGTGGAGGGGTGTGAACCTGGAACAAACGTTCTGATAAAAAGGCCAAAGCCGTGTCCTTGACCCCGATCTCCTGAAGACGTTGGAGAAGAATTTTGTGGGAGACCATGTTGAAGACCGCTCTGAGGTCAAGTAAGAATAATGCTGATGTGTTGCCCTCGTCAAGCGTCGCCCACAGCTGCTCCGTGACTGCCAGAAGACATATTTGGTCTGACTGTACTTTTAAAAATACCACATATTTATTTATAATGTCATTGAGTGATATCATTACCTCAAGTAAATTTTCCGAAGATTGGGATTATAAAACTGCAAATAAATGCTTTTTCTAATAATGAAATGTTGGAAGACACATCAGACTTTGAGAAAATGTATTGCTATCAACATTATGGTCATCACTTTCTGCATGAATCTGCTAACCCAGGGAATGTTTTCGCATATCACCAATGGTAACATTGCCAGACACTGCGGAAATGAGTTCAAAAACATTTGTACAAAAATGTCCATATTTTTCAGGGTTTAATACATCAGACCCAGCCTCATATTACCATAAAATGTTGACGAACACCAAACGGATCTATTCTGCTGCTTTTATCGCCCAGTTATCTGAACAAGGTTTCAATTTATGGAAAGACACCATAAACCTAAAATCTGTCTTGGGTACTAGAGACTGGCAGGTCTAGGGAACAGAGGCACAATTTATAGCCTGTCTTATTCCTCATCAAATATTATTCTTGAATGAAACAGTGCAACAAACAACTTGTCTTGGATTAGTGTTAAATTAAGTAATTAAATCATTGAAGAGGGCAATGTAAAAGAAGTAGGTTTAATTCAGAGAATGCAAAGTCCCATCCATCAAGCAACTGGAGTCAGATGCAAATGACTCTTCTCAAGCACCCAGGAGTCCATTACCATGGTGCCACTCAAAAGGTAACATAGCTAAGCAATATATATACATTACAGTTGTATAAGAATAACATGAGTACAAGAAATAGGCACAATGTGACACATCTTCCCTCTACATAAAATAAAACTAAAACATAAGAAGTGAACTAAAAATGTTATAAACAAAGTTTCTGAACCTAAAAGATTTTCTAAGCTTGCCATCCCTAAAAATGCAGTAGGGAAAAATGATGAAAGCAACAGCATTAATTGTTCATTACAAAGTTCTTGAACCTTGAAGGTTTTATTCTAGTCCTCACACTTCTCTCCCTCTGAGGAGTGGTAGAAAGTCTGCGAGAGTAAGAGGCATCATTTCTTGCAATAACCACTGAGCCATTATCCAACAAAGAATTGTTTTTTATGACAACTACCCTATTGAGATTCCAGATACGAGAATCTTCAGTCTTCATAGCATTGGTTAATACTTTGACAACTTTGTGAGGTTTTTTTAAACAAACCTGAAGCCTTGCGCCCCATTGGAGCCCTGGTCATAACCAGATCTACCACATTAACAACAGTGGTTTTAACACCTTTCATAGCATCAAAACTTTGTTTCCGTGAAATCACCTTTTTTGCTTCTTTGGACCTCCACAGATCTTGTGAAGACACATTCTTTCTCTTAGACTCAACATCATTGACCCAAAAAGGTGCTACAAGTGTATTAGGATGCCTCCTTTTCAGTAAATCAAAAAGTGTACATCCAGTAGTTGCATAAGGGGTGATCCTATATACGTCAACCTTTTTGTTCACGTCTTCTTTACAGTCCTGTCCATTTTGTTTTTACATAGAAATGGTTTTTTTAAGAACCCGAATAAAGCATTCCACCATACCATTCGTTTCCGGATGATAAAGTGACCAGCATTTGTGACTGATGGAACAGTGTTGCAAAAATTCCTCCATTTCACCCGAGACAAACTGCACCCCATTATCGGTCAATAAAACCCAGGAAGACCTTCACGCGTAAAAATCTCTTTAAGAAAAGAAATAACACGTTTTGTGCCAATGCTTTTAATAAATTTGATTTCAGGCCACCCGGAGTAAATGTCTATAACAAAAACATAAGTCTCACACCATTACCAGAAACAGGACCCAAAATGTCCAGAGCTAGTTCTTGCCACAGATCTTTAGGATGCTCTCTGATGACCATGGGTTGAACCGTAAGTTTGAGACATTTTTCACTTAAGGTACATGGTATACAATCCCTAACTGATCGCTCAACTTGGAGATCCATTCCTGGCCACCAGTAATTAAGTCTCCGTCTTTCTTTGGTTTTAGAAATTCGCTGGTGCCCTTGGTGAGCCACGAAACACCAAAGGAGGAATTAACCTTGAACCTCTGAAGATTAGACCATCAGCTTCAGACATCTCATGCCTAACATTCCAAAATTTCTCTAAGTTACCATGAACCTTTTTAATCTAACCTTTTTTGATTGAAGCACACAGTTCTTTAAGATCTTCATCAGACTTGCACTCCTCACGCCACTTGTCTTCTTTTATTCCATCATGTTCAATGTTACACACCCATTAATTCATTTCTTGGTCTTCATAGTTCACATTGTCCTCATTGGAGTGTGCAAGTCTTGAGAGAGTATCAGCAATGCAATTGCGTGCCCTGGGTAAATACTCAGCATTAAAATCATAAGCTTGAAGAGCAATAACCCATTTGGATATTCTGCTAGATATAGTGTGCCCAAGATAGTCAATGGAAGATCTCCTGAACTTACATTTATCTAACCTGACAGCAAGGTTATGTTGGCTAAACCTCTCTAACACTTGTCTTAACCTTAAATCATGTTCCTTAGCATCTCTCCCAAAGATTAAAACATCATCTTGATAAATTTTAACGCCAAGTTGACCTTGCAACACTTTCTCTAGAGCTCTTTGAAACACCGACTCTGCTGATACTAATCCAAACGGCAACGTGACGAATCTGAAGGTCCCGAAAGGAGTAATAAAGGCAGTGTAATCTTTAGAGTCATCATCCAATTTAATCTGGTGATAAGCAGCTTTAAGATCCACAGTTTGAAAACACCTTTTTCATCCTTTAGCAACATGAGCATATAAGAAATTTTAGGAAGGGGAAACCTATTCACAATTACCTGTGTATTAAGAGCTCTCAAATCTATGCATAAATGCAGATTACCATCAGATTTGGGTGCTGCGACAACTGGCGCCAAACAATGTGTCCCTTCAACCTCTTCAATTATACCTTCAGACTTTTATTTTCTAACTGGTTTTTCATCTCCTCCCTCACAGAAAAGGGAACACCGCAACCATTACTTCAGACAGGTACTTCCCCGGACACTAACTTGATTTTATGTACATAATCGCGAAGACAACCCAGTTTGTTACTAAACACACTGGAAAATGATGTCTTGAGATTAGAAGTATACATAGCATCATCATCATCAGTATGAATTTTATTCACATGAAAATTCTCTTTCAATAAAATGGGAGGATTGCTATTTGGATCCAACATAACACCAAGATCCTTCTGGTGACACCAACTCAATATGCTATCACCTTTGTGAGAAATATAGACCTTCTCAGACATTAACCTTCCTTTGTATTCAATCAACCCTTAAAAGTAACCTAAAAGTTTAATTGCTTCACCACCATAAGTAAAAGGCTTGATCTCCACTCTTAAAACTTTGACTTTATCTGTTAAACAAGGTGAATAAAATGTCTTGAAACAATGGTAATTTTTGCTCAAGAATCAAAGGGCACGCAAGTGCCTGTACCTTTAACCATCACCTCATCAAAAGGACCTTTTTACTATTATCAGAAATGTGTGAAACTATTTGCTCACAGTCAAAGTCTGAATCAGAACCGCCCTCCGAGGAAGTACTTTGAGAAACTAAATTTACTTTTGCTTTTTTCTTTGCTCGGCAAGCGGCATTAAAATGACCAACCTTTTTACAATTGTTGCATGTAGCTTTCAGCACAGGACACTTGCCAAGTGACCAAGATTACCGCATCAAAAGCATTTAGGTTGGAAATTGGATTCCTGGAAAATGCGAGAGACATTAGCTTCTGTATTAGTTTAAAAAACATTTTTTAACAATGTTTCCTTTGAAGACGTCTTTACTTCGTGTACAATTTCCCCTTTCTTTTCATGTTATGTGATGATTTTCACACACTTCTGTGAATGCTCAATTTGTTTGGCAATAGTAATCACCTCTTCCAACAAAGGGTCATCCTTTTGCCAAATATCATCCCTAACTTTTTGTACGTTACAACCTAACATGAATTAGTCCCCAATTCTCTCTTCTAGTAAAGCACCAAACTTACAAGAGGACCCTCATTTTCTTAACGCTGTAATATAATTCTCCACCGTCTCACCATCATTTTGATTTCTTCAGCCAAAATGATATCTCTCTAGGATCGTGCGTACCTTCGACAAGTAATGTCTATCTAACTTTAAAATACATATCTCATATTCATTTAGACTAGAATCATCAATGTCTGGAAAATGGTCAAAGACTTTCTGTCCTTCGGACCTAAGGCAATGCAGAAGGAGTGCAGTTCTTCTTTCTGCACTAAGATTAGTCCCACATACCTTTGCATACCTCTCAAAAACCACCTTCCATTTTTGCCACCTGATGGGTGGATCACCAGGTGAGGATAAAAAGAAAGGTGGTGTGGCTACGTTCTGATGATTAGGTAATGAAATTAAACAAAATGTTATAATAACACTAAGGAAATTCTTCCCTGAATAAGGATGCAACAGTTGAAAATGAGAATATATATGATTAAATACTGTACATATCAAAACTTAAGACAATTGTTTTGTCCAAAAGAATCCATATCAGGAATCAAGTACCCACAACAAGTGTTTCTTACCATAAAGTTTCACGATATGTGCTTTTTTCCTCTAAAATAAGCATAATCAAAACAGAAGAAACAACCAATATACATAAGCTAATACCGCTAACGATTCCCAGAAGTTCCGGTCTCAGTGATGCTCTGTAAATGAAATGAGTTGCATAGACTAGACCGCTAACAAAACTATAGAGAAATGAGAGTCCTTCAAAATGGCCACCACGTTACCCTCATTGCATACAGCGTAACGTGACAACGTGAAGAGAGTCTTGAAGACATGCATTGAACCGCAGCATCCTGGAGACTGTCGAACTGGAGAGTAGGAGGGGAAAGAAAGCGGAATATTCGATGGCAGATTCCGAAGTTCCAAGTAAGATCGTTAAAGCTCCTTGTTATTTTCCTTGTTTTTATTATTTAAAAGGTTTTTTACACATATAAATTCCAATCCAGTGTTACAGCACACTTAATCCAGGCATATTTCAACACTTTCCAAACAATTAAAGAAGCAACTTAGAAAAAGGAAGCAAGAGAGAAAAAAGGGAAGAGAATACAGAGAGAAAAAAAGGAGAAAAAACTGGAGTCAAAACATCAGAGAAGCAAAAAAAGAAACAAGAAAGTGCATCCTTAAAAAACAAGTTGTCATTTTTTAGGTATAGTTACAATTACAAATTCAAGTTCCTAAGATTCCTGTACTACCTGGGAGACCCTTGACGCTAAACAGTAGCAAGAAATTAGATAGCAGAATTAAAGCTCCTTGTTATTTTCCAGTGTGTGATTGTTAAGGCTCGGTGTTATTTCCCAAACAGAGTATGCTGAAGTGTCAACAGGCACAGTTTCAACAGTTATTTTCCTACAAACATATCCCAAAACATTACGGGAAGAATAGCCTTATTTGTAAAAGACTAACAACAGTCTTATGTAAAACAAACTTACAGAGAACCAGGTTGATCTCAATCTTGTGAGTCCACTCCTTAACACCGTTAAAGTTTAAAACGGAAATGATTGCTCAGAACAAGATGTACTGAGAGTGACCACTAAGAGCCCACATCGAAGCCTCCCAACCCTTCAGAAAAAGAATATATGTAAGAAAAGGTGAGGCATGTGGCGGTGCTCAAATTCTCATATGTATGTTTAAACACTCACGTGAAAAGTTGACTGACAAAAGTAGTAGTTGTCCATGAAGTAGAAGAAATTTGAAATCTTTTTTTTAATTTAAACTCAATGTTAAAACTAATCTTGCTTCATCTGGAAACGCTGGGTTAGTTCCAGTACCTCATCGCCAGTGTAGAATTAAGTAATTAAATCATTGAAGAGGGCAATGTAAAAGAAGTTGGTTTAATCCAGAGAATGAAAAGTCCCATCATTCAACCAGCTGTAGTAAGATGCAACTGACTCTTCTCAAGCACTCAGGATTCCATTACCATGGCACTACTCAAAAGGTAACATAGTTATGCAAGATATATACATTACAGTTGTATAAGAATAACATGAGTACAAGAAATAAGCACAATGTTAAAGTTAGCCAGGAATAATGATCTGAATACACCTCAGATGCCAGCACCATCCCACACTGAGGAGAATGCATCAAAAAAAGTGGTTACAGTAGATGACATCTTGCAAAGCAATAGATCAAACACCGATTGGAAGGAATGGTTGGTTTGGGCCATAGACACCAATAACTGTCAAAAAAGATTCTTGGGTAAAACTAAAGGATTTAGTATTATTAGGCCAGATCCACGTTATGTTCAAAGACAACACCCAGGGTTAGTGACATTGTACAGTGTTGGGAAGTTATGCCTCGGTTGGCTAAAAACCTCAATACTCACATAAGTGAAACAACACTTATCCTTACTTACAGGGGATGTGGACCTGCGGGATTTTTTATTAGGTCCTTGGAAACCACGTCAAAAACATTTTCTATATGCTGTCTATAATCAAATGTGGAAAATCTCTCAATAAGAGGCAGTGGAAATATTACGAGAAATAAATTGTCTAAATCTAAAGCAAGTTCTATCAGTGGTCAATAATGGGTTAACACCCTTAACATCCAGGATATATTCACTGGGCAACATTGTATCTTCTGCTATCGATGTACTAGAACAAGATTTTTCCATACTACAACATGGGCAATCGTAATTGCGTTCTATTATGTTGTTAAGCTGGACACTGCAATATTAGTGCGCAGGCTATGTGCCATGGCGTTTTATAAAAAGCACATCTCTGTTTTCCTCATACAATCTGACAGAAAAACAGATAGAAATGGCACAAAGGAGAGCAAAATATACAATGCTGCGCATTGAAAAACTTGACAGATTAACATTTACTGAGGCAGAATCGCCGTCCACAGAATGGTTAATCCATAGCAACATAACTCTCCCAGTCACAACTTTTCAATTCCATTATTGATTAGACAAATGCAGGCAGGCAGATATGACGAAATGGGTAAGGAATCTATCAAGAAATCTTGGAAATTGCTGTACAGATTTTGATGCCGGAGTGGGGAAAAAGAAGTGTTTCTTAGCTGTACTAACTGCGAGAATACCTTACGTAGATTACTCATATACCAGGATATAATGCTTCATGGATCCTGTAATGGTTCAGTAGCAACCTTGTCCTGTCACTTAAAGGGTGCCCCAGCTGCCACGATCACTCCAGGATTCAAACTAATTTTGAATGGGAGTTACTTGATGCTGAACGATGAAGGTTGTAGGATGCTTCCGGGCATCGCATATCTGTAGACTGTAAGTTCCAGGGTTGCTTGCTGTATGCAAGTATTGTTTCCTCCAACACATACAGTCAAGGAGACTCCGCTGTGGCCTTCATTAAATATTTTACTAATACGGTTTGATACTTTGAGCGGAATGAAAGCCATGCTTACACAGAAATCCGGGCCCTTAACCTCCGCTCGAGAGACTTCTGATCTCCAAGTAGCAAGGTCTTCAGCAGAGATACAGGGACTTATACGTACAAACTGCCCTTTCCATTTTGCAGAAATGGTAAATCCTATCTTTTTACATGTCTGATATGACAGGCATTGTCCACCTATTAAAGAACATAGGTTCTGGATTGTTAAGCATCTTCCAGATGGTCTTCGGAGTTATTCCAAACTTTATACACTCCGTATTGGGGAGCATTTTTGAAGGACTACCGCTGATCCTGTTTCTAATAGCCGATATCCTGATTGTCGTGTTTCTGCTATGCAATGGACGTCCCAGTCACCAAGGAGATGGAAACCGTACTCCTGGAGAGAAAATACTGTGGTTGCATGGTACAACTTCTATGGACACCTCGCCTAAGGGAACTAAGTGCTTCTTGGTTCTTGTCGTTTCGACCAGTCTGGATGGATTGCATCTTACCTAGCCTCCGATGCCTGTTTTGCGGAGAAGAATGCATGTTGGATCTCTGTCTAACACTCCCATTATGTGCGCCACTGGACATTGACGCTTTACTGGACCCGATAATGGCCCATGTTTTGCAGTGTCCCCAGTGTATTCCCATGTTGATGTCTGTTAGATCTGGGGGTCTCTAGTTGGCAATGGTATTCACCTGTGTCCAAATAAGGACCCTTACATCTAAGTCAGGATAAAGGGATTACACTCTTTAATAACCCCTGCTCACCCCCTTGGTAGCTTGGCACAAGTAGACAGGCTTATCTCCGAGGCAGTGTGTTAAGCATTTGTGAATATACACAGTAATACAGTGAAAACACTACAGATGGACACAACACAGGTTTTATAAAAATAAGTATTCTTTATATAGACTTAAACACAAGACCACAAATGACAAAAATCCACAATACTACACTTAAGATTGCTTTTAAAGATGATAAAAGTTCCTTAGTTCAAGTTGTTGATAAATGCGACAAAGTTCCCAACGAAGTACCTGGATGCGTAACGCAAAGTAAACAAAAGGCTTGCAAAAGGGGAGATACGTCGGTTCAGTGATCCAGGGAAGATGTGTCGTGCCTCAATGCTTGTGCAGAGTAGGGGATGTGTTTTGATCCTTACCGGTGCGGAGGTGATGCGTAGATTCTGGGCCTGCGAGCCCGTTGCGGTGCTCAAGATGGCACCTTGATGCATTGCATTGATTCGCTTGCAATGCGAGAAGATGGTGCCCTTCATGTGGCGATGCGATAACGATGCGTAGACGCCCTGCCAGCCTTGCGACGACTCTGTACTTTGGAGCCTCGACAGGCCCTGTGACACGCTTCTCCGGTGATGGGATGGCGACTCCCACGATGGTGTCACGCTTCTCCGGTGATGCGACAGCAGGCAGCTTCGATGAACACACGCTTCCAGGGAGATGCGGCGAAGGCTCGCTTCTCTGGCGATGCGACGATATCAGCTGCGGCGGCGACACGCTTCTTCTCGATGCGTCGTGTTTCCAGCTCCCAGCGACACGCAAATGTCTGGAGTTGAGAATTCCCAGCAAGGAAATTCAGAGGGGAGCTGGAGATGAAGTCTTTTGTCCCTGAGACTTCAGCAGGAGGCAAGCACAATTCAAGCCCTTGGAGAATATTCTGTAGATGATAAAAGTCCTTAAAAAGTTCCTTCTCCTTTCCTTGGCAATGAAGCAACCACTGCAGGCCAACCCAGCAAACAGCACACTGGCAGAGGGGCAGTCAAACTCCTGCAGCTTCCTTGGTTCTTCTCCTTGGCAAAAGATTTCTTGTTACAGAAGTGATCTAATTTCTTGGGATCAGGGTCCCAATATTTATATCCCAGAATCCTTTGTTCTCTGAAGGCAGAGAGGCCTCTGCCTAGACCAAACCAGTTCCTGAGCACTTTGTTTACATGACTCTCTTCTTCCTTTCACTGTGCAGGGCAGAGACATCAGCCGCCCCACAGGAGTTGGAGCCAGCACAGGGGAGGGAAGAGACAGCTCTGGAGCACTTTGTTGACATGATTCCTTCTCTCCTTTCACAGTGCAGGGCAGAGACATCAGACAGGCCACTGGAGGTGGAGCCAGCATTGAAGAGGGAGGGCCCAGCCCTATTCAGGTCCCAGGTGCAATTCCTCCCTCCCATCTAGATGCAGATCTCTCTATTCACCACTGGCTGCCCCCAGCCTGTCTCCTGGAATCCCCCAGCCCTGTCACTCACAAACCCAGACAAGGAATACACAACCTAGCAGAGGCAGGCCTGGACAGTTAGGCAAGAAAATACCTACTTTCTAAAAGTGGTATTTAAAAATACAGAATATTAAAACCAACTTTACTAAAATATGTATTTTATTATTCTGAGTTCAGGCATACTAAATTCGGATTTCTACCATGTCAGTCAGGATTATAAGAATATAATAATTTAACTACCAATCAATCAATCAATCAATCAATCAGTGACACTTATAAAGCGCGCTACATACCCGTGGGGTCTCAAGGCGCTGGGGGGGGGGGAGCCGCTACTGCTCGAACAGCCAGGTCTTCAGCTTCTTCCTGAAGGAGAGGTGGTCTTGGGTCAGGCGCAGGTCGGTCGGGAGGGAGTTCCAGGTCTTGGCGGCCAGGTGGGAGAAGGACCTTCCTCCTGTAGTCGCTCTTCGGATGCGGGGGACGGCGGCGAGGGCGTGGTTGGCTGATCGGAGGTGGCGTTTGGGAGCGTAGAAGTTGACTCGGCTGTTGAGGTAGCTCGGGCCTTGGTCGTGTAGGGCTTTGTGTGCGTGGGTGAGGAGGCGGAAGGTGATTCTTTTGTTGACGGGGAGCCAGTGAAGGTCTCGCAGATGTCCGGAGATGTGGCTGGTTCGTGGGATGTCGAGGATGAGTCTGGCTGAAAACTACCCATTTTAGCATACGGAGAACAGGTAGCCTTCAATAGTAAAAAAACATAAATGGCTGTAATTCACAATTAGGACATGCTTCACACACCAGAGCATGTCCAACCTTATTCTTACAATGCACCCTGCCCTTGGGCTTTCCATAGGGGTGTCTAATATGAAGCAAAGGGAAGGTTGAGGGACTGGCAAGTGGGTGCACTTGCCAAGTTGACATTGCAGTACTAGACTGCACACAGACCTTGCAATCGCAGGCCTGAGACACACTTTACAAGCTGCTTCTGTGGGTGGAACAACTAGTGATGCAAGCCCATCAGCAGCATTTGATTTACAAGCCCTGGGCACACATGGTTCACTGTACTAGGGGCTGACAGGTAAATCAAATAACCCAATCATGGAATCACCAATTAGTACATAATTTTAACATAGGGAGCACTTGCACTGTGGCACTGAATAGAAGTGGCACAGTGCCCAAAGCATATAACCAGCAAAAACATATCAAAACAGAGGAGGCAATCCGTCAAAAATGGAAAGGAGACTCACGCCAATGATGCCAGGCCTAACAACGTCGGCATTCTTAGAGCCACCACAGGTAACATCAGCACCTGTTGGTACAGATACCGGCTCCTCCTCTGACACCCAGTACTTGGATGGCACACCGGCTGTGGACAGTACAGAAAATCATCTGTGCTCAATAGACATAATCTGCGCGGTGTTACAGGGACTGCCAACTGCGGAAGGAAGCTACGAGAATGTTGCATTTACCAGCCAGGACGCACAAACATTTGACTCATTTGGCCCTTCTTGTGCTGGGACGAAATTAGGCTTTTTGAAAAACAAACCAGAAAATTAAAACTATATATCAAAATTGACATTCCTTTCACGCATGTGTGACTTTCAAATTGCTTGTAGTAGTTCGGACTATACCTACGGACATATTAGAGCAGTAGCCTATCTGTCAACTTCTAATACTTGGCCTTTTTTTTAACAAAACTTTTTAGACTTTTTAGCTAAACGTTTTTAAACGAATGTTTTTAACACAATAGCAAACTAATGTTTTGTACATTTGCGTACACATATCTAGAATACTTAGCAGTACTTGTAGATTTTTAAACTATGTCCATTCGGAAGAGGAGTGGGTGTTATATTCCATATAGGTACTATAATGTACCCTTCACCTATATTCCCTCCCTACATTACACTTGTCACGGGTTACAGGGACTGAGCTTTTAACTAGATATTACAATGTGTTCAGGACACGGGTTTTCTGTAGTTCGAAATCTCATACAAATCTCATACATTATGCATGTAGGTTCTTGGGAGCTCAGCTGGACTTCCATCTCTGTATAAAATCTATGTTTAAAGTTCATGCCCAACGTTATCTTTACGCCGATAGAGTAACTCAGCAAGGTAGGACCCCTGGGGCGACCTATGGGTATATATACAGCACATCTAATAGATAGAGGAGACCAAGACTTTCCGGCCGACACACTAACCAGAGACGCCGAGGTTCCTGCATGCAGACACTCCAGCTCGCAGTGGTCTAATATCCCTCGCAGGCTGTCCAGCTCAAGAACAGGACAGGTCCCCACAGTCTCACTTGAGGTAATGGGTTTGACTAGATCATAAAGGAATTTTTGGCCTAACACCTACACCCATGCTAGGTACATCTTGTTACGGAGGCATCGTAGAAGTACGCACCTTTTATCATGTGTTTTATATACTCTAATGTATTTATGATTTAAGTAAGATGGTAGAACTATACCATCCTATTACTTTCATATTACTGTTAATCATTTATATCCTATACTGTCTAACGGTTGTTGCAGCACATCTATTCTACACCAGAATAACAACTGTTCAATAAATGATTATTGAAAATGACCTGCTTGTTTTATTCAGTGTATCTCTCGGAGACAAACTAAGTAAGCACAAGTGACTGAGAGAAAGGTAGTATATTGTTCCACGGTCCTGAGGGATCAGTGTCGTTATGTTCAATGGTTGCCAAGAACTATTCTATCCCTGGTAAGAGGAGATTCTAGTGGCACTGTGAGCTAGTTGGTACAAGAAGGCCTGCATACCCGGTGGGGGTGATCAGAGTTAGTTTGACACCAATCCTATAGTGTATGTTTGTGTAAGAGGGAAGGTGCAACAGAACAAAGTCAGTAAACTCCAAGTATATACAAAGTATCTTTATTGTCGTTGAAGTTAAAAATTGGACATCAGCCAACGCATTTTGTTCCACAGCTGGAACTTCATCAGGGCTGAAAGAACATATACACAAAACATCACTTAAGTCACACTTGCCATAAAACAAGAACACTAAAAATACATACACAATATATATATATGTGAATGATACAGACAAAATCAATAACATTAACTGAACGGCACAAGACATTTACGCTACACAAACCATGTGTATAAAAAGTATATAAAAGAGTGTATAAAGAACAATTACAAGATAAAACTATAAATAGTAAAGACTTCGCACTGTAAGTATATAAACATCATAAAATACAGAACAAGACTGTACACAATTAAACATTACAAGCTGACACAGTAATTTCAACTTGACACACACACACTTGGTTAAAATCACCTCGACATAAAAGGTCCATAAGTAAAGTGCAGTGTAAATCTAGTTATGGGACATTATACATATGACTCAAAGAGGCACACAAAGGAGAAGAATAACATAGAAAGAAAAATATATAATATAGAAAGAAAAAGACAGAGAGTAATAAGAAAGGGAAAAGGAATTTGAGATTGGAAAAACATATATCCAGGAATAATTCTGTGTTGACCCAAAATGGTACACAACGTTTGTACTAATTCTTAACGTGCATATTAATATATAACTATGAACGAACATTTTTGTAACCATCCCAATTAAAAGTAAGTCAAAAGGGGAGTAAAAAGAAGAAGAAAACTAAGTTAAAAAAAGTAAGTCCAAAAAAGAGAGAAGTCAGAAAAGGGGGAGGGGGGTCGTGTGGAGGGGGGAGAAATCACAAACCAACCTATGGATCTCACCTCGACTATTTTAATTTAGCCCCGATCTGCCTGTATGCTTGAGCCAATGTACTCCAAGGTCAAATAAGTTAAAGAGAATCCTAAGATCAAGTGGAAAAGACAGTAGAATATTAGCTTGGGGTTGCATGAGGCATAAGAAAATATAATAGCACTCATGTCATAGGTAAGGGCTCAATTGTGCTACCTAAAAAAACAAATGTCAAAGTAACTCTCACAACAGCATCTTACCTCAAACAATACATATAGTGGGCATTAGATAGTCTTGCTCAATAATCCAAACTCATAAATTTGTGGTAGTGACCCAAGTCCTAATAAAGGGAGGACATATATTGTCATTGCGCGCTTCTGACGTCAAATAATCCCTGAGTCCAACCATCAATTTTATAAAAGGGCAATATAGGAACACAAACCCATGCAATGCATTCCAAAGAGACATAAGTATACTTATAAATTAATTAATTAAAAAAGAAGAGTATTTCATGACCTATTCAAAGGAGCCTGTCACATTTCACACACAAAGGATCTCTAGAGGTCGTCTTACCTCCACATCAACTGTAAAGCGGTTAGGAATTGTAATATATCACTCAGCATCCCATATTTCGGGTGGCCAGTGTAATGGACAATATCCTAATGTGAAAAATAATCTAAATTCAGTAATTTCAGAACACTGTTAACCTTTACCCATAGCATGGTCCAGCAAACAGTTTCAATCTCCCAAATCAGAATCCCCAACAACACATATATATCCTGGTAGTAGCGTAACTATCCATACATTGAGAAAGAACCCCACGGTTACTCAATACTCAAAGATAACTTAACCTCAAGATTAGTGTCCCCATGTTAATGCACGTAGTGCCATTTCACCATAAGCCAATCCATAATGGAGCAATCTAGAAATAAAACACGCCAAAGTGAAGCAGCCTTAAAGTAGAATACCACAAAACGCTGCACGTTCATTGAAATAGTACATACAACCAAGCAGTTTAATGCCCTGAACTCGTAATAGCGAAAGATTCTCAATAGTAGCACATGGGCAAACAGACCACACATACACCGTTAGCGGCACAAGGCACACTCACCTGGTCAGAAAGGGAATCATTGTTTACAATGCGGAGTTTACACCGAACGACCTTCACCACGCAGCCATTACAACTCAACTCATTACTACGACTTGCGCTGGATGGCGCTCTTGGTTAAGGAATAGTGTGATTTTCTATTCCAACACCTTCCCTACTGTTACGTGGGCTGAATTTGGAATAGAAAATCATATTAATCCTCAATCCAGCGCCCTCCAAGGCAAGTCGTTGTAACGACTTGCGTTGTAAAAACCGCAATGCAAAGTACTGCGATCAAAATTATCGCGTTGTACTGTCATACATCCGGTCAGATATGATGACAGCGACAGCACTCCCTCATCCGGACTTTAAAAAACCAGCGACATAAGGAATTTATCCAATTGCGCATGCTCTGTGTCGTCACAGTAGAGTACCGTGCGTCATGGGCCTCATTTGAGCAGGTCACGGTCAGGCGCGAGCAGGTGCCATATTGGAGAAGTCTCCTCCAACGTTTAATTATGGGGTTGAATTCAACTGTACACGTTAGGAGGTCCCTTCCTCACTTGATGTCTAGCCCCTGACAGATAACTACATGTTTGAAAAAATTACAATTAATTAACTATAAATTCCAATCCAACTTTTTACAAAATCTCCATCTATGCGCCATCGGGTATCAAGCAACATGAGCCGCAATGTGGGCATGCAACAGTAATAGTTATGCAAGCGCCATAGAAATGCTAATCCAATTTTTAACAAAATCTGTGTATGCGCCATCGGGTATCAAGCACCATGAGCCGCAATGTGGGCAAGCAACAGTCATAGTTAAGCAAGCACCATATTGGACTGGTGTTTTCCAACCTAGTGACATTAGGTGAGAACCCAATAGCTAACATTCCAAAGTTTTCAATATGTCGAAAGAACACATATATCCAAATGAGGTTCCTTTGGTAAATCAATAAGTGCAGGCGTCTCAAATTTTATGTGTTGGTCATAGCTAACCCCATATTTCTCTAAGTACGGTATTATAGCCAATGAGCCTCAGTGTTAGGAAGGCTCAACAACAATGTGTCAGTGCCAGAATGGCTCAACAGTCGCCTTCTTAATGTATATGGCACAAGGTGGAATGCATGGGCAAGTCGTAGTGTCCTCCAACATTTAGACACTAAGTATGATACCAATAACTAAGAATCCAATATTGATACGAAGTGTTCAATATATAGAATGGACACAGATATCCAAATAAGGTTCCTATACTATATCCATCCAAGGCTACTATATGCCAAAAAAGAGTTGGTCATACATAGTACTATTTTGGTTTCAAAAGCCTAGTACACCTCCCTACCTTGGAATTGATATGCTGAACCGCGGCCAGCGGCATTCTGTCCTTTTTTTGCAATCCTAGTGTATGTTGTCTAAACATGCAGATCCTGTATATTTTGTATAGGAACTATACGACAGCTGTAGACACTGTTAAAGTCTATTTGTCTGTTCTTGTTGCTTTTTATGGTTACAGATACGGACTTTTCAACACTTTTTTTGCACCAACACCCCTAGTGATGCCTCTGTGAGACTTAAACTTAGTTGTCACTTTTTTGATGTGCACCCATTTTGAGCTACTGCACAATTGTATACAAAGGCTTCTGATGTTGAAATGTGTTTTCTCTTAGTTATACACATAGTTATAACATAGACTAGGCATGTGAGCGAGCTGCTGGTTCTTTCTGTCAACTCACTTTATACAACATTCTTCTGTTGAGGACTCTAGCGCCTGTTCTGCCAAAAGTGTTCACTCCATTTCATGTTGGGCAGGATATGACCCTTTAGCATCCTTTGTAGCACCTAATTTCTCTAAGGAGGAAGAGAGACCCCATTATTTGAACCCTGAGAGGGCCACAAGCTTCTGTATAGATTGCACCAAAAACAATTGGGTGGATAATTGTGTGTGATTCCCTGGAGAAAAAGATGGGCAAGGCAGTGCATAAATGGACCATTCCGAGAAGGATTGTTGTCTGCATAAAGATCTACTACCCACTGGCAAAGGAGGAACCTCTACTTGGCCAGTGGCTACATGGAGTTTGGTACATGCATCATGCAGAACTATTGCCTTAACAGTCTGGTTCGTCATGAAGGGCATTTTGTCCGCTCGGTCCTGCAGGACTTTTTCATCTGAGCAAGTTTACAGACCCACAATCCGGGGAGGTACTGCTCTATTATCTATTCACAAGGGGAGGAATCTGTGGCTGGAAGAATCCATCAGAAGAATAAGTTACTTACCCTTCGGTACCGCTCTTTCTTGTGAATACTCTCACTAACAGCAGACTCCTCGCCTCGCTGTTCTGTGAATTGAACTCTTTTTCATCTAAACATGTCCCAGTCTAGAGATGCCTACTGTGCATGCCAATCTGCCAGTAAGCTCCGTGTTGAGAGCGGGGACAGCCTAAAAAAACAACTGATGTCAACGCTTGTACTGCACCTATATGGGTTGCTGCTTTTCACCTGAGAAGCGGAACTGAGCAGAGCTACATAATGCCACCTCTCAGTGCAGGGGGTGTACTGCTTTACAGTTTCCATGCCCAGTCTGCTGTCTGGGGAATAATCACTAGATGAGGAATATGCGCTTGAGGAATCCGCCAGAAAGAGTTTTGTCAAATGTATGTTACTTGTTATTCAGTTTCGAAAAGCAGTAGATTTCTGGCCTCTTTCACCTTCACTCCTCGAATGATGGGCAATGTGCGGGTCATGAAATTATACGAAGGAGCAGAAGTGGGTGTGTGTGTCACTAAGCTTCATAAGGGGACGTGGGAGGAGGTAGCAAGAAGCCATCTTCATCGGCTGGGCAGCCAAGACCAAATGCCTGCATTCCCAGGGCCGGTAAATACTCATTTTGCTCCACTGATGTGAGTGGTGGCAGGGATTACCTAAAGCCCAGGGGTGGCGTTAACTTATATGCAGGAAGGTTGGTTCAGAGAAAGCTTTCAGCTTCTCCCTCCTTATCCGAGAAAGGCTGCCGTACTGCACATGCCAGGGGGCCTCATAAATAGCAGCCTTCTTGGAATGTGTTTTCCTGACCTTCACTGGAAAGCTCCATTTTAAAATACAACAATTTATGCTTATAACTGTACATAGTTCCTATCACCATGTGCATGCCCAATAAGCAGCGCCTCACCAGCAGTTACTTTGCTCCCTATGAACACAGCACAGCTGCAAAGCACTGGAAAGGTGGCTCTCTGTGTTGCTATTGTCTGTCGCTGCTTCCTGCATAGGAGCCACAAAGGTTTTCAGCTGCAATATTGGAAATTAAGTACTTTCTTTTTGCCAGCCCCCTCAGCAAAATCTAAAACTGCACAATACTCAATTGAGCTAGCACCACATTTGAAGTGCATGTCAAAAATGTAGTTGCTGAAAGGGGCTTGACCCTAAGCCACTCAGCTGGGGTCAAAGTGGATCCGAAGTACTTCATTGTAAGTTCCAGCAGCACAAGCTGCGGTTGTTACTCCTCTCCATTTGCTGAAGGGACTTCACCAGCTTGTCTCAGCTCTGTGCCTGTCCTCCTCCCTCAGTGGTCCCTCTGCTCAAGGTCTACAAGCTGCTGTGGCTTCACCATCTTCAGCTGAGCTTCCTTCCTTCCCGAGTGTTCCTGCTGCCTCTCAGGTTACATTCAAAATGTAAACTTCAGGCATAACGCTTGTACATTGCAGGGAAAGTGCTAGCAGTTGTTAAAATGAATCTGCCTGCTCGATGCCAATTGCATGTGTGTGCGCGCGCGCTTTTGGCAAAACTCATTCCGGTCACCCAGAGCCTTTAACAGTACCTCTAACCGAAGAAGGCTGCTGCATCATCATTTTCATGTGACAACAATCTAGGGTGAGGGGATTCTTTTTACATGCCCATGGGGTTTACCAGACAGTAGTTTTTCTATGCATTACTTGTGAGTGTGCTCATTTTTTAGTGTGGCAGGGTATGCTCAGACGTGAGTCCCTTGCTCACTTTGCCACTGTATTCAAGCAAGCCGGGCTGAAGATGGCTGGAATGCCAGAAACCGGTCCTCGGAAGCTTGTTTCCGGTCCAGGGAAGAAATGGCTTGGCAGTTAGGGTGGACTGTTCCCATGAGGCACAGGGTCAGATTGATTTGCATATAGCCATGTCTGAACTGGGGTGGCAGAGTGGGCTAAAGAACGGTGATGGATTAAACCAAGATCTTTTTAATGGGTGTGAGTGGTTGATTGATTCGGATGCTCCGTCCTTCACCACCCCCTCTTGTACCGCTATTGGCCGCCATAAGTGTGGCAGAGTATTCTCAGACGTGAGTCCCTTGCTCACTTTGCCACTGGATTCAAGCAAGACGGGCTGAATACGGCTGGAATGCCAGAAAACAGTCCTCGGAAGCTTGTTTCCGGTCCAGGGAAGACATGGCTTGGCAGTTCGGGCTGGACTGTTCCCATGAGGCACAGGGTCGGACTGATTTGCATATAGCCATGTCTGAACTGGGGTGGCAGAGTGGGCTAAAGAACGGTGACGGATTAAATCCAGATCTTTTGACTGGGTGTGAGTGTTTGATTGATTCAGATGCTCCGTCCTTCACTACCCCCTTTTGTACCGCTTTTGGCTGCCATAAGTGTGGCAGGGTATGCTCAGACTTGAGTCCCTTGCTCACTTTGCCACTGGATTCAAGCAAGCCGGGCTGAAGACGGCTGGAATGCCATAAACCGGTCCTCGGAAGCTTGTTTCCGGTCCAGGGAAGACATGGCTTGGCAGTTCGGGCTGGACTGTTCCCATGAGGCACAGGGTCAGACTGATTTGCATATAGCCATGTCTGAACTGGGGTGGCAGAGTGGGCTAAAGAACGGTGATGGATTAAACCCAGATCTTTTGACTGGGTGTGAGTGTTTGATTGATTCGGATGCTCCGTCCTTCACCACCCCCTTTTGTACCACTTTTGGCCGCCATAAGTGTGGCAGGGTATGCTCAGACGTGAGTCCCTTGCTCACTTTGCCACTGGATTCAAGCAAGCCGGGCTGAAGATGGCTGGAATGCCAGAAACCGGTCTCAGAAGCTTGTTTCTGGTCCAGGGAAGACATGGCTTGGCAGTTCGGGCTGGACTGTTCCCATGAGGCACAGGGTCAGACTGATTTGCATATAGCCATGTCTGAACTGGGGTGGCAGAGTGGGCTATAGAACGGTGATGGATTAAACCCAGATCTTTTGACTGGGTGTGAGTGTTTGATTGATTTGGATGCTCCGTCCTTCACCACCCCCTTTTGTACCGCTTTTGGCCGCCACAAGTGTGGCAGGGTATGCTCAGACGTGAGTCCCTTGCTCACTTTGCCACTGGATTCAAGCAAACCGGGCTGAAGACGGCTAGAATGCCAGAAACCGGTCCTCGGAAGCTTGTTTCCGGTCCAGGGAAGACATGGCTTGGCAGTTCGGGCTGGACTGTTCCCATGAGGCACAGGGTCAGACTGATTTGCATATAGCCATGTCTGAACTGGGGTGGCAGAGTGGGCTAAAGAACGGTGATAGAATAAACCCAGATCTTTTGACTGGGTGTGAGTGTTTGATTGATTCGGATGCTCCGTCCTTCACCACCCACTGTTGTACCGCTTTTGGCCGCCATAAGTGTGGCAGGGTATGCTCAGACGTGAGTCCCTTGCTCACTTTGCCACTGGATTCAAGTAAGCCGGCCTGAAGACGGCTGGAATGCCAGAAACCGGTCTCGGAAGCTTGTTTCCGATCCAGGGAAGACATGGCTTGGCAGTTCGGGCTGGACTGTTCCCATGAGGCACAGGGTCAGACTGATTTGCATATAGCCATGTCTGAACTGGGGTGGCAGAGTGGGCTAAAGAACGGTGATGGATTAAACCCAGATCTTTTGACTGGGTGTGAGTGTTTGATTGATTCGGATGCTCCGTCCTTCACCACACCCTTTTGTACCACTTTTGGCCGCCATAAGTGTGGCAGGGTATGCTCAGACGTGAGTCCCTTGCTCACTTTGCCACTGGATTCAAGCAAGCCGGGCTGAAGACGGCTGGAATGCCAAAAACCGGTCTCAGAAGCGCGTTTCCGGTCCAGGGAAGACATGGCTTGGCAGTTCGGGCTGGACTGTTCCCATGAGGCACAGGGTCAGACTGATTTGCATATAGCCATGTCTGAACTGGGGTGGCAGAGTGGGCTATAGAACGGTGATGGATTAAACCCAGATCTTTAGACTGGGTGTGAGTGTTTGATTGATTCGGATGCTCCGTCCTTCACCACCCCCTTTTGTACCGCTTTTGGCTGCCACAATATGGCAGGGTATGCTCAGACGTGAGTCCCTTGCTCACTTTGCCACTGGATTCAAGCAAGCCGGGCTGAAGACGGCTGGAATGCCAGAAACCGGTCCTCGGAAGCTTGTTTCCGGTCCAGGGAAGACATGGCTTGGCAGTTCGGGCCGGACTGTTCCCATGAGGCAGAGGGTCAGACTGATTTGCATATAGCCATGTCTGAACTGGGGTGGCAGAGTGGGCTAAAGAACGGTGATGGATTAAACCCAGATCTTTTGACTGGGTGTGAGTGTTTGATTGATTCGGATGCTCCATCCTTCACCACCCCCTTTTGTACTACTTTTGGCCGCCATAAGTGTGGCAGGGTATGCTCAGACGTGAGTCCCTTGCTCACTTTGCCACTGGATTCAAGCAAGCCGGCCTGAAGACGGCTGGAATGCAGGTAACTGGTCTCCGAAGCTTGTTTCCGGTCCAGGGAAGACATGGCTTGGCAGTTCGGGCTGGACTGTTCCCATGAGGCAGAGGGTCAGACTGATTTGCATATAGCCATGTCTGAACTGGGGTAGCAGAGTGGGCTAAAGAACGGTGATGGATAAAACCCAGATCTTTTGATTCGGTGTGAGTGTTTGATTGATTCGGATGCTCCGTCCTTCACCACCCCCTTTTGTACTGCTTTTGGCCGCCATAAGTGTGGCAGGGTATGCTCAGACGTGAGTCCCTTGCTCACTTTGCCACTGGATTCAAGCAAGCCGGGCTAAAGACGGCTGGAATGCCATAAACCGGTCCTCGGAAGCTTTTTTCCGGTCCAGGGAAGACATGGCTGGCAGTTCGAGCGGGACTGTTCCCATGAGGCACAGGGTCAGACTGATTTGCATATAGCCGTGTCCTAACTGGGGTGGCAGGGTGGGCTAAAGAACGGTGATGGATTAAACCCAGATCTTTTGACTGGGTGTGAGTGTTTGATTGATTCGGATGCTCCGTCCTTCACCACCCCCTTTTGTACCGCTTTGGGCTGCCATAAGTGTGGCAGGGTATGCTCAGACGTGAGTCCCTTGCTCACTTTGCCACTGGATTCAAGCAAGCCAGGCTGAAGACGGCTGGAATGCTAGAAACCGGTCCTCGGAAGCTTGTTTCCGGTCCAGGAAAGACATGGCTTGGCAGTTGGGGCTGGACTGTTCCCATGAGGCACATGGTCAGACTGATTTGCATATAGCCATGTCTGAACTGGGGTGGCAGAGTGGGCTAAAGAACGGTGATGGATTAAACCCAGATCTTTTGACTGGGTGTGAGTGTTTGAATGATTCGGATGCTCCGCCCTTCACCACCCCCTTTTGTACCGTTTTTGGCCACCATAAGTGTGGCAGGGTATGCTCAGATGTGAGTCCCTTGCTCACTTTGCCTCTGGATTCAAGCAAGCCAGGCTGAAGACGGCTGGAATGCCAGAAACGGGTCCTTGGAAGCTTGTTTCCGGTCCAGGGAAGACATGGCTTGGCAGTTCGGGCTGGACTGTTCCCATGAGGCACAGGGTCAGACTGATTTGCATATAGCCATGTCTGAACTGGGGTGGCAGAGTGGGCTAAAGAACGGTGATAGAATAAACCCAGATCTTTTGACTGGGTGTGAGTGTTTGATTGATTTGGATGCTCCGTCCTTCACCACCCCCTTTTGTACCGCTTTGGGCTGCCATAGGTGTGGCAGGGTATGCTCAGACGTGAGTCCCTTGCTCACTTTGCCACTGGATTCAAGCAAGCCAGGCTTAAGACGGCTGGAATGCCAGAAACCGGTCCTCGGAAGGTCGTTTCCGGTCCAGGAAAGACATGGCTTGGCAGTTCGGGCTGGACTGTTCCCATGAGGCACAGGGTCAGACTGATTTGCATATAGCCATGTCTGAACTGGGGTGGCAGAGTGGGCTAAAGAACGGTGATGGATTAAACCCAGATCTTTTGACTGGGTGTGAGTGTTTGATTGATTCGGATGCTCCGCCCTTCACCACCCCTTTTGTACCGCTTTTGGCCGCCATAAGTGTGGCAGGGTATGCTCAGATGTTAGTCCCTTGCTCACTTTGCCACTGGATTCAAGCAAGCCGGGCTGAAGACGGCTGGAATGCCAGAAACGGGTCCTTGGAAGCTTGTTTCCGGTCCAGGGAAGACATGGCTTGGCAGTTCGGGGTGGACAGTTTCCATGAGGCACAGGGTCAGACTGATTTGCATATAGCCATGTCTGAACTGGGGTTGCAGAGAAGGCTAAAGAACGGTGATAGAATAAACCCCGATCTTTTGACTGGGTGTGAGTGTTTGATTGATTCGGATGCTCCGTCCTTCACCACCCCCTGTTGTACCGCTTTCGGCCGCCATAAGTGTGGCAGGGTATGCTCAGACGTGAGTCCCTTGCTCACTTTGCCACTGGATTCAAGCAAGCCGGGCTGAAGATGGCTGGAATGCCAGAAACCGGTCTCGGAAGCTTGTTTCTGGTCCAGGGAAGACATGGCTTGGCAGTTCAGGCTGGACTGTTCCCATGAGGCACAGGGTCAGACTGATTTGCATATAGCCATGTCTGAACTGGGGTGGCAGAGTGGGCTAAAGAACGGTGATGGATTAAACCCAGATCTTTTGACTGGGTGTGAGCGTTTGATTGATTCGGATGCTCCGTCCTTCACCACCCCCTTTTGTACCGCTTTTGGCCATCACAGGTGTGGCAGGGTATGCTCAGACGTGAGTCCCATGCTCACTTTGCCACTGGATTCAAGCAAGCTGGGCTGAAGACGGCTGGAATGCCAGAAACCGGTCCTAGGAAGCTTGTTTCTGGTCCAGGGAAGACATGGCTTGGCAGTTCGGGCTGGACTGTTCCCATGAGGCACAGGGTCAGACTTATTTGCATATAGCCGTGTCTTAACTGGGGTGGCAGGGTGGGCTAAAGAACGCTGATGGCTTAAACCCAGATCTTTTGGCTGGGTGTGACTGTTTGATTGATTCGGATGCTCCGTCCTTCACCACCCCTTTTGTACCGCTTTGGGCTGCCATAAGTGTGGCAGGGTATGCTCAGACGTGAGTCCCTTGCTCACTTTGCCACTGAATTCAAGCAAGACAGGCTGAAGACGGCTGGAATGCCAGAAACCGGTCCTCGAAAGCTTGTTTCCGGTCCAGGGAAGACATGGCTTGGCAGTTCGGGCTGGACTGTTCCCATGAGGCACAGGGTCAGACTGATTTGCATATAGCCATGTCTGAACTGGGGTGGCAGAGTGGGCTAAAGAACAGTGATGGATTAAACCCAGATCTTTTGACTGGGTGTGAGTGTTTGATTGATTCGGATGCTCCGTCCTTCACCACCCCCTTTTGTACCATTTTTTAGGTCTGGCCTAAAGATAGCTTTAGCCGTTTTGTCAGATGTTATATATTTCTCTCTCACCTCTAGTAAACCAAAGAAAAGCAGGCACTCTGGATAGCTTATTGTATTGGAGTCTGTTTATTTTTGCAGCGGATTCCAAACACGGATTCGTTTTGCATGTATCATATATGTGTGTGTGTGTATGTATGTGTGTTTATATATGTATATGAGTGTATGTATGTGTATTTGTGCGAGTATATGCTCTCAATCAAGCCTCTTTTACCATTGGTCTGTTTATATGCGTCACAAATAGAAATTCCTACCTCAGTTCACTCCAGCCATTGGATGTTTTCGCTTTGGAGTGTTGTACCAGCGCTGTTTTTATGTCCCCTCAACTCAAATACAAAGCTTTCACCCACCATAAACAGCCAAAATAAGTTATCTAAATGTACTTCAGACACAAAAGAATTAAAATTCTTACATGTCTGCAGTTCCACTACTCATTACTAGGTGTCCCCCACAAGTCAACTGCAAAAGCATTGAAATAGTTTGATGAAGGTGCATTTCAACTTGTTGTTAATAGAGGTCCAGATTAAATCAGAAGCAACTGCTTCATATGACCTGCATGCAGCTGAGTGGGTATGGCTTTAGTATAGAAATTTGCACACAAACCTCTTCTATTTTAATCATTTGTGCTGGTTTCTATAGGATTATTCGCCAAATCTGGTTGATGAGGAGTCAAAGTTACAGATTTCAATACATTCTTGATTTTGTAACAAAATGTTTGTGATCACTCCTTACTCTTTGGAGGAACGTTTATTCACTGGCAAGAACAATAGGGACATCTAGTAATGACTAGTGAAACTGCAACTTCATGTAAGAATTTCACAGCTGTTGACTATGAAATGACAGTAAACACTTGTGGAACTGTAGCTTCATGAAAGAATTTCATACCTTTCGCATTCGACTTTTCAGGGACACCTGGTTGCTATTTGTGGACCGGCACCTTCACAAAGAATATCAATGTATTTCACTTGACGGATACCTAGTAATGACTGGTGGAACTGTAGCGCCATGAAAGAATTTCAGTGCTTTTGAATTTGACTTGTGAGGGACACCTAGTAGCTTCTAGTGGGACTGAAACTTCATGTAAGAATTTCAAAAAGGGCACCTAGTAATGCCATATGGAACTGCATCTTCACCAAAGAATATAAATGCTCAATAAGGCATTGAAGAACTGCCGCTGTGGGCAGGAATTATAAAGGTTTAGCATTTGACTCAAAAGGGGCCTCTAGTAACTACTTGAGGAATAGCAGGTTGGAATATATATATATATATATATATTACCTACTGGCGATAGTCAGTAGGTATATATAGTTAGGATTTTTTTCCTATGGGACTTTTGAAAATTCTATGTCTAATAACTTTGGCGTTTGTGGACGGAATTGGCTGAAATTTTCAGGAAAATGGCACATTTTGTTTCTGAGCAGCCCCTGAAAATTTGGGGGGGGGGGCCGAGAAAAAAGGGGGGTCCCAAAACGCGTTTTTCCCATTCATTTTTCCATAGGGCGGTTGGCCTCACTTTTAGCTCGAACGGCTGAATGGATTTGCACGAAACTTGGCAAAATTGTAGGGACTGTTAGCCCGATGTGCCTTTGCTAGGTCTCAATATATGTGCTTCAGTGGATTTTGAGAAATTAATGTTAAAAAAAAGATATATATCTGTAACAGCGCTCCGGGCAGCGCTCCGGTTCGCGTACTTTTCGCGTAACGGAACTTTGCGATGCGAAGCTGATTGGCTCTCCGGTGTCTGTCAACATTCTAAACAGTCCGGAGCGGCCGCCATCTTGTCTCTCGGTAGGATCGAGAGACAAGAGGAGGCCAAAACAAAGGGGGAAATGAAGGAAAGGGGGCAAGGTAGACCCCTTCTGACCCCCTAGGATTGATGAGGGGGATATTATAGAGCTACGCGGGGCCCAAAAAAAAAAAAAAACCGATTTTTTCGCCGTAGAGACGCGTCTTGGTACACGAACCGGGCAGCTAAATGGGCAGCTAACCGGGAAGCTAACCGGCAGTGTAACGGGAGTCTGAGGAGAAGCTGATTGGCTGTTAACATTGTAAACAGTCTGGAGCGGCCGCCATCTTGTCTCTCTGTTGGATCGAGAGATAAGAGGTGGGAAAAAAAAAGGTGTAAATGAAGGAAAGGGGTAAGGTAGACCCCTCCTGAACCCCTAGGATTGATGAGGGGGCTATTAAAGTTCCCCACGGGGCAAAAGAAAAAAAAATTGCGATTGCGGTTTTGTTTGCGCTGCAGAGACGATACGTCACGGTTATGCGATGCATCATGAGGCGTCTCACGGGCTACGTGATACGTCACGTAATAAAGAATATATTTTACAGCTATAGATATTAGCTTTTAAAAAACCAATGAAATTCACTGAAAAAACCATAGGTTATAGACCATATATAGTTAGGAATTTGCATTTACAAAACCTTGAAAATTCACTGAAAAAACCATGGGTTATAGACCATATATAGTTAGGGATTAGCATTTACAAAACCTTATTTTATTCGCACAAAACCATTGAAATTCCATATATAGTTAGTTGCACTAACTATATATCGCGGACCCGCAATCCACTGCTAATGATGTCACATATTACATCATTCATGACATGGTCAGTGACATCACTGATGACATCACTGATGACATCTCAAATGACATCACTGATGACATTACTGATGACATCTCAAATGACATCACTGATGACATCACTGACATCTCATTTGACATTACTGATCACATCACTGATGATATCATTTATGTGATAATACAATGAACATCTTCAGACTCTAATATAACCTTAGATACACTCAGTGTAAACAGACACTCACAGACTGTCACACATCCATGGAGTTACTCACACACCTAGTCAGTCATGCAAAGAATCAATCACACCTCCATTTCCTCAACTATACAGTTATACACACCTTACTTATTCACACATATACTAACACATATTTACTCTCTTATACAATCCCTGATACAAGTTCACAATGATCCATACAGCCACTCTCACATTCACTGGCTCTTATGTTCAGTTATTTATATATGTCAACTCTCACATGGACTGTGTTTTACATATGTACTTACTTTGACATGTAGCACTGAGATATCCATTCACTCACCAATACACTCATGCACACAGTCAACTGTCCATACAACTGTTTCTACATGCACTTTTGAACCCATACACCTAGGGAATCAACTGCTCACACATCTATGCACAGAGTCATACACCTCCCAGCCACCCACACACATACTCAGTCTCCCATACAAATACTTGGGCAACCATTCAATAACCCATATAGTTACTGATATAGCTACTGATTTAAACATGCAGCAGTTTACAGAACAACATATATAATGATTGCCAAATTAAGACACTTTAGTCACTAACCCATGCACTCAGTGAAACACATTTAATCATTCTCTCATACAGTCAGTCATGCACCTACTAAATCCTTCATCCAGACACTTATACATCCACTCATTCTTCAATATGTAAGACATATTTTAACTTTACAGAAACATACAGTCACTGGGTGTTGTCATTTGAGATGTCATCAGTGATGTCATCAGTGATGTCACTGACCATGTCATGAATGATGTAATATGTGACATCATTAGCAGTGGATTGCGGTCCGCGATATATAGTTAGTGCAACTAACTATATATGGAATTTCAATGGTTTTGTGCGAATAAAATAAGGATTTGTAAATGCTAATCCCTAACTATATATGGTCTATAACCTATGGCTTTTTCAGTGAATATATATATATATATATATCACCAGCAAACTCCTAACACCGCTTCTCCCTCGCAGGATACGGAAATAGAGTACGGACCACAAAGCTGTGAAAATGCCTCCGTTTATTTTAGGTTCAGCTTACAAACAAACGCAGGCAGCCGACACGGTGAGCTCGAAACGGGCGCAGGAGCCGGTTTTGAAGGCTTTGATGTTTGGCTTTTGCGAGTGGACCCGACCCAGCAATCCACTGTGAATGACAATTTTATGATAAATTGGTTTCCGCATACAGGCTCAATGAAGCAATACTGTGTGGTACTTCGGAGTCCAGGAGTGTGAGGCAGCCACGCCCACTGGGGTTGGATTTCCTTTAATTACAGAAGTACACTGATGTAGCGGATCTGAACTTGATGACAGCCTTTGACAAAGTGCAGAGTGTCGTGCTCTCAGAAGTTGCCTCGGGAGTATCACGGAGTCGAAGCCAGACCCACAACTTCTCCTTCCAGGTTCACCATATGCCAGGAATCAGTAACACACCTGAAAGCACATGATGATGCCCAAAAGGGGAAACAGGGGAACAAATCAAGGAAAGGAGGGGAATAAATAAAAGTCTTCTTCTTCTTTGAAGATATGTGTGGAATGGTCCAGGAACCGGAATGTCTTGGTCAGGGATCACTGCAGTCAGGACACAAGAACAGAATTATATGGTATTCTCTATTTACGAAGAATAAGACAAGTCATGATAAACCTCAGACTAAATACCTGTCTTTTATATAGTGTTTACAGAATTCTTTCTTCTTGTGTAAATACAATGTATCTGGAACCTCGTATGTATTCTTTTGATCTTATATGTAAAGAACCGAAATTAGTTGTAGTGTGGATAAGGAACCAACCTAATCGTGAATCACTCATATACTGTCAACTGCCTGGAGGTTTTCACAGGAACAACTACCATCACATACTCTTGCACCAACTCTGATTCAATGTATCCCAGCTCTGAAATGTAAAGGATGGAGATTACCTCTAAGGTGAAGAAAGGGAGCGTAATATTAACCAATTCCCAATAAAAGGCTACCTATATCTTTCTAGGAAACAAAAGAAGGGGTTTGGTTAAAGCGCAGTAAGGCCGCGCCACTAGAAGTATAAAAAAAACAAAGTGCCAATACTGCTCAATTAATCAATCTATTTCTAATAAGCAATGACATTAAACTATTGCCATATACAAAGGACACCCAAATGTCAGATTTAGTCAATTTTAATTTTTAGATTTTTTTATGGTAGAATTTTTTTTAAATTTAAGACAAGGTTATCAATGTTCATAGAAGCAAAGAGAGGGAACGGGGATTTAAAATTCTTTCTTTAGGTACAGTGAAAAGCTTAAAAGAATTGAAGGTACAGCGAATCAGTGGTACCTGAATGTCATCCAACATACAAACCGTGAAACAATCAAAAATTCAAAAGAATCAAACTACTTCCACACTACATCAGACAAACCAGTGAAAAAGGTATAAGAAAGAGAAAAAGGGAAAAAAAGGAAAAAAGGAAGTTTTTTAATACCCTCACCTAAAGTCAAGGAAAATATTAATGGTTTAAGGGGTGGGGTATTAGTGGAATTATTTCAACATTTTTTGTGAAAAACACGTTTCAATCAAAATAACAGGCCATCAGCATGTTTTTACATTCTACAAAATATCACCAATATTATTTTCATTTGATTGGCCTGAACAACAAAACAAGGGTCGACGCGTTTCGAAGCCCCTTAGACACGGGGGTTCTCCTCAGGACCTTAGGGAACTGAATCCTGTGAAAACATAAGAATGACAATCCTTACTAGCAAAACTCCTAGAGTCAACCTTCAACTTCAAAAGAACCAGTACCTGGCTTTGAGAAGTTACCTTATTAACTTCAGTGTATTACGGCAATTGGGTAAACTGCTGAGTACAAAATCACACACATTGTAGGTGGCGGTATCCTAACTGCTGCTGCACCGATGTACTGCTGTTAGAACCAAAAAGACTGGATTGTAATCTCCGAATCAAACATAGAATTGGCACTACTACGATGGATTAGTCGAGCGGGCGTTTACCTTGCATCTGGGATCTAAGTCTCTTTTTCTCGTTAATGGCCATTCATTACTTGCCGGTTATACAGTCTCACCCGGAACCTGCATAGAACACAGAACGCGGAGTCTATCATTAGCCGTATGCGGATACATTAAGTGCAGGATGTCCTGCAGAGTGTTCCCATAATGAATGTGTGTTCTGACGGATTCTGAATATACTAGCACATACCTTAGTCACACCGGGTCTCCTCTCCTTGCGCGGCGTCTCAGGCCAATCAAATGAAAATAAATTGGTGATCTTTTGTAGAATGTAAAAACATGCTGATGGCCTGTTATTTTGATTGAAACGTGTTTTTCAAAAAATTGTTGAAATAATTCCACTAATACCCCACCCCTTAAACCATTAATATTTTCCTTAATTTTAAATAAGGGTATAAAAAAACTTCCTTTTTTCCTTTTTTTCCCTTTTTCTCTTTCTTAAACCTTTTTCACTGGTTTGTCTGATGTAGTGTGGAAGTAGTTTGATTCTTTTGAATTTTTGATTGTTTCACGGTTTGTATGTTGGATGACTGTTAAGTTGTTTTGTGTGATTGAGCACTTACATTCAGGTACCACTGATTCGCTGTACCTTCAATTCTTTGAAGCTTTTCACTGTACCTAAAGAAAGAATTTTAAATCCCCGTTCCCTCTCTTTGCTTATATGAACATTGATAACCATGTCTTAAATTTTAAAAAAAATTCTACCATAAAAAAATCAAAAAATTAAAATTGACTAAATCTGACATTTGGGTGTCCTTTGTATATGGCAATAGTTTAATGTCGTTGTTTATTAGAAATAGATTGATTAATTGAGCAGTATTGGCACTTTGTTTTGTTTATACCTATGTCTTTCAGCAGGGACAAATACCTTGGGAGGAGTCTGGTTCCATTAAATGCTAATAAATCATAAGCGAAGCAACTAGCGTCGTTGCTAAGAGGAAGAGTTACAACCTGACTCTTCAATTATAATGCGAAAAGACAATGACCATTCCTATAATAGAAATTAATCTCGCATCATGCAACGTGCACTTCTGTACATGTTTCCGTTTTGAACCATTAAGTTCGTACACACATAAAGGAATTTACAACGCGGGCAATAAGGGACAAACATATACTATGTTCGTAATCACAGAACCGAAGGAACACAAACCAGAGACAGGGTTTTCACAGAGACATAAAGAGACGGCCACAGTATCTAAAGAAAGCACGAAGAACGTACCGTCGCCCCCCGGTAATCCCGACGAACCCGCTTGAATGCCACCACCGTGTCCCGACCGAAATCAGCTATGCCCCGGAAGCGGAAGAACGCAAAGCGTTCACGGAGCCGCGGGGACGATCTAAATGTGGCCAGGTATCTCTATGCGCATGCGTCAGCCTTCGCGCATGCGCTTATCGCATCAGCGGTCATGTTGCCAACCATCTGGGGAATCGTATCTTGCCAACCAACTCTGCAGGCACGACAGTACACCCCTCCCAAACACCCCCCTACTGGTCTTGGCTTGACGGGGTAACGTCTGTGAAAAGCGCGCACCAAACTGGGTAAATGACCCTGACTTGCGGGTTCCCAACTACGCTCCTCTATACCGTATCCCTTCCAATGGATTAAATACTGTAATCTACCTCTGCTCCTTCGAAAATCCAGGATTGATTCAACCTCATATTCCTCTTCAGAATCCATAAGTATAGGATCAGGGTTCAGCGGTAGTCGAGTGCCCGGTTCAACAGGTTTCAAGAGGGACACGTGAAAAACCGGATGTATTTTTATAGAGGGAGGTAACTCCAGTTTCATAGCAACCGGATTTATCACCTTGACCACTGGGAAGGGTCCTATGTATTTAGGTTTGAATTTACAGGATCCCTTCAAACTGATATGTTTCGTGGATAACCAAACCCTATCCTTGAGTTGGTAAACAGGCTCTTGAGTTCTGTGAACGTCCGCTCCCCTCTTGTAAGCAGTCTTGGCCCTGTCCAAATTGACTTGAATGTTATCGTGAATCATGTGAAGATGCTGTACCAGGTCTACCACGGCAGGGATATCACAGGAAGTAGCTGGAGGAATGGGTAGAACTTTGGGATGAAATCCGTGAGAACCATAAAATGGTGTAAATAAAGTGTAAAAATGATGGTTGTTATTGTATGACAACTCAGCCAACCATAGAATCTCATCCCAATCCTGTTCCTCCTGTAGGGAATGACATCTCATGAACTGCTCAAAACTCTGATTCACACATTCCGTCTGTCCATCCGTCTGGGGATGGTGACTGGAGGACAGTCACACCTCAACATTCAGGGACTTACATAGCTGCCTCCAGAACTTTGAAATAAATTGTGACCCTCCATCCGTAATCAGAACCGAAGGGATACCATGCAAGCGAACGATCTGTTGCAAGAAGACCGTAGCTAAGGAGTTGGAGGACGGAAGTCCAGGTAAAGGGATGAAATGCATAGTCTTCGTGAACAAGTCTACGACTACCAGTAGTGTGTTATTCCCCTTAGTAGTACATGGCAGCTCCACGATAAAGTCCATGGAAACCGTATGCCATGGACCCGGTGGAGTGGGGATTGGGTACAGCAGACCTACTGGTTTGATATGGGAAGGTTTACCCTGGACACATTCATGACAGGTTTTCACATAATCTTGTACGTCTTGATTCAAATTAGGCCACTAACAGTAGCGTCTAACCATTTCCATAGTTTTTTTATACCCTGGATGTCCAGCTACCCCTTGTGTATGACACCACTGTAGTACCTCTTGCTGCAACTGAATGTCGGGGATATATAAACCTCCCTGTATGTAAAGTAGTCCTTCTTTCATCTGAGAAGTGTGTGTCAGGAGAATTTTCCTAGAACTAGGCCTTTGTTGAGCTTCTGCCACCAGTTGTAGGAATTGTTCTTCTACTGTGAGTGTCCCTATTATCTTATCCGGTGCTATGATTGCAGGGGGATGTTCATCAATTAGGGGTGCTTCGAAACCAATACCGGACAGAGCATCCGCCTTCCCGTTCTTCTTTCCAGCTCTGAAATGTATTTCGAAATCATAGCCACAGAAGAATTGGGTCCATCTAAGTTGCCTCATGGATAATGCTTTTGTGGTCTGTAGATACTGTAGATTTCTATGGTCTGTTATGATGGTGACTGTATATCGGGTGCCTAATAAATATTGTCGCCATTCTTCCAGAACTTTTTTGATTGCCAATAGTTCTCTTTCCCCAATGGCATAATTAATTTCAGCAGGGGATAGTTTGTGTGAGTAGTAAGCTACTGGATGTAGTTTTCCTGTGTCTGGGTGGACCTGTGATAACACCCCCCCAAATGCCACTTGGAGGCGTCTACTTCAACAACAAAAGGGCTCTGTTGATCGGGGTGTCTTAAGATAGGTGCGCAAGTGAACTCCTTCTTTAACCTAGTAAAAGCCTCCTCCGCTTCGGAAGACCAAACAAAAGGAGTATAATTTCTCAAGAGTCTGGTGATGGGTGTAACAATCTCTGAAAATTTGTCAATGAACCGCCTACAAAAATTGGCGAAGCCAAGGAATCGCTGTATATCTTTGACTGTCTCAGGTGTAGGCCATTGTGTAACTGCTTGAATCTTATGAGGGTCCATCTGTAATCCCTGAGCGGATATGATAAAACCCAAAAAAGATACTCTTGTTCTATGAAAGAAACATTTATCAAGCTTGCAGAACAGGAAGTTTTCTCTCAATTTAGTAAAGACTGATCGGACATGGGTCACGTGCTCTTCCAAACTATCTGAATAAATAAGCAGATTGTCAATATACGCAATGACACACTTGTCCAGTAGTTCCTTCAACACATCATTAATAAAATATTGAAAGGTAGAGGGCGCATTGCATAATCCGAATGGCATCACCATATATTCAAATAATCTGTACTTTGTGCAAAACACAGTCTTCCACTCATCTCCCTCCTACACTCTCACAAGATGGTAGGCTCCCCTCAAGTCCAGTTTAGTGAAGAATCTGGAGTTCTTAACCTGATCGAGAAGGGAGGAGATGAGAGGCAGTGGATAACGATTCTTAATTGTTACTGCATTAAGGGAGCGATAGTCAATGCAGCACTGTAGGCCACCCGGATGAATCCTAGATCCAGCATTTTATCTAAATATTCCCTTAGGTACACGTTCTCTTTTTCGGTTAGAGCATATGACATTTTGATGCGGCGCCTGGAGGAAGTGGGTATTGAGGGGAAGGCTCTTCAATGGTTCCGCTCTTTCCTATCGGACCGGTTTTTCAAAGTGGCCATTCCACTTGGTCAGTCCTCTTTCCATCCTTTGGGACTGGGAGTCCCTCAGGGCTCTGCGTTGAGCCCCACTTTGTTTAATCTATATGTGAAACCGCTGGCTGCTGTCGTCAGACAATGTGGCTTAACCATGACATCCTATGCCGACGACACGCAGCTGGCGGTGACACTCAGTGGGGACCCTGAGGTGACTGCGCCCAGATTCCGTGCAGGACTTATAGCTGTGGCGAACTGGATGCGTAGTAATTGCTTACAGCTAAATGCCAAGAAAACCGAGGTCCTGATTCTAGGGAAGCAGGCGGAACTTTGGGGAGATCAGTGGTGGCCTCCTGAGTTGGGGGTGTCCCCCATCCCAGCGGCCGAAGTCAAGAACTTGGGGGTCTGGCTGGATCCTAACCTCTCTTTTACCAGCCACACAAAGAAGATTGCAGCTACCTGCTATGGTATTCTGCGAGGACTGAGACCAGTACTCAAATTCTTCGACCCTCCTACTCGGCAACTGGTGGTCCAGGCCTCCATCCTTTCTCGGCTGGACTACGGGAGTGCACTGCTGCTTGGAGTAAATCAGGCTGAGGCCACTAGGCTGCAGAGGGTGCAGAATGCCGCTGTGCAGGCCACTGTTGGCCTCCCGAGACGTCGTTCTGTCTCTGCCGTCCTGACCTCCCTTCACTGGCTGCCGGTCAGACAGAGAATCAAATTCAAGGCTCTCTGTCTGCCATTTAAGATCCTGAAACTTTCCTCTCTTCCTGCCCTTGCGGGCCTTGTCTCTCCCTATATCCCCACGCGGTCTCTCAGGTCGGAATCTCTTCATCTGGCGATTAAGTCTAGGTTCAGACTGAGTAGGATGGGAGGTCGCTCCTTTCGTGTTTTGGCGGCTGGATTATGGAACTCACTCCCTGTCCATATTCGTGCCCTAATAGCTTGACTCTCTTCAGACGCGCTATAAAAACCCACCTGCTTACCTCCGCTGACTGATTCCCTCTCTTTCCAGCATTGATCTGTTGTGTTGTGGTACTCGATCAGGCGCCAGGACGCCCCTTCGCTGGGGCAGCTGTGCGCCGAATAAAAGTTATTAACATAACATAACATAACATAACATACTCTGCTGGTAGGGATGCAGGCACCTGCCTAAAGGTCAATTCTGCAGTCATATTCCCTGTGAGGGGGGAGAGTTGAGGCTTTCTCTGCATTGAATATATCCTGAAACTCATTGTATATATTAGGTAAGGAGGTATCAGGTTCTTCTACACTGAATTGTTCAGTGGAAAACATTGCCGCTAAGCTGGGCCGAAGCCGGAGATCATCTTGAGATGGCACTTTAGTACATGTTGTTTCCACTTCAACTTCTCGTGTAACAGTAGTCTCAGGTTTTACATGATCTGCACATGTTGATTCATTGAAAGATATCTGACCCTTAATCCAGTCTATCAAAGGATTGTGTTTCCTCAACCAGGGAAGACCCAACACCACTGGGAACTGAAGGGACTGGATCAAGTCAAAGGAAAGAGTTTCCCAATGATCTGAGACCAAAGTTACTTCCAATGTTTCGGTGGAATGTGTGATAGGCCCAGATTGTAAGGCACTCCCTTCTATAGTGTATACCTCATCTCTGGTGGCTTTAAGAATTCTTGGAATCATATTTTCTGTCGCCCAATGATCATCCATAAAGTTTCCAGAAGCCCCAGAATCAACCATTATTGAGACCTTTTTACTAACATCAGCCCACTGCAATACAGACGCGATAAAGAAATGACTCTGTGTATTGTATAGTGATGAGACCATCAATCCCAAACGACCCGATGCCTCAGCCTCTTTCCGCTTCGGGTCTTCTAGTTTTCCAACCGCCTTGTGGAACGTGGTTTAACGGGACATTCCCTCAAGAAATGACCGGCCTTTCCACAATATAGACAAAGCTTATAGTCCCTCCTACGCTGCTTTTCAGCTTCACTAAGAGAACTCCTGACGCTTCCTATTTGCACAGGTTCATGGTTTTCCATCTTTGCCTCCTGCTCTGTTCCTTTCTCTTTATAGGGCGTTTTGTTATAGTCAACCCGGACCCTATCCTTTCTCCTTTCACCCAAACGATGATCCAATTTTATTACCAGATCCATTAGTTCAGTACAGGTGTCAGGGGGATCTACAACATGAGCTAGTGCATCTTTCAACTCGTCACGTAGACCCTTGTAAAATAAGGCACTACGCTTTTCCATAGGCCATTCTGCTTCAGCTACTAGTCAATTAAATGTAGAGATATAAGTAGGTAGATCCTTACTACCTTGTCTAAGAGTTAATAACTCCGTATCTGCTGCGTGGGTGAATGTGTGCTTATCGAACAGTTTACGTAGTTCGCTCTTAAAATTGGTATAATTCAGTAGTAAAGGATCATCCCTTTCTATGAGAGGCATAGCCCAATTAGCTGCAGCACCCCCTAAAAAGGAATTCATAAAAGCCACCTTGGCCTGATCTGAAGGAAAATGAGTTGTTTTACACATGTAATGAAGCTGGCATTGACTGATAAACGCCCCCCATTTGGCAGGGTCACCATGGAACCTTTCAGGAGGGGCCAGGTGTATAGCGGGAGGTGGGGTCACTACCTGTATTACCGGGTTTTGGGAACTAGATCCACCCCCTTCTCTGACTGTACCGGTTAAGGCCTCGAGCCGAGTTGTGAAGTTGAAGAAGTTGATGTACATAGACAGCATTCATTCCCCTTCTTCTCCCACTCCTCTCCCTGTGAGCGCCATGAATACCGTAAACTATTGACCGTATCACTCTGTCAGAAAAAGCCCCTACCCCTGTGCATATGTACAGCCAGTTTAGGCACCATGGCCTTTTTACCCATTAGGATCTCTGGTTTCCCTCCTGCGCGTATCTTAACCCCCCCCCCCTCTCTCATGCATAGACCATGAAGCCCTCTCCCTCTGCGCGACCCCGCTGTGAAAGGCAACTCTCCCCCTTGACTCGCACAAAACCCCCCCCCCTATTCCTTCTTGGAGAGGCATCCTTCGCCTTAGCTGACGTAGCCCTCCCCAGCTGCACCTGACTGCCCCCGCTCTCTCATGTACGGGTCATGAGATCTCTCTCGCTCTCTGTGTGACTCTGTCCTTGTGTCCGCCCTGGCTACCCCTCCCTTCTCCTCACGTGGGAAAGTCATAAACCTTCTTCTTCTGCAAGACCCTGTCCTTGAGAGCCACGGCCGCGCCTGACCAACACCTCCTTCCCTTCCATGAATGCCCCTCTGTTGACAAGCCTTCCCTCCGCGCTCGATTGTCCACGCGGCATGAATGCCCCTCCTTTGATGACCCTTTCCCCTGAGTCCGGCTGACCACACATGTCCGAGGCCATCGCCTGGGCCAGGAGATACCATTTACTGCCCTTATTGTATGAAGTCACTCCTCTTCAAAGGATCCTCTATTGGTCTTAGCCACCCCACCCCCTGGGCTATGATCAGGCGTACACGTCCTACGAAACACTCAGCTGCGTGATTGCCCTCCCCTCTTATCAGCAGGTCAAGGGTCCCCATTGTGAATGTATATGGGTAGGATCACCACGAGGATTATAGGTTCACCACGAGGATTAAAGGGATGTCTTTCTTTTGCGTCATACAGTCCTGATTGTGTTATCAAGTGTTCTGTAGGGTATAAAAGCAAGAGTCTCAGCTCACTTGTTAGAGCACCTCCCGAAAGACACTGTGTTTCGTGTCCGAAATGACTGGCTCTCCTCATGAGAAATAAACTCTGTTCTTGATTCCTGCTCCCAGCGCCCGTCTCTTTATTATTGGTAACTATTCAACATGGGAACTAAGGGGCGGTTTGCGCCAGCAGCCTGGGCATCGATAGGATTACGGGCTCATTTTCCACAATTGGCGTCCCAACGCGGGGTCCATCAGTGACATGGGGTTCGGTAAGAGAGATCCAGACGAAGAAGTGAACATCTAAATGATCGGGGCATGCCTGCCTTGAGAGGGCCCTCGCCCGGCGGCCGATCGACAGAACTTCACCAATTCTGAACGGACCTCTCTTGAAGTGACCTATTGTCCTGACTGGAATCCCACAGGAATGCTACATGGAGTAAGAGAACGAATGGGCGCTGGAGGAGGAAGTCGAAGAACTGTCCGTATGGTCCGGTCCGGGTAAGATTAAGTAGGGCGTTTTTACGCCTGATTGGTAGGGTGGTTCTATCCACCTGATTGATTGATTGTTTGTATTGAAAATCGGTATTTGTATACCGAAATTGTTGGTATTGGTTCATTTAGCTTTGAGGGCTACTTGACATATTGGTTCTCTTCTGAGAACGAGACATTCTCTGTTTTCAAACAGCGGCGAATAGGAACGTCGTCCCTCTTTGCAGATAGAGAAAGGTAGGTAAATGCAGACTTTTGTCCCCGGTATTAATCCGTCATGCCTACTTTTCTCCCCACTGAATTGTTTGAAGTCGATTAATAATCGATTGTTGTTCTTTGAGAATTGTTTGAAGTCGATTAATAATCGATTGTTGTTCTTTGAGAATTGTTTGAAGTCGATTAATAATCGATTGTTGTTCTTTGAGATCTTCCCTGTCTACAAACTGAGACGAGTAGAAATATTCTGTCTTCCTTTTTGGATAGCGAAGGGCAGGTAATGCAGACATTTGTCCCCGTTGTAATCGGTCATGCCTGTTTTTCTCCCCACTGATTGGTTGGTTGCCGGGACATTGTTGTTCCAGGAATTGTTTCGTTTGAGGTATTTTCTGCCTGCAAACAACGTGGAATAGAAATATTCTATCTAGTCTTTGCAAGTAGTAAAGGGTAGGTTATGCCCCTTTGTGAATTCGTCAGTCCTACCCACTCCCCACTGTTTGGGGGGTAGCTCGCATGGTCCGCCCAGGAGACTACCCTTATGGAGGACATATGCTCCCCGCTCATGGGCCATTTAGTGGAGGTAGACCATCTGGTCCGTCCAGGAGGCTACCCTAGTAAATGGAAGTACATCGCTCGGTCTGTCCAGGATGATACCCTAATGAAGGAATATATGTTCCCCTTTTGATCGATAATCTCGTTCCACCCCGGACCATTTATTGGAGGGAACTCGTCTGGTCCGTCCAGAAGTACCCCCTAGTGAAAAGGACACATAAAAATATGAAGTGATCACCGTTCCCTACTAACAGAAAGCTTTAGCTCGAAGCACGCTAAGGAAGAGAAAGAAAAATAGAAAAAGAAATCAGGCTAAGTCAGTAACCCCCTGATGAGCTTTTGACTTCACTAAAAATAAGAAACATTAGAAATAGTTCGTAACAAGAAATATAAAATGGCGAAAAGTTTGGCAGCAAAAATAGCCACGAGGTAGCTAGGCTTCACTGCCTGTTCCTGCTCCCAACATGCCTGCCTCATTGCCCGCCACGCCCAAATAACGGTCACATGAAATAGAAACAATCCAATAGGTACCTACCCTCATTCCGGAAGGTCCCAAAGTGCAACAGGTCCGCGGTTACGCCCATCCGGAAGGCGAGGCCTCGAGGCACGAGGGGCCCGCCTGACCACGGTCGGGAGGAGATGATGTTGGGCAGGCGGTCCAAAGAATGGCAGAGTCCTCTCCTTCTCTCCTCTTCCGCTGCCCTGCAGGCCACGGGGGGGGGGCTGTCTTGCCTCAGCCACCGACCACCCCCCCCTTCTGTCTCTCGCCTGGTCCGACCCACGAAGAAGGCCGAAGCCGAAGGCGAGAATGGCGGCGAATCAAATAGTCCCGCCACATGTCAAATTCCTGGATAGTTACAGGTAGTGCCGCCACATGTCGACGCCTGGACAGTTCCAGATAGTCCCGCCACATGTCAAGGGAAAGGGGGGGCTGTCTTGCCTCAGCCGCCGACCACCCCCCCCATCTTCAATAGCCAGCACGGCCAATATCGAGACGACGGAGCCGAGTAACGGCGCGGGGTCGCTGGAAGGGGGAGGTGACGCGAACGAGCCTCCCCCACCTCCCTCCAGGTGGAGGCTTCCAGCGACACCCCAATGCTCTTACTTAAAGAGGGTCAACATCATAAAGCGGTCCTCTGCCCAGGACGGGCACACGCTCCATGCCTTCTCCCCTCAACCTTGAAGATTCTATAAGAGCCGGGGGGCACCCCGATCCCTCCGCATGGGTGCCCCCGCCCCCTTCACTGGGAACCACGACACCGGTGCAACTCCTGCCGGCACCAGCCTCGGATTGGAAATGGCTAAAATGAAGCCACGGCACGGACTTGTTCAGTTCCGGAGGAACGCCAGGATGACCCGGTAGGAAAATTGTTGCCGCCCTTCCCACTCTTTGACTCATGGTCCATATTTGCTAAACTGTTAACCACATAGCACAAAACTTTTTGAACTACCAACGGAAAGTTCTGGGCCAACCACGCGAGACTAGAGACTTTCTGACTGTGCTGGAACTTGCCTGACCCCACCTAAAATGGCGCCGCCACAAAATGAAACATATTTTGAATAAACTTTGTTGCACCCAGGTTGCGCAGCTTGTTGTCCCGAGATCTATGTGCAGTTTTTGGATAATGAAAGTAGATATGAAGGGCGTTGAGTATGTGCTTGGATAATGAATTGACTTGGGGTGGGTACTGATTATGATTTGGAAAATGAATTGGTGTAACTTAGATAACGAATGAGTATTGGATAAATGAATTTTTGAATTAATTAAAAATGAATTCTTGACATGCATCATGTTTGCTCTGTAAGGAAATTTTAATACGATTTTATTTGCACTGCTGCACTTTATGCAATGAACTGCCACCAATTTCGTTTATTAAAAGTATTTTGAAGAAGAAAGCATGGTCGTAGCAGTTGCATTAATGAGTTTTGGATGCCTTACTACTGTGAGCGAAGAGTAAGTATGATGAAGGATGAAGATCAAAAGGGACCAGATATTTAGCAGCTACCTTATGTGCCACAAGCAGCCGGAAAAGTGTTTCAGATAACCCTTTAAATGACACCACAGAAAATGCCACCTGACCGTCACCCTTGCACCCGATAAAGAGGGTTACGACCAAGTAGCTCATGTAGATACTCAGATCGTCAATGATTATCTATCTGACACCACTGGTCCCTCTGGGCTGAAATGCCGAGATGGCAAGGGAATGCAGTACGAGGAGATAGGGCGAGTATATGGTAGGTAGAAACATTTTCGAACTACTGCATGATGATGTGCTTTGAATGCTGCCCCCCCCCACCCCTTCTTTTCCTCCCTTCTGCAGGTCACGTCGGAACGTCGGCTGAGGTGTGGAAGAGCGACGGTTGGACCACCAACGAAAAAGGGAAGGGGGGAATATGTGTTTAGTCACTATAACGATAAATTTTTAAAAGACGTAGGCTTAACATGACTGTTCCTCCTTAGGACATAGCGACTGAGAGGATGGACTGACATAGAAACTGGACAGGTACTGAATGACGAAAAATTGACTAGAAATGACGTATTAAATAATGTAACTGGACGTTTGACTAGGTAGGGAAAGGACAAAGAAAAATTATACAGGTAAGGGTTGCCACGGCACCACCCGTCTAGGAAGTTAGAAATGTTGCTGATGTTCAAAATGCACTACCCCCTTTCTCACACTCTTATAGATATAGCCAAGCTGTCCGACTGTTCTCCCGATCAATACTTGCCGTTGCCTCAGCCTGGAGAACTTCCCACCACAGGAGGGAACAGAAAAATGGCTTAAGATCCAACCATGGGTAACTAGCACGACCAGGTTAATTACTGATCGACCAGCCGAGGTGTGAGTATTGGTAATTGGGAACGCTCGCAGGCATGACAAGCGAGAAGGGAAAGGGGGGAAGGGTAGAAAGAGCAAGCACGTAGATAAAACAGGATAGTAAAGATACGTAGGATATACATATAAAAACAGATCTTGTAGGCTAACAATTGTTTCCTGTCTTGTCATGAATGTCTTGTATATGTGTAATACATGTGCCGTCTTCCCTGTCTGAGTTTGTGTGTGTATAAGGTACGAATTTATGTCTTCCCTCTGTCTGTATCTGTGTGTTACCTGACCTTTGCTGTTCCGTGTCGTGAGCGCACTAAATGACCTATTTTTGTACACGTCTCTCTCTCTCTCTCTCTCTCTCTCTTCCTACATGTCATACGTGTACCGAATGGCTCGTTTAGATTGCGGACGACTCTCACTCTCTATGAGAGTCTCCCTATTCTCTCTCCCTCATTGGTAAAATTGTGCCCCACCGGCACCAGTCTGATTTGATACATATTGAACGCGAAGGTGTTCAGCGAAATTGACCGAAACTAAAATGATTGTATCTCGCCATATTACTGCCTCTCCTTTCTGCAAAAATGAATGAACTTGAATTGGCTGAAAAGGAAAGGACAGGTAAGACGACTAAAGTCCCCCAAATCTGGCCATTTATAGGGGAACTGTATGTCAATGGCACCTTATGTCTGTTCTTCAGAGACGAACGCCAACGTCCAGATTGAACTCCCAACGCCCGGATTGCCCCACCCCCTTTTGCACCCAAGCGCAAGCGCCCGAAGCATCCCCGCCCCATTTTTTGATAAACCCCAATTGCTGTCCCGAATATAAACTTGATGCACATGAGTAGCTGTTGACCCTCGAGAATACCCTGTTTTGCCTGACTCTCGATAATGGCACCCCCGCCCTGTTCGAAAAGGTTAGCCAGTCCTGATGGGAAATGCTCTGTAAAATGCTGAATATGATGTAATGCACAGTTGATGGGAACATCACTTGACTTATAAGACGATGAATAGACCTACCATGAACCCAGTAGGAATACTGACACATGCACTGCTTGGTAATGGACCTCTGACTGTGACCAATGAGCGTATCTCCCAAATGCGTAGAATTGAGGGAGGAATTCACATGCATAGATATCTTCTTTTGCCATTTCACTGAAACCTTGTCTTGTACCTATTCAAAGATTCACGATCACCGAAGGAGATGGGTCAGAAGTGACGTACAGCCTGGCTGCGGATCTTGGGACTCGTGTGACCTCGACCAAAGGTGGAGCCGCAGAGCAACAGGATACGGGACGAGACCGCAATTTCAACGTGGAAAATGAAAAACGGTGGGCCGCCTCGAAGCCCCCCGCCTGCTAACCCACGTGTGCCTGGAGTCTCCGTCCCCCTTCCTTGAGCCCGACGGATGGGCCTGCCTGCTTGTTATCCTTTGCTCCCTTGGTCCCTTTTGTGTGTCCCAGGAACTCTGACCCAACTCCGCCCTCTCCCCTATCGACTATTTGGACCACACTCACCCTCTTTTCCACGTGACTTTTTGCCAAGGGAAAGAACAGCATCCCACTGGGAATAGGGTGCTGCCATAGAACTGTGGGTGCCGAGCATAAGGCGCCGCCAACCGGATTGTTTAGGGAACAGGACTGTGGTCTAACAGCAGAGGACTGACCGCACCCTGCAACGCGTAAGGATAAGAACCGAGCTGGACCTATAGCTCCACCGCCGGTGCTCAACAGCGCCAACGAAAGTACTCGGACTAGAGCCTACCAGTGATGGCTCACTGACAAAAAGACACTGGGACGAAGAAATATTGTGTATTGAACTGAATTCCGCTCTCAACTACCTGGTCAAAACTGTTCATTGGTCACATTTTTTTAAGTCGGAAAGATTTTTGCTATGTAGTGCGTTTAAATTGTTAGGAACACAAAGAAAAGCAATTTTCTATGTACTGCATTCTGCCCATCACCTTAACTGTCTATGATTGTACGCCAAAATGTTAGTATCGACAAAATGCTAATTCATCAACGATGCCTGTCTACCTGTAAACCCATCAATTGCAAATATGACTGCTGCTATGTAAAAAGGGGCGACTGTGAAAGTTGAAGAAGTTGATGTACATAGACAGCATTCATTCCCCTTCTTCTCCCACTCCTCTCCCTGTGAGCGCCATGAATACCGTAAACTATTGACCGTATCACTCTGTCAGAAAAAGCCCCTACCCCTGTGCATATGTACAGCCAGTTTAGGCACCATGGCCTTTTTACCCATTAGGATGTCTCTGGTTTCCCTCCTGCGCGTATCTTAACCCCCCCCCCTCTCTCATGCATAGACCATGAAGCCCTCTCCCTCTGCGCGACCCCGCTGTGAAAGGCAACTCTCCCCCTTGACTCGCACAAAACCCCCCCCCCTATTCCTTCTTGGAGAGGCATCCTTCGCCTTAGCTGACGTAGCCCTCCCCAGCTGCACCTGACTGCCCCCGCTCTCTCATGTACGGGTCATGAGATCTCTCTCGCTCTCTGTGTGACTCTGTCCTTGTGTCCGCCCTGGCTACCCCTCCCTTCTCCTCACGTGGGCAAGTCATAAACCTTCTTCTTCTGCAAGACCCTGTCCTTGAGAGCCACGGCCGCGCCTGACCAACACCTCCTTCCCTTCCATGAATGCCCCTCTGTTGACAAGCCTTCCCTCCGCGCTCGATTGTTCACGCGGCATGAATGCCCCTCCTTTGATGACCCTTTCCCCTGAGTCCGGCTGACCACACATGTCCGAGGCCATCGCCTGGGCCAGGAGATACCATTTACTGCCCTTATTGTATGAAGTCACTCCTCTTCAAAGGATCCTCTATTGGTCTTAGCCACCCCACCCCCTGGGCTATGATCAGGCGTACACGTCCTACGAAACACTCAGCTGCGTGATTGCCCTCCCCTCTTATCAGCAGGTCAAGGGTCCCCATTGTGAATGTATATGGGTAGGATCACCACGAGGATTATAGGTTCACCACGAGGATTAAAGGGATGTCTTTCTTTTGCGTCATACAGTCCTGATTGTGTTATCAAGTGTTCTGTAGGGTATAAAAGCAAGAGTCTCAGCTCACTTGTTAGAGCACCTCCCGAAAGACACTGTGTTTCGTGTCCGAAATGACTGGCTCTCCTCATGAGAAATAAACTCTGTTCTTGATTCCTGCTCCCAGCGCCCGTCTCTTTATTATTGGTAACTATTCAACATGGGAACTAAGGGGCGGTTTGCGCCAGCAGCCTGGGCATCGATAGGATTACGGGCTCGTTTTCCACAGAGTGGTCAATGCCTGGGTTTCTATTTGCAAATTTACCATCATGTTTGCTAGGTCTCTTAAATTCAACTCCATGATAGTCGGGCGGCAAAATTGTAAAAAGGCTTTGTGTTCTGTCGTGCTCTCAGAAGTTGCCTCGGGAGTATCACGGAGTGAAGCCAGACCCACAACTTCTCCTTCCAGGTGCACCATATGCCAGGAATCAGTAACACACCTGAAAGCACATGATGATGCCCAAAAGGGGAAACAGGGGAACAAAACAAGGAAAGGAGGGGAATAAATAAAAGTCTTCTTCTTCTTTGAAGATATGTGTGGAATGGTCCAGGAACCGGAATGTCTTGGTCAGGGATCACTGCAGTCAGGACACAAGAACAGAATTATATGGTATTCTCTATTTACGAAGATTAAGACAAGTCATGATAAACCTCAGACTAAATACCTGTCTTTTATATAGTGTTTACAGAATTCTTTCTTCTTGTGTAAATACAATGTATCTGGAACCTCTATGTATTCTTTTGGTCCTATATGTAAAGAACCGGAATTAGTTGTAGTGTGGATAAGGAACCAACCTAATCGTGAATCACTCATATACTGTCAACTACCTGGAAGTTTTCACAGGAACAACTACCATCACATACTCTTGCACCAACTCTGTTTCAATGTATCCCAGCTCTGAAATGTAAAGGATGGAGATTACCTCTAAGGTGAAGAGAGGGAGCGTAATATTAACCAGTTCCCAATAAAAGGCTACCTATGTCTTTCAGCAGGGACAAATACCTTGGCTGGAGCCTGGTTCCATTAAATGCTAATAAATCATAAGCGAAGCAACTAGCGTCGTTGCTAAGAGGAAGAGTTACAACCTGACTCTTCAATTATAATGCGAAAAGACAATGACCATTCCTATAATAGAAATAAATCTCACATCATGCAGCGGGCACTTCTGTACATGTTTCCGTCATGAACCATTAAGTTCGTACACACATAAAGGAATTTACAACGCGGGCAATAAGGGGCAAACATATACTATGTTTGTAATCACAGAACCGAAGGAACGCAAACCAGAGACAGGGTTTTCACATAGACATAAAGAGACGGCCACATTATCTAAAGAAAGCACCAAGAACGTACCGTCGCCCGCCGTAATCCCGACGAACCCGCTTAAACGCCACCACCGTGTCCCGACCGTAATCAGCTATGCCCCGGAAGCGGAAGAACGCAAAGCGTTCATGGTGCCGCGGGGAGGATCCAAATGTGGCCAGGTATCTCTATGCGCATGCGTCAGCCTTCGCGCATGCGCTTATCGCATCAGCGGTCATATTGCCAACCACCTGGGGAATCCTATCTTGCCAACCAACTCTGCAGGCACGACACAGAGTGCACGAAATGCGTCAGGCTTGCAAGAACAAAGCTGTGTATGTCGTTCACTTGCAATTGAGCTGCCTTCATTAAATTCCTTTGGCAATACTTACCTGCCTGATGGCTCTTCCAAGGGGGTAACTCTTTCTGTTGGTGTGTGTATATAGAGTCGACTCCTCGAGACGACTCACACTGCTGTTGATTAAATATGCTGACATAGATCAGGCCAGATTACTTAATGAGATAGATGCCCTAAATAAAGAACTTGGAAAAATGGGGCAAGAAGAGGAGATCAAAAAACTACGTAAGGATATGGAAACACGAATTAAAAAAGAAGAGTAAAAAATAAAAGAAAGAAAAACGGAAAAGTTTCAACGAGATAAAATGGATTATAAGTTAGGGCAGATATTTACTTTTGCTAAAAAATATGATGCGGCAAGACAATCGCAACAAAAACAAGGATCTATAGCCAAGAAAACTAATGTTCGCCAAAGGAAGGTGGGGGAAGAAATAGCCACCAGCAGTTCAAGCGAACAAATAACATCTAACAGTGAAGAGGAATCAGAGTTAAGAAATCCCCCAGGTGGAACCAATGGAAAGAAACCGTCTCCGGGGGAAGAGATGAATATTTTAGCAGCACAAAGATTGGCTTCTTTAAGATCCAGAAATCCGCCGCAGACAAATGCAAATGCGCAAAAAACAAGCGCAAACAAAGGCGCAAAGCAGCAAACCGAAAATCAAAACGTGCAAAAAAAGAAAAAAACATACTGGAGAAAAAAATGAATGAAACCAACAAAACTGTGGTTAACTTGTCTAAAATAACTTTGACAAGGGATGAAGAGGAAACGTTGAGTTTGGGACTATCGTACTGCCCTCCTCAAAACTTTGATTATCCAGGAGTCCGGATGGACATATACAAAGGAATAAGAAAATTAAAGTTGAAAAAGATATTTGCAACAAAAAATAAACGAAGTGAAGATAACACACAGGGTGACTTACAACCCGAATCCACACCTCCAGGAATGAATACTGAAATGGAATTATGTTGCTTCCAGCGACACCCCAATGCTCTTACTTAAAGAGGGTCAACATCATAAAGCGGTCCTCTGCCCAGGACGGGCACACGCTCCATGCCTTCTCCCCTCAACCTTGAAGATTCTATAAGAGCCGGGGGGCACCCCGATCCCTCCGCATGGGTGCCCCCGCCCCCTTCACTGGGAACCACGACACCGGTGCAACTCCTGCCGGCACCAGCCTCGGATTGGAAATGGCTAAAATGAAGCCACGGCACGGACTTGTTCAGTTCCGGAGGAACGCCAGGATGACCCGGTAGGAAAATTGTTGCCGCCCTTCCCACTCTTTGACTCATGGTCCATATTTGCTAAACTGTTAACCACATAGCACAAAACTTTTTGAACTACCAACGGAAAGTTCTGGGCCAACCACGCGAGACTAGAGACTTTCTGACTGTGCTGGAACTTGCCTGACCCCACCTAAAATGGCGCCGCCACAAAATGAAACATATTTTGAATAAACTTTGTTGCACCCAGGTTGCGCAGCTTGTTGTCCCGAGATCTATGTGCAGTTTTTGGATAATGAAAGTAGATATGAAGGGCGTTGAGTATGTGCTTGGATAATGAATTGACTTGGGGTGGGTACTGATTATGATTTGGAAAATGAATTGGTGTAACTTAGATAACGAATGAGTATTGGATAAATGAATTTTTGAATTAATTAAAAATGAATTCTTGACATGCATCATGTTTGCTCTGTAAGGAAATTTTAATACGATTTTATTTGCACTGCTGCACTTTATGCAATGAACTGCCACCAATTTCGTTTATTAAAAGTATTTTGAAGAAGAAAGCATGGTCGTAGCAGTTGCATTAATGAGTTTTGGATGCCTTACTACTGTGAGCGAAGAGTAAGTATGATGAAGGATGAAGATCAAAAGGGACCAGATATTTAGCAGCTACCTTATGTGCCACAAGCAGCCGGAAAAGTGTTTCAGATAACCCTTTAAATGACACCACAGAAAATGCCACCTGACCGTCACCCTTGCACCCGATAAAGAGGGTTACGACCAAGTAGCTCATGTAGATACTCAGATCGTCAATGATTATCTATCTGACACCACTGGTCCCTCTGGGCTGAAATGCCGAGATGGCAAGGGAATGCAGTACGAGGAGATAGGGCGAGTATATGGTAGGTAGAAACATTTTCGAACTACTGCATGATGATGTGCTTTGAATGCTGCCCCCCCCCCACCCCTTCTTTTCCTCCCTTCTGCAGGTCACGTCGGAACGTCGGCTGAGGTGTGGAAGAGCGACGGTTGGACCACCGACGAAAAAGGGAAGGGGGGAATATGTGTTTAGTCACTATAACGATAAATTTTTAAAAGACGTAGGCTTAACATGACTGTTCCTCCTTAGGACATAGCGACTGAGAGGATGGACTGACATAGAAACTGGACAGGTACTGAATGACGAAAAATTGACTAGAAATGACGTATTAAATAATGTAACTGGACGTTTGACTAGGTAGGGAAAGGACAAAGAAAAATTATACAGGTAAGGGTTGCCACGGCACCACCCGTCTAGGAAGTTAGAAATGTTGCTGATGTTCAAAATGCACTACCCCCTTTCTCACACTCTTATAGATATAGCCAAGCTGTCCGACTGTTCTCCCGATCAATACTTGCCGTTGCCTCAGCCTGGAGAACTTCCCACCACAGGAGGGAACAGAAAAATGGCTTAAGATCCAACCATGGGTAACTAGCACGACCAGGTTAATTACTGATCGACCAGCCGAGGTGTGAGTATTGGTAATTGGGAACGCTCGCAGGCGTGACAAGCGAGAAGGGAAAGGGGGGAAGGGTAGAAAGAGCAAGCACGTAGATAAAACAGGATAGTAAAGATACGTAGGATATACATATAAAAACAGATCTTGTAGGCTAACAATTGTTTCCTGTCTTGTCATGAATGTCTTGTATATGTGTAATACATGTGCCGTCTTCCCTGTCTGAGTTTGTGTGTGTATAAGGTACGAATTTATGTCTTCCCTCTGTCTGTATCTGTGTGTTACCTGACCTTTGCTGTTCCGTGTCGTGAGCGCACTAAATGACCTATTTTTGTACACGTCTCTCTCTCTCTCTCTCTCTCTCTCTTCCTACATGTCATACGTGTACCGAATGGCTCGTTTAGATTGCGGACGACTCTCACTCTCTATGAGAGTCTCCCTATTCTCTCTCCCTCATTGGTAAAATTGTGCCCCACCGGCACCAGTCTGATTTGATACATATTGAACGCGAAGGTGTTCAGCGAAATTGACCGAAACTAAAATGATTGTATCTCGCCATATTACTGCCTCTCCTTTCTGCAAAAATGAATGAACTTGAATTGGCTGAGAAGGAAAGGACAGGTAAGACGACTAAAGTCCCCCAAATCTGGCCATTTATAGGGGAACTGTATGTCAATGGCACCTTATGTCTGTTCTTCAGAGACGAACGCCAACGTCCAGATTGAACTCCCAACGCCCGGATTGCCCCACCCCCTTTTGCACCCAAGCGCAAGCGCCCGAAGCATCCCCGCCCCATTTTTTGATAAACCCCAATTGCTGTCCCGAATATAAACTTGATGCACATGAGTAGCTGTTGACCCTCGAGAATACCCTGTTTTGCCTGACTCTCGATAATGGCACCCCCGCCCTGTTCGAAAAGGTTAGCCAGTCCTGATGGGAAATGCTCTGTAAAATGCTGAATATGATGTAATGCACAGTTGATGGGAACATCACTTGACTTATAAGACGATGAATAGACCTACCATGAACCCAGTAGGAATACTGACACATGCACTGCTTGGTAATGGACCTCTGACTGTGACCAATGAGCGTATCTCCCAAATGCGTAGAATTGAGGGAGGAATTCACATGCATAGATATCTTCTTTTGCCATTTCACTGAAACCTTGTCTTGTACCTATTCAAAGATTCACGATCACCGAAGGAGATGGGTCAGAAGTGACGTACAGCCTGGCTGCGGATCTTGGGACTCGTGTGACCTCGACCAAAGGTGGAGCCGCAGAGCAACAGGATACGGGACGAGACCGCAATTTCAACGTGGAAAATGAAAAACGGTGGGCCGCCTCGAAGCCCCCCGCCTGCTAACCCACGTGTGCCTGGAGTCTCCGTCCCCCTTCCTTGAGCCCGACGGATGGGCCTGCCTGCTTGTTATCCTTTGCTCCCTTGGTCCCTTTTGTGTGTCCCAGGAACTCTGACCCAACTCCGCCCTCTCCCCTATCGACTATTTGGACCACACTCACCCTCTTTTCCACGTGACTTTTTGCCAAGGGAAAGAACAGCATCCCACTGGGAATAGGGTGCTGCCATAGAACTGTGGGTGCCGAGCATAAGGCGCCGCCAACCGGATTGTTTAGGGAACAGGACTGTGGTCTAACAGCAGAGGACTGACCGCACCCTGCAACGCGTAAGGATAAGAACCGAGCTGGACCTATAGCTCCACCGCCGGTGCTCAACAGCGCCAACGAAAGTACTCGGACTAGAGCCTACCAGTGATGGCTCACTGACAAAAAGACACTGGGACGAAGAAATATTGTGTATTGAACTGAATTCCGCTCTCAACTACCTGGTCAAAACTGTTCATTGGTCACATTTTTTTAAGTCGGAAAGATTTTTGCTATGTAGTGCGTTTAAATTGTTAGGAACACAAAGAAAAGCAATTTTCTATGTACTGCATTCTGCCCATCACCTTAACTGTCTATGATTGTACGCCAAAATGTTAGTATCGACAAAATGCTAATTCATCAACGATGCCTGTCTACCTGTAAACCCATCAATTGCAAATATGACTGCTGCTATGTAAAAAGGGGCGACTGTGAAAGTTGAAGAAGTTGATGTACATAGACAGCATTCATTCCCCTTCTTCTCCCACTCCTCTCCCTGTGAGCGCCATGAATACCGTAAACTATTGACCGTATCACTCTGTCAGAAAAAGCCCCTACCCCTGTGCATATGTACAGCCAGTTTAGGCACCATGGCCTTTTTACCCATTAGGATCTCTGGTTTCCCTCCTGCGCGTATCTTAACCCCCCCCCCTCTCTCATGCATAGACCATGAAGCCCTCTCCCTCTGCGCGACCCCGCTGTGAAAGGCAACTCTCCCCCTTGACTCGCACAAAACCCCCCCCCCTATTCCTTCTTGGAGAGGCATCCTTCGCCTTAGCTGACGTAGCCCTCCCCAGCTGCACCTGACTGCCCCCGCTCTCTCATGTACGGGTCATGAGATCTCTCTCGCTCTCTGTGTGACTCTGTCCTTGTGTCCGCCCTGGCTACCCCTCCCTTCTCCTCACGTGGGCAAGTCATAAACCTTCTTCTTCTGCAAGACCCTGTCCTTGAGAGCCACGGCCGCGCCTGACCAACACCTCCTTCCCTTCCATGAATGCCCCTCTGTTGACAAGCCTTCCCTCCGCGCTCGATTGTCCACGCGGCATGAATGCCCCTCCTTTGATGACCCTTTCCCCTGAGTCCGGCTGACCACACATGTCCGAGGCCATCGCCTGGGCCAGGAGATACCATTTACTGCCCTTATTGTATGAAGTCACTCCTCTTCAAAGGATCCTCTATTGGTCTTAGCCACCCCACCCCCTGGGCTATGATCAGGCGTACACGTCCTACGAAACACTCAGCTGCGTGATTGCCCTCCCCTCTTATCAGCAGGTCAAGGGTCCCCATTGTGAATGTATATGGGTAGGATCACCACGAGGATTATAGGTTCACCACGAGGATTAAAGGGATGTCTTTCTTTTGCGTCATACAGTCCTGATTGTGTTATCAAGTGTTCTGTAGGGTATAAAAGCAAGAGTCTCAGCTCACTTGTTAGAGCACCTCCCGAAAGACACTGTGTTTCGTGTCCGAAATGACTGGCTCTCCTCATGAGAAATAAACTCTGTTCTTGATTCCTGCTCCCAGCGCCCGTCTCTTTATTATTGGTAACTATTCAACATGGGAACTAAGGGGCGGTTTGCGCCAGCAGCCTGGGCATCGATAGGATTACGGGCTCGTTTTCCACAGAGTGGTCAATGCCTGGGTTTCTATTTGCAAATTTACCATCATGTTTGCTAGGTCTCTTAAATTCAACTCCATGATAGTCGGGCGGCAAAATTGTAAAAAGGCTTTGTGTTCTGTCGTGCTCTCAGAAGTTGCCTCGGGAGTATCACGGAGTGAAGCCAGACCCACAACTTCTCCTTCCAGGTGCACCATATGCCAGGAATCAGTAACACACCTGAAAGCACATGATGATGCCCAAAAGGGGAAACAGGGGAACAAAACAAGGAAAGGAGGGGAATAAATAAAAGTCTTCTTCTTCTTTGAAGATATGTGTGGAATGGTCCAGGAACCGGAATGTCTTGGTCAGGGATCACTGCAGTCAGGACACAAGAACAGAATTATATGGTATTCTCTATTTACGAAGATTAAGACAAGTCATGATAAACCTCAGACTAAATACCTGTCTTTTATATAGTGTTTACAGAATTCTTTCTTCTTGTGTAAATACAATGTATCTGGAACCTCTATGTATTCTTTTGGTCCTATATGTAAAGAACCGGAATTAGTTGTAGTGTGGATAAGGAACCAACCTAATCGTGAATCACTCATATACTGTCAACTACCTGGAAGTTTTCACAGGAACAACTACCATCACATACTCTTGCACCAACTCTGTTTCAATGTATCCCAGCTCTGAAATGTAAAGGATGGAGATTACCTCTAAGGTGAAGAGAGGGAGCGTAATATTAACCAGTTCCCAATAAAAGGCTACCTATGTCTTTCAGCAGGGACAAATACCTTGGCTGGAGCCTGGTTCCATTAAATGCTAATAAATCATAAGCGAAGCAACTAGCGTCGTTGCTAAGAGGAAGAGTTACAACCTGACTCTTCAATTATAATGCGAAAAGACAATGACCATTCCTATAATAGAAATAAATCTCACATCATGCAGCGGGCACTTCTGTACATGTTTCCGTCATGAACCATTAAGTTCGTACACACATAAAGGAATTTACAACGCGGGCAATAAGGGGCAAACATATACTATGTTTGTAATCACAGAACCGAAGGAACGCAAACCAGAGACAGGGTTTTCACATAGACATAAAGAGACGGCCACATTATCTAAAGAAAGCACCAAGAACGTACCGTCGCCCGCCGTAATCCCGACGAACCCGCTTAAACGCCACCACCGTGTCCCGACCGTAATCAGCTATGCCCCGGAAGCGGAAGAACGCAAAGCGTTCATGGAGCCGCGGGGAGGATCCAAATGTGGCCAGGTATCTCTATGCGCATGCGTCAGCCTTCGCGCATGCGCTTATCGCATCAGCGGTCATGTTGCCAACCACCTGGGGAATCGTATCTTGCCAACCAACTCTGCAGGCACGACACAGAGTGCACGAAATGCGTCAGGCTTGCAAGAACAAAGCTGTGTATGTCGTTCACTTGCAATTGAGCTGCCTTCATTAAATTCCTTTGGCAATACTTACCTGCCTGATGGCTCTTCCAAGGGGGTAACTCTTTCTGTTGGTGTGTGTATATAGAGTCGACTCCTCGAGACGACTCACACTGCTGTTGATTAAATATGCTGACATAGATCAGGCCAGATTACTTAATGAGATAGATGCCCTAAATAAAGAACTTGGAAAAATGGGGCAAGAAGAGGAGATCAAAAAACTACGTAAGGATATGGAAACACGAATTAAAAAAGAAGAGTAAAAAATAAAAGAAAGAAAAACGGAAAAGTTTCAACGAGATAAAATGGATTATAAGTTAGGGCAGATATTTACTTTTGCTAAAAAATATGATGCGGCAAGACAATCGCAACAAAAACAAGGATCTATAGCCAAGAAAACTAATGTTCGCCAAAGGAAGGTGGGGGAAGAAATAGCCACCAGCAGTTCAAGCGAACAAATAACATCTAACAGTGAAGAGGAATCAGAGTTAAGAAATCCCCCAGGTGGAACCAATGGAAAGAAACCGTCTCCGGGGGAAGAGATGAATATTTTAGCAGCACAAAGATTGGCTTCTTTAAGATCCAGAAATCCGCCGCAGACAAATGCAAATGCGCAAAAAACAAGCGCAAACAAAGGCGCAAAGCAGCAAACCGAAAATCAAAACGTGCAAAAAAAGAAAAAAACATACTGGAGAAAAAAATGAATGAAACCAACAAAACTGTGGTTAACTTGTCTAAAATAACTTTGACAAGGGATGAAGAGGAAACGTTGAGTTTGGGACTATCGTACTGCCCTCCTCAAAACTTTGATTATCCAGGAGTCCGGATGGACATATACAAAGGAATAAGAAAATTAAAGTTGAAAAAGATATTTGCAACAAAAAATAAACGAAGTGAAGATAACACACAGGGTGACTTACAACCCGAATCCACACCTCCAGGAATGAATACTGAAATGGAATTATGTTGCTTCCAGCGACACCCCAATGCTCTTACTTAAAGAGGGTCAACATCATAAAGCGGTCCTCTGCCCAGGACGGGCACACGCTCCATGCCTTCTCCCCTCAACCTTGAAGATTCTATAAGAGCCGGGGGGCACCCCGATCCCTCCGCATGGGTGCCCCCGCCCCCTTCACTGGGAACCACGACACCGGTGCAACTCCTGCCGGCACCAGCCTCGGATTGGAAATGGCTAAAATGAAGCCACGGCACGGACTTGTTCAGTTCCGGAGGAACGCCAGGATGACCCGGTAGGAAAATTGTTGCCGCCCTTCCCACTCTTTGACTCATGGTCCATATTTGCTAAACTGTTAACCACATAGCACAAAACTTTTTGAACTACCAACGGAAAGTTCTGGGCCAACCACGCGAGACTAGAGACTTTCTGACTGTGCTGGAACTTGCCTGACCCCACCTAAAATGGCGCCGCCACAAAATGAAACATATTTTGAATAAACTTTGTTGCACCCAGGTTGCGCAGCTTGTTGTCCCGAGATCTATGTGCAGTTTTTGGATAATGAAAGTAGATATGAAGGGCGTTGAGTATGTGCTTGGATAATGAATTGACTTGGGGTGGGTACTGATTATGATTTGGAAAATGAATTGGTGTAACTTAGATAACGAATGAGTATTGGATAAATGAATTTTTGAATTAATTAAAAATGAATTCTTGACATGCATCATGTTTGCTCTGTAAGGAAATTTTAATACGATTTTATTTGCACTGCTGCACTTTATGCAATGAACTGCCACCAATTTCGTTTATTAAAAGTATTTTGAAGAAGAAAGCATGGTCGTAGCAGTTGCATTAATGAGTTTTGGATGCCTTACTACTGTGAGCGAAGAGTAAGTATGATGAAGGATGAAGATCAAAAGGGACCAGATATTTAGCAGCTACCTTATGTGCCACAAGCAGCCGGAAAAGTGTTTCAGATAACCCTTTAAATGACACCACAGAAAATGCCACCTGACCGTCACCCTTGCACCCGATAAAGAGGGTTACGACCAAGTAGCTCATGTAGATACTCAGATCGTCAATGATTATCTATCTGACACCACTGGTCCCTCTGGGCTGAAATGCCGAGATGGCAAGGGAATGCAGTACGAGGAGATAGGGCGAGTATATGGTAGGTAGAAACATTTTCGAACTACTGCATGATGATGTGCTTTGAATGCTGCCCCCCCCACCCCTTCTTTTCCTCCCTTCTGCAGGTCACGTCGGAACGTCGGCTGAGGTGTGGAAGAGCGACGGTTGGACCACCGACGAAAAAGGGAAGGGGGGAATATGTGTTTAGTCACTATAACGATAAATTTTTAAAAGACGTAGGCTTAACATGACTGTTCCTCCTTAGGACATAGCGACTGAGAGGATGGACTGACATAGAAACTGGACAGGTACTGAATGACGAAAAATTGACTAGAAATGACGTATTAAATAATGTAACTGGACGTTTGACTAGGTAGGGAAAGGACAAAGAAAAATTATACAGGTAAGGGTTGCCACGGCACCACCCGTCTAGGAAGTTAGAAATGTTGCTGATGTTCAAAATGCACTACCCCCTTTCTCACACTCTTATAGATATAGCCAAGCTGTCCGACTGTTCTCCCGATCAATACTTGCCGTTGCCTCAGCCTGGAGAACTTCCCACCACAGGAGGGAACAGAAAAATGGCTTAAGATCCAACCATGGGTAACTAGCACGACCAGGTTAATTACTGATCGACCAGCCGAGGTGTGAGTATTGGTAATTGGGAACGCTCGCAGGCGTGACAAGCGAGAAGGGAAAGGGGGGAAGGGTAGAAAGAGCAAGCACGTAGATAAAACAGGATAGTAAAGATACGTAGGATATACATATAAAAACAGATCTTGTAGGCTAACAATTGTTTCCTGTCTTGTCATGAATGTCTTGTATATGTGTAATACATGTGCCGTCTTCCCTGTCTGAGTTTGTGTGTGTATAAGGTACGAATTTATGTCTTCCCTCTGTCTGTATCTGTGTGTTACCTGACCTTTGCTGTTCCGTGTCGTGAGCGCACTAAATGACCTATTTTTGTACACGTCTCTCTCTCTCTCTCTCTCTTCCTACATGTCATACGTGTACCGAATGGCTCGTTTAGATTGCGGACGACTCTCACTCTCTATGAGAGTCTCCCTATTCTCTCTCCCTCATTGGTAAAATTGTGCCCCACCGGCACCAGTCTGATTTGATACATATTGAACGCGAAGGTGTTCAGCGAAATTGACCGAAACTAAAATGATTGTATCTCGCCATATTACTGCCTCTCCTTTCTGCAAAAATGAATGAACTTGAATTGGCTGAGAAGGAAAGGACAGGTAAGACGACTAAAGTCCCCCAAATCTGGCCATTTATAGGGGAACTGTATGTCAATGGCACCTTATGTCTGTTCTTCAGAGACGAACGCCAACGTCCAGATTGAACTCCCAACGCCCGGATTGCCCCACCCCCTTTTGCACCCAAGCGCAAGCGCCCGAAGCATCCCCGCCCCATTTTTTGATAAACCCCAATTGCTGTCCCGAATATAAACTTGATGCACATGAGTAGCTGTTGACCCTCGAGAATACCCTGTTTTGCCTGACTCTCGATAATGGCACCCCCGCCCTGTTCGAAAAGGTTAGCCAGTCCTGATGGGAAATGCTCTGTAAAATGCTGAATATGATGTAATGCACAGTTGATGGGAACATCACTTGACTTATAAGACGATGAATAGACCTACCATGAACCCAGTAGGAATACTGACACATGCACTGCTTGGTAATGGACCTCTGACTGTGACCAATGAGCGTATCTCCCAAATGCGTAGAATTGAGGGAGGAATTCACATGCATAGATATCTTCTTTTGCCATTTCACTGAAACCTTGTCTTGTACCTATTCAAAGATTCACGATCACCGAAGGAGATGGGTCAGAAGTGACGTACAGCCTGGCTGCGGATCTTGGGACTCGTGTGACCTCGACCAAAGGTGGAGCCGCAGAGCAACAGGATACGGGACGAGACCGCAATTTCAACGTGGAAAATGAAAAACGGTGGGCCGCCTCGAAGCCCCCCGCCTGCTAACCCACGTGTGCCTGGAGTCTCCGTCCCCCTTCCTTGAGCCCGACGGATGGGCCTGCCTGCTTGTTATCCTTTGCTCCCTTGGTCCCTTTTGTGTGTCCCAGGAACTCTGACCCAACTCCGCCCTCTCCCCTATCGACTATTTGGACCACACTCACCCTCTTTTCCACGTGACTTTTTGCCAAGGGAAAGAACAGCATCCCACTGGGAATAGGGTGCTGCCATAGAACTGTGGGTGCTGAGCATAAGGCGCCGCCAACCGGATTGTTTAGGGAACAGGACTGTGGTCTAACAGCAGAGGACTGACCGCACCCTGCAACGCGTAAGGATAAGAACCGAGCTGGACCTATAGCTCCACCGCCGGTGCTCAACAGCGCCAACGAAAGTACTCGGACTAGAGCCTACCAGTGATGGCTCACTGACAAAAAGACACTGGGACGAAGAAATATTGTGTATTGAACTGAATTCCGCTCTCAACTACCTGGTCAAAACTGTTCATTGGTCACATTTTTTTAAGTCGGAAAGATTTTTGCTATGTAGTGCGTTTAAATTGTTAGGAACACAAAGAAAAGCAATTTTCTATGTACTGCATTCTGCCCATCACCTTAACTGTCTATGATTGTACGCCAAAATGTTAGTATCGACAAAATGCTAATTCATCAACGATGCCTGTCTACCTGTAAACCCATCAATTGCAAATATGACTGCTGCTATGTAAAAAGGGGCGACTGTGAAAGTTGAAGAAGTTGATGTACATAGACAGCATTCATTCCCCTTCTTCTCCCACTCCTCTCCCTGTGAGCGCCATGAATACCGTAAACTATTGACCGTATCACTCTGTCAGAAAAAGCCCCTACCCCTGTGCATATGTACAGCCAGTTTAGGCACCATGGCCTTTTTACCCATTAGGATCTCTGGTTTCCCTCCTGCGCGTATCTTAACCCCCCCCCCTCTCTCATGCATAGACCATGAAGCCCTCTCCCTCTGCGCGACCCCGCTGTGAAAGGCAACTCTCCCCCTTGACTCGCACAAAACCCCCCCCCTATTCCTTCTTGGAGAGGCATCCTTCGCCTTAGCTGACGTAGCCCTCCCCAGCTGCACCTGACTGCCCCCGCTCTCTCATGTACGGGTCATGAGATCTCTCTCGCTCTCTGTGTGACTCTGTCCTTGTGTCCGCCCTGGCTACCCCTCCCTTCTCCTCACGTGGGCAAGTCATAAACCTTCTTCTTCTGCAAGACCCTGTCCTTGAGAGCCACGGCCGCGCCTGACCAACACCTCCTTCCCTTCCATGAATGCCCCTCTGTTGACAAGCCTTCCCTCCGCGCTCGATTGTCCACGCGGCATGAATGCCCCTCCTTTGATGACCCTTTCCCCTGAGTCCGGCTGACCACACATGTCCGAGGCCATCGCCTGGGCCAGGAGATACCATTTACTGCCCTTATTGTATGAAGTCACTCCTCTTCAAAGGATCCTCTATTGGTCTTAGCCACCCCACCCCCTGGGCTATGATCAGGCGTACACGTCCTACGAAACACTCAGCTGCGTGATTGCCCTCCCCTCTTATCAGCAGGTCAAGGGTCCCCATTGTGAATGTATATGGGTAGGATCACCACGAGGATTATAGGTTCACCACGAGGATTAAAGGGATGTCTTTCTTTTGCGTCATACAGTCCTGATTGTGTTATCAAGTGTTCTGTAGGGTATAAAAGCAAGAGTCTCAGCTCACTTGTTAGAGCACCTCCCGAAAGACACTGTGTTTCGTGTCCGAAATGACTGGCTCTCCTCATGAGAAATAAACTCTGTTCTTGATTCCTGCTCCCAGCGCCCGTCTCTTTATTATTGGTAACTATTCAACATGGGAACTAAGGGGCGGTTTGCGCCAGCAGCCTGGGCATCGATAGGATTACGGGCTCGTTTTCCACAGAGTGGTCAATGCCTGGGTTTCTATTTGCAAATTTACCATCATGTTTGCTAGGTCTCTTAAATTCAACTCCATGATAGTCGGGCGGCAAAATTGTAAAAAGGCTTTGTGTTCTGTCGTGCTCTCAGAAGTTGCCTCGGGAGTATCACGGAGTGAAGCCAGACCCACAACTTCTCCTTCCAGGTGCACCATATGCCAGGAATCAGTAACACACCTGAAAGCACATGATGATGCCCAAAAGGGGAAACAGGGGAACAAAACAAGGAAAGGAGGGGAATAAATAAAAGTCTTCTTCTTCTTTGAAGATATGTGTGGAATGGTCCAGGAACCGGAATGTCTTGGTCAGGGATCACTGCAGTCAGGACACAAGAACAGAATTATATGGTATTCTCTATTTACGAAGATTAAGACAAGTCATGATAAACCTCAGACTAAATACCTGTCTTTTATATAGTGTTTACAGAATTCTTTCTTCTTGTGTAAATACAATGTATCTGGAACCTCTATGTATTCTTTTGGTCCTATATGTAAAGAACCGGAATTAGTTGTAGTGTGGATAAGGAACCAACCTAATCGTGAATCACTCATATACTGTCAACTACCTGGAAGTTTTCACAGGAACAACTACCATCACATACTCTTGCACCAACTCTGTTTCAATGTATCCCAGCTCTGAAATGTAAAGGATGGAGATTACCTCTAAGGTGAAGAGAGGGAGCGTAATATTAACCAGTTCCCAATAAAAGGCTACCTATGTCTTTCAGCAGGGACAAATACCTTGGCTGGAGCCTGGTTCCATTAAATGCTAATAAATCATAAGCGAAGCAACTAGCGTCGTTGCTAAGAGGAAGAGTTACAACCTGACTCTTCAATTATAATGCGAAAAGACAATGACCATTCCTATAATAGAAATAAATCTCACATCATGCAGCGGGCACTTCTGTACATGTTTCCGTCATGAACCATTAAGTTCGTACACACATAAAGGAATTTACAACGCGGGCAATAAGGGGCAAACATATACTATGTTTGTAATCACAGAACCGAAGGAACGCAAACCAGAGACAGGGTTTTCACATAGACATAAAGAGACGGCCACATTATCTAAAGAAAGCACCAAGAACGTACCGTCGCCCGCCGTAATCCCGACGAACCCGCTTAAACGCCACCACCGTGTCCCGACCGTAATCAGCTATGCCCCGGAAGCGGAAGAACGCAAAGCGTTCATGGAGCCGCGGGGAGGATCCAAATGTGGCCAGGTATCTCTATGCGCATGCGTCAGCCTTCGCGCATGCGCTTATCGCATCAGCGGTCATGTTGCCAACCACCTGGGGAATCGTATCTTGCCAACCAACTCTGCAGGCACGACACAGAGTGCACGAAATGCGTCAGGCTTGCAAGAACAAAGCTGTGTATGTCGTTCACTTGCAATTGAGCTGCCTTCATTAAATTCCTTTGGCAATACTTACCTGCCTGATGGCTCTTCCAAGGGGGTAACTCTTTCTGTTGGTGTGTGTATATAGAGTCGACTCCTCGAGACGACTCACACTGCTGTTGATTAAATATGCTGACATAGATCAGGCCAGATTACTTAATGAGATAGATGCCCTAAATAAAGAACTTGGAAAAATGGGGCAAGAAGAGGAGATCAAAAAACTACGTAAGGATATGGAAACACGAATTAAAAAAGAAGAGTAAAAAATAAAAGAAAGAAAAACGGAAAAGTTTCAAGGAGATAAAATGGATTATAAGTTAGGGCAGATATTTACTTTTGCTAAAAAATATGATGCGGCAAGACAATCGCAACAAAAACAAGGATCTATAGCCAAGAAAACTAATGTTCGCCAAAGGAAGGTGGGGGAAGAAATAGCCACCAGCAGTTCAAGCGAACAAATAACATCTAACAGTGAAGAGGAATCAGAGTTAAGAAATCCCCCAGGTGGAACCAATGGAAAGAAACCGTCTCCGGGGGAAGAGATGAATATTTTAGCAGCACAAAGATTGGCTTCTTTAAGATCCAGAAATCCGCCGCAGACAAATGCAAATGCGCAAAAAACAAGCGCAAACAAAGGCGCAAAGCAGCAAACCGAAAATCAAAACGTGCAAAAAAAGAAAAAAACATACTGGAGAAAAAAATGAATGAAACCAACAAAACTGTGGTTAACTTGTCTAAAATAACTTTGACAAGGGATGAAGAGGAAACGTTGAGTTTGGGACTATCGTACTGCCCTCCTCAAAACTTTGATTATCCAGGAGTCCGGATGGACATATACAAAGGAATAAGAAAATTAAAGTTGAAAAAGATATTTGCAACAAAAAATAAACGAAGTGAAGATAACACACAGGGTGACTTACAACCCGAATCCACACCTCCAGGAATGAATACTGAAATGGAATTATATAAGCTGTGGAACCAGGAACAAAGTGAATCCAATACACAAACATTGGAATATGGCGCAAAAGGAGCGGGGCTAACAAAGTTTAAACAAAAATCAACTTTTTGCCCCATTATGACGCATGATGCAATAGATACCTACCATGAAATCATTACCAGTAAAATCAAAAAACTAAATAAAAAAATTGGATCAACTACACAAAAATATCGAAACCAAGATCACAAATATTTTCAACTAATGAAAAAATTAAAAAGTCATCGAGATGTCATCATAAGAAATAGTGATAAGGGAGGAAACATTGTACTATGGGGACAGGAGGAATATAAGAATGAAGTGATGAGTCAACTAAATGACAGAGAGTGCTACAAACGATCGGACATAAAATCATTAAAAGAGATGTATCATATATATTACAAAAAACTGACAGGATGGCGAAATAAGAAACTAATAAGTGAGGATGAAAGGAAATATTTAACCAACAAAAATCCAGTTGTGCCAACAATGTACTTCATCCCGAAAATCCACAAGGATGAAAAAAAGCCACCAGGACGTCCGATCATAAGTGCAATCAATAGCATTCTGGAAAAAACTTCTGTATATGTAGATTATTTTTTGCAGGACTATGTCAAGTCTTTACCTTCGTACATCAAGGACACAAGTGATTTTATAAACAAAATCAGGAATTTCACTTGGCATGAAGAATATTTGTTGCTGGCCCTAGACGTGTCCTCATTGTACACGAGTATCTCCCATGACGATGGAATCAAAGCAATCAAATATTATTTATCTACTAGAGACCCGTTTTACAAACAACATAGCGAGATGCTGACCTCTATGATTGAATTTTGCTTGTATAATAATTATTTTATGTTTAATCATTTATTATACTGTCAGATACAAGGTGTAGCAATGGGGGCTAGCTTCTCTCCAAGCTATGCCTGTCTTCATATGGGCATGTGGGAGAAGCTAGTCTTCATGGAAGAATTTGCAGAAATCATGATTACCAAAATTAAGGTATGGTTCAGGTTTATAGATGACCTTTTTATTATATGGCATGGTACAAAAACGGAAGCACTGGAGTTTATATCACAAATCAATGTTAATAAGCTGAATCTGAGATTCACAGCAGAGATCAGTGCAAGTAATGTAAACTTCCTGGACACTAAGGTATATATACAGAATAATAAACTTGAAACTACCTTGTTTAGAAAGAGAACATCTGGGAACTCTGTTTTACATGCCACAAGCTCACACCCACACCATCTGATAAATAGCATTCCCTATGGCGAAATGTTGAGAATTAAAAGGGTTTGCCGTACAGTACATGATTTAGAAAAAGCTCAATATGAAAGCAAGATGAGATTTCTAGCAAGAGGTTATTCGGAACAAGTGATAAATCAGGCTATAGAAAAATCAGGAACACTAGCTAGAGAGGACCTACTAACTAAAAACAAAGATAGTACTTTGGTCTCAGTTGGGGAAGATGTTTTATCCAAAGATGACACGACCACCTTTCGTTTAATCATAGGCTACAGCAGACAACATAAAGAGCTAAGTAACATTTTTCAAGGAAGCTGGCCAATTCTCCTGAGTGACCAGGTTTTAGGACCCCTGCTCCCGCAGAGGGTGTCCATTACCTACAGTAGAGCCCCCTCTATGCGGGACAACTTAGTAATAACAAGTCCAGAGATTGCAGCAAATCCCATCTGGTATCAGAACCTAAAAGGTTTTAAGAGATGCACAATGTGCAAAGCTTGTACACATGGTATTAGTACAACTACATACACAAGCCCTTTTAGAGTTAAACCATACAAAATTTCTAAAATGTTGACTTGTAAATCAGAATATGTTGTTTATGTTTTAACATGTCCGTGTGGTAGAATATATGTAGGAAGTACAAAATTACAAGCTAATTTAAGAATATTGCAACATTTGCGGGCGATAACAAACATGGACAACACCTACCCGGTGGCTAGGCATTTTAAGGAGGTCCATGGTGCCAATAACAAAGGGTTATCCTACTACTTGATCGATTCTATACCCCCAAATAGAAGAGGAGGGGATAGAGAAAGTAGATTACGCAAATTAGAAACAAGATACATCCTGCTATTCAAAACAACCACAGGGTCTTAACAATACGGAAGACTTGTACACATGTTTAGAATAAAACAACACTTATGATAAAACTGAAAGGATGATGACAAAAGGAAAAAAGACGATTCACTAGCAATTATGAGATTAACATGTCACCCACACACTAAAGAAAACTTTTTAGTATACAAAAGTATTTATTGTATATATTTTAAGGTGAGATATTGATATGATATTTTTACCTTGTATATAGTATTTATTTATTATATTGATGTTAATTGACATATTAATTCTCATTTTTGAATGTCTTGTATATGGATCATTTAATGATATTAAGTTGAATTTAAGTGACAGGTAAAGATATTAAGTGTGTATGAAATATCTGGACATATGGAATCTATAGAGTGGTTTGGAGGTTTAATTCGCTGAATGAATTTTTCATTGAGAAGGTCGCACAGATAAAAATCAATATACCACCTCCTTCTCTAACCTTTGTTAACCCGTCCCCTCCCCCTTCTACTTCCAAACTGGCTAGCATTCCACTGCTGACCAAGGACTCCCTCCTTCCCCTCCTTCGACGGGTGAAGTTGGGTTCCCCTTTGGATTTTGGTCCCGCCCATGTTTTAAGAGAGATCTTCTCGGCCTGTCCCACCCCTCCTCTTATGTTCCTTAATGACTCACTAAGCAATGGTGTGGTTCCTCCCTCCCACAAATCAGCAGTCATTATCCCGATTTTAAAAAAAATGGCGCTGATCCCCTGTCCCCTGCCAATTACCGCCCCATTTCCCTCCTACCCTATTTGGGAAAGGTCTTAGAAACCCACGTCACGAGTACCCTGAGCACTTATGTGGAGGCAAATCAGTGCTTCTCCCCTTGCCAGGCGGGCTTCCGACCTCTGCACTCCACAGAGAAGGTGGTGATCTCAGTGATGGACAGACTCCGCGAGGGTATCGACATCAACCTCCCGCAAGCCCTTGTTCTTTTGGACCTGTCCGCCGCTTTTGACACGGTGGATCACTCCATCCTTCTCACTCGTGTCAAGGCGGCGGGCATAGAGGGCTCTGCCCTCTCCTGGCTTAACTCCTTCCTGTGTGACAGGGCACAGGCTGTTCATCTCACTGGTTTTACTGCCTCCTCACGAAAGGTGGAGTGTGGCGTCCCTCAGGGCTCCTCCTTATCCCCCTTTTGTTTAATTTATACATCTACCCCCTTATCTCTTCACTACAGCAGCTTGAGGTCACGGTGTTTAATTACGCCGATGACCTCCAGCTTATCTTTAATCTCTCTCACTCTGCCTCCTCTGTTCAAAACTTTCAAACCTTCATGTTATTCATCCAAGATTGGATGAACTGCAACCACCTCAAACTCAACCCTGACAAGAAAGAGTTGGTCTTGACAGAAGGTGGTTGCAGTCCCTGGTCCTCTTCATTCTGGCCCTCTTCACTTGGTGTCCCCCCCCTCCCGGTCCCCAAAGTTAAAACCCTTGGTATCTTTCTCAATCCCCAACTATCTGTAAACCCCCAGGTGAGCTCGGTGGTCTCCTCCTGCATCTTTTCCCTCCGGATAATTAGAAAGATATCCCGCTTCTTTTCCCTCCCGGCACTGAAAATAATTGTGATGGCAATGGTGCTCTCGCGCCTAGATTATGGGAACATAATCTACAACGGCGCACCGGCCTATGCCATACACCGATTGCAGCTAGTGCAAAATCAGGCTGCCCGCCTGATCCATGGGCTGCCCAAATTCCATCGAGCAACCCCACTGCTGAAATCATTGCACTGGCTACCTGTGAGGGAGCGGGCCTTATTTAAACTAGTTCTGGAACTCCCTCCCTATGACCCTTAGATCCGCAACTTCCTATTTGGAGTTCCGGAAGAATCTCAAAACCTTCCTCTTTTCCAGAGCTTTTGATGCCTAATCTGTCCCTCCTGTTGCTGTTGCTGGTAGTAGCTCCTTCAGCGCCATGAAACCGCTGGGTATAAGCGCGCTAAACAAATGCTTTTAAATTCAAATTTTTAAATTTAAATTGGTCGTATATAATATACAGCAATACACAAACATCATGATGAAATATGATGCTGTATATCTATATCAATCGAATTTTATTATTATATATAATTTTATTGTTATTTATTATTTAATTTATCACAAAATGAGTCTAAGGATTCAGACACTTGCACTTTAGGGGTTGTCCTTATTATATTTTGGTATTATTTATGTTTTTGAACTATCTCAAATGGAAATGTGAACATACTATAAATGGTATTTTACCACAATCGCCCCTTCAGCTTGCGGATTTTGCACATACAGTCAAGTTTATAGTTTGACAATTGGTATTATACCAGTATTGGTCAAGGCTTATAACTGTACAGTTAATGATGTGAGACTTACAGCACTGATAATATTGGGATAAATGTCCTAGCTAGCTGTACCGACACATGCTTAAATTATGCGTTTTGGACTATTTTTCACGTCATGAAAATACAAATATGTCGAAAAGGTATTTTACCGATATATTTTATGACATAAATTTTAAAACTGTACTGTATATCTGTATGTTTGCGTATTTGCACTAAAATGGGAAATTTAGAATATGGAATGTAATCAACATCGATACATTTACAAACGTAGTATGTTTTCCATATCCATTGAAAGTAATGTCACGTGATGGGTTTGAAATGAGCACTTGCACTTTAAAAAAGCTTCTCATTGGCCATTGCATTGTCGAGTGAACATGAGTGATGTCACTGACCATGTCATGAGTGATGTAATATGGGACGCCATCAGCAGTGCAATGCAGGCGCGCAAGTTATAGTGAGTCCAACTAACTATAACGTGGAATTTCAATAGTTTTATGTCAGTAAAATTTCCAGCTAACTAAAACTGGTGTGATACCTATGGTTTTTTCAGTGAATTTAATAGGTTTTTTTAAATGCTAATCCCTAACTATAACTGGTGTGAAACCTATGTTTTTTTCAGTGAATTTAATAGGTTTTTTAAATGCTAATTCCTAACTATAACTGGTGTGAAACCTATGGTTTTTTCAGTGAATTTCATACGTTTTTAAATGCTACTTCCTAACTATAACTGGTGTGAAACCTATGGTTTTTTTCAGTGAATATATATATATAAAATTTCTACGGCAAAATGAAACCCCTCATTTTGTTCCTTTTCAAATTAAATGTATTAAGTGTTACCACTTTATTCCAATCAAGATGACTTCAGGTGTGCCATACTTTTGTCATAAGTAAGACTGTTAGCGTTCTAGTTGTTCTTTAGAACACTCTGGGACATTCTGTCATTGGGCTATAGTTGGGCTACATCTGGCTTATATTTGGGCTACATTTGGGCTCTTTTGTCTCTGGTGGCCATCTTGGGAGACTGCATATCAGAATTTTTTTAATGAAATATAAGAGGATTTGAGAAGTCACTCAAAATGTGCCCTAATTTTTGTTTCTTCAGCACTAATCATAATTTCTATGGCAAAATGAACCCCCTCATGTTGTTTCTTTGCAAGTTAAATGTTTTAAGTGTAAACACGTTATTCCAATCAAGATGACTTCAGGTGTGCCATACTTTTGTCATAAGTAAGACTGTTAGCGCTCTAGTTGTTCTTTAGAACACTCTGGGACATTCTGTCATTGGGCTATAGTTGGGCTACATCTAGCTGATACTTGGGCTACATTTGGTTTTTGTTGTCTCTGGTGGCCATCTTTGGGCTACATTGGGCTACATTTGGGCACTAACATATATATAGCCCAATGTAGGCCAATATATATTTTTTCAAAGTTAATTTTCGTAAAAACCACTGGAGCACATATCTTGAGACATAGCAAAGGCACATCGGGCTACCAGTCCCTACAATTTTGCCAAGTTTGGTGCAAATCCATTCAGCCGTTCGGGCTAAAAGTGAGTTCGACCGCCCTATGAAAATTAACATGGAGAAAACACGTTTTGGGACCCCCCTTTTATCTCGGCCCCTTCTTGATGAATCCCCCCCAAACTTTCAAGGAAGGACCGGAGCGGAGCGGGCCACCTACTTTGATAAATTCGCGAAGATTCATCCACCGGCGCCAAAGTTATTCCCAATAGAATGTTGCGGATTTCCTATGGAAAGTAGATCCTAACAATAACTACCTACTGGCGACCGCCAGTAGGTAATATATATCTTTCTTAACAAGTCTTTAGTATAGCGTGCTCTCAGAAAAGACAAACTCGTATTTGTCAGGGTGTCCGTTGTTTATTCACAACGTGTTTCACCTCTTCCGAGGCTCCCTCACGTGAAAAAGGCAAACGTCACAGCACAACATAAATAGTGTGTACATGGTAAACATCAAAATAGGACTGCCATAGAACTCAAAGCAGACATATTGAACTGGCACAAAATGCATACACAGTGGCATCGGTCTATGTGAGTTAAGCCAAGTACAATACATGAACACATAAAAGAACCCGTTGGCCTGCACCGTAATATCAAGGATTAAATGTGAAATACATATATGCAAATCATACATGTGTGAGATTTCGGTTCATCAATAAAGTAACAGTAGAGCCATCGAGACCTCATGGTAGAACTGTTTGTGCTTGAAGTACTGCCAAAGCAGCTTGTGCAATATTCAAGTCCGCTATCTCGAATCTGTAGCGGCTCACGCGAAATACGTGAGCCGCGGCACCCGCGATAGTCAATAAAGTTACATCGACATTGCAGTCCCTGCTGGTGAATGTGCATCTAGTGCCAAGGTGTTCTCTATGGGGCAGAGACACCTATATAGCCTAAAAGACAAATGTCAAAATGTCTGTACCCCCGGTGTTGGCAAGTGCCTCAAAACTATTCGCCGTGCATAGTTTTTTGTTTGTTTTTTAACCTTTATTTTTCCACTTTACATAAAGATGAAACACAAAGCAAATCAAACTAAATAATAATTATGAAACTGCAATGTGTGTACATGCAATGTCAAATGAAAAATTATCGAATCAAGGAAGACATTACAATCATACCAAAAACATAAATTAACCAATAGACTGCACTGAAGACAGATAGGTGTGATGCTCTTGCACTAACACTAATCATAAATAAACAGCGTGAAATGGACATGTGGAACAAACAAATCTATACATCTCGGAACAAAGACAGAGACAAAAAATCAATAAGACCAAATACATATACTGCATACTCCATTATCATAACCTTTATATGCGACAAAGCAGGATTTATCCTATTCCTGAGGGGGTAATGCCAGATTGTGTCGGAGATTTATGTAGAAGCTGGCATCGGGATATGTACTCTCTGTATGGGCCCCATATGTCGACAGGTCGGGAGGAGGTAGGAAGTAAAGTGCTATATTCCTCACTATTCACGCTACAGAACGCCATACTGTTTAACCAGGCACGAAGTGTCGGGGCACGTTTACTACCCCAGAGCAGCGCAATCTCACGTTTGGCCAAAAGGAAACCCAAGGACGCCAGACGGCGTACCGTCTTGGGGAATTTTAATACAAATCCCAAGATTGCGATTTCAGGTAAGGGAGTGAGGGGTAACGATAATATGTCTCCTAAGGTGGTGTGAATATCAGGCCAATAGTCGTGTATTTTAGGACAGGTCCAGGTTAAGTGTGCGTAGTCTGCGAACAGGGCCAGGCATTTACGGCAATGGTGAGGCCTAGAGTTGTCAATACGGTGTGCATGTGTCGGGTTAAAATACATCCGTCTAAGGAATTGGAAGTGCAGCAGTTTGTGTCGACTATTTAAAGAGATATAGGATGTGGCCCTGCAACAGAAAGCCCACTGATCATCCGAGATAGGCCCACCCAGGTCACACTTCCAAGCAGCGCGGATCCTAGAATCCAGCATCGGTTTGAGTGTTCCACATTTTTTATATAGTTTGGAAATCAAATGTGCGTTAGTCGGGCTTTGAATCAATAAAGAGAGAGGAGGGAGCTCCTCAGTCGCAAATGGGAAGGAGGAATACGTAGCCCGCAATGCCGACCATAACCGGGTAAGTATGAAAGTGTCCATGAAGGACAGATCACTGAATCTGGCCTCCTCCGACAGAGAGAAGACATGACCATCTGGGAACAAGTCACCAGTGGTGCTAATATTACATTTCGTCAGTGTGCGTACTACCAGAGCCTCGCCCGTGATAGGAAACAGAGAGGAGTTGGGCAGGGGTAAAGCAGGGGAATACAACAGATCCAAACCCAATAGTCTACGCAATCTAATCCAATCCCAGCAGGTGGTGGAAACCGTTTGAATGTCCCGGGGGTCCCTAGGGAAGCCCGTAGGAAGGATCGTGAGCAATTGTCTAGGTAAGACCAGGTCAGATTCCGGGCGTAAATAGGGAATGCGGGCATTAGGTTGGAACCAGGCGTATGCGTAGCAGCATTGAGCCACTAAATAATATAAATATAGATCTGGTACACCCAGCCCACCCTTCTCAGGGGGCAAAGTCAAGACCTTCAAGCTGACTCGAGGGGTCTTGTCTCCCCATACCAGACGGATTAAGTGAGAGCGAAGTTGCGAAAAAAGTACTTTGGTCAACAGAATAGGAATGTTGTTAAAAAAATATAAAAACCGGGGCAAAACAATCATTTTGGTGATTGCAATTCTGCCCGCCATGGACAAAGGTAAGCATAGCCACCGGGTGACCTGAGTCTCCAGTGCAGCGACCGCAGTGCCATAGTTGAGACGAATGACCGAAGCAGTGTCAAGGTGAATATGGATGCTAAATACTTAACTGAATCGGTGCACCACTCTAACGGAAACTCAAAAGCCAAGGCAGAGTGCTGGCCGTCAATGGAAAAATAATAGACTTGTGCCAATTAATATGAAGTCCAGAATAATTACCAAAACGTATGATCTCTCGAATTAGCGGTGATAAATTATCTTGGGGCAGACGGACATACAAAACCATATCGTCAGCATACATGGAAAGCAACAGAGGTCCTGTGCGAAACTGAAGGCCACGCTGGAGATGTTTCTCTTGAAACTGTCGAGCTAGAGGGTCCATGGCTACAATAAAAAGGAGAGGGGATAAGGGGCATCCCTGCCTTGTGCCGGGATATAGAGGGAAGGGGTCAGAGAGGGTGCCATTGAGACGTAGCCGGGCCATGGGTTTATTTTATAAAAGGGCCACTGTAGCCACGAAACACTCCTGCATGCCCATACGGCGCATAACCGACAGAAAAAAAGGCCACTCGAGAGAGTCAAAGGCCTTTTCGGCGTCCAACAAAATGGCGGCAGCAGGCGTGGAGGGATCCATGCGGTGTAGAACAGTGAACAGCGCGCGTAGGTTAAGCGAGGTGGATCTGTGCGGGACAAATCCCGATTGCACCAGTGAAATAATGGATTCCATCAACAGAGAAAGTCTAATGGCAATGACTTTGGCCAGGATTTTATAGTCTAAATTTAAGAGGGAAAGAGGCCGATACGAGCCGCATTGCATAGGGTCTTTTCCTGGTTTGGGTAACAATATAATAACTGCTTCGCGTAATGTCGGGGGAGGACTCCCACCTCAGGAGCCTCAGCATATACCTCTATTAACCTCGGGACCAACAAGTCCTTGAATGCCTTTCAAAAGTCCGCAGAGAAGCCGTCCAACCCCGGAGCCGAAGAGGTGCGGAGGGCATCTATTGCCTCCACAATACTGTCCGAGGTAATAGGAGTCAGGAGGAACTCCTGCATGTAACGTTCGAGGTATACCAAAGACACTTTGGATAAATAATCCTCCTGGCCACCGGAGTCCCCGGAAAGTCGAGAGGTATAAAGATCTTTATAGTAAGTGAGGAACAGATCGCAGACCGCGGGGTGAGTGGACGGGGGAGCCGTCCACTCCGGCCATAGCAATGATGTAAGTGGGGCCTCTGGGAGGACGAAGTGTGTTGGCCAGTAACCGGCCCGGCCTCTCACCCTCACCATACCGCCGAGCCACGTATTGTTTAGTGAGGAAAAGTAGTTCCCTCTCGGCGGCGTCCCCAAATTCGACGCATAACCCAAACCGACGCGTGGCCAGAGAGTCAGAAGGAGAGTTAAGCATGTCACGGTCCAGTGCTGCTATTTTTTCCTCAACACGGACCAGAGTGGAGCAAAGGTTCCGAAGCACCACGGCATGTTTCGAGATGCAGACCCCCCTAATATACACCTTAAAACCTTCCCATAGCACTGCATAGGTGTCGACCGAACCGGTGTTTAGTTCAAAATAATCCTCTATGGCCTGCCTAATGTCCTTGGAGAAGACTGGGTATAATAGGGCCCGACCAGGGAAGCGCCACTGTCTCTCATACCCTCCCTCGCGGGGAATGGAAAGCTGAAGTAGAATGGGGGAATGATCAGAAAGAGTGCGTGGAAGAGTCTGGACAGCCTCCAGCCAACCAGTCACCTCGGGAGAGACAAGCCAATAATCCAATCTCGTCCATGTGTTGTGGAAGCCTGAATAATGTGTAAAGGAAGGATGGTGTGCGTTCAGATGGGCCTTCGATGTCCACTAAGGAGTAGTGTGTGCATATCTCACGCAGGGCCAGTCTGGAATGGGGCTTGGAGTCAGGTGTAGAGGCGGTGCTGTCTCGAGGATAATTCAAAAGAAGATTGAAATCCCCGCCAACGATCAAAAGCCCAGTGTCTGCCGCTAAAAGCTGAGTCGATAGGGAGTGATAAAAGGAAGGAGAGTCGAAATTCGGACCATAAATACATACAAAGGAGACCCTCTGGCCCATCAATAAACCTGTTACTATCAAAAAACGGCCCTCTGGGTCCCGGTGAGTAAAACAGTGTGTGAATTGGATTCTTTTGTGTATCAGAATGGCTACACCCCTGGAATATGCACTGTAATTACAAAAAAATGTATGTGGACCCCAAGTAGAGGCCATCGAATCACCCTCTGAATCTGCCAAATGCGTCTCCTGCATAAAAAGAACATCGGCATGATGATGCATGACATAATTTAACACCTGTCTATGTTTCCTGTTATTGTTCAAACCACGTACATTCCACGTCAATAGTGAAAGCCCGGAAGGACCGGGCACATTTCCTAATCGTACCATTTATGCTGTGTCGAAAAATACAAATCGGTGCAAAAAAGCCACACCACACACAGAGCAAGTCTCATCTTTGACAATTTGAAGCATCCAATAAAAAAGAAAAAAAAAACCTCTCAAATACCAATAAGAGGAACATCCCTACATCGAAACCCAAAAAATAAACCCTGGAGGCGTCCACCATGGGGCATGGCGACGCTACCCCGGGCGGGCAAACCAGCCATGAAATATTGAAAAATAACTGGATATGTTAGCATATGCAAAGAAACCAAACTAGACAATAGTGCTGCATTCAATAAACAATGAAGAGAGTGAAGGAAAGAGAAAAAGGGCAAAAGGTTGTCCTCATCCATACCCAGTCGGAGAGAATAGATCAATGCTATTTTGTAAGGCCTGTTGCTGTGGGGTAGTGGGCCGGGAACAGTTTGATGCCCCGCCTGAGTTGTTCTTAAAGTCACGGAAAAACTCCTGAGCTGCAAGATTCTAGGACGGCCATCCACGTCCACCTTGAGGCGCGCAGGATAGAGCATGCCATATCGAAGACCCAGGTTCCTGAGCATGACCTTGACACTCTGATATTTGCGCCGGGCCTCCTGGACCATGGCAGTAAAATCCGGGAAGAAGGAGATGTTGCCACCTTACCATTGGATTTCACCCCTCTCTTTCGCCGTGCATAGTTAAAAACATGGGGTCAGATCAGCATGGGCAGGAACTCAAGAGAGTCCTCAGGGTGCGTTATAGAATTCCAATAGAAGCCCAGCTTAGATGTGCAGGACATCTAACCTGGGCTTCTATTGGAATTCTATAATGTTTATTAGCAAGCTCATTATCGCCGGTTTAGCAGCAGTTTCCTGCTGCTAAAACGGCAATAATTTTAACGAGGTTCTTGCTAATATGCCCCTATATTTTTATACTACTACCTAACTATTGGACTTTATGACCTACGCACCCCCATTTCACTTTTCAACAACTCTCGATCTGGAGCACAGAAACGCTAAACAACGGCTGGCATTAGGGTTGGCTGCGCAGAAACATTACTAATTGGAACTGGCGTGAGGTGTGGAAATAGAGGTCCGCCATTGTTTCTTTGGACATTCACTTTCTCCAAGGTGACCTGGTGGCTGGTAGGGTTTGCAAAGGGGGTCGGAGAGTTCCCGCCCGCCTCCGCTTCATCCTAGGGCTGGGGGGGATGGGGTTGTAGAGCATTTTGGTCCTGCATTGGTGCTTTTCTTTGGAACAGGTGTGTAGGGGTTTAAAACAATGTATGGTTGTCGTTTTGAGACAGGTGCGGTGGTCGAAGTTTAGATACTAGGCTAAAAGGGAGGCTACGAAAAAGCTGACATCTGCATGGGGCATTAAGCGAAATAGTACAATATATGAAGTTAGTTTAGTTATACATTAATAGACGCAGGGATAAGCAGTAGAAGAGATTAAAGGTCACAGTTCCAGAGCTTCAGTTATGGTAGGAATGTGGATAGTTACTGGGTTAGGTTATGTGGGGGGAGAATATTTAGGGGTGGAGGTAGGGACACATGTAGGTAAAGTTTTTTATAGTAATGTATTCGTTTTGTAAAAAATGTGTGATGTGCACCTGGTTCAATAAAAGCAGCTTTTCCACCCAAACATTGGTCAGTGGTCTGTGCTGTGCCCCTCTCACCCAAGAGACATATCTGTGAGAGAGCCTCGAGGCCCAACAACGGCAGTAGCAGCCGCCCACCAGTAATAAGAAGCAACGCTTTAAATGGGTGGGAACTGTCCGGTACTGAGTGCCTTCAATTTGAAATAATAATAATAATACTGGATTTTATACAGCGCGAACAGCTACCTCACTAGGAGGTGTCCCGTCGCTAGTAGAACACAGATGACCTGGGGCTAAAGATAGGAAAGCTAGCGTGGCTGAGTGAAAAGCCAAGTTTTTAGCAATTTCTTGAAGCAGGGTTCAGAAGGGGCCTGGTGGATTTCTTGTGGTAGGGAGGGGGGTATCAGCCCTTCTCATTGGGGTGCAATACTTTTAATGGGAGAGTACTGGCACTTTCCAGGAGTGGTGCAATACATAAAATCGGAGGCTACTGACATTTCTCAGCAAGATTCAGGATTTTGCCCCATTAGCACCTTCATAGCAGGATATACGATGCTTCTATAGAAGAAACCAAAAATCCCATGAAGCCTGAAAAGGAATGAATTGGGTTAAAGGATCATAGGACATATATACCATCCGCCGTGCATAACTCGTTTGTTTTGGACTTCAGAGGGCTCGCATCGGCTGCCTGGGGTGTTTTGTTTGTAGCTTTGGAGATCAAGCCACTTAATTAACTAGTTGCTACTTCGACTGAGGGGGAATTCAGAATCCCACCAGAGCAGGGCGGCTTTGCACAGTAACTCAGAAGCTCGCTTTCTCATGCGGGAAGACGAGCTGTTTTGTGGCCGCATTCTGATCTCGCTTCAGTGCTCGTCAGCTGGGGATTAAGCCGACTTCCAGGCAGGGAGTCTTCAGTGGTTTTTGTTTGCTGCATTTATGTGTATTCAGGACTTCGTTCTAGGAACACATTTGCTTCTGGAATTCTTTGTCAGTTCTTTTGTTTTCCAGAGGACATATCCAGGAGGTGATATTTTGTATAACAGATGCAGCGTTTTTTTTTGTTTAAGAAATTTTTACTAGGCATAAAAAGTAATACAAAAGACATGTCATGAAAAGTTAGAAAAAAAAAAGTACATATGAATATAATATTAAATGACATCAGTCCGGGGGAGTTTTATGAGGAAAAGGGGGAGAAAGAAGGAGAGAAAGAAAAGAAGGAAAGAGAAGGAAAGAAGAAAACGAAAGAGAAGGAAAGAGTAGAGGGGAGAGAGAAGAGAAAAAGAAGGTAACCAGAGGAATCATGTGGGAAGAATAGCACGTGGTAAGGGAGAGGGACTAGAAGAAAGATATGAAGTGAAGGGAAGCCATAACAGATCGGATTTAATTTTTAGAGGTACAGAGGTGGAGGAAGCAATAGAAATTCTGTGTTCATCACAAATGTAGTTCCACCATGTGTGGATAGACAGTTTAGAATTATCTTTCCAACACGATAAAATAACTTTAAATGCAAGAGCAATACATAGGTCTAATAATTTAGCAGAAGAGGGTGCAACAATATCAATATCATCAGATAAAGAACCTAAAAATAAGTGGAAAAAAGATAATGGGGAAGAGAGAGATAACATTTTCATGCAAATATTCCAAACATTAGTCCAAAAAGATAAAACAGGGGAACAATCGTATAGTTGGTGTTTTAGAGTGCCTGGAACTTTGGAACAAGACCAACATAAAGGAGAAGAGGCATGAGAAAATGTATGGTCTACATGAGCCCCCTCGCGGCCATCGCACGCCAACACAACCTCAGCATAATCTCCTACGCCGACGACACCCAGCTGATCCTCTCCCTGACCAACGACCCCGCCGCCGCAAGAGCCAACCTGCACGAAGGGATGAAAGAGGTAGCCGAGTGGATGACGACCAGCCGCCTGAAACCGAACTCAGACAAGACGGAGGTCCTCATCCTGGGCTCTTCACCCTCCGCCTGGGACGACTCCTGGTGGCCTCCCGCCCTGGGCACCCCACCCAAACCGACAGACCATGCACGCAACCTGGGCTTCATCCTGGACTCCTCCCTCTCCATGACCAGACAAGTCAACAACGTCTCCTCGGCGTGCTTCAACATCCTACGCATGCTACGGAAGATCTTCTGGTGGATCCCCACCGAGACCAGGAAGACCGTCACCCAGGCCCTCGTCACTAGCCGACTGGACTACGGCAACACCCTCTACGCCGGTACCACCCCCAAGCTCCAGAAGAGACTCCAGCGGATCCAGAACGCCTCAGCCAGACTCATCCTCGACATCCCATGAACCAGCCACATCTCCGGACATCTGAGAGACCTACACTGGCTCCCCGTCAACAAAAGAATCACCTTCCGCCTCCTCACCCACGCACACAAAGCCCTACACGACCAAGGCCCGAGCTACCTCAACAGCCGAATCAACTTCTACGCTCCCAAACGCCACCTCCGTTCAGCCAACCACGCCCTCGCCGCGGTCCCCCGCATCCGAAGAGCGACTACAGGAGGAAGGTCCTTCCCCTACCTGGCCGCCAAGACCTGGAACTCCCTCCCGACCGACCTGCGCCTGACCCAAGACCACCTCTCCTTCAGGAAGAAGCTGAAGACCTGGCTGTTCGAGCAGTAGCGGCTCCCCCCCTACCCCCAGCGCCTTGAGACCCTACGGGTATGTAGTGCGCTCTAGAAATGTCTTTGATTGATTGATATGAATACTAACCGGGGTAATAACAACTCTATGATATATAAAGAGTAAGGATTGGGTAATGCGTGCAGCAATGGAAACTTTAAAAATCTTGAACCATAACCGATCCCACATTGCAGTATCGAGGGAGACATCAAGATCAGTCTCCCAAGCAGTCTCTACATTAGATTTGGAGCGATCAGAGGTATTGGATAATCAAATTGAATATACAAGAGCAGCTTTAGGGAGTTGAGTAGAAAATAAAGGATAAAGTGGAGTGACAGGAGTGAAGGAAGAGAAAGACTCGGAAGAAGAAGATAGGGAAGACAAGTGAGATTGAATAGCAGATGTTATAATAGTATATTCAGAGAGAAATGTTGAAGGTAAATGAAACATGTTTTGCAAAACTGGAAAGGAAATAAGAGAGGAGTCAAGAAAAAATTGATGTACAAACAGTATATCTTTTCCTTCCAGTGTTTGAAATAGAACGATTTTCCTTTATATCTAAGAAATTTGTTGTACCAAACCACAGAGGATAAAAAACATTGAAGAGGGGAAAGGGTAGAGGAAAAAACAGTTTGTAATAGAGATTGGGAATATTTCAAAATGGGATATTTGGATAAAAAGGTACAGTTTGACATAAAGGTGATATGTTGAAAGGAGAAATCTTTCAGAAGGGAGCGTTCCAGGAGAACCCACTTAGGGACAGGAGTATCAATGAAGTCATATGCCAAGGAGAAGGATTGTTTGATCAAAAAGGCAGAGTGGTATGAGTTAAAATCAGGGAATCGAACACCACCTTCATTTTTAGGTCGGATCAACTTATGCAAATCAATGCGGGGATGTTTATTATTCCACAGGAATTTTGTACATAAAGAATTAATACGAGAAAAATAGGATTTGGGAATTTTGAAAGGGAACATAGAAACAGTGTACAAAACATGTGGGGTGATCATCATTTTGATGGTGTCCAGTCTACCCCACCAGGATAGAAATAAGGGGGACCAAATTTGAAGAAGGGATTGAATTTTACTAGTCAGTGAATCAAAGGTTAATTTAAGGGTATCCTTTAGAGAGGAAGAAAACCATATACCAAGGTACTTAATTTTAGATGGGCACCATGCAAAATCAGTGTTATTAAACATGTATTGAAAACATATTGAGTTAAGGGGGAGGACTTCCGTTTTGGATAGATTAAGCTTATAACCTGATATGGAGGAATACAACTGAACTTCATTTAAAAAAGGTGGGAGGGAGGATTCTGGATTAGACATGTAAATGAGGACATCATCAGCATACGCAGATAGTTTAGTATCAACAGAGGAAAATTTTATACCAGTAATAGCAGGATTGGAACGAATGCGTTCTAGAAAGGACTCAAGACATAAAATAAATAACAAAGGGGAAAGGGGACAACCTTGTCTTGTGCCTCTTGTCAAAGAAAAGAATCTGGAAAATTGGTTGTTAACAAAAATACTGGCACGGGGGAGGAGTAAAGGAGCTTAACCAAGGATATAAAAGTTGGACCAAAACCAAACCATTGGAGGGTACGGAACATAAATTGCCAATTAATACGATCGAAGGCTTTCTCAGCATCTAGGGAGAGGGCTGCCAAGGGGACTTTGACATTCTTACTATGAGCAATGATATTAGAAAAAAGGTGAGCATTATCAGCAGCAAGTCTGCCCTTAACAAAACCCACCTGGTCTGTTTTGATTAAGCGAGGGATAATGGAATCAAGGCGAGAGGCAAGGATTTTAGCAAAAATCTTACAATCATAATTAATCAAAGATATGGGGCGGTAGTTTTTGCATTGTGAGTGATCCTTGTCAGGTTTGGGAATAATGACAATAAGAGCATCCAAAAAGGACCCTGAGGCCTTAGCATCAGAAATAAAAGAATTAAATAACTGAAGGAGTTTAGGGGCAAAAAAAGAATGGAAAGAGGAATAAAACTCGACAGGCAAACCGTCGGGACCAGGGGCTTTTGATTTTTTGAGAGAGTGGATGGCTGTGGTAATTTCCTGGAGAGTAATTTCACGTTCCAAGTGAGAGAAGTCCACCGGGAGGGAAGGAGGGGAAGGAAGGCCATCAAATAATTTCGTTAAGTTTGCATCAGAGGGGTGTGTATCATCGGAGTATAGGGCTTGGTAATAGTTGTGAAATACTTCAGCAATGTCTTCATCAGAGGTAACCAATTTATTAAGAGAATCATTAAAGATTGGGCCAACAGCTTTGCGTTCTGACTTTATTTTCAAATAATTGGCCAGCATTTTCCCTGCTTTATTCTGGCCACCATGGAATTTAGATTTTATTTTAAGGAGGGTGTGACAAGCTTCATTAGTGATAATTTTGTTAAGGTCTGTTTTGGCAAGAATCAATTCCTGGAGGGCAGAGGAGGATTTGGAAGTAAAATATATGTGTTCAAGGTTTTTAATCTGTTTAAGCTGATCCTCGTACTTTTGTCTATTAAGCTTCTTTTTTGTAGAAACATATGAAATCGTAAAGGCTTGAAAAGAAGCTTTAAAAGCATCCCAGGTGATGGGAATTGAGGTGTCTGAGGGCTTATTAAAAGAAAAGTATTCATTGAAAAACTCTGTAAATTTTTTCATGAAAGTGGCATCAGATAAAAGAAAAGAATTAAATTTCCAGCGACTAAATTTAGAGGAGGTAAGGGAGAGATCTAGGGTAGTGTAAACAGGAGCATGGTCGGAGATAAAAATAGAGCCAATAACAGATTTTTGAATGAAGGGTAGAAGAGACTTACTAATCATAATATAATCAATTCTCGAGCGTGTGTGATGAACATTAGAAAAAAAAGTATATTCCAATAAATCAGGATTACACATTTTCCAGGAATCATATAAAGGACGCAAGGCAATGGCAGATTGAAAACTCTTATGAGATTTGTCAGGCTGAAATTTACTAGAGGACAATCGGTCTGAAAAAGGGTCTAACCATTGGTTAAAATCGCCAGCCACAATAAAATCAGGGCAATCTATGGATGCAATGAGAACTTTGATATCTTTCCAAAATTTTGGGTCTGGGCGAACAGGGCCATATATGTTCAGCAAAACCATTGTCTTGTTGTGTATAACAACCTTAGCCATTACCCAACGTCCTTCATCATCATTTTGGGAGGAAATAATCTGAACATTTAAAGCTTTGTGAAACAATATAGCAACCCCTCCCTTTTTGTGAACAGCAGGAGAAAATACAACCTGACCCACCCAATGTCTCTTAAGCTTAAGTGATTCAACATCCGAGCAATGTGTTTCTTGAAGGAAAACAACCTGTGAATGAAATTTGGTTAAGTGAGACAATACCTTTTGACGCTTGACAGGATGACCAAGACCTCGCACATTCCAAGAGACAAAATTACACATGTTGGGAGGAGGGGAGGATGGGCGACAAATGGAAGCGACACATGGTAAGGAGATCACTACAAAAGGGAAGACAAAAATACCAATTAGACAGTGGATTCTGAAGACACTCACATTAACAGAACCAGCAAGAGTCAAAAAACGAGGAAACAATAATTGTAAGAATAGAGGTAAAAGTAGAGACCACTTAGGAAAAAGATAGCACAGAGAAAGAAAGAAGAGAGAAAAAGAAGAAAGATAGGTAAGGACAGAAGACAGATCAAGGCACAAAGGCCTGATCAGAGAAGGAGAGAGTAACCAAGACATCTGAGGCGAAGATGCGCCAGAGAAAGAACTCAGCCCATGAGCAACCAAGAAACAGGACGTATACAAAAAGGAAACACACAAGGATGTGAGGACAAAACCTCAAGGAGTAGATCCAGAATAAAGGAGAAAAATCAAAAGAGGCTAGGAAGAATCGAATAACAGCAGTTAGCAAAGGAAAGAAAAGAAAAACACTAATGAGCAGTGTCCTTATTGGACGGAGAGACACTCAGAAGATATTCGTGAAGTTTTTGCGGATCATCATAGGATCTGGTGCGGCCATTATGCGTGATCTTGCAGAAACAAGGATGCAGTATTCCATATTGAATGTTCAGTTGTCGCATTAAAGGTCGAAGATTCAAGAACTCTTTTCGTCGTGCATTCGTGGCCGAGGAAAGGTCCTGTGAGATAAAAATGTTATGACCAGACCACTGGAGACGTCGTTTGATCCTGGCAGCTTTCAGGACAGACATTAATTCTGTAAATTCGAGGAACAGCAGAATGATGCCACGTGGTTTGGAGGAGTTGGAATTAATGCGACCAAGCCGATGAGCCCTCTGGATATTAAGAGGGTGGAAAGCTGGTTGAAGATCCAAAAGTTCCTGAAGAAATTTACGAATAAAGGAGACCATATCAGGGCCCTCCAAATTTTCCGGAACACCATAAACGCGTAGGTTATTCCTACGGTTACGATTTTCCGAATCCTCAGTGTGTAGTTTGAGTTTGAGGATCTCCTGTTCCAACAATGGAATTTTAGTTGAGACATCATGAATATCGCTCACACGCTGTTCCAGATTCAAAACTTTGCCCTCCATAACAACCCAGCGCTCTTCAATTTGTTGAAGTTTTGCATTAGTAGCGGACATAAAAGGTTGTAGACCACGCACCTCTTCAAGAATGGAATCCAAAACAGGATTAGATGAAGATGCAATAGGAGAAGGCGGGTCATTCTTAGGCCTCTTAGGTTTGGTTCCAGTTTGTGACACTTTAGGAGAGGTGGAATTATTTGCCATAATGATGGACGCCTGACAATTTGCCGTATGCAGGTAGGTACCAACAGAGATCAGCAGGGTCCAATGAACTGGCTCAGAGATGCTTAGGCAGTAAGAGGGACATACAGAGCGTGGCTTAAAATGAAGCAACCTGAAAGAGGAGCCAAAAAGACGCACTACTCTTGAGTGCTGATACCCTCACTGGACGAAAAGCAAGAGAAAACCAGCAATACTGTGTGATAAGAACCACAGCATAAATAGAGAGCATAAATAGAGAGCATCAATGAAAGCCAGCACAAGTATAAAACAGTAGTTCATAAAGGCAAAGTCACTTCGAAGATGGTGTCACCAAATGAAGAAAGTAGAGGCACACTGGAGAATAAGCCTAGTAACTCCTAAAATGGCGGCGTGGTTTCTCCACACAAGAAGGAAAAAACATGTCCAATATAAAAAACAGAGCGCTAGGAAGACACAGGAGGCAAAGGACGTGAGCTCAATCAAAAAGAAAATAAGAGCCAAGAAAGTCAGATACAAGGTCTCAAAAGCAGGCACAGGAGAGACCCTCAAAAAGACATGCAGCAGTGCATATGTACTGGTCTTAAAATGGCGGCCATATCTCGTCAGAGAAAATGTAAGAACAGCAAAAGTCAGAGGCAAAATGCATTTGGTACCCAGCAAGGATTAAAACGCTGATAAAATGATGAGGCCACGCTGTAATAATCATTCAGAATCATCAGCATTAATGTAGGAAGAAGCGCAGCACGAAAAACATGTGCAGGGAGGCATTCGCGGTAAACAGGAAACAAAATGGCGGCCACCCGATTTGAAGAGAGAGTTCAGTTTACCGGATCAAATATCTGCCTTTCCACCACTGGGAGACACCGCACAGTTGCATCTCCATAGTCTATGTACCTTCCGACGCCACTGCCGATGAGAAAAGCCGTTCGAGAGACGGCTGGAAAGGACCTCACGGCATCCGCGTTTTCGTCCGAAGCGGAGCTCACAGGAAGTCCGTCCTCTGCAGCTGGCGCGCAAGCCACGCCCCCAACAAATGCAGCGTTAATCCACCAAGGGTGTTGGTGAAAAAAGGCACAAGAAACAAGCATTGTGAGATTGTGTGTGCATATTTTCTTTTTCTTCTTTGATTTTATAATTTAATGAGGACGGATGGTTGATAATCCGTTATGAACACTTTTCTCAAATACTGTTGTCTAATTAAAGTACAAAAGGGTACTTTCTGGTTCCTAATACAAGTATTGGACTCTTTCAACTAGTTCTTACATTCTTTAAACTTTGAAAATAACCAAGGAATATTTTTTTGAATGTTTCATGAAGAGTATGGAAAATAAGGAAGAATGACAGTGTGGCATACTTCTGGATTAAAAGAAGTAGTGACTATTGCCTAGAGTTCCATTTTTGATTATTTCCTATTTTTGGTTGCTTTGCTTCAAGTCTCTCTTACCTATTTTTCCTTTCTGGTATGTATGAGTGTTTCAGAATTAAGTGATGTGATTTACTTGGTATTATAGTGAACAAGTATGAAGGTGTATCATGCCCTTATTTTCTTAGGTTCATGCAGGAAAAAGAGGCATAGTAATCCCAGGTTTAACTATTGGATTCTGGTTGAGTTGAGTTGATGAATACTTTAAACAGGGTAATACATCATTCATTTAGTGAGTTTTCATGAGAGTAGCAAGTCTTCTTGTGTTAACTTTTATTTATGCTCTCTTTTCAGGTCTCCCTTATCCCTGCAGTTCTTTGGCTACTACCCTTTCCCTCGCTTGATTGCCCTAAAACTCTGTTCATATTTGATCCTCAGAGTTGGGACCGTCAAGAGGTGGTCCATAATATTCGTCGCTCTGATCCTGTGGAGTTGTTTCTCATGTACAATCGAGAATCTGACAACAAGGATGCAATACTTTTAATGGGAGATTTCCAGTATTTCTAAGCAGGAGTTCAATACGTATAATGGAAGAGAACCTGCACTTCTCAGCCTGGAGTGCAATACTTTTAATGGCCGAGTACCAATAGTCCTTCGCAGATTTGCAAATTTTCTATAGGAGACTAATGTCCGTTCTTAATAGCAAAAAGGGATTACGGGGAAGCGAGTACCAGTGCGCGCCCTAACTGCTCATTGGAAGCCCCGTACCAAACTATACCCTTTTGCCCCTTCTGTCAAACTAGTATAGAGTCTGTATCGCACATTTTATTTGCCTGTCCGGCCTATGTATTTCCAAGGCGTAGGTGGTGATCCAGCGCTGCAACTAAAATACTTTATAAATGATGTCACTATCTACCACCATACTTACCAATCAATACCAGGCCCATAGAAATAACAGAGCAGCTGAATCATGAGGCGAATGGATCAATATGTTGTAGTTTAAACTATTTACAATAAACAAGACCAGCTTGTCATTTTAAAAGTTTATTTAAACATATTCAGGAAAACTTAGGTTTTGGAACTTTATTAAACAAGCATTAGAAAAAGTCATAAGAAAGTTTTATTCAGCATTTATAAAGAGAGCTTAATTCAAGAAAATATTATTCATTAACAGAAATAAGTGAAAAGAGCATTTCCAAACCTAACTAACTCTCTGTCTCTACCCTCATCGCCTGAAAACAAAGTCTTAAAAAGTTACATTTCCTTACGTGTAATCATCGGACAGCAGAACACGTCCCTCTGGAATCAAAAAGCGTATGCCAAAAAATCTGCTCCTAAAGCCTATTCTTATACCCTAAAACTATGGTTAAACGAACTAATTTCACATTCCAACAGCTGAATTCTGGCTCCCCATTGGCTGAATCACCTCACGCCACAATAAACTGTGACATCTTCCACCACGAGACCAGGCTTTTACACAGAGCCATTGTTCATGCATAGAGTCCTGGAGACAGTCCTTAGTCTGCTACATTTTGTAGCAAAGATGTTCAAGCAATACAAAATCTGTCACGTCTCTTCCTTTCAACCTTGAGCCTGTCCGTTCTGAGCTTTCCGTGGCACAAGCAAACCACTCCACAGAGTTGTCTTTAGCAGTTCATTTTCAAGCCATTTCACAATAAAAGTTCATAGGCTTTTCATCCACTTCAAAATAAGGTTTTCTCATGTGGCTTTCAACAACAGCAGGCCTCTTTTCAGAAAGCATCAATTTTCTGCGCCTCTTTTGCTTGCGTCACTGGCCACTTTTAGCTCACGTCACTTTCCAGAAAACTATTATTTAAACAAACACAAAACAATAATTAATTCAGGTAATGAAAGACATTCTGTTTCCAACCTACATAGCTAATGTTAACCCATTAATATAAGTCACCTAGCAGAAGCACACAGAAAAGCAGAACATTTAATATCTACCATTCTTCATGTAATCCAGCTTTAAGTTTCTGAAAGAGTAAAAAGATAATTAAATAATACACAGACAGACAAACACAACATAGGACAAACATGTAAGCACATATAAAAAGCACATGCCATAAATGATCAACCGCATATTAATAGTGACAAAGACAATAGGACAGACATAACAAACAAAACAATATTAATCATGTGTTACAAAACAGACTTGCAAATGCAACAAGAGCACATGTAATTAGTTTCCCGCGTGTATATGTGTGGTGCAAACTTAATCTAGATTGTGTTAATTAAACAAATCATGCAAAAATTCATTAATTGATTAGTTCATGTTATAGGGAATTGAATCCACAAGTCAGAATAAAATAATTTTTGAAGCCCGCTTCATCAACTCCCTCATCTGGTGATTTTAAAATCACCAAACAAATCCAAAAATGTTAAACATTTTATCTATTGAACATGTTTTAAGTTTATTCAGGATTAGTATTTAAACTCTAATTTAATCTATATTTCTGCAACTCTCATATTGAATCCTACATCCTTCTAATTCCATTTCCTTTTCCCTATCTTTATTCACCTAAGTTGGATCCTTTCCACCTTTGAATCCCCAACCCCCAATGAATTTAGGTAACTAAGTTTTAAATTGCATAACTACATTTTGAATTGCACCAACAAACAAATATCAATCTGAGTAGTATAAAACAAAACAAAAAAAACAAAAAGTAAATTTGTCAAATGTTTTTGAAAAATTAGTACATAGTATATACCCCCTCTTTTTCTTTTTTTTTTTTTTTTAAATTCTAAAACATGTTTTCTTCGACCTTGCGTCTTACATAAAAGCATTTCCAGCTAACACAATTTCTTCGACCTTGTGTCACCCTAACATAATTTCTTCAGCCTTATGCCAAAAATAAACCTCAACTTAAAGAAAACTAAACCTAGTCATTGTCACCATTTTCTTTCAAGACCACCTGACTGCTACTGCGCTCCTCAACTATTGGAGAGGTAGTTATGTAGGCCCATTCTGAAGACTTGTATTTTACATTTGGTCTCAATGGTCTTTTGCTTTTCTTGGTAACCATTTCAATTTTCTCTTCAGCTTGCTCTTTTTTGTCTGAATCACTCTTCTGACTTGACACTTCATATTTGAATTTTAAATCTTTAGGCCAGACATCACCTTTTCTCAATAGTTTCTTCTTAGGCTTGTTTTCTTTATATTCAGCTTTCCAAGTCCTTTTTCTGAATTTTCTTATCTCAGACTCTTCATCACTCCCGTCTGTATCATTTTCTGATACTTTAAATCTGTACCAAGGAACTTCTTTACTCAGCAGCTTCACTCCGTTAGAAACATCATCCTTACAGCTGGTACTCGGTAATTCTTCCTCTTCTTCAGGGATCACCTTTAGCTTCCCAGTTTCAGGATTCTTGTTCCTGCATACAGAGCTACTCCTCTGCTTTTCAATACTCTCCTGGACTAGATTATCGTCTTGCTCAGAATTTTCTGCTTCCGAATCTTTTTCTTTTTCTTGAGATTCTTTTTCTATCAGATTTTCATCATTTTCTGAATCTAGAATCACAATCTCTAGATCTTTTTCATTCAATGTTTCATTCACATTGACATCATCATCCAGATGTCGACCACCTTGTCGATCTTCAAGATCTGGATTTTCTACAGAACTTTCTTCTTCAGAGTCTGAATCAGTTGTAGTGTTTTCACTAACTTCATCAGTGTTATCGGGTGCGGTATTACTGATATGCATCCATCCAGTATCTGTTGTCACCTGACTTGCTTTCTGCCACCTGGGTACTAGACAGTTTCTCCTCCGATGAACCTTTGTTCTGACCAAGTCTCTTGGCAATAGATCATGAGCCTGCTCCTTTTCCACATCTGTTCCCAACTGATGGAATACAGAAACTGTATTATTCTTTCTTGTTGGAAAAGCTTCTAACCATTTTGAAAGTAAACAAATGATGACTAGGACATATCTCAGTTTGTTATGTTGGGGCATTTCAAAGAAGTCTTTTTCAATATTTTTAAATGAACCACCCTCCCGGCCTATGGTTCCCAAACTCTCAATTGGACCATGGTACATCCGTGCCATGTCAGCAATCATGCAATTGGGCATAACAGGTTTGTCATCTTTGTAAAAGCAAATTTCATTTTCCTCTTGCTGTCTGAAACCTTCTTTGAGCCATGTGTTTTTCTCCTCATCATGTGCCTAATCTTGTAATTGTTTTAATTCTTGCCATGTCTGAATTGCAAAAATTAGTATGAGGATGCATGAAACATGTTCATTGAATTTTTCCCCATTGATTGCAACCCTCTCCTGAGCACAAAATTTAACAATGGTACCTGCGTGCTCATTGCCTTTTGAGACATGATTATTTTTCTCTCCATTTTCAGTACATTTTATCCCTGCTGTTTTGTCAAGAAGCTCAATTTCTTTGTTGAAGTCTGGCATGCCCTGAACAGGAGCTTCACTCAAACTCTTTTTAAATTGCTCAATGGCTACAAGTTTAATTTCTATCAGGACAATTGGGTCTTTTATATCTGCTTTTGTCAGTCTTTGCAATGGCCTCATAATTACTGAGAAACCATTAATCCATTGGCAACAGTAATCAACCATGCCTAGGAACATTCTTACCTGTTTTTGTGTCTTTGTGCATCCATTGCTTGAATCATTTTAATTCTCTCAATAGTTACCTGACTGAGAATTCTCTCTTGGAACCTGAAAGCAAAAATTATTTGACTCTCTGGGTGCATTGGGACCCAATACCACTCAGTATCATATGGTATCTGACAAAAGATCTCTACTGGTTTAGGCTCAATAGGACAACAAGGGATAACTATCTCGTTAACCTTTCTCAGGTCCTGTACTATTTTGTACGTTTCATCTGGCTTTCTAATTCCCATATCTGGTGAATTACAAAGACTGTTCTCAATCTCTTTTAAGACACCCTGCTCAATAAATTTTTCAATAACAGGATTAACTCCTTCAATTCTTTCTGACTTCATCTTGTACTGTGGAACATTAGGAAATGAGTTTCCCTTCTTGTTTGCAATTTTAACTGGATCTGGTCTATTTTCCTTGTCTCCACTGAATCCTGTATCTGTATTGTATTTCTGCTCATTAACATAATTTGGAAATGGCGGCGAAGGTATCTCATTCTGCTGAATCACCACCTGTCTCTGAATTTGTAGCTGTTTATTCAGTAGCTGTTGCTGCTGATTTATCTCATTCTGCATCTGTGGATTTTTACACTCTCCTACAAAAGCTAAAGTCGCTTTTTCTTTCTCTTTTTTCTTCGTCCATTTTGTCTTCCATTTATTTAGACTACCCCTTTTTCTCAAAGCCCAAATTAAATCTTTTATATGGGCAGAGGCAATCCTACCTGTATTGTTCAAGCCTTCAATGTTCTCATCACCCTGTAATCTTTTTGATCTGTCTGTACTGATTGTATTATCCAGTAAGGTGTACTCACCAGGCTGTGTCAGGTCAATCAAGTCAACGTCAAAGTTTTCACTAGGTAAAGCTAGAGTCATCACTCTCTCTTGCTGAGTTTGAATCATTACTAACTTATTTTCAGGTACATTAGAATAACGTTTTTCAGCAAACTTTTGAATTGGGACCGTTAAAGCTGTAGGACTAGTTTCATCTTTTCCAAGCACTGGGGGAACAGGTCCAATTACCACAGGAACTGTCACTGCTTCCATGTCTGACTTTAACTGCTCCATTAAATCATTTGTAGAACTTACATGATCAGGAATATTAATTCTGTAGTAGGGGATCTCTGTGTATAGTCATAATCTAGTGAATAGTCCCGCCCATGTGCGTGGACCCCGGAGCAATCAAAAATAATCTCCAAAGTGTCGAAAAAATGCAGAACTGCACAGACACTTAAGAGAGAATTTAAAGACATATAATGCAGCCTATAAAAGGCTACACTGTCCAGTACTTCAGCTAGAAATTCCACCAAAAATCCACAAAAACAGCAAAGCCTGTCCAGATTTCCTTTGTCTTCAATACAAACCCCTCTGGAAGATAGAGAGGAAGGTATGGACAGACAAGCCCCATAGGCTGCCATTATGTGGCTCAGAATAGGATACTGTGCCTTTAAGAGAACTTTCCAGAACTTCACAGTATCCCAGAATGCCTTGCAGGTCTCTCTTACTTTCAGTTCTTTTTTTCCGGCTCCTGCAAGCAGGACCCTGGAGCATTGAGCTCTCCCTTTTCAAGGGTTTTGTTGGTGTTTTTTCCACTAAACTCGATTTTGTGTACTTTTTCAGTACTTTATAGCTTTCTTCTTGGTTTCTTGCACCCCTTGGTCGTCCATAATGCCTGCATTATTCGACAAATGCCCGGAGTGCTCCAGGAAGAAGGCCAAGTCAGACCCCCATAAGGTCTGTATCCTCTGCCTTCCCTCTTCCCACATCCCTGAGGAGTGTGAGATCTGCCAAGGTTTCACTGGCAGGACCCTGAAGGACAGACTGAAGATCAGGCTTCAGGGACTAGAAGAAGGAAGACAGAAGACGCAAGGTGGGTCTGGAGGGGCTTCATCCGCCCATGCTGAGGCCCCTGGGGGGCTCCCCAGGGGCAGGAAGCCCAGCACACGTCCCCATTCTCCGTCTGGGTCAGTGGCACCCACCAAGACGTCGAGAGGGAAGTCCAAGGCCGGCTCCCCATCTCCCCAGGGCTCTGGGTCGAGAAAACGTCGCCCGTCGACATCGAGGGACCTGCATAGGCCGCCGTCGAACACAGAGACATTGTCATCGTCTCTGTCTTCGGCGTCGACGTCGAGCTCTCGGCGTCGACAGGATCGGCGTCGACGCTCGCCGCCGAGGCGATACCGCCAAGACACAAGGCTTCATCGTCGTCGAGGGGATCCTCGTCGACGAGCCCGCCGTCGACGCAAAAGCACTCGCCGGCGAGACGGAGGCGTTCGCCGTCGAGGCGTAGGAGGTCGAGGTCGACGTCGAGACACTCCAAGGCAACGTCGAGGCGGTCGCCGTCGAGGCGCAAGAGATCGCCGTCAAGACGCAGAGGGTCGTCGTCAAGATGGTCCGGGTCGACGTCGAGACACGGCAGCCGTTCGACGCCGAAGAGGAGGAGACGGTCGACGCGGAAGGGTCGCTCGACGTCGAGGGGTCGACGGTCGACGCCTGAACACCGGTCAGCGGCGTCGAAGGATCGTACTACGCGGCCTAGGGCTGTGGGGGGCTCCCCTCAGCCCGGGAAGGATGGTGGGTCACCGGGATTGGTGTACTAGGAGGTGTATACTCCAAAGAAGTCTGTTCCACCTCCTCCTCCGTTACCTAGAGGCCCGCGTCCGAGGACTCCTACCCCTCCTCCGTTGCCTCCTCTGCCTGAAAAGCCTCCACCGGTTCCGCCGAGGTCGGTCTCGTTGCCCGGGCTCCCGACATCTCCCAAGAAGACTCCTAAATCTAAGGAACCACGTAAGCCCAAGTCGGCCACCCCGGAGAAGCCGGTGGACCGGCCGAGGCCCAGGAGATCGAAGTCTCGCTCCAGACGGAGGGAACGGTCGAGGAGCAGGCACAGGTCCTCCACCCGTTCCAGACGGCACCATAGGAGACATAGATCCAGGACCGATACGTCTTCTAGGACCCGCTCCTATTCCCCTACTTTGTCCGATTCCCCGGAGACTAGGGTGTCTCCTATCGATGACATCGGTACATTCCAGGAGGTTCCCCTGAGGGGGGCCGCGAAGTTGGGTATCACGGTGACGGCTCCTACACCTACGACGTCCGTGATATTCGAGACTTTGCACAAGAAGCACCTGTCTCGCCCTCTGTTGCCCTTGGTTCAGGGACTGGTTGAACCGGCACAAGAACTATTTCTTACACCTGCGGTGGTGAAGGCCGCCCCGTCTAGACTTTTGAAAAAGTACAGGGCACCGGACTCAGACCTTGCCTTCCTGAGGATGGACCCAGTCCCCGACTCAGTGATAGTTACGGCGGCCAGAAAACAGCATTCTACCTCCCCGTCCTCCACCGTGCCTCCAGACAAGGAGAGCCGCTGGATTGATTCGGCGGGAAGGAAGGCATGTGGGACTTCTTCCACCACAATGAAGGCTTCCAGCGACTCGGCATTTCTGGGACGATATGACCGTGCGCTTTGGGATTCCATGGAGCAGTTCGCGGACCTTGTGCCGCGTGACAGGAGGGAGGACTTCATGGAAATCGTCAAGGAGGGGATGCTGGTCTCGAACCAGGCCATCAGTGCCGCGGCGGATATCTCCTTGTTAGCTGCACATGGCTACTGCCACGGTATCAACCAGCGCCGCCATGCATGGCTCAGGCTTACGTCTCTCAAGCCTGAGGCGCAACAGCGAGTGGCCAACCTGCCGTTTTCTGGGGACACGCTCTTCGGTAAACACGCAGATGACGAGATGGCCCGGATAAAGGCCGAGGCAGAAACCCTGACGGCGGTGGGCTTGGAGAAGCCCAAGGACAAGAAACCCTACCGCCAGTTCCAACGGCGGTTCGGCTCGCAAGGGAAAGGAAGAGGACAGTCTTCGGGACAACAGCAGCAGCAACAACGGCAGCAGTTCCGAAGACCTTTCCAAAAACGTCAGAGGGGTAGAGGTGGACAGCAGCCCTCTACCGCAAACAAGGGCCCGGCCGGGTCTCGACCCTGAGCGGTTACTTCCCCGTCATCCGTTACCCACTCCGGTGGGGGGAAGCGTTCGATTTTTTCTGGCAGAGTGGAGAAAAATTACTCAGAACAAGTGGGTGCTGAATATTGTTTGCAATGGATTCAGTCTTCGGTTCATCAGCCCTCCTCCAGCGATCCCTCCGGTCAGCTCGCAGTATCAACTACGCGAGCTCCAGGCGGCGGCCGATATCCTGTTAAGGAAAAGGGCGATAGAAGACGTACCTCTGTCTCAAAGAGGAAGAGGTCTGTACTCCCGGTTCTTTCTGGTTCGCAAAAAGGACAAGAACGAGTTCAGGCCCATTCTGGACTTGCGGCAGGCAAACAAGTGGATTCGCAGAGAAAAGTTTCGCATGCTGTCGTTGCATCAGATTTATCCTCAGTTGTAACAGGGGGACTGGCTTTGTGCCATAGACCTACAAGATGTGTACTTCCACGTGCCCATCGCGCACAAGCACAGGAAGTTTCTGCGAATTCAAGTCGGCACCAATCATTACCAATACACGGTGCTGCCTTTCGGACTGAAATCTGCACCCAGGACATTCTCGAAGTGCATGGCAGTGGTAGCGGCACACCTAAGGAAAGGCAAGATGTTTGTCTACCCGTACCTTGACGATTGGTTGATCAAGGCCTCCTCCTTCTCAGAAGCCCAAGCGGACTTCCGGAAGACGTGCGTTCTCTTGAACAAGTTGGGGTTGCACATCAACATGTCCAAGTCTGTCCCGATCCCGGTCCAATGTATTCAATACTTGGGGGCCACCATCAATACGCTGTCAGCAAGCGTGTCTCCTTCGGAGGAGCGATGGAGATCGATCCTTCGGAAGGCTAAGGCTCTTATGACCGCTCCATCTACAACAGTGAGGACGGTGTCTTCTCTACTGGGGTCGATGGCCTCTTGTATCTTCCTCACTCCTCATGCATGACTACACATGAGGCCTCTGCAGGAGTGCTTGGAGGACCAATGGGACCAGAGGAGAGGATCTTGGGACGACAAGATACGACTGTCTCTGCATGCTCTTCAGTCTCTGACGTGGTGGTGTTCAGCGGAGAATCTCCTCAGAGGAGTTCCCTTCCACAAGGACATTCCTACTCAGACGATCGTGACAGATGCTTCTCTCCAGGGCTGGGGAGCGCATTCGGGGGACTTACAGATCCAAGGCACGTGGTCTCAGACGGAGTCCACGTATCACATCAATTTCCTGGAACTCAGAACTGTTCACTTGGCGCTGAAGGCCTTTCATCCGTCCTTCCGGACCAACTCTCTGCTTGTACAGACGGACAATACGACCACGATGTATTACCTCAACAAGCAGGGGGGTCGAGATCTCGCACCCTGTCTCGGGAGGCGCAGACGATCTGGCACTGGCTTCTGGCAAGAGGATTGACGATAATTTCTACCCATCTGCCAGGTGTACAAAATGTTCAGGCGGACGCACTGAGCAGGCTGATTCAGGAAAACCACGAGTGGGTCATAAACGAGAACGTACTAGGAGACGTCTTCGCAAGGTGGGGGACTCCAGACGTAGATCTGTTCGCCACCGCCGAAAACAGCAAATGCCGAGACTTCGCCTCCAGGTACTACCAGCAAGGGACGCTGGGGAATGCACTCTGGATCAACTGGTCGAACAGCTTTGTTTACGCCTTTCCGCCCATCCCACTGATTCCGGCGGTGCTCATCAAGCTGTCCCGGTCCAGGGCACGAATGATCCTGATTGCCCCGGAATGGCCCAGACAGTGGTGGTTCACGGACCTTCTACACCGGTCCCTCCTTCCACACATACAGTTGCCGTGCAGGCCGGACCTTCTCACGAAGTTCGGGGGGCAGATGGTGCACCCCAACCTCTCATCCTTGAGTTTGGCGGCATGGCTCCTGAGGTAGTGCAATATGGCCATTTGAATCTACCAGAAGATTGCATGGACATACTGAAGGAGTTCAAGAGGCCCTCCACTCGGACGTCCTACGCTTACAAGTGGAAGAGGTTTTGTATCTGGTGTGTGTCCAGGAACTTTGATCCTACGACGTGCAAGGAAGATGTCATCCTTCCCTACCTTCTACATTTGGCGCGATCTGGCCTTAATGTTCACTCTATTAGGGTTCATCTCGCTGCATTGACTGCCTACAGGAAAAGCCCTTCACAGACTTCCTTCTTTCAGATCCCTGTGATCAAAGACTTTTTGGAAGGCTTGAAGAAAGTGTTCCCTCCTGTCAGGCTTCCTTCGCCTTCATGGGAATTGAATGTGGTGCTGTCCAGTTTGATGAAGGAGCCTTTTGAACCCATTCATAAGGCTACGTTGCAGCACCTGTCCTGGAAGGCGGCGTTCCTCGTGGCCATTACATCGGCCCGCAGGGTGAGTGAAATTCAGGAGCTGTGTTGTAATGAACCTTATACTGTATTTCATGCTGCTAAGGTTGTTATGCGTACTCACCCTAAATTTCTTCCCAAGGTTATTTCTGACTTTCATGTCAACCAAACTATAACTTTGCCTACGTTTTTTCAGAATCCTTCATCTCCAGCGGAAAGGTCCTTACATTCCCTGGATGTTCGGAGGGTGTTGAAATTTTATCTGGATAAGACTAAAGATATTCGTAGGTCAGACCAATTGTTTATCAATTACGGATCAGTCAGGACGGGTCTTGCAACCTCTAAGCAGTCCATTTCTAGGTGGATTGTGTCCTGCATACAACTATGTTACCAGAAAGCTAATAAGACCTTAGGGGGTAAGCCTAGGGCTCATTCCATCAGGGGCAAAGCTGCCACGACAGCATTGCTCCGTAATGTACCGATTGCAGAAATTTGCAAGGCCGCCACTTGGAAGTCGGTTCATACCTTTGCTAAGCATTACTGTCTGGACGCTGATGCCAGAGCAGATGCTCAGGTTGGACAGGCTTCGCTGCGGAATTTGTTCGCACAATAGTGGTGTTGGTTTTCTTTTCTCCACCGCCGCTTTGGTGTGGGGATGGGCTTGCCATTCTATTCACTAGATTATGACTATACACAGAGATCCCCTACTACAGAAGGAGTAGTTTCTTTTCTGTAACTCCAGTTCTGTAGTAGGGGTATCTCTGTTATAGTCATAAGCGCCCGCCCTCCTCCCCGGTGGAGAGATGTTCACGTAAAGAATGCTACAGGTCGGGCGTGTTACGCCTTCAAAAAGAACTGAAAGTAAGAGAGACCTGCAAGGCATTCTGGGATACTGTGAAGTTCTGGAAAGTTCTCTTAAAGGCACAGTATCCTATTCTGAGCCACATAATGGCAGCCTATGGGGCTTGTCTGTCCATACCTTCCTCTCTATCTTCCAGAGGGGTTTGTATTGAAGACAAAGGAAATCTGGACAGGCTTTGCTGTTTTTGTGGATTTTTGGTGGAATTTCTAGCTGAAGTACTGGACAGTGTAGCCTTTTATAGGCTGCATTATATGTCTTTAAATTCTCTCTTAAGTGTCTGTGCAGTTCTGCATTTTTTCGACACTTTAGAGATTATTTTTGATTGCTCTGGAGTCCACGCACATGGGCGGGACTATTCACTAGATTATGACTATAACAGAGATACCCCTACTACAGAACTGGAGTTACAGAAAAGAAACTACTCCTTCCAGAAGTACTAGGCATCTCATCATACCTACCTGTTGTGACACCTTGAGAAGGGGTCTGGACTGGGACTCCATCAATCTGGACTGGGACTCTTGGCTTTACATTAATCTGCTATCTTGGCGTCACATTAATCTGTTCTGGGAGTCTGCTTAAATTTCTGTCCTGTTCTTTATTTACAACATAATTTTTACACTGATCAATAAATTCTTCTCTGACATGTTTATTATTTACATTTGCTGATTTTAGAATCTTTAATTTGCTTTTACATGTAGCAACAACCTTTTTCATTTTCTTGTACCAGGTAAACTTTTTCTCTTTCTTTGGAAAATATTTATCCATAATTTAAAAATACTTACCTTTGGGGGCGTGGCTTGGATGGCAAGGAGGCAGCAGACCTAAGTCCGGAGCTCTCGACCCCCAAGTCAAAGAACGGCGAGCAGAAGAAGCAAATGCCAACGAGCGCTTAAGGAAAGCATACGGAGAGGTGTACGAACGTAAGGGGCACCAACCACGGGCGACCATAACCGGCAGCGTCCACGGGGAAGGCAGATAGAGCCAAGAAAAGAAACTGGGAGACGACGAGAGAACATAGGCGCAAGATGGCGGCAAGCTCCTGAGAGCCGAGACCCGAGACCACAACAGACCGCGAACCTCCAAGTAAGAGCGACCCGGGCGAAGGCCGGAAATCGGCCGCGCGCTGTTCTGTTCGAGTAGCAGCTCCCCCCCCCCAACCCTAATAAGCCGCCTAAGCAACACTAACCAAAGCGCAGGGGGAAGAAGGGGCACAGCGCGAACAACCGGAGCGGCCATATTGGTCAGGTCTGAAGCTACGGCGGCCATTTTAGTGCAGGCGGGAGGAGTGACTCACCGATCAGCGCCGAGCAGCGCCAAAGCCACAGAGGGAAGCGCGCACACCAGGCAAATCCCTAAAGACCAAAACAACACCAGTGCGGGCGCAGAAAAGAAGGGAGGACAGCCCGAACACCAGGGAAGGCCATTTTGTTTAGGACAGAAGCGGTGGGCGGCCATCTTTGGCTCAGGCGGAAGGAGCGGAACGCTGAGCTGCGCGGAAGAGGCACAGAAACACGCGCACAGAAGCAGCCCATGCGCCCCCCCCCCTTGGCGGGAACGCTAAAAGACCAGGCCAACAGTAACGCTAACACAGGGGGGGGAAACAACGCAAACAACAGCGTGGAAGAGCCATAGACAGAGAAGCGCCGCAACGAACGGCACCGGCTCCAACAGGGATAACGCGCTGCACCGAGGGTGGAATACAGAGACCCACATACCGTCCGTGAGACTGTGCACAAGGGAGAAGCCACTACATCGTGGTGAGTGGTAAGCGACAGCCCAGAAATAAGCCCCACAGATAAGTTGGCGCCAACTGCAGCGGCCAGAACAGCGCACGCCCGCCTACAAACAGAAGGCAAGGAATAAAAAGGGCGACACCGCAAGAGGCTGGCGGAGTCTAGGACCAAGACCAGAGTGGTCAAGTGGCCACCCCGATTCAGAGACTGTAATTTAACGACCGCGCCTATCCCAGGCAAGAGAGAGGACGGAAGACAAAAAAAGGGACTAACAAAACAACACCCAACAGAAGTGAGACTCCAAACACACCAGGTCAGAAGAGGTTTCGACGCAATGGCAGGGAAAGAGGGCACCCAAATTACAAATGCACAAAAGAAGAACAAAAACGACCTAACTGCATCACCCTCGAAAGAACGCGGAGATCAAGGCAGTGAAACAACCACTCTGGATACACTATTAAGGAAGATAACAGAGGGTAACGATCTAGCAAAAGCCACAAAAAAAATAGTGGACAACATCCAAATGGAACTAATAGCGATAAGAGCCGAGCAAAGCAAAGCCAATGGCAGAATAGACGAGGCAGAGAAAAGAATCAGCCAGCTAGAAGACCGCGCCAATATAACACACAAAGACCTTGGCTTAGTCATAATGTGGTAAATATTTGATTTACCGTCCTAATTTCTATGCAGGTAAGTACTTAATCAATAATAACTCAATCGGAAAGAAAGAGGCAGAGTCCGTGGTGTTAGAGTTCTTAGGGGTTTTATTCCTTAAAAAGGAATGGTCAGACCGGATATCATGTTCCTACCACCACTGGGGTGTAGGAAGGGATAGAGCAATATTTTATTGACAATACATAGCTTATATACTTAAGTCACATTATAGGAACCAATACAGTAGGCGTAACAGCTGAGAGAAACAAGATAAAACACACACGTGGTAGTGATACGTAATTAGAAGGCGTGAACTAGGCGTGAACATAGAGGTGTGTGCTAGAAACGTCACAGGTAGGTGTCACAAGTGGGTGGCACAAAACAGAATCTTGTAATGTCAGCAGAAATCTGAGGCCTGGATGCGCGCGCAGCTGCATGACGTGTGATTGACGTGAAACTGGAGGGTGCAGGGGACTTGACATTTACACTGGCGGAAAGAGACAGAAGTCTGGCATGTCAGATCAACTCGTACTTCTATCATATCTGATATCTGATGTTTGGGAACCATATTATCTAAACGGAAAAGGTCTCTGGGGCAGAAGCTATTCTATACTGACTGTGAGTGCGTGTATAAGCGCCTAAGTGTCTGCATGAGAATGCGAGGGGCATGGGCCTACCATGGTAACAGAGGCTATGAATTACTTGCACGGAGACAGTGAGGCCGGGCCCTTTGCTCTGCAGCTGGGGGGATGTTTACTTAAACTAGTAGGCAGGAATGCATTTTCGAGGAGCGGAACAGATAATTCGAAGGTTGAATACAGTCTTGGCAGGCAGCAGGCTGAGCTAAGCGCCGTGAGCCGCGCAGGGAGTAAGGCAGAGGTCACGGGTACAGAGACAGCCTGGGCTGAGGCTTTCGGAGTCAGAAAGCAGGAAAAAGGCTCGATGGCAGAATTCAGGGCCTACTTCGCCAGAGCTGAAAAACGTGTAAAGTACACCACAAAAAGACGTTGGCATAGCATACTTAGAAACGGAATATTCAACCCATTCAGGGTGGGTCTGAAAGAGGACATGTTAACGTTGGACGCAAATGTATTTGCGTCTTCATAGCTGGCACAGGAGGGAAGTTACATGCACTTTAAGCTGGTACATGGAGACGGTGGGGTACACGTTAGGGAACATTACTTGACCATAAAATTTATATTTCCTCATTCCCTCCTTGTTCCCTACGGACCCTTCATGATATATCAATCCTCATGAATCGATCAGTCTGTTCTTGTAACATCATTTGTTCTTCTTTCTTTCTTTCACGTTTTGAGAGAAAACTGGAATGTTCAATGCACGATGTGGCACACAGTCCACAAATCCCTGGCCCACACTGTAGGCACAGGCAGCAACTGAATACTATGACAAGGGCAATGCCTAGGAAGGATAGGATCTTCCATCCCCAAGCGGTTAACGTTGTCCAGAACCAACCGGACCAAGTCCAGGTGCCTGGATTCTGATGTATCTGATTTGCAATTTTATGAAGACGTGTAATAGCTTGGTATACCGTTGGCGCGTTTTCTGGAATGAAAACACAGCAACTTGACCCGATGACCTTACAAGCTCCGCCTCTGTCTGCCAAGATGACGTCAATAACAAGACGATTCTGAAGAACAACAACCCGCATGGCGGACTGCTCCTCTGTTAAGTTACCTAGGGCGGAGGCAGTTTCATTCACTACTGCTTCAAGTGTTCTAGTTAATCTGCGTATTAGTTTACTATTTTGGACGGGACCTGTGAAGAAAAAGAATCCTTTATTGAAATCTGTGTATTGCTCCCATGCCGTTTCAGTATAGTCGACAATCGGGAGATCTCTTCGGAGTCTATTCTTTACTAGATTTGTATTTCTGTGATAATCAGGAGGGGCTAGAAAAACAGGTGGCAGAAGGAATGCAATGTAACAGGTACCATCCCAATCTGGAGGTAAGCGTATGTATGCGGTATGGCCACAAACAAAGTAGGAATGACGAGTAGCTCTAAAGGAAGATTTGCCTTGGTCACTGAATTCGACCACAGTAGTACATTTGCTATGACCTAAGTGTACTGAACCCTTCTTACTGACACATAAATCACCAGTGACTGGTAATACTGACATAGCAGGGAGAACTGGTGCAGCTTCGGATTTGACAGTAAGAATCATAAGGTTAATTGTATAATTACCTAATCCATATACTTCATTTTCTAGATCAGTTCCTATTCTAATGGGAAGTCCCTTCTTGTCAGGGTAACAGGCATTAAGCAGAACTAAGTTCAAGTTTCCCCAAACCCAGCTCCCTTTAAAAACAGCGACATCAGGATCTAAGGAATTAATTATTCTAAACCATGCACCACAGGAGCCATTGTGAGTGAACGGGTACGGAAAGAGGGGCAGAACTCCCTTGTATTTCTGGTAGGGAGGGAGTCGGCCACATATCCAACAGTTTGTAGCATTGTTAGTCTGATGGGAGTGGTGTAACATACTAATGAATGTGTTGTTGCGCAGCGCGAGTCTGTAAGAAAGTTCGTGGGGAGGTAATTCACTAAAAGAATGTTCGGCAGTGACATTGTAAGCAGATTGTTCACGCTTGAAGATAGGGTAGTATATGGGAAGCAATATACTCGCAACAATAATCAGAAAACTTAGAAAAAACATAACCAATAATGTCACTATACAGTGACTACGGAGTGATTTGCAATATGTACGTTTCTTGAGTTGTCTCTCTCTCTCTCTATCTCGATCTAGGGGATACATGTCAGAAACTATTTAACCGATTCACCTAGGGGAGGACTTAAACAATTAAACTGTCTGACTTGCTAGATCGAAGTTTCATGCGGTACTCCTCTTGGGGAGTTTTCTCTTGTTTGGTAACTTTAAAGTCTTTAGTATCGAGGCAGTCCTTTGAGGGGGTGGACGAGTCTGTTTCTGGCATCAGTTCATTGCATTTTTTTATATGACTCGTATGGATCCACCCCTTTCGGCCTTCCACCTTGATAGCGGTCCGTGTTGTAAGAAGGACGGTCTTCGTCTCTTTCCAGCGGGGCTCCAGCGGACTTTTCCTGTCGAAGTTCCTAATTAGCACTGTATCACCGGGACGGACATCATGCGGCTTTACATCAGTGTTGTCGGGAAAAGCTGCGGCAACCTGTGAAAGACATGATTGGAGTGCAGACATCAAGGAGGCAAGGTAATCTGTCAGCATATTACAATCAACATCGGTAATTTTCTTAGGTATGGGCGTCCCCCACATATTCGGTGGTCTGCCAAAGACCACTTCATACGGGGATAGTCCTGATCTCGAATGGGCGACCATTCTCATGTAGAACAATGCAACTGGCAGGGCGACTATCCAGTCGACCCCTTTCTCTTTACAGATTTTAGCAAGGCGGGTCTTTAGTGTCTGGTTATGCCTTTCTACAAGGCCAGCGGCTTCGGGATGTCGGACACAATGGAATCTCCACTGATATCCTAGCAGCAGGGAAACCTGTTTCATGAGTTCGGATGAGAATGGCTGTCCGTTATCTGAGTACACGACACGAGGCAAGCCGTATCGTGGGAAGAATTCTCGAACCAGCTGCCTGGCAGTGGTCGGAGCAGTGTAATCTGGGACTGGATATGCTTCGGTCCAACGGAAAAGTGCACAAACAATTACGAGGACGTACTTGAATCCTCGACAACGGTCCATCTGGATATAATCCATCTGAAGGACTTCAAAAGGGTGATCGGGAGGATGAAATCCACCTTGCTCTACAGGGACGCTTTTACCTGGATTGAACTGACAACAGATCATGCAGGTACGCACTTTCTGTTTTGCTGCTGCTCGTAGGTGTTTGTTGTACCAGAGATTCTGTAAACTGTCTAACATCGCTTTCTCTCCTAGATGTGCTGGACTATGGGCTGTATTGATTATGACTTGAACCATAGAGTCGGGGAGAAACCATGTAGATTTTCCCTTCGTCATCCAACCTTGATCTGTCTGGATCCCTCCTAGTTCAGTCCATTTCTTTATTTCATCTGTAGTAGCATGTGTCTGGATATCGATTACATCTAGTGTGGGATCCCTGACTGTCATACAATGTGTCGGTACTATTGTCTTTGTCACGTCAGTTGTCTGGGTGTGAGTCAATGCTGTATGTTTTGCTGTCTGGTCTGCCAGGTCGTTACCCTGGGAAACAGAATCTGTAACTTTAGTATGTGCTTTACACTTCATGACGGATATGCCTGAAGGCAGATGTATTGCTTCTAACAGTGCTTGAATGAGGGGACCGTGTTGGATCTTGGCACCGTGAGAGGTCAAAAAACCTTGTTCTTGCCATAACATTCCGAAGTCGTGTACGACTCCGAAAGCATAACGGGAATCAGTGTATATGTTAACATTTCTGTTCTTGGCTAGTATACAGGCTCGGGCCAGAGCAATAAGCTCTGCCGCTTGAGCGGACAGTGTATCAATACGATATGTTTCTTTAACTTCAGTTTCAGTGGTCACTGCATACGCGGCCACTAATTCTCCTGTACTTGTTCTCATACATGAACCATCCACGTAAAGTGTCAGGTCTGGATTTGCCAATGGAACATCTGTTAAGTCTCGTCGGGGCTTTGTTACTGCATTAATGATCTCTATACAATCATGCGGGGCTGGATCTGTCATAATCGAAGGTAACAATGTTGCGGGGTTTAGAATGCTGCAGCGTCTGATTTCTATGTGTGGCTGGAATAGCGTTAATTCATAACCTGTCAGTCGTGCTATAGTCAAGTGTTGAGTCTGAGTTCTGTTTAAAAGAACCTCTACAGAATGTGGAACTTGTACTGTTAATTGATGTCCTAAAACAATTGAGTCGCTCTGTCTTATTGCTAGTGCTGTTGCTGCTACTGACTTCAAGCACGCAGGGAGTGCCTGGGCTACTGAATCCAATGTACTTGAAAAATAAGCGCAAGGCTTATGTGAACCAGCTTGGTCTTGAGTGAGGACAGACAACGCTGTACCATCACGTTCTGTAACAAAAAGTGTAAAAGGTTTGCTGTAACATGGTGTCGCTAAAACTGGTGCTTGGCATAAAGCTTTCTTTAATTCCTCAAAGGCCTGTGTATGCTCCTGAGTCCAAGGAAGGACAGTCGAAGTCGCTGCCTCCTGTGTTGTCAACTGAATGAGTGGTTTAGCAAGAAATGCATACTGAGGAATCCATTGTCTGCAGTACGAGGTGAGGCCTATAAAGGCTCGCACTTCCTTTTGTGTCTGGGGTTGTGGCATATTTACAATTAACTGGATGCGATCAGGAGTGAGCTGTCTCCCCACTTTGGACAGCAAGTGACCCAAGTACACAACTTGCTGAACACAGAATTGTAGCTTCGAAGGAGACACCTTGTGTCCCTTGTCGGCCAGAAAATGTAAAACTGTCAGTGATGCTTGTTCACATTCGGGTTCGCTTCGTGCGGTGATCAGCAGATCATCGACGTCTTGCAGTAAAGCGGTGTTAACTGGCATTTGAATACAATCTAGTTGTCTTTTCAGTGCTTGACTATAGATGCTGGGGCTTTCTGTGAATCCTTGAGGTGCGCGTGAAAATTTGAAACTTCGTCCATTTAAACTGAAACCGAAGAGATATTGACTCTCTGGATCAATAGGCACACTAAAGAAGGCGTTCTTGAGATCAATTACAGTAAAGAACGTTGCTTCTGAATCAATAGCAGTCAATAGGGATGAGATGTCGGGAACCACAGGGTACTGTGGTACAATGCATTTATTCAGTTCTCGTAAATCAATCACCAGCCGATATACTGGCGGTGCATTGGGATCAGTACGTTTAAGAATCGGAATGATAGGGGAATTACAGATATTGGAGTCGGTCTCTACGACCACTCCTTGGGCAATGAGCTCTTCAATGATTTCCAGTAAAGCCACTACAGCATCGGGTGGTAACTTGTATTGTCTGATTCGTGGTAAAACAACACCTGGTTTCAGTGTAACACGGTATGGTGTAATGTGCATGCAGCCTACATCGGTTGGGCCTTGTGCCCACAAGTGATCCGGTACATTTTTCAATCTGACATCAAACTCTCGTAATACATAGTGACCCTTGAAATCTCGCAAAAAGAGTCTAACTCCTTCCGGAGAACAACATATCACTGCTCCTAGAGCCTTCAATGTTTTGATACCTAACAGATTTTCTGGACATGATTTTGTAAGTAACAAGTCTGTAACACGTGATAATGGACCCACAGCCAGGGGGACGGGTTTCGATACCTCATTTACAATAGGCTGTCCTGAAAAACCAAGGGAAACATTCTGTGAGCCTGAGAGGGGTGCCCCTGGGACTTCATCATGGCTGATTGTTGTGCGACTTGCCCCTGTGTCAATTAAAAACTTTCTGTCTTTTCCCAATACTTGACTGTGTACATAAGGACCCTCTTGATCTACAGGAATCTCAATAAGAGGCAAGCCACCCTCCCTCTCTAGGCTGTTTCATGTGTATCGTGGATAATCGGGGTAATCAGATTGGGCATACTGATACATCTGTTGTGAAACTTGCTGAGTCGCAGCAATGGGCTGTGGCTGTGGTACCGCTACCGTCTGTGCTGTATGTGATGAAACATGCATAGGCTGTGTATTCTGCATAGGCTGTATATTCTGTGAAGTCTGTTGCTGGACCTGGTCTGGTCTAGGTGGACGCGGTCTTTCTTTAGTTTTACCTGTTGATATATTATGTTTCAAGACTGGGCATTCATGTACGTAGTGACCTGGCTGCTTGCAATAGTTGCATGTCCCTTTAACGGGAGCTGCTGAATTCTGGGTCTGGGTCGTACCCTTTCTCTGGCCGTCGGCTGGAACCGACTGGGCCACTAACATTTTCATTTTCGTGTCTTTCATACGTTTCTGTTCATGATCCTGTTCTTCTCTAATTCTGTTCTGATGGTATTGTAACATCTGTAACATCTGGGATGGTGTATTTGCTTGCCATGTACTTTCAACTTTATATACACGGTTCTTGACTGATGTCAGGGAATTCTCGACTAACTTTGATACAAAAAGATGCGGGTACGACTCGCTACTTGGTTTAAGACCACTATTAATAATGAAACATTTCCTCGGATCTGGAATAGAAGTCACTAGTATCTTCGTCGTGTTTCTGTTTACAGGCTGAGATCGCGTCCCAGTCTTCCTTTCTAGTTGTCAGTAATCTTGGCAGAACCTGTACTATCAAACCTGGTAATGCTTTAGTTTTCTCCCCAAGGCCTAGCCCTGGGGTACGATGTTTTTCCTCGTCTTCTATTTCTGCCCATATTATCTTTTTGTCTCCCACCTCTTTCCTTTAGTTTCTCGTAGATGCCGGTGGGCAGCAGTACCTTTAACATTTTCATGATATCTGCATATGTGTAATCTCCCATCAGTAACATGTCTTTAAGTTCTCTGTGAAAACCTGCAGGGTCTTTATCATGACAGGGTACTAGTTTCTTCATTTCCAATAGTTCTAACTTGGTCAGAGGTGTGTGTACATACACACGTTTCAAGGTATTATCGGTACCCATAACTGGATGTACTTCTCGTAAAGGGTTCTGTCTTTCAAGACGCTCCATATGATACATTTTTCTTTCTGGGGGCGGAGCGGGAACATATTCGGAGCTTAAGAAAGTGTTATATCTGTGTCGTTGTTCTAGAATTATGTGTATTAACTGGGTACTTAGGCCTCTCCATCTATCCATGAGTAGTGCTTCTAATGTATCGTGTAAGGGACCTGGATCCGAATGTTGATTTCTGTATAACCTGAGGAGGTGCTGAATCATATAGGTACCTGCTAATTTCTGCTCGTCTGGGGATAGGTTCAGGAATGTCTGCGCTACTGTGTCATCATTGTATATGTTCGGATTGTCAGCCCATAGTACTGCTGACCGGGCTAGTTCTTGTTCATCCATAGAATTGAGTACATGGTACCCCATTCGTTCTCGAAGCATTTTATCAGTCTCTTGGAACTGATGTTCAGGAGAATTCGGTTTTGATATGCCAGAGAGAAAAACTCTCTTGCTTTCTGGACGAATGCCTTTCCTAAGATAAGTTCCCTTACCTACATACGCTATCGTATCTGTAGTTTTTTCTGGTTCTTCAGGTTCTTCCTCCTCCTCGGAGGAAGCATTTTCTTTCTCTTTTTCGTGTATATCTATTACTGCTTTTCTTATTTTCTTGTACATACTGGCTATACAATTTATTTTATCATGTTTTCCTTCGGATATATTTTGACCCCACTTGTTTAGTGCCTCTAATTCATCCTGTTCTGTCTCAGGCCTGTCTCGTTCTCTTATTAAGCAATTTATGAAAAAACGTAGTATATATGCTTGAGTGTCAACTTTCTGATGTGCCAGGGCCTCCTTAATACTTTCAGGATTTTCCCCAGTCTGGACAAAATGATATATTTTATCTAGGTGCTCTTTCATTCCTGAGAATAATATTAGGTAATCTGTAGCTTGTCGCAACCGTAGTGATGCTATCAACATTCTATCGTCTTTGCCGGGTACTGGATCATATCTGCAAACTGAAAGCGGTCCTTTGAGTCTGTCGAGACGGGGTGATTGGGGCGTAAGGTGGTTCTGCATGTCCCTAAGGTGTAATCTGTGTGTTGCTGGCGGGGTCTGGTAACCCCCGGTCGCACCTCCTGAGGCGGAAGCTTGGGCATTATCCCTCTGTGGAGTCTGTATATGTACTTGAACTTGTCTCTTGGTAGGATCAGGTAGAAACGGATTTGGTATATTAATTTTAGGTGCGGGAAGTGGTGGAGGTGGAGGAACGACGGGCTGTCGAACGGGGAAACCTTGTTGCGGTAATGGCGGGATATGGTCTGGAGGCGGGTTGCCATCTCCGTCACCGTCAGTAGGCGGGACGTGGGCATGTGGATTGGTGTAAGCGGGTGCTACATCGTTTAGATAGGAATTCAGAAATATGTCCTTAGTAGTCCTGTGATTTACTTTAGTTGGAACCAATGGTGGCGGCAGATCTTTCGGTATTTCTGAAGTGGCCTCAGGCGAACCCTCGGCCACAAGATACATGCCATTTACGAGATTGTTTCGTGCGCGGTCTACTTGTTCTGATTTTACTATGATCCCTTCAGTAACTAATTCGTTTTCTCTGGCTTTATCTGATTCTTCTCTATGTCTGTCTTCTCTACGGAGTGCTTTTTCAGCACGTTTATGTGATTCTTTACGCCAAAATTCTATGGCGTCTTTCTGAGATTGTCTGGCTTTCTTTTTCCATAGTGCTTCTTCTACCTTCATGATGCACTCGGCATCCCATGTTCCGGTAACAGGCCATCTGTGTCTCTCGTCTAGATGCTTAGTATAATCGGCCCATAAATCTAGATACAATATGGCATCTAAGCCATGTTTCTGATACATGAAATTTCCAGGAGTGTCCCTAGGGGGGATAGGAATTTCTTCCTCTAGTATCCCTTTCCTAGTTCCTATCTGCTTTAACTTATTGAAAAACGGCATCTTGTTTACTTAGTACTGAATGCTCAATCCTTGCTACTTAATTCTGAACACAGCTAGTTACACAAAAACACAATAATGCACATTAAAAACAGTCACTCATACCACGACATTAATCACATGAAAGACATTTGAGACATATGTGACTACCCCCCTATACTGGATGTACTGCTAAACAGCACAGATACACTGCTAAGAACAGTGCAAGAACTAGAATAACGGATATACTGCTAAACAGTACAGATACACTGTCTAAAACAGTGCAGACCGAATTTGTGTACCCAAACCCGTCTTTACCGGATACATAATAATGCACCCGTCTAGATACGTCCCAGCAATGGTACTCACCGGGAAGCACGGAAACAGAAGGCCTCGGAAAACTCGACTGGACTGGACCGGACTCGACTCGACACGTGGATACTTCGGAAACTGGTGGGCCTCTTGACACCTCGGCCCTTGCTTCTTTCGGCTAGGCTCTGGTCGGGATCCTCCGCACTCCTCACCGCCTCGTCTGGGTGCTGATCGCAGTCTTCGTCACCTCCGTGGGCCAGAGGGAGATACAGGAAATCCTGCCAGTACGCGTAGTTCCGTCTAACTGATGGCAGGGGACAGAGCTTGCAACGCACCAACCGGCGTGTGGGGTGGGGGAGGGGTCCCTGTTCGGGCGCCAGAATAATGTGGTAAATATTTGATTTACCGTCCTAATTTCTATGCAGGTAAGTACTTAATCAATAATAACTCAATCGGAAAGAAAGAGGCAGAGTCCGTGGCGTTAGAGTTCTTAGGGGTTTTATTCCTTAAAAAGGAATGGTCAGACCGGATATCATGTTCCTACCACCACTGGGGTGTAGGAAGGGATAGAGCAATATTTTATTGACAATACATAGCTTATATACTTAAGTCACATTATAGGAGCCAATACAGTAGGCGTAACAGCTGAGAGAAACAAGATAAAACACACACGTGGTAGTGATACGTAATTAGAAGGCGTGAACTAGGCGTGAACATAGAGGTGTGTGCTAGAAACGTCACAGGTAGGTGTCACAAGTGGGTGGCACAAAACAGAATCTTGTAATGTCAGCAGAAATCTGAGGCCTGGATGCGCGCGCAGCTGCATGACGTGTGATTGGCGTGAAACTGGAGGGTGCAGGGGACTTGACATTTACACTGGCGGAAAGAGACAGAAGTCTGGCATGTCAGATCAACTCGTACTTCTATCATATCTGATATCTGATGTTTGGGAACCATATTATCTAAACGGAAAAGGTCTCTGGGGCAGAAGCTATTCTATACTGACTGTGAGTGCGTGTATAAGCGCCTAAGTGTCTGCATGAGAATGCGAGGGGCATGGGCCTACCATGGTAACAGAGGCTATGAATTACTTGCACGGAGACAGTGAGGCCGGGCCCTTTGCTCTGCAGCTGGGGGGATGTTTACTTAAACTAGTAGGCGGGAATGCATTTTCGAGGAGCGGAACAGATAATTCGAAGGTTGAATACAGTCTTGGCAGGCAGCAGGCTGAGCTAAGCGCCGTGAGCCGCGCAGGGAGTAAGGCAGAGGTCACGGGTACAGAGACAGCCTGGGCTGAGGCTTTCGGAGTCAGAAAGCAGGAAAAAGGCTCGATGGCAGAATTCAGGGCCTACTTCGCCAGAGCTGAAAAACGTGTAAAGTACACCACAAAAAGACGTTGGCATAGCATACTTAGAAACGGAATATTCAACCCATTCAGGGTGGGTCTGAAAGAGGACATGTTAACGTTGGACGCAAATGTATTTGCGTCTTCATAGCTGGCACAGGAGGGAAGTTACATGCACTTTAAGCTGGTACATGGGGACGGTGGGGTACACGTTAGGGAACATTACTTGACCATAAAATTTATATTTCCTCAATAAAAAGAACAACAGCTCTACAGAGATCCATGGCAGAGCAGGATGATAGAAGCTGCAAGGGGAACATAAGACTACTGGGCATACCCGAGGAAGAGGGCGACACCCCAGGAGCGTGCGCCCAGATGCTGGAGGCCATGATCCCCAAACTGACAGGTCTCACTTTCGACAAACCGCTCGAGCTCGTCAAAGCATATCGCATCCCAGCAAAGAAACAAACGAACAGCAACACCCCCAGACCAATCATATGCAAACCATTACGTGACAATCACACAGATGCAATATTCGCAGTGGCCAGAAAGGGCAAGCCAATGGTGATAAACGGAAAGAAGGTGACAATCACACAGGACTTCTCTAGGCTAACGGTGGAGGTGAGGAAAGGCTTCCTAGCTCAGCTGGATACCCTGCGGAAAAATAATATCACCTTCTCCTTCGCTGGCCCCTCAAAACTGAGAATCACAGACAGACATGGGAGCAAAACCTTCGAAGACCCCAACGAGCTACACAGGTACCTACAAGGCCCGTCCCCCGAAGAAATGGAGCACCAAAGCCCAGGAGCAAAGACGAGAGCCTCCACAGACGGAGCAGAAGAATAGGACATATGATAAGAGCAGGAGGCCCGCGTCTAACACCCTTGAACCTTGATCTCAAGCGACAATGTAAGATCCGGGGGGATCCGTCGCACTCCTAGTTCTGAACCCACATGATAAGAACGGAAAAGCCAACACCTGGGTACCACTGAGCTTTGAACTCAAGCGACCACATCTACCTCGAACATGCACACATAAGTCAACGTATCTACCTCAGCGTCGGGAACGGCACCTATGAACCACTGAACTTTGAACTTTGAACTTTGAACTCAAGCGACCGTATCTAGCTCTATCATGCACACATAAGCCAACGCATCTACCTCAGGAGCGGCAAAAAAAAAGAACCAACAGGCATATCCTTCTCTTGTTTCTGCAGGGGGCTGCACATGCCTACGTTCTCCACCCACACTCAAGGCGTGGCAATTAGCCCTCACACCGGCAAAAGAGACAATGTCAGACTTGGGGGGGGAGGGGGAGTGTGAGGACCCTTGCTGTCGCACACCCGTTTTTCTACAGGCGGGGGGAGGGGGAGGGGCGGGAGGGGGGGGCCAGATGGGGCGGGAGGGACAGGTGGACATGAAGACTAACAAGATAACAGGCATTTGTGCAACGTATAATTCCTTTTTCTTTCCTTGTTATACCCTTTCCTTACTCTTATCCCACTCCCGCTTACTCAACCCCCGGGGGGGGGGGCATCCCGGTCCCACAACGGAACAAGGGCCGGCCTCTTGGAATCAGGTCAGGAAGAAGACAGAAACACAAGCGGATACAAAAAGCCCCCATGACAGATCAAACAGCGGTCAGTCTAGCCACGAACCTAAAGGTGGTATCTATGAACGTTAAGGGCCTGAACCATCCAATCAAATGCAGGAAAATACTAGAACACCTGGCAAAACTCAAAGGGGACGTATACACGCTACAAGAGACCAAACTCTCAGAGGAGGAAGCTAAGCTACTCAAGGCAAGATGGATAGGAGACATCATATGCTCGCCAGCAAAGGGGAAGAAACGAGGTGTTATAACTATCCTAAGCAAGAAAGCCAATCTCACCATCCAAAAGACAAACACGGATGAAGACGGACGCCTGCTGATAACGACCGTCCAGAGAGGAAACGATCGAGTACACGTGGCGAACATTTATGGACCAAACTCGGAAGACAAAGAGTTCTGGCAATTGGTGGATAGCAAGCTCAGCGATCTACCGCAGGAAGACCTTCTGATCGCAGCAGGCGACATGAACAAGACGATGGACCAAGCTACGGACAGACACCCGATCAGGCCAAGCCACAACTCCCCAAGCAGTAACACCCTCAAAGACCTATGCACAAAGCACCACCTAGTAGACCCATGGAGGCTACAACACCCTGCAGCGCGTGAATACACCTTCTACTCTCACCCGCACAACTCCTACAGCAGGATCGATTATATATTGATGTCCAACAACCACACACACCTAATCGACAACACGGAGATAGCCCCAATAACCATCTCTGATCACGCGCATATATCTCTCGCCCTGAATGGCAAACACAACGACAGCCTGACGAGAAGATGGAGACTGAACGACGACATCCTACAGAACAAAGAGAATGTGAAAGAGATAGAGGAGGCACTGAAGGACTACCTTGAGAACAACGACAACGGCGAGGTAGGGAAAAGCATCGTCTGGGACGCTCTCAAAGCGACACTAAGAGGCAAACTGATCAACATCAAATCGAGAATGAACAGAAGCAGGAACAAGAAAATCTCAGAGATAGAAGGCGAAATAGCAGCACTGGAAAGAGGCCACTGCGCAAACATAACAGACAAAAACACACTTACCACGCTCACAAAAAAAAAATACGAACTGAACAGAATCCTGAGCGAACGAGCAGGGTCGTGGCTAACAAAATTCAAATCTGTGAATCTGTGCAGAGCCAACAAAGCAGGGAAACAGCTGGCGTCCTACCTCAAAGCGAAACAGAGGCAACATACAATAGCAGCAATAACTGATAAAACAAACAAATCTCAAACAACAAACAAAGGAATACTAGAGGTCTTCAGACAGTTCTACCAAGAACTATACTCCGAGGATAAGAACCTGAGCAGAGACGGAGGCTGCGCTCTCCTAAAAGACATCAACCTGCCGGAACTCAAAGAGGAGGAGAGAACACCTCTAGAAGCAGACATAACGGAAGAAGAGATTGAAGCGGCAATCAGCCAGCTGAAACGGAACAAAGCGCCAGGACCGGACGGATACTCCACTGTATTCTACAAAACGTTCTGCCAAAAAATCAAAAAAATACTATCGGAAACTTTTTCCGCCTGCATATACAACGGCGAGATGACGAACACTATGCGGGAGGCCAACATCACAATAATACCCAAGGAAGGGAAAGACCCTCAATACCCGCAAAACTACAGACCCATCTCGCTCATAAACGTCGACTGCAAAATCTATGCGAAAGTACTGGCGAACAGATTGAACAGAGTCCTACCGAACATCATCCACAACTCACAAGTAGGGTACATCAAACACAGACTTTCGCAAGACAACACAAGGCTGCTATGCCACCTAATCAACCACACAACTCAAAGCAATGAGCAAGCAGTCATGATAGCACTGGATGCGGAAAAGGCTTTCGACAGGGTCTCGTGGCCCTTCCTCAGGAACTGCATGGCAAAGTTCGGCCTAGGGGAAAAATACATAGCAATGGTGATGGCCCTATACAACAAACCCAGAGCAAAAATAGTGGTGAATGGAAGCACATCTGAAACGCTCTTATTAGGAAGAGGAACTAGGCAAGGATGCCCGCTGTCACCAGGCCTATTCCTACTGGCACTCGAACCACTACTAGCAAAAATAAGAGACAATGAGGGAATCACCGGTGTTAAGATCAGAGAGAAAACAGTGAAACTGGCAGCATACGCGGACGATATCCTCATCACAACCACAAACCCGTCAACGTCAATCACAGCACTCATGGACACAATAGGAGAGTACGCAGAAGCATCCGGGTACAAACTCAACAAGGACAAATCGGAATGCAAACCAATGAACATCCATACCACAAGATCAGTACTCGGAGACTCAGGCCTAGCCTGGCAAACAAAACCACTCAAGTACCTAGGCCTACAGTTTGGAAGAGACCTAACATCCACAATACAACACAACGAGGACTCATTGTTAAAAAAAGTAAAAGAACGACTAGAGCTGTGGTCGCCAAAATACGTCAGCTGGTGGGGAAGGATAGAGACGATAAAAATGATGATAACACCTGTAATAAACTACACGCTAAACATGCTACCGATCCCAATGACAGAAAGCTTCCACAAAAAACTGGACGGCATGATCAACACCTTCCTATGGAGAAACAAGAGACCAAGAATCGGCCTACCCAAACTGAGACTAGCGAAAGAACTCGGAGGCCTCAACCTGGCAAACTTTAAGACCTACCAAACAGCATGCCTAGCGAAACAAGGGATGGCATGGATCGACGAAACACAACAGTATAAGCCAGTCTGGCTAGAGCTGGAGAAAGACCTCCTGGGAGGCCTGCACCCGGCAGCGATACTAACGGCAAATAAACACCCCCTAGGGTCGAACATAATACTGAAACACACCAGAGAAGCATTGATGAAAATAGACAGGCGAATGATACAGAAGCTGAGGGGTACAACAAGGGAATCCATCTGGTTCAATACAAAAATAACATATCAAGGGGCGACAATGAACAACGACACATGGATCAAGAAGGGAGTCACACTCCCCAAACAGATAGAAACCAAGGGGAAACAGCTGACCTTTTCAAACATCCAACAACTATATGACCTCCCCAACAGAGAGCTATACACCTTTCTAAATATCAGAACCGCAATAACTAAAGCTAACCTACACAGAGAGGAGCCAGGCATCATCAAATATGTGGAAACACTAAACTCGGCAGGTCACCAAACTGCGAAGATCTATAAACTACTAAGCCCTACCACCCTGTCGCTAAACAAAAAAACGACAAAATTATGGGAGATACATCTAGGCAGACAGTTAAACGAAAAAGAACAGGCACAAATGTGGGGCGCAGCTACAAAAAACAAAATAACCCCACAACTGGCGCAAACAAAATACTGGCTCCTCCACAGAGCCTACTGGACTCCCTCCAGGCTCCAGAAAGCTGGGATCGCAGAATCAAGTGACTGCTGGAACTGTCAGAAGGAGGAAGGCACCCTCGAACACCTCATCTTTGAATGCGTGAAAGTCAAGAGGCTCTGGGCCCAGATAAACGCTTTCATAAACGACATGCTCAAAACAAACCTAACAATCAACTATGCTAGCTTGGCGACAGGGCATTTAACAATGAACCTAAACAACAGAGAAGAGAGAGACCTACTAGACCTGTTGCTCACAGCAGCCCTAAAAATAATCCTAACGAACTGGAAGAACACGGCGAAAGCAAACTTCAAAACATGGATCAACTGGGTCACCTTCCTAAGAGGAGCAGACAACATCACAGGCAGTTTCTCGAAAGAACACATCGCCAAGGGGCTCATGTGGGAGCCACTCGATAAACACTTAAAGACAACACGATGACCCCCCCCCCCTCTCTTTCTTTTCTTCTTTCCCCTTCGACAAGCCAGGAAATGTAGACAACACAAATGTACTGTATACAACTGCCAATGTATATGCCACTTATATTTTTCAATAAAAAAACTTTAAATCAAAAAAATAAAAATACTTACCTTTATTAAAATTAATTTCAATTTAAAATAATTACTATTAAGTAATTGTGTTCACTTAATTGGCCTTATAGCGTTTGCTGATCAATTAATTAATTAATTTGACAAGGTCAGGTGAAGTAAAACTTTATAACCTTATTAATTTAATATAATTCCTAATTTACCTGTATCTTTTATTTTTAATAAACCTAGAAAGAAAAACATGAATTTGCAAAAACAGCAATATAAAATATTTATTTTGCAACAACAAACACCTAAATGTGATTAGATATGTTTAAAATGTATTTATTTGCACTTACACACCTTTCTGCATCAACAGCTGTGGGAAAAGAAAACTTGATGTGTTTGTCTTTAATTTAAATAAAATGTTTTGCTGCAAAAACCTTTAGACCTCCCCCTGCAATAATCAGCTTTAAATGTTGCCTCCTGCTGCAAAACACACTTTTAAAGTGTTTCTGAATTCTTTTATTTATTCACTGCCCTACTTCTGCTGCTACACTTGGCTGACACCCATTTTAAACTGCAGCTTTTTCCCTCTGAGCGTGGAAGGGGTTAATGCTTTCTCAAGCATCAGCTGGCTATGATCAATACTGAAATTCCACCTTCCCAATTAAAAACGATCTAATATTAAAATTAAAGCTCTGGGCATTACTAGCGTTAAAAAAAATAAAACACTCGGCAGTAAACAATGTTTATTTATTATATTCAATGCTTGGGCCAATTAGCGTGTGGCTGCCACAACTCTCAGCCAATCAGAATACCAACCGAGCCTTAACCAATCCAGTTGCTGCTTCTCTATGACGCTGCGGCTTCTTTGACCAATCAGAGCACAACAAGGATGTGCATCACCAGCCAATGAGTGCATGCGCTCGTCCCTATCCAATGGGTGCACAGGTCAGCAGCCAATGGGTACGCGACTCTAATATGACTCGTCGGGCCTCCAGTGATGCGTGCGCGTCACCAACCAATGGGTGCGCGACCTCTACGATGACGCGTCGGGACCTGCCGAGCTTCGCTCAATCAGAGCGTGGCTCACGGAGCCTCGCCCAATCAGAGTGCGGCTCTACCTATGACGGGGACTAACAGGGATGCGCGTCACCAACCAATGGGTGCGCGACCCTACTGTGACACGTCAGACGGAGGGGCGTCTCCCTCTATGACCGGAATCAGTCTTTCACCTCACGCGTTCCTCTCAATGCGCAGAACACCCAAAAGAATATACACACCGAGACAGAAGCAACAAGGGACTTACAAATATTATTCAGACCTCGCACAACACACGGAGCTTCGCCCAATCAGAGCGGGTCTCCATGTATGACGCGTCAGCCTTTTACCCAATGACAGCGCGGCGGCTGACGTAGACAGCCGCTGCAGCTGATAGCTCTCCTCTCTCTCCCACTCGCTCCTAGCAGCCCCCCTCCTTCACAAAAAATGCTCGGCACACAGATATTCAGCTTAAAAAGAACCACATTCCAATAGAAACTGAGCACGTGTCAACTCGAGCTTATTTATTGAAATAAATGCCGATTCTGACACCATTCAACACAGCGTGTGAGCTAAATGAAAGGAAAGCACACGCAGCAGTGTGGCAACAAACAGAGAATCTGGGGATGGGGTCGAGCCCACTTAACCACGCTTCACCAAACAAACCAGTATTTTTCTAAAATAGCGCAAACTGTGAAAGAAAGATAGAAAATCAAAACGGGGAAACACTTGTAAAGTAAACAGTATATTAACCATTAATCACGCCTCAGCCAATAAGAGCGCTGCTTTGCTCTAATACTCCAGGCACATTAACCAATCAGAGCGCAGCAGGCTCTGACGTATACAGCAGCTGCGGCTGCAGGCTCTCCTCACACGCTTTCACTCCTTAATCAGCCCCTCCCTTACAATTTTCGATCGGGGCACTTTTCAAAGCATTTAAATAGCGCACAATGCTTTTTAAAGATATTTAAATAGCGCAAAACATCTTTTAATGTTTTTAAACAGTGCTGACTTTACCTAAAGGCTTGAGAGCGCTTTACAATATTTTAAAATAACGCATTCTTTACCATGAAGGCTAAAAAACGTTTTCAATTATCTTTATAAAAACGCAATTAATAACAACATGAAAACAAACCATTTGTCTGCTTCTCTAACAAAGAGATAGTTTTAAACATTCATTCAAGTATTCTCAGCGTGGAATAGACGATACTATTCTCACAGAATAGTTTCAATTGCTAATAGAGTAATTCTTACCCTACCCTTCAGGTTACCAATCATTCACACACTTTCAAACAAGAAAACCCTAATCATACACACACGAATTCTTGGCAGGACTTGAACCAACCACAGAAAACGTCAAGCGTTGATAAGAATAGACGACGCTATCTCACCCTTCTCTCAAGCTTGGATAAATCCTACTACTCTTTTCACAGAAAGCTTTAAAACAGGCTCACCAGGTCCCTCTGCTTAATGCTACAATTTCATAGGCAATCCTCACTATGCATTTAACCAAACAATCTAAAGTCCCTAAACTTGTGTTGTACGTCCACAACATGTGATATATTCTATACCACAATTTTGAAACAGACAAATGCACTGTGTAACTCTTCTAGTCACACTACCTTGCCGGCAATTAACCAGAAATTTTTCACATTGCTGGAAAAATTCCTTAAGACTACATATAACAATCTGACATAATCAAAAACTTAACATTTGTTAAACATCAATCCTATGACTATACCAACATATATGTAACATACATGTCAAAAACAACATATAACCGTCTGAAGCTACCAAATTGATCCAGCGCTGCAACTAAAATATTTTATAAATTATGTCACTATCTACCACCATACTTACCAATCAATACCAGGCCCTTAGAAATAACAGAGCAGCTGAATCATGAGGCGAATGGATCAATATGTTGTAGTTTAAACTATTTACAACAAACAAGACCAGCTTGTCATTTTAAAAGTTTATTTAAACATATTCAGGAAAACGTAGGTTTTGGAACTTTATTAAACAAGCATTAGAAAAAGTCATAAGAAAGTTTTATTCAGCATTTATAAAGAGAGCTTAATTCAAGAAAATATTATTCATTAACAGAAATAAGTGAAAAGAGCATTTCCAAACCTAACTAACTCTCTGTCTCTACCCTCATCGCCTGAAAACAAAGTCTTAAAAAGTTACATTTCCTTACGTGTAATCATCGGACAGCAGAACACGTCCCTCTGGAATCAAAAAGCGTATGCCAAAAAATCTGCTCCTAAAGCCTATTCTTATACCCTAAAACTATGGTTAAACGAACTAATTTCACATTCCAACAGCTGAATTCTGGCTCCCCATTGGCTGAATCACCTCACGCCACAATAAACTGTGACATCTTCCACCACGAGACCAGGCTTTTACACAGAGCCATTGTTCATGCATAGAGTCCTGGCGACAGTTCCTTAGTCTGCTACATTTTGTAGCAAAGATGTTCAAGCAATACAAAATCTGTCACGTCTCTTCCTTTCAACCTTGATCCTGTCCGTTCTGAGCTTTCCGTGGCACAAGCAAACCACTCCACAGAGTTGTCTTTAGCAGTTCATTTTCAAGCCATTTCACAATAAAAGTTCATAGGCTTTTCATCCACTTCAAAATAAGGTTTTCTCATGTGGCTTTTAACAACAGCAGGCCTCTTTTCAGAAAGCATCAATTTTCTGCACCTCTTTTGCTTGCGTCACTGGCCACTTTTAGCTCACGTCACTTTCCAGAAAACTATTATTTAAACAAACACAACACAATAATTAATTCAGGTAATGAAAGACATTCTGTTTCCAACCTACATAGCTAATGTTAACCCATTAATATAAATCACCTAGCAGAAGCACACAGAAAAGCAGAACATTTAATATCTACCATTCTTCATGTAATCCAGCTTTAAGTTTCTGAAAGAGTAAAAAGATAATTAAATAATACACAGACAGACAAACACAACATAGGACAAACATGTAAGCACATATAAAAAGCACATGCCATAAATGATCAGCCGCATATTAATAGTGACAAAGACAATAGGACAGACATAACAAACAAAACAATATTAATCATGTGTTACAAAACAGACTTGCAAATGCAACAAGAGCACATGTAATTAGTTTCCCGCGTGTATATGTGTGGTGCAAACTTAATCTAGATTGTGTTAAACAAATCATGCAAAAATTCATTAATTGATTAGTTCATGTTATAGGGAATTGAATCCACAAGTCAGAATAAAATAATTTCTGAAGCCCGCTTCATCAGTGGCTTAAATCTATCTGTCGGATTATGGGTACCAGGCACTCAAGCGAGGCACTTCTTATCGGACACGCGATCACTGTATGTCTGTGGCACTTCTAAGTTCTAATCTTGGACTTGGTCTATTAGAGCCAAAAGGCTAGCATTGAATGTTTGATTTGCTTTTTAACTATTGGCCAACCTCGTTAATTTTTAAATTGTGCTTTTGCTCTTTAGCTATGTAAAAGTTTTAAATTGAATATAAGAAATGGCCTCTCTTTCAAATGTGTACTTATGTAAATGTATTTTAATACTGTGAAGCTTTTATGCTATGATTTTATCGAAATAAAGCCTTTGAACCTTGAGTACCTGCACTTCTATACTTCTGTTTCAAACACTGATCAAAGCTAAACCCACGGATCTGCTTTTCGACAAACCGATACCCAAGCTTTGCAAGGTGTACTGGAGCTGATAGCTACTCTAGGCTCTCCACGAAGGCTTCGAAGGGGGGACTGTTGCGGACCTCTGCCGGGATGGAGTTTCATACCGCCTGTGCCTTGTCATAGAGCAATTGGAACTAATAAAACATATGGGCATGGAATGTGCACAATTCCAGCAGAAACTGTAATAAACACTTTTTTCGAGATGGCCTCAATCGTTCTAATTCTATGAATATTAGTTATTATTTAGCTGGCATTGCGAAGCTTGTAAATCGAAAGGATAAAAAGCAGTATAATCAGAAAAGGTAATGCGTGCCATAATTAGTAGGTACACCGTTGTGCATAATAAGTTCCTTCTATGGTTCAAGAGATAGATTTACGTTCTAGAGCTATTCCATAATCTATGCTATTCAATGGGACGCAGTACGGTATTAGGGGCTTTACTGCCCAGTGCCCGCCACTTGCCAATAACCACTTGAGGCATGTATGTTGCCTGTGTGCCCGAAAGACTGGAGAAAGACCCGCGGGGAGATCCTACATTGCAGCCGCGAGGGGGCGCCCGAACACAGTCTCTCAGTTTGGCAGAAAGAAGGAAGAAAGAACGGAAGAACATGTCTGCGGGGTCAATGTTGCTACTGACCAGGGGACTCAGATCGGCGCCTGCAGTGATGCATCCCGTGGCCCCCGGGACTTTAGCAGCAGGGGCCCGGGCTTTGCATGCGGCGGGCATACTGGACAGGGGGGTGGTCTGTGGCATCCTGCCCGGACTCTGCAGGAGCAGAAAGTCCAATGCACCCCTTGGAGGCTATGGTTTCAGCACCGCCGGGGGGCAGCGGCGACACTCGTCCAGCGCCGGGGGCAGAGAGATCAAGGTCCGGCACCTGACGGGGGAGCACGCGGGTGAGTGACCTGAACTGGAGCTGAGGCGGCGACACTTTGAGTCATAGAGACATTCAGACAGCTAGCAAGTGGCTTCCTGCCACGTGAAACTCTTCTACCAACGCTGCCTCTTTAGTCAGACAAGGCTGTGCATTCAAGGACTTGAAATGTTGCTTTGACCGTAAACTTTGGCTTTATAATCTAGCAATAAACGTGCTTGGCGAAAAAGCCAGATGTGTCTGATGCTGTAACACGGAACCGCTTGGCTGCCCCTTCGCCGCTGCCAGCAGACGCAGCCAGAAAGAGGCGGGGGAAGTGGAAACTTACAAGTAGTGGAGCAACTTTGAAATGTCAGGGAAAGCAATATGATTCTCAAGTAAGCGAACCTTAAGTCTCGTGTCACTGGGGTCTCCTTGTTCAGTTTTGGTACTGAACTAGGCATCACACTGCACGCCGAGAAAGCAGAACTTCAAGTCCCAGCATGCACAGCTCTGTTGACTAAAAGAAAGAATTGGAAGAAAGTGAAGATTATGACAATGGTTTCATTATTCGTGATTTCCGGATAGTGTGTTTCTCACACATAAGTGTCGTTTTGAACTACCAAGAAAGGGCGGCTTTAGGATACATTATCTCCTCGCCTTACAGGCAGTGTGATTTCAAAATGCAGTGCTTTAAACACGTATAGCAGTCATGCGTGCAAATCAAAGAGGGCCTTTATGGAAGTGTAAGTTCAGACGCCTGCGTTTCTCACGATTAGACTGCCGACAGATGCATAGTTGGGGTGAAGCCTGTAGACATGTTTTACTGTACCCCCTCCCCCCATTGTTTTTATTTTGTATAAATTTTTTATGACATTGTAAAGATTTCTATCAACAGTGCAGGCAGAGTGGGTAGGTTTTGAGGAGTGTTGTAAGGGTTCACAGAGGGCCTTTAGGCGAGCCAACACATGAATAGGGAGAGCCGAGCCAAGGGTCGGATCTGGCTCTAAGAGCACCTACGCGAGCCGAGCCCTACAAATGTTTGGCGTGTAAATCCTGCAACAAACATCATGTTAGTATCATGGCAATAAACCCCAGGAGTAGCTACTAGCGCCAGGATACCTGCCAGGTGACAGCCGCGCTCTATAAATATTTTAAATAAATAAATAAATAGTTAGGATTTGCAAGGTGTCTTTAAAATAACATTGAAAAAAGAATATTTCTTTACCACGTGATCAAATTGTCTCAGTACATTGAGAACTCGTAGTTGTTTAACAGAAACTGAGAAACATTTCTGCTCCAGCAATGGCGACAGTGCTTTTCCTGAGATAGGGGGCAAGCCAGTTGCCATGTGTACCCTATATGTGGTCTAAATTCTTATTATACCCAGAACAACATTATAGTTTATTATAAAACAATAAAGAGGTTTTTGTAAAAGCCACATTCTCAGCTTATGTATATTAAGGTGCTCTGATATGCGACGATGAACAAAAAGGAGGCTTGGTACCAAACTTATTGCCTAGGATTACACAATTTGGTAAAGTTGGGAAGCTGGGATTGATCGCAGGTTGTCCAGTTTCATGCTGGGCAATTTAGTCTCTCGATGGGTATCTCATTCTGACATCAGAGGTTATTGCAGAGGCCGCCGCACCCGCCCGAAGGGTGGGGGAGGCTCGAAGGCCGGCGCCATAACCCTCGTGGTGCCACCAGCGGGAAAAAACTGGTTCTGGGCGCTTCGATGCGCACAGGAACCAGCGGAAACGGGGTGCGCACCAGCCACCCGACCGGAAGTGACCTGTTGACCTGGCGCCCCCCAAAGGACGTCCAATGGTCAACCTGGCTTTGTTTGAACCCCCCAATCAGGGGGACTCACCTGAGGCCTGCATGGAGGGCTCAGGAGGATTTAAGCGACGCCGCCCTCCCAGCAGAAGCACATCGCATTCGAGGAGCTGGGAGATCGGCGCGACAGCAACAACGACTGAAGAACAACTGAAGAAGAGAGGCGACGCGGCGAAGGACGAGGCAGGAAGACGGTGGGACTCCGGTAGAAGATCCAGGTCATCATCACCGAGGACGCCTTACGGAGCGCGGCGCGCCGTGCCAGCTCCCCCGAAACAACAACAGGTAAAAGACCGCGGCAAGCTCAGGGCTCGGGATAAGCACACGCAGTCAGCGGTGCCCCCGGCAGACGGCCTGACGCAGACGCGGGAAACTAAGAAGCCACACACAAGTGCGCAGAGACTCACGACATGTCGGAAGGCCAGCCGGACGAGATGGCGGAGGTACTGTTGAAGATCCGCGAGTTATCGGCCATCCACGGCGACGACTGGCTTCACCCCCACCTGGGCAAGGGGAAAGAGAACAGACCGGTTGAACAGGCGGACGAAGAACCAGGGCCTTCCGCACCCAAGAAGCTGAAAAACACGCCGATGAAGAGAGCATCGAAGAGGAACCCTCCGAGGAAGGTGCGGCAGAAGCCCCTTACGCCGAGGCCGGAGGGCAGTGAACAGGGCGAGACGACCGACAAAAAGAAAAAGGGTGAGCATATTAGCAACATCGTAAGGGAATGTCTGAAATCGCTAGCGCCGGGGCTACTTAATGGCATAGGGCAGGGGGTACCAGGGCCTAGGGAGCAGCGCGCGGAGGAAGCGGCAGGTCTCACGTGGCATATGGTCGACCCGGGGTGGGCCCGTCAGACAAGAGTGCAGGAGCAGGTAAGCTTGTCCGCCCAGGGGGAACAGATTTCCCCGCTACCCGGTTGGGGTTACGGCCCCGTTGCAGGAAGCCCACCTCCGAGTGGGGTAGTCAACGATCATTACATCAGGCCATCCCCCGGCCCGGCGTCCCTGACTACGAAAGCCACCGGCCTGGCATGTCTCATCCCCCTAGCGGTAAAAGAGAGGATATGGCGCAAAGAATTCATCGACATATTTTCGCTGCTTGAAATACAGCTAGAAGGTCTTGATCTAACCACGTGCGACAGGAAAGAAGAGGACAGGAGAGAAAGGCGTGGGGCCAGAAAAGAGCGCAGTTTCGAAAATTGGTTAGACGCCTTCAGAATCATGGCGTGCATTATAGTGGAGAGGTTCCCCCATTGCGCGGCTGACTTGTGGCTGTACGAGGCCAATATCCACCTAGCACAGAGGCAGTTCCCAGGGGATGCCTGGCTAGAATACGATAAAGGGTTTAGATTAAAAATGCAGAGGCACCCCGAAATGGAGTGGAATGAGGAGGATGTCTCCGGCTTCATCCACAAGATGCTCACAGCCAAAGACGTTAGGACCTGGGCCGGAAAAGGCGACCAGCCCTTTCGGAGCTCATACCAAAAAGGGAGGAGTGGTTCTTATCAAAGGCGGTCGAACGGGAGATCAGACTCCCCAACCGCAACCAAGGCGATCTGTTGGAGATACGAGGCGGGGGACTGCTCATGGGGCTCGTCTTGTAAGTTTCAACACGCATGCGCGACCTGCGGGGGCAAGCATGCCACCTCCGCATGCAAAGGTTCCAAACGTGAAGCGAAAAGGGAGAAGAGAGAAAAGAGCAAGAAGCGTTAGCCCCAACGCAGGGGAAAAGAGGGGACTGGTGGACATTCGTAGGCGCCAGCTGGCCAGATCCCCCATTATTACACAACAGCTGCGCAGATTGACAAACAAATACCCGAACAAAGCAGAGGCCAGGTCACTGGTAGAGGGCTTCGAGCAAGGCTTCGTTATTCCATTTCATGGCCCGCTCCCCTCGGCGGGGGCGAACAACCTGAAGTCGGCTAGCCAACACCCCGAAGTGGTTAGCGCCAAGATTGAGAAAGAAGTGAAGCTGGGCAGAGTTGAGGGCCCTATCCCAAAGGAATTACAAGGAGACATAGTCATCTCCCCGCTAGGCGTGGTCCCCAAGAAAGAACAAGGTCAATTCAGGCTGATACACCACCTTTCGTTTCCGGAAGGTTCCTCCGTGAACGACGGTATCGACCCCGAAGCTTGCTCAGTGGGATATGCGTCAGTCGGCGACGCAATCGAGCTGGTGAAGGCGACAGGCAGAGGGGCTCTCATGGCGAAAGCCGATATTGAATCCGCGTTCCGACTACTGCCGGTCCACCCTTCCAGTTTCCACTTACTGGGTTTCCAATGGGGAGAGGACGTGTTCATTGACAAAGCCATGCCCATGGGATGCGCGATATCATGCGCATACTTTGAGCAGTTCGCCACCTTCTTAGAATGGGCGCTGCATGACCGGCACCAGGAAGGGGGGAAACTGCACTACTTAGACGATTTTCTGTTCACGGGCCCGGCAGGTTCCTCAGTGTGCGCAAGCACATTGGCAGCCTTCGAGGAGCTAGCCAGGTCTCTAGGGGTCCCCCTCGCAAAGGAAAAAACTACAAGCCCGACCACAAGTCTCACGTTCCTGGGCATAGAATTGGACTCTATAGCGGGAACGGCCAGGCTGCCTCCAGGCAAAGTAAAGGAATTTCGCGAGGAAGTATCGAAGCTACGGGGTCGGGACAAGGCCACCCTGAGGGAGATCCAGCGAGTAATAGGTAGACTCAACTTCGCGGCTCGGGTAATCCCGCCCGCCAGGGTATTTTCAAGGCGCCTAACAGGGCTAACGGCCGGCGTCACCCACAAGCACCACCACATCAGACTGAGCGCAGGCGTGAAACAGGACCTGCGGGTGTGGGACGAGTTCCTACAGAATTTCAACGGGGTGCTGATTTGGAGAGCAGGTTGGGTAACGGCCGAACAGATAGCCCTTTACACTGACGCGGCTGGAAGCCTTGGCTTCGGCGCGGTCCTGGGAAACAGCTGGTGCGCCAGCCAGTGGCCAGACGAGTGGCATGCGCAGGGGCTCACCAGGAACATCACGTTTCTCGAGCTGTTCCCAATCATTGTGGCAATGACCATTTGGAGCGAGAAAATAAAAAACCTGAAACTCACCCTTTGGTCAGATAACATGGGAGTGGTGCAGGCCATTAACAGAGGCGCAGCGAGATGCCCGGACATGCTGAGGCTAATGCGACGGTTAATTAAATTACAGCTGGAAGGGAACCTGGAGCTGAAAGCACGCCACGTGCCAGGGGCAGAGAACTCGGCAGCAGACGCACTCTCACGGTCCCAAATGAAGCGTTTCAGAGAACTGGTGCCCGGGGCGGACAAGGAGATGACCCCCTTTCCATCGTCCCTTTGGGACCTGGGGGAATAGACTTATCATGGCTAGTAGGGCAATCACTCACCGCGGAAGCTAGCAGAAGGTACAGGACATACGCGGGCACAGTGATGAAAGTTGGGGGCCTAAAATCGCTGGAAAACGGGGCAAAGACTCGCACGGCGGTCGAGAAATTCGTGCAATGGGCATTCGAGTCGAGAAAAACGAGATCATGGGCCCAGGCGCATCTGTCCGCCATTGCCCATTTTGCGAGGCTTTACACAGGCGAGGACCCCACTACCTCGGCCTATCTAAAGACGGCCTTAAAAGGCTGGAGGAGGGTTGAAGGAAAAAAGAAGGACAACAGGCGTCCCATCGATTTTGCCAAAATGGGTCAGCTCCTTGAAGCCCTCACAGGCTTAATATCGGATGAGTACGAGCTGCTGCTATTTAGGGCGGCTTTCACGACGGCGTTCTTTGGAGCATTCCGAGTCAGCGAATTGGTAGCCCCCAGCAAGTCGGGCCCAGCGCAGCAATGCCTGCAGGCAAGAGACATTAAACCAATGGAGAGGGCAGTGGAGTTAACGCTGAGACAGTCCAAAACAGACAGGGCAAGGAGGGGGACGACGATACGTCTCCATTGCATACCAGAGTCGGGGCTCTGCGCGGTATGCTGGTTGTTCAGGTACATGGGGGCTCGACCAGCTGGCGATGGCCCTCTCTTCATACATAAGGACGGGAGGAACCTGAGCAAGTTCCAGTTTACAGCCATAATGCGCCAGGGCCTTGGTAAAGCCGGGTATTGCGCGGCTTCGTTCGCCTCTCACTCTTTCAGGATCGGCGCAGCAACCTCGGCATCGCAGCATGGCATGCCAGAGGACAGGATCCAGGCAGTGGGCAGATGGCGCTCCAGGGCGTACAAGTCGTACATACGCCCTCACCTCATATAAAAAAAAAAAAAAAAAAAAGGGGGTGAAGAGAAAAGACAAAAAAAAAAAAAAAAAAGACAAAAGGGAGAGAAAGCCCCGAAGGCGGGAGGGGGGGAAGGAGTGGGAGTTGCCTTGGGATGCCGCACGGCAGGGTGACAACACACCCCCGCCCTCTCTTGAATGCACACGGTGCGCAGTAAAAGCCACCTAACGGAATGCTTTCTCTCGACAGGGGGACGCCCGCAGCTGGTCTGGGTGGTGGGGCACTCATTCGTGTCCCGGATGGAGTCTTGGTGGCGGCAGGGGGACAGCAGCATACGCAGGCCCAAAGCGACGTACATCAGGTGGATAGGGCAGCCAGGCATGAGATGGGAGCAGCTACTGCCGACGCTGGACGGCCTCATGGCAGATTCGGCCTGGTTGCCTGACGTCCTGATCATCCACCTAGGGGGCAATGACCTGACCCGGCTAGGGCGAAAAGCTGTCGGGCAAGCCATCCAAAGGGATCTCACCAAGACAGCTGCGTGGCTGGGACCCACGACGGTGGTCTGGTCCGAAATGATCAGCAGGAAACATTGGAGAGGTGCCGATTCCAACAAGGCTGTCGACAACGCAAGGAGGAAGCTAAACGTGGCAATGCACAAGTTCTGCCTCGCCAATGGCCTGGAAGCAATTCGGCACGGCCTCATCCACCCGGGCCGCCCAGAGCTCTATGGGCAAGACGGGGTACACCTATCCGAAAAAGGGATGAAGGTGTTTTGGGATAACTTGTGGGGTGCAATGTCACTCGCAGGTTGCAACTAAAAAAAAAAAAAAAAAAAAATATAAAAAATAATGAAAGATGGAGAAAGGTGGGAGCCACGAACCAGGTGCAGGGGGGGAGCCGCAGTGAGACGTGCGCCTCCCTGCGGCGTGGCGGAAATCCTACACTGGTTGGCTAAGAAAACACACCGGCGGGCGGTGTGTAAGAGGATGGCCACTCACTTTTGAATGCCGCACGGCAGGGTGACGTGGCGGCATAAAGGAGGGGAGTAGCAGGAGGAGACGGCACTCGCGGCCCAGACCCGGCCGGACGGCAGGGCGCAATTTGGTAGCGAGCTGGGGACCTAACTCCCGACTGGAAAGCGTAAAGCTCCCCTCCACAACACGCAGAAGGCGTGGGCAACCAACCACTGGAGCACCAATAGACTGACAACAAACTGGTTGTGTACAAGCCCCATTTTCGAACTAAGGAGGGCACAAAGAGACTGACACCTGCTACTAGAAGAGGGTGTCATAATGTGTAATATGCCAATTATGATTGATGAGTAATGTTCAAAAATGGAAGATTGCTTGATACCAGTTTGTGTTATTAATATGTCTTTGGTTATTAATAAACTGCGGCCAACAACGACCACTACGGATACCAGGCTTTGTTGGCTGACATTATTTCCCACCTTCGGCAGCAGCAGTATGCGGGGGCCGGTAAGTATGGTGAGTATGGGTCTCCGCAGAATAGGCACATTCGAGGGTTATTGCAGAGGCCGCCGCACCCGCCCGAAGGGTGGGGGAGGCTCGAAGGCCGGCGCCATAACCCTCGTGGTGCCACCAGCGGGAAAAAACTGGTTCTGGGCGCTTCGATGCGCACAGGAACCAGCGGAAACGGGGTGCGCACCAGCCACCCGACCGGAAGTGACCTGTTGACCTGGCGCCCCCCAAAGGACGTCCAATGGTCAACCTGGCTTTGTTTGAACCCCCCAATCAGGGGGACTCACCTGAGGCCTGCATGGAGGGCTCAGGAGGATTTAAGCGACGCCGCCCTCCCAGCAGAAGCACATCGCATTCGAGGAGCTGGGAGATCGGCGCGACAGCAACAACGACTGAAGCCCACCCACCCACACCTAGGGAACAGCAAAAGTCGCAGTGCTGGATAGGGGAAGGGGCGTTAGCGGAAATCCTACACTGGTTGGCTAAGAAAACACACCGGCGGGCGGTGTGTAAGAGGATGGCCACTCACTTTTGAATGCCGCACGGCAGGGTGACGTGGCGGCATAAAGGAGGGGAGTAGCAGGAGGAGACGGCACTCGCGGCCCAGACCCGGCCGGACGGCAGGGCGCAATTTGGTAGCGAGCTGGGGACCTAACTCCCGACTGGAAAGCGTAAAGCTCCCCTCCACAACACGCAGAAGGCGTGGGCAACCAACCACTGGAGCACCAATAGACTGACAACAAACTGGTTGTGTACAAGCCCCATTTTCGAACTAAGGAGGGCACAAAGAGACTGACACCTGCTACTAGAAGAGGGTGTCATAATGTGTAATATGCCAATTATGATTGATGAGTAATGTTCAAAAATGGAAGATTGCTTGATACCAGTTTGTGTTATTAATATATCTTTGGTTATTAATAAACTGCGGCCAACAACGACCACTACGGATACCAGGCTTTGTTGGCTGACATTATTTCCCACCTTCGGCAGCAGCAGTATGCGGGGGCCGGTAAGTATGGTGAGTATGGGTCTCCGCAGAATAGGCACATTCGAGGGTTAATGGTTTGTTCACCATTCTTGGAAAAGGGGGTTAGTGGTTTGTTCACTATTCACTGTTCTTGGAAGAGGAGGCTAGTGGTTTGTTCCCTGTTCTTGAAAGAGGAGGTTAGTGGTTTGTTCCCTGTTCTTGGAAGAGGAGGTTAGTGGTTTGTTCACTGTTCTTGGAAGAGGAGGTTAGTGGTTTGTTCACTGTTCTTGGAAGAGGAGGTTAGTGGTGGGTGACAGGCAGAATCAACATGTGGTTTTGGCATTTTCACATGGAGTGAATCATATATATTTTACAACAGATTCAAACTATTTTACACTTTTTTTAATGACAAATTTACAAGATAGGGAGCCCAGGTTGGGTTTCATTTCTGGTTCCCATTTTACATGTTATTAAACAACAGAAGAGTGTCGTAAAAGAAAAAGTGTATGAGCACTGAACGCAAAGAAGGAAAAATCAACCTGGATAAGTCACATTGGAAATCAGTAGGGATTTTTCAGGAAGCCCTCACTCGCCACCCTGGGTGGTGACATGCTTCATCATCGGGCCCACCAGGAGAAGCCGAATGCCTTCCTGGTGTGCTACAACGCCAGATTACTGCAGAGCTGGTTCTTCGTGGCAAGAGTGTCAAAAAGAAATGTGATTTAAAAATGTCAAAGACTGTACCATACAAAAAGTTTATTCAATGGTCAGTTTGACATAGATAAAATATGTGTGGGAAATCTACCAAATAGTGGTTTGGTTGTTTCCACTTAAAGTGGGGTCGACCTGTTTCTGCCCATCTATGTGTTATTTACTGGGCTTTCATCAGGACTGTAAGATTGTGTACCTTGGCGGTGTGGACATGCTAAGGCCCACCCTTACCAGAGGACGTGAAAGTTAAAAGCAAGTGTGGAAAAAATGAAGGTGCAAAAAACAAACCATCAAGTAGTGGGTTACCCTCAATTTAGAGGTACCTGTATAGTTTGTAATTTAAAAGATCCACACCCCATAGGTCTCGGGAGGGGGTTGAGGCGACAACCTACTACCGGACCTCATCCACGAGGTCCGATAGTAAGAGACGCTAGGTGCTGAACGGGTGACAGGCGTTGCGGGCGGTGTGCCATTGTCGCCTCCACCCCTCCCGAGAACTATGGGTGTGGATCTTTTAAATTACATTAGAACACCAAAAGGAGGTCCCAGGGAAATTTTAACGACCCTAACTGCTAAGCCCCCTAACTGATAATGAAACCAACAAAGAATAGCAATGAGTCAAAAGGCCAACTGAATTATGTATCCAACAGAGAAACAACCAAAGTGTTGATAAACAAGGAAAACAATTAGTGTGAGCGAGTTCCCATCAGTCCACCATCGAGACCGCCCTTCATCATCTGGGATCTCTTACTCGTTTGGAGAACTGGTAGACCACAACAGACCGGCAGATGTTGTTAACCAGATCTAGGGTATAGCAGACACACTAACTCAGATGTGAACAGGGTGTGAAAAAGGGCCTTATGGCAATATAAAAAATACAGTCCATAAGAACATGCATTGAGGAACATTTTACATTCAGAACGCAAGGCCAAAGACAATTACCATCCCGAATCATATTCTACTGAAGGCAGGACAAGTAAATTGGGTTGCATCCCCCTTTCACCCTTGGAATTTGTTTTTTCAACCTGGGGTCTGGAAACACTGAGCCAAGAAAGAGAAACTCGTTTCGAGGCTGAGAGTATTTAAAGAGAAGCTGATGGACAGGTTATTCCTCAGGTATGCCAGGTCATGAGAGACCTAGCAACCTCTCTCGCAGAATGTTTCAACTCTTGTTTGCTGGGTAAAGGGGACCAAGCTACAATTTAGCCCCACTAGGAATTCTTATTTTTGAGAGCCATTAACCTTTTCCTTATTTCCCTTGCCCACCTTCCTTCACTGGCTTGGATCTCAGCCCAACACAGTTTGGAGACCTTTGAGGTTTCACAGAGAGCTTATTGAAAATGTTCAAAGCCCTGGAATACGCCAACAGATTCCAGGAGGTCAGATTCAATTCCCTCCTTATACCCTGGAACATAGTGCTTGGCGGCTGCATCGGGAGCCTTCTAAGAACCACACCCTGCAAGCGATATCAGTCACAGGAAGGGTCAAGTGCAAGTACCTCAGCCCCATATAACACCCAAGGAGGAATTCAACCCTTGTTTGCCTTCATCAATGGGGTAAGGGCCAGACCCAGTGGCGGCACCTTTATTAAGGTGGAGAAGCATCGCCCTACTGCTCTGTGAGCAGTTCAAAAAGGAAAAATAAAATGGTAGCACTGTTATCATTTTATATTTCTGTCGTGGCTCAGCTAGTTAGGGCCAGGGAGCGGCGGGCCTGGGTTGTCACAGGAACGGGGGGGAGGAGTGGTGAGCACTCTCTTAAGTGCACATGACGATTTGGCTGGCCATATTGCTTGGGCCTGCCAAACAGTCATGTGCACTTCGCATGTTCTCCACCCACTGTATTGCACAGGATCCCAGTCCCTGAACCACGCCCCCAGACCAATCATAAGGCTGCTGTCACGCAGCATCGTGATTGGCTAGGGGAGTCTGGGAGCTTGTGTGCTTCTTGCTTCCTGCTCCTAGAGTTCTGGAGTTAACCGAAGAGCCAAAGAGGACTGAGAGGCCGCGGCCGGCCTGCAGATAATTGATTAAAAAAAAAAAGTGACCTCCGCCCATCTGCCACCCTTGTTAAGTAGCAGCTGCCACTGGCCAAACCTCCATATTTCCATTTGAACTTGATCAGGCAACTGGCATGCAGCAATGGCCTCTGCTTAATACTACCCATGTGAATGTCCCATTTCGAATTCCTGTTAAAGGACAGGCCAAGGTATTTGTCAGTATCCACTATTTCTACCTCCTGAGCATGCAGAACTCACTTAAAGCATTGCACCTTTTTCCCAAAGACAGGGATTTTCTCTACCCTATTTTTTAGCAGATTCTGCTTGCTGTATGCTTCCAGGGCGACTGGTTTTCTCTGAAGGCCAATGTATGTATGTATGTATAGGCATTTATATAGCGCACTAATGTGGGTTAATCTATCATTACTATGCACCGGCAGAACAGGCATGGGGGTTCCTGGTGTGGGACCGGGCACCCACTAAAACAGGCAGACAACACAAAATGGAAGCTTTGTGGTTTGGATGAGCTGCTGTTCTAATATTCACTGCTCCCGGAGGAGCTCCCCATAATGCCCTGCAGGACCCTTCAATTTAGATGTTTTTCTATTCATGGTGGCTCCAGGATGGCAGGGGCACCACCAACAAGCTGCAGGAAGCAAGGGGCGGGGGCTGCAGAAGTACTGCAGCTCCCCCCTAAAGAGTATTTTTGAAGCACCAACCCTTTGTCTACGGGTGTCGAGAATCCAGGACACCTCCAGGATTTTCCAATTTTTCAAAGCCCTTCTAGGGCTGGAGCTTCTGCTCTACAGCTGGGATTGCTGGGATCTCTAGAGATGTACTCTATGGATACCAAGATAGCAGCCTGAAGGTGTATAAAAAAGATAGATGTATAGACGCATCCTCTAGGGGTCAATGTCTATGGTTGCATGTAATGTAATCAAAATGTGATGCCCTCTAGGGCCTGCATTTATGAGAGCATTTTCATGGTTGAAAAATGTTTAAAAAATACACAGACGCGTTGTCTTAGACATGAAGGTTGCTACTCTTGAATCCTTGACCAAGCCTATAGACTTGCATTAAAAGTTTTTATGACCCACAGGTGATGATGCAGTGTCACGTATGGTATTGTACGTCTGCCAATGTATACATTTGCAAATTACTGTGAAGTATTTAGTATTCTATATGTAATAAATGTACTTTTCCTTTTACTTGTTCTAAAGAAAAAGCACTGACTGAACAGTCATTTATTGAGTGTTATTATTGCGTGCCAGTGAACAGTGATTACTAGCCCACACCACTTCTCCTGAGTAGGCCTTGGACTGCTCTGCCTCACTACCCTGAGAAAATCAAGCGCTATAATAGGGTGCCTGATTACGAGTAAGAACAATTGTGGACCGAATATTTGAGCATGCCACACAACTAACCCTATCTACTACAGAAGCATCTGCCTGCCCTTCTTTGAAAACCATGCTGTTGATGAGCCTAGAAGGTCACTACAGGAGGCAAAGGCAATCCACTAGTGCTAAGGCCTTCTACTAGTGCTAAAACAAATTGTATATATTTAGTTTAGAAATTCACAATCCTGGTGCAAAGTGTGTGGGCTTACAATTGGGAAGTGCTATTTGATATCAAATGACTGATTGCATGCCAACATTTAATTTCTTAAGAGGCCTGCATAGGTTTGACTAACAGTACCAATACCTCCAAACATGATTGCCCTTTAATGTCATAAAAGTAACACTACTCAGCAGGGTTTATCTAATTTTCAAGGACATTAACAATATTTATCTGCAGGGAAAACATCCTTTTCAAGGAACAATAGCAGTACTTTTCATCAGGACTGTCATACTTGTATTGGACAGAATCCACACTTCTCAGAAAGAATGCCATACTTTTTGCAACCAGCAGCTCTCAGCATTCCTACCATTACCTTCACTGGCAGGGCAAAACGTTTTTCAGAGGTTTTATGTATTTTCAGACTGTATCCACACTCCTCAGCTTGGTGTTCCTAGTTGTGTGCAACAGTACCCACACTTCTCAGCATGCCTGCAAAAAATGTACTTTGGAATTCTGATATCTCTTGCAGACAACAATCCTTGATAGCCCTAAGGTGCTTAACATTTTTGGGTTGATTTAGTAAGGTTTGTAAGATAGCTTAGTAACTTAGACACTTGCTGCCAAAGTGTTTATTGGCCTGAAGGTTGTAGATCTGATTCTTTGCAAGGGCAACCTGTTTAGGCCAGGTTGAGGCTAGGGCCAGAATTAGGGCCTTCTTGCCCTCTCCTATTTTTGCCTAACCACAAAGGAGGTTTCTGTTGGTGTTAAGCGAGGTGCTCCGGTCCCCGCGCGCCGAGACCGCCCTGTTGAGGTCGGGGGCTTAAGGTTGGAGATTAGAGGTGGATATATATATATATATATCTGTGACATCATTGATGTCATTTGAGATGTCATCAGTGATGTCACTGACCATGTCATGAATAATGTAATATGTGACATCATCAGCAGTGGATTGCGGGTGCGCGAAATATAGTTAGTACAACTAACTATATAGGAGCAATTTCAATGGTTTTTTAAATGCTAATTCCTAACTATATAAGGCCTGAAACCTATGGTTTTTTCAGTGAATTTCAAAGGTTTTCTAAATGCTAACTCCTAACTATATATGACCTGAAACCTATGGTTTTTTAAGTGAATTTGCAAGGTTTTTTAAATGCTAATTCCTAACTATATATTACCTTAAACCTATGGTTTTTTAAGTGAATTTGCAAGGTTTTTTAAATGCTAATTCTATTAGCGGATAACGTTTAAATATGTTAATATCATTCTGGGACCACTTTTTAAATGCTAATTCCTGACTATGTGAGGCGTGAAACCTATAGTTTTTTTCAATAAATTTCAAAGGTTTTCTAAATGCTAATTCTATTAGCGGATAACGTTTAAATATGTAAATATCCTTCTGGGACCACCTGAGCAGCCCTAGGGGGTCAGGGTGTTTCTACAGTGCCCCCTTTTTGCGTTCTACGCATTTGTTTTTGTGCTTCTTTTGTGCCTCGGTCTACCTAGCACAAGATGAATGCCAACACTTCCTGGTTAGAAGTGTTGACAGTCAATGAGCATGCTGCTTTCCTGTGAAAGGCATGCTGATTGGCTGCCCCTGTCTGTCAACACTCCATACCAGGAAGTGTTGGCAGCCATCTTGTGACTCGGTAGAACCAAGGCACAAGAAAGCAGTGAAACAAAGGTGCAAAACACGCAAAGGGGGCAGGGTAGAAGCACCCTGACCCCCTAAGCCTCCTCAGGGGATCCCATAAGGACCCCCCAGCCCCCCCCCCCAATTTCTTTTGTTGAAAAAAAAAATTTTGTGGAAAAATCACGGGATGCGAAGGAGGCCCAACATTTTTTTTTTGGGCCTTGGGGGTCCTTGTGGGACCCCCTGAGCAGGCCTAGGGTGTCAGGGTACTTCTACCCTGCCCCCTTTTTGAGTTCTACAAGTTTGTTTATTGCTTTCCTGTGCCTCAGTCTACCGAGGCACAAGATGGCTGCCAACAATTTATGTTTTGGAGTGTTGACCGTCATTGGCAGCCAATCAGCATGCAGCTCGCGCATGCTAAGGTCTGCGCACGTGCAAGGACAGTGCAAGGACTGTGCAAGGACTGTGCGCGCACGGGCGCGCACCGTGTCCCGCCCATAGATATATAATTTGAAAAAAGTCGATTTTCTCAACAATTACTGAAGGGATTTTCACCAAATATACAAAAGACACTTCTGCGTACCAGGCTCTACCATTTTGCCAAGTTTGCAGTAATTCCATTCAGCCGTTTGGGCTGTAGCTGTGTCTAAAGGTCCTATGGAAAATTGCATTGGACTCAATTTCACATTCAATTTTCTCATAAACTACTGGAGGGATTTACACCAAACATACAAAAGGCACTGCTCCATACCAGTCCCTACCATTTTGCCAAATCTGGTGTAATTCCGTTCAGCCGTTCAAGCTGTAGCCTTGTCAGAATGTCCCTATGGAAATTAACATGGGGAAAACATGTTTTGGGACCCCCTTTTTTCTCGGCCCCCGCTTGACGAATCCCCCCGAAACTTTCAGGGAAGGAGCGCAGCGAGGCAAATTTAAGGAAAATTACAGGCAGATCCCTCAATCGGCGCCAAAGGTATTCCCAATAGAATGTTCGGCATTTCCTATGGTAACTAGGTCCTAACTATATATACCTACTGGCTATCGCCAGCGCCAGTAGGTAGTTATAGTTCAGACCTATTATCCAAAGGAAATCTGCAAAAATCTATTTGGAATAATTTTGGCCCCGATTGATGAATCTTCGCAAAAATTTCAAATGTGGTGGCCCGCTCCGGTCCACTCTTGTCCTGAAAGTCTCGGAAGGATTTGTCAAGCGGGGCTGAGAAAAAAGGGGGGTCCCAAAACGTGTTTTCCCCATGCAATTTTCCATGGGAACCGTTAATCACGGCTACAGCCCGAACTGCTGAACGGAATTACACCAAATTTGGCAAAGAGGTAGTCCTTGGTTCAGACTCGAGCCTTTTGCTTAAATGGTGTAAATCAATTCAGTAGTTCCTGTGAAAATTAAAAGTAAATTCATGGATATATCTATGGCCACGCAGGATCCGCGCAGCCTCCCGATCACGAGTTGCATGCTAATTGGCTGTCAACACTCCAAACAAGGAAGAGTTGGCAGCCATCTTGTGCCTTGGTAGAACCGAGGCACAACAAACCTAAATAAAAAATGCAAGAACGCGAAAAGGGGACAGGGTAGAAACACCCTGACCCCCCTAGGCCTGCACAGGGGGTCCCACAAGGACACCCGGGGCAAAAAAAAAACTAATCGGTAAAATTGGCACAGGGCGCGTGGATCTTGCTGTTTAAAAAAAACAAAAACTAAGCGTGGCCTCCCGCGCTCTGGAGGGGGCTAAATCCCGGAGGCAGGTTCATTAAAAAAAGTGTGGAGGGGGCCCAATCCCCCCCACACTGCCCCAGGGACCACCACCCCCGGGGCAAAAGCATGTATAATTGCGGGGGACACATGGCTCCCCCACAGCCCCGGGGACCGCCACCCCCGGGGCTTATAGGTATGCTTTTTAGGGGCCTCTAAGGCCCCCCCCCAAGCCCCGGGGACCGACACCCCCGGGGCTCAATGTAATTGATATTGCGGGGGCACACTGCATCCAGTAGCCCCGGGGACTGCCACCCCCTGGGGCTACAAAATTAAATGTGGGGGGGCTCAAAGGCCTCCCAAGCCCTGGGGAAAGCCACTCCCTTTTTTTTATTTTATAGCCCTGGGTACCCCCACCCCCAGGGCTTGATTTTTTTTATAAAAAAAAAAAAATCCTGTGTGGGGGGGGTTCAAGCCCCCCCACATGCCCCAGTGACCGCCACCTCCCTGGGGCACTAAATAGTCAAATTAGGGGGGATCTGTGACAACCCCCCCCCCATGCCCGAGGACCACCATCCTCTGGGGCTTTGTAAATTGTGGGGACACCTCGATGGCCCTGGGGACCACCCCCCCCCAGGGCCGGCTCCTGCAGTGCCCCTGGGGCCCACCCCCGAGACACTACTGTTTGCAATGACAGGGCGGGAACCTCGTGGCTCCCACCCTGCCATTACAAACTGCTCTGCTATTTGGAAGAGAGAGCAGGAAACTTGCTCTCTCCTCTAAATAGCAAAGCAGATTGCTTTTCCACTTGGGGAGCAGCATGTTAGCTGCTCCCCAAGTGGAAACGCGGGGAGCTGGCTGGGACCGTGGAGGGATTGGGGACCCCCCCCCCCACGGCTCCCCCGGGGGATGGGGTCCTCGAGGCTATTAGTGGCCCGGGCGGGGGGGCCATGTGGCCCCCCTCCTCAAATTGAAAAGAAAATTAAAATAGAAACAAAACAAAGGCCGGCCCCGGGGAATGGGTCCCAGGAGTCATAAGTGGCCACAGGAGGGGGGCAAGGCAGCCCCCCTCCAAAAAAAAAAAAAAAGGGGTCGCCGGGGCAGATTATGGCCTCGGGAGGGGGCCTCCTTCCTGATTTTTAATTTTTTTTAAAAAAAATTGGGGGCAGGGGGGATCGGGTCCCTAGGGCCAATAAATTAGAAAAAGAAGGGAGGCCACACAGCCCCCCTTCTTTAAAAAAATTAAAAACCGGATTGCGCCGGAGGCCACCCGCCCTCCTTGCACCACTCTTAAAACGCGCCCTCTGGTTATCAGGAGAGACGTCAGTGCTGCATCTTTGAGCCCAGTATTGATTCTGAAAAGTAATTCTAACCATACTTACCAGTAACTTAAATTTCCTTCCATAGGCTAACATTGACTGGTTTCACTTGGAAATTCTTCTAAGTATGGAGTTTTGGAACTTTAAAATATTCATCTAAAATCATTCGAACAACGAATTCTGATTAACTCACCTGTTATCAGGAGAGAACCCAGTGCTGCATCTTTTAGCCCAGCACTGACCCTGAAAAGTAATTCTAACCGTACTTACCAGTAACTTGTATTTCCTTCCATAGGAATCCATTGTCTGGTTTTCACCAGAAAAGTGTCTATTTTCGCAAAATACAAATATTCCTTAAAAATCGCCTGTATGACTTAAACACATTTTTTTACCACTGTTTACAGGAGATGCACCAGTGCTGGATCTAGGATCCACCACTGAGTAAGAAAAAGTAACGATAACACTACTTACCTGCTAAGTGAATTTCCTCCCCTAGGATAACATTGCTGATTCTATGTCAAAACACTACTTACCTGCTAAGTGAATTTCCTCCCATAGGATAACATTGATAATTCTATGTAAAAAAAGCTTCTAAGTGTCAACTTTTAAAATACAATAATATTCCTTAAAAATCACTACTGTAACCAAAACGCTTTTCCTCAATTGTTTACATGAGATGTCCCAGGACTGAATCTAGGATCCAGTCCAGTGGTTAGAAAAGTAATCCATAAAGTAACTAATTGCATTTAACTAGAAATTCCCATTGAGCTCAATGTTGCATTGTGTTTGAAATTGTTGCCCAATGCAACAGCTGTAACTACTGTACAAAAGCCTATTGCCTATTAGCAAAGTATTTAAACTAAAGTAATTCATTCTGAGAAAAGTATATTTTGTAATGTGATGTATAATGTAATTATAATGTAATTTAAAAAATAAAATATCTAAAAATAGTTTTTAAAAATTTAGTAAATCAGTATCAAAAAAATAAATATAACAATTAATACATTTAAAAATTGTCATTTACAAAACCTTTGAAATTCACTGAAAAAACCATAGGTTTCAGACATGTTATAGTTAGGAATTAGCATTTAAAAAAGCCTTAGGAATTCACTGATAAAACCATAGGTTTTAGGGGTGTTATAGTTAGCTGGACATTTCACTCATACAAGACCACTAGTTTTATAGTTAGTTGTACTAACTATAACTCGCGCGCCCGCAATTCACTGCTGATGATGTGGCATATTACATCATTCATGACATGGTCAGTGACATCACTGATGACATCACTGATGACATCTTAAATGACATCACTGATGACATCATCCAATGAATGTGGTTTGGGTCGATATTTAAATAATTTTTATATATATAGCAATCTGCATTGAAGACTGAGTGGATGTATAAGTGTCTGGATGGAGGATTTAGTAGCAATGTGATTGACTGTCTAAGTGACTAATTTAAAGTGGCTCACTAAATATATGGGATAGTGATTAAACTGTGTCAATACCTGTATCACTCTATCTCTTGCTGTGTAAACTACTACATAAGTTGGTTACTAGCTATGTGAAAGTCTATATTAGTTATAGTTAGTACACCTAACTATAATGGAGGAATTTCAGTGGTTTTGTATGAGTGAAATGTCCAGCTAACTATAACACCCCTAAAACCTATGTTTTTTTCAGTGAAACAATAATATATATATTGTTATCAGTATTAGGCATTTTTTTGGGTTTAAGAGTGGGTAAGGGTATTGGGTGGTAGGGGTGTTTCTTTTGGGTAAAAAAGGGTTTTGGGTGGTAAAGGTGTTTTTTAGTGCTTAACGATGGGTAAGGATATAGGCTGGAAGGGTTACAAAAAAGGGAGAGGAGTTTGAGGGCTCCCGCCTCGTAATATAAATTAATATGTATTTTTAAAATAATGAAAAGGGAGGAGATTGGGGGGAACTTCCTAACTGAAAATATAAAAATGTTGCTTGCTTCATCATGAGTGTAAGCTTAAAAGAAGTTTGCAAATTAAGATTTGCCTGCAGTTGCGCAAAGTTCACATTTTGCAGTTGCTAAATCAGTTCTCTTTGCACGTCATTTTTTTCAGGTGAAAATGTTGTACTATAACGTTTTTCTTGGTGGGAGACATTCCTTGCAAACTATTCTTTGTAAGATATTTTCCCTACACATATTGCGTCTCTCTGTTTTTCCACCCTGCAAAACCTGTTTTCTAATTGCAACAAAAATCAGGAACCTACGAAAGATTTTAGTTGGTAGAATCGAGAGGTCGCTAACTTTTCACTCTGCTACCAAAACCTAAATATTCAACGTGCTGTTCGCTAAAAAATATAATTCGTCTTAGGATTCTTTTATAACATGTGTCACATCATTATACAAAAAGAGTGGGTGGTATTATATAGGAAATCGGCGCCCACAGGGTAAGTCCACTAAGCGTATCTCGTAGTACGGTGCTACAAGGTGGGGAGAGCCACCTACCTCCACAAATCCTGCATCCCAAGCTACTACGTTCAGCTCCCTAGCACACGTCAAATTAAATTTATACAGTCAATGACAGCAGTAGCAATAGTGTGTCAGCACAAATATATGCACATATCATAGTAGTGTCTTCATTCTTTTATTCTTTTATTGTTGAATCTTCATATGCAGTTTGGTAAGCCAGATCAGAAGCAACACGTGTTTCGTCGCCTCAATGTATGAATACATGCGACTTTTTCAAGGCTTCACTGTCTTCAGTTTGGAATTGTTGTATGGTGATAATTCCAACCCACACAATTCACAGGCGTGGGGAAAAGAATATATATATAGCCAGCAAGATCCAATATCACGACGCACCCTCTTGAATGTATGCGTCAATTCACGTAACAATGAAGACACTACTATGATATGTGCATATATTTGTGCTGACACACTATTGCTACTGCTGTCATTGACTGTATACATTTAATTTGACGTGTGCTAGGGAGCTGAATGTGCCACATCATTGTTGGATCAGAGGTGTATACATATTATTAAAAGTGACTTATCCTTTGTAGCTTATTTTATGCACCAGTGATGGTGTATTGTGTTCTGAATTTATGTTGTAACAACCAAGTACAGGTAGACAGGTCCAGGATGTGAAATCTTTGGTTAACCCGGAAGTCTAATATTTGAAACCGATTACAACTTTCTGTCCTTCTTGCGCAAATTAAAGAATGAATGATATCACAAAACCCCAGTTGATATCAAATTAAGCAGCATTGTCGAATGCCTGATGTTGGTGCAGCAGGGCCGGGTAATGAGAGGTTTCTCTTCGGTACACTAGATGGCTCCTTTGATGTATTCTCTTTGTGCTGAGCTGTAGTTGAGCTTTTCTGTACACTGGTCTTGAAGGGCAAAATGTCCAGTCGGGGGCACTATATAAGGAATATTTTATTGTTGTTATTATACTTCTATAAAGATAATCTCTACCGTTTATTTTATCCCTGGATCATAGCAATTGGATTTCAGAATATTCGGTCCATACCTAAAGAGTGTTTGTTGTGCTCAACTGTGCTGGGTTTACACCGTTTGCACTCAAAGACCCTTGTGCCGCTATTTCTATATTTTCTTTGAACATCATTTGCTTTTTAATGGCTGACTGATTGCGTATTGTTTGTTTTGATATACGTAGTTAGCATGAGCAGGCTTGGGGTAGTGTGATATCAGCGTATTGTCCCCTCAAATTTACCTAAGCATCTCTGACTTCATTTGTGGCTCATGCCAGCGTGATTTCAAGATAGAGTATCTCCTCATGTGTAGATTCTGTTTGGTGGTTTGTGCTGGCAGGGCTCTGGTACTTGCTGACGAGTTGTAGCAGTGTGATTCAGGATAGAGTGGGTGCCCTCGTATACAGCTATCTTATTGCAAATCATTGCTGTGTCTAAGAGGTGCACTGTTAGGATGCTGCAGTCCCTTGCATGCAGCAGGTGTATTTGCATTTTAAAGAATGTCCCCGACTATTGTGAGTCATCAGGCCACCACTTTATTTACATGTTGCTGTGGATGGCTAACTGTATCCTAAAATTGAATGGCGACAAAACAGAGTTGATGTTCCTGGGCAATGGCCCTGGTTCACAGCCCGGGATCAGCTGGCCAGGGAGTTGGGCCCCCCACTCCTAAAACTTCCCTAAAAAATCTGGAGCTCTGGCTAGAAAAAAATCCCTCCATGGAAACACAAGCCAACAATGTATTGGCAACCTGTTTCAGTATGATACGCATGATCTGTAAAATCATGGATCTAATCCCATAAAAAGCTAGAAAGATGGTGGTCCGGTCCTTGGTGGTATCGCAGTTGGACTACGGCAACTCCCTGTACCTGGGCTCTCCTAAATATGTGAAAGACAGGCTGCAGGTGGTTCAAAACACTGCAGCCAGATTGCTCCTGAAGATCCCCAGACACAAATCAGTGAGATCCTCACTGAAAAAGCTGTACTGGCTACCCATTCAATCCAGGGTTAAATTCAAGCCCCTTTACCTTGCCCACAAAACCATGCAGGGGAGAGGCATCAATCCTTTGTCACCCCATACGTCCCCAGCAGGCTCCTCAGGTCATCATCCGATTTCCTGATGAACATCCAAAAGATAAAGAAATCAAGATGGGGGGATGAGGTGGGAGGGGGGAAACCCTTTTTACACCAGATCCCAAAACCCTGGAACTCAATGTCCGCAGAACAAAAGTATAAAATGAACAGTGTTTTAAAAAAAAACTTAAAAATCTGGTTGTTCTCCACCAGCTGTCTGTTCTTCTCGGTAGCTCATGAAGACCTTGAGTAGCCATGTGCTTTACAAATTCCATAAACATACACAATGGAGGTAGTGCAAAGGGTGCTATTGTTCCTTTTGTGGGGCCGTTTCTAGTAATTAATTTTTGTTAGGAGGAAGTTAGCTATTTTGTTGCATAATCTTGGGAGAAGTCAATGCTGTGTTTGAAGAAGCTTGATAGACATAAAGAAGTAAAACTTAAAGTACATTTTCAGGTCTGTTTCTTGAGTGTAAAATGAGCTTGCTTGCTTCTATTGTTAATAATCTGGGAGTCCTCAAGGGATTTTTGACACCAAGTATTGATCTTCCTTTGGATTGTTTGTTGGGTCAGAGCTTGTTAGTAATCCAGCTGGTCACATGTATTGACCTGTTGCAGAATGGCAGTATAAGAAATGGGCTTATTATTTTTGGTGGACAGTCACCCACCTCAAGGAATAATTACACTAACTTGTCATGGTCAATGTCCCGAAGTCATAAAATTAACCTGAGCTCCACCCCCTGGTAGCTATGTCACAGAACAAACCAGTTTAACTTAAGGAACTGTATAAAGTATTTATGAAGTACCAAATCAGTTATAACAATAAAAAATATTAACATGAACTACAAAAATCCGACAAGTCGAGCCAGAGATATACATTTTTAAAGTTTTAAGTAAAAATACCTTTTGACTTTGCGTTCTTTTTATGGAACTCAAAATCCTCTTGTGAAGCTCCCTGAATCTTGTCAGAGGATAGTGCAAAATTGGACATCTTTGCCACAAGATCCGTTTCTTGGTTGGTAAGCTCTGTGTAACCCAAAGGAAGAAAGGTGGGGGAATTTATCCCTTTGGGATACACTGTAAATATAGCTTAGAGAGCGATTTTTGGACATAGATCACACTTTTATGCCTACTATAGGCCCTTATAGTGCATGTCTTAGAACGGAGGAGAGAGTATGTTGTCAATCACTTCTGAAACTCCCAGGACCTACGACAGAACTTGGGGGCCACAACTCAATAGTGTCAAGATTACGTTCCACAGGATCCGGTCGTTGATAATGGGGTCCACCTCCTAACGTTACCAACTCCCTGATCTTAGAACACAGGGAATTGGAACCATTAAGCGAGGGAAATCAGGAACGGGGAGGGGACTGCTGGGATAAAGGCTCTGAAATTATATAGGAACAGACAATACAGTTAAGCACAACTTAGCAACGTAGTAGCTACTCTATTCAATTCTCCGCTACGAACGAAGAAATGATTAATCATTTTACGGTAGCGCGTGGCCAGCCGACACACGGCGCTCCGCTCTTAGGCTGGTAAGCAAAGGAGAACACGGTAACATGTGGCAGCCACCACTATGTTCCGCGAATAATTGTTAATATGATGCAGCGATGCAGACACGCGTGGCCAGCCGGCACACAGCGTTCTGGATAGGATAAAGGGCAGCCGCGCTGAATGCTCTCGGAGCCCCGAGAACAAGAAAAGAATCAAGGCAACGGTAACGTGTGGTCGGCCGACACACAACGTTTAGTTGATTACGAGAAGTCGCTGGACAATCACTCACCACCGCCACCACGAGGGTATCAAGGATGCCTCCACTCTGTGAGACAGGAGCAGCCAAGACGAAGCCACAAGACCCGTTCCTTACGGACCTCAGAACAAGACCCGGAAATCAAACAGAATTACGCGCATGAGCCGATGTGTTCGCATACGCTATGTAGCTTCCTGATACAAAGGCTCAGGGGAGTTGTAGTTCATAGGCTAGGTAGGCGCGAAGGGAGCCCGAACCCTGACAAATCCAACAGAGAGATCCAGTGTGGTCCAGTTGGTACTGACCACTTCAGGAAAAAGGCTTCTTGCAGCTTCTTGTGTGCCTGTAGCCACACCATAGGGAGCCCGTGACCCTTGCAGCCCACTCCTTTGTCCTGGTTACAAGAGGGAACAGGTTCTCCAGGGCTTCTCCCAGGTAACAGACAACATTGTCCAGTTCTCTTCTGTTCTTCATCAGGTACAGAAAGTGTTCTAACGAGGGTTCCTCAGAATGCAATGTTTATGGTTGGCACCAGCAAATGGGTGAGGTTGTCTCCTGGCTCCTCCCTAACCAATGGAGTAAATGTTCCTGGGGTTAATCCTTCTCTCTTTTTCAGTAGTTCCTGTTTGCCCGACTACAAAGATTTCCAAAGTGCCAAGATGGGGAAACCCGTTCTCCCTTGTACAGAGCTGTTGTTTCTTGTGGCTAAAGAAATAAGCAGTACCCTCCCCTGTGTTCACTACAAGCCATTTCTCGGGTAGCTTCCCTCTCACTGGGTTAGAAGCCAGCTTGGCTAGCGTGCACCTTGAGGACACAGGTTTTTCCCTCTTTAGCTAAACTATGATTGGCAGGCCTCACCTCTGTCCCTTTCTAGTTAAGGAAGTTCCTGGGGTCACCCCAACTGTTTTTCCTGGGCTTATAGAGATCACATGCTCCGCATTCAGTTCATTCTGTCGCCAGGCCTAAGCCATTGTTCTACTCTGAGGTAGTTTTCACTCCTATGTAAGGTCAATCACTTGCTGGGGAGCTGCTGGCAGGCTAATGCAAATTAACCTGCTAGAGTTTCAGATAGAGAAACCTTTCTCACAGTTACTTTTTCTACATATTTATTAAAAATCCTACTTCACTTAAGAATTGGACTTTTAATAAATATGAAGCAAAAGTCCTCAATTGATCATTTTAGCCATTTCCTGTCAAAGTTACAGATTAAAGTTTATAATCTGTATTTTAAATTTTCAAGGATCCAGCCACAACCCTGCCAGTAAAAATAGCTTTTGGGGGCTAGTCACTTGAGAAACATGCCAACATCAATTTCGCACATGTTCCACTTTTAAGTATCAGGCAGCCTAACTTGTGGGCAGCAAGGTGTACATAGGGCTGACTTATTAATATTTAAACGAACAAAAAAGGAATGGTGGGATGTTTGAATTAATCTCAGCCACTACTAATTACTGTAGCCTCATTCCATTCTATCATTATTTGGCACAAAATGTCACCTCAGATTATACCCAGTGATATGAAAATCACCTGTACAGCTAAGTCCAGCTTGGTTCCAGTATTAAAGTGAACACGGGACACATGTTGTTGTATAACCATAGCACTTAGGGCGGTGCACTGAAGTTAACAAACAGTCATGAGTGGGGTGCTTACATTAATTTGACATAAGCCTACGGCACGGAACACTCTCTTAAAATATAGTAGCCACCACCCCCGCAGCCTACGAGATAACCTCCCTTTCGGTCAGTTTCTCCGTATCCGGAGGAACTGTACCAGAAGGGAGGATTATTTCAGAGAAGCCAAAATATTACAAGAAAAACTTGTGACGCGTTCATTCCCTTACCGGCTGGTAAAACATGCTATGAAGCGTGCCTGGTTCTATGACCAACAGGCCTTACTGCAGAAAAATCAGTCTATAACTTCTAATTCTAGTACAGAGCAAACTACATGTGTCTTGACTTTTGGCACAGAATCGACAGAAATAACCAAAATCATCAGAAGCAATTGGCATCTGATCAAAAAAGTTGAACCACAACTGGCTATGCCAAGATTTGCGTTCAAAAGGGGAAGAAACCTACGTGATCATCTTGTTAAAGCCTATACCGAACCGAGGATCAGTACTCTAACAAGCATATGGGGCCTTCCACCCATTGTCGGACATTTTCCCTGTGGTAGCTGCACAGCGTGCGCTACCACACAAGTAACAAAAACCTGTTGTATCAACGGAAGAAACATGACACTAAAACATCATTCAAATTGTCTGACCAAAAATGTGGTCTACTGTATTCAATGCCCATGTGCCCTCAATTACATAGGTAAAACGACACAAGAAATAAGAAAACGTATTACACAACACCAATCACGTATCAGATGCAAAGTTAACACCGCACCACTAGTAGAGCACTATAACAACATGTCTCATGCTCCCTCTGATATGAAATGGTATGTAATTGAGTCTGTAAGGGGCACAAGGAGAAGACCCAATGTTGAGAAATTGCTGGCACAAAGGGAGAATAAACTAATCTGGCTATGTGACACAGTAGAAAATGGGCTTAATACCCTTATTGAATGGCACACTCTAGCCACCTTTGTCTGATTGCCTCCTGTTCTGATGGAACACCTTATTAGTTGGCTGTTACTTAACTATGGTATGTTATTTTGACACACTGCTGTGTGTAATAACTGCCATTACTCGTGTTTTAAATTATGATTGGTTAACTGTACTACACTGTGCCCTTATAGTACATGTATTTAAGGTCTGACTAGCCTAAGATGGCTGCCAGTTTCGGTGCCGAATGATACCATCATAGTACTATGTTGTACATACACTGTAGGCGGAATTACACACTTGTCTTGTTTTTGTTTAAGTTTTGTCTATATTTATGTTGGTTGCGCCGGTAGTACATTGCACTGACTTGTGCGTTTAGATTAGTATACATTACCGCTTTACTAGTCTAAGATGGCCGCCTGTTTTTTCGATATTGATGATGTCACCGCGCTACAACGTTGTATTCACGCTGCATGCGGAAACGGATTGATGCCCTGAGTACTCACCGGGATTTAACACGGACTTACTCGAGCCGGCGTTTTACTGCTGATTAAGTAAGTTTTGCGCCCCCATTTGTTGTCATTTGTTGTCATAAGCTCCTTTGTTGTCATAAGCTCCTTTTTTGTGTTGGCTAGACTACCTTGACGCACGTAGTCATTTGTCATTTTTCTAATCATGACCCATTGTACCTCTTTAGATTACTTGGCGACTTCCTGACTGTGAATTGGTTTTTATTTATATATATATTTTTTTATATTCTTATATCCTTATGCGTACTATGGAAGGATAACACGTCCTAATATTGAGTGGTCTTTTTGATTTGGTCTTTTGGTTTAATTACAGTACGACCTGTTTGGCGTTGTAGTCATTGTGAGTAAGACTTGATTATCTCACTAGATTTCCGCACCTTTGGTAACTGGAGAAATACTTTAACAACACCTTTGGTCGCATGTGAATTACGCGAGTTTAACATTGACTGAGGACATTAGCATCACTATATGTCCAGTACCTCTGGTCGCATGTGCCTGTGGTTATAGATTTGCTTGGCACTTTTGCTCTTTTTAACTGCACTGGGTTTTCGGTTGTGTGTTTAGTATCACTTTATTGACTTTTTGTGTTGAGCTGGATATTGGTCTCCTTGTACCTCAGGGTTTTATTGATGTTATTATGTATGTACTATAGACTTCTGTGCAACTTTTCTGTCCTGAAGATGGTCCTACGGATCGATTTGACCAACACGGACCGAAACGTCGACGCCTAACACCTTTTATGCAATACACTGTATAATTCACTGTATAATTGGATTTGTGAATTTGTATGTGTAAATATCTATCTGTATGTGGTTCCTACATTGTATCCACATGATACGCTGAAGGTGTTTGTGGACTACCCCATAATTTATTTCATATGTTTTGGTAGTCATTCTGTTGCCAGTTCTTGATTATCTACTTTTCATGCATTGATAATCAAAAATAAATATACTATATTTTTGATATAAACCCTTTGGTTACTATACTGATTTGTGTGATCACTGATGTGACATATGTAAATGTGAAGTTGATTCTGTTAATGATTCCTACCTGGACATTTAGCTTATATTACATTAATTTGAGCCACTGGTAATTACTTTGGCTTGCATTCCAGTCCAATGCCACCTCAGAATAAACCCAGCCACATGCATATCAGCCTTGACTCTGTTCCAATAAGAACAGTCCAGCTCAAACTTGTCTGGCATTGTTTGTGGTCCCTTGTAAATGGGGCCTCGCCTGGTAGTTGGGGACAGACTGTTCCCAAGAGGGACAGGGTTGGTACTGATTGCATAAGGCGGGCATTTGTCTGGAGTAGCACAGTGCATGAGAAGCGATGTACTGGGATGCAGTTCCTAGCAATTGCCAGTGGCAGAGATTAATTCAAGCATTCCACCTATCACCTTGTTGTTGTTGTAGCTTGTTCATATTTGAAAGTAGGCAAAGCTGTCAAGAAGGGTAATTTTGACAGGTGTGAAAGCAGGTTTTTAGGCTGCTGTAGTCCGGTTACACATGGTGGGCCTGAAGCTATGTTTTGCACGCCAACCCTATGGATGACACGATAGGTGCTGCGGTCCACCGGTGGCATTTAACTTCTAGGCCCGGGGACTATTTCCTACTCCATATACTAGGGACATATAGACAAGTTAAATATGTCCATCAGGGGTGCGCCAGTTTAACAATGTTTAAAGAAGGAGTGCACTTTACTGCTGTTTATCAGGGTAAAGTGCACAGTGTTAAAGAAAATTAAAAAGAACTGCAAAAGTAAAGTACAGAAAAAGACAAAAGATCTGGTGTGAATATGAAGAAAAGGCAGATGTGTTACAGGCAGTGTATTGCATTCCAGATGAAGCGTGTGTGACGTATCGGAAGGTTCTACTGTAAACTGCACTTGGTTCGATGAATAGCATTTTGTCTCCTCGTGGAGTGAGGTTACCTGAAAATGTCTAGAGTTGGCTATGGTGTAAGTACTAATTTGCAGAAAGTAGATTTCAGTGGCTTTGATTTTAGGTGAAAATGTAAATTTAATAAAGGTACCCTGCTGCTTGAATTAAAATCAAATTGTTCCTACAATAAATGGAAAGGCACAAGACGGGCATCCTGTGAATGGCCTGACCAGACCGCCTCGTCTGTCCAGGAGCTCTCTGTTGAAGGAACAGGCCCAATGCTCCCGTCCGAGATGGACAATACATAGTTTTGTAATGAATGATGTACAGTCGCATCTGATAGTGAGCCGAGCATTTACCTTTTTACTTTCTTTGTTTGCAGGAATAGCCGAACTTCTAATGCACAGAGCATCTGCCAAAAATGCACTAGGGAAAGTATTTGTTAACGAGGTAAGTGTTACATTAGTTGTTGCTCAACTGGTGCTCAACTGGTGCCTGCACTGCCATTTATTGTTCATTTGTTTACAAGAACAGATTAGTTATCCTCTGCTGGCCGTGCACTTGAGCTGTATTTACTAGTCTTCATAACAAAAGCACAAATTTCCTGCTGGTGTTCTTAAACGGTTGTATGACAGAACCACATGTGCCTCAAAAATGCAGTCTGAACAACAAGTGTGTTGTTACCATGTGTTCTTGTAGCACACAAGTCGTTACAACGACTTGCTTTAGGGCAGCGCTGGACTTTGGAATAGTATAATTTACTCTTTGAACTCCAGTCTCTGTATCAGAAGGGAAGGGTTTGGACTTTAAATCCAACACCTGTTTGACACCGCGTTTCCTAAAGCAAGTTGCCTTAATGATTTGTGGCTAGAGAAACGCGTGGTACAGTAGTACTCGTTGTAGTGCCGGTGTTGTAAAGGCACTGCATGGTTCAGACTGTGTGGTAAATGATGTTTCCCTTCTTCAACATGTGTAATTTGGCATGCGGTCATTGTATTTTATTAAGAGTTGAACATTTGAATCATTGAAGTGAATTATACACTAGGTTCAAGAGAAAGGGGATTAAAGTGTTTACAGGACAGTGTCCTTTGCAATCTCCATTATAACATCACAAAATTTGTTATGCTATAGTTGGTTAGAAACAATTTAACCAGTGCACATCCCTACTCGTAACTATTATCCAATACAATCAGTTCAGTACTTCTTTTCCAGTCCACACAGTTATTTAGATAGCACAGAGTCCATTGGTTCGTAACGTTCTTATTTATTGATTATTTTCTTGCCACATCGTCACAGCCGACGCGCGTTTCGCCCTCCACGGGCTTTTTCAAGGCAGATAAGTATAGTATGGTGAGTGGCGTATTTTCGTATAATTCAATAAAAACCGTAAAATTCCTTTGTCATTGGTCCTTAAAAGCCTGTGATCATGGAAGTGAAAATTATTCTTTTGTATTCTTGTACTTCACTATTCTTTTAGTCACTCAGTGGTCTGTTATTTAATAAAGGAATGCAGGAGCCATGATAAATTCCATCGCCATCGCGAAGACCGGTCACGTCTCAGTAAGGCGTCTCTCTTCCGCGTTCGTTTAGTTGTCCTGCTAAACGAACGCGGAAGAGAGACGCCTTACTGAGACGTGACCGGTCTTCGCGATGGCGATGGAACTTATCATGGCTCCTGCATTCCTTTATTAAATAACAGACCACTGAGTGACTAAAAGAATAGTGAAGTACAAGAATACAAAAGAATAATTTTCACTTCCATGATCACAGGCTTTTAAGGACCAATGACAAAGGAATTTTATGGTTTTTATTGAATTATACGAAAATACGCCACTCACCATACTATACTTATCTGCCTTGAAAAAGCCCGTGGAGGGCGAAACGCGCGTCGGCTGTGACGATGTGGCAAGAAAATAATCAATAAATAAGAACGTTACGAACCAATGGACTCTGTGCTATCTAAATAACTGTGTGGACTGGAAAAGAAGTACTGAACTGATTGTATTGGATAATAGTTACGAGTAGGGATGTGCACTGGTTAAATTGTTTCTATCTATGGTTCATGAAATTCTGCTACACTTGCTGTGGGCAGAGGATCGTGACGGAAAGTGCTTAAGGGTGAATAAGCATCCTATCAGTTGGGCACTCCCAAATTGAGTATCTCTGCATGACTGGACAATTGAATACCATGGGACAAATACAAAACTGATGTGCAGATCACAGTAGCAAATTCACCCTGGCTTTTTGTATATGCTATAGTTGGTTCTTCTGGTCCAGCCAGGAGTCCACATCATACATACTGCTGATCCCTTAGGGTCACTTACTCACTAGTTTGAGAAAACTTCATCTTCGTAGTGGTCATGGTGACTAGTATGCGTCTTCTCTTTTAGTGGTAGACCATTCCTGAGAAGATGCTTATGCGGAGCCCAATTGAACTTTGCCAACGCTACTTTCTTGGGCACCCACCTGGTTTAGGTAAAATACAAAGAATATTGACAAAATAAACAACAAAGATCATTTCTGGGTTTTTAATGTTGTCTAACTATTCTGAACGCTAACACATTTATGCTGGCCCCCTGTAAAACCAGTACTAAGAAAGGATTACCTTTTAAAAGCAAAATGATTGTACCAATGTAACTCTTTGAATAATAGATGTTGCTTTTTAATCGACCGAAAGATACTCATTTTATGGCTGCACATTTGTGGCTGTGGGCTCGACACACGTTCTAGTAGGTAATGGAGATAGAGTTGTTCACCCATCCATCCTTGTGTTCCCTCATCATCCATCCCATTAATTCATTCATTTATTTATTGTAACTTACTTCCACCTTCCAATTTATCATCTACCTGCCCTTTCACCCATTCCCTCATAAATGGGAGTGTTAGGACTTGTGTGCATTCATCAGTCCTCACACTCCCATCCATCTTCAACCAAAGTTCATCCATCCTCACACTTTCATCATTTACTGATACCTTTTCTCAGTCTTATTTATGGCACATCCTTCCTCGCCGTCTTCCAATAATCCCTTATTTACATTTTTATCTACTTGCCAATCCGCCCACCTCACACATATATTCATTCTTCTTCACTCTCACCTTTTCATCTCTTCAGTCGCACACTCATTGGTCCATTCTGACTGGAGCCTCCAAACATGCGCCTTAATGATGAATCCGCTCATCTACTCTACCCTCCTTATTGTACCCCATGATTGAAAAACCATTTCCAGGGATGTGCTACTTCGTTCTTGCACCCGGACTCTGGAATAGTGTGCTTAGGTGTCAGAATACCACAGCCTTTCACATCAGCTTTGGAAAACAATCTGAGTACTCTGTTAGGGCCAGATGTATCAATATTAGGAATAGCGATTACCTAATTACGATTTTCTGCTAATCGGCCCTTTTGCGAATGGAAAACAGCCTGATACATTTAGTCCTTAATCTCTTAATAATTGTCTTCTGCTTTTCTACTATTTCCCCTGCTACTAGCGCCAAGAAACATTGAAGTGTATGAGCTTGGCCTCCTCACACATTGCACCAAATAAACCCGCACACCGCGACCCCTCCTTTAATGTACCCCTATTCAAACAACCCTATTCATTTATAATGTAAACATAACATAACAGTTGTATTTGTAAAGTGTACGAATACCCGTAGGTGTCTTGGCGCTGAATAACAGATGTTTATTGTTACCCAACTCAATGGACTCATTGTATCGACCTCAGTAGGATGAAAGGACGAGTGGACCCGCCGGGATTCGAACCTGTGACCATGAGGTCGAACCCAGGACCCTGCAGCGGCTGCTTTAGTCCACTGAGCCACCAGACCCAGTGCAATTTCTGTTTCCGCAAATATACCTGTAAAATAAGATATTGGGTAAACCTGACATTGGGGGACTAACCTAAACTATTTGCATTTGGCCACTTTGGGGGTGCTCATGATTTAAATCAAATATCTTTTGTCGTAGTTGTTTGAAGCTGTGGAGAGCCTGCGACATGACCCCAGCGTCAGAGTGCTGATTGTAAAAAGTGAAATTAAAGGGGTCTTCTGTTCAGGTGAGCAAAACGTGTTTTATTTATTTAAGTATTTATTTAGTAAGAATCCGAGATAATGCTGTTCTATACAATGCAGTAAATGGCACATTACATTTGGACACTTCTGCACAGTAAAAAAATTGCCTGTCTATGGACGGCCACACCCATGAGACAGAGGTTTAGATGTTGTGGAAAAGAAAGGTTTTCAACAGCACGTTTTGGTATTTTCTGAAAGAGATGTTTAGGCCCATTAAAGTGCGACAGAAAACCCCAGATTTTCTCCATTTCTTTTTTCATGTTGTATAAATCTATCAACCTCGCATGTGACACAGGACTACTGGGGTGCAGTTTACTCTAGAATTTACAGATCCAGAGAGGACCGTGTGGCCTAAGATCAGGGTTTGGAAGTAGATGTTTTCAAAAGGAAAGAGAGACAGTGGAACCTTCCTAAATTATAGCACCTAACCCAAATCAGTCCCAAATTTTAAGTCGCCCCCAATAGTTTGTATGGGCGAAGTGTGTGCACACTGGTTAACACCCACTGTCACAGTGATAGTTCATCAAAGAACTCAATTAAACAATACATAAACGCAAAGGTGCACCACACAATTCTTATACTACAGTACTAATAATCACAGACGTAGATTTTCTTAGTTGTGATTTTCTTTATTCCAAAAGGGTGTACAATCATAACACGGGTGTTCGCAGCCGACGCGTTTCGTCCTCAAGGGACTTCTTCAGGGCGAATTCTTATGAGCATGGATAGTCCTCTTACTGGGTAGATAATTTCTTTATAACTTAACGTCTCAAAAGATTTCCTAATTAATAGTGCTTGGATGCCACATAATTATTGTATTGTGCGCAAAAGTAGTCAAAAGAAAATCGTCTTCAAGAATTTGACAAGACGTCTATGGTCAGTCCTCTATAGTTGCTATATGGTCTAAAGCTCAGAGGAAGATGGTCAGAAAAACGGTTGTACCAACAGGGGTGACTCTTGATAAAATCCTATGCTCCCTGCACCATCCCTCTTCGTACCGCACCGCGTGAGAACGGCTTCCTGATTAAAGCTTCCCAGCACTAATAATTAAGAAATCTTTTGAGACGTTGAGTTATAAAGAAATTATCTACCCAGTAAGAGGACTATCCATGCTCATAAGAATTCGCCCTGAAGAAGTCCCTTGAGGAGGAAACTCGTCGGCTGCGAACACCCGTGTTTTGATTGTACACCCTTTTGGAATAAAGAAAATCTACGTCTGTGATTATTAGTACTGTAGTATAAGACTTGTGTGGTGCACCTTTGCGTTTATGTATTGTTTAGAAGTAGATGTGTTGAACAAAGATGCCTCCATGGGTGTTTGGGAATAGGGGTTCCAACAAATTGGGTTCTTGAAAGGAGTAGGTGTTTAATTTCAAACAAAAATAAGACTTGCCAGGGCTCAGGGTATCGCTTAGGATGGGACTGCAGCTTGCACCACCCACTGCCCCTTCCAGTGCTACAAGTTGCCACTACCAAGGAGATGGATGCGCTGCTATTAATCATTTTTTGTGCATTTTGAATTGCTGAACTAACGTGCTCTGCTGAAATGGGCAGACAGCGCCCCCATGTGGATGACTGCCATTAAAAAAGTGCACCAGCACAAATTAAGCACTGTCCCCACCAGATAGCTACAAGTTACCCTGAAAGCGAGGGGACTCATGAGTAGAACATTAAGTAGGTGATCTGTAAATCACATAAAACGAACAACTCTGCTGGGCAATTCTATAAACACAGTTCCTGCAAATAACTACTCGTCTTATTAAAACGTAAAGCATTTTTTACTTTACATAGTGGGGTAAAACGAGGTTAGACAAATAAATACAACTATGCACATGGAGTGGATATCTAAACTGAGCTTAATTCTTTGTACACAATGTATTGATATAGTCCCAAACCCATCAACAAAATGCACTCTGGAAAAGATGGTAATGCAGGGCTTGGGGAAGTTCAGAGGAGGAACAGTGCATGAAAGGCTCTCTTGGCTCATAGGATAACTACAGGTGAATCCTCTCTGTGCCTACAGTAAGTCTGGAGCTGGCGCTAATGCCTATGGCCTCATTCTAAGCGCTGTGAACATATCGAGATCAATACTCCAAGCATGCAGTGTACTGTGGGTTACCTTGAGTGATGAGGTAAAAATGTGCAGGGACTGTTTATAACCGGTATTCCTTGCAATGCACTATTTTACGTGGACAATTTTCTACAAGTTTTACCAGGAGGGTATGGTGCATGCAGAAAATTCCAGACAGGCCACAATCTGTACATCATTTGTGATTTCAAATTATGTCTGTATACAATTTGCACTCAATTGTGAAGTTAGTGTGGACCTCTGAATAAGGTCACTTGTCTTTGAGGTAGAGATTTCCTCAAGATCATGGGTTCAGTGGGCAAATGCAACTACAAAACCCAGTGCAGTGAGCGGAACGCCATAGAGCAGAGACCACACTTGATGTTCGTCCCATTCTTTACATCGATGGCTTCCTGTGGAGCCTCCTGCTCCAGGATACCTGAAGTACCACCAACACACTACGGTCTGGAGTGAAACTCGCAGAAAATGTGGGAAGAAGGAGCAAACCGGTACCCAACTAGCTTTGGCACATTATTGAAAAGGATGTATGACGTTACAACGCATACATTCACAACGCATACCATTACAATGAAACTTTTACAACGCAGGATCCATTACAACGCATGCCATTACAGCGCATGCCATTACAACGCAAGTATGGGTAGGTATTTTTTTTTATTAATGGGAATATAATAGTAGTGTTTGATAGTGTAGGGGTTTAAATTACTATTCTTACTCCAGGGGGGTGTAATAGTAGGGTAAGTGTTGGATAGTGTAGGGGTTAAAATTACTATTCTTACTCCAGTGGGGTGTAATAGTAGGGTAAGTGTTGGATAGTGTAGGGGTTAAAATTACTATTCTTACTCCAGGGGGGTGTAATAGTAGGGTAAGTGTTGGATAGTGTAGGGGTTACAATTACTATTCTAACTCCGGGAGGGCGTAATAGTAGGGTAAGTGTTGGATGGTGTAGGGGTTAAAATTTAATTAAACATTTACCCATACTTACGTTGTAATGGCATGCATTGTAATGAATCCTGCGTTGTAAAAGTTTGGTTGTAATGGTAGTGTGTTGTTTTAGTTGCGTTGTAATGGCTGTTTCCCTATTGAAAATCCCTGAAACAGTGGAAACTGGGCCAAGAGTTCTTCTGCTGAGCCATGGGATGATGGCCAATCCACCTGATTAAATAGTGCTCGACCATGGGTTTTCATTGCTCTTCCCTTTTTCATAATCTCCGGGATTTCTCAAAATGGGCTGAGTGCATCGCCAATATATTTGGACACTCGCTGTAGACAGGTTGATAAACTCTGGGTCAGTAGGTTTCAGTGATGCCAGCTGGATGAGGTGGTGAAATGCCGTCTCAGCAGTAGGGGTGTGCACTGGTTGCAGCCTATTAAAGGCTCTACAATAGAGTAACGGCAGCCTGCGAGGAACCACATTGAGAAAAAGACCCAAAGTAGATCATTCCTCCGTGCATGTTCCCCTATAAAGTTAAACGCCCTATTGAGGGCAGTGGTGCTGAAACAATTTTCAGAGTGGGGGTGCTGCCATCAATGTTACATCACTGAAGTCAAGGGATTGTGAAAAATCCAAGTGCCACACAAACAACTAGTATAGGAAGTGAGCCACACCAATACAGCAAGAGAGTGGGAACGGTGTGATATGTAGCCAGTGGGGTACTTTAAAGCACAAATATATTAGTAAAGACCGGTGTGATACCACACTGTCATTTACAGTCCGCTCATTTCGTTTGAAATGGCAACAGAATTTGCACTGACATGTAATTTTACAAATAAACAATATAGTGCACAAACGATATTATGTGGGACTCCGGTTTCAGCAAATATTTTTCATTTGCACATCACCAATTAAAGTACCTTGATTTGTTTTAATCCTATTAGGAACTATGGGCCATATGTAGGAAGGCAAATTGTGACAGAAAAAGCAGAAATTCGCAGAATTTCAGCGTTTGCGATCGCAATTTGGGCAGTGTGCTATGTAGCAGACAAAAACCCACTCGCAAAATAAGGAATGGTAAAATTTGCGTTTCCCTATTTTGCAAATGCGTTTAAGGAATCCCAAATTGTGAATCCTTAAATGCAATGTAGGAAGCACCCAAGTTGTGCGATTATGGCTTATGGAATCGCAAATTACCACCAACTTCAGGTTGGTGGTAATTTGCGATTTCCTTGAAAAAATGCACCTTTTTTGCATTTTTCATAGTGCCATACATGCCCTTAGCACATGTATGTGTGCCACACGTGCACAGATACTTATTTCAGGGGTGCAACAGGGTGTCCTATTGAGACACTTGCAACCTTGAAATTCATTTTCAAATTGAAATTCTCTAATTGGGAATCGCAAATTGAGAATGTCTTCCCATTCATTCCTATGGGCCTTCTAGCCCATAGGAATGAATGGAAGGTGTTCCTTATTTGTGAATCTCAATTTTGGATTAGCAAATAAGGAATATGTAGGATTCGCAAAATATATTGCAAATCCTACCTACATTTCGTTTTGCGATTCTCTAATTGCGATTCCCTAAAAATCGCAGTTTGAGAATCGCAAAAAACGTTTTACCTACTTATGGCCCTATGTTTCTATTATACTTTCGAATTACAAAAAAAATGTTGCTTCATGCTAATAGAATCAGCATCAAACTGTCAGAAGACAAAGCCTGATGTCTGACCTCTGTCTTTGAACACATAGAAAATGTGACAAGATAAAAACAAAATTCAAAGGCATCTTTATTGCTTATTCACCCTCCGAACTCCAGCCTCTTTATTTTAGGGTTGCTGCCCACCCGATGGTTGCAGGGATTCTGCTTAGAAATCGAACTTATGCCTGGGATCACAGAACATCAGAATGTAAGGATTTAGTCACCATACCAACTCAGTACCTATGGGTCCAAATCCAGACTAATTGATGGTGCTTTACCTGCCCTCCTTACCTTCCAGAGTGACAGGTAAGTTGGCACCCCAGAACACAACATTCTGAATCCTCTCGGAGTCGCGAAAACCTCTCGCACCCATACGCTTCCCCAATAAACAGAAGTGAGACCCGAAGAAAGCTCACAATATTTATATCAGCTATTGTGTTCTTTCATGAAGCAGCTGTGCGGCAATTAGAAAACGTATACAAGTGAACAATGCAATTCGCATGATTAATAAACTGTACACAATGAAAAGGCCGGTCATAGCGAATGACAGATCTGCCTAAGTCCTTTCTCACTTTGGGAGCACAGTGATATGTTAGAGACCTCTGGGATTAGTGCCGACCTCATACCTTACGGTCATAATGTCTACACCTCAGGCTTGCAGCTCTTTCATCTAAGGACCTTTTCTCTGCAAGCCTCGCTCCTTTCTGTTTATACAGCGACATCTCTCGGCTTATATGATAATAATTATCTGTTTTGAAAACAGCGACTGGATTTATCTATTATATCAAGATGTTAGTGTCCGACCACAGAGAAAAACAGGGCCCAATATTGTTTGGCCTTCCACAAAATGTTCCGACTGAATCCCAGCAGAAAAGCTAAATAACGAAACGTGCAGCCTATTTAAAATATAACAGTGTGGCACCAAAACAAGCGTGTTACTCCATAACGTGCGGAAAGCAAAAGCGGCCTACTACGAGTGCAGTTAAGCTACCATAGGAGAAAAACTACAGATTGCCCTACAGAGAACTCAACACCAGCACTCTACTTCCAGGGCTTATGATTGAGGGGCTCCTACTTCATATCTCTCTTCCTAGTAGCCACCAGCTATTCTCTGGGGTTGAAAGCTCCAATCTATAAACTTGGGGTGGATTCACAAAAGTATATATGAGGATAGTAAGTAGTACTACAGGAGTACACTTTTTTTAATCATATTCTTCAACGCCTCTGTGATAATGCCCCGAAACTTCAAACTCCATGATAGTAAAAGTGTAAACAGGGCACCGTTCTTTCTGCTTGTACTGATTGCGGAGAAGTGTGGCTCAATGATTAGAGCAGCAGACCCTGATGCAGAGGTCTAGCCCGGGACCAGGGTTCAATTCCCCGCCTCTGCGGGTCTTGGGCTCAAAAATTCCACAGACCTGATAATTCTCGCCTCGGTGCCTATTCCAATCATGGAGTCCCACTCTGCAACTCTGGGCAATAGCTTCTTAATCTCCACAACGGCCCCCACAACGCTAAGTCCATGTGCTGGTGTCCCTGATTTATAAAAGTTTCCTCCACCTTGGGGGTGCCCAGGAGTGGATGCCTCACCGGGAAAGCCAGGATGGGTTCCACAGCGGTATTCGTACAAGCGCCTTGAGACCCTTGCGGGTGAGTAGTGCACTATACAAGTATCAATTTACATTTACATTGTATATATGAATATTCTCCAAGTATTCCCAATGTATTCATAGTTTTGAGCCAATTCGCAAAGGCTTGTAATGGTACGTAAAAGAGTACTGCATGATTACTACTTTACTAACAACACATGCCTTTCTGAATAGGTCCTTTTTGTTTTTCCTTCTCTGATAAATAAGGAGAACTACCTGTGTCAAGGCAGAGAGGGGAGATAAAATAAATCGCAAATAATAATCATTTTATACACATTATGTAAAAGAAAAATGCTTTCTTTTATTAGGTGCTGATTTAAAAGAACGGGCACGGATGAGCAATGAAGAAGTGGGACATTTTGTTCAGAGACTCAGAAAATTGATGAATGAGATTGGTAAGTTCTGTAACTCTAAATGTGCAGGTCACATATGGTGATTTTGAATGCAATTCCCCATCTAGATACCCTCAGTTTGATTTATAAAAACGTTTCCTATGTGCTTTTCCTCTTCATAGCACTGCTGCTTTTTGAGTTGTTTTTGTTTTTGAAGGGTCTTCTTTATGAGAGGGCCATGGTCGCCACAAGGCCCAAATACAGTAACAATAATTTGCTTTGTTTGGGCAGTTTTTTACTTTCTAAGAGCTGTGAATTGCGGAGTTTCTGCTATTCAATGCAATGATACCCGAATTATTTGTGCTGGCAGGATGAATGTCTGCATAGGCTTTGTAAGTCTTCAAACTCAAGACCTACAAATCATACCAGCGCTTAACTCGCTTAGCCATCCTGATGAATCTAAAGATCATAAACGGAACAAAACATTTAGTTTTTCAGTGAGTAAATCTTTCCTTAATACATTTTAAACCAACTCATTACATAATTAAAATAGAGCCGTTTTTATTGACCGGAGAGTTGCACACGGCCGGGCTTGGCTCCGCTGGGTGTCCATGGCCGGGCTTGGCTCCGCCGACCTCCTGTCCATCGTTGTGGTGTTGTGAGGGCCGGGCTTTGCTCCGCTGGTGGCCTGGCCGGGCTTGGCTCCGCCGGGCCGCAAATACTACAACCCCCAGCAACCCCTTGCGGCAAGGACGCCGCCGCGCACGCAAACTGGAAGCGCCTGGGGGCGCATAAAGGATCCCTTGCTCCCTCGTCCTGCGGGACGCGCGCGGGAGAAGCCCGGGACAAGGGCGGGCCGTCTGTGGCCGTAAGAGGCCGGGCTGGGCCACGGATTTTGGCTTTCTTTACTTGGAACCTGGACTTTCAGTAAGACATTATTTTTTGTACTGTTTATTTCTTGTTTTACGCTTTACGGCCTTTATTGTCAACGTTGATTTCCATAACAACTGGATAGGACACTGTCGATCACTTTTCTCTGTAGTTAGTATTTGCTGGTCCTAGTATGTCAAAGCTTAGATCATCAAAACCAGCGGCAGCTAACGACACAAGGACAATGGATAACTATCTTGTTAAGGTAGTTAGCAAGATTAACAAAGAAAGGAGATTATCATTAAATTGGGTAAGCCCAGATACTTCTCCCAAAAGGCTGAGTTTGCCTACCACACCGTTGCCCCACCCGGACAGTGGCCTGGTTGACCCTAATAATGATGACACGAATAATGATGTATCCATCATAGTGTCAACAGAAGAGCGGGAAATTATAACTGAATCTATCCTAAGCCAGAGCCCGACACCCTCCCTAAGGCTCTCACCAACTCAATCACCTGTTCGGAGAATGGTGCGAGCATGTAGGAAGGCCCCTGTCAAAAGGGTGGTGGGTCGGAAGACTAAAAAGGCAGGCACAACATCAATCAGCAGGGGAGATACTCCAGAATCCATAAATAATGCCGAGGGAAATACCTTGCACCCTGCCCATATAGAACTCTTGGCTTCTATCCTTGAGTCAAAACTAGAGGCAATGATTAGACCATTGGTGGCAAAGAGAGAGCTAGTCGCACAAGAGGTTACTAGGGGGGTCTCCTAGATTCTCATATGACTCGGCCTCCCATACACACGAGCCCCCAACCTGGCCCTTCGGGTCCTATGGGTAACATTATAGCCGGACCTGTAGCATCCGTATCGGCCAGAACTAGGGATATAGGCTCAGGGGTCATTGCACAGACATCTTCAGTCGTAAACGCACAGAGTACTCCACCTCCTATCATCAGTGGGAACTGCAATAGCACAAACATCAGTACAACCACAATCAGCACATAATGGCAGTCAGAACATCATGGAAGGGGGAGAAAGTGCTGGGAGAAGTAGGCCTAGGAGGAAAAACTTTGTCAACCTCCTACCGGAGTGTGTCCCATACACTGTGGTATTAACAAATGTTCCAGAGGTTGACTCTTGTTTGACTGATCCTAGGCTAGAAACCCATGCTGCCCTAAAAAATAAAACACTGGCCTGGTTAAATAGGAATTGTGGCTTTCCGCTTGCCTTTTGAAATGATATAATATCCACTCGTAGAGTCAGCCAGATTGGCAATGCTAGAAAAAATTCAAGAGGGGACTGTATTATCGTAAATTTTAAACATCCACAACATGTTACAACAGTCCTCCTTAGAGCCGCCTCTTTACCTACCCTGGAAAATTCTGTATGTGCTAAACCCCTTGTAAGCATGGGCAAATTTTGCGAATCTCGCGTTCGCGAATTTTGCGGATTTGCGAACTCGCAATTCGCAAAATCCGCGAATTCTCGCGAATTTGCGGATTTTTTTTTGTGTTTGCGCCGGTTTCTGCCAGTTCGCGAGGGTTTTGTACACTTTCGCAAATTGCGAACTTACCTGTCGGGTCGCAAGTTTCGCGAACTTGTTGTTTCTACGTGTCCAGCCTGTTTGGGACACTCTTCTTCATCACTGCCACTCTCTGTCACCACTGCCACTCTCTGACTACTCATGCCACCCTCTGGCCCACCCATGCCACCCTCTGTTTCATCACAGCACCCTCTGGTTGTCCAGTCAGTGTACATTATTGTGGCAACGCAAGCACACCTTCCCTGCCTCAAGTGACCTGAATTAATTTGGGGCTGATTAATGTGTCACAGAATATTTTTTTAGCTGGCACCTGCTTCCTTAGTGCTCCCTGATTAGTGATCTTTTGCACTTGCTAAGTGCTTTCATTGTTGCAAAATTAGTTACAACACCTGCCCTGCCCCAACTGACAATAATGAATTAGGGGCTGATTAATGGATTTGAACTTCCAGCCTGACTCCTGCTTGTCTCCCTTAGCTGTAATTCAGGACCTTTGTGGCATATGTGTAACTATTCTGAGGTTCAGAGCAGGGTCACATAATAGTTGCAACTGGCAACTGAACTCTGGAGGGGCCCCTCAGGAAGCACTACAGGAAATGGCTACTAATGATGAGCCTGAACTTTTGAACCTGGTAAGTAGTTTCAGTTTTGCTAAGATCGTATTTCTGCAATTTTGCACTTATTCGCGGGGCGCGAAGTTGTACTGGGAAGCCGCGAACTCACGCGAACAGTGCGAGCAGTGCGAGCAAAATCCGCTGCTCGCGGATTTGCGGATTTTGCGGGAGATTCGCGAATCTCGCGGATTGCGAATTTACCGAAAATCCGCAAAAAATCCGCGAGCGAAACGGATTTTCCGCCCATGCTTAACCCCTTAGCTTCTTTTACAACCACCTGGATAACACCCAATATTGACCACCTCATCAGCAAAGGTATCCTGTAAATGGGCTCAGAAGGGGGATGGCTGGTTGTGTTCCAAATGCACCTCTACATCAAAATAGTGGGACTCATATTTTTATCAGCTAGCAAATAGGCAGTTTGATCATACCCTCCCATTATACAATCGTTATACTGCTTTATCATCACTAGAGGAAAACGATTGACAGCCCGCTGCCTCGGGGAGTTCTATTCAGTTACCAGCACCGTCTCTTAACATTGCTACATGGAACATTGCTGGTATAAAGAATAAAATTGGGAATGCTGAATGGCTTATGACATTAAAATCTTTTGACATCATTGCCCTACAAGAGACATGGGACCATTCGAACAGCTTCTCTTTGGATGGCTATAGTCACTTTTGCAACCCAGCAATTAGTAGTGTGGCAGGAAGATCTAAGGGGGGTTTGCTAAGTCTATTTAAACTGGATATAAAAGGCAAACTAACCCAGTGTTTTTCGGGTTCTGAAAACTGTCTGATTGTTGAACTCGCTACTCAGGACAAGGCCAAGATTCTTTTTGTTAATTTTTATAATTCAAATGCTAATGAGTGCACCAGTTGTAATTTGGAAGTACTGGATACATTTTTGTCAGTCTATAGTGTCAATGTAAATACTTTTGAATTAATATTTTTAGGGGACTTTAATATACCACCATGCACCCTACCATGCATTAGCCATGATGATGAAGGTCCCCCTCTCTCCTCATCTATCCATTTGGAACACACTAGGCGAGGAGAGCATCTTGAAACTTTTCTTGCAAGATGGAACTTATACGAGTCAGGCTGCGGGGATGGAAAAAATAGGTCCCCTACGTTTAAGGGAAAAGATGTGGGTACTATTATAGATTATATTTTTGTGTCTTCCTTTTTGTTAAATAATGTGATAAATTATTATACAGAGGTATCTGCTTTTAGCGATCATAATCCTGTTTTACTTGAAGTGAAGCATACAGACCTAATTTCTTTAAAAACAGTGAAAGTTAGAGGGGGAGCAAATGTCACGGTAAAAGATCAGAATCGTAGGTTGAAATGGACCAAAATAGTCCCTGAAACCTTTCTTCAAGAGGTTTTGTCTAAATTAGAGGATGAAGTTGCAATATGCTTAGCGAATAGAACACAACGTAAAGAGGTCATAGTGGCGTTTGATAATATCTCCATAGAAATTAACCGTAGTCTGCAGACTAAACCCAGGCAGAACCCGCTAGTGGGCAAAAGATGGTTCGACAAAAAATGTTCAAAGGCGCGTGGAGTGCTACTTAGAGCATTGAAAGCAACTCCCAAAATTCGTGCAGATATAGCTAGTGCAAGGATTGCATATAAAAAAACTATCTCAGAAAGGAAGAGGGACCTGAAAGATAATGCTTTGGCCCAACTTCTTGAACCAGAAACTCTGAAAAATAGTGGCTTATTTTGGAAAATCATAAATCATCCACTCTTTTCTGATGATGAAAACACCCCCTTAGAGGCAAATATACCAGATGAGGGCTGGATCCAACATTTTAGACAAATATATTCAGAAACTATTAGTGCTGCTGCTCCTGCCGTCATTCCAGAAATTCAGGAAGTGGAGCTCCGTACTGCAGAGGCTGCCACCGTCACTTTTGAGGCGGCAGAAGTGGAAAGGGCAATAGACCTGACCCTGAAAAATAAAGCACCGGGCCCCGATGGGGTACCAGGGGATGTCTTCAAAAGTGCACCGAAATTTTGGTCTAAAGTTCTATGTAATGTTTTTAATGCTCTTACGAATGATAAAATCCCGGACTCCTGGAAAAAATCTATCATCATACCGGTCTTTAAAAAGGGTAACAGGCAAGACCCATCCTGTTACAGACCCATTTCATTGATTGATTCGTCGGTGAAAATACTGGGCCGGGTTATTTTATCAAAACTGAACGATTGGTTAAATGAGAGAGGGGTCCTATCAAATGTTCAGTACGGTTTTAGATCAAAAAGGAGCACGATAGATCAAGGTCTTAACTTGCACTTACTGGTAGAACAATATACGAGGGCCAAGGAGGGGTCCATGTACTTGGAGTTCATGGACCTCTCGTCAACTTTTGATCTCGTAAACCGCTCAAAATTATGGAACATTTTGCTCGATATGGGACTGGACAGGGCCCTTGTCAGTCTTCTAGCAGACCTGCATACCGATCTAATAGCATCGGTTAGAGTTACCTCAGAGGGGCGTTGCACGAGTCACTTTAAATCTGAAAGGGGCGTTAGGCAGGGGTGCATCTTGGCACCCCTCCTGTTTACGATCTATATAAATGCCCTGGAACCTGCACTAAAAGAGGCATCCCTTGACATCCCACGTATAGGAGAACTTGGAATTCCAGTTCTTCTATACGCGGATGATGCCGTCTTGCTCTCACGTACTGGTGTTGGTCTTCAACGATTATTGGATGCTTTTGAAGACTTTATGGGTTCTTTGGACCTAAAGATCAATGTAAAAAAGTCTCAAATTATGATAATGGGCAAAGGCAAAAATAACATGTCTTTAAAAACATTTACTTGTGGCAAACAAGTTCTTTGTAGAGTAGACACTTTTCCTTACCTAGGGATCACTTTTGATGAGAGAGGCACTTGGGGTCCGAGTTAAAAAACAGAAACATCTCCCTTGCTAGATCATCTTCCGCACTCCAGGGTTTTACGAAAAAATTGGGAGCAAGGCCAATAGCAACTCTACTAAAAATATATAAAGCAAAATGTCTTGCGGTTGCTACATATGGAAGTGCTATATGGGGATACTGTTCTACGGAAAGTATACAGACTACCGAGAACAAATTTTTAAGAGGTGTCCTCTCTGTTCCACAGTCCACTTCAACATACATTGTTCACACTGAACTTGGTGTAGGACTCGATTAAAGCGGCCCCTGTTCTGGCTTGGCTAAAGACCTGGTTGAATCAAGAAATCCCCCTTAACCATATCATCCTAAAAGACTGCTTGCAGCTGGATAGAGTAAACAAGATCCTGTGGCTAGCTTACATTAAAGACTGTCTTGATAAGTTAGGGAGACCAGATCTCTTCTCCCCGGCCTCTATAACAGCTAAAGACATTGTCCTGATTAAAGGTATGATGGGAGAACTGCTAAGTCTGGAAAGGGAACAAGTAGAACTTGAGAAACCAACGGTGAGGACTAGCATTATCTTGAGCACTCAAGTAGGCCATGAATTGTACTGAACTACTGTGAACCAACCCTATCATCGTTTTCTTTTAACCCGTTTTCGGTTTAATTTGATCCATTTAAACCTGGGACACTTCCCAACCTGGTGTACTCCTGAAAATGCAATGTACCTGTGATAATTTTTCCACCCAGAACACACTGCATTTTTTTATGTTCTGTGATCACTACATGGCAATAAGGAGGAAATATCTGATCCCGATTCTAAAGGAGGCAGGATTTATACAGGTTAAGCCAGCGCTCCTGTTTTTACAGTTATTGCAGACCCCCAGGATTATGTTCCATGTTGCTAGTTTTCTAGTGGGGGCTGTCAGGACCAAGAAAAGGAAGTTGTCCAATAGCATAACGAATATGGTTCTATAATGGACAAATTTAAATGTGGCTTATATGAAATGCTCACTTCATGAAATTAATATGTATAAATGTAATATGTAAGTGATGTGAATAGATAGTTTTATTTAACTGACCTCTTTTTATGGTATTTTAACAAGAGTTTTTAAAAGAACACATTTTTATATCTTTTTTGTAAATAGATATAGTATGTAAATTAATCATGATTTGATTTTGTATTAATTATGTATTGTTGATTGTGTGAAATTGTATTGTGCCTATGTCTTTTTATGATATTAATTTATCGAAATAAAGTATTTTGACTGAATTAAAATAGTCTGCAAAATTGGGAATACTTTTGCTACCCATCATAAGGAATTTTGGTAAGCGCTGTAACTTGTTGTTCATTGTGACACAAATGTGATTAATGAATTAAAGTCCACAATTACATAGCACTCAATTCTTTCCTTGGGTGCCATACATCCCAATCCCTTTAGCCCATAATCACTGGCATTTGTGAAAAGTAAAACAATAGAGACTGTATTTGAATTGCATGACTCTGTCCTCCCTTTGTTTTTATGTCCAAGTAAATAAATGAGAATATAGTTTAAAAAAATTGAACCATTCTTGCACTCCTGCCTATCTGGCGGACAGGCTCACCATCTCCACACCCATGGACAGAACACTATGAGACTGGAGACAAAGAAGTATAAAAAAGGAAAAAACACAATGTATCTGGCCTTTTCCATTTACCCAGGATCTGGAAAAACATACCTGTATCAATCGGGAACAACCCAATGCGGTTTAAATTTGGGAAAGACTTGAAGAAGCACCTCTTTAAACCACCACACATCACAATGTAGTAACACTTCAATAACCACCTAACTCGCCTTTTACTCGTTGACTTTGTTTGTTTTTGATCTTGTATAGTGCTCCTCTGCCTTTGCCTAATGTTTTGCGATAAACATATCTCATACATATACACCAGAGAAGGAAATAAGTATGTTTACTCTTTCATCCATATTGTTTGATTACGGATCACTTGAATGGATGGAGCCAATGTGGGGGACAAGAATCACTCAGTGTTTTCCATTAGCCATGTTGATCACTTAGACAAGAATCACCGATGAATTGGCACACCATAAGTTTGTAATGATATAATTTTTACATTTGAAGACATGACCAGTGGTATGGCAGATACCTCATTATTTTCATGTTAAATTCGTATGATCCTTCAAACTGGCAATTTAACTAGGTTAGACACTAATACAGTGTTTCTAAGACCTATTTAAATCAAAGTGTTCTACTTTATGTTGTTTATTTGTCGACCTCCTCAACAGATCATGTAAATTTGCTCAGCGATTTTTCAAATATCTGCACCTTTTGTTTTGGTGTAATTTATTTAAAAAGTTCTCTTGACGTATGCTCATCTAGAGGTATAAATGCTCTTAGTAAGGTTATAGATGTGCAATTTAGCAATAATGAATCTTCCTAATGAGGTATGTGAAACCATCTATCTTGGTAGAGCTCCAGGAAGGATATATCACAGGGAGTTGGCTTAACGGCTAGGGTGGTCAACCTTGAATCTGGGAAACGGGGTTCGAGTCTCTGCAATGACGCTGAACATCCTGTGATTCTGGGCAAAGCACTTAATCTCCCCGTGCCTAACAAAAATGAACGTGTCCTCATGTAATGCAACTGGTGCTATGTAAAGCGCTCTGATACCCGATACTGGGTCAAGTTCGCGCTATATAAAACTCAGTAGAGTATATATATTAAAAAGATGGGGCAAAAACATTATCGGAAGGCACTTGGAGAGTTCTTGCTTTAACCAAATGAGCCTTCAGTAATATGTTCATATATAAGAAGTTTATTAATGTCTTCAGATTCGGGTCAATATTCTGTTTCGCTTGTTGGGCTAAGAGACCGATTCCATTCATTTAAAAAAAATATATATTTCATTGGTATTTCACAATGAAGAACAATTGACATATCAGGAAGTCATTTGGTAACATATACATGGTATGGCATATCCTGGTAAACATTTGTAGTGCATATTTTACATTCAACCGTAAGTACCATCTTTTGACAAGTAACTACGCAACTGCAGAGAATCCCACCACCTCCCACAGCGGTCCGGTCCCAGCAATTCAGTCACTATCTTCCGATGTAGATTCTTCCTGAGGGGTTCTCAGACATTGACTCTGAATGTGTTCCACCTTCCCCACACCCTGGTCCATTTTTTGGGGCATCCCCGGTGGATAAAAACTGATTTCTCAGTAATCATTGCACCATCCATATCACAACACCATTGTAGATAATTAGGGGTCATTCTTGAGCCCCATTTCTGCGCTATGTTGCGCTTCGCCAATGTTATTCCCAGTACTACCCAGTCTTGAGCCGCAGATTCCATTCATTAAACCATAGGCCATGCAGAAGTTGACAAAGCACCAAATTACTGAATCTATGACTAACCAAGCAAGTACAGAGCAGTTAGAAGTTGATTATCTTTTATAAGGCGAGTAGGTACTCTTAGCATAGAGTATGCCTATAGAATCATGCATTGTCAACAGTCTATAATTTTCTGAATTACTTTTTGGATCCCTCTTATGAATCATACAAAAATATTTTTTTATGACACAGCTATGTTAATTTCTTGAAAAGAAATGGAAGTTTGAGGCCGGCCACTACTGCAGTCGTGTCTTCTGCACAAATTACGTCCAGTTTCCCTGCAATATTATGTTACAAAGGAAAACTCGAATGGAATTAGTAACATTACACACAATTTATCACAGGTGGTTGACACTACCAGGATTTATAGCATACATCAGATAATGTGGCATTCGTCAAAAGCTTCTTTTGACAGTAGAGTGCGTCTTTTCATATTTCATCACGTTTTACAATGTTGCTTAGCTCTGTGGATAATTTTGTATTGTCTGGCATAATCTTTAAAGCTGCCACAGATTTACTTGTTTAATGGCTTTTGTGTCATAAACTCACAGTATGGAAATTGTGCATTATTAGGTTACTTTTTAGGTTTACCCCATCACTTATCATAAGAATTTTCCAAAAAGGAATGGACTAAAGCTTGGGGACCCACCCTTTAAGGAAGTAGCAACTCGGCACTCGGAAATTTACACCTATGTCTGAGTGTAGATTAACTACTTTTGGAAATGTAAAATTCCAGGCAATATGCATGGAACGGTGCACCAGGTGCATGCTTTCGGGTGGGTTCCTAGAAAGTTCATGTGATATTACAATTGGGATCGAATTTCTGCTGTGCAGAGCTCTCCTTAATGGAGAATTCTGCACAAGGCAAATATGATCTTGTATGCAAACAGATATTTTCTATTTCTCAGCTGAGAAACCCTTCCCCTAAATCCCCACCACATCTGGAGGCGATTAATTTCTAACCTTGAAAAGTGATATATGCTGGCACTGTGCTGAAGAAAATATCCAACCCTTTTCATTCTGAAAAAGGGAAATGTGATGATTGTTTTTTTATTTTTTATTAACTTGACATTCGTCACTTGCTTAATCACAGCACTATACATTCATTTACAGAATTAACAATAAACAATTACATGCAGAGCATTTCAATCAAACATTACAGTCCTGTGGCCCCCCTTTTTGACATTTCCAGTTCTACTTTTGGTGAGATGCACAATTCTCCCCGGTATGCATTCCAGACACCCCATTTTTTGTTCCACTTTTTAGGACAGTCTCTAGAGTTTTAGACCTCTTTTTTCGCTACCATGCGTTGAAGAACCGGGGTTTAACCCAGAGGCGTCAGGGGCACGCCTAAGATCTTCGAGTTCACCTGTCTTGGTATACAGAGACACGGAATACTTCTGGATGGCATCAGAGACCAAGTTTATTAGCTGCAGCTAGTAACAGTGATCCTAGAAATACAACACAGTGTCAATTCTAAGGAGACTGCTCATTTTACTAAAGCGAGACGTCTCCTTTTATACCCAATATTCACATTATAAATGTACACTCCCTGCACAAAATTCTAGCCAAAAAGGTACATTTTCAAATAAAGTATCACATAACAAAAACTCAATTTACAGTATCCCAACCCAAAAGTTAATTATTAGGAATGTCCCAAATTCAATCTCCACAAGCCGGACAAACCTATAATTGAAAGCATAACCCATGTAATGAAGAAACATAAAAAAGAAACAGTAACAGATGCTGAACAAGATAAGGCATGTGCAAGGAAACTAAAAGTTAACGATGTCCTGAACATTGATTGGCAATCTCAGACAAAGATCGATCAGGGAAATTGGCTTTGCGAGGTCAGTTTCAGGTGAAGAGGTCAGTTTCTTACAGTTTATTTCAGAGTCAAAAAGAAACCTAGTTAATATATACATGAACTAAGAAGGCCAGGCCACTTTGTTCGTCAGGCTACCTTCAAAGGGCAACACAAAATGGTGGCACAGAACAAAATGGAGTCAGACTCGAGAATTACAAAACCTCAGACCCTCCTTTTGCCATTACGTAGGCAATAACCTAAGACTCATGTTAATCTGAATCTAGGTCTATGTTGATATTCATTAGGTCATCAAGGTGCTGCTGTAGCATCATCTTATTATTCTCTACTTCTCTCGGGACAGGTCTCCGAACACACATAGTAGCACAAAGACTACAAATGGCGGGACCACACTAGATGCAAAGACAACAAGAGAAAAGGATGGTTAAAACCATACCAAGGAATGTCAGAGTCTTCCATCCCCATTTGGACAGCAGTCCCCAAAACCATCTAGTCAATGACCAGTCTCCTTCGTCTACATGGATAGACTCAGAGATTTTATACAACCTAGAGATGGCTTGGTACACTGTAGGGGCATTATCTGGTATGTAAACACAGCAACTGGATCCAATCAATTTACATACTTCTCCTCGATCTGCAAGTATGATGTCTAATACCATACGGTTCTGCAAAGTCATAAGGCGGTCCGCTTGAAGCTCAGCTGTAACATTACTAAGAGCACCTGCTGTCTCATTAATAGTAGCTTCAAGAACGCAGACAAGCTGTCGAATATGCCTACTATTGATCGTAGGACCCCAAAAGGGCAGGAAGCCCTTGAAGAAATCTCCTACTTCGTGTGCTGCAGTATCTTCCTGATTGAAGACACCTCTACCATATCTCGTTCTATGATAGTCTGAAGCAGTAGTGTATGTAGGGGGAAGCAGAAACGCCACATAACACGTTCCCGAAAAATCAGGTGGCAACCATGTGTAGGCTCTGTCATGACAAACAAAATATGTGCCTTTAGCTGGCACAAATGGTGGAGAAGTCCGAGATGAATAGACATAGGTTTGAGCACACACACTCTTACCTAGCTGAGCTTTCGGATTCGACCATTACCTTGCAAACAAAAATGGCCTCGGTGGGGTACAATCCAAATAGGGGGAGACCTTTTTTGTCTCTCCTTCTCTGTCAAGCTGGTACTATATCCAGTCACGTTCCAACCAATGTAAGGCTGCACCTCATCCTTGGGGATAGCATTATATGCATCAATATCTCGGATCATAGCTACTATTCCCCTTATCAAGGCACTATTGCTCGAGTTATATTTAAGGGAACGCAAGGGGCGTACCTCATTTGCATAGATAAACATGGTCTGAAAAGCCCACACAGACCCATTAAAAGAAAAAAGGCAAAACCAAATATGGCATACCTTTATCTGTCGTATGAGGCATAAGACCACAAACCCAACAATTAGTGGTATTTACTACTAACTGATGCTGATGCAACAACTGTATGAACGAGTTGTTGACAAATTCTGATCTCCTTGTCTGTTCATGTTCAGGCAACGTATAAAACTGGTGCAAAGAAACAGTAGTGAAAGAAAGCATAGGTTGGGAGGTGGGTGCAGATGTCTGTTGTGTAGTACAGACAGTCCAACCCACACAAGCTAATGTGATACTTAAAAACGTCAAAAAGCACAATATTATAAAACATTTGCTATGTATCAATGTACAAAATCTTGTCTTAAGATCTATTCTCTCAACATCTCTTTCTGTTACGACAGACTCCATCCTCTAACGTGCTGCTCGCGGCAATTTTCCTTCTTCACTCCAGGCGTCCTAGACGTCCCTAGAACCGCAGACCTTTCGTCAATACGCGGGCCACCCCTTAAGTCTTATACCGCGACCCTACAGCTGAACCCGGATGGTGGTTCGAAAAAGAAAAAGAAAAATAGTCTCTTGTCTGAGAGTATAATTCACCAAAAAAAATTTGTCCTTTTTAGACCTTAAGTTGTAGCGTTCTTTACCAGGCACAGTTTGATCCTGAAAGAGTGTCTCTGGGTGCGTAGTATCAAGTCTCCAACACGGCGGCACAGCTTCTTGCAAGACTTCATCATCCGCACATTCTGACTAAGTCCATTCCAGATGTGCATCGCTAAAAGGTACAAATCTCGGAAACCTTTCACTCTCGGAATCGTCAAAACCTTCCCGGACCCACTTATCATAGGGTAAGGGCAAAGGTATCTTCTTGCAATGGGTACCATGTACCCAGTTTTTCATGCCGAACACCTTAATAGCAGATCGAGTTGATAACAGGACTTGGTATGGACCGGTCCATCTTGGTTCCAAGTTCTTTGACCTCTGGAAATTCCTGGTTAGAATCCAGTCGCCAGGTCGAATCGTGTGGCCTGCGTCTACAGAAACTGAAGGCAAAGTGTCATGGACACGTTGGTGAAGAACACGCAATTTAGCAGTCAAATCATGTAAGTAGTCAACCAACATATGGTACTCGATATCACTGTACTTCTTAGGCCTCGGCACACCCCAGACATTCGCTGGACGTCCAAAAACAATCTCGTATGGGCTAAGTCCCACGCAAGAATGTACTGTCGTTCTCGTGGACAATGTGCCAATGGTAAGGCATCGGGCCATGTAAGACCAGAGCTCGCTTGCACCTTGGCCAACTTCAGCTTCAGAGTGCCATTTTAGCACTCAACCAGGCCTGCTGACTGGGGGTGATTCGCAGTGTGAAATTTCTGTTTGATACCCAGGCCCGCACATACTTACTTCATAATCTGACCCACAAATTCACTTCCATTATCATACCATCCTCGGCAAGCCATATCTGGGAAAGAATTCTTTTAGCAAAACCTTGGCTGTAGACAAGGCAGTATTATCCTTTAGGGGGTAGGCCTCTATCCATCTGGAAAAGGCACAAACAATCACAAGGACATACTTCAAGTTATTGCATCTTTCCATATGGATGTAGTCTATCTGCAGCACCTCGAACGGATACGTTGGAGGAGCAAAATGACCCGCTGGAGTTGCGGTTCCCTTTCCAGGATTATGCATCAAGCAAATCATGCAGTGTTTAACCAAATTCTCAGCACACCAAGGAATTCCACCATTCTGTCAAACCGGAGCCAACAACTTACATATCCCTTTTTAACTAATGTGAGCCAACCCATGAGCCATAGTAACCACCAGAAGCACGTATGCATCCGGCAACAACCATCGCTGGTGCTCTGACAACTCGACCCAACAGCCTGTTGAATCCAATATTCCCGTACTCTCTCTCCACATACTCAATTCTTTCTCAGTAGCTTCTGCCTGAATCATCTTCACACTTTCTATTGTATCTTCACACATTCCTCCTTCCACAACCAATCTGGCAGGACCTGCAACATACATCCGACTCGTCACATCTTTCGCCGTTTATCTCGCTACTTCATCTGCAAACGCATTCCCTCGACCCACATCATCCGTAACCTTCTTATGCGCAGCGCAATACAATTCACTATCACAATTTGGGTCTGCAAAGTAAGTGATTCAAGAAGTTCACTCACTAATTGTCCATGCTGAATTTTCGTACCATGGGAAGTAAGAAATCCTCTCTCTTTCCACAAGCGACCAAAACTGTGAGCCACGCCAAATGCGTATTGGCTATCAGTATAAACATTCACTCTCTTTCCTTTTGACAACACACACGTACTAGCCAATGCTATCAACTCCGCTGCTTGCACAGAATTCTGTGCAATACATGCTGTTTCAACAATCGTGTGCAAAGTTGTGACAGCATATGCTGCAGTCGTACCTCCATTCGGAAGCTTAAAGCACGAACCATCTACCCATAGGGTACCGTCAGGATTCGAAAGAGAAGTATCTTTCAGATCAACTCTACCCTTCGTTTCCTTCTCTGTCCGGAATAAACAGTCATGCTGTTCCTGAGCATCTATCTCTACAAAAATCGGCAACAATGTAGCTAGATTCAATGTATTGTAAAGCGTCAACTCATAACCTGACAAACGCGCACTGGTAAGATGTTGAGTCTTCGTTCTATTCAATAGGGTATCCACTGCATGTGGGACCATCACAATCAATGTATTATCCAATACCAAACCAGCAGACTGTCGGATAGAAACCGCCGCTGCCGCTGTAGCTCTTAGACAACTAGGCAACGCCCTAGCTACCGGATCTAAAGTAGCTGAAAAATATGCGCTGCTTGTCTCCAAACTGTTGCGTCAACACTGACAACGCACAACCTTCTCTCTCGTGTACATAAAGTGTAAAAGGTTTACTGTAGTCGGGGATACCCAACACCGGAGCAGAACACAATGCATCATGCAATTCAGAAAAACTCTTCTGACATTCGTCAAACCAAGGAAGAGGGTGTGGTGTGTCCTTAAGAGTAAGTGCCAACAAAGGTTTCGCTAGCAAAGAAAAATTTGAAATCCACTGTCTACAATACGAGGTGATACCTAAGAAGGCACGCACCTCTCTCTGTGTGCATGGCACATTCATTTGGGCAATCGCTTGAATACGCTCTGGGGTCCATCGTCTTCCCTCCTTTGACAAGAGATGACCTAAGTAGGTCACTTCTTGGCAGCAATACTGCAACTTCGAAGGTGACACTTTATGATGAAGGTCAGACAGGTGTCGCAACAAAGAAGAGTAACTTCTTTACAAATCTCTTCATCATCAGCAGCAATGAAATGAATGAATGAAATGAAAAGGGGTTTTGTTAAGCGCGACTGCTGCCCTTAGGCGCCCAAGCCCTGGGAAGAAGAAATTGTGCCTCAAGACGCAACAGCTTGGAGAAGAGTTCAGTTGGTAAAGAGGAAGGTTTTAAGCTGTTTGCGGAATGATAGCAGGTTGGGATTCGATCTTAGATGTACAGGGAGTGAATTCCACAACTTAGCCGCGTTGAGCGAAAAGGATCTTCCTCCTGCTCTTGATCTTTTGATCCGGGGGACTACAGCTAAAAAAGCGTGAGTAGATCGAAGTTTTTTGCTGGGGCAGTAGGGGGAGAGGAGGGAATGGTTGATCTTGGGGCCGGTTCTCCAGAAGGCTTGATGGGACACGCACAGGGCTTTGAATTTTATTCTCTCCCTGACTGGGAGCCAATGTAGGGTTCTCAGCCAGGATTCTATTGATGCTCTACGTGGGATCTGGGCCAGCGTGCGTGCAGCGCAATTCTGGACCCGCTGGAGTTTTTGCAGCACATATTCCGGTGCCCCCAAGTACCGGGCGTTGCTGAAATCGAGTCGAGATTGAATTAGGCTCTGTACCACAATCTGTTTGGCTTCAAAAGGCTGGAGTGGGAGGACTTTTTTGAGCATCCTGATAAGCCCGAAGCACATTGCAGATGTTTTGGTTGATTGGGTGTTGAGAGTTAGAGATTTGTCAGGCCACACCCCTAAACTTTTTATGTTGTCTTTCGGGGTAGGTGGTGTGCCCAGGCTGGTGGGCCATAAGCGGTCGATAGTGAGCAGCGCTGGGGGGCCGAGAAGCATAAGCTCGGTTTTATCCCCGTTGAGTTTAAGGGAGGATGTCGTCATCCATCTCCTGACCTCTTCCATGCATGCCGCCAGGTTGGTCTGTGCCAGCTCACTGTTCTTCTGTGCAAGGGATACCACTAACTGAGTATCGTCCGCATATGTAATGATCTTAATGTCATATGGGCGGACGATCTCAGCCAGCGGTCCCATGTACACATTGAACAGCATGGGGCTCAGCGATGAGCCCTGCGGAACCCCACAGTCCAACCAACATATCATCAACATACTGGATAAGAGTAGCACCAGAAGGCAATGCAAGAGTATCAAGCTGAGTTTTCAAAGCCTGACTATAAATGGAGGGACTCTCACAATAACCTTTAGGAACGCGCTTACACCGGAAACTGCGGCCTCCTAAAGAGAAGCCAAAAATATCCCTACTTTCCTCAGCAATCAGAATACTGAAGAAAGCGTTCTTCAGATCAATAACAGAAAACCAAGCAGCTGAGGCAGGGATCATAGTCAATAAAGCAGTAATGTCCGGGACAACAGGAAACTGTGGCACAACGATCTTATTGACCTCTCGAAGGTCGATCACAAACCGATACACAGGTGGCTGAGAAGAGTCAGTACGCTTAAGGACAGGCAGAACAGGACTGTTACACACATTACCTCTCGTTTCTTCAACCACACCTTTCTCAACCAAATCATAGATAATCGGTAAAAGAGCTCTTTCGCCATCACTGGAAATTTTGTACTGAGGAATGCGAGGTAACTTAGCATTCGACTTAAGGGTAACAGCGTAGGGTGGAATCTGCAAGGGACCAACATCATTGGGACCTGTAGCCCAAAGTGTATCAGGGAGAGAACACAGTTCCAGTGGAAGGCGATCCTTAGACAGATACATCGGGGAAATCACTTTCTTACCCACCGTAAGATGTACTCCCGAAGGAGAACAATGTAATGTTGCATGCAATCTTTTCAACAAGTCCAAACCCAACAGATTCTCGCCGCAGCCAGTCGTTAGAATAAGGGGAGCCTCCAATTCACAGGGACCAATAGAAAGGGGCAAAGGACAAGAAATCGGGTTACGAACTGGGGCGCCAGAAAATCCTACTGAAACATTGGTCAAGCCAGACAAAGGTGCGCCAGGGAGTTTAGAGTGCATGATAGAACTCTTTGCTGCACCAGTATCCAAAAGAAAAGGTTCTGCCACACCTGATGTAATCACTTTAACATAAGGTCCACTCTGGTCTACTGGAACTGACACTACTCCCTCCCTTTGTCCATGGCTGTCCTAACTATCATTAAAACCAGCACTCTCACTTCCAACATAATAATCAGTGTAGTACTGAGCGGACTGGACGGTCGGAACATTCTGTTGGTCAAAATAATTCATAGAATTCTGAGGGGAAAAGGAACGTTAATTCTGGGGAAACGTACCACGTCCCCTACCCCTAGGTACTTGTTGGAAACCACCACGACCTCTTAGACCAGACATACCATTCGCGCGCTGTAGCAAGATCGGGCAACTATTCTTGACGTGACCTTCTTCTTTACAATAAGCGCACTGATTAGGGCCTAGCGGGAGTCGCGAAGCAAAAGACTCAGACTTCTGCAACAGTTTCTAAAACTGTGGGGGTTGCTGAAACTGGGAAGGTTGCTGAAACTGACGCTGATTAGGTCGAGGCGGATAAGCCTGCTGCAGAAGAACTTTCGTTTTTAATTCTCTAGTCTTCTCTACTTTATCCTTCTCATCTTTATCTCTATTCTCATAGTACTGTGCAGTAGCCAATATCTGAGCAGAAGAAGAAACAGCCCATAAACTCTCAGAGTCCTTTAACTTATTAGAAAATTCAGGAAGTAAATTAAAAACAAACTTATCTACAAACAACCTCTGACCACCTTCTGTACTCATGTCCTGACCACTATGATCAATCAATGTTTCCTCAAACCTAGTGAAGAAATCGGACACACTCTCGTCTTTCTTTTGATTGCATGCTGCTAACTTGTCCCAATTCACCCGCAGAGGAGGCATCATAGTTTTCATTAAATTTATAATTCTACCAGGTAGTTCTGCAACTAAGGGTTCAGGTTTGGCACCTCCTACCTGCCGACCATCTGCAGCAGTAATATTAACCCACGTATCTCCTAACTCTGGAGCGTGATCCTCATGATGGATCTTTGCCCGCAAGGGTTGAGGAACTATATTACCCATCAACATATCTATGTCAGCTAAATTCATAACACACCCATCAACTGTCTGAGACAACTTCTTGTAATAACCAGCAGGATTTTTACAGGGGTCAGGCAAGGTCTGCTTAAGAGCCAGGACCTCAGCTCTCTTTCAAGGGACATGCACCCACACTCGCTGAAAATGAGCCGGTGCAGCCGCAATACCATGAGCGGCATCAGCCACAACTGCCTCTCTCCATACAGGGGGTACCTCTCTCATAGGATACTGCTTCACTTTTCTCCTAACAGAAGGGCCAGGTTCGAACAATGACTGAGGTGGAAGTCTAGACCTAAAAGTGAGTAGTGTCTCTACCGCTTCCTCAACATCGGAACCCACTATCGTCCCTTTAGCAAATTCAGACTGAACATCAAGCAATTCCAGTGGAATTGAACCCAACTCATTATCTTCCCACTCCTGGCGAAGGAAGGTACACATGACATCAAAAACATACCTTTGTTTTGGTGCCTCCCACTGTAGGAAGATATCCATAACCACTTGTGGACTGTACTTGGAGGTATTCGAAACCCATCAACAAGCAAGGAGATCTAACACTGCCTGCTCTTCGGGACCAGGGAGCTGACTACGTCTCTGCTTACGTTCAGAAACAGGGGTCATATTCAGTGACCCAAAGAAAGGAGACAAAAGACTAGTGACCGTCTCAGTCATTCGTTGCCGAGCAGAAGGAGAAGAAGTTGACATGAGGACAGGAGACAAACTGTTTTGAGGCGACAGAGATGTAGAGACAGAAATAAGAGAAATCAAAGATAAAGGAGTGTAAGGCAAAGGAGTTTGAGGCAAGGCTGGTGGCAAGGCTGGCGGCCCTGGAGGGGTGTGCGCCGGGGGAGGAAAAACCACCTCTGAAGCAATGGGTGGCTGAACAACAACAGGGGGTTGAACGACAACAAGGGGTGCAACAACTGGAGGTAAAGGAGGTGCAGTAGCACCCTGCACATAAGTGGGTGGTAATCTCAGTAAATGTGACATCAAAGGATCCTTTTCAGGGTCTTCAGTCACATTTGAAGGGGGGGGGTGGAAAAGCCAGGTAACATTTGTCAATGGCCTTGCAATGTTATCTATCTGACACTTCAATTCACGATCTTCTTAATCTTCCTTAAACTGCCTAGCAGCTTGCATTACCGATATATTCCTTTCTGTTGTAACCTTAGGTAATCCTGTTTTAATCACAGATTGTTATGTAGCGTTGGTACATTCCGTTCCCCCTTTCCTTATCTTGTGTCTTGGTCCCCTCCTTGGAATGTTCATGCGAAGCTTACCTTGAAATGTTGGTGATGCCAGTTTACAGCTGGTGCCTGAGGACTGGAGATTATAAACAGCTTTTCCTTTCCACTCGACTCTGCTGTTCTTTATCTTAACACTTTCCTTCCTATCTCTCTTAGCTCGCTTAATTTCTCGCTGCTTGACTTCCTTACGCCAAAGGCGGAAAGAGTCAAACATCGCCGGCCGGGATTTCTTCTTAAATAGCGCAACTTCTAGGTTATCTAAAACAGCTGATTCAAAACTACCATGTTGGAGCCATCGTAAAACACCATCTTTCCTTGTATAACGGACCCATACTTCATTAAAGGTAATGGGACCTACACCATGCTTTGAATAGAGCTCATAAGTTGGAGTTCCAACCGGAGGTATCGGACACGAGACCTCCAATCGGGAATCCCTATTACAACTACAACAAAACCATTTCCTAAATTTGCTAAAACCAGGCATCTTTTAGCTCACTAGTCTTGCTTCAAACTTCAAGGGGTTATCAAAAGTGATACACTCGCAAATATACGAACCCCTCAGCTTCGACTATTGCAATGGCCCAATCAAAACCAAGAAACATAACAAAGTCGTGGGAGCGACCCACTTATACTTAACCAAAATGTCTGTCACGCCACCAGAAGACCGTCTAACGTCTCGCCTTACAAATCATCACAAGAGGGTCCAAGACAGGGCGACAGTCAGGGCATCAGTCCTTCGCAGCCGTCGGAAAGGGGAAGCCTAGCAGAAAAAGCCTTCGGTCCACGTCGACATGCAGGGGTCGATGAAGTGGCGGCCGTCCTCCAGAATTTCCTCACGGGGCTCCTCACAATCTTCGGGCTTGGACCAGTACCGCTGAAGTCGCCCCACGTGGGGCGCCAGTTGAAGAACTGGGGTTTAACCCAGCGGCGTCAGGGGCATGCCTAAGATCTTCGAGTTCACCTGTCTTGGTATACAGAGACACAGAATACTTCTGGATGGCATCAGAGACCAAGTTTATTCGCTGCAGCTAGTAAGTGATCCTAGAAATACATCACGGTGTAAATTCTCAGGAGACTGCTCTTTTTACTAAGGCGAGACGTCTTCTTTTATACCCAATATTCACATTATAAATGTACACTCACTGCACAAAATTCTAGCCAATAAGGTACATTTTCAAACAAAGTATCACATAACAAAAACTCAATTTACAGTATACCAACCCAAAAGTTAATTATTAGGAATGTCCCAAATTCAATCTCCACAAGCCGGACAAACCTATAATTGAAAGCATAAACCATGTAATGAAGAAACATAAAAAAAAACAGTAACAGATGCTGAACAAGGTAAGGCATGTGCAAGGAAACTAAAAGTTAACGATGTCCTGAACATTGATTGGCAATCTCAGACAAAGATCGATCAGGGAAATTGGCTTTGCGAGGTCAGTTTCAGGTGAAGAGGTCAGTTTCTTACAGTTTATTTCAGAGTCAAAAAGAAACCTAGTTAATGTATACATGAACTAAGAAGGCCAGGCCACTTTGTTCGCCAGGCTACCTTCACAGGCCTACGTGAGGGCAACACAAAATGGTGGCACAAAACAAAATGGAGTCAGACTCGAGAATTACAAAACCTCAGCATCTGTCCATTTCCTCCCCACACCCTATTATCAGTGGACGATCTCATGCCCCCCATTTCATAGCAATGACCCTTTTCACTAATACGTACCCCCGGGTGGTGAATTGTTGCTCTGTGTCCGTAAAGTCGGTTGCGTCCCATATATTCAGAATCCCTAGTAAAGGTGTTAGAGTGAGTTGTTTCCCTAGCGCATCCTGCATCTTTCATGTGATGAGTGTTTGAATGCCCACAGATAGTTGTTTGTAGGCGTTCCCAAACTTACAAAGTTCACCACCCTATGGAATGCTTAAGACGCCCATATTCACACACCAAAAGTAGAATTTATAGGTGTGGAGTACTCTGCACTAATGGCTGAGATCTCCATGCATTTAAGTGGGCTTATGCCAGGCAGAAATCCCATTTTTGAATTCTTCAAATGTGTAAGTAAGTTTGATTTTTTCAAAAACTAACTTTTATGACTGAATTTACTTTTATGAATCAGACCTGTATTGACTTATGAGCAACTTTCCTTCATACAAGCATTTTCACATTGAACAACAATTGGAAAGATGGTTGCAATCGTTGAACTAAAATACCAATTTATGATTTCAGGTCTAGGTCTAGTAATTGTGACAATGTGGGTTGTCTATCTTCTGCATCCCCATGTAAAACCCGCAATGTCAAGCTACCTAACAGGTGCTGATTTGATACACTTATTTGGTTATGCTCAAGATGTTCAAGGAAGGGGGCTGAAGATCTTACTGCATCGGTCTTGGATGCCTCATAATGAAAGGTTCCAGCATTGTGGTGCAAAAGAACTCTAAAATGCTAGGAAGCAAGGACAGACCCAGTCTGATGCATATCCCTCTATTGAAAATTGAGCGAATTGTACTTCCTGTAAATCCAGCAATGATTAGAGGATCAGGGCAAAGGTATTTAAGTTCCTTCAAAGCATGGGTGTTCGGTTAACATCTTTCTTTACTAACCTCACTGACAAAACTAATCTCTGGTAGTCAGTGCAAGGGAGTTACACGCTGAAGATAACCTCTGCTCACCCCCTTAGTAGCTTGGCACGACCAGGCAGTCTTATCCCAGAGGCAATGTGTAAAGCGCTTGTGCAACACACACACACAGCAGCAACACACTAGGCACACCACAAAAAAGAACTTCACACAAGGTTATGTAAAAAAATAGCCTTTGTATTATCATAAACATATTAGAAACATGATCACACATTTACACTGTGCCAACTGGCACTAGGCAATATTCCCAGGGGATTATATATAAGACTGGGCCAATCGGGCCACTGTCAGAACCGTTAGGAAATACAAATAATGAAACAACCAGTAACCACTGGTGAGGGTACACTCATCACGGAGGCAATAGACATAAGCTATCATTAGCAGCACATCAGACCCGTAACACATCATGCCCCTCCTAGGCATAATCCTAACTGCACTTAGTCTGCTATACGGTGTCATGTGGTGAGGTACACGCCCAATAATTTGTACTATGTTGATACATCTGGGTGCCCATGCACCATCGCTGCACCCCATCAGTAGATCTCACCATTAATATAAGTGCACCTAGCGCAAGCATTACGTAGGAATCCTAATCATCAGCATAGCACATCTGGAGTAGCAATAGGACCCCCAAAGTTCTACTTCCAAAGGGCACCACATGTGCGCAGGGGACCACTTCCAGGGCTCACATTAGGCAAAAGCTTTACATTGGAGCACAAGTACCCACAAGTAGCGTGCACATACTAATACTATCAACTAGGCCTAATAACCATTACACATGAAGGAAGGGTGCCTATGCACCTACCCTGAGCATGCTCAACAGTTCACCATTGTTCCCCCCTTACAGGGTGTGCATCTCCTGGTAGGCAGCTACCAGGGTACTGCACGAGGGCCCGTCCTGGGCTGGCCCTGAAATTCTCTTTTACCCTAAAAGGTCCCTACTGGGACCGTGGCCCTCCAAAGGGGGCTCCACTATGATCGCAGGGGCAGTGGAAAACAGAGGGATCTGGGGGCGTTGTACCCTGCCCACCTCTATAGGCCAAAACTCACCGGCCTTCCTGCTCGCCGATTTACCAGGGGGCGGCTGCACACAGCACACGGCGCAGCTCCGGTCGCCTCTCTCCCACCTAAAGAGCCATAGAGGGCCGCGAGCACACCGTCCCTGGGTGCCTGCACTAATCAGGACAACAGGGCTTCTGGCTCGCAATTCCCAGATAGTGCGGCCATGTAGAAATTAATAAGAGGTGGTTAGTTAGTATTGAAAGAACGGAGAAGTGCTGAATGCTACTAGGGTGCAGGGACCCAATTCAAATAGTTTGCCCACCACCTGGCTAGAATGTAGGGTCCATCGGCCCACCCTTATTGGCGGAAGTTCGTCATCTGGAGCTCAAGGAGAACTAGATCTAGGACCACTGTGTTGAGCCAGCTTGCTCTACAGGGTACCTGTTTCATGCTCCTAGAAGGCTCTTGCCAAGGTGGATGTATCAAACCTATTTCTTTGTAGCTCACATAGTTCTCTATAGCACTAGTTACGTGCTTTTTCCTGCAGTAGCTTATAATTAATATCTAGGTCCTGAAGAAAGCCGGATCAGGTGACCAGTACGGCTGAAACATGTCGACCGCATTAGCCATAGCCAGGAGATAGTAATATTTCTCACACTATCAGGTTATTTTAAAACATGACATTTGGACAATCTCCATTAGAACATCTTTTTTGTCCAGATAGCCATTTTTAACTTTTTTCACACACTTGAGCACTGCACTTCACTTGAGTTCACATGGTTTGATACATCCACCTTGGCAAGAGCCTTTTAGGAGCATGAAACAGGTACCCAGTAGAGCAAGCTGGCTCAACACAGTGGTCCTAGATCTAGTTCTCCTTGAGCTCCAGATGACGAACTTCCGCCAATAAGGGTGGGCCGATAGACTCTACATTCTATCCAAGTGGTGGGCAAACTATTTGAATTGGGTCCCTGCACCTTAGTAGCATTCAGCACTTCTCCGTTCTTTCAATACTGACTAACCACCTCTTATTAGTTGTTTTGACTGTAATTGGGGAGCAGAGGTGTTTTCAGTCATTAATCAATTCCCCTGAGACCCTTATCCATTTTGTTGTTTTTGCATGTAGAAATTAAGCCTAGCTCCGATCCTGCAATCACTGCATCTTCCGGTAAAGCCCTCAAACTCCCGCCTCACTCTTGGGCAGCATGCTCGGCTCTCACTGCCTCACGGGAGCCCTGCCCCGGACCAGGCGTCCTCCGCCTGACTCCTTACCCCACTTCTCAACAACACGCAGGGCTTCCCTTTCCTGCCGGAAGCCCCGCCCATAGACAGGCACAGCCTTGCCTGCCTTCTTGGCCTCAGGGAGCGAAGTCTCCCGTGGCTCCACTCTCCGCCTCTGGTGCCACGGGACAAAACAACGCAGGGTGGGTTCCGCCAACATCTGGGTAAGGGTACGGAGCTCAGTCTCCGAGGTCTCTGCTTTCTTTGCTCGGCACCATGCGGGGTACCCACAGACAACACGGGCCCCCGCCCACTTCCAGGCACAAGGTTGCCTGACTTCTGGTTTCGCGGGCCGATCCCCGCAGGTTCAGCGTTAGTGAGCGTGCATATGAAGAGCTATCAGGACCTATAAATACTCCTTCTCCTGCTCCTCAACCATAGGGGTGCGGGGCACAGTGCCTCCCAGGCCAGTAATGAGCCATCAGTGCTTCGCCTCATGATGAACACAGGCAGGCCAACACACCGGGTCTGCTGTGCAAAACAGATGTTCCTCCATCAGGGCATCAGATCAGCCCTGTGCAAGCCCTCTCCTTTGGGCCCAGATTTCAGTAGTTAAAAAAATGTCAAATCCCCAAAGGACCAAGAGGCACAGCTGGGCCCAGGGAGGCCAGCACACCGGGTTCTCCAGCAGGGAGGCAAGCCCCCATGGTGGTTCCTCCTGGGCCCCCAGCAGTAGAACGCCCCAGTAGCACAGGAACAGCACTCCTTTCATGGGTTTACAGCCCCTATATTTGTATTGCATTTCTCCTTTGTCCGCAGAGCACAGGGTTTGGGGAGGACCAGCTAGAACTGGTTATGGAGCACTCTGTTTACAGTGCTCACACCCTTCTTTGGAAGATGGGCGCTCAGCCATCAGACACATCACAGGGGGGCAGAGCCAGCATTGATCTAGGCAGGTCAATGCCAGGGGACTACTCCTCCCACCACTCCAAATGCAGACGTCCCATTCAGCCTAGTGCTGACTCACCCTGCTCCTCCTGGAGCCACACAGACCTCACCAGCCCCTGTCACTCAAAAGCCAGACATGCATTTCACATCAGGCAGGCAGACACACAGCACACAGAAATGCCAACTACTAAAAGTGTAATTTCTAAAATAGTTATAATAAATCTGCGCACACCATTGCGTAGCATTTAATATTACCTTTTCAAGCATACTAAACTTGACCACGCTAATCCTCAATTGTCCGGAATTACCACTGAAACACTTATCAGGGAATCCCCAATGCATTCCTATGGGAGGGCAGCCCCACAGTAGTGAGAAACCAAAATGGATGTTTTTCACTACCAGGACGTGTCACACACTTAAGGTACATGTCCTATGTTTTACCTACAATGCATCCTGCCCATAGTGCTAGCTAAGGCCTACTTTAGGGGTGACTAACATGTAGAAAAAGGGGGGTCACGGACATGGCACACACTTTAGGTGCCACTTCACAGCTGCAGTAACACATTCCGAGGCAGGCCCTGCAATGGCAGAGGCCTGGGATAGGTTTGAAAGGCTACTTTGGTGGGTGGTGCAATCAGCACTGCAAGCCCACCAGTAGTATATAATTTACCAGCCCTGGGTATACGAGATACCACTTTACAAGGGACAGACAGGTAAATTAAATAGGCCAAACAGGTTAGACCAATCTTACCATATTTAACACCGAGAGCACACCCATGTAACACTGGACAGCAGTGCTAAAGTGCCCAAAGTCCGAAAACTACCAACACCATATCGGAAAAAAGGCTAGGAAAAAGGCAAAAAGTTTAGAGATGACCCTACAAAAAGGGCTAAGTCCAACACGTGTATCAACCAGACTGGGATACTTGTTCTTGTTTTTAAAAGATTAAAAAAAGTGGTTGGAAATCGAAAAATGTGAGGATGTCTTCCTTATTAGGAACCCATGTGGGTGTCATGCTTCATCATCAGGCTTTTTGCTCCTCGTGAGGCCGGCACTGCAATGCCCCATGGGCCCTGCGAGAGGGTTCTCTGTTGAAGATCTTTATAGTAAAACAGTCATGATGATTCATGGAGTGTGCAGGGCCGACAAGTGAGTGGTTATATGATCTAAAACTACCTAAAAGGTTCCCATGACGAGTTTATGGGGGGTCCCATTGGTAAGGTTAAAAACAAGGTAAAATTATGGCAGTCGATGTTATGAAGCGCGACTGTCTGGTGAGTAAAGTATAAATACATTGTGGTTTATACTCCGTCAGGTCGACATGTTTCATGCCCCGATGGTCCAGGAGAATCAGTGGCATTTCTTCAAAACCAAAAAAAAAGTGTAGACCTTTCTCTGAAATAACGAGTGTGGAATTGTTAATATATAACATGCTCTAGTGGTTCAGCATATGGTCATGGGAGTACTTGGGATATGCTCACCCTATCATGCATCACAATCCAACCTTGTAAAGACACTCGCATAGGGAGAGCTACCTAAACATTTTGTTGTATAGTGCAATGTCATGCTCTAATTTGTAAGCATTATTCGTGGTTCTTTATCAGAAGGTGCAACCCATATCCACGTATTCTGATGTCACCTCTATGAAATAACAATAGGAGAGTGTGTCACTCACAAAGTGCCATGACAGACCAACATATAGTAACATATAAGGTAATAAATAACACACAATCAATCTTTACTTGTGGTATCAGACATCTCGGTCGATATTAAAGAGTTTACTGGCGCCCTACTCTAGAAAAGTAGAAAAAGGAGACTAATAATGAGGCTGATAATTAGAAATGTGCCTCATTTATTTTGGGAAACTCATTTGTCAGCAAACCCTGAAGGGAAATGAAAAACACAGCATTTGTTTGTTACTTGTGATAGAAGTTCCGTGATCTGATCTCTTTTAGTCATGCATATTCTATTTAACTATGGATGGCACCCAGTTACCTCAGCCTAGTCTTGCTGCCTCTTTTACTCGCCGCTGCTGGCCACCATGACCCCACCCGAAGGTGAAAGTTAACAATGCCTTCGAAACCTTCCACATTCTTACCTTCCATCTTCAGTGAAAGCCCTCTAGAATGGGGAACAGAAGAACAGTCCGGAAGTACAACTTTTTCAATGACTGCTTCTTAAAGTAATGACTGGAGAATGAGTCGCACTGACAGGTGTTTATCATCCTCATTCTGTAAACCAAATCTCCAATACCCAGCCACCTGTGCACCCAAAGGAAGTAAAGTGCACAAACCGTTACACATTCGGGCAACAGACATTTATAAAAGGTTTACTTGTAAGGAGCGTTGGCGGCAAGTAAGCCTCCTGAACGTAAGTGCATATGAACACTGGCTAGGGTTACTGAATGGAGAAGGATGCATAGCTGAGTACCACCTGGGCCGCAAGGTTTACTGGTTGTTTATTTATTTATTTAAAGGTTTTATATAGCGCTGGCTAGACCCAGAGCCAAAACAAAGCACTGACTGGAACATGACCCAGATAAATTATCGGTGGCAGTTGTTAATTCACGCAATAACTCATCATTTTCCCCCAAAAAAACGATACATAGCTATGATACATATGTCTACAGAGAGTTTCAAGAGTGAAGAGTGAGGACGGTTAGAGGTACAAGAGAAGAATTGAAAAGCAGTTTTTGTCAATCAGAAGGTAGATTAAACTGAAAACAACCTCAGTATAATAAAATTACTTGTCAGTACAGACACCAGGGTAGGAACATCGACACGGTGTGAGCTCACTTTCCCAACTGCATAGGTTAAAAACAACATGAATATTCTGACCTGGACTACACTGGCTCAGTAGATTTGATTGCACAAGATCACACTTCAGACTTCATTATTTTGAAACACAGACCAAGAAGGTGTAAGGGGGAAGAAAGGCAAATTCTAGGGAATTGACCAGTCTCCTAGAATGAAGAGAACTGGATTCAAGTGCTAAGTAGCCTAAATTCAACACAGATCTTGTTGGTTGTGGATCTGTAAGGGGGAATGATACCTTACAGTCCTCTTAAATCCTATCCAATAAACACTGTTTTAACGGCAAAGTGATGTGTTCTTGACCAGATGGCTAGGAGGAAATCAGGTGCCTAATGGAGGCCCTTGTAGCCGTGGAAGCAACCCTTCATGGGGTTCCCATTCAGCCAATGAATATCTTTGAGATATGGGAGACTCCTCGTATTCTGCAAGGGACTTCTCATTTTGCATTATGCCACAGAAGTGACGATTCTCGTCCTCCTTTGTTGGGAACAGTGAGGAAAGAAAACAAATTACCCCTTCAGGCATTTGCTGACAGGGAGTGCAGGCCTCCAGAGTCAAGGCTGCCAATGCCTCACCTTAAAAGAGACCAGTGGGGTGCATATCATCTCTTCTTTGGTGAAGACTTGTTCACAGGTCACAAGAGTTTCTGCCCATTAAGGAGTCTACTCCATATAAAATAAAAATAAAAATGTGTTTTGGTTTTGTCCCCTCTGCCAGTGCTCCATTCTCAACATGTGCACAGGCGGCCATTTTTCGGAAGATAGGATTCTGTCTGCGTCGCATACATAGCCTGAATGGCTAATGAGGCACTGAATCCCTAGAAAACTGAGGGGTATTTCATAAAAAAAGTTCTAGCTAATTTAAGGCTAAACAGTGAAGTTTACAGCACATCTTTCAAACATACATTGGCTAAGCCATACTATGTACCCCGGATGACAGATATTTATTCCAATAATTTGGGGTCTGCCACAGTGGCCAGGAGAAATATTTTTCCAAAACAGAAATTATGAAGTTGTCTGTAAATGACATATGTACCAGAGAAACTAAACTGGATGCACTGGAGAAAACTATAATAATGTAATGTGATGTGTCCCAATACATGGTCATACAAAACCCAAAGCTGCGAGAAATAACTCCATGTTTAAATTATATATCAGGACATAAATTTAACTAGTCTTCCAATGCAAGTGAAGAGTTCATGAAACATCTTATGCTGTAAAAAATTATGCTAAATATGCCAGCTTTGAAGGTTTGCCAAAAAGGTATTCCAGAGTACTACTGAAAATGCCAGTCTGGAGATACAATGGCCCAACATCATGTACAATATGTGGCACCGAGAAGCAAGACCTCATGTATCTTATTTGTATATGCCCTGGCTTAAGGCAGACCCGGGTGTGGCTTTTGAAAAAGATATTTATTGAGAGGGGCATTAGGTCTTGTAGAACTGCAATAATCAAGAGTTTGGACGCAACGGATCCCCGTGTAAATTGTAAGAATATAACATTTTTGATACAATATAAACAGATAATAATGAAAAAGGATAACAAAATCACCATGCCATTGATGGAGTAGTGTTTGGCAAATATTAATATGAACTGTTAGTAGGGACAGCATCATTGACTATAATAGTGGGACTAAAACAAGTAGCAATGGAAGCCCTGCTTTTTGGTAAATATATATTGGGTTAGATATATCGTTTTTATTAGATTAGATAGGTTTTAAGAAGAATTGTTTTTGTTTTTAGCCAAAAAGTCATTAACACTGTATATTTTTGTATGAAATGTTTTTATAATCTGTTGAAAACTTTTGCTAAATTTTAAGGAAAAGAGAATATAAATTCTTTCGATATTGTATGGTTTTTATTACCTGAAACAATAAAGATTTCATTCATTCATTCAGTCTGTGAGACGTGATCATTGATGCTCAAAAAAAGAAGTCAGTCCTGCTGTGGTGGCAGGCAACCACTTGCTGTTGTACGGAGCCAATCGCAGTGCACAGGCTGATGTCAAGGGTCATAGGACTGAGCCACTGTAGTTAGTCGTTAGTTTATATGAAGTGCCATAATGTTAGTTTCCACATATCAACAATAGGCAAACGGCACACTTGTCATTTACTACATTTTCGTAGTATGTATACCAGGCTTATGACAGAACCCACATTGACCATGTTTGTGGCACACAGTTTTCATTGTACAAACTGAATTTTCACATTAGTTAGTAATGTGTTTAGGTGTCTCATAAAGTGCCTCAACATGCGTAATTTTGGCTACTATTGAGTGTTGCAGGAAAGAGAAGGAGCACGAAGAAGCATTATTAGAACAGGTTCAGTCCAACTGAATGCAATATGAAGCATCCCTGTGCAGTATTATTCTAGCTATGTTCACATTGATTTGTGGAAAGCCTATTTGAAGAGTTCAATCTTCTGAACAGGAGTTGGTTCCACTAGGTAAAGTGCCACTACACTCTGCGTATCCATTGTCCTGGCTTGTACAGCACCATTGTAAATCATGTAAATAAATCATATACTGTGCTGGTATCTATGGCACAATGGGAAAAGAAAGCTGCAGTCAACACCAGCAGAACTAGAGTAGAAAAAGAAAAAACTCCAGCCAACAAGGCACCAAAGAGAAGCTTAAGAGCAGACCAGTGACGATGTATTGATGGTTTTGCCACAGAAGCCCAGGAAGCAGTAAGCCATGATAACTTGAAAGAACTCTGACGGAACAAGGAAACTCTCCAGCAGATACAGCAAGCCAGAAAGACCTGTTCAAGACAAAGACGGGAAGACAATCATTGTTAATGAAGGTCAACAATGAAGATACGTGGAGCACTTTGAAGAACTGCTGAACCAGCCAATGCCACAGTCTTCACCAGACATACAGCCAGCTGACAAGGACTTGCTATTCAAATTCAGCAGAACAACCAAGGAAAAATAAGGCAAGCCATCAAGCATCCAAAAAATGGGACAGCAGTAGGACCTGACAACATTCCTGCAGATGCACTGAAGGCAGACATTGAACCATCAGAAGACATGCCCTATATAGGTGTTTGGAAGGATCTGAGAAGAGGAAAAGGTGCCATCCGATTGGAAGTAGGGATATCTAATCAAAATCCCCAAGAAAGTTGACCTGAGTAACTGCACAAACTACAGAATGAAAACTTTTATATGAACCCGAGGCAAAGTGTTCAACAGAGTCATCCTGAACAGAATGAAGGAACAAGTTGACCGTCAGTTTTGAGACCAGCAAGCTGGCTTTACAAAGATAGATCTTGTACAGACCAGATTTTACCACTCCTCATCATCATTGAGCAGTCGATGGAATGGAACTCCTACCCCCTGTTGTGTGGCGTTTTAGGCTCCGATTGAATTTTCCCGATTCATGCCCTTATAAAGGTACAATTCTTGTTGCCCTTATATAGGCATTATAAATTAATCCCTTATTTAGGCATAGCCCATGCTACCCAAATACAGGAATGGCTACTTCCATCCGTTCACCAAACATCACAACAATTTCTTGGAAAACCAGCTTAAGCCGTTAGGGACTTCGCCTTGCTTGAATATTGATTTCTCCAAGAACTCAGTTAGTTTTACAATGAACATAAATTCCTTAGGGGTTCATTCATGACGTTCATATGCCGGACTTTACGTCAAACTATGCCATTCCTAAACACCTTCAAGGTATAAATATACCTTCACTTGCTATAGCAAGATACAGTGGTTCAGAGCAGTTCAAAGACCTACTTGCCCGACGCAACTCGCTACAGCAAGTGCCAAAGGAAGCCAACTTTCCAGCTAACACACTGATCAGGAAGCTGCCCTTCTCTGCTGAGAATCCAGCTCCAGTGTTTCCGGCTCCCCTTGCGGGGTGTTAGGAAATCGAGTCCCGAGACAGAGGTACCAGACCTCCTTCATTCTAAGGTATGGAGCTGATTAGAACCTAGAGAAACCTTTGGTAGATTCTTGGCAAAAACTAAACCTATGCTAAAAGACAAACACCTACTTTCTGCCTCGTCCTAGACTTAGGTTAGGTACATTGTGGTAGACGTATTTTAGAAGCACCAGTTGAGTATTTTAGTCTGTTTTGTATGTATGTATTTTTATATGGCTTAGAAACCATACAATTCTCTTACAGTATTATTTCATATTACTGTTTACGCTGTATGCATTATACTTTGCATTCTGCATAACGATTGTAGCAGTTCACCTCTCTTGCATGAGAAAAGAGACTGTTCAATAAACCTTTTATTGAAAACGCCCGTCTCACTATTCCTCTGCAACTCTGTAGAAACGAAGCATGCACGATTGACTGGTAGAACTACTTATCTATTGTTTCCATGACTCTGAGAGATATATTCTTATTTTTGGGAAACAAAGTTGTCAAGTTTATGCAGTTGTCAGAAACTAATCCCTTCTTGTGAATTCGAGAAAGTTTCTAGTGACCTCTGAGCTAGCTGGCACTCACTATTAAGTTTAGTATATTCGATAGAGACCTTTTGATATAAGTCCTACTTCAAATCTATAGGATATATTATTCCAATGCGCAGAGCCTATTGGGAATATAGGAACTACACTACACCCCACATGTCATCTTCATTGAATATAAATAACTAAATAATAAATACTTGGATTTGTAGAGCACAGCTTATCACCCATGAGGGAATCCAGGCGCTTTTCATAGGCACAGGAAGATTAAGTGATTAGCCCAGAATCGCTGGATGATGAGCTGAGGCTGCGATTCAAACCTGGATCCCCAGGTCCAAAGTCTTTTGCTCTGGCCGTTATCCTTCATCCTCTCCCCATGAGAAGGTATTTGACAGCATGGACAGAGAGACTATTTGGAAACTCCACCACCATTTTGGTGTGCCAGATAAACTCATAAGAATCCTCATTTACTCTTATGTAGGAATGACCTGCAAGATAGTCCATGGAGGACATCTCACAGAAGCCCTCGAAGTGAGGATCGGAGTCTGCCAACATTGTTTGCTCTTGTCTGTTCTCTTCCTGCTGGCCATCGACTGGATTAAGAAGACATCCCCAGCAAGGAAACAAGATGGGGTCCAGTGGTCACCTTGGACGCAGGTCGATGACATGGAATTTGCAGACGACCTGGCCCTATTCTCCCACACCCATCTGCAGATGCAAGAGAAGATTGACAAAGTCGCAGCACAACCGCATCCGCAGGGCAAAAAAACAAGATCCTGAAGGCTAAAATTGCCAACACAACTGCAGTCACTTTGAGCAGGTGATGCACTGGAAGAGGTTGAGGCCTTCATCTACCTGGGCAGTGTCATAGACAAGAAGGACGGCATAGAATCGGACGTCAAGGCAAGAATTGGCAACGCAAGGGCTACCTTCATTCAGCTAAAGAAGATCTGGAGCTCCAAGGATCTAATGATGCAAACCGAGATCAGGTTTTTAACACCTATGTAAAATCAGTACTTCTGTATGGAAGAGAAACTTGGAGGACAAGAGTGACCACCATAAACAAAGTCTGGACTTTGATCAACTTCTGTCTGAGGAAAAACCCCAAATCCACTGGCCAAGCACCATCAGTAACAATGCTATGCTATGCTATGATATGGGTACTTATAATGTGAGCAGCTGCTCCAGCAAAGGAGCGTCCCGGCGCAAGACAAGGTAGAACACAGCATCGCTAAAAGCAAAGAATAAAGGATACCACTACAGGACAAAATTAAAATAAGTAGGTTTTGATAGCCTTTCGAAACATCAGAAGATCCTCCATCAGACGGATTTCTGCAGGAAGAGAATTCCAGAGCGCTGCCGCTCTCACACGAAAGGATCGGCCCCCAGCCCGACTGAGCTTAAACCGAGGAACTACAGCGAGAGCTTGGCCAAAGGATCTGAGAGAGCGGGTAGGAATATAGAGGGACAAGAGATTGGTGAGGATCTGGGGAGCAAAACCTTTCAAAATTTTAAAGGCCAGGCATAAGACCTTAAACTGGATTCGCATCCTGACCGGCAGCCAGTGCTCGAAACGGAGCAGAACCTAGGAAGGCCAACTACCGCTCTAGCAGCAGCGTTTTGAACGCGCTGCAGGCGAGTGATTTCTGCCTGATTGGCCCCCACCAGTAAAGAGCTGGCGTAATCCAGCCAGGAGAACACCGTCGCCTGGATCACCAACTGCCTGGTCGAGGCGTCAAAAAACTTGAGGACCGGTCTTAGGCCCCGAAGAACACCAAAGCAACAGGCCGCGGTTCTTTTAGTATGGCCAGCAAAACTAAGGGTGGAATCCAGCCAGACTCCCAGATTTCTCAATTCTGTAACCGGAGTCGGGGACGGCCCGAGTTCCGGAGGCCACCACCTATCCCCCCAGAGTTCCGCTTTCTTTCCGACAATCATGATTTCAGTCTTTTTTGCGTTGAGTTGGAGACAGTTGGCATTCATCCAACCAGCCACCGCCCTCAGTCCACTCTGAAACCTAGGGGCATCCTGTTCCGCATCCCCGCTGATAGTAACCGCTAGCTGAGTGTCGTCGGCATAAGATACCATATTCATGCCCCACTGCTTGATGACATCAGCCAGCGGTCTCACGTATAGATTGAATAACGTGGGACTCAGCGAGGATCCCTGCGGAACCCCCATGGCCAGAGGGTGGAATTTGGACTGGAAAGGCGGGGTGGCAACGCAAAAAGAGCGATTGTCAAGAAAGGAGCGAAACCACTGCAGAGCGAGCCCACCGATGCCACTCTCCTCCAGGCGGTGCAGAAGAATACGGTGCGAGACGGTGTCAAAGGCGGCACTGAGGTCTAATAATACAAGCACCGCCGTCTGACCTGCATCCAGCACCGCACGCAAATGCTCCACCATGGCGAGGAGGGCTGTCTCCGTGCTGTGGCCGGCACGGAAACCGTTCTGCGTGGGGTCCAGGACATTGGCCCTTGTGAGATGGTCTGAGAGGGCCAAATTAACGTGTGCCTCCGCAACTTTCGCCGGCCAGGGGAGCAGAGAAATAGGGCGGTAATTCTCCGGTCGTGAGGGGTCCAGCGAAGGCTTCTTCAGAATTGGAAAAACCACCGCCTGCTTCCAAGTGGTCGGAACTACACCCGAAGCCAGCGAAAGATTGATCAGGGAGCACAACATGGTGCGTCCCAGAAAAGACTGGTCTCTAAGCAAGGCAGGTTTTAACGGATCCGATGGGGAGCCGGACTTAATTTGCTGAGCCAGTTTGTTAAACCCCTCAGGAAGTAACGGGGGGAGGGAATGCAGAATAATATGGCCTTGAGTGCCGACTTGTGCACCTGGAGGTGGTCCAATACTAGGGAAAGTCTGGTAAATAGTCTGGACTTTCTGTAGAAAGAAAGAAGCCAAGGCCTCGCAGTGGGAAGTAGAGCAGGCTAGCGGGGAAGAGATCCTTTTCGCTAAAAGGTCTTTAAGGACTTTAAAGATGGTCTTAGACGGGTTCGGACTATTACGAAATTCAGAGGAATAGAACGCTGCGCCGGCTTTACATATGGCACAATGATAAAGCTTGACAGAAGCAAGATATGCAACTTTTTTATCAGCCTCGTAAGACTTGCGCCATTGTCTTTCCGCCCGTCTGCAGGTGCCTTTCAAGGTACGTAAGGCACTATCGTACCAGGGGCTTACCTCTCTAGAGCTACATTTGCTCAAAGTAATGGGAATCAGGGAGTCGAGCACCTTGGTAATCCACCGACAAAAGTGATCGTAGCCCGTTTCCACATTTTCTAGTGGCCCTAGCGGCTCTTCCGCCAAGATACGATGCAAATCCTCCAATCTAAGTTTATTCCAATGCCGTCTAGGAATCAGTCTGGCAGGCGGAATAAAAGGGACCTCAGGCAGAGGGTACCTAAAAGATACGAGGAAGTGGTCCGTCCACCCTAGTGGGGAAATGGTCAGGGTATAGGCTTCAGCTAAGTTTGAAAAGAAGGGGTCCAAGACATGACCCCCTACATGAGTGGGCTGGGATACCAATTGAACTAACTGAAGGGCCTCCAGGTCCGCTAGGATGCTACTAACAGCCGGGAGGTTCTGGTTGTCAAAGTGAAGATTTAGATCTCCCAAGATGGAAAAATTGGCACAGCCAATAGCTAACGAGCTAACGGCGTCGGGGAAGGCTTCCCTGAACGCAACATCGCTGCCAGGAGGTCGGTAGACAACCATCCCAGAAAGCGAAAACTGAGGGCAATGCCCTATAGCAGCAGAATTTACAAGTCCCAGCTCATAAAAGAATTATGAAAAAAGGCAGAGGCTTGATAGGTCACACCCTCCGTAAACCCACATCATCCACCACCAAGCAAGCCCTCACCTGGAACCCTCAAGGGAAATGGAAAAGAGGAAGGCCAAAAAACACCTGGCGTTGAGGCCTCATGGCTGACTGGAGGTGATGGGTTACAGCTAGAGTTAGATTGAAAGAAAAACCCAAGACAAAGATGGCTGTTAGTCTGGGTTCATGGCCTATACCCCAGGGTAGTAGCAATAAGTAAGTAAGTAATCTTTGGAACCATTGTCTTGCCAGAAACCAAATTGCCCTATACTGTAAAGCTCATTTGAACGCAAACACCACTACCAAATTCCTACATACCCTAGTGCCCATTGCCTGCCTCTTCCCTTACTATCCTCCTCCTTCTACAGCCAGGGTCAGGGCACCATAGTAATTGTAGAATTACCTGATGGTAGAAATTGGTTTACTTTAAATCTTTAAAAAGAGCTAAGGCCCCTGGTCCTGACGGCTTTTCTATTAAACTGATTTCTTCCTTTTCATCTATTTTTGTACTGCATTTGTATGAGCTCTTTTCCTCCTTTATATTACACTCCAACCCTGAAGGCTACTTTCTCAAAGCTCTTATAGTAATTCTCCCCAAACCCGATAAGGATCTTTCCCTTTGTCAAAATTATCGCCCAATCTCCTTAATCAACTACGATTGCAAAATCTTTGCAAAAATTCTTGCTTCCAGATTCGAAGGGGTTATTCGCCATATTATTAAACCTGATCAATCTGGTTCTATTAAAGGTAGACTCTCCTCAGATAATGCTAGGATGCCCTCCAACATTATAATGCTGGGGAGGAATTACTCTGATCCCCTAGCTGCATTATTTCTTGATGTTGAAAAAGCTTTTCACCGTGTAAATTGGTAATTCATGATCAAAACTCTCCAATGGTTTAGTTTCGGCCCCAAATGTATTTCACTTATCAAATGATATACTCTAATCCTAATGCATGTGTGTTTGTCAATGGTCTTTTATCTCCCTACTTTAACTTACATAGAGGTACACCGCAAGGATGTGCCCTTTCTCCTCTTTTGTTTCTTTTATGTCTAAAACCCTTTCTTGAGCACATTCGCCATAACCTGCTTATAAATGGCTTTCTCCATAATTCCCATGAAATTAAATGATCTGCTTATGCAGATGACATCTTAATTTATCTTTCAAATCCCTCAACTTCCTTACCTCCTTGTTTACAGGAGATTGACTTATATTCTAAAGTATTTGGATACAAATTAAATTTCTCTAAAACTGAAGTTTTACCCTTAAACCCTTTGTTACCAATTCATGTTTTCTGACACCAATTTTAAATGGTGTCCATCGAAGATTAAATACCCTAGAGTATGGTTTTCCTCTACCATTCCCCAAACTCAAACCCATAATTTTACTTAAGACTCAAAACTTACTCTCCTTATGGTCCACCCTACACTTGTCCTGGTGGGGCAGGTTGGATACTATTGAAATGATGATTGTACCGCTTATTCTATTTCTGTTTTCTATGTTACCCTTTAAAATTCACAATTACTATTTTAATCAAATTTGTACTAAATTTCTCTGGAACAATAAACCTGCTCGTATTGTTTTAACTAAATTAATGAAACCAAAGAATGAAGGGGTGTACGATTTCTCAATTTTAAGCTATACCATACTGCTTTTCTAATTAGACAAGTATTTGCATTAGACAGACAATACCATGATGATCCGACACATAGTTGGATTAAGTTTGAACTTTCTTTATTACATTACTTTTCTTTTTATGACATCTGTTTTAAATTGTACTTTCATATCTAAATTCCCTACTTTGAAATATTCATTGTTTTTAGATGGATCTAACTTTCACCAAGTCTTTCTCACCTCATCTATTTGGTACAACAAATGTATCAAGTTTCGCCAAAAATCATTTTATTTCAAACACTGGAGAGAGAAGAATATTATATACGTACACCAACTTGTATCTCATAATTCAGTCTTGCCTTTTGATGCGCTACAAGATTAATATGACGTACCTTCCTGTTTTGCTCAATACTCTCAACTGTCACTGGCACTTCAATCATTTCTTTCATCTAAATGTTTTCCTACTATCAACACTGTATTTATTCCCTCAACTCCTCTTCACAACATCTCTTTCGATTCCAATCCTAAAGCCTCCCTTATCTACAAACTTGTATATACTTCTATCTCTGACAGACCAAAATCCAATATTGAACTAGCCCTCTCCATCACTCTTTCTTCTCAAAAATGGGATAAACTTTGGCAGAAAGTTTATTCCACCTCTAGAGCTGCTAACAACAATATTTACTCACAAAATTAATGCATCTTCCTCCCTTTTTGCTGGTCATGCCTTTCCATCAATGGTACATTATCTCATTTGATTTACCATTGTCCTAATGTTCTAAAATCTCTGGGATCCGTTTGGACTAAATGCTCCAAGTTTTTTTCAACTATCTATCCGACCTCATGCACATCATACTCTGCTTAAGCTGAAGTTATTTGATCTTTTTCTTGCACTTGCATTTAACGTTATTCCTACTTGTTGGAAAGACAATTCTAAGAAATGTATATTAACATGGTGGAATCTTATTTGTGATGAACATAGAACTTCTACTGTTTCATCTTCATTTGTACCTCAAAGAATTAAATCTGATTTACTTTGGTTACCCTTTACTACTTTTCTATCTATACACTCTTCTTTACACTCATTTTTCCTATGAGTTCTCTTCTCCTTTCCTTTCTTTCTTTTCTTGTCCCCTTCTTCTTTCCCCCGCCTCTTTTTTTCTTTTCTTTTAACAACCCAAAATTATTTAGACAGATTATTTATTAGCTAGGTATCCTAATGTTATCTATCTTTTTGTTGTTACATAAGGCTGTACTTGTTACACACTTTTATCTATATTATGTATTATCGATTCCATTTATTGTGCACTCTGCAATGTTTTCTTAATCCCTTATGATAACTATGTCCTGATCCCTGTTTGTTATTCAATAAATATTACTTAAAGAATAAAAAAGAAATTGGTTTGATGTTTAACTGGGGTCTAAGACCTGGTCAAGCAACGACCACAGTCCTAGTCAGCATTACGCACAAGCAAGCCCCAAATTAACCTGCGCTCAACCCCCTGGTAGCTTGGCAGTGCAGACAGGCTTAACTCATAGGCAATGAGAAAAGTATTTGTGAAACGTTTCAAACAGTGAAAACTCAATACAAAAATACCCCACATTATGTTAGGAAAAATAGAGATTAATTTATTTAAAAAAACAAGATAAAAATGCCAAATGTCCAATGAGGCTTATTGAACAAAGAACTTTAAATATTGGTTTGCTGAGCATTGTGAGGATCCGCGTTGAAGATACGTTGTGCAACCAAAGCAATGTCTCAGTTCTGAGATGCAGTGAGGCTGCGATGCGAGGGCCTCCGTTGTCGCTGAGGATCCCGTCGCTGGGACTTACAATGCGAAGTCCGGTGTTGAGGATGCAGCTCGCAGTGGGGGCAATACGTCCCTTCTGAAGAACTGTGAGGCTGCGATGGGCGCTGCGGCATTGTTGTTGATACGGCCATCGGTGAAGGATGCGGGGGCTGGCACTGAGGCTACGTTTCGCAGTGGTAGTTCTGAAAGCATTATAAGTCGCGAGGCGATTCAGGTCTCATGATGGGTCCAATTCATGCAGCAGCGGAGATGCATCTGTTCTGCTTAGGGTTGTGTCATGCAACAGAGTAGATGTGTTGGTTCTACTGGAACCACAGAGGATGGTAAAGCACCTCAACCCCACTTTCAAGGGTCAGGGACTGGGGTGGCCCCACTTGGAATGGTAGTCTCATAAATGGCAGAGTCTAGGTGCAGATTCAAAGTTGTTGGAAGCCTTTTATTTCTCTGAGGCTTCAGATCAGGACGCTAGCCCTTTGAGACGTACTGCGTTCAAATGGTGCAGGTCCAGTCCTTCTCACCCAGACAGGAAGGCAGCAGGTCAACACAGCAAACCAGGAGTCCGGCAGAGTGCAGTCCAGCAGAGTGGCAGTTCTTCAGCCGCACAGCAGTCCTTCCTGGCAGCGTATCCACAGGTCCAAACTTCTACAGGTATGCCTTTGAAGTGCACAGATGCCCTGCCTTCCTGGCCCTGTCTCCAAACTAACTACATTTCTAGAATTGTAATTTAAATCTGACTTCACCATAAATTTGGATTTTAAATTAAGATTCCAGAGACCCCAAACATGAACCAGTGATCTCTTCCTATTTGGAAACTACACTTATAAAATGTAATAAGGCAACTCCAATGCTATCCTATGGGAGAGATGGGCCTTTACTAGTGAAAAAGATATGTAAGAGCTTTTTACTACTAGTACATATAAAACTTTAAAATGTACATGTTTTTTAAATACATTGCAAACTGCCCTCTGAGTTTTCTTGACCTAGTTTGTTGTCTAAGATATGTATTGAAAAGTAAGGATTGGGCCTGACAAGGTTTATTTTGCCAGGTCGAAATGGCAGATTAAACTGCACACACAGGCTCTGCAGTGGCAGTTGGCAGCCCTGTGACATGTTTAAATGGCTACTTAAGTGGGTGGCACAATCACTGCTGCAGATCCTCTAGTAATGTTTAATTTACAGGCACTGGGTACAATTATGTACCACTTTACTAGGGTCTTAAAAGTAAATTAAATATGCTGATTGGGTATACGCCCAATCTACTATGTTTTAAAGAGAGCGCACAAGCACTTTAGTGTTTTACTATTCGCTACAATAAACAACACGGAGGCAGCAGAGAAGCAGATGGAATTGAGAGAGCAATATGGGAGAGCGGGATGGAATCTCATGTGCGAAATATTAATGTGGACATGGGAGTGCACAGAAAAGCACACAAAGCTTTAGACAACAGAGTGCAAGGAGCGAAGAAGCATATAACGGACCCAACTGAAAAACAAATGCACTCTCATGGCGAGTTGCATAAAAGTTAAAAAGATTTCCAGAAAAGCGAGCAGTTGTGGAAGAATGGACTGAACCAATTAGAGAGTGGGTAAAAAGGCTATGCTCCATCGGAAGGACAAAAAAATGCTCAAAGTTCTAAAAGAAAACCAGGCAAACCAATGGCTAGAAAGCAAGCACATGTGAGTGACAAAACACAAAGCCAATGGTAAATAATGGGCTGAATGCATTCCAAGGTCAGCTTTCGGAATGTCCTTAAAAAGTATTTCGTAACCAGACAGATTTACTGTTTGGTAGACTAAAATCTAAAAAGGTGCTAAAGCAATGAATGGTTACTCTGCGGATGGCTTGAGAAGGAAAGGAGTGCTCACTCCAATTCTAATAGAAGAGCCAGAGAGAGAGAGGAACCCTTCACTTCATTTGTCAGGCATTGGACCACATCACCACTACCACCACCCTTCCCTAACCACCACTACCATACTCTAACCACCACCACCCGCCCCAACTAGAACCACACTAACACCATCACCCCACCCTAACCACCACCCAAACAACCACCCGAACTTTTACCTCTCTAACCATCAACCCCACACAACCCTAACCAATTCCCCCCTTCCATCACCCTAACCACCTCCACATCCCAACCCTAACCACACCCACTCAGACCACCACCCTAACTACAACACAAGAGCCACCACTACCATCAACCTAACCACCACCACCTTATTATCCATCACCATCCTATCCTACCCACTGCTACCAACCCTAGCAACAACCACCCTATCCAACAGTCCTAACAATCATGTAACCCTAATCACAACCCCTCTAACACCCAACACCGGCCTAACAACTGCCACCTAACCCTAATTACCACCATCCTAACCACAACCATCTCCTGACCCTAACAACCACCCTAAACACCATCAATACCACTAAAATAACCACCACAACTAACCCCCTCACTGATTACTACCACCATACCCAGCCTACTAACATCCTACCCCCCATCATCGCCCTACCACCACCACAACCACCACCACCCTACCCTACCCACCGACCTACCATTACTACCTTCACCACCACCCCTTTACCACCTTTCTGCCACCATCACCACCATCCTCAGAAACACTACCTCTCCCCTTCTTCACCACCAGCATCCTACCACCACCATCTTCCTTATCACCACCACTGTACTACCACTGCCACCCTAATAACCACCACCCTGTCCACTGACACCAAACATCCCTATCACCACCATAACCACACCCCTTAACCTCATCACCAACATCACCCCAGCCCAGCCAACAACTGCCCGTACCACCACTCTAATCACAGCCGCCACCATCACCTTAACTACCACAACAACCCTAACCACCACAAACCTCACCATCGCCACACCCTACTACCAGCCTGACCACAACCAGAACTACCACCCCTAAAACTACCACCACCTTAAATACCACCACCCTCACCATCACCACCCCTCACCACCACCACCAACCTACTACCACCCTCAGCAGCCTTACCACCACCTCATCACCACCACACTAACCTCCCTGCCCAAACCACCACCCCCTTTTCACTAAACATGGCTCTTAGTTCCTATAAAAGCTCTTCATTTTTTAACAAACATTCTAAATTCATTACTTGAATGTTGTTTTCATGGAAAGTTGAGGCCTATGTTTACGTTTACTTACTCTTGAGTAACTTGTTCTCGTCTGAAACTATGCATCTGAGTGTCCAGTAAAGCGAATTCATATCAAAGATTAAGACCCATTACATATTGTCTATATCTATCAACATGTTGGCCTCAGTCATGGAAATCAATATGTGAACGTTGAGAAGGAACTTTATGGCCTGATGTTGCTGTGAACCCTAGGGCGAGTGCTCGCTGAGCAGATTCACAGTTACACAAAATTCTTATTTGATTGCCTTGTACATTTTAATTGCTTTGCAGTGGGATTAAGAAAATGTAGTGTTCATCGGATTACATTGCATTCTGTTAATAAAGCAACCTATACATCCAGTGAATCTTGCTTTGAAGTCTGGTTGTGTGTGCGTTTATGTGTTTCTCCCTCCCCTGGAGCATATCCTCATAACTTATGTTCTTCCACTGCTTACTTTTCAGACACTCCTTTTTTACTTTTTAATTAAGAACTCCATGAGAGTGCATGTTGCAGCCAAGTATCTCCCTTATGTACTTCTCTTTGCCCCTCCATCGCCTTCCATGTTGATCTCACCTGTGAGCTTCTCACTCATGCCCTGTCGTGTCGTGCTTGCGCTTCTGTGCTTCTCCCCTGCATTGCTTTTTGGCCCCTGGGCTTCTCCCTGTTACACATTGTGCTCTCTTGACCACGTGCCTCTGTTCCCCTTTGCTCCATGTCGCTCTCTCTTGCTTATTTTGTGCACTTCTCCCGCCGTCCTCCATGTTGTTTGCTACCCCGTCATCTGCGATCTCCCCCACCACCAATGGCCTCCATGTTGCTTTCACCCCTGCTCTCCTTCTTGCTTCCTTCCAGCTCCCTTTTGTTTAAAAAAAACTAAAAACTTTGACACTACGTTTTTTTTGTTTTACTTAACCAATCCAACTTGGATCACTAAATGAAAAGAAACACACCCCCCCAACCCTCTCCCCCTTCTGAGAATTATTACAAGGCTGCTGCAGCCCGTCTACTTTTTTTTTTTTTTAGTTTCCTCTTTAGCAAAGACAAAAGTTTCAAAAGGCAAGACCTATTGACTTTACCAACGTTTGTCACCTGTGTCTTGTTCTCCAAAGCCAGAACTAGGTAAACTAGCTACATGTAAAAGTGAGCTGCTCTGAGTCAGCAGTGCATGTTCGGCTCCGCCATATGTGGACACGGGCGGAGAGTTGTGGCTAGAATAGGGCCATGGGCTTTTTCCTGAACGGATCATGGCTGCTCCTTCAGCCTTCACAGCAGCATCAGAACAGACCATGTTTGATTGATCCTATTTGGCCAACCGTCCTTGAGCTTCCTAAGTCACATCCATGCTCTAATAGACCAGTAGAATCAGCCCTGCAAATAGAATATTCTGACTCCTTGCAACGTTTTATTCTCATTGCTTCTCAGTCTCAAAGCCGATTGCTAGTGAAAGTTAATGAACTAGGCTCGAATGTTGCTTTGCAGGATTTTGTCATTGTTAAGGTTTAATGAAAATGTTATTTGTGTGTGTGTGTTGTTTTTTATTAGCTGCACTGCCCATGCCTACAATCGCTGCTCTTGATGGCCACGCACTGGGAGGAGGTTTGGAGCTGGCGTTAGCATGTGATCTCAGGACAGCAGGTATGAACGAATAGAACAAAAACAAGTTCCAAATGCATCTTTGCAGAATTATCACATGTGTTGTTCTTGTTCTTTTGGCTTCAACAGCATGATGCAAGTATGCACAGATCATTTCAAGGGGACTTTTTAAGCTAACAACGGTGAAATACATGTTGTTGCAGTTATGCAGAATTACAACATCTTGCTGTTTGAAAATATTGAGTTTGACATTTAAAAACCAAACCATCAGCTGAACTGAAAATAGCAGTACCACAAATACCAGCTTAATGTTATTAAATATATGGACATTGCAGCAAAGAAATCAGAAATATTGCCCGAAGCCAACCAACAGAGACATATTTAGACTGTGGCAAAAGGAGGAATGAGCCTTCGTCTACTGTTGCTAGTCTCTCAGTCACTAACTAAAAGAGAGGGCTTGAGGCGGGTATGTGTCAATCATATGACAGTGTTTCCGTCTCCTGCAGCGCCCGGCAACCCCCACTATGCTTCAATGTGGTTACGTCTTTTGCCAACCTGTTTTTACATGGCTTGGCTGAGAGGACGTAGGATGGCAGTGGGGTGGTGGTGCGGCCTGCCTGCTCGGGGCTGGTGGTAGTGCACCTTCTCCCCATCTATCAGGATTTCCCCAGCTTGAATTGCCAGAGACTTCCATAGCCACAGGCACCATAAGGTCCTGCAGCAGTGTGTTAACGGTAAAAGGGTCCCTTTTGTTGGTGGTGCATGCTTACCCTAGAGAAGGTAATTGTAAAGTCAGGAATCAGGTAATTTAAGTAGAATAAGATTTATTGCAAGAACACAGGAGCAAGGTAGGACACAGCCTACACAGGTCTTCTTCCACAGCAACTGTCCCCAAGCCACCAGCATAGAATGTTAAGGACATAGCTGAGATACAGAAGCTTGAAGGAAAACAATTCCAAAGAACAACAATACATATATCAAACACAACACATCTTCCTCTTTTAGAAAAACAAAGAAATACAGGATAATTACAAAGGATATAAAATATGAGATAATAAATCAACAAACAAAGTCATCCAACCATTTGGGTTTGGATACAACACGTTTCTTGAATGCAGGACACAAATCTGGAGTTGCAGAATCCACAACAGAGTTGCCTGAATTGTTAGCAACAACAGACCCAGTCATATTATCAGAGGAAACCTTATCAGACAAATTGAGAGAAACATCAGAAGAAATTCCCGGAGAAATTCCAGAAGAAGCTTCAGGGGAATCAACAGACGTTTCAGAAGAATGAGACGAAGAGATCACATCACCTTGTCCCTCCTCCCAAAAATCGTTCAGAGCGCCTAAATCCTTCTTCCCAGAAGAAACAGGAATATCATTCTTTCCCCTATAAATGGCAATTCTTCTAATGTTCCAAACCTTCCCATCACTCAAAAGGACTGCATTGCGTAAGACCTTCTTAATCTTAAGTGGTTGAAAAAATTGAGACTCTCCCTTACGAACCTTCCAAAGTTTTTTAACCTTAACCCACATTCCAACTTTGACATCAGCCAAACCTCCACCAAACTTGTTATCAAACGTGCGTTTATACTGTAAATGTTTCTCAAGAACACTATTCCTGACTGAATCCATACTAATATCGTGGCACAAGTTTTTATGCAACCAATCAGTAACACACTTGGTTCTAGCTGTGCGTCCTCTCATGATATCAAAAGGAGACATTTTCAAAGCCTCATGAACATTAGTACTATAAGTCCAAACCGCTTTAAACACTTGAAGTTCCCAATTGCCTCCATTAAGCCCTGAAATTTGAATCGCACTCTTAAGGACTTTATTGCATCTCTCGCACATGCCATTACCACTAGGATGGTACAAGGAAGTAGTTTTATGTTTAACACCAACTCTTTCAAAATAAGATCTAGTTAATTTGGAAACAAATTGTACACCATTATCACTGATAACCTGAACAGGAAGACCTTCCTCCATAAAACACTATCTAGGAATTGTAAAACAGCAGCGGAATCAACCTTGTCAACAATAGTGATGCATGGCCACCTAGAGAAAACATCAATAACTGATATAATATACTTAGAGTTTTGACCTATGGGACCTATGATGTCAATAGCAACCGTGTGCCAAGGACCATCAGGAACAATCGGTTCACACATATCAGGTCTCAATGTTACAAGAGCCTTGTCTGAGTTAGCACAAATGACACAATCTCTAACAACCCTCTCAGCATTAACATCCATGCCAGGCCACCAATACCATTTTTTAACATTCTGTTTAGTCTTAACTATACCACAATCATTCTCATGGCACAATTCTAAAATGGATGCTCTCAAAGATGACCTCTAAAAACTGTGTCATCCACTACAGAGAGTTCACTTTTGACTTCCCAAAAGGGCTTGAGATCCTGAACTAATTTAGACTTATCTGGCCAACCATCCTGAATGAAAGAACTAAGTAGAACCAAAAGTTTCTCTTTACGATATTCTTCAATCCATTTTTAATTTTCAAGACAAAATTGGGTATCATCATGAACTAAAGCCACTTGTAAAGAATCCCACTCATTACTTTCACAATCTTGCAATTCAGAAGGCATGCGAGATGAAAAATCTGCCAAAACATTGTTCTTACCTGGAACATATTCAATCTTGTAAATATATTCCTGTTATCGCATGGACATCCTCGCAATCCTAGCAGATGCCTTAAATAAACCCTCCGTAGTCAAAAGTTTAACCAAAGGTTTATGGTCTGATCTGACAGTACAATTTTTACCCCATACAAAACTTCTGAAATGCTGAAAAACCCAAACCACTACCAAAGTTTCTTTCTCTATGACAGAAAACTTACACTCTGGAGGAGTGAGGGCCCTAGAAGCATATGCAACCAAGCATTCTTTACCATACTCATCAATCTGAGACAGTACACCCCCTAAACCTTTATTACTGGCGTCAACTGTAACAATAGATTTCCTGTCCAAATCAAAAGGAGATAGGACAGGAGCATGGATAATGGCTTCTTTAATAGAGTTGAAAGGACATAGCTGAGATACAGAAGCTTGAAGGAAAACAATTCCAAAGAACAACAATACATATATCAAACACAACAGTAATTCTACCATTTCTAAGGTACCCTAAGGCTCCTGCAGACTGTGGAGCACCGAGGAGACCCCCCTTCCACTCCTGTGCATATAGGTCATCCTTTAAAAGGAATTCATGCAATGTTCCAGTAGTAAGGTCTCTTTGAGGGATGTTGATTGGCAGTACACTGTACCACTTCTATGAGTCAGTGCCAAGAATGTTCTCAACTTTGGGTTAGGGTCCATTGTTAAATGCCATGCTCTTCCTCAAGCAGCTCCCTTCAAGACAGAATTGCTCCTTTTCTCTCCTTTATTCCTTCATCTTTTAAATGACCAGCTGTCTCATCAGGCCATACATGATCTTTAAGTCGCAGGTGTAGTATTGTACATGCAGCCACATTCAGCAAGCATGGTAGGCCATATATTAAGTAGTGGTTGATGATATGTATATATATTCACTGAAAAAACCATAGGCTTCAAGTACGTTATAGTTAGAAATTAGCATTTAAAAAACCTTAGAAATTTACTGAAAAAGAACATAGGTTTCAGGGACGTTATAGTTAGCTGGACATTTCACTCTTACAAAACCACAGAAATTTGTCTGTTATAGTTAGTTCCGCTAACTATAACTCGCGCACCCGCAATGCACTGCTTATGACGTCACATATGACATCATTCATGACATGGTCAGTGACATCACTGATGACATCACTGATGATATCTCAGATGAATGGTTTTTTCAGTGAATTTAAATTATATCTAATTGCTAACTATGACATCCCTATTAAGTCCCATTGAATCCTGACGGTCCCTGGTGGCCAAGTAGCCCACCAGGTACATCCAGTAAGTGCCACAGACCTGTGTTTCAGAGAGGTGTTCTGAGGCCACGCCCCTTTTTACACCACGCTGTAAATTAGGCTTGTGGTGCACTGCTGCTCAGAGGATGAAGTCCACTTGTGTCTTGAGGTCCTCAGGACACAAGAGGACCTCATCGCCCCACCAGCAGTGCACCAGAAGCCGCGGTTGCAGAGTGATGTAAAAAGGGGCATGGCCTCGGGGTACCTCTCTGCAACACTGCCCTGTGGCATTTACAAGAGGTACCTGGTGGACTAGTTGGCCCCCAGGGACCCTCAGGATTGAAGGGGAAATTAATCCCCCAACTTAAAACGCGCCACAGGGCGCGTTTGCACTTCGGTGCAGGGAGGGGGACGGGGCCTGATGTGACAAGTGTGCAAACGCACCCTGTGGCGTGTTTGAAGTTGGGTGATTAAATCTCCTTGAATCCTGATGGTCCCTGAGGGCCACCTAGCCCACCAGCTACCTCCAGTAAGCACCACAGAGCTGCGTTGCAGAGTGGTATAAAAAGGGGGCATGGCCTTGGACCACCACTATGCAACGCAGGTCCCTGGCGCTTACTGGAGGCACCTGGTGGGCTAATTTGCCCGCAAGGGCGCTTAGGGTTGAAGGGGACTTAATCCGCCAACTTAAAACGTGCCGCAGGGCGTGTTTGCACACTTGTCAAATCAGGCCATGCCCCCTCCCTGCACCACTGTGCAAACACGCCCCCTGGTGCGTTGTAAATCGGGGGATTAAATCACCTTGAGTCCTGAGGGTCCCTGGGGTCCAACTAGCCCATCAGGTACCTCCACCAAGTGCCACAGAGCTGCTTTGCAGAGAGGTGTAAAAAGGGGCGTGGCCTCTGACCACCTCTCTGCAAGGCAGCCATTTGACGCATACTGGAGGTACCTGGTGGGCTAGTTGCTCCCCAGGAACCCCCAGTATTGAAGGGGAATTATTGCCCCTACTTAAAACGCGCCACAGGGTGTGTTTGCAGAGTGTTGCTGGGAGGGGGCGGGCCTCCGGCACAATGTCGTTTTTCAAATTTCTTTTATTTGGGGGGGGGGCTGTGTGCCCCCCCCTCCTTCTTTTTCCTTTTTTTGGGCCTGGGGACCCCATCCCCCAAGGCCTGACCCCTTTTTAAAAAAAAATTCTGAAAGGGAAGGGGTCTGCGTGGGCCCCCCTCCCTTGGCCAATTCTGGCCCCGGGGACCCCATCCCCGGGGCATGATCACATATATTTAATTTTTTAAGGAGGGGGGCTGCGTGCCCCCCCCCCCCTTGAGGCCTCTATTGGTCCTGGGGACCCCATCCCCCGGTGCCAGCCATTAGTTTTTATTTTTATTGTTTTTTGGGGGGGCGTGGCCCCCTTTCTCAGGCCAATTATTGCTCCGGGCTCGCCTGCCTTTTTTTCTTTTTTTTTTCTTTTATTGGGGGGGGGGGGGGGGGGAGGGCGCAAAAAGGAACTGATGACGGCATTATCTACCTGGAATAAAATGGATGAGCGAATACAATTCACAGTTGAAATATCAGAAACTTGAATCACATTCTTGGATGTAGAAATCACCAGGAATAATGAAGGATTAGAGACAGACATATTTCGTAAAAAAGCTTACAGAAATAATACATTGCACTACAGCAGTTGCCACCAAACCTCACTGAACGAGCATTTGCCAACATCACAAATGTTAAGAGTAAAAAGGATAACATCAACTCCAGAAAAAATGACACAAAGAATGGAAGAAATGGCAGAAAGATTCGCACAGAGAGGATACCCACCATCGACTTTAGAAAAGGCTAAACAACAATGTGACTCAACCACCTGAACACATCTTCTAAAAATCACAGTAAAACCGAAAAACGCCAGAATGGTGGTAGTATCCAGATTTTTGACAATAAGTAGCACATTCAAAAAAACATTATACCCACATCAAATTTGGCCAAGGCGATATACACCCAGTCCTAGTACTATCTTCACGAAACTTTGCGGCTACCCAGCGTTTTTAGGGCTCGGGCCTACGTCATACTGCGAAGCAGTGTAGGCAGAGCCTAAGAGTCCTGTAGTTAGCGTCTCCGAAAAGCTACCTAAAAATTTCTGGCTGCTCGTGATTTTTAGTCCTTTATTTTTGCCAGCTACATTTCAATTGGCCTTCTGGTGCGTGTCTTTTTGGAAGAGATCACGCAATGGGCCATAGGCGGTAGAGTAACTCCGCCTATTGCATATTGCGTGCGGTCACGCGCACCAGAAGGCCATATTTCGTCAATTATCGCGGCTGTCAGGGCCTGCGGTAATTGAAGACAGATGCTGGGCATGCGTGCACCAGTCTCGAGTTTCTTTTTGTCAGCAACTGCGAAAGCGATCGCTTTCACTGCTGCTTAAATCAATGCCACAGTTACTGGTGTGCAGGTAGACAAATGAGAAACCGGGTCCTGTTCCATTGTGGTAGCAGTTGTGTGAAGACAGGTTCTATTCCCCCTCAAGATGTTTATGTCTTGGTCCAGCTGGGCTAATTAAGAAAGAGCTTCTCACGCACCTGAATAAACTCCGCTGGCTGAAGTAGTTTAGAGGCGCACTCAATGGACAGAGGTAGGGGGCGTTCTTCTTGGTTAATACTACACCAGACAGAATGATCCTTTCTGCTCTGGCTGGCGGCAACCTTTCACCCACAGCACTGCCCTGCCACGCCTCCAGAACACCATCACTGAGCTAAAATAATTTCCGCCCAATCGACAACGAACTCTGAACTTTGCATCCAACCTATCTGCATTGCCATCTCTAACAAGCTCCGAGGTGCACTGCCAGGATTTACTGCACGTCAGATGCAGACGCAATGCTGTGACCAAAGTTATACAAACAAAGGACTAACACACGTATAAGCTCCTATTTTCTCAAAGTCTGCTCTTATGTGCATACAATCCCTTTACCTAATAATTCTAGGAATTATATTGTTGAGGGCAGGAAAAGCAACAGCCCTAACACACTTTAATGCAAGTGAATTACTTTTTGCAGACCTGAAGTTTAACTCTGAGTCACAGCAACAGCTCACAGATAAGAAGAGGTAAGGTAATATTTTACCAGCGAGTATAAAAGTTTTAAGCTTCCTTCCGCCATTTCCTACGAAGAAAGGTGAGCGGATGATTTAATTGCTGAGATGGTACCTGCGGCATTCAGAGTTAATGGCAGAACGCCTGGCAACCGGCGACAAGAGGGCATTGGAACATTCTGCGCAAATGACAGAGATTGAGAAAAATGCGCATTTCGTATTGTGCCGGGGAGTCGAACCGGCGGGCAAAAATATGTCCAAACCAGGGTGTTCTTGCCTACTATTTTGTATTTGTGTTTTTCCCGCAATAACTCCACTCCACGCTGTTACTTGAAGCGTAAAAGGCCATTTATTAGGACAAGGCTGCAATCATTTAGACTTATTAACAGTACAGCAATGCATGAAATATACGTTTCCATAATCATTTTAGACTTATTAACAGTACATCAATGCATGAAATATACATTTCCATCCCATACCCACGCATTCTCCATTCTGCCTTTCCAAAACCATCTCACCTGTTTGACTCTTCACCCATTCACTCGATAACCTCCTTCCTTTCCCCATTCTCACCTTCACTTGCCCTCCAAGCATCCTCTGTTGACTTTGCCTTTATTGCTCATTGCCTCCCATGCCCCACTATCAGTCACCTGTGTACCGTTTTCCCCCCACCCGAGGGGTGGATCCGCCCGTATGTGACTCCCCACCCCTCCAAACTACCGTAACGCCTCTGCTCTGCAACCTGCCCTAAACTGGCACCCCAGCCCTCCAACCACCCCCGGTCCTTCCCTGAAACCTGTAGGGTGGGCGGGTGGACAAAATTAAAACACCCTCCCGGTGGTGCTCAGGTGTCAGGAAGAGGCCGGATCTTCCTCTCCTGACACCTTATATGCCCTCCCCTATCCCACCCCTTCCTTTAACCCCTGTAGTCCCGCCCTCCACCTTGTCCTTCCGTTTATTGCGCGAAAACCCCGGGGGAAGACTGGTCTGTGACCTTCGCTTCCCCCGGGGGCCGCATCGTGCAATAACTACACTCCACGCTGTTACTTGAAGCGTAAAAGGCCATTTATTAGGACAAGGTTGCAATCATTTAGACTTATTAACAGTACAGCAATGCACGAAATATACGTTTCCATAATCATTTTAGACTTATTAACAGTACATCAATGCATGAAATATACATTTCCATCCCATACCCACGCATTCTCCATTCTGCCTTTCCAAAACCATCTCACCTGTATGACTCTTCACCCATTCACTCAATAACCTCCTTCCTTTCCCCATTCTCACCTTCACTTGCCCTCCAAGCATCCTCTGTTGACTTTGCCTTTATTGCTCATTGCCTCCCATGCCCCACTATCAGTCACCTGTGTACCGTTTTCCCCCCACCCGAGGGGTGGATCCGCCCGTATGTGACTCCCCACCCCTCCAAACTACTGCCACCCAGGGAACCCCCGGAGGGCGGTTACCTGCCCCCCCCCCCCACTGCCCTGGGCACCTTTCGCCTCCTACCAGCGACCCTGCAGCCTCCTAGTGGACGACAATCCACCACCTCACCCTGCGTCCTGCAGCAAAGCACCACTCTTGTTACCAACGTGAATCGCGAAAGGTGCCCTTCCAGAACGGGCCCACGCGCCCGTCCCTCCCGTGCCGAAAGGCAGCCTCCCTCAGCAGCACCTGGTGAACGACTGTCCACCCAACATGCGTCCCCTAAAAGTCAGGAACGTCCCCGGGACAAACCCCACCACGAAAGTTGTTTGCAATGCAGTGATGGTCCATTACTCCCGCCTTTGCCTGCGTGTCGGGTAAGCAAACCCCGCGTAGGGCCTTCCCTAGCCGGAAAAACAGCACCCCCCACAACGCAGTGAACAACCATCCACCACCTGGACCAATGCCCGAATAAACCAGCCACATGTCCGGTCCCAATCATGTGAACCGAAAATTGTCCCCCCCCCCCCCCCCCTACGCAGTGAACGGCCAGCCACCACCTGGCCTGCCTCCACCACCCGTAATCATGTCCAGCAGGACAAGCAACCGCTCTGGACCACTCTATTGTCCATCCAATGTGCCCCCCTTCCTGAGGTGAACGACCATCCACCCCTTGTACCAACATCCTTTCCCCCTCCGGCAGCCAATGAAATCCTCTGACCGCCCCTGGCCCACAAAAAAGAGCCCCCCCCCCCAAATGCCGAGTAACCTGCAAGTTTCCCCCCCCCCCTGTATGTAATTGCATCCCTTCTGTAAAGAATGAGTAACCTTAGAAGTTCATGAAGACAAAGAAGCATACTAGAGTGTGACGCGAACTTCAGATGCTCATGTGATGCCAATGACAACAAACTTTGTACTTAGGTAAGCATGAAACCCCCCCTGTTTCCCTTGCGTCATCCTGTATATCTACGTGTGTCGTACACTTGCCCCCCCTTTCGGCGAACGACCGTCCACCACATGTACTTGGCTCATAAAACCAACAACCAGCCCGGGCCATTCATCAGTCGCCCAAGGTGTCCCCTCACCATTTCCGAGGTGAACGGCCATCCACCCCTTGCACCTCCATCCTTTGCATCCCATGGCAAATAATAACATCTGTAGACCGCTCGCGATCCAGAAAAGGAATCTCAAAGAAAACCAAAATCGATCTTTGTTAAGAACCAAAAGCCTGCATGGTCATCCACACCTCATCTCTTATATACCCCATGCATTGGATAATGTACAGTGGCTCCCACCACACGTAGTGAACGACCAGTCACCAATCCGTGCCTGCTGTCCGTACCCAAAACGGTCTCGGGTCAAATTTTGACCATGCTAGGCACCCCCCCGAGGACGACCATCCCCTGCCTGTACCACTACCCCAATGCACGTGAGCAACAGTCCCCCACCATTCTCGGACCGCGACAGGCGGCTCCCTTTGACCAAAGGCCCCAACCATCAATCTCACACCGAACCGTCCCCCTCACCCAGGCGTCCTGGCCTGGACCTCCAAATCCTCAGCCCCCAAAACGGTCTCGCCCCAAGCACAAACCCTGCGCCCGACCAGGACGCCCCCATGTTCCGTTCCCTGGAAACACATCCCCTGTCAGGCACCTTAGGATACTGCCAGCCTGACATATCCCATTAACTTCTCTCCTTCATGTGTCCTCAAAGCAGGGCAACCTTACCTTCCCTGCGCCGTACGGCAATCGTAAGGGCGCCAAACCATTCCCAATGTCCTTCGCCCCGTCTCCTACCGTTCACCACCCAACATCGGGGATCCTGCCTAAACACGTCCAACCCCCGCTAGTGCACCTCCCGTGGTGACCACCTGCCAGGAGAAAAGTCACCCCCCTCCAGGCGACAGCCCTGGCCCTGCTCTACATCCTGACCCCATGGTAGAAAAGAAGAATTAGTACTGCAGAAATGCATGGTGTTCCCCCAGCCCCCTTATGGCTTTTCCAAGTAAAGTAAGGAAGCAGGTATGAAATGTGCTGCCAGTGTGAAGTAGAGATCAGGTCCGGTCAACCCTCTTAGAATCATGTGCAAGACATTCTTACAATTCTCACATTCTAACTTCTATCTTCCAAAGATATGCAACACTACAGGCCGCCAGCCTAAAACACTGCTGCAAAGCAAAAGACCACACCCCCAGTACCCCGTCGCCACAAACACCTCACTGTACACCCGCTGCCCGACAGCGCCCCCAGGACCCACCCAATGACCACAGCCGTCACGCCCCCCCGAGCATCCAAGAAACCACACTCCTCCGCCAAGCTGTCCCCAAAGCACAGCCCGGGTACGCACCAGGCCAAAAACCAGGAGAAATGTCTCCTCCCTTGCTGAAAACCCCTACTTCACTCCAAACCTCCTCCATTCACAGATCCCTTGCGCCCTTTCCACACACGCCCTTGCCCCCGCACAGACCGACCAATACGCCGCTACACCCGGCCCCCACTGCCCTCCTGCCCGGGCACACTTCCGCCACAACTACACCATCCCCCTGATGCTCCCCGAAAAGCCGAAGCCCTAATTTGGCACTACCAACTGCCCCGTCGCAATCCCAACCTAATCTCCCTACAGTACCTTCATAACCTGCAGCTAACTATGAACCACACACTCCAACCCCCTGGCATGCAGTACCAAACCCTAGGCCAAATTGAAAACCAAACTCACATAGACCTCAGCACACAGCGGCCCAATACCTCTCCACCGCGTTACAGCTCCCCGCCCCCACCTCCAGGAAACTCCTCACTACCGCCAACACACCACTCCCAGAACCTTCCCGCCAAACAGCACCCCTGCCGTATCGGACGCATCAGACGCTCGTCACCCTACGACGCTCACCAAAATTAGTCCTCCAATGTGGGGCTCTAACATGCGACCCTGAGATTAAGAGTCTTATGCTCTACCGGCTGAGCTAGCTGGGCTGAGCCACGAGAACCCCCGCGCAGCCCTGTTAGACCCGCAAACGCTGACATAGGTTGTGCATTCCCTCCTGCACTCCGTTCATGAGACCCCCCCCATAACTACCATGCCACCAAATCCTGAAAACTAAACCTCTGAACCTCCGGCATAACCCGTCACAACCATCCCCCTGCCCGTGCATGAGCAGCCCCCCCCCCCGACCAGCCGCCCCCCCTGCGCATCCGCTAAGTCAAGATGTGAAGCAGTCCTCCACCTACCTGGTACACCCAAACCTGGCCACCACCCCAGGGGCATCTAGCCCCCACCTCTACCTTCTCCACTCCAATCTTGCGCCCACGTGACGCCGCCACGCCGGCCCGCCCGTCATGGGGAGGGCAGCGTTGTATCTCGCGGAACACTCCCCCCGGTATAAACAACCCCGGAGCTCCAACAACCCGAAAACCAATGTCCCGCCACCAAATAACCACATGGAAGCTGACCGGCCATCCCTGTCAACCCCGTTGCTATAGTATCCACTGTGAAACTCGCCACCCACACTGGGTCCCATCATTACTCCTTCCAGCAGCAGCCCTGGTATCCCCCAGGACACCCCCACACTTGCAGCGCCCCGCATCAGAAGCGCCATGATCCCTCATAACTTACCCCTTCTCCAGGCCCCAGCGGCAAACTTGTACCTAAGATTTTCTCCAGCACAACGCCCCTTTGCTCATGGGCGCCATGCCCATCTCCAAAAGAAACAACCGGCCCCAGCCCCGTTCGCATCAATTTCTGATCAACCCAACATCCCCACCACACAACGCCCACAGAGCCCACAACTCCCTTCACCATCACACCCACCGACCCCCCAGCACTTCTATTACAGCAAACATACTGACTCACACACCTCACAACCTGAACAGGCCACACCGTACATATGTAAACATCGTCTGGATAAAAACATTGCATTGGACGCTGCGCGAATCTCCTGACGGAGGGCAGGCCGCCGCGGACCCCCCTACTGCTTCAGACCAGCTTTAGGAGGCCGTAGTGCTGCCCGCTGGTGTCACACCTGCTGCTGAGCTGGACCGCCATCCTCAGTTCGCCTCCCCTACCGGGTCGCCAGAACCAGGTGGGCCCAAACACCACCGGGCCTCATGCCGTCATGGCCGTCCCTCACACGTGCCCTGATACCCTACGCAGTGCCGCCTACCAACTCCCCAGGGGCCCGGTCCTGTCCCCCGCCCCCCCCCCCCTATCAACATTGCCCCGAGACCAACCCGGATAGCGCAGGCTCCCTGTAGGGACGGGCCCACACCCCCACCGAGCCGCAGCAAAAAAGGGGAGTGGTGGGCCAGTAAGACTCCAGCCAGCTCTGTGCAACGTAGTCAACACGCGACGCCCCGCCCAACTGCCTGACCCCTGTGAATGAATGCCCGTCAAACTAAGGCCCGCCTGTCAGTAAGAAGGAAGGAATGCCACCAAAGGCCGGGAGGAGCTACGTACAAACACCCCACCCCATGCCAAACTGGGGCCGATCCCGTCCACCCTCCCCCCAGGCACTCAGCAGCAGGCCCCCCCTCAGGACCGCAAATTTTATTTAAAGCAGGACAATTTTAAAAATTCCCCACATGGTCAAAGCTTCCACATCTATAACATATTATAAATGTACGTCTATTACTCAACCTATTCTCTTTCATAATACCACCTTTTTTAAATGTAGGAAAAACAGTTTGCTTTTGGACTGCTTGATTTTTGACAATTGAAACTTCAGGTACAGAATCTTGTATTTTAACTGACAGACCTTGACTTTGACCTCTTATTTCGGTCACAAACTTTTCTGATTGTTCGATACCTTTTGCTATATTGACTACAGCTTTGAGAGAAGTTTCAGTTCCTAACCACAATCTTTCCTGTATTTTTTTGCTTTTAGTTTTCATCATAATTTGATCCCTTAGAACCTGTTCATAGTTGATAGTATCAAATGCACAGGATCCAGCTAGAGCACGCAAAGCAGAGATATAATTCTCGATAGATTCGTTATCTTTTTGTGCCCTTGAGTAAAATTTAAAACTCTCCATCACAGTATTCACTTTTTTCCCAAATCTAATACTGAGTTGTTTAACAGCAACCTGAAATACATCAGATTCATTATCAGAGTCTTCTAATGGAGGTAAATCGGATAACTCTTTGATGCCTTGACCGCCTAAAGACAAACGTAACAGATCTAAATTTCTTTTAGAAGAACAACCATCTTCTTCGAGGACATCTACATATGCCAAATACATGGGATACCACAAATCCCAATCCATTTTAGGATCCCCTGCTACTGGTAAAAAATGGGGTGGAACCATTATATTAGACATGTCTATAATCTTTTAGAAATAGTCTTTTTAACAATTTAATAAATTTAAAAGCTAAGAAAAAAGAAATACTTTACTAAATTACAAATTGCATATTTAAAATGTAACTGGATAATCCTTATTTTTTTTAAATATATCTTGATAAACAAAAAAAAATATCTTGTTAATGATAATAATACACACTAATTAGCGTGTGCATCGCTGTGGAATTCTTTTGTAGAAATAGCGTGGGTATCGCTGTGAATTTTGTTCTTGAAACGATGACAACACTGTCTTGAACGATGACAATACTATTTGTGCACTCGTAACAATTCCCCAATCCAAGATGGCCGAAAACGTGAGATGAAGTGATGATGTCACTCCCACAATGCTCAGTATACCCACAATGCACAGTGACGATGTGGAATCAGAGCAAGTACGTAAACAGGAGAGAGACCCCGAGCACTCTGAATCACGTAACTAAGGAAGAAATGACGAAGTTCTCGAGACAGTACACGATCAGGAAGTAACCGTTAATTAACGAGTTTAACTTTGGCTACTTTGATCGTAAGAGTAAATAATGAGGATTACTTTAAGTATCTACCGCAGGTGCTATCAAATGCACGATATTACACAAACTCACAGCCGCAGTAGCATTCAACGCTAAAACACAATTCAAGAGAAAAAAAATAAAATACTCCTTAAAGAATGGAACAAAATAGTTTCACAGCCGCTGGTGCAATCAAGGCACATTTAGTAATACAGCCGCCGGTGCTATCAAGGCACAAGTTCAAATAAATTTAAATTTCTTACTTCCCACAAAGTGAACGCTGTGTCCTCCTTACAGGTCTTATCTTTTCCTGGAACAGTACTCCCACTGTCGCCAATATGTTGTAAAATAACCAGGTCCTCAAATGTATAGTCAGTTCCAGGATCAAGGTTTATTTGTAGATAAGAGGAACAGCTTAACAACCACAGGGACTGGCAACAAGCACAGTCAGGCTCCAACTGACCCTGCACAGAACCCCCAACAAGGAACAGTAATAGAATATTCCAAGTTCTATGCAGCTTGTATGCCAAGTAGCATACAAGTGGCATACAAGTAGCATACAACACCCACATCTCTTCTTCATTTTTAAGACCTCCTGGGGTCTTTGTCTGGAGCATTATGATGAGCCTGTATTCCAGAGTTCGAAGTTTCTTCACCAAGTCTCCCCCTAGTTCTGTTTTTACCATCTGATCTAAGATAAAGAAGGTAAGTAATTTTCTGTTGCTTTTATGCATTTCCTCAAAATGTCGTGCAACGGGGTAGCTTTGGTCCTTTGTGGTAATCGCTCTCATGTGCTCCAAGATTCTTAGTTTGGTTTGTTTTGTGGTACTCCCCACGTATTTTTTCCCACATGGGCACACCAGGCAATACACAGTGAACTCTGAATTGCAGTTCAGCAATTTAGATATCACGGTTTTGCCTGCTTTTCCTGGTATTTGGTAGTCTTTGACTTTGTGTGAATTCTTACAAGCCTTGCACTTCATGCATGGGTAGAATCCCATAACTGGTGCCTTACTTTTTCTTTTACATTCATAATGACTATTGACCAGGTGATCTCTAAGAGATTTTCCTCTCCTATAGGTCACTAGTGGGTACTTTGATAGTAATTTGCCCACCACATTATCTGATTTTAAAATTTTCCAATTTTTTTTAAGGATTTGAAACATCTCTGAAGATTTCTCTGAGAAATTTGTAATGAGTCTCAGTTTTGAGTCTCCGGTCTTAGGTTTATCAATGAGCAGTTCATTTCTTCCACTGCGTTGCTCTTTAGTTCAGCCTGGTCTAATATCCCTTTACAGTATCCTCTCTGTTTGAACCTTTCTCTCGATTCTCCTCTCGCTTTCTCATATTCCCCCTTTGTGGAGCAATTCCGCTTCATTCGAAGGAACTCACCCAGTGGAATATTATTGACCACACTTCGTGGGTCGCAGCTCCCCGCATGCAGGATGGTATTTCCCGCTGTGGGTTTGCGATAAATGGCTGTTTGGATGGTATTGTCCTCCACATAGACTCTTAAATCTAAATAGAAGACTTCTTTCTTGCTGATGTTACTTGTGAAGCTAAGATTAAGCTGATTAACATTTAGGAGTTTAATATATTCTTTAGCCTCGCTCTGCGGGCCCTGCCACAGGATGAACAGGTCATCAATGTAGCGGGTCCACAGAGCAATTTTGTTCATCCACATCTCATTGGCTCCCGCCCAGGCCAAGTGCTTCTCCCACCAGCCTACGAAAAGATTTGCAAAGCTGGGGGAGAAGCACGTGCCCATTGCGGTACCCTGGAGCTGAAAATAGAGTTGACCTGAAAACATAAAGATGTTATGTTGTAAACAAAACTCTGTCACTTCCACCAACATACGATTATGAGTCCAAAATTTTAGAGCTCTTTTTTCCAGGAAAAACTTCATGGCTCTTAGTCCATCCTCGTGTTTAATCGAGGTGTAAAGGCTTGTAATGTCTAGTGTTATCAATACCATGTCTTCTTCCCATCTTACTCCTTGAATAATCCTTAAGAAGTCTTTAGTGTCCCTCAAATAGGAGATCAGGTCTTATTTTCAATTGTCAATGTAGGTCGAGGTATTCTCTAACAAGCTGTTTTTAGCCGACACAACAGGCCGTCCTGGTGGCCAGATTTTACTTTAGGTAAGTGATAGAACGTTGCTCGTTGGGGATAGTCGCATCTCAAATTCTGCCAATCTCTCTGGTCCAGTATACCCTCATCTCTCCATTTAGTGACGAGGCTGTTAAAATTCGAGATGCTATCAATGTACTTGTCTCTCTTAATGGGAGCATAATGGTCCTTTCTCCCCAATTGTGAGAGTGCTTCCTCCTCATATTGTTGCCGGTTGAGGCACTCGGCTCAATTATTATGTTCTCATCTTCTTTGAAGCTCCTAATTATCTCCCACTTGTCTTTGTTTCCTGCTCTATGCAACCCCCAGGATCGACATGGGGAGAGGAGCCTCTGTTTGGAGTGCCCGGCAGCATTTATTGAGAGTGCTCACCATTAATTAATGTTGCCAGCCACCACTGCAACAAGCACAAGCATAATAGGTTGTTCAAATGATGCCAAGCACTCTGAAGCAAAGAGCAAATCAAGAGTATGTAGCACCTGAGACTAGCTTGAGTGTCGCTAGCTCCAAATTTGCTGTTAAATGATTCAAGTTTAATTCACGCATTCATGACACAATATGATAGTTTACATTGCTTTGAATACATAGGGTGTGATCAAGTCATCAAAGATAAGGCAAGGAGGTTCTGACCCAGGAAAATGACAGAGGAGGATAATTTTGAAGGATAAAAGTAGAAGGCACAAAATTAATCGCCAGTGCCATCTGAGCATTGCCAATTTGGGAGGGGGTGGTAGTAAGCAATATCGATTGAGGGGTTATTAAAGCTGTCCCACCTCTTTTTGTGGTGGTTTGATATTTTGTATTCTGACGCATCTATTGTAAATTATTATGATATTTCAAGCACCTCAACTCTGTCCTCTTGACAATTAAGTATCTTCAGAATGGTCTGTATCATTCACTAAGCTCTTTACACCAATGCCCCGAAATACTTGCCTCAAAAATTGATTATTTAAAGTGGAATCTGTTTCTTTTATACCTCAGAATCTTTCTGGTGCCTCCCTTAACTAGTAATCAAACATGCCTAGCTCATCAGTTTCCTCTGGTGGGTTCATATGAGCTAGAGATTACACACTATGCATAGATCGCCACCTAGTGTTGGGCCTGAATGTTTGCAGTTTATTTTGTTGTAGAAAAGTCTTTGGAAGTCACGGCATAGGTGACTCCTCCTTTGGATGATACTGCACATGGGCATCCCCAGATTGTTTTTTTCCGCCACCGGGCTCGGATGTGGTTCCAGCGCTCCGTGTTGGGCCCGATTTCCTTCCTTCCTTCGGCGCGCAATCCTCATCAACTTACAAAACTTAGTTTTGAACGCTTTCCAGTCGACGCTACTCTTCAACATCGAAGATCTCGATTCCGGTAGTCGTAGACGGCCTTCGGGCCTAGCTAGGCCTCGACTCCAGCTCATGGAAAGGATGCCATTTTAAAAAGTGTCCTCAATGTGGGTCAAAGTTTCCCCACACTGACTGTCATGAAGTGTGTTACCTCTGCCTCTCTCTGGAGCACGAGGCGAAAGACTGTTCAGCTTGTGCCTCTTTCCGCTCCAAAAAGACTATCCGGGACGGAAGAGCGAGGAGAACAATGGCTCAAAGATCTTCAGCCCCGATTCCGGAAGACATCTTCGAAGAAGGCATCATCGTTCCAGAACATCACGACGTCATCAGCAGCTCCGAGGTAGAAGATTCCGAGGTCGAGGACATCACTCCAGCGCAGCGGGTCGTAAGTAAGACCATCGACCCCAACCCTTCCTCGACCCAGAAGGCCCCGGTCACACCCTCGGGCTCGGGTGCACACAGTCACTCTGCTTTTACTGCCCCACCTACGGGCCCGGTGAAGAAGCCAATTAAGCTTTCAGGTGACTCGGGCTCAAGTCGGCCTTCACACGGTGCCGGCACCGAAAAAGCCAACGGCACCGACTACACCTACATCCAAACCATCGGCGCCGAAACATACCACTACTCCTTCGGCACCGAAACCCAGGTCCGAATCAAGCAAACCCGCTTCGGATTCCAAAAAACTATCGGAACCGAAAAAGCCATCGGATCCGAAAAAACCATCTGATCCAAAAACCATACCGGAAACGAAAAAAAGCTTCGGAGCCGAAAAAGAAAGCTGCTTCCCCAGTGAAAGACATTGTCAAGAAACCAAAACAAGCCATTTCGGTGCCCAAGCCTTCCTCCGCACCAAAAGATCAGCCTCCTGCAGAGGATTTACCCTATCCAGACCCTGCTCAAAAGACTCTAGCTAAGGTTCCAATCACTGGACACTTAATTTTGGCTTAAAAAAGTGACCACTGGACACACCAGCTCCAGCTCCGCATTCAAAGAAGAAGGACATGGCTACCTCTCCCTTAGGACTGCCTTCCCCTTCTCTTTCACCTGTATCATCGCCACATCCTCCCATACCACAGCATTCCCCAGCATCCTCTATCATACCAGACAGGGATGATAGCTCTGATGATATGGGGGGTAACATACCTGATCCAGCCACACCTACAGGATCCCCCAACCCGAGGGAGGATTATACCACTCCAGATGTCCCAAATGTCCCTCAGGATGACATATACCCGTCAAGGCCTTCCCCACCAGAAGACACTATAGGATTTAATTAATTAATTCACAAGGCTGCACAATATCATGGGGTAGACATACATACAGACCCTGTTGAGGAAGACTTCCTAATGGATACATTTGATGATGCACAAAGGTCCTCGTCCATTTTACCGATGCTTAAAGGAGTGATCAAGCATGCTCCTGAAGTCTTCAAGGATCCAGTCAGAACGCGAGTCAAAAACCCTTGTATAGAGAAAAAAAATAAAGCTGCCCTCTCAGTCCCAGCATATATTAAAGGTCCAGTACCACTAGACTCACTTGTAGTTTCCAATGCACGCAAGAGAGCAAACTCACAAACATCAGGTGACACTGCACCACCAGATAAGGAGACTAAGCTACTTGATGCATCAGGGAAAAGAAACGCGTCTCAAGCAGCAAACATGTGGCATATCGCCAATACACAGGCATTATTAGCCAGATATGACAGGGCACATTATGATGAGCTAGAATCATTAATGAGGCACCTCCCTGACAGGTACAAGGATAGAGCAAATGAGCTTATCCAAGAGGAGAAAAACATCACAAACCGCTCTATTCGGTGTACCCTAGATGCAGCAGATACTGCCTCTAGGGCAGTTAACACCAGCGTTTTACTGCGCAGACATGCCTGGCTATGTATTTCAGGGTTCAAACCTGAGGTACAAAGTGCCATTCTATCAACCTTTTGATGAGCAACACTTATTTGGACCCAACGTAGATGTATCACTAAGGAAAATGAAAAAGGATACAGACACCGCCAAATCTATGGGAGCCCTGCAGTCGCAGGCTCCCAGACGTTCATTTCGTCGCTCATCCTATCGAGGTGCCACCAGGGGATATACTTCAGACACAGCTTCTACCTCATACAAAGCCCCTACACAGTCCACTTACAGCAAAAGCTACCAAAGGGGTGGTTACAGGGGTAACAATAACAAAGGCAGAGGTAAAAATAACAATTCACGCTCTGCCTCTACCCCTGCTCAATGACTCCCTCCCCTTCTCCCGTCACATTCCACTCCTGTCGGGGGAAGACTCCAACAATACCTGCCAGCCTGGGAAAACATCACATCAGACAGGTGGGTGCTCCAAATAATTAAATCAGGTTATTGCAGGTTATTGTCTGGAACTGACATCTACCCCCCCCCCCCCAAACATACCACCCAAGCAGGGTCCAATGTCACAGGAACATTTAACATTGCTCAGACAGGAGGTAATATCCCTGCTGCAGAAAAATGAAATAGGAATAGTTCCAGAGCATCAGAAAAACAAAGGAGTATACTCCCTATATTTCCTAAATACCAAAGAAGGACGGATCTCTAAGACCCATCCTAGACCTCAGACTCTAAATATTTACATACAATCGGATCATTTTCATATGGTCACTCTCCAACAAGTCCTTCCATTGCTGGTACTAAACGCCTTCCTTGTCACTCTAGATCTCTAGGACACCTACTTCCATATTCCCATCCACACAGCACACAGAAAATATCTCAGATTTGTGCTGGACGGGCAGCACTACCAGTTCAAAGTGCTCCCATTCGGAGTCACAACAGCGCCAAGGGTGTTTACCAAATGCCTAGCAGTAGTAGCAGCACACTTAAGAAGACAACATATTCATGTCTTCCCATATCTGGGACGACTGGCTCATAAAAGCCAGCTCATACAGCCAGTGCGTGCAACACACTCACGCTACCATTCAACTGCTTCTCGACTTGGGATTCACGGTAAATCACACCAAATCGCATCTGCAACCCTTGTACAAACAACAGTATCTCGGCGCTACAATAAACACCCAACTAACACTAGCTTATCCCTCTCCAGCCAGGATAACAAGTGTTCAAACTCTCCTAACAAAATTCAAACCGCAACACTCACTACCAGTTTGAGTGTTCATGCAGCTCATAGAGATGATGGCATCTTGCATATTTGTAGTACCTCACGCAAAATTGCAAATGCGTCCACTTCGAGAGTGCCTAGCTCGCCAATAGAACCAGGCTCAAGGTCAATTAAAAGACCTAGTGTTGGTAGTCGGTCGGACTCCTCGTTCTCTGCAATGGTGGAACACCAAAAACCTTTCCAAAGGGCGACCGTTTCTAGAGCCAGTTCCTCAAATAGTCATGACAGCGGATGCATCGCTCTCTGGCTGGGGAGCTAATCTACTGCATCACACCATGCAAGGCAGGTCGACACCGCAACAAAAGCTACTCCACATCAACCACTTAGAGTTGATAGCTGTGTTTCTAGCCCTAAAAGCATTTCAAACTCAAGTGTCAGGCAAAGCTGTCTTAGTCCGCACAGACAATATGACAGCTATGTACTACATAAACAAGCATGGGGGGACACACTCTCTGCAGCTCTCTGTTAGCACAGCAGATATGGAGATGGCCTATACCACTAAAGATCTTCCTCTTAGCGCAACACGTCCCAGGAGTACAAAACAATATCGCAGATCTGCTAAGTCGACAAACACAGCAGATTCATGAGTGGGAACTTCATCCGCAAGTTCTTCAACCGTTCTTTCAAATGTGGGGACAACCTCAGATAGACCTCTTTGCCACCCACAAAAATGCAAAATGCCAAGCTTTGCCGCCAGATACCCACACCCATTGTTCAAAGGCAATGCGATATGGATGAACTGGTCAAAACTATTTTGTGTACGCTTTTCCTCCTCTCCCACTACTTCCGTTAGTGGTACGCAAACTACAACAACATTCCCTGACGCTCATTCTAGTCGCTTCACCTTGGGCCAGACAACCGTGGTACACCACGCTGTTGCAGATGTCTGTAGTACCACACCAAAAACGAAACCTATCTCCACGCCTATTAACACAGAACCATGGAGAGATCAGACACCCGGACCCAGCTCAGCTCAACCTAGCGATCTGGCTCCTGAGGTCATAGAGTTTGGTTACCACAACCTTCCTCCAGAATGCATGAACATCATTAAAGAAGCTAGACATACCACTACTAGAGCATGTTATGCTGCTAAGTGGAAACGCTTTGTCATATACTGCCAAAACAACCAAATAAATCCCTTAGACGTGTCTATTCAACACATCATAGGATATCTATTACACCTTCAAAAGTGTAATTTAGCCTATACGTCTATCAGACTACACCTTGCTGCCATTGCAGCATACTTACAAAATAGACAACATATATCTCTTTTTAGAGTACCAGCTATAAAAGCTTTCATGGAAGGACTCAAATGAATAATTCCTCCCAGAATGCCACCGGCACCAGTGTGGAACTTGAACATTGTTCTTACAATGTTAATGGTCCACCCTTCGAAGCATTACATAAATGTGAATTGCAATTCCTAACCTGGAAAGTAGCTTTCCTAGTAGCAATTACTTCTCTCAGAAGGGTTAGTGAACTACAAGCATTTACCATTCAAGAAACCTTTTTGCAAATGCATCATAACAAAGTGGTTCTTCGTACTAATCCTAAATTCCTTCCTAAAGTAATTTCACCATTCCACCTAAATCAATCAGTTGAGCTGCCCGTATTTTTCTTGCAGCCTCAAACAGTCGCAGAAAGAGCTCTACACACCTTAGATGTCAAAAGAGCACTACTGTACTATATCGAAAGGATACAAATTCTTCGTACAACAAAACAAATTTTTGTGTCCTTTTCACCGCCACATAAAGGCAAACCCATATCAAAATCGGGGATCGCCAGATGGATTGTTAAATGCATACAAATGTGTTACCAAAAAGCTAAACGTACGTTAACAATTCCTCCAAAATCCCACTCAACAAGAAAGATAGGGGGCTTCAATGGCATTCTTAGGGAACATTCCCTTAGATGGCTTATGCAGAGCAGCTACATGGCTTACACCGCACACATTCACAAAGCATTACTGTGTAGATGTGCAAACTAAACAACAAGCCACTGTGGGCCAAGCTGTTTTAAAAACACTGTTTCAAACAACTGCAACAGATACTGGTGGTCGCCGCTAGGTGTGGGTACTGCTATACAATCTATGCATAGTGTGTAATCTGCAGCTCATATGCCTCGAAAGGAAAATGCTACTTACGAGTATGCATCTGTTCTTGGCATGTAGAGCTGCAGAGTTACACACGCCCACCCGCCTCCCCGGCTACCTTTATCTGTTCCAGTATTATCTTAATTAGATACAAATCACATGGACATCACTACCTCTTTTACAGCTCCATCACTTCCCTAATGGCGAAAAACAATCTGGGGATGTGGCCGATGCCCATGCGCAGTATCAGCCAAAGGAGGAGTCACCTATCCTGTGACTTCCAAAGACTTTTCTACAACAAAACAAACTGCAAACATCCGGGCCCAACACTAGGTGGCCATCTATGCATAGTGTGTAACTCTGCAGCTCTACATGCCAAGAACAGATGCATACTGGAAAGTAGCATTTTCCTTCCTCCTCAAACCGTCAAAACCCTCTCATGAAACATTAGATGCAAAACATGAAATGCATATTTTCAAGTTCTTGAAAAATTGTTTAAGTTCAATTGTTTTATATTGAGTCAGACACTCAGGATTTGTATTTTGTAGTTCTTGACATGTATGTGAACAAACTGTAACCACAACTTTGTACGGTATCGCACATGGTGTTTTTCTGACCTGTTACTGTAAATATTACCATGTATATGTCTGGTCAATGTTATTATTGAGTAAACCTCTTAGTCAGCTCATAGGACGGGTGCACTAAATTGGTTTCATGAAAATTGTGTTAAAAAAGCAGAAACTTTTCTATGCTTATTATGGGCACTTTTGTTTCCAAATAGCTTCGTCAGCAAAAATAGGCCTCATCGAGACGACAAGAGGACTTCTCCCTGGTGCAGGTAATTTACTGTCACCTAGTTCTTTATTTGTAGATTTTAGTCACATGACAGGGGCATGATTCCATCCTGGCCTAGTCAAATGGTACATCTGTTCCCAAGAGTTGATGGAATTGTAATGACATCACAGGCGTTATGAAGTACTATCTTCTGTGTGTTGTTTGTCTGCAGGGGGCAGTCAGCGTTTACCACGTCTCATAGGACTGGGTCTTGCCAAAGAGCTCATTTTTACCGGACGACAGGTGACTGGCGACCAGGCACTCTCCCTTGGGCTTGTTAACCACGCAGTAGCACAGAATGAGTCTGGCGATGCCGCTTACCATAAGGCAATGGCCTTAGCGGCGGAGATTGTTCCTCAGGTCAGTATCTTATCTCTTTGTTTCCTAATGGCTTACTTAAAGTGCTCTAAATGAATGGCTAAATCACAACATTCAACTCTGATCAACGCTTTGTGTGATGTGCAATGGGCGGTCTTTCTATTGGTGAATGTACATAGTGTTTTAGCATATGCAATTAGACACCCCCATGTGGATTTGGTTATTTTGAAGACAGAATTTTTTATTTGTGGCAGTTTAGTTCTTGACAAAATAAGGTTTTTCTTTTCCAGTTGGACTTCATTGCATTGCTTCCCTTTGCCTGAGGTGGATCAAAACAGCCCTTACTTTAAAGGGGCCACAAAGATATTTCCATTCCTCCTGTTTTGTGTTTGTTGCAAGTGGTGTCTACCAAGTTGGATTCTATCTTCAACCTTTGGAAAGTACAATGGCGCCAGAGAAGGACTTGGGCTTCAGTGTTCATATCTCCGACAGCGGCCAAAGTGCAGCGTTAAAGATAATATTTTATTTTACTTTGTCAGCAAGTACATTCGATTTTTTTCTTGTGCACCTTTGTTGCTCCAATGGATCTAGAAAAGACACTTCCGATCGTGCTTTGTTACGTCGAGTTTTATAGGATAAAGCCAGGCCACAAAATGGCGAAGAGCATAAATAAGAAGTGCTTAGGGAAAAAGTAAAATATACTTACGGAAGATGTTTTATTGTGAATCTTTGCAAAGTTAAGATAAAGATGTTTTGAAAGGCAGATGGCCCATTGAAAAAAAACCAACCATCCAGCAACGTTGTGCAATAAAAGTGGCACTACAGGGTACACTAAAAAAATTCCTTTGAATCAAAGATCTAGGGAGTAATTCATATATTAGATATCCTCGAAGCACCCTTGTACCTAAGTAGTGCTGCATCTTAGTTATTCTTGCATGGTGTGTGTAGCAGTATCTGAGTGCCCTACATGATGTATTTGCCCTATGTTCCCTTGACCACAATTACACCTGCACTGCATCCTTTCAAAGGCTCTTACTTCAAAAGCTTTTAAACAAAAGTTTTATTTATTTTATTAAGTTAAATTTGACAACGGGCTAGCATAACAATCGCAGCGGTACATACTTCTTTTCCCCCTCTTCACTGGGTAGATGCGGTAGGCACACAAATGATAAAGGTACATTGATTCTTCCATCACATCAGTATACAGACTGAGCGTCATCCTTGTCTTAGAAGTCTGAACTCGGTGTTCTCTACATCACCATTTCAATTTAATAGAATCGGCTCCCCATCTTTTTTTATTTTAAAAATGCGTCCCAGGACGGCAGAAATAGGCAAGACCTCTGTCTTTTCCTTCCTGTCCAGAAAGGCAAGAGCCGTATCCACTTCTCCTGTTCTGATGCTGTCAGCTGCTCCCCCTTCTCTCTTTCTTCCTCTTCCTCCCTCTCTGTCTCAGTCTTGCTCCCCTTCACTTGATGAATGAAAACTGTTCTATCAAGAAACTGTTTTATTTATTTATTTATTTTTTCATTGAACAAACCGAAGGTTAAAGTAAGGTTATAGTTAGGTGAGCAATGTTCATTGACACAAGTCTCATTCTGCACTGAACACACATCACTCATCATGCATTAAGGCACTTTCACCCTGCACTCACACACTTATTAACCTTCATTCATGCACCGCCCACCCTGCACAGCGAGCAATAATATCATTCTCCCTGCACTCCTACCCTGCTCCCATACCTCTGATTAAGAATCCCATAGGCGAAACGGATGCAATTACCAAAGCTTGTTTTTTCTAGTCAGTGATTTGAAGCAGATGGTTGGAAGATCAAAGGTTGGTTACTTCTAAAAAGCGAGGAAGAGATTAGAGTGCTCATAGGCGGAAGTTGTGTTTAGATTTCATCACATGGCTAAATACCAAGCAAGTGTGTAACTTGGCAGTGACATAAGGCCAAAAGATCATGTGGACATATTGATAACAACTTCCCTAATTCTAACTTCTCTCACTCATAAAATGCAATTTTTACCTTTGAATTGTTCCTTACAAAATAGTCATGTTCTCCCAGTTTTTCACATTTATGAGTTGTAGCATCACAATAAAACACTTGCCCCGTACCTGCATTGTTTCTGCCCTTCATCCAGTCGATAATGAGCCGATGGTGGAGGAAGTAATTTGACATTGCTGTATCAAATAGGGGATTTATTGAATAGCAGCGCTTATGTAACTGTTAGATTTTGGGGTCTCTAGTTAGCACAGGTAGGTACTTGTGACAAATAGGGACCCTGGCCTCTAGTCAGGGTAAGGGGGATACACTCTTGAGATAGCCCCTGCTCACCCCCTTGGTAACTTGGCACGAGCAGACAGGCTTATCAAAGGCAATGTGTAAAGTATTTGTACCAACACTCACAGTAACACAGTGAAAACACCACAAATGGACTCCACACCAGTTTAGAAAAATAACCGTATTTAATCTAAACTGAACAAGACCAAACCGACAAAAATCCAACATACACAGTTCAATAATATGGTTTCAAAAGAGTTCTTAGGGTTGCGTTAAAATAATCCACAGTTGCGTCACGTTTAGCCAAAAGAACCTATAGATGCGAAAAAAAGTTCCAAGTGAAAGCTGCAGCGATGAAAAACAAGCAATGCGTCACTCCTGAGACCCTGGGGAGGCGATGCACCAACCCCGCTGAATGCAGCGGGCGTGTTGCGATGACTCTGATCTGAATGGGCAGGGATGCGATACCGTGTGTGGATTCCGCTGCACAGGTTTCGTAGGAAGCGTCTCGCAAAGGTACGATGCGACTATCTTCGGGACGGCTACGATCTCAGGTGCGGCGGCGATGCGCAGCGTCGATCTTCTCCTCTCGCGGCCCCTCGATGTGATGTCTCTGCGAAGATACTCTCAGAGACGAGATGCGGTCAGCAAGCAAGCAGTGCAACGATCTCACCCAGCGATGACAGGCTCTGCGACGATACTCGCAGCGATGGTAATCTTCCTGCTCCTGAGCGATGTGTTCTGCAAGCGAAGGATGCGTTGGTTCTTGCAGTGGCAACAGGCGCTGCGACGATCTCAATCTTCACGGCGGCGGAAATTTCCTCGCACTGTCGGGGACGCCAATGATGCAAGCGAGCGATGCGTGAAACTTTGTAGATAGACTTAGTTTCTTCTTGTCCCGCTTCCCACACAACAGGTACAACTTACAGAGGCACCACAACTGGCCCAAGCACTCTAGGAAGGACAGAACTCTCTCAGTAGAGTTCAGGGGGGAAGCTGGGGGTGAAGTCCTTTTGCTCCTGGGACTTCTTAACAGGGAGCACGCTCTACACAGGCCCTTGGAGATCTCTTCAAGTAAGGGGACACAGCACAAAGCAAAGTCCTTCCCCTCTCCTTGGCAACTGCAGGTCAGCTCACAAACACACAGCAGGAGAGTCCTTCCTCTTCAGTCTTCCAGCTTTCTCCTTGGCAGAGGTTCCTTCTTGATTCCTGGATGATCTACTTTTCTGTAGTCTAAGGGCCTATACTTATACCTCTAAAAGTCTTTGTTCCCTTTGTGTAGGAGGGCTCTGAGCCCTGTCTAAACCAGTTCTGGGTGTTCCTCAAACACTTTGTTTTCCTGGCTTCTCCTTTCAGAGAGGGGGGCAGGGTCGTCAGCTGCCCAGCAGGAGGTGGAGCCAGCGTTGTGGAAGGCAGGCACAGCCCTATTCAGGCCCAGGTGCTACCCCCTCCCACCACTCTAGATGCAGATGGAGCTATTTAGCCCTGGATGGCCCACTCAGCCTCTGGGAGCCACCCAGCCCCTGTCACTCACAAACCAGACAGTCAATTCACAAACAGGCCAAGGCACACAGAAAGGTCAGACAAGAGAACAGCCACTTTCTAAAAGTGCTGTTCTCAAACACAGGATTTAAAAACCACCTTTCCTAAAAGATGTGTTATTAAATTCTGAGTTCAGGGATACCAGACTTTTATGTCCTATCTTGCTCCTATGGGAAGATATGCAGATAACCACTGTACACAGCATTCCCTTTTACAGCCTATGGGCAAGATAGCCTTACAGCAATGAAAAACGAAAATGGCTGTAATTCACTACCAGAGCATGTCACCTGCACTAGTACATGCTCTACCTTTCACATACACTGCACCCTATCCAGGGGGGTTCCTTGGGCCTTCCATAGGGGTGTCTAATGTGTACAGAAAGGGAAAGGTTAGGCCTGTTCAGTGGAGACACTGGTCATGTTGACATGGCCGTCCACAGACTGCACACAGGCACTGTGGTGGCAGGCCTGAGACACCATTTTAGGGCTACTCATGTGGGTGGCACAATCAGTGCTGCAGGCCCACTAGTAGCATTTGAACCACCAGCCCTGGCACACTCAGTGCACTTTACTAGGGACTTCTTGGTAATACAAATATGCCAATCATGGATAACCAATTACAATAACAATTTACTCAGTGAGCACTTGCACTTTGACACTGATCAGCAGTGGCAAAGTGCCCAAAGCATCTAAACCAGCAAAAACGAAATCCAGCACAGCGTCAAAAATACAGGAGGTAGAGGCAAAAAGTCAGGGGAAACCACGCCAACAATGCCAGGTCTAACAGTAACACTCTCCCAGGTCTGGTGGAAAATAGGCGCATTGTGCAGAATTTTCTGTGCTGTGTTGCAATTGAGTACTAAGTTGTCATTGTCCTTTAGAGTTCTCATTGTCAGAAACATTTGGCTGCTTCCTGATAAATCTAGTAAAGTTAATGGCTGGTTTTTGTAATTTTAATATCGGGAGTATATTAATGTATTAATGAGGTTTTAATGCATGTTTTATTCATTCGCTTGAATAATGTACATGTTTATACTATAACACAACGGCTCCTACAGGACGAAAAGCATTTTTCTCCTAAAACACGAAAGCTTTGACAAGGTAGAAATAATGTTCTATAGTAACAAGAAAGCCTTAGCCGAACCGAAATGCTATAAAAAACAAATGATAGAGAGGAAAATGTCCTAATGTTGGTGTATCCACAATGAAACCAATAATGCAAATGCTGTATTCTCTTTTTGTATAAGAACTCAAAGAAATATTTTTTTTTTTTAAATTAATTCATTGATACGTTACCGCTTTTAGAGAACAAACCAGATATGTACGGAGGCAGTCTTCATTTGCAAGAGTCATAAATGTATACCACTGCCGTGACCGTATGGAAGCCCCGGGCGCATTGTGGACGTTTATCTCTATCTTCATTTACATATGTTGACTTTCTATTATTTACAAAGAAACAACAAACTTTGTAGGTTTAACGATGTTTACAGATGTTTGGTGACACTGAGCATATGATTTAAATTGTGTATAATATGTACTCCTAGTTTGAATAAAGTGAACTCTTCCAGGATTAATATCCTTGAGGTGGAGAATGTGGAGCCCTGAAACCATCTATACGTTAGAGAGGGCAGAACATTGTTCTTGATAGGAACATTAGCATTGGTGCTGCAGTGATAAGTGAGGCAACCAACCATCTACTGTTTAATGATCAGCAGAGTAAGACGGATGAAGCCACCACATGGGGACATTTAGTGGCAGAGGGGCTCTGATGCTGGGGTACCCCAGGTGAAAAGAGAGTGTAAAGCCCAGCTCACCATCAGTGCAAATCCACAGACATGTACACTCAGTCTTGTGCATAGTTGCATAGGTGCACACTAAACTTAGGGGGTGATTTATATGTTGGCAGAAGGGGGTACTCCGTAGCGATGACGGAGTACCCTTTCCGCCAACCTACAGTTCCACCTGCCTTATTTAGAGTGGGGTGGACCTTCAGTGTAAAGATCTTGACTGAGTGGCCCGTCAAACTTTTAGTGCAATCCCAGAGACAGCTAAAACAGCGGCTCCTGGAAATACAAGAGATGGCCGCAAGGGTAATGCGGCATCTCTGAATACAGTGGATGGAGTACTCCGCCATGAGGATGGTACTTACTCCATCCGGCTAAATTTAATTACTGAGGAAGGGTATATTGAATTCTAGCCGCACCCATCATTGCATTCAACAGAAAGTAGGAGTTTCTCAAGCTATTTGTGTTACCCAGCAACATTTTTAAGTCCATTGAATTCTTTATTTATATTTATGCCTGTTTCTCCTTCTTTTCAAAAGGCTCCAGTGGCAGTGAAAATGGCAAAACTTTCCATGAACAAGGGCTTTGAGGTAATTATTTATGTCTGATATTAGTAAAACAAGTGACCTAGGATGCAACTGATAATTGCACACCTCGGATAACGGTTCATTCTTACTTCATCCCATCTTAACTTTGAGTGACAAGCAGACACATCCTTAGCTAACTCTTAGCATAATAAGGCCCATTCTTTGGTGGCACAATCCTGGGTGCAAATAACACACCTGATTAATACCAATGGCATGGGTTGGGATCTCTATTCATGGCTTTGCAATTTGTGTATTATCATGATAAATACACCTTGGAATGTGGAATGATGTGCTAGTGGTGCATGCTATTCCCTGTTTCAGGTTTCATCTGATCAAAAATTGTCCTGCAAAATCTCCTGTGTGCACAATTTACACCCAGATTATAATCTGCTTTAGGTGAAGGCTGCCAGGCTGATAAAGGATTTACGAAAGATATAGAAAGATGGTCTAAGTGTTTCATGGCAGACGTTTTATTGGATTGTGCAATAAAAGTTAAGCGATCATATATTTAGCCTGCGGAGAAATTAGAATATTGACTCCTAATCGTCAAGCCACATAGTTGGGCTAGTCTTTGTGAAGCAAGGATCACTTATTGGCTAACTGGATCGATTCTTAAGTGGCTTACAAAGAGCGGTGGAGAAGACGATGGTTGTTCAATAGTGTAGAACCTTGTTTGGAGACTAAGGAATGCCTTCTGGAGGTGAAATCTTTCTGAATCAGCAGACATGGGTAATCATTTGATTTAATTGAAGATAAATAATGTGTACACTGTTTAGGCTACAAGAATTGTGCAATCTTCTCTGATAATTAGACTGCATAAGAGCACAATAATGATCTTTGAAAAAATATGTACCGCTTTATACTGCAAGATGTCTTATTTCTGTTTCTCTTTGAAGCCTGCGATTCACAGGGAGAAATTGAAGTTTGGCAAGTTTAATGTGGTAATGGTGAGGGAGACTTTCCCCTTACCAATTATGATGGAAACGTACTAAAGAATACATGGTGTAATTCCTATTCGCTGGAGCCTAATAAATGCATCAATTTACATAACATCTCATGTTTGTAGGAGGTTTGTAAACATCCTGATATCCAACTTTTCAATAGGACAGCTAAGGATAGAATTTAGTGGAGTGTGTCTTGAAATGTGGCGGAGAAAGAGAACCAATAGGAGGCATTTCTGGCTGTCATGAAGACTACAAGTAGCGCGACTTACCTCCTCTGAGAAGCAGTCAATCAAATATCTATGTGATGTCTCCAAAAGGATGGGCCAGAGCAGATCACATCTGTGGTTGATACCTCTGAAAGACCACTGAGATCGCTAGCCAGACAGTCACACTTCTGGTTAGCACCTCTAAAATCTAGTGTCACTTGAATGCACACTTGAGGCTTCGAGAAGGTTGCTTTGCATGGGTGTAGTTACTGTTATGTCATGTCTGTGCCAAGTTAGGACCTGTGTAGCTGAGGAGCAATGAGTCTCATAGGAAACTATGGTCTTATGCCAAAGTCGTTCATGTGTCAGGCCAAAGCCTTTGGGGGACTTCAAAGTCTAAGGGAGGTCAATCGCATGCCAGGAAGAGGTTCCGGAGAGGACAGGGTTAGGGTGGAGACCGTCCCATTCCATCTAGCATTCCTTTGCAAGGCAGGCTATGCTATGTCTGTCAGTCACATGTCATATCAGTGACTCTGGAAGGCTGCAGAGTCACAAATAGTCACCTCTTTGTCGAAAGCTTCTAGATGGTTGATTGGAATTGAGCAATTTGAATCTTGCATCTGGTGGCATCAGTCTTCAAGCAGCCCTGTATGTCTGAAGATTAGAATAATAGGGCTGGTCTTGTTAGACTTTTAATACTAAATACAGTTAATCACGAAGATGCCATTGCTGTTCCAAGCCGTCTTTAAATATATTGAACAGTCGCATGCCCTTATATTTTTCTTTCCGTCTGTCTTGAAATTACATTTTCTCTTTTACAATCTTCAGATCTCAGAAGCTGTGTGTGGGCCCTGAAAAATATTCACCCTTCAAGGGGGAAGAGGTGTGGCGCAGCAGCCAGGGCGACTGACGCCGGACGCTGTGTATCACGGTTCGATCCCCGGCAGCAGGGGTCCGCCCAGCACCATATGACTCTGGGAAATAGCTCGCTTAATCTTCCCAACGGCCCCCAGCGCCGGGATGCCTACGGGTAGCTGTGCGCTTTACAAATACTGGATTTACATTTACATTACATATTCTTTGTTTCTTGAAGCTGTGGTGATTCATTCACTCGTGTACTTCTTGAGCTGTTTTCCATAATGCCCACACTAAAACATTTGTCACTGATAACCCACGACATCAACATCATCTCCTGTGCCGACAACACCCAACTCATCCTCTCGCTCTCAGCTGACCCCACTACAATGAAAGCCAACTTCCACAACTGCATAAGGAGTTTCCCAGCCTGGATAAAAGACATATACATGAAGCTCAACATGAACAAGACTGAAATGTGATCTTTGGCCGACACACAACTCTCTGAGACGATTCCAGGTGGCCATCAGAACTCAGCCCTGCACCCACTCCAAAAGCCCATGCCCGCAACCTTGGCACCATCCTTGACAGCAGACTCTCCATGAAACAGGCCATTTCTCGCTCCTCAGCCTGCTACCTCAGACTCCACATACTCCATAGAATTTTCAAATGGCTACTCATCAGCACCACGAAAACAGTGACACAGGCCCTCATCAGCCGGCTTGACTACGGCAACACACACTATGCAGGAATCAACAGCAAGCTCATAAGAAGACTCCAGATGATCCAGAACAGCAGCCAGACTGATCCTCAACCTGCCCAAAAGGACCCATATCACCCAACACCTGAGACCCCTCCACTGGCTCCCAGTCAAGAAGAAATGCCAATTCAAGCTCCTGCCTACAAATCCCTCCATGACCAAGGACCTGCATACATGAACCACCGACTGAACTTCCACCAACCACCCAGAAACGTCTGCTCCGTCTACCTCACCCAGACATCCCGCATCCATCAGGATGTTTCTTCCCCCACCTCGCCGCCAAATCCTGAAATGCTCTCCCCTTCACCTCCGACCCGCACCATCATTGACATACTTCAGGAAGGGACTTCGAATAAACTCCTGCAGCACAGCGTCTGGATACCCTCATGGGTGATCAGCTGTGCTATACAAGAACTGACTGATTAATTGAATGCTTGTGTTGGTACTCTTTTTCTGGATTGTAAATGACAAGAAGTGGGACATTGGGTTTCCTTTCTTGTTCTGCACTTCAAGTGATTATTCCTGTAGGTTCTGGTAGCTCTGTGGAGCTGTTTACAGATTTTGATCGTCCCCTTCAGTTGGACACACATCATGCGTGTGTGTGTGTGTGTGTGTGTGTAAGTATTTGGTATTCATACAGCACAAACCTAGCCAAAAGGCAGCTTAGCACTGCACAGGGTCAAAGACAGACTCAGTCAAAGTGTTGATTTGAGTGGTAGCTGATTTCCAAGAGCGAAAGTGGACTGTTAATTCATCATTATGTTGTGTTCTTTAAAGAGGTGCACCTCAAAAAACAGTAAATTAGTCTTTATTCTGATGATGATCTTCTTTCACTGGAATCCACACTCTTCTCCTGTTAGTGACTGATCTTCTTAAATCTTTTGATCAAGTCTCACGCTACAAGATTAACTATGAGAAGTCTGAGGCTGTAAATCTAACCCTTCCAGAAGATGAAGCTAAAGAATTAGAACAGTTGCTTCCATTCTGATGCGACAAGTTAAACATTCACTTCCTAGAGGACAATATTACTCAATCTTGCACAGCTCTTAAAGACACCAACCACCCCTAATTAATAATAGCCGCCATTAAATGAGACTTGGAGGCCTGGAGATCATTTATGACTTCCTGGCTTGGAATGATTAATACTATCAAAATAAATGTCCTCCAGAAGCTTTTATATTTGTTTCAGGCCCTCCTGGTTATGGATAGATTGACGTTATCTGAATTGTATTATAAAGCTTGTCTCCCAGTTTGTGTGGAGGGACAAGAACCCTAGGCTCTCCCAGAATGTTTTCATTCATGCAAGAGACAAGGGTGGGCTTGTCTTGCTTAGTATTCTCCATTATTACGCTATGGCCCAATTGAGAATAGCTGTGGAATAGTCCAAGGCAGAATCTGGGAAGAATTGTATCCAAATGGACCATGCAATAATACATAGGCCCTTAAAGTACTTAATATGTCCGATTAGAAGCACAGGCCTCCCAGTGTCTATCTGAGTACACCAGTTATTACCACCATACTGATCTGGGGCAGCGTGGTCATCGGTGGTCTCCTACCCCCATCCACATTAATGGGAAATCAAGGGAACTTACCCCTGCTTTGGAGGGACAGTCATTCCCGCAATGGTGGAGGGAGGGGGGGGGGGTTGTGGAATAATGTCTGCATGTATTGCTTTACCTATCCTAAACGTTTTGAACAATCCAAAGCTGAATTATGCCTCCCCTATAAGGAATGCCTACGACATGCACAAACCAGACACTGAATCCCTTACCCATGCATCTGACAGGCAGCTACTAAAGAGAAGATGGCTTTTGAGATACTCTTCCCTAAACTAATAGGTACCCCAGACAGCATTTAAAGTTTTTATCTGGAATTAGTTGCACATTAGACATTGCAACATGGACGACACAACAGGGAATGGGAATGGATACAGAGTAGGCAGGTCTTTGATTAGAGTGAAGAGAGTTGGCAGGGCCAGGGTCTTTCAGATCCATAGCAGGCAGGGAACTCCCATGCACATTATGGTATGGGTGGCATTACACCTCCCCCTCTGCCCTTACTGGATGTTTCCTAATGCAAATCCAAGATGCTGGAGGGGGGTGATGCCATAGGAGACTTATTACACACTTGGTGGTAATAGCCAAGGATTCCCCACTCCCCCCTAGGGCAATAGCCAAGTGTGAGGGGCAAATGGCTTTTACTGTGTGTGGGGGCTGCAGAATTGAGCCTAGCATTCACCTGGAAGAAAAAGGACACACTTTCTTGGTTATTATCATTTTAGTTTTCCTTTAACTACTGCTTGGAGGAGCCGCTGCTGCGGTCAGATACAGGATACAGACCCGCACCTGCTGTTAATTTCCAACCCATATTTTAGTACCTAGCATCAAGAAATGCAGAGCACAGCTATATTTTCACTATATGAAACAAATATATATACAAACTGACACTATTTAAAAAAAAACTGTAACTATGAACTGAAGAATGCATTTAAAAGAATAATTGTCTGGTGGTGGTTTTTCTTTTGCATACGAGATGTGTCGTAAGTTATGCTTCATAATGTACATGTAATGGGAACTAATGCGAGCATCTTTCTAAGGCTTTTTTTTACATCACGTCGAAATTGCGTAATTTCTAATCATCACTTCACCGTTTTTTGTAGGTTGACATTGCATCAGGAATGTCTATCGAAGGAATGTGTTATGCACAGGTATGTAATCCTAAACCTATAAGGCATTTCATGCTCATGGAAGCATTTTTCTGCAGGTGCAACCTGACATATGCACTTCACTAGATGGAAGACAGCTGAATATTTGTCCATGAACGCTGCTGCCAGTCTGAGTCTGTGCAACTGATGTGTTTACATCTGTGCTGTTGTATAATCATGTCCACTCATATTTACTCGTATGCACGGACCAGGCAACCTGCTTGCAAACATACGAAGGACCCACTAGATGAATGCTAACCTACGGCTCTGATGTTCCTTGAATGCTGAATGGGCTGTCAGGAGCTTCCCTGGAGGTGGCCCAATCATTCCCTGAGAACTGCAGCCAAGTAACCTAGGCATTAATTCCATTGGATCTTTCAAGTGCTAGGCCTTGGTTCCATCGCCTGCTTCTTATTTAGCGCCTTGTTCATTGACTGACATGGGTAAATGAATAGCGGCATCTGTCATTTCAGATGTTTGTAGCCAACACACAGATCCCTCTGCTCGTGAAACAGAAATATTTATGGATGATGGATTGCTACTTATGTCTTTATTGTGGCAAAATGGAGTCAATAATATTGTGTGATTCTGAGGTAGGGGAGATTTTAGCCAGAATCTAGGACTCTGATCTAACTGTCTGTCAACCATCTATCCAGTTCAACTGTTGTGCTGGGCATTATTAATCTTATAGATACACACACAAATGACATGTTTAACATTGAAAATCCCAGCGATTAAAGTGACATTATAGTTACGTGATGGAATAAGGCACAACCTAACGTGCAACAAAAAACACTGAAATAGATCAGTTCTAGTTTATTGTACAGAACTTGCCCCTCCATCATGCACTGTTTATGACCTCACATATTACATCACTTATGACATGTTAAATGGCATCAAACATAACATCTCAGTCATTGCCTTCGGCCAGAACACACATAGGACTCATTGCTAGGCTCTGGTTAGGCTCTGAACCAACACTCCTTTTTGCTGATTCTTTGACCCTCGAAACCTGGTATTCACTTGAATGCATTTCAGTGAGGACGGTGACCCTGAGTCATGTAATGGCCGATAGAACATGTTGTCCATGTTGTTGCCAGCCAATCAAGGGGAGCTTCATTAGGGATCACCCACATGCCCCTGGGGGTTAGGGTGTGCTCACCTTGTCCTCTTATGTTATATTCATTCAGTTTCAGGACACAGGAACAATGTCTCGGAGTCCTGTAATAGCTGCCACTACATATTGGTCATGTTGTGGCCAGCCAATCAGGATTGACTACCACCTTCAATCAATAAGAGCTTCTCTTGATATTAATAGTCCCCTTTATGACCACCAGATCACCTCTTTAAATGCAATATATATATATTTTTTAAAGGGCGAATTTTACTCAAAATTACAAAACGCACACTATCTGAGTACACTGCTAAGTTTTTGCCAGATTTGATATTCTGTTCAGCCGTTTTTTTCTGTATCTGTGATTGCAGTTTGCTATAGGAATTAACATGGGAAATCAGTGCTTTAGTTCCCCCCATTTTAGGTTTCACCTGTACAGCAGTTGTGCTGAGCTTGCAAAGTCTATTGTATTTTTTTTTAATCTTTAAAAAAATGGTTTACAGCCCACCTTTACTTTACATTTGTTTGTATGCTTGTCACTCTGTTTTCCTTGCTTACTGTTGGTTGAAATATGCTATTTCCTTTTGTGTTTGTCTTTTTTTGTGTGTTTTCTTATCAGTGGAGCTTGAACCAAGTGCTCACTTTGAACTTTTCCTCCTCCTTTTATGGCACTACTTTTTTCTTTGTGATGAAGTGTATTTGGATACTGCACCAAACGAAGGTAATGGAGCGCATTACATTAGCACAAGTTTCTTTACACAAGGACACATTCATTTTTGTCGGCACATGGTGATTTATTGATCTGCCCAGAATCAAGGATGTTAAGCCAACGCTGAAACTCAAACCATGTTTCCCAGCTCCATAGCCTGCAGCTCTGGCCCTTACGCCACATCCTCTCTCCAGAAGATTACAGATCATCTCCCCAGCCTGAGTTCCACATTTTGTTATTCAGGCCAAATCACTTGATCTCCCGGTAGCAGCCGCATTTGCAGTTTGTTGCCCGTCCTCCTCCCACCCTTTGCTACTTGCCCACACTGAACTCAAGTTGCACAGACCCTCCTCTTCCAACTCTGCTTTTCAATTTTTTTTTGTTCATTAGGTCTTACCTAGGTAGCGCATTCGCTGTCTCGTCGAGAGATGCTGTATACAATATAGTGGGGAAAGCTCTGCCGACTTTCTCATATCTTTTTTATTGGCCGAAATTCTAAATGCTCCATTCTGACTGGTTTTTGGGAACTTAATCCACCTCCTGACGGCCATGTTTCCATTTTTCACCTTCCGAGGCTATCGGCCACTTTACTTCCAAAACATTTTTGTTCCAGTGCCTCTCCCCGTTCACTCCCGTAGTCCGTAACTTCCGGACCACCACGACCCACCTCACCCCCTCCCGTCTGTGCCTTCTTTCACGCCTGCACTTCAGTTGAACATGCAATAGTTCTCGTGTAAATAAGAGTCCTATTGCCTATTTAATGCTTGTTTGTCGTGTGATTGGTGGATGAATTTGAACTCTTTTTCTCGCATGCGCGCGATGCATTACATCGTACACATGCAGGAAAAAACTGTGGTGTTTTTCCAATTCACGGCTGCCCCCAGGCGCCTACGAGCAGACAGCGCGCGCCTATTGCTGTCAGAGTGGCCACGAGGGAGCGTGCAGGTTGAAAGAGAGCAGTGTGCATCCTGGGGCTGATATTCCGGTGACCAGCAGGCTCCAGCCACTGCGCGCTGCACCGCCTCTCACCCAGCCTGTGCCAATGGTCGCCGGCCGCAGCTGCATGGTCCGGCATGGTACAACAGCGTGAATGAAAATTCGCTCTGATTTCAGTAAAGGAACTTTTAATATCCCCCGTGTCCGTGTACTTGTAACCGCGAAGGGTCGAGGCCCGGCCAGAGTTGAGCGCCCAGGCCAGCTTTGTGTGCCCGTCGTAGCACTTACAACGCTGTCAGAGGAGCTCAGATGGAGAAGGACAGGGCTCGGGAGACGGGTGGAAGGGCATTACCACTGCTGTTAGTTGCAGCCTTTTGTTGGAGCTCTGCCAGTTGAATAATTTATCCGTGCCTCTCCCATCACCCAGTCTGCGTGTAACTCCAACCCTGCACCTGCATGCATTATTCAGCACGGCACCAAGAGCCCAACTTACAAACCTGGCCGCTTCCTGCTGCTGCAGCAGGAGCTCTGCATGAGAAGTAGTGCGCCAGGCGGGTACCCACGGCCGTGGGATGGGTATAGTCAACATCTCCAATGTCTGCATCCGTCCTCTATTCCACCAGACCCTTCAAGGTCCCTTTCCATCACTTACCTCCCTCCTGCCCAAACCTTTGGCCTCCTAGTTCGTCAAACCTTAACTGCCCCCGTTCCTTTGAGGCCCCTCATTGTCCCCGTTAATTTGAGGCCTCTCATAATTCCCCTGTTACTTTAAAGCCTCTCATATTTCCCTCGTTACTTTGAAGCCTCTCACTGCCACTGTTCCTTTGGGTCCCCTCACAGTCCCCGTTCCTTTTGGTCCCCTCACAGCCCCTGTACCTTTGGGCCCCCTCACAGCCCCTGTTCCTTTGGGCCCCCTCACAGCCCCCGTTCCTTTTGGCCCCCTCACAGTCCCTGTTCCTTTGGGCCCCCTCACAGCCCTTGTTCCTTTGGGCCCCCTCACAGCCCCTGTTCCTTTGGGCCCCCTCAGAGCCCCTGTTCCTTTGGGCCCCCTCACAGCCCCTGTTCCTTTGGGCCCCCTCACAGCCCCTGTTCCTTTGGGCCCCCTCACAGCCCCTGTTCCTTTGGGCCCCCTCACAGCCCCCATTTCTTTGGACCCCCTCACAGCCCTGTTCCTTTTGGCCCCCTCACAGCCCCCATTCCTTTGGGCCCCCTCACAGCCCCCGTTTCCTTGGGCCCCCTCGCAGCCTTTGTTTCTTTGGGTCCCCTCACTGCCCCTGTTCCTTTGGTTCTCCTCACTGCCCCCGTTCCTTTGGGCCCCCTCCCTGCCCCCGTTCCTATGGGTCCCTTCAGGGCCCCTGTCCTTATGCGTCATTATTCCTTTGCATACCCCCACTGTCCTTGTCCCTTTGCGTCCCCATACTGTCGCACCTTGACTTCCCTAACTCTAGAATTCCTCCAACTGCTGACACACCCCTCCAGCTCTTGCGCTCACTGACTTCGCCAGACCATTGATTTCCCACAATACCTGCTAACTTCCACTTGTTAATACAACTCTCCCTCACACATGCCAGCCCCTCCTCTCGCGCCCCTGCGGACAGATGTTGACTGTGAAGTCTTCCATGTAAGCATTAGTTTTCAAACCTCACCAGTGGCTTAGCAAACTGGTAATAAACCCTAATACAAGCACAGAAGATGCCAGCCAGCCTCTGGCTGCGTAGTAAGGGGTATTGGACCCCTCAAACGTCAGGGGCATGATGTCACTGCAACTGCTGCACTATTCGCAGTTACGCCCCTCTTCCGCAAACAAAACCAGTGAAAAAATGTGTTCTGCGATGTTCCTGCCAACCGCTGTCTGCTTTTGTTCTCTCCCTCACATCAGCCTGGCAGTGCTAGCACGGCAGAGGTATCTGGCACTTCGGCATCTAGTCGTAGTTTTTCCTAAAAAAAGAAATAGAACAACATATTTTCTTTTGATGTTTTTTTTCTAGGAAGCCATTTGTCACCAACATATAAGGTCCCAAAGGTGAGACCGATGCATTGCAAATGCTTGTTTTTATACAGCACCAACACCACCATAGTTATTGGAGTGCTTCACTTTAACACCAGTTACTTTTCAAGAGGGCACCGTAAACTTTGGCAAAGCACTTAATCTCCCTGTTGCAGCCCGGATTTGCTGTTGGTTGCCCGTCAACCTCCCACCTGTTGCTGCTTGCCCTTGCTGAACTCCAGTTGCACAGATCTCCTATTTCTCCAGATCCCCTCCTCCCGACTCTGCTTTTCACATGTGTATCTTGTATGCATTTTTATATAGCTCCAACACCACCCCGAAGGATATTGGACCATTTACATAAACACTAGTTACTTTACACAAGACACATTCATTTTTGTAGGCACGTGAAGATGAAGTGATTTGCCCAGAGCCATAGATGTTATGCTGACACCAAAACTCACACTAGTTGTCCCAGCTCCATAGTCGGTAGGTACTGCCCTTACTCAGCATCCTCTCCCAAAAGGATGCCACATCATCTACCTACCCTCGGTCTTAGTTCCATATTTTGTGATTACGGGCAGAACACTTAATTTCCCCATGGCTGCCTGCATTTGCTGTTGGTTGCCCATTCCGCCCGTCGCTGCCTGCCCCGTTGAACTCCATTGCACGGATCCCCTCCTCCACTGACTCTCTTTTCACATTCTTTTTGTGCAGTTTTATGTAGCGCCATCACCACTCAAAGGTATTAGAGTGCTTTACATAAGCACCCGTTACTATTCTTTGTTCAGTTTTATATAGCTTCAACACCACCGGAAGGTATTGAAGCGCATTACTTTAGCGGTAGTTACTTATTTGTGTGCAGTTTTATATAGAACCAAAACCACATGAAGGTATTGGAGTGCTTTACATTAGCACCAGTTACTTTACACAAGGTCACGTTCATTTTTGTAGGCATGCCTAGATTAAGTGATTTGCCCAAAATCAAGGCTGTTAAGCTGACGCCAAAACTCAAACCTGGTTTACTAGCTCCAAAGTTAGCAGCTCTGGCACTTGCGCCACATCCTCTCCCAAAAGGGTGCCATACCATCTCCCTTGCCTCAGACTTAGTCCCACATTTTATGATTATGGATAAACAACTTAATCTCCCAATTTCTAAACACAACAAGCATTGGCAAAGGCAGTAGGTTTCACCTGGGCGAAATCTATTGTTTTTAGGTCTTGGATAGGCATTGCATGCCTTGCACGGCTAGACAGCGCATGCGCTGTCTCGAACAGACATGCTGTGTTCTATCTTTTGCCTTACAGGGTGCCCATCTCATACCATTGGTATAATTCAGCGTCGCTCTCATTTTCTTTGATGCCATTCGCGATGGGATGCGGGTGTCATGCCCTCTTCTTGTTTGGCCCTCTCATAGCCCATGGGCCAAGTACATGTCTCCTTACACTGCTCCTCAACTGTTTTCCCTATCACTTCCACATTTGTTCAGCAAGTCACCTCAACATCAAGCAAGCATTGGCTAAGCCAATAGATTTCTGGAATGCCAGAGCTATTAGCCTTGTCAATGTGAATGCTTTTTAGCCATATTTTCTAGCAGCACATCTGCTGTTCAGCAGCGCTGAAAGTCACTGAAAAAAGATTTATGATGCTGCCAGCGCAGGCCATGTCATAGTGCTTTAATGTGCTACGAGGAACAGGGCAATAAACTCTATAAGGGATGCGAAGAGACTCAGCTCACCATCTGGGATTCTGGGCTTTCAGGGTCTTTCAGCCATGCGGAACAGCAGTTATGCTGCTAGACAACATAGCTAAAAGACAGTCACATTGAAAAGGCCAGTATCCTCTAACAAAATCTTCGGGTTATGTAAATCGTTTTATAGGCAGTGTCACTTTAAATGTGACTTTGTCAACAAAATAATACATCTCTCAAAGATGTTTAATAATGACTGACACTTTTCACCGTATTCATTTTTTGTCTTTGGGATGTGCTTGTTATTTGTTGAGAATAGAATTCATAACTTGAACAACAGCCACGTAACCCACAGCTCATACACCAAATGCTCATGACCTCCCCAAGGGTGTGACTGATGCAATTACAAACCTCAGAAGTAATCTTACTGATGAAATTACATACCACATTACTTTTAACAAATGAAAGAGACAAATAGGACAGTACTATCATTTGTTGGTTTTGAGGATGTATTTTTATGTAATTACATAGCACTTTTAGGTATTGTTATTTATAGGCATACATTTTATGGGGACATAAACATTGCATTTGGTGTGTGAGTTCTGGTTAGCACGGTTGGCGTGTGTTAATAATTGTGACCCTAACCATAGGTTAAGAATTTTTGTGTTTTTTCGGTTCAACTTTGTAACAATAACTCTATTTTAATTTAGTTTTTTTCAGTGTATTTCTGAAGTTTTTTATAACCTACATTTAAGTGTTATACCCAAAGCTAACTTCAGCTTCGCTTTACCCTTTGTTTTTTCTGTGAATTTGTATTTATATCTTTATCATTTATCACATTCAATAGCTAAATTGTCATTTTACTGGCTACCTGAAGTACAGACAAAATACAGTGTTTAAAGTTAGTATGTAAAATAAATCATGTAAAAAATACAGATTTGTCTGGGAAGAGAAATGATCTATTTATAGGATTTGTGAACAATGTGCAGAGGTTTTGTGCAGTCATTTAGAGAGATGGGAGAGAATGGATAAGGTGGGGTGACCCACTGTCCCTTGCTGTGCCCTGAGGTGGGTGGTAGTAAAATGTGAATGCTAAGTCAACAAATAAGAGGGGGGACCAGGAGCTTGTTCAGGTCCAGTGTCTTCAAATAACTGTTAAATCACACACCCCGAAGGATGTCCTGCTTCATCAACGGACTTTTGCTCCTCGTCGGGCCGGCACTGCAATGCCCAACCGTCCCTCAAAGGGTCACTTTCACTGAGATCTTATAAGAGAAAAGGTGTTCTTTTGCAGCACCGGCCCAACGAGGAGCAAAAGTCCGATGATGAAGCATGACATTCATCGGGGTGTGTGAGGGGAACTAAGAGGCAAGACTTGGCCCTCCCCTTCGGGATTGGATCCTTGATACTGGGGATGAACTTTTGCCGCTCTCTTTTTCCTCCTCCTCTCCTCTTCTTTTCTACTCTCAATCTTTCTTTTTACTGATTGGATGACACATTGCACCCTCAACGTGGAACAGTGTCCCTTATGATTTAACAGTAAAATGTGAATTACCATTTAACAGACCAGTGTGTGAAGCCCACTCAGCATAAGCCCCTCTCTGTATGGATATTATGATTGATTTTCTTTTTTTTGGAAGCAATTCTGTCTAGACAGCTGAAGCCGTCCTAGAGGCCTGATCAAAAAAGTGAATTCTTGTATCCTGCTACATCTCTACACCATAAGTGTGCATTCGCCCCCCCCCCGCCCCACATACCACCACCACCACCTATGGATGCCGCTCTCTACACTATACAATTCAGCGGCAGTGCACCTTCGTTGTGGCTCTGTGAGAGTGACTAGGGAAGAGGGAGAGCAGCACCTATCACTGACACCAGGTGTATTGAAAAAGGCCGCTTTATTGGAACAGGTGCACAATCACAAAAACAACCTGAGCCTCTGCCTTAAAAACTACAAACCTCACTATACAAAATTGTTCAAAGTGTGTTCACCTATGTTGAGCTAACCCCATTCCTAAACCCCATTCCTAAATATCCCCTCCACAACAACTTAATTCTGTAACTGTGTACTTGACCCAGAACTGATCAACTGCAACTGAGACCTTTAAACTCCCCTCCCTGTTTCCTACAACTATTAACCTCTAACTAACTAAACATCTTACATAACCTTTAACTTCCAGGTTTCCCTTTCAGCCTGAATTGCAGCTCTCAACAACAAAAAAGTTTGGTAAACCATGGCAACTTCTTGCAAACCGCCACCCAGAGAAAGGGGGGAGGGCCCCCGCCATAACTTTGTCTGATGGGGAAGCTCGACTAACTTCAACTGCAACTGCCCATGAAAGACAAGTGTACTTAATCTACACAGAATATTCCCGGTCATCATAATGCTGATCCAAATGCTCCACTCCAGCCAAACCAACATCCTTACAAAATTAGTGCATCTCTTTGTTGAGCTTTTGCCAGTCCCTGTCTATTGCCGCCGTCGTAAGGGCTGCAAACTGTGTCCATAACATATGGCATCCACCCCACTGCCCCCAAATCTCCTTTACGTCCTACTTCATTGACTTTATCAATGCCAAACCTTTCTCCACTACCAAATCGTTTTCTCCTAAGTGTAACAGCAAGTTATCAGGACACTTGCCTCCTACTCACAGCCAATGCAGACATGGAAGAAAGCTTCCTCCGCCACATGCCCCATTCCCCATTCCAGCTAACTGAATACATGCATCGAAGCCCAAATTTGCACTATGGCTGTTGTTCCTCGCATGTCTCTCGGCCCACTTTATTAAAGAATGGCCCACCGTCCAGATATTCAAAGAGAGAACTTCTGGACCAGGAACTGAACCTGCAAAAACATATGCAAGAGTTGACAACCAGCAGAATTACTCAAAATACGCCCTTTCCATTCTAACATAGCACTGAAAAAAGTTTGAAGACCACCTTTCCAGACCCATAATCTATTCCTGACTCTAACCCAGCCTACCCGCTTCTGTTGCATGCCTATGTGGAAGGAATGTGTCCCAAAACTTTGAGCATCCAGGCCCAGGATTCCCAGCACCTTGCACAGTATTGCTAAAGGCTGGAACACTGACACTGGCTTCCCATCCCCATGTTGACAGACTGTTTCCCCCCACGGCACATTCTGAAACCTAAGAACTGACCCCCAGCTGACTAGGCAAAGCTTATTCACATAGTAAACCCGGAGCAATATGCTCCTGCCCTCTCTGATCCATCTTGGTCCTGTAAAGCCACACCTGTAGGCCTTCCTCACAACGCAAAACTTACTCCCAGAGTACCGCCGACTCCCCCTACAACCTAAAAGCTCAGATACCCACAACGCACCGAAGAACATCCAGGTCATCAATGATGAAAATAAAACAGTCCTTGGCTAACGCTGGGTATAACCCTAATCACCTCACACAATATACCCAGCATCAATGGCCTCCTCTTTGGACCAAACCGTCCAATTTCCCTAGCCCAACTTTCCAGGATGTATCTCCCTAGCTCACCAGCCAAAGGGGTATAACCCCACCAAAGTGTCCCCATAAAGGATAGACCCATCAATTTCTCTGAAACGGTAACCCAGGACTGGCCTTTTTCTATAAGTGACATGATAAATTACACCAAATCATCCGTCCAAGCCCACCTCCTTCTTTTTCTGAGCCCCATCTGCTAAGAATTCCGACCAAGCCTATGCATAAGCACTACAAATTGAAGCATCCCCTGTCTTCTATTGTCCATAGGTCCTGACACATATTGGTCCTGACTGTGTTCTTTTCCATGGCATCTTTCCCTCTGTAAATGAGATAAAGCATCATCAATATCATTGTTCACACCCAGCACGTGTCTGACCCAAAAAACAATGTCCAGTTTTAGATATCTCAACACAAAGACCCTCATCAACTTCAAAACTTGTGCATCCCTGGCAGACTGCCAGATAACCTGACTATGTGTACCACTTATTATCACTCTCAAAGAAACATTTCTTATGTGACAACTGGTCTCCCCATAATGTCACTGCTACCACCAAGAGAAATAATTCCCCAAAACTAATGCTGCAGTCACCCACTACCATTCCAATACCCATTACTCTGTGCACCATTGACCCTGCCAATACAGCCCAAAGTCAAAACCTCCTGCTGCACCTGAAAATATCTGTGCATACCAGTCTACTTCCGTCAAGGCAGTCAATGGACTTCCATTAAAGAATTGGACAAAGACTCGTCACATCCTTGAGTCCTCTTTGACACCTGCTGACAGCCTCACATGATGATGTGGTAAAGGCAGTCCCAACAGTAACAATCCCAACCTCCTACAAAATGCCCTCCTGCTCTCACCACCCAGCATAAAAAATTCAAACGCCCGAGGAGCACCTGCATCTCCTTCACCATGACCTTGGCTTTTGCAAGCATTGCATCTAACAGCCGCTGCATGGTCAGTTCTTTTATCCTCTAGCACACTGGCATTCACAGCCCCTAAATCTATCTCGATGCCAAGAAATGACAGCACTGTATTGGGTCCCACTGTCTTTCCTGGTGCCAGAGTCACCCAAAGGTCCCCCGGGAGCTCCTGGAAGGCTACCAGCAAACGCTGGCAGTCCATGGAACTGGGGTTTCCCACAAAAAGGTAGGTATCCAAGTAATGCGTAATATGCTCATCCCTGTATGCCACGTGAAGAGCCATTGTAAGAATGTGTGGAAGCACTCAAAAAGCGCACACAAAATGAAACCGCCCATGGGGAGCGCTGTATCCACATACCATTTTCTTTCAAACTGCATTCCCACAAGCTGAAAGTTGGCAGGGTGTACCAGAAGCAAACGGAAAGCTGACTTAATACTGCTCTCAGCCAATAGCCCTGTCCCACTCTTTCCACCAAGAAGGCCACATCAGCTGAGGAATAGAACACTGAAACTTGCTTTTCTGGTATAAAATTAATAACTGATTGGCCATCCGGCCATGATGGGTGTTCTATTAACAGGAACTGAAATTGTTTCTTTTTGGGTACCACTCCTATAGGGGACACAATTTGGTCATCCATTGGCCAATCGTCAAAGGGGCCTGCCATCCTGCATTTCTGAATCTCTTCGACCAATTTGTCCCGCACCACTTGTTTGTGCACTGGCTGATTTCAAGTTAGCCACCCAGCGCCGCACCCTCGGATCCTCATAACCCAGCTTGAACCCCAAGTTAATCCTTGTAACAATAGCCTGGCATCATCCTTCCAGTTGTATTGGGAAAGGCAACATTCTAGCCTGTACAACTTAATAGACGCATGAGCCTTTGCCAGCAGATATGAATCCACCCTTCCCTGTCCTTGAAACCCATTGCCATAAGTCAATTTCAAGCTCACCTCATTGTGCCTCTGGGTCCATGGCCATAAGGGCCACAAATTATTAACCATATTGCACCCACTAAAACCTTCGTATTTTATTTGGATGAAGTCCATATACTTTACCCACATCGCTGCTTGAGAGATTCCTCTGCAGTGCTGGACAGCAATAAAAACGGATGTGGTCATGACGAGCTCAGCTCGTCATGAGCACAGGAGCACTGTACTGCATGACGAGCTGAGCTCGTCATGAGAATGGAAGGGGTTAATAGTGTGATCCACCTCTCCAGGTACTTCTCACAGTACACACTAGCATAAATAAGAAATGCTGTTGTCCAATTCTTCATGGTCACCGGCACCTTTGGCCACCTGTACAGCTCCAATTCCTCCTACTTTGAATCCTCTGTTGTATCCGGATTTTGATATAATGCATTCTGCCCCTAGTTGCCATGATACCTGCTGCTGAGCCTCTGTGTGTGATATCATGGTATATTTATGTATGCCCGAGAGATCAGTTAGAGAGAGCAGGCTGAGCAGCAGGAGGCTGCTCCTTGTTGGACACTGAAATACCATCTACATGACATATGTAACCTGTAACAGGGACTATTATCTTTGAATAAATGTAATCATAAAACCTATGTGGCCTGCCTACAGAGGATCATTCTTTGATTCCACCACCCTCCTTGGCCCTTAGTTCCCTATGTAAGAGTTTGAACATCTCAACGTATCCCTTCCATATCCTCTCCATAGTGGCCAGCATGAGGTGAGCCCCCAATGGTTTAGACATCACCATATAAGGCAGGTTTTTGGTTTTCAACTCTTTGCTTTCCAGCTTGTCTCTTTTCCCAGGCTACTTGGTCTTCTCTTCCCGTTTCTCAAACCCACCCTCCATATGTGCAATCTTCCCTGAAGCTCTAATTGCAGACCCAGGCTGTACCTTGTCCGATCCAATTTTTCCTGTTGCCTCCAGGACCTCCTGTTTGTGTTCCCCTTGTCTCAGCACCATTGCCACTGCCACTCCTAGGTTATGCTCTTCGGTACCGACACCAGTATCCTCTACATAAAGACCTTTATGTTGGCAGGCCTCCCCACTCACCTAAGGCTGCCTTGCCTCCACCCCCAACGGATACCAGTTTGGTGGTGTTCACCCCGCCCTATGTTACCTAACATGACACCAAGGTCGGTGCATGCTCGGTGGCCTGCCGCCTCGACAGCCTTTTCTGCCACAGGGTTCTACCACGTCCGCCTTGAAGGTGCACAGAACCTGTATCCTGCGAGAAACTATGGCCAGATTGAGTAGTGGCAACCCCCCGCCCCAAGCTTTCTTGCCACCCTCTCAACTCCACAATCCGACTTTCATCCTCATCCCTCACTTCCCTCTCCTCCAAACTCTCTTCGTCGTAATCAAAATTTACAGCGTCTTTTTCAACCACTCGCTGGGCATCCTCATTCGTCCACTACTGTGTGCGTATATCATGCTGCACCAACGCATCATGAACCAACCTATGCTGGGGGGGGGGCATACTTTGATGCAGGACGGCTCAAAGCATTCATCAAACTATTCACCTGTCAGTTGGCTCTTAGTTGCATTAAACCCTCCCGCATTTTGCATTGCAGAGGCCATAGCAGACCTTCTTGGGGTGGTGATCTTGGCGTCCATTGTCGCTGTCCAACTGGCTGCACGATGCCGAGCCTTCACTCCCCTTCAGGGCCAGCAAGCCACACTGGGCTCTCCTGAGTCTGCTAACCCAGCTTCTTCATCATCCAGTGGAAAAGAAAAAAGGCCTGGTGTGCTAGTTTAATCACTATTCTGAAAAAACATGTGACTCTGGCAACTCATGTAAACTACCTTAGACCGCTCGTGACTCCATAAATGCTGGCCATGGAGTAACTCGTAGTCTAAAACTACTAACGGACTGTGTCCTGATTAGGGGAACACTGGCCCTCGCTCCCACTACGACTCCCTTCCCTGCACCTTCCTGTCCTAACTCATACACCCTCAAAGAGGGCCTTCCCTGAGCTGACAGCCATGCACCACTCCTTGGCATAAAGGCGTCTTCCAGTCCCCGGTCCTGATCCCCCTCAACACCATCGCTGCACTCTAACCCAGGGGCCAACAGCGCAGGGTTTGACCCGCCACCGAAACTCTAGCCCACAGCCTCATGGAGCTCCTCTGCATTGTGTGAACGGCAACAGCCAATGAATGTCCTCCCTCCTGTCTGCCCCTTCTCTCATGCTCTTCACATGCCCAAAGGCTTTGACCTCAGTGGGCATTCTCTCTAGCCAGCCACCACTCAGTGGCGTAACGAACCTTGAGGGGGCCCCCCTGTAGGGTACGTGAAGGGGCCCCCTCCGGACTCAATCTAGCGCAGAAGTGCTGTGCTGACGGGGCCCCCTGGTGGGTGAGGGCCCCCCGCACTGCGGGGGCTGCAGGGGCTTGTGTTACGCCCCTGCCACCACTATCTCAATCAATGGGAATCCAGGACTCCATCTGATCCACGCGGAGTCCTGCCCCCCACTCCAAAAGCAGCCCTCTTGTACTGAAAGCAGCACTTTCCTCCAGTCTGTCTAGGAGAATACATTTGCGGTGCTCAGGCCAATCCCCATGCACGAGAGCAGCTTCAGGATTCAGAGAGCAGCTTCAGGATTGGCCGCAGGGCAGTCTGGGAGCCTTTGCCTGCTCGGAGAGGAGCAGGCAAGTTTTTTTATTTCATTATTTTTTTTATTTTGCTGTCCCACGACCCCTATGCCACCTCCCTGCCCTCCTCTCCCGCCTCTTGGCCATAACATTGGCAGCTACTGACATTAATTGAACCAAGCAAGAGGTTCCAACATAGTAGGCTGTGATGCAAACTGGAGAGCTACTAGTAGCTCCCGAGCATCTTGTTGGAGAAGCCTGCTTTAGAGGCTTCATATGGAAGCCATTTAATGAATGGTTCAGCACTGTGCAACAGATGACCGCACCAGAGCAGCTCTCTTTTCCGATTTGTGGTAATTTCACCGCGGGGCAAACACCGACACACTCTTGGCGCTGGTGTTTGAGTCGCAGCGATTGCCTTTTTTTTTTTTTCTCTTTTACTGGGGTTGCCAACCATGCTGCTGCCCTTCCTACCCTGTCCACGGGCATGTTGCCACCTCCTGCATAGCAGCGCTGTTTCAACAGCTGCTGCTGTGCAGGAGCCAGAATGTTGGATGGCAAAATAAACCGGCCACAAAGTCTGCTGACCCTCTTTTCTGATTCTCCGCAGGGGTCACAGATTGCTCAGGGGGCCTTTCATTCTGTGCTTGGGTCTTACTCACTTTCAAAGGTCACACTTGTCATTCACAATAGTGGTCTCAGCAGTGGTGGCAGGCACAAAGCCTGTGTTAGTTATTTGTGCATAAAGGCCCCATCACTCTGGCCGTGCACTGGTCTGGCAGGTGGAAGACCTCCAGACAGGGGTGCATCACAAAGTTATTTCATGTCTACAACCGCAGCAGAAATTGAAATCATTAATTGATTGCTGGCACTTTGTGGACCTGGCTTTTTGCAAGCTGCAGCATTATCAGAATTGTCCCAGAAATGTCTTTCTTTGCCATGCTTGCATATAATGAATGATTTGTAAGTTACATTGTGATTCCCCCCACAAAATAGTAACACCGTGTTTTTTTTCTCAAACCACAGGTTATTCCTACGAAGGACCGCATCGAAGGAATGGCTGCTTTTTCCGAGAAACGCCTTCCGCATTTCACGGGAGAGTAAGCGCATGAAGCCTGGCTGAGACGACCACAGATGCTCTCACAGCTCACACATCAGTCAACTACACAACCTTTATAGTCTAAGATTCTTAACCTATAGCACAGCGTATATTTTAGAATACTCAAAATAACCATGCACTACAGTAGTGGTATTTTCGTACAAAAAAAAAATCGCTTGCCTAGCTCCTAATACTGTAATGTGCTTAAACACAGTATAATAAATATAATTCAAGTTTTGGCAACTTGTTTGCAGCCTGAAAAAGTAAATGTTTACAAATGCTTCTGAACATTTTGAACAGTTTGTACAGAGATACCAAATACAATGTATCCTACTTCTCTTGAAAATCCTTTGGTGTACACTTTCCATCTTCAGCTAGCTAAAATATGGTTAATTTAACTTGGAAAATAAAAGTCGCTTTTTTTCAGAGCTGTGATGTGCGAGCAGTGAAAGGTAGGGGTTTAAAACTCCTGTACACTCTGAAGGCTTGGTTGTTCAGCCCCGTGCAACAGGTGACTGAGTCAGAGCAGATCCCTTTTCCAGTTCTCTGTAGATTTGCAAACAGCAAATCATGCAGTTTATTCTGTGCTTGTCGCTTACTCACTTCTATACAGTGTTCCATTTGCTGGTGGTGCCACCGCCACCCATTTTTTGGGGACACTCATTTTTCCTCATTTGACATTGACCGCGAGTAAGAGAGGGAAAAATACAAAGAAGAAAGTAGTAAGAGAAAGATGGAAAAACCTTTGCAAAAGGAGAAAGCAAGAACTTGCAGGAAAGATAAAGTGTGTGGGGGGAGGGGGTGTCTGGTAGTGAATGGTACACTTTGAGATTGATTCAAGACAATGCAGCCTGGGTATTGGGTGTGCCGATGCTTAAAAGCACCTGTCGCTGGCTTCTGCGTAGAGCTTTGGGCAACCTTTCTATGACAAACTAAGCACTACTTCTATAAATTAACAGATGTGGTCTTATAATGGTGGGAAGCTCAAGCCTTGTGTCAGTCAGAGGTACTTAGTAGATTATAGGGCCGATCATTTCACGCCTGCGCACAGCAGGCCCCGGGGCTAGTAGAAGAGCTCCAGAAGGTGGTGCATAAGATTTTTCATGTCTACACCTGCAGCAGAAATAATTAACAGACCACTGGCATGATGCCTGATGCTTGGGCCCTCAAGGTTCGACTCAGTATTCTTGGGCACAAGTCCTGTAAGTGCAGTAACTTTGTGGACCTGCTTTCAAGCTGCAGTGTGAAATCTGGCTCGATCCGGCCTCTCTCGCCTTTTTGGATCTACGTGGTGCGAGTTGCGGCTGGTGTATCATTTGGGACACGGACTGAGGTGCCAACTACGGGAGCCGCCTGGCCTGAAATGTAACGGATCCAGGGGTTGAAACAGAACAGGGACCCCATGGAAATCCTTTCATGGTGGAACATATATTCACGAGATTTGCATTATGACATGTTGGTTATGTATAATTTGAATGCCCTGATGAAGTTCACGGTGGTGAACAAAACGCGTTGGCTCTTTTTTTGGCTGTAGCGTTTCTACTTATATGATTATCGTACAAGCAAAATAAAGAAGATATGGAACATTCTACATTTTGATTTGGACTCTTTGGCATGGTTGTTAGTTGTTTGTGCACCACTATGTGTTTTTCCATCCTGGGGCCATGTTTGGTACACATTAGTTACATTGTGCCAACATGACTCTAATTCCCTCTAAATGTTGCAGAGTATCCCTCGGTAGGAGCTGATGAGGCTGAAAGTGGTGACATTGACATTCGACCCATAGAAACAGCATGTGAAAGTCCCTAGTTAGGGCTAGAAGAAAGCCTGATGGAAGAGGTCAGAGGTAAAAGTAAAAATATTGATTACAATATTTAAAAAATATTTTGAAATAAAACAAGTTGTGATTTAAGACAAAAGTAACAAGCATTGGCAAGGTTGATAGGATTTGGTTTTACCCCCACCCCAAAAAATGGCTGCTGGTGCATAACGGCTCATTGTGAATGATTTCATTTGTATGAATACAGCCCATGTGTCATTACGCACCAGCGCAGCTTTTTTTTTCTTCTTCTTCTTCTTTTTTCTTCTTCTTTTTCTTTTATCTATACTTTACTTTTCTAACCTGGCCAATGTCAGAAATTAGTGGGAGCTCCAAAAAAACGAGAGTGGCTCGCAGTTGCAAGCCCCTTGGTGAGGTTGGGAGGGGATTTAACATTAAATACAAGCGGGAGAATATGTAATATGTCTGGCTTTAATGAGTTATAACATTCATAAAAGACATGAACGAATTATATTTGTATTCTTTGGCTTATTACATCCAGTTCTATTGTTTTTTGCGGATGTCTACTTGTGAAATAGACACACTAAGGTAGTAGCAGTGCAAGCTTACTTCACAGAAAACAGACACCCACATCAGCAGCATCCACCTCCCCATGCACAGAATGCGGCTGCCCGAGGCCACCGCAGGGGGCCACTCAGGAGGGGGGCCCTCTAGTAGCATTGGGCTTCCCTCCCCTTTAACACCCCCCCCCCGCCGTCCACCGGGGGGGTTGGCCAAGGGAGGAGTCTCCTCTGTGGTCGTGGACATGCTGTGTCATGTCCAGTGCGCCAGGCAGGGTGAGGGGTACATAAGAGCCCCTCACCATGTGTTCTGCCTCTTGATGCACCGGACGCGCCGTGGACACCTTGGGGCTGGGCACGCTGTCTGTCTGCCTCGCAGTTGTTGCTTGCCATCCTACTCGCCGCTGAGGCGCTCGCTGTTGCTGGTGAGTGCGCCCCCTCAGCGGGATCACGCTTGCGGGGGTCCCTGCCCCGGGCTTAGCTTTAGGTAGGCTTATACGGTAGTTGCGGCCTGGGGTTGGGTGTGGTGTTGAGCGGGCTGGTAAACTTGCGGGCCTATAAAGACAAAAGCATCGAGTAAAAGGAGGGTCAAAGGGAATATTTATAGACCCCACAACAGTTACAGCCCCCTAAACAGAACATACAAATACAAAAGAGTAACTGTGGGTCTAGGCAAAAGAAACCCTATATTATGTCTCTAGTGCTGTGTCTTATTACCTAGGTGCATCCAAAGTGTCAGTATGGTATGCAACAGGATATCCGCACAACGTGTCAGGTTACCATCAGTTAACCATCCGATACCGCCCTTTCCATCATTTGGACCACTACACAGAGTGGAGAGTCCTCGTTGCAACCACTTCACTAGAGTCTAACTGTGAAGTTTGTAGGGCTCAATGAGATGTTGAGTAGGCAGGGTGTGGTTACTAGAAACAGTGCATTAAAAATATGAGTGCAAGAAAAGTGCTCAGTTAAAATTGGAGAGTGGACGCAAAAATTACTTTATTCTATAGCCGTACACTTCCAATGGATAAAAACAGAATTAGTGCAAAGAGTCAGTGGGCTCAACAAATAACTACTGACTAGATGTATAGGCCGACATGTTTCTGCAGTTTAGTGATCCTCAACAGGTATCTACTGCTTCTTCAGGACCGGTTAGAACTCTGCTACTGTTTCAAAAATACGTGTAAGTGAAAAAAAAAAATATGAGAAGGATATCACCTGATTCGTCCTCTCAGACCTCCTGTGTGGAAGGAAGGTATCCAGACGCGGGAGACATCGGGTCAACGACACAACACAGACATAAAAGGGTAGAGATAACAGCAAAGACATTAGTACCATGATCTCACATAGAGCTGTTCACAAGTAATAGCTCATATATGTCATTTAGACATTTTCTTGCGCCAGCTAATTAGTATGTCTCCCGCTCACCTTAAATGCGAGAGGAACGTGCTTCTCCTCACCTGGCTACAGCTCAGGTTCTAGGGGCACCGCTCTGTTAACAGAGAAACAATTGTAGCAAAAGAGAAGTGCTCCGCGACAGCTTAAAGAATACATTGACTCGACTCTGTTGTTTGTCATCTTTAATAGTGCCCGCTTTTGATAATGAATGAAAACGAGCCAAACGACCAAGTGTTAGCCATGGTGTATAATTGTCAATTCGTGGTCATGGTATATAGACTACTGGTACTATCCCCCCATAATAACGTCAAGGAGGCTGTTGACACGGAGTGTCAGGTGACCACAGTCTCACATAGAGTGATATCGGACGGGTCATCGGCAGAAATGTGGTCCACACACTGAGAATGGAAAGTAAAGCCACCAGAATAGTATGAGCAAGACTTGATCTGTTTCACCCAGTTGAGTTAAAAAAAGGGGGTTTTGCAGGTTCATACAAGCCCCTTGGTACTTCTCGAAGGGTGTGACACTAGTTGCTGTTCCGTTTTTAAGGGCGGTAAGCGACTTGCGCATGCAGCGAATCACCCGAAATGTAAGAAAGTCAGGAGAGCCAGAAACCCCCCTGCACATGCACAGCCAGTAGTTAAAGAAAGGGACCCGTAATACGGAAAGCCTCACCTCTCCGTCGGTACTCCACACTGCCATCTGGGCTGTTGGGGAGGTGCCGGAGCGTTTCTAACGGCCATATTTGTTTTGCAATGCTGCGGTCCGATTGGTCTGAACAGGTACCGCAGATAATCACGGGAAATGTAGTTCCTCAGCGGCCAAATTTGTTTCGCAATGCCGCGGCCTGATTGGTCTAAACAGGTACCGCAGATAATCATGGGAAATGTAGTTCAAGACCCTAAAGGCTACCAGTCTATGTATAGTGATCGCGTGTAGCAGCAACTACAGCCCCCAACAAGTAGCTGGGACTTGCAGTCATGATCGTACGCGAATGCGTAAAATACTGTCTACCAACCCTGTCAAGTTTATACGGGCATACACTGCAGAGATCGTATTGTAAAAGTCATGATGCAAAAATAAAAGTAATACATTCTTACAAATGGAGGCATGCATAGAATTAATCTAAATATGAACGCAGCCTCTCGCTAGTATGACCAATCATCCTAGATCATAAGGGATGCTTAATTCTCACATCCTAGAGATGATGTGCTAGATGTCATAGGGGTAAAGATCTTATCCTCTCACCGACCATATAGCTATGTAATGCACGTAGAACATTGACTATAGCTCCCATGGGTTTACTGGTGCATATATTCACAGCTACGTGTTACCCTGTTTAGTTTTGACATAGGACCTGTAGAGCCTGACAAATTTCATAGACGCACAGGTGACAAAGGAAGATCAAAGTGCAATGGTCCTTTTTCTTGGCATGGCAATTAAGCCTAAGCTATTTGTCATAGTGCTTTATTCCGTTTGGTACGTGATAAGAAAGCGCATTATGAGACTTCCAAGAGCATGGTTAGTGGGTAGTGATAAGGGGTATGAACATCTCCAGGTTTCTAGCCTTTCTTTTCAGTTCTACTCACACAAAATCAATACCAAAGTACATAAGTATGAGCATACTCGTTTGAAGGGAAACAAATTCCAGGTAGAAAGGCAGAGGTAGTATATAAGGACAGAGTTATAATGACATCCACGGTATGTTTTCAGTGAGCCCCTGTTTATCAGAGTTAAGTTTGTACACCCATTTCTGTTCAAGCCTGAATAGATATTTGGAAATGTCTGTAACATGGGGCGGAATATGGGGTTGCTCTAGCACAGTCCAGGTGAAGTTGGTCGGTTTATGCCCAACTTCTAGAAAGTGATTCGTGAGGCGAGTCGCCTGCTTCTTACACCTGATAATGCTTTTATGCTCCAAGATTCTCACTTTGATCTTCCTCGTAGTCATCCCCACGTATCTGAGTTGGCAGGGACACGTGATCATGTAAATTAAGTTGTTACTGTTGCAATTGGTGAAACGCCTTTGTTCCCACCGTCGGCAACTTCCAATGTCGATGCTTGTGGAGCGAGTTGTCTGTGGACACGCCGCACAATTCCCACAGGGGTGGTGTCCTTGGACTGGTGGCATGTCCCATTATGTACCTACTTGATGTGCCATCTTCATAGGGGGTCTGGTGTGTACCAGTTGATCTTTAATATTGGTTCCTCTTTTGAAAACAAAAAGAGGTTGTTCCAGAGTATCCGTACCAGTGTTGAGAATGTTCCAATGTTTCTTTATAATTCGTTGGATGGCATTGGACTTAGTGCAGAATGTATTAACGCAGGTGATGCGCTGGTTCTTTGGTTTCGGAGGGGCAGGTTTGAGTAATGACTCACGATTGTTATTTGCCGCTCTTTTCTTTCACTGGCTTATCATTTTTGTAGGGTATTTCCTTTGGCTCAGTTGTTTCTCTAAAATCTTCGCATGAGTTGAAAAAGTCTCTTTAGTGGAACAATTACGCTGAATGCGTAAAAATTGTCCAAATGGCAAATTGTCACGCAATGCTTTAGGATGACAACTGTCGTACTGCAGTAGAGAGTTGCGTGACATGGGCTTCCTGTAGAGCTCAGATTTAAGGCCATCTGGAGAACCTATGATCAAAAGATCAAGGAAGGCTAGAGAGTGTGCATCAAATTCCACCGTAAAGCGAAGAAAGTTGCTCTGTTCATTCAGCCATTTGTGGAAAGCCATTATTTCCGCAGTTGTCCCACGCCATACCACAAGAATGTCGTCGATATAGCGCTTCCAAATGCGCACAGATGTATGGAAGGGATTCGTAGGTTGTAATACACAATCCTGCTCAAACTTGTGCATGTATAGGTTCGCTAAGCTCGGGGCAAAAACGCTGCCCATGCTGGTCCCTGATACTTGTAAGAAAACGGTTTCTTCAAATTTGAAAAAAATTCTCTTTCATGGCTAAAGTAGCCAGATTCAAAATGAAGGAGACTGGTGTGATGGAATCCAAGTCTTTTTCTCGGAGTAGTCCTTCTACTACCTCCAAGGTCTCATTTTGGGGTATTGAAGTGTAAAGTGACTCGACGTCAAATGATACCAGCAAGTCAGTAGAGGCGTTAAACTCAATCTCAGGAAGGATCCTCAATAAATCCTTGGTATCTTGAAGATATGTAGGCATGAGCTTGACCATAGGTCTGAGAAAGATGTCGACGAAAGTGGAGAGGGGTTCAAGCAGTGAACCTATGCCCGATATTATAGGGCGCCCGGGGGGGGGGGCGTTGTTTTTTATGGATCTTCGGGAGCACATAGAAATATGGCATCACCGGATGAGAGGTACGCAAAAAAGCAGCTTCATTCGAAGTGATCCATCCCTCCGCTAGACTTGCGGGCCTGCCTTCACCGGGCGGCTCGCTCCCGGTAACTCCTTGCGGGGGGGGGGGGCAACCAGCTCCCGACGGCAACAAGAGCATGCGGTCTTTGGGGGTGCATTTGGTAGCGGCCCCCTCCCTAGCTTGGGGGCACCAGGTTTCAGTGAGAGGTGGTCGGGCCAGGCCCGTGCGCTAGCCATGCATAGTGTCCCCAGGCCATAGGGGCAGGCACGATTCAGTGAATGCGACCGGGCGGAGGGCTACCAAAATGCCAGTTAACACTGAATGAATGGTGCAGTGGGAAAGTCTCACCTCCGTAACCCAGGGCCATGCGGGTCGAGTCGGGCTCCAAACGCGATTCAGTGCCCCCGCATGTCGCCTCACGGAGCTGCGGGGGCCTGTGCACGGGGAGTCGGGGGCGAGGTGGGGTCCCAGTCGAGTTGCCATCGCCGGCTGGAAGGTCTTCAATGATGATCCTAGGGGTCCCGCGCCCTCCCCTCCCCCTCTTGGGTGTGCGGCGTTGGTGCGGTGCCCACGCGCTTGGGCAGTGTGCTGGTCCAGCAGCATGTGGAGCGCTCGGAGAAATCTGGGGTTGTTTCGCGCTTGAAGGCGCGGGTTTTGCATGTGCACCCCCCTCCTCACGGTCGTATCTCGAGTGGTGGCCGTGCAGGGCGGCCTGGTCATCCCTATTGTGTTGGTGTGGGGGGGCGGAGTACAGCGTAACCCTAGCCCAACACCCCCCCCCCTCGGGGGGTTACGATGGCGGCCGTGAGGTTGCACGTTTAAAGGGACAGCAGGCGGGGCTCGGAAGGGGGCTGTTGTCGCTGCCCGGTGCTCCTCTTGCCTTTTCCACCGCGCCGCCCCCCACCCTTTCCGGTTTCGGTACTCTGGAGTGGCGGTGGTGTCGGAACAGGGGGCGAGTTCCTTGGGGGATGGACCGCACAAGGGGGTTGGCATCGGCTACCTGCAGAGAGACAGCGCGGTTTTGCCCTGGAGGTGTGGCCCTCTGCACCCAGTGAGGTGCACGAGTGACCCGGTGAGGCAGCGCAGTTCGATAGTTGTGTAAATTGTCACTTCCTTATCTGGAGCCTCTGGGTTTAGGCTTTCCCACCCCCAGGGGATCCTTCGAGCGTGGCGGGAAGGAGTATTGCAAATGCGGGGGTCTAGGTGCCGATGCTGCACTGATTGTGGACCCCCGTCTTGCCAGGGCCTTTCGGAGAGCCGCAGTAATAATAGGTGAAGGATTTAGATGACACTGGCTCGCTTTCAGCTTTTGTTACGTCATAGCTGACAAGCCAGGAGTGCGGATTTGTTGTATGCGCACAGTGAGAGGCAATGACAGAAACAGCAGGATACAAGTCGGTCTGCACCATAGTTTGCATACCTGATTGCCATGTTATGCCCCCAATTCCTTTGAGCTCCCAACTCCTTTGAGCTTCTTTTGGCTTGTTACGAGTGCACTGCGGTCTTGCTTGGCCCAGGCACCTGGGCACTGTCGCCTGGGGCTCCTGCAGTGGGGGGCCGCCCCTCTTCAGCCCCATGTTTGCGGACCTGATGCCATCCATCAGGTCCGCTTGGTTGGTGTGTGTGGCCTTCGGTGGGGGGGGCGATGGGCCCGTGATTCAGCCCATCTCTGTGTGCGGTGGACGGCTGCATGCGCCGGGAGGTGCTCCTGGGGCAACCGAGGTGTCACGGTGGCCTAGTGAGGAGGTCCTTGACCCTCACGTGGCATATTTAGCTCCCCTTCCCACATTGCTGTTGATGGGTGTGCCCCGTGGGCTCCGGAGGGGCACACCCTGTGTCGTCACAGCTTGCCCTGTCTCCACCAGTGTGTCGAGTGCATGGAGCCTCTGCGGCGAGGAGTCTCCCGCACTAAGGGGGCCGTGGCGTGCCTCCTCTCCCTTAGTCGCCTATTTTGGCATATATTACACAAGGGGGGTTGAACCCATGCAGTCGCAGGGACCTGGGCGCTATATGGTATATGTAAGAGGGGGGTCCCCGCAAGGTAAACGTGTTATGTGCAACACACACGAACAACAACAATTGTTTACACTTTCTCAACTATATAAACATCAATCAGAACAATTGAGAGAGGTATTGTCATTTATTTTACAATACCAGGTATCAACCATTTATCAGTACATTCTCAATACTTTTTGAAAAGCCCCAGATGGGGGGAGGGAGAGGAAGGTGAAGGAAGGGGGTGTGCTCAGGGCAGTGTAAAGTCAAAGAAAAGTAGACGTAGTAAAAATGAAAACAATCATGAACGATATGTTCTGATCCAGACGTCAATATCGTTCATGATTGTTTTCATTTTTACTACGTCTACTTTTCTTTGACTTTACACTGCCCTGAGCACACACCCTTCCTTCGCCTTCCTCTCCCTCCCCCCCATCTGGGGCTTTTCAAAAAGTATTGAGAATGTACTGATAAATGGTTGATACCTGGTATTGTAAAATAAATGACAATGCCTCTCTCAATTGTTCTGATTGATGTTTATATAGTTGAGAAAGTGTAAACAATTATTGTTGTTCGTGTGTGTTGCACATAACATATTTTGGCATATGGGCTAGGAGCTGCGGACTTGGGGTCGAGAAAGTCGGGATCAAATCTTGTGTGTCTCAACACCCGGTGATCTTGGGCTAGTCAGCGGGTTGCGGCCTGCCACCCTGAGATGCATATATGCCCCGAGTTTGTGTCCAGTATTTCCTGTCAGCCAGTCCTGGGCACCGGGGTGGCGCTGCTGCCGTCATGCGCTTCCAGATGATTGCTTCTGGAGGCACATTGTTTGCTTTGTTAGGAGTTTTTAAGGTGGACCAACTGCACCCTTGCAGCGCCTCGGCTAGCATTTCAGAACATGCCAGTTCAACCTCACTGATGTATTCGCGGGGCAATCATGATTGGCTGTACTGCAGTTCTGCAGATTAACTGATGTATTTATAACACTAAAACAGTAGTCCCCTGCAAAGCAAGAACTAGGTACATGTCTTGTACGCTATTGGTGCTCATGCAAGCAGCCTGATTGCCATGTGGTGTTCATGCAAAGCGCCCAGATTCCCAGGTTGCTGGTGGAGCATGCTGGGCACCTTCAAGCTGGTGTCCTGCTTGGAAAACGAAATGCCAGGTAGACGATAGAACTAGTCACTAGGATGTGGATATGCTGGACTAATAATAATGTGATAGGGGATTGTGAGGTAAATGTAAAACTGTTGTTTCCCCAAGGTTAGTGGAATCACATACGTGGCACTCTGAGCGATGGAAACAGTGGCGGTGTTGAGCAAAGGGTAAGGGGGGCCCACAGAGTGCGGGCATCCCTCGGCCCGGAACGATAAAAAGGGGTGCAACACCAGCTGCCGTCTCCTTCACCGCCATGAATAAGCGCGCTTGCTTCCGATTCTCACGCCATGCTGTCTGGGTTTTCAGCAAAGGAACACCGCCTCTGATGCACTTCTGTAAGCCTAATAGTGTTAAGCACAGATCTACCAAGCAGGAGACGTGATTGCGAGGTAACACACACAGGGCGCAGGGAGACAAGGTGCTCTACGGATTTGAGGTAGTGAAGGATGGTTAAGTCAGGCTGCTGAAGTGTTCCATATAACTGGTTCACGTGGGGGGATCACTTCTCTCCGGTTGGATGAGGTCCCACATGGACAGAGCCTGGGACCGCGAGTCTACACTGATGCGCTGCATCCTGATTGATGGTCATTGGGGGCGTTCCAGCTGGGCGACCACATGGGTCCGGCCTCACCAGCAGCGCCGTGGATAGGATACGCCCACTCATCCCTAAGGGGCACGCGCGCCGGTAGTTTTCATGCACATTCAGTGCACACATTTTACATGAGTTAAGGCAAGATTAGCAACGTGGCAGGGCACGTCGCCATTGAGGGATATTTGCACACATTCGCAGGCCTCCCTTGCCATGCCACCAGTGCGGTCCAAACAGCGGTGGAGGGGGGCCAGGCGATAGCTTGCAGCGTTGAGCCTGGACCTTTGGCGACGGTGACACATGCCTCTGGTCACACTGCCCCTCGGACGCGTCGTATTCTTCCAACTGCAGGCCCCGCTGAAGCTAGGGGAAGTGGCTGGGTGTATCAGCCAACTGGATTGCAGGAGTGCCCCCTTCTTAGTGCACTGAACTTCAAAGTGCAGTTTCAGCATACAATGGAAGGAGCCCATTTTGTTAATTACATAATAGGAAGGAAGCACCTTCCTTCGTGGTAGTCGTGTTTCTAAGGCTAGCAGTGCGTACGAGTTAAGGTCTCTGACTCCTACTCTGATTGTCATGTGTTCAAACCCTGGTGCTTCAAGGGTTGTCATTCTGAAGTGTAATTATCAATGAAGTGAGCAAATGTCGGGCCCGGTGCGAACACTTCAGCGCCCACAACAGGCGCAAAACACCTTGGCGCGGAAGTGCGGTAATAACGGTAATAAAAGTGGGCAGGTGTGCTGCCCACTTTTCGCCGTCTGAGGAATAAAGCTCTAGGTTAGCCTCGCTGGCTATGTCACAGCGTTTAATTTGGGCTGGTGGCAAAGGAGAGCGGTGCTTTACATGGGGAAGCTGTGGCGTAACTTGTGATAAATTTACTTTAGATGTTGTCCAGTGTCAAACGCCTATGCGCGTTGCACGTTGCTGCCGGCTGTGGCCATCGGAGAGATGGGGGGGTCTGCGTTTGCCTCGCCGGTATTTTTCGCAGAGCTTGGGTTTGAGCTGGTGGTTTCTGGAGCTGGGCATCGGATGCCGGCCTTGGTGGTCGCTGCAACATGGGGGTGCTGTTTGTGTGTTTTGTTGTGTGGTTAAAGATGAGCACAGCTGTTGTTTGTTGTTCAGTGTGCATTGGAGACAACTAGTCCCCGCTCCAGAATGGTTCTCATTACGGACAAAGAGTAGGTATGAGGATATAAAGGTAATGAATATTTCGGGCCATTTAGCTATTAGCTGCCCAGTTGTGTGAGCATATAACCCGCAGGTAATTTTGGAGAGTGAGGCTGCTGAGTTGGTCAAGCATTTTCTGCCTCATTTCAGGGCCAGTGTTTGTTACTTTTCAAGGTTAAGGCTCAATGAATTAGTTACGTTTGGGTGCTTGGATAGGTGGCCAATAAACCTATAGCACGGCGATAAAACAGTAGTTTTGTAGAATGTTGGAATGGGAGGTAACTTACGAGAAACGCATTATAGATCTGGGCGTCTTCGCTACAGGCTGACAGTGCAGGCACGGTGCTCTGGTTGTGTGCCGGGTTTCACCAGTTTGGGCCTTGGAGCACCAGGGTTGTTGACTGAGGGGGGCACGCAGTTCACAGGTACCGAGCTGCATGGTGCCGGTGAGAATTGCCAGGTTAAGGATAGATGCAGATTCCTCCATGATTTTCATGTTCATTGGAAGAAGGCAGTTCACTTAAAGCACCATGGTTAAATAAAATAGATTGCCCAGTGTGGGGCGGATGCCGGCACAAGCCATTTTCGTCTCCTATGCAAGGCGTTTGCACCGCCACTCCATTTTCAAAACGGCTGCCGCTTTCTGGTTTCGGCACCTGGCACATGCGCGGGTGACCTGTCTGGCTGATGCGGAAGTACAGAAGGCGTGGAGGGCCTCCGGTGGTCTCCACGACTCCCGGGTAAACTGCTTTTAGAGGTTTCGTTTGGCTACGGCTTGGTTTACACACATTTAGCTGCTTCATTGGGTGGTAGTGGATCTCAGTTGATTTTGCAGTTCAACTTGCTTTCGAGTGAATTGAGCCATTTTATTCAATGGGCAACACACTAAGAGTGTTCCGAAGCATTCTCAATACGCTATGCAACAAAGCTTAAATTAGGGCTTAATTTACCTTATACAACTAAACAAGCATTGTCTAAGCCAATGGTAGGGACGTATTGCAGGTATAGTGTGGTTGTGCAGCATATAGCTGGATGCAATGACAGAAGCGTCGATATACCAGCTGGCGGCACACTAAGCTTATACAAAAAATACCAGGTATGGTGCCACTGAAGGTGAACTACAGCGAAACAGTGAACTGGGATCATGACACTTCAGATAACTGGGACAGAAAGTAAGGCGGGCTGGATAACTTTTTCTTCTACCTGCATTGGCACATATTGTCAGGGTGATTGTCAAAGGGATTGCACTTCAGCCAGGTAATGTTAGCACCCATCCACACCAAGGTCATCCTCGGCTGCATTTACTCAGCCCAGTATGAGGCCCTTGTGGGTCAGTGCCATGAATGACTTAACCTCAGGGGGCAGCAAGGGAAGGCGAAGCTCTTTCCAAATCTGGCACAAGAACACAAGGCAGTCAGGGCCAACGCGTAGGTTGGGTAACTTGTGTAGGCACCTATGTAGTCACTCCACGAAAGGTTGTATTGTATCCAATAATGGGCACAAGGCAGATATTGTTTCAAACCAGATTTGACAACATTAAGGTGTTGACCAGGGTTTAGCAATCAAAGGGGTTTGTGCAATTGCCTGGTCTACGGGCAAAGTGAGGGCACCCCAGAACCATGGGTAGGTGACATGTTCCTGCAGTTAAGCAGAAATGCCCCGCCCGGTTAGCTATATTAGCCTCACTGGGTAGGGTTGCTGTCAGCCAACATGGTGTGTTGCTGTCCCAAGAAATGGGGGAACAAGGTGTCAACCACAAAAGGCTATTATGTAAGAGAACATTTGGCACGTCCAGTGGACAACAACAAAAAATTTAAATTTAATGAAGCAGGTAATTTTCCAATGCCGGGGCTGCGTGGTGTGAACCCACACCCACCCCGCCATCTGGGAGTATTCTAAGAGGGGGGTAAAGTAGGACTTAGTCTACCCTTAATGTTGGACAGCATATTATTGACAGTGGGCACTGCTGCCCATAAGGGAGGGCACCCTTGCTCATTGTCACATACTGCTAGTTATGAACACTCCTGTGCTGCATGATTTAGCAAGCATAGGGACAATTCAAAGGTTACGTATAATCCTTCTCGCCATAATAGCCAAAGTAGGCAGGCGGGTTGGGGGACCGGTCACCAGCAAGTGGGCTGCTGTCCCATAGTTGGGGCACGCGGAGGTGCAGGCACACACGGTGCTAGAAGGACGGCAGCTAGGTGAGACCAGCAAATAGATGAGGGCAAGGTGACCCACGGTGTCTGCAATCGTCCCGCCCAGAGTTGGCACGGGGTTGAGTCATGTGATGCAGTGGAGCTTTCCCGAATAAGGGTGATTAGTTCTTGGCACAAGTTCACAGGCCACAAGGGCCTTTGGTTTCATCAGACATTAGCTGATCTAGGCTAACGTAAAGGACTATTGTGATATAGATGGAGCCCATCTATCATCAGTAGGGATCGTTCACTTTCATCTAGAGTGGCAGGAGCCTCTAGACAGGAGAAGTCGCGGGTAAGACTATAGCTGTTTTGGTGGGGGGCTCTGACGGCGAGGGTGGCTATCTCCAGAGCTGTGGCGGAGTTACAGGGCGATCTGGAAGCATATGGATAAAGAAGGGTACCTCTGCGCGGCACCATAGGGGGTGCCAGAGCCTAACCCCAGGAGCCTCATCGGAGGTTCCTGGAACCTGTGTCGGCGCCCCGTTAGTCCTTCAGGCGGTTGTGGGGCTGAGCAACCGGGGGCTTGCCTAGCTCCGCTCCGCCCTGAAAGGGGCGTGAGTATAAGGGACCAAAGGTCATGTGATCCGGGAAGGGGTTCACCAGACGGGTAGTACAAAGTTGGTTCGCCACAATGCTGCTTGGCTCATCAGGAGGGCAGGTGGCGAGAATGCTGCCTGCCCTTGGGTCGCCCGTAAACTAACCCACCAGATTACATAACGTTGTATGTAATAAACCTGCAGCAATTTTTCCCAAGTTAAAACTTGTGTGGTGTGTATTTATTTGTGGGTTGCTTGCTAAGAGGAGGGGGACCGTTGCCCTGATGGTACTATAGGCACAGACAGCACTTCTGTAACAACAGCATTAGAAACTTCACAAAACATACACAGGGCAGTCAGCAGCAGTACATGTTTCACTCACCCAGTGAGCTGAAGTAGTGCACGTTTCCCTTACACACAATGAGTGCAAGCCTCACTCACACACAGAACATGCATAGGACAGACTGAGGCAATGCAGGCTGTCGCTACACAGCCCGGGTTATGCAAAAGGGAGGTTTTCTATGCAGGCTCTCACCACAGAGTGCAAATATCTGACTCAACAGAGCAGTAGAGATGCAAACCGTATTTACAGCCAGACCGAGGCCTCTTCACCCACAAGGCAGATAACTGAATTCTTCAACACGACGACAAGCCAGTTTGCCCTTAGAACATCAATGAACCGCGAGCATGCAAACAGCAGCAAAAGTCCAAAGGTGTAGACATGTTTTAGTTTATGGCGGATTACAGTGCCCAGCAGACAACTCTTGTAAACAGTAGGTCATTAACCCTGCTTCCCCGCTCAGAAAAGACGTAGCTTGAAACCTCTCACCCAGGGCCTTCAGTGAGGCCACTGCAGACTGACTACAGGGAGGGAGACCTTCCAGAACTGTAGAACTGAGCTACAGCGGCAGCTTCTCGAGGACACTGACCTCATCTCCCCGGAGAGTGAGAGCAGGCCGCGAGGTCTGACGCATGCAATAGAAACCACCAGAACACACCCTCCTTCGACCACGGTCCAGAGAAACAGAGAAAGGACACCTGCTGGGGTGTGGCATCCAGCGTGGGGGCGCCATTGAAGAGTGGTGTCAGTTAAAAATGGGGCAGCCATTGAAGATGACCCATGGAAATATAGATTATTTATTTATTAACAACCCTCGGAGGACTGCTAGCTGCGAAAGAGGAAACACCCCCTGATGACTGCCACGTGGAGAGAGTGAACACCACTGAGGACTAGCAGCCCATAGGGGATGAAAGGAGTACACTGCTGACTGACGTCCTCATGTAGAGAAAGAGATTTGAGTGATTATTGATGCTAAGGTGGGGTGTGGGAAAGCCATCTTGGGGGGTCGCCCCAAAAAGAACTTCCCCAAGTAAGACAGGCAGCATCTGAGTGGACTGACTCTGAGGATACCAGGCAAAGTAAACAACAACAAAAAAAAACATTGGTAGTATAATCACCCATGGAAGATGAAGGACGAAAAAGACAGAGTGATTCAGTGATAGACAGGAGAAGGAGGAGAGGAGAGCACGAATAGGGAAGCAAGAGCAGTAGAAACAGAAAGAGGTACCTGTAGGTCGAAGTTCGAAAAATTGTCTGAAAACCGACATGGGTAGATATTATTTCTTTTAAATACAGTTGGGGAAATCTATTCCTTATGTTGTAAACACCTATCTTCTCTAAGGATGTGGTCTCATATTGGGATCCTTTTCTTTTTTCTAGCACTGTCTCTCTTTTCGACGTTTCTTCTTTCCTCTTAGTCTTTGTTTCTTTCCAAGCTGTGCATTTTTATACACTTTTGATCATGCCTACTTGTTATTTTCTTTTCATTTTCTCTGCTCTCTCTCTCTATTTTGGCCTTTTTCACTTTGTAACTTCGATTTCTTGTTTGCCCTTCTATTGGTGCATATTTTTGTCTCTTGCTTAAGTTGTGCTTATGTCATCACAGAACCCCATGTGAAATGATCATGTATATTGGCGCGCCAACAGACACTAGGTAAACTTTAGAAAGTTTATTTGAGAGATTAACTGGCAAAATACAGGAAAATTGCCGTCATAAGGTTTAGTAACAGGGCATACATATCATTAATATAAAGAACGTCGCCTTGGGGACATACCAATCTGCCCAGTTGTCTCTGCCATGTGGAGTACCTCAAGGCTCATCCCTAAGTCCGACACTATTTAACATCTATGTGTCGGACCTTGCTAGTGTCATCAAAAGCCACGGGATGAGCCTAACTTCCTATGCAGATGACACGCAATTGGTACTGGCCATTAAAGGCGACGGTCTGGAGGTGGCCCAACGCTTTCAGAAGGGAATGCTGGACATAGGAGAGTGGATGGCAATAAACTGCCTAAAACTCAACTCGGAAAAAACCGAGGTGGTCATTTTTGGACCACTTCTACCACCTTGGTCTTTAGTCTGGTGGCCTTCTACATTTGGAGCACCTCCTACACCAGTGGCCAAGGTCAGAAACCTAGGAGTCACCTTTGACGAGGGCCTCACTTTTATGGACCATGCGAATAAAGTGGCATCAACAGCTCACTACAAATTGCGCATGATCAGAAAAATAAGTCCGTTCCTATCAGCAGCTGCCACTAAAACGCTGGTTAGCTCCTTGGTACTCTCGGCACTTGATTACTGTAATGGTTTATTTCTAAACACCCAGGTCAGGGTTTTAAAAAAGTTGCAGTCGATTCAAAATGCTGCAGCACGTCTACTTTCGGGAATTCCAAAATTTGCAGCCATATCTGGAACAATAAAACAATTACATTGGTTGACCATCCAGAATAGGATCAAGTTTAAGTCGCTATGCATAGTGTACAAATCCTTAAACAACAAAGGCCCCCAATTTCTAAAGGACCAGATGGTTCGATATCTCCCACCTAGACAGCTGCGGTCATCTAACCTTAACCAGCTAGTGATCCCCCGGGCCAAAACAGTATCTTGGGGTGATCGTCGCTTCTTGACCGCAGCACCCAAACTATGGAACACTCTGCCGCAGGACATTAGACTAAGCCCATCTCTCCTGCAGTTTCGTAAGAAACTAAAAACCTGGTTGTTTAACCAATAGTTTCTATCTTGAATGATTCCGGACGCTGCTAGCCGCAATGAGCAACACTTACGCAAATATTCATTAGCGCCAAGACGCCTGCGGGTATTTGTCGCGCTTTACAAATGGCAATTAATAAATAAAATAAATAAATAAATAAAGATCTATTAGAGCTCTGGTAAAGATTCGCCTTCTAAAGGTTCAGGGGTACAGTGAGAAGCAAGACCTTTTGTAAGACTTTAGACAATGGCTTTCATACAATTCCACACAGTTCTCAGACTTTGCACCAATGAGGAACAACCAAGAAGAAACATTTCACTACAGAACACACTCAAGGATTCTCTCACAGTCGTAGAACATTGAGTTTAGTCGGTAGCACAGTTTATTCAAGCATGCATATAAATACATTGTACAACATTTTTTGGGGAGGAGGGGGGAGTATTATATAGTGCAAACTTGACCCGAAGGTATCAGAGCACTTTACCTGAGTACCAGTTGCATTACAGATGGACGCATTCAATTTGGTAGGCACGGGGAGATTAAGTGATTTGTCCAGAATCACAGGATGTTTTGCGTCCCTGCCGAGACTTGAACCCAGCTTCGAGGTCAACAGCCATAGCTGCTGGGCTACATCCTCTCACCCTGGGACAGCTGGGAAGTCCTAGGTTAAGAATGGTGTGGGAGAAGTCTCTGGTAATGCTCCCATTTTATTAGTGTGAAGCTCGAAATTCTTTATTAGAGCAGGGAATCAACAATAATAATCTCACGTGGTGTATTACGGCAGTGGTTCAAGATGGAGGACAGTGTAAACACAGCCTTGTGTTAGCATAAGCTAGGTTTCTAATGCAGTTAAAGAAAATCAGGTCTCACAACCCCACCGGCAATGATTTCCGAATCATCGCTCTATCACTTTAATACATTATATCGTTCATCAACTTTGTGTTCTTCTTAGATTATCCCAGATCCGTCAGTGCATCCTGGAGATCACTTTGCATCTCTTCAACTTTTATAACAAGTCTCTTACTTTTTCTTCCTCTCGTTGCTGACAGCTTCTTGAGTATGTAGTCTATTTTAATGCTAGATGACATTCTTTGCAAAAAGTTAGGAAAATAAGTGCACTTACAATGCTAATTGCTACAACCAAAAGAGCAGCTAGACGCAGTTTTAAAGTGCCTCCACTTACCCTACCAAGCCATTCCCCTATATTAGCAACACCGCTGCCAATGAACTCCAACACAGAACCTATTCCTTCCCATGCCCCTAAATCTTCCAGCTCAGTTAGTTCATGCGTTATGTTTGTAATGTTAGTAATGTAGCTGTCAAGCTGCTTATCCATGCACAATTTGTAAGAGCCATTAAAGAAAATGGGGTAGCCCTCAAGGTATGGACCTGGGTATAATACAATATAAATAAACAATGGTCCTAGACCTATTGATAAAGATAATTGACCCAATCAATCTTCATTCATTAATTTTGACATTCTAGAGCACTTCAACTGAATCTGCTCCAATTTAGTTAATAGTCTTAGGCGGAAGAACACAGCAAGTCACTACAACCAAGCCAGAGATACAATGTATTTAATTCATTGTCTCATGTTTTTAAATTCATTTTATACAATAATGTGTTATTCCAATAAATAAAAACCAACAGAGAGGTTGCCCAAACAGAGCGTGCAAAGGAGAGTGATCAGAGTGTTAAGTGAATAAAGAAAGGAAAGGACTTCACAGCAATAAACATCACAATTTCACATTACTTGTCATTCAATAACGGTATTCCAATTTTTCCGTATTGAGTACCTGGCCAAACAGAAATTATTTTAAATAACCATTACATTCAAGATTTTCTACAGGGACATTCATGCCCTTAGTGTGCACTATGTAAGGTCAAGGTAAGGGTCCAAGGTAGGGGGGGATAGCATCGACGTTTCGACTCGACTTAGGGCCAACCGGTCATTTGAACCTGGGGCATGCGAGTCTTCATCAGGACAGGAAGGAGATGGGCAACCAAGGGGTATCGATGACCCTATACAAAATAGAGGGGATATTACCCAGTTGTAGTGGCGATAGTGATTCATTCAACAAACAAAAAAGGGGGAACCTTACGCTTACCTTAGGTTGGAGAAGCAACGAGGTATGTGTCCTCATGCAACAGTGCGTACTCGTACTCCTGTAAAACAAAATTGTACAGTACATCTGAACTTAATCAATTCCAGTTTACGGATCATCCGTCCAAAACACTATATCTGAGTCATTGTGGATGGAAAATTACCTTAATGGTAGAGGAATCAATCATCCAATTAAGGGGTAGGTACAACATTCCAAGTATGCGCCAATGTTTGGGTGATAGTACCTAGAGAATTACAGGCAACATCAGTCCACTGAGCTGAATCAGTATAAGTCAGAACAAAGCTAATTAATAGCCCACAACGGTTACCTTAATGCGATTCAATATTCTTTGGGTACATCCAAAGCTCCTGTCAACAAAGTTCAGGCAGCTGTTTAAATGAGAAGAAACCGGAGGGAAAAACCTAAATAATTTGCTCCATTTAAAATGCTAGTTAAAACATCGGCCGAGGCACGATGTAAATGAAGTTACTGCGCTCGTTCAGCTCGTTTGAGCACCCATAACCACAAAAGAACGGCACGAAAATTACCATTTGGACAGCGTTTTTCATGCGCGAAGGGAGAGCCGAGCCTAGGTTCCACAGGGACGCAGCAACACTGGGCTTACTTCAGCGTCCGAGTTATTAGGTTATTAGGTACCGCCCGCCCGCCCGCTGGTGGTAGTCCTAGAAAGAGGACTATCCTAATAACTCGGACGCGCAAGTAAGCCCAGTGCTGCTGCGTCCCTGTGGAACCCAGGCTCGGCTCTCCCTTCGCGCAGATCTAGAGGGCTCTGCCCCTCTGATACTGCTGCTTGAAACTTACTGAAGCAAGACATGCCCTGTTGAGAAGTTTTGCTGTGTAAAGAGTGGACTCCCTGAAAGCTACAGGTTAAAAGAGCTCATCTGGAACATCACCAACTAAATCTACACCTTGAAGAACCATCAGTGGATCAGTAAGGGTTTTGTACCAGTGGATTGTGGGAACTGACGTCCTCAACTTTCAAGGACCATATTGTGGCTTCCAGACCCTTGGAGTGAGTTTGAGACACTTTGAGACCCCTTGAGGAACTTCAGGAAGAAGTTCAAGAAGTTTGGAGAACTTTGGACCAACTTCGGACCAACTTCGGAAAAAAGTTCCATTGAGGGAACGACTCAACCTGGCCAGCCAGGCCGCCTGCCTGCCTTCAACTGCGAGCCGGCCAAGCCAAACAGGTTAGTCCCACTAAAAGCTCCATAGCTCCAACTTCTAGAAATTGGCCGGGACTAGAGAAAATCTGAAGCCGACAAACCCTCACCGGATCCGGCTACATGAAGAGCATTGAGAGACCCTGCGAGAAAAAGCTCCAGAAAAATGTCTAAGACCTCTCATAGAACAGGTGACAGGGAGCAAGCGCGAGAGCCAAGCCACCTGCCTTCCATTGTATGCCGGCCTGGATTCCTGGGTTGCCCGCTGAAGCGATCTTGAGAAATTTTCTAAGTCCGCTCCAGGGAAGTTGACCGGGTCCTCGTCACAAGTCAAGCCGGCGAACCCTCACCAAATCTGGACTGGCTGGGAACTTCGAGGGGCATCGAGGATGAAAGCTCCAGAAAAGTTTCTAAGTGTGAAGGTAGAAACTGAGCCCGGGACCTGCCGTGAGCTGGAGCCGCTCAGGGATCCATCGAGCCTGACCTGAAACTTTGACTTTGCCCCGGTCTATTGCAAGCAGGTATCACTATATGGTGATATAATCTTTTAAGTTTTATTAAATCTTTGAAAATGTATATCTCCAGTTTCCTACATTGGATATTTGTTATTTTGATGTTATTTTAAAGTTAAACACATTTCCTATTTTTATAAATTGGTGTTGGATTTTTATCATGTGTTGTGTCTTAAATATTTACTGAAATGGTGTTTTTAAATGCTTTACATACCTGTCTTTGAAGTTAAGCCTGTCTGCTCGCAGCCATGTTACCAAGGGTTGAGCATAGGAATAATTGTTGAGTCCTATCATGTGTTAGTGGCCTTATTGCCAGTGGAAGACCTACATTTACCCCTACCAATAACCCACTTTCCAACAGTGACAAAATCACTGCCACTCTTATGTGCATCACACTTCACTACTGCAATTTCCTTTGGCAACTTTAAAGGATCTAGCAAATTGGAGACATTCTGTTATTTTCAGATGTGAGAACCAGCAGATGTCATAAAACCTTGCTGAGACCACAGCGGCCCAAATTTGTGTATGACTCTGGATCCATACTGGCTGTCAGTAAAAATGTTAACTAGTGATCCTTCTAAGGTACAAAAGTTTCTAGTAAGGGCAAATAATTCAGCTACATGTGCAGATGTTACATGGAACAGTTAGGATGCATCCAACACCCCAATTAGTGTGTGCATGGCAGAGGCAGTTCTTAAAATGTGGTGCCAGTCTCTCAAGCAGGACCTATCAACGACAAAAGGATATGGTCAGATGCGGAAAAGGTTAAATGCAGTATGTTGGATCTCGGTTTTGTGCACAACTGGGTGACACTCACACAGTCATGGTCAAAATATCTCTCTGGGATTGGCAATACAGAAGCCGGATTTAGTGTATTACACCTCCTGATGCAACATTTTTAAAAAAAATGTTTTTATTAACAAAGCAAGCAGGGCAAATTATACATACATCAGAAAGGATATGCATCATGTGGATCACGTGAGTAAAGCAACCTTGATCAGTGTCACAATCCTATTGAGAGACACAGGTACTAAAACATCAATATTACTATTCTGAACATTCACATTTAGTGTTATTCTGAGGCACTATCATTGTCTGTAAGGTCTGGGGGGTCACAGATGTCACCACAAAACTTATTCCAGGCCCCCCAGATTTTCTCCCATTTCTTGGGGCACCCACGGTGGATGAATACCGACTTCTCTGCCACCATCAGTTCATCCATATCCTTGCACCACTTACGGAGGGTGGGCAGTGTTTCAGAGCCCCACAATAAAGCTATATTACGTTTTGCCAACATTACCCAATCCTGCTGTCGATGATTTAAGTTGTTCGGTTCCCATATGTTCAACAAACAACGACGGCGCTCGGGTATCAGGGAAATATCTACAGTCTGAGAAATTGTGCGCATGATTGCCGTCCAAAATGCTACTATGTGTTTACAATCCCATATAGTATGATAGAACGTCCCCTCGTCTCCACAGTGTCGTAAGCAATATTTATGTGTGGTGGATCCAATCTTAAATAGCATTGTTCTAGTATAATACGTGCGATGTAGTATTTTGAGTTGAACCAGCTTGAGTCTAGAGGGTATGGCTGTCTCTCGGGGGGAGGAAAGGGCCTCCTGCCATTCAGAATCATCAAAATCGCCCACGTCTCTGGACCAGTTCTGCCTTAGTGCAGACGTCACTTCAGGAAGGTTGTTTATCAATTTCCGGTACGTCAACGAGGTGGCCCTGTCTGGCATATGTTCTGTCAGAAGCCTATCTTCTAGAGGGGAGGAATCCTTCAACTGATGCAACATTTTTGACTGCCAGTATGATTTTCTAACAGCAGTTTAAGCTGCTGTTTGTCTAATGTTGCATGTGGGTGATGAGAATCTCAATCGAGTGGGGAACCATAATAATCAATGAATAACCAGTCACTATCCCCAAAGGTTGCTGAATGCTAAGGCTCACTGCTGCAACCACTTTGAGACAACCAGACAACGCAGCTGCCACCGGATCACGAGTAACTGAGAAGTATTTGATGGAGCGCCTAGTCTCCCCATGGGCTTGTTTTAAAACAGACAATCAATACCCATCTCTTTCATGACAAAAGAGTACAAATTCGTCAGTATAGTCTGGCACTTCCAGCGCGGGTGTGCTGCAAAGTAAATATTTGAGCTCCTGGATCGCTTCCATGATGTTCAACCTTTGGCACAGGGTCACTGACATCAGTGTGTGTCTACCTCAGAAAGGGCTTTGCCACAAAAGAAACGTTTAGGAACCACTGTCTGCAATAGCCAACCATGCTTAAGAACATTTGCACTTCTTGGGTAGTGGGAAGTTTCGTTTTAAGGAGTGTCTCAATGTGTTCATAGGACATTCGCATCACTCCCTTTTCTATCTGGTGCCCTAGATACATGACTTCCTTCTGACAGTGCTGTAATTTCTCGGGGGAATACTTATGCCCATTCTCAACCAGGTGGTTGAACAGAGAAATGTTGTCTTGTTTACAAGCTTGCTTGGCTATCATTGCAATCAAAAGATCATTGATGTATTGTGATAGAGCACGCAGGTCAACCGACTATAAATTTACCATACTCACCTGAGCCCATAATCAATAACACATAATTTATTCAGGTAACCTTCGCTCTACTACCAGTTATTTCACTTACTAAGTTCTATACCATTGACTTACCAATACTTGTCGCTGGTACCTGTAAACCTATTGGATCAGGGTGTTAGATTGAACATAAATAGAAAAAATAACATTTGCACTTATCTAATAATAACCACAGACTCGGGAAGTTTTAAAAATATTTATCTAAGTTTCTTAAATGGTCATGATACAAAGATTAAACACCAAAAGACTCTCAATAATGAAAATCAATATTAGACTATAACTATGCAAAAGATGTATTAAACAGTTTTCAAACATTTAGCAATAGGGAGGGTAAGAAAAGGATCATAATATACAATCAAATGATTTTGAGCATTTAACAGAGGGAGGGTAAAAGAAGGGAACATACGTAATCGATAGCTTTAACAATAGGAAGGGTAAAGAGAAAGGAAACAATATAATGACCAACCCACATGAATTTATATTTACCTAGAATGGTGTGAAGACCAACCCTGGCCACGGGCTGGACGAAGGACAGAAACCCCAAAAGTTGCAGTCGCCAGTAGGCTTGCAGGTGCAGATCAGAATCAGGACAGGTAAAGCCAAATTGGATCAGGACAGGACCACCAAAGGTTAAGACCGCACCCGCAGTTCAGTTGCAATGCCTGCGCTACTCCCTCTCTGCAGCTAACAGCCAGAACCCCGATTGGGTTATCGATTTCACCAACAAAGTGCTTCGCCAGCACTTCAGCTTCCCAGAACCCCGATTGGGTTATCGAATCTTCTGACAGAGTGCTCCGCAGCCCTCTGCTCTTGGTCACCTATTGAGAGCGTTGGGTCAGTGACAGGTCAGCTATTCGGACAAGTCGGACAAATTAACTAACTAAGCCTACCCTAGTTATACTATTTTTTAGGTCAGTGTACCACCCCTCAATGTTGCAAGTGTAAGGATCCCCAAATTTGATTGTACAAAGAATGAGGAGAGGTCATCACACCATACCAAATTGAAACTTTTACCAACGAATATTATAATAATGTGCCCACCCATCAAATTTTATTTTCTCACAAATGTTTTATTCCACCCGACAATGAATGTTCCAATATTGGTTACATTTTAGTCCATTTGAGAACTTTAACTTCCTTCGTAGGGTCAAGAGGTAAGGTTCCCACAAGCATCTTCTAGCAAGGTTGCTCTTTGACAGCGTTTCAAAGGTCATTGTGCTTCATGGACTTTGTGATTCGTGCGCAGTCGCAGTTTCTCCGAGATGGAGTTCAGCAGTAGGCGTCAGGCCCAAATTGATTTACATGTAAGAATAGAAAAGAAACAGTTTGAGAACACAGAATACATGAATGCACTGTATACCACTTATCTGTACTCTATTCCCATTACTTTATATTTAACTATTACGTTAAGGTTAAGCAGAACGAACAGCTTAGCAAAAGCAGCAGTGCAAGCTTCATGCATGCGGTTACGCAGAGCAGCCATTTTAATTCTAGTGCGCAGAAGCGAAAGTTTCCCCCCAAACGAAAGATACGTCATGTCACGTGAGTATGACAGACGCATGCGCAGTAGAAAATCCTGCGTAGCAGCAGCCATTTTATTTGCAAGCGGATTAACATTAGTAAAAGCACATATGCAAGCTTCGCTCAGAGGCCATGTAATGCGATATTAATAAAACCAACATGTTGATTAGTATATTAACGTTATGTCAAGAGGACTGAGTACAAGCAAGTCGCGTTACGTGCGAATCCTTGCTCCATCAATCCCCTCTTTGATGATATTTTATATCATCACAAATTAATGAAACAGATTCCTACTATTCACAATTCACCCAACTCAATCTCTTCAAACTTTCTATTTTGTTTCTTTTCATTGTTTGTGTGAACATTTTTCACTTTCTTGTATATATTTCCATTTAACTCTTCTAATTCTAGTTCATCAATATTTCTCTTTTTCCCTCTCTTATTCACTGTATATGCCTTTTCTTGTTTCCGACATTTGCAACAAATTATTATTCCTAAAATCAGTAAGCATATTCCCGCCATTGGCAACAGTATTCTACCTACAAAACGTTTTCCTACATTAGAAAGCCAACTACCTATTGAGGAGAGACCATCAGTAAGTCTCTTCCATGCACTATCAACCTCCAGTAGTTTAAGCTCTTTTTCCAAATGTGTAATATTTCTCACATACCCCTTAATTTCAACACTTTTGTCAGGTATGTAAGTGCAACAATGTTGCACTTTCAACATTCTACAGACTCCGCCCTCTTTTGCTAATAATGTATCAAGAGCAAGTCGATTTTGTAAAACCATTGATCTGATCGCAACCAATTCGGTATTAACCATCAAAAACCCTCCAGCAGTGTCAGTTGATAACTGATCCACTATTGTTGACAATTTGCAAATTCTGTGTGTATTCAGAGCCACTCCCACTGTAGGTATCAATGCACTAAATATATCACCTACTATTTCACCAAAACTAGCTCTTTTATTACGTATTAATCCATTAGTCTCTTCATTGTTTCCAGTGATTTTATTTACATGATATATCTTTGGGAAGAATATTCCAAAATAACAGCTCCCATAACAATGATCTGGCAATTTGTAATAAGCCTTGTTTCCGCATATAAAATAGATTCCAGGAAACACAGGTTCAGTTCCATCTTTGAAACCCTAACCCCCAATTACCTTATAATTTTGTTCACATTCTCTGGAACCAATGAGTATATTGTTATAATAACTTGTTCTTTCTCTATGGAGACAGAGTTTTCCTTTCTTTTCGAAATCCAGCAACATAGCAGAATGAGTTTTGCCATTTGGGGTGAACCCTATATTTTCGGCCCGTTTAGGAATTTTATGATTCTTATCATTTACCATTCTTTGGAAATTCTGTCTCCTTTTCTCAACCATATTCAAAAATATTTTCTCTTTTTCTTGTAATAAGCATGTTAGATTATTCCTGTGTGCTTCAGCTATATCTATTGTACCTATTGTTAGAAAATATTCACCCATGTAACGTGTTACATCACTCTTAGTATGTACATGATTCAGGTTACTACGTATAGGGAGTTCAAAAAATATCACATCTGAATTTGAATAGTAATATTGCAAAGGTCCTTTCTTATAGAATAAGCTAGCTAAAACATTACATGAAATACCATATGTTAGTGGTAAATGGTGGTAAGTCACACCTTCAGCTACCGAAGTAGGTAACTTCATACAGACATAGCAATATTCTATTTCCATAGCTTCTACGTAGTGTACTAATAGGTTTACAAATACATTTAAGTGAGTTATATTTTTAATTCTAGTATAATGTAATCCTTCCTCATCTGATGCTTCTAAATCTACCTTCTGTTGTTTAATGCTAAGTGCCTTTTCTTGTATATCTAGTCTTCTAGGTTTATCTGTCGTTTGTAGCTCATTAGTATCATTCTTCATGTCTCTACTCATTATGTAAGGAATAGCTATTGTCAGTCCTAACCATACCATGAGTACTATCGCTATACTACATGTGCATATTCTACAACATGTTCTCAAGCAGTTTCTTTTCAGTCCTCCATTACCAGTACGATCAGCCAATTCTAGCCAAGGAGAATTAACCCCTCTTTGTAGCTTTTACACAGTCTTTTACCCTGTGAAATTTTTCAAGTGGGTCTTACTTCTCCGTCAGTCTGATCAGCAATCAATTCGTCATCACTTTCGTCGCTTATTTCTAAATTTTCAAAATCTTCAAGAACGATGTAAGTCCATTCAGGGCCTCTGAATTTATTATTCAGCCTTTTCAGTCATGGACCTCTCCTTCTTGGTTGTATTACAGACTGTTCAGCTTGACTAGTTATTTCATTAACCTGTTCTGGTTCCTCATTTATTGTATTTAGACGAAGTCTTAGTCTTTTGACAAACCTTGGCCACATGTCTCCTTTTCTGAGTCTTTTAGCTGGCACTGTGCTCTGGCCTTCTTCCCAAGCTCTTTTATTTTCATTCAGTTGTGGCACATCTATTTCAATGCTGTCTTCTGTATCCCTCTCTATCTGACTAGGTACAGGTCTTATTTCTGTTTCTTCTGCCTGGTTACTGATCTGGCCTTGTTCAGGTATCTGCTGAATTTGACTTTGATTTGATTCACCTTCTTCTTCGTGAACACATTTTTCTACTAATATCTGGTCCTGCTCAAGCTCTTCGAACCCTTGATGATTTTCTCCGCTCAAGCTTCCCCCTTTTACCTATCTGTCCCTCCTCAGACTCTGGAGCTGTAACAGGTATTTGGAATGTCTGAGTATATCGATTTTCCCTTATCTGATTCTCCTCAAGATTACCATTAGCTTGAATTTCTGTAATCTGAGTTCGTTCTTCTAGACCTATCTCATCCTCACCATTACTCTGACTATCTGGATAGGTTTGACTTCTGGTTCTCACATATTCTGCAGGTATCTCAACTACTGGGTTCCAATCATCTTGACTGGTGCTTGGTTGTTCCTCTTCAGCTACTTCAGGATCGATATCTTGAGACCCCTCAGCTGCACAACCTTCAGCTTCAGTTTCATCAGGTTCAGTCACTCTTTTTGTATGACTGGCATGGATCCAGTGTGGTACTCCTTCGCACTTTACAGCTGTGGTGGTAACCAAAATCCCTTGCCGTGGTTTTTCCCACCTCGGTGCAAGACAAGATTTTTTAGTATGTTTCTTTAGCACTACCCAATCACCTGGGTTCAAGTCATGTGCTGGTGGTGCTTGTCTGGCTACAGCGTCTTCCACCAACCTGGTGAGAGATAGAACGCACTTGGTCAGCCAATTCTTTGCAGTACTCCAGTACTAAATCATCAGATATATTTATCAGGTCGTGTCCTGGCACCCATGCTTGCCTCATTGCTCTTCCCATCAATATCTCATGAGGACTCAAGCCTGTGTTCCGATCTGGAATACTTCTGAGTCCCATCAGAACAAGAGGTAAAGCATCCGGCCTCTCCAATCGGGTAGACTCATACATCTTTCCCAATCTTGACTTGATTTTGCCATTCAGTTGTTCTACCACTCCAAAAGGAAGCCTTTGGAGAGCATACATTTTTTATAAGCCGGTACCTGGGTCCTGAGGCTGTTTCCAGGATTGTATTGCCGCCGTCGTCAGGAGCCGCGCTGGGAGCGCTAGCACTGGTGTCCCTGTGTTACCACCACCACCAGGAGCCTGCTGTTGTGTCACTGTTCCTCCCCGCCGCCGCAGTCTGAACATCGAGAGGCCACCGAGCGGGAGGAACAGGACCAGGACTGCATTGCCCAGAATCCCCTGTTTGGGCCCCGCCCACACACACAACCACTTCCGCGCCCGGAGGCGTTAAAATTAACCGGGCTCCCACTGAGGAGCGGGAGCCTTTGGAGAGCATACAATTTTTATAAGCCGGTACCTGGGTCCTGAGGCTGTTTCCAGGATTGTATTGCCGCCGTCGTCAGGAGCCGCGCTGGGAGCGCTAGCAGTGGTGTCCCTGTATTACCACCACCACCAGGAGCCTGCTGTTGTGTCACTGTTCCTCCCCGCCGCCGCAGTCTGAACATCGAGCGGCCGCTGAGCGGGAGGAACATGACCAGGAATGCATTGCCCAGAATCCCCTGTTTGGGCCCCGCCCACACACACACAGCCACTTCTGCGCCCGGAGGCGGTAAAATTAACCGGGCTTCCTCCGCGTTGTGGGGCGCGCGCGGGGCCAGCCGGGCTAAGCCCGGGCAAAGGGCGGGCCCTCTTAGGCCCTCAGAGGCCTGAAGAGACTGGGCTGGGCCACCCCTCTTGGTCCTATTGTGCCCCCTGGAATATTGACAAAGGTGACTCTTTACATATTTCTTTTCTATACATCCATGGTACCTGGTATATGTTTTCCTAATTGATTCAAACCAATTGTACTGCCTGTTTATCAATTCTTAGCGGTATCCTGCAGAACGGTTTACCTATAGCTGTACCAAGATATATTACCACCATCATGAGTAAAAGCAAAAGTACACCAATGTCGACCCGTTCTACTTCAAGGAAAAAGCCTCAAGTTACCACACCCCTTCCAAGTCTTACCACAATTGACAGAATGCTTCAAAAGACCATAGGAGTTTTTGTCAATGCGATAGAGAGCACGGAGAGGCGCCTCTCATTACCCCCAAGTATGTGCCTTTCCACTCAGCCAACCCAGGACATGCACATGTACGCAAATTCATCCACCCATATGGCATATTCTCAAGATTCTATTCTCATGGAATCTTTTGCAGGCTTCCCAGATATAGAGAATAAGCAGCTAACACCATCATGCCAAACTCCCCCACCTGATTTCGCTACCTGGGAAAGCAGGTTGTCCTTGACCCCCAACATGCAGACAAACGCAGAACTCTCCACACCCACTAAAGCCTTAGCGGTAGCAGAAGTGATGGATATCTGTACTTCTAACGCTACTTGTGATCCATTGGAGGATAAAGCAGCTTCCCCTAATAACTGTACCCAAGGGAAAGGGAACGTAGGTATTTTGACATCTAGAAGGGCGAGGGTGGCAATTAAACCCAGGGCAAAACTGAAATATGTTAAGCGTAAATTTAGGCATGGTCAGGGGGTAACTGTGAGCTCAGCACAGAGAGACTCTAACATTGTAGTAAAACCTTCCATATTAGTAGACCAAAGTCAGTTGATAGTTACAGAGAGCAGTACAGGCCCCGAGATTATTGATATTGATACTAACCTGATCAACAGGGCAAGTGATAACAACAATTATGTGGAGACTTTCATGTTAAAAATAGAACATCTAATGAAGTCTCTTATGGTCCCTCTATTACAAAGAGTAAAAATGATAGGTGAGAAATTAGAAAAGATGGAAGAAGTTCATCTTCGAAACAACAAGATCTTGATGAAGCATGTCAAAACTCCCCAAACCCAGATCCATCATAAAATCAAAGCCAAGCCGCTGTGCCCTTTAATTAATAAGAATACCTCCGTAGCCACACCAGGCCCATGTAAATTGGCCAAACAATCACAGCTACTGGCACCAATAGATAAGCCATCCAAGGTCTCCCTTGTGATAACAGGAGGAAGTACAGAAGAGACGGTTCCCTTAAGTGTGCTGCCTAGCAAGGCGGGACCAGAAACTATAGAAGGGGGACGCTAGAGTGAGTGGGCAGCCGAGGGTCTAAACAACAACATCAGTAATAGTCAGCAGGACCAACCCAAAAGATCGGTGCTGGTCAGCAAGTTTTCATGTATTTACCTACCTCCGGAATCCCACCCCTTTACTGTGGTCATGATAGGAGTACCCACTTTAGGTGTAGGGAAGTTTGAAGGTCATTTAGAATTAAAAAATAAGGTTAGTCATTGGCTAACTACATACAGGCCCATTCCCCCCTCTCTAAGTGGGCAAATCCTACATGTTAGAAGATTAAATTGGGTGGGATAGAGGAAAAAGGATTATGAAGGTGACTGCATCGTAATAAATTTCAAAGACCGGCGGGTGGCTAACTACATTAGTGGCTGGAGTGAAGGAGATCTAGAAAGCAGGATCCAAACAGTAGATCTCAGCTAATTTTATCCCCCGTCCCTCATGGCTCAAAGGAATACACACCGACAGTACCTACACAGATCTAGGTACTATACTCATCACGATAACCATCCAATGGCCCAAGGCATTACGGGCCCTAACTATACTTTTGGACGTGGGCACTACGATTACTATGACACCCAGTATAGGGTACCCACTCACAATCGATTTGATGCCTTCTATCATCAGCAGGAAGGCCTCGAGGGAGTGGATTGACTCTATGAAAATACCTTAACATCAGCAACAGATATTTTCTCTGATTCAGGACATATTGTGGTAAACAGGGAAAAGGCGCAGGAAGCTTTGGACAATGATTTAGCCCCACGGGTCGCTTCAAAACAACTGCTGAATGACATCTCTGTGGAAATAAACGAAACAGAGGAGCTTTCAGGACTCCTGATGTCAGCCAATGACCTGCCGATAGACGAAGGTTCAGCTAATGCCCTGCCCGCACAGACTTGTGAACAAACGCAAATGCCAATAAGTGAATGGAAAATTAACCTTGATCCAAAAACAGTTGTAGGGGATAATACCGAGCTAAGCTTTGCTGATTCTCTTGGAAAAGCCACAGGGGATGAAGTTTCGGCCCCAGCAGATTCAATGGCAACGAGGCATAATGTAATCTCATGGAACATTGCTGGTTTAGCGGGTAAAATTAATGATGCGATTTGGGTGACTTTTATAAAATCCTTTTCAGTAATCTGCCTACAAGAATCATGGCTGGTAGGAAACAATGTATTCATAGAAGGGTATAAAAGTTTCTTTGTGCCAGCAGAGCCGTCCAGGAGCGGCAGAGCTAAAGGGGGTCTGGCTGTGTACATTGACTTAGCACTAACATGTTCTGTTAAAAGATTTCCCTTCTGTGATAATGATATTCAAATACTGACGGTTAAAAACGGGAAAGAATCTTTAACCTTGATTAACTTGTATAATGCTGTTAACCAAAAAGGGGATTGTAAGATTGCTGAACTAGGCAGTTTTCTTAGGGATAACATAGAGAGACTTCCACTTCAGATCGTCATCGCAGGGGATTTTATTGTACATCCCTGTGGGAATACAGCAAATACTGCAACCGGTTTAATGGGTTGCAACAGACTAGAAGGCTTCCACTTTGATCATACCCACCGGGGCAATTCGCTGAATAATCTTACGGATGAATTTGATCTAATTACTGCCATGTCCCAGGTGAATGATCATATTCTCCATGAAGTCCCCACATTCAAAGGCAGCGCGGGGGGTTCCTATATTGATCACATACTCCTCTCAAGTGCCCTCAGCATCCATATATTAGGTTTTAAATTCTTTGAGAATTCACTTAGTGACCATAATCCAGTATGCATTCATCTAGGAGGCAAGATCTTAAATGTACAAGAAAAAAGGCTAGACGGTAGGGTTCTAAAATGCACGGATGGCAAAAGACGCTTAAAGTGGGAAATGGTGAACTCGGCCCAATTGTATGAAAAGATTAATAACACGTGCAATATCGAGTTATCAACTTGCGTCTTTCCAGCACCCTCAGCCCAGGAAATTCTTTTAGCCTTCAATGGTATTGTCTTAAAAGTTGGGGCAATGTTAACCGTACCCTTCACAGGTCTGGTTTGCAGTGACCCAAAGTTGTGACTTGAATACGGCTTTAAAGGCCAGACCGAGGGATCCGCTAAGTATTAGGGCAGCTTGCCTTCGCTATAAAAAGGCTTTGGCTATACGTAAAGCAGAAGTGAAAGCTTCCACTTGGGAAAATCCGTTAGATCCCAAAACACTTGGAAACAGCGCAAAATTTTGGGGAGTTATAAACAAACCTTTGTTTGAATCCCCAGGCGATTCCTCTGTAGGCACCCATATATTAGAAGAAGAGTGGGTCTCCCATTTCAGTTCTATTTTTAGGTTTAAAGCATTTTTTATTAAGACAAAAGAATACGGGGAAGGGGAACAGGAGGTCAGGGTTACATACAATACGTTAGAAAAAAGAAGTGCAATATCAGGAGCGTAGTTAAGAAGCAGTTCGTAGTCCAAAGGAAGAGCATTGGCAGATGAGAGGACAAGAAGCAACCTGTATCCCTGTTCTGAGCATATCCAGCCCCCAAGTCGAAACAGAAGAAGCAAAGAGAATAACCCAAAAAGTCACAACCCAGCCCCTCCCGGAACCCCTGCCCCAAGAAAAAGGAAACAACTCCCCAACTCCCCCCAACCTTCCGTCCAATGGCCCACTACCAATACTGCCCGCCCCTAAGCCGCACCCCCGCCCCCCCCTGGAACCCGCCCCCACATTATCCTACTCTGCCGGAGTCACCGGCGGCGTCAGCCTCAGAAGTCTGAGGTACCTCGGACAGGTGAGCTCCCTAAACTCGGTGGTTAGCAACGCGAGGAAGGGCTGCCACAGCTCATCAAATTGGTCAATCTCCCCCGCCACCGTGAGCGACAGTTTCTCCATCCCCAACACATGCCAGAGTCTATGTAGCCAACCCGTAATGGAGGGGACAGTGGTGGTGCGCCAATGGATAAGGATATTCTGGACCGCAGACCCCAATGCGATTGCGATCTGCCTACCCCTGCGAGATTTCAGTGGATACATCAAATCATTAGGGAGGCCCAGCAAAACATACGCCGGGAAGCGTGGGAGCTCGATTTCAAAGTGTTTATCCACCTCGTCCAGAACCTCCTTCCAATAAGCGGCCAGCAAGGGACAATCCCAAAGAATATGTGAGAGGGTCCCCACCTGCCCGCAACCTCTCCAGCACCCCCTGTCAGTAAGCCTATGCATCTCACACAATCTCTCCGGGGTGTAGTACCAGTACGTGGACACCTTGGTAAACGTCTCAGTGAGGCCGGTATGGTATGCAGAATGTCGTGCCAGGTGTGCGATCTGGTCCCATTCCTTGTGGCTAAGTGTTCTGCCAAGTTCCCTGTGCCATCGTTCCCTCCCCGGGTTATAATAGTGGAACGGCGGGGGTTGTAAATGCTTGTAAAGATCAGTGATCAATTTGGCATCGGAGGTGCGGGTTACCAGCCACTGCTCATACGGTGTAATTTGACGGTCGGCGGTGTCCCGCACCTGGGGCTGGAGGGCCCAATGACGGACCTGCATGTAACGCAGCCGATCCAACTCCGTCAGGCCGAAGTCTTGCCGCAGCTGCTGAAAGTAAACCACGCCGTCAGGCCCGTAGACCTGGAAGAGCGCCCTGCAGCCCGCTGTTCTCCAATCAGGATTACCCACTATGGGTGTAAACGGTGAGGGGAAGGAGGAAAGGCCCCGAGCCTCACAAACTGCATCCCACACCCTCAAGGGGACCCGCGTGACAAAAGAAGCGTACAGGTTGGGTGGACGATGAGCACGGCGTAAGAATGGGACCTCCTGCAGAGTGCGGCCAGCCACCGCCTGGTCCTGAAAAAGCCAGTGCTTGTCGGACTCCCACCTGCTCCACTCTACAAGGTATCGTAGCTGCGCCGCCTGAAAGTACTTACGGAGGTCCGGAATGCCGAGGCCTCCTGCTTCCGGGGCAAGCGTGGAGAGGACCCTCTTCATCCGCGGCTTGCGGCCTTGCCAAACAAAGCGGGAGATGTCGGCCTGCGTTTGTCGAATCCAGCCCACTGGAGGCTGGAGAGGGAGGGCACGAAAAAGATATAGTATCTGGGGCAAGACCGTCATCTTAACCGCCGCGATCCGTCCTAGCCAGGACAGCAGGCCCTTACTCCAGCGGCCAAGCTCCTCCCTTATCTTCTTACTAAGAGAAGTGTAATTGGCCGCCACCATCTCCGGCAACGTGGGTGCCAGTAGGATCCCTAGATATGGTACCAGGGACGAAGACCACTGCATGGGGAATAGTCGCTGAAGGTCCCTCCTAGTGTCCGCAGCCAAAGACACATCTAGAGCCACCGATTTGCTCATGTTTATTTTAAAGCCGGCCGCCCGTGCAAAGGCATCCAGCTCCTGGATGCAGGCTGGTAAGGACCTCCTGGGGTCGTCCAGGGTCAGCAGGACATCGTCCGCATAGAGACTGACAGTGTGAACGTACTGGCCCATCCTAATCCCAATAGCATCTGGGTTGTGGCGGATCCTTTGGGCGAATGGCTCCATGTAGAGAGCGAACAAGAGCGGAGAGAGGGGACAGCCCTGCCTCGTGCCGCGCTCGATAGCGAAACCCCGGGAGCTACACCCGTTGACTCGCACAGACGCCGAGGGATACTTATAGCAGTTGAAGACCATAGTGCGGAATTTATCACCAATTCCCAGTTTCCTGAGAACTAGCTCGAGATACGGCCAATGAACCCTATCAAAGGCCTTCTCCGCATCAACTGAGAGCAGCATCCGCTCCCCGGGGATCCGCGAGGCCTTCTCCAAAACGTGCGTCACCCTCTTGGTGTTGTCGACCATCTGCCTGCCGGGCACAAAGCCAGCCTGGTCCGCCTCAACCAGACCGGGGAGGTACAGGGCCAGCCTGGACACCAAAATCCCCGTGTATAGCTTGAGGTCGACATTCAAGAGCGAGATAGGCCTATACGAGCCGCATAGAGCCCGGTCTTTTCCGGGTTTTGGGATCACCGATACCGTCGCCCTCAAGAGATCCGGTGGGATAGCTCCCGGGTCGGCGAAGGAATTAAACAGCCGAGTTAAGACATGGGCCACAATCGGGCTAAAGGTCTTATAGAACAAGGACGTGTAGCCGTCCGGGCCCGGAGCCTTCCCGTGCTTTAGCCGAGCTATAGCGGAAATCACCTCCTCAACGTGAATATCCCGCTCCAGGTACTCCGCCTGGGCGGGGTCCAGTGCCGGAAGGGGCACCGACTCCAGATAGTCCTCGGCGACCCGCGGCGAGGAGGGCTCCGCGGCGTACAGCGTTTCGTAGAAGCTGCAGAAAGTTTCCGCCACCTCCGCGTCCCCGGAAACCGCCACCCCGTCTGTACTCACAAGTTCCTTCACGACATTACGCTGTTGCGCGACCCGAAGCCGATGCGCCAGGAGCTTGCCGCACCTGTCCCCCCCAGTGTAGTAGGCATGTTTCAAGCGCAGGGCGGCGTATTCGGCTCTATCCAGGTCCAACGCCGACAGGATCTTCCTAGCCGCTTTCAGCTGCCTCCAAACCCTCGGTGCACCCGTACGGCGGTGGACCTGCTCAAGCTCCCGGACCTGTACAGTCAGCTCATCCCTCTTCCGTTGCCGCTCTCTATTTTCCGCCGAGGAGATGGAGATGAACTCCCCCCGAAGAACCGCCTTCAACGCAGCCCACTGTGTCGCTAGTGAAGTGTCGGCATTGCTATTGTGTGTCTGATAATCCCGTATGACCTCTTCTATACGTTTCACCACCGTCTTCTTGTGTAGAAGGGTGTCCCTAAGGCGCCACATCCCTCGAGAGGGGGAGGCCGCTGGCCAAGCAAACGTGCCTGTAACCGGCGCGTGGTCGGACAGTGATAGGACCCCAATGTCCGCCGTCGTAGCGGCGGCACGCATCGGCCCACTAAGCAGAAGATAATCCAACGGTGCATAGGTTCGGTGCGCATGCGAAAAGTAGGAGTAGTCCCTGTCTGTGGGGTGCATGGAGCGCCAGAGGTCGTGTAAGTCCATGTCTGCAATTCGGGCCTTCACAGCCTGGGAAAGTTCTCCAGTCTGCGGAAACCGCTGTGCTGACCTATCTAGTACCGAATCAAAGACGATATTAAGGTCCCCCCCTAGAATAACATGGCGATCGGGAGAGGCAGTGACATCCACCAGTACCGAGTCCAAGAAACGTTCCTGATGGTCATTCGGGCTATAAACGGAGCCAACCGTAAACGCTATGCCTCCCAAACGGAGGCGATAGGCCAGAAGCCTCCCCTTCTGCTCAGCATATTTATACAGCACCTCCCCCCTAAAGGAGCTCGCTATGAGGATGGCCACCCCCGCGGTCTTGGTCGCTGCAGAAGAAAAGAACTGGGTAGGGAACTTAGCAGAACGCAATCTATGGCAGTCGCGGGACAACAAGTGGGTCTCCTGCAAAAGGCAAATGTCAGCCTGCGTCCCCTCAAGCAGGGACAAAATCGCCCTGCACTTAACAGGATTATTCAGTCCCTTAACATTAAGGGTCACCACCTTCAGGGACGACATGTCTCCCAGGGACCAGGAACGCTATGCTGCGGGCAAGGAACCAGAGGGCGGGGGGCGCGGGGCGGCAGCGCGGGACAGGCCAGAGCAGGCCAAGCGCGGACAAGGACAGCATCGGACGGGACCCCCCCAACTTCAGAACAACACTCAACCCCACCCAAAACACACCCATGGCAACTAGCCAAATGTAAACTCAAACATCCCATTGTCTCAGTCAAGCCCCAAAACGGGCAAGTCCGTAGAAAGTAGAAAAGTGGACGTCCAGCCACTCACCTCAGCCCGCCCCCTCCCATCCCCCCCCAGCCCCAAACCTGGCATCGAAGAAGCTATGTTCATCTCCCCCCGGAGTGAGTCTAGGCCGTCAAGGCCACGCCGTTGGAGTCGGCCAAGTTCTCGGCTGCCGCCCTCAGGGCACCGGCCATGTCCGCCCTGATAGTAGGGGAGTCAGGACGCCCAGCGCTCGCTGTCGATCTTCTCCTCACCGATCTCCGCCGGCCCCGTCTCTCCGATCGCCTCCACGACGGTGTAGCTCCATCCTCCTCCGTAGCCGTGAGTCCCAGGACACCGCAAACGTCTTGCAAGGAGCGTAGTTGATGCAGCACTCCGTTCCAGCGAAAGATCAAGCGAAAGGGGTGCCCCCAGGAGTATGGTGTCTCCTGGTCACGCAAGAAGTCGGTAGCAATCCTGAAAGACCTGCGTTTCTGCAGTGTGATGGCGGACAGGTCCTGGTAAAGCGCAACAGGCCGTTCCCGGAAAGTTAGCGGCTGTTTCCTGCGGGCTTCAGACATGATGCGCTCCTTCAGCGGGAAGTCGGGCAGAAAAGCTAAGATGTCCGGCGGGGCGCCGATGACTGGCGTTGTCGGCCAACTCTATGGGCCCTATCGATGCGAATAGGAAAGTCTGCGGCCTCCCCCAGGATCTCCCGGAACAGGTCCTGCAGATAGCCCACCAAATCAGTCCCTTCGTCTGCAGATGGCACGCCCCGCACTCGAATGTTGTTCCTCCTGGACCTGTTCTCAAGGTCCTCGGAGTGAGCCTGGAGCTCAACGCACTGCTCCCGGAGGCGGAGAACGTCCTGTTGTAAGTGGACAATCTCATCGTCTCGGCGTTGAGATGCCGTCTCCACCGTCTCAACCCGTTCACCAAGGCCCTCCACCTCTCTGCGGACCTCCCGGACCTCGCTAGCCACTTCCCGCTTCAGCGTCTGGAAGTCTTCTTTGAGGGAATTGAATAGCTCCTCCATGAAGGATCTCGTGACAGGGGGTTCTCCTCCAGACGCGTCCGCCGAGGCCCTGGAAGACCCCGGCGACGGCTGTGTCCTGTCCCGTAGCTGCTGGGCCCTGCCAAGCATGTCCGGCAGGGTACGGTCCCCCTTTCTCGAGCCCCCTTTTCCAGTCATTCCTAGGGCTCTAGCCGCAAAGTGGGCACAGGCCCGCCGCTCCGGGGAATGCTCAGCCACCTGCGGGCACTCGATGTGGGGAGCTCCTGTCGGGTCCGGGGGACTGCGTCACAGACAACAAAATGGCGGGCCAGTCCGTGCGCTACCAGCCGTGGGCGCCCAGCCGAGACGGTAGCTGGAATCTGAGCTGGGGGGCCTCATCCAACACACACCACAGGGAAAGAGCCGTGCAGGGGCGGAGGGCGCAGAAATCCGCCGTCGAGAGGCTCCGGGGAAGGCCAACAACACCGACTCCTCTGGGACAAAATGGCGGCTGGGTGGGGCCGAGTAGATCACCCGTGCCCGGCGACAATACCGGGGCACCCCAGAAAGCAGGCAACCGGAAAAGGAACGCAGCCAAGGCCACACTGTCACTCAGAAAGGTCCGGAGAACCTTCTCCGATTTCAGGCCGATCGCTCTCCGATCCCGGGATCGGGTCCCCCAGTAGGCAGGGTGCCACCACCTCAAGTCCAAGCGCCAAGTCGCGCTGCCAAAGTCCTCCGCGTAGCGTAGCGGATCCTCCAGTCCGCAGCTCTCCCTCGACTCCGCCGAGCTCCGGGGCTGCCACCGGTCAGATCGCCAACTTTCAGCACTAGGCCCAGCCGAGGCGCATGGACAGCACTCCGATACGCTCCGCCTCCTGGGCGCTCCGTCGTCCCTCGATCTTCGATCGGTCTTTTGAGGCGCTTCCATCGAAGCGATTAGGGTCAAAGCGGCATCAATGTGTGCGCCCGGTGCTTCCCCACACTCCTCTCGTCCGCTGAGCTTCAGCGGGGGGAGAAAAGCTGAAGGAAAGGGCTCGAGCCTAGTTGGGCCGGAGGAGCTCCGGGAGGAAGCGTCCGCTCACCCCGCCATCTTGGCCACGCCCCCCCTCAGTTCTATTTTTAATAACGATATGCCACAGCCAGAACATAAAAAAGGTGATTCAGGAGACAACCCTCTGCGCTTTTCTATTCGTGAAGTGGAGAAGGGTATTATGGGCCTATCCAGTAATAAAGCACCCGGGCCTGATGGCCTGCCCCCGGACCTTTTTAAATCAAGGGTATCATTGTGGGCACCTGTTCTTTCTGCTGTATTTAACGCAGTTGCTGATCACGGATGCCCAAAGTCTTGGGGGGTATCCACGATAGTCCCAGTTTTTAAAAAAGGGGACCGTAACAGCACGTCCTGCTACAGGCCAATATCCTTAATTGACTCGGTGTTCAAAGTAGTGGGAGGTGTAATCTTGAACAGGTTAACAGCCTGGGCTGATGAAAACAACATAATTTCCCCGATTCAGTATGGCTTTAGACCAGGTCACTCCACCATCTCACAGTGCCTCAACCTGTACATGGTCTTGGGAAAATATACCTTGGCACGTCAGGGCACAATTCATATGGCCTTTATGGACCTCTCCTCAGCCTTCGACTGTGTCAACCGGGCCAAGTTATGGGAGGCTATGGGAAACATGGGGGTGGAACAGAACCTTGTTAACTTTTTGGCGGATTTACACCAGGACACCCGGGCCAATGTACGATATTCCCAGGACTTGAAGGTAACCAGGGAATTTGGAGTACACCGGGGTGTAAGACAGGGCTGTATCCTGGCCTCATTTCTTTTTAATTTATATATTAACAATTTGGAGAATAATCTTTTAAATACAGGCGCCGATTATCCTTATGTTGGGCGCAAAGGGTTACCTGTCCTACTTTATGCGGACAACGACGTTTTGATGGCTAGGACTGCAAAAGGGCTCCAATCGCTGCTAGACACCTCTTTCAGCTTTATGAAATCTAGGGATCTTGCCATTAACAACTCAAAATCCTTTGTAATGAATGTAGGCAAAGGATATAACAAGACGTTTTCATTTTATGTAAACGGGGAGAAGATTCCTACAACTAAAACCTTTTCATACCTGGGTGTCCTGTTCGATAATCAGCTGAAATGGGGACCCGCCGTACAGAGGAAAAAGGGGGAGATAACCCGGGCTAATGCGGCCATTTTTAACTTTGCAAGGTAAATGGGCAAACGGCCAATTGCTGCGCTGTTAAAAATCTACCAGGCTAAGAGCGTGGCGATAGGCTGTTATGGAAGCGAGTTATGTGGGCATACAGCTGTTAATGATCTGGTGGTAGCTGAAAATAATTTCCTGAAACAGCTGCTAGAGGTCCACAGGGGAACTGCCAATTTTATAGTACACGAAGAACTAGGTTCCCCCTATTTAAGTGATATCATAGCACTACGGCCTTTAACATGCTGGCTGAAATGCTGGCTTAATAAGGATATACCGTTAAACCACCAGCTCTTGAGAGAAGCTTTATCATGGGATAATATGTTAAAACTCCCGTGGAAAAAACACCCGAAAAACTGCTTCCTCGCATTGGGGCGCCCCGAACTCTTCTCATCCCCTGACTCTATTACCGTAGCTGATGTAGAGTTCGTGAAGAATACCTTTTCCCTTTCGCAGAATCTACAGCGTGAGGAGGCGGAACTAAATAAAAGCAGTGTTTGAAAATATGTTGTTTTACAATCCACATTCAGCCTGGGACCTTATTTGTCTTGGCCAATGTCGAGCTTTGACCGTTTTTTGTTAATTAGGTTCCGTTTGGACCTTTTCCATTTACTGCTAGCTGTTCCAAAAGGTAGCCACCAAGGCCAAGTGCTAACGTCCTGCGGCTGCGACCGTGTGTCTCTGCAGGACTTGGTGCACTTCTTATTTATTTGTCCTTTTTATGATACACCTCGGAGGGTTTATCTTAAGCCTCTTCTCCAAAAATTTAATTTCACCCAGGTTAGACCTGCACTTTGTTATTTACAGTTGCTAAATCACAAATGCACTTTATTTGTAATCAGCTTTTTAAAATTAACCCTAAAATGTAGAAACAGTATGGAGGTTAAATGCCTAGAATTGTTGTAAACCTTTGCACTAGATTAACTGTGTTTTATATTTCTGGATAAGTGGTTTTTAGATATTTGGTTTTAAAGATGTTTTTATCAAATTGTGCTTCTATGGCTGTTTTGTGTAAATAACTGAATAAAGATTTTCTGATTCGCTCCAGAAGCCTTTGGGCGGTATGCACGGTGCAGCTTTTGTTTAACATTGAATGCTTCACAGATTAGACTAATTATTTCACTATTAAAGTGTTTTCCTTGGTCTGATTCAATTGTTACTGGAACACCGAACCTTGGGATAAGTTCTCTGAGTAAAAGTTTGGCTACTGTGATACTATCATTCCTACGTGTGGGGTAAGCTTCCATCCATTTTGAAAACAGGCAGACAATGACAAGAATGTATTTTAGTCCTCGACAAGGAGGTAACTGAATGAAATCAATCTGTAATCGTATGAAAGGACCCTCTGCCTTCCCAATCTTTCCTGGTAACACTACAGTTTTCTTTCCAGGATTCATTTGTTGACAAATTAAACATCTTTGGCAAAGTGCTTCTGCTATGTTCCTGAATTTCGCATTGAACCAACTCTGTCTGAACAACCTAATCATGGCATCTCTTCCAAGTGGGTATCTCTGTGGAACATCCTAGCCATAGGAGCAAGCAAACAGTCTGGTAACACAGGCCTACCATCAAGGTAAACAATGACACCATCTTCAACCCTTCTTTGACAACCTATTTTTCTCCACTCTTCCTTTTCTTTTGGTTCTGCTTCATTTTGCAAATCTCTCACTTCTTCCCATGTTCTCACACCTTCAAGCAACATAAGTTGGCAGCTGTTTCACCTATTTCAATTTTCTTGTTTACAGCCATTCTGAATTTGGCACAATGTTGGGCTAACTGGTCAGCATATCGGTTACCAGCTGTCACTTCCAGATTTGTGAGCAGCACACTTGACCACAGCCACTTCTTTTGGCATTTGAATTGCTTCAAACAAATCCTTTACATAATGACTATTTTTTATTGGAGTACCTGAAGAAGTCAGAAACTCCCTTTGCATCCATAATTGGCCAAAGTCATGCACAACCCCGTAACCATACTGGCTATCAGTGTATATGGTCACTTTCCAATTTTCCCCAAATTTGCAGGCTTTTGTCAATGCAATCAATTCGGCTACTTGTGCAGACTTAACTCCAGGTAAATAGGATGCTTCAATTGGACCCCTCAACTTACACACCGCGTAGGCAGCACGCAGCCCTCCTTCCTCATGTCTCATACATGAGGCGTCTACAAATAGCTCCTATTCAGAATCAATTAACGGCTCTTCTCTTATGTTGGTACATGGTTTTGTACTGTATTCAGTCAATTCGATACAATCATGTTTGACTTCTCCCTTCACTTCTGCAAAATTTGAATTAGGTAGCAGGGTTGCTGGGTTCAGAATATTACACCTTGCAGTGGTTACATTCCTCACCTACAAGGATTCTCTCATACTTAGTCAGATGACTAGTTGTGAGATACTGTGTCTTGGTCCTGGTTAACAGGATCACAACTGCATGTGCAACATACACTGTTACTGGATGTATCATGAAAATAGACTCACTTTATTCAAGACTCATGCAAGTTGCAGCTACTGCTTTTAGACATCCAGGCAATGCAGATGCCACTGGATCTAGTGTGGAGGAAAAATATGCCACAGGACGTCTCATTAGACCGTGAGTTTGGGTCAAAACTGAAAGTGCACAATTATCTCGTGTGTCACAGAAGAGTGCAACATCTTTTGAATAGTCAGGCATCCCTAATGCTGGAGCTGTACATAGACATTCCCGTAATTTCAAGAAAGCAGTCATGCTTTCATCATCCCATTCCACTGGGACTTTTGCTCTTTTCTTTGTCATTTATATCAATGGTTTTGCTAGGACTGCAAATCCCACAATCCATTGCTACAACTCCAAGAAACATTCTGATCTCTTTCTGAGTTTGAGGCAAATTCATGTTTTTGATTATTCTGATTCTTTCGGAAGTATCCCTTCTGACACCTCTTTCTATGTGGTGCCCCAGATATTTCACTGTTGTGGTGCAATATTGTATTTTTTCAGGTGACACTTGATGTCCTCCTTAACCTAAATGGTTCAGTAAAGCAATGGTATCAACAACGCAGTCTTTTCGAGTTTTAGACGCCACCATTAGGTCATCTATATACTGAACCAGGACTGACTGTCCGGGCAGCACTAAAGACTCAAGACACTTTTTCAAAATCTGATTAAAAATCAATAGACTCTATGTATACCCCTGTGGAAGGCGGTTCCAGACGTACACATGACTGTCTAATTCAAAAGAAAAAAGAAATTTGCTATCTGGGTGCAATGGAATGGAGAAAAATGCGTGACACAAATTTATCACAGTAAACCATTCAGCCTCCCACGGTATCTGATACAGAATTACCGCAGGATTTGGCACAACTGGACAGCATGGGACAACAATCTTAATAATTTTGCGAAGGTCTTGTACAACCCTATACTTGCCACTTGATTTCTTTATTCCAATTATGGGTGAATTATATGGACTGCTCATTATTTCTTGTAAAACACCTGCTTCAACCAATCGCTTTATTACTACTGCAACACCTGCTTTTATTTCTGGGCTCATTTTGTACTGTTGAGTATTTGGGTGAACTGCACCTTCCTTCACTGTCCCTTTTATTGGATCGACATTCGCCATTAATCCTAGATCTTTTCCAGTAAAATCCCATACATTAGGATTTACAGTCTGTCGTAATTCTTCTGGTAAGTCTTCTATAGTTAACTTTTTATTTTCGGTTTCCTGTTTTGCTAACATTAATTTATAAACTCCGCTTTCCTCTGGGGTTTGAATTTCAACACCACTTGGGGTACAAAAGATAGTGCAATTCATCTTGCACAACAAGTCTCTGCCTAACAGGTTCACTGGACTTGAATCACACACAACATCTGTGCATTTTTTTAAAATTGCCTATTCTAACTTCCTTTGGTTCTGTAACTGGGGTACTAATTTGTTTAGTAGAAACGCCCACTACTTGGATAGCTTCTCCCGAGAGGGGTAGGTTTGGAACGTCTGCTGTTCTCACAGTAGAACGGGAAGCACCAGTGTCAAATAGAAAGGTGACATCATTTCCTTCAACCTTTCCTTCAATGTATGGACCTGACTTATCTACTGGCAAGGAGGCGCCAAGTACCCATTCCTCGTCCTCCCCTCTCAGGCACCGTCAGTAGGTGTCCTCACTGAAAAACGTATAACTCAAAAGATTTTGTGATATCGCTGTGTCTCTCCTTTCACTTCCCTCCCAATTTGTGGTATCCCCACTCTGGTGTGCTTTGCTCCTAAAATTTGGCATAGGTGCAAGGGGTAACTGATTTTGTATTACCTGCTGCTGTGGCTTCAGACGTGAGTCCCGTGCTCTCCACACCACTGGAGTCAAGCTATCCTGGCTGAAGACAGCTGATAGCCAGAAACCTGTCCTAGGATGCTTGATTCTGGTCCACGGAAGACATGGCTTGGCAGTTCGGGCTGGACTGTTCCCATGAGGCACAGGGTCAAGGCTGATTTGTATATGGCCATGCCTGAACTGGGGTGGTGTGGTGAGCAAAAAAACTATGGATTTAGGCCCAGATCTCTGTACTGGGGTGAATGTATGACATTGTTCTGCTTTCTGTCCATCAACTGTTGTTTTTGCATTTGTCACCCCGAGTGAAACGGGTATGCTCAGACGTGAGTCCAGTGCTCTCCACACCACTGGAGTCAAGCTATCCTGGCTGAAGACGGCTGATAGCTGGAAACCGGTCCTAGGATGCTTGATTCCTCTCCACGGAAGACATAACTTGGCAGTTCGGGCTGGACTGTTCCCATGAGGCGCAGGGTCAAGGCTGATTTGCCTATGGCCATGCCTAAACTGGGGTGGTGTGGTGAGCAAAAGAACAATGAATTTAGGCCCAGATCTCTGTACTGGGGTAAATGTATGACATTGTCCTGCATTCTGTCCATCAACTGTTGTTTTTGCATTTGTCACCCGAGTAGGATGGGTATGCTCAGACGTGAGTCCCGTGCTCTCCACACCACTGGAGTCAAGCTATCCTGGCTGAAGATGGCTGATAGCCAGAAACCGGTCCTAGGATGCTTGATTCCGGTCCACGGAAGACATGGCTTGTCAGTTCGGGCTGGACTGTTCCCATGAGGCACAGGGTCAAGGCTGATTTGCATATGGCCATGCCTGAACTGGGGTGGTGAGCAAAAAACAATGGATTTAGGCCCAGATCTCTGTACTGGGGTGAATGTATAACATTGTTCTGCATTCTGTCCATCAACTGATGTTTTTGCATTTGTCACCCCGAGTGGGACGGGTATGCTCAGACGTGAGTCCAGTGCACTCTACACCACTGGAGTCAAGTTATCCTGGCTGAACACGGCTGATAGCCAGAAACCGGTCCTAGGATGCTTGATTCCGGTCCACGGAAGACATGGCTTGGCAGTTAGGGCTGGACTGTTCCCATGAGGCACAGGGTCAAGGCTGATTTGCATATGGCCATGCCTGAACTGGGGTGGTGTGGCGAGCAGAAAAACTATGGATTTAGGCCCAGATCTCTGTACTGGGGTGAATGTATGACATTGTTCTGCATTCTGTCCATCAACTGTGGTTTTTGCTGTGGCTTCTGTGGCACCTCATTCTGCATCTGTGGATTCAAATCATTAGTTTGGACAGTGTTATTTTGCACAGCCTTACACGCGTTCTTCCAGTGCCCCAACTTGCCACACCCGTGACAGGGGATCTTCTTTTTCGCTTCCTCTCTATTGAATTTTCCCCTTGACTTAACCCCATTACCATCACCTTGATTCTGATTATTGTTTATCTGACTCAATTGAAGCTCTTGTTGCTCTGTTAATTTCACTTGTGCCCACATTACTTTCTCCTTTAACTCTTTTTGTTTATTTTCGAGCTCATCTTTCCAGTATTTTGCATATTTAAGGATTTCATCAATCGGCTTGGCCTGGCAGCAAATTTTATGTTCCTTAATCCATTGCGAAATTTCTGGCCTTAATCCTGACACACATCTATAGGTGAAATGCGTCATGTCCTTCATATCAATGTTGTCCAGACCACTATACTGTTTAAACACCTGTAACAGGCGTTCATACTATGCATGCACAGACTCATCTTTATTCTGGGTAGTCCTATCTATTCTAGTCCAATCTGTCTCTTTTGCAGGCACCTTTCCTTTGAGGTAGAGTTGTATTTCTTCATAAGGCCATCAGAAGGTGCCCCTGTCTTTGGGTCTCTAGGGTACTCATCACTAGGCCAATCAATAGCAATTTTACATTCTGTCCACAAATCTACAGGAACAACAGTGTCAAATAATCCATCTAAATATTTCAAAAGACATTTTGAAACCTTCACCAATCGCTCGACCTGTGTGTACCATTTGACAGGTTTTTCTCGAAGTTTTGGGAAATCATTTATAAATGACAAAATATCCTGTCGGGACCAAGGGACATGTACATAACCTCCACCTGGTACCTCTATTATGGGGCATCATTTTTTTACCTTTTCTGTCTCTTTTAATACATATTCAGAAAGCGTTTGTTTTGATCGAGCCTCTTCCTTTTTCTTTGCCCATCTAATTTTCCATTTTTTTAAGACACCCCATTTCTGCAATAATAACATCAAGTCCTTGATTTGGACTTTTTTCCCTGACTCATTCATGTTTTCCAAATCTTTGTCAAAAAATTCAACTCAATATGGTTTTTGTAACACTTTTGATTTGCCAATGTCAATTCCCATATTAGCTGCCGTATCCATTAGTTTTTCATGAAACACTTTTGTATTTCTAGTAATGCTTTTACATATAAACAGTAACTCATCTTCAGTGAATGTATTTAACCTGTCCAATCCCACATTTCCAGCCATCATTTCCTCTAATTCAACTCTTAATTTAAATATGTCCAATACTTTTGGCTGTGACTTTGGTTTCTCTATTTCTCGTGCCATCTCTCTATTTCCTTTGGGGTTACTACGGTGGCTCTTCTTGTACCTGAGGATGTCTCCATCTGTACTTCGCAAGAATTCATAGGAGTGTTTTTCCTGATCGATTCACTCACTGGTTCTCTTATGGGCAAATCCATCAGAGAAATCACTGCCTGATCATCAACTATTAAGAGTTCTTTCTTGGCTGAACTACGGGTGTAGTCAGACCGGGAGTTTTAGGACTAACTTGTTTGTCTCTGTATAAAGGAACAACTGGGCCAATAGTTACCGGAATTGTCAGGGCTTCAGGACTTGTATTTAATTGGAAAATTTTCTGAATCAATTCACTTCTTTCTTTATTTATTGCTTCTCTTTCCCTGTCTTGCAGTACTTTTTCTAACAAACTCTCCTGTACCACTTGCGGAATCAGAGGTGGTTTCAGAAACGGAGCATTTGGATTAACTGTACTTGGTTCTTCATTATAAGGTGGTGGAATTTTCAATAATAAATCCTCTAAATATTCATCATCTGACTCACCACTAGTCATTAAATGTTTCGTTTTCTCATTCTTTTTACTTCAAGTAGGCACTCCTAAAGTTAATACAGGATATACAGATAGATTCATGGAGCCAAATTGCGATCGCAATAGCTGCGATTTAGCAATTGTGATCGCAATTTGAATAAAAGGAATTCATGATAGTGAAAATACCAAAATTGCGAATTCGCAAAATAAAAATTGCGAGTCCGCAAATAAAATCGCAGAATCCTGGAACAGGCCCATTTGCGATTCTGAAATTGCGAGAAACCATGGATTCTGCGAAATCATTTGCGAACTCGCAAAATAATCGCAATCGCCATTCATGAACAATCGCAGATTGTAGAAAACCCCGAAAATCGCTATTTGCGACGCGCAATTTAAGGAGAACCCAAACCAGGTGGTAACCAGTAAGGAAAAAAAAAATTCAAAAAAACTTTTGCAAACTACCAACAGGTGCAGGCCTGACCAAACACACTTAAGGACATGCAGCTGGAGCCTGAGGACTCTCAAAATGCCAGGACTCTACATGGTGGTCAGTCGGCGAAGGCTACAGCGAGCAGCACGGAACAGACGTAGGATCCAGGAGCGGATATTCCGCCAGCGGGTCACCCTTCTGGGCCAAACCAGGGAGCAAATTTACGCTAAGTACCGCCTGAATGGGGCAATGATCATCAAGTTGATTCGGGACCTAGACCCCCTGATGCAGCACCCAACAAGGAGGACCAATGCCGTGCCCACCCATGTGCAGGTATTGTGCAGCCTGCACCTACTGGCCTCCGGAAGCTTCCAGGGGATAGTCGCTGTTGCAGGGGGGATATCCCAGCCACCATGTCCTGCTGCCTAAGGAGTTTCCGGGATGCAATGCTGACCCGGCTACACCACTACATCTCATTCCCCACCACCCAATAGGACTTGAATGACACCAAGCTGAAATTCTACAACCTTGCACAATTCCCACATGTAATTGGATGCATTGACTGTACCCACATCCACATCTGCCCACCATCACAAACGGAATACATGTACCGCAACCGCAAGTCCTACCACTCCCTCAATATCCAGATGGTGTGCAACGCCAAGAATATCATCACGGACATAGTGGCACAATATCCGGGGAGCACACATGACTCCTTCATCTTCCGGCACAGCGGCATGCACACACGACTGGCCAGGGGAGACTTTGGCGAAGGACACCTACTAGGTAAGTACACATGCCCCCAAATAGCACACTGTGATCATGTATCTGCGCAGAACAGGCACTCACCCTGTGCTTCTTACCTTCAGGTGACAGCGCCGACGGTCTACGTGAGTACCTCCTCACCCCATACCTCAACCTTGCCACAGCAACGGCGTTACAATGCTGCACACATACGCACAAGAAATTGCATTGAGAGGACATTTGGCCTATTGAAGAGCCATTCCCGCATACTGCACAAGACTGGTGGGGCCATCAAATACACACCTGAGGTCTGCTGCACATCGTGGCCGTATGTGCAATACTCCACAACATTGGTACCAAGCGCAGGATACCAGTGGATATATCTGGCAGTGAGTCGGAAGGGGACAACCGCCCACCTCCACATGTGCATCATGTACGCGGAGAAAATCCTGCTGAAGGACACAGGTGCCGCAACCACATCACTATTAACTGCTTCTAGTGCACCCATTCCCCTCACAAAACACTGCACTCATGCATGACAAATGTAATAATGACATGAGTGTGATTCAAGTCAGACCATAAATCTTTATTGTTAATGCACAATAATTTGGCCTTTTGTTATTTTGGTGTCACATGAAGAGAGTATTACGTCATACCTCCCCATGCTGGGGTAGAGGGCTTGCAGGGGTGTCCTGCATGGCCTCCCTGAGAGTGTCTAAGTTCTCACTGTCGGTGGCGACGAGACGCACCAAGTCGTCTATCTGGGTCCTGAGGGACGGTGTTGGCCCGAGTTGATGCTGTCGGCCTGCTGCTGCGGCGACGTACAGGCAAGGATGCGCTGCTGTTTGTCGACGCTACCTCGCTCACATTGTCAGGCCCCCCTGGTTCTCCATGGGCAGTGGACTGGCTGCCGAGCACTGCTGCTGTTAGCAGATCTAGTGACCTGGCCACATCCTGGCAACACTGTACCATCTTGCCCTGCATGGCAAGTGACCTGCGTGCAAGCTGTGACGTTGCATTACCAACAATGTGGTTCGACCTGTTGTAGGCCGACAGGCGGGCCAGTAGTTGGCGGTTCGGCGGCGGCGGGTCATGTCCTGCTGGGCTATCAGCAGCTGGCTGTTCTCTCTGACATATTTTGGCCAGTCGCCTGCAGCTGTGTGTGAATTGCTGCCAGGTGACGTGCCTGGGTACGGTGCACCGCCAGCATGCGGCGTTCAATGGCCAGGCCAGGATCAGGAAGTAGGAGTGCCTTGCCCGTGCCTGCTGTGGCCTGACGCTGCTGGCGCCTCAGTGCGCTGGTGTGTGTTCTGGCTCCAGCTGTGCGCCTCGTCTGCCTCCTAGGCGCTGGTGGTGGGGCCTGTACCACTGCTGTGGGTGTCTGTTGGGGTGTTGGCTGGACACCCGTGGCTGCAGGGGTGGCCCTGTCTGCACGTGGTGGTGGTGGTGGAAGCACTGCAGTTGGCTGTGATGGACTGGGTCGTTAGTTGGACTGGCCCTCACCCTCAGTGTCCTCCTGGGTCTTGGCGATGTGCAGGGCCTCTCTATCTGTGCTGGGTTGCTCAACAGCACCTTTAATGTAAAAGTGTGCATAATTAATGTTATGTATCTTGCACAGCAATGTTGATACATGCATGTAGGCTTGATTACCCTGACTGGCTTTTGGATTTACTTTGATTTGACAAGTCTGGCTGTGTTCAGCTAACTGGGGATATATGATTACACTACAACTACCACAATGCAATGGGGCATTTCAGGTGTGCATGGGCTGCATTGTTGGGGATGTTATATTGCTAGCTCAGGAGTCATGGGCATTGTTGGGGGACAGGGTCGCAGTCGCATGGCACTTACCTTCTGATTGTTGGCTGGGTCGGGACGAGTCCAGCTGGATTACCCCCACGCAGGCTTCTGATGCGATGGTGTCCTCTGTAAGGCCCTCCAATGGAGTGTTTGGTGTGGCTACAGGTTCCACTCTCCCGGTGTCCAGTCGCTTCCCAAGCCTCTCGGCAATACGCTCCTTTGAACGACCTCTCAGGTCGTACCAGCGCTTTTTGAGGTCATCAATTGACCGTTGGGTCACCCCGACCAAATTTACTTTAGCGCTGATGTGCTGCCAGATCCTGCGCTTGTCTGCCTCTGGCCCCCTCCGGGAGTCTTTGCCGAAGAGGCGTGCATGGTCCTTGGTGACCCCCTCAATCAAATACTCGAGTTCAAGTTCTGAGAACTTGAGTTTTCTCTTCCTCTCCTGCCCACTGCTCCCTGCTGCATCCTGGGACATGTTGAGGATTTTTGTCCTGCTGGGGTGCTGCACAGTCAAAGGTTTGGAGCTCTTCAGAATCCTGCTTCCACTCTCTGGCTCTGTGTTTTCCGTTTGTGGGTGGGAAAGCCCATTTCCTGGTTGTGATGTCATCAGTGGGCTCAAAATGCGACTTCCCGTTTTTGCGATCTCGCAGTTAGCGAGATCGCAAAATGCGATTTCGCTAATTGCGAGGTCGCAATTTCTACATGGAAAAATGCAGATTCTGCGAAAATTAAGCGATTGTGGCAAGATCGCAATCGGCAATTGTGACCGATTGCAATTCGCTTTTTTCATCGCATTTCTACATGAATGCCATTCTGCGATTTTCAAAATGCAAATCGCTATTTCTCGCAAATTGCTGATCGCAGAATGGCACCTTCATGAATCTGGGTGTATATCCTTCCACTAACATGGACTGTCTCCATTGTTTCATTAATTTATCTATTGTATATTTTGGAAATCGGGGATAAAACCTACTCCAATTACCATTACTTCTGGGTCTATCTCGCTCAAAACTTCAGTTTCCCATTCCTCCAATGCCTCATACTGGGTTAATCTAGGTCTGGGATCTAATTCATTCATGCGAGTTCTCAGATTGTGCAAAACTCTGCCATTAAATGTACCATTTTCCGAATGCTAAAACACCATCATCTTTTGTGTACTCCATCCAATTTTCTAACCACACACAAGTGTGGTAGCCCTTTTCTACCATCATGTATTATGCGGGAGTATTTGGTGGTGGAATAATAATTCCTTCTCTTGTTTTAATTACTTTATATTTCTTGAAATACTTCCTAATTCTTTTAATGAATTACATTTTTCCCTTTCCTCCGTACATATTAAAGGGTCTTCCTCTTATATGTTGTTCTTGTGCAAACCCTAAATATCTCCTATCAGGTCTATTTCCTACAAGCGGACCTATATGCCACATATACTTTTTACGTAAGTCTTCTAAATATTCTCAATTTGTTTACAAATTATTTCCAATACCAGAGCGTCTTTTTTTTTCAGTGACCAAGCAAAATTTAGAATTCAAATAAATCTAACCAATAGTTGCGCGGCTTATATCATAAGCCTAAATCTCACGCTCCTGTGCTCACCCCTCCTTTTCAATTATTACCTCAGCTACACACCCGCTGTCTCAACCAATACCAGCTCTGAGTGACGTCAGCGCAGCTCCGCAACTGACTCCCTCTTTTGCAAGGTAATATGAAAACTTACAGCCAGATTCATCAAGCGAAATGTGCTCGCAAAAGGGCCAGATTCTGAGAATCTGGCCCTTTGCGAGTGCAATTTTTGCATTTGGGATTCATCATCCCAAATGCAAAAATTGCTAATAAAGAATTCGCAAATTTGCGAGAATTAGCATTAAAGGAATCTGTATTAGAGATTCCTTAAATGCTATTCATGAAACATTTAAAAATTGCGAATTCGCAATTTAGGACCGCTATTTACCACGAAGTCAAACCTCGTGGTAAATAGTGAAAACTTAGAAAAATGCATTTAAATGCATTTTTCTAAGTTGCATGTTAAACACACACATGTGTCCTTTGGACATGTGTGTGCACAACATCAATGTAAATTCACATTTCAGGGGTGCTACAGGGTGTCCTTTGGACACCCCTGCACCCTTGAAATCGCAATTTCATTTTGCAAATCGCTATTTGCGATTAGCAAATTGCGAGTGTCTTCCCATTCAATCCTATGGGCCTCTAGGCCCATAGGAATGAATGGGGAGATATTCCTTAATTGTGACTCGCAATTTGCGACTCGCAAATAAGGAATAATTAGAAATCGCTATTTCTTGAGTGATTTCTTGATGAATAGCATTTTGCTATTCCTTAATAGCGAATCGGTAAATTTCGCTATTAAGGAATCGCAAAATGTGTTCTTCATGAATCTGGGTGTTAATTTCTTTTACTTCTAATGCAGATTTTTATTATTCAACAATGTAAAAACATTTGCCATTGTACCTGAGTGACTAATTCAACGGAAAGTTAAATTTCATTCACTACGAGTAAATCCCTTCCGCTTACTCTTCATATACTAGGAATAGATCCCTTCCGTCTACCCTTCACGCAAGCATTAGAGAAACTGCTACTCCTTCAGACTTTTCCACTCCGGGATATACTAAGGCCAAAGTTTCACCAGCGAACCCCTTTGCTATCAATCAAGCTCAGACGAACCTGCTACTCCTTCCGTGTGACCCTTTCTAGGTGATATCACACAAAAAGTTTTGCTAGCGAACTCTTTGCTATCATTTATTCACACATTCATACAGGAAAATCCCTAAATAGGGCTTCTGGTTTTACCTAACCATGCACTTATTTCCTCTAGGTAAGTGACCTCACTGCAGTGTGGCTTCCATTTACCACCCGCTATTCTGCCCCCGGGGATTCCAGACAAAACATATAACAGGTACGAACAATTTTGGTTAATACATATACTCAATACAGAATCAATAAAAACAATGTAAAAAATCAGATTTGATTGATCAATAATCAGTTCATAACTAACTAGCTACCTATCTTGACTAAACCCTAACCATACTACTGCTACCAAAAGAATAAACTGATAGAGCGCGCAGGTCACCCGACTATAAATTTACCATACTCACCTGGGCCCATAATCAATAACACATAATTTATTCAGATAACCTTCGCTCTACTACCAGTTATTTCACTTACTAGGTTCTATACCATTGACTTACCAATACTTGTTACCTATAAACCTATTGGATCAGGGTGTTAGATTGAAGATAGATAGGACAAATAACATTTGCACTCATATAATAACCACAGACTCCGGAAGTTTTAATAAATCTTTATCTAAGTTTCTTAAATGGTCATGATCCAAAGACATAAACACCAAAAGACTCTCAATAATGAAAATCAGTATTAGAATATAACTATGCAAAAGATGTATTAAACAGTTTTCAAACATTTAGCAATAGGGACGGTAAGAAAAGGAACATAATATGCAATCAAATGATTTTCAGCATTTAACAGAGGGAGGGTAAAAGAAGGGAACATACGTAATCGATAGCTTTAACAATAGGAAGGGTAAAGAGAAAGGAAACAATACAATGACGAACCCACACAAATTTATATTTACCTAGAATGGTGTGAAGACCAACCCTGGCCACGGGCTGGACAAAGGAAAGAAACCCCAAAAGTTGCAGTCGCCAGTAGGCTTGCAGGTGCAGATCAGAATCAGGACAGGTAAAGCCAAATTGGATCAGGACAGGACCACCAAAGGTTAAGACCGGCAACCGCAGTTCAGTTGCAACACCTGCGCTACTCCCTCTCTGCAGCTAACTACCAGAACCCCGATTGGGTTATCGATTTCACCGACAAAGTGCTTCGCCAGCACTTCAGCTACCCGGAACCCCGATTGGGTTATCGAATCTTCTGAAAGAGTGCTCTGCAGCCCTCTGCTCTTGATCACCTATTGAGTGTGTTGGGTCAGTGACAGGTCAGCTATTCTGACAAATCGGACGAATTAACTAACTAAGCCTACCCTAGTTATACTATTTTTCAGGTCAGTGTACCACCCCTCAATGTTGCAAGTGTAAGGATCCCCAAATTTGATTGGACAAAGAATGAGAAGAGGTCATCACACCATACCAAATTGAACCTTTTACCAACAAATGTTATAATAATGTTCCCGCCCATCAAATTTTATTTTCTCACGTATGTTTTATTCCACCCGACAATGAATGTTCCAATATTGGTTACATTTTAGTCCCTTTGAGAACTTTAACTTCCTTCGTAGGGTCAAGGGGTAAGGTTCCCACAAGCATCTTCTAGCAAGTTGGCTCTTTGGCAGCGTTTCAAAGATCATTCTGCTTCATGGACTTTGTGATTCGTGCGCAGTCGCAGTTTCTACAAGATGGAGTTTAGCAGTAGGCATCAGGACCAAATTGGTTTACATGTAAGAATAAAAAAGAAACCGTTTGAGAACACAGAATAAATGAATGCACTGTATACCACTTATCTCTATTCTATTCCCATTACTTTATATTTAACTATTTCGTTAAGGTTAAGCAGAATGAACAGCTTAGCAAAAGCAGCAGTGCAAGCTTCATGCATGCGGTTACACGGAGCAGCCATTTTAATTCTAGTGCGCAGAAGCGAAAGTTTCCCCCCAAGCGAAAGATACGTCATGTCACGTGAGTATGACAGCTGCATGCTGTTATTGTTATTGTTATTGTTATTTTGGATTTATAGCACGCCCAATCACCTGCAGGTCTCTAAGCGCTTGGAAATCGATGTTATTACAGTAACTTGGCTCAACACCTCAGAGAGACACAGCTACCAGACTACATTGCGCTCAGGGCTCTACCGAACAGCAGTGTTTTCAGTGATTTCCTGAACCATAAGAGATTCACCTCCCTGCGTAGCCCCTCAGGCAGCTTGTTCCATAACTGGGGGGCCAGAACGGAGAAGGCTCTCCCTCCCTTAGTCACTAATTTGTAGCGGGGGCAGACCAGTAGCTGGGAATCCGATGATCTAAGTATTCTCTTTGGGTTGTATACTTCCAGACAACCTTTGATGTAGGCCGGAGCATGGCCGTAGATCGCCTTGTGAGCTATACAGAGGCTCTTAAATTCAACCCTCTCTTTAACAGGGAGCCAATGAAGATTTTGGAGTAGAGGGGAGGCCTTCGTTCTTCTGGGTAATCCGAAGATCAGTCGTGCGGCGTCATTCATTACGACCTGGAGTCTGTTTGTCAGCATTTTTGGAAGGCCAAGGTACAGGGCATTCCCATAATCAATCCGTGAGATGACGGTTGCTGCTACAATTGAGCGCATCATAGATTGAGAAAGGAAGGGGGCTAGCTTTCTCAGTTGTCTGATGATGTTCGTGCAGCTTCCAACAATGGTGGAAATTTGGCTGCACATTGACAGATCACAGTCTAGTTTAATCCCCAGGCTCTTTACGTTGGCACTTGGCTTTGGGGCTAATTCAAGCTCTGCAAGCCAGTACAGATCACTCCATGGTGAGGTGGTAGATGGAATTACTAATACCTCGGTCTTATCCGGGTTGATCTTTAGTAGGTTTTCCGTCATCCACCCTACGGTATACCTCAAGATGTTTTGAGCTTGGATTTGTGCTGTCCCTGTGTTATCGATACTCAGCACAAGCTGAGTATCGTCAGCATAATTAAAGACTTTACAGCCCATCTCAGTCAAGGATGCAATCAGAGGTTGTAGGTAAAGATTAAACAGAAGTGGGGACAGTGCGGAGCCCTGTGGTACCCCGCACTCTAAGAACCCCACCTCGGATATCGAATCCCCCAGTTGTATCCTCTGTGTCCTTCCCGAAAGGAAGGATTGCAGCCACTTAAAGGCCAAGCCTCTGATCCCAAAGGCCTCCAGTCTTCCCAGGAGCAGGTCATGGCTGACAGTATCGAACGCCGCTGGCAGGTCTAATAAAATCAGGGCGCTCGGTTTTTTGCTGTCAGCCATGCCTCTCAGTTCATATAACACCGAGAGCATCATTAACTCGGTGCTATGGTGCGCTCGAAACCCCGCCTGTCGCTCATGTAATAAACCATGGGATTCAAGGTACAGGGACAAGGACTTCAGCACGTGTTGCTCTAGGACCTTTGCAAGGAAAGGCAACTGGGAAATCGGCCTGTAGTTCTTCAGGACAGCCGGGTCTGCGCCTGGTTTCTTTAGCAGGGGTCTAACTCGCGCCTCCTTGAGATCACCTGGTAAATGCCCTGTTTCTAGGGACCTATTGAGGAGGGAGATGATCCGAGCTTCTAATAGCGGCCGTGCCACACGGAAAACACTCGGGGGACACGGGTCCGCTGGGGAACCAGATTTGGTTTTACCCATCAGCTGCTCTAGGCTCAGCTCATCCAACTCAGGGAACTGTACTATAGAGCAGTGAGCAGGATTATGGGCCTCAGAATGTATAATACCACTATTCACCATACTACTCTTTATTTCCAGGATGATGGTCTTTGCATGCGCAGTAGAACATCATGCGTAGCAGCAGCCATTTTATTTGCAAGCGGATTAACATTAGTAAAAGCACTTATGCAAGCTTCCCTCAGATTTCGTGTAATGCGATATTAATAAAACAAACATGTTGATTAGTATATTAACATTATGTCCAGAGGACTGAGTACAAGCAAGTCGCGTTACGTGCGAATCCTTGCTCCATCACTTGAATTGGGGTCGAATTGCATTATTGCTGCAAAGATTCCAGGTTCTTTATGAGTATCTGATTAATGTATGAGGGACTCTTGGTATACCCTTGAGGAGTGCAACAGCACACGAGAGTCTTTTGTCGGAACACATACGCAAAGAGTAACTGGCTCTCTTCTGTAGTCTTGTGTGTGTTAGAGATAGCGGGACCCCTCTGGTTCCTGACTGAATGTAGATTAATAATGTAACTGATTGAGTGTGGTTGAGACCCTTTATGATGTAGTACGTTCAGTTAACGGTTACACTCTGTGTGTGGCGTGTTCATTTACATGTACACGGGCTGGGATAACGCTACACCTTGCGACGAGATAGAGGATCACGTAACCTGAAGAACCGAGAGTGCTCTCCGGAGAGTTTGCTGTGGTCCACCAAACTGCTTGTGCATTCCATTTGTGGCTCAGTCGAAGTTAAAAAGTGATGGTTGGCACACGATGAGTCAAAGCGCCACTCCAGCCAGTGCTGGGCCTATAAAGAAAGTAAAGGCCTTACGGAAAGTTTGTCATTGGCTAGACATTTGGTGGTAAAGTCGAGACAAGAGATACTGTACCACAGTCTAATACAGAGCCGTCATTCACACAGTATGACAAAACCAAAGGCAGTGAGAGCCAGATACAGAGAAGCGCTAATGACAGTGATAGTCAAGTGCAAGTAATTACTAAAAGCGGATACATTTCTGACACAAAGAAATGCTAATGGCAGTAGAAACCAGGTGCAATGCAAAGAGTTGAAAGTGGTGAAGAAACAAAGCCACTACTCACCACCAAAGGAGAAGACAGAGCCTCACAACCAGAGAGCGGACTCGATGACCTAAATTTTTTAAATGGTTAGTGCTTGACGAAGGTAAAGGTCCAAGTGAGCAGAAGACGCTGCAGAAGTTTGCTCCACTTTGAACTGCGAAAAGTTCCACAGGTTATGATTCTGCATCATTCCTAAAACCACTGCTCCCTTTGATACTGCCAAAAAAGCAGAATATTAGCAACAGATGGATTGCTTGGATCGAATCCTTTGATTTTTATTTATTTATTTATATTTGGAGTTTTATATAACGTTGGCAAACCCAAGGGTATCAGAGCACTTTACAAAGGTACATGTTTATAACAGTGAACACATATAATGAATACAGCTGAATTGAAACAAGCAAAGTATGTGTACTAAAAGACAGCAGAAATGACATACAACCAGTACAACTGAAATAAAGCAAGACAAAGTGTGAGCACAATTTAGGAGGAGAGAAAGAACTGGGGGAAGGAACAGTGGAAGCAAATAAGACGTGTGGGCAGTGGATGTCCTGCTAGTTGATAAGTTGGTTGAGGAGGAGATCCTTTAGCTGCATCTTGAAGCTTAAGAACGAGGGGCTTGTCCTGAAATATACTGGAATGGAGTTCCAGAATTTAGGGGCAATGCTAAACAAGCACTGGCGTTGCCAATAGGTCTCGTAGTAGGAAAGTTGGAGCTATTGGTTTTGTAAATGACAAAGCCCTTTATGTTTTAAAAATAAAAGGCATTGTTATTTGCAATTGTTGCCAATAGGTCTCGCAGTAGGAAAGTTGGAGCTATTACAATTGCAAATAACAATGCCTTTTATTTTTGTTTTCATTTTAAATACATAAAGGGCTTTGTCATTTACAAAACCAATAGCTCCAACTTTCCTACTGCGAGACCTATTGGCGGTGGTGGATGTGGATGTGGTGGTGGATGTCATGGTGGATGTGGAGGTGATGGTGTATGTGGTGGTGGATGTGGTGGTGATGGTGGATGTGGTGGTGGATGCGGTGGTGGTGGTGGATGCGGTGGTGGTGGTGGATGCAGTGGTGGTGGTGGATGGGGTGGTGGTGGTGGATGGGGTGGTGGTGGTGGATGGGGTGATGGATGTAGTGGTGGTGGGTGTGGTCACACACACACACACACACACATATGGATGTGGTGGTGGTGGATCTGGGGGATATGGTGGTGGTGGATGTGGTGGTGGATGTGGTGGTGATGGTGGATGTGGGGGTGATGGTGGTGGATGTGGTGGTGGTGGGTGTGGTGGATGTGGTCTCTGTACTGGGATGAATGTATGACATTTTTCTGCATTCTGTCCATCAACTGTTGTTTTTGCATTTGTGACCCACATCCAGCCACAATGGGTCGGAATGGGGGATCCACAGGGTCCTTATGCATCTTGGGTAACATGTAAATGTGTGGTCTTTTAGGGTATTCAGATGTCAAAAATGTATATGTGTTTTCATCAATCCAACTGAAATCTTTAGCTTTGGTAAGAATTTGTGATAATGTCAACTGGAGGCACTGGTGGGATCAGATTAAACAATCCGGTAGTAATGCAAACCTTATATCTGCCCAATTTTGATTCTCAGTGCAAGTTTACCCATTCCAGAAAAAACAAATACATTAAAGCCAGCTTATCCAAAAGAAGCGCAAAAGACACACAGGATACAATCCATTGTGGGGGCGGGGTGCTCTTTGGCGAGGGAGGAGGAGGGAGTTAAGCACTGCAGGACTGTCGAGTCACAGCCTGCGGCCGTGAATAAGTCAGATGGCTGTGAAGCAGGGTGCAGGGCAGCGCTGGGGGAGGGTGATTGATGCCGGGGCAGCGGAAGCCTTTGATGTGGCTTGGCGGCCGTGGAGAATGACTCTTACCCCAGAATGCGGGTTTTAGATTTAACAGTCTTCAACCTCCTAGCTGATAATTGTACATGTTCTCTGAACATTTAAATGATTGTTGCAACCCAGCTCAGGGTATCTGCGACAATACAGTTGTAAGAACTGAAATACTGTAAATGCAAGCCCCAGTTGATGGAAATACTGACAGTCAAGAAGCGATTAAAATCTCCGACTAGGTGATTCAGTTAGATGGCACGGTGGCTAAACGTTGCACATCATTCCCCATAGTAGCTCACTAAGTTGGTAAAGGTGGTTGCTTAAGTTATTCTGTCAATGTAAATGTGTAGCCCTATTTATATCCTTGCAGAATGTCCCGATATCGTTTTTAAATTCTGGTCAACGTACATAGGAAGTAGTTTAATTAGCCAGAGACACCAAGAGTGTCTTCCGTCGACGAGCTAGGCATGTTCCCGACTCTCGGCAGTTCATTCCAAGTGAGAGAATCACATGAGTCCGCGAAAAACAAAAACATGCACATAATAAATCCGGATCCAAATCAAGTCCTGCAGCTCTGAATAGTGCAAATACATTATCATGTTATTGTTTTGAATGTTTGTTCATGGCGTTTCAACATGCTTGCTGCAGTGTTAAGTGTACACGCTGTATCCTCTTCACGGTCCTAAGATAGCCTGTACTTAGAAAAGTAAATCCCCAGGAATGTCGTGTAACAAAAAAAACAAGCAGGGATAAACGAGAAACAGGCCAAAAGGAGGCAAGGGGCCAGAAGAGTGAAAGAGCTGCAAGGAGGTATAATAAAAAGAGAGCCAAAATGGATCAAGGGAGCAGAAGAGGGAGGGGAATGTGAGCAGCAGGGCAGGGGGAGGAAGGAGGGGTGATTTTGGGAGGCTTCTGGCGGGGGGAGAAAGGAGGGGCAGCGGAATGCGTGCGAGGGAGCTAAATCTTTTGACTAGAAAATATAGCATCAAGATTTAGAATATGTCACTATGAATCCCATCCATCACTCAATTAAAAAATCTACATACACTAGATGACGTTTCAGTTTACATATGATTCCACGAGCTGAATAAGCCATCATTATTGTTGTAAACATAATTTTAAAACTTTAAACAGTTTCTTTTCAGGCACAACTGTTAGTGGTTGACCCAGCTGAAAAGATCAAAGAACTTGAGTAAGTGCTGCCTTCGCATCATCTCTACACGCCATCTAGTTTTACACGCTCTATTTTTTTATACTGAGAACATACTACTAAAAAATGAAGACGCGTTCAAAAAAAGTACAGTCTTGTACCCTTGAAAAGTAACTCAGTATCAGCTACATTTGCCAGTATTGAAAAAAATGAGTGGGTCTGTGTTTTGCAGGTTTCTTTGTTTCAAGCTGAAAGTTGATGGTTTTGGTTAAACACAAAGACATTCATTTTAGAGATAGTGCTCGGAAGGATGTCTAAAAGAGCTCCAACTTCCCCACACTAATGCCCACAGATCCGCTGCAACTGATCCAAGCCTGCAAGTTGAATCCGCGTGCCTGCGCAGTGCCTAACACACTGCGTTCAGAAAAGTAACTGTAAACGAGGGTTCTCAGTGTTCGGAAGATGTGTACTTGGTCCGTGGCACAATGAGTCCAATGGAACTGGTCAAACCTACAAATGTACATAGAAAGGGCTAGCCAGGGCGAACATGCAGTAACGACGACGCCTGCTTTCCAATATACCACCCACCCTCCATTCCTGTACTTATTTCTACGATACTGCCTATACTCCCTCCATTCAGGACTTTACCTTCTAACCTTGCGCTTCGTAGTGAGGCGGATATGTTCCGATACCTCTAAAGCGGCGACAAAGAACGTGCAGCCTTTAGCAACTCAGTCATCTAAGACCCGACTTACAATATAATAAATATATATGATACCTACAAGAAATATAAAGAAAGTTCAAAATGCTATCCCAGCAACCAATCCCAGCTCTGAAAGAAAGAAAAAAACATTGTAGGTTCACTGTAGTTCAGTCACAAACGGTGAGGGGGGAGGCAGGAGCGTTGCAGGGGGCGAGAGGAGGCTGTGGGGAAACTGAAAGTACGGCCGGCCTGCGGCCGGCCATGAATAATTAGGGGAGGAGAAGCCCTTTGATGTGAGGCAGGAGCATTGCAGGGAGCGAGAGGAGGCTGTGGGGAAACTGAAAGTACGGCCGGCCTGCGGCTGGCCATGAATAATTAGGGGAGGAGAAGCCCTTTGATGTGCTGGGCTGGCCGTGAATGCGCGTGCTTGTTTGCTCACGTGATTCACATGAACTTCAAGAAAACCGCAGGAACGAAGCCCTTGGTTTGACGATGATTTTGGCTACTTGAATTCTCGCTCCCTCAATGCACTTGCGCGCATTGTAGGTCACGAGACATAAAAAATAGCTAGTCAAAGTTTTTTGTTCGTGGGCTTTAGGTGGAATGAGTAGCAGGGTGTTTGAGCTTCTTAGTTTTTTTGTCTGGCCTACCTTTTTGAGTTTGGAGGCAAGGTTGATTGGTTTCCTAGTGTGGAGGGCTTTGTGAGTTAGACAAACAGTTCTGAGTCTAAAGCGAGCTTCAATTGGTAGCCAGTGCAGATCTTTCAGGGCAGAGGAGATGTGGTTTTTTGATTCCAGTGACCATCTGGCTGCAGTATTGAGAGTGGATCTATGGAGCACAAGATGTGCTTTCGTCTTGCCTGTGAGGGTGATGTTCTTGTGATCTATCTGGATAGCACCAGTGCTTGTGTGACCAATTTATGGTCATTCATCAGCAGGTAGGGTTTAATTTTGTTGAGAAGTTTCAGTTTGTAGAAGGCATATTTCACACTGTTTCCTGATATGATCTTTCATAATCACTTTGGGGTCCAGAGTGATTCCTAGCAATTTAATGGATTCAGCTAGGGTTATATTGCAGTTAAGAGGGTGTATGGAGTTTATCTATTCTTGAATCGGGAGGGTACTGCTCTGTCTTTGAAATGAGAAGAATTTCTGTCATGTCTTGGTAGAGTTCTAGCTTGTTTCAGGATACGCCGGGTAATTGCAGTTGTCAGAATTCATATTGCTTATTTTTAGGTCAAGTCTAGGAGGTGCATGCGCTGTCACTTGATATGCTGTATTCACAGCCCACCTCCAGCTTCTGACTAGCTTTTGTCAGTGTGACTCAACAGTTTGGCTTCTAATTGGATAATGCTTCCTGCTTGTCCCACCTTTTTTCTCAATTGTTGTCTACCATGGACCGCCCCCAGGACTTGTCCTCTTCCACTTGTGCTATTTTACTTTAGGCTCAGGAACTTTTATTTTTACTTTAACTACGTTTGAGAAAGCTTGCTCCCTCTCCTCAGGCTGCTGGTGCCTCCTCCTCCCTCCTGCTTGTTTGGTTTGTCTTGGCTCGTTTATCAGCGCGGCGCCTGCTTCATAAACGCTGCGATCATGTTTAGGGCCCCATTTAAATTTTCCAAACAAAAGCATGGGTTTGTATGTAAACAAACTTTCTTTTGTTTTATCAGCATGCCACGTTTCATGTTTTTCATGACATGTTGGGATTCCAGCCAGATGGCGAGAGCGCTGTACCGGAACCTACTTGTGCGATACAGCTAAAGGCATTTTTTGATAGGAGCGGTCGCCCCCCACTGTCCTGCTCTCCACACAAGTGCGTGCCTGGAATTGTGTTTTGTATTGCTGTTGTGTCCACCTGTAGCTGAGGTACTACAGGGCTTGTTTTTGCCAAAGTGATGTGACTGGGAACAACACGAAACCTGAACCACGAAAACTTGTGACTGACTTTGGAGTGCTTACTGAGAAAAATAGAAAAAGGCAGGCAGCAGAACTGCACATATCGGAAGGGGAAATGAAAGTGCACCAATATTTTCTATGCGGGAATCCCTGGCTAAGCCTTTAATTCACTTTCATGTTGCACCATGACTCCAAGGGGCATTTTCACAAGAACATGTGCTAAACATCTCCAAACAATGCTTACACAACTTTACACATCATAGCCTATCGCAGGAAAATAACCTGTGTCAACATGAATTCACAACAAGGCAGTAGCATGCAATAGTCTGCCGAAACAGCAGCTAATGAACGCGATACAACCACCTCCACTGAGATAAAAACACAAACCACAACACCAAAAAATGTGTGATGAGCCCATTGCGATGAGGAAAGCAGGGATAAGCACCGCCAGGCCCGCGACACACACAGAAGTGAAAACCACACTACCGGAAACGGAGAAGGGTGAGCCAATTCAGAACTGAAGGGACATCTCACACACAATGCAACACACACACATGGGAAGCAGAGCACCCCAACATCGAACACAATGTGGTACAAACACCAACATTTGCTCAAAAGAACACAGGACACATGTGCACCCGCCTGTGGCTGGTATACGGCCATACGCATCTGGCAAAGTACGAAACAGAGACATGAGAATGCACAAGTACAAACCCACATTCCTGATGGGGTAGCAATGCATGTATGGCAGAGAGTCCGTGACACACACATTGGCATACAAATCAAGACACAACACAGTTGGAGACAAGTGAAAGTGCAGAAACTTTATCAACAAGTGCCTGTCAGTATGGCCAAGACAAGTGCCACTATATGCAGACCAATACAGCAGCTTGCCTGAATGAGGAACATAGGAAAGCGCTCATGTCCACCTCGGGGAGTCCATCACCAACATAAGTCAGTGCCAACCCGCGTTGGTTGTCCGTGCCGGGATCATGAGTCCAGGCCAATTCAGCCATGTCCACTGTCGTCTTGGGACATCTGACCAGATTCCCAACCTGCAACCAGGCATCGGGACACATGCAATGGGTCACATACAGTTGTGGGTGCAGGTACCTTGTCACTCATCCATGAATGCAAGTACAGCAGCCTAGGCCAACAGCTTCAATGAACGATCGTCGTCCAACACATCTGACATGTTGTCGACGTAATCCATCAGCTGCCCCTTACAGATGTGCTGGCTCCAACCACTCGACCCAATGTGCAACAAAGCCCAATCGGTAGTGGCTCAATGTGCTCACTGCATACGACGACTTGTGCAATCTCTCAGACCCAGTTTCCAGCCTGCATGACAAACATCCATGCATGCCATAAACGGGCAACACAGTGACACTCCTGGTCATGGGCCAAAAGGGGGCGCATACACACTTCGAAATCCAGGTCATCTACCATTACATTGGAGAGGAAGACATCCATGGACCACTCGAATATGCACAAGCGACAATGCAACACAGGCTGAACACATGTGATGTCTGCAAGACGGAAGCTCAGCCGGTAACTGATCCACAGCACTACCAATGGCAGTGCCTCCAGTACATGCAGCAGACGTGCACGATACAGGTCCACATGACTGGAGTCGAGCATGTGTACGGGATGGTCTGGCTTTGCGTCAGAGGCTCTGCTTGAAGCGGCACTGGCTTGCCCTGCGCCAGTCCTGTGGATGAAAGGGCCCAGCTCGGTGCAATAAGCAGTGTCTGTGTGCAACGGGTGCAGGCCTCTGGTGGGAGTATGTGTGAAGGCCATTTCCCGCACGCTAACTATGACCAAGGACTGGGGGCGTGGCCACGGAGGGGACCAAGATGGCCGCCTCCGATTGAAGCTCCGCCGTTCGGGCGGCCAATTTACCACATCCTGCGGGCCTAAACCGGACCTGCCCCTGCAGCCTACCTCCATCCTGAAGCTGTGGCGATTTGCTACCATCTGGTACCCGTCTCGGGCTCGCGAGTGACCTGAGAGGCATCATTGGCGGAGGGGACGGAGCGCAACCCCCTCAGCGTTCTCCCTACCTGCATCCGGCCGTCTGGTGAGTGCTGCGCCGGAGGCGCTTTGACTTGTCCGTGCTCGCTCAGGGCACTGGGGGCCCACGTGCTCTCCCCCCGGTCTGGGCTAGAGGAAGGGCTGCGCCGGTCCCGCGGCTCTGGGGTGTGCTGTGTCGTTTGAGCCTGGTGCATAGGCCGGAGCCGGGTGCTCGATTTGCGGTCCAGCCCGGCAGACTCAGGGGGTTTGTGCATGGTGTCCTGGGCGCTGCGGGGGGGCGCGGGGGCTGTGGGGGGGTGCCTTGGGTGTTTGCGCCACATCGGTACCTGGTGGCCCCGCCATCCCTCAGTTCCCTCCTCCCGCAGCCGCTTGGTGGCTATAGTTGCGACGCTGCAGGCCCAGCAGCTCAGCCTTTGCTCCCACGGCAGCTCCAGTCAGCCATTTCGCCAGGGCATGCTACCTCTTTTATTCGTGTCTACTCTGAAGTCCTGGGGCCGGAGCATCGTCCTGGCCAGCTGCGACGTGTTGGGGACGCCTCTTCCCGGATACAGTGGTGGCATGTGTATGGCCTCTCTCTCTCTATTGCGCCACGTCCTGCCGCACGTGCTGCTTTTCTGCAGATTCCGCCGTGCGCATGATCTGCCGGTGCCACTCTTCTGTTCTTGGGCCCCAAGCTGTTGCACACTCCACCGTTCCCTGAGGCTACCTTGTGGTTTTTTGGCGAGTCCCTGATGCACGGTCGTTATTTGCTTGCCGCCTGTTGGCATTTCACCTGGTCTTAACCCCTGCTGACCTGTAGGCAGGTGTGTCTACCTCCTGGGCCTTCCTGCTAGTGCTCGTCACTCTGCTGGGGATGCTCCGCTACTCACTGCTGCCCACCCGCCATCATGGGGAAAAGGGACCCTAATCAGCGAAAGCTTAGCTTCGACAAGACCTCCCTGCTGGCTGCTGGATCCACTTCGGGCACAGCGGCTCCCCCGCTCATGAAGACACCACCTCCCTGGTCACGACCATGATGGGTGAGATGAGGGCTAGTTTCAAGGCACTAGACAGCAGATTTGACTCTCTGGAGCAGAAGCTAGCTGACATGGGGTCTAAAGTCCAGGCCCATGACCGCCGGCTGGACGTAGTTGAATCCTGAGTCTCAGACATTGAAGATGCGGCTACGAAGTCATTGAAGCAGCTCGAACGTGCAGAAAAAATTCTGACGGAAGTGGCCATTAAAAATGAACGTGGACGATGCAACAACATCCGCCTATTAGGCATGGCAGAGACTACCCAAACTGGTAGAATGGACATGTTCATCGAAAATCTCCTCATCGAATTGTTTGGCAATGAACCATTCACTCACGGATTTGTGGTGGAGCTGGCCCATCGTTCCCAGGGCCCTCGGCCTTGGCCGGGCCAACCACCGCGTCCTATAATTGCCAGGATCATGAACTTCTGCGACCGCGACTCGAGCTGCCCGTGAAAAGGGAGAGATACAGTGGCAGGGTGGCGCACTGCCCTTCTATCCGGACTTCACCCTCATGGTACAAGAAGCTCGACGAAAGTACACTGGAGTTAAAGCTTCCCTGAGGAATCTAGGCCTTAAATACGGTATGCTTTACCCTGCACGCTTCAAGGTTGAAGTAGCTGGTAGATTCCGCATTTTTGACACCCCCACAGAGGCGCAGGAGTTTTGTCATACCTATAAAAAACAGGGTTCCCAGTCAAACACCGACTTCAGAATGCCCTCCCCGGGGCGGAGTGACTCCCAGCACAGCGTTGAAATATTCTTGGACTCAGGCCCTGGCTGACATTTTCACATGTTTTCTGTATTATCAGCTTTGGGATTGCTGGACTGAATTCAGGTCAGGTTCATCAATGATTAATCGTATTGGTTTGCCTGGACGTCGTGGCGTCGCTGCCCCCATGGCGTACGCCTCTAATGTCTTGGTTTTTGCAGGAATTATTGATGCAGTGGTCTATTTATGCAATGTAACTATGCCATGTTTATCGCTTCATTTCAGTGCCACATTGTGTTGGATTTTCCTCTTAGGGGTTTGTAAGAGGTTGGGTGGTGGGTGGGGGGATTTGTTTGGTACTGTTTCATTTTTGCTTGTTACATCCTCTGTCGTCTAACAGAATACGAGGTGAGCCGCTCATTGTATAGGTCAATTTTGCCCTCCATGTCTATATGGCCAAGTTAGGTTTGCAGCTCGGCTCTTCCGAGCTTTCGTTAATGTCCTGGAATGTTTGGTGGCTGAACAATTCTAAGAAATGTAAGCAGGTCCTTAACTACATAGCCAGGCACGGGATCGATATAGTCTTTTTACAGGAGACACACTTATCTCTTGCTGACACTACACACGTCGCTAGGAGTTGGGGTGTACACCGCTACTTCTTCCACTACAGCAGATATTCCATGGGGGTTGCTATATGTATCCACAAGCGTGTACCATTTGCTTTATCTCATACCATCATCAACAAAGACGCCAGATATGTCATAGTCGCGGGGAACCCTTTTGGGGCACAAGATCACACTGGTTGGGGTTTACGGCCCTAACACCTACACCCCTTCTTATTTCCATGAATTACAGGTTCATCTACTCAATTTGGTGCCAGGTTTATTAATCATTGGAGTCGACTTCAATCTGTTGCTTAATCCAGCCAGAGATAGCACATCTTCTGCCCCTGACATTAAGGCCCGCTCACGCCCAGTTCTCTTCGACATATGCTCCCACTTTCCTCTTATAGACATTGAAGCTGCCATGCATGGATCGTCGCCTGCCTACTCCCATTACTCCGAGTGGAGAAGCGTGGCTCAGTGGTTAGAGGCGGCAGACCCGGAAGCTGAGATCGACCATGGACCAGGGTTCGATTCCCCGCCTCGGCGGGTCTCGGGCTCAAAATTCCACGGACTCGACAATTCTCGCTCTGGTGCCTACTCAACTCACGGGGTCACACTCTGCGACTCTGGGCAATAGCTTGCTTAATCTCCACTACGGCCCCTCGCGGCGGGATGCCTGGCTTTCACCTTGTGGACACCCTGCCGTGGTTTCTCACAGGGGAATACCAGGACGGGTTCCCTAAGCAAGCGCCGGGACGCTTACGGGCAGCTGTGCGCTTTACAAGTCCAGCACATTTACATTTACATTTACCACAATACCTGGACCAGGATCGATTACTGGCTCATCTCCCCGGGGGTGGTTGGCTGGGTAGATGACCTTCTTACACTCCCACGCACCCTGTCTGATCACTCTCCCATAGTTCTGAGATTGAAGATTCCTAGGGTGGGTGGCTATGAGAGGCAATGGCGCTTTCCCGGGAGGGCTCTGATGGACCCTGTTTTCACGGAAGAGGTTAGGATGGCCATTGAGGAAATATTTGAGCTCAATACGGGCACAGTGAACACCTGGGCGGTCCTTTGGGAAGGATTTAAGGCCACCATTTGGGGGGTTTTCCGATAGAAAACTAAGGTTTTTGACTAAACAGCACACAGCTCGGCAGTATGGTGAAGGTGACTGGCCGGGCAAGCTTTTGGCACACTTGCTTCGTCCCCCTAACACTTCATCTTACATTACGGAAATCAGAAGCCCCACGGGAGACATTCTCCGTACCACACCTGATGTTTGTGAGGCCTTTTTATCCTACTATAAATCCTTGTATACATCCACGTTATCGGATGACCGCACAGAATGAGATGACTACCTAGTCAAGTCAAGTCAAGTCATAGAATTTATATAGCGCACTACATACCCAGAGGGTTTCAAGGCGCTTAGGGAGGGGAGGAGGATTACTTGTCAAATATCCACGTTTTAAGTTGCTTTCTGAATGCCAGGTGGTTCTGGGTAAGGCGAAGGTAAGCGGGGAGTGAGTTCCATGTTTTAGCAGCCAGGTATGAAAAGGATCTGCCTCCCATGGTGGTCTTGTTGATGCGAGGTACAGTGGCGAGGGCTTGGCTACAAGATTGCGCTGGTTTATTTGGAGAAATACATGCAGGACTTCTTGGCCACTCCTATCACACAAGGCAGTATTGTTGAAGCTATTGACTCCTTGAGAGGTTCCTCTGCACCTGGCCTGGATGGCTTCTCTGCGGACTTCTACAAGTCCTATAAGGAAGTATTGGTCCCTCGCTTGGTGGAGGTCTATGCTGAGGCTCTCGAAATGGGCTGCTTGCCCCCCATCTTCAGGGAGGCAGTCATAGTGCTGCTCCCAAAACCGGGCAAGGACACCACCTTGTGTAGTTCATATAGACCTCTATCTCTATTCAACCTGGATTACAAAATCCTAGCAAAGGTCATTGGCATCTGACTATCGTTGCTGATGGAATCAATTATATCTCCGGCCCAGTCCGGCTTTTTTCCACACCGATCTACCTCATTCAATCTTCGGACCCTCTTCTCTGTGCTGCACGCATTGATCCGGCCACCTCTGCAGCAGAGGTTCTTCTTGATGCCGAAAAGGCATTTGATTCTCTGGAATGGCCCTTTTTTTGTCCATTATGCGACGTATGGGAATGCCCGAATGCTTCGTCTCCACAGTTGCACTGTTATATACTCTTCCCACGGCCAGACTGTGTCTCAATGGCACCATCACAGAGCAGTTCCCCCTGACGCGAGGCACGCGACAAGGATGTCCCTTGTCACCACTGCTGTACATTTTAGCAATGGACCCGTTGGTCCATCACTTTCAAGAGAACCACTTACACCACGGTCTCCAGTTTTGCACTGGCCCACTATTAATTCTGCTATATGCAGATGATACCATCTTATATGTCAGACAGCTTCAGATCAACCTTGAGCCTTTGATTTTAGAGATAATCCGTTTTGGTAAATTCTCAGGACTACGCATTAATTGGCATAAGTCTGTCATTTTTCCGCTCACCCCGGGTACTGACGAGTGGCCTTGTTCCTTCCCCCTTACATGGAACCGGGACCCGGTGAAATATTTAAGTGTCCATGTGCACTTAGACACCCCTTTCATCATTAGATTGAATTATGGCACCGCGGTGACTGTCCTGGAGGGCCAGATTGAGAGATGGAATCGCCTCCCCTTATCTATGGCTGGGCGTATTGCCATAATTAAAATGAAAGTGCTGCTACGGTTCTTGTATCTCTTCAACAATATCCCTGTGCCCCTTACCAAGGTCTTCTTTGCTCAATTACGATCCTTATTACTACGGCTGGTGTGGGGCGATAAGAATCCACGCATATCTTGGCGCGTTTTGGCGCTCCCATACGAGCGAGGTGGTTTTGGGGTCCCTGATTTTTATCTTTATTTTTTGATTGCTCAATAATCCTATGCATATCCTTGGTTCCACTCCGATGCCCGCATTATTTATTTGAAGCTTGAGGCTGACCTGGTCCTGCCCAGGCTGCTATCCACTACCCTCCTGTCGGGTTTCCCCAGAGACCCTCGAGACATTCAAACGGTCTCTTCAACCTGCTGGGCGTGGGGGAGACTGCACAGACTCATTGGCCTCGAACAACTATACTCTCCGGCTCTCCCTTTGCCCAACCCTACCTGGCTCTCGATTACGGGGAAGTCTGTTGTGAGACACACCTTGATTACATTTAATATCTTCACTATTGGTGATTTGTTACCTGATGGCCACGCCTTCTCAATCACTGAAGATCAACGCTTTACAGAGCGATCGTTTATGGACTCCTTTGTGTTGACCAGATTGCGCTCTTTGCTACGTGCCTCGTTCCCCACATTTCCCCTTGCCCCTGAGGAGGTGTCCCCCCTCACCTTTCTCATTCAGCATCGCTCGGGTGCTCATTTAAGGCCAGATGTAGGAGCCGAAATACCGGTCGGTAACAGCCGATTTCGGCCGTTACCGACCGGTATTTAGTAATTGGCATGTAGGGGCCCTATTTTACCGAATCAGTAAATTTACAGAATCGGTAAATTTACAGAATCGGTATTTTTACCTATTCGGTAACTTCCTGATGTAGGTGGGACTCTTCAGAGTCCCAAAGGCCTTACAGATTCGGTATTTTACCACCCAATCCAATTGGGTGGTAAAATACTGAATCCAGGTGTGCATGCACATGTGTGCATGCACACCTATGCCATGTGACAGACAGACATGCCCTTAGGGCATGTCCGTGTGCCACTGCCACATGGCACATATGCCAGTATTTGGGGTGCTACAGGGTGTCAAAGTGACACCCCCTGCACCCTTGCTGGAATCGGTATTTACCGAATCGGTAAACCCCGATTCGGTAATGCCCATTGATTCCTATGGGCTTCAATGCCCATAGGAATCAATGGGCATTACCGAATCGGTATTTACCGATTCGGTAAATACCGATTTTTACAGAATCGGTAATTCGATTACCGATTTTACCTACATCTCCCCCCTTCTATTTTACCGATTCATAAATACCGAATCGGTAAAATTCGGTATTTATGAATCGGTAAAATAGAATTACCTACATCTGGCCCATAGTTTCTAAATTATATTGTATGTGCAGTGATTTCCTCCCTTCCCTTGACTCCGGGGTGCGATCTGCGTGGGAGGCTGATCTGGGCTACCCTATCTCGGACGAGCAGTGAAAGTGGTGTTGTAGGGCTACAAAAGACATCTCCCTCAACAGCAGGCACAAGCTTTTACACTTTAAATTTTTGCGTAGGTTATATCATACCCCAGCACGCTCGCACAGGATTGACCCAGAGCGTTCCCATGCCTGCCCCAAGTGCAAAGCCCCCTTCGCAGACTTCGCGCACCTCTCATGGTCCTGCCCACTAATTCTGGATTATTGGTCCCAGGTTCACCGCACGTTTAGTGATATGCGACACCTAAATCTAGTCCCCACACCTGAGATTGCCCTTCTGGGCTATGTCACCAACTTCCCATGTGGTGTGCGTAAACTAGCGGCACTGGGTTTTTTGTTGGCTAAGCCTGAGGTGGCACTGCTATGGTGCGATCGCCGTCCTCCGAAACATGACTCTTGGCCCCAGAGTTTGGCCTTCTGCAACACTAACAGTGAGGAATTTTCAACCATGGTCTCCTCCTCTTCTAGACCCATTGACATCTGGGGCCCATATCGCACGTACATCACCAGAACTATGGCTGAGCGCCAGACATGTCTAGATCATCACATTGTTCCCGAGGGGATAGGTTGAGGGGCTGTGCATTGATTCATTTTTTGTAAATTAATTTGTATGTGCCACAGACAGATGTTAATTTCTGGATGCACGTGTGTGGCAAGTTGTTGAGCTATCGTCTATTGGGTTTACTGTTGATTGACAATGGGTCGAGTTATGTGCTCTCCCCCCTCCCTAGGGGTTTCCCGGACAATTGTCTCCCCTCTCCCTTATTTTCAATTCCCTTTTGATATTTGAGATTTGCCGTATTATATTGAATCCTTATTGGCAATTGCTGTAATGTTTACGTCCTCTAATCTGCCTATGAATTGGTCGATTGTTGTTATATGAGTATGCTCTGTCTCTTGTACTTATACACATGTGGAAATATGTGACACAATATGATACAACTAATTGTTTTAATTCTAGTTTTTTTTGGAAAATGATAAATAAAGATTTTTAAAAACTATGACCAAGGAATCTGCGTGTGGGATGTGTACACTTTGGTCTCACGTCGGGCAGTGTGTTGTGTTGGAGTCGCAAGCAAATGCTATTGTATCTGTCAGGGGTGCTGGCCACATGCAAGTTCCTGTTCGGAGCTGCAGATGTGCTACCGCCTGATAGTTCAGACAAAGGACATTTCATCCCTACAGTAACTTCACCATCTGCATGCAAACAGGAGATGTACAGAGACTTGTCGTGGGTGTGGTGGGACGTCTGCAACCCTGGGAATCATGGATGATATGCCCAGCACATGGCACATGAGCGGCTTCACTGTGTGTTACATTGCCACACAGCTGCTTCTCCCTCCCATGAGCCGCCACACTTGTGTGCGCTGCGCGGTTGCATCACCTGCACTCCTAAGGCACACCATTGTAATGCCTGTCCACGCATGTCCAGCTTCATGCCAACAACACCTTGATTCTGGCCTTTGAAGGTGTGCGGCCACGTGAGTGTAGGCCAATGGTCCAGAGAGGGCAGACACAGGTGTACAGCCCATGGCTGGCTGTGATTGCACTGACAATGAGGCCAGGCGACTGACTTATGCATCTGCAAGAGTGATACACATGACACTTGGCATGCATGTGCCAAGACACCGATCTGTCTTGCGCTCCTACATGTCCTCGTACTTGCGTGCCCGCCCCCTGGTGCATGCTACATTGAAATATCAACTACTGTGGCCCTGGGGGTGACTACAACCCAACACAGAGACACACTTACCACACTTCCTGCCCAAGGCCAGTTGCGAGCCACGCCCTGCTCCCCTTGCCGAATCAGCACACCCCTGCCATTAACTGACGTACGCCGGACAGCACATGCCGCTTGTGCATGCAGGGGGGTACGTGCGCAGCTACATGTCCAGGGTCACTGCCAACGCTGAAGTGGCATGGTAACGTCCACTGAAGACAGCACACTGCGATGTTGCAGGGCCAGTGCCCATCATGCTGAAACAATAACTACACAGACACACTTGCTCAGATGGTGTGAATGGCTACGGGCATGTGCGCACTGCCACATTTATTAGCAGGCACACATACTGAGTGATACCTGTGTTGGATGTGTGTAGGGTGTGTGCACACCAGCCGGCAAGGGCTGCCTTGTGCAGTCAGAACTCCACAACAGTGTACATCGTAAAGGACACAACAATTTAACCATAAAGGCCCCATGACTAGTGCTGCACAGAGTTAGTGGCCCCGGATGCACAGCGTCCTGCACGGGCCCACCGCCACGGGTCGCTGACTTGCGGGGCACTGGGGCAGGGTCACAAGTGCAGAGCATGTTTCCGGAGATGACAATGGGGCTTGTCGAGGAGTGTCTCAGTGGACAGTAGAAGGTGTACCCCCAGGGCATGATGCAGAGTGCAGGACCACGCTGCAACAGTCACTATGGTGGAGATGAATGGAACACACACATCAGACACCAAGTCCGGACAAGCCAGATGAAGGTGCAGGAAACCACCAGGCCATGGACTCAGATGCCACCAAGGTCCAACCAGATAGTGCCCATGACTCATTGCGCACAGAGTTAGTGGCACCAGTGTGTTAGAGGATGCCGCCTGCGATGAGGCGTGTCCAATGGTGTGGACTCCTCCACATCTTACCCAAGACACAGTTCCACATGTGTGACCTACTGTACCGCAGTGTAGGCCTGAGGCAGCGGCCGACACGGGCATTCACCGAGTGTCGTTGGCTTGGGTTGGATGGCCCCACCGGTCTGAGTAGTTCAGGTTCAGTGGCACCATGGGACCCAGACTTGCGGTAAATAGGGTAGATGGCACCAGGTCAGTTGTTGATAGTGTTCGATCACCTCCATGACTCTGATCTGGCTTTCGTCCGGACTGAGCCACATCTTCCTCTTACTCCTCTCCGTGCATTCACTGGTGTGGACTCTGCCATTCATGATTCACGACTAAGTGTTGGATGTGGGACCTACTGGTTCATAGGGTTAGCCTGAGCTCTCATCCACGTGTCGCCGGATTGCGTTGAAGAGGGTTAGTGGCACCATGTGTGGCCGGCTTGCATTGAACAGGGCTAGTGGCACCACGTGTCGCAGGCCTGCCATATGGAATTATGCCTCACTGAAGGGAGTCTGGTGCTGTGGCCGCTGCCACGTACTTGGGGACACTGACATTCAGGACTCAGGACGCAGGCCCACATGTGGGGCCTACTGGGCCGGAGAGGATGCCGGTGGAGTATGTCAATGAAAGGAAGTAATGTGGGCCAGCATCGTGGGGGGCCAGTGATGGTCTGTGGAGGATGCAGAGGTCACGGGACTGGTGCTTGGACACACACGGGTGTAGACAGGTGAGCGGAACCTCGTTGGTGCCCTGGGGCAGGCATGACCGGTCTGGGGACCAGCGACCCAGGGTGCTGCAGGCCCCGCTGCGCTCGGCCCAGGACTCGTGGTGGGCTGAGATGCGCCGCCCTGGCAGACGCGTTGTCCATTCCGAATGAGAACCACTACCAGTGCGCAGGCTTTTTATTCACACCCCTGCGCAGGCCTGGCATACGCAAGTCCAACCCACAACGCACGTGCATGCAGGGGGAGACATAACATGCAATATTTCCGATTTCTGCCCCACAGCCTGTGGGGACATGGTAGCGTCCAGTGGCTACGACACTCCATGCACCAGTAGTTGATCTCCACATGGCCATTTCCGTGGTTTGCACCCTTGGCCTGTCCGGCACTTCCACACCACACCTGGCATTGGGTACGTTCACATTCATTAGTCACTTGCCGCTCTCGCACATGCCTGCTCCATGCCTCTCCTCACATCCTACTATTGCATGGTTATTGTCTCCGTGGGTCTTCAGGTGTGGCTCTTGGCTGGGCTTCCTTTTATGCTGTAGGTAGTCGTCCTGCTTAACACCAGCAAAAGGCAGGTGTTAATTCCCTGGTGCTATCGCAGCTTATCGCAGCTTATCGCATGATTATGTAGTGCTTCGCAGATCTTGCAGTCTTTGTAAAAGTGGTGAATGCAATGTCAAGCGCACACAACCTGCATCAGTATATGAATTAAGTTTGGTAGTCATTCAATGAAAAGGATAAGATCCAACTCCAATGTTTTTAACCTATAAGGTGTTTAGTCATCCAATGTGAGTATTAGTTTCACAAGAAAACCAGCCGACACGTGTTTCGTCAAAACCGGGGTAAACCCGTGACTCTTCAGGGCTGGGGAGATAAAGTAGAAAAATGAAACAATACTATTTGAGGGAGGTGACAAGTGACAGCACTCTTGTGGTGGGGAAATGAGTGGCAGGCCAGTGGTGGGGACGTGAAGGGTGGGGAAGATTGGCTCAAGTCCTGTCTAGGAAGAGTGGAAACCTAGGAAGGGTGTGGGGAAAAAGGCAGGGTGTGAGTCTGAAGAATAAAGGAACACCTAAGTGAGACATCAAATAAAAAGTGAGTGTATAGGTGTGGTGGTGAGCTGCTGATAACAATATTATAACTTCAAATGCAGCAACGCAAGTAGAGAACCACATGGTGAGTGTCATGTGGGGAATTTTTATTTTATATATAACAAACTGAAAATCACTGACAAGTAAGAATGGAAAGGGGCGACCACTCGGTCCCCCCGAACGTATGGCAGAGTGCCTCGATCCCCCCGGGAAGCCATTTTTGGGCGGGAGGCGCGTCGCGGCTGGTATGCCCGAAGCGGCGTAGCCGGGGCGCGCCTTTTCCCACCCTAGAGTGGGCTGGCCTAGACACCGACGTAGCCAGCCCCGCCCTAGGGGCAGGCAGGGGCGGGTTCTCGCCCGCCCTGAAGACGGATAAGAAGAGACGCAAGACCAGAAGACGTCCTCTTGTTCTTGTGCTCCGAAGCTGCACCTCCTCGCTACTCGTGAGCTCGGGACAGAACGAAGAGCCAATTTTGAGCGTTTTGATCTTTTCTCTTTGTCTTTTAGATACTTCGTCGGAGAGATGCCCAAGAAAGGCGCAAAAAGAATGACGACCGACCAGATGGTGCGGGCTCTTTGCAAAGAGGTGTCCGACATAAAGAAACGGTTGGCGGAGCGAGACGGGGAGGAGGGTTCGGGCTCTGCGCCGGCTGAAGGTAGACCAAAGAGGCCGAGAAGGGTTCCAGCCGGTGGAGACGTCCCGGTTCCCTCTGCCCCGCTCGAGGCGCCGTCCCCGGTACCGAGGGAGGGGAATCCAATCTCCGTTGTCGTCACCCCGACATCCAAGGAAGACATGCCCCCCGAGCTGGCAGCACAGCTAGCAGCTTGGTTGGGGGATAGTAGTGATGGCGCCACGGCCGCCGAGGCACAGGCACTGATAAAAGGGCTTCGTGAGAAGAGAGATGCAGCTAAAGTGGCTGCGCCGTTGGCAGAAGCTGCGTCCGGTGCAGGTAAGCGGCCATTGCCGATTGCAAGGGACGAGTCAGCACCCTCTCGTAGAGAGAGATTGGGTCAACATGTGCCTTTAGCTATAAAGGAAAAGATTTGGGCTGGGGAATACGTGAATATTTTCGCCTTGCTTGTTGATCATTATGAGGTGGAGAATGTTAGAAGTCAAAAGGACCTAATGCATCCGAGTGTTTGGCGCGCAAAAATGGCCGCCTTTAAGATAAATGAGAATATTGGCAACTGGGGCAATGCGTGGGGAATTTTTACATCAATTCTGGGGGAACGCAGGCCCGAGTTGCTTCCGGAGTTTCCCATTTATCAGTCAAGAATTATGGGTTACTCGACAGCGTATCAAGTTAACCATTGGTTTTGTTATGACAATCTGTTCAGAAAGGAAAAGGAACATAACAAAGGTTTGACTTGGGATTGTTACGATTCGGTAACATGGGATAAGATGAAAGAATCAGGAATGTTAAGGATGCCATTGGTTGGGAGCACTGTTGTAGATTATTCCCGCCAAAATGTGGGGACGCCCTTTCGACCAAGTACGAGCACCGACGATCAGTCGAGGCCCGCAGGTAATACAGGGAGGAAGGGTTTCTGCTTTAATTTCAACAAAGGGAAATGTACCAGACCTCCGGGAACGTGTAAATTCAAACATGAGTGTAGTACGTGTGGGTCGTCCCATCCTGAGTCAGCGTGCAGAGCCAGAAAGGGTGAGAACGGGGGTAAGGGAGGCGCCAAACAGGTCTAAACTAGTCCGAGGGGCGCCTTTACCAACCCCGATTGATACCTTGGCAATGATTCCCTGGCTCAGTGAATACCCGGATCGTACTTCGGCTGGGGTGCTGCGGAACGGTTTTTCACATGGTTTCCGCATCCCGGTAGGGGACTTTCAGGGTGTAGGGTTTTGCAAAAATCAACTTTCTGTGTTACAACATACGTCTGTGGTGCAAGAAAAAATTCTGAAAGAGGTTAGCCGGGGACGGGTCGCTGGCCCGTTTAGTGTACCCCCGGTACCGGATTTTGTATGTTCTCCGTTAGGGGTGGTCCCCAAGAAGGACCCAGGTGAATTTTCGTTTGATCCATAACTTGTCGGCTCCACACGGCCTTTCGGTGAATGACGCAATTGATCCAGAGGTTTGTTCGGTGCGATACGCATCGTTTGATGAGGCAGTAGCCATCTTGAATCGCCTGGGGCCCGGGACGTTGATGGCGAAATCAGATATCGAGTCAGCGTTCCGGTTGCTCCCGGTACACCCAGACGATCAGCGTCTTTTGGGATTCAGGTTCCAGGGGTCAATTTACATGGATAGGTGTATGCCGATGGGATGCTCTATATCATGTGCTTATTTTGAGCAATTCAGTACTTTCCTGCAATGGGTGTTCACGAAGAAAACGGGTTTCCGAAATGTAATGCACTACCTTGACGACTTTTTGTTCCTTGGTCCCGCCGGAAATCCCGAATGTGCTCAGGCCTTAGCAGAATTCTGTGTGTTGATGGGTCGTTTTGGCGTGCCATTGGCACCGGGTAAAACTTTGGGTCCCACGACTTGCCTCGAGTTTTTGGGGATCGAGTTGGACTCAAGGGAGGGGTGTTTCCGTTTGCCAGATAGCAAAGTGTTAAAATTCAGGGCAACCCTCCAAGTATGTTTGAATGCATCTAAGGTTACACTGCATCAGTTGCAACAATTAGTGGGAAAGTTGAACTTTGCCTTGAGGGTGATCCCAATGGCTCGCCCTTTTTCCCGCTCAATTGCCCAGGCGATGGTTGGCCTAAAAGAGGGTCATCATCGCACGAGATTATCGGCTGAGGTCCGGCAGGACATACGGATTTGGTTAGCATTTTTGGCAGACTTCAATGGCCGAGTCGTCTGGAACAAGCCAGCCGTGTCCTCAGAAGAGCTTGGGCTATGGACAGATTCAGCAGGAAGCATAGGCTTTGGCGCCATCTTCGGCACAAAGTGGTCTGCTCAAAGGTGGCCCCTATGGTGGCACGAGAAGGGGCTAACGAGTAATATTGCTTTCCTTGAACTATTTCCCATTCTGGTGGCCCTGAGAACCTGGCCAGAAGGGTTCAGAGATCATTCTGTCGTGTTCTGGTCCGACAATATGACCGTAGTAGAATGCATCAATAGTCAGGCAGCCCATTGTAAATTGATTTTGAGGCTACGCAAAGAAATTGTCCTACTGTGTATGCAACTGAACGTGGTATTCAGAGCAAGACATGTCCCAGGGGTGAAGAATCAGGCTGCTGATGCACTGTCTCGTTTTCACATGCAGGCTTTCTCGGGTTTCCTTCCGTCAGCGGACCCGGAGCCGGCACCCTTCCCCGAAGCTCTCTGGTCTCTCGGTGCCCCGAACTTCGTCACCTCGTGGGAGAGAGTCTAGCACCCAGGACAAGGAAGGCATATGAAGGGGCGTTCCAGGCCTATTTAGCCTTTTTGGGGGCAGAGAGAGGGGGACTTTGGGGGCAGGAAGAGTGGGTTGTACTTTTTCTGTTGTCCTTACGTAAGGCTGGGAAGTCGGTGGCTACCGCCCAAAGGCATCGTGCCGCCATTTCTTTTGTTGCCAGGGCCCATGGCATCCTGGACCCAACAGCGTCTTTTACAGTTCAGAAAGCGCTGCGTGGGTGGCAACGCCTGGAGGGTCGCAGAGTAGACGTAAGACGACCGATAGGTTTAGACAGATTGTCCCAGTTACTGGCCACACTCCCTAACACGTGCTCGTCCCCTTTCGAAACCTGTTTGTTCCGGACTGCATTTACGCTGGCATTTCACGGGGCTATGAGAGTTAGTGAGCTAGTTGCAAGGAACAAACTGGATGTGACGGGGGGCTTGTGCAGGGAACATGTTCAGATCAGGGGTGATGCGGTGATTGTCTCCTTTCTCAGGTCCAAGACCGACCAAGATGGGAGAGGGGACTGCACGATCATTCGCAGAAACCCCGAGTCATCCATGTGTCCGGTACAGTGCTTAGAAGATTACCTAGCACGAAGGGTGGCATCATGGGGGGGGACATTGTTGAGGCATGCAGACGCTACCCCACTGACGAGGTTTCAGTTTCAGCGGGTGCTTGCAATGGCCATTGCCGCAGCGGGCTTGGACCCGGGCGAATTTGGGACCCATTCCTTTCGAATAGGGGCTGCCACTGAAGCTACAGCCAGGGGTCTTAATGTAGAACAAGTGAAACGTGTGGGGCGTTGGTCCTCCAATTGTTATAAGAGGTACGTGCGATTGCACATGTTGTGAAGATATAATCATGTACTCACGCTTCTTGTCTTTTGTTTGTTTGCAGTTGCGCAAGCCTACGCGGCAGGGCGGACTGTGCAGTCGACCTTACTCCAGGCCAGCGGTCGCACGTCACCGGCTGTGAAGAAGGAGGTGTGGGTCGTGGGCCACTCATACGTGAGACGGGCCGCAGACGTATTCAAAGCAGGTGACATGATTCACGTACCTGGGGAATACGGGTACAGAGTGTCCTTCTACGGAAGGGGCGGTCTCTGTATTGACCAGTTTCAGGAATTTTTTGAGGGTTTGTTAGAGCGGATGAGGTCACCGCCGTCCATAGTCATAGTGCATTTAGGGGGCAATGATTTGGTCACCACCGGTAGACGACTTCTCCTGGAGGCTATGCTTTCCACAGTAAGTTGGTTAGCGAGGAAAGTTCCGGGGTGCATAATTGCGTGGTCTCACATGATCCCACGAAAAGTGTGGCGGGGGGCTATCTCGATCCCTGCTTTGAATCATTCTGTTAGAAAATTGAATAATAAAGTGAGTAGGTTGTTCCGTTCCAAGACGTTGCATTCGATCTCGCATAGTTGTATTAATGATGACAGTATGTATCTGGGGGATGGTGTGCATTTGTCAAGGGTGGGGAATGAGTTACTCATAGGTGACTTCTTAGCTTGGTTAAAATCGTTAAAACATGACCTTTAGGTAGGAGTTTTTAGTGGGGGGTCCGGATAGCCGGTCAACTATCCGGACCTGTGGCGGTAAGGTCATGATCGGTGAGCACTAATTGGTAGATCCCTATGAGTGGGCGTCACCCAACACGGATGGGAGCGCTCGGGAGAGGTGGCCATTGGCCCCTCAGTGGGGAGGCGGTCCCGTCTAAGGGCGGGTCGCCGGAAGTAAAGGAAAGGCGGTCAAGGCCCCTTCCTTTGTAGGAGGGGTTACAGTCCCCTCCTGGGGGAATTTCCCGGGGCCAGTGTCATCTGCGACGGCAGATGCGGTAAGTTGTGTGGGGTGGGGGGAGGTCCACGATACCTTCTAGATACCACACACAAGTCTTCGAACGACCTTTAAATGGCGTCGAGTCTTAAGTGCCCCCGTCAAGTCAAGGGAAATTGTTTGTAGTTGCACTTGAGGTAAGCCTCTGTGCTGTCGCCCCTCCCAAGTGGGAGGGGTAAGTCTGGTTAGGGATCTTGACACCGGTTATGACCTTGCCGTTGGCCCTTAAACGTTAGGATGTACAATTTCAGTGTTTTAGAGAATGTTTTTGTAGGATGCTAGTTCGGCTAGGAGAACCTCTGTATTAGAGAATATGTTAAGGTTAGCCAAACATCGCAATGTGATAATGAAATTGTACATAACATGAAACGTTTAATGTTTTAATTTTTTGTTTTAATAAATACGGCCGCGGGAGGGTCACTCCCTCCCACATCCAAAAAACTTCAAGAACTGTTTCCGGTTTCCCTCCTTTTGGGGATTGTGTTGAGAGGGGGTGGCGGGTATCTCAGCCATATGGAAAGGGGCGACCACTCGGTCCCCCCGAACGTATGGCAGAGTGCCTCGATCCCCCCGGGAAGCCATTTTTGGGCGGGAGGCGCGTCGCGGCTGGTATGCCCGAAGCGGCGTAGCCGGGGCGCGCCTTTTCCCGCCCTAGAGTGGGCTGGCCTAGACACCGACGTAGCCAGCCCCGCCCTAGGGGCAGGCAGGGGCGGGTTCTCGCCCGCCCTGAAGACGGATAAGAAGAGACGCAAGACCAGAAGACGTCCTCTTGTTCTTGTGCTCCGAAGCTGCACCTCCTCGCTACTCGTGAGCTCGGGACAGAACGAAGAGCCAATTTTGACCCACCCACCAGCCCCTGAGGACAGCAAGTCATCGTGCAATAAAGTGAATTTTATAAATTTGTTTTCGTTTAGTTTACAGGCTGTGGAAGTATCAGTTTGTTGTTGTTCCTAATAAAGTATGGTGAATATTGTGTAAGTTGATACGATTAAAATGATTTGAGGTAGTGTTGCATTTTAAGCATGTTCTTTCGGTCGTAGCGACCAATGTTTTCTTAGGTTTGAGTAAGAATTGTCGTATTTATTTTTTGGTAGGCGGTAAGGTCATGATCGGTGAGCACTAATTGGTAGATCCCTATGAGTGGGCGTCACCCAACACGGATGGGAGCGCTCGGGAGAGGTGGCCATTGGCCCCTCAGTGGGGAGGCGGTCCCGTCTAAGGGCGGGTCGCCGGAAGTAAAGGAAAGGCGGTCAAGGCCCCTTCCTTTGTAGGAGGGGTTACAGTCCCCTCCTGGGGGAATTTCCCGGGGCCAGTGTCATCTGCGACGGCAGATGCGGTAAGTTGTGTGGGGTGGGGGGAGGTCCACGATACCTTCTAGATACCACACACAAGTCTTCGAACGACCTTTAAATGGCGTCGAGTCTTAAGTGCCCCCGTCAAGTCAAGGGAAATTGTTTGTAGTTGCACTTGAGGTAAGCCTCTGTGCTGTCGCCCCTCCCAAGTGGGAGGGGTAAGTCTGGTTAGGGATCTTGACACCGGTTATGACCTTGCCGTTGGCCCTTAAACGTTAGGATGTACAATTTCAGTGTTTTAGAGAATGTTTTTGTAGGATGCTAGTTCGGCTAGGAGAACCTCTGTATTAGAGAATATGTTAAGGTTAGCCAAACATCGCAATGTGATAATGAAATTGTACATAACATGAAACGTTTAATGTTTTAATTTTTTGTTTTAATAAATACGGCCGCGGGAGGGTCACTCCCTCCCACATCCAAAAAACTTCAAGAACTGTTTCCGGTTTCCCTCCTTTTGGGGATTGTGTTGAGAGGGGGTGGCGGGTATCTCAGCCATATGCGAAATATGTTTGCATGTAACCTGAGGAATGAAAAGGAGAGAGCATGGAAAATACAACTGACAAATTGTTTACATAGCTAAAGTGTGGGTGGTATGTGGCATGCAGTGCCTCTACATAGTTGGTGTTCAAAATTGTGACAAGCTGTGAATCACAAGCAATCTAAATATGCACCGTACAGTCAAAATTATCCTGTTGAGTATAAATAATCAATTGTCTACATCGCTAATCGCAGAGTGGTGTTTCACGTCAAACATCTGTACATGTTAGATATTCAAAATCATTGTATTTATCCGGTATGAACATCCGATACATTGCGTCATGAGCACGAGACAGTACTGATCATGTTGGTCACCAGAAATAGTGGTGTAGTTGGGCCATTAAGGAGAGAAAATGTAAAGACTGTGCTATCTAAATTCGTACACTTATTACAAAACATGACAGCCATATTGTTGGGTGTTAACTAGACCTGAATAAGTATGTAATCACTGGATGTACTATATATGTTTTTCCATCACGTACGTTTAGTGATATTGTAACATTTGCGCGGGTGATTCGTAATTATAATGGAGGAGGGTTTAGCAGCAATAATATTTAGCAAGTCACAGTACCAGATCTTTAAAAATGTAACTGACATACCTGAGGAGTAAAAAGATGAGAGCTGTGTCTGTAGAAGGGGCGAAAATAGTGGGGGTATGAATATTAATAATGATAGGGAGACTGCAATGAGTGTAATTTACTGTGAGTAATGCAAAGATACAAAAATAAGGAAGGCAGGCTAGACTCACCGTCGGACCGGTGATATTTCCAACCCGGTCCTAATCGGGTGTGTACAAAGGAAGACGCGTGTTGATATCATTGTAGTCCATGATTAGACTCAATGGTTGTTTATTCTCTTTAGGCTTGGTCTTGTTTAGCAATGTCGTTGATCTTTCAATTTGTTGTATTTTTCTCTTTGCTCCTTTTATAGTGTCTTGTTTGTAACGTCTTCTGGAGAAGCGTTGGGTCATGTCTTCAATACATTGTTCGAATTCGGTGTTTTCGCTGCAGTTTCTTCTTGCGCATACAAACTCCCCATATGGAATGGTGTTGATTTGATGAGCAGGATGAGAGCTTTCCGCATGCAGTACTGCATTGCAGGCTGTTTCTTTACGGAAAAGGCGGCTGTGCAGAGCGTTATCCTTGATATATAGTTCTATATCTAGAAAAGTTACATTTGTCTTGCTGATGTTGCTGGTGAACTTCATGTCCATTTGGTTATTGTTAAGTTATTCACAGAATTGCAAGAGAGAGATGTGGGAACCTGACCAGATGAGTAAACAGTCGTCTATGTATCTGCGGGCTCGTCTGATTCAAGCATTCCCGTTCCCTTCTCCCCCTCATCCCCACACTTTTCTGTTTCTTCCTTTATTGCCCACGACTAGTCATATACGCTTTTCACCTTTTTTGGCCTTGAGACCTTCAGAGAATATTTTTTATGAGTAAACAACATCTGCCTCACCCATACAAAAGAGGAGACTTTCATTTTGTAACAATACCCCAGTTTTTTTATTTTTGACAAACTCGTCAGACTCCGCAGCCGCATACCGGCATAGTCCATTTTCTATTACTACCATATCCCTGACTTTTGGAATACAGTGTGACGTTCTAGTCGTTACTGCCATTTTCGGCGGGCTTTTCACGTCATCAAGATTTCGCCTCAAAGGGCGCATCTTGAACCACACTCATTGTCTTAGATACCCGAACGTTCACGGACTTCCTCTCACCTCGATACAACGACCGGAAAGTAAGCTAACCAACGAGCTAATGTATTGAGGTGACCCGGGATGCCTTGCATCCCCAACCTCTCTTAGAGACCCCTGTCCATTACGAATTTCGGCTGACTGCCCTTCTGTTTTTACTTAATTCCGACTACAGCTCATAAGCGAGGGCAAGCGGATTTGCTTCCCTGCTCCCTCCGACCGCTCATCCGGCGGCTGATTTTTCCACCTCCCTACACCACTTAGACGCACTAGAAGCACCTCCTCCACGCGTCTTCCTTTGTACACACCCGATTAGGACCGGGTTGGAAATATCACCGGTCCGACGGTGAGTCTAGCCTGCCTTCCTTATTTTTGTATCTTTGCATTACTCACAGTGAATTACACTCATTGCCGTCTCCCTATCATTATTAATATTCATACCCCCACTATTTTCGCCCCTTCTACAGACACAGCTCTCATCTTTTTACTCCTCAGGTATGTCAGTTACATTTTTAAAGATCCGGTACTGTGACTTGCTAAATATTATTGCTACTAAACCCTCCTCCATTATAATTACGAATCACCCGCGCAAATGTTACAATATCACTAAACGTACGTGATGGAAAAACATATATAGTACATCCAGTGATTACATACTTATTCAGGTCTAGTTAACACCCAACAATATGGCTGTCATGTTTTGTAATAAGTGTACGAATTTAGATAGCACAGTCTTTACATTTTCTCTCCTTAATGGCCCAACTACACCACTATTTCTGGTGACCAACATGATCAGTACTGTCTCGTGCTCATGACGCAATGTATTCGATGTTCATACCCGATAAATACAATGATTTTGAATATCTAACATGTACAGATGTTTGACGTGAAACACCACTCTGCGATTAGTGATGTAGACAATTGATGATTTATACTCAACAGGATAATTTTGACTGTACTGTGCATATTTAGATTGCTTGTGATTCACAGCTTGTCACAATTTTGAACACCAACTATGTAGAGGCACTGCATGCCACATACCACCCACACTTTAGCTATGTAAACAATTTGTCAGTTGTATTTTCCATGCTCTCTCCTTTTCATTCCTCAGGTTACATTCAAACATATTTCGCATTCTTACTTGTCAGTGATTTTCAGTTTGTTATATATATAAAAAAATATCCCCACATGACACTCACCATGTGGTTCTCTACTTGCGTTGCTGCATTTGAAGTTATAATATTGTTATCAGCAGCTCACCACCACACCTATACACTCACTTTTTATTTGATGTCTCACTTAGGTGTTCCTTTATTCTTCAGACTCCCACCCTGCCTTTTTCCCCACACCCTTCCTAGGTTTCCACTCTTCCTAGACAGGCCTTGAGCCAATCTTCCCCACCCTTCACGTCCCCACCACTGGCCTGCCACTCATTTCCCCGCCACAAGAGTGCTGTCACTTGTCACCTCCCTCAAATAGTATTGTTTCATTTTTCTACTTTATCTCCCGAGGCCTGAAGAGTCACGGGTTTACCCCGGTTTTGACGGAACACGTGTCGGCTGGTTTTCTTGTGAAACTAATACTCACATTGGATGAATAAACACCTTATAGGTTAAAAACATTGGAGTTGGATCTTATCCTTTTCATTGAATGACTACCAAACTTAATTCATATACTGATGCAGGTTGTGTGCGCTTGACATTGCATTCATGTATACAGAAGGTTGAGATTTTCTCCCCTTCTTTTCTCTGAGACAAGGGTTATCTCAGATCAAGAAGCACCAACCACCTAACTTCACAAACTACCCACTAACCACTACCTGTTGAGCGCCTCCATATTTCTGAACACTCTCATAACCCTTCGCTGAACTTTGTTTGTAAAAGTGGTGTTTTGTTTTTTTCGTGTGTTTTTGCAAGGGAATGCCTACTCTGCATCTCATTAGGGTTAGTTGGTGGTGTCCACCGTGGAGGTAAATTTTAGGGCAGTTATCGCGGGAATACAGGCGATGTCTGCAGTTTGCACTAGCTTGTGAATGGGGTGTTAAATCTATCTCCACTTTTTATGCTTTAAGGTGGGGATAATTTGGAGATGTGAATATCCCCTCTAGTCCCTTAAAAGACTCCAGTTGGGATACTCTTTTCATAACATGCCACAATCAACACAAAGGCAGCGTGAAACTGAGAATGTGAGCGGCATACAGTTTCAAGCACAAAAACCCGAAGACATGACTTTTCGCTTGCAAAGTCTATATCGAAGCACCCTCCAGCGGCATTTAGTGCTGTTTGTTTACACAAAGTAAACCTTTACCTTGAGGCAACAAGTAAATGAGATAGATAAAAGAAGCAAGTTTGGTACATGTAGGTTATGCAAAAACCTTTCAACACAGCACAACATAATACCACACCAGGCTTAATAAAAAATACCGATAACTACAGGCAGGCGATCTGCCACGTATGTTGATGGCTTTACCCCTAGTCAAGCTCTTTGCGCACACCAGAGCCTTGGCGCGGCTGGGCTTGGCTCTCACACCCCCTATTCACAGGTCGTTGCAGCAGTAGTGGTCTATGTCAGCGAGAGGGTCTTTTGTTCAGTATATAGATCAGTTTTTCAGATGTGCATCTCCATTGCTTTTGTTTTTCATTGTTCGTAGATTACCTACCTGGTAGGTTAAGGTTTCTTAGGTTAAATCTCAGATGCCTGCACTGAAGCATAGCACAATACCATAAACATATACCGAGCACCACAAGGGTATTCCTTTCTTTTAGTCCTAATTTGGAATCCCATGCTTTCACAGAACATTTTGAACTTAAAACACTTTTACAGTGAAAGGACAGTTACCCTGAATGGAATGCTTGCTGTATGAATTGATAATAATGTTTTGCGCAGGAAGAACACTATGTCCCCTGAAAGGAAGCCCAGGGCGGCAACAACTTGCATAATAACAAGTAATCAGATACAAAGAACAAAAGCGATGAAACAGGCCCAGGGGTCATCTATTCTAGTTCTCAATTTATCAAAAATGGGAGTTTGAAGCTTTGTGCACAGAAAATGTTAGATTTTATTGAAAACAAGAATGTGGATGTTTTTGCCCACATTCCCAACCTCATCTTCCACAGGGTCTCTTACAGTGTATTTTCTCTGAGGTTGGACATTTCTAAGTCCCGATTGTCGTGGGTTCAGGAGATTGATGTTTTCTATGTGTCAGTTTAATTGTGAGAGGACACATCTTTTGAGAGTGTTGCCTAGGAAGGGGAGACTGGAGACAGGTCTGAAGTTATTGAGGTCGTTTGGGTCTGCTCCTGTTTTTTTAAGCTGTTACTTGGCTTGACCAAGCTTGAGACAGTCTAACATCACACAGGGATCAGGGAGCTGTTTAGAATCTTAGTCTAGAGGAGAGATAAGTCGTGATTGAGTTTTTTTCCCAGAGATGCTGAGAGGGGTTCACCAGGTGGAAGGACAGTTTGGACATGGCCAGCAGAGCTGAAATATAAACCTTTGAGATTGTGTTAAATATCTTCCAGTTTCTATGAGTTTTGAGGGGCCCTTGCGTTTGAATACCCCAATTTTCGTCCTGTGGAGAGATTGTTGAAAGGGAGGCAATGGAGAGAGAGAGGTGATTGTTATCTGTCTTTTTGGGAGGAAGGTTCTCATTGGCTGACTTGTTATACTCAATATAGGTATCATAACATTGGCCCGGGTAATCTCATTATCCGCCACCTATATTCTCTCCCTACATTACACTTGTCACGGTTTACAGGGACTGACCTTTTACCTAGATATTACACTGCAGTCAGAACGTGGGTTTTCCCCAGTTCGAAGTCTCATACATTATGCATGAGGATTCTTGGAAGCACAGCAGGACTACCAGCTCCTGTATAAAATCTATGTACAAACTTCAGGCTCAACATCATCCTTAGGCTGGCACAGTACAACAGCAAGGTAGGGCCCCTGGGGAGACCTATGGGTATATATACATCACATCTTGTTAAGACAGTTAGAGGAGACCGAAACTTCCACGCGAACACACTGCCCAGAGACCCCATCCGGGTCTCAGGTTGGACACCCCTCGCGGGGTGTCCAACTTGAGACCCAGATGGGGTCCCATAGTCTCTCACTTCAGGTAATAGGGTAATGGGGTTGACTAAATCCTGGAGGGATTCTTGGCATAACACCTATATACATACTAGGTACACTTACCTACCTCTAGTTAGGGAAGCATCATAGGAGTACGCATCTTTTATCATGTCTTTTATATATTCATATTCATATGTATTCATGTCTATAGTAAGATGGTAGAGCTATATCATCCATTTACCTTTATCGTACTACTAATCATTTATATCTTCTACTGCCTAACGGTTGTTGCAGCTCATCTATTCTACACCAGAATAACAACTGTTCAATACATTCTTTTTGAAAACTCCCAGCCTGTTTATTCTGTGTATTCACTGAGACAGACTAAATAAGCACAAGTGACTGAGTGAAAAGTAGTATATTGTTTCCACCGTCCTGAGGGATCAGGTTTGTCATGTTCGATGATTGCCAAGAACGATTCTCTCCTTGGTAAGAGGAGATTCTAGTGGTACTGTGAGCTAGTTGGTGCAAGAAGGCCAACATACCCGGTGTAGGTGATCAGAGTTCGTCTGACACCAATCCTGCAGTGTTTGTTGTCTAAACGTGCAGATCCTGTATATTTTCTATAGGAACTAGACAGACTGGTTGTGATCTACACAGGAGCATTCAATCTTCATGATTTTATCATTGAAGAAGTTGATGAAATTGTCACACCTTTCTTTGGAGGGCTAAGGGCTTTTAATGGTGGCTTGTAGGTTTATTGTTTGATGATATTGGCAAGTTCTTTGGGGTGGTTTTTGGCCTTGTCTATAGCGTTGCGGAAGAAGGTGGGTTTTTCTTTCATGGTGTGTTTTTTGTAATTTTAGCATTCCATCCTGAGTTGATAAAGGTAAGCTAATGGATGGACTAGTTCTCCATGAGTCTTTCAGCCACTCTGAGCTATATTCTTTCAGTGTTTAGCTCTTTATTGAACCAGGATTTCGAGTGTGTATTTCTCTCTCTTATCAATTTTAGAGGGGCTCTTTGGTCCAGTATAGAGGACATTGTTGAGTTGTAGTGGGTGGTGAGTTTGGTTGTTGAGAGGATGTCTGATGAGGGGGGAAGAAGTGATCCAATTCTGACTTCTAGGTCCTCTAGGATAATTTGTCTTATGTTTCTCTCCTGTCAAAGAGTGTTTTGTGGGTGAAAGACTTTGTTGATATGAAAACGAGTGAGGTGATGGTCCGACCAGTTTATAGGGAGAATGTTGTCAATAGTTTTTGTTTCTTCCTGAGCTATGATAGCATCCAGATTCAAGCCTTTGTTGTGGGTTTGACCTTTGCAGTGCTTGTGGAGGTCTTAACAGAGAAATAGGCAATTCAAGGATTAGATTAGAGTATTGCTTTCCTCGTCCCAGTGAAGTTTGAGGTCACCTAGGATGATGTTTTGGCGCATGAGAATGAGCAGTGCATTATCAGATCTGCAAGATGTTCACCAAAGGAGAGTGCATTACCCTGTGGGTGGTATAGTAGGTGACAGATCATATTAGTATTGTCTTTCATCCTTATTGTGGTACTGAGATATACAAATTAGTTGTTGTTGAAGGTGTCTGTTACCCCTACGTTAATGTTGTTTTTGTGAATAATGGCGATGCCTCCCCTGTTGCGGTCCTACCTGTCTTTGTTGATGATTGAAAAACCTGGTGGGACTAGTGTGTCCATGATTGATTGTGAGGATTCATTAAGCGATGTTTCTGTGATGAATGCAATGTCAATGTCATGGCTCAAGATGGCTTCTGCTAATTTTGATGCATGCTTGGTTGCAGACATGCAGTTAATGAGCATGCATTTGTTTGTATGCTGTTTTTAGGAATTTAAAGGGCGGAGTTCAGGGGGGTATTGTTGAGGCGAGCTGGAGGTTTGGTTGTGTCCGTTTGTTTGTGATTTCTCTCTAGAACCATGATAACCTGAATCTCAGAGGAGGGGTTGATTTTGGCAAACTCCAAGTTGTAAGATTTGGAAAGCTACGCCGCTTTAATCCAAGACATCGCGGCTTCTTCCAGTGCATCATTGATATACCGTAAGAAGTAAATGACTACAAAATCATTAAATATCTAAATAATTTTGGCAGGAGAAGCAATAAAAGAAGTGATAAAGAAAATACCACAAGGCGAGCAATCATTGTACCGCCAAATCAAAGAGATGTTGAACACCAAGTTCAATCCAATGCCAAATGTCGACTATGAAAGGGACATGTGCAGTCAAGAAAGACTGAAAGCTGTTGAAACAATGGATGAGTTTGTAGAAAGACTTGGTTCACTCATCGACGTTGTTCCATGGACTAGGAAGACGTGAGACAATGAAAGTGCAACTTCACATAAATGATGAGTTCCGTCTTGTTGCTCAGTGATATCACCAAATTGTGTTTCAATTACATGAGACTGTTGAGAAAGAACTTGAGACACTATTAAAGCATGACATCAATGAGCGATCCACTGATCTGGTGCTATGGGTACCACCCATAGTGGTATTGCCGAAGAAGGATAGTGGAGGAGCTGTACGTATCTTCGTTGATATGTGCCAAGCTAACAAGGCGATTAAAAGGGAGCGACATCCAGGTCCACCCATTGCTTCCATGATAACTCAGCTGTATGGAGCCAAAAGGGTATCACCAACTCAAACTGGAAGAAAATTGCGGGTACATCACTACCTTTTCCACTCATGTTGGTTTATTTAGATATAAAATACTTTGTTTTGGAGTGTCATTAGTTGCCGAACTCTTTCAGGATGTCATTTGTCGCATAGTCACAAATGCTTTCAATTACAGTGATGACATATTGATTTTTGGGGACACATGAAAGGAACATGATAAAGCTCTTACACAAGTGTTAAGCATGCTTGCTGATGTAGGTCTCAGTTTAAATACAGCAAAGTGTGAGTTACATAAAACAAAATTAAAATTCTTTGGTCATATCTTTTCTCATGGCGGAATGACGACAGATCCAAATAAAGTATAGGCTTTGCCATCTACTTCTCCACCACAAGATAGAACTATACTGCAATCCTTCCTCGGAAGGGCCATTTACTGTTCAAGGTGTAAGTGACTTTGCCACTAAAAGTGCCCAATTGAGAGACTTAATGAAACAAAATGTTCCATTTCAATAGTCACTTGAATGTGAAAAAAGCTTTAAGAACATCAAACATGCAAATAAAAGTGTCATTGAAATTGCATAATTTGACCCAAAAGGACAAATCTAGATTGTTGGTGATGCCAGCCAAATGTGGTTAGGTGCCATACTTGTACAGCACAATGGACATCCTAATGCACAAAGACACATTATGGCTTATGCTAACAGGAATTTGTCACAGACGGAACGTGCTTATTCACAATCTAAAAAAAGGAAGCCTCAATGTGGTGTGGGCTTGTGAGCATTTTCATATGTTCTTGCATGAAAAGCACTTTACGGTTGTCACTGACCACAAAGCTTTATTCACCATCTTTGGCAATCCTAAAGTCAAAATGCCTTCTCGCATTCAGAGGTGGGGTTGCAATTGCTGGAGCATGATTATATGATTGTGCATTGCCCAGGAAAAGATAAAAACCCTGCTGACTACTTCTCACGTGTACCAATACTGTGCCATGGCACTACTACTAAAGTAGCTGATGCTTATGTTAACTTCATCATGAAATCCAGTACCTCTGCTGCCTAATCAGTGGAACAAATCATTGTTGCCATGAGCAGCGATAGAGATTTGCTAATACTCAGTCATTTTTACACACCAATCACCACGAAAACATTCTTGACCTCTTCATAATGACCTTGAATACCTGAAATTTAAAAATGTGCAGGAAGAACTTTCAGTTACCTCAGAAGGCATTATCTTACGAGGGTCGAGAATTGTCATACCTGAGATTCAGAGACAACAAGTAATTGAACTGGCACATGATGGACATCATGGAGTTGTTGCTACTAAACAAGCACTACGGGCTGGGTGTGGTTCCCTCATCTTGATGAAAGAGTTGAAAACAAATTAAGGGCATGTCATTTGTGCAATTGTTTGTCATCCAAAACAAACTTGCAACTGTTAAGCATGTCTGGTCTTAAAAAGCATGCAAGGGAGAAGATTGTAATTGATTTCTTTGGACTCCTTGACAATGAACATCATCTACTAGTAATAATCCAGTTTTCCCGTTGTGGAAGATCTGTCATCAAATACTCATGAGAGTCATTAAAAGATTGGAAAGTATTTTACCAACATTGGGTATTCCTTCAATTTTGAAATCTAACAATAGCCCGCCATTCAATAGTCGAGAATTTAAAGATTTTCTCACTCTACTAAATGTCACTCCTCAGAAAAGCCCACCTGTCTGGCCCCCAGGCGAATGGCATTGTAGAGCGATTTATGAGCACATGCAAGAAGACCGTTCAGCATGCCGCACTAGAAAAGCTTGAAATCAAATCAGGTCTTCACTCTATTCTTACTGTATACAGGTCAATTCCCCATTCTACCACAGGGGAAAGCCCTGCAACCTTAATATGTGGGAGATCCATGGGAACCAAATTGCCACATTGGACATCTGAAAGATCTTCTGACTTTAATAAACTTTGCACTACTGATTCGTCCCACGGACGGAAAATGAATACCTATGTGGATAGACGTCGCTCTGCTCGGAGCACTGTGTTCAAAAGAGGAGACCAAGTCTTTGTCATGCAGAAATGGAAACGCAAGTCAGATGCTCCTTTTGATGCTGATCCACTCAGGTTTGTCACTAATAAAGGACACCTGGTGACTGCTCATTGTCGTGGAAAGACCATCACAAAAGATTCTTCTTATTTCAAACACCTGCCTCGAGGTTCATTGACTATAGACAGTCAGATGAGACCCTTCCATCTGGGGGCCAGGAGAGCCCAAACTGCACCTATATCTGTGTCATCCCTGCATGCCACAGATGGCTCTCCTTTATTTCCTCAAGCAACGATATCTGGAAGATTGATTCAAGAAGCTCGATGACTCATTCAAGAGTTATGAGGTATATGTGTATTGTTTTTGGTACTTTTTATTTAACAGGGAGGGGGGAGATGTAGTGTTGTGTGTATTCGAGATAGCGGGACCACTCAGGTCCCTGACGGACTCTGTAGAATAGTGACGTAAGTGATTGGGTTAAGAAATTCCAGGATGTAGTACTTTCTGTTAATGGCTGCACTTTGAATGAAAAGACGCATAATAGTGAGCTCTGCGAGTGGCATGATCATTTATATGTACCCAGGCTGGGGAGGACGCTACTTCTTCGTGTAATGGAACCAAGAATAGGGCCTCTGGGGAAATTTGGAAGAAGTTCACAGCAGGATTTGATACCGCAAGATACCAAGGAATGACAATTTGGTTAATTTTTTAGAGACCCTGAACTATCCTCCACTCTTTGTTTGCTTTTTGTAAGGTCATGATTGGGTTTAGGAAATTCTGTGGCAGGGCAAACTTTGGGACCTACAAGGCTGATATAGGGGATCTATGTATTTGGGGAATCTCTTTCTGCGCCGTAAGATTTGCAATCTTGGGTATCAATAACAACTCGGTCGTAATTATATTGACATGCCTGCTTCCAGTGACTGACTCTGTTACAAATGTGGCAACCAGTAACCTTCTTTAGTGCACTTATCATAGTTCCTAGTACATTACCTCAACCTCTCCCTACTGTCAGGGTATTCCCTTCATATGTCATGGAAACTCCATGCATTGTCATCCTGCCACTGGGGTTCACTTCACAACATTGAAGAGGAACTTTAAGTCCCTTTTGTCCCTCCACTCTGTGCTAACTGTACCCTGTATCATGTACCTTTCTTTAAGCCCCTTTTGCTTGGCTCCCAGTATGTTACTACAATAATTTGTGTAAGCTGGTTCTCATGAATTGGTTTACTTTGCCAACATAAGACACCTTGGATAATCTGGTTACTGATTTTCAGTCCCAGCAGAAATGAGTCAAGAAACCTTCCCATGTTGCTCCAAGTGGATTGTTCATTTCGCTATGTTCCCTGTACACTTATATTAACCTCTCCAAATAAGCGTGCACAGACTCTTAAGGCACTTGAGAAGTTTGGAAAATCTGGGGCCAATTCATTTCTCTCTGGGGAACATTTGTCTTTAAATGTTTTATTCATCATATTTAGTTTTGACTATGGGCATAAGTGAATTAGTCCCTGCCACTCTTGTGTTGGCCAATCAACTGCTCTCTTACATTCTGCCCACCACTCCTTTTGGACTGCAACCTCAAATAATACGTCCAAGTCTTCCCACATGAACTTTGAAATGAGCACAATATGTTCCATCTGTGTATACCACTTAGCAGTTTTGTCTTCAAGTTAGGGAAGAGAGATTGTGAAATGGCATATATCTACTCTTGACCACAGAAGATGTATGTATGCTCCTCTCTGTACTTCTCTTAAGGAATACGCCTTCACAATCCCTCCCGTGGCTCCCTCCCCAACTTCCTAAGCAGCCTTTTTTTAACCTTAACTCCTCTTTCCTGGACCACAGCTCTCAGTCTTGCTCCATTCTTTAATGTTCTCAATAAATTCCCTTAAGAGTCTTTTGTTCTCCAACTTCTTTCTCTGGATTATGTCAATTCCACACTCGTCAATCAGCTTTTCTATTCTCATATGCACCTCTTTCCACTCTTGCTGCTTCCTTGAGCTCGCTCTCATAGTAATGTCCTAGAAAATCCATTCCCACATTTCCTTTAATGATTTCTGTGAATTCATTTTTTTAGCTGGACAGCGTTAAATTGCTGCAGGGTTTGCCCTAACCTTGGCAGGTTTATTGGTAAGGCTGGAATTGTTGTCTGACCTTTTGTCACAGTACTTGTCAAATTCTCTCTTTGCAAGTGTCCTGGTGCCACTACTCCAGGTCTCATTGCAGGGTCCTGAGGTACAGTTGGGATAGGTTGACTTGAAAGAGCACTCGACTGGGGAAGCACTTTTTGTCCCCGACAAAGACGGTGCACTTGTTGTTATAGACACAGGAATCCAGACAGGGGAAGAGACAGTGATCTCTGTATAGCTTGGAGGTGCGCGAGCTTTTGAGACTGTCCCAGAATCGGTTACTGTCAGGGCTTTGGCACTTGGTGCAGTGGCTGCTGCATCATATCTCATGCTGAGGAGCTTGTCTATGAAGGCATCCTCCTTCTTACTCTGCTTATGTCTTCTTTTTAGGTTTCTCCTTTTCAGAATCTTCGCTTTCTATTAAGCGGTAGACTTCTCCCCTCCATTTTCTCTGCATTTCCTCATCTTTCAGGCTTCTCTATGCCTGATCTCTATTGAGGATTTTTAATTCTCATGTTTTTCTTTTCTTCTCATTCACTATTTGCTCTCAGATTTACGGCTTTAAATTCTGTGGGTCTTGAAGGAGGTTTTAAGTCGTACATTCTCCTGATCAAATTTTTTATTCTATGAATATGGGAAGTCCTGTTCAATGGGAATCATAATTCCCCATTTTTGGATGTGTATTCATGTTATTTGCTCAGCTATATGCACGTGTGTAACCCTTTCTTGGCCACCATTTTCCTAGCTGGTGTGCCTTCTGTAGGAAACGTCTCTTCTTTATTTACATCCGTCTCCTTTTTCGACAAGGGATTTCCCATTTTTGTGAATTCTCAAATCATTACCCATTGCAACCTCCCACTCTCTCTACCCTGCTGGGTTCATGATCTATCCACCAATACCAGCACGTCTCTGTCAAAGGTCAGCCTAACACAGTGCAGCTACGGCGTTTGCCAGCCAATTCCTGCGCACACCCTGATGATGCAACGCTTGAATACGGTCAGGCTTCCTGAACCACTTCTTACCATAATTCTTTTTTTGCCTGCTCCAACTAAGCGAATGTTTCTGCCATAGAAATCAATCAATCAGGGGTTTGTAGAGCGCTCTACTCACCTGTGAGGGTCTCAAAGCACTGCAGGAGGGAGGCTTTGGACAGCTCAGAGGTCAACCGAAGAGCTAGACCTTAAGGTATTTACTGAAGGTTTGCAGAGTAGAGCTTCATCTGATGCTGAGTGGAGTTCGTTCCAGGTCTTGGCCGTGATGTAGGAGAAAGATCTGCCTCCCGTTCTGGGTCTGGATGTGGGGGATTTCAGCCAGGGCTAGGTCAGCAGTGGAGGTTTCTCTTGGGGGCATGGATAGAGATTCTTTCGTTGAGGTATTGGGGCCCGATGTTGTTGAGGGCTTTGTAGGCGTGTGTGAGCAGCCTGACGGTCACTCCTTTTTGACATGGAGCCAGTTGCGGTCTTGGAGGTGCTGGGTGAAGTGGTTGTGTTGTGGGATGCTGAGGACGAGTCTGGCTGCAGCTTTCTTGATGGTATGGAGTTTGTGAAGGAGAGATGTGTTGATTCCGGCATAGAGGGTGTTTCCGTAGTCCAGTCTTCTGTTGATGAACACATGGGTGATGGTCTTCCTGGATTTGGGGGGATCCATTTAAAGGTTTTGTGGATTATGCAGAGGGTGTTGAATCATGTGGTGGATACGGCGTTGATCTGTCGGTTCATGGTGAGAGAGGAATTGAGTATGATGCCGAGGTTGCGAGCATGGTCCGTGGAGGTGGGAGAGTTTGCGAGGGCATGGGGCCACCAGGTGTCATCCTTCAGTCAGCAGCTGCTCATCCAGGATGCAACGTCCTGCATTCCTTCCTGGCAATAGTGTGTGGTGATGCCTGGTTCCTTGGTGAGGGAGAGGATTAGCTGGGTGTCATTGGCGCAGGATACTATGCTGGGTCCATGCTTTTTGACGATGGGGCCATGTTGATATTGAAGAGCGTGTGGCTTTCGTATTGTGTCATCTGTTAGAGTTCCGGAAGGGGGCGAGCGTGAGGGCGCAGTTGGCGATTCATTGTTGGAGGTCATTGGCTGCAGAGTTAGCATCAGTCCTGGTGGGAGGGGAGTGCGGCTGAGGAAAGAGGTGAGATGCTCTTCGGTGATCTTGCTCCAGTTTCTTCGTGGGAGGCGTGGCGTTGGCTTGTGTGCTGTGGGTTTGGGTAGGAGAAGTGGAAGCAGTGGTGGTTCGTACAGAGCGGATGTGTAGTGTGACTGAAGGAAATGTTGATTCAGCCGGCGAAGATGGGGTCGAAGGTGTGTCCTGCCATGTGGGTGGGGGTGGTGATGAGTTGCTTCAGTCCGATGTTGGCAGGGTTTTCTCAGTGGGCGGTGGAGTTGGGGGTCGCTGAGGTTGTCAAGGTGGAAATTCAGGTCTCCGGCAGTACGTAGTCCGTGGAGGCGAGGGCAATGGGCGTGATCTAGTCTTCGATGGTGTTAGTGAACGGGGAGAGGAATCTGGCAGGTCTGTCGGCGAGAGTCCAGGGTAGAGTTGTTCTGGGATAGGACTGGATCCGGAAGTAGATGTGTTCCATGGGGGGGGTCAGGCGTTGTTCAAGATGGAGGTAGTTAGTTGGAGGTAGCTTTTGTGGACGATTGGCAAGGCCTCCTCCCTGGTGGTTGGGGCTGTCTTTCCTCAGGATCTTGAACCCATCAGGGATGGCGGTTGCAATGTCGAGAGCAGAGCTGGTGTTGGTCCACGTCTCTGTGAGGAAGGTGACGTCGGCAAGAAAGTGTTAAGTAGGTCCCAGATTTCTAATGCATGTCTGTGCACGGAGCATATGTTGAGGAGGATGCAGCTCAGGGGTTTGGGTGCATTGGCATCTGGTGGGTTGGCGGTATCTGTCTGGGTCCGTAGGTGAGCGAAGGTCTGGCTGCAGTGTTAGCAGGAGAACGCTCCTTGGGAGTTGCTTGGTGGCGAAAGCTGGCAGTTGTTGTTGCGCCCAGGGTTGAAAGCATGGACAGTTCTGTAGTCGTAGCAGCGGTGGTCACAGGGTAACTGGTGCTGGTCGAGGTCCGGTCGCAGACGGGCTTGTCTTTAGCATGCCAGCGGTGCTCTTGCTGCATGTGACCGCACAGCGGCCTCCATTAAGTAGGAGTTAGGAAAGGGACATCAGCTGGGAGGCAGAAGCGGGAACACAGGGAAAGGGCCACGGGGACAGCAGCAGTGGGAACAAAGGCAGAAACAGAGACAAACAGTGAAAATAAAACAGAGCATAGCAGTTAAAAGCATATAAAAGGCAAAAAGCAGTGAAAAGCGTAAAAGAAAGGCAAAAAGATAGAAAAAGCAAATTAGGCAGAAGACACAGGCAGAAAGTAGAAAAGAGAGCAGACAGAGAAAAGGCTGGTAGAGTGGACCAGCGGAAGAGCAAGGCTCTCCCACTGGACCTAGAGGGATGAGGCGCAGGCAGGAGCCTGGGGGCAGAGGCTCAACAAAAGAGCTGCGCGAGTAGAGAGTAGTTTCCTTGACAAGGAGGTCGGAGGTCTTGCTCACCCTGTTGCGCAGCGGCTGCCATTAGTTAGGGGTCGGTGAGGGAGAGCAGGTGGGAGGGGCGGCGAGGGCAGCAGCATCAGTTAAAAAGGAAGAAACAGAGGCAAACAGGGAAAGGAAAGCAGTAAAAGGTGTAAAAAAGGCAAAAAGCAGTGAAAAGTGTAAAATAGGCAAATAGATAGAAAAACAAATTAGCCAGAAGACACAGGTAGAAAAAAGAGCAGACAGAGAAAAGGCTGACAGAACGGACCAGCAGAAGAGCAAGGCTCTCGCACTGGACCACCAGGGATGAGGTGCAGGCAGGAGCCTGCAGTGGAGGAGGGCCTCGAGCACCTACCTAGAACCAGAAAGATGCTCTGGACAGAGGCTCAACAACTGAGCTGCATGAGGGGAAAGCAGTTTCCCTGACCAGGAGCATGAATACTACCTTCTTTCACACCATGGTAGACTTTTGACCAGCGGAGGTCCCCATGCTCATTGAGCTCACTCCCATGCACCAAGGAATGAACAGCCACAGAGTTCAATTAGTAAGTTACATCCCGGTCTTGGTGTAAATTATACTGCCTCACAGTACACTTCACCTAGCAGACACATTCAGCAATTCAAAACTGTAACTTGAGGTACCTCTCTTTAGCTCTTATATCAGTTCTATTTCAACTCATACATTTGTCATCTTCAAAACCCAAAGAATATAATCAAAAACACAATGACAATCGCTCCCACAAATCCAACAGCTAAAGCCACATAATTATTCTCAAAATGCATCCACTGGATTTCGCCACAATGTGCCCACTACAACTCCCACCACACACTGCTTTGGGGTTAATTCATGTTTGCATGCAAATTCCTATTGTGACTCATATCGTCCTCCTTGAGCCACCTCAATTGGGTCAATTGAATCTCAGGGAAAACCCGCTTGAACCATGAAGGTGCAGTAGTCTGTTCTGTGACCAATTGGTTTTGTTAGCTACTGGTTGGATCCAAACAGAACCATCACCTCTGCTATCAGATCTGTCAGCACGAATCTGTGTGAAATGAACATGTATATTGGTGCGCCAGCGGTGTAGTTCTGAGACAGACTTTGGTGCTCCCTGTTGGGACCCGTCTATAATACATTACAACCAAGTCAATATTGGACCATTTTCAATAAGAATGACAGACACTAGGTAGAGTTTAGTTTAGTAAGTGTATATAAGAAAAGATTGGCTATATGCAGGTAATATGCCATCATAAGGTTTAGTAGCAAGGTATACAAATCATTATTACAAAGAATTTAATAAAGATCTGTATGAGGTCCAGCATAGATTCACCTTCTAAAGGTGGGGAATAAAGGTTCCGAGGTACAGTGAGAAGCACATCCTTTTACAGGACTTTAGACAATGGCTTTGAGAGAGAGAGAGAGAGAGAGAGAGAGAGAGAGAGAGAGAGAGAGAGAGAGAGAGAGAGAGAGAGAGAGAAACACCAAGACAGGTTGAACAGAGGGAACAATACAAACACACACACAGATAGACGGAGAGCAAAGGATACACACACACACACAGAGGTAGCCAGAGAGAGTGAACAAGAGATAGAGGAGGAGTGAGAAAAACAGAGTAACAGGCAGGGGTGTATCTTGGTCGATAAGATTGAGGTGGGAGTGGTGGGGGATGAGCTTCAGATTTCCCAATGATCACGCTGGCACAAGTTAAAAGACACTACATGACAAGCAGGGTGCACAGGAGCGGCTTAAGGGGCAGCACATAGGGAAATGAATTTGGATTGGAATGGGGTGCTAAGTGAGAGAAAGCACATTATTTTGTGAAATACATTTTTTTGTGAGTGTCTGTGTGTGTCTGTCTGAATGTATTATAATTCCTTTTGAAATCCAACAAACACCTCACTATACCCAACTGAAAGCACCTGTATCCAACTATTTATTACAAGATACATTTATCAGGGTGGTGTAAGACCCCAAACACCTCCCCTAAAGCTATGGCCTTGGTGACAGAGAGAAAGGAGAGAGCTAAAGGGACCTAGGTGAGAGATGGGTGAGTCTCTCTATTCACCAGAGGCAGAAAGAGTATAACTCTTTCTGCTCCTAGAGCACAAACAGTTGATCAGAAAGTTGTCCATTTTCTTCTCTTACAATCACTGGAAGAAGGAGGCCGGCATCACAGGATGATTCTATGAGAGCTGTGAAGGGAGCAACTAAGTGGCAATGGTATTTCCTGCAAGTTATGGCATGAGTGCGCTAGTCACTGTTCCCTGGTTGGTGATATATCCCCAATTCTTCTGGTATTATTGGGCCCCCCTCCAACAACTGATCAGAAAGCAGAGGACCTTCAATCTGTTATCTATGGTTTAGCCAGCACATGGGCCAAATGGATTGATGTAGGAACAAAGTACCTAGTATGTCAGTCTCAAAGGGCAAACATGTTCATGTTTTTATCTGCAGCTAGTTTCTTCCAAGATGAAGTTTTCAGTCATGTATCTGATCTAAACAGCGAGGTGAATGTATTTGCCATGGATTTGTATGCCCCCCATAACTACATGTGTGCATACATTTGAAAATATTAATGTACTAATCCCAGCTTTCAGTTAAGTTTGCACTCTTTGAAAAAAGCAAATACATTTTTAAAGCCACTCTTGAGTGTTGGCTATGGGCCCACACTCAGTGAGATTAGAGAAATAATAGTAAACATTGATGAAACTGTATTGATTCATGATAATGAAATTAATATTTCCCTTGTGAGAATGTACAATGACAGAATTCATTTTTGTCAGTCTAACAAAAAGAATGAGCTACTTAGGGTGTTCTCAGCTGACATGACTCCTGAAGTTCTTGCTGCCAAAATAAGATCACAGGATGTAGTAAAATCAGCAGGAACCATTTGTAGAAATGCCCTGAAAGATTTAGATTTTGGACTTGATGACAAATATTGTGGTGCCCCAGAGCTCCGCAAATCATGATAGTTAACAATTATGCCTGATGTTGTCTTAGCATTTTTTACATCATTGTTTTTAATATCAGCAAAGCAAAACTGTTACAACTAAAGTTCTTGAGTTTGGAACAGAAGTCGACAACACTGATGATGGCTTTGAAGATAATAGTGAAGAGGAAGACAATCCTATGAACCGACAAGCTTATGCGGTGCACAGGCACTGTCTTTTACAAATCATGTTTTATGAATTGCATCACGGCAAACAGAAAACTCCGCTACACATGATGACTGCCCACACAATCCATGACAAGTGCAAAAGTAGAGAGCTAATCACTTCAAAGAATAGGATTGGTGTATCAATAAGTTATAATGACATAGTATGGAGCAGAAACTTGTTAGCAACTCATGCTGTAAAATCTTGTGAATCCGACAGCACACCACTTTCAAGTCACTTTACCAGGAATGGATTTACAATTGCAGCTCTTGATAATTTTGATTTTGAAGGCACCTCTTCTTTGGACCATTCAGCTCACTTAATACTGCCGTGGCGCTTTGTCAAGACTGCACCAATGAAGAGGCTGCTGGAAAACAAGCTATGTCAGCTGTAGGCATAAACAAACAAAGCTACAAGCTTATAACCCAACTGCCTTGGCAACATGTGCAAAATCACTACAATTGATTTTCAGTATTGAGTGGAAACATCATTTTAATTCATTACAAGTTATGTCATCATATCTGAGGCTATAGAAACATTGTGTTGGAATGCTTTCAGGAACAAGAATGACAAATTTTGTTTTTGCAGTTCAATCAAAATACATAATGCAAAGCCAGGCAATGTTCAATACACTGAGTTCAAAATCAGAAAACCTAACAACCAAGTTTGTAAAGTTTGTCAAAGAATGTGAAGAAAAATCTGAACTTTGTAAGTACTGGTGAAATGTTTTTCACATGATAGCTCTAGTGAAAAACGTGGTACATGCTGATCAGGAAGGTGATTAGGAGCTGCACGTGAAGAATGTAGAGTCACTGATTACTGTGTTTTGCGAAGTTGATTGCATAAACTACCTGAGATATGGGTCCTGATATTTGGAAAGAGTGAAGCGGCTAGAGGTGGAAAAACCATATCTTTAACCCCTTGGCTGCGAGGCAAATTCCCCTGCAGTGCTGGAGGGCGGGGCGTACAGCGCCCCTGTGCTCATGACGAGGTCAGCTCGTCATGTGCCACAGTGCTCGTGTGCTCATGACGAGCTGAGCTCGTCATGACCACACCCGTTTCCATGGAACGGTCAGCACAGCAGGGGAAGTAGCCCAGCATGCAAGATTTCCAACTGTCATGACGAGCTCAGCTCGTCATGAGCACCCGAGCACCATGGCTCATCCAAAGACATTTTGTGGTGAAAGACAGAGAGGGTAGGTTCAATGCTGTGGCTTTGGTTAGAAAACTGGAACAGACGATCCAGAGATCACAAATAAGCTCCAAGGGAATACTTGGTCATCCACGATACACGTCAAAGTGAATATGTTACTCAATGGAAGCTAGTTTACCATGAAGTCCTTTCTATTTGCAATGTTTTCCGAAAGATGACAAATTCAAAATTAATGGGTCATCGTGAAAGAGTTATTCACCACGAACTTGTGGGAAAGAGAGGGGGACGTTTTAATAAACATGTTGACAGCCTTCTCATTTCACACAGCAGCAAAGAAACCCCTTTGAAATGACTGAGCCTGTGTGACTACACAACTCTCTGTCCTAACAATATGTGGATAACAATATAAAGACATGTCTACTGGATGTCCTGTAACATGGTTCGAAACTATAAGCAGAACTGAAGCAGGAGAGATTTGTATTGAAAGAGAAAAGGCTGTTTGACAAAATCACTAAAGCTAAACTTCCATACTTCAATTGCCATAGTAAGAGTTTCATCCACCCAGCTACTACAAAACAGGCTACAAAAAACAACTGTTGCAAGCACACAGACATAGAGAGATGGATGTACCAAAAGAAAGGGGTGAATTTATCAAGGACACTCTGTCGCATGATCTTCTTCCAACAAACGCATTATTTGATGGAGATGCTGCAACCAAACCAGTGAAGCACAAACTCGTACAAGAGCTAAAAAAATCTTTCACCAGAAGAATTTCAATTCGAAAAGGTGTCCTCATTGAAAACTGCTGTTGTTGTGGACTATATGTCACAATTGCGAATGGTCAAGATTTTATCCATGCAAAACTTCGGAGAGGCAGTTCAGACTGTTCTACAGATATCAAAGTCAATGTGCACCTTGCAAGAACTGCATATTGTCTTTGACAGTTATCTTGAACTATCTGCCAAAGAATATGAGCGCGTCAGACGAATGTCCACAAGTGGTACAATTAACTTTATTTGCATCAAGAATTCAACACTTCTGGTCATCAACATAAAACAAGATGAACTTGGAGATGTTAACTCGCTAAAACATTGCTGATGCTTTAGTGAATACTGAATTTCCAATTATTGCAAGTGGAATGATTGTCAATGAGGAGTTGGTGCTTACAAAGATATTCAAAAGGTACAGACCATATTGTTCAAGAACTTAACAGCATATTGGAGGAAGCTGACATTCATATTGTGCCACATGTTAAGTGGGCTGTTTGATATGGGAAACAACCGTTACAACGCAACTATTACAACGCACACCGTTACAACGCACACCATTACAACGCAGGATCCTTTTCAACGCATGCCTTTACAACGCATGATTTTACATAGCAGATGCTATTACAACGCATGCCATTACAACGTAAGTGTAGGTAAGTATATGATTTTATTTAACCTTTTTTTTAATTTCAAAAATATTAAAAATAAATATAATAAATAAATTAAAGTAATTTTATATATATAGTTTGGGTTTTGGGGTACAGGGGTATTTTTAGGGTTCAGGGTTGGGTTTGGGTTTTGGGGTACAGGGGTATTTTTAGGGTTCAGGGTTGGTGTGAGAGTTTGCCTACCAGACCTTTCCGACTACGACATCCAGGCTCCTCTCGTCTATCTTCGCAGGGCTACGAACGGGGATACGACCCGGAAATCCCTCCCTCGACGACCGGAAACAGTTCCTCAGGACCAATAAGAGGGGAGTGGAGTAACCGTTACGGGAGAGAAGGAGGTGGAACGAGGACAACGTGGACGGAAGACGCGGGACCCGAATTCAAGCAGGAAGACGCGGGACCCGAATTCAAGCAGGAAGACGCGGGACCCGAATTCAAGCAGGAAAACGCGGGACCCGGTTTCAAGCAGGAAGACGCGGGACCCGAATTCAAGCAGGAAGACGCGGGACCCGAATTCAGGCAGGAAAACGCGGGACCCGGTGTAAAGCAGGAAGAAGACGCGGAACCCGACCGAAGAGAGAATTGGACAACCGGAGCCAACGAGGACGAAGAAGAAACGTGGTCCGAAGATTGGTGGTGTCCGGAGGTGGCTGGAGAGCGGCCGTGACTCAGGAGAGTTACGGCGGAGCCAGGTTAGTGATTGTAAACTGGGAACAGTCGGGAGAGGGTGGTAACGCATGGGTGGAGGTAGCGTTCAACAAAGTAGTAATTTATGCGTTCTTTGTGAAAATAACACTGCCTTAGGTTGAGTCTTATGTTATTGCCAGCCCATCCTGATAATCGAACCTTAGAACTAAAATAATAGGAGACTATCATTTTGAGGGTGATAAAACCCTATCGTGTTTTTTTTAGTCCATACTGGGTGCAGGACTGTGCACCAAAACGCTGAGATTGTAACGTTAGGATGGTATGACTTTTTCGGACCTAACACTACTTAATTCTAACGGCTCCTTTTCATTTCTTTCTTTCCTATGAGCCTCCGGGGAAAACATCACGATCACGGACACAACGAAGATCGATCTTCCACATCCTCGTCGGACTCGGACGACGCCGTACAATCTCAAAAGCCTATAACTCAACAACCTTCAACTTCTTTACCAATTCTTAATAAACCTTCTTTTAAACCCATTTTGCAGCCTCCTCGCCTGTTTATCAAGCCTGCCCTCCCACAGTTGGGTTTTGTGTTTTGGGGTACAGGGGTATTTTTAGGTTTCAGGGCTAGTTTTGGGTTATGGGGTACAGGGGTATTTTTAGGGTTCAGGGTTGGGTTTGGGTTTTAGGGTACAGGGGTATTTTTAGGTTTCAGGGTTGGGTTTGGGTTTTGGGGTACAGGGGTATTTTTAGGTTTCAGGGTTGGGTTTGGGTTATGGGGTACAGGGGTATTTTTAGGGTTCAGGGTTGGGTTTGGGTTTTGGGGTACACGGGTATTTTTAGGGTTCAGGGTTGGGTTTGGGTTTTGGGGTACAGGGGTATTTTTAGGTTTCAGGGCTAGTTTTGGGTTATGGGTACAGGGGTATTTTTAGGGTTCAGGGTTGGGTTTTGGGTTTTGGGGTACAGGGGTATTTCTAGGGTTCAGGGCTGGGTTTGGGTTTTGGGGTACAGGGGTATTTTTAGGGTTCAGGGTTGGGTTTGGGTTTTGGGGTACAGGGGTATTTTTAGGTTTCAGGGTTGGGTTTGGGTTTTGGGGTACAGGGGTATTTTTAGGTTTCAGGGCTAGGTTTGGGTTATGGGGTACAGGGGTATTTTTAGGGTTCAGGGTAGGGTTTGGGTTTTGGGGTACAGGGGTATTTTTAGGTTTCAGGGCTAGGTTTGGGTTTTGGGGTACAGGGGTATTTTTAGGGTTCAGGGTTGGGTTTGGGTTTTGGGGTACAGTGGTATTTTTAGGGTTCAGGGCTGGGTTTGGGTTTTGGGAAACAGGGGTATTTTGAGGGTTTTGGGGAACTGGGGTATTTTTTGTGTTCAGTTTTAAAATAAATTAATAAAAAAAATGTATTTAAAAATAATTTAATTTATTAAATTAATTAAATTGTAATTAATTACATTTTTTAATAAAATAATATACTTACCTATACTTACGTTGTAATGGCATGCGTTGTAATAGCATCTGCTATGTAATGTCATGCGTTGTAAAGCGATTCGTTGTAAATGTATCTGCGTTGTAAAAATTGCGTTGTAACGGTGTGCGTTGTAAAAGTTTGCGATGTAACGTCATACATCCGTTTGATATGGTTCCAATTGAGTTACTGTACTGTCAAATGACACAGATGTTATTGTTGTATACTTAGATTTCTTGCAATGTTCATAAGTCAAGGATTGTCAGAGTTATGGATACGTTATGAAACAGGCAAGAAAAGAAACTTAATCCTGATTCAAATTTTGTACAAGAAACTTCATTGAGAGGCCCAGTGTTCTTATCAAGGCACATGTTCTTATGGGTGATGAAACTATGAGCAAAATTGGAACAAAGCTTTAAGCTTTAACTGATGAATCTGAGAAGTGTCTGAAAGGACACTTCCCAGATCCCCAAGAACCTGTTCTACGCCGAGTGCTTTACGGCGCCTTCACTGGCTACCTGTTCCTAAGAGGATCGAATACAAGGCACTCTGTCTGGCCTTCAAAATACTAAAACTCTCATCTCCTGAGATTTTGTCCAATTTGTTGGTCCCCTATGTACCCACACGCCAGCTACGTTCCTTTGAGCAATTTCTGGCTACAGTCCCCCGGGTGAAACGCCTTAGAGCGGGGCCGGTCCTTTCGCTGTCTTGCCGCGAAATTGTGGAATTCTCTCCCAGTCCAGATTCGCCGCTTAGACTGCCTGTTACCCTCCGTAGGGCCATCAAAACTCTCCTGTTTCCTACGGTCTAGAACCTTGCTCTCTACTGACACTGCTACTAGCGCCGGGACGCCCCTTTCCTGGGGCAACTGCACGCTATACAAGTTTACCTTACCTTACCATTTACTGAGACAGAAGAAGAATGTGGCTTTAAAGACATAGAAAAATAACTTGTACATGTGTGGAAAACTAGTTCTGACTGTCACACATTTGACAATCTTCAATGAATTCAAAAGATCAGTCCTGCTGAGTGACCTTCCACCGACATCATAATTTGTGTGTGGTGATCCAGCGGCCTTGAAGAAATTCTGTCTCAATAATCATAACTCCATACCATGATACTCACCATGAATATAATTTTAAACTCTAGGCCCATAAGAGACGAGAATTGGCCAACTGAATCATGTGACCTAATTAAAGAAATCTATTTACATGTATTTACAACTGCAGATGGTTTCAACATATTTATAAAATAATACACTTTTAATTAAGCCATGTAGGCAATGGATTTAACCATGGTAACTGTTTCAAAAGAACAAGACCAGCTTGTCATTTCAAAATCTATTTTATTAATTTTATTTCAACATTCAAGTAAGCTTGAAATCATTTTATTAGCAAATGTTAACTTTTATTAATCATGGCACATTTTAATAAACTGACGTCTTTAATGCAAGTCAGGAAACAACGAAACTGTTTGCAAAGTTAATTTACCATATTAATTCTATTTCCCTGTCTAACTCAGTCTCAACCTGAAAAGTAAAATTTAATAAAGGGAATCAAGTCTTACGTGCGCCAAAAGTTCTTCAGCACGTCATCAGGGATACAGCAAGCATCAGCAAGGGCCGCTCAAAGAAATCAGTTTTTATACCTTTACTAACTGAGTAACTAAATAAAAGATGTCACCATAAATTCTGCTTCTCAATTGGCTGAAGCATGTCAGTCCACCAGCGTGTCACTCATTCCTGACCAAGTCCAGGGCACATCATAAGCCCCTATTGTTCTTGAAAATCATCTTTCAGCTTCCTTCAAAAAGTAACATTCGACAACACAAAATGGACTTCCATTTCCTTTTCTTGGCAAGCAAAGCAAACTGCCCGTCCTTGACACTTTCTCCAAGAACGTGCATTACTCGATCCATCAACTGTCCCGCACATTACTCCTTTGTTAGCAGGAAATTCTTTATCACATGACGTGAGTGAAGGTTTCACTCTGATCGAGTCATCATTTCTGCTCTGCCATCAACATCAGCTCTGCCTGGCAATGGGTGCCTGAGGCCCACTCGGAATAACTAATATTGAAACAAACACAAAACAGTAATTAATTAGAGAATTGAGACCGATTCTGTTTCCCACCCACCTTACTAATGTTAACCCATTAGTTTACATTATCTAGCAAAAAGCACATATATGCTGCATCATAAAAACCTTCTTCAAACGACATCCTCCACGAACCTATGCCACATTAATGACACAACATAGACAAAAAGCAAAATAAGCACATGCCATTTAGAATAAACTGCTGCTATTAATAATGACAAACGATAGACATAATTAGTAATTTAAGTATCACAAACTTGCAAATGCAACATAAATGCACATTAGTCCCGCGTGTTGTCTGAAGTGTATAAGTGTATGCAAACTTTTAAACTAGGTTGGATTAAAACAAAACATGCAAAAACCATTAATACTGTTATTTATTATGGGAGAATAATTTCACGAGTCAAAAACAAATTTATTTCTGAAACTCGCTCCATCAACTCACTCATCTGGTGATTTTTAAATCACCAAACAAACCAAAAATTTACCAAATTTTAAATTTAGAAACGAACTGTTTTGAACACTCTTTAGGTTAGTATTCCTAAACGCCTGTCTCATCAGTTTGTCTGGAACTCTCATATTGAGCTCTACGAAACTCTTCCATTTCAATTTCCTTCTCCTGAGCCTTTCTGAGTTTATAAATCCTTCTCTTTTCCCTCACATGCTTCTTCCTCTTGTGAATCATGCAACTAATTTTTAACAAAAGTGTCACAATAACTATTTATTACAGGATAAAGCACTTTGCCAATGATTGAACTGCCAATTTGTCTAAACCAATCCCCAATTGCCTCAAACCTTTTGCCCAAACGTTCAGAAAAATTTTCATCTTCCATAGGTTCTATCTCAGAATGAATTTCAGTGATATTCTTAATAAGCGACTCAATGTTCTGGCTTTTATCTGGAATATATGTGCAGCAATGCTGTACATGCAAAATTCCACAAACTCCTCCTGCTTTTGCTAGCAGAATATCAAGGGCAAGACGATTCTGCAAAACCATACTTCTAGTCGCAAAAAGTTCTGTGCTGACTAATTGGAAACCACTTGCTGTGTCCGTGGACAACCTATCAACAATTGCGGAAACTTTTCTGATTTTGATCGAATTCAGGGTTATTCCCACCATAGGAATTATCGCACCAAAGATATCACCTATAATTTCTGAAAAGCTTTCTCTCTTGTATCTATTCAAATGTTCACCAATTTTGAATGTACCTTCCACACTCCTGTCCACATGAACATTTTTTAGGAAAAACCATTCCAAGGTAACACGTCCCATACCAATGGTCTGGGAGGCTAAAGTAGGCTTTGTTCCCACAAATAAAATAAATTCCAGGGGAAATTGGATCTTTACCACCTTTGAATCCCCATCCCCCTACGATACTATAGGTATCCTCACATTGGCTTGCACCCACAAAATAATTATCATACAGTGTGTTATCTCTTCTAATACAAAATTTCCCACTGACAGGATCATCTATATGGATAGCAGCATTAGTATATCCACCATTAAGCTTCTCATCCTCCTGCTGCCAAAACCTTGATTTTGTTTGTTTCAGCATTTCATTTCTCTTATAAATTGCTCTTCTCTCCTCAACCAAATTAAGGAAAGATTTCTCTTCAGGCCTCATTTTGCAGGTTAAATTATTTTTGTAAGCATATTCATAGGTTAATTCATTAGTAACCAGAAAGAATTCCCTCATCTGTTTAGCAGGGCGAACCTTATTTAAACTATTTACAACCTTCAGGTTAGCAAAGATCTCATCATGGTCTGAGTAATAGTACTCTAGACGACCAGTTTGATAAAACAAGCTAGCTATCACACTGCATGTTATGCCATATGTAAGAAGCAACATATTACACTTACCCCCTTCTGAAACTGAAGCAGGTAGCTTCACACAAACATAACAGTCTTTAACATCCATGACTTTAACATACTCTGACAAAAGTCTCGAGAAAGAATTAGTAGAAAAATCACCAATAGATCTGTCTTGGTGGATCTCTGGTTTGTGCTCAATAACTCTATTAGTTTTGCCTGCAACATTATGATCAACTTGTTTTAGCTCAGCTTTACTAGTCATATTAGTCTTGTAATCCTCCTTATTGATGCCTAAAGGAAAGATGACTGCCAAAATTAACCACACTAAGATAATCAAAATCACACAAATAGAGGACATTTTACAACATCTCCTCAAAATAGCACACCTAGAATTCTCGTGACTAGGCATTTTTTTTTTCAAAGTTTTCCCAAACAAAAATCAAAAATTTTAAATATTAGTACTATAAGATATATACCTCCCCTTTAAATTTTTTTTATGGTAACTCTCTAACAGCTTTTCTTCGACCTTGCATCCATAAAGTGTCTTTTAACTAACACAATTCACCCGTTGTCACCTAACACAATTTCTTCAGCCTTATGCCAAAAATATACCTCATCAAAAAAAGGAAAACAATTTATTTAATCGTTGTCACTGTTTGTTTCCTCTAAATCCTCCAGACTACTGCTGCTTACTTCTATCACTGGCGGTATAATTATATATGCCCATTCAGGAGACTTATATTTCTGGTTTGGTTTTAATGGCCTTTTGCTCCTACTGCTAATTACTTCAATTTTCTTTCCAGCTTTATTTTTCTTTTCAGAGTTATCCTTTTGACTTGAAATTTCATTAACTTGCTCTTTTGCTAATTTAAACTTAAGATTTTCTTTTGGCCAAATATCTCCTTTTCTAAAGAGTTTCTTTTTGGGTTCAGTTTCACTGGTCTCTGTTTTCCAAGTTCGTTTTCTGAACTTTCTTATTTGAGAATCTTCATCACTCTCATCTGTATCCTCTTCAGATTCTGAGACTTGAAATCTTGTTTCAGGAGAAACTTCTTTACTCAGCAGCTTCACTCCGTTAGGAACTACTTGATCCTTATAGCTGGTACTTGGTAATTCATCTTTTTCTTCAGGAATTACTTCTAGCTTCCCAGTTTCAGAATTCTTGTTCCTGCTTCTAGAGCTACTACTTTGCTTTTCAATACTCTCCTGATTTTGAATTCCTTTTGTCTCAGATACTTTTTCTTGATCTACAATCACAATTTCTAGATCCTTTTCATTCAATGTTTCGTTCACATTGACATCATCATCCAGATGTTGACCGTCTTGTCAATCTTCAAGATCTGGATTTTCAGGTCGTTCTTCAGTATCTGAATTTTCAGGTTCACCTTCAGAATCTGAATCAGTGGTTGTATCACTTTCTTCATCAGGTTTTTCTGGAGCTGGTACACAAATGGTATGACTTGCGTGTATCCACCTTTTCAATCCTTTGCATTTAATGGCATTTGTTGTGACCAAAATCACTTGTCTTGCTTTCTGCCATCTAGGTACTAAACAGTTTCTTCTCCGATGAACCTTTGTTCTCACCCAGTCTCCTGGCAACAGATCATGAGCTTGCTCCTTTTCTTTTGAACTTACATCTGTTCCCACCTGATGGATTACAGAAGTCATGATATCAGAAAGACTCTTACAAATCTCCATGATTGCACTTTCATTGATTGCTAATATTTTTCCAACAGGAGTAAATGCTTGTCTCATTACTCTTCCCATAAGAATGTCATGTGGACTCAAACCTGTCTTCTTGTCTGGTGTACTTCTTAAAGACATTAAAACAAGTGGAAGAGCGTCAGTCCACTTCATTCCAGTAGCCAGACACATTTTTGAAATTCTATTTTTGATTGTTCCATTAATCTGTTCAACAACTCCTGATGCCTCTGGTCTGTATGCACAGTGCAATTTTTGTTCTATATTGAACGCTTCACAAATTTGTTTGAGCAATCTGTTTTCAAAATGTGTGCCACGATCACTTTCAACAGTAATTGGAAATCCGTACCTTGGTATGACCTCCCTTACGAGCAATTTTGCCACAGTAATTGAACCATTGTGACGAGTTGGAAATGCTTCCACCAATCTTGAAAACAGACAAACAATCACTAAAACGTACTTAAGTCTATTGTGTTGTGGCATGTCAATGAAATCCATTTGCAACCTGGTAAAAGGACCTCCCTCCCGTCCTATGGTTCCCATGCTCACAACTGTTTTCCTGTTTGGGTTTATCTGTTGACAGATCAAACATCTTTGGCAAAGTGATTCTGCAATAAGCCTGAACTTTGGATTATACCAGATATCTCTAAATGAACTAATCATGGAATCTCTTCCCAAGTGTCCAGGGCCATGGTACATCCGAGCCATGTCAGCTATCATGCAATTTGGCAAAACAGGTCTGTCATCTTTGTAAACCCACACTTCATCTTCCTCCCTCTGTCTGCAACCTGACTTTAGCCATGTGTTTTTCTCCTCATCATCTGCCTCATCTTGTAGATCCTTCACCTCTTGCCACGTTTCTACTACAGATATTAGCATAAGAGAGTTCAAAACATGCTCATTATTTTTCACACGATTGATTGAAAAATTGTTTTTCGCACAATATCGTGCAATTTCATCAGCAAAAGAATCTTTAGTAATATAATCATCACCTTTCTTGTGAGCTGCACATTTTACAACAGCAATTTTCTCAGGTAACTGAATGCCATCAATCAATCTTTTGATCAATTTTGCATTCCTGATTGGAGTTCCCGCAGACGTTAAATAACCTCTTTGGGACCACAACTGGCCATAGTCATGGACTACGCCATATCCATACTGACTATCAGTCGCTATGGTAACCTTTTTCCCCTTTCCTCTTTCACAGGCACGAATTAAAGCAACCAATTCTGCTATTTGTGCTGAATGAATTCCATCAAGAGTTGAACCTTCAACTACTTCAGCAACTGTGCAAACTGCATATGCTGTTCTCAGAATGCCCTCATCTGTTCTTAAACAGGAGCCATCAACAAAGTAAACAATGTCTGACTCTGTTAGAGGCATACCTTTTATGTCTTTTCTAGGTTTAGTACAATATTCCAGGACATCTAAACACTCATGATCAACATCATCTTCATTATTGATTTCAGTAACAACTCCATCTGGCAATAATGTTGACGGATTTAAATTAATGCATCTTTCAATCGAAACATTATCTGATCCAAGAATAACCTTTTCATATTTGGTCAACCTGTTACACGATAGATGCTGTGTTTTGCTCCTGGTAAGAAGTGTTTCAACTGAATGTGGCACATACACTTTCACTGGAAACCCCATTATGATTCCTTCACTTTGCTCAAGACTCACACTTGTTGCAGCCACTAATTTTAAGCAACCTGGCAATGCTTTAGCAACAGGGTCTTGTACAGCTGAAAAGTAAGCAATTGGCTTTCTCATTTTTCCATGTCTCTGAATCAGAACTGACAAAGCACAACCCTCTCTCTCACTGCAGTACAGTTCAAATTCTTTGTCATAGTCTGGCATCCCCAATGCTGGAGCTTCACACAGACTTTTCTTTAGTTTTTCAAAGGCTTCTAACTCTGTTTTTGTCAGGGTAATTGGATCTTTTATGTCAGATTTTGTCAATCTCTGCAGTGGTTTTGCAATTATTGAAAATCCACTAATCCATTGACGACAATAACCTACCATTCCTAGAAACATTCTGACCTGTCTCTGTGTTGTTGGAGGTTGTATTGCTTTAATCATTTTGATCCTTTCAATTGTCACTTGTCTGATACCTTTTGCGATTCTGTGACCAAGGTATTTTACTTCTTGCTTGCAAAATTGTAATTTTGCACGTGAAACTTTGTGCCCTTCATCTGCCAGACGATTTAAAAGAGTAACAGTGTCTGTTACACAATTTTCTCATGTTTTTGCAGCCACAAGGAGATCATCAATGTATTGGACTAATATTGATTTTCCAGGCAATTCCAAATCATCCAAGGATTTCTTTAATAACTGATTAAAGATAGATGGACTCTCAGTATACCCTTGAGGGATACAACACCATGCTAAAATACGACCTTGGAACCTGAATGCAAACATTTGTTGGCTTTCTGGATGCAGTGGAACTGTAAAGAAGGCATTACACAGATCTATGACTGTGTACCATTCTGCATCATGCGGAATCTGATAAAGAATTACCGCTGGGTTTGGTACAATTGGGCAGCAAGGGACAACAATTTGATTAACCTTTCTCAGGTCCTGAACTATTCTGTAAGTTCCGTTCAGCTTTTTAATCCCCATAATCGGTGAGTTACAGGGACTACTCTCAATTTCTTTTAAAACACCTTGTTTAATGAATTTTTCAATTACAGGAATGACACCTTGAATTGTTTCAGCTTTCATCTTATACTGGGGAATGTTTGGAAAATCTATTCCTTGCTTTACAGTAATCTTTACTGGATCAACATGTTTCATCAAACCCATTTCATCACCTGTTAAATCCCATATTTTTGGATTCACAGCCTCTTTTAATTCTTCAGGCAAATTGTTCTTGTCAAAAGCAGGAAATAACTTGTTTTCTTCCTCAACCATTAACATTGTTAATTTATACAGACCATCTTCTTCTAGAGTCTGAAGCTCGATACCATCCGGTGAGCAATATATTTTACAATTCATTTTGCAGAGAATGTCCCTTCCTAGTAAATTAACTGGACTACTGTTACAGACAACAAATCTATGTTTATCTACAAAGTTTCCAATCTCAACTTTAACTGGTTCAGTTAAATCTGTTTTAATTTATTGATTTGCTACTCCAACTACCTGGATTGTTTCACCCGAGAGAGGAAGATTTTCAATTTCCACTGATCTAACAGTAGAACGGGTAGCACCAGTGTCCACAAGAAAAGTGGTTTCTTTATCATTCACTTCAACATTTACAAATGGACCAGACTGATCTACCCCAAGAGTGGCTCCAAGCACACACTCTTCCTCCTCTCTCAGGCACCGTCATGAGCTATCCTCAGAATCATTTCCTCCATTCATCCAAAACTGTTGAGAGACATTTGGCACATTCACTCTTTGTGAATTATTTACCTGATTACCTCCGCTGAATCCCGTTTCAGGATTGAACCTCTGTGTATTTGCAAAATTTGGAAAAGGTGGCTGTGGAATTTGGCTCTGCTGATTCAATTGGCTCTGCTGATTCAACTGGCTCTGCTGATTCAACTGGCTCTGCTGATTAAACTGGCTCTGCCGATTCACTAACTGTCGCTGTAGCTGTTGATTTATCTCACACTGCATCTGTGGATTTAACGATGAATTTTTAAAATTTCTGGGTGGATTCTTACACTCCCGCTTCCAGTGTCCAGTTTTGCCGCAATTAAAACAAGGTAACTTTTGTTTCAGTTCTTCAATGTTTATATTAAATTTAGGTTTATTTGTAAAATTCCCTTTAAACTTTCCTGGAGTCTGCTGAAAATTTTTATTTTCTAAGGTTGCTATCTGCTGTTCAGCTACCTTTACTTGTGCCCACATTGCCTTCTCTTTGAGATACTTCTGTTTTGCATCTAACTCATCACTACAATATTTTGCTTTTCTCAGGATGTCATCAATCGAAAGTGCCTGCCAGCCCACGATTCCATTTCTAATCATGTTTCCAATTTCAGGTTTCAAACCATAAACAAATCGGTATATAAAATGGCTCATGTCGCTTTCGCTTAATTTCTCATAGCCACTGTATTGTTTGAAAACCAGCAGTAATCTTTCATAAAATGAATGTACTGATTCTTTTGGTTCCTGGTTTGTTCTGTCAATTTTAACCCAATCTACTTCTTTTGCAGGAATTTTGTTTTTCAACCAGACAATTACTTTGTCATAGAGATCCATGACATCAGCTGAAGGAGCACCTGTTATTTTATCTCGAGCTGGTTCTTCTTTGGGCCAACTTATAGAAATTTTACATTCTGTCCAAAGATCTGACGGAAAAACAATGTCAAAGAATCCATCAAGATCAATTCACAGAACTTATGACACTTTAATGAATCTATCCACCTGACGATACCATTCCACCGGCTTTTCTCTTAAACGAGGAAAGTCATTTGTGAACAGTAAAATGTCTTGCCTTGACCAAGGAACATGAACATAACCTCCGCCAGCTATTTCTCTCATTGGGAATTCACTAGCGACTTCTCCCTTTTCTCTTTTCTCTTCTTCTTTTCTTTTTGTCCATTTGACTCTCCATTTATTTAATTCACCTAATCTTTTCAGGAATACTATTAAGTCTTTTATATGAATAATCCTGCCTATGGTATTCAGGTTTTCTATGTCACTCTCTGAAAAATCCACTCTGTAATGCTTTTGCAATTGTTTATGTCTGGTCAAATCAATATCTAATTCAGCAGCCACTTCTTCAAATAGATCATATTTATTTTTTGTTTTCCACTGTATGCTCTTACAGATGAACAACAGTTCATCATCGCAAATATTGCTTCAAACAGTCGGTTCCAATTGTGCCAATAATTAATTCCTCTAAATCTGCTTTTAATTTTGCCACATCAAATTCTTTAACTTTAGGAATTTGAGAAATTTGGGATGACCTTATCGAGTCTATTTTACTTTTGCTCTTTTCAGGAGAACTTGAATCAGAACCTGCAACAGATGGTGGTGTCTGAAAACTTGTTAAACTTTGGTTAAATGATAAATCTGGCATTGGTTTCTTGATGTAATTCTGACAACTCTGAATAAAATTTCTCAGCTACTTTTTGAATTTCCACATTTAATGGAGTCATAGCTGGATGTTTCTTTTCCCTTTGGTCAAAAACTGGTACAACAGGACCAATTGTTACTGGAACTGTTACTGCTTCCATTCCTTTTGTTAATTGCTGATTTAAATCTTCCTTTGCATTGTAATATTCTGAATTTGGCAGATTTTCAAGTCTCTCTGCCCTTTCCTTATTTTTTGGAAATGTATTTCTCTGAAGTTTCGGATAAATTCTATTTTCTTTTGGAGTATTTGATTTACCTTTTAACCTAGCTCCCGGTGAATTTTCAATAGAATCTCTAGGAGGTGCACTAGGAGAAGTTTCTGAAGAAACTCTCGGGGTAGACTGTGAATTTGCCTGATAGGGTGGTGGTTTGCGATTTGAAGTATAAATTTCTTCTAAAACTGCATCATCTAATTCTTCATCAAGTTGACTAGCCCTATTTCCAGTTTTCTTTTGACCTGGAGTGTCAGTTACCATTACTCTGACTGGAAATAAACCATCAGACATGTCATATTTTCGCCAACGACGAACCTTATCTTCATGTGTTTCCCTATTTATGTCTAATTTTGGACGTCTTGGTATACCTCTATTTTCTCTTTCAAGTTCCATCATCTCAACTTCCCATTCAACAAGAGCCTTGAATTGTGTAGGTCTAGGTTTAGGCACAAGAGCCATCATTTTTCCTCTCAGGTTTCTTAAAACCTTTTGATTAAATGACCCATCAACTGGCCAAGCTAATACACCATCGGCCTTGGTATATAACATCCAATTATCAAACCAAAGAACAGTATGGTAACCATATTCACCTTCCATATACGCTGCAGGTGTTTTGTATTTGTGAAGTAATTTTCCACCTCGCGTCACAATTTTCTTGTCTGAATGGAATACATTTTTCAATTTTTGAAACCATGAAGGCTTCTTTTCTTGACCCTCATACCAATAACTCATATTTTAAAAATATTCCGCTTAATACAGAAAAGATCGTATGTATTTTTGCTGTTCCGCTACTCTGACCAATCCGTGCGCGAAACACACCAACAAGCCAATCAGGTTAAGCCACGTTACTACCTTGCTCAACCAATAGATATCCTGCTTTCAGAACGAACCAATCTGCTTACAGCTCGTCACGATCATGTGAACCAATCAATGCGCTTGCTGTGACGTAAACTAGCCAAACACAGCGCGGACCCTGTGATGTAGGTTGCCGCTGCAGAGGAGCTGTGCGCGTTTCCTCCGAAAACTCACCCTTCCTTACAAAATATTTTCACAGCGCCATTTTAAAAACGATTCTTTCGATGAATTCAATTAGTAACTGCAGAAAAACAAACCATTTGCCTGTTTCGCTAACAAAGTGATAGTTTTTAGCTGTCATTCAAGAATTTCTTTCACAAAAATAGACAACGCTATTTTCTCAAAGTCATTTTTACGCATTCAATCAGAAAACCCTAACCATACATACATGAAATCTCTGCAGGACTTTAACCAACCAATAGAAATCCAGTTTCGCCAGTAAGAATAGACGACGCTTCCTTACCCTTCACTCAAGCTCAGAAAAATTCTATTACTATTTTCACAACGAGTTTTAAAACGGGCACCCAGTCCCTATACTTGAAAGCTAGGATTTCATAGACATTCCTTGCTACACAAACAACAACCATTTATACCTAAATCCCTAAACTTGTATTGTACGTCCACAATACTAGTGATATATTCTATACCACCTTTTGAAACAGAACAAATGCACTGTGTAACTTTTCTAGTCACACTCTGCTCTGGCCAGATTTAACTAGGATTTTTCACGCTGCTGGAAAACACCTTTCGTCTACATATAACAAAATACGAACTTAACAAGTTTTAGTCATATATCCTATGTATATATACGTAGCGAGTTGTTACCATAGTAACCATCAATCTCTGCTACCAAGAAATTGATCCAGCGGCCTTGAAGAAATTCTGTCTCAATAATCATAACTCCATACCATGATACTCACCATGAATATAATTTTAAACTCTAGGCCCATAAGAGACGAGAATTGGCCAACTGAATCATGTGACCTAATTAAAGAAATCTATTTACATGTATTTACAACTGCAGTTTGGTTTCAACATATTTATAAAATAATACACTTTTATTTAAGCCACGTAGGCAATGGATTTAACCATGGTAACTGTTTTAAAAGAACAAGACCAGCTTGTCATTTCAAAATCTATTTTATTAATTTTATTTCAACATTCGAGTAAGCTTGAAATCATTTTATTAGCAAATGTTAACTTTTATTAATCATGGCACATTTTAATAAACTGACGTCTTTAATGCAAGTCAGGAAACAACGAAACTGTTTGCAAAGTTAATTTACCACATTAATTCTATTTCCCTGTCTAACTCAGTCTCAACCTGAAAAGTAAAATTTAATAAAGGGAATCAAGTCTTACGTGCGCCAAAAGTTCTTCAGCACATCATCAGGGATACAGCAAGCAGCAGCAAGGGCCGCTCAAAGAAATCAGTTTTTATACCTTTATAACTAACTAACTGGCAGATGCATCAAAGTAATGTTTTGCGAGTCCTTAATAGCGAATTTTAAGGAATCGCTATTAAAGACTCGCAAAACGGGATGCATGTAGGAATCTCAATGTTATTAGCGATTCCTTAAGATTCCTTATTACCGATTCGGTAATAGCTAATCGCTAATAAGGAATGGCTTCCCCATTCATTCCTATGGGCCTAAAGGCCCATAGGAATGAATGGGGAAGCCATTCCTTATTAGCGATTAGCTATTACCGAATCGGTAAGGTTCCGCTATTTCAAGGGTGCCAGGGTGTCCAAAGGACACCCTGTTGCACCCCTGAAATGGACCTGTGCACAAATGTTACACACACACATGCCCTAAGGGCATGTGTGTGAGCAACATGTAACTTTGAAAAATGCACAAAAGTGCATTTTTCAAAGTTTTAGCAAATTACCACGAAGTTCAACTTCATGGTAATTTGCTCCCCCTATTAGCGAAATCGCTATTTTTTTGGGTTTCATGCATTGCATTTAAGGAATCTCATTTTGGGATTCCTTAAATGCAGGAGCAATTTAAGGAATCGCTATTTAGAGATTCCTTAAATTGCGATTTCAGCATTTGGGATGATGCATCCCAAATGCTGAAATACCGGGAGCAAACGGCCAGATTCTGAGATTCTGCCCGTTTGCTCCCGGTATTTTCTTTGATGCATATGCCTGTAAGTAACTAAATAAAAGATGTCACCATAAATTCTGCTTCTCAATTGGCTGAAGCATGTCAGTCCACCAGCGTGTCACTCATTCCTGACCAAGTCCAGGGCACATCATAAGCCCCTATTGTTCTTGAAAATCATCTTTCAGCTTCCTTCAAAAAGTAACATTCGACAACACAAAATGGACTTCCATTTCCCTTTCTTGGCAAGCAAAGCAAACTGTCCGTCCTTGACACTTTCTCCAAGAACGTGCATTACTCGATCCATCAACTGTCCTGCACATTACTCCTTTGTTAGCAGGAAATTCTTTATCGCAGGGCGTGAGTGAAGGCTTCACTCTGATCGAGTCATCATTTCTGCTCTGCCATCAACATCAGCTCTGCCTGGCAAAATGGTTGCCTGAGGCCCACTCGGAATAACTAATATTCAAACAAACACAAAACAGTAATTAATTAGAGAATTGAGACTGATTCTGTTTCCCACCCACCTTACTAATGTTAACCCATTAGTTTGCATTATCTAGCAAAAAGCACATATATCTGCATCATAAAAACCTTCTTCAAACGACATCCTCCACAAACCTATGCCACATTAATGACACGACATAGACAAAAAGCAAAATAAGCACATGCCATTTAGAATAAACTGCTGCTATTAATAATGACAAACGATAGACATAATTAGTAATTTAAGTATCACAAACTTGCAAATGCAACATAAATTCACATTAGTCCTGCGTGTTGTCTGAAGTGTATAAGTGTATGCAAACTTTTAAACTAGGTTGGATTAAAACAAAACATGCAAAAACCATTAATACTGTTATTTATTATGGGAGAATAATTTCACAAGTCAAAAACAAATTTATTTCTGAAACTCACTCCATCAGTGGACACTTTAAAAGATTGTTCTACTTGATCAAAAGATGTGTAAATGTTTTGGCTCATGCATATGTAGAGGAGGATCTGTGTGAATTTGGTTGAAAAGATATTGATAGGGTGCTAAAACCTATGCCATTTCTGAAGCCACTACCCACAGAACTTACACGTTCTACAAAAAGATGTCCCTGTCGATATGCACCTTTTAAATGTTCAATCTTAGAACTGGGGGTCTCTAGTTGGCAATGGTTTGCACCTTTTTCCAAATAGGGACCCTTGCTTCTAGTCAGAGTAAGGGGGCTACACTCCTAAAATAACCCCTGCTCAACCCTGTGGTAGCTTGGCACGAGCAGGAAGGCTTATCTCAGAGGCAGTGTGTAAAGCATTTGTGAACACATTCAGTAATACAGTGTAAACAATACAGATGGACACAAAACAGGTTTTATAAAAAATAAGTATTCTTTATATAGACTTAACGCAAGACCCAAACGACAAAAATCCACAATACAGTATTAAGAAAATGACTTTAAGATGGAAGAAATAACAGTTCACTTTAGATGGTAAATGCAACACGTTTCTCACAAAGTACCTTTGGATGCGCCACTCAGAATAAACAAAAGGATTACAGGGAGAACGATGCATCGGGTCTTTGCGTCGGGGGAGGTGATGCGTCTGTTCCTCAGTGCTTGCGAAAAGTAGGCGATGCGTCTGTTCCTTACCGGAGAGGAGGTGATGCGACAATCTTGTAGTACATCTCGGTTGCGATGTGACAAGATGGCGCCTTGATGCGATGCGACGATGTGAAGACAATGCGTGCACGCCTGGAGGCGAACTCTGTAACTTTGGAGCCGCAATAGACCCTGCAACATGCTCCTCCGATGATGCAGCGGCGACCCTTGCCGTGGCGAGACTCTTCTCCGGGGATGTGACGACAAACAGCTGCGACGGAGACACGCTTCTCCGGTAATGCATGGCCACCCTTGTGGTGGTAACGCGCTTCTCTGATGATGTGACGGCAACAGCTGCAGATGCAACACGCTTCTTCTTCTTGAGTCTCGCTTCCAGCTCCCAACAACACGCAGGCTTCTGCAGACAAAATTCCCAGCTAGGAAATTCAGGGGGGAGGTGGTGGTGAAGTCTTGTATCCCTGAAACTTCAGCAGGAGGCAAGCACAGTCCAAGCCCTTGGAGATTCTTCTTCAAGATGATGAGAGTTGCAAATAAAAGTCTTTCTCATTTCCTTAGCAACAAAGAAACCACTGCAGGTCAAACCCAGCAATTGCACACTGGCACAGGGGTAGTCAAAACCTCCCGCAGATTCTCTGGTTCTTTTCCTTGGCAAAAGGTCTGTCTTGATGTCCAGAAGTGATCTAAAGTTCTGGGGTCTGGGTCCCCCTTTTTATACACACACATCCTTTGTCTCTGAAGGCAGGGAGTGTCTGTACCTAGTCCAAACCAGTTCTGGGTGCATTCTGCCAGTGCACAACTTCTTCCTTTTTCAGTGTGGGCCAGGGTCATCAGACGCACCACAGGAGGTGGAGCCAGCATTGTGGAAGGCAGGCACAGCCCTATTCAGGCCCTGGCACTACTCCTCCCAGCACTCCCTATGCAGATAGGTCTATTCAGCCTTGTTCTGACTCACCCTGTCTCCTGGAGCCACCCCAGCCCCTGTCACTCACAAACCAGACATGGAATACACAACCTAGCAGAGGCAGGCTCAGAATGTTAAAACCAACTTTACTAAAAGATGTATTTTATCATTCTGAGTTCAGGCATACTAAATTCGTTTTTCTACCATGTTCCCTGGGTCAGTTAGGATTATAAGATGTTATAATCAAACTGCCCATTCTGGCCTATGGGGACAGGTAGCCTTGCAATAGTGAAACACGAAATTGGCTGTAATTCACTATCGGGACATGCTACACACATCAGAGCATGTCCTACCTTTCACATACAATACACCCTGTCCTAGGGCCTACCTTAGGGGTGGCTAACATGTAGAAAAAGAAAGGTTTAGGCACTGGTGAGTGGGCGCACTTACCAAGTCGACATGGCAGTACTAGAATGCACACAGGCTCTGCAATCGCAGACCTGAGACCAACTTTACAAGCTGCTTCTGTGTGTGGCACAATCAGTGCCGCAGGTCCATTAGCAGCATTTGATCTAGAGGCCCTGAGCACACATGGTGCACTGTACTAGGGTATGACAAATAAAATAAAATGGAGTCACTAATATATTACAATTTACAATAGGGAGCACTTGCACCGTGGCACTGAATTGCAGTGGCACGGTGCCCAAAGCATCTAAAACCATCAATTGACGTCACAGATGTAGAAACTGTTTTTCTGCTCACATACAGCAACAAAGTCCTCATAAATAGTCCAAGAGCCCTCTGCCATATATCAGTGAGGCTACAGTATACTTGCGAACCCCAGAGAGCCCCTCTCGGTTTTTCTGTAAAGCAGCTCGTGCGTACACGCAAGGAGTGGCCACTTTGACTTCGGTAGACAAGCTGCCTTTCATCACCCCCAGATTTCAAGAGTTTAGACTTTAAAATCAATAAAGACCATACAAGAAACATAAATAAAATCAATTTCACTTCCTTGCGGGCCGGTTTCTTAAGCGGCTGCGCTGTAAATTAAATAAGGTACAAAAGGGGGTGGTGATGGACGGAGCATCTGAACCAATCAAACACTCACACCCAGTCAAAAGATCTGGGTTTGATCCATCACCGTTCTTTAGCCAACTCTGCCACCCCAGTTCAGACATGGCTATATGCAAATCAGTCTGACCCTGTGCCTCATGGGAACAGTCCAGCCCGAACTGCCAAGCCATGCCTTCCCTGGACCGGAAACAAGCTTCCGAGGACCGGTTTCTGGCATTACAGCCGTCTTCAGCCCGGCTTGCTTGAATCCAGCGCCATGAAGCCTCCGGGCGTACGAGCGCTTAACAAATACCAAATAACATTAACATTAACATTAACAAAGTGAGCAAGCGATTCACGTCTGAGCATACCCTGCACACTTATGGCGGCCAAAGCGGTACAAAAGGGGGTGCCAGAAACCGGTCCTCGGAAGCTTGTTTCCGGTCCAGGGAAGACATGGCTTGGCAGTTCGGGCTGGACTGTTCCCATGAGGCACAGGGTCAGACTGATTTGCATATAGCCATGTCTGAACTGAGGTGGCAGAGTGGGCTAAAGAACAGTGATGGATTAAACCCAGATCTTTTGACTGGGTGTGAGTGTTTGATTGATTCAGATGCTCCGTCCATCACCACCCCCTTTTGTACCGCTTTTGACCGCCATAAGTGTGGCAGGGTATGCTCAGACGTGAGTCCCTTGTTCACTTTGCCACTGGATTCAAGCAAGCCGGGCTGAAGACGGCTGGAATGCCAGAAACCGGTCCTCGGAAGCTTGTTTCCGGTCCAGGGAAGACATGGCTTGGCAGTTCGGGCTGGACTGTTCACATGAGGCACAGGGTCAGACTGATTTGCATATAGCCATGTCTGAACTGGGGTGGCAGAGTGGGCTAAAGAACGGTGATGGATTAAAGGCAGATCTTTTGACTGGTTGTGAGTGTTTGATTGATTCAGATGCTCCGTCCATCACCACCCCCTTTTGTACCGCTTTTGACCGCCATAAGTGTGGCAGGGTATGCTCAGACGTGAGTCCCTTGTTCACTTTGCCACTGGATTCAAGCAAGCCGGGCTGAAGACGGCTGGAATGCCAGAAACCGGTCCTCGGAAGCTTGTTTTTGGTCCAGGGAAGACATGGCTTGGCAATTCAGGCTGGACTGTTCCCATGAGGCACAGGGTCAGACTGATTTGCATATAGCCATGTCTGAACTGGGGTGGCAGAGTGGGCTAAAGAACGGTGATGGATTAAACCCAGATCTTTTGACTGGGTGTGAGTGTTTGATTGATTCAGATGCTCCGTCCATCACCACCCCCTTTTGTACCGTAAATTAAATAAGTGCAGCTGGTACAGTAAAAGTGGACAGCGCAGTCATTTAAATAAATATATTAGTAACATTATAAAAGTGAACTGCATGCTGTTATGCCGTGGATGGACTAGGGGAAGATGATTGGAGAAAATAGTGCTTACAAGACTAAATAACATGTACCTTGTAACAACCGAAGTAAAGGGGCCAGTAACCATGGGAGGTTACAAATGAAGACAAGGCGGTACTAAGGATGGACTAACAAGCCTATTAACCAATCAGAAGCCTGCATTTACAAAGGAAAACAGCACAAGTTAATGACAAATATGGGCGGAGAGTGAGAGGAGATTCTCTTCCATACTGCACTACAACAGCTTGCCAGAGCAGTGCATGTGCGCTGACTCAGGCTCGACCTGAAAATGAAAATATCTGGACAACCATTTTTTTATTGATGTATATTAGGGGGCGGGCATTATGGGGAATACATCAATAAAAGTTCAGATGTCGCGGATTGCAGTCTGTTGTCTGCTGTTGATACTTGGGAGTCAGTTAAGAGATTTAAGGAAGGAGTGCCACAAGCAGAACAGCAAGAGTTGGTCAGAGCAGGTTGTGTCAAACAAAATGAGGATGACATTTGGGTTTAAACAGATGAAAGACCTGTATTTCCAGACAGCCTGCTGCCACCCATGGCCAGACAAGATTCTTCTTTTCATTGAAACTAACCTTCATTTTTTATATTTTTTGAAAGCCATTTCATAATGTAGGAGCAGAAATGTCAGAGTAGAAAGAGATAACACTAATCAAAAAGGAAAAGAACAGCTAGGAAAAGTTGCTACTTCCTCAAATTCAAATGTTAGCCATGACATGCTGTCTCTTTCATACATCGGTTCAGTCTTCTGGGTTTTCCTTCCTTTCTAAGTCATTTTTTATCAGTTAAAGAACAATGAATCGAAGGATCTATATAGTAGTTATTGAAAATGTCAGCATCAAAAATAGACAAAAACTTCAAATGTATTAGACGTTTGAATTGTGAATTTATAGTTTTGTCTGAAAGCATGTGTTGTTCAAACATAGGAAACGGTCTTGACAGTCTCGGATGGTTATTTTGGTGGAAACATTGCAAACTGCTCACATGTAGAAGTTATCTTAATTTCACCTGCTGAAAAAAAAATTAAGCTGCACTATGTGTGAGAAAAGTGATGATGATCTTGTTAAATACTGTCAAACATAGACAAAAATATGTCTACACCTACTTTAGACACTGAAAATATTATTTGGCATCTTTTTACTTGCTCTTTTCATAATCAGCTGGGATTTTATTATCAAACATGAGTCTTCCATAAATTTAATGTTTGACCGTAGAGGCAACTGGAAACTACCATTTTCAATCTTCGAAAAGTGAGTTCAGTTAACTACTGGTTCATTGTCTCTGACAACCAGCATCGCAGTGGACTCTAGTATATTGGTTGATTACATTGTAACAAATCTGCCCTACCTGGGCAAGGTGATCAAGAAGTGTGTGGCCATCCAACAAAAGAAGGTATTACATAACTACCTAGATTTAATAGGGCCTGCAGCATACACAGGGAGCGACTCTCAAAATCTTAGATGACAATCAATATTAGTTAGACAATGGTAAGCTTGCTTCCTCGTTTATCTGGATTGTGGCAGGATGCCACATACATGATCATCATAGGCACCCTCAGACTCTGGGAGTATGCAGGTGCATTAGAAGTGATGACCTGAAATGCTTCTCATCCTTCCTGACAAATCGTAAGCAACTCGTAGGGCTAGCGGGCTTTAGCTAAGATCTTGCCCCCGTCATGTGTTGTGTTTCCCAGGAGTGGGTGCTGGCACTTATGTTGGTCATTTGTATATGGAGCCGCTTTGAATCGTGATAGAGGAGGCAGGCATGGGCATCCACCAATGTGCCGATGACAACCAGCTATTTAAAGAGGAAATGTCTCCGAAATCCATGACATAATAACACTGGAAAATGTCTTTTGAACCTACACATTGGATGCCTTCTAATCTCCTCCACGTTTATCCAGGGAAAGCATAATTTATCCTGATGCAGGAACCCTAAAACACAAAATTCAACAAAGACCAGGTTGAAGGGCCGAGTTGCAATGGATTCACCCCTTCCCAAACAAAGTGAAATCACGACGCATGTGCCTTGACTACAGGGCTGCTCACATAGATCAGGTACCAATTAAAAAAGAGGACTTTGTTGCAGGCTGTGAAGAAGCTCAGTCCATTTCTTCCTCAAAATGGATTCTGGCTTGTTGTACAGACTGCAATGTCAGCCACTATTGACTCGGGGAATCCATTTTAGTGGGCCTCCAAAACCTTTCTAATCTCAATCAAAGCTGTCCTCGACGGATTGGAAAGGCTTCTTAAAAGACATGAGAAAATATAAAAATAGTGTCCCTGTTGTAGTGGATCTCCTCTGGCTCCACCTTGAAGCCAGACATTTTCAAGTTGGCCTGCATGATTACTGAAGTAATTGGTCTAGAGCTACCCCTAGTATCCAAGGTCCTCATTAACATTTTCTGGTTCCAACTAGAACTTAATGAGCATTAATAACCTGAGTTAGTGAAAAGAATATAATTGTAAAACACATTTTGAAACCTTTCCTGGTGCAACACCTCTCTTATGGAACTCTCTCCCATGGACTGGACATGTACAGACCTTTGCTCTATTGAGAAAAAAAGCTAAAAACAGTGCTGTTCTAACTGTACTGCGACTGTACTTCATTCGCCAGTCAGCATAAACTTCAAAGAAAAGGTTTGTTTCCTCTTAAATCTCTCTCCCAACCTCTCTCACTCCACTTTCTCTCTCATATGACCTCTCCCTCCATGTTGCTGGACTATCCTCTTCCACTGTTTTCGTTCTTCCTCATAAGCATTTTCTGCCTTACAGCTAATGTACCCATACTATTTCGGTCTTTATCCTCTGATGTCTACAGCTTTACGGCTTTAACTTTTTGGTGAGGTTTTATGCATCTATTTGTAGCAAATTGCTTCTCTGTTCTTTGTTAAAGGTCTCTAGTACATGAATTTGAGTCAACTAAATCACCCCAACAAAATGTATTTCACCAGTGTTTCGAAACTCTGTCATCTAGTTAGTACAATAGTTAACACGCCATTCACCCGAGCAACAACATTCAACCCGGAAAACCTGCATGAAAGTATATTTAAGAAATTATATAGCATACACCTAGTTGGAGCATTGTGCAATGTAAAGGAAAAGTGCCTTATCTGAGATCAGATCGAGGATTGGGTGAGGACTGGAAGGAAGGACGGGAAAGTTCACCTTAAACATTTGCCCTGTGGGTAACCTGAGTTATCTTATCAATGGCTGTTTAAGTGATCTTTGATGGAACTGCTTTAAGGTCAGGAGTGAAAAGGCATGCCTACTCTGTGGCACGGTGCTGCTTTGACAGCTAGAAGGCTTGGTATTGTAAAGTGTATGATGAAATGTAATATGTTTTTTAAGATGTATTTGTGTGTTTATACTACTTTGAACCATTTTGTAAAAGGATTTTTTGTATATATGTTTCAGATTATAACTGTGTGGCTCCTGAAGAAAACGTTGTCCACGCCGAAACGCGCGTCGAGTTTATTTGCCACTGTTTTAGGATACCAACTATATATAGTATATGTTGTGTAAGGAACTATATGATTTTTAATTGAGTTTATTAAAAATTATGGCTTTTTTAATGCAATTTTTCTTGGTCCCCTTCTTTGCTGTCATCTAATGTCACTTGGTTTCCAATGTTTAGCTGCCTAGGAATTTTCACTCACGCACGGTGCTGCTTTACTCCAGTTGCTGGATGCATCATTTGAGAAGGCTGAGCATGGAAGATCTACTCACGTAAGCATATATCACCCTGTAGATGTTGACGCAGATCCTAAACTGGCAATGCATCGGAGTGAAAAGTACAGAGCACGAAATCCCACAACCAATCAAAATATGGCGCCACATTACATGACCCAAGCAAATGTTGCTCTTAGAAGTCAACTCATGTCCCTACCATTGACCAAGACGTCAGCTTAAAAACAAGTGAGTGTTCCTACCAGATATAATAATAAACCTATCCCATTAGAATGCCACCCTCACTGGGCCAGGTTACTGAACAGGTTACTGAACCTTTCAGGAGAAAGTCACAAAGGTAATGATGAGAATGCTTGCAAATAATCTCAGCAATTGGCAGTCACTGGGGGCTGCGTTCCTTTCAACCGTTTTTCTCCCACCATGTCACACCAGGCAGAGGCCAGCTATATTCAAAACAGCCTTGTTCCTACTCAAATAAGAACAGTCAAACAGGAACTGCCAAGCCAGGTCCCCTCAGAACAGTAACACCAACAACGCAAGACTGGTTTTGCCCTACTGAGGCCTTGGCAGGGAGGGGTAGCCTGAGCCCTGTGACTCGGTGAGTACAGGACCTACATCCAGGCGTATCCATCACTTTTAGGGACTAATAGTGAGAAGAATAAACTAGTTAGCTTTTGTGTGAATGTTGCCTGTGCTTTGTATGTACCACGGACTGACTAAGAGGTGGTGTAATATGGGCCTGGGTGTCTTGCGGTGGAGTGGGCATCTTCAGCAAGTGTCTGTTTTGCTTTTGGAACATGAGTGCCTTGGGTATGTTTCTGCTATTGGCGACAGACCAGGCCTCGTGCACGTGGAAATCTGTGAAGCCCACTCTGTATTCAATGAGAATCGGCGTATCTCTGCACCAGCATAAATCATAGGAGTAAATTTACGAAGCGTAAATTTACACCTTTTGTGGCATCTAGGATTAGGGTGTGCCCAAGTCACAAAAGAAAGTAGTAAATCTGCACTCAGTTTTACACCCACATGGAGGATAGATTTAATCCGTGCTGGGATTCAGAAACTCACATGGAAAGCTGGGACTGTGTTCCTACTCTGCGGAATTATCCATAGCAGAGTTATCTGCATAGAGGGGGACAGGAACGCCTGTGCAAACTGCAAACACATATTTTCCCGCCTTTGGAAACATATTTTTTGTTAGGTGGAAACTCCAGCCACTGGACCACAACACATCTGAGGGGAGTTACATTCCACTTTTCACCCCAGAAAGGGGTTCATGCAAACCTTTGGCTGGGAAAGTAAAAGTCCAACCCTTTCTTGTGAGCAAAATGGAGTTTGTAAATACCCCAAAACACACTTGTTTGTGGGCGTCAAAACACTTCCCAGGCTAACCCCCCTGCGGGAATGGTATTAACCCCCGGGACGGCAAAGCTGCAAAACCTCCCCTCTTTGCAGGAAAAGCTCTGGGGTGTAAAAAATGGGCTTGCGGTGTGCAGTGCTTTGCGCCTCTCTCTCTGCTGGGATTGCAGCCGGCCCACTGCTGGCAGAGCATGCAAGAAGCGGAGGCCCGAGAGGCCTTCCACGGCCTCTGTGACGCCCATACAATCATTGGACCCGCTGCTGTTGGTGAAAATAAAGGGCGGACCGGACCCGGAGGTGTGGAGCGCCAAGAAGGATAACTCGTTGGAGGGGCTGGGGTGTGAGAAAGTACCACCCATTCAAGCCCCTAATGAGCGGGCTGCAGGCGATGGTCACGTGGGCCTTTTTTTTTTTTAAATGGATGACAAGGGTGTGAGGCATGAAAAGGGCCACTTTAAAGAACTGACTCTCACCAGTGCAGCCCCCCACCCCACCTCCTCCAGACCCTGGGGCCTGTGCCGGCAGACTGAGAGCAGCAGGAAGGGAGGGGGCAGAGAGCAGCGGCATAAAGCGCCTCCCCTCCCGAGGGGGAAGGGTGATAATACAGAGTGATAAAGTGCCCCTCACCACACATAATGGGGCTATTATGCCCCTGAGTGGCTCCGCTGCCTTCGTGGAGAGCTTTAAATGTGTCAACAGGGCACCAAGGCCCTTCAAGCGCCCATCAGGGGGTGGGATATTTTATCTGGCGCTATATATACACGGAGAGGCTGTAGGCAGGGGGGAAGGGGCGTGCTTTATGCCAGCATCGGGCCAGTGGGACGTGACAGTCCAGGAAAAGTCAAGAGTTTACGATTAGATCATCTTAAAACCGATCATCTCCTGAGAGGGGGCAGAGATGACGCAGGCCGAGGCGCCATGTGTGGCGAAGAAGTAGCGGCATAAAGTGCCTCCCCTTCCGAGGGGGCAGGGTGATAATACAGAGTGATAAAGTGCCCCTCACCACACATAGGGGCTAATTATGATTGCGGATTTCCCGCATCCTCCGGGCCGGCGGAAGCCACCGCAGGCCCGGAGGATGTGGGAAAACCGCTGCGGAGCCTCCACAGACCCACCGCCAAATTAGGATGACTGGTGGGTCTGATTTTCTGTCCGCAGCTTTTCCGCCGCAGTCGCCTTCCGACCGCGGCGGAAAAGCACTAACATGTCTGGCGGTGTCTATCAGACACCGCCAGGCATATTAGGATGTCTGCAATTCTAGGCTTTTCTCGGCGGCTTTTCCGCCGTGGAAAAGCATGCGGACCTTCACTTCGGGGGCCTGTTGCGGGCCCCCTGGGTGAAGGGTTGGTGGGGGGTGCATATGGGGGGTGCCTATGGTACCCCCTGCATTTGCGTGCACAATGCAGCAGGCACCGCACGGGTCCTGCCACTTTGTGCACGCAAATGCTGTGCATGCATTTTTAACATTGCGGCGGGTGCAGCTTGAAGCTGCACCCGCCGCAATGTTAAAGATTGAGGATGTGACCGCCACCCTGGCGGTCACATCCTAATCTGCACAGAGGGAACGCCGCAGCCCATGCGGACGTTCCCTCATACTCTGGGGTCGCGGATGGACTCAAGTCCGTCCGCGATCCTAATGACCCCCATAATGGGGCTATTATGCCGCTGAGTGGCTCCGCTCACTTCGTGGAGAGCTTTAAACATGTCAACAGGGCACTGAGGCCCTTCAAGCACCCAGCAGGGGGTGAGATATTTTATCTGGCGCTATATATACATGGAGAGGCATTAGGCAGGGGGAAGTGGCGTGCTTTATGCCAGCATCGGGCCAGTGGGACGTGACAGTCCAGGAAAAGTCAAGAGTTTACGATTAGATCACCTTAAAACGATCATCTCCTGATAGGGGGCAGAGATGACGCATGCCGAGGCGCCATGTGTGGCGAAGTACATCCTTCACAGCGCTGCGCAAAAAAGCCTAGTGTAATAAAATGCACTACCACTTCATTGCAGCTCAGTGCTTGCCTGTTTATCAGCGCCGCGCGCCCCTCTGCAGACTCTCCTTGCATTCCAAACTCAGTCATGTGAACTCTTCCCGAGGCACGCAACGTGATCCGATTCTTTCTGACAAGCTGAAAACAGCAGAAGTTCACGCGCGCAACGTTATCCTATGGCAAAGTGCTGCGCATGGCCAGGTCTTGTATCCACTTTCCTCTCGTTGTCGGCTGAGCCGACAGCTATAGTTCTCTGGCGAGAACGGCTTTGCGCGTTTCTAGCCGAGACCTAAAAAGGCGATGAATGTAGTGCTTGCAAAAAGTGTCAGTCATTGGCAGTTACTGGGGGCTGCATTTCAGGCAATTGTTTAATCCAGATGGGCTGAGGTTAATTCAAGCATTCCTTCCCACCTTGTTTGTAGCATTAAATCGCATGCAACACCCATTTGTCGGATTAACCTTAGATTTAGGATCATCTACCAACAACTTTCAAAACACACCCAAACGTGTAATGGGAGTCTTCTATTTGTGGTTAAATAGTACATCAGCTCCAACTATTCTAAAACATTCCCTAAGCAAATTACACCCTATCCATAAACAGGGATGTGGGTGAAAAGAGTAGCAATGATCCAGTTGAATACTGATGCAAAGTGTTCCCATCTTAAACAGGAAAAGAACCTGGTTGTGGAAAGCACTGTTCCTGGTGAATGATTGATTCTATATTAATACATACATATAGAATGCGTTTTATCAATATAAAGACAAAATAAACAAAAATGCCAGATAATGTCTAATTCATTGATATGAGTATATTTCCAAGCATCAGACAATCAATGAAATGCTTATTGTTCATCATAAACAATAGAGTTATAATGCGAATTGCGGTTTTGAAACAACACAATATTTTCAAGAACATGAATACATAATCCTTTTGAAAGTGATTGCGTATCTTCCCACTGATAACAAAATCTTGTATTAACCCCTTCGATGCTATTGACAGAACGGTTCCGTCATGAGTGTCGGTTGGCCTGTGCTCATGACTGAACCGTTCCGTCATGAGCGCGTTGGCTCATTAGAACGTTCAGCACAGCGCAGGAATCTGCGCCGCGCTGATGAGGTTAAGCCCTATGCCTTTCGGGACTCTGGGGTCCCTTCCTCAGGGGAATATCTGAAAAAGAACAGATACAAACAATTCTATTTATGTGAATATTGAAAGGAGGGATGTCACTCACCAACAATGAAATTGTAACTATAATTTAGTAACCAAATCTGATGTGCAAACAAGCTCAGAACAGAAACTGGTGCACTAGATGAAGAGGTATAAAAGACCCCCAGATATAAAACCCTGGTGTGAAGAAGTGCCTATGAGTCTCATAAAAACGACTGTGATATGTGCATAGAAAAAGTGATGAATAGAAAATGGCAGATAGACTGTACAATAAAAAGCTCACCTTGACCAAAAAGGAAGATTTAATCAAAAAGAATCATGTGACCGTCCGTGCAGGATCAATAAGCTCTATGAGGAAAAGAAATGGTGTAAACAATAATGCTGATAAAAGTGTGAAGCTAATAACAATCGAGGATAAATGTGCTCACCGGGTCGCTCATGCGTGTATTAGGGAGTGGTTAAAGATGCGTTTTCCTCTAAGTGCTCCTGGAAACGGAATAGGAGAATTACGAATCTGAGGTTTAAAAATAGAAAAACAGGGGGCGTGGCTTGCAGCCGAGCAAGATGGCTGCTGCTTAGGAGAGCTCCGAGGGCACGGTAGACTCCCCTGTTAATCCGCCACATAATCCGGTCACAGATTGTACCCTAAAGACTAACACTGATGTCGGAGTGCAGGAGAAGTCTGGGGACCCAACTCCGGTGCTAATCCGTTGCACGGTAGTGCAGGTATGGAGCGAAGACTGGAGCGGTCTGGCGGCTCTGCTGCAGCCGGGGAGTCGATTTGGAGGTGAGCCCACCGGTGGGACTGAGGCACGCAGATCAAGGGGGCCTGGGAGGCTGTGCTGCCGCCGGAAGCTTGTCCCTACTTGAGCTCGCTGGTGAGCCGGGGTAGTGTGCGCCACCCCTCCTCCCCTTGGGGCCCAATCTCAGGGACCCCCAGAGCTGCGGCGCCGCCTAACGCGCCCCGCGAACTGGGAAGGGAGGTCCTTGAAGTGCAAGATACAGGGGTGCTGCGTGGGTGACACCCCTGGCCCTACATCGCCAATTACAGACCTTATACCAGCATCCAGTAGCGCAGTGGACAACCGACAGGCCGCACGGGACAGGCTGTCTCGTGGCAGGCGGCGGCCAGATAGTGCTGAGTCGTCTGGGCGAGGATGGGGGGCAGGGGCCCATGCACAACCGCCCAGACCAAACTGGACAAATTCGCCTACGGAAAAGACTTCCCTCCGCTACTTGAACGTAAGGGTCCTGCGGACAAGTCCCCCGGAGAGGAATGTACACACAAGGTAACATTGGAAGACTTTATGACCGCCCTCACCAGTGTACAATTGACGGTGGGATTGATATCAGCGGATGTCTCCCTCCTTCGAGCGCACTTTCAAAACATTACGGCCAGGGTCACGGAAATCGAGGAAGTGACGAAATCTCTGACGAAAGTTACTACGGCTCTGATACAAATGGTAAATCGCCTGGAGGCTAAAAACAAACTCATGGCAGCAAAGCTAGATGACCAAGAAGGGTGTTCCCTGCGCAACAATGTCAGAATTACGGGAAGTCCTGAAAGCGAAGGGAGCCAAGCCATGGACTTGTATGTAGAGGACCTCATTAAGTCTAGACTCCAACCCAGGGGACTATCAACCTTTTTTTCAGTTAAAAGGGCTCACAGGGTGCCGGGGGGTAAGCCCAAACTCAGGGCCCCCCTAGACCTGTACTGGCCCGCATCTTCAATTTCAGGGATAGAGACGCTATATTGCAAACAGAAAGGGTGGCTCTGCCACTACATATCCAGAATTCAGTTGTGTAATTCTTCCCGGACTATAAAGCAGCGGTCTCCAAGCGCTGCAGGAGTTTCATGGAAGTCAAGAAAGAATTGAGAGCCAGGGAACTGCCATACTTGATGCTATGCCCAGCGTGTCTGCGTGTGGTGGCAGACGTGAAAACAAACGGTCGGAGAGAAACCAGCGATGACGCGAGATGGCCGGATACCCCGGGGACCGTGGCCAGGAGCAAGAGGAGGAACACCTGCACCAGAGTGAAACCGAGGAGTGAGACTGAGCGAGAAAGTTGGACTCTGCGACTGAACGATGTGCGGGGATGCACAGACGGACTTACCTGCACAAAGATCTGAACCATAATGTATGCAAAAGCTGTCTTTGGGGTGGGGAAGGACTACGACCGTCCTTGGACCTCTCACCTCCCAAATGCAAGTACTTTTTCAGGGTTTGGGACTGAGAACTCTGCAAAGTTGGGGAGGCGGGTAGTTTTGAGTCCGTCTGGCAGGGAGGCAGGGAGGGGGTTGGGGGATGAGACAGTTTATGTGGTTTTGTGCGTTATTGGTTTTTGTTCTTAGCGGCGATTTCAGGCTAGAAGCATTTCCACACATCGGCCAACGTATACAGTGCGTTAATAACTCTGTATTTGCCCCCAGGCATTTTACTAGACATGGCAACACAAACCCCAGCTGATCACGACTCAGAGTCATACCCCAAGACCCAAGTGACCCCCCTGTCCTTGCTCACGTGGAATGTGCACGGCCTGGGAAACAAAATAAAGAGGGGTCTGGTGTTACAAAGTTTGAAGCGCAGCGCCCCGACGGTAGCCCTGCTGCAAGAAACTCACCTCACTTGTACTGCATGTAAAGTGATGGACAGGTGGGGGTATAAAATGATGGTACACTCAGAGTTTTCTTCTGGTTCCAGACGAGTTGGCACCCTGGTGAAAAACAATCCCTGTTAATAGTGCATAAAACAAAAACAGATCAAAGCAGATTTGCGGCCATACTGGGTCAGTGGGAGGGACGGTCTGTCAATATAGTATCTGTATACATTCCTCTCACACTACATGCGATAACTCTCCCAGCCCTTAGCGAATTCTTACTTGACCTGCCGGAAGGGGAACTCCTGATAGGAGGGGACTTCAATGCGTCTATAGATGGTAATATGGACAGATACCCTGAGTTTTCTGGAGGCACTCAGGCTTACTGATGTGTGGAGACACCACCACCCTACGACATGGCACTACACCTTCCCCTCGGGGGTACATAACTGCCTATCTAGAATAGACTACTTCCTGGCCTCAGCGGATAGTCTTAGAAACATTGATGGTATAGAAATCAGACCTAGGGGCATCTCCGACCATTCCCCGGTACTATTGACTTATTCATATCACCACAAGACTCGGAGGCGTATTTACCCCGGCTATTTGCAGGTCCCAAAGATCAAAAAAGCGGTTGTTACGGCAACAAAACACTACTTCAAAGAAAACGATATGTCGGTCAGCTCGACTACTACCTTGTGGGAGGCCTATAAAGCTATCATTAGAGGGCAGGCCATAGTTTCTATAGCAGGGCACAAGCGTGGGAAGCAGCGGGAACTACATGACATTGAGCTAGAGTTGCACGAGGCTGAGACACACCACTCTACTAACCCCACACCAGCTACATCCAAGACGCTGGGCATTAGGCAGCAACAGTACAGAGAATACCTTTGAGAGGTGACCAAGTCGAGGCTCACGGCCAACAAACATAAAATAAATGAAACCGGAGACAAGGCAGGAAAGCTTCTGCCGTAGCACAGATTCAGACGGAGGTAGGATAGATGACGACGGACCCACAGACGATAGTCCGCACACTTGCACAGCATTTTCAAAGAGTATATACCTCATCCTCCACGATGACAATGGAGGATGCGTTGACTTATATTAAAGACATAACAATGCCTAGGCCCACCCCGGAGGCGGACCTCGCGCTTGAGGCGGATTTTACGGTGGAAGAACTACAAGTTGCGATCCGGTCATTGCAATCTGGCAAAGCGGTAGGACCTAATGGTATGCCTATTGAGCTATACAAGAAGATGGCGGGAACTATTACCCCACACCTACTGCGCATGTACTCCGACAGCCTGGAGGTAGGAGACCTACCGCTTGAACAGCGATTAGCTACCATAGTGGCGATTCCTAAACCGGGATAGCCTGCTGCAGAATGTACCTTGTATCGCCCGTTATCGCTGATCAATGCGGAGGCTAAAATCCTCACGAAATTATTGGCGATTAGACTAACACCGCGTCTTACGACCCTAATACACCCGGACCAGTCGGGGTTGATGCCGGGCAGAAATACGGCACTGAACCTGAGACGCCTACATGGTGTTATGCCCCGACTTCCATATCTTCAAGAGCCAGATGTTGTGCTCTCCTTGGACGCCAGAATGGCGTTCGATATGGTTGAGTGGCCCTTACTATTTGCAGTGCTTCATCATTTGGGCTTTGGCCCCAAGTTCTGCGCTTGGATTCGCCTCCTCTACACTAAACCAGTAGCACACGTTACGGCCAATGAGCACATTTCCAATGATTTCCCACTTGCGAGGGGAACGCGCCAGGGCTGTCCCTTGTCACCTCTGCTCCTTGTCCTGGTGCTGGAGCCGCTGGAAGCGTGGATCAGAGGTGAACCAATGATACAGAGTGGACAGATGGGTGGGAAGACCGCATCTCCCTATACGCGGATGATGCTTGTTATATTTGGTCTCCCCCAGGCGCTCCATATACATTGTCCTCAATATCTGCGAGATTTTCGGAAGAGCATCTGGGTACACCATAAACTGTTCTAAATCAATCTTATACGTCCTACACTGCCCCTACCACAACTCCTTGTCGACTGCCCGCTCCAGGTCACGGACAATACGTTTAAATATCTAGGTATATACAGTACAGCCAACCCAGATAACTTCTTCTCAGGAAATCTGATGCCCCCGTTGAAGCGTCTAAGGAGAGATGCAACACACTGGGAATCGTTACCGCTGACGCTGTTGGGAAAAGCAGCACTTTTCAAAATGATAGTGCTCCCCCGGTTTATATATGCGCTAGAGAACACTCCGTTTCCTGTATCCCTAGGTTATTTCAAAAAGATAGCAGCCCAAGTATCCAAACTGTTATTGGGTAACAAACCGGCACGTATAGCGCAGAATAAGTTGACCCGTGGGTGGTACGATGGTGGGATAGCACTACCAAATATACAACTGTATTACTGGGCGGCGCAACTAAAGGTAATCAACCAGTGGATACATGCTCCGCAGGTAGACCTTCCATACAGAACGGACAGGTTTCTATTGGGACCCGGAAATATACTCTCTGCACTTTACAATAAGGGACACACCTCTGCGCCAATAGGGCCCACAAAACACACTGTCACCATATGGCACTCGGCGCAGGCCAAAAATGGACTGGCGGGGGGTTCTAACCCAACTTTCTCCTCTCTGGGACACTAAGCAGTTGGGACGACTCAGGAATAGCAAGGGATTTGAGCAATGGGACACCATAGGCATATCCAGGGTGGGAGACAAGTGGTCTAGGGGGGAAGTAGTCCCATTCAAACATCTTCAGCAACAATACGAACTGGCACCCTCTGAAATATTTCGCTACATGCAGATCAAGCACGCACTGACCACGGCCATACCACACGGCACCGAGGTACCTGAGGCTTCCCCCTTGGAGGACAGGCTACTGACGGACTGCATGCAAAAGCGGGCTACATCATTCACTTACCGGAAGTTAGTTAATAACCTTCCAGACCCCACGGTGCCACTCAGGGACAAATGGACCTGTGACTTGGGCGACCTTGATGACACAGAATGGCAGGAGTCGCTGGCCTCACCGAGAGAGGTAAGCATACCCTCGCGACTCAGATTAGAGCAGCTTAAAATCCTACATTGCACCTACTTTACTAGACATACCCTATGCAAGATGGGAAAAACATCACATCCATATCGCCTCAGAAGTTGTGGGGAGGAAGGTACCTTTTACCATACCATATGGCACTGTCCGAAGATCGCCGACTACTGGAAGAAAATAAGGAGAACATTATCGCAGGCTAAAGGGGTGTCGTTGGTACCGGAACCAAAGAGGTGCTTATTAAAAATGTGGGAGCCGAATGACCTTACTCATCCGGCGCAGAACTGGGCCACGCTGGGGATAATGGTTGCTAAACCAAATATCGCGCAAAAGTGGGGGATGGCAGAGGTGCCATCTTTGGCTGCATGTTGCAGGGATATGGACATGGCTATGGTTGTTGAGAAGACAGTGTTTATTAATCAGGGCTGCCCCCAGATATGGAGCAAGGTGTGGTTAGCGTGGAATAAGTTCAGGAGAGACATTTGTGAACCACCGCTGGAACGTAATGAGGACAGTTTGGAGGAAGAACATTAAAGATAGTAACATGTTCTATATGAGGGTACTGATTGTAGACTCTGAAGATCTAAATGAGAATGTGAACATAGAGTTTATACTACTGATATGGGAATGTGTAATAATGTGGTATAATATGACTGTAATTCACCTGAAATTTTCGTTTACGCTGATAATGAAAATAATAAAAAAGAATTTAAAAAAAATAGAAAAACTGAAGTGCGTGTGCAGGCTAACACTCACCTATTATTGTAACACCGATCCGCAACGCATATCACCGACAGTTCCAGCTCGAGAATTCTGGTAACAGAAGGTTTATGTTAATAAACCGCGGAGAATTAAATAACAAGTGAAGTCTGCAGCCCCTGACAGAGTGAGCTGGGAAGTGAAAGAAAGTTCTCATGATTAATATTCCTGATTTTGTCTAGGGGCATGCCCCATAAAGTAGCGCAGAGGGTTAATGTGCCTGTTGAAAAGACTGTGTACCATGCATATAATGTGGATACCTTAGTGGGTTACTGCTTTTGTCACAGAAATCCTTTTGTTACTTGGGGTTCAGCCCCACCTGGGGCTGAGCTGGGGTGGAGTGCTGTGCTTAGAACATATGTGTTTAAAAGGACCTGCTGCTGAGTTACTTATGTGTCTATCAGTTTTCAGGCAACAATAAAAATGTCACAGATAACTCTTTTGATTAATGTGCCTACTGGAAATAGACCAAATTTGTCCACTCTCAGTTTTGACTCCCCTTAAAGTAGTGCAGTGGGTTAATATGCCTGCCGCAAAGAAAGTGTACTAGCATATAACAGAACTGTATTTAATGTTTTTTATCACAGAGCACTAGGTTAGTGTCCTTCCATTTCAGCTGTTTTGCAACAGTTTCAAGATCTTCTTAAAGTTTTGCTGAAAATAGTGTAATTTTTTTAATGTATCTATTTCTATTGCCTTCATTGCTTGATTTTGCTCACGAGAAAGTGTCACTTTAAGTGTCACACATTTGATCTTGAATATCGCTCATAAGTACACTGAAAACATGAGAATGTCACACGTAGCAATCTGAAACCTTGGCAGCTATGTGACAGTTTAGTACAATGCCACTAGGAGGGAGCGGTAGGAAGAGGGGCGGTCGTTTATTCGGGTAGAATACACAACAAATTGATAATTATCTTGAATACTCAGTGGCACATGCTGATAATGCCATCAAAATACAGGGTTTGAAAGCAATTTTAACACAACAACTACTGTGAATTATTCAGCATACTGACCGAAATGTGTACATTTATTATAAAAAATCGGCAAATAATAATATTTAGTGTTATTATGTTCAAAACTCAAATCAAAAATAAAAAACGAAATTTAGAAATTACGGCTTGTCGATTGGAGCTTACTTGGCGCTATAGGTCTGGAATTACACGTGCCGACGTTTTAAGATGGCCGGATTGTTTTCGATTAGAGCGCTCGCTCACCCTCAGCGTTGTCCTCCTTCTGTTTCTTTTTTCTCTTTTGACAGGTTCCCGCCTATTGGGTGGAGCGAGAGGAGCATGGGCTGCATCCCCGAGGAGGGAGGACTGAACTTTGCTTCCATCCCGATCTGTGCTTGCCCTGCACCAGCTGATCTTATACTTTTTCTTCACCGAGCCCGTGTACGTCTAACGCAGCCATGGCTCTGGCAAGAGGCAAGAGGGTGTTTGTCGTGGGAGTTGGAATGACAAAGGTACATTTTCATCCACGCATAGCTACCAGGTTTTCACTTTGCTAACGTGTTACGTTTACATGTTTTCAATGTACTAATGTGTGGCATCTAAATGCATAACGTGTGAGGGACTGAGTGAGGAATGGATCTCACGTAATGATATATATATATATCAGAAATGACCACCTTCATCCGGTGTTTAGGTGGCAATTTGGATACGATTGTAATGTTTCTTAAGTGTTTATTGCAGGTCATTAACATACATTTTTTAACATGCTTTCCGCTTTTGGCAGTTTCGGTTCTAAAAAGTACTTCCAGATGTGTATTCTAGCACTGACCTAGTTAATGATTTCGGATCAGTAATGTGAGTGACACATCCTTTCCAAAATAAACATGCACACCCTCAGCAAATGACTGCCCATCTGATGTATTCATAATAGTAGACATCAGACAAATCTTGATAGAAGAGTATTTATTAGGGTACAACGAAGGACAGCTTACACAACCACTCTGCTCCAGGATCTCCCATCTGATTATCCCAACCGCCCATCCATTGAACTCCCAAACAGAACACAGAAATAAGAATGCAAAGTGAACACACAAACACGCATTAGAATGAACCCCAATGAATACAACACCATCTTAATGGGGCCTGACATTTGCGCATGTACAGCATTCCCCATGGAACTTTCAATTGCTCAGAGTACCTTAGGTTTCACAGGTTTACAAAAACAAGTTAAGGAAGTAAAGGAGCCTTGTTTTGTCTCTAGATGTGGGCATGCCTAGGATTTGAATTAGAACTGAAAAAAACGACCTCTTTTGATTGAAGTGTCAAAACCGGAAGAGAGTGCATCATTGGCAGTGGCACACATCCTCACATACTATCCTTAGATGAAGAATTTTCGACAGGTATCCCTTCCATCACATCAGGCTGAGCACCTCCATTAGGAACTGTCGGATTGCCCCCCAACCCCAGCTTCAAACAAGGTCCCAGATTGCAAACCACAAGAGCGCTTTGACAACGCACCTAAGTGACCAATGTGACATCTCTGGGCTAGGTAAGTCTCTGTAAAAATAAATTGACTAAATCGTATGTGTGGCCATATCAGCCCTCTTCCTGTACTTACAGACCCCATCTTTCCAGCTTTTCTTCATGCTTTATGTACTTATCTCCTCCTTTTGTTTCCCACTTTCCTTTCTTCAAACACTCTCTCTCCCTTTCTCCGTCATCCACTGCACTCACTCATGTTTTCACTTATCAGTCTTTTCACTGCAGTGTTTTCCTGGCATTTCTTTCTTTCCTTCCTTTCTTTCTTTCCTTCCTTTATTTCTTTCCTTCCTTTCTCCATCTCTCTGCTTCTTTAGATCTCTTCTTTTCCCCCTTCTTATCTTTGCATCTCTCTCCTTCTTTTCTTTCTCACTTATCACATTGCGCCCTTCTCTGCCCTGATTTTTTTATTCCTTTCTCTTTCCCCTCACCATTTGTCTTTTTCCTCTTTTTTGCTTCTCCATACTTCTAGCTCACCATACTCTCCCCCCTTATCTCTCCACCTCAATATTCTCTGGGTCGCTTTGTCTTTCCTCGAATTTTACTAGTCTCCTTTCTGTCCCTTCCCCTTTTTCTTTCCATGGAATCTTTTATCCTCTCTCTCTCTCTTTCTCTCTCTCTCTTTCTGTCTCTCTCTCTCTCTCTCTTTCTCTTTCTCTCTCTCTCTCTCTCTCTCTCTCTCTCTCTCTCTCTCTCTCTCTCTTCTGTTTGTCTCTCCCTACCTGCCATCTCCCACCTACTGTCCCCACATTGTCTCTTTCTCCCCAACAATTCCGCTCTAGTTCGTAACTTTCTGTCTCGCTTTTCTTCTCTGTGGCTGCTCACATTACATGCAACAGTAAACTCTTTTTTAGGTCTCGCTTGGCGGTACCAGCGCGCATGCGCTGCTTCGCCATGCGAGAGCCTTTTGGAATCAATTCGGATTTCATGTGCACGCATAAGGGTGGACAAAATGTGCACGCGTATGGACAAGAGATGTGTACGCGTGCGCGCATGGCGGCGTGCTTACACATCCTTTTCGGCTACCAATGCAGTCTCCTCACAGCTAAATCATGCCGGCGTAACGCACTGACACTCCCTGCATACGGCATCCATTCCTAACAGCCTGCAGCAGGGTAACACGGTGGCTACCCCTCTACACGCAGCACCCGTCTGCAACTAGCACGCAGCGCACACGCACACACTTTCAAGCAGGCACTCCATGCGCAGTACACCGTTGCAGCAGGCACACGTGCTGCAAGACTCGTAACCCCCTGAACCCAACTCCTCCCCTTAAACTGAGATCATGCAGTTTAACCCTGCGTGTAGTTTGCGGAGTAGCACTATGCGTAGCTGCACATAGTATACTTTGAGCTACTCATACCACACAAACTGCGTAGTGCATAGATTATGGCACTGTGTACTTGTCTGCACTGTGCAATAATTGCAAATGGCATCTTGCACAGTGCCAGTTATGATAAAATAAGTATCTCTATCTTTAAATGCAAAAGCTTCATGAAAGGGTTTCAATGCTTTTGCATTTGACTCTTGAGGGACATCTAGTAACGACTAGTGGAACTGCAGCTTGATGTAAGAATAATTTCAATGCTTTTGCATTTGACTTGTGAGGGACATCTAGTAACGACTAGTTGAACTGCAGCTCTTTGTAGAATTATTTTGAAATGGGATACTATAATATTCACTGCCCACCGCTAATCTCGTCCCATAATGCTTTGCAGGGCCTTTGGTTGGGATTGTTTTTTTGCCAATAATTATGCTTGGGGTGGTCCTAAGAGGATGGGACCACCACCAAATTGTTCAACAAGATGTGCTTTTGGTTTATGCTCTTTATGTTCAAGGTATCTGCCTGGTCCTCCCCCTAGGTTAGGGGGGACCCCAAAATCATTACCTCTCTCATTGCCTAATATTTTAATTCAAAAAGTTCACTATTGTGAATTGGTTATGTGCTTTTTGTGAGAAGTTGGCCTGGTATATGATGTTCACTATTCTAGTGAGTACTTTGCACCAGTCCAAACAACCCTTATGGTGATGATTGTAAAGTCAACCTTATAGACCAGCTATCCTAGAGGTAGCATGGACAGAGCAGTCTTAGGCTAAACTCAAGAGGGCATGTGAAGCCAGCTGTTTTACTATATGCAATCCCTTTAATACCAAATGAAAGGACACCCCACAGGATATATATTCAAAATATATATGTATTTATTTCTAAAGCAATCCCCTGAACTCTTTATGAGCACAGAAGCACAAGCGCATAACAAGTAACTTAATATAACATACAAATGTTGCACAAATATGGATAGGGCCGGGTGGCCCGCTAAACCATATACTAAAAATATTGTATAAGTACCACATCACGAACAATGGTAAGGCCTAGGGCCTTGGGAATCGCTGGGGCTACACTGGGCTAACAATGGTTAGGGAGCAGGATGCCCACGGGATGCGTGTGCAGTGTCTAAAGGCACACGTGTGCACACATAGAAGTCAATGGGTGCGTAAAAATAGAAAGTTAAAGGTTTGGGAGTCTTCCGACTGGACTAGAAGCTAACCACTTGAAACTAGGAGAGTTACTCTTTACAGGAGCACCGCAGTACTCACGTTACCTAACCAACAGGAAGCGGGTGCATAGGTCCCAAAGTGTGTCGGGTTTCTTCGTGGAGTTCTATGGAGCCTTGGAGAAAAGATGCTGCAGGCGGCCAGGAGAGAAGAGTCCGGGTGGATCCAAGGGTGGATCGAAGATGTAGAGGACCTGAAAGCAGAGGGGACAGAGTCTGGGTGACTAGCCAGTGACCAGGAAGGAACCAGGCGATGTCCCGAAGCACTCCGGTGCTGATGGGAAGCTTGTCTCTGCAGCCACATGGACCAGGAGGCGTCGACGACGACCAGGAGTCAAACACAGACTGTCCCACGAAGGCTCTCGCGGTCAGCGGTATCGGCTTCAGGATTGGAGTCAACAAGCCTTGGCAAAGGCAACCCAAGCAGGATACGATGTAGGCTTCTTACTCAGACCAGCAAGGTCTGAGGGGCTGCTTCTTTTGAGGCAAGCAAGGGCAAGTCTGGAGCAACCAGACCAGCGGTGTAGATTCAAAGGATCGTCGCCAAGATGGCCACTAGCCAACGGGCAAGTGACCGGGCAGACGCGTCGAGCAGGAAAATGCAAAAGGGCCCCACGCAGAACTCGTGGAGGGTGCCAATCCCCGGACTGGCCGTTGCGGGCACCGGGCAATCCCCTGGTGCGCCGCAAGGGTGGGGGCCGGTTTTGGGCCCTGGGGGCCGTTTTTGTTACAGGGCCGTTTTTGCAGCATAGCTGCAAAATCGCCCCTGTAACAAAATCGGCCGAAAACCGGCCCTGGCAAAGAGCTGTCGCACCCCCAGGGGGCCGGCCGAGCACTTTGCCAGGGCTGGTTTTGGTTCTCAGTCCGGCCCTGGAGGGTGCAGGGCTGATCTTTGGTGCAGATGCTGCTCGGGCTGGGGCTTCTCAATCCCCAATGCACAGCTTCGAGAAGGCCTTGGGGGCTGCACAGTTAGCAGGTCGCAGACTTTTCAAGATGGCCGGTCCCACGTCTCTCATCGCCTCCACTGTTCTATGCTTTGCAGGGACTGTGGATCGGGCTGTTGGATGTCTGGGAATCCGGTTCTTGTCAGGCTCTGTGCTCGGGCTCCGGTGGGAGGCGGCGACCAAGCATGCCGTTGATCGCTGGATGGTGCCTGCTTGTGCAGCGTGGTCACTCCTTGACCACAAGGGAGATTCTTCAGTCGCTTTCTTCAAGTGGATCGTCGAAGGTCCAGAATTTCGTTTCAAAATTTCAGTCAGGATTAATCTAAAGTCTCTAGACTCAGCTGCTACCTATATACCAATCTTAGGGCTGGATTACCTGCTAGGTCCCTCCTTTGGGTGGGACCAGGGAAGGGGGTGGTTACACCCCTTTCCTTTTGTCCAGTTTCGCGCCAGAGCTGGGGCTCGAGTGCCCCAGCACCGGTTTGAACTGGACTATGCATGGGACACCTTGTGTGCCCCAGGCAGTGTCTCAATCCTTTCAGCCCTCCCTGTTCCAATACACAAAATCCTGTCTGGGGTGGTGCTAGCACCTTCCAAGGCAGGAAACCTATTGTCCAAGCCTCCCTCGCTGGAAGGACTCCCAGCAGCAGGAGGTCAGACTTGTGTATGTGGCAGCAGCATCCATTTTGTGATGCCGAGGCTCTGGTTAACTTTAACCGGGAATAATTGGAACAACATGTCTTCTCCCTCTAGAAGGGTGGAATGCTACCCCCGTTGCCAGAACTGGCGAGGGGGTAGTATTCCAAAACGTATTACACCTTACTCGACATGTTTTGATAAAGCCAAACCAGAGTTAGCATTTAACCGCGAGGTTCATAATGCCCTTCAGAGTATATGGTATGGCAATATCCTAAACCAGCTATAAGGACATGGTTCCGAAAGCTGCAGACAGGCTCAGCTCATGCTAGAGCACCATATCACATAAAACCAAGCACTCTGCCTCCAGGATTGTTAAGGCCTGCCATAGGAGTGACTTATAGGTGTATATGTGTCTAGATATAAGGTTAGATATAGGAATACTATATCTAAGCAAGGGGTGATTACACGACTTTGCCCCAGCTGAGTGATCAGCCAGTTGTGTCAATGTGAGTGGCCAGCCAGGGGTGGCATAATACATGATGCAGCCCCTGGTAGGCCTTGCATGCACCTATGCCCTGGGTACCTTTAGTACACTGTACAGGGGCTCATAAGGTGACCCAATGTCCCATTTGAGATGTACCTAAAGTACATGGAGTCCATTTTACAGAGAGAGCAGATAGCCTGGGGCCCTGATTAGCAGGATCCCAGGCCAACTAAGTCGAAAACCAGCTAAACACTTGGCAAAAAATCTGGGGTAACCATAGTCCGGTATCCACCTTCCTACACTTTTTAGCATGTAAAATTGCTTCATCAAAGCATCTGTGGATGTTGTTGATTTAGCTGCTACACTGCATGATTAAGCACAGTGTTTGTAGTGTGCTACATGCAATTTGCGGAGTGTGAATTAGTACAAACTACCTGTGCCCCGTGCCCCCTTACCTCTGAGTCGGACCTTCGGCTGAGTCCTCGGAGGTTCTGTTTTTTATTTCTATGCTTTTTTAGTGCCCACTGACCCAATCTGGGCAAAAAAAAAGTATCCTTAAGTAATTCCCTGAACGTTGTTACAGTCAGGAAATTTACTGGTTCATGCAGTAAATTTCTATAAAGACTGAATATTTTCTTTTTTTTAAATTTCAAGTGAATTTTATTGAGAAAGAGTTTTATATACAGGGTACAGTATGCAGGAGTACAGTATAGGTCGCCCGAGGGGGAAAAAGCTTGACAATATTATATGCTCGTTGGGTTACATACGGCCTTTTGTGAGAGCATGCGTGCTACATTCGTATACTCGGTGTGTGGCGTTATCCGCGGCCTGTGTATGTACCCCCAGGTGACTGGGAAAGTAAAGTGGGAAAAAGAGAAAGTGAGAAAGCGGGAGGAACACATTGTTCGAGTGTCGATCGAGTTGTCCAGGCTTTCCGCCTGCGATGCGTGTGGGTGTGTTATCCCCCTTGGATGACAGCCTAGGGGGGCTTGTGTAAGGACAGGTAGTTGTCTAGGGAGAGCCACATTTCGCCACTTGTGCAGGTTTTTGATGTGTGGTTTGAGGTTATGGTGTCTGCCCCCCGCAGGAAGGTGATCCAGTTGAACCAAACCCTCAAGGATGCTTTTCCCGTGTCCTTCCAGTTATTTAGGACCGTCTTAACCGCTGCTGTGAGTAGGAGGTCAATCAGCTCTCTGTCCTCTTTGGATTGGATTGATGGTGCCATGAAGGCCGTGGAAACGTGTCCTAGGATTCGACAGAGTAAGATGAGCAGCAGCAAATGTCAACAAGAGGGCCAATAAGGGGTTTATGTTTTCATTCAATCCCTGCCTGAGTAAATAGTCTCACCCAAGGGATTGATAATTTCAGCATTCGACAGAGTAAGATGAGCAGCAGCAAATGTCAACAAGAGGGCCAATAAGGGGTTTATGTTTTCATTCAATCCCTGCCTGAGTAAATAGTCTCACCCAAGGGATTGATAATTTCAGCAAATCAGTCTATTGAAGCACTGGAGGTACAGTAATCTGCTGAGGATCCCATATAGCTAAAAAGCAGTCCAAACATCCTCATGGACAGTATCACGTAAATTAACCGCACCATTAATACAACCTTATCTTCATAACTCTCTTTAGGTTCGCACATACTGACATATACCTCATGCTTCTGTAAAAACTCCTTACAGGCACAGTAATATCTTTTGCAGTTCTCATGCAGACCCCACAAGATTCTTGCTAGCTCAGCCAATCCCCTCTATGTCTCCTATTGGAAGACTCTTCCTGATCCGAGAAGCTAAGATACACCGCACAATTGCTTGCCACACGCTTCAGTTGGTACAGAAAGGAGAGAAACAGAACATTCACTAAAATGTACACTCAAATCACCACCTACAAGTCCAGTTCCTCAACACACGACTTACAGTACCTCACAAAGTACCCTACACCACTCATCACCCAACCAAAATCTTTTTCAAACATATTCATTATTTGATAAATCAGTACCTGCACATGTGACGTTTCTTCTTTTAATTTTAACAAGTTCTTAGATATATTCTTGTAGTCTCAAATGCTTGGACCACATCTGTTGCCACTATTCTTTCTAGCGCAGTCTGTCTCCCACTAAACTGCCCCACCTGTCTATCTGTGCAACATTCGCACTCATTGAAGGCTCTCCCATCATTCACTCCACCGCCCATCAGAAAAGCTTCTCCTACACTGCACTCATAGCTATCACAATGTGTCTGTGTCATGTGATCGCTGAAAGGTTTGTATAGTGGGTACATATGCTGCATTCAGAGAGAAAAGGGATATTTGTAACATTCTGGTAAAAAAGTGTCCAAACCACTATCAGGCCAGTCAATCAACGAACTAAAGTCCATACAGTGCATTTATTTCTTGTTTCATTGTTACCATGACCAACTCGCTTTCCTCGCCGAAGGAGCTTTTTAAAACTGTGGACTCTTTAGTCAAACTGCAAGCCCCGGACCCTGTCATTCCTTCGCAGGACCTATGTGATAAGATTGCCTCCTTCTTCCACACTAAAATTCAGGAAATTCACCTGGCCCTCGAGGTACAAAGAACCTGTATTAGTGCGCCCACCTCAGGGGTTGAGATGAGTACGACCACTACAGACATCTCCCCGCTATGCACCTTGGACTCTTTCCCCCCGCTGGCCTTACAAGACCTGGAGTTACTGCTAAATAAGACCAAGTCTGGTTCTCCTTTGGATTCCTGCCCGCTGAAAGTCATCAAGCAGTGTAGGGAGACCCTCCTGCCACCGTTGCTAGAGGTAATGAATCTAGCCATTAGAGACGGTGTTTTCCCTACAGAATGGAAGAAGGCGGTAGTAAAACCCCTGTTAAAAAAGGCCTCCCTGGATCCGGAGGTCCTAAAAAACTTCCGGCCTATCTCGCCGCTTCCTGCCCCAGCGAAGATGCTTGAGGCACATCTCAACAAGCACCTCGCTGTCTTTGTGGAAAGCTCGGGATGCCTAGACTCCTCCCAGCATGGATTCAGGAGAGAATTTAGCACTGAGTCAGCCCTCACCATCGTGCTCGATAAGATCCGCACGACAGTAGATGGGGGCCAGACATCTCTCCTGGTCCTGCTAGATCTATCTGCGGCTTTCGATACCCTCTCCCCCTCAGTTCTTTCATCTCGGCTGAGGGAGGTGGGGGTGAAAGACACAGCTCTGGATCTTTTGACCTCTTTCCTCACAGGGAGGGAACAAAGAGTCAAGCTGGGGGAGTTCCTATCTCCATCCCGACCAGTGCTGTGTGGGGTCCCTCAAGGGTCGGCACTTAGCCCGACCCTTTTTAACATCTATGTGACCCCACTAGCCAAGCTAATAAGATCTTTCGGGATGGAGGTAGTTTCCTACGCAGACGACACTCAAATCCTCGTCTCTCTCCCTCATTCTGATGTCCTAACCGCCTCCAAGTTTAGATCCTGTATGGAGGCGGTTGGTCATTGGATGATTCAGAACTCTCTTAGACTGAATGGGGAGAAGACTGAGGTGATGGTGTTTGGGGGGGAAAGAAAACATCTGGTCAGCCAATTGGTGGCCTGACTCCCTAGGAACATGCCCTTCCCCTACAACATCTGCCAAGAATCTCGGGGTGTTGATAGACCCTGCCCTTGATTTGGGCAGCCAGGTGAGTAGAACCGTCTCCACCTGCTGGGGTTTGATTCACATCCTACGAAGGATCAGGAAATATCTTTCCTTGCAGGCTAGAAAACAAATAGCGGTCGCACTCATTGGTTCTCGTTTGGACTACTGTAATGCGCTGTATGCTGGGCTTAATAGGAGCCACCTACAGCGCTTACAGGTAGTCCAAAACGCCATAGCCAGATTTGTTCTGGATATTCCCAGACGTTCCTCGGCCACTGCGGCCAGGAAAACGCTGCATTGGCTACCGGTAGAACATCGAATTAGGTTCAAAGTCCTATGCTTGACCTACAGAGCCATCGCCAAAAACAGCGACTCTGGAATCGGGTCCATCATTTCCCACTACATTCCTGGAAGGGACCTGCGTTCCTCCGGGAAATTGCTTCTGACAGCCCCCCGCGTACGAAGAGCTAGATGGGGTGGCAGGGCCTTTTCCACTCTAGCTCCCAAATGGTGGAATGACCTTCCCCTGGACCTGAGATCCCTTCCGTCTTTACAGAACTTCCGGACTGCCCTAAAAACTCTCCTCTTTCGGCAAGCCTACATGTAAGGTCTTCTGTCTCTATTACTGATTATTTTGTTAGGCGCCTTGATACCTGCGGGTTATTGTTTTGCGCATTATAAATCTCCTTCATATCATATCATATCATTTAATTTGCTTTCAATCCAAGCTGTCTCGACCCCCAATTAGCAGCCCCTGCAGCAAGATCAGCTGATTAGTTCCAGGCAGAGTTATTTTAGAGCATTCATTTGAGATGGTTCGGTGCGGGAGGCGCACACAGTCTCGGCGTCATGGCTACATTCACTTTGCGTGGATTGCGGCATTGTCTTGCACTTGGTTTTGACAAAATGTAAATTAAGACGTCTCTAAACGGTCCAGATTCTCTCTCCCGATGCTTTCATGGGCTTTGTAAGTTGTGTGTCTGCATCACCAAACTCTGCATTGACCACGAAAAGAACCAGTGTAATTCAAGGTTCTGATACTTCAAGCCTTTATTACGATTTCAGCTGTTTTTGTAGGGGAACTATGCTCTAGTAGGATCCTTTTTTGTTTAAAACATTGAAACATTTTAACCAATGCTTGTCCCCGCTTTTAAGTCAAAAGTGGCACTGTTGCGATCAAGAACACGCTGCCTACCTCCTTGCGCAGCATTTGTAATATTCCCTTCTTTACAAAACGTGAAGAACCTGGTTATTCTTTAATCTGTTCTTCCTTGAAGATTCTTTCACATGGAGATGAGCTCTCTGTTTTTCTTAAAACTAAGTGTAATGCCCAGCATAAGTCAGCAGTCTAGTGCTGAAGCCTGTATTCACACTGAACACCCACCCACCACTGATGTCACAGGTCATGTGACACAGTACCAATAAAAGAGGCCGAGCGCACGTGCTCTGGGCCAGTTGCACCATACTGCCAGTGTGTCCTGTGTCTGACTGGTTGCCAGCATGAGGGCCTAGGGCCCACAAGACTCTACAATGGCGACGAGGGCGGAGCTGTGCCGAGCGTGCCACAGCTGAAAAGAACACTTCGAAGAAAAAGGGGAAGGAGAGCTGCCTGCTGCAAAGGCACACGCCTGAGAAGAATCGATCCGGCCGCCGAGAGGCCCACGAGGCGTGTGTCGAGCCCCGGGCCTGGAGGAAAAGGAGAAGGTGACCGGGAGCTCACCCCGCACCTCTGCAGCCTGCCGTAGCCCGCCCTGCCGAGGCGGTGCCCCGAGAAAGACGAAGAAGCCATCGCGGTGCCCACCCGCGGAAGAATAGGCCCGTCGGCCGAAGGTGAGCCCCAGACGGTGAAGCACCAAAAGCGGAGCCCACCCGCCATAAACTACGAACACTTAATGTGCCCTCTGAATTGCGAGCGGCACAGAACATTGGCTCAGTAATTAAGCAAGGCTCGCGGAGCCCACCCGTGGCCTGCCTGCTGCGACGCGGCATCGGCCGCAAATGCCCCCGTAATTAAGCGAGGCTCGCGGAGCCCACCCGCGGCCTGCCTGCTGCGACGCGGCATCGGCCGCTATTGCCCCCGGGATCAAGCGAGGCTCGCAGAGCCCACCCGCGGCCTGCCTACAGCGTCCCCCGCCGCGTGTGTGAACTGCGGCGGCGGGGTGAAGAACCTTAGCTTAGAGCGCCCGCAGCGTGAGGAGAGCTGCCGGGCGCCGAATGATTAAAGCGGAGCCCACCCGCATCGAAAATGACGTCTTGCCCGGAGAAACTGTGTGCATAGCCCGCAGCGTGTGGAGAGCTGCGGGTGTGAATAAACAAAGCGGGTGCCCACCCGCGTCAATGCGACTGCCTCAGTGCCGCAAGAACTGAAAGCGGAGCCCACCCGCGAAGACTCTGAACACTGCCCGTAAGGAGATCAGAAATCTCCGGGAGCCGCGTTGACCTCTCCCCCGCCCCGCGCAGCGTGTGAAATGAGAGGCTGCTGCCGGCGGGGAAATCGAGAAGACAGCGCGTGGTCCGCAACCCAACAGAGCAGACAAGCCCCAGCAATAGCGCCTACGTTTTGGCCCCCAGCGCAGCGTGTGAACAAGGAAGCTGCTCTGACTGAGAGAAGCACTGCACTTGCAGCAAAGTGCCGATCGTGAGTGCATTTGTCCACAAAGCACAACAAAGCACACAGACACTCACCAATGCTCCAAGGAACCCTCTGGTGGAGCCTCCCCCGCACCGTGTGCCACTGGACATGCAGTCCCAGGAAGAACTTCCAGCTCCACGCTAGCCTGAAGTTTCAGGACACCACGCAGCACACAGCCAAACACCGGCGAAATAGTGAAGGACCCAGAGCAAGGGAAAGACTGCCAATGCCTGCCAAGGAGCAACCCTGCCATCTAGTGGATCTTTTCAATATTGCAGCAGATGAAAATAAACAAGCCTGCAACAAGCCAAACATCCCTACAGCACCTCTAAGACATAACCAAGAGTAGCATCAGTGCACACAAGGGATGGTGACGCCTCTACAGGAGCGCAGCACAGCAGCGCCCAAAGGAAAAGCAGCACTGTCCGGGAGACAACACAGGACGTCCAACACACACCAGTACACAAGGGAGGACTGCCCAGCATGAAAGTAAACACACAGTAACGCCAGACGGGCGCAGGAACGCCACACTGCGACAAGGAAGCCCGACCAAAGACGCTGCACAGCGACACGCCAGCGCCACCAGGACAACATAGCACTGCGCAAGACGGCGCAAGGAGTAAAAGAACTCCGCACCAGGTGACTGCGCAACAACGCCAGGAGAAACTGACCAAGCGCAAGAACACTGTTACACCAGAACGCCACCACACACCCTGAGAAGATAAAAGGCGACGGCGCAGGCGCGCGCCAGAAGCGCAAGAACACGACAGAACGCCAGAAACGCTCCAGAAGCGCGTCAGGAGTGCAGCAACGCCTCAGCGGACACTCAAAAGCACGTAGCAAGTGCTCCCAAAGAAGTTCACAAGGATCGCAACTAGCAACGCACAGAAGAGGTAGGACCAGAAGAAGGTCAACAGAGTGGTGACGCGACCCTCCAAGAAGCAACTCCTCAGAAGACACTCGAAAGCACGCCGCAAGTGCGCCCAAAGAAAACCCACAAGAATCGCAACCAACACCAAACAGAAGAAGCAAGACCAGAAGAACGTCAACGGAGCGGTGACGCAACCCTCCAGAAGCATCTACGCCACGCCAGAAGAGAAGACAGCGATGCCTGGTGGCCACAGGCCGTCGCTGCAGCAGAATGGCGAAAGTAAGAACACCCCACACGAACCAACAATGGTTCTAGAACCCAGCACCAGGAAGTGCGAAAGCGCATGACGCAAATGCGCAACAGTGCGGCCAGCACTAGCCCAAAGCAGCAAGTCACAAGGGAACACCCGAAGAGCGCACCCAGTTGCGCACCAAAGCAATCAAACAGAGATGAAAAGAAAATGGTTGCGCAGTCAACCCGTAGCATTGAAGAATCCACACAACAGCAACATGACCACTCAGCATGGTCACCAAGCACCACGAAGCCTACCTGCTGGACATCGGCAGAAGGGACCAGCACGAGGTCCAAGAAGCTCAGCACCACGAATCCTACCTGCCGGACATCGGCAGAAGGGACCAGCACGAGGTCCAAGAAGCTCAGCACCACAAAGCCTACCTGCCGGACATCGGCAGAAGGGACCAGCACGAGGTCCAAGAGGCTCAGCACCACGAAGCCTACCTGCCGGACATCGGCAGAAGGGACCAGCACGAGGTCCAAGAAGCTCAGCACCACGAAGCCTACCTGCCAGACCTCGGCAGAAGGGACCAGCACGGGGTCCAAGAAGTTCAGACAAGGCGCGGTCCGAGGACCTGGACCCACGAACTTCAACCACACTAATTAACGAAATTGACAGAAAGAAGTTTGAAGGTCGCGACGCTAACCCTGGAAGTGAGTGACAAGAAGACAGTGTCCTAGGACTAGGACAAGACCAGGAAGACACGTGCAGAATGCGCGCGCTGCATGGGGAAGCCTGGCCAGAGAAGATGAAGAAGATTGGACCAGAGTACGTCGCGAGAAGAAGGAGAAGGAAGAAAGATCTAAGTGGCCACCGCCACTAAGAAGATAAGGAGGAAGAAGTAATCAGAGTGGCACGACTGTCAGGTTAAGAAGAAGGAAGAAAGAACAGAGTGGCCGCCGCCACTAAGAAAAGAAGAAAGAAGCCACCCCTGCGGAAAGAAGGAAAAGAACAGGCACTGGAACACCTGAGTGCAATAGAAGACAAGCCTGGCAAGAGCACCGGCAGCGCAGAACAAAGACAACCACCTACGAGCCATCCATCCACACGGCGATCGCAGAAGAGAGCAAGATAGACTGTTGGCGACATCTCCCTCTGGGGTCTGAGCGGAAGATTGGATGGCGAGACTACTCAGGCCTCCGGAAGTTGAGGACCTGACCTACCTCGCACCAGCCCGTGGCAAACCAGAAGCAGAGACCTCGAGGGACTCTGGTGGCAGCAAGTCCTGCACGAGAGACAGACCTACTGAAGCATGTCTGCAGGACCCAAGAGGATGCAAGCCTCGCGAGCAATGAAGAGAGTTGACAACTCAACCTTCAGGTGGAACTAGGACACGACGGTGAGGCTCGTGGAGCGCCCTGCTCACGGCCCGAAGGCTATGGTAGAGCAACGCGACCAAAAACACCAGTCCAGTGGAAACCTGGCAAAGAGGTCCTCCCGGACATCTTGTGGCAGAAGAAAACCGGCGAGAGGGGCATCCTAGTGAGAGGGATGTTCGCACCTACTCTATTCACCTGCCAAGAAACACACTGAAGCCTGCCTGGAAACATCACGCAACCAGCATGGAGAAAAGAAGCCGGAAGACAAACAACAACCATGTCATCCATCTCTCTTTAACTATTCTTCACCAAGAGAGCAAAGCAAAATGCAGGGCTGAAAACAGCGGACAGACAGCACAGACAAAGAATGAACCCGCCGAACAACTGCGAATCGTGCCACCAAGAACTGGTAATCCAAAACGCAAGAACTATACTGCCTGCGGCTTGCAAGCAGCCAAAGAGACTCATTTTGAAAGCGCAAGTCCAATGTTATTTTCTGTGTTTTCTTTCCCCCACAGGTTTTTGGACTTTTTCTGTTTGGGTTAATTTTTAACCAATTTGGGGAGGGATGTAATGCCCAGCATAAGTCAGCAGTCTAGTGCTGAAGCCTGTATTCACACTGAACACCCACCCACCACTGATGTCACAGGTCATGTGACACAGTACCAATAAAAGAGGCCGAGCGCACGTGCTCTGGGCCAGTTGCACCATACTGCCAGTGTGTCCTGTGTCTGACTGGTTGCCAGCATGAGGGCCTAGGGCCCACAAGACTCTACACTAAGAACCCATGTTTGAGTGAAAGTGCTCCATATAGGAATATCTTTGTTTACCCGTATGATGTCAAGTGGGGTAGGAAGCTCCAGGAATGTTTAGGATCACAGCACTACTTGGGCTATAGTATTTTACTCGCAATCTTTACTTTTGTATGCACCTTTGCCCTTGGTAGAGTTGTATTTTCCATGGAACTCATTTAATTCCTGCCAGTTTGTCTGGCGTGCTATCTTGCCAGAAGTCTTCCTGTCAGAATGCAATTAACATATCTTGATTTTAAAAGTGCACTTTTTATGAACTGCAGTGCGTGCGCTCTCCGAGGCAACACGTGAAATGTTGGTCACATTTACTCCTTATGAAAACATGTATTAGGAAGAACTTATTTAATTGAAATGCCTTGTGTGCAGTTTATGGTTTTGTAATCAAATCCGGAACCAAAAACTTGTGCCTCCTCCCCAGTTTCCAGTTGAAGTTGCCGTGGAGTAAAGCGAAGCCACATTATTCACGAGTGTGACTGGAATGAACCCTTCTTGCCTGCACGTGAACACTGAGGCATTTCTGGCAAGGGTGTGCGCAACTTTGGAGGCTAGAACCCCCCCACCCCCACCCCCACCCCCACATCCCCGCCCTCTCCCCTCTTCATGGTAGGGTGACCAAGTGCCCTCAATTTGCTCCTAACTACAGTTTTTCAACATCTGGGCTGTCATAAAAAAAAAAAAAAATACATTTATTAGGAAATACGTTTTTGGGTTGACGGAACAAAGAGGGTGACACGTTCCAATGAGTTTTAGAGCAGAATTACGTTGCAGGCCCAAACAGATGTACTTAACACAGATAATACTATGTTTCAACTTAGCATTTCATTTCCTTGAAGTGCCACAATATCTGTGCTTTTAATATTAATCAATGCAATCAGTTAAGTCATTCTTCAATCCAAATTGTAGTCCTACTTCTATGTTGTTGGAATGACTCATAGTTTCGGTCACCCTATCTCATGGTCACCTGGGTTTTTGCCTGTGGGCATTGGGCAGTTAGGAATATTAATTGGTAGCTCGGAGCACCACTTCTTTTGGTACCTCAAAAGTACCTGTCCTGGGCAGTTGAAAAAAATTCTTCCTGAAAAATGGTAGGCTGCTAAAATAGAACATTAGCCACCAATGTGCTCATTATGAGCAGCATGAGGGGATCCTTCTTCGTCAGGACTGTGCTTAATTTGTGTGGCAAGGTTTTTTCAGAAGTTACACTGCTGCAGCTGACTTGCAGAAACTATTCCTCGCTAGGAACCTATCCTCTTTTACATTGGTGAGGTTCCATTTTGGCCTAGCCAGGAGTTTTGTTGTGTTTAAAAGCACAATCCTTACTAGACAAAGCTCTGCTGTGGAGCCTGGAATGCACCCTTCATAGCCTGAATCACCCCCGCTTTGAGCCTTTCCTGCCTAGGCGGCAGAGTTCCTACTTGGCAAAGTTTCAATATGTTGCATAGTTTACAGACATTGGCAAAGCCAATAACTCTGGCTAATCACTTAGAATGTGCCAAAGGCGAGACCTATTGGCTATGCAAATGCTTGTTGGACAGTGTTACTAATTTGAGCTGCTTATTTCGGCTCCTTTAGTCCAAAAACATAACTAATTTGGCGCTATAATAAAACTAATTTATAAATAAAGAATGGTTGTGAGATAGGAGCATTTGCTATTTTTTACTCAGATACCAAAACAAAAAACACAACCAAAAAGATTGCGTCGAGCAAGAACATAGCTCGTTCTGAACAAGAATAATGTTGGCCAAACCTGTCCTTTTATTTTGATGCAGATTTAGCAACAGTTGCTCTTCAATTCACTACAGCTCTACAATCAAAGCAGTGCTGTATTGTGGCACAGAATGCCTGAACGCGTCTTAATAATCTGCACTGTGAGGGTGAGGGTCTCTGTGATAGTCTCGAATGCTTTGTCTTCCTGCTGACAATGAGCATAATTTCCATAGTTTTTAGGTAGACTCTGAGAGCAAATACCCTCATGAGAATTTCCACGCATTTCTAGTGGATGGGCGCTGCCATGCGGTTTCATGGGTTACAGTACATGTTGACATTCAGCCTGCTTGGAAGAAGATTTCTCTATCACTAGGCATGAAAGAGATGAAGAAGCCTGCCAAAATGGAAGCCACACGAGCTCAACAAGTTATTGGTGTATTCATGGGAAGTACACCTCTCATCGACGCTGGCTTTGTTTGTGCCAGTAATAAATATACACCGCCCTGAAATCCTCTAGCAGAAAAGGCATACTGAAGATTTGGTTGCATGACTAATGCATTTCAATAAATAGCTGTGCGAAGAAGCACTAAAGTGCCTTAGTTTAACCCTTGATGCGTGGCAATTAGCAGGGCTGTCCACGTGGAATATTATGAGAGTGCTTTCACAGGTTTACTGTTTAGCTGTTATCGTAGAGCGCGTTCAGGTTTTATTTTGGAGCAAATGTAAAAGATAACAAGTAGTCCTTTTCCAAACTTAGATGTGCTTTTTTGATACCCCTGTTTTTACAGCGGGGAAAACAAAATCTACAAGTGGTAAACAAAAAGTGAGAAACATGGTAATGCTAAATATCTATTCCTCACGTGGGGCATTTTGTCATCGCGGAAATGTGAATGTTTCCACGGTCATGTATCAAAATCATTAGTGTTTATAAAATGACATACACAGACGTGCAGAATATCACTTACACATGTTTTACCTTTGACTAAAAAGTAGGAAACTTCTTTAAAAGAGAAATGAAGATAGTCCCAGTAATGGTGTGTTCACGTCATGCAATTGTTGCCTTCAACCATAATTAAACTGCGGGAACCATAGGTTCGGGGCCCCCAGCAAGAAAGGAAAGACAGAGACACTTTGTAAGGAGGCTCAACAGGACGTTGCTTGAATTGAATTGAAACAAATGAAAAACCATTAGTCATGGACACCACTTGTAAATTGCACAAATATATTTGCTGTAAGCACAACACAGCATAAAGCACGTCAACAAGTTCCTATTTAATCCACCCTCCTCTTTGGCAGACACAGAATGCCAACAAAGAATATGCATAAAAACCCATTTAGTTCTCAGCGGTTTGATGTATGGAGCAGTGTGAGCAGCAGAAAAGCATATTTGCTGAAGTCTGACACCCAGTCTTCAGGGAGCCACATGGTGTATGTATCCTGCCGGCCTGGGGCACCGTATCCTGAAAATAATAAAAACCAAATACAGCAACAGAGGTAGAACTTGTGTACTATATTTCACCTGTTAACTCGCTTAACCAAAGAATTAAACTCGCACAGCACAGACCGGTTTCTGCATACAATAGTGAATTGCTGAATGACATTTACTGTATCTAAATTTGGTACAGCTATTTTTGTATCGTACTTAACTTTTACAAAAAGCTTTGTGCTCACTTTTTGCATTCTTGGCGATTTTTGTTTTAGTTTTAAAGTTGAAGTACAATCTCTTTGTCAAAATTACCCTTGATAGAAAGTTGACAAGCCACACGTAAATTCCCCCCCCAACTTCTTGAAAGCATAAAGCACTGAATACAATTAGGTCAGTCAGTCCCCCCTCAGTAATCCCTGTACCCATCTACTACTGTTCAATGCAGAGAATAATATATATGACAGGAAAAAGAAACCTAGATTATCTTATTACCACCGCTGTCAAAATATTAGGGAGTCTGGGTTGGTGGGTGTTGGTGCAGCCCAACCACCGCCATCAGGCTCCAAAGAGGTTCAACGTTGAGGAAGTCCCGATGGTCCGCTTTGATTTTGAATCCTCTTGCTGGATGCTGGACAATGATGTCATGTGAACCCAGTCCCTCCCACACCACCAGAAAATGCAGGAAGAGAGATCTGCTGAAGTTGTCTCACTATATCGGATACAAAAATATTGTTTACAAAAATATTATCCTAATGAGTGTATGTTTCCTGTTATTAACTCCAATGTGGCAATATGTTTGTAAAGAATATATAGGGCAATATTTATGCCAGATGATATTCTGGAGACAGTATTCTAAGTACAAGACTTCCTCTTCATGATGAGTGACTAGAGGCGCCCCTTTGTTCACTGTAGGGTGCACCAGACCAAGAGGCATATCAAGCATTGTTAGTCCTACTCACCCTCATATATTTGGCTTTTCAGGTTCCTTGTCAAAACGTTTCAAAGAAATGCACCGCTAACAGAGGATGTAGCCTTACAGCTAGAGCGGTCGACCTCGAAGTTGGGGAACCGGGTTTGAGTCTCGGCATCAACGCTCAACATCCTATGATTCTGAGCAAATCACCTAATCTCCCTGTGCCTAACAAAAATGAAGGTGTCCATCTGTAACAAAATTGGTGCTCATGTAAAGCGCTCTGATACCTGATACCTTCGGGTCTAGTTCGCGCTATATAAACTCTATAAAAAAACAAGAAGTGTTATTAATATTTCAAGACAGTTGGGAAAATATGAGGTTTAGGAAGTTTTAGCTGTATTTTCAAAACTTGGGATTTCACTCATTTGTATTTTTAAATATTATGTTATTTGTATTTGTAAAGTGCCCATCTCACACAAGAGCAGGGTTTGGTGTCCTGATTGAAGCATTATCTTAAGAGACACTTTTTCAGTTTCTTCTTGAATTCTTGGGGCTAGTAAGCAGTCCTAATGTGGCGGTGAAGGGAAGGGGAGGGGGGGGGGGTCCGTTCCAGGGTTTAAGAGCCAGGTAAGAGAAGGCGCAGCTCTCTGTATTGCAGCGTGGGACCATTGCGAGCATGAGACTAGTAGAGCTGAGGTGTCTGGTGGGTGTGTGAAAGTTGATTCAATTGTTTAAGTAGTTGTGGCCTAAGTTTTCTAGTACCTTGAATGTGTGTGAGTAATTTGAACAGAGCGCACTTGTCGGTGGGAAGCCACTGGATGCCTTTGTGGTGAGAGGCGATATGGGTGCATGAAGTAAGTTGCGTGGGAGTCTGGCTGCCGTGTTCTGGATGATGTGGTGCCTCTTCGTGATTTGGGTACAGATATTGATGTAAAATGCCTTGTTGTGATGTAGAATGCATTCCCATAGTCTAGCTTGCTGGTGAGGCGTTCATCTGTGAAATACACATAATATTTGAAACATGGGCAACATGCCTTTCTGTGTCGGTCTTAATATCAGACCCACAAGGCAAACCAGTGTTTACTGTGTGCATCAGAAGTAATAGGACACCTGTTTTCGTCCAATAGTGACCTCTGATCATAACTGCAATACAATTGTGACATTTTCCTATTTTGAGTTTCTGAAGAGACAAAAGAAAACCATATTTGTATCTGCATTCATTCATCTAGCAGATACCATATTTTTGTGTCAGGTATGTATTCAGTAGAGTCCAACAATATAAGTCTGCATGTAGGAATATTCTGAAAATAAAAAATATTATTTCTTATAGAAATTAAAATTTTAAACAAACCATCATTTCTACACATACATAGTTTAATAATTATACTGTGTTTCATTTATAAAGCACATTAGACCGATTGAAATCCCCTTACGTATATCATACAATGTGAGATTATGTGTATAGGGCACCATAATTCATTCAACCACCTATCTTTTTTACACAAATCAATAATTGTAATGTTATAAAATGGCCCAGAGTCAGTCGTACGAAGCCATCAAAATTCTATGGTGTTACTAAAATAAAAATGCAGGAGATTATTAAAAGAACCTCTTTAGTAAAAAAAGAAAGTACCTCGAGATTCATTGAAAATAAAGTGACCTGTGCGTTGTTACGTGTTCTACTTCCATACTTCCTCAAGATTGAACGGCAAATCCTTTTCTTCTCACTTAAAAAAGAAAACCATCTAAAAGAAGACTTATTAAGGTATACTTAATGTTTAGATCACAAAAGCAGTAGCTGTGATTCTCCAGGATTCTTTTCCTAAAACCATGAATTCTCCAACTAGAATCGATTCCTATACAGAATTGGAGAATTGTATTCCAAAATTGTTTGTCTGCGACATGCTACAGATATGGAAAGACCTCAGCCTTGCCCAAATGGCTAACGAAATGGTCAACCGAGCTCTTCCTTGTGAGGGACTGCCTACCCCAGATATTGAGGCTTACTTCATCTCAAATGTCTCCTTTTGACTTATTAATGAATGTAGCCATAAATCTTGAAAAATATCTTTTCTCAGTTGGATATTTTTGGCTATGTCAACAATAAGTTGCAAGAATTTGTCAGAGCATTAGACAATATCCTGCAGCATCAGAGAGGAGAGTTTCGTTTGGCGCTACAAAAAAACCTGATTTGGCCAAAATCTAAGCCCAAATCGAGCCATATTGCGTGAATCATTGAGTTCCTTGCCTTTAACAAAGATTTTCCTGTGACTCCCAGTTTATACACTGGTCCTTTGCAACAAGCTCGGGTCCATTAACTTGCCTTGTTGCAGCCTTTTTTAAGGGTTCAACACAGAGACCCATTAAACGATAGTCAACTCTTTTTAAAGGTGTTGACTGAGGAGAGAGCATATGCACTTTACCAGGGATTAGCAGTGGTAAAGGTCTCAGAGTTTTAAAGCCAACAAAAAGAACATCAGGACACCAGGATGAGGAAGGCAACATGTTTGAGGATAACCCTGCAGAAAGGGCCAGGTCTAACACTAGCCACACCTAACTTTTAGATTGTTGAATATTTGGAGGAAGTTGAGCAGATTGGCAACGAGCTACTGCCCACATGCCTGTGATTGAGTATATAAGCTTGAGACTTTTTCTAGAAAGGGGAAGATCTCCGTCCACAAAGACCTTCCTGATGCTTCGTAAATGTGGAGCTGCAGGGTGCCCATTTTCTCAAAGCTAGGACAAAGCCTGATGATCTGCTGAAGCTGTCCTAGTATGCTCTGCTGCTGAGCTTGTTTGTGTAAAATCCCCTAGGCAGCTCACAGAGTTTCAGGTGTGTACACAGCACGAATACACTCTTTATACACCCACCACAGTCCAGCGACGGTCTATCCAAGAGCCGTCAGATTGGGTAAATGAATGGAAAGGCATTTATTTTTATGTTAATTCTCTTAGCTGCTACCTGACTTGCTACAAACATAACAGATTTCCTTCTGGCCCAATACCTCAGTAGGGGCAGCTTGAGAGGCTAGCAAATCAAAGCAGCCTGGGAAATGCCACAGACGCTGCTCTGGATTATCAGTGATCATGAGACACATGTAAAGTGCACCTCTCTATGAAAAGACATCATTACATGTTCGGCATTTAGATCAAGGATAAAATACGTTTTTTGTGAAGTCTTTCAGCAGTCTTGTTTTGAACAGTTTTTGTAGTTCAAAAACGACATTATCCTAAGGATGAGGCAGTGCCACTAGTGCTTAGTCTGGTTCAACTTTGGCACAAGTCTCCTGTGGAAAAGGTATGAGCCCGAGCCATTAATTTCACGGAAGCCGTAGTCTAGCTTGCTTTGCTTGTCTGCCTGTTTCCTGCCTACTCCTGGCACAGGCACCTAACATGGTGTCAAGGTTTACTGTCCTCCTCTTTCAGTATAAAAGTATGGTTTGGTATTTCTTGCACATTTCTTCTGCCATGCCTTCTGAGAGGCACAAGGGACATCCACCACTCTTGCTATAACAATAGGTTCTAATGTGACTCCAGAGTCTACCCTCTAATGCTCTGTGGTGTGCAACCTGTAATCTGCTATGCATTTTTAATGTGACACATTGTTTGCAAATTGATAGGCCTCTTGACCTTTTATGTTCTGTGGCTGACTGCTCTCTTCAATTGTGACTTTACTACAAGGAAAGTCTCAGTGGAGTACTGGATATGGGTGTCGGATGGTTAGCTATCATCGTTGTAAGTATGGGTGAAGTATTTGTAGCTGCAAACACAGGAGTCCTTGGTTTATTTAATAAATGTAACAGACTCTAGATTTTTCTGCTCAGAAGGCCATGTAACAAATTTGTAAGCGCTTTACATTAGTTTTTTTGCTGCTCGCCAAAAGAGTCCTAGTCTCTGTTGCTTAAAAGGTGTACACCCAATAATACTCCTTTTAACATTGCTGGCTACCACTACCAGTAATAGACCATGCCACAATTCTACTAATTTGAGTGTCTACTGGCTTTTTCACAAAATCTGTGTAGTATGTCATGACTTGGTCTCCTAGTTCACCCATAGTGTATATAGTGTGCATGACAGTGCATGGTTACATGAGTGGTAGGGTACTACTGAGCGGGGTTGACCCAGTTGAATGTAGCCACTAAATTATTATATATTCTAGAATGCTTGATCAGTGTCAGCGCTGCTCTACTGATTCCCCCTCCTTCAATATTGTTTGTTAAACCAAGTACACCTGTCTGATTCGAATCGGGATCCAAGAGTAAGGAGCAAGAAGGATCTTTTGTTGCTCACTGCGCCTGGACTATGCCAGTTCGGGCAGGTCATACTGAGGCCTGACAAGGGCTAACACTTGAACAATGAAGTGGCCAATGGCATGGCCAAGGCTGCAACCTTACACAGAAAGATGGGCTACCGTCCCTACCCCACACCCTCTGTTAAATTCTTCTAAAGGGAGACAACTCAGTGGAAGCACCTCAGTATCCAGAGAGCTATCTGCAACCCAATGCAAATTCTGAAGTGGCAGTTCATCTGTGACTCATAGCCGTGGAGATTTTATACACTTGCTCTTTATTAGGATTCCCCTGTAAGGTATGTGGCTAATTTTAATTTGATCGGACTATGGGTTTGTGGTACCTTTGCTATAATAGAATATATACTGTCCGTTTTGACTGAACCTTGATCAACTTTTACCAAGGAGCTGTACACAACTGTGTAGAGGAAGACGAGGACCTAAGGCCGAATTCTTGAAAGTCTCCCTTTAAATGGTATGGATAACACTGAATAGGAGAAGGAAATGGTTTGCCCTGTTTGTAATCGTGCTTACGTGATCCTGCATGCCCAAGCCCTGTATTGCCAGTATTTTGGCGTGAGGACATTGGTTGACCCCACATGATGAGACCAGAGACCTGCAAGAATACATATCAGCGGTAATTTTTCGCTTGAGCGCCCCGAGGAGCATGTGCTTCGCTCTGTATGGTCCAGGATGCCCGCCACCCCTTCCACCACCAATCCCAATGGTAGGAGACAGACACATTTTGAACATTTGGAAGGCAGGGGGGCCTCGCGACCCCCCTCCGGCCGTATTTATTAAAATATGAAACAAAAATTTAAAACTTTAAATTAAAAACGTTTTATTTATCATGTACAAAATTCAACTTTCATTACACTCGATGTAGACAGGTATCCAGGCTAACCTTAACAAATCTCTAATACAAAGATTTTCCTAACCAAGTCTAACATCATGACATCATGCATTGCATATGAATTTTGTACATCCTATCGTTAGGGGCCAACGGCAAGGTCTTAACCGGTGTCAGATCCCTATCACCAAATTTCCGCCCTCACGTGTGAGTGGCGCATGCGCAGAGGACTTTACCCTCGTAGCCAACCGTAACTTCCCTTGTCATGGGGGCCCCCTTCCACTCGGCGCCATCTTAAGGACGTCCAATTTCCCGTGCGGGGTAACCGTAAGAAGGACAGCGTGGACTCCCTCCCCCCCCCCCTTTCCCCGCACTCTCTTCCGCCGCAGCGGATATCCGGCCCCTGGGAAATTCGTGGGAGGGGCATATAGCTGTCTCCCCCTGGGAGGGGCCTATGGCTGTCTCCCCTGGGCGATCCCATTCGTAATGGGTGCCGCCGCCCGTGGGAGGGGCCAATGGCCGCCTCCCCCCGGGCGCTCCCATCCTACAGGCCAGATAGTTGACCGACTGTCTGGCCCCCCCACAACTCCTATAGGTCATGTCTCCTCAATCCCACTAGCCAAGCTATCATGTCTCCTATCAATATGTCATTCCCCACCCTGGACAGGTGTATCCCATCATCTGAATAACAGTGGTCCCCCCAGATGCATCTGTGAGGTATACTTTGAAGGTGGTTAGATCGAAACAATTTCTCAATTTTATTGTTGACCCTCTTTATCGAATGGTTCAACGCTGTCATGGACAACCCACCCCTCCATACCCTCCTCGGAATCATGTGCGACCAAGCTATTGTGCACCCCGGGAGTGTCTTTGCTAACCAACTAACTGCTGAAAGTATGTGTTCGATTAAAGCCCGTCTGCCCAACCTCACCAATTCATTGCCCCCAATGTGCACTATGACTACTGATGGCGGTGACCTGTGCCGCCCTAACAATTCTTCCACAAAACTTTGCAGTCGGTCAATACACAAACCGCCCTTCCCATGGAAGGTCACCCTGACCATATTCCTCAGATGTGTGAATCGCATCACCTGCCCTGAATATATCCGCGGCCCGTCTCACGTATGAGTGGCCACGACCCAGACCACTCGTCTTCCATTCCTCGCTCCTGAAGTGGTGGTTAGCTGATACTGGGCCGGTCCCAATTTCTGCCCTGCGTCACAGGCTCGTGAAACTGTAATCCAAACAAAAGACAACAAGCGTGAGTGTACGTCTCAAATAAATTACAACATGTGCAACCACACGTAACATTTGAAACAGTCTGAAGACCATCGCCCCATCTGTTTAACATTGTCTGGCTGCAGACCCCCGGCCGTCGCTTCTGTAGCGGCCCCTATCCTGAATGAATGAGTTCCAAAATCACTCGGGTTCAAGCCCGCAGCTGCAATCGTGATCGCCAGCAACCTTTGGAACTGAAACTTTGTTAACGGGGTGCCGTCAGCATGCCGCAGCAAGGCCCCCCCCACGTCGTCACCCTTTGCTTTATTTAGGTAGGCCTCAACGTGCATCACTGGACAACAGGGACTACCGGGAGCGCGCTGCAACACAATGCTACTCCCCTGGGCCTCCTGGTCTGTCTTTGACCTGGCAATCGTGATCAGCAGGGAATCCCCCCTCACTTGCGTGTGGTCCCTGCGCAGACCCCCCTCGGTATCCCTTTTATTGGCAGCCACTAGTTCGCCTACCCGCAGGGCCCAATAGAATGCCAGTGCAAATGCTGCCCGGAATAGGACAACCTCACTAGGTGAGGAGCACGTCTCCTCTAGTTTAGCCAGCAAGGCAGTCAACATGTCAAATCCTATCGGATGCCTGGTATCCCTTTTGCGCCCCTCTAGGCGCCGCCAGCCGCGCAGCGCCTTTCTGACTATAAAGGAGTCCGTCGGGTCCCTGATCCCTTGGAGCTGAGCCATAAACGATATGGCGGCCTTATACCGACTGGCGGTTGCCGCCGACCGGCCCTCCTCATGAAGTGCCACTAAATATTGGGGAAAGGACCCCTCCTGACCCCATATATGCTCCCATTCAGGGCCCAAAAAGGCGCAGTACGAGCGGACCGCCCCTTCATAAGCTTTCCTTGTCCTGGGCACTAAACTGGCTGCCACGAGGTTTTGTAGTCCGGGGCGCCGATTTGCCATAGTGCTTCGGGAAATGGCGCTGCCACTAGCTCCGCTGAGGGTAAACAATCCTTGAATGCCTGCATTTTGAAACGAGAGAGCGCATCAGCTGCATTATTCAGTACTCCCGGCACATGTTTTGCCCTCAATTGTACATTTAGCTTCAAGCATTTCAACACAATTTCTTTCAACAATCGCAATATCCACTTGCAGCGTGCTGCCTGCTGGTTAATGCCATCCACCACAGTCATGTTATCAGACCAGAATATCACCGAGTGGTTTCGGAACTCTTCTGGCCAGGCCGACAACGCTACCCAGATCGGAAATAACTCTAGGAAACCAATGTTGCTCGTCAAGCCACTTGCCTCCCACCATGCTGGCCACTTCTGGGCCGACCATCGGTTACCAAGGATCGCGCCAAACCCCACACTGCCCTCAGAGTCGGTCCATAGACCTAACTCTGCTGACGAGGCCGGGGCTCTGCTCCAGACTACCCGGCCATTGAAATCTGCCAGGAATGCCAGCCAAATGAGCATGTCCTGGCGAACCTCTGCCGACAGTCTCGTGCGATGGTGCCCTTCCTTGAGGCCATGGATCGTGAGAAAGGGCGACCCATACTCTTTATTCATCAATGTCTGTGTTCGGTATTTGCTGTAAGTGAACCTTTTATTGAGCAGATTTTTTAGCTGAAAGGTCTGAAGGCGGCTGCATGCCTGTGCTATCCACTGACTTACCACTTCATAATTTGACCTCTGTTTTCCCCCACTGCATCTGGCAGCCTTGAGCACAGGGCCCTTGTGGTCATTTGAAAGACGAATACCGAAAGCTGAATCCTATGACAAACTCTGCCAACAAGCATAATAAAGCACAGTCTCATCTTGGTTACATTTTTGGGATTACCCGCACAATGATATTCTCCTCTAAGTACGCATGGGCATAAAAACCTAGAAAAGTTGACGAGTAACATAGACACACATTAAGAAAAATTGTTGATGCATACATCTTTATGCAACTAAAAGTCATATACAGTTGAGACAGGGTAGATATGGGTCTTGTTGCCAGGTAACCACCCCATATAAATGATGAAAGTGATTATTGTAATTTTTGTGGTGATGATGAATTATTAGGCTTTTCTCTTGTACAAAAACCTACATGGATGAGTGTCGAAAGCTTCACTTTCGATATTGCTGTAGTGACAGTCTCCTAATTGCTTGTTCCCTGTCATCTTGGAATTAGAGCAGTTCCGACCTCTTCTTACCATTCTTATTTTGTTTCCTAATCCGTTTTCCATTTGTTCATTGTCTTCCACCTGACCTGGTGTCATACTGTATTGGTTTCTGTTTCCTATCTCCTGCCACAGTGTGTTAAGTTTCCAGCTTTGGGAGAAGGGAAGAGTATTGGGTCAGGATGTTGGGACCAAAGAGCCATTTACAACGATGAGAGTTGAAGGGACGGTTGGCCTTCCCTTGATGTCATTGCTTCATCCATCGGAAGTGTGGCCGGCTGAGCCACCAAAAAGCCATTTTCATTCAGTTGATAGTAATTAATTACTTTTACATGGCCTTTTTTTATAATACATTCATTAACACTTAACTTTTAAAGTGTACAAATATGCTAATGTTACATAAAAATTGACTTTCCCCTGTTACCCATTACAGACGTGTGTCTTCCTTACCTGTCCCCAGAGGAGAAATAAATAACGCTGAACCCATATCATGAGGGCCGCCACCTGAGACAATGAGAATATTAAACGTATCCTATTGAGAAACCTCATTATCTTTTTTAGGTCTGGGCTTTGACAGTGCAGTGGAAATCCGGCCTGTTGCTAACAGTAAAGATATTGGACTTTGGGTCCACCCCTTTCAAACATTGGCATTCTTCGTCCAGTGTCATTTAGCCATTTGCTTGAGACTTTGGGATATATGTATCATTCAAAATTGCGATTGCAAACGCCAAAACTCACAGAATTTCGGCGTTTGCGATCGCAATTAGACTTAATGGTATGTATTAAAGAAAAACTGCCACGCAAAATAAGGAATCGCTAAATTTGCAATTCCTTATTTTGCAAATACGTTTAAGGAATCGCAAATTGCGATTCCTTAAATAGAATGTATGAGACACCCAAGTTGTGGAATATGGCATAAGGAATCTTTCAAAAATGCCAATTTTTGCATTTTTCAAAGTGGCATGTGGCGCACACACATGCCCTTAGGGCATGTATGTACGCCACATGTGCACCCATGCTCATTGCAGGGGTGCAACAGGGTGTCCTATTGACACCCTGGCACCCTTGAAATTGCATTCTCAATTTGCGATTCTCTAATTGAGAATCGCAAATTGAGATTGTCTTCACATTCATTCCTATGGGCTTCTAGGCCCATAGGAATGAATGGGGAGGTATTCCTTAATTGTAAATCGCAATTTGCAATTCGCAATTAAGGAATACGTAGGATTCACAAAATTATTTGCAAATCCTACATACATAGCGTTTTGCGATTCTCAAATAGCGATTTGCAAAAAAATGCTTTTTGAGAATCGTAAAACCAAAGTTTCATGCATATGGCCCTTTGTTCTTAATGTCTTGCTTAACATATCTCTCACATAATGCTATTTATTGGCAGTTTGAATATATCCTTCAACCACCATGCCAAGGCATGTATTGATCTGTATGATGGACTGCTTTACAGCTATAGTCCTCTGTCTGCTCTGGCTGGCCTCACCGGTGCTCTCTTTCTGTTGCAGTGACTCTGTAAACATTCGCTCATTAAACTCAGACCTTTTAATTTTGCCAATGCGTTTTCAGGATTTTACTTAGCCATATCTTTACTAGTACCCCAATTCCAAATATGTGATATAAGCGTTAGTCTTTGGTTTTTGGTATTTATTATTTTATTTATTTTATTTTGCGATTTCTAAAGCGCCTGGTGACCCGTAGGCATCCCCGCGCTATTCAACCTGTAAAGATCCAGAGGGGGGAAGAGGGAGTGCCTTATTTGGGGAACAGGAGGGTTTTAAGTTTCCTGCGGAACTCCATGTGGGAGGGTTCCAGGCGTAGACTGAGAGGGAGTGAGTTCCACGCTGTGGAGGCTTTGACCGAAAAGCGGCGACCGCCGGTGCGAGCCTTCCTGAATTTGGGCACCGTAGCAAGATGTTCGGCGTCGGAGCGAAGGGGTCTTGAGGCTTTATATGGGGTAACCATATTTTTAAGCGCGGCAGGGCCAGCTCCATTGATGAGCTTGTGGGTGGTACATAGGGCCTTGAACTCTACTCTCTGGCGAACAGGGAGCCAGTGTAGGGCTTTGAGGGCGGGCTTAGCCGACACTCTAGGAGGAAGGTTCATGATGAGCCTGGCCGCCGCATTCTGGGTACGTTGGAGTTTGGCCAGGGTGTATTCAGGGGCCCCCAGATAGATGGCATTGCTGTAATCGAGCCGGGCCAAGACAAGACCCTGGACAAGTAATTTCCTGGATGGGAGGGGAAGAAGAGGCAGGATCTTGCGTACGGACCGCAGGAGACCGAAGCAGGTGCCTGCTGTCTTGGCTGCCTGCGTTTTCATGGTAAGGTCAGGTTCTAACCAAACTCCTAGTGTTTTGATTTCGTTTTTAGGAGAGGGGATTTCGCCGAAGGTGTCGGGCCAAGATGTAGGTGGGAAGGTCGTCCATTTATTGCCCAGGAGCATGATCTCGGTCTTTGCGCCGTTCAGCTTCAAGGCCGAGTCACACATCCAGGTATGAATGTCCTGGAGGCAGTGCAGCAAGCTGTCAGGATGGTTATCCAACCATCTGATTTTTGGTTGTCCCAACTCATAAACTAGGGCAAAAGTCCGACATTTCCACTGACAATTTATCATTCCGTTGGGCACTGCTGCAAGACAATGAAAACAAAGTAAAGCGAAGGCAAATCTAGAATCATTTTTATTAAATAACTGCTGGTTATTATACATTTCGTTCATTACTAGTGTTTTAGTGCATTAAATAAACTTTGTCTTTTATTTTAATTTACGTTTCAGGATGTAACAATGCTTCATATGTTACAGTTTTGTATAGAACATATAAGAAATGTCAAATGTCTACCTTTGTATGACCAGTAAGGTGACACCTTATCAGTGGGACTGCTACAAAAAAGTCTGTAAAATTCTACAAGAATATTAATGTATGAAGGCGAAGTTCCTCAACTATAAATTAAGTGTAACCTATGGCAGCAGCAGGGCCCCATGCAGACGGCATCATTGTTGCACCTAGAACACAAACCGTCCTTATATGTGTCATGCAGCTGCTTGGCAGAAGTAAAATTAGGCTGCTGTTGGACTGTGCCTTAATTTTGATGGCAGAGTTTTTGTTTTTGAAACCTACCCGTATTGGGGGGTGCTGAGATTGCTGAAGTCTAATACTACTGTGCTTTCCCATCTGCAAATCATGGAACCCATGTAGAAAAGACCTGGAGCTGTAATTTGCATCTGTTTGGGACCCCATTTACCATAAATGATCCTCTCTTCTCTATCTGGGAGGTACGGCAGACCCCTTTGCCTTTTTGCATCCTGGCCCGGTGACTCTAGATGCCATGAGTGCTGCAGTAGATTGCAAACTGAAGTGGGCCAGGACTCCAGAGCGTGGTTGCTTGAGTTGTTAATGTTTGTACCTGCATTGAGATGAGATGGAATGGGGGTCCTGGTTGAACAGCTCACTCTCGGTCACTTTGAGTGGCAGTGCCTGGAGGTGGGGCTGAGAGGAGCGGGTGCCATGGTTGGCGCCTATGGAACACAACATAGACTATGAGTTTACATTTGGAAGCTATGGACAATGACACATACAAGGATATTGCTCCCCTCATCCTCAAGCTTTCTTTGGGTGATGTTTGTGCCCCTCGCCTCTTGGGGCAGATCGCTATGGGCTACGAGGGGCCTTGGTGACACATTGCTCCCCCTTCCCTCCCACACTATTATTTGCAGTGCCAGTTCCAATCTCTGCCTTGGTTGTATAAGGGGCCTGAGACGAGGTGCAGCTTAAGGAACATTCCACGGTCCGCCCCCTGAATAGGCAAGGTGGCTGCTGGATTGGCATGCCAGCAGACTAGGCAAGTTTGGTACCACTATGCTGGAAAGCAAAAAACTTAACTTAATCTGGACAACAAAAAACTTTCGTTTGATGCATGCTGCTCTACAAAATCTGCAAACAAAATGAGCAAACCCATGTCTATTCTGATAGTGCAAGCACTGATGTACAGGATTTAGATTTTAAGGCATCCTGTTGGACATAAAAAAAAACAAGACTAATTGCTGGCAAAAAAGACACTCGCACAACCAGGGTTGATAACATGGAAGAACCGCTTGATAAGTTTACAGTACAAAAAGGAGGTGGTCCGAGTTATAAAACAATTAATTTACAGGATTTATTCTGTATTGCATCATACAGACAAACCCCACATGTTCATTTCAATAAATTTAAACAAAACGATTCTGTGGAAGAAATATACAGTGTTCAAGTTTGAATTGCATTTATTTATGCACTCATTCACTTCTGTTCTTTGTTCAACATATTGTTTATCATATATTCAACATGGTTATTTCAATGTAATTGTGAAGTCATTACATTTAAGGTGCTCTCGGTGGGGAAGGGAAGGGAAGTGCAAAAGTTGTGAGGGACTGGGTAAAGGTGGTGTGACATTAAGAACATTGCGTTGAAAATTAGAAACGCCTTTACAATCAAGCTAGTATGAAAGTTCCCAGATAGCATCACGCATAGGGTAAATGTATTTTTTCTTTATATCCTATGGTGTTAAGGTTGGCGTAGTCTACGTTTTGACCCCCGAGTGGTTAAGGGTTATTCCTGCCTCATGTTGGGGCCTTCATCAGGACCGTAGAAAGAGAGCCTGTGGGATAATGCGAACGCTAAAATTAGAATTTGTGTGGTGACATGTCTCAAAAAACGTGAAAGGGAGTGCAGGGGTTACCTACATCAATTGACGGTCGGCATCTGTACCGTCGTATGGTGAGACTTGGCGAGCTCCTTGAAATTTCTACAATACACAAATTAAAGGAAAGGTCTCAAAGGACTGTCGTTGGCTGTGGAGCCAAGGTCAACATAAATGAGTAAACCGGGGAAGACTTACTTGGACAATATTCCTCATAGAAATGTCAGCGACACCATGTCAGGTGTGGTATCTGTGATCATTCTTTGTGTTCAGTGCGGAGTGCACCCGTTCTGGGGAGTTAAAAAGGGGGGTGGGGAGGGCCAGTTAATCAGAAAGCTCGTAAACAAAACATCTTTGGACTAAGCCGGTTAGGCCGGATTTCGAATCGGATGTACCGATAGGCGAGATGTCTGAGCTCTCATGGGGTTCATACCTGTTCTGCGTGTAGCCGCCGCCGTCAGCACACGTCGATACCTCGATGCATCTGTGGATGCTCCCGGTGCCGCCGCTGGATGCTAAGTATCCAAGGGCTCGTCTGGTATTGTTATATAGATGATGTCCTGATTATATGGACAGGCGAAGAAAATTACCTACTTGCCTTCATGGAATGGCTGAACACCCAGTCAGAAGATATCAAGTTCACAATGCACATGAACAGGGAGTCCATTGACTTCCTTGATATCAGCATAAAGGAGACTAGAGAGGAAATCCTTCAGGTACATTGAGCCAATTAGTTGTCAATTTTTGCATTGTTACAATGCAATCTTTCATGCAATTTTATGGGGGTTGAATGACTGCTTACATTTGTTTCAGCCTGTTTGTGCATGTAATTTTTTTGCATAGGTATAATGTTTGTCTCACATTGTAGTTTCAGATACTTAAATGCAGAGATCCATGTGAGTGTGTCTTACCATCAATTGTGGAGTTTACAGCTCCTTTATTTAAACAGTGTTGCACTTATTAAGTTCAGAGACTCACATGAATGTGGGATGTGGCAGTCTGGGCGCCCGGTAAACAGGATGCGGTAAGAATAAACACATTGATTGGTACAGGGCACAGTCACAAGCTGGCTTTGTTTATATAAATGTATTTTCTTCTGTTGAGGTTGAAACTAGGTTGTCTAGCTTTTCTCCTATTTGGAAATAGTATTTGCACCTTTAATTTTGTCAGTCATTAAACAGTGAGAGACTTTAAAAAATGCAGCAAGCATGATATCAGATGACAAGATGTAATCCAGGCAGAGGGTGGTCTAGTGAGACCCCTTTTCATAGGTATGATTGTGCAAGGTTTGGCCACGTGGAGTACCCAAAAATGAGCAAGTGCCATTGCTTGCACTTAGTACAGGGTGCCATTCAGTTCATCAATTCAAATGTGTTCGACTTGACACCCATTGGGAGATAGTCATCTACTGAAACTGTCCTGTTGTATTTGTTGGCTTTAAGAGTGAGTGCACTTTACCACGGCTAACCAGTGCTCACTTAAACATGGTAAAACTGGCCCATACCTACTTGCCACATTTAACTTACTTGAAAGACTCTAGTATCCAAGGGCTGTAAAGTAAATGCAACTAGTGGGCTTGCGGAACTCATTGTGCCATCCACTAAAGTAAAACTTTAAAACCCGACTCTGGACTGCCACACCAGCCTGTAGGGCAATTTGAGAGTGCAATTTCGAAATATGTATTTTGCAAGACCCAAATCTTCCTTTTTAATAATTATAAGTCACCCCTAATGTAGGCCTTAAAAACTCCTAGGGGCAGGGTGCATGGTATTTAAAACGTAGGACATGTGTTTTTACGTTTTACCTGCCCTGGCAGTGAAAAAAACCTAAACTTGTTTTTCCCTGTTGAAAGACTATGTCTGCCATAAGCTAACACTGAATTACCTTATTACATTTAATGAAGTGCTAATTTCTGATTAGAAGCATATAGAGAGATACATCTTAGACTTTTTAAAATCCTCTTTAATGGTAAAGTTGAATTTTATGTCACAAATCTGAAAATAGCACTTTTAAAAAGTTGGCTTTTTTTATCCCAAAGTAACTGTTCCTTTCTGCCAGTAGCTAGGGTCACATTACTGTGGCTGTCTCTCCTCTGATGGGTTGTTGATTCCTTGCGGACAAAGGGACTTGGGTGCGAACAGGATGGGTCATCGCTGGGGGAGAAGTTGTACCCAGCACTGATTACATTTCAAAGGGCTTTGCCTGCAGCATGCACACAAAGGAAGCTGACACCAGGCTTACCCTTACTTTTGTCACACCAGACAGTAAGGGGCCAAACACAATAAGGACAGAGGTAATGGAAATAACTAATTTGGTATAGTGCTAGGGGTGCCCCCCTCCCCACAAAAAATGGCACTGGGGCTCTCTCATACCCCAAATCATAAAACTACGGTACCTGTGGAAGATTTAGAAAAAGGGCTGCCCTTCTGCTTGAAATGTTGCTTTGCTGTCTCAAGAACGAATACTGGACTTGTTTGCCTTGATCCCAGGTACCCAGAGTGACTGTAAGGGTCAGTGGACCGGCATTTTGTTTCAGCTACAATGACAAAAAGAGCTTTCAGAGGCTGGCCCTGCAGCAGTCCCGGCTGACCAGCACCAACTGGACCTGCCTCGACTTGCTTCCGGCCTCTGCTGGAGAGAAACCTGATTCCCCCCCCAGGGGTGTCCTTCAGATCCTGGACTCATGGCTTGAGTCAGAGTGTACTCCTTCCGGCACAACCAAAGCTTTCACCGGAACAAACTCACTGCAATGCAACTTGAGGCAGAATCTGTCATTGCAGTGCCTTGCAGTACCTGACTGGCGGCTTCACCGGAACTGAAGCAGCATGGTGCAGTCCAGTGCAGTACTTCCCATCTCAAAACCAAGGTCACAAATGTACAACACCCAGTGGGCGATCTCTGTCCTTAACTCGACCCGTGTCCGTGTTCCATCGTGGTTGGGATGAACTTGTGACTTTGTCCCGGTCCAACTCAGCTAGATAACCTTTCTGCTTCTTAACACTTTTTTCATTGTGAACTTCAAAAATCAGTTTCTGCAGTTCTACTGATTGGATTTCTGTCATTCTGGTATCATTTAATGTATTAAGGATTACTCTACGTATCTAAAATTGGTTTGTGGATTTTTCTTGTATTATGTTTTTACATGATTAGTGTTTGTGTACTGCATAATTACCTTAACATTGCCTCTAAATTAAGCCTGACTGTTTTGTGCCAAGCTACCAGAGAATTAAGCACAAGTTAATTTAGTGACTTTTGTGGATCATCCTGACAAAGATTGTGGATGTTGCCTGAGTGGGGCTTCCAGCCCTCTTAACGAACTACTCACTTTCTTACATAACGGATTCAAAATTATTATATAGCATGCTCATGTCCCTATCATTTGTTGGATACTGACATATGTTGCTAGTTTCATTGATTCATGCCCTGTGTGGGACCACTGACCCATTTTACAAGGCTCATGTATGGAGCCACTGATGTCCCTTATTAGGCTGACTGATATAGGCAATATACAGGCCAGTTGACACCTGTTACTAGGACCACTGATACATGGGCTGTTTTGGGTAATTCGCCTATTTTCCAATTGTCTGGGTCCCTTTCAAATCTATCTTCTATCTGTCTTGAGAAATAGTCAGCACTAAGGTCAAACAATACTCTTGTTGAAGTTCATGGAAGAAACATAGGATATCTATGCTTATGTCTGTCCAGGGTTCATCCTCTAATTCAGTGGATACTAAAGGCTCCTTGCTGCAAAACAAATCCTTATCTGGCGCCCTTACAATTCATACAGTTCAGAAGCTGGCATTCTACTTTCATGTCCATTGAAGGCCAGCAACTCTTGTCCTCTTTCTAAGCACTTTGTGGCTAAGTGTCCTCTCCAAATGAACTACGTAACTTTCAGGGAGCAATTTTCAGCTTATTCAATGGGGAACCAGTGTGTCAGCGGGGAACCAGTGTGTTCATCCTGATCTCCTGATTAAAATTCCACTTTTTATAGACCATTCTGGAGAATCCACTGCATTTGTCTCTGCAAACATATTTCATCCTATTCTCTAAATCCACCCGAAACACAAAGCACTACGGGTCAAAATTCAAATCTTGCTACTTTGTCTCATCATATTCATGAAAAAAGATAACTTCAACAATTAGTCTGCCTTTTGCTTTATAGATCCTGCAATCTACTCCTCTATAGAATTGTCTGCTAGCAGTTTGAAACATCAGTCTGGTTAACTTTTCTGTGTACTTGGATGAGTATACATTTGTTCTAATACAAATATCAGTGGCATAATCTTCAGGCATAGTGGTAGAGGGTGTGATTTGGACCAACATGCAGGCAAGCATTTCTTGACACCTGGTACTACCTTTTCTGCCGTCCCAATGTAGGCATGACTAAGGCCAAAGTGTTTTTTTCCATTATTCTCTGTTTGAGTCAGACCATCCCCTACGCTAAGGTCACTGGCATAAACAGTTATTGTAGGAGCACTCATGCTCCAAATGACTTTAGACAAATGTATGTCGTTACAACGCATACCTTTACAACGCATACCTTTACAACGCATTTTGGTAAGTATTGGATAGTGTAGGGGTAAAAATTACTATTCTAACTCCAGGGGGTGGCACAGTAGGGTAAGTATTGGATAGTGTAGGGGTAAAAATTACTATTCTAACTCCAGGGGGTGTAACAGTAGGGTAAGTGTTGGATAGTGTAGGTATGCGTTGTAATGGTATGCGTTGTAATGACTGCTTTGTAATGACATGCTTTGTAGTAGTATGCGTTGTAATGAAATGCGTTGTAATGGTTGCGTTGTAATGGCATGCCTTGTCATGGATGTTGCGTTGTAAAAGTTTTGTTGTAAAGGTAGTGCGTTGTAAAAGTTGCGTTGTAAGTGTTGTTTCCCCTTTAGGCTGGTGTCTCCTCTGAATTTTGATAACTTACTCTTTTTGTTCTTTAGCCCAGTTGCATTTTCTACAGTTTTAAGCAGATGAGTGAGAAGCTCTTCAAGAGAAGCAAAACTTGAGGTCAACTTTACTGCAACTTTGCACAGCCCTGGTAATGTTAGTACGTTTTCTTGATTGGAAGGCTTGGGCGCTTCCTGCATGGCCTTTAGTGAACCTTGTCTTTCTTTAATCATTTTTACCTCCAGTTCCTTGCCCCAAATATTCAACCTTAGAGTCACAGATGTCACATTTATCTTTGTGCATCTTTAACCCCTTTTGTGAATCCACTTCCAATGCACTATCCAATCTATAAATATGCTCCTTCCTGCTCTCCACAAACACCAAAATGTATGAAATTCTAGTATCATATTTTCCCTTGAAAAATCCATGCACCAAATGCTGAACCACAACTGCTGCTTATTCCAACCTGAATGCTATCCTTTAGTACTTTGTTGATATTTTTTAGAACGGTGCCAGGTGTGCACTGAAGTTAGAAAGTGACCACTGAGAATAAATGAGACAAGATATTGTATGCTCACCTAAGAGGAGCTTGGTCCAAGTAAGTCTCCCTCCCATACAATTCATTGCTATTTGGCTACAATGCCAACACCGTCCTTTGAGACTTCTCCCTTTATTTTATTTGTTGTTGAACTCCAAGGAGCACGTCCAGGCTCAAGACACGACGGAACAGTCGCCGACCGTCATTTTCATGTAGGTAATGCCTACATCCAGTTTACACAATGAAGACCGTTCACCACACAGACAACTAATACTAGCCTTTATACTGTCTTGTAGGCTCTCTATTTCTGTCCTGACGAAGACCCCAACATGAGGCAAGAATAACCCTTAAGTGTACATGGGGGTCGAAACGTAGACTACGCCAACCCAAAACACCATAGGATCTAACTAAATGAATTCACTTAACCTATGTGTGATGTGACTCGGGTACATTTATACTACCTTGATTGTAAAGGCGTATTTGATTTTAATGTGATGTTTTAAATGTCACACCACCTTTACCCAGTCCCTCATAAACTCTTCACTTCCCTTCCCTTTCTCACTGAAAGCACTTCTTATGTAATGATTTCACAATTACATTAAACACATGTTGATGATTCTAAAGAAATTCTATGTAAGAAAATTTACAAGAGTACACGATTGCAAAAATAAATGCAATTTGACTTTGAATATTGCATACTTTATTTTTCATTGTGCTTAGTTACATTCAGTGAAATGTATATGTGGTGATTATCTGTATGGATTAATACAGAACAACTTGTAAAGTCATTTATCCAAACTCGGACCACCCCTTCTTTGTACTTACCTATTGACCCAGGTCCACGAGTATTGAGGGCCTACCCCTTTATAACTCACACACTTTCTAGAAGTGGCATTTCTAAGCTTGTAATTAAAAATCCTTCTTTACCGCAGGAGAGAGTTTGTCATTGGGAATCCAATGATAGGAAACATTATGAGGCTGCTCCAGTGTAAGCCACCATTGCAGCTTGAAGTAATTTCAACCATTCCCCCATGTTAACCTATGGGAAGAGCAAACCTCAAGTAGTGAAACACACATGGGTATTCTTCACTACTTGGGCAGGGAACAAACGTGAGTACCTGCCCTGCCTTTCACCTGCCAACGGCGCCCCCCGCCCCTTTTAGACTTACCCTAGGAGTGCTCTTGTGGTAGTGAAAGGTACCCTCAAGATGGGCCAGTGATTTTGAAAAGCCAACCTGTGCATAAGTGCAATGGCACATACACAGGCCTGCAATGGCAGGCATGAGACACATGTTTAGAACACCATATAAACAGCACTTCCTAACGTGTAGGAAGGGTGCACACACTTTCACACTGCATTTACAGTGGGATAGTGTCCAGAGCTCTAAGGCCACAAACAGAGAATCAGCAAGACCTCTGTGGTGTCCCCTGAGAAGAGCCTACCTCCTAGGTAGGGAAAACCCCACATGGGGGTTCTTCACTTACATGGGCATGGAACACCCATGTGTACCTGGCCTGCCTTTCACCTACCACCTGTTCCACCCCTCAGGGCTTACCCCAGGGGTGCTTTAGTGGTAGTGGAAGGCCTAATCAGGGTTTGACAATAAGTGAGACATGCCAACCAGAACACAAGTGCAACTGCGCACCTACAGGCGTGCAATTGCAGGCCTGCTACATATTTGTCAGGCTATTCTGGTGGGTGGCACAATCAGTGCTGCGACCTACTACTAGCCAGCGCTGTAGCCACCCTGGGTATGTGGTGTACCATTTTACAGGGCACTCATATATGTAAAGCACCGAAACCAATCAAGTACGCCCCACTTCCTACTAGGTGTCGGAGGGGCGCACACACTTTCATACTGCATTACAGTGGGAATGTGCCCAGAGTCCTACAGCCACAAACAAGAGAGTAGGCAAAAAATCAGGAGGAAAAAAAAGCAAAATGTTTTAGGGAAATCGCCTAAAAAGGGCCATGTCCAACAGTGCAGTATTGGTTAGACACTCTCTCTTAATCTTATGACATTTTCAAAATCCAACTGTTCTCCATTCGTGTCTTGAAACACTTGTGTGCTTGACTAATGATGACTCCTCATTCCTTGCACATATGATTCCATTTCCCATCACTCCTTTCTTACATGTACACTCTTCATGCCACTAATGAATCTAGCATAAAATATCATGTCCCTTATGCATTACTAATTAACCAGCCTGAAATATCCTGTTTCTTGTGCGCCACATTTACCTTTTCATGGACATTCTTTCCTTTAAATGCAATCCGTTCGTCAAAAAGATGTGTTGAAACCTATTTAGTTTGCTCCATATTATCCTGTATGTGCATCCATATTATTGCATTCTCTATATCTGTACACACTGTTATTCTCTGGGATAAGTCTTCTCGCCTGAATCATCAAACAATTCCATCTACCACTATTCTTTCAAAAGGATCCTTGCGTTCCCTGTGCCACCAGCATTTCCGCTCACTCATTGCCACTTTGTTTTATATTTGTCATTGTTCCCGTACAGACTACATTAATTTTTAGGAGTGGAGCAAAATGTACAATTCATCACATGCCTCATTCACACTAGCACAGACTTCTTTTAAAACACCCCCTCCCTGTTAATACCGTCTCATTGTAAATCCCATAAACCGAATCTATTGATGTTTTGGTCAGTTCCTTGCCTTTCTCTTGGGTTTGCAATCGTGCTGTCAATCTCAACAATCTCTAGAAGGGAAGGGTTTTTGTTAGTCAGTAGTGCCTTTTAAATATTTAAAAATCTTACTACCTGTTGATCTTGCATTAGTCATTTATTTCACACAACACTGCCAGTAGTTTGAGTGCTGCTGTGTACAACTCTGGTATGTCCACCACAGACTGTTCCCTTAACACAGCCTTCTGAAAACAACACTCTTTTGTGCTGTGAAGCGCTTTTCAGTTCTTCACCGCTTCAGCATGCTCCTCATACTCTTCTTCTTCCAGTAACGCAGAAATGGGCAAGTGTTCAAAATGCTTTGTCCCTCAATACCTAAAAATGACCAATGTAAACCTTTTCCTTGTGAGTCTGAATCGGTCACTGGCCTTAAGGTATGCATTAAAACCCCTAAACCAGTCGTTCCATTGGTGTTTCCTCCGGTGTTTGTAAAAGGACTGGGGTGGCATCATTGTTTTTATGTTTAGTGAAATAACAGTTTCCAACATTATTTGTAAGTATGATGGTAAAACATGAAAATAATTATTAGTTAGATGAAAAACACTGATGTACTGACTGATTCTGTGATAAATATACCATTACTGTGTTCTCTAATTCCCTGCTTTTCACTCCACTCCATCTCAATTGTGTCTTCCTTCATTGTCACTTAACACATCGCTTGGATAAAAAAAAAAGCACTACACTAGTTTTTTATTCCGTAAATATCTCAGTGAAGCAATTCTTTTATTTACATTCAGTTATTTGTGAGAATGGATCCCACACATAGTTCACTCACTGCAAGATATTGAAACTTTATTCGCCAAACAACAAAAGGGGGAGAGAAGAGAGTTTTATGACCTTGTAACATGTTCTTCCATATAGTTCTATCCAAACACAGAATGTACTCATCTTGGTGAATTTGTTCGGGACAGAGTTTAGTCACCCTCATTGATCCTTCAAGTTCTAGGGTGGATCTATTCTTGGTCTGAGAAAGCCAACAAAACTTGAACTTCTGTAATACATTTTTCTAGCAAGATACATGAAAGTATTTTTCTGGTTTTAAACACCACACTCATGATGAATGCTAAAGGAGTCATCTGGTATCCTGCTTTTAATTGGGTTTATTGTCTTAGGGTTAGTTACACAGCAGTTAATTCAGGGCTCCAAAAATCCAGTCGCTATGGCAAGCCAGATTTAATCAGGATGAGCTATTTTGAGGGCCTACATGAACGTTCTGATTGGTCATAAAGTTAATGAGCAATAAAGATTACTTTAAATCTTATCTTGTCACCTTTGCTTGGTTTTCAGAGACAGAGGGCAAAATACAGTTTGTCTTTCTACATTTACTTTTCTTTCTGTGACTGAAGTTGAAGGATTTTGTAAAGTGAACCATGCCACAATAGTGCAGTGTAAAGCATGTTAAATGAAAGGCTGTAAGATTTCAGGCTTTTTTTCGAACACAACACTGAAATAGCAAATAGTAAATTATTCAAACATTTCAAATACATTTCACTACTTATGAAGACAGATTATTGTAATTCTATGATGAAAAAAAGATTTTTATGAAATCAAAATAATTCAACGTTTTACTTGGTGATGTGCACATTTTAATTTTTTTTGTTGAAACCCAATTTCCAAACATTTTTTATGCACTATATAGTTTTAGCTGTAACATTACATGTTAGTGGGAACGTTTTGTGGCGATTTCAATGGAAAATGTGCTCTCTGTAAATGACCATTCACTGCCACATAATGCTTTAGTAATACATTTATGAAAAGTGAGTTTTTAAACTGGGAAATATTCCTGCTCCTGCCCAGATGACAATGCTATTAGTGAACTAAGAGTCTAGCCAGGTATCATGTGTACCCTATATGTGGGCTTGATTCTTATTATACGTGGAGCAATCATTTAGTCTAGTAAATAAAGAGTTGTTTGTGTACATCAGAAATTGTGACCTTGCATATTTGAAGGTGCTCTCTTATGTGATAATGAAGAAAAAGGCAGCTCCATAAGACAAAATATTTACCTAGGATCACACCATTTGAGACAAGTTCATGGGTCAAGTACATTACAGTTATGTTGAGTAGTTTATTCAAGTTACTAGACCTGCAGGTCTATCACATTTGTAGGATGTTTCGCGCCCTGGTTAATTGTAGCAAGGGGTAGCTGATAAATTCCTCCTATTAAGACGAGATGTAGCTCGATGACTGCACTGGAGGCTGAATTGTAGGTGACTAAAATAGTTTTAATCAGAGTAGCTATGAGCCCAATAGCACACCAGGTTGCAAGCTCCCAACTGTCAACAGCCAAGGAACTCAGAACCAGGAATGCTGTGACTTAGTGGCCCTAATAAAATTTCAGTAAACCCAGCATTGATACAAACATGTAACATTCTTCAAAGGAAGACTCCAGACAAATCAACTGCTACCTTTTCTTAAGAGTTCTCAGGCAACTCTACCGGACAGAAAGAGATATTGGAGGTAACCAACGCTTACTATATAGCAAGCACTTTTTACAATAGGCTACAAAATCATCAATTTGAATGGTCATCAAAATGTTTACCTTACAGTTTTTTTGTTGCATCAGAACCTGTATATGCACTGGGTGCTCTGGGTGCTCACTTAATCGAATTCAATCAAATTCATTCTCCAATAAGTAGGTGGAAAACATGCTCTTGCCCCCAGCAGATTTCCAGGTTCAATTCACAATTCAGAATAAATCGGAACAAAACTATGTAATTGTACCTTCAACTTATTCGATCAGATCAGATCATACCATACCTCCACAACATACTTCCAGGCCTCAACTAAGGACTTCTAACTCTTCAACTCTTCAAAGCATCCATTCATTCACCATCATTGACAGTTCCTTCGGAAACTTTAGTACTGTTCCCACCACCCATTATGCACTCATCATAAGTAATCTTTTCTCATACATCATCCAGTAGGGGTAATGTGGACAAACATTATCCACTTATATTTACTTTTACAGACCCAAATCTAACCTCAAATGTGCAATTTAGCAAAAGTCTTCTTACTGTAGCCGCAGCATAGACAGAGCATTTTATACATGAGTGACTTCTGATCAGTGCAAAGTACGTTTTGAACTTTTCTACCCCCATGAGCATGCCAGGGCCTCTCTCTTGATGGTATTGTATCGCTTTTCCGCGTCCCTCAAAGTTTGAGAAGCAAAAGCAGTTCTGTTTTTCAGTTCCATTGACGTAGCTCAGTTTCTACTCAACTTGCATCAACTGTGATGATGCATGTATGCTTTCAAGCAGCCACTTTGAGAGCAACATGACACCTTCGCTAAAGGAAACTTTATTGTCTAGCTACCAAGCCACATAATAACACTTCCATAAGCAGTGGTGTTGCCATCTATGTCTTGTGCATACTATGTTACTAATTGCTATCTTTTACATGGGTTTGATGTGATCAAAATCACTAAATTATTGATGTTCGAACAGACTCTGACTGCTTTAGATCTGGGGAAGTCCAATTAAAACCATTATAAATGTATTTCACAAACAGGGGGCAGTGGGAGCGGTGGTGCCAGACAAAGCTATATAAGATAATCCAGTACAGGTTCAACACAACCATTAGGCCCTGATTACAAGTGGGCTAATTTCACCCTCAACAATAACTGGTGGAATTCCACAAACTCGAAAACAAGTGTTTCGGGGCTTAATATTTTCAGGTCTCCGAACTCAGTGATTCCAGGCCTTGAGATACTAGACCTCACTTTTTTTGTTACAGAGGATGTGGACATCACAGCATGGTCCAACTGGAACCTTGCAGCAGCCCAAGGACGCAGATGCCTCCCTCCCCCGCACAGGAAGGAGCCCTCTCTGATGCCCCCCAGTATTCTAAACGCAACTCTCTTCTTCCCGGCAGTCCTACAAGTGCTCAGAGTAGGTAGAAAATGTCTGCAGTTTTAGCCCCATGGTCTTTTCCTGCCTGCTGGATGTTTGGGCAGAACTGGACATCATTGTGGGCCGAGATGTTTGGGCCTGGATACCCCTTCTTCCTAGATTCTTTCAGGGTGAGGTCACAACAGCAATAAATCAGGATCCGGCAAAGCTAGACAATGGAGAGTGGACTGGTATGGGCCAAGGGCCTGTAATCCGTAAACCATCTCGATAATATACACCTCTGGGAAGAGTGAATCCTAATGATTTGTCATAGAAACCACTTGATACAAGCTGCACATGTCTTATTGGTTTCTTGTGAAGGGAACATGGCCTACAAGTTATAACCGTGGTGAAGCAAGGGAAGAAATAAACCTATCTAGATTTACATTGGCTGATGTTATCTTGAGGCGATCCTAGGTTTTGAGGATTGTTAATTGCTATGATTTTGTGCTGTTAGTATAATGGTGCCCGATTACAAATGTGTCCTTGATAGAATAGAGAGAAGTGTATTCTCAAATGTGATGCTTTTCCTGCTGAGTGTATGTATGTTCCTGGAATAATGTGCTATAGTTGCATCTTTATTAGGGCTGTAAGGATGGGGCAGACCACTCTGATAGAATAATCTACTGAGTCAGCTTCCAAACATAAGACCCATGGAAAGGCGAGTCTTCACCTCCTGAAAGGCTATTTAGGTCTAAAGGTTTTAAAATCCTAGAACACTGCAGCCTTATGTCATTTAGAGAAGGCCATTCTTTAACCGCTTCAATCTGCTCCAGGTCCATATCCACATGCTATTCAGTAATTATGTAATACAAAAAACCCACTCTTACCAGATTAAATCCTCACTTTGTGACTCTGGTACATAAAGGATGAACATTTGGCCCCTTCAAAACTGACTAAATGTGGTCAATACGGGAAAAAGAAAACAAGGGTGTCATACATATGGTCTACAGGAAACTGTTCTGAAGCTTTGCAGATATTAAAGTTGAAAACCAGCTGGCATTTTGCACAAGGTGATGTTCTTATAATCCCCAAAGCGAGTGACAAAAGCTATCATCCATGTATCTGCTACTTGTCTAAGAGCTAAGTTATAACCTCCTTGTCCCCTGTTCAAGTTTGTGTACTTGGTATTCTCATGAACTTGGTTTACTAATATGTTTAGCCATAGTAGAGGTTTTGACTGCTGTAGCATGAATTTTTCTGAAGTGCTATTCCGTTCAAAGGTCCGTCTCAATCTTTTAATGAAGATTGACGCCGGGACGGTAGATGTTGAATATAGGATCAGAAATGTCTTTAAGTTGTAAGCAATTTGTTTTTTCTGTTTCCGGTTTTCTTACCCAGTAATCACACTCGGTGCCCCACTGTGACTGTCCGAAAACTAATGGGAGCAAAGGGATTTCTTGCGGTTGCTGATTACATAACATTTTTAGCCTGCAAACAAGCAGTGCCCTCAAAATATTGGTTTACAGTTTACAGTCTTTATTTAATTTAGGAGAGAATCCTTGAAAGTCTGTGCGTATAGTAAGATTGTAAAATATAGCCAGAATATGTGTTAAAAATATGAACATGATCTTTCTTGTCACCATCCATGAGCCGGCACCAGCACCTAGAAAACATTAGAACCGTAGATCCTTAAAATCTGTTATTTATGCAATGTAATGGTCAACTGGATGTTCAAAATACCCATGAATTTGAAAAGGGCCCTTAAGTTAAATGTTACAATCAAAGAAATAGTGACTTTGGAATTAGAATTTCTGCCAATTGGTCGATGTATCATTGCAAATAATTAAAGTCTTGTTATGTTTTTTGTGTGTAGTTTGAAAAACCTGGGCGGCGCGATGACTTTGACTACCCTGAAATGGCAAAAGAAGCAGGTAATGACTTTCAGAAAGCTTGGATGCCCAAAATGACTTGTATCATTGTCTTTTTTTCATACATTGGGCTGACCTGTACCACATGGACTGTTTTCAATCCTACATTATAGTGAATTTTGAAGCAAAATTTAGAACTTCTAAAAGTACACATAGATGGATTGCCCTGCACAAATCATGGTAATGTTATTTAAGTTGCATAGCGCACCACATGGTCCCTGATAGTCATTTGATATCACTTTGTTGGCGGCCGGTAAAAGATAACTAGAAGGAGTAGAGTAGATCCAATCTTGGAACAGCTGCATTGGAAAATAACATTGACCAGTCTATTCAGTCTGGAGTTGGATTGCCAGCCTTTTGTCTTTGGTCCAAAAAAATTAAATAAAAAAAAAGACAGAGTGTACTCACACCTTAAAATTCATACAGTCGAACAAAATTCATTGAAAGTTCCATAGAAGTAACATATACAGCAACGTAAAAGTTGAGTAGATGAAAATAAATCAAGAAGCAGATTGGGTGAGACAGACAGACCCTCCATTTTTAATTTCTTGTGATAAAAATGATCAAATTTGTAAATACTTAAAACCCAGAAGTAGGGGTTTGAAAATTGGGATTGAACAGTAGGTTACCAGCAAATAACTGACCCATACTTTGCACTTTAGGGCAAAACCATTGTTTCACTAAAGTGTCATGTGAGAAAATAGATGATCAGGCATTGTGCCAAAGTGTTGTATAAATCGTGAGCTTTGGTATTAATAATTTCTTTGACATAATATCCCAGATATGTTCATATATGGACAGCATTTTAAATCATTGTTTTTGTTTTATAATTAGTATTGATTGAAGAATTCAGTATTGCATAACACACCTGAATAGAAGGGCCTTAAAGGCCAATGGACATTACTCAATTCCCATAACTTGGGACAATCGTGCTGAAAAGGATGCCCATTAATAGAATTTTAAAGATGGTAGAGCTCAGCCCCCCTTTAAAATGGGCATGTAGCTGGGTGAAAGCTTAATGTACTCTGTTATGGCTCCAAATATACTGCAACCAGGACAGTTCTATATTCTGAAACAATTAATTTGGTATCAAAATTGGCAGTGCATGAGAGAAAAATAAGAATTTAGGGATGATTATCATTTTAATCACAATTCACCTTCCCTGAATACTTAAGGAAAGTCTGTTCCTTTTGGCCACACTGTGGCAGAACATTTTATGAATGAGCCAGTCGTAGTTCAAATGCAATGTACCCGCCTAGTTTAATAGACTTTGATAAGTAGTCAACTTCTATGAAATGGGTTTTATTTTGTCAAATGCTAATTTTATTTCTTTGTGGTTTTTACAAAACATTGCAGTGGGAGTTATCAAATACTACACATTGCAAACACAAGGAGATGATGGACGGAGTGCTGAAACTTTTCAAACACTCACCCCCAGTCACAGATCTGGGTTGAATCCATCATCGTTCTTTAGATCACTTCACCACCCCTGTTCAGACACAGCCATATGCAAATCAGTCTTGACACTGTGCCTTATGGGAACAGTCCAGACCAAACTGCCAAACCATTTCTTCCCTGGTAGTATAGTCAAATTAGTTCAAAAAATGGGCTAACCTAGAACTAATTGCAATGCAATTTCTGTGAGTGGATTCTTATTGAAATTTTTCCATAGAAAACAATGGTAAAAAGTCTACCACTCTATCATGACGAGTTAATCGAATATGGCGGATTTTTCAAAATGGCTGCCCATTATTTGAAATATAGGGTATAACTGTTTATATGCCCATGTGTGGTATCATTTTATATGTTTTTAGGGACGAGAAAGTCAAAAATAACATCAAAAATTGTTTCTGATGACCATAACATCAAATAATTGCGGAATATGTCAGATAGAGAAAGTTTGTATAATTTTTTCGATGACTTATATGACAAAGTGTGAAGGAACGTAAATATTACAATTAACTTTTGAAATAAAAAGTTTGCTATTGTTTGTTTTGTTTTGTAACTTCTATAGGACAGGCAATTATGCAAGTTACTTTGTCATGTAAGTCAACGAATATTTTATACAAATTTTGTCATATTCCGCGATTATTTGACATTATGGTAATCAGAAACAATTTTTGATGTTATTTTTGACTTTCCCGTCCCTAAAAACATATAAAATGATACCACACATGGGCATATAAACAGTTATACCCTATATCTCAAAAATTGGGCAGCCATTTTGAAAAATCCGCCATATTGGATTAACGCGTCATGACAGAGTAGTAGACTTTTCACCATCGTTTTCTACGGAAAAATTTCAATAAGAATCCACTCACAGAAATTGTATTGCAATTCGTTCTAAGTTCTTCAACAAATTGACTAGTCTATGGACAGGAAACAAGCATCCTACGACCGGTTTCGAAGTAACACCCCTCATCAGCCAGGCTAGCTTGAATCCAGTGGCACAGTGAGCAAGGTACCCACGTCTGGGACTGGAAGCAGGGCCGGACTGGTCATACCGTGTAATCCCCCGGTAGGCTGGATGGGAGTGGGGCCGTTTCTATTGTTGGGGCCGATTTGGACCGACCGTGAGTCAAGGTCAGTCCAAATCGGCCCTAACAACAGAACACAGTGCTTACATTAAGCACAATCAGGCCGGCCGCCTGTCTTACTGAGGCCTGGTGTGAGCACAACAAACGTTTTTCTCATGCTGCATGATGAGTCACGCTGGTGGTCCGACGCATGTCCGCCGATTTCAAATCAATTTCCTCCCTACTCATTATAGTTTATGAAACACCTACACCATCTGACCTGCCACCTGACCGCTGACCATGAAGATGTTGTGGATGAACGCAGCGCGCAGATGTCACCGCCTCAGTGCCGTCTGTGCGCCGCTGTTTTTTTAGGGTGGGGTCTACTTGTGAGGCTCATGCGCATTAGGAAAAAGTGTGCGTGACTCAGTCTCTAAGGGGAGGTCGAGGCAGGCATCAGGGAAAGAGAGCGGCACCCCGTAATTTAATTGCTTTGCCAGTGTCTGCCGCCCGCAGGCAGCTGAGTCAAGCGCTATTTGAAAATAATTTGCTCCTGGCCGCCGTGGCCTGTGGCCAGATCTTATTTAAGGGTGGTGGTGGTGGCAGCACTGTCTGGGCCTGGGGCCAGGGGTGTCTCAACCGGGCCGGGGCCAGAATCAAAAGCAATTGCAAAAGGGGCCTAAGGAAGGGGCAAGGGCCTAGGCCCCGGCACGGTTCCGCAGTGGCTTTTGTTTGTTGTTGTGTGACTGTCACTTGTCTGTGCGAATGTGAGCAGGGAGCGAGGTGGTGGCTGGGCTGGCCTCTGGCTCTAGTCTAGGCCAGGCTCTGAGTGACAACTCCTCGGAGTGGGTATAGGTATATCCCAGACCCGGACCCTGGCCCGATCCTCCTCCAACCTCCGCTCCATTTACATGGACTACAAAACAAAGACAACTGCCTTCCCACTGTGTGGGCTCTCGGATTACAGATATTAAGTGTGACACACAAGTAATTTCAGCTCCGTTTTGGACACATGGAGCAGAAAAACATATTTTCGTATTGTGTGCGTTCAGCAGAGCGGAGAGCGCATCCTGTGGGGTTTGTCTTTTAAAACTGCAGCAACATTCAGCTCACGAGTCGAGGACTGGTTTTTTCACCTCCATGAACCATCTCCGGGAAGCCGGCCCTAACCTGCAGGCGAAAGACCCTGAAGACGGGACCACCAGATGAAGAGACCGGATTCCTCTCCTATAGATATATCACAGATATGCACCGTTAGATTTGTCCAGATAGGCTCGTCGGGGCGTTTGTGGGCCCTACGTGATTGCTAGGCACACCTTGTTTGCACCGTTACACTATGGGTTAACTATGAGCATCTCGGCAAGCAGCTGTGTCCAGGGCCTTCGGACAGCCTGCGGAAAGGTTGGAATGAAACTTAAACCTGCTCAACCCTCCCCATCCACCCACTGACCCGAAGAAAAGGACTGACCACTGTATCTACACTGCCTGACCATCCCAGCTGTTGATAGTGTTACACAGACAGTGATCACTGCTATCCCAAGCTCCTTCAGTGAGGGACATACATCAGACACCCATGAACTCTGGGTGTTGCTACCTCCTTGGTCTAGTCCTAGTGCCCACTGGCCAGTCTGAGGCAGGGAGGTCTTCTCCCCCTTCTTTCGGAGGCCATGGGATGAGACCCTATTCTCTCGCCAAGGAGGACGGTGTCTGTCATCACTTCTTGTTGGAATGGTGCACCAAGCTGGTCTGCAGAGGCTCCGGGGTGGACATCCAGAGACGGCCCTGTGTCAGTTTCAGAGCATGCAGTCAGCCAGCTACAACCCCGGATAGTGAAGCTGGCAGCAGCTCTCGACAGTGGAGATGGTCGTTTACAGACCAGATGTTGCAGGTGATCTGGGATGGTTCCTTATAGTTCTGATGGCCAGTTATGGCTCCGGCAGTGGGGACACAGGATAGTTGCAGCATCATCTAGAGCAGAGGGTCATCAATACCTCCATTAAAATCAGCAGAACAATTATACTCCAAATAACTCCGACTGGAGTGCATGCTTGTGCATGCAGCAGAGAGCAGGCCTGGATAGTGGAAATGGTGCCGCCCCTAGATATTGCTGCAGCAGCTTGGGTGCTGTGGTTTGACTCTCACCCAGGACTTCTGTATGGAATATTAATGAGGCTTCAGATGGGGCAGACCATGGCAGCTTTAGAGAGTCGAGGCCATGAAGGGGCCAGAGTATTAACTGATAGAGCAGGTATTTGTAACTCCATCAGTGCAAATTTGGCAGCTTGAAGAACACCGGTAGTGCACATGGTGACACATCAAAAACTACAACCAGTGTGGGATTGGTGGAGTAAGATGCTCCCACATCCTGGCTTCTCCCATTAGCCCCTCGCATTTACCAGATACCCCTGGTACAATGGAATATGGCGGACAGATGGGGTGCCTGCCAACTGTCATGTGTTTCTGTGACAGTTTAGGGTTGCTTTGTGACGCAATAATTGGCTTTGTACACAAAATAAAACACAGCTAGATCTGTTACTCTGTCTAAATTATAGATTTTTTTAGATTATATACTAAATACATCATGATGGAGAATAATCGTTCAAAATCTAGAGGGAATGGATCACTTGTACCTGCAACCAGGGTCCAGTGGGTCCGTCAGTGCTTGAGTTGGTACTTGGAAAACGCTCATTCACGTAAGCACGTCGTGTGGCGGTTTATCTTGATTCTCCGCCCTTGTTAGGTATGTGATAGCATCATCATTGGGTCTCTTTTTTTTGTATGCTTCCTTCACCTGGAGGGAACCACTGTTTTTTACAGTAGTGATCAGAAATTGGTAAGTGAAGGGTGCTCTTGTGAGGTGCGGGATTTAAAAAGTCATTCTCATACTACCTAAAAATAAAACTTTTATTCCATCTGGTGTGTGGGAAGACTGTTTAAAAATTGAAGTTTGTGCAGAAGGGGACTATTTATGAGTCCGCTGCACTGTTATTGCCTAAAACGATAGTCGACATGTTTCAGCCCTTTAGATGCCCCTGATGGGTCATCAGGCTTTCTTCAGGACCTTAAGAAAAGTGTAGTGTGTGAACAGGCTATTGTCCCAGTTCAAAATAATATCAGAGTAAATACTCTCGTGTAAAGGTCAATAGTACCTAGTAAAGGTCAGTAGTACCTTTTTGAAGTCCCGATTCGGGCTTCTACGGGGCTGCTGACCGCCCAGTACCTGCTCCTTTGCAAGTAGCACAACTTGTGCTGGCGCTGTGGTCAGGATCCGTATCGAGACTTCGAAGGTACTACTGACCTTTACTAGGTACTATTGACCAGATGGAATTTTTTTTTTTTTTTTTAGGTAGTATGAGAATTACTTTTTAAATCCTGCACCTCACAAGAGCACCCTTCACTTACCACCAATTCCTGATCACTACTGTAAAAACAGTGGTTCCCTCCAGGTGGAGGAAGCATACAAAAAAAAGATGTCACGTACCGAACAAGGGCGGAAAATCAAGACAAACCGCCACACGACCTGCTTACGTGAATGAGGGTTTTCTAAGTACCAAATCGAGCACTGACGGATAGGACCCACTGGACCCTGGTTGCAGGTACAAGTGATCCTCTTGATTTTGAATTACTGATAGGAAGCTGAATGGATCATAGCTCCTTCTAGCTCCTCTCTCCTTGATTAAAATGGAGAATAATCATTGTCATAAAGCCGGCCATAAAAAGGAGGACTGTTCGTAAGTATTGGGCATAGACATCTAGCATTTTCTATCTCATCCAAACTCACTACTACCAGAACATAATTGCTGAATATACATTCTTCCAAGAGTAAGTAGTATTTACCAAACATCGTGTTTGCTCAAGTCCAGCATACCTTTTGTCTGCATAGTGAGAACAGTAGATGTCTCCACCGGAGCTCAGGATATCCTGCTCAGAGCTTCTCTTCTCTCTGCTCTTGGCCACAAAGCAACTGTGTCCGCACAGTTATGGAAGGTGTTTGCTTAGGGGCACCGCTCTGAATGGTTTGGTGATCTCAGAAGCCCTCACTTGATGCATCTTCGACAAAGTGGTATCCAGTGATACATGCACAGAGCACCACTGAGATTCCATTGGCTGCTAAGAAGGACGTATGTATGGAATATCATAGCAAAACTGAGCAAACTGTTAAGGGCTGCAAAACACGCCAGGATGTGTCCGATCAGAAGTGCAAAGAGGATAACTGGAGTTCCTTTGGCTGCTACATATAATGGAAGCAGGGAAACTAAAAGATAATTAGCCTCAAACTATACGTGAATGTAACCAATAGAATGCAGAAGGTTATCTTGAAATACTATTGTCTAGGAAACATTATATGAATGTACCTGGTAAAACTATAATGGGAAATTGGCACTATTATGTAGAAAACATACACAAATGCATCCAATAGAAATAAAGAAGGAACATGGAGAAGAACAATTAGTTTCATTAATAGGCAAAGAGCTGTAAGGCCATCCGGGTGCATGCTGATGGAGGATAGATAAACACGCTACATGCCAAGGCCATACCTCAACAAAGTGTACCTGATGAATAAAACATTGCTAAACCGTCTCGGCTGCAGCCAAAACATTACATCCAAAACTGTTGTGTGTGTGCAAAAAAGCAAGTGGACCTGTAGAGCAGGGGGTGACTCCTAATTTAGCCCGGATGCATTTGCGAATTTATGCATCATGAAAACTGGATGACGCGCACTGAGAAATGTATGGATCTGCAAAATTATCTTCAAAGGGGTAAACAACATAGAAAAACATAACAGATTGCGGTAGCTCAAGGCTACGGATAGGGCGAAAAATGTATGGCACATGTGACTGCCGAGGGCAGTGGCATTGAAGATGGCAGTGGTTCCACCTAGATGGAAGTGCCTGCACTGCAAGCCCAATACTCCCAACCCCAGTAGCTTCATTGAATGTTAAAGAAGCTCCTGCCTGTTCAGACTGTGGTTGTACACAGGGCTTTAAGTGGGATGAAAAAACTGTGAGTGGGGGAGTCGGGGGGGGGGGTTTAAGAAAGGGCTGTGGCAAATGTAATTAAGGGCATGGCTTTAAAACACGTTAACTAAAAATCTGTGCTTAGCATACTATGCCGCCTGACTGGTATTTTGCTGCTTCGATCATTGTATCCAGATGTATAATACAAGTACCATTACATCTACAAGTCAAGACTATTGGCTTTGTCAGTGGTTGTTATTTGCGTAAGATAAATAAGCAATTACTATGGCTTCGTAGTATACAACATTGAAAATGCTTCAGTTCTGGCATGATGAGACTGTGAAAGAACTATAGCGAGTTTCTCTGAAGTTACATCAAAGGCAGTGAAGGGTGGGACAGCTGCAGAGTTAAGATTTTTTTTATCACCCCGAGGGTCAGGGCAAAAATGGCTGTGGTGGCTCAGCGATCCCTTTATCCGTGGATGTGTACCTTGTGAAAGTGCTGGATGCTAGCAATCATAGTGAAGTTAGACAGTGGCTGCAGTGAGCAGACCGACTGCCACACTCTGTATGCTGTAGTGGGTGTAAGGAAAATGTGATTGGCACAATCACAATCCCATTGATGAAAAGGGGTGGCTGAACGCCCCTCTAATATATAAGTGTACTAAAATCAAAAGGTCTTGCCTAACACCACACCTAAAAACAAACACAAGACTGAAAAGAAGGGAGCACATTGACTCTGTAGATCTCGGCTCAATGTTTACCTTCACAGTTTCAAACTGCGCCTTGTTTGCGTCCTGCACACTATCCACTTCCCCTGGCCATGTGCCCATGATTCAGGATGAGACTCTATATCTAGACTGCGCTTTTATATGGGAGCTCTGTTGTCCTCAATTTTAGAAACGTGCTTACCTTTAAATGTTAGCCAAAGTCTGAATTAGGGGATTTCTTCTGCAACCTGCATATTTTAACTGTTGTGCAGTTCTTTTTGTTTAGCATATAAATTACTGTGCACTAGTCCGTCCTATGTCTTTTTCACCACGGTACAGGAATTAACACCTATGGACGATTTCGTTTGCAGCCCGTTCTAAGTGAGTTCACTCACTCCCTTTCTTCACTTGTTTACCTCGGTTACTCTTTGTACCACAGAACAACCTGAATGCTAATTAGTCATTTGTAATCGTGTGACTTATTTCAACAGAGCTTTATACATGATATCTGCAGAATGTCGCTTGGGGTGAGAGGCTTTGGCGAGTCCTGGATCAATATAAGGCAGTTTGAGCGAACAGCCATCCTGGCAATTTTGTTCTCCACTCTACCTGGGGAATAAAGATACATCTTTTATCCACCTGCCTATTGTTTACTTCTTCTGCTTTGGCAGTGGCAACAAGTTACTTTGGACTGCACTCCTTCCCTCAGCCATGTACAGAGAGCACCTGGAGGTGGTGAGCACAGCAAAGAATCTATCTCCCCACTGTACTTTAAGAATGAACAGACACATGATTGTCTGTCCCCAGAGTGCAGTGAGTGTTGTCTTTGCTGCGACCACCTTGCTGTAGGCCCTGACATGTTACAGGACTGTTTGTGAATTGGTGAATGTGACCGCATGAGGCTATCTGTCTCGTCTAATTAATGGTGAGACTAGCCGGAAAGTTAGTCGAGTCATGCACTGTTCACTTGGTGTTAATTTACACCATCTCTTTTCATTCATTTTAATCTTTCATAATCTTCAGCAAAGTTCATGTTTTACATCACATATCATAAATCAATCACAGTATATTATTTGAACATTATATGTACATTGAGTATGTTCTCATAATTCTTCATATATTTTGATCAACATTAACGTATAACACATCTTAATTGCGTTCCCGATGCATTTCGGTACCCAGTCGGTACCTTCCTCAGGGGCCACTCTAAAAAGAAAAAATGAAAATGTATTGATTGTTGTGTGAGCCCATGGTTGCTTATTGTTGAATCTAAATGAAATGTAGTGTCTCATACCTTAATTCAGTTGATGATAATGTCGCCTGAAATGAAAAACAACTGCATGTAACGTCTGCCAACTATTCTTGTTAATTGATTCTCAACAATGGTGTTTTTATATTAGCTTACCAGAGTGTACTTGGAAATCTCGGAGATGTGTGCTGTAATGAAAATGCACATGCATTTTCTGTTAATTGTATGCCACTCCATCTAGCCCAACAGGCTTTATGGACAAATAACTGAATCTCATATTGACAGTACCTCATTTCCTACCTGTTAGTATTGACGTTCAACTTTAAACCTGAAAGTCATTAAAGAACAATGGGACACTGGATTAATCTCTGCCCCCATGTGGGATATTTTACTAAACGACCTTGTATATAAACGCGGCTTCCTACCTGAAGAAGTAGCTGTACTCCCGAATCTGAAAAAAAATCAGAGATGCGTGTAAGATACTGATGTTTAAAATACCAATAAGGTTGAGAACATAAAAGTTTCCAAACTGTCCTCCATACCTGATGATGTCTTGTCTATCACGGTTCTATGGTCTCCGCGCGGTCAAAAGTTTGGCCGATTGCCACCTTGGCCGAAAGTTGTTGTTTTATGCGGCTGATTGTTTGCGTTATGCTATGCGGTCGCCATCTTAGAAGGGTGTTTATATTAAATCCAGATAGTATAACTGGTCGAAAGAGTCACCTTTAGAATATAAAAGGTTAATATATATTCTCTCAGGTGTCGTGTTGACGTTTGTCGAAGAAATAATGGTAAGAATATTAATGGAAAATAAATTCTCGAAACTCAAATAGCACATATGAGTGTAGATCTAATCCACTCTGAAATCTAAAGGCTTCTACATCTCACTCCAAAAATAAATCGAAAGATGATCTGTCTCAATAATTATGAACCAATAAGAGTACCAGAAATTTAGAACGCCTGCTGTAGTCTGGCTAACGGTGTATATCCGCAGGTCATATGTAAGATCACTGGTAATCCTTAAATCGGAAAACGTAGGTGTATCATAGAAAAGAGCTGCGTGTTAAGAGCATTTAAATTCATATCGATGATACACGGATATGAATCATTCCCAAAAGAGTTTAACGGTAAAGTTCTATTTGTGTAAAGTAGATACATGTAAAAAAACTCCTGTGGTGTGATTACCATGCTGTGATGAGTCTTAATATCTTTAATTTGGACAGATTTTGTGGAAGCTAATCTGAGTAATATCAGTGATGTGAATAGAGTGTAGTACAGAGTTGACTCAATTCACCATAAATACTCCATTTGAAACCTTATGATAGCACAAAAGATCTGAACTGTCATGTATTTATAAACAGCAACAATGATGTAAACAAAACATTATGGGGTCATTGCAGGGATTTCATTCTCATAACAGTGACACTTCTCTTAAACCTTGTCTATAAGTAACACGATAAATCATATCTGTCATTGAGCCCTGTAAGGGACATTGTTTGCAAAATCTTGATCCAATATAATTCTCGTTGGAGAAGTTTCTGTCAAGTGTCAACACCCTGTTTCGGTATGATCGTCTCTATTATGAGGAAGCGTAACTGAGAGATCGAGTGTTTCGAATCCTTCCAGTGTTCAGCTAATGGCGATTCCAGTGTCTGGTTCCTGATTTTACTTTTGTTTAAACATAAATAAATTTGGAGTGCTCGTCGCGCATGTTCTAATTATTTGTCTGGTCTGACACAAACACAATGCCGCCACCCCAGTAACTGAGCCGAGGGGCATTTGGGAAGCATTATAGAAGATAATTTAGCACGTGCTCCTGGAGAAGAAAGAGCTGTGTGGAGCAGCCCCTGTATAGTAACTCAGGAGGATCTATGGCACATGTGCACTCATGGGAGGTAGCATTAGATGTCAATATTTAGTAAGAAGGATATTTGAAAGAGGGTCAAAAGCAGAGAGCAAAAGATGGGTGCCTCAAATTCAAAGGCGGTTGCACCGAGGACTATTTAGTGCTCAGATGAAACACTGCACCATATCGTCTGGGACTGTGTGTGGTGCACATTACAGAGGACACATGTGAACATTCACTTGTCACAGAAGAATTTGTTAGGAGGTGACTGCTTGTGTGCAAAATGCTGAAGGTAATGGCAGTAGGGCAAGCAGCAGCCATCATGATGTCAGGATGTCCATTACCAGTAGCATATACAGCTGAATTCGCCCACAGTTAGTGCATTTACTTGTTGCCACACTGAAGAAGAGAAATGTAAACCTGAAGTATCTTCTGCTTGGATGTGCAAGGACCCTTTTGCTGAGGTTGCTCCTTATGCTAACTTATGACCAGAGATTGAGCATTGAACAGACTAACATGTGGGTGCTTAGCCTTTCGATCCGACTGCCTTTTTTTTCATTTCAATTACTCCCTTCAGCCCTCTCAGTGGTGTGCTCCTGCTCTTAGTGTATCATCATGTACTATCAAAGTTACTGTGTTCTTGTGCGTCACTGCAATGCTCATTGATGAAAGTCCATGGCAGCAAATACTAGAAAGATTGTTTTCTTTTGTTGCACCCACTTACTTGTTTGGCCTGAGGTTATCCAGTGTTGTTTAACCTGCAAGCAATTCTGTGATTCCACAGCCGGTTTTCTTTTGAGACTTGGGGATTCTTCATTCAGTGGAAAAACTGCAGATGATAATTCTTAACATACTTAAAAGTGATTGGGGGGCCATGCCAATAGGAAAACGCTTTTCTTTGACCTTGCGTGGGTTAGGAAAAACAACATACTTGGTACTTACCTTCACCTGTACTTGGTGAATGGACAATGCTAATGGCTATGAGGATGCTGAAAAGAGTCTTGTGGTATAATTCTTGCAAAGCTGAAGTGCAATGCCAGAAAAACACACATTTTAAACCCGATATCAGAGGTGGGCACACCTTAGGCAAGTAAGTGTCCACTGTATATGGTTTACCAGCCATGTGAGACATTGTATCTTTGGTTAGTTATTTAGTGATCCTCTGATGATTAGAATGGGTAATCAGAAAATCCAGTAATGACTTAAGCTCTTGTGGAATCCAGTTCAAGAGGAGAATGTAAGGTGCCAAAATCCCAGTATGAGGAATGTGTCAAAATTCCACGGAAATAGCATTTTCCTTCACACGACCCTTTTCTTTGCATCTGGAGAACACATTGTCAAGACTACCACCGAATACACTCCTTCCACTTCAGGATTCAGATTCCGAGCCTACTGTGGAATCACCACTTTGTTGGCATTTTCCCTTCCTCTCACTCTTCCATAAATTGTACCCTGTCCCACATTTACCCCTGCTGTAGACTTCTCTACGTCTAGTGCAGATTATGTGGAATGAACAGAAATGTACAGCAATGTGATGAAGAGCAAAATTAATGGCCATGATTTAATTTATGTTATTTTGTGTTTTATGTTGATTTGTATAGCACACTAATCGCCCACAAGGGTATCCAGGCGTGGGAGAAGGGTTTGAAAAATGGTGCAAGACACTGCAGTTTTGAAGATGAAATCCCTTACAGACTTAATGTGGTTGGGAGGTTTAAGAGTTTACAATATCCTTGTAGACTCATGGTCCTCACTCACCTTAACTGTGGAGATTTCACGCACAAAGAACTTGGAATGTAAGACTATTACCTTTTTTTCCCCAGTGGTTGATGGGGTGCCAGAGTTGGATGAAAGGTTTATTGCAGAATTGTCCTCGAGTTTAAGGTCGATTGCAAGCAGCGAAGGCATGGAGTGTGATAGAAATGGATGAGAGTTTACACCATCAATGTATGTTAAAAGTAAATCTGAAATCCTAGCGTAACAAACACAAGGTTGTGTTGTTGAAGGTCCAAACTCTGATGAGTATCCTCAGTATCTAGAGGGACAAACTCTGATGAGTATCTTTAGCATCAGGAGGCGGGGACAGTGAAAGGATGGATTACAAAAGTACATGCTTTGTGCTGGTGTTCAATAAGTAAAGGGCTATGTAGAGGAAGCCAGGGATATGGGAAAGTGCTAGAAGAAAAGTCCTGGTGTAAGAGACAACATTAAGACTTGAAAGATTTGAAAGGAGAGATGATCTGGTGGGGTTGCATTTTCAAAACAGTCAATTTTGGCGCTTATGGTGAGGGATCTGCAACAAATAATCAGCTCCTAATTTCTGCCAGTTTGTAATCAATGAAGCTTTAAGATCTTTTTTGTTTCCCTAACTTTACTTCTCCTCTTTTTGTACCTTTTGTTTCACTTTTTTCTATGTTTATGTATGATTGGGGGGGGGGGGGGGGGTTCAGTAGGCTAGAGTGTGAGGGATTGAAGGTTGTGGCTTGATAGAGATGGCTGCTGGAGCTACTGGCCTGCCTGAGGAACATGTATTTTATCCGTCTGCAGGCGGTGAATAAAGAGAGCTTCAAACAACCTAGTTTGTCTGTACTTCTTCCATTGTGGCCATTACCTTTTTTGCTATGGTGGATAATACATGTTTATTGAAAAATGATGATAAATAAGTTGAACATAAGACCTCAATTTGAAATTGAGATACAAAATGTTAAAAACTTGTCTTGATATTCTGTTTAATTGTATGGGCTTCACATTCCTCTAATTGCCTATCATTTTTGTGCTTTTCATGTTTCCTTACATTTTACTTTTGTCTACAGGTCGGAAGGCTTTAGCAGATGCTGGAATTTCATACTCTGAGGTGGAACAAGCCTGTGTGGGCTATGTATATGGTATGACTTACTTACTCTTTCCTTATGTCCCGCTTGAGTGTTCATGCATACATATGAATGCTGGCATGTATAGTACTTTCTTCTTACTGTTGCTTTTTTACTATGTCATAAAAGTGTAGGTGAGAGTTCATTTCTGGCCATAGAGCCCATGTTGGGATTGCAGTAGGCTGGCATAGTCCCATTTAAAACAAAACTTGAATGGTCTCTGTGTGGGGGATGTGAAGGTCAAAGTTCACAAAAGCTTTTAAAAAGTAATTTCTGGAACATGGTGGAGTAGGAAAACACCATGGGGGGAGAGGGTCAGCTTTCACAATCACCCCAGGAAATCAGCCAATGTCAGTATACTGCAACCACCTTTGAAGTTTCTTCACTTTGCAGGACTGCACCAGACTAGTAAAAAGGTTTGCCAATCCATAAAAAGGGATGAAATAGATTAATTTATAACTTCATTCCAATAATGTTTTCCAATATTCCTTTAAAACTGAACATGCCATTGACAGAAGTGAAGTGCCACCCTTACCTTCTTTGCAGTCAATTAAATTTCCATTGCATAATTGATTATGAGAATTGTGTTCCACTGATTATACGGCATTATCTCTTCCTTAATTTATATACCAAAACATGATTGCAACTGAGTGTGTTTCAGTATTGATCTATGATACTATAGTGCATTTGTATGAAAGAACTGAGCATCCTTAGCTAGCTGACTTTATATACTAAATTCCTCTTGGCAGCTTCAGTCAGTGTTAGTTTTACCATTTAAATGTTTAAGTCAGTGATTGTTCTATCTTCCAAAAGTTAGCTGTAACATAAGATTGCTAAGACGTTGGAATGTTCCATCTTCTTTTTCAATTTGTCCTTTATAAACATAAAATACGCAGTCCCATAAACTAGGCAGTCCTATCAGGTTTGTGCATCCATAGGAATTGTATTATTTTTGATTTCAGCTTCTTAAATTATTTACTTGACAAGTCTGTCTTAGTTGACTACTTAAGAGACCATATTGGGAAAGAACAGCAAATTTGATGTAATTTATTCTGCCTATAAGTGATATTTGAAGGTTACTAACCCGATTCCGTTATAGTTAATTTATCTTGTCAAAATTTAAGAAATACGCTAATTCTGTTTACTCAGCTCTCCATAGTGCCAATTATAGAATTGCCTTAACTAGCTCTTTAATGGGACTTCTAATTTCTGTACGAGACTACAGACACTAGGAGAATGTCTCCTAGTCTCTGTTGGTTAGTTTATAAGGAATATTTGGGTTTAATCTGAAATAGCTGAATAACCAAACCAATTTTTATTCTTATTTTCTATCATCATAACAATCGTACATTAACACTCAAGCTTTTTACAGTAGACAAGAAAATGATAAAATATTAGGAAAGCTACCATCTATCTGACATAAGTCTTTTTACATTTGTACTCCTCTGTAGCTTTACATCCAGATGCTCTTTATTATGGTATAACATAAGGGGCTTAGCAGTAACCATTTGAACAGACACGGTTTCTGACTGCTCCCATTCACTATTAAAGTGGTCTTAGTTGTTTTATGTTTTTATAAAAGCCTTCTACTAAGTTCATTCTCTGCTTGAAAACCCTTTTTTCATTCAGTGAATTAATTTCCTGTTTACCAGTGACCTGATAAATAACTCTAGAAATCTTCTAAGCTCATATTGTTGCATATATTTTATAGTTTTTAAGGAATTCTTGACCAAGAAGAGCCTGATGTATGACTGTGTCTGTCTAGCCCGCAGAACTTAATTCCCTCAAAAATGTACCAAGTGAAAAACTGCTGTTAAATCTTGCAGTATTCTCTGTACACGAACTATTGTTTCTCCCAGGTTTGTGAAATATGCAAGTGTTTGCTAGTCACCAAGAGCCTGGTACCTCCCCATCTTTCAGTGTACCAATTGTTTTTACCATTTCAACCATTATTTCTGCCTTCTTATGGCATATCGTCTGTTAACCATTTAATATGTGTTTCTTCTAAAGTAGATATCCCCTTTGCCATGCCCCTTTTCTGCGGAGTCCTCTTTCTACCATGCAGCATTATATATTATGTTACCTCCTCTCTAACTATCTATTTCAGTGTGTTACTCCAAATGCAACATCAACAGATTCTGTTCAAAATAATCTTGAGTGATCTGCTGAACACCTCACCTTAACACCTTGGGTGCTTTGACTTTTCCCCTCCTGTGCTGAGGGATCTGTAAATCCCATTGTTCATGACGAGCCGAGCTCGCCATGAGCATGGAAGGGGTTAATCTGACTCCTGCAAGAGAGGATCAGTTTTTGACCAAGAAGAATCTGATGTGGGACTGTGTCGGTCTGGCCCGTGGAACTTAATTCCGTCATAAATGTACCAAGTCAAAAACTGCTGTTAAATCTTGCAATATTCTCTGTACATTTATCATGTATTGCTTAGTGTCCTCTTTAGATAACTTATCCTTATGATATTGAGGAGGCATAATAAATTCACATTATAAATGGGCTTCTCTATAAGTACCTGGTTCCTTATGAACGATAAATAAATTATTATGGGAATTTGATTCTGCTTGTGGCCTCAAAATCTACTGACAGATACCAAACTCTTCTGATTTCGAGGCATGTTCCCCTTCCTGTGCAAATTTTGATTCAGGTGCAAACTGCTGTTTACGCCCGAATCAGAATTATAATTCAACTACAAACTTTGTGCCTGAAAATGTTTTCCCACATGATATGCAGCAGGTATCACCTGCTAGAATCCTTCTGGGATACATCCTTTTAACACACAAAACATCGCTTGGCCTTCTCTGAGAGGTCCAACTTCTAAAATTGCCAGTCTCATGCTCCTTTGTCTTTCACAGTCAGTTGGCTTACTAATATAATGTATTGCTTGCAAAGTCATCACTGACAAATGTCTCTACACATTCTAGTTTGACTAGAAGCTAGCATACTATTGTTGGGTGACCCAAAACCAATTTTTATAAAGTTGCCAAGGTATTCCTTTCCCACCTTCCCTCTATAGTAATGCAGTTCATATGTCTATTGTCACCCGAAACCCCCTTAAAGTGCTTTGGGATGGAAAAACCAAAATTAGACGGGATATCCCTGAAGAAGTTGAGCTCTTCTGTCCTGTGCAATCCAACTGTCTGTCACTCATCCCGGCTCCCGCAATCACAGGGATTCCAGCCCATCCATTTAACACTCTCTGAGAGATTCTTGCAGGCCGTTGGATACATTGTTTCCATATGTTCCACATTTATTTAATGAGCTGACTGCACTTCCCTCTTCCTGTCTATTGTTAGTACTCCCTTTAAAAGAATAGCAATAGCTTTCTTCCAGGAAATCTGTCAAAATATGGGATCTAGAAAGGGCTCTGTAGCATAATTGCAAACTGGGTCTGAGTTAAAGCATGTCTCTCCTTCGGCCCCTGTACATGGATTACGCACACAAAAATACAGTCTCAGTGGTCATAAAAGGAAAATATCCAGCCCAATTATGACTAATATTTTAACATATCTAGGCAGTTTGTTTGAGATCTGATTTTCACATTGATTTTACTTTCCACTGTGTCAGCCCACCCCCTTCCCTGCCCAAAGCCATGTTCTTTGTTCTTACATTTGCAACAGATCGAGCCAGCTCATGCTAACAGTGGCTTTGAGCGAGGCGCTTGTGAGGACAGGTAAGTGTGGTAGTTGCTGCAGGCTATGCCTTGGTCTCCTGCCATCTTTGTTGCTATGAAGACCCAGAGAAGATGGGTGAGCCCGCCTACTGCGATTGCTCTGCCTCTCTTGGGTTATTGGAGACCCGGGTGAGGTGGCAGAACACAGAGGAGGAGCACTTCCCCTGTTGACTTCACAACAGTAGGATACAAAATTTATTTCTCACTGTTCTTACCTCGCAACAGTAAATAACCTGATTTCGATCCAGCTATTCATGCTAATACTTTTAGTGGAAGCCATGTAAAATACATCCTATTAAGGGGAAGAACTGGTGGTAATCTACAGAATAGAAGATGGATTTCTTCATGGAAAAAATTGTGAAAATTGTCACGTACAGATGTGGAGAAGCACAGTGGTCTGGCATAAACCTTGGGGATGAGCTAGAAGATTTTCCCAGAAGCACAGCAATAGTCAGACCCCCCAGGATATAGCGGCATGGATTAGCAAATTTAGCGGCACAAAAATGGAAATTTAGCGGCACAAATATGGAAATTTAGCGGCAATTTTGCGGCATTTTATGTGGCCATTTTTCCTACAACAAGCACAGATATCTTAGTTTTTTTAGTTATTTAACAACATGAAGCTGTGTATATTTGGTTTCTTTACAATATAGACACTTTGGGGTAGATTTACAAGCCCCTTGCGCTGCTTTTACGCCGCCGTTGCGTCACTTTTGTGACGCAGCGGCGGCGCAAAAGATGCACCATGGTACAACGTGACGCCGGAGAGTACGGCCAGGGTGCGGATAGTACGGCCCATGTGTGCAGAATCCGGCCCACCTGCGGATGTACAGATACGACTCGCAAACGATCTCTGTTAATACTAAAAGTCATAAAGTTAGACCTTTGTCTAAGATTACCTTTGGGAATCGGCCCATAAGTTTCTCATTGCTTAAATAGATGTAATTTCTGATATTTATGTTTCCCTCGTCTTCATTGCTTGATTTGCTTGTGAGAAAGTGTCATTCATAATCGTTGAAATGTAACTCATATTCACACTGAAAGTATGAAAATGTCAGACATTGCAATCTGAAGCCTTCACAGTTATGCTGTTTTATTTACGAATAGAGGCCACTATTATTTTTGCGCTAGCGCGTACTTTCTGTTCCAGAGGACACTGCTTGTTGGTGGTGCAGCAGATCGCAGTGTTGTCACGAAGGAAACGGTGGAAAACCACTCGAGAAAGTTTTAAATCTTTCTGTTTGAGAAAATTCAACAACAACAAGTGAATCCCAAAAAGAAATTGCTGCTCCTCAACAAAAGCGTAAAGATGAGATCGTTATTCATTACCAATCAATGCTTGGTTTTAACATTAAATGCACCGCACAATTAATTGTTTACCAGAGAGGCTTTTAATTGGGCACCTGTAAAGAGAGGCACTGTGGCATTATATGTGCCTCGGAGATCAGCACCTCTCCCCCTTCGTGAACACCACGAAGAAAGGAAGGAAGGCCTGTCCAAAGAGCCAGCACCTGTCCGTCAGACAGTACCGGGGGGGATAAGAGCAGGCGCCCTTAGCTCGAGCCATCAGTGCAGAAACAGCAGGCGGCCTTAGCTTTGACCAATGTGCAAACCAGCAGGCGGTGGTGACAGCTTGTAGGTTGGCTGGAGAGGCAGGCAGACAGCCACAAACACGCCAGGTACGGTAAACTACCCAATCCACAGGCGATAGCCGCACAATTGTTAAATGGGCTGGCGCTGGGCTTGACACCTTCAGTCCTTCCTAATGTTTCTGTCACGCTGTGACTTGTAGGTTTGCAAATTCGTGTTGACTGAATCTCCAAGACGCGCTGGAGGTGTCTGATTTCACACGAGCCCTTGTGGTAGCTTTGCAAAGGAATCCCTGACAAAGATCTTTCAGCATGCTGTGTGAAAAGGATTAACGCTCACACGCATGCACGCACGCTGTCTGTCACACACACTCTTACGCACACATGGCTGTATGTGTCTTTTGATATGGTACATACACACAGACCCCCCAGGATATAGCGGCTTTTGTAAAAATGCCCCGATTTCTAGAAAAATGCCGATTTCGCGGGCACTTTTGTAAAAATCGCAGCATTTTTTCAAAATTGCCGATTTCGCGGCAAATCGCGAAATCGCGATATCCTGGAGGGTCTGAATAGTAATCCGTGTGAGTGCAGTTTAGTATGTTGGAAAGATGTACGATGAATAGAGATGGCTGTGGGAGTTTTTGGGGAATTGCAGAGGCGGCTCCTCCGTTATGGCGGACGAACGTCACCCCCTGGCCAGCAGATGCAAACCTGGAAAAAAACAAAATGATAATAAAACAGGTTTATTATCATTTTCTTTTTCTTCATGGAGCCATCTTGGGGGTGTGGCCATCTATCGTGACGACTCATGGAGGAAACGTGGTTGGCACTGCTACAATTGTGCATGTCTGTTTGGGCCGGCTGTCTTAGGACAGCCAAACTGACATGCGCACTGAGATGTCCCCAACCCGAGCTGAGTTGCTGGGTTGGAGATAGCAAGCACAGGCTCCCAGTGTCTCTGTGAGCGCAATTCCAGGGCGTTCAGGCCAATCTCAGCACTTCTCTCATGCTGCCCTCAGCATGAGAGCAACAACTTGATTGGCCATAAAGAGTCTGGGAGCCTCAGCCTGTGCTGCATTGGTGCCAGAAGAGTGGTGATGCGACAGGTTAGTTCTTTTTCTGTATTGTTATTATCTATCATCCACCCCCCTATTCTCTGCCCCCATCCTGCGCTGCCCCCAGGCCGCTGCCGCACCACTTTTCTCTGACAACGGCCACTACTGGTGAAGTGTGTGCACTTTTTCAAAGGTTAACTCGATAGCTAGCTGAATGTTGAGAAATCATGGAATAGTTGTTATGTGTTTTTGAAGATCTAAAATAGGTTTTTATAATGAGAATATAAAGAAGTAGAAAGAGTTTAGAAGTGGAGAGCTTTGGTGTGAAGATCTTAATTAAAGGTGAGCATTCTCTGTCAGAGGGTGGTATTTGAGCCAAAGAGTGGGTTTTGAGCCAGAGACAGCCATACCAGTGGGCCCTATTCTTAGATATTTTACTGTGATTTACTCTTAAGGTACAGGACGTCTGGAGATCAGATTGACCTTTGACATTCAAATGTAAGAAAACATATTGTGAGGCCTTCTTGGGCCCACTGTGGTTCTCCATTTTAGTTTTAAATTTGACATGTTTTAGCAGACTATGTTTTAGCAATTTTATTTTTATATGTTTGCTTGAACAATATTATGCTGAGAAGACGTTGTACATGTTTGTTTTAGAAAGCCATTCTCGTTATGTAATCAGTACACGCTGTTCAAGGTTAGGAACACCGAACAAGATATCCTAGTGATTCCATTGCCTGTTGGGAGACAACTGCTAACATCTAGACAGATTATTGCATCAAAGCTGTACCTCCAACACAGGGGTTTTTATTATATAAACTTTACACAGGCCTTCCAAGCTCATTGGAGCACTCCAATCACAATTGTCCTGGAACAAACACTGTGCTCCACATGCAGCTCGGCTAACACTGATCTTTTATTCTGTAGCAAAGGATTGCCAATTCCGCTTTAGGCTTATTTCCCTGGCCAAGTTATTCAGGTATGGGGGCTCATGTTAACCTAAGAGATTGGGCAGAAGGTGCACCAACTATGCTCTCAGAGTAGGGGTAGTGAGAGGTAGAAATATATAAATATCAGACTGCCATGGTTGGACTGTTTATTCTTTTTACCATGTTCGTAATGCTGGTCACACTGCTTTGTTTTATCTGGCTAATAATCACATCGCATTCTTTCTATGATTGTTTCAATAAATGTATTGAAAACGTTATTTGGATCGTTTTTGTGTAGTTACCATGGGCATGCATAAGTAAACAACGAAAGCAATAAGTTCTATTTCCACAAATCCCTTGTGGAGCACAGTATCATGTTCGATGTTGCCAAAATCACCTGCCACACCAGGAAGGTCAGGGGTTCGGGTGAGGCACTGTGAGCTAGCTGGAAATTGAGCCGACAGTCTCTGATGGTGTAGATGGACTCGGACCCTACATTCTGATGTTCTGTTTTTCTTAATACGTAGTCCTACCTTTTTTCGTAGGAACAGTATAAGAAGGAATAGCACATGAATAAATCACACTTACAGCAAAAACAGCAATGTATCTCCCTCAATACCATTTAATCATGCACTACCAATAATTAAGGATGAAAGATATTTGATGGGAACTCTACTTTCTTCAAAAGTGATGGACTTAGTGTATGTATCACCGTTAAGATTTGCAGTCAAGCAGGTAATCTGCTGATGAAAGTTATTAAAATCTGTTGGGGATTTGAGTGAATGCACCATGGATACGGGGAGGAATTAGAAAATAGGACATAGTTGGCTATTTTCACAGAATGCACAAAAGGATGCAGGGGAAAGGTAACTAGTCAGTTGTTGTGATCCCCTGTAAGTAGAGCGAGTTCAGATTTGCCAGTTCAGCAAAAATGTGGTGTGTAGTGTTTGTAATGGTGGGGGTAAGAACTGTGAGCTGTGGGAAAGTTGTAGGTGTTGAAAGGATGCTGAATGATTGCCAGATTGGTTGATCAATAGTCAGCCATCACTTCTGTTGATGCCTGGAGTGTGGATGAGGGCCTTAAAGTCATAATGCAGTTATAGATCTAGAACTTAAACTGCTGTCCCACTTTTTAATATGAAGGTTGTTCTCTCTGTATGTAGGTGACTCAACATGTGGCCAGCGTGCGGTGTACCACAGCCTAGGAACAACTGGGATCCCTATTGTTAATGTCAACAACAACTGCTCTACCGGATCCACTGCCTTGTTTATGTCCAGGCAGCTCATTTCAGGAGGTAAGTCACATTCACATACACTGTGTTTTATATTTATTTGATAGAATTTGCCTTTCGGATACCTGCTCTGTGGAAATAACTAGTCAGTGCTAATTAATCCACAGACGTGACCTATGGTTTTCTAGTAAGTAGACAGATAATGATGTGTAAAGTCCAATCCACACATTATTTAATAAGCATTGACAAAGTCAATAGGCATGGCCATTTTTAAAGTCGCAGTGCTTCCTCCCTACTTGTTGATGGTGTGTGACTAGGTAAGTGGGTGAATGTGAGACTGAGTCTCCAGTTGAAGGGATGAGTGCTCACATGGATGAATGGATGGACGAGTGAGTGAGAGAGTGAATGTGAGTGGATAACAATGTGCATGCACGTCTGAAAGGTTGGATAATGGGCCCATAGCTGGATGAGTGAATGAAAACTGCCACAAATTGTGTGCCAAATATAGCATCACACCGGAGATGGGCACGGTCACAAAACAAAACATTTACTGTATAACATGGATAAATATCATGTTAAGAAGGAGCCTTTATTTAAGCACCTAAACTAGATGACGTCTTAAAGAAGTTGCTGGGATGTAAAGTGGTATTATTTAATGTAATGCAATATTCACACACCCTTCCATAAGCTGAAAGAACTAACAAAATAAACATAGACCAGTGTCTGAGATAAACTTCAGTAACAGCTGTTTTGAATTGCGATTTTGAGGAATGCATAAAACAAACAGTTTAACTCAATGAAACTGAAAACAATGGAGATACTAGACTGGGTTATTTAAGCCTCTTTCACACCAGAATGAATCAGAGATGGAAGAAGACCAGTCAATGTCACTATAATAAGGACTTGATTGCTTGTTGCAGTTGAGTAATTAGTGTAGTAAGCATCTCATTACTGAGAAACACGCTGTGATGGGCTGTTAATGCTAAAGTCAACAAGCTAGTCCCTTAGGAGCAAATCTTAAGATGCCAACACTCTTAAATCACATACAACCCCAAAAGTGCTCATTCAACCAGGGTGGACCACCCCCAAAATACCAATTTACATGAACTAAGAAAACAAATCAGTGCAAAAATGTGCAGCACATTTTTTTTCTACCAATTCTTACAGTTTATTAAAATAATTCTTTACATACGTTATCCAATAAAAACTCCTACATTCCCAAAACAGATTTTCTGTTCAAATATTTCATTAATATGTAAAAACATATAATCACAATAATCAATACAGTTAAAAACCACAGTAGCCAGTGGGACAAAAAAAGCAGCAAGAAAAATGATTTCAAATCACGAAGACATCACAATAGTGAAACCGACAGATAAATAAAGTCTACATGCACACAACTAAAAACAGTAAATCCTTGTTAGATATCAATCTTAGAGTTTTGCATTTGTCATTGATCCGTGATGTATTCCAACACAAAGCATCAACGCGTTTCAGTTGGTCCAACGTAATATATCCCCACATTCTTCAGGAAAGTAACATTTCTTCCCACCTCGTATTAATAATTTTCCAAGTAAAAAGTACTCCCAGAATCAGGTGTACTGTAAAGGCGCAGACTATAATCCTCACCATACAAGGCTAGTGTCTAAAATGGAACCGCGTACCTTGTATCAGGGTGTGTGAAACCTTACTCAAGCAGCAACCACAGTCCTTGTCAGGGTGAGGCACAAGCAAAACCCAAATTAATCTATGCTGAATCCTCTGGTAGTTCGGCACAGAGTAGTCGGGCTTAATTTAGAGGCAATGTGTAAGGTATTTATGCAGCACTTCAAGCAGTAATAAAGTGAAAACACCACACCAGAAACACGTTTTCTGAATACAAGACCAAAACTACAAAAATCCAATCAGTAGAACCAAAGATTTACAAGTTTAAAGATTTCAGTGAAAATAGCACCAAGAAGCACAAAGTGCCAGCTGTGGGTATCTAGTTGCGCCTGTCTGGGACAAAATCATAAGTTCTGGTTGGATGCGATGGAGCGTAGGCCGGCTACAGGGACCCAGTTAGGTAAGCTGAACTAGAGTATGTTAAGTGGTGGTTGCAGAGCATTGTGAAGTCCCACGTCATGGATGCAGGTGAGGTGATGAGTCTGCTCCGAGGAGCTAGCGAGCTGTGGTGCGTGGTCCAGCGTCGTTGTTGAGCATACCGTCAATGAGGACTTGCAATGCAAAGTCCTGTGTCGAGGATGTGTTGCATAGTCGAGGCGATGTGTCAGTCCTGAGGAGCTGCAAGGCTGCAATACAAAAACCTACATCGTTGTTGAGGCTTTTGTCGATGAGGGATTTGTGTTGCAAGGGCCTGTGTCTGAGAAGCTTTCCACAGCGGCAATTCTGATGCAGGCTGCTAGGCCGTTGCATAGTCCTTGCACTGAGAGAATCCTTGCAGTAGACGCAATGTGTTAGTACTGCTTGGGGTTGCACCACATAGCATAGGAGCTGCGTTGGTTGTGCTGAATCCACAGATAAGTTGGCAGAGCACCTTCAAGCCTATCTCCAATGGCCCAGGACTCGGTTGCACCACTTAGCAGGGTGGGGCCCACAGATGGCAGTCCAGGTGCAGTGTTCAAGGTTTTGGGAACCTTCTGTTTCTGATGTTGTAGTCAGGAGGCCAGCCAACTAGCCCTTGGAGTCGGTCTGAGGTCCTGGGCTCAAGAGATGCAACTCCAGTCCTTCCTACCCTGGCAAGAGGGCACAGGAAAGCACAGCAGTCCTTCAGGGCAGCCGTCAAGCAGAGTGTCAGTACTTTCAGCAGCACAGCAGTTATTCTTCCTGGCAGAGTCTCCACAGTTCCAGAGTTTACTAAAGAGTGGGTATCTGAGGTCCAGTATTTATACCTGGGCCTTTCTTTGAAGTGGGTGAAGCTTCTAGAGGTTTCCCTTTGTAGTACACAGGCTTCCTGCCTTGGTAATAGACCAACTACAGGGGGTTTTGAGGCCCTTTTAAGGGGGGCAGGACACAGCCTATTTAGGTGTAAATATGGCTGAGCCTGACTCCACTCCCCCATCTTGCCAATAATGGTCCATCCAGGCACACCTAAGCCCTCTATTATCTATAGCATTCTCGGAGGAGTTCACACAGCCTAACTGTCAGCTACACCCAGTCATGTGTGCAGTCAGGCTGCAGACACTAAATAGCTAAGGCAGGAAAATGGGCGGTTTTCATTACAATTCCAAAGACATCAAACATGATCTGAATACCTGCTCCCATTTGGAAATGATCACTTATTAAATATAATAAGGCAACTGCATTGTTATACTACAGGAGAGGTAGACCTTGCTGTTGTGAAAAACAAATGTAAGACTTTTTCACTACCAGGCTTGTAAAACTTAAAAGTACATTTCCAACTTTTTCTATATACTGCATCCTGCTTTCTGGACTGCCCAGGACATATAGGGGTAACTTCTACATATTAACAAGCATTCGCTTAGCCAATAGGTCTCGCCTTTGGCACCTTGTAAGTGTTTTGCCATGCAGCACATTATTACCCACCAGGCAGATTATGGATCTGATGCAAGCCAGGATCTTAGGGCAGTGTTGAAATCTATTCTAGGGCAGGATTTGGAGAGATTGCAAATAGGGGAAGGAGTAAAAGCAGATCGGGGAAGGAGTAAAGGCTTTGCGTCTGAGGCAGACTTGATCTGGATCTAGTAGACTCTGGGAAGTCAGCCACGGATTTAAGTGCTGACCAGAGATCTAGTCCAGTCTGGGCATTTGATGCATGCTGTAAGGGACTGGTGCGAGATGGGGATCCACTGCTGGCTGGGGATCAAGTGAATGTGAGAATCCAATGTAAACTGCAAATAATATGCAGCAGAAATAATCCAGCGCATGGTGAAAGCCTAGTGGGGCCACAAGAGGCTACGGATCTAATGGATCGTGAGATCTTGTGCAGCCTGGCCAGCCCACATACACGCATGTAGATCCCGAGTGTCTAGAGCAGCACGGGATGCAGTACAAGCATTACACCAGGTGATCTGGGGATGACTGGTAATGTAGAACTGACAAGGTATAGAATGCACCCGGGGATCTAGTGCCGTGTGGAATCTAGTGCCGGCTGCAGTCAGATGCAATGCCTGCTTGGGGGCAATAAGTACAGGCAGAGGAATTCCTCCGGGTGAGCAGTTTTTACAGGGCATGGAACTAGTGCAGAGAGGGGAGCTAACCAAGGGTGGGTGCCTAGGGCAGGCTGGGATCTTCTGCAAGCTAAGGAGCCTATGAAGGTCGGGGAGCTAGTGCAGGCTGGGATCTGGTGCAGGCTAAGGAGCCAATGAAGAGTTGGGAGCTAGGACAGGCTGGGATCTGGTGCAAGCTAAGTACTCAGTACAGCTATTGAAACTAACTACCGGCTGGGCGGGGAGTTCGTGACGAACAACAGATCATGGAGCATCTGCAGGGTATGAAGCGCATGCAGGCTGGTGAGTGTCTGAGGGGTAAGTGCAGGTTGGGGCAACTACGGGTATGCCCTTTCTACAAACCTGTGTGTATGATGGAGGCGGTTACTAATCTGCGGAGTGGGACCACTGGCTTGGCTGTCGTGCAAGCCAGTTTTTATTGGCGGGGGGGGGGGGTAGGGTGGAGAGCAGGCCGCAGTGCAACTACAGACCAGAGCTTTTGCCTGCCAGTGTGCGGGAGGCTGGGAGCTCAGACCTACCTAAAGAGGAAGGTTTGGGTCTGGAAATAGGTTTACTTTGACATGGTGACAAGGCTGTTTAAACTGCTCAGAGAGGCTGAAATGGCAATCCTGAAACATTTTAATGGGCTAATTAAGTGGATGAGAAAGCAAAAGACACACAATTGATGGACGGAATGCAGAACAAATCAGAACATTCATCCCCAGTCAAGAGATCTGGGTTAAATCTATCATTCTTATGCTCACCATGCCACCCCAGTTTAGACCTGGCCATATGCAAATCAGTCTTGACCCTGTGCCTCATGGTAACAGTCCAGCCCGAACTGGCTAGCCAGGTACTCCCTGGACCGGAAACAAGCATCCTTGGACCGGTTTCGGGGTTTCACCCCTCATCAGCCAGGATAGCTTGACTCCAGTGGCATGAAGAGCACAGGACCCATGTCTGGGCATACCCGTCCCACTCGGGGTGACATATGCAAAAAGAACAATTGATGAACAAAATGTAGCATAGCAGCATTTTATATATAGGCCTTGGGCACAAGTAACATAACTTTACTAGGGACTTGCAAGTAAACTAAATAGGCCAATTGGGTTTAAACCACTTTTACCATGTTTTAAGGAGAGCGCACATGTACTTTAGCACTGGTTAGTAGTGGTAAAGTGTGTAGACTCCGAAAGCCAGCAAAAATGAAGTCGGCAAAACAGGAGGATTGAAGGCAAAAAGTTAGTGGGAAAACCATGCTAAGGATGCCAAATCTAAAGCATGTCCTTCCACACCTTCGCTGGAAGTGGGGAGAACTACCCAGCCACCTGGGAGTCCTCATCCCTATGGCGGAAATTTCTGGCATAACCATCAGCATTAGCATAGTCTGTTCCAGGATGGTGTTCCACCGTAAATTCCATACCCTGGAGGTGGACCACCTCAACAGTTTGGGATTCTCACTCCTCATCCGCATTAGCCACCTGAGGAGTCTGTGGACTGTCTAAACCAAGAAGTGCTCACCAAACATGTATGGTCTCACCTTCTTCAGTGCCCGGACCACTGCAGAGGCTTTCCTTTCTATTGCAGTCCATCTTAGTTCCTTGGAAAGTAGTCTCCCACTGATGAAGGCTAGGGGTTGATCCAGGTCCTCAGCATTTTGCTGCAAGAGCACATCTCTGCACAATGTATTCTCTGGAGAAGTCGAGGACCTTAAGCATGGGTGCTGTGTACATGGCTTTCTTCAGGGTGTCCAAAGTGTTCTGGCACGCTTCTGTCCAGATCACCTGTCTGGGTTGCTTCATAAAAGTCCACTCTGTTAAGGGAGCAGCAATGGTGTCATACCCCCTGACCAATCTCCTGTATCTGTGAGGCCCAGGAAGGTGCTCGCCTTTGTCTGGGTCTTGAGGAGGTTCCCAAGCCAGTATGGTTTGGATCTTGGCTTGGAGGAACTGCACCTTGCCTCCTCCCTCTTGGCGTCCCAAGTAGACCCATGAACTCTGCCCAATCTGGCAGTTACTGGCCTTGGTAGTCAGGCCTGCTCTCTGCAGAACCTAAACACTTTCCTGAGTTGGCACAAGTGGTCCTTTCTGATAGAACTGAAGACCGCAATATCATCTAGATAGGTGCCACTAAAGTTCTATAATCTAGCCAGGACCTGGTTGACCAACATCTGGAAGGTGGCAGGGGCATTCTTTAAACCGAGGGGCATTCCCCAAAACTGTAAGTGTCCTACTGGGGTAGAGAATGCAGACCTCTCTTTGGCCCCATCAGTCAAGGCAATCTGCCAGTACCCAGACATTAGATCAAACATGCTGAGGAACATGCGAGCCACCATTCGATGTGTGAGCTCATCAGCTCTGGGTATGGGGTGTGAGCCAGTCTTGGTGATAGCTTTGAGCCTCTGATAGACCATGCAGAACCTAAGTTCTAGGGTGGTAGCTGAAAGAGCAACTTTAGGAACCAACACCACTGGGTTGGAGCAAGGATTGTGTAAGGGCTCAATAAATCCTAGCTTCGGCATTTTGGAGACTTCATCATTTATGCTGACTCTCACCTTATCAGATAGCCTGTAGATGTTACTCTTCCCAGACATACTATCCCCAGTATCAATGTCATGGATACACCATGTAGTGAGTCCTGCACTAAAGGAGAAAAGAGTGGCAAACTGCTCCTGTAACTGGCAGCAGTCCCTTTGTTGCACTAGGGTCAGGGTAGGGGAGAGGCTGATACCCTCCACTGACCCCCTCCTGCTCCTTGGATAAAAGGAGGTCAAGAGAGGTTCACTCTCCTTCTTTACTCTTACGTCCATGACCTGGAGCGTGGTTACTTCGGACATCTCAAGGTTTGAGGCAATTGACATGCAAATCCCTTTAAGGGTTCCTGGGAGTCTTGAAGTCCACCAGGTAGGAGATCTCACACTTTCTTTACTTCACCTCATAGACCCCAGACCAGCAGTCTTGTAGGGCCCTGGGTGGGCTCCACAGGCTCCATCACAATTTTTGGCCAGGCTGAAACTCGACCAGAGTGGCCTTCCAGTCATTCCCCCATGTCATGACCTCCTGTCTGGCTTCTATATTTTCTTGGACTGTTCCCAGAAGCACTTGATCTAGATTCGGATTTCCAGCATGTAGCTGAACACATCCTGGGGGACTTTCCTGGGAGCTTGCTTCCAACCTTCCTTAACTAGATTGAGTGGTCCTGGAACAGGGTGCCTACGCAGAAGCTCAATAGGGCTGAATCCAATCCCCTTCAGTGGTACCTCACTGTATGCAAACAACAGGCATGAAAAGAGGACATCTAACTTCTGCATGACATGCCCATGATCATGCCCTTTAGAGTCTTTTGAACATCTCAATAACCCCATTAGTTTGGTGATGGTAAAGTGTGAAGAACTTGTAGGTTACCCCACACTCCTTCCACATAGACCTCTTGTACACAGACATGAAGTTGTTACCACGGTCATATATTACCTCCTTGGGGAACTCCATATGGGTAAATCCCCCCCTCAGTGCCCCGTCCACCACGGGCACAGTCGCAGTCCTCAGAGGTTTAGCTTCTAAGTACCGGGTGGTATCGTCCACCAAGATCAGGATGAGCTTGTTTCCAAGAGCTGTCTTGGTTTCCAGAGGCTCAACAATGTTGATTTCCACCCGTTCAGCGGGAGTGGTAAGTATAGGGGATGGCTGCAGGGGAGCCTTGCACTTCCTTCGTAACTTGCCACTGGCCTGGAAGGTAGGGAATGACCTGCAGAATGCATCTGAAGCTATCCCCATCCGGGGCCAATAAAAGTGGGTGACATGCCTCTCAAAGGTCTTGTCCTGCCCCAGATGACTTTCCAGGGGAAAATAATGAGCTAGCTCCAGTAGGAAGGCCCTGTAGCACTAGGGGATCACCAATACATGAGTTGCACCAGGCACAGAAACCTTAGGCTTGCTATACATGGGACCATTCTCCCACTAGATCAGGTGATCACCAGAGGTGTGGCCAGATGGCTGGGTCCTGGCCTGCTGCATTAGGCCCTCAAGAGTAGGGCACTAAATCTGTGTCTTGCAGAACTCCTCCCTAGAGGGACCCCCTTCCTTCTGTTTTCTGGCAGGTACCAGGGCCATTCTTCCTGGATCCAGGTACCCCTGACTTCTCTGTCGGGCCATGAACTGTGTGGTCAAGCACACCCACTTAGGCAACCCAAACATTTCCAGGCGTAACCTGAACTCTTCTTCCTTTCAGATGATATACTCTAGCAGACAATCCACAGGCATGGATGGCCTTGCAGCTACTGTCGAGGAACATGAGACCGCCTTTCCTCCCCACTCACAGGGAATCCTGAATAGTGACTCTTATGATTGTCAGCCATAATAACCTGGTGGAAAGCATTAAGGACTACCTGCTCTGAGGTCGCCAGATGACATGTGACAGTTGTCATGTTGGCTCCAGAGCCTCCACTCTCTGCCCATTTTTGGGGATCCTCTGTCTGTATTTCTTAGTATTACTAGGCATTTGAGCTCTTTGAACCATCTCTTCATCACCAAAGGGCACATGGGTAACTTCTACACTATTCCCCATACATACTACCTGGGGCAATCTCCTCTCTAAGGGCCACACTGGCCTGGCCCGGTCTCTGCCAACCAGTGGAGGTCTGTACCCGCTTGGGACTCTTGGCATCCCCCTTGTAGTGCCCAACCTGTTGGCACTCATGACACTTGGAGGGTGCCTGCCCTGAGTATTTCCTCACAAGGAACCACATCTTCTTCTGTTCAGGTGGGATTGGGCGTCCTGACCTTTGCAACTAGTTTAGGGTTTATTTATAGAACTCCTTGTTTTCATGTGTGTCTCCACCTCCTTCTTCTGTTGGGGACCCCGCCCACCCTTATGGCGATCCCCACCAGGTACCTTCTTGTGGACACTGTTGCTGAGCCAGTCGAACACCTTTTTTATCTGGCTCCCTGAGGGTCAGAGCGCTTACTATCAATAAGGTATTGGAGCAGATATGCAAATACAAAGACTGAACATGTTCTGTCTGGGAATCAAGTTGTACAGCCCTTGGTAATCCTCCACTTCACTGCACTTGACCCCACCATACAGTGCTTCTGGCTGTCCCTAAACTTCCTGTGCTTTTCAGCGGTGAGGCCATATTTTCTAACAAGGCTTTCCTTCATGGGAGGATACCTCATTCTGTCTCCCTTCCTTAAGGCCAGTAGGGTATCCCTCCACTCACTAGGAATATGCATCACCCCCAATCATCCCCAGGGTTCTTATGCATCGATAAAGCTACCTCCTAAGCTTGAAACCACTTGTCAATGTCATCCCCCACAACAAAGACAGGCACCAGAACTTTAGGTATATGGGCCCGATGGTCTCCAGAGGTCACTGGTATGCTTCGACCATCACAGCTGGATAATGCCTGTCTGGCTCTGATGCCTAGCTCCTAAAGTCTTCTCTCATGAGGCAACCACTCCAAAGCAATTCTTTCCCCCATGCCCAGTTTCTTTTCCTCCATGGCCAATTCATTTTCTCTGCCTCCATGGCCAGTCTTTTTTCTTTCAATTTAAACTGGGTTATCTGCAGTCTAAACTTTCTCTCCACCTTCCTTTCTGCCAGCTCTTCTGGGAACAGGCCTTCGAGAAGACACACTCTGGCATGGAGTTCCAACTCAGGAGTCAAGTCATACCGCTCTGCTGAATGCTGCATCTCAGGACTAGTATCCAGGCTCTGCTCTGGCTCATCTATATTACCCTCCCCATTCTGATCCTCTGTTGTGACTGACAATTGGGGGGGCCTTTATGCATGTCCTCAGAGTTTTTGGGAGTGCTGCCTTCCTGGTGCTTCTTTTGGCAGGCAGCCCCTTCTCCTTGCAAATTCCCTTGAGCGCAGCCACTCTCAAGATTGAGGAGTGTTGAAAAGAAGAACGTAGGCAGATCCTGTTCTTTACTTCTTTATTCCATGAAGTATAGGTACAGCGGCACCGAACACAACTCCAACCTCCAACCCTCCTCCGTGAGCAACTGCCTTCACTACCACATCTACATTCTCACAACCCATGCATTCCACACATTCCACACGTGCACACACAGACACGCGCTATCACACACACAAGACAAACCACGCGCACAACACAACTCATACGAACCAATACCACAAGGAGCTCAAAAGCCATCTTTGCAGGTGAACTCACTAACAGAAACTGTCAGATAGAGTAAGGGTGAATTTGGGTAAAAACTAAAAGACCAATCAAAGAAAATTAGAAAATCGAATAGGTCTCTTCAGGGATTGATACTGGCGTGGAGTAGTAGGCCTTATAATGGTAGCAGGTATTCATAGGGAAGTTTTGCAGTGCCTAATAAAAGTCTGTGGTACCCACTTTGTGTTGCACATTATTGGCAAAAACGTCTCTATCGTAGAGTTGTTCGCTATTTAGGCCTAAAGGGTCCAGCAAGGTAGCAAACTAGTGGAACACATGCACCCTGAGTGTAGATTACCAGTCCCTAACATCATATCTAGACCAACCTTTGTCACTTTAAGAATTGTCCTCTTTTCCTGGCTCAGCTCCTAATCATAGTCCATGCCTTTGGCCACCCTCCAGGGCCAAGCTAATTAGTCTACTGTCCAGCAAGAGTATCAAAAGCCTCCGCACACAATAGACCTATTAACAGTGCTTAACCAAGTTCATGGGAAAGGAAGGGGTGGGGGAGGAGATTTGCATCTGTTAATTAGCTTGTCACACTGCACCTGAGCTAGGAAAGCCCAGGCCCACAGAAACAAAGATGGAGTACCAGACCTTCGAATCCGACACAGGAGGGACTCTCTTATGAAGTTTGGGTGACAAGAGCTCAGACAGTGGTTTCAGCTACGGGCGGAGCTGTGGCTCTCAAGGAAGCTTGTTGTGAAGGCAACTTGAAGTTGTGTATTAGATTGACCCAGAATGCTGTGTAGGAAGGTTGGAAAAAGGTTGTAATGATGAATTGGAACCCTAGGATTAGCCAGGGGTGCCTTGCCTCTTGAACTTTCCACCCCCTCTTATAAAGCCCTACACAAGGGAGCGATGAGAAGACACTGGGCTTGGGACCGAAGGCAGTACAAGTATGCCCATCTGGTAGGAGAAGCCACCTGATGCCCCTGCAAAGATGGATTTTGACTCCAGCAGACTTCCAGTATTAAGATAGATCTCTCCGGGACAGTGGCGCTGACCCCCATATACCTCCTGAGGAACAGTTGAGGGAATGGTCTCTGCCTCCTGTGCCATTTGCTCGAGCGCTCTAGCGCTTTCTGTAGCCCAGGTGAGCTGCTACTTAAGGCGAGCTCTCCCTCTATTCACTCTTGGGAAAGGTGCCTGCATGCGCGCTGTACTGGCTAGCATTTAAGCGTGCTCCGCTTATTTACTTGTTTTAAAAAGCTCGTTTTGACTTTTGTATTAATTTTGCATATGTGACTCGTTTTACTAGTTTATTTTATTTGGCCACATACTTGCATTTTAAATTGTGCCCCCACCGCGTTTTTTCGCGGAATTTCACAGTTTTTGGTAGCTTCCTCGTGGCGCTTGGCCGCCATCTTGGGGTGGTCTCTGCCTCCTGTGCCATTTGCTCGAGCGCTCTATCGCTTTCTGTAGCCCAGGTGAGCTGCTACTTAAAGCTCACTCTGCTCGCGCAGCGGTGACGCGCAGCGGTAGCGCCTGACTCGCGCCGGAGTCGAGCCAGAGTCTGCCCGTCTGCGCCCGTCCGCGCTAAGTACGCGCGGTACGCCGGGGATTTTATCTTTTATCTCTACTTTGTGTATATCCGTGTGCCCTTATCTGTCGGCTTGTCAGGATGATTGCTTATTCCGGTGCCTCGCTTTTTGCCATCAGAGATACTCTCCCACGCTGCTCTACCACACCCTACCATCCGCTGTGTGGCCCGTGTCAGTGTGCTTGCAACAGATGGTCATTGGACCAGCCTGTAGGTATTCGCGAGCTCGCCACTTCCCCCGCCCCACGAGCTCCTCCCGGTCTCCCTTCGTTGCCTGGTAGCCTGGGATCTGGTCTACGATTTTTAAATCTGAACACCAGATCTCTAGTGAAACACCATCTTTCTGTGGCTGATCTTATTTTGGATAAGACACCAGACCTGCTGGCTGTAACTGAAACCTGGCTACAAGACATTGATGACGCTATAGTCAATCTTGCCTGTCCTCCGGGCTATCTATGCTTCAGATCCAACCGCCATTCTAGAGGTGGAGGGATCGCCCTATTTATCAAATCCGCCTTCACATGTACCTGGACGGTCTTGCAGATTGCTGGATGTGAGAGTGCGCTGTTTAAGGTTTCTATCAGCCCTCAGTTCTCGCTGTCAGGGATGGTTGTTTATCGCCCCCCAGGCAGCGACGTAGCTTTTAGAGGTGCCTTTCCGGAGGCTGTGAGCCTATTGGCTAGTGGTTGTGCAAATTTTTCTATCTTGGGCGACCTAAATCTCCACTTTGATAGGTTAGAGTCTCTGGCCATCAGTGGTTTTTTGGCCGACTTAGAGGCCTTGCAGTTGACCCAGCTTGTTTCTCAGCCTACACACGTGGCCGGCCACACTCTTGATCCGTTTTTTACGACTCTCTCGGATGTCCGGATTGTGGCGGTTGATCCTGTGATATGGTCTGACCACTATCTGGTGTCTGCTTGGCTTCCCCTTCCTGCCAATCCCACTATACCACCTCCTTTGCGGATACCCCGACGCCACTGGAACAAACTCAGGTTAGAGGACCTTCACCGCATTATGGGTGCTGAGCCTCTAGGTCCCTTGCTGAATGCCACCTCGGGCTATGACCGGTTCTGTAACTGGATTACCAGGGCGCTGGACGTCCTGGTACCTATCATCTCCAGCAAGTCCAGTCCCCGGCAGGCTAGCCCCTGGTATGACAGCGCGCTGCGTGCAATGAAGTCCTCTTGCAGACGGGCAGAAAGGGAGTGGCGTAAGTCGTACGATGCCGACAAGAAATCCATCTACCTGGCCTTAGTTAAGCTTTACCATCGAGCTATATGTAGGGCCCGGGCGGCGTTTTACGCAGCCGAATTCCGAAATAGCCTCAACCCGACCAAAACCATCTTCAAAACCATAAAAGACCTGATGGCAAAGAGAGTTCCCCCACAGTTGGACAGTTCCACCGCCCACTGTGAAGCCCTAGCCACCTTCTTTCTGGACAAAGTCAGGAAAATCTACCAGGCGTTTCCGAGCACACTGTCACCAGTGATTCCCTGGAGCGGCTCTAGTAGCTGTCCATCGCTGCACTCCCTTCCTACCATCTCTAATGAGGAGTTTGCTAAGTGGGCCCTGCGAGTCAAGTCTGGATCGCCTGCAGACCCGGTAAGATCTGCTCTTTTCAGGGACGTTGCTTTTCAGGGACGCACAGCAGTGTGCTCTCTGATTAACCTCTCCCTGACCTCTGGCCTGGTCCCTGCCAAATGGAAGCAAGCGGTGGTTTCCCCGATCCTAAAAAAACCATCTTTGGATCCGTCGAGACCAGAAAACTACCGCCCAATATCTTTGCTCCCTTGGCCGGCCAAGGTTATGGAGGCCCATGTAAATCTGGCCCTCACGGAGCATATGACCCTAGTGAATGTCCTGGATCCCACGCAGAATGGGTTTCGTGCTGGCCACAGCACTGAGACGGCCCTTCTGGCAATGGTTGAGCATTTGCGGAGTGTGCTCGATGCAGGTCAAACGGCAGCGCTTATTTTACTAGACCTGAGCGCTGCCTTTGACACTGTTTCCCATCGCATCTTGCTACACCGCCTGCAGGACATTGGCATTTGTGGTTCAGCTCTGCAGTGGTTCCGCTCCTTCCTCAGTGATCGCTCCTTCTGCGTTGCCACCCCTCCATTTCAGTCCAAGTACCATCCTTTGGACCTGGGGGTCCCTCAGGGCTCCTCGCTGAGTCCCACGCTTTTTAATCTGTACGTGCAGCCGCTGGCTGAGGTCGTCAGGCAATGGGGCCTAACCATGGTCTCCTATGCTGATGACACTCAGTTGGCGGTTACGATCAGCGGGGATGCCAAGCAGGATGCCCTCAGGTTCCGAAGTGGACTGAGAGAGGTGGCCAGCTGGATGAATAACAACTGTCTCCAGCTGAACGCGACAAAAACAGAGGTGATGATCGTTGGAAGGGAAGCGGACCACTGGGGGGACGAATGGTGGCCTCCGGAGCTGGGATCAGCGCCGGCCCCTGTCCTGGAACTCAGGAATCTGGGAGTATGGCTTGACCAGACGCTAAGCTTTGTGACTCACACGAAGAGAGTGGCGGCCTGCTGTTTTGGAGTATTACGCGGGCTAAGACCCCTGCTGTGATTCTTTGATGCTCCTACAAGACAGCTGGTCATTCAAGCAATGATCATCTCGCGGCTGGACTACGCCAGCTCACTCCTTTTAGGAGCGAACCAAGCCGAGATTCTTCGTTTACAGCGAGTCCAGAACGCGGCGGCTAGGGCGGTGGTTGGTCTGCCTCGAACCTGCCCTACCTCTAACACTCTGCGGTCCCTGCACTGGCTCCCGATAAGCAAGCGTATCCAATTCAAGGCTCTGTGCCTGGTTTTTAAAATTCTGAGAGAGTTGGCACCCGGGATACTCAATACACTGATCTCTCCCTACGTTCCTACCCGCTCACTACGATCCCTTGGACAGCCCTTGGTGGTCGTCCCCCGTTTTAGACTTAGTCGGATGGGGGGTCGCTCCTTCCGCGTGAAAGCTGCAACCCTCTGGAATGCGCTCCCCTTGGAAATCCGCCTCTCGAATGACTTAATATCTTTTCGTAGGGCTCTGAAAACCTTCCTGTTTTAAATGTTCCTTGTTTTTAATGTTCTGCTTTTTTGTTACTGGACTGTTGTGTTGTGTTTACCTTTCCCTGCGCCAGGACGCTCCTTCGCTGGAGCAGCTGTGCGCATTAAAATGCAAATAACATAACATAACATAACAATGGACCCGCTGGGAGACCCCGGATCGCTCCCCCTCGAACTTCTGTTGACTGGCCTTAAAACTGCTGCTGACACACATGTGGGCATGGGGCAGGAACAGTGTGGCTGGGAGGGTGTATTGCTTATATATTTATTTATTTAGTTATAGGTTTTATATTGTGCTAGCTAGACCCGAGGGTATCAGAGCGCTTTACATGATCGAAGAACACTGTATAATCAGGTAGCATACCAGAAGATGCAAGACATATTCAAACAATAGAAACACACAATAATAAACAACGAAAATCGTTAGGCAATGAACATGGATTAAACGTAATGGCAATAAGAACAGAGTAAGATCAAGGGAAAGATACGCCTACCAAACAGCAGAAACAAAATAACAGCTGACTATAACAGAGCACAGAGAATTATAAAGAGAGATAATTAACAATGTTCAGAATGCTTAGGTGTTAAAGTATTTGTTGAGGAGGAGGAGTTTCAGGTCACTTTTAAAGCGAATGAAGGAGGGGTTGCATCGTAGTTCTCTAGGTAAAGAGTTCAATATGCTGGGTGCATATGGAACTTTAAATCATGTGCATGCTACTGCCTTTAATACTACACTTTTAGGACTGCCCTGCAGTATAGAACAGTTCTTACCTACTTCATGTACCTTCACCCAAAACCCAAACGAACACCTAGGTGTCATTTTATTCCACCCAGAAGTTTCTAGACAGATTGCACTGCATTCTGCTGCTGGTCTCTGCAAAGAAACCTTGGCTCCTGGTTGTTACTGCCCTTTACTCTAGATCGCCAACGCGCAGCCCAGCCCTCTCAAGGGACTCTGGCACACACCCACCTTAGCAATGTATTGCTTGCAAGCTTTGTAGGAGCTAGTGAAGAGGCCTCACAAGTAGAAGAGAGCCTCAGGAATGCAAGTAAAAGACCGGTTTGGTGAAGGGTGTCATAAAACCAAGTTCTCTGCTTAAAGTACCCTTTAGAGGCCAGGAGGTCTGGAAAAAAATGCTCCTAGTGGAGCAAGCTGGCCACACATTATTTAATGGGCACACTGTGCCTTTTTCCACCATGGTGCATCTTTAAGCAGGTGCGCTATGTGCAACCTGGGACTGCTACCATCAATGTACTGCCCCCATGAGGGCAGCACCTTCAGTGAAAGACAGAGCAGCTGTTAGCAAGCTGATCCTTGTTTCATAATGTAGATGGCAGAATCTCGCTTTTTAATTAAGTGACAGATTTCCTTGGTAGACTGGTGCAATGAGTGACTACATCTGCCTATAGGGGGATGACTGGGGTGCCCACGGGCCCCCTTTCCCACTTTTCCCCCATATAGAGCTGCCTTCAGGGAGCCCACTGATCAGTGCCCCTCCTCCAAGTTTTTTTCTCTGCGCCGGCATCTGTAATAAGGCGCGGGCATTAAGGCAAAGTTATTTCCTCATTTGCTTGGACCCACACTCCCATGCAGATAAGGGTATGCCATTTCTACTTCGAGCTAGCGCTACATGTGTGCCAGTGCTATCAGTATTACTGAATAGACTTCACAAGCGTCTGTTGCCCCTTCCATATTACCATAGTGCCCCTGGTGCTCACAAAAAGGGGCACACCCCTGTTGCACTCCTGGGGCACCAGGTTTGATGCTGAACCAGGAGCGAAATGAGTCCATGATTGTTGAAGTTGCCCCTACGGGCTTGAGATATGAGCTCGTCCCCTTTGGCGACCAGGTAGAGAACAAACCTCTTAGCCCTTCACACCAATATCTTCAATTTCCGTCAGGGTGGGTCAAGCCACAGGGTCGCGGTTACCTTCAGCTGTTATTTGCTCAGCAAGTGGACGTGCGTGGGGTGCCCTCCCCAGGCTCACTCTCGGCTTCAGACCCAACGCTCTGGGACCAAAGCCAGAAACAGGAAGGGTCCCGGACAGATTGGTGCCCTTCCCGCTTCCTTGTGCTGGGAGGGGGCAGTTGCACCAGTCAGCAGTGACTGCCCAGGTGCTGCGCGGGCGGAAAAGAAACCTGCTGGAGTCTGTCGGCAGGCAGGGGAGCCAGCTAGGCAGCGCCGGAGTGGGGCTCCCCACTCTGCCTTTAAAAACACCAATGCCTTTTTTAATGTGTTTGGAGGCTGCAGGGATTGCAGTAGCCCTTGAAAAAAAGGAAGGCATCCTCCTCTGACCTTATAATATTGACCCAGGGAGAGCCTTTTTATTATTTCCAAACTCTTCCTGAGCCTATGCTTCAGCACATACGTTTTGGGATTATAAGGACCCCTGTTCGTTGACCATAGGACAGCAGTAGCAGTCTAACGAGAGTAAAATAAACTCTGGACACGTTATTTAAATCGGTGCTTTAGTGACGATTTTGGTGATTAGCATTGCTGGATTGGACATTAATATGAATTGCAATGTGTTAGTATTACCCAATTGACATTAGTGGTGGGATTTGCTGATGTGGTGACACCCTGGCTAATCCAGTGGGCCTGCCTTATTGATAATGACATCCACTTATATTGCGATGTTGCATCTAGTATAGGTGGAGGGTTTTGTCATTAAAGCATTAAGGACCCAATATGAGGGTGGGGAGGTACCTGATATGAGGTTGTCTCCAAGAGAATTCTCTTCTACCTGATTGTGTACATTTGTAATTAGCACTTCTCCTTTTTAAAGGAAAAATCACAGACGAACAATAATTTATTGAGTGTTGTTGCTATCAGCAAGCTAGAGATTGTAGCCCAAGCCTCCTTCCCTGAGTAGGCCTTGGACTACTCTGCTTTGCTATCCTGAAAGAGTCAAGTGCTACTTTGGGGTACTTGGTTCCCAGCATAAGAACATGTTGACTTAATGTAGGCCTTGGACTACTCTGCTTTGCTATCCTGAAAGAGTCAAGTGCTACTTTGGGGTACTTGGTTCCCAGCATAAGAACATGTTGACTTAATGCTTGCAAAGGACTCCCATCCTTCTCAACTAATAACCCAATTTCGTACAGTAGTCTTCAAGGAAGTGGTGCTACTTTCTGTCTGAGCACTTTGCTAAATGCAGTGATGGTAAACCAACAGGCGATTATCTTACATTTTGTTTTGCCATAGAGTGAATTTAGTGGCAATGAACAAAAAACAATTGCTCTTTAGTTGTAATAAAAGCATATCTTTTAAAGAGCAATATTAGAAGACTAATCTATTTTTAGTAAAGACATTATTTTGTGCTAAAAGCTATGAGCACAGCTGTCATAATGCTCACTTTTTTATATGTCAGAGGATACAATTAAGGAAGAGGCCGGTAAAGAAGCCTTGCATGGCGTTACTTACAGCCCTTTGGCATGTGCAGACAAGAAGCAGCATGCATCAGAATATTGCTGCTACAGTCTGCCCGAAGGACACACACAGCACTGAAAGCAACATTGCTTTAATATGCCCCAATATCACGGTGTCTTAGTCTTGCAACTCTAATGTGGCCATCTTTGACTGTGCAATTTGATGTTTGTTAACATTTTCTGTTACAGTGCCGTTTGGTACTCCCAAGGCATAGAACACAACAGAGTATGATTTAAAAAAATAAAATGACAATGCTTTCTTACCACTGCACGCGCTGCCACAACACCACATCATTAGAGAACCAGTGTGGGATGCACTGTAGCAGTGGGCAGTATGGACCCTTTTACAGCTTGATGTTTGCCTTTGAAAGTGATGAATGAAACTGTAGCTGGGTAAAATGATGCCACTCACTCATAAAAGGCTGCAGTGGGCAACCCGGTGCCCAATTCTGTATGCTGTGGTGGGTGGACGCAAATGTGAATTACACTGTAACAGACCAATGGATGAATAGGGCTGACAGACGACTGTTGGACAGGCCACATGAAGGGCCGCTCTTCCCCGGCCCGACCAGGCCCGAGCCCGGTCACGCAGGTACCACACACCACCATTACACGTCCTCCGTCCCCTCAGGGACCCCTACCCTCGAACATGTCGACCTCGTGGGCCCGATCCACTGCCGGCCTGCGCGCCCATCCTGGGCGCCATCTTGGACACTTCACCACGAGGCCGCCTGGCCCCCGATCGACCCCAACCCTGGGCCTGGCCAGGCCTCAGACATCCCGGCACCACCATCCACCCAGGAGGTGAGCGGGCTACTTGGCAAGTCAATGGGAGAAAGAGGTGTCGATGGCTCTCCCCCGCCAAGTGCCGCTCGCCCATCGCCTCCCCGGGCGCTGGCTCCACCCCCCTGCTGGGTGTCTGGACTCCCTCATCCCGGACCTCCCGACCTCCAAGTGCGAGGGTCCGGACATCAAAGAACACCAGCCCTATAACTGGGGCAGCTCCAGAGCAGGAAGGCAGTTGTATCTTGGAGTCGAGAGACACAGAGAAGAACTCATCCTTGACGGACTACTGGCGCTGCCATAGCTCTGTCTCGTGCACCATCGTCTTGCCTGCTGGCGCTGCCGCAACCTTCGTAACCTCCATATCCTTCATCGTCGTCGGGACCTGCTGGCGTGGCCGCGGACCGTTTGTAACCATCATCTTCATCGGGACCTGCTGGCTCCGCCGCGGACCGTCGTTTCCTTCGTCCATCTCGGGACCTGCTGGCTCCGCCGCGGCCCGATCATCTAGAACGCCGAGCTCGAGGATTGAGAGCTATTTCCATCTTTTTGGTAACAAGACTGTCCCGCTACCCTTTTCCCAAACCAGAGACCAGAATCGAGGGGACCCCTGAGTCCAGACCTCCTTGTACCATTCCATCGTAAACTTAAAGAATTGCCTATAAAGTCTCGTTGAACTTTGACCTTGTGTGGTGTCCGTCTGTGGGGGGGGGGAGTTACTTGTCTGTACGATCGCTGGAGACGGCTCTCCCCGGAGACCTCTCCCCTTATCCTCGGCCGACCCTCCCGGTCCGTCTAACATTGGTGGCCAGCGGCGCGATCCGAATCACCGCATAACCGTACAGAGAGTAGCTCACCCCACGGCGAATCACGATGACAACTAAAGAAAGCGGATCAACGGAGAAATTCCAGATGGAGAAATTGGACGAGTACAGCCATCGTGAACTAAAGCAGTTCTGCATCGAACTAGGTATCGCTACCACCGGACTAAGTACCAAAGACGATTTTAAGCATGCCCTAGAATCTTGGGCAGAAACCGGGGCTGCCGGAACCCCCGATCAAAGCATCGCAGCAAAAACCACCACGGCCCCTGAAGAGCGAAGAACGGGTCTCTCGCAAGACGAGATCCAGGAACGAGAAAAAACCCGACTACACGAGCTGGAAATGGCCCGGCTCAAAATGGACGTTGAACTTAAGTTGGCCGAACAAAAAATCAACTTAGAGCACCTGCGTCTCCGAGAAGAAAGAGAGGAGAAACAGAGACAAAGGGAGCTCGAGGAAAAGAAACTGGCATATGAACATGAGCGGAAACTAGCTGAGATCGACCTACGCAAGCAGAATAAAGAAGTAGGGGTGTCCGAGCAACCCCACACCCCACGGGCAACAGAGAAAAAGGTACACATCCCCAAGGATGTCGTTCGAGAATACTTCCGAGAGGACGACATCCAGCAATGGTTTAAGGCCTATGAAATCGCTATGACTGCACACCGGATCGATAGAAGCGATTGGGGAGCCGGTCTATGGGGGAGATTCCTCAATGAGGGCCGCGACGCCCTGCTGCAACTCCCGGACCACCAGATGACCTCCTATGACCATATGAAAGCTGCGCTCCTCACCCGCTATGGCCTCACACCCGAGATGTACCGTCAGAGGTTCCGAGACTGCACCCGCATCCCGGGTACAACTTGGGTGGACTATGTAAACTACTTTAGCCGAGCCTTCGAGGGCTGGATCAAAGGAAGCAAGGTCACAACCTACGAACAACTGTTCAATCTTATGGTATGGGAGCATCTGTCGAACAATTGCTTCATTGAACTCCGCCAGCACCTCCTCGACAGCAAGTTAACGGATCCCCGGCAGCTCGCAGCCGAAGCGGACCGGTGGGAAATCACCAGAGTGGGCCGAAATGGGTCCTACGAACAGAACCGGAACAACAATGGTCAGCACCGTCCCCGAGGAGGAGGAGGAGGCCAAGGACGCGGAAGAGACAACGCTCCGGTCGCCCCCGCTACCAACACCACCCTCCCCGGCCAACCGGGGCAGCACCCCGGCGCGACCGGGATATCGAGCCAATGTTACGTGCCATCGATGCCAACGAGTCGGACACTATGCAAACGACCCAAACTGCCCCCAGTACCAGAGCCCAAGACCCCGCCAAGTAGCCGCTGCTGCTCTGGGGGAGGAACAGATCTCAGAGGAACAAGAGGAATATGAACAGGAACACCAAGAATGGGAGCCAGCCGCCATGGCTCTAGCCTGCTTAGGGGGGAGAGACATGGTCCCGCGGGTCCCCCTACCCGCTAACACCCAGAAGTACAGCCAATGGGTGAGCATCAATGGACGCCAGGCCGAAGCCCTTCGTGACACCGGGGCCAGTGTAACAGCCGTCCACTGTCACCTGGTGACCCCAGAACAATATCTGCCAAACATTCTCTGCCCTGTACGTTCAGCCGATAACTCGGAAAGTCTGTGTCGGATGGCCTGCGTCCCCTTCGAATGGGGAGGGGTCTCCGGCATGTTGAAGGTAACGGTCCGAGACGATGCCCCCGTAGACTGCCTCCTGGGGAATTACCTTGAAAGCTCTCCGTGGGCAGCCGTAGAACGAAGAGAACACCTGGGGATGTTAGGCGTCCCGGACTGGGCGTGCGTCACCACCCGGTCCATGGCCGCCCGCGCCAACCCCCGCCCAGAGGAACCCGAATGGCCGGCGCCACCGCCTCCGGTCGCCCCAGCCGAAACCACCGACCGTGACGTCCCCCCAGAACCAGCTCAACCTCCAGACCTCGCTAACCTCGACCAGTGGCCTCAAGAGGGGGGGCCCACGCAAGAACAATTTCGCCAAGAACAGAAGACCTGTCCCTCCCTCGAGGGACTCCGCCAGCAAGCGCTCGCCCAAAGCGCAGGGGATACCTCCGGAACTCACTGGGTCTACTGGGACAATGATCTGCTGTACAGTGAGCAAAGAATCGCGGAGCTGGGGGCCAGCCGAGTCCTAGTGGTACCCCTCCGTTTTAGAAACTTTCTGCTAAACCTGGCCCACGATGTCCCCCTGGCGGGACACCTGGGTCAAGATAAAACCTATAGTCGTCTGGTGACCCACTTCTTCTGGCCCAAAATGAGGAACGATGTTCCCGCAGCATTGCCGATCTTGCCCCACGTGCCAAGCCAGTGGAAAGAGCGGCCGCAAACTAAAAGCCCCCCTGCAACCTTTTCCCGTGGTCACCACCCCGTTCGAGAGGGTCGGGATAGACATTGTGGGGCCCCTGGACCCGCGCACAAAACAAGGCCATCGATTCATCCTGGTGCTAGTGGACCACGCCACCCGCTACCCCGAGGCTGTTCCCCTGCGAACGGTGACAGCCCCGGTAGTCGGCCGGGCTCTAATGGGGATCTTCTCCCGTGTGGGCTTCCCCCGAGAAGTCGTCAGCGACAGAGGCACGAACTTTATTTCTAAATATATGAAGTCCCTCTGGCAACAGTGCGGGGTTACCTACCGATTCACGACCCCCTATCACCCTCAAGGAAACGGACTCGTTGAGCGGTTCAACCGCACGCTCAAAGGGATGATCGGGGGGTTGGAAGAGCCCCTCCGTCGCCAGTGGGACGTGCTGCTGCCGTGCCTCCTCTTCGCATATCGAGAGGTTCCCCAGAAGTCCCTGGGCTTCAGCCCGTTTGAACTGCTATATGGACACCCAGTGCGGGGGCCGCTCAGCCTAGTCAAGGAAGGCTGGGAGATGCCCCCTCTAAAGAACCCACCAGATGTCTTCCGGTACCTCCTAACCCTCCGCAACCAGACCCGGCGGTTCAGAGAGCTGGCAAAAGCCAACCTAGAGGCCAGTCAAGAGGACATGAAAAAGTGGTATGACCGGAATGCCTCCTCCATCGAATTTGAACCTGGGCAACAGGTATGGGTGATGTCCCCCACCGAACCCTGCGCCCTGCAAGACAAGTGGACAGGGCCCTTCAAAGTAGTCGAGCGCAAGGGTCCTGCCACCTATCTCATCGACATGGAATCTTCCCGGAACCCCCTCCGGGTCCTCCACGCTAACAGACTGAAACCCCACTTTGTGCGTTCAGAACTCAGCCTCCTGATGGCCACAGACAATGGGGCTGAAGAGGACTCCGAGCCCCTCCCTGACCTCCTACGGACTCGGGAGAAAGACGGCTCCGTGGATGGGGTCCGACTCTCGGAGGCCCTCACCCGAGAGCAACGCCAGGAGTGTCGAGTCCTCCTGTCACAGTTCGCCAGCCTGTTCTCCCTCGCCCCAGGTGTCACTTCCTGGTGTGTGCACGATGTGGACACGGGGGACAGCACCCTATCCGCCACCGGGCCTACCGCGTGCCAGATCGGGTACGGGCCTGCATCCAGGAAGAGGTAGCAAAAATGCTCACGCTCGGGGTCATCGAGCCCTCAGACAGCCCCTGGGCCAGTCCTGTAGTACTGGTCCCCAAAGCGGCCGCCCCTGGCACCACACCGGAACTCCGGTTCTGCGTCGACTACCGGGGCTTGAATGCGGTCACCAGAACAGACGCACATCCCATCCCCCGGGCAGATGAACTAATCGACCGCATGGGAGCTGCCCGCTACCTCAGTATTTTCGACCTGACGGCGGGCTACTGGCAAATCGGCCTCACACCCCGGGCCCAAGAACGTTCTGCCTTTTCCACCCCAGATGGCCATTACCATTTCAAGGTCATGCCCTTCGGCATGAAGAATGCCCCAGCGACATTTCAGCGGCTCGTCAATCAGGTCCTGGCGGGGCTCGAAGAGTTCAGCGCCGCCTACCTAGACGACATCGCTGTATACAGCCATCATTGGTCCGAGCACCTCCACAACCTCCGAGCAGTGCTACAAGCCCTTCAGCGAGCTGGCCTCACGATCAAGGCCAGCAAATGTCAAATTGGTCAAGGGTCTGTAACCTACCTCGGGCACCAGGTGGGAAGCGGCCTGGTGGCCCCTCTGCAGCTCAAAATTGCCGCCATCCAGTCCTGGCAGCCCCCCATCACCCAGACCGAGGTACGAGCCTTCCTGGGCCTCACGGGCTATTACCGAAGGTTCGTGAAAGACTATGGTACTATAGTGGGGCCCCTCACAGAACTCACGTCAAAAAATCAACCCAAGAAAGTCAACTGGACCCCAGAGTGTCAAACAGCATTCGAACAATTGAAAGCCGCCATGTGTTCCGCCCCTGTGCTCCAGGCCCCCGACTACAGCCGGGAGTTCGTCGTCCAGACGGATGCCTCCGACCATGGCATTGGGGCAGTCCTGTCTCAAGTGAACACCGAAGGCCTTGATCAGCCAGTGGCCTTCATCAGCAGGCGACTCCTACCACGAGAACAACGCTGGAGCACCATCGAGAGGGAGGCCTTCGCCGTGGTATGGGCCCTCAAGAAGCTCAGGCCCTACCTCTTTGGCACACACTTTCGGGTGCAGACCGACCACCGACCCCTGCAGTGGCTGATGCAGATGCGGGGGGAAAACCCGAAGTTACTACGTTGGTCCATCTCCCTTCAAGGGATGGACTTCACGGTTGAACACCGGCCTGGGCCAGATCACGCCAACGCGGATGGCCTGTCCCGGTTCTTCCGCCTCGACGAGGAGAGTCCCCAAGAGGATGGGTAACTCTCCCCGCCTTCAGCTGGGGGGGACGCATGTTGGACAGGCCACATGAAGGGCCGCTCTCCCCTGGCCCGACCAGGCCCGAGCCCGGTCACGCAGGTACCACACACCACCATTACACGTCCTCCGTCCCCTCAGGGACCCCTACCCTCGAACATGTCGACCTCGTGGGCCCGATCCACTGCCGGCCTGCGCGCCCATCCTGGGCGCCATCTTGGACACTTCACCACGAGGCCGCCTGGCCCCCGATCGACCCCAACCCTGGGCCTGGCCAGGCCTCAGACATCCCGGCACCACCATCCACCCAGGAGGTGAGCGGGCTACTTGGCAAGTCAATGGGAGAAAGAGGTGTCGATGGCTCTCCCCCGCCAAGTGCCGCTCGCCCATCGCCTCCCCGGGCGCTGGCTCCACCCCCCTGCTGGGTGTCTGGACTCCCTCATCCCGGACCTCCCGACCTCCAAGTGCGAGGGTCCGGACATCAAAGAACACCAGCCCTATAACTGGGGCAGCTCCAGAGCAGGAAGGCAGTTGTATCTTGGAGTCGAGAGACACAGAGAAGAACTCATCCTTGACGGACTACTGGCGCTGCCATAGCTCTGTCTCGTGCACCATCGTCTTGCCTGCTGGCGCTGCCGCAACCTTCGTAACCTCCATATCCTTCATCGTCGTCGGGACCTGCTGGCGTGGCCGCGGACCGTTTGTAACCATCATCTTCATCGGGACCTGCTGGCTCCGCCGCGGACCGTCGTTTCCTTCGTCCATCTCGGGACCTGCTGGCTCCGCCGCGGCCCGATCATCTAGAACGCCGAGCTCGAGGATTGAGAGCTATTTCCATCTTTTTGGTAACAAGACTGTCCCGCTACCCTTTTCCCAAACCAGAGACCAGAATCGAGGGGACCCCTGAGTCCAGACCTCCTTGTACCATTCCATCGTAAACTTAAAGAATTGCCTATAAAGTCTCGTTGAACTTTGACCTTGTGTGGTGTCCGTCTGTGGGGGGGGGAGTTACTTGTCTGTACGATCGCTGGAGACGGCTCTCCCCGGAGACCTCTCCCCTTATCCTCGGCCGACCCTCCCGGTCCGTCTAACAACGACCCTTATATTTGAGTCTGTAAATACGTAAGTATTGTTTTTAAGATGTATTTTGAGAAACAAAATTCCTTAGCTAACATTAGAACTGAAAAGAAATGAAGAAAGTTAGACAAAAGAAATGGGATCGCTTACCAATCACATAGGATTACCATATTGGAGCTTTCTTCTCTCAGTACATTGCATTGAGTTAAGATCTGCTCCGCGTTTACTAAAGCGAACCACCCAGATGCAAATGGATGACATATGCATCAGAAGGGTCTGTCCAACCTGAAAGGCCAAATATGTAAAGTATGTAATGAGCAACCTCGTGTGTGTTTATGCTGCGTTGGGTCTCACTATCATAGTAGAGCATAAGTCTCTAGCTTGCAATTGGTGCACATCTTAAGACCCTTCCTCCACAAATGATGATGAAATTAAGTACTAAAAATGTGATGAAAATGTTAAGCCTTGCCTCTAAAAAATTGGGAATGCATTACAAAGTGTTATCTTGTCCACTATTAATTGAGGACTAACTTTCTGGAAATCAGTCTGACCTTGTCTGAAATAAATCATTGCAGCCCACACTGCTAGACCATGTACTTCTTGCAAGAGAGCACCCAACACTGTTTCTACCTTGTGAGCATCATCAGTGAGGTGACAGAGGAAAGAAACTCACACATATAATTTGAAGAATGTCTGTAGAAAGGCTCCGATTGTTCAACAGTGTGAAGAAAGATAACGTTTTGTAATCATAAAACGAAACATGAATCACCAGGAAAAAAGACACTTCCCCATTAAGGGATCATCCTTACTCTTCATAAACATTAGAGAATTTCCAGTTGCTGGATCGCCGAAACCTTTCTCAACTAGGAAAAATAAATCTCTCAAACCTTAAAACAAGCAAAGCATGTTTAGAGGCTTCAGGGAAGTAGTCAGCTGGTCTGGTCCTCCTATTCCATTTCTGCAAAGGTGGCCCGTTACCATGACAGCTGCTCCTCTGCCCTGTATAGAGAGAAATGAGCTAGTTTTTGGCTAGCTGAGGCCTGCTGCACTCTCAAACAATGAGGGTGAAGAAGAGCTGTGACTGGTCCCCTATCACCATGTTTGCAACAATAAACAGGTTTCCAGAAGAAATATTAGCTGCTCTGCTGCGATCCTCCTTTGCCCACTAATTTTGCAGCCTACTGAGGCATGAAATAATTTTGGCACAGTTTATACAATTGCAAAGAGTACTGGGCCTCCTATCAGCTGTCCTTATAGTTAGATTAGAATACTTAATATAATATTTTCTTATAGTTGGCATGTGTACAAAAAATAGTATGTATTACCAACCACACTTTGTACTCTGATTCCGAAATGTTTTGAGCTGTTAAGCATTAGCTCCTCAGGTAAAGTTTTGGTACATATAGTGGCTGGCATGAATGTATATTTTGTGGGGAAGGGGACCTGAGCATCTCTGGGATGGAATAGATAACATTTGTTTTTTAGCTGATTTAATGTCCAACTATCTTTGCACTAAAACCATTGTCTTTATTTTAAGGGTTGGTTGACTGTGCTTTGGCGCTTGGCTTTGAGAAGATGGACAGAGGCTCTCTAGGTGTTAAAGTAAGTATATGATTAAATTACTATAGGTTGCTTGTATGTTAAGTAACACCACCATGGCAATCACCCACAACTAGCCACCCAAAAAGTAAAAAAAGGAAGATTTGAATGTTTTTGACGGAACAGAACTTATAACAATAAATATATATCTTGCTCTGTCAGTGAAAAAAGTCTGCAGTACTTTGTTATTATTACTATTACTAGTTTTTGGTTCAGCTTCTTAATATATACTTTTGTGCCAGGGCTATTATCTTAAACATGACATGAGATTGCCATGACTTGAGCACCTTATCAAAAAAGATAATCCCTTTCTATTTAATCATTCTGCATGAAGCTGAGACTTTGAGGAACGGTGTTCCAATGGAGATGCAGGATGTCGCGATCACGGCGTATCCCATTCGAGGCAGGGCTCCAGGATCACCTTTCCTTTCTTGTCCGAGCTACAGAATGAAAGTGTGTACAAACAATACATATCAAAGGCCACCGGGGGCGCATGGAACACCATGCACTACAATCCCCAGAAGCCTTGTGTACTTTGCACCGGAAGAGAAAACCCTGGGTGAAGCTACAAAACGCCTTCTGTTTACAGGAGCAGAACTTGACAATCTTGTTCCAGGCTGGTTTCGATCACGACCGGCATTTACCGAGGTGCGGAGACGGAAGATTCTTCCCCACCATTCTACAAAGGGATGTATTTAGGTGCCCAGTTACGAAGAACCGCGCAGGAGCGCTTTATCAGTTCTCCGCTGTTTCGAGAGTGCTACGTTCCCATGGAGCGCCGGAGCACTCCCCTCGCTGCCCTCAGGAATTTTCTCTTTTAGCGCTGGAGCGCTGTTGTTGGTTCTGGGATCCCCACCTTGCTGATTTTCGGTTTTGTTTTGTAAAAGCACAGTAGCGTTTTACTTGGTGCCAAGTACCTTGCTGATTTTGTGTTTGCACAGGAGTGCTTATATTTCCAAACCTTGCTGATGTTGTTTTTGTGCAGGAACGCTTATATTTCCAGACCTTGCTGATTTTGTCTTTGCGCAGGAGCGCTTATGTTTCCAAACCTTGCTGATTTTTGGTTTTGTTTTGTAAGCGCAGTAGCGCTTTACCTGGTACCAATTCCCCAGCTGAATTTGGGAGATATAAAAGCGCAGGAGCGCTCGTGTTTCTGAATCTTACTTTTCTGATACCATACCTTCACATACAAAGAAAGTAACTGCTGGAGTGAGTTTGTGAGTTGAGAGCAACTATTAAGCATTTAAGTGTAGAGTGAAATGTTTCTCTGTTAAGTACCTTAACCCTGGTTCCTCCTCTCATGCTTACATGCAGATCCCCCAGATAGAAGACTCCCACCTTTCTGTGACGATCGTCTATGGTAGTGTGGTAAATATTTTAGTAATTTACCTTGATCAGAATTTCTGTAATATCAATAAGGTCAAGCATGAAGAGCAGAGTCCGTGGTGGTTAGAATTCAAGGGTCTTTATTCAGTAACTCGAGTTAAGGGAGAGCTCCGTCACCTAAGGAGGCTCGGGAATAGTCTCTACTTTAATCAAAGAAAACATGGTATTTATATACTTTAGACATAGAAAAGAGGAAGGAGCTTTCCTTGAGCAAAATTCGGATAGCCGTGTCGTAATCTTACAGAAGTCATGGCAGCGTAACTGTGTCAAAATCATACAGAAGTCATGACAGGAAGAAGCGTGACTGTGTCTTTAATCATGAGGAAGTCACGGCAGAAGCAGAGCGTTGAGAAATAACCCCAGGCAGGTTCCTTACATAAGAGAGAGAGAGAAAGAGAGAAAAGAGAACTGGTCATTGACAGGATGTCTGGTGTCGTGTCTTTAGCAAACAGGCCCTGGTTTCTCGGAATTGGTCGTTGTGTCTTGGCAAACAGGGGCTTATTTCTCGGAATCGGCCTGACCATAAGAATGTGTGGTTGCCACGGGGCTCGTTTCTCGGAATCGGCTCGGACATAAGAATACGTGGATGCAACGGGGCTCGTTTCTCTGAATCGGCTCGGACATAAGAATACGTGGTTGCAATTAGAGGAAGTAGCACGTTGAGTGCAACCTTTCGTTCATGTGCCCTTTTTTTCTAGTTTCCACCATGGTGAGCTCGGCACGAGAAAGAGAGGGTGTATAATGGGACATACATAACGAAAAATATTCATTTTCCACATTCCCTCCTTGTCCCATAATATACCCTTTTAACATTGTTTTTCTTAATCTACCTCTATGTTCATTAGGTTGTCTACTTGTTCCTGTAACATGATCTCTTCCTTTTTTTTCTTTCTGGTTTGGGGTCTGGGAATGCAGGTAGTGATACAGAAACTACAGAGTGCTGGGCCACATTGAATACAGAGGCAACAGGTGAAGAGAATAGCTAGAGCGAGACCTATGATTGTAAGTGCCTTCCATCCCCATGAGAACAGGAGGCCCCAGAGCCATCCCGTCAGGGACCAGGCATCAGTGTCTGCATCTAGCTTTCTGGAAAGTACATGAAGGCGGGAAATAGCAGAATACACTGAGGGTGCATTATCTGGAATATATATACAACAGCTGGACCCGATCAGTTCGCTTACGGCACTACGGTCAGCCAGTATAATATCTAGAACCATACGGTTCTGCAACGTCATGAGTCTGTCGGAAGCCATCTCAGCCGTGATGTTGCTTAACGCACCAGCGGTCTCGTTTATGGCTCCCTGAACTACACGAGTTAGTTGTCTTATGTGGTGGCTGTTGATCATAGGCCCCCAGAAAGGGATGAGTCCTTTAAAGAAATCACCAGCCTCTTGGTCCGCTGTGTCTTCAGCATCTATGACCCCCCTTCGCCGTCTATTGATTGCGGTCGGAGGATCACTTAGATGGTAATCGGCCAGGGCGGTGTAGGTAGGGGGAAGGAGAAATGCAAGGTGCACTTCCCGGACCAGCCTTGAGGTAGCCAAGTATGTGCGTGGGGTCCACAGATAAAATAGGTGTTGGGGGCAGTGGCCATCGTTGGGAAATTTAGGTCAGGTAGGGTGTATGTCTTATTACACTCGCTGTCTCCCATTTTCTGACCCTTGCCCTTTCCTCTTACACAAAATAGGCCCTTATAGGGCACAGCCCATCCTCCCTGATCTGTCTGTCTTCTTTGGACGGAAAACGTTTCCCTTAAGGAGGTAGTGTCATTAAAAAGGGAGTAACTGGCATTCTCATTATTATCTGCTCGTCCCCACATCGCAGTGAAATTTACCATCTTTTCAACGGCTCGTACTGTCTTGGTTTTTATCTCGTTCCAGGTACTAGTGTTCTTGGCCTTGGTCTTAGGAATGTTTCTAACAGAAGCTGAGAATATCATAGAGAATGCATAGGTAGATCCAGCATAGCCGAAAGGGAGAGGAATAAAAGGCATTCCTCCGTGTACGGAATGTGGTATTAAACCACAGCCCCAACAGTTGGTTTTGTTAATAACCATTTGATGTTGGTGGAGGGTGGAGATGAACGTGTTATTGAAAAATTCTTTTCTTCTATTCTCGAGATGTGGAGGAAGATCTACATGTGAATGCATAGCAGTGTTATTCAAAAGCGTGGGGGAAACAGGTGGGAAAGCAAGATGAAGGAACCAACCTAGGCAAGCCGTGATACAGAAAATGAGAATCAAGATAGAGAGGAAAATTGAAACTTTGTTACATATTAATTTTACGGATTTGAGCAAATTTTCCATGATTTGTCGCTAGTTTGAGTCAATAGTGCATACGTGACCGGACACTTCCCAGCAACCGCTTCACCAAGACTACGTCTTGGACTTAATCAGCCACCGGTAGGTAGAGGTCAGATGCAGTGTCTCTAGCTTGTTTCTGATGGGATCGCAGCCGCGATCTGTACTCGTCTTGGGGGGAAAGTTCAGGAAGGGGTGAAACAAAGTCTGTCGCTTCAGTGTCTATTGTTTCGGGGTTAGCAAAAATGTCAGTGGGAGTTGATCCGAAGAATTTCTTGCAATGACTGACGTGGAGCCATCCTTTTCGTCCTTCGACCTTGACTGCAGTCCTCGTTGTGAGTAGCACCAACTTGGGAGTCGTCCACCTTCTTTCCAGGGGACTGGCACGATCAAAATTCCTCACGAGTATCCAGTCGCTGGGTGGAATGTTGTGTTCCTCGGGCGTTGTTTTGTCTGGAAAGGCTGCAGCCACCTGTGAACGACAAGAACGTAGTGCAGACATCAAGGAAGCTAGGTAATCTGTCAAAACATTCGAATCAATGTCAGTTAACTTTTTAGGTCTCGGCATCGAGACCTATTGTTATGGAGTTCGCTCTGAAGGGACCTAGAGCTGTGAACACGCCGACCAGGGTCCGTGAACGCGCACACACACAGGCAGGCATGGCCGTGCACACACAGACACACACAGAAACAGACACACGCACACACGCACGCACACACACACCCCATCCCTCTCTGCCCACTCCCTCTCTGCCGCCCCCCCTCTACCCACACTCACCGGGCTCTTTCCCTCTGCAGTTGGTCAGTCATGGCAGCAGGCAAACTCGTGTCTTCTCGGGCGATCCTTCAGCTGATGTGCACGCCCACGCTGCGTCACGTGCGCGCCCACCACGCTGTTTTCACGTTTGTTGATCCTCAGCTTGTTATATACTTTGGCTATGGACAATTAGACCACCGTTTTGCTCCGTCAATCATGTTTTCTTGGGCTGCGGTGTCTACAAGGCAAGGGGGCAGTGCACTGCACATGGATTTATCCTCGTCACGCCAATCGGTATTGTTTAATTTTATTTCTTTCGATCAGCATGTTTTTTTGTAATCTCTGGGAGAGCCGACGCTGGGACTTGAACCCCATTCCACAGTGTCGTGTCAAAGTCTGGACACGGAGTGAAAGAACGTGGCTGTGCAAGCTACCACTGGACCCACTATACTCAGTTACCATGAGGTGGCGATATCTGCCACTCACTTTCCTCACTGCACCTTTGTGTTAGCCACGATGATCATAATCATTTCTATCCACTTTCATAATAGGCTTGTATTTTCAAAGATATCCTCTAATACTGAAAAAAATTAGGGCAATAAATATCTATACAGCAGAGTACGTAAACACAAAATGTCATGACATTTTGCACACTGTTGCAGGTCCGCTGTAGTCAAGGAGATTGTCTTCTGAGAAGTGTTTACATCCTCAAAATGACTTTCCAGTGTAGAGGACCATTGGTGCACCTGCTTATCTGGCAAAATGCATAAGGATTACTACCTATCTCACTAATATTTTATCTTCGTAAATAGTTTGTTCACAGACATTGTAAATTGTTTTCACATCATGGGAGCTCTAAAAATTGAATTCTGTTCATCGATTCTAAATGAGGCGCTTTTTGGCATTCTTCGACAATGCTTTCAAACTAATTTCTGCTACTGCGGTAGATGGATGGCACTCCGGAGAATATTGTGTTGATCGGTATAGCTCTATAAGCCGTGCGCGCCCCTGGTGACCCTCCCGCCCGACCCCAGGTCTGCCCAGTAGAACGGCGCTCACTTCATCCCTCTGTGAGGCAGAAGGTGAGTGTGAGTGCAGAGTGCGCAGAGTGCGAAGTAGTGAGTGCAGAGTGAGTGTGCAGAGTGAGTGTGCAGAGTGCAGAGTAGTGAGTGCAGAGTAGTGAGTGCAGAGTAGTGAGCGCAGAGTAGTGAGTGTGCAGAGTAGTGAGTGTGTAGAGTAGTGAGTGTGTAGAGTAGTGAGTGTGTAGAGTAGTGAGTGTGTAGAGTAGTGAGTGCAGGGTAGTGAGTGCAGAGTAGTGAGTGCAGAGTAGTGAGTGCAGAGTAGTGAGTGCAGAGTAGTGAGTGCAGAGTGCAGAGTGGACAGTAGTGAGTGCAGAGTGCAGAGTAGTGAGTGCAGAGTAGTGAGTGCAGAGTAGTGAGTGCAGAGTAGTGAGTGCAGAGTGCAGAGTAGTGAGTGCAGAGTAGTGAGTGCAGAGTAGTGAGTGCAGAGTAGTGAGTGCAGAGTGCAGAGTAGTGAGTGCAGAGTAGTGAGTGCAGAGTAGTGAGTGCAGAGTAGTGAGTGCAGAGTGCAGAATAGTGAGTGCAGAATAGTGAGTGCAGAATAGTGAGTGCAGAATAGTGAGTGCAGAATAGTGAGTGCCTAGTAGTGAGTGCAGAGTAGTGAGTGCAGAGTAGTGAGTGCAGAGTAGTGAGTGCAGAGTAGTGAGTGCAGAGTAGTGAGTGCAGAGTAGTGAGTGCAGGGTGCAGAGTAGTGAGTGCAGGGTGCAGAGTAGTGAGTGCAGAGTGCAGAGTAGTGAGTGCAGAGTGCAGAGTAGTGAGTGCAGAGTGCAGAGTAGTGAGTGCAGAGTAGTGAGTGCAGAGTAGTGAGTGCAGAGTAGTGAGTGCAGAGTAGTGAGTGCAGAGTAGTGAGTGCAGAGTAGTGAGTGCAGAGTAGTGAGTGCAGAGTAGTGAGTGCAGAGTAGTGAGTGCAGAGTAGGTAGTGCAGAGTAGGTAGTGAGTGCAGAGTGCAGAGTAGTGAGTGCAGAGTAGTGAGTGCAGAGTGCAGAGTAGTGAGTGCAGAGTAGTGAGTGCAGAGTGCAGAGTAGTGAGTGCAGAGTAGTGAGTGCAGAGTAGTGAGTGCAGAGTGCAGAGTAGTGAGTGCAGAGTAGTGAGTGCAGAGTAGTGAGTGCAGAGTGCAGAATAGTGAGTGCAGAATAGTGAGTGCAGAATAGTGAGTGCAGAATAGTGAGTGCCTAGTAGTGAGTGCAGAGTAGTGAGTGCAGAGTAGTGAGTGCAGAGTAGTGAGTGCAGAGTAGTGAGTGCAGAGTAGTGAGTGCAGAGTAGTGAGTGCAGAGTAGTGAGTGCAGGGTAGTGAGTGCAGAGTAGTGAGTGCAGAGTGCAGAGTAGTGAGTGCAGGGTGTAGAGTAGTGAGTGCAGGGTGTAGAGTAGTGAGTGCAGGGTGCAGAGTAGTGAGTGCAGGGTGCAGAGTAGTGAGTGCAGGGTGTAGAGTAGTGAGTGCAGGGTGTAGAGTAGTGAGTGCAGAGTGCAGAGTAGTGAGTGCAGAGTAGTGAGTGCAGAGTAGTGAGTGCAGAGTGTAGAGTAGTGAGTGCAGAGTGCAGAGTAGTGAGTGCAGAGTAGTGAGTGCAGAGTAGTGAGTGCAGAGTAGTGAGTGCAGAGTGCAGAGTAGTGAGTGCAGAGTGCAGAGTAGTGAGTGCAGAGTGCAGAGTAGTGAGTGCAGAGTAGTGAGTGCAGAGTAGTGAGTGCAGAGTGCAGAGTAGTGAGTGCAGAGTAGTGAGTGCAGAGTAGTGAGTGCAGAGTAGTGAGTGCAGGGTGCAGAGTAGTGAGTGCAGGGTGCAAAGTAGTGAGTGCAGAGTGCAAAGTAGTGAGTGCAGAGTAGTGAGTGCAGAGTAGTGAGTGCAGAGTGCAGAGTAGTGAGTGCAGAGTAGTGAGTGCAGAGTGCAGAGTAGTGAGTGCAGAGTGCAGAGTAGTGAGTGCAGAGTAGTGAGTGCAGAGTGCAGAGTAGTGAGTGCAGAGTGCAGAGTAGTGAGTGCAGGGTGCAGAGTAGTGAGTGCAGAGTGCAGAGTAGTGAGTGCAGAGTGCAGAGTAGTGAGTGCAGAGTAGTGAGTGCAGAGTAGTGAGTGCAGAGTGCAGAGTGCAGAGTAGTGAGTGCAGAGTGCAGAGTAGTGAGTGCAGAGTAGTGAGTGCAGAGTGCAGAGTAGTGAGTGCAGAGTGCAGAGTAGTGAGTGCAGAGTAGTGAGTGCAGAGTAGTGAGTGCAGAGTGCAGAGTAGTGAGTGCAGAGTAGTGAGTGCAGAGTGCAGAGTAGTGAGTGCAGAGTAGTGAGTGCAGAGTGCAGAGTAGTGAGTGCAGAGTAGTGAGTGCAGAGTGCAGAGTGCAGAGTAGTGAGTGCAGAGTGCAGAGTGCAGAGTAGTGAGTGCAGAGTGCAGAGTAGTGAGTGCAGAGTGCAGAGTGCAGAGTAGTGAGTGCAGAGTAGTGAGTGCAGAGTAGTGAGTGCAGAGTGCAAAGTAGTGAGTGCAGAGTGCAAATTTGGGCCCACAGGAAAAACAAGAACAAAGGGTTTCTGAGGGTGGCTTGCTTTTGGAGTATTACTAGTAGGGAAATGGATGTTTATCTACAGAAATGGATGCAGAGTAGTGAGTGCAGAGTGCAGAGTAGTGAGTGCAGAGTGCAGAGTAGTGAGTGCAGAGTGCAGAGTAGTGAGTGCAGAGTAGTGAGTGCAGAGTAGTGAGTGCAGAGTAGTGAGTGCAGAGTGCAGAGTAGTGAGTGCAGAGTGCAAAGTAGTGAGTGCAGAGTGCAAAGTAGTGAGTGCAAAGTAGTGAGTGCAGAGTAGTGAGTGCAGAGTAGTGAGTGCAGAGTAGTGAGTGCAGAGTAGTGAGTGCAGAGTAGTGAGTGCAGAGTAGTGAGTGCAGAGTAGTGAGTGCAGAGTAGTGAGTGCAGAGTAGTGAGTCCAGAGTAGTGAGTGCAGAGTGCAAAGTAGTGAGTGCAGAGTGCAGAGTAGTGAGTGCAGAGTGCAGAGTAGTGAGTGCAGAGTGCAGAGTAGTGAGTGCAGAGTGCAGAGTAGTGAGTGCAGAGTGCAGAGTAGTGAGTGCAGAGTAGTGAGTGCAGAGTAGTGAGTGCAGAGTGCAAAGTAGTGAGTGCAGAGTGCAAAGTAGTGAGTGCAGAGTGCAAAGTAGTGAGTGCAGAGTAGTGAGTGCAAAGTAGTGAGTGCAGAGTAGTGAGTGCAGAGTAGTGAGTGCAGAGTAGTGAGTGCAGAGTAGTGAGTGCAGAGTGCAGAGTAGTGAGTGCAGAGTGCAGAGTAGTGAGTGCAGAGTGCAGAGTAGTGAGTGCAGAGTGCAGAGTAGTGAGTGCAGAGTGCAGAGTGCAGAGTAGTGAGTGCAGAGTGCAGAGTAGTGAGTGCAGAGTAGTGAGTGCAGAGTAGTGAGTGCAGAGTAGTGAGTGCAGAGTAGTGAGTGCAGAGTAGTGAGTGCAGAGTAGTGAGTGCAGAGTAGTGAGTGCAGAGTGCAGAGTAGTGAGTGCAGAGTGCAAAGTAGTGAGTGCAGAGTGCAGAGTAGTGAGTGCAGAGTAGTGAGTGCAGAGTAGTGAGTGCAGAGTAGTGAGTGCAGAGTAGTGAGTGCAGAGTAGTGAGTGCAGAGTAGTGAGTGCAGAGTAGTGAGTGCAGAGTAGTGAGTGAAGAGTGCAGAGTAGTGAGTGCAGAGTGCAAAGTAGTGAGTGCAGAGTGCAGAGTAGTGAGTGCAGAGTGCAAAGTAGTGAGTGCAGAGTAGTGAGTGCAGAGTAGTGAGTGCAGAGTGCAGAGTAGTGAGTGCAGAGTGCAGAGTAGTGAGTGCAGAGTGCAGAGTAGTGAGTGCAGAGTAGTGAGTGCAGAGTAGTGAGTGCAGAGTAGTGAGTGCAGAGTAGTGAGTGCAGAGTAGTGAGTGCAGAGTAGTGAGTGCAGAGTAGTGAGTGCAGAGTAGTGAGTGCAGAGTGCAGAGTTGTGAGCGCAGAATGCAGAGTTGTGAGCGCAGAGTTGTGAGCGCAGAGTTGTGAGCGCAGAGTTGTGAGCGCAGAGTTGTGAGCGCAGAGTTGTGAGCGCAGAGTTGTGAGCGCAGAGTTGTGAGCGCAGAGTTGTGAGCGCAGAGTTGTGAGCGCAGAGTTGTGAGCGCAGAATGCAGAGTTGTGAGCGCAGAGTTGTGAGCGCAGAATGCAGAGTTGCGAGCGCAGAGTTGTGAGCGCAGAATGCAGAGTTGCGAGCGCAGAGTTGTGAGCGCAGAATGCAGAGTTGCGAGCGCAGAGTTGTGAGCGCAGAATGCAGAGTTGCGAGCGCAGAGGAGTGAGCGCAGAATGCAGAGTTGTGAGCTCAGAATGCAGAGTTGCGAGCGCAGAGTTGTGAGCGCAGAATGCAGAGTTGCGAGCGCAGAGTTGTGAGCGCAGAATGCAGAGTTGCGAGCGCAGAGTTGTGAGCGCAGAATGCAGAGTTGCGAGCGCAGAGTTGTGAGCGCAGAATGCAGAGTTGCGAGCGCAGAGTTGTGAGCGCAGAATGCAGAGTTGCGAGCGCAGAGTTGTGAGCGCAGAATGCAGAGTTGTGAGCGCAGAGGAGTGAGCGCAGAGGAGTGAGCGCAGAGGAGTGAGCGCAGAGGAGTGAGCGCAGAGGAGTGAGCGCAGAGGAGTGAGCGCAGAGGAGTGAGCGCAGAGTTGTGAGCGCAGAGTTGTGAGCGCAGAGTTGTGAGCGCAGAGTTGTGAGCGCAGAGTTGTGAGCGCAGAGTTGTGAGCGCAGAATGCAGAGTTGCGAGCGCAGAGTTGTGAGCTCAGAATGCAGAGTTGCGAGCGCAGAGTTGTGAGCTCAGAATGCAGAGTTGCGAGCGCAGAGTTGTGAGCTCAGAATGCAGAGTTGCGAGCGCAGAGTTGTGAGCGCAGAATGCAGAGTTGCGAGCGCAGAGTTGTGAGCGCAGAATGCAGAGTTGCGAGCGCAGAGTTGTGAGCGCAGAATGCAGAGTTGCGAGCGCAGAGGAGTGAGCGCAGAATGCAGAGTTGTGAGCTCAGAATGCAGAGTTGCGAGCGCAGAGTTGTGAGCGCAGAATGCAGAGTTGCGAGCGCAGAGTTGTGAGCGCAGAATGCAGAGTTGCGAGCGCAGAGTTGTGAGCGCAGAATGCAGAGTTGCGAGCGCAGAGTTGTGAGCGCAGAATGCAGAGTTGCGAGCGCAGAGGAGTGAGCGCAGAATGCAGAGTTGTGAGCGCAGAGGAGTGAGCGCAGAGGAGTGAGCGCAGAGGAGTGAGCGCAGAGGAGTGAGCGCAGAGGAGTGAGCGCAGAGGAGTGAGCGCAGAGGAGTGAGCGCAGAGGAGTGAGCGCAGAGGAGTGAGCGCAGAGGAGTGAGCGCAGAGGAGTGAGCGCAGAGTTGTGAGCGCAGAGTTGTGAGCGCAGAATGCAGAGTTGCGAGCGCAGAGGAGTGAGCGCAGAATGCAGAGTTGTGAGCGCAGAATGCAGAGTTGCGAGCGCAGAGTTGTGAGCGCAGAATGCAGAGTTGTGAGCGCAGAGTTGTGAGCGCAGAGGAGTGAGCGCAGAGGAGTGAGCGCAGAGGAGTGAGCGCAGAGGAGTGAGCGCAGAGGAGTGAGCGCAGAGTTGTGAGCGCAGAGTTGTGAGCGCAGAGTTGTGAGCGCAGAGTTGTGAGCGCAGAGTTGTGAGCGCAGAGTTGTGAGCGCAGAGTTGTGAGCGCAGAGTTGTGAGCGCAGAGTTGTGAGCGCAGAATGCAGAGTTGCGAGCGCAGAGTTGTGAGCTCAGAATGCAGAGTTGCGAGCGCAGAGTTGTGAGCTCAGAATGCAGAGTTGCGAGCGCAGAGTTGTGAGCTCAGAATGCAGAGTTGCGAGCGCAGAGTTGTGAGCGCAGAATGCAGAGTTGCGAGCGCAGAGTTGTGAGCGCAGAATGCAGAGTTGCGAGCGCAGAGGAGTGAGCGCAGAATGCAGAGTTGTGAGCTCAGAATGCAGAGTTGCGAGCGCAGAGTTGTGAGCGCAGAATGCAGAGTTGCGAGCGCAGAGTTGTGAGCGCAGAATGCAGAGTTGCGAGCGCAGAGTTGTGAGCGCAGAATGCAGAGTTGCGAGCGCAGAGTTGTGAGCGCAGAATGCAGAGTTGCGAGCGCAGAGTTGTGAGCGCAGAATGCAGAGTTGCGAGCGCAGAGGAGTGAGCGCAGAATGCAGAGTTGCGAGCGCAGAGGAGTGAGCACAGAAGAGTGAGCGCAGAGGAGTGAGCGCAGAGGAGTGAGCGCAGAGGAGTGAGCGCAGAGGAGTGAGCGCAGAGGAGTGAGCGCAGAGGAGTGAGCGCAGAGGAGTGAGCGCAGAGTTGTGAGCGCAGAGTTGTGAGCGCAGAGTTGTGAGCGCAGAATGCAGAGTTGCGAGCGCAGAGTTGTGAGCGCAGAATGCAGAGTTGCGAGCGCAGAGTTGTGAGCGCAGAATGCAGAGTTGCGAGCGCAGAGGAGTGAGCGCAGAATGCAGAGTTGCGAGCGCAGAGGAGTGAGCACAGAAGAGTGAGCGCAGAGGAGTGAGCGCAGAGGAGTGAGCGCAGAGGAGTGAGCGCAGAGGAGTGAGCGCAGAGGAGTGAGCGCAGAGGAGTGAGCGCAGAGGAGTGAGCGCAGAGTTGTGAGCGGAGTTGTGAGCGCAGAGTTGTGAGCGCAGAGTTGTGAGCGCAGAGTTGTGAGCGCAGAGTTGTGAGCGCAGAGTTGTGAGCGCAGAATGCAGAGTTGCGAGCGCAGAGTTGTGAGCGCAGAATGCAGAGTTGCGAGCGCAGAGTTGTGAGCGCAGAATGCAGAGTTGCGAGCGCAGAGTTGTGAGCGCAGAATGCAGAGTTGCGAGCGCAGAGTTGTGAGCGCAGAATGCAGAGTTGCGAGCGCAGAGGAGTGAGCGCAGAATGCAGAGTTGTGAGCTCAGAATGCAGAGTTGCGAGCGCAGAGTTGTGAGCGCAGAATGCAGAGTTGCGAGCGCAGAGTTGTGAGCGCAGAATGCAGAGTTGCGAGCGCAGAGTTGTGAGCGCAGAATGCAGAGTTGCGAGCGCAGAGTTGTGAGCGCAGAATGCAGAGTTGCGAGCGCAGAGTTGTGAGCGCAGAATGCAGAGTTGCGAGCGCAGAGGAGTGAGCGCAGAATGCAGAGTTGTGAGCGCAGAGGAGTGAGCGCAGAGGAGTGAGCGCAGAGGAGTGAGCGCAGAGGAGTGAGCGCAGAGGAGTGAGCGCAGAGGAGTGAGCGCAGAGTTGTGAGCGCAGAATGCAGAGTTGCGAGCGCAGAGTTGTGAGCGCAGAATGCAGAGTTGCGAGCGCAGAGTTGTGAGCGCAGAATGCAGAGTTGCGAGCGCAGAGTTGTGAGCGCAGAATGCAGAGTTGCGAGCGAAGAGGAGTGAGCGCAGAATGCAGAGTTGCGAGCGCAGAGGAGTGAGCGCAGAATGCAGAGTGAGTGTGCAGAGCAGTAAGTGCAGGTGCAGAGCGGTGTGTGCTGTTGAGTGCAGAGCGCTGTGTGCTGTTGAGTGCAGAGCGCTGTGTATTGGCAATGTAAATGACAATGTCATTTGTTTATGATTTAAAGAAAAAAAAAGAAATGTCATGAGCAATGCCAATAGCTCTTCCTTTAATGATGCCGAGACCATTGCATTGTAAATGCTTGTTAGGGGATGGGACGCCACAGATATTTGGAGGTCTCCCATATGTGACTTCGAAGGGGGACAGACCCGTCCGGGAATGTGCCACCATTCGCATGTAAAAGAGAGCAACCGGAAGAGCTGTAACCCAGTCTATTTGTTTGTCAGCACAAATTTTGGCTAACTTGGTCTTTAGAGTCCGATTATGTCGTTCGACCAATGCTGCTGCTTAGGGGTGTCGAACACAGTGAAATTTCCAGGTGTATCCTAACAGTAAGGAAACAGCTTCCATTAGTTTAGAGGAAAATGGTTGTCCGTTGCCAGAGTATATGACTCTTGGCAACCCATATCGGGGGGAAAATTCTCTAACTAGTTGTTTAGCTGTCGTTTGGGCACCGTAGTCTGGGACGGGATATGCTTCAGTCCATCGGGTCAAGGTACAGCCTACTACGAGGACATACTTATGTCCTCGACGTCTCTTCATCTGTATGTAGTCCATTTGGAGGACTTCAAAGGGGTGATTAGGGGGATGGAGCCCTCCTTGTTCAACTGAGACACTTTTCCCTGGATTGAACTGACAGCAAATCATACAGGTTCCTACTTTTTGTTTGGCTGCTGAGCACAGATGCTTGTTATGCCATACCAAATTCAGGCTGTCCAACATTCCTTTTTCTCCTAGATGTGCAGGACCATGGGAAGTTTCTATGATTACGGGAACCATTATGTCAAGGAGAAACCATTTGGATTTATCTTTTGTTACCCAGCCCTGATCTGTGTAAGAACCTCCCTCTTCTTCCCATTTTCTCTTTTTGGTCTCTGTAGCTTGGTTTTGGATGTCTACTACATCTTTGGTGGGGTCAATAACTGGATAAACAGTCTTAATGGTAGTTTCAGTATTCAGTGTTCCTGTCCGAGCAGCATATTTAGCTGTGGCATCCGCCAGAGCATTGCCTCGGGTAATGGAGTCCATGACTTTTGTGTGTGCCTTGCATTTCAGTATAGCTATTTCTGTGGGTTTGTGTATTGAATCTAGTAGCTGAAGAATAAGATCCCCATGTTGTATTTTAGTTCCATGAGAGATCAGGAAACCTCTCTCTTTCCAAAGGGTCCCGAAATTATGGACAACCCCAAAAGCATATTGCGAATCGGTGTAGATGTTGACCCGTTTTCCTTTGGACCATTCACATGCTTGGGTAAGAGCTATTAGTTCTGCTGCTTGGGCTGAATGTACGGGTATTCTGGCTGCTATGAGGACCGTATTCTCTGTAGTGACAGCATAAGCTGCTGAAAGCTCGCCTGTTTGGAGGCGCATGCAGGAACCATCTACGAACAGTGTGTGTTCGGGTGTATTTAGAAGTACGTCAACAAGATCAGACCGGGGTTTAGTGACTAGTTCGACTATCTCTAAGCAGTCGTGAATTTGATTGTCTTCTGCAACAGAGGGTAGCAGTGTAGCTGGGTTGAGGATATTGCATCGTTTGATGATAATGTGGGGTTGGAATAAAGTGACTTCATAACCTGTGAGACGAGCTATGGTTAAGTGTTGTGTCTGTGTCCTATTCAGAAGTAATTCTACTGCATGTGGGACTTGTACCTCAAGAGGATGTCCTAGCACTATGGAATCACTTTGTTGAATTGCCAGAGCCGTAGCTGCAACGGATTTTAAACAGGCAGGCAGACCTTGTGCAACAGGATCAAGAGTACTGGAAAAATAAGCACCGGGGCGATGTTTATTGGCCTGCGTTTGTGTGAGTACTGACAAGGCTGTACCTTCTCGTTCCGTGACGAAAAGGACAAAAGGTTTGGCATAATCAGGTGTAGCTAGGACAGGTGCAGAGCATAATGCTTGTCTGAAAAGTGTCAAAAGCAAAAGTATGATCAGGTGTCCATGGCAATGGAGAAGAGGTGGCAAAATCGGAGGTCGTTAATTGTATCAGAGGTTTGGCTAGATAGGCAAACTGGGGAATCCACTGCCGACAATAGGAAGTGAGTCCAATAAAAGCACGGACTTCTTTCTGTGTCTTAGGGACAAGAATGTTAAAAATGATTTGGATTCTTTCAGGTGTGAGTGCCCTACCCTCCTTTGACAGCAGGTGTCCTAAGTATGCCACCTGCTGTAAACACAATTGTAATTTAGAGGGTGAAACCTTGTGGCCATGCTGTGCAAGAAACATTAGGACAGTTTGTGAGGCTTGTTCGCATTCTGGTTCGGAGTGTGCAGTAATCAGTAAGTCATCAACATATTGTAGCAATGTCATAATAGAGGGCAGAACAATGCCATCTAGTTGTCTTTTAAGTGCCTGACTGTAGATACTGGGACTTTCTGTGTACCCTTGAGGAGCTCTTGTGAAACAGAAACTACGACCTTGCAGTGAGAATCCAAATAGATACTGACTGTCTAGATGAATGGGTACACTGAAGAAAGCATTTTTAAGGTCAATAACTGTAAAATGTGTTGCATCCGGCTCTATAGCTGTTAGCAGAGTGCTGATGTCTGAGACCACAGGGTACTGTGGTAGCACACATTTGTTGAGTTCTTGTAAATCTACCACAAGTCTGTAAACTGGTGGTGCACCGTCATCTGTCTTCTTTCGCACTGGTAGAACTGGTGAAATACATATGTTGGATGGTACTTCTCTGACTACTCCTTTTTGTATCAAGTCATCGATAATCTGAATAAGGGCTTGTTCTGCATCTGGAGGTAACTTGTATTGACGAACACGAGGTAAGACAACACCTTCCTTCAACGTGACTAAGTGAGGTGTGATATCCATGAACCCTACGTCAGTTGGATCCGTAGCCCATAATGTGGTAGGAATGTCCCTTAATATGACATCTAACTTTCGTGTCGTGAAAAGACTTTTGAAATCTCGGAGGAATAGTCGTATTCCTTCCGGGGAACAGCATATCACAGCACCCAGTTCCTTCAATGTCTGGATGCCGAGTAAATTTTCAGGACAGGATTTAGTAAGTACCAAATCGGTGGAAGTTGTAAGAGGGCCAACCTGAAGTGATACTGGTTCAGAAACTTTGTTAATGACTGGTGTACCTGAGAAACCCAAGGAAATACTATTTGAGCCAGAGAGGGGTACCTTTGGAACTTCATTGTGTTGTACTGTCGTCCTACTGGCCCCGGTGTCAATTAGAAATTTTGTTTCTTTAACCAAGTGTTTAGCATGTACATAGGGACCCTTTTGGTCGACCGGGACCGGGATTAGTGGACGACTGTCGTGTTCCTCCCAGCTGTCTCATGAAATTGTAGAGAATTCAGGATAGGATGCCACGGGATACTGATAGAGTTGTGTGGCTAATTTAGTGTCAGCTGGGGGAGTTGGTGTTAGAGCAGGGGGACGAGTGGTATAGGGGCGAGGCTTTGTCTTTCCAGTAGCAATATTATGTTGTAAGACTGGACAGTCACGTACAAAATGTCCAAGCTTTTTGCAATAATTACAAGTAACCTTTTCTTGTGTTTCTGGACGTTGCTTATGAGTCTGAGGAATTGTGTTGGTCTGTGCTATCAGTACTTTCATTTTAGTATCTTTTGTCCTCTTTTTCTCCTGTTCATGTTCATCTCTAATTCTATTCTCATGGTACTGGAGCATCTGGAATGCTTGTGAAGGGGAACTTGCTTGCCAAGTGCTTTCAACCTTTAATACCTTCTCTTTTATTTGTTGTAAGGCATTTTCTACAAGTTTTTAAACAAACAATCGACTATAGGCGTCTCCACCTGAGGAGAGACCACTATTAATAAGAAAACATTTTTCTAGTCTAGTATAATAGTCCCCTATATCCTCATCTGGTTTTTGTTTGCATGCAGAGATAGCATCCCAATCTTCCTTTTTAGTGGTCAACAACTGGGAGAGTATTTTCGGGAGAAGTCGAGGGAGTTCTAGGATTAGAGGTCCCAAGCCTTGTCCTGGAGCACGAGTATTTTCTTCTGTCTCTAAAGCTGTCCATGCTATCTTTTTCCCTTCTACCTCCCAATCTTTCCCTTTTAGTTTGTCATATGTTTCTTGAGGCAGTAAGACTTTGAGGAGAATATTGAGATCCTTATAAGTAAAGGAACCCATTTGAAGGATGTCTTTGAGTTCCCTATGGAAACCCGAAGGATCTTTTTCATGAGAAGGGACCATTTTCTTCATTTCTGATATCTCTATTTTTGTCAGGGGAGTGTAGACAAATGTTTGTTGTAGCTTTCCTCCAGAATCTACAACGGGATGTACTTCTCGGAGAGGAAATTGACCTTGGTCATACTGAGGAGGATTTGAGTCATAAACATTAGAATGGTATTGGACATAACGTTGTCGTTGATCTAGGAAAATGTTTAGGAATTCTTGTCCCCTTGTCGCCCACCTCCCTTCTAGACAGTCTCGTAAAAGAGGATGTAACATTTTGGGTGGGTGGCTAGTGGCTTCATACAATGTAATGAGGTGTTGAACCATATAGATACTGGCTAGTCTTTGAGATGTCATGGGGAGCGATAAGAACATTTGGGCGACTATGTCAGGGCCATATATAGAGTATTGGGACACCCAATGGGTGCTTGATCGAGCAAGTTCTTTTTCTTGTGTGGTGAGCGGAGGTTCGTCGTCCATCCAGTCATCTAAAGCCTCTTGTGTTAATTGAAATGATTAGTCTGAAGAAGCTGATAATTTTTTAGAATTATTCCTAAGTTGTCCGCTACTTTGGGAATGAGGGATACGAGAATGTACTGATACCTGAAAAGCAGCTCCTTTTTTCCTATCTTCATCTGTACCCCCATTCTCTGTCTCTAGGGTAGGGGCATTTTTCTGGTGAGAGTCGGAAACTGTACTGGTAAAGAGAGGGATGAAGAAATCTATTTCCTTCATTTTATTATAATTCCCCGCTACCACTGCTTGATCTAGCTGAAGTAAGTCGTCGGAAACCTTTTTTCCTTACTTGATATCATACGAATAAAGCAAGTAATCATAAATCGTGAAAGACATTTTTTATGAGGGATAGGTCTATTTTTAATAGCCTCTTGTAGGACTTCTAAATTTTCTCCTGTTCGGAGAGCTTTGTAAATTTTATTTAGGCAATTTGTGATATTTGGTACCTCCTGTATGGCTTCTATAGCTTCGGGTAAGCGATAGGAGACATTTGCTTGTGGACCTTCTCCTAGAGTCGGGTCGAATTCACTTTCTAGCATAGGCAGAACACCATCTGAAGTATCAGGGATGGTTTCCGTCTGAGTAACTATCCGTCTGATTGTTTGATTAGTATAAGCAGGAGGTGGTTCCATTAAATAGGTGGTAATGAAGTCTTTAGATACGGAAGGAACTCTAGGACATGGAGGTGCTGGGGGAATACTAGGGTCTGGATTATTGTCGGACTCTGTTCTTTGTGAAAGGACGGGATACATCCCCGTCACGGAGGCCGAGGCCTTCCTCTTTATTTGTTCAAAATTAATATCCGCATTCTGTTCTCGTAACTTTCTCATCTTACTTTCTTCTGACATTCTATTTGCTTTCTCTACTTTCCTTTGCTCTTTCTGTTCCCTTCGATGTGCTTCCTTTCGCCATAATTCGATACTCTCTAACATCGAGGGTCTTGCTTTCTTTTCCCAACATTTCTTTTCAACTGCCATGATACAATTCAAATCCCATGTGCCACTCTTTGGCCATCTAATTGCAATTTCTAAATCTTGAGAGTACTCTTTCCACAGATCTAAGTACAAAACAGCACCAATTCCATATTTCGTATACATAAGAAAACCAGGAGTATCCTTTGGGGGGACTGGTACATCTTGTTCCAGTAACCCCCTCCGGATACCCAGTTTACACAACTTCGAAAACAAAGGCATTGTGTCAACAAACAACAAAAACGTACACTTGATAACTCGATATACCCTGAGAAACCTAGAACCCGTCTTGACAGTGCTCTGAAAAATCAGAACCCGTCTTGACCGTGCTCAGAATAAATCAGATCCCGTCTTGATACACCCCCAGCAGTACTCACCGAGGTGCAGAGAACTTGAAGATCTTGGAGATCTGGACACTGGACTAGTTGCGCTGCGCTCTTGATCAGGGGACTTGTCGGGGTTCTGAAGACCTCGGACTCGGCAACTTCACAAGATTCGGGCTCTGGGTCGAGACTTCCGCTGTCGTCCTCACCGCCTCGTATGGATGGCTAGGCCGCGGCTGGGTCCCTCTTCGACACGAAGGAGTTCATGCAGGAACACCCTGCAGTGTGCACGTTGAAGTCCGTCGGTATCTGGAGAGACAGGTTTGGGTCTGCATCACCGGCGTGTGGGGAGAAAGGGAAGTTCCTGTTCGGGCGCCAATTTACTGTGGTAAATATTTTAGTAATTTACCTTGATCAGAATTTCTATAATATCAATAAGGTCAAGCATGAAGAGCAGAGTCCGTGGTGGTTAGAATTCAAGGGTCTTTATTCAGTAACTCGAGTTAAGGGAGAGCTCCGTCACCTAAGGAGGCTCGGGAATAGTCTCTACTTTAATCAAAGAAAACATGATATTTATACATTTTAGACATAGAAAAGAGGAAGGAGCTTCTCTTGAGCAAAACTCGGATAGCTGTGTTGTAATCATAAAGAAGTCAGTAAAACTCGGATAGCCGTGTCGTAATCTTACAGAAGTCATGGCAGCGTAACTGTGTCAAAATCATACAGAAGTCATGACAGGAAGAAGCGTGACTGTATCTTTAATCATGGAAGTCACGGCAGAAGCAGAGCGTTGAGAAATAACCCCAGGCTGGTTCCTTAGATAAGAGAGAGAGAGAAAGAGAGAAAAGAGGACTGGTCGTTGACAGGATGTCTGGTGTCGTGTCTTTAGCAAACAGGCCCTGGTTTCTCGGAATTGGTCGTTGTGTCTTGGCAAACAGGGGCTTTTTTCTCGGAATCGGCCTGACCATAAGAATGTGTGGTTGCAACGGGGCTCGTTTCTCGGAATCGGCTCGGACATAAGAATACGTGGTTGCAACGGGGCTCGTTTCTCGGAATCAGCTCGGACATAAGAATACGTGGTTGCAATTAAAGGAAGTAGCACGTTGAGTGCAACCTTTCGTTCATGTGCCCGTGTTTTCTAGTTTCCACCATGGTGAGCTCGGCACGAGAAAGAGAGGGTGTATAATGGGACATACATAACGAAAAATATTAATTTCCACAGTAGATTAAACAGAAACAGGACTGGAGCAGTGTTTCTTATTTTATCCACTTCCCTATTCCCCGGGGTGCGCTGACGCATAGTAGTGTTAACTTCACTCTGTGAGTGGGCGCGTCCTGGAGAAGAAGGGGGGGCTTTCTGCATACCATCGCTCCTGTTGACCGTATTCCGAGGTTAGTGGTTCCCTAACGCTGATATCACTGGCATCGCAACAGATTGTCAAGCCCAAGACTTCTGTTGGCCTGAGCGATGGATACCAATGTGGTGTTGACTTCATTGATGGAGAGTCTTTCGGCTCTCCAACAGGAAGTGCATAACTCACGACAAGAAAACCAGGAGTTACGAAATGAAATAGGAACCTTACGCAGAGAGGTAGCGGTATTACTAGAAGTGGTGAAACCTATGCGTCAGGAAAGGGCTCTTACATCAAAGAATGGACTCTTCCCCCACCAGCATCATCCCAGGAAAGGGTTTCCCGGGGTTTCTTTTCTACACCAGCCACAAACCCCCCTTCCCCTAGCACAACTCCCACCGTCCATGTGATACAGAACCCTCATATCCCTTTGGCACCACCTGAACTTTTCTTTGGCGACCCCAAGAAATTTGAAACCTTCCTCAACCAAAGCAGACTCCACTTTCTCTGTAAACCCGCCATATTTCAAGACTACGCATCCAACACCTCCTTCATAATGTCATATATGGGGGGTAATGCTGCCAGTTGGACTATTCCATTAATGGAGCGTAACGGTCCAGCTCTGCACAACTGTAAGGACTTTTGTGCAGAGATGAGGAAGTTGTTTGATCGAAAAACTCACATGTTGTCTCTGGATCGGGAACTAATCACTTTTCGTCAAGGGTCACAGGACTTATTAACATACATTACTACTTTCAATCGCCTAGTGGTGGAGACCGAATGGCCCCAAGAGAAACGGACTACTCTCTTCTATCAAGGACTCCATGGTGAACTAAAAGATGTCCTTTCTCAAGTAGTGCAACTACCACAGACCTGCAAGGAACTGATAGAACTCGCTGTTCAACTAGACCATCGGGTGCAAGAAAGAAAAGGGGATAAAAACCGAGGAAAAGCACTCTATTTTGTCCCCAGACCCCGGCCACCTCTGGAGGAGCATGCAAAAACCGGGAATAGGTCTGAACCCGTGCAGATCGGTGGGATTCGAGGCCCGCTTACTCTGGAGGAAAGAGAGAAGAGGCGGCTGCAAAAACTCTGTCATTATTGTGGGAAAAGCGGACACTTTATCAGGGAATGCCGAGCCCGGGCTAGAGTTCCCGATAGAAACATTGCTCCTAGAAGACAGGCGACTGTACTACAAGAGACGGAAAACTGAGGAGCCCAAGCACGAACGGGATCTCCGCCTTGGGTTCAGGATCAGAAAGGATCCCTTTCTTTCTAGCTAACACAATTCAACCATCTGTAGCGCACATGAATGTGAATGTCACTTTATGGGTCACTACAGTCAACCCTCTTGAAATATCAGCCTTACTGGATTCTGGAGCCACCAGAAATTTTATCGATCAACAGTACGCATGGAACATAGGAGTTCCATATGAAAGAAAGAGAATCCAGGAGGTGGTCAAGGCAGTAGACGGGAAGGCACTAACTTCTGGACCTGTCAGATTCCACACCGTTCCCCTCTCCATGCGAGTAGGAGAAGATCATTACAAAACAATCCAGTTTGAATTTATAGACGCTCCACAGTTTTGCCTCATCCTCGGTATGCCTTGGTTGACCTTACATGACCCTGTTATACGATGGACGGACTGTACCGTGTCTTTAACGTCCGCCTTTTGCAGAGAACACTGTACAGATACATCCTCGAAGCAAAGGAACTCAACCTAAACCAAGCTGAACTACTAGCCTACGGATGTGAAGACGGAGGGTACTGCTGCACCACAGCTCTTCAAGACGTATATGCTGAATATCAAACTGTGTTTGACAAACAAAAGGCAACCCAACTCCCACTTCATAGACCCTATGATTGTTGGATCAATCTCGTTCCAGGAGCAGACATCCCTTGTAGCCGAGTATACGCCCTCACAGAACCTGAGACACACTACCTCAAGACCTACCTGGATAAGAACCTTGCTTCAGGATTCATTCGACACTCCACCTCCCCAGCTTCTTCTCCTCTTTTTTTTATTTCGAAGAAGGACTGCGAAGAACTAAGGACGTGTATTGATTTACAGAGCAATAAACAAAGTAACAATAAAAAACAAATACCCATTACCCCTCATACCAGTGTTGTTAGACCAACTGAGAGGAGCACGTATTTTCACCAAGTTAGATTTATGGGATGCTTATCACCTGGTGAGGGTCAAAACAGGAGACGAATGGAAGATGGCGTTTCAAACAAGGGGACTGCTGGAAACCACATGTATAGTCTACATAGATGACATCCTTGTCTATTACACCAATCTCCAAGAGCATATATGCCATGTTCAAACGGTTCTAGACCGGCTCCGGATACACCCGTTGTTCGCTAAATTAGAAAAATGCCTATTCCATGTGAAGGAAGTTGCCTTTTCGGGTTATGTCATCAACGCTCAAGGTTTTCAGATGGATATGGGCAAATTGGAAGCGATGACCCAATCGAAGGCCCCCCATCATGTAAAATCTGTGCAGAGTTTTCAGGGGTTTGCCAACTATTATCAACGCTTCATCAAGGACTTTTCCAGTATCATCCACCCCATATCCAGGTTGTTGCGAAAAAACGTACCTTTTGAATGGAATCATGAAGCCAACCAAGCCTTTGAGACATTGAAGGCACGTTTTACCTAAGCTCCCATTTTACGTCACCCCGATCCCTGCTTGTCGTTTGTGGTAAAAACGGACGCATCACAGCAGGCATTGGGAGGAGTGTTGTCCCAACGACACCCAGACACAGAGCAACTGCATCCAGTAGCGTTCTACTCCAGGAAACTCTCTCCCTGTGAGAATTATTCCATCTCTGACAAAGAGCTACTCGCTATCAAACGAGCATGCGAAGAATGGAGATATTTCCTCCTAGGGGCACATCACACGGTTGAGAAATATATAGATCATCGGAACCTCCTGTTCCTGAAGACAGTTAGAGCCTTAAATCCACGACAATTGCGTTGGTCACTCTTTTTTTCTGATTATGATTTCAACATTAAGTACAGACCGGGACCACAAAACGGCAAAGCAGACGCATTGTCCCGATGAGAGGACCCTGCCGAGCACTGTCTGGATGTGGACGAAGAACCTCCAGCCATTCTCCCTGCCTCTGCTTTTCCAGAAAAGACTCTAGCCTTTGTTATAACCCAGGATTTCCTCGAGGATGTTAAGGTGTCCGTCGCTAACATTGATAGCCTCAAGTGGATACAAGAATACCCCGATAATAGGAGTGCCACTGGAGATCTGTTGTACCATTACTAAGCCTTGTACGTGCCACAGACCGCGCTCCGTGTACAGGTGATGACCTGGGCTCATGATTCTATGCTGAGAGGACACTTAGGGAAATACAAGACCATTGCCAGTATTGAAAGATTCTTTTGGTGGCCCACGCTAAGAAAAGATACTAAGGAATACATAGCGAACCGTGCCATTTGTGCCCAGGGAAAAATTTGCCATTCCAAACCTGTGGGTTTACTATGACCAATACCTATTCCTCCTTCTCCGTGGCACACTGTGTCAATAGATTTCATCATCAAGATGCCCCCATGTGAGTACTATACCACAATTCTGGTTCTTATCGACCATTTAACCAAAATGGGACAATTTATTCCCTTAAAATGACTACCTACCTCTTCCGAATTGGCAATGGTGTTCCTGCAGCAGGTAGTAATAGCTCATGGAATATCTAGAATCCTGATTACAGACCGAGGAACCCAGTTCACTTCACGGTTTTGGAAGGCGCTCTGCCAGGCGATGAACATCGAGGCCCGTTTGTCCACCAGTTATCATCCTCATACCGATGGAAAGACAGAGCGACTTAATCAAACCCCCGAACAATACTTAAGATGCTTCACTTTTCAGACCTCTGCCGATTGTTACCCCCTTATCTGGATGGCAGAATTTGCCTATAATAATGCTGAACATTCCACGTTAGGGTGTTCGCCCTTCTTTTGCCTTTACGGGTTTCATCCCAACATGCTCCCCTTCGAATAGCCAGTTGCATCCAAACATCCTTCCATACAGGAACATCATGCCCATTTATGTGCTGTCCTGATAGAAGCTAAGCACCAGTTAACCTTGTCCCAAATATCCCAGAAACGATTCACTGACAAGAAAAGGGCCCTGAACCTGATTACCAAGTGGTCGACAAGGTGTGGCTATCCACAAAGAATCTCCATTTAAAAGGGGTGGGCAAGTTAGCACTTAAATACATCGGTCCTTATGGGATAGAAGAGATCATTAACCCTGTTGCAGTGCGCTTAGCTCTCCATCTCTCTTGGCACGTCCATCCTGTATTTCACATATCCCTAAACAAACCTTGCCCCGTAGGAATGACATTACCAGGAAACCCAGTCCCCTTGACATTGTCGGGCAGGAAGAGTATGAGGTTGAGGAAATCCTGGACTCTCGCATGGTATGGTCAGAGGTCGAGTGCAATATCTAGTAGATTGGAAGGGGGTTGGGGTGGAGTACAGAACTTGGGAGCCCTCTGCTAACCTACTCTGCCCTCTTTTGCTAGAACGCTTTCATGCTAAACATCCCTGTAGTGGACTAGTTCTAGGTCTTGCTGCTCAGCCATAAGTAGAATGCTAGCGGAATGTTGGTGCGCGTGAGATTGGATCTTGGAAAGCTTGTGTGTGTGTGAGGATGAGTTCGAATCGGGCTGAGCAGCAAGTGAGCTGCTTCTGGTGGGGTCCCCCCTTGATATCTACCATCTGAACAATAAAGTATCCTTCCTATGCTACACCTCGTCTTCTTCCCATCATTTCATCTTTATAACATTTGGCGACGATCCAGAAGAACCTGCCTGTGCTGCCTTAACGGATGGATACAGAAATCTAAGATGATCTACGGTAAAGCACCTTTCTTGAAACTGTAACCTACGTACTTAAGAACCTGACACCTTGGGACCCCACCAGTGACCATCAAATGTCACCCGTTGAAGTGTGTCAGGACTCGTGGTTTTTATGCCATAAGAAATGTTCAACTATCAAAGTGGACGGTCAGGCATGTAAACGATCTCCATGTTTTGACAGGTCAGAGAGCTGGGTTACTTACTCGTCAATCTGGAGTTAATGGTTAACAGCTTCTGTAAATGTGGTCTTACCAGTGAATTAGTGTCTGACAGACTGACAGCGTGAGGAGCAAGCGTCATTCTTCTTGCAATGAAACTTCCTGCCTTCCAGCAAGCATTGGAAGAGATCGTGTAAATATATTTCAATTGGGAATTACTGTGTTTGACAGCGTGAGCAAAAAGCGCCATCTAGTGAGGCTTTCCGAGTACTTCACTTTGCTTTTTACAAAGTTTATTCGTCATTCCTTTTCACTTTCGTGATCTATCCGTGGTGAGATGTCTTTCGGACTACAAGCTCGCGGTTTGGGAAATCTCTGCTACCTAATACAGGTCTATTGTAAAGATGCAATACTCAGGAATCAGAATAGAAGTGGTTTATTAGCCCAACAGGGAGGCAAGGCATCTACATCCAAGACCAAGAAACAACTGACACAAGCATGTAACATTCCAAGGTGACATGGCTGCATTCTCAAGAAAGAATGCACATAATTAAAGACATAGATACAACACATCTCCCTTATAATAATGACAAAATAAAACAAGAAGGAAAATGAAAAGAAGAAAAGGAAACAATAAGCAAAGATCCTGTGAAGGAAAGGAATTATTCAGAATAGTAATCTTGGAGATACAAAATTCCTAATTCCTAATTCTTGAGTTCGTCCCACGAGAAGAGACACGCACATCTTGAGGAGGTGCATGCCCACCTTGAGGAGCACCCTTTCCAGGAACAGGCTTCACAATACATTTTCCAGGAGCAGATCTCACTGGAGCAGCAGGTTCCACAATACCATTATCCCCCTCCACACACCTTGACAAACGTGACATGCTCCAGACATCTCCCCCCGCAAGCATAACCACATTCTCCATGACTTTCACAATATGCCTAGGCCCAAAGAACTTGGACTCACTCACCCTTGGGGGACCAGACAGCCTTTTTGATAAAAACAAAATCACCTACTTTCCAAAAAGGATCCTTCGCCCCTTCAAAACATCAAATCTCCGCTTGTACCCATCCTGGTAGTTTCTTAACCTAGAATCGTTGAGCACCGAGCCTCTATCTTTAATAGACAACCACAAAGGATTAAGCTTGGAACCAGCAACTCTATCTTTGAGTTTCTTGAAAGGTGAAATACCAGTCACACTATTGGGAGTGTTCCTGTGCGCCCACAGTTTTTCTCTAAGGATGGGTTTCAAAGGAAGTCTTCTCTCCAAAGCAGTCTGGGCACACGCCATGCTTTCCACCAAACCATTCGCCTGCGGAGAATAAAGGGCAGTCCTATGATGGGTGATAGATAGATCCTTGAGAAAATCAGACATTTCCTGGGAGGTGAATTGGACACCATTATCAGAGACCAAAATGTCAGGAACCCCTTCACAGGTAAAAGCATCCTTTAAAAACTCAATAACATTCTTACTTAAAACAGTTCCCATACAAGAAGCAGACAACCACTTTGAAGTGTAATCTACAAGAACGACAACGAATCTCTCAGAAGGTCCGAGGTTCTCAAAGGGTCCAATAATATCAACAGCAACTTTAGACCAAGGACGTTCAGGTATGGCAACAGGAGAAAGAGGGGCGGTGTTCACCTTCCTTGATTTGTCATTACCAGCACAAATGTGGCAATCTTTGACAACAATTTCAACTTCACGGTCCAACTCAGGCCACCAATAGGATTCTCTGACCCTTGCTTTGGTGAGGCTACGACCTAAATGTCCTTCATGAGCTAAGTTAATTATCTTTTCCCTCATACCGAAAGGGGTAATCAGTCTGTCGCCTCTAAACAATTCACCCTGAACAATGTTCAATTCATCCCTTACATTCCAATAGCCTTTAGCAGGATCAGGAACTTCTTTCAAAACAGGCCAACCATTGACCGTTGCTTCCAAAACAAAATTCCTAGCTGGATCATCAGAAAAACAGTCTCTCCATTCCGCTTCATTTAAAGCAGACTCTCTTACCCATGAGACAGAGGGAGAATCTGGATCATACGTGACACACTTATCAACGGGTAACCTAGAGAGAAAGTCAGCGGGAACATTCTTCGGACCGGGTAAGTACTCAACACAGAAATTGTACTCCATGAGTCCTTCAACCCATCTCTTAATCCTAAGAGTTGTACATTCGACATTCCTACATGAGAACAACTGCACAAGAGGTTTGTGGTCAGATCTTACCACAAATGGTAGACCCCACAAATAAAACCTGAAATGCTTGATGGCCCAAAAACAAGCTAAAGCTTCACGCTCAATGACGGAATATCGCTCCTCAGCACCCTTCAAGGAACGGGACGCGAAACCAATAACCTTTTCCGAACCATCCACAAGCTGTGACAAAACAGCCCCCAAACCACATAAACTGGCATCAGTGGACAAAATGGTCTTCTTGTGCACATCAAAATGCCCCAAGGTTGGCATCTTAGCAATCTCTGACTTGACAGTATCAAAAGCATCAGAACACTCCTTGTTCCAATTGAAAAAAGCACCCTTTTTGAGAAGAAGTCTGATAGGTTGCATAACACTAGCAAAATTTGGAATAAACTTGGAATAATACTCCGACAAACCATTAAAGGATTTTACGTGATCCTTGTTAGAAGGGGGTTGAGCTTGAAGAATGGCCTCTGCAAGGTCAATCTTAGGACTGATGCCCTCCCCAGATATATTGTGCCCCAAAAAGGACACAGATCTAACCCTGAATTTGCATTTCTCCCGTTTCAAAGTTAAACCAGCTTCCTTGAGTCTAGACAAAACAGCAAATAAGATAACATCATGCCTGCTAACGTCAATCCCGTGGACCAAAATGTCATCCTGGAAGAAGAGGACACAATCAATACCTGAAAGGACATTTTTCATGATTCTCTGAAAACAGGCAGCTGCGCTGGCTAGACCGAAAGGCATCCTGATGAACCTGTATGCACCAATAGGAGTGACAAAAGAAGTCAAGTGTCTTGACTCCTCATGCAAAAGGACCTGGTGGAAAGCTGCTGACAAATCCATAACGCTAAACACAGTAGCACCACCCAACTTGGTCAAAATCTTATTGATATTAGGCAAAGGCTGCCTGTCCACCCAAATTGAACTGTTTAGACTCCTGAGGTCCACACACATCCTAATTTTGGTACCCTTGTCCTTAGGTGGCCAAACAATTGGCGCAAGCCATTCTGAGGATTCTATCTCCTCAACAACACCAAGTTTCAATAACCTGTCAATCTCAACTTGAAGAGGTTTTAACATGAGATTGGGCACTTTCGGGACCTTATGTACTACAGGCTTAGCATTCCCTTTCAAAACTATCTTGTGTTTAAACCCTTTCAGTAAGCCCAGATCTTCACTAAATACTTCAGGAAATCTCCCAAGAATGTCTGAAAAATCCCCCACATCAGAAACCAACATAACCTGTTCGGGTGCATTAGGATTCAAAATAATCCCTAGATTCCTTTGATGACGCCATCCTAGGAGATTATCTCCCCTCTTTGCGACATAAACCTTACCAACAGTTTCTCTCCCTTTAAAAGCAATGGTTTGGATGGAGTATCCTAATACCTCAATCCTTTGTTTAGCATACCCCACAGGATTGATATCAGGAGCCATAAGTTTAATTTTGTCTCCATCAAAATTTGCAAACCAAAACTTATCACTGATAAGAGTAAACAGTGAACCAGAGTCAGCAAGTACGGGAACAACTTTGTTGGCAATTTGAATGTCACAAGAAAGCATGAATACTTCATCATCATCAACTTGACCCACACCATTAATAACATCATCCGTAATGCAATGAATTGAATCCTGGGAATAAACTTCATCATCATCAATACAATTAACTTTGTTACTCTTACACATCCTAGCATAGTGACCCTTCCTCCCACAATTTCCTCAAACAGTACTTTTAGCAAAACAATTCGGATAATTCGGTCCATGCTTCTCACTACCACATCTGGGACATCTAAATTTATTCTATCTATTAAAACTATTAACATTATAGTTTTGTTTAGGCCCTTCAGCTTTAAACGTGGTTTTTTCATGTTTGGGAGAAGCTTTACTAACAGCGGCAACACTACACTCCGGTTGAAGAATTTGTCGATGTTCATGACCCACACTGGAAACAGGATCATTTTGAGAAGGACCCTTCCTAATCTCCTTGACCCAAGTAGAGGTATGTTCAACACTCTCAACAATAAGTATGGCCTCTTTTAAATTAGGATTTTTAGACAACAATTTCTCTTGGATTTTGAGGTCATTAGTGCAACGAACGAGTTGATCACGAATGAGAGAGTCAGTCAAAAGTTCAAATTCACAAGTTTGTGCAAGGGATTTGAGTGCTGCAACATAGTTCCCAACTATCTCACTTTTAGCCTGAACGCGCATGAAAAATTTGTGTCTCTCCATGACAACGTTAATGCGTGCACCAAAATGATTTTTAAGGAGAAGTACACTCATTTCATACACATCCGAAGGTTCACCAGCTCCCCTGCCAATAGGTATCGGATCTAGACTGTCATAAATATTTCTTCCTTCGATACCAAGGTTGTTCAATAAAACAGCCTGTTTCCTGACGGCAGAAAACTTCTCTCCACCAATTGCAAGTAAATAAGAGTCAAAAATAGGTTTCCATTTTTTCCATGGTAAAATAGGTTCACCTTGCTCACTTAAAAACTGGGGAGGTTAATTCATTCCACTTGCAGAAGACGACATGCTGAAAGGAAAACAACTAAACAAACTAACACAATAAGTTAACTAAATAAGCTAACACAACAATCTAAAATAATAATTCAAAATAAAGAATTAAAATAACAAGAAGGGTTTCACTGCAGCTTCTCTTTAGAGCGTATTGCTTTGTTTCACTTGAATACTTCTTCACTTGAATACTTCTTACAACTTCACTGCAGTTACTCCATACTGCGTACTGCTATTACCACTTGCTTTACTTGGAAATGGTACTACTAAACTCCACACGAACAACAGTAAGTTCCAAAGTAAAGGAAATGATTTCCAGCTGATTCCAATCTGGTTACAAAAATCCAAAGGTCAAATTGCATTAAACAAAATAAATTATGACTTGCCTCGAACTATCTGTAAACGTGGTAACATCCGCTAAAATGAAGAGATGCATGTAAAATCGGAACCACAACGCACTTCAGAAATTGCTCAACGCGCTTCAATAAATGCTTGAAGATCAAGCGCGTCGGGACGGCAAACACGCGGTTGCTAGGTGACAGGATATACGCGTCAAACAGCAGAGACGGGCTTGCTAATCACCAAGGCAACGCGTAGCGTGTGACGTGTGGCTGAGCGATGACGATGAACGTTCCAGAGAAGACACGTATCAACAATGGCAGGCACGCTCCAGGCACGCTCCAACATAGCCTGGACACTTCGCGTGCAGGATTCAAAATGCCGAGTAACGAAGGTAGGGACACCTCGACAAATAATCCAAACAATGAAAAAAAAACAAAGTTGTACCTGCCGCTGAGTGCCGCCAACGAAATTCACCACGTAGAAATCACGTAGAACACGTGAAAAGATGTAAATAAGAAAAACGAGGGTTTTTAAAAAAAAAGAAAAATGAAAGTCTTAGTCACGTGAAAATCCTTGTCACGCTGGGTTCATAATCGCCTGCTGGGCTCATCGTCGCCAGTATTGTAAAGATGCAATACTCAGGAATCAGAATAGAAGTGGTTTATTAGCCCAACAGGGAGGCAAGTCATCTACATCCAAGACCAAGAAACAACTGACACAAGCATGTAACATTCCAAGGTGACATGGCTGCATTCTCAAGAAAGAATGCACATAATTAAAGACATAGATACAACAAGGTCACATTGTTTTAATTCATAATGGTGACGTTTAATTTAAAGATGGGCTCATTCTCAGACCTATGGTAACATTTGCGGTAACAGTCGTTATTCATGCGACATTTGAATTGTCCACGAGGCACATTCTTACTTCGAGCCTCCATCGCATGAGCTGCCGGCGTCACAAGAGTCACTGCGCAGTCCATATCTGGAGTTTCACCGCTTATATGACGCTGTGGGAGTCTGTAGGAGCACGCACCTGCCGAGAGCCACCCGGTTTAAACATCAGAAGACGTGATGCCATCTTGAGTTTCAGGTGTTTCATGGATTTCTCTGCCACATCTTCCGGTGCTTGCATGACGTTCTGCCTAATTTGTAAATATCGAGAGTCACCTAATTACCTTTGGGCATTTTTTAAAGGAAACCCCAAGAGTGGAGTCCACTTTGCCTGTGAGAATTGTACGGGTCCAGAAGGAACTCAAATCTGTATTTAAAACTCTTGGTTCCCTGGTACAAGGAAGGAATGTAGCAGTTTCAGCAAGTTACACATTGCGGGTGTTCTTCTTCATTTACAAAGATCTCGGGTGAGAAGGTTCGCTCACCGGCGGCTATTCTGTGTTCTCTACTGTGTCTTAGTTAAAAAAAAATAATAATAAGAAAGAGTATGGGTGGTAATTCTCGTTATTATAATGTGGAGTTTTTAAAACAAAAAAATGAATATGCCTGTGTTGCGCTTTCAGCAACACCAAGCTTTGTAGCTTCCTTATTAAAAAAAATGCATTTGCCTGTGTTGCGCTTACAGGCCGACGGCAGCGCTTAAGGGGTTAAAATATGTATTTGCCTGTGTTGCACTTACAGCAACTGCTTAGTAACAACAAGAGAGAGAGGGAGACAAAGACGCTCCTAAAACCCCGGGATAATATCAGAAACCAACAAAGGAGCGTCAAGCCCTAGTTCAAGGGATGACTACCAGTGAAAGCAACAAGGAGCCATTACACTCTGTTGTTTGAAAAAGAAACCAAGATAGGTTTTTTTGAAAGCCCTCACTCACCGACCTGGTCGGTGACATGCTTCATCATTGGGCCCCACCAGGAATGGCCTAGTGACATCCCGGTGGGCTACAACGCCAGTGTTACTGCGGAGCTGGTTTTGTGATTGTGCAGTGAAAAAATTAAAATGGCCAATTTGATCGAAAAAATCTTTTATTAATTTCGCCAAATGGTCAAATAAAAAATGTGAAGAATAACGGACACAAATTAAAGGTCCAATGTTACCCCAAGTGAAAAAACGGCCAACATGTTTCAGCCTATGTGATAGGGTCTATCAGGCATTCGTCAGGACCAGGTGAATGTGAAAATATTTACAGTGCTGTGTGTAAAGCCTCAGTGGTATGGACGCGCTAAGGCCCACCCAACCAAAGGACTGTTATGTTAAAAATACAAAAATTATGTATTGGATTCCAAGGATTGGAACCGAGTTTATTCTGTTTGTGGTGCAAAACATATTAAACTGAACAAAATACAAACAACAAGAAAAAGAGAACGACAAAAAGTTAAGAAGGCATCCTCATCCGTACATAGCAAATTGCCAATATACTATGTGAGAAGTGCTTCAATGGGAGTTGCTCATTGTGGAACCAGTGTGCGTGTAACCACGATGTTCTCTATGTACACATTACTTTACTTTGAAGAATAGATACACTCTTATAAAGACTTCATGCTGTTAGTGAATTAAAGTTATTGGTCGTGCGGAGGCCTCTGAACGAGAAACTCAATATTATGTCATATATCTAAGGGCAAAAAAGGAGTGATAGACGCAAGCCTGCGTCTACGAACCAACCACCCTCACACGACAATGGTGTCTGGATACACGTAAACAAACGGTGATAGCTGTTAAACACGTCACTCTCATGCGTGTAACAATTTTGGGGCAAACAAACGGTCCGTAATCCTTACAAAAGTGCTTAGTTTCGGCACTTCATAGGTCACGGGAGGGGGGTGATAGCTATTCGGCACACCCTATATAAAGAAACATGGAAAGAAAGTAATCAAGCAATGAATCCACAATTGCCACCGATATATAGGAGGCTGTATTGCTGGTTCGCAAGGCGCGGTATACTCACGCCCTGGAAGCTAGGCACCCTCTCGGTACCTATCGTTTCCTCTTATACCGGACCCCGAAGATCAAATGCTGGGGGGTTAGGTCCGATATAAACAGAAGCAATCAAGTAAATCACCATTGTTGACGGAGCCGCCAGGAGCCGGCTCTCCGGAGAGAACTTCCGTGATTGGGCAGGAAACGCTCACGTGGTTGGCTGTGGTCCAATATTTTGTGGAAATAATCATCTATTTAGTACAGAACCCCACGGAATATTGTCGTTGAGACCGTTTTTGTGGGTGCCCAAACGATAGACCCATCTTTGTTCTTTCTCATAAAGGATCCTCTTAGTATTCTTGTTGGATTCTATCTGTTCGATGATATTCCACCGCAAATCATTTGTCTATGATTTTGCTGTAAAAAATGTTCACTCAATTTTGTCGTAATGCGACCATACCTGATGTTACTGCGGTGCTCGCAGATCCTCTGTTTAACTTTGCGAGTTGTCATCCCCACGTAATGAAGAAGACAAGGACAAGTAATTAAGTACACCACATTTGTGGAGTTACAATTTGTGTGTGCTTTCTGTATCCAAGTCTTGTCTGGTTCCAGGTTGAGTGTCTTAGTATGAGTAGTTAAATGACAGACACTACAACTATAGCAGGGGTAATGTCCTGATACTCTTGGTAGTCCCCACACTTCTGTTACCTATCTAATGCCACTTCCAGTCGTTGTTATAGGGCGAGTATTGACCAAACTATTTCGCAAACTGCGTCCTTTTTTAAAAGAAAAAAGTGGTTTCTCCCACTTTTTGTTGTTACTATTGAGTATGCCCTAATGCTTTTGAATACTCTTTTTCACTCTATCTGAGGCAGTGCTATATGTAGTAAGACATGTAAGGGAGATATCTCCCAGAGGTCGTAAGGTATCCTCCAAAAGCGCTTCCCTCGGCTGATTCCTAGCCCTTTTGAAACCTTTCGACAGAATGCGCCTTGGGTAGCCTCGGTTTGTCAATTTTTGTGTCAAATCCATTGATTGTGCTTTAAAGTCTTCTAATTCTGTGCAATTACGCCTCAGGCGGAGTTATTGCCCGTAAGGGAGGTTTTTGCGCAATGCTCGGGGGTGAAAACTTGTGAAGTCAAGCAAATTATTTCTAGCAGTGGTCTTGTAATGGGTTTTGGTTGAAAACGACCCATTCTTTTTAGAGATAGTTACAGCTAGAAATACTACCTCCTCCTTATCCACTGTGTGTGTAAATCTTAAGTTGGTATCCAGCGTATTGATCCAGCTTAAAAAAGACACCAAAGATTCATCGGTTCCTTGCCACACCAGTAGAACATCGTCAATATACCTCCTCCATAATCCTATGGAGGAGAGATATGGATTGGTGGAACTCTGGATGTTCTTCTGTTCGAAGGCATGTACGTACATTCCAGCTATGCTCGGAGCAAAGGTACTCCCCATTGAGGTACCGGTACACTGCAGAAATAAGCTGCCTTTGTACTCAAAAAAGCTTTTCTTCAATGCTAAGGTGGCACATTTCATTATGAAATCCCTCGCGGGAGCGCTCGTGTTTCTTAATCTTGCTTTTCTGATACCATACCTTCACATACAAAGAAAGTAACTGCTGGATTGAGTTTGTGAGCTGAGAGCAACTATTAAGCATTTAAGTGTAGAGTGAAATGTTTCTCTGTTAAGTACCTTAACCCTGGTTCCTCCTCTCATCCTTACATGCAGTTCCCCCAGATAGAAGACTCCCACCTTTCTGTGACAATCGTTTATTGTAGATGAAACAGAAACAGGACTGGAGGAACTGTTCATCAGGCAGTGTTTTATTATTTTATCCACTTCCCTTTTCCCCGGGGTGCGCTGATGCTTAGTAGTGTTAACTTCACTCTGTGAGTGGGCGCGTACCATCGCTCCTGCTGATCGTTTTCCGAGGTTAGTGGTTCCCTAACGCTGATACCACTGGCATCGCAACAGATTGTCAAGCCCACAACTACTGTCTGCCTGAGCGATGGATACCAATGTGGTGTTGACTTCATTGATGGAGAGTCTTTCGGCTCTCCAACAGGAAGTGCATAACTCACGACAAGAAAACCAGGAGTTACGAAATGAAATCGGAACCTTACGCAGAGAGGTAGCGGGTATTACTAGAAGTGGTAAAAACTCTGCGTCAGGGGGGGCGGATCTTGCCGGCGTCCATGAAAGATGTGTGAGCGCTGAGCTCCTCGCCTGAGCCCCTTTAATATCCGACAAAACTATCCTTTTGGCGCCTGGCTGGCCCTAGGTACTGTGGGTATCGCTTCAGCTGCCCCCGGTGCTGGTGAGGGGACTTTCCCCGGTCGAAATCGGTTAAGGTTTCGCTCCGCTAGTCGGCGGAGGGCGAAGTGACGGCCCAGGCCGTAATCCACGGCCTATCCTGCGGGGCTGCCCGACCTACGTCACGCTGCGTGCGGCGTGTGATACCGGAGTGGACTCGGTCTGCCGGCTCGGCGTTTGTTCTGCAGTTCCTGCTGGGTGCTTTTGAGCTGAGGTCTAGGGAGTGGACGAGGTCGCCCAGCTGTCGGAGGTGTGTTAACCGTGGACCAACTGCTCTTGCCTGGAGGTGCGCCGGCAAGGCGCCGGAGCCCCTTGGCGGGAAACTGTACCCTCCCGAAGACATTTGTCGGCGATCGCCTTCTTCTGAGACGCGCCTTTGGGGCCGTTGTGGCATGGTGGTCTGGAAGTGTGCTGGAGTGAGAAGGTGATATTCCTCTGTCGGCAGTGGGATCTGCCCTGTTGTGCACGCCCGGTGGTGTGCTTCGCTGTTCCCGGGGCCTATCAGTAACTAACGGCCTGCGGCCGCCATCTTGGCTCCATTTCTTGCTACGCAACAACTAGCTCCATGGAGTTCGCTCCCCCGGCGCCCCCCCTTTCATTACATCGGCACTGGCTGGCGCCTCCTTGGCTGGCCGCGGGGCGCCTTGCTACCAACCCATCGAGTGCACTATGGGGAAGGGAGATAGAAACCAGCCGAAACTGTCGTTCGATCAGCAGAAGCCGAAGGGTGCGGAGGGGACGCCTCCGGAGACCTCAACACAGCCTGCGACTGCTGATAGCACGCTGTGTGCGGATATCCGCAAACTGCTTTGCACCATGGAAAAGGGCTTGCAGGACAGTATGGCGGCAATTGGCACGAAAATTGATGCTCTCTCCTTCAGGATGGACCGCATGTCTGAACGGGTGGACAAACATGCTGAGAGGCTGGATATGGCGGAGCGGCGGCTGACAGAAGCGGAGGAGGCCCAAACGGAATGGGATAAAGATCGAAAGCAGTTCAGTCGCCTCCTCCAGGTTATACAAGACAAGACGGAGGACTTGGAAGCCCGTTCACGGCGCTCCAACGTCCGCATCACGGGCGTGGCGGAGTCTACCAATACTGGCAAGATGGAGCTGTTTGTGGAGAAGTTACTCTGTACACTACTAGGGGAGGACGTCTTCTCCCCTATGTTCATTGTCGAGAGAGCCCATCGCACCTTGGGACCGAAGCCGCAGCCTGGCCTACCATCGCGGCCGATCATTGCAAAGCTCTTGAACTATAGGGACCGTGATTTGGCACTCCGGCTGGCACGGGAGAAAGGGAACCTACAATACGAGGGCATGAACATCTCCCTCTATCCTGATTTTACAGCGAGAGTACAGGAGGAAAGAAAGCGCTTTGCCCCGTACAAAAAACAAATGAGAGACATGGGGCTAGACTACGCCATGTTGTACCCAGCGAGACTCAGAATTAACAAGCAGGGGCACTCGCACTTTTTTACGGACCCAGCAGACTTGAAAAAATCGTTAAAGGAGTGGGCCAAGGAACAACGTAACAGCCCGAGGGGTCAACGTGAGGATGAGGAGGAGGTCGCCTCTATGGACAGCCGAGGGTGATCCACCCTGTGACCCCATCATCAGCTTGGCTGGGTCGCGAGTGCACGTCATGTTACTACTGCAGGTCCTATGAACCTACTTCCTTGACTCTGTGGAGTGTGATTTTTGCTGCTTGTGACATGCTGCAGGGATGTAATATTGCCATGGTTTGCTGCCTGGTATTCGGACTGGGGGGAGCTCTCTTCCGACTGAGGGGTTTGTTATTTGTCAGTTTGCTTATGCTGGGGCTGGGGTGGGTGCCAAACGACACTGGGGGGTAGGGTGGGGGAGCTACTGAGATATCTGGTTCTTGCTTGATTGTATTGCTGTCTGGCTGGGAACCTCTGCCCCTGTGCTTTCGGCTTTTGTCCCTCCAGAGGGTCTTTGGGTTTGTAGAGTGTTGCTTTGGGGGGGGTTCAGGGTGGGTGGAGACGTGCTCTGTCTGACCGGGTTGGGGTTGGTCGGCTGTGGGGGGGTGGACGGTTGTCCTATTCTTCTATTGTTGCTCATGAAGTGTGGGCTGTCCAGGGACTGTTGGGGGGGGGGGTTTGATTCCGCTAGCTACTGGAATGTGTCTACTATGCCATCTGTTCTACTCTGATGTGCTCTCTGATATACAATGGCGAATGTTGAGACCCTAGTGCCGGAGAGCGGCCCTGGCTCTCTTCGACTGCTCTCATGGAATGTGAGGGGACTAAACGATTTTCGAAAACTTAGGAAGGTCCTGGCCTACTTGCAGCGACACCAGATTGATCTTGCTCTTCTGCAGGAAACCCACCTGCCATTGTCCAGTCCTATGCTGCAGACAAGGGGTCTTGGGAACGCTTGTGTTGCTGCAGGGTTCACTACGCATGCAAGAGGGGTGATCACTTGGGCTAATCCCAAATCTCAGTTGTCGCTACAACAGGTAGCAGTGGACCCGGAGGGTCGGTATGCGGTTGCTCGATGTGTGGGGAAAGGACTCGATTTGTTGCTTGTGAATGTGTATGGCCCCAATTATGACACCCCTGCTTTCTACGCCTCACTAGCGGACAGCTGTAGGCAATATGTGAGCTCTAGGATGCTGTGGGGGGGGGGACTTCAATTTTGTTTTGAACCCAGAATTGGATCGATCGGCTGGTTCCCCTAGGACCCCGGCGGCCTCAGCAATGCTCCTACTAACGGAACTAGTGAAACTTGATATGCTTGATGTGTGGCGCCATAGGCACCCTGGGAAGGGCGGGTTCACCCATTACTCAGCCTACCATAACCTGCACACGAGGATTGATTATTGGTTCATTTCCCGGTCCCTTCTTGATTCGGTGAAAGGGTGCGCAGTGTTACCTCGCACGCTATCTGATCATTCGCCACTACTTTTACAACTGGTTGCCCCACCTAGGAGGATTCCCCCGTTTACCTGGAGGTTCCCCCCGTATTCACTCCTAGACGAAGCCTTTAGAGGGGAACTGGCCGAGGACATAGATGTGTATTTCTCGACTAATGTGGGGTCGGTGGATAGTGTCCAGGTGCTCAGGGATGCTTTTAAGGTGTATATTAGGGGGATGACGATGGCTAAACACTCGGGGGTGCTCAAGGCCATCAGGCAACGGTTGAAATTGCTGGAAGCACAGTTGACTGATCTGGAACGGCGGGCGGGAGGTACGGATTCTGCTGACGTCACTGCCGAGCTTAAACCCCTGTTAGAGGAATTTCATGAAGAGGCGGACACGGAGATTAAGCATATGGGTAAATATGCCACAGCGCGCGCGTATGGGGAACGAGATCGCCCTGGCTCCCTTCTTGCCAAACTGATGCGCAACAGCAGGCCGCCCTTAGTGATCGAGGAGTTGGTAACAGCTACTGGTGAGGTGGTGTCGGAGGAGCAGGACATCCTGTCGAAATTCCATGCTTATTACACGGCACTGTACTCGTCGAAATCGGGCCACATTGAGGAGGAAATCGACGACTACTTGAGTTACATACAGATGCCCTTCTTGGCCGACTGGCAAAGAGAGTTTCTGATGGCCCCGTTCCAGAAAGAGGAAATAACGGAGGCGCTAGAGGGCATGAGGTCGGGTAGCGCTCCTGGGTCAGATGGCCTTACGGTGGCCTTTTACAAAGCCTTTCAGGATAAGCTGGTCCCATACCTGATGCTTCTTTTTGACGATATTTGTCAACAAGGCAGCATGACGAAATCTATGAGGGAGGCGCTGCTCATAACCATTTCGAAGCCGGGCAAACCCCCAAACGAATGTGGCTCTTATAGGCCGCTTTCGCTGATTAACGTTGATGCGAAACTATATGCGAAGGTCCTGGCGACACGTCTGGCTCTTCTTGTCCCGGACCTGGTTGCCCCGGAACAAGCGGGGTTTGTCCCTGCGCGTAACCTAACCTATAACATCCGCACTGTGTTGGGCACTATTCAACATGTCAGGCAAGAAAATAAGGCTGTTGCCATTTTCCTTGACATAGAAAAGGCCTTTGACTCAGTAGAGTGGTCGTTCATGCTCAGAGTCCTTCGTAAGTACGGGCTCGGAGAACCCTTCCTGCAGATGCTAGGGGCCCTGTACTATAAACCCACGACGCGGCTAAAGATAGGGAACCTGGTCACTGCCCCAATCGAGATCAGCAGGGGCACTCGGCAGGGCTGCCCCCTCTCCCCACTGTTGTATGCTCTGGTAGCGGAGCCCCTGGCCTGCGCCATAAGAGAATATCACAGATTTGAGGGGATCAACTTCCCTTCTTACCAGATCGGTATCTCAACCTATGCAGATGACACACTGCTGTATGTCCGTGACCCGGAGACAAACCTTTCGGCGGTCTTGCGGGAAGTAGTGAGGTTCGGGGCCTTATCGGGCCTTCGGGTCAATTGGAACAAGTCAGTGGCGTTGCCTCTGACTCCGGTAACTCTCCTGTTTGACTCGGAGTACCCATTACAATGGACTACAGACTCCATACGTTATTTGGGGATCCGCGTTCACACTGACCCTGAGATCCTGATACGCGAGAACTACGGGGTCGCCTATTCCAAACTGGTGGATGATGTGGAGGTGTGGTGCAGGCTCCCGCTGTCCCTAATCGGTAGGATAGCGCTTATGAAAATGGTGGTGCTTCCCAGATTCCTGTTTCTCTTCACGAACATACCTGTAGTCCTCTCTAAAGCCTTTTTTCGGCAGCTTACCCAAACACTTATTAAACTTGCGTGGGGGGGCAAACAGCCAAGGGTTCAATGGCAAACGCTCCTTCTTCCCTATGAGCGCGGGGGTCTGGGGGCTCCGGACCTGGAACGGTACTATAGGATTGCGCAGGGGGCACATCTCCACACATGGATCCACGGGGACCCTGGCATCCCGCATGTGAAACTGGAACGTCTCTTTGCAGACCCAGCACCTCTTCCGGCCACGATATGTTATCCGGCCGATCGGAGGGTCGGCAACTTGGATTCCATTGCTGCCACGAACCACGCTTGGCATGAAATGGTCCGCTCCCGAGAGAGTGTGCTGTTGTACTCTCCTCTACTGCGACTGGAGTGGGCAGTGTGGTTAGCCCCGCAAACGGAAAAAGGCGTCCTGAAAGCGTTGCGGGAGTTGGGCATCGACAAGATGGGGGACCTTTTCTTAAATGGCACAATGAAGACGTCGCAGCAGGCTCTCCAGTCCCACCCTGGGGCGACACTATTGCATAGCTTCCAATACCACAGGGTCCGTAGAGCTGCTCTGGTATTACTGGGCCCGGATTTGACGGAGCCACAGGAAGTGCCTGAGCTCACGTATGTAATTAAAACCGCCTCTTCCCGTAAATTGGTGACTACTCTTAAGAAACTTGGTGATGGGCACCGGCAGTGCCCCCCCTCCAAGGCTCGATTGGCCTGGCAGTGCGACCTTCAGTCTCCGATCTCGGACGAGATGTGGCACTATTGCTGCGCGAACACTAGGAAAATTTCACTTAATAGTAGGCACCGTTTGATTCCCTTTAAGTACCTGCAGCGGGTATATTATACGCCGGACAGGCTATACAGGTACGGGCTGCGGGAGTCTGCGGAATGTGAGCGTTGCCATTTCCCTATAGCCGATTTTCTACATATGTCCTGGACTTGCCCTAGTATTCATAAGTTCTGGAGTGAGGTCTTCACGGAACTTAGCTCTATCCTGGGTGTGGAGATTCTGCCCTGACCGGCGCTGGCGTTGCTGGGTTTCTCTAAACCGCTGCCGGTGGCATTGAGACGACTTGCTGATATGGCGTTGCTGACGGCCAAGCACCTGGTTGCGTTGTGCTGGATGAGGGGACCGGTCCCTACTAGGAAGCGCTGGGAGGCGGATCTGCTGTACTGTTGCACGCAATCGGAGGTGTATAGTGAACTGCTTCCCCCAAAAAGTCGCCCTAAGAACTTCTGGGGGTTATATAAGGAATTCCGGAGCGCTCGGGGGGATGGTGAGTCAGATCCTGAGGGGGAGGAGTTGGATGAACTGCAGGAGAGTGGGGTGGCGATGGTTGAACTTGATGAGAATTGTGGTTGAGAACTTACATGTTGAAGGTGGATGGGGGACCCCGCCCGAGTCTCACCTGTGCAGTGTGATGTGTGTATGCCTATGACAGCTGTGCTGGATGGTGATTTGCATAGTCCTTCTCAACTTTTGCTCTCCTTGGGCCCTTGGGTCCGTGGCTGTGAGCTCTACGTTTGGCTATAGGCGTGGAGGTTAGTGCAGGTGGGCGGGTAGACACGGGTATAGGTAGGCTGGCTAGTTTGTGGGGTGGGGGTTTGGGTTTTTCTTTGGATTGGTATTGTGGTTTACTGCACCTTTTTATTTCTCCCTTCCAGGAGACTTTATCCTCATGTCTTTAAGGGTTGACTTTATACATGTGAACTGACTGCATTGCCCTTGCACACCGAACTTTGTTTGTGGCCTCTGCTCTGGGATTTGGGTGTGAACTACTGTTGCCGCCGGCCTCCGGGTTGTAGGCGATGAGGGCTGTGTGCAATTGCAAAGGTGTAATAAAGTACAAATTTAATTTTAAAAAAAAACTCTGCGTCAGGAAAGGGCTCTTACATCAAAGAATGGACTCTTCTCCCACCAGCATCATCCCAGGAAAGGGTTGCCCAGGGTTTCTTTTCTACACCAGCCACAAACCCCTCTTCCCCTAGCACAACTCCCACTGTACATGTGATACAGAACCCTGGTATCCCTTTGGCACATCCCAAACGTTTCTATGGAGACCCCAAAAAATTAGAAACCTTCCTTAACGAAAGTAGACTACACTTTCTCTGTAAACCCGCCATATTTCCAGACGACACATCCAAAACCTCCTTCATGATTCATATATGGGGGTTAACACTGCCGGTTGGACTATTCCATTAATGGAGCGTAACAATCCAGTGCTGCACAACTTTAAGGACTTTTGTGCAGAGATGAGGAAGTTGTTTGATCGAGGTTAGTGGTTCCCTAACACCGATACCACTGGCATCACGATACAGGACCGGATCAATCTCGGTCCCCTTTTAGACATTGCTGCTTGAAATAATTAGAGTGGTGGAAATGAGAGCGGCTCATTCCAGTTGGTCAACTCCTCGTGACTGTTATGGGGACACCAAGGACAATGACGTGACTGTTGTTCTGTGGCAGTGGTGGAGCCTGTTTGTCTTTTTAATGAAGAGATACTAGCTTGCTGCAGTCTCTGTGTATGACAGCTGAGCCACCATCTTGCTTGGGCATTGTCCTCACAGTACACTCTATTCTCCATCTTATCACTTTCCACCCAGCCAAATCTAAAAGAAGGGGCATATGGTGTAATCAGTCCATGGCAAACAACCTTCTTTTCTCATCCATGTTTTTTAAGACCCCTTCAGAAAAATTGGACTAACGCGTGATTTCCTAACCTGAATATAACATTCATTATGATGGAAAACTTGACCTATTGCAGTCCATATTATGATGCATATCAAACTCTACCCTTATTTTCTTGCTTGCTTTTTAAAACTACCTATGTCACAAGGTATTTGATTTTGTTATTCTGCATTAGAGCTTGTTTTTTACTACTTGCCTGGTAAATTTACTGACATACTTTATTAGCTCTGACATGTTTACAGTCTCTTGCAAACCTGCCTGTACTAGCACTTGTCTTACTCTCCAAAACCATGTTAACAGTATGGCTAAAAATGACAATTATCTGGGGACGTGGCCAAGAGGTCCAACATAGTGGATGCGTTTTAGCCTGCCTCCCGTATTCCCACAAATATGTCTCATATTCCTGCTAGCAAGCCCCTTCCCAAATGCTATTTTGCAACATTGTTGCCGCCTAGTGCCACCCGGCTCTTTCACTGCAGCATTTCAGCTCTAAGGCAGCAGGGATGCCAAGTCGAAGACCATGGGTAACGTGGCCTGGGCTGCACGTTGGTACTGCACCCTACCATACTCGTGGCCTAGTAGCAGGCAGGTGGTGTCCAGGCTTCTCGGGACTTGGGCCTGCCAGCAGGTGGGCACGCCAGAGTCCTGTGGGTTGGTGGGGTGGCCGCAACCCTAAATTTGCAGCATTGAGGCCGCCCGGTTTTTGGGGCATTTTCCGGCTCCTTCACTACAACATCTCACTCCCGCGGCATTGGGACGCTAAGTCGGAGGGGGCATGGCCTGGGCCGTGCATTGTGAACGCACCCTGCCCCAATTACTGCCTGGAGATACGTGGTTCTCCAGCGCTAGTATTCGGGCATTGCTGAGGCCTCAGCCTGCCGGCTGTAAAGCAAGCCGGATCCTGAGAGATCTATGAAGAATCCTCCCAACGACAGGTGGATACAAAGGTGAGAGAAACCATGCCCCTCGCGGGGGCCCTTTGACGGCCCATGCGCAGCCCTCGGACAAGGCATGATTGTAGGGCACAGCAACAACCTTGTGGCGTTTATAACCTGCGAATCAGCTACTTGCGCCACAACTCATATATGGACATTTAATATGGAGTAGATAGGTGTTCAATGCACGAAAGATATAGGGCTGAAACTGCAGAACCACCCAGTACAATAAATTGGTTTGGGGGAGTGTGGTGATCAGCCAATGTGACACCAATAAGAGGCCAATAATAGCTGGAGCAAATCAGCCAGTCTTAACCACAACTTCACTGGGGCCATTCAGCAGAGAAGGGAGAGACCACAGGCAGGTGCTCGATAGGTGGGGGGTGTAAACACATATCTGGAGATGGATGGGCTAGGACCTGGTCCAGAGTGTTGGGTGAGGTAGACCCTCCTGAGTGCTTGACTCCCTAAAGGCATGCCCGGAGACCCCCACAAACCTATGAAGATACGTTTCTGTGCACCACAATAAGCTCAATTACTACTTACATCGCCCTCGATAGACATCCACCACACAGCCAACCTGTCTAAAAGCCAGGCAACTGGCCATACCATGAAGCAAAACACAGTGGATAAATTCACTGGCGCGTGCATTGGCTCCACCACTACAAATGACACCCCAACTACAACACCAGATAATGCTACACTCATCACCCTGTTAACTCAATCGAGAGAGTTGCTGGATGCCAAAATTGGCGTGATCGGAGCAGATGTCATGCTGCTACATCAGGATCTTTGCAATGCTGTGGAGCGAGTAACTCGGGTGAATCTAGTATCTCAGGTGCAGAAGATGCCATCACTATACTACAAGGGAAAGTCAACGCTCTTCACATGGGGACTGGCCACACAAGTTGAGGGTGCAGAATGGCGGGCCCATCATAATTTCCTGCGATATGTGGGATTATCAGTGGGAAGTGAGGGCTCCGAAGTTCGCATTCCTAGATCAATGGCTCAAAACCTGGATCCCCGATGGAAATCTGTCCTCCTGCTTCGTCCTAGAGTGTGCCCACAGAGCACTCATTGTCAAACCTCCAGATGCCCAACCTCTCCCAGTCATCGCTCGGATCCTAAATTAACACGATAGGGACATCATCCTCGGACAACCCCAGACGCAAAAGTCCCTTACCTTCGGATCCCAACTGATAAAGATCTTCCCAAACTACACCAAATTGGTACAACAACAGAGGCAATCCTTCACTACCACGAAAACACGCCTTTGTGAACAGCAAGTCCAATACATGATGCTTTTCCCGGCCCGTCTCCGAGTCCGCTACAATAAAAGCACCCTGTTCTTCGACACTCTTGAGGAGGTCTTTCAATAGGTGGACGAACACTGACCGGTCAAGCCTCATTCGCGGCCACCTCGTGACTCTGAATCATCCTCCGATGACCAACACCTCCATCAGCATAATAATAAAGAGTATAAACGAAGGCATTGACAAAGGTCATCGTGGCTCTCACGCTCTCAAGGTGACCAACATGCTGAGACTTTGTTTATGTACTGATCTTCTCAAATCCCTGAGACATTTGCTAGGGATGGGTTCTCCGGGGAACCATTGGACGGTTTCAGCTCTCACCCCCTGTTGGGGTGGGAACTGTTTACTCTCCCCGATAGATGCTTCATTGTTCTCTGAGGTATTGGGGTGGGAAGGGGTGAGAGAGGGTGGGGGTGGAAGTTACAATAACTGCTGTTTTTAGACTTAGTGGTTAAATTGAACCCATTAAACATCATCTCTTCTTGGCACTCGAGCTGTACACCTCCAAATCTTTCATGCTACACACCACAATGTCACATCAGAACTGTAAACTCCAGTGGGGGAAATTAAGGTAGCCACCTGAGGTCTCCTAGACAAGATCAAACAACGGTGCAATCTTCAAATACACAAAACGCATAGATGCAGATGTCCTGCTATTATAAGAAACTCACTTAATGGGGAATCAAGCCCCATGTCTGGCCAGCTTTGGTTTCATACCTGTCTTCCACTTCAGCTTCAGGAGGGGCTCCAGGGGTGTAGCTATACTGATCCACCGTAGAATCTCATTTACACATACTCCCACCTGGGCTGATATGCTGGGCAGATATGTATTCATTCAAGGCATGATCGGAGGAGAACCTATAGTGCTGGGTAGCATATATGCCCCGCCTCTTAGTTAAACATTTATCAAATGTATTATTGATACCTAGGGAATTATATTATTTATTTTCAGAGTTTTGTATATCGCGAACAGATATCAGAGCCCTTTACAATATGGAAAGAGGACAATCGGGTAGAAAACTTCATAGGGCAATTTGTGCAAACTTAGCGAACAGTGCAAGGTAATAAAATGTGATTGTGTGGTAGATTCAGGCAGAGTAATACCTGGGAGAGACAAACAGGCAAACAGAATTTGCAGCATTTATGTTCAAGTGAATTTAGCCAGGAGGATCGATTTGACTTTTTTTTTTAAGGATGCAGTGGATGAGATAAGTCTAGTTTCTGGAGGGAGAGCATTCCAGATCCTGGGAGCCATCCCTGAGAAGGAGCGCTTGTATGTTTTTTTCTTGTGGAATCTTTGCGGTTTCAAAAGGAGAGTTTCTGCGCTTCTTGTGGTTCTTGAGCCTTCTGAGATTGTCAATTTCTGCACAATATAACTGGGCGAACTGTGGTGTAAGGCCTTCTGAGCAATGCAAGCGATTTTCAGATGTATTCTGGCTTCGAAGGGTAGCCAATTCAGAGATTTTAAGTCAGGAGAGATGTGTCCTGACCACGACAGATGGTGCCCCACAGCCATACACTACACGCAAAGAGTCTTGCTTGGGGCCAATGGTGGAGGCACTGGGTTGGTTCTTGCAGCAGGCTTCACATACTCCTCAACCGCTCATGGGTCGTTCTCTGGATTAGACTACATCTTCATCACTAGGGAGCACATTCATAGGCTGGTTAAAATGGAGATCTTGCCCAGAGGCCTGTCAGATCACTCCCTCATTCAGCTTTAGTTAGGAATAGGTCCCAGGCAGTCCCCATTGGTGACTGTTGCCCTGGCACTTGCGCGATCCCAGATACAAAACCAACCTCCACAAAGCCCTTCTAGAGAACTTTTTATTAAATGAAGAGACTGCAAGTTCCGCCACAACACCATGGGAAGCTATGAAACCAACTAATCGGGGATTCAGCATTAGTTACTGTACAGCGGCCTAACATTAGAAAAAGCATACCATGATACAACTAGAGGCCCAGATCATAGAATCTGAGCGACGTGCACAACAGAGTAATGGCATTAGTGCTCGCTAACAATTAGGAATGCTGCAGAGAAGATATCAAAGCATCCTACTAGATGAGGCCATGCATACCTGGTAGGTTACGCAAAGTAGGCTATATCAATGGGGGGATAAATCTGGGAAACTCCTACACAGGCTGCGCCAACACACTTTAAAACTGGTTCAGCTCCCTATTATTAAATCACACATGGTTGAGATGCTCACCAACCCCGCATATATTGCCAGATCATTTGTTGAATTCTATCAATCCCTCTACACCAAGCACAAAGTCCTATCTGAATCTCAGATAGAAGACTTTTTTCGAGATATACCACCATGTAGTGTAGTTCCTATATTCCCAATAGGCTCTGCGCATTGGAATAATATATCCTATATATGTGACGTAGGACTTATGTCGACTGGGTCTCTATCGAATATATTAACCTTAATTGTGAGTGCTAGTAAGCTCAGAGGTCACTAGAACCTTTCTCGTATTCACAAGAAGGGATTAGTTTCTGACAACCGCATAAACATGACAACTTTGTTTCCCCAAGATAGAACATATCTTCAGAGTCGTGGAAACAATAGATAGATATTTTACTCAGTCATTCGTGCATGCTTCGTTTCACCAGAGGTGCAGAGAAATAGAGAGACAGGCGTTTTCAATAAAAGTATTTATTGAACAGTCTTCTTTCTCATGCAGTAGAAATAAACTGCTACAATCGTAATACTGGCTGTAAAGTATAATGCGTACAGCAAGAAGAGTATTATAAAATAATACTGTAAAAGCATGGTATGGTATCTAAGCCATAAAATACATACATAAATAAATAAAGAGTAAAAGTACTCAACGGGTTTTTCCAAAAAACGCCTACCCCGATGTACCTAACCTAAGTCTAGTACGAGGGAAGAAGGAAGTGTGGTGTAGCATAAGTTTAGTATTCTTTTTGCCAAGAATCTATCCTGGATTTCTCGGCAAGAGAAAAGACAGCGTCTCTCTCAGTGCGTCTGTTGGAGGGTCGGCTTCCTTCGGCACTTGCTGTAGCGAGATGCGTCGGGCAAGTAGATAGTCTAACTGCTCCAAACCACCTTGAGTTTGCTTGGGCAAGTGTGGGCATATTTATACCTTGAAGGTGCTGAGTTTGACGTAAAGGTGGACATAATAACTTCATCAAAGAGTCTCAGTTCTTGAAAACTCCATGAGTTCTTGGACAAATCAATATTCAAGCCAGGGGAAGTCCCTAACTGCTGAAGCCGAGTTTTCCAAGAAATCGTTGTGGATTTTCGCAACTAGTGGAAGTAGCCATGCCGTATTTGGACTGCATGGGCTTTGTCTAAATATGGTTATGATTTCTATGCCTATATAAGGACAAGGTTCTCTAACCTATATAAGGGCATGAATCGGGAAAATTACACTAGGGTCTTAAAATACTATACAACAACCAAAGACACTATCCAATGCCGAGCGAGATTCCCTCAAAACCCCTATCTTGGTTCGAGGAATTAACTTCAGCCATCTCTGAAATAACACCCAGTAAGTCGCTGGGACCAAACGGATTCGTCAGCGAATTCTTCAAAACATTTGCAATGACATTGGGGCCGCTATATATCGCGACCATCAATGAAGCCCTCAAAAGTAGATGCGGGCCTCCAGACTGGAGACATGCTGAAATCGTAGTCTTCCTTAAACCGGGACACCCGCCTTAATCATGTACATTATATGGTTAATCTCTCTTTTAAACATTAAAGCCAAGCTACCTGCCAAGGTACTTGCAAATAGACTGGTCCCACATCTCAAAGACCTAATCCATCCAGACTAAGCTGGTTTCATGCTACAAGGAGTGACCTGGCATAACATATGCAGAGTTCACAATGCGATTGCCACTATAGATCGACTGGACAGACCAGCAGCACTACTCCTAGTAGACATGGACAAGGCATTTGACTCTGTCTGCTTGTCATACTTGTTCATACTGTTGAGGCATTTAAACATGGGCCCCCAATATATAGCACTGGTGAGATTATTATATACAGCCCTTACGGCCTCCATTCCATTGGCAAGTGTCACATTGACCCATTTCCAAATCCAATGAGGAACCAGACAAGGTTGCCCCCTCTCCCCACTGTTATGTACCCACGTCATTGAGCCTCTTACAGCTTGGGTGAGACAGGATGCACTTTACTGTGGCTTTGAATGGACTCAAGAAATTTCTGACCATATGGCATTGTACGCTGATTATATACTATTCTTACTTACTGACCCCAACTGCTCAGACACAGAGTACTTCAGATAATGTGTATCTTCAGCAAGACTTCTGGCCTCCCCATGAATAATACTAAATCCCTGATCTGGCCAATAAGAGGGACCCTGGGGAATGGCTGTTGGGCAGAGGGACTTACACTGGTCAGACATGGCTTCACTTACCTGGTTGTCTGTGTCAGATAGCCAAGCTGTCTCATGGGAAAACGTAACCTAGAAGTAATGGCAGAAAAGGTTAAAATTGAGGTGAAGAATTGTTCTACACTTCCATTGTCACTTTATGGAAGATCAGCCTTCTTCAAGATGGCTTCTCTGCCTAATTACTATATCAACTACAGTCCAACCCTTACCCAATCCGCTTGTCCTGGTTTTGTCAAATTAATGCAATTCTGGGACACTTCCTAAGGGGGAGGGGTTGCACAGCCCGGGTGTCCTTCCACACCTACACACAATCCACGTACTGCGATGGTATAGCTGCCGCCTATACACAATCCTACCATGCATCTACACATCGGCAGATCCTGAACGAATGGTGGTATGGGCCCAGAGATGACCCTGCATACAAAGTTGAACAGTGGATTATGGGAGAACCCTTCTTACATTCACTCCTCTACAGCAGGACCAACCCCAAAGACCTTTTCCCAGCGACACGTGTGGTGATAATGACCTGGCGACGTACCCTTTGCCGAACTGGTTGGTGGGGTCATGTTCAATCAATCAATCAATCAAAGACATTTATAGAGCGCACTACATACCCGTAGGGTCTCAAGGCGCTGGGGGTAGGGGGGTGCCGCTACTGCTCGAACAGCCAGGTCTTCAGCTTCTTCCTGAAGGAGAGGTGGTCTTGGGTCAGGCGCAGGTCGGTCGGGAGGGAGTTCTAGGTCTTGGCGGCTAGGTAGGAGAAGGACCTTCCTCCTGTCGTCGCTCTTCGGATGCGGGGGACGGCGGCGAGGGCGTGGTTGGCTGATCGGAGGTGGCGTTTGGGAGCGTAGAAGTTGATTCGGTTGTTGAGGTAGCTCGGGCCTTGGTCGTGTAGGGCTTTATGTGCGTGGGTGAGGAGGCGGAAGGTGATTCTTTTGTTGACGGGGAGCCAGTGTAGGTCTCTCAGATGTCCGGAGATGTGGCTGGTTCGTGGGATGTCGAGGATGAGTCTGGCAGAGGCGTTCTGGATCCGCTGGAGTCTCTTCTGGAGTTTGGCGGTGGTACCGGCGTTGAGGGCGTTGCCGTAGTCCAATCGGCTGGTGACAAGGGCCTGGGTGACGGTCTTCCTGGTCTCGGTGGGGATCCACCAGAAGATCTTCCGTAGCATGCGTAGGATGTTGAAGCACGCCGAGGAGACGTTGTTGACTTGCCTGGTCATGGAGAGGGAGGAGTCCAGGATGAAGCCCAGGTTGCGTGCATGGTCTGTCGGTTTGGGTGCGGTGCCCAGGGCGGGAGGCCACGAGGAGTCGTCCCAGGCGGAGGGAGAGGAGCCCAGGATGAGGACCTCCGTCTTGTCTGAGTTCAGTTTCAGGCGGCTGGTCATCATCCACTCGGCTACCTCTTTCATTCCTTCGTGCAGGTTGGCTCTGGCGGCGGCGGGGTCGTTGGTCAGGGAGAGGATCAGCTGGGTGTCGTCGCTACTTGCGGATGTAGGCGTGAAACCCTCGCCTACATCCGCAAGTAGCGGACCTTCAGGGATTCCGCAGCTGGGATCGAATCAGAATCTCAACCCTGGGCGACGTCATGAAGGGGTCATCCTTAAACCCTTCCAAGACTTCCAAAAATAATTCTCCATGCCCCATACCCAATTCTAAAAATACTTACAATTGAGGCATGCCCTTCATCCCTATATTAAGGACCTTACCAATCTTCCAGAATCCAGCCCACTAGAAGGCAAGCACCTGATGGGGGACCTAGGTTATCACAAAATATTGAAAATGTACCAAACCCTGGTTACGGATAACCCCACAACTTTGCCTACCCTAAGAGCATACCGGTGTGGAACCGATTGATGATGACGATTGGGCTGAGGCACTTCAATCAACACAAGAAGCAGCAATCTCCACCTGACTCTGTCTCATACAATTCAAATATCTGCACAGGGTAGATTACACTAGAGATAGATTATGGATGTGTGGGTTAATCCTTCTCCGCATTACCTTCAGTGTCAATCTGAAGATGGCACCTTCTTACAAAGAATTTGGACATGTCCTGTTCTAGAGCACTTTTAGCGCGGCATGCTAAATTGCCGGACACCAGAGCTGGCACAGAATTTACCTATATCCCTGAAACTTGCACTCCTACACTGCACAGAAGGAATAGGGGGAAATAGATATAAAAGGCACCAATTATTTTTAGGCCTCATACTTGCAAATGAGACATGGCCACCCACCCCGTGTAATCCTTTGGAAGAAAGGTATGGACTTTATCATGGAATTGAAACTCCCTGTCTTTATCTCTCTGGGTTGCTAACAGAAACACACCAACATTTGTAAGAGGTGGGCCACCTACAGAAATATTCCCCTAGAGACACACAATACAGCAGATTTTCAATTAGAAAAAGAGATAATAACATATGAGCATGAATAGCGAGATACCAGCTTTATCAAATTGCGTATACTTGGGAGACGAGAGACCAAGGCAATAATGTATCATGATATGGCACATAGTTAGATACCTGTGTTATTGTATTATGTTTTCAGCCCAGAATATTCATCTGGTGATGGGGACTAAGGATATTATCTGATTTATCCTACAGATGAAGTGTATGTCTCGTTGCTCAGATATTCTGCCCTGCTATTCTGAAAGTCAATAAAATGTGTTCACAAAAAAAATGCTAACTTCTGCTCTGATTCATGCAAGAAATGAAGCATTTTCTGTTATAACAGGACCTCAAAGAAATAGTCCAGGGTCTAGTAGACTTGAATAAAAGGTATACTCTGCGGCATTCGAAAACTTCAACATGCGCCGCTTAAAGCCATCTTTTTGTGCAGCTGCTTTGCTGAGTAAGGGGGTGGACTCCTGTAAGAAATTGTATTATTTTTTGAGGTGGGAGATTGCCCACCTCAAGAAATAATCACAAATCTGGTCAGGGTGAACCCTCAAAGTCACTAAATTAACCTGGTAGCTATTTACACAGCAGACAGGCAATGTGTAAAGTAGCATGCAGTACCAAAACAGCAATAAAATAAAAATGGCAAACAATAATAATTAGAATTAGAAAAGTAGAGTAATCTCTTGGCATCATGTTCTCTCCCTTTCAAGCGCTCCTCAAGTGTTGGATGTGGCTCAACAGGCTGGTCAAGCAGGATTTTACACTGTGGTGTCAAAAGTAGCCTCGCAGCCCCCACCCTACATATTCTGTTGAGCTGAAAGGAGTCATTTCTGCCCCTTCGGGTCAGCATATTATGTGCTCCTAGGAGGCATTTCACACCTATTCAAGTCTGAGCACTGGCTGAAAGCTGGCAATAGTCTTTAAATATTTTTCTAGCTGGACCCATTCCTAAGACTGAGTATTAGTATTTTAATCTGTACTCTGGTTTTCTACATAGCACAGCTAAGCTCGCCACAGTGAAAATAGCGAGAATGGGAGAGAATGTGGCCTAATGGCTAGGGCGGTCGACCTTGGAGCTGAGCAACCGGGTTTGAGTCTCGACAGGGACGCTCAATATTCTGTGATTCTGGACAAATCACTTAATCTCCCCGTGCCTAACAAAAAGGAATGAGTCCATCTGTAATGTAACTGGTGCTCATGTAAACTGCTCCGATACCTTCGAGTCTAGTTTGCGCTATATAGAACGCCACAAAAACAAAATGAAGGCCTTCTTACCGTAGGGACATGATATTATTAATTTTCTACATGCCCCACTTTTAAATACCATTCACTCAATCGTGTGGGCTGCAAAAGGTACACCGTAGCGACTTAGTAATATTTAAAAGGAGTGTTTTGTCATGTTTTGACGGGGTTTACTCTTAGTAGTCAGGTTACACAGGCTGCCCTGAAGTTATGTCCTGCCACATTATTGAGCGGCACAACAGGTGCTGCTGTCCACTAGTGGGATTTAACTTCCAGGCCCTGGGTGCACTTTCTACACCGTATCTTATAATAGGGACTTAAAAGCAAGTTAAATGTGCCAGTGAGGAATAAGGCCATTCAACCATGTTTAAAAGGAGAGAACAGGTGCTCTTCCCCTGGCTAGCCAGTGCAAAGTGCACAGACTTCTAAAGCCAGCAAAATATAGAGTCCAGGAAAAGGTGAAAAATCTGGAATGACCACGCAAAAAAGGTGAATTTCCTACAACTGCCTTGACCATTTCACCACCATACATCTTTTCTTGAGCTAACTCTGCATCGAGGGCAGATCAACAACTTAACTTGCCTACCTAATTCATTGACTCCTGCACTCTGATCACTTAAACTGAAGATATCTCCAAGTCGCTCTTTCTGATAAAACCTGTCTTTAATAACAAAGCATGCTCTCAATCAGTTTCTCTCTGACTCTGGTCTCGAAATTGAAAATTCAGTTTCTACAGCTACCTTGATGATTATCTTCTTTCCATCACTCAAGAGAGGACTGGAGCAATTACAAAACAATTAACAACTCTCTCCCCATTCTTGCTAACTACCATCTTTTACAGTGTGGACTGTGCTCATCATTCCTCAACTTTAGTTTGTTTTAGGATGTACACAGTGTACATTGTTGGTGAAGGATACCTCGTTTTCCAGTGTTTCAAACCTATACAAGCTACAGCTTATCCTCACGCTTGCACTGCTTTGTTACTTTCAATGCCCATGCTCTATGTTAAACACTCTGTTGCACACTGGCCTTTTACACATTCTATATAAAACATTATGGGCCAGATGTATCAAGATTCCGATTTGCGATTTCTAAATAGCGATTTTTTGCGAATCGCTATTTAGAAATCGCAAAATGGAATGTATGTACAAAATCGCTATTTTTTAGCGATTCCTTATTATTCTTTAATTGCGAATTCGCATTTTGTGAATTCGCAAATAAAGAATAATTTCCAATGCATTCCTATGGGCCAGGAGGCCCATAGGAATGATAGTGCAATAATTCTCAAATTGCGAATTCGCAATCAGCTAATCACAATTTGAGAATTATTCCAAGGGTGCAGGGGTGTCTCAAAGACACCCTGTTGCACCCCTGAAATTTACATGTGTGTGCATGTGGCACACATACATGCCCTAAGGGCATGTATGTGCCTCACATGCCACCCTTACAAATGCCAAATAGGGCATTTTTAAAAGAAATATCAAATTACCACCAACTACAAGTTGGTGGTAATTTGCGATTTCTTAACACAAAATAACAATTTCAAAATGTTACATACATATCTTTTAAGGAATCACAAAATTTGCGATTCCTTAAATGCTATGGCAAAATATGGAATTGCAAATTATTGCGATTCCTTAAATTGCGATTTTTTTCATACATATGAAATAATGCAAAAAGGCCGTTTGCGAGTCGCAAAGGCCGAAATTCTGTGAATTTCGGCCTTTGCGAGTCACAAAAGCCTTGATACATGTGGCCCTTAATAAATCAATAAATCTTCTTAGTAACACCAATCCGTTAAGTTGCCATTCCACAGATGCCTTGCTCAACCGACCCTGTGTAAGCCTCAGCCTTATGCATGGCAACTCATTGGCTCCTACTTGAAGCTGCAACCGGGGAAGAGTGCACTTGTTTATCTAACACTCCTTAAAGCCAGACCTGTCTTGTCTCTTACAAGTATAATTGAAGTTTCACTTGGTTTGTACATTATTAATTTGTAAATGTGTGCTGCAGGCCAATAAAACATACAAGTCCTCATTTTTAAGATGAGATAGAGGCATTCAAATAATTAAATGTACAGAGAAGCAATCTATGTTCTCAAACATATAGAGATGCACGAGGAAACATTAACAGGCACAGGATCAACAGGGTCTACTGGATCTCAACTGTGGTGGTTGTGATCATTTGTCACTGTTGTCGAAGGTTCCGTTCTACTGAGGCTTTGGAAACTAGGCCAAGTACAACTTCCTGCACTTGACTCACAGGGTAACGAGTCAAGTGAAGAAGGGGTTGTACTTCTAAGGAAGGAACTGTCGAGGGGGACATTTTCAGAGCTCAACAATCAATAAACAAATGCAATTAATCATTTTATTTTTTTTGCGAAAAATATTTTAATATCACATCTGTATGAAATGCTACAGAGTTACACAATTATCAAGTTTAAGGTTAAACAAACTTACCCCTATGCTTGTACTGAAATTCTGCACTCACTCAGTGCCTTCCCTGCTTTATGGTGTTTCTGCCCCTCCCCCATGATCAGGGTGGGCCCATCATATAGGTTGAGTTTAGGCAAAATTAGACACAGGTTTCTCTTAGCCCCTTGCAACTGGTGGACTAGATCATGCAATTCTTTAAAACTAACGGTAAATCTTTATTGTGGTTTGGCTTTGCTTGTTATTGCAATCTCCCAGTTTCTGGAGGCTATGGCTCGCTGTACCTGCTCAGCGAAGGGCTAAGTCTGGTCAGTGCAGGGTGTTGTACACATCGGTGTACAATGGTTGGCGGCTTTGGTGGGAAGTCTTCACCCAGTGGTCTTGCATTTCTCAGGTTCGCACAGACCGCTTCGGTGTCAGCTTGGCTGGCAGAACTACTGAGGACTGGCTGTTGGGAGATGAACCTATAGGCAGGATGCCAGTAAAGGGTGTGGCAGCCAGGCCAGACATCCCTTTCACTTGTGGCTTCCCAGCAGACTTCTAGCTTCGGTGGTGACTGGACCCTCTTGGTTTGGCACACGATGGCATCAGCAGCAGTCTTCTGACTGGTTGGCATGTACTATGCCGTTCACCTTTGGAACCATGCTGAGAAAGAGTGAACAACTTATCTCAGCACAGTCCGATTCCGAGGACGATCTAACTATATAGCTAGCATCTTCTGAGTGTCCCACTCACGGGGTGCACAGACAGTCTATCCTCCAGCAGGGTCAGGTATTCTCCTACTCTCTCTGAGCCAGAAGGCAGTTTTTTAGGTATTAGGCAGACCTACAGATTCTTCACCAAGTTTCAGATTTCAGGTGATGGCCTGTCACCTCTGGGGGACTTGATGTCATGCAGACACTAGCCCTGGTGTACAGCAGCTGTCCAAGTACTCTCTAGAGCACTCCTTCTTCGGTCAAGACAAACATGGAACTGGGACAAGGTGGAGTGGTTTGGGTCCCACGTTTTTACTCCTTTTCCAGACAGCTGATGTGGATCCACCGTCTAAGGTTCAGGGACTGGTATGTGGTGGTTCCCTTTCAAGTGTAATTTTCTAGCTGCAGTGCAGACCGCCTTTGTGCAAAATGATGGCTGTCTGAGCATGAGTGTCTAAAACATGGATGCAATGAAGTGTGAAATCATCAGTCCTCCTGAAGTAGCAATCAGGAACAGAGAACAGGAATATTCCCACCTTTAACAACAGAATCTGCTGACTTCCACCATGGATCAAATAGCATTGCTCACTAAAATCAATCTGCATTCCGTTGCTGAAAGGTCCTCCCTGAATTTCCAAGGCTAGCCCTGTCTTCATTCTCCCTCACTCCGGGTGTCTGGGTCTCTCTCCTTTGTTTTCAGGAAGGAGAGAAATTCACTGCATGGCCATCCAACATGGATCCCAGTGGTTGGGGCAAACATATCCACAGTGCACAGAATCTCACTATCCTCTCATGTACGTTCCACATTCTTCACGCACACAAGCACTAAACACATACACTGGATGTCTGTGCAAGGGTCCGAGCGCCATCCTGAAGCAACATTTTTAATTGAGTGTAGGCAGTTTTCCCATTCCATTTGGATGAAGAAAAGAGGTCTGGTCAGAACTATTAATGACCAAACATCAGTACACTGCCATCAGCACTTCATGTCAACAACTGCGGCTGGGCGTCGGCTGGGCGTTGCTTCACGGAGCGGCGGACGTCTTCTGCCTTCCGGGCCCTCAGGCTCCCTCCATTACAGCGGGACGTTGGTTTGGTGGTGCGCCACTTGCTTTGGACAGCCGGGAGGCTCGGCGACCGGCTGCCTAGTGGAACCTGGACTGCCGCACGATCCCTCCATCGGGCCCGTGCGATCCGGAGGCGGAGGGTCCAGTTGTGCACTGTGCCGAGTGGCTGACTGCGGCTTGGCTCCGTGAGTCGGGGGCGCCGGCTCTGCTGCCATTCCTTGGCTTCTCTGCTGGGGGGCCTCGCGCCGCCATTTTCTCGAGCGGCCACTGCTTGTGACGCAGGTGCTCTTACTTACTGCTTGGACGGCCTTGTTCCGCAGCCCCGCCGCCATGTCGAACTTGCCTCGCAAAGGGAGGACAGTGAAGGAAGTGGCCTCCAAGGCATCGCAACCGCCAAACTCCCCAGGAGCGAGTGGCTCGGCGAGACAATCGGATGAGGAGGCGCCGGCCACCAAGGCCTTCATGTCGGAACTCTTCGCCTCGATCAAAGAGGACATCTCCGAACTAAGGGCCCAGCTAGCGTCGGACCTCCGTGAGGTGCGGAGGGATGTGGACGGCATCGGTGAGCGGGTGGCCGTGTTAGAAGACCATGACCTGAGTATGGCGAATGACGTCCACCAGCTACAGCAAGATGTTCTTCGCCTTACAGACCAGAACTTGAATCTGCAAGCGTACGCCGAGGACCTGGAGAACCGCTCCAGGAGAAACAACATCCTTATCAGAGCGGTCCCCTGGGACGGTGAGGCTGGTGACTTGAGGGGATATGTGCAGGCCCTCTTCCTCCAGGTGCTAGACGAGGAGGACGTTCTGGAGATTAAACTGGACAGGGTGCATAGAGTTGGCCTACCCAGGCGAGGGGGCCCTCCTCCAGATATCCTAGCATGTGTCCATGATTTTCAGACTAAGGAGCGCATCCTCCGGAAAGCCAGGGCCCTTTCCTCCTTGACCTTCCATGACCATCGGCCACAGCTGTTCCAGGATTTGGCGGCGTCCACGCTTCAGAAACGGAGGGAATTCCGGCCGGTGACTGCCTATCTGAGGGAACAGGGCATCTCCTCCTCCTGGGGTCACCCTTTCCGGATCATATTCCGGTGGCAGAGCAGGTTGGTGCAAATTCGCTCCTTGAAGTCCGCGAGGGAGCTGTTGGGACTGGAGGAAGACCCACCTTCGCAGGCGGCGCGGTCCTCGCCTTCGCGGCGCCGACATCGCTCCTCGTCATGGCACCGGGTTGGGGCTTCCCCGGAGCGGCTGCGGCCGGACCACTCTATTAGCCTGCAGGAGAGAGGATCGGCGGTGGCGTCGGTGGCCTCGGCCACCCTTGCGGATTCTCAGCAGTCCTCTGGAGCGGCATGACCCCTGCTTTCTTTGATGGTTGGGCGCCGGGGTGCCTCTGTTCCGACGGCCCTGGGGTACTATGGTACTTTTGGAGAAGACACCCCGGGGTTTGGCCCTGGGGGCGCCTGATCTGGTGCCCCCATCCCGATACCAGTCTGATGTGGACCGTGTGAGCTGTGTCCCATTGGAACTGCCGACCGTATACTCCAGGTTGCTGGCCTTGTGCTCTGTTTCTTTGGCTTTTGGGTTGTTTTGGGGGGGGTGGGTCAGTTTGTGCTTTGCAAGCACTTGTAATGGCAGACCAGTTTCAGTTTTGGTTGGGGTTGGGGTTTGGGGGAGTAGTGGTGGCGACCTTGTGTGTTAGCTGTATGGTGTATGTGACTTCATTGATGTTTACTCCTGCGCTGTGTGTTTTGCTCTGTTTGGGGGGTCCTTGGGCCCTGGTGCTTCTTTGGAACAGTGGCCGTTTTGGGAGTCTCGGGGTGAGGAGGGGTGGCCCCCTGGATGTGGCTGTGGCAGGGCCCTTCCCTCTGGGTCCTTCTGATTGCATGTTTTTGATGGCTTGGGCCCCGGTGTGTGTCCGGGTTCTGATTGGGCTGTGTGGCTGCCCGGACGTATGCATGGCGTGGATTTCCAGTTCCCCGTTATGACTATTAGCATAGGAACTTGGAATGTGAAAGGCCTCAACTCCCCACAGAAGAGGCAGAAGCTCTGGAAGTACATTGTGGACCACCACTTGGACGTGGTCGCCCTTCAGGAGACCCATCTGGCTAGGAAGGACGAGCTGAGACTCCGCCATAGACAGTTCCCTCTTATCTACAGGGCGTCCGCGGCCACGAAGCATAGGGGAGTAGCCCTTCTCTTCCGGGCTTCCCTACACTTTCAGCCCCTAGGAGTGAATGTTGATAAAGAGGGCCGCTGGCTGATGGTGAGGGGGATGTTGCACGGCCGCCTCTGTACTTTTGTTGTAGTGTATGCCCCGAATGCGGGTCAGAATGGCTTTTTGCAAGGCTTGCTGGATAAGGTGGGGGACTTTGTGGAGGGACACTTGATCTTTCTGGGTGACTTCAATATGGTATGGGACAGGGACCTGGATGCGTCTGGAACACTCAGGGCGGACACTGGCGTCTTCTCGGAGGAAACTAAGCGTCAGTTGAGTGATATGGGGCTAGTAGACAGTTGGCGCTTTGTCCATACACAAACTAGGGACTACACTTTTTTCTCTCATGTTCATCGCTCGTACTCCCGCACTGACTATGTCTTGGTTGGCCAGGCTCTCCGGGGGGATGTACAATTGTCTAATATCTTTCCACTCTCCTTATCCGATCACAGCCTGGTAGTTCTGGGACTGCACTGGGCCCCCGGGGGGGACGGTTGGCGCAAATGGTATTTCCCAGCAGCTCTGGTGAGAGATGACCTGTCCTGTAAGGCCTTGCGCAAGGCTATCGGTGATTTCTTTCTCCTCAACCCTCCTTCGGACACCTCGGTATACAACACGTGGGACGCGTGCAAGGCCTCCTTAAGGGGTACTTGCCTCGCTCTCAACGCGCACCTGAACAAACTGAGACGCGAGGAGAGGGAGGCTCTTGAATCGGAACTTGCCACTCTAGAACAGGCCCACAAGGCGAACCCCTCCAGGGTGACTTTACGGCCCCTAACGGCGGTGCGCGGGAAGCTGAGGGCCCATTACAATAACAGGGCGGAATTTACTCTTCTGCGCCTCCGGCGTACCTCCTACTCCCAGGGCAACGAGATTGGTCGCCATCTTGCCCGGCAACTTCGTGACAAACGCGAGCGGGATTACATAGGAGGAGTGCGTGATCACGCGGGCTCTGTTCAGCACAGAGACGCGGACAAGGCGGCCATATTTGGTCGCTTCTACGCAGCGCTCTACTCGAGTGACGCTCTCGACCCGGAGGCTCAATCCAAATTTCTGGAGGGGCTCCCTCTCCCGAAAGTCTCTAATGAATGGAACGACTTGCTGTCCTCCCCCATCACTCGGGAGGAGGTCCTGGACGCTATCAAGGCCCTGAAGCTGCATAAGGCCCCTGGGCCTGACGGCTACACGACCCTCTTCTACAAGACGTTCGCCTCTGACATTTGTGATTACTTAGTCTCCCTCTTCAATGCAATGGCGACTGATGGTAGGACCACGGACTCCATGGCCGAAGCGCTGATTACTATAATCCCCAAGCCGGGGAAGGACCCTACTTTCTGTACGTCTTACCGCCCGATAGCGCTCCTCAACCTGGACGCTAAATTGTACTCCTCCATCTTGGCGAGCAGACTTCAGGACCTCATGCCTGCCTTGATCCATCCTGACCAGTCTGGTTTCATCAAGGGTCGGCAGACTCATGATAATCTGCGCCGCGTGGTACACCTCATTGAAAAGGCGGAACGGTTCCGCATACCAGCGGTGCTGATAGGGCTTGATGCGGAGAAGGCCTTCGATCGCGTGGACTGGGGGTTCTTGCACCGGACACTGGTGGCCTTCGGGTTCTCGCCCCATTTCGTTCGCATGATTGAGGCCAATTACCGTAGTCCTACCTCTCGGGTATTGGTCAATGGCCACAGATCCGGGAGTTTTAGCCATTCCCGGGGGACGCGCCAGGGATGTCCCCTCTCGCCCCTCCTTTTCGCCCTCAGCATCGAACCATTGGCGTTGGCGGTGCGGGAAAATGAGCGAATTCTGGGGCTTCCCTTTACGGGCGAACAGCATAAGATCTCGCTCTTTGCCGACGACGTCCTCTTGTCCATACGTGACCCAGCACAGTCGCTACCCCATGTCCACTCAGTACTCTCCACTTACGAGGCGGTGGCGGGCTTTAAGGTTAACTTTGATAAGTCCTACATCTTGAATCTGACTCTGTCCCCAGGGGAGATGCAACAGACTCGGATGCTCACTTCGCTTGCTTGGGCGTCATCGTCCTTGCTTTATCTGGGGGTGCGACTGACTTCCACCATAGGTGCCTTGTTCCAGGCTAACTTTCCCCCGATGTTGACATCGATCCGGGCTGAACTGGAACGGTGGAAGCCCAAATTCATCTCCTGGCTCGGCAGGATTCATGCTCTCAAGATGGTTCTTCTTCCCAAGCTTTTGTACCTCTTTCAGGCTTTGCCTATTCCGGTGGGGCTGGACTACTTTCGCCGATTGAAGACCGTGATGCTGAAATATGTTTGGCAAGGTGGCCGAGCGCGGCTTCCGTTTGCGGTTCTTCTGCGCCCGCGCTTAGATGGGGGGGTGGGCTTCCCGGACATGCATTTGTACTACAAAGCTGCCCAACTGAGAGTTATGGTGGAGTGGTCCCAACAAGTTTCGGAGAAACATTGGCTCCACATGGATCGGAGTGTTGCGGGCCGCTCCATATGGGATCTGGCCTGGAAGCCTAAGATGGACCGGCCCAGGAACGCATACATTAGCACCCCCACGAGCACGGTATTGAAGGTCTGGGACGCGGTGAGTGGCGATGACCGCTGGACCACATTCCCGTCCCCGTTTACCCCGATTTATTTTAACCCAGCCTTCCCCCCCGGCTTTGACGGAGGGTCCTTTTGAGGCTTGGAGGGAGGGCGGCTGCAGGGCCCTCACCCACCTGTTCCATGGCACCGAATCACTCACTTTCCACAACTGTATGAGGGACTACGGAGTGCTGCCAACGGAGCGTTTTTGACATCTCCAGCTCCTGCACTGGGCGACGTCGCCTTCAGTGGTGGATGCCGCCACCAGACCCTTGACGACTTTCGAATCCTTCCTCCTTCGCACCTCCACCATGAAAGGAGCGATCTCTTTCCTATATAAGTTGCTATTAGATACTACTGTATCTCCGAGACCGCGATACCAGGACCATTGGGAATCCACGTTAGGGAGGGACATCTCTGACTGTGAGTGGCGGGGCCTGTGGCGGGACGTGACGGCGCACAACCACTCTACTGACCTCAGAGAGGCCCATATGAAACTCATCTTTGATTGGTACCTGTATCCGTCTAAACTACGCCGCATATTTCCAACAGCTTCAGATAGGTGCTGGCGAGGCTGTGGGATGTTGGGGGACTTTAGCCATATATGGTGGGAATGCCCCTCCATTAAGCCATTTTGGGCCGAGATTCTCTCCCACATAAAGGATATTTTGGGTTACCCACTCCCTGACTCCATGGCTTTTGTCCTATTAGGCCTTAGGGACCCACTGCTCGAGCATCAAACTAGGGCGGATAAGCGTATCATGTGGTTGTGTTTGGGTGCGGCTAAGATGACCTTGGCAGCCGCCTGGAAGGCCCCGTCTGCCACTGCTGTCTCCTTGTGGCATGCCCGGTTGTGGCGCTTGTTGAGCATGGAACGTCTCTCTGACATTTTTCTGGGTAATTTCAAGAACTTTATGCACAATTGGGGCCCACTTGTGAGATTTCTGTCCCGAGGCCTTCCTTCAGCAGTGTGTCCGTCAGCGCTGCGGACCCTTCATCTTTTCCAGATTTGATTGTGAGAGTGACTGTGATGGACTGTGTGCTTGGTGTCGCCACCACTGGGGGGAGGTGAATGTTGGGGAGGGACGAGGGAGGGGGGGTAGTTGGGGAAGTTATTATTTTTTTTTTGTCTTCATCTTTGCGACTTACTTTGCTTTTGGGATGAACACTACATCTTGAATGGGGCTGGCACTGCTCCCCCTGACCAGGGACACAGTCTCTACTACTGGTACGCCTGGCATAATTTGGACGCTATGATGGGCAGGCCCTCCTGCCCGCGCCTCTGTTGCTTTGCCCGGCCCCTGGCGTCATGGTGTGGACTTTGGAGTTCTTCTGGCCCTTGCTTTGCGGACATTTTCTCTCCCCATTCATTGCTCCCCCTGTGTGGGGATTTGTGGCGACCTGTTGCCTGTTCTTCTTTTCTTCTCCTTTTGATCCTCTTGCTCTATACCCGTCCCTTTTTTCCGTTTCAACTTGCATACTACAAAATAAAAATTTGACAAAAAAAAAAGAGGGCATGCTTGGTGCTCCCTCCCACCCTGAACACAGAACCGTTTCTGGACCTTGGCATTACCAGGGACGTGCCAAGGCCTGAGCTCACACGCTAGAGTAGCATGATAAATGGGCCAGTAAATATAAGAATATGAGATTCACATGCAGTTATGTGACTCCGGGCAGGGTACATGCAGCTGATATTCCCACCCCAGCACTCTCCAATGTAGTTTTGCTGTGTACGATTACTGATGTCCTCTGGGGTAAGAATCAGGGCCATATGATTTCATTCATCATGCTCATTTATTTATTTATTTATTTATTTATGGGGGGATTTATAGTACGCATGGCTGCCTCAGAGACGAGGCGTCCCAGCGCTACCAGAAACCAGTGGAGAAGCTGAGAGACCCACAAGCGCCGGAACATCAGATAGTGGGAAACAGCCAAGTTTTTATAGTCTTACGAAACGTCAAGAGATTAGGGATGTCTCGAATGTGCGCTGGAAGAGAGTTCCAGAGTTTGGCCGCCAAGAAGCCGAACGAGCGGGCCCCAACCCTCGCTCTCCAAACTCGAGGGACACAGACAAGCCCAAGGTCGGCGCACCTCAAAGCACGCCTGGGCATATAGGGCTTCAATAGCCTATATAACCCAATGGGGGCTTGGTGCATCAGGATTTTATAGGAGATACACAGCACCTTGAACTGAATACGTTCTTCGATGGGCAGCCAATGCAGCTTGGGAAGCACATACGACACTGACTGGGATCTTGGTAGAGCCACTAACATACATGCTGCTGCGTTACAGAAGGTATGTCTTCAGTTTGTTCTCCTTACCCCTCGTATGATGATGTGTTGAGCTTGGTAATCACGAGGGTCCCAGTTCCTTTAAGAAAAACACGTTAAACATGAGACAAAATGGGTGCATTCTCCTATTTCTTTTCCGACTTTGGGACATTTGCTGCTGTCAAACAGCTATTGATTCCTGGCAGTTCATTGCTCCCTGGTCACAGTGGCAGGCACCCTTATTTATAGAATAAGAGGCTCAAAAGCATCACGTCCAAAGTCTCAACCCTGAGCAACAGACCTTCATTACCTATGGATTCACATCTCAGTCCTCTTCTGACTGTAAGAAAGCCGGAAGGGCAGGTACCCGCCTGCTGCTTTCCACTGAAACCTGACAGTACTCTGCTATTGAAGCATCAAACGCTTACTGGGAAATGCAATTTCTCTTAAATAACCAATGTGCACGTACAGAGAGACTTCCAGTGCCTGACCCTTCAATGCATTTCACCTTCGCTACTACGGCAAAAGTACTGTGGACGCCTTTTGGTTTCCAATCTTTAAAAAATACACCCTTGATTCCCCTGAAACAGAACTTTGCCACATCCAGTGTAGCTGCTCCCTCTAGGTACACTTAATCATGGGGTCTCGGTTGGATCTCTAACAGCCCGCACACTAAAATTGCTGCTTAGCTTCAAGTATGTTACTGACTTTGTGATATTAATTACAAATTGGATCCACTGTATATCTCCAGCAGTCAATGGCTGATCATCAAGCATTGACAACAGCACTCTTCATTGCTATTAACACCGATGTTGTATTAGTTACCAAAACACCATATTTTTTGTCTAGAGGATAAATGTAGCATAATTGTCTGGAACTGTGGGAAATAATGGATATTATTTACCCACCCACACAATAACATGCCTGGCTCCATAAAGGTGGGGCTAGTAACTTACAGCCGTTATTGCCCCCTAATATGGTTAGTAGCACCCAAAATAATGTAAAGGGAGAGCTGGAGATGTATCTCACTGGGAATGGCGGAATCCTTTTATCCCATTGGGTATCTCTCAGTGGGCTGGAGACTTTGGATGCTGGTAGGTTGAGCCTACCAGACAGAGCAAACTGTCAGGTTGTGAAAGACATATTGTGGGCTTGGAGCCCCCCACCTCCCATTGCTTACCTTTGGATGGCCTTCCAGTCACTCGCATTAATGGCTGCTTCTTATTTGATAGCGTTATTATGTTTAAATTTGTTTATTGTGCTGCAAGTCATGTTCATGCACTTTACAAACTGGGTTGGCGCCAACATTTGGCCAGCCCAGCGCCTATGCAGCTTTATCCAAACCCCACTTGTCCTAACCCCTCCCTGTACCCTCACCCCCACCCCCTTAAGGGGCCAACTGTCTCTATATCGTGACATGTCATAAGCTTCAATGTCTCAAGGACCGAGAAGGCTAGGAGTCAAGGGCATTCGTCAGTTTTTATAGCTTGAGATATCTGGGGCAAGTCAGCTGGGTAAATTCCAGTGAGAGAAATGCTATGAATGGGCGCCATGTTTCCCTAAATGCATCCCTTCGTGAGTCAAGTGTCGTCACTATCTCTCCATCACCAACAAATCCCAAATATGATGAAGCCAGGCCAGTCTGGAAGGGATCTTATTTGTACCCCACAAGGCCATTATCGCTTGATGCGCCGTCCGAAGGGCCAACGTAATGTGTTTGCCCCGTCTCAAGCGCAGGAGATATGTGAGTATGTTAGGTAGGCCTAATATTATATAGGAGGGAAATCGTGGAAGTTGGGTGTCAAAATGAGTATTAATTTCTGTTAAAGTGGCATCCCAAAAATGAGATAAGCTGGGGCACTCCCACAGGATGTAGATCAACGTCCCTGGGGAATTTGTACATCTCCTACGTTTGTCCCCTCTATCTGGGCTGATTCGATATTGCCAGACTGGGATCCAGTACCAGTATGTGGTTATTTTAACTGGGGTCTCCGTACTAGCGGTGTTGGGGGTTGTAGGTCGTGCCCTATAATATATGTCCCGCCATTCTTTCTGTGTGAGGTGGCGCCCCCATTCTCGTTCCTGTTTCTGTTGTGCGGGGGACTTTGTGACAGGTTCTGGGCCTAGCAAAAATGTATATAAGTCGGAAATTATCTGTTTATCCGTATACCTCCAGAGGAGCCATCTCTTGAACTTGGTCAGATGTAGTTGTGCCGCCTCCCTCACCCCGGGGTTGAGGACCCAGTGTCTGATTTGGGTGTAGCGGAACCTCTCTTCGGGGATCGCCAGGTCTGCTTTCAATGATTCAAAGGCAATGGGCCCTTCCAGATCGAATAGGTGTCTCACCGATCAGCACCTGGGTCTCTGCCAAGCCTCAAACATTTTACGGTCCCTCTCTGGTGTCAAATCTGGATTCTCTGCTATTGGGGTCAGTGGCCAAGGGAAGGAGGTAAGGCCTTTTGTGGTTCCCACTGTATCCCATGCCCTAAGTAGCGGCTCAGTGACTGCTGAGGTATATAGGCTAGGGGGGCGGCCTACCTTTCTAATGAGGGGGCAAAGAGGGATGGACAAGAACAAGTACAATATTCTAGGGAGGACTGTAATTTTCAAGGCCGCTACTTGCCCCAACCAGGATAACTGGTAGGGCTGCACGGAACCCAGTCCGTTAATTGTTTATAGTTATGGGCTTCCGTCTCTTGAATCGTTGGGAAGAGCTGGATGCTAGTGGATGCGTGGACTCCAATTGATGGAGAGAGTCTGCGAGAGGTGTTCCCAAGTGGCGCGGGACACAGTCAAACTTAAAGCTTGTGATTTGGAGATGTTAATTTGGAGGCCCGAAACTGCACCGAAACTCTCTACCCCTTGAAGGAAGCTCGTAAGGGAGTAGCAAGGGTCAACCAGGGAAACAATGACATCCTCTGCGTAAAGGGTGATCAGGTGTTCATCACCACAGAAGTACACTCCCTTTAACTCCCTTTCCTCACGCACTCTCTGCGCAAAAGGCTCCATGAAGAGCGTAAACAAAAAGGCCGAGAGGGGCAGCCCTGCCTGGTGCCACAGCGAATTGGGAAGCTCTCTGGTTTCCAGCCATTCAGCCTCACCGAAGCCCTGGACTCCTCATAACCACTAGAGATCCAATACTGAAATCTCTCTCCCATCCCAAAGTGGTCTAAAACCTGCTTTAGATAGGGCCAATGCAATCTACCAAATGCCTTTCCAGCATCTATGGAGAAGAGCATGATCACCAGCAGTGACTGCGACACCTTGTCATTGAGATGGAGTAGCCTCTTGGTGTCATCTGGGCATTGTCTTGTGAGTATGAAGTCAGGCTCCACTAACCCAGCCATCAATGGGTTTAGTCGCGCAGCTAATATCCCTGTCAATATTTTCGCGTCAACATTTAAAAGGGAGATTGTCTATAAGACCCATATAGCTTCCTATCTTTGCCTGGTTTCGCAATTACTGTACTGGAGGCCTCCAGCATTGACGGAGGGAATGTCTCGGAATCTGTGATTGCGTTAAACACCCTCGTAAGGAGAGGAGCCAACGAATTCCAAAATGTTTTTAAAAAGATAGCTGAAAAGCCGTCTGGCTTGGAGACTTGTTAGTTTGTAGCCTGGCAATCGCCGATATCACTTCTTCTATTCTGATGGGCCCATCTAATTCTGTTGCCTGATCTGCTGAGTTTAGTAACATTAGTCCCCTTCAAGTACTCCCCAATGGGCCCTGTTGGTAGGTCTTGTGCCTTGTATAACCGTTCCACCACTGCTCTGCCCCCAACTATCTCCTCCCCTGTCTCTGAGATCAGAGCCTCTACTGTATTTGCCTATTGTTGTCCCTTCAGTTTATTTGCTTGCATCTTCCCACACTTATTACCCCTGGTGTAAAATGCATGCTTGAGGCTTAGGAGTGCATATTCCGCTCTGTCAAGTTCTAGAGCCGCTAACTGCTTTCGGACCGCCTCTAACTATCTCCACACTCTATGGGCCCCGGTGCGATGGTGAATGCGCTCTAGTTTCCGTACCTGCTCCTGAAACTTTTCCCTGGTAGCACATCTGGTCCGTTGTCTGCCTCTGAAATGGGGATCAATTCACCACTGATAGCCGCCTTCGAGGCGTCCCATACCATCGCAGGGGAGGATTCTGGAATGTCGTTTATTGCTAAGTAATCCCTTATTGCTTTCCCCACTTTCTCAACTGTTTCATGGCGGTAGGGCATAGTCTGCCTGAGCCTCAAAGTTCTGGAAGCCCCAGATCTAGTACAACCGTGGAATGGTCTGACCGGGTCCGAGGTTCAATCTATACCAAAATCAACACCTCCTGAACCTCCCTAGAACCTAGGAAGTAGTCCAGTCTAGCGTACGTTCTATGGATATTAGAGTAGAATGTGTAATCTCTTGAGGCTGGGTGGTGGCCTCTCCATAGGTCCCTCAACCCCATCTCTCGCACCCAGCCAAGCCCCCCCCCCGTGCTAGGAGCCCCCGCTGCCCCCGATGGTGGATAGATCGGTCTAGGTCAATATGGAAGACTAAGTTTAAATCACCTCCCAAGACCACCCAACTGTCCGAGGTAGCCATCAAGTCCCCAACTGCCTCATGAATAAACTGCTCCTGCCTCTTGTTTGGGACGTGTATGGAACCCAGAATTAAGGATTGTGAACCCATGTGTATTCGATATCCCAAGAGACGGCCCTTTATCTCGGCTACCTTCAGACTCACTATTCCCTGAATTGCACGTGAAAATAGGATGGCCACCCCTGCAGCCTTGGTCGGTGTGGAGGAAAATAATTGTTGTGGGAAGGATCAGGACTTTAGTCTGCTCCAGTCCCTGCAAAGGAGGTGTGTTTCTTGTATTGGACATACATCTGCCAGTGCATTTTCAAGATAGGACAATTCTGCTTTCCTCTTGACTGTGTTATGAAGACCCTTAATGTTAAGGGTAACCACCCTCAGGTTCCCAGGACCTGTAGTCATCTACAGGACCTATAGCGCTTCTCATTGCTCGGATCTGTCCCCCGCCTCCCGCCCAACCCCAAGCCTCCATGTGTCTCTACCTGGCCTGAGGTTTCTTTAAGAAGACTAGTGAACAGTAGGCACCCTTGAAACATCCCCTGAAATGCAACAAAGAAAGAATAAAGTCCATGGTGAGAAGATGGGGCAAGGTCCGCCTCCTCTTTTCCAGTGGAAAGAAGCCCAATGTGGGGTCCGTGCCACTACCTGGTTAGGTTGCGTTCTCTCATAGTCCCTCGATTTTCTCCCCCCCACCTCCGGCATTGCTAAGTTGACTCATTCTGGTGTGCCGGTCTTGTTGCTGTCCGACTGCTTATCCAACACAGCTTTCCTCTCAGCTGCCATAGCCTCTTTGCCAGGGGCTGAACCCCCGCACCCCCGGGAATTCTCTGCCATCTTCTTTCTCCATATTGTTTCTGTCTAGTGCCCTGTAGACAAAATCTTGGTGTCTCGGACTGTTCAAGCTGCAGCAGTTTACAACCTTCAGAGATAGAGCGCAGCTGCTGGAGTTGACCCGGCAACCGGAACACCAAGCGAAAGGGGTGGCCCCAAGAGTAGGCTACTTTCTTTTCCCGCAGAAACGTGGTGACTTGCCTGGATTCTTGTTGTTTTGAAGCGTAGAGGCAGCAAGATCCTGAAACAGATAAACTGCCTGGCCTTGGAACTCCGTGCACTGTGCCTCTTACACCTTTTTAGGAGGGAATCTGTGAATGCATGTTAGAAAGTCCAGTGGGGGTAACTTCCCAGGCCCCCAAGTACCCACACAGTCTGGGCGAATTTCATCAGGTATTGCGTTGCCCAAGATGTATTTAAACAGGTCCAGTATGTAGGTTTTGATGTTCCCTCCCTCTGCGTCGTGTGGAACCCTGTGGATTCAGATGTTGTTCCTCCTGGAACGATTCTCCAAATCTTCCATGTTGTCCTGCAAGTCCAGTTGCTGCTCTGACAGGCGAATGATCTCCGCTGAATAAGTCCGATTTGTTCATGTCGGGACGTATCCCTTGCTTCCAACGCGTCTAACCTGTCGCCAAGACCGTGACTTCTTTCCGGATGGCCTGCATTTCTCCTTAAGTGAGTGGAGATCTTTCCGTAGCCCTTAGACTTCTAGGTAGGGGCATGTGGCTGGATCCGACGGATATTCTGTGCTGGGGGAGGTTGCTATTCTCGGGCCACTCTTGTTCTCCCCTTCCTGTTGGCCCTCAGTCTTTACTAGCATCTCTTTTATAGAACACCCTTTTTTGACCCTGGCAGACACCATTTGTTTCTATGACCGTTGTGCCACTCTGAGCGTGTCGTTTCTTCACTGGCGCTTTTTCTTCCTAGGGAGGTCTGCCAATTCACGCTTCCCAGCCCGGAAGCACCCCCAACGTCTATGGGTTGTATGCAGATAGCCCTAGGGAAACCCAGCGTGGTGAATCAGGGTGTTATCTTCCTTTGCCCCAGCCGCTCGTCTGGTCAGGCACTTTCTTGTGATGCAAGCAATCACGGGCCCAGGGCAAGTGACTAATCCTCCAAGTTCAATGTGGAAGACTCTCTCGATCTGCTAATCTTCCCGTGGCTCCACTGATCCTCAGGCCAGAGCCGTCATGCCATCCTCACACCATCCGGGTGGGATCCAGCGGTTACTATCGGGTCGGGGGAGCCACTGCCTCTCCAGAGCACCTTCGATCTTCCCCGGGTCCTCCCCCTAGCACTGCACACATCTTTTCCCAGATCCAAGCAAAGGCCCAGCTGCCAGGCAATCTCTGGGGCTCCCGTAGGCTCCAAATCCGCCTCTCGGCCGGCTCAGCAGACACCGATAAGCGTATGGTGACCAGAATTTTAAAGCAAAAAAAGGGACATTTCCCAAAAATAGAAGAACTACAATTTTACTTCAGCACAGCATACAGAATGACAGCGCTCCTTAGCAGAAAATTTCAGAAAAGGCAGAAGGAAAATACATAAAATGCAATTTTTAAAGCCAGTTGCATGTCTGTTAATTAAATTGCTTTCCTATAACAGCTGCTAACTATCCCTACTTTGTGAAACATAAAAAAATACCTCCCACCCTTTTCAGCCGACCCTCTCACAAAACAGGGACATGAGCTGAATTTCCTGAAATCTGCCGGGATAGCTGTCGAAAAACAGGGACTGTCCAGACAAACCCGGGATGCCTGGTCACCCTAGGTAAGCGCCACCTCAGTCTGCTTCTTCTCAGTTGCGCCGCCGTGCGACACAGGCAGGCTGGAGCCCACGATCTCAGGCATAGCCAGAGCTCCTCCCTCCTCCTCTGGCTCATCTAATGCCTTTACTCGCTGATGCGAGGGCCGTGGACGCACTTCTAACTGCACCAGACTCCTTTGTGGAGTCCCTGCAGGCTCACTGTGCCGTCCTAGCAGCGATGATCGTGCTCTCTGTGTCCAGCGACCATCCACCACCGCCTCGGGCCAAGTGGCTGCCTCCAGGTGCAGGCCGTGCCCTCTGGTTCTCTAGGCCGCAAATCGGCCACAGCTCTGTCGCCTCTCCAGTCTAGGTCTTCCAGGGTCTAAGTCCGCTTTAAGTAGCTTTCAGGCCGGTGGCGAGCGGGACAGATGGGGAAAAGCATCCTACTCCGCTCCCATCTTGGCCCTGCCCCTTTGATGGCGTTTTTGTCAAACTTGTTTGTAATTGCAGTGGAGCTTAGCCGCTTTACCATCTCTTTCATTGGCTGGCTTCTTTCTATGCTTTCTCTGCTCACATTTAAGGAACTACTTTTTCTTTTTGTTTAGGCATTGCATGAGATTGTATAGGTTTTCCATCTGTCTTCCTCATTTGCTTTCCTCTCCTGGTTGCAGTCTCTCCTAATTTGCTGTCCTCCCCCCCACCCACACTTGTGTTCCTCTCTCTTTTCTGTGTGCTTCTGCCCCACACCCTTTTTTCTCTTTCGCTTGAGTACTTTCCCTCTTGCTATTTCTCCCTGTCAGCCTGCTGTTTGCTTCTTGCCATGGCTACTGTGTTGCTTCACCTAATCCTGTTAATCCATTAATAAAAATTAAAAACAAAAACATGTGCTCGCCCTATACTTCAAAACAGACATTTCATGCTACTTATTTAATTTACTGATCTATTTTGTTTTCTGAATATTAAAAAAAAATGGGCGTCCTTGGGTAGGTTGGCGCCTACCCTCAGGTGCGCCTACAAGATGGCATCATGACTCTTGGTTTTTTTCCAGCCATGTTGCGGAGCAGCCATGATGCTGTACAGGGTAGTGAAAAACACAACAATTGTAAAAGGTCTTTTAGCTGAGAATATTGGCTTTGCCAATGCTTGTTTAACTCCCAGAGCTGCAGCTGGAACCTCTGTCACTATTTTGGTGGCAGGGCTGGAGGGGGCGTATGCAAGGAGACTGGGGGGAGAGAAAGAAAGAGAATGGAGAGAGATCGCACAGCGTGTTGTGTAGCATTTTAGAATCCAAGCGTAATTTACCGATTCATGTCCTTATATAGGTATAAATCACATTGCCCTTATATTGACATAGAAATCATGCCCATATTTAGACATAACCCATCCAGTCCAAATACCGGCATGACTACTTCCACTAGTTCCAAAAAGCCACAACGATTTCTTGGAAAACTCGGCTTCAGCAGTCAGGGACATCCCCTTATTTGAATATTGATTTGTCCTAGAAATCATGGCGTTTTCAAAGAACTACCATTCCCTTGGGGTTCTTTGGTGACGTTATTATGTCCAACTTTACGTCAAATAAGGCACCTTCAAGGTATAAATATGCCTACACTTGCCCTAGCAAACACACGGTGGTTCGGAGCAGCTCGACTATCTACTTGCCCGATGCATCTCGCTACAGCAAGTGCCGATGGAAGCCGACCCTCCAGCTGACGCACTGACAGAGACGCTGTCCTTTCTCTCGCTGAGAATTCAGCTCCAGCGTTTCCAAGCTCCCCTCGCTGGGTGTTGGGAAATCGAGTCCCGAGACAGAGATACCAGACCTCCTTTATTCTAAAAAACAAGGTACGAAGCTGATTAGACCCTAAGAGAAATCTTGGTTAGATTCTTGGCAAAGAAAAACTAAACCTATGCTACAGCTCACTTACTTCTTCCCTCGTACTAGACTTAGGTTAGGTACATTGGGGTAGGCTTATTTTAAAAGCTCCAGCTGAGTACTTTTTAACCTTTGTTATTTATGTATGTATTTATCTATGGTCTGGAGAAGTGTGGCTCAATGAGTGGAGAAGTGTGGCTCAATGATTAGAGCGGCAGACCCTGATGCAGAGGTCTAGCCCGGGACCAGGGTTCAATTCCCCGCCTCGGCGGGTCTTGGGCTCAAAATGATATGATAAAAATGATAATTCTCGCCTCGGTGCCTATTCCAATCATGGAGTCCCACTCTGCAACTCTGGGCAATAGCTTGCTTAATCTCCACAACGGCCACCACAAAGCTATGGATGCCTGGCCTCCACCTTGGGGGTGCCCAGGAGTGGACTCCTCACAGGGAAAGCCAGGATGGGTTCCACAGCGGTATTCTGCGGGTGAGTAGTGCGCTATACAAGTATCAATTTACAATTTTATGGTCTAGGAACCATACAAAACTTTTACAGTATTATTTCATAATACTCTTCTTACTGTACGCATTATACTTTGCAACCAGTATTACGATTGTAGCAGTTCACTTTTACTTGCTTGAGAAATAAGACTGTTTAATAAACCCTTTTATTGAAAACGCCCGTCTCTCTATTTCTCTGCACCTCTGATGAAACGAAGCATGCATGATTGACTGGGTAAAATATCTATCTATTGTTTCCATGACTCTAAAGTTCAGTTTTATTCTTGGGGAAACAAAGTTGTCATGTTTATGCGGTTGTCAGAAACTAATCCCTTCATGTTTATTCGAGAAAGTTTCTCGTGACCTCTGAGCTAGCTGGCACTCACAATTAAGTCTAATATATTTGATAGAGACCAAGTAGACATAAGTCCTACGTCAAATCTATAGGATATGTTATTCCAATGCGCAGAGCCTGTTGGGAATATAGGAACATAAAGAGGATAGAAAGTGAGGGACTGAAAAGAAGTGAAAAGAGAAGAAGCAAGGGTTCTGGTTTGAGCATTTTTGCCAGTGGTAAGGTGACCTAGCAGATTTTGACATCAGCATAAAATTGTGATCAGAAACCTGACAGCGAAGGAAGGCTTTCTGAGGCGGCATATGCTGATTGCTATTATCAGGATGCAGTGCTTAATTTGTAAAACATTAAGTGCCAGGACTCTGACTAGGAGACCACTGCACCTTGCATCACCCATTTGCCCTCATCATTGCTGCCAAAACAACTACTAACCATCTCTCTCGCATGTAAATGCGACACTTCAGATTATTCCAGGTCCCAAAAGCTAAAGGAATGGCTGGGGAGGCAGGTAATAGCAGTTTTAATGTATATTGTATTCCTAAACAACTGTTGTTCATCTCATCTCTAAATTAGATGAGCAGCGCCACAATGTGGTAGACTGTTCTTAGTATGGTGTTGACCATTAGGTGCCGGTGCCGAGCACCGGAAACCAATTGAGTACCAGTACTGAGCACCGGAAAGCACCTCTCAAATTAGGCACTGCCAGGAAGCCTTCTGATTGGTGGTCCAGCTCTCAACATTCAATACCAGGTTCTTATATTTTTAAACAATGATCCACTTGTAGTTCCAAATAGATTATACATTTCCAACATAGAGCTAGGGAAAATTATTTTCTTTGACTCACCCGTGACATTGCATTTTAAAAGTGCACACAAATGCAACTTATCTTGCAGTGAACTGTTTCTTTTATCTGGTTGCTAAAATATTTTTTTGTTTCTTCTAGTTTACAGACCGTACCAATCCAATGGATAAACATCTGGAAGTAATGATGAACAAGTATGGACTTGCTGGGGCTCCCATAGCACCTCAGTTGTTTGGAAATGCAGGGAAGGAGCACATGGAAAAATACGGTACGTTTAATGCTCATGATCTAGAAAATAAAAAGGAGTTTATGAAATAAAAAGAGAATATAGTTATTGTGTACTGGAATTCTATTCCAGATACAGCTTTGCACCAACTCGACAAATATTTCTGGGATTTGCTCTTGGTGACGTATCAATCATGTGTAGATTTTAGCAGAGCAGCTTGATTTTGTGAGCTCATCCTTTTTGAAAACATTTTTTTTACAGTTTTTTATAGCACTGAACTCGACCTGAAGGTGTTGGAGTGCTTTACATGAGCACCAGTTACATTGCACAAGGGCACATTCATTTATTTTTAGGCACGGGGAGATTAAGGGATTTGCCCTGAATCACAGGATGTTGAGCTGACTCCGAAACTTGAACCTGGTTCCGCATCTCCAAAGTCGGCAGCTCTGCCCATTAGCCCACATCATCTCCTTACCCTAAGGGTCTCATTCACAAAGGTCCACTTCACTCGTGACAGAGGTCTGGCAATCATGAGATTCAGCCCAGAGAGCGGAGACTCCCCAATGACTGCAGGGCCTCCACACTGGCGGCGGGCCCTTTTGGAATCAGGCCCTCAGTGATGATTTTCCCAACCATCTGTCATCAGCAGTGCAGGGTAATTTAAGGATACACCATATAATCGGAGTCCGACTGTCGCAACACGAAGGAGTCCAAAGTTTTCTTTCAAGTTCCCTCAGATTGTTAAAAGCAGGCAGGGCACAAGGTTCCTATCAGTGAAGATGGAGGACCTTTGTCGTGGCCTGCTTTAAGGCGTTTGTCTGATCCTTGCAGTTGCAGGAACAGCTTAGCAAGGTCAAGGATGTGAGTGCAGGGCGTGTCTAGTACCAGGACAGATGTTACTCTGTCTGTCGCAGGCGTTTGGCCTCCTTTGACTCTTCAGAGCATTTTGATTGAGTAGCGAAGGCTAGCTCAAAGGAGAAGTTGTGAAGGTTGAGTCTATGTACAGTTTCATACAACTATTGCAAATAAAATAGTGATTGACTATCCTGGCAGAATTTTTCTTTTTGTATACGAGTAAATACATTAATAATGATACAAATATATAAGCAAATGTACTGTGAATCAAGGACTATTACAGGTTGAATGATCAACAAAATAATACAAGAAAATGCATTTGCAACGTTGTGCACCAACTATATACTATTTGTGATTTGTAAATGATTGTGAATACGGCGATGTTCATGACTTAAACAGAAGGCAGTGAATTATAATCCTTCCACCAAATCAGTAGTCTTGAAAACACTGTATGCAATCGTTCATGTGCAAACACCAGACTTCTTTCAACATGAATGTATACAAATGGTGCTTCTTAAATTTCAGGAAAACAAAATTCTAATATATTGTAATCAAGTGCTCATAACAACACAATGAATGACTCCTCGTGGCCATCAGACTTAGGACCCGCACCCACTCCCTCCGACCATGCCAGAAACCTCAAAATCATCATTGACCAGCTCACCATGAAATCACAGATCAACGCCTTCTCATCTGCATGCTTCCTCAATCTGTGCATGCTACATAAGATCTTCAGGTGGCTACCCCTACACACGAGGCGAACCATGGCACAGGACCTCATCACCAGCCAACTGGGCTATGGCCACGACTTCTACGTAGGACACCCCCTACAAGTTCTTCAGACCCTACAGACTGCTGCAGCCAGACTCCTCCTCGGCTTCACCGACAAACCCACATCACACCCCACATCAGGGCTCCCCTTTTAATAGAGATGCTAATTCAAGCTACTGACCTATACCCTCAAGGCTCTACACACACCAAGGATCCGGCTAAATTATCCACCACCTGAAATTCCACCTACAGTTGAAAAGACTACGCTCCGCATCCCTTTCATTTTTAAATTCAACCAACTGGCTACATATCTCCAACCCCCCCTGTCCTGAAGAAGACCCACCCAGACGCATCTCAAATTGCGCAACACCTTGGGTCGAAATGTCGACGCATATAATATGTCAGTACAGTGCCCATAAGTACAATGCAACCATTAAATGGACTCTGGGCCATATGTATTGTATTGCATGGCACACTTGTAAAGCGCAGCTCTCACCCAACGGGTATCCTGGCGCTGTGATCTTTCAAGGCCTCAACACAAAAACATTACTTTAACAGCCAACTACAGTGTCCTTGGGAAGAGGTGAGTTTTTAGTCCCTTTTTGAAAGAAGAAAGGTCTCCCAAGCTTCAAAGAGATAGTGGCAGCGCATTCCATAACCTGGATGCCGTGTAGCCAAAAGAGCGGCCACCCATCCGTATCCTCCCGGTCTTGGGAACTGCCACTAAGTAGGCTGAGGCGGAGCGAAGAGATCTGGTAGGGGTGTACCAGGAGAACAACTCCTGCAAAGGAATCGGTCCCAGACCTTGAAGGGCCCGAAAAACCAAGCACAGAGCTTTGAATTCAACACGCTGGAGAATAGGCAGCCAATGGAGATCCTTGAGTGCAGCTGAAGAAGAATATGTACATACATTATAAAGACAAACAAGAATTCTCTCTCCCTCTTCACTGCACTTTTATTTTTTGTCTTGTATAAAGTGTGTTTTTTCTTATCACCTATCACCACAAGTCACCACAGTCACTTGTTTCTCTTTCTATGCAGTTAAATATGTATATTGCTATAGCCTTTAATATTTGATATAAACCTCAAATATACGATTCAAACCTGATTCCGGTGTGTGTTATATTGTCCTGTCTCTAAACTTATTGGATCTGATTACAAGTAAATTTTGTCTTGAATTTAATAAGAAATTGTAATACCTGCAAGAAAATGCAGCACAAGAGGAATTTGGAGTTCTCTCCTTCCCTGAGCATCAGCCAGTTAGACAAATATGTGCGGAACCACTTTAGTGCCAAAATCATTACTTCTTAATTGATGTTCAGTTTTGTTCCTTGGGTAACAGCTGTTTAGTACTAAAAGCCAGTGGGCTCGATTTAACTTTTACTGAGTGGGACAAGGATTTTTTCACATGGACTGCCTCGATGACTAATGCCTTGTGCATAGTTGTGGTCACCACCTCAAAAGCCTGCTGGTAATTTGAAGTCTGTTCATTTCTTGGATGACTTCTTGGATTCCAGTGCTGAGAAGCATAGTGTGGTAGGATTTAGGATGGTACCCACAGAGTTCCAAGAATGCATACACATTAGTCTGTATAGTTTAGAGTCTCCCAGTCTGTGATGGATTGGATTTTGCCCTTTAGAGATTCCATCTTTTCACTAGCCACATAATTTCTCAGATGAACCACAATGAAGAAGCTCACAATAAAGGCACTTGGTTGCTTTTATGGTAAACTTGGCTTTTCATAGTGTCTGCTTTACCTCTTAGAGATGAGCCTGGTGTTTTGCCAACTTTACACTGAACACTGCTATGTTCTCCAGTAGTCAACACTACAAATAAATCTCTGAGAATAGCTCTGCAGAAACGACCCAGGAAACTTCATACATAGAGAATATAGAAAACGGGGCAGTGCAAACTGAACTCATGCAGCAGAGGCACTAACAGAGCTTTGCTGTCTGCACACTGCCAAGAGCCATGGCCATGCTGACACTTTTAGATCACAATAGGTTGAATCAACTCAATACTTTCCAAAACCTCATTTAATAAAAAATGAGTGGAGAAAAATCCAACAACATATGTGGTATTTCGGTGGAACGTAGAGTCTACAAGCGGAGCAGGGATTGTACTCTGGCTCCCTTTCCTCTTCCGAACTCTGTCACGGAAATATCAATCTTATATTCTTCCAACCTTTGCTCAATAATGTTGAGCACAATCTTACTAACAAGCTTAACTTAACTTAATATTACAATTATTTGGCTCTTAATTATCGGCTACTTTCCAAGATTGTAAGAAAGTTAATTTGCAGAATAGAGTTCAAAAAGCTAAGTGCATATTGTATGTATAGTAGTTAATCCTGCTTTTAGAGATCAATAGCTGATAAATTCAGAGCACACACCTTGTCCCTCTAGGCCTCTTGAGCATATATTCATTCAAATACAAAGATATTTGTGTATACAGTTAATTCCAAAGATAGGAGGAGGTCTTCTAAAATCGGCAATTTGTCAAACTGAAATTAATTTAAGATCTTTTAAATGTTTGATTGGAGGAAAGACAATTTACGCAATTGTTTTTTGTCTTGATCTGAGCCGTTATCTGATTTATTTTTTATTAAACAATGCAAGAGTATTTTGACTGGAAATTCTGGACATTGCAACAGGTTTCATAGGATAGCACAAAGCTGAACTGTTTGGTGGACAGCATGAACAGGATAGTGGGGCCAGTGGCCAAAGCTAGGTAATGATGCAAGGTAATATACATTATGAGACATTACATAAAGTACGATAGGTTGATTTACATAGGCACCTTCTTGGGAATTATATGTTCTGATAAAGATTACTTAATATTTCCTTTTGTTTGAGTAGGTCAATTTTTAGCTCAACTTCAACGATAGAGACTAAACATAGCTCAGGTCATAGGTAAGTGAGTTCCCGTGATGTGGTTCAAGCAAGCTGTAAGATCAAAATGTTGATGTTGCAGTTACACAGAGAAGTTTTTGGTTAGCTGAGTAAAGGCTAAGAAAGGAGAAGGGTGTCTGGATACTAAGAAGATTTTCAGCTAGTTAAGACATTCTGCTTTCAAGGTTTTGAATACTTAGATGGGACAGATTATAAGGGACTCAATTTTAGGCAGATAATCAGCCACCTTATGGCTGTATTGTCAGATAGTGGTATGTTTAGGTAGATTACAAAGCGTAATGGTGACAAATGTTATTACCTGATCCAATTAGGAAAAATAATGCTGTGGAGATCTACTAATAAAGTGTTGCAGTAGTCCTGCTTGCTGAATACTATTGTAAGTATGTAAGGATGTTAGGGCCTAATGTGAAGATGTTCAACAATAGGCATTTAGCAGCAGTAGCTCTGGTTGTAATCAAGAAAGCGTGAGCACAGTATGAGTGAAAATTACACTAATGATTCTTGATGGTGTTGAGATAAGTGGAAGGTGGAAATGTTATGCGTTGTGTTAGAAATATGGGTGCTGTTTTAGAAGGTCAATACGTAATTTCTGGAGTTCAGCTTAGGGAAATGTTAGGCTATACATTTATAAGTGGCTGTGAATCGGTGAGATAGTCATATTTGTAAAGCTGGGGCAAAAGTTGGAAAAGAAGATCTGGTGATGATATGAGACACCAAAGGTGATAATGCTACCTGGAGAGGTAGAGAAAAGCAGATGGAAAGGGATACAACTGCGAGAACACAGACTAATTAGGAGTTTGAAGGGAGAGTTGGAGAGTTATGACCTGTATAAAACAGAGAAGGTTCTGTAAGAGAGGTAGGAGGAGAACCAACGGAGTTCTTTGTCAGTGGTGCCTATCGTAGATGGGATTGACATGAGGGTGAAGTTATCCACACATGAGCAGACTGGGCGCCCAAGGATAGAAAATAGATCGTTAAGGTGGGCCGAGGTAAAGACATTAGCCACATAAAAGAGGGTGATTCCTGTAAAATGAAGGGCTTTGAATCCCGATTTTAGGATAAATAGGTTGTTGGAGACGAAGAGTGAGATCAGAGGGTTAAAGACAAGACGTTTCAATACTTTGGAAAAGAAAGGAGGTTAGAATACTGGATGATAGATTGATGGGGTTGATTAGTAAAGGTGTAGCTCTGCTGACTTAAAACATAAAGGATTGGTACCAGAGCTGAGACAGTAGTTGAAGATTGGTTAAATACGGCCAAACTCAAGATCTGAGAGCCAAAGATAACTGACAGTCAATTGGTGCACATAAGGTATTGGCGGATTGTAGTGTGGAAATCAATTCAATGGCAGAAGTGGGCTGAGTGTAGATAGTTTAGTGGCAGTGGTTGATAAAGGAGTGCCAGGTAGGAAGTGCTGGAGGTAAATTGTGTAGGGAAAGTATTGATGTTATAACATAGAGAGGAAATGAAATCAAGAAAGTAATTCTATATGGCTGTGTTCAGTGCCACTTTGAGGTTGTTGAGAGCGTATTTGTAATCCAAATCTTCTGAGAATGAGCCTGCGTTTTTTTGTTTCTGTAGTGTGAATCTTGATGGTTATACAAGGCTGTGGATGGGGAGTAACTCGGGTGAAGGTACATAGAGAGCTGTGTGGGTTGAAAACTGTTTGCATTGTGTCAATAAAAATGATAATAAGAGGTGGCTGGAGCAGTAGTTCATTGCCCTGAATAATTTGGTTTAATAATGAAACATGACTAGGGGGATTTTTACATTTGGTAATAGGTGTGTTTTTTGTCTGCAAATGATTAGAAGGGATGATGGTATATAAGTGAATGATAGTATAGACAGGGTGATTCTTTTTCATACCTGAAAGAGATGTTTGGTTCTACCCTTACCTAGTCTCCTTTGTTAATGTCTAAAAGACCAGCCAACATATGTTTTTGATGCTGCCAATAGGCTGGTCATAGGTCCTTAGATGTAAATGATAAAGATCGATAAGGCCAAATGCATTTCTATTGCAGCTTATGATAGCGGCGTCTAAGAATAAGCACATTTCTCAGCATTTCAAGTAGCAGAAAGTAACGTTGTTGAACCAGAGCACAACTTCTTTTATCACCCACAAGGAAACTGGGCTAGGGTATCTATCTGATATCCTGTGGTTGTGACGACTCATGTTAGGACTCTCAGTCTGGTCAAAATCTGAAAGTCATTTATGACCATCCTGAGTCTATTGCTAAGTCGGACATAGCTAGGACTAAAATTGCTTTTTGTGCTGGAAAAAGGATGAAAGTGAATGTTAGACCATATGTGTTTATTAGAACCACACCATCGAATGAGCCTTAAATATTGTTAAATATGTCAAACCATCACTGGTTTTTATTAGCCTGCTATAGGTTTAATCTGTTTCATTATTTTAATCGCTCCTTAAGGCTACTCAAAAGACCTGAACCATGTTCCTTGTAAATGTGATTCAGTCTCCAAACAAGACACTTTGCACTTTATTCTGCTCTGCACATTTTATAAACAATTAAGATTGACTTTATTATATCGTTTGTTGACTGGGAGGGATTTTAAACAGGTTAGACCAGCCTTGCTATACTTACAGATGTTTTCTGATGCTCACATGTGCTTCTATGTTGCTTGCTTTTTATCTGGCGCTGTCAGTCTGAGGAAACCTCTGGCTTTGACATGATGTATTGTTTTATTGTTTTGTGGTCTTTTATAGTTGTACTTTATTGCAAACCGAATAAAAAAGGACTGAAATTAAGTGATAGCATGGTCAATGAAAGAAGGGAAAATGGTGAGAGTTATGTAGGCTCTGGTTTTAGACTTGGGAATTAAGTAAAGCGGTTTATCGTCTTTGTGAGTAGGTACTGGTTGTGTGTTGAGTGGTGAGGTGTCTGAGAGGTATGACCCAAAGAAAGATTATTGCTCAAGTCCAGATTGAAATTCCCAAAAACGATCAGGTGGTAGTTTGGAGAAAGTAATTCTATAATGGTGTCCAGGTCTTCAAAGATGGAGCCAGTAGCTCCTGGAGGGCAATAGATGGTGATGACATGAATGTTTTATGGGGGCAGTAGTTGTAATGCAGTGGTGCTAAAATGTTGAGGGACGGATGTTTGATAATGGGGCAGGTAAAGTTGTAGAAAACCTCTTGATAAGGAGGCCACCTCCTCTGCCTCTTAGGCTGCTCGAAGCCATGTGAGGAAAACGTGTCATGGGGGAATGGGAACCAAAGTGGTCTGTGATAGACTTTGTGGTGTCGAATATTTAATGTACATTAAGTAAAAAGAAGGAGATGAGTAATGGTTCTTTCTGTAATCACATATTGGTATATTGTTTAGCCGAGTCAGATAAATGACTTGGTTGGTAGTGGGTTAATTCGGGCTGCAGTAGTGTATATTTGTAGGAGTGAATGAATGAGGTGGCATAGGTATGGAGCTTATGATTGTCGCCACATAACACATTTTAAGGCCTGATTTTAGTATATGTGCTTTAGAAATATGTAAGTGGATTTTAATATGTTATGTATTTGTGATAAAGTGGGTTTGTTTTGACTATGTGTAAATATTGAATGACATTGGAGTCTGTAGAAATTGTAATTGTGTATTTAGTATTTGAAATTGTCAGAGTTCATGTGTAATTAGTCTGCTACATTGTTCACTGGTTCTTTCCTTTACATTAATTTTAGGTACAAAACTAGAACATTTTGCCAAAATTGCATGGAAGAACCACAAGCATTCCACTAACAATCCGTGAGTACCAGCACCATTTAATAAGATAGTTGTTATCAACTAATTTTCTTTAAAGTTTACCTGCAAACCTCAATATGTCTGAGATGCCTGGGTTTTGGGGGCTGTTCAATCTGGCTTTTTGACATAGAAAATCCTCAACGTTCGGTATTTTCATTTGAATGTTTGAAGTTACAACAATGTTAAATAATGTATATTAAAGCTATCTTCACTATACTAAGCTCACAAAGTGCGCACCTGTCACTAATACTCACTTTGCTTATTGACAAATCGCCCCTTAGATCTATAAAATATACAAAGTACATGAAGTCCTCCAGATAATTGCTGGCACTGCATCCTCTGATCCTATGGCGCATGGGTGCCTGGATGAGTATCTGATAGGGAACAAGAGGGAGCAGCAGCTATACGTATTATCACATCATTTACTGCTACTCAACAAGCTTCCTCTAATCTTAGTACCTAAACCAGCATTGAAGCATATGGGCACAGAAATGTGCAAACATCAGGTACTATTCTAATGCTCCAGGCCGTCTCTTCCCAAACCCTCGAAATGTTGAACTGCTTCCAAGCTGGTGAATAAGTGCACTTCCACATCCTGGTGGACCCTCAGTAACTGTTTCCTGGATGTGCAACACCAGCTGTCTTTGATTTTAAACGATTCCAAATTCATGGTTCGAAATCTCACAATTGTGTTTACTTTGTATGACGGGACTTACTTTGTGGCCTCCACTCTCGGGCATGGTTTTTGCATTGATGGTCACTCAATGAGGACATTATGATCACGCCTACATGCTGTGGAGGCCACTTCCTCTTTTAGTGGCAGCCCAAAGATTCTGTTCCCACTCCTGCTGCTTGAAGACTCAGCTACAACTTCTTTATTTTCAAATGATTCACTGTCCACTCCTACCTTTTTCTGGAAGCCAAGGGCTCTTACGTTTATATTGGACACATGAACAAAGATTTTCAGAAACTCTAGGAAGCTTTGGCGATTACTATAGCAACTAATAAAATCTTGTTTATTCGGTGTGATAATTATCATCTATTAGACATTTGGAGATTCAAACTGAACGTAAGATTGTGCTGGTCTGGACTTCCATACCTGGTTTTTAATGGGTACTGTATACTCCTAACTCATAATTTCGAAGCCCGAGCTAACAACCTAGCGCTGTAGCTGGAATTATGCAGCCCTCTCTTCTTCAAGGACATTGTGCCTCAGCTACACTCACTGCCTTTCAGAGAGACTCTGTCATTTACATTTCTGCAAGGAATAACTCAGTTATCTCTTTTGCAGTGATTACTGCACTATTATTCGTTGTGACTTTGAAGAGTTCTTGAAATGTTTCCATTATTTTCTACTTAAAATGCTCTTAAACTGGCGTTCAGTTTAAGAGCGCCAGCCATGTTTTTCCACCAGGTCTTTTCAGTGGCTGTGGATCTCATGGTGTTTGACATTCCGCTGTCTCCGTCACGCTTTATAATCAAAATGACTGAAAATTTAATGGGCTGTTCAATCAGCAGGGAAGGGTGCTGCCATGATCCATAATGCTGTCTCTTATGTTCAAATGAGCTTCTGTTACAATTCTGGTATTCATTAAAAGCTAAGAAGGCTGCCTTTTACCTCTGGTGCGCCTATTGCACCCTAGCCCATTAAACCAATGGGTTGACCCAATCAGTCAAAGGACCTGGGCAATAGTACGTATATAGAAACAAGGTGGTCCCTGACAAAATTTAATCACTCAATTAACGTGAATCTCGTTATTTAGAGAAACCAAATGATTAAACTGAAATCGACGTAGCGTGTACCTTTGGACACACCCCCTAAACATTGGAAACTACGACCAAACGCCGCTTGAGCCCGCCGTATTTTGAACCACACTCCACTTGGTCCCTTGAATCATTTATCCAGGACCCCCTCCATTGGGACCTTTCCTTTTGACCGGATCTGAGCCCCATTAGGACTACATGTGTGAGTGATTGATCTCTCCATCTAGACTACCCTTGAGAACACGGGAACGGCACAACAGGGAATTCTGGGAATTGAAATTATATTGTGCTATTTATTAACTATTCTTGAATTCCACCTACAAGTCATCATTAGGTGGCCCGTCCAGTCGCATTGACGTGAGCCTTCCACTTTACCATCGGCCCCCCCCCTCCCTCCCCCTTGTACCCAGTCCTGAAGAAGACCCGCAGCAGAGGCTGTGAACCCCCCTTTTTTGCGCCAGGGTCGAAACGTCGACTACAATGCCCCCTTCATTTTGAGGCCTACACCATTCAATTGTCACTGTCCCTGTCCCTGCCCCCCCTTGTGTATGATCAAATTGTATAGATATTAACGTATGGGTAGGCCCGTTGTTTGTTTGTTCAACTGAAAAATTGTATGTTTAGTTGTACATAATTATCTTAACTTTCTCCTTTAATCAATTTTCCTTTTCAATTCACTTGTGCACCCCCTTTTTCTTACTGCAGGTTGCAGTTCTTCCCTTTTCTCTATTTTATTAATATGTAAATACATTTTGCTATTGTACTAAGAAGAGACTGAGTATTAAGTGGCCTTTTGTATTGTTTGTGTTGGGTTGGCTGTACTAACGTTGTTTTTTTTAAAATAATACATCTCCATTTTCAGTTTAATAATTTGGCTTCTCTAAATAACGAGATTCACATTAATTGAGTGATTTAAATTTTGTCAGGGACCACCTTGTTTCTATATACATATTGCACCCTAGCAGCTGGAAGATCTTTAAGTTATCTCCATAATCAATGTAACACGGCTGGATATATTCCTCCTTGATCAGTCATGGCTTCCTTCTTCTCTTACTAGTCTGTTTCTTGTTAAAGCTAGGGCCTAGGCTGTACGCCACTATAAAATGAAGAGGAGCCTCTCAGCAGAGCCCTATGATTCTATGGCCATACTGTCCATCAGCTGGCTCTGATTATTCCCTGCACCCACATTTTCCTGTCTCCTCATCCTGGTTTAATCTACACAGACCTTAGTCTGTTTTCTTAGTATTACCAGGTCTGTTCATTTACTCCCTGTAGTTTGTACCAGTTGTTTCTATTTTCAGGTCATGATTGATTGAGATTGGCTCTAGACACAACACCATGAAATGAGGAATTCTCAATGGTAGTATGGTGCTTTCACATGTTTGAGCATGTTCCAGCCCAGTGGACGTCATATGTAATGCATATACTTTATTTTAAACCCACTACGTTTCCAGTATATTTTTTTATATGCAGTCTCAGCAAATGTAAGCTTGTGACGTGAAGAGAAGCCATGCACCATGCTAAAAGGCTGGGATAATTCCTTTTGTTGACAAATACACAACATGAGCAAGAAAGGAAGTGGAAGAGCAATCATTTTTGACACTGAGCAGAAACTACACAATCTTTGAAAGTTCCAGATTTCACCTGCTCTTGCTAGACCTAAAGAGGCCGCAATTTTGAGTAGGTGTGTGCACCTCAAACCCCTGTCTATTTTTCAGAAGTGTACAAGCAACAGTTGGGCTAGCCCTAGTTGGTTCATTGCTGACACCATAGGCGAGACTGGCACCCTGCATTTGCTAGGGTGAGAGACAAAGTGCCTAGTAGGCCCATGTAAAGACTGAAGATGTGTTGATGGTTTCAGAAACAAGGAAGTACAGTGTGATATGTTCTTTACCTTCTAGACAGTAGTGGAGTAATGGAAGGTGTATCTCCACATGCACCTTTTTAGTAGTCCCAGGCACTCCACCTCTAAACTGGCAGCAGTGGAAAGAAGCCATTTAAGCTTATCTTGATGCTGTGGATGGAGATGATTTTACTGCCAAGAAGAAAAAAAAACCTTGTTAATGTATAACTTAGGCCATGAATGCAGGATCGTCTTGAAACATTCAACAGTGCAGGAGGGGCAAATGTTCACTGGTGAAAATGTGACACACTTGATATGATTGACTAATACGTTACTACATTGAAAACCTTTGAGAAGAGGTGTAATCAGTGGAGAGATTTGGTGCTAGAAAGGAACTAATTCTTGTAGAGCGTGCAGCAGCCAGGTGAACCTGTAGATACTGTTGAGGCATCCTTGCAGCACTGGCAGGTGTATGCAATTACCATGACTTGAAAGATAACACAAGGCACCAGCTAATAGAGAAAACAAATAATAAAACGATCCATGGGAAGTTACTGCCTACAAAGGACCCTAACTTATTTTTTATTTTTTTTGCAGAATACAAGAGACAGTACTATAGTCATTCTAATCCAAACAAGTCAATAGTTACTAAGCGAAAAAAAGAAGAAAAAAAACTGGCATAAAATCACAGCAAAATTGATAACACTGAAATATACAAAATGCCAGAAAAAAAACTAAAAGAGAAACAAAACCAGCAGTCATAAATTCTAACATATGTTGTGGAGCAATAGGAATTACACACTTAAATTATACAGAACAAGTAGGACAAGCAGGACAGGGGATCATATTACAGGCTCAAGATAGTGGGAAACTGCACCCCATATTTGCTCACCTAACTTCTTCTTTCGAGGACCTTTTAGGGCATATAAACTGCACTCCATGTTAAATACTGCGAAAAACCGTGCCCTCCATACCTCAAAAGGGGGCGGCTCCTGTTGCAACCAAGAAGAGGCTATACAGAGTGTTACTTACTTACTTTAGCTTTATTCGATTTTTAGGTATAAAATCATAAAAGCACATTGCAAAATATATACACAATTACATTTCAAATCATTTCCATTCATTTCAAATCATATCACGGTAGTTAACATTATAACATTAAAACCTTTAAGAAAAGTCAGGTAGCGAATCAATAATATGTCCAGTCAGGGTCTATGTGTTAAAAGCCCCTCAACCCGGAGCTGTATTGGCCCGACCAAAAGTTAGTCTCTTCGATGATCTTTTATGGGGGTGTAGTGATTCTCTAGGATAAAAATCAGATAGACCCCAGGTGTCTATAGGTCCGTCTCCTATCTGTGGTTTCCAAGATTGGAGGTAAGGGACAACATTGTTATTGATGAACTTTATCAGCACCAGATCACCGGATCTCTCTTTTTGAAGCGGACCTAACCATCCCACCCTTCTAACACATTGTATTCTACCATCAATGTAAGGGGGTAGGGGTCTATTCTTTGTTAGCCAAAATAGTGCCTTATTTCTCAGCTCCTGTTCACTTTCAGTTTTTCCCTTTGAGAGTTCCGGCACCCCAGACAGGACACCCACGAACGGAGCAGCCTCCGGTGGTAGATGAATGTGATTTTTTTTCCTTTGCATGTTCCGTATCTTGGGGAGTGGCCCTTTAGGTGGTATTTTTACGTTATTCAGCCCTGTTGTAAAGGAACAGCTGGGTATTGTTTTTATTTGAATGGGAACTTTCTCGCTGAATTGAGTTGGCATACCTGGGGTTGCCCGTTGAAGTTGGGAGATACTACTTTGTTAAGTTGTTAAAGGCTTTACAGTATCACGTGAAGACTGTAATGGATTGGGGGCTGCCAGGTTGTTTAGGGGGAGCGAGTTTATCTTGATCTTTTCCTCTATGGCCGTGATCCTATCTCCAAGATCGTTCATTCTTTCTATTAACGGATGTAATGCGGCATTAATCATAGTTTGTATCTGGCCAAGAGTGTTGGTGTAATTGAGGGTGCAAGCAATTTATTCTCCTTAGCATGGGTGCCTGTATGTTTGTCCGCTGGTCGATTCTTTTCGCCAGAGAGGTCCTGGAAAAACATTGTAGGGTTCGTGTTACCTGATTCAGGTGGGCAGAGAGAAGTACCCAAGCGGTTTCCATAGGGTGGGGATAATGAACTGGGATGGGGGCTTGTGGTGACTGTAGGACAAAAGGAGGCATTAGTGTGCTCTGATGTCGACTTAACGGCCGCATATTTGGATTGGCATAAGCTATTAAGTTCCTCCAGGAATGATAAGTTTGGTGATGCGGCGGCAGACTGAGGGGAAATGATGTCACTATAGGAGCGGTCGGTGAACAATCGGTCTCGTGCTATTCTAACGGGTTGTTGGACAGTAGACGGTGTTGTCTTTATTAGGTATTGAACCATAGTCCCCTTGGCCAGGTCCCTAGGCGCAGTAGGAATTGTCGGGCCCCCTTACAAGACATGTTGTGAGTAGCAGCAGGCGCCTGCAGGCACTTGAAGGACTTTGCACGCAAATGTCTTACCTATTTTAAATGCACGACCAAGGGAGGTGGCCCGTTCCGGCCTCCTCTGGCCTGTGATGGCCTTAGATGGTCCCGCCTTGTCCCGGCCTTAGCCCGGCCGCTCCCGCGCGCGACTCGCGGTGCGAGAGGTTCTCCAGCCTTTGTCCCGCGCCTCTGGGCGCTCCGCTGATGTCACCCGACCGCCGGGGCACCTGGGGGATGTAGTCCCTTGCCCTCGCGGCGGTCGGGTTGCTGGGCCAAAAGAGTTTTCCGCCGTTCCCCTCACGGCACAGGATCGTGTGGCAGTCTGGCAGTCAGGTCCTCCCCACAGGTGGCAGCTTTTCCCCGCAGCGCTCACCAGCAGCCCTCGGCTCTCCCGCCTTTGTCCCGCGCCTCCGGGCGCTCCGCTGACGTCACCCGACCGCCGGGGCACCTGGGGGATGTAGTCCCTTGCCCTCGCGGCGGTCGGGTTGCTGGGCCAAAAGAGTTTTCCGCCGTTCCCCTCACGGCACAGGATCGTGTGGCAGTCTGGCAGTCAGGTCCTCCCCACAGGTGGCAGCTTTCCCCCGCAGCGCTCACCAGCAGCGCTCGGCTCTCCCGCCTTTGTCCCGCGCCTCCGGGCGCTCCACTGACGTCACCCGACCGCCGGGGCACCTGGGGGATGTAGTCCCTTGCCCCGCGGCGGTCGGGTTGCTGGGCCAAAAGAGTTTTCCGCCGTTCCCCTCACGGCACAGGATCGTGTGGCAGTCTGGCAGTCAGGTCCTCCCCACAGGTGACAGCTTTCCCCCGCAGCGCTCACCAGCAGCGCTCGGCTCTCCCGCCTTTGTCCCGCGCCTCCGGGCGCTCCGCTGACCTCACCCGACCGCCAGGGCACCTGGGGGATGTAGTCCCTTGCCCTCGCGGCGGTTGGGTTGCTGGGCCAAAAGAGTTTTCCGCCGTTCCCCTCACGGCACAGGATCGTGTGGCAGTCTGGCAGTCAGGTCCTCCCCACAGGTGTCAGCTTTCCCCCGCAGCGCTCACCAGCAGCGCTCGGCTCTCCCGCCTTTGTCCCACGCCTCCGGGCGCTCCGCTGACGTCACCCGACCGCCAGGGCACCTGGGGGATGTAGTCCCTTGCCCTCGCGCCGGTCGGGTTGCTGGGCCAAAAGAGTTTTCCGCCGTTCCCCTCACGGCACAGGATCGTGTGGCAGTCTGGCAGTCAGGTCCTCCCCACAGGTGGCAGCTTTCCCCCGCAGCGCTCACCAGCAGCCCTCGGCTCTCCCGCCTTTGTCCCGCGCCTCCGGGCGCTCCGCTGACGTCACCCGACCGCCGGGGCACCTGGGGGATGTAGTCCCTTGCCCTCGCGGCGGTCGGGTTGCTGGGCCAAAAGAGTTTTCCGCCGTTCCCCTCACGGCACAGGATCGTGTGGCAGTCTGGCAGTCAGGTCCTCCCCACAGGTGGCAGCTTTCCCCCGCAGCGCTCACCAGCAGCCCTCGGCTCTCCCGCCTTTGTCCCGCGCCTCCGGGCGCTCCGCTGACGTCACCCGACCGCCGGGGCACCTGGGGGATGTAGTCCCTTGCCCTCGCGGCGGTCGGGTTGCTGGGCCAAAAGAGTTTTCCGCCGTTCCCCTCACGGCACAGGATCGTGTGGCAGTCTGGCAGTCAGGTCCTCCCCACAGGTGGCAGCTTTCCCCCGCTGCGCTCACCAGCAGCGCTCGGCTCTCCCGCCTTTGTCCCGCGCCTCCGGGCGCTCCGCTGACGTCACCCGACCGCCGGGGCACCTGGGGGATGTAGTCCCTTGCCCTCGCGGCGGTCGGGTTGCTGGGCCAAAAGAGTTTTCCGCCGTTCCCCTCACGGCACAGGATCGTGTGGCAGTCTGGCAGTCAGGTCCTCCCCACAGGTGGCAGCTTTCCCCCGCAGCGCTCACCAGCAGCGCTCGGCTCTCCCGCCTTTGTCCCGCGCCTCCGGGCGCTCCGCTGACGTCACCCGACCGCCGGGGCACCTGGGGGATGTAGTCCCTTGCCCTCGCGGCGGTCGGGTTGCTGGGCCAAAAGAGTTTTTCGCCGTTCCCCTCACGGCACAGGATCGTGTGGCAGTCTGGCAGTCAGGTCCTCCCCACAGGTGGCAGCTTTCCCCCGCAGCGCTCACCAGCAGCGCTCGGCTCTCCCGCCTTTGTCCCGCACCTCCGGGCGCTCCGCTGACGTCACCCGACCGCCGGGGCACCTGGGGGATGTAGTCCCTTGCCCTCGCGCCGGTCGGGTTGCTGGGCCAAAAGAGTTTTCCGCCGTTCCCCTCACGGCACAGGATCGTGTGGCAGTCTGGCAGTCAGGTTCTCCCCACAGGTGGCAGCTTTCCCCCGCAGCGCTACAGAGTCTATAAACTGCAGTCACTAAGAATAATAAATTAGCATGCTGCGTTGATACTCCCCTATCATCCAATCCCATTTCTACACCTAGGAGGATCTGTGTCGCAGATAGCTGGATTGCTTTGCCAATAATCTCTGATAAACATTTTTCAATCTGCTTCAATAAACATGCTAAAGCTGGACAGCTGACAAAAATGTGTACATCATCTGCAGATGAAAAACCACACCGGAAACATTACCCAATTGCATCCCCTGGCCATTTTGAGACCTTATCCGGTGATAATATAGATTAAAGAGGGATTTAAAATGCTGTGCAGATAATTTTGCAGACAGAAATACATTTTTAGCCATCCCCAAAGAGATTTCTATTTGTATATCCTGCCTACCCAATTTAGCCCCCCATTTAACATTTTGTTGTTCAATATATCCGTCTTAGTACTTAACATATGACCATATAACGTGCCTATACTTGCAGCTTTCATATTATCTTCGATCAAGGGATTAGGCTGAATAATGACTCCGCTATTGACAAGATAATTCCTAATCTGCAAATACTTAGCAAAATTCTCCCGAGGGAGGTGGTATTGTTCCCGCAATTGTTCAAAAGATTTAAAACAACCTTGAGAATAAAGGTCTCCCACCACCCTTTTACTCTTAGTCCTCCAACTATATACCACACGATCTCACAGGTCTACTGGCAGAAATATTGAAGATACCAATGGTGTATACCATGAAATTTTTTCAAAGCCAAACATACCCCTTACTATTCTCCAGACCTTATACGCAGCTTCCAAAGTCTTAAACCGCGTGCGCTTGTAATAGCTCCACTCTAAGTGCAGGAACAGACAGTTTCTAGCTTTACACCCAATAGCATTTGATATATAGATGGACATTCTGCGATATCCATCGGGCTTGTACCTGTAAGTAAAATATTCATCCCTTGAATCAAGCAAGCATAATGATATAACATGAAGTCTGGCACCGCCCAACCACCTAGATTTCTTGGTAATATCATATATCGTCCAGCACGTCGGGCCTTGCGCCCAGTCCACATAAAACGCATACAAATTGCTTGGAGCTGCGCCACACTTGCCTTGGGAACTTCCAAGGGGACGCATCTAAAGTAGTACAACATTTTCGGGAGAATCATCATTTTTAATAAATTGGATCGTCCTACTAGGGAAAGATGTAAACATTCCGCCCGGTCTAACTGTTTCTTTACTCCCGACAGGAGAGACTCCCAATTTGATTTAACCAGGGCAGTTGTAGAAGCCCTCAGCTTAACCCCCAAATAGGTGACCTCTTGACGTACCCTTGAGTCAGAATACTTGGGTATGTTAGCGGTTAACAACTGAGTTTTAGCCACGTTCAACTTGTAACCAAGCTGCACCAAACTCTGCAGCTGAATGTTCAATCGCCTGCATCGCTGTAGCTGGGTTCGGCGTAACGATGTCCACGTCGTCCGCGTAAGCAAGAACCTTAAATTGATAGGTTTGTATACTCAGTGGTAAAATCCCAGTATTAGATTCCAGAATCCTTAAGAATGGTTCAATATATAGGGAGAATAATAGAGGAGAACAGGGGCACCCTTGCCTGGTGCCCCTCTGTATCTGAAGGCCGCCGACTCGAGTCCCATGGTGCTAATCCGGGCTACAGGTTGACTGTAGAATGTCTGCAATGATTTAATAAATTTTGTCCCAAAGCCCCGGCGCCTCATGACATCCCATAAGAAGCACCATGAGACCCGGTCGAAGGCCTTCTCGGCATCTAATAAAATTAAACAGAGTGGCTCTCTAGTTACATTTACATAATCAAAAAAAGTTACCACACGGTTTACATGATTCGCTGTACCGCGCTGTGGGATGAACCCATGCTGTATAGTGGAAACTAATCCAGAGATGACGAGTGACAGCCTATTGGCTAAGATCTTCGAGTAGATCTTCCATCCGCATATAAAAGCGAGATGGGACGGTAGGAGCCATGCAGATTCGCCGGTTTGTCTTTTTTATGGAACACAACTATGCGTGCTTCATTCCAGGTTTTAGAGGAAGCCCCTTTCTGAGCCATTCTCATTGTTTCCAACAAATCTGCCTTTAAAACTGGAATTTTTTTTAAATAAATTTCCACAGGTAGCTTATCTGGCCCTGCCGCCTTGCCCCTAGCCAACCCATTTACTGCTAATTCTAATTCTTCTAACGAGATAAGAGCCTCCAACCCTGCTATCTCTTCTACAGGTAGATCTGGCGTGCAGTATTGGCTAATAAGAGTAGCCGCACCAACTTCATCATACTCATCTCTTTGATATAATAGCTCATAAAATTGTCGGAACACCTCCAAGATCCCACTTTCATTTTCAACAGAGTCCCCATTCAGATCTAAAATTGTGTCTATCCGTTGCGCTGCCTCTTTCAATCTTAATTTTTGGGCGAGGCATCTGCCACTTGCCTCGCCATATTCATAATGGATTTGTTGTTTGATGAAAAAAATGTTTGCGGTTTCCTGGGACCAATTCAGATTTAATCTTGCTTTGAGCCGTGCCACCACCGTAATCAAGTCAGTTATGTCTATGCCAGCCTGAATGCCCTGCATAAGTGCTTCCTTTGCCTTTATCAACTCCTGGTATAGCTCTTGAAATGTAGCTGCCTGTTTTTTTTGATTATATAAACCAAAACTCAAAGCTTTCCCTCGGAAGGCAGCCTTGAAACTATCCCAGACACAACCCACACGACTACTCCCTCGGTTAATATCAAAGAAAGAAATAATCCATTGTTTCATATGCTCATTAAATTGCTGTTCCAATAGTAATTTGCGATAAAAGGAAAATCCCCTTGGCCTTGTAACTGCTACTATGCCGGTTATAGAAATAACTACGGCCCCTGGTCAGACGTGAATCTCGGGTATACCTGAATTGTAGCCTGGTTTAGCAACAATTGAGGAGTAGGAAAATAATCCAACCGTACTCATTTTTTATGGGGAAAAGAAAGTATATCCAGGACCCCCCCCCCCCTCTTAAAAAAGCCCAAGCATCCACCAACCCATGTGCCCTTATTAATGCCTGTAATGCTTTAAATACTCGGGGTTTCCTCCCACTGTATTTCAACTGTTCATTACATAGGATATTAGGCACTAGGTTTATATTGAAATCTCCACAAAGGATCAGCGGTGTGGGCCACGTTGATAGCTCAACGTTTAGAAACTCAAGAGTGCTTGCTTCATCTAGATTTGCCCCATACACTACACAAATTGTAAATGGTATAGAGCCAACAACACATTCTACAATTGCCCACCTGCCTAATCCATCAGTTCAAATTCTACCCGTGTTGCCTATGTGTTTTTTACCGAGGATTGCCACTCCTCTAGCCGTACCGGAGTATTTAGTACAGGCTATTAAACTAAATCCCAGTTCTTCCAGCAAATGCCGCTTTGACCATACTATATGAGTCTCTTGGAGACAAATTATATCACAGAAGAGAGCTGGTAACTCCTGTGCCACCCGCCGCCTTTTTTAGACTGAGTTCAAACCCCTCACGTTCAGTGTACCTATCCTGATTCCCCTGCTCGCCATTTACTATATATTGCTACCTTCCCTTCGTCCACAAATTACTTTAAAAAAAAGCACTGACTGCCCAAGATAGACTCCTTTCCGTCCTGTACTCATGCATTATTTTCTTTTTTACCCCTCTCCCTCTCCCCAACCCCCACGCCCACACCTCCCTCCGTGCCATCCTTCCCCTCCCCCCCAAACCCACACCACCCATTATGAGGCTTAAGGACCATGTCCTCAGCGATGTATAAGTGCCTTCTCCAGTGCCCCCCCCGTTTGACTCCCCTACCCCCACCCACTGTCTCTCTCTCTCCACAATCCACTTAACAGCCTGACTTCAGGCTCTAACAACCAAAAAGAAATAGATTCCGCTCCCCCTTCTTCATATCACTCTGAAGAAAAGAAGTAGTTCAAAAAATTCTACTAAGCATAACTTCCAATACTTCCCCCTCACTCAATGCTCTAAATTGCAAAATTGCAATCATTCTTAGACAATAAACCAACATTCACCTGAGTTTTAAGGGATAAGGCCGAAAAACTCAAATCAAAGAGAAAAGAAAAAGAGGGAGAAGCTACAAGAGAGAGATGACCCCTTATGACCTAGAAAAGAAAACAAGAGAAATGTGCGCTTTCCACCCCATATTAAACCCAATATACGTTCGACTAATGATACATGCACATTGGTTTAATTAGATATCCGTTTAGTTTTTCGGAGACAGACTTTTCGCACTCTTATCCATTTCCTTCAGGAAGTCCTGTGCAACCGTCCCGGATGTGAAGTACTTAGTTTGACCTTTGAAAATGATCTTTAACTTAGATGGATTAAGCAAGAAGACCTGAGCCCCCTTTGCTTGAAAAGAGGAGATTAGTTTCCGAAGTTGCCATTGTTCGTGCACCGTTGCAGGGCAGAAATCCGGACGTACAAAAAACACACACCCCATGCCATTCCGTTTTTTCTCTGGGTGCACCAGATCATAAAGCGCCTCTCGTAGCAGGTAGTTATTGAGGCAAATTAAAATTGCCCTGGGGTATGAGTTCTGATCTTTCCCACATTGCCGTGCCAGAAATGGAAACCTATGTGCCCTAATCACTTCTGTTTCCAAGTTCCAAGACTTCCGTTCAGGGAAGGCTTCCTTAAAGAGCTGTATGATAAATTTCCGTGGATCCGCTCCTTCTTTCGCCTCAGCAGTCCCTAGCACACGCAGGTTGTTACGTCGCGCACGGTTCTCTAAATCCGTCAGTTTCTAATCGACATCTGATTTAGATTGTTGCAAGGTCGCAATGGCTGATTGTTGCTTTACCAAGCAATCCTCCGTAGAGGAGACTCTCTCTTCCACCTCTACCAGACGAGTAGTAACTTCCGCACAGGTTTTAACCAGACATCGCACTGTATTCTGCAACTTCCTTACAGCCCCTTGTGTACGTAAACCTTCCGCTTTGGTTTCACTACGATGTACCATTATACTTCGGTAAATTAAGCCAAGCGTGATTGAATCTTCTTCAAAATCCTCGTACAAGTTGAACTGGGCTAATGGAGGGCTCGGTTCCTGCCCCAAGGCTTCTCCCACCTCCACCACTTTTCTTACTGTTTCATGGGACAGAGACAGATCAAGATCTCACCTTCTTCCTCATCCGGCAAGTCCCCCCAATCACCTGGGTTGCTGAGACTGTCATCATCATGTTCCTTGTCTGATATGGTCTTTAAGTCAGACATCGAATAGAACTTGCCATCCGATCCAGCATACTCAGATTCAGTGCCTTTCCCAATTACTGAAGCAGTAGCATCAATAGATGGCCCTGGCAATGTGCAGCTATCTTCTATTATAACGACTCCGTTATCACCATTCACTGCCGAGGCTAAGACATTATGACCCCTTTCTAAATCAGCTAGTGCAAGAGCTGGCAAGGTTTCAGAGAAGGTACTCACAATTTCCTGTGACACTTCAAGCTGGGTACCAGAGCCTACTCGAGCGGCATGAGTCTTCAATTTTGCTTTTACCCCTTGCTTTTTGTTAAAAATTGCCCTAACAGTCTGTTGTTTTACTGGGTTATCCTGCATTGTATGCAATATCTGGCTCTGGCTCTGTCCCTGGCTCTGACTATGATGATTGCCCTGCCTCTTTGAGGCTACCACATGCTTCTGTTGAATATTACCATCATTGGGCATCAGAACAAGACCATCAGCACTGCCACTGCTAACGTGGATGCCTGTCGTAGCATTGTCGCTGTTGTTGGTGGCGCTGTTAGCAGCGCCCTGCTGCTCCATTATCCCGGCAGATTCAGCCCCCACTCCAGCTGGGGTACTCGCAGGCGCACCCCCATGGTTCCTTGCGCCGTCCCTGCCCTTCGGTGCCATTACTTATGCCGGCTGTCGGCAAGAAGTCCAAATCACAGAATGAAGTGGTACCGTTATCAAAGCGCTTGCTTGCAGCCCTTTTGTGAAGCGCTTCACTTACTTCTCCGCCGTGTGCCGTCGTATGTCGCTGGATTTCTGCCAGGAACCCAAGTCAGAGCCAAATCACCACCAGCAGGAAAAACCATTGGGAGGCGAATGAAATGGTAGCAGTTTGCCGCGCTGAGCCCAGCGCGGTCAGAGCGAAGCATGACGGCACCTCCATACTCGGAATCTGCCGCAGCTGTAGCATGTCGGGCGGCATGAGCAGCGCTGGAGCGGCTGTAGCGGTGGTAGCCGAATGTTTGCTGGATGATCACCTCAAGCACCAAAATCCTACGAGAGCGGTAAGCCCCACCTGGGCCCCCACTGATATCAAGGCCAGTATCACAGGATTTAACCGGGCAGAAGCGCAACTATAGCGTGGGGGAACGGGAAGTCAAACGGAGCATAAGAGAGTGCACCTCACCCGGCCACAATTGCGGCCGCCATCTTGCCTCTGATCACCGTCTCCTCTTGCCTCTGATCACCCTAACTTAGTAGCAACTTTAAATACAGAGAGCAAAATTAACCATTCTGAAATGCATGTAAGGGAGATGCCCATTTCTGGGTGAGGGTAAAGATGCAAAGCAGTTAAGGCCATTCATAAAGTAAGCAATAGAGAGCTGGCCAAAATTAACTTAAGTTTAACGGACAAAATCAACAAGAGTGATTAGGAAGGAAGATGGTTAAGGGAAATGTTAAGACGCTTTGTTTTCAGTGTGGAAGCAGAACACACATAGGAGAACGGCAAGCAGTGTCCTTCATGGGCACAGATCTGCTTAAAGTGTAGCAAAAGGGCCATTTTGCCCAAGCTTGTAAGTTATTGAGCGAAGTGAAAGGGAATAGGAGTAGCATATCTAGATCACGGGAAGATGATGTGGAGGTGGCAAAGAAGCGTGTATTATTGGTAAAACAGCAGCAGGAACAAAATCTAGACTTTGAGGGAGGCAAAGTTGCGGTAATGGTAGGTAGGAGTAGAAAGTCACTATTGTTGAATATCCACTTAAAGGGTCCTGATTTCGCTTTAGTTACGGTTGACTACATGTCCTAGTGACTGGAGGTGAAGTTTGTGGAAAACGCCCACATACATAGTGAGATTTAGTTTCCGCCAGATGATTTTGGCAAGATGAATTAGTAATTGACGGTGGCACTCTACTGGTGTCAGATGAGATGAGGAAATATTTGGAGTCCTGATTTATTTATTTATTTATAATTTGTATTTATAAATTTATAGAGCGCCTGGTGACCCGTAGGCATCCCCGCGCTATAGAGTTGTAAGAACCAGGAGGAGGAAGGGCCGGAGAACTATTTGGGGAATAAAAAGGTTTTTAGTTTTTTCCGGAATAGGGCGTGACAGGGTTCCAGACGCAGATTGCGGGGGAGTGCGTTCCAACCTGCAGAGGCTTTGACCGAGAAGCGACGTCCACCGGTCCGAGCCTTCTTAAATTTTGGGACGATGGCCAGATGTTCATCGTCAGAACGCAGTGTTCTTGGGGCTTTGTATGGGGCGACTAGGTCTTTCAGGGCGGCTGGGCCGGCACCATTGATGAGTTTATGGCTGGTGCACATGGCTTTAAACTCCACTCGCTGGCGAACAGGAAGCCAGTGCAGAGCCTTGAGGGCCGGTTTGGCAGAGGCTCTGGGAGGAAGGTTCATGATGAGCCTTGCCGCAGCATTTTGTGCACGTTGGAGTTTGGCCAAGGTGAAATCCGGTGCGCCGAGGTAGACGGCGTTGCTGTAGTCAATCCGGGCTAAGATGAGCCCTTGAACCAGGAGTTTCCTGGAAAGGGGGGGGAGGAGAGGGAGAATTTTGCGGATTGACCGCAGAAGGCCAAAACATGTTCCAGCGGTCTTGGTTGCCTAGGTCTTCATGGTGAGGGTCGGTTCCAGCCAGACACCTAGCGTTTTGATTTCTGTCTTTGGTGTGGGTATCTCACCAAAGGCGTCCGGCCAAACCGAGGGAGGGATGGAGGACCATTTGTTGCCCAGAAGCATAATCTCGGTTTTTGCACCGTTTAGCTTCAGGGAGGATTCGCACATCCATCAAGTATGTTTGCACTTCCCTCTACCACCATAGGATGAATGAGTAAGTAAAGCGAGTCAATCAGGTGATCAAGAAGCAATTGCAATTGCCCCTGATCACTGTGGTGGGTTTAAAGAAACTAACCACTTAGGCAAATACTATGGGCTGTAAGAACAACTCCTGAAAGCATGGTTATTTCACATTTTGACTTTCTTAAAGGAATGATGCCCAGGTCCTTGTTGAACAGAGTAGATATGTTCTATGGAAATGAATGAATCAAGGCAAGTCAGGGAAAATTGTTTGTGAGGAGAACTGTACAAAGGTAAGTACAGAGATGATGAGGAGAACACTGACAGGAGTGTTCATGTATGAGACTCTTGAAATCAGGATGTGGCTGCAAGGGCTGTTTGTGCTTTCCAATGAATTGTGGTCGAGTTGCAGGACCAGGAGACAATGTTGTGTAATGGTAAAATTCGGAAAAAAGATAGTATATTTTTTTGAGCCTAGAAAAAGGTCTATAGTACAGAACACATTGGTTCCTATGGATCTATTCATGTAACAGTTCATAACTAGTGAGAGGCTAGGTAAGTCCTCTCAATAGGATAAATCATTATAGATAATTCACTTTCAGCCCTATCAAGACACAATCCGAAATAATGTATTTTATACATAAAGAAAAAAAAATATTTTGCAATGAAGGTGCTCCACAAAGGAAAAGAGAAAGTGATACGGTGCAGTTCACATGAGTTGTGAGTGAAGTGATGAAACCATTTAAACAACAAAACATGGATATCTTGGCTGCAATGGACAATTAAAAGAGAACATTGATATTGGTCCCATCATTTGTCCTCAATGCACAATCAAAATTCTTTTCACACAGTCGAAGGTCATAAATATTCAACCCAATAGGGGCGCTAGGAGGCGCACGACCAAGATGGCTGCATGCCTGTGACGCTCCAGCCCCACCGAGCCCTTAAACATCCAATAAAACCATCCTGACTTGATCCTTCGGTTTCCAACGGACACAGCGAGTTCCCGGAGACTGTGCGGCATCCGAGGGTGTAATTCTGGCCAGATTGCCACAGCGGGAGTCGGCGAAACACCCTGTGAGGCGGCCGGCGAGACGCGGGAATCTGACAGCGGAGCTTCCCTATAGCTGCCGAGAGCTAGGAAACACCGCGGCTTTGCGGGCGGCATGCACCAGAAACATCGGAAAGAGGCAGCAGCCTCGGGCCTGAAGGACCGGACCGCGAACACTGTAGTGCCGCTGGAGAAAGGTACATGCACCTGAGCAGGCGAGAGACGCGTATCGTTACCATTTAGTGCACCCGCAGCCCTGCAGAAACAACAGAGACTCTACGGACCTGGCGCCCACATGTAAAATCCCTCTGCAGGAGCCAGGAGCAGTGAGTAGATCGCGGCACCCTGACAGCGGGATCGCTTGCCTGTAGGATCTCTGGCTGGAGTGGTCCTGCGGAGGCCCGTGCAGCTCCTGGGCTTGGTCTGAACAGCACTGCCTCCCCTCCTAACATACGGATGCCGCCATTTTGCGACATCTCTCCCGTCTCACCGGACCTGGCCTCCCTTACAGCCTACCACCGCTGAGGCCGTCCACGGACGGTGAAACGTGGCCTAAGGTGCGAGCAAGCGCTGAGAGGAGGCAACTCATACTGCAGCCTAGGTAGGAAGACAGCGAAGCTACAAACGCTCTGCAGGGCTTGCAATTACCGTTTCGCGCCCTTTGCCTCTCCTGCCCTGACACATTACAGATGAACCATCCTCTGCTGCGATAAAGCCCACGATTTTTGCTCCCACTTTGTTTGGCACTAGCGGAACGCCCAGAGACCTCGCCACCGTGATTTCTTTACCTGACGGCATTGCCTACGGCCCCTACATAAGCAGCCCATACTGCGGCCAAGGTAGGAAGAAAGCGATGATACGAGCACACTGAAGGGCTCGCAACCACCGTTTCGCGCCGTCTCGCTTCTCCTGCCCCAAGTCCCTGCAAGGCGCATCGGCCCCTGCTTTGATAATACCCACAAGGTCGATCCCACCTGGCTTGGCACTAGTGGAAGATCAGGAACGCCCAGAGACCTCGCCACCGGGATTTCTTTACCTGAAGGCACTGCTCGCAGCCCCTACATAAGCACTATGAAATACCATCTCCTAAGGTGAGAACTACCCGACCGCGCTAATCTGAGGCTTCTGTCCATTCTGTATTTCTGGCAAAGCCATGGGGCACGCAGACGCCAAACAAGCCAAGCTCCCGTTTGAAGCGCGCAAATCATCCAAGACACGGACCGACGACCAAGATGACCCGGACCACACCGACGCCCCTGAAGAGGACTGGAATGCGATCTTGATGGGCATACGGCAAAGCCTCACTTCCATGGACGCCAAAATGGATTCCGTAAACACGCGAATAGACTCAGTCGTCCATAAGCTGGACCAGCACGAGAATCACCTGAAAGAAACGGAAACTAGAATTTCCAACCTGGAAGATGGGGCCACGGCCAACAAGGCGCACACTCTGCAAATAGATGAGCTACTGAAAGTTATAGCTGAAAAAAACGAGGACATAGAAACGCGTTCCCGGAGGAACAACGTTCGCATCCTTGGCCTTGCCGAAACCACGCAAACGGGACTCATGGAGGACTTTGTAGAACATTTGCTAATAGACCTCTTTGGCAGAGACTCCTTCTCTGCACACCTCACAATAGAAAGGGCACACCGGACGTTGACGGCGCGTCCGAAACCGGGTGCGCCGCCGAGACCGGTGATAGCTCGCTTTTTGAATTACAGAGACAGAGACACTGTCCTCTGCTTGGCCCGAGAGAAAGAACAGGTCAGATATAAAAATACGACATTATCTTTTTTCCCTGACTTCACTCAGATGGTGCAAGATGCTAGGAAGAAATTTGCAGCGGTCAAGAAGAAACTACAGGCCCAGCACATCCCCTACGCAATGCTGTACCCAGCAAAACTGAAGATAACTCATCTAGGCTCAAACCATTACTTCCTGAACCCGCAACAAGCTGAAGATTACCTCCGGCGACACCGCCGCTCTGCCACGACGGACTCAGAAGCTGGACGTCGGTCCAGATCCCCATCCCCATCACCTACATCGGGCCCGCTTGAACAACATGCTGACCTTAGGATGCAACGGAACTTCCTGTTCACTGTCCTGCCTTGAGACCCGAGAACTCAGCTGGTGATGTATATGTACTGCTTAATTTCTGATAGCTTTTGGGCTCAGACACTTCCCCCTGTCCCGCAGCCACTTACCGCCGGCCAAGCGGGAATGTGCGCGGGTGAGAGTATGGAGGGAAGAGGGCAGGTTGTGCACCCCTAGTGTGACCCCGAGAGGGCATTCCCCCTATAGTTATTTTCACAGGACGAATGGTTTTCTTCCCGGGTTGGACTTCTAGGGAGGGAGAGAGTTCGTTCCCGGCAAATTGGGGATGCCGCTGTGGAAGGTGGGTGGGATGTTTCATGCGTTTGTTTCTAATTTGCAGCAAATTGTCCAGATTCATGCACATAACACAGCACAGGATAGCGCATATCTTTTATATGTCTGAATGACACTTGATACACAAAACACCAACAATATTGTGGTAACCGCTTGGAATGTCTGTGGTCTCAATGACCCGAGGAAAAAACGACACATTCTGGGATATTTGGATAGGCATCACGTCACAATCGCCATGTTGCAGGAGACACACTTGGGCCCTTCCATGAGCTACCCCTTTGCCGCAAAATGGGTGTCGCATCACTGCTTCTCATCCTACTCCACCTATTCCCATGGAGTGGCCATTTTAGTTAAAAAAGGCGCCGCGTTCCACCCAGGAGGGATGGAAAGCGACCCAGAGGGCAGATATTGCTTATTATGGGCAGACTACACTCCTACGACATCCTACTAGCCAACTACTATGGCCCAAATGTGGATGACCCACGGCCGCTGCTCCGCCTGTGGAGCAAAATACAGGAGCTAGGCATCGCATACACCATCTGGGGTGGAGACTTTAACACAGTCATGTCTCCCCATATCGACAGGTCCCACAACTCCTCTGCACACCATACCGTCGCTCAGCGAACACTGCAAGACATTATAGAGGGACAATATCTCTTGGACTCCTGTAGACACTTACATCCCATGAAGAGGGAGGATACGCACGTTTCTGCATTTCATGCCTCTTGGTCCAGATTGGATTACATATTTATCTCCACCGGCATTGCACACTGGTTGACGAAGGCATCTCACCTAACTCACAGACACTCGGATCACTCCCCTGTCGTCGTCGACGTGACCATACCTGAGGCACAACCTCCCTACAGTAACTGGCGCCTGAATCCGTTACATCTCAATGATACAGCTTTCCGAGCCGAGCTGGAACAAGATATACGCGATTTCTTTGAGCGCAATCTTAAATCTGTCCCGAGCGTCACCACAGTCTGGGAGGTGTTTAAGGTCACGGTGCGAGACTGGTGTATCGCTAAGGGAGGTGGTATTCTCAAATCCTTGCGTACCAGTCTATCCACGCTTGAGAAGGACCTCAAGCGCTTGGAGGCTGAAGTATCCTCAACTAGCGGCTGCACCGATCTGGGAGCCACTATACGTAGCAAACTGACTGAATACGAAATCCTTGCGGAAAGGGACTGCAACTTCCGAGGGAAGCAACATGTGGCCAGAGTTTATGGGGAGGGAGTTCGCCCGGGGAGGGCGTTGGCATCTGTGGTCCGATCACCCCGATTTTCCAACTATGTGACAGAACTTCAAGACGGTGACGGAAACTCACACAGAAATCTTCCAGACCAGTTACGCACGTTGACAGCTTATTATAACAATTTGTACTGTTCCCACAGAGGCACCCCTTTGGACTGACCATCCTATTTCGAAGACACAGCCCTTGCTTGGCTGGGTGGTACTCAGCAGAAATTTCGAAGTCTAGACCTCGAACTGGACGAGATAACCGAGGCCATTATGCAAATGCACTCTGGTCGTGCCCCGGGATCAGACGGTTTACCCGTCGAGTTCTACAAAACATACGCTCACATTCTAGCCCCCATCCTGAAGGAAGTCTTTTATTCGACGTTGGAAGAGGGCAGCCTGCCTCTGACAATGCGCAAAGCGTTCATCACATCCCTACTCAAACTAGGGAAGCCCCCCCCCCCGTAGCTGCGATTCTTACCGACCCCTTTCCCTCATAAACTGCGACACGAAAATTCTGGCCAAAGTTCTAGCAAACCGCCTCAACCTGTTGATGCAGCGCCTAGCGCTCCCAGACCAGGCAGGTTTCATCCCTAGCAGGGCCACATCGCATAACCTTCGAACACTGGTTGCGGTCCTGCAGGACATCGACCCTAATAGCTCCGCAGTCGCTGTGTTCCTGGACGCTACCAAAGCGTTCAACTCCATACAGTGGGTTTACCTGCTGGGTACCTTGAAATACATTGGCATACCCAACACCATTCTTCAATGGATACACCTACTGTATACACGCCCAGTGGCCTCTGTGCTCCTCAATGGCGCCAAGTCCGCCCCTTTTGCTATTTCCAGAGGCACTCGACGGGGATGTCCCCCTCTCCCCTATCCTTTTCGCCCTGGCCATCGAACCTCTCGCTGCCATATTACGTCAGCACCATAACTACAGAGTGCTAATATACCCGGAAAGGCAGTTACTTATTTCTCTATATGCGGACGACATGACGCTACACGTGCATAAGCCTCAAGACAATCTCAACCCTATTCTCCGAGAAATCATCAAATTTTGCGCCATCTCGGGATTGCAAATCAATTGGTCAAAGTCAGCGGTCTTTCCGCTTACTGATAATACCCCTGAGCACCAACTAGACTATCCCCTAGTGTGGGAAAACAGTGAGGTGAAATACTTAGGTATCTACGTTACCAGAGACCGGGACGCACTTATGCGACTCATCTATGGAAGGGCAATAGACAAGATTACGGACTTAGTTGCCAAATGGCTCCGTCTTCCACTGTCAATGGCTGGAAAGATATCCCTAATCAAAATGGTCGTATTGCCTAAATTACTATACCTCTTTATTAACATACCGTACCACCCGGGAGCCTTTTTCTTTAAGACACTTAATTCACTTCTCACGCAAATCATGAGTGTGAAACAGGCGAGACTCGCCCTGTCCATGATGCTACCATACTCCCAGGGAGGATATGACGTTCCCAACTTTGAGGTGTACTACTATTGCGCACAGGCTTACTTCGCGGTATACTGGCTCCATCCGCCGCCTTTCATGCCTCACTAGACTGTGGAGGATGGCTACATGGCCTCGACACCGCCAGCGTGCTACCTCTTCACTGCAGTGAAGGAGCGGACGGGGATCCGACCACAGTGGACTACACGGTACGAGCCTGGCAGTACATAGCTAAGCGGCTGGGAGCACCCCTTATGTATTTACCCAAGGTGCCGTTATCACGAAACCCACTCATGCAGGTTACCTCTGAAGGGATCTGCAGGAAAATGCTGGAGTTGCTGCACTATCACGCATGGGGAGACCAATATGTTAATGGCCAGTTCAGGTCCTTGGAACAGTTCTTCACTGCATGCGACCTGACGTTTATGGACGTATTCATGTACACCCGATTAAGACAGAATGTTAAAGCACTGACCCCCGACTTCCCAGGAGAGCCCGATACGCTCGGCCCATTGCATGCACTGTTACAAACAGATAACCCTCAGCATGTCATCTCCCTCCTCTATCGACATGCGCTCAGCGCACGGACCTTGGATCCACCATGCACCAGGCGAGAACGGGACACAGACCTTCACACTACTGTCACTGACGACCAATGGGAAACCTGTTGCGGGCAGATAGAAGCGATCACTAGCAATAATAGGCTGTGCCTTATCCACTTTAAATACATTCATCGCTTATATCACACCCCAGCTAAGCTACTCAAGATTCATCTTCGTGAATCTGACGCATGCGCACGCTGCAACAGGGAGGGCGCAGGGTTTCTCCATCTAGCGTGGGAATGCCCCCAGGTCCAAGTATACTGGACGCAAGTATTTCAAGGGCTATCTGAAATGGTGGGTACCGTACTTTCCCCCTGTCCACTCATGGCCCTCTTGAGCATTATCCCTGGCCCAAGAACCGCGCACACTAAGTTTACTGCCATGGGGCTATTACTGGCCAAAAGACAGGTAGCCTGTAGATGGGGCAGAGGGCGTTCCCCCAAGTTCAAGGACTGGATCCATACCATGACCCTTTGGCAAAATTACACACACTATTATGCAGACATGCTTCCTATTAAATCACGTCCTAAAGACATCTGGGGACCATTTACATCATACCTTCTAGCACAGGCACCATCTCAGGAGCAGGGGAGGAGGAACGGAGTGCAGACCAACAGGCCTCAACAACGGATGGGATGGCCGAACCTAGGGATACGATGCTATAATCTCATGTACTGCTTGTGATGGGAGATGTATATCTCAGCAGGGTGGGACATGGCAGGTGGAAATTATTAATGCCAAGAAAAGATCAGAAGTAATGTATTTTTTTTTCCTTTTTTTTCTTCTCTTATGGAGACTGCATCCATTGCACCTTTTCCCACTCGGGCTACTATGTATAACTGGACTATAAAGCTATCCGACGTAGACTATGCTATGTTCGATGACACTCCTACTGTGTCGCAACTCTGGACTGCGATTGCTGCACAGTTGCACTTTGTGCTGGTTCGACTACACCCCTATTAGATAAAGTCTGTATTAGTATTTCGGATGCACCTTGATATTTCTATCAAGCATGTCTTGAACTGATTTTATTGTAACCTTCCGTGAATACTGACAATAAAGGTTTTTGAAACTTAAAAAAAAAAGTATTCAACCCAATAGCAAGCAAACAACTTGCAAAGCAGGGTCTTCATCAGGACACATTAAAGAATGCACCCTCCTTAAAGTGGAAAGGTTTAGCAATAACAGATGATTATTGGAAGCAATGTGCCACCACTTCAGACTTCAGCAACATCTGGTGTCCGCATATCCCCAAGACTCTGGTGCTCAACTGCTCTGAGTGTGAAAGTCTGGTTTTGTCTGTGATTAAATGAGTGTGGAGTTGTGTAACAAGATACTCTGTGAGAGAGGAGTAACATTCTAAAACCTTCACTCCATGAGAGCAAGGGTTAAATCTGTTCACCTAAGTGGTTATGAGACCAAGCAAGATGCCTTGAAATCCTTTGTCAGCTTGTGGGCTGGGATCTGAAAAGTTAACTTTATTGTATATAATTATCCTAGCAAAATATCCTGTTTACTTTATTATCTACTTAATTTGTACACTATACTAATTAGAACTAGTTTTCTCTAGGATCGAATTTATATGGAGGTCCTCTTTTGTATGATGTCATGCAGTTCCATTGTGCTCTTCTGGATTCCTTTTTCAAACACTAATGGCCTGAATTAGAGTTTGACGGATGGGTATTCCATTTTAAACATGACCGATATCCCATGTACATTCTTAAAGTGCCGTAGGATATAACACAGTGGTGTTAGGCAGACAGGATATCCAGCTTGTTTGTCGCGGAGTAATCTGCTAGGCCCTCACATTCTCAGTCCTTGCAGTTGCCGCTAGTGGTGGAGAACTAGTAATTATATTCTCCAGGTACAAACAATTTTTGCACCAGACCAGGATCTCATCCAAATTCGTCATTTATTTCTATTTGACACCTTTCTTGCTGCTTGTTAATTTTTTGTGATTGTTTGAAACCATCGGATTTGGGCATAAATGCTGCTACTTTGATGTCCAGGTGCAAGACCTATTGATGTAGCTGGAAGTTACAAAAGTACTCAGTCTCTCGAACCTCAAATGCCATCTTGGAGCTTTCAAAGGAGTGTAATTGTTGGCCCATTTAAGGGTCCGAGATCATATAGCAAAATCCACCCTTTAATTTTTTAAAAAGGATATCCACGTGCCATTTTGAAATCTTAATCTTTGGATTTCCAACCCATAATCTCTAGGAAGAGGAGGATGTAATGCTCGGGTGGTCCCTTTATGGGACCACCCGAGCATTACATTGGAATGGGTCACACTGTCCTCAATTCCGAGAGCCTACAAGCTAAATTTCTATTCAGTGTGTATACTGCAACTTTGAAGGTTTGTTCTGTGTTTTATATTTTAAATGGTAGTTTTAATGCTTATTTATATAACTGTTTCGTTACTATAAACTGCAGCCAAACTTGAATAGTAAAGATTAAATCAAATGTATCATAGTTAAATTGGAAAATACCCAGTCCAGCTCGAACAAGTGTTTATGGAAAACAGCGTTAGCTGTACACATGTGAGGTACATCTCCATTGTCAGAAATTCATTGAACCTACTCATCTAGACACAGCTGCTACAATATAGAGTCCCATGAAGGGATACCCACAGGGTTATACCTGGTGCTCTACAAAGATAGTGGAGTCAGTGTAAAGGTACACAGTAGCCACAACTCCTTATTTACCACTGTTCATCAGTGCTGCTGATTAATTCTTCTCCATCCACACTGTTGGCATTAATGTTCTATAGTAATATTTCTCATTTTTCACTCGTGAATTGTGGAACCATAAGTGTACAAAAATAACATCCATTCCCAACTGATCCTGATGAATGCCATGCACTACATAAATTAATTTAGTGTGGTGGTAATGTTTATCTGCTTCACCTGCAGTCTCAGACATTAATGGGTCCTATACCCTCCTCTAGTTTATATGTTTGCACTGCTTACTATTACAATTTATATCTTTTGCAGCTATTCCCAGTTCCAAGATGAATACAGTATGGAACAAGTACTGAATTCACGAAAAGTATTTGAGTACCTGACCATGTTACAATGCTGGTAAGAAACATTGGATCTACAAATCCTAGTTACATTTGTGTCAAGAGGAAGTATTCATAATCTGAATGTACCAGCAAGAAGTACACCAGAACCAGTTTTATTTGTGATGCTTAACCCCTTCGCTGCTCATGACGAGCTCAGCTCGTCATGAGGCACGGTTGAACAATGGGGATTCAGGGAATGCATTACAGGAGGGGAATCTCTCAAGCACCCGAGGTGTTAATCGAAATGTATTCTCTGGTGCAGATTTGTATTCTTTATTTTTTGCATTAGTTTGAAGTAGTTAAAAGTGACATGGCAAAATGGTTTCTGATAATATGTATGCATATTACTGTGGTTCAGTTTTAGATTTGTAGGTTGCCCTTTTTGGCTAAAGTCCCTTAACTTTTTGCTTTCCCCCTAGACCTTTTTCTGACATATTGTTGCCAGTTTAGATACTTTGGACACGTTGCCACTGCTAACCAGTTTTAAAGTGTAAGTGTTCCCTGTAGAAAGTGATGGTAATTGGTTGTCCGTGATTGCTATGTTTGCCTTACTAAGTGAAGTCCCTAGTTTAGTGCACTATGTGTGCCAGGGCTGGTAATGCAAATGCTATTAGTGGGCCTGCAGCACTATTTATGCCACCCACACAAGTAGCCTTAACAAGGGAACTCAGGCCTGCCAACACAGGGCCTAGGCATATTTTATGAAACTGCCATGTTGTTCTGTCAAGTGCACTCACTTGCCAGACCTTACCCTTCCCTTTCTGTGCACCTAAGACACCCCTATTGTAGATCTAGCCCCCCCCTGGACAGGGTGTAGTGCATGTGAAAGGTAGGACATGTACTAAGGCGTGTGTCATGTCCTGACAGTGAAATAATCTCCATTTAATTTTTCACTGTGGAAAGGCCATCTTGCCCATAGGACAGAATGTGAGGGCTGTGTAATATGTTTTCCAGCCTGTCCTCCCAAAGGCTTAAGATGGAAAGGTTTAGTATGCCTGAACTCACAATGTAATAACACATCTTTTTATGTAGGTGGTCTTTGCATTGTGTGTTCAGAAGCCACTCTTTTAGAAGTGGCTGAGTTTTGTGCTCTAACATTTCTGTGTGCCTCTGCCTGGCTGTGGATTGACTGTCTCGATTTGAAAGCGATAGGGTCTGAGGAATGTCTTGACCCATGGGGGGAGGTGAGACAGCATCTGGAGTGTAGGGGGAGGAGAACCCCTTAGAGGTGAAGAGGACTGGGTTGCTGCTATAAAACAATTGGCTCATCTCATACCGATTGATTGAGAATCCAGACCCCCACTAATCAAAGGAAGAGAGGTGTCACTGGCAGGGCGGCACCCAGAACTGGTTTGAACGGGGGTCAGTGCCCCCTGAAGCACAAAGACTTTAAAGCCATTGAGGGGTATAACTATGAGAGCTGAAGTCCCTGAACTTTGGGGAATGGCTTGATCAAGTGTGAAGAAGACTGGAGCTACTTCGTAATCAAGAGGACCTTTGCTAAGAAATAAACAACTGAAGAGACTGATGGATAGGACTGCTCTTGCTGTGTGATCTGGGGCTGGCCTGCAGTTTGCTGTTTCAACTAAGGAAAGGCTAAAGGGATTTTGCTGTGTGCTGTGTCCCCCTGCTTGAAGGACTTTGCTGTGTGCTGTGTCCCGAAGTAACTATCCCCAAGGGCCTGAGGTGAGCTGGCTCCCTGTTCAGGAACACAAAAGTTTCCTAAGAAGACTCTCAGAGATGCTGTGTGCGTGTGCTCTGTCTAGCCTGAGATCTTCGTAAGGCATGCCCTGTGATCGTGGCACCTGGAGTCCTCAGAGATGTTGTGTGCGTGTGCTCTGTCTAGTCTGAGACTCTCGAAGGAGTCTCCTTGTTATTGTGTGCACTGGAATCCAAGTGAGTCTCATGCCATTGTGTGCGGGTGCGTTGTGCACCGTGAGACCTTTGTGAGGATTTGTCTTGTCATCGTGAGCACCGGAGGACAAGTGAGATTTCAACGCCGTTGTGTGCGGGTGCATTGTGCACCGCAAGACTTTCGTGAGGATTTGCTGTGTTAACGTGTGCACCGGAGTAAAGTGAGCCTCAGCGACGCTGTGCATGTGATCTTCGTGCAGCCGGAGACTTGTGTGTGGAGTGCCCAGTGATTGTGCACTCGGAGTGAAGGAAGATTCAGTGACGCTGTGTGCGTGTGCTTTGTGGCAGCCTGAGAGCTTCATAAGTGAAGCGACCCGGACCGGCAGTCCCGGAGGTGCTGAGTTGCCGGCCCGAGCCACAGTTGCCATTCCACAAAGCTGCTTGGAGGCCCAGCCGCTGGACGAGGAGAGGAGAGTGGGTTCGCGCCCCCCAGGTAACATGTGTCGACTCCTGGAGCGAGGCGCGGTCTCGTAGGGAGACGCTCTCGGCCTCTCCCTCGTGTTGGCAGTGCGAACCTCTGCTTCGGCTCGTATTGAGGCCCTTATTGCCAAAAGGATTGGTGATACTGGGGCCGGGGTGAGAAGCTGCACTTTGGAATTACATCGTACTGTGTTGGGGGCAACTGTGAGAGGCTGACTGAAGGTCAGAAGAGGAGGCGGAGAGACCACCTAAGGGCCTGTGATCGGGCCTGAGTGTACTAAGTAGTATTCAATTTCTGAGAGCGGAGTACCTGACTCATGTATTACACATTGGAACATTTCTGTATAACAAACTACTTCATTGTCGTATGACGCGTTGCCTTGTTCCTGCGTAATGAACGACCAGATTAGCGTATTAAGAGTGCCATTATTCTTGCATAATGAATTACCTGATTGGTGTATACGCATTGCCTCATTGTTGCAGAATGACATATCTGGTGGTTGGGTTACGCATTGTAATGTTTTACCTTGCAAAGTGCCTGATTGTTGCGTTACGCATTTTCATTTTTTTCATCGTAGAGTGTATTATTGCTACGTTACGCATGACAGTAATTTTACATTGCAAAATTACCTGATTCTAGCATTTCGTAATGTATGACATGATTAGGAGTACAGGAGAATGTTTAGAAGTGCTCATTGACATTGCTAGCACTTAAAAGGACTGGCTGGCCTAACAACCAGGCAGGAGAAATATTTCACAACCTCATATATTGATTTTATATCATGTGGTCTTATCATATATCTTTTTACCTAAAGCGTATACTCGTTTTATAAAACTCGTGTGGAGTCTATTTGTGGTGTCACCCTTCAATTATTGTGAGTGTGGTTGCAAATTCTTTACACATGTGTCTTGAAGATAATCCTGGCTGCTCGTGCCAAGCTAGAGGGAGTGAGTGGGGCTATCTAAAAAGGTGACCGTCCTTTCCCTGACGTTGGAACGTGGGTCCATACTTGGCCTAAGGTACCTACCACAGCCAACCATGGATACCGGGTCTAACCAGAACCATCAGTGTTTCAATGTCTGCCCAGAATTTCAGAGGGAATTAATACTATAACTTTGGGCCTATATCAGAAAGATTCTTCCAACCCTAGTTGCCTTTCAGCACAAACTATGAAAACATGTTTATCAAGTGTTTATCAACTTCCTATTTGCTGAACTTTACATAAAGTATAAATCTTTTAATATACCAGCTGCAAGGACGCCAATAGGGTCAGGCACTTTTATTGTGTGTGTTAAAATTTAAGCTGTTTAATATACACCTATATACACTCATAGGAAGAAAGATTGAATAGGTATGTGGGAGGGCAATACAATGTTTTGGGAGTGAAGAGCAGTGCAGAGGATGATAGTGCATGCAAGGGGATAGCTGAAGCGTAGGGCTTGAGAAAGTTAGTGCACTAATGTTAGTTTAGTGGCATATGGATGGCATTGGAGTAGCAATGGTGTCAGGGGAGTGGTTGCACCCCGGTGGGGGTTTTAGTGTAGCACTGTGGGAAGAAGCCTGCTGCTGTTGCGCAGTAGAGCAGTGACACATTGTGTGGCAGTAGGTGGTGCTATGGTGGATGATTTCTTGTAGTGATCATTGTGGTGTTGGGCATGGTGGTGGAGATGGCTGGTAATTCCATGCAGTGATGTGATTTTGCAGTGGTGGGGATGGTTATGTGGTTCAGAAGAGGCCGTAGTGATGTGGGGCCGTGTTTGGGGGCAGAACCGTTCAATCAATCAATCAATCAATCAATCAATCAGGGGAATTGTAAGCGCGCAACTCACCCGTGAGGGGCTGAAGGTGCTGAGGAGGGGTTGTAAATCTGCTCTGTTCAGTCGAAGAGCCAGGTCACGAGTGTCTTCCTGAAGATGTTCAGGGAGGGGGCGCTTCTGATGTTGATCGGGAGCTCGTTCCAGGTTTTGGCCGCGATGTAGGAGAAGACTTTCCCACCTGTTCTTGCTCTGCAGATGCGCGGGGATTCGGTGTGGTCGGTGGATCGGAGATTTCTTTTGGGTACGTGGAAGGAGATTCTCTTCTTGAGGTATTGGGTCTGGTGTTGTGGGGGCATTTGTAGGCGTGGGTGAATATCTTGAAAGTAACTCGCTTCTCAATGGGGAGCCAGTGGAGTTTATGCAGGTGTTTGGTGATGTGTTCGTGTTGATGGATGTCGAGAACGAGTCTGGCTGCTGTGTTCTGTATGGTCTGGAGTTTGTGGAGCAGAGACTTGTTGATCCCGCCATAGAGGGCATTTCCGTAGTTCAGTCTGCTGGTTATGAGCGCTTGGGTGACAGTCTAACTTGATTCGGGGGGGGATCCATTTGAAGGTCTTTCGGAGGATGCGGAGGGTGTTGAAGCAGCTGGAGGTGATGGTGTTGACCTGTCGGGTCATGGCAAGGGAGGAGTCTAGTACGATGCTGAGGTTTTGGGCATGGTCCGTGGGGGCAGGAGGGCTGCCGAGGGCGGTGGGCCACCAAGTGTTGTCCCTGCAGAGGGGGAAGGTCCGAGGATGAGGACATTTGTCTCCTCTGAGTTGAGCTTCAGGCAGCTGCTACTCGTCAGGAATGGGATGTCTTTCATTCCTTCCTGGAAGTTGAGTCTGGTGGTGATGGGGTCCTTTGGTGAGGGAGAGGATGAGCTGGCTGTCGTCTGCGTAGAATACTATGCTGAGTTTGTGCTGGCTGACGATGGTGGCGAGGAGGGCCATGTAGATATTAGAGAGCGTGGGGCTGAGTGACGATCCTTGGGGTACTCTGCAGTTGATTTCCATAGGTTTGGAGAGGAAGGGTGCAAGTCTGATTCTTTGGGTTCTGCCGGTTTGGAAGGAGCGGATCCAGTCGAGGGCTGTTCCCTGTATGCCAGCATCATGGAATCTGGTGGTGAGTGTGCGGTGGGAGACGGTGTTGAACGCGGCAGAGAGGTCGAGTAGTATCAGGGCCGCGGTGTGTCCTTGGTCGAGGAGGGTGCGGATATCGTCTGTGGCGGTGAGTAGAGTGGTCTCAGTGCTGTGGTTGCTGTGGAATCCGGATTGGTAGGGGTTGAGAATGGATTTTTCTTCGATGACCCTTGTTAGCTGGGCATTGACGATCTTCTCTGTGACTTTGGCCACGAAGGGGAGGAGAGAGATGGGTCGGTAGTTCTTGAGGTCCGTGGGCTCTGTCGAGGGCTTCTTCAGCAGGTCTGACTTCTGCCCGTTTCCAGTCGTATGGAAAGCTGCCGGTCATGAAGGTGGTGTTGATGGTGCGTCGTAGTTCTGGAGCGATGGCGACTCCGTGGTAGATGTGCGGCAGGCAGGGCTCCATGGGGGTTCCTGAGTGGCTTTCATGGTCAAAGTGGTGTCTTCGGTGGTGACTGAGGTTCAGGAGGAGATGGTAGGCTGGCTGGCGTCGCTAGAGAAGGAGATGGTTTCGGAGTCAGGTGTCTGATCGTTGAAGTGGTCGTAGAGGCCCTTGATTTTCAGATGGTAGTAGGATCTTAGCTTGTTGCAGAGGTCCTGGGAGGGGGTGATGTCTGTGGTTTCGCTGGGAGGCTTGGTGAATTCTTGGATGACGCTGAAGAGTTCCTAGGAGTTGGCGAGGATCTTGTTTAGGATGAAGGTTCTTTTGGTGGATCTGAAGCATTGGTGGTATTCTGTCATGGCATCCTTGTAGATGGTGCAATCTTCTGGCGTTTTGCTGTTTCTCCAGTTCTTCTCGAGACATCTGCAGTTGCATCTGGATTCCTTGAGTTCTGTGGGGAACCAGGTGGCCTTCCTGGGGCGTGGTCTTTCGGAGTTGCGCAGGGGTGCGAGCTCGTCTGCGCAGTTAGAGATCCTTCTGTGGAGTTCTTTGGCTGCAAGGTTGTCATCGGTCGAGGTGGTGGGGGCGTCGCTGTTGAGGGTGGAGTTGAGCTGCTCCAAAGTGATTTTGCTCCAGTTCCTTCGTGTATGGCACAGTGCAGGTTTGGGTGTGGTGGGTTTGTCGACGCTAAAGTGTACACAGTGGTGGTCCATCCAGAGGGGTTGCGTGGTGTGGATGCTGTTGCCTCCTGCGAAGATGGGGTCGACTGTGTGTCCTGCCTTGTGGGTGGGCGTGGTGACGAGCTGTTTCAATCCGATGTTGGCGAGGTTGTCCAGGAGGGTGGTGGAGTTTGGGTTGCTGGGGTTGTCGAGGTAGAAGTTAATCTCTGAAGAGTATGTAGTCCATGGAGGCAATGGCATGGGGTGCGATGAGGTCGAAGATGGTCATGGCGAACAAGGCCAAGGTCCGGGGAGTTTGTAAGCAAGGGTGCCGCGAGGTGTGGTTGACGGGCTGGTCTGGATCTGAAAGTGAAGGTGTTTGGTGGTGGAGAGGGAGTTTTTTGTGGTGGAGATGGAGAGTCGGGGGGTAGCTCTAGTGTGCAATGGCCAGTCCTCCTCCTGGATGGTTGGGGAAGTCTTTCCTCTGGATCTTGTACCTGTCTGGGATGGCGGTGGCGTTGTCTGGGGTGGAGGAAGTGTACCCGTCGGGGATGGCGGTAGCGATGTCGGGGGCGGAGGAAGCATTTGTCCAGGTTTCTGTAAAGAAGGCAACGTCTGCTGAGAGGATGTCGAGGAGGTCCCAGATCTCAACTGCGTGTCTGTGCGGGGAGCACACATTCAGGAGGATGCACCTCAGGGTTTCGGAGGTGTTGGCGTTCGGTGCAGGGGTGGTGGCCGTGAGGGTGCTGATGGTGTTGAAGGTTTGGCAGGCAGTGATGGCAGCAAAACTGTCTGTGGGTGGTACTCTGCGTGACGGTTGTTGTTCCTGGCGCTGGTCGAGTTGCGGATGGGCAAAGACGGCTTGCCTTAGGCGTGCCTTTGGCGCGCCAGCTGTGCGCTCGCTGCGCACAGCCGCCTTTAACTGTGGTGTTGTGTGGGGTTATTGGTATGTTATGTGGTGTTTGTGTGCTGCTTGAGGTAAGGGCAGTTCTGCGGTGGCAGTATGGCAAAATGGGGTCGAAGAATTTCTGTGTGGTGTAGAAGATAATTGTTTGGTGTTTCTTCAGTCGGGTTATAGTGCACCGTTGATTGGAAAGAGTAGTGCTGAGAATAGTAGTGTGATGATAAAGTGTAGAAGTGCAGTAGATTGGAGCTGGTTGTGCATAGGTAAGATTGTCACTGTTATGGTGAGGGTTGGTAATGCAGTAGTACGTTGAGTTAGTGATGAAGAGGTTGTGATGGAGTGGGCAGCACAGTGTGGTGCTGGGATCCTGTGATTGTTGATGGGATGCAGGTTGATGGCTGGGTTAGGGTGGTGGTTTTGTGTTGGATGTGGTGGCACAGTACTGCAGGGGTGTTCTACTTTTTTGTTGAAATGATGGTATAGCTTGTATGGTGGAGTACAATGTTGAGGGTGGTGGTAGTAGTAATGCTTTCATATGTTGTAGTATAGTTGCTCAGGTGGAGGTGTGATGTCGAAGTGTCTCTGGGCAAGTTCAAGGTATGTTCAAGCACATGGTCTAATTATAAAGGGACAGCCCATAGCTAGTAGTCTCATTGTGTGGCCCAAACATGACTGGTGTCCTGGAAGAAACCTAGGATGTTTGGTGGAGATACATATCGTGCAACCTCGAGTATTGATAATCTGATAGCCATGATGAAATGAGATCGGTAAAAATCCTAAAACCTTTACTGAGAAACAGTTCTTGCATGTGCATCTTTCTGGTCAAACCGGCTATAGGGAGTATTAACTGAATTGTATATCTGCACAAATGAATGGAATTACATTTATAAAGCGCAACTATGACCTTGAAAAAATACTGGTGCTAGCCCCATTTATCCATAACCTTTTTGAAACTGAGCAGTCGACCACTAAGCTGGGAAGAGTCAAGTCTTCAACCCTTTCTTGAAGGATATCATGTCCTCACATACTCTTAATGAGAGCGATATGAGCCCATAACTTGTGGATCACAAAGAAAAACTTGGAAGTGTAATCTCTTTGGTTGCATTTCAGTGCAACTAAACACCGGAGAGATATGAAGGTGAGTGAAGGGGAGAGGTTGTGTGATGATTGGTGGAGACATGATTTTTAAACTATGGACACGGAAGTACGGCCCAGACGTCCACGCGCCAGGTCTGACCAGCAGTAAATTGTGTGATCGCAATCCTTTAATATAAGTAACGAAAAGAACAGCAGGGGTGTTTTTTTACGATAGACCAAGGGACCGCTCTCAGTTACATTACGGATATGATGTGTGAAAGCAGTTTGATCATGGGAGCGAGGTGCATGTTTATAATTATCACAAGCCTATGCACGACTATAGATTTAGAGCACAACATAGGTTGTAGAGATTTCTCGCATCAAACAGATAAAAAGTCACCCACCACTAAGTCTTTCACGGGAACATGCAGATCATATTAACCTTCTGAACATTCGCGTCTTCACGTTTAAATGAACCTGATACTCCATCTGGATTAGGATGAATTTTTATGCGCACTGAATAACTTTGTAGATATGAGCAATGATGGTTTGCACTAGTTGATATCCATCCATGTTTTTGTGAATATGCTTAATCATATCGGTGAGGACAATAATGTATTCGAGTTTGATTTAGTATTCTTGTTTTTTTCTTAAGACCACCGAAGAAGGGTCTGTGATCGACCCGAAATGCATTGGGTTTTACCATAGCATTGCGTCTCTACATTATTATGGAATTGTGAAAAAAGGAACAATGACATTGAAAATGAATGAATAAATTGATGAAGTAATCAAGAAGGAAAGAGTATCTGAAATTGTGATTTTCAAATGATGGAACTGAGATAAGAAACATATTGTTTCATTGAAGGTGCACACATTCAAGGGACTGGTTCGCCTGACCCACGTAGTTTTCCTTGACGGTACCATCCAACATATTTTTCTTACATGAACACCAACCACCGTAACAGTCGATCATATCAATGTAGAATGAGACGGTGTCCTTCATCATCCCAATGGTGAAAGGTCTGTCTGCCAACTGTAAATCGTCCCTTTAGTCTGCAATGCCTCCTTGAGGTGTATTAGATGATGAGTTAATAGCTAAGTAACATCAAGCATGGCTTTGACAATGATGTGTGAGAGACGCTAGTAGCTTTACCAATTCCAGAGCCTTTTTAAATGTGTTGGTATTTGCAAAAGCAAAAGTGCGGACCACCCATGTCCCAAATATAGAAAACATTGTTTTCTGTGCTTAAATTGTGGCTCTCTACAGCAGAGGCAGCGTATCCTAAACTAGAATTTATGTCAGCCTCAAGATTGCCCTTGATTTCTTATGTGCTTTTCTCCATAATCTTCAGTCTTGTTGAAGGAAGGTCTTTTAGAAATCCAGAGGACCTTCCACTAGAGCTCCCCTTGTATTTGATGGAAACTTTTGCATCTGGGGTCTAACCATGGAGTTCCATTCTTGGCTCAGTTGAATAAATCGGTACCTTCTGCTTTTATCCTGAATTGGCCTTCAGAATACATACATTAAAGGTACTCATGCTGAAAACACCATCTACACAAAATTCACCAAGATGGTGTTCTAATTTAAAGTGCCTCTGATTGTTTTAGACTCTCATTCTGATGCTCTCACCACGAGGCTATATGAAAATCAGAAGCAACTACAGTAGAACACTGTGAGAGCGATTAATGCTTAGTGTTTCTTGATAGCTTTTCAGGCCCATCTCAGAATGCGAAAGGATATCTGAAACCTTAGAAAGTTCACTGATCTCATAAATTATCAATATTTTCTCTTTGCTGCTGGAAGTGAAAGATCTCTCTGGGGCAAACAACTAATTTCATGTGAATCATTTTCTAGCCCAACATCGGATGGAGCAGCGGCTGCTATTTTGGCAAGTGAGGAGTTTGTGAGGAAACACGGACTTGAGCACCAAGCTGTTGAAATTGTTGCACAAGAGATGGTTACTGATCTGTCCAGCACGTTCGATGGATCTAGTGTTATTACAGCGGTATGTGATTTCTTTTTTCATTTCTTCATTAAGCATTTATCAGAATAAATTAATTTGATCACAGAAGAATTTTAGATTACTTTGAAAAAATAAGAACATATTTTTTAAACTAATGCCATATTATGACCAACCATAATACAATACTGTTTTAATTGTTCATATAGTTCCACTTGTTCGGCTTTATTTGTATAACATAAAGATGCAAATTTAAGATTGACCTGCATTGCAATGAGAAAATGGGTCTTGTGTCAAGTTTGACAAGTGTGCATACGGGGTTATGCTAAAAAAAGCAATTGGTTTAGACAACTTTTATCTTCAGCTATATTATTATGCAGTAGCCAAGTAGTCCTTTTTTCTGCCTGGTGTGGTTCCCACTCTTTGAGATGCTAGATTTGTTTGATAGTTTTTTTCTGTTTTATAGGTTGGTTTTGATATGAGCAAAGAAGCTGCTGACAAATGCTATGCAAAAAGCGGCATCAGACCTGAAGATGTGGATGTGATTGAGCTTCATGACTGTTTCTCTGCCAATGAACTCATTACCTATGAAGCCTTGGGGCTTTGTCCAATAGGTAATTTTAACAAAAGGCAGTTTTTTTCAATAACCTGTATTGTTTGTTTTTTATTTGTTTGTATTCCTCTAGGACTTCTCTCAACTGGCTTTGTTCTCTCATCTGCGAATAGGCAGTGTCTAACAAATTACTTTATAGCCTTGTAAATGGGTCAATAATGCAAATGACTACTGCGTACACATTAGTACAGAATGTACAATCTCCAGGTTTCGAAATTTCAAACCACCTAATCATTGTGAATTCTTGTACTATCTTATGTTTGTATACCAAATTATAGTTTTCCAGTGTTGCATAATTGTTGCAGTGTGATCCAGTGAAGTATATTACAGAAACTAAATGCTATACATTTTCTGCATTTACAAGAAATGCATAGTTTTATATGCCAAAGAGCCTAGAAATTAGCATCTAGAGAATTAAGCCTCTTTTGCTGGTGCACACTCTTTTTTTCCTTTCATCCCACACCTGAAAAATATTTCCCTTCTCTCACCCCTCCACTCTCAGCAAATTGGGGGGTGTTTCCCTTCTCACCCTGTAAGGGGTGTTACCATCTCCAACCATTTTCAGGGTGGAAAGAGGTGTGATATCGGTTTGTGAAAGCCCCCAAATGTACATGTTTGTGGGCGTTCACAATCTTACAAGACAAACCACAGCTTGCTAACCCGACTTCTATCTCCTTTAGTTCAACTTGCTACTGCAAATTTCTCTGCATTCGTCACAAAGAAATGCTAAGTAGTAAATTCTTTTGAGAATTTATGGCAGATCTAAAGGAGGTATTTGTCTGTCTAAATTTAAGTTAATAGCCCTACATTTTGAACATTAGTAAAACCTCCTTCACAAAAAAAGATAAGAGACCAAAATGAGTTCTGCAGTCAACAGAGAACGGATCTGTATCTTAAACACAACAAGCGCCCCCATTATACAATCCAATATGCAGCATTCCACTTAAGCGAGCTGCACAATATTAAGGATGGGAAGGCAGTTGTAAATATGAGAAACCTACCTTTAGTGAAGAATTCAGACTACAGCAAGCAGATATTTTTTTCATTGTATGGATTTGACAAAATTGGATATAATTTTGGGACAAATACTACCAAACAATACAAAACATAATGAGCAGAATTTTGAGAAGTATCTACCTGCCAATGAAAATTATTTTAAGAGAGTATTCCCTCCTTCCCAGTTTAGCTCAAGTATAGGAATTTGGATAACATCTAGGGTATATGAACATTATTTCCACTTCCAAGCCCCACAAGTGTCTGCCAGAGCAATACCGTCCAAAAGCATTGCTGTTGCTTACCTTAATTTCACAAAAAGAAACCCAGGGTTTCCCAGAATTTGTTTAGTGTCTTTTTATCAGTATTTATTATTAACTAGCAGATTGCATGAAGTGATATCTTTAGTATAACTAAGATAAACAGCTTGATGGCAGGGAAGCGTTGTTTTCTTTTAATTTAATCAGTTCAAAGCATGGCTTACAATATAGGGTCTCCAGCTCCACTCCAAATTCTTCTTCTCTTTATTGGATCTTTGCCATCATTTTAGAATGGAGCATGGATCAAAGCCATCTCAATAAACATCATCATTTTAGTCATTTTTTTCAGTCAATCATGAGATTTTTGGATCTCTTCAAAAACCTTTATTTTTTATTCAGATTAGTAAAATCAGATACATCTGGTTACAGAAATATCAAGAAAATCATGGTTAGAGTCAAAAAAAGAAATTACAGCATGTTCCATAAAATAATTAATCCCTAATCTTTTCTATGCAGTTCCTAACCTACCAGAACCCATAAAGAGTCCTTTTGGAAAAGAGCAAGATTCAAAGGAGCATTTATAGAATCAAATTAAGTTGTACTCTCCATTAGGAGGAGTTCTAGAAACTCCCTGAGTCTCTGCTCCAAAGTCAGCATCAGCAAACAGGTGCAGTAAAAACTGTTCAAAGTTAAACTAAGAAAATGGTCACAGCAATAGCCATAATAGTTAAGGGAATAGACACCCACAAAGTGGTAGGCAACAGAACTCACCATCAGCAGTGACATCACAGCGAATAAGGCACAAGGAGTACTTAATTGCTAAAGAAAAGGGATGTTTGCAGAAGAATGGCCTGGACTGGCCATTACATTTAATTAGGAACACATATTATTATAAATCACAAAAACATATGTAACAATCCATGCTGGTGTTAGGTCATCTTCAGCCAATGAAGAAGAATCGCCCGATGGTCTGCAGCTTCTTCCTTTGTTCCCATGGCAAACATACTGAGCCTTTAGGCTCATTTCAGTTTCACTTTCTATGTGCTCAGCGGGCTATCTCAGGCCCCCGAGCACATAGAAAGAATTGCTCGGGGGGCTTTTTTACAAAGTGCCTTGCTGTGGATTTTGAACCCTAGCTTTGCCGGCACCTAGGGAAACCTAGCAAGTGAGGTATAATTTTTATCGGAAGACTTTGGGAAATGCGGGGTGGGTGGAATTTTGTGGATCCACGCAGATTCCGGAACTTTCCATCATAGAAATGTGAGGAACATGTGTTTTTTTAAAACAAAGTTTTAGGTTTGCAAGGAATACTGGGTAAGATAATCTGGTGAGCGCCACACAAGTCACCCCATCCTGGATTCCCCTGGGTGTCTTGTTTTGAAAAATATATAGGTTTGCTCAGTAGTGGCTCCTCCATTGTGGCGTGGGGGCGTCGCCCCACTACTTTCTCGCAGTGCGAGAAGCAGAAACATGAAATGATAAAACTACCATTTCATGTTTCTGCTCTCACACGGTAAGAAAGCAGAAGTGCCTGGTTGGGGGCGGGAGGGTGGTTGGGTGTTCCTTCTCGATTGCAGGGGAGGCATGGCTAGCCCACTGTCTTTGGAGCTGACTGTTTGTTCGGCCCCAGGGCCGACTACACCAGTCATGCGCAGTTGCGCACTCTCTCTTTTTCTCTATGTGGGCTGCATGCAGCCTACATAGAGAAAATGGCTCCCGGGCCTACAGGCGCCCGGGTGTGCGCCATCCACCTCCAATCACAACGCTGCTATTGTAGCCTCGTGATCGGCTTAGGGGACCGGGAGGGAGGCTGCCTAGGTTAACGCAGGCCCGGCCGGGAGCAGCAGGAGCGGTGGTGCATGATCCGGAGGAAGCAGTGGGAGGAAGGTATTAAGGTAAGTTTAGTTTTAATTTTGTTTTCATTACTGTGCTGCTCCCCCTTCCTCTCCCTTCCTCACCCCTCCTCCCCTCCCCCCCACCCCCCTCCCATCTTGCCTGCCGCGACGGGACCCCTGGAACAGAAGGACTCTGAGGCCCAGTGAACAGAAGGATGTAAGGAGAGAAAGAGAGAGACCCCATTTATTATTTTTTATTATTATGGACCCAAATGGACGAGAGAATCAAAATATATAGCAAGATAAATGAAAGAAGCAGGGGGAGAGAACCAAAGGTTGCAAGGAGAGAGAGAGAACTGAAGAGTGGATGCGCTAAGGGAGGCGAATAGAGGAGTAAAGAGTGAACCATAGAGTACAGGAGGACCACAGAACCAGAGGGTGCAAGACAGGGCCGGCAAGAGCAGAGATAGACAGCCATAACATATCCCAGGACCGAAGGCTGCAGGAGAAGAGAGCTGAAAGGTCCAGAGGCCCAAAGAAGCGCATGGTGCCTTGAGAGAGAGAATCAAAAGCTGCAAAGGCCCCGAGAACCAAAGAGTGCAGGGATCAAGAGAACTGAAGGGCCCAGTGGTGAGGAGAACCAAAGTTTGGAGGGGCCAGAGAACCGAAGGGTGCAAGGGGCAGAGAACTGAAGGGTGGAGGGGTCTAGAGAACCAAAGGGTAGAGGGGTCTAGAGAACCGAAGGGTAGAGGAGTTTATAGAACTTGAAAGAGAGCAAATGGAACCAAACGTTGTAGGGGGTGGAGCCCCGAAAGCTGCATGGGCCCACTGTACTGAAGGAAGTGGAGCAACAGTCAAAGGGTGCAGGGCACAGAGAAAGAGAGGGACTGAAGATCCGAAGGCTTAAGTAAGAGTTCTGCACGAGGCAGAGGAAGGGGGTGAGAGAACCCAAGGCCAAGGGTGGAGGGGCCTGGCATACCAGAGGATGCAACTAAAGAGAGAGAGTGCCGAATGGGGTGTGGGCACAGAGAACCAGAGTGCAGGAGGGAGACAGAACTGGAGGCCGCAGGGAGAGAGGCCCAAAGGGTCCCAAGAAGGAGGGTGCAGGGGCTAGGAGAACTGAAGGGCCCAGAGCATTGCGGTGCAGGAAGAGGTACAAGGACGCTGAGAATAGAAGGTTACAGAGGCCAGGAGAATCCAAGGGTGTAGGGGGACATAGTGAACTGAAACATGAGGGTGAAGAGAAGCAAATGGCGCAGAGAAAAGCACAGGGAGGGAACAGTACGAAAGAGGGCAGATGGGTAAGTGCAAGGGAACAAAGGATGGGCAGAACAAGAGTTCTGAACGATGAAAGGGCACAGAGACTGTTATGTTATGTTATGTTATGTTATAGGAATTTTTATAGCGCAACAGCTGCCCCAGCAAAGGGGCGTCCCGGCGCTGTTGAACAGTCAGATAACACACATAACGCCACACAAACCACGGGCAGGAGCAAGAAGGGAAAAAAATTAAGAAACCTTAGGGAACAAATGAGTTTTAATGGCCCTCCTAAATGCAAGCAGATTGTCGAGTGCACGGATATGGGACAGAAGCGAGTTCCAAAGTTTAGCCGCCATAACCCGGAAGGACCGGCCTCCAGCTCTACACAACTTGAACCGAGGCACTACCACCAAATTTTGACAGGCAGATCTCAAGGAGCGAGAGGGAGAATAGGAAATGAGCAAATTCTCAAGAATCTGAGGGGAAGACAGCTTGAGGATCTTAAAAGAAAGACACAGAGTTTTAAACTCGATCCTCTGCGCCACAAGCAGCCAATGAAGAGACCGAATGGTTGCACTCGCAGAGCAGAACCTCGGAAGCCCCACCAGTGCTCTGGCCGCAGCATTTTGGATGCGCTGCATCCGGGCGATTTCCGCCCGGTTCGCCCGTAACAGGAGCGAACTGGCATAATCGAGCCGAGACAAAATGGTGGCCTGGACGACCAACTGCCTAGTAGAGGCGTCAAAGAATTTCAAAATGGGTCTGAGTCCTCGAAGAATCCCGAAGCAAGTGGCTGCGACTTTTTTGGTATGAGCGCAGAAACTAAGGGCAGAGTCTAGCCAAACCCCTAAGTTTTTTACCTCAGATACCGGGTAGGCGTAACACCTAACTCGGGGGGCCACCACTCATCACTCCACATGTCACAATGTTTGCCAACAACCAGTATCTCAGTCTTTTTAGCATTCAACTGAAGACAATTGGCTGTCATCCAGTCAGCCACCGCCAAGAGCCCTGCTCTGAACCTGGGGGCCTCAAGGTCAGGCTTCCCACTCAGCACAACCGCCAGCTGCGTATCGTCAGCGTAGGAAACGATGGTCATGTCCCACTGTTTGGCGACCGCAGCCAACGGGTGAACATAAAGGTTGAAGAGTGTGGGACTTAAAGCCGACCCCTGAGGCACACCCAGTTCTAAAGGATAGGGTTTGGACTCAAAAGGCGGGGTGGCGACCCGGAATGAGCGGTCAGTCAAGAAAGACTGGAACCATTTTAGTGCCAGGCCACAGACCCCAGCTTCTCTGAGACGTTGCAGCAGTATCGTATGCGAGACCGTGTTGACTGGTGATTTGTATCCAGTTCAATCATGGCTGACTGCCGTCCTCTTTTCCTAGTCATGACAGACTTACATGGATTCAGTTATCAGCCAGTGGGTAATGCCGAAAATACTCATGCACCTCTGGCGGTAACAGATGTAGATTGTTCAGCACAGATAGACTGGTGAACTCCGAGCACGCATGAGTGCGCTCATCACAGCTGCTTGCACGCAGCGATCTGAAATGAACCCATTGTTCTGACACTATACTTAGCAGAATGTGCAGAACACAAAATGATGAAAGGCTGAGATAAATCACCTCATGATATCATCAGACCCTGAGAATAAATCCAGATTCAAGCTCAGCCAACCGGCTTTACTGCAGATCCGAGGCGAGCTGCAACTCCTAACACTTTCGCAACTTAAGTAATGTTCTTGCTGCTGAGCTTTGAATGTGCTGTGTAGAGGCTGAGTGCTATTGTATTGGAACACTGAAGGAAATTCAAATGTACACTACAACGAGTAAATCTGCTATTGTTAAGGCTAATCTGCGAGTGTAAAGGGTGGTTGGGAGCTGGGTATTGGGAAATTGGCATTAATTGATCAAATCACTTCAGGTTTGTGGCAAATATTTATTGGTTTTGAGCATCAGTGCAAAGAGATAACAACTGAGCTGTAAAGTAAGTGTGTGCTTTTAATTGTAATTGTGTATATATATAGCCTTTACTAGCCCATGCCAGGTATTGAAGGGACAGGTATGTTAAAAAAAAGCATTAATAGTGCACTGTTAGCTTTGAATCTTGCTTACCCCAATCACATGATACAATGATACATATAACTTGTAAGAGAACGATGTTCAGTCTGTGTGGCTGCCTTCCTTATGTATTTATATCTGTATTGCTGCACTAAGCACATTACACAGATAGTGCAGTGTACAACTGACTGTATGTGAGGCTGTATGTCACACACATATTTTACAGCATTTTAGTTTTAGAAACACGAGCACGTATGCTCGGAGCAGGGGGCGGCATGACCTTGGGTATACTGAAAAAGCTGGTAACTATGCTGTTGAGCGACATCTCTTTAATAATGTAATAACTACACTTTCACAATTGCTTTATTAACGTTCCTGCTTTCTCAAATTTGCTTGAAAATACACCATTTGTCCACTCTCGCTCGCCACAGTGCAGTACAACATTCATTTTACGCCTCACCACTTTCAAATGTCACCAGTCGCCACTGGGTTTTCTTGATTTCTCTAGGTGCCGATAGAGCTAGGGTTCAAACTCTACAGCAAGGCACTTTGCAAAAAAAGGGTCAGTTTTCACTGTAAAAATGCAGTGTCCATGTTGCATTTTGCGCCGTTTCTTGTCGCGGGCACTTGGCCTACCCACACAAGTGAGTTATCATTTTTATGGGAAGACTTACGGGAACACAGAATTGTAGAGCAACTGTTATTACCTATTGACTTCAGATGTATTTCTGCCTTCCAAATGTAAGACAATGTGTAAAAAATAAATCACTATCGAAGGCTGCTGCCGTACTTTAGAGATATGGGTGAGGTGATGGACAGAGACATGCCCTTGGGGTGGAGGATGAGCCTCGGAAAATTCATCAGGGGCTCATTCAGAGTCTCTCTGTTGTGTTCTGCCTAGTAGGGAGAGCAAAGACAAACTTAGATATAGTCAATCCCTGGTATAATGCACATTGTAGGGAAGCAAAAAGGATTTGCTCCTTGCCGTTAAGCTAAACGATAAAACCAGGATAAAGTACTGTCGGCGCATATATAAACAGGCCATCAAGAGGGGGAGGAAAGACTGGGAGGCAGGAAAGTGGGAAGACCTTAGAACTGCGCTTAACTTTAAAGATTTTGAAGCTTTCTGGACAATTGTTAGCTGCGGGAGTAGGGCTGGCACCGTGGCCAATGAACCAAACATAGCTGCCTCAGCCTGGGAAGCACACTTTGGGGCTCTGTATTCCCCCCTGAGCAATGAATGCCCAGAGACGTCTCTCCCGTGCCTCCCCCACGAGTAAAGACTGGAGGGGGCATGTGAGATCACCTTGAAGGAGGTAGAGGAGGCGATCTTGAAGTTAGCCCCAAATAAAGCCTCTGGCCTAGACAAGATACCAGGAGATCTATATCGTTCTGAGCCAAAAATATGGGTTCTCTACCTATGTGTTCTCTTTAATAATATACTGAACTGTATGGATCCCCCGGATTCTTGGCGGGGAGCCAAAATTGTACCCATCTACAAGAAAGGATGCCCCCTTATGCCATCACACTATAGGCCGATTAGCCTTATAGATGTGACGCAGAAACTGATGGGCCGAATAATTATGGGTAGAATACAGAGCTGGATGGAGGATAGCGATATTCTATCCCCTTTTCAGGTGGGCTTCAGGCAGGGCACTTCAACGGTGGACCAGTTGTTTAGACTGCAGGTCATTTACTGGAAAACAGTGACTGTAGAGGGTGGCAGCCTCTACATGATCTTTGTTGACCTGCGGTCGGCATTCGACCTAGTACCTAGAAGTAAACTGTGGAAGGTACTTCAAGACCTGGGCCTACCACAGTATTTACTTAGGGTCCTGGTGAGTCTGCATACTGACACTTATGCCCGGGTAAGGTGTGGGAAACAGGGAGTCCTGTCAGGTCACTTTCCGGTGAACCAAGGGGTGCGCCAGGGCTGTTTACTGGCCCCTACCCTCTTTTCCCTCTATATAAATGGTTTGGTTGACCATCTTCTTGGAGAATGTAACATTGATGCCCCAAGATTGCCCACCGGTAGGGTGCCCGCTCTGATGTTCGCGGACAACACTTTGTTGTTGTCCAAGACATCAACTGGCATCCAACGTATCCTTGATGGCTTTGCCAACTTTTGCATACTGAGGGGGCTGGAGATCAACCTGGATAAAACCAAGTTCATGATCTTCAACCCAGCAAGACAGACACGCCCCAATCCCCTCCTAGGTGGAACCCCATTGGAGAGAGTGAAGATGTTCGAATACTTAGGTATCACTCTGGGAGAACACCTGGAATGGGACCCGCAGCTGGCTAAAGCCGCACTCAAGCTAACGAAGGTGGTGGGGGGGATCCAGGGGTTGCATAGAATGTCTGAATTCAAACCTGCGGCCCCAGTAATTGAAATTTACGGTGTACAGGCTAGAGCGGCAGCCCTCTATGGGGCCGAGCTGTGGGGGCACGAGAAATCTCAAAATCTAGCTGGGGTAGATCATGCATTTGTTAGGAACCTACTGGGTCTTCCTGTAAGTACCCCTCTGGTATCACTGCGTATGGACTTAGGGCTAGGAAGTTATGCCCTTACGTCCTCGATTATATTGGAAAAGACTGTGGTCCATCCCGGAACTCTCCTGCTATAAAAATGAATTTGTGGAAATTTGGGGCGCATTAAGAAGCAAGAACATTAGGTGGCTCTCCCACATAAAGTTAACAATTTACAGGCTAGGCATACCGAGTCTTTGGGAAACACCGGAAGTTGCTTGCCTGGAGATATCTAAAGCCGACCTGAAACGCCACTATAGGAACTATAACCAAGCTTCCCTGCAAGAGAGAACTACGTGGGGGGAGATTGACCTTTGAGTTCCTCCAGGTCAAAGAAGATTACAAAAGGGAGGACTTAATATTCCCCGCAGTAGCACGTAAATTGTATATGCAATTCAGACTTGGCACTCTCCCACTCAAAGCACTTACAAGCAAATGGGATAGAGCCATGAGTGGGGAGTGCCCTGCGTGCGTCTCTGGTCTAGAGGATGAAATCCACGTAATTTTCTTCTGCCCAGCGTATCAGGGTCCACGCAAGCACTGGCTTATTGCAATTTGCAGAAATCTAGGTTTTCGTCGGTGTGCGCATGCATTTAGGGTGTTAAAATACGATACCCATCCCCCAATAGTTTTTGCAGTTTCACGTTTTTTAAACGCAATGTGGCACAAACGCAGGAAATTAATTATTGTTACTAGTGTTTAGCATGAGATTGCTTTTCTTTTATATCTATTATGAAGTTCGATAATGAGAAGTCGTTTAATCTTGTTTTATACTATGTACGGTATTGTATGTATTTGTATATCTCTATTATTGTCTTAAAATTTGTATTATATGTATAAACTTTTATGGTCCTTGGCGGCCGAAATAAAGTTAGCGAACGTAATCACTTTGAAAAAGATCCTATAATTGAAGCTTTCTGGACAATTGTTGGCTGCGGGAGTAGGGCTGGCACCGTGGCCAATGAACCAAACATAGCTGCCTCAGCCTGGGAAGCACACTTTGGGGCTCTGTATTCCCCCCTGAGCAATGAATGCCCAGAGACGTCTCTCCCGTGCCTCCCCCACGAGTAAAGACTGGAGGGGGCATGTGAGATCACCTTGAAGGAGGTAGAGGAGGCGATCTTGAAGTTAGCCCCAAATAAAGCCTCTGGCCTAGACAAGATACCAGGAGATCTATATCGTTCTGAGCCAAAAATATGGGTTCCCTACCTATGTGTTCTCTTTAATAATATACTGAACTATAATTCACATACTAGTATGGGTACCCACAATTTTGGAGATGTGCAAATAACTACTGTTTCTAAACTCTATATTTTGTTCCTATTTTAGAAATACATAGGTGTCTTCCATACCGATTTTCACTGTTTATATTTTCCCAAATGTATTGTTATATACCCGGTACACAATAAAAAACCATTGCAAGACGCTGCTCAGTTATTCGCTCCGGGTTCGTCAGGATCTTGGTGAACATACAAGTCCTATATATCGCCACCATCGGAAAGGTCCAGCGGATTTAACCGTATATTGCTTTAAACATTTCTCATACTTAAAAGAAGTTACAAGTGAAAACGTTGCCACAAATGGCTGTTTTTTTTCAACTCATTTTCAATTTTTCAAATTTCCAACTGTTAGTTTCTATAAATAAAACTTTGAAGGATCTACACAAATGACCCCATTCTGAATTCAGAATGTTGTTTACTTTATTTAAATGTATAGCTTTCCAGTATTCATTATTGCTTTCATACCAATTTCTACCATTAATAGGCTATGTCTCCCAGTAAAATGCCAAAACTGTGTAAAATATTTTGGTTTTCTAACAAAAGTCAGTCTGTCCCTGATAGCTGGGTGGATGGTGATTTATGTACCATAAACCCTTTGTTGATATCATTTGCAGGGAAAAAACAAGACACTTTAATCTACAGCACTTTTTAAAATTTTTCCCCCAAAAATTTATTTTGGCTGTATTCCCCTCTAAGGTAATAATCTTACCCTTGGTACCTTTAAAATCCCCATGATGTTGGAAGAAAAGGACGCAGATTTGGCGTGGATACCTTATGTGGTCAAAACGTTACATGGGCCTAAGCGTGAACTACCCAAAATACTTTTGACTTACTTTAGCCGCCAGGGAAGGTAATATTCTAGCTAACAGTACTTCATGTTTTATTACACTAATAGTGAACAATGTAATAGTATTCACTATTACTGCAATAAAAAGAATTGCCAGAAATCAGAGCGGAGTCCCAATCGCCATCCGTAAAGACGTGCTGCCACTGTGTTCCTGTCACATATTTCGCCAACTATGAGACCAGGGGTCGCAAAGGCAGTGCCAGGGGTCACAAGGGGCAAGCTACGAGTTGCAGCTGCGACCCCTACATGATATCAGTATGTACGCCCCTTACTCTTTTTGTCATCTCTTAATAAATGTTTTATCATACGGCACAGCAATACTGTTCCCGAGCTGGAGGATACAATCCAACAAGATATAGAAGTTTGTTGGAGGTCAATTGTTTCTAGCTTGTCAAATTTTAACAACCTATACATTTGATTGCTGTCGACTAATTTGCATAAAATATATACAAGATGTATTGTTGCCAGCCTTTTTGATTGATCAGATGGTTGCTAATGAGGATTTTGATCTCTGCTTATTCTGTATTCATTAGGGAAACATAGAGGAATGTATCTTGTGTTTTACCCTTCTCTTAATCTCTACACATGTGTACCTGGTGTGCATTTGGAATATTCCAATGTTTTGTAGTGCTTTGTGGAAGGGTTAACTTTTGCTAATAGATAAACGTATGAGCTCATCTATAGAATGGGGAGAGACAGACATATTTGGGATGCATAAAGAGCTTCTAGAAGTTCTGGAAAGACCATAGCCATTTCCTATGTCCGGGTACATAGTCATATGGCAAAGTAGGAGAACTTATTACCCACAAATGCCTGGAGTATGGCTCCTTGGCTGTGGAGTTGCCCAGGGATTATCTGTAGCAGCTCTGACATCCGCCTGGAATACCCCACTGCAGCTTTGCGCTAAAGGGGCGGCCTTAGGCATGTGCAAGCTGTGCACCTGCACAGGGCCACCAAACCCCAGGGGCCACCACGCCAATATATATCCTTAATATATTAATCCTCTGAGGATGGATACATATTTGCGTGGCAATCCCTGGCAGGAATCTGGCGGCCTCCAGCTCTGTTCCGCTTCCAAACACCCTGACCCCTCCTCTTCACTGGCCTCCGCGCTCCGCCACGCCCGGACCCCTCTTCCGGGGCCCCCTACCTACGCTCCCTGCCCAGGGCCGCCATGAGCCTAGAGCCGCCCGAAGCTTTCAATTCGGTGCTCCATTTATCAACCTTAATGATTTGTGCGCTCTTAACCCTTTCTTGTTTATTACACAGCACATCACCCATTTACTTTATGTAGATAAAGCGATGTTCAGGAACGACCTGGCCTAGCAGTTTGGGATAGAATGTTCACATTCCAGCCATCAAGAATGAATTGCATTATGGCTGGGCCCAAATTAAGGTGGCATGGTGTGCAAAATAAATATGGATTGGGATGCGGCATGAGTAATTACCAGTGCTGAGAATAATTCGAGCATGCCATCTATCCCTTTTTAGTATACTTTAATGCGATTGATAAAGTGTAATAAGGGTGTAGTGCTGTGCAGTGTGTGTATGCTATATGCTTGTGCTGGGTGTATATGTGCTTGTGAAGTCTCTGCGTTCTGTTTTAAGAGATCCAGGGTTGAATGGAGAAACATGAAGAGAGTAGGTGGAGAAATCCCCCCAGACAGATTTGTGTATTGCTGCATTTGTGTAAGCTGGGTGGGACACACTGGGGGAAAGGAGAGGCAGGCTCTCCAGTACACTTCAACTGGTGCTCTTTGATTCAAAGAGAGGTCATAAGCAGGGGCCTGAGTACTCAGCAAGGTGATGTAGCTGATAAGAGAATCATAAAGAGTAGGGCTGAGTCCTTGGGGTAACCTTTGATACATATATCACTGTGGCTAACATCCAGATGGAAACCTCTAGTCACTCCCATGGCCGGTATTGTGGCACAATCTGATTTGAAGTTGTTCCTGCTGTGACAGTCTGTTTGTTAGAGGAAGAGAAAACAGAGGAGTAGGCACTTCAAAGGGAAACAAACCCCCAATATAATCTTCAAAGACTTGGACTCTAAATCTTATTGGTATTTGGAAGTGGAGTATAAGAAGGGGAGCTTGAGACCCCCAAAATTGTCCACTATCAAGCATCTAGTTGAGTTGTGCGAGGAGGATAAGCTCTGCAAGACTTTTTCTTGTGACCAGGACTGGGGGCTAAGGCGGGGAAAGGGGACATCACCCAGGGGATCTGCCTGCCCAGGAGCCTGGAGCAATGGTGCCTTCCTGCTTGCCAGGACCTCTGTGCCCTGTGAGGAAGAGGAGATTGTTGGAGGAAGCAAGGTTCAGAGGAAACCTGGGGATTGGATTCCCTTAGAAAGGAGTGAGTAGACGCCTGCTGCTCCATTCGCATCGTTGCCTGTGTGCAAGGAAAGTACGGAACCTCCTCATTCCAGAGGCGGGGCACCGTGAAGTTGGCTGTGATCGTTTCTGCACCAAAAGGATCATCACCCATGGGAGTGTTAAGTTGTGTTGAGTTGGCAACCCTGAACGCCATGTGGGGTGCCATGAAGAGTACTGCTGTGCAGAGTGGGCTGTAGCCAATGTGAGGTTGAGGGACAGTGACCCTGTATGCCAGAGGTGCCACTGGGACCAAGCAAGAAGTATGTGATGGTCAGTATTGGCGTCAGAGAAGAGAGGCCACCGTGTTGACCCTAGAAGGCCTGAGCCCTGGCTGAGGACTACCTCCAGGATCGTTGCACGCCCCCACTACCGATGGGAAGAACTTGGAGGAGCTACGAGAATCTCCGCCCATTTCAGAAGTGCATGTGGGGGAACTCTTGAACAGCCGAGCACTGACTGGCTGGGCCACCTGAGAGAGACTTACCAGAGACAGCCACTGCAGTTCCAGCACCCACCGAGGCAGCACACTCAGAGACTCCCATTGCTCGGATCCTGCTTGTGCGGATAAGATTTATTTTGGACCAGACTGCCCCGGTGGAACCTGCTGGCTGGTTAGTGCTGTGGCACTAGAACATTGTTTACTTTCATTCTGATTCCAAAGGAGACACCTGAGACTCAGACTGCTATTGGGGATTAACCTGAATGTCAACATAATCATCACACCCACTTTATTTTGGTTCACCGAACCACAAAAGTAGACAGAAAAAGACCTATTAAAATTACATAGAAGCATAATGAATTTAGTTCACAGTTGATAGCAATACAAATCAGTAATTTAAAATCATAACATATCCATTGGCAAAAAATAATCCAATGGGATACCTCCATTCTAAGACAATCAACAGAGACAAAAACCTCAGAGAAAGTCTAGAAGGTGGGCTCAAAATGGATCTGCTGTGCCATCAGGAAAGTCTAAGCTATTGGCAAGTTGAAGGTAACTCAGAAGCACTAGCTAACACAAGTAAGCTTAAAGAGCATAGTGCAATAAAGGACATGATAAAACATAAATAATGCTCTTTATATGGTAGGTTTTCTCCAACGGTCCTTGCTCTGATATGCCAAATTAAGCTTAAATAATGGAGATCGAATATACTTTGCTACTCCTGTTGTCTGACTGGCAGACTCTTATTGTATTGTGCTGTTCTACAAGCCCAAGAGGCCAGCAGAGGGGGGCTGTCCAACGAGCACGCTGTTTGCAAAAGCGCTGCAAAATATCAATAAATGTTCCTCATTTTCTAGAGCATGGCAGCCCATGGGATATAAGTTGGTAGATTTCTCATTTTTGTTCCATGTGTTAAGCGAAGGATGAAATTGGCTGAATCCCTAACCTCAATTCGATAAAAAGGGTTCTTGAAAGTGGGATATATATATTGTGAGCCACATTTGAAAGATGGATAAGCATCTGTAAGACTGCCCGAGGATACTAGCGAGATTCTTGTGCTAACAACGAAATCCCAATAGTAAACTTTGACAGTTTCTCTGGCGCTTTCTGGAATTTATGCAGGATGCATCCAATATTCAACCAATCCTAGCCGGCAAGCCAGGTTTTTACATGGGATACCCAGGGGATCGTAAGTGCCAGATGGTTATCCAGTATCTTGTTGAGTCAAAATTTATATGGGTACAGTTCCTTCATCATCCAGAGCCTGACCAAATAAAGGGTAGGTTTTAGACCAGCTATAATTAAAATGAATGCGAGAGATTTAAGTGAAACTTTAATGGGAGCAATGGGGCACTTTTCATGAGCCTCAGCAAGGATTTAATAAAATAATTTTCACTTCTAACTAGTGAGTCAGGTTACAGCGCCCCCACATATCAGCCCCGCATATGGCTTCCCCACACGCTTTAGCCTGCTATAGCTCCAAAGCGGTAAGATGGGATAAGAAGAGGCCTTGTTGGTGAACTAGAGCGTCACCTGTAATGAATGGGGAATAACCACTACCGCTAACTTGAGGAAGTGGGATTCAGGGACACGCCTATGAAACACTAGAGGACTAACTTTGGCGGACTGTGTGTACTGTTTGTGAATGTCATCTTTTATTTTGTATTCGTATATAAATACTCCTTTTTTAATAAAAGCAAGTAATTGACTGGATAATTATTTATTGATGCTTTGTGCGCATATTTTGAATTGTGAGCGTGTGTTTACCCCATGTCTTCCTCTCCCTCAAGAAGCCTTGGACTGCTCGACCCGCGGTACCACTGAGAGTTAAGTGCTGAGATGGTACAAGTAGCTTAGGTCCCATAGTAGGTCGGTCCCTAGACCCAAGAGTAAAGGACCACAGCCCCAACTGCTCAAACACTAAGCTTGCTCATAAACACCATAGCATTACAGTGTTTTTTCTTTAGAGTAGTGTTATTGTAATGTGTGTGATGTTTAGCCTGTACTGTTGTATGATGCATTCGTTCTTTTGCCTGTGCACTCGTCCCTGTATCTTAATAGCCGTTCACATGTTTTATAGGAAAGGCAGGAGAGCTTATCGATAGAGGAGACAACACATATGGTGGGAGATGGGTCATCAATCCCAGCGGTGGCCTGATTTCAAAAGGGCATCCACTAGGTGCCACGGGTAAGGACTCCTGCAGTTTCTAACTTATTTAGCTGATCCTTCTGACCTTCAGAGGCAGAATATTGGTTTATTTCGAGCATGCATTCCATTACATATTAACTTCTAAGTATTAAATTGTTAAAGTGCTTTTTATCTGCTGAAATGTCTGTAATTGTATTGTGCCCCCAACTTATATCAAAACACTTTCTGTTCAGTAGACGTTGTCTCTTGTCAAAAGAATCAACCAACAAAATGATGTGGTGTCTGAAATGACATTATTTTATTTCTTGTAGTATAGTCACTCCCTGTGGATGTGATTTTGGGTTTGAAATTCGTGTTAATCATAAATTATGCTGGACCATGACTTTTCAATAGTGCTGGTGACTTTCAGTATTGAGTTCTTTAAAGAAAAATAAATTATGACTTACTGTGCAAGAAACTGACTGCAGTGTGGAAAACTGTCAGAGAAATACACTATGTTGTTAGTCATCAAACTTCAAAGAAGTCAGTGTGATATCATGGATGGTTGAAATGGCATATGCACTCTGTAGTTCTGCCATTTGTCTCAAACTGCTGGTAGTAGATGCTTCACAAATAAGTACAACTCAGTTATAATTCCTGGTCCTGTAGAGTACTCAATCCACTACACCGTATTGATTGCTATGTCCATTTTTAAGAATCTCTAGCACTATTTATTTTACATGGTCATATATAATTTTATAATATTGATTATGTGTTGAGCTCAATGTCGTAGGTCACCTACACGACCTATAAACAGGCCTCTTGTGTTTGTCTAGTGGAGTCTTTAATCACAATACGAGGGGAAACAAAGAGCAGTTCAAGCTCCAGCACCCATGCTCCTCAATAGAGATATGAAAATAAACAAAAAAAAGGGTGGCAAAGGTCAGTAGTACCTAATAGTTGATCACCCTATTGCAATCTCATAATCCAACCCAAATCGACAGGACTTTCAGTGCCTTAGATCAAGGCACTCAAGGCAGAGGACCATGTAGATACTGCGATATCGATCAGACCGGCGCAGAGGATCATGTTCAACCTACCTCTTTCCCTGCCTTCCTGAAAGTACTTCCAGTTGTCGATTTGGATAGAATTATGAGATCACGATAGGGTGATTAACTCTTAGGTACTATTGACCTTTTGTCTTCCCACTATAGATTGTTACACATAACCCTGTTTTATTGTTTCACAACCCGCCCTAAGTAAGGGTAGGGGATCTAATTTCTTTGGTCCTGAAGAACCGCCACTTTCGCTCCTGATCCAATAAGGCATGAACAATTTCAACCTAAGCTTCCAAACACCACACACCAGACTGTCACACTTCATGACCTTGCTCTGACAATCTACACTTAACTGATTTTAATCCTGCCAAGGGGTGCCCTGATTAAATGTACACCTGGGTGCCACTTAGGTAGTTTTAAGACCACTCTTTTTCTCACTATATTCATATCCATAATTCACACACACCTGCACGCATCATCATGGCTAAAACAAAAAAATCTTCGCCAAAGAGCCCTCTTGCGGGGCCCGTAGGGCATTGCAGTGCCTGCCCCACAAGGAGTAAAAGCCCAATGATGAAGCATGACACCCACATGGGTGTGTGAGGGCAACACTTCCTAACAAAGGAAGATCCCCTCACTTTACGTACCCCAAAGTTTCACTTTCCATTTAGGAGCAGCCACCCTTTTTTTGTCTAAGGCTCACTCAGAAATTATCTCAATCCATGCATTCTTTATTGAAAAAGAGCTAGAGACTAGCTGTTCTTTGAGGAAAAAGGCCTGCATGATGGGTCAATGCTTTTATGGCTGAGCATCTAAACAGCTACAGAATAAAATCAAGAAATGCACACAGTCCAGACCACTACACTTTAACAACTTAAACCTCCTCTCTGTCCCTAAAATGAGTTTCAAGTGCAGAGTACACAGGTGCTTCTCAGTGTTTATACTTTGCTTGTGGAACAAACTGCCTCATGCTTATTTAAATCCAACAACCCCCTGGCATTATTCAGAAAGCAACTGGAAGCCTTTCCCTTTCAACCAACAGTATTTACAGATCCAAAGGGAAAAACATTGACCACAAGAATGCAGTTCAAGTTTACATTGTCAACCAGAGGCGCAGCCGTAGAGAATTCCAAGACTGATCACAACTTAGAAGTGGTGAAGAGCATTAAAAGAATGGGTCAGAGATGGGGTTCAGGCATCATTTGTTATATTGGGGTAGAGTTTCCATTCCCATTGTTGTTTATTCCATACATGCACTACATAAAGCATTTGGGAGGGATGTGGAGTACAGAGGATTTAATGCCAGCTCTCTGATCATCAGAATGGATATTTGTTATACAAATTAGCTGTTTTAAAGGGGCCCATATTATTTCATAGTGTTGAAATCTATAGCGATCCATCACCAACAGCACCTTCATGGCATAGAGGTGCTAGACATTTGAGAACCACAGACCTTTATTCAGGCGATCAGAATGCTGCTATTTCGGGTGATTGTCAGGTGTGCTGCCAATAGAAAATAAGAAATCAATTTGCAGGTGTTTGACAAGAGAAGGTACAAGCACTCAGGCATTTACCCCAATTACATTTTAACGGATTCTAACCCAATAAAATGGTTAGGCTGTCCTGTTTTCAGTGTTTACTTTTTGTGTGGATTTCAGTGGTGTTTTTTCAGTGTTTTCTAAACCTTTTAACACGAGTGTTTATTAGCTGCATATCCCCTTAAAATACACAAAGAATTTTTTTCCAGTGTTCGCAACCCTTTTTTTTTTTTGCACTGATTTTTATAAAGCCCATATTTCATTTAACGGAGTCCTAATGCAGGGTATGTAGCATCTGCCCGTTGGCAGAGTGTCTATTGGGTTTATATTTGACTGTTTTATGCATTGAAATCCTATGTATTGCACTTCCACTCACTCTCCAATCTAATTACCCTCTCTCTTTTCTCATTACCTCTCACACTTTTTCCAGGACTATGAATGTATTTCAAAAATAGGAGTGAGTGTTGTTAGAAATTGGATTGACGGGTAGGGAGGAAGGTGAAAACCCTACTTAAGCAATAACCGCAGTACTTGCCAGGGTGAACCCAAAAAATCACAAAATTAACCCTCTGGTAGCTTGGCACACCATGAAGGCAGAGTCAAAAGTTAAGGCCGAGCGCGATAGTGCACAGGTTGGATACACGAGGTGGAGGAGGCCTGGTCTCGGCTTACCCTTGAACTTAGAATAAATTAATAAGAAGAGTTCCAGAGATGGTAGTGTTCATCGGGTCAAGACAGCAGTGTGCGTTATCTCTCTGGAGACAACTGGGAGTCACTCTGGTAGTCTTGGTTTCAAGCAGCAAGGCAGGTCTCTAACAGCCAGGCAGTCCTCTGGGGAGAAAGACAACCCTCTGGTAACAGCAGGGGTATCCTCTGGTAGCAGTAGGGCAGTCCTCTGCAGGACAAGACGGGCCTCAAGCAGCAGGGCAGTCCTCTGCGGATCCAGGCAGTTCTTCTGATGTCTTCCAAAGGTCCAGGAGTGTACTAAAAAATTTGTAAGAGTGTCCAATATGTATATCTGGTCCCAGCCTTTGAAGTGGGGAAAATCTTCTAGGCTACCCCACCAATATGTTTCTGGAAAGTTCTTCCCTTCCCCTGCCCAGGCTCCAAGAAGGTTGGAGCAACAAGACTAGTATCAAGTTCCTTTATGTGTGTGTATTTGTGTGCGTGTGCTGGAGGCTGCCCTTTTTTAATTTAATTGGGGTAGAGAACCGCTATCTGGGAGGAACACACAGAGGCCAAGCTAAGCTATTCACAGTCATGTGACACAAGGCAGCAGCCACCATATGGTTAGGGCCGCAATATGCCATCATTCATAAAGTGGCATTTTGAAAATTGTGACCTAGAATCCGACTTTACCATTAAAGTGGTGTTTAATTAAAATTCATTTTGGTCCAAACGTGACATTGCTACCTGCTCTCAATCAAATATTAGCAGTTATTAAATATTATCCAAAGAGAGAAAAAGGCCTTACAGTAGTGAAAAACAAATTTAGTTGTGTTTAACTACTGGGACATGTAAAGTCTAATAGTACAAGTCCCGTGTTTTAAATACAATGCAACCTGCACACTGGGCTTTTTGAGGCCTACTTTTTGGGTTATTTATTTGTATTAAAAAGAAATGTTTAGGTATGCCAGAAGGTTTATTTCGCCGGGTGGAATTGGAAGTTTTAAAACTGCACATACAATCTGCAATGTAAGGTCTGAGACATGTTTTAAAGTGCTAACTAAGTGGTTGGCTCAATAAGTGCTGCAAGCTCACTCATAGCATTTAAATTACAGTCCGTGGGTACATGTAGAACCATATACTAGACACTTACAAGAACATTAAATATGCCAATCAGGAGCAAGCCAGTTTTACCAGTTATAGGGAGTGAGCACTTGCACTTTAGCACTGGTTAGCAGTAGTAAAGTGCCCAGAGTCCTAATGCCAACATAAACGAAATTCTAAAAACAGGAGAGGTGAATGCAAAAATGTTTGTGGGAAGACCATACCAAGGATGACAGGTCTAACAAGGAATACATTCCAATTTTTTAATAAACACATTCATAGATATAGTTGTGGGTCATTTACTTACTCCTTTCTGAATATTATGCCACTGTAGAGGAAGTAAACTTTGCCAGCAGCATAGTACCATGATAAAACTTTAACATTTTAAATCACGCCAGATTAATTTGTAGCCATGCATTCTAAGGTACCTGAAACTTGATGCTTTAAGCATGCTCACCACTGCTTTTCTGCACTCTTTGCTTGACAACATTCCGGCGATGCTGCTGTATTGAGTGTATTCTTAAATGCCAAGTGTTCCCATGACAAATGCCTTACTTAAAGTCTGTCTTGACCATTTAACAGACACAATGTATATTGGTACTTGGAATTTATTTTGCTGTAAACATTGCAACCGTGGACTCAAAAACCCCTGCTGTAAAGTGCAGATGGGTAAAAAGCTAGGATTAGCTGAAGGTTTTACACCTAACAATGGGACATCTTGCAGCTATGAATTTTGTTGGTGTATGAGAAGACTTGTGTCAAGTTTTTACCACTATCCCATGTTCATTGTGATAGCACTCTTTTCACAGGTGCCTGTCGCTCAACATTGCATTGAATGCTTCAAACCTGTGGTGTTTGGCATATGATCTGCTATCAATACTGACTTTTAAAACAAGGGGGCTGATGTAACAAATGTTTTTTTTCCAGTCTGTGTCTGTGGGTAAATGCAATAGTACATATTGAGCACGATTCTTATGAGCCAACTGTTTCACCAATCAGTGAAAGAATTAAACCCTGCCAAAAGATCAAATGAGATTTTAATATTTCCTAATTCTCTACAGTGTATAAAATATTTAGATCCGACCTAAAACATGCTTCCAAACCCTGCCTCTTCAATACAAACATACAAAACTGGAGGGAACAAAAAGGAAAAAAAACAATAGTCTAGTGACATTACTAAACAGCAATTCTTAAGCAGAATAACCTTAGGCTGGTCTTTCCGGATTCCACTTTGTATATATAAAGTTACATTATGTTGGGCCCGAAGGGAAGAAATAAAAATATCTCATTCGCTCTCACTTTTCTTTCTTCGAAGGACATTTTAGTTTGTGGTTGTGCAGGTGTTTAGTAGTGTATATATGTTTACACTGATGAGGGGTATTTCCCTTTCAGTGGGGTTTTATCAGTTATTATAGGTTTAAATCGAAAACAAAATAGAGCAAATTGGTTAACATGTTAATCGATAACCCAACAATTGTAATATCAATATTGCTCGATAGGCTCATCTTCCAAATCACAGTGGCAAGTCCAGCACATATGATAATGAATACATATACCACTCCCTAAACCCCTCCAGCATGGGCTGATAACCTTTCTATCTATAACGTAACCCTGCCTGCCCCAGTGGTCCTGTTCACCTTTCGTACTCTTTCCTGGGCCTAGGAACTGTACAGTTATACAGTGTGTGCTATACAAGATGTATAAATTAATATATTGTAGGCACCAAGATGTGTTTAATATCAGTATGAAATGCTCAGAAATATCTAATATGTGTATAGCTGTTAACTGAAATAAAGCCAGCAAACTGGAATTGCAACATAGGGAACATGTATAGGAAGTCGGAGCTGGTAAAGAAAACTAAACTAGAAAACTAAACTGAGAAGCAGAGCAATGAATTTGTATACAATTCTTTCTTCTTCACTGTTTTTAGGACCTTCTTCCTTTGTTTTAGGAGTGAGCTTGTTATATGGTTCTTATAAATTAAGTTGGACTGTGTATCTGGACGACATAAATGTCAGGATATGGAAACTCGATTTGCACATATCATCAGGAAATGTTGGCCTAATTCCTAGCTAGCTATCAGTGTCCCATCTGCACCACTAAACTTACCAGGGTACCAAATGGTATCAGCAACCTCGAACATGACACTTTATTCCCCAAGGAAATTGTGGAAACAGATCTATTCTTTTGTTGTGGCTTATGTATGCCCAAGGTAAACACAAGAAAGATAAAAGTATGGCTTTTTAAACATTTGTTTAACCAATCGTATTCATGGATAGAAAGAGTGTGCTGCAATGATTAGGCAGAAGAAACAAAGCATTGAAACCAGCATTACAAGAATGGTGAAAGAAATAAACAGTTTAACCATTATAGCATTACTACATGAATATACTTGTACTCCTATCAAATATCAGGGGCGGCTCTAGGCTCATGGCGGCCCTGGGCAAGGAGCGTAGTTAAGGGGCCCCGGAAGACGGTGTCCGGGCGGGGCGGAGCACGGAGACCAGTGAAGAGGGGGTGGGGTCAGGGTGTTTGGAAGTGGCCCCTGCCAGGGGCCGCCACGCAAATATGTAACCATCCTCAGAGTATTAATATATTGGCGTGGTGGCCCCTGGGGTTTGGTGGCCCTGTGCAGGTGCACAGCTTGCACATGCCTAAGGCTGCCCCTGCAAATACTACCTACACTATCAAGAGCATAGTTGGATTACCCTCTGCCAGATCTATTGGGGCAGCCTAGCCCCCTATCCCTGGGTATGTTTTGACTGAAAGCTGATCTGATGTAGAGAAGATTATTAAAATTCCTTGGCAGTATAAATGCCAGAGTCAGCAAGGTTGAATCTCAGTCACAGTGCACCCTGTTCCAGGACAATCTGAGCAGAGGTGCTCGTCTGCTGAATGTTATGCACTGGCCGCTTATATAATAAAAGCACTGTTCCAATTGCACTGTGTGAATAGGTGCAGAACTGATGTGATGGTCTGTCTGGAGTGTTGAAGATGTGTCCAACCAGACAACCAAATACAAGAGCACCACGTTCCATGTGCCTAGCCTTGGACAGAGTGTACAAACAACATGATAATAAGGCTTACTAAGAAATATTAGAGGAGCATCCTAGCACATTATCGTGTAAAAGTCACCATAAGAAAAAGATGTCAAGCTAAAAACGTGCAACATGTAAAAGTCACCGTAAGAAAAAGATGTCAAGCTAAAAATGTATAACATGTAAAAGTCACCATAAGAAAAAGATGTCAAGCTAAAAATGTGTAACTAAAGTGAAAGACTCAAAGCGGGTCCTGTTGCACATCACAACAAACTTACACCCCAATTATGTAGCAACTGTTTTGTAAACAACTTTTTATTAAACCTCAATCAAAAACAGTATTGTACAATTTAAACTCTAGCTAGCAACGCTTAATCGCAATGCTGAATGTCAAAATCAATGAGCAAAAGTAAATGGTTAACATTAAGTCAACAAGAATATTTGCACAACAACTAAACCACATTGTCGACTATCTTGCAACCAAGGGCCCTGCACATCCCAGGAGGGTAGAGAGATGGTCTGCATAAAGTCAACAATAGGACAATGTTACTTCTTGGCAGGAAAACTGCTCACGTGTAACATGCTGTGATGACCCACTACACTTTGCAATATAGGCATAAAACTGAACAAAGCCAGACATATTTACCAGGAAATCTCACATAGATCCTAGCCAACCATCAAAATAATAGAGGAGCTCATTTTGTCTGTCGACATTTCAGCCAGTTTGATTGGAGTTGCCAGTAAAAGCTGAAATGTCAAAGAGATCAAAGAAGAATGAATTGTATGATGTGTTTTGCACAAAGGCACCCAGCAGAAACACCTATGAGTCCACAGGAAGGAAAACACTATGATATGTTTACCATAGGACAGAGCCTCTTTCCAGAGCACCTATGTGACTGTGCACATGTCCTGCAAATATGCGCCATATCTCCAAACCGTCCATGGTCTCTTAACAACTAAAATTCAGCTCGAACAAGGCAGAATTCCTCTTGTTTGCCAACAACAAATGATAAGTTCAAGCCCGACTATCTGAAAGAAACCTAGACTCTCTCCCCAGCTGACATCCAAAGCAAAAAGCTAGTTTTTTTTAACACAAATGTTATTGGGTCTTCCAAAATGCACAGTGCCGCGAGATAAAGTACATATACGGTACAATACAAGAAAGCATATTTGGCAGTATTCTTATACATAACCAGCACCTTAGGAAAGTTCTGTGTCTAATACAACAGTACGGACACTTTCATAGTCAATAGGAGTTCTGCTTGCGCAATGTCCCCCAAACATTGGAAGGTTACATAAGTACTCAACTTATCATTAAGTGGGAAGGTAGACCTCGAGAAGATACTACTGTAACCGGTCAGATACGAAACGTCATGCAAGTTAGCAAATACGAATGAGAGCAGCAAAAAGGGCAGGCGTACCAGAGTGACTAAACCACATTCCATTGTGGGCAAGTGCTATACAAGAATAATAAAAACGTGTCACAGGGTGAAAAAGATGCCTGAAGGACTCCAGTAAGAGATCTCAGTTCATCTCTCTGGGTCTTTTCTGTCATCCATCTTGCTCATCCCTGCTGAGAGTGCCACTGTCTGCTAGGCCCCAGTGTTCTACCTCCTCTTTCCATGTCAAAACCCTAGGTGGGACATCCGATTTCCACCTCCCGGTGATGCTACGTTTCACCAGAATAAGTTCCAGATCTGCAAATCTAGCCTGGACTCTTTGACCTGTTTTCCAGGGGTAAAGGCCTAGAAGGAAACCCTCAGCCATGTACTATGTTGTACCTCCAACTACCTCCTTCAGGGATGTTGTGACCTGGTTCCAGTAATTAAACAGGGCAGGGCAGGGCCAGAGCATAAGTAGTAAATCGGCATCTTGTTTGGGGCACCTGGGACATGCTGTTGTGGTGTTGGAGAAAATTAAGTGTATCCTATGTGGTATTAGGCAAGCATGCTGTGTTAGCATGCAAAGCAAATTGCTAGTATTCACCCGAATTCTAAACTCTCCTTCAAAGAACGCATTGTCAAAACAACCCTGAGCAGCTGGGTAACAGCTCTCCTTCCTAAAGAAAGTGAATCCTTTTGTCTTTGATAATAGACTTTAGAAAAAGCATTGGCTAGCTTACAACCAGAAAGGGCCCCCTTACAGCACATTAGTTCCTTACATGATGAAGCATGTTTCATGAAAGGCCTAAAGAAGCTCAGCCACATCACCCCAACCCTGAAGGAGCTACATTGTCTCCCTGTCCAAGCTGAGCTGCATCATTTTCAAGAAGTGCTGCTTTATGTACAATGCCATCAGAAATGTCACCTCTGCCTACCTTTGCTGCAATAATAACAACATCAGAAAGTCCCTGCTACATTAGTAGCCATCATATTGCCAGACTAGACATCAAAAACTGTGAAAGAGAGAATGCCAGACTACTCAGTTTCTCAGTCTACGCTCTGAGGATCTGGAATAATATCCACGTCAATGTTCCCAAAGTTCTGAATGAATCTGAAGATTCCCCTCGAAATTATAGAAACCGCCATGCTAGAATGCTATAATCCATTATAAACAATCACTAATCCAATCACTGGGGTCAAGCCTATACATATCAGTGGTTTACTCTGTAACTAGATTTGCTTGAGATAAGTACTTCCTATACATATGCTCTCACCTAATGCATGAAAAACCTGCCTTTGCAAGCACTGGCCTTCATATTGTAACAGTGTATAAATTGACTGCCGCTGCGTATCATTCTATATCCCGATCACCAAGCCCTTCCCCCATCTGTCACAACTCAAGCTTCTAACTAATAAGCATGTTCATATTAGTTTGTGTCGGGAACAAAAAAGTCAGATGTCTGAATGCAAATAAGAATTAAAATAGGTATTTTCTATCCGATCAGTCCATGCACAAAGATCTTCTGAATTAAACGCCTTGATTTACTAGGGCGCATAGTTAGTCAGCAACTTCAGATATTGAGGATCAGTGTATTTTTTTGCACGGGGATCTAGTATGGCACTAGCAAGATAACTCTTATAATCATTCTTTGTTGTTACCAAGGTACATTGTACCCTTCCACGTAGTAAAAGAAAACTTCAAAACAGTAAGCTAAACATTAACACTTAACAATTAACACTTCTTCATGGAAGTGTTAATTATAAGTCATATACCCTAGAACTATGATTTTTGGCACATTTACAACATGGATCTTCTCAGAGACTTAACTCTGCAGTGTTTTAAATTTATTCTTTTGGTGAAAACCAACATTCTAGGTACTTAAAGATCTCATTTGAGCCAAGCAACATTTGGAAATTATGTAAATAGAGTGGATCATGCATGGAATTTTTCTTAAATGTTAAGTTCTCTCTGAAGTCCCATTCCTTCTATTAATTAGGGAACTTTGAGTTATATCCAAGTAAATTACCTTAACCGCTATACTACAACTTGTCATTTCATGGAAACTCATTTTTTTCATTCCCATGCCAATTGTGGAACAATTTTACATTTATTCCTTTAGGTGTCGTCTTTTTTCGTTTCTGGAAACGATTTGACTACATAATAAGTTTAGATGTTGGTTATGACAAAATGTATTACCCTGTGAACTTTGTGTCAAGTCAAGTCAAAGTCAAGTCAAAAAGTGCTTTATTCGAGTTGTTACTCATAAAAGCATATTATACACAAGAATTTAAAAACAAATTAAATTACAATCCAGCACATTGACGCAACACTATAGGTTACATATAAAAATTCATTCGGTTAAAAGAAGAATTAAAACATTTGATAAAAATACTTTTCAAGATAAGAAACGCTGGAGTCTAAAAGCAATTATACAAATGCAAAAAAACAATTATCAAGACAGAGAATAGTTGATTAACTAGCAGTCTCTATCTTGATACATGGTCCTTGATAGATAAAAAGCAGTAATGTCAAATTCATGAGGGCCAATTTGTCACACAGAGAATAGTTATTTAACTAGCAGTCTCTGTCTAAATTGTCGGGCAGAGAATAGTTATTTAACTAGCAGTCTCTGCCTGAGCATCCATGCCCAACCCAGATATTTTGCTGTAGCTATCAGAATCCAAGAAACTTGAGTCGTACAAATAATTCGCATAGCTACTGAACTACTTGATGTCCCAAGGTTCCTGCACATAGGAGCTAACCATACTCGTCTTGGAATAGCATATGATCCGCATGAAAACAGAAAGTGACCCAGAGACTCATCCCCCAACCCACAAGCTGGGCAGGTGCTACTTCCACCTGAACCCCATTTAGCTGTCAATATTTTTATAGGAAGTGCACCAGCTCTCAGTTGGAATAGGAGCTTCCTGTCACCTGGTTTGGAGATGATATCCCAATATGGTTCCAAGACTGGATACATTTTGGCCTCAAGAAAATGCGAAGACATGGACCCAGAGCTTGAAGCATTTAAAGTTTTAGTAACAATCCATTCCCAAAAAATATCTTTTAAGACACACTTAGAAGGGAAAGGTGTCCCAGCAGGGTCCTGCCATAAAGAACTCAACCCTAGCTCAAACAATATAGATTTCAATAATTTAAGCCAGCTTATCTTGTGAAAGCCATCAGCTTTGATCACATCCACAAAACCCGCGGCATAATGTGAGAGCTCAGGAGTGGTCCAGAGTCTGCGCCAATACAAGATCGGGCGTAATCTGGCCAAGTCCTTGATTTGTTTCCTTCCTAGATCGTATCGGAGAGGCAACAACGGAGTACTTTTAGGTGTACCGGTAAGAGTTCTTAAAAATTTATTTTCAGAGGCTTGCAGAGATGTAAGATTTTCAAAGCCCCACATTTCAGCGCCGTAAAGTGCAGACCCAATAGCCTTTGCTTCATATACCAATAAGGCTGGTTTAACAGGTTTGGTTAGCGATTTTCTGTGTTCAGAATTAATTGTGCCAGCTATTTGTTTGTGTCGCAAAGTAGCAATATTTATATGCTGGCTCCACCTATGGTCATCAGTTATTTGGATACCTAGGTATGTGAATGATTTAACTAACTCTAAAGGCCCTCCACTCATCATAATTTTGGACTTGAAGCTACGCTGCGGCTTGAAGCTCATTAGTTTAGTTTTCATAGTATTCACCTCCAGTCCATGTTCCCCACAAAAGTTCTCAAAAATTGTCAGAGCACGCTGTAGTCCACTAGGGGTTTTTGATAAAATTAGCGTGTCATCCGCAAACATTAGTACGGGGATTTTTTGTCCTGCAAGAGAAGGAGCATCAACATTCGCAGTTACCAATCGAGAAACTACCCCGTTTATAAACAATGTAAATAGAGTAGGAGCCATTGAGCACCCTTGTCTGACCCCTTTTTCAACACGGAAATCAGGAGTGACCATCCCGTGACCGCCCCACTGAATTTTTGCATAGTTAGACTCGTGGAGGCGCATTTTGTGTCATATTTAGCACTTTTTGAGATTCATCACTGACATTAACGAGCGTTTGTTAAATATATATAGGTTTTGAAGATTATTTGAAAGCAGCTCCTTGGCTGTTGCTGAAATTCGTTGGTTTATAATACATTTCTAATTACCAATCACCTAGCAACTGTGTGTTGAATGGGCACGAAACTGTAAAGGTGCTTTATCTGTTTAATTAGCTTTACTCATTTAAAACTTTCTGCTGGCTTTTTAATGGGCTTTTATTTGGGGCGATCCGAAAGTAGCTTTTAGTTGTTTGAAGGCCCACGGAATGCTTTTGTTTTGCTATAGCAATTAGTGCTCAACAGATTTACAGTAACTGTGGCATGAAATAGATCTTTACTCAGGTAGGTTCTTTCTTTGGCTTGCTGTAAATCTGCTCAGCAGGTAACGAGAACATTTTTGCACAGCTTACGAGCCCAGACGTGTTCATGAACACTTACTGAAGTACTTGCAGGCAAAGGAATCAAGGGCAAACAATTTGAGAAAACGTTTTGCTCCCAGTACCCAGTGTACTTGGTTGAAGGTTGAATGCAGTATTTGGCACTTGGCCAAAGGCCATTTGCCGTCAAGGGTTGGATGCTGGATCATTATATCTTCCTTAGTTTGGCGTGTCTGGGAAAGGGCGAGACTCTCAAGTAGCCATGGAGCTCCACTGTGGCCAAAGCGAGGAGCAAAGTGTCTGGAGAAAGGAGCCCTTACAGCCAGAAAAAACTTCCAATACGAGTTATGACACTAGGTCAAAATCTGATAGTAGACGCTTGAGTAGGCAGGTATAAGGTGGCTAGTGGTACTGAGCGAGAGTACTGAGTGTATGAAAAAAAGTTAAATTGACAAAGTAAGACTTGAAGAGAAGATAACGTTGAAATACTTTATCAACTGAGAGGACATTTGTGGCTGAGGTGCCACGACCACTGACTCTAGAGATACCATGTCCTACTGCCCTAGATCCTGCATAACTGGCGTGAGGATGCATTCCTGTGGACTGTACATAGATAAAACTCAACAGCAACTAGGCCTTAAAAAGAAGCCTGCAAAAGCTGTAGCCCCCTCTTCCGCGGACCATGAGAGAGACTCCCTGCCTCCCCCGCCAGCTCCTGTGGAAATGGCGCAACTGTCTTCCAGAGCGAATGCATGACATATGAAGTGGTTTCTGTGGACAGAGCCTGATGAGAGGGTATGACCGAAGGTAACATTTTGTGCCCCTTTCGTACATAGGCAAAAACGGTCTACAGTAGCTTCTGGCACACAGCTGCAGCGTATGACCGTTTGTCACACCCTAGATAAAAGCAGAATCAAATGTCACAAAAGTGGCACAGGTGGTCAAAATGTTTTAATCTCTCCACGTGTTAATTTCCAAAGTACCCTTCACCTACAATCACTAGATTTCTCACATTGTGCCACAACTGAAAACATGTTGGATCCCATCTTTTACTCTGATCACTAGATAGTTGGCCAAGATAATAGAGAACTGTGATCTTTCTAGAGTCCATCTGAAGTTACTGAGAAGCCATCTTGTAGGTGGCTCTGGAGGACGGCATACATATGTGCCCCTGTGCATGTCAAGCTGCCCTGCTCCCTGAGGACTCAGAGAAGTGGTATTTAGGACAGGGGTCTTTAACCATTTTTATGATAAAAGCTACTTACGTTTATTGAAAATCATCCCGAGCTTCTAAACATCATCAGTGTTGTAACAGTGACAATGTCAGGCAATATTACATTAGTGCCCACCCCATTAACGATTACCAACTGTAATCACCTCTGTGTATTAGGCAGGGTTCCAAGCAGTCATGTAAAAAGACTTAATCAATTTGGACTGCCTCTGCATAAGTAATGCATGTCAGGCATAGTTGCAATGCCCATGTCACCAAGATATTAATATTAGTATTAAGTAGCAACTTGATTTATAACAGCAGTATTTGGTGAGAGCTTTTTGCCAGCCAATAAGTAACAGCAAGGTCTGCTAGTACTTCAATATTCTCAAGGCCAAGCAAAATAAAAAAAATACTTTTTCTTTGTTTTCATACAGCTTAATACTTTGATACAAAGGAGCGACAGGAGCCTATTTACGGCTTAATTATAAAATTAAGGAATGGCCTGCAATCGTAAATGTTGCGTTGCCTGATTATTAGTGGTTCGGTTTTGACACTTCTGGATTTACAGGGTGCGAAAGAACCTGTCCCGATTTTTTTGTGCCGAAAAATCACACGAGACTGACAGAAGGAAAACAGGCAGCATTAGGCTTGGCTGCTGCTGCTTCTTCAAACGGGAGTAAGAATAAAATGCTTACCCCACTGAGATAAAATATCTTCCCCTACTGCCCTGTACCTCCTCACCTTCGACCCCATTCCCACGCACAAACCCCTGCATTCATTTACCATCAGTTCTCACTCCATGTGGCTTCATGGTCGAAATAATTGGCACCGAACTGTCATTTCTCATTTTGTTTGTAATTGCACACTACTAAGGTCATAGTATGTCTCCAGGGGAATGTTAGCAGTAGCCAATTGTGATGTTCTGGTGAAGGCCACAACCCCTATGTACACTTACCCGTTTCAAATATTTCTTCGCTAGGAATATCTAGGGGAACATGTATCTGGGCTGACTTGCCTCTCTAACACCTGTTTGAGGAGGCCTACAGAATGGTTGCACTGAATTCCAAGAAATGACAAAAATCTGCATTTTGATGCGTGCTCCATACCAACTAAGCAGAAGCAACAAACCCCACTCCCAACGACATTATTCCATAAGCTGAACAAACTCAGGGAGTTCTAAATGACCATGTTTTTTGGGCCATAGGATTCTGAACACTTTACTCCTGCCAAGCAGCAGTAAAGTGCTTGTGCTCTCCCTTCAAACATTGTAAAATTGACATAATCCTAATTGGACATTTAATGTATCTAGAGGTCCCTATTTTACTACATGTACCCAGCGCCTGCAAATTAAATGCTACTAGTTGGCTTCAGCAATCATTGTGCCTCTCTTATAGTATCTCTATAAAACATGTCTCCAGGTCAGCCTCTGCAGCCTGGTCATGCAGTTTTGAATTTCCATTTCAACCAGGAAATATAAATCTTTTGCTGGGCCCGAACTTTCCTTTTTAATAATCGTAAGTACCCCCTCAAAAAGGCCCCGTATGTTCATAGGGCACGGTGCATGGTACTTGAGATGAAGGCCATTGACATGCAATTTCAATATTTTTCATGTCCATGCAGGGAAAAACCTTTAAAGTCGTTTTGAACTATGGAGAGGCCGGCAGCTCCTTCCCAGGCTAATCCCACCCTCAAATAATTGAATTAGGGCATCTGAGGGGAAGGAGAATCTTTTCCTGCGCCACCCAGATACATGGCTAATGTCCTCCTGATGTTAACCACGTATCTACGAGGTGATGTGCAGGTACCATCTGTAGAGAGGGTTTCTATACTGATGAGGCAGACACAGAGCGTAGTTTACTTTAACTGTATTATCTCTTGATAAGAGTGCCGGGGAAGGCTCCGTGTCGCGGGCTCCCTCACTCGCGATAGCCCCCGCCTGCACTCTAGCGTCTGCTGTCACGAGATGACTGAAACACTAGAGTGCCAAACTACACCATCAGACCATCCCTGAGAATGGCAGTGTGCATACATCTAGGCTAAGAAAATATATTGTCCAGCCTGTTGCATCTACCCTAAAACTTGCTCCCCTGGGCGTGGCCTGGTTTAGCACCAAGATGGTGGCTTCACTGTGAAGCTTCCATCAGCCATGCCGATAAAGCTCTATGCTGGCGCTATAGTGGGGAGTGCACAGTCCAAAACAGCGGCATCAGTGAGCAGAGACAGACGGGCATGTAGAGAGAGCTGTGGGACGGTGAGAGTGTCCCGAGGCACCTGCAGCGACTTCTCTGCGACTGCGGCCTGATGCGGCTCTTGGAGGCCTCGTGATGTCACAGGTCACGAGCGGGCCTGAGAGCGGGCCGCGGCCGTCTGGAGCGGCTAAGAGACCAAATTTAGCCAGGAGCGCTGCGACCTACAACAACGTGGCAGAGAGGGAACTGCGCCCACCGGATTCAGCATCAGATGGTTCGGTGAGCTCTGTGTTGGGATGTGGGGCCCCTCCCTTCCCCACAAAGATTAAATAAGCACCTCGAATCGGAGCAGGGGGATGCAGAGATCAGGGCCCATCTCGCATTTGGGGTGGTGCCGGCTACTTGTGGAGACCATCGTTGAAGCGCTGCTCTGATATGAACCTCTGTGCTTCCTATGGTTGTTCAAATCAACACCTATGGCTGAGGTGACCTGTGCGGCGAGGTGGTGGAAGTACTTGAGGCCTGCGCCCTGGGCTTTTGTTTGAGACATGAAAGAATTGCTGTAGCCTTCCTCCTGCCCTGTGCTCTATGCCACACGACATTGCGAGAATTGAATAACTGGCTCCCTACCTTGCCACCACCAATAATCGAACAATGTGAGTCGAAGTGGCCCCAAATGGAGGCAGCTCACATTTGATAATAATTTGTGAATTGCAGGGAATGCGGAATCCACCAATACTGGCCCCATGGAAACATCTGTGGAGTGAGTTCTGACTGATCTCTACGCAGGGATAGCTTTTCAACCACATTTGTGGTGGAGTGTGCCCACCGTTCCCTTGCCCCCAGATCTGCTCCTAGTGCGCCTCCCTGTCTTGTCATTGCGTGACTGTTGAATTAGCATGACCGAGATGCTGCGCTAAGGAGGCCCCTGGAGATGGACGGTCTATAGTTCCAGGGAATGTCTCTCTCATTTTACCCGGACTTCACGCACGCCTATGGTGCAGGAGGCCAGGCGCAAGTTTCAAGACATCAAGTGAACTTTGAGAAGCGACAATATTGGCTACGCCATGTTGTATCCGGCACGCCTGCGTGGACAGTATGGCAGTAAAACCTTTGTTTTCGATACACCGGCGGAGGCAGCAGAACATTGGAAGCACCATAAATCGGGCAAACCCGCTTCTCCAGAAAAACAGATTCACGCAGGTGCTGTGGATATGTGATTAATGGTTGATTGATCCACGCTCCTTCGAGGTAACATTGACTTTGGCGCGGATTCAGCCACATCCAACAAATCGGCCACCGAGATGCCTTTTCTTCTTGTTTCCTTGTTTTTTACTTGTGATGCACTTGTTATTTGCTTTTCACATGCATGCAGCTACTTAAAGTTGATGATGTATCGTTCTTACAATTCGTAGCTCGCTCTGGGAGTTGCTGACCCATTAGGAGATCTCCTACAACTCGCACTTGGTGCGGGGTTTCTTTCTTCGATTTGATTGTTCAGTTAAATTGATATGTATTTGTATCACTGGATATAGGTTGGGTGGATATCCGATGTGGGTGGGAAGGAGTTCCGGTTGACCCTTTTTGTTTTGTTGTTTTTGTGCACAGGTCATGGACAGTACTGATAACTTGCTATCCAAACATAAACATACTGTTACATTGATACACATAGAATTACGCCTGTAGTGGTGGGGGCGGGGCGGCCTGGAGGGTTTGAATTGCGGTGCATGACATGGAATGTCAGGGGACTATCAACCCCACGTAAGGGTCGACAGGTACTTGCATATCTAGCTAGGCATAATATACATGTTGCATTGTTGCAGAAGACCCATTACACCCCAAACACGTACAATAGGTTTTACGGCCACCTGGGGGGGCAACCGATTGTTCGCTGCGTATAGTACTTATTCCTGAGGAGTTTGTATACTGATTCGCGAAACACTCCCGTTCGCTGCTCAGACTGTGATCAAAGACCCAAAGGGACGCTATCTCCTGGTGGCAGGATCTACAGGCGCACAGCGATTGCTTTTGTTAAATGTTTAAGCCATTAATGTGGATGCTCAGGATTTCTTGACCTTCATCTCAACCCTGATCACTACCATACCAGTCGACTCTATTATATTTGGTAGGGACTTTAACGTTACTCTACAGCCTGAGACGGACACTACGGGCACTGAGCACAACACTAAACCATGCTCCACGTGGGAGCTTCAGACATTAATATACACACACAAACTTGCTAACGGATGCCTGGCAGCATGGGTGCCCCGCTGGTCGGGGGTATTTCTTTTATTCGGCGCCACACGGTACCTCGTCCCGCATAGTTAGATGGTATGTCAACCCTGATTTACCCATCAACATACGGGAGGTGGACCATCTGCCACATGCTCTTTCTGATGACTTGCCTTTTCTCTTGTCACTTGTCCTGCCCGCTTTAGTACGTCTATTTGTGGCTTGGCACTTCCCTGCTGAAGCACTTCTGGACCCTGTTTTCAGAGGTTAAGTACAAGACGCAATTGTGGAATACTTTCAGATAAATACTGATTTGGTGCCTCGCTACGTCACCCTGTGGGAGGTCTTTAAGGTGTACATCAGGGGTATTTGCATTGCTAAACAATCTGGGGTGCTTCGCGCTATCCGTCGGGAGCTGGATGTCACTAAGCAGGATCTATGGGAATTGGACGCCCGCTCATTCACCTGCACGGATCCCACTCCGTTGCATCAGTGCACCAAACTACTGGGAGAATTTTAGGACCTGGTGCAGCGGGAGACGACTTACTTGGAGAAGTATGCTGGTGCCCATGTGTATGGAGAGGGAGAGAGACACGTTTTTATTTATTTTTATTTTATAGAATTTGATATAGCGTGAACTAGACCTGAAGCTATCCGGTATCAGAGCGCTTTACATGAGCACTAGTTTCGTTACAGATGGACATATTCATTTTTGTTAGGCATGGGGAGATTAAGTGATTTGCCCAGAATCACAGGATGTTGAGCGTTGATGCAGAGACTCAAAACCAGTTCCCCAGCTTCAAGGTCAACCGCTCTAGCTGTAAGCTACATTCTCTGTTAGCGGTGCAATTGTTTGAAACCTTTTCACAAGGAACCTAAAAAGCCAAATATATGTGGGTGAGTAGGACTAACAATGCTTGAAATGCCTCTTGGTCTGGTGCACCCTACAGTGAATAAAGGGGCGCCTTTAATCACTCATCACTAGAATACTGTCTCCAGAATATCATATGGCATAAATAGTGTCCTAAATATTATTTACAAAAATATTGCTGCATTAGAGTTAATAATAGAAAATCTACACTCATTGGGATAATATGTTTGTAAACGATATTTTTGTATCCGATATGGTGACACAACTTCAGCACATCTCTCTTCCTGCATTTTCTTGAGGTGTGGGAGGGACTGGGTTCACATGACATCATTGTCCAGCATCCAGATTCAAAATCAAAGCGGACCTTGGGGACTTCCTCAACGGTGAACCTCTTTGTAGCCTGATGGCGGTGGTTGGGCTGCACCAACACCCACCTACCCAGGATCCCTAATATTTTGACAGCGGTGGTAATAAGATAATCTAGGTTTCTTTTTCCTGTTATATATATTATTCTCTGCATTGAACAGTAGTAGATGGGCACAGGGATTACTGAGGGGGGACTGACTGACTTAATTGTATTCAGTGCTTTATGCTTTCAGGAAGTTGGGGGCGGGGGATTTAAGTGTGGCTTGTCAACTTTCTACCAAGGGTAATTTTGAAAAAGAGATTGTACTTCAACTTTAAAATAAAAAATCGCCAGAAGGCAAAATGTGAGCACAAACCTTTGTGGAAAGATTTAATACGATACAAAAACAACTATACCAAATTTAGATACAGTAAATGTCATTCAGCAATTCACTATTGGATGCAGTAACCGGTCTGTGCTGTGCGAGTTTTAATTCTTTGGTTAAGCGAGTTAACAGGGGAAATATAGTACACAAGTTCTACCTCTGTTGCTGTGTTTGGTTTTTATTATTTTCAGGATACGGTGCCCCAGGCCGGCAGGATACACCATGTGGCTCCCTGAAGACTGGGTGTCAGACTTCAGCAAATATGCTTTTCTGCTGCTCACCCTGCTCCATACATCAAACCGCTGAGAACTAAATGGGTTTTTATGCATATTCTTTGTTTGCGTTCTGTGCCTGCCACAGAGGAGGGTGGAGTAAATAGGAACTTGTTGACGTGCTTTATGCTGTGTTGTGCTTACAGCAAATCTTTGTGCAATTTACAGGTGGTGTCCATGACTAATGGCTTTGCATTTGTTTCAATTCAATTCAAGCAACGTCCTGTTGAGCCTCCTTACAATGTGTCTCTGTCTTTCATTTCTAACTGGGGGCCCCGAACCTATGGTTCCCGCAGTTTAATTCTTGTTGAAAGGCAACTACATTGCATGAAGTGAGCACACCATTACTGGGGCTATCTGCGTTTCTCTTTCAAAGTTGTTCCCTACTGTAAGTGATATCCTGCATGTCTGTGTATGTTATCTTGTATACACTAATGATTTTTATACTTGACTGTGGAAACATTCCCATTTCTGTGATGACAAAATGCCCCACATGAGGAATAAATATTTAGCATTACCATGGTTCCCACTTGTTGTTTACCACTTGTAGATTTTGTTTTCCCCACTGTAAAGACAGGGGTATTAAAAAAGGAAATTTAGGTTTGAAAAATGACTATTCGTTTTCTATTACATTTGCTCCAAAATAACACATGAAAGCTCTCTAGGGCAACAGCTAAGCAGTAAACCTGTGAATGCACTCTCACAATAGGGAGGTGATAGTAACGTTACTATTAAAACGGATAAACCAGTTGACAACTGCGCCTCGTATAGGCCGATATCCCTCCTAAACCAGGATTACAAAATATTTGCTAAAGTACTGGCCACAGGATTTCGCTTATAATCGGGCAGCTTATAGCCCCCTTTCAGTCAGGTTTTATGCCGAAAAGGTCCACATCAGTAAATCTACGCACGTTATTCGTAATTAATAACAAGATTAACCCTGAACTCCCTGCCGCGGTGATTTTATTAGATGCTGAAAAAGCGTTTGATTCCTTAGAGTGAGATTTCTTGCATGCGGCGTTGAGTAAACTTAGTTTCCCTCAAACCTTTCAGTCGCTGGTCCGTCTTCTTTACACTAGCCCAGTCGCACAACTATGTATAAATGAGGTACAGTCTAGTAAATTTTCACAGTCGAGGGGCACCGGGCAGGGATGGCAGTTATCACCATTATGTTTTATTATCGCAATAGATCAGCTGGTGTGGCATCTGCAGGAACGGCACTTGCAGCGGGGGATAAGGTTTCATCAGGGCTCGCACTAGCGTCACTATATGCTTACGACATCCTTTTGTTCGTCCACGAGCCAGCTCTAAATCTTCCACCTATCATGAGAGAAGTGGTGCAGCTTGGCGTCTTTTCTGGGCTGCTCATCAATTGGAAGAAATCAGAAATATTTCCTTTGACGGATGCCACCACGTCTTTCACGCTGGACTTCCCATTGCGATGGTGCTATGAACCCTCCAAATACCTCAGGGTAACTATACATCGCATGGCTTCGGAAGTAGTGCGGCTAAATTATGGTCAGGCCATAGATAAACTTTCCAGACAGATAGAACGCTGGATTGCATTGCTTTTATCAATGGCGGGGTGCATTCCATTAATTAAGATGGTTATGCTGCCTAGGTTTTTGTATCTTTTTTTTTAACATTCCCATCCCCTCACGGTAACCTTTTTTAAAACCCTTTAAGGGATACTGACTCGATTGATATGGGCAGGAAGACAGGCGCGAATAGGCTGGAAGACACTCATTCAACCCTTCGAGAGGAGGGATTTTGGGGTACCTGATTTTTACCTGTACTATTTAGTAATGCAGGCACATAATTCCTACTTTTGGTATCACCTGGACGCGCGCATTACATTTCTGAAGCCTGAGCAAATGCCAGCTGGTCCTTACACACTTTCTACTATCCTTCCATGCGGGCTTAGGAGAACCCCTGCTGAAATCCATACCTTACAAACCACGAGTTGGGCCTGGTAGCGCTTGCGCAGGTACCTTGTGGCTGAGCACCTGTACTCTCCACACTTAACGATTTTAAATAATCACTGGATAGTACCCACAACTGAAGTATTGACACAGCGGGTACTTAGACGCTGTCAAGTGCACAATATAGGTCAATAATGGTTAATTACGCACGGTGGCTGATATAATGACGGATCGGGATGTTAGTATGCTTGATCGGTTGCTGGTGCACAGAATACGGAATGCGCTGGCTACTGCCCTTCGTCCCGAGACTGGTGAAAGCGTGGACCTCCCCCCATTAACTATGACTGTTGCTGCGGCAGACGCTGCGCATTTAGTCTTTAGACTTTACCGACAGGCACAAACGACATGACCGATGATGGGTGGTGTCGCTCGTGCAGCCTGGGAGATGGATTTAGCACACCCTATGACTGACCAGATGTGGGCATATTGTTATGAACAGACACGTCTAATGTCCAATAATTATAAACATAAACTCCTGCATTTTAAGTACTAATATAGAATTTATGTTACCCCATTGTTACTCGCAAAGAAGGACAGTTCAAAACCAGACCAATGTCAGAGGTGCGCGTCGACGCAGGCTGATTTTCTCCATTTGGCATGAAACTGCCCTGCGGTGCTGGCCTACTGGGAGGCGGTGTTTGGTCATATTGAACAGATGGTTGAGACTGAGCTTTCACACACACCCTTGCTTGCCCTACTGGGATGTGTGCTTCCGTTGAGTCAGGTGATACGGCGCTTTACTGCCATTGCTTTAGTACTGGCTAAAAGACAGGTCTCGCTGAATTGGAGAGGCACTGCACCGCCCTTGGTGAGGGCATGGCTCAGAGATATGATATAGTGATGACTAGTGATGTATATTCGTCCCTGATCCGCCTTGCCCCCTGCCCCAAAAGCGTTTGGCAGCCACTCTGCTCCTATCTGTTATGACAACCGGAACTCACCGATTGAAGTATTACATAGAATGAAGTGACTGAATCGGCCAACCGGTCCTGTGGATCGGGATTGTTGCAATATCTGTATTACATGTACCTGTGTTGTTGTCATTATATTTAATGATTATGGAACTATTAGCGCTCTGTGCGGATAACTCTTTCTTGATACCTTTTACTTTGTGCTTCATGCAATCCGCATTATGAGAACAAAAGCGCATCTTTCTTCTTTTTTCTGTATAATTTGTCAAAAAATGCTATTATAAACAAGTTTAAATGTGTATTTTTTTTAACTCGCACCCTTTCACTTCTCCCTTTAACCTTCCACCCACTTTCTGTTTGTCGGCCATAAGGTAGACCTTTATTTTATTTTATATTTTTATATCTGAAAGAGACACGTTAGTGATAGATTCCTTACCTTAGAATATCCCCAGGCGTCAGACTGGATCCGGAAATTTTTGCGTAGCAGTACCCTTGCGCGTCGGTAGGCGTAGTCTGTGGCTCCGCGTCCGTCGTCGGCGCCGTGATGACGTTGTCGGAGTACTTAGACGCCGCCTCCGCATGCTGACGTCAGTTCTTCTTTTTTCTGCGCCAGCAAGCGCAGATCTGGAAAAAGCAGTACTTTAGTCAATATTTGACTAGACTTTTTGATCCCTTTTGATAATTTTTCTCGAGTCTTGCGACTCCGAACGGTGCCGATAGGGATGCCAGGTTTCAAGTCTTGTGAGGCCCTGGAAATCGCCGTGGAGGTGGTCGGGGACAACAGCGAGGCCAGTTTTCACCCTCCCCCGCAGCATCTGCCTCAAAACCCTCCTAGTCCATGTGACGCCAGTGGGGGGCAAGGTTCGCCATCACCACTCCCACTGGTGCACTGTCACATCGGACAGGTGGGTGCTGCAAATCGTCCGAAGGGGCTACTCCCTCCCCTTCGAGACGACCCCTCAAGCCATGCCACCGCAACACCACCGCATATCGGGGGATCATTTGCGGCTTCTGCAAGAGGAAGTTTCGGCCCTCTTGGCCACGGTGGCAATCGAGCGCGTTCCTGGGCCAGAAGTAAGATGTGGTTGCTACTCCCACTAATTTATGGTACCCAAGAAGGGCAAAGGGGGCCTACGCCCTATCTTGGACCTATGGAACGTCAACGGCTTCCTCCGGAAGGAGAAGTTCAAAATGCTGACTCTGGCTCAGGTCTTAGCTGCCCTGGACCCAGGAGACTGGATGGTAGCGTTGGACTTGCAGGACGCTTATTTCCACATCCCCGTCCTGCCGGCCCACCGGCGCTACCCGCGGTTCACGGTAGGCCACAAGCACTTTCAGTTTACCATGCTCCCCTTCTGCCTTACCAGCGCCCCACGGGTGTTCACGAAAGTGATGGCGGTGGTCGCAGCTCATCTGCGCAGGTTAGGGGTTTCAGTATTCTCCTACCTCGACGACTGGTTGTTGAAGGCGGGCTCGCCCCAGACAGTCGTCAGCCACCTCCAGACGGCGGCAGACCTCTTGCACCAGCTGGGGTTCTCCATCAATGTGCCGAAGTCACACCTGTGCCCCTCTCAGAAGCTCCTTTTCATCGGAGCGGTTCTCGACTCGGTGCAGTTTCGGGTTTAACTACCCGAACAGCGGGTTCGGGATATACAGGCTCTGATTCCAATCTTTTAGCCTTTATCCCGAGTTTCGGTCAGGTTGACGCTGCAGCTTCTGGGGCTGATGGCTTCCTGCATCCTTCTGGTGCATCACGCCCTTTGTCGGATGCGGGCTCTGCAGTGGGACCTGAAGTTTCAGTGGGCCCAGCATCAGGGCAACCTGTCCGACCATGTCCTGATCTCGGAGGGCACTGCGAGACAGCTGCAGTGGTGGCTCACGGACCGCGATTGGGTCAGCAGCAAGTCCCTCTCCCTTCCCCAACCGGAGCACGTAGTTGTGACGGTCGCGTCCCTCCAGGGCTGGGGAGGCCACATGGGAGAGGCGGAGATCAGAGGCCTCTGGTCTCCGGCGGAGTCCCGGCTCCATATCAACCTTTTTGGAGCTGCGGGCGATTCGTCTAGCACTAAAGGCATTCCTCCTCTCTGTCCGGGGGAGTGTTGTGCAGGTGTTCACGGACAACACCACCGCCATGTGGTACTGCAACAAACAGGGCGGGGTGGGGTCGTGGACCCTCTGCCAGGAGGCTCTGCGCCTTTGGCAGTGGCTGGACCATCAGGGTGTGACCCTGGTGGTTCAACACATGGCAGGTTCTCTGAACGCCAGGGCGGACGAACTCAGCCGCCGGTGCATAATGGATCACGAATGGCGTCTGAACTCGGACGTGGCGCAAGACCTCTTTCAGCAGTGGGGAGAGCCTTGGTTAGATCTATTCGCCACCGAAGAGAACGTGCAATGTCATCAGTTCTGCGCGTTGGAATTTCCAAGGCGGCACTCGCTCTGAGACGCTTTTCGGCGCGAGTGGAGTTGCGGTCTGTTGTACGCCTTTCCGCCTATACCACTTCTGCCCAGAGTGCTGAAGAAGATCAAGCGCGACCGGGCACAAGTCATCCTTATGGCTCCGGACTGGGAACGAAGGTACTGATATCCCGAGCTACTCAGTATGTCATTTGATCCCCCGGTTCGTCTGCCTCTTCAGGAGGACCTTCTGTCGCAGCAGCAGGGGACGGTCCTCCACCCGAACCTGTCCAGTCTCCACCTCCATGCTTGGAGATTGAGCGGCGACAGTTGAGGCCATTTGAATTGCCTCCTGAAGTTTGTAACATCATTCTGGCAGCCAGACGTCCCTCCACAAAGTCGGTATACGCCTGCAGGTGGAACAGATTTGTGGCATGGTGCACAGCAAAGGCTGTGGATCCTCTCTCTGCCCCTCTTTCTGAGGTTCTTCTCTTCCTTCTTTCTCTTGCCCAGCAGGGCTCTGCGCTAGGCACTATCAAGGGCTACCTTTCTGCCCTTTCAGCCTTTCTAAGTCTGCCTGATCAACCTTCTTTGTTCAAGTCCCCTGTTGTTAATCGATTCCTGAAAGGCATCACACACACGTTTCCACCTGTTCCCTTCGTGATGCCTCAGTGGGACTTGAACCTGGTTTTTACTTTTCTGATGTGCGCTCCCTTTGAGCCCCTTCACAACTGTCCTATCCGCCTTCTTACTCTGAAGGCTGCTTTCCTGGTTGCCATCACCTCTGCCAGGAGAGTGAGTGAGCTCCAGGCTTAATCTTCTAAACCTCCTTTCCTTTCTATCCATCCGGACAAGGTTGTGTTGAGGACAAAACCCTCTTTCCTGTCTAAGGTAGTCACAGCCTTCCACATCGGGCAGTCTATCACCTTGCCCACCTTCTTTCCGCCTCTGCATCCCTCAAAGGAGGAAGAGCGGCTCCACCGTCTGGACCCAAAACGTGCGCTTTCATTCTATTTGGATCGCACACGCCAGTGCCGGGTGGACGACCAACTCTTTGTTGGTTACGTAGGCGCTAAGAAGGGGCGGGCGGTGCACAAAAGGACCACCTCTCGGTGGATTGTGTTGCGCATCCAAGCGTGCTACTCCTTGGCTAAAAAGGAACTTCCTGCTGGGCTGAGAGCCCATTCTACTCGGGCCACGGCGACTACTACTGCCCTGGGCCGAGGAGTCCCCTTACAGGACATATGTCAGGCAGCTACGTGGGCCTCGCTGCACACGTTCGCAAGACACTACTGCCTGGACAGCCAAGTCCAGAGGGATGGCTTCTTTGGCCGTTCCGTCCTCCAGGACTTTCTGGTGTGATTATTGGTTCGCAGACCCACCACCGGGGTTGGTATTGCTGGGGTATCTATTCTAAGGTAAGGAATCTATCACTAACGTGTCTCTTTCAGATGCACAAGTTACTACTTGTGTAACAATATATCTGTAAGAGACATTAGTTAGTGATAGATTCCTTACCGACCCACCCATCCTCTCCGTTCTGCGAACCGATATCTAGGGTTAAGGTCATCCCCTTTCAGGGCCCTAGTTTCCATGGCACCAGTGTTGGTTTTTAGCATAGCTCTGCGTTTCTGGCGCGGAAAAGCTGTTTGTAAGAACTGACGTCTGCACGCGGAGGCGGCGTCTAAGTACTCCGACGACGTTATCACGGCGCCCACGACGGACGCGGAGCCGCAGACGCCTGCCGACTAGCAAGGGTACTGTTGCGCAAAAATTTCCGGATCCAGTCTGACGCCTGGGGATATTCTAAGGTAAGGAATCTATCACTAACTAATGTCTCTTACATATATATCGTTACACAAGTAGTAACTTGTGCTTCAGCCCCTGTCACCTGCTAGTTAATGTGCTAGTATCACAGGCACTTCTCAGACCTAAATTATGGCATACTAGTACTACAAAGCATTTTAAAGTGTTAAAACAAAGTTCCTAATGTATAGGCATTGGATGTAAGGTCATCTCTCTTGCTAACCAATCAAGGATTCTAAAGCAAAGAGACTATCACATGTCAAAGCTGGGCCTGAATATCGCTGTCTGCAGGTAAACTTCAATGCGTTTCTCAGTCCTGGGAATAAGAGCTGCTGTAGCCCTCCTTGCAGAAGAGGACGGCTTTGGACACCTAGGTACATATAGACCACAATTCAAAAGGCAACAGCTTCAAGTAGCCCCACTGAGCAAAACTTGACTTCACACTACTAATTAGGTTTTACTATTACTATTTTTGTTTGAATCTCTCTGAAAAAATAAGATGTATATAGCACAACAATAACAGTTCAGTACCAGTGGATAATAACGAATCTAGCATTAAATCCTTCCATACATTTCAGCTTTAGGGCTCTTGCAACATAAGCAAATTAAGGGTATGTTAAGGACAAGGATCATGCCAGACATTGCAGTTGTATGCCAGATGCCATGAATGAAAATAATAAAGGAAGAGAAAATGAGAGGGAGAAGAAGAAACAAAAATGAACAAACAGTCATTAGAAATACAACATCATTTCCTACAAAAAGAGTACAGGCCTGTGTGGATATCATGCCATAGCTGTGTATAGGTCTGTCATGTGACGTATCCCAGCTCTGGTGGGGAGCCTGTGTGGCGTTGAATTCTCAAGCACCGGTTAAGATTCAAGGAAACAGCTGCAGTGCCCTAAGACTGGGAGGGTTATAGCATGTGAACTCTATGCAGGTGAAGTATTGAAGGAGTTTGGTGTCCGTTGTAGTTAGGTTATGCGGGATTTACTCCATGGCTAGAATGCGCCATAGTCGGTGAGCCACTGCGCTCGCGTGGGCGGAGTTGGCTGCTTCCAGGACACTGCAATCAACTGTCGAGTTACATGTAGCTAATAAGCAAACATTCAGACTAAGTCATCGCTTTAAGGATTGAAGGACGTATATTTCGGACTACCATATGATGAGAATTGGGGAGGGGATATACCACTGTGGCTTTAAAATGGCTAAGTACCACCTCCAGAAAATCGTAATTGAAGTGCGTGACCACGAAATATGATAAAAATCTCCCCAAGCATTGCAGCATCTCCAACAAAGGTCGGAGGACCCAGCATAGATGGTGGACAGGCGGTATGGTGTGTAATACCACTTAAACAGGAATTTACACCTCTGAGGATCCTCTAAGATGACACGATGAACGGAAGGCTAGTTTGCCCTCGTGCATTTAGCAAGCCTAGGATGAGGTATTAGTCGGGGTACTTAATCTTAGCGGGCACCACTGAAAAGGAGTCAGAGCTCGAAGCTTGGGTGCGTTGTAGGAGAGTAGGGTCTGCAATCCTATGATCACCCAGATTTTTTGCTTTTGTTTCACTGGTTTACGACTTTCCCTGGCTGTGGGCCTGCCAATCAGACCCACAGCCTAGCTGTTCTCTCACTAAATTGACATGTGTACCTTAGGTGCATTATCCAATTGGAACTGGGCCACCTTATCAGACCCTGTAACTCAGGGCATAGGTGTACCCAGGGCCTACCAGGGGCTGAAGCATGTATTATGCCACCCCTGGATGGCCATCTAAATCTGACACAACTGGCTGCATGACAGCTGGGGCAAGGAAGGTCGTGTAATCACCCTTTGCTTTAGATATAGTATACCTATATCTAACCCTAAAATGGACACACAGATTCCTATCAGTCACTCCTATGGCAGGCCTTGACAATCCTGAAGGCAGAGTGCTTGGAATCGTGTGAAATGGTGCTCTGGCATGAGCTGAGCCCGTTTGCAGCTTGCGGAACCAAGTCCTAATAGCTGTTCCATGATAACGCATACCATATACTCTTAAGTGCATTATAATCCTCGCGGTTAAATGCTATCTTTGGTATTGCTTTATCAAAACATGTCGAGTAAGGTGTCATACGAATTGGAATACTAACCCCTCACCAATTCTGGCGACGGGGTTAGCATTCCACCCTTCTAGAGGGACACGACATGTATGTAACTGTGAACCCCGGTTAAAGTTAAACGAAGCCTCAGCTCCACAAAATGGATGCTGCCACCACAGACACGAGTCTGACCTCCAGCTGCTGGGAGTCCTTCCAGCGAGGAGAGCTTGGACAAAGGGTTTCCTGTCCGGGGCGGTGCTAGCACCATCCCAGACAGGGTTTTGTGTATCCTGGGTAGGCAGGGCTATACAGGAAGGTGACTGCTGAGTGGCACCCCGGTGCTCACTACGCATCTGCCGGCTAGAACCAGTTCCAGGGGCACACCAGCTCCTGGCCTGGGGAAGTCCGGCATGGGAGAGGGGTGTAACCACCCCCCTTCCTGGTCCCACCCCTAGGGCAGGACCTAGTCGCGTACCCACCCCTTTCTTTAGGATAAAGGCAGGAGCGGGACCCTTCCAAATTAGATCATCTTTGGAATCAAGACACGACTTTCTACGAAAGGACTTCAAGATTTCTTCTTCAAGATTCTCCCTAGTGACTAAGGAGTAGTCACCCTGCATCCGCAGGCACCATCTTAAGAACACTGCGGTCTGCTGCAAGTCCTTCCTCCGGAATCCGACTGCCCAGCTCGACGAGAACCGGCTTCCCTGGCACCTCTGACCTCTACCCACCTCTACAGCCAAGCTGAGAACTGTGGGTGCGACGAGACCTCGAGGGACCGGCCATCCTCAAGACTGCACGACTTCTTTCCAGCACGACCGCCGAGGGATCCTCTGGTGAGTGCTTTGGGGTCCGAGAAGCCCCGACCCTGAGCAGCTCCAGCACCGAAGTACAGCCTCCCAGCATCTCCACGATCTGCGTGGGGCCCTTCTGCTTTTTGCTGCTCACCGCGTTGTTTGGCTACTAGCCCGCTGGCTTGTGGCCTTCTGAACGACGCCCGACGACATCACCACCGCTGGTCTGGTTGCTCCAGACTGGCCCTTGCTCCCTTCCAAAAGAGGAGCACCCCGGACCCTCCTGGTCCACTCAAGACGCCATTTTAGGTCCACCGCGTGGGCTTGAATTAGCCAAGGCTTTGTTGCCCAATCCTGGGTCCAGCGACGCCGACAGCTTCATCCATCGTGGGACAGCTCGCTCCTCCATCCTGGTCGCCGACAACGCCTCCTGGTCCGTGAGATCTGCAGAGCACAGCGTCGCCCACTCACCTAGTCGAGGTGACTACCATCCGGTGCCCTCCTGGTGCCACCTGACTACTGGCTAGTAGTCACGAACTTGGTCCCCTCTGCTTTCAGGTGTCATCTATCTTCAAGATCCAGGCTTGGATCACTTCGAACTCTCTTCACTGGTCACCTGCCAGCATCTTCCTTCCAGGCTCCTGGTTCGTCAACGAGGATTCCCGACGTCTTTTGAGACCTATGCAGCTGCAGCCCCTGGGCTAGGTAACTTCGGCATTTCGGTGCCCCAGCATAGCCTCACTATCCAAGGGTCAGAATCCACTTTCGTTTTCCTCCTACCAGGTCGGGTTCGCCCGAGAACACTAACTTTGTCTTTACTAGCTACCATAGACTTTGTCCCGCATCCCGTAGGCCTCTTGTAAGTAATCTGAAGGTTCTATAGTCAAGTCCTAGCGATTCCAAAGCCTATTAGTACTGTACTTACCTGCTAGTAATTTCGCATTCCACTTTCAGAGTATATGGTTTGTCGTGCCCCTCGGGCACTTGTGTATATTGTGCTAACTTAAGTATTTTCGTAAGAGTTTTGTTTTGTGCTTAGTACCCTGTCCTCATAAAGAGTACAGGGCTGTTGTGATTCTAATAAATACATTGTTTATTTTCATAACACTTGTGTGGTGTCCTTTCACTTGGTGTTCAAGGGGTATATGTGATGGTATAACAGCTGGCTTAACACGCCCTCTAGAGTCTTAGCCTTAGACTGCTCATATCCACGCTACTAGGATAGCTGGTCTATAAGGTTGACTTACAACCAATCATCAATAAGGGTTGTTGGACTGATACATAGTGTTCACTAGAATAGTGAGCACTGCATATCAGGCCACCTTCTCACATGCGTCACCTGCTGATATTGTGAGATTGTGCTTGATTTTGACATTTCCTTTAGAGCCTGATATGGTTGCAAACTTCATAAGGCTAGAGACAACCTCTGGGAGTGAGGTGGTTGGTTGCGAGAGGTTTATTTGAAGCCCAAAAGTATGCAAAAGTATGTACTGCTTCGATGTGCCAGATGTTAATGGCCAGAGGTCCACTGCTAAAGCAAATAAGAGGAGTTACAGTGGGCACCCCTGCCTTGTACCCTTACGAATTGTGGTCCATATTCTATTCATTGGCCTGAATGGTTGCCACCGGGGCTACATAAGAGGCCATGATTTTCTAGAGATCATCTTTGGCCCATCCCTATTTTAACCAAGACCGTGTGCAGAAAAGCCAAATGTGGGAAAGAACCTTTACAACGCAACCATTACATCGCACTACACTTACAACTCAGGCATTACATCGCAACAACCTTTACAACACATGACACTACAACGCAGGCATTACAAAGCATACCATTGCAACACATGAAACTACATCGCATGTCACTACAACGCAGGCATTACAATGCATACCATTAAAACGCATACAATTGGATTTAGAATAGTAATTTTAAACCCCTAGGCTATCCAACACTTACCCTACTGTTGCACCCCCTGGAGTTACAATAATAATTTTTACCCCTATACTATCCAATACTTACCTTAAATGCAATGTAATGGTATGCGTTGTAATGGTATGCCTTGTAAAGGTAGTATGCAATGTAATGAAATGCGTTGTAAAGGTAGTTTTTTAAAATGCAATGTAGTGTCATGCAATGTAATGGAATGCATTGTAGTGGATGCTGCAATATAAAAATTGCGTTGTAAGTGCATGCGTTGTAAATGTATGCGTTGTAACGTCATACATTCGCTAACTTTACACGGTAAAAGGCCTTTTCTGCGTCCAGCGAAAGAAGCACGCCGGCAAATGGTAGTGATGCGCTTTTTCTAATAAACGCGATATCCGGTGAACATTATCTGCTCCCTGTCTGTTATGGCTGAAGCCAACCTAACCTTGATCTATCAGAGACAATAGATAGCGCTCAAACCTAGTGGCCAGATTCTTAGTGAAGATCTTTGCATCCTTATTTAACAAGGCAATGGGACGATATGAGGAGCAGAGAGTAGAGTCCTTGCCCAGCTTCGGGATTAGCTATATCTCTGTGGCAGCCATGGAGGGGGCGAGGCCAGTTTTGTGTGCAAAGGCGTCAAACAGGCATTTCAGGTTGTCACCCAGCTCAGACATGAAAAATCTTTAGAAACTATTGGGTATGCTATCCGGCACAAAATTGTCTTGTGACACTGTAGCACTCAAAGCACCAGGCAAAACTCTTTCATTGAGATGGTGGCGCCCAAAAGCTCATCATGTTGGGACTGTATGGGCTTCCAGTCACACTGTGCCATATATGCCACTATCAGCACAGCAAGATCTCCTTGCTGTCATAAAGGGCTTGATAATAGTTATAGAATTCTCTCCTATTATCACGCTCTGCAGTTGCCTATTCCTTTGTCGACGTCTTGATTTTGGCAATTTGTTCTTTTGCATGTACTTGGCGCAGTCTACATGCTAGGAGTGTACCTACAGTGTTGCCCCCTTCATAATATCGTTGTTGTAGCGCTAGAAGGGAGAGTTCCGCCTTGTTTGTCTGATGTGCTCACAGAAGCCCCCATAGCACTGCCAACTGTCGTTTGTAGCGTCGAGTGGGTGTCACCTTTTCTTGGGTCTCTAATGTCTTTATCTCTGCGGACAGTTTATCTTCCACTAAGCACGCTTCCCTGTTTCAAGCGATGGCTACTGACAATGTAACCCCCGAATGGTGGACTTAAACTCATCCCACCGCACAGGCAAGGAAACTTCCCACTCGGTGTTATGGGTAAAGTAGTTCACGATGCCCTTGCGTATCTCTTCTACATCGACCTGGCCACGGAGCAGACTTGGTTGCAGATGCCACCATGGGGCGGCCCTGGTACGTAGCAGTGTGGTGAATCACATCAGTTCTACATGTGTTTAGTCAGAGAGGGAGATATAAGATATTTCAGCAGTGTGAAGAACAGAGTGTGTCACAAAAATGTAATCAATCCAAAAGTAAGAGGTATGTACGTGAGAATAAAAGGAGGCTTGTATGATAGAAGCATGCATGTTAAAACTATGCATGCCTTTACCACACAGGCCAAACAACGAATGCGTCTTAACCACGCATGCCTTTACCACGCAATTTTGTGGTATTGGCAGGAATGGTAAAGGGGTATGTGTGGCTAAGGTCACCAGTACCCTGCCCCGCACCATCCCATGACTGCCCCCCATCCCTGTATTGTTCCTGAAACCCTGCCCCTTTACTAACACTATCCCGATCCCCCACCCTCCATGTACCCATTCTGCCTGCTCTAAGCCCTGCCCCTTTACTTACACTACCCCACCCCGCGCTGCCCCTAAACTACCCTAACCCCTTCCACTGCCCTGAAACCTACCCCGGCCCCCAGCCCTAAAATTACCGTGACTACCCATCCCCCCACCTGCTCTAAAGACTAAAACCCTGCCCCTTTACTTCCACTACCCCGACTCCCACAACCCCCTGCACGGTCCCTTAAACTACCCCAACCTCTTGCACTGCCCTAAAAACTACCCCTACTACCTATTCCCTCCCACTGCCCTAAAGCCTAAAACCCTGCTCCTTTACTTCCACTAACCTAACCCCCCGCACTGTCCCTTAAACTACCCCAACCCCTTCCACTGCCCTGAAACCTACCCCGACCCCTGCCCCACTCACCTATCCGTGGAGTCTTCCTGTTTACGTCTAGCCAGCAGCTACACCATGCACTGCATTAACCACGCATATGCGAGGTTTAGGCATATACATGGTTAAAGCAAGCGTGGTTGTGCTTGTGTAGTCATTCACCCCTGGTTAAGACAGCAGTGTTCCGACTGTTCCCCTAAAAGGAGTAATCCCTAGCATCTGGATGAACATAACACCTGGCATCAACAAGGCCCAGGCTCGTTATCTCTCTTTTTAGTTGTGTGGACATGACCCTTATGCCCTGGTATGAGACAAAGCTTCTATTCATTACAAGACCCCAGACTAGATTGAGGTTCTCCCCGCTATAATATCCCTTGCAGCTCTTTGCAGATGTTCCCGGATGACACGGTGAAGGTAGGAGTCTTGTGACGCATTGGGGACATATTTTTTAGTAATGTGAAATGGTGTTGTCCTTTGGTCAAGTGCAGGGTCAGGAACCAGCCCTCCTTATCCCTCACTATCTCTGTGATGGTGGGTCCGTAGCAGGAGTTACAGAGTATCCCCACCCCCAGTGTTTAAGAGTCACTGTAGGCCCAGTGGCGTATAGGGTATTGTGGGTGTGCCATCCTATGTCGGTCTATGCCATGAAGGTGTCTCTTGCAAAATGACAATGTGGGGGGTCATAGAGGAGGATGTAATCCCAAACTTGGTTGCGCTTGTTGGAGGAGTTAAGGCTATGTAGCTTCAGGGAAAGCAATTTAAGATCCTCTGCCATGAAAAGGAGGTTGGATGGTAGCAGTCAACCCAAGTATGGCTACGAATGGCTCCTGAAGTGGACTCACCCCACCCGAGTAGTGCTCAAGGGAGAGAAATATCCAAGGTAACCCACCCACAATCATCATCACAGTTTACACAGTAGCACTGATACGTGTAGAGGAAGAACATCATAACAAACCAAATAACAGTTGCAGACCAACAGCGCCCAAATTGTGCATCCACTTCCCGCTAAGGCTGGGACCGAGGTGCCTGCATCTCGCCAGAAGAGTCACCCTCATGGGGTACGTGATGCATAGGGGTGCCGCCAATGGAGAGCTAGTTTCCCCGGCCCCCCATTCACCAACCCCATCTCAAGTTCCTGATATTGACCAGATGTCTGTTCAGTTCTCATATCGAGGGTGAACGCAGCCATTGCAAAGATGATCTCGCTGACCAGATCCAGTAGTGGAAGGGGTGCCGGTGACGCATCCTTGTACAAGCTCCATAGGCGCTCTAAATCATCCACTAACTCCCCTATGTCTGATATTTCCTTCTACATGTCTCTAATGCATGCCTTCAAGTCTGCTCTGAGCAATAAAATCTTTGACTTAATTTCTTCTAGGAAGTGATTCATAATAGTCCTGTGTTATGGGACCCATGTAGGGGTCTCTCCAAGCTTATATTTGGTTACAGGGGGCTTCTCCAAATCTGCAGGCACAGCTTTACCCCAGAAGGAAGTTACCAGGAGTCTCCTTAGTGGACTTGTTGGTGCATGGCATATCGACGAGAGGTCGTCAGCCATCCGATCAGGGAAACGCCTTAGAAAGCCCCCTGCAGTGGCATGTCCCCTGGGTCTGGTCGCGATTGTGCCCCCTACTATAGAATCACTGGAGAGGCTGCACCACAGATAGGGCCCGTCAATCTAGGGGGAGAGCGAGTGCCTCCGAGCCAGAGCCAACAAAGCGAACTAAGAGTAGTCGTCCTGATCATCAAGCGTGTGGAGTTAGACACGCTCCGCAGCGGCACATGTACCAGCTCCCCCACGTGTAGTGCTTCACTCCAGCCAGGAGCACGATACGAGGACTGCACAAGAAGTCCTGTGAATGGAATGAGGCCGTTTTGTGCGTGAAGTGCAGGCAGTTATTCAAGGACAATAGGCAATTTTGCTTTATTCGGAATAGGGAGAGAAGTTTAGGAAAGACAATCACCCACGCAGTTTTTATATTTACCTAGGACAGAATGAAGACCAACCCTGGCCACGGGTCAGTTGGAAAAAGCGGGGAAAGGACCCTCAAGGGCTTAGGCTGCCAGTAGGCGAGCAGGTACAGCTCATGGACAGTCAGGACAGGATAACCTCAGGATTTTGGATCAGGACTGGGCTCATCAAAGGGTACGACCAACACCTGCAGCTTCGGATGCAACGCCTGCGCTACCCCCTCTCTGCAAGGAATCTGCCAAATAACCCCAAATGGGTTCTCGAATCTCCCAGCAAAGTGCTTCGCCAGCACTTAAGGTCTCTCAAACTCCGACTGAGTCTGGGGAAATTACGGACAGAGTGCTCCGCAGCTCTCTGTATCAATCACCTATAGAGTTCGTTGGATCAGTGACAGGTCAGCTATTCTGACAAGTCGGACGACTTCTCTAGCTAAACCTAGCCAAATTATACTGTTTTCGGGACAATGTACCACCCACAAATGTTGCAAGTGAAAGGTTCCCTAATTTCCGATTGGGCAAGGGAGGAGGTTAGGTCATGGTACCTCCTAAAATTTAGACTTTCTCAGACTTAATATTCATTTTCGAACCCACCCCTTACATTCCAGTTCCCATGGCAAGAGAGGTTTTAGCAGACAATGGGGTATACTGTAAAATTATACAAATGTAGCAAATGCAGGTACAAGTCAGCTTCTTCAGCTAGGTTGGAGTTCAGGTTCCAAGGAGCATCTTGGCTTCGGCTGCCAGCTGGCTGGGTTCCACTGCTGCATGACTTTCTTTTCCCTCATCATATGACTAGTTCTTTACGGACTTCAAGATGGAGTAGCAGCGCCTCCCAGGCCCCCCCGAAGATGGTACATGAAAAGTAAGCGAAAACAATTTAGAAACACAGGAAAAAATGAATACACTGTATACCGTGAATGGCTATACTACATCCCTTACTTTATAATAACTATAGCATTAGGAGTTAAGCAGAACAAACGGCTTTGCAAAAGCAGCAGTGCAAGCACGGAGCATGTGAAAAACAAAGCAGCCATTTTAGCAATACTGCGCATGAGCAACAAGTTCCCTCCAGAACTGCGAGTGCGTCACATCACGTGGGTATGACCGACGCATGCGCAGACTAGATTCCCGCAAAGCAGCGACCATATTAGAAGCAAGCGTCATTACTTTTAGTAAACACATAGGCAAGCGTCTCAGGGACACCCCCGTGTAGTGTAAAAGTGCAATATTAGTAAGACAAACATATTGAATTAGCTTATTAATGTTATCCGAGGTTCTTGATACAAGCAAGTTGCGTCACATGCGAATACTTGCTCCATCAATCCCCTCTTTGATGATATTTACTATCATCACTATAAATGGAACCAGATGCCAACTTGTTACAATTTTCCCAATTCAATCTCCTCAATCATTCGATTCACCTTTTCTTTCGTATCTTTATTAGGGTGAGAATTTTTCATCTTTTTATAAATTTGATTATTCAGTTCCTCCAGTTCCAATTCATCCACATTTCTCTTCACTCCTCTCTTATTCACAGTATACTTTTTCTGATGTTTGCGACATTTACAACAAATGAATATGAAAAACACTACTGTATGTATGTATGTGTGTTCTTATATAGCGCTCGATGACCCGAAGGGTATCTCGGCGCTTGCCTTGGGAACCTGTCCTGGCTTTTCCCTGTGAGATAGCCCCTACAGGGCATCCCCAAGGTGAAAGCCAGGAATCCCGCCGCGGGGGGTTGTTGTGGAGATTAAGCAAGCTTAATGCCCAGAGTTGCAGAGTGAGTACCCATGATTAGAGCAGGCACCGAAGCGAGAATTATCAAGTCCGTGGACATTTGAGCTCAAGACCCTGCCGCGTCGGGAATTGAACCCTGGTCCCGGGTCTGACCTCTGCTTCAGGGTCTGCCTGCTCTACAACTACTATACTTATACCCATGATTGGCAATAGTATTTTACTTAAAAGACTTTTCCCTAGGCTAGAAAACCAATGACCTACAGAGGAGAGACCATCAGTCAGTCTCTTCCAGGCACTGTCAACTTCCAGTGGTTTGAGCTCTTTTTCCAAATTTGTAATATTCCTCACATACCTTTTGATCTCCACACTTTTGTCAGGTATGTAAGTGCAACAATGTTGCGCTTTCAACATTCTACAGACTCCGCCCTCTTTTGCTAATCAGGTGTCAAGAGCAAGCCTGTTTTGTAAAACCATAGACCTGATCGCAACCGTCTCGGTATTGACCATCAGGAAACCTCCAGCAGTGTCAGTAGATAACCGATCCACTACTGTTGACAATTTGCAAATTCTGTGTGTATTCAGAGTCACTCCCACTGCAGGTATCAATGCACTAAAAATATCTCCTACTATTTCTCCGGCACTTTCTCTTTTTGTGCGTGCTAATTTGTTAGTCTTTTCAATGCTTCCAGTGCTTTTCCCCACATGGTATATCTTTGGAAAGACAATACCAAAGTAACAGCTTCCGTACCAATGGTCCGGTAATTTGAAGTAAGCCTTGTTTCCGCATATAAAATAAATTCCAGGAAACACAGGCTCTGAACCATCTTTGAATCCCCAACCCCTAATTACCTTATAATTATGTTTGCACTCACTGGAACCAATGAATATGTTATTATAGTAACTAGTCATTTCTCTGTGAAGACAAAGTTTCCCCTTCTTTTCGAAATCCAGCAACAAGGCAGCATTTGCTCTACCATTTGAGGCACTCTCTATATTTACTGCCCATTTAGGAACTTTCTGAGTTTTATATTTGGCTTTCTTTTGGAAACTTTCTCTTCTCTTCTCTGCCATATCTAGAAATTCTTTCTCCTTCTCATGTAGAGAACAAGTCAGGTTATTCTTGTGTGCGTCATCTATGTTTATTTTCCCTACAGTTAGAAAATAATCACCCATATATTTAACTACATCTCTAGTCGTATGTACAGGATTCAAGTTTCTTCGTACAGGAAGTTCAGAAAATGTCACGTCAAAGTTTGAGTAATAATACTGTAACGGTCCTCTTCTGTAAAATAAGCTAGTCAGTATACTACAGGAAATTCCATAGGTTAAGGGTAAGTGGTGGTAAGTCACACCTTCAGCTACTGAAGTGGGTAGCTTCATGCAGACATAACAGTCATCTATCTCCATTGTCTCTACATAATGCACTAATAGGTTTGCAAAAACATTTAAATGAGTCTTGTTCTTAATCTTGTTAAAGTGTAAGTCTTCCTCATCTGGTGCTTTTAAATCCATGTTTGTCTGTTTCAGGCTAAGTGGTCTGTCTAGTGCGTCTATACTTTGTGGTGTATTTCTAGTATGCGATTCTACAGTGTCATCCGGTAAGTTATTATTGGGGTACAGACTTGGGTTTTTGCTCATCATAGAAGAAATTCTTATAGTCAGTCCTATCCAGAGTATTAGAACTAGTGCTATACTACATACACATATTTGACAACATGTTTTGCAACAATTACGCCTAGGCCTTCCATTTACACTGGAATCACACATTTTGGCTCAAAAGAAGTTTTTCAACCCCTCTTTGTAACTTTATACAGATTTTCTTACACCGAGCAACTTCAGGTTGGCTCTTCTTCTTCGGTGCTCTGATTAGCAATCACCTCTTCGTCGCTTTTGTCACTTATATCAAGATCCTCAAATTCTTCCAATACCAAAAAGGTCCATTCAGGATCCCGATATTTACTGTTTTGTCTCTTTTTCGGGCACTCTCTCTTAGGCTTGGTTCCAGATTTCTCCTTTTCTCTAGACGCCTGTTTCCTCTCCTCGAGCTTTTCCTCTACAGTCTTTAGTCTTAGTCTCAGTCTTTTGATAAATCTGGGTTCACTTTTCTTTTTCTTGAATCTTTTAACTGTCACTGTTACTGGGCTTTCTTCTAGTGATCTTTTATTTTCATTCAATTGTGGCACATCTGCTTTGATGGTTTCTTGTTCCCTATCTGTCTGACTAGTTCCAGGTCTTGGGTTTGTTTCTTCTGCCTGGTCACTAAGCTGACCTTGTTCAGGTGTATGTTGGATTTGGCTTTGTTTTATTTCAGTTTCTTCTCACTGAACACATTTATCTATTTCTATCTGATCCTGTTCAAGCACTTCAAACCCTTGATTTTCTTCTGCTTGAACCTTTGCTCTATTTTCTAACTGTCCCTTCTCAATCTCAGGAGTTCTTGGAGGTGTGTCGATAACCTGTTCTGTCCCTATCTGACCCTCCTCATTATCAGATTTGACATGGATTTCGATGATCTGATTATCTCTTTCTAATCCTGTCTCGTCCTCACTATCCCACTCTCTATCTAAGTAGGTTTGTCTTCTGGTTCTTATGGGATCAAATGTCAGGTCGATTACTGGAACCCATTCATCTCGACTGGTGCTCGGTTGTTCGTCATCAGCTACTTTAGGACCAACGTCAGGAGACCCCTCAGCTGCACAACCTTCAGCCTCAGTTTCTTCGTCTTCAGTCACTCTTTTCGTATGACTGGCATGGATCCACTTCGGCACACCTGCACACTTCACTGCTGTTGTAGTAACAAGAATCACTTTTCTCGGTTTTCCCCATTTCGGTGCGAGGCAACTTGACCGGGTGTGTTTCTTTAGCACAACCCAATCCCCTAGGTTCAGATTATGGGCTGGAGTTGCTGGCCTGGCGACGGCGTCTTCCCCAATCTGGTGAGAGATAGAACGCACTTGGTCACCCAGTTGCTTGCAGTACTCTAGCACCAAATCATCAGAAATGCTTAGCAGTTTGTGTCCTGGTACCCATGCTTGTCGCATTACTCTTCCCATCAGTATCTCATGAGGGCTCAGGCCTGTCTTGCGATCTGGAATACTTCTGATTCCCATCAGGACAAGGGGCAAGGCGTCTATCCAATTCATTCCAGTAGACTCACACATTTTTCCTAATCTTGATTTGATAGTGCCATTCAGTTGTTCTACCACTCCAGAAGCCTCTGGGCGATATGCACAGTGCAATTTTTGGGTAATTTTGAATGCTTCACAGAGTTGGCCTATTACCTCATTGTGAAAATGCCCACCTCTGTCTGATTCAATTGTAACTGGAAAACCGAACCTTGGTAACAATTCCCTTAGTAACAACTTGGCTACAGTAATGCCATCATTTTTCTTTGCAGGATAAGCTTCTACCCATTTTGAAAATAGGCAGACAATGACAAGGACGTACTTCATTCCTTTACAGAGGGGTAACTGTATAAAGTCAATTTGTAATCTGACAAAGGGACCTTCTGCTTTTCCGATTGTACCTGGCAAAACTACTGTTTTCTTTCCAGGATTAAACTGTTGACAAGTTAAGCACCTTTGGCAGAGTATCCTGCAATGTTCCTGAATTTTGAATTGTACTATGTCTGTTTAAAGACACGAACCATAGCATCCCTGCCTATATGTCCATCTCCATGTATTAGCCGGGCCATAGGAGCAAGCAAGCTGTCAGGCAATACAGGCATACCATCAGTGTAAATCATAACACCATCCTCACTTCTTTCCTGACAACCAGACTTTCTCCACCTTCTCTTCCTTTGGTCCTGCTGCATTTTGCAAATCTTTCAATTCTTCCCATGATTGCACATCCTCAAACACCATAACTTGGCAGCTGTTTCCATATCCCCCCAACTTGATGTTGACTGACATTTGATACCGTGCACAATATTGGTCTAGTTGGTCAGCATATCGATTACCTGCTGTCACATCGTCATTGCCAGATTTGTGAGCAGCACACTTGACCATTGCCAGTTCTTTTGGTAACTGGATTGCCTCCAGTAGCTCCTGTACAACCTTCCCATTCCTGATAGGAGTACCTGAAGAAGTCAGGAACTCTCTTTGCGGCCACACTTGGCCAAAGTCATGCAAAACCCCATAGCCGTACTGGCTATCCGTATATGTGGTTGTCCTCTTATTTTTCCCAACTTTACAGGCTCTTGTCAATGCAATTAATTCGGCTACTTGTGCAGACTTGACTCAAAACAAATAGGATGCTTCTACTGCACGCTCTAATGTGCACACTGCATAAGCAGCACTTAGGCCTCCGTCCTTATGTCTTAGACACGAGCCATCTACAAACAGTTCGAAGTCTTCAATAGGCAAAGGCATTTCTTTAATGTCTGGGCCTGGTTTTGTACTGAACTCGGTCAGGTCTATGCAATCATGCTCGACCTCTCCCTTCACTTCTGCAATGAGGGAATCTGGTAATAGGGTAGCTGGGTTCAATATGTTACATCGAGTAATGGTTACATTTGCTGCACCCACCAGAATCCTTTCATACTTAGTCAGCCGACTAGGAGTGAGATACTGAGTCTTAGTTCGGGTCAGTAAGATAACAACTGCATGTGGAACATACACAGTTACCGGATGTCCCATAATGATGGATTCACTCTGCTCAAGACTCATGCAAGTTGCAGCTACTGCTTTCAGACATCCAGGTAATCCAGCAGCCACTGGATCTAAAGTAGCAGAAAAATATGCCACAGGACGTCTAGTCAAACCATGCTCTTGGGTCAGAACTGACAATGCACAATTGTCGCGTGTGTCACAAACAGTGCGAACTTTTTCGAGTAATCAGGCATTCCCAATGCAGGAGCTGTACACAGACAGTCTCGTAATTTGGTAAAAGCTGACATGCTTTCTTCGTCCCACTTCACTGGGTCTTTTGCTCCTTTCTTTGTCATTTTTATCAGTGGTTTTGCCAGAACTGCAAATCCCACAATCCACTGTCTACAGTATCCTACAACCCCAAGGAACATTCTGATCTCTTTCTGAGTATGAGGTAGATGCATGTTTTTAATTATCCTGATTCTTTCTGTGGTTACTTTCCTGATACCTTTCTCTATCTGGTGCCCCAGATATTTCACTGAAGAGGTACAGAACTGTAATTTGTCTGGTGATACTTTATGCCCTCCTTCCCCTAAATGGTTCAGTAAGGCAATGGTGTCAACAACACAGTCTTTTCGACTTTTAGACGCCACCAAAAGGTCGTCTATGTATGTTAACCTGGACTGATTCTCTAGGTAGGACCAAAGATTCGAGGCATTTTTTCAGAATCTGATTAAAGATTGAAGGACTCTCTGTGTAGCCTTGAGGGACACGATTCCAGACGTAGATATGACTGTCGAATTCAAATGAGAAAAGGAATTTGCTGTCTGGATGCAATGGGATTGAAAAGAATGCGTGACATAGGTCAATGACGGTGAACCATTCAACATTACATGGAATTTGGTACAAGATCACGGCAGGATTTGGTACAATAGGACAGCAAGGAATGACGATTTTGTTTACCTTGCGCAGGTTCTGCACTACTCTGTACTTTCCACTTGGTTTCTTGATTCCAATTATGGGCGAATTACAAGGACTGCTAATTACCTCCGGTATGATGTTTGCTTCCAATAATCTTTTTATTTCGATGGCAACCCCTGCCTTTACTTCTGCACTCATTTTGTATGGTTTGGTATTCCGGTGGACTGCATCTTCTCTTATGGCTATTTTAATTGGGTCAACATTTGCCATTAATCCTACATCTTTTCCAGTAAAATCCCACACCTCGGGTTTCACTGTCTGTTGGAGATCTTCAGGTAAGTCTTGTATTGTCAGTCTTTTAATTTCTGAGTCAGGCCTTATCAAAATTAATTTGTAAATTCCATCTTCATCTGGGGTCTGAATTTCAACGCCTTTTGGTGTGCAAAAGATGGTACAATTCATATTGCACAACAAATCACATCCTAATAGGTTCACAGGACTGGTGTCACAGACTACAAATCTGTGCATCTCTTTGAAGTTCCCTATTGTGATCTCCATGGGCTCGGTTACTGGGGTACTAATTAACTGATTAGAAACACCCACTACTTGGATTGCCTCTCCCGAAAGGGGTAGGTTTGGAACATCTGCTGTTCTCACAGTAGAACGGGTAGCACCAGTGTCCAACAGAAAGGTGACATAATTTCCTTCAACCTTTCCTTCAATATATGGCCCTGACTGGTCTACCGGCAAGGAGGTACCAAGCACGCACTCCTCGCCCTCCCCCCTCAGGCACCGTCAGTAAGGTTCATCACAGAGGAATGTATAATTCAACAGGAATTGCGAAGTTGCTGCATTTCTATCCTCCCTTCCTTCCCAAACCTCTACTTCCTCACTCTGTTGTGCTCTATTCTTATAGTTTGGCCTAGGCGCACGAGGCAACTGTTGCAGCTTTAGCTGTTGCTGTGTCTTTCGTGTCCCCTCTTTCTGCACCTATGGATTCAAATCATTATTGGGCACGTTACCATTCTGTACTGCCGGACACTCGTCTCTCCAGTGCACTATCTGTCCACACCCGTGAGAGGGGAACTTCTTTTTGGCCTCCTCTCGGCTCAGTTTGACTCTGGGCTTCCCTCCACCCCCTGGGCCTTGATTCTGGGTATTATTATTCATTTTACTTAACTGTTTTTCTTGTTGCTCTGCTAATTTCACTTGTGCCCACATAACTTTCTCTTTTAATTCTTTCCGTTTATTTTCTAGCTCATCTTCACAATACTTGGCGTATTTCAGGACCTCATCTATAGGCTTGGCTTGCCAACAGATTTTATTGTCTTTAATCCATTGTGAAATTTCAGGTCTTAACCCTAACACGAATCGATAAATGAAATGGGTCATGTCCTTCATCTCACTGTTATCTAGTCCACTGTACGTTTTGAACACCTGTAACAGTCGTTCATAGTATGAATGTACAGTTTCATCACGATTTTGGGTAGTTCTATCTATGCGGGTCCAATCAGTTTCTTTAGCAGACACCTTGCCTTTCAAATGCAGTATTACCTGGTCATACTTTCTCATTACCTCCGCTGAGGGGGCTCCTGTCCTAGGGTCTCTGGGATACTCCTCACTGGGCCAATCAACAGCAATTTTGCATTCTGTCCATAAATCTACGGGAACTACAATGTCAAAGAACCCATCTAGATCTTTCAGGAGACATTTCTGCACTTTAACAAATCTCTCGACCTGTCTGTACCAGAATACAGGTTTCTCTCGTAATTTTGGGAAATCATTTGTAAATGACACAATATCCTGTCTGGACCATGGAACATGTACATATTTTCCACCTGGCACTTCTCTCATGGGATACAATGCTTCAGCCATGTCAGCTTCTTTTAGGACATATTCAGAGGACACGTGTCTGGACCTACTGTCTTCCTTTTTCTTCGCCCACCTCGTTTTCCATTTTTCTAGGTCTCCCCATTTCTGTAACAGGTTCAGCAATTCTCTTATCTGCACCTTTTTCCCTGACACGTTCATATTTTCTAAATCTTTGTTGGAAAATTCTGCTCTGTATGGTTTCTGCAATACCTTGGATTTGCTGACATCTATTCCCATATTAGCTGCGGTGTCCATCAGTTTCTTATGGAACACTCTGGTATTTCTGGTAATACTTTTACAGATGAACAGTAGCTCTTCTTCACTAAGGGTGTTCAGTCTGTCTAGTCCCACTTTCCCAGCCATCAGTTCTTCCAATTATATTCTTAACTTGTAAATATCTAATGGTTTAGGTTGAGGATTTATTTTTTCTAATTCTCGGGTCCATCGATCTATTTCTTCCGGAGTCACTACCGTGGCACTTCGAGTACCTGCAGATGACTCTATCAGTACTTCTCTTGCACTAGTCTGAGCGTTCTTTCTTGGTGCACTGCCTTCCGGTTCCCTTATAGGTAAATCCATCAGGGAAATTACAGATTTGCATTCACTTGTCTGGTCATCAATTATTAAGGGCTCTTTTCTTGGCTGCACTACAGCTGGAGTAATAACTGGAGTCTTTGGACTAACCTGTCTATCCCCATAAAGAGGAACAACTGGGCCAACAGTTACTGGAATTGTCAGGGCTTCAGGACTTTAATTTAACTGGGATATTTTCTGAATGAGTTCATTTCTCTGTTTAGCTAAGGCTTCTCTTTCTCGATCCTGTGAAACCTTTTCCATGGAGGTTTCATGTACTACTTGTGGAATCAACGGTGGATAAAGATTCGGGGCAGTTGGAATGGTCGTACTTGGTCCCTCACCACAGGACGGTCTATAACATTGAACAGTTGTATCGGGCATGCTAAATCCCTCATTACCACTAGGCCTATAACCTGGACCTGCTGTATCAGATGCACTGGCCCTTCTATTACTGGAAGGCCTAAAGAATGAATTTTTTTGAACTCGAGGACCTAGACTCCTCATCATATGGAGGTGGATTTTTCATTAATAAATCCTCCAAATATTCATCTTCGGAATCACCCGCAGTCATTAAGTGTCGGGTTTTCTCTGTCCTTTTCCCTCCTATGGGTTTGTCTACAGCACGTACTGGAATTAGTCCTTCTACCATCATATTCTGTCTCCACTGTTTCAATTTTTTCTCTCGGGTCTCCCTCTGATTCTTTGGATAAAATTTTGCTAACCCTTTATCCATTCTGGGTCTGTCTCGCTCAAAGGCCTCAATCTCCCATTGCTCTAGGGCCTCATATTGCGTCAGTCTGTGTCTGGGGTGTAAATCATTCATTCGGGTCCTCAAATTAAACAAGATTCTACCATTATAGGTACCATCTAAAGGAAAAGCTAAAACTAGTCATCTTTAGTATATTCCACCCAATTTTCCAACCATACACAGGTATGATACCCTTTGTCGAACATCATAAACGATGCGGGAGTATTAGGTGGTGGAATAATTACACCTTCTCTCGTTTTAATGGGTTTATCCTTTTTGAAGTAATTTTTGACTCTGTCTGCGAAAGTCATTTTTCTCTTGCTTCCGTACATTCCGTCTAATCTACGACCTTTCCACTGATCTTTCGCAAACCCTAAGTACCTAGGATCAGGTCGAGTCTCGGGATTAAGCGAATACCACATATACCTCCTAAAACCTAACTCGGGCTTAAAGTACGTACTTTTGTTTACAAATTTTCTTCCAATGCAAGCGCGCCTTGTAGATTTCAACAACCAATCAACACTGTGATTGCAAACAAATTCAACCAGTGGGTGCGCGGCCTTTTCGTGAGACACGGTCTCACGCTCCGGCACTCACCCCTCCTTTACAATTCCAGCTCCGTTACACACCCGCTGTTTTTGACCAATACCAGCGCGGCACAGAGTGACGTCAGCGCAGCTCTGCGACTGACTCCCTCCTTTACAAGGTAACGGACACTTGATTTCTTTCTTAAAGTGCAAGTGCTCTATTTAGTTTACAACGTATAACATTCGCCACTGTACTCGAGTGTCTAGAAAGAAAGATTTGTTTCACTGCAAGTAAACTTCTGTCTACTTTTCATACACTACGGATAGACCCTCCTGCCTACCCTTCACACAAGCATTAGAGAACCTGCTACTTCTTTGACTCATCCACTCTTTCCGGGATATATACTAAGTCCAAATTTTCACTAGCGAACTCCTTTGCTATCACTCAAGCTCCGACGAACCTACTACTCCTTCCTCGTGTGACCCTTACTAGGTAATATCACAACTGAAGTTTCAATAGCGAACTCGTTGCTATCATTTTATTCAAATATTCATGCAGAAACCCTAATGAGCGCTTCCAGTTCTGCCTAACCATGCACTAATTTTCCTCAAGCCACTGACCTCACTGCAAAGTGGATTCTCCTCACCACCCGCTATTCTGCCCCCGGGGATTCCAGACAACATATAACAATCACTAACAAGTGGTTAATACATTTAAAAAATCATTTAGCAGCATTTAATCACAACCTAAAAAAAAATTTCATAGCATTTCAAAACAATATTTTGGATTTGATCGATCAACTTTTGCAAAGAAAATATTTTTAGCAGCACATTTAATTTTTCACGGTTTATCCACAAATAACATATCCACCTATCTCAACTAGTCCTAACAGTCCTCTGGCTACCAGAAAATTACTGATAGAGCGCCCAGGTCTCCCGACCAAACACATTGCACACTCGGGCCCATAAAATACCTTTTGATTAATACTTATTTTAATCAGGTAACCTACACGCTGTTATCAGCAATTCAGTTTACTTCTTTCTATTTCCATGTACCAGACTTACCAATCCTTGTAATAGGTACCTAAACTTACAATGGATCAGGAACAAGTTCAGATGTAGGTGGACAATGCAAAAATATCATGCAACATGTGAAATAACGGTTGTACTTTATAATAACCACAAACGCAAGAAGCTTTCAAAACCTCTATCTAGTTATCGTTTTCTTCATTTTCCATGAGCCACAGGTTAACACACATCAAACTATCTATCACTAAGATTAAGAAGATGGTATAACTATGAATTAAAGTAAGAAACATTTAGAAATAAAAAAAATAAAGGGAAGGGAGAAATAAGGAACACGCTATTCTTAGATCAGCAAACTTTCACAATTTCACTAAAGGCGGGTAAGGAAAAGGGAACATACTAGCCAAAGCAGACTTTGATTATCACTAACAGTCTATAAGAAACAAAACTTTAATTTGATTCGTCCAGATGTTCTTATTCACTAAAGGGAGGGTAAGAATGGAACAAACTATATATGCATACGATTCAATATTTGACTAAAGGTAGGGAGAGAATGGAATATGCTACTTAACTGTGGAGAGAAACAGGATAAAGGACAATAGGCAATTTTGCTTTATTCGGAATAGAGAGAGAAGTTTAGGAAAGACAATCTCCCACGCAGTTTTTATATTTACCTAGGACAGAATGAAGACCAACCCTGGCCACGGGTCAGTTGGAAAAAGCGGGAAAGGACCCTCAAGGACTTAGGCTGCCAGTAGGCGAGCAGGTACAGCTCATGGACAGTCAGGACAGGATAACCTCAGGATTTTGGATCAGGACTGGGCTCATCAAAGGGTACGACCAACACCTGCAGCTTCGGATGCAACCCCTGCGCTACCCCCTCTCTGCAAGGAATCTGCCAAATAACCCCGATTGGGTTCTCGAATATCCCAGCAAAGTTCTTCGCCAGCTCTCAAACTCTGACTGAGTCTGGGGAAATTATGGACAGAGTGCTCCGCAGCTCTCTGTATCAATCACTTATAGAGTTCGTTGGGTCAGTGACAGGTCAGCTATTCGGACAAGTCGGACGACTTCTCTAGCTAAACCTAGGCAAATTATACTGTTTTTGGGACAATGTACCACCCACAAATGTTGCTAGTGAAAGGTTCCCTAATTTCTTATTGGGCAAGGGAGGAGGTTAGGTCATGATACCTCCTAAAATTTAGACTTTCTCAAACTTAATATTCATTTTTGAACCCACCCCTTACATTCCAGTTCCCATGGCAAGAGAGGTTTTAGCAGACAATGGGGTATACTGTAAAATTATACAATTGTAGCAAATGCAGGTACAAGTCAGCTTCTTCAGCTAGGTTGGAGTTCAGGTTCCCTGGAGCATCTTGGCTTCGGCTGCCAGCTGGCTGGGTTCCACTGCTGCATGACTTTCTTTTCCCTCATCACATGACTGGTTCTATACGGACTTCAAGATGGAGTAGCAGCGCCTCCCAGGAACCCCCCGAAGATGGTACATGAAAAGTAAGCGAAAACAATTTAGAAACACAGGAAAAATGAATACACTGTATACCGTGAATGGCTATACTACATCCCTTACTTTATAATAACTATAGCATTAGGAGTTAAGCAGAACAAACGGCTTTGCAAAAGCAGCAGTGCAAGCACGGAGCATGTGAAAAACAAAGCGGCCATTTTAGCAATACTGCGCATGAGCAACAAGTTCCCTCCAGAACTGCGACGCATGCGCAGACTAGATTCCCGCAAAGCAGCGACCATATTAGAAGCAAGCGTCATTACTTTTAGTAAACACATAGGCAAGCGTCTCTGGCACACCCCCGTGTAGTGTAAAAGTGCAATATTAGTAAGACAAACATATTGAATTAGCTTATTAATGTTATCCGAGGTTCTTGATACAAGCAAGTCGCGTCACACGTGAATACTTGCTCCATCACAGGCACCCTCATTACATCTTGTTTGGAGCTTGTCTAGTTTGGATGTTGTCTCGGACACCCTCTATGATACATCTCTCCAATACCTGTATAAATATGTTAGGTCTGCCTCTCTTAAGAAGAATCACTTCTATGTTGTAAATAGGCTTTACTATACGCCAAAGAAAATTGCAAAGTTTGTTAGCCCACCCCCCTTGTGCCCCAGATGTGGTATGTCAGAGGCGGATGATATCCACATCTTTTATGAATGTTCTATTCTGGGTAATTTTTGGGGTACTGTGGAAAAGGCTCTGGAGAGTATTTTTAAGGAGACATTGAGACTGAATGTTGTAAGGGTCTTGTTTGGTCTGGACACGGACCTTATTAGCAGATTTAGGGGGACACAGGTCGCTCCATTCTTCACTCTTATACTCATTGCACGCAGAGAAATCTGCAAGCTGTGGAAAGATGCTAGTCCTCCCCTGTATGAAAACTGGCTCCAGGCTGTATTAAGAATGGCACATTTGGAATCTAGAATGCTATATAACACCAATAGTATTGTCTGGCAAGCTGGGGTGTAGAAATGAGGCTGGTCCAAAGTCCTGAGAATGTCCTAAGATTACACCTGGCCCCGGAATAAAAGGGCAGCCGGGATGGCTCCAGGCAAAACAAGAACTTCAGCCAGGGCGCCCAGGATGGATTAGGGTTGCCAGTGTTGGATTGTATTTGCCAAGGGTGAGATGAGGACAAAAACAAAAAAAAGAACAGTGCCGCGGTACACCCCCAGCTCTCAAGTTGACAGCATCAGCGAGGCTAATCCGTGACTAAGGGCCTGCACTTTCTGGTCGGGCCAGTTAGCTATGACTCAGCAAACCGCTTTCATCATGGGGGAGAGTAGTACCAATTACTTACCCTTACTGTTCAGTGGTCGGGCCAGCTCCGGTGCGCTGGATGTCGATTGAATCCTCAAAAGGTCCCGGAGAGGCTAAAACTCTCATCCTGCTCCATTGTGAGTCAGGCCATGCTTCCACAACTGTCATTCTTAAGGTGCAAAGTAAGTCCAAACTAACAGTAACAGGAAGGAGATTCTATATGTACAATTCCATTGAATATACACACAGGCAAAATGGACTAAAGAACAGTAAAATCACAAAAAACTAAATGTATCACCTGACCTTGGATGCATGCAAGCAAAGGCAAGTTAAAGTCTCCTGGCTCAAGAGAGTGCTGCTCTAGACACAAGATACATTGAAACGTGTCGTTTTGCAACTGTGGCAATAGTAGGTAGGCAATTTAGTGTTCCAAGTCCTGGAATTCTGCATGATATTCCCAAACAATGAAATATCTCTGTGTCTGCAAGATCCCCAAACACATTTTTTTAAATGTAAACATTGAAAAATTATGAAAACTTGCTGATCAGGAAACAATGCTGCGGGCACAATATTTTTCTGCATTTATATATATGTTGTTTGTCCCTGTCAGCCAAATAAGCTGGTATGGTACTTTGGACTATTTTAATGAGACAGGACACGGAGAGTCAGAAAAGGGGTTCACCTCAGTGTGGGTGCTACTGGAAGAGAATGACAAACAGATTTCTTTACCTCCTACTAGGACCTTTTTCTTTCAAGTGGTGCTCTCCCATTCCTCCTCCTTGGCTCCTAAAAGATCCAGGTCATAACTCTTCCACCTTCCTGTTCGACCTACGTTTGCAAGTGGGGCTACCAATCTTGTACGAAGACACCATCATGTGTTTACCACCACATGTTCTTAGGGGCTCAAAGTTTTTCAAAGCGTTCTGGTTAGATGTCTGAGTATTCTTCAATGACTATCTTAACGTCAAGAGTTCCTCACTCTTCCAATCTGTTTACTTTTAAATCCTTGCCTTTGAGGCCACATTCCACTTTGTCGAGCTGCAAAACATGGCGCAGACTCAGACTGCGATTGACATCTCTAGAGCCACAAGAACCTTCGGCTGAGAGAATAGCACCCTTTCTAGCATCTGAGGATGTCCCACAAGTACCCCATCTATCAGATGTGACACAGTGCACCCCAGAAGCATCTCACTTAGTTCAAAGAGTAAGCTCCATTGCGTTGGGTAGATCTTATGGGTGAAAAAAAATTATTCTGAGGAATTATTCTGTCATCTTCAAGCAGTCCACAGGCGCTACGAGGCCTTAGGGTAGAATGCGCTATACAAATCTAATTTCATTCATTCATTCATTCATTCATTCATTCATTCAAGTAAAACAATAAGAGACCAAGGTCACACCAGTGTATGGACCATCACTAAAGATCAAAAGATGAGGAAAGATCCAGGAACATTCTCCCTGGGAAAGGGCACCCACAGGATAGTGTTACCAGAACTTACAAGTCTAGAAAATAACAAACAAAAAGATGTCCAAAATAAATGAATCTGCTTTGAATTGTTAGCCGCGTTCTTAGTGGCTATGTATATGGTTATGGACTCTGATCGGAGTGATTGTTCTCCCTAGTCATCAGGTTCTTTTTCCTCGCGTCTCCCCTGTTGATGAGTTCAATGATTTTTCTAACAGGAGTAGGGGTGAGATGGGGTAGAAAATTGAATATCAAAATCAAAAGTCTGAATATTCAAACATGGTATTTTGTGACTATTTTCAAAATACTATCCATGCCCTATTGTGCTTTTTCTTTCAGGGCATCCTGCACTCCCGATGGCAACCCTGCCAAGTTTCCCAGGTCCATTTGTGATGTGCTGCTCCAGGCCAGGTTTTTTTTCTTTGAATGTTGGGACTTTTAGTCTTGTATGTTGCATTTTAAAACAGGACTAAAAGTCCCAGAATTATTAGGAAAACCCTGTCCTGGAGAAACACATCCCAAATGTACATGGGAACCTTGGGAACTGTGTGATACCTTCGTAACAGCCTTTTAGGTTAATGAGACGTCACAAAAAAGTTTCAGCTTTTGGATTCTGATCCTAAATTCTTAAGGGAATATCCTACAGCAGATTCTTAAAGAGTAAAAAACACGAGAGGTGCCAGAAGTCTAAGTTTGCTGGGACCTATATAGTATCCCTTCTGTAAGACAAAAACAATAGGTTAATGTACCAGAAAAAACATTCCAATAGCGTGAATGTAGAACCACATAGGAGAGGAAGCTCAGAAAGAAAGACTAAAAAGTGCTTGAAAGAATACCCATCAGCCCACTCAATAGCGGAACTTCGTCATCTGGGTTTGTATGGTTGAAATAGTGGTGTCCTGTATGCCCTTCCTCAGGACAGACCCGGGGCTAGCAGACCTGGGACCACATGATTGACCCTCAACCATAGAAGATGAGCGAGTACAGGCTGTAGGGGCGAAGTTGCAGTGCTTAAAAGAAAAGTAAAGATAAGGAAAATTGTGATCCAAGTGTGGTAAAAATACCTATCTTGATGTCATAAGTATAATGTTGCAGTAGTGAATCATAGGTCCTGAAGAAAGCCTATCCAGGCTGAAACATGTCGACCAATTTACAATCTTGGTAAATAGCAATTCCTTGCATGCTATTATCACTCTGCTTTTAACCATACCACCTTGATGGACAGACCCAATAAAGTTATACTTATGACATCAAAATAGGTATTTTTACCACACTTGGATCACAATTTTCCTTATCTTTACTTTTCTTTTAAGCACTGCAACTTCGCCCCTACAGCCTGTACTCGCTCATCTTCTATGGTTGAGGGTCAATCATGTGGTCCCAGGTCTGCTAGCCCCGGGTCTGTCCTGAGGAAGGGCATACAGGACACCACTATTTCAACCATACAAACCCAGATGACGAAGTTCCGCTATTGAGTGGGCTGATGGGTATTCTTTCAAGCACTTTTTAGTCTTTCTTTCTGAGCTTCCTCTCCTATGTGGTTCTACATTCACGCTATTGGAATGTTTTTTCTGGTACATTAACCTATTGTTTTTGTCTTACAGAAGGGATACTATATAGGTCCCAGCAAACTTAGACTTCTGGCACCTCTCGTGTTTTTTACTGTCAAGTTGGGGGACAAGGTACCAATAGGACGGTAAATACGTTTCCCCTCAGGCCCTCCATTACTCTTACTTTTTTGTGATTCTTAAAGAGTGCCAGCTGCCAGTAACATGTCATACCTGTCTGATCACTTCTAGACCTCTGCCTGAAAAGGATAGAATAGACGAGTTACTTTCGGAAAGACGGTATGACACATGTCATCTGTAATCATGATGTCAGCCAGTGTCTTCTCAAAGTTAAAAGAAAGAAATTTGTGAAGGTTACCAATACCACGTTATGATCAAGTCAGCAGTCAATGTGATCAGTGGGGCAAAGGCTACTCGAGTCCTGACTTGTCTATTTGTTTCTCTTGTGTAATCCTTTATCTTCCTGCTATCGACCAGTTCAGTCACACACTCTGTTGCTGAGATCAGTGTTTTCTGTGCTTGACTCGACAGGTCTGGCGCAGTGCTCGGAGCTCTGCTGGCAGCTCAGAGGGGAAGCCGGGAAGAGGCAGGTTCCTGGTGCGAGGATCGCTCTACAGCACAACATCGGCCTCGGCGGAGCTGTGGTTGTAACCCTCTACAAAATGGGCTTCCCCGAAGCAGCAAGCGGGTGAGTTTTAATTATTTGGTTTATCCGTCCTTCTCTTTGTACTTGTCTGTTTATTTTACTCCAGAGTTCGGTGCATTATATAACACAGAATAGTAGATGGTAAAGTGTGCATATTAACTAGGAGAGCATTGCAGACCGCTCCGGTGAAATGTGAATAAAGAAAGCTCCTGATTGTAATCGTGTGTTACAGTATAGAACCTATCTGGTCGTTCGTAAACGAGCGAACACCGCTCCCCTGGCCTCTGTCCAGCTGTGTAGTACGGATACGCTCTCACCCTCGTCGCCATCTCTCAATATTAAGGTTTCGGTGACAGATCTGGTCGCTTATAGGGATCCGGCGTCGTGTTGCTCTTCACACATGATAAAAAAGACATGGTGCTGCAGTTCGAGTTCTTTTTCCTCTTATGTCGATTCCTCACTATGTATGTTTCTCGTATTTTGTTTCCGAGCCAGGGTTCAAAATGCAAATCAGATGTGTCCTTACCAGTCTACTTACCCTACTGAGGGGCAGATTTACAAGCCCCTTGCGCGTCATTTTTTACATGGGGAAAAATTACGCAAAAGTGGCGCAAGGGGCTTGTAAATCTGCCCCTGATTGTTGGACATATCTCCCACACCTAAGCAGTTTTGTGGCGCCTTAAATAGCGAGTATACCCAATTGTCTTAATGAGCTAGTAGTACCCAAATAACAGGCGCCACCTAACTGGATAGTTTTTAGTGTGACACATTCTGAAGGATGAAATCCTGAGGCGCCCGTCCGAAATTTAAAACTGTGAACCGTAATTTACTTATATATATTATAATGCTGTGTTCAAAGCAGGAGCCCGATTAGGCGAAAAAACCTCTTAAATGATTTAGTGCGTGTTTTTCCTGTCTTTTGGAGTATTGAGTTTCTTAAAGGACTTGGGCCTTAGCCACGGGTACAACGAACTCATTATTCTCAATGATTCTTTGTGCCTGAAATTAATTCCGCCCGTTCTGTTTTTCAATCCACACAGATGGCTTTTTTTCCCTATTGTGAAAGGAGCGCTAAGAGCAAAGATAAAATGCTGATATTAATCACATCCACGATTGATAACAGTGATAGCTGTGATAGTGCTGTCCGTACTGCATTTTATATTCCAAACCTTATTGTTCCGAGGTTTTACATTATTTTGTTTGGTAAAAAAATGACTTTGCTATGCCATCGAAACGCGTAAAACTATACTTGTCTTTTTCTAAGAAAATTAGCGAGTGTTTTACATGAGTGAGAGATTTCAAGTTTTATCTTTGTGGAAACGTCAAAAATGCATTCTTATTGATTACAAGTAGAACGCTATTACAGCACTTAATATTGTATATCCTTTGTACTGCCGGTCTTATCTTTGCTCCGCATTTTATGACTTTGTAAAATGCTTGCTCATCCTAACAAAGATGACCTCAAGATTGAGAATAGTAAAAAAAAAATGGCCGCCTATAGTATGCATTTTAAAAAATACAATGCAAACATTTTTGTGGTGAAACACATAATGCTAAGTGACCTGTTTTCTAGCCACAAAATATTTTGGAATGGCAGTATAAGTTTTGTAAGCCATTCATATATATTGGAAGACTATATAACATATATTTAGTAGATATATATATATATAAAAATCTATTTTTTAAGTTAAGAGATGGATGTAGTAGTTCACTAAACTGATTACCACATGGCACTATCCAGAGCAATTCAAAGGATCTCAAAATGTTCCTCGTGTTTTTCAGGGTGAGCGGTCTACCTGCTTTCGATGATCATTTTAAAGGATTCATTCTCCAAAACTAGGCACGAGTGGAGCAATATGTAACAGCCTCTCGTGCTGAGAAATAAAGCACATTGTCCACTTAATATCACTGGAAATTACACTACGAGAGTTTATGCCACAGTGTCCCCTACCAAAGAATTGTGTTTAACGATTATTGTTATAATGCAGAGTGTCTACTTAGGTTTACTGTATGAAGGGCAACTGTGCAACTAAGGAATACATAAACTAAGTCACATCTCTTTAAAAGCTTTTTTCTCTTTCACACTCGTTGACACTCGAGCTTATATACCTATAGACCTTGTTTTATCAGTGAACTGTTTACTAAATGGACTCCCAAAAGTGTCTGTTGCTTATTTTTTTATGCTTTTTGCAAAACATGTAAATTGGACGTTTTATGTAACTTTGTTACTTATCTTACCCCAGTATCATTTCACTGGGACACAAACCAAGATTATTGTATTTTGTTTGAGGGAAATAGGGAATCAAAAAGCTATATATTTCAAGGCGCGCCAGTGATCCCTCAGAATTTCTCCAGTCCTCTTGTCGTCCCATGTGCATATTTGATGCAAGCCTTCTGTCTCTGTTTTAAACTTGTTAGTGTAATATGGAGTTGTCATGTGTTTCATTCCGTAAAACTGTTAATTAGTGAAAGGACTACTATAGATGTGTAGAAAAGCACTAGCATTAATATTTTGCTCCATTTCGATTTGGCCTTTGAAAATAGGGTTCTACTGTGATATTGCGTATATAATGTGCGTTTTTTCCCTTAGTTGTGTAAGGCTGATGGAGAAATAAAAGTGAAGAATGATCAGAATAACCCTCACCTCATAGTCCTTAACGAATTGAAACTTTCCGTTATGATTGCTTGGAAGTTTTTCATGACGTTTGTCACTAGGGCGGATCTCTTGCAACTCCAAATCTGCCACCTGAAAACCGAGCTGTTGTGTGTGCAGACAAGGACAAAGCAAGTCGACACTAATCCACTTTGAACCAAAAGACCACGCAGAGTTCGCAGGCAATGTGATCAGCTCTCTAAATAATAAACAGGCCACCTGGATGATTGTCAGTATTCTGACGTTAATAAGGATAATGTTTCTCTTCCGTTTAAAACAAAATCTAGTATTCAGAGGTAAAACAATCTTGTAGTTATTTTGCTTGAGTGATGAGAAGGTAAAACATTTTTTTTTTTAAAGTTTCTAATTATTGAACGTCTTTCTACAAACTGAAAAATTATAGTCTCCATATTCACAACCTTCTTAAATGGAGAAAGTACATGTGAAAAATGGCTACTGGTCGGGGTCTGACGTTGTCTTTGTTTAAAACAGCACCCACCACAGTGAGCAGTAGGATAATTGTGGGCTTTGCGTTGAACATAAGGCAATCTTTCTTTCAGAGCACACTTTCAACAGTACATATCAATAAATAAATTGGGAATTTGGTCTAATCTACTCTGTTTTCTCCCTTAAAAGTCCATTATAGACTGTTCTTAAAGACCGCTTTTATGTTTCACTTGTTCCAGCTTGTGCGACAGGCTAGCTGTGCTAAAGCTCTTGGTGAATCCCATCTGATAAGCTGCTGAGCAAGGTTTGGAACTTAATGGTTGTTTTGGTGAGCTAGATCAGTAGAGGCTGTTCTGGAATGAGTTTTGAGTTGTGTGTAATTTTCTAGACGCCATCAATGGAAGGCACCAGGATGTGAAGCCTACAGTGTGTCGCTTCTGAAAGAATTAGCGGCAAGCAGATTGGAGGTATGCATCAGTTCTTTATTTGGAAATGAACCATGCAGCCTCAGTGTCCCATCATCCTCTTCCCTCGACTGCGCTCTTTTCTGTGCCCCTTTTTCACATTTCTTCACCTGTTAGTGTCCTTCTGCACTCTCCATCACACCCACCTGAGTATTAATGTTAATGGGAGAGGAGTTGGCCTTCCAACTAGGGCGGTCAACATGGGCGGCTGGTCTTAAGGGTCGAAGTGGGAGTTGCCCTCCTAACAAGAAACGAGAAAACACGGAGTTCCTAAAGAAAGGCATCATAGTGCTTTGTTTCAGGCAGTAAGGAGCCTGCATCCAACGAATGACCTCCGGCGGCAGATCCTTCTCCTACCTCGCCGCCAAGACCTGAAACACCCTCCCTACCCACATATTGCAGAACCAAGACCTACTCGCCTTTAGAAGACTCAACAAAACCTGACTCTTCGAGCAGTAGTAGCTCCCCCCTCAGCACCTTGGGACCCTCACGGGTAAGTAGCGCGCTTTACAAGTACTCTGATTGATTGATTGATTGAAATCGTTTTTTTTTACCAGCTGGATAAGTGAACTGAACCCAGCTGCGCATGTGCCGGCTGCCGGGTGAGAAAATACTCGCCCTGGAGGCACAAAGCAGTGTTGTGTCGTCAGGGTGGTGGGCGCGGCATTTTTCAGTGCCATTGTATTTGCTTGATTATGGGTGTTGATGCCAGCGACCTTGGGCGGGATCCACGTAACGCCAGAGACAAAAGAGGCAGGACTGATTGGGTGTCCGCAAACATGCGAGCCCCTCCCCAACCCCATACATTGGTATGCTTTTTGTTTTAGAGCTTTCTATATGAACAAGGGAACACGAAAATTGGCTGAGGACCACCGGTATCAATTATACTTCAAAAGACAAAGGTCTTTAGCAAACATTTAGGAATGTGCAGAGAATAAGATATAGACCGTATTAGGTTACTATATAGTTCAAATGTCCAGCCGGGCATGGATTTTTATTTTTATAATATTCTGGAAATAAAGTGGAGGATAGACGAACAACATTTAGTAGAGCACAGTCCTGTACCATACAATGAGGGGAAGGTGTGCAGAAGTGCAAGACAAATCAAACAGTTTAGGAAAAACAACAATTATGAAAATACTGGCAAAGACTGAGCAGATTGGCCCTTTGCATTTCAGTATACAAAGGGATTCAGCAAGTATAGCCAAAATAGTAATCACAAGAGTTAGGCACAATGGTCATATATGACACTATTAAAGAAAGTCGACGTTTCGATCACTTGCTCAGAATTATACGGGATCATCATCAGGACTAGAACATAACATTTGCCTGGTATATACAGTTAAAGCCTGTTAAGGGAAAAAAACAGGGAGAAAAAAGAGAGGAAAGTGACCAATAAGAATCACTTGAAACATTTAGAAATTTACATTGGGTCAGCGTGTGTATATTATAGACACACAGTATTCGGATTCGAACGATCGATTGGGTAGAATTAACAGTTGTGGTGAACAGTTGTTGGCAGTAGATAATTGTGACAAGGTGTGGAAATGGCTATTGTGACATGGTGTCATAAAAATTAGTTAGAATAACAGTATAGCAAGTCAGTAGCCCGAGAGCGGTATAACATTGTAGCATGCCAAGTGCCCGAGAGCGGTATAATTGGGGCGTATTCTGGTATCCTTAATGTTACATTTAAAACATTTCTAATGAAAATACTAAACACAGGTCAATTGTAACCATACTGGAAGAACGGCGCAGTGTTTGTGCACACCCGGGGGAGAGTTGGTCGCGGCTAGACTGAGCCCGATTGTGACAAGGTGTCATAAATAATGAATTAGAATAACAGTGTAGCAAGCAAGTCGCCCGAGAGTGGTATAACATTCTAGCATGACAAAAGCCTGTGAGCGGTATAATTGGGGCGTACTCTGGTATCATTACTTTTGAAACGAAAAAATGTCTTATGACAATACTAAACATAGGTCAGTTTTAACCGTACTGAAAGAACGGCGCAGTGTATGTGCCCACCCGGGGGGGAGTTGGCCGTGGCTAAACTGAGCCCGATGTGGGGGCGTCTTGCTGGGTCTAATGGAATACGGGCAAGGCGTGTGGGGCACAGCGAATTCGTGTAAGTGACTGAGGGTGGAGTTATGAAGGCTTACCGCAGTGCGGGAACGAGGAGGCTATACAGGGTAAGGGTCAGCCTGAATCCGCCTTGGTAAGTGTGGTTAGAGACCGCTGCGGGGCAAAAGGGTGCGGGTCAGTGGTGATAGCCAATTGGGCGTGATCATGGCAGAAGGAAACGGGGCAATGGCGCCTACCTTGAGCAAACGAACGAAGTTAGTACTCCGAAGGGGGCGTGTAGCCCCTTGCTTGTAGCGACCAGGTCTGTGAGGTACCTTGGTGGACCTCCTGGGTGTTATCACGTCTGGTGGCTGATTGCCATAAGTGGTTCCGTTAGGGAAAGAAGAATTAATAAAGTCAGAGCGCTGTTCAGGTAGGAACAGTCACTGGTGTGCGAGACTAGGTGCGGTACCCGGGACCGGCGAAGGAATCTTACCTTAATTATGCGGTGGTTAGCAGTAATGTGCTAACGGGAGGATTTGCAGCAATGTGCTTAACCCATCCAGCGTGATGGCAGGCACTGGGTGCATGAAGCGGAAACGGTGCTTAAATGGAGTGGGGCGGCCGCCATTGTGATTATCACCGGTTGAGGAAATGGAAAGGGGACTGACATGGTGAAGTCAGAATATGCCACCATCTTGGGTGAGTGAATAGACTCAGGAGGGGGTGTGAGTGCTGAGTGGTTGAAATAGGTAGGTGCGGCTGGCATCGATAGCTGGTGAAAAGTGACAAAATAATTACATATTTACAATGAAGTGACCAGAGAAAAATTAGATTAAAATTGGGAATCAGACAATTAAAATTTCATTAAGGCTCAGGTTCAAGTACGGCAAGGTGTACAGCAAAGCAATGTGAAACCTCCAGAAAGTGTACCAGCGGGAGGCTGTCCAAAGCATTGTTGGGGGAACAGTATCAGTTTCTAACCAATCATAATAAAGTAGTCCAGTCCTCGCTTCTGTTAAGGCCATTTCGAATTGTGTCGAACTGGATTATTGTTTTTAATTCCTCACGGTTGAGTAATTGAGCCATATTGCCACCTCTTTGCGGCAACTTGGGAACTTTCAGAATTGTCCAGCGAATATCATTTTTGTTGTGATTGGCAGCAGAAAAATGGTCCACCAATGGTGCATTTGGTGTTTTGCATCTGATGCGGCTCCTATGTTGGCAAATTCTGGTTTTGGCTTTCTGATTGTTTGGCCTACATACAATTTCATGCAGGGACAATTTATTAAGTAGATCACATTACTGGTGTTACAGTTTGAAAAAGCTTGGCGATCCACTGTGATGTTATTAAAAGTAAAGTTCTTACCCTCTATCGCGAACTGCCATACATTACATCCACCACACTTAGCATGACCTAAGATGGGGGTTAGTTAGTCCCCAGACAGTATCAATTGTTGTGTTTGAGACTGGGGCAGGGAGAGCTGCTCTGACAAGATGGTCTTTCAGGTTCCTGCTTTTGCGAAAGGCAAACAGCGGTCTCTCGATATTAAGGCACCCTGCATTAATGGTTGGCCAGTGCTGTATAATAGACTTCCTTATTTTGTTTGATACTGTGGAAAAAGTAGTTACACAGGCTATTCTTTCAAGTTCATTTTTGGTTTTCGGGGTCAGTAAGACATCACGTGGGCAATACCATGCTCGTTTAGAGGCATTTCTCACTATTCTTTTTGGATAGCCACGATCTTTGAGCATGCAGGAGAGATTTGCTGCTTCTTTGAAATAATCCTCTTTAGAGGAACAATTCCGTCTGATTCTAAGGAATTGGGAATAGGGAAGTGAATCCCTTTATGTTCGTGGGTGGTTGCTTGCGTAGCTCAAGAGCGTGTTGCGCTCCGTAGGCTTCCTGTAGAGGCGTGTAAGCAACTCGCCCTCTGAGTGAAAAATTGTTAAGTCAAGAAAGGCGATGGCTGATTTGTCAAGGGTGATGGTGAAAGATAAACCAGAACAATTATTGTTTAACCAGTGGAGAAATTGATGTAGTGTGTTGGTATCCTGATTCCAAATGATAAAAATGTCGTCAATATATCTTCCTGATACTGGTAGGGCAGATGCACAGCTAGTTTGATAAGTTCAATAAGTTTCTCAATTTTCCAGGTGCTCCATAAGTAACGTCAAGCGTCCCACGACGTTAATTACAATGTATGACAACTGTGAGGCCAGTGAACCATTATTTCTGACAGGCTGTTTGTTTATGTTTTATGATTATAGTGTCCTTTCCCTGATGAAGGGCCGAACAATAGGCCCGAAATGCATTGGATCTGTATAACGGATTGTGTTACATGTTGAAAAAGAACAAAAAAAACGAATATCAAACATATGATATGGAGACCGTTTATTAATCATTTGATGAATAAATAATCAGCAAATACTCAAAGCGGTGTGTGAATCCTCTGTTCCTATAGAGGAGCAAAAGTGTGCACATAAGGATGGGACCAGTTGTTCACTGGCCTCACAGTTGTAATACGTCAATATATCTTCGCCATAAACAAATGCCTGTGATGAATGGATTAGTGGGTGTGAGAATGGAAACGCCCAGAGGACGTACTGAAGGAGGGGCCCGCAGTGTATTTGGCAGTTGATACACTGGAGGGAAGAAGATGTAACGGGTGAAGCAAGGTACGGTTTTTGCTCGGTTCTCTATGGCTTTACAGCTTGGGAACCTTTTCCAGTGTGATTTGAAGTTCCCTTTCAATGCAGAGAAACACCAGGAACGCTGTTTGTTACTATTCCGTTTAAGTCAAAAAGGGATCCCTGGACTGTATGCGCTTTTCTCCACACTCTTGTCTATCATACACACCGATCCTTAGAGCAACACAGTTTTCATTATGTATCAAGCCAACACGAAACTATGACGTTTACACTCTCTGTATTTTATTAAGATATTTTTTCTTCGTTTAAAATTCATATCACTTTCTGAAAGGCATCCGCCCAAATATATATAGTGATCCCCAGGGATGGGAAACTGTACAGAGAAGAGGAATGGGAAGGGGTGGATTTGAAAGAGAGGAGCCATGGCCCCCAATATTTTATCAGCCACCATTTCTACCACTGTCTAATCGTTATGACTGTCTTGAAATGGTGGACTGACAGTTGGCCTCCGTAGATGGGGCACAAGAGCAATCAGCAGGGTTTGAACATGGCAACTATGCCTGTACATGAACGCTGGGTTTAAGTTTCTTTTAACACGAGGAAGTAATACCTGTCTGAAACTGTGTGTGGCTTCCATGCACTCAAGTTAAAAAATAACCAGATTGTACTTAAAACTGCAGCTGCGTCACCACGAAAGAGATGCCTCCTCCTTTCCAGGAAAATTTCCAGTCCTGCTATTCCACACCAAGCTCTAACAAACCGGGAGAGCATAGCCAAGCACTTAGCCAGGCACTGAAAATGTTAACTATTTAAGTCATGCCACAAGCATCATCTAAAATATGATTAACTCTATTCAAAATCCAAAAAAAGTGTATTTATTTACCATGTGGAAGTTTTGGCATTATTGCGTCACACTTTAGAACTGCACTGAGAGGTACTTTTTAAATCTGAGTTTTTAAATGTGGATCAATGATGAACTAATATCCAAGACAAGAAACCCTGTACCTGGCCCAGATTAGTATGTATCTGTGTGCTTGCTTGTTTGTGCGTATGTCTGTTATGAAGTTCTGTGAATATACAGAATCAGCAGCTAGCTACATCATTATCATATGAAATCCTTTTTACTGATGTCATGATAAGTACACTTTTACAATTGCTTTATTAACCTTCAAATAGGCTTGAAAATGCACCATTTGGCCACTCTTTTTTTTCAAAATCTTCCCTTATGACACTCTTGCTCTCTCACCACTGGGCACTCATAACAAACTTTTAGGCCGCACCACTTTCAAATGACACTAGGCACCACTGGCGGTCAACCTCGAATCTGGGTAACTGGGTTTGAGTCTCGGCAAGGACACGCAACATCCTATGAATGTGGGCAAGTCACTTAATCTCCCTGTGCCTAACCAAAATGAATATGTCCTCATGAAATGCAAGTGGTGCTCGTGTAAAGCGCTCTGATACCAGAAACCTTCGAGTCAAGTTCGCACTATATAAAACTGTGTTAAAAAAAAAAACAGACTTATCTTCTACTTTCCTGGCATATGGACTTGTCACCGAAGACTTCTCACATGGGCTGTTAGTTTGAATTTTGTGTGGTTCATGTTTGCGTTATATAAAATGTTTGGGAGAAGTTTACACTTCATTATAATCCACCAAGAAATGTACCTCATGTGTTGTCTGATAGTCATAGCATAAAAAATGGGAGACATTGGTTCATAGCTTCTCCAACATTTTCTCTTATACATATACCATTGTATGAGCTTGTGGGACTGCATTATTGGCTAGACAAATAATCTTTTGGTGAAAAAACACATCCATTGCTTTGGATCCGTTATATTGATGCTCTCCTGTTGAAATAGTAATGAGATACCATTGTATGCCTTTGTTAAAGTAAAAAAATAAACACTAATAAATGCAAATTAAAACTATAAATGAAATGTAGCAAACAGACTCTAAAATATGCATAATAATATAAAGTGGCCAAAATAACATCATTAAAAGTATGGACAGATTATCAAGTGTATGTACTTGAATTGTACATACTAAGAGTCCATGCCTAAAAGACTTCGCACAGAATGCCATTTTGTGGGTCTAGCATAAGCTAAGAGTATTTTTTTTTTTAAGGGGTGCATAGTGAACTCTGCTCCTCCAATGAACTTTTGCACGATCCGCCCGCAGCGTGGAGTTCTGGAAAAACTTGTGCCCGGCATGCTAACGTTAAGTTGGCAAGCGAGCAGGCCGTCATGACAGGTCGTTACTGTTCACGTTGAGAAAGCTGCTACTGGTGTTGAAAATCTACTCGAGTGGCAGAAAGAAACTGCACTCTCTGATGTGCCGGGTGGTGCTATTCTTGCTGATTGTACAGCGTGGGACTGGCTCCTAGCTCAGAAAATCTGAGCGAGCAGCGCAACGTACAAAATTATGCCCCTCGCCGAACTTCGTGGAATCGCGCAGAAGTTTTAGGTAATTTAAGCAGTGAAACTCCACAAGTACCGCCCACCCCTACTTGGTTCCAAAAATGTTAATATACACATATAGTGTGGTTTAGGTCGGTCTCCTTCAGTCATTGGCTTTTTTGGCACAGAATCCTTCAGCCATAGGTTTGAGACCTTGTCAGTCACATTTTGGAAGAACCCACAAGAGTATTTTATTAGCACCGTCTTTCTTTATGCTTGGGCGCCATGTGGTCTATATCCTGTTTCAATTAACGTGGTGGCTTTCATTTTCGTGGGCCCAAGTTCATGGTTTTTTTTGCAATGGCTTGGCACGTAGGCAGCATGCCACAAATTCAACACAGCTCCACAGTTCTCAAGCCGTCAGCCACATCCAACTAACACACGAGAAAAGCCCACCAGCACTGCAAAAATCAATCAGACTCCATTGCTAGATCACCTGCAATTTTCTGCTATTTTTACACAGCCAGCACATGGTGAACATGCCAAACGCCGACCACTACTCCCCCATCCAATGGTCGGCCGCCCCGGACGTCACGCCACATCCCCTTCCCAGAGCATCATGCCCCCCTTAACTAAACTCCTTTCAATACACCAAAAAAACAGGCTACTTCGCCAGCTCAACAATCTCTGCACAAACCATACTGACCTCTCAATACGAACATCAGCATGTCTCAACATTCCAGGCATATTCACATGTGAAGAGCACTCCGCACATTCAACAAGGTTCCCCAAGTCAAAGGCTGTCTGTAAGTCTGTTGGTCTTTGAGAGTAGAGCTAGCTATATAAGTTTTTTTTCATTTTTTCCCTTTTTTATTTGCATGTTTTTTTCAGTGTCCTTCCTCCTGTGTATTCATTTACTGCATGGCTAAACACATTAAAGGTCCCAAAGGCGAGACCTATTGGCTATGCCAATGCTTGTTTATATAGTTATCATCTGCACACTTTACGTCCACTAAATCCACTGTGCAGCAGGGCCTGCTATTGCAGTACACGCACAGCTCTATAGATACACTGTTGCCCATCTTTGATTCCAGATAACCTGTCTAAATATTGTCCCGCAAACCTGATTCTCCTTTAGGGAAAGCTGTTGAAAAGCATTCGGCAGATCAGGTTGCTTAAACCCCGCCCTAACATGAACTTCTGAATGATGTCGTCTACACTTCATTCGGTGATTGGTGCATAATAACATTCTTTGCATGCTGCATGATGGGTGTGATTGTCAATTACTGTGTTTCTAAAATCTCAGTGGGTTTTGATCGAATCTGTTGGTTTTTATGATTCGGTGTGACTATTTTTTAGTTGTGACTTGCAGCAAGTGAGGGTTGAGCCAACCCAGGCAAAACTCCCTCCCCTCTTGACACCTGAATCTCTATGTATTCTGTTTGTGTGTGGAGCACTCCCTATAATAAATCCATCAAAGACGGAATTTTGTGGTGTTTTTTGGGGCGGGTGGGGCGACATCGTTTTCCCATTCAGCAATTAATTCAGGGAATAATGTGGGATGTAACTGCAGTCACTGTTCCAGAATCAACTAAGACCGTTCCATTTGCTTTTGACCTCTGAAGGTCCAAAAACAAATTGATACCTTGCTTAACTTTGCTTCTTGCCAACTCCACCTTTTCACTGGCACACACCCATTTTAGCTCAAAATGATTGTTAAATCACTCTCTTTACACCCTGATGCTGTTGAAAGTTGACTCAAGAAATGCTATAAAAGCGGATGTTAGAAACTCATATTCCATATCCCCTCAAGCAGGTCAAATCACATCACCCATGTTTGGATAGAGGTTCAGTGACTTCCTTTGGAGAGCTGAATTAAATTTGCTGCCTCATCTAGTCACTAAAACCTCATTTCAATAGAGAGTAATTGAAGAACAAAACTTTGATAAGTTTTAATCTGTTAGAAATGTTTCTAGAGATAGATCATCGGGGAAGGAACCAGTAGGTGGCTGGCGAGGAGCGCACCTTGGTGTATGTGTGACTACAGGGGTTCCTGAGCCCTTTCTCCATGGGACCCAGATGACCCTTAATTAGGGTACCTAGGAACATAGGGTGGCAACAAGGGCTAGACCACTGACATAGGTATAGATGCATCAAAGGAAAAAACGGTCGCAAACGGGCAGATTCTCAGAATCTCCCCTTTGCGACCAGTATTTTTGCATTTGGAATGTATCATCCCAAATGCAAAAATCGCAATTTAAGAAATTGCAAAATTGCGATTACTTAAATTGCGATCGCATTTAAGGAATCTCAAATTGAGATTCCTTAAATGCAATGCATCAAAGTAAAAAAATTAGCGATTTCGCTAATAGGGGGAGCAAATTATCATGAAGTTGAACTCAAAGATCCATTTTACACACACACATGCCCTTGGGGCATGTGTGTGTGCAAGATGTTCTCATATGCAGATTTCAGGGGTGCAACAGGTGTCCTTTTGACACCCTGGCACCCTTGAAATTGCATTCTCAATTTGCGATTCTCTAATTGAGAATCGCAAATTGTGAATGTCTTCCCATTCATTTTTATGGGCCTCTAGGCCCATAGGAATGAATGGGGAGGTATTCCTTCATTGCGAATTAGGAATGTTTAGAAATCGCTATTTTTTTTTTGTTGCTATTTCTACATGCATAGCCTTTTGCTATTCCTTATTAGCGAACCCTTATTTTTCGCTAATAAGGAATCACAAATGGCATTGTTGATGCATCTATACCATAGTGTTATGTACATTGTATATATGCTACTAAAGGGTCCGATGTCTGTCCTGTCGAATGCCATTGAGTCTTTTGAGCCACTAGGCAGAAACCTATTGACGGTTTAGTGGGGCTGGGGCCCCAGTTCCCCCTATTCCACACACTTAATTTTAAATACCAAGTGGCATTGGATCTAGTATAAAAGTCAGACTAGATTACCACATTGGTCTTTAAGTATATTTTTCTCCCAGATCCATATTTAGTAATAAGTGCCTCCCTGATTTCAGGGTGTAGGCCTGCTCTCCATCTAACTGGGTTTCTGAAGAGCGCTGGGATCCCTATGATGAAGCATGACACATTTTGATATGTGAGAACATCCCATCACATTTTTGTGTATGGCTAGAAGCAGGCTGGTATAATATGAATATATTACATAATGTGACAGATTAGGAAATGGTTTAAGAAAACCACTAGGATGGCTATTTTGTGCATAACAGGTTTTGTATGGATGCCAGTTCACCCTTGAGGTCCTATAGCCTCTGGTTCCTTATTGTGGGCATTTTCCAGGGTTTTTGTGACTTGTTGCTTTCTTTTTGCCAGTGTTGTCATTTCCTTCATTTTTCTGTTTAGATTTTCCCTGAACAGCTCCGCATGAAAGTGTGAACGCTGATTACACGTTTAGGGATAGAAGTCCTTTTTCTACTTACACCCTTCATAGGGTGACTTCATATGCTCTCTCCTTGTTAAAATACTGCATAGCCCTTCATACCAGGTACCCCTTATTCCCTCCAAATGTGCTTTGAATGTGAGGTTACTTGTATGTTTTGCCAATGAGAAGAGCTGCACATGTTTCTGGTTTAGATGCTATCCCTGCCCTCTGCATGACAATACTGCTATCAATTCCCACTCACCCATATTAGCTCAAGTGTAGGTTAGTAGTGTTGTGAGTATCTAGGCTGCATCTACTATTGAGCAGACGTGTATGTTCCAAAAATACTGTTTTGAGGAAGCTCTAGCCAGACAACTGTGACCTCCAATGTGATGTCATTTGCAAAGGAAGGGCATGGCCACTTTCTCACACTTGAGACAAAGAACATGTACCCTTCTACCCTGTCTGATCTCCCATATCCTGTGTCCAGTTCAGGTAGATAAGCTGCTGCCCTATCAACAGCCTCTAATTTTTGGTCTATCTGCAGGAAATCCTCCAACACAATGTGTATTATTGGATGCCTTTTATCGTCCTAGTTTCTGAAACTCTGCCACAACTATGGGATATGTGGTGTGTGTCTATGGCCATCTGATCAGCTCGCCGTTGACCTCTTGGAATCGAAATGTCCCAACACAGAGGACAAATTGGCCAAGGGGCAGGACTCAATATAGCTGCCCTCTTTTAGAGTAGAGTCTCTAGGGCTAAGGGATTACCTGCTGTTGCTGTGCGTTGAAGGATAAGCGGCAGGCAGCCATGAACGCGGAGTACTGGCACAAGCTCAACCCTCAGGAGAAGCTGCTTTTAACCTCCTGTGGTTACCTGCTATCTGTGAGTAGACCCTGTATCAAAATTGGAATGCTGCAGCCCAGGTCAACAAAGAGATCCTTCAACTTATGATTTTTTCCCTGTACTTCTCTTTGTATCCCATGAAACAACCCTGGTGCCTTTACCCATGCAGAGGTTTGATTGCAAAGTGAGGATAAAAAAAAAATCTTGACTTGGATCCTCCTGTGTGCATCTCCCATCACTGACGCTCCTCTGCAGTGCTCACCTGTGAAGGTTACAACATGAACATCAAGTCTTGTAATTTGGATTACCAGCCACTTCCTGAAGGACAAGCTTGTAGCTGCTGAATATAAACCCCTTAGACAAGGTGATGTGGACTTAGGCCCATTATTGCGAGGGTGGTAGGCTGTTTCAATCGTCATTTTCGTGACTGGGACCTTTCTCACCAGCATCAGAGATTATTTATTTATTTATTTATTTACGCAACTTTTATAGCGCAACAAATACCCGAAGGTGTCTCGGCGCTGTGGAGCAACAAGAGTTCATCATCCTACCGTCTTCTCACTGGTTAAACAACCATGTTTTCAGAAGCCTACGGAAGCTAATCAGATTCGGAGCGGCTTTTATGGCAGTTGGCAGAAGGTTCCAAAGTTTTGGAGTGGCCACAAGAAAGCGCCTATCACCCCAGGTAACTGATCTTGTACGTGGCACCGGCAGAAGACTGGTATTGGCCGATCTAAGGTGCCTTCTGGGGGTATAGAGCTGAAAGGCTTCGATCAAGAATCTGGGTCCTGTGCCATGTATGGCCTTATAGGCAATACAGAGGGCCTTAAATTTGACACGGCTCTCAACTCTCAGCCAGTGAAGCTGGCGAATAGCAGAGGTGGTAGATTTGCGGCGAGGGATATTAAGAAGAATCCTGGCAGCCGCGTTCTGAATAGATTGCAGCTTCAAGATGACACGCTTCTGAGTGTGGAGGAAGAGAGCGTTCCCGTAGTCTATTTTTGAGAAGACTAAGGTAGAAACCAGAGTCTTCCCAGCTGACGGAGGGAGATAAGGTAGCAGCTTCTTAATCTTTTTCAAGATGTAAAATGAAGATGACACAACCTTATTAACATGGTGGTCAAAGACCAGCTTGTTGTCGAAAGTCACTCCCAGGTTTCTGGCTTTTTCCACTGGGACAGGTGGATGGCCGAGCTTATCTGGCCAGCAACCGAGAGACCATTCAGGGGAGAGTTTTCCGAAGGTCATGATCTCGGTCTTGTCCGAGTTAAGCCTGAGGCAGTTCAAGGCCATCCAGGTACTGACCTCGAGCATAGCTTTCTGGAAGTTGGCTGCTACAGTAAGGCCATCCTTATGGATACCCAGCACCAGCTGGGTATCATCTGCATACGATGTTAACTGTATCCCATAGGCCTTTATTATCCTTGCTAAGTCCGCTACAAAGATGTTAAAGAGCATGGGGCTTAGCGAGGAGCCTTGTGGGACTCCACAAGGGAGTGCAGAGATGGGAGAGTAATAGTCTCCAAGCCTTACTGTCTGGGTACGGTTTGCCAGGAAGGATGAAATAAGATCCTTAGCCCGACCATTTATACCCAGGGTTGTGACACGGTCGACAAGAGTGACATGGTCGACCGTGTCAAAGGCTGCTGACAAATCCAGAAGGATAAGGACAGCCGCCCCTCCCTGATCCATAATCGTCCTGATCTCATCAGAGGCCTTTATTAAGGCAGTCTCTGTTCCATGCCCTCTCCTGAATCCAAACTGCGTTTCGTCGAGAAGTTGGTGAGTCTCGACGAACTCTGAGAGCTGCTGATTCATCAGATATTCGCATACTTTGGCAGGAAAGGGCAGGCACGCAATAGGTCTATAACTTGCGACAGCAGTAGGATCTAAGGACGTTTTTTTTAGGAGGGGTTTAATAACAGCCTTCTTCCATATACTGGGGAATTGGCCTGTTAGGAATATGTTATTGCAGATTTCCATCAATGGGAGTGAGATCACTTCTGTGAGTTTCTGCATCACGGACGGGGGACAGGGGTCCAAAGAAGAGCCTGATTTAATGGTGGAAATGATTTTGATCACATCCTGATGTGAGACAGGTGAGAAACAGGAGAAGGAGTTGGGATTAGGGTGTGACAGTATTTCTTTCCTGCTGTCACCTCTATGTTCAGCTCTAATATCGTTTCCAAATGAAGCGTAGATATCTGCAACCTTAGTAGTGAAAAAGATGGCCAATTCATTGCAAAAAGTCTGTGAGGGCTCCACTCCAGGTCCAGTGGAGGGGGTGGACAGGGTGGTGACAACGGCGAAAAGTTCTCTGGCAGAGTTGGCAGCAGTCTCAATTTGTGCTGAGTAAAAGACTGTTTTTCGGGCCAGGATCGCCTTTTTATAGATCGTAAGAGCATCTTTATAAGTTTGTCTAGCTGTGTCACAGTAAGCTTTCCTCCAGCGCCTTTCTAAATTCCTACAATGTTGACGATGTAGGCGGAGATCTTCATTATACCAGGGGGCTGAAGGAGATACTCTATTTGGTTGCATAAATTTCTCTGGGGCCACTAAATCAGCGGCACTTCTGATCCAGTCCTGGAACTCTGAAGCTGATGGTGATAAGCTATTTCCTCCCTGAGGACAGGAGGAGGCCAAAGAATGCAGCATCTGAGGGAGATTTGCAGTTTTCCAGGCCCGGGCACCTATCTTGGTGCGAGGTCTGGGGTGCGGAAAGGTGGAGAGTCGTGTATCTAATTGAAAGATAATAGCCCTATGGTCTGACCATGAAATTGGAATAGTATCTGATACAGTAATATCAGGATCATTAGTAAATAGCCCGTCCAAGGAGTGTCCGACTTGATGAGTAGGACCCTTGACTAGTTGGTGTAGTCCAAGATTGGCAAAATCAGTCATGAGTTGGGCATTGTCTGGGTTGTCCTGATCTTCCAAATAAAAGTTAAAATCTCCCAATATGGTAAATTTATCAGAGCAGATGACATTGTCACTCAGGTCAGAGAGGGTAGAGAGAAAAGAATTACGGGGGCCAGGGGGTCGATAAAGTATTATACCCTTTAGTGCCCGTTTGGGGTTAATACTGATGGAAAAAACTGCTGATTCACAGTTAACCGAGTTTATAGGATCGAGTGTGGTGCGATATTTGTCCTTGTAGATAATGGCAAGGCCCCCACCTCGTCCTATAGGCCTGTCATGTCTAGCGACGCTATATCCAGCTGGAGTAGCGTTGCAGAAATCCGGGCCTGACCCGGCATCTGCCCAAGTCTCGGTAACAAATAGTAGATCTAAGTCATGGGTGACTATAAGCTCATTAATGTAGAAGCTGTGACATGGGAGCGAGCGCGCATTGATAAGCGCAGCTCGACAACCATGTGGGGTTATAGTCTCTCTAACAAATGGTGTGCCGTGGATAAGATCAGAGTGGGCTGAGAGACAGGTTGTGGTACATTGATAGTTGCAGCCTGGACATATGAAAGGGCGAGTGGGTATCACAGCGGACAGGACAGCAGTAGTACAGGCCTGACATGGCTTACCGAGATTTAGCTCTAGTAGGTGCCGGGGAGAATACAGCAATCGGGAACCAGGGGTTGTGGCCCTGGGCCGGGTCCGGCCGCGGACGGACGCAGACGGGCTTGGCTTTGGCGCGGCTTCGGCACGCGCCCGCTGCGCCAGCCCGCTGCGCCGTCTGGGCATGGTTCCAATATATGGGGCGTGAGGAGGGTGGGAGGCCGGCGCGACTGGAGCGCAGCCCGAGCCCACACCCAAGATGGCGCCCGCCGCCGCCTTTGACACAAACAAGCAGCTAGGCGAGGCAGGAGAAAAGAAGGTCGAGCGTGAAAGGTGTCAGTGTGCCTAACTTCAATTCCCGCTACCTAATAAAGTAATTAGGAACCCCCAAGGAATTTTCACAAGATAAAAATGTTACACGTTTTAAAAATCAATTTCCGAGTGGTTGACAAGCGGAGATGCTGGCAGAACAAAGTTTGCTCGCAGCCCTAGTACTCCCGACTAGGGAGAGCTCTGAAGGCAGCGAGCGACGAGTGCTTCCTGACTAAATAGTCAGGGAGGGCGGGAGGCCGGCGCGACTGGAGTGCAGCCCGAGCCCACACCCAAGATGGCGCCCGCCGCCGCCTTTGACACAAACAAGCAGCTAGGCGAGGCAGGAGAAAAGAAGGTCGAGCGTGAAAGGTGTCAGTGTGCCTAACTTCAATTCCCGCTACCTAATAAAGTAATTAGGAACCCCCAAGGAATTTTCACAAGATAAAAATGTTACACGTTTTAAAAATCAATTTCCGAGTGGTTGACAAGCGGAGATGCTGGCAGAACAAAGTTTGCTCGCAGCCCTAGTACTCCCGACTAGGGAGAGCTCTGAAGGCAGCGAGCGACGAGTGCTTCCTGACTAAATAGTCAGGGAGGGCGGGAGGCCGGCGCGACTGGAGCGCAGCCCGAGCCCACACCCAAGATGGCGCCCGCCGCCGCCTTTGACACAAACAAGCAGCTAGGCGAGGCAGGAGAAAAGAAGGTCGAGCGTGAAAGGTGTCAGTGTGCCTAACTTCAATTCCCGCTACCTAATAAAGTAATTAGGAACCCCCAAGGAATTTTCACAAGATAAAAATTTTACACGTTTTAAAAATCAATTTCCGAGTGGTTGACAAGCGGAGATGCTGGCAGAACAAAGTTTGCTCGCAGCCCTAGTACTCCCGACTAGGGAGAGCTCTGAAGGCAGCGAGCGACGAGTGCTTCCTGACTAAATAGTCAGGGAGGGCGGGAGGCCGGCGCGACTGGAGCGCAGCCCGAGCCCACACCCAAGATGGCGCCCGCCGCCGCCTTTGACACAAACAAGCAGCTAGGCGAGGCAGGAGAAAAGAAGGTCGAGCGTGAAAGGTGTCAGTGTGCCTAACTTCAATTCCCGCTACCTAATAAAGTAATTAGGAACCCCCAAGGAATTTTCACAAGATAAAAATTAGAATTGATGCTACCACACCCATTCACATCAGTCCCCAAATTCAGGTGGACTGCTTCTAAAACAGCTTCTAGTGTGCCCTGCCAGTTAAATTCCAACCTCCTTTAGTACTGGGAAATACATTCACCAACAGACGCATCAGTAGCACTGCACTTCCAACGATTACATCTGCACTCTACTTGCCCACCAACCTGATACATTAAGATGATTAAGAAAGATGAAGTCTGATGTTCTTCCCTGCTCTCGAGCATAAGCACAGACATCACGGGTCTGTTCTAAATCATTTGAATGGTCACATTCATTGATTATCATGTTAGCAAACTAATACGTTTTACTGAAGCATGAACAATTTTTTAAATGACAGTCCTACCACTGCCAGAGCAATCTAATGTACCCAGATTATAGAAAAGGTTAGCTGTATCTGGGTTTCGAAACCTACGTCTTTCTTCTAAAGCAAGTTTTCACTCCTTGGTCTTGTGGCACCCGAGAATCAAAGACCAAGTAAAAGTTCTTGACATTGTAGTTTGCTTTCATAGTGCCTCGGAGCTTCTTGGTCCACCGATTATAAAGCGTCACTTGTCTGAAAGGGTGCCCAGTACCTCTGTGTGCGCCACAGTCTGAAGAGCTGGATGAACACTGTGTGATATAATTGTTATAGTGGATGGTCACCCAAAGGGTAACATAGCTTTGAAACTAATAGGCTGTGAGTGATTCCATGTGTGACCTGCAAGTTACCTGAATGGAAACAATCAGGTCTTTGCTGTTGTCTGTACTTTGTCATTTTCACTTACTCGTTGACTGAGCTATAGTGAATTCCAAATGTCTGCTGCCAACTATGAGAGAGTGTATACTTTTACTGTGCTAGCCTCCCAATCAAAGTTAACGCTTATGTAGATACTCAACCAGCTTCAGTCTCTGCCAGGAGGCTGTGCAAGTAATGCACAATTGACATGAGACATCCTTGATTCTAGTGTCTCTTATGCCACAATTCTTCATAGTGCATCCTTATACACCAAGCACACCAAGATTACTGCAGAGGGTCGAGTTTTCCCATGTACTTTATTGCAGCATCAAACCTCTCTGGTCCCAACTGTGAACTGGAGAAGTCTCCAGGTACACCTGTTTGCCCTCTTTTGGGTTACAATAAAGTGAAGTCAAACACAAATCTCTCACTAGACATGCCCTCTAGTTTGATGTTGGACTTGAAAGCTGTTCAATTTTACCCAAGAGTCCCACTCAAATCAGCACTTTTGGACTCATTTGCAGTAGTTCTTAATTGCAAAAATAATACCGTTGCAATCAATATATAAGAACAAACGATCTCAAACCTGACAAATAACTGCATGATAGTAGCACGCTATGAGCTCGCGGGGCAAAACTGTATTCCAGAGAAACTGAGTAAGCAATCCAGTACAGAAAAAAAAGGTTCCTGGGGTTCATTCAAACTACTCATTACAAATTCCGGTAGCTTTAGGAAAAGTGTTGCCTGCTTCGCATTTATCCACAAATCAAGATAGCAGACACATTTGTATGAAGTGTAATCTTGAATTTAATTTATAATAATTACATTTTTACATAGAAGGTGCTCTAGTAGAAAAAAGGGAAATGGTGCAGCGCACCTGAGGAGTGATGCATAACAAGCCACTTCTTATATACAAATAAATACACCAAAGAAACTTGGTAACAAGTGGCTTCAACTTTTTATGGGAAAATCGGTGCATTCCGTATAACAACCCACTCAGAACGACATCTAGTGTCAGATGGCATTCCAAGATATGGTAGATCATCTATCTTATTAGCGGTGATGTGTAAGAAATGCTCTCATTACTGGCCAGCAGCTCTCCATGAGATTAGGACACTTGGGATTTGAGCTCCGACCTGCAATTCCCTGTTATTACAATTTTGGCATATAAACTAAACTAAGGTGCCCTGGCGCCAGGTAATGCAGAAGGACAAACTGGGAATGCCAGACCTATTGTGTATAGAGACGGGTTTGTCAGTCTTTTCTAAAAGATAGCAGATCTTGTATTTTACGGAAAGAAAGCAAAAGAAAATTCGAAAGGCGTGCTGCATGCACGAACAATGATCTGCCTCCAGCGTGGGTCGCGTGCTCTCCATGTCATTGGAGTCAAGCTATCCTGGCTGATGAGGGTGAAAGCCCGAAACCGGTCCCAGGATGCTTGGTTCCAGTCCAGGGAGGACCTGGCTAGGCAGTTCGGGCTGGACTGTTCCCATTGGGGGCAGGGTCAAGACCGATTTGCATATGGCTGGGTCCAAACAAGAATGGCATGGTGAGCAAAAACACGATGGATTTAGGCCCAGATCTCTGTACTGGGGTGAATGTATGACCTTGTTCTGCATTCTGTCCATCAAGTGTTCTTTTTGCATCCAGCGTGGGAAGCGCGCAGTCTACGAACAGGAAGGTAATGTAGAAACTTCTGCTGAAGAAAGTATGGTCTTTTACCATTGAGGGCACTATGTGCGCAACAAAGTGACTTAAAGCTAGTCCTTTTCAGTACTGGTAACCAGTGAAGGGAGTAAAGCTCCACTGAAGGGGAAATATGATGAGGCCAGCATAACGCATAGCATCGTTTTGGATCCCCTGAAGTGTTTTTAGAAGGCCTGCAGATGTGCCCAGAAAGGGAGGTTTACAGTCGTCCTGACAACTTAAAATAACCAACTCGAACACCAGTGAGAAAGCCAACGCTGGAAGCTGTTGTAACATTTTTCGTACCAAGAGTGTAAAACAGGAAGACGATGAGTGTTTAACCTGCCTGTAAAGGGAGAGCTGATTATTCAGATGGAATCCTAAATTGAGAACCTGCTCAGCAGGTTCTCAAAGCAGCAGGCCATAATGTATTGTGGACAGAAAGAGGAAAGTAGTTGTTAAAACAGAACGTCTGTCCTAGCAGACACTCATAAAAACAGTAACCGCATTATGCACTGTATTGTCAACAGAAATAAGTAGTTGGAGATCATCTACACTGTTCATCAATTTAACCCCATAAGATCATACAGGCTAAGCTAAGGCGGATGTATACGTTAGAGAGTGAAACTTGTTGCAGAAGTCTGGGCATTCCCAATAGCCAATGCCTTGAATTCAGAGCGGAAAGGCAGGAGACGGACAACTTGGATCCTGCTCTGCAAATATGACCTGAACCATGCAAGAGGTAGGCCCTGAATATCCGACTCAGCCAACCTTGACAACATAAAGTCATGAGATATAATGTCGAGTACTGCAGACAAATTGAGTAACATCAAGACGCTCAAACGTCTGTTTTCTGCTGACAGGGAGAGTTCATCAGGGATGGAGACTAGGACGGTTGCAGTCCCAAGGGCAGGACAGAAGCCTGATTGTGCCGGGTCTACAATCTTGTGCTGTTCCACTATGTCTGTTGACACGCTTCTTCAAAGTTGTTACTGGGCAAGGCAGCAAAGGTATAGCGGGGGAATTGATTAGGATAGATGGATCTGCATTGGCCTTTTTCAAAGCATGCTTCAACTGGTATAGATACTTTACAAGGAAGTTTCGGTGGGGGCTGCTTTGCAGCGGCTTACATTACGCCCTTAAAAAAAAGAAAAAGGGTAAGTTCTACTCTTTTGTTAGTGTCATTAGGGAACAAAAACATGGGATAAAATAAGTAGTTTGCGCTGGACTCACCACTATGTCTGCTTGGCTCTGAGACGCAGTGAGCCTGAAGGCGGGGAGAAGACTTCTACGGTATGGACGACAGAGCTGTCACTCATGCTCGCAGCCCGTGGCAGATCGTGAAGAGGCCAGGACGAGAAACTGGTTTTAGAGGAAAGTTTACCCAAAAGAACATTGCTAACGTGGGTGTATGCCATAGTCCCGTGAGAGGGCCGTGCAGCGCCATGGCGATCTAGAGTGAAGGGTAGTAGCAGCCAGGAACTAAGGTTTCTTTGCAAAGCCCAGCAGCAGAATGCAGTGCAATCTGTCTAGAAACTTCTGGGTGGAATAAAATGACACCTAGGTGTTCGTTTGTGTTTTGTGTGAAGGTACATGAAGTAGGTAAGAACTGTTCTTTATTGCTAGGCAGTCATGAAAGTGTAGGATTAAAGGCAGTAGCATGCACAGGATATAAAGTTCCATATGCACCCCAGCATATTGAACTCTTTACCAAGAGAACTACTATGCAACCGCTCCTATTGTTTCAAAAGTGACCTTAAACTCCTCCTCCTCAACAAATACTTTAACACCTAAGCATTCTGAACATTGTTAATTATCTCTCTTTATAGTTCTATGTGCTCTGTTATAGTCAGCTGTTATTTTGTTTCTGCTGTTTAGTAGGTGTTTCTTTCCTTTGATCTTACTCTGTTCTTATTGCCATTACGTTTAATCCATGCTCATTGCCAAACGATATTCTTTGTTTATTATTGTGTGTTTCTATTGATCTAGTATGTCTTGCATCTTCTGGTAAGCAACCTGATTATACGGTGTTCTTCGATCATGTAAAGCGCTCCGATACCCACGGGTCTAGCTAGCGCTATATAAAACCTATCAATAAATAATAAAGTGCTCCTGCCGTGTCATAAAATATGCTGGTTTTGACGCATAGGGGCCGAGATTTGCCAACACGGGTTGTGCTTCTCAGAAGCTACCAAACCCGTTGTGTTGCTGTAGGAGTTACTTTCCAACGCAAATCGTGTGGTCGTGCCCTTGCGCTCTACCTTGTATTTGCAGTAAATGTCCCATTACTTCAAGAACATGATAGTGAGTGGTTTCTAAAAGCCTGCAGTCAAGGTAACGTTATCACCGGTCCGATATTTCAGTGGACTAATGTATCCAGTGTACAGTCCTGTGTGCATCCAGAGGACCCCCTCACCTTCACTCTCTTACCTTATGCAGCTGACTCTCGAGGGTGAGGGAGGCTCCATTTGCCCCCCAGGCACCAATATTGGGATCCAGGGTTCAGGCTTCTCTAGATGCCTCTGCACTCCGGCAGTATATGCCAGTCTGTGCAGCCCGAACATGTCCTCTGGGATGAGACCACCAATGTACCGGCACCGACCCACAAGGATTGCACACAAGTGGCGCACTAGTTTACCAGACCCAGTATCTGGAACTCCCATCCATGTCACTCAGAACCCAGCCTGGTCTGCTCGCCTTCAAGAAGCTACAGAAGCTAAACTCTCCAGGCAATCCCCACTCTTCCTGTTGAGCTCTTTGTGCTGCTTTCAGCCTTATCAAGAAATAACTCCTTCGGTTGTAGTTCACTGGGTGTTTGTAAAGCATATCTATTCCTCTTAAGCTAAAGTAGCGCTATAGGAAGTCACAGATCAATAGAAGGAATGGAAAAAGGGTACAGGAGAAAATCTAGAATTACCACTCTCCTCCAAATGCCAATTTCCAGTCCCTTGCCATTCCTCTTTCACAGTATGTGCTCCTGGGTTGCTCTCAAGAGGGAGACATTGCATACCTCTCAAAAGACCCACAATAAGAAAGAGAAGATCAGACTTTTATAAAAAAAATTACTCTCCCAAAAAAATTGAAAAAGTGACAGGGACCTATTAGTGAACGTTGCCTGCTTTGAAGAGTCCAGATGATTAAATTCAGCTTTTTTTCACTTTTCACTTTTTTTTTACCTAAACAGACCTGGTGGCTTTTTGGCCAACTCAACTTAGCATGCTGGGACATTTAACACCAAACTTGTAATGTGGGAAGTAAAACTAATAGTTCCAGAATGCCAAGTACTGCTGGCAGAAAACGCAAAGACTTGCTTGTGGTGACCTACATCCCAGGAGGCGTCATTGGAGATGTTCTTTTGTCGTCGAAATGTAAAACTCGATTGCATGTAAATGGTTGCTGCACAGCAGTTTAAACCTACTTTTAGGTAAGAGAATGTCATCTCGAGTTTTAAATAAGCATTGGCAGTGCCAAAAGTTATGGTGTTGGCTGCTTACCTTTTCGTTTTTAGTCAGTGCTTATTTCAATATGTTTTGGTTTCTGTAAAACTTTGTTGTTGAGGGAGCTGATGGGCCTCTGGCAATACAAAAAAGTAGTAAAAAAGCATGAAATGTTCGATTGTTTTCACAAGCACACACTGAGGGAGTAGTACCAGGAACTGAAGCTAACTTGTTTTTCTGTGTATGTACTCCTTGTGAAAGAGCAGAATGTCTCACTACCAGTGATGTTAATCAATGGTTGAAGTGGGCGGACCCTCTGCCCCATCCTGTATGCTGTAGTAGGTGGAAGAGAAATGCGAATCACTCAACAGACCAGTGTCTGAAAAGGGCTGATTGAAGGCTTTCATAGAAAGTATCCTTATATGATTTGAGTAAAATCAGGTCTTGGCTACCGACAGACCTAAAAATACAACTAACAGCGCATGCTCAGGTAGAACTGGAGAAGTAGGTGCACTCCATCACTAAAACATATACTTGCTCATTTTGTTAAGGGACTGATGGTTCAAATCTTCTCCTTTCCTTTCAGATCCAGGCACATCCAAGCCGTTCCCGTCAGTGCCGCTGTTGAAGTCCATGATTTTAAAGCTAACCTCGTCTTCAAGGAAATTGAAAAGAAGCTGCAGGAGGTACCTATACATGTTATTTTCAGCTATTTCGAGCTATTGACATTGAGCATTGACAATAATTGGAAATTCTAATACAGTACCCTGTAAATCCAGCACTCTAGTTAATGAAATATTGACTGGCTTCCGTGATGTTGCAGTGCGAAATATTGTCTGGGTCACTCGAGCACTCCTCCTTCAGCCACCCAGAGATGGTGGAGTCTCTGGGCTTAATCAACAGTTGCTTGTAGTATTCCGACCCATGCGTTAACCCCTGTCTACTCATGGGTTGGAATGACTTTGAAGGTATTAAACCCATCCAATATTTATTGGATGCATTAAATAACTCAACCTTCTTTAAATTTCGGCAGTTCAAACCTACTAAGCTTTAACAGGGGAAAACATACAGTATTTATCATATGGTGCGTATTTTTGGGTGTGTTAACCTCATAATCTGCATGTTGGTATAGTTATTTTTCTGGGGTGATAAATAACTCATGAACTCCTAACCAGGCTCTTTGAATTGTCAAGCCCATTATAAGCTCAGTCTTCAATACATTCAGGAACAGTGGTATCAGAATGGGGGTTGCATGAGTGCATGAGACATGCGAGAGAGCTGAAGAGCACTTCACTTGTTAGCCATGCAAGCACATCCGCTGTTAATGACTAACCATCTTTAACACGTCGATGCGTTTACCATCTTCTAACTAATGTGCATCAAAATTATATTTGTGGGTCCGCAGCGCCCTAGCTTTAGGAATTCCCAAGATAATAGCAAGCCTTGGCAAAGGCAATAGGTTTGGCTTTAATATGCTAACAACTGCAGGCAGCATTTGTGCATGCCTAAGTTTGCACACATTGGTCTGTGAAATCAGACCTGTTGGCTTTGCCGAGGCTTTCTGGTTTTCACTTTGCACATCTGTGTGCACTCTGCAGTCGCAGCTTCAAATCTCCATAGTTCTGGCAGGAGCTTTCATAGCTCTGCGAGCAATGACCTGTACTATTTAGTTGTCTTTGAACACCTTTTGTGAGCCCTTTGTATTGAAATGTGCGAACAACAAAGGCTCCCGGAAGCCAAAGTGCGAAGAAACAATGGGTTGTCATAGTCTGTGTTCTTTCATGCCATCTAGGTTCCGTTTCTGGAAACTAAGTAATGAGGAAATGGTCTTGGTGGCTGTTGAGGGTTTAGTAACTAGCATTTTCAGGTTTTCAATACTGCTAGAATACTGAAAAAATATGAATAAAATAGATATTGTGATTTTGTAAATCTTTGTGATTTAGGAAAAATAACAGAGGCAGTCGCAGGTGGGTAGAGTCCTCTGTAGGCTGCTGTCAGCCGAACTACATCCTTTGCTCATTATTCCCAATAGGTCAGAGCTGAGCGCAAACACCTCATGCTGCTGTACTAGACTATGACTTCAGGAGTGGGCAATACTCTAGCAAAGAACACATCATAATAATAATTATAATAATAAATGAGCGTGTGAAGCTCTTGGTTACACTAGCTAGTGTGTCCCCGCCCTGCAGGCTACTCGTACAGTCCTGCCAAGCGTCACGCAACAGGTGTGACGTTCACGCATTTCAGTGCGGTGATCGCAACACTGCACTGAAATGCATTGTCACGCATTTTGACACACCTGTGCCAGGCGCGCCAGCGGCTCCTGTGCCCGGGCTCTCTCTGCTGTTCTGAGAGAGGTGCTGCTCAGCCCGAGTGCCTAAACAGTTAACAGACTGCAGCTCTCAGTTCTGTGTAGTGGCTGAGAGCGGCGCGCTACAATGTATCTCAGTCTCTGCACTGCCAGGAGCTGCCTGCTGCCCTGTTGCCCTGGAAACTATAGAATGTGGCAGAAATCTGGTGCGGCGCCGGCGCGGCGTGTGGCTACTCTCAGACTCCTCATCACAGTCTCTGCAAGGGGGGCCTGGCTGCCCTCTCAGTGAGTCGCTACTGCAGCTCAGAGCTGTCAATCACCGTAGCGCACCAAGGGGCCGGAATTAAATCCGGATGTGCCGGCCGCGGTAGTGCCGTCACGTCTCCGGCTGGGTGCCGGGCAGAGCAGGTCAACTATAAGTAAGTGTCAGTCAGTGTCCACGCTGCGCACGTGACGCCGGTGTCACTACGGTAATGGTTTTATTTATTTTTATTTTATGCGTATAGCGCAGACTTTACCCCGAGGTGTCAGAGTGCTTCACAATATGAACAGTACATGAGGAGAAAATTATGAGACAACAAATTACACAAAAGGAAACGTTAAGGTACATGAGGCAAAAGTGACAATCATGAGCAAACAAAATACAAGAGATAGCAAACAGTAATACTGGTAATACTGGAGGAAAAAGTGGCATGCGTGCAAGTTATAAAAGCGTGCAAAGTAACAAGTAGAGGCTATAATACTACAATAAATGGCAGACACTCAAGCACAAGAACAAACTTTGCGTAGGCAATGGTGGCACGTGTGCAAGTATCTAAAGCAAACAAAATGTGAGAGGTAGCAACCAGTATGTTTAAAGAGAAAAGTGACACTCAGCAAGAGCTCAGAGCTGTTAACTTTCTTTGTAGCCGCTTGTCTCCCGTGACATGCGTTTATTAAAAACTGTGCATGTCAGCATATGTACATATAACTTCAATAAAGTACTGCTGCTGAAAAACGTAACTTGTGTTATTTCATGGTTATTCATTCGTTTACAGTACAGTCCGGTTACAGGAGGGAGCAATAGGATTAGTCTCCTTCCTTTGCTGGTGCTCTGCAACAGTTTCAAGAAGTTCTTGGAGTTTCTTAATGCTCAATTGGCTGTAATTTCTGATATTTATTGCATGATTTTTGCACGCGAGAAAGTGTCACTCATAGTCGTTGAAATGTCACTCATAATTTCACTCACATTTTTAAAATGTCACACATGGCAATCTGAAACCTTGCCAGCTATGCTCGGACCTCTCTGTAGCAGCAAATATCCGTGTGATGCGTGCCCTATATCTGAAAGAGCGGAGTTTACTGATAATTTCGGAGGGTGGGGGAGGGTGTTCCAGTGCTTAGCGGCTATATAGCGGAAAGACCTCAGACCCATTCTTGCTCTTTTGATTCCTGGAATTTTAACCTGCCCCGTCCCCAGGGACTGCAGGGTCCTAAAATGGAGTGTAAGGTGACATTAAACTATGTAGATAGCTAGGTCCCTTACCCTGCAGGATACGCTGACTGACGCACAGGGCCTTAAAGAGGATTCTTTCCCTCACCGGGAGCCAGTGCAAGGCCGCTAGGGCATTCCTGGAAGAGGCTCTCCTGGGGAGCATTAGAACAAGGCGAGCCGCCGCGTCTATCCTACCTCTTTAGAGGTATCTGAAACATAGTGAAAGTAAAGAAGAGCCAGCACATGTTCTGACTGCTGAAGTAGTGTAAGCAGTAGCCACGCAGGGCATTTAAATAGCCACAGGCCTTTCTCCTATTTCTGCATATAGCCGGTCTTTTCCACTACAGCTCTAATCAGGCAATGAATTTTCAGTAATTAGGCTGACTTTCCTTCTATTTTGAAAATGTCCCTGTACATTTCCAAAGTATGTCTACTGTCCTGAGTTCAGCTGCACGATTTCTCATTTGCATTTGTGTCCTATGCTGAGCATCGCTTGTCTGACAGTGCCGTCAACAGTCAAAAAGCACCGTGTGCTCCTGGTTATGCAGTCTGCTCTACCGGTGTCTCTGGGCATCTCCAAGAAGACCCCTAGGCAGCCTCAAGCTTACGTTTCTACTGTCTGTCTTGATTGAGGCATTTATTTCAGCTGCCTGTAACGGATACAACATTTATATAATCAGAGCCCACAATTGGGACAAACAATGGGATGTGGATATATATTACACCCCTAAATCAACCATATTCATTACCATGAGGACATACATCCACTACACTAAGGAATCTGCTATCTGTCCCTCCACTTAGACACTTTGAAGCATTTCAAACTGTTTCAGTAGCAGCTTGTATTGAATCTAAAATAGCCTATCCGTGTGCATGCCTCTGCTGTCTCTCGAGTGCTGTAGAATGCAATTAGTTTGATTTCTATATCCTGCACAGGACATGTCTTAGTGGCTTTTCCCTATCACCAGATTTTTAACCCCTTCGCTGCGGCGGCAACTCCGCCGCAGCGCTGGGGGCGAGCAGCGCTCGCATTCTCGTGACGGAGCCACTCCGTCACGAGCCGCGGTTGCGCTGTGCTCATGACGGAGCGGTTCCGTCATGGCCCAGCCCGCTCAATAGAACGCGCCGCGCAGGCGCGGCGGCAGGGCCATGACGGAACCGCTCCGTCATGAGCACAGCTCAGCCGATGCTCATGACGGAGCGGCTCCGTCATGAGCATGGGACGGGTTAAATGAGGAGCCTGCAGATTATTTCTCACAACCCGACGGATGTGAGCTCTACCTCTCACTTTTCCCCGCTAATGTGCTAGTAAGGGCTGCAACCCAAGACGAGATAAGAGCAGCATATCAGTCATTCATACACAACACCAAAGCACTTCACACGTAGGCCACATTGTAATACAATATCCTTTCAGCCACACACTACCTCCTGTTATAGCATGCAGTCTGTTAGATAGTGCTCTTTGGTGTCTCATAATGGGTATTAAGTGCCATAGCCATGCAAGTACACTCCGTAGTACATTACACTAAGGCATGGGAACCGAAAGGCCCATATGGGATACTCTCCAAGTTTGGAAAGGTCTTAGGGTGGCTTCAGTAGTTGATCACGTGAAACTGAAATTGAGCCAGCAACTTGCAAAAGCTGAAACAGGGAGGCGTCAATTAGAAAACCATTGATAGGAGAATTGCTAGAATATAATCAGGCTATTTGATTACAGGATAAAAGGCAGCATGGTTTTCACAAAAATGAGAGCAGGCTCAGCGGATCTGAATGAATGTTCTGTCTTTGTGCCTTATAAGTTAGATCATGTGATGATAATAAATGTAGTTTGCTTAGTTGCCAGCAACACTTATAATGCCTCGTGGGCGTGTAAGCAAGTTAAGCATATGCCGTTTGATTCCAATGGAGAACTTCGTTAGAAACAGAGAGCCTAATTAAGATTTGGGTGATAATGAAAAAACCTTTGATTCCGTAGGAAGCGCTAAATTTGAAGGGAATGTCACTGGTGAAATGTCCTTCCACTGTACTCTCCACCAATGAATCCTCCTCCGAAGTTAGCACTTCCTTCAGAAATTTGCAGTTTTCTATTGGTACCAAGCTTTAAATCGCTTTTCCAGAATCTTTTGGTAAATGCTTTTGATAGATAAGTTCATATGGGAGAGAAAGGAAGAGATGATCAGTGAATCCCTTCGGCAGCCATCCTTTTCAAGTGAAATAAGTGGAAAAATAGCAAGGATTTTCAAAAGCTGAAGAAATGACAGGCAGCATCAAAACCGGATGACCGTAATATTGAAGGACAAATGCCTGAAGTCACTGAAGGTTATCATTTGTAATGGCTTCAAGGTCTCTGGACATTTTGACGATTTATGTTTCTGATTAATGGAATAAGTGAATGTATTGGAAGAGATGCATCTTGAAGATACTGCATCAGGGCGCTCTGATGAGGACTTGCGTGGAGTATTGCGTGGGGCTCCACTTCTTCAGAAGGACATATAAAACAACGTTCAGATGGGCCATCCTGCCTGCTTGTTTCTTTCCTTTAGTGACACACAGCCATGCAGGCGCTATAACATCCCGATTCATGCTCACACTCCACTGTTTTCAGCTTATTTTAAGGTGTGATATTGAGCAAAGTTGAAGTACATCCTTGGAAAGTTCTGAATCCTACAGTCCAACTTCAAGTTTATACATACATGGACGTCTCTCTATAGGCAACAGGAATGCGACTGCTTTTACCCAAAAATGGTGAATGGTTTTGGGCTGGATGAACCAGGAGGAGGACCCCAGGATTTAGGGAGCAGGCGTCTTACATGGGTCAGAGCATCTTACGGCTGCACCTTGTGCACTGCGAGAAGCACAACACTAGCGCTAATAAACCCCTTCCTCTATTCAATGCTGTCAGATTTGTCTTGCAGAGTTTATCGGAAGGTCTACAACCCAAGCACTATAGCAAGATGGCTGTTGTAGCACTGTTCAAGGAATACAACTGATTCTAGGAGCTTGCTTCTAGTTCAGACGTTTGTACCTTGCGGCGTTCCGCACTAACCCACCTAAGGTGCAGCGTTAAACTCTTTGCCGATCGTCCTTTATTAGATGATGATGTAATGTGCATTATTTAATAGGCCTGGGCGGTGAACTTCGTTCCGTTCGTTAAGTTTGTGGAGTTTTCTGCACTCCGCGGAGCTTGCGGAGTGCAGAAACTCAGCTTCGCGATGTGCAGTGGAGTTTTATCCCCGCTCGCAAATGGTAAGTTCACAATCGCGAACGGTAAGTTCACGAGCGCCAGAAATACCAGCACAAATTGCAGTTCGCACTGCCCTTCGCCACTCGTGGAACTTCGCAGAGGTTTTTTTGTAACTTCACGGAGTTCTGCGTAGCAAAACTCTGCAAACTACACCCAGGCTTTCTATTTAACTACACCCCAGGTTTTTGCATATACCAAACCCCTGCCATATTTGTCCTTCTTTTATTTCAAAAGGTGGTGCTCAATGTGGTTTACGACTTCATTATATTAATCCAGTGATTGATTCGGGAAAGGCAATATTGTATGTTAAAATCATGGTGGTGAAGCAAAAAGGAAGATCTGTGTGTAGATCTCCAGAGTCAGCCTGTGCACACGACTACCGTACTTTCTAGATAGTTTCATAAGTTGCCTGGGGAACCGTCTGAACTTTGTTCTCTTCACATTGTCACATGGTACCTTTATCTGGGCCATAGTTGAAAAAACGAACTTTCTACATGTAAGTCACAACCAGTGGAGAAACACAAGGCCAATTATGTGATATGAGCGAGAGGACAGGTTTATCTTGTTGAGTAATTTTGTGAAGGGTGACTGCAGGCATGAATGAAATTCCCATCTGTTGTGCCCGCTAAGTTTAAACTTTTCCGAATTTATGTAAAAACAAGTAGATTTCAGTGTAGAAACCGGGTCTTTTGTGAAACACCTGCTTACAAGGAAGTTCTATTTGTCCTTGGTGCCCTTTCGTAGTGCTGGGCCTGGCTTCCCTTGCAGAATGGAAGGAGACAGGAGGTGCTGCTCGATGCCATGGTGAATTGTTACTTTATATTAGAACTGATGTCCTCATTCTTGCAAAATTGAAATGGTTCGTGCAGGAAACATCATGTCTACCATTGATAGCAGCCTCTCTCATTTATTTTCCAAAAGCCATGTCAAGAAAGTAGAGAATATTATTTATTTTTTATCAATTATGCACCGATTACAACAAGCAAATATTCTGTTGTTTTCAATAGTTCTCTGATTTTATTCTTCGCTACTGTTTACTACAGTAGTTTGTTTCTTATAGATTCCTTTTGAGCCGACAGTGCGCAGTTGTGTGGGAGTTTGCGGCACTGCTTTTCGCAGAGGAATAAAAGGAAAAATAAAATAGATTCTAGATTATTATCATTTTATTTTTCCTGCTGCAGCACTTCAGTGGACGGGGGAGGGAGATCTGCTCTACTCTGCTCTCAGAGCAGGGGGAGGAGTGGTGGGCACTATCTAAGTGAGCACGAATGTTGGGCCGGTCAAACATTGTGTGTGTCTTGTAAATGTGTGTGTCTTGAAAAGCGCACTGCTACCCGGAGGCGTCCTGGCGCTATAGACCACTGGGGAACCCGTCCTAGCTTTCCCTGTGAGAAGTTCCCTCCTGGGTATCTCCAAGGTGAAACCAGGCATCCCCGGCGTTTGTGGGGGGCCGGTGTGGAGATGAGGCAAGCTAATGCCCAGAGTTGCCGAGTGTGATCCCTGGTTAGAGTAGGCACCGAGGTGAGATTTATCGAGTCCGCTGACCCTGGTTCACAACCCTGCCGCGTCGGGAATTGAACTCTGGTCCTGGGCCGTCCTCTGCTTCCGGGTCTGCCACCTTTAACCAGTGAGCCACACCACTCCACAATGCTCACTTTGCTTGTTCTCCATGCAGACGCTATTGAACATGGCCAGCCTCAATTACAACCTTCCATTCTCTGGCTGCGCGCCGGTCCACGGCGCTCAGACCTATCACAACGCTGCATTGCAGTGTTGCGATTGGCTAGCAGGAGGCTGTTTCCTTCTTCCTTTGCAGGGAAGAAGCCAGAAAGAGGATTCAGGAGAGGTAGCAGCTGGCCGGCTAGCAGGCAAGCCGAAGGTTAGTGTTTTATTTTATTTTTAAATCCCCTCTTTTCCCCCCCTCCCGGCTGCTGCTTACCGGGAGCAGCGGCGCCTGGGAACCATTATGGTATGCAAGACTTGCCAGCATCTCAAATCACTGTAAAAATAAAAATAAAATAAAAGAAGTATTCTCAAGGAGTGAAATTATTTGGCAAGTGCTTCCCACTACTGTTGCCATTATAGTTCTATGTTGCCATGGAGGACAATATGATTGCCAATGTCTAATCTTACATGAAGTTGCCTTAACGTCCTAGAGAATTCTACAAAATGTTTGTATTAAACTCTTGAGTGGGCCAGAGTTTGGGGTGTAGTGTGCAAGGTCAGATGGAGTCTGTTGATGCCCAGTATTGCGCTAAATGTCTAGAGTTGTGCTCGAGGTTTACAATACAGTACCCAGGAACTGCGCTGCTAATTAAAGACATGACTGCTTAATTAGCTGAGCCGAATCCATTGCTGGGATCATGCAGGGTGTTAGAATTACCCAGGTTTCACAGAGCGCTTCATAAAAAGGCAGCCTGCCAGATGTGCCATGCTCACCTTGATCAATGGAAAACAGTAATTAGTCAGATTTTCAGCAGAGCCATCATCAGATATAATCACTGGGTAATTATTTCTGTTTCAGGAAGGAGAGCAGTATGTTAAGAAGATTGGTGGTATCTTCGCCTTCAAAGTAAAAGATGGCCCTGGTGGGAAGGAGGCACTCTGGGTTGTGGATGTGAAAAATGGCAAAGGTTCGGTGGCTGTCAATTCAGGTGAGTGTGCTTGTTTCTTTACTGAGAGGTCATGCCATGGCTACCTCACTGTGTCTTTAAGTTTCCTTCAGTCTTTCTTATTTGTCTTTTGAACCTGACTTCACTACAAACTCTTGGGAGAGACATTTCCCATCTACTTGTTTCACCATTATTTTGTTTATTCATATAAGGACTATACCTTAAAGAGCATATGATATAGGTCTCTTACTTATCAAGCCCCGAAGAAGTCCCAAGGGGCCCGAAACGCGTCGGCAGTCTTGCCCATAGCGTGCTGTGTTTTTAAAGAAATTTTCTGTGAAATAAAAAAGTAAAAGGAATTGTTTTCTATAATTAAAACGTAGACTAATGCTCTTTTATTTGGGAAGATAACATTTCATATTTTATGTTGGACTTAGGACATTAATTGCCTTTACTAATAGCATACTTGTTGTTTTGAGTGAAGGGCCATCTTTGCTTGCTTCTTCTTTGTATACACAGCAATGTACTGTTTCATGTCAGTCACTGTTTTTGTCAGAAGGAAAGAATGTGTAAAGAGAAAGGGGATGGATGAGCTGTTTGATTCGGAATTAAGGATGCTTAATTCTTCATGTTCAACTCCGGTAAGCTGCAAAAGGAATTGATGACCTATGTGCAACAGGTTGTACATAGGTTTAAGTAGAACGCCTGCTACATCTCTGAAGCATATCTCCCAATTCAGTCATGACCACTCTTGCCATCGCCTTCAGTAAAGGGACTAAATGGATATGGACATGAATGTTGAACTTCATTCACTCCTTGTACAGATGGCCCATCCAAAGCTGAGATCTGTTAATGGGACATCATGATTAAGTTGACACTACCATTGGTCACTGCATTCTTAAAGGACTTCTCTCTCTCTCTCTCCCCACTAAGCTCCCTCACAGATGGCAAAACTAGGCCGTGGTGGAGGCTGTTTAGTCTCACTGATTTTTAGCACCAGGAGTTTGTCTCGCACTGTAAAATCAGCACGAACGGCACTACTGATTGCGCCAGAGGGCGCTGCGGCTTCCTGCCGCTCAAGTAGACATTCTTCTCAAGTGGCAACTTCCTCAACACGAGCTGCAGATTTCTCAACACGAGCGGTCGCGACCTGCTACGACCACCCGCATTGAGAAATCTTCCCAGAAGGAGGTCTAGCGCCCAATTTTTTTCTCACAAGCACTCGGCAACTTAAATTTGGCGAGATGCATGAGAGAAAAAACTCTGGTCCGCGTTACTTCCCACAGTTTTTTGGATCACCCCCACGGGCAAAACTTCATGAACTCCGCGGGTGGAGCAGAATTTTACCCCACCCCTAATTAAACCCATAAACTCAGACATTAGTTCTCCTAACCTTTTTGTAGTATATTTCACCAAAGTGTTTAGATTTTTGCGATTTTGGTCCTGCCTAGCATATTAGCTTACAAGAACGTATATGAAAGATGCTGGGCTGGGAGCAAAGGTAAACTGAAGTCCTCAACAGCTTCAGATGGTTAGATGCTTTGATCACAACCAGGGCTGTGCAAAATTGACTTAATTTGCTTTTGCGCATGTCAGAACCATGTTCAGAGGGCCACGGTGTAAGCAGGAACTACGGGGCCCAATCATGGGGGATGAGGCATTTTGCTCCTGATGTCCAGGGACCCAACCTACTATGGATCCGGAGCAACTGGGTCATGTACACCGTCCGCACTTGGCTCTCAGTGTTGCTCAGGTCGAGCAGTTCAAGACTTCTCGGGGATGCCGAGAGGAGGTAGATACAGGCTGGTAATCACAAGCTCACATCTCACAATACATGCAGCTGCAATAAATGATTGTCCAATCAAAAACTTGCTTTTATGAAAAAAAGGTCTTTCATTTTACAGTAACTACCACAAAGGGAAATATGACCTGCCCAAACAATTTCCACAGTCCTCTGGGGTCAGGGCTTTAGTGTTTCTTATGAGGTTCCATGAGTTCCACTCTCTCCAAGTAGCTATTTCCCATTCTCTGTAGGCGCCAGTTAGGTGAAGCCCACTTGCTCAGGTCTTGGGAGTCCATTTCCAACGCTGTATAAAAGTCAGAAGTGTTCAAGGGGCGAAGCGTTGTCTGCCAAGCAAGTTCCCCTGCAGCCAACTGGCCTGAAATCAGCCTTACCCGCACCTGCAGGATCAGATCGACTGCAGTCCCTGTGTGTGCCTACTTCGAGGGTACTGGAGCTGCCGTGGCTGGCTCCGCTAAATTCTTTGCACATGGCCCAAAGCTGCCTGCACTCAGCAGACCACAAGTTTCTCACCCCCAGTCCTGCAGCCACAGCGACTGGAGGTTCTCCTTGACTCCTCCAAACTCTGTAAGTTCTTTGATCCCTCGATCGGTTGGTGGGTGGGGGGGATGCGACAGTCTGATGCAGGCCCTTAGACGCCACCACTGTGGCCTCTCCCCTCTGGTGATGATTCCGACCAGGTCACAGTTCTAGCTTGATTCCTGTGGCCCCCTCTGGCATACGGGGTCTCTGTCCTTCTACTACACATGGGTTCCGACCGGATCAGCTCAGCCAATTTCTTCACTGCAACCCCTCCTGGCACTCTGCACAGCATTCTCTTCAAAGGCACCTCTTACTGTACAGAGTCTCCAGTTTTCCACAGCGCTACAGCTCCTTCAGTATGGCAATCTCTTTATGGCGGCCCCTGCTGGCATATGGGGCCACCAGTTTCTCACTGCATACGGGTGATGGCCTGTTCGTCGCAGCAACGATCACAGTTTACTTCATGGTGGCATACGAGGATCATCTCCTTTCCCTGCTCAAGTGCAACGACCCAATCAGTGCAGCCTGACCATCACACCTTGCTTAGGGAATCCGCTCAACAGGATTCCCCACTGCTGTCCTTTCCCTCACAGGGCATACTGGTCTTGGCAAGCAGGGAGGCGCTGGTGCTCTAGAGGCAGTGGTCTTGGATTCCCTAGGTGATGTCCCCTCTCCCATCTGGAAGGGTAGCAGGTCTTGGCCCCCAGTCCTAGTCACAGGCAGTAGTCTTGCAGAGCTTCTGCTCTCAATACAGCCCGACCAGCTGCTTGACAGTTGACAAATTTTTTTGTCTCAATTTCCCCTTCTTATAGTACATTCCCAGACATCAAAATGTGAATACGGAAATGCCCTATTTATGGGGCTGGCTGACTATCTCATCACCCGTTTGCAGTTGATGCAAAACGCGGCCGTGAAACTCATCTGAAACAAGGATAGATAAAGCTCTGCGTCTACCTGCATAAAAACCTTGCACTGGATGCCCATACGAAAGAGCAACATTTAAGCTTCTCTGCCATGATTATAGAGTCTTTTATGACTTTATTCCTGTGATTCTCCGATCCAAGGTTGCCCCGTATAAGGAAAGTTGGAGCCGGAGGCCGCTCTTTTACTTCACAGGCTGCAGCCCAATGGAACCCTCTTCTCTTGGATATCCGCTTTACTGGTGACTATAAACGATTCAGGAAAAAACGTAGGAAATGGCTTTTTCCAGATTAATGGACCTCGATCTATTAATCTGATCTTTCCCCAGTGTATTGGCTGATTTATTGTACGGCGGTATTAGCACTGTGATATCCCTCTGGGATGAGTGTATGCGCTCCGCAAATACCATAAAATAAATATGTTTAGAGTCTGTGTCTTTGATGTTTATGTTGTGGGTCTGCTTTCTTTTGAAGTGCCTACTCCCTGTGCTCCCTCTTCCTCCAGAAAGCAGTCTGTTGCAGGAGAAGAACTCGAGAGCTAATAGCCCCACAACACATACCAGGGGAGGGACTAAGCTTCACACCTGGTTATCAACTACAGTGATGTGTATTATAGGGTCAACCCAGGGCCTTAGCCCTACCCTATGTGATTCTCTTTTTAGCTCCATTTCCTGTTTGAGATGTACTCTGGCCCCTTCCTTATGACTTCTCCCTGAATCAAAGAGCACCTTTTGAATTATGCTGGGTGAGCCTGGCTCTCTTTCCAGTTTGCCCTACCCAGCTTACAGTATTACGGCAATACACAGATCTGTCTGAGAGTCCCCTTCTACCTCCTCCTCGTGTTTCACCATGCAGCACTGGGTCTCGCAAAATGGAAACCATAGTCGGCCATGAACTGTACTAGTCACAGGCACACATACAGCCAGCTCATGTGTACAGCATACACGCACTGCACTACATCTTTAATGTATTCTACCACTCACAGGCACACATACACCCAGCACCTGCATTTAAATTAACTATAATTCATGGTAAATACATTTTACCATGCATTACAGCGAATTAAGTCAATTTTGGTAAATATTTACCATGAACTGGGATGTTCAAAATTACATGAACCAAGCCACCGTAATTTAAAATTCACAACCACCTGAGTTGGGTTTGATCCAATGACTTGCACACGAAAGCGCCTTCTATGGATTGCCAGACCACTTAATCATCTGTTCTCTTAGATGTATATAGTAACAACGGGTGCCCTATTCAGATCTCCCCTTTCCCTTTCTAAGAATAATTCTCTAAATCGGGCTGTAACATCAGGCGCAAAATAATATCTCGCAAAAAGAGATGATTTTGTAACTGTTTTGAAAATATTTTTTTCATATGTGTGGAATGTCACAATATACACCATACACGTGCTGCACAGCCCTACATCCTTCATGTATTGTACCTCTCACAGGCACGCATACACCCAGCACATGCATATAACATACACACACTCCACAGTACTGCACTAGCCTGTATTGTACCATTCACAGGCACATATACACCAAGCACATAAACATCACACACACACTGCACAGCACTACACACCAAGTGGATGTAGGCTAAGGGTGAGTTAAGCACACAGAAGCAGAACGTTAAAAGTGATTGAGCCTGTAGACCTAAAAATGACCTGTTCACTTTTACTGATTACTACTCCGTATGATCACTATACGGTATGCTACCACCACCGCGCCTGTGCTGCTCAGCTCCTGGTGAAGCGATACCAAAGGCAGCAACCTTTTTACGGCTGGGAGTAGGGATTTGAGTTCCCCTCCCTGTCGAACAAGACGGCAGTAGGTGAGACAGGCCTATGTCATGGTGCACATGCATGTTCCGTATTTGCCAATGCCAACAAACATTAGGGATCCAGAAAACAGTACAGCTGGGGCACTCTGTGTAGGAGTGCACGTCCATTACCATGCAGAGGACTTTGCAGTCACAATAACCTCATTATGGAAAATGCTAATTCATCATTTTGGGCTGTACTTTAGCATGAAATGCATCCATTTAAACAAGCCCGCCACAAATAAAAGATGTTTTTCCTTTGTGTTTGCTGTAAATTTTTACCGTGAATTGTGCGGTGTGTGGTTATTTTTTTACATGAACTGTACAAAATTACCAGAAATTACATAATTTAGTATAAGAAACGTAACACGAAATTCTCAAAAATATGCGAAATAAGTGAGTTTAATTTCATTTTGCCCAATCCTAATCACTGCCACCTGAGTTATATTTGACCCTAAGACTTGCAAAGAAAATCTTCTCCCACTGATTGCCAGACCAATAACACATCAATTCTCCTAGATGTATATAATAACAGGTATCCTATTCAGATCTACCCTTTTATATTCGTTAAAAAAAGTCTCTAAATCTGGCTGTAACGTCAGGCGCAAATTAATATCTTACATGGGGAGATGATTTTGTGAAATTTGGGCAAAAACTTTTGTTTTATTCCCTGTGTGAAATGTCACATAGGGTTCTAGACACTTACGTCCAGAAACAAAATGTCTTTTTACTTTAAAATTTGTTATGCTGAGATTTTTGATTGGTAATTAATCGGCACCAGCCAATGGCCTATGTCTAAGCTAAGGTGTTTCTTGTAGAATCATGAAAGTCCTTTGGATCCGCTCTCATTCCTCCAGAGGGTGGTACGAGTTTCCACCCCTAGCTACTGAGTACTTAAACTCCATCCTGTCTCTCATGGAACCTACATTATGTGCTGATGATCCCCCTACATTTTACACTGCTTAAATGCAAACCTCATGCCATCTGTATTCTCTGTCTCTTTAATGCTTTCTTCTTGAAGGTGGAGTTCCTACTTTACAAAAACAGCAAAATCTGCGTCTGGCTGCTCAGGCCAATTACCGGTCAATCACCAATCTATGATTCCCATTCATTGGCAAGCTCTTTGAACAGTGCACACCTCTCCAACTGCACGCTGACCTTGCGTCCAGTCACCTTGTTTGGGCCCATCAGTCTGGTTTCTGCTGCTGTCTTTTCACTGTGACTGCACTTTCATGTCCCCATGTACCCTTGGCAGCCTTTGATACAGCTGACCATGAGCCACCTCCACAACTCGTGTCAAACTCTTCTTTTCTTTCACCTTTCTGTTGGGACTCATTTTATCCAGCAAGGAAACCTTGGGCTCTGGGTCCTGGCCAATCCTCTTGGGTTATAGTGTCTACTGGGGTATCAGTCCTTGGGCCAGTCTTGATTTACATTTATATGGAGTACCTGGGGCTTCTAAAGGTGGACTCCAGTTTCCACCTGTATGAGCTCGCATTCAACTCCAATAAAGTATTCTCTCTTCAACATTCAGCTCTTCAGGACTGTCCCAGCACTATGAAAGGCTGGGACACAGGGGCCGGGGCGAGCTCACTTCCGCGACGAGGTACCGACAGACAGAGCGGGCCTCCCTCCTGAGCAGCCTGTCAGGTAGAGGTGAGGCTGGGCTATCCTACAACTGAGGATACCCTGTGTATGACCTGACAAACCAAAAGAAAAAAAGCAGGAATACTGGTGGTGTATCAATATTTATTATTTATCACATATTTGCAGCAGCAATGTTAATATCTGGTCCTGAAGAAAGCCGCTGATACACAGGTTGATCAACAGGCTGAAACATGCTGACCTCAAAGAGACAGTGGTTTTAAATCCATACCACTGTGCTGTTACATTTTACTCCTGTCAGGTAGAACACATTAATAAAACTATTTGGTGATCCTATCTAGGCAGTTTTAATTTACATTTTTCATTTCACACAGCGCTGTAAACCTCACTATAACCCATCATCACACATATGGGATTACTATCCTACTCCCTACCAACCTAAAACATCTCAGAGCTTCTTCCTTAATCCCGAAGTAGTAGTGACTAGGTTTTCCACACTGGTAAGGAGGCCCCATATGATGAAGCATGTCACCCTTGGGTGAGTGAGGGGTCTTATCCTTAAGGGATGTCTTTCCCTTGTGTATAACACATTTTGCAAATTAATATCTTACATAGGGAGATGATTTTGTGAAATTTTGGCAAATACTTTTGTTTTATTCCCTGTGTGAAATGTCACATAGGGTTCTAGACACTTACGTCCAGAAACAAAATTTCTTTTTACTTTAAAATTTGTTATGCTGAGATTTTTGATTGGTAATTAATCGGCACCAGCCAATGGCCTATGTCTAAGCTAAGGTGTTTCTTGTAGAATCATGAAAGTCCTTTGGATCCGCTCTCATTCCTCCAGAGGGTGGTACGAGTTTCCACCCCTAGCTACTGAGTACTTAAACTCCATCCTGTCTCTCATGGAACCTACATTATGTGCTGATGATCCCCCTACATTTTACACTGCTTAAATGCAAACCTCATGCCTTCTGTATTCTCTGTCTCTTTAATGCTTTCTTCTTGAAGGTGGAGTTCCTACTTTACAAAAACAGCAAAATCTGCGTCTGGATACTCGGTCCAGTTACCGGTCAATCATCAATCCATGGTTCCCATTCATTGGCAAGCTCTTTGAACAGTGCACACCTCTCCAACTGCACGCTGACCTTGTGTCCAGTCACCTTGTTTGGGCCCATCAGTCTGGTTTCTGCTGCTGGCTTTTCACTGTGATTGCACTTTCATGTCCCCTGGTACCGTTGGCAGCCTTTGATACAGCTGACCATGAGCCACCTCCACAACTCCTGTCAAACTCTTCTTTTCTTTCTCCTTTCTGTTGGGACTCAGTTTATCCAGCAAGGAACCTTGGGCTCTGGGTCCTGGCCAATCCTCTTGGGTTATAGTGTCTACTGGGGTAGCAGGCCTTGGGCCAGTCTTGATTAACATTTATATGGAGTACCTGGGGCTTCTAAGGGTGGACTTCTGTTTCCACCTGTATGAGCTCGCATTCAACTCCAATAAAGTATTCTCTCGTCAACATTCAGCTCTTCAGGACTGTCCCAGCGCTATGAAAGGCTGGATGTCTGGCTCCTTTCTGAAACTAAATCCTTCTTAAACAACTTCCTGTTAATGTCATCCTCTAGCTGTTGCTTGGCTTTCCTCCTATTCTCTATGGGTATCTATCCTTTTCTCTTTGCTACTGTTTAGAAACCCTGCGTTTCTCTGTAGACTGTATCTTAACTTCCATTCCCATTACAATAGGTTAGTGTCTGCTTGCCCTTTATGCCTGCATCTCCTGAAAAGGAATACACCTTACCATCCTGCCACTGATTTTGGAGCAGTAATCTAGAAGCTCTGGAAATCTATTTATTCCGTCTAGCTTTCTTTGGCTACCAGTTGTGTAAAGTGGAATTTCTCTGAACACAATTTTTAGTGGGCTTATGTTGTAGCCTGGTGTTCATGGTGTGGGAACCCCGGACCAGGTTTTTCCGACAGGAAGTTCCAGCCAGTAATATTGTCTTGAGAAAGGGTTGCATTGCACCTCAGACCTGTTCTTCAGCTCCCACCTGACCCTTAGACAAACATAAGGGGGCGCATGTTATTCTCTCCCCTCTACCCCCAGCCAACATTTTCCCTCCCCTCGGCACCTCCTGTTTCTTCACCCTTACTTCGAAGACACTTCCCATCTGCTCAACATAGGTGGTACATGTCTGCATTACTGGATGCATTTCTACATAGAATTCCAAATTTCATGAATACGGATAATGCGAGTCTGCAAATGTATTCCTCATTCCAAGGGATCTAACTGATAATTGCAGGAATTCAATTAATTGTGGAAATTGCCACCTGTATTGGAAATTCCAGCTGCCCAGAATCTCTATGCAAAATTCCTCACAACCTGTAACCATACCCTACGTGTATGTTTAGTGTACCTTGGTGTCTCTGCGTTTAGGGTATCTCATTACCTTTTTCTGCAGGTTTTTATTTACTGGAAATTGTTTTCTTCAACACAAAGGTAGCGTGTTCTCTTAATGTGGCTTTTCATATGAAATATTTGTATAGATGCTGTTGTAGATTGCAATTTGACCCTATAAATAAACAAGAGTACACACAGAAAACCACTGTAAACTGTCATTATGACTGAAATCCAGCTTTCTTCTGAGTTCTAGTTGCCTATTTGATCAGTCTCATATTTATGGTAGCACCTCTAGCAAAACATGAAAATTGACAATTGTAAGGATCTTACAAACTGTAAAAAATGTTAAGCCAGTATTTCTTTCATACTTCAGTTCACAGGAAGGCCTTTGGATAAAGTTAAGTTCAGAGAAGTTGTCATACATTCAGTTCTACTTGCTGCTGCAGTTATTAGCATGATCATTCCATTTGGCACTGCCCTATGCCTTGACTGGAGAAAACAAATGACCTGATGCTTTTGAAGCATTAATAAAATGCATTGATCAGAGACATGTTGGTATTTAGTGTTGAAGTGGTGCAAGTGTGCAGCTCAGCACAAGGAGAGGAGTTTGCTTTGGGAATCTTCCATGGGAGTTGATGTTGTAATAAACACTGTTGCCTCAGATTTTCACTGAGTGACACATAGATAAGATAGGTTCTCCCAGTGGACTATGCCATGAACCTTTCCTTTATTGTCCAACCATTGTGCAAGAGCTTGTTCTGCAAGATAAGAGAATAGGTTTTGCTGTTGAAGCCTTCGAAAGTAACCTTTAGTGATATTTCCTTAAACTCCTCTAAACCACCATTAAATATGTGTAATCACTAAACCTGTTTGTCGAAGGACAGCCTCACCAATGTAAAAGTCTTATTTCGTTTGATGATGACACAGATTGCAAGATATGAATAAATACTGACTTAATTAAGCCCAGATACATCTAAAGTGGCGTCTGTCTTAATCTTTCCAATTCTGCAGTTAAATCCTGTCAATTTAGACTAAGTGCTTCTTCAAACCAAATCAAGTTTATCGTCTACACTGCTGTGCTCCACATAAAGATTAGGGGTGATCTACTTTGTACATTGCATGTTTGTATTCTAACTTTTGTGTAGTGATCCACAGCCTTGAAAGCACGTCCACTGGTTAAGGGAATTACTTCTGTCGGTTGTGCATGGCTGAAAGAATGTGAGCATATTGTGTGACCTATATGGGAAGAGTTTTGGTGTTGAGGTTCAGGGATGCTTCAACTGTCTTGCAGCAAACATGTGGCTGTGATTAAGCATGAGGTGAAGGGAAGAGATACAAGTAAAATATATCGACACTAGTATATATATCTACAGGGCTTCGGTTAGGGGGTTTGCATATTCTAAATTAGCTCTACATATGCCCTTCATTGTGTCAACGTGAACTTGTTGCTGTGCTTTAAGCATGAGGTCCAGCAGAGCAACTTAACAGGGATGCAATTGTGCTTGCATATATTTCCCATCGTCTTTAGTTTGCTGTTCAAACGTTTGCATTGGATGGCATTGTAATGGTTTGCAAATTAGACACAATGTTGTGCCATTGCGATCTTACAGTGTTGTGTATACCTCAAGTGCGAGGTTTGATGGAAAGAGCAGTCCAAACATGAAGGACCAGCTATCTCTGAGGTGAACTGAGCCTGACTGAATCATCTGAATGGTGGCAGCTACTTCTATCAACTTCCTGAATTCGAGATGGTAAAGGAAAATCCTTATCCATACTGGTTGCGAGTACTAAAGTTTGATTCTGTTGCACCTGCTAGGTTCAATAAATGCAGAAACATTTAAGGTAAATTCTGTGAGAGACGACTCGTGTACAGAACATCTGTCAGGAAGCGCAGAGAGAGTACTAACAGATAATACACTGTCTCTTGAATGCTTATTTTCTCTTACTTTGCCTTCGCTGTATGAGGGTGGGAGAATGGAAAACTATTTAAGGAAGAACCGTATCTAAAATGAGCACCCTCTCTGCAGCTCGCGGCTTCTACCATAGCCCATGATGCTAATGTTGCAGGGGGTGTTCCATAAAGATTTCCCCAAAGTGAAGGGAAAATGGTATCATTATCCTTGTTGCAAATTATCCAACAGCAAACTTTCGCCATGGGGCATAGTTTGAGTAGGATACTGTAAAATAAGCCTGGCTATCCTTTATCCGTAATCTCTGCTATCTTGCATGTGGCATTGGCGAACAATCTCTAGGTGATAAGGCTCTAGGTTCCAAGAGGCGATATCTCTGTAGTCTCCGGTGTTTGTGGATAGATACCCTTGTGCCTTATAAACCAAAGTACAAATCACTTGCTCATACAACTCTTGCACTGTAGCCTTTGTACTCTCCCCGGGGACCGATGAATACCATTGAGCAACTATGAGCGTAAATTAAAGGTAATGAGGCCAACATGAATAATTTTGGGGCAACTCTTGAAATTTACAAAGACAAGATATGAACTTTAATGATGTCACTGTTGGACTTTAATGGTCCAATCAAATGCAAGAATACGTCCAGAAAACAACGTAGAGAGGAATGTAGATAATCCCATGGCTCATTTGTGCTAATCACTTATAAGAAAGTTTCCCTAAATGTAGATTGTTTTTAGTTGCATGTTTTTCTTTGCCCATTTGAAATTCAAGTAATTTGAGCGAGTGATTAGAGATTGGCAATTTCATTCCTGCTCTTGTAGCTGAAAGCCTGAGTTATTCAGTAATCGGTGTAAAGTGCAATAACACGATACCCTGAATACTGACTGAACTGCTTTCATAGGTTTTCCACTTTAAATTATTTGTGAATATTTATGAATATAGAAGTGACATTAAAAAAACTCAAATGACCCAAATGGTAAGCCGAATAGCAACCTCCTTGTGCCCTCTGCATTTTGAATAATCCCAGTGTAGCATAAATATTGTGTAGTTAACACTGGCACTATGTACGTGTGGTGTGTGTGTATGTGTATATCTATATCTGTGTGTGTGTGTGTGTGTGTGTGTGTGTGTGTGTGTGTGTGTGTGTGTGTGTGTGTGTGTGTGTATATATATATATATATATATATATATATATATATATATATATATTTACACATACATAAATATATAATACTAGGGATCGAATTAGATACAATTTGATCAAATGTTTCTGTACTGTATTTTGCACAATTTGCACACACATTTGGCTTTTTGCACTTTATTGAGATTTTGTGTTTTTTAACTGAATTTTAGTATTTGATGTTCACAATTTATAGAATTTGTATTGTGAGCAATACTGATTCAATGTCAACAATAGGTATTTAAACCAGTATTAGCCTTCAATGTGGCAGACAAATACAAATCTAATGAAACAGCAAATACTAGTGGTATTAGGACACAACAAACCATGATTGAATGTGACTAAAACAATGTGAATCGAAAAACTACATTGTAACATTAACAAATAGTATGTTTTCTATGTTTACAGCCGCTGTGTGTTATCTGTGCACTTGTCACTTTAAATACAAAAAGAAATAATGGGATAAAATCACGTGCTAACTTACGAGTGCGTCATGTAATCAAGGCTCCGGGCTGAAACGCGTCATGGTTGTCATCCTGTGGAATTAAAATAATTCACCAGCGCGAAATTTGTGCTCCATTCTTCTTCAACGGCGGGAGAAAGGAGGAGTGTTTTGGATGTGTGTGTGTGTGTGTATATATATATATACTGAAAAAACGAAACGGTTAAAGTGAGGTATGATAAAATGATCTGGTTTTGTTTAAATAAAAAAAAACTTATACATTCACTAAAAAAACAAAGGTTAAAGTAGACTTTGAAAAATCTTAAAAGTATTACTAGACCCACAGGTCTAGTGACTAGAAGTATCAACTCGACCTAACAATTCACTCGCCCCGCAATTCATTCTCGTTCCTACCCAGGAACGCCGTGCAGCTTCTTTTCAACTGCTCCGAAAGGATTTAAAACGAGTATTTGCAATGCAATAGGTCTCACATTTACAAGAGTTTAAGCTATTGGCATTCTAAATGACAATGCCTTTTGTTTATGTGTTGTTTTTAAAACATATAAATAAAAGGCATTGCCATTTACAATGTCAATAGCTTAAACTCTCGCAAATGCGAGACCTATTGCATTGCAAATGCTTTTTTTTTGTAAAAAGCACTCATGTCCCGGTGTCAATTTAATAGCGGCCGCGCACCTTTCTTTAGACGCGGCTCGTGTAAAGAAAGGGGGGCAGCCTTCATTAATGTGAAAGTGCGCCTAGAATGCGCCTAGAATGAACGCAATGAACGTAAATTGTTTCACTTGTATTTGTTACATTTGATTTTCATGAAGAAACATAATTATTTTTGCTTTAAATGCAAGAAATGTCATAAAAGTATGTCCATAAGTTTATTTATATCTGTCTGGAATATTATTCGATTGAATAATTGCACTTGAACAGTTCATTGTTTGATTTTGAATATTTAAGCACAGAGTCTCAGAAGACTCAATAAGCACAGTGCGCAGCGAATCCTTGGTGGTTTGTTTAGAGCTAATGTTTGTCTAGCACCTGAGAGGCAGCAAGTGCGACGCTGCAGCACCTATGTAAGATAGACTTTCAATTTGGTTTAAACTTCTCAGCAATTAAGCATAGGGAGTGCGCTTCCAACCCCCTTCAATTACTGTATCAGCGTGGCCTGCTATGAAAATAAATAAAGTGTTGTGAGAGAACATGTCCTGTCTGCAACAGCAGGCAAGTGAAAACCAATTCAGAAAATAGTGCTCCGAGGCTGTAATTAAAACTTAGAGAAACAACACATGTAATGGGGGGTGTCCTCATGGGAGGTTAACAAATGAGACCAAGCGGTACTAAGCCTTTTGACCAATGAAAAGCCACAGTTTACAAAGGACAAGGACACAAGCCAATGAAAAATATGGCTGGAGCTTCAAATCCATACCTGAATACTGCACGCCTCGCAGAGCAGCGCATGCGCTGCCCAGGCTCATCCTAAAAAAAACACAACATGACTGTCAGCCCTTAGGTGGCTTCATTTTCCACTGTAAATCATTGTATTGAACGAGCAGAGCATCCGAGGGCGTGGGTGTGACCAGGACTACCATAGAATGCCATGCATCAAATGTAGCCCTAAGGATGCCATGCAGGGCACCTTTCTGTTTTTCTTTTGTTTGTTCATGCATGTGTGACTGTAAAATTGCAGGTGCAGGCTAGTGTTTGCCTTGGATGTTAGAGTGAGGGAATAACAGTGTGTGCCTGTGTACGTGTCTGTATGTTCATGCCTATTCTTTTTGATAATTGCCTGTGTTTGTATACAGTGCCTCGGTCAATTTTAGGGTCTTTGTGCTCCTTTGCTGTTTGTGTATGTGAGTATACATGCTTCTGTCTTCAATGAGTGCGTGTGGTTGTGTTTATCTGCTCTGGTACTGTGGTTGTGCGAGTAGGCATACTTCAGTCTAGAACTATCGTCATCACAAGTGACTTCCTTTAAAATTACAGAGAGGAGGACTGTGTAGTCTTGATAAGTTAATGAGCCTTCCCTATGGCTCCCAGCCTACGCTGCATTCCTTTGCTCACCCCACCCACTTTTCTCCCAGCATCTCAATAAACCGGAGCGGTTCGTGTAAAGCAGCCCAAAAATACCTTAATTGCTCAGGCCTTCCCTTGCCTCTCACACCATTAAGTGGAGGTTCAGCGCCATAAGGGGGCCCATCTGAGCCGAAAGCCCTGCATGCAGAAACCACCCACTGTAAACACATCCTGCTCCTTCTCACCCCTGGTAAACATTACCACTATGAGGACATTTTAGAAATCCTGAGTTATCAATTGCACTTAAATTCACTTCAGACCAAGGAGAGGGAAGACCCTTGTTCTTTTCTGCTCTCCCACTCTACCCCTCTCCAGTACTTCTCCAGGTCCCACATCTGACTGCTGTATATTTTTTTTCCACACATGCTGGTATCTTTAATATGGGGACAGGATGTGGCCTAGCTGCTGGAGCTGCCGGCTTTGTAACTGCAGAACCAGATTGGAATCATCTTTAGGAATTCCATGTAGACCTTTTAAATCAATGTGTAAACTTGGCTCACTGTACAGTGCTACAAGGACGATCCACAGGCCGTGCATCAGCAGCGTCAGGTGAGAAACTGTACGCGAGAAAGGAAAACCCCGCGATATGAACAGCGCCAAAGCCTTTAATCACAGCCAAACTTGTTGCTGAAGTACTATTTAATATCTCTTTCGTGCTGTCCTCCTCAAGATCAGCGGTGGACCACCGTTTGCCTGCATCACTCTTGTATGTGTGCTTCTGTCTTGGATGAGTGCCTTTGTGTCTGTGTGTGCGGTTGTGCCGCGTCTGTGCTTAAATGTGAATGTTGTGGGTGATTGTGTATGCTTTTGTTGTTGCGGCCCCTTACAGTAGTGGCAAAAGTGGGCCTTCGTGCAATGCACTGGTCATTGCAGTTCCCATCCACCACTAGCAATACAGCTACATGGCAATCAGCAGGGTTGTCCTTCCTTCGATTGGTACAATACCCCAATTCCCAACGGTGTTCCCTTGTGTACACGTGCACTACTAAGACCTAATCTCTTTAGAACAGCACGCTTAATAATGTATGGCAAGCAGTCGATCCTCTATTCTGAACTGTCTTACAGGATTTTACTACAACACAAGTCTGAAGAATCTGCATTCCCCTGCACCCGTTTTAGTTACTCACACAGCTGTTTCAATTCGCACCTCATTCAGCGCCAGCCATTGTCAAGGTACCTGTGTAAAATGTGAAATAGCCTTTCCACCAGCTCTTCGGGAGGAGGCGGAGGACCCCGTTTGAACCGCAGCATTTCCTGCTATTAATAATTTTCATTGGCTGACAAAATCTGCCAGGGCTGCTTTCAGTTCCCAGTCCAGCCAATGGCTGTGGTCAGGTTCACTGTAACATGACACAAACACTTGCTTGCCTCCTAGTTACATCTGCCGCTTAAATACAAGGGCATAATACATTTGGAAAGTTGATGGGAAACAATGTTATTATTAAGGCCGAGAAGGAGAGTGAGCTGCACCCCCTTACCTGCTGCTGTGCATGGGCTGCTGCCGGTGGGGTGGCCACTTATTTAGTGGGGCACCATTGGAATATGGCACTCCGACTGGGCCCGGCCAGTTCGCCGCAACCACAAATCTGTACTCCCGTTTGGCAGGCGCTGGCAACGTCAGTTTAAACCCTTCTTGGGCTGTATATCCTGCTGTGGCTCATTGTAATCAGCCAATGAGAAGTGTGTAAGCATACCTATATACTACAGGAGAGCGCAATCTAGCTGCCATCTGATTGACTGATTGCACCCAAGCCTCAGCAGTCCGAAAGCACGTTGCAATCAGCCAATCAACACCTTTTCTTTCCCACATTTATAGTGTTTTCAAACATTTTACCCTGCTGCCCCCTAAAGCCTCGTACTGGCACTGCACTAGATGCAGTAAGGACTCCGTTTAGCACAGTGAAGTAGTGTGGCTCACTGGTTAGAGGCGGCAGACCCGAGAGCAGAGGACGGCCCGGGACCAGGGTTCGATTCCCGGCGCGGCAGGTTTCTGGACCAGGGTCAGCGGACTCGATAATTCTCTCGCCTCGGTGCCCACTCTGATCAGCGATCACACTCGGCAACTCTGGGCATTAGCTCGCCTCATCTTCACTAACGGCCCAACCAGACCGCCGGGGATGCCTGGTCTCACCCTGGAGATACCCATTAAGGGACCATCTCTCAGGGAAGCCAGGAAGGGTTTCGCAGCAGTCAAAGCGCCTTGGGACCCTACGGGTAAGTAGTGCGCTATATAAATGCCTATACATACATACATTTACACAGTGGCAGAGCTCACTCGCCACGCTGGTCAAGTAAGCCTGAAAACTGGCTCATCCTGAAGGAAAACGACTTGCCATAGCGAGTGGGCAAGTACATTTTTCGAGGCCTGTTAAAGTAACGTTAAATTTGGGTGACTATGTCAGCGACAACATTAACGTCTCTGGGACGGGGGGCGTGAGCCCCCTCACTTTTTTTGGAACTGTTGGCCCCAGTTGTGGACTCCCGTATGCCTATAATGGTTCAATGAGGGAGGCAGTGCGCCCCCTCTGCTTATAAAATGCATCCTTAGGGATGGGCTCCTTGGGGCCTATAATGGCTCGGGTATGGGTGATGCGTGCCCCTCTCACCTTATTAAATGCGGCCCAGGGGGTAGGCTCCCCAGGGCCATCATTATCTTTCAAATACCACTTGTGATACATTCAGTGGCGTGCCACAAAACAACTTGTATACAACACCATAGGCATACATATAAAATATCAAAGCATTACATTGACAACATTACATTTATCCTTATGTGCCATCTCAGGTCACAATTAGTGCATATTGTGGAAGGGATGTCCTGCAGTGTAACCCTAAAAACGGTTACATGTTATTGGATATTTGGGGACATATTTTTCCCCTCAGTGATGCATTCCATACGGTACTATGCGGCCCTTGTGTGGTCGTAGATCGTTTATGTGGTCATGGAGGTATCCATACTCCCCTCGCCTGTTTTTTGAATTAATTCCTTATTTCTTATTAGTAGAATGACTCCTGGCCATTTGAGTTCATATGCTGACACATTTCGACCTTCTTATTGGGCCTGAGTGCTTTTTGAAGGTCTTCTTTAGGGCTGGCGGAATATTTGTGTAGGACAGATTGAAGGAGGTGAAAAGTTAAATTATATTACTGAACCCCACAGAGTACAGAGTGTATGGATTTTAGCACTGGTTAGCAGTTGTAAAGTGCCCGGAGTGCTAAAGCCATAAAAAAACGAGGTTATAAAAAAAGGGAGGAGGAAGGTAATAAGTTTGGGGATACCCCTCAGAAAGTCTCGGAAATAGGTATTTAATATTTTTGTTTTGCCTTTCAGTCATATGATGTGTTTATTAAACTGCACAGTGGCATTTCAGGCCGAGTCTGGAGAGGGACGCGTTCTAATTTATGGTACCTGGAAATGAGGTTGGGAGTAATTGCTACCATTACAGTATTCAGGTTTGTTCTTTCAACCAGGAAACATTTTTCTGTGAAACGTACCCAAAAACCGTGACGGTGCATACTGTGAGGCCCTATACTCTTTTTGATAAGGGCAGAAAGCTGCTCCTTTACCTATCCGCAGATTATTTATATTTTTAATGCTCTGTCCGGCTGTAGGAAGGGTAGTGTTTCACAAGAGAACTCACATTGTAAAAAGGGTAGCCCTGTAGTGTCACTGCCTCCAAGGGTCCTGCCCCTCCGTGAATCCTAACGGACGTGGGTCCCAAGCTTTTTCACAATGGCAATTATCAGAAATAGAATAAGGAAATTCCCTCACTATTGTCTTTTTCAGTGGGGACGTGTTCATAGCCCTGAAGAGAGTCCAGCACCCTCTAGGGGCACCAGTGGACTGAAACATGTTGGCACTAGGGTTTTAGGACCATAATAACCTAACCAACCCTTTTGATCTTTAATTTTAATATCCCTGACAGATCCAAGAATAAAGGGAAACTGGGATCTGTCCGCAGATTTTTATTCTTTATTCCCCCTGGCCAATAAGATCTCTTAATTGCTCCCTGAAATACGGCCGCGCCCACCCTGACTTTTAGGCATCAGGATGACCTGATGATGAAGCATGACACCACTAGGGTGTGTGAGGGTAAATAAAATAAAAGGACGTGCTTCCTTCCCCACCGTCTAGTAGACCCTCGTCCTTAGTTTCACATAGGGACTTCCCATCACTGTTGGATCAGGTTCCATCCCAACGGAAGTCGTGAACACGATTTCTGTACTAGAGGAGTACCTACTGTGATCTAGTGTTAACACATGGGAGGGTGTGCTCCTTTTTTAGAGTTCCTCTCGGCCCTTACATTAGTGAGGAGGTTCGCTTCCTCATTATACCTTTGTGTACCACAAAACATGACTGCCTGATCCTTCACAAATGAAAAGAGCCAAGCAATGGCTTTTATTCTGGATACTAACCTAGCTGACTAGAAATGAGGACCCGGAATTAAAGACAGCTGTGTGATCCAAAAGGATAAGGGCAGCAGAAGCAACTTCGTCCTAAGGATGTTGCTACTGGTTTATGATGACCAGAGCAGCTTCTTTACCGTGGGTGACTGTCACTGTTGAATCTAGATACCTAATGAAGATTACATATTACTAGAGCACAATTTTTAAAAGTTGTAATATACGAGCCAGACAAGTGTATAAAGGAGATCCTGACTTAACAGGTAAGAAGGATGCTGTGGTATCACTAGTATTTAGAGATTTGAATTCAGCCAAGACTGGATAATCTCTTTCAGAGGCATCAGGAAGAATTTCAGGGATAGTACCAATGAGAGTCAATCAAGATACATTTAAGAATTTTCCAGATGAAAATGGAAGTCCAAGACCGACAAAAGTGTTAAATGGTAGCAACCGATGAGTCATAAGAAGCAGATGTTGAAAATTCAGTAGGGTATAGCACCCTCCATAGCCACAATAATATTAACTCCTTCCCTCGATAGGTTTTATATGATGGAGAAATCTACCCGCAGATTTCCTACCATACAATATTCCCTAGGCGTCAGACTTGATCCAGAAAATCTTAAGCCGGTGGCATCAATTGGTTCCATGTGGTCTACGCCAGATGTGACATGCACATCGCCTATTAGGTGCCACCCCAGCACCTAACGTTAGTTCTTTTCTTTCCATGTCATCAACGCAGATCCAGAGAGTGCTTTCTCAGTCTGTTTTTTTTAGACTATTTTTCTGACGATTTGTCAACCCGTTTTGAGCCTTTTGCTTCCAGAGTGCTCAGGGATGTCCCCTAAAGACCTGTGGTTGCTATGACAGACCCCCACTTGGTTTTCGTCTGGTGACGGCCTCGCCATGAATCCAAAGATGGTATTGGAGGGCCCGATTCACAGAATGAATTTAAGACTCAATTCTATACTAACTTAAGACAGACTTAAGACAGACTTAAGACAAAATCCTAACTTAAGTCTGTCTTAAGTCTGTCTTGAGTCTGTCTTGAGTCTGTCTTGAGTCTGTCTTGAGTCTGTCTTGAGTCTGTCTTGAGTCTGTCTTGAGTCTGTCTTGAGTCTGTCTTGAGTCTGTCTTGAGTCTGTCTTGAGTCTGTCTTGAGTCTGTCTTGAGTCTGTCTTGAGTCTGTCTTGAGTCTGTCTTGAGTCTGTCTTGAGTCTGTCCTGAGTCTGTCCTAAGTCTGTCCTAAGTCTGTCCTAAGTCTGTCCTAAGTCTGTCCTAAGTCTGTCCTAAGTCTGTCCTAAGTCTGTCCTAAGTCTGTCCTAAGTCTGTCCTAAGTCTGTCCTAAGTCTGTCCTAAGTCTGTCCTAAGTCTGTCCTAAGTCTGTCCTAAGTCTGTCCTAAGTCTGTCCTAAGTCTGTCCTAAGTCTGTCCTAAGTCTGTCCTAAGTCTGTCCTAAGTCTGTCCTAAGTCTGTCCTAAGTCTGTCCTAAGTCTGTCCTAAGTCTGTCCTAAGTCTGTCCTAAGTCTGTCCTAAGTCTGTCCTAAGTCTGTCCTAAGTCTGTCCTAAGTCTGTCCTAAGTCTGTCCTAAGTCTGTCTTAAGTCTGTCTTAAGTCTGTCTTAAGTTTGTCATAAGGTAAAATCCTAACTTCTGTGAATACCAAAAGGAGTAAGTTCATTCTGTAAATACCAAAAATAGTAAGTGCATTCTGTGAATACCAAAATAGTAGTAAGTTTAGGATTGAGACTTAAGTTCATTCTGGTAATCGGGTCCGGAGTGTTCCTCCAAGCTTCTCCAGGCCTTGTCATGAGAAAGGTCCCAGACCTTCTCGCTGAGCCGTTCCCGGCACTTGTCATCGCGCTCGAAGTTGTTGTCGGGTATGTCGCACAAGATATCTATAAAATGTAAGAAGTCAGTACACTCTTGGACTTCACCACGCCTGTTCAAGTCTTCAGATAAGGCGCTTGAATTATGCCACCGATCCAGATCCCGCTCCCATATGTGAGTTGTGGAGCCTGAGTCTAGGTTGGCTCCCCGTCTCACATACCCAATTAAGAGCTTTATGAGGCCAACCACCTCATTTGATACTGCTATCTTACATGAGACAGTCCTTTGGCCTTAGTTTAGTTCTCTATGCAGAGGATACTCAAATAATTGTAAAACTAACCGGTCACCTCAAGGGACGAAGAGGATCAACTAGTGCTTTATTATGAGATTCTACCACATGGTGGCACTGTAAGTGTGTTTTTTAGCAAAGTCAATTACTATTTAATATATCTTAATAAAAACGTGAGAAAACTAGGAAGAACTTAAACATACTCTTTACAGTGATATGTGGGTAGCACCAGCTGCAATCGGCCTGTGTGAAATACCTTGGCTCCTAATTCTTTACAAATTTAGCACGGGGCTCAACTATGTGATTGCTCCTCCAAGCTCCAATATTGGATGACAGCCCTTCTAAAGTGTAACAGTGGCAAGACGGAAATCCTATGCCCATTAAACCCTCACCTTTTTGGGAACTACCATTTTGCATCCCTCCCCTCCCCCATCTTGAACACTGTGTCCACCCCTGTGAAAGATCTCTGTGTAAAAGTTGACACTTCTTACTTAGCCAGATCAGATTTTTTAGCAGTGAATTGCTGTTTTCCAGTTGTATTCAATAAAACAGGTTTTGTACCTTTTTCCATTTCCTTATAAGGTTCAAATGTGGAATGCTTTTTTGTCAACTTGCTTGGACTACAGTAAATCGGTTTATCTTGATCTGCCAACCGTTTTGATTCAGAAGTTGTTACTGATACAAAACTACCCTGCAAGACTGGACCATATCTCACAGGCAGGAGCCTGAATTGTTTGGTCTCAAGTGAAAGAGTGAATTTTTAATTCAATGTGGTTGGTGCACAAAGCCATTTTTAGGTCTCGCCTAGCTATTGCGTGAGCGATGCTGTGCGAGATATTAAGTAAGGGGCTTCTGAAAGTGCTCCCAAAGGCTGCTGGCGGATCCCATGAGCCACAGGGTCAAGGCTGATTTGCATATGGCCATGTCTGAACTGGGGGGGGGCTTGGTAAGCAAATTAACGATGGATTAAACCCAGATCTGTGACTGGGTTGATGTTTTGCCATTGTGCAACATTCCGTCCATCATCTTGTGTGTTTTGCTGTTCACCCTATGTGGGAAGGGTATGCCCAGACGTGGGTCCTGTGCTCACTATGCCACTGGAGTCAAGCCATCCTGCCTGAAGACGGCTGATAGCCAGAAACTGGTCCTAAGATACTTGATTCCGGTCCAGGGAAGACATGGCTTGGTAGTTCAGACTTGACTGTTCCCATGAGGCACAGGGTCAAGGCAGATTTGCATATGGCCATGTCTGAACTGGGGTGGCTTGTTGAGCAAAACAACGATAGATTCCACCCAGATCTGTGACTGGGGGTGAATATTTTGCCATTGTGCAACATTCCGTCCATCATCTTGTGTGTTTTGCTGTTCACCCTATGTGGGAAGGGTATGCCCAGACGTAGGTCCCATGCTCACTACGCCACTGGAGTCAAGCTATCCTGGCTGAAGACGGCTGATAGCCAGAAACCGGTCCTAGGATACTTGGTTCCGGTCCAGGGAAGACATGTCTTGGCAGTTTGGACTGGACTATTCCCATGAGGCACTGGGTCAAGGCTGATTTGCATATGGCCATGTCTGAACTGGGGTGGCTTGGTGAGCAAAATAATGATGGATTAAACCCAGATTTGTAACTGGGGATGAATATTTTGCCATTGTGCAACATTCCGTCAATCATCTTGTGTGTTTTGCTGTTCATCCTATGTGGGAAGGGTATGCCCAGACGTGGGTCCCGTGCCCACTACGCCACTGGAGTCCAGCTATCCTGGCTGAAGACGGCTGATAGCCAGATGCTTGATTCCGGTCTAGGGAAGACATGGCTTGACAGTTCGGTCTGGACTGTTTCCATGAGGCACAGGGTCAAGACTGATTTGCATATGGCCATGTTTGAACTGGAGTGGCTTGGTGAGCAAAATAACGATGGATTAAAAGCAGATCCGTGACTGGGGGATGAATGTTTTGCCATTATGCAACATTCCGTCAATCATCTTGTGTGTTTTGCTGTTCAGCCTATGTGGGAAGGGTATGCCCAGACGTGGGTCCCGTGCTCACTACGCCACTGTAGTCGAGCTATTGTGGCTGAAGACGGCTGATAGCCAGAAACCGGTCCTAGGATGCTTGATTCCGGTCCAGGGAAGACATTGCTTGGCAGTTCGGTCTGGACTGTTCCCATGAGGCACAAGGTCAAGACTGATTTGCATATGACCATGTCTGAACTGGGGTGGCTTGCTGAGCAAATTAACGATGGATTAAACCCAGATCTGTGACTGGGGGTGAATGTTTTGCCATTGTGCAACATTCTGTCCATCATCTTGTGTGTTTTGTTGATCAGATTATCAGTGACACACACAAAGCTAATGCAATCGAGAACCTGAAGATAAACCACAGGGGATGGGGAGCGAAAGCAACCTAGTGATGGACAAAATGCCTTGCAATTACGCAAAAGGAAGGGGGGCGTGCGTGCGGCACGGACACCCTTCATTTCGGTAACTAACTGTTGAGGAGCTATTGTGGGGAGTCACGGGCCAACCACATGCATAGAGCAGTACCCGTCAACGTGTGCCCGCTGTCTTTGAGAACACCACAAATGCCACCAGAAGAAAGGCCTCTGGACAGCCCCTTAATGCTCGCTCCCCATATTTCACGTTTTAAGGAGCTGCTGCTGCCCCCCTGGTTCTGGCTCCACTGCTCAGCTGCGAGTGATATGAGGCACGTGCTACTAGCCTCTCACTATCCCGCCAGCTAGCGATGCGGTGCACACTACAGCGCATCTGCTGCTGCACCAATCGTTGCACAGGCGCTACTGGGCGTGCACATCAGCATGGACCGTGTTCCTCGCACGCACAACAGTTCACTAGTTCTTGCACCAATCCTACACAGACACACTCTCTCCCCCTCCCTCGGAGCGAGGCTACATCAGTAGACCCCACACACACACCCTCCATCCAACACATCGCCCTCCGTCACAAGATTCTTGCCACTAGTGCAGGCCTGTCCCTCACTTAGTGACACCCAACATTCCCCCACCTCACAGGGAGTGTCGAACGGGGAGACGAGACAAAATGAGACGACAATAATTTGGAAGACCACATCCCGCTTATTACACACTGTTTCCATACGACGTAGAGCCTCTGCAACCCCGGGAGTAGTGATGTGTCTGAACAGACCCCCCTGGATATAGCGGCACAAAAATGAAAATTTAGCGGCACAAAAATGGAAATTTAGCGGCACAAAAATGGAAATTTAGCGGCATTTTATTATGGGATTTTTTCGACACGAAAAACACAGATATCTTATTGTTTGAGTTATTTTACAACATGGAGCTATGTACATTTTGTTTATTCACAATTCAGCCCATTTGTTTTGGTTAAAAGGCATGTTAATCTTGACCATGTACGTTCAGTTCTTCTGAGCACTCCAAATCTAGACCAGTATTGTGCTGCTGGTTATAATGTAAAAACAATAATACCAAGATCATGCAGCACATTTCAAAATGCGGTAAATACAAGTCAAGTGCTTAAAAATCAATCCACCTAACATCTACAGTTGAAAGTGGTGGAGAAATAATGTTGCTAAAACCTGCACAGCTAAAATATGAATTAATCTGTGGGCAACCCTGTGACAAAAAGCACCGGAAAGAAAAAAAAATGGACTTTGGGCTCCAAGGAATGCAATGTGGGCCCCCTGGGCCCGCCACGTGCCCCGTGTGCGGCAGGCCCCACCGGAAAGAAAAACAAACTGACTTTGGCCCCCCTCTGGACCTGCCGCGTGCCCCGTGTGCAGCGGGCCCCACCGGAAAGTGAAACAAACTGACTTTGGCCCCCCGGGGCCCGCCGCGTGCCCCGTGTGCGGCGGGCCCTACCGGAAAGTAAAACAAATTGACTTTGGCCCCCCGGGGCCGGCCGCTTGCCCCGTGTGCGGCGGGCCCCACCGGAAAGTAAAACAAATTGACCTTGGCCCCCCGGGGCCACCCGCATGCCCCGTGTGCAGCGGGCCCCACCGGAAAGAACAACAACTGTAATTTGGCCCCCGGGGCCCGCCGCGTGCCCCGTGTGCGGCGGGCCCCCACAGTAGCAGCAGGAAGGTACGTACCTGTACTCGTCGTCCCGGTCCTTGCTCCCTCCAGCGCTCCCTCCTGGCTCCTGCTTGCTCCCTCGCCGCCGGCTGCCGAGGAAGGTACCTGTACTCGTCGTCGTCGTCCCGGTCCTTGGCCTCCTGCTTGCTCTCCCTCGCCGCCGGCTGCTTCCACCTTCACCTCTTCCTGACCTGGGTGTCCCGCGAAATGCTGGATCGGGGAGAGTGAGGAGGCAATAAGAAGACGAGCGCGTCCGAGAGCAGAGCAGTTTTTATTGGCTCTCCGCGTGTGCCCAATGAAAACGGCGGATTTTGCGGTCGGTTTGCCAAAAATCGCAGGATTTCCACAAAGCTGCAGATTTCGCAATTTTTTTGGGGGAAATCGCGATATCCTGGGGGGTCTATCTGAAGCCATCACTGTATCCGTGCGGAGACCCAGGTCAGTTGTTTTAACCCACTGGGAGGGGGTTTGAAGTGTCATCTATTCGGTATATCTGCTGTTTCATTGGGATCAATTATTGCAGCACAGAGGCTGTGGCTCTCTGGAATTCTTGTGTTGTAACGTATGCGACGGGTGCAACAAATTATACAAAGAACATGATTTTCACAAACATTTCCTGCAGTTTATCAAGAGTAAAATGACTTTATAAATGTTTAATTCACCGAGCCGCTGTTACAAAGAAGGGTTTCCGAGGACACCAGGGCTTGATTTTAACAAGCATTTGCAATGCAATAGGTCTTAATAGATTAAGCTATTGGCATTGTAAATGGCAATGCCTTTCATTTATGTTTTTAAAAACCAACATGTAAATAAAAGGCATTGCCATTTACAATGCCAATAGCTCAAACTCTCATTACTGCGAGACCTATTGCATTGCAAATGCTTGTTACTCCTGGTCGGTGCCGCTACCAGAGTTTGGCGATATTCCCCTGACTGCTGTTAAAGATCTAAAAACAACGTTCTTCTGGAGATTCCTAAGTTTTGTCTCAAGACCACGGGTGGTAGGTCCTTTTCTTCTGCAGAAATAAAATGGAACCTCATGCCCATGTACCTATGCCAGAATCTCACGTTCTGAAATTCTATCCCCTCAATGACTTTGGTCTCTTGCTTTGTAGTCTGTTTTGAAAAGTTACGATGTTGACTTAGTTTTTTTTGTTTAGCAGCAAGAAACCCTAGTTACGGTGTATGCTGGGTTTTACAAACACATCTAAATTAAACTGAAAATTGTCAGATACTTGCAATGTAATTGTTGACCTCTCATTGTTCTTAAATGTTACATTGTTTACAAAACTGTCACTACCAGAAACAGCTGCTGCTGAGACAAGCTTCACCTCATAAACCTACTTTGTCATCACAGGATATTTTGCAGCCCATCAGTGTTAGTTTAATTTGCTTATATCAACAAGCATTGGCATAGCCAAAAGGTCTCGCAATTGGGACCTAATAAGTGTTTAGTAATGCAACAGTTGGTGTTGTTGCACCAAGGACATTCTGCTGCATAACTAAATACTTATAGGGTCCAAAACGCGAGGCCTATTGGCTATGCCAATGCTTGTTCGTTTTTTGTTGCTGCTTTGTTTAGGTTGCCAGATCTACTATAGCTGGACATGGTTCTTGTTAACAGTTCTTTCCATCAAATGAACTTGTTTTCATTGCTCTGAATGTTGTTTCCATTCTGGTTGTAGGAAGCAGTAATTCCTGGGGGTGTGGGGGCTGCCTAGCTGTGCGCCTAACTTTGCAAATGAGAAAAAGCCTGGTGTAGGCGTAATTTACAAGTGTGGTCTGAGTGAGCCCCAGGCAGCATGACTCACTAACACAGGAGTTCATGCACTGCACCTGCATACTCCGCATGGTTTAAGGAAACTCGACCCACTCCCTCCCATGCTTCGAACACATATTTACCAAGAAACTCTGAGAAGAGCCTGCCTGCTGCACTGACGGCTGGTGGTGTGTGTCCCTGGTGGAAGCGTGCACTGACGGCTGGTGGTGTGTGTGTGCCTGGTGGAAGCGTGCACTGACGGCTGGTGGTGTGTGTGCGTCCGGTAAAAATGTGCACTGACGGCTGGTGGTGTATGTGCCAGGTGGAAGCGTGCACTGACGGCTGGTGGTGTGTGTGCCCGGTGGAAGCGTGCACTGACGGCTGGTGGTGTGTGTGCCCGGTGGAAGCGTGCACTGACGGCTGGTGGTGTGTGTGCCTGGTGGAAGCGTGCACTGACGGCTGGTGGTGTGTGTGCCTGGTGGAAGCGTGCACTGACGGCTGGTGGAAGCGTGCACTGACGGCTGGTGGTGTGTGTGCCTGGTGGAAGCGTGCACTGACGGCTGGTGGTGTGTGTGCCCGGTGGAAGCGTGCACTGATGGCTGGTGGTGTGTGTGCCTGGTGGAAGCGTGCACTGACGGCTGGTGGTGTGTGTGCCTGGTGGAAGCGTGCCCTGACGGCTGGTGGTGTGTGGGCCTGGTGGAAGTGTGCACTGACGGCTGGTGGTGTGTGTGCCTGGTGAAAGCGTGCACTGACGACTGATGGTGTTTGTGCCTGGTGGAAGCAGGAGCATTCACAGTGAGAAGACACAAATGAAACTGATGAAGAGGATGGGGAGAAGGGAGGGGGAATGCGAGCAGAGGAGCATCATTTACAGCTAGAAGACACAAAGGAAGCTGGCCAGGAGGTAGGGGGAAAAGGGAGGGGGTAGTGCAAGCAGAGGAGCCTGATTACAGCAATAAAAACACAGATGGCAGCCTCTGGTGGCACTTTAAAAGCCACTTACTAAATGTCTCGAAGAGACAGCGCACAGGCGAGACCTAAAAACGCAAACGAAATATAATTGGACAGCCGTTTGCTGACAAGTTTGGCTGTGCCAAGTCATGTGTCAGATTAAATTGGGATAAATCATGTAGTGCACCATAGGGCATGTTTCAAGAATCTTTCGTATAAACATAGTGCTTACTGCATGTGTACTTACAGATTTACACCCTTCCTTTACCAGCACAGGAAACGTAACCGGATACTAATGTGTGAAAAAGGATTCTCTATTTAAGTCAGGAAAAACCACAATATTGTTACCTTTTTTTGTCCCGAAGACATATTTTCAATTGTATCACCAATAAATACAGTGTGGTGAGTTGCAGGACATAATTTCCAACTTTAGAGAGCTAAATGTACAAGCTAGAGAGTTCTTTTTCCTTATGTAAACTATGGCCGAACTGCTTTCACGTTCTCATTTAGCTATTATTAGCTAGCATGTAGTTTTGTGTCTCAGTGCTGTGTAAGTACTGGGTGATTCCACATTACACACTGACCAATCTGCACATCATGTTTCTGGCTGCCTTTGTGAAATGTTTGTTCCATGCAACATCTTTTAGTATTCACTGGCAGTAATTCCCAAGCTCCCCTGAATTTTTCCGATATGGGCTTTTAGTAAGCCCCAGAAACAGTGCAGTGCATGAAAAGAGCCTTAACTACAGAAATAGGCTGGCTTTTTTAATGTGAAAGTGCCATTCGCAATAATTCCCATTTTTCCATTTTGCGTTTTGTTACAGATAAGAAACCTGATTGCACGATCACTATGGCCGACCCAGATCTGCTAGATTTAATGACTGGCAAGATGAATCCACAGACAGTAAGTGAAGATGAGACACAGCTCAGACAATCGCCAGCTTCTGTATATCTTTGTCTTTGGAGCCTCTCAAATCATTTGTATTCACAGATATTAAATTGAGCTTTTCCATGCCTACGTTAAAATGTGAAACGTTTGTTTTCCTAATGTACTTAAACATCTGTGCTGGCGATCACCCCTCACCATTGATGGCCATTAGACCTACATGTCATCAGTATAGTTCTGTCTTAATTGTCTTTTGTGGTTGGCCACGTGCCATTCCTTACTTGCCAATATGCGTGTATGAATATCTACGTAAGAGCCTTGATATAGGTGGGATATCACCATATTGTGATATCAATAAAATCTTCTCTCTGATGGATACGTCTAACCGCATGTCAGGGCCCGGAGGCGAGGAGTAGGCATTTTCTTTCTTTTATTTCACAGCAGCGAAATAAAAGAATAAAGAAAATGCCTAATCCTCGCCTCTGAGTCCTTAACAGAATTGAAATTTTTGGTTAGGAAAGCTAGGAAATATTTCATGCATCACCTTATGAATATTCTCATAAGCGTCACACTAGTTCCGTACAGTTAAAAGCAGTACTCCTACGGAACAATTATGTAGTGTTTGCAGCGCCACACCAACATTTTCACTCCTGACGTCCCAGTAGAGCTGCATATAAGCGCTACTCGGGCACAGTGCTGTCAGTTCCTTTCTTTCTGTGCCTTCAGACACGGATTCAGAACTCTACTTCTTTTGTGTATAACAAACTTCTTCACAAAATGTTTTCTTTTTATTAGTGTAAGAGATAAATATGTCGCCTCCCCAAATTAAACCTTTTAGGGACTGTTACTAATCCTCCCACCTCTCCCCACCTGAGGTATGTCTGTGGGTTTGGCATCGGGACACAGTTCAAGGGCCTGCGAAAATTTTGCGCATATATAAACCCAAAAGCCATATAGGACCGCAAGACAAAACTGTGTTGCCAAACATTGGACAACTCCACGCTGTGACCGGTCTGAGATGAAAGGAATGTCCTATTCCTACTCCCAAAGTTATTCCCATGGCAGATCCTCGTTTCGTTCAAAGTCTTCTGATAAGTCAATGAAAAAAACACTAGTCCAATCAGGAATAGAACTCCAGAGAGGGTAAAAGCGTTCCGATTCGGTCTTGCTCTAACACTCCAGAAAACCAAATTTTGAATCTAGTTCCAATGCAATCCAAATTTTTGAGTCTGACGTTATCGCACAATATCAAGGCCTTTAGGGAGGCCATGCTGCTCATAATATGCACACTTTCCGATCCCTCTGGCACACTTTCGGGTACCAAGAATACAAAGTGGCCACCAATAGGGGTTCTGCCCTCTGCGTCATGTATGCCTTTTCCACCTGCTTCGGGTTCTTCACCCTCTTCTGTTTAGACTTCGGTTTGGGCATTGGTTCCTATGACATTCACCCAGCGCTGACTGCGTCACTGGTGGACCCATAGTGGTTACCAACTCCAAACCCCTCTTGTCTCAACTGAGGTTTTTTTCCAATTCCACAGCAGTGCAGCAAATAGGCAATTCTACTGACACATTGCCTTTACCACACTGCAGACCTCGTACATTACACCAACACTTTGCATCGGAATCAGACAATTATTCATTAACTGTGATGAAGGGGACAAATTTGTCTCGCAGTATGAGGACAATTTGTATGAGGAACTTCAGGATGCCAGTGGTCTAGGCACCTCTCCATACTCTGCGGTTTTGTCTCCTCCTGGTCCTGTCACCATGGAGAGTGTTTCTTTTGCCATTGTTATGCAAAGGGATCCACAGTACTTGACCTGCAGCTCCCTTCCATGGAAATGAAGCCCATTATCCTTACTGAATATCCCGCAACCTGGCCATGCTCCTGATGAACCTCTCCTGTCATTTAACAAAGCCCTTACATATACTCTTAGGCATTTGGTCAAAACCATGTTCTGGGATGCCATTCGATAGGCAGGTAAATCATTGCACTAGACCAGCGCTGGGCTACCTGACTTCCTAACACAACAACCAATGCCGGAGAGTTTGGTGTAGGCATACATCAGCAGACTAAACTTTGTGTTCGAGGCATATGAGCTGCAGATCTCACACTGTGCATTAGATCGCCACCTGGTGTTGGGCTCGGATGATTGCATGTTGTTGTCGTCTTGGAAGAAGTCTTTGTAGTCACGAGATAGGTGACTCCTCCCTTGGACGATATATCCTAAGATTGTGTTTTTTCCGGCACTGGGTTCGGGTGAAACTTTTTCGCTCCGGTTCAAAATCCACTTTTCAAGTGCTTTGACGCATAAAAATTTTCTTCAAACTTCACCAAACAACTTTCAATATCGATTAACATCGACTCGACTTCATCAGCTCGATTCCGGTCGTCGACGCGGGCCGTTGGGCCTACGTGTGCCGTGAGGCCTACACCTCATCGAAAGGACGCCATTCAAAAGATGCCCGAGTGTGGAGCAAAATTTCCACACAGTGACCATCACGAGGTCTGTAACCTGTGCTTATCGCCAGATCACGACGAATCCAGCTGTACAGCCTGCGCATACTTTCGATCCAAGAAGACCATTCGAGATCGGCGGGCCCGTCGACACGACATGCAGAGATCAGCTCCGGAACCGGTGGATATCGTCGATGAAGAACCATGCATTCCAGAGGAAGATTCAGACGATGATCTCCAGATCGTATCCGAGGCAGACGACTCTGATGACTCCATACCTTCGGGTCAACACGTGAGTACCACTGCCCCTACCCCAGCCCAAACACCAAGATTGAAGGCTACGGTCAACACTCCGCCTCCGGGGCCAGCCGATACCAAAAAAACACTTCGAAAGCCCCGCCATCGAACCCTGCTCTGAAGAAAATAATGAAGCCTTCTGGTAGCTCCACACCGAGCAAACCGCATGTGCCGATACCACCTGCTCCCTCGGCACCGAAACAAAAAAGTCCCGGTTCGGAAAGTCACTCCGAAACCGTTGACTCCGACAAGGCGACCCAAAAACAACGAAGCCTGTTTCCAATACCCCTAAAACAGCTTCCACTCTGAAGCCGATACCCTCAAAGCCTGCTTCCGATGCTTCCAAGTCCACAAAACAGGCTTCGGCTCCGAAGACAATATCTTCAGTGCCAAAATCTACGCCAAAGGACTCAACATCAGCTCCTAAGGCTAAAGACAAGCAACAAACAGGTTCAGAACCGAAGAAATCGGCGCCGAAGGCTGTGCCTCAAGAAGAGGAACTTTTCCAACCAGATCCTTTACAAAAAAGGATCGGCATTGATCCAGAAACAGGACATGTTTCCACTACACCACACAGGACGAGGAAGTCAGATACAGCACCTACACCGCCAGTGCCTGTCGAGAAGAAGGACTCTGCCACATCTCCTATGCACCTTTCTTCTCCTGTATCTCCTTCACCTCCTCCTTCAAACATTTCACCTCAAAATTCTCCTCATTCTCCACCACATACGCCTCCTCAGGATGTTGATGATGAGTATAGCATGGGGGGAGGGAGAGACCAAAATTACCCTTTTCCCTACCCAACAGGTTCACCAGACTGGGAGTATCCAAACTCACAGGATGTACCATATATTCCTGACCGACATACATATCCATCTAAACCTTCTCCACCAGAAGACAATATTGGGTTTGGACACTTAATTAATAGGGCTGTCATCTATCACAATGTCACCATGCATTTAGATGAGGCAGAGGAAGATTTTTTATTAGACACTTTTTTTAACACTCCCAAAAATCTGTGCAAATACGGCCAATGATTAAAGGAGTCATTAAGCATTCACTAGAAGTGTTTAAAGATCCTGTACGAGCTAGAATCATAAACCCAAGGATACAGAAAAAGTACAGAGCGGCTCCTGGGGACCCTGCCTACATTAAAGGACAGGTACCCTTAGACTCCCTAGTATTTATTTATTTATTTATTTACGCAACTTTTATAGCGCAACAAATACCCGAAGGTGTCTCGGCGCTGTGGAGCAACAAGAGTTCATCATCCTACCGTCTTCTCACTGGTTAAACAACCATGTTTTCAGAAGCCTACGGAAGCTAATCAGATTCGGAGCGGCTTTTATGGCAGTTGGCAGAAGGTTCCAAAGTTTTGGAGTGGCCACAAGAAAGCGCCTATCACCCCAGGTAACTGATCTTGTACGTGGCACCGGCAGAAGACTGGTATTGGCCGATCTAAGGTGCCTTCTGGGGGTATAGAGCTGAAAGGCTTCGATCAAGAATCTGGGTCCTGTGCCATGTATGGCCTTATAGGCAATACAGAGGGCCTTAAATTTGACACGGCTCTCAACTCTCAGCCAGTGAAGCTGGCGAATAGCATAGGTGGTAGATTTGCGGCGAGGGATATTAAGAAGAATCCTGGCAGCCGCGTTCTGAATAGATTGCAGCTTCAAGATGACACGCTTCTGAGTGTGGAGGAAGAGAGCGTTCCCGTAGTCTATTTTTGAGAAGACTAAGGTAGAAACCAGAGTCTTCCCAGCTGACGGAGGGAGATAAGGTAGCAGCTTCTTAATCTTTTTCAAGATGTAAAATGAAGATGACACAACCTTATTAACATGGTGGTCAAAGACCAGCTTGTTGTCGAAAGTCACTCCCAGGTTTCTGGCTTTTTCCACTGGGACAGGTGGATGGCCGAGCTTATCTGGCCACCAACCGAAAGACCATTCAGGGGAGAGTTTTCCGAAGGTCATGATCTCGGTCTTGTCCGAGTTAAGCCTGAGGCAGTTCAAGGCCATCCAGGTACTGACCTCGAGCATAGCTTTCTGGAAGTTGGCTGCTACAGTAAGTAGTTTCAAACGCTAGGAAAAGAGCAAATTCCAAAACATCAGGCGTAGCACCACCTCTTGATAAAGAATCATAGATCATAGACGGTTCAGGGAAAAGAATAGATGCCCAAGCTAGGAATACATGGCCTATCGCAAACACAGGCCCTCCTCGCAAGATACGACAGGGCTCACTATGATCAGTTAGAGAAGCTCTTACAACATCTTCCTGACCAATATAAGGCAGAAGCAAATGACCTCATATAAGAGGGTAAGCTTATATCAAATGCCTCCATTAAATGCACACTTGATGTAGCAGACACTGCAACCAGAGCAATAAACACCAGTGTCCTCCTTAGACATCACACGTGGCTACGCATTTCAGGATTTAAGCAAGAAGTGCAAACTACTATCTTAAATCAACCATTCAACCAACAACAATTATTTAGTCCAGAGGTAGACAAAGCACTTGAAAAAATGAAGAAAGACACTGACCCAGTGAAGTCTATGGGAGCTCTGCAGTCCACCCAAGCAAGAGGCTCCTTTCGTCGCTCCTTCTACAGAGGAGTCTCCAAACAAGCTGGAGCAGACCATTCAGCTTCCTTTAAAGCCAATGAACAAACATCCTCCAATGGAGGATACTTTAGAGGAGGCTACAGAGGCAACAACACCAAGGGAAGAGGTTGAGGAAATAACAATAATCGAACCTCTTCCAACACAAAACAGTTACTTCTTCTGCTCCCCCAACAGCATTCCACTCCTGTAGGGGGCAGACTAACACAGTTCCTACCTGTCTGGAATTCCATCACAACAGATAAGTGGGTAAGACAAATTATCCAGTATGGTTACTGCCTAGAGCTTACAGCTGCCCCTCCACATATACCACCCAGACAGCATCCAATGTCCACAGAACATCTGATGCTGCTCCAACAAGAGGTTCTCTCATTGCTGAAAAAAGATGCAATAGAGCTAGTTCCGTTGTAACATCAAGGAACTGGGGTTTACTCACTCTATTCCCTAATACCCAAAAAGGACGGATTATTAAGACAAATTCTAGACCTAAGGCCTCTCAATCTGTATATACACTCAGATCATTTTCACATGATCACTTTACAACAAGTGCTCCCATTGTTGCAACAAGGCGATTTCCTAACCACACTAGACCTCAAGGACGCCTACTTCCACATTCCCATACATCCTTCTCACAGGAAGTATCTCAGATTTGTACTAGAAGGACAACACTATCAGTTCAAAGTCCTTCCATTCGGGGTCACAACTGCACCATAAGTGTTTACAAAGTGCCTAGCAGTCGTAGCACCACATCTCAAAAGACAACATATCCATGTCTTCCCATACTTTGAATGACTTGACTTTTATGAGCCAATCGTCTATCAGTGTATCCAAAACACATCTCAAACAATTCAAACACTGCACAACTTGGGGTTTACAATCAACTACACCAAGTCGCATCTCCAGCCCTCTCATGTACATCAATACCTAGGGGCTACAACAAACACCTCCACAGCTCTGGCTTATCCCAGTCTAGCCAGGATACAAAGCATTCAATCCTTAGTCACAAAGTTTCAAAACCAACACTCTCTCCCAGCCAGAGTGTTCATGCAACTAATAGGCATGATGGCATCTTGCATTTTTATTGTACCATATCAAGACTACAAATGCGCCCATTGCAGGAATATCTAGCACATCAGTGGAATCAGGCTCAAGGACAACTTACATACCTGGTGTTGGTGGACAGCCGCACACATCGCTCTCTGCAGTGTTGGAACATCAAAAACTTGTCCAGAGGACGGCCGTTCCTCGAACCTGTGCCACAGATAGTACTGACAACAGACGCATCCCTCACAGGATGGGGAGTCCATCTGCTCCACCATACAATTCAGGGAAAATGTACCGCTCAACAAAAGGTGCTTCACATCAATCACCTAGAGCTGCTAGCAATATTCCTAGCACTAAAATCCTTCCAAGTACATGTACAGAACAAAGCTGTCTTGATCCGGACGGACAATATGACAGCTGTGTACTATATTCAAAAACAAGGAGGCACACATTCCCTACAACTGTCCCAGCTCGCACAAAACATTTGGAGATGGGCCATTCCACAAAAGATATATCTGCTTGCAGAACACCTTCCAGGAGTTCACAATCAGATAGCAGATCTGTTAAGTCAACAGGCGCAACAGATTCATGAATGGCAACTACATCTGCAAGATCTTCTACCATTCTTTCACAAGTGGGGTCATCCAGACATAGATCTGTTTGCCACACACAAAAACACAAAATGCCCAACCTTCGCCACCAGGTTTCCACACCCGCTGTCCAAGGGCAATGCGATATGGATGAACTGGTCAGGCAGATTTGCCTACGCTTTTCCGCCAATCCCGCTAATACCACTAGTAGTACGCAAGCTGAGACAACAATCTCTCAAATCGATCCTGGTAGCTCCCACATGGGCACGCCAACCATGGTTCACCACACTACTAGAATTCTCTCTAGTTCCACACCAAAGACTGTCTGATCCCATCCATGCTAACGCAGAACCATGGAGACATCAGACATCCAGATCCAAGTCCACTGAATCTGGCGATATGGCTCCTGAAGTCTTAGAGTTTGGTTACCTTAACCTACCTCCAGACTGTATAAATATCATTAAAGAAGCCAGAAGACCTACTACTAGAGCTTGCCATGCTGCAAAATGGAATAGATTTGCCATTTACTGCACTAATAATCAAATTGATCCTCTAGATGCTTCTATCCACAATATCATCTGTTACCTTCTCCATTTACAAAGATGTCATCTAGCATATTCATCTATACGTTTACATCTGGCAGCCATTGCAGCATATCTACAAAATAGACAACATATGTCGTTATTTAGAGTTCCTGCAATCAAAGCTTTCATGGAAGGATTCAAACAAATCAGTCCTCCTAGGCTACCACCCTCTCCGGTGAGGAACCTAAACATTGTTCTTACCAGGCTCATGGGGCCCCCCTTTGAACCTTTACATAAGTGTGAACTGCAATTCCTTACATAGAAAACAGCTTTCCTTATTGCTATTACCTCTCTTAGGAGAGTTAGTGAGATTCAAGCTTTCACTATACAAGAACCATTTTTACAATTACGCCGTAACAAAGTGGTTCTACAAACTAATCCTAAATTCCTTCCTAAAGTAATTACTCCTTTTCATCTAAATCAATCAGTAGAGTTACCAGTGTTTTTTCAAAACCCAGACTCTGTAGCAGAAAGAGCTCTACATACACTAGATGTAAAAAGAGATCTTCTCTATTACAATGATAGGACCAAATATTTTCGTAAAACAAAGCAACTGTTTGTAGCTTTCTTTCCACCACATAAAGGCAACCCCATCTCTAAAGCTGGAATTGCAAGGTGGATTGTAAAATGTATACAAATATGCTATCACAAAGCAAAACGTACATTAACAGTTCCTCCTAGAGCGCACTCCATACGCAAACTAGGAGCCTCCATGGCTTTCTTAGGGAACATTCCCCTAGAAGACATCTGCAAGGCAGCAACATGGTCTACAACACACACCTTCACTAAACACTACTGTGTTGATGTGCAGGCCAAGCAGCAAGCTGCAGTAGGCGAAGCTGTCCTCAAAACTCTCTTTCAAACTACTGCAACAGATACAGGTGACCACCGCTAGGGGAGACACTGCTGTACAATAGATGCACAGTGTGAGATCTGCAGCTCATATGCCTCGAACGGAAAATAATACTTACCAGTATGCATCTGTTCTTGGCATGTAGAGCTGCAGAGTCTCACACGCCCTCCCGCCTCCCCGGGGCCTGTATCTGTTCCATTTCTATCATAATTAGATACACACACATGGACATCCCTTTTTCTATTTCTACTAACTCCATCATGGCGAAAAACAATCTAAGGATGGAGTCGATGCCCATGCGCACTATCATCCAAGGGAGGAGTCCCCTATCTCGTGACTACAAAGACTTCTTCCAAGACGACAAAAACATGCAATCATCCGAGCCCAACACCAGGTGGCGATCTAATGCACAGTGTGAGACTCTGCAGCTCTACATGCCAAGAACAGATGCATACTGGTAAGTAGCATTTTCCTTTCCCTACAACCCCTCTTGATTGCAAATCTAAATGCATGGAGAACTTTGACAAGCTTATGTTCGCTCCTCTGCCAGCCTTACTCCTATGTTCTGTCTGTGCCGACTGTCTCCTGGGACACTACACCCATGCTTTGTGAGATATGGTCACCCAAATCCTGCCAGCAGCTCCAGATGTCCTTCAAGCATCTTTAGTCCAAACCATCCGGGATGATCAGGATGCAGCACAATTCATTATTCAGTCCAGCCTGGACACCTGCAATCAGCATGGGTGTGGGAATTTGATTTACATACCAACCTAAGAGTAGGCAGGGGTCAAAAAAATGTGTGTGCGCCTCGTCCGATGATGTTGTGTGCTATAATCAAATGAAATAGCAAAATCTGTCAAAGGGTCTCTCCAAATGCTCAAAGAGAATCCCATCAGACTTCCACCCTGTACCGCCCTACATCATTTGGGAACCTTCAAAGTGCACATGGGAAATCGAGTACCCAGTGCAAGATTTGGCCAGACTCAACCAAATCCGTCACATCAATCTCAAGCAGTCTATGATGTAATCAATATTCGGTACCAGGAGGTTGTTGAAAAGCAGTGCTAAATAATGTAAACCAAAAGTGTGTAAAGTGCTGTGGCTAAAATTGAGTAAAAGGAGGAAAATATGTTTAATGGACACCTCCCTTTTCTCAATATTAAAAACAGTGCAACTGGTAGCTTTAGCAAATAACTACACAGATGAAAAAAGTGGTCGACATGTTTCTGCAGACTTTCAATGGGCCCATAGGTCACCTTGCTGCTTCATCAGGACCTATTTTTGCTACTGCTATGTGTAGTAATGTGAATCAAATTAGAAAATAAAGTGACAAATAAAGTAAATATCACCTGAAAGTTCTCCTGTGTTCAAATTGTCGGAGTACACCAAATGGACAAACATACACACACACAAAGATGAGAGAGAAATGTACATATCATTAGTGACAATGTCATTTCAAAAATCAGCTGCTGAATTATCATGTCCAGTCAGGTAAATGTACTGCAAAACATCATGTCACCTCAAGTAGGTGTACCTTGAGAGCTAGACCTTCAATGTGTCTAATGATCATATGTACGGAGAACATATAACTCACACTCACCCAATTTGTAGGAGAATGTCGCCCCCCTTCACCTGGCCACAGCTCAGGTAACACGGAGCACCGCTCTGTTCAAGCCAAACAAATGAAAAAGATCAGAGGAAGCACCTCGCTGCTGCACAACAAAATTTCGCGCCTTCCCTAGACCAAACATGTGTGAATAGAACCTTCATTTCTTATTATAAACGTAGTAGTCATTGACCAATCAAGTCACCCTTGGCATCCTAGGTGAATTGAGGCACAACGTCTATACAAGTAGTCATCATATTCTCAATAATACTTATAGAGCAGTGACTACTCACAAATCTCGTCATGGATGAGTTTCTATGACCTGCATCATGTAGTGCATAACCTATTGTGATCAAAATATATGCGCTCTCATAGTAGTTTGCTTTGTCAACTACTTATTAAATGCAGAAAGTACGGTGAAAAAGCCCATGACTCACGCTTAATATATACCGCACCACTCCTTAAGTAAAGCGAGACCGAACCATCCACCGGCCGATTGCTGTTGAAAGCTATTCTACGCCGTTTGTCTATTTGGAACCCAAAAATGAAGCAGCTATCCCTCGCGCCGTCTCTAAGCATGTAAAAAAGTGCTTGCTATCGTTTAGACACGAGTGACCTCAGCTGTTTTGCCACGCTCGCAGTTTCTAAATCTCCCTTCCAACATCTATCGCAGGCTTTCTGATCTCTCTGCTAGTTCAATTGTCAACCAGCGGCGCCTGCCTGCCTACTTGTCCGTCGGTACTCCAGACGTCCTTCTGGGCTGTCTGTGGGAGGTACCGGACGGACAGGAGGAGGTCTATTAGGCAGAATCCCTGGTTGGCTGTCGCTGTGATGTCATATCAGCGCGCCCCCCCGAGGCTGTAGGGAAACGTAGTGCGTTGGCGTATTAGCGCTGATTTCACATGGCATATGTAGATTGTGGATGTGTTAAAAATCACTCATCCTAATGTCTTGTGACTCCGCTTGAGCCTTCAAGTGATTCAGTCTTATATCACTTATTCCTTATTACTCGTTGTTTGAGATGAATGCTCTGACCGCTATTCTCAGCGCTACAGGACTACAGATTATACTACAGAACCCCTGGGAATCTAGGGAAATGGTTCGGTCTCGCTTTACTTAAGGAGTGGTGCGGTATATATTAAGCGTGAGTCATGGGCTTTTTCACCGTACTTTCCGCATTTAATAAGTAGTTGACAAAGCAAACTACTATGAGAGCGCATATATTTTGATCACAATAGGTTATGCGCTACATGATGCAGGTCATAGAAACTCATCCATGACGAGATTTGTGAGTAGACACTGCTCTATAAGTATTCTTGAGAATATGATGACTACTTGTTGTGCCTCAATTCACCTAGGATGCCAAGGGTGACTTGATTGGTCAATGACTACTACGTTTATAATAAGAAATGAAGGTTCTATTCACACATGTTTGGTCTAGTAAAGGCGCAAAGTTTTGTTGTGCAGCAGCGAGGTGCTTCCTCTGATCTTTTTCATTTGTTTGGCTTGAACAGAGCGGTGCTCCGTGTTACCTGGGCTGTGGCCAGGTGAGGGGGGGGGGGCGACATTCTCCTACAAATTGGGTGAGTGTGAGTTATATGTTCTCCGTACATATGATCATTAGACACATTGAAGGTCTAGCTCTCAAGGTACACCTACTTGAGGTGACATGATGTTTTGCAGTACATTTACCTGACTGGACATGATAATTCAGCAGCTGATTTTTGAAATGACATTGTCACTAATGATATGTACATTTCTCTCTCATCTTTGTGTGTGTGTATGTTTGTCCATTTGGTGTACTCCGACAATTTGAACACAGGAGAACTTTCAGGTGATATTTACTTTATTTGTCTCTTTATTTTCTAATTTGATTCACATTACTACACATAGCAGTAGCAAAAATAGGTCCTGATGAAGCAGCAAGGTGACCTACGGGCCCATTGAAAGTCTGCAGAAACATGTCGACCACTTTTTTCATCTGTGTAGTTATTTGCTAAAGCTACCATTTGCACTGTTTTTAATATTGAGAAAAGGGAGGTGTCCATTAAACATATTTTCCTCCTTTTACCCAATTTTAGCCACAGCACTTTACACACTTTTGGATACATTATTTAGCACTGCTTTTCAACAACCTCCTGATACCGAATATTGATTACATCATAGACTGCTTGGGATTGATGTGACGGATTTGGTTGAGTCTGGCCAAATATTGCACTGGGTAGTCGATTTCCCATGTGCACTTTGAAGGTTCCCAAATGATGTAGGGCGGTACAGGGTGGAAGTCTGATGGGATTCTCTTTGAGCATTTGGAGAGACCCTTTGACAGATTTTGCTATTTCATTTGCATATAGCACACACCATCATCGGACGAGGCGCACACACATTTTTTTGACCCCTGCCTACTCTTAGGTTGGTATGTAAGTAATTGTCAGGGTTGTAGTATTGGAAGGTCGTAAAACATTCCCTGGGACCCTCTCTTTGTGTTTTAAATTGTGGGAATTTGATGCCACACCATTGATGAGGTCTATGGGCTTCTGAGGGTATGTCCGGGCATCTTTGACTGACATGCTATCACATGGCTCTAGTCTGTTTTGTGAGAAAGTGGGCCTGGAAGGATTTAAAGTCTCACCAGAGCTTGTTCTTTGGGCCTGTCTCCCCTTCACATGATTTCGTAATAAAGTCTTGTTATGGTCAGCATCACCAGGATCCTTTCAACCCTTGGCTGGTCCAAAATAAAGGTCACATCTGCTCAACGCAGGATAATGAATCCCAAACAGGACACAGGCAGATGATGCCAGTACCAATGAAGCAGAACATCTGCGTCCTGTGAGGAAATCATTTGTTCCTGTGAAAGCTCTCCATGTCTCGCCCATCGAGAAGTTGGTTTCTCCATTGGAGACAGAGAGGGCATTAGTGACTGGTGCTGCTGCTCTGTCCAACTATTGCTCCATTGTGTGCCCCAGTTTCTCACACTCTAGGTCTTTTCACCTTCTATATATAAATCTTTAGGCGATTGGACTTGGAAGGATTACTGATTGTGAGAGCCATGCAAAAAATAGTGCTGTAATTGCACACTTTGGTGCAAATGACAGTTTGCACCCAAATAGAGATTTGCGATCGTGTCAGAATAATCCCCCCCCCCCCCCCCGTCAGTGTGTTTATGGTAAACCTTCTGATCCTTCAGTAATTATGGTTATTGCAGCCTTCCTGAAAGGCATGGTGTCATTCATGTGCAAATGGTGGCACTGGCCCTAGCGGTCTCTCACTGAGGCCAGTCATTGTGATCTGCTAGCAATGTGTGCACCCACTACTGAATTGAGTGCCTCACTTCCCTGTTGCCCAAAGAAAGTCCTATAGGAGTACGAAATGCCCCACTTTAGTTGAGCAGACCTGCGGATATTCAGCACCATTTCTAGGTTCATGGACATAGGCCTTTCCATGAGGCGTGAAGCAGGGCTAATGTCCTTTAACTTGAAAAAGCGCGGGCCGGGCAAAGTAATTGACCAACTGCACAGACATAGCCACATAAAGGCGCACCATCCAGTAATAATAATAACGGCATTTGCAAAAGCGCAAACAGCTACCTCAAGCAGAGGTGTCCCGGCGATAAGTAAGACAGAAAAGCGAGCCACAAGAACTACTCACGCTAACCTAGTTCTTCGGTTCTAAGCTAAAAAGCCAAGTTTTCAGTGCTTTCCTGAAAAATGGCTCAGTGTCGGTACTAAAGCCCGGTCTGAACCCAGATTGGGTATCATGCAAGATGCCAGATTCCTCAACAAACGAGGACAGCTGCTGTTGAACCCACTTCTCCAGCATTTTTGCAGGGGCTGGGAGAAGAGAGATAGGACGATAGTTGCTCAAATCTCCGGGCACTCCATTAAGATTTTTCCTGAGCGGTAGACAATGGCGTGTTTCCATGACTCAGGGAAGTTACCAGTTGTGAGGGAAGTATTCCAAAAGTGGATCAGCATCTTTACTGTGGCATGAGCCACTACCTTCCAGAGTTTCGGGGGGCAGGGGTCCTCTGGTGAACCAGATTTGCAGCTAAGAATCAAAGCCATTCCGTCTTGCAGCGTAATCGGGGAAAATTCGCTGAACTAGGCTTGCGAATGGTAGCTCTCAATCATATCAGTTTTAATCGTTGCAGCATAATCCATAAAGGCATAGTAGATGATTCGAATTTTATTATCTAAGAAGTCGGCGATATTCTCACATAGTGAGGGAGAAGATTGGGCTTCAGTTTGAAGTTCTTGAGGCTTAAGGAAGGCCCTCACAACCTTGAATAATTCCCTACTTGAATTCTCTGCTGACTTGGTGCTCTTTGCTATGTATTCTCTTCTAGCCGTTTTTATACTTTTGCGTAGCTCTTTCAGGGCCTTCATGTATGCAGCTTTAGCTATCGCGCCATAGTTGGAACGCCACTGGCGTTCTAGGCGCTTTCATCTACTTTTGTCCAGTTTAAGGGCTTCGGAGAACCACCAGGCCGAGGGTAATTGCCTCCGTGATTTAGTGAATCTGGACGGAGCTACAGTATCTTTCGCCGTAGAGATCCCGTTGTGAAATTCCAAAGCATCTACATTAGGGTCGTACGTACAAGGGGATAGGCTCTCCTGTAGAGCCGGTCCTAAATTTTCTACTGTAAGCTTCTTCCAATTCCTTTTTCAGACCATGCGTGAACCGACCTGCTGCCTTTCTTTGACTAGGCCGATTGAAAAAGCGATCAGATAGTGATCTGACCATACCACATGGCAGGGATCTTTCGTACGCAAGGATAGCAAGTTAGTAAACACAAGGTCCAGGGTGTGCCCTGCCTTGTGAATCGGTCGTTTTACCTGTTGAACCAAATTGATTCCAACAGGAGCAGCTGCCAACTGATCAGCCTGGGTACAATTTGGGGTGTCCCCGTGAAGGTTGAAATCCCCCAGTACTGTGAAATTAGCATATGCCAGGGATTTTTGTGCCAATAAATTGCACACTTCTGAGGTGACGCTAGCTGCACAATCAGGGAGTCTATAGATCAGGAGTCCTGAAAGTGAAATGGAGGGGGCAATTTTTAGGCAGAAATTTAAGTGAACCATTGTGCCTATTTAAGGCATCCCAGAGAAATCCGCTTCCTATGAGTCTCTGTATATAATCGCTACCCCTCCCTCCTCTTTTAGACCCCTCCCTATGTGCACAGCAGATTTTAAAGCCAGGCGGGATAGCCAAGGCAATTGCGGGTGTGGCAACTTCCTAAACCCATGTTTCTGTCGGAAACATGGCGTCCCATTTGCCCTCTTCCAGTAGTAAATGAATGTATATGGCCTGGTGCTGTCAGTCACCAGGACTCCAGTACGCACTACTACAATACAAATTCTCCTTTAGTACATTCTATTTATTTTTTCAAAAAATGAAAAGTACATCACATTTCACTTTACTTTTTTACATAATATCTTGTAATATCACCATTTATATCATCGTAGTAACATAGCGAATACAAACGGATTTATTAACTCATAAAAAAATGATTGATCAAAACCCAATGCATTTCGGGGCTGAGGCCCCTTCGTCGGGGGTCACAAATGTGGGAAGATAGTGAAATCCAATATTAAGTCATCGTGCCCGAGAGGCTTTGTTTTCTCTGAATGTCTTTTCGTTATGAATTATCTGTATTATGTCTTGGTCACGCGGACTTGAGACAGCCTGCGAGCCTTGGCACTTTTGCTGCAGTCTCGCCGGAGTCTCGAAAAAAAGGGTATTCGTTAGCCAGAAATGCTACCGCTCGTCTACAGACCACCAGGACCCCGTGCACAATTCACTGAAGACATCACTGATTTTATCACCCAACACGCCCTCTCCTCCGAGGACTACATTCTATTGGGAGACCTCAATTTTCACCTGGAAAAAAGCAACGACAACACCACCACCACCCTTCTGGACAATCTCGCCAACCTTGGACTAAAACAACTTGTTAATACCCCCACGCACCACACACTCTCGACCCTATCTTCACCTCCAGCATACATATTTCCTTCAGTCATACCACAGTTCTCCAATGGACGGACCACAGCTGCGTTCACTTTGTTTACAATAAGACCACAACCCACAACCATCCTCAACCTACCCTGCGAAGAAACTGGAACAAAATCACCATCGACCAGATCTCCACATCGCTTCTTCAAAACCCCCATGCCCACTCATCGAACCCCAACCAAGCAGCCATTAATCTCACTCAATGGCTAACCAACACCGCCAACAACCTAGCACCTTTGAAAAAACGTCAAATCAAACTAGGCAGCAAAAACGCCCCCTGGTTCAACGAGGATCTTAAGAAATCCAAGGAACTCTGTCGCTCCCTTGAGAAAGCCTGGAAAAAAGACCCTAACACCAACACCAGGGACGCCTTCAAAAACGCCACCCGCATACACCACCAATTGATCCGGACTGCCAAGAAAACGGCATTCAAAGACCGACTAGACAAAAACGCCCACAACAGCAAGGAATTATTCAACATCGTCAAAGAGTTTACCAACCCCACTGCCAACTCCAACAACATCACCCCCTCTCAAACCCTTTGCGACTCCCTAGCTTCGTTCTTCCACGACAAAATCGCAGACATCCACAACAGCTTCGACAACCTACCCGAAGACCAACTCACCCAACCCTCTACTGTACCTTCACCCCCATTGAACATCCTTTATGACTGGAACCCGATCTCCACTGAGGACACCATCCGCCTGATGAACTCCATACATTCAGGATCCCCCACAGACCCATGCCCTCACCACATCTTCAACAAAGCAGACTCCATCGTAGCACCACACCTCCGAGACGTCATCAACTGCTCCCTCAACTCCGGCACCTTCCCAGAAAGCTGGAAACACGCCGAACTCGGCGCCCTTCTGAAAAAACCCACAGCTGACCCCACCGAACTCAAAAACTACCGCCCCATCTCGCTCCTTCCATTCCCGGCCAAAGTCATCGAGAAAGCTGTCAACAACCAGCTCGCCGCCTTCCTCGAAGCCAACAAATCCCTCGACACCTCACAGTCCGGCTTCCGAGCCAAACACAGTACTGAGACCGCACTCATCGCAGCAACAGACGACATCCGAACTCTACTGGACAATGGAGACACAGTCGCCCTCATCCTCCTCGACCTCACCGCAGCCTTCGAACCAGTCTGCCATAACACCCTGTTACAACGACTCAGAAACATCGGAATCCAAGGAAAAGCACTGGAATAGATCACCTCATTCCTTGCCGGAAGAACTCAGAGAGTACGCCTTCCACCATTCAAGTCAGAGGCCACTGAAGTCATCTGCGGCGTGCCACAAGGATCTTCACTCAGCCCCACCCTCTTCAACGTATACATGAGCCCCCTCGCAACCATCGCACGCCAACACAACCTCAACATCATCTCCTACCCTGATGACACTCAACTAATCCTCTCACTCACCAAAGACCCAAACATCGCCAAAACCAACCTACATGAAGGAATGAAAGAGGTAGCCGAATGGATGAAGCATAGCCGTCTGAAACTGAATTCAGACAAAACAGAAGTCCTTATGTTAGGTACCTCCCCCTACGCCTGGGACGACTCTTGGTGGCCAGAGGCCCTCGGAAAAGCACCCATCCCGACGAATCACGCACGGAACTTAGGCGTCATCCTGGATTCCTCACTCTCGGTGACCAGACAAGTCAACGCCGTCTCTTCATCTTGCTTCAACATTCTTCGCATGCTCAAAAAAACTTTTCGCTGGATTCCCACCGAAACTAGAAAAACGGTCACCCACGCACTGGTTACAAGCCGCCTGGACTACGGAAACACCCTTTACGCCGGTATCACCGCAAAACTTCAGAAAAGACTCCAACGCATCCAGAACGCATCAGCCAGACTCATATTAGACATCCCGCGTAAAGAACATATTTCCGGTCACCTGAAAAACCTCCACTGGCTCCCCGTCAATAAGAGGATAACTTTCCGCCTCCTCACCCACGCACACAAAGCTCTTTACGAACTTGGACCCGAATGCCTCAATACACGTCTCTCCTTCTACACCCCCTCCCGCCAGCTGCGCTCTTCCAACCAAGCCCTCGCTGCTGTTCCCCGCGTCAACAAAACCACCATGGGAGGAAGATCATTCTCCTACCTAGTGGCCAAAACCTGGAACTCACTTCCCATGCACCTTCGCCTCACTCAAAACCACCTAGCATTCAGAAAGCAACTTAAAACCTGGATATTCGAGAAGTAATTCCTCACCCCTCTTCAAGCGCCTTGAGACCCTCTGGGTATGTAGCGCGCTATATAAATTTATTGACTTGACTTGACTTGACTTGACTGACAGCACCAGGCCATATACATTCATTTGATTCAGTTAGCAGACACTAATCTAGTACAGCACACATACCGGATTAACGATCCAAATTAGCTTGAGTCGAGTGCAGCACCCTTCCACATTCATTTTATAATATCTCTTCCAGTAGTAGCCATATGTCTGTCACATGCTTAACCAGAGATCTGCAATTGATCAGACACGCCTTAATAATAGTTGTTTGCTTGCTACATTCTGCTTCATAGCCTTCCTTGCTGCTGGTAGCCGTGTGCTCTGACATGCTCACGGGAGCCCATAAGCAGTTCGCACAGGGGCTGGGATACTTGTCAAAGCCAAGGTTAGTGTCTGGCATACCTGTTCAGGCTTTGCTTTTTAGGACCAAAATATCGCTTCTGGACCATCTAATCATGTCATTTGAGGCACAACGGACATCATGGCTAGCCCTGGCCGCTGTCCGGATGTGGACTGGCGCAGACGTGCTTGACTTTGGCACCGCTGTGCGCGTCCGCTGCGCGGCAGGCAGCACATGAGAATTAAATACACACCCTCCCCCGGAAGTTAAGAGAGCAGGAGGAGGAGCTACGTTCCACCACACAATTTGTCCTAAAGACTGCGGTGGATCGGGGAACGTAGGGCCCAAAGTGCAAGGTGCAAGAGGAATTCAGGTACGTGCAAAGTGGCAAACACAGATTAAAGCACAGTAGTTTTAAAAATAATCAAGTTGAAACATAGCAGCAAGGCATTCTAGCGGCACGCGCAGTCTATCTCCATAGCCACATGAAGGCGCACCATCCAGAAAATAAACATCTGAATCGCAGCATAGCTTTTGGTTGGCCAGTGCCTTTTAGTCCTAAATGGAAGGGCATTCTTCTTGAAACCACATCACTTCTGACTTTTTCTGTTGCAATTCAAGTAATGATGGCCTCCGTGACTGTGCTTTTACTGCCTGCACACCTGACATTTTATGTCCTATATTCCTACCTACTTTTCCTACACTTTTGATACTTACAACTTTTTCTTACTTTAAACCTCATGTGCTCGATTGAAGCACATTTTGAAACAGCTTCTCTTCAATCATGTGTTTTATGCCACAGGTTTCAGTTCCTCATCCCAAAATGTTTGGCCAATTCCAGCATGGTGAACCTACATCTCGAGTCTTTCTTAAGTTCATTTATCTGTAAGACCGTCATGTATTTCTTTCTTGTTCTACATGTACAGGTTCAGTTAAGCGGGTGCTTAGTTTTTATAGCTCTCTATTGAAAATGTTTTATTTTTTACTTTAATTTCATACATAAATATTAGGCACATCATACTTAATTTATCTTTTATTTAGGTCAGTTTAAAAGCAATTTAATTCAATCAATCAAGAATTTGTATTGCGCGCTACTCTCCCGTGAAGGTCTCAAGGCGCTGGGAGGGGGCGAGGTGCAGCTACTGCTCGAAAAGCCATGTCTTGAGAAGTCTCCTGAAGGTCAGCAGGTCCTGGGTCTGTCGCAGCTGTGTGGGGAGGGTGCTCCATGTTTATACAAACGATTCTCCGCGGATCTGCTGTAGACACCAGATATATAACGTGCTTAAATGTTTGCCACTAAGGTCCATAGACAGATGAATGCTATATCAAAAGCTCTAATGCTGCTTTGTAATGCCCTCCCTACAATATGTTACAAACCAAATAAAATGACTTGTTTTTTTCCTCCAATCTACCACACACCAGTTTCTTCCCCTCCTTTTATTTTTATTTCTTGATTTAATATTCATGCGCTTTGTGTCTTTTTCACTACCTACTCCCAATCCACATTTACAGTTTTTTCGCACTTCTAGCACTTGTAAACTATGCATCTTCCCTGCTGGCTGTGAAAAGGTTGAATTCAAATGTTTTATTTTCAAATGTATTGTGTCTGGGTTGCTGTTTTATATCAACTCCTACAATGTATAACCATTTTCATAATTTGTGCCTTATTAACGTAATGTAAACGAGAGATGTGCAAAGTTTGAAGGTTTTCCTCCACAGCTTCTTTATTTTATTTTTTTAATTTTGCAGTGTTTTTGCGAACTCATTAAAAATTGCCTAGTTTAAAAAAGACTAATCCGAGTCCGCTGTATCACTTTCTTGTGAGGAAAAGCATCCAGCAAAATAGATTTTGCAAAATAATTATTTTACAAACCCCTTGTCTCTCGGCAAAATTGAAAAACTCAACATATCTTTTAAACTGCAAAGTTTGCAAATTTACCCTCTTGTAATCGCAAAGTTTTTTGATTTAGTGTGGCACAGATATGCAAGAATTGCACTTGTTTTATGGTAATGCACAATATCGTGGAGGTTTTTTTCCTGGTTGTCTCACGCTTTTTTATGTATTCTGTTTCCGTAGGCTTTCTTCCAGGGTAAATTGAAGATCACTGGAAACATGGGTATGGCAATGAAGTTGCAGAGTCTTCAGCTCCAGCCAGTAAAAGCCAAGCTATGAAGATCCCTCGTTGATCAGATTACGCTTTGCATCGGGGAGAAACCCAGGTCTTGGTGTCAGCCCTCTCACTGGAATTAGCTGCTCATGGTTCTCCAGAATGAGGACAATTTCCCCCAAAGTTCCTGAGCTTCGTGTAGCTTGGAAGATCTTAGCATTGCCTTACTGTGCTGCATAGAACTCCCCTTGCTCTCTTTACAATTAATTTACTAATTAAAACCTGTCTTTTAAGTAAGAACCAGTCTTAGAATTGCCATTAAAAATCAAGTCCAATGAGGGCGTGGCCAAGAGCTCGATGTAAGAGGACGTGCCCGGGTAGAGCTCCGAGCGAGGCTCCCCTTCCACGGGCGATTTCTCCTTCAATTCCGGTGCATTCGGGCCCAAACTCGGACCGAGTGCACCCGGGGACCTGCCCTGCCATCCCTGAAAATTTCAGGAGGATCGGAGCACCGGACCCCCCGACCGTCGGCTGCTGCTGCACCTGCCCGCCCAGGGCTCACTTCCGGTCGGCGGCCCCATCTACCCAAGACCGGGGATCCGGCCCAACGAGGTAGGCCGCAACACGTGTGCACTCCCCGGCGCGATCCGGAGGGGAAGGAGACCGCGCCGCAACGCCGGCCGCCCACCAGCGCTCCAGCCGTGCAGGGGCCCCAGATTCAGCTGCAAGGCATCCAACCCTGGCCCACGGCAGGCGGTGAAATCGGCCCGCCCTGCCGACCGACCCTGGAGGCATCCTGCCAGGCCCTGCGAGCACCGGAGAGGGGGACCACTCGGACACCTGGGGGTCCATTTGATCAGCGTTGCCCCTGGCTCCCGGCAGACCACAGCAACAACTGACCCGCTCTGCCCCCTGGACCCTCACACTCGCCCGCCGCCTTGTCACTGGCCCAGCGAGGGGGACGAGACAGTACCACAGCGCCCGGTACCCCCGGTGAACCCACGGCGCGGGGATCCCAGAGACTACAAGCAGGCACGCCACACTGACCCGCGGCGCCCTGCACTGCTGACCCGCCCTGCCTGCCGGCGCTGGGGACTTCCCGCCAAAACTAGCGGGAGCCGGAGGACTATCGCACTCCACTGCTTGGTGACCCGCACTATCGACGTCGCCCCTGGGCCTGAATGATCGGCGACGGTAGCTGGGTGGCCCCACCTCCTGGACACCGGAACCCACCCGCTGTACAGATACAGCCGCTGGTCAACGTCGGACCCATCCAGTGCTGAAGAGCTCGGCCCACGCGACACACGGACCGTGACCACGTCGAGACAGCCCATCCAACAATCGACCTTACACCAGGGGACCTGCCCAGGCCCACGCGGGTGAGAACCCAGAACAGCTCCGCATTCTCCACCTCAGCTAATCCGGCACCGAGCTCCACGGTGCCCCACGCAACGTCAGGTGACATCCAGGATCCCGCACACCGCCCGGCACGGGCTGAGCGGACGGCCTGACCAGGAGAGGCTAGTACGCACGGGCCCCAACAGCGTTCGCCGTGAAAGCTTGCCTGACCGGCTGCCTACCCGTGACGACCACCCACATGTCAGGGGGGACCAGAGCGAAGACCGGCACCGGTGGGACACTGAGCAAAGGAAAGATGGTGAAGAACACAGAGGCTGACCAAACCGCCTCCAAACTGGACACTATGCTGGCGGCCATGGAACGCCTGGAGGAATCCATGCAGCTCACCCGTACGTCACTGGAGAACAGGATCGATAAAGTGGCTGTGGACTTAACGCTCCTTCGAGCGGACCACAAGAAACTGTCCGACCGCACCACGGCCTTGGAGCAAACGATGGCGGAGACCACACCCAAGCTGACGCAGACAGATAAACACGTCCGTGACCTACTCAACCGGGTGGAATTCCTCGAGGATAGAGCGGAGGATGCTGAAGGTCGGGCCAGAAGAAACAATGTACGCATAGTGGGCCTGCCGGAACGATGGGAACGGAGGGAGACTGCGGAACATATGGAGATCTGGCTCAGGGAGCTCCTACCAGAAGGCACCCTGTCACCGCATTTTGTGGTGGAAAGGGCGCACAGAGTACCATCCCGTCCACCCCCGGAGGGCTCCAGCCCGAGGCCAATGCTCATGCGGGTGCTGAACTACCGTGACCGGGACGCCATTCTCCGCGAAACGCGGAAACTGTCGGACATACAGGTGGACAACGCCAAGGTGATGTTCTTCCCTGATTACACCATTCAGGTCCAGCGCCGGCGTCAATCGTTCCTCGAGGTGAAACAACGGCTCAGGCGCCTGGCTCTCAAGTACTCCTTGCTGTTCCCAGCACGTCTCAGAGTGGTGGCGCAGGACAAAACCCACTTCTTCGATACTCCAGAGGCGGCGGCGGCCTGGCTGGATTCAGGAGTGGATGCGAACTACGTACCTGCGCCGAAGGAGCAGCGCCGAAATCGAGGTACCCGCAGGCGGAGACAACGACACGTCTCGAGGCCCGGGTCGCCGACCACAGACGCAGAAATCGGACCCACCCCAGAGCAAATACTGATTGAACATCGAGAGGCCATCCGGAGAACGGCTGAGATCAGTGGTTCACAATCGCCCATCCTGATCTCCAACGCAAGCCCAAGATCACGCGGGAGCGAGGACGACGATTTCATGTACGGACTGCCAGATGACTCAAACACTGAGGGCTTGCCGGATGTCACACCCCAAACATCGGATCTGATAGCATAAACGACCCTCCTCAACCTAGCCCAGGCCTGGGCATTGCGATTGGCATCCTGGGACAGTTTGGTCACTTTTAAGGCTGACCTGTCCGGGAGTCCACAACAGCACTTCTGAGACCCACGGCAGCTACATACAGCCCCATCTCCGTGATCTGAGCTCCACTCCTGATCCCCCCACCTACCGGCCCGGCACGGCCCGCCGTGACACCGAGAGAGGGGTTGGAGCGGTCCCATTGACACGTCACTGGGAGCAAGCATCTGGTGGGGTGGACGGACCCCTAGAGGTGAGTGGCCCCCCCTGAGGAAGTAGCAGATGGGATCCCCCCCCAGGGGTGGACTATCCGAGACCAGCGACATTGGGAACCCTGACTTGTCTGCGGACACTGCCACTGACATTTGGTGCCCCTAGACATACTGCCCGTGGAGGGGAGCTGCCACAGCTCTCTTGGCGACTTGAACTCACTTGCTTTACTCACGTGCTGAACTTCGTCATCCCCCCATTGAACTCACGGATTGATTAAGCTCGATAGAGCGTTTGGGCGGCGACTCGTTCTGTCGTTGCCCTTTTGGTATTATGTTTCTGTTAAAGTTCTTCCTTTTGAGACTAGTGTGGACATTGCAACGCTACAACGTGCATCCCTGGGACTGTGGGAGTGGGCGAGGGGTAACAATAGCCACTGTCCGCGGCCGCTGTGTGTGTGTGGGTGGGGTGGGCTGGGGGTTGGGAGGGGGGGGCTGGGTGCTTGAGCGCGATGCATACTGTGATGGCTACGGTTAAATTTTGTACCTGGAATGTCAGGGGCATGCACACACCCTCACGTAGATACCAGGTGTACTCATACCTTAGGCGACATCAGGTCCAGATTGCACTACTGCAGGAGACACACCTAGTCGCCGCTGAGGTGGCCGCACTTCGCCGTAGGTGGAGGGGGCAGATATACGCCACGACCTTTTCAGCGTTCGCGCGGGGGACCCTGATCTGGGTCAGACCTGGGGTTCCATTCGCACTAACACACAGCAATATCGACACCGAGGGACGCTACGTCTTCATACAGGGCAGACTAGACGGACAGCAAATTGTCATAGCCTCCATATACGCACCCAATGTGGAACAGGGGAAATTCTTCACGCGCTTGTCGGCAGTAATTGCGCCCTGGCCAGACGTACCCTTGATGGTGGGCGGGGATTACAACTGCGTACTAGATGTTTCCCTTGACCGCTCGTCCCCCCCAGCAGCGATCGCCCCAGCGCAAGCGACTTCCAGGGCCCTAACCGATTGGGCGACACAATGGAACCTGCACGATGCCTGGCGAGTCAGGAATCCCACCGCCCGGGTGTATTCCTATTACTCGGGAGCCCATTCTCTGCATGTTAGGTTGGACCGATACATGCTGTCCCGCGACCTGATTTCCTCCGTGACTGACGCTGACTATCTGGGACGGACGCACTCGGACCATAACCCGCACACACTGGTCTATGGATGGCGGCGCCCACGTCCGCCCGTACCCACATGGCGCTTACAGCCGGACCTCCTACTCGACCCGCCATTCCGGGAGGAGATGTCCAGGAGAATCATTCAATATTTTGAAGACAACACCGACTCGACCTCCTCCCCGAGACTTGAGTGGGACGCCTTCAAGGCGGTCACCCGGGGAGGCTGCCTCAGTGTTCAGGCGGGCCTGCGAGGCCAGGTGGAGAGGGATCTGATAAGGGTGGAGGAGGCGCTACTGGATAAAGAACGGGAGGCGACGGGAGGCGATGATTCCCAGCTGATCTCGACCAGGGCAGATCACGCTGCGTTGATGGAGCGCCTAAAGAACATTAACTTCGCGGCCCACTCCGCGCGCACTCACAACGCGGGGGACAAACCTGGCAGACTGCTATCGTGGCTGATACGGCAGGACGCGCAGTCTGCGCCGGTCCTATCGATCCGTACGTCCCAAGGCGTCGAGGTCTACACCCAGACACAGATCCACGAGGCGTTCACGTCACATTACAAGTCCCTGTATAACACACGGCTGCAGGCCACCGTGGTGGAGATCGTGGACTATCTAACGACCCTGCAGCTCCCAACAGCTACTGCTGCCCACCAGGCGGAGCTGGGTGCTGCAATTACCGGTGAGGAACTACGGGACGTGATTTTCTCCCTTTCCAATAGCAAAGCGCCGGGCCCTGACGGGCTCCCGGCAGAGTTCTACAAAGCCTACTCACTGGTGCTAATACCAGAACTGCTGAGAATGTATAAGGCGGCATTGGAAGATGCTGAGCTCCCAGCGTCCCTAAACGAAGCTAACCTGGTCTCTCTGCTGAAACCAGGTAGGGAGGCGACCGAACTTGGCTCATACAGACCATTGGCACTCCTCAACACCGATTATAAAATATTAGCCGCGACGCTCGCCCGGAGACTTGCACCGCTGGTCCCCACGCTGGTGCACGCTGATCAAAATGGCTTTGTGCCCACCAGGAGCACGTCCTACAACCTACGCCGGTTTTTTAAGATCCAACGGTATGCAACCCCTACCTGGCCGCGTTCAGGGTGCATCGTGCTCGATCTGGAAAAAGCGTTCGACTCGGTGGAATGGCCGTATCTCCTCCGAGTCCTTGAGAAATACGAACTAGGCGAAGCCTATATCCAGATGGTGGGGCTCCTCTATCAGGCGCCCGAAGTGCGTGTCCGGACTGGGCGGTTGTTTTCCGACAGGATCCGCATTGGGCGGGGTACCAGACAGGGCTGCCCCCTCTCCCCTATGATATTCGCCCTGGCGATGGAGCCATTGGCGGAACTGCTCCGCACCTCCGGCACCACATGGGGCATCCCACTAGCGGACGGCATACACTCGGTGTCTCTATATGCCGATGATCTACTACTGTATGTCAGAGATCTCACATGCATACCTGAGGCAATCGCGGACATCTTCCGTACATTCGGAGATATGTCGGGGCTCCGCGTTAACTGGGCCAAATCGGGAACCTACGCATTCAGTAGCGAGATGCCGCAATGTGAGGTGCGCATGATGGGGGAGACGCTCCGATGGCACCCGACGGTATTCAGGTACCTAGGGATCTTGATATATCGAGACCCCGTGGATCTCCTGGAGGGTAACCTGGTGAGGGCTATATCCTCACTCACGGCCCAGGTCACGTTCTGGAACTCCCTCCCGCTGAATGTGCCGGCCAGAGTGGCACTGACCAAAATGATACTGCTCCCCCGGCTCCTCTATTATTATGCTAACCTGCCAGTGTATGTGCCAGCGCGCATATTCAGAGGGCTGGAAACTCTCACCAGGCGCCTTATTTGGAACAAAGGGAGACCACGGGTAGCGTTAAAGACTCTATATGCGGCCACGGACGCTGGAGGCTTAGCCGTCCCCAACCAGGAGCTATATTACTTAGCAGCCCAGCTACAATGGGTCGCTTACTGGCTGAGCGGCAAGAACCTGATAGACACGGCCACGGCTGATACCACTCTGTCCCCCGTGCAGGTGCTCACACTCTTCCACCCCCTAACGCAGGGGCGACACCCCACACAAGTCCATGTGGCGATCGCGAAGCGGTGCTTTGCGCGGGCCCTCAGACTTACCAAAGGCACAGTGCCCTACGCTCCGAACCTGCCACTACTGGGAACTCCCTTGGGCACTAGCATACTTTCCTCGACTGCGCTACGCAGCTGGACGGCGGCAGACCTGGACGACCTGAGCGGCCTATATAGCGACGGAGTGCTGCTGCCCTTCGAGACCCTGACCGCAGACACCGAGCTGCCAGTGGGTCAATTCCTGGCACACGCCGGACTCCTACATGAACTGACGAAGGCATGGGGTGACATGAGCCAAGAACCGCCCACTCATCTTCTCATCCAGTACCTGCACGTGATGGGCAATGGGTCTCATATAGTGCACTGGCTGGCACAGGCACTACACACCCATACTCTATTCTCCTCCCAAAGGCTGAGGGGGAAGTGGACGACCGACCGAGGCTCCGACTGGACGGACAAACAATGGACCGCAATATTAGCGGGCGCTAGAAATGTTCCCCGAAACGCGCGATTTAAAACCATCCAATATTATATCATTCATCGAGCATATTTGTCTCCTGACAAACTGAATCGCTATTTCGGACTCACTTCGTCGGCATGTCCCAGATGCGGCCTCCTAGACTCAGACTTCCTGCACGCACTCTGGAACTGCGCCCACCTCGCCTCGTACTGGTCAGCGGTCACTGACACGCTGACGGCGGCCTCGGGCGAAACTCTCCCCAAGACGTGGGAAGTATGCCTACTGGGGCTCTACAGGAGAACCAAGCAGACCAAGCTGCGGGCACGCTTTTGGGACTTAGGCCTCATTACGGCTAAACGCCTCATTACGAAACGGTGGAAAAACGCCAACCCACCGCGCCCTGCAGACTGGCGTCGCTCTTTTGGCAACTGGGCCAGTGCGGAGAGTGTGTCACTACACAGAGAGGAGACCACTGGCCTACGGAAATACCCGATCGCCCAAGACTGGGACGCTACCCTGATCGCGTACCACAGGGCATGCGCCCGGGCCGGTATAGAATGCCAACCTGACGCGGAATAGAAGGGGCCCTGTCGCTTGCTGTCCATATAGGTCACGGAGTTTGCCCCCCCCCCCCACTGCCGCGTCCCCCCCCTTCCTCCCCCACTGCCGCGCCCCCCCCTCCCCCCCTCATTCCCCCCCGCCGCCAGCCCCGACTACCGAGCTCTTGCACACCGAGCGATGTCCCCTGCCGCCCCCCGCCGCTGCCCTTCCCCCCCCCCGCTGCCTCCTCCCCCCCCCGCCTCCACCCCGCGGCCGCAGCGACACCACATCCTCGATCACCCCCGCCCCTGCGCAGCCCGTACAGGGTGCACCACACACGGCTAGGATTCAAGACACACTACCACACGCACATGCACTAGTCCAACAGTTGTTGAAATGTTTCTCCCTCCCCCTCCTCTTTTAATTCCCAGTTATACCTTTTGGTTGACACAGAGACTGTTGATTTTGTACACGCGCTAATGCTCGACACCCCCCTCCCTGTTTCCGTATCATACAATGGCAACTGGGTGTTTTCATGTACAGGCAGCGGAAGCCCAGCGATCCATGTGACGACGGGGGATATGATCCTGCTCCAGCTCGCTACTGTACTGAACAGGGAACATAACTCAATGCAATGACTGTCGGATTTCTTACAGCACCCTGGTCCTAGCGCAGTGCCATGAGCCGCAAGCGCTGCGGCACGAGACATTTCCTAGCACCGCTGCTTGTGAACTAATGCATTACCACTGGCTACTGTTTATTTTCACTCGTATTTAATTGCCATGTCATTCTGTACTGACAGCCGAGTACCGCTTGTAGTAGTGGTTTATTGTTATGACACTGTGTGACTGCTGTTTAACTCATCTGTGAAACTAAATAAAGTTTGGGACCATTGGTCTTCAAAAAAAAAAAAATAAAAATCAAGTCCAATCTAAATCTGCTCACGATGAATTATCAGTAGAAACCATGAACTATGATATCCCTGTGGGAGAAAACATGGTTCATAGTGTGCTTCACTTCGATTTTCAGAATAAAGTGTTCGCTTATGAAAAGCATGTATGCACTTTCCATGAACTAGCTTGTCTGGGCCTCATTCCCTGGTTAGAGGGTCAGGAGCATTTTGTTCTGTGGTGGGCAAATTTTTCTTTGGCCCCTGCCAGCCCTCTATGATGAATCTTTTTAATTTTCCATTTCTGAAGCATAGTTTTGAAGGTGTGTCACATTTTTTTTGTACTACGGAAATAAAGAAAATCAGGTGGAAAAATGTATATTTTACCTTCTTTCATGAGACAAAAAAATTGGTACAACGGTTATGCAATGATTAGTTTCTAAGCAATTCATCTTAATTTGTGTAGGTGGATTTGCCATATTGACAAGGAACTGAAGTATTGTAACAAGGCAGTTGAAAGAAAGACTGATATCCTATTTAACCAGGAAATTAAACACAGATTTAGAAGTAAATGAGACACTGGTGTTTTTTTTAATGCTACAGTACATCGGTGCTGTACACTAATTTTTCATTTCTTTTTATCTTGGAATTTATGGTGAATGTTAATTTGAGAATAAAATATTCCTTCTCCTATATTGTGTTTGAATTTCACTTTAATAATTAAAACCTGAATTTCACACAGCTCTGTGTTGCAGTTATTTCTCCTGGAGATCTTGCAAGCTGTCTGAAGCTAGATTCTTCATTTCTGATGTACCATGTGGCCCCCCTGCCTTGATAATCACACAGTTGTGTTTTATCTGAGACTTTATGCATGTACCATGAGACCTAACATTACCCCACCACTGCACCCTAAAATCCCCTTTTGACATGTACTAGTCCACCCCTTAATTCACCTTACAAATATAGCAGTGCCATTGTTGCTGATGTTTGTGTGGTATTCTAGCATTTCTGTAGTGCTTTCCTACCTCCTGTCGAAGCCCCAGAGTACATGCAGGTGAATTGGCCCTGGACCTTTAGCCAGATCTGTCCTAAATGGGTGCGCTTCTATTTAAATCTTCTAAGTTCCTGTGTGCTGTTGTGTTTGGTGAATGGTGGCACTAACCTGCAAATCTAAGGATGGTAACCCGATTTTAACCGCCATTTGATGCTGGTGGTACAGACATATGTTTCCCTCAGAGCAAAGAGCGGAGCTAGCCTTGCCCTTCAATCTTTTGGTTTTTGGACTCTGGAGGCCTTGCTCCACTTTTTGTTCCTGATTCTATGTTTAACACCAATAATTTAAGAAAGTATCTGTTGTACCAGTCATTTCCTTTGGAATAATACATATAATGCTGAACGTCCTTCCAAGACTGCATGGCAGAGCGAAACATCGTTTACAACAACGTCCAAGCAACCAATGCCTTTACAACGAAAGTATTATACAACAATTTCTTTTTACAATTAATATACCTTTACCAGATAAATATGTGTTTTGCAGGTAAATAGAATGAAAATATATATAATTTACTGAAAAAAACACAGTTTTCAGGTACGTTATAGTTAGAAATTAGCATTTAAAAAACCTTAGAAATTCACAGAAAAAACCATAGGTTTCAGGGCCGTTATCGTTAGATGGACATTTCACTCGTACAAAACCATGGAAATTCCCCTGTTATAGTTAGTTAAGCTAACTATAACTCGCGCCCCCGCAATGCGCTGCTGATGACATCACATATTACATCACTCATGAAATGGTCAGTGACCTCACTGATGACATCTCAAATGACATCACTCATGACATCATCCAGTGACTGTGTTTCTGTAAAGTTTAGATATGTTTAATATATATAGGGAAAGGCATATTGAAGAATGAGTGGGTGTATAAGTGTCTGAATGGATGATTTAGTAGGCGCCTGACTGACTATAAGTGAGTGATTAAACGTATCTTACTGAATGCAATGCATCGGTTAGTGACTAATCTGTGACTGTCTGTATCCGTCTGTCTGTTGGTGTGTAAGAGGCTGCATGGGTTTGCAAATAGCTGTATGAGTGTCTATATGGGTTATTGATTGGTTGTCTCAGTATCTGAATGGGTGCCTGAGTGTGTGTGGGTGGGGTGTGTGTGACTGTGCATAGATGTGTGAGTGGGTGATTCACTGGGTGAATGGTTCAAGAGTGCATCTGTAATCGACTGTATAGGTGGGTGAGTATGTGTATGGCTGTGTTAGTGAGTGAATGTATATCTCCGTGGTACATATGTGAGTAACTACATATGTGAAAAGCAGTATATATGTGTGTTGGAGTATATAAATGGCTATAAGTGAGTGTCTGATTGTGAGAGTGGCTATATGGATGAGTGTGTGCTTGTATCACTGATTGTATAAGAGAGTAAGAATGTGCTAGTATTTGTATGAGTAATTGAGCTGGTGTGTGTATAACTGCATTGGTGAGTAAATGGCAGTGTGATTAATTATTTGCATGACTGACTAGGTGTGTGAGTACCTCTATGGATGAGTAGTGGTGTGTGAGTGTCTAAATAGGTGTATGAGTCCTGTACTGAGTGACCATAAGTATGAGTGACTGTATGAGTGAGTGAGTGATGTGTGTGTAAACCTAATAATCAGTGTGTGTGTGTATGCATTTATTGGTGTAGGAGTCTCTATGGTGTTGAGAATGGCAGTCTGTAATTTAGAGTGGGTGTATCAAAGGTTATATTAGGGCGTGAGAAGATGCATCAAATTATCACATCGATGATGTCATCAGTGAGGCCACTTACCATGTCGTGAGTGATGTAATATGTGACGTCATCAGCAGTGCATTACGGGGGCGCGAGTTATAGTTAGCTGAACTAACTATAACGGGGGAATTTCTATGGTTTTTTCAGGGTATTGAGTGAAATGTCCATCTAACTAGAACGCCCCTGAAACGCATGTTTTTTTCAGTGAATTTCTAAGGATTTTTAAATGCTAATTTCTAACTATAACGTGCCTGAAACCTATGGTTTTTTCAGTGAATTTCAAAGGTTTTTCAAATGCCGGTTTCTAGCTATGCCTTCAGAGGTATGACATGTGAAGAAAGAAGAAAAAACGCACAGAAAGAAGCAAAGGAAATGCAGAAAGAAGCAACAGAAGTCCACAAAGACGAAGAAAAGTGCAGGAAGAAGCAAGACGTGCAGAAAGAGGCCTTGTTGCAAAATCATCCTGTGCCCACAACTTTTTCAGACGGGTACTGGTCAAGTCAAGTCAAGTTTAAATTTGTATAGCGCACTACTCACCCAGAGGGTCTCAAGGCGCTTGAGGGAGGGGTGGAGCTTTACTTATCAAATATCCAAGTTTTTAGTTGTTTTCTGAAGGAGAGGTGGTTCTGTGTGAGGCGGAGGTGGGTGGGGAGGGAATTCCAGGTTTTGGCCGCTAAGTAGGAGAAGGATCTTCCACCCATGGTGGGTCTTTGGATGCGTGGAATTGCGGCGAGGGCTTGATTGGACGATCGAAGTTGGCGGGTGGGGGTGTAGAAGGACAGGCGCGTGTTGAGGTATTCGGGTCCTAGGTCGTAGAGGGCTTTGTGTGCGTGGGTGAGGAGGCGGAATGTTAGTCTCTTGTTGACGGGGAGCCAGTGGAGGTCTTTCAGGTGACCGGAAATGTGAGCTTGGCGGGGGATGTCTAGCATGAGTCTGGCTGAGGCGTTTTGGATGCGTTGGAGTTTTTTCGGTAGTTTGGCTGTGGTTCCGGCGTTGAGGGTGTTTCCGTAGTCTAGTCGGCTTGTGACCAGTGCATGGGTGACCGTTTTTCTTGTTTCGGTGGGGATCCAACGGAAGATTTTGTTGAGCATACGTAGGATGTTGAAGCATGATGATGAAACGGCGTTGACTTGTCTGGTCATCTAGAGGGAGTAGTCCAGCATGAAGCCCAGGTTACGTGCGTGGTCCGTTGGTATGGGTGCGGTTCCCAGGGCCGGTGGCCACCATGAGTCGTCCCAGGCAGAGGGGGATGATCGTAAGATGAGGACTTCCGTTTTGTCCGAGTTTAGTTTTAAACGGCTGTTCTTCATCCACTCGGCTACTTTCATCCCTTCGTGTTGGTTGGTTTTGGCTGCCTACTTCTGTTCTTTACGATGTTCAATGTCTATCTAGGCAAAACTCCAACTTGCTACCCTGTGTACCGAGTGCAACACAGTGCTTCAAAGGAAAGTTCCATGACTTAGTCACAGAGTTCCACAGGTAGGTCCCGCTACCACCGAGTTGTTATTTTAGCACTTTATTTGCCTTTTTCACAGGTTACATCAAGCACGAAGTGCACGGGAAAATTCCTCCAGAAAATCCTGGCTGGTAAATGTTCATTCTCCAAGTTGAGGCGGGCCTCCCATCGTGGCCCTTCCATCGAAACTTCGGTCCTGTTCAGTAACACAGCTGGAGGGCACTCCTTTTAGCGTTAGCTCCAAAAAAGATCCTGACAATAGGAGCGCCTATATACGCCTAATACGTTGTAAAGAGCTAAACGAACCCATGGATTGAAAGACAGCAAGTGGCATAAGATTAAGATTCGCTGAGTCGAAACGCGTCATGACTGTTTGTCATGAAACAAAGCATTTTTAAACAAGCACTGTTGGTGTGGCCCGTGTTACGCTGCAGGAAGTAGCGCATGTTTCATGTGGAATATATATATTTATTTATTTATTTTCAATCTCCTACTGGCAGTTGCCAGTAGGTAGTTATAGTTAGGACCAAAGTTTCCTTAGGGATATGCGTTTGTTGTTTTGCCAATAACTTTGGCGTCACTTGGTGATTCTTCGCAAATATTTTTTTACATTTTTGGTTCAGCTGCTGTGTTGCAAGTTTTGGGGTGATCCGTCAAGCAGGAGCCGAGAAAAACTGGGTGGGGGCGATCCCAAAACACATTTTCCCTTCGTTATGTGTATGGGGATTTTTCATTTTCAACAGGAGTACAGGCTGAACAGCTGGACTGAATTGCACCAAATCTGGCAGAAAATTGGATGTTGGTCCAGAAAGAATGATTTTTATGATTTGGTGTAAATCCGTTCAGTAGTTTCAAAGATATTTAAATGAACTCCTATTGTCATTGCACTAGCAACATTTCTGGAATGGTCTTGGGCTATAAGATCACAATCTCTCCCTGCAAATTAAGGCTGAGTCTGTTATCGCTCATTTGCACATGTACAAGGGGAGCTGTAAGCCACATACCATGTATTGTAGATACCAGTAGTATCCAAGTGCATGGATCAATTACCTTTGGCAAAGCCATTGGACCCCTTTGTTAATGTATTTTAGAAAATGCTGTTTTATAGATCAAGCATATATAGTAGTTTTTAAATGTTTTAACTGAAATCTATTATCTATGACATCATTTAATTTCCTCAAACAGGCTTTAAGCCATATTTTTATACTGTGTTTTATGAAATATTTATATAACGTGCTTCTATGACTAATGCGCTGAATAAAGCTTGTTTGGATTGGATGGGATTTAAATTTAAAAAGAAATTGATATCTGGGAAACCAAACCTACTTCTGAAATTTGATTGGCTGCCAACACTTCAACCAGGAAGTGTTGTAGCCATCTTGGGACTCAGTTGAACATAGTCCCACATAAATGTAATTAGAAATGGAGCAGTGTAGAAACACCCTGACCCCCTAGGCCTCTAGGGGATAGGGGAGGGCTTCATCCCCAAGCCAGCAGTGCACCAGGAGGTGCAATTGCAGAGTGGTGGAGAAAGCGGGTGTGGCCTCCAAAGACCTCTCAGCAATCACACTGTATGAGACTTACTGGGGGTAACAGGAGGACTTGTTGGCCCCCAAGGACCCTCTGGAGCGTCGAGGACTGCATCCCCCAACCATCCGCGTGCCAGGAGGTGCATTTGCAGAGTGGTGGGCAAAAGGAATGCGGACTCCGAAGACCTCTAAGCATTCGCGGTGTGTGGGACTTATAACTTATAGTTCAGCTAACTATAACTGCTGAATTTCACTGGTTTCGTATGGGTGCACCCTGAGCCTTACTAGAACGTTCCTATATCCTTTGTTTTTGTGAATTAATAAGGTTTTTTTTAAAATCTTATTTCCTAAGTGTAACGTCCCTGTAACCTTTGTTTAAAAAAAAAATATATATATATATACATATATATATGTATATGTTTATATATATTATGTTTATATATATATATACATATATATGTGTGTGTGTGTGTGTGTGTGTGTGTGTGTGTGAACAAGACAGACCTTGTCTATCAAAACGTGTCATGCTGGGGCACTGGCCAGGACTGACTGGATGCCATTTAATGAATTAATAAAGCACTGAGGAACATCGATTGAGTCCCTCGAGTGGTCCGTACCTGTTCTTGTCGCGCTGAGGAATGTTGGCATGTTGCAGGTTTCGTTATATATTCCCTCTATTTACCTGTAAAATACTTATATTTTTGTGGTAAAGGCATTTAGGGTGGGTATGGGTTTTAGTTTGGCACTAATTACCTTGGTGCTAGCCGCCCTCTCGCTTGGGAAACATCAAACATTTGTGCATCATACAGGGTTACCCCTCTCTTGTGTGTCATATGCGAAACACTCCAGGTTTTAAACATTCAATGCAATGCATAGCGATAGGCACCTGTGAAAATGCTGCTATCACAATGAGCATGGAACAGTGGTGAAAACTTCATACGCCAACAAAATTCATAGCGGCAAGATGTTCCATTGTTATGTGTAAAACCTTCCGCTAATCCTAGCTTTTTATTAATCTGCACTTTACAGCAGGGAGTTTTGGGTCCACGATTGCAATTTTTACAGCTTAATTTAATGTCCCAGAATACGTTTTGTCTGTTAAAAGATCAATACAGACTTAAAGTAAGGCATTTGGCATGGGAACCCTTGGCATTTAAGAATGCCCTGACTACAGCAGCATCACCTGAATGTAGTCAAGCAAAGAGTGCAGAAAAGCATTGGTGAGCATGCTTAAAGCATCAAGATTCAGGTACCTTAGAATGAATGGCCACAAATTAATCTGGCGTAATTTAAGTTTTATCAAGATACTATGCAGCTGGTAAAGATGACCTCCTCTACAGTGTCATAATCTACAGTAAGGGGTAGGCGAATGACCCACAACTGTATCTATGAATTTGTTTATTAAAACATTTGAATATATTCCATGTTAGACGTGTCATCCTTGCTATTGTCTTACCCCAAACATTTTGCCTTCACCCTTCCTGTTTTGAATTTTTTTTTTTTTTGCCATTAGGACTGTGTGCACTTTACTACTGCTAACCAGTGCAAAGGTGCTGGTACTCTCCCTAAAACAGGCACAACTGGCTTACACCTGAGTGACATATTTAATGTACTTCGTGACTAGTATATGGTACTACATGTACCCATGCACTGTAAATTAAATGTTACGAGTGAGCTTGCAGCACTTATTGTGCCACCCACTTACATTTCAGCCTGTATGTGCAGTTTTAAAACTTCCAATTCCACCTGGCAAAATAAACATTTTGGCAGACCTAAAAATTCCTTTTTAATACAAATACGTCACCCATAAGTAAGCCCTAAAAAGCCCATAAAGCAGGTTGCATTGTATTTAAAACATAGGACTTGTACTGTTAAGCTTTACATGTCCTTGTAGTGAAAAACGACTATATTTGTTTTTCACTACTGCAAGGTATTTCTCTCCCTTTGGATAATATTTAATAAGTGCTAACTTTTGATTGAGAGCAGGTAGGGATGTCACGTTTGGACCCAAATTAATTATATATTAAAAACCACTTTAATGGTTAAGTCGGATTCTAAGTCCCAATTCTGAAAATGCTACTTTATGAAAGATGGCATTTTGCTACCCTAACCATATTGTAGCTGCTGCCAGGGTCTTGTGTCACAGGACTGTGAATAGCTTGGCTGTTGGCCTTGTGGATAGGCCATCCTGACTGGATGGTGAGGCAGAGCTGTTCTCTACCCAATTAAATTTCAAACCGCTATCTCCAGCTCACACACAAAGGAACCTGATACTACTATTGTCACGCCAAACTTCTTGGAACGTGGGTAGGGGAAGGGAAGAGCTTTCCAGAAATATATGGTGGGGTAGCCTAGAAGATTCCCCCACTTCAAAGGCTGGCACAAGGTATACATATTGGACCCTCGTACAAACTATTTAGTACACTCCTGGACCTGTGGAAGACAGAAGGACTGCCTGGATCCCCAGAGGAGTCTCCTGCTGCTTCAGGCCCAACTTGTTCTGCAGAGGACTTCCCTGCTGCAATCAAAGCATTGCCCTGCAGTTGCCAGAGGGTTGTCTTTCTCCTCAGAGGACTGCCCTGCTGCTAGAGACCTGCCTTGCTGCTTGAAACCAAGACTATGAGAGTGACTCTAAGTTGTCTCCTCAACGACACAGACTGCTGTCTTGACCCGATGAACTCTACCATCTACTGTACTCCTCTTTAGAATTTATTCTAAGAAGTTCAAGGGTAAGTCAAGACGGGCCTACCCCACCTTGTGTATCCAACCCATGTTCTAAAAACATTAAAAGTTTATAACTCCAGTTCTACTGATTAGATTTAATTTATGTTGGTGTCCTTTTATTAATTAAAATCTACTCTGTTTCTAAATTGATTTGGGATTTTTCTTCTGTTGCATTTTCACTTTATTACTGTTTGTCTACTGTATAAATAATTTACAGAGTGCCTCAGAGTTAAGCCTCCTGCATTTGTTCCATGCTACCAGAGGGTTAAGCATAGGTTAATTTAGTGACTTTTGTGGTTCACCCTGACAAGTACTGTGGTTGTTGCTTAAGTAGGGTTTTCACCTTCCTCCCCACCTATCAACCCAATTTGTTGCAGCACTCACTCATACTTTTGTAATCCATTAATAGTCCTGTAAAAAATGTGAGAGGTATTGAGATGTGAAAGAGGGTAATTAGATTTGAGAGTGATTGGGTAAGCAGTACATAGACTTTCTATTCATAAAACATTCAAACCTAAGCCCAATGGATGCAATTTCAGTGGGCAGACGCTACATACCCTGCATTACATCTCCTTTCCATTAAATATATGGGGGCAAATTTACAAGCCCCCTGCGCCACTAGTACATCCCTTTTCATGACGTCCTGGTGGCAAAAGGGGCTTCTCCATATTTGCAAGTACCGGAAAAGCCACCCTGTGTGACTTTTCCTCTCCTTGTAAATACTGCCCTTCACACGCAGCACTTTGCGTTGAAGGGGCATTTCATGGGTGCTGCTCTGGGTGTTCCCACGCAACACCCATTGAACTAGACATATCTCCAGATTTACAAGAAATTGTAAATCTGGAGATTCGTCTGAATGCTACGCCACCCTAGAGGTGACGTAGCGAGGTGCAACAAAGAGAAATGTTTTTCATAGTTCTTTCCTCTTTCAAAGCGTGCTGCATTCTACAGCACACATTGAAAGAGGAAAATGCCTGTAGTGATTGCTTTGTGCAGGAAGGTGCCCCTTCATATACAAAATCAATCTCCCCACAACGCAGGCATCCTTGCACCAGGGTGCAAGGGTGCCTGTGCCAGCACGTGGTTGCAGTTTGTGCGCCAGTGCAGGGGAAAGCATAGAGATGCAACATATTCTTGTAAATATGTTGCATCCCTGTGCTTCGGAAGTGCCGCAGTGTGGGGCAGCCAAAGGGCTTGCGGTGCCACGCTGTGGCACTTCCTTGTAGATCTGCCCCATGCTTTACAAAAAATCAATGCAAAAAAGATGTTTTGAAATAGGTTTTGTGAACACTGGAAAAATATACTCTTTGTTGATTTTGGGGGATATGCATCCGAATAAATGAATAAACACTCCTGTTAATAGGTTTGAAAAACAACTTATTCCGATAGCTTTTTGTAACTACACCCTACCTACCCACTACACCCTACCTACCCAAACACATACCCACACACCCTCCCTCATCTACCCACTCCACCACACCCATCATGGAACACTCGGGCATGCACACTTATAAAATTAACTACCCACCTGAGCTCACCCAAAAAAACGCCAAACGCTTCAAACACAACTTCCTGAAGGCCCACCCCGAAACCCCTGTCGTGGACACCTATTTTTCACTGAGTAATGGAGCCAAGAGCACCGATATCATCTTCTACACTACACGTAGAGCACAATGGAGAAACGCGCTTCTCTCCTTACTCACTATCTCCACCACCAGGAAATCCTATTACAATCCACAGACAGGAGCCTTGACCTTCTCGACAATTTGTTCCCCACATTCAAATAACATATCTCCAACCTTCGGACCTCCAATCCTATCACCTCTGAGTGCACATCACCCCCTACCCCTAATCGCCTATCTGCCCCCACACTCAACCATTCTAATCTAGCTCAGCATCAGAACGTCACGCACCTCTCCCCTCCCCCCATCACGATAGTCACGCAACCTCTCGCTATAGGTACTTCACACCCCTCACTCACATGTGTAGATCACTCCCAGTCATACATTCTCCACACCCAAACCCTCCCTACCCACCACCTAAACACTCTCACACATCCTACTAGTCGTTCCGAACTCCCCACCTCCCCTAACTTAACTCCCCCTCCCCGCAACAGGTCCATCTTCCACTCTATCTCCCCCCCCACTCTCAGTCCCCACTACCCCACTCTCCCAACTAGTCTCTCAGAACCCACCACTCCCCTTACACTAAATCCTCCTCCTCTCAACAGGACTCTCACCCATTCCATCTCCCCCCATTCTCAGTCCCCACTACCTTACCTGCACCCCCGCCATCAATAGCCTGCACTCATCCCCCAACTCGCCTATGACGCCTCCCATCGACGCCCTCACTCTTACCACGAACCTCCACCCTAATTCATCCACACCCTTCGCCCCCGAACTCTCTCATATTACAAATACCAACCCACCCACTAATACCACAGAGCCCGGCCCCAATGCCAGCGCACCCCCCCCCCTCACTCTAGTACCCTATTTAACCATTCACCCTCGGTCCCCATTCCCAGTCCCATACTGGACAAGATTTTGTCCACCCTCCTCCAAGTCAAAGAAGATCTCCACACTATCAAAGAACTTCTATTCATACACCCCAGACACCCCTCACCCATCACCACTTCCCCGCCTAACAAATCACCCACCCTCCCCACTGCCCCTCTCACTCAATACTCCCTACCTTGGTCCTCTATCCCTGGTCACAATCAAACCAACCGCCCCCGTCGCGTCCTCAATACCCTTTCGGATCACGACATTCACACCCTCCTCCGCTCATATGTCCCAGTCCCCCTTAACCACACAACCACCACACACCTTTCCATACCCACGATTCACTCAAATCCCCTTAGGCCCCCCACACAAAACAACAGAAGCTCCATCCCCAATAACCTTAGAAAAGTCCCCCTCTCTCTAGAACAATCTACCACCCTGTTCACTCCTCGACTCAAATGCATACTACTCAACTGCAGATCCGCCCCTAGACACTCCTCCAACATCGCGGATCTCATCATAACAATGGACCTTGACCATCCTGACCGAAACCTGGCTTACTGAATCTTCTACACCTATTATGGACATTCTAGTCCCCCCTAACTACCACATCATTAGACTCGACAGGATCGGCAAGATGGGCGGGGGAATCTTATGCATTTTTAGGAGCAACATCTCTGTTACTAAAGCCACTTCTCCCTCCCTCTCCTCCTGTGAACTCATCTGCCTCGATGTCACTAGCGAGGGCAAACCTGTATGCTCTCTTCATATCATCTACCACCCACCCGGGGACAACATCTCCTTCACCCAACAACTCATGGACACGATCTCAACCAACTCCGGATGGCCGAATACTCAAATCTACCTGGGTGACTTCAATCTCCACTGGAACGATCACAACAACGTGGTGGTGAATAGTCTTAAAACTTTCCTTAACGCGCTTGACCTCACCCAAATCTGCAACAGCCCGACCCATGACAAAGGCTCCACCCTCGACCTTATCATCGCCAAAGAGGACTCAACCCAACTGGGGGCAATCCAACCCTGTGACTTGTCAGACCACCACATTGTCACATTCTTCATCAACGAAAAAGTTAAACTTAACCCGGCTCAACCCACCAAATCCAAGATTTGGAAAAGGGACCTAAAGAATCTCAACCCCAACTCCTTATCTTCCCACAACTGCAATCTCCTCCTTCCCCCTACTGGCACCTCGGACGTACACTCTCTGACCAACCACTACATCAACTCTATGACCTCATTAATCAATGAAGCCGCCCCACTGCGACTGAAGAGAGTCTCCACCAAGAACTCTAAACCATGGTATGATGGTAGTCTCAACGATGATAGGCGTGCCATGCGAATGGCAGAACGCACCTGGAGATCAGACCCCTCATCACTGCACCTTAAAACGCTTAAGGAAAAGAGAAACACCTACGTTAGGAAAATCAAGCGTTCTAAAACAAATTTCTTCAGCCTCCAGCTCGATCAAGCAAAAAACCGACCAAGAAAACTGTTTGATCTAGTCAAAACTCAGACCAAGGAACAACCTCTACAATCAAATAGCTTAACAGGCGATATACCATCCTGCGAAGACTTCTCTGCTTTCTTTGAGCTTAAGACTGATAACATAAGAAGCGATCTCCTCAATGATGTAAGCCGCTATTCCTGCCCCAACTGCATAACCTCCACTCAACCTAAAAACAAAGCGGCCTGGTCGTCCTTCGACACCTACTCTGAAGAAACAATTAACAAACTGCTGGGCACATTGAAACCCTCTAATCACCTCACAGACCCCCTACCTTCTAATGCTGTAAAATACTTCATCCCCCTGCTCCTCCCACTTTGGACTAAAATCATTAACTGTTCCCTTCAACAAGGACTCATCCCGGACTCCCTCAAGGTGGGACAAGTCACGCCTATACTCAAGAAACCTACAGCTGACCCTGCTGACCTGAATAATTACTGCCCCATCACCAATATCCCCACTCTGGCCAAACTACTGGAAAAATGCGTACAACTCCAACTGACAAAACACATCGATCAGTTTGACCTCCTCAACCCTCATCAGTCAGGCTTCCGAGCAAGACACAGTACAGAAACGGCTATGACACACATAATTGATGACGCCCTCCAAATCCTAGACCATAATGACACCTGCCTCCTCATCCTACTTGATCTCTCCTCAGCATTCGACACCGTCAAACATGAGAATCTACTTGAACTGTTGAACACCAGAATGGGTCTATCTGGGACTGTTCTCAAATGGTTCACTTCCTTTCTACATAACCGATCTCAAAAGTTCAAGGTCAACAATGTGTTATCTCCATCTGTGCCTGTAACATTAGGAGTCCCACAAGGATCTTCCCTATCCCCAACTCTGTTCAATCTAGTCATGGAGCCACTCACCACCTTGTTACAAGCATCTAATGTACACTTCCACATGTACGCCGATGACACTCAACTCTATCTCAAACTACAGTCCCCGGAAGACATCAAACTTCTGAACTCTACGCTCAGAAACACCCAATCATGGCTGGCCGATAATCACCTCAAACTAAATGCCCTGAAAACTGAGTTGCTTCTGATCTCACCTCCTGCGAAAATCTCCACCACCCAAACCTGGCTCAAGCACCTAACTGCATTCAATGTCCAACCCACTATCGTGGACTCCGCAAAATCCTTAGGCATCACACTTGACGCCAATCTCAACATGCAACAGCATATCAGCAAAGCAACTAAGGGAGCTAACTTCCAAATAAACACTTTGAGGAAACTTAAACCCTTCCTCCCAGCTAAGGACTTCCAAACTGCAGTACAAGCCCTAGTAATCCCACGCATAGACTAGGGAATCGTCGCTCTCTGCGGACTCCCCCTAGCAACAACTGCACCCCTTAGAGCCACCCTGAATGCTGCAGCGAGACTTATCACTGGATCAAAAAAACATTTGCATATCTCCCCTGATTTAAAATCTCTGAACTGGCTGCCTTTTGAAGCCAGGATACAGTTGAAAATCGCTTGTATGACTCACATGGCTGTACACCACAAGTCACCCAACTACCTCACTCAAAAGCTGACTATATCAGGGGGCTTGAGATCCACCAGAAGCACAAAAAATCTCCTCTTGAAACCACGAAGATTCCGGAAGGAAAAAACCTATAAACGATCCTTCTCCGGAATGGCTCCCAGGATCTGGAATGCACTCCCTCCCGAAACAAGGCTTATCTCCTCCACTGCATTTTTTAAGAAAGAACTAAAAGCCATCCTTATGGCTAAATTCATTTGAACTTTTTTTTGGGGAGATATCCAGAACATTGCTCCAACTTTGTATTTTTTGTATTATATGAATGTCTAATTGTAATTTTAGTTTTTATCTGATTGCTATCCTACTCTGCTACTCACACACTACCTACTACTATTTTGTACCCAAAAGATTGTTTAATCGCTCCCTTGTTTCCCTTACCCCTTGTTCTGTAAAGCGCTCTGATATCTGCAAAGATCTTGTTCGCGCTATATAAAACTTTGAAAATAAAAATAAAAAATAAATGAAAAAACACCACTGAAATCCCCACAAAAAATAAACACTTAAACAAGACAGCCTAACCATTTTATTGGGTAAGAATCCGTTAAAATGTTATTGGGGGAAATGCCTGAGTGCTTGTACTGTCTCTTGTCAAACACCTGCAAATTGATTTCTCATTTTCTGTTGGCAGCACACCTGACAATCACCCAGAAATGGCAGCATTCTGATCCTCTGAGATAACAATGATGCCTGAGCCCCACCTCAGACCCATTCTTTTAATGCTCTTCACCTCTTCTAGGTTGCGATCTGTCTTCTAATGCTCTATGCTGCGCCTCTGGTTGACAATGTAAACTTGAACTGCATTCTTGTGGTCAATTCTTCCCTTTTGGATCCTTAAATGCTGTTGTTTGAAAGGGAAAGGCTGCCAGTTAATTCCTGAATGCCAGGGGATTGCTGGAGTTAAATAGGTGTAGAGGCAGTTTGTTCCACAAGCAAGATACAGACACTGAGAAGCATCTGTCTACTCTGGACTTGAAAATCATTGTAGGGACAGAGAGGCGGTTGGAGTTGTTGAAGTGCAGTGACCTGGACTGTGTGCATTTCTCGATTTTGTTCTGTAGCTGTTAAGGTGCTGAGCCATCAAAGAATGCACGCATCATGCAGGCCTTTTGACCTCATCCTCAAAGAACAGCAAGTCTGTAGCTCTTTTTTCAATATATAATGCATGGATTGAGATGATTTTTGAGTGAGCCCACCAGACAAACAAGCATTGGAAATGCAATAGGTCTCGCGTTAGGAAAGTTTGAGCTATTGGTCTTATAAATGACATTTTTTAAATTTATGTGTTGTTTTTTAAAATAGCTAAATTAATAGCTTTGTCATTTACAATGCCAATAGTTATAACTTTCGCAAATGTGACACCTATAGCATTTGTAATGCAACATGGTTTGTATTTACGTGACTTAGATGTATTGATATTACAAATAACAATGGTTTTTAACTTTTTTAAATAATTAATACTTAAATAAAAGTGATTGTAATTTATAATGGCAATAGCTTAAACTTTTGTAAATAACTTTAGTGAAGATTATGTTCAGTGTATTTTATTGTGACGAAAATCCAAGAACAGAAGTGAAATATTAACATCTTTTTTGACATAATAAAGCTTGAAACATTGAGAGAACATATTTGAACCAGTGATGCTGTGGTTGCGCTGAGTGATGCTGTGGTTGCGCTGAGTGATGCTGTGGTTGGGCTGAGTGATGCTGTGGTTGCGCTGAGTGATGCTGTGGTTGCGCTGAGTGATGCTGTGGTTGCGCTTAGTGATGCTGTGGTTGAGTTGAGTGATGCTGTGAGAGAGTTGAGGGATGGAGACAACATAGCAGAGTGTTGAGAGGGGCCATAAAAAGAAAGGGTACAGAGAGAGAGAGGGGGTAGGGAGAAGGTCTGAGGGCTGGGAGAGAGAGAGGCATGGGAGAAGGTAAGAGAGACGGCAGTGAAAGTGACAACGCGAGGGAAAAGAGATGTCGCCATAGCACCCATCAGCCTGTGCCACCTATAGAGACCCACACACCCATATGTAAAACTGCGCCGCATTACTTAGGAACCTGCAGTAATAAACATGTATGTCTATAATGCTTGCACATATAGAGAGAGCGTTTCATACGAGACCTGGTGTTTGAAAGCACCCTAATAATGTATCAATAAAATAAGCATTGTAAAATAACAGATGTTGCTTTTACCACTCACTTTACCAACCTCAGAAGGATGACAGGCTCGGTCGGCATTGCCAGGATTTTAAATGGCGACTTTCAGATCACTATATTTGCCAGCTGGGAGTATTCAACTCGCTGTGCTATCTTGCAGACAGCAAGCCAATAAAGCGATGAGCTATACCCAGCCCTCGGTACCCGTCCTTGCATATGTTTATATGACGACTATGACGCTACTGGCGTCTGATGCTGTACACTACGCTCTGCACCTGATCTGCAGCACTCACTCATACATGCAATGTGACAACCACCTCATCCAGCAATGACCCCAAATGCTACCTTCTTAAACATCTGTGGCACATACGCTACCAGATTAGTGCACAATAGGAAATGATTTGCTCAGAATCACACGATGTGTTGGAGTGGGAAGCCGCGACCAAAGTCCATGTTTCACGGATGGCGCATGTAGGCAGTGGGCCTCGCTCTCCGCCTCCTCTGGACAAGCGCGGCGCCTGTATGCTCCTCTCTCTGCCTCGGGCGGCAGCGTTAGCAACGCTATTGTTTAACCAAACAGGCTGAGCTCAAACAAGCGCCTTCAAAGAGCCCCACCTCTCCCTTTCTCCTTTCAAGTTTGACACATTATGGGGATGCAGCGCCTTTGCCTGAAATGTTGAGGACAAAACCTCTCATTTTGAAACTGGCCAAAGCCTGCGCACGAGGGTACTGGGCATCTCTCGCGGGAGACGATTTTTGGCCAGTTACTCAGCTCAGTGGGTTAAAGAGCCAGGGCCAGTGCTCAGCAATGCGTAACTCTGCAGGTCACAGTTTCGGATCTCAGGAATTTCATCTTTAAGACATTCATAAAAACGAGTTCCACTAAGGAAGATGTTAGGACATATTATTAAAAGCATCAGAAAACAATACGTTTTGTGCCGTCGCTGTTAGTTGTATAAATGCATATGAGTAGGTGGCTCCGCCCCGTGCCACCTTTGTCAATATACCGATCAAGATGATGGCCAAAGACATTCTGCTTTTTGTGACCTGAGGGTCTCTGATGGGAATGCGGAAATAAAAGTTCCAGAATGCAACGTGTTAAGAGTTTAAAACAGGAGGGGGGAGGAGAAATGCGACAAGGCGGGCAGAGGAGGGGGCGGAGCGGCGATGAGGGTGTGAAGCAGCAGGGGCCTTTGAAGTGAAGCTAAGCTTCACTTCAAAGGTGTGGGAGGAGTGCGGCTGAGGGAACAGACGGCGATTTGATGATGTGCACGCGCATTTTAGGTCAATGCGCAAGCGCATTGACCTAAAACCGCACGGGCACAGCACCAAATCGCCAGTTGGGTAAAGTCTGTTTAAAGCCCTATAGTCTCGCTCTGCTCAATGCGCATGCGCATTGAGAGGCGAGACCTAAAAAGGGTGGCTGTTCCTACATGGAAAGTGAAAGGTTGGAGTATGTAAAGTGAGGGTATCTTCCTTATTAGGAAGTGTTGCCCTCACACACCCATGGGGGTGTCATGCTTCATCATCAGACTTTTGGTCCTCGTGGGGCCGGCGCTGCAATGCGCCACGGGCCCCACCCTGGGGCTCTTTGGCGGAGATTTTTTTGTTTCAGCTGTGATGATATGTGCAGGTTTGCGGGGATTATGGATATGAATAAAGTGAGCTAACGAGTGGTCTTAAAACTACCCAGGGGTATATTTAATCAGGGGCTCCCTAGGCAGAATTAAACTTATTTAAGTGTAGATTGTCAGAGCAAGGTTACAAAGCATTACAATCTGGTGTGTGGCATTTGGAAGTTTAGTTTGTCATTTTTCACTCCTTATTGGTCCAGGAGGGATCCATGGTGTTTCATCAGGACCAAACCCATTGGATTCCATACCTTGACTCAGGGCAGGGTGTGCAACATTAAATTGGGTTATGTATAACAATCTATAGTGGGGAGACAAAAGGTCAATAGTATCTTAGAATTGATCACCTTATCGCGATCTCATAATTCTACCCAAATCGACAAGTGGAAGTAGTTCCAGTAAAGCAAGGAGAGGGGTAGGTCGAATGCGATACTCTGCGTCGGACTGATCGATACCACAGTATCTATGTGGTTCCCTGCCTTGACCTAAAGCACGCAATGCCCTGTCGATTTGGGTTGTATTATGAGATCTCAATAGGGTGATCAACTCTTAGGTACTATTGACCTTTGCCACCCTCTTTTGTTTATGTTCATATCTCTATTGAGGAGCATGGGTGCTGGAACTTGAACTGCTCCTTGTCCCTCTCGTATTGCGATTAAAGACTATACTAGACAAACACAAGAGGCCGGTTTATAGGTCGTGTAGGTGACCTACGACATTGAGTTAAACACAAAATCAATATTATACAATTATATATGACCATGTAAAATAAATAGTGCAAGAGCTTCTTAAAAATGGACATAGCAATCAATACAGGGTTAGAAGAAAGACCACTATGCCACAAACACCGTGTAGTGGATAGAGTACTCTACCGGAGCAGGAATTGTGGCGCGGGTGTATTTATTTGTGAAGCATCTACTACGAGCAGTTAGAGACTAATGGCAGAACTACAGAGTGCTTATCCCATTTCAAGCATCCATGATATCACACTGACTACTTTGAAGTTTGATGACTAATAACATAGCGTATTTCTCTAACAGTTTTTCCACACTGCAGTCTGTTTTTTGCGATTTTTCCTCCCATTTGTCTTTGTATTGTCTATATTCATTTTTATCAGCCCTTCAAAGATCAATACAAGATGATTCAGTTGGACAGGTTTCAAAGGAGTCCGCTCTAAACACACCTCCGGGTAAAGTTTACAGGAACAGTCACTGTTTTTTTTTTGCCTGCTTAAAATTTGAATATGGATGTTAAACATTTCTTTGGAAATTGTAGGGCCGTTGTAAATTGCAGGAAAAGTTTTGCAAGGAAGTGTGCAAAAGTTTCAAAGAACACAAATGAGCAAGGAAAGATATAATATAGAAATCATATGTATTTGGAATACGGATATTAACCACATCCTGTAATGGTGCATAATATGTTTACCATATGTTTGTGGTAAAGATTCTAATGAAAACAGTTCAGGAAACTTACAGCTGGAATATCAAATCTGGAAGCAAGTTTTAAAGTAGCTTAATAAAAATAAATTTGCAGGTTGAACTACAGTGGAATTGCCTAGCAGTGCGGTGCTTATTATTAAATATGTTAAATAATCTTCTGGAAAATTGTATTCAACAAATCAGTAAACAGCTAGTTTCCTGTCTTTCAAAATGTTGAGTTCCACATTTTCAATGCTCGAAGGATAAGTGATAAAGCAAAGAAATGCATGTATTTCTTTTTTTTCTTTGCAAAATGTTTACTATCCTGAGCCAAGAAATACATATTTCATATTTTTCTGTGCAACAAGGTCACTCTCTTGAGGTTATTCATAACTGGGTTGCCCTGTACTGACACCTGGATTGGTGAACTCCGTTCCGCTTGCAGAGTTTTCTGCACTACGCTTTACTTGACGAGCAGAGTTTTTTTTCACGCTCGCGTTCATCGACATCAAGTTGGCGAGGGCGCGCGTGGAAAATCAACATCCCGGCGAGATTTTTCAAGGGTCAGGTTTTTCATTGCGTGTGGTCGCGTATGCTCACGACAGCTCTTGTTGAGAAACTGTTTGCTCGCGTTGAGAAAGCTGCAGCTCAAGTAAAAACCTACTCAAGCGGCAGTAAAGGAAAGCAGGGTCCGCTTGGGCTGTGCATGGTGCCGTGCGGAAAAGCATCCGGCACTGTGCAATCAATCAAACTGCATTTTTCTATTGTACTTTTGTAGTTTTTTTTGCACTTCACTGCGTTCCGTGTACTGCAACTCCGCGAACTCCGCCCAAGGTTAGTACTGACCATAATTATACAACTCGTCTATAACTAAGCTGCGTAATATCAGCTGCCTGTCAATCGTGGCTGAACTATTCTGACCAAGTTGGGGCATGGAAGAGGGAGTGAACCCTAGTCTTTGAGAGGGCATCACAATGTTTATCATCTTCCCAGATCCCAATAAACCAGGCCTCAACCTATTTTGTTTTTGAAGAATAGATGCCACATGTTTATTATGAGTGGTCAACTTAGAGGTGGGGAATCCTTACACTGCCACACCATATGTCCTGTTTATCTTTCTTGCATTCCCCAGTCTCTAGCCCTACATCCATACTTATTGTTACTTTGATTACATCCCTTTATGTGACTGCTCGATAGGGTATGTTTAGCACGCATCTGACAGTCTTTCATTTTTGGATTTCAACATTCAGCCATAGGTGACATTTTCACTTCAGACACCATTATTGTCAGTTCCAGTGATTCTAGGTCTCTGACTCTTTCCGGAGCATCGGCTTCTGGGTCAAAGTTTACAGCTGTCTCCTCCATGAACTGGTATCTTGGCCATCTATGGCTAATGCAGGAAAGCTCTCATAATTTACCTCAGACCAAGTCACAGTGGCCCAGCTTCCTTGTGGTACGAACTGAAGCATATTTTACTCACTCTTGTGATCAGTGCTCTTGCTTATGTAAAGATCTGTCTGCAATGCAACTCCTGTAATAGGAGAAAGTTAAACCCACACTGGATGCTTTGTACCCCTTTATCTAGCAGAGTCACATATGTCTGTAGAGTGCACTATCATCCGGAAGGGTATCTTGGCACTGAGCAGGAGTGAGTCTAGCTACACCTAGTGGGACTACTCAAAAAGCCAGGTCTTCAACCTCTTATGGAATTCAAGAAGTGAGGAGGAAGCTCTTATGTGTATCAGGAGGTTGTTCCACACTTTAGGAGTATTGTAGAAGAAGTCTGGACAAGCAGAGGTGTCTGGAAGGTTTATGAAAGCAGATGCGATTGTTGAGGTGTGCTGGGGACAGTGTCATATTGTGCCTTGAAAGTGTGGGTGAGAACTTTGAATTGTGCTCCTTTGTGAATTGGGAGAGTACGAGGTCTGCAGTGTTCTGGTACATTTTTTGATGATTCCGGCATAGTTCCCATAGTCCAGCTTGCTTGTGATCAGGGCATGTGTGACATTTTTCTGGGTGCTCATTGGGAGGCATTTGAAATTCTTCCTCAGACTTCGAGGGGATGATGACAGCTAATTTGCAGCCAAGTTATAATAAAAATGGTTATTCCTCCTAGATAGAACTATGCTTTTGGTATTCTACCACTTACAATTTCTTAGATGCTCCTTTTGACTATAAATAAGCATATTAAAGCATTTATCCAGGTGGGCAGAAAGCCTAGGCTTAAACCTGCAAAACGTCATGCAGACCCAAGGATGGGGATTCTTCATCTACCGGATATGAATGTCTACTATCTTCTTGGCCTACTCTTATATCAGGGATACTTCAGATCTCCTGTTGTGCATTGGCCCTCTTGGGTCACTAGAGAAACATCTGTGGTGTACACAACACCAGGCCTGAGAACAATATACTGTGCTTGACCGCTCCCATTATTAATGTGTGTCCCCACCAATGCGGACAGTCTGGAGAGATGTGTATATTATTCTGGGCATAAATTGGCAACTACACCAGGGAGTGTAACTCTGGTCTACCACAGCTCTTAAGATAAGGCATGACACTTTCTACTGGCTACAATGGGCTAAAAAGAGGGATTATTTCGATAGAGGATGTTTTTGATACCACTACCAATACGATGAAGCACTTTAAAACCCTCTGTAGATACTTTTCCTTAAAGCAAGTACACTATTGGCAATACTGGCAATTGCGCCATTGCTTAAGCAGTGTGCTCCGTGTAGGCCCACTGGCCCTATCAGCGTCCCCTATTAGGAAGTACTAACTTACATGGGGCAACTTCATGGGTGCTGTAACCAACTTATACCAGATATTATTGATTCATTATATTCTCCTAATATTAGCGTGAGCTGAGGCGGTATTGGCAGGCCTGCTAAAGTAGTGAATATGGGAAACAGCCTTTACAACGTGGCAATTACCACGCAGTGTCTTTGCCACACATGCATTTTTTTTTTACCAAGCATACTATTACCAAGCTTCATAAGTCTATTTAAGGTACGTATTTACATATATATCACCATTTGCGTCAATACCTGGTAATTTCTCCACAAACTGATACAGACCACAGTTCTGAGCTTTGAAGTTGTTTATTGCATGGTTGCCATTTGCGTTTCAGATCTGGACGAGCCTTGATCACATGACATGATACCATTGTAACAATCCATATCCATACTAATATAATAAAGAGAGAGTCCAAACCTTTGAGGCGGGTAATCTCAGGAACCACAGCACCAATCACAACCCCCAATACAGCATTGGAAAGGGCAGTTGCAGCAGAAGGACATAGGCTATGCAGACGCCCACCATATACATTTAAAAGATAAAAGAACCGTGCCAGCCAAGTAGTCCCTTGTAGGATTGTCTGCGGTGTGCTGGGGGCGTGACAAACGCTGGGGTTGTGTGGTACGTTCAGCCCTTCATGCCATGTTTCATATCATGTGCTAATCCCACCCTGCTCCCTTTAAATACCCCTGCACCTCAGAATCATAACCCACCCTTACTCCTTAAAATACCCCAACACCCTTAAACACTAACCCATCTTAACCCTATAAATATACCCTGTACCCCAAAACCCAAACCTATCCCTAAACCCTAAAAATACCCCTGTACCCCAAACCTACCCCTGAACCCTAAAAATACCCCTGTACCTCAAAACCCAAACCTACCCCTGAACCATAAAAATACCCCTGTACCGCAAAACCCAAACCTAGCCCTGAACCCTAAAAATACCCCTGTACCCCAAAACCCAAACCTACCCCTGAACCCTAAAAATACCCCTGTACCCCAAAACCCAAACCTAGCCCTGAACCCTAAAAATAACCCTGTACCCTAAAACCCAAACCTACCCCATAACCCTAAAATACCCCTGTACCCCAAAACTAGCCCTGAACCCTAAAAATACCCCAGAACCCAAAAACCCAAACCTAGCCCTGAACCTTTATAATACCCCTGTACCCCAAAACCGAAACCTACCCCTGAACCCTAAAAATACCCCTGTATCCCAAAACCCATACCTATCCCTGTACCCCATAACCCAAAACTATATCTGAACCCTTAAAATACCCAAACACCCCAAAACATATACCTCAGTACCCCAAAATATATACCCCTATAAGTGTGGCTCACTGGTTAGAAGCGGCAGACCCTGAAGCAGAGATCAGGCCCGGGACCAGTGTTAAATTCAAGATGCGGCAGGGTCTTGGGCTCAATGTCTGAGGACTCGATAATTCTTGCCTCGGCGCCTACTCTAATCCTGGGTCCCACGCTGCAACTCTGGGCAATAGCTTGCTTAATCTCCACAACACTGGGATGCCTGGCTTCACCTTGGGGGTGCCCAGGAAGGGGCACCTCACAGGGAGAGCCAGGAAGGGTTCCTCAGCAATATACAGCGCCGGGACGCCCCTGGGATGGGCAGCTGTGCGCTTTACAAGTATACTACATTTACATTTACATACTTACCTTATCCAAACATTTAAAAAAACATGCTTTTAGCATTCATGCATTTACAACAAATTTCGTTGTAAATGTATGTGTGGTAAAAGCATATAAAATGTAACGCCATCCGTTATAATGGCATTGCGGAGTCATGGTACTGTCGTAATGAAAGTATGCAGAGTGATGGTATGCGGAAAGAAAGTTGCAGAATAATGGGTGTTTACCCTCCCCCGGTAAGTACATTAGTAGCACGGCGGCCTGCATCTCCAGCAACATACTCATATTTTTTCACCACCGATTTGAAAAATGCACAGGTCTCTCTCATTGATGGCCAGCACCGACATACACTTTTAGACACACCTCCCGCCACAAGTTCTAGAATTGCGAACTTTAGAGCTGGGGAGCTATGTTCGAATCTCAGCATCAGCTCAACATCCTGTGATTCCAGGCAAATCGCTTTGTCTCCCCGTGCCTACCACAAATGAATGTGTTCTTCTGTAATTTAAATTGTGCTCATGCCATGTTGTCGAGTTCGCGCATATAATATTGCAAGGAAAAATAAAGTAGGGAAACTCAAGTTCACACACTACTGAACGCGCACTCTTAAGTGCATCAGCAGTGCACTGTGAATCGGAGCATTTCACAGGCCTGTCACAGATAAGAAATGCTAGCAAAACGAAATCCTACAAAACAATATACTACTGGCCGGCAGCAATTCATACCCGGACAACGTCAGGACGGGCTCCTAGTTCAATTATAAAATGACGAGTGCTCATGTGGCGTACCACGTGACCAAGAAAGCCATAGACCTAGAAGACATGTTTTCAAAATATAACTTAAAATTCTCGTTATTCTCACTGATTAATTTATAGAATAACATAACTTTTTTGGGACAATCCTTATGAGCGACTAGTGTTTTCTGTAATGATTGATTATTTCAAATACATAACACGCATATAGAGCATTACATTTTGCCCTGGCATATAAGTATGTTAGAAGATTAGTTTTTTTCTTTTTTCTTTTTTACTTACTTATCCCTCTCTTTGGGTTCCCTCTTGGTCCCTAATATCCTTCTCCCTTTAGCAGAATTATGTCCTCTTCACTTTATGCTTAGGTAGTGCTATAAATAGCGCCAACTCATGGTTCTGCGGCCCTATGCAAAATCTATAGTGTATGCAAACAATGGGCAACCATAAAGCATGAAATCTACTGCTATGTGCAACTTATGGGCACTTTTAAGAATGATAGTCTCCAATATATATATATATATATATATATATATATATATATATATATATTACCACAGCTTCTTCTTCCTACGATTAGTAGACAAAGACACGGCACAGCAGCAGACGATTTCTTCGCGTTTTTTATTTACACACCAAGTGCAAAAAGAAAGTGCATCAAATGGACGGTCTACGCGTTTCGGCTCCTGCCTTCAACTCCACAACACCACTCCCACCTCAAACTCCGAACACAGGGCGGTTGCTGGCTCCCTTCGATGAGGGTGGGACCTCACTCTTTCTGCACAGCAATTTTTACACAATTTGGAGCACTTGCAGGATCCTTTCTGGCTTTATTTGTTAACAGCAGGCGCGTTTCGACGTTCATCTCTTTCTCAATGCTATGAAGCTTGTCCATGGTACAAAGTGTGTGATTGAACAGTTATACTGTGTCCACTTCTGCCATTGGTTGATACCGGGCCAATTGGGTGGCTCCGATGTTCCGTTAGACCCATGTCTAATTCATTGTATCGCCACTCCAATGGCCCCATGTCCTTGGCCACAGCTGCCGGATTTTCTATGATGTTTTCCCAGTAGATGTCAGATAGTTAACTGGCTTTCCCAAGTTTGAATAACTTGCAACTCTTTCGTCGACTGTAAAAAACTCATTGGCGGCGGTTTGGGAGTTCGACTATTATATCCACAACATCACTCCAACCTCAAACTCCGAACACAGGGTGGGTGCTGGCTACCTTCGATGAGGGTGGGACCTCACTCTTGCTGCACAGCAATTTAAACACAATTTGGAGCACTCGCAGGATCATTTCTGGCTTTATTTGTTAACAGCAGACGCGTTTCGGCGTTCATCGCATTTTCAATGCTGTGAAGCTTGTCCATGGTACACAGTGTGTGATTGAACAGTTATACTGTTTTATATATATATATACGTGTAATTAAATAAATAAATAAATAAATACAACATTATACATAATCATACAAAGTAAAACAATGTATAAATATGAAAAAGCACTATATATCAATCAATAAATATTGGATAAAATCATTGATAAAAAGTCCTAAAATCCTTTCTCATAAGCATGTGTGTATATATATATATACTAAAATATCACAACAGGTGGACACAATGAACATTCAATATTTCCTTTTTTATAAGCATGTGTATATATATATATATATATATATATATATATATATATATATATATATATATATATATACACATGCTTATTAAAAAGGAAATATTGAATGTTCATTGTGTCCACCTGTTGTGAAATTTTAGTTTGCAGAAGAAATTTTAGGATCGTGATGTTTATATATTTATTATATTAAGGATTGATTTTGAAATCATTCAGTAGAAAGTATATTTTTATACTTCTAGTTATTAATAGTGAGCCTATAGTATGAAATGTATTTATTATGTCCTAAAGCCGTTTTGCACTTTAAATTAAAAAGATAGTCACCTTACTGGAACTTCTGAATGGTTTTAAGTTTATTAATGTATTCACATTATACAAATTGCACTAATTGAGGTCTAGCACTTGGATAGATTTCACGATTTTTACATAGTTGGAAACTCATTAATTTTATGCATTTATGCTGTTATGTTAAATGAAATTGAATTTTCATACAAAGATTCCTTATGTGGAATTTAGAGGAATTTTGATGATTCTGTGGTCGCAAATATTTCATCAAGTGTGACAATTTTGACCTGAACAAAATGTATATACTTGAAGTATTTCTTCTATGTTTACGTAATTGTTGCACTTCACTTGCACTTTAAATAACGATGTAAAATGCCTTCGAGTTGTCTTGTGATTAAGGGAGGGATCTCCCGAAACTTGTAATGGTGGCACTGGCGAAATAAATATTGCCCTGGAATATTGGATCAACGCTTGAAAGTACAGAAAGAAGTGAAGGCTAGTTGAAGTGATATATATATATATATATATATATATATATATATATATATATATATAATTTCAAAACCAAGGTTGCCCTCTCGGAGATCCCACATGCTTCGGGGTAAACACACACAACACCACAGACAGCAGTCAGGTCAGCAGGCTGCTGGCGTTCCAATGCCATACGCGTTTAGAGCTACTACAGCTCTTGATCACTGGCAGCAATAAGGAAAAACAGCGGAGTTGTAAGAACAATTGATTTATTTCAAATAAGAGTCCTACCCTAGTGGGCGTCACCCAAGCTGCATGCTGGCTCTAGTAGTTCATAGAAATGCCCATGGAGACTCAAGGGGCATGTGTATATATATATATATATATATATATATATATATATATATATATATATATATATATACATGCCTATGAGAAAGGATTTTGGGACTTTTTATTAATGATTTTATCCAATATATATATATATATATATATATGTATATTACCTTATATATTACCTACTGGCGGTCGCCAGTAGGTAGTTATAGTTAGGACCTAGTTTACATAGGTAAAGGGTTTTTTTGTTTTCCCAATAACTTTGGCGCCGGTTGAAGAATCAAAGCGAAACTTTCAAAACTCGTGGGGCGCTCTGATCAGCTCTTATCTTGAAAGTTTCGGGGTGATTCGGCAAGCGAGGGCAGAGGAAAAAGGGGGGGTCCCAAAGCGTGTTTTCTCCATGTTAATTCCCAAAGGAAACTTTAGACGCAGCTACAGCCCGAACTGCTGATCAGAATTACACCAAATTTGGCAAAAAGGTAGCCCTTGTTTCAGAAAGAACTCCTTTTCTTAAATGGTGTAAATCCATTCAGTAGTTGCTGAGAAAATCAAAAAATAAAAGTTTTGATATATAGAGGCACAGAAGATCCGCGCAACCTCTCGACCAAGAGCTGTATTCTAATTGGCTGTCAACACTCCAAACAAGGAACTGTAAGAGAAAAAGAAACCCGGAAAACAAGAAAAGGGTGCAGGGTAGAAACACCCTGACCCCCTACGCCTGCTCAGGGGGTTCCCAAAGGACCCCCAGGGCCCAAAAAATAAAATAACATTTTAAATCGTCTGATTCCGCGTTTGGTGTGCAAATCCGGCTGAGAAAATGTTAAAAAATGAAGCGTGGGCTCCCACGATTCGTTTTATTTAAGCCTCGGGGGGGGGGGGAGGGCCGGGGGCACTGAAAAGAAGAAAATAATGCGTGGGCGGCAATCCATCCCACACTGCCCCAAGGACCACCACCTCCCCAGGGCAAGAATAGTGAGAAGCAGGGGGCACGCAGCCCACTACTTTGTCTGAGTAAGGGAGTCATCGATCCCATAGTGATAGATAGGGCCTTTTAAAGTTGCTCCAAAAAACAACAGTAGCTGAAAAAAGTGTCATCTGCCAGGGGATCAAATTGCCACTTTGCTTTTCTCACTGCAGACAGCAGCAACTGTTGCTGTTAGCGCGGGGAGTGATGCATGGGACCTGGGAACTTACTCTGCGGAGCTGGGACATCTCCTAGGCTGCAGCCCTACAGACCACGTACTCGCCTCAGTTTCCTCATCTGAGAGCCTCCGTTCTTACTCACAGCTCCTTCTCCCGTATACACAGACCCCCCCACACATTCACACACACACGCAGAGCCCTCTAACTGCATTTCACAATAAACAAACAAAGATGGAGGGGGTCATGCTGTGGTATACTACCCCATTCCACCCCAACAAACTCGAATAGCTGCCTGCCCCGCATTTTCTTTGCAGCCTGCCCCTTCCACACTCTGACGCCCCTCCCACTTCACCTACAAACATACCCCGTAATATTTAATAGCATTGAAACACGAGATACAGTATGGCGACCGCTGAACACTCACCTTTAAAGTACTGCTACCGTGAGCTGAAAAAAAACAAATATTGAAGTCTTTGAATTCATGGTCATAACCCTTCTCGCCCTCCCCGTGCCCCCTTGGAACGAGCCCACAGAAAGCGCCACAGTGCCCGCACAGAGGCGTTGAGGTGTGCGGTGTGACTCCCGCCTCCACATGCCACGGCTCGCACCCTCACCTTCCGAGCATGTCGGCTGCGGGGCCGGGGAGGGAGCGGGTCTGATGCTCAAGGCAGATAACTTTCGTCTCTTTCATCACAAGACCCTCCCTGCTCCTGCTTTTCTGCAGGAAGATTCCTGGGCGAGGAGTAACTCCTTCCGAACTTTATCCTCTGCCTGACCGTGTTTCTTGTCAAGAGCTGCTTTCAGACGAGGCCACTGGCCACCTGCATCAGAAGGCAATATTAGCCAAGGTAACCTGGCAATGTGGCCCTGCACAGCGTATGCCGTGTCCCTCTGTGTTTCACACAAATCTGAACAGGTTTATACGTTGTGGGGGCCGGGACAGTAGGGTGATATCAGAGGGGGAGCCGGGATCATTAATATCTTCGCTTCTGAAGTTTTAATTGCGACCCGAGGGTAGGGCAGGGATCACATATGTGAGTGCAACCCCGGGTAGTTTCAGGAGCTGCCTACACCAATTGGCGCCAAAGCAGGGTTTGTCTAAATTAAACTAACTGGCGCCAACACAATAATAAGCATTACCCAGAGAGACAACCAGCTCGAACCCGCTCATAAAATATTCCTGACTGGATACACTAAATTGCGGCTGTTCAACTTTGCAATACCCCATCAAAGGGCATGTGGATGTAAGTCACAGGAAAGGAAGCTTGGCCCTCAGATGCGGGTGTTAGTGTTACACGGCAGTTGTGAGAAGTGAAACAACTTCAGATCTGCTCACTCAGCTGAGGATTAGCATTGGAAGAAAGGAGACAGGAGGGACAGAGAGATGGCGACAGTGTGAATAAGGGCTGGGTTAAGGGGGCCTTGGGAAGGCAGGCTGGACCGGAGAGCAGTGATATCAATTGCGGAGGGAGGGGAGACCATGAAACAGAACTGTGTGAAAAAGGCCGCTTTATTGAAACAGGTGCACATTAACAAAATATAAACCTCCGCAAACGCCTTACAAACTAAACCTCACTAAATAAACTTTTACCTCAAAACCCCAGGCCCCTCCCCCACCCCTAACACGTCATTGACCCCGCCCCACCCATACATTACAACATATACAATACCAACAATGCAAATTCCATCATAATCAATTAAACATAATACAACCCCCTTACTGATAACCAAAATCCCCGGCCTGCCCCTCAAACAACGTCATAGCCCCCACCACCTGAAACACCCCAACAGATCATCCTGCCCAAATCACCCCTACAACGACCCAGCCAAAACAACGAAGCATCAGAATCGTGCCAATACTGGCAAAAACACCATTGACCCCCGCCACCAGGGAAGCGGGAGGGAAGAAACTGACCTCCCACTTTCTGCCCCCCCAAAACAGAAAAAAGAATAAATCGTCCAGAGCACCTCAACCATTAAACTCCCAAACCTTCAAACAGCGGGACAAAACTTCCCGAAGCTCCAACAGATATAAGTCCATGCCCAATCGCGAAAGATGAACACCATCACTCCTGAAGAATTCAACCGTATTGAAACGAATATCGCTATGTACAACCCTGCCAAAACCTTACCCCCTGCAAAACCTGGAAACCTCCAAATTAATCTTCCTGCGTGCTCTGTCTACCGCTTTTGGCTTGATGGCACCCCTCCAGACTCTACGAGGAACCAATTCCGTCCACAAAATGTGGCAAAATGTGGCAACCTGACCACTGCTACTTAAACAGCATAAGATCTCTTTTCATGGCTCTAAAATCTAAAATGGTGGCCGAGGGAGGAGTCCGGGCCAATAAATAGGGAAAAAATTGGGCGCTACCAAAAAGAAGCCCAAATACGAAAAATGCGCACCGTGGTCTAAGATGAAACCCCGCCCCCACCCCGACCCTCCCAAACTGCCCGGGGGGGGGGGACCTCCCTGTGGTCGTCGCCCCCCCCCCCCCAAGGCCCCTTTCCTAATCAAATGAAGGTCGGAAGGAAGGCAGGAAGGAAGGGAAGTGGGGGGAGGAGGTTGAGAACCAAGGGCAGCAGGGTGGAATGGAGCGATAGCAATGGGGGGGCTTATTAAGCAGGTAAAAGCACACCGGAAGTGCAGGAGCAAACACGTGGTGTGCGCAAACATACTGCCTGGTATTCTATAGCATGCAAACAGAGGACACAGCGACAGGAGATAACCGTTTGTCACTGCACAGTCCTGCAATCAGACAGCAGGCATAGGCTATTGGGGAAAGTCATCCAGACAGCAAGCATGGATTAATAGGTCTGTCCTCCACTAGGTATAGCATCTATCTATCTATCTATCTATCTATCTATCTATCTATCTATCTATCTATCTATCTATCTATCTATCTATCTATCTATCTATCTATCTATCTATCTATCTATCTATCTATCTATCTATCTATCTATCTCAGATGGTGAGAGAGAACGAATAAAGATGAGTATCTATCTATCTATCTATCTATCTATCTATCTATCTATCTATCTATCTATCTATCTACCTATCTATCGATCTATCTATCTCCAAGTGCCACTTAAGCACCGCCTAGCCCTTTAAAACGTGCCCCCTTCGTGCCAGTGGCCGCACGTAGTTCATTTATTTTTATTTATTTAATGCGATTTTATATAGCGCAAACATTACCCTAAGGTGTCAGAGCGCTTTACAAAAGAACCAGTTGCGTTACATAAGGACTTTGGATTACATGAATTACATGAGATAAACAGGAAAAAAATAGCAAATGTACAAGAGGAGCGAAAGAAGGGAAAAATTGCAAATGATTAAGTTGTAAAGTTACTCAAGGAAGAGATACAAGCAGATAAACTCTAAAATCACATAGGAGTGGTAGTAAGTACAAAGGTCTACTACATATACTAGTGGTTAGAGATATATATAAATTAACTTAAAAAACCATAGGTTTCAGGCACGTTATAGTTAGAAATTGGCATTTAAAAAACCTTAGAAATTCACTGAAAAAACAGGTTTCAGGGGTGTTATAGTTAGTTGGACATTTCACTCATACAAAACCAGTGAAATTCCCCCGTTATAGTTAGTTCAGGTACTATAGCTTGCAACCCCGCAATGCACTGCTGATGACGTCACATATTACATCACTCATGACATGGTCAGTGACATCACTGATGACATCATCCATGTGATAATTTCATGCATCTTCTCATTCTCTAATATAACTTTTGATACAACCACTCTAAATTACAGACTGCCATTCTCAAAACCATAGACACTCCAACACCAATAACTACATACCCACTTACTGATTCTTAGGTATACACACACATCCACTCACCCGTACAGTCACTCATACTTACGGTCACTCAGTACCGTACTATCATATGCACTCATACATCGATATAGACACTCACACACCACCACTCATCCATAGAAGTACACACACACCTAGTCAGTCATGCAAATAAATAATCACACTCCCATTTACTCACCTATACACAAACCAGGTAGCTCACTCATACACATACTAGCACATTCTCACACTCTTATACAATCACTGATACAAGCACACACTCATCCATACAGCCACTCTCACAATCACAGTCTCACTTATAGCCATTTATATACTCTAACACACATATATACTGCCTTTCACATATGTAGTTACTCACACATGTACCACTGAGATATATATTCACTCACTAACACACCCATACACACATTCACCCACCCATACAGTCCATCACAGATGCACTCTTGAAACCATACACCCAGTGAATCACCCACTCACACATCTATGCACACACCTCACCCACACAAACACTCAGGCCCCCATACAGATACTCAGACAACCAATCAATAACTCATGTAGACACTCATGTAGCTATTCACAAACCCATGCAGCCGCTTATCCACCAACCGACAGACAGATACATTCATACAGTTTAGTCACTAACCCATGCATTCAGTAAGATACGTTTAATCACTCACTTATAGTCAGTCACACACCTACTAAATCATCCATTCAGACACTTATCCACCCACTCATTCTTCAATACGCCTTTCCCTATATATATTATACATATTTAAACTTTACAGAAGCACACAGTCACTGAATGATGTCATCAGTGATGTCATTTGAGATGTCATCAGTGATGTCATCAGTGATGTCATCAGTGATGTCCCTGACCATGTCATGAATGATGTAATATGTGACGTCATCCGCAGTGCATTGTGGGGGCGCGAGTTATAGTAAGCTGAACTAACTTTACCAGGGGAATTTCACTGGTTTTGTACGAGTGAAATGTCCAACTAACTATAACACCCCTGAAACTATGTTTTTTCAGTGAATATATATATATTCACTGAAAAACCATAGGTTTCAGCTATGGTATAGTTAGAAATTAGCATTTTAAAAACCTCAGAAATTCACTGAAAAAAACATAGATTTCAGGGAGATTATAGTTAGCTGTACATTTCACTCTTACAAAACCATAGAAATTCCACCGTTTTAGTTAGTTCAGCTAACTATAACTCGAGCACCTGCAATGCACTGCTCATGACGTCACATATTGCATCATTCATGACATGGTAAGTAACATCACTGATGACATCTCAAATGACTTCACTGATGACATCATCCAGTGACTGTGTGTTTCTGTAAAGTTTAAATATATTTGATATATATATTCTAATGTGTATTGAAGAATGAGTGGGTGTATAAATGTCTGGATGGAGGATTTAGTAGGTGCGTGACTGACTGTATAAGTGAGAGATAAAATGTGTCTTACTGAATGCATGGGTTAGTGACTAAACTGTGTGAATGTCTGTATCAGTCTGTCTGTTGTTTGCAAACTGCTGCATGGGTTGGTCAGTAGCTAAATGAGTGTCTATATAGGTTATTGCTTGGCTTTTTGAGTATTTTTTAGGCGATTGAGTATGTGTGTGGGTGGGTGGGAGGTGTGTGTCTGCATAGATGTGTGAGTGGTTGATTCACTGGGTGTATGGGTTCAAGAGTGCATGTGGAACCAGCTGTATTGGTGCGTGAGTGTGTGTATGGGTGTGTTGGTGAGTGAATGGATGTCTCAGTGGTACATGTCCAAGTAACCACATATGTAAAAGGCAGTGTATGTGAGAGTTGAAGTATATAAATGACTCTACATGATAGTCAGTGATTGTGAGAATGGCTGTGTGGATGTTTGTGTACTTGTATCACTGATTATATAAGAGAGTAAGTATGTGTTAGTGTCTGTAGGAATAAGTGAGGTGGTGTGTGTATAATTAAATAGGTGAGTAAATGGGAGTGTGATTGATTCTTAGCATGACTGACTAGGTGTGTGAGTAACTGCATGGATGAGTGGTGGTGTGTGAGTGTCTGTATAGGTGTATGAGTGCATATGACAGTGTTCTATAGATGAGTGACTGCATGTATGAGTGATTGTATGGATGAATGAGTGGATGTGTGTGTAGACCTAGGAATCAGTGAGTGTGTATGTAGTAACTGGTATTGGTGTGTCAATGGTTTAGAAAATGGTAGTCTGTATTTTACATTGGGTGTATCAAAGGTTATATTAGAGTGTGGGGAGGTGCATCAGATTTTCACATGGATGATGACATCACTGATGACATCAGTGATCATCAGTGATGTCACTGACCATGTCATGAATGATGTAATATGTGACGTCATGAGCAGTGAATTAGGGGTGCGCAAGTTACAGTTAGCTGAACTAACTAAAACGGTGGATTTTCTATGGTTTTGTAAGCGTGAAATGTCCAGCTACCTATAATGTCCCTGAAACCTATATTTTTTTCAGTGAATTTCAATGTTTTTTTAAATGCTAATTTAATTTCTAACTATGACATCCCTATTAAGTCCCCTTGACTCGTGAACATACAGTAAGCACCACAGACCTGTGTTTCAGAGAGGTGTTCTGAGGCCACGCCCCTTTTTTACAGCACGCCGCAAACGAGGCTTCTGGTGCACTGCTGCTCTGAGGATGAAGTCCACTTGTGTCTTGAGGTCCTCAGGATACAAGAGGACCTCCTTGCCCCACGAGCAGTGCAGCAGAAGCCGTGTTTGCAGAGTGGTGTAATAAAGGGGCGTGTCTTTGGAGCACCTCTCTGCCATGCAGCCCTGTAGCTTTTACAAGAGGTACCTGGTGGACTAGTTGGCCCCCAGGGACCCTCAGGATTGGAGGGGAATTAATACCCCAACATAAAACGTGCCACAGAGCACGTTTGCACTACAGTGCAGGGAAGGGGGCAGGGCCTGATGTGACAAGTGTGCAAATGCACCCTGTGGCTGTTCTAAGTTGGGTGATTAAGTCTCCTTGAATCCTAAGGGTCAACTAGCACACCAGTTACCTTCAGTAAATGCCACAAAACTGCATCGCAGAGTGGTTTAAAAAGGGGGCTTGACCTTGGACCACCACTCTGTAATGCAGCTCCCTGGCGCTTACTGGAGGTACCTGGTGGGCTAGTTAGCCCCCAATGACCCTTAATATTGAAGAGGACTTAATCCTCCAACTTAAAACGTGCCACAGAGTGCGTTTGCACACTTGTCAAATCAGGCCACGCCCCCTCCCTGCACCACTGTGCAAAAGTGCCCCCTGGTGCGTTGTAAATTGGGGGATTATATCCCCTTGAGTCCTGATGGTCCCTGGGGTCTACCTAGCCCACAAGGTACCTCCACTAAGCGCCACAGAGCTGTGTTGCAGAGAGGTGTAAAAAGGGGTGTGGCCTTGGACCACCTCCCTGCAAGGCAGCCCTGTGGTGCATACTGAAGGTACCTGGTCGGCTAGTTGGCCCCCAGGGACCCCTGTATTGAAGGGGAATTAATTCCCCAACTTAAAATGCGCCACAGAGCGCGTTGGCAGAGTGTTTCTGAGAGGGGGCGGGCCTCATGCACGATGCCGGTCTTTTTTAAACAACATTTTTTTTTTAGAAGGGGGCTGTGTGGCCCTCCTTTTTCCTCTTTTTGGGCCCTGGGGACCCCATCGCCCAGGGCTTGACCCCTTTAAAAAAATAAATAGATCTAAACGGAAAGGGGCCGTGTGGGCCCCCCACCTGTGGCCAATTCTTGCTCGCGGACGCCATCCCCCAGGGCATGACCACATTTTTTTTTTTAATGAGGGGGCTGTGTTGTCCCTCTCCTGAGGCATCTATTGGCCCCGGGGATCCCCATCCCCGGGACAGGCCTTTATTTATCTTTTTTGGGGAGAAAGGAGGGACTGAATAGCCCCCATCCCGGTCCACTTCTAGCCCCAAGGACCACATCCCCTGGGGCCTGCCCTATCCATTGGGGACCGAGGGGGAGCCCCAATGCCCCACAGTCCTACCGCCTCCTGCGGGAGCTGGCATTGCTTTTTCACATGGGGAACTGCTGACATGCAGCTCCCCGTGTAGAAAAGCAGTCTGCTTTGGATTTTGGAAGCAAGGGCAGTAAAACTCAAACCAGAGTTTGCAATGACAGGGCGGGAGCCGCACGGCTCCTGCCCTGTCATTGCAAACAGCAGTGCCCCGGGGGTGGACACCATGGGACACTGCATTAGCCGTCCCTGGTGGGCCCCCTCCCAACTAGTGCACAGCCCCAGGGAGGTGGTGATCCCTGGGGCTCAGGTATCCATAACGGACCCCCAAATTTACATGATTAGTGCCCCTGGGTGGTGGCGGTCCCCAGGGCGTGTGGGGGGCTCGAGCCCCCGCCCCCACACAGTTTAATTTTTATTAAAAAAAGAAGCCCCAGAGGGGTAGTACCCTGGGCTGCGGGGGAGGGGGTGCTCCCATGAATGTTTGAGAAAAGCCCCAGGGGGTGGCAGTCCCCGGGGCTTGAGGGGCCTTGGAGGCCCCCAGGCTGCAGGAGGGCCGCATGCCCGCTCGCATATTATAAAGATAGCCCAGGGGAGATGGTGATCCCCGGGGCTGCCCAGGGGCCTCAATTAAATGATGCGCGGGAGCCTGTGCTTCATTTTTTTAAAACAATTTTAGCGGGATTCACGACCCCAGCGTGAATTTCGCTAGATTTGTTTTTACAAAAATGCGGAACCCCCTGAGCAGGCCTAGAGGGTCATGGTGTTTCTACCCTGCCCCCTTTTCTTTTTTTTCAACCTTGTTTTACTGTTTTCTTGTGACTCAGTTCTACCGAGTCACTACACTAGATGGCTGCCAACACTTCCTGGTTTGGAGTGTTGTCAGCCAATCACAGTAAAGCTAGTGCTCGGGAGGGATTGCGACTCCACCGGGTCCCTAGATATTGAAACTTTTTCATTTTCAAATATCTCAGGAACTACTGAACAGATTTACACCATTTAACAAAAAGGGCTCTTTCTGACACAAGACCTACGTTTTTGGCAAATATGGTGTAATTCCGTTCAGCAGTTCAGGCTGTAGCTGTGTCTAAAATTTCCTATGGAAAATTACATTGGGAAAACACGTTTTGGGACCCCCCCTTTTTTCCCAGTCCCCGCTTGTCGAATCACCCTGAAACTTCAAAGACGGGAGCTGACAGGAGCTGACCGGAGCGGGTCACTAGTTTTGAAAAATGCGCGAAAATTCATCAACCGGCGCCAAAGATATTGAGAAAACAAAAAACACTTTCCCTATGGAAACTAGGTTCTAACTATAACTACCTACTGGCGACCGCCAGTAGGTAGTATATACACACACACACACACACATAAATACATACATATATATATATGCACAACACTCGCACATACCTGGGCAGTACGTGGACCTGCTGGACGGCGTGTGGATCGCCTTTGCCTTTGCCTCTGACCTCACGCCTCGCGGAACCCGCTGCGCGGGTCCCGCTTCGTCAAGGGGCGCCTGGAACTTGGGAGCTGCCGTTGTTGGGACAGACCAGGGCTAAGGGCTGTGAGGGCTGCGAGCAGGAGGGGCTGGACTCAGTTTCCCAAGAGTCACAGCTCAGCTCCGCCCGCAACACCTGGGCCGCTCTCCCTCATCGCCCCGCCCTCAGCTGACCAGTGAAAGCTGCCGGATTCCTCCCTCTACGTGGGACAACACTCGCACATACCTGTGCAGTACGTGGACCTGCTGGACGGCGTGTGGATCGCCTTTGCCTTTGCCTCTGACCTCACGCCTCGCGGAACCCGCTGCGCGGGTCCCGCTTCGTCAAGGGGCGCCTGGAACTTGGGAGCTGCCGTTGTTGGGACAGACCAGGGCTAAGGGCTGTGAGGGCTGCGAGCAGGAGGGGCTGGACTCAGTTTCCCAAGAGTCACAGCTCAGCTCCGCCCGCAACACCTGGGCCGCTCTCCCTCATCGCCCCGCCCTCAGCTGACCAGTGAAAGCTGCCGGATTCCTCCCTCTACGTGGGACAACACTCGCACATACCTGGGCAGTACGTGGACCTGCTGGACGGCGTGTGGATCGCCTTTGCCTTTGCCTCTGACCTCACGCCTCGCGGAACCCGCTGCGCGGGTCCCGCTTCGTCAAGGGGCGCCTGGAACTTGGGAGCTGCCGTTGTTGGGACAGACCAGGGCTAAGGGCTGTGAGGGCTGCGAGCAGGAGGGGCTGGACTCAGTTTCCCAAGAGTCACAGCTCAGCTCCGCCCGCAACACCTGGGCCGCTCTCCCTCATCGCCCCGCCCTCAGCTGACCAGTGAAAGCTGCCGGATTCCTCCCTCTACGTGGGACAACACTCGCACATACCTGGGCAGTACGTGGACCTGCTGGACGGCGTGTGGATCGCCTTTGCCTTTGCCTCTGACCTCACGCCTCGCGGAACCCGCTGCGCGGGTCCCGCTTCGTCAAGGGGCGCCTGGAACTTGGGAGCTGCCGTTGTTGGGACAGACCAGGGCTAAGGGCTGTGAGGGCTGCGAGCAGGAGGGGCTGGACTCAGTTTCCCAAGAGTCACAGCTCAGCTACGCCCGCAACACCTGGGCCGCTCTCCCTCACCGCCACGCCCTTACCCATTACCCAATTGTATCCTAGGCCATAAGTAAGTGCACGAACACCGCTGCGCGGGAGCGCGCGGGAGCGTCCCGGGAGAAGCCCGGGACAAGGGCGGGACCGTCTTTGGCCGTCAGTGGCCGAAGGAGGCTGGGCTGGGCCCACTCTCTTGATCCCCCTTTTTGTTACAATTAAGGCAATGCCTTCGCCCCCACCACGGGAAACCCCCTCAAGGGATGGGGCCTCCAGCTCTGGGACTTTGGATAACTACTTTAAACCCACTAAAGGAGAAGCGGACAAGGAAAGCTCGCTTGAGAAGCGTAGGGTGGAGCGCAGGCGCTCCATTGAATCTATGAAAACCAGGCCCTTGACCGATATCATTCCTTACCCCACCACTCAAGAGGAAGGCACTCCACCCAGCAGTCTAATTAAATCGACACTCGAGGACTTCCCCGTCTTACTAAGGGAAATTCCCTCTACTCCAGGGATAGCGCTTGGAAAAAACACAGAGCCAGCCCCTCTTGAGTTCTCCCATACCCCTGTTAACCTGGTAACTCAAACCCCACCAACGCAATTGGCTAATAAGAGCAAGTCCAAATTAAATGTAGTGGCGGAGTTACATAGGCCCCCACCCAGTAAACGTGCTCGGAAAACAGTGGGGGGGCGGGGGAAATCCAAAATATCACATCTTGACTTTGGCAAGAAACGCACTAACACCGCTCTATCGGGGAAGCCTACGGAGATAGTGCCTACCATTCCACCGCCTAAGCCCTCAAACCCCAGTATAACGGCCACCACTAAAGAACCAGAGGTAATTTCATCAAACTTAAACCTCCCACTCTCTGCCAAAGGGAGCATTGAATTCCTACTCCGCTCCCTTTTGCAGCCCATTACCGACAGCTTAAAAATAGTCGAGATCAGGCTCACCCTACTAGAAACTTCTCTTACCACTTTGAACACTCTAGTAAGTAAGCAGACAAAGCTAGTGGGAACCCATTCCTTTGCTGGGGATCCTTCCAAAGCAGAAGCTGCAACTAATGCCAATAAAGCCCCCCCCAGAAACCCGCCGCCTGCCCCCCCTCTGCAACCCCTTATGGCCATCCAACTCCAGGCACGGCACAATAACCAAAGCAACAGACCTACCCACCCAGTGGACCTAGCCTCCCATAGCTCTCAAATAGAGTCCTCTGGAATACATCAAGATCAGGTTAACGCCCCCCCACAGACGCCCGTTTGCCCAACTCCCAGACCACGAAGGCCAGACCTCCCGCCTGAAGCTAATAGATTAATGGTGGTCTTAGCTGGTGCCCCCCACTTAAGATCAGGGGAAAATGAGGACTACCAATCCCTTAAGAAAAAGGTAATCAAATGGCTTAACTGGAACCAACCCTTGCCATCCCATTTTAATAACGAAATCATCATGGTGAGAAGGGTTCCATGGCTAGGGAAGACCAGGAAAACCATAGTGGGGGACTGTATTATGGTAACCTTTAAGGATCCGGGCACGGTACGACACATTTGTGGAGGAATGAACCGATCCCTTGATTCCACCATACAGACCCTCCCAGTATCTTTTTTTCTTCCCCCCGATTCCCAGGCACCAGGTCCCAATACACGATGACTGGACAAGGGTGGAACACAGACGTAAACACAAAGGCTTTCTACAACGCCCGTACTTCCAACCGCCGGAAACACCTTTTTGCGATTTTAATCGCTTTAACTGCCTGAACGGTTTGGATGGGGTCGACTGACTTACCGTCTGTAAGACAGTGCCAGGGGTCTCGGGCTCCTGTGGCCCCCTGGAACCCCCCACTGTGTCCTCCGGTTTAATTTTTGGCCCCCTGAATGATCCAGCTGCTTCAGACCATGGCAGAACCGAATCTTCTCACCAAGCCACTGATGGGGTAGTTGTTGCTGAGGGGATAACTACGGTTCCTTTCCTTGTGGGCAATGGTGCGCCAAGACCACCGGTGCCACATGCATCTTTTGCTGCCCCCACTACAGGTCCCGCAATTGAAGTGGGGCATGGACTCACCTCCTCCAACCCTCATGGTATGGCATCTGCCACCTCCGAACATTTGAAGATAATTTCCTGGAACATTGCGGGATTAGCTAACAAACTGGAAGAGCCGGCTTGGGCAAAGTACATAGAAACTGGTGACATATGCATGTTCCAGGAAACCTGGGCCAGAGAGGACTATGGACATCAAGGCTATTCGTCATTTTTCATCCCAGCAAGGTGGGAAGGCAAAGGCCGCCCATCAGGGGGCCTTACGACGTGGGTTGCTGCGCACCTGGGCTGTGTGGCCACACGGCTCCCATTCAACTCTGATGACATCCTTGCGGTCTTATTAACATGGCCAAACAAAGCTAACCTCCTGCTGGTCAACATCTATTCCAGGCCGATGGGAATGGCAAAAGAATCCTCGACCTTTGATGAACTCTCGAACTTCTTATCTGAACTGTCGACTGATTCATATTATGTGGTGGGTGGGGACTTTAACTCTCACTTTGAGCCACTCCCCGGCCTCCAGGAAGGGTTCTTATCAGAAGAAGAAGTTAGGTGGGCAGTACCATGGGTTGATGTGCCATCTCCGAAAGCTTGGACCCCACTTGCACTGCAAATCACTGCCCTTACGTTAAGGTTTGGACTCAGAGCGTGTAATGGGCGAATTAAATCCAATATACCAGGCAAAAATACTTACAATCGGCGGGGAAGAGAGTCTCATTTGGACTATGTCCTGGTCCAATTGGCGAGATGGTCAACAATACAGGACTTCAGGGTAATAGACAGGTTGGACAGTGACCACAATGCCCTCGAGTTAGACCTTGCCCATCCAGCACCTCAGGCCCCAGTGACCCATGAGGAAGGGAATCGCCCCACGCTCCTCCTAGATAACAGTAGGAGAAGAATTAGGTGGGAGCATATGGTCACAAGCAAGGATAAACTCCCACTGCTTTATGCAGAGATTACTCCCATCCTGGAAACTGTTGGGGATCTTGACAGTGTGGCAAATAAAATAGATATAACGAGCAAACTGTTTGTTGCCCATGAGGAACTTATAAAAGTTGCGGCACCCCACTTTACTCGTAACATACGAAAGCCACGGGAGAGGTGCCAAGGTAAAACACAATGGTATAATGTAGCCTGTAGACGGGCCAAAACAGAACTCCTTGGAGCAATTAAGGAGGGCACAGGAGGGGAACGCCTTAAGCAACGCAGGCAAGCCTACAAGAAGCTTCTTGCTCAGGCCAAAATAGAATGGGAGGAAAATCAGTGGGAAGAACTCACAAAGGCCCTAGCAATTCAAGATCAACGCCTGTTCTGGAGAATTGTGAATGGGGGATCAGGGAGTCTACACTCGGCAGTGGAGCCTAACATAGCTCCTGGAGTGTGGCAGGCCCACTTCCAGTCCCTATATAGCGCTGAGTCCGGAGAACTTCCTGCGCCAATCGAACCGGAGAGGCTGGGCCCTCAGGCGGATCCAATATCACTGAGTGAGGTCACTGCTGCTATTTCAGGCCTGGCTTCGGGGAAGGCGCCTGGACTGGATGGGCTACCGGGAGACATGTTCAAGCAGGAGCCCACCGTCTGGGCGCCTTACCTCACTGCTCTTTTTAACGGTATCCTCGGTGGGATGGAAATCCCTAGTACTTGGCTGGGGGCTGAGGTGGTCCCGATTTTCAAAAAGGGATCCCCCCTCCTCCCAGCCAACTACAGACCGATTAGTCTGATAGACGTAGCGCAGAAGCTGTTCGGCAGGGTTCTCCTGAATAGGCTTCAGGAATGGATAGAGGAGGTGGGCGCCCTCAGTCCCTATCAGGCAGGATTTAGGAAAGGGGTATCGACGGTGGACCAGGTTTTTAGATTGAATCTGGTCTATTGGAGGACAGTGAGGTTCGAGGGCGGTAGTTTGTACACGATTTTCGTGGACCTACGGGCCGCCTTCGACCTCGTGCCCAGGGGAAAACTTTGGATCATCTTGGCAGGGATGGGCGTACCACCAGATATTTTATTGACCTTGCAGAGGTTGCATCATAACAATTATGCCCAGGTGACGTGTGGGAGGTCGGGGGAACTGACTGATAGATTCCCCGTCGGCAGAGGGGTAAGACAGGGCTGTGTGCTGGCGCCGACCCTGTTTTGCCTCTTTGTCAACGGGGTAATCGCCCATCTTAACGCCACCGACTACACAGATGCCCCCAAATTAAACGGCAACAGTGTGCCCGCAATAATGTTCGCGGACGACACATTGTTAATATCTAAAACACCCATGGGCATCCAAAGGATACTCGATGCCTTTGTGGCCTTCTGCCAGGATAGAGGGTTGGAAATCAACGCCACAAAAACCAAATATATGGTATTGAATCCGAGCCCCAAACAGCGCCCGAATCCCCAACTGGGAGCAGTGCGGCTGGAAAGAGTAGCCACGTTTGAATATCTCGGCGTGACGCTCAACGAAAATATGACCTGGGGGACCCATCAGAGCAGGGCTAACCTTAAATTAGTGCAAATTACCGGGGGTATATCCCGGATGATGACTGGTTCGACCTACCGCCCACTGGGGGCCTTAATTCAGATATATAAAGCCCAGGCCAGGGGGGCGATCTTGTACGGGGCTGAATTGTGGGGCCACATTCCATGTCGGAACCTGTCTTCCACGGAAAATAGGTTTATAAGACAAATAACCGCACTTCCCCCTAGCACTCCACTCCTTCCTCTGAGGCTTGATCTAGGGCTACGGCCACTTGCCGACGAGATAAGTCTAAGACCCATTGCCTTCTGGCGCAGGCTATGGAGCGGCGACGATCTTGCCGACTATAGGGCGGAATTGGCCGAACTATTAAAGCACCCCAAGGCGCTCAGTATTCCCTGGGTCAAAAACATCCAGTCAATTTGCACCGATCTGGGGCTCCCTGAATTGTGGACCGAACCAGCGAATGCAGCACCAGGAATCTCTAAGAGATCCCTGGCGAATCTGTATCACGAACACAAAAGGGCAAGGGCCTTAGCTACCCAGGCAGAGGGGTCCCTCTCTTCCATATTCCTGCAAACTAAGGATCTCTACAGATTTGAGAAGGCTTTCGATCCCATATATCCCATACTCACCAGAAAGTTATTTCTCCAGTGGAGATACGGTACATTGCCTTTTCGGTCCTTCTCAAGCACCTGGTTACAAGTCCCTTCCACCAAATACTGTCCTCTTTGCGTTGATAAAGAGGAAAATGATTTGCATGTGATCTTTTTCTGCCCAGCCTACAAGGCAGCCAGAAAGCATTGGCTGCTTCCCTTGATTAAGAATTTGGGTGGCAGGGAATATACACCTATGTACAGGATTTTAAAATCCGATGTTTCTGGCCCAACCGTTTTTGCACTTTCCAAATTCTTTACGAATGTTTGGTATACGCGTATTCGTCTTTTAAAAAATGCTGGGTAGACTTTAGAATCACTTCAATTCTTAATAACTGTTTTTATTGTCTGTGTTGATCTTAAAATCATGTATTGATGTTTTAACAAATCTGACAGAATTCATGTGATTTTATTGTATGTGCATCTTTTATGACCAAATAGTCGAAATAAAGATTGGAAAATGAAATATATGCACATTCAAGGGATTTGGGTCATTTTTAGGGTTTAGGGGCGGCGGTTAAGGGTATTGTGTGGAAAGGCTATTTTAGGCTTTAGGATTGGATAAGGGTATTGGGTGGAAAGGTTATTTTTAGGATTTAGGGATGGATAAGGATATTGGGTTGTAGGTGCATTTTTAGGGTTTAGAGATGGGTAAGGATATTGGGTGCAAAGGGTATTTTATATTTTTAAGGTTTAGGGTTGGGTAAGGGTATTTGGTCGTAAGGGTGTTTTTAGGGTATTGCATTGTAAGGGTGTTTTTAGGATTTAGGCGTGGGTATTGGGTTGTAAGGGTGTTTTAGGATTTAGGGGTGTGTAAGAGTATTGGGTCGAAATGGTCACTTACCTGATTTATGCTTACCTGCGTGATAAAGGCAGATGCATGGTAAATGTATGCAATGTGAAAAAAAACATGGTATGCATGGTAAAAGCATGCGTTGTAACGTCATACAACCATAGAATAAACTGATGAAGACTGGTTTCTAAGATTCTAAGAGAAGCATGATTAAAGTTTTCCTATTTTAAAACCTACATGACTGGTACTGGTCTCTGTACTAGTTGAAAAGGGCTCACACTTTTGCCTCACGACAACTGTTTGAGGGTGTCAGGAAACTAGGTACAACCGTCTCCATATGTTGTGGTTCTATATGAAATTATCCCACCACTGGAGAAATATATGGAGTACTCTCTAAAAGTTACCTCAGATCCCTTTATTGCACAAGCCAAACTTTCCATCTTGTATGATGTTCTAGAGGTGAATAACAGTACTATTCATTGGGAGAGATGGATAGCGACGGCTTTAATGGTGGCAAAGGTCTGTATCCTCAGGCACTGGCACCGGACGACACTTTCTACACACAAAGAATGGGCTACCGAACTCTTTTGTTTAGCCACTTATGAGAGTTGCACATATAACATTCAGGTCAAAAGTACACAGTTCAAAGACTTGTGAGGTTCTTTCAAAAGATGAAAAGAACCCTAACCCCTATCACGTGACGAAAAAGGACTTGTGTGCGCTTACACAATATAGTTGTCATAATGGGTCATCACACATTATCCATGTGACCGTGACTCAATGGGAGGGAGGGATTTAAGAATGATGGAAAGATTCTGTGAAACTTGGAGAAGTGTTCTGATGGACTGATTATAGAGGAAGCGATGGACTGGGGAGAAAGGTTTAGGGGGAGAATTGCCCTTTATTCTTGATTTTCTGCTCTTTGCTATTTGCTCTATAGTATTTACTTCTTGCTCACTACTATTTATTGATAACAGTATTGACTGCATTAATATTTGCTTATATTCTTCAAACGAGCCTTCTCCACTTTGTGTTTTCCACCCTTTTTTCCAGTTAGTTTTCTCTTATAAGTCATTTATGTATACAGTTGTTGCAAAACATGCTATGTTTCTTACGTCTGTTTTGACTTTATCTCAAACTCAAATATAACTTTATTCGATTGTTAAAAAGCAATCATAAAAGTACACATAAAAACAGTTCATTAAAATCTTTAAGAAAAATACATTATACAGTTTGTCTTTGGCGTACAAAAGAAAAAAGTTCATCAATTGCAGGGGATTCACAATCCATAATATCTTGACTTTTAAAGTGCATTTAGGTGATCATACTTTTCCTACTGCGCATCACATTTTTCCAACATAATGTAGTTATTGCGACACACAAATGATTATCAAGACACTGAATGTTAAACATGGCCACACGACATTGACAATGGCCCATTTCTCTCAAGAATGGTAATATAACATTATGTCTTATCACATCGTAACATTTACAGAATAGAAAGACATGGATAGTACTCTGAGGTGAAATGCCATCACAAGGACAGGAAGGTAAATCGTGCGTCCAGTTATTTTCTATAGGGAAACTAACCAATCTATGGAAGATACCAAATCTAAAGCGAGACAATAAGAATCTTTCATAATTGTCTAGCACATAGATTAAATAGGGCTGAATATTAAAAGTCGTTAATATCATTTGATGTTGCAGAACAGAAGGTTTTAAAGTCTCAGTTGCTACTCCTAAAGAACCCAGGAATACTAAGCCCTCCCTCTTCAAGTCTTTATGCGAGATAGCTGAGATATTAGTAGGATTTAAAAAATAGTCCTCTTTTCCAATGTCTTTTAAAAAGTTACAAACATATCTCAGCCACGGTATCCTCATGGCTCCATCTAATTTTAAAATATCTGTCAAGATGTCTCTATTAAGCTGTGAAGCTTCTTGTGTCCACAGCCTGTGCCATAGCAGCACAGGCTCCAGCTTAATTAGGTTAGATATAAAAGCAAGACCCAGCTCTGCATGACAGTTGTAACTAGGGGTACTCTTGGGAACCGCAAGGATAAACTTTAAGAAGGAGTTTTCTCCTACCTGCATAGGCGAGGGGTCGGCAAAGCCCCATACCCCACTGCCATAAGTAGCACCAGCTCCACAGGTGGTCTGGTGCCTAATTTCCCTGAAAAAGTCTTAAGAGGGGCCGTTGAATGAATCATCGCAAGTTTTTTAGCTGACACAGCCTGCGACCACGACTCGCTCTGAGTAAAGAGTATCCCAAGATATGAAAACTGCTTGGTAGATTCAAGGTTCTGTCCTGCTATAAATATGGCCCTCTTAGGTTTGCAGTGCCTACCACAATACATAGTAAAAGTTTTGGTTGTATTAACTTTTAAACCCAGCTCATTCATGAAGTAGAAAAAGCTATCTACCTAATGAATGTGGGGGGATTAAACGATTGGAGGAAAAGACAGAAATTAGCATACGTGGTAAAACATAATAGAATAGATCTTCTCTGTTTACAAGAGACCCTCCTCCCTTGGTCTAAGAGAAATTTGCTTTCCATAAATAGATTTGAATTATTAGCCTGTACAACTCAAACATCAACTATTAGGGGGGTCGCCATTCTAGGAAGGAAAAGTCTAGGGAAAGCGAGGAAAGTGAAAGTAGATAGCAATGGAAGATGGGTGATTATCGAGATGGAATTGGGTACGGTATATGGCTCTAATGAGGACGACTCTGAAATTTACGATTTTCTAGAAACAGAGCTTGCAAATTGGCCCACTCCCTTGGTTTTCACAGGAGATTTAAATATCTCATCTGAATGGGGGATGTGCATATCATATCAGGGGAGAAAACCCAGAGTTTTTAAGGCGGTACAAGCTATGTTAGCTTCTCATGGGCTTCAAGATCTATGGAGAGCTAAAGAACCCCTAAATGCAGGCTATACTTACTTTTCTAATCCAGCCCAGAGATACTCAAGATTGGACTACTTTTTTGTCTCTGTTTTAGAATCTGAAAAAGTTAAGATATGTAGACTCCCAAGGGTTATTTCAGATCATAACCCTCTGTTGCTAAACTATGCTATGGGAGGGCTAGAACGGTCTAAGACAAACTGGACTTTTGAAAGAAGGCTTTTGGTAGATAGTAGATTTGTTGACCATCTGAATTTATGGGCTGGTGAATTGTTTGCGGCAAATAGATATAGCACATCTCGGAACTGGGTCTGGGAGGCTTTCAAAGCTGCGCTGAGAGGAGAAACAATCAGCTGTGCCGCCAGGCTCAGAAGAGAAGATAGGAGCGAAGTAGAGAAATTAATGGATAAATTGGTTAAGGCGGAAGAACAACATATAAAAGATATTGCTTCAGTTAATAATAGTGAGGGTAGTCAGGGTGTTCTGCTGGCAGTAAAAGCGGCATTGCAGAAGGAGGTTACCCAGAAAGCAATTGGGGAGAATCAATCTTCAAGGGCAAAGAGGTACGAAACGGGAGAGCAAGCTGGTAGAGGACTTGCTCTTCGGATTAGACAGGAAAGATCAAAGAATGTGATTGTGTGTATAGAAGAGGAAGGGATAACATATACAGAGATAAAGGATATTCTGTTGGTGTTTAAAAAATACTATCAGAAATTATATTAGGAGGATCCCTTCAATAATGATCAGGAGGAAGGATGTATTGACAATGGACCTTTTTTGGATGATTTAACAAGAACAGCCCTTGATAAGGATATAACGTTTGATGAAGTTTTATCTGCCCTGCGAGAGTTAGCGCCAGGGAAAGCATCTGGCCCTGATGGTCTCCCCTTGGAGGTATATAAAGCAATGGAAAAAGAGATCGTTCCTCTTTTAGTAGATCTATTTAATGGGATACTGTATTCGGGGGTGGTCCCGGACTTGTGGAAAGAAACTAATGTTATTGTCTTTCATAAGAAAGGTAAACCAGCTGAGAAACCGGGGTCATATCGACCTATATCCTTAATAAATTCCGATACTAAACTATACTCAAAGATCTGGGCGAAGAGATTGGGCAGGATCATAGGCGGTCTCGTCTCTCCATGGCAACATGGTTTTGTTCCTGGCCGTGGTACGACAGATCATACCTGTAGATCGATAACTTTGTTTGATGCCCAGGAAGCCGTGGGGAGAGTGATGGCCATGATCCTGCTCGATGCAGAAAAAGCTTTTGATCGGGTAGGGTGGAGCTTCCTCTGGAGCATTTTGGCCGGGAGAGGTTTTGGCCTGAATGTCATCAGGGCTATCAAAGCTATGTATATAGATCCAGTGGCAACAATTACGGTTATGGGGGAGAAATCAGATAAGTTTAAGATAAGTAGAGGGACACGGCAGGGCTGACCCTGCTCCCCCATACTATTTGCTCTGTACATTGACCCTCTTATTCAGAAAATTTTAGAGTGCCCTAGAATATCTCCAGTGATCTATAATGGCTACGAAAATAAGATCTTAGCCTACGCTGATGACCTGGCGGTTATCACAACAAACCCGCAGCAGGCACTCCCGGAATTGGTACAGATGGCTAAAGTTTTCGGTCAAGGCTCTGGATATCTTTTGAATGAATTCAAAACCCAGATAATCTGCTCCAGGAATATACCAAGACCCGATTTAAGGTATGTAGATTCTGCTATATATTTAGGGGTAAAGATTAATGCTTCAGTGGGTAAGATAGTGGAAGAGAACTACCCCCCCTTATTAAATCCATAGAGATAGAACTGAAAAGGATGGATGTTCTTCATCTTTCTCTGGTGGGGAGGGTAGATGTCTTAAAAATGGTGATGTTTCCGAGGGTGCTGTATCTATTTAGAGCCATTCCCCTATATATTGAGGAGAAAATTCTGAAGAAATTAGAGTCTGCCTTTATTAGGTTCATATGGCAGTATGGTACGGTTAGACGATCAACGACCCTTATGTCCCTTCCGTGGGAAAGGGGTGGGATGGCACTCCCGAACCTGAGACTGTACCACTGGTCTTTTCTCCTGATCCAGATGTCAATTCTGTTTCAATGTGACAGTGGCGCGACTATTGTAGACAGTCAGGGTACCCCTCCAATCTTCAAATTGCTGATGGGGGGGGAAAGCAACGGGCCTATTGTTGATGGAACTGGAATATAGATTCTATAGGAAGGCACGATTTAAGACCCTACTGGGGGCATGGCAAGTATGGAAATCAATCTTAAAATTCTTTCATGTCCCTAAAATTAACCCTTCTTTTCTTTTGGAAAATTCAAGTCTTTTTCCTCAGCTAAGAAATGATGGAAACCTACAAATTTGGAAGGGCTTAGGGGTTAAGACTATTGGAGACCTAATGGTAGGAGACAAGATAAGTGGGTTTGAGGACATGCAAAGAAGATATGGCCTCCCTGTAAAACAGTGGCTTATATATGGCCAAATCTCGGGTATCATACAGACTTTTAGGCCAAAACTTAAACCCCTGGTAGATTTCCCTGTGGTTGAGGGCATTGGAAGAGGATGTAGGAAGATAAAAGAGGTTTATAATATGCTGGCGTCCAGATTACAGGATGATGTAGGAAAAGTAGAAAGTGACTGGGCAATCAAACTGGGAAATCCGGATGTAGATTTAGACCTAGCATTATGGTTAAATAAAAAGATCTTTCGGGCGTCCAATTTACGGGCACAACATTTTAAAACAGTTTTTAATCTGTATCATACGCTGGCCAAACTATTTGCCTGGGGTGTTAGGAATGATGATTGATGCCCGAGATGCAATAAGGGGCAAGCAGATCTATTACATATGTTTTTTACTTGTGAGCGATTGGCCCCTGTCCTGGATGGAATAACAACATTTTGGGAGGGGCTGCTAGGTCATAAGATCGATCTATCCCCAACACTGATGCTATTTGGCTCAGATTCTAAACTGGTTTTAACAGAGGATGAGGCTGCTTTGGTTTTTATGTCGGTCTCTGTGCTTAGAATCTTAATCTCGGCCGGATGGAAGGATAATACGGCCCCCTCTTTTCAGATGTGGGTCTCCAGATTTTTGGGTATTTATAATATTGAGTCTTGTCTCTATGAATTTAAAGGTGTTAAAAAACGAGAGATGGGAAGACGATTATGGGCCCCGGTTAAGAAATGGCTGGAGGACAGAATAAGAACTTGAAATGTACTGTATTGTTATATTTATTGATAGATCTTCTGTATCATTTTTATCCCCACGTCAAATAATGTGTTTTTAGCTGCTTATATTCGAGTGATCATGTAATTGTATCAGATGTTCTTATACCTTGCTTGTGGTTAATTATGTATTTTCTCATTGCACCATGAACTCCAATAAAATAAAAAATAAATAAAAAAGGAAAAAGCTATGTACCACACGTTGTAATCCCACTTGAGTACGTGACATAAGAACAGCATCGTCAGCGTACAGAAGCGCTGGGATGGGGCGGCCTGCTACGTATGGGGGATCCAGACTGTTATTGCACAGAGCTTATTCCAATTCATTAGTATACAAGTTAAAAAAGAAAAGGGGCCAGGACACAGCCCTGTCTGACCCCACTCCTGATTGGAATTTTATCGGTGCATTTCCCCTTTAGGCCAAAGTGAACGCGGGCTGAAACGTCGCTATAAAAACGTTTAAGATAATAAATAATATTTTCTTCAACCCCAAGTTGTCGCAGTAAGATCCACAGTTTGGAGTGAATTACACAGTCAAATGCGGCCGAGAGGTCAACGAAGGCCAAGAACAGATTGCCCTTCTTGGCCCTTGTATATTTACCGACCAGCATTAGCAGGTTTAAACCCTGTTCCACTGTCCCTAGACCAGAACAGAAGCCATACTGGAGATCAGATCAAATAGATTTTTCTTCTACCCACATCAAAAGCCGGTCCAAAATTATTCGACCCGCTATTTTGGTAAAGGAATCTAAGAGGGAAATGGGCCTGTAACAACCCGGATCTTGTCTCTCCCCCTTTTTGTAGATAGGAACTATTACAGATTCCACCCAGGTGGGCAGAACATCTGCAACACAGCTGGCATTAAGCACCTGGACCAGAAGAGGGCCCAACAAAGAAGGGGTGATCTTAAAAATGTCTATGGGGACACCATCTGGGCCAGGTGCCTTACCACCCTGGCTTACATACAGGGCTTTTTCAACTTCCTCCAGGGTAAAACACACATTCTTAATGGTAGGATATTCAGAGTGAGGTGTCACAGATCCCACTTGACCTTCACCCTCATACACTCTAGAAAAATGCCTAATCCAATCAGATTAAGGAATTGCAATTTCCAACTTCGGACCATCCTCATCCCTAAGAAAGGGAGTTCTGATGAGTTTCCAGAAACACATACTATCGTTCCTGGTGGAAGCTAGATGCAGAGCTTCCCAGGCTTCAGCTCTCATCGTATGCTTTCTATCCTTTATTGCTATTTTATATTCCTTTCTAAGTCTACCAACCTCCCCAATACACCTGGGTTTCTTGTGCAATTCCTTCTTTAGGAGAGCATAAGCCCTGGTACACTTAGAATCGAACCATCCTCCCTTCTGCTTATGGTTTTTAAATTGTCTCACAAGCGAGGACTTGATTTCATTCGAAATTGTCGAGAAGGAAGCTAGAAGCATTTCAGGGGGAGAATCTACCCTTAAACAAGTCATTATTTCATGTAGACATTTACCAACCACTGATTTAATTATTTCTGCCTGGTTCACCATGGCCCATTTTAACGTATATCCATTAACGCTACCAATATCTAGATTCGCGTCCACGCTGTCGCTTTCTTTATGGTTTATCAGAGTGGACGTTGATGGCAGCTGGATGGCCACACAGAGCGGTCACTTAATACGATGTCGGAGACATTAAAGGAATAGATTCTACCACCACATTTGTTAGAAACAATAGCATAATCAATAGTTGCAGTACAGCCCCTTCCGTGGAATGCTGAAGAAGGGACAGATGGTAAAGTACAACATTTATTTGCAAATCCTAAGTCAAATTTAGCTAACAAATTATTAAATTGTTCCCCTAGAAGGGAGTGATTAAAGTGTAAATGGCCCAAGCCATCATCCTGAGCTATTCCACACCTATTATCCTTCACCATACTGCACAGAGTACAATTAAAATCCCCAAACAAGAGTATAAACAATTTATGTCTATAGGCCTTTTCCTGTAAAAACAGTGCTTTGGTCAATTTACTCAAAACAATAGATACATCGCCAGGAGGAATATTGTTATATAGGTTAACAAAAGCAATCGGAGTATCAGAAGCCAAGACAAGTACTAGAAGTTGAAAATAAATGTCTGTAATGGGCTCAGTTACTCTTACAAAGTCCAGTTTATTAGACAAGTAAATACTCAAACCACCCTTTGCTCTTCCATGTAAATGGCCACAGCTGAAGTATGGAAGGTCCTGAAGCCATTTAAATGGACCGGATCAAGACTCCTCGTTTCTTGAAAACAGAGGATATCTTGTGTCTGAATGAAATCCCACCAGATTGAATTGGCGCTTTTAGATCTAATACCAGCAATATTCCAAGAGGATATTTTACACACCAATGGGGCTATCAGGGGTATAGCCTGGATGACAGAGGCGGAACCAGTTGGTATAGAAGAGACCCTATGGTCACTGCCCACCTCTGATCCCCCATTTATAGTCGCGGAGCCCCCTGTGTGTCCCAACGTCCCAGAGATAGTCGGGACTATACTAGACACTTTCCCCCATCTGTCATTGTGGTTTCCCCATTACCAGAATAGGGGATGGGGTCAACCACTACATCTAGAGGAATGCGGGTGGTTTTATCTACCTGTAGTCAGTCATTGTTATCTAGTCCACTAAGAGTGTCAAATGGATAAAATATTGGTACACCATATCTGCTACCCAATGGTCCATCAAAATTTTGAGGTGGACGCGGGGGAGCTAAACACCTAGTTGGTCGAGATGGACAATAAAAATGACCGAGGTGAAGGATGTTAACAAAATCTGGGTCCAATGTCCCGATGTAACCTCTCTCGATTATAGTACACACCAGGGGCCCGATGTAGGAGCCTTAATACCGGTCGGAAACGGCCAATTTCGGCCGTTTCCGACCGGTAAATGGCCATTTGGTATGTAGGTGCCCGTTTCCGAGGGCATATGTAGGTAACTGCACATTTACCGAATCGGTAAAATTACCAAATCGGTAAAATACCGATTCGGTAATTCTACCGATTCGGTAAAATCCTAATGTAGGTCGGACTCTTCTGAGTCCCACAGGTGTTACCGAAGCGGTATTTTACCATGAAATACAACTTCATGGTAAAATACCGATTCCGGTGTGCATGCACATGTGTGCATGCACACCTATGCCATGTGGCAGGCAGACCTGCCCCTAGGGCATGTATGCCTGCCACATGGCACCCAAGCCTGTATTGAGGGTGCTAGGGGGTGTCAAAATGACACCCCCTGCACCCTTGCAGAAATCGGTAATTACCGAATCGGTAAATACCGATTCGGTAATGCCCTTTGATTCCTATGGGCTTCAAGGCCCATAGGAATCAATGGGGGATACCGATTCGGTATTTACCGATTCGGTAATTACCGAATCTGTAAGATTCGGTATTTACCGATTCTGAAATACCCACATCTCCCCCCTCCAATTTACCACTTCTCAAATACCGAATCGGTATTTAAGAAGTGGTAAATTGGAGTTTACCTACATCGGGCCCCAGATGTGGTGACCGAAATGATAGAATTACACAGTCACCCCTCAGTGTTTTATCTGAGGTGCCCAACCAGCTCACTCTTCTGGCCATTTTAAACTCTGAAAACAAATGGTTTTCAAGCCCAAACTTGGTAGATAAAAAGTGAATAGATTTATTCCTTAGGGTCGACCAATGTCCAAAGGCATTAGGGGGTAATGAAGGAACATTGGCTAACACCACAGTATATGGTGTCGCTTCTGGGGGCAAATTAAAACCCACTGTTTTATTCCATCTGATACAAGTGATCATAGTTTAGTATGCACATCAGTGGCCTTTGATCTCCAGGAGTTAGCCTCTGGGAACCCACGATTGGGTATAATTGGTTTAGGTAAGTCAAATGGCTGTTCCTATTGGACGACTAAGAACATGGTTGCTGTAAGTGTTAAGATCAAGGGAGTTTGCTCCGACCTAGTGGGACTTGTTGTGGTGATCCTATACTTTTTTTTCGAGTTGCATATGGAAGAGTTCCATAAATTAAGCTCTAGATCCAATGTTCCTCAGTTGCTGAAAAAGTGCAAATCCTCATTTAAAGCAATAAATCAGGAAATAAATGTATTAAGCAGAAAACAACATCTGCTGTCTTTCTTGAGTCAACAGCATAACATTGACCTTCTTAAATGGAGACGAACCCGTCGCAAACTCCATGAAAGTAGAAGGGAACATGATTTAAAATGGATCAAACACTATTTCTGAAAATACTTGGGTGGATTTTATCTCCTAATTGTATACAAGTAATACCGAGTTAGATATCCCTGTGACTCTTTGTGTGGCTGAGGGTTCGATTTTGTTTATAAAATGCTTGAAATTCTGAAGCTTTGGGGCCTGACGAGGTTCCCATTGCAGTGATTAACAAGCATTGAAAATTCAATAGGTCTCGCATTTGTTTGAGTTAGAGCTATTGTCAGTGTAAATGGCAAAGTTTATTACTTATGTGTTATGGAATGTATGTATGTGGTGTGAAGTGGAATTATGTGTGTTGGATTGGATTAGTTAGCTGTGTAATTGTGTGGCATGAAATTGTGTGGTGTGGCATGGATTGGATTTGTGTAGTGGAATTATGTGGAAGGTGTGCTGTGGAATTATATGGATAGTAAATATGTGGTATTGAGTGTACTGGAATTATATGGAGTGGGATAGTGTGTTATGGAGTGTAATTATGTGAAATGGTATTTTGTGTTGTGGAATGCTATGTAGTGGCGTATAATTATATGGTGTGCTGTTGAATTTTGAGGCACAATGTGGAACTGTGTGGTGTGGATTAGATGATGGAGTGTGTCGTGCAATTGTATTTTTGGGTTGTATTCTGCAGTTTGATGTCGAAGTATGTGGTGTGAATTGCAGTTAAAAAAAGAAAGAGAGTTAGAACTAATGGCATTGTAAATATCCCTTACCTATATGTTATGGATTTGGAGTGGATGTGTGTGTTGGGTAGGGGAATTATGTGGGTTGGATTAGAATTGTTAGTTGTGGCATTGTGTGGTATGGAATTGGTGTAGAGTGGATTTGTGTAGTGGAATTATGTGGTATGGTGTGCAGTTGTATTATGTGGATAGTAATGATATGTTTTTTAGTTTATTGGAATTATGTGGAGTGGGACTGTGTGTAATGAAAAGTAATGATAAATTATATTTTGTGTTGTGAAGTGTTATGTAATGAAGTTAATTACGTGGTGTGTTTTTTTATGGTATGATGTTGAATTATGTGTTTTAAATTGAATATATGGGGTGTGTAGTGGAATAATCTTTTTTTAAATTATGTGGTGTGGAATTGATTTGTGTTGAATGGAACAGTGTGGTATAGAGTGAAATTATGCTTAGTGGAATTATGTGGCAGGGTGTGGAGTGTTTTTTTGTGGATTGTTATGTGGTATAGAGTGGATTTATGTGGGGTGTATTTATGTGGTATTGAGTAGTGTGTAATTATGTGGTGTTAAGTGGCATTATGTGGATTGTAATTATGTTGCGTGGTTGTACGGATTGGCATTGTTTTGAGTGTTGCATAGAGTGCTGTGGTGTTGAGTGGAGTGGCATAAAGTGGAGTGTAGTTTGTTGGAGTGTTGTTGCATAGAGTAGAGTGGGGGTGTGTGGAGTGGTGTTGTGTTGAGTGGAGTGGCAGTGAAAGAAGTGGCATTGCGTGGGTGGTGCTGCATTAATTGATGATGCGTGGAGTGGTGTGGTGCAGAGTATAGTGCAGTTGAGCTGAGTGGGCCGGCATTGCATAGAGTGGAGTGCAGCTCCATAGAGTGGCATTGTGTGTAGTGGCATAGAGTGAAGTTGTGTAAAGCAGAGTGTTGTGGTTTAAAGCAGACTAAGACTGAGTGGAGTAAAGCAGAGTGGTGTGGATTAAAGGAGAATGGTGTTGAGTGGAGGGGAGTGGAGTACAGCAGAGTGGAGCGAGATGGAGTAAAGCAGAGTGGAGCACAGTGGCTTGGAGTAAAGCAGAGTGGCATTGAGGGGAGTGGAGTAAGCAGAGTGGAGTGGAGTAAAGCAGTGTGGCATGGAGCAAAGCAGAGTGGCCTGGAGCAGTGTAAAGCAGAGTGGAGTAAAACAGAATCGCGTTGAGGGGAGTGGAGTGGAGTGGAGTAAAGCAGAGTGGCATGGAGTAGAGTAAAGCAGAGTGGAGTGGAGCAAAGCAGAGTGATGTTGATTGGAGTAGATTAAAGCAAAGTGGCATGGAGTGGGATAAAGCAGAGTGGCGTTAAGTGTAGTAAAGCAGAGTGGCCTGGAATGGAGTAAAGCAGAGTGGTGTGAAGTGGAGTAAAGCTGAGTGGCGTGGAGTGGAGTAAAGCAGAGTGGTGTTGCGCAGAGTGGAGCAAAGCAGAGTGGTGTGGTGTGGGAAACAGGGATTTGAGCACTAAGCAAAATTGCATTGAGCCCAATGCAGTGTGTTTAGCATAGAATAGAGGTATACCGTATGCCCTTAAATGATTGGTACCTGAAGCAGGCAGAATGTGGCATCTGACATCTCCCCATATAAAACCTGCACGGAGTCTCCCAAAGGGATGGTAGGGCGTTAACAGCTGAGAAAGAATGAGGTTACAGGTGATCTTCATGCTCTGAAAAAATGGTGGTACATTTGCAGCTCTGCAGGAGTAAATAACAGATAATCATCGTACTTAGTTACAGAAAATAGTGCATCGCATCATCGGTATTATGACCCATTTCTATGCACTTAAGACGGCAAATCCACATAGCTTCCCTTTTTCTGAGGGTGAGTTCCCTATTACCCCCTCGTGGATTTGGGGGAATGTGGTCAATGCCGTGGAACCATATTTTATTGTCGTTCATGTGATTCTCCCGCATATGATCGGTCATAGGATATTTCAAATCATACTTTTTCAATGCTCTAACATGTTCCTGTATTCTAAGTTTCAAAGACCGGACAGTACTGCCCACATAGATGTTATTGCATCCACAACCTATTACATAAATTACGTGGGTGGTGTTACAATTTATGTAATGCCTTATGTCATATTCCTATGAAGTATTGTACCTGAAGAATGGAAAGGGAAGACCACTCGGTCCCCCCGAACGTATGGATGGGTGCCCTGATCCCCCGGGAAACCATTGTGGGCGGGGGGACGTGTCCCGGCTGGTATGCCCGAAGCGGCGTAGCCGGAGCACGCCCCTCCCGCCCAGAAGAGGTTGGCCCAGACACCCGCCCGGAAGTCCGCGCACGGATGGGCGTACCTGAGGCGGGCCCCGCCCTCCCGCAGATGGATAAATAGAGCGGGAATCCAATGAAGCTTCCTCTTGTTCCAGTGCTCTGAAGGCTGCACCACTCGTCGCTCGTGAGCCCTCTAGGGAACAAGCTGCAATTTTTTGAGAACTTGTAATCTTTGTTTTTTTTTCTCTTTCAGTATCAGGCGTGTGGAAGATCGAGTCCCCCTTGCGGGTCAAGTCGGACGGAGTGATCGAAGTCATGCCTGGCAAGAAAGCGGGAAAGAGCTCCGAGATGGAGAGGATGCTACGCACCTTGGTGAACCAAGTAGCGGTGATGGACCGAAAGTTGGGTAAAGTGGATCAGCTCGGTCGAGGCTTAGCGGCAATCAGGAAACAGGTGGCGGCCCAGAATGCCCCCTCGGGGCGGCCTAAAAGAGTCATAGGACCGGCCTTGCCGAACGTCGCCCCAGGGGATAAGGGTAAGAAGAAGAAGGGGAGGGCAGGTTCCGGTGAGGTCCCAGTCCCAGGGGTAACTACATCGAGCCCAGGCACGGACATCCCCGTCGCGTCGGTAGATAGCCCGGTACCAGGACTGGATGGGGGTTTGCAAATTCCTGTGGTGATCACGCCAATTGAGGATGACCAAATGCCCCCTGAACTAGCACTTCAGTTAGCGGCAGTATTACCATGGCTAAAGAAGGGAGCAGGGGGATCAGTGGCTGCGGGAGACCCGGCTGAAGAAGCCAGATTAATTATTGAGCAGTTGCGGCAGTCAAGGGATGCCAGGACGGCGAATGTGTCATGGCATGCTCAGCTCTTGCCGGGACCGGTGGGTACGTCGGTACCAAGCACGAGTGGCTCTGGGGCATCCCATCAGAAGCCGTCGCAGCCCTTTCGGGCGAGCGCCGGGGGGATCCCCATCCCAGGTCTGGCGGGAATGGAGGCAAGCGGGGGGTTTGTTGGGGATTCAACAAAGGAACCTGTACCAGGCCTCAAGGAACGTGAAGGTTCCGGCATGCTTGTTCGGGCTGTGGGAATTCCTCACACCCGGAAACCAGTTGCCGATCCAAGACCAGTGGTGCGGGAGGAAAGGGGGGATCCAAGCAGGATTGATGTGGTGCCTTGGAAGCAAACATCTTCGCCCGTTGATATCTTGGCTTTGACCCCCTGGCTGAACCGATAACCAGATAATGCGTCCGCCGGGACTTTGAGGAGTGGCTTTCTATATGGCTTCAAGATCCCGGCGGGAAATTTTCAGGGGAGCCCCTCTTGTAAGAGCCAGCTGTCTATTCAGCACAACCCGGCGGTGGCCGCCAGAAAGATAGCGAAAGAAGTTAGCTTGGGGCGAGTAGCAGGTCCATTTGTCTGCCCGCCAGTTGCGGAATTTGTGTGTTCTCCGTTAGGAGTGGTTCCGAAGAAAGACCCGGGGGAGTATAGACTCATCCACAATCTATTGGCCCCTAGGGGGGCCTCGGTAAATGAGGCTATTGACCCCGAGGTATGCTCAGTGAGATATGCATCGTTCGATGACTCAGTCGTGCTGTTGAATCGCCTGGGCCCCGGTGCATTGTTAGCGAAATCAGACATTGAATCTGCATTCAGGTTACTCCCTGTACACCCTCAGGACCAGCGCCTGCTGGGATTCACGTTTCAAGGAAAGTATTACATGGATAGATGTATGCCCATGGGTTGTTCAATTTCATGTGCTTATTTTGAAATGTTTAGCTCCTTTTTGGAATGGGCGTTCACCGAGGCCACAGGGCATAGACAGGTGATGCACTATTTGGATGATTTCCTTTTCCTGGGCCCGGCCGGCACTCGGGACTGTGCACAAGCGCTGCAGGACTTCTGCACACTCATGCGGGATTTTGGGGTCCCATTGGCGCCAGGTAAGACGGTGGGGCCATCTACCTCACTGGAGTTTCTGGGGATTGAACTAGACTCGGTGGAGGGGTGTTTCCGTTTGCCGGTCGAGAAGGTGGCAAAGTTCAGGGCTTCCTTGGTACGATGTCTCCAAAAGGAAAAGGTGACCCTACACCAGAGGTCTTCAATCTGTGGGGCGCGACCCCCAGGGGGGTCGTGGAGTCCTGGGAAGGGGGTCGCAGAGTGCAGTTCCTGGCTGATCGAGGGTGCTCATGTCAGAGGCCCAATTCACACCGAGGTGTGAAAAACATCAGAGGCTCATTAACAAATAGAAGGTATTTTAAAGACATGTCAATTACTCGGGTGTGGCTGTGTGTGTGTCCCTGAAACGGTTTCAGCCAGGCTCACACACACACACGAGCTGGGGAGGGGGGAGGGGGGATCGGGGGGGGAGGCGGAGGGGGTTGAAGTGGGTGTGTGAGCCTGGCTGAAACCGTTTCAGGGACTCGCACACAAGAAACCAAAATGACATTAACCAGAACTGATGACAAACTGGAGAAAGACCAAACCTATGGAAGACGTTGGCACATAGTGTGAGCTACCCCCACCAGACGAAAGCCCCACACACCCAAACGAATAAAAACTTTACAGTAACGAGATGCAAAGTTTTGTTACTCTGTTGTTGCAGTCCATAACCATGTGTAATACAATGGAAGGTAAATGTTTCAATGTGTTACTGTGATCTAAACGCTGTACAAGTCTCACTGTCTGAGCAAATTGGGCACTCACTAGTTGACTAAGTCTTGCATTGTAAAACTCAATAAAAAAATAGAAAAAATTAAGAGAAGGAACTGTGAGCAGAGACTATCGATACATCTCCTATACTATAGGACTTATGGCAATTGGGCATTTCAGACTGTGATTGTTTACACAGGGGCATATTCCAAGTACCTTTCTTTACTGGTTATGTCGGCGGTGCTGAGACACCACCTATTCTAGTTATTGCATGTTACTGTTTGAGTGACAGGCACTCTGCAGGTGGGGAAACTGGGGAATGCAGGACCTATCTAGTGGGTTGCAAGGTGGGTGGAGGAGGGTTACAGTTGGGTAAAGTTGAGTTGTTATTGCAGCATCACAGGTAGAAATGTATGGGGGGGCATCTTACAGTGGAAATGATACGAGGACGGTTACTCTGTGAGTGGGGTCTGGGGGAGCAGGCTGTAGTGTAGCCCTTTGAGTATAATGGATGTTGCACGCCTGGAGCTGTGGGTCCCGTGACACGTCCCCCCTCCCGCCCCCAGAAGGGAGGCACAGAGATGCCCTTCCAGGGAAAGAAGGAAGACGAAGCTGAGATACTGACCCCCCTCCGCCCCCCCCCCCATGAGAGAGGCACAGAAAAGGTGGGTGGATGAATGATGGGTGGATGGATGAAAGGGTGGGTGGATGGATGGATGAAAGGGTGGATGGATGGAAGGATGAAAGGGTGGACGGATGAAGGATGGATGGATGAAAGGGTGGATGAATGGATGAAAGGGCGGATGGATGGAAGGATGAAAGGGTGGACGGATGAAGGGTGGACGGATGAAGGATGGATGGATGAAAGGGTGGATGAATGGATGAAAGGGCGGATGGATGGAAGGATGAAAGGGTGGACGGATGAAGGATGGATGGATGAAAGGGTGGATGGATGTATGGATGGATAAAAGGTTGCATGGATGAATGATGGATGGATGTGTGAAAAGGTGGGTGGATGAATGATGGGTGGATGGATGGAAGGGTGGATGGGTAAAGGATGGGTGTATGGATGGAAGGATGAAAGGGTGGATGGTTGAAGGATGGATGTAGGGATGGAAGGATGGATGGAAGGATGAAAGGATGGATGGATGTGTGAAAGTGTGGGTGGATGAATGATGGATGGATGTGATGAGGTCTAACAGGCGCATTTATGGTTGTCAAAAGTTGATGATGAGGAGTACCAGTTTCTAGAAACTTTTGTCGGAAGGGGGTCCTTACGCCTAAAAAGTTTTTACAAGGGGGTCTCGGCATCAAAAAGTTTGAAGACCTCTGCCCTACACCATTTGCAACAGACAGTGGGTCAGCTTAATTTTGCCTTAAGAGTGATGCCGATGGCTCGCCCTTTCTCACGTTCCATAGCACAGGCTATGGTGGGCCTTAAAGAAGGACACCACCGCACTAGACTGTCGGTAGAGGTTCGCCAGGACATGCGCATTTGGTTGGCATTCCTGGCGGATTTCAACGGTCGAGTGGTGTGGAACAAACCCCCGGCTTCGTCGGACGAACTGGGATTGTGGACCGACTCGGCGGGGAGCGTGGGATTTGGCGCAATCTTTGGAAACCGCTGGTCGGCACAAACATGGCCGGCGTGGTGGCACTCAAGCGGCCTGACAGGTAACATTGGATTCTTGGAGCTATTCCCCATTTGGGTGGCTCTGATGGCATGGCCGGAAGACTTTAGGGACCGCTCAGTGGTGTTTTGGTCAGACAACATGACGGTGGTCGAGTGCATTAATCACCAGGCTGCACGCTGCAAATGGATCTTAAGACTGTTGAAAGAAATTGTATTGCGATGCATGAGATTGAATGTACAATTCAGGGCAAGGCATGTGCCGGGTGTACTGAATAATGCAGCTGATGCACTCTCTCGTTCACACATGCAGGCTTTCAGGGGTTATCTACCCACAGCAGAACTAGTGGCGGCACCTTTCCCCGAAGCATTATGGCAGATCGGTGCCCCGGACTACAAGACCTCGTGGCAGCCAGTTTAGCGCCCAGGACGAGGAAAGCTTACGAAGGAGCGTTCCGTTCATACTGTGCCTTTTTAGGGCCGGTAGGGGGGCATAGCTGGGGGCGGGAAGAGTCCTTGCTCCGGTTTCTGGTGGCACTTCATAAGGAAGGCCGATCGGCGGCAACCGCCAACAGATATAGGGCTGCCATATCATTCATGGCACAGCTCCACGGGATACGGGACCCAACGGGTTCCTTCTTAGTTAGGAAGGCACTCCGCGGCTGGCAGCGCCTGGAGGGTCGCAGACAGGATAAAAGGCACCCGATTGGGTTAGACAGATTGTCCGTGCTACTAGCGAAACTGGATGAGACATGTTCCTCGCACAGTGAGGTAATTCTGTTCCGAGCGGCTTTCGCATTGGCATTCCATGGGGCCATGCGGGTAAGTGAACTTGTGGCGAGGAATAAGAAGGATGTGGGGGGAGGTCTATGCAGGGATCACGTTCAAATAAGGGGCGATTCCCTGCTGATCTCGATAGCCAGGTCAAAGACAGACCAGGAGGCTTTGGGGAGTAGTGTGGTGCTGCAGCGCGCCAGGGGGAACCCCAGTTGTCCAGTGAAGTATTTAGAGGACTACATGGCACAGAGGTTGACAACATGGGGGGGGGGGCCCTCCTTAGACACAAGGGCGGCACCCCGTTGACAAGATTTCAATTTCGGAGGGTGCTGGCAATTACAATTGCAGCGGCGGGCTTGAACCCGTGTGATTTTGGGACCCACTCATTCATAATTGGGGCCGCTACTGAGGCTACGGCTCGGGGTCTGTGTACAGAGGAAGTAAAACAGTTAGGCCGTTGGTCCTCGAACTGTTTCAAGAGGTATGTGCGACTGCACATGTTGTAAAAGACTGATGAAATGCACTCACGCTTGTTGTCTTTTGTTTGGATTACAGTTTCGCAAGCCTGTAACGCGGGGCGAAAATTGGGATCGGCCCAACACCAGAGGACCAGCGGGAAAGGATCACCGACTGGAGATCAAGTGGTATGGGTCGTGGGCCACTCATACGTGAGGCGTGCTGGGGACATATTCAATGCAGGTGACGCAACTCACGCATCTGAGGAATATGGGTTCAGAGTGACCTTCCATGGGAAAGGAGGCCTCTGTTTTGACCAATTTCAGAGCTTTGTGGAGGAACTCTTAGGGCGGCACAGGTCACCGCCATCTGTAATCATAGTGCATCTGGGGGGCAATGACTTGGTAAGACTGGGAAGACGGGTGTTAGTAGAGCACATATTGTCAGCAGTCAGTTGGTTGGCCAAGAGGCTCCCGGGGTGTACGATTGCCTGGTCCCACATGATTCCCAGAAGAATTTGGCGGGGGGGTTTGTCTGTATCGGCGTTGAACCACTCGGTAAAGAGGGTCAACAACAAGATTGAGAAACTGTTTCGCTCCACTCATTTACAAAGCATTCTCCAAGGGTGTATTCGGGGTGATCACTATTATTTGAATGATGGGGTGCACCTGTTCAGGGCGGGGAATGACTTACTCATAGGAGACTTCGTAGCATGGCTAGTGGCATTGAGGAGACATGACCTTTAGGAGGTGTGGGGGGGCCAGATAGTCGGTCAACTATCCGGCCTGTGGCGGTAAGGTCATGATCGGTGAGCAGTGATTTCAAGGTCCCTAGGGGGGGCGCCACCCAGTATGGATGGGAGCGCCCAGGGGGAGGTGGCCATTGGCCCCTCCCACGGGGGGGCGGCACCCACTACGGATGGGTCGCCCAGGGGGAGACGGCCATAGGCCCCTCCCAGGGGGAGACGGCTATATGCCCCTCCTACGAATTTCCCGGGGGCCGGATATCCGCTCCGGCGGAAGAGAGTGTGGGGAAGGGGGGGAGTCCACGCTGTCCTTCTTACGGATACCTCACACGAGAACTCGGACGACCTTAAGATGGCGTCGAGTGAAAGGGGGCCCCCACGACTAGGGAAGTTACAGTTGGCTGAGAGGGTAAAGTCCTCTGCGCATGCGCCACTCACACCGTGAGGGCGGGAATTTGGTAGTAGGGATCTGACACCGGTTAAGACCTTGCCGTTGGCCCTTAATGCTAGGCTGTACAATTTTAGAATGTTATGCATTTTCAGGATGCTAGACTCGGCTAGGAAACCTTTGTATTAGAGATTTGTTAAGGTTAGCCAAAAACTTGTCTTCATCAAAATGTAATGGAAGTTAAAATTGTACATGATTTATGAAACGTTTTAATTTAAAGTTTTAAATTTTGTTTCATATTTTAATAAATACGGCCGGGGGGTAAGGCTCCCCCGCCTTCCAAAAGTTCAAACCTGTGTCTGTCTCCTCCCATGGGGAATTGGTGTTGGGAGGGGTGGCGGGCATCCCCATACTTGGTCTTGTTCCTTCCATAAGGGCACATATTGCACCCGGTGCATGTATAAAATCCATCGAGTGCACCCGGAAACTAAGTTTTGGAAACTTTTTTACGAGGGTAACTGGGGCACAAAAAATTTCGTAAAGGTTTGCCCCTTCTGAATGTAACCTTGGGTGTTGGTGTGACCAAGTCCCTCAAGTTGGGCGTTTCATACAATAGCGCCCAATGTTTTTTCAAAATCCTGAACAGATTTGTACTGTTATTGGTGTACTGTGTTGTGAATGTCAATCTAGCAGTTTCCTTCTTTTGTCGTTTGGGGTGTCTGCCCCTGTCCAACGTACTCTGTCTAGTTATCTTTTGTATTCTCATATCTGCATTTGTCAAAATGTCATCATTGTAACCCCTTGCTCTGAACCTTTCTTTAACACCATTAATATTTTCCCTAAAAGTATCATCTGTGCTGCAGATGCGGCGTACCCACACCATCTCACCAAACACCAGTTGAGTTTGTTAGTCAATGTTTTTATGTATGTATATATTTTATCCATTTTAAAGTATCATATGGCTAAGAAACCATATCAATTCTTTTACAGTATTATTTCATAATACTACTTTTACTGTACGCACTTTACTTTATGATAAGTATTGCAATTGTGGCAATTCATTTCTCTTGCATGAGAAAGAAGACTGCTCAATAAAATAACACCTTTTATTGAAAACGCCTGTCTCTCTATTTCTCTGCACTCTGGTGAAATTAAGCATGCACGATTGACTGAGTGAAATAGCTGCCTATTGTTTTCACACGACTCTAGAGATACACTCTTTATTCTGAAGGAGCAAAGTTGTCATGTTTATGCGGTTGTCAGAAGCTGAATTCCTTCTTGTCTGAATCAGGGAAGTTCACCCCTCCCTATTCATTCAAGAAAGTTTCTAGTGTCCCCTGAGCTAGCTGGCGCAAACCTAAATTAATTCTAACATAGTCAGGAGAGACCTAGACGACCTCAGTCCTACGTCTACACTGCTGTTTATGTTATTCCAATGCGCAGAGCCTATTGGGAAAATAGGAACTACACTACATGGCGTCCAACGTTTGGTAAGGCGATAATCTAACGCAAGACACTAGAGTAACTTAGTCGTGCTTTTCACACAGACCCCTTTTTCCCGTAAAAACTCAAATAGACGTCTGGAGTGGGTGAAAGGCTAATATCCGCCAGAACTTAGTAGGATGAGAATCCTATGTATTAGTTTTTGGTTAAGTCAACGTTGAAGGCTATAGTGTTCCAAAATATTGTGCACCTAATCTTTGTCTCCTTGAAACTTGATCTGCAAAAAAAACTTTCAGTCAATAAAAATGTCATAAAGTGACAAAGATAGGGAAAGAAATAGAATAGCAGCTCAACTCATAGCGGACGACATACTTGTCCAAGGGAACGACCCGGATGCAATACTCATCCCGGTCAATATAAGGAAATCCATAACTATAACACATAGAAAATGGATTAACATCAAGAGGTGGTACAGTGGTATTTGTGGTAGAGGCACATGAGTTTCGGCAGACAGAAGTATTCTATACCTGGTTTCCAGTAGCACATTCTGTAACACATGAGTTCCACTACTACAAAATAGCGGAAGCTCCAGAGGAATACTCTCCTTTTGAGGAAATTGAAATTCCACTAACATACCAAGAGCACCTGCTCTGGTTTAAAGGCGCCCTAAAACATCAAAATCACATCACCAGGCTCGGTCCACTAGGTAGACCAGGAGCCACGTGGCCGGTTCTAGCCAGCTACGCAACACACCCAGACATTGAAACAATGTCGAGCAAAGAACTCCTAGTTAAACTAAAAGAATTAACAAAGGCATATAGAGAATTAGGTCAATTGGCAAGGGACGATATAAAGTACCTCCAGAAATTGAAGGAGACAGATATAACAGACCAACCATTTGAACTGGCTAAAATCATAGAAAAATCCTATGAAGAGCTAGGCAGAGACAGTTTGGGCGGGAAACCGGTAAAACCCCAACTAACTGAAAATCCTGAAAGAACATTTATTAAAAATAATCTAAATACTCCAAAAAAGAGTTGGGATGGTAATAAACAAACCACTCCAAGGAAAAACGATTCCAGTCGAGAGGAAGGTCTCCTCAACGGAGAGAAAGATCTCCTGGCAGAGGAGGCAAGTCTCCCCAAAGGAAACCCTCTGAAAAAAGATATAATCTCAGAGATAGGGATAAATTGAGAAAACCTGATAGATATCAAGATATTGATACACATGCCTCTCGATCCTTCTCACTCAATTCTTCTCAATCTTCCTCACAGAAATCGGAAAGAAGAGGACGGTCAGAACACAAGGAAGAGCACGTCAAGTCCAAAGACAAAGAACCTGCTCATCAAAGTAAAAAATTACAATTTCCCCGAAAGAAGGTAGCAAGTATTAAAATTAAACATGCCGAGGATTCTGAGGACACAACTGAAAAACGGAGAGTGGGCCCAGACAATACTAGACAGCGCAGCAAAGTGACCATAGCTCGCAAGATCCTGATGAATCATCTGGAGACAGTGGACACGAATGAATGCATTCAGGTGGAAACTGCAGACACGCGAGTTAGCGTGCACCATAAACTATATGAAATAACATTACGTATAGAGGGAGATAAAACTAGGAAAATAAAAGGTCTCTTTTGGGAGAATCTTTCTAAAAGCTATGATATCCTGTTAGCTGAAAAAGACTGGCCACCAGAATTTGTTAGGGAGTGCCCTCATGGCGAAGAAATGATTATGCCTGCCTTCTCAAATCATATTCCAATTCATAAAAAATACACATTCGCAAGAAAATGGGCAGTGGCCCAAGCCCCTGCATTATACAAAAATCATGTAGGATGGGATGAGGACTCACCTCTCCACAAAATCCAGTTAAAAAATCAACCCAGCACAAAGGCAGTACCTAGTTAAACAAGAAGCTAAAAAGCTAGTCAGGGAAATCTTAGATCAACTTGAATATCAAGGGGTGATTGAAACATGCACCTCACAAATGAACAATCCTTTGTTTCCTGTCTCCAAGCCAAATGATTCATATCACCTAGTTTTGGACTACAGACATTTAAACTCCTGCTGCAAAACTTTTGCAGTACAAAACTCTCTTAGTGCAGCACTAATGAACAACATCGTGCGCAAAAAATATAAAATGACATTAGACATCTCTAATGGATTCTTCTGTCAAAACATTGCACCTGAAAGCATGTATTTGACCGCTTTCTCAATAATGGGGTCACAAAAACAATTTTGCAGACTCCCACAGGCATTCAAGAATAGCCCAGGATTATTCTCAGCAAGGGTAACAGAATTACTACAAATATATGATGATGAGGCATTATCATATGTCGATGACATCTATCTTACAGACGATGACCTGAAGACTCACTTAAAGAGAGTGAACACCATAATACTTGGGTTCGCATCAGAGGGTTACAAATTCAACTTTAAAAAGTCAAGAATTGCCCATCTAACAGTCCTGTTTTTAGGATATGAATTATCAAGTGAAGGCAAAAGCTTGGCAGACAACTTCCTGGAGAAGTGTGCAGTACTCCAAGCACCAAAAACGCTGAAAAATTTACAATCAATAATAGGCTTCCTGAATTTCGGTAGAACATAAATTCTAAATTACGCAGAGAGGGTTAAACCTCTCTATGAATTAATAAAACCTGATTTCAAACCAATAAATTGGACTCAGAAACACACAGAAATTTTAAGATCATTACAAACAGACATGTTAGCTAAAACAAAATTGCAAACACGCGAAAATATATGCAACCTTGTAATCCGAGTCATCCCAGGAAGATGCGGATTCACATACCTGACCTCTAATGAGGGAGAAACGGTACCTATAGCTTACAAATCACATTTGTACACACAAGCTGAAATGAAATTCAGTTCTACAGAAAAAATTCTGACAGCGGTTCAAACTACTGTAGCAAGAGAAAGAGCCCTAGCCCAAGACAAGAGGATAACTGTTTATACAGCAGAATCAGCCCTTGAGGCATTAACAAGTCCATGCAATCTGAATGCAGTGGCATTAGATCCAAAATGGATACAATGGGAAAATTATCTTGCTGCAGAAGACGTGAAATACTATTTTGACCTGAAACTGAAAAAACTAGATGATCTAGAATATGAACAAGAATACCCTCTGCCAATCGAAATTCTGCCTCTGGAACAATATACCTGTGTGATCTATATGGACAGATTTGCACAACACTACGATGTAGATAAAAAATCCTACAATGCAGCTTGTGCGATTGTCAAAGGTCGCTGGCACTCTGGTAAATTCAAACCGATGGTTACCAAAACTGAATCACTCAGAAACTGTTCAGCTCAGCGAGCTGAAATAAGATCTTTAAAGATGGCGCTTGAAAATGCTGATCGCGAATTCCCCACACTAATAGTGTGCGATTCGCATTACTGCGTCAAGTCATACAACAATGATATGCAGACATGGAGCAAAAACGGTTACAAAGATGACACAGGTGCCACAATAAAGCATAAAAAACTTTGGAAACAAGTAGTTCATTTGCAGAAGGGACTACAAAAGACTCGCTTGATACACGCACTGAGTCATCAACGTGATGGTGTTCACGTTGCAGGGAATTCATTGGCTAACAGAGCCACAGCGGCAGCGGTTCAACCGGCTTCCGTAGCCACAAAAAAGCGTTCAAAAAAACACATAGACGGAGAAACCATGCTGGCGGTAAAAGCATCGTTAAAAGGCGATTATGCAGCATTACCTCTCAACTATCCACTCAGTAATACATACATAATTGATGCAAACTCCGTTCCTTTTGCTCGAATCCCTGGAGTGGGGGATAGAGTAATTCCAAACACGAACCGGAGAATCTTCTTGATACAAGAAGCACACATGGGATTGGGTCTGAGGCACTAAAAGATCCTGAAATCTCTGATAGAATTACAATCACAGTACTGGTGGCCGGGGATGAGCTTGCAAATTTACAGATTTGCAATGGATTGTCCAGACTGCAACAAAGATCGCAGTTGTGAACCGGACCAGACTATTGCCAGGACACCATTATTAGAAAGCATCAGGCGATCTATACGCATAAATCCAGCCGGAGAAATGCGTCCCCATAATTATTAGGACAATTCACTTAAAAATGTAGACCCCAGCACTCGGCTGACGCCAGAACTGCTATAAAAGATTTGCGAGCCTTTATCGGCACATACGCCATTGGCATGCTACATTCTGACCAGGGTCCTGCGTTTAGCTCTCGAGCTTACAAAGAGGCCATGACCAGCATGGGCATTGCATTGCGGTACTCTTCTCCCTTCCATCCTGAGGGAAATGCGGTAGTGGAAAGAAAAAAACGTGACATAAAGCAATCTATAACGGCGAGGGTATTAGGTTTGGGTGATGGGTGGGTCAAACATTTAATAAGTGTCCAACGTAGTCTTAATAACATGCCAAGAAATTCTCTAAAAGGTTTCAGTCCGTATGAACTTTTGTTTGGTACTAGAATGATTATCCAGGATCTGGAACCTCATACTTCAGTGGTAGAAGAAAAAACTTTTGATATCAACGATCGTTTGGCTGTTTTACAGGACTTGAATGAAACAAGAAGAAGTCTAAGTAACACAAAGTTTAAGCCAACTACCACTGAAGAACCAACTGTCCCAGCAAGACCTGTCTGGATTCCAAAGATTGGGGATCTGGCCAGAGAAAAGATTGCGTGTCAGATGGGATTCAGGAGCAAGGTGGGGACGGTTGAGTAATGCTTGAATATAAAACTGATAATTGATAAGTATCGTCTCGTACCTTGCGTTTATGGATCTTTCATCCGCCTTTGATCTAGTGAATAGATCTAAACTTTGGGCAACCCTCCTGAATTATGGACTGGATGAGGCTTTTGTTAACTTCATGGCCTACCTCCACACTGATCTCAAGGCACAAGTCAGGATTGGGATGGGTGGAGAAGTATCTGGACCTATCAACATTGGCAGAGGGGTAAGACAGGGGTACGTTTTAGAACCCCTGCTGTTTATTATTTATATTAATGGTCTAGCCAAAACCCTAAAACAAGTGACTAGTGATGTACCAATAATCCAGGGGCAACCATTACCAGTTTTATTATACGCAGACAATGCGGTCCTTATGGGCCGAACACCAAATGCCCTCCGTTTACTTGTTAAAAGTTTCGTCCAATACATGGAGGGCTTAAATCTGCGTGTAAATTTAAAAAAATCTTTTATTATGCCATGTGGACCCGGGAAACGAAAGCTCAACACCATACATATAGGGACAGATAAATTAGAATCTGTAACTACATTCCCATATTTAGGGCTGGTTTTCGCTGCGAACGGCTCATGGAGTGGACACTCGGCCTACGCCATGGGCAAGTTCTCGAAAGCCACCAATTCTATTTTGAGCTTGTCTCGTCCAAAGAAAATAGGTGCCACCAGAGCTATTTAAAATTTTTTTAGACTACAGTGCTTATCTGTAGCTACATACGGGGCTGAGGTTTGGGGGTTGGTAAAAAGTCCAAGTATCCAGCGAGAAGAAAGTCGATTCTGTAGAAAAATACTGGGCGCCCCAATCTCATCTTCCGAATTTATTAGTCATGAGGAACTAAACCTCCCCTATGTATGTGACTTTATTAGAACTAGACCAGCTCTATTCTGGATCAGGATCTGGAGGAATACCTCAGCCACTCTAACGCAAAATATTATAAAAGACTGTCTTAAATGTGACCATGGCCTGGCGATCCCCTGGCTTGCGGGAGTTTTAAAAACACTGAGTGCCGTGGACAGAGGAGATCTTTCCTCCGACCCAAGCAGGATTGAGCCCAAAGACAAAATTGAGGTCAAATAAGCACTGTATGCACTTTATAATTCTGAACGAATGGAAAGGGAAACCCTCAAATCAACTGTTGTGAGTTACATAGGGAATGAATTATGTAGGAGACCACTTCCAACCTACCTCACTTTACCCATGACCAATTGGGAGAGATCACTGTTGTTTCGCCTAAGGGCGGGTTCAGTGAAATTCCGACTGGGCTTTCCTTTGGGTTATCAACACACAACACAATACAATACATGTGCGTGTGATGGTATTAGTAAACAGAATGATTTGCACTTTCTATTCTTCTGTAAATTTTATTTAAAATATATTAATTGGTTTTTAATTCCTTATTTTAGAAAACAAAGACCCCTTTTGCTGGGGGAGTCTTATACAATGTTGCTCTCCCTGGACACAGATGAACTCATTTTTCACACTAGCACTTTTCTGAGACTTATAACACGCATACGCAAAATGATGGAAAACCCCTGAAAATAGTCTTATGAGAGTTGTATTAGATTTTTTAATAATTATGAATTCTGTAATTTTGATCTGTTATGTAATTGAATTGTTTTAATGTGGTACTTTTATGAATTTTATGAAATTTGAATAAAGGTCTTTTGAACTTGAACTTGAAGATCGCAGTGAAGAAGGAATTTGGGCCTTCTTACAGAAAAGCAGTACCTATCTTAGCTGTCAGCGGAACAAGATCAGTAGTACTACCGCCACTTGCTGGTAAAAAGGAAAACAGAATTGTTTCCATCGACCTGGTGAAACCACAATCATGTGGCCGATAATAAATAGCAGGCCCAGTGGACTTCCAAGAAATAGCAGAAGACCAAACTTTGCTACAATCCAAGAGGGTCAAACTGAGAGACTAATCACATTCGATAAACCTACAGTAAATAAAAAAGAACTATGCAACAAAGCCATGGAACTTGTGCCTCTTGAAACCCAAATTGCAACAATTCGTGATGATACACCAATCTACAATGATGTAGCATCAGAATGTACAAACGTAGCAAAAAAAAATGCAAAGATCAATGGAAATCCGGAAACAATCCCACAAATTGACAGAACAGCATCTGGCTATTTTATCAACTTTGATGACTTTTCCGATGATTCCGATAACAACTTTCCAATTTAAAAATTGCGAAGAATATATACCAGCAGGCCAGTATTAAAGGTTGGGTAAAGGATACATCAAATCAACCTGGGATTTACCTTACACACACAAATGTTATAGTGAAGGGAAGAAGGAGGTATTCCTAAGTGGTAATAATTGTAAAAAATCACTAGGCGGTACACTTCTGTGTCAAGGTATTAACCTGCATGGAGCCTGCGAAGGGTATTCAAATAACCTTTCATGTCACATGCAAGGCACTCCTGCAAAACAGATTGAGCCATTCTTCAGACAACTCTCCAACCAAAGCTATGTTTTAATAAATGACCACAGCTGTTGTGGAATGGTGCCAGGAGAATGCTATCTCGTTACTGTTACTTCCAGGGTCGTTTGCTGTATGCAAGTATTGTATCCAAACAGCAATCCAAACATGGAGGCGGCAATATGGCCTCATTGGAATATCTCTTCTATTCGAATTGATACTTTAGGCAGAATGAAGTCTCTTCGTTTACAGACTACTATGCCTCTGACGTCGTCCAAAGAAACGTATGATCTGCAAGTTGCAAGAACAACATCAGAGATACATACCCTTTTATCAACAAATTGCCCCGTGCATTTTGTAGAAATGTTAAGCCAAATTTTAAACATGTCTGATACCAGTGGCATCGCACATGTGTTTAAGACAATTTTTTCGGGACTGTTAGTACCATTTGAAACAGTTCTGGGCATCTTCCCGAATTTTGTCCATTCTGTCTTTGGCGGCCTACCTTTAATTTTGGGACTCGTGGCAGGAATTTTATTTTTGTTCCTTCTGCTCCGATATGGCAAGCCAACCCACAGACAAGACTCCAGCAACGATGGAAGAAACAATCCTAGCAATACGCTACCGAGACCGCATCACTAAGGTCCTCGGATTGGCCCGGCTAAGAGACTTGAGTGCAACTTGGTTTCTTTCATTCAGACCAATCTGGCAAGATTGCATCTTACCTGTGCTTCAATGTTTGCTATGCGGAGAAGAATGCGTGTTGGACGTCTGTCTTACACTACCATCAGCAGTACCAATGGATATCGATACTTTGCTAGGTCCAGTAACGACTCATGCAACATGTTGTCCCCAGCGGCTACCTATTCTGATAACGGCATTCGTTGAGACTTCACCATTACGAGTAGGTGGCGGTGAAGTACGAGAGGAAAGCAGCACCAAACAGGTTCAACCTTCTGTGAGCATTGCTGATCCAAACATCGATGATAGCAATCACGCAGAGAATTGCACAGTTGCAGTGTTTTCAAACTTGGTCGAACTTTCACCTGATGCGGTAGACCAATTTTTTGCGAGTCTGTCTGATATGATGTTCTCCCCTGAACAACGGGAATAACTTTAAAAACAATGATCACACAGCGTTCCCTGAACTCAGAATTCGGCCTTCAGTTTCTTTTAAACAATGATACTGAAAACATTTGGGACTAATTTTTTTCTCCCTTTCCCCTGAAAGCAAAATTATTTTTCTTTTTCTTCAAAAATATTTACCATTTTTCTGGCACACAATACTCTGTTTAAAGTAGAACTATTCTTAGAGAACAGAGCTTCTATTTTTAAGAGACAATAGAGACAATATTTACCTCAGCCTCTAGCACATGTACAATATCGTATAAATTTGTGGACTTCTTTTCTGTATACAGAGCCATTTCATGTGTAATTTTCGCAATTCCTTCGGCTGCTATATATGCATTTAACTGAATGATACCCCTGCTTGAAAAGCGTACAGTACCAATACTCATTTTTCGTGTATAAACCATACACCATTTCAAATGCAATTTATGTATTTTGGGGTGGGTTGGAAAACACACATGCATCGTTATATGTTTATATTGCTTATTATTTAGTAATGATGGACATTAATACGTGGAGTGGGTGTTGTATTTCTATCTAGAACCCTAATTCGATATTCCTGATTCATGCCCTTATGTGGTTATAATAAATAGTATCCTTATAAAGGCATTAGAATCATATCCATATTTAGTAATAGCCCATGCAGTCCAAAGCACGGCAAGGCTACTCCCATAGACTCCTAGAAAGTACAATGCGTTCTTTAAACAAACCAAGCATCCAGCAGCCCAGGAATCCCCCCTGCTTTTGTTTTGATTTGCACAAGAACTCCTGGAGTCCAGAAAGAACTGTTAGTTCTTAGTGACGTCTTATTTCCAACCTTACGTCAAACCCGGGACCTTTCAGGTATAAATATACCAACGTTGCCTTAAGCAAACACACGGTGGTGTGGAGCAGAGCGGCTATCTACTTATCCGAAGCCCAGCTGATGCGAGAGCCAGAGGAAGCCGCACCTCCCCTTTGACGCGCTGGAGAAGCTGCCTTTTCTCACGCCGAGAAATCCAGCTCCGGTGTTCCCAAGTTACCCTTACGGGGTTGCTGGGAGATCAAGTCCTGAGAAGCGAGATACAAGACCTCTTTCATTCTATAACCAAGGTACGGAGCTGATTAAAACCTTAGAGAGAATTCTTGATTCCGATACTTGGCAAAACCTAACTTAACTTAAGACTGCAACTTACTTACTCCTTCCCACGTATTAGGCTTAGGTCAGTTACACTTGGGTAGGCGTATCTAGAAACACCAGTTGAGTTCGTTATTCAATGTTTTTATGTATGTACATATTTTATCCATTTTAAAGTATCATATGGCTAAGAAACCATATCAATGCTTTTACAGTATTATTTCATAATACTACTTTTACTGTACGCACTTTACTTTATGATAAGTATTGCAATTGTGGCAATTCATTTCTCTTGCATGAGAAAGAAGACTGCTCAATAAAATAACACCTTTTATTGAAAACGCCAGTCTCTCTATTTCTCTGCACTCTGGTTAAATTAAACATGCACGATTGACTGAGTGAAATAGCTGCCTATTGTTTTCACACGACTCTAGAGATACACTCTTTATTCTGAGGGAGCAAAGTTGTCATGTTTATGCGGTTGTCAGAAGCTGAATCCCTTCGTGTCTGAATCAGGGAAGTGCACCCCTCCCTATTCATTCAAGAAAGTTTCTAGTGACCTCTGAGCTAGCTGGCGCAAACCTAAATTAAGTCTAACATAGTCAGTAGAGACCTAGATGACCTCAGTCCTACGTCTACACTGCTGTTTATGTTATTCCAATGTGCAGAGCCTATTGGGAAAATAGGAACTACACTACAATAGCAGCAATGCACGGCTGCCGGATATGATACTTTGGCTACGCAACAAGTGGAAAGTCCACACTTACTTCTATTTATTCTTCCTCAAGAGCCCTCACTCCCAAGTTTCAAATGCGCTCTTGCAGCTTCCCAGCTACAATTATCCAATGGGAGGTTAAGGCTCAGGCAGTGGCAGGGTGCAGCAGACTAGGGGAATAGAATGCAAGCCATAGTTTGTCGATGACTTCTTGGATTTGTGATTTGTGATCAGCGTGATGACATCATCACTAACGTGGTGATACACAATCATGCCTGCCTGGACAGGCACATGCCGGCCTGCCTATGAACATTTACCAGCCAGTCGCCATGCAATGTATGTTATTCTTTTTATTTTGAATTGAACAATTAATATTGAGACCACCACCTGCAGGTTCAGAAATTGTAGCCCCGGCCCTGTGAAAGAAGTGCAGGTGCTGAGCACCTGAAAGCACCTGCTCAAATTAAGCACTGGCCATGGCACAAGAGGGCCTGTTGCGTTGGGGCAGGGTGTCGGAAGCAAGTGCCCAGCGCCTCCTCTCGCTATCCTGTGGGATTCTTTTATGTTAAGGTTAGCCCTCCCCCAGCAATCCCGCAGTGTGTCTGGCTACGATCGCCCGGCTTTCGCTGGGGATAAAGTCTGACGGGGTTGTGCAGCACCTCCCGGTTGTAAAGTATCCTGCACATGTGGGGTGGGGGCGGGCTTGTAGACTTGGTGGGGTTTAGATGCGGGCCCGTGCGGGTGGTCACAGCGTGTGGTGCAATGGAGAGCGCATGCTTTACGGGAGGGGAGGCCCCCGGATCCTCGCTGTTCCCATCTCCTCGCCGGTCCATTGCAGCAGTGGTCAAGGATTCCCTCATCCTCTCCTCCTTTCGCGAGGGCTCCGGCGTTGCAGTGAGAGCCCCAGAGGTCAGAGTAAGGCCCTCACATGTAGACAGGACCATGGGGTGGGCTCAGAACTTAACGCACTTCGACCTCATTTCCGGTCCAAGTACTGCGGTTGGGTGTCTATACTTCTCGGGGCCTGGGTTTGTTCGGTCCGCTCGGGCCCCACCCAGGTTGGTCCGTCTGCTAGACTGCCGACTTTGGTACTGGAAACCAGGGTTTGAGTCTTGGGGTCGCGTCCACATCCTGTCATTCTGGGCACATGACTTAATCTCCCTGTGCCTGAATGTGTAAGGTAAGAGTGGTGCTCATGTTAAACGCTCCAATACCTTCGGGTCCAGTTTGCGCTATATATATAGTAAAAAAAAAATAACACATTTTTTAAAGGGGCACAAGAGCATAGCACTGCTGCCGCTACATCTTAATCAGCCAGCAGCACCCAGTGTCACGCGCTTCTCCTGCTTCTTGAGCGCATCCGCTGGACAGGCAAAGCAGAGGCCTGGGGTAGATTCCTGTTGTGCTTCTGAGGAGCCGGGGACAGGGATGTTAACCTGACCGGGAGGCTGAGCATGGTGACACCAGAGGGCTGATGCGTCCGACAGCAGGGCTGCACGCAGGTAGAGACCAGCTTCATAGTATTCAGCCCCCTGTTCATTAAAGCACCCAAGGTGGGGGGCCGGTGCGATCATTCAGCGTCGTTCCTTCTCTCCCCCTTAGCATACCTTTGTTGGAGGGGAGATTTTAACTCTGCCATCTTTCCCCGGAGCTCTGCCTTTTAACTCTCACAGTAAGGGCTCGATTTTTGGAGCCAGTGGTAGGGCTATTGCGGGGAGACCTCCAGGAATGTTGGAAGCCGCAGGGTGGCAACGGGCCTGATTCGTTGAAAAGCTTTGTACAACTTGCCCTAAAGTCATGGGGAATATTAGGTAACTTGGATACTTTTCGTGCCCTTTACTGTAAATTTATTGGCAGAAGGCAACGCCTGTGGGAATGGCATGCTGATTGACCAGAAACCAGGACTGATGCATAGCATATAACACGGTGTGTGTTCTTGGGCAAACATCTTGGAATCACTGTAAATCTTTGTCCTCAAATTCAGATTTCTCAACGCCTACAGGCAGGGGCGGATTGGCAATGCGGGCATTCGGGCATCGGCCGAAGGGCCGGTGTCTTCGTGCCCTCTGTGGGCCGTTTTTTTTCTCCCCTTTCCCAGCCGCACAGTGAAGCTGCTTTCCTTTCTCTCTGTCTCCGTGCTCTCTGTGGACTAGGAAAGGGGAGGAGAAAAAAATGGCCCACAGAGGGCACGGAGACAGAGAGAGAGAAATGAATGCAACTTCACTGTGCGGCCGCAGTCACCCCCTGCCCTGCAAAGCAATCACGCTGAGAGTGGCTGGGGAGGGGGTGATTGTTTGAAAAAATCGGCCTCCCTGGGGGCCAAGTGTTGCGCAGGCCTTTGAGCCATTTTCACCTCGGCCCCCGTGGGGCCCACACAGCACATAAACAGTGTTAGTTTAACACCTCGCCCACAGCCCTTCACATTCAGGGCACAGTGGGCGAGGAAGAATGGGTCTCGCTGTGGGGGCCTGGTGATCTTTGCAACTTGCACCATCTTCACCTCAGCCTCCCCCTGGCTACCATCAATGACCCAGCAGCTGTGTTTTGTGCTCCCCTGCCAGGACATTGCCCTGAGGCCTGGAGGGCTAATTAATTTACTAATTGCAGGGACCTCACTGCTATTCATGTGCTCCTGAGCTGAAGGTCTGGTGAGGGCTGAGTAGGTTAGTAATAGCAGGGGCTTCCTGCTTATTAGGTGCTCCTTCTCGGAGGGCTCGAATAATTTTGTGACAGAAAGGGGCCTTGCTGTTTTTTTAGTTGCTTAGCATGGCCCCATTGTCACCTTGGCCCTGTGTCCTGTGCAAGAACAGTATCCTCTCACTTTCATTCCTTGTCTGTGCCAAGCAACTTAAGGATTTTGGGGGCCCTGGCACAAACATATTTTTGGGCCCCTGTTTGGAACAGATTTGGATTTATAATCCTTTGGTGCCCTCTTTCAGCTGGTCACTGGACAGTGCACTACCATACTTGTCCAAATTCTTAATGTATTTACATCTAATATTCAAGGACATTGACGTGTGTAACCAAATGGTGTTTCATGAAAGGGCACGCCCCTTGAATGTGGGCCACGCCCCTTAATTGTGGGCCACACCCCTTGAATGTGGGTCACTTTTTTCGTCAGTGCCTGGGCCAAATTGTGATCCCAATCCGACCCTGCCTACAGGTAGAACAGCAAGCAGTGTTTCTCAAAAAAATCTGTTTTCTTTTCCAATTTGGAGCAGCCTTTTCATATTGTCTCATGTATTGTACTATTTCCAAGCTGGTCTTTACAGGGCTAAGCCTGTGCCGTCGCTGGGAGGTCCATAGAATTCATGGGTAGGTTGTAGTTTTGTTTAAGTTTATCCTGCGTCTGGAGTTGTAAAGGAAGTGGTTGTATTCCCCCCTATGGCTTACAGTGTCAGCCCATAAGGTGGCACTGCTCGACTGGTTTCTCAATAGGCCCGATTATTACATGGATTTCAACTCTAGAATGTCCGGTGAATAAATGCTGGACGGGTTCTTCAGTACAGCCATTCCAAGGAGGAGGGTTAAAAGGGTAGCAGCAGAAGGCGTGATGGCGATTAGCTATGTGCATCAAGGATGGCTCACGTTGAGTGGCACTACCTGGAGTAGCGTGGCAAGTCGGAGTAATTTGGTGACCGTTGTGCCAGTGATGTAACTTCTAGTGACTGATCATGAGCTTACTCAGCCTCATCATTTCAGATCTGAAGCATGTTCACTATTCTTAGAACGGAGCCATAGTTGTTGCTTACTTAGACAATTGTCACCCCTGGATTCGGGGTAACAGATGTAGTGTTACTTTTGGTAGGCAACGCTAGTCAATGACATAAGCTGTAGATTACCGGTTGGCACCACACTAAGCTAAGCACCAATTTTCAGCTTGCGGAGCCTTGGTTGTTCCCAATTTACTCATGCAGCTACTGTTGTAGTTCGTATATGAGTCAATGACTGAAGCCGCAAATTGCAAGCGGTGGCACACTTTTCCCAGAAGACTTGTAAGGTGTGGTGCGAGGTTATGATTCTTCTACAATTAGATGTCGCCATCTATGTAATTTGAAAAGGTGCATGCTAATCATGCAGTCTACTTTGCGGAATCTGATTTTTTTCCCGCCTTTCACTCCACGCTAACCTCTGAGGGGGTTTGCAAGTAAACCATGTGGTAGATACAGGATGAAGAGCCTGAACGGTGTGGCACACTATACCAGGAAAAGTTTACAGCTTACATGTTTAAACCCTAAGCCATGATAGGCTAATCTTCCGGGACAGAATCAGGGGGCCACCGGGGGGCTAGACTAGGTACCTTTTAGCGTACAGAAGGCACATGTGATTTGGGCTGGGTAATTCCTCCCACTCCACCATGTGCCAGCCAGAAAGGGGGTGACTGGTACTTTGAGGATTATACTTTATTAATCTGTACTTCTTGTAATTTTGAAGGGACTTTGGCCTATTTCAGAATTGCCCTTGTCTATTATTTGTTCCCGCTCCCTCTGAGCTGGGTGTAACAGATGGTACCCTTCCCAGATGCACAGTGCCAGGCTGTCCCTAGGGTCCCTCGCAGGACTCAGCTGGCTATCTTACTACAGAAATGGTTATATCAAACAGTTGGCATCGTATCCCACTCCCATTTTACATCTGGTCTTTGGGACCGGGCGTCAAGGGGGAAGTGTCTTTCAAACTGTGCCATTAATGGCATTTATGTATGTTATATTGAAAAGAGATTCTTCTATTTTGCATTATCTCAAATGCCCAGAAAAGCCACTTGATTTTCTGTGTCCTGCAATCTAAGTGCTTGGTCGGGTGTTGCTTGCCCGTACCGATCGGTCTACAGATTTCCACACTAGGAACAAGAACTCTTTCTGCTACCTTAACAACAGTATCTGCTTGACAAAAGCTTCTTTAGTAAGGAGAGATCAGTGGGGAAAGGCGTGCTCTGCAAGGATGGGTGGGGAACTGTCATTTGTTTGCTTACAAGGTCTGTAAAGTTGATGCGATGGGTCATTTCTTCTGCATAGCACTGGGCACAATCTTTAGGTCACAGAATTACATACTTGTACATTTTCTATGGTGTTATTGCATTTGGCATAGAGATCGAGGTGTAATCCCAGGTCAAAGATCCTTTCCAAACAAGATAGCTCACAGGGGTATGTACTCATTCGCCCCATGGCCAGGTGACAGGTGCTTCAGTTAAGCATCCCCTGCCCAGTTAGCCAGTTGAGCTAGGCAGGTGGGGTAAGTTGCCATCCACTAGGGGCCGCTGCCTCAGAGTTGGGAAAACAAGGTATTAAAGCACTAAAAGGCTACGATGGTCCAAGTAAAGTTGGCATGTCCTTCCAACTAGGAGGGAGAGTACCCAGATTTTATTCGGGGGAGGGTTAGCAATGCCGGGGATAAATGAAGATGCGTCGTGCTGGATAAATTAAACAAGTCTCGATTACGGAGGAAAGCTGCGGCGCCAGCAGTGCTGCTTACAGTGTGTGTGTGTGTGCGTGCAATGTGCTGGGAGGACTGGAGCACAAAATGTGCCGAAAACATCGCTGGGGAAAGGAAGCACATGGGAGAGGATGTGAAGCATGTGTGGCGCTTAGGCAGGGAAACACACGATGAAGGAAAGTAGTCCCCGCACAAAGACATAAACACGTAAAGCGCAATAAAACTGTAGTTGGTCGGAGCTGCTTCCGATAAAAAAGGAAGAAAACGGAAGTGATGAATCGGAGCAACAACCAATAGGGAGGCTGGAAATCTGAGTGACGCATAAAAAACCCTATTGCAAGAAGTAGGCGGGATTAATCTTGCTATACGGATTACCTCTTCCTCCCCATTGAACTAGTGCTACCATTCTGGGAAAATTCCACAGTCATGAAGGGTAGTGCCATTGCACTGTTGTATAAGAAAGCTCTAAATCCTACACAGCTAGTTTTAGACAGTTGGCATTGCTGGATGCTTCTTGCAAATCATTCGCCATGAGTGTACTTTGTCATTTACAGCAGTGAATACTAATCCCCTGGAACAAGCCTGTTTTAGAAGGAATCATAGTGCACTGGTTAATATTGTGGTACTGCAAACAGAGGTGTTAAAATACGCCTTATCTTGAGGTATGCCAGTGTTTGATAGAGTAGCTATTTAGCATTGTTTGATAGATTGTGTGATATTTATAAAACATTTTATTGCACAATGCTTGATGATATTCTTGAGTGGTTACACCCATAGAACTACAGTTATATAATATATTTTTGTGGTGTTTTGCATGTCGTCAATTTATAATGGACCATTAATGTCGTTTTTAGTTGATGTATATAACAGACTGGAGGTTTTATACTTTTTAATTGTTAATCGTCATATGTACTATGTATCATTGTTTTAATATTGTTTTATGTTATGTGGACCTCCTGAGGAGTTCTATATCATAATAAAGGTAAACTGACTGAGAAGGAAGCATGAGCTGTTGATGGCATTACCTTGAGCGGTCATGGTGAGTTTGCTGTCAATGATGTTCCAGAAGTTTTTGTTGTGGTTGGTTGGGGGGGATGTTGGTCCTAGCTCTGTTGGTGACCTGCACGTTCATTGCATCCCACCAATATTAACATATGATACACAAAGTTTTGTGAGATCACTCCACACATGGCAAACTCCATCACTTCAGTCCTCGGATCTGGTTAAATAAATCTTTATTAGTAAGTGGGCAAATGCAATTGGTTTAACTGAAGCAAATGGAGAGTACATTTTCCAAAACGCTCTTATTTGTTATATGAAAACCTTAAGTTTAAAGAATGGTGCTGGGCACATATGGAACAATGTGAAACTCTCGTTATGCTGCTGTGTGCAGGCATATACTTTAAACGATGCGTTACCGGGCCATATTTATTTTCACAAAGCCAAAACGCTTTGTGTCAGTGCTAACATAGAGCTCCTGTTGAAAATTAGGTACTAGTAGTTTTTTACCATCTCTGATGTTCCGCCTTTCTTCCTAGTTCTCCTTTGGGACATGCAGCGCACAAATTGGCTGTGCATCATGGATCATTTGGACCACCTAAACAAATACATACAAATAGACTGAAACACACTGCAGTATTTCAGTAATATGGTCTCGGTCTTATAAGACAGAACTGCAATGGGTATAGGTACCCGGGGAGGTAGGTGGGTGCATGCGAATCTACAACTCAACATGTCAAGAACAGATGTTTACTGGGTAAGTAACATTTTCCATTTGAGGCATGTGAGCTGTAGATTACATGCTTTGCATAGACTATACTGCAGTATTCTCTCAAAGCGATTGCTAACCTATAGCTGTTGCAGTTGTCTGAAAGAGTTTCTTAACCCCTTCGATGCTCATGACGAACTCAGCTCGTTATGAGGCACGGTTGAGCTGTGCTCATGACGAGCTGATCTCGTCATGAACAATGGTAAATCAGGGAATGCAGCACCGGGGGAGAATACCTTTAGCATTGAAGGTGTTAAGTACTGCAAGATAGTGTATAAATTGACTGCCACCGCGTACTATTGTTAATAACAAGAAAATCTGGGGGTCTAAGTAGGAGCTCATGAGAACTCAAGAAAAAAAGACTAAGAATTCCTTGCAAAGTGAGTCAGGACTTATAATCCAATTTAGTCTCTATAAACAAACGAACAACAGAAAACCTAAGAAACAGAAACGCAAGTGATTGTTGGTGAGACTCATAGACAAACATTGGATTCCCATCAAAGTCTTGTCATGATCAATGTTCTCACTTGGTCATCCAAAGTGGGATGGTATGTCTATTGATCATTGAGACTTTTTCCATTGCCCACACGAAGTTGGGTCACGCCCACAATCACTTCTTAACCATGAGAATCTAATGTTGATGGGACCATGTGCAGTGCAAAACAAGGAACAAGTGGTGACTTAAAATAGGGTAAAGAGTCAAAAAGAAACTTTAATGAATATTGACCTTTCCTTAGCTAAAAACAAGAACAGTGCAAAGAAGCAGTTTTAACATACAACTGCAAAAAGGGCCGACATGTTTCAGCCGACAGGGAAAAAGTTCCCACGGCTTTCTTCAGGGCCTCTGTTCTAAATTATTTGCTACTGCGTGAATTAGTAATTAATCAAAAAAAAATTAATCAAAAACCCAGATGCGCTCGCTGCGTCAGAGACGCCGATAGGTGCCCCCTGGCGGCGTCTAATGATCACCGCAAGCCTGCACCAAGATATGGCTGCTAGGGAGCAAAAGTACTCCCATGGCCTGAGCGGGTTGATGAGTAGCGGCGACCCGCAAGGAAAACCTGAGTGAAATAACCCACAAGTAGATGGGCAACGCGAAGCAGAAATCACAACTAAAGTCAGGGGACGCGCGTCAGTAGAAAATGGCGTGCGCGCCCAGTAGAAACCGCGCTGAGGAAAAGGCAACCGCTGCCAATGGCTACCGTGGCAGAAGGCAAAAGCTCAACACACAAATGCAATAAGAATACTTTCGATAATTATAAGAGCATAATCATTATCAAATACATAGAAAACCACAAGTTTTAAACGAGAGAAAAAGAGGTGACTTATCTTGGCTGCAAGCAGCGAAGAACAAGGAAGCATGGTTGTAGACAGAGGACTATCAGCACCCTGGGGACTCCTGATTGGTGCACTGGATGGGACACTCCATATGTGGACACTCTATTGTTTTTGATGTTTATTCCCTATGGTTCATGGGAATAGTAGTTGTTTGACTTTAAAGTGGCTGCTGTTAATCAAGTGGAGAAAGATCAGCATAATCCTCCCCTCCGGTCCTGACAGAGAACTATGATTCTGAGTAAATTTACAACAAGGATTATCTCAGAGACTTAACTCTACAGTGTTTTAAGTCTCTTCTTTTGCCGATAACCAACATTCTTAGTACTTAAAGATCTCATTCAAGCAAAGCAACATTTGGAAATGATGTAGATAGAGTGTTTCATAGGTGGAACTTTTCTTAAAATTTATGTTCCCTCCGAAGTCCCATTCCTTCCATTTATGAGCTAAATTAGATTTTTAGCCAAGCTAAATTACCTTAACTGCTGTACTACAACTTGCCATTTCATTGAAACTCAATTTATTACATGTCCATATCAATTATGGAACAACTTTACATTTATTTCTTTAGAAGTCGACTTTTTTCGTTTCTAGAAACGATTTGACGATATAGTAAGTTTAGATATTGGGTATGACAAAATGTATTACCCTGTGAATTTTGTGTCAGATTTTGAACTATTTGAGATTCATCTCTGATCTCAACGAGCATTTGTTAAATATACATAGGTGTTAAAGAATATTTGAAAGCAGCTCTGTGGCTGTTGCTGAAATTGGTTGGTTTACAATACATTTCTAATTACCAATGACCTAGCAACTGTGTGTTGAATGGGCATAAAACTGTAAAAACGTTTTATCTGTTTAACTAGTTTTATTCATTTAAAACTTTTTGTAGGCAGAACACTTTCTGCAGGCATGACAATGGGCTTTTATTTGGGGCGATCCGAAAGTAGCTTTTAGTGCTTGAAGGCCCACAGGATTTTTTTGCTCTGCTATAGCAATTAGTGCTCGAATTGAATTTTAGTAAATGTGGCAGGTTCTCAGGTTCTTTCTTTGGCTTGTTGTAAATCTGCTCAGCAGGTAATGAGAACTTTTTCGCACAGTTTAGGAGCCCAGAAGTGTTCATTAACACTTCCTGAAGTACTTGCAGACAAAGTAACTAGGAGCAAACAATTTGAGAAAACCGTGACTTGCTCACGGTGTGTTGGTTGAAGGTTGTATACACAGGATTTGGCCCTTGGCTAAAGGCCATTTGCCGTCAAGGGTTGGATGCTGGATCATTATTTCTTCCTTAGTTTGGTTTGTCTGGGAAAGGGCAAGACTCTCAAGTAGCCATGGAGCTCCACTGTGGCCAAAGCGAGGAGCAAAGTGTCTGGAGAAAGGAGCCCTAACAGCCAGAAAAAACTTCCAATACGAGTTATGACACCAGGTCAAAATCTGATAGTAGACGCTTGAGTAGGCAGGTGTAAGGTGGCTCGTGGTACTGACAGGACTGTACTGACGGTATGAACAAAAGTTAAATAGAAAAAGTAAGTCTTGAAGAGAACAGATTGAAATACTGCATCAACCGAGAGGACTACTGTGGTTGGGGTGCCACGCCCACTGAATCTCAAGACTCCGTCTTCCATTGCCATGGTTCCTGCATTACCAGCGCGAGGATGCATTCCTGCGGACATTACATAGCTAAAAACTCAGCAGCGACTAGACCCTAAAAAAACACCTGCAAAGCTGTGGCTCCCTCTTCTGCTAGGCATGAGAGAGACTCCTTGCCTACCCCGCCAGCTCCAGTGGAAAAGACGTGACCGTCTTCCAGTGTGAATGCAAGACATATGTAGTGGTTTCAGTGGACAGAGTCTGATGGGAGGGTATGAGCGAAGGTAACATTCTGTACTCCCTCGTGCATAGGCAAAAGCGATCTATTGTGGGTTCTGGGGGACACCTGCAGGGTATGACCATTGGTCACACCCTAAATAAGAGGTTAATTTCCAAAGTACCCTTCACCTACTGTCACTAGATTTCTTACACTGTGCCACAGCCGAAAACATGTTATTTGCCATCATTTACTCTGATCACTGATTGTTGCCCAAGAAACGAGAACTGTGATCTTCCTAGAGTCCATCTAAAGTTCCTGAGAAGCCATCTTGTAGGTGGCTCTGGAGGACGTCCTACATATGTGCCCCTGTGCATGTCAAGCTGCCCTGCTCCCTGAGGACTCAGAGAAGTAGGATTTAGGACAGGGGTCTTTAACCGTTTTTATGATAAAAGCTACTTAAGTTTATTGAAAATCATCCCGAGCTTCTAACATCATCAGTGTTGTAATAGTGACAATGTCAGGCAATATTACTTTAGTGGCCAACCCATGCAAGATTACCAGCAGTAATCACCTCTGTGTATTAATCAAGGTTGCCAGCAGTCATGTAAAAAGACTTAGGGGCAGATTTACAAGCCCCTTGCGTGACTTTTGTGCCCCCGTTGCGTCACTTTTATGTCGCAGCCGCTGCGTAAATGTTGTGGCCCATTTACAATGTGACGCATCTAGGGAGATGCCTCACATTGTAAAGCCTGGTGTCACATTATACCTGCATCAGGTATAATGAATGCAGGGTGGACGTTCCCACGCAAAAAAGCCATGTAGAACTGACGCAGTGAAATCTACAAGCTTTCACTCCGTCACTCTACGCCTTCACTGCGTCAAAATCCCTTACGCCTGCTCAGATCAAGCATAAGGAATGACACAGGGATTTTTGAATGGGACTCACCCATCTATTGAGGCGCATTGCTGGAGTTGCGTCACTTTCATGAACAACTCCAGCAATGCGTCACTTTTGTGCCAATAGATGCGTCAGAATTTCCGAAGCATCTATTAATCCTTGCGCCATGGAGCACTGTATTGTAAATACAGGACATCCATAGTGGGACAAGGACATTCGGTGCTGGTGCAAGGAAACTGACGCATCTATGCAGATGCGTCAGTTCCTTGTAAATCTGCCCGTTAATCAATTTGGACTTGCCTGTGCATGAGTAATGCATGTCAGCCATAGCTTCAATGCCTCTGTCACCAAGATATTAATATTAGAATTAAGTCGCAACTTGCTTTATCACTCAGATATCCCCTTTAAATATATTTTGGACATGCATACATTTTTCTCCAAACAGCACTATTTGGTGTGCTTATTTTGCCAGGCAATAAGTAACAGCAAGGTATGCTAGTACTTCAATATTCGAAAGGCCAGGCAAAATAAAAAAATACCTACTTTTGGTTTGTTTTCATACAGGCTTATTACTTGTATACAATGAAGCGGGTGGAGCCTATTTACGGCCTAATTAACGCATAGCTTGCATGCGTAAATTTTGCTTTGCCTGATTATTACTGATTTGGTTCTACCGCACATGGATTTACCTGATTTATTTCAGACGAAAAATCAGATGAGACTGACTGAAGAAGCAGCAGCAGCCAAATCTAATGCTGTCTTTTGTTCTACTAAGGGGGGTAAGAATACAGGGGCATATTACCAACAACTAGCGATAATTTTTGTCTCTAACTTGTTTAAAGACAAAAATTATCGCCGCACATCGGCGATTTTTATCGCAGATAAACCTTGCTATTAGCAAGGTTTATCGCAAATGCGATAAAAAACGGCCGCAATGCATGAATATCGCTGAAAAGTCAGCAATATTCATGCATTATCGAGCAAATGCTCTTAGCCATGTTATCCACCTCCCATTGGATAACATGGCTAAGAACTGCTTAGGGCAGGTGTTAGCTTTTGGAGATATTCGCGCTTAGCGCGAATATCTCCAAAAGTTGGTAATAGGAGATAGCGATGTTAGGGACTGTTTCCAGTCGCTAACATCTTGGCACGCCCACTTTGCATGTCATTAGTGATAAATATCACTGACATGCAAAGCGGGGCCCAAGATGGTCGCTATCTCCTATTAGCTGTCACTAACTGGTGTTAGCGACAGCTTGGTAATAGGGAGATCATTTTATCTCCGCTTTCTTGGCTTTTAAAGCCAAAAAAGCGGAGATAAACCCCCTTGATAATATGCCCCACAGTGCTTCCCCCATTGAGAAAACAAATCTTACCCTTCCTTCCCCTACTGCCCTGCACCTCCCCATCTTCAACCCCATTCCCGACCACCAACCAACCCCTGCGTAGATTTACCATCTGTTCTCACTCCATGTGGCTTCATGACCGAAAAAAAATTTGCCACCGCACTGTAATTTCTCATTTTGTTTGTAATTGCACACTACCATGCAGTAAAATCACTCCAGTGCCGCGCAGCTTGTAATTATGGTCTTAGTTATTTTCCAGACGAATATTAGCAGTAGCCATTGATGATGTGCTGGTGTAGGCCTCAACCCCTATGTACACTTACTCATTTCAAGTATTTCTTCGCTCTAGAGGAACAACAGGCATATTATCAACGGCCAGCGATAATTATCGCTGGCCGTGCATAGCGATCATTTGATTATCGCAGGCTATCTCAGGAATTTATCGCCCTGGTAGCGCGTTATTAACAACTCGTTACTCCAGGGCGATAAAAATTCCAGAGATAGCGAGGTTATCGCCGTCCTGCAGGGAACATCGCTGGTTTTCCAGCGATGTTCTCTGCAAAACAGCGATAACCTTGCTGATACGACCCACTGGGTCGTATCAGCATAATCCACCCCAATGTCAGAGATAGGTAAGTCTGCATTTTAGCAGGCGTTAGTTTTTGGAGAAAACAGTGGTTTTCTCCAAAAACTAAAGTCTGCTAAAATGCTGGGGCAGCCTCGTTAATATCATGATGTGAACATCAGCAATATTTGCAAGGATGTCCATCCGGGGTACGCCCAGTGACGCCCACTTTGCATCTCATTAGAGATGCAAAGGGAGGCGCTGGGAAAAAGGGTGCTAACATGGGATTATGCATGTTAGCACCCTCTTGTAAATAGGGCGCTGGTTATATCTCCGCTTTTTTGGCTTTTTAAGCCACAAAAGCAGAGATAAGCCCGTGTAAATATGCCTGCAAGTATCTGGGCTGACTAGCCTCCCTAACATTTGTTATGTTTTGGTAGGTTTGTCCCACCCGGCTACGTCCTGAGGGGTGTATCACTGTAGGCACCTAGGATATGCAGCATGGTGGTTGGGACCATGGAATGAGAGGCCGGAAACGGGGGGGGGGATAAAAAAGGATACCGGAACCCGAGCAGGGGTCTTCGGTCATCACACAAAAGTACTGGTTGTGTGTGCTGTTTCTTCATACTGCATCTGGGCCTAGGTCAGGCAACAAGATTGCAAGCATCGGAGGCTCATTGTCTGAGAATACAACAACATTTACCTGTTTGAGGAGGCCTACAGAATGGTTGCACTGAATTCCATGAAATGACAAAGAAACTGCATTTTGATGCCTGCTCCAGGCCAATTAAACAGAAGCAAAATACCCCCTACCAACTACATTATTCCATAAACTGAGCAAACTCAGGGAGTTTTAAATTACCATGGTTTTTTGGGCCATAGGATTTCCCACACTTTACTCCTGCCAAGCAGCAGCAAATTACTTGTGCTCTCTCTCCAAACATTGTAAAATTGACATAATCCTAATTGGACATTTAATACATCTAGAAGTCCCTATTTTACTACATGTACCCAGCGCCTGTAAATTGAATGCTACTAGTTGGCTTCAGCAATCATTGTGTCTCTGTGATGAACTGCTACCCTCTTACCCCTTATCTTCGGATAATGCCACAGAGAACAACCCCCCTTACCTGTCACCTTATCCTCTCCTCTGTTCGCAGAATGTGGTGCTGAAGAACATGGACTATCTCGTTAAGGGAAACATGCTTGGTAATTCGATCCGGGATCAGGTGACTTGGTCAGATGACCTGGTCACATACAAAGTGGAAGACTAAGCGCTAAGCTGGCGTTCGTATGGAAGAACCCAATTGTGGAAGAAGCCGTGGGGACAACAGGAGAGTGTCCAGACCTTCTTCGTGGGCCCGGGACTTCAGGGACCAACAGGAAGTGACTCCGGAGAGTAGACGACGTCGGCTCAAGAGCACCAGGACACTGGCTGTGTAGAAGACCCCGAACGGGGGCCGGAACCTTTCCGGTACCACGCTAAGGCCAGCCACGTCCCTGGAGTGGCGTGGCTCCACAAGGTACGCGGGAGGTTGGAAGCTGTCTGGGGAAGGGGGACTAGAACCAATAAAGACCGGAGCGGTGGAGGGAGCTGATGTTCCTGCCCCCCTCGCGCTATGCCTTTATGCTTATGCGCTGTGTCTCCAACCTTGCATGCTGTATCTCCAATCCTTAGTGCTATGTTTTGGCACTGAGAGCACACTGGTGGGGGTATTAGGTGGCATCTCCCTTCACTCCCTGTTCCTTAACATGCTACTATAGAGCACACATTGATTCCTTACGGGGCATATTTCTTTGTATTATTTATGGGTAACCGGCTAACCTCCTATTGAGTCTTTGCCTGACAAGCCCAAGAGGAAGAGAAAGGATGAAACCACCGCAAGAACCCCCTCCCCCCGACGGAAGAGAGGAAGAAGACAGTGCCTGCCCCTATATGACCCCGAGAGAACAATTTCTTTTACGATATGTTATGTTCTGAATGGACAAATCATCCTGATATCCTTTTTTGATTTAATAAATGCCACATCAATCTACTCCAGAGTCCTTTCTTGCTTCTCCATCACGCCACAGCCTCCCTTACAGTATCTCTATAAAACATGTCTCCAAGTCAGCCTCTGCAGCCTGGTCATGTAGTTTTAAACTGCCATTTCAACCTGGCAAAATAAATCTCTTGCCAGGCCCAAACTTTCCTTTTTAATAATTCTGGGTACCCCCTGGGAGAAGTCCCTAAATGTTCTAGGGCTGGGTGCATGGTACTTACGATGAAGGACATGGACAACCCTTCAAAGTCGTTTTTTACCATGGCATGGCTGGCAGCTCCTTCCCATACTAATCCCACCCTCCAATCATTAAAGGATGGCATCTGAGGGGACAGACAATCTTTTCCCATGCCACCCCGATCCATGGCTAATGTTCTCTTATTGTCAGCCACCTATATACTAGGTGTGTGAAGGTACGATCTGGCCATCTCTGGAAATGGCAGTGTGCATACATCTAGGCTAAGAAAATATAATGTGCAACCTGTTACCTCTACCCTTAGGCTTCCACCCTGCCACTTTTCCCCGTAGCCTTCCACCCACTTTTTGTTTGTCCTCCATAAAGAAGACCTTCATTTTATTTTATATTTTTATTTCAGCCCCGGTCACCCGCTTAATACCAGTTATTGCGCTAGGAAGACAGGCACTTCTCAGACTTAAATCATGGCTTACTTGTACTACAAAGGAGTTTAAAGTGTTAAAGCAAAACTTCCAACGCGTAGGCATTGGGTATGAGGTTATCTCTCTTGCTGACCAAAGAAAGAATCTAAAGCACAGAGACTGTCACATGTCAAAGCTGGGCCTGAATATTGCTGTTTCCATGTAACCTGCAAGGAGTTTCTCAGTCCTGAGCAGGAGAGCTGCTGTAGCTCTGCTTCCAGAAGAGGACGACTTTGGACGCATAGGTACATATGGACCACACTTCAAAAGTCAACAGCTTCAAGTAGCCCTAATGGGCAAAACTGGACTTCTCACAACTAATTAGGTTTTACTGTTGCAAAGACACTTCTAAAAATAAGAGTAAAACAGTCATTCTTTTTTTTAATCTCTTTGAAAAAATAAGATGAGACATATATGCAGCAACAACAACAGAAGTCCAGTACCAGTGGATAATAAAGAATCTAGCAATACATCATTCCATACATTTCAACCCCTGGGCTCTTACAACATATGCAAATTAAGGGGGTGTTAAGGACAAGGATCATGCCAGACATTGCAATATTATGCCAGGTTCCAGAAAAGAGAATAATACAGGTAAAGAAATTAAGGGAGAAGAAGAAACAAAAATGAACAAACAGTCAGTAGAAATACAACACAATGTCCTACAAACAAAGTACAGGCCTGTGTGGATATCATGCCATATCAGTGTAAGTCTGTCATGTGACGTGTGGCGGGTGTATCCCAAGGCTCTGGCGGGGAGCCAGAGTTGCATTGAATTCTCAAGCAGCGGTTAAAATGCAAGGGAATATCTGCAGTGCCCTAAGACTGGAAGAGTTAAAGCATGTGAACTCTATGCAGGTGAAGTATTGAAGGAGTTTGGTGTCAGTTCTAGTTAGGTTATGCAGGATTTACTCCATGGCAAGAATGCGCCATAGTCAGTGAGCCACTGTGCTCGCGTGGGCGGAGTTGGCTGCTTCCAGGACACTGCAATCAACTGTCGAGTCGCATGTAGCTAATGAGCATCCATTCGGCCTGAGTCATCGCTTTACGGGTTGAAGGACATATCCCTCGGACTACTGTATGATAGGAATTGAGGAGGGGACATTCCACTGTGGCTTTAATATGGCTAAGGACCTCCTTCCAGGAAGTAGTGATCGAAGTGCATGACCACAAAATATGATAAAAATCTCCACCAGCATTGGCACATCTCCAACAAAGGTCGGAGGACCCAGCATAAATGGTGGACAGGAGGTATGGCGCGCAAAACCACTGAAACATAAGTTTATATGCCGTTTCCCTGAGGGAGACACTACGGTATGTTTTAGGTATGTCGCACCACATGGTGTCTCATTGTTTAGACGTTATCTCTTCAGAGTTAACCATATTCCACCGTAATTGGTATGGGTGGGTATGGACGGGTGTGCTGTCAGTGTTTACGATGTGATCATGCAAACCATCATAGGTACGCCCTAATGTTTCAAAAAGAGTGTACGGTCAAATGACTTCGGGATACCCAGCGGGGTGATGGACCCAATGTCTCAGCTGAAGATATTGTTCCTGGCTGTGTCAGGTAAGCTGCATTCCGCCTTGCATTGTTCGAAGGTTTTCATATCTGTCCCTACAAATAAATATCAAAGTGCCCTAAAATTATTGTCAGTTCAGTCCTTACAAGCATTGAAGGCCAGTGCATAGCGCTACATTGCTCACTGCTGCAATTGCATTGCTCGCATTGCATTTAGAAATTGTTGTGCTTGTTTATTATCGTAGCGCTGCTTTGCCCATCATTATACTGCTCGCATTGCATTTAGAAACTGTTGTGCTTGTTTATTTTCATAGCGCTGCCTTGCCCATCATTGTACTGCTCGCATTGCATTTGGAAATTGTTGTGCTTGTTTATTATCGTAGCGCTGCCTTGCCCATCATTGTACTGCTCGCATTGCATTTAATAGTTTCTCTGTGCTTGACTATCATCGTAGCGCTCTATTGCCCATTACTATCACTGCTTTACTCGCACTGATCGGTAAATTAACTAGTGACTGATTGTGCCGGTGCCACTACTGCCCATAGCTATACTCCTCACTGTGCCCCAATCTCGTCCTGTTTCGCTTTTGTTTTTTGCTGCCATTTTGTTGTTGTTGTGCCTCCTGGCCCGTCTCTCCACCCCTGCTCCCGCCTCCCAGCTGCTCCTCCTTCGCTCCGCCCCCTCCACTATCCACTTATGTCAGAGCAACATACGCGCAGCGTCCACGCGCCCAAAGGTAAGCCGGTCTACGCCCGTCCGCGCCTGGACCGCGCCCAGCGCCAGACCCCCTGGTCCCCGCAAAATCCACTCCACCCGCTTAACATACGATGCCGCAACCCTCTCTGCACTTAACCCCGGCCGACTCCCAAACTGCTACCAAGCCGCCCCAGGACACACCCATGGACCCTTCACCTGCCACTCCTGCAAGTTCGCCTGCATCAGGACCCATACCAAATCCACAAACTCCAAACAGAGCTCCGACACTAACCACCTGAAGTGCATCCTGCTCAACACCCGCTCGGTCCACAGACACGCGATTGAACTTTGGAACCTACTCAACACCACATCACCGGACGTCGCCTTTCTTACAGAAACCTGGATGAACGCCTCATCAGCACCCGACATCGCCATAGCCATCCCGCACGGCTACAAGATCATCCGAAAGGCCCGCATCAACCAAACAGGAGGTGGCATCGCCATCGTCCATAAGAACACCACCCGCATCACGACCAGTTCCGACGATAACCTCGCAGCCGCCGAACACCTTCACTTCCAGATCCACACCGACCCCAAGACCACACTCAGAGGCACCCTCATCTACAGGCCACCAGGACCCCGCACACAATTCAGCGAAGACATCACTGACTTCATCAGCCCACACGCCCTCCCCTCCGAGGACTACATTCTACTGGGAGACATCAACTTCCACCTGGAAAAGAACAACAACAGCAACACCACCACCCTTCTGGACAACCTCGCCAATCTCAGACTCAAACAACTTGTTGACACCTCCACCCACTATGCAGCTACCAGCAAGCACATCTTCTTCAATCACACCACAGCTCTCCATTGGACGGACCACAGCTGCGTTCACTTCAACTACAAAAAGACTACGACCCACAACCACCCACAACCAATTCCCTGCAGAAACTGGAACAAAATTACCACCGACTGTAGTAATCAGGGTTCCCAAGGCCTACATGCTCCGTAGATAACCCACTTACATTCAAGAACTGTTGGCACGGAAACTGTAAAATTCAAAGAACAAGTTTATTAAGACCCCATGGGGTGGTGGTACATTCCTACAGCACCCTTCGGTAATGCAAGAAGTATCACACCGAACATTGGTGTGACTCGGTCTTTTATACAATTTACAGGTAATAAAAGATAGGCGGCACAAAGTTACAAAGCATTATGTTCATATATGGTCATTTTCTGGAACACAGCCAGCTCATTGGAGGGTTACAACCCCGCTGGTCAGTTTGGCGGCACATTCCTAAGGGGTGACTGGTCAGTGGTACGGACAACGGACAAAAGGGCACGCTAGCCACGAGGCCGCTTATGGTCTAAGATGGCCGCCGTAACATCCAAAATGGCGTTTTCGTGTATAGCCAAGTTAAGCGGGAAAAACGTGTAGTTCAGCTAAGCACTAACACGGCCATGGTCGAATTACAACAGACGACCCTTTTAGCGTTTAGCTGAAGCTACCTCATAGTGAACATAATCAGGGTGTTCGTCCTCAATATCTATTAACATTATTTGAGTTACTTCTTTATGGAGCATCATGTGGTCATGGGCAAGAACTCGTCTTGATGGTACACAAGCGGATAAGCACATAGAACATAAGGCTGGGCCACATTGAATACATAAGCACACGAAGAACAGTATCCCCACAATGATACATAAAATCGTTAGCAGTTTCCAACCCCAAGCAGTAAGTATTGACCAGAACCATCCTGAAAGTGTCCAAGTTCCATTGTCCGGATGTATTTCAGCTGCTATCTTATGCAGCTTTGAAATGGCATCATAAACAGATGGTGAATTGTCAGGTATATAAACACAGCAGCTACTTCCGATAATTCTGCATGCCCCCCCATGGTCAGCTAAAACTACATCGAACACCATCCTATTTTGGAGCGTAACGATCCTAGAAATCTGAAGTTCTTCAGTAATATTCCCAAGTGCAATGGCAGTGTAATTTGCTACAGCCTCAACAACACGTGTCAATCGTCTTATTTTCCGACTGTTCAACGCAGCCCCCACAAAAGAAAACAGTCCCAAATTGAAGTCCACATTTTGCTGCAAGGCAGTATCAGTCTGGTCGATGTCATCCAGAACAACAGTCCGTTTAACCCGATTCAAAAAAAAGTCATGGTACAAGACATAATCATTATGATACATTGGTGGGGCAATGAATACAGGGGGTAGTACAAAAGATACATAGCACGTGCCTAACCATCCCAACGGAAGCTGATGATAACCCATCGTTCCACAGATAAAGTAAGTATTACGAGATGCTACAAATGATATGCCAATTGGACTGTCAAATGTGAGTGTGGTGTTGCATTCACTTTTCCCAACCGAAATTGTACCTTTATTGCGTATACACAGATCAGCTTTTGTGGCAATAACATTAATGACATGCGAACTGGATACGTTGATATTCCGCTGATTACTGTAAACACGTGGGGCAGACACATTATCGGGGCGGTACTCCTCCCATTCAAATCGAGTACCCTCAGCTCGTGGATACCCATCCCGATCATGATAGCACATTTTATTCAGACGGAAAAGTACCCCCCCTTTCGTTGGCCATCTCAAAGTGAATAAAAGGGTGTACCAGGCATTGCAGGATCCATTATGTGAAAACGGGAGTGGAATGAGTGGTGTACCCCCTTTCTTCTGATGCCCAGGCAACATCCCACACACCCAACAGTTGGACGTATTTGTCATGTTATGCGTATGATGTAGGATCTGAATAAAACTATTGTTCAAATAAGTCTGTCGGTGCCGTTCTTCATGGTAGGGCAAGGTGAAGTGAAAATGTTCAGATGGAGCCGGGGTAGTCGGCAGCAAATGTTCACGTGCAGGTACCACAAGTTCAACTACCCAAGCTATCACCGCTATTACCACAATGGTTAAGACAAAAAGGATGGCACCAAGTATTCTTTTATCTCGTGCTGCAGACGACGCCATAGTTCAAAAAGTTCTCAAATAGTTCACAAAGTTCACAAAGTCTCAATGCACATATGCATATACCTAAAAAAGAAAAATACGGTGCTGAGCTCCGAGGTAGCCGTTGTTTTCTTCTCCGGGCCAAGACGGGTGTCGCTACACTTGGCAGAACTGATCCCCCCCCCCCCCCTTGGAATTCCCGGTTTCCGTTTCACAAACCCCAGAGCGGTAACCAACCATGCTCGAAAACCATAAATCTTCTTATCGTGGCCGCAGATTATAACGCTCTCGTCCAGCAACAGTGTGGTCCGGGAAGGCTCCCTCAACTTCGGCCGATGTCACAGCTGGGCTCTTTTCTTTCTCCAAAATTTCCTTGTAGTCCGTTAACACAGCAGGATTCACCAGATCCGGAGAAACACGACGGCAGTGAGTTGAATGCACCCACCGCTTCCTATTGGTCACTCGTACTGCTGTCCGGGTTGCCAAAAGGACCTGCTCAGGGCCCCGCCACCTCGGCTCCAAACTGCTCGCCCTCTCAAACGACCGGATCATGACATGGTCGCCAGGGCGAAGATCATGGCCCTCTCCAGTAGAGTTGTCAGGGAGCGCTTCTCGAACCTGTTGATGAATAGAAAGCAAATCATTTGTTAATCGTGCCAAATAATCGTTCATCATTATACAAGGCACATCATGTATTAATCGCGGCTTGGGCACCCCCCAGATATTCATAGGCCGTCCAAACACCACCTCATATGGTGTGAGGCCAGTTCGCGAGTGGGGCACTGATCTGAGAGAGAGTAATGCTAGAGGCAAAGCATCCGGCCACGTCAACGACGTGGATGCTACGATTTTAGCCAGTTTGAGTTTCAACGTAGCATTATACCGCTCAACTAGACCTGCAGACTGAGGGTGGAACACAGCATGAAACTTCTGCTGAATCCCTAACCCCTTCAGTACATACTCCACAATCTTCCCAACAAAATGAGGCCCATTATCGCTCCACAAAAATTTGCAAACTCCAAAGCGAGGGAAAAACTCCTTAAGCAACACCTTAGCCGTTGTTAGAGCCGTATTGTCTTTCGTGGGGAAGGCCTCAACCCATTTGCTAAAAGCACATACCACCACTAAGACGTACTTCAGATTGTTGCAACGCTCAAGCTGGATTTAATCCATTTGGAGTACCTCGAATGGTGCGGAAGGTGGAACGAACCCTCCTTTCGGAGTATGGGTCCCCTTTCCAGGATTGTGCTGCAAACATACCAGGCAGGTCTGCACTACTCTCTTGGCAGTATTAGCAATCTCGGGATGTTCCCAAACTCGTGTTAGCAGTCGAGTGATTGCAAGAGCTCCCACGTGCGCCAACCCATGTGCCATCTGAACCATCGCTTGCAAGTAAGCTGCAGGCAATTTCCATTTCTCCATGTCCTTGCTTCTTCAACAACCTTCATCATCTAGCACTCCATCTGCTGCCCATTCCGCAAGTTCTGATTCAGTAGCTGATTTCTGAATGTCTAATATTTCTGCTCTAGCATCGCTCCATCGCTCAGCCTGTGATTGTGTCACATACATGGGGGAGTCAGTTCGAGACATAGCCGTTTGCCTCGCTATGCTGTCTGCGAAGGCATTTCCCTGACCCACCTTATCAATGACCTTTTTATGGGCGCTACATTTTATTATCGCTACTTTCTTTGGACAAAGCAATGCGTTTAAGAGATCACGCACTAATTCTCCGTGCATAATATGAACTCCATGAGACGTCAAGAACCCACGTTCTTTCCAGAGTAGCCCAAAGTCATGCGCTACTCCAAAGGCGTACCGGCTGTCTGTGTAGATGTTCACACATAGGCCAGCACTCAATTCGCAGGCTCGTCTTACCGCTATCAGCACCGCTGCCTGAGACGATTTCTGTGGTATTCTAGCTGTTTCTACCACTGTCTTAAGTGTCGTGATCGCATATGCTGCGGAAGTCGTACCATCTGGAAGCCTCAAACACGATCCATCAACCCACAGTTCCCCATCCACATCTGGAAGTGGCATATCCTGTAAGTCAACACGACCCTTTGTCTGTTCCTCAGTCAGGAAAACACAGTCATGATTTTTTTCTTCCTGACCCTCCTCGACCGGATAGGGCAATAAAGTGGCAGGGTTCAGGGTAGCACATCTTTTCAGTGTGATATGTGGTGCCAAAAGTGTAAGCTCATATCCTGTCAAACGAGCACTCGTGAGATATTGGGTCTTTGTTTGATTTAACAGAGCATCCACTGCATGGGGAACCAGCACCAACAATTTGTGCGATAACACTATTCCCTCACTCTGCCGTATGGCTACTGCTGTTGCTGCAACTGCTCGAAAACACCCAGGTAACCCTCGTGCTACAGGATCAAGAATGGCAGAGAAATACGCACAGGGCCTCTGCTTATCCCCGTGTGCTTGCACCAGCACTGACAACGCGCACCCATCTTTCTCGTGCACGTACAATGTGAAAATCTTCGTGTAATCTGGTGTACCTAATACGGGGGCAGAGCAGAGGGCCTGTCTCAATTGTTCAAAAGCATTCTGACATTCATCTGTCCATTCAAGGGGCATTGGTGTAGTTTTGGACAATAACGCTAGCAAGGGTTTTATAATGTGCGAAAACCCCATGATCCACTGCCTACAAAAGGACGTTAACCCTATGAAGGCGCGTACATCTCTCTGTGTGCGTGGGACTGGTGTGTCTAAAATCGCCTGAATTCGATCTGATGTTAATGCACGCCCCTCCTTAGACAAAAGATGACCGAGATAGGTCACCTTGGGTCTACAGTATTGAAGCTTTTTCTTAGAAACCTTGTGATTGTTCTGTGCCAGAAAGGAAAGCAACGCAATCGTACTCTCCTCACATTGTGCATAAGAGTCTGCAGCAAGCAGAAGGTCATCCACGTATTGGATAAGGACAACCCCAGACTGTAACTCAAAGGAATCAAGCTGTCTTTTCAGAGCCTGGCTGTAGATACTAGGGCTCTCAGTGTAACCTTGAGGAACACGACAAAATCTATACGATTTATTATTTAACGTGAAGCCAAACAAATATCTGCTATCAGGATGGACAGGGATGGAAAAGAACGCGTTTTTCAAATCAATTACACTAAAGGTTGTGGCCGTTGGTGGCACCAATGTAAGCAAGGTCGTAATGTCGGACACCACCGGGTATTGAGGAATGACAATTTTGTTAATCTCTCTCAAGTCAATAATAAACCGATAGACTTTGTCGTCAGTATCTCTCTTAAGGATTGGAAGAATAGGGCTGTTACAAACATTATAAGGAACCTCCTCCACCACTCCCGCAGTTATCAAATCTTGGACAATATGTGTCAGGGCAATTTCACCTTCCCTCGAAATCTTATACTGTGGTACCCGTGGCAGAGAGGCCCCCTCCTTAACAGTAATATGAATAGGTGGAATACGCATCTCTCCGACATCTGTATCCGAGGTTGCCCATAACGTGTGTGGGAGAGAGGCCAAAGCTGGAATGTCTAGTATAGTACAAAATCTGTCTGAGTCAGGATAATTGTCATTCAAGATGACCCGCACTCCCTCAGGAGCGCACCGTATCGTTGCTCGAAAATATTTAAGCAAATCAATACCCAGGATATTATCTGGTGTATGGGGTGATAACAAAAATTGGCCAAAACTAAAAAATTTGTCAATACAAAGTGCAAGGGGTTTTGACAATGGGCTAGGGGAGGGTGTGCCATCGAACCCTACACATGTTATCATTTTGCCAGACAGGTGAGCCCTCGGAACCAAGTTTTTTGACAAAGCGCTACGAGTAGCTCCTGTGTCGACTAGAAATTGATCAGTAGAACCCAAAATGCCCACTGTTACATATGGACCCTTCTGATCTACCGGCACTTCAATTGATTCCGCAACCCATCCTACGCAGTCCTATGCATGCACATAATCCTGGTGCTCCACATTCTCACCCTCCGATATCTGGTATTGGTGTCGTCTATCAAAAGTATTTCGTTCATCCTGGCCACGGCCCCTCTCCTCAGCCCTTCCACGATCTCCTCCACCACCTCTTACTCCCGTATAACTTCCTCTCGACCTACCACCTCCACGACCACGCTGACTACGTTGTTCACGAAGTACCGGACAATCATCAGCCCAATGCCCAAACTCTTTACAGTACGCACATTGATCCTCCGCTATATCCGTACGACCGTACGACGTATTTCCTCCACCTCGTCTACCTCTATCACTCCCTCTACCCTGTGTTCCCCGAACCTGCGCCAACATCACCTTCGTTTTCAATTCTTTCGCCTTTTTATCAATACTTTCTTTAGCTTCCAGCTCCTGCCGCTCATAATACTGAGCCATAGTTAACAAAGACGCAGGGGTCGCCGTGGCCCAGGAACTTTCACTCGCTTTCAATCGCTTCGCAATCTCCGGTAGGAGATTAGCTACATACTTATCTACAAACAAATGCCTACCCGTATCCTCCGTCAAAGATTGACCACTGTAATCATGAAACGCTTCTTCGAAGCGTGTAAAGAAATCTGAAACCGTTTCGTCTGGCTTTTGCTTGCACGAAGCTAACATAGTCCAATCGATCTTTTTAGAAGGTACGAGCATTTTTAATTTAATCAAAATAGCCGCCGGGAGGTCCAAAATCAACTGGCAAGGCTTACATGCCGGTTCCCTGTCTAAATCAGCTGCCGTTATTTCTTTCCAAGTTCCCCCAAGTATCGTTTCATCATTTTTTTTACGAATCTGTCTCCACATATCAGGTGGAAGAATTAACCCAAAAATCAGATCTATGTCAACAAGAGTCATCACACAAGATGAAATAGCCCCTTCCACCCCTTCATAGAATGCCGCTGGATTTTTACGAAGATCAGGTAAAGAATTTTTCAACGCCATAACATCTGCTCTATTCCACGGCGTATACACCCAGTTATATACAAAATATCCCTTTGCATCCTTTGACAATTTATCATCATCTGTACCTTCCCCTTTAGGTGGAACATACAAGGGTGCAGCTTCACGCATAGGCATAACATGCAATGCAGAATTCTTATCTGAACCCCGGAGAGAACACTCCTTAGACTGCAGGTTAGACTCCGGCCCGGACTCCGTATTCTTTTTCCGCTCGTCCCGCAATCTGGTAGTCTCATCTCGCAGCTGGATCAGTAGCTTGTAAAAGGCATCAACATCTGCAAGATCAAATAAACCTTTATCCAGATTCTCACGGTGAACTGACACAGCTTTAGATTCTAACGTATCTGAAAGTTGACGATATGCGGTAACAACTTCATCTGCCAAATTAGATAGAAAATACAGTAATTCATGGTCCGTCCATCTACCCCTTTCCGTAACAACTTCAGACTGAGAAACATAGTTCGTATTCACTTTACGAGCCCAACTACGTAAATGTGCGGATCTCTCCGCAGAAAACCTGAGAGCAGATACACCCTTCTTTTCCGGCTTATCCTGTCCATCAGCCTCCGAATCTGCAGCTGGAGCCATAGGCGAAACGTACGGAGGCGGTGACCGATCTAGCAATGAAAAATCATCAATTTCATTATTAAGGACAGGATAAAGCGGTCGACGAATAGGGAATTGACCAGTCGTTTGCAATTTACGTTCCCGCTCTTCCCTCTCTTTCTTCTCCTGAGCCTCTTTTTCCTCAAGCTGTTAAGCCTTATCCCGAGCAGCCTTGCGCTGCTCTTTGTCCGCCAAGGCGACTTCACGTTTCATTCGCTCACGCACCGCTTTCTCCCACATTCGCACACAATCAAACATGTTTTGTCTAGACCTGCGTTGAAACAAACATTGCTCCACAAACTGTACTTTTCGTAAATCGAAAGACCCATGTAGAGGCCATTGCAATTCAGGATCGGACTTCGTATACTTATGCCATAATTTGCTGTACATTATAGGGGGAAGGCCAAATTTTATGTACATATCACGGTTTGGTGTTCCTTCTGGGGGAGCCGGCTGTGCTTCTGCTAACCTAATTGTGGTACCATTTCCAAGACAGCACATCCCTCGGAGTGTGCTTAAAACAGGCATGTTCAAAAAGTATCACGAAAGCGTGACACCGTATAAAATGGCACTTACAGTACTTCACACAAATGTGCCGCTCAAAGGAAAGAAACAAAGTTAGAGAAACATCTCTACATGCCTGCCTATGTGAAGTGCACTACACATATAGATTCAAAAATCACAAATTCACAAACGTTAGCTAACTCAAATCAAATCATAGGTCATAGAACTCCGGCAAGCGTCCGAAGACTACCTTACCGATCATAAATCATAGGACTTCAGTAAGCGTCCGCAGACTACCTTACCGATCACAAATCTTACCCAAACTCTCAATTGTCCAGATTGAAACTGCCAAGGTCTTGCAATCGAATCAGCCAAACGGCACTTTCCCAGCAACGCAAACGATCGAAAACTCAGTCGGAGACCGGCGCCACCTGGAAGGTCAGATCAGAAGGAAAGGAAGAAACACCACGGGTGCCAAGACTCGGGTCACTCGGTGGCAGCGTACGCGCCCATGGCGAGTTTCCAAACCTTCGTCACGACCTCTCCTTCGGGCATCCGAGTCGCCGATGAGTCCCTTCGTGGTCGCCAATTTGTAGTAATCAGGGTTCCCAAGGCCTACATGCTCCGTAGATAACCCACTTACATTCAAGAACTGTTGGCACGGAAACTGTAAAATTCAAAGAACAAGTTCATTAAGACCCCATGGGGTGGTGGTACATTCCTACAGCACCCTTCGGTAATGCAAGAAGTATCACACCGAACATCGGTGTGACTCGGTAATAAAAGATAGGCGGCACAAAGTTACAAAGCATTATGTTCATATATGGTCATTTTCTGGAACACAGCCAGCTCATTGGAGGGTTACAACCCCGCTGGTCAGTTTGGCGGCACATTCCTAAGGGGTGACTGGTCAGTGGTACGGACAACGGACAAAAGGGCACGCTAGCCACGAGGCCGCTTATGGTCTAAGATGGCCGCCGTAACATCCAAAATGGCGTTTTCGTGTATAGCCAAGTTAAGCGGGAAAAACGTGTAGTTCAGCTAAGCGCTAACACGGCCATGTTCGAATTACAACACGACCAGCTCTTCACAGCGCTCCACCAAAACCCTCCTGCCAAATCATCAGACCCAAACCAAGCAGCCACCAACCTCACACAATGGATCACCCACAGCGCTGATGAATTAGCACCCCTGAAAAACCATCAAATCAAGCAAGGTAACAAAAAAGCCCCCTGGTTCAATGATGACCTTAAGAAATCCAAGAAGATCTGTTGCACCCTCGAGAAAGCCTGGCGAAAAAACCCAACCACTGACATCCTGGCCACCTTCAAGAACACCACCCGCAAACACCACCAGCTGATCCGATCCACCAAGAAATCAGCATTCAAGGATCGACTCGACAACAACGCCCACAACAGCAAGGAACTATTCAATATTCAAAGAGTTTACCAACCCCACCGCCGGCACCAACGACATCACTCCCTCCCAAGACCTCTGCGACTCTCTAGCCTCGTCCTTCCACAACAAAATCGCTGACATACATAACAGCTTTGGAGACCAGTCCACCCCACCCACCTCCGAACTTAAACTCCCCTCCAACAACCTTTTCTCCTGGAACCCAATCACCACTGAAGACACCATCCGCCTGATGAACTCCATCCACTCAGGATCGCCAACCGACCCATGTCCCCACCACATTTTCAACAAAGCAGACTCCATTATCGCACCCCATCTCAGAGACGTCATCAACTGCTCCCTCAGCTCCGCTACCTTCCCGGAAAGCTGGAAACATGCCGAACTCAGCGCCCTCCTGAAGAAACCCACAGCAGACCCCACTGAACTTAAGAACTACCGCCCCATTTCGCTCCTCCCATTCCCTGCCAAAGTCATTGAGAAAGCCGTCAACAGTCAGCTCACCGCCTTCCTCGAATCCAACAAATCCCTCGACCCTTCACAGTCCAGCTTCCGAGCCAAACACAGCACCGAGACCGCCCTCATTGCAGCAACAGATGACATTCGAACTCTACTGGACAACGGAGAAACAGCTGCCCTCATCCTACTTGACCTCTCCGCAGCCTTCGACACAGTCTGTCATAGCACCCTTATACAACGCCTCAGCAACGTCGGAATACAAGGAATAGCACTAGACTGGATCATCTCGTTCCTCGCCGGAAGAACCCAGAGAGTCCGCCTCCTCCCTTTCAGATCAGAGGCCACCGAAGTCATCTACGGCGTACCGCAAGGATCATCACTCAGTCCCACCCTCTTCAACGTATACATGAGTCCCCTCGCATCCATCGCGCGCCAACACAACCTCAACATCATCTCCTACGCAGACGACACCCAGCTGATCCTCTCCCTCACCAAAGACCCAAACACCGCCAAAACCAACCTACACGAAGGGATGAAAGAAGTAGCCGAGTGGATGAAGAACAGCAGTTTAAAACTGAACTCGGACAAAACGGAAGTCCTCATCTTAGGATCATCCCCCTCCGCCTGGGACGACTCATGGTGGCCACCGGCCCTGGAAATCGCACCCAGACCAACAGACCACGCACGTAACCTGGGCTTCATCCAGGACTCCTCCCTCTCGATGACCAGGCAAGTAAATGCCGTCTCATCATCATGCTTCAACATCCTACGTATGCTCAAAAAAATCTTCATTTGGATCCCCACCGAAACAAGAAAGACGGTCACCCATGCACTGGTCACAAGCAGACTGGACTACTGAAACACCCTTTACGCCGGAACCACAGCCAAACTACAGAAAAAACTCCAACGCATCCAAAACGCCTCAGCCATACTCATCCTAGACATCCCCCGCCAAGCTCACATTTCCGGTCACCTGAAAGACCTTCACTGGCTCCCCGTCAACAAGAGAATAACGTTCCGTCTCCTCACCCACGCACACAAAGCCCTCTACGACCTAGGACCCGAATACCTCAACACGCGCCTGTCCTTTTACACCCCCACCCGCCAACTACGATCGTCCAATCAAGCCCTCGCCGCAATTCTACGCATCCAACGATCCACCATGGGGGGAAGATCCTTCTCCTACTTAGGGGCCAAGACCTGGAATTCTCTCCCCACCCACCTCTGCCTTACACAGAACCACCTCTCCTTCAGAAAACAACTAAAAACTTGGATATTCAATAAGTAATGTACCCCCCCTCCCTCAAGCGCCTTGAGACCCTCTGGGTGAGTAGCGCGCTATACAAATTTTAAACTTGAACTTGAACTAGTGGAAGGTGGTTAACCTCTTTGTAAGCGCCAATTTGTCATAGATGTCGAAGACAGTCTTAGTAGGGTTGTCAATATATGCGCTAGAGCAACAGCTCTCTCCGTATTTAGCCAATGAGCCTCACTTTAGATCCACCCAGGCAAAGATGAATCGCAGATGTTCCAACCAGTAATATTGTAAGAGGTTGGGCCAAGCTAGACCTCCATGATCGCAGGGCTTCTTCATAAGACATTGGATATTCTAGGCCGCTTCCTTTTCCATATAAATGCACTATTGTCACGCTGCAATTGTGCTATGTCCTCTTGTGGGATTGGGGTTTTTAGTTTCTGAAACAAGTACAGGGCCCACTGTAAGATGGTCATTTTGACTACGCTACCCTCTCCAACCACGAGACCGGCAGGCGTTTCCACCTTCGAAGATCCTATAAGATGGCAGAATGGAGGGGAGGCTAATTCGCCCACCTTCATGTGGTAAGCGTGGGTGTGAGGTATAAGCCCAGGTACTTAATCTTGCCGGGCACCACTGAAATGGGGCCAGAGCCTGACGCTGGGGTACCTCGGCTGCTGGTACTGTGAGTTTAAGTATGCTTGATTTTGACATATTTACTTTGGAGCCAGATATGGCAGCAAAATTCATTAGGCTAAAGACCACTGCTGAGTAAGAGGTGGCTGATTGTAAGAGGGTAAGACCCAGGTCATCTTCAAATAAATTAATCCTGTTTATTTGACCCCTAAATGTATGCCCTGTACTGCTTCGGTGTGCCGGATTTGAATGGCCAAGGATTCCACTGCTAAAGCAAATAAGAGCGGTGACAGTGGGCATTTCTGCCTCGTACCCCTACGAATTGTGATGAGGTTCGTATTCTGTCTGGTGGCCTGAATGGTTTCCACTCGGGCTACAAAAGAAGCCATGATTCTAGAGATTATCTTTGGTCCATCCCTATTTTAAGCAAGACAGCGGGCAGAAAAGCCCAATTTACACGGTCAAAGGACTTCCCCGCTTCCAGCGAGAGAAGGTACGCCGGCAAATGGTAGTGATGCCCATTTTCTACTAAATGAGCTATCCAAGAAACATTATCTTCTCCCTGTCAGTTATGTCTGAAGCTGAACTGACCTGGATCTATCAAAGAAGGTAGATAGTGCTCAGGTCTAGTGGCCAGGATCTTAGTGAAGACCTTTGCATCCGTATTTAACAAGGCAATGGGGTGATATGAGGAGCAAAGAAAAGGGTCCTTGCCTGGGTTGGGAATAAGGGATATCTCCGCTGAGGCCATGGAGAAGGTGAGGCAAGGTTTGTGTGTAGAGGAGCTGAATCGGCATTTCAGGTGGTCACCCAGCTCAGGAAAAATCTATAAAAACTATCCGGTATGCCAACCGGCACAGGATTGTCTTGTGAGGCGGTAGCACTCGAAGCCCCAGGCGAACTCTTCCATTGAGATAGGGGCATCCAATGGCTCTGCATGTTGGGACTGTATGGGCTCCCAGTCATACTGTGCCATATATGCCACTATCAGCACAGTGAGATCTCCTCGCGGTCATACAGGGCTTGATAAAAGTTATAGAATGTTCTCCTCTTTTCACGCTCTGCGTTTGCCTAGCCCTCTGCCATTGTCTAGAGTTTGGCGATATGTTCTTTTGCATGTGCTTGGCGCAGCCAGGAGTGCACCTACTTTGTTGCCCCCTCATAATACCATTGTTTGAGCGCCAGTAGGGAGCGCTCTGCCTTGTTTGTCCGGCGTGCTCGCAGCTGCCGCTGTAGCACTTCCAACTCTCATTTGAGGGGTCAGGTTGGTGTCACCTTGTCTTGGTTCTCTAATGTCTTTATCTCTGTTGACAGTTTATCTTAAACTAAGCGCACCTCCCTGTTTCAAGTGATAGCTACTGATGATATAACCCCTGAATGGAGGCCTTAAACTTGTCTCACCGCACAGGTAAGGAAACGTACCACTCAGTATTATGGTATAGTAGTCCACAGAGCCCTTGTGTATCTCCTCTGCATCGACAGGGCCAAGGAGCTGACTTGGTGGCAGACGCCTCCATGGTACGGCACTGCTTTGTAGAGATGTGGTGGGTCACGTCAGTCCTACATGTGCTTAGTCAGAGATGGAGAAAACAGATATTTCAGCAGTGCCAAGACTGCAAAATACTGAGTGTGCCACAAAAAGGTAATCGGTCCAAAGTAAGAGGTATGTATGTGGGAATAAAAGGAGTAATCCCTACAATCTGAATGAGTATAACACCTGGCATCAACAAGGCCCAGGCCCATTATCTCTCTTTTTAGTTGCATTGACATGGCTCCTGTGCCCTGGTGTGAGGCAAAGCTTCTATCCATCACAGGGTCCCAGACTAGATTGAGGTTCACAGTTCTTTCCAGATGTTTCGGCTAAGGTAGGAGTCTTGTGAGGCATTGGGGACATATATGTAAAGTAATGTGAGATGGTGTTGCTCTTTGGTCAAGTGGAGGGTCAGGAACTGGCCCTCCTTATCCCTCACTACCTTTATGATGGTGGGACTGAAGCAGGACTTAGAGTATCCCCACCCCCAGTGTTTTAGTCAGTGTAGGCCCAGTGGCGAATAGGGTACCGTGGGCGTGCTATTCTATGTCTGTCTATGCCATGAAGGTGTATCTTGCAAAAAGACAATGCAGGGTCATAGAGGAGGATGTAATACATACCAAACTTGGTTGTGCTTGTTAGGGGAGTTTCAGCTATGGACCTTTAGCGAAAGCAATTTAAAACCCTCATCCATGAAAGGGATGTTGGGTGGTAGTAGTCCACCCAGGTATGGCTAGGAATGGCCCCTTAAGCAGACTTGCCCCACCCGGGATAGTGCACCGGGGAGCGAAACAACCAGCCTAATCCACTCACAATCATTACAGTTTACATAGTAGCACTGATACTTGTGAAGGAAGAACATCATAACAAACCAAATGACAGTTGCAGACCAACAGGGTCCAACTTGTTTATCCACTTCCCATGGAGCCTGGGACAGAGGCGCCTGCATCTCGCCAGAAGAGTTACCCTCAAGGGGTGCGTGATGCATGAGGGGCCAGCAATGAAGAGGTAGTTTCAGGGCAGGAGTCTGTCAAGGTATCTACAGGGGCCCCATTCACCACCACCATCTCAAGTTCCTGATGTGGACCAGATATCTGTCCAGTTCTCACATCGAGGGTGAACCCAGCCATTGCAAGGATGCCCTGCCTAAGCAGCTACAGTAGTAGAAGGGCGCCAGTGGCGCATGCTTGTGCATGCCCCGAGGCGCTGGATAATATCCCTCATGTTCTCCAGGGCAAGCGATTCGACCAGCGATTTTTGTGGGGCAACGGGAGCCCATCCTGGACCAGAAAGGTTTCAACGCATCCTTGGGTGCGTGCCGTGCCAGGGAGGAAGGCCCATCTCTATCAGGAGAAGCCATTCCCAGTAGCCGCCTTGCCTCAGCAAGAGAGCGTATAGATCCCCGCTTGCCTTACTAGGTAAACAGCAGAGCGAAGTGGTGGCCCTACTGATATCTACTGTACATGCTGCGCAGTTTGTCTTGATCGGTTAGAACTTTTGTCTGTATTAGGTGAGAGGCCCTCAAATAATTTGATAGTGTGACCCCTAAAGATCAGTCCCGCTTTCTTCCTTTCGGCGTGTAGGATGGTCCCCTTGTCTGTGAAGTAATGGACACTTGCCAGGATGTCTGGTAGCACATCAGGTTGGTTGAGAGCAGAGGCTACCAGGTGTGCTCTGTCCAAGACGGGGGTGCATCTGCATCTTGCTAAATCACCTCGAGGAGGGCCACCATGAATGCCATGTTGTCAGTGCCTTCCTGTTCTTTCGGCACTCCCTGAATATAGATAATGTTCCATCAACTGCGATTTTCTAGGTTTTCTTGCTTGACCTGGAGGTCAATGTGTTCTTTCACGGGCTGCGATGCACTGCCAGAGCATCTCCTGGTTCCCTGACTGGGCATCAACCATGCCCTGTAAGTCATCCACCAGCTCCCCTATGTCTGATACTTCATTCTTGAGGTCTCTAATGCACACCTTAAAATCAGCGCTGAGCGATCCAATCTTTGACTTAATTTTTTGTAGGAAGTGATTCATATAGTCTGGTGTTATTATGGGAGCCATGGGAGGGGTCTCTCCAGGCTCATCTTTGGTTATAGGGCAGTTGTCCAATTCTGCAGACACTGCTTCAGAAGGAAGTTACTGGGAGTCTCCTTAGCAGACTTGTTGGTGTGTGGCATATCGGCGAGAGGTCACCAACCACCCGTTCGAGGGGAAAGCCAATGACAGCACATGCAATGGTGTGCCCCTTGGGGCTGGCCGCAATTGTGCCCCCTGCTATAGAGTCACTGGAGAGGCTGCACCACAGATAGGTCCCGGCAATCTAGGGGGAGAGGTAGTGGCTTCTAGGCGTGTAGAGTTAAACACACGCCCCAGCAACACATGCACCGTCTCCCCCATGTGTAGTGCTGCGAACCAGCAGGGAGCATGATACGAGGACTGCACAGGGAGGTCTTTGAAGGGGATGAGGACCTCTTGTGCGTGGAGCGCAGGCAGTTGTTCCAGGTGCACTTATGGAGAACCCAGCACTCACCGCTACAATCCTCCAGTCTTATGCGGTGGGGGGTGTATAGAGAAACCTCAAGAGCTCCAATAGGTCACAGCACAGAGGCACCCGCTCAATCCATTTCGAAGTCTCAGAGTGCCGCACCCCTTCGGTGATCATCCGGGCAAGAGGCAGCCACCAATGTTCCAGGCCATAAGGCCAATTCCCCAGCTCGGCCTGCTGGGTAGATGTCCTCAGGCAGCGCTTCCCCCAGACACAACTAAGTCAGTGAAAGTCTCTCAGCCCCAGGGACAGCCAGGCTATAGGGGACAATGATGCAGAGTGTGTCTGTGCTGCGGCTTGCCTGTGCAGTATCGCAGGCTCATGTGCCCAGTTCCCCCTCTCTTGTGCATGCCCAGGAGGCAGCGGTGGGGCAAATCCCCCTGGCTGATTGCCAGTACTCTATCTACTACTGCCCCAGTGGTGGCGCAGCAGCGACATGCCTCTCCAAGCGGCAGCTTCATAAGGCAGACTCACTCCCTAGCAGTGCTATAGCCACCTCCGCTCACCCACTTGTGCTCGACAGGCAGCCCGCAGAGTAATCGGTGGGGTCCCCAGCCCTCTGTAGCCATTGCTGCAGAAGCACCTGCCACTCTGGCTCATGCACCCCCTCATCATAGTATGCCTTTGCTGGGTTTGCATCTCTGGGCCAGGGCTTAATGCCCTTCAGGCACGCCGACAGTGCCTCTGTACCACACCAGCTCTCAAGTTGCCAGCATCAGCGAGGCTAGACAATCACAGGGTTTGCACTTTCTGGCAGGGCCAATTAGCTATGACTTCTTCAAACTACTTTCATCATGTGGGGACAATAGTACTAATTACTCCCCTTTACTGTTTAGTAGTCGGCCAGCTCCAGTGCGTTGGATGGCGATCGAATTCTCAGAGGCCCAGAGAGGCTAATACTCTCATCCTGCACCATTGTCAGTCAGGCCACTTCCCCACACCTGCAATTCTTTTTTTGAGGCTAAAATCTTTTTATTGAACATTTTGAAGTAAAGCAGTTTAGCAGCAGTACATCACTTAGCCTGCAGGGGTTCAATCTTCCAGTACTCCATCCATGGCGATTTCACAATGACATGCGGAACCACCTCATAGGACTGCAGTTGGGTCATCCACGCTGCTATCTGCCCTCCCAGCAGGAAATCTCCGGGCATGCGAAGGGTTACATATATTTTCCTATAAACTTGTTCCATTATCCCCAGACCCGGTGCCACTTCCAGGTGCAACCTCTATTTTTGTAAACTTCCGCTTCGGCAATCATGCACCAATCCATATCTTACTTCCATTCAGCCTGAGTCGTCAATCCCCATCTTTGAGCAATAATGCGTTTCAGAATCATTAGTCACAAGGTAGTCCAGAGCTGCTCAACACGATTGAGATCAGTAGGCTCCCACACATTCAGCAGGCACACCGTAGGAGACAATTATACTATATCCCCATTTACTTCTTTCATTTGTGTAATTATTGCACCCCAGAATCGTTGGATGGATGGACACTCCCAGACAGTGTGGAAGAAGGTACCAGTACCTCCACATGCTCTTCTACACCTGCATACTTGAGCCTGCCCATTTTAACAAGTGCGGTACATGTAATATATGACATGTGGAGTGTTTTTATTGAACAAGTTGCAGTCTTGCTGATATTGCCACCTCGCAAGGCGACACAAGTGCCTCCCTCCAGTCCTCTCCATCCAGAACCCCGACGTCGGCTTGCCACCATTCTCAGAGACTAAGCAACGAGTCTGGTAGGTTATTGATGATTTTTTTATGTGTCAATGAGATGGCGTTGCTCAGCATATATTCCGAAATGAGCCTATCCTCCACAGGAGATGCCTCTAGCAAGTCGTCCCCTCTTGAGACTGCCCCTCGAGATCGTGCCTTGTTTGAGAGTATCTAAAGAGTTCCCTCTCTGTTAACTCATATTCTCTTTGCAATCCCGTGCAATCGGATCATTGCTCCCACGCCCACAGGACTTTAACCTTTGATATACCAATGGCATTCCATTCACAAAACCCCAGGACTGACCCAGTTTCCCCAGGTTTTCTGCCCACCAAAGGGGTGTAGCAAGCGTCACCCTGTTGCTCCATCCCAGCGGTTTTGTGACTCTGTGCCAGATTGCGACCATTTGAGCTGTCGGCCCCATAAGTTGTTGTTTTCTTGGGTTGGTGTGCAGTGCTTCATTGAACCTCCCAATTCCCATGAGCCACTCATCCATATAAGACACCTAGTTCACCTGTCCGTGGTGGGCACAACTATTGACAACCACCAATTGTGCCGTGCAATAATATCACATCCGAACGAGTTTGAGTGGCGATGCAGGGAGGTCTCCCATCCCACAACAGGTTTTGAACCTCCCCATCTATTGCATGAAAATATGAAGCTGGCATCTCGTAAAGTGTATTTTGCAGTACGTATAAAAATCGGGGCAGTGCCATCATTTTAAACACTGCCGCCCTTCCCAGCAGGGAGAGCGGCAGGGCCCGCCAAAGCTGCACATTTCCCTTCAGTCGGACAAGCAGGGCGGGAAGTTTACGCTCGTAAAAGGCTTCCTCACTGGAAGTAACATATACACCTAAGTAAGTAAAACCCTCCATCTCAATTTCGCTCCACAGCCTACCGGAAGGGCCGGAACTGCGTCTCATAGGGGGAACACCACTGACTTGGACCAGTTAATGGTATAACCAGAGTTCTGCCCAAGTTAATGGTATAACCAGAGTTCTGCCCAAATGTAAAGCAGATCTGAAGGACCCTGGCGATAGAGGATCTTGGCGACGCAACGTACAGCAGCACATCATCTCATATAGGGAGATTATGTCTACTCGCCCTCTGTCCACCTCAGTCCCCAGATAATTGGGTCTCCCTGTATCCAGCTTGCCAGAAGCTCCAGTATCAAAGCGAACAGGAGTGGAGAGAGCAGGCAGCCCTGCCTTGTTCCCCTATTTAGGCGAAATGTATGGGATGTATGCCCATTAACTCCCACTCGGGCCAGTGGGGCAGTAGATAGCAATTGAAGCCTTGCCAGAAATTTGTCAATCAGACCCATGCCCTCTAGGACTGCAAACATGTATGGCCACTTGAACGCGTCAAAAACCATACGGGTGTGTAATGACAGTATTGCAGCGTCCTCCTGTATGCTGCCCTTCGGCTTAGAACTGCATTTAGCCGCCTCAGGTTTAGGGCGGTGTTTCAAGCCGGCATAAATCCAGACTGGTCCGTATGTACAAGCTTGGTCACCACTGGGATCAGACATCGAGCCAGAACCTTGGCTAAAATTTTAACCTCCACATTAAGCAGGGAAATAGGCCTATACGAGGAGCCCTCCTCTGCTGGCTTGCCAGTTATTTGGATGACCACCAAGGACACCAGTCGCTGATCTTTGGGCAGTTCCCCCAACCGCTTGCTTTCTTCATACATGTTTAGGATTTGGACATCTTTTAATATGTCTGTAGACTCCTTGATCGTACCAGCTGCTTCTGGGGAGTAAAGACATGCGTAATGGTCTGCGAAGGTCTCCGCAATCTCTTGCGGGTCCCGTAGCCATTCCCCCTCAGAGTCTCTTATGGTCATGACCTATCTCCCTGGCTTGTCTCTCTTGTCTAGCCAGGCCAAAAGCTTGCTCACTAGACGTTATGTTGTATTGCTCGTAGTTTACTATACGCTGTTTCAGCTACTAGGTTCTTATATTCTTGGTGCTAATTGCAAGTGAATGCTAGGTATCTTCATCTAGCAAGGAGATGGCGGATCGCTCCAGGGCCGATATTTCCCGTTCAATTGCCTCTAACGTGGCCTTTTTCTCTTTCCCATGTCCAGCCGCAAGGGAGAGTGCCTGTCCCTTTATGACCACCTGATATGCTTCCCAAATGGTCTGCTGGGACTTTACAGATCCAACATTTTACTTAAAATAGTGTTCAGTGGTTTTTACAATGTCTGTTCTAATGTGTGGGATAGCAAGGTACCAGGGACTAATGGATATGGGTCGCCTCATGAATTTCTTGCTTAGGCTGTATTTATCCCACAGTGGAGTGTGATCTGACATTCCTCTAGCTAGGTGACTCATTTCCGAGAAGTGTAGTTTGTCCCCCACAAAAGTGAGTATGTGGTCAATCTGGGATAAGCTATTGTGTGCCCCTGAGTGGAACGTGAATTGTTGCTTATCAGGGTGGGATTCTCGCCACATGTATATTAACCTCAAGGCAGTCAGGAATTCAGCCATGGTATTGCGTGTACATGTGCTGGTTCTACCCGGGAATCTGTCTAACTGATCATCGAGGGCCATATTTAAATTACCCCCTATAACTAACGCCCCTTCAGGGAATCCAAGAATCATTTTGCTCATATCAGGTAGTACTCTGTTGTGTAGGGCGGGGGATATAGGCCGACAGGACATTAACCCTTGTGCCCTCCCAGTACCTACGATTCAGAAAAGGGGGTGGTGATGAACAGAGTGTCTGAATTAAGCAGACCACTCTTACCCAGTCCAAAGATCAGGGCTTGATCCATCACCGTTATTTATCTCACTGCACCATCCCAGCTCAGAACCTGGCTATATGCAAATCAGTCTGTCCCTGGCCCAGTGCATCATGGGAACAGGGCAGACTAAACTACCAAGCCAATTCTTCACCAGAAAGGAGACAAGCTACCGGGGACCGGTTTCTGGCATTTCAGCCGTCTTCGGCCCGGCTTGCTTGAATCCTGATGGTGCAGTGAGAAAGGGACTCATGTCTGAGTATACCCTGCCACACCTATAGTGGCCAAAAACGATTCAGAAAAGGGGGTGGTGATGAATAGAGTGTCTGAATTAAGCAGACCACTCTTACCCAGTCCAAAGATCAGGGCTTGATCCATCACCGTTATTTATCTCCCTGCACCATCCCAGCTCAGAACCTGGCTATATGCAAATCAGTCTGTCCCTGGCCCAGTGCATCATGGGAACAGGGCAGACTAAACTACCAAGCCAATTCTTCACCAGAAAGGAGACAAGCTACCGGGGACCGGTTTCTGGCATTTCAGCCGTCTTCGGCCCGGCTTGCTTGAATCCTGATGGTGCAGTGAGAAAGGGACTCATGTCTGAGTATACCCTGCCACACCTATAGTGGCCAAAAACGATTCAGAAAAGGGGGTGGTGATGAACAGAGTGTCTGAATTAAGCAGACCACTCTTACCCAGTCCAAAGATCAGGGCTTGATCCATCACCGTTATTTATCTCACTGCACCATCCCAGCTCAGAACCTGGCTATATGCAAATCAGTCTGTCCCTGGCCCAGTGCATCATGGCAACAGGGCAGACTAAACTACCAAGCCAATTCTTCATCAGAAAGGAGACAAGCTACCGGGGACCGGTTTCTGGCATTTCAGCCGTCTTCGGCCCGGCTTGCTTGAATCCTGATGGTGCAGTGAGAAAGGGACTCATGTCTGAGTATACCCTGCCACACCTATAGTGGCCAAAAACGATTCAGAAAAGGGGGTGGTGATGAACAGAGTGTCTGAACTAAGCAGACCACTCTTACCCAGTCCAAAGATCAGGGCTTGATCCATCACCGTTATTTATCTCACTGCACCATCCCAGCTCAGAACCTGGCTATATGCAAATCAGTCTGTCTCTGGCCCAGTGCATCATGGGAACAGGGCAGACTAAACTACCAAGCCAATTCTTTACCAGAAAGGAGACAAGCTACCGGGGACCGGTTTCTGGCATTTCAGCCGTCTTCGGCCCGGCTTGCTTGAATCCTGATGGTGCAGTGAGAAAGGGACTCATGTCTGATCATACCCTGCCACACCTATAGTGGCCAAAAACGATTCAGAAAAGGGGGTGGTGATGAACAGAGTGTCTGAATTAAGCAGACCACTCTTACCCAGTCCAAAGATCAGGGCTTGATCCATCACCGTTATTTATCTCACTGCACCATCCCAGCTCAGAACCTGGCTATATGCAAATCAGTCTGTCCCTGGCCCAGTGCATCATGTGAACAGGGCAGACTAAACTACCAAGCCAATTCTTCACCAGAAAGGAGACAAGCTACCGGGGACCGGTTTCTGGCATTTCAGCCGTCTTCGGCCCGGCTTGCTTGAATCCTGATGGTGCAGTGAGAAAGGGACTCATGTCTGAGTATACCCTGCCACACCTATAGTGGCCAAAAACGATTCAGAAAAGGGGGTGGTGATGAACAGAGTGTCTGAATTAAGCAGACCACTCTTACCCAGTCCAAAGATCAGGGCTTGATCCATCACCGTTATGTATCTCACAGTACCTAGTCATCACTGCAAGTCTGCCCTGTGGATCAGTGTATATGTCTGTCACCCTGTGGGGAATTGTTTGTGTATCAATATCCCTACCCCTCTGGAGCCCGAAGTGAACCCTGAGTGAACTATAAGCCTATATCCCCATCTATTGAGTGCCTCACAGGTATTCCCGATCAAGTGGGTCTCCTGGAGTAGCACCATGTCTGGAGCCTGTATTTTAATATATTGAAGCACTATCTCTCTCTTGAGTTTGTCTCCAAGACCATTAACATTTCAGGAGAGTATTCAAAACAACGCTGCCGCCTCTACCACCCTCCCAAAAGCGCCCACTCCGCTCGTGGCGTGGGCACGCTCTACTCGTGTTCCGGGTTGGCCTGTTGTCTCTAAGGTGTGCTGCCATTAACCCAATCTTGGAAGTGTCAGCAGTGATGTGTTTCGTTGTTGCGCATAAACATCATAACAAACAACTTTACAACCTCCCTCCCCAGCAACCACACCCTCCCCATCTGCGTACCTGCATGACGGTGTCCATAGGCCCACCTCCCCAACTGTGCAGATTGCCCGTCGCCCTCCCATCCCTGTGTTGGAGGAGTCCTAGGCCTAACCTCCCCCACCACCGCCCTCCATTTCCGATCAAACAGTTTGCCTCAAGAGAGGCATTTGTATAGTCATTATTATACTCAGCTGCTACTTGTAACACTGATAGCTGTCCGTTATCTCTGCCTTTCCCCGAAATGTACAGCACTGGTTTCAATCAAGGCTGCTAATCCCTGAAAGGCCACCAAAATGATTCCTCAGGCCAAGCTGCAAAGCACCTAAATGGACTGTCCAATATTCCCTTTTCTCGAAGGAGTGTCACCCCTCTAATCGCCGACTTGAATCCTGCTGGGCAATTCACAAGCTACTCATAATATGATGGTCTCTGTTCCCTTGGTTGGGATCCTGTCGCTTCTGTGTTTTCCCTAATCGCTGCTCCTTCCGGTCTGGGTGTTCTCGATCTCTCACTCGCTGCCATCCTTTCAGCCAATCCCAAACATCCCTGAGGATTTTTCTGACCTCCATGAAGGAGCGCATTTGCCTTTGTAGCATTGTAGTGAAATCCGGAAATAATGTTATTGTGTTGTTTTCATACTTAAGAGGAAGAGCACTACGTGCTGTTTGAAGAATAATGTCTCGGTCTCTAAAGTTGAACACCCGAACCAGGATGGTTAAGGGTGTGTACCCGGTTTAGGCCTGCCCCCTGGCACACGATGTGTTTGCTCTATGGAGAAATATTTGGAGAGGTTCTTGGGCTGCAGGTGCTTCGCTACCAGGTCCTCCACAGAGAGATCCGCGGCTGGTCCCTTGTCTCTCTCCGGCACTCCTAAAATTCAGACTTTATTTCCACTCTATCTGCCCTCATTGTCGTCCAACTGTGCTGTTAAAGTTTTAGTGCGGATTTGCTGATCAGAGACTTGTTTTTTCAGAGTTGTCGTGTCTGTGAGCAGGTCACAAGCGACATCCTCCACCTCTTAGACCCTGGAATCCATTTTTCTGAGGTCCGCCTGTAGCAGAGATATATCTGTGGAAACAGAATCTAGGGGCCCCTATAAGGAGGTACTCACACTGGTAATCACCGCCATTATATCATGTAGCGTGGGGGATTCCTGTTCTGTCTGCTTTTGCTGTACCTCCTGTTCCGAGCCAGGACACAACATTCCTCCCTCCTGTATTTTCTGCCATGAGAATTTGTTGAACTTGGTCTGATGTGAGCCGGGTCCACTTTTGTTGGTCACCATTATCACGCCTGGGGCAGCAAACTCCTTGACCAGACACTCATAGCTTTGGGGTACTCACCACCACCTACTGGGGAAATCTCACGTGGCCTGTCGGTTTTCCCCTTCAGGAGTCCGCACCGCCCCTGGAGCGTTCACCGGTAATAGTGTGGTGCTCCAGTGGATTAGTGCAGCATGACTTTTGCAACAGTTCTGGGCCTTTTTGCCATGGTGATTTAGTCACACGCTGCTCTGTAGCACGAGCCATCCGCTGCCCCTCAATGCCCAGTGTCTATATGCCAACGAGGTACACCCCGACTCCTCCCCGGGGGGCCCTCACGCACCTGCAGTCCAGTCTCAGTGCTACCCTGAGCCAGGCCGCACCTCGAACGTCACCGGGAGTCAGGATGACCCTTCTGGCCAGAAAGAGCACCGGCAGAGGGTCCACAATGGCCCAGCCTCGGGTGCACTGGTGTAGCACCACGCCTCGGTTCAGGCACACAGCTAGTCACATAGACATATATGCAAGGAAATCTATCTGGCAGGATTGTATTTGCCAGGCGTGCCCCTCTCAGGGTTCCTCTCCTCTGCCATCAGATCAGGGTCTCCTTTGGGTTTCTCAGCGCTGCGGCAGGAGGAAAGCCTCTTTTCACATCTGCAATCATGGGCACGCCCGTGCTGTGCAGCCAAGTCTGCAGCCTCGCAGTCGGGCCTGCGCCCACGTTTCACCACTTCTTCTGCGCTTCGTCAGGCCGCCACTCCACAGGCGCTCAGCTGCACTGAAAGCCGCCCTTAGGTTCCTGGAGCCGAGACCCCAGGCTCCCAGCCTTTCCGCAGCCTGATGCACGTCTCGTGCAGGCGGATCAATGCAGGATAGTTACGAAGAGAGGAGGATAGAGGCCGGAGCCTCGCTAATGTGCGGCCATCTTCTCCAGCAGTTGGCCACGCCCAATCCACACCTGTCTTTCTTAAGGTGCAAAGGAAGTCCAAACTGACAGTAAGAGGAAGGAGGTTCTATATGTACAATTCAATTAAATGTACACCGGCAATATTGACAAAAGAACAGTACAATCACAAAAAACTAAATGTATTCACCTGAACTTAGATGCATGCATGCATGCAAAGGCAAGTTAAAGTCCCCTGCCTCCTCGAGTGTGCTGCTCTAGACAGAAGATACATTGAAACTTGTCGTTTTGCAACTGTGGCAATAGTAGGTAGGCAATCCAGTGTTGAGAGTCCTGGAATTCTGCATGATATTCCTAAACAATGAAACATCTCTGTGTCTGCAAGATCCCAGAACACATTTTTAAATATAAAGACTGGAAAATTATGAAAACTTGCTTATCAGTAAACAATGCTGCAGGCACAATCTTTTTCTGCATTTATTTAAATATTGTCTGTCCCAGTCAGCCAAATAAGCCTGTATGGTACTTTGGACTATTTTAATGAGACAGGACACAAAGAGTCAGAAAAGGGGTTCACCTCAGTGTGGGCGCTACTGGAAGAGACTGACAAACAGATTTCTTCTCCTCCTACTATGACCTTTTTGTTTCAAGTGGTGCTCTCCCATTCCTCCCCATTTGCTCCTAAAAGATCCAGGTCCTATCTCTTCCACCTTCCTGTTTGACCTCTGTTTTCAAGTGGGGCTACTAATCTTGTACGAAGACAACATCAATGTGTTTACCAACACGTGTTCTCAAGGGCTCAACATTTTTCAGAGCATTCTGGTTCCATGTCAGAGTATTCTTCAATGACCATCTTAACATCAAGAATGTAGCAGTGGGTGACCCATTTTAAGGGCCTTTACAATCACCCCTGCGATACAGTTTTGGTAGAGGGTTGGGACGGGGCGCGGCCTACGGAACCAGAAGTTTCATTACAAGAAATCACTGAGGCCATCCATGGTCTGACTCGAATTAAGGCACAAGGGCCCGACGGCACGCCACCAGACCTTTATCTAAGTAACATTGATCTCTGGGCACCCATTATGACTAGGGTGTTAAATGCAGCTATAAAATCTGGGCTCCCGCGATCTTGGTCTACAGCATTAATTGTCCCTATCTTCAAGAAGGGGAGTAGGGACAATCCTCAATGCTATAGACCAATATCGCTGATAGACGTGTCAGCCAAACTACTGGGGAGGGCGGTTTTAAACCCCCTCACAGCATGGACAGAAGAGCACCACACCTTAGCAGATACCCAATATGGATTTAGATCGGGTAAATCAACCAGCAATCAATGTCTCAACCTCTATCTATTAGTTGCTAAATATACAAAAGCCAGCAACGGAACAGTTTACATGGGATTAAGGACTTGGCTGCGGCCTTTGATAACGTAAATAGGAGCAAACTCTGTGCCCTGATGAGTAACCTGGGAATTAATCCTGGACTTATAAACATTTTAAAAGAATTACATTGGAACACCACTGCCAAGGTCCGCTATAGCGCGGGGGGGGGGGAGTACTGATCCCTTCCCGTGCACCAGCGGAGTGAGGCAGGGGTGTATCCTTGCTCCCTTTTTATTCTCACTGTACATAAATGACCTAGAAAGAACATTGGTTGCCCTGAAAACTGATTGCCCTAAAGCAGGAACGCGTCATATACCGGTACTGTTGTACGCGGACAACGCGGTCCGGCTTGCACGAACAGCATTGAGTTTGCAACATCTTGTTGATGGATTTGTGAAGTTCATGGACAATTTAGGCCTGTCCGTGAACTTGAGCAAATCCTTTGTGATGGTGGCGGGCAAAAAACCCCCTAAGAAATATGTTTCTAAAATAGGGGCCCACATTCTAGAAACCGCAACCACCTTTTCCTACCTGGGTATTCTATTCGATGGGGAGATTAAGTTTGATTCCTCAATTGAGGAAAGGTGTAGAAAACTGGTTTCTGCAAACGGTGTAATATTAAACCTCGCCCGCAGGCTGGGTCGCCAGTTCACCAGAACAAGTAATGAACTTATACAGAGCTGTAAGTACCGCAAAGGCTATGTACGGGGCAGAGGTCTGGGGTTTTAGGGATGTAAGACAATTACAAGTAGAGGAAGACAAATTCCTACGTAGGATTTTGAAGACACCACAGAGTATCCCATCAGAAATTGCACATACATGGGATCCCATATATTACCGACCAGGTAAAGGTGAGACCCATTTTGACATGGCTCTGAATCTGGGTAAATCCGGAAGCGGAACTAAGCAGGATAATAGTCAAAGACTGTTTACAAAAAGATAAGTGCCTTCAAATCCCATGGTTAAATTATGTCAAGGATACACTAGGGAGCATAGATCAGCAGATACTTTTCAGGGATCCGACCTCGATTGCCACCTCTTGTAAACATCGGATCAAAAAACTGTTATCAGAAAAATATGAACTGGGCAGATCAAATGCTGACTTACTAAAAAGATCAGTAGTGGCACACCGCTTAGTAAGTAATGGGGAGGGTATGGAACCCTATTTATTTCTGATGTGCAATCAGCAAGACAGATTTTTAATGTGCCGTTTTAGGCTCAATTTGTTACCTAATATTTTAGCTTATCCTCCAGGTTTCACCTTAACAATTGAGCAGAAGGGTGACTGCGGCTGCGACAATAGGTCTCTGCAGGACACCCTTCATTTTGTACTTTTATGTTCCTTTTATCGAATCCCTCGTCGTAGATTTCTTGTAGATATTTTAAAATTCCGCCATGCCAAAACTGCATTACTTTTTCTGCAAAGAGCAAATGATATGCGCACTCTATGCTCCATTATGAGTTTTTTAAAAGTTGCAGTAAAATTAAGAAATACGAGAGGCTGAGCAATGATGTACATAATACCACATGTTTTAATTGTATAAACTTTGTTTTAAATGTATTACAGTTCAGAAATATATTGATGATTTTTGTATAATGAATTTTTATGATGGTTTTTAATCATCGAAATAAAGATTTACTGAACTGAATGTAGCAGTCTTTCAGACTGTTTACATCTAGATCCTTGTCTTTGAGGCCACATTCCACTTTGTTGGGCTGCAAAACATTGCGCAGACTCAGACTGCCATTGACATCTCCAGAGCCACAACAACCTTCGGTTGAGAGAATAGCACCCTTCCTAGCATCTGAAGATGACCTACAAGTACCCCATGTACCAGATGCGACCCAGTGCACCCCAGAAGTATCACAGTCTTTTAGACATGGCAACATTTGGCATTTTTCCGCTGTCTTTTTGCTTTCTGACCTCCCGGTTTTGTTTTTACTGGTTCAGTGTCTCTGTGCGCTTTCCCATTGCTGTCCAGTGTTAAAGTGCAAGTGCTCCTATTGTAAATTGTATTATGAATTGGTGTTTCCATATTGCCATATCTGATTTACTGGTAAGTCCCTAGTAAAGGGCACTGTGAGTGCCAGGTTCTTTAAATCAAATGCTGCTAGTGGGCCTGCAGCACTGATTGTGCCACACTCAGGAATAGCCTTTCAAAGGGTTCTCAGACCTGCCACTGCAGTATCTACAAACAGTTTTTACTGCCATGCCAATTTGGCAAGTGCAAAATTAACAAGGAGGGGAGAGAGAGTATATAGATGGATTCGTTCCCCTTGTCAGTGGTAATTAAACAAAAGGAATCCACTAAGGAAGTGCTTCCCTACTCTGGTTGGGAACACCCTGTGTTGGAAAATCCCCCTCACACACCAAAAGGACCCTTGGTGTCATGATTCATCATTGGGGTCTTCGCACCCCTCTACGGGATGTGGCGTGCTTCGACCAGCGACTACGCGGGAGCACTTTATAGACTATGTGTAGTGTGTGTGAAGGTATTTATGTGCGTGAGTGGTGAGGTTATACGACGAATGATGTTTAAAAAGAGCCTGGCTCGTGGGGTAAAAAACAATTTTAATCTGCCCCCGGGCTGGCGCTATTAAAAACGTGCAGAAAATTGAGGTGTATTATGCAAGACTATGTGCACTACCTCCCCTGTGTATGTGTCAACATGTTTTGGAGACTAAGCTCCTTCTTCAGGACAGGGTACACAAATCCCCACCTTACTCACGTATCTCTAGTTAAAACATGTAGTTATTTACAAAAGTGAAATCTAGTGCAGGTCGTGATATGTACCTACAAGATCATTCAATAGTCGCAGAATGTCGACCTGTAAAGGAAGAGGACAAAAAATATTTTCTGGTGGTCCGCTCCTTTAAATAAAAACTAGGCGCTGTGACCTATGAAAAATATACAATCATTGTGCGGGCTACGATCACTAGACATAAATGTCATTCTACTTGTGAATTCGTGCCTGGCGGGAAAAAAGGGACATGTACAAGACATACAATACACTTAACATAAAACACACACTCTAAGAACGAGTTCTTTGTCCATTTCTTTTCTTTTATGGTGGTGATAATATTCAGGGTTTTTTAGATGTAGTGAGAGGTAATGAGGAGAAAAAGGAAATGAAAAGGCATACTGTTATGGGTCAAATCCAATCCCTCATGAGCCTCAGGAACGGTGGGTTACACGTGCAGATTCGCTACCTGCAAAAAGATGCATAATTGATGCTATCACTGGTACTTACATCCTCGTTTCGATGTTCACCTTTGCTCATAAAACATACTCACGAAAGTCTAGGAGACACTGCTGCCTGACTGCCCCATACGCGGCTCCGCTGAGAGTGCTTTGGCTGCCTTGGGGTCGTCGTTTTTATACTGCCGTTATTGTTAATTGGGTCCATTGATTGGCCGGATGTGCCCAAATATGGGTTTCCCGGTCCATCTATGTTGAATGGCAGTCAGGTGCGTGTGTCTACGCGGAACACTGACATTAGCGTATGCACCCTGTCTACGTTCGAACGTTATTGCTTGCTGCGCATGGCTGGTATCGGGACACTTTTACCCGTTCATGCGCATGTGCGTTGTCTGTGTTCTAATGTTGTTACTTACTGCGCATGGTTGCTGTTGGGACACGTTTGTATGTTCACGCTCACATTCGAAGGGTTTTGCGATTCCTTTCGAGTATACAATACTGTTTGGATTTAGAGTTCTTGGTACAGTCGTTTAGTGGAGAAACATGGTTACCTCAAAAGGGGCATTCACAGTAAGATAGTGCGTATGTCTGCTCACAGTATAAGTTTACATAACGTGTGTACTCGAAGGACTCCTCTTAGTTATTTACAAAGAGAGTCCAAAATCAGTTTGTTTGGTGGAGCTCATAATCAAAAGACGCCTATTGAAAAGGCCATCAGTACATGGAGCCTTGAAGAGCATGTTCCCTAGACTATCAACATGAATCGTTTCAGCAGTGGCGGTGCGTCCATTGGGGGCGTTGGGGCGTTGCCCCCCCGTCCGCACCGGCACCCGCAGCTCCCTCGGCGTACTGCTCTAGTCTGAACTGAAGTAAACTCTCAGTTTACTTCAGTTCAAAAGACGCAGAGGGACAATGCCTGTCAGTCAGCATGCAGGACCGCCCACCCCCTTCAGAGTGAAGGGGGTGGGCAGTCCTGTATCATGTTGACTGACAGGCATTGTCAGGGGCAGGCAGCAGCACAGGTGCGCATGAGTGGGGTCGGAGGGCACATTTTTAGGCTTCCCCACGCATGCGCACTTCTGCCTGCTCGCATGCCCATTAGAAGAGCGAAACCTCGCTCTCCTAATGGGCAGGCGGGCAGAAAGCAACCATGCCCTGTATCAATCCTGGTGCTGCTCCTGCGCCAGGATTGGCGGAGGACGGAGGGTGGGGTAACGGTTTCCGCTCCAGTGAGAAGGCGCCAACTCCCAAGGTCCCAGAAGATTCGGCGATGACCGGCGGTCAGGTAAGTTTTCTTTCTTTATTCTACTAATTCCCCGCACGAAGCAACTGGTTCCACTAGAGCGGAAGATGAAAAGTCTGCATAGGGAGATAAGAATTCAAAAGGACGAGAACGGGGTTCCTTGGCTGTAGCTGTTGTCTGTGCCACTTGGCGATTTGTATGGCCCCAGAAAGCTTGAAACTTTGGATTTCAGCAGACTGCAGTTTCATGAAAGATCGTGGGAGCATCTCTTCGTGTTGAACGAGAACATCAAAAAAGGGTTTGATCAGTTTCTTATCCTGCAGCAAGTCAGGTCTTAGCAATGTGCTTAACGGACAGAAAAAAAACTTGTTTATGGCACAAACTGAGCAGAACCAGGGCAACCTTGAGGTTTTAAAGGAGCCTTTACTGTGGCAACATAGGAAAACGAGGGTTAAAACCAAAAAGAATGGTATGTCAAATGGAGAGTCCATAGTTACCCTCTGGTGCTTCTGCTTCATTCTGTGTTCCTTAAATTAAGGTCTACGTTTTTTTAGTGTGGAACCCCAAGGTGACATTAACCACGGCCGCAGTGGCCTATATGTACAAAAGTGCATTTTATTTGTTTTTCTTTAGCTGTGCGATTGTGTGTGTGCTTCTGTGCGTGTGCCTCCCAATGTTTTTTATGGCTGATCCGCTGACGGCAACGAAAGGCCAAATAAAACGAATGGTTTGCATAACTGGCGACTGTTGAATTAATTGGCAATACGCGATACAATATTTAACTTTGGCTTCCTGACTTCGAGAAGGGCACAGAACTCCTTTTCAGCGCCATTATTTCACAAGCTTGTGTGTCCTGCTGCTCGGCTGCTTTTCCCGCTGTTTGCTGTGCTTGGTCATTTGATTGCAGGTTTGAATTCATCTACGACTCCCTTGCTGAGTGAGCAGGCGGCTGTCTGATTGCCTACTCCTTGGCGTAACTGTGTTAAAATATCCTATTCCAGCTGTAACACCTGTTTTACAAGAGGCTTGGTTTTGTCTGACATAATATGGAACATTGTCATTCGTTATCAGGTGTGGGGCTTGGGCGGCTAATCTACCATCTCATAATAAACTCCACGTCCTCCGCTATAAATCTAAAAAAAAAATGGGACTTTGTTTGCAGTTTCGTTTTGAACACTTTCAAACGTTTTGCTATCTGTGTTGGCAGTGCTGTGAAATTTGTTGTTACCATCGTGGCAGATTTCAACTTGAGAAAAGTATATTCTGCTCTGCTTTCGTGTGGAAATGTAAAGTCTTTTAATTACCTTGAATTTGGTTATGATAATTTTCATGGACAGCCTCTGAAACTGTTTAGGATTAAAATGTCATCTGTTATGGATTTTCTGTGACTGCTGGAAACCAAGGGCTGCAGTTAGTGAAAAAATGTGAAGATCTGCAGGGCATGCTACATGTAGTGTTTTGATAAAGGGAAGAAAAGGGTTATGACAACCTTGCCAGATGTCCACAATAATAAGCACAGCCACTTACAATGGGCTGGTAAACATCCAAGCAATAAATGTGTATGTTATACTATTACGGTCAATGAGTAATAGGAGTTGTAGCTGGTTGTAATTTATTTACTGCGTTGTGATATACTATTCTGTAAAGAAGTGTGTGTTCAAATCTTTTCTACATTGCAGCATTGTTGGGGTGGTGTTAATGGATATGAGGATATTGTTCCAAATACTGGGTGCAGAGATGGAAAATGCCTGCTGTGCAGTCTTGTTTTTTGCTTTTTAAACTTCTTAGTTTTCAGTCTGATAGTATCCTGTAGGACCCCCCCGCACCCTACCCCCAGCCCTTCTTATTTGTCGCGCTTGCATGCTTCTCTATACATCACAAACTTTTACGCCCCACCACTTCAAAATGTCACCAGCCGCCACTGCGTTTCAGTGGTGCAATACACAGTGTAAATCCTCCTACCTGTGACGGATGATCATGGGAAAAGGGCTGTGGTCTCTCGAGTTTATGTCCGTTGTCCCCATGGGATCTCATCATTCAGGCCCCTAACGTGGGTCCCCAAACGGAACACCCATCGTTGTTCCTTTTCGAGTAGACCAGATTCAGATGGTAATTGTTCTATGACTGTCCAACAGATATCGTTAACACAATGTTGTGCTTCCAGAAAGTGTGTAGCCATTCTGGTTGTGCTCTTCTTGCACCGTATGTTGCTTTTATGTTCACTTAGCCGTGTTTTCACTGCTCTCGTGGTCATGCCTATATATTCTAGGCCACAGGGACAAGTGATCATGTACACTACATTGCAACTGTTACAGTTAGTCAGTCCACGTTGTTCCCATTTGGCTCCATTGCTGAATATCAATTGTTTGCTCCTTTTTGTTAGATGGCAGCTAGCACAGTTACCGCATGGGAAATTGCCTTGTATTGCATGTTTTGAAAGTGGCGGTGGTAAGTCTGGTTTTGGACGGGTGTGAACCAGCATGTCCTTGAGATTCCTCCCTCTTCTGTGAGCGAATAGTGGTTTTTCAAAACCTAGTGTTCCACTGGACAGAATGCTCCATCTTGTATTAATTATCTTTGATACTTCGTTGGAGTGTGTACTGTATGTAGTTACACATATGGGTCTTGTTTGCTCCGGACTGAGTTGTATTTTGTTTTCCAAGAGTGCGTCTCTATTGTTGTTTCTGGCCCTCTTCATGGCAGCATTTATGATTCTGTCGGGGTATTTCTTCTTCTGTAGTTTGGTTTTGAGGTAATTTGCCTGGGATATGTAGGCGACTAGGTCAGTGCAGTTTCTCCTTAGACGAAGGAACTGGCCGTAGGGTAAATTCGTCCAGAGGTGTCGGGGATGGAAGCTGTCGAACCTTAATAAGCAGTTCCTTGCTGTGGGCTTAAAGTGGGTCGTCGTTTTGAGGAATCCCTCTTCATGGTAAATATTCAGGTCTAAAAAGACAAGTGTGTCTTTTGACACTGTGTGAGTGAATTTCAGGTAGTTGTTCTGGGTATTTAACCATGTCATGAATTGTGTGACTGATTCAAGATCACCTTGCCAGATGACAAACACATTGTCGATGTATCTCTTCCAAGTGCTAATGTGTTGTCTAAAGGGATTTTGGTCATGGAGAATCTTATTCGTCTCTAAGCGGTGTACATAGAGTCCCGCCAGACTTGGAGTGAAGGTGCTTCCCATGCTCGTACCAAGGCTTTGGAGATAGATCGTTGTCTTATATACGAAGATGTTTTTTTTGAGTGCTTGTGCTATGCACTCCATCACTACTCCTCTGGGTGTCTGATATTGCCAATTGGTGCTGTACAGAACTTCTTCAATGATGGCTAACGTTTCATCGTGTGGCAAGCTGGTGTACAAGCTTTCCACGTCCAGACTGAGCAAGAGCTGAGTGTTTGGATCGAAAGTTGCATTTTGTAGTAGTTGTAAGACTGCCTTAGTATCTTTGAGATAGGTGTCCGTGGCCTGCACTAGGGGTCGAAGGAAGGCGTCGGCAAACTTTGAGAGGGGTTCAAGCATTGACCCGATGCCAGAGACAATTGGTCTTCTGGGTGGATTGTGCATGTTTTTATGTATTTTAGGAATACAATAGAAGTATGGTGTTCTTGGTGACTTTTGTGTCAGGAACTCTGCTTCTTTTTGTGGTAGCCAGTCGTGTGTCAGAGCTTCCTCCACCATCCCTCCTATCGTGATCCTGAGTGATTCTGTTGGATCCTGTTGCAGGATTTGGTAATTTTGTCTGTCGGATAGTAACCGTGAGCACTCCTGTTCATATGCTGTCGTTGTTTGTATCACTATCGCCCCCCCTTTGTTGGCGGGTTCCGCAAGCATAATTGGCGCGGATTCGTAGGGAAAATCATGTTGCTGAATTAGGTGGTGATTGGGCTGCTCTTAGAGCTGCCGATGCAGGTCAAGTGGGTGGTGCGAAACCCGATGATCTGATTGCTGCCTTACCAGGCAGAATAATTGAATTGATGAAGACAATGATGCCTGCGGTGCAAGTAAATTGGGATAAGCTGGCCGCATGCAAGCAAAAGAAAGACGAAAGCGTCTCGGATTTCTTCACTCGTTTTGAAGAGACGTTTATTGACCATAGTGGTCAGGATTTGAGTGTTGAGGGTGGTCAGCGGTTGTTTGTGGATACGTTTGTATATAACTTACTTCCCGAATTGTCAAATAAATTAAAGAGTTCTGAAAGTGCATGGGCTGTCTCTTCCCCTGCTAAAATATTGGCTACTGCACAGTATTATGAGAATAGAGATAAGGAGGAGAAAGAGAAACAAGAGAAGAAAAATAAAGATTTGAAAACTAAAGTTCTTTTACAGCAGGCTTATCCTCCGCGTCCTGCACAGCCTCAGTTTTCTCAACCTCCACAGTTTCAGAAGGTGTTCCAGAAGCCCGAGTCTTTTGTACCGCGACCTTTGTTAGGTCCTAATCAATGTGCGTACTGGAGGGAAGAGGGACATTTCAAGAATAGTTGTTCAGTTTTATTACAGCGTAACATTGGGATGTCTGCTCCACGAGGTCGTGGTAATTTCCAGTCAGGACCTAGAGGTAGAGGACGAGGTGTGTCCTCTCAGGAGCAGCGTTCTTTTCCTCTACCTACTACAAATTTCTTTGATAAGCAGAGAGTTCAGTCTGCGCAGTATTATAATGACGATTATTGTGTTGAAGATAAGGCTGACGATTTTCATACCAAATAGGACAGCCATGGACGAAGTAAGGGAGTTGTGTCGATTCTAGTAGATCAAAATGGGCCGTATGTCACTGTCAATGCTATGGGTGTTTCAGAACCGTTTCTTTTGGATACTGGTGCGATGAGAAGTTCTATCATTCATTCTAAACTCCCTGGGGCACCTTTGTCTGGCTTAATAAATACTTCTGTAGGATTTTCTGGCGCCCCAGTCCGTAATTCAGTTTCTTGTCCCTTGCCTGTTTCGATTGGTCCTTATGATTTGAATGCTTCACTTATTCTGACAACTGGTTGTGGTGAGAACCTGCTGGGTCTGGATTTGTTGAAAAGACTACATGCAATATTGTATTGTTCTCCTTCTGGCGTGCATCTTACGTTAGGGAAGAAATTGACATCTTCCATGTATTTGTCCCGAGATCAGTTTCCACCCGAGTTGCTTTCTCTTCCTGAAAGTCTTTGGGCTACAGGTCCAAATGATGTGGGTCGTCTTGCGATCCCACCGTATGTTGTCACAGTTAAAGAAAATGTTAAAATGCCACACATTCCCCAGTACCGTATCTCTATTGATGGTGAGAGAGCACTTTTGGCTATCGTTGATGATTTTATTCAGAAGGGCGTGGTCCAAGAAACGAGAGGCAATGTTTGTAATAGCCCTGTTCTCCCGATTCTTAAAAGAGCTGGTCCTTCACAGCCTCCTGTTTATCGATTTGTTATTGACCTTAGAGAAGTCAAAAAAATTGTTGTGCCACAGTTTCCTGTTGTTCCGGACATTACAGCTTTGTTGACGATGATTCCTGCCTTGGCAGCTTGGTTTTCAGTCATAGATCTTAAAAATGCTTTCTTTAGTATTCCTATTGCTGAAGAAAGTAGGGATATTTTTGGTTTCTCTCTAGGTGGCCAAAGTTTCTGATTTAAAAGAGCACCTCAAGGTTATTGTGAAAGTCCCTCCATGTATAGCAAGGCTCTTAAGTCACAACTTGATGCTTTCTCCTTGCCTCCAGGCGCTACGCTTATTCAGTAGGTGGATGATTTGCTGGTGGCTGCTGATACGGAAGATGTGTGTAAGAGTGTGACTGTTGCGTTGTTGCATCATTTGTCTGCTCTACATCATAAGGTGTCGCCCTCTAAGTTGCAATATGCCCACCAAGAGGTTACCGATCTAGGTCATCTCTTGTCGAAGGAGGGAATGCGATTGACCCCAGAACGTGTTCAGGCTATTTCACAGATGTCTGTACCTACCACGCAGAGAGAAGTGCGTGCCTTTTTGGGTATCACTTCCTATTGTAGACAATGGATTCCCAATTTTTCACTTTTGGCTAAACCATTGTTGGCACTAACGTTGAAAGATACGCCCCATCCGCTCCCTTGGACGATTGAATGTCAGAAAGTTTTGTTGACCTACGTACTGCTCTGTGTTCTGCTCCAGTGTTGGGTACCCCAGATTATAGCAAGTCCTTTACACTGTACGTTCACGAGAGAGAGGGTTGCGCATTGTCAGTCTTGACACAGCAATTTGGAGATAAGCAGAGGCCATGTGCCTATTTCTCCGCTACACTAGACCCAGTAGCTAAAGCTTTGCCCAGTGTTCTCAGAGCTACAACAGCTGCGGCGATTTCTATTAGACAGTCTGCTAGATTAGTGTTGGATAACACACTGATTGTTATGGTTCCACATGCAGTGGATACCTTGTTGAACAGAACAAGAACACAGGATCTTACGAGTGCTCGTTTGTCTGGATACGAGCTGACACTTCTGGCGAGTCATGTGCATATCAAAAGATGTAACACGATAAATCCAGCTACACTGTTGCCACTCCCAGATGAGAAAGACGTTCAGGAAAAACATGATTGTTTTCTCCGAACAGAAGAAGAAACGAAGGGCAGGATTGATTTGAAGGACACTCCGCTCAAGAACCCGGATGGGATCTCATGGGTGGACGGTTCTTGTTTCAAGCTTCCAAATGGGGAGACTACTTCTGCCTATGCTATCACCACCTTATGCACAATTGTTGAGACAGCACGTATTGGACATAATTCAGCTCAAGCAGCTGAATTGATAGCCTTGACTAGAGCGTGTGTGTTGTCGAAGGGAAAGAGAGTGAATGTGTACACTGATAGTCAGTATGCTTTTGGCGTTGCACATAGCTTTGGTAAATTATGGAGGGAGAGAGGATTCTTTACCTCTCACGGGACAAAGATCCAGCATGGTCAGTTGGTGACTGATCTTCTTGAGTCACTTACTTTACCTGTACAGATAGCGATCATAAAGTGCAGTGCGCATAGGAAAGTTACAGATGATGTGGGTCGTGGAAATGCTTTTGCAGATGAGGTAGCAAAAACTACAGCTAGAGACACCACTAGCCGAATGTATGTGGCAGGTCCTGCAAATTGGGTTAGGGCAATTGGAATGTGTGAAGATACAATTGAGAGCGTGAAAACGATTCAGGGAGAGGCTACTGAGAAGGAATTGAGTACGTGGAAAGAAAGTACGGGAATGTTAGATTCGATGGGTTGTTGGACGGAGTTGTCGGAACATCAGCGATGGTTATTACCGGACGCTTATGTGTTGCCGGTTGTGACTATGGCTCATGGTCCAACTCACATTAGTGCGAAAGGCATATGTAAGCTCTTGGCTCCTGTGTGGCAGAATGAAGGAATCCCGAAATGTGCAGAGAACGTGGTTAAGCATTGTATTGTTTGTCTAATGCATAACCCAGGAAAGGGTACCCCAACCCCGGCAGGTCATTTTGCTCCCCCGTCAAATCCTTTTGAGGTGTTGCAGATCGATTACATTCACATGGATCGATGCAACAACCTTAAGTATGTTCTGGTGGTGGTATGTGCCTTTTCCCGTTGGATAGAGGCCTACCCCATGAAAGATAACACTGCTCTGTCAACTGCTAAAGTGTTGCTTAAAGAGTTCTTTCCCAAGTTTGGTTTGCCGCAAATTGTCTGGAGTGACAATGGAAGTGAATTTGTGGGTCAAATTATGCAGAAAGTGTGTTCTGGTCTTGGTATTAGACAGAAGTTCCATGCGGCAAACCATCCACAGTCAGCAGGTTTGGTTGAGTGTTATAATGGTACACTCAAGCTTAAACTAGCCAAGATTCAAGCCAGTACGGGCCATGCTTGGCCTGCGCCTTGCCCCTAGCTCTTTTGTCAACCAGAACTACTGTGCACTCTTGTATGGGACTTAGCCCATATGAAGTGGTATTCGGACGCCCAGCTAATGTTTGGGGTGTCCCTCGTCCCAGGAAATATTCAGACATACCATATCCTCTGTTAACTGCCTATCTGCATAACTTGACTGCTAAATTAAGTATTATTCGTCAACAGGTACAAAGTGCTCTGCCGGAGGCTTCCACAGACCCAGGTCACACCATTTTGCCCGGTGACTGGGTTTGCATAAAGAATTTTCAGCGGACTAAGAACTTGGAGCCTCGCTGGTCTGCGCCTAGACAAGTCTTGCTCGTCACCCGCACAGCTGTGAAAGTGGTCGGGAAAAAGAATTGGATACATGGTGTGCACTGTAAAAAAGTGCCATTGCCGTTACCCTTCAACCAGTGGACCCGCAGTGGCATAAGGGAATCTGAATCTGCAGCGATTCCTTGTTTTGTGCCTTTCAGTGACGCTCAAATTTATGGAACTCAGTCTGAGAAAGTGAATGACGACATTCTTCAAGCCGCTGTGCCTGCGCATCTTCGAATAGACACTACCAATCCAGAGACTTTGTTTAAGGACCAGACCGTGCCGAGCAAAACACGCTACAATCTGAGGCCGAGAGTTGACCAAAGGAACTGAACACTTTGAACACTTTTTCTTATTACCCAAAGAAATTTTTTTTTGTTCATCTTATTACCTCCTTGTTTTTTGTGTGATATTTAGTATTAGATGTGCCATCTGTCTCCGTCGCAGGGTCACGGTAGGAGACTCAGACTGTAACCTGGTTTTTCTTTTAGCAAGTGGCTAGTGCCTCAGGATATACAGAAGTGAGTAGCTGAATGATTGAGAAAAATTGCTGTGAGCGACAATTTTCTTTTAGATAAAGATGGATGGTACAACAACCATAGGTAGGGAAAATAGGAAGCAGGAAATGAGATCGAAGTATTGTAAATTATTGCGTAGTCGATTTGGTGTAACTTTGTTTGTTTTTATGTTTTTGTGTATTTTATTAGCCTGCACAGGTTGGATTGTACATGTTCTGCAGCAGAGAAATGTTGTTAATTCTACAACTTCTTTGCCTTCTCGTCTTTCTGTCCTTTCACATAAAATGCATACTCTACCTCCGCATGAGCAGAAAAGGAGAGCCGAATATATGAATAACACGTTTGTCCAGTTGTTACACCAACATCAGTTGGCTAATAATATAACTAACTGTTGGGTGTTCGGACTTATGCCACACAATACACGAAAGGGAATGCCATATTTGGTTCTTTCTTTTCTCATATGAAGGTTCAGCTTGGGCCTATCTGACTATGTTTTCAGCCGCATACCACAACAGACTTAGAAGCTCTGCTAAATCTTTTGGAAATGGATTGGATTTTAGCCACAGCTCTTTAATTAAGGGTATAGTGGTAATGGCTAAGATCGTAGAGAAGAACAAGATCCCATTAGACGAGAAGAGAGCTTATGAAGGATGGAATGTTACCCACTATGTTTCTAGCCTTGGTGACAAAACTAGAAAAGGTGAGTCTTCTCCAGTATGGACCGTACCCCATCAAGGTAATTTTTGTCTCCAAGTCAATAGCAAAAAAGCTGACAGCAAGCAGAGTTGTCTATATACCTACATTTTCTAGTCCCCTGATTTCCCTCCGTTGGTCCCGTCCCAAGGAACATATTTTGTTTGTAATGACAGAGCTTATACATGGCTCCCTTCTAACTTTTCTGGAACCTGCTATATAGCTTTCCTTCTTCCCTCTACATATACGGCTCCGTCAGACCACCACAGAGTTAGATATAGCCGAGGTATATTCGATGCCAAGGACATGGCAGGACAAGAGGGAGGAGACTTCCTTAAAGGATTCCTTCCCTTTTGGGGTCCAATGGCCAACAGCAGAAACATCAGGAAATTGGTTTGTGTGGTTGAGACCACTATTAATGTTACTGCAGGTGCGATAGGTAACATTACAGCGGAGTTTCAGGCTGACCGTCTTAAGACGTTGCAGAATCGGATTGCGCTAGATGTGATCTTAGCAGACCGAGGAGGTGTCTGTAGATTAATCGGATCTAGCTGCTGCATTTATATTCCAGATGAGGCTCCAACAATATACCAGGCCATATCCAAATTGCATACCATCTCCAAGTTGATTCATCAGGACGAAGGGGATTGGTCTTTTATGGGATGGTTTTGGGGAATATTGTCAACTTTGGGATGGAAGATCCTAACGTTGCTTGGAGCAATTTTGGCCATCATATTCTCTTGTTGTCTGTGTGTCCAATGTGGTCCGGCAGTTTGTGGCATACTGGCTACTTTATGTGTTCCACAACCTGTAACTCAGAAGACAGAGAATATTAGGATGATGGTGCAGCAACAGCTTGAGGATTTTATGAACATCGATGTTGAATCCGACTCAGACTAGCGTGAGTTGGTTTGTTTTTTGCCTTAGGAATGGCAAAAGGAGGGTCTGAGGTTCTGTAAATTGCGAATTCATTCGTGCTAAGCCTCTATTTTGTTGCCGCTGCCATCTTGTGTTGCCCTCACTCAGGCAGCACGGCGAACGCAATGTTTTTGTCGTTTCTGCATTTACGTGTCAGGTGGCTTCTTTGCCTATTTTTACTAACGAGTGTCAGGGTCTGGCCGAGTACACTAATCCCTGTCTGAGCTGATTAATCCCCGTCCGGACTATTTGTTGGTTCGCACCATTCTTTCCTTTAAACTATCTTATCTGCTGTCCTTCGCTACACGTCTCATGCATTCTCTTGTTTCATGACTGTCCTTCTAGAACATACAACTGTGTTTTCTCTACTTGTAAATCGAATTGTGTGGATTTGTTTGTAATTTGCTTAAGGGGTCGAGTGACAAACACAACCGGGAACTTGAGTTGCTTCGGACTTAAAGCATTGTCTATAGCATTTGCCTATGTCTCATGCCCTTGTGTGATTGCATTTTGCATTGTATTGTACTGTATATAAACCTGTGCGCCATGGAGTTATGTGGCAGTCTCTTTTGAACCTCGTTATACCAACGACTTCTAAGACCACTGTACTAGCTGCAGCTAATAAATACAATATTCTACGCCAGATGAAGAGTCTGTGTCTCTGTTTCTGACAAGGCAGGTGAATCCCGGGGATTTCAGGCATACCCTGCACCGCCGGGCCTTAAATCTGCAGTTTTCCAACAGGGAAACACTTTCTTAGTGGATTCCTTTTGTTTATTTATTTATTATTTAACTTGGCAAGTGCACCCACTTGCATGCCCCAACCTTCCCTTTTATGGCATGTAAGTTACCCCTAGGGTAGGTCCAAAGTACCCCTATGGGCAGGGTGCAGTGTATGTGAAAGGTAGGACATGGACTGGTGTGTGTAACATGTCCTGACAGTGAAATATCGTGTAATTCGTTTTTTGCACAATTGAAAGGCCATCTGTCTCAAAGGATAGAATGGGAGTTTACTTATAGCATCTTATAAGCAGATCTTCCCATTGGGACAAGTTAGAGAAATGGCGTTTAATATGACTGAACTCGGAATGTAAAGATGCATCTTTTTGTAAAGATGACTTTTACATTATGTGTTTGAAAATTCCACTTTTAGAAAATTGGTATTTTCTTGCTTAGCCATCCTGTGTGCATCTGCAGGGTTGTGTATTGACTGTCTGGCTTTGGAATGACAGGGGCTTTGGATGTGTATTCTTTACAGACAGCCACGGGGGGTGGGGGAGGGGGGTCGAGGAGTTTACTGCCTTTCCTGGATAAGTCAAGGCTGGGCTGAATAGACCTGGGCTGCATTTAGAGTAGTGGGAGGATATTTCCTTGCACCTGAATGGACCTGGTCTGCCGTGGACAATGCTGTCCCCACCTCCTGCTGGGAAGCTGGGCAGAGAGGACAAAAGTGGTTTGGACTAAGCGCAGACACTCTCTGCCAATGAGAACAAAAATAAACTGAGTATAAATATTGGGGCCCAGACCCCAGAACTTCAGAACTTGCTGGAATCAAAGAACACACCAAGAATAAGAGGTGGAAGAACTGCCAGGAGGAGTACTACCCCTTTGCTGTGTTGTTGCTTTGTTGGGTTGGCCTGCAGTTGCTGCTTCTGCCTTGGGCATTGAAAGGACTGGACCGAACTTTCTCAACTTGTTGCTTAGTATCTCTAAGGGCTTGAAGTAGAGCTCGCCTCCTGTTCAGGGAGTCTCAGGTACCGCGAAGACTTCACTGACCTCTGGGTACCGCCTCTGGAACTGTGGTTTCAGTTGCCACAGAGGGGGATGGAGCCAACTCAGTGATCAACTCCATTGCTGGCTTCGTGTCTTGAAGGCACCTCAGAGGGCATTGAGTTAGTTTTTGGAGGGTGGGAGGGGTTTGTGTGGGTGGAGCGGTTCGTGTAAGTTTTTAGGGGGTGATGGTGGGGGGATACAGGATGTGTTTTAGGGAGTGGGAGGGATTCAGGGGGGTGGGTTTACCATGCATTGCTTTATCACGAAAACTCGTGGTAAAGGAATGCATGGTGAAAGAAATTGTGGTTGGGACACAGTCGTACTGGAGACCGCTTTGTTTAGGGAGCCGTTGTTGAGGAAATCGTTGTTCCAACATACAACCCTGTTGGTTATGTGCAAATGCTTTACACACTGCCTCTGAGATAAGCCTGACTACTTTTGACAAGCTACCAAGGGGGTGAGCGGGGTTATTTCAGTAGTGTATCCCCCTTCCCCTGACTAGAAGGAAGGGTCCCTACTTGGACAGAAGTGCAAACCATTGCCAACTAGAGTCCCCATTTCTAGCTGTCTACATCAGAGAAGCTTCTCATTCAGTTCAAAAAGTAAGCTCCATTGCATTGGGTAGATTTTATGGGTGAAGTAAAACAATAAGAGACCAAGGTCACACCAGTGTATGGACCATCACTAAAGATTGAAAGGTAAGGAAAGATCTAGGAACCTTCTCCCTGGGAAAGGCCAACCACAGAATATTTTCCCAGAACTTACAAGTATGGAAAATAAACAAAAAGACATCAAAAATAAATTCTCCTGCTCTGAATTGTTAGATGCGTTCCTAATGGCTATGTATACGGTTTGGACTCTGGCTGGAGTGATTGTTATCCCTAGTCATCAGGTTTTTTTCTACGAGTCTCCTCTGCTTATGACTTCAAAGATTTTCTTAACAGGAGTAGGGGTGGGATGGAGTAGAAAATTGAATATCAAAACCAAAACTCTGGCTATTCAGACATGGTATTTTGTGACTCTTGTCAAAATAATATCCATGGCCTATTGTACTTTTTTGTCAGGGCATCCTGCACTGGAGAAACACATCACACATGGACATGGGAAACTTGGAAACTATGTGATACGTTCGTAGCAGCCTTTTAGGTTAATGAGACGTCACAAAAAGACGTTTCAGCTTTTGGATTCTGATCCGAAATTTTTAAGGGAAAATCCTACAGCAGATTCTTAAAGAGTTCCAGCTGCGAGTGATATGTCATACGGTATGGCATTTTACTCGCAGCTGGCACTAGAGAACAAAGACAGGAAAGTCACATTACAAATGAATACATACTTTTTTATTTATAACCCTATTTAGTATCAAGGCCAGGCCTTTGTAAGCTCTTTAAACAACACATGGCTGGCATTTTTCTTTGTTCACCCCTACTTTATATTCCTTTTCATGAAATGCATTCTCACTCTATGGCTGAAAATGGTAAATATAAATGTAAGGAATAGGCAGAGTGGGGCCTCAGGGGGTACTGGAACCAGAAGAAAAAAAGCTAAGCCGCTGTAGCCAGTTAAAAAAGGTATGTAAATATGCAAATGGTCTTCAAAGACTTGTGAAAAACTCGGGCGTGCCGGAGATAAGACTCCAGACACTGCCCAGCCGAGCCCACAGCAACTCGAGCTGCAGCAGAAGCCCTTGTAGCCATGTGGGCGTTGTGTGCCTGGTCATACCTGTCTGGCCACTTCTAGACCTCTGCCTGAGAAGGAGAGAATAGACGAGTGGTTGCCGGCGTAGGTGTGGTTGTAACCATCTACAGAATGGGCTTTCCAGAAGCAGCAAGCAGGTGAGTTTTAATTATTTGTTTTATCCGTCCTTTTCCATGTGCTAGTCTATTTATTTAACTCCAGAGTTCAGTGCATTATAAAACCCTGAATAGCACATGGTAAAGTGTGTCCTGACGGGATAATTTTTCTCTTCCATTTGAAACAAAATCTAGTATTCAGAGGTAATTACAAATCTTGTAGACTTTTTGTTTTTTTACATGATGAGAAGCTAAAAAAAGTAGAAAGTAGTTTCTACAAAACAGAAAAATTACAGTCTTCATATTCACAATGTCTTTAACCCTGTGAAGTACATGTTTAAAATACCTTCCATTCGCTGTCGGACATTGTCTTTGTTAAAAACATCACACCACAGTGAGCAGTAGTATAGTTTCAGGCTTTGCGTTGAACATAAGACAATCTTTCTTTCAGAGCACACTTTCAACAGTGCATATCAATATATGAATTGGGAATTCGGGCTAAACTACACAGTTTTGTCCCTTAAAAGTCCATCATAGACTGTTCTTATAGACCGCTTTTATGTTTCTCTTGTTCCAGATTGTGTGATAGGCTAGCTGTGCTAAAGCTCTTGGTTAATCCCATCTGATAATCTACTGAGCAAAGGTTGGAATGTATTGGTTTTTTTGGTGATCTAAAACAGTAGAGGCTGTTCTGGAATGAGTTTTGAGTTGTGTGTAGGTTTCTAGACGCCATTGATGGAAGGCACCGGGATGTGAAGCCTACAGTGTGTCGCTTCTTCAAGAATTAGCAGCAAGCAGATTGGAGGTAAACATCGGTTCTTTATTTGGAAATGAACCTTGCAACCTCAGTGTCCTTTCATCGTCTTTCCTCGACTGCCCTCTTTCTCCTCTGTGTCCCTTTTTCGCCTTTGTTTACCCGTTATCCCCACTTGTTGCTCACAAGGTTAGTGTCCTGCACTCTGCATCACACCCACCCGAGTATCAATGTTCAACAAGCCCAGTGACGTATCTTCTGCTTTCCTGGCACATGGACGTGTCACAGAAGACTTCTCACATGGACTGCCACTTTGGATTTTGTGTGGGTAACATTCACTTTACTTAAAACTTTCGGAAAATATTTACACTTTATTATAATCCTCCAAGAAATGTACCCGATGTTTTATCTGATAGTCATAGCTTAAAAAATGGGAGACATTGTTTCATAGCTTCTGCGACATTTGTTCTCATTATATGTATATGTATATGGGACAGCATGGTTGGCTGGAAAAATACTTTTTTGATGATAGTACACATGCATTGCTTTGGATCCGTTATATTGACGTTCTCCTGTTGACATTTTAATGAGATACTGTTGTAATTATTTGTTAAAGTAAAAAAACAAAAACAAATGCAAATTAAAACTGAAAATGAAATGTAACAATCCAAGACCCTAAAATATGCATATTAATATAAAGTGGCCAAAATAATCAAAATAAAGGTAAGGACAGAATATCAAGTGAATTGTACATACTAAGAGTCCATGCCTAAAAAAGACTTTGCACAGAATGCCATTTTGAGGGTCTGGCATAAGGCGAGACTTTTGTAAACAAAAATTTTGGGGTGGGTGTAAACTAAGTCTGCATCTCCGGCGGAATTTTGCCCCGAGTGTGGAGTTCCGGAAAAACGTGTGCGCGGCATGCCAAGTTTAGGCTGGCGAGCGCGAAAATCGAGCATTAAACTGCCCCCGGGTGTCACGACAGATCGCTATAACTCGTGTTGAGAAAGCTGACACTCACTTAAAAAATCTATTCGAGTGGCAGGAAGAAGCGTCGCTCTCTGGCGTGCCGGGTGGTGGCATTCGTGCTGATTGTACAGCGTGGAACAAGCTCTTGGCACTGAAAATCAACGCGAGCAGCGCAACGTACAGAATTCCACCGCTCGCAGGAATCATGCAGAGTTTCTAGGTAGTTCCATGGAGTGAAACTCTGCGAGTACCGCCCACCCCTACTTGTTTCCAAAAATATTAATATACACATATGATGTGCTTTAGGTCCGTCTCCTTCCGCCATTGGCTTTTTTGGCACAGGATCCTTCAGCCAGTGGTTTGAAAAATTGTCAGTCAAATTTTGGATCAACCCGCAAGATTTTTTTATAACACAATCTTTCTTTATGATTCTACCTCCATTGGAATGAACAGGGACTTTTTTATATTTTAAAACTGCAGTCAAACAACACAAACACACATTTAATATTTTTCTCAAATGTATAGTCTCTTGTTACCCTTTCAATACTTTAGCGCTCCTCTCCCTTGCCGTTCGGCCACTGTTTTAATTAATGCACCCATTATATCACCTTGCAGACCCACTTTAATATGATACATTTAGTACACATTTTTCATAAAGTGTGCTTTTTATAACTTTGTTGTGCCAATGTCTAAATTGTGTAGTTAATGTAGTTAGAGCTTCCAAGGTAAGAGTGCTGGAATGCATTGAAGAAATCAAAGGTAAGCACAATTTGCATTTTTTTTTAGCGCTCTTCCTGGAGAAATATTACTATGATTATTCGAAAATTACAGAAGGGAGATAGATGTTTATGTGGATTAAAACCGAATAGTTAGTGCAGAGACTGAAAGCACTTAAATGGATATTGAAACTTTCAACAGGAAACCCCTGGAAAGGGGAGCTAATGTTGATACGGAAAAAGTTCTATTTGGGGTTGGTAGGTTCAAAATATTTTAATATTTTTTGTTGCAGCTTTTAGTTTAAGATGCAATACTTGGAGAAAGTGAAACCTATATTTTGCCCTGAAAATTGCTAAAATAACATAGATACACCAACTCCAATATGTTGTTAATCAGATTAAATCAAAATCTGTTCATTTGTGTGCTGTCTTACTTTAAGTGCAGTCCATCTAAATTGTACGGTCACAACAATTTAATGAAGATCTCCATAACTCTTCACTCTTCACGGTGTTAGAAAAATATATTTAACTTCTTTCAATGGCCTTCAGTGTGCTGGTGCTGAAAATGTTTGCAGGAGTTCCAGTTACAGGCTCAGGCCAGCTATGGCATTGTAAACTGGGCTGTTCTTCCAGTCATTGCTGGTGTTTGGTTGTCTTTCTTTTAACAATAAAATTCTGCTCTTATCGCAGCGGTTGGGGATAACCCCGACTCCAGCAATGCACTGCAATTCTACTACAGTACCTTTTTTAATATAGTTATCATTTACACACTTTACGTCCAGTAAATCCAGTGTGCATCAGGGCCTGCTATTCCAGTGTAGGCACTCAAGCACTGCTCTAGAGATGCACATTCACCCATCTTTGATTCCAGATAACCTGTCCAAATACTGTCCAGCAAACCTGATTCTCCATTAGGGAAAGCTGTTGAAAAGTATTCAGCAGATCAGGTTGCTCAAGCCCCGTCCTAACACGAACTTCTGAATGATGTCACCTAGACATCATTCTGTGATTGGTGCATAATAACTTTCATTTCATACTGGATGATGGGGGTGATTGTCAATTAGTGTGTTTTAAAATCTCATTGAGTTTTGTTACAGTTACGATTTTGATATAACCGGTTAGTTTTTGTGGTGCGGTGTGACTAGTTTTTAGTTGTGACTTGCAACAAGCGAGGATTGAGCCAACCCAGTCAAAATTCCCTCCCCTCATGACACCAGAGTTTGTGCATTTTCTGTTTGTGTGTGGAGCACTCCCTAAAATAAATCCATCAAAGACGGAATTTGTGGTGTTTTTTTGGGGACGACAACGTAGTTTTACCATTCAGGAAATAATGTGGGATGTAACTGCAGGCACAGTTCCAGAATCAACTAAGACCATTCCATTCACTTTTGAACTTTGATGGTCCAAAAATATATTGATACCGTTCTTACCTTCCCTTCTTGCCATCTCCACCTTTTTCACTGGAACAAACCCTTTTTAGCTCAAACTGATTAATAATTCACGTTACGCCCTGGTGCTTTTGAAAGTTCACTCAAGAAATGCTATAAAAGTGGGTCTTAAAAATTCATGTTCTATATCCCCTCAAGATCCATTAGCCATGCTGCAGCCAGATTTGTAAGTGGTATGAGCGGGTCAGATCCCATCACCTATGTTCAGCTAGAGATTCACTGACTTCCTCTGGAGAGCTGAATTCAATTTGCTGCCTTGCAGCCCATCTAGTCACTATGCCATGTTTCATAGAGGGTAATTGATGAGCAACATATTGATAAGCTTTAATCTTTTAGAATTTCTCCATAGATAGATCACCAGGGGGAAGGAGCCAGTACCAGTAGGTGGCTGAAAAAAAGCTCACATTGGTGTATTTGTGACTACAGGGTTTCCTGCGCCCTTCCTCAATGGGGCCCAGATGACCATTTATGAGCCTTAATTAGAGTTTCTAGGGCCCTAGGAACGTAGGGTGGCAACAAGGATTAGACCACTAACATAGTGGAAGGTACATTGTATATATGCTACCAGAGGTTCCAATGTCTGTTCTGATGAATGCCATGGACTCTCTTGAGCCACTAGATAGAAAAACATATTGACGGTTTAGTGGGGCTGGGGTACTAGTTCCCCTATTCCACATACTTCGTTTTTAATACCAAGTGGCATTGGATCTAGTGTAAAAGTCAGCCTGGAATACCACATTGGTTTTTAAGTATATATTTCTCACAGACCCTTGTATAGTAATAAGTGCTTCCCTGATTTCAGGGTGTAGGCCCGCTCTTCATCTAACTAGGTTTTTTTTTTGTTTAAGAATTTTTTTTGAGTTTTCAGAAACAAAAGAAATGCCATAATAGTATACATTGTACATAAGAAAAGAAACAGTCAGGCATATAACATGGGATAGATATACTATAAAAAGGGATAAAAGGAAAAGGACAATAAGAAAGAGTAAGAAAAAGAAGGGGAAAAAGGAAAGAAGAGGGAAGGAGAAAGAGAATGACGATGATAGAGAATAGCATTATGAAAAGAAAGGAAAAGAGAAAGAGTTAATGTATAGGAGGGTTAGAAGAAAGATAATTAGTAAAGGGAAGCCAAAGGATATCAGATTTAATTTTTTGAGGAACAGAAGAAGAGGAAACAGTAGCAATACTATGTTCATCACAGATAAAATTCCACCAAGTAATTAGCGATAATTTGGAAGTATCTTTCCAGGATGATAAGATTACCTTAAAAGCTAGAGCAATAAAAAGGCCAAACAGTTTTGAAATAGAAGATACAGTATCTAACTCAGGTAATGAAGATCCTAGAAAAACATTCAATAATGATAAAGGAGCTTTAAATTTGAATATTAAAATGCAAACATTCCAAACTGATTTCCAGAACAATAAAACATGAGAACATTCATATATTTGATGTATTAACGTACCCGTTTCAGTAGAACAGGGCCAACAAAGTGGGGAAGAAATTGGAGAAAACTTACAAATGCTAACAGGAGTAATAATTACTCAATGATAAATGAAATACAGAGATTGAGTTATGAACGCAGCAGCAGAAACTGTAAACAACTTGGACCACAATTTTTCCCATGTTGTGACATGAAAAGAAACGGATAAATCATTTTCCCAAGCAAGTTCAACAGTTGACTTAGAACGGTCAGTAACATTAGATAATATTAACTTGTATATAAAAGCGGCTTTAGGTCTGTGGGTTGAAATAAAGGATATAGAGGAGTAGAAGGGGTTAAAGATGGTAAATCAGGTGGGTGTAAGTAATTTGTTAGGTGAGATTGTATGGCTGTAACAATGATATTGTTTTCATTTAAAAATGAATCAGGTAGTTGGTAACTTAATTGCAATTCATGAAAGGGGATAATAGAAAAATTATGAAGAAACTGGTACACAAAAGTAATATCCTTTTCCTTCCAGTATTTGTAATAAAAAGATTTGTATTTAATGAATTTGTTATACCAAACACTAGATGATAAAAAAACATTGGAGAGGAGTCAAATCTTTGGAAAATGCAATGTAGAGTAATGTCTGAGAATATTCCAAACCAGGGGTTTTAGATAGAAAGGAACAATTAGACATAAAGATAATATTTTGAAAGGAAAAGTCTTTTAACAATGACCGTTCAAAAATGATCCACTTTGGGACAGGGGTATCCAAAAAGTCATAAGCTAATGAAAAGGATTGTTTGATTAAAAAAGCGGAGTGATATGCTTTAAAGTTAGGAAAACTGACTCCACCTTCATTTTTAGGACGGATGAGTTTTGTTAGAGCAATACACGGATGTTTGTTATTCCATAAATATTTTGTATAAATAGAATTTATACGGGAGAAATATACATTAGGGAGTTTAATAGGAAGCATAGACACTGTGTATAATACATGAGGGACAATCATCATTTTAATGGTGTCTGGTCTACCCCACCATGAAAGAAAGAGGGGGGACCATAAAAGGAGGAGTGATTGGAGTTTCTTCATTAGAGCATCAAAAGTATACTTAATAGTGTCCTTTAGGATAGGTGCGAACCAAATGCCAAGATATTTAATTTTGGAGGGACACCAAGTAAAATTAGTATTATTGAACATAAATTGATAACAATTAGAATTTAAGGGTAGAAGCTCTATTTTGGATAAATTAAGTTTATAACCTGAGATGGAGGAGTAAAGCTGGACTTCATTCATAAAATGTGGGAGAGAATCAACAGGGTTAGACATATAGACCAAAATATCGTCTGCATAGGCAGATAGTTTAGTTTCAACCGAGGCAAATTTGAAGCCAGTGATCAGAGAGTTAGTTCGTATTCGCTCCAAAAATGGCTCAAGACACAAAATAAATAATAATGGGGAAAGAGGGTGTTAGACCTGTCAGCCTTAGGGTGGTCTTCCCTATTTTTGTTCACTTTTGCCTCATTTTTCTGACCTACTTTTCGTTGGCCTTAGGTCTCTGGGCACCTTCCCATTGCTTTCCAATGCTAAGGTGCAGGTGCTCTCTTCCCTTAAGATGGCTGCCACTGACCCCTGCTACTGCACCGTGGTCTTTTTAGGCGCACTCTAGTAGCCAGGAGATGGCTGGAACCCGTAAACAATGTTGCAATGCCAGCCTGCCAGCCTGCCCATAGCTAGAATGAGGGAAGCTCCTGGAACCTTCCAGAACAGGGGAAGTGACACCAACTGCCACTGTCAATTGCCAGCTGTCGCTATATAAGGAAAGGGAGGGAAACTTCTCTTCAAGTAACTTCTACCAAGGGCGCAGGATCCAGCTAGCACCAAGAAGACCCTCTTACTGCCCACAGGACTGGTGGGGAAGCAACCTGGTATTAGCGCTGTATTCCCCTTGAGAAGCGCTGTGAACTGCTAACTGCCAAGCGCTGTATTCCCCTTGAGAAGCGCTGTGAACTGCTGACTGGCAAGTGCTGCATTCCCCTTGAGAGGCACTGTGAACTGCTGACTGGCAAGCGCTGTGCCCCTTTTGAGAAGCGCTACTGCATGGAGACCCTGTGTGGGTCCTGAGAGTGTTGCCTGAGGCATGATGGTAAATTGCCCTAAAGCGCCACGAGGACCGAGCGCTTTGACCACGTAATGCTTCTCAGCTGGCCCCCCCCCCCGGTCGCACTTCTGTCGAGCGCTCTTGCACTTCTGCTTTAGCCTTTGAGCCTTACTGTCATTGTTGCAGCCTGGCGCCTTCTCCGCGACGCCGGTGCTGCCTTCTGCTCCCCCTCGGTGGCCCCCAGAGCCAAGAGAAGGCCGCCGTAAAATCTGGCCAGGCCGCAGTAGGCCTCGTTAGGCCTGAAGCCGGGATCTAGCGTCACGTGACAGGGGCGCTGGTGTAATTCCGCCCCGCAGTGCCCTGATTGGGTCCCTGAAATTGTGCTCCGCGAGCCGCTCTGCAATCGGCGGTCGCTGCGCACCCTGGCCTCCTGTTGGTCCCTGGTCCCTGCAGGCTCTGAGGGAGGACCGGGACAGGAGCTGACACCTGCGCGGGGGGCTCGCAGAGACTACTGGAGCCCTTGCGCACCCCCGACTTCACTGGAGGGCTTAAAAGGAGCCCAGGAGCCTACAACACCACCGGAGGGCGCGGTAGGAAGAACGCGCCTCCGGGAGTCATCTTACCTTGTGCTGACCCTTCGCAAGGGCCCGAACAGGGGCCGAAGAAGTGAGCTAAACCCCCGGGGAGGCTCCAAGTCCGCCCTCCCCGCGGGAGACTATAGTTGGGCCCCGTTGGCCCCAAGAGATACTGAGGACTGGGCAGGAGCCCTAAGAACAGTTAACCCCTTAGCAGGGGAAAGGTTGTTCTACTGTGGTGGCCTGATCATTAAGGGAATTGTCATACTTAGCTCCTGAGAGTCATGTCCTCCCTATTATGTACAAAAGAAATGCTCATATCTAAGTGTTGAATTGCTTTATTCCAGCCTGATGAAATGCCCTGTATTTGCTGATAAATGGCTTATTTTTGCAGCTAGGAAATGTTTACCCACCATTAGTGACTGCTGCTGAGCAATGAGATGTTATTTAAAAGTCTGAGAAGGAAATTCTTTGCAGCTGCTGACTAGGTGCAAGGCTGTGACCAGGCCTACCATTATTTAATATTAAATATTTATTTATTTACATATTTATTGCTGAGAAATGCAAAACCTGTGTTTTAAAGGAACGGCAATGAGTTAATACCACTGTGATTTTTGACTGCTCTGATTCTAATTCAAGATAATTCAAGATAAAACGTATTTATTTGAATCAAGCATTCTGGTGTGGACTCAGTCCTTGTGTGCACTTATTGTCTCAGTGGATGAGTGTGTTGTGTAGTCACTTTACACCTAAGCTTCGGGGGCCTGTCGGCTCGGTCCAAGGTACCCCCCGGGGACCTGGCGAACCCAGTTCCTACAGAGGGCAATCCTGCCTAGTACCTCTAGATAAAGAAAAAAATCTGGAGAAATGGTTATTGACAAAAATACTGGCACGAGGACATGAATACAAAAGTTCATTGTAAGAAATAAAAGAGGGTCCAAAACCAAGCCATTGGAGAGTTTGAAACATGAATTGGCAATTTATACGATCAAATGCTTTCTCCGCATCCAAAGAAAGGGCAGCAAGGGGGTCCTTAATTTTTTTGCTAAGGGACATAATATTAGAGAACATTCTAGCATTATCAGAGGCTAAACGACCCTTCACAAACCCAACTTGATCAGTTTTGACCAAGAGAGGGATGATATTATCAAGACGGGTTGCAAGAATCTTAGCAAAAATCTTACAATCATAATTAATTAATGATATAGGGCGATAGTTTTTACAAAAAGAATGGTCTTTATCAGGTTTGGGGATTATATCAATCAAGGCTTCCATAAATGACCCAGAAGCTTTGGCATCAGCAATAAAGAAGTTAAAAAGTTGTAAAAGTTTAGGGGCAATGATAGAATGAAAAGTAGAATAAAACTCCACAGGTATTCCATCAGGGCCTGGTGCTTTTGATTTTTTCAAAGAGTGGATAGCATTAATCACTTCCTGAAGAGTAATATCTTTCTCTAGTGAGTTAAATTCATCTGGAAGAGGCGGGGGAGAAGGGGAAGACCAGAGAAGAAGAATTTTAAGTTGGGATCAGAAGGAAAAGTGTCATCAGAATAAAGAGACCGGTAATACTCATGGAAAACCTCAGCAATCTCTTCATCCGTTGAAACATGGCGTTTAGTAGCTTCGTTAAAAATAGGGCCAACAGTTTTACATTCGGATTTAACTTTTAAGTAGTTTGCCGACATCCTACAAGCCTTGTTCTGACCTCCATGATATTTGGATTTAATTTTAAGCAGAATGTTACAAGCTTCAGTTGTTGCTAATTTCATATACAAAAGGACGGTGCATCGGCCGCCCGCTCGAGTCACTCGAATGATAGCGAATGCACAAGCCTCTTTTTTTTGCAGCTTGTGCATTCACTATCATTCGAGTGACTCGAGCGTGCGGCCGATACACAGGTCGGACCCTTTTATCGCTATTTGCACTGCGGGTACCCACACCGCTAGTTTACTGAGCCCCGACAAAGTTCATTTGAATGAAACGCATTGGCTGAGGTTTCTAATCGGAATAGAAATAAAAGAATTTTGAATTCTATTTGGAGCATCCGAGCACTCTGTTTGGTGCACCGTCCTTTTGTATATGAACTTTTGGATCCTCTTTGCTGGAGAGTATTGGTGCGGCATACTCTGGACGTACTGTGCACAATTTATGGACTTACGCAATATACTCTGAAATATATGTGCATAACCATGGTTAGCCACCTGTTTCTTTTCAATTCATTTAATAGTTGTTGCTAATTTATTGAGTTCGGTCTTTGCTTTTATTAGAACATGAAGGGCATCAGGAGACTTAGAGGTAAAGTATTCGTGGTCTAACGCTCTAATTTTTCGTAATTGATCTTCATATTTGATTCTCGAGGCCTTCTTCTTTTTTGAAACATATGAAATAATGAAGGCACGGAAAGCTGCTTTGAAAGCATCCCAATTATTAGTAATACAAGTAGCTAATGGGTCATTAAAAACAAAAAATTCATTAAAAAAGGTAGTGATTTCTTTGCGGAAGGCTGAATCAGATAGTAAAAAAGTGTTAAACTTCCAGCGACTAAATTTGGAGGAGGTAAGTGTGAGGTCCAAAACTGCATAAAATGGAGCATGATCCGAGATAAAAATGGATCCAATGTCAAATTTATGAATAGAGGGAAGAAGGGACTTACTAACCAAAATATAATCAATTCTAGAACGGGTGTGATGCACATTTGAAAAAGAAGTGTATTTACTTAAATCAGGATTACATGTTTTCCAAACATCATATAATGTACAAGAGGCAATGGCCGATTGGAATGATTTGTGAGTTTTGTCGGGTTGAAATTTGCATTTGGACAATCTATCAGAAAAAGGGTCTAACCATTGATAAAGTCACCAGCCGCAATAATATTGGGACAATCAATTGAGGAGAGAAGGATCTTAATATCATTCCAAAATTTAGGATCAGGTTTGACAGGACCATAAATATTCAACAAGACGAATGTCTTGTTTTGTATCACAATCTTAGCCATTATCCAACGTCCATCATCATCATTTTGAGTAGATAAAATTTGGACCGATAAAGCTTTATGGAACAATATTGCAACACCCCCTTTCTTGTTAGATGCAGAAGAAAAAACAACCTGTCCCACCCATTGTCTTTTCAACTTTAATGATTCCACAGCAGAACAATGAGTCTCTTGACGAAAAGCAATTTGGGAATTGAGTTTAGATAAGTGGGATAGTACCTTTTGTCTTTTTACTGTATTACCAAGACCCCGGACGTTCCACGTAACAAAATTACACATGATGGAGGTTTGGAAGGGAAGAAGACACGTGGAGTAGATACACTGCAGGGATAAGACTACAAGAAAAAAAAACACCATACAACAAAATTACATGAAGAACATCCAACAAGAAAACCCACAAAACTGGAATACATTAACTCCAAGATAATAAGAAAAAAGAATAGGAAGTGAATAGGAAAGGAAAGAGAAAAGAAAAAGAAGAGGAAAAGAAGAAAGGACAAGGAAGGGTGAGAAGTAAAATGAGAGGTAATGTATGAAAAAGAGGGTAAAACAAAGAATGAGAAAAAAGGAAAGGAAGGAAAAAGAAGAAAATGAACAAACAGATCAGGGTAAAACAGCCCTATCTGTATGAGGAAGAAAGAGCAATAAAGGAAGAGCATGTTGGCGCAGAGCGGGGCGGATCTCATAAGGAAAAAATAGGGAAAATAAGAACCTAAAGAAGTAGAAAAAATGAGAGAAAAGAAGATGATGAGAAAAACAAAAGAAGATAAGAGATGGAGAATGGGAAGAATTAATGATAATGAAGCAAAAGAGCACTATGAAATATAGAACACATAAGTCAGAAGAATAAAAGGGAGACGTTAATAGATAAAGAAAGGAGGAAAGGAACAGAAGAAAGAAGATCAGGGATTAATATCCATTCCAGTAGATAAGAGGGAGAGCAGGAAGCGTTTCAGCTTTTCAGGATCATCAAAGGATTGTGAGCGCCCATTATGAGTAATTTTGCACAGACAAGGATGAAGAATTCCATATTGAATATTATGATATCTCATCTGAGGTCGCAATGCTAGGAAATCTTTCCGATGTCCTGTGAAATAAAAATGTTATGACCAGAGCAATTAAGACAACGCTTAACTCTAACAGCTTTCAAGACAGACATCAATTCAGTAAATTCCAGAAAAAGCTTAATGATTCCACAAGGTTTTGCTGGGTTGGAAGTAGGTCGGCCAAGACGATGCGCTCTTTGGATATTAAGGGGTGCATTTGTGGATGGAAGATTCAGGAGTTCAGAAAGTAATTTTTGAAGAAAAAGTACCATATCTGGACCTTCAACATTTTCCGGCAAACCATACAGGCGTAGGTTATTGTGACGATTACGATATTTCAAATCCTCGGTGTGTAATTTCAATTTATGAATTTCCTGCTTCAACAATGGAATTTTTGTAGAAATATCATGTAGGCCACTGAACCGCTGTTCCAAGTCCAATACCTTACTTTCAATGAGAATCCACCTCTCCTCAATTTGTTGTAATTTTTCATTAGTTGTTGTCATGAAAGGCTGAAGGCCTCGAACTTCATCTAGAATAGAGTCTAGAACAGGATTCTGAGAGGAATGGATGGGAGTTGGTGGGTCATTTTTATGATGTTTAGGTTTCGTGCCCGTGATGGAGGAGCGAGCAGAATGTGAGTCATTAGCCATGTTAGTGAGAATAACAGGAGATCTCTGTAAATAACGCAAGTGGCAGACTCAGCAGATGTGAAGTTACTGGGATTTACAAGCAACAAAATTGGCTTAAGAAAAGCAAAGCAAATATTCCTCAAGGAAAAGCCAGAGAAAAGCAGAGTTAACCCTTTGTTGTATTTTTATGTGGTAGCGAGAAAAATATGACAATAAATGTGAGCTCAGCGGCTATGAAATAGCGGCCGCTCACATCTACAAATAGTACCACAAAAAGCAGGGCTATCAGCAGTTGAAAAATGTACGTCCAAGCATACCTAGCTCGAGGCAAAGGGCCATAAAAATATAGCAGTAAATCCGCAGTTAATAATAATTCCTTTCAATTAGTAGCAAGGTTAGTAAAAAAAACAAGTGTCACAATTGCTGGTCATAAGTGCTGGTCGAATGGAAGAAAATGTAGTGATATTGTGAAAGAAAGTCATAGCAGAGAAGCATTTCCATAGCAAAACAAGGCAAAAGCAGCAAGTAAAAAGTATCTTCCACACATGGCTGCTTTAAGGAACACAAAAAGCGTCAAAAACTGCAGAATTCCTTGAAAAACACTGCATGTTTAGCAGAAGAGAAGAGTAGCAGGTTAAACTGATGCCAGAATAAACAAAACAATTAGTAGTGTGGAGAAAATAATTTTACCGGACCATAGGAGCACTCGCAGGTGCGACGACCTAAAAGGGCGGCCACCCGCGAATTGTGTGAGGAGAGTAGTATGGAAGCCCCACCGACATCACCCGATGCAGAAAAGCACCGCAATCACCCTCAAAGTAGGCGATGCATCTTCCGACAGCGAAGGCAGCAGTCTGCAGGGAGAGAGACGTCCTGAAAACGGCTCCAAATAAAGATTGAATTCCGCCGATGCGCGGAGTTCACTGAGGATCCGCCATTCCGCTACGGCGTCAAGCCACGCCCCCCCATCTAACTAGGTTTTTGAAGAGCGTGGAGAGTCCTATGATGAAGCATGACACCTGGTGGTGTGTGAGAAGAACATCCCATCACATTTCCGTGTATGGCTAGGAGCAGGCTGGTATAACATGAATATAGAACATAATGTGATAGATTAGGAAATGGTTTAAAAAAATCACTAGGGTGTTGTTTTTGTGTATAAAATGTTTTTTCTGGAGGGCAGTTCACCTTTGAGGTGTATAGCCTCTGGTTCTCTACCATGGATATTTTCCAGGATTTTTGTGACTTGTTGCTTGCTATTTTCCATTGCTGTCATATCCTTCGTTTTTCTCTTTAGAAATTGTGATAGCTGATTAGAAGTTATGGGGTAGAAGCCATTTTTTTGTTTGCAATCTTCGCAGGGTGACTTCATTTAAACCCTTCTTTTTAAAATTCTGCATAGTACTTCATGCCAGGCACCACTTATTCCCTACAAATGTACTATGAATGTGAGGTTACATGTATGGTTTGCAAATGAGAAGACCTGCACATGTTTCTGGTGTAGGTTCTATCCTTGCCCTCTGCATGTCACTTCTGCTATCCATTCCCACTCACCCATATTAGCTCCAGAGCAGGTTAGAATTGTGAGTATCTAGGCTGCATCTACAAGTGAGTCTACATGAATGTTCCAAAATACTGTTTTGAGCAAGCTCTAGCTGGTCAGCTGTGTCCTCCAGTGTGATGAAATTTTGCAAAGGAGGGACATGTCCACTTTCTCACACTTGAGACAAAGAACATGTACCCTTCCACCCTGTCTGATCTCCCATATCCCGTGTCCAGTTCAGGTAGAAAAACTGCTGCCCCATTAACAGCCTCTCATTTGTGGTCCATCTGTAGGAAATTCTCAAACACAATGCGTATTATTGTATGTCTTTTATCGTCATAGTTTCTGAAACTCGGCCACAAGTATGGGATATGTGGTGTGCGTCTATGACCATCTGATCAGCTCACCTCTGACTTCTTGGAATCACCATGTCGCACCACAGAGGACAAATTGGCCAAGGGGTAGGACTCAACATAGCTGTCCTCTATTGGAGCAAAGTCTCTAGGTCTAAGGAATTACCTGATGTTGCTGTGCGTTGAAGCAAAAGAGGCAGGCAGCCATTCATGCAGAGTACTGGCACAAGCTCAACTCTGAGGAACAGCTGCTGCTTTTAACCTCCTGTTGTTACCTGCTATCTGTAAGTAGACCCCTTATCAAAATTGGAGTACTGCAGCCCAGGTTAGCAAAGAGACCTTTCAACTTATGATTGTTTTCCTGTACTTCACTTTGTACCCCTTGGAACAGAACCCTGGTACCTTTACCCCTGCAGAGACTTTGACTGGAAATTGAAAACCTCAAAAAATTACTTGGCCCGGATCCTCCTGTGTGCATCTCCCCATCACTGATGCTTCTCCGCACTGTTCACTTGTGAAGGTTACAACATGAACATCAACTTTTGTATTTGGATTACCAGCCACCTCTGTAGGGCAAACTTTTACCTCCTGAATATAAACCCCTTAGACAAGGTGCTGTGGACTTAGGCCTATTATTGCTAGGTTGGTATGTCGTTTATTGTGTGGCACCCTCCTTTTATGTGTCAATCAGCATCTTCGAGACGTGGACCTTTCTCACCAGCATCAGAAATGAGACTTGATGCTACCACACCCAATCGCATCAGTCCCCAAACCGGATCTAAAACGACCATCTTCTAGTGTGCCCTGTCAGTTAAACCCAAACCTTTTTTCGTACTGGGATACACATTCACCAACAGACGCATACATAGCACTGAGCTACGAATGCTTCCATCTACACTCTACTTGCCCACCAACCTGCTACATTAAGATGATTAAGAAAGGTGAAGACAGATGTTCTTCCCTGCTCTAGAGCAGAAGCACAGACATCACTGATCTGTTCTAAATAATAGTTTAAAACCTAGTCATATACATTGATCATCATGTTAGCAAAATAATAAGTTTTACTGAAGCATCATTTTGTAAATAAAAGTCCTACCACTGCCAGAGCAATCAAATGCTTCCAGATTATAGAAAATGTTAGGTGTATCCGGGTTTCGAAACCTACATCTTTCTTCAAAAGCAAGTCTTGACTTCTTGGTCTTCTGCCACCCGAGAAGCAAAGACTAAGAAAAAGTTCTTGACATTGTAGTGAGCTTTCTTAGTGCCTCCCAGCATCTTGGTCCACCGATTATAAAGCTTTACATGTCTAAAAGGGTGCCCAGTACCTATGTGTGCGCCACAGTCTGAAGAGCTGGAGAAACACTGTGCAATATAATTGTTATAGTGGATGGTCACCCAAAGGGTAACATGGCTCTGAAACTAATAGGATGTGAGTGCCTCCATGTGTGATCTGCTAGTTATCTGAATGGAACCAAATAGGTCTTCGTACCAAGCACACCAAGATTACTTCAGAGGTTTGAGTTTTCTCACATACTTAATTGCAGCATCAAACCTCTCTGGTCCCAACTGTGAACTTGAGAAGTCTCCAGGTACACCTGTTTGTCTTCTTTTTTGGTTATAATAAAGTGAAGTCCAACACAAATTGGTCACTAAACAAGCATTTCTAGTTTGATCTTGCAGGACTTCAATTTTACACAAGAATCCCTGTCAAATGAGCACTTCTGGACTCATTTGCAGTAGTACCTATTTGCAAAAATACTACTGTTGCAATCATTATATATGAACAATTGATCTCAAACCTGACAAATAACTCTGCATGATATTAGCACGCTATTAGCTCGTGGGACAAAACTGTATTCTACAGAAACTGAGTAAGCAATCCAATACAGTAGACAAAAGTTCCTGGGGGCTCATTCAAACTACACATTACAAATTCAGGTAGCTTTAGAATAAGTGTTGCCCACTTCGCATTTATCAACAAATTAATGTAGCAGTCAAAATTGTATGAACAGTAATCTTGTGTTTAATTTATAATAATTTACAGGCACATGCATCAAAGGAAAAACCGGTCGCAAATGGGCACATTCTCAGAATTTGCCCCTTTGCGACCGGTATTTTTGCATTTGGGATGCATCATCCCAAATGCAAAAATTGCAATTTAAGGAATCTCTAATTTGCGATTCCTTAAATTGCGATTGAAATTTAAGAAATATCAAATTGAGGTTCCTTAAATGCAATGAATGAAAGTTAGAAAATTAGCGATTTCGCTAATAGGAGTAGCAAATTACCATGAAGTTGAACTTCATGGTAATTTGCAAAAACATTGAAAAATGCACTTTTGTGCATTTTTCAAAGTTTCATGTTGCGCACACACATACCCTTAGGGCATGTGTGTGTGCAACATATCTGCACAGATCAATTTCAGAGGTGCAACAGGGTGACATTTTGATACCCTTGTACCCTTGAAATTGCATGAGCAATTTGCGAGTACCTACTGGTACTCGCAAATTGCTCATGCAATCTCCATTTCATTCCTATGGGCCTGGAGGCCCATAGGAATGAATGGGACAGCATTCCTTAATTGCGGATAGCAATTTGCAAATAGCAATTAAGGAATATGTAGGAATCGCTATTTTTATAGCGATTCCTATATACATAGGCTTTTGCGATTCCTAAATAGCGATTCCTTAAAAATCGCTATTTAGGAATCGCAATTCCTTCTGTTGATGCATGTGGCCGTTATTTTTCACAAAGAAGGTGCTCTAGTAGAAAAAAATTAAAATGGTGCAGTGCATCTGAGGAGTGATCCGTTTGAATCCGCTTATTATGTACAAATAAATGCATCAAAGAAACTTGGTTGCCAGTGGCTACAACGTTTTATGGGAAAATCGGTGCATTACGTATAACAACCCGCTCAGAACGACATCTAGTGTCATATGGCAGTCCAAGATATGGTAGATCCTCAATGTTGTTAGCGCTAATGTATTAGAAATGTTCTCATTACTGGCCAGCAGCTCTCCATGAGATTAGGACACTTGGGATTGCAGCTCCTGCCTGTTGTTCCCAGTTATTTCAATGTTGGCATATGAACTAAACTAAGGTGCCCTGGCGCAATGCAGAAGGATAAACTGAGAAGACCAGACCTATTGTGTATAGAGCCGAGTTTGTCAGTCTTTTCTAAAAGATAGCAGATCTTGTGTTTTAGGGAAAGAAAGAAATAGAGAATTCAAAAGGCGTGCAGCATGACAAAAGATGATCTGCCTCCAGCGTGGGAAGAGCGCAGTCTACAAACAGGAGGGTAATGTAGGAACTTCTGCTGAAGAAAGTGTTGTATTATACCATTGAGGGCACTATGTGCGCAACACAGTGACTTAAAGCTAGTCCTCTTTAGTACTGGTAACCAGTGAAGGGAGTAAAGCTCGACTGAAGGGGAAATGTGGTGAGGCTAGCATAACGCATAGCATCGTTTTGAATCCCCTGAAGTCTTTTTAGAAGCCCTACAGATGAGCCCAGAAAGAGAGGATTGCAGTAGTCCAGACAACTTAAAATAATCAACTTGAACACCAGTGAGAAAGCCCAAGTTGGATGCTGTTGTAATTTATTTCGTACCAAGAGCGTAAAACAGGAAGACGATGAGTGTTTAGCCTGCCTGGTAAGGGAGAGCTTATTATTCAGATGGAATACTAAATTGAGAACCTGCTCAGCAGGTTTTAAAGCAGCAGGTCACAATGGATTGTGGATAGAAAGAGGAAAGTAGTTGTTAGAATAGAATATCTGATTTGTCCTCACTAAATTTCAAGGAATTATGAGCCAAACACTCAGGAAAAACAGGGACCGCATTATGCACTGTCTTGTCAACAGAAGTCAGTAGTTGGATTTCATCTGCACAGTTCATGAATGTATTCCCATAGGATCATATAAGCTAAGCTAGCAAGTGGATGTATACGTAAGGGAGTGGAACTTGTTGCAGAAGCCTAGGGCACTCCCAAAAGCCAATGCCTTGAATTCAGAGCGGAAAGGCAGGAGATGAACAACCTGACTCCTGCCCTACAAATATGACCTGTACAATGTAAGAGGTAGGTCGGCCCTGAAAATCCGACTCAGCCAACCTTGATAACAGAAAGTCATGAGATATCATGTCGAGTGCTGCAGACAAATTGAGTAACATCAGGACACACAACTGTCTGGTGTCAGCTGAAGTTAATCAGGGATTGAGATTAGGGCGGTTGCAGTCCTGTGGGCAGGACAGAAGCCTGATTGTGTTGGGTCTAGAACCTTGTGCTGTTCCATGATGTGTCTGTTTCTTTTTCTCTGTAAATCTATGTTTTCTCATCCATCCACTTCTTCCATTTGTCCACCCTTCTTTCCATCCCTCCATCTTCCCCATCCATCCTCTCCATATTGCTTATCTCCATCTATTCACCGGTCTCTCCATCCCTCTCGTCAGCCTTCTTTCCGTGCTTCTATCCATCCCTCAAACTTCCTTTCTTTCCCTTCATCCTGCTGTGTTTCATTTGTTCCACCAACCCGTAGCTCTCTCTGTGTTATCATTGTCTTGCATTGGTATTTATGACCTTGTTTTAGGAGAGGAGGGTTTTTTCAAAGTCAAAAGAGCCGTATCCAACAGAAGAGCTGCTAAAGTTGGGAGTTCATGGTACTCCTGTTTGCCCTTGCTGTTAGTCGGGGTGGGTAGGTTGGTTGAGTAATTTTAGTACAGCAGACAGGCAGTGGCCTAATGCAAAGCGATGGGGAACCCCTAAAGAATGTGAAGATGGGTCTTTTTGTTTCTAGTATCTCACTGAAATGAATTTGCCTTGGGCGGAATGTGGAGGCGCCCTGAAGGAGTGTGGGTGGGGGTCTGGCAGGTTGGGGTAGTGGGTAGGGGGTCGTGTCGCATGAGCTTACGTTATGCCGCTGAAAACCAAAGGGTAAGCTTTCCTCCTTTGTTAGTGTCATTAGGGACGGAAACGTGGGATAAAAGTAGTTTCTGCTGGGCTCACCAGTATGTCTGCTTGGCTCTGAGACGCAGTGAGCCTGAAGGCGGGGAGTAGACTTCTACTGTATGGACGACAGAGCTGTCACTCATGCTCGAAGCCCGTGGCAGATTCTGAAGAGGCCAGGACGAGAAACGGGTTTTAGAGGAAAGTTTACCATAAAGCATAAAGAACATTCCTAACGTGGGTGCGTGCCAGAGTCCCGTGAGAGGGCCGGACAGCGCCATGGCGATCTAGGGTAAAGGGCAGAAGCAGCCAGGAGCCAAGGTTTATTTGCAAAGCCCAGCAGCAGAATGCACTGCAATCTGTCTAGAAACTTCCTGCATGGAACAAAATGACATGTATATGTGTTCGTTTGTGTTTTGGGTGAAGGTATATGACGGAAGTAAGACATGTTCTCTACTGCAGAGCAATCATCAAAGTGTGGAAGTGCATGCATAGGATTTAAAGTGCTCCCGCGCCATCTCATAACATGTGCTTGTTTGTTTTAACGCCTGGAGGCCGAGATTTGTCAACACCGGTGGTGCGTCTCAGAAGCTACCAACCCCGTCGTGTTGCTGTAGGAGTTACTTTCCAACGCAAATCGTGTGTTCGTGCTCTTGCGCTCTACCTTGTATTTGCAGTAAATGTCCCATTACTTCAAGAACATGATAGTGAGTGGTTTCTAAAAGCCTGCAGTCAAGGTAACGTTATCACCGGTCTGATATTTCAGTGGACTAATGTATCCAGTGTACCCTTCTGTGTGCATCCAGAGGACCCCCTCGCCTTCACCCTCTTACCTTATGCAGCTGACACTCGAGGGTGAGGGAGGCTCCCTTTGCCCCCTTGGCACCAATATGGGGATCCAGGGTTCAGACTTCTCTAGATGCCGCTGCCCTCAGGCAGTATGTGCCAGTCTGTGCAGCCCGAACATGTCCTCTGGGATGAGACCACCAATGTACCGGCACCGACCCACAAGGATTGCACACAAGTGGGGCACTCATTTACCAGCACCACAACCAGTATCTGGAACTCCCATCCATGTCACTCAAAACCCAGCCTGATCTGCTCGCCTTCAAGAAGCTACAGAAGCGAACCTCTCCAGGCAATCCCCACTCTTCCTGATGAGCCCGTTGTGCTGCTTTCGCCCTTATCAAGAAATATCTCCTTCGGTTGTAGTTCACTGGGTGTTTGTAAAGCATATCTATTCCTCTTAAGCTAAAGTAGCGCTATAGGAAGTCACAGATCAATAGAAGGAATGGAAAAATGGTACAGGAGACAATCTAGAATTATCACTCTCCTCCAAATGCCAATTTCCATTCCCTTGCTGTCTCTCTTTCATAGTGTGTGCTCCTGGGCTGCTCTCAGGAGGGAGACATTGCATACCTCTCAAAAGACCCACAATAAGAAAGAGAAGATCAGAATCCCTATTTTTTTTTAGCACTACTTTGCTCTAATTTGGACCTCGTCAATCTTCTTTCGAGGTCATTTGAGTTGTGTTGAAATTTGGAGGTACTCAGAAGGGAAGGACAGGGCTCACACAGAAACTTTCAAAGTCCTCACAATACAGAAGCATGTCTACGAAACTGCTTGGTAAAAAAACTTCATTTACAGTGTTCTCCCTTGACTAAGCAACTGATTTTAAAATAATGGGATAATGGTTTTTTATAAAAATGTTCTCTTCGGAAAAATTACAAAAAAGTCTCAAGGACCCATTAGTGAATGTTGCCTGCTTTGTAAAGATGATTAAACGCAGCTTTTCTTACAATTTTTAGTTTTTTACCGCCAAACGATCATATGCCATGTACATGCCGCTTTCCCAGACCTAGTGGCTTTTTGGCCAACTGGACTTAGCATACTTGGGGCCAGATGTAGGTAAAGTACATTTAGCGATTCTAAAATACCGAATTTTACCAATTCCGTATTTTAGAATTGGTAAATGCTATGTAGCAAAAAAATCGGTAAACATTACCGAATCGGTAAGATTCGGTATTACCGAATCGGTATTTACCGATTCAGTAATTGCCATTCATTTCTATGGGCCTGGAGGCCTCAGGAATGAATGGCAATTAACGAATCGTTAAATACTGATTTGGTAAATTACCGAATTTGCAATTTAGGCCACCTACATCTCAGTAGCCTAATACCGGTTGGTAACGGCAGAAATTCTGTAATTTCGGTCGTTACCGACCGTTATTGGGCGACCTACATCCGGCCCTGGTTCTTTTAAAACCCAACTTGTAATGCTGGAAGTAAAACTAAAAGTCCCAGAATGCCAAGTACTGCTGACAGAAAAGGCGAACACTGACTTGTGGCGACCCACATGCCAGGAGGAGTCATTGTAGATGTTCTTTTGTTTTCCACATGTAAAGGATTCTATGCTACTCATTGTTGCACAGCAGAGAATGTCATCTTGAGTTTTAAACAAGAATTTGCGATGCTGTTGGCTGCTTACATTTTTGTTTTTTGTCGGTGCTTATTTCATTATGTCTTGGTTTCTGTAAAACGTGATTGTTAAGGGAGCTGATGGGCCCCTGGCAATGCAAAAAGTAATCTAAAAGCATAACATGTTCTTTTGTTTTCATAAAGCAGACACTGCCATAGTAGTACGACTTCACTCCCAGTGATGTTAATCAATGGTTGAAGTGGGCGGACCCTCTGCCCCATCCTGCATGCTGTAGTAGGTGGAAGAGAAATGTGAATCACTCAACAGACCAGTGTCTGAAAAGGGCTGATTGAAGGCTTTCATAGAAAGTATCCTTATATGATTTGAGTAAAATCAGGTCTTGGCTACCGACAGACCTAAAAATACAACTAACAGCACATGCACTTGGAGTTCACTCACTTCTCCAGTTCTACATCACTAAAGCATGTATTCGCTCATTTTGTTAAGGGACTGATTGTTCAAATCTTCTCCTTTCCCCTCAGATCCAGGCACATCCAAGCTGTTCCCGTCAGTGCAGCTGTTGATGTCAAGGATTTCAAAGCTAACATCTTCTTTGAGGAATTAGAAAAGAAACTGCAAAAGGTACCCATAGATTTTATTTTTCGCCCACCTAACCTCCGATTATCTTCAAGCTATTTATGGACATTGAGTATTGACAATCATTTGAAACACAAATAGATGGTACCCTGTAAACCCAGCACTCTGGTTAATGAAATATTTACAGGCTTACGTAATGTTGCAGTGTGAAATATTGTCTGGGTCACTCGAGCACTCCTCCTTCAGCCACCCAGAGATGGTGGAGTCTTTGGACTTGATTAAGAGTTGCTCGTAGTATTCCGACCCATGCGTTAACCCCTGTTTACTCATGAGTTGGAATTACGACTTTGAAGGTATTTTTAAAGCATCCATTATTTATTGTATGCAGCGGTAGAAGTGGAGGGGGATCGGTGGGCACGGCGTGCCCCTACTTCTAAAAATAATTTCAGCCCGTTCCCCTACTTCTTTCTTTGAAAAAAGCATCCCGGGACGGAGAGAATAGTCCTACTAAAAACGATAACTTTTTTTCTGCTTCCTGGGGCTGCTCGCACTTCTCTGTTGAACTCCGGAGGCTGCAGCAGCCCCTCCCTGAGCTCACGCAGACCGAGGGCGGGCCATTGTCATTCCGATTGAGGCTGATTATCTCCTTTGGAATGACAATGCGCCCGCCCACTGCCTGCCGTTATCATATGCCAGCGAGATCTGCATGAGGTGTCTCTGGTATCTGGGTGCAGGCCATGGCTCCTTGTGCAACAAATATAGGAGATGGGTCCGCAAATGTGTAATCAAAGCTTTAAAACAATCCCGCTGGGGCGTGAGAGGTGCGCTGTGGGCAGTGTAATATGCTGTCTGGAAAACACAACCCTGACGTCCACGACACTGAGGAGGCGAGGAAAAGCATTACATTTGATCAAGCTATTTTTATAGACAGTATACTTGTAAAAACACTTGTGGCTGTCAAAGGCGTGCCCGAAGGTGCTTGCTTCTTCTAATGCGTCTTATGGAATATAGCTGTGTTTTTATAAGTGTGTTTTGCTGCTCGGTACGTGATGTATTAAAGGGGAAATCCGGCGAATATTACATTAGTCTCAACACCCAGCAGACGTAATTGAACAAGGGAACATCGTGGGATGCCTATTGTTGGGGATTGTTCGAAATACAGGTCGATAAACAGAACAGGGTTTTCCTTTAAACTGCCAGGCCCCTTTAACTGGAGGACAACGTGATCTTAAGCTCTCCTCTGCGATCCTGTGGCCTTTAAGGTGTGAGGCTCTGCTCAGGGGAGAAGCCAGAAAATCAAAATGCCCCGAACTTTGAACTACACTTATAATGGCAAGCAGCACGTGATGAGAGTGTGCTTTGCACTCCCTAAAAGAGCAGCCTTCACTGCTCCATCCAACCAAGGGAGTAGTCAGAAAATTAGAATGCACCCCATTTTGCAGTAAACCTCTGATGCACACCAAGCAAAATAAGTAAATGTGCCCATCTTCCACTCGAAGAAGTGACGGGGACAGGAGAAGTGACGGGACAGGAGAAGGAGAAGTGAAGTGAAGGGACAGGAGAAGGAGAAATGAAGTGAAGGGACAGGAGAAGGAGAAGTGAAGTGAAGGGACAGGAGAAGAAGAAGTGACGGGGACAGGAGAAGGAGAAGTGAAGGGACCAGGAGAAGTGACGGGACAGGAGAAGTGACGGGACAGGAGAAGTAGAAGTGACGGGACAGGAGAAGTGACGGGACAGGAGAAGTGACGGGACAGGAGAAGGAGAAGTGACGGGACAGGAGAAGTGACGGGACAGGAGAAGTGACGGGACAGGAGAAGTGACGGGACAGGAAAAGTGACGGGACAGGAAAAGTGACGGGACAGGAGAAGTGACGGGACAGGAGAATTGAAGGGGACAGGAGAAGTGATGGGACAGGAAAAGTGACGGGGCAGGAGAAGAGACGGGGGCGGGAGAAGTGACGGGGGCAGGAGAAGTGACGGGGGCAGGAGAAGTGACGGGGGCAGGAGAAGTGACGGGGGCAGGAGAGGTGACGGCGGCAGGAGTGGTGACGGGGGCAGGAGAAGGGAGGGGACAGGACTGTTCCCATTGGGAGCAGAATCTAGACTGATTTGCATATGGCTGGGTCCAACCTGGAATGGCATGGTGAGCAAAGAAACAATGGATTTAGGCCCAGATCCCTGTACTGGGGTGAATGTATGATATTGTTCTGCATTCAGGTGTTCTTTTTGCTACATTATGATTGAGCAGCTAGCTGGCGACATGAATATGAAGGAGCCTTTGTAGGTTTCCGTGAGTCTAGATTCTCCTGAAGAATCCCTTTCTCTTCTGAGCCCTGCTTAACACATGTGTACAGGAGGAGCCCTGTATTCATGACCTCAATGTTTGAGACAAAAAATAATCATGGATTTCTGAACATTGAGTAAAAGCATTAAGGTAACATGTTGTTCCGGCTTATATTTCACACGCTTTACATAAACCTGTATTACCTATGACTGTTTGCTTTTTCCTGAATTAAACCTCAAACATGTTTATCCGTTGTTTTAATTAAATAACGTTATAAGCTGTAACTGGTCAGTGAAATGCTAAACGTACTAAAAATTGGTATGTTTTGCTATTTCTAGCCACGCCCCTGACTCCGCCCACTGATTCAATCTTCGGTTATTCCCGCCCCCTGATTCTCCACCCACAGTTCCCCTACTTTTTTTCCAACACTTCGACCACTGATTGTATGCATTAAATAGCTCCACTTTCGTTAAATTTTGGCAGTTCGAACCTGCCACATTTTTAACAGGGGAAAATATGCGGGGGCAGATTTATGTTTCCTGGCGCACCCCTGCAAATCAGAAGGGATGCGCCAGGAAAGATGCATCCTGCAAGTTTACCTTTGTGCCATCACAGATGCGCCGCATTTACAATGCAGCAAAACGTCACAAGTGCCAGTACTGAGTATTATTAGCTAAATCATTTAATATTAAGACCCATGAAACTCAATCAGCAGGTCCACACTATTTATAGTGCCATTATTCAATTTATTTGGCAGTAAGCTTTTTAATTGCTTATCAAAAACCACTCTATACACACTTTATATTTACAAGGATATCAAAAAACAAACTTCAAGAAAAATCACTACACCATAAAGATACCCACATACATTCAATACAACCCTTGATTCATAGCCTCACTCACTCACACCAATCCAACCTATAGACCACGCAAACCCCTCACAGTGTCCTGCCAACCAAAACTACTTAAATTTAAGGATGGCTACGAACCAGGGAGGCCTCCTCCACACACAGGTCAAACAACCATACAATGACTATAAAATCTCACAGTGGCGCACATCCAACTCAAGAAATTGCCACAATCTACAATGTCCAACAAAAATTACAGGCACCAGCGGACGACCTAATTAGCAACCAGGTTTGTTTGAGAAAGAAACAAGCACAGAAAAGGGGGGTCGACGCGTTTCGAACCCAACAAGTTGCAGGGTTCTCATCAGGACCACAGAATCTATAATAAACAGAGAATCAAATACTCTTATTTAGTTTGAAAGCATCTGCATCTAATGGGTTAAGAAAGCACCAGCTACGGTGCATGCACCCTACCTGAGTCAAAAGGCAGAAAAAATCAGCTGTATCACCAATAGAGAGATGAGGCAGTGTCTAAAAGAAGCAAATTAACAAAAAAACAGTCTTACAAAAAATTGTCCTCACAAAAAATCCGTCCTTTCTAGTCAAACTAAAAGATGTTGAAAAAACTTACAGCGGGGTGTCCCCAGCTAGTCTTCACATAGTTTTGATTTACTGAACAGCATGTACCTGCCAAGCAATGACCAGCGTTTAAAAACTCTGTCATAATCACAAAAGCGTGAAGCTTCAATCTGAAGAGCACAGATTAACGGAGAAGTATCACACAGACATACCTTGTTGCTGTAAAATTCCCCAGTGTTTTGCGCGATCCTCGTAAACTGTGTCCAAATAGATTCAACCAACGAACTGCAAAAGGCAGACAACAAAGCGGCTATTGTATCTCATTGTATGTTAATGCCGTAGAAATAGTTGTTAGAACACTCGAACCGTGATTAACCACCTAAATTCTCCGATTACAGGTCTTTTGAAAAGCTGTTCGCGCACCTCACTCCACCTTAGCGTGTGACGCGGAACATCGTGATGCCTTCTGTGAAGCCGCCGGCCGATGGGAAATGGAGCTTTCAAGGCGGCCTGTAACAATGAACTTTATTAACAATCACAGTGCTGCACACGTTGCAGCATATTTATCTTAGTTTGTACACCCTGCGCGAAGGTCAAAAATATAAAGCACCAGTATTTTTCATGACCTATAAGGCAGCCATAATCTTGAAAACGAAGCTGCATGAGATGATATTATATGGATGAAAATTACAATAAATGGAGCATAACCACGGACAAATTCACCCATTGTCAAAAAGAGACAACTCATCTAGCATCATCTTAATGGTAAACCTCTCTCTCATTCAGCTAAGCAGTACCACACCGGACCAAACCTATTGCAGTTTAAATATTTTGGAAACTTCATTAAGTCCATGGATGGCTGTATTGAATTTCATGATTACTAGAGCTTCCCGTTGGGCCAACCGGTTCTCAGTGCCACCACCCCAAGCATCTACTTCAATTTTAGATATTACAGTCTATTTCAAATCTCTTTCAGAGTGACCTTTCAATTTCCAATGGTTCACCAAAGGCGCATTTTAGACATTTCTCTTGAGGTGCTTTTCTCCTTTTTGAAAGCAAAATGCGGGGCTTGCACCAGTGCTTTATCCAGATTTTTACCTAGATGCCAGTTTTGATTAATAATTTTCTTCAACTGGTTAGCATTCGGGCAGAATGTCGTGACACACACTAGCCTCTATGTCTGTGGTTTCACTTTTTTCTCCAGGAGTGTCTCTCTAGGCAATCACCAAGCACGACGCAACACATTCAAGTTTTTTAGGATACCCTCTGTCCGCCAAGCAGTCCCTCAGTTTATTTGCTGGGAAGAGGTATTCGTCTTTGAAGGAACAATTTCGACGAGTTCTAAGAAACTGACCAAAGGGCAGATTTAGTTTCAAGCCCATTGGAGGATTACTTGAGTTATGGAGAGCCTTATTCCTGTCCGTTGGCTTCATGAACAAAATGGTGGCCAAGCCGCCCTCAGAGAGATAGACTTCAACATCAAGGAAAGTGATCCGGTTCTTTGAAGAGTGACAACTGAACTTGATGTCCTCTGTCCTGGCATTAAGCCAGCCGCAAAACTCATTACGTTGTTCCTGTGTCCCAGACCATATCAAAAAGACATTGTCTATATAGCGCATACAATTGGAGATGCACTCTTGAAATGGATTGTTATTATACACAAATTTCTCTTCATACAGACCCAGGAATAACACTGCTAGTTCCGGCGCAAACGGACACCCTATGGTGACACCCTTTATTTAATAAAATAAGTCAGAGCCAAAACTGAAGTAGTTCCTTTGTAATGCGAACTTAGCCAATTCAATGATAACATTTGTGGGTACTCCAGTAGGTCTTACTCTTGTTTCCCAAAAATATGTTAGTACCTTTAAGGCATCGTCCTTAGGGATTTGAGTATAAAGAGATACTACATCCATTGTTACCATGATGTCCTATCATGAAATTCAACTGTCGACAGCCTGTCAATAATCAAAGAACACCAAAGGACACTTTTGCTTATTGTGAGGAGCATATACAGAGGTTAATGAGCGCACCACCGGTGTTTGCTTCCGCTATGTTGAGTCTGACTGCAGAAACACAGAATGAATCGGAAAGATTGATCAGGCTTCGTAAAAAACAAAGCCTAGTACTCCCGGGCCGGGCTCCAGATTGATTACCACGCACCCGGGGCTCTGTAACTACCGCTCCGTTGGGTCTTGGGAGCATATACGTATACCCTGCCTATCTCAGGGGAAACGAGTTCACTGTATAGACGTTTATTGCCTGATTATGCAAAACGCCTAACGCGAAACTAAGAGTGACGGGTGCCTCTTTAGACAGCATTGAGTACTCTTACACTCCATAGCACGCCATGCCGTATTCCCTAAACTAAACATGCCATACTCTAACTGCTGCCTGAAAATATAAACCCTTTAAGTAGCTACACTAATTTCTATTTGTGGAGGACGTCTTGCTGTATTACTTTTGGGGCATTAGACATTGTTATTTGTTACAGGCAAACATTTTAAATGTCACTATTTTTCCTGCACTGGGGTATATAAATTAAAGAATTGTAAACCTACTCATACACCACCGCATGGTTTGACTCCTGAAGAGTAGAAGATGTCGGCATTAATAGTAAATTTATGGTACCAATCAAACCAGCACTTTGACTTAGTAAACGAATAGCAGACCAATACCTTCCTTTTTGTATTAAATATTTTCTTTTTGCACCCAGCCAAATCTTGGATGTCTGCACCCGATGTACAACCCGCCGGGTACTGTTGTTGCATTTATACTTGAACTTTTAGGTGAGTCTGTGTTCAATCCACCTACTGTATTGCTGTTGCTGCTTTTACTGTTTTTTTCACAGAGGCATGCTCACCACCTTGCTCACTGAAGTAAAACACCCACTTTGATTTTTATTAGTTTTAAAACCACTTTGCTAGCTGCACTTAATCTAGCATGATACATGGAATGTACGAAGTAACCGATGTGTGTTTACAATGTAAGACCTGTTGTGATTTACTCATTTCTCTCCCAATTCAGGCAGATGCAGCTCAACACAGGTACACTACCACATGGAGGAGCTTTTCCTGGTTGTGAAATTTTAAATTGACATATTAGATACACTGATATATCACATATAAACGTAGACAGTTTTTTCCTTTGAAGATACTTTCTTTATTGAGGTCCTGAAGAATCGCGAGTCAGTGTACACACACGAGAAACATGTCGACCGTCTAGAGCACTCACTAACCTACACTCATTAAGGAAACATAGTATTCCAGTGAGTACAGGTTAGTCCTTCCTTTTAATTAAAGCAGGGGACCCGCAGAATAAACTTGACCCTGGTACTCCTAGCTTTATTTTAACCCACACATACGTCTACGATCTTCTGGCCACACACCCGCACTTCATCTGACGGCAGTTGGATAAAAGATCTCCGCCAAAGTGCCCCTCTTTGAGGTGTTACCCGTTGGGTATTGCACCACCGACCCAAGGAGGAGCAGCCCAGATGATGAAGCATGACACCTGAAAGGGTGTGTGAGGGTATTACATACAACAAAATGGATGCCCATCTGTAAGGACCCATTGTGACCCTACAGGATCCATAAACTAACAGTACACGTACATTCTTCCACTTGAGGAACAGCCCAGCACTTTTTGTAACCATTTCGTAAAAATCAAACCAGAAACTATCTGCATGGACATTTTCTTTTGCAGCATTTGAGAGCAGGGTCCAGCCCTGGAGGACTTCAAATTCGGAACTTCCCAGTGGTCTTTATTGATGACCCTGAGTATAAAAAGGGATATAGTTTCATTGAAACCAAGTGCAGTAGGGACCTTATGGTCCTGACTGTGGAGACGGCTCATAGGATCTCACTTAAACAATTGGAAGAAATAGCATTTCTTGAGATAGAGATCAGAAATAATCAACTCATCACTGACGCCAAAACTTTGTTGGATAGAGTTGAAAAAGAGATTTTGGTATTCAAAGATTACACAGTCACTCAGAAAGGGAACAAATTTGAAATAGACAAAAAAAACTTCTCACTTGAGAACGTTTATCTGTTTATACAACAGGAATTCTACACACGGGCGGAATCAAGATGTTTCCTTTTGGATTTCCAGGGGAGATCAAGGAATACATTTGTCACCTTCTCAGATACATCATCTTTGTCAGGAGGTGAAACGGACAGAAGTGACTCACGTGCAAATACAAACAGAAGAGGCAATCTGCCACGGCAACAGAATCCACTGCCTTTTTTAGGCTGAGGCCAACAAAGACAAAGAGGCCGGAACCAATACAACAACCAACCATGCGAAATGACCACCCGGAGACAGTACTACAAGAACTAAGACTGTCTCCCATTTTTAATCTGTCAGACCGCGGGTTGTCGGATGCCGAAATCTCTGTGTTGGAAAAAGGGCGTTCATTTGTTCCATCGAGACCAACGGATTTTGTGAAGATGAAATTAGAGGCGATGGAGTTCTGTCGGAAGATTTGTTTAAAAACATTCTTCAATGAAAACCTTACTCCTAGTAACTTGGAAGTTACAGGCTTACGGAAGAAATCAGAATTTTGTCCTCCTTCAAAAAAAATTCCTAAGGAGGTGGTAACATTTGAGAAAACAATCCTGTCAGCTATTGGCGAAATGGAAAATCGCAGACAATTTGTGAAATACAATCTTCCTAAGACTCAAAACGAAGCTATCTTCTCCCTGAAAAATGACACCTCGCTGTTCGGTGGGTTCAGTGGTCCTTTGGATGCCTCGAAATATACAACCGAAGTCAGGAGGCAAATGGATGACAATAGATACTATAAGAAGGTAGGCAAAAATCCCACCGTGGAACTTCAAGGACAACTATTGGACATCTTACGGAATGGTTTTGAACAGGGGGTATTGGGCCCCAAAGAATATGCCTTCTTACAGAATAAACATCCAAGGGTTCCGGTTTTTTATGTTCTGCCAAATGTCCAAAAAGATGACAAAAGTCCACCTGGGAGGCTAATAGTCTCGGGGTGCGATTCCCTAATTGAACCCACTTCTAAATATATTGATTTCTTTCTAAAACCTTTCATCCAGAACATTCCGAAACATTTACAGGACACCACAGTTGAATTTGATGATATTAAAGACATCATGGTAACAATGGATGTCGTATCGCTATATACTCAAATCCCTCAGGAAGCTTTACTGACATATTTTTGGGAAATAAGAGCAAGACCTACTGGAGTACACACACATTTTATCATTGAATTGGCTAAGTTCGCATTACAAAGAAACTACTTCAGTTTTGGCTCTGACTTCTTTTATCAAATAAAGGGAGTCACCATGGGGTGTCCGTTTGCGCCGGAACTAGCTGTGTTATTCATGGGTCTATATGAATAGAAATTTGTGTATAATAACAATCCCTTTCAAGAGTGCATCTCCAATTGGATGTGCTATATAGACGATGTCTTTTTGATATGGTCTGGGACACAGGAACAATTTAATGAGATTTGCGGTTGGCTTAATGCCAGGACAGAGGACATCAAGTTCAGTTGTCACTCTTCAAAGAACCGGATCACTTTAAACACCGCCAAAACCAACCTACACGAAGGGATGAAAGAAGTAGCCGAGTGGATGAAGAACAGTCGTTTAAAACTGAACTCGGACAAAACGAAAGTCCTCATCTTAGGATCATCCCCCTCTGCCTGGGACGACTCATGGTGGCCACCGGCCCTGGGAACTGCACCCACACCTACGGACCACGCACGTAACCTGGGCTTCATCCTGGACTCCTCCCTCTCGATGACCAGACAAGTCAACGCCGTCTCATCATCATGCTTCAACATCCTACGCATGCTCAAAAAAATCTTCAGTTGGATCCCCACTGAAACAAGAAAGACGGTCACCCACGCACTGGTCACAAGCCGACTGGATTACGGAAACACCCTGTACGCCGGAACTACAGCCAAACTTTAGAAAAAACTCCAACGCATCCAAAACGCCTCAGCCAGACTCATACTAGACATCCCCCGCCAAGCTCACATTTCCGACCACCTGAAAGACCTCCACTGGCTCCCCATCAACAAGAGAATAACGTTCCGTCTCCTCACCCACGCACACAAAGCCCTCTACGATCTAGGACCCGAATGCCTCAACACACGCCTGTCCTTTTACACCCCCACCTGCCAACTACGATCGTCCAATAAAGTCCTCGCCGCAATTCCGCGCTTCCATAGATCCACCATGGTGGGAAGATCCTTCTCCTACTTAGCGGCCAAAACCTGGAACTCTCTCCCCACCCACCTCCGCCTTACACAGAACCACCTCTCCTTCAGAAAGCAACTAAAAACTTGGATATTCGATAAGTAAAGTACCCCCCCTCCCTCAAGCGCCTTGAGACCCTCTGGGTGAGTAGTGCGCTATACAAATTACTGAACTTGAACTTGAACTTAAGTATTTATCCAAGGGGCTTGAAAAAAAATCTGCCTTTTGATTAGTTTCTTAGAATTCGTCGAAATTGTTCCTTCAAAGGCGAATACCTCTTCCATGCAAATAAACTAAGGGACCGCTTGGCGGACAGAGGGTATCCTAAAAAACCTTTGAAGAATGCGTTTTGTCATGCTTGGTGGGTGCCTAGAGAGACACTGCTGGAGAAAAAAGTGAAACCAGAAACAGAGAGGCTAGGGTGTGTCACGACATTCTGCCCGAATGCTAACCAGTTGAAGAAAATTATTAATCAAAACTGGCATCTACTTAAAAATCTGGATAAAGCACTGATGCAAGCCATGCTTTTTGCATTCAAAAGGGAGAAAAGCAATGCCAACCACATTGTACGCGCAGAGATGCCGAAGTCAAATAGAATGATTATTAGAAGTATGGTTGGATTAGCCCCCTGTAATTGACATCTTAAATGTGGTTTGCATTCATGCTGTGATCAGACATTGGAAAGCGCAGTGTTCTTGCATTAAGGAACGAATAGGAGACATGAAACTTTTACAAATTGTAAATCAAAAAATTTGGGGGCATATTATCAAGACAGGCGATAAAATTATCGCCACTTTAGCGGCAGAAAACTGCTGCTGCTAAAACAGCGACAATGGGCTTGATAATATGCTCCATGGAATTCCAATTGAAGCCCATGTTAGATGTTCTTCACATCTAACATGGGCTTCAACTGGAATTCCATAGAGCATATTATCAAGCCCATTATCGCCTGTCTTGATAATATGCCCTTTGGTGTATGGAATTCTGTGTCCGTGCCCTAAACTACATGTGGACAAAACTAGTCCAGAGATTCGCCAAAGAGTCACACAGCATAAGTCAAGACTCAAGAGAAATGTCGAAAATGCACCTTTGGTGAACCATTGGAAATTGAAAGGTCACTCTGAAAAAGATTTGAAATGGACTGTAATATCTAAAATTGAAGTGGATGCTCGGGGTGGTGACACCGAGACCCAGTTGGCCCAAAGGAAAGCTCTACTAATCATGAAATTCAATACAGCCATCCATGGACTTGATGAAGTTTCCGAAATATTTAAACTGCAATAGGTTTGGTCCTGTGTGGTACTGCTTAGCTGAATGAGAGAGAGGTTTACCATTAAGATGATGCTAGATGAGTTGTCTCTTTTTGACTATGGGTGAAGTTGTCCGTGGATATGCTCCATTTATTGTAATTTTCGTCCATATATTATCCTCTCTTCTAGTCAACTGTAGTGATATTTGGTCTGCATTGGGTATTAGACAGGATGGCAATAGACAGGCCCTTGACCTGAAGCATGAAATGCCCCTTATTGATAATCATCACACATCATCCTGGACTTTGGATGTGGACAGATGTTCCTTCAATGCAGTATGTGGTTGTAAAAATAAGATCAGTGCAAATTGGAGTGTCCAACTTCGTGATGTGTTTTAGTGGCGTTGGTGTGGTCACAGCCTTTTTTAATCAAAAGGTGTCCAGAATCATGTTGTTGATGCAACTTATGGGTCCTGGGATGTAATTAATTTACGAGTGCGGATTCTCGTTCAAGTTACGTATATGGCATAAGCATGCCGCTTCGTTTTCATGATTGTGGCTGCCTTATAGGTCATTAAAAATACTGGTGCTTTATATTTTTGACCTTCATGCAGGGTGTACAAACTAAGATAAATATGCAGCGACGTGTGATTGTTAATCAAGTTCATAGTGACAAGCTGCCTTCAAAACACCATTTCCCATCAGCCGGCGGTTTCACAGAAGGCATCGCGATGTTCTGCGTCACACGCTAAGGTGGAGTGAGGTGCAAGGACGGCTTTTCGAAAGCCCTGTAATCGGCAAATTCAGGTGGTTAATCACTGTTGGAGTGTTCTAACAACTATTTCTACGACGTTAACATACAATGAGATATCAATAGCCGCTTAGTTGTCTGCCTTTTGCAGTTCGTTGGTTGAATCTATTTGGACACCGTATACGAGGATCGCTCTAAACACTGGGGAATTTTACAGCAACAAGGTATGTCTGTGTGATACTTCTCCGTTAATCTGTGCTCTTCAGATTGAAGCTCCACGCTTTTGTGATTACGATGACGTTTTTAAATGCTGGTCATTGCTTGGCAGGTACATGCTGTTCAGCAAATCAAACCTATGGGAAGACTAGCTGGAGACAATCCCCTGTAAGTTTTTTCAACATCTTTTAGTTTGACTTGAAAGGACAGATTTTTTTGTAAGACTGTTTTTTGTTAATTTGCTTCTTTTAGACACTGCCTCATCTCTCCATTCGTGATACAGCTGATTCTTTCTGCCGTTTGACTCAGGTAGGGTGCATGCATCGTAGCTGGTGTTTTCTTAACCCATTAGTTGCAGATGCTTTCAAACTAAATAAGAGTATTTGTGTCTCTCTTTATTGTAGATTCTGTAGTCCTGATGAGAACTCTGCAATTTGTTGGGTTCGAAACGCGTCAACGCCCCTTTTTCTGTGCTTGTTTTTTTGTCAAACAAACCTGGTTGTTAATTAGGTCGTCCACTAGTGCACTGTAATTTTTGTTGGACATTGTAGACTGTGGCAATTTCTTGAGTTAGATGTGCGCCACTGTGAGATTGTATAATCCTTGTATGGTTGTTTGACTTGTGTGTGGAGTTGGCCTTCCTGGTTCGTAGCCATCCTTACATTTGAGTAGTCTGGGTTGGCCGAACACTGTGAGGCGTTTGCGTGGTCTGTGGGTTGAATGGGTGTGAGTGAGTGAGGCTAGGTTGTATTGAATGTATGTGGGTGTCTTTATGGTGTAGTGATTTTTTTAGAATTTTGTTTTTTGATGTGCTTGTAAATATAAATTGTGTGTAGAGTGGGTTTTGATAAGCAATTAAAAAGCTTACTGGCACTATAAATAGTGTGGACCTGCTGATTCAGTTTCATGGGTCTAAATATTAAATTATCTAGCCAATAGTCCTCATTACTGGCACTTGTGACGTTTTGTTGTTAATTTGACTAAACCTTACTGAGTAGAGTCAAGGCCCTTTGGTGTTCTTTGTGCATTTACAAGGCGGCACATCATGGTGCAAGGATAATCAGATGCGTGTCGCATCTGCCGGCGTAAGGTTGGCGCAGTGCTGGAGTTGCGTCGCGGGCGCGACACAATTCCAGCACTGTTCTAACCCTGCCTATGTCCAACATGGTGCGTCAAGCCTTACGCCTGCTTCAAGCAGGCGCAAGGTTTTGACGCAGCGGGGTCGGAAAAGTAACTGAATGAAATCTTGTAGATTTCACTCAGCCACTTTTGCGAGACGTTCCTGCGCCGGAACACCCCCCCGCCCCCTGCTCTGGAATGGCCACATGAAACCTGGCGCAGGTTTCATGTGGTGCAGGGCTCTACAACATGACGCATCTCCCTAGATGCGTCACGTTGTAAATAACCCGCAGCATGGTGCTGGCTTTACGCTGCCAAGTGATGCAACGGCGGCGCAAAAGTTGTGTCTGGGGCTTGTAAATCTGTCCAACCGTATTTACCATATCATGCATATGTTCGGGGTGTTAAGCACCAAAATCTGCATATTATTCCCCGTGGTATAGTTATTTTTTGGGGGCGATAAATAACACCTGAACGCCTAACCAGGCTCTTTGCATGTCTAGCCCATGATAAGCTCAGTCTTCAATACATTCAGGAACAGTGGTATCAGAATGGGGGTTGCATGAGTGCATGAGCCATGCGAGCGAGCTGAAGAGCTCTTCACTTGTTAGCCAGGCAAGCTGTTAATGACTAACCATCTTTAACACATCGATGCGTTTACCATCTTCTAACTAATGTGCATCAAAATTACATTTGTGGGTCTGCAGCGCCCTAGCTTTAGGAATTCCCAAGATAAAAGCGAGCATTGGCAAAGTAATAGGTTAGGCTTCAATATGCTAACGACTGCAGGCAGCATTTGTACATGCCTGAGCTTGCACACATTAGTTTGTGAAATCACACCTGTTGGCTTTGCCAAGGCTTTCTGACTTTCACCTTGCACATCTGTGTGCACTCTGCAGTCGCTGCTTCAGATCTCCATAGTGCTGGCAGAGCTTTCATAGCACTGCGAGCAATGACCTGTACTATTTAGTTGTCCGATACTATCACGTGTTATTACAGTTCTTAAAGGCATGCCGCATTCTCTCTGTGGCGCTGATTCAAATAAGTAATATTTTTTAATGTGAACAACATAGATACCATCAATTATATTAACCAATTCCAAAAGAATACTTTCCTTTTCTAAGAGCTGTATTAACTGGTGATACTGTTTCATACAAAGTGCTACAAAGTTATATCTTTAGTCTCGTGAATAGTCATCATGTTAATAGTAAAAATCATTTTATTGGTAAAAATAATTTCAATTATTATGATGACCATAAAACCATTTTTTTGTGCATACAAAACAAACATGAAATTAGCGTTTTGCGGAGAAAATGCTCACATTTCGAAGTTTTGCTTCATAGTGCTAGTGATAAATTGTTCGGCAAAGAAACAAACATCCTATTGTTATTATGCCAGAGAGAGGATTTATAGATTTTTTATTATAAAGCGATGCCAGGTCATATCTTTTACAAGTCAACCAAGCCTTCCATTCTTGTTAGAGAAAAACGTAATTACCAGGTATAATGGGGGGTATCCACAGAGAGCTGTCAGGTGTTTGGAAATAAAATGACATTAATAGTAGATCATATTACATTCAAGACAAAAACACTTGCAAGAACACATAGAAAGCCTGACGTGAAACCGTCCAATATGTTACATCACTTTGTGCTATCAAGACAGGTATGTGCAGGGCAGAAATACAGCTGAAACGGTGATGTATTGACCCGGTCCTTGATTCACTGTAAGAATGTGTGGATTTCCCAATACTTTTTTTAGTGGCTGACAGCAGGTCACAAATGCGTGACTTTAAACACCTTTTGTGAGCTCCTTTTATTGAAATGTGCGACTTCTATTTGGAAAATGCTACTGTGCATTTCCAATGTATGTCTTCTGTCCTGAGCTCAGGGGCACTCACTATCTCTCATTAAAAAACTGTCAAACATTCATTTGCATTTCTGTTCGATTCCAATGGGGCACTTAGTTAGGAACAGAGGGGCACATGCATCATTGTTTCATTTTGCACTTCCTAATTTGCGATTTTTAGGGAATCGCAAATTAGGAAATGCAAAATGGGATGCATGTACATTTTCTCAAAATATTTGAGAATCGGTAAAAATCGCAATTTTTACCGATTCTCAAATATTATGCGATTAGCAAAGTGCGAATTCGCAATTCCCATTCATTCCTATGGGCTAAAATGCCCATAGGCATGAATGGGAATTGCGAATTCGCACTTTGCTAATCGCAAATCCTGATTGCATTTCAAGGGTGGAGAGGGGGGTTCAAATGACCCCCCCCTGCACCCATGAAATGTTGTTTTCGCATCATGTTGCGCACACACATGTCCTAAGGACATGTGTGTCCGTAACATGAATGTGTAAAAAATGCTTTTGCAGCGTTTTTAACACTTTTTGCAAATTTACCGAGTAGTTCAACCACTCGGTAAATTTGACACCCTAATTGCGAATTCGCAATTATAAAAGTAATCATGCATTGCTTTTAAGAAATCGCAAATTTGCGATTTCTTAAAAGCAATCGCATTTTTAGAAATCGCAAAAATGTGCGATTTCTAAAAATGCTTGATGCATTCCAAAAAGCATTTTTGGAATCGCAAAAGGCCGATTTTAAGGAATCGCATCGTTTGCGACTCCGAAAATGCTTGATGCATGTGCCCCAGAGAGCCTAATTTAGACTGGGGTGATAATGAAAAATTCCAAACCAAAAAGAGAAGCGTAGAGGTACTGACAGAATCACCCTCCAGAGCAAGACTTGTATAACCAAAGAGATTCTATCAAAAAAGTGAATAGGTGATGGTTTTTATAATTTTTAACTATTTTGGAAGTGGTACTAGGCTCTCTCTTAAGCATGGAAAGATGGGAGCACAATGTGCTTGTTAAAATACCCCTCACACACTAAAAAACCGTTAGTGTCATGCTTCATCATAGGGGTCTTCCCGCCCCTATAACGGGACGGGGCGTGCTACGACCAGACGAACTACGCGGGAGCACTTAAGTTGTGACAGAGGCTATGTGTGGGTGCATGGGTATCAGTGAAAGTGTAGGGACCTACCACTAGTGAGTGTGAAAAAAGTGAAAAAAATTAAAAATTCCCTGGCTTAGTAGAAAAAAACAATTTTATTAGCTTCTCTAGCTGGGAACGTTAAGAAGGGGTTGTGTGGTAGAGCATTAGCTGCTACCTAGTCGACATGTTTCGTAAGCAGTCCCCTACTGCTTACTCATCAGGACCAAATAGCGATCCCTACTTGTTAGTACTCAGTTCTATGAAGTTGTGCCTACTGTCCTACAAACAATTCAGCAAAAATAAGCTGGCTGTTTGGGCTTCGGGGCATGAGTTGGCCCAGGTGAAGCAAAAAAACAATGCAATAGGTATGAAAAATTGACCTAATGTGGTCTCTTTAAAAGAAAAGGGAAGAGAAAAACCAACATAAATGCGTAAATAAGCATTATAATCTGAATGGGAATACAGACAGAACATTGTATACCACACTAGTGGAGAAACCGCCTTGTATATCTAAAAGCGATTGTATTCCTGCATGAGGATCAACAGGTAGGTGTTTTACGTCTCTCGACATCAACTGTCTGTCGCTATAGACGTGTAGTGGCCTCACACTATGGGTACCACTATCATCTCATCACACACACCGACAATCATGACTCCATGCATTTCCAACGAACTAGCAATTAAAAGGGAAAAGGGGGGACCCTCCTTCGCAATATTTTCATGATAGAGACTTGGTGGGAAACGGTAAGCGTTTCGATCAATTCAAAACCTTTGTCAGTAGTTTGTTTCTTATAGATTCCTTTTGAGCCGATAGTGCGCAGTTGTGTGGGAGTTTGGGGAACCATTTTGGTGTGCGAGACTTGCCTACATCTCAAATCACCGTACAAATAAGAATACCCTAAAAGATGTATTCTCAAGGAGTGAAATTATTCAGCAAATGTTTCACACAACTGTTGCCATTATAGTTCTGTATTGCCATGGAGGAGAATATGAGTGCCAATATCCAATCCTTTATGGAGCTGCCTCAGCCTTCCTAGATAGCTCTACAAAGTGTTTGCATTAAAGTCTTGAGTGGGCCAGACTTTGGGGTATAGGGTGCAAGGCCAGATATGAGTCTGTTGATGCAACGTATTGTGCTAAATGTCTAGAGTTGTGCCCAAGGTTCACAATACAGTGGCCAGGGACTTTATGGTTTTTGGGCTGGCAATTAAATACATATCTGCTTAATGAGTGGCGCCAACTCCATTGCTGGGATCATGCTGGGTGTTAGGATTCCCAGGTTTCACCGAGCGCTTCTTAAAGGGGCAGCCTGCCAGATGTGCCATGCTCACCCCGATCAATGGGGAACAGTAGTTACTCAGATTATCCGTAGAGCCGTCATCAGATCTAATCACTGGGTAATTATTTCTGTTTCAGGTAGGAGAGCAGTATGTTAAGAAGATAGGTGGTATCTTCGCCTTCAAAGTAAAAGATGGCCCTGGTGGGAAAGAGGCACTCTGGGTTGTGGATCTGAAAAATGGCACGGGTTTGGTGACTGTCAATGCCGGTGAGTGTGCTTGTTTCTTTGCAGAGGGGTCAAGCCATGGGCTATCGCTCTGTCCCTTTAACTGCTCGTCAGTGCTTCTTCTTTGTATACACAGCAATGTAATGTTTCATGTTGGTCATTGTTTTTGTCCGAAGGAAAGAATGTGTAAAGAGAAAAGGGATGGATGAGCTGGTTGATTCGGCATTAGGGATGCTTAATTCTTCATGTTCAATTCAGGTAAGCTGTGAAGGGAATTGGTGGACTATGCGCAACAGGTTGGTGGTTAAATTTAAGTAGAACAGCTGCTACCATTCTGAAGCATGTCTCTCAGTTCAGTCATGACCACTCTTCTCTCCTTCATTAAAGGGACTGAATGGACATGAGTGTTGAACCCCATTCCCTCCCTGTACAGATGGTTCATCCAAAGCTGAGGCATGTAAATGGGACAGCATGAGTTAGTTGGCACTACCATTGGTCACTGCATTCCTAAAGGACTTCCCTCTCTTAAGAAGTCTCCTAAACACCCTTGTAGTTGGCAAACAAGCCTTAAAACTAGGCCTGGATGGAGTTTTACTCTGCGAAGTGCCAGAAAAACTCTGCTGTGATACGCAGAGTTCCACCGGGGGCAGAGTCCGTTAAGTTGCACTGCTCCCACTGATTTTTAGTGTAAGAGAGGGATAGCGCAGAGGGATAGCGTGTGTGTCCCCCTCCTCCACCTCTACGTGAGGTAGGAAGTCGTGGGGCTTGTACCAATAGTACGCCTAATGTGCCTGGCAGGACAGATAATAAACCTAAAAATCCAGCGCGTTAAATCCCCCTCTGTCGTACGTTAGCGTCAAGGTCTTCCAGCTTATCCTCGCCTGTTTCGTGCCCCAAACCAGCCTCAACAGTTGAGTCTGTAATGTCTTAAAAATTGTTGGGTAAGCAGGATTGGTATATTACAAAATAAGTATAGAAATTTAGGCAGCACCACCATTTTGATGATGGAGATGCGATCAGATAAAGACAGGGGAAGGCACTGCCATCTGTCTATTTGTGCTACTAGTGCCCGATATGCTGCTCCGTAGTTTTCTGTTATTACCACTTGGGGGTCTCTGTGTATCCATGCCCCTAGATATTTAACAGGGTCTGCAGACCAGAGCAATGGATATTCAACTGTTGGGGGGGGGTGGTTATGGTCGTCAGGGGGATAATGAAAGACTTATCCCAGTTTATGTGCAGGCCCGAAAACAAGCCAAATTTGACGTATTCGCGCAGCACAGGGGACAGGTGTGTTTGTGGTTCTCTAACATATAGGACCATATCGTCTGCGTATAGCGATATGCCTACTGGTCTGGTATTAAAATTTAGAGCCGCCTCTCTATGGATCTGTCTTATTTTACAAGCCAGTGGCTCTTGTACTATGGCAAATATGAGCGGAGAGAGGGGGCACCCTTGACTGGTGCCCCAACCCACCACGAACTGTTCAGACGTGTCTCCGCCAACTCGGACTCTCGCAGACGGCCCAGTGTATAAGATCTGTATCCATTGGAGGAAAATAGATGGAAAGCCCATTCTGCGCAGTATGTGCATCATGTACTTCCATTCTAAGGAATCAAAGGCTTTTGCGGCATCCAAGAGAACCGCAACGGCGGGCAGTTCGGGGTTGAGGACTTGCAGCATGGCAAAAATAGTGCGTAAATTTAAAGAAGTAGAGCGGTCAGGAATAAACCCAGCTTGGTCAGGCAGTACAAGCAGTGGCATAAGGGGTTGTAACCTGGTGGCAAGAATTTTAGCTAGGATTTTGGCATCCAAGTTGATAAGAGATAGGGGTCGGTACGATTCACAGCGTTCAGGGGGTTTGTCTTTCTTTAAAAGGGTGATGATCATCGATTGGCGTAGCTAAGGAGGGAGACGGCCAGACTCATGCGCCTCCGCGTACATCTCCAGAAGGTGGGGTGCTAGAATATCAGCGTGGGCCTTATAAAATTCTGCAGTTAGCCCGTCAGGGCCGGGGGCCTTCCCGTTCGGGAGCGACTTGATGGCATCTACCACATCCTCCGTGGTGATCGGTAGGCTCAGATATTGGCGATGCCCGTCCGCCAGCCACGCCCAGGCGACGTCTTGCAAGTATTCATCCATGTCAGCCTCGCCCATCCCACCCGTGGACGTGTATAACGCGGCATAAAAATGACGGAATTGTTCCACTATGGCGGCAGGTGTGTAGTGAGATGTGCCGTTCGTGTCCACGATGTGGTCTATAGGAGGATGACAGGCCCTACTCTGCAATCGGTTCGCCAGTAATTTGCCCGGCCGTCCCCCCTCCCCATATCGCCGAGCAGCATGGCGCCTGGAGAGATATTTCACCTCTGTGTCTGCAAGCGTGTTGTATTTGTCTATGTCCGCATGTATGTCAGCAAGAGGGGCTGTTGAAGGCTCGGTGTCGTATCGTGTTTCCAGTTCCGCAGCTTTTTCTCCAAGGCCGTCAGCTGTCCCCTAATGTCTCTTAGTATCCCCGCGGATGTGCTTATGCATGTGCCCCATATCGTGACCTTAAAGGCCACCCATAGTGTTTCCTGGCTGTCCACTGACCCAAGATTGATCTCGAAATATTGCACTATGGCCGATTTAATAGTGTTGGCGTATATGGGATCAAGTAGTGCTTCCGCTCTGAATCGCCAGGTAAAAGGTTTGTGTGGGTTGCTCGGGATATGTAGCGACAGAAGCACCGGATTGTGGTTCGATAGTGTTCTGGGGAGGTTACGCGCGTCTGTGACCCAGCCATTCGCTCCATCGCTTAGCAGCCAATAATCTAGGCGGGACCAGCCCCTTGTCGCGGGAGTGATATGCGTCCCTGAAAGTACTCCGGCATTTCTGTGTCGCCATGCATCCACCAGCCCAAACTCTAGCATGCCATCTTTCACGCACTCAGCAACTGTTACCATTCTGGCGTTCTGCGGGTTAGACTTGTCAGACCGTGGGTCAAGGTACGTGTTCAGGTACCCACCAAGTATTATTTCCATTTCTGTCCATTTCCAAAGTGCTCTAAACAAGTTTAAATATGCTGATGTGTCGTCCACTACTGGACCATAGATATTTACTATTGTTACAAGCACATTGCCCAGTTTCTCCATCACCATAGCCCATCGGCCCTCGGAATCTGTGTTAGTGTGGAGCGCTGTGAAGGCCACCCCTTTTTTCACCAGTATAAGGACTCCCCTAGCGTAAGTGGAGTACGATGATGCTAGATGGTATGAAGCCCAGCGTTTGGCGGTCCTGTCCTCAGATGCCTTGGTTAAGTGCATTTCCTGCAATAGCGTGAGGTGTGTCTGGTGCCTATCAAGCTGCGCCAGTACTTGCCTGATTTTTTGCGGTGTGTTTAAGCCCCGGACAATCCAAGTTATGCAATTATAAGTGGTCCCAATCATTTGAAGTGCTCTTGAAGTTTGTGACGTTGTGTGGCTTTGCAACAGGGTGATGTCCCTGATTGTGGGACCAGCTCAGTGTATGGGTCTGGACAGTGAGTGACTTTGGCCTGTAATAAACGAGTACTTCCCCCCCCCTCCCACTTCAGCATACCCAACTTGCTAAAGACATGCCCCTCTGTAAACTCCCACAACAGTCCCAACAGTAAGAAATTCAGTTTCCATTGGGGATCACCCATAGTGGGTCGTGGCGGCTAAACCTCTCCCAGATGAACGGAGGGAGGGGTACCACCGATTGTACATCATTTCCCACCAGCACACATAGCGGGACCGAGGCAAGGAAAAAATCAAGATCATATGCAACATAATTTGATCATTACCACCCCGTCCACCCGCCTGTGATATCAGTGTCACATACCCTTAGATGGGTCTCACCGCTTCCCTCTTACTGTTCATTCATCCACGTCAGATGTCTGGGATGCCGGAGACTGTTGCATCTGACACCGCAGCACCCGCACATGGTCCATTGCTTGTTTAGGGCTGCTGAAAACTTTTCCATTTTCCATCGTACCAATGCGTGCCGCGCTGGGTATAACATTGCATAGGGGATCTGTTCTTTCTGCAGCAACGTTCTGACAGTCTGAAATTCTTCGCGCGCTGCTTGCACGTTCGCCGTGAAATCCGGGTAGAAGGATAATGCATTGCCTTGATAAGTGATTGAACCTTTGAGTCTGGTTATTCGGAGAACTGTGTCCCTATCCCTAAAATTCAGTAGGCGAACGATAATTGGTCTTGGCGGTGTTCCTGGCGGCGGGCGCGCTGCAAGTGATCGATGGGCCCTTTCCATTGCAAATAGAGGAGATAGTTCTTCCTTTCCGCAAATATCCTGTATCATCCCTTCAACATATTCCTCTAGGCGCCCCACATTTGTCGACTCCGGCAGGCCTAAAATGTGTACGTTTTTTCGGCGCAACCTCGCTTCGATGTCCTCGTTCTTGGCCTGTATGACTGCCAGTAGTGTGGTGATGTCGGAGGTCTTTTCTGCCACCTGTTTAAATCTGTATCCCGCATCAGAGATTCTTTGTTCAGCCTCGCCAAGTCGCACCGCTTGCTTGTCAAGTTTGGCAGAGAAATGATCCATCCTGCCGTTTAGCGCTTCAATCTTGCCATCTATGGCCTGAAGACTCGCCTGGATGGGCGCGAGTGATTTTTCGAGCGCCGTGGAGGGGGTGTCGGCACATCATCTTCAGAGTCCGAGGCCGTGGTGTTACCAGGCTTGGACCCCCTGCGCAGCTCGAATGTAAGTCTGGGCTGGTTTTTCTCCTGCTTGCCCATTGTCTTGGAGGACGGGTACCGGCTGCTGTATGGTGTCCCCCGCCCTGCCGCCGCAATTATTCCCTGGCGGCAAGAAAGTTCCCGGTATAGCTGGAATCAGGCATGTCAGCGCGGGCGGTGTGGCGTGTGGACCGTTAATCAGCAGTTCACACCTGGGCTGTAGTTAGTGTCTCGTCGGCCCATGCCCAGGTCCTTGGGAAAAAGGATTGTAGGGCCCCTATGTTAATTGCGGCTATGGCGCGCTCAGTCTCCGTCCCATGAGCTAGCAGGGTTGGGTGAGGTGGCTGCGCGGAGTATAGGGGGCAATCACTGTGATAGGGTAGTCTCAGTGCGTGATCTCGATGGTCTCCACACCGTAGGCACCAGGCTCAACACGTGTCGGGTCACTACGGTTGGCACCCCAGTTATCCCAATATCTCCACTCACATCGTCACGGCGTCCTTAGCAGGCGTCCCTGTGGTCTCCAACAGCGCGGAGTGGCGTCTAGTTTTCCGGGCACACTGGTGACTTCAGCAGTTGGGGGTTATCGGCGAAGCGCCCCAAGGAGCAGTACGTGAGGCAGATCTGGGCAGTATCGGCAGGCCCCGCAGGCGCGTCTCAGGGTGGTGCGGGTCCGCGGCAGCAGCTGGCCCGAGGCAATGCACTCCCACAGCGCCAACAGTTCCTGCCAAGAGTCGTGGGGTCCGTTAATATAGTTTAGTAGCAGCAGTCTCCAAAGGCCATGTGAGTGAGCGGTGTAGGCAGTGGGCGCTTCCTAAAATGGTCGGGTAACTGCACTCTGCCGCACAAAGGCCTTCTTCCCGCCACAGGCGCCAGGCGCTGTCGTGGTGCCCTTCCCCCACCGTACATGTCCAGTCAGCGCAGCCCCAGCTCCCCGCTCACCGTAGGTGCTGGTCGCGTTGTGTTATCCCAGCGGGAGGGAGATCTCTCCATCAAGGGCTTTGGTGGGTGGGATGTCACCCGGTCCGCCGTCCTCCAGTATCGACAGTCGCGGCTTAGCAGAGCGGCCGTTAGTCGCGGGCCGCCATTACATCTTGAACCGCGGCGGCGGCGCAATCTCCAGCAGCCTGTCTCTCAGCTCCGTGCGGGCTTTTCCAGATATCGGCGGATAGCTCTCGGGCTCAGGAGGGTAGTCCTGTCCTCGGATGCCCGACTACGCCGAGCTGATGAAGGATAATTGCAGGATATGTATCGGTGGCTTGCGGAGCTGCACTACTGTGCGGCAATTTTGCCGAGACTCAAGCCACGCCCCACTGACTTCATTGTTAAGTCAAGGAGAACGTGAGGTTTAATGTTCCTCTGAGGAGAGATCGGAGATGTGTCCAATGCAAGTTGATTTAACAGTAGCACAGAGGGTTAATGTGCCTGCTGCAAAGAACGTACATCATGCATATCACAGAGACTAACGCTGCTAAAAGGGATTAGTTTTGGAAGAAATGTATTCTAACTAGAATAACCAACCCCAACTACTGTGGTACGTTTTGAATCCTCATTGGGTGCTCCTCCAGATCAAACACTTAAAATATACTGCACAGTCACACACTTGTTTTGCTGTACGAACATCTTACAAGGACACTAGGCTAGTGCCCTTCCATTTCAGGTGCTTTGCAGGCGTTTCAAGATCCTACCGTTTCTCTCATAGTTGTTCAATGTCACTCATAATTACACTGAAACCATGAAAATGTCACACATAGGCAATCTGAAACCTTGGCAGCTATGACCAGGACATGTAATACTCAAAAGTACATGTCCTACCTTTTAAAAGACCTGCACACTGCTCATAGGGCTGCCTAGGACCTACCTTAGGGGTAGCTTATATGTAATAAAAAGGAAGGTTTGGGACTATTAAGTAGGTTAACTTGCTAGGTCAAAATGGCAGTTTATACTGAACATAGGCTCTGCAGTGGCAAGCCTGAGCCATGTTTTAAGGCTACTGAAGTGGGTGGCACAACCCGTGCTGCAAGCCCACTAGTATCCATCAAGGTGAGGAGTGATCCTGTTCTGGGCCTAGGTGGCTGGTATCAAGTTACTTTTTAACAGTATGAGAATACCCCATGTCATTGTTCCAAGAGTTCTTTAAAATAAGATATGTCCCTTGTTTGTATCTTGGATTGTAATTTTATGACTATTGTACATTATTTGACTTTAGTTTTTTGATCACTCAGTTACCACATATCTGTTAATAATATAAAGTTATGCATCCACAGGGAAAAGGCATGTCTGGTTATATAATATATTTATCACTTGATGCCATTATTATCTTTCAAATACCACCTATGACACATTCAATGACAGGCCACAAAACAACTTATATGAAATTCATATAGATCCTTCTATGTAGAACGCCATAAAAACAAATACATATAAAATGTCAAAACATTACATTGATTCATTACATTTACCCTTGTGTGACATCTCAGGTCACATCTAGTGTGTTAGAACTGGGGGTCTCTAGTTGGCAGTGGTAGGTACCACTGTCCAAATAGGGACCCTTGATTCCAGTCAGGGTAAGGAGGAAACCCTCTGAGATAACCCCTGCTCACCCTCTAGGTAGCTTGGCACGAGCAGTCAAGGCTAATCGGAAGGCAATGTGTAAAGTATTTGTACCAACACTCACAGTAACACAGTGAAAAAAACACAAACTGACTCCACAACAGTTTAGAAAAATAAAGGTATTTAATCTAAACTACACAAGACCAAAACGACAAAAATCCAACATACACAGTTCAAGAATATGGTTTCAAAAAGAGTTCTTAAGGTTGTAATGTAAGTTCTTTAGGTTGAGATAAAAAAATCCACAGATGCGTGAAAAGTTCACAGTTTCGTCATGTTTACTCACAGTACCTTTTAGTTGCGACAAAGTTCCAAAAGCAGAAGCTGGTGCGGTGGAAAACAAGCGATGCCTTGCTCCTGTCCTGAGACCCTGGGGAGGCGATGCGACAGCCCCGCTGCAGCAGCGGGCGTGTTGCGACGAATCCGGTCTGTATGGGGAGGAAGGCCCCTTGTATGGATTCCGGTGCGTAGGTTCCGTAGGAAGTTTGTTCTCGCAAAGGCACGATGCAATGATCTTTGGAGGTGCGACGATCTCCGGGGCGACGATGCGCGGACCAGCGGTGATCTTCTCTCTCGCAGCTCCTCAACGCGATGGTTTCTGCGACGGCACACGCAGCGACGTGATGCGGTCTGCAAGCAAGCAGTGTGGCCATCTCACCCAGCGACGACAGGCTCTGCGATGACACTCGCAGCGATGTTCGGCTTCCCGCACCGAACATGTGCGTCCCACAAACGAAGAATGCAATGGCTCTGACAGCGGCAACAGGCGCTGCGACGATCTCTACCTTCGTAGCGGCGGGAAACTTCTCGCACTGTCAGGGATGAGCTCCGCAAGCGAGCGATGCAACACTTTTCAATTGCAAAAGTCTCTCAAGCTTAGTTTCAAGCTTCCCAGCACAGGTACAACTTCCAATCCCCAAAAGACCTGTGGCCTCAAATCCTGTGGTTCCTGTGACAGACCCCTACTTTCTTTTTGTCTTAAGCGAGGCCACAACTCCCAGACCGTCCCCGACTGCAGCACCATGAATCCAAAGTTTGTTTGGGAGTGTTCCCTGAAGCTTCTACAGCAGACACCTGTCAACTCCGTGATGCTCCAGGCCTTGTCACAAGGTGAGACTGACTCTGAGGCCGCTGGACCTCATGGCCTCCTGCATCCTGCTGGTAAGAGTTGCCCGTTGGCATATGTGGGCTCTACAGTAGGACCTGAAGTCCTAGTTGGCGGAGAATATGGGGAACCTCTCTGACATGGTCCAAATTTTTTGGGGGTACTGCAAAATATCTGCAGTGTTGCCTGATGAACTGTCATTGGGTCAGCGACAGACACCTTTCCCTTACTCGCCCAGAGCTGACTGTGGTGACAAATGCTTCGCTCCTGTGTTGTTTAGGCCATCTGAAAGCTGGGGATCAGAGGACTCTGGTTTCCGGCTGAGTCTCAGCTCCATATCAACCTGTTGGAGTTGAGAGCGGTTCGCCTGGCACTGAAAGCCTTTCTTCCTTCCATCAAGGGAAGTTTAGTTCAGGTGTTCAAAAATACCACTGACATATGGAATTGCAACAAGCAAGGCTGGTAGGGTTCATTCTGTGTCAAGAGAGAAATGTTCTTGGTCCTACAACACCTGGCGGGATCTCTGAATGTCAGGAAAAATGAATGAGCCTCGATGTCTTGCGAATCACGAATGAGGTCTCACCTTGAGGTAATGCAGGGTCTCTTCCGCGTCTGGAGAGAACCTAGGCTAGATCTGTTCACCATAGCTGAAAATGTGCAATGTAAGCACGTTTGAGAACAGGAATTTCCAAGGTGGTTTTCTGTTCTAAGAGATATTTTGTCTAAAGTGTACTTCAAGCCTCTGGAACGCCTTCCCGCCGATACCACTCCTGCCCACAATTTTCAAGAAGATCAGGAACGACTGAGCCCAAATCATTCTTGTGGCCCTGGATTGCACACGGAAGGTATGGTATCCCGAACTCCTAAGCATGAGCATCAGTCCTCCAATCAGGCTACCATTTTGGGAGTATCTCCTGTCACAGCAACAGGGCTGGTTCCTGAACCCAAACCAGTGCATACTCTGCCTTCATGCATGGAGATTGAGTGGCGGCAACTGACAGTTTTTGACCTCTCTTCAGAAGTCCGCAATGTCATTTTGGCAGCCTGGAGTCCCTCAGCCAAGACAGTATACTCCTGCCATTGGGACAAGTTTGTGGCATGGTGTACATCCACACATATGATCCCCTCTCTGCATTTTTGTCCGATGTGATATTTGTTCTATTATTAGCTCAACAAGACTTTGCCTTGGGCACAGTTAAAGGTTATCTTTCGACCTGATCTGCTTTCTTGTGGTTCCTAGATTAGCCCTACCTGTTCAAGTCACCTGTTTTGACTCGTTTCGTAAAAGGTCTCCAATGCATGTTTCCACCACAACCCTCCCATTACACCTCAATGAGACCTGAACTTAGTTTTTGCATTTTTGCTGGGCTCGCCCTTCAAACCTATTCATAGCTGCCCTCTGCATCTCTTGACTATCAGAACAGTCTTTCTAGTGGCCATTACATCCACCAGAAGGTTAGTGGGCTGCAGGCAATCTCTGTGAACCCTCCATACACCAGCCTTTTTCTAGACAAACTGGTTCTGAGAACACATGCCTTGTCCCTGCCAAAAGTGGTGACATTCTTCCACATCGGCTATACCATCATACTGCCCACTTTATTTGCTCCATCTCAACCTTCCAAAGAAGAGGAGAGACTTCACGCCTGATTCCATGTTATAGTTGTACATGGATAATACCAAAGAGCCCTGGGTGGACGATCAACTCTTGATTGGGTTCTTGGGAGCAAAGAAAATGAAAACTGCAGAAACAGACCATCTCCAGATGGATTGTACTCCTCATATAATTTGCTTCCCACCGCTGCAAGGCTTGCGGGCTCATTTCCCCCGAGCCAAGACTGTGACCACTTTGTTGGCTCGCAGAGTCCCTGTCCTGGACACATGTCAGGCTGTGAAGTGGGCACCTCTGCATGCATGTATCAGGCACTGTTGCCTGGATAGTGAGACTGGACCATATCTCACCGGCAGCAGCCTCAATAATTTGATCTCCAGTGAAAGAGTGAGTTTTTAAATCAGTGTGGTTAGTGCACAAAGACCGTTTTACTTCCGATCAGTGCCCGTACCAGAGTTTGGTGATATTCCCCCAAATGCTGTCTAGGATCTAAAAACAACTTTCTTCTGGAGATTCCTATGTTTTGTGTGAAGACCATGGGTTGGAGGTCCTATTCTTCTGGGGTGGGTACCTTCGCTCCCTGAGCCCAGAAACAAGGCCTTTCCTGGGTGGAAGTGGTCACCCCCCCCCCCCCCCCATGCCAGGAAGAGCCATCTATGGCAGGGGAGCTTCAAAGGCTATGCCGCATTTGTAACTGGACCCTCAGCCTCTGCTGCTAACAGGAGCAGGCCCCCTTCCTGTCTTCCCTCCTTTCCGGCAGAAAGGCAGGCAGGAAAAATTAGCACAGCCCAGAAGTTGTGTACACCTCTGCCAACCCCACCCCTCAGCTGGGGGAAGGGAGGTGAAGCCCACTCTTCAGTGCCCACCATCTTGCAGACAATCTCCAATCAGGATTAGGGATTGTGCTCACTCCCCCACGTGAGGTGAGCACACCAAGGGTGTTGTCAACCTAAGATCACTAACCACTAAAATGCCCCCTGAATACAGTATTAAGGGGGTAGCCCTGAACCAAGAAGACAGATTCCTGAAACCTAAGTAGAAGAAGGACGAAAGAAGACATCCAGCAGAGGAGACTGCAGAGAAGAACTGACTTGGCCACAGCCCTACCGGCCCGTCAGCAGTTTCCAGAGATCTTGCACCAAAAGTCTCCTTGTCCTGCAGCCAGCGACCTCCAGAATCCCTGGAAGGACTGACTGCCTTCAACAAAGAAGGATCTCATGTGAACAGCAGCTCTGCTCAAAAGAAACAGCCAAGAAAGACTTAGAGCCTGCTGAGGACAAATAAACCAGATGCCTGGAACCAACACTGCAGTCAATGCCTAATACCCAAATCCGGGTGGCCCACTGGTCCCAGTGAGGTCCCCAGTGCTCCATAGTCCGATTCCACCATGGTTTGAGCCCTCCAGGACTCCCCGACGTTGCCTGCAGCCTCTGCACGGAGAACCCTCAACCACTAGTGGCCCGGTAAGGTGAAATCCAACCTCAAAAGACGCCCCTCCATCCAGCTGCCCTGGGCCCTGGAGTAGAGAGCCCGAGGTACACCTATGTCCCTGAGCCCTCCAACTTACCTGCCCAGCTGTTGGTTGCTCCCGGAAGCCTTCCTGGACCGAGACTGCAACCAAAATCCCAAAATAGCAACTCTCATTGAAAACAACAGGGCACCTGACTCCAAAATAGCACCCTGCACCCGGCCACCACTGTGCCGCTTCGGGTGTACTTTGGGTGCTAACTCGGATCCTTCTTTGCCCTGAGCTAAACTCTAGGAGCTTTGCTCCCACAACCTTATGGCCTGTTTGTGAGCAGCCATCAACCGGAGGCCCTCTATCTCCCATTGGTTAACATTGGGCCTCAGCACTCTGCACCCGCCCTAGTGCCGCTGAGGGTGGTTCTAACCCCAAAAAACCAACTCCCACTAATAAGTACTTACCTGCAAACCATTAACTTGATTTCTTTCCATATTATTGAGTAGACTGCTTTTCTTGAAAATTCTTTTAAGTAACTTCATTTCCTTCCATAGGATTGCATAGACTGCTTTTCTTGAAAATTCTTTTACCCGTGGAGCTGATTTGTATGAAACATTGACAAAACCACAAATGTACTAAAAGTGATTTACTTACCTTTTCTCTAGAAAATGTCCCAGTGTGATATCTAGGCATATCACACTGAGTAAAAAAGGTAACTTAAAAAGTCATCTAGTAAGTAACGTACAAAGTTATTTATAAAGTAACTAAACAGTAAATTCGAAACATTGACTTACCTGTGATTCAATCAACTGCATTTGAACATGCATTCAATTGTAAAACATTGCATACGATTTTGCAAAGTATTTCACTTACCTGCACTAGGCTTGGCTTGGTTCTAGAAATAAAATAACTTAATATTTTTGATACAAACAAATTGGTCTGAGTTCAGTCTTTGAGTGTGTGACATCATTTGCTGCCTGAGTGTGTACAACACATGCTTAACACTACCCTCTGATCAACTTTACTGCCCATCCATTCTACCACAAATAGAGAGTAATGTGCTATATATTTTTACCTCTGCCTACCTTTGGGGTTCCACTGGACTCTGTGCACACTATTCCTCATGTTGGTATAGTATATACAGAACCAGCTTCCTACAGTTGGGTCTATTGCTTTGTAGACCGTTTGGAAACTTTAGCGCCAGGAAACCTATGGTGTAAGTGCGCTTGATAAATTCATTTTAACATAACATTACATAACATACGATGTTGAGTGAGTTTCCTTTTGGTAGCATCAAGTTACCATAGGTAGGGTTTATGCTGCGTTTTACACATACAAAATCAAAGCTAAACTGATAATTGCAGATCATTGTAATATAATGGTTGACCTCTCATTGTTCTTAAGTGTTACATTGTTTACTAAACTGTCAGTACCAGGAACAGCTGCTGCTAAGACGAGCTTCACCTCATAAACCTTGTCGTGACCCGACAGATAGGGCGACAGGACAGGACAGGAGGACACTAGGACCCTGTGGGTCATGAGGGAGGTGACCAGGTCACCGGACACCACATCCGGTTAGGGACAGGAAGAGCAGACTGACCAGGACGGGCACGGGGACGGACGTGTGTGTGACCAGCAGCCCAGAGAAAGTAAATAAAGAATCAGTAAACAACCGACCTGTGTCCCGAGTGTGATTTGCTACCTGGTGCCTACTGCAGAGACACGACAACTGGCGACGAAAGGTGGGACCCGAGCCGACGTGTACATCAACGAGATCGACGAGGAAGTAATCGACGGCGTCATCAGGAAGAACCAGGTGCCCACCCTGGATGTACAAGAAACAAGGGAGGAAAAGAGCGACATCGGAGCCCACCCGACCGCTTCTGAGGAATCACCAGCAAACTGCGGTAAGTGCGAAGGAACGCGCGATCTCGAAATAGAGGCGTGAGCTCTCGCGAGAGTCTCGGCGGCCATTTTGAGATCAGGCGGCTGGGCCAATCAGAGGTGAGATAGGGGAAGCGGCCATTTTTGAGTCAGGTGAGTGAGATTTCAATTGCGAAATCTCGCGAGAAGAGCGGCAGCCATCTTGAAAAAGGGACACAATAAAGAAACACCATACAAACCAACAGGGCGGCCATATTAGGGCCAGGCAAAACAGAAAAACAAGCAAGAACACAAGGAAAAGATCCAGAAGGAAGGAAAAAGGACTAAGAAAGCGGAGAAGAGGCTAAATAAAGTGAAGCAAAGGAACAAAAGGAAGAAATAAGAGGAACAAAAAGAGAAAAGAAGATAAGAGAAAGAAAGAAAGAAAAGAGAAAAGAGACGGTAAAAAAAAAAAAGAAGAAAAGACAAAGAGCAAAGGAAACATAGACCAACGCACAAAGGAGCGAAAGAACAGAAAGAGGAAAGAGCACATAAAGGCAAGAAGGCTAGAATGGAAGACCCAAAGCCCAGCGCACAATACAGGAGGCCACTGCCATTCAACTTATGGGAGCCACAAATTGGAATTAGGTGGGAGAAGTGGATCAGACGGTTTTAAAGATATATGGAAGCAACAGATGTAACAGATGGAAAGAGATTAGGGTTATTGCTGAACTTAGCAGGGGATGACGTCGAAGAACTTCTGGTGACACTGCCAACAGAAGAAACAAAGACATATGAGAAGTTAAGGAAATGCCTAACGGCCAAATTTGACCCACAACGAAATGTTGACTTCGAACGATATACATTTACAATTGCGTGTCAACAAGTGGACGAGACACTGGATGACTTCGCGACAAGGCTGAGAAAATTGGTGACACATTGTGAGTTCGACAAGTTCGACAACTAACAAGCAATAGGGCTACGGATCATTGAAGGCTGTCATGACACAGGATTCAGGGCAAGAATACTAAAAGAACCGACCTCATTGGAAAACATCCTGTCACTGGCGAGAGCAGAGGCGAGAACAACAGAACATGCCAAAGAAATGGAAAGAGGGAAGAAAATCGAAATCGAAAACGCACACATCATGACAAACCAATATCGCACAGGCCGGTGGAAGAATGACTGGAGGGAAGAAACAGAGAGGAGACAACCTGAAAGAACATGCTACAGGTGCGGAATGGAATTTCCACACAGAGGCCTGTGCCCAACGTTTGGCCAGACATGCAAAAGATGTAATGGAAGAAATCACTACGCCAGTATGTGCCAAGGCGTACAATTCAGAGATGACAGAGGAAGAACAGGACGACAACAAGAGTCGACAACAAGATACGTCAGGTATGTCGACAGAGAAAGGAGAAGTTCATCACGAGGGTCAGGCGAAGAAGAGGAAGAAGAGAAAGTGGAAAGACTATACCACATGTCGGAGATTCACACAGAACTGAGTGGAGGAGACGAAAAAGGAGAAACAACATACCGTACAGGCAGAAGCACCCAGGAAAAGACGGATTTGGCAAAGATAGGAGTGGGAGCACATGAAGCGGAATTTGTACGTGACAGTGGTGCAATATGCAATGTCATGTGTGCATCAGAGTACGAGAAGATGGAAGCAAAGCCGACACTGAGAGCATCCAAGGTGAAGATCTTCACCTGGGGGTCAAAGAAAGAGGTAAAAAACCTGGGAAAGTTCACAGAGGAACTGAGGTATAAAGACAAAAAGAACAAAGAGGACATCCATGTGCTGAAAGGCGACGTCCCAGGACCATGCCTACTGAGCAACAGCACCGCCCAAATAATGGGTCTCATAACTATGACATATGACAAAAAAGAAAATGAAAGACGCACTGAGAGCAAGCAAAGAGAAGACGCTGGGACCAGAGAAAGAGGAAGAGAACGAAAAAGAACCACTGAAGGAACAAACAAAACAAAGGGCGGCCGTAGAAAGAGAGGAGCCAACGGAGATAGTGCCAGCTGGCCCAGGACATTGGGCACTCGGCAAGGAGCTAGAAGGAGACGAAGAGAGGATGGCAGGCGGAGAGCAGAAGGAGGACAACCGACAAACAGAAGAAAAAGCTGATGGCAGAGAACAGCGACCGAAAAGGAATGCAATGTTATGTTATGTTATGTTATGTTAAAATTATTTCTACCGAGCACGGTCACCAGTCGGTTTCATGGCGCTCATAGACAAAAGCAGGGAGGGTAGGCAGCGAGGATTATTCGTAAGCTAGCTGGAAGAGATGCGTTTTGAGTAGTTTACGGAAACAGGTGTAACTGGGACAGAGTCGGATAGTAGTGGGGAGGGAGTTCCAAGTTGTGGGGGCGAGAAAGGAGAAGCAGGAGCCTCCGTGCTTTTTGCGTTTGAACATGGGGACGGTTAGGAGGTTATGTGTGGAAGACCGAAGGTTCCTTGAGGGAATGTGGCGCTTGAGGCTGAGGGAGGTGAAAGCTGGGGCAAGGGCAAGGAGTGACTTAAAAACAGTGCAGCCCAGTTTGAAAATGCATCGAGAGGCTACTGGGAGCCAGTGCAATATCCTCAACAGGGGCGAGACGTGTTGGTGCTTAGGCTGTTGAAAGACCAGTCTGGACGCCTGGTTTTGCACCAGCTGAAGCTGATGAAGGTGGCAAGCAGGGATCCCCACGTACAGGCAGTTGGCAAAGTCAATACGGGAGGTGACAAGGGCCATGATGACAAGTGTGAGAGCCTCAGTAGTGAGAAACCTGCAGATCCTGCGCAGATGGTAAAAGCAGGAAGAAGTAACAGCGTTGATTTGAGGCCTTATAGATAAATCACTAGAGATGATAACGCCGAGGCTCTTCACCGTATTGACAGGACAGGGTGGGGGGCCAAGAGAAGGAGGCCAGAAGCTGGAGCTCCAGGGTTTGGAGGACCCTCCTGTCAGTACCAACTCCTTCTTGCTGGGATTGAGCTTCAGCTGGCTGAAATGCATCCACTCAGAGATGGCAAGCATAGCGGATTGGAAATTGGTACAGGAAGAAGGGGAGGAGTCGATGGGAAAAATTAACTGTAAATCATCCGCATAATTGAAAATGGTGACAAGGGTGTGAGGGAGAGAAGCTATAAGGGGTTGCATATAGAGATTAAATAAGAGGGGCGAAAGAGCAGAGCCTTGAGGGACACCACAGGAAAGTGAGGAGTAAGGGGCAGAGAAAGTGGATAAATGAATCGATTGGGAACGCTGGTGCAGGAAGGAACTGATCCATGTTAAAGCCAAGCCCTGAATGCCCGTGTTTCTGACACGGTCGATCAATATGGCGTGATCGACCGTGTCAAAAGCAGCTGACAGATCTAATAGGACGAGGACTTGGGCCAGGTTCTTATCGGCACCTTGTCTCAGCACATCCATTACGACCACGATGACAGCTTCCGTGGAGTGGGCCGGTCTAAACCCGGCTTGCTGGTCATCTAAAAAAGAAGACTTTTCAATGAAAGTGCTGAGGCAGCGGGTGACATAAGTCTCCAAAACCTTCCCCAGGTAGGGGAGGAGGGAGATCGGCTGATAATTACTCAGGACAGATTGGTCAGCACTGTGCTTTTTGAGTATAGGTACAACAACTGCCTGTTTGAAAGCATCAGGGACAGAACCTGTGGCAAGCGAGTTGTTGAGGAGTGCTAACGGGGGGCCCGGACAAGCCAAGAAGGCGGCTTTCAGGATTTGAGGGGGATAACAGTCATTAGGGGAGCCTGAGCTGACCGCATGTAACAAGGAACTGAACTCAGTCTGGGAAATGGGGGGGAAGTCGTTAAAGCAGCAGGGATTCATGGGAGGTAAGGAGCAAGCAGTGGACGAGGAGGGGGTAGGGATATTGGGTTTTTTTTTTGGTGTTCAAACTGCTTTATTGCATGGTTTATGCAGTACACTGCTTTATGCGCCTATAACCCTGAGGCCGGCAGCATTGCGTGCAAATTAAGAAGGAAGTTGTAGTTGGTATAACACAGCCTGTTAACCGGCATCCTGGAGGCCCGGTGGCGCACAATAGCAGCAGTCGGTAAATATCCTGTACATAGCGCAAAAAATATATGTCTGAGAATACACTGCAGTAGAACAAGTTTTCCATTTTTATCAGTTTCCAACATTAAACAAAACTGTGAGGTCACTCAGACACACTTGGGAGTGGAATTACGGGTCAACAGAGCGTCTTATGTATCGATGGACATTCATTGTTATACATTGGTATCGTAGTAGTCACAGTGGTATGCATTCGTCTGGTGGATAAGGGCTATGTGCGTAACTGCAGGGAATCGTCAAGGATGGTGATGAGGGTGTATGGAATCGGCAAGGCAGTAGGACCTGTATAGTGAGCCAGGGCCTAGCGGCAATGTCTGCGTATACAGTGTCTACTGACAGCATGTGGGGGAGTATTGTGGAAGGTAGCGACCCATAATGTAACCTGTGGGGTAACATACCGGGACAATTAGAAGTGAGGTGTGTATGCGCCGGCTGGCACTGTTGCTCGTTTTTAAGTGTTAACAGTTTAGCTAATCGCTAACATGTCCGCCCTCTGGAACATCGCTATCATCAGCCTGGGCTAGCAGATAGCCGACCAACGGGCCCCAAATAACCTTAGGTCGGGTAGGGAGCGGTAACAATTCAGTAAAGGTAATGTGTTGTTCCTGACAGTACGTCATGTCAGCCAACTAATCTTTGAATTTAGGTGCTCTGCCTCGGCCCCAACGGCATGCAACTCGTCGCCTCGCCAAGAGCAATGCGGTATCTACAAATTTTCTGCAGGATTTTGGGATGTGCGTCGTGTGCCCGAGTAGCGTAAGTAGCGGCTCAACAGATATAGGTTCCTTTGTCATAGCAGTGAGAGCGTCAGACACCTGCTGCCAGTATAGATGAACAGGAGGGCACTCCCAAGCTAAGTGCAGGAAGCCCGCGTGCTCGGCATGGCAGCACTCGCATCTGTCGTTGTCAGCCAACCGAAACCTGTGTTTCTTCACCGGGGTATAATACAACTGCTGCAAGAATTTTTAGTGTATCATCTTAAGTCTACTACTGGCTGATATACGAGCCGTAAGGGCGCAGCAGTATTGCCATTGTTCGCCAGTGAGTTTAATGGCCAGGTCAGCGCTCCAATGCGCTCGAGCTCCCGCCTCAGGCATCGTGGCAGTCGACCTAAGCTGGCGATAAAGACCAGAGGCTAAGTGTGCCCCTTCTTGCGAGCATAACAAAGTGGAGTAGGAATAGGGTTTAAGGTTCATCAGGGAACTCAGGCAAGATGTCCTTCATCCCTTGGCGTAGGCGTAGGTAGTAAAAGACATCGAGCGGGGTGCGATCATGGGAGGTAAATTTCCCGGTCGTGAATAGGTCGCCCCAGCAAGCTGTCTGCAGTCGTTCACAAAGCATACGAAAGCCTCATTCCTGTAACAGGGCAAGGTTAGGGTGAAACGCCAGTGGCAGTTTAGGAGAGTACGGCAAACAGCAGGACATCCTCCTGGCTATACGGCGCCATGCATCCAGTGTGCAGGAGACGGAAGTATTCGGCGTCTGAATTAATGACTCGGGGCAATGGAGCAGGCCATTAAGCGGGATAGGATGCACGATCCAGCCTTCTACCGCAAGCTGAGGCATGAAGGGCGTGGGAACCAGCCAGTGATATGCATAATGCGCCTGCGCGCATTGGTAATAAGCCTTGAGGTCGGGGACATCGAAGCCACCTTTATCATAAGGCTGGATCAACGTGGACCCTTTCAATCATGCATTTTTGCCTCCCCAGAATAATCAACAGAGTTCTGATTTTTAAGGTTTTAAAGAAAAAAGCACCCGGATAGTATGGGATATTGAGGAAGAGGTATAGGAAACTGGGTAGAACCACCATTTTGATAAGGGACGCTCTGCCCGCCATGGAGAGTGGTAGGGTGATCCAGCGATCCACTGCGGCCGTGAGTTTCGTGATTGCTACTCCATAATTGGAGCGGAGTGTTTCATCTTTATTGCGTGAGATCTGAATGCCGAGGTAACGGAGATTCGTACGACACCACAATTAAGTGGATAGTCGAGGGGGAAGTCGGTGACCGCATCAGTAAGGAGGAAGAATTGCGACTTGGACCAATTTATGTGCACCCCCAACATCCTGCCGAATACTACAAATTCTCTTAATAGGGGGTTGAGGTGCAGGTCAGGGAACTTGACATAGAGCGTGATGTCGTCAGCGTATAAGGACACATCAATTTGGTGCTGAAGGCATTGTATCGCACCATCTCGATGCAACTGACGTAGCCTGCAGGCTAGGGGCTCAACCGCAATCGCGAACAATAGGGGGAATAAAGGACACCCCTGACGCGTACCCCTGGTGATGTCAATGGAGTGTGAAAGGCGACCATGGATGAGGACCTTTGCTGTCGGTTGTGTGTAGAGTAGCTGGACCCAGGAGATTAAGAGTTTTGGGAATCCTATGCTCGACAGAACTGAAAATAAGTAAGGCCATTCTACAGAGTCGAACGCCTTGGAGGCGTCTAGAAAGACAGCTGCTACCGGTAAGTCGGGGTGGACCGTGGGAAGTAGAGAGAACAGGGTGCGTAGGTTTTGAGAGGTAGATCGACCCGAGACAAAACCAGATTGATCAGGCAATACAATCCTGGTCATGAGAAGGGAAAGCCGAGTGGCCAGGACCTTCGCAAGGATCTTGACATCGCAATTTAAGAGGGAAAGTGGGCTGTAAGAGCTACAAGAGCTGGGGTCCTTGCCAGGTTTCAAGAGCGAGGTAAGGCCTACCTCCCGCATAGAGCTAGGGAGGATGCCATCGCTAAGCGACTCTTCATACACCTCCCGGAGGACAGGAGCCATGATGTCTATATAAGCTTTATAGAACTCGGCGGGGATGCCATCCAGTCCAGGCGCCTTGCCGTTCTTCAGTGACATGATGGCCTCTCGGACCTCATCCAGCTCCAAGGGGGCCGCTAGGAAGGCTCTGTGGCCATCACTGAGCCAGCAGAGTGCTACATCACCCAGAAAGTCCGCGTACGGTGTATCGGCTGTAGTATCAGTGGTGTAGAGTGTATGGTAGTGAGAAGTGAAGTCCTCAAGCAGTGCATCTGAGTCCCTGATTGTGCGTCCCTGATCGTCAATGAGTTCCAGGATGGTGTTGTGGTCACGTGGGGTGCGCGTCAGTACCGCAAGCACCCTCCCTGGTCTGTCTCCCTCGCAATACCTTCTGGCTTGCCAATGTTTACCTCGGAATTTTGCTTCCCTATTAGCCTCCTCCTCATATTTGGACAATTTGTCTCTGAACTCTGCATGTATATCAGGACTGTCGTCTTCCACCATTCGGAGTTCCAGAGCTCTCAGTTCCCTGGATAGTGTTCTGTATGTCCCGTAGAACCCCAAAACTTTTAGATATGCAGTACCCTTTTATGGTGACTTTGAAGGCCTCCCAGATATGTTCGACCGGGTCTACTGACCCTTTGTTCATGGGAAAGAAAGCAGCAATTTCCTCTCCCAGCTCGACTCGGAAAAGGGTATCTAATAGCGCCGCTGGTTGTAATCTCCATTGTGGCCAAGGGCTATCCCATCCAGGAATACGCGTATGCAGCAGGACAGGGCTGTGGTCAGAGTGTGTTCTTGGCAAGTGTGTAACTCCCAGGACCCCGGGAGTGATCTCCGTGGTGACAAGGAAGTAATCCAATCGTTCCCATGTGCCCGTCTGCGGGGTGAAATGTGTGCCCTCCCTTCCGTTAGGGTGCAGGCGCCGCCATATGTCCACCAGCCCGCCCTCAGTGATGACGCCCTCCAATGCCTCTCTGGCCCTGGGTTTATAGTGGTTCGCTCCGTCAGCTCTATCTAAGTGAGGTATCAATGCCAAATTAAAGTCCCCCCCAGACAACATGGCGGGATCCTACGTCCATGATTTTTCCCCAGAGTGTAGTAAAGAAAGCGGGCATGTCTAGGTTAGGAGCATAGCAATTAATGAAGGTAAATGTGTCGCGGCCCAGTCGCCCCCACAGCAGGGCGTAACGCCCTTCACTATCTATCGCGTCTCCGTACTTGTGGAATGGTACTGTGCGTTTAAGAAGGATGGTAACTCCCCTTGCATATGTGGAATAAGAGGAGAATATACGGACACCAGCCCATTTACTTGCAAAGGTGGCCCGCACTTGCGGTGACAGATGAGTTTCCTGTAGCATGGCAACATGTATATGGTGTCTGTTGAGATAAGCAATCACATTTCGACATTTGTTTGCATTTTTAAGCCCTCTAACATTCCATGACATGCAATTCAATTGTGCATCAGGTTTTAAGACCGCCATAGGTTACGAGGTATAAATTTATCCCATCCTAGTATTAGGAATGCTGCGGTTACTGCTCCACCTAGACGATACAGTTTAACATAGCACTCTGTGAGTTGACCATCCACTCCGTGTGTAAATCCTCCCTCCCCAGACCAGCCCATCCCCTCTCCCACTACAGCATCCCAATCATGCCAGCAGCCGCATTTCCCTCCCAACTTCTCCCCCCTCCCCCCCTCAACTTAAACATCTGAACATTTAGCATGGGGAGCACCCATGAGGGAAACAACATCAAGGGCGCACAGCCACTTCTCCCGCCAATGGCCTCCCATACTATGCCGCCCTCGGAGGAGGCCAAGGCACGGATTGTGGTCCTTGGAGTACGTTACCACTGGAGAGAGCAGGCAAGTCTGTTCTGCAGCGTGACGTCTACGTCCCTCGCATTCCCGAAGCAAGGGCCAGAAATAAGAGTTCAAAGCGACAAAAAATCTGGTCATGCCAAGTTCATGTGATCAATGCTCATCCGCTGCCGAGGATGGATCTTCATCGTCCGGGTCCGCCTCAGCATTGCGGCCACCTCTCCGAGCCTTGCGGATTGTCTTCAAAAAATCTTCAGCTTTTTGGGGATTTGTGAAAAAACGATGCTTCCCCTGGTGTGTGACTCGTAGCTTCGCCGGGTAGAGTAGGGCATATTCCAGCTGGGCTTCCCGCAGTTTCTTCTTCACAGGAATGAACGTTTGTCTCTTTTCCTGCACTAGAGTGGTAAAGTCAGGATATATGGAGAAAGTAAGACCATTGTATTGCAGGGTTTGTTGAGTCCGGGCTGCTCATAGCGCGACATCCCTGTCGCGGTAATTCAGTCATTTAGCGATGATCGGCCTAAGCAGTAATCTGGGCTTGGGGACAGGAGCCAATGATCGGTGCGCCCTCTCAATAATAAATTGAGGCGAAAAAGCATCCTCCCCTATCGATCCTTTGAGGAGCTTCTTGACATAGAGTTCCATTTTGCCCGTGTCTGTGGATTTCGGAATGCCTGTGACGCGTATGTTGTTGCGTCGGCTACGGGCTTCCAAGTCCTCGTTCTTAGCTGCTATGATCCGGAGAAGGTCGTCCATGCGGGCCAATTGTGTGGTGTGAGTCGAGGTGACATCGTCATTATCTGAGATTCGCTGCTCAGTGGACGTTATCCTTTCTTCGTGACGGTCAACCTTGTGAACCAGGGCGTCGAGTCTAGACGTCATCCCGTCTACCTTTTCCACTACAGTGGCAAATCCCTGCCTCATTTCTTGGAACAGGCGGTGCAAGTCGAGTTCCTTAGCGGGAGAAGCAATGGCCACCGAGTTAGTGTCACTGGGCCCTGGTTCAGCAGGCCCCGACTTCGTGCCTTTTTTAGCGCCATCAAAGCTTATTTTTGTCTGGCGGTTTTCGGGGCGCACCATTGTGGTCTCTGATCGTGTCTATCCTACCACTCCTTGGTCCACCACAGTGGTCTCGCTAGGTTCCACGTACGGGGTGGTAAGGCGGCAACAGCTGGCACCTCACAAGGCCGTAGCCCCTCCTCCCCGCACTTAACTTTGGTTGATGGTGGTAGCAATCCCCACAGCAATCGTGAGCCGCACCATGGGGGACATGAATCACCAGCCGTCGCTTGTGCTGCCAAAAACGTGAAGAGGGTGGGCACAGGCAGTCGTGAACAGTGGTTTTCATCAATAGGCACTTCGCGTGCAGGTGGCTCCGATCCCAGCGATGTTATGTGAGGGCATAGGCTACGGGGTCATGACAATGATATAGGTCAGAGATAGGCGCTGCAAAGCAGACCACACGAGGAAAAGAGTAATTTTAGTTCGCGTATAAATCAGCACCAACCCTAGTAGGGGTTGGTGCTGCGGTTGGGCAGCGACCACAGTTCAGGGTGACCGGCAGATCATTAAGTGTCCAAGAGCCGCTGTGTGTATCATGAGTCGGATAGCATGCAGGTCCAGTATCTTGTCAAAGTAGCTAGCAGTAGGAATCCCAGGGAACCTCGTCTCAGCTCGACCCCCCACCGCCTTCCAGCAACCGGGAATCGAGTGACCGCTATCAGCTCCGGGCACTCCTCACCTTCCACAGAGCAGCGGCGGGTGTCGCCGGTGTCCGACTCCCCCCAGCGCCGACGAGAGTCGTGGCGGCAATTGCAGCTTTTTCCCTGAGGGCCGGCACGCCCGCCGGTCCGTGCATTGGTAGAGGCAGCGCCTCCCAGACGCTAGGCTCGCCGGGAGGGGGCCAGGCACACGGGTCAAGCCCCCGCAAGCAGTAAGCAGCTCTCTGCAATGTTCTCAGCCCGTGCCTGCGTAGAGGATCAAAGCCGGGCACGTCTCGGGTGCCGAGACCACCGGCACGGATTGGGCCCGTCGCCTCGTGGCAAGCACCGGTCTCGAGTAGTCCTCCGCGGCAGGCCTCCTCAACGCACAGTCTCCAGAGGCACCGCCGGCTAATTTTGCAGCGCTGTTTCCGCCGGTTCGGATGTCGCCAGAGGCCCAAGCTTCAGGTCGAGTGTGGAGGGCGACCTACTGCAGCAGATGGTAGGTAGCATTTACGATTTTCTCGCCTGTGGCAGAGGATATTTGTAGGATAACAGGCCAAGGAGCGGGAGCTATACAGTTAGGCAGCCATTTCGCTTGCGCGCCCTCTAGCGCCCCATATTGTTTTTGATAGTGGTGATCTTGTCAATGAAGAATGAATTGAGTGAATCACAAAGGGTGTGAGGGTTGGGGTTGAACAGTAACGCGGTCGGGCAGGGAGAGTTCTTCTACGATTGAAAAGATATCCCTGGTTTTGGAGGCTGAGCTAAGAATTTTCTGGGAAAAGTAGGAGGATTTGGCCGATAAAATAGATTTTTTGTACAGTTTTAGTAGATCAACATAGGCAGTTTTTAATAAGGGATCATAGTTACACCTCTAACGGCGCTAAGCTTGTCTGAGAGCTAATTTATCCAGTTTTAGTTGGTCTGTGAACCAGCGCTGAGCATCATGCGGGCGTTTAGTTTTAGTGGGGCGACCACATCACTCGCCTGTTTCAACCATTGATCAAGGACGTCTGTTTGGGTAGACGTCATGGTCCTGTCGCTGGGGGTTGTGGTAAGTAAAATGGAGTGGAATTCAAAGATATCGGCTCGCTTCCAGTTTCGTGCAGTGAAATTGGTAGTGAGTAGGGGACGGTTGGGCAGAGCAAGCTCCAGTGAGAAGGAAATAAAACAGTGATCCGACCAGGTGCAGGGATAGACTAGACTAGGGGAGGGGAGATGTCAAGATTGGCCGTCCATACTTGGTCGAGAGTATGACCTTTAGTGTGGGTAGCCACTGAAATGTGCTGTTTACAGTTCAGGCCAATTAACAGATCTGTAAATTCAGCAGAGAGACTAATAACTAACCGAGAGATGAGGTCGCCGAATTGATGGGAAAAGAGAGGCATATTATCACGGGGACGATAAACAGGGACACTGATGAAAGAGAGCTTGGGAGAGATGAATTTCAGCGTAAGGTGGTCGGTGTTGGGAATGGTGCTAGTTTCCAAGTTTGTGAAATTATATTGAGAGCGGATGATAGCACTACCCCCCCACCCATTCTGCCCAACGCCCTGTTGGACTGTAAGATGTAATAGCCCGAAGGGATAGCGGCGAGGATGTCGGGGGTAGAGTCATCTGTTAACCAAGTCTCAGAGAGGAGAAGAATATCAATATTACTGTTGTCTAGCAGTTGAAAGATTTCAAGCTGATGCTTAGCCAGCGAGCGGGTGTTAAGGTAAACAACTGAGATGGAATGAGGTGCTGGTGGGCCATCCGCGAGTGACAAGGTGGAGAAGTTATTACAAGAGATGGGAGTAGGCACATCGGGTGTACTAGAGGGGGAGCAGTGGGGTTTCAAGATGCGCAAGTCTTGACCAATGCCGACGGCGCGGAGGCCAAGGGGGCCTGTGTTTTGGAGAGAGAACAAGTCCTTAGAGGAATATGTGATGCGATGGGCATAGTGTGTGGCCGCTGGACGCGACCGGCCGCGGATGGGCGCAGACAGGCTTAACTTAGGCGCAACTTCGGCGCGATGTCGGCGCTTCCGCTGCGCTCGTCCGCTGTGCTTCCGCCAGGCCGCCATGTTATACAGGCCGCGAAGTGAGCCACTAGACCGCTAACCTGCAAGGTAGAGAGGCAGGGCGTAAGTGGTGTCAGGGGCAGGAAGTGGCGCTCGGCTGAACGACCCTCCGCACAAACGGCACAATGCCGGGGCGGAACGGGTCAAGAGCGTGAGGACAAAGAGACTAAGTGATAAAACATAGGAGTCAGAAACTGGAGAGACGGGTCGACCAGACACCTGGACTCTTTATCTATCTCTCTCTCTCTCTCTCTCTCTCTCTCTCTCTCTCTCTCTCTCTCTCTCTCTCTCTCTCTCTCTCTCTCTCTCTCTCTCTCTCTCTCTCTCTCTCTCTCTCTCTCTCTCTCTCTCTTCTCTCTCAATCTCTGTCTCTGTCTCTGTCTCTGTCTCTATATCACCACAACAATGAGTAAATGCTGTAAATGGTGATGGGGTGAAATTGATCAGTAGAACTGTACCATGAACATTTGTTTGCAGCAAAGGGGGAGATGTCGTGACCCGACAGATAGGGTGACAGGACAGGAGGACACTAGGACCCTGTGGGTCATGAGGGAGGTGACCAGGTCACCGGACACCACATCCGGTTAGGGACAGGAAGAGCAGACTGACCAGGACGGGCACAGGGACGGACGTGTGTGTGACCAGCAGCCCAGAGAAAGTAAAGAATCAGTAAACAACCGACCTGTGTCCCGAGTGTGATTTGCTGCCTGGCGCCCACTGCAGAGACACGACAAACCTACTGTATCATCATAAGATATTTTGTTGACCATCAGTGCTTGTTTGATTTGCTTATATTCAAAAACGCTAAAGGAATATAATTGGTCCGCAGTTTGCTTACAAGTTTGGCTGTGCCAAATCATGTTTCAGATTAAATTAGGAGAAAGCATGTAATGCACCATAGGGCATGTTGCAAGAATCTTGCGTATAAACATAGAGCTTACTGAATGTGTACTTACAGATTTATGTCCTTCAATACCACTTACCAGCATTGCAAACGGAGCAGGATAGTGTTATGTGAAAAAGCATTCTCTATTTAAGTCAGGAAAAACCACAACATTGTTTTGTGGTGCGAACACATATTTTCAATTGTATCACCAGTAAATTCAGTGTGGTGAGTTGCAGGGCACAATTTCCAACTCTAGAGAACTACATTTACAAACTAGAGTGAGTTCTTTTTCCACACTTGAACTATGGCCGTGCTTCTTTCACATTTTCATTTAGCTATTATCAGATAGCATGTAGGGGCACATGCATCATTGTAGGAATTTGCATTTCCTAAATTGAGAAAATTAAGGAATCGCAATTTAGGAATTGCAAAATCCTATGCATCAAGAAATCCTAATTTTTTTTAGGATTTCTTAATTTTCGGAATTTGCGATTCCTTAATTGCGAATCGCAATTAAGGAATGGCATTACATTGATTCCTATGGGCCTAGAGGCCCATAGGAATCAATGCCGTTTTGCATTTCTTTTTTTTGGAATTTGCAATTTGTTGATGCATTGCAAGGGTGCAGAGGGGGGTCCAAAGGACCCCCCCTGCACCCCTGAAATGTATTTTAAAGTGCATGTTTCACACACACATGTCCTAAGGGCATGTGTGTGTGTAACATGACACTTTCCAAAGTGCATTTTTGTGCTTTTTAAAAAAAATTAGCAAATTAACACGAGGGTCAACCTCGTGTTAATTTGCACTTCCTATTTCAAAATTCGCATTTTTTAAAAAATGGATGCATTGCATTTAAGGAATCGCACAAATGCGATTCCTTAAATGCATTCGCATTTTTAGGAAATGCAAAAAAAAGCGAATTTAGAAAAATAGTTTCATGCATCCCAAAAACGTATTTAGGAAGCGCAAATGGCTTCCTAAATAGGTTGATGCATGTGCCCCGTAGTCTTTTTTCGCGGTGCTGTGGAAGTACTCTGGTGATTCCACATCACCCACTCACTAATCTGACCACAACATTTCTTGCTACCTTATGTAATATTTTTGTTCCCCACAACACCTTTTAGTATTCACTTAGAGTAATCCCCAAGCATTTCTGAATTTTCTGCTCTGGGCTTTTAGTAAGCCCCGGAAATAGTGCAGTGCAAGAGAAGAGCCTTGACTGAAAAATAGGGCTGACTGTTTAACTGTGAAAGGACCAGTTGCTATAATTTCTGTTTTGTGTTTTGCTACAGATACGAAACCTGATTGCACGTTCACTATGACTGACCGTGATATGCAAGATTTATTCCTTGGCAAGTTGAATCCACAGACAGTAAGTGAAGATAAGAAAAAGCTAGGCCATTCACCATCTCCTGTGTATCTTTGTCTTTAGAGCCTCTCAAATCATTTGAATTCACAGATAATACATTCAGTTTCTCCATGCCTACGTAAAATTTTACTGTGACAATATAAGGGAGGTACCCTGATCCTCTGAAAAGGGATGGGTATATATCAACATAAGCGCAAACTATCCCTTTTTTCTAAGTCTGAAGAGAAGACCCTAAGACAATTGAATCAGATAAAATAAATCCGTTATCTAAATGCATACGGACAACAATACATTTCCAAGTTGCTAAAGTACAAAATCATGTCTGAAGAGAAACAAATGTAAATATATAAAATCAAACAATATTAAAAAGGAATGCTTATAAAAATTAGTTTATTAAAAAGTTTTAACAATGATACCACAAAATTCACTGTAAACGATTAGCTAGAGCACACTGTTTTTACATTATTAAAAAACATTTGTTAAATTACAAATATCACAAAAAAGAAAAACAAACTGGCGACGGTGCGTTTGGGTGCTAAAGTATTTCGTCACCTTCTTCAGGACAATAGAGCAATTTAAAATCTTTGGTCATGACTCTGTAGCCTCCAGATTATCATATTTGGCTATAAGTGGGAATCAATTTCCCATATGTTGTCTTTAACGACCTTGAGGACACTGTTACTGCTCCTGTATATACTGTATTTCTTTAAAAACCTGTATTATTAAATTATGGTTCTCCTTTTCAGTGTATTACACCGGAAATAGCTGTAAAATCCACTATTTCTTTGCAGACTTGGACTGTTGATGGTCCCCTTTATTTAAAAAAAAAATTCAGTTCACTTATTCAATTTGTGAGATTCGTAGAATATATTGATTGGCAGAATCCAGGAAAGTGGATCTCTGGACAACCTTTTGCCTCACAGGCAAGGCGTTTTTACATTCAAGCCTTTGTATGTGGAGTCTGCAGTCCCCTAAGAGTGAGATGACCCCAAATATCTACGATTGACTCTATGAATATAGAGTGGGAAACTACTGTCTGTGTCGCTATCCTGCAGTCAAGCGAGCAACCTTAAAATAAAGAGGACCATCAAAGGCGGCAGAACACGATTCTGGGGGCAGCGAAAAATTTGCCCTAAAGCCATATGGTACAGCGAGGCGAAACTCTGTTGCCAAACATCAGACAACTCCATGATGTGACAGGTCGGTGTTGAAAAAAAGGTCCCAAATCCACTCCCAGAGTTGTTCCTGTGACAAATCCACATTTAGGGGCCCATTAGGATGGCGGGCGGATTGCCCCGCCGGGCCGGCAGTAGCCACCGCTGGCCCGGCGTAGGTGATCCACTCGCCATCCATACCTGAGACCCCCCGCCATATTAGTATTGCTGGGGGACCGTCCGCCACTTCTCCGCTGGTCGACTTGTTGACCAGGCGGAAAAGGTGCATGATATGGTGCCAGTGTCTGCAAGACACTGCCATCCATATTACGATGCAGGCAAAGAGCAGCCTTTCCATGGCGCCATGGAAAGGCATGCGGTTTCTGCTGGTGGGGTCCCATTGCGGGCCCCCAGGATGTTGGGGGAAATGGGTGCACATGGGGGGTACCCCATCATTGCCATGCACTACATGGCAGGCACCAGGTGGTGCCTGTCATGTAATGCATGGCAATGCTGTGCACAGTACTTTTACATTGTGAGTGGGTCTGCAGCTAGCTACCAGGTTGCACCAGCCAGTGTGGTGGGCGCATCCTAAGGCCAATGGCGGGACCACAGCAACTTCGGCGGTCGCTCCCTGGCTCCCTTGCGATGGCAGCATTGTAATGGACCCCTTAGTTCTAAGTCGTCTTGTAAATGAAAGAAAATACACAAGTCCAAGCAGGAATGTAACTCTGGAAAGGGCAAAAGCATCCCATTTGGTCTTACTCTCAAATTCCAGAAGACCCAATTCCGAATGTAGTCCCAGTGCAATCCAGATTTTCGCGTCTGACATTATCGCACCTGATCAATGTCTTTAGGGAGGCCATGTTTGCTCACTTTTGGCTCCCTCTGGCACGCATTTAGGCCCCAAGAATCCAATCCACCAAGGCCACTAGTAGGGTTGCCCTCTGCGCCATGTATACCTTCTGGTTCCACACCAACTTCTATTCAGACTTCAGTTTCTGCATTAGTTTCTATGGCATTCACACCGGTGCTGAATGTGCCACAGGTGGACCCATAGTGGTTTCCGAATCCGAGCCCCCTCTTGTCTCAACCGAGGCTGCGCTCCAATTCCACATACGCACAGCAAGTAGGCATTTCTTCAGACACATTGTCTTTACCACGCTGCAGAACTCTTTCATTACACCAGTGCTTTGTTTCTGAATCAGACAATAATCCAATAACCTTGATGAAGGGGACAAATTTGTTCCACAGTATAAGGCGGGCAATTCGTATGAGGAACTTCAGTATGTCAGTGATCTAGACATCTCTACAGACTCTGGGATTTCTCCTCCTGGTTCTGCCATGTAGGAGAGGGTTTCCTTTGTCATTGTTATGCAGAGGGCTGTGAAGTACTCAACCTGCAGGTCCATACTGTGTAAGTGAAGGCCAGCATCCTCATGGAGATCCTGCAACCTGGCCAGGTTCCTGCTGAACCTCTCCAGCCATTTAACAAAGCCCTTACCAAGCTCTTAGGCATTTGGCCAAAAACATGTTCTGGGATGCTAGTCGATAGGCTCGTGAATCGTTGCCACAGACCAGCGCTGGGCGACCTGACTTCCTAACACAACAGCCAACAAAAAACGAAGAATTTGATGATGCTGGCACAGATCCACAGACTAAACTAATGTTTTCCTACAACCCCTCCTGATCGCAAACCTAAATGCATGGAAAAATTTGGCAAGCTCATGCTCTCCTCTGCCAGCCACCCCCCTATGTTCTGTCAATGCCGATTGTCTCCTGGCACACTACACCCATGCTTTGTGGGATATGGTGGGCCAAATCCTGCCAGCAGTTCAAGATGACCTACAAGCATCTTATCTAGGACGGCCATGATGCAGCACAATTCATTATTTAGTCCGCCTGAACACCTGCAATTGGCATCAGTATGGTGCTTTTACGTCGAGCCTGGGTGAGTTCTACGGCCTTTTGTGGATATGTCCTGGCATCTTTGACTCACATGCTATTACATGGCTCTCGTCTGTTTGGTGAGAAATTTGACTCAGCCCTGGAAGGATTTAAAGTTGCACAACAGCTTGTTCCTTGGGCCTGTGTGCCCCTGGCAGGCAAAATCTCCAACAGTTCCGTCCTTTCAGGGGTATGGCAGGAGTTTTCCATATCGCCAGACCCTCTGCCGGTATAACATCTTCTCATCTTTTGTGGCTGAGGCCAGTCCTTCCAGAGACAATGCTCAGGGTACCATGGACAGCATGCTGCTCAATCCTCTGCACCTCTGGCAAACACAACATCAAAACTACTTCAGTGTGTCCTTCTAAACACAGGAGGCAGAATCTGACATTTCCTCCAAGGTGGGTGAGACATCACTTCAAATGCATCGCTCCTCCAAATTGTTCATGCGGCTCTGCTCTCCCATTTCTTTCTCCCCACCGCACCCTCTAATAACATCAGTGTGGCTTTGCAGCAGTAAGTGCAAGTCCTTTTGGCCAAAGGGCACAAGAGTGTATTATGGTTTCGGAAGCCGAAGCTGGATATTACTCCAGCTACTTCCTTGTGCCAAAGAAGGAGGAAGGCTTTCATCCTATTTTGGATCTTCGCCCATTCAACTCCTACATGTAAAAAGGAATGTTGAAGATTCTCATACTGGGCCAGGTTTTATCTTCCCTGGATCATCAATTCTAAAAAGTAGGTAGTATTGAACCTGCAGGATGCTTATTTCCATATTCCCATCCTACAGATCCATAGGCATTATCTGCAATTGACAGTGGGTCAGGAGCATTTTCAGTGTGCAATGCTACCTTCTGCCCTTACCTGTGTTCCTCAGGTGCTCACTAAAGTGATGGAGAGGGTCTTGGCACACATTCGAAGGTCAGGTTTACCAGCCTAACCCTACCTTGACAACTAACTGTTGAAGGAGCACTGGCCCCAAGCAATCATAGACCATATCAAGATGACAGTGACCCGCCTAACATCGTTGGGGTTTACAATCAACCTGCCGAAGTAGCACCTGACTCTTTCGCAGACTCTACAGTTCAAAGACATCCTGGATACAGTGAAGTTTTGTGTATTCCTCCTGATCCAGAGAGTCTAGGATATTTGCGGTATGGTCCTGATGTTTCAGCGTCTGTCCTGGAGGATCATATTTGATCGGCTGGGACTATTGCATCCTGCTAGTCGACCACGCCATATGGGATAAAGAGGCTCTGCAGTGGGATCTGAAGTGTCAGTTGATGCAATACCAGGTGAGCGTTCCTGATTTCATCTAGTTTAACTCCTTCGACGCTCATGACGAGCTCAGCTCGTCATGATGTACACCTGCATACACTCATGACGAGCTGAGCTCATCATGAACAATGGGGTATCTCAAAGGCCAGCACAGGAGGAAAATAACACTAGCATCGATGGTGTTAAGGGAGGCTGCAAAACATTCTGCAGTGGTGGCTGCTAGACTGCGATTGGGTCAGTGAGAGACCTCCCTCTTTACCCCACCCAAAGCTAACGGTGGTGACGAATGCATTACTGCTGGTTTGGGGAGGTCAACTGAGAATGGTAGAGATCAGAGGACTCTGGTGCCTGGTGGAAATCTGTCTTCACATCAATTTGTTGATGTGATCTGTTTAGTGTTGAAGATCTTCCTTGCAACCATCAAGGGAGGCTGGTGCAGATTCTCGTGGACAACACTACTGTCTAGTCGTGAACCACCAGGCACCGTCACTTAGCAGAGTGAGCTTGAGTCTCCTGTATGCCCTGCCCTCTCCTGGCTCGTGCTCTGAACAAGGTCGGAAACAACCAGGCTCAAGTCATATTAACATCCCTGAGTTGGGCCAGGGGAGTGTGGTGTCTGGAACTCCAAGGCCCGTCCCTGTCCCCCCACCCCTCTTCTTAGCTGCCACTTCAGGGGGATCACCGTCACAGCAGCAGGTCGGGGTCTTTGCGCCGGGGCCTATGCATCCTGCACCTCTATGCGCAGAAAGTGAACTGCAGCAGCTGATTCCATTTGACCTCCCATCCAGAGTGGTTGTTGATACCTTGGCAGCAAGATTCCCTTTTACACAGTCAGTTTGTGGACTGGTGCGACGACTGCCAGATGCACCCATTACAGGCCAAACTGTTGGGTGTTTTGCTATTTGTTTTATCTTTGGCCCAGCAAGGACTTGCTCTGGGAAGTGTTACAGGCTTCTTGTCTGCCTTTTTGTGTTTGCCCAATCAGCCATCTTTGTTCAAATCACATGTTGTGACGAGATTTCTTAAAGATTTTCAACACATGTTCCCTCCAAGCCCTTGTTGATGTCACAGAAAGACTTGAATTTGGTTCGCACTTTTCTAATGTGCACCGCTATATACTATGTTTCTTGACCCTCAAAAAATGTCTTTCTGGTTGTGATAACATCAGCTTGTCACATGACAGAACTTCAGGCACTCTTGGTTCAGTTGCCTTTCACAGCTTTTTTTTCTTAGACAAACTGGTATTGAGAACTCCAGCAGCATTTCTGGCGAAAGTAGTAACCCATTTCCATGTTAGGCAGCCTCGCACCCTTCCGGTATTCTTTGCCCCGCCTCATCCCTCAAAGTAGGAAGAGAGACTGCATCAATTGAATCTAAAAAGAGTCCTCAGGTTTTACATTGACCATATCAAAGACCACCGGATGAGCAATCAATTTCTTGTAGATTTCTCAGAGACAAAGAAAAGCAAGGTAGTGCAGAAAAGAACCATCTCTGGGTGGATAGTCCTTTGCTTTAAACTCTGCTACTCACTAGCTAAGAAGTAGATTCCTCACCTCCTCCCCTCACCCCCCGGTTCTGCAGAATGGACTATTTGTCTATCTAAAAAAAAGTCCCACGCCACAGATCTGCACAATGTCCATATCAATTTGCTGATGGGCTCTGTGCCTGAAGGTGCAAATAAACCAGCCAAACAAGCTGACTTTAGCGCGGATAGGTGGCACTTATATGCAGTACAGTTTGTCATTTACTGAGTGAAACGAAGTTGGTGCAAAGCAGAACAGCACCATCTACAGGTGTGTAGGAATACTGCTTTTGAGTTTTCCGGATGCAGTCTGATGCCTGGGATATACTCACAAGGTGAGGAATCTTAAGGTTAGATAAAATATCCCCCAAAAGAGCGTTCATCATCTCCCGACCCCTTTAATATACATTGCTCTGTTGCTAGGTTCGCGCTACATAATTGCCAATGCATACCTACAGAATGGATCATCTCCTTCCTCGACGGAAGAACACAGAGAGTCCGCCTACCACCGTACAAGTCAGAGACCACCGAAGTCATCTGCGGCGTCCCCCAAGGATCATCTCTGAGCCCCACCCTCTTCAACGTCTACATGAGCCCCCTCGCGGCCATCGTACGCAAACACAACCTCAGCATAATCTCCTACGCCGACGACACCCAGCTGATCCTCTCCCTGACCAACGACCCCGCCGCCGCCAGAGCCAACCTGCACGAAGGGATGAAAGAGGTAGCCGAGTGGATGACGACCAGCCGCCTGAAACTGAACTCGGACAAGACGGAGGTCCTCATCCTGGGCTCCTCTCCCTCCGCCTGGGACGACTCCTGGTGGCCTCCCGCCCTGGGCACCGCACCCAAACGGACAGACCATGCACGCAACCTGGGCTTCAGCCTGGACTCCTCCCTCTCCATGACCAGGCAAGTCAACAACGTCTCCTCGGCATGCTTCAACATCCTACGCATGCTACGGAAGATCTTCTGGTGGATCCCCACCGAGACCAGGAAGACCGTCACCCAGGCCCTCGTCACCAGCCGACTGGACTACGGCAACGCCCTCTACGCCGGTACCACCGCCAAGCTCCAGAAGAGACTCCAGCGGATCCAGAACGCCTCAGCCAGACTCATCCTCGACATCCCACGAACCAGCCACATCTCCGGACATCTGAGAGACCTTCACTGGCTCCCCGTCAACAAAAGAATCACCTTCCGCCTCCTCACCCACGCACACAAAGCCCTACACGACCAAGGCCCGAGCTACCTCAACAGCCGAGTCAACTTCTACGCTCCCAAACGCCACCTCCGATCAGCCAACCACGCCCTCGCCGCCGTCCCCCGCATCCGAAGAGCGACTACAGGAGGAAGGTCCTTCTCCTACCTGGCCGCCAAGACCTGGAACTCCCTCCCTCCCGACCTGCGCCTGACCCAAGACCACCTCTCCTTCAGGAAGAAGCTGAAGACCTGGCTGTTCGAGCAGTAGCGGCTCCCCCCCCCCCCCCCCCCCCCCCCCCCAGCGCCTTGAGACCCTACGGGTATGTAGCGCGCTTTATAAGTGTCACTGATTGATTGATTGATTGATTTCTAAGCTTGGCCCTTGGGTCCATAAATGTGATTTGTTTACTGAGCAGGTACACACATGTTCTGTGGTCATTGTGAGCGTGAGCCTGTCTGCAGCTTGCGGAACCAAGTCCTAATAGCTGTTCCATGATATCGCATACCATATACTCTTAAGTGCATTATAATCCTCGCGGTTAAATGCTAACTTTGGTATTGCTTTATCAAAACATGTCGAGTAAGGTGTCATACGAATTGGAATACTAACCCCTCACCAATTCTGGCGACGGGGTTAGCATTCCACCCTTCTAGAGGGACACGACATGTATGTAACTGTGAACCCCGGTTAAAGTTAAACGAAGCCTCAGCTCCACAAAATGGATGCTGCCACCACAGACACGAGTCTGACCCCCTGCAGCTGGGAGTCCTTCCAGCGAGGGGAGCCTGGACAAAGGGTTTCCTGTCAGGGGCGGTGCTAGCACCGTCCCAGACATGGTTTTGTGTATCCTGGGTAGGCAGGGCTTTACAGGAAGGTGACTGCTGAGTGGCACCCCGGTGCTCACTACGCATAGGCCGGTCAGAACCAGTTCCAGGGGCACACCAGCCCCTGGCCTGGGGAAAGTCCGGCATGGCAGAGGGGTGTAACCACCCCCCTCCTAGTCCCACCCATAGGCAGGACCTAGTCACCGGGTCAGCCCCCTTTTTTAGTATAAAGATGGGAGCGGGCCCCCTGTTCAAATTAGATCATCTTTGGAATCAAGACCCGACTTTCTGCGAAAGGCATCAAGATTTCCTTCTTCAAGATTCTCCCTTGTGGCTAAGGAGTAGTCACCCTGCATCCGCAGGCACCATCCTAAGAACACTGCGGTCTGCTGCAAGTCCTTCTTCACGAATCCGACGACCCAGCTCGACGAGACCCGGCTTCCCTGGCACCTCTGACCTCTACTCACCTCTACAGCAAAGCTGAGAACTGTGAGTGCGACGAGACCTCGAGGGACCGACGATCGCCAAGACTGCACGACTTCTTTGTAACAAGCCCACCGTGTGCTCCACTGGTGAGTGCTTTGGGGTCCGAGAAGCCCCAACCCTGAGCAGCTCCAGCACCGAAGATCAGCCCTCCAGCATCTCCACGATCTGCGTGGGGCCCTTCTGCTTTTGCGTGCTCACCGCGCTGTGTGGCTACTAGCCGGCTGGCTTGTGGCCTTCTTCACGACGCCCGACGACATCACTGCTGCTGGTCTGGTTGCTCCAGACTGGCCCTTGCTTCCTTCTTCAAGAGAGGCACCCCGAACCCTCCTGGTCCACTCCAGACGCCATTTTGAGTCCACCGCGTGGACTTGAATTTGCCAAGGCTTTGTTGCCCAATCCTGGGTCCAGCGACGCCGACAGCTTCATCCATCGTGGGACAGCTCGCTCCTCCTGCCTGGTCGCCGACAACGCCTCCTGGTCCGTGAGATCTGCGAGCACAGCGTCACCCACTCACCTAGTCGAGGTGGCTACCATCCGGTGCCCTCCTGGTGCCCACTGACTACTGGCTAGTAGTCTCGAACTTGGTCCCCTCTGCTTTCAGGTGTCATCTTCCTTCGATCCAGGCTTGGATCCATCAAACTTTCTTCACTGGTCGCCTGCCAGCAACTTCTTTCTTCCAGGCTCCTGGTCCGTCTACGAGGATTCCCGACGTCTTTTGAGACCTATGCAGCTGCAGCCCCTGGGCTAGGTAACTTCGGCATTTCGGTGCCCCAGCATAGCCTCACTATCCAAGGGTCAGAATCCACTTTCGTTTTCCTCCTACCAGGTCGGGTTCGCCCGAGAACACTAACTTTGTCATTACTAGCTACCATAGACTTTGTCCCGCATCACGCGTGAGAGTGCACACTCTGCACCCGAGTCCCCTAGGCCTCCTATAAGTAATCTGAAGGTTCTATAGTCAAGTCCTAGCGATTCCTAAGCCTATTAGTACTGTACTTACCTGCTAGTAATTTCGCATTCCACTTTCAGAGTATATGGTTTTCCGTGCCCCTCGGGCATTTGTATCTACTGTGCTAACTTAAGTATTTTCGTAAGAGTTTTGTTTTGTGCTTAGTACCCTGTCCTCATAAAGAGTACAGGGCTGTTGTGATTCTTAATAAATATCTTGTTTATTTTCATAACACTTGTGTGGTGTCCTTTCACTTGGTATTCAAGGGGTATATGTGTGGTAAACAGCTGGCTTAACACGCCCTCTCGAGTCTTTAGCCTTAGACTGCTCGTATCCACGCTACTAGGATAGCTGGTCTATAAGGTTGACTTACAACCAATCATCAATAAGGGTTGCTGGACTGATACATAGTGTTCACTAGAATAGTGAACACTGTATATCAGGCCACCTTTTCACATTGGTGAGCAGCGGTTGGGATTTGAGCTTGCTGTTGTTTTACCACACGTATCCTAAGAATATCTTGTTGAAAGATCACATAAGTACTGTTAGGTACATATAACTAAGCTTAGAATACTCTGAGTTCTACTGAACCAGCTGTTGCAGCTCCTCAAGGCTTAGCACACCTTGGCTGCAACTCTTAGCAAGGGATCAGTAGGCAAACACACAGTGTAGGTAGGTGCATCACTTACACCACACTAGAAACAGTATGTCAGACAAAGGAGGAAACTCTGAGTCTCCCCTTGTGTCAGTGGACCCTCCACAGGTCCTCCCTTCCAGATATACTGTGCTTAGCTTCCATGAGTTACGACAGGTGTGTACCTCTAGGAAGATTAAGCAGGGGTCTAACCTCACAACTTCCTTTCTGATTGGTCTCTTAGAGACTTATGATGCCAGAAAAGCTGAGAAACTTCTTAGCTCTTCTAATCCAGATGGAAGCATGCCTCCCCTTGAGGGAACCAGAGGAGACCCTGACCTAATCCACCTCTCAGCTGAGACTGAAGAGGGGGAGGAGGATGAGGAGCCCTCTGGGGATGAGGCAGACAAGGGACAGGTAGAAGTCAGCAGACTAACCAGGTCCAACTTAAGCAGACATGAGATGGGTACTGGGGGACCCCTGGGACCACTCTCAGGTCAGCTTAACATTGGGAATGGACGAGCCAGATCTCTATGAAGAGGCTCTGGCAGATCCCTTCAAACCAATGGCTCTCACAACTCTTCTCAAAGAGGGATGACTTCCCCTCAGAGGAGAGTGTATGAAGCTAAAGAAAGGGCAGCCAATCTGAGGATTGAAAGGGAAGAACTTGCCCTGGCCAAAGAGAGGCTTGCCTTTGCTAGAGAGCAACAGTTAAGTGGGGTAGTCCCCACTGGTGGCAGCATTGTACCTAGCAATAGGGAAAGGAGTTTTGATACAAAACACCTGGGTAAGATAGTGCCCCCATTTAAACAAGGGGATGACATCCACAAATGGATTACTGCTTTGGAGAGGGCCTGCACTGTGCAGGGTGTTCCCCAGAGTCAGTGGGCAGCTATCTTGTGGCTCTCCTTTGAAGGTAAAGGAAGAGACAAGCTCCTCACTACTAGAGTGGAGGATGCTAACAATTACCAAATCTTGAAAAATACACTGATTGATGGGTTTGGCCTAACCACTGAGCAGTACAGGTTGCTGTTCAGGGATACCCAGAAAACTCAGTCTCAAGATTGGTCTGACTTTGTAGATTGTGCCACTAAGGCTTTGGAGGGCTGGTTGCTGGGCAGTAAGGTTACTGATTATACAGGATTGTACAATTTGATCATGAGAGAACAAATTTTAAACAATTGTCAGAACCAGTTGTTGCATCAGCATCTTGTTGACTCAGATCTGACCTCTACCCAAGAATTGGGAAAGAAGGCAGACAGATGGGTCAGAACAAGAGTTAAACAGAACCAGGGCCAGAATCAAGGTGGTCAGAAGAAAGCAGACCAGAAGGGTAAAGATTCTAAGTAGGAACAAAATGACCAGAAGTCTTCGACAGGTCCCCAACAACCCAAAGAGGGTGGGGGTCAGGCTCCCCAGAAGAAGAAAAACCAAGAAGGCCAATCTAAAAGGCGGTGCCAATACTGCAAAAGTAAAACTCACTGGTTTAGTGAGTGCACCAAGAAAGGAGGAGGGCAGACTCCTGCCACTGCAGCCCCTAAGGCACCTGTGCCCCCTAGTACAGTCAGCAGTGGTAGTGCACCTCCCAAGGGTTTAGTAGGGTTAACCCTGGGTTCTGAGGGGTGTGACAACTTAGTTGGCACACTCACTCAGGCTGTCCTTGTTTGTACAGGGGATGTGGATATGTCCCCTGATATAAGTCCCAATACTTTGGGCAAATACAGACAGACACCTTTCATTAATGGAAAAATGGCTCAGGCCTATAGGGACACTTGTGCCAGTGTCACAATGGTGACACCTAACTTTGTGGACCCTGGACAGATCATGCCAGGTACAGAATTCCTGGTGACCAATGCAAGCAATGTCACTACCAATCACAGTATGGCAATTGTAGCTTTCTCCTGGGGAGGGGTAACTGGCCAAAAGAAGGTTGTAGTTAGTTCAGACCTCCCAGTGGATTGTTTGTTGGGCAATGATTTGGAGTCATCACAATGGTCAGAAGTGGAGCAGAGGACTCACATGGAAATGTTAGGCTTGCCAGCACATGTGTATGCTGTGACCAGGTCACAGGTCAGGAAATGCCCCACTGAACAGGTGCTGGATCCTGGAACAATGGACCAGACACCTTCCAAGAAAAAGAGCAGTAGGGTTAAGGCTGTGCCTTCCCCCTTGCCCCAGGTTGTGGATCAAGTCTCAGAGGAGGCTGGCCTACAGGAATTGAGGGAAACTGAGCCTAGAGAGTTTGAACTTGATCAAGTTGAATTCTTGGGTTCAGGGGGACCCTCAAGGGAAGACCTGGGGAAGGATCAGTTAGACTGCCCTTCTCTTGAACCCCTCAGACAGCAGGCTGCTGCTGAGGCTGCTGGGAACGCCACAGGTACCCACAAGGTATATTGGGAAGATGGACTCCTGTACACTGAAGCAAGAGACCCCAAGCCTGGCATGACCAGGAGGCTGGTTGTACCCTTGTCTCAGAGAGGTTTCCTCCTTACCTTGGCCCATGAGATTCCCTTAGCAGGTCACTTAGGCCAGACAAAGACTTGGGACAGGCTTGTCTCACACTTTCACTGGCCTCACATGAATGAGGATACCAAGGAGTTTTGTCGCTCCTGTGTCACTTGCCAAGCCAGTGGTAAGTCAGGTGGCACAACAAAGGCCCCCCTTATACCAATGCCTGTGGTGGGGGTGCCCTTTGAAAGAGTGGGGATTGACATTTTTGGTCCAATGGAACCCCAGACAGCATCAGGGCACACGTTTATACTGGTGGTAGTGGATCATGCCACCAGGTATCCTGAAGCTATTCCACTTAGGACCACCACAGCACCTGTGGTGGCAAGGGCCCTAATTGGAGTGATCTCCAGAGTGGGCATCCCTAAGGAGGTTGTCTCTGACAGAGGTGCAAACTTCATGCCAAGCTACTTAACTGCTATGTGGAAGGAGTGTGGTGTCAACTACAAATTCACTACACCCTATCATCCACAATGCAATGGGCTTGTTGAAAGGTTCAACAGGACCCTAAAAGGGATGATTCATGGACTACCTGAAAAGCTCAGGCGTAGATGGGATGTCCTGATTCCCTGCCTTCTGTTTGCTTACAGAGAGGTCCCACAAAAGGGGGTTGGCTACAGCCCTTTTGAACTTTTGTATGGGCATCCTGTGAGAGGCCCCCTGTGTTTGGTGAAGGAAGGATGGGAGAGACCTCTCAAAAAGAGTGCAACCAGCATAGTGGACTATGTACTTGGTCTCAGCTCCAGGATGGCTGAGTATATGGAGAAGGCATCTGAAAACCTTAAGGCCAGTCAAGAACTTCAAAAAGCTTGGCATGACCAAAAGGCTGTCCTGACTGTTTACCAGCCTGGACAGAAGGTGTGGGTGTTGGAGCCAGTGGCCCCAGCAGCACTCAAAGACAAATGGTCTGGGCCCCACACAATTCTTGAGCAAAAGGGAGAGGTCACCTACCTGGTGGACCTTGGAACTCCCAGGAGCCCCCACAGGGTGCTCCATGTCAACAGGCTCAAAGCATATGTCGACAGGAAGGACATGAGCTTGCTCATGGCCATAGATGAGGGACAGGAGGAAGAGAGTGACCCTCTCCCAGACCTGCTCACTCAGAATCCTGATGATGGGTCAGTAGATGGTGTTGTATTTTGTGGCAGCCTCTCTGAGCATCAACAGAAAGACTGTAAACAGGTTCTTCAGTCTTTCAGACATATGTTTTCTCTGACACCCAGTCAGACCAATTGGTGTACCCATGAGGTTGACACTGGTGACAGCCTGCCAGTTAAGAGTAAAATCTACAGGCAGCCTGATCATGTTAGAGACTGCATAAAAACTGAAGTGCAGAAAATGTTGGAGTTGGGAGTCATTGAACCCTCAGATAGCCCTTGGGCTAGTCCAGTAGTTCTAGTGCCAAAACCTCACACCCAGGATGGTAAGAGAGAGATGAGGTTCTGCGTAGACTACAGGGGTCTCAATGCAGTCACTAAGACTGATGCCCACCCAATACCAAGGGCAGATGAACTTATAGATAGATTGGCTTCTGCCAACTACTTAAGTACATTTGACCTGACAGCTGGGTATTGGCAGATCAGGTTAGCTGAGGATGCCAAGCCCAAGACAGCATTTTCAACCCCTGGTGGGCATTATCAATTTGTGGTAATGCCCTTTGGTCTGAAAAATGCACCTGCCACCTTCCAAAGGTTAGTGAATCAAGTCCTCACTGGGCTGGATGACTTCTGTGCAGCATATCTGGATGATATTGCTGTCTTTAGCTCCACCTGGGAGGATCACCTGGTCCACCTGAGGAAAGTGTTAGAGGCTCTGCAAGCGGCAGGCTTCACTATCAAGGCCACCAAGTGCCAGATAGGGCAGACACAGGTTGTATACCTGGGCCACCTTGTAGGTGGAGGCCAGGTTCAGCCACTGGAGAGCAAAATACAGTCAATCAGGGACTGGGCTCCTCCAACCACCCAGACTCAGGTTCGAGCTTTCTTGGGCCTGACTGGTTACTACAGAAAGTTTGTCAGGAACTATGGATCAATTGTGACTCCATTAAATGAACTGACAAGTAAGAAAATGCCAAAAAAGGTTCAGTGGACAGCAGGCTGTCAAAAAGCATTCGATGACCTAAAGCAGGCCATGTGCACAGCACCTATCCTTAAGAGTCCAGACTACTCCAAACCATTCATTGTCCAAACAGATGCTTCTGAGTTGGGTGTGGGAGCTGTTCTATCTCAACTGAATTTTGATGGTCAAGACCAGCCCATTGCTTTTATAAGCAGAAGGCTGACCCCCAGAGAGAAGAATTGGTCAGCTATTGAGAGGGAGGCCTTTGCTGTGGTTTGGGCCCTGAAGAAGCTGAGGCCATACTTGTTTGGCACTCACTTCAAGATTCAGACCGACCATAAGCCCCTCTTGTGGCTAAATCAGATGAAGGGTGAAAACCCCAAACTGCTTAGGTGGTCCATTTCCCTACAGGGGATGGACTTTACAGTGGAACATAGACCTGGTACTGATCATGGCAATGCCACACAGATTCCTATCAGTCACTCCTATGGCAGGCCTTGACAATCCTGAAGGCAGAGTGCTTGGAATCATGTGAGATGGTGCTCTGGCATGAGCTGAGCCTGTCTGCAGCTTGCGGAACCAAGTCCTAATAGCTGTTCCATGATATCGCATACCATATACTCTTAAGTGCATTATAATCCTCGCGGTTAAATGCTAACTTTGGTATTGCTTTATCAAAACATGTCGAGTAAGGTGTCATACGAATTGGAATACTAACCCCCCGCCAATTCTGGAGACGGGGTTAGCATCCCACCCTTCTAGAGGGACACGACATGTATGTAACTGTGAACCCCGGTTAAAGTTAAACGAAGCCTCAGCTCCACAAAATGGATGCTGCCACCACAGACACGAGTCTGACCCCCTGCAGCTGGGAGTCCTTCCAGCGAGGGGAGCCTGGACAAAGGGTTTCCTGTCAGGGGCGGTGCTAGCACCGTCCCAGACATGGTTTTGTGTATCCTGGGTAGGCAGGGCTTTACAGGAAGGTGACTGCTGAGTGGCACCCCGGTGCTCACTACACATAGGCCGGTCAGAACCAGTTCCAGGGGCACACCAGCCCCTGGCCTGGGGAAAGTCCGGCATGGCAGAGGGGTGTAACCACCCCCCTACTAGTCCCACCCATAGGCAGGACCTAGTCACCGGGTCAGCCCCCTTTTTTAGTATAAAGATGGGAGCGGGCCCCCTGTTCAAATTAGATCATCTTTGGAATCAAGACCCGACTTTCTGCGAAAGGCATCAAGATTTCCTTCTTCAAGATTCTCCCTTGTGGCTAAGGAGTAGTCACCCTGCATCCGCAGGCACCATCCTAAGAACACTGCGGTCTGCTGCAAGTCCTTCTTCACGAATCCGACGACCCAGCTTGACGAGACCCGGCTTCCCTGGCACCTCTGACCTCTACTCACCTCTACAGCAAAGCTGAGAACTGTGAGTGCGACGAGTCCTCGAGGGACCGACGATCGCCAAGACTGCACGACTTCTTTGTAACAAGCCCACCATGTGCTCCACTGGTGAGTGCTTTGGGGTCCGAGAAGCCCCAACCCTGAGCAGCTCCAGCACCGAAGATCAGCCCTCCAGCATCTCCACGATCTGCGTGGGGCCCTTCTGCTTTTGCGTGCTCACCGCGCTGTGTGGCTACTAGCCGGCTGGCTTGTGGCCTTCTTCACGATGCCCGACGACATCACTGCTGCTGGTCTGGTTGCTCCAGACTGGCCCTTGCTTCCTTCTTCAAGAGAGGCACCCCGGACCCTCCTGGTCCACTCCAGACGCCATTTTGAGTCCACCGCGTGGGCTTGAATTTGCCATGGCTTTGTTGCCCAATCCTGGGTCCAGCGACGCCGACAGCTTCATCCATCGTGGGACAGCTCGCTCCTCCAGCCTGGTCGCCGACAACGCCTCCTGGTCCGTGAGATCTGCGAGCACAGCGTCACCCACTCACCTAGTCGAGGTGGCTACCATCCGGTGCCCTCCTGGTGCCCACTGACTACTGGCTAGTAGTCTCGAACTTGGTCCCCTCTGCTTTCAGGTGTCATCTTCCTTCGATCCAGGCTTGGATCCATCGAACTTTCTTCACTGGTCGCCTGCCAGCAACTTCTTTCTTCCAGGCTCCTGGTCCGTCTACGAGGATTCCCGACGTCTTTTGAGACCTATGCAGCTGCAGCCCCTGGGCTAGGTAACTTCGGCATTTCGGTGCCCCAGCATAGCCTCACTATCCAAGGGTCAGAATCCACTTTCGTTTTCCTCCTACCAGGTCGGGTTCGCCCGAGAACACTAACTTTGTCATTACTAGCTACCATAGACTTTGTCCCGCATCACGCGTGAGAGTGCACACTCTGCACCCGAGTCCCCTAGGCCTCCTATAATTAATCTGAAGGTTCTATAGTCAAGTCCTAGCGATTCCTAAGCCTATTAGTACTGTACCTACCTGCTAGTAATTTCGCATTCCAGTTTCAGAGTATATGGTTTTCCGTGCCCCTCGGGCATTTGTATATACTGTGCTAACCTAAGTATTTTCGTAAGAGTTTTGTTTTGTGCTTAGTACCCTGTCCTCATAAAGAGTACAGGGCTGTTGTGATTCTTAATAAATATCTTGTTTATTTTCATAACACTTGTGTGGTGTCCTTTCACTTGGTATTCAAGGGGTATATGTGTGGTAAACAGCTGGCTTAACACGCCCTCTCGAGTCTTTAGCCTTAGACTGCTCGTATCCACGCTACTAGGATAGCTGGTCTATAAGGTTGACTTACAACCAATCATCAATAAGGGTTGCTGGACTGATACATAGTGTTCACTAGAATAGTGAGCACTGCATATCAGGCCACCTTCTCACAGTCCCACCCTGCATTTTGTGTTTACCAGACTACCCACTGTTATGAAGTTAGCATACCAGTAGTGGGGAGTGGGCGGAGCTAGGGGGCCAGAGGAAGAGGAGGAGCGGACACAGGAAAGGGTCAGTTAGAGTAGGGACAGGGCACGAGCAAGAAGTATTGAATAAAGCTCCAGTTGAGATAACACTAAGTGTCTGTATTTATTGTAGCACGATGCTACAACTGGCGACGAAGGTGGGATAGGCATGTCCAGTGCCGCAGAACCCTAGCAAGAGCACCCTGTCCTGTGCAGCGTCTTAAGAAGGAGAACGCTGCTGTGTGGAGCTGTGCTACCGCCCAAAGGAAAAGGCCATCAGTGAGTGACCCTCTCCCCAGAGCCAGGGGATCGCCTGAGGTCCAAAGGAACCGGAAAACGAGTGCCAGAGAGTCGGCAGAAAAGAAACATGCACTCGCGCCAAAACGGGACTCACGCTTGATGCGTGTAATTTGGTGTGCCTCGACTGCAACAGAGGTCGGGTGCCCACCCCGGCTCTGCCCTGCGCCCCACAGTGAAGGAGAGGTGCTCAAAGTAAAGGGGAGTGCCCCTGAAGGATCCGCTGGCAGGCGCCAACGAACGCAGCATAAGCTGAGCTCAGGACGGAGCTTGAGGAGTCCCGGCATCGGAGAATATCACGCCCGATGCGTGAGGTTTAGCAGGTTGTCGGCGAGGGAGAGAGCGGGAACTGCGGAGGTGAGCCGTTAGCCCACCCCGATCTCACCTGATGTCCATGGTGGCTGAGGAGGAGTGAATCCTTGCGTGGACTGCCCCAGAATCCGACCGCCGGTGAGTCCTGAGTGCCCCCGAATGAATGAGCCTGGAGAGCCTGCCTCGCGTGTGCCTGCAGTGACGGCGGCCATCTTAGAGTCAGGCGCTCGTCAGGACAGACCCCTTAGTCTTCAACGAGCGGCCATTTTGAAGTCAGGCACTAGGAAAAGAAACAAGCATTGGCCAAATAAACAAGCATTGGCGACAGAAAAACAAGCACTGGCAAACAAACAAGCATTGGCGACAGAAATAAAACAAACATTGGCAAAGAAACAAGCATTGGCGACAGAAATAAAACAAGCACAGGCAAACAAACAAGCATTGGCGACAGAAATAAAACAAACATTGGCAAAGAAACAAGCATTGGCAACTAAACAAGCATTGACACCGGAAGTCAACCAAGCACTGGCGAGCAAACAAGCATTGATAAGTAAGCAATCAGTGGCAAGTAAGCACGTATTGGCAAGGAAACAAGCATTGGTGAAATCAAGTGAAATTGCCGCAAAATGTCCGACGAAGATAACACTCAGCCTCCCACAACTGGGTCGCTCCTGCGGGCACCCGCACCTCTCAAGGTGACAACTGGAGGGGGCATGGGTCCCAGATGGCAAGAATGGCTGGAAGAATTTGAAGACTACGTTGAAGGATCGGACATTGTAGAAGACAAAAAGAAGTTGATTGCCCTGCGCAACCTGGCGGGGCGAGAAATAGTTAAAATACTCAAGGACCTTCCTGCTACTGACACAGATACTTACGTTAAAGCACGTGATGTTTTGAATAAAAAATTTCTTCACAAACGAAATGTAGACTACGAACGCCACACGTTCCACTCCGCACGGCAATGGAAGGATGAGCCCATGAGTACCTTCATGATGCATCTGCGTAGACTGGCCAAGTACTGTGAATTTGATAATTTCTCTACAGATGCCGCCATCAAATCACAAATAATAGACAGTTGTTATTCTGATCAACTCAGGAGGCGCCTACTGAGAAAAGTACATGGACTTGGTGAAATAGAGGAGATGACACGAGTTTATGATCAGGCGGAGAAGTACGCAGCCGATATTGAAACGGAACACAAAGGGAGTCATGAACAAGTGCGACGTGTGCACGCCAAAAGGGACAGTCGAAGGAGCTCAAGAGACAGACAATGGAGGTCGCACACGTTTCCCGTCAAGAACAATCGAGATATCAACGACGAGAACCATGGAAGAAGGAGAAAAAATCGGAAAGAGTGAGGAAATGTTACCGATGCGGGTATGATTACCCTCATGTGGACAGCTGCCCTGCCATGGGCCAGAGATGTCGGAAGTGTGGTCGAACTAACCATTTCGAAGTGATGTGTGGGGACTACAATAAGGAGAAACGAAGTGGCACCACAGGGGCAACACGGTCTGACACACGAAGCAGAGCCCCAAGAATGTCTCGGTCTGACACTCGAAGACACCACGCGCGAGCTGTCCAAGACCAGACGGAGCAGTCCTCTGGATTGTCACACTCTAGCAGAGAGTCACGTCGCTCCAGGTGGGAGTGGAGGTCACCTTCCAGAGAATCCAGACCATCGTCCCGAGACTCAGCATACACCATCGAATACTTGAATCTGGCAGCAGATCCGGACCAGCTTAAGAGATACCCTCGGCTGGATATCAAAGTTGGAAATCACGACACAAAGTTTGTACTAGACTCTGGTGCATCCTTAAACTACATTCCAGTCACCTAATATGAAAGAATGAGCCCACGACCTCCTCTGACCTTCGCACCTGTGAGAGTCTTCACGTGGATGGCCAAGAAACCACTTCCCTGCCTGGCGAAGTTCTCTACGACCCTTACACACGACAACACAACCATATCAGCGGTCATCCATGTCATCAAGGGCCCAGAAGCAGACTGTCTATTGAGCTTGCCAACCGCTGAACGGCTTCACCTGGTAGAAATTCTTTTCAAGGTCAGCGACAACCAAGATGTGACTCGCCAGTTTCCCGGATTGTTTCAGGGATTGGGCAAATTGAAAGACTGTCAGGTGCGACTACATATTAATGAACAAGTCAGGCCCGTCGCCCAACACCCTCGACGGGTACCATTTCATCTACAGACTGCTGTTGAGGAAGAACTCCAGGATTTGTTAGCTGCGGATATCATCGAGCGCACTGATGGCATACTGTTGAGAGACCAGAGGATTGTAATCCCCACTCAACTGAGACAAGGAGTGGTTGCTCTTGCACATGAAGGGCATCGGGGGATTGTGTCAACCAAACGAGCACTAAGGGAACGAGTGTGGTTTCCATACCTCGATCAACTGGTGGAAGCCACCTTGAAGGATTGTCATCTCTGTCAACTCACTAGCAAGAGCGATCCTCCGGCACCATTAAACATGACCACCCTACCCAGTGGTGTGTGGCAAGAGATCGCTATAGATTTCTATGGACCCCTGTCATCGGGCAAATATGTACTGGCCATCATCGATGAATATTCTAGATATCCCATTGCATGCTTTGTACCGTCCACGAATGCTTCCAGTACTCTTAAAGTACTTGATGAAGTCTTTGCAACGTGGGGGGTTCCCAAGACAGTTAAATCAGACAATGGGCCCCCTTTCAATGGAAATGATTTTGCAGCCTTTGCGAAACACCTAGACTTTCATCACCGCAGGATTACACCCCTCTGGCCACAGGCAAATGGGACAATTGAGAGATTCATGGCCACGCTCAAAAAGACCTTCCAACATGCTACCGTGGAAGGGAGGGATCTGCAAGCAGCACTCAATGAAGTCCTCCGAGCTTATCGCACAACTCCTCACGCAACGACTGGTCAGTGCCCAGCGACCCTTATGCTGGGACGTCCCATGAGGAATCGCATTCCAACGTGGGATGGAGCCTTGAAAGCATCATGATCTGCAAAAGACCCACATGAAATAAGAGCAACTGACGAACGCAACAAAGGAAAAATGAAGGCCTACGCAGACCACCGGAGAAAAGCGAGGTCATTATCGTTACATGAAGGGGACCATGTTATCGTCAAGCAGGAGCCGCAGAAAAAGACCGACTGTCCATTCAAGGACGAACCATTGGTGGTCACGAAAAGGAAAGGAACTATGTTGACGGCGGAGTCCGAGCAGCGGCGAGTCACGAGAAACATCTCGCACTTTAAGAAACTGCCACAAGATACCTCAAGAACCATGATGAGTGAAATGGACAATCCCAGATCGGAAGAACCGCATTCGGATGATCGTGAGAGCATTGCTCCGATCATTGAGACACTGAGTACTAATAGTCCGAGAGCCAGGTCACCACGACCTCATCGTGACGTACGTCCACCCAAGAGACTGATCGAAGAGATGGACTGAGGAGTCAGTATGTTTTGTTTGTTTGTCACAAAGGGGGGAGATGTTATGAAGTTAGCATACCAGTAGTTGGGAGTGGGCGGAGCTAGGGGGCCAGAGGAAGAGGAGGAGCGGACACAGGAAAGGGTCAGTTAGAGTAGGGACAGGGCACGAGCAAGAAGTATTGAATAAAGCTCCAGTTGAGATAACACTAAGTGTCTGTATTTATTGTGCACAATGCTACACCCACCCATGTTCAAATCACCTGTTGTGATGTGTTCCATCAATGGTTGGACACATATTTCCTCCCACACCATTTGTGATGCTTTAAGGGGACCTCTAGCTTATTTTGACATTAATTTGCATGCCATTCAAGCCTATGCACAGTTGCTCCTAAAGGCACATGACTTTGAAAATGATAGGGCATATTTTCAAGCCTGGGTGATAAAATTATCGCCGCTTTATCGGCAGGAAACTGCAGATAAAGTGGCGATAATGGGCTTGATAATATGCTCTATGAATTCCAATCAAAGCTCATGTTAGATGTCCTTCACATTTAACATGAGCTTCGATTGGAATTCCATAGAGCATATTATCAAGCCCATTATCACCACATTAACGGCATTTTCCTGCCGATAAAGCAGCAATAATTTTATCGCCCAGTCTTGATAATATGCCCCGCTATTCCTTATCGTCATTACTGCTACAAGTAAATTACAGAAATTGTTGGTCCAATCGCCTTTATTCCAAAATTTGTGACACCTTTCCTTGTTTGTCACTTTGCCATTATTTGCACCACCTTACCCCATGAAAATGTGGAGCCGCACAACACCACATGCCAGCGTGTGGAGCACTGGTGTTCGTTTTCCGGACCCAGATGGGCGCCTGGGGGATATTCTAAGGTGAAAAATCTGCGATTAGATGGAGTATCCACCAGAAAGAGCATTACCGAAGTTAACTTGTAAATTCTCTTCACCGCCCACTCAGTTTGGTCAATGTATGCTCTTTTCGCATTTTTTAAAAAAAACGGTCTTGAAGTTCTATTTAATTGCAATTGCCTTCATGCAAGACTATTGTTAAATGGGTCTGTCTTTTCTGTTATGACTTAATTCGTTCTTGGCATTCCAACTCGTTAGCATGTTTCCCAGCCTTAAATGTACGTTGGCACATGTCAGCGGTGTAAAGCACCCCCCACGCGGTCAATTCCAGAGTCCTCTCTTTTCTGCATTAATAAGCATACTGTATGGGTGTAGAGAGGAAAGTACATTACTGAAAGGCTTAAAACAGAGGAGGAAACACCAAAATATATTTTATGAAAAATGTAAAATGGAGTGAAACTTCACAAAAACAGGTGTTCATAATATCTAGTTTTTCTACTTGGAGGGCGAAGTCCCAATTGTGTTTTTGAGGTATTTAAGTGATGCTTCTAAGACAAAGCGATTCTCTTGTGGGTTGAACAAATAGTAGCAAAGGGTTTTAACTTGTAATGTATTTCCAGTCCGTGCAGGCTGTGAGTGTGGGAAAGAGTTTATATTTTATGTCTTGCAGTGCCAGCACCACTTTCATGTAGATACCAAAAACACAGACGCCTATAGTCGTGCTCCGGCTCAGTCCTTAACTGGAAATAGTTAACACTGAAAAAATTCCCTAATTTTGATGGAGTTTTTGTTGAAAGTCTTCTGCTTAAAAGGCAAGCTTGTCGAAGTGATGAGTGAATGGGCTGCAGAGAAAGTGCTAAAAATAGCTGCTGTTTCTTTGAAGCCAGGTGTTGATAACGTTTTAAGTGAAACCCCGGGATCTCTACTGCCTAAGAGCTTCGCCTAGTGTTGCCTTAGAAGAAGAGTTTAACCTGACCACATTAGCCTGTCTTCATTTACCCTTGTCACTTTCTTGATATTAGTCAGTTATTTGAATTGACAAAGATAGCAGAGGGATAGAAGAGAAAAAAAGGTTTGCATTTATATAGCGCTTGTTACGCCTTGTTAACGCTCTTTTTTGACAAGTAGCACACTACTCTGGAACCCATAAAAGGATTAGTGATGAATTAGTATAGTGAAATATGAAAGTAATTTGAGTGGTGAATATGTTAGTCAGTTATTTGGATTGAGAAGGGTAGCCGAGGGATAGAAGAGGGAAAAAGATTTGCATATATATATATATATAGCGCTTGTTACCCCTGATGGGGTGTTGAAGCGCTTTTTTGGCGAGTAGCATGCTACTCCGGAACCCACAAAGGATTAGTGGTAAATTAGTGTAGTGAAATATGTAAGTAATTTGAGTGGTGGAAATGTTATTCAGTTATTTGGCTAGAGAAGGGTAGCTGAGGGATAGAAGAGGAAAACAGTTTTGCATTTATATAGTGCTTGCTACCCCTGATGCGGTGTTGAAGCGCTTTTTTCGGTGAGTAGCACGCTACTCTAGAACCCATAAAGTATTAGTGGTGAATTAGCATAGTGAATTATGTAATTTGAGAAGTGGACATGTTAGTCTGTTATTTTGATTGAAAAGGATAGTGGAGGAATAGAAGAGTTAAGGATTTAGACTTTTTTGGGGGGAGGTCATAGCAGTAGTAGGAGGCTTAGGATGAGTAAAAAGGGATGCGGAGGAGAAGAGTCAGAGGGAAGAGTTTGGAAAGGCTTGTTTTGGGGGATCTGTATAGTAAAAGAGGTGTCATACGGTGCAAGGAAGGGTAGAGTAGGGGAGAATCTAGAAAGGGCTATTTTGGGATCACAGTATCGTTGTGGGGATTGGGATGAATGAGAGCGTTGAGGTAGAAAATATATTAAGAGAGGTATAGGTTGCGAAATAGGGTAGTGCATTGGATATGCTGAATTAGAAGAAAGTAATAAATATATAGATAAATAAGTACATGGAAAGTAAATAGATGCATTAAGGAAGTAAGTATATGTAGATTAACCCCTTCGCAGAGCGGCAAATTCTGACGCGGTGCGAGGGGGGATCGGGCCTGGGCGTGGCGCTCGGGTACTCGGAACGGCTCCCGGCCATCATGAGTCACAGTAGGCATGTGCTCATGACGGCCGGGAGCCGTCCGAACTCCGCCCACTGATTATTTCTCCCGCACAGGCGGGGAATTAATCGCGCGTGGGCCGAATGGCAACGTACAGATGGCTCCCGCCCATCATGAGCACACGCCTACTGTGACTCATGATCGCTGGGAGCTGTCCCGAGCATGGAAGGAGTTAAAGATATTGATAGAGGTATAGGGTGAGAAATAGGGTAATGCATTAAATATTCTTTTTTTTAGAACAGTAATAAATATATAGATCCAAATACATGCAGGTATATAGATGCATAACGAAAGTAAGTATATGTAGATTAAAGATGCATTAAAAAAACTCAGATTTTTAAGTATTGTACTTACATTTCTTTTTTAAACATAATTATTCTACATGTTTATACAAAGCAATGTACATATATAGGTACAAATAAATGCTTATATACTCGGGATATGCTGTATATTTCGGTACACAGTCAAAATATCGAGTTTTAAATTTCGACCTACCAAAATATCGTGTTTGAAATTTCGAAGGTGCAGAATATCGATGTCAAGAATATCGTTGGACAGAATATCGACCCTAAGGTAAGTAATATCGAAATTCTTTATATCGATGTAAGTAATATCGAAGTTAGTAATATCGATAGCATATATATCGATGTAACTAATTTCGATGACACTAATATCGATATTTGTATTATTTTTTTGTTTTTTATTATGTATGTGTTATATGTTTTAGTTAAGTATTTAAAATAAATTATATTATATGTGTATTAATTTTATATATTAATAAATTTATTTATAAGTAAATTATATGTTTTAGTACTGGAGCGGGTTGTGGGTTTATAGGGGAATAGAGTGGGAAGTAATTTAATTGTAATTAATAAAATATTTTTTATGTATAATTTATTTTGTAATTCATTATTAATTGGCAATTAATTATTTTAATTGATAAATTAATTATATAATTGGTAATTAATGTTAATTTTAATTAAATGTCATGTTTTAGTACCGGAGCGGGTTGTGGGTTTATAGGGGAATAGGGTGGGAAGTAATTTAATTGTAATTAATAAAATATTTATTTATGTATAATTTATTATGTACTTAATTATTAATTGGCAATTAATTATTTTAATTGATAAATTAATTATTTAATTGGTAATTAATGTTAATTTTAATTAAATGTTATGTTTTAGTACCGGAGCGGGTTGTGGGTTTATAGGGGAATAGGGTGGGAAGTAATTTAATTGTAATTAATAAAATATTTTTTTATGTGTAATTTATTTTGTAATTAATTGTTAATTGGCAAATAATTATTTTAATTGATAAATTAATTATTTAATCGGTAATTAATGTTAATTTCAATTAAATGTTATGTTTTCGTACCTGAGCATGTTGTGGGTTTATAGGGGTTTTGGGTGAAAAGTAATTTTATTGTAAATATTTAATTATTTATACATTTTTAGTTATGGATAATTAATGTATTAAATAATTATTAATTGGTAATTCATTATTTTTTTTTTCACAACCAATTTTATTGAGCATAAGAGTATCAAGAATGTGGTATCTTCACACACCAAGATCACCACAACAGTATCAATGTAATGATGACAGAGACAGTAACGAATGAAGCAGATGCCAATGAAGCTCAGCTTTAAAGATGCCCTAGCAGCCTACTCTAAACCCCAACTACACCCCCCCGTACCCAACACCCCCCCCACCACACGTGTACAGAAAGCAACACAAAGGAAATGTACAAAGAATAAGCAGGTATAGCGCAACCAGGGCTTTGCCACTTGAGGCCAGAAGTGTCACTGCAGTCAAATGTCCTCCTCCTGCTCCGCCGGGGGTTCCAAGGACAGGCCACGGTAGTCGGCCCACCGCTTCCAGATCTTGAAATGTTTGCGCGGGCAGCCCCGCGCCTCAAAGACCGGTTTTTCAAGGCCCATGAAATAGTCTAGCCCAGCCTTCCATGCAGACAGGGGGGGGGCCCTCACAGACTTCCATGCCCGAGCCAGGTCACGCTTGGCCACCACCAGACCCAGAAGCAACAGATGACGCTTATACATGTTGCCCCCAACCCCTTCCATGATATGCAGCAGGCCCAGCCGGTGGGTACGAGGAAGATCCCAACCCAGGACCTCAGTCAGGCAGCTCCACACACCCCTCCAGAATCCAGCCAGGCGACCACACGACCACACCGTATGTATCAGGGAGCCAGGCACCTCCCCACAGCGCAGGCATTCCGGTGACGCAATCAAGCCAGCCTTCCATAGACGTTCACGTGTATAATAGGCACGGTGCAAGTATTTGAATTGTATCAGGCGGAGCCGAACCGCAACAGCGGTGCCGCGCGGGGACTCCAGCGCCTCCCTCCAATCGTCCTCATCGAGGGCGCCCACGTCCACCTCCCACGCCTCCCGAAGGGAGCGGAGAGTGGAGGAGCAGTGGATAACAAGCGACTGATAGATCCTAGAGACCTTCTTGTCTCCCAAGTCTCCCATAAACACTTTTGCCTCAAGCGGGCTGAACTCCGGCAGGGAGTCGAGGCCGGCAATGCTCGGGGCGAGGGCATGCCGCAGCTGGAGGTAGCGGAAGAACTGGGACTGAGGCATCTGGAACTCCGCGCGGAGTTCCTCGAAGGACTTGAGGGTGGTGCCTGAGATGACCTGGCCCAGTTGTATAATTCCAATAGCCTCCCAACCCTCAAACCCAGCCAGGGCCGCCAGTTCCGGAAGCAGGCCATTGTGCCACAGCGGCGTTTCAGCTGTTAATTTGCCCCACCAACCCATGCGGCGCAGGGACTGCCGCCACACCGCAAATACCACTTTAGTGACCGACGGCAATCCACGGCGTACGCGAGCCGAATAAAGAATAGTGTGAAGCGTGCGATCTCCCATGAGAAGTCTCTCCAGGGCATAGGCCGGGTCACTCCTATCACCATACCACCAGTCATTGAGGACAAGCAGGTGCGACGCTTGGTAGTAGGAGAGGAGGTCGGATGTGGCCAAACCACCACAGTATGTGGACAAAAAGCACGTCCTCAAGGCCACCCTGGCTGCACCGCCATCCCACAGGAAGCGGCCCAGCACAGAGTTCACCTGGCGGAACCACTCCATGCCAATAGGGTGCGGGAAGTTTTGGAGTTGGTACAGCAGCCTCGGCAGTGCCACCATCTTAAAGATGGCCGACCTCCCAAAGGTCGTGAGTGGCATTCTGGACCAAGTTTTAACATCTGTCTGGACCCGTTCCCACACCGGCAAGACACTGCGTGTCCAGGCCACAGCCCGCGAGTTCGAAAGGAAGACGCCCAGATACTTCAGGCCGTCCGTCGCCACACGTAAGTCGGCGGCCCATGGGTCGGCAACCACTCTGCCACCCAAAATCCACAGGGTCGATTTATTCAGATTAAGGTGAAGCCCCGAGACCTCGCCAAACCCCCGCATGATCTCCAAAACCCGGGGACCCGAGCGCCGCAGATCAGTGAGGAACAGAAGGACGTCGTCTGCATACAGTGCAATCCTATCCGCCAGGTCATCATTCCAGACAAAGCCACGTAATTGGGCATCAGTTCGTATCCGCGATGCCAGGGGCTCCATGGCCAGGGCGAACAGGTAGGGGGACAGCGGGCAACCCTGTCGAGTACCACGTCCGATGTGAAAGCGCTCAGAGACCGCGCCGGCCACGCGGACCGACGCCGTGACATTAGTGTAGAGGAGACGAATATACGACAGGAAGACAGGCCCTAGATTGAGGCGGGCCAGCAAAGTGAACAAATATGCCCAACTCACCGAATCAAAGGCTCGGTCCATGTCCGCAAGAAGGAGTGCAGCCTGTTCATCCCTAGCACCCATGGCGTCAACCGCTGCCTGCACCCGCCGGATATTGTGCCGGGTGGCCCTGCGCGGCATGAACCCGGCCTGGTCAGGGTGGACCAGGTCGGCAATGTAGGGCAAGAGGCGGTTCGCCAGGGCCTTCGCCAAAATCTTGGCCTCGATGTTGAGAAGGGAGATCGGCCTGTAAGAGTCGTGCCGGTCCGGCGCCCTGCCCGGCTTCAAAAATACCACTATCTCGGCATGACGCCAGTCTGATGGCAGCTCGCCCCTAGCCCGCGCCGCCTCTAGGGCTCTGCGAAAGTGGGGTCCCAACTGGACGTGGAACTTTTTATAAAATTCGCTAGGATAACCGCTCTGGCCGGGCGCCTTCCCAGTGTTCAATTGGCCAAGGGCCTCCCCGAGTTCCTCAGACGTAAGCGGGGCCTCCAAGGCGGTTCTAGTCTCATCGAGGACTGCCTGCGGGAGCAGGTCGTCCAGGTATGAGGCAATCTCGCCCTCCATTAAGGGGTCCCGAGGAGCGTATTGCGCCTCGTAGTAGCGGGCAAAGCTAGCCGCCAGCAGACCCGGGTCGGTCATGACCGAGCCGTCATCCGCCGTGAGACCAGGCAGCTCTAGGGGCTGGAAAGTCGCTTGGCAAAGCCTATGCAACATGGTGCAGGACTTGTCGCCCCACTGGTACACCCTGCTGCGCGTGGCGAGCCACGCCTGTCGGGCCTCCTCGTACAGGACCGAAGCATACATCTGTTGGGCCTGCAGGAGCTGTCTCACGACACCCTCATCACCCCCGAGCCGACCACGCTGCTCCAGCTCCTCTACGCGGGCCGCGGCAGTCACAATGGCTTCCCGATGATTCCGCCGAGCAGCCACACACCAAGCTATATCAATGCCCCGGAGCGTAGGCTTCAGCGCCTCCCACACTACTAGTGCATCGACATCCCCCACCAAGTTCTCGCGCCAGAAGTGATCAATCGCTTCGCGTAAATGGTTCACGTACTCCGGCCGCTGCAGCTGCCAGGCGGACATACGCCAGCGAAAAGGTTGTCGTTTAGAGGGGAGGGTCACGGTGGCCAGGACAGGGGAGTGATCCGAGAGGCCTCTGGGGAGTATTGCGGCATCCCTGACGCGACTCAGGCAGGCACCCGGCACAAACAAATAATCTAGCCTCGAGAAGGACCCATGCACCGCCGATACATACGTGAATGCACGCACTGCGGGGTAAAAATGCTGCCATACATCAATCCAACCCAGACTACTCACAGTCGCACACAATCTGGTGGGGGCAGCCGCGGGGGGTGGGTCAGACACTACAGGAGCTCGTCTCAGGCGGTCTAGGCCCACATCCATGACCTCGTTCCAGTCGCCCCCCACCATGGTCAGAACCTCTGGGATCTCGTCCCACAGCGCAAACAGCCGCTCAGACAATGCCCACTGCAGGGGGGGAGGGGCGTATACACTTCCAAAGACCACCGGCTCGGAACCCAGCAGGCCCTTGATAAAGACAAACCTGCCCTGAGGATCAATCTATTGCTTCTCATGAACATAAGCCACCCTACGGTGTACCAATATGGCCACCCCCCGCATCCCCCTCGTAAAGCCAGCGTGATAAACCTGTTGATAACCAAACCTCTGAAGGCTGAGGGCCTTGGAGCCCAGCATGTGAGTCTCCTGGAGCAGGAGCACATCCACCATCTCCCTCTTCCCCCACCGCAGCACAGCCCCACGCTTGATCTTATCTAGGATACCCCGCACATTCCATGTCACCACCCGCAGGGTCTTTTGAGGAGACATATTCGCAGCATCAGCCATTATCGACACACAGTCCAGAATCCGGCCCCCCCTCCCACCCTGGCGCAACCCGCAAATCAACAAAAATCAAAACTTCAGACACGTGTGGTCCCACCCCCCCAGCCCACGTACTCAGCAACTCCCCCCCAACCCACGACCCCCCCAACATTTGCAACACCAGAACTCCCCCCCACACCCCACACCCACCACCCCAATACCTCAGAGAACGTTGAAGTATCTGTCGCGGCATGGAGAGACCCGGGTCCAAAACAGAGGACCCAGGGCCCGCCATACCAATGGATCCCAACAACCCAACCATGACACACACACCACCCCCCCAACAACACTCACATCCGTGAGGGTCTGAGGCCCACAAACAGTACGGTAATTCATTATTTTAATAGATAATTATTTTTTAAATTGTCAATTAATATTTGTAATTTGTAAATATTTTTTAATAACTAGAAAAATTAATTAATTAATTGTTAAACATTAAAAAAATATTAATTAGTATAATGTATTTTAATTGTTAATATTGATTTAAATGTAAATAATATTTTATTCTTATGATAAATAATGTATTCTTTAATATGTATTATTTGGTGAGTAATATTTAATAATTATTATTTATTGGTGTTTGTTGTTAATTTATTGTCAATTAATTATTCAAATGTAATTGGTTTTTATTAATTATTAATTGTTTTTTATTGATGTTGATGTATTTGAAAAATTAATTATACATTATTTCAAATATAAACATTATTTAGAAGTATGTTAAAATAAAAATCTATGTTATTAAACGCTTTCCCTACTGTTGCACCCTTTGGAGTTGGAACAGTAATTTTTCCACCTATGCTATCCAAAGCTTTCCCTACTGTTGCACCCTTTGGAGTTGGAATAGTAATTTTTCCCCCTACGCTATCCAAAGCTTTCCCTACTGTTGCACTCTCTGGAGTGGGAATAGTAATTTTACCCCCTACACTATCCAACGCATTCCCTACTGTTGCACTCATTGGAGTGGGAATAGTAATTTTTACCTACCCGCTATCCAACGCATTTCCTACTGTTGCACCCACTGGAGTGGGACTAGTAATTTTTACCCGTACGCTATCCAACACTTTCCCTACTGTTGCACTCACTGGAGTGGGAATAGTAACTTTTACCCACCCGCTATCCAACGCTTTCCCTACTGTTGCACTCTCTGGAGTGGGAATAGTAATTTTACTCCCTACACTATCCAACGCTTTCCCTACTGTTGCACCCTTTGGAGCTGGAATAGTAATTTTTACCCTTACGCTATCCAACGCTTTCCCTACTGTTGCACTCAATGGAGTTGGAATAGTAATTTATACTCTTACGCTATCCAACGCTTTCCCTACTGTTGCACTCACTGGAGTGGGAATAGTACTTTTACCCAGCTGCTATCCAACGCTTTCCCTACTGTTGCCCTCTCTGGAGTGGGAATAGTTATTTTTACCCACCCGCTATCCAATGTTTTCTCTACTGTTGCACTCTCTGGAGTGTGAATAGTAATTATTCTCCCTACACTATCCAATGCTTTCCCTACTGTTGCACCCTTTGGAGTTGGAATAGTAATTTTTACCCTTACGCTATCCAACGCTTTCCGTAATGTTGTACTCATTGGAGTGGGAATAGTCATTTTTACCTACCTGCTATCCAACACTTTCCCTACTGTTGCACCCACTGGAGTGGGAATAGTAATTTTTACCCGTACGCTATCCAACGCTTTCCCTACTGTTGCACTCACTGGAGTGGGAATAGTAATTTTTACCCACCCGCTATCAAACGCTTTCCCTACTGTTGCACTCTCTGGAGTGGGAATAGTAATTTTACCCCCTACACTATCCAACGCTTTCCCTACTGTTGCACCCTTTGGAGTTGGAATAGTAATTTGTACCCTTACACTATCCAATGCTTTCCCTAATGTTGCACTCATTGGAGTGGGAATAGTAATTTTTAGCCTTGGTGTTTGAATAGTAATTTTTAGCCTTACGCTATCCAATATAATTTATATTTATTTATGTATTTTATAATATTTTTATTATGTTACATAATGTTGTGTTTAATTAATTTTTTTAATATTGAAAGTATATTTCATTGTTTTATGTATTAAATATAAATATTTATTATTATTTATGTTATTATTTTATGAGTGATGATGTATTTGTAATTTATAGTATTTGTTAATATTTTTAAATTAATTAAAAACATAATAAATATTATAATTAATTAAATATATATTACATATTGTATGTTTAATTTTAATTAAATGTTTAACATTAAATATGTATTATTTATTCATTTTAAACATTCCAAAATATTTGTACATAAGTTTACATTTTATAAAAGTATTATTTACTTTATATTTCTTTTTTTAATAACAAAAAACCCGATATATTTAATTACGATATTTTTAACATCGATATTTTAGTTTCGATATTTTTGTACTTACCAGGTTGTAGATAGGGTGTCGATATACTTGCCTTCGATATTCCAGCGTCGATATTTTGTCTGTCGATATCCTGTGTCTCGATATTCTGTCAGAGATTCGTATATTTCTGTTTGCGTATGGTGCTGATGTGGGTAAGAGACAATTCTTGAGTAGTTTTCGGAAGATAAGGTGGTTGTCCTTCGATCTTATGTTGGGGGGTAAAGAGTTCCATAGTTTGGCTGCTTGAACAGAGAAGGATGTGCCACCCATGGTTTCTTTCTTGTATCTTGGGATTTTGAGACAAGGTGCCACTGTAGAATGGAAGTTCCTATGTTGAATGTGGTTGGTGATTTTATTCCTGATGAAGAGTGGTCCTTTTCCATGTTTTGCTTTGCAGCTTGAACGTAGATCTTCAGGCAACCGGTAACTAATGTAGGACTTCCAAGGCAGGTGAGTATAATATAAGCAGCATTGAGGCCTACTCAAATCACGTAATCTCAGGAATAATATTTTGTTGCCCGGCCTCGCCACCAACATTTTCCACAAATTCCACAATTGTATGCTAGCCATCAATGACTGCATGGATAAAAATTGTCTTAAAATGAACTCCAGCAAAACAGAGGTTCTTCTCTTTGGGTAGCACACCTCTTTTTTGGACGTTAGCATGTTGTCTTAAAATGAACTCCAGCAAAACAGAGGTTCTTCTCTTTGGGTAGCAAACCTCTTTTTGGACGTTAGCATGTTCGCTGCTGGACGTAGGACTCATACACTCTCCAGTTACGAAGGGAAAGAATCTGGGTGTCCTAATGGATAACATGCTTGTTCTAGCAGAGTAAGTGAATGCAACTATATCCGCATCTCTTTACATTCTGAAGATAATTAAAAAGATGAAGCTTGTACTTCCTCTAATTCTTCAAACAACTGTGTTTTACTGCTTTAGTTATGTCTAAACTATTGTAATGGCCTTTATCTTAACATACAATTGCAGTATGCTAACAAGCTTCAGGTTCTCCAGAATGCAGCAGGAAGGTTGTTATTAGGAATCCCCAAATTTCAATCAGCTAAATCTGTCCTACGGAAACTTCATTGGTTTCCAGTTAAACAAACAGTGAAGTTCAAAAACTTATGTATCACCTTTAATGTACTACAGGATTCTGGTCTCCGCTCTGCCAGAAATGTGATTGTCCCTAGGTTTAAACTTTCCTCCTGGGATGGAAGAAGTTTCGTAGTGGGAGCCTCAAAACTTTGCAATTCTCTTCCTCGTTACATAAAGCTCTCATCAGATCTATTGTCTTTCAGAAGGGTTCTCAAAACCTGGCTTTTCAATAACTAGTTGGGCTAATTTTTCTCTCCATATCACAGCAGCACCTAGATGCCCCAGATTTAGTGTTGCGCTACATAAGAATATATAACATAACCAACTGTGTCAAATTCATAACACCCCCTTCGCCCCATCAAAGTATTCAGCGCCCAGACCCTATCTGATTTCTCTCAGTGTTCCATCAGTTTACCTGCAGAGTCAAAGTGTCCAAACCCCAAGTCTTGCCTCCTCTCAGCTCCTGTGGACAGTGCAAACAGGCAAAGGGTGGCCATGCCATTTTTAGGTCTTGCCTGCTGACAGAGCATGCACTTTCACTGCAAGGGGTATTGTTTGCAATAAAGGGCTAAGAGCTTGCTTGCTGCTTGCCATTCATTGGCTTTGTTGTCACTCTTCTTTGCTTCCTTCTAATTGGCCAGCTTGTGCACCGGCTTAACCGGATGACTTGTTAGCAAACATATACAGTTTAGAACCGCAAAATGAAAAGATGTTTACAAAAGAGATGGTTATTTTTGTGCGGTGTTTGGAGAGTGCGTTTGTTTCTTAAAACTGCAGCATTGTACATTCACATCCTTACTGTGCCAGTAAAGTCAAAGTCAAAGTCAAAAGAACTTTATTCTAATGTTCATAGTAACATCCATAAAAGCACATTTCAATACAATTTTACAATTAATTCATATATAACTAGAGATCACATAAAGTAAAAGTTTACAGGCAGAATACATAATTAAAAAGCATTTAAATATAAATAGTTAGACTGATTAAAAGAAAAACTCTCGACAAAAACACAAATTATCCCTCCATACTTTTCCTAAATTTGATCGCAAGTTTTAAAAAACTACATACAAACAAAGTGCAATCATTACTTAGTAGTTGGAGATAATAAAGTGCTGGTCGAATTTGTGCAAAGTTCAGCTTTTTGAGTAATGGTTTTAGATATAGTTTCCGTGGTACCAAATAAAAAGGGCAGATGAATAAAAAGTGTGCCAAATCTTGCGGAGACTTATCGTCGCAGCCGCAAGATGGCAACACTTGGCCCCAATGGGCCCCCCTCGGTACGGCCAATAGAAGATGAAATAAGTCTAGGCGAAACCTCGAGAGCACAAAGCGGTCATAGCCTGACAGGGGCCATGACAGGTACGGTTCCATGAGTACAGAAGTTTTTACAAGTACATGTTTCTGTACACTGTCTTTCTTTAATTCGGCCTCCTCCCGGGCTAGATACCTAGAAGAGAGAAATGACTTCTTCACAGAGGTAACATCAGTTTTTCTAGTGAGTTCTGGGGTTATAAAAAGGTCAGGGCGCCCTAGTTCAATTAGACACTTTCTAATATATTTGAGCCAGGGGACTTTAGATCCGTTTTCCCAAGTTATCGCTTCTTTTAAAATTCGTTGGGTAAGGGGTATTTCAGTATTTATCCAGCAGTTTAGCCAAAAAAGTACAGGATTTACGGCTAAACTGTCGCTCAGGTATGAGATACCCAGTTCTTCATGAACGGAGAAATTACCGGTGCCCCTTGGTACCCTCAGAACACGTTTTAGGAAGTTATTTTCTGCAACTTCCAGACCTCTGGAAGAAGTAAACCCCCATAACTCTCTGCCATAACACGCAATAGATATACTTTTTGCTTTATAAAGTTGGAGCAATGCAGCCACTGGGGTATTTCCCATTTTCCTTGCAAAATCAAGTATGGCTACATTAGCCCTTGTTACCTCTCCCATTTTCCTCTGTACAGCGGGTCCCCAATTTAACTGATGGTCCAAGAGGACACCCAAATAGGAGAATGTCTTTGTCACTGGAATTTTTTCCCCATTAACATTAAAGGTATTTGGTTTTTTATACTCCAAGCCTACCTTCATGACATAGGATTTTGAGTTATTAATACTCAAGTCCCGTGAATACATGAAGTCATGAAATGCTTTTAACAAGGTTTGTGTGCTAGTAATGAAAAGCTAGTGTGGGCGTATATACTTTCAGTTTTCTTTATTTTTTGACACAGCAAAATGAGGACTGATTGTAATTTTGTGGTGTAATAGACTCCCCCAAGTGTTCACTTGTTAAACAAACCAGGTTTATGGGTTTATGTTTAGTTTTGATAGCACATGCATGGCTCTTTACACAGCAATAGTAGTTTTTAGGTCGAGCCTAGGCAGCGCATGCGCTGCTCCGTGAGCCGTGCTGTGTTGGAGTATGTACTTCAAGCCTCGCCCACTCTAAGCTATTGGCATTGTAAATGACAACGCCTTTTATTTATGTTTTAAAAATGAAAACATAAATAAATACCTCAAACTCGCCTAAATGCGAGCTAGACCTATTACAATTGCAGATGCTTGTTGTGCTTGTTGTGTTGCCAAAAAAATAAAATAACGAAAATAAAAACATGCACCCCCCACAAGCAATTATGGCAGTGCTGCCTAGTTGCACAGTTATCTCGAGGACATCGAATCCACCAATAAGTAGCATGATTAAAAACACAGTAAACGAAGCATTGGCAAAGCCACTAGGCCTCGCTTATGTGAGAGCCTATTGGCTTTGCAGTGTCTTTTAGCCTAGTTGTATAGCGATGTTGACTGTGCAGCAGGGCTAAAAGCAAAGTTAGAATAACATGGATTAGGTGTCATTTCCCTTTTTTCTAACTTTACCTTTAGCGATGCCGCACAGCCATACTACTGTAGAAGTCAACACCTCGCGCATCAGCGAAACCTATTGGCTTTACCAATGCTCTTTTATACATACCCATTGAATCAACACGAGTGGATGCACAAATTTGGTTTTCAGTTTTGTCTATGGCTGTAAGCAGATAGTTGTCAATAATGTGTGATGAACTTTGTCTTGCTTTATTTCCTGCTTCCGTAGTGTCATTCCTCTGTGATGTATTCCCTCTGGCACTTTCAACTTGCAGTTCTCCTTGATTTACTTTTATCATCTACTTCACTTACAGCCTGATTCATCAAGCTTTTTTGCGCTCGCAAAGGGCCAGATTCTGAGAATCCGGCCCTTTGCGAGAGCGATTTTTGCATTTGGAATTCTGCATCCCAAATGTAAAAATCGCTAATTGCAATCTCGCAATTTTGCGAGGAATGACATTTAAGGAATCTCTATTTGAGATTCCTTAAATGCAATTCAACATCCTATTTAAATTTGCGAATTCGCAATTTCTAGGCGCAATTTACAGCGAGGTCAGACCTCGCGGTAAATTGCGAAAACTCAGAAAAATGCATTTAAATGCATTTTTTTGAGTTGCATGTTACACACACACACATGTCCTTTGGACATGTGTGTGTGCAACACCTGTGTCACAGATCATTTGAGGGGTGCTACAGGGTGTCCTTTGGACACCCCTGGCACCCTTCAAATCGCTATCTTATTTGCGATTAGCAAATTGCTAATCGCAAATAAGGAATACTCACCATTCATTCCTATGGGCCTTTTGGCCCATAGGAATGCATGGGGAGTTTTTCCTTATTTGCGATTAGCAATTTGCTAATCACAAATAAAGAATGTGTAGGAATCGCAAAAAATATTGCTATTCCTACATGAATCCCGTTTTGCGAGTCCTTAATAGCGATTCGCTATGAATCGCTATTAGGGCCTCGCAAAACGGGAGAATGATGAATCTGGCGGTTATTCTTTTAATATTTACTCCATTTCCTGAGCCTCATTTCTTTCTGATCTTGTTTAAAGTTGTTTAGCCAAATGTATGTGCTGCATTTTTGTATAATCTATCTGTTGGCAGATCGATCCCCACTAATGTTTTATCCCCTTCCTGCAATAAATGCTGTCATTTGAATACATAAAGATCATTTTATACCATAAAGCGACTTTGGGGTATTGGCATCCCATGGCCCACGTTACAGAGTACCCAATAATCCCAAGCCACAGGCACTGCAGATGTTGGGATGGATCAGAATCATCGACCAGGATAAGCTGACTCGGAGGACTCACAAGCTTACTTAATAGAGGCTTGTTATGGCCAACATCACCAGGATCCTTTCAACCCTTGGCTGGTTCAAAATAAAGGTCACATTTGCTCAACACAGGATAATTAATCCCAAACAGGACCCAGACAGATGATGCCAGTACCAATAAAGCAGAACATCTGCGTCCTGTGAGGAAATCATTTGTTCTTGTAAAAGCTCTCCATGTCTCGCCCATCGAGAATTTAGTTTCTTCATTGGAGACAGGGAGGGTATTAGTGGCCGCCAGTGCTAATCTGTCCAACCATTGCTCCATTTTGTGCCCTAGCTTCTCACACTCTATGTGTGCAAGGGGCTTAAGTATCACCTTCTATATCTAAATCTTTAGGCTATTGGGCTTTGAAGGATTACTGATTGGGAGAGCCATGCAAAAACAGTGCGGAAATTGCACACTCGAAGGTTGTGATGCTGTGGAGTGCGGGATTGCAGGGTTTGAACCGCCATAATGGGGTTAATCCACTGATTACAAGAGTTTTCCCTGTTATGAGATGTACACTGTCACAATTAGCAGTGTATGACTGGTGAATTGTTGCTAGTCTTGAACAGGTGAAAATCATGCTGTAAACAGTGCAATTTTATTGTCACAAACTCAGAATTCCGGTTCGGGCACAAATGATTGTTTTCACCCAAATAGAGATTTGTGATAGAGTCAGAATAACAGTGTCATAAAAGTGACGCAACTCCAGCAATTGGTCATTACCCATAGGCAAGTTCCATGTTAAATGTGCCTGCGTCAGTCTTATGCCTGACATGAGGCAGGCGTAAGATATTGACGCATTTGCGACCTAGAAGTGGCACAGTGAAATCTTACAGATTTCACTGCGTTACTTCTACCACCATTTCTTGCGTCAGAACACCCCCGCATACATTATACCCTGCGCAGGTATAATGTGGTGCAGGGGTTTACAAAGTGACACATCTACCTAGATGCGTCACTTTGTAAATATTACGCAACATTGCACTTTTTTTTATACCGCTGGTGCGTCTAAAAAAGGGACGCACCAGCGGCGCAAAAGTGACGTAAGGGCCCATAAATAAGCCCCTAAGGGCCTTATTGACAACCCCTTTGCACCACCTTTGCATAATTTTTAACATGGGAAAAGTGACGTGCGGGTGGCGCAAGGGGCTTGTAAATCTGCCCCTATATGTCCAATATTTTTACCTACTTTTCCCACACTTTTGACACAACTTTTGCTTACTTTAAACGTCATGTGCTCGATTGAAGCAAGTTTTGAAACAGGGATGATATTCAATCATGTGTTTTATTTACGCCACGGGTTCCAGTTCCCCATCCTAAACTTTGACCAAATCCCCAAGGTGAACCTGCATCTCTAGTCTTCCTTACGGTTATTTACTTATGGAAAGGGGCGACCACTCGGTCCCCCCGAACGTATGGCAGAGTACCACGATCCCCCCGGGAAGCCATCTTGGGCGGGAGGCGAGTCTCGGCTGGTATGCCCGAAGCGGCGTAGCCGGGGCGCGCCTTTTCCCGCCCTAGAGTGGGTTGGCCTAGACACTGACGCGGCTGGCCACGCCCTAGGGGCAGGCAGGGGCGGGTTTACGCCCGCCCTGAAGACGGATAAAAGGAGAAGCAAGATCCGAAGGCATCCTCTTGTTCCTGTGCTCTGAAGCTGCACCTCCTCGCTGCACGTGAGCTCGAGACGGAACGAAGAGCCAATTTTGAGCGTTGTAATCGTTCTTGTTTGTTTTGCAGATACTCTGTTGGAGAATGCCGAAGAAGGCGGGAAAGCGCATGACTACTGAACAGATGCTGCGCGTTCTCATGAAGGAGATGACCGACCTAAAGAGGCGAATGGATAAGAACGAGGAAGGGGGACCGAAACGTCCTTTGGCGGGAGCAGCCCCGGGGGGGAAAAACAAGAGGCCCAGGAGGGGAGCAGCGGGAGAAGACATCCCGGGTCCCAGTGCCCAGCTCGAGGCACCAACTCCCGTGCCGAAGGAAGGGAATCCGATTCCCGTTGTGGTCACCCCCGTGTCTGAGGAAGATATGCCGCCCGAGCTGGCAGCACAATTGGCAGCGTGGTTGGGAAAAGGTAGCGAGGGCGCCACGGCTGTCGACGCGCAGGAGCTAATGAAGCAACTGCGTGAGTCACGGGAAGCAGTGAAGGTGTCCACGCCGGCTGCAGCAGTAGAGAAGCCACAGGGGACGGGTTCAGTAGCAGAGACAACGCCCGGTGCAGGTAAGCGGCCATTGCCGATTGCGAGGGATGAGTCGGCACCCTCTCGTAGGGAAAAATTGGGTCAGCATGTTCCTTTGGCTATTAAGGAAAAGATATGGGCAGGGGAGTACGTAAACGTATTCTCGTTGCTTACTGATCACTATGAGATGGAGCATGTCAAGGGCCAGAAGGAGCTCATGCATCCGAGTGTTTGGCGCGCAAAGATGGCCGCCTTTAAGGTAAATGAAAACATTGGCAATTGGGGCCAAGCGTGGGGGGTTTTTACATCGATCTTGGGGGAGCGAAGGCCCGATCTGTTACCCGAATTGCCGATTTATCAGTCACGAATCATGGGGTACTCGGTATCACACGAGGGTAATCATTGGTTCTGCTATGATAACCTGTTTAGAAAAGCTAAAGAACATGATAAAAACTTAACATGGGATTGTTATGATTCTGTGTCATGGTCCAAAATGAAGGAGACTGGTATGTTAAAATTGCCATTAGTAGGGAGTATCGTTGGCGAATCTTCCCGCCAGTATGCGGGGACGCCCTTTCGGTCAGGTGCGGGTACCGACAATTACTCGAAGCCTGCCGGTAACACAGGAAAAAGGGGGGTTTGTTGGAACTTCAACAGGGGTAAATGTACTAGGCCCCAGGGATCGTGCAAATTTAGACACGAATGTAGTGGGTGTGGGCAATCATCCCATCCCGAGTCCACGTGCAGAGCCAAAACGGGTGATAACGGGGGTAGAGGAGGCGCCAAACAGGTCTAACATAGTCCGAGGGGCGCCTTTACCTACCCCGATTGATACCTTGGCAATGATTCCTTGGCTCAGTGAATACCCGGATCGTGCTTCTGCTGGGGTGTTGCGGAACGGGTTTTCTGATGGTTTCCGCATCCCAGTGGGGGACTTTCAAGGTGCAACGAAATGTAAAAATCAGCTATCGGTCTTTCAGCATACGACTGTGGTACAGAATAAGATCAGGAAGGAGGTTACTCGAGGTCGAGTCGCCGGTCCGTTTAGTGTACCACCGGTTCCTAATTTTGTTTGTTCCCCGTTAGGTGTGGTCCCAAAGAAAGACCCGGGTGAGTTTCGGCTGATACATAATTTATCAGCCCCACGTGGTCTTTCCGTAAACGAAGCGATAGACCCGGAAGTGTGTTCGGTGCGGTACGCATCCTTCGATGAGGCCGTAGCCATTTTGAATCGCCTGGGGCCCGGGGCGCTGATGGCAAAATCTGATATCGAGTCAGCGTTCCGGTTGCTCCCGGTACATCCAGACGATCAGCGTCTCTTAGGTTTCATGTTTCAGGGTCATTATTACATGGATAGGTGTATGCCGATGGGGTGCTCTATATCTTGTGCCTATTTCGAAAAATTCAGTAGTTTTCTACAATGGGTCTTCACAAGGAAGACGGGTTTCCAAAGTGTGATGCATTACCTTGATGATTTTTTGTTCCTGGGGGCAGCCGGGGACCCGGAATGTGGGCAGGCTTTGGCACAGTTTTGTGTCTTGATGAATCATTTTGGCGTGCCATTGGCACCAGGTAAGACTGTGGGGCCTTCCACTTGCCTCGAATTTCTGGGGATCGAGTTAGACTCCGCAGAAGGTTGTTTTCGTTTACCAGCTGACAAAGTGTCAAAGTTCAGGACATCCCTGCAGATGTGTATAAGGGGACCTAAGGTTAAGCTGCATCAATTACAGCAGTTAGTTGGCCAGTTGAATTTTGCCCTGAGGGTTATACCAATGGCCCGCCCCTTTTCCCGTTCGATCGCTCAAGCCATGGTCGGCCTGAAGGAGTGCCATCATCGCACAAGGCTCTCGGCAGAGGTCCGCCAGGACATGCGCATTTGGTTGGCATTTCTGGCGGATTTCAATGGTCGAGTCGTCTGGAACAAACCAGCCGTGTCCTCTGAGGAGCTGGGGCTGTGGACAGATTCGGCAGGGAGCATAGGTTTCGGTGCCATATTCGGCACTAGATGGTCTGCACAAAAGTGGCCGACATGGTGGCATGACAGTGGAATGACAAGTAACATTGCTTTCCTGGAACTTTTTCCCATTTTAGTGGCCCTGAGAACTTGGCCCGAAGGGTTCAAAGATCACTCTGTGGTATTTTGGTCCGACAATATGACCGTGGTCGAGTGTATCAATAGTCAGGCAGCACGATGCAAATGGATTTTGAGACTGCTCAAGGAAATTGTTTTACTTTGTATGCAATTGAATGTGCTATTCAGAGCAAGACATGTCCCAGGGGTAATGAACCAGGCGGCTGATGCACTGTCTCGTTTTCGTATGCAGGCTTTCTGGGGTTTCCTTCCCACAGCGGACCCGGAGCCGGCACCCTTTCCCGAAGCTCTCTGGTCTCTCGGTGCCCCGAACTTCGTAACCTCGTGGGAGAGAGTTTAGCACCCAGGACGAGGAAGGCATATGAAGGGGCGTTCCGGTCCTATTTGGCCTTTTTGGGGACTGATAGGGAGGAGCTTTGGGGCCAGGAGGAGTGGGTGGTGGATTTTCTGATGTCCTTACATCGGGTCGGGAAATCGGTGGCCACGGCTCAGAGGCATCGGGCTGCCATTTCCTTTGTTGCTAGGGCTCACGGGATCCATGACCCGACAGCGTCTTTCGTTGTACAGAAAGCGCTACGGGGGTGGCAACGCCTTGAGGGTCGCAGAGTAGATGAGAGGCGCCCGATAGGTTTGGATAGGCTGGCCCAGTTATTATCCAGACTCCCTGCTACGTGTTCATCTCAGTTTGAGACAGTGTTATTCCGAGCCGCTTTTACGCTGGCATTCCATGGGGCTATGCGGGTAAGCGAATTAGTGGCAAGGAACAAGCAGGATGTGACAGGAGGATTGTGCCAGGAGCACGTCCAGATCAGAGGGGAGACGATGACGGTCTCATTTGTCAGGTCCAAGACCGATCAAAGTGGGATGGGTGACTGCGTAATCATACGCAGGATTCCCGGGTCCTCCATGTGCCCGGTAAGGTGTCTAGAAGATTATTTAGCACGTAGGGTGGCATCATGGGGGGGGACCTTGTTGAGACACGCTGACGCCACCCCACTGACAAAGTTTCAGTTTCAGCGGGTGCTTGCGATGTCGATTGCCGCTGCGGGCTTGAACCCGGGCGAGTTTGGGACCCATTCCTTTCGGATAGGGGCTGCTACAGAAGCTACAGCCAGGGGTCTGGATGTTGAACAAGTTAAACGGGTGGGGCGTTGGTCCTCCAATTGTTATAAAAGGTATGTGCGGTTGCACATGTTGTGAAGCTGTAGCAATGTACTCACGCTTCTTGTTTTTGTTTGGTTTTCAGTTACGCAAGCCTACGAGGCGGGGCGGACTTTGCAGTCGACCCTACACCGGGCCAGCGGTCAGACATCACCGGCTGTGAAAAAGGAGGTGTGGGTTGTGGGCCACTCATACGTGAGACGTGCCGCAGACGTATTCAAGGCAGGTGATATGATTCACGTAGCTGGGGAATACGGGTACAGTGTGTCCTTCTACGGAAGAGGCGGTCTCTGTATTGACCAGTTTCAATCATTTTTTGAGGGTTTGCTAGGGCGGACGAGGTCACCGCCGTCTGTAGTGATAGTACATCTTGGGGGTAATGATTTGGTCACCACTGGTAGACGACTTCTTCTTGAGGCGATGCTTTCCACTGTAAGTTGGTTAGCGAGGAGAGTTCCAGGGTGCACAATTGCGTGGTCCCATATGATCCCACGAAAAGTGTGGCGGGGGGCTATTTCGGTTCCTGCTTTAAATCATTCTGTTAGGAAGCTTAATAACAAAGTGAGTAGGTTGTTCCGTTCCAAGACACTGCATGCTATTTCACATGGGTGTATTAATGATGACAGTATGTATTTGGGGGATGGAGTGCATTTGTCTCGGGTGGGGAATGAGTTACTCATAGGAGACTTCTTAGCATGGCTAAAAACGTTACACCATGACCTTTAGGTAGGAGTGTTGTGGGGGGTCCGGATAGCCGGTCAACTATCCGGCCTGTGGCGGTAAGGTCATGATCGGTGAGCACTATTTGGAAGATCCCTATGAGTGGGCGTCACCCAGCACGGATGGGAGCGCTCGGGAGAGGTGGCCATTGGCCCCTCAACGGGGAGGCGGTCCCTTCTAAGGATGGGTCGCCGAAAGAAGAGGAAAGGCGGTCAAGGCCCCTTCCTGGGTAGGAGGGGTTACAGCCCCCTCCTGGGGAATTTCCCGGGGCCAGGACGTCTGCGACGGCAGATATGGTAAGTTGTGTGGGGTTTGGGGGGGGGTCTACGCTACCTTCTAGATACCTCACACGAGTCCTCGTACGACCTCTAAGTGGCGTCGAGTTTTATTGGGGCCCCCGTCAAGTCAAGGGAAATTGGTAATTGCACTTGAGGTACGCCTCTGGGCCGCCCCTCACAAGTGAGGGCGATATTTCTGGGTTAGGGATCTTGACACCGGTTACGACCTTGCCGTTGGCCCTTAAACGTTAGGATGTACAATTTCAAAATTTCAAGTAAATGTTTTGCAGGATGTTAGTTCGGCTAGGAGAACCTTTGTATTAGAGAATCTGTTAAGGTTAGCCAAACATCGCAATGTGGTAATGAAATTGTACATAATATGAAACTGTTTATTTAATGTTTTAATTTTGTTTCATATTTTAATAAATACGGCCGGGGGGGTTACTCCCTCCCGTCTTCCAAAGACTTCAGAATTGTTTCCGGTTTCCCATCCTTGTGGATTGTGTTGAGAGGGGGTGGCGGGTATCTCAGCCATATGGAAAGGGGCGACCACTCGGTCCCCCCGAACGTATGGCAGAGTACCACGATCCCCCCGGGAAGCCATCTTGGGCGGGAGGCGAGTCTCGGCTGGTATGCCCGAAGCGGCGTAGCCGGGGCGCGCCTTTTCCCGCCCTAGAGTGGGTTGGCCTAGACACTGACGCGGCTGGCCACGCCCTAGGGGCAGGCAGGGGCGGGTTTACGCCCGCCCTGAAGACGGATAAAAGGAGAAGCAAGATCCGAAGGCATCCTCTTGTTCCTGTGCTCTGAAGCTGCACCTCCTCGCTGCACGTGAGCTCGAGACGGAACGAAGAGCCAATTTTGACCCACCCACCAGCCCCTGATGACAGCAAGTGGTTTGAATAAAGTTGATGGATAACTCTGATTTTCGTTTACAGGTTGTGGTATTATCGTGATGATTTTGAGTATGTAATAAAGAATGTCGATTTGTGTTACGTTTTGCAAATAAAGAAATTCTGCTTTAGTGTTCATTGGTAAGCATGCTTTTAATAAAAGTATAGTTGCTACTGTATTTAGTTTAGTCATTTAGTTAGCATTGTCGTATTTATTTTGGTCGGGCGGTAAGGTCATGATCGGTGAGCACTAATTGGAAGATCCCTATGAGTGGGCGTCACCCAGCACGGATGGGAGCGCTCGGGAGAGGTGGCCATTGGCCCCTCAACGGGGAGGCGGTCCCTTCTAAGGATGGGTCGCCGAAAGAAGAGGAAAGGCGGTCAAGGCCCCTTCCTGGGTAGGAGGGGTTACAGCCCCCTCCTGGGGAATTTCCCGGGGCCAGGACGTCTGCGACGGCAGATATGGTAAGTTGTGTGGGGTTGGGGGGGGGTCTACGCTACCTTCTAGATACCTCACACGAGTCCTCGTACGACCTCTAAGTGGCGTCGAGTTTTATTGGGGCCCCCGTCAAGTCAAGGGAAATTGGTAATTGCACTTGAGGTACGCCTCTGGGCCGCCCCTCACAAGTGAGGGCAATATTTCTGGGTTAGGGATCTTGACACCGGTTACGACCTTGCCGTTGGCCCTTAAACGTTAGGATGTACAATTTCAAAATTTCAAGTAAATGTTTTGCAGGATGTTAGTTCGGCTAGGAGAACCTTTGTATTAGAGAATCTGTTAAGGTTAGCCAAACATCGCAATGTGGTAATGAAATTGTACATAATATGAAACTGTTTATTTAATGTTTTAATTTTGTTTCATATTTTAATAAATACGGCCGGGGGGGTTACTCCCTCCCGTCTTCCAAAGACTTCAGAACTGTTTCCGGTTTCCCATCCTTGGGGATTGTGTTGAGAGGGGGTGGCGGGTATCTCAGCCATATAAGACCGTCATATATTTCCTGCTTGTTCTACAATTTGCAAGTTCGGTGAAGCAGTTACATCGTTTTTATAGCTCTCTATTAAACTTATTTTTTTTTAATTTCATACTTAAATATTTGACACATAATGCCTTTCTATTTATCCTCCATTTAGGCAAGTTTCGAAGCAATTTAATTGACATATGCAAACTCATCTCATCGGATCTACTGTAGACACTTGATACATAATGTGCTTAAATGTTTCTTCCACTAAGGTCCATAGACAGGTGAATGCTATATGAAAAGCTCTTTTGTTCCTTTGTAATGCCCTCCCTACAATCTGTGTAGGACATACCAAATAAAAGGATTTTTTTTTCTAAACTCTACCACACACCAGTTTCTTCCCCTTTTTATTTTTCGTTCTTTACTCAGTATTCATGAGTTGTGTATCAATTTCACTACCTTCTTTCTCCCTATGCATGTTTACAGTTTTTTTGCACTTCTAGCACTTGTATACTACTTTTCTGCCAGCTGTGAAAAGGTTGAATTCAGATGTTTTATTTTCAAAAGTATTGTGTCTGGGTTGCTGTTTTATATCAACTCCTAAAATGTTTATCCCTTTTCATGATTTGCGCCTTATTGTCGTAATGTGAACGAGAGGTATGACACGTTTGAAGGTGTTCCTCCCCAGCTTTAAGCATGGGCAAATTTTGCGAATCTCGCGTTCGCAAATTTAGCGGATTTGCGAACTCGCAATTTGCAAAATCCGCAAATTCTCGCGAATTTGCGGATTTTTTTTTTGTGTTCGCGCGGGTTTCTGCCAGTTCGCGAGGGTTTTGTACAATTTCGCAAACGCGAACTTACCTGTCGGGTCGCAAGTTTTGCGAACTTGTTGTTTCTACGTGTCCAGCCTGTTTGGGACACTCTTCTTCATCACTGCCACTCTCTGTCACCACTGCCACTCTCTGACTACTCATGCCACCCTCTGGCCCACCCATGCCACCCTCTGTTTCATCACAGCACCCTCTGGTTGTCCAGACAGTGTACATTATTGTGGCAAAGCAAAGCACACCTTCCCTGCCTCAAGTGACCTGAATTAATTTGGGGCTGATTAATGTGTCACAGAATATTTTTTTAGCTGGCACCTGCTTCCTTAGTGCTTCCTGATTAGTGATCTTTTGCACTTGCTAAGTGCTTTCATTGTTGCAAAATTAGTTACAACACCTGCCCTGCCCCAACTGACAATAATGAATTAGGGGCTGATTAATGGATTTGAACTTCCAGCCTGGCTCCTGCTTGTCTCCCTTAGCTGTAATTCAGGACCTTTGTGGCATATGTGTAACTATTCTGAGGTTCAGAGCAGGGTCACATAATAGTTGCAAGTAGGCAACTGAACTCTGGAGGGGCCCCTCAGGAAGCACTACAGGAAATGGCTACTAATGATGAGCCTGAACTTTTGAACCTGGTAAGTAGTTTCAGTTTTGCTAAGATCGTATTTCTGCAATTTAGCGCTTATTCGCGGGGCGCGAAGTTGTACTGGGAAGCCGCGAACTCACGGGAACAGTGCGAGCAAGCCATAAAATCCGCTGCTCGCGGATTTGCGGATTTTGCGGGAGATTCGCGAATCTTGCGGATTGCGAATTTACCGAAAATCCGCGAGCGAAACGGATTTTCCGCCCATGCTTACCCAGCTTCTGCAGTTATTTTAAACTTGGCATTCTTTTTGTGAACCTCTTAAAAACTGCGAATCTGAGTCTGTTGTCCAAAAGCAGATTTACTACAGAATTCACAGGATTAGAACACTTTATTGCGGAAAATGCCTCCAGCAAAAGATTTTGCAAAATAATTATTTTATAAAAACCTGCCTTGTTGGCAAAATAGAAAACTCAACACATCATCAAGTTTATATTTAGACGCATAGTTAATTAAAACCAATGCAGATTAGAACAAGAATGAACAAGATACATCTTTTTTTAGACTCAAGTAAAATAAATATAACTTTTACATAATAAATCAAATTAATCAAATAGTAGTAAAAAAATTGCAAACAGTAAAATAAACCTGTAAACAAGCAGAAGCTAATATGGTTCTCAAATGCCAAGGGAACTTTGCCCATAGTCTAGCCCTTCTTCATGTCTAGCCTAATAGTGAGCCAGGTGCAATAGACCGTCAGCTGGAGAGGGATTTCCTGCCATGTGTCATTATCAAAATTATGCATTGTCACACGAGTCATAGCGATAGGGAGCAATGCGTGTGACCAAGAGATTTAAAAATGATAAGTTACAGGCTGATTGTTACAGTGGCGGCCAAGGATGCTGCAGGAACAGTGTCCATGCTGGGTCTTGGTCGTTTTTCTGCCAGTGTCAGAAGCTTTATTAGCTTGCGGGTCCTTTGACTTAAATCAGGATAGCACTGGTTGTCTTCGTATGTGGATCCCACATGTATTAATATGAGTTTTTAAGCAGTTGGGACCTCTCCTTCTTCAGGTGGATACAAGTGCAGTGCAGATGTAGCGTAACCTCTGTTTCATTGCTGCACAAGCGGCAGCACATTGAGGTTTGCCCTCTCAGCCATGGCGGAAGATGCAGAACAGACGGAAGAATGCCCAACCGGTATTTCAGAAACTTTTCCTATATGTTCCTGGGATAGCCCAGGTTAAAGTAAGTCTGTGGGCTAAGTGATTTGTCAATGTGTATGTATCAAGGACCCCCTGAATTAACGAATCTCACAATTCCTAGGCCAGGGAAATAAGCACGAATGAAAAGTAACAACCTAGGACATTTGGCGGTACAAATCACATATAGATCAAAAAAGATGTAAAAGTAAACTACAGCTGGCTAAAAAACAGGCTTTTATTAAACAATTAACACAATTAAAAAAATCATTCATGTAACATCAAATGACAATTATAAAATCACATTATGTACTTAACAATTACACATAGTAAATTCATAAACAGTTTTTTTATATAAAATATGGGGATAAGTGGCATGAAAATTCGGTCTCTACGCGCGTTTCGGCGGCCAGCGCCTTCTTCCTGGAGCAGCCACACAATATCTACAAAGTCAAGATGCATAAAATATAAATTATATCAATTCCAACTCGCAGATTAAAAGCAAGTTTCTAAACATTCTCATTAAGTACAAAGAGAAGCTTTAAAATTATTTTAGCAGCTGTAGAAAAAGAGAGGACAACTTAATAGTTTACATATGTCTTGTCATTTCCTTAAAGATTTAGTTCTGTCTCTTTTTGTAGGTTGGGGAGTTTTTAGAGAAAAGGTAAATGCCATTGATGGGCATTTGTGAAAAAATGTTTTCTCTGTAAGTTATCATTTATCTTTGGCACATTCTGTATTAGTCTATGTTGGATTTCTGGAGGTATTCAGGAAGTACAGAGTTGAGTAACCAATTTCCAAAATTACGCAATAGATACAAGAAATTTCAAATTAATTAATGGTATTCCTAGGTCTCAGACTGCAGGGATAAGCTTTTATATTAGATGGTTTAATACTTACTAATGGTTCGTTTTATCAAAGAGTTGCTTTAAGATAAATTTTCGTTCTCTCATTCGAAATCTTTTGATGATAAATGGATTAAAACTGAGGATAGAAAGGACAATACCATGTTTGTCTGATAATTATAATTTGCAAACCAAATTAGGTGTGTAATTCGGTGATTATTTTACCTGATTGTTTCGATGATTAGATAGTAAATCCCGCCAACCGGAACCCTTTTATGATGATATTGGATAAAATTCGTTCTTGGGTATTTCTGGATTTCTGATTGATGCCATGGTAGGGAGAATAAACATAATGGACGCTAAGGCGTTTTATTTATTATCAGCTTCTTTTCTTATATAAAGATGATCTATCTCATTATTTAACATAATTATTTGGAATATATGGGTTAACGGTTCTTACCTCCTAGACTTTATCTAGTTTACTTTGGGTTTGGTCAAATAGACTTCAAATTGATAGTTGGTCTATTGTTGGTATTTTTCTTAAGGATCTGATAACCTAGGGGAGTACATGAATATTATGATCAGTGGTTAAACATATGCTGTATATATAGTGGTAACTATGCTCCTTCTAGTAATACACCATGCCTTACCTAAGAAGAAGAAAGATGCTTGTCTTTTTCAGGTTTCAGATGTAGGAAGGATGTTAATCCTTAGGTGTATTCCGAGCAAAATTTTTTAAAAGATCTCCCTGCCTATGGATTTAAAAAAATGAAGGGAGACAGGTGTCACTAGAAGTTAAATACCCAAATCTACTTTTACTTCTCTCAAGTGATCTATTTTTGGGGGCTTGTGGTGAGGATCATACCTGTAACTGGTCGGCAGGGCTCCCTATGTCCGGTGGCGGGATGAGACGTCTTGATGAGCGGCAAGCGCGGGAAAAATGAAGGTCAGAAGCCTGTTTCCCAGCGCCGGTATTTATCTGGTCATTAAGTACTCTAAATTGTTTGCACCTGCAGTCACGTAGCTAGAACGTGAGGGTGCGGAGTTGCGGAGTTTTGATTTAGAAGTGGCGCGTTTGATTGGCATACGCTCGTTCGGTACTTGTAATTGGTTGTAAAGAATGTAAACATTGCCGAGCCTCTCAAACATGAGAACAACCAATTACAAGTACCGAACGAGCGTATGCCAATCAAACGCGAGTTTACGAAATTCCGCTTCCTTCACAGACCCAATCAAATAAGAGCTCTCTAAACTCCGCCACTTCTAAATCAAAACTCCGCAACTCCGCACCCTCACGTTCTAGCTACGTGACTGCAGGTGCAAACAATTTAGAGTACTTAATGACCAGATAAATACCGGCGCTGGGAAACAGGTGTTCTGGTGTGAACATGGGCTTCTATTGGAATTCTCCAGGGCATATTATCAAGCCCATTATCGCCGCTTTAGCAGCAGTTTTCTGCCGCTAAACCGGCGATAATTGTAACGCTGTTCTTGATAATATGCCCCATGGTGATTTAGTGTGGCACAGATATCAAAGATGTCCACTTGTTTTATGGTAGTGCACAATATTGTGGAGTTTTTCCTGGTGGTCTCACGTTTTATCTATTTTGTTTCCATAGGCTTTCATGCAGGGTAAATTGAGGCTGGCTGGAAACGCCCGTATGGCAATGAATTTGGAGAGTCTGCTGGTCCTAAGAGCCAAGCTATGAAGAGCTTTGCATCGGAGATGAACCCAGATCTGGGTGTCAGCCATCTCACTGGAATTAGCAGCTCACGGTTCTCTAGAATTTCCCCCAGAGTTCCTGAGCCTCGTGTTGCCTTGGCGATCTTAGCATTGCCTTACTGTGTTGCATAGACTTCTCCTTGCACTCTTTACAATTACTTTACTAATTAAAACCTGTCAGGACCAGTCTCAGAATTGCCATTAAAAATCAAGTCAATCTAAATCTGCTCACGATAAATTAATTATCAGTAGAAGCCATACATTATTGTATCCCCGTGGGAGAAACCATGGTTCACATTGTGCTTCACTTTGATTTTGAGAAAAATGTGTTTGCTACTAAAAAGCATGTTGAAACCTGAATGCACTTTCCATGAACTGGGTCCCATTCCCTTGTTAAAGGTTCAAGAGCATTTTATTCTGCGGTGGGCAAGTATATATTTGGCTCCTGCCATCCCTCCCTGATGATTATTTTTAATTATCCATTCCTGAAGCATCGTTTCGAAGGTGTGTCACATTTTTGGACAAAAAAATTATGAAAATACCGAATGCAAATAAAGTGGAAAAATGTATATTGTACCTTCTTTCATGAGACAAAAGAAAAATTGGTACAACGGTTTTGCAACGATTCCTTTCTAAGCAATTCATCTTAATTTGTGGAAGTGGATTTGACATTACTGACAAGGAACTGGAGTATTGTAACAAAGCAATTGTAAGAAAGACTGATATCCTATTTAACCAGGAAATTAAACACCGATTTAGAAGTAAATGAGACACTGGTGGTTATCTAAATATTACAGTACATCGGTGCTGTACACTAATTTTTCATTTATTTTCTATCTTGGAATAAAATATTCCTTATCAAATATTGTATATGAATTTCATTCTAATAATTAAGAGCGTGTACCTCAAACTGAATTTCACACAGCTCTGTTTTGCAGTTCTTTCTCCTAGATATTTTGCAACCTGCTTAAAGCCAGATTCTTCCTTTCTGTTGTACCATGTTTTGAAAATCACTTAGTTGTTTTGCATCTAAAACTTTATGCATGTACCATGAGACCCAACATTACTCTCCCCACCTTATATTCCCCTTTTGGCATGTACTAGTCCACCCCTTAATTCACCTTACAAATATGTCAGTCCCATTGTTGCTGATGTTTGTGTTGTATTATAGCATTTCTATAGTTCTTTCCTACCTCCTGTCGAGGCCTCAGAGTACTTGTAGGTGAATTGGCCCTGGATTTATAGCCAGATCTGTCCTAAATGGTTCCTCTTCTATTTTTAAATCCTCTAAGTTCCTTTGTGCTGTTGTGTTTGGTGGATGCTGACATTAACGGTATACAACTGTTACAACGAAGTTTTTACCACGCACTACCATTACAACGCAGGCATTACCACGCATACCATTACAAGCAGTGCATTGCGGGCGCGCAAGTTATAGTTAGCTGAAGTAACTATAACAGGGAATTTCATTGGTTTTATATGAGTGAAATGTCCAGCTAACTATAACATGTGTCAAACCTATGGTTTTTTCAGTGAATTTCATAGGTTTTTCAAATGCTTCTTCCTAACTATAACGTGGGTAAAACCTATGGTTTTTTCAGTGAATTTCATAGGTTTTTCAAATGCTACTTCCTAACTATAACGTGTGTAAAACCTATGGTTTTTTCAGTGAATTTCATAGGTTTTTTGAATGCTAGTTCCTAACTATGAAGGATATACCTGAAATAAATATCGACATACCAATCTTACGTGCACAACGGAGTGCACGCACCCACCTATTTATTTCATGAAAGCTTTCCAATTTAAACCTAATGAATTTCTTCATAGACCAATGAAAGAACTTATAGTACGTTAAAGACACTGAACCTAGGCTTTTTTTTTGTCATATAAACGTTTTAATTAAATGGAGCCGAATTTCTTTTTAATCGTTCGTGCGTGACTGGTTGTACACACCTTAATATTTAAAAAAATATATATAAAACGTTTTATAATTTAATAATTGTATACTTAAATCGAGCTCTAAAAATATGTGAAATCCGTATGTGTTTGAATTCACTTCTTTTCACGTTTTTAAACTTCGCTGAAGAACATCGCTACTTCCAAATCACGTTCGTAACTAGATAGTGTCACAGTCTACACGTCCTGAGAAGCGCATGTAAAGTCATGTGACTTGAAAACAACACTTCCAATTGGTTCTTAGTAGTTTCTATTCTGGAATTTACACGCAGCACTCCACCCACTTTCCCCACAATCTTTTCTACGCTCAAGAGACAACAACGTCGAACATCTTCCGGAAGACTTTGCTGAAATGGCTGCCGTTCCGCATTCATCTTCCGAATCTGAAGGAAATGAGCGACCACCTTTAAGAAGAAGAAAGGAATCTTTCATTTGGCAATTTTTCACTTATCCTGAAGATCAAAAGAAAGTGAATGCGCCAAAAGTAACCTGCACGATATGCAATTCGGAGCTCTCAAGGGGAAATCCAAATAGAAAATATTCCTTTTCTATACATACCATGCAGCGGCATGTTAAACAAAGGCACCCTGAGCATTATGCAAAAGCATCGACAAGAGCCCTGGCCACGCTATTACCATCAGAGGTGGCCAGCACATCTTCTGGTGGACGACCTGTATCTCCATCGAGTGCTGAGATGGACTTGAGACCATATCTTGCGAAGGTGCACATGAAATGCAACGAGTGTGGAGAAATTCTTTTGTACGGAGAGCAGAGCCTCGTTCTTATTAAACTCAAAATTGAAAGTCATAAATGCCCCAAGAAAAGATACATTTCTTCACTTCATTTTCATAGTATTACATACTGAAAAATGTCGTAGCAACTTTAAGAAATCGAAAGCATCATAACACTTGTTTCCAAAAAAAAAAAAAAAAAGTTCTTTTCAGAACTAACTCTTTCTACCAAAACGAACTCCAAGAGCATATTATGAGATGTTTTTCGCCGCTTTCTTTTAGTGCGCGACCGGGTGCGCGCACCCACCTATCGCGTACAGGACCTGAGACTCGCATGTGAAGTCATGTGACTTCAAAACAACACTTCCAATTGGTTCTTGGTAGTTTCTATTCTGGAATTTACACGCAGCACTCCACCCATTTCCATCACTTTCTTTTCTACTCTCAAGAGAGAACAACGTCGGACATCTTCCCGAAGACTTTGCTGAAATGGCTGCCGTTCCGCATTCATCTTCCGAATCTGAAGGAAATGAGCGACCACCTTTGAGAAGAAAAAAGGAGGCCACGCTATTACTATCAGAAGTGACCAGCACATCTTCTGCAGGACGACCTGTACCTCCATCGAGTGCTGAGATGGACTTGAGACCATATCTTGCGAACGTGCTCATGAAATGCAAGAACTGTGGAAAACTTCTTCTATACGGAGAGCAAAGCCTTATTCTAATTAAACTCAAAATTGAGAGTCATAAATGCTCCTAGAAAAGTTAAATTTCTTCACTTTATTTCGATAGTATGACATACTGAAAAATGTCGTAGCAACTTTAAGAAATCAAAAGCATCATAACACTTGTTTCCCAAAAAAAAAAAAAAAAAGTTCTTTTCAGAACTAACTCTTTGTACCAAAACGAGCTCCAAGAGCATATTAGGTGATATTTTTTCGCCGCTTTCTTTTAGTGCGCGATCGGGTGCGCGCACCCACCTATCGCGTACAGGCATCGAGACACGCATGTGCAGTCATGTGACTTCAAAACAACACTTCCAATTGGTTCTTAGTAGTTTCTATTCTCCAATTTACACGGAACACTCCACCCACTTCCCTGGAGAAATAGTTTATCGAAAAACTTTTAAACCCTCCTCTTATGAAACATTCGACATCGTTCACATAGCAGTGTAGTAAATAACACTAGATACACTCCGTCCCTTAATTACAAGGGACATATTGCTATGTGAAAACAACTTTTGTTTTCACGCGATAATGTGAAATGCTGAGCCTGTTACAGAATTTTCTTTCACATATATGCTACTATTCTCCTTCAAGCACTAACACCGTAGAAAATACCACCAATAGCGGTGATATTTTTTACTCCGAGAACGGGCGATTTGTATCGCTTACAGCCCTTGCTATCATAAAGTTTTATTTCCAAAGTCTCTGATCTCCAACTGTGCAACGCGGCTCCCCTGTGTGTCGTAATGAGGTGCTAAGAGCACCACGCACACTCTACTGTGACTAAGCATCCATAAATTCCACGGACATCTCTACCCTGCTATCTGCAATTGTAAACATCAAAAGGAGCTACGCTGCACCCCTTGGAGAGGCCTCACTCCCACTGCTACAACGGCTTGGCAGTCGCCAAGGTCCACAAGAACAGCGTCTCGGATCCATTGAACTTCTGTGACGGTCTCAATGAAAATAAGCACTAAACAATATTCAAGAATGTAGTAGTCCTCCTGCTTGGTTAGAGACAAAAATGTTACCGCAGCGCTGCGGCGATTTCTACCGCAAATAAACCTTGGTATTAATAAGGTTTAACGCAAATGCGGTAAAAATCGTTGCAAAGCATGAGTATCACAGAAAAGTCAGCATTATTCATGCATAGTGACCTAATGCTATTAGCCATGTTATCCACCTCCCATTGGATAACATGGCTAAGAACTGCTCAGGGCAGGTGTTAGCTTTTAGAGATATTCGCGCTTAGCTCAAATATCTCCAAAAGCTAGTAATAAGAGATAGCGATGTTAGAGACTATTTTCAGTCGCTAACATCTTGGCACGCCCACTTTGCATCTCACATTAGATATAAATATAACTGACATGCAAAGTGGGGCCCAAAATGGTCACTATCTCCTACTAGCTGTCGCTAACTGGTGTTAGCGGCAGCTAGGTAATAGGGAGATAATTTTATCTCTGCTTTCTTGGCTTTTAAAGCCAAAAAACACAGATAAACCCCCTTGATAATATACCCCTATATTCAAATTGCTGCATCAAGACCTACGCCTGCTTCAATCACATGCACAGTTTTGAAACAACATGGGCCTGAAAGTCACTGAGTAAAATCTCATAAATTACAGTCAGCCACTTTCAAGATGCATTACTTCAGAGGAACACTTCTTTATGATACAGGGCTTTAGAATGACACATATCTCCTCTTTATAGAGACCCCTCAGGTTTTTTTAACAGCTGTTAAATCCTTCCATACTCATCACAAAGCCGCTCCATCACGAGCATTGCCTCAGCTGTCCTCAGGACGGACAACATTTGTGATGAACTTGCCGCTGTGCTTGCACAACACTAACATTGCGCTTCCTTGACACGTTCTATTCACTAAGCAAAACCATGACGGAACCACTCTATCATAAACACACCTCAACCATGGCTCATAAAGGAGTAGCTCTATCATGACCATACAAGTACCACTAAGCCCCCCAGCCCCCTAATCTTGAGGCAGAATTAGCACTGCAACACAGGATTTAAAGTCCTGCAAAGAACACCATGTAACATTTAATATCATATCCACCATTGTTTTCATATATCACTATTGCTAAACTCACTCAGTGAAATGTCGCTCATTTTATTAAATCACTTTTAAAGCATGCCTTCTAACAATGCACCCAATCCTATGTGGAAGTGTTTAATGTAAAAGATGACATTGCTTTAACAAGGATAGACAAATAAATAACACAATGATGTAAAAATTTCTTTATTATATATACTTACCTAAAAAAAAGAAAAAAAAAGTAAATTTCTTATTAAAACGTAGCACCTGTGGAAGAAAATTAAAAATAAGATTATAAAGTATATTTATTAAAGAAATAGGAGACAAAAAGAGAGATGCAAAGAAAACTCTCAGATATTATTAATTAAACTTACCTTATAAATATAATATCTGTGGAGGAGAGTAAAAAAAATCTGTTATAATACATATTTCTGAATGCAATGTAACAAAATAAGTAAAACAACATAATAAATGATTTATTTTTGCTGTCCTAAGAATACATTGATTTTCACTATCAAGAGTGATTTCAATATTAATCATCATATAACACCGGGAAAAAAAAAACACAATCAAAATGATTGTGTTTAAAAAACCCATACAAAATCTGCATACATATTATAAATACCTGAAAAAAACATGTCTTAAATGTTTTCCTCAAATTCGCAATTTCTTGAGTAAGCACACTACATCTTCCACAGTTACAAACTAATTAAAGTATACCACTTATTTTTCAAGATATCTCAACAAAGCCCTGTGCAGCTATCTCCTATAAAAAATGTATTTGAAAGACACAGTTTCTTCTCTCATACCTTTCGCGTGGCCAAATTGTATAAGCTAACTCATTATCTTTTAAATACCTCTCCCAAACACTTGCGTCCATATAAGTTTTGAAATAATTTTCAAAAGTACTCATTTTCTTCTCTCATATTTTTCCACGTGGCCAAATACTATGAGTTAAGTAGTTTTTTTCTGAAATTCTTTAATCTTAGTCTTATCTATTGTTTTCTGTACCTTCACAATTAAAATTTGTACCATATTTTATACCATCAAACATTAAGTAAATTTGTACCTGATGTTATCACTATGCCAAACACAAATTTCATTTATAGATTTGTACACCCTCATTTACATGATATTTGTAAACTAGTAAGTTTCAGATCTTTACAGTATACCTCTTCCTACAGCAAGTCATTCTACTGAAATTTGGGTTCCAAAAATAACAAATAGGAGTTAGTTAAGGCAAAAGGCAAACGTTTTTTAAAAGTCAATTGGCTATCATTGCAAAGCGTCCAGCCACTAGCACACTTCAAATAAGCTGTATAATGTCCTGATGATGTAGAAGGCCCTTCATGAAAAATAATGGCTACAGTTACAAATGTTCTTCTAGAAATAGAAACTTGAGAAGCCACAACATTTTTAATTAAAGTTGACAATTTACTCCCATCAGCTCTGTATCGTTGAAACATTAAAATTACATATTGTCCGTATCTATGGATAAATAAAGTTGATAACATTTCAGACTTGCATTGAGAACAGACCATGTTCTGATGCGCATCTTTAACTAGTTTATTAAAAGGCACTTCTTTGCAGTCTGGTAATGTCAAATATAAAAATCTTTCACTGGGTATGTCAGTACTACCTAAAAATGAGCAATTATCACACTTATGTTCCCATTTATAAGAAAGCCCAAAAAGACTATCAATATCTACACCTTCATCTTCCAAAACTGTAAACATATACATGATAAATTCCTGACAATCTTGCTGAATATTCTGAGAAAATTGATTTACTCCTGCACATATGTCTAAAACATTCCTTAGTTCTGAAACACTTGCTACTTCACTATCACCACTACTACACATTTCAAATATAGAATTTAAAGAATAGCAAAATGTATGCTCCTGATTTTCTATAATCTGTTCCTTAACATTTTTCAGAAAGAAAACAACATTAACTACTACATTTGCATAGCAGTTGACACCAGACCTATTTTCAAACTTAAATCCAACAATCTCTTCAATACTAACAGTTTTGCTACGGCTACCAATGGAAAGGGGCGACCACTCGGTCCCCCCGAACGTATGGTGGAGTGCCCCGACCCCCCCCGGAAGTTATCTTGGGCGGGAGGCTAGTCTCGGCTGGTATGCCCAAAGCGGCGTAGCCGGGGCGCGCTTTTTCCCGCCCAAGAGTGGGTTGTCCTAGACACTGAAGCCGCCAGCCATGCCCCCGGAGGCGGGTGGAGGCGGGTTTACGCCCGCCCGAAGAAGGATAAAAGGAGCGACAAGCCAAGGAAGCATCCTCTTGTTCCTGTGCTCTGAAGCTGCACCTCCCCGCTGCACGTGAGCTCGAGACGGAACGAAGAGCCAATTTTGAGCGTTTTAATTTTGTCTTTGTTCTTTCAGAGAATCAGAGTTGGACAATGCCGGGCAAGAAGGTCGGAAAGCGGGTCGGTACCGATCAGATGCTCCGCATGCTCGTGAAGGACATGGCCGAGATGAAGAAACAGATGGCGGCAATGAACGGTGTAGGAGGCCCTAAGCGAGTCGTCGGACCAGCATTGCCGGGAGTAGTCCCTAACGGGAGAGGTAGAAGGGCCAAGAGGGGAGCAGCTGGGGGAGAGGCCCCGGTTCCCGAGACGCCGCCGGCGCACCCTGATGCACCGACTGAGGCGCCGATCCCGGTCCCGAACGAGGGACAACGAATTCCCGTTGTAGTTACCCCAGTGAACGGGGAGGATATGCCTCCCGAGTTGGCTGCACAGTTGGCAGCATGGTTGGGGAAAGAGAGTGAGGGGGCAACGGCAGATGACGCCAGGGCAGTAATGAAGCAGTTGCGGCAATCAAGAGAAGCTGCAAAGGCACCATGTCCTTTTGTTCCCCCGCAGGCTCCAGTGGGACAACCCGCAGCGGGCATGAGTTCGGCAGCGACTACGGTCACAGCTTCCGGTTCAGGTAAGCAGCTATTGCCGATTGCGGGGGAGGGGTCAGTACCCTCGAGAAGGGAGAAAGTGGCATAGCATATTCCGATGGAAATCAAAGAAAGGATATGGGCTGAGAAATATATAAACATGTTTTCTTTATTAACTGATCATTACGAGATTGAGCATGTGAAAATGCAAAAAGAGTTTCTGCACCCGAGTGTTTGGCGCGCCAAGATGGCCGCTTTCAGAGTTGATGAAACGATGGGTAATTGGGGCAGAGCGTTTGGGATATTCACTGCAATTATGGGGGAACGGAGGCCTGAACTGTTGGCCGAGTTACCCGTGGACCAGACACGTATTATGGAGTTTTCTCAGACATATGAGGGCAATCAGTGGTTTTGTTATGATAATATTTTTCGTAAGGCCAAGGAGTTCGACACATCTCTGACGTGGGATTGTTACGACTCCATTTCCTGGCAAAAAATGGAGAAATCAGGCATGACAAAGGCGCCATTGTTGGGGGGGAATGGGGGCGAGTTTTCCCGCCACTCATCAGGGGCGCCCTTTCGGGCGGGATCGAGTAACGAGCACCATTCAAGGTCGAATGGCAATACAGGTAAAAAAGGGGTCTGCTGGAATTTTAACAGGGGAAAGTGTACAAGGCCCCAGGGGTCATGCAAGTTTAGGCACGAATGTGGGGGGTGTGGACAGTCCTCGCATCCCGAGACCATGTGCAGAGCCAAAACGGGTGATAACGGAAGTAGGGGAAGCGCCAAACAGGTCTGAAATAGTCCGAGGGGCGCCTTTACCTACCCCGGTTGATACCATGGCAATGATTCCTTGGCTCAATGAATACCCGGATCATGTCTCCGCTGGGGTGTTGCGAGACGGTTTTTCGTATGGTTTCCGCATCCCGGTGGGGAATTTTCAGGGTAAAGCACAGTGTAGGAACCAACTGTCGGTCCTGCAGAATACGGCGGTGGTACAAGCAAAGATTGGGAAGGAGGTGACCCGGGGTCGGGTTGCTGGACCATTTGACATGCCACCAGTTGCTAATTTTGTTTGTTCACCCTTGGGAGTGGTCCCCAAGAAGGACCCGGGTGAGTTTAGATTGATACATAACTTGTCAGCCCCGAGAGGTCTTTCGGTGAACGATGCGATAGACCCGGAAGTTTGTTCGGTGCGGTACGCATCTTTCAATGATGCCGTCGCCATGTTGAATCGCCTGGGGCCCGGAGCGCTGATGGCCAAGTCAGACATCGAGTCAGCGTTCCGGTTGCTCCCGGTACACCCAGACGATCAGCGTCTCCTTGGTTTCATGTTTCAGGGACGCTATTACATGGATAAATGTATGCCAATGGGATGCTCCATATCTTGTGCATATTTTGAGAAATTCAGTAGTTTTCTGCAATGGGCATTCACAAGAATGACGGGGTTTCAGCATGTTATGCATTATCTTGACGATTTTCTGTTCCTGGGGGCAGCCGGGGACCCAGAATGTGCACAGGCTTTAAATGAATTTTGTGGTCTGATGAGTCAGTTTGGTGTGCCATTGGCGCCAGGTAAGACTGTGGGGCCATCTACTTCGCTCGAGTTTCTTGGAATAGAGCTCGATTCCGAAGAGGGTTGCTTCCGGTTGCCCAAAGAAAAGGTAATGAAATTCAGGGCCTCGCTTGAAACATGTATTAGCGAGACTAAGGTAAATTTGCATCAATTGCAGCAGACTGTGGGTCAATTGAATTTTGCCCTTAGAGTGATGCCAATGGCCCGCCCTTTTTCCCGCTCGATTGCACAAGCCATGGTCGGTCTTAAAGAGGGGCACCACCGCACGAGGCTCTCGGCAGAGATTCGCCAGGACATGCGCATTTGGTTGGCATTCCTGGCGGATTTCAATGGTCGGGTTGTCTGGAACAAACCGGCGGTGTCCTCCGAGGAGTTGGGGTTGTGGACAGATTCGGCGGGGAGTATAGGCTTTGGTGCCATATTTGGTAATCACTGGTCAGCTCAAACATGGCCGTCATGGTGGCACGAGAGTGGGCTTACAGGTAACATCGCTTTTCTCGAACTGTTCCCTATTCTGGTGGCCTTGAAAACATGGCCTGAGGGGTTTCGGGATCACTCTGTGGTGTTCTGGTCTGATAATATGACCGTGGTTGAGTGTATCAATAGTCAGGCAGGACGATGCAAATGGATTCTGAGGTTGCTTAAGGAAATTGTCTTACTATGTATGCAATTGAACGTGCTCTTTAGGGCAAGACATGTGCCAGGGGTGCTGAATAAGGCTGCTGATGCGCTTTCTCGTTTCCGTATGCAGGCCTTCTGGGGTTTTCTGCCCACAGCGGACCCGGTGGCGGCACCATTTCCCGAAGCTCTCTGGTCTCTCGGTGCCCCGAACTACAAAACCTCGTGGGAGAGAGTTTAGCACCCAGGACAAGGAAGGCATATGAAGGGGCGTTCCGTTCCTATTGGTCCTTTTTGGGTTCTGCTAGGGGGGAGCTTTGGGGCCAAGAAGAGTATGTCTTATAGTTTTTGCTGTCATTACATCAGGCAGGCAAATCGGTAGCTACGGCCCAGAGGCATCGGGCCGCCATTTCCTTTATGGCACGGGCTCATGGTATCCAGGACCCCACAGCGTCTTTTGTAGTACAGAAAGCGCTGCGTGGGTGGCAACGCCTTGAGGGTCGCAGAGTAGATGAAAGGCACCCAATAGGTCTGGAAAGGTTGGCCCTGTTACTGTCCGTACTCCCTGCGACATGTTCATCTCATTCAGAAACAGTGTTATTCCGGGCCGCTTTTGCATTAGCATTCCATGGGGCTATGCGGGTAAGCGAACTGGTGGCGAAGAACAAGCCGGATACGGGGGGTGGACTGTGCCGAGAGCACATTCAAGTTAAGGGGGAGACGTTGATTGTCTCGTTTGCCAGGTCCAAGACCGATCAGGGTGCGATCGGGGACAGTGTAGTAGTCCAGCGGATTCCCGGATCTCCCATGTGCCCTGTTGCATGCGTTGAGGAGTATTTGGCGCAGAGGGCGGCATCATGGGGGGGGGACCTTGCTGAGACACGCTGATGCCACCCCACTGACGAGGTTATAGTTCCAGCTGGTGCTTGCTATGGCAATTTCGGCCGCGGGCTTGAACCCGGGCGAGTTTGGGACCCATTCCTTCCGGATAGGGGCTGCTACAGAGGCTACAGCCAGGGGTCCGAGTGTGGAAAAAGTAAAACAGTTGGGGCGTTGGTCCTCGAATTGTTACAAAAGGTATGTGCGGTTGCACATGTTGTGAAGCTGATATCATGTACTCATGCTTCTTGTTTTTGTTTGGTTTACAGTTTCGCAAGCTTACGAGGCGGGGCGGACTGTGCAGTCGACCCGACACCTGGGAACCAGCGGTCAAAGATCACCGGCTGAGGAAAAAGTGGTGTGGGTCGTGGGCCACTCATACGTGAGGCGTGCCGCGGACGTATTCAAAGCAGGTGACATGATTCACATGGCTGGGGTATACGGGTACAGGGTGACCTTCTACGGAAGGGGCGGGCTCTGTATTGACCAGTTTCAAACTTTTATGGAGGGTTTGTTAGGGCGGACAAGGTCACCGCCAGCTATAATCATAGTGCATCTTGGGGGCAATGATTTGGTGACCACTGGTAGACGACTACTTCTCGAGTCGATACTATCCACAGTAAGTTGGTTGGCGAGAAGGGTTCCAGGGTGCACGATTGCATGGTCCCATATGATTCCACGGAAAGTGTGGCGGGGGGCTATTTCGGTGGCTGCTGTAAATCATTCTGTGAAGAAAGTAAATAACAAGCTTGGTAGACTGTTCCGTACAAGTACATTGCATTCGATTCCTCATGGATGTATCAGGGGGGACCATATGTATCTAGAAGATGGGGTCCATTTGTCCCAGGTGGGGAATTTTTTACTCATAGGAGACCTCGTAGCCTGGTTAAAGAGTTTACAGCATGACCTTTAGGTAGGAGTTTTTGTGAGGGGTCCGGATAGCCGGTCAACTATCCGGCCTGTGGCGGTAAGGTCATGATCGGTGAGCAGTAATTGGAAGATCCCTAGGGGGGGGCGTCACCCATTACGGATGGGAGCGCCCGGGGGGAGGTGGCCATTGGCCCCTCAACGGGGAGGCGGTCCCTTCTAAGGATGGGACGCCGAAAGGAAAGGGAAGGTGGTCAAGGCCCCTCCCTGGATAGGAGGGGCTACGGGCCCCTCCTGGGAATTTCCCGGGGCCAGGACATCTGCGACGGCAGATGTGGTAAGTTGTGTGGGGTGGGGAGGGGGGTCTACGCTACCTTCTAGACACCTCACACGAGTCCTCGGACGACCATTAAGATGGCGTCGAGTTAATTGGGGCCCCCGTCAAGACAAGGGAAATTGGTATGTGCACATGAGGTGCAGTCCTCTGTGCGGCCGCCCCTCACAAGTGAGGGGGGAGTTCTGGTTTAGGGATCTGACACCGGTTACGACCTTGCCGTTGGCCCTTAACGTTAGGATGTACAATTTCAATTTGAAAATGCATTTGTAGGATGTTAGTATCGGCTAGGAGAACCTTTGTATTAGAAATGTGTTAAGGTCAGCCAAAAACATCGTAATGTGGAAATGAAATTGTACATGATATGAAACTGTTATTTTAATGTTTTAATTTTGTTTCATATTTTAATAAATACGGCCGGGAGGGTAACTCCCTCCCGCCTTCCAAAAGTTCAGCACTGTTTCCGTATTCCCATTCTTGGGGATTGTGTTGAGAGGGGGTGGCGGGTATCTCAGCCATACAACAGCTACATCTTTTTTTCGTCGTTTCTCGACTACTTCAGCACATTTGTCCTCATTTTTCCTTTTCTGACTAACTCTACGCCTTTCAATTAAAGGATATTGAGGTAAACTTGGAGCATATTCTCTTCTTAACCTATTAGACTCCTTCACACAATTTAAATCTGCACTAATCTTTGTCTCATCATAATCAATTAGATAAAGTCCACATAAAGTTCTAACTTGCAATAGAGCAACATACGCCATGCCCTCTTTGAATACAGTGCTTCCAATATTTACCAAAGCACAATCTACACTTAAACCTTGAGATTTATGTATAGTCACTGCATATGCCAAACAAATTGGAAATTGCTTACGACGGACATATAAGTCTTTCACAAGCAAAAAACGAATTGAACATCGACTAATTTGTTGAACTTCCTCAATCCCATCAAATTCTATCCTCAAAAATTCAATCTCATCTCTACTGGTATAATTGACAAAACCAACAACATTACCCATTGCTCCATTTACCAATCCTCTTTCTACATGTACATTTCTCCTTAAAATTATCCGACAATTTAAACATACATACAGATTTTTCTCTAAACCAGCAGTTTTAGATATAGTTTTTTGAAGAGAATCCAATTTTAATTTCAACTTTTCAGACAAAACAATAGTACTACCTTCATGCTCTATTCTATCTTTAGCTTCCAGTTTCTTAATTTCTTGATTTTCTAAATTCAACATTTTCTCATTAAAAACTGAACATTCTTTCAGAGTTGGCATCAAGCATATCACTGACTTATCTGCTACCTCTTTACTATATATTTTCTCAGGTACATTATCTTCATTAGGAAACAGCTTGGAAAGTAATCGGGTTCGTAGAGTGTGTTTCGCATCTTCAGTTAATTTTCCAATCCTAATATCTTGAAGAATACTTCCATATTTAGTATCCTTTGCCTGTCGCATATTTTGAATCAGTTCAGTATATTTGAAATGTGACCATATATTTACATTTCCAATACTGCCCAGGCACTTTCTGGTCTCCTCATGTGTAACAGTTTCAAATACAGGTTGTCCTTTCACAGGAGTTAGCTGCAGTAGATCTCCAAAAACTATGACATGTTTACCTCCAAATAACACATCATACTCTGTCTTAAGTGTCTGTTGCATTCTTAAATGCACGAAAGCAAGCATTAAATTGGAGACCATGCTTACTTCATCAATAATAAGAAGTTTCATTTTTTTAAGGACTCTAGAAACTTCAAAACAAGCTTCTCCAGATAGCTTCTGATATTGTAATTTATTTTCATGTTCATCTGGCAGCATCAGTAAACGATGTAAAGTAACACCTTTAATATTATGTGCTGCCAATCCAGTTGGAGCAGTAACCACACACGACAGTGTTGACTGAGTTGTTTGCTGTAAATATGTAGTAATTCCTTTAATTAGGAATTTTTTACCAGTCCCAGCTTCTCCACTTACATATAATCGAATAGGTTCAAATGACATACATGAGCAATCTTTTCTCTCATGACGGAAGCCATGCTCAATGTGCTCTGTCACTTCATCATATATCTGTCTTTGCTCAACAATAAACTGCTTCTTTAATTCTTCTAAGTCGATTACTTCCTCTCGAACTTGCTGCATTGCGCTTTCCACCTCATCCATGGTGGTGGCTGCTTCATTTTGAATAATTGGTTGTCCCAGTGGATCTTGACTTAATGAAGCCGAACTTTGACTACCTTGTGAACTATCTCTAGCAATCTCCGCTGCAATTGTCGCTTCTTGCTCTATTTCATCATTCAACATTTGGAGATAAGTACTAAAAACAGGACATTCAATATTACTTTTAGATGCGTTGAATGAATCTTCATATCTATCAAAGTCTCCAAGTAGTTCCTCTTCTCTACGCCATGGTTTAAAGAGTTGCAAAAGAGCAAAATAGTAAAATTCTCTTTTATCAGGTGTTTCGCAACTCAGTTTCCGATGATTTATCAAGTGTCCTTTTCTTTGTTTTACCAGACATCCTTCATGTCCAATTACAGCATGTACACCTTTATCAATATTCTCCGTAACATTTTTTTTAAAAGTATAATTTTGAAGTATTTCATACAGACAAATGTTTTCAAGCAGAGTACTTCTATTTGGATAGTATGCATCCAACATATTTGTTTTCAAAATGTCTGTACTGTTTGGTTCTTTCTGGGCTAAATACTCAATTTCTTGCACAGGTTTCAGAACACGGTTTCGTGTTTCTGCTAGGCCCAAACTCACCCAGAGAATAGTCCTTGATTTCGCATAAAGACTTGCTGATGATAATCTGTCACAACATTCATATGCTCCAATTTCTCGATGAGACAGCATCTTTAAACTGTACGTATACAATTTCTTGCTCAGGCTCTTTTCATGAGAAATGTCTTCCCACATCTCCTTCAGTTCCGTCTTTACAGATTTCGTGATGTAAGACGTTACATATCGAGCCACAGCAATAGAGTTGTCTGCAACATATTGTATGTCCATGTTAGCATTCCACATGGACAAAATGACTGGGTTATAGTCATTAATATATTTCGATTATTCACCTCTTCTTAAATTGTACGTATTTTTAGGTGACCTCCTTCTGATATTATGTCGCAAACATGACATCAAATTGTTGACTCTTCCTTTTGAAAGTACCGGTAGTGCAAATCCAAAGCGACATTTGGTGTAAAATTTGCTCTTTGATTTGAATTTTCGCCGACAATATTTTCCACAGCGATGACTTTGAAAACGTAACACTTTTCCTCTTAAGTCCTTATCAGTGGTACTATTAGGTATGTCACAAGTGGCATACTGTTCAATAAAAGACAGTACAGTCTCATCCGAGTCTTTTCCAAATTTAGGAGCATCCTTGATCCATAGCAGCATATGAATATGAGGAGCACCTCTTGCTTGATATTCTTTTCTCCAAAAGAAATCCAGTACTTCACCAAGAGGCGGATTTTTCTTGTTAGTAATGAAAGACATCATAGCTTCAAATCTATGATTAAAATATCTGCAAACATTAACTGAATCTAATGAACACAGTTCTCCAGGTGTCTTGTAGTTTATGTTTTCTATGTTTGCATTCGCTCCCGAAGAAATTCAATTAAATCTTCCCAAGCATACTCTGCACAGCTTAGAGTTAAAAACCATGTTGGTGCTCCTAAGTTTCTAAGCATGCACTTCAAATCTCCATGACGACGGTACCAATACTCATTAGTACCCCGCTGACAAGCCATTAAATTAATTAGATGTGAATCCAAAACACTATCTTTCTGTTGCACTTTATCCATAAATTCCTTTGCTGAAATATTTTGCAGATGTACACCACTTTTTAAGATATGATTTACTGCATAAGACAGACCAGATAAGTCACTCTCAAACAGGAGATGAAACAAATATGGAATGCATTGGCGAAACCTTGGATCTTCTGCATATAATCTTGTTGTCCGGTACTCAGATGCAGGAATCAGCATAGGTCGATCATCATATCGTGTATCTTCACCTGTAGGAAATAACTGTGGAAAACAACGACCTTCCAAACTTTCTTCCCAGACACTAATAGGATTTCCTTTCGCCTTTTTCATCTGAAATAATTCAATAGCATTCCCTATTGCTTCTTTGGAATGCAGTGGATGAACACTGTAATGTTCATAAATTTCTTCAGATCGGGATACATCAACTTTTTCAATTTGTCCACTAGACAAATCACTATCCTCTTCTTCACTTACATCTTCTTGTTCTACGTATACATCTTTGTAATACTTATTATTTTGCACTAAATACAACGTTGCCTTTTTCACTTTCCTAACATCCACTAAATCTTGCCAGATTTTCTTACTCTTTGTAGGTACACCATTAACTAGAATAACTAGAGGTTCCTCTTCTACATTTTCAACACCAATTGTTTCCATATTTTTTTTTAGATCAAGAGGCAAATACACAACTCTACCCTTTAATCCTCTTAGTAAGTCTGAAGGATTTAATTTACCAGTCTTAGGCTCCATTCGAAACAATAGCCTGAAAAGGATGTACACATTGAATCAGAATCGTCTCATAAGTATTTAAATCCATCAATTCTGATGGAATATTTACCAACTCTAGATTATTATGAACAGCTCTAGCAGGCATTTTATTTTCATTTAATTTATTATAACAATATTTACAAACACGTTGCTGAAAACCCAAATCAAAATAGTTTTCCACCAACAAATAAGTTGCAAAATCTTTCCATTGTCCATTACTTTCATCCTCACTTTTTAAATATAAATCAACTAACCTCGTTTGACTTTTGTAATGAATGTGTCGGCAACAGACACAAGAAAAATTTGGTTTCTCACCTGCAATTACCTTAAACTTTATTATTTCCTGTTCAAAATTTTCAATATTTACATTTCCAACATTTTCTAACACATTTCCTTCTATATTTATATCAGCTTCTGCATTATCTTCCTCTGGACCAAAATAACTTACCTCAATTTCTGCACAAATCTTCTTAACATCTAATTCACATCCATACAAAAGAGCACTATTTAACTGTTTAAGTTTAAGTGCTGGACTTTTTGCATAGTACAACTTTCTCACTAATTTTCTAATTTTAGTATGATGCACTGCTAATATCCGGAAGTGATGAAAGACACTCTGGCATATTTTTTTAGAGAGACAAGCCAGAGAATGGCCTTGCAGACCTATTTTCTCGCGCACTCTGCATTCATCTAATTCTTGCAACATTTTAATTTTTTTTTTAGACTTTCTTTAGTGTACTTACGTAAGAAATTGCGAAAGAAATCAATTGAATCCTGTCGTACACTACAAATGCTACTACAATTCCAACTGTAAACAGGAGCATTAGGACGTCCCTCTAAAGCTTCTCTAGCCATAACATCTTCTGCATTTCTAACCACAATTTTCTCTTTCTCAATAACACAACCATCCTTCACCTCATACGCTCGACCACTGGTGTCAACTGCATGCAACAGATCGTTACTTTGAAAGTAACTCTCTTCATTAAAAAATGGCTCAGAAGTTGAAGTATGCATCCACTTCCCAGAAAACACTTTACAAAAATTACTCCTATTTATGTGTCTCTTCCATTTACTTTTACCTTTGAAAACTTGAATCGCCTTATTTAAAATATTTATTCTATTAAGTATTAAAATAAATAATTTTCTTTTTGTCTCAAATGCGCGCTCAACGATACCCTCTATATATAGTTTTTTTTAAGAAAAGCAGATCTTCTTTTAGAAACTTTCTCCTTTTGTAATAAATTCAAAACAACTCTGTTGTAAAACATACGCTTCCTGATTTGGCTGAATTGATTACTCCGGGTTTTACTGTACAAACTTTCATCTTGTCTAATTCCAGAAACAGTATTATGTTTGACTCCAGATCTCCTTTTAGATAGTGATATCGTTTTCTCCTTCTGAACTTCAATATTTACATTTTTCCTTCCCAAAATTCTTTTAAAAAACTTTTTAGTTTGCTTACCAGGAGCACTCTTCTTTGTATCCGTCCTCTCATTCTTTGAAAATAATTCTGTACTTTTCTTCTTCAAACTGTAAGTCCGTTTGTAGAGTTTCTTTTTTTCAATTCTGGTCGGCATCTTAATTTAAAATTTTGATGAAATTGTGAATCTGTAAAACACAAAAATAACAAATATTATAGTTCACTACTAGCATATACCGTACAAATTAAAACCACACATTCATTTTCTAATAAAATACAGATAATAACAGAAAATCTCTGAACAAAGTAGTAAATCCTGTAGTGAATTTTCCTTGTAAATTTATCACACTCTATATTTCTTTAAACTTTATAGACAATTTTTTACAAAATTTTTTAAAGCATACAAACAGTACACTTTTTTCAAGAACTATCGGTAATCATAAGTGTTTTAATCTTTTTTTCTACGATCTCTTTTACACTTCATGAAAACATATCTTATCACTCTCATGAAGCACTTCATCGACGAATATATCAAGAAAACTATCATCACGAATGCTTTGCTATCATTTTTTTTTATTTATTCAAAAGCTCATAATTTAAAAGAACTTCCAACATCAGTTCATCAGGGACTTCTTCAAGTCCATTGTCCTCATCTTCTATCAGCTCTAAATAGGCTGAATCTAAGGAAATGTCCATAAAATAATAATTTTTATCCGCTTCCTCTCCAACAACCGCGTCTAATATTTCCTCCATCAGTTCATTTATTATATCAAAATGAACTTCATTATCTTCTGAAAAATTCTCCATAGTAATTTTTGAATAAATTCTTCTTTATCCTTTTAAAAAAATATAGAGACTAAATTATATCTTTGTCCTTAAGTGTATAACTGAAAACTACCTTTACTAATTTTTAAACTACATATAATTTATAATCTCTAACTTATTAACTCTATATATTGTAAGATACCACGGGCCTCATTTATGAGGCCTTGCGTCAGTTTTGCGCTGCTGATGCGTCACTTTTTGTGACGCATCGGCAGCGTAAAACATGCGCCTTGTTGCGCCATATTTAAAAAGTGACGCATCTAGGTAGATGCGTCACTTTTTAAACCCCTGAGCCATATTAAACCTGCGTCAGGTATAATGTATGCAGAGGGGGCGTCCACCCGCAAAAAGCCTCGTAATAGTGACGCAGTGAAATCTATGAGATTTCACTGCATCACTTTTAGGATGCTGTTGCGTCAAAATATTGCGCCTGTCTCACAGCAGGCGTAAGACTGACGCAAGCCCTTTCACATGGGGCTTTCCCCATGTGAAAGGAAGCATTGCTGGAGTTGCGTCATTTTTGTGACACACTCCAGCAATGCGTCACTTTTGCGCCTACAGATACGTCAGAAATACTGGCGTATCTGTTACTCCTTGCGACATGATGCGTCATATTATAAATATGACGCACCAATCATGTCGCAGGGAGAGCGCAGTGAAAAGTGACGCACTGCTGTTTTCACGCAGCAATGCGTCACTTTTCATAAATGAGGCCCCAGATTCCTCTTGTTTTGAAAAAGAAATTGGCAATATAACTCTAAACATTGACACTGTGCTTTTTTTCAATTAAATAATTACTGTTGATAAAAGACATTTCACTGTAAAATTTATTTTTAGATTTTCTAGATATTTGAAATATTTATTACCAGTACAATAATTTTTAGAGACCCATTTTTTTATTTCATCACTACAAAGTGCAATATAAATTTATGCACTCTGAAGAAAAGGATCACACTATACAAACCATTTAATTCACTTAACAGATTACTACTTCCCACAGAGACAGTTCCATTTATGTTACAACAGCATACTCACCTTGTCAATGTCTTACCATATGCAAAATGTCATACTAACCATGAACAACCACCTCATAATAAAGCTCTACATTAATATGTAAAAAAGTGCCTATACATAGTATATTCACAGATATGCAGGAAACATGAGCATTACATTTAGATCCATATCATAATACCTCTCTGTAAATAAAGGTAGAACACTGCCAAACATAATACAACAAGATTTCAAAAATAATGAGCACTTCACAAATATTAATTAAAAGAAACCTGAAAGAATTATACTCCAATGATCAAATGGATTGAATCCTTCCTTACAGGGCGCACTTTCCAAGTGTGGGACGATAATCATCACTCATTCACCCTCCCACTCACAAGCGGCGTCCCTCAGGGCTCCTCCCCGAGTCCGACGCTTTTTAATGTCTATATGGCCCCTCTTGAGGACGTGGTAACACCATTCAACATAAAAATGGTGAGCTATGCTGACGATACTCAATTAGTCGTCTCCCTGTCCCAGCTGATGGACCATCCAGAAAACCTGACCAACTGCCTCACAGGAATTCACAGCTGGATGAATAACTCATCATTAAAACTAAATCGGACAAAGACGGAGGTGATGCTACTAGGAAAACAATGGACGACCATCCCTCCAGCACTCTGGCCCGATGTGTTCGGGGAAATTCCCCCCCCCGAAACACGAAATCAAGACACTCGGGGTGTGGCTCGAACCAGAACTCACTATGAAAACTCAAGCAACCAAAACCTCGGGCACCTGTTTCGGGCTCATGCGCACGACCCGTAAAATCCTGCCCTTACTGCCACCTACTTCCAGGAAGCTACTCATCCAGGGACTAGTACTGTCCCGCCTGGACTACAGCAACCTGGTTTATCTGGGAGCCCCTGAGGCCACCCTAACGAAACTCCAGCGGACACAGAATGCGGCGGCACGCATGCTTACTAACACCCCTTCCAGAACGTCCGCCAAGCCGGCCCTCAAAGCTCTGCACTGGCTCCCTGTGCGCCAAAGGGTGCAATTCAAAGCGATGTGCACGACACACAAGCGGTTCAACGGATCTGGTCCGGCGATTCTCAGCAAAATGATTACCCCCTACACAGCAACCAGATCCCTACGATCCCAGAATGAGAACCTAGCTAGCACCCCTAGATTTAAAAGAACCCGTACAGGAGGACGGCAATTTTCCGTTCAAGCAGCTAAGGGATGGAACGCTCTTCCCCGCTCCCGCAGACTTGAACCCAACTACCTGGTATTCCGCAAGAAACTAAAGACTCATCTGTTCCCTAAATAAAGCCCCTTTGTCGCTCTCCCCTCCTTCTCTTCCCCCTCAACAGGATCACAAATCATATAGCGCGGGGATGCCCTTGGGTCACCAGGCGCTTTAGAAATCGTTATTAAATTAAATAAAATTAAATTTCTAAATCTGAACTCCTTGCAAAAGAACACATGTACCAAGCTCATTAAAACATAATTTGAACTGTCAATGGAGAACATCTCAAAAACATATGTAGTATAAGCAGATAGAACCACATGTGAAAAATTTAAGATAAAATCATGTTCTAAACATTTAAAAATTATTCTTTATTATTTTCATCACCACCCACAGAAATTGCCAAAGCAAAAAAAGGAACTCACCTGAAAAAAAGAATATATACTCTCAATATATGAATTCAAATAGCAGGTTGTTCCTTTCAGGCACCAAACACTCTAAAAATGGAAATAATAACATTTTATTAACTTATTACAAACTTATTTCCTACACAATATACAATCATTATAGCATTGAACAATCATAACTAATAAGTTTCTCAAAATCCTCTGCATTAAAAATAAATACAAAATTTCTCATTTATAAAAGCATTGTGCCACAGATATGTCACTTTTCCCCATGTTAAAATCCATGCACCTACAACAGTAGGCTTTCATAACTAAAAGGCCAAGTCACAAAAAAACAAAAGCCTTATTTATGAAAACATTGCGCCGCCACTGCGTCACTTTTAGCATGGGAAAAGTGACGCACGGGTGGCGCAAGGCCGTCATAAATAAGGCCCCATGTCCATAGACAAAAACTACAGGGCCAGCATTATACACATGCAAGCAGTACACTTGCACAGAACCACAAAACCCCAAGAGCCACCATGTTAATATATATCCTTAATATAATAAACCTCTGAGAATGGATACATATTTGCGTGGCAGCCCATAACAGAAATTTGGCGTCCTCTGACTCTGATCCACTACCAAACACCCTAACCCCCCCCCCTCCCTCTTCACTAAACTCCGCACTCCACCCCACCCGGACCCCCTATTACAAACCCCCCCTGGTAAAGTTATAAGACACAGCATTATTAAAACTCAAAGAATAGGCAACAGGCAGATAATCTAAATAGTACATAAAGACACATATTTTTTACATAATACTTTTGAAAAACATGTAGTATATTTTTTAAATCTATCATGCAACTGGCCCTCTAGAACCGCTTTCAAAACGTCAACTATAAACCTTTACATTTCATTTTTAAACCATACACTTTCAATTACATTATTTTTTTATTTACAATTCATGTAATGTTACACACCTTTTCTAAAATTCACCAGTCCCTGTTATTTATAAGGATTTATTTTCATTCTTCATCAGTAATACTTTCTTAACAAATAATGAAAATCACTGTAACGTTTCAAACAACAATACTAACGCGGTAAAAATAACTCTCCATTTGCTTTCCTTTAAGAATGTAGATTATGTACCCCACGCATGCGTTTCTTGATATTGGCATTTGGCAGCGAATACCGACCTTGAATCGGAAGACATGAACAAGAGCTCCATTGTCACATTTAAAACTGAATGTAGCATCTGCTCACACACATATCTTTCACTTAGCTAACATTCACAGAAAACAGCATTGGTGTAAAAAAAAATTGACCTTCCTTTACAACTTGCTCAAATGACTCCCTTATTTTTTAACGCATCCTCCACTTCAAGACAGGCTATTTTTTTGATAACTACTAAGCAATATTTAAGTGACTAGACTGCTAGAAAATTTATCAAGTCATTCTGCTCCTCTCCACTGCATAGCCGGCGACCTAATTCTGTGGAGTTGCTATACAACCGGCAGTGCTGCGCCGTTTCCTTTACCATCTTGGTAAATTCAAAATGGATGTCCCTCCTGCCTTCGCAAACGAGCCGGACCACTTAGAACTATTTTGACAGAGAATGCTTCTCTACTACAGCACCTTAGCACTCTCAACTTTGAATACTTCATATCGATTATCATTTCGATATTCGTATTTCACCTGTGTGCAGCCTGTATTTCATTGCCTGAGCTGTGATTTCACGTGGGCCCTGGATTTATGTCTCTGCAATTTGGTACCTCCTGAAGCGAATTACAATCACCTCATAAATCCGTTACTTGATCATGAACAGCTTTGTTACAACGGAGGTTTTATGGCCTTTGCAGCGATACAAGGAGTTCTGGGTCATTGGAATATATATGCGCAGCGGCACAAGATTTCCTAACAGAGAGCTACATCGAAAACTCACCGAGCTGCCCTCTGATGGTAAAAGACGCTCCGATAATGACAGATCATGAATGCTCCTTTCCTCTTCTCAATTGGATGGCTGACATGTTTTCAGATAATAACAGTGATTTCCTGTTATAAGCACTTGCTGCCTACTTTGCCTACACAATGGACGGTTAACTCTTTCCTAACAGAGAGCTACATCGAAAACCCACCGAGCTGTCCTCTGATGGTAAAAGAAGCTCCGATAATAACAGATCATGAGTACTGCTTTACTCTTTTCCATTGGATAGCTGACATACTTTCACATGATAAAAGTGATTTCCTGTTAGAAGCAGAGGCTACCTACTTTGCCTAAACAATGCTTCGATAACTCTTATGCAAGCCAGTGACGTCCTCATTTCCTTTTGCTTCCCTATATTCTTCACATTCTTTTCCATATTTTCTTATGAAGAACAGACCTATTGGCTTTACTAACAGTGGACATTATGATTTCGTGCTGGTTAAATTTTGGTCTTTTATGTGGACTACATTTTTTTCTTCAGCTACTCGATTTTCAACTTTATTTTTTTACACTTTAATCTCAACAATTCTATTGCATATCTTATCTAAGGTTATTTCAAACGTACTCGATGCAAAACTCGCTAATATATGCTACATGTCCCCTAATTAATGTGTACATTTTAAACGAGTTTTTTATAACTGTAAACGCCATGTCGCATCTCAACTGCTTATTTCCGCCTCACACGCCTCTGCTCCTTTAATTTTCTATAAAAAATTTTTTTAAAAATACTTTACAGAAAAATATGTTCTTTCAACAATATTTCCATTGTTACTTGTGCTTTATTTCAAATGCAATGCTGCAACCTTCAAAAGATATCTCAATACAGTAGTTCTCCTCAATAGTGATTTGCGCACCATCCAACAGATTACATACATGCACCTCCCACCATTTTGTCGCTTTTGGCGCCTTTTTTCCCCCTCACACAGTAACATAACACAAAGTTGATAGTGCTTCGCATGTAGACAGCTGATTGATAAAGTAATGATGTATAACCACTTGCATTTTCATATATCGTTCCTAAACTGAAAGGCCAGAGACCTTCTTCCATTTATTAAGATATAATATACTTCCTTATAAGAGTGTACAATTTTTTTTCCAAACTATATTCATTTTTCTTCAACTATAGCGTTTGTATTCCATGTACTACTGACAATACCAATTACTGTGTTTTTTGCAATTTCTGTACTCATATTACATGGTTTGCCTTCAAAACAGTGCATTTCTGAATAAACATTTCAAATATTCACGTTTTCTCTTTTAATCCATAATCTCAACTCAATCTCAATCTCAACTGAAATTATTATATATTGAAAAACTATTCATGTGTTCCACGTAACCTCAACTGTACTAACTGAGGACCTTATTTATGAAGACCTTGCGCCTCATTTTTTAAAATGGGAAAAAGTGACGCACCGGTGGCGCAAGGCCTTCATAAATAAAGCCCTGAATGTTTTCTTTTCTCGACCTCACTTACTGATACTAGAACCTGCAAGCCAATTACGGCCCGTGAATTCTTTCTTAGTAGGTCGCGCACCGTACAGACAGTTGTACCACTGTTAAAAAAAATGTATTACTGTTACCAAGCACCGCCACAGTTCCGCTTCACTCAGAGTTAATCACTGCTCCCACGCTTCTACAGGCCAGGCGCTATGTCGTATTTCTCTCCTTATCACCCTTTCATCTCCACAATAACAAACAGTTCTCCGCCAGCCACCAGAGAACAGAGTCAGATGCAGAGGCACCAAAGAGTGAAATAGGACATACCCTCTACTCTGAGAAAGCAACCAAGCGGTAATTGTGAAAGAAAACATTCAGTAGCGCTTTAAAAATACCAATGCAATTATATAATTATTTTTTTGAAAACGTTCCAATTACTTTGATAGGACTATCTGTGTGTGCCTCCACAGCAAACTTCCTCAGCCCGGACTGAAGGCAGACACACACAGACAATAAGATAACACAGGGCAACGGAGATGGAAAACAGAAGGGACATGAAGATGCAGTCAAACAGCAGGACTGAGAGAGATATTTATATACTCCGTTTCCAACCTCAATGTACGAACACATTTACTACACAAATCTCTGTACAACCTCATGGTCAAAACTTTTCATTTTATTTCACTCGACCACCTCCCTCACCCCAACAGTGCAAACGGCGACCAGAAACAGCAATATAATTTTGACGTCTAACAGAAACTTTGTGAATACCTTAATCATTACCACTTTAGCCCCCTTCCCCGTCCCTCTCGCCCCACCCCCACCAGTGCAGGCCACGGCCACCAACCAGCCTGAAATTTTGTCGACTGACAAAAAGTTTACGAATTCATTAACCATTAGCATTTTTTGACAATGGTATCACTAGTAATTTACCATTTCTCTCTCTTTCTGCATTATCTGTCTCTCTGCTAATATCATTTCTTCACTTCCTGAACAACTTCTCTCATTATATGTAAACGCTTCAAAATTTCAAAAATAATTACTCTCTATATTAAAAATATTTTTTAGTGCGTATTCAACATTTAAATGGAAGAAATTACTTTTAGAAATACAACACATTATGACAGCCAAAAATTAGTTATTACGTGGAAAATCAATCATTGTTTGTGATTAAACTATATTATACGGTACATGACAAAACAAACAGTTACACACTTACCTTTACCAATGCTTTGTACGATGTAGAATAGTGACAGTCACAAAACAGATATTCGTTTGCGGAACTCTGAATAATGCTTCTATCACTGCAACCAAAATTCAATGGCACAGATATCCAGTCAATACACACTCATATAACTCTCTTCAGCCAATCACTTTTCCTCACGCAAAATTGTAAAATCAAATTTACATTTCAATTGGTTGTCCTTCACCAAATTTTCAATCTCACGTGAGAGTCACCCATCACCAACTGCCATCTCCGGCTGTTTCCATGGTAACACCTCATTCTGCACCTGGCTGAAGGCACAGGTCAAAAGTTCATGTCTCAACGTTCTACAGCAAACTAAGAAGACTGTTTTCCCTCCAGAAACACCTGCCAATCCACAGCTCTGTTACATGTCTTTTTATTTCACACCCAATAGTACTTTTCGTTTAACATAAACATTAACATGCAACGTACTCTTCAATCTCCACTTATTACAATCAACCAATCATTTTCATTTTTTTAACCACACCCAGCCTCATCCTTTTTTTTAATCCTGACTTTCAGCTTCTAACTACCATTCCACTTCCAGAACCAATCGGAGGACGACTACAAATCCCTTGAAAATGAAGGTCTGGCTAATATGACACACTTATATTCACTGGAGTGAAAAATATGTAGTAAGCAGACGAATTTGCAACCTTGGATTACCAAATGTACACATAACGTGGATCGGCAAAAGAGGATTGAAATGTCACCAATTGATTCCATTGGTGAAAACTTTTATGCATCTCCCAGAACCAGACCTTATAATTGTGCACTGTGGTGGGAACGATCTAGGCACAATCACTGGGGTAGGTCTGGAAATGCTTCTAAAAGACACCTTTCGACAATTGATGACACTTTTTCCTCAAACTGCCTTGGTATATTCCAATATATGCCAAAGACAGAAATGGAATTGGTCCAATCAACATTGTGCACAAATTGAGAAAGCAAGGAGACATGTAAATAAATCTGTTTCTGCATTCCTCAGAGATTATAGCATGGGTTCTATTTACCACAACAACTTGCATTACCACATGCAAGACGTCTATAGGAGAGACGGTGTTCATTTCACGAATGAGGGAAACAGAATCTTCCTCTGCAACATCAGGCTCTGCATCGGTACTTACTTATAAATGCAGAAAACACTCAATTAACACAAGGGCTCTTTTCAGAGCCACCTTATATCTAAGCACTCAAACTTCTGATTTATCTCCATTTTCACACTCTTGTGAATAGGTGTGCGCGACCGGGTGCGCGCACCCCGCAACTTTAAAAAAAATATATATATCTTTTCGCGTTTAAGGGCCTTACTGCACACCCCGAGAAAACCTACGCAGCAAGACTATCTCTACCTTCTCCCCTTTCCATGTTTCAACGCTTTGAAATGAACAATATATTTACTCGCAGTGACAAAATGGCGGTCAACACTTCCTGATTTCCTTCTAATCGAACGTTAACAGACGTCACGCAGCAAAAAAAAATTCCGCTCACGCGCAGCCGCTTGGGTGCGCGCACCCGTGTGCGCCTATAGATATATAATTGACTTTAACTTTAATTTTCTCAACAACTACTGAACGGATTTACACCATTCCAAAAAAAGCATAATCTGCGAACCGGACTCTACAGTTTTGCCAAATTTCTTATAAATCCATTCAGCCGTTCGACCTGTAGCCGAGTCTAAAGGTCCTATGGAAAATAACATGGAGAAAACACGTTTTGGGCCCCCCCTTATATCTTAGCCCCCACTTGACCAATCCCCCCTAAACTTTCAGGGAAGGAGCGCAGCGGACCGAGCCATCTTCTTTGAGAAATTCGCTAAGATTCTTCAACCAGGGCCAAAGTTATTCCAAATAGAATGTTGAGGATTTCCTATGGAAACTAGGTCCTAACTATAACTACCTACTGGCGACCGCCAGTAGGTAATATATATATATATATATATATATATATATATATATATATATATATATATATATATATATATATATATATATATATAGAGAGAGATATATATATAGAGATATATACAGATATATCTGTATATATATATAGATATATATATCTATATATATATATATAAATCCAAGTTCACATCCTCCGCATCCCGCCGGGACACCGAGACAGCTGTGCATCACAGGGTCCGAGTTAACCCTGTTAATTTAATTCGGTTTCACAACGCGTAGCTGCCGCTCCACAGATGCACTCCCCTCTGAAAGATCACAGACCACTCCAGTCACCGTTTACGTGCTCCAAAGGACATTTATTAATTCTTTTGCAGCATGTGAACAACGGGCAAAGGAACAAACCCCAACGAAGCTCTCGCCTTGGTCACGGGTGTTTTTTGCGCAAATACACAAACAATAAATAAAGTTTCAAATGAAAAAGTGTAGTGAAAATGAACAAAGGACTCAACCCTACAATACTGCGGCCATCTTAGAGTGGTGTAACTCTCCCAACTCGAGTACAGACAGGCACTGTTGTTGCTGCAAGTGCGAACAAACAATTAAATAAACCAGACATCGACATTTCTAATTGATGGAAATATGCACATCAACACGTGCTTGTTTACAATAGCCTGCTACTCCCTTAGTCCCATGCTTTATATCCCCACCGAGACCAGGAAGACGGTCACCCAGGCCCTCGTCACCAGCCGACTGGACTACGGCAACGCCCTCTACGCCGGAACCACCGCCAAGCTCCAGAAGAGACTCCAGCGGATCCAGAACGCCTCTGCCAGACTCATCCTCCACACCCCTCGGAGCAGCCACATCTCCGGACATCTGAGAGACCTGCACTGGCTACCCGTCAACAAGAGAACCACCTTCCGTCTCCTCACCACGCACACAAAGCCCTACAGGACCAAGGCCCGAGCTACCTCAACAACCGCCTCAACTTCTACGCTCCCAAACGCCACCTCCGTTCGACCAACCACGCCCTCGCCGCCGTCCCCCGCATCCGAAGAGAGACAACAGGAGGAAGGTCCTTCTCCTACCTGGCCGCCAAGACTTGGAACACCCTCCCGACCGACCTTCGCCTGACCCAAGACCACCTCTCCTTCAGGAAGAAACTCAAGACCTGGATGTTCGAGAAGTAGCGGCACCCCACCCCCCCCCCCCCAAGCGCCTTGAGACCCTCCGGGTAAGTAGTGCGCTCTATAAATGCCCTGATTGATTGATTGATTGATATTTCATGACTAATTCATCATAGCCTGATCTGTTGTAATTGTACATTTCTGTATACATCAACTATTGGCAATCACCACTTGAAGCATAAAAAGCATATATGCAGCATATCCAAGAAACAGCCCTAGTGGGTAATACCTATGCATATAACATTCCTCCATATTTGTACTTTACAACAAAAATAAACAAAATATACGTTTTACATTTTTTAAATTTTTTAAATAATGGGACATTTCCTATTTCCTCCAAGTGGGAATTTCAATCCTGGAGTCCAAGCATAGTAACACTTCTTAATACAGCCCCAGTGGGAACTCGAATCCGGTACTCCCCAGGTTCCTAAGCATAAGAAAAGAAGGGTGCCGGTCAAACTAATGAAACCTCATAGCCTGTCAAACAAGCCATATAGCCGGCAAGGGTCAAGACCTTAATCATACAAAAAATGTGAAAAGATTTTATGTAAATATCTAAACGTGGATGTTAAAGTTTTAAAATTCATACGAAGCACTACGGAAACCAACGGCTCATAATTTTCTCATCTAACAGTACATTCTAATAAGACAACATAAGTATAGATGTCTGAAGGAGACAGCTAACTCGGCCACTGGGTAATATAACGGAACTGAAAACATAGGTGCAGATACAAATTCATGACTACAGTACATAGTAAAAGGATTACTCCCCTAGATGCCATTTCATCTCTTCTTCAGAGTTGAGGCCTCTCGGTATAAGGGTATCTAGGTCAAGAATATACGATTGCGAGCGGCCCTGTGGCAGTGGGCTTGCTAGCAGGAGCTGAGGGCTGCGTTTGTATTTTTAAATCTTGCGCGTTGTCACGCTGACTGCGAGCGGAGACACGCTTTTATTTTTCATTAGATTGTGATCTTTTATTTTCTAACCTGTACTGAAAATCAACAGGTCTCTTAACACCTACCTTGCTTCCTAGGGGCTGTGCGGGGCTGGCTGGCAGCTAATTCCATCGCGGGCTCTCAGCGGCCGTGGCCGCCATCTTGGCTTGGGCTGCATCGCCCAACCCCACCCACGCCACTCCCCCCACGCTGCTCCTCCATTTAGGAGCGCTTCTGACCTTTCCCAAGCGATTGCGAGCAGCCCGGTGGCAGGCTTGCTAGCAGGAGCTGAGGGCTGCGTTTGTATTTTTAAATCTTGCGCGTTGTCACGCTGACTGCGAGCGGAGACACGCTTTTATTTTTCATTAGATTGTGATCTTTTATTTTCTAACCTGTACTGAAAATCAACAGGTCTCTTAACACCTACCTTGCTTCCTAGGGGCTGTGCGGGGCTGGCTGGCAGCTAATTCCATCGTGGGCTCTCAGCGGCCGTGGCCGCCATCTTGGCTTGGGCTGGATCGCCCAAACCCACCCACGCCACTCCCCCCACGCTGCTCCTCCATTTAGGAGCGCTTCTGACGTTTCCCCAGTGATTGCGAGCAGCCCGGTGGCAGTGGGCTTGCTAGCAGGAGCTGAGGGCTGCGTTTGTATTTTTAAATCTTGCGCGTTGTCACGCTGACTGCGAGCGGAGACACGCTTTTATTTTTCATTAGATTGTGATCTTTTATTTTCTAACCTGTACTGAAAATCAACAGGTCTCTTAACACCTACCTTGCTTCCTAGGGGCTGTGCGGGGCTGGCTGACAGCTAATTCCATCGCGGGCTCTCAGCGGCCGTGGCCGCCATCTTGGCTTGGGCTGGATCGCCCAACCCCACCCACGCCACTCCCCCCACGCTGCTCCTCCATTTAGGAGCGCTTCTGACGTTTCCCCAGCGATTGTGAGCCACCGGTGGCAGTGGGCTTGCTAGCAGGAGCTGAGGGCTGCGTTTGTATTTTTCAATCTTGCGCGTTGTCACGCTAACTGCGAGCGGAGACACGCTTTTATTTTTCATTAGATTGTGATCTTTTATTTTCTAACCTGTACTGAAAATCAACAGGTCTCTTAACACCTACCTTGCTTCCTAGGGGCTGTGCGGGGCTGGCTGGCAGCTAATTCCATCGTGGGCTCTCAGCGGCCGTGGCCGCCATCTTGGCTTGGGCTGGATCGCCCAACCCCACCCACGCCACTCCCCCCACGCTGCTCCTCCATTTAGGAGCGCTTCTGACGTTTCCCCAGTGATTGCGAGCAGCCCGGTGGCAGTGGGCTTGCTAGCAGGAGCTGAGGGCTGCGTTTGTATTTTTAAATCTTGCGCGTTGTCACGCTGACTGCGAGCGGAGACACGCTTTTATTTTTCATTAGATTGTGATCTTTTATTTTCTAACCTGTACTGAAAATCAACAGGTCTCTTAACACCTACCTTGCTTCCTAGGGGCTGTGCGGGGCTGGCTGACAGCTAATTCCATCGCGGGCTCTCAGCGGCGGTGGCCGCCATCTTGGCTTGGGCTGGATCGCCCAACCCCACCCACGCCACTCCCCCCACGCTGCTCCTCCATTTAGGAGCGCTTCTGACGTTTCCCCAGCGATTGTGAGCCACCGGTGGCAGTGGGCTTGCTAGCAGGAGCTGAGGGCTGCGTTTGTATTTTTCAATCTTGCGCGTTGTCACGCTAACTGCGAGCGGAGACACGCTTTTATTTTTCATTAGATTGTGATCTTTTATTTTCTAACCTGTACTGAAAATCAACAGGTCTCTTAACACCTACCTTGCTTCCTAGGGGCTGTGCGGGGCTGGCTGGCAGCTAATTCCATCGCGGGCTCTCAGCGGCCGTGACCGCCATCTTGGCTTGGGCTGGATCGCCCAACCCCACCCACGCCACTCCCCCCACGCTGCTCCTCCATTTAAACGTCCCTCATGTGTCAGCGCAGCGGACGAGCGCAGCGGGCGCGCCGCAGATGCGCCGGAGTCACGCCAGAGTCCAGTCCGTCTGCGCCCGTCCACGGCAGGCCGGGGCAAGGGGCACCTCCTTATGTCCCTTCGCTGACTTATTCCTCCCCCCTTCTCCTTTCGTATTGGACCCCTGGCACCATCAGCTCGTCTGTCTCCGAACTGCTGAAACACCTAGGTCTTCTCTCCAGTCTACCGCCTATTCCCCCCATTGTCATATCAGGATTGTCCCCCGTGCCCTGCACTGTCCCACCCGCCCCCCCTTCCATCTGTACCCCACACCCCGGCCTTCAACACCACGGCCGCGCTCCTTAACACCAGATCGCCAGTCAGCCATCAGTATGAGCTATTCGACTATATGGATACTCATAAACCTGATCTCCTGTTCTTAACAGAGACCTGGTTCAAGGCCGACTCCCTGCCCAATGTCTTAGCAGCACTACCTCCCTCATACTCTACCATCCGAGCGGATCGACCGGAGGGCAGAAGAGGCGGTGGAGTGGCCCTGATAGCTCGCACTGATCTCCGTTTCCAGATTCTTCCCTCCCCCCCTATTCCCGAAGTCGACTGCCTGATAATCCGCTCCAGCTCTCATTCGGCTTCCCTAACTTCTGTTCTTATTTACCGTCCCCCCCACCCCACTCCTACTTTTGTCTCTAGTCTCCAGGACATTCTCGCAACACTGGTAGTAAATAACTCGTCAGTGTTAGTCCTAGGCGACCTAAACTTTTGGCCTAATGACCCTGCCGAAAGCCCCCTTTCCAAAGAGTTCACCGATCTTATTTCCAGTCTCAATTTTACCCCCCACGTCCACAGCCCCACCCATGTACATGGCCACTCGCTCGATCAGGTCTGGACCCTGAACATCCCCATCACTCCTCCCATCATCTCCCCCTGCTCCTGGTCTGACCACTTTTTAATTTCCTTTTCCCTTGCTTTAGCCCCAGCCATTAAACATCCACTCCCCAAGAACACCTGGGTCAGAAAATGGGGCAAAGCTGATATGCCATCCCTTTGCTCATCCCTGGCCAAATGCCCAGACCTTTCCGGCCTCGCCGCCCCGGTCCAACTGGCCACCATTAACAACTGGCTGACCCAAGCAGGCGACGACTTTGCCCCCTTGAGGCGGATCACGGTCAAGCGAGCCCACGCTGCCAACCGCTGGTTCACCCCTGACCTCAAGGAGAAGAAGCTGGCCGCACATAGAGCAGAGCGAGCATGGAGAAGAGCATACTGCCCCGCCCAAAAAATTACTTATCTCTCCGTGCTCAAGGTATACAAGCAAGGCATCCTCGATGCCAAGACCATGTTCTATTCCAACAGGATACTGTCAGCGGAGTCACAATCCAAAGAAATCTTCACCACTGTGCACGAGCTTGCCTCATCTAACAGAGCCACGGCCTCGATCCCCCCTTCCCAACCTCTCTGCGACTCGCTCAATGATTTTTTCGTTGATAAGGTCGCAAAGATCAAGGCTAATATTCCTCTCCCATCCCCCACATTTATCAACCCTTCCCCCCCGCCGCCACCTCTAAACTAACTTCCATTCCTCCCCTGACCAAAGCAACGCTTCTCCCTCTGCTTCAAAAGGTGAAGTCAGGTTCCCCCCTGGACTTTGCCCCTGCTCACATCCTGAGAGAAATCTTCCTAGCATGTCCGACTCCACCCCTCACACTTCTGAATGACTCACTCAGTAACGGAGTGGTTCCCACCCCCCACAAATTCGCGGCTGTCATCCCCATTTTAAAAAAGGCCGGTGCCGACCCTTCATCCCCTTCCAACTACTGTCCCATCTCCCTCCTACCTTACTTGGGTAAGGTCTTAGAAACCCATGTAACCAGCACCCTGAGCACCTATGTTGAAACCAATCACTGCCTCTCCCCTCGGCAGGCGGGCTTTCGCCCCCTCCACTCCACGGAGAAGGTGGTGATCTCAGTGATGGACAGCCTACGAGAGGGCATTGATATCAATCTCCCACAGGCCTTCATCCTTTTAGATCTGTCCGCCGCTTTTGACACGGTGGACCACTCCACCCTTCTCACCCGTGTCAGGGCGGCAGGCATAGAGGGCCTAGCCTTCGCGTGGCTTGAGTCCTTCCTGAGTGACAGGGCTCAGGCGGTCCACCTAGCTGGTTTCACTGCTGCCTCCCGTAAGGTTGTGTGCGGGGTCCCCCAAGGTTCTTCACTTTCCCCTCTTCTGTTCAATTTATACATCTACCCCCTCATTTTTATGTTGCAGCAGCTTGAGGTCACAGTGTTTAATTACGCCGATGACCTCCAGCTAATTTTCAACCTTTCTCACTCCCCCTCATCCTTCCAGAACGTTCAATCTGTTATGTTGTTTATCCAGGATTGGATGAACTGCAACCACCTCAAACTCAATCCGGACAAGACAGAGCTAGTTTTGACCGGAGGTGGTTGCAGTCCTTGGTCCCCGTCTCACTGGCCTCTTTCACTTGGTGTCCCCCCGCTCCCTGTTCCCAAAGTCAAAACTCTCGGCATCCTTCTTAATCCCTCACTCTCTGTCCACTCACAGGTTAATTCTGTTGTTTCCTCTTGTTTTTTCCCCTCAGAACCATTAGGAAGATCTCTCGTTTCTTTTCCCTTTCTGCCCTAAAGATTATAGTGATGGCTATGGTGCTCTCGCGCCTTGATTATGGCAACATTATCTATAACGGCGCACTGGCCTATGCCATTCACCGTCTGCAGCTAGTGCAGAACCAGGCTGCCCGCCTGATCCATGGCCTGCCTAAATTCCATCGTGCCACTCCTCTACTGCAGGCACTGCACTGGCTGCCGGTGAAAGAGCGAGCCTTGTTCAAGCTTGGCTGCCTCATTTTCCAGGCCAAAATGGGCACCGCTCCGGAGTTCATTTGCTCCGCCATTAAGCCTTACACACCGGGCAGAGAGCTTCGCTCCACCCATCTGGCACTCCTAACCACCCCCCGATTCAGAAAGAAAAAGGCTGGCGGAACAAAATTTGCGGTTCTCGCTCCTGTGTTTTGGAACTCCCTCCCTGTGGAACTCCGCATGACACCTTCTTACACAGAGTTCCGGAAAGGTCTTAAAACCCTGCTCTTCTCCCGAGCTCTCGCTGTCTAACTCCCTCTGCTCCTGCTGTCTCCTCGCAATCTAAAAAAAGCGCCAAGAAACCGCGTGGTATAAGCGCGCTATACAAATGTTTTTAAATTCAAATTCAAATTCAAGAATGTACCTATTCTCCAGTTGTCTCAACTTTCAAATCCTATCACCCCCTTTGCTCATAGTTGGGAGTTTGTCAATTACGAAGAACTTCACAAGATTACGATTGCTCCTGTGAAGTTCCTCGAAGTGACGGGCAACTGGTGATGTCTGATCTTTATTTTCAATTGCCCTCATGTGCTCCAGCACACGTTTTTTGCAGGGAACATAGTGCTCCCTACATATTTCTTAGAGAACGGTCATACTAAAACATAAAAACAGTACTCCGATAGACAGGTCAAATGTTTACCAAGGGTTCTCTCAACGGCTTCTACTGGATAAAAGACTTTCATGACATTGTTACTATGCTTACATGCTTTGCACTTCATGCAAGTATAGAACCCTTGTACATCATTACTTCTCGGAACAGTAGTGCTCACCTCATTTTTACTAAGTTTATCTTTGAGTGAATGGGCTTTCCTATAGGTCTTATTAGGAGTTTCTCCCAAGGCATCAGTTAGAGTGGGCTCTGTTTTAAGTACCTTCCAATGTCATTTCAGGCTACTTTGTACCTGCCATGATTTGGAGTGAAAGGTAGAGATAAATCTCACCTTATCTTCATCTGCCAATTCTGGTTTTTCCTGGGGAGCCAACAAAGTAGAGTGACTGCTCTGACTCGCTTTGGTAAAGGATTCATCTATGACTTTGGTTTGTTAGCCCCGCTCTCTGAAACGCTGTCTCATACATTCACTTTCTGGAAGAAAATCTTCATCCGTACTGCAGTTCCTCCGAGCCCGGAGGAACTCGCCAAATGGGATGCTGTGGATTAATGATTTAGGGTGCCCACTCTCCACATGCAAAGGTGTGTTGCCGGCAGTGTCTTTTCTGTACAGTTTAGTCGTCAATTCCCTGCCAGAAACTCTGATGGATAAATCTAGAAACACCAGTGCCTGAGTACTCATCTGACCCTCTAAAGTGAGATTTAAGTCATTACTATTCAGATCTGCAATGAATCGCTCAGCTTGGGCCTGTGAGCCCTCCAAAATGATGAACAAATCATCTATATACCGCAGCCACATTTTCACATGGCTGTGGTACAATGGATTGACTGTCTCAACTTGTTGCTCCCAGCTCGCCATGAACAAATTAGCAAAGCTGGGAGCAAAACAGGTGCCCATTGCTGTCCCTTCTCTCTGTCTATAATAGACATCATTAAAGACAAAAAAGTTTTGTTCCAGGGAAAAAGTCATCATTTGAACAATCATCTCAGTTTGGTTGAGATAAGAAATCGACGTAGTGCTGAGAAATTTGCGACATGCACTAATACCATCTTCATGTCTAATTGTAGTGTATAAGCTACACACATCCAATGTTATGAGTAGATAATTATCCTGCCACTCAAAATCTGTCACTTTGTTGGTAAATTCCCTGCTGTCCTTCAGATAGCAAGGTATCCCTTCTACGAAAGGACGAAGAAAGAAATCAATGTATTTCGATGTGTTCTCTAAAAGAGAACCTATCGAAGATACGATAGGTCTACCCAGGGGTTTTGTGGGATTTTTGTGGAGCTTGGGCAGAAGATATATTATTGCCACCTTGGGGTTGGGATTGAGAAGAAATGCGTATTCATTCCATTCTATGATGCCATTCAAACGCCACCCATTCAACATCTCAAAATGAGTGAATTCCTGTTCATTCCAGAGCATCCAAAAGTTTGTTATTCTTCATAATGTCACAACTTGCTTGCTTTTTCCGACTGAACAAGAAAAAAGGAAAACCAGCCTAATCAGACTCATTAGAGCAAAAAATATTTAGGCCAAAAGTTGCAAGAAATACATACAACAAACAATGATCAACACAATTATGTGAAAATAAAAACAATGGAAGAGCCAAATGCAGGAGGTTCAGAGATTTGTTATTGAATGACTCATGGATGTCTTCTTTCCATTGTTGGTTCACACAAATAATCGTGCCCACATAGTGCGCGTTGGCGTAGTAATTGACGAATCGCCATTTAACAATTTTATCTCCAGGAACTCTATATACATAATGACATGACACACTATTATAGCTTTGAAAATGCAGCGCAATGTAATACGCTTTGCTGAACTGAACCAATCATATATGTCAATTGTTGATACGAATAATGAAAATTTGATTTCTGGCGCCTGACAATATAAAAGTGGATATAATGAATTTATTTTTCACTGTAGTTAAGAATAACCAGTCTTTTGATAATGGAAATTGTGTACCATTGGCTGTGTGATATATAAATAGAGCACCTTTCAAATATGGCCGCTTTTTGCAAATATGTTGAATGTTAAGTCCTTTGTTCATGTTGACACTTTTGTGTTTGTGACGTAAATTTGAAAGAACTTTATTTAATGCATTGAATGTTGCATTGAATTTACCCGTGAGCAAGATGAGTTCTTCGTCGAAACGCGTTGGGTGTTTTTTCCATCACTCGATACATCATGCTAAAATTATTTGCTGAATAAACCCTCTTTCTGCAAATACAATTCTGGAGTGGTAAAACTTTTCATTGGAGTGGAGTGCATCTGCATAAACTGATTATGCTTTGGGAACTGGTGATTTGACGACAGGGCAACCTCCGACCCTGGAGTGCACCGCTGTCATGGAGTCCCGGCAACCTCGGAGGAGGTGTGGATTGTAACTCATAAGTAAGCCGGTTGACCACGCTACTTAGCGCCTTGTTCGGTATCATGTTCCAGAAGCAGCTTTTACAAGTATACGAAAGCTTGGTGAGATTTGAACTATAACCTGAAACCTTTGACGGCGAAAGAATCTAAACGCTGACTACGAGTGTTTTTGCGATATACGGCTGCTCCAGGTTTCCTGAGGGTGAGTTCTACAGAGCATATAATTTCGTCTCATCATACTGATTTTGTGGTTTAATTTGGGACTTTGTTCTCACTTAAATCACCAGCATTAACAAAAAAACTTGAAATGCTGCTCAGCATTCACGTACCTTACAGCCTATTGGAAAGGCGCTTCAAATGTAACACGACTTTTCCCTGCCCATTCTCCAGTGCACGGTTAAACTGGGACTTGGTAGCAGGGACCTCCAAATACATACCACTGAATATTGAGTACAAACGATACTCTTTTTTTGCAGAAGGGGATATTTACAATTTAAAATAATGCATGGATAAGAGGTGCGTTGCACCCACGATATCGAGTAAGATGGATGATGAAATAGAGTCCCGCAGGAGGCTCAGAGCGCAATCCATGTTCTTACAACAAGACAAGCAGCCATTGAATGAGGAACACTTGACGATTCCCACCTCAATATTAAATAAATATCAGAAGTTAGAGAAATTGATTCGAAAAGAGGTATCACAATCGTGGGAGGCAATAACTCTTGAAAAATACCAAGAGGAGAAGAGGGTTCCCAGGGGTTTGAGAATCTTAATTGCCCCCTCCTATGAAGAACCAGACATAGAACTGGCTGAAGAGTGGGCTGAAAACCTCATGGATTGTTCAAACAGAATGCTGTCGATATTGATATAACATGCTTGGAAAGACAGGCTTGCACTACTTAAACAAATTGCAGAACTTAAAGACGAAATAGAGAAGGAGGAAACAACTGAGAATTTCAGTAAGAAAATTGAAGATATAGCAAAAAGAATTTCTAAGCATGAAGATGAAATTGTGGCTAAAAAATAAAGGAAATTCACTAGAGATAAGATTGACTATCAGTCTGGCCGTATCTTCACATTTAGCCGAAAGTATGACAACATGAAAAGGAAAGGTGTTCAGGCCAATCTTGATATGATCCAAGTGGTTAATGAAGGTGATGGAGAAGTTAGTGAAAGCGATGTCTCAGAGGACGGCACAACACCTGCGGGAGTAAAAAATTCACCGAAACCGTCGAATTTTTGGGAGGAATTCCGCATGATGAATCAATCAGCTCAACAACAAAACTGGCAGATAGATTGAGGCCGGGGGAAGGGAAGAGGCTTCCGTGGAAGAGGAAGAGGAAGAGGCAAAGATGGAGAAGAGGCCATGCAATCCAAAAACAAACCAGGAGAGGAGGAAGGTGGCAAAGCAAGTGCAACCCCAATGGGAGTGGAAACACGGGGTCAGAAAAAACGAGGAAAATGAACCAGGTAAATGTATCTTCCCGCTTACTCTCCAGTACAGAATTTGATGTTTTGCAACATGGTCTTTCCTTCTGTCCTTCTTCCAACTTTTGCTATTCCCAAGAATGCATTGATTTGTCAAATTTACCAGAAAATTAAGACTACATAAGTGGCATAACTTAAAATTAAGGGCACTGTAAAAGATACTGTCAATGTGCCACCTGCCTGTGAAACCATGGGGGAGATTGAAGCTCTCATTACATTGAAACAATTGGAAAATGAGGATCTCGAAGAAGGAACTATCAATGCAGTATCTTTGGGCTTCAATACTAACATGAATTCTCCCAACACTTTCAAACCTAAATCTATCTTTAACCCGACCTTACCACTTTGTGGCATTGACACGTTTGAGACTCTTGTGGTAAATGATTTAAAAAATTTGGCCAAAAAGAAACATTGGGCTAGTGACAATCTAAGCAAATCTGAACGTTTGGCAATACGTGCCCTAGAATGTGACCCCTAAATTGTGATCTGCCAGTTGGATAAAGGGGGGAATGTTATTATCTTGGCTACTGTGAAGTATATACAGGAGGGGATGCGTCAACTAAACTGTTTAGATTGCTATGAGTTGGCTACATTAGACAAAGTTGAATGTTCAAACAAATTGTACTATGAGATGTTGAAAAATTGGCATGCATCAGGTATTTTAGGTATTTTCCCCATGTTATGTCTATGGGGATTTTTCAATTTTTGAACAAGAGTACAGCCCAAACCGCTGAATGGAATTACACTAAATTTGACAGAAAGCTAGATGTTGGTTCAGAAAGCATGATTTTCGTGATTTGGTGTAAATCTGTTCTGTAGTTTCAAAGATATTTAAAAATTAAAAAATATAGATATCTGGGAGCCCAAAATCCTTTTGAAACCCTACAGAAACTTGATTGGCTGCCAACACTTCAATCAGGACGTTTTGGCAGCTATCTTTGACCTTAGTTAAACCGAGTCCAACAGAAAATGTAAAAAGAAAAGAGAGCAGGGTAGAAACACCCTGATCCCCTAGACCTCTTGAGGAGGGGGGTTCATCCCCCAGCCAGCAGTGAGCCAGGAGATGCGTTTGCAGAGTGGTGGAGAAAGGGCGTGGCCTCCGAGGACCTCTCACAATCCTGCTGTGTGAGACTTACTGGAGGTAACAGGAGGACTTGTTGGTCCCCAAGAACCCTCTGGAGGCAAGAGGACTGCATCCCCTAAACATCAGTGCACTAGGAGGCGCGTTTGCACCGTGGTGGACAAAGGGAGTGTGGCCTCAGATGACCTCTAAGCAATTGTGCTGTGTGGGACTTACTGGAGGTAACTGTGGGACCCTTTCCCAGACCCATACCAGTTCTTACCTACTCACGTATTCATAGATCTACACACACATCCACTCACTCACCCACACAGCCACTCACTCCCACCCACTCACTCACTCAATAATACAGCCACTTATAAATCTTGATTTACGGTGAAGACTGGTAAAGAAGAGAATATCAAGGCATCAAACTCCTCCTGCTGAATGGTAAGGAGAAAAGAACCAAGTCAAATTCCTTCTGCAAGGAATATCAGGGACAAGGGTTGGAGCAAGAAGGCGAAAAACATGAGAAAAGTAAGGGAACAAATGTGTTGCTATACAATCTTCTCTTAGAATTCCCTCTTTAAATATTTCTCTAACAGTAGCCTCAGATAATAGCCTGTGGACAGATCACCATCTTTGATAGGGAATGTTATAAGGCTTGACTGCTTTCTTTTTCTGGAAATCATGTAATTCACATAACTCGTAGAAACCAATGCCCATATTGCACATCGGGGTAAGTCTGAATGTCCTCAACCTAAATAAGAAAAGAAAGCAGACTAGGTCTACACTGAGGACAATCAGTCCAGTAGAATCAAAGTTGCCTACCTCTGTAGGGATGAAACCTAATGTCGAGCCAGAGGCCTTCAAGTCTGACATTGAGAACATATCCGACTGATTTGCTGCAAGAGCCTTACCTCAAGCAGACGTCTTCGAGTTACTGTGTGAGTGTGCCACCAGTGATCGCCTTGGAAAGGATGCCACAGCCTAAGACCGTGGCAAAGAAACTGAGTGGTTTAAACTTTACTGGGAGAATGGCTTTATGTACTGTGTGCCCAAGAACTATGAAACTTGATCCACTAGAAAGGTAGTATTGCCAAAGTGTTGCAGGAAATATTCCTTTTGGATGTGGCTACAACACCAGAGACAACAGTCTAAGCTTTAAAGGGTAGCCCCGGTACTGATGGGAAGGTACGGGCTGCTCGGGGACTCAGCGCGTCTAAAGCGGTGCAGCGGGAGAGAGCGTGAAACACTCCTGTACTCCTCCTGCATGCCTCCCCAGGCCACACACGCTTGCGACTCCTGACCTTACCTGGGGCGGTGCGCTGCCTCTCTCTCTCTCCCCCCCTGCTCCTCCGACGTCGTGCTGATGTTGTTCAGCTCCTTTGTTAGGCGACACTCTAACCGGATGGGTTACTGTACTGCCTTCTCCATCGTTGACGATCTTGGACAGATTCCTCTCGATGAACAGAGATCACGATCCCTTTCACCTCTGCAGCTCTCTGAGCTTCAAGAAATCCTTTGGCACGTTGCAGCTTGGACCGGCTGCAGTGATCCTGACTCACAGCCTTAGTTATGATGACAGCTCGGGCCACAAATAGCCACAAATAGCAATACAGCAGCGTGGACTATGTTTCACGCTGCGGGGGCAATGCAATCGTGAGGCACCGCACAAACAGTATCACGGACCACACAGTAGTCTTCCAGTAATCCTGTTGCACTTTGCTGCTCGGGCCGGTGGCAGTGATCTTCCCTCACAGCCTCAGTAATGATGACAGCTCGGGCCACAAACGGCAATACAGCCGCGTGGACGATGTGCTGCGGGTGCAATGCAATCATGGGGCACCTCGTAAACAGTACCACGGACCACACAGCAGTCTTCTAGAAATCTTGCAGCATGTTGCGGCTCAGGCCGGCGGCGATGATCTGCACTCACAGCCTCAGTTATGATGACGGCTCAGGCCACAAACAGCAATACAGCAGCGTGGATGATGTTTCACACTGTGGGGGCAATGCAATCATGGGGCACCTTGTAAACAGTACCACGAACCACGCAGCAGTCTCAGGCATGCAAAAGCACCACGCACCAAGTGTCACTGAGACGGGGTTGGAAACTTTTATGTTCCTGAGTTTCCACAACAGGGGACCAGTTTTCCTCAGTCCTTTGGAGACACGCTACTTCAGGACACAGCCCACAGCAAAGTCATCACAAGCAAGTGGACACAGCACACCGCAAAATCCCTTGTCCTCTCCTTAGTCAAATAAGCAAACGGCAGGCCAGCCCCTAAATACACGGCAAGGGCAGTCCTTCTCTTCAGTCTCTTCAGCTGTTCTTCTTTGGCAGAGGTTCCTCTTGATCACCAAGTAGGTCCAATCCTTTTTCAGTTTGGATTTCAGTCTTGAGTTCAGGAGTTTCAGCTCTCACACTTATACCCCTAAATGCCTTTGAAGTCTTTCGGGCCCATTACGATGGCGGGCGGAGTTTTCCGTCCGCCACCATATCTGGAAACGGGACCACCCGCCATTGTCTCGGCAGTCCCGCAAATGGCATTAGGATACGCCTGCCAGACTGGCCGGTGCATCCTGCATTTTAAACAATGAGGCGCTTGGTGCTGCAATCAGCATCCGTTGCAATGTGTAAAATGCATGTTGTACATTTGAATGCACACCGTGGGGGGCCTGTCACGTTGTGAATCCAAATGTAGGGTGCTACCATAGGTACCCCCCATGTGCACCCCTCACCCCCACAAGCACCCTGGGGCCCGCAACAGGCCCCCAAAGACAAAACTGCATGCCTTTCCATGGCGCAGTCACTGCCATGGAAAGGCATTTCACCGCCATGAGGATAATATCGATGGCGGTGCCTGCAGGGTAGCGCCACTATATTCCTGGGCTTTTCCGCTTGGTAGGCAATCTGGCGGAATGCATACTGGCGGAAAACCGGCGGACGGTCTTCCCGTCTACCGGGGTTCCCCGCCATCGTAATGTGGCGGGGGAAAGTTATGCGGGCGTTAGATTTTGGCAGGCGGATCGCCACTGCCATACGGGCGGTCACGATCCGCCCTCTATCATAATGACCCCCTTTGTTTTCAGGGAGCTCTGACCCCAGTCAAAACCAGACCTGGGTGAATTCCTGCCAGTGCACACCCTCTTCCTTTGATAGTGCAGGTCTGGACCCCAGAAGCTCAGCATGAGGTGAAGCCATCCTTTTGTGGCAGCAACACAGCCCTCTTCACATCCAAGGGGGCTACTCCTCCCCTCTCAATTAAAATGCAGGCCAGCCTGCTGCTGTCTCACCTACCCTTCTCTGAGGTTAGGGCACTCCCCAGACCCTGTCACCTCCACACACAGATTGTCAATACACAAACAGGCAGGGACACACAGGATGGTTTAAGACAAGAAACGAGCCACTTATAAAAGTGTAGTTTCTAAGCACACAATTTAAAAACCATCTTAACAAAAAGATGTGTTATTTGAATTCTGTGTTCAGGCACACTGAACTCCATCTCTCCATCTTATGCCTATGGGAAGATATGCTGGAAACATGGGACACAGCAGTCTCCATTGTGTCATGTGGGCAAGATGGCCTTGCAACAGTGAAAAACGAATTTGGCATTATTTCACTGTCAGGACATGGTACACATGTCAGTACATGTCCTACCTTTCACATAGCCTGCACTCTGCCCAGGGGATACCTTGGGCCTACTATAGGGGTGTCTGTGATGTGCATAAAAAGGGAAGGTAAGGCCTGGCAAGTGGGTGCCCATGTCAGGACAACAAGGCAGTTAACAAACTGCACGCAGGCACTGCAGTGGCAGGCCTGAGCTCTCTTTTTAGGGCTACTTGTGTGGGTGGCACAATTAGTGCTGCAGGCCCACTAGTAGCGTTTGCATTACCAGCCCTGGCACACATAGTGCACTTTACTAATAAGACAATCATACACATTATGGACAACCAAATACCATTACACTTTTTACAGGGATTCCTTGCACTTTGACACTGATCAGCAGTGGCAAAGTGCCCAAAGCATCTAACTGGCCCATGCATCAAGCAAAATTGTCCTCGCTTAATTAGCGAATTGGTAAAATAGGCTGTTAGGGGGCGCCAAACAACATATTCCAATGCATCAACCCCAATAGCAAAAAAACTAAATAATCGCAAAAAAAACCCCTGGTAAATTACCGAATCACAAAATAAATAATCAGAAATAGCGAAAACAACAATTGCACTTGCCAAATGCGATTAGAAAACAAAGAATCGCAAATGAATGCATCAAAATTCGCTAATACCAAAAATCATCAAAATCGCTATTTAGCATGAGCAGAATAAGGGGAATCTCAACCAGGAGGTAAAGTTGCTGAAACACAAAAAAAATATATTTTTCACAGGTGTAATGAATCAGAAACCCTTCAAAAATGGCACTGGAGACCCCGTAATTTTTTCAAAATGGCAGCCCTCTACGTGCTTGCAAAGAGGATAAGAATAAATGCAGCAGCACAGCGCGGGTGGAGGATCCAGGAGAGGGTACATTGCTGGGCCAAAAATGAGGATGAAGTATATGACAAGTACTGTCTGAATTGGGCCATGATAATGCACCTAATTGCTGACCTGGAATCACTACTTCAGCACCAGACCCGTAGGACCAATGCCATTCCTGCGCACGTCCAGGTCTTATGCTGCCTGCACCCACTGGCGTCTGGAAGTTTCCAGGGGGTTTATCAGTAGCGGGAGGCGTCTCACAAAGTGCACTCTCACGATTCTTCCATAAATTCATTGATGCCATGCTGACAATGATACATACCCTCATCACCTTCCCCAGAACCCCACATCAGTTTAACCAGACCAAACAAGACTTCTACCAGTTGGCCCAATTTCCCCATGTCATAGGATGCATTGACTGCACGCATGTCCCCATCTGTTCCCCCTCAGCCAACGAGTACATCTTCCATAACAGGAAGTCCTATCACTCAATTAACGTGCAGGCTGTGTGCAATCCCAAGCACATAATTACTGCCATAGTGGCACAATTTTCAGGGAGTATTCACGACTCATATATATTCCGACACAGTGGCATCCACAGGCATCTGCTCAACGGTGAATTCGGAGAGGGACAGCGACCTGCAAAAACGGCCCTGTAACAAAAACGGCCCCAGCGGCCCAAAACCGGCCCCCACCTCTGTGGCCCACTGGGGGATTGCCCAGGGCCCGCCACAGCCAATCCGAGCCTGGGGCGTTCTGGAGGACGTATGTGAATTTGGGGGAGAAGGAGCATCTTAAACAATGCAGCTGTATCTAAGAGGGGCACAGGCGGGCTGCCGCAGGGTGAGAACTGTTGTTGCAGAATTTGTCTAGAACATCTTAAAGGTTCTTCTTGAAGAATTCCTCCTTTTTCCTAGTTATATATATCCCCCAAATATTTGAATCATCCAGGAACAATAGGGATTCCACAAGGCTACCTGCGACAGTCCCTCAGGGAATGGACAGAGACCCAACTTCTCCAAGTTGATGCTGAAATCAATATACTGGAAACCGGTCCAGGAGCTGCAGTATGCAGTCAGTGGTCAACTCCTGTCGGGGAAAGTTGTGAAACCATTGAGCACAGTCATTTATTCTAAAATACAAAGTCAGGATATACATTTTACAAAGCTGCACTGACCTCTGACCCATAAAAAATTCTAAATTTGGATCACAGAATAGTGAAGCCTACAAGTTGATGTCCCTATAAGGCTACTATGAAATTTGCAAAATCTGCACATTGGGGGAATTGTGGAATTAGACCACAGTATGGAAGTAGACCACAGTATTCTACAAGTTGAACCATAGAAACTTGTAAAGTGTGATAACTAGAGCATTATCGAAAATAGCAAATTGGGTTAAATTGGTCTTGAACCCTACCGAGACTTTACAGGGTTACTTTCATTACAAAATGTACTCTCTGTTACAGAGCTCCCCAAAAACTATTGGAGATTGTCCCAAGCCCCTGTAAAGTTGTATTATCGTACCACATTCTGACCAGTGTTACTAAATTAAAATAATTAAAATACACCTAACTCTCTATATTTATCAGGTCCTCCTGAATAAGAAGCCCCAAGCACCTCAATTCTAACTCATCTTTCAATCCTACCAAGGTTTGACGAAATTCGGGGCATAATATGTTTGAAATGCACAATTTGACACTAAAATTCTATCGTTCCCTGAGGAGAACCACCCCCCCCCAAACATCCTTGTAAAATAGAATTGAAGTCTAAAATACATTAATACTCATGCCACTACCCTACAGTTCATTAAAATGCACCATTTGCTACTAATATCTCTATTGTTCTTGAGGGCAGTGAACAACTCCCTTGCGAATAGTCATGGAATCTTCCGAACAGGTCTTGAAATGTCCTATCTCAATCCGATTTCCTTCAATAATAAAGATTATTATAGCGTTGCATTGGTGGTTAAAAAGGCTATTTTCGAATACAGTGACACTTTCAACTTGTATTTTCACAAGATTTTGCTAAGAAACAATGGAACTTATTTAGAAAGCCCCTTGCACCGCGGGCGGGTTACTTTTTCCCATATTAAAAGGAGCTTGTGAATATGTCATAGGGCCGTATTTATGAGAATTGTTGCATTCCTGCGACAAAGCAGGGATGCAAGCCTTTTTAGTGCGCCCTTCTTGCAACACCATGGATGTGTTATATTACCAGTACATTCGCATCATCTCTCAAGGGGTTACAGATACGTCAGCACAACTGACCTATCTGTAGGTGCAAAAGTAATGCATTGCTAGGGTGTGTCGGAATACAGACGCAACTCCAGCAATGTGTACTTTTACATGGGGCAAGCCCCATGTGAAAGGGCCTGTGTCACTCTTACGCCTGCCATGAGCCAGATGTAAGGTTTTGACACAGTGGCATCCTAAAAGTGGAACACTGAAATCTTATAGATTTCAATTAGCCACTTCTACGAGTCTTTGATGCGGGGGAACGCCCACCCTGCATACATTATACCTGAAGCAGGTATAATATAGTGCAGGGATTTACGAAGTGACACATCTGCCTAGATGCGTCACTTTTTTAATTTTTTAATCATATCCTTCTCTTGTCTAGTGGTCTGTTATCTTGGTAGGGGCATTAATACGTTACATTAAAAATTGCTATTTTAGAATACTTTGTGAAACAATGTATAGTTTACGCTTAAAAAGTTTGTTTAACTAAAGAATACTGGTGGTATAATTGTTTTGTGTCATAAGGGTTGTTTTAATGTAAATAAGTGGCATGATAAAGGCATATGCGTGGTAAAGGCATGCGTGTAAAGTCTGAGTGGCAAAAGCATGTGTGTAAAAGTTATGTATTGTAATGTCATATTGTCCTCTGCGTATGACCCCTCTTCAGTCTGAAGCCTGTAGGAAAGTCCCTACTTTTCTAGTCATACTGCATACAGGTAACATGGGATCCACTGTCAGATTCCTGCAACTGGTCCAAAGTGTTTTAATCTTCAGGTGTATCTCTCCTCTGCAGAGCAGACACAGACTTCCTTTCAGGTGATGATTTACACAGCAGGAGGTGACAAGGAGTGTCTCAAAATTGAGCACCCATAACTTGAGCTAAATTACGTGTGAAGCTCTTGTTCCTGCCAGCCACTGCCTTTGGAAGTAGTACTTTTGGGAGAGGCAAAGGGTCAGGACCTACCTGGATTATTCACCGTGCAACCAAGGAGACCTCTATCTCTTCCTCTCCACATCCGTCATCATACCAAATGGTGGTGGTTCTGTCGGGAGAAAAGTCAATTGCTTTGTAGACTTAAATGGTAAGCAAAACTATCAATGCATTTCACAAATTATTTTAGAAATACAAGTTCATCCTAGGGCAGAATTACTTGTTAAGGGAGAAAAAGGGGAAGGAAGGAAGAAACACACACCGTTTTGGATTTAGTCAGAAATATTCATTATTTTTAGAAAATCTGTCATAGATGTGGCATTGGTGTACATGAACATGGGTTGTCCAAAACAAAGTTAACAAAAACGTACGGATAACAGATACGTGCTTAATTGAATAATGGTGACAAGTGATGTTGACTGTGTGTCAATATAAACATACATAAAAACAAATGGAGATCCGTCCAGGATTCAAGATCAATTTGTTTCAACAAATACATATGTTATCTCCTAATGCGGTTGAAACTTGGTATGGACTGATTGGAATTACAACGTCGACGTTTCGAACCTATAAAGTGGTGCTGGCTTTATCGCAACCGTATCGGGTCTTCATCAGGACTAAAAGGCAGGTGGGCAACCTGTGGAGGAAGAAGGAAGGCTTTTAGCTCCGGGTATGTTGAGATTGTGCCAAGCATGGCCTTCTCACCTGTTGAATTTGATATCCTGCGTCTATTTCTTTATTAGGGCGGGGGAATGTGTCAGCCGACACCATCCACAACCTGAGGTTCATTCATGGTATCTGAAAGTGAAGTGGTGATGTCACTACACTTGTCCTCTCAGGTAGGTATTAAAACACCACTATTTGAGTGAGGACGTATTAGGTTCATACGTACCTTAAGCAATAATTGCGTAAAATTCCTCCACCAACCGGTGGAGAAAAGGGAAATTTTTCGTAAAGTGCCGCTGTGCAATCACCTATAAGGCGGGGGAGAGAAAAGCTGGTGTGAGGTTCTATCTGCATAAAGCCTTGTAGTTGTTAACAGCTAAAGTCGTGCCCTTAGTGCGCGTGGAGTAGAGGAGCTCGGAATGCGAGACTCTAACAGGTGGCGTGTTATAACTGGCTGAGGTCTTCCCTTATCATGATTAACGGCGTCTGTGAAGCGGCATTACATTGTGCACGAGGGGGGAGCCAGGGGTGTGCTTGGCTTTGGTTTTACCGGGTAAAGATGGTCTCTGTGTGAGGAACCATTGCGCATATGCATACTTACAAGAGTCAGTGCCCTATGGTCAATGTACCTTCATGGTATTTGTCATATTTCTTTATCTACGATGTGCCTAGAAAAGTGCAGGTCCGTCGGAAGTGACTCTGTGATTGTGCCTGGTAACTAATTGCAAATGCGGTGCCCGGAATATTAAATCCCGGTTCAAAACTATTAGCGAGTCTTAGTACTGTGGAATGTGACTCGGTGATAGTAAAATTACGGTGCCTGGAAGGATTAAGGTTCAACCAGCGTGTGGTTTAAAGGAGAACGGCTTATTTTAAAAAAACGATTCTTTCTGGTAAACCATGTCGGTGAACTCGTATGTCAAAGTGGTTATAGACGGAAATCAAGAGTGAGGTGCCTGGTGAAGTGCGGCGCGTCTAGTGCAGGAGAATTGCTTATTTAAAAAAAAAACGATTCTTGTGGATAGCCCGTGTCAGTGAACGCGTAAAGCACAGTTGTTACAGACGGAGGCTAATCGAGAGCGAGGTGCCTGGGGAGTGCAGCGCCATCTTGTGCAGGGCACAGCAGGGGCGTACTTACTTCATTTATTTATTTATTTATACCATTTGTAGAGCGCACTAATACCAACCGGTGTCCTGGCGCTAAAGTGGTAGCTCCCTGAGTTTCGGGCCTCAGATCTAAGTCGAGAATAGCCAGGTTTTCAGTTTTTGTCAGAATGCCAAAAGATTGGCACTTTGCTTTAGGGCCAGAGGAAGAGCATTCCAGGCCGCCGCTGCCCCTCTAGCAAAGCTTCGGCCCCCCAGCGCACCTTCCTGATGCGAGCAGTCTTGATCAGCCCCAAGTTAGCCGACCTTAGTTGTCTTTCCTGTGTGTACCATTGGAAGAGCTGCTGGAGGAACATTGGGCCTATTCCATGGAGCGTTTTGTAAACAATGCATAGGGACTTGAACCTGATCCGTTTCCGCACCGGGAGCCAATGCAGCTTATCCAATTCCCTGGAAACGGATGCAAATTTCGGCAGACCGACAATAAGACGAGCCGCCGCGTTTTGTAAAACCTGCAGCTTATTAAGCAGCCCCTGTTTAGCCTCTAGGAGTAGGCTGTTATAATAATCAAAGCGGGAGAGCACAAGGGCCGACACCACCGTCTTTCTACTCCCGACTGGTAGAAAAGGGAGGATCTTCCTGATCATTTTCAGGGTCCAATGGATGGATGAGGAGAGCGCCTTTACCTGGGGTTTAAAGGAGAGTTAGTCGTCAATAATCACTCCTAAGTTCTTCACCTTCGTGTCAGGGGAGGGCGGGGATCCCATGTCTTCCGGCCACCACTCAGGGCTCCAGAGGTTGGTGTTAGAAATAACAGTAGCACCTCCGTTTTAGAGGAGTTCAACTTTAAACAACTTTTTTCCATCCAGATGCTGACTGCCTTCATGCAATCCTGAAACCTGGCGGCAACGCCTAGATTTTTTCCCGGAAGCAATAATACCACAATCTGTGTATCATCAGCATACAATGTTAACTCGAACCCGTAGGAACGGTTCACCGGGGCAAGAGAGGAAACATAAAGGTTAAATAGTGTGGGGCTTAGGGAGGATCCTTGAGGGACCCCCCCTGGGAGTTCAAAAGGTTTGGACTCAAAGTCTCCCATTGCCACCACCTGAACCCTGTTCCTCAGGAAAGCTTTCAGGATACTCAGTGCCCTCCCCTGAATCCCACAGTCCTCTAAACGGTCCACCAGCACATTATGGTGGACCGTATTGAAGGCTGTGGATAAATCGAGAAGGACCAGCAGCGCTTGGCCTCCTGCATCCAGAGCTTTCCTCACCTCCTCCGTGGATTTAATCACGGCGGTCTCAGTACTGTGGCCTTCCCTGAACCCGTGTTGGGCTGAGTTCCAGGCTCTGTGACGAGCGCAGAAAGCACACAACTGGAAATTCATGGCCTTCTCAATTAGTTTAGCAGGAAGCGGCAGCCTAGCAATAGGCCTGTAACTGTTTGGATCAGTGAGTGATATCCAGTGAGGGCTTCTTAAGCAGGGGAAAAATGGAGGCCCGTTTCCAGCATGTGGTAAAATCCCCCACATCAAACATCTGGTTGAACAGAACAGCTAGGGTGTCTGCGATTGGGAGGGCTGCCAGCTTAGCTACTGGCGCTGGGCAGGGGTCAAGGGGGGAACCTGATTTAGTTGTGTGCAGCAGACTAAGAATGTCTGCAGTGCGTACTGGCTCAAAGGCCAAACATTTCTCTTCCTGAGGGATACTCGCTGGAGTCCTATGTGAGTCATCAAGTAGACTTGAGGCTACCTGTGGCTCAAGAGTGGTGAAGATAGCTTGCACCTTGTTGCAAAAGAACTCAGCTAAAGACTCACAAAGTTCCAGGCTTGGAGGAACAATCACTGGCTTGGGAGTAGCCAAGCCAGCAACAGTATCAAAGAGTTCCCTGGATGAATTCTTTGCCCTCTCGACTTCAGAACAGATTAAAGGACGTCTCTCTCCTTCGTGTTCGGGCGATCAATGTGTGAGGGGTCTAGCGTTGCGGTGTCACTTTTAAGGCTAATTGGGCGTGGTTTACGTGCTAGCGTGCACGTTGCAGCCTCTGCCTAGTGTTGGGCATAAAACGGGGATTTCGGATTCTTAGGGATGCCTAGATGAAATGGATGCGGGGCACTTGATTAGGAACACATAATCTATTACAAACGGGGTTTGAAGGTGACAAAACCAGTGTGGCAAACCAGTTAATGTTACATTATATCATCTTGTAACGTAGTGGCAGTAAACGTAGTTAGCTTCAAGTGACACATATTATGCAATACATATAAGCCTGTTCTCATGTTACTGTATGTCTAGAAATGATTTCCACATGAAAATAATTTACCAAGTTTAACTGATTCTACTTAGATCGATAGCATGTTGGTAAAACTGCATATAAGGCTGTGCAATCATCATAAAATGTAAGCAGGGGGTACATGGTTAATATCATTGTCAGTCCGTAGCTCTGTAAAGTCTGCGAGTGACTGTGGGGTTTACAGTCTCTCGGTGTTGAGCGGGTTGGGGATCAAATGAAATGTCTACAGTGTCCATCCAACGTTACAATTTACTCATTTGTAGACATGTCTCTTCCTGTTCATTCAGTCCCTGTGCAACTGAGTTAAGGACATGGATCCACAAGCATTCTTTGTAGTTCAGAGTAGAAGCCATGTTTCCACCGCTCTGATGCAATTCCACTTTTTCAATCACCCACTAATGGGCGGAAAATCCGTTCCGCTCGCGGATTTTGCGGATTTTCGGTAAATTCGCAATCCGCGAGATTCGCGAATTTCCCGCAAAATCCGCAAATCCGCGAGCAGCGGATTTTATGGCTTGCTCGCACTGTTCGCGTGAGTTCGCGGCTTCCCAGTTCAACTTCGCGCCCTGCGAATAAGCGCTAAATTGCAGAAATACGATCTTAGCAAAACTGAAACTACTTACCAGGTTCAAAAGTTCAAGCTCATCATTAGTAGCCATTTCCTGTAGTGCTTCCTGAGGGGCCCCTCCAGAGTTCAGTTGCCTACTTGCAACTATTATGTGACCCTGCTCTGACCCTCAGAATAGTTACACATATGCCACAAAGGTCCTGAATTACAGCTAAGGGAGACAAGCAGGAGCCAGGCTGGAAGTTCAAATCCAGTGACACATTAATCAGCCCCTAATTCATTATTGTCAGTTGGGGCAGGGCAGGTGTTGTAACTAAGTTTGCAACAATGAAAGCACTTAGCAAGTGCAAAAGATCACTAATCAGGAAGCACTAAGGAAGCAGGTGCCAGCTAAAAAAATATTCTGTGACACATTAATCAGCCCCAAATTAATTCAGGTCACTTGAGGCAGGGAAGGTGTGCTTTGCTTTGCCACAGTAATGTATACTGGACAACCAGAGGGTGCTGTGATGAAACAGAGGGTGGCATGGGTGAGCCTGAGGGTGGCATGGGTGAACCAGAGAGTGGCAGTGGTGACAGAGGGTGGCAGTGATGAAGAAGAGTGTCCCAAACAGGCTGGACACGTAGAAACAACAAGTTCGCAAAACTTGCGACCCGACAGGTAAGTTTGCGTTTACGAAATTGTACAAAAACCCTCGCGACCTGGCAGAAACCCGCGCGAACACACAAAAAAAAATCCGCAAATTCGCGAGAATTCGCGGATTTTGCGGATTGCGAGTTCGCAAATCCGCAAAATTCGCGAACGCGAGATTCGCAAAATTCGCCCATGCTTATAACCCACCATTCCACTTCTTCGTGGGTATGGCCAGCCGTTTTATAGTGTTCCACCAGTGGCGTCCCTTGTACTTTACAACGGATTCTGCTCTGGTGCTGCATGATCCTGTTTTTTACTCGTTGCATGGTTTGACCTACATAAATTAGGTGACATGGGCATTTGATAGTATAAATAAGGTTTTGGCTATTGCAATTAGTAAATTTAGTCATAGTATGTTGTTTTGACCTGTACGTAAATGAATTTCCTGTTTTAGTGTATCTGCACATTTTACAGTGGCCACATCTCTGATGACCCACAATTGGTTGTAATCCCAGTTGTGTTCTAATGTCGTTGGGCCTGGGAGTTTCCAAGAAGGAATTTACAACATAATCTTTAACATTTTTAGCCCTCTTATATGAGCACATGGGGGCATCCGGCATTCCAATTTCTGGGCCCACCAAGTTCCAGTATTTTTTCACAACTTTGGAAATTTTGTGGGTCCTTGTATTAAATGTGGTGACGCAAATCAGTTTGTCCAGGCCTTCACATTTTTCTTGTACCTCCAGTAGTGTCTCTCGGGGGCGGTACCATGCTCGTTTACGGGCCCTGCTAAGCAGGCCTTTAGGGTACCCTCTTTCTTTTAATTTGCTGATGAGTACATCTGTTTCTTTGAAATAATATTTACGTTTGGAGCAGTTTCTACGTAGGTGCAAAAATTGTCCGTAAGGCAGGTTATCTCGCAAGTTTCTGGGGTGGTGTGAATTATACTGCAACAAGGTATTGCGATCTGTAGGCTTTTTGTATAGGTTCATTAAGATCCTTCCATCTTCTATCTCAAATGTTAAGTCTAAGAATGGTAAGGATTCTTTGTTGAATGACGTAGTGAATTGGATGTCAGTAGAGCAGTTATTCAGCCAGGTTAGGAAGATCTCTAGAGTGTCTTGAGGGGGTGCTAGAGGGCGTACTGCGGGATGGCTGGCTGAAAAGGCAGCTCCCCCGGACCGACCTAAAATAACGGTCTTCATCCCGTTTACAGCGACTGAGCCCGGTACTGCCATACATGTACTGTGAGCGGAATATGCAGGGCCTCTGATGGCAGATGTTTGGTGAAGTTTCTACTAGCGGACGAGCAGTAAACTGCATGGGAAGGACTGACCGGGAGCCCTCACGGACTGGGTAAGATGGCGCCCGCAACTCGCTTGGCAGTATAATCCTTAACTGCCGCCCGGTCAGAACTCCAGAGCATAACGACCAAAATCAGAGATGAACGTTCACTTCTGATGCGGAGACGTTGTCTGGAATGTGTCCACGGGACTGGTTTTATTTTTGTAACGGAGGGCTACGTTTATTGCATGAAGAGTCACAAAATGGCGGGCCCCTTTATAATGAACAGCCCGCACATCGGCAATTCTGGTGTATGTTGGTGACCACGCAGTTACACACCACGAACTTTGGGATGGATTGTGATGAACACTGATTCCCCGACTGCTCTCCCGCATGAAGACTCCATATGTGCACTGTTCTATACATTGGGCTTAAACGCGGAAATGGCACGAACCTGAGATGCAAGATGGCAGCGCCCATGAAATAAAGTGTGATGCGGGATATATGCAGCGTGCAGACAGCCGCTGCAGGATATATGGCAGCATAACAGTGGACTGGAGCAAATCACGTACTCTCTACGGCGCCGCAATCCTGTCTGCGTTTTTATCTTGAAACGATCGTTATCACTGTGCAACTCTTGTCCCTGGACACATGGCATGCAGAGATTGATTGGGTACTGAGGACGGCTGTACATATCGGAGGTCACCGGTCGAATCGCCTCATCATCGACCGAAGCGATCGCTACTCCTACATGTGCCACTAACGAATATCGGGCGTCCGCCATTCTGAGCTGCATAGATGCCCTTGTAAATACGATAGCTGCACAGCTGTTCGACAGGCCCCACTGGACACAACGGCGAACTGACCCTCAACTCGGTCAGCACAGAAACATTGGGGTCACCAGAGGATCTGACCCTCTTACTGGACGCCGTTCAAACCGCGAGCTACATTGACTATCTCAGCCCGACTGTGCAGTACAACAGTCAATATCGGTGTGGCCCAAACACCTGCGCCAAATCACAAACTGGGCCTACCTAAGATCATCCTGCTATGCGCAAAACGTGCTACCTTACAGAGCTAGATGCGGTATATATATTGTGCTGATTGAGGATGCAGAGCGTAACCAACTATTCTATACTGAGACTGTTTACAGTTCCAAATGCGTGCATGCCTTACAGCCATATTGAATGGACCTCCTGCTGACCTGTCCGTCTGGCCTTTGCTTGGAGCAATCTCGCGCATCCATCAGCTTCCACCTGGAGGGACAGGACAAAGGCCTCATTGCTAAACGTGTGGGCAAGAAGACATCTCACTGCCGTTAGGAAGAGGCACTTCGGCAAAGAGACTCTGCCCGCCTTATAGTGCAACCTTTCGCACCTTACAACAGTATTGCCTCTCCACAGCTCCCTCCGCACCTGGAACGCCCTTGAAGCGTCGCTCCTAAACATCATCTAGAATAATTGGCACAGTCGCCCTGCCTCCAGATGGGGAAGACGGACAAGCAGCAGTCGAAGCTCACCTTCGAACAACACAGACCAACCTGTGGTCAAACATCACACTCGGACACGGAAACTGACACAGAACACATTCCGGCCAAGGGTATAGAGTCTATTCTGAAGGCCATCCATTCGAGCCTCCAAGACATTAATGGCAAGCTAGACCATCTCACCGCCCACATGGATACCATGACAACTAAAGTCGACCGCCATGACGAACGCTTGGACGAGGCTGAAAGGCGGATCTCAGCAGTAGAAGATGAAGCCCACACCAGCACTACCAAATGCAGATATTGGAGGTGATCAGATCCAAGGCGGAGGATTTGGAAGCCAGATCGGGACGCATCAACATTCGCATATCGGGCGTACCAGAATCCACAAATGTTAGCAACATGGATCATACGTGGAGGAACTGTGTCTCGCCTTGTTTGGCAAAGAGAAACTGTCGCCTATCTTTATTGTAGAAAGAGCCCACCGTTCACTGGCACCACGTCCACCGCCGGGCACTCCACCCAGACCGATTGTAGCCCGCATCTTAAACTATCGCGACCGCGATGTTATCTTGAGGATGGCACGTGAGCAGAAAGATCTCAACTACCAAAACAACCGGCTTGAATTCTATCCAGACTTCACACTAGCTGTGCAACAAGCCCGCAAAGAGTTCAACAACGCCAAGGCAAAACTACGCGAACTACAAATAGAATACGCCATGCTGTATCCCGCACGACTGAAGGTCACCTGGGATGGACAATCGACGATGCTCCCCACGCCGAATGCTGCAAATGACTTCATCAAGAAGATTGTCAATCACTGCAAAGAAAGTAAACGCCGAGACAGAGACCAAGATGCCGACTGAGCGATCCCTGTGATGGAACGGCACTTCCGAGGCTACAGACAGCAAGGAGTGACTGCTAAGTAGGTGCTATGTCTATTGCTTGTCCGGTACCGAAGAGTCTATTGCAGTAGCCGCGCGGAGGGTGGTAAGTCTAATATGTACACTCTTGTTTATGAATCAGAGACATGCCCTCCCTGTCATTGCTGTCCTCTAACTGGTTGGTCACGCACTTTTTGTGGTACTAATCGGTTGGGGGCGAGAATTTGTTCGCTTCCACCCGACCATTCCTGGGTCGGGGGGAAGAGGTGTGATAAAGTATACCATTGCCGGATGTTAGGCCTTGCTTTGTAGACGAATCCGGTCTGTTTGGGGAGGAAGGCCACTTGTGTGGATTCCGGTGCGTAGGTTCTGTAAGAAGTTTTCTCCCGCAAAGGCACAATGAGATGATTCTCGGGTGTTGCGACACTCTCCGGGGCGACAATGCGCGGTCCAGCGATGATCTTTCTCTCGCAGCTCCTCGATGCGAAGGCTCTGCGACGATTCCTGCAATGACGTGATGTGATGATTTCACCCAGCGATGACAGGCTCTGCGACGATATTCGCAGCAGCGGAAATCTTCCCGCTAACAAAGGGTGCAACGTCTTCAGGCAGCAGCGACAGGCGCTGCAAGGATCTCGGTCTTCGTAGCGGCGGGAATTTTCTCGGTCGGCCGGGATTGCGATAATTTTTCTGTAGCAAAGTCTTTAAAAGCTTGATTTCCAGCTCCCCAACACAGGTAAAACTTCCAGAGGCACCACACATGGGCGAAGCACTCCAGGGAGGACAGAGCTCTCTCAGCAGAGCTCAGGGAAGCTGGGTGTGAAGTCCTTTTGTTCCTGGGACTTCAAAAACAGGGAGCCAGCTCTTCTCAGGCCCTTGGAGATTCCTTAAAGCAAGGAGACACAGCACAATGAAAAGTCCTTCCCCTCTCCTTGGCAGCAAAGCAACAGCAGGGCAATCCAGCATCACACAGCAGGACAGGCCTCCTTCCTCAGTTTTGGCTTTCTCTTTGGCAGAGGTTCCTTCTTGATTCCAGGATGATCTAATTTTCTGTTGTCAGGGGTCCTGTACTTATACCCCTAAAAGTCTTTGTTCTCTTTGTGCAAATGGACCCTGAGCCCGGTCTGAACCAGTTCTGGGTGTTCCTTGAGCACTTTGTTTTTCTGGCTTCTCCTTTCCTTTCAGAGTGAGGGGCAGGGTCGTCAGCCGCCCAGCAGGAGGTGGACCAGCATTGTGGAAGGCAGGAACAGCCCTATTCAGGCCCAGGTGCTATCTCCTCCCACTACTCAAGTTGCAAATGCAGTCATTCAGCCCAGCCAGCCTCCTGGGGGCTCCCCAGCCCCTGTCACTCTCAAACCAGACAGTCAATTCACAAACAGGCCAAGGCACATAGAAAGGTCAGACAAGAGAACAGCTACTTTCTAAAAGTGCTGTTCTCAAACACAGGATTTACAAACAAACTTTCCTAAAAGATGTGTATTAAATTCTGAGTTCAGGGATACCAGACTTTTATGTCCTATCTTGTTCCTATGAGAAGATATGCTGGTAACCACTGTAGCCAGCATCCCCCATGATAGCCTATGGAGCCAGATAGCCTTGCAGCAGTGAAAAACAAAAATGGCTGTAATTCACTACCAGAGCATGTCACCTGCACAAGTACATGCTTTACCTTTCACATACACTGCACACTGCCCAAGGGGGTACCTTGGGCCTTCCATAGGGGTGACCAATGTGCACAGAAAGGGAAGGGTTAGGCCTGGTCAGTGGGGACACTGACCAGGAGGACATGGCAGTTCACAGACTGCACACAGGCACTGCGGTGGCAGGCCTGAGACACCATTTTAGGGCTATTCATGTGGGTGGCACAATCAGTGCTGCAGGCCCACTAGTAGCATTTGTCATAACCAGCCTTGGCACACCCAGTGCACTTTACTAGGGACTTCTTGGTGATAAAAATATACTAATCATGTATATCCAATCACAATAACAATTTACACAGAGAGCATATGCACTTTAGCACTGATCAGCAGTGGTAAAGTGCTCAGAGTCCTATTGCCAACAGCCGCAGGGCAGGAAAAACAAGGGAGGAAGAAGCAAAAAGTTTGAGAATAGCCCCGCAAAAAGGGCCAGTTCCAACATGGTTGTTTAGCTCTTAACAGTTACAAAGGATTTGCTCAATTCACTAGTCCCAATTTCTAAGCCTTTGTGAGCAACGGTGAGGGGAGAAACAAAGAATGTAGAGCAGGAGATAGCAGACATACTAGAGAACCTGCCCTTACAGCCCATTTGACACTGGAAGTAGGGCCAGACTCTGTAAGTACTACTGAAATTTTCTATTCATGGATTGAAGTAGATGTTGCAGATGCAAACGGGCTATTCACAAAGTGAGTAATGATAGCTGCTCCAAACTGCTGTGCTCCATAGCTTTTCATTGAAGTGCATCGTCCTATGTAAAGCACATGACTCGGCCTGCACCAGGTACATGTACACCAAACCCAAAGAGGGACCAAGTTCCCTTAGCAGAGGCTATGGAAATGTTGGTAGAAATAATAAATAATAATACAGACATTGTTTACACATTTTGGTCGCAAAGCAGAAGGCCAGCAAGATCTCCCCTTCTTGTCATAAGACATAAATGGTAATAAGTTATATAATGTAGCAGTGTGCATGTTTCCTGAGTTCCATGTGCAAGGGTAGGGCTCCATCACATGATTTTCTGCAGATAAGAGATTCTGTAACAGGCTTCTCTGACTCCTAACACTCGCCATCTAACAGATTATAACTAGCTGGATGAGGAGTGGGTGAAACCTGCCTGGTCTCCGTTTTTCAAAAAATTATATATTTCCTTTTGGGGATAAAGGGATCTACTGGGTGTGAGCCCAGTAATATTTAAATGAACACAGCAGTGGCACTAGTCTGAAGCCAGAATGTAGAGATAAAGAAGTCCAATAGACAGCTCTTGTACTTGTAGTTTATTCCTTAAGTTACAGCTTAGTAAGTTCCAATGTAGTCTTAATGTAAGTTCCTAATATATGCCCACCAGGAGCGGCCTCCTGGCTGCTCAGCCCATCTTCTCTAACTGCTCTCACTTCAAGCACCAACCTCCTCAACATTCTAAATGACATCACATAGCTAGAGCATCAGAGCCAGGGACATTCATTACATAAGAAGGAGATTACTACACATCTTCCCCTTTATAATATTTAACAGAACAAAATAGTATAGCATAGGAAGAGAAAATAAACATTCCAGAAGTACATATAAAAAAACACCATAATAATATAACCAACTCTTCTTATGTAATAATAATAATAATGTAAAAGTAAAGCAAATGAGAAATGTAAGTAATAAAATATCCTTGCCTATGTACTAATAACAAATACAATGAAATAGTAATAATAATGTAAGTAATAAACAGTAAAGCATCTTTCTCCATGTGATAATAATGACAATAATGGCATAGTAAATATAATAATAGCAATGTAGATAACAAAATATTAATATAGAAGTCGTAAACTTAAAGAAATGGCAGGACCAGGGAATACCATATGTCCTCTACTGCACACATTGTAATAAATCGCAGGACCAGGAAATGTTACATCCCCTCTACTGCCTACACTGTAACATTCCGTTCACCTACCAGGGACAAGAAATGCCCTCTCTTGCTCACATCTGCAGGAGAAAATAAATTGCAGGACCAGGAAATATCACATCCCCTCTACTGCCTACACTGTAACATTCCGTTCACCTACCAGGGACAAGGAATGCCCTCTCTTGCACACATTTGCAGGAGAAAATAAATTGCAGGACCAGGAAATGTCACATCCCCTCTACTGCGTACACTGTAACATTCCGTTCACCTACCAGGGACAAGGAATGCCCTCTTTTGAACACATTTGCAGGAGAAAATAAATTCCAGGAAATATCACATTCCCTCAACTACACACACTATAATAATAAATTCCAGGAAATATCACATCCCCTCAAGTACACACACTATAATAATCCATCCACTCACCAGGGGAACACACCTTCCTGTAAATTACTATAAAGGGGAATCTACCTCCCTATAACACACTGCAAAGCCTGTAAATACCAAATTGTAACATGAGAAAACCTTTTCAAAATAGGCATATTAATCTTGAACAGCAAAGCACTGAATATGAAGTCACATATATCGATTTGTTATCCTTGAAGTCCATATTAAAAACAAGCAATAGGAATAAATAAATTCACTATTCCTAAAAGACACTAGATGGCAGTATAATGTAAGGTAGTAAATACCATTCATTTGCACTTGTGTACTGTCAATTGAGCTACGAAAGAAAACATGTAGATCTGTTAATAAATATGACATATCTGGTACTTGGTGGCAGCCTAGCATTGAAAACGCTGCATTCAAGAAAAACAAAGTCACCTCTTAAACGAACTTAAAGATGGTCCAATAACACACCCAATATGATGCTGGTTGATCGATCAGAGATGTGCAATTGGCTCCCATCAGTAACAGTGGACTTCCAATAGACCAATAGAATATGAGTAAGACTAGAAATGCTTTCCCACATGTATCACATATGTAAGGCTTTTCCCCCGTGTGCCTTCGAACATGAAATGACAAGGTGCTAGCTTGAGCAAATCGCTGTCTACATCTATCACAAACGTATGGTTTCTCACCACTGTGTTTTCTGGCATGGATTTTTAGATTACTTGAGTTATCTGCTGCACACTCGGCGGTATGAAGCAATAATGAAAACGTCATTACCAACGTTTCTGGCAGACTGCAGACCCAAACCGTGACCTCCACTCCGGAAGACCACAGTGTGCGTGTTGAACTGAAACCACACATTTGAAGAAGATGGTGGCACGCTGTCACGCCACCGCTGGATGGCTCACGGGCAGAGCGTGTTGGACAAAGACAACAGGAGAACTGCATCCAAAAGAAAGATAAACGTCATAGGAGACCTTCGCTAATCCCCAGATGCATTCCACAGACGTCATCAAAAGGGCTGCAGGCAGGATGGAGAGAAGATCGTTCCTCACCAACCGTCAACCACGGACATTGGGGACAGGAAGGTGAGTAAACAAGCATCCGAGGCAAAGTTAAAACTTAGAAAACCAACGCAGAGAAGGTGCAGACCTTACAGCTAATGGCGAGTTTCTTGGTAGAAAATAAAAATGCAGAAAGTCACACGAAATACAAGTCAATGTTGCCTACGTGATGCACACGAACTGAAAGAGAGTCCACTCACTTGAAAGTAATAGTTTGTAGAGGAAACACTAGAACAAGGCTTGAATTAAATAGGAAAGCTCACCTTTTTTAAAGTTTAGTAGGTGATTGAAAAATGCCTTGAGTGTAATGTACCAAAAACGCTGTACTTTCCTTATTGAGATGGGGAAGATGCCTTTACTAAAAGTATTTTCTTTTGAGATTTAGAAGAAATGTTGTTGTTATGAAATGCAATTATGAGAATTGAAGAAGAATCTGGCACTTTAATGACTTCACACATGAGTCTTTGCCCCCAATCACCTTGGTTCGAGGGTCAGTACTTAAATGTTGAGGTGCTCTTGATGCCAGAAGGTTGGATGTCTGTCTCCAACTGTTCAGTGCATTTTCAGTGGATCTGGCACATAGAATTATTTAGGGCGACCGTTGTCAGGGTCACTGGTGGGGCGGGTGCCAGATAGTTTAAATAGTTCAATGTCTTAAGTAATATAAGTACCTTCAGTTCCAGTTCCAGTAGATGGCAAATGTTCTATTTTTTCTCCACGCGTAAGCTCTTCTCCTTTTAAATCGTCGCCAATGTAGAGATAAAGAAGTCCAATAGACAGCTCTTGTACTTGTAGTTTATTCCTTAAGTTACAGCATAGTAAGTTCCAATGTAGTCTTAATGTAAGTTCCTAATATATGCCCCACCAGGAGCGGCCTCCTGGCTGCTCAGCCCATCTTCTCTAACTGCTCTCACTTCAAGCACCAACCTCCTCAACATTCTAAATGACATCACATAGCTAGAGCATCAGAGCCAGGGACATTCATTACATAAGAAGGAGATTACTACACAGAGTTTCCTCATCGACTGTGGCTGCAATGGGAAGTAGCTGGGGGGGGGAGGGGTGATGGAGGGAGAATGTGGGGTGTGTAGACAAGGGTTAACTTGAGCTTATAACATGTTGTTCTGGTATTTGAAGATGGCTGAGCCACAGGCAAAAACAATACTACTTCTTCTTGTGGCTTGCTTGCAGTCAAGACGGGCCTGACGACCCCTCAGCTCAGCATGCACAGGCATCAGCCTGGGTACATAGGCATCAATACTAGCTCCCCTGCAAAGCCTGATCACATCAGCTAGGTCCTGGAGACTCTTTGGTATAATGAAATCCAGCACAATGCTCCTGTGCGCTGATTCAAAATGTGAGCCACTTTAGACAAGCAAAGACTTGTGACAGTGACTAATGGGTGATGGGGAATGATGCATAGATATCTATGCCTATCTTTGGGCCTAGTTACGATGTTAGGCGGACTTACATCCCCCCGACAGTGTTGAGGAAAGGAATTGCCCGACCGTCGGTCGGCTGTTCTGACCGCAGGATTATGATGCAATCTCCAGTAGCAAACATCCATTTGTCGGTGGAAGATTGTGGGCAGGCAGAAAAGGTCTGCACCACAGGCTTCCATTGACAAATGGATGTTTGTAAACATCCCTGCAACATGTGGCATAGTGCCAATATCGGCCCAGCCCAGACCTTTCTTCATACAACACACCACTCCACCATTGACCGACACAACACAAGTTTGATGGAGAAAGTTGTTGCAGTTTTATTAGCATATACATTATGCTCATGTTGGGTTATCTTACGGGTCGATCCAGAGCAGGCTGCTTCTCGCGACCCGCCCACCTGATGAGCCATAAACCCCTCAGGGTGTAAACCGCGGGGGCGTTGTCAGTTTTGGGGGAAAGTCTAACCCCTCCCCTCGGCGGACCTCTATTCTGCCCCTTGCTCACGCGCCCCCCCCCTAGGGGTGCGAAGCATTGTGGCAATCCCCCGGTTGCTCACGTCTACAACCGCCCAAAGGACTAACGGGGCGCCGTCGGGGTATAATTCTGCTCTCGCACCCACTGGTGCTCCTGTAGAGGGTACCCCTCTGTACCTTTCTGCATTGGATTGCCCTGTAACCCCGCCAAGGCTCTAGGTGTGGCCGCCGCCGCCCCAGAGTCCCCCCACCTACTAGCTTCCTATTAGTACAACCTGCTGCTCCTAGTGCTTTCCGCTATATCAACCAAAGATCGTCATATCAATTTTGGGTAAATGAACCCGTCTACATCAAAGCACACTTGGCAAGTAGCAACCCGAGCCTGATGAAACAAGTTCTCCTATGCTTCAGGCTACTCCCAAGTTGTCGGGCGACACTATCCACCTCTCATTGGCGCCAAGGACCTATTGCACTACAATTACAATCACTGGCCTCCTTCAGCTCAGGCAAAGACAAGTCTGCTCTCTTCCGCAGGACCGCCAAGCTGGCCCGCAACCAAACTTCCTTCTCACTTCTGCCGCCCTCCGGACAGGGAACTGTGACAGTGATGTCCATGAACTTCACAACTAACTGCCAACTGTGCTTTGCAGGTGTCCATCAAGTGTGCAATCCCCCAGACTGTTCTTATTCTGTACCGCTGTCTGACCAGCAACCAACAAGCCCTTATCAGGTAACAACACCACTGCCACTGGCATGGTGTCCCCTGTCTAGCATGAGGCCTTACACCCTTACTTAGACCTATTGGGGACATATTCACCATCAAGGTCACGCCAGGCGGCTCACTCCCCTGACGCCGACCCTACTGTAGGCGAACCAACTCCTCGCATGTTTGGCCTCACTGGAAAGACACGTAACTTTCAAACCCATGGGAACCTAATTGTAAGACCATCACCTCCCAACTATGCCTGCCAACTGCATTCTGGTGACGGCTTAAAACACTGTGTAGAGGATCTCCTCATGTTTGACACTTGTACAAGACGTCCCCCTGTGCCTGCCCTTCAATGGAGCCTATGAAGCTTGTAACAAGCCGCCTATACAACTGTAAACATAAGTTGTGCGACTAAGAGAACTAATCCTTCCTCGCTCTTACTTCCTGGCATGTGCACACTGCAAAAGGAATCATTACTTTAGTACCTGAAAACAACTAAGTAGATACTATCTAGGTGAAAGCTTACCCAAACACCTAGCCACTGGCCCTCCACTGCGTGACAAACCCTGTTGTTGATTTTTGCTGTTAAAATTGCTTGCCCCCTACCGAACACTTCACGTAAAACCAGCCAAACCAAACGCTTACATGGTCAACTATGTGCCAACATGTGTCCCATGAATTACAAGTTAGAGGCATCTGTATCAGCCTGATCCCAAGTGGATGCAGAGCTGAGAGGTCTTAGTGGGATCAGACTAGAGGAGGTATGTGAGTGGCTAATGCAGGCCCAAAATACTGTGCAACTGATAATACATCCCCATAGTGCCCATGGGCCAGAGTAAAGGAAACTGGCAATGCTGTGGTCCAACTATGTGATTGTCTCAGCGTGGGCCAGGATGCAGCAGTTAATGTGAGGCTATGCCGGCCCACTTAACTGCTGGGCTATCCAGCTTGTTCAGGTAAAGTGCTGCATATTGCCTGGTATATAGTTGCTATGCCAATTGCCTCCCTGTCAATTACAAAAGGAGCGCTTCACTACCACAGTCGATGTTGCTTGTTGCCCAAGATGAAGAAGAACCAGTTAAAGCGTTCTTGCATAGCCAACCACAAAGAAGCCACCCCCTTAAGAGCTACACGCGAAAAACTGTTATGTGTGCCATTTCCATATTACAGTGCACGATGAGTGACATTGAAGTACTAAGAAAACACTTTCTTGCTAGTACACCTCTTGAAGATGAGGGAGACCCAATGTCAGAATTGGCCCTTCAAACCTGCAAGCATTCTATGCAGACCAAGGTAATCAGGCTGCTTTTGTCCGACATTCCATAGCTTGGAGTGTGCATGTGTGAGGCAGTAACCTATACACGAAACCTTAGGCGTAAAAGTGCCTGGTCTTGAATGAGACTGCTTAGCTCAAATGGAACAGAGTATCACAAAATCACACAGTCAGTCATAACTGCCCGGCCCCGTGAGACCAGAGATTTTAAGAGAAGTCCTCCATGTACCCCACACTGGGGACCCGCCCAGTCGACTACCATTCTACCCATGAGGTTACTTGTCCAGTCACCTAGGAGCTGTAGCCCGACAGGAAAATAACACTTTGTTGCTGTTTGGTCATTGTCTAATGTTGTTAAATAATAACTGTCGGTATCGGGGGAGAAAACTAAATTCCACCATCCTGAACTGATCGGCCTGAGCCAAGGGAGTAGTCCCAACAAGGGTTTTAACAATGTGCTACAGATATCAGAGCCCCCTCCCGTCCCTCAGTGGATGGGGCCTCAGATGTTCAAACTACTAATAAATTATTACAGAACAAAAGGCACAGCAATCCATTAATGCACATGGGATGCATTATATGCCCAAATCAACCTGTTGTTGAGCTGAAAACACATTTCCCCTTTGCTTTCGCGTTAAATGCATGATTAGCCCCTGTTCTGCCACTGCATGCAGCGCGAACACCCCAATTATAGTACCGTAACACACATTGCCCAGACTCAAGTCAGAGAGAACATCCAATTCTGCACAGGGCTGTCTAATAAGTCCCAGCTCCCAGTTACTATCCATGTATTAATTCCATGAGTGAAACCAGCACGCGTCCCACACCCCGTATAGTAATGACGACTGGGGAGAACATGGGAATCCCAGACCCTAACACACTGTCCCCAGTGTGCTATGACCCTTATACCTGTTGATAATTCAGGTGGCCCCCATGTGGGTGGAGCGGCTCTTGTGCGCGGTTTCTGCATTAGAGATAGAAAACATTGATTAAAATGCCCCCCCCCCCCCGATCCACGCTTTGCATTCCCTGCAATGAGACATGGGCCTCAATGCCCCCACAAGCTACCCAGGCCAGTGGGTGTTACCAGCAATAATTAGTCAGCATTACCTGCACCCTTCCACAATTAAAGTTGTCCTCTCTTAATAATTGAAGGAAGTCCATACATAAGCGAAACACTTCCCTCCTTGGCTCTGAAGGTGTCTACTCAAGAGTTCTGATGCCTCGAGAGGCTGCCCATTCTTGCAGTAATATCCCTTTAACAGAGTAGATCCTCTGATGTCTCATGCGCCCATCACCAACCTCTGGTAACACACAGCTTGCTACCTCTAACAGTCTGTTTAGATCCGGGGTTTGCCCGGGTTTCCTCAATGCTTAATTAACTTTTGATATTAGGTTAGACTGACCGCCTTGAATGTACCTCACTGGTACTATATACGCTAATGTAATCAGTACCCAAGACCTATTCTCCCCCTGTAATGCCAAGTACAAACATTTTCTACTATTCGCTCGTATTAAATCTAGCTTCTTGTAAATTTGCGTGTCTCTATATGAGAACACTTATGGGAGTATTGATTCTGTCCCCTTTGAGGAGCGGTCAGATCCCCATCGGGTAAAGTCTGTGCACCCACGCCAGGCGCAAAGAACTGCAGAGACCTGCAACAAGGTTCCTTTCACTCTAAAACTACACTGTCTACTCTGTAGCGGACCTCTAGATAGAAGTTTGGGTCAGTCACTCCACGTTTAACTGAGTGATTAAATCTATTCTGGCTCCCCCAGAGTTCGTCTTCAAGTTGTTAGGAGTTCCTGCAATAATATCCTCATGCAAGGCCCAATTTCCCCCTGGTAGGCCCGCAATGTTCTTGTTAAATTTTATTTTTTTTTTGGAAAACCTTTATTTGTAGAAAAAGTACACCGCTATTCAGCCATACATCCCGGAGGCCAGGCAGCATTGAGGTAGCATTTCTATTCGTGCACCAAACGGTAGACAGGAGCAGTCAGGTTTAATTTCAATTATATGAGAACATTAGAATAAATAAACCATAAAGCAACAAAGGCTGCTAGAAATAAAGTAAGAAAGAAAGGAAAAACGAGAGGAGAAAGGGAGAAGAAGAAAATTAGGCTGAGGACACATCACATACGTTGGGCTTACATCACTGGGGGAGATCGGGGGCCGCACACCCTACACAGCTTGCAATGCAGGTATCAACATCGGGTCATGAGGGGAGTAACACAGCAGGATAGAAGTCATGGAACCACGGGAAAGGGACGCTACGGAGACAGATGGACATCAAGTTCCATCTCCACAGGGGGCGTACAAATGTCACCTCGATACGAATTCCAAGCATCCCACACGGACCTCCACATTTTCGGTTTGCCCCTGGCTACATATACTGTTTTCTCGCGTAGCATGCACCAGTCCATGTTGGTCTCCCACAAACCAATCGTGGGAGGAGCTGGCGCACCCCATCTCCGAGCTATATCTCTTTTGGCTATCATGTTGCCCAGAGTGACCCAGCGGGTCTGGGCCACATTATAGTCATTCGGGCCCCAAATGTTAAGTAAGCAGCGCCGGGCCTCCGCGGGTAAAGCCACACCGGTCACATCCTTCATCACCTCGTGCACACGCACCCAGAATCGAGCCACTGCAGGACATTCCCAGATAATGTGCATGAAGGTCGCAATCATCCCACAACCTCTCCGGCAAGTACCATCCAACGAGAGCCCCATGTGTATGAGTCTGGGGCCCGTAACGTAAACTCTGTGTAGTATCTTCAGCTGGACAAGGCGGAGTCTCGCCGATATGGCCACCTCCCTAGGGGAAGAGACCGCCGACTGCCACTCCTCATCATCCACCTCGATGCCATCATTCACCCAGAGCTCTCTCAACCGTCGCAGCAGGTCAGCCCGTGTGTTAATGAGCTTCTTGTAGGTTAGGGAGATGGCGCTGTCCGGCATATGGCCGTCCAGCACCCTGTCCTCCAGGGGTGACGATTCGGGCACCGTCTCTCCCGCCGATACCCGGGAGGAGAGAGCGTGCCTAAGCTGTGCGTACCTGAAATATTCCGTCGCCCCCAGTTGGAACTCAGACTGCAGCGCCTCAAAAGACTTGATCCCGCCCCCAGCCATCACATCCCCCACCTTCGATATACCAATGGTGTCCCACCTATCAAAGCCCTTGGTGTGCCACAGTTTCCCCAACAGGTCAGAGTCATACAGCGGAGTGGCCATGGAAATCCTACCCTGCCAGCCCAGAGTTTTGGTAACCGCCCGCCACAAATGCACCGCCGTCTTAGTGGGACCTGTCAACTTCCGATCCAGAGACTTGGAATATAGCGCCCTGTAATAGTTCCCATCGTTCACGAGCCACCGATCCATGGCGTAGCCTGGGCTGACTGCCGGGCCGTATAGGCCATGGTTGATAGCCGCGAGCTGGGATGCCCAGTAATAACGCCGTATGTCAGGTAGGGCGATGCCTCCGTCGTAGCACGGTATGGTCAGTTTTGCCAGGGAGATCCGCGGTCTACCGTCCCACAATAAGGCTCGTTGCAAGGACTCAACCTCCCCAAAATATTTAGCGGGCACCGGATCCTGGGTGTTTTGAAGTGCATATAGGAACCGTAGCAACGCCATCATTTTGAACAGCGCCGCCCTGCCCATTAAGGAAATTGGCAGTTTTTTCCAGCCCTCCACATCTCGGCGCAACCTCGCCAGAGGCGGAAGCAGGTTGTGCGAGTACCGTGCTCGGGGATCCCGCGAAACGTAGATACCCAAGTACTTAAAGCCCTGTTGGGCAACCTGTATTGAGCAGCCACGGGGAAGGCGCGGAGTGTCCCCACACAATGCGTACAGCGAGGACTTGGACCAATTGATAACCAGGCCCGAGTAGGTTCCGAAGGTGCCCAACAGATCAAACACTACTATGAGCGAGCGGCAAGGGGAGGTGAGGTACAGGAGGATATCGTCCGCGTATAGCGACACCCGATCCTCAAATCCCAGAGACCATGTTATCCCAGCGACATCGGGATGCACCCTAATCCACGCCGCCAGGGGCTCAAGTGCCAAGGCGAACAGGAGTGGTGACAACGGGCATCCCTGTCTGGTGCCTCTGCGCAATGCGAAGGAGGCCGACAGCCGACCATTTACAGTCACATTCGCCAGCGGGGCCGAATACAGGAGCTGGACCCAGCCAATGTAAACGGGTCCAAACCCAATCTTAGCAAGCACAGCCCACAGGTAGTTCCACTCCAGCGAGTCGAAGGCCATTGTGGCATCGAGCGAAGCGAGTACCGTGGGTTCGGTAAGGAGGTGTGCTCGCGCCATAACCGCGTGAAGTCGTCGAAGATTGAGGGCCGTGTTGCGGTGCGGTATGAATCCAGACTGGTCCGGATGAACCAAGTCCGAGATCACCCCCACTAGTCGATTGGCCAATAACTTGGCCAGGATCTTGGGTTCGGCGTTCAAAAGTGAGATGGGTCGATACGAACGGCAAAGATCACGCGGCTTCCCCTCCTTGTGTATCACCACTATGGTGGCGAGTCTTTGGTCGAGCGGGAGCTCTCCGGCCTCACGGGCTTCAAGGAACATGTCTAACAGGGGCGCGGCCACCGTGTCGGCCTTGAGCTTGTACAATTCAACAGGAATGCCGTTGGGCCCCGGCGCTTTGCCGGAACGCAACGAACGAATTGCCAGCGCCACCTCATCCACCGTCAGGTCTCGGTCCATGTCCTCCTGCTCGACATCTGAGAGGCAGGGAAGCTCGATGCCCTCCAGAAGGGAAGTCGAAGCAGATTCCGGTAGGGACGTCGCAGACGTGTAGACCGCCTCAAAGTACTCTGCGAATGACCCAACTATGGCGGCCGGGTCTGTAAGGACCAGGCCATCGTCACCCAGTATCTCCGGGACCACACGAGACGCGAGCTCCCGTCTATCCAGCCAGGCCAAAAGTTTACCGGCCTTGTCTCCAGAATCATATATCCTGCCCTGCTGTTCCCTGCTCAAGGCCCTCGCCGCATCAGTGGTCGTGGCCCGAAGTTCGGATTGTTTGAGGGAGAGGGCATGGAGTAGCTCAGGAGTCGGCCCCAAGGCCAACTGGGAGTTCAAAGCAGCGAGTTCGGATTCCAGCCGCACCACGTCCTCATCCCGCCGTCTGCGGGCCTCTGCGATCAGGGAGAAGGCCTCGCCGCGGAGCACAGTTTTAAAGGCCTCCCTCAGGGAGACAGCAGAATCAACCAAACCGGTATTCTCAGCGAAGTACCGCTCTATAGATTTAGCCAGGAGATCCCTAGTCTTTGGGTCCCGAAAATACCACGGATTAATAGGAGCCACTCTCGTGGTCGCGGGTATCTGAAAATCAAAGGACACCCAAACCGGGGAGTGGTCTGAAATGCCCCTGGCCAGTAGACGGGCGGTAGAGACCGACTGCGCCTGGGCCGCGGGGGTGAGGACGTAGTCGATACGAGACAGGCTGCCGTGGGCACCCGAAAGAAAGGTATACTGTCGCAGGGCAGGGTGCAACAGACGCCAGCAGTCAATCAACCCCATGGAGCCCTGGAAGTCAGAGAGCCAGGACTGGGAGGCACGCAAGTCTCTGGATGGGAAGCGGTCCAAGTCCCCCGATACCACAGAGTTAAAGTCCCCACCCACGATCAGCAATCCTCCAGGGAGATTCAAAATGGCGCTACCCAGATCTCGAAAGGTAGTCTCCTGCAGCCCCGGGGGAACATAAACTGAAACCAAAACTAGAGTGCGTCCCTCCCATTTACCCACCACCGCGACATATCGGCCCCTCTCGTCAACAAGTGTAGACTCCACCTCCAACGGGAGGGACATGCGCACCAAGATGCCCACCCCCCTGGATCCCGTGGAGAACCCCGAATGAGCCACCATCTTAAACCCCCGCCTATTCAAAGCCTTACACGTATTACCCACAAGATGGGTCTCCTGCAGGAAAACAACATCAGGCGAACAACGTTTGAGCAGTTGCAGTACAACCCCCCTTTTAATTCGGTCACCTAGCCCGTTCACATTCCAACTCAGCAAATTAAGAGATTTACCCCCCCATCATCAAGGACGTCACGCCCCCTCCCCCCCACCCGCAATGGTGCCCGCAAAACAGTCACAACATTCCATTGAGACCCCAGCCAGAACAGAGAAAGAAACAAGAAAGAAAGTAGAAAAATCACACCCCAACTACCCACCACCCTGCACCCCTGCATTAGACTAATAGCCACCCCAACTAGCAGTGTGCCTGTCGCCCCTTAACTAATCTACAGAAAGTCCCACAGAGGAGAAAGGAGGCACCCTATCCCCTCCCGTCACCCTCCATATAGCTATCAAGGATATCCAAACCAATTGCTGCAATGTTTCCAGCCGATGCCCTTCGCAGCCGCCCCCCTTCAGAAAGTCTAAAGTCTAGGCAGTCATTCCTGAGAGTCCGCTCCGCCGGTGGCCTCCTCCGTCCGGTCTGCCAGGGCGGGTCGTTCTTGGGACAAAGTATCAAGCCAATCTCCTGCCGCGTCCGGAAAGTCAAAGAACAGAGTCCGATGATTGTGCTCAATGCCAAGTTTGGCCGGATAAAGCATAGAATAACGCAGTCCCAAGTCTCTTAGCCTTCGTTTTACCCCAGCAAAGCTCTGGCGACGTTTCTGTACTGCCTGGGTAAAGTCGGGGAAGAAGTTGACGTCCGAGTTCTGGAAGCGCAGCGGGCCTGCAGACCTCGATGCCTGCAGAATGGCGTCCCGGTCCCTATAATTAAAAAGTCTCGCAATGATGGGGCGAGGGGAAGCGCCCAATTTCGGCGGCCCACCCGGTATCCTGTGGGCCCTCTCCACCGAGAAGAACTTGCTCAGGCCCCCCGGTGCTAGATTCTTGACCACAAGGTCCTCAACAAAGAGTTCAGCCGAGTCCTCCTCGGCCTTCTCCGGTACACCAGTGATGCAGACGTTTTGGCGTCGCGCACGACCCTCGAACTCATCCAGTCGGCGTGCCATCAGTCCGTTCGCCATCTTCAAGTCGCGGACCTCAGTTTGAATGTCAGACACATCATTGACCAGGCTCGATGTCTTGAGGTCCAATGATTTCACCCGGTCATTGGTCTTACCGAGGTCAGTTCAGATGAGGTTCAACTCGATCTTCAAAGAGTCGACCTTGCTAGACAGTGCCTCATGGAGAGCGTGCATCTCCGTCTTCACCCCAGTTATCGCACCCATCACGTCCTGAAGTGTGATTTCGGAGTCATCAGGAGAGTCGTCCCTTATCGGGTCCTTAGCGCGGCCCACTTGTCCCGGTGATCCCTTGGACTGGGAGAATCGTTCTGGAATGGTGGATTGGGACTGGGTCGGTTTCCTACTGACTCTCGGGGGCTTGCCTTTGTCTGAGTCCCCTCTGCCCGCCATGTTGGCACGCCCGGGCAGGGTGGTCCAAAGGGGTGAAGGAGCCGTGTGGTGTGCACTCAGTCGGCGTGGTAGGGACCCCGAAGGTCACCGAGGAAGGTACTCAGCAGTAAAGTTCAGGTTCCGGTGTTATTCGCCGGGGAGACGAAGCGCTGGCAGGGAGGTCCACAAAAAGACACCGCTGCGCCCCTCGACGGTCTTCAGTGTCGCAGGCGGAGCCACCAGAGTTCCGACGAGCTAGCTAAGTCCAGGAATGTCGGATTTTCATTCCGAAAGCGGGCACCGCTTCAGCACCGGCTCAGCAATAGATTCCCACCAACGTGGGACAGGATGGGTGGCAGGATGATTGCGGAGGATCGGGAGGTCTTCGGAGCTCCGAGCTCACGTGGCCATCTTGGTTGCCCGCGAAGCTCCTCCTCCGTTCTTGTTAAATTTTGATTCATTGCTAGCATGGATACACTCGCTCCAGCGTATCATGCCAGGAATGATGGATGAAGACACAATTTCCAAAACACCAGGAATACGCTCATAATGATCAATGATGTTAATAGATCAGTTATTAACGATGTAATTCATAGATATGCTATCTACACACCACCTACACAGTGTTACTGTGTACCTTACATGCCATGAAGAACATTTGACATTAAGTAAATTGCACAAGGCATGCCCCACCATAAATTTCTACTTTGTACCAGTGTCAAACCACCACAAGTGGCTTCGATGGCTGCTTTGAAGGGATCCACGACGTCCTCCTCTGACCGATCCTGCATTGATATAAACAAAAGACATCCAAGCCCATTGGACGTGCTCGAGAACCCCCATGGTGTTGAGTTACCTTCGGCATGCAATCGTATAATTGACACGACAATTCCCCATATGCATGAAATCCTGAGGCATCCCTAATGCCTATTCATTTAATAACACCAACTAAAACACGGTGAAGCATTCCATGTTTTCCTTAAAGCAATCTAATCCCAATGAGCAACAATAACCGCTGGAATCATATTAACATAGGGCACAGCAGCAGTGTGTTGCCCGTTGTAAAGAGCCCATGAAGAACCTTCATGCTAAATTAATTGCAATAACAAAGTCATGCACCTCCACAAATTTACCACTGGGGACGCATCCCATACCCAGCACGGGTCACCTCGGTGACCTGCCATGAAGTGCGCCACAACGTCCTCCTCTGACCGATTGCCTGCATGGATATAAAGCAAAACGCCAACCAAGCCTGGACGGGCTCGCGAAAATTGCATAGACTTAAGCTCCATGGTGTTGTGTTACCTATGCCATTGTAATCGTAGAAATGACATACGACATCTCCCAACATGCATAGATTCAGAAGTCATGCCTAATGCCTGTTCATATCATATACACCTCTAGAAACAGAGCAACAGGGTAGTACCATACAAAACACAATGAGCAGTAATAGCCACTGGAATCAAATTAACATTGGGCACCGCAGCAGTGTGTTGCCTGGTGTAAGGAGCTCTACCTAGTGGCAGTAAGCGCTATGTAAATGTAAAAACTTTATCATTAGAAGCTCCTGACATCCTGCAGGTGTAGAGGTAGACCTCAGACGTGGGAGAGGGGGTGTGGGCTGATGGAAAGGACCTGTTCGATTAGGATGATTAACAGCAACTAATTGTTACATTTGCTCACATTACCAACAGCTCGATAGAATCCTCCCTGGGGAATTGTTGGTTTAGGGTGAAAAACCCAAGGAGGACTGGGAAAGCGAGAAGGAGATTAGGGATGTTAAGTAATGTAGGCTGCACTGTCCACTGTAAGAAAATAGCCCTGCGTGCGTAAATATGGTATGTAAATAAACAGACTCCCATGAGCAACGATGTTTGCGTCAGCTCTCTGTTCTGATATGTTCCCTATTTTACTCCTGACGTAAACTCCTCTCCTTGAACCTTGAAAAGCCATGTCGCAGTAAGAGGAGCAAAGTGGGTTCCATTCACCCATGAACTACCTCATCCCTGGATAGCAGACCTAGGCTACCTGACCTGTACAGAGTGTGTGCCGCATTAGCTATCCAAATCAAACTCACCCCGCAACTGTTTACGTTATTGTTGGCTCTCAGACCTACCACTGTCCACCCAGTCACAGTGCGCCATCTGTTTACCCATGTTCATTCTATCCACGTACTATGCTCCGACAACATCCCCTTGCTGTTGTCCTGTAGTAAGAAAAAAGAGACATCAATTACGTATGCCCCCATCTTCCCCCACTGCACTCTGCGTAGTCAATTATGGTCATTCAAGACGAAGATAATCTTTCACCTTTGCTACCTCTATTATTTTGTAGCTCGCGATTTTTAATATTGCTTTGTTTGATGTAACGTTTGCATTTGTATGATGTTCATTTGTAAAGTGCTCCTGGATCATTTCCGTTCCTAATGTGAAGCACTCAGGCACCTTCCGGTTAAGTTCGCGCTATATAAAAACGCACAGAATTAAATAAATAAATTAACTGACGGCAGCGATCTCCCCAGAGAAGTAGACGCGTAAAATTAAACATCCAGCCGGAGGAGCGCGAAGAGGGGAGGGGGGAGGGGAGTGGGAGTCCCGAGGATCGCATAGGCATGCCCTCCGATGAACACGTATGCGCAGAATTGCGCATGCGCGACTCAGCGACAAGATGGCGGCCATATCACCCCAAACAAAGTGCTACATGGGCCCCAACCACGAGGACCCGCCGCAGGGCCAGAGCGGAGCGCCTGATCAACTACTGGCCTCGCGCGGTCAGCCCAAAGGAAGAACACCCCCACGCCACAAAAGCAAAATTCCGGCAAAATCCTGTCCTGCGTGGGACCCAAACCACGAGGACACGCCCTGCTGCAGGGTGGCCCCCCCAGAGAGCACAGGCACAGAAGGTGCACGTAGCCCCCGAAGAGGCTAATGGAAGACTCCCCGCCCCACCCCCCAAGCCAGCAGGACAAGATGAGGCAGGGTGTCCAGCACCAGCTGCCCCGGCGTCCCTTCCCACCCACAGGAGACCCCTGAGCCCAAAGGCCTGTCGGCCTGGATCAGGGCCGGCTGAGCGCATGAGCGAGGTAAGCCCCCTGCCTGCAGCGCTACCTTCCCGCAGCAACCCGCCCCCACCCCAATGCAGTTACCGGAGACAGCGGGCCAGGGGCAACACAGGCACAAGCCACCCTCCCGCCCGCCACACAAAGCCGCACCTAAACCACCGGGCCCCCCTCTCCACGTTCACGCACCCGGGATCGCCACCCCTGCCCCCACCCCCCTCATCCCCGCCCTGCCACCCCTCACCCTGGCCAGCATGCAGCGAGGAACATAGCACCAGGGGGTCGCAGCCACGCGCCGACGGCACCGAGGAACTCCCCACCTCCCTCACCCCGGCCCCCCCGCACCAAGAGAGAAGGCAGCACACCGTGCGGAGCAAGCCGCGACCCCGAGGACAAACCACATCACAAGAACCCCCACCCCCCCATGGCACGAACCCCCGCTCCCCCCATCGACCGCCAGCACAAGGGACAAAACCTGAGTTGGCCTTACCAAAAAGGCAACGGGCAGTCACCCGCTCAGGGTCCAGGCCGGGGAGGGCGAGGGTCAGCGCGAGCAGCGGCCCAGCAGCCAACGAACAAAGAGGGCGCTTGACACTCGCCCCCTGGGCTATATAGCCACCCCCTTCCCCCCAAGACACAGGAAGTGACATCACAGGGGGACCACTGATCCCCCCAACCACTAGACCGCTCAGGGTCTGTGCCATCCTATGGCACTAAGGGTGGCCGCCCTCGTAGGTGGCCACCTTTGGTGTCCCAGGGCAGCCAATCAGACACCGTGAGGTGCAAGGATGTTCAGCCATGCTTCATTGCTGAGTGCCAGGGGAAGGGGGCTCTGCTAGGGCCCCCCAAAAACTGTTTCCAAAAGCCTTTTCATGTTGGAAAGGCCAACATGAAATGGCTGTCAGAAAGTGCCATCATAATCCCAATGGCAGAGCCGAGCCTGGCTCTACTATTATTGGGGGATTATGGTGGCCTCAGACACTGCCCGTCGAAACCGCAGTGGAACTCCTCCGCTGGTTTAATTCCGACTGCCGTCATCCTAATACAGTTGTAAGCAGGGGAAACCCAATAAACCCTTGTAGGCTTGGGCAAAGTGCAATTCAACACAAAGAGGTGCTACAAGGGATTTGTTTTTAGATCATTCGGTCTAAGTTCTGAGTTGTACCATAGTAACACTCAACAGTATCCACAGGATAACAATATTGCTTTAAATGAATAAACGAATAAGTGGAAGGTCAGAAGAAAAGCAGAGCAGGGGGATTTTATGTTTGAAAAAATCTTTACTGAAAACAATTTGTGGGAGATAAATGTAAAAATTAATTATAGCAACAAATCATGAACAAAGATTGAGAGCAATTTATCTATAGTTCATGACTAAACACATCAGCTCCTAATTAGTAAACAAAACATAACCCAAAATGATCAATTAAATGTGGTTACGAATACGTGTTGTGAAACAACATTAGTGGAGTTGATGGAATGTCGACGTTTCGGTCTCGGTTGCTGATGTCAAGAAGACCATCATCAGGACGAGGACGTTTCAATTGCTGAAGCAAAGACTCCCTTGGGGTGTGAGACGGTGTGTCTCCTTTAGTTGGCTGTCACAGAAATTTCTAATATAGCATCAATAAAATTCTTTGAAAAACATGCAAACCGCGTCAGTCGGTTGCGTTAGGTGAATTAAAACACCGATCGTGTGAGACGCTCTAAGTTCAGTGCGTTCTCTTTAGATTAGAGAAGAAAGAAACCGTCTCAATCGGTTGCTGAAACACGGGTATAACACATCAGAAGTGATTGACCATTGAGCCACGATACGTCGTTTCGCTGATGGAGGATACGCTGTCTCTTCAAACCGAACCTTTGTAAAAAGCACCAACAGATCTGAATAACGTCCAACACTTCTGATGTGTTATACCCATGTTTCAGCAACCGATTGAGACGGTTTCTTTCTTCTCTAATCTAAAGAGAACGCACTGAACTTAGAGCGTCTCACACGATCGGTGTTTTAATTCACCTAACGCAACCGACTGACGCGGTTTGCATGTTTTTCAAAGAATTTTATTGATGCTATATTAGAAATTTCTGTGACAGCCAACTAAAGGAGACACACCGTCTCACACCCCAAGGGAGTCTTTGCTTCAGCAATTGAAACGTCCTCGTCCTGATGATGGTCTTCTTGACATCAGCAACCGAGACCGAAACGTCGACATTCCATCAACTCCACTAATGTTGTTTCACAACACGTATTCGTAACCACATTTAATTGATCATTTTGGGTTATGTTTTGTTTACTAATTAGGAGCTGATGTGTTTAGTCATGAACTATAGATAAATTGCTCTCAATCTTTGTTCATGATTTGTTGCTATAATTAATTTGTACATTTATCTCCCACAATTTGTTTTCAGTAAAGATTTTTTCAAACATAAAATCCCCCTGCTCTGCTTTTCTTCTGACCTTCCACTTATTCGTTTATTCATTTAAAGCAATATTGTTATCCTGTGGATACTGTTGAGTGTTACTATGGTACAACTCAGAACTTAGACCGAATGATCTAAAAACAAATCCCTTGTAGCACCTCTTTGTGTTGAATTGCAAGTCATCCTAATACGGCGGTCGAAATGAAGCCTACAGTGGTTCCCAAAGTGTGCGCCGCGGCGCCCCGGTGCGCCGTGATGAGAAGCCAGGGGCACCGCCGCGCAGGATGTGGAAACTGCAGCCTAAGAAATGTTACATCCCTTCCCCTGTGAAGTGTGGACGGTGCACCCCGAGTGTCTTGATTAGGCCATAGTCTATGTTCCCTCTAACCTGGGCAGCCGCCACAGTGTAATAATCACCGCGCAGGGGGGCCTTAAGGAGCGCACAAAACAAAGGAATCTCCTGCTGACAGGAGAAGCGCTCTCGATAGCCTGCTAATTAGTAAGTGTGATGTTTTTCTCCTGAAGGTGCGACTCCCCTGCCCCACCATCGCCATTCTCCGAAGAAAATCAAGTGACAAACTGTTTTTGAGACGGCAATAGCAGACAAGATTAAAACACGTTGCAAGCATTTTTGTGTGGGTACTACCATTTTTATAATAAAAGCATCATCTTTTACTTGATGCTTGTATTTAAAAGATGTTGCTGCTAAAAAAAAGCCTCGGCCGTTCCAAGAAAATAGTGTCATGTTCAACCTTTAATTAGGGATGTAGAGAAATACCAAGCTGGAAAAAAAAATGAGGCATGTTGAAAATTACTGCCATAAAATAATCTGCCTCTCATACATGCTGTTCTCCACCTCTAGGAAACACATTTCCCTACTTATATTTTTAGGCTATCTGGTACAACTGAGCAGTGTGCATTTTGAGGGGAAGATGAGCAGTGTACCAGTTTCAGTGTAGGGGGAGGGATGCAACTTTGTGAATTTACAGTGAGAGCAGGGTTAGTAATGGGCATAGTACACGCTGGAAGGAGTGAGAGTCATCAGAAGTGCATAGTGAAGTGATTGGATAAGTGCAAGTTGAATTGTGTGAATGTAGGGTCAGCAGTGTGCCTGTGTGAGAATGAGGAAGTGTTCATTCTGTGCAGGGTGAGCAAAGCATGTTTTGAGTGCAGGTTGAATAGTGTGTATTGTGAGTGCAGTGTTTGGGTGTGGCTTTATGACTATACAATGAGTTGTTTGCCTAAATGAGTGCAGTGAGTAATGTGAGGGCAGAGTGAGTGATATGCATAGGGAGATCAAGGTGAAAAGATTGCTTGCAGAGTGTAGACTGAGTGGTTTGTCTGTGTGAATGTATTGTGACTCTTGTCTGTGTAAGCGTGAAATAAGCAGTATGTCAGTGTGTGTACAGTGAATAATGTGCTTGAATGCAGAATTTATGTGCGTTTATAAGTGTATCTGATTATTGGGTAAGCAAAGTGCCTGAATGTAGGGGGAGCAATGTGTCTGTGTGAGTGCAGGGTAAGCGATGAGTCTTCAGAAGTCTAGGATGAGGAGTGTGCTGTATGAGTGCAGGGTGAGTATGTGCCTGAGTGTACGTTTTTAGCTGTATTGTGTGTGCAGGATGAGGGGTATACTTGTATAAGTGCAGGGTGCAGACATTGTCAATCCTTGTTAGACAATTTTGCTAATATCACTCAGTTGCGCATACAAACAAGAAATGTGTGCACACAAACAGGTCACTGCCACACAGAGACAAAAATAATTAGACGGAACACTGGTCTATATTTTAATATCAGAGAAGCTCAGGCATGGTGTGCATATGTATTTAAAGTTCCGAAAGATAACATATTTTGGAAAGTGAAACGAGTCACAGAAGGATGGAAGTGCTAAAACATAAAATCAAATAGTCACTTATTCTTGTACAAAATGTGCAGAAATGATTTCCTGACATTTCTGATATGTACCAGTGCATGGAAATCATGAAATGCTATTGTTGCAAAGGTGCTGAGAAGTGCCAGAAATCTCCCTACTAAAGCAAAGAATTGCAGGTAGCCAGTATCAGACAGGACCTGCTCATTAAAACAAGCATTTACAATGCAATGGTTTTGCCTTTGTCTAAGTTAGAGCTATTGGCATTGCTCTTGACATTTTTATTTGTTTTTTTAACATAAATAAATGGCATTGTCATTTACAATGCCACTAGCTTTATCTCTCGCAAATGACACACACAAACACACACAGAGCCCCCCCCACACACACACCCACACAGAGCCCCCCACACACACAGCCACACAGAGCCCCCCACACACACAGCCACACAGAGCCCCCCACACACACAGCCACACAGAGCCCCCCACACATACAGCCACACAAAGCCCCCCACACACACAGCCACACAAATCTCCCCACACACACAGCCACACAGAGCCCTCCACACACCCTCACAGAGCCATGCAGGAGCCTTGCAAGAGATGCTGGGCAAGAGGGCAGTAAACCTTCGGGCAAAGCGGGGAAGATGGTAGAGATGCAGGGCGAGAGGGCAGTAACCCTTCAGGGGAAGCAGGGAAGATGCAAGAGATGCAGGGCGAGAGGGCAGTAACCCTTCAGGGAGAAGCAGGGAAGATACAAGAGCCCTGCAAGAGATGCAGGGTGAGAGGGCAGTGAACCTTCGGGAGAAGCAGGGTAGAGTGGCGTTCTGCATAAGATGGCGCAGGCTTGCACGAGGAAGAGGCATCCATGCCAGGGTGGGTACAGAACCGCACAGGCCATGAAGGAATTTCAGGTCTGTAGGAGAGAGGCCTGCATGAGACTGGGCCCGCGGGAGCAGGGAGCCGTGCGGCCTAGGGATCAGGGGGCATCCCAGTGCATGAGAACTAGTAGCAGCGTGGCTATCACTGTGCAGCAGGTGCAGCGGCACCAGTGCTCCCAGAGGCCCACTGCATTCAGATTTTAATTCCCAACCGGGTCACCAGAGGCCCTTTTCCTGGTTGGCACCAGGGCCCGTGCCACTGGGCCAGTATCTGGGAGCAGGTGGGGGGCAGAACACGCCGGAGGGAAACCGAGAGAGGGTAAAACACACGGGCGTTTTGATGAGAAATGACGTTTCTCGTCAGGCGGAGCCTGAGTGGGGCCTGGAGACCTATCCAGGAGCAGAGAGGAGAGAGCCGCCAATAATCCGATTAAAAGCAATTACAGCGAGATTATAAAGGCAAGTGCCGGGCAGAACAGAGAGGAGAGCAGGGCCAGGGGAGAGGGAGGCTGAAAGCAGAGAGAGAGAGAGGAGACGGACAGCAGGGACAGATGAGAGCTGAGACAGGGGAGGCCAGGGGAAGAGACAAATCAGAGACAGAAGGAAAGTGAGAGTCAACAAAAACAAAGGGAGAAGGAAGTAGATGAGGGCTGGGAGCAGAGATCGAGAGAGACACAGAGCAGAGAGCAGGTGACAAGAATACAAGAATACAGAGAGACAGAGAGCGAGAGGGACTGCGGGCAGAGAGTGACTCCCCGGACAAACACTGTGAAGCCGAGAGAATGGACAGAGGGCAGTAAAGACAGGGGTCTGGGAGAGGCGGCCGAATAGAAAGTTCAGAGTTAAAGCAGAAATGGTTCAGTGATAAAGCACACGAGAAAAGGGAAACAGAGCAGGGACAGGAACGAAAGGGGATAAGAACCTCAAGCCGCGGGGTCAGGGGCGTGGAGTCTGGACTCAGCACACACGGCCATCGGATACACAGGGCCATCGGAGCAGCCCCCGCCGGAGCGCACCGGGACCGGCCGGCAGCAACCCCAGGTAGGCAGCCTGGCACCCTGCAGGCACGGTGGAGCTGGGAGAACCGGGCGCACGTGGGGAGGGGCACACGAGGAACACAGGCAGAGTCTCACGGGACATGGGCACACGGGACAGACAAACGGGACAAAGGCACATGGGACAGGCACACAGACAGAGGCTCACGGGACAGGGGCACATGGGACAGGCACACAGGCAGAGGATCACGGGACAGGGGCACATGGGACAGGCACACAGACAGGCTCAAGGGACAGGGAAACTGAACAGAGGAACACGGGACAGGTAAACGGGGCTGGGGCACATGAGGCAGGCACACAGACAGAGTCTCAAGGGACATTGGTACATGGGACAGGCAAACGGAACAGAGGAACACAGGTCAGGGGTGGCACATGGGACAGGGGCACACGGGAGAGTCACACGGGACATGGGCATACGAGACAGGCAAGGGGGAGGGACAGGAGCACCAGGGCTGAATCACCGGGTCGGGGACCGGAGAACTGTCAACGGAGGCAAAGGGAACAGAGACACGTGGCACTGAGGCAGGGGGCACCTGGGCAAGGGCACGAGGGACTGACACCCTCGAAACAGGGGCACGGGACAGGTGCAGAGGGAAAGGAGGCAGAGGAGCAGGACAAGAGGGAAGGAGGAGGCGCACGGGGATGCACGGGACAGAGGCGCAGGGGACATGGTGACTTCTACCTGAGGCAGGAGCCGAGCAGAAAGGGGCCGCGTGTCTGAGGTCAATAACAATAAAAACAACAACAGCAATAAGAATTTAAAAAGCACATTTTGCATATCAAAAATGGACCCAACCTACTGGACTTCCGGAATGGCTTTTTATCTCTCCCTGGCCTCCCAGTTTCCTCCCCTTATACCATTCACTGCATTCTTAGCTAGCGCCAAGACGCCTCCTGTGTTACTTGTGCTTTACAAACCCCAATAACATAACACACGTTTCCTGGGTTCGTCCCAAAGATGTGACACCTTCATCCCCCGCAGGCATCGAGGTATTTTAAAGGGAACACAAGAAATAAGGGCTCTTTGCTAATTCCCAACAAAGGCACCTTTCTCCAGAATGCACCATCTGCTGCTACGCCCCGGCCGAATGTGCAGTTTATCCTTTAGGTGAAGACCTGTTAGTTGACTCCTACCACAACCTAATGCACGAAACTATCAACTGCGATATTTACTACGCAACGGACAAGCCCTTGCAGGCATGCCATAAGCTGGATAAAAGTGTGGCACATCATATACATGTCAGACTGGGATATAATCTGAGAAGTCGCTCCTACATCTTAACACGAGCTCTCCAATGCTTGCAGCACCATAACTCTTATCTGCTCAATGGGCCAGATACAGTGGAGGATGAAGAGGCTGAATGCTCTCTTAACAGAGTGACAACAGACCTGCTCCCTCCCTTCAAAGACTATGGCTGTTCCATGGACTGATGGCTCAAACCATAGCCGCTACCCTCACACCACCAGTCAGGGCTTGGACATCTGCTTACTCCAGGACCGGATCTAGCTAATCTCAGAGATCAAGGGAATGCAACCTTTTCTTTTTTCTCCAATCAGGATTTCTAAGTCTGGGGGAAGAGCAGCTGATAGGCTTTAAAACGCCAATCCTTTTAATGTGGGTCTTCTGCACCAGTCCTGTGGCACAACTCTAACGGGAGCCACAGTCCGCTCAGTGGTAGAGAATACCCCGGTTTCTCACTCTCTGGAGCCTTGCTATTTATGTTCGTACTTATTTATTTATTTGAGTTTTATATAGCGCTGGCTAGACCCTGGAGTGTGTCACATGTTTAGGGTCATACAGAGTCACACACTGCATTTTCACTGTTACATTGACAACCCGCGCTGATGTGAATCAGTCTTTGATGTTAAGTTTGGCTTTTTCTACAACCCATAAAGGCCTTTATCCATCTGGAAAAGTAAAAATTCCAAAAGAGCCAGACACATTCAAACTTGCTTGACTACTGGAATCAGTGGATATGAGTCTCAGAAATCAGACCCGGGAAAAAAAATAATATAATAAGTTCATAGGTCAGCGTGCTGCCAGGTATTGTATCAGCTGCAGGATTCCCTGGGACTTTTGCATGGCCCGCCTCCAAATTCAATACCGTGTGTTAAAAACGTTTGGAGGACTATGCTTGGCAGGCAGTGAGAATACTGTGTCTGCCATTGCCTTTGTTCATGTGGTACCTCATGGGCATTACTGACTTAAGTAATAATTTGTAGCAATGCTGTATAGCAGCATAGCTGCTGTGTAGGATGGTTAAAAATAATAATTAAAAAATAAAATAACTATGATGCATCCAGCTCTGATGCACTTTTTAATAAAAGAGTATTAGTCCTGGCTGTGTCACAGTGCTTTATAAAATTAGTTTTAGCCACACTCCAGAGCATCTGCGCTGTTGTACAACATGGCTGCAAAACACTGCCAGAGCTAATAGCTCTCAATGGCAAGAGCCATTGACGTTGCCAATGCTTGTTAATATCTTGGATGGGCTGCAAATCTTGACTTCCAACCTTGGAAGGCCAACTCATGTTGTATCACCCCTGAGGTCGATATACTGACTTATTAAATTCAGTAACAGAAGCACCTGCTATGCACAGCTCTTAGAAATATCAAACCGAGATATGGAGCGCTATGTCAAAGAGTAATGCAGTGCTATGAAAATGAAGCCCACTAGGGCGAGGAAGGAGATGCCACGGTTCAGTGCTTTAAAGATGTCTCATTCGAGTGCACCACGTTGGCCCAGTTTTCTTTTCAGGTCTGGAAACTACACATGTGTATCGCTCTTGTGTAAAGAAAAAAAAAATGAACAAGAACTTTGGACTTCAAATAAAGACATTCCCAGACGGAACTTTTAGTGTTTAAAGGGCAGGTGCCACTTTATCGAAACGCGACGCACGAGACCCGCTGAACTCCATCTCTGGAACATGCGAGAATGTGTGGAATTAGACTGACTGCTGAGACGGCAGGGGTGTTAAATCTCACACTGCTTCGAAAGTGTGTGCTTTCAAATCTGTCGGCGTTTAGGAACTTTCTGTCTCGCTTGATGTCTCTCCAGTCCTGCGCTAGCACTTCCCTTTGCTCTATTGCGCATAGAAACTAGTTAGTTTGCGCTGTGTGTTAGACGCTATCGAATCAAAGTCAAATCTGGAGCCGCACCCAGGGCTGAACACGAGCAGAGATTTGCTGCCAGCCAATACCTGGAGCATCCGCAAGGGAGATTCTCGAACACAGGAAAGGTGAACTAAATGTGCCAGTTCAACCACACTTGAGGGAGGTACATCTTGAAAGGGTGATTTAAAAAACAAAAACGAAAAAAAATATGCGCTGTAATAATTCTACCAAAAGGAGAGGAGGCATGCGCAGGAACACGTCGGATATTTCTTTTTTAGTAAGACAGCTCAGTGGACTATGCATCCACTGCAGCGATCTCGAATAGTCTAAGAGGCGTACCAATCCCGGAGGGCCCGCTCTGCTTTGCGTATTGCCAATCACGCTCTCCATTATTTAGGGCACACAGGTATATGCACAATCATTCCGCCTCCAGCTATCCCCCCGTTCTGGTAGAGGCAGTCATAGCAGCGAGTAGGCATCAAGGCGCTATATTTAGAGGCCAGACGCTCTTACCGGCTGCTATCTGCTTCAGAACATACCCGCGCTACTGGTGCTTACCGACTAACGTCAGAGCAGTAGGACATCACAGACTGCACAATGGCAAACAGCGGCTTTATAAGGATGTTTTGTTGTAGAAAGGCCAGCCGAGCTTCTTAATCAGTATTTAGTATCTTTGCCTGCCGCTCCTCTCCTCACTCGGGGCTCCCTCTGCACACGGGAGCCCCAGAGGCCGGCCACACTCGTCCTCTCTTCCCTTTTGCGCGGCGGGGGCAGGCACCGACAATGTGCCTCGCGCCCCCCTCCGCTACCGCTCCTCCAGGCGCGCCTCCTCCTCCTCCTTCTCCAGGGCTCCCTCAGGTCAGAGGAGCCCCGTAACGGCCGCCATGCTTCCCCCGAGCTCAGGGGCAGGAATTCCGGCCGGCCGCGCTGCAATTGGCCGGCCGGCCGAGCACTTCCGGGTCGCCGCGGGCAGCGCGGCGGCCCGATTCAGACAGGCAGGCGGGCGGCGATCACGGGAATGAAATCGAGGTGGGCTCAAAAATCAACGTAAATAATAAAGCGAGGTGGGCTCTCGTGGATTGGCATCAAAAAGCGCTCCCAAGCGCTACGAGGACAATGAAGCGCCCCAAAGCGCTAGGGGCGAACTACAGAGGCAGCGGTAGGGGGGCGGGAACGGGAGCCGGTGCCTTCAATGCCGGACCAGATTCGGGGGTGTTCCCGAGGACAGGCTTTCGGCTGACGTAGCCAAAAGCCAAAAATTCTTGGGAACGCCCCCGAATCTGGTCCTGCATTGACGGACAGGCCAGTCTTCCAATGGATAGCCTCCATTTATGGAGCTAACCAATGAATGACGGGGGCGGATTCCAACCCCTATACTATACTCATTAAGTTTTTACTAGCGAATGCTTACTTCGTAAGCATTGGCTAGGCAAAACCTAAAAAGCTTCAATTAGAACATTACCTCAAAACATGATAAACATAGTGGCATGCCAGTTGATTGCCAGGACATATCCTTCAGTACATCATTATAGTAGTTGCCTTTGTATATATGGGATGATATAGACCAGTGGTTCCCAAAGTGTGTGCCGCGCCCCGGTGATCCCCCCTCCCTTCCCACCGGCCCACCGGTAAAAAAAATTGTGGGGAGCCACGGCCAACTGCCAATTAGGTCAAGGGAGCCAAGGGTCAAAAAAGTTTGGGAACCACTGGCCTACGATGTCAGGTGTAAAGCCTCCAACCAGCCTGCAACATCTGAATCGGGTCCTTTGTTAAAGATGTCAAAAGTCAAATCGGAAAAATTTCAAAACTCATAAAAATGAATTAATTTTCAGTTGCACGTAGTCCTATATTCAACTTTCCTGTAATCCACATCCCTTCATTGAGAACAAAGATCACCATTGGCAACGTTGGAGTTCTTAAATGAAACGATTTTACACTATGTAACCCACTTCTAATTATTAACTGGTTAATTAGATCAGCGGCTGCGAGCCTCTCACGGGTTCAGAATCACAAGCCTGCAGGTCTGTCCTTGCTTATCATCAATCAGGGCTGATTAAACGACATGCCAATGAGACTGGTAACAGTTTCAGGCTAGTTTCTTTGAAATGCACACTAAACGAAAAGCAAGTACTACAATGACAGGGCATTTCTGCTCATTATTGAGTCGTTCTGATTAATTTGACACTTTTTAAGTGATTATAAATATTGATATTAACCACTGTGGGCATGTGTTACTGTCGCCCTGCTCGATCCTCACATTATCAGATGTACCTTGAAGAAACCATCCACCCGGGAGCACATGGCAGTCTAATAAACTCTGGACTTGTGAACAGTCCAGTCAGGCACCACAGAGCACAAAGCCGATCCCATCAGCAGAGACTGATCGGATACGTGCATTTGACTAGAGCTGGAAGGGATTATATGCGATTCTGTGAACAATAAAAAGGGGGAGGGTAGTCTGGGGGCTGCCCCCTGTATGCCTCTCCTTTCCTGTTCTTTTCAACGCTGCTAGAGATAGTGCGATCAGAGTTTGAAAATCAACAAGCATTGGCATAGCCAATAGGCCTCGCCTTTGGGGCCTTATAAGTGTTTAGTTACCCAGCACAATATGATTGGTGCAACAACATCAAGTGTTGCATGGCTAAGGCGAGACCTATTGGCTATGCCAATGCTTGTTTATACATGTTCTGAACTTATGCTGAGCTCATAAAATGTAGGTGTATATTTCCAAAAATCCCTTTTTTATTGCAAATTATAAATACAGTTATATTGATGAAAAATAAATTATAAACTGAACTGGTCTGATCTATGGTTCTTAAATATTGTAAGTTAAATGTATTTGTTTTGATTTTATTGGAGAAGTTAACGTTTGCTCTTCTTATAAGGCATTGTTGAGTGTTTTAACCGTTAGAAGTAATACTTTAGCCAATGAGCTGAAATCAGTAGAGTTTTGAGACTGCCCTTTCCTCTTTAATATTTTAAAATGAGTCAGTGGGAGGGAAGGTGCCGAGCATCAGAGGCTAAAACTATGGTTTTTCCAAAGAACCACAGACTATTCTACTGAGTCACTTATAAGGTAAATGTTTGTATTACACTTTCACTAGACACTCACACGCTGGAATCCAGTAAGCGTCTTGCACTGGAAAATGGAAATATCAAATTAAGTGAGTGGAGAAGTAACTTGCTGACCTAGAAAGCGCAGTGAGGGTGGATCCATTAAACACAGTCTTACCACACTCACTGCAGATTGCAATTAAATCAGTCTGAGTCTAGGTGAGTAGAATTTGAAACAAGCATTGACAAAATTAATAGGTCTGGGGCAAGGGTGAGCAATTGGCCTTGGTAATCAGATGGGGTGGTTACCAGGTGGGAGAGAAGGTAATAAACAGGGACAAGGAATAAGAAACAGGGACAGAAGAGTGGGAATGAATAAGAAACAGGGACGGGAAAACAGATGGTGGGTAGAAGGGAATAATAAACAGGGAAGGGACGACAGGAGGGAATAAGAAAAGAGGACAGGTGGGAGGGAATAATAAACAGGGACGGGTGGGTGGGAGGGAATAAGAAACAGGGACAGGAGGGTGGGTGGGAATAAGAAACAGGGATGGGAGAACAGGTGGGGGTGGTAGGGAATAAGAAACTGAGAAGGGACGGTGGAAGTGAGTAAGAAACAAGGACAGGTGGGAGGGAGGGAATAAGAAACAGGGATGGGAAGGATTAAGAAACAACAGGAGGCCTTTAAATGAGAACACGCATTGAGCAAATGGTCTGCATTAGTTCCGTTGCACCACTTGCTGCTCTGCATTGCTGAAGTTTTAACAGGAGGTGGTTATACCGAAGAAATTACAAATTGATTAGCCACATTAAAAAACAAAAGCATTTAGGTATTTCAGGCTTTAAGTCCCTCATTGTGGGTACACCATACACACTCGGGCGAATGGCAGTATACGTAGCCGTTCTGAAGCCCATTGACGTCAGAGCTCTGCAAGATGGAATTGAAAGTGACAGAAGTGCGTGGTTGCTCTTGCCCAATGTGATAACAGTACCACACAAACAACACTAAAAGGCAAGCAACAGAAGAAAGTGCAATGGTGTTGTAATTACGAAACAAGTGTATGCCCGTGGCGATCAGGTCGCGATGTCCATCAAGTTACCAGCTCCCCTCCATCAGCCACTCTGCTGACATTTTTGGGCAGCTTTTGTTAGGGGAGTACAAGGCAACGCAATTAGTCCTCAAGTTTCTCAAAGGCACCAACACCATGCAGGTTAGTACGGAACAGTAGGCAGATATTCGGAGCAGAAAAGCATGATTCTGCTAGTCGCTTTAAAGGGTCTAAGCATTGCATGAGGAATGGGCAAGTCTTTTGTGTTCACACTTAAACCCCTCTGAGTGCATCTGACCATAGTGATTTCCGTGGGCTACTTTTCTTCGCGGCTCAGCAGTGTGTCAACTGGGTGGTCCCGGCTGCTTCTCCCTGGTTAGTCATTTCAAAGTGCAACTGCAAAGGTTAATTGTGAGAGAGAGGGGGAGGAGGTGAGCCCACGAGTGGCGCTCTTTTTGGAAGCACATACTCGTGCTTGTGGGGCGCCACTGTGCGCTCCCGCAAGGTGGATGCCACCACAAGCACGAGTATGTGCTTCCAAAAAGAGCAGGGCGACGGCTAAAGGTCCTCCTATGCAACGCATGCGTGCTGCGTAGGATAGGCGAGACCTCAAAACCGGGACATTCTGTGAACATAGAAGTAGGACTATCATTTTGCATCTGGTGACGGGGACACAACGACTAAATTGACAACATTCCTCAGCAGAGAAAATACAGACAGTGAGGCCCAAAAGGGTAAATAGTTGCAACTTTTACTCACAGAATTATGTATGTTCCTTTGTTTGCTTTCTGAGAAATGCTGCTAACTGATCATGCACTTGAGCACATGAAAACGTGCTTCCCTCTGTGTTCACTCCACCCTATCTGAAAATCAAGACTTGTGCAAAAAACGGCCTGGACAGATGGTGAAAAACCATGAATTTCCTAGCAAATCCTGAATACCTGGTCATCCTAGCTAGAATTTCAGTGTTTCATGTGTGGAAAGCATAAGAGTGGGGGATCAACATATTTCACAGGTGCCCCGAACAGCCGCATGCCGAGGTTTTCGAATAGTATGACTGCATACTCTTTATTCCACCTTATGCCTCTTTCTTCCACCACCCTACACTTTCTGTCTCTGTATCTCACTTTTTTGTTGCAATTTTGCATCCTTCCTTTCTCATTGTTTTAGTATCTTCCCCGCCCTCCCTCCTTCGTTCTCCCTTTTCTCTTTACGCTCCGAGTCAAAATATGATTATGAAAAATAAGTCCTCTTTCCTAAATGTGAATGCTAGTGCCCCCCACCTGTAACTATAAGCACAACTGGTATTATTATAGTCTTGTGTTTGAAGACGTGGCATTTGAGTAAAGGTAGGTTGGGTGAGTTAGTTGCTCTCAGGGCGTTGCTTAGCATGTCACAGTGAGGTGGAGCTAGAAGTGAGACAGACTAAAACCAGAACAAGGATTATGGCTGGAAAGATGTTAGAAAAAGAGGAGGAGTAAAGTGTGGTCTCTTTTATTATCCTTTTGAACGGTCTGTGAATAAAACATGTCGGCATGTTGGGTGGAATGCCGTACTAAGGCCTGGATCAGTGCTTAATTTGCAAAATACTAAGTGCCGGGGCTCTGACCAGGAGGCCACTGCAGCTGGCACCACCCATCGCCCCTGGCATCGCTGCCAAACAACTACTAACCATCTCTCTCGCATGTAAATGCAACATTTCAGATTATTCCAGGTCCCCAAAGCTACAGGAATGGCTGGGGAGGCAGGTGTTACAATTTTTTTATGTATATTGTTTTCCTAATCAACTGTTATCATGCTCATCTCTAAATTACATGAGCAGCGCCACATTGTGGCAGACTGCCCTAAGTGTGGTGTTGACAATTAGGTGCCGGTGTCGTGCACCGGAAACCAATTAAGTGCCGGTGCTCAGCACCGGAAAGCTCCGGCTCAAATTAAGCACTGGCCTGGATGAACTTTAGCTATAAAAGTGAAATTATAGCAGGACGGCGGGCATTCTATTCTGGTTTAGTTCACCACCCAAGAACTTGCCATTGGCGCCCTTTCAGTTCTTCAGTCAAACTATCAACCCCTTGGAGAAGGTTAAAAAGTAGGGATCTCTTTGGAGAATGTGCTTAAAGTGAGCGCACAAATGAACCAGGAAAATAAATAAATCCACGACCATGTTTCTAGAATCAAGGAAATCATCCACTATACCAAGATATCCTAGATCAGCGCGAGTTCAGGGAGAATTTTATACTTGGCTACGATGATTATCCGCACTTAAAATTATGACAAAAGCGACCCAGAAAGTGTAGAAAGCCATAAGGCTAAAGCAAGAATTAATTATGGACTGGAGAGAAGAACCTAAAGACTGAACCTCTTTCCAAGACCTGCACTGGTTAAAGGTGGAAAACAATGTAAGATTTAAAGAACTTTGCTTAGGAAATAAATGTGTCTCTACCACTGGCGTTGAGTATATAAAATATGAGTAAAAACCATTCCATTATACACATATCCATTGACCAGCCAATAAAAGCCAAGTGCCACCAGCAGTGGTGGCCGGCACAGGTAAGATCGATGGGGTGGGTTGGGCTGCGGAGGGGGGTTAGGAAAGTCGAAAGACGATGGGTTCATTAAAATTAAATACACAAATAAATAAAAACAATTACATTGTGCTCTGCATTAACTAATCTGTCGTCTGTCGGCTTTCACTCCCACTCCTCCCTGCAGCTACCCCCTCCTCACTGCCTCTCCCCTCTTACCTGTGCTGGCCGCCACTGGCCACCAAGCGTGTTTTATTTAGAGCCATTAAAAAGGAAATAATTTTGCTATCTAGCACTCAAATTGTGGAATGCCACTGTGGAATGCCCTTTAACGCTCTCCTCAGTTCCAATCATCTGTACTAGGTTCAAATTACTACTTAAACTTCATTTTTTGCTAAGTTCTAGCTCTGCTATGATTGCAGGCAAAAAGCACATCAGCGCCCACTGATGTATTGGGGCGTATTTACCAAGGCATCAAACAGCCAACACAGCAAGACATGCATAAAACATGGGGGGCATATTATCAAGGACCCGTGTTAAAATTATCGCTGTTTTATCGGCAGGAAACTGCCTATAAAACGGCGATAATGGGCTTGATAATGCGCCCTTGTTAATTCCCGTAGAAGCTCATAAAGATATTTCTCATAGTTATACCTGGGTCTGGGAGGCACACTATTTTAGCACAATTTCAGGCTTACTGACATTAGTAAATCTGGGATTGCGTCAACATCCATGAATGAATGCTTGTGAACGTCCATGCTCCACCCAAGGAACGCCTCCCTTGTGCAAAGAAACGCAGGGCAGAGCTATGCAGTGCATTGCGTTACTTTGTATATACAAAACCATTGAAAGCAGCTTTGTGTGGCGTCATGCAAGAATAATGCAATCCCTTAGTAAATCTGTGCCATAATTTATTGAAACCCATACAGGGGTACGCCAGTAAGAAAAAAATGAAACATGGTCTCTCCGTGTTCCATGCCTATTCTGTTCCTTTCTTGTCCAGGATTATTTAGATCTCATTTTTCAAATGTGATGCATAGCGATAAATTCCTGTTTCATTGTGTTTCGTGTTTGTACACTTTCTGTCAGTGTTTACCTATGCTTTGCCTCCTTTCCTGTTAGGTGATGTATTCTGTTGGCCTTCAATCTGTACTCCTTGCCCTTGTGTATATATTGGAAAACAAATCACAAGTGCAATTTCAACAGGGTTTCTAGGTCAGTCAATCAAGATTATGTATGGATTTCACCCTTCAACACATCCCTCAAGATGTACAAACTTCTGAAAATGCATGGATTGTTACATTTCCGTTTGAACTTCAAGGTTGATTTTTGACATCAAAGAGGCTCTCTTCAAATTCACTGCCCTGCAATAGTTGGTTTTCAATCATTGCTCTACTGCACTATATATATATAGATGTATATATTTTTTTTCCAGAAAAAAACAAAGGTTAAAGTAACGTTATAGTTAAGTGAAACTTTTAGTGGCAATGTCATATTTTAAACAAAAGAAATTGTTACTTTAGGGCACGAGGAATAGTTACTTCAGATAACTATAACTAGTGAATTTCAGTGTTTTTTTTTGTTTAAAACGTTATGTTGCCACTGAAATTTTCACCTAACTATATAGTGTTACTTTAACTGTTGTTTTTTTTGTAAAGTAAGATATAATTAAAATTTCTAAACATGATGTCACTTTAACCTTTGGTATTTTTAGTGATTTTCTTGATTTTTTTAATGTAAAGTAGCATTTTACAATCATATGCAAAAACCAACACCTGAGTCATTCTTTTAACATTTTTTAACCCACAAAACACAATCATAAAAACAACCACAAGAGGGCTTTGTGCTCCATATGAAGAGCATAGAGCTCCAGCTAGGAGTGTTTTGAAAAATGTGAGTTTTCTTGGCAAGACCCTCCTAACTATAGCTACCCAATGGTAGCCGCCACTGATTAATTATGTATATTATACATATTATATTATATATATATATATATATTTACACATGCACTGAAAAACATCTGCTGTTCCTCCCTGGAGATCCGCTGGCTGCTGATCCTCGAACGATATCTCCAAAATGCAATTCAGAAACGTTTCCTGAGTACTCTTGGTACAAGCCAGACAGGCTGAGCACTTGGGAGCCATTTATAGATAGTCATGCAGTGCAGCGCAGCAAGTCACCTCGTTGCATTGTGTGACAGGGAAATGGCAAGAATGCCTCATATTTAAGGCAATAAGCAGCATTCCTGCCTTTTCCTCTAGGCTGGGGTACTTTTGGCAGCCTAGCACCAATAGAGGACCCCTTGCACTATTGTGCAAGGGGGCCTGCGTTGCATGCAGGATTGTTTTTGTGCATGAAGGGGCACCTTCTTGCACAAAAACAAACTTGAGAGGCATATTCCTCTATCTATGTGTGCTGCAGAATGCAGCACACATAGAAAGAGGAAGTAATGAAGAGCAATAAAGATATTTCTCCTTGTTACGCCTCTCCTGGGAAGGCATATCTTTTTGGCGCATTCCCATGTTTACCATTTCTGGCAAATCTGGGAATGCATCCAAAACCATGGAAATTGCCGGGAATACCCATGCAATGCCTTCTTAGGGCAGAGTAAGGCAATGCAGCAATTTGCACTGCGTTGCCTTACTCCAGATTTATGGAGCCACTCGTGCCATGCAAAGTGGCCTTGCATGGCTTCATAAATCTGATTTTAAGGTTTGCGTTACTCTTGCACAATGTAGCATGGTGCATAAGTGCCATAAACCACCTCGTAATTAGGCCCATTGGCATCAATGGAGGGCCTTCAATACACCCTGCAGGAATGCTGCCCCTGGTGCAGAACAGAAAAAAGTAATTCATGGTCAGTGCAAGTGCTCGCATGAACTATATTGAAACCACTATTTAAGGGGCAAGAGGACACAGCACATACAACTGACAATTTGTAGTGTGATAAAGGCCACATTTATGAAGTTTGTGCACAATACAAACATTTTTATAACCCTAGGCAAATTGCGTTACGAAACGATTGTGCTCACTATACATCTACATAGCCCCAATGCTTGGCCTACTTCCCCCACCCCTAATTGTTCCCCAAAGCATTCTACCAACTCAACCGCCTATCACTGTACCTATCCTCAACATCAAGAACTAACTTTACTTCCTAAAACTATAAACCTTTAACTTCCTGCCTTCTGTTAGTGTAATCATACACCCCACTCTCCCATTCAAATTGCTTCACCCTCCTTAACAGCAATAGAATTGATACAAACCATGAAAACATCACAGCAACGTGTCACCTCAGCACCTGCCCAAAAAGCCTGAGGGGGCACCTCTAATCTAGTTAAATACAGCAAGGTCACTGACTTTATCATGCCATCACTTGGAACACATGGAAAGTCTGACCTTTCCAAAAGTGTACTGAGGATTTACGCAGTGTGCAAAGTAGGTTCAGGTCCAACTTTGCTGTTCCCTGCATGGTTTACCCCCAACTTTTTGCCTTCAATTCTCTTGTTTTTGCTGACTTTGTTTTTGCTGGCCTTGGGAGTCTGTACTCTTTACCACTGTTAACCAGTGCGAAAGTCCTCGTGATCTCTTCCCTAAAACATGGTAACATTGGCCTCCGCCCAATTGGCACATTACATTTACTTGTAAGTCCCTGGTAAAGTGGTACTACCTATACTCAAAGCCTGTAAATGAAATGCTACTTGAGCACTGATAATGCCACCCACTTAAGCAGCTCTTTTAGGTTTAAAGCATTTTTATTAAAAAGGTACAGCAGCATATTAAAACAAACATACAAATATGCAATGGTCGCGACAGGAGGCGTCCCAGGATTAAGGTTCTAGTGTCCCAGCCCCGAGAGGCTGCCTCGATATCCTGCGTCTTGCATGGAAATGTGCAAAAGAAACGAAGAAGCATTGCCCCAGAGTCCTGTACCCCTCCTTAAGTAAACAACACCCCCCAACAAACCTCCCCCCCCCCCACCCTCCCTGTCCAGTGCTGCGCAGTATGGAAGTAAAATGTCATCCATCCCGAGCCCTTTCTCGCCTGTGGGGCCGTGCTCCCCCCCCTCCTCAAAGGAACAGTGCTTCACAACGGAGGCGTGAGCCTCATCAGTCTCAAGTATCTAGGGCATGTAATTTCCTTAAACTCTGTGGCCAGTAGCGAGTGAAAGGGTTGCCATAGCTCCTCAAAACAAGTCACATCCCCCTTTAGTGTGAGTGACAGCTTTTCCATCCCCAGAACATGCCACAACCTATGCAGCCAACCTGTGTGGGAGGGAATGGTAGGCGTGCGCCAGTGTATCAGTATGTTCTGAACCGCTGAACCCAGCATAATAGCAATCTGCCGTCCCTTCCTAGATTTCAGCGGGTACATCAAGCCATTTGGGAGACCCAGCAGGGCATACGCTGGAAATCGGGGTAGTTCAATCTCAAAGCATGCATCAATCTCATCTATCACCGCTGACCAGTAGGCTTGCAACACGGGGCAGTCCCAGAGGATGTGTGTTAGTGTACCAATCTGCCCACACTCTCGCCAGCATTTGTCACTAAGGAGCCTGTTCATCTCGTGTAATCGTTCCGGGGTGTGATACCAATAGGTGGAAACCTTAGTAAAGGTTTCAGTGAGGCCTACATGATAGGCTGAGTGTCTTGCCCTGTATGAAATATGTTCCCACTCCTTAAGGCTAAGTGTCCTCCCCAGTTCTCTGTTCCAGTTAGTATAAACAAACTGTGGTCCGAGACCTATTATTTTTTAAACACGAAAAATCACAATTTTATGAATCAGAAGGCGTCTGTTATTTTAACCGCCCAGATCAATTAATGAAGAGAGATAGAGAATAGGCAACAGCAACAGACTCAAGATGTATACACAATATTTTAATCTAATGTCTGAGATTCGGAACGGAAACACAATATGCAATATTTCAATCTATTGTCACATTTTTTGAAGCGAAAGCACAATTCACAGTGTTATGTACTTTTTTTATGCATTGTCCCGTATTAAGAACGTGCAGTAAAGCAAATAAGGGGTGTCAAAGGAAAGTGAGCGTGATAAGGTGAACGGAAAAGAATCACACAGATTTAAGAAATTCTACTTCAAGCAATTCAAAAGAAACACCAGCCAAAGAAGGCCGGAACCATATAACCTGGTCACTTCAATTAATCAGCATAACTTCCTTAATTATTACTAGACAACAGATGGCAAAAATTGTCTGCACTATATCTACAAGGGTGATACAGTTAGTGGTCCAGGTTAGTTAATGAAATGTCGACGTTTCGACTCGACTAGCGGCCATGCGGTCGTTTTATTCCTGGGCCATGCGAGTCTTCTTCAGGACAGGTGGGGACGGGACAATAGGGATCCCATAGGTGACCCTGTGAAGAATATAAAAACCCATTAGGGTTTGGGCTGTTGCCTAGTTGCTTAAAAAGGGCAGAATTCCAAAGATGCTTACCCTCCTGGGAGATAATGGTCAAATTTCCCACTCCACATATACTCAGTCCTTAAGTTTCCAGGGGAGTTATCCAAGTGGTCTGGAAAATCAAAATGGAGCCCATTTGTAAAACCATATACAGACCTAGTTTACAAATCAGGCGGGAGATATTATTATTAAATAAATTACCTCTATGTTCTTGTTGGGTTTTTTTAACCGATGGGTAATCATGTGGCACTACATGTCTTAATTTCCAGTCCCCATCTTAAGTATTGGGTAGTGTCAAAGGCAGGCACCTCCTCGTGAGTTAATCAAATGGCCTGCAACAAATAGAACCAAGTGGTGAAGGAAGCATCCGAAAGTAATGGCGGTATGCAGACAATCATAGATACAAGGAGAATCCATTACCTGAAAGACTGTGTTGTCTCGGGTAGATGGGTCGCTTGATCGATGTCAGCCAAAACGGGCCTCTGAAAAGAGAACCCCGTGTTAATTTACCGCGTTTGGACAAGAACTGAGCTGGGTAATCGTGACGCGTGGGACACGAACACACGGACAAGCTTACCGAAGTTAGGTCCGTGGTCGTCAGGGGAGAAGCGCGTCTGTCAAGAGCCTCGACGGTAATGCTCGGCGAGTAAGCCAGAGCGTTGCCAGGCAACCTTATTACGTGTAGTCCGATTGCCTCACAGGTAACGGAAAGCGAAGACGGACTTACCCGTTTCTTGCAAGGGCTCATTGTGTTATCGGTCACAGAACCTTATATTAAGCATCGTGACGCGCGTGAAGGCATTTATCCGTTCTTGTGTTTTAATGTAGTGACGTTTGGGCACAATTATTAAGAAGTTATAAAATATGCAATAGCCTGAAGATTAATGCATAATATGCATAATCCACTACTGACTACATGATTACCCAGTTGGATGTGTCTAACCCCTTAAAAAACCTCATCGCATCAATGATTGACTCTGTATTGGAAGAAAACGAGACGGCCATCTTGGGTTGGGACGGCAGATGACAAAGCCCAATGCCCAACAGAATTTACATAGTATGGCCTAATTAAAAACAAACTTATTTACATAGGCAATACAAATGTAGTATTTACATCATATTTACAACATAGAATAGACAGACGAACAGTAACTTGGTGTTTCATATAACCAAATGGTGTGGCAGATATTTACAAAGCAGGGACAGACAAACAAAACAATAACTCAGTATTTCTTATAGTCAATTATTCACAATGATAGGGGGACCAAGCTCAGAGAATAGCCACTTGTCTGTTGATCTCCTCTAACTCGTTGAGCCCCTTATGTGCCGTGTTTAGAAGGTTCTCTGTTCCAGCGTTCCCGACCAGGAATGTGGAAGGGGGAAGATGGGAGTTGGAGCATCCTATACAGATCAGTTATGAGTTTGGCGTCCGAGGTGCGGGTCACTAGCCACCTTTCATACGGTAGCAACTTCCTGTCCGCAGATTCTCTAACACTCGGCTGTAAGGCCCAGTGTCGGACTTGCCAGTATCTCAAGCGGTCTGTCTCGGCCATCTGATAATCGTCTTTAAAGCTCTGGAAGGGGATAACCCCATCTGCAGTATACATGTGGAAAAGTGCTCTGCAGCCCCTTTCCCTCCAGTGTGAGAAGGCCCCTGGCTCTGTCCCCGGTGTGAAGTCAGGATTGTCCACAATCGGTGTGAACGGCGAGGGGAATGTGGTGAGGTCGAATGCGTGATAGGTAGCATCCCACACTCTCAGCGGCACCTGCGTTACGTAAGAATCATAGAGATTCGGGGGGCTGTGTGACCTGCGGAGGAATGGTATTTCCTGTAAAGGGCGCCCGGCTACTGCTTGATCCTGGAAGAGCCAGTGTTTATCGGACTCCCACCTACTCCATTCCACCAAGTATCGCAATTGGGACGCTTGGAAGTATTTGCGGAGGTCGGGGACTCCCAGTCCCCCGGATTCCGGCGCCAGGGTCGTAAGGGCACGGCGCATTCGGGGCTTACGGCCCTGCCACACAAAGCGAGACACTTCAGTTTGCATCTGTTGAATCCAGCCCTTGGGGGGCTGTAGAGGTAGCGCTCGGAATAAGTACAGAATTTGGGGTAAAACTGTCATTTTGATCGCTGCCACCCTGCCAAGCCAGGAAATCGTCCCCTTGCTCCATCTCCCAAGTTCTTCCCTCACCTTCCTATTCACCGCCTCATAGTTAATGGAAACCATGGCTTGCAGCGTTGGGGCTAGCGCAATCCCCAGCTATTGCACCTGATCCCGCGACCAACGTAGGGGGAAGAGCCCCTGTAGGTCGCTTTTCGTTGCCGGAGTTAGGGATACGTCCAGAGCTGTGGACTTCTCCACATTCATCCGAAAGCCAGCTACCCTCTCAAAAGCTTTAAGTTCAGCCATACATGCGGGCAGGGCCCGCCTCGGGTTCTCCAATGTGAAAATTACATCGTCCGCGTAAAGGCTTATTGCATGGGTGAAACCACCCATTCGTACCCCAGTCACGTCCGTATTCTGCCGCACTCGTTGAGCAAAGGGCTCCATGTAGAGCGCGAAGAGGAGGGGGGAGAGGGGGCATCCCTGTCTCGTTCCGCGTTCGATATAGAACCGCCGGGAACCACAGCCATTTACTCGCACAGTCGCAGAAGGGAATTTATAGCAGTTAAACACCATGTTCCGGAATTTCTCCCCCATTCCCAACCTTGCCATCACCCGTTCGAGGTAGGGCCAGTGCACCCGGTCGAACGCTTTCTCAGCGTCAACCGAAAGCAGCATCCTCTCCCCCGGAATACGTGAGGCCTTTTCTAAAATGTGTACTATCCTTTTAGTGTTGTCCACAGTTTGCCTTGCGGGCACGAAGCCAGACTGGTCCGGTTCAATCAAGCCTGGGAGGTACTGTGCTAATCTCGTTGCCAGGATCCCCGTGTAGATTTTCAAATCTAAATTTAGTAAGGAGATCGGTCTATACGACCCGCATTGCTTCCTGTCTTTCCCCGGTTTGGGAATAACCGACACTGTCGCCTGCAGGAGGTCCGGAGGGATAGCCCCGGGGTCAGAGAAAGAGTTAAACAGCCTGGTCAGAATAGGGGCTAGCGTCGCGCCGAACGCTCTGTAGAAGAGGGTGGTGTAACCGTCCGGGCCTGGGGCCTTCCCTAACTTAAGCCTAGAAATCGCTGCTAACACTTCTTCGGTTCTGATCTCTCTCTCTAGGTAAGCTGCCTGTTCCGGGGTTAGGGATGATAGGGGCACCGAATCAAGGTAGTCGTCCGGGTCCTCCATCCGCCTGGCCTCCGCTGCATACAGGTCGGCATTAAATCGGCGGAAGGCCTCGGCAATTTCTGCGTCGCCAAAAATCCCCTGTCCCGCGCTCCCCACTAATTCTTTCACCTGACGACTCTGATGTGCCACTCTCAGTTTGGCCGCCAGTAGGCGGCCACATCGATCCCCTCCCGTATAATAGGCGTGCTTTAGGCGCAGCGCAGCATATTCAGCTCTATCTAAATCCAGTGAGGACAAGAGTTTCCTAGCTGCCTTCAACTGCTTCCAAACTCTCGGAGCCCCAGTGCGACGATGTACGTGCTCTAGCTCCCTGACCTTCTGTGTGAGCTCGTCCCTCTTTATTTTCCTATCTCGGTTTTCCGCGGTTGAAATCGCAATGAACTCTCCCCGTATAACCGCCTTAAGAGCCCCCCATTGAGTCGACAGTGAAGTATCAGAGTTAGAGTTGTGCAGTTGAAAATCCTTCACTGAGTCTATAATACTCTGCACTACCGCTTTTTTATGTAGAAGCGTGTCTCGAAGCCGCCAAACTCCTCGCCGAGCGGGGCTCGGCGGGAGAAGGAGGGTCCCCGTGACCGGTGCATGGTCCGAAAGTGAGATGACCCCCATTTCTGAAGCGGTAGCCAAGTCACGGACAGGCCCAGAGACCAGCAGATGATCCAGCCTGGCGTATGTCTTGTGTGCATGTGAGTAATAGGAAAAGTCCCTATCGGTTGGGTGGAGCCCGCGCCAGAGGTCGTGCAGGTCTAAATCAGCCAACTGCATCTTCACTGCTTGCGAGAGTTCCCCAGTTTGTGGGTGTCGCTGCGCTGATCTGTCTTTTGAGGAATCAAAGACCAAATTTATATCTCCTCCTAATATTATGTGTCTGTCCGGTGATGCTGTGATATCATCCAGTGCCCTGCGCAGGAATCTATCTTGCTGTTCGTTTGGGCCATAAACTGTGCCTACTGTAAACACCAGGGTTCCCAATTTAAGTCTGTAGGCCAAAAGTCTCCCTTTTTGTTCTATAAATTTGTGCAGCACCTCCCCCCTGAAGGATTTGGACAAAAGGATAGCCACCCCAGCCGTTTTGGTCGTGTTGGAGGAAAAGAACTGTGTAGGGAAATGGCGGGACCGCAACCTGTGACAATCACCGGCCAATAGGTGGGTTTCCTGGAGCAGACAGACGTCTGCCTGGGAGTTTTCCAATAATGACAGGACAGCCCTCCTCTTCGTGGGATTATTCAGTCCCTTAACATTCAGGGTAATTATCTTCAACTCTGCCATGGACGATCGGGATTACCTAGCCAATGTGTGCGATCTAGAGTGTGTGGCATCACGATGACTTCCAAGTGAACGTGTGTGTCTAGACTAATACTTGCAGACACCTTAAAAGCACTGGACAGGGCAACCCCCAACTTCCCCCCCTCAACCCCTCCCCTTCCCAACTCCCAACACTCCCTCCCCCCCCCTTCCCCTCGACTCACACCACAACTTCCCCAACCCCCCCCTCTTCAACTCACACCCCAGCATCCCAACTCCTCCCCTTCGCCCCAAACTTCCCAAAACTTCCTGAAATAGTCCCAGACAGGCCCAAGCGGACCAGTCTGTGGAATGTTACCTTTGTGGACGTCCAGCCACACGTGTTCAAACCATCGCCCCCTCCTCTCCACCCCAAGCCAGCAGTTGAAGTAGTGCCATGATGAACTCCCCCCGGAGCACTTTTAAGCGGTCAATGCAACCTCCCCCGAACCTCCAAGCTCCTCAGTTGCTGTCCGAACCGCGTCCTCTCGTTCCGCCCTGATAGTTGGAGACCCTGACTCCCGTTGTCCTTCTTCGTGCAACCCGTTGCCAACCTCCGTCAGCTGTGCGTCGTCTTCTCGGTGTGTGGGATTCCTCCTCCTCCGCGGTGATGCCCAGGATTTCGCAGGTGTCCTGTAGGGATCGCAATTGGTGTGTCTCTCCCTGCCACTTAAAAATAATACGGAAGGGGTGACCCCAGGAGTAGGGCGTGTCGTGCTGCCTGAGGAAGTCCGTCACAATCTTAAATGCTTTACGCTTCTGAAGCGTGAGTGTAGACAGGTCTTGATATAGCGCCACGGGGTGGTCTCGGAAGGTGAGCGAGCGTGCTTTTCGTGCCTCCGCCATGATCCTCTCCTTCAGCGGGAAATCTGGGAGGAACGCTAGAATGTCCGGAGGGGGGCCGTTAGCTCTTCTGGGGGGTCCCACCCTGTGTGCCCTGTCGATTCTAATGAGGAAATCGTCCCCCTCTCCCAGGATCGTGCGAAAGAGTTCCTGCAGGTACTTGACCATATCCGGGTTCTCCTCCGATGATGGCACACCCCGGACCCTAATGTTGTTCCTTCGTGACCTATTCTCCAAATCCTCGTTATGCGATTGGAGGTCTAAGTGTTGTTCCCGAAGAGTCAGCACTTCCTGCTGTAGAAGAGTGATCTCCTCATCTTGTCTGTGCGTGGAGCTCTCGACAGAGGCCACCCTCTCACCTAAGCCGTCCACTTCCCTGCGAATTTCTCTCACGTCTCCTGCTACTTCCTGCTTCAGGGCCTGGAAGTCTTCCCTCAGCGTGCCAAATAGAGACTCCAAAAAGGATCTGGTGACCGGAGGTTCCGCCGACGCCCCAGACTGCGAGCTCCCGGCCGCTCCAGGCGAGGAGGAGTTCTTGTCCCCCTTGTTCTGCTGTCTGTTGAGCATCTCCGGCAGCGTGCGATCGTTGCGTTTACCCCCCCGCTGATCAGCCATGATGCAGGCCCTTCCACCAGTCCGCGTGCCCGTCTCTGCCTTTCCTCACGCCTACTCCCACACCCCCAGGAGCCTGCCTCTAGTCCAGGGTGGGCGTCGGTCTGCGTCAACCCCAAAGACCGCGGCCGATCAGGGTCAATCGCTGCACCCCAGGCCGAAGCGGGGGAAGTTACGCTCGGTGTCCCTAGGGCGTCCCCGGTGCTGTGCTTCTGGGGTGGACAGTGGCGCAGGGGCTCCACCGTTGTTTTGAGTTCCAGCCGGGACCCGGGGTCAAGGCTCGCACCACACTAGCACGGTGTCCTGTAGTGCACTACGCCCACTCCTCCACAGCCCTCCAGTCGTGTCTTCGTGCCTGCCTGGGCCAGATGTCAGTCGCGGCGTCCGCTGGTGATGGCCGCCACCCGGACCTTCGTCGTCGTCCCCTCAGGTACTTCGAGGCGTCTGCGGGGGAGAGAGCTGCTTCGGGGGCGTGTCCGCTGCCCTTCCGCTGGTATCTTCACGCTGGTTGCGCGGCCGGTTTGCTGTGGGCCCCGCTAGTGACACCGCTCACAGGTATGCTGGTGCCGGGGGTTCAGGGATGTCATAGGCTCGTTAGGTGTCCGTGTCCACTCGGTCCCAGCAGCGCTCGCTAGGGCCGTAACTCCGCTGCGTGCCGCTCCCGGCCCCCCGCACTGCCCGGGGAGGCCTCCAAGCCGGGCACTTGCGTGACTCCCACCCCGGTCAAGTCAGCACCCCGGGGTGGGGAGATCTTCAGGCTCTAGCTAGTGGGCTCGCTGCTTCCGGCTCCCTGCCCGCTTCGCTGCCGAGGGCTCCCACTTGACAGCGGGGATCGACTGCTCCAGTCGGCGCACTCACTGTTCGGTCTTCGGGCCATCTGCCGGTCCGGGCGAAGATCCCCGGCTTCAGTCCGCCGCCATCTTGGAGTTCAAGGAGGAGAGCGGAAGCTCCCCGGACACCGCGCCGCGCTATACCTCCACGGCTGGTATCTCCGTCTTCCGTTGCCGACGAGCCCCGCACACTCCAGTCGGCCAGCTCCTCGCCCTCCTGCTGTCCCGTGGTCCACTGTTCCGGCGGGACGGGGGTGCTGCGCCAGCCTCAGTCGGCACCGGCCAGCAACTCGACACTTCGAACTCGGTGAGTTCGTGCTCTGCGGGGCTCAGGCGGTCGGTAGGTCACCGCCTCCCCTGATAGCTCAGCTGCACAGTGTGGCTCCGGGGGGGAGATTTAGCTGAAATCAGGGCTTGGGGCCTCGGTTGGGGTCAGGAGCTCCGGCAGACACGTCCTTCTACCCCGCCATCTTGGCCACGCCCCCAAGCAGCTCTTTTAAACATGTATCATGTCTGCCAGAGAAGGTTATGTGTATAGCTTTAATCGGCCATTTCAACCTGGCCAAATAAACCTTTTGCCAGGCTTAAACCTTCTTTTGTAATACACAGAAGTTGCCCCTAAGGTAGAACCCCAAACCGCCCATAGGGCATGGTGCAGTGTATTTAAAAAAGTTGGACATGCACTTTCTAACATTCACATGTCTTGGAAGTAGAAACCTCTTAAATTCAGTTTCACTACTACAAAGCCTGCCTCTCCCATAGGATCACATTGGGTTACTTTATTACATTTAATAAGTGATAACTTTAAGTTAGGAGCAGGTAGGAATGTTGAGTTTGGTGTCTAAACAATAATAATTTAGCACCCACATTAATGGTAACGTCGAATTTTAAGTCACAGTTCTGAAAAGGCTAAAACCTTCCATTTTAATACATATAAGTCACTTGAAGGGTAGGCCCTAAACAGCCTACAGAGCAGGGTGCAAACTATTTAAAAAAATGGACATGTGCTTTTAAGGTTGCTATGCCATGGTAGTGAAAAACTCTGTAATTTGTTTTTCACTATTACAAGGCCTACCTCTCCCATAGGATAACATTGAAGTTACCTTATTATCTTTAATGGGCTGTAACTTCCACTTGGGAGCAGGTAGACAGGTCGGGGTTGGTGTCTAAAGAATTGTAATTAAAAGTCCTCTTTAAAGGTAAAGTTTAATTTTTAATCACAGTTCTGAAAATGGCACAAAGTTGGCATTTTCATGTCCCAACCATTTAGTGCCTGTAGCCTCTATCCTGGGTCACATAACTAGGTGTAGCTGGCAGTTAGTCTTTGTGCATTGCTCACAGACAATGAGACCAAGGGGAACAGATGTTAGCAAGATGGGCCAACTCTGACTTCATAGGGGGTGAAGCTCTCACCTTCCACACTTACTCATCACACTTACACTGGTCTTTTGTGCCGCAAACTGGGGCCAGGGCATGGAGGTAGGATATTCCAAACATCTCTAGGGTGGAACCCTCTAGAAACGTCTTCTACTTCAAAGGTAGCGCCAACGATAAATAGTAGACTGTTGGAAAGTGGATCATTAGTAGTGATAAGTAGTGATATACCACTATTAATAAAACCACAAAAACAATAAAAGGGTCAGTCAAGGTCTCAGTAAATTGTTCTCTTGCTCAACCCTTGGTAGCTGGCAACGAGCAGGCAAGCGTAACTTAGGAGACAGGTGTGTAAAGTAGTTAAAAACACCAATACAGGGGAGGAGCCAAGCAGGCAATCGAAATGGCCGCATAGTCGCTCGGCTCCGCGAGCCCTTTCGCCCCACACATCTATCCTGCCGAATATCCTGACCCACGGAGGCATACATTGATAAAGGAAAGAAAACGAGCACCTACCATTTGCTTCCGGAGCTCCGGTGTGCCTTCGATCCTGGGAAATATCCCCGACTGCTCTGCGGCCCACGCGATGGTGTGACCGGGGCGTTGATTAGGTGGGGCCTCCGGCCACAGCTGCAGCACCAGCGGCCGTTGATGGCGGCGGAGATCCTGCCGGTGGGTGCCGATGACATGAAAGACCGCTGCCAGCGGTGAAGACCCGATCCGCTTGTCGGAGACCCTTGTGGGGCAGTGTGGTGGCGCTGGATCGGAGGGGGTGCTTGACTCCTGCCCCCTCCCCAGATTTTGTTGCCCGGGCATAGCCAAGGATTGCCCCCGACATAGGCGGGCGACTCCCGGGGCCCGGCGGGACTTGGTGGCTCTCCTTTCTGGACCCTGCCCCACAGTTCGTTTGCCCTGGAGACGCATCCCGCGGTGCCCTTACAGTAAGGCCTGGTCCCTGAATACGGTGAAGAGGGACGGGCCGACTGGATTAAGATGGCGGCTGGTGCTCTTCTCCACGGCTCACGTCCGGGTTGGGCGGCTGTTGCAAGGATGGGGCTGGGATGCTCGCAACACACGACGGAGTTCACACCCCGGGACGTGTTGACTGCCCTAACAGTTTGTATGAGACCATTGACTGCCATGTTCGAGACCTGGGTGCAAGGATGGACGCCATTGCTGTTTCGCCATCTATGGCGGCCACGGTCCTATTCCAGGGGCCGGCCGATGAACCTGCTGCTGTATCCATGGAGGAGGTTACGGATCCTCGGGGGCACCTTGGGCCGCTTGAAGACCGGGCTCCCATGCCCGCGCGGACTGTCTTGAATGTTCGTATGGATGTATCCTTGGGACACGTGTCCGGCTGGCGGCTGGGGGTGGAGCGCTGTTTTCCTCCTTGGACTGGCCGGGTTGTGTTGCGGTGGTGGCCAGACTGTTTGACTCTCCCTTCCTGAATGATGTTATTAGTTGCCAGCTTTGGAAGGTTCATGAGACCGGCGTTGTTGTTGCCTGATCTTTGCTATCTATATTTGGATAGATTTGGATTACTATGCTCTTTTATGGCTTCGCCCCGTCCGGGCTCAACCATGCTGTTTGGACCCTCAGGACTGTGCTTTACATTGATCAATGAGAGGACTTTGGGCGAAACTACTGCCAGACGGGGTCAGGGATGAGGTGGCTTACAATCTATTTGCTTTATTACTGACAATCGGTGCAGTGGGTATCTTTGATCAATAGTTCATTGTTCTTGTGCTCGGGATTTGTTACTCTTCCCTATGGTATTGTTTCCTCTCTGGGATTTCCGAAGTGTAGGTGTGAAGGGCGGGGCCGGGCGGCGCGATGAGGGCCCTCCTCCGCTTATTTTCTTTTCTTTTCTTCCTTTTCTCTATCTTCTATATTTCGGGTTCTATTAGGGCAACAGGCGCGCGGCTGGGGGGTAGGCCATGGCCTTCTGCGGGTGTGCAGGGTGGGGGGTAGCGGGATCGGTGTTAGATTAGTATTTGTTTCTATGGCCCTTTAGTCTTTCTTCTCTTTTAGTGTCGCCGTCGCCCATGTTCCTTACGGTGTGTTTGGGGTTGAGGGGCGGGGTTTAGACTTGTTACACGATGGGAATGTGCTCCATTTCTCCTGCTATGTATATTTTATCCCCGGATGCCCACTCGCTTTGCTACTGTTCCGGATATCCTGATTCGTACACTATCGCGGGATTGGGTGCGACTGTGCGGCACTTCTTTTTAGTTCTTTATTTGAAAATGAACCTTTTAAATCCTGATTCAAGCTATTGGGTCCGCTTACAAACTATGTACTGTTATTTTATTATCCTGAGCTCCGAACTGTTACAACTATGCATATTGCTTGCAAAGTTTGGTTTTGTCTAGCGGCCAGCCGTGATGGTTGTAGGCCCATACCTGTAATCACATGTGCTTCAAATAAAGGTTCGCCAAAAAAAAAAAACACCAATACATTAAATAAGTTAGACACAACACACAATAAAAATCCAACTCCAATGTATAAAATATATTATACTTTTGTGAACAAATGGACACCACAATGACAAAATCCAAGGTAGGGAACCGGATATATGAATTTTTCAAGAATAAAGAACTTTCTAGTGCTTAAAAATATAACACCACTTTAGGACATCTCATCGCTCTTGACTGGGACAAAATCAAATGTTTGAGGTCGACCACGATGGAGTCCTCGTTGGCTACACTAATTGGGAGGCATCGGTTAAAATGTTTACTTAACACTTAGTCGTTTTTCTGGAGCTTTTTCTCTTGACGTCGAGCAAGGCACTTCATCAGGCCGGATTCAGTGCGGGTTCGCCGGTTTGACTATTTGTGAGGTCCAGGTCAAATCCTGGAAGTCTGGAGCTCTGGAGCTTTCAATGGGATGCACCTGAAATACAGGCTGGGTTAAGGTTGAAGATATCCGGCTTGACTCTTAATGTAGAGTTGGTCACATTATGGAGCTTTTTTCAAAAGTTGTTCCAAACTTCTGGAACTTCTTCCTGAAGTTCCTCTTGAGGGCTCAAAGTGCCCTAAACACAGATGCAAGGGTCTGGAATCTCCAGGGCAGTCGAAGCCAGAAAAAGAGCATCTATTTATCAAAATGGGGGCAGGAAATGGGGGGGACACTGCAAACAGGTCCTGATTTCTCACAGGACCTTCAAACTCAACTCTTCGGTGAACATCTGGACCTGTGGAAGTCTCAGAAGAAGAGCTGCTGTGCTGCTCTGCTGCAAGAAAGAATGCTACTCTGTTGCTGTGTTGTCTAAGCGAGAAGGACTGGACCTTTAACCGAGGACCAGTAGAGTGAATCAAAGGGCTCGTTGACTGGCCTCCTGATCAGAGCACCAGGTACAGAAAAGCCTCCAATCACCTTGGACCCAGCACCTGGACTGTGCCTGCTGTGAGTCCTGCCACTCAAGTGGTGCAGCCCAGTTCTAGACCCTTGGAACTGGGCCTGAAAGTGCGCTGCCAGTCTATGGTCCAAGCAGAACCAACGCAGCACGAGGCATTACCACACAGTTCCACATCGGAACAGCTGCTGCATGATGGATTCCAAAATGTAGGATCTTACAACTCCTCAGAACCGCCAATGCACACGGAATCTTCGACCCAGGACCTCACCTTGCAGCCCCGCAGATCCTTGGAATTGCTGCTGCATGGCACATCCTCGATGCAAAACTTAGCAGCTAGTGCAGCACAGCCCATGAGGCACCTCACAACACTACCCAACCAGGATTTATTGTACTTTATTTATGTATTTATTTATTTATTAGGGAGATTTATATAGCGCTGGCCGGATCCGGGGGTATCGGAGCGCTTTACAACAGTTTTAATGCAACAGTCACACAATAGAGCAGTAGTATAAATATTAGTTCGGAAGTCCCAGTGTGCTGTGCAGCATTGAGGTAGTAGGTGAGTCCTGAGATAACCTCATTGAGTGCACATTGTCTTGGGTTGAACCTCTTTGAGGGAGGAAGGAACAGGTAAGGGTCAAGGAGCAAGGAGGAGGTGGGTCTTAATGATACATTGTCGGGGACCTACGGCTACCAGGTTTGTGCGCTTTGACAGTGGTTATATGTTCGGGAGGGAGTGGTTGAGGAAGAGGTCTTTAAGATGTTTTTCTAATTTTGCGAAGGACAGGATAGTCCTGATATCAGCTGGGATGGAGTTCCAGATTTTGGGTGTGTTTTCATCAAAGGACCGGTTGGCGGTTTTTTGTTTGCGTGTTTTCATAGGGGTGAGTCGTAGGGTGTTGGAGCTCCTGAGGTTCCTTGTCTGACCAGCCCTCTTGAGTTTGGCGGCCAGGTAGTGCTGTGTGCAGGGCTTTGTGCGTGAGGCAGGCAGTTATGAAGCTGGCACGTAATGCGACTGGGAGACATTTTAGTTCTCTGCGTGCGGGTAAGATGTGATCGAATTTCCTAACTCCGGTGACCATTCTGGCTGCTGCGTTGAGAGTTGTTTTGAGGGGAGCTAGTTGAGATTTTGTTGTACCAGTGAGGACAGCATTCCCATAGTCGAGTTTGAAAAGCTCCAGTGATTGAGTGGCTTGTTTGAGTTCTTTGGGTGGGATTAAGGGTTTTATTCTGTTAAGTAGCTTCAGACTGAGGAAGGCACTCTTTGCGGAGTTCTTAATGTGTTTGGCCATGTCAAGTTTTGGGTCTAGGGTGATTCCAATTGATTTTACAGAGTTGTCCAGAGTGAGATTGCCATTGAAAGCATCCATTGCTTTTAGCCATTCTGAAATTTGAGGATTCTCTTCTTTGTTGGAGATGAGGAAGATCAATGCAATAACTTTTAAAGGCAGCCATTCAGTTGGGCACTGACTCTTATTGCATCTTAGCAGGAAACACTGCTCCATTTACATGATACACCATCATAAGTTCTGATAAAGCGCCCTGGTCCGGAACACAGTGATTGCCACACGCACTTATTATCCCTGCACACTCCTTTAATCGAGTAGGATTGCTTAATTTTTCTATCCTACTCCACCTTTTACAGCAAGCAATTTCCAACAACATGCTTATAAATAGGTACACTATTAAATGAATGTGGGGTGCTTAGCAGTGCTCACAAAAAAGTGAAATAACTCAGTTTACCCGTTAATGAAAGTTTTTACATATTTGCCCTACATTTTCCCATTTTAAACAAAGCAGCAAGGGTTAAAGAGAAAAAAAGGTGCCCCACATTATCTCCATTGAATAGATGATGACACTTCCTTTTGTTCACCTGAGCAGATGCATGAGGCATAAAGGAGAAACCAAAGTGATGAGCATGATGATAAACACGAACACCACACATGTAAGATAATGATGTAAAGCTTTGTATTGGTAAAGCATTGCATACAGCACCTAAAGCAAGTAAATCAGTTTTTGTTAAAATACCTGCCTGACGAGAAAACAAACACACATTTTTAGGACTTGTTTGAGGCAGCACATGTGCCGCATGCACTTCGCTTGTGAGAGATATTGTACACAACAAGGGGTTTGCAGTCCTCCCACTGCTCAATTTTCATTGGCTTAGTGTTACTCTTATTTGCTATCTTCTAATTGGCGTGCACATGCTGGCTTCAGTTGTTCGTCTTTTGGCTGGAGCATGGACCGAATACAGATTGTTCAGCTTGATTGCTGGCCTTCCGCTGATCGCGCTGTGATTAAGGTACTACTTTTATTTTTTCTTCTTCCCTGTCGTTGTTGTTGAAGCTCTAGCCATTTGTAGCCATGCTTTACTGTTTAACGCTTACTTCAAAGAAGCCCTCTTCTCCTTTGAAATGGATGTTTATTGGGACAACAAATGTTATCTGCTTTTATTGTGACAACAATGATGGGCGCCACCGCACCTAGAGGGCGTGGCGCCATTAGGGCAGCAAAGGGACAAGCTAGGGAGTAATCCCTTCCGGGTCAAGCGACCCGGAAGGGGAAGGTGAAGGGTCAAAAGAAGGGAAGTCAGGAAGCGCCAATACCAGACACGCGTCACACGTGAGACCCGGATGTAGTTAGGGGACACAGGGGGTTTAAAAGTCGGAGGGGCAGTAAAAAACGACCGACCCATAAGCCTGCTATCAGGCCTATTGAAGATCTTTGAAAAAGTTATTCTTGTTCGCCTCATGGACTTTGCCTCAAGTGAAAACCTCCTCTCGAAAGAACAGTTTGAGTTCCGGAAAGATCATTCAACAAATCACCAACTTCTCAGAGCTGTGGACATCATCAGCCATGGATTCAACATCCACAAGTCTTCAGGAGTAGTCTTCCTGGATGTAGCCAAAGAATTCAACCGAGTATGGCACAAGGGACTGCTTTACAAACTCATCAAGCTCAAGTTTCCAAGCTACCTGGTTAAACAGCTCTCTAACTACTTGTCAGGACGGACCTTCCACTTGGCGGTATGGGAGGAATGCTCATCATCACGCCCTATCCTCGCAGGAGTGCCTCAGGGATCAATTCTCGGACCTTTCCTCTTTAATATATTTACCAACGATATCCCCACGGACTTGAAGAAGACTGATCTGATTCTTTACGCTGATGATGTTGCAGTCATCTCCCAATCCTTCAGCGGAATAGAAGTGGCTAAGAACCTTGAGGCATCACTCAACAGTCTCTCTGAATGGTACAGCGACTGGCAGATCACCCTGAACACAAGCAAAACCACAGCAACATTATTCACCAGGAAGCTGAACAGGAAACATCCAGAGATCCTCCTCAATGGGGATGAGATCAAATGGGAAAACAGCAGCTCCTACTTGGGGGTGACTCTGGACTCTAAACTCAGCTGGAGAAACCACATAGAGAAGACCTGCCAGAAAGCAGCAGCCAAACTGGCTGCATTATACCCACTCCTGAAGACCAAGTCTATGCCCATGCAAAGCAAGGTGCGAGCTATCACCACAATAATTTGACCAACTATGACATACGCTTCACCAGTTTGGAGTGGCTGCCGCCCGCAGCTTCGGAAAGACCTACAGAGACTACAGAGCAAGGCCTTATGGATTGCAGCAGGTGCTCCTATGTTCACACGAACAGCAGACCTCCACAGAGACCTAGGCATTGAGATGTTGGACGACCATCTCCTCAAACTCAACAGGACATTCTACAAAGGATTGGATCAAAAAGAAAACCCACTGATCATGAAACTCGCAGACATCTCTACAAACCCATTTGACCGCTACCCGCGGCCCATTAAAACGCTACTCTTGTGAAACTGAAACAGCAACGCAGCATCCAAAAACTCATCACTGCCTGAAGGCAAACACCCGGCAGGTACGCAAAACTCATCACTGCTTGACGGCATAATCACGTCGGCAGGCAACCAAAACCCCTTCACTGTCTAACGGCATAATCGCCTCGGCAGGCACCCAAAACTCAACACTATCAGAAGGTACTAGATAGACAAAGACGAGACTCTTTGAGGAAACATACTGACAATTCTGCAAACTCAATTGACCGCTACCCATGGCCCATCACTGAGCTGACCTTGTGATACAACCTCAACTGTGACAAAGCGTCACACATGAATAAGACAACCTAAACAGCTACTATAAAATTCTAAATGAATGTGGAGTAATGAGGCTACTGCTTCGGTATCCAAAAACTCACCACTGTCAGAAGGAATCTGACAGACGAAAACAAGACAACGCCCTCTTTGTCCACTCTTCTGCAACCAGGTCGGAGGTCGCGTGAAGAGTTAGCCAAGAGGACCCTGTGGTGACGGGCGGTCCGTGAGGAGCGATCGAGTGACCCAATTGCAGGTGAGGGGGCCTCACCTGCGGTACTTATGCATGGCATGTAAGGGATTGTGGCCGCGAGTGCTGGAATACATGGTGTGGGACACTTGCATGACCGGGGACTTGCGGGAAGCCTGAACGTGTGTGAGGCTGTGGCCGTGAGCGCTGGAATGCGTGGTGCAGGACACGAGCATGGCCGGAGAATGGCTGGAAGCCAGAACACAACAGAAGTACAGGAGCGGAGGGCAGGCGGAAAACCGCGGTTAAGGTGAACATAATTGGGGAAACGAAGCAATGGGGGAGAGGTGGAGACTCGCTGCAATCACGATCGTGATTCTGAGCACAAGAGCGGCGGAGCGTACAAATGGGCGGGACGGCTAGCCGGGTGACTAGCATTTAAGAACACCGCGGCGCGAGGCGACAGGCAGTGTTAAAGCGAGGCGGTTATGAGGGCATCAGTAATAGCGAAGCTGCGAAATGAGGGAGGCGCATTATAAATGCATCCACACTAAAATGCAATTATGTTGTATTTCTATAGCGCCACTTGCTGTCCATAGATCTCGAACGGCATCCTGACTAGCTGGGTATTCAGAATTCTCAGCTGCTCAATTTATGTCATTTCTACCCTTGGGGAAGTGCTTTCATAAAATAGCAACACCGGCGGGCCTCGCAGATTCCCGAGGAGGCTGTTGGAAAGCTAAGTGGTTTCTGACTCACTAGACAGAACAGAATATTCTTTTACAATAGCAACCACACCCTCTATTGACATATATTAATTAAGGCATGTTGCAGTCCTTTAGGCTAGACGATAGGAAGCAGGGGGTGAGTCAAGGCCAACCCATGCTTTTCAAAATCATTTCATGACACCTCTGATTCGCAAATTTCATTTCTCTTGTCAAACCAACGGTGGGGTGACAAAGGGGATTAGTGCATGGGTGCCAGAAAGGATGAGGAAAGTGAATGTAATGCAGGGAAAAGTGAGTGCTGGTGAGTGTGATAGGTACTGGTGAAGGGGCGCATGCGTCATGGGGAAGCCTCAGATCCCAGGTCAGCGGAGGCAAGAGAGAGAAGGAACGAATACTAATGCTGTTATGTTTCTATTAAGTGCAGAATGCCATCTAGGCGGGCCCGAAAGGGCAAGGATGCCCAAGCCACAAAAGACGATTATCGCACACTGGTAGAGCTGTTGGAGGTCACTAAAGAAAAGGGCATTGACTGGGCACTAAAGACACTGACGCAGGGGGCCGGAGCGAGCACACAGAAAGAGGCAACACGGGCCAAGTGGGTGCGGCGTACACCGGAGAGATTTAAGGATGCACAACCTGAAAAGCGCCACAGAGCGGGGGACTCTCAGGCCACCACCTCAAGTGAGGCAGGGGTGATAGACACAACAGTCCAGGTGGCTGACAGTGCAATCGTTGAACATTCCTTCCGTGGGCCTGGCTGGGGGATCCAATACAATGAACCATGTCTCACAGAGGGGGGCCCACCAGTCACAACAGGGGCGGGCCCCCGACGCATGTCACCCCGCAAACCGCTCCACTGGTAGTTGCGCATCAAGGTAGCGGTATAGCACAAGTGTGGGTATAGTCAGGGGGGGTGTCTCAATCCCCAGTGGTGGTGGCCGCAACGTCGCAAGGGCAAGCACACAGCTATAGCGCGGCAGGGTCAGCGGTTCCCGCAATGGCTTCTCCTATGGCCGTGGGGTCGACAGTCACAGGGCAGGCAGCACTAGCATACAGCCCACAAATCTATGGGTCGGCATCCATGGCAGTATCCCCCTTTGCGGGGATCACATGGCTTGTGCCAGTGGAAATGAAGGAAAAGATATTTAAAGGATATCATGCGTGATGACGCATGCAAATGTACACGTCATCACACTTTTGTTTCTTTCACAGCTTTGTAGTAGCTGCAAAAAAGCATTGGCAAAGCCAACACATCTGCAGTGCAGCTAAAAGACCAGAACATTTGGCTTTGCAATGTTCTGACAGAAGTTAATATCTCTAAGGAAGATTTCAGTTCACATTTGCCGCAACTGAGGAGGCTTTGGCAAGTGACCAGAGCAATAGTGGGACTTCCATGCTTGATAATACTGATAATTACTTCTCCATCAGCAAGCACGATGCACACACTAAAGGAGAAATTCCGCTTTTGTGGTAACCACAATCATGATTTGGGAAAGATCTGAGTATTTTGAAATCTTTAAACCATTTCCCGAGTGAGAAACTAAAATAGGCAGTACATCAAACAAGAACTGGCAAAGCCTGCACGTTTTGCCTATCCAGTATCTATTGGCTACGTCAATGTTTATTAGCCATGTTGTACAGTGGCTTCTGTGCACCACGGCTGAAGGTAGGCAAGGGGTGTGGCAAGACGTTCAAGCATAGAAACTGCACTCCCTTTACCCTGGTTTTAGTAGGAATTAATGGGCATTAATGGGCATTAATTGGGGTTCACGGGACTCCTCATACTTCGGACATTGATGCCACTGCACCTGCTGCGCTATTAAAAGTTACGTCAATGGGCTCTTGTGTGAGTCAGTCATCAGCTGACCTGATTCCAATCCCAGTGGCACCCCACAAGTGGGTGTGGTCCAACTAGGGAATACAGGCCACTTTTAATGCATCACTTTGTGCCAAAAGGGGCGTGCCATCGGTGTTGCTGTGGGTGCTCCCACGCAACACCCATGGATTTTGCTTTATTTCAGCACCTTGCAAAATGAGGCAAGGGTGTCTGCGCTGGTGCACGGCAGCTGTTTGTGCACTGGAAAGAAGGACAGGAATGTGCTGTATCTTGTAGAAGGCTTGCTAAGCTGCCGTGCATCAAAATATTGTAAATGAGGCACTAAGTATGGACAACAAATGACTTCAGTTGAATTTAGAAAAGCTCCAACCTTGCCATTTGAATGAAAATGATTTTTTTTATATTTGTTTGTCAATTAAGTAAAATATTTAATCATTTGTGTATTTGATGTATGCTATACCTCCATTTTTGTGCATTGTTTTGAAATTCAAATCATCCAACATGCCTAAGCCAGGGGACCTTGGCTTCCAGAAATGACTCAGTGGTTGTCCCCATATTCCAGTAATGATTCAGTAGGGGTACCCAGATTCCATTAATGATGAAGAGGGGTCCACTGAAGACAAAAGGTTAAGAACCACAGTGTTGGGTTAACTTTTTTCTTTTTAAAAAACTTGATTTTATTTCTTGGTGAGTATGAGCTTTCGTGGTAGAGGTGATGGGCATTGGCTTAAGAAAATATTATTTCTTTATACACTCCCATAACCGACTATCTAGTTGTTTATGTATACCATTGGTGCTGGGTGTTATTCTTTGTAGGGATATTATTTTTAAACTGTTCATCCCATGGGTTTTCAAGTACTTGCAGGTCACAGCCTGAAAACTGGAGATGGTTGAATGATATATCTGGGGAGCAGATGTATATTGTACATATGTGGTGCTCTGAGATGGACTCAAACCTCTAGCAGTCACTTCTAACAGTAAGTGTAGCTAGTGCTTAATTTGTGAAAGAATACGTGCTGGGCCCAAAGTTTTCCTCTGTTCTCTGTAGCTGCCACTGTTGCAGATCGGGGGCTAAATATCAAGGTTGGATAATCTTGATTCAACATGATGCTTTTCAAACCATCATCAGACGCCCCACTGTTTTTATAGCACATTTTATTGAATTTTACAGCTGTAACAGAGGAGTTACCTGAAAAACCTAAATCCAGGTTAAACATTTCTCTCACCCCTCAAACTAAACCCTTTAACATCTGACACATGTAGTGTAAACCACTACCTCCAATAGTCTCCCTCTGTTGCCATCAGTTTCTTATCGTCTATGGCATGTCGCATCCGGTGCACAGTCAAAATATCGATTCCAAATTATCGACCAACATTAATATCGAGTTAAAAATATCGAAGGTGAAGAATATCGAGGTCAGGAATATCGTTGGACAGAATATCGACCCTAAGGTAAGTAATATCTTTTTTTTTATATCGATGAAAGTAATATCGAAGTTAGTAATATCAATATCAATTATATCGATGTTACTAATTTCGATGTTACTAATATTGATATTTGTTTGTTGTTATGTATTTTATAGGTATGTGCTATATGTTTTTTGTTAAGTTTTTTATTCGTTTTAAATTATATGTGTACTATTTTTTATATATTAAACATTTTATATTTAATTTATTTTATGTTTTAGTACTGGAGCAGGTTGCGGGTTTATAGGGGAATTGGGTGGGAGGTAATTTAATTATAGTAAATTAATTATACATTTTTAGTAATTGTAAATTAATTTTTATTTATTTTTGCGTTTAAGTTCTGTAGCGGGTTGTGGATTTATAGGGGAATTGGGTGGGAAGTAATGTAATTGTAATTAAGTAATTATTTATTTTTAATTGATAATGATAATTATTTTATTTATAATTAAATATTAATTGGTAATTAATTATTGTAATTGTTAATTATTTTTTTTAATTGGTAATTGTTTGTTATTGGTAATAACATTTTATAATTGGCAATTAATTTTTTTAATTGGTAATTAAGGTTGGTATTGGTTGTTACATTTTTTAATTGGCAATGAATTTTTTTAATTGGTAATTAAGTTTTGTATTTGGTAATTACATTTTTCTTGGTAATTCTTTTTTTTATTTTAAATTGATAATTGATATTTTTAATTGTTAATTAATGTTTATTAATTGGAAATTAATTTTATTAATTGGTAAATCAATTTTCATTAAAAAAATATTTTATTTAAAAAAATATTTTGTTTACCATTTTTTAATTGTTAATCCGTTTTTAATTATTATTATGTTTTTTGTTTTGAAAAATATTTTAGTGTTCAATATTTATTATTTGGTAATTTATATTTCTTAAATAATATTTATTGGTATTTATTGCTAATTTATTGTTAATTAAATATTCAATTGTAATTATGTTTTTAGTAATTATTATTGGGTATTTGCAAATGATGTAGAGTTATTTAAAAATTAAATTTTGAATTATTTTATTTACAACAATTATTTATAAGTATGTTCTATTTAACTTCTATGCTATCCAATGCTTTCCCTACTGTTGCACTCTCTGGAGATGGAATAGTAATTTTTACCCCTACGCTATCCAACGCTTTCCCTAATGTTGCACTCTCTGGAGTTGGAATAGTAATTTTTACCTCTACGCTATCCAACGTTTTCCCTACTGTTGCACTGTCTGGAGTGGGAATAGTAATTTTTACCCCTACGCTATCCAATGCTTTCCCTAATGTTGCACTCTCTGGAGTTGGAATAGTAATTTTTACCCCTACGCTATCCAATGCTTTCCCTACTGTTGCACTCTCTGGAGTTGGAATAGTAATTTTTACCCCTACACTATCCAACGCTTTCCCTAATGTTGCACTCTCTGGAGTTGAAATAGTAATTTTTACCCCTACGCTATCCAACGTTTTCCCTACTGTTGCACTGTCTGGAGTGGGAATAGTAATTTTTACCCCTACTCTATCCAATGCTTTCCCTACTGTTGCACTCTCTGGAGTTGAAATAGTTATTTTTACCCCTACGCTATCCAACGTTTACTCTACTGTTGCACTCTCTGGAGTTGGAATAGTAATATTTACCCCTACGCTATCCAACGTTTTTCCTACTGTTGCACGGCTTGGAGTAGGAATAGTCATTTTTACCCCTACGCTATCCAACACTTTCCCTACTGTTGCACTCTCTGGAGTTGGAATAGTAATTTTTACCCCTACGCTATCCAACGTTTTCCCTACTGTTGCACTCTCTGAAGTGGGAATAGTAATTTTTACCCCTACGCTATCCAACCCTTTCCCTACTGTTGCACTCTCTGGAGTTGGAATAGTAATTTTTACCCCTACGCTATCCAATGTGTTCTCTACTGTTGCACTCTCTGGAGTTGGAATAGTAATTTTTATCCCTATGCTATGCAATGTTTTCCCTACTGTTGCACTCTGTGGAGTTGGAATAGTAATTTGTACCTCTACGCTTATACAACGGTTTCTCTACTATTGTGCTCTCTGGAGTGGGAATGGTAATTTTAAGTTCTATGCTATCCAACATTTTTATTAATGTACTTTTTTTACTTTTAAACATTAGATATTTTTAACTATGTTTATTTTATTTATTAGTGTTATTAACTTTATTTTACATTAATATTTTTACAGGAAAAAAACAATAGTTTTAACATCGATATTTGCAACATCTATATATTTTTTCTCAATATTTTTGTACTTACTATGTTGTGGATAGGATGTTGATATTCTTGCCTTCGATATTTCTGCAGCGATATTCCTGTAGGTCGATATTTTCAATGTCGATATTTTGTCAGTGATTCGTCGCATCCTACTTCCCTCTAGTTTGCACCTGGTGTCCGCCTATGGCAAGCCCTAACTAGCAGTCCTCTGTGTCCCAACAATCCCATATTTTCCCAAATTTCTTGGGACATCTCCTGCCCTCATATACCAGTGTTTTCAGTGTTTGGAATCTCTGCATTTAGTTTGTCCAATCATGCACTTGTGGCCCATCCTCACTCCCTTATTTCCTCACAATTTCCCTTTTTGCCAGGAGGAATCCCAGACTGGCTAGGGTCCTCTGGTAGGACGTTGTGTACGAGTCTCTCCATACGCCCCTGGCAGTGTGATTGTTGCCTGTCCCCCTATTGAGGTGTCCACTGCTGCCTCCAGTCTAGTCCGCCCCATCCAGAACAGCTCCAGTAGCGGGCAAGCCAATAGCGGTATGGAGGAAGGACCCCTGCCAACCACCACAGACTTATAAACACCTGTCATTAGCAGCCTTTCCTATTTTGTGTAGAAGTGCTCTAGTATAGTATATCCTGTGCAGTATTTTAATTTGGATTAGACAGAAGCACGCTTCTTTCGCAACCTCTCAGCGGAACTGTAAGGCGCCCCTCCAGTCATCGTCATCTAGTTTACTTACATCCAACTGCCATCATGCCCTAAGTTAGCTCAGGGCTTCATGTGTGTTAATCATAAGTGTGCTGTATTTGAGCGATATAACCTTGGTGGTCATTTGTACATCTAATAACCGTCTCTCCAAGGGAGATTGTTCCATTGTCTCCTCCTCCGGGGTAATCAGGGCCTGCAGGACGTGTCAGAGCCGCAGGTAGTTAAACTGATGTGTGGGTGGCATGTTGTATTCTATTCTCAGATGTTCGAAGGACACCATCCAGTTGGCATCTCAAACATCCCTAGGACAGAGGGGCCTACCAGGTCCCATTTCTTAAACCCCAGAAGGGTGCTTACCCGTCCTAGTTTAGTCTCCAACTGTAGGGGGGGTCCTTGATGCCAGTGTCTGTGCCGATCCCATGTCCCTCAGTACTTTACGCCAGATTGTGATCACCATGAATGTTACCAGCAGTGCTTCAGCTCCACTGTGGCGATATATTGGATATGGGCATTAACTCTCTCCCCAGTCCCAGTCTGTCCTGTTCAAATTCCGGGTTGTCCAGTGGGGCATATGCCCACTTGTTCACTACACTGACTGGGCAGCCTTGTAGTATTTCAGGACATTGGGAAGTAGTATGCCTCCCTGATTGGTTGAGCATTGTAGCGTAGACAGCGCTATTTGTGGTAGTCTATATTGACTGTTTTGTCGATTGTATGTGAACCTGGGGTATGATCATTTTACAGGGTGCCACTTGGCTCATCAGCGAGAGTGGCTGGTCTTTCTAGTGATTCCATGTCCGCTTCTATTCTGGTAAGAAGGGGAGCTAGGCTATCTATATCATAGTGTAGTTATCAATGTGTAGTTATTCACACTCCTAAGGACAATCGGTACGGACAGTGATGGCTACCATCTGCCCATCGGGAACAGGAGAGATTTGTCCGATTAATACTCCGTCCCGTGTGTTTCACCTATATATTTTAAATTTCTCACCCACCCTCATCGGGGAAAGTTCTAGCTCTGCCAGGTAGAGAAGGATCTTGTCTGCTTACATCAATGTGCGCTCCTTCTTTAAATGTTCCCATATCCATCTTCATATTTGGGCATCTAATCTCATCCATTCCACCAATCCCTCCATCCCTAGCACAAATAGCATCACCGACAGGGGGCATCCCAGCCTGGTTCTGCATCGTATCAGGAACTCCTGGGATAGATCCCCATTAACTATGATGCCTGCCCTAGGGTTAGTATATATCAGCCATACCTATTTCAGGAATTTGGGCCCACAGCCCATTTTCCGAAGGATCTAAAAAAGTAAGGGCCATTCTAGTGAGTCAAATGCTCTATGCATATCTAGGGACGCCACAAAGTGTGTTTCACTTAAGCCCCTTGCCGCTGCCATGTTGTTGTATAGGCGTCTGAGATTAAGCTTCATGGGCCTGTGGGGCATTAAGCCACTCTGGTCATGATGTTCGAAGGACACCATCCAGTTGGCATCTCAAACATCCCTAGGACAGAGGGGCCTACCAGGTCCCATTTCTTAAACCCCAGAAGGGTGCTTACCCGTCCTAGTTTAGTCTCCAACTGTAGGGGGGGTCCTTGATGCCAGTGTCTGTGCCGATCCCATGTCCCTCAGTACTTTACGCCAGATTGTGATCACCATGAATGTTACCAGCAGTGCTTCAGCTCCACTGTGGCGATATATTGGATATGGGCATTAACTCTCTCCCCAGTCCCAGTCTGTCCTGTTCAAATTCCGGGTTGTCCAGTGGGGCATATGCCCACTTGTTCACTACACTGACTGGGCAGCCTTGTAGTATTTCAGGACATTGGGAAGTAGTATGCCTCCCTGATTGGTTGAGCATTGTAGCGTAGACAGCGCTATTTGTGGTAGTCTATATTGACTGTTTTGTCGATTGTAAGTGAACCTGGGGTATGATCATTTTACAGGGTGCCACTTGGCTCATCAGCGAGAGTGGCTGGTCTTTCTAGTGATTCCATGTCCGCTTCTATTCTGGTAAGAAGGGGAGCTAGGCTATCTATATCATAGTGTAGTTATCAATGTGTAGTTATTCACACTCCTAAGGACAATCGGTACGGACAGTGATGGCTACCATCTGCCCATCGGGAACAGGAGAGATTTGTCCGATTAATACTCCGTCCCGTGTGTTTCACCTATATATTTTAAATTTCTCACCCACCCTCATCGGGGAAAGTTCTAGCTCTGCCAGGTAGAGAAGGATCTTGTCTGCTTACATCAATGTGCGCTCCTTCTTTAAATGTTCCCATATCCATCTTCATATTTGGGCATCTAATCTCATCCATTCCACCAATCCCTCCATCCCTAGCACAAATAGCATCACCGACAGGGGGCATCCCAGCCTGGTTCTGCATCGTATCAGGAACTCCTGGGATAGATCCCCATTAACTATGATGCCTGCCCTAGGGTTAGTATATATCAGCTATACCTATTTCAGGAATTTGGGCCCACAGCCCATTTTCCGAAGGATCTAAAAAAGTAAGGGCCATTCTAGTGAGTCAAATGCTCTATGCAGGTTTTCAGGTTTTAATGTCTTTATTTCGATAAAATAAATCATAAAAGACAACTTAGCAAAACATACATACATATAAAAACAACAATGTACATCAAACTTGGGTCTAAAGTTTAAAAAGTTATTAAACCATCAACGACAATAGTCAAGACATTAAATATTCCAAATATAATATCATTTCATAACAGTTAAAAAAAAAAGCTCTAAAATAGGTTTAACAGGTTTTAGCAGGTTTTAGTGGTGGGCACTATACAGCTTACACTCTGTCAAATAGCGGTAAGATTCCATCTTGATCTGATTACCCAAGCCCAACCCAGATATTTGGCCAGGCATATCACTATGAAATCAGTTGTGTTTGTTTTTAAAACCCATATTGCATCTAAAGATTTATTGCAGTTTATACGTTTAAAAATGGGTTTTAGCCACTTTGAACGGGGTTCACTATATCGCGGGCAAGCAAACAAAAAGTGTCCCTCTGATTCCTTACACCCAGAGCAATGGCTACATAGATTACTAGTTTTGTTATTCCATGTTGCTGTGAAGGAATTTAGGGGTAAAGTGCCCACCCGAAATTGGTGATACAGTTTTTTTCCCAGGGGCTTTGAAATAAGATCCCAATATGACTCCCGAACTGGATCCAGTTTAAATTTTAAAAATCGCCCTGTCAGATTTTCTGAACCGGATGCCTGGACCAGGGAATGGCGAATGGAAGCCCAGAATAGACTCTTAAATTCTTTTTTAGTGGGAAAATTACTAATGTCTGGCGAGAACCACAGGTGGCTAAGGCCCATGTCAACCAGGGTCTTTTTCACCATCTGTAGCCATGGGATTCTCTCTGAGCCACCTATATCCTTTACCTCGGATACCTCCTTTGCAAAAAGTGACAACTCCTCCGTGGTCCACAGACGCCTCCAGGTAGACACTACTCTGTAACGTGCCATATCTGTTATTGGACGGCAACCCAGGTCATGACAAAGAGGGATCAGTGGTGTTGATTGGGGGAGTCCCACCAAACTGCGAAGGAATCTGCACTGTATTTTGTACAGACTTGAAAGGTCCATAAAACCCCATAACTCTGCCCCGTACAATGTCGCAGCGTTAATTTTGACATCGTAAATTTGTAAAGCCGGGGCAACCCTTTTAGTGATCGATTTCTTTTGCTCCCGCAAAAGACAACCGGTGAGTTGGGACAGTTTTAGATGCTGAGTCTCAATTTGTGGTTTCCAGGACAATCGGCAATCCAGAGTGACCCCCAGATACGTCATCGTGTCAACCTGTTCTAGGTTTATCCCATTAAGTTGTACACTACTACGTATAGATTTTTTTCTGGAAAAAACCATAAATTTTGTTTTCCCCACATTTATCTGAAGGTCATTGCGGTTACAGTATTCCTCGAAGTGGTTCAATGCCTTCTGCAGACCCCCCCTCGTTTTAGATAAGAGGAGGGTGTCGTCCGCAAAGATCAGCAGTGGGAATTTTGTCCCAGCCAGAGACGGAGCATCAGTGTTAATGGACCCAAAAAATTTCACTACCTGGTCTATGAATAATAGGAATAGGGTGGGTGCGAGAACGCACCCCTGATGGACTCCTCGGGAGACTGGAAAAGAGTCCGTAACTTGGCCTTGTGCCCCCCATCTGACCCTAGCGAAATTATTTTCATGTAGTCTGATGATGATGTCCACTAGTTCCCCTGGCATTCCTAGATCTCTTAAAACCTGCCACAATTTTCCTCTCGGCACCAAATCAAATGCTGATTTTAAATCTATAAATGCAGCAAAGATGGTCCCTCCACCAAGTATAACGAATTTCCAGAAAATCATACAAAACCTCAAGACCTGGTCTATAGTACTCGTGCCAGGTCTAAAACCTGCCTGTAAAGGGGATAGTATACCTTCCATATCCATCCAACCATGGACCCTCACCAAAATCATACGTGAAAAAACCTTTTGAAAACAATCAATAAGGCTGATCGGGCGATAGTTCCCTGGGTTTGTCCTATCGCCCTTTTTGTGTATGGGGAGAATCTCCGCCCCTTTCCAGGTCTTGGGGATATGGGCACCTCGTGCAATGCTGTTAGCTATGTAAGTTAGGTAAGGTACCCACAGACCCGTATTCGCTTTGAAGAGGTCCGCCGGGATTTGGTCCAACCCAGGTGCCTTCCCCCTCTTTGTTAGCCCCAATGCATATTCTGTTTCAGCTTCGGTGAAGGACAGGGTCAGATTGCCTGGTGTTATTACCGGCAGCATAGACAGTCTGGACGGGGAGTCATGGGCCACTGTACAGAATTGGGTAGAGTAATGTTTGATCCAGTCTTCCGGGCAAACATGGTTAGATGGGGTACGAAACTCGCCATCTTTACCACTTTTGACGATGTCCCAAAATTTGACGTGGTCGTTTGATTTACTAGCTTCCAGAAGATCTGCCCAAAACTCGTCTTCCCATTCCTTTTTTGCCTCCCATTGAACTTTTTTATACGTTTTCCTAGCCTCTTTAACAGCACAGATATCTCTATTTTTAACTTTTTCTATGAGGTTGGTGTGTGCATCTCTACATGCTCTATTATACCACTTACTTCTTGGGGGGTTCAGGTGTCCGGTGTTATGGTTACATGGCTTTGATAGGATAAATTTAAGTTCAGAAAAACAGTTATCATGAATACCCATCAGTTTTTGTAAAGCTTCCTGACCCTTTTCAACATCAATAGACTTCATGTTAATTAGAGCACATGTCACTACCTTTTCAATGTTGGTCTGAATCATTACATCGTTTGAAATTAGTGACCACTTCACTCTCCTCCGGTCATTTGATACCGTTATCACCCCTTGCCCCCTGGGATCGGGTTCCATTGCTTTTGTCTGATCACATGTTAAGAATTTCAAGGACAGGGGGTTATGGTCACTCTCAGGTCGTGTTATGATTTCCATGTCACTTATAACATTCCAATGTTCCATTTTTATAAAGATGTAATCTATGCGACTCTTTCTTACACCATTATCAAAGGTAGGGTTTGCTCCAAAATCTGATTTTGTGCGACCGTTCACAGCCCTTAAACCCCAAGTGAGGCAGAAGGAAGTCCAGTTCAAGGCCGCCTCCGTTGCTTTGACTATGGTCTTGTTTGAAAGTTCAGGAATTTTCCACGTAACATCTTCTTCGTACCCCCAATTATCCTCTGGCTGATACAAAGGCTCAATCGTGCAATTAATATCACCAGCTAACATAATGAAGGAGGCTTTATCCCAGCCCATTAACAGCGTATCTAGTTCGCCAATCAGATTGGGGCATCTGCCACCTGGGAGACCTCTGGAATATATGTTAATGATGAGCATGTCCTGCCCCCCTGTTTTGCTCAGCCTTACAACCAGAATATCAGGGTTGTCCACATACATTTCAGAAGCTGTAAACCCCCAGGCCTGTTTAACCCATGTGGTTAAACCCCCAGACGCCCGCCCCTTTACACCTTTTACTGCTGGTTTAAAAAAGTTAATATAGCCAGCCATGTAAAACGGGGCTGTAGCCCATGTTTCCTGTAGTATCACTACCTCATAGCTACTTATAAACTCCGACCAGTCTTCAGATACCAGCCGTGTTTTAACTCCAGCGATATTCCAGGACACCAAATGTGAACATATCAGATCTATCTCTGTAAGGTTATTGCCAGTAGAGAACGGGGATTGTGGGCTCGATAGATGGGTATTTGTTAGTCCTATTTCTTCTACATTCGGGGTAGTGCCTTTAACCCCGAAAAAACCCTTTACTGACCCGCTAGTTTCGTGAGTTGACTGGTGCTCATCTACCAGTTCTGGGGTGGGAATAGATGAGGTATGGACTCCCTCGTCTTTCACCAGTGCTAGTTTGGGTGGCTGGTTAGGTGCACATAGTCAGTCAACCCATTCTAGGTCAGACAGTGCCTCAAAATGGTTGTAGAGGGGGGGGTAATATGGGGGGTGATATATTACAGGCTCTATGGGTCTTCCCCCTTTGACTTTCCATGGGTTATATCCCGTTCGGCTTCTTTGATTTCTATGGGGATAAAAGTAGCCAAGATGTAATGTCTGGACATCTCCCAAACGGGCAAATCTAGCTTTCCGTTGGATTCTATCCACTACCCACGGATCTCTAAAAGAAATTAAGATGCAATCCCCTTCTAGATCTTTTTCTTCATTTCCAACCCAATCTACTCTCCTTACATATAAGATTTCGGTGGGGGACGACGGGGGGAGTGGGCGATGTTTATTCAGCCAGAACGTAACCTTGTTCCTCAAATCCACCTGGGATTCTCTAGTGCCCTCTTTGAGTGGAGCCACTCCTGTTAACACAATAGTGTACTGAGCCGCTTCTGGGGGTAGGTTGACTCTCTGGGATTTATGTAAGTTTCTATTATCTAACCTCTTGTTCTTATCTAGGTGTGGTGTTTTATTATCCCTATTTGACACAGGGGCGCATGCTGTGTTGTTTATTGATTGCTTTGGGGCGGTATTAGCTTTATATTTTGCCCCATGAGCGTTGTTGGCCACCGCTGCAGGTTTAATCTTCGATGTGTCTTTATTGGTGGCTCTAGTAATGGGAGTTGTTTTTGGCCCTGTTAGAGATTTCTTGTTAGTATTAGTGTTAGTGGATGACATCACTGCGGGTTTTATTGTGGTTGTCCCGGTACTTTGGGTAGGACCCCCTTTAGAGACTTGGCCTCTTGGCTTAGTGCCAGATATATTTTGTAAGAGGTCCATGTTAATATTACTTGCCGCTTCTAGGACATCTATTTTAGCGGACAATATCCTTATATTTTCTACCACCGGAAGCAATAAATTTTTAACTATTGTTTCCATTTTTGCCAGCAGGATGTCATCGCTGCTAAAGCAGGTTGGACAAGGGTTAGAGGATCCTGAGTGGGCCAATGATGGACAGTACACTATCTGTGGTATTTGAATGGACTGGGGGTGGGAGGGGCTATTCTCGGAATCTATTTTAGGTTGTTTCTGTGTCTTTCCTCCCTCGGGGCTGGATACGTGTTTTCTTTTCCGTGGTGCCTGTTTGATGGTTTCTATTGGTGGGGCAGGAGTGCAAGGTAAAGTGGTGGCATTTATTTGGGAGGTTTCAAGCGCAGAAGATTGGCTATTTTCTTCTATGCTGGTCACATTACTTTTGGAGGTCACGTCCATGTTTTCATGTAGCCTAGATGTAGGGGCTTCAATCCCTTCTTCGTGGACAATTATGTCGGTGTCTGATGTTGAAATGCAATTAAATGCTGCATTAGTTAGGGGGCTTTTGACACGAGCCAAATCACCTATTGAAGAGCGTTTACCAGTAACTAGGTCCAGAGACAATCTATGTTCAACCAGTTCTATTTCTTTTTCCAGTATACCGGTTGCTCTAGTAATAAAGGCATCTAAGGGGCCTGAGACTACCCCCTTCGAAGTTTGAATGTGCACTAGACGCTGCTTTCCAGATCTAAGGGCCATTTTGTAAGGGCGGGTATTTGAGCCTCTGAATACGCGTTCGCGAGAATATAGGACAAATATTCAAGTGAACTGGACCCAACCCAACCTCGTTTACCCCCCTTATTCGACCTTGTGCCTGGGCGATTCAATGGGTGCATGCGAAGGCCCCACTGACCCCCGTCTGGCAGCAAGGAAGGAAATGGAGGGATGCTATAAGTTGGGGATTGAGCAACAGTGTACAATGGCACAGTATGTCAAAAGTTCTTACAATTGTGTCTATGAGTCAATAATAATACCTTGTCTATGCCGTTACCTAGAATATAAGATGTTAGGGGGTTGGCCCGGCCCAGCCTCCTCCGGCCCCGGACGGCCACAGACGGTCCCGCCCTTGTCCCGGGCTTCTCCCGGCGCTCTCCCGCGCGCTCCCGCGCAGCGGGGATAACACAACTCTTTTGTAGATGGCAAATTGGGCTCTGGGGGTGGAGCCGGCAGGGAGAGCAGCCCAGGTGACCACGGGCGCGCGGGGGCTCCTGGTACTTGGAGTCCCCCGCCTCTGGCTCGCAGCCCTGCCGGTCTGGCAAGCAGCACACCTGAGAGCCTCACAGCCGCTCCTGGCCGCGAAGCGGGACCCGCGAAGCGGGTCCGGCGAGAGGCAGCGTCAGGAGCAGGCAACAAGCAGGCAGAACAGGCAGGCGGCAACGACCGCCCACAGCTCCCTCCTCGGTCGCGTTGACAGCAGGTCCGTAGTCCGTGGGTTTTAGCAGGGAAATCCGCCGGTTGGTGAAAAGGGCGCCTCTTTACTCGTCCAGGTGGGGGCGGAGCCGGCAGGGAGAGCAGCCCAGGTGACCACGGGCGCGCGGGGGCTCCTGGTACTTGGAGTCCCCCGCCTCTGGCTCGCAGCCCTGCCGGTCTGGCAAGCAGCACACCTGAGAGCCTCACAGCCGCTCCTGGCCGCGAAGCGGGACCCGCGAAGCGGGTCCGGCGAGAGGCAGCGTCAGGAGCAGGCAACAAGCAGGCAGAACAGGCAGGCGGCAACGACCGCCCACAGCTCCCTCCTCGGTCGCGTTGACAGCAGGTCCGTAGTCCGTGGGTTTTAGCAGGGAAATCCGCCGGTTGGTGAAAAGGGCGCCTCTTTACTCGTCCAGGTGGGGGCGGAGCCGGCAGGGAGAGCAGCCCAGGTGACCACGGGCGCGCGGGGGCTCCTGGTACTTGGAGTCCCCCGCCTCTGGCTCGCAGCCCTGCCGGTCTGGCAAGCAGCACACCTGAGAGCCTCACAGCCGCTCCTGGCCGCGAAGCGGGACCCGCGAAGCGGGTCCGGCGAGAGGCAGCGTCAGGAGCAGGCAACAAGCAGGCAGAACAGGCAGGCGGCAACGACCGCCCACAGCTCCCTCCTCGGTCGCGTTGACAGCAGGTCCGTAGTCCGTGGGTTTTAGCAGGGAAATCCTATGCTCTATGCATATCTAGGGACGCCACAAAGTGTGTTTCACTTAAGCCCCTTGCCGCTGCCATGTTGTTGTATAGGCGTCTGAGATTAAGCTTCATGGGCCTGTGGGGCATTAAGCCACTCTGGTCATGGTGGACCAGGTCCAGTATTACTTTTCTTAGTTGATTTGCTAAGGCCTTAGCAAGAACTTTAGTGTCTGAATTGAGGAGCAAAATGGGCCTGTACGAGTCCCAGCACTCTCTGGGTTTCCCTGCCTTGGGTATGAGCATTATCATCTCTGTGTCTAAATGTACAGGGAGTCCTCCTCTCTAGTTAGCCTCAATAAACATATTGTGTAGTGGGGTTACTATCTCCATAGTCGTTCATTTGAAGAAGTACATTGGGAACCGGTTAGTGCCTGGAGTTTTCCCAGATTGCAATTATGTGAAGGTTAGCTGGAGTTTGTCCGTGTTAGGTTATTCTTTAGTTCCCTGGCCCTAAACCCGATCAGTTGTTTGCAAAAGCAGACAGCGATCAGCGCCTTCAGGGCTCTGTTGGGCCTCGTGATTTTGAAGTGTAGAAGTCCTCGAAGAATGTCACCAATGTGACATTCAGCCCAGCCCTGACTCATTAGACTGCCATATCCACTGCCCTCTCCCAGCCCCTGTCACTCACAAGCCAGACCTGCAATACATAAACTTAGTAGAGGCACACTGGATGGTTATGCAAGAAAATACCTTCTTTCTAAAAGTGTATTTTCAAACACAGAATGTTAAAATCACCCACACTAAAAGATGCACTTTACCATTCTGAGTTCAGGGTACTGAACTTTATTTTCCTATATTGTTCCCTGGGTCAGTTATGTTTATAAGATGTTATAAGCAAACTGCCCATTCTGGGCTATGTGGACAGATAGCCTGGAAATGGTGAAAAAAATGAAATTGGCAGTATTTCACTATCAGGACATGCCACTCACGTCAGGGCATGTCCTACTTTTTACATACAATGCACCCTGCCCACAGGGGTACCTTGGCCTACCTTAGGGGTGACTAATATGTAGAAAAGGGAAGGTTTAGGGACTGGCAAGTGTGTGCACTTGCCATGTTGACATGGCCGTCCAAAACTGCACACAGACTCTGTAATGGCAAGCCTGAACCACATTTTACAAGCTGCTTATGTGGGTGGCACAATCAGTTCTGCAAGCCCACAGCAGCATTTGATTTACAGGCCCTGGGCACACATGGTGCACTGTACTAGGGTCTGACAAGTAAATCAAATAACCAATCATGGAAACACTAATCCATACAACAATTTACAACAGGGAGCACTTGCACTTTAACACTGAACAGCAGTGGCAAAGTGCCCAAAGCATCTAGACAGCAAAAACACAGGAGGCAACATTAAAAGGTGGAAGGGAGACCCACACCAATGGTGCCAATTCTAACCGATTGGTCTTTAGTGGGTACACAGTGGTACATTTCAGAGGTCTGTGTCACTTATTCCTGCCTTCGCTCTGTTGTGTGGGCATCCTCCTCTGGCAGTGGGTAACAATGATATTATAGCCAGCCCATTCCTCCACTGCTGTTGTGAAGAAAGAGGCTGTGCCTTTATTACCGATTGGTAGCCTTGCTGGGGAACTTTGGGGCGTAGGGTAGCCCCAGCTGTCGCAGGTATCGCTTCACCCCGAGGAATGTTTCATGTTGCGTTTGCACTGCAGTAGTATAGTCAGGGTAAATATGTACTGCATTCCTATCCACTGCCCAGGGGCCTTGTGCCCTCATTTTTTGTAGTATCAAATCCCGGTCACAATAGTTATACAGTCGCTACAGTAGCTCGCGGAGGCACCCTAGGCCTGGCAGTATGCCAGATACTCTATGTGCTCATTCCACCATAAACCAACAGGATAAATGCCTTCTAGCACCGCCAAATCAAGTCTGTAGCATCCTGCATTTTATATTGTAAGGTGTTTTACCAGCTCTGCTCTGCCAGTGCCTGTGATCTGTCTCATTGGAATGTTGGAGTCTGATATGCCTCGGAATGTTGGGACTGAGAGAGGCAGAGCAACAGTTGGTCATGAGCTGAGCAGCTCACAGGCGGCTCCTGGTGGAGCTCTGATTTACTAGTTATCTTCATGATGTCCTGTACCTTACTACCTGTTAGCTTCATAGAATAAAGAATCTTGAAATACTACCTTCCTGAGTGGACCTTCATCACTACATATTTTGGCGACGAGGTGACAAAGAACCTAAACCTACAAGAAAATCTCAGGTACCTGACTTATAAGTGGACCTGGATATGGAAACATTTACAGAAACTACAGTGGCTACAACCACAATTTACGGAAGAAGAGGTATCCACAAGAATGTAATATCTGCCATGAAGTGAATCTGGATTTGGAAAAATTTACAGAAACTACAGTGGCTATAACCACAATTTACGGAAGAAGAGGTATCCACAAGAATGTAATATCTGCCATGAAGAAAAAGGTGTTTTCTACACAGTACAATGATGACAACTGTAAAGATGAAACTACGACTACAAAGAAACGAAAAGAAGATATCAAGAAAAAAGAAAGCATTAAGCACTACACCTTTATAGCCCCACCAGTGTCCTTACCATTGGACAGCCCTTCCACAGGCGTGTTGTGCTCATCTACACTATCCATTTTTTGACTCTGCCCTACATCTACAGAGTCATCAAAAAAAAAAACGAACAGATTGAAAGACATCCTTATCAAGATGACATTCCCATCAGAAGGAGAAGCAGGCTTGTATATTGTCCTTTGAATACTATGAATTAGCGCTTGACCTTTGCTTCGTGAATTTGTAAACAGCTATCTATGCTTCCAACATCTATTTAAACATAAATAGTCATTGCGCTAGTGAAAGCAAACAAACTGTGCCTTTTGAAGGGAATGCTGAATCTTGCTTAGACGAGTATTGTCTCTGTTGAATTCTTCCTTTACCGGAAAAGATTGTGGAACATTTTATTACAGAGAAAGTTTACATTTTGGCACAGAGACGCCGTTTGTTATGGGGGGCTTGGGAGGGGGCAGCCGACCGGAGGGAGGTCCCCCCCCGGGCTGTTTGGGAGGGGCAAGTGGGGGGGGGGTTTGAGAGCAGGCTCACTTTGGGCTTGTTTTGGGCTGGTTTTGGGCTCTTCTAATTTCTACTGAGGGAGCCCAACTATAAATTCTGTTGGCTCCTCCTCCTGGCCACCATTTTAGGCTAGGTGACCTTGTGGCCGGGAGCTCAATTAGCTTAATAACATTTTTTCTTGTGAGGGTAGTTTAGTGTTCTTTTGCGAGATGTCTGGTGAAGACTATCGTGTGCTGGAGGCAATCCGCCTTTTGAGCGAGGCGGGACGTCTGGACCTGGTCTTGGGGGATGTGGCTGGGCCGCCGCGTCCTCAGCGGCAGGCCTCAGCTCGTGTGGCCGCGGTAGTCGCGGCTTGTCTGACCCCGAAGAAGTCTCGCCGTGAGGCGGTAAGTGAGAGGGGTCGCCCGCGCTCTAGGAGACCGGCCCCTGATACTGTGGTACCGTTGCAAACAGGGGCGGTGTTGCCTGGACAAGCGGAGGTGGGGGAGGGAGGGGCATCTGCTTCTCTTGTCCCCGTGGGGCCGCCGGTGCGTTCCCTTTCGATTCCCGCTGCGAGGGGTAAGCGGGCCGGTAAGCGAGGAGGTAGGAAACGCTCGGCCTCTGCTTCATTTTCCCCAACCGTTGAGCAGGCGGGAAGCGCGCCGGCGGTTGGCGCGCATGCGCAGGTCGACTTTATGGCGCCCCACGCGCATGAGGCCTTGATGTTAACGGCTGAAGGGGAGGTTGGACACTTTTCTGAGCAGTCGGCATTGGGGGCACACGGTGTTAGTCGGGAGGTTGAATTCTTCCCTTCTCGTCAAGAAGTTGAGGGGGTGTGTTTTTCTACGCCAGCTCGTGGTTCTAGTGCGCATTTGTTGGAGGGTGTTGGCATGACTGATACGGTGGCAGTTTCTGAGGGTGACTTGGCGCCCGTTAGTCCCCTGTTGTTTTCTCCTCCTGTTTCGACTCGTGGTGAGGTGTTTTCTGTACTTAGTGGTTCTGTGGGGGAGGGGGAGTGGGCGCAGGTGGAAAGAAGGGCGAGGGATGTTTCACTTGGTTTGGAGACCGATATTGGCGGGTCGGGTGTTGCTCCGTGTTCTTCTGGGTCGGGTGAGACGGGTTTTGGACCTGTTCTTAAGGGTGATGTTTTTGGACCTTTGCAGGGAATGGCGGTAAGCAGGTAGGTGCCAGGTCTTGGGAGGGTTTGGATGTTTTTCCTTCCTGGGCAGAGGGAATTCGGGATGCGGGAGGTGTTCCTCCTAACCAAGGTACTGACATGTTGAGTGGCTTTGGAGGTACTTTGAAGTTTCCGGGTTTGCCTGTGGGGGGTAGACCTTCTGGGAGGGTTGCAAGGTCCGTGCAGGATTCGCAGCAGGGGGGGCGTAGCAGGTACGTTTCGGGTCCTGCGTTGAAGTTCATTCAAGAGTTGTTGGACTGGAGTAGCGATGGTGAAGTCGTGAAGTCGTCTCCTCCTCGTCAAGTCTTGTCCAGTCGGCTTACGGGGTCGGTTTCTGGGCAGGTTGGTCGCGGGCAATTACAGGAGTCTGGGTCTTGTGTGGCTAGTGGTATTGATATGTTTGGGAGTTTTCGTAAGAAGGGCCCCGGCACATCAGTCCAGCCTTTTTCTTCACAGGTTGCGGAGCATCGTGGACCGGCAGACTTGGTAGGGTGGAGTGCGGCCCGGTTGCACCGAGGAGAAGGGAGGGTGGAGCCTGGCGCGGCATACCCTGTACCGGCGAGGGATCCCGGCGCGATCAACATATGCAGGTCCGGAGCGACTTCGTTGGCCCCAACGTCTTTGGCCCAGGATTTTGCCACGGTCAGCAGTAGCAGGTCAGGCGCGACCTCGCTGGCCGCAACTGTTTTTTCTCAGGATTTTAGCGGGGTCGGTAGAAGCAGACCAAGCGCGTCCTTGCTGGCCCCGACGTCTTTTTCTCCGGTTTTCAGTGGGGTTGGCAGAAGCAGGACAGGCGCGTCCTCGCTGGCCCCAACATCTTCATGTCATTCAAAACGTGATTTGTCATTGGACAAGGTGTCCAAAAGTGGTCAACGTATGGGGGAGTACAGACGGGTTCAGTCGGCTCCCCCGCCTCATGTATCAGTTCGGGCGGGTAAGGCCCATGGTGGTTTTCGAAATACGTCAGTGCTGGTTGCCCCTCCTGGAGTGGAGGACTCGTGGTGTTGGATTATGGTGAAGACAGCCCTGAGGAGGGCGAATTACGTGCTGAGGGCACGGAGGGGGGGTCTTTTCACGTTTCTAATACTGTTTTACAGGCGCCTGTGGTGGTGCGTCCCAAGAGTGCTGTTACCAGACCTACTCGAGAGAGCGGCCCCTCGGTGAGGGTTCCTCGGACGGTCGACGACGTGGAGCACCTGGCCTGGAGAGTGTGGCCGGCTCAAGTTCCTTTACTTAAACCAGGTGAGCGTGCTGTACCACGGGCCAAACCTACTATGGTGTCTGTGGGGACAGGTGGTGACACGGTTTCTGAAGGTCTGGAGCTTAAGTTGCACAAGGGTCGTTATGTGAAAGATCAAGGGGTGGGTACAAGTGATGGGGGTCTGGGTTCTAAGGTGGATTCTAGCACTGGTACTGACCCCATGGAGGTGAGTAAAGATCCCCTGCATAGTAAGGAGCTTAAGATAAAGAAATTACCTTACATGGGCGTTACGAAACCTTTGGGCGCTCATTTGATGTTGGCAACTAAGGAACGGATTTGGAAGGGGGAGTACGTAGAACTACTGAAGCTCTTACATAGGGAGGTTCGCTCCAAGGAGGGGTCTAAAGAGGAGGAATACGAGCTGGCTAAGCGCCCAAAGGTTCCTTTGACGATCGAAAACTGGACAGCGGCATTTCTGATATATGCTAGCGTGTACTGTGAAAAGTTCCCTGAGCGTTGTGTGGCCATTTTTAAGTATATGGATGTGATCAGAAAGGCACAGATTACCGGCAGTGGTTATGCCTGGTCACCGTATGATGAGGAAATCCGAGCTGGGATGGCTTGGGAGCCTGAGGCGAAATGGGGGGAGTTGGATAATGACTTGTGGCAACACACTATGGGTGCATCGGCTGGTGGTAAGACGATTTTTACAGCTAGTGGCTATCCCTTACTTTATCGGCCCTTTCAGGGGAAGCCCACCCGGGGGGGGGGTGGGTGCAGCAGCGACAGTGCAACCTACCAATGGGACCTGCTGGGATTTTAACGGGGGTCACTGCCCAAGGGAATATTGTAAGTTCAGACACAAATGTTCCCAATGTGGAAGAACGCATCCATTGGCCAGGTGTTGGGGGCCTCGAGTTACAGGGGGTCGACAGTGGTCACAGCAGCCTACCAATGCCCCTGGTCCGACACAGCAGCCTCAGCCTAACAGAGGGGGGAAAGCGCTCCAGGAGCTGGGCCCAAAGGCTCGTACTCCGGATAAACTTTTTCAGCTGGCAGTGGCTCTGAGGGGTTATGGGAATGCTGAGGCTGGTAAGTTACTGCTGGATGGTTTTCGGGAAGTTTTTCGGCTTGGTTATACAGGGCCGCGGTTGCGGCGGTGGTCTAAAAATCTTTTGTCAGCCGATGAACATCCTGCTGTAGTGCAAGACAAATTGGATAAAGAAGTGCGTGAGGGAAGGATGGCAGGTCCTTTTGATGATTGGCCCTTGGAAAATCTCATTGTGTCCCCCATTGGTGTGGTCCCTAAGAAGGAGTCTGGGCAATTTCGTCTCATTCAACACTTGTCATGGCCGGAGGGCTCCTCGGTTAATGATTTCATTGATGATGAAGCTGCTTCAGTATCGTATTCATCTGTGGATGTGGCCATGGCCCTGGTTGTGTCTGCTGGTACTGACGCACAAATGGCTAAGTGCGATATAAAATCAGCTTTTTGTTTGCTACCTGTACATCCCGGGGACTGGGACCTTTTGGGGATTCAATTTCATGGAAAATGGTATGTGGATAAAGCGTTACCAATGGGCTGCTCCATCTCCTGTGCACTATTTGAGACTTTCAGCACTTTTCTCCAATGGTTTTTCACTAATTGTTCAGGTCACCAGTTAGTAACACATTACTTGGATGATTTCTTTTTTGTGGGTGCTCCCAATTCCCCGGCATGTCAGAATGCTTTGCGGACATTTCAGACTTTAATGGAATTTTTAGGTGTGCCCTTGGCACCGGAAAAGACAATGGGCCCCTGCGCGACCATGTCTTTTTTGGGTATTGAGATAGATTTTCATGTTATGGAGGCACGTTTACCTGTGGAGAAAAAGGCTAAAATGTTGGAACTCTTACATTCCATGCTGGTCAAGTCAAAAGTGACAGTCAAACAGATTCAGGTGCTGTTGGGCCACCTTAACTTTGCCTGCAGAATAGTCAGGGTGGGTAGAACTTTCTGTAGGCGTCTGGGTAGGGCTCTGTCCGGGCACTATTTACCTCACCATCATGTTCGCTTATCAGCAGGGGTTAAGGAGGATTTGCGGATGTGGGTAGCCTTTTTACATTCCTTCAATGGCATTCCTCTGTACAGGGAAGAGGATTGGGTTTGGGATGTCCAAATTTTTTCTGACGCTGCAGGAAGCAATGGTTTTGGCCTTTACTGGCAGGGCAAGTGGTGTGCGGAGCAGTGGCCGGTTCAGTGAAGGGATGGAGGCAGGAGCATTGCATTTCTGGAGCTGTTCCCGGTGGTTGTTGCTTTGACTCTGTGGGGTCATGAGCTGGCTCACAAAAAAGTTCTGTTTCGTATTGATAATAAGGCTGTGGTGGACATTATCAATAGGCAGTCAGCTAGGGATGCCCAGATTTTGAAGCTCTTGAGGGTTTTTGTGTTGGGATGCTTGAAGTACGACATCAGTTTTAAGGCTTTGCACATTCCTGGTGTGGACAATGACATTGCAGATGCTTTGTCTCGTTCACAGTGGGAGAGATTCCATGGGCTAGCCTCGGAGGCGGACAGGACGCCGACCCCCATGCCAGATCATCTGTGGACGGTAGGCGAGACAGGGTCTTACAGTTGGTGGTAGGTTCCCTGGCAGTTTCCACTAGGACGGCATAAGAGTTAGCCTGGAAGGAGTTTTTCGAGTCTGGTGCTTGCTGGCGCTCGCCCGGTTGGAAACGTTCTGAGGATGTGGTGCAGTTTATTCTTCACTTGATGGACAAAGGCCTGACCCGTGTTACAATTGCAGGAAAGCTGGCTGGTATTGCGTTCATGGGCAAATTATTTTGGGGCTATTCTCCCTCGGCAGGGGAGGTTGGTAAGCGCATGTTGGAGGGCTGGTCTAGGGAGCAGGGAAGGGAGCGGTTGGTTCGCCAACCTTTGTCATGGCAGACTTTGGCCAGAATTTTGCAAGTATTGCCCTCTGTTTGTTTGAATGAGTTTGAGGTTTGTCTCTTTTCGACTCTCATGGTATGGATGTTTTTTGGTGCTTTTAGGGTGTCGGAATTGTTGGGTTCCAAAGTTGCTCAAGGGGTGGGGTGGGGGGATGTTCACTTTTCCGAGACAGGTTTGCATATTTGGCTGGCTCGCGCGAAAACTGATCAGAGAAGCAGGGGGAAGGGTATTTGGTTGGAGGCGTCTTCCCCTCCGGAGACGTGCCCTTTTGCGTTGGGCTAGGCGTTTGAGAGCTTGTTCAGGGGCGGCTGCTGCTTTTTCTGTTTTTCAACATTTGGATGGGTCCAGGGTGACTGAGTACCAGCTGCGCATGGTGCTGCGTAAAGCTCTGCGTTTTCTTGGTTTGGATGAAAATCGTTATGGTACTCATTCTTTCAGGATTGGGGCTGCAACGGAGGCTTATAATAGGGGTTGGTCACAACAAGATATTATGTCTTTAGGGCGCTGGTCTTCTGATTGCTTTCGGCGCTATGTGCGGAATGATCCTGGTGCTGCGCTTGCAAATGATGTCTCTCCTTAAAATTTGATGCTGCTTTTCTCTTTTCAGGTTCAGTGGCTGGCCCCCGTTCGGCTGTTATGACGATCTGGATTGTGGGGCATTCCTTCATAAGGCGCGCGGAAGATCAAGCAAGGAAGAGTTATTTTGGTCCTAAGCTTGGTTTTAATGACCGTTTATTAAATGTTGTGTGGAAGGGTAAAGGGGGTATGATTAGGAGGGAACTTATTCCGGCTTTGAATTCGTGGTTGGTAGGAGTATCTGTCCGGATGTTTTGCTTTTACACCTTGGTGAAAATGATCTTTGTGGGGTCAAAGGAGTGGTCCTTCTACGGACTATGAAGAAGGATCTCTCTCTCATAAAGCAACAGTGGTCAGGATGCCATGCTTTGTGGACCGAATTGGCCCCCCGTAGAACCTGGAGGGGTGCGATTAAGCCCAGGGCAGTGGATAAAGCGCGCAGGAAGTTAAATTTGGAGGTTTCTCGTTTTTGCAGGGACTTAGGTTTTGGACGGGTGTCCCATAAGGACATCCGCTATGATGCTTTAGAGTTTTTTCATAGTGATGGAGTTCACTTGTCTCGAATTATGATGGACTTGTATCTTCTGAAGTTGAGGGAGGTCCTTTCCAGGTGCTTGAAAATTCAAAATTTTCTTGGTTAGCCCTTTAATGGTCGCTTGTTTGGTTTGGGGGGCAGAAAGAGAGGGGGTGTGTCTAATTCCCCCCCCCCCCCCCTCTTTTCTGGGTGGCGGATTTTGGGGTTTTTTTGCCAGCAGGAACATGAAGGTTGTTGGGTTTTTGTTAAAATGGGGCTATGGTTGGAGAAGTTGAAATAAATGTTTCGTGGGGTGGTTACACTGTTTTGGTTAACATAACTTCTTGGTGGGCAATTGGGGAATGTGATGTTATGCTTTTGGGTTGGGATGATGTTTAAATGATTATGCAGGTTTTGTATTGGTTTGTATTGTAATTATGTTGTACAGGGTGGGGGCGGGGACTGTGACGTATATGGGGAGGGCCTAACGTTTGGGGTTTGCAGTTAATTAATTAATTAGTGAGGTTTAGCTTTGTAAGGCGTTGGCCAGGGTTGTATTGTTGTAAATATGCACCTGTTTCAATAAAGCGGCTTTTTTCACACTCTCAATTTGTCTGGTGGTCTGCTCACCCCCCCTCACCCCTCCCTCCCAATGAGCATACTTTGCCGGATTCGTGTTAAATCGATTTCATGTTGATCAACTCTGTCCTGCTATATTCAAACTCGCGTGAGGCAGTAATTGACATCAATGTCAAACTTCATATGCATTTCAAAGAGTTTGGCTGTGCGTGTGCTAAAGAGATTAAGTGGAATGCAGTAATTGGTGCTAGTCACGAACAGCCGCTTCGACAATGGAAAATCACCTCAGTCACGGAGTCTTTTACTGTTTAACCGTTGAACTGTGGCAGTTTACAGGTGCGCTCATCTCACCTCAGAATGGATGCCGCGCGCCTTCCTTCGTGGAGCCCTCTCTGTCACCAGTTCTAGGCAGTTCTCTATTACTGTGCCTGCCGGAGGCCACCCGGTGGCCATAAGGAGGACGGACGCTTAGTCACAGAGGGCTGCCCCCGCCCCCTTGGCTGTGGCCAGCCACTCCTCCCCAGGGCAGGCGTTGCCCGGTTGGAGGTAGGCGGGTCTCTGACGCACGTCCGGGGCGGCTAGGCGGGGTTAGGGGGTATATCTCTCCCCCTCATCATTGCCAGGCCCCTTTGCCGCTCCGGACATCGCGCATACATCTTCGGGACACTCTTTTGCGGTGAGTGTGGCCTACGGGGTGAGGCCTATGGCCTAGACCCCCCCTCTGCCTACTCCCTCCCTTCGGAGGTTTCAGAGCAGGGCTAGGCGGCCCGCTTAGCGAGGGGCCGCTGTGGAGGTGGGGTTATGGGCATCCATATCGGCAGTTTTCTCCAGCTGCGGGCTGAGGCCTGTGGACTGAGGCCTACGGGCTGTGCCTCCCCACCCCCCTCCGCCTACTCCCTCTCTTCGGAGGTACGAGCAAGTCTAGGCGGCCCGCTTAGTGACGGGCCGCTGTGGAGGTGGGGTTTATTGGGCCTCCTTTTCACTGTCTTACATCGCCGATGTCCGGGCTTTTCAGAGCGGCTTCATTCTGGGTGCTTGGTCTCGCTCTCGTTCTCTAGAAAGGGAGCCGCCAGGATGTCCTATGCTGCATTCTGCCACTTGTGCTTTGCAGTGTGTTCTTACGACATTCCCTGCCATAACGGGTGGGGTGCGCCACCGCCATGTTCCTCATGCCCTGGCCCTCCCACACGCACCCCTCATCTCAGGTGTGGCATCCATGTGCTCCTCCGTGAGTCTACTTCCGAGAGTGCAGGCGCGTGGGGCGGTACACCGTGCCTAGTACCTGAGACTGTTGGTGCGTCTCCGGATGTCATGGCCTGGGCCCTGAGTGCAGATGTCTGAAATCAGTCTCTCCGTCTGCTCAGGTCAGGTTGGGACTGGCAGGTTTGTCGCATTGCTCCTTGTGCCCCCTGGGGGGTCCCCGTGGGTGAATGGCGGGGGCGGGTGGGTGTGTTTGCCGGGTGCCCCTTCCTGGCTGCATGCCACCATGTTTCAATTACGATCACGAGCTAATGATCGAGTTTCTATTCAATGCAAATGTTATTGTCTGCCGATATAACTTCATTCCTGGCCCTGCGGCCCTGTCCTTCTCGGGCCGCCGCTGCGTAAGGCCTGCAGTACGGAAGTCGTAAAGCATTTTCATTTAGTCAGGATATCCTTGTACGCTGCGGGGTATTACCGTGCACACTGTGTTTAAAGAGATTATTTCAAATGTATAGAACCGTTGATGCTCATTCTGCTACGCTGTCGTCCTGCCTCCCCTCATGTTGCTTATCGGTACAATGTTGGGTGAGTCAGCCAAGCACTTGAATAGGGTTCATACTGTTTATGCTGTGTTTACGGGGGATTATTTCAAATGTTTAACACCGTTGATGCTCGAACAAAGGTTTTGTATGTAGGTGGCGTACAGTAACCACATAGGGGGCCTCGTGGGGCTTATTCCTTGTCTCGGCGCAGCTCCTGGATCCAGTTACAGTTTCGTATGATGCTCGGCGGGCTTCCGGCGCTTTGCACCCGGAGCCGCGCAAGAGCGTCGGAGCATGCTGATGCCTTGGCATGCAAACCCTCCCCCACCCGATCCAGGAGCCTGCCATCGCCTGCCGCGGCAGTCATTACATTGGGATCCCCTGCTCCCGTCAATTCATGTACAGCTTTCCAGTACTGTGCTCACAAGGAGCGATCCAATGCTTGTGCCACGTGTTTACAACCTCAAGAGTGATGAGGCTTGGTCATTCAGCAGCTCTCATGCATTACGATCTTGCAGCTGGGGGTATCTTTCTTCTATGTTCTCATCTCGCCACGGGGGTCGGTCAATATTGTTGATGCTTATGTTGCTGCTCCAGCTAAGACGTTGTTAGAGACATGTCGTGAGCTTCTTACCTAATACATCGTTTCCTTGCACGTTTCAGGCCTATTCTTGCGCGCTTCTTCCGGTGGTCGCCCACCCTTCTCGCAGCATCAGCAAGTTTATTGTGAGGTATGTATATGCTCTGAGGATGGATGGCCTATTTTACAAATAAATTTCAATCGGCCTCCAATACTGCTAGAGAACTATTTAAAATCGTCACCCATCTGACTAAGTCACCTTGCGATACTGTCTTTAGTCCCAACCAGAATATGGTGACAAGGATCGCTACCTTCTTTCAACGGAAGGTTCAACCTGAGTACTTCAGCAGTAGATTCACTTACTGACAACAGTACGACCGCCAAACTATCTCATCCCAGTTTCTCCTGCTTCCGTCTGTTAGAGGAGACGCAGGTGGTGGACCTAATCACACAGATGAAATCCGGATCCCCGCTAGATCCCTGTCCACCGTATGTACTGCACATGATTCCAGAGGCTGTTTCCGCTACCCTAACTCCCCTGTTAAACAAGGTCATCATTTCAGGGGATTTCCCTAGCAGCTGGATGAAAGCATGTATCCGCCCCATCCTTAAGAAGGACACGCTGGACCCTGCCAAACTCAAACATTATTGGCCCATATCCTGCTTGCCTCTACCAGCCAAGATTCTGGAGAAAGCTATGAATAAAGAAATGATGAGATATATAGACTCTAGAAAACTATTTGAGCCCTCACAACATGGTTTTTGACCGTGTCACTCAACTGAGTCCGCTCTGATCATGGCAACGGAAACATTCGAAGGACAATGGATGAGGGTGGTAGAACAGCCCTGATCTTATTGGACCTTACAGCGGCGTTCGATACCGTAAATCATCCGGCCCTACTAAGCAGATTGAGAACCTTAGGCTTTGCAGGCACGGCTCTGACCCTTCTGACATCCTTCTTGGACTCCCGTACTCAGCAGGTACACTGGGAAGGCTTCCAATCTGATGAATTCTCCCTCCCAGGTGGGTTCCCCCAGGGCTCGGCATTGTCACCTACATTGTTTAATTTGTATGTCACTCCGCTGGCCGCCCTAATCCAATCTCATGGCCTACAATTAGTGTTGTACGCCGACGACACTCAAATTGTAGTGTCAGTATCTCAGTCTATTGAAGCAACAGCAGAGCGTTTTAAGACATGCCTCATTTGCGTAAAAAATTGGATGAGTGGCAATTTTCTAAAATTAAACACGGACAAGACCGAGATAATTTAGTTCGGCCACAAACCTTCCGTTTGGAGCAACCTCTGGTGGCCTCCTGAGGCGGGCTCATGCCCTGTTCCTGTAGACAAGGTCAGGAATCTTGGCTTCATGCTAGATAAAGATCTTTCCTGTAAAGCGCAAATCAATCAGGTGACCTCCTCCTGTTTCTATACCATCAAGATTCTCAGGAAAGTCCTACCATACATCCCGTCAACATTAAAAAAGACGGTGATGGGTGCCCTGGTAATGTCTCGAGTGGACTATTGCAATTCACTCTACCTGGGAACAGGAGAAAAACAGCTGACCAAACTTAAGGCAATCCAAAATGCCGCAGCTAGGGTCCTACTTAACTTACCACGCTGTCATCCAACCTCTAAAGTGATTTGTGAACTTCACTGGCTGCCAGTTAGGCAGAGAATACAGTTCAAAGCCCTTTGCCTGGTCCGCAAGTCCTTGTATGGCAAGGGACCTGATGACCTTACTAAACTTCTTCCTCGGTACTTGCCAGCTCGCACTTTGAGATCGGCCAACCAAGACTTACTATGTCAACCAAGAATAAAGATAGCCCGATGGGGTGAAAAATCCTTTTCCCACCAAGTCGCCAGATTATGGAACTCTCTGCCCCCTGCACTGCGCTCACAAAAATCTAAAATGTGCTTTAGAAAGGCTTTAAAAACGTGGCTTTTCTCTCGGTACTAAACTTGCTCTCTTCGCTCTCTCTGTACTACAGCGCCAAGACGCTGCGGCATTCGAGCGCTTTATAAATATTCAGTCAGTCAGTCAGTCAGAGGGGCGCGTCTTAGGGTGAAGATGCGAGTGCGCTGGTCTGTTCGCCTGTGTGGCACCGGTTTCAGTTATTGCCATCTGCTATGTGTGTCCCGGTTTGGGATTATGCCACATACATGTGGGGCCACGGTCTTGCGCAAGCCCATTCAGGCGTATTGTGTCCATGCATTGTTAACGTTTTGCCTCTACAGCGCCCCCCCACAGAGCAGTTTGGTGGTGCGTGTGCATGTCACCTTGTAAGTCCTGCAGCTCGTGGGACGCCACAGGCCCCGTCTCACTCTTTCTTTTCTTTCATACAGAGCTTTGCCCTCGTCTTTCGGCTTAGGGCCTTGGGAGCTGTTCTTTCCCCCGGCAGCACCTCCCCCCCTTCACACCTGGCGCCAGGAACATTTTGCTCTTGGACGCTTTAGCACCACAATGTGCTGTGAGCCACCCGGCACTGCCCATTGTGCGTGCCGCCATTTCTTCATTATAGGCAGAACACTTTCTCCGGTGTTTCGGACTCCCATTTGGAAATCGAGTTCATTTTCATGCGTTCCCTTCATTCTTCAGACATGGAATCACACTGGAGACATTGCGTCATACATTTTCTTTAAGGTGAAGTTTTTAAATAATCGTGCAGAGGACACTGCATGCTGCCCGTGATGGTTTGCAATTGGCATTTTGGATTAGGCAAGCTTCAGTTTTAGTATGCTGAGCCTCCACGTTAACAGATGCCTGGAACTCGGAGTCTCCCTCTTTGGTCAGGAAATCTGGTATTGCATCCACGTTCTCTTTCAAAAGGCTCTTTGTAAACTCTGTATTGTGAACATTCCGTTTGTGGCAGACTGTGGGTTGCAGCGACTGCATCTGTTTGTGCACATATCTTGCATATTATTTCCAAAACCTTAGACTAAAACTTGTGGCGTGCCAGGTTAGTGACTTCTGCCATGGTAAAGAGGTCATATGTTAATACAGAAGTGTACGCAAATTCTAGTAATGGGAGAAAGCTTGATTGTGGGTAACTGTTGTGCAAGCTGGTGTGCTCTTGAAGACTTCATTTTGTTACAAATGATTTCTCACATACGTCGCATTTGAACAGTTTGCTTATTTGTCATTCAGGGATGGGTATGGGTACAAGCCCCATTTGCCCATATAATTGTCTTCATATGCCAATCACGGTTTCCACCCTTACAAAGGGCACCGTTACATACAGCTTTTTCCCCCTACTCAGGGCACCATAGCAAGGGTCACATTCCCTTGTACTTTTACAATAGTACCCTCACACAGGGCACCATCTTATGGGTCACAGTCCCATTTACATTTACATTGTCACCCTCACACAGGGTGTCTTATGGGTCACAGTCCCATTTACATTTACATTGTCACCTTCACACAGGGCGTCTTATGGGTCACAGTCCCATTTTACATTTACTTAGTACCCTTACACAGGGCACAATTTTATGGGTCTTACACCCATTTAAATTTACTTAGTCTCCCTACATAGGGCGTCACTTGGGTTTCAGTCCCATTTACATTTTCACCCTCACAGGGTGGCTTATGGGTTACATTCCCATTTACATTTACATGGTCTACCTACACAGGGCGTCACATGGGTTTCAGTCCCATTTACAGTGCTCCTGACACTCTTGCACAGGAGTAGAGGACGGTCATGGGTTTTAGTCCCTCTGACTGATATTGTCTATTTACGTTTTGTAATTTTGCTGTTTTGAATACCGCAATGTTACACTTACATCGTAATTATTCTGTTTATTGAAAACAGAGGGAAGTTGTAGTTATACTGTATGTATCTACTTTTTCTCCTCTCTGTTTTTCTATTCGTCCAGCTTTCCTTGTGGTGTCATTCTCATTGTCATCCCTGGTTTCTCGATCTACACTTCTTGTTGTCGTCTTTTGCCTCCAGCCTTCTTTCGTTCTTTTTCATTCTTTCCTTCCCTGTTCTGGAGGATATCTGTCACTCCCTCTTTCCTGTGTCTGTGTGGAGGCTGGTGTCCATTTTCCGTTGTGCCTTGTTCTTTCTTCCCTTCCTGCCTGCCTGGCCAGTGGGTGCGTTCGGGGGTTAGTCCTTGGTGTGTGTGAGTTCTTCTGCTCCTTGTTGTATCCATTTTCTGATTACTCGTTTTTTCCCTCATCTTTTCCATGTCCGTGTGTCTGTGTTATCTCTATCGGTTTCCGCTTTACTCTTCTCTTTCCCCTCCTCATTTTCTTCCACCTGTCTCTTCACACTGATTTGCTTACTCCTTTCCTTGACGTTGTTTCTGTTCTTTGGCTTTTCTTCCTTGTTATCTCTTCCTTGGTTCTATTTTGCTATTTGTTATCCGCTTATGGATTTAATGCTTCTTTTAGAATGAAAGGGGATATGTAGCATCCTGCATATTATATTGTACGGTGTTTTACCATCTCTGCTCTGCCAGTGACTGTGCTCTGTTTCATTGGAATGTTGGAGTCTGATGATGCCTCGGAATGTTGGGACTGAGAGAGGCAGAGCGACAGTTGGTCATGGGCTGAGCAGCTCACAGGCTGGTCCTGGTGGGGCTCTGATTTACTACTTATCTACATGATGTACTGTACCTTACTACCTGCTATCTTCATGGAATAAAGAATCTTGACATACTACCTTCCTGAGTGGACCTTCATTACTACACAGTCCTCCAAAAATAACCCCATTCTGTTCCCTCCACTCCCTCATGGAGGTCGACCAGGTGTACATTATTTCGGTGCAATCTAACTTTTACATCTACCACTCTCCTCTGTCCCTGTGCTTGTTTATCTCCTTCTCTAGCGCCTGCATGCGCAGGAGGCCTGAGCATGTATATCTGGCTATGCCTGTGCCAGTGTTGACTCCACCAACGTCACCCTCTCATCTATCTTCATGTTGTCAGCCAATAGGAGCACCTCATCCTTTGCTACCATTTAAATTTTGTTTTCTAGCGTCACCTTGGTGTCCTGTATGGCCGCTAGTATATTGGCCCTGTGTGTCCCAAGTCTTGTTCCGCTTGCACTGCTAACCGTACCCAGTACTAAATTTGAAAAACAATAAGTGCTGGGGCCCAAAGTTTTGTTCAGAAGCCTGCAGCCGGTGCTGCGAATATCAGGAGTACTTAGTAACAGGATTGCATAGTCTTGATACAAACTTACTCCTCTTTCATCCACTGCCAGACACTCACAACCCCTTTAGCTCATATTGCAAGATATTTTTAATCCCTGCTTTCACATATATTGCTGTTTTTCTGTCACTTGATTTTTGTTTCCCTATGTTGTGTTTTTTTTTTCTCTGAGCTCTTGCTCTGGGTAAAAGTCTCATGAACAAAAATAAGTGCCAGTCTCCAATAAGTACTGGTGTGCTTCATCTGCAGCCACTGGCTCAAATTAAGCATTGACCATACCACTGTTCCTTAATGCCTTCGCAGTATCTACAATCATGACAACATGTTGCTGTGAGACTAATGAAAGACATCTGAAAGAGCAGGATCGAGACAGGTGAAAGTGGTCCTCCTTGAGCTGTGCCTGGTAAATATAACCTGGATCGCTAAAACAAGTGCTGACTGCCTGGATAAGTGACCTGCTGAATATGCAAGAGGATTACAAAAGTGTCACAAACTCTCCCAAGAGTAGTCCCTTGTACCTTTGTGTTCTCATATGGCTCAGTGTATTGCAAAAGGATATCACTAGGGGTGTATCTTTGGGGGGTGTTTGGGGTTTAACATCCCCCAAATAAATGCATTCTTGGATTGGTAATTGGGTCTGGAACCCTGAGTTGGGTCTGCAAACTCTGTGTGGGTTTTTCTCATTGGTTGAACCAAGAATGAAAGACAAATCACTGACCTTTGATGTAAAACAGGAGCAACAGAGGTGTATATCTGGTGGCTGTACTTCAAAATGTGAAACTAGGTGAGCTGGAATCAATGCCATCTTTCCCGCTTGTCAATAGTTTATGATCTCAGGAAAATATATTTTTCACAGAGCTTCCTTTTTCTTTAATATCGCATCAGAGCATTTTTAAATGCTTTAGTTCAGGATGTGCTCTGTACAAGACAAGCACTTCTCATATTTATTTTTACAGCCTTTAATGTTACTCCATCTAAAATAAGAATTTAAGCCATATGTAAGGTGTACAGGACAACCGACTTGCCTCTTAGTTCATCTGTTTGCATAGTCATCGGATGGTGAATGTTTCTAAAAACTTTGAATTTTTGTAAATCTCTGTCATTGTAGGGATAGCTGATGTATTAATATGAAACAGTTTCACATATTAAAGTTATACACTTTTTTAAGATTTCAAAGAGATTGTATCAAATGTTTACATTATATTTCTTGTATGAAATACATGCCAAACATTTTTATGGCTATGCTGTTCACATACTCTTGGAGCCAAACCCAACCCAGGCTTGGTTTGGGCTTTGTTGATCTTAATATTTGCTGCTGCACCCCTCTATTTGTGACTCAGGCTTAGTACATGGGCCTGTCAGTGGCTTGATAAAATGGTTTGTAAAAGGCGAGGACTAGAAACACAGAGCCCTGCCCATGTGCACCCGTGTGACAACTCTACCATTAAGACTTGTATCAGAGACAAAGAAGAGCGCCTGCAATGAAAATACATTTAACATAGGAGATCTCAGGACAGGGACTCCAGGCTGTTGTGTTGTACGTGACTGTAATCATTAGATCTGAGGGAGAACTGCCAGGCCCAGCTGGGGCGGGCAGGAGAATAGCTGCAGCAGTGGTGTTTGGGGTTTGACACCCTGTAGAAAACTGGAATTTTGTTGCAGTTGTCCTCCTACCTTTTGCCCCATTACAACTACTAGGTGTTGGTTTTCGACTCTGACAGTGCACTGGAACCTGCTAACAAGGCTCCAGTGCTAGTGCTCGTTCCCTAAAATAAAGTAGCTGTTCAATTGTACCCCAATTGGCAAAGGCTTTAGCACCCCTATACGTTCCTACTAAATGGTACCACTGGTACCTAGGGCATTGATACTAAAAGGGGTCCCTAAGGGCTGCAGCATGTATTGTACCACCCTAAGGGACCCACAGCCAAATCCATGCAGACTGCCATTGCAGGCTGCGTAAAATGGTGCAAATCATCTGTGAAAACACAACATGGCACACTAATTGTGCACCATGCCAAAGTCACTGCATATAATATATGTAAGTCACCCCTACAGCAGGCCTTGTAGCCCTAAGTCAGAGTGCATTATATTTTTTGTGGGGAACATAGCTACATGAGCAGCTATGCCCCTGTTCTGTCTAGTTCAAATACTAAATGGTACAAGTGAGCTAGAAGGCCATCTTACGTATATGTACTGGGCACTGGTCATTAGAAGTTCCCCAGCTACATAATGGCTTTACTGAAACCTATGGTGTTTGCTATCAAACACCTTGTATTAATACATCTGTAGTGTTACCAGTAATAGATGTATTATGACATGCACCCAGGGAGCACCCTAGAGGTACCAAGTAGTGGTCGATGACCCTCAAAAGTGGAGGATCGTCGAGCCAGTGCCAAACCCTGTGGCCTTTAGGCTCACATTCCAAAGCACTCAATCATGGCTCATTAACAGATTTTATAATGAGCCATGACTGTGATCTAAGGAATTAAGGCTGTAGGCAATGCGAGTTACTCACAGTGCCTGTCAGTGGGCCCAAAAATAAAAAATAAATGCGTACTTACCTATGCTTCCTTGCTTCCTCGTCACCTCGAATCCTCCATGAGGCTCAGTCAACTCTCTCCAAATCCTAATGCTTATCTCATGCAGCAGATGAACAGCATGAGAGCAGCACCAGGATTGGCTGGAGCGGGCTGGCTTGATGCTCCAGAAAAGGGGGTGGTGATGGACAGAGTATCTGAATTAAACAGAACACTCATACCCAGTCAACAGATCAGGGCTTGATCAATCACCGTTTTTTAGCTCACTGCACCATCCCAGCTCAGAACCTGGCTATATGAAAATTAGTCTGTCCCTGGCCCTGTGCATCATGGGAACAGGGCAGACCAAACTACCAAGCCAATTCTTATACTGGGAAGGAAACAAGCTTCCGGGGACCGGTTTCTGCCATTACAGCCGTCTTCGGCCCGGCTTGCTTGAATCCTGATGGTGCAATGAGCAAGGGACTCACATCTGAGTATACCCTTCCACGCTTATGGTGGACAAAACGATTCAGAAAAGGGGGTGGTGCAGTGAGCAAGGGACTCATGTCTGAGTATACCCTGCCACACCTGTAGTGGCCAAAAACGATTCCCCGGTGGCCCCGCTGCTTAATTCAGACAATCTGTTCATCACCACCCCCTTTTCTGAATCGTTTTGTCCACCATAAGCGTGGAAGGGTATACTCAGATGTGAGTCCCTTGCTCATTGCACCATCAGGATTCAAGCAAGCCGGGCCGACGACGGCTGAAATGCCAGAAACCGGTCCCCGGAAGCTTGTCTCCTTTCTGGTGAAGAATTGGCTTGGTAGTTTGGTCTGCCCTGTTCCCATGAGGCACTGGGTCAGACTAATTTGCATATAGCCAGGTTCTTAACTGGGGTGATGCAGTGAGCTAAATAACGGTGATGGATTCAGCCCTGATCTCTTGACTGGGTAAGAGTGGTCTGCTTAATTCAGACACTCTGTTCATCACCACCCCCTTTTCTGAATCGTTTTTGGCCACTACAGGTGCGGCAGGGTATACTCAGACATGAGTCCCTTGCTCACTGCACCACCAGGATTCAAGCAAGCCGGGCCGACGACGGCTGAAATGCCAGAAACCGGTCCCCGGAAGCTTGTCTCCTTTCCGGTGAAGAATTGGCTTGGTAGTTTGGTCTGCCCTGTTCCCATGAGGCACTGGGTCAGACTAATTTGCATATAGCCAGGTTCTGAACTGGGGTGATGCAGTGAGCTAAATAACGGTGATGGATTCAGCCCTGATCTCTTGACTGGTTAAGAGTGGTCTGCTTAATTCAGACACTCTGTTCATCACCACCCCCTTTTCTGAATCGGCTTGATGCTCCAGCAGTTACAGGATGCCTGTGCCTGCTCTCCACACAGCTATCTAGCTAGGTGGAAAATTTTACACTGCACATGTCAAGCTGGCTGTCACAAGACAGCCAGCCGAAGAGACATGCACATCGTAAATTGATGGAGCGAGCACCACTCCCCTGCTGACAGTCAGTAGCAGCCCCATCCCCAAACACTACTCGGGCTTGGAGCAGTGAAAAATAAAATAGTAATTCATTTTATTACCATTTTATTTTTCACTTTTGCTGCACTGGCAGCAGGGGGCACCGCTCCTCTGCCTTAATAGGGGGGGGCACAGTTGGAGGTGCCCCCTGAAAAACCTACCAGAATCTAGTGTGCAGGCTGACTGGTATCGTTCAGCCTGACGCCATAGACAAGTTTTGACCCCCTGCAGGTGAGAGCCCGCTCTCTCTAAGGTCAAAAACAATGTCTGCTCCGGAAGAATGTGTTCACACCTCCTCCAGCAGGATGACTAGTGATTTAGCATACTAAGACCAGGGGCTTTAGCCCCTGCCTCATTTGATATGCGACCACAGCATCCCCCAGTCCTGGGAGATGCCACCCCCTGCACTGAGGCCCATTTGGCACCAAGACAAGGGGGAATTTAGCTTTGCAGTAGGCGTGTTGCACCTACAGGCTAGTCACACCCCTACGGTGGGCTTCCTAGTGTGCTTAATGAAAGAAGGGTCCCACCATCTTCATTTTGGTGGAATTAGGAACTCTGGGACAAGGTTATACCCACTCCCCACAGGAAGTGGTCATATAGGGGGTGTAGTGACCACCGGGGTAAGTAGCACATTGGATACTTCCCTCCCCATAATGCACCTACATTTAGTATTTAGGTGGCCCCCTGACACAGTGAACTCAGATTCTTCAGCATGAAAGAAGAAAAAGGACAAAGAAGAGCCAGAGAAGGGAGAACTGTGGGCCTGCGCCCAACTTGGTGCAAAACCCTGCCTTGCTGCTGCTCCCCCAAAAATCACTGACAACAGCTCGTCCAGAAGCATAACAGCCTCTCCAAACCCTTGGAGATCTTCCCAGTACTTCATTGATCCAACAACATCTCCCTTGGAGTGGAGGAGTCACTTCCCTGAACCAGCACGCACAGACCGCATCTGCCCGGGATAGCATTCGATTGACACTTGGGCCCGCCGAGGGAGCAACACTCCAGAAAAAGGTCTTCATTGGTCCAGGAGGTCAGATCCAATGCCTTGCAAAATCTGAGGGAACCAGGACCTCCAGGAGCCGCCCAGCACCAATACCCGAGGTAACGGAGCTAGCTGTAAGCACCAAGACTTGTTTGTGTTCATTCGAAAAACCACTGCAGTAAATACTTACCTGCATGTTGAGGGATCCCAAGAGAGTCCAGCTCCATAATGAGAGTTGCCCTGCAGTGTTTCTTTTCCCTCTTTTGCAGTTACACTGAGAACCGAGAAAGCCTCTAACTCACTGACCTACCGGACAAAACCCCTCTGCACCCGAGCTCCCCAGCCCGGGATCACGTAAACCAATAGTGTCTCTGTAGTCCTGAGACCCTCAAGAGCCAAGCCTCCTTGGGTTCTGCCAGACTAGTTTCCCATTCCCCACTTGCTGCCTTTTTTCTTACAGGTACTTTTCCCCATTGCCTTTACCATGTAATGTTCAAGGCTACCACAGTGTAAACCACCTCTGGACTTGGACACCCCAGGACAAGTCAACTTGAACTTTTGGTGCTTTCTTGGACCTTGGCCCCTACTTACCTTGAGTCCATACGAACAGTCCTGTAAATTGTCTGTAAGTGTAACCATGCAATGAATGTTTCTCCCATAGGATAACATTACTGCTTTCGAGGCTCATGCCTCAAATCGGACAACTGTCACTTTCTACTGTTATTACTGTAAAAACGGATAACGTCTAAAGTACTTACCTGATTCTGATAATCTTATCAAAAATTATATAAATTATATACAAATCTATGTTATTTTTCTAAATTGGTCTTGAGTTTCTTCTTGAGTGTGTGTCTCATTTATTGGCTCTGTGTGTACAACAAATAATTAACACTACCCTTTGATAAGCGTAAACACTACCAGAAAGAGAGCATTTGGGATTAATAATTTAAGCCCTGTAAACCGATATATGTCGCCAGGACATTCTACATAGTTTACCTAATTTAGGCACATGACATCTCCATTAAATTTAAATACATAACTGATAAGTTAGTATTTTTTTACATAGCACATGATGTGCTGAATCGCTTTATGTTTCTGCAACACTACCACAGTTTCTGTGACATGCTAGCTGGCAGTAACGAAAAAACAACATATTTCTGAGTACCTGTTTACTTATCTGAGGCCATCATGTACATATCTAAGTGGGATCAAATGATATTTTTGTGTTTCCTCATTTAATAACAGACAAAAATGTCTGGCAGGAAAAATAACACAGCTGCTTTGGTGAAGCAAGAGCAGAAAGCCCCTGCAGGCTGCATATTTGTCAGTATGAGGGATGTTTACTCTCCTTGTGTCTGACTGCAGGAGATACTGCTTGGGGAGAAATTATATTTGTATTTGTCTTGGTATGTTCCGGTTCATGAAAAGGAGTCTGCTATTGTTCAATCAAGAGGAAAAAATTAATCATGGCACTCTGAATCATTTCAGCAGGAGCAGCCAAGGAAAGTCAGAAATGTCTTGCATGACCTTTTTCAGAACCTGCTGGCTGTCCGGATGAAAAGTCATTCCAAAGAAAACACACGGCTGTTCAAGAGAGTAAAATCCAGGTTTTTGTGAGTGGGATTAGTGCATGGTAGAAATGGGGCTTCTGGTTGGCTAGGTTTGCACCTAAGCCAAGCAGAACTGACCTACCACTCTAGCCAGGGTAAGCTAGTTACACACCTAGGTTAACCTGTGCTCACTCTCTGGTAGCTTGGCGCAGAGCAGGCAGACTTATAGTAGGAGACAATGTGTAAAGTATTTGCGCAACACACACAGTAACGCATGAATACACCACAAAAAGACTCCACACAGGTTTAGAAAAATCGGAATTATTTATCAATAAATTCAGAGATTTAACTTTGAAATAGATCAAGGAAAAAGCATTGCTTTCAAATATACCAGTGTGTTCACAATTTAGGTAAAACTGCAGTCTTGGAAGCCAGTGCGCTTCTCTCATGGCAATGAGGGTCCCTCTAGGGGACATGCGAACGGGATGTGCTAAAAAACAAACTTAGCTGTTTGTCACTACCAGGACATGTAAAACTTAAAAGTACATGTTCTGCCTTTTAGTTACATAGCACCCTATTCTTAGAGTTACAGAGGGCCTGCCTTAGGGGTGACTTATGTGTAATAAAAGGGGAGATTGAAGGCTTGGCTAGGTTTTGAATGTGAAGTCTAAGTTGCAGTAAACTGCGCAGACAAGCCATTCAATAGCAGGTCCGAGACAGACTTTACTTGTGTGGGTGGACCAAATATTGCTACAGGCTCACTAGTAGCATTTAGCGTACAGGCTCTGGGTACATGGGGTACCACTTTATAAGGGACTTACTGGTAACTAACTATGCTAATACGGTATACATCAATGCCACCATGTTTAGGGGAGAAGCACATGTACTTTAGCACTGGTTAGCAGTGGTAAAGCGCTCAGGGTCCTAAGGACAACAAAAAGATACAGCAAAAGTATCAGGCAAAAGGCAAAAAGTTGGGGGAAGACCACCCTATGGATGAAAGGTCTAACAGTTCAGCACTGGAAGAAAGAGACAGAGGCTGGGAGTCCCACAGGACTGTGGTGATTTAGATGCAGCAGGTAGATCTTCGTGAGGTGTGCTGCACACCTGTGTACATGCTACCGATAGCCACAGGTGAAAGGACATATTTAGTGATAAAATTGCACTTCTGATGTATGCCCTCCCCCTAGACAATTCACTAGAAAAAAAACTGAAGAAATGTCTGGGTGACTAAGGGACTGAGAATAAGGGATTACCACAGGAATCTTGTGATAATTACTCAGTCCTCCGCGTATAGTTGTTAATAGTTAGATAATTGGCCATAAAAGTTGTTTTTATGGGTTTAAGGGTTGTTGTTTTTAACATTGTCCCGTGCATTGACTCCATTCTGCACTCTGAACCACTCCAATATTTTAAGAGTGTGTGACCTTCTTGTAAGATCTCATTTGCACGGTCCTTCAATTAGCACTTGCTCCTGGGCTCTCCTGAACTTGAATGTGTGACGATTTACTTTGCCAGTAAAGATAATAGTGGTTTGGCTCTGTTGCTTTGAATCACACTACATCCTGCAGCTGGGATGTTCCTTTACCAATCCTTCATGATTGTTCTCTTGAGCCCTGGAAAGGTCAGCTGTTTTCCTTCTACTATGTTAGCAGCTTTCATTGACCTGGGAAAGGGGGGCTTGCAGTTTGATACACCCATGTGGAGCGGGACCACACCATCACCCTGTGGAAGTGAGATACATACACCCACATTTATTAAGACTCACTCAGAGAGTGTTGCACAGCGTTGCAGGAGAATGCATTGTGTTGCATTACACCACTTTTGTGCATCATGAATGCACAGTATTTACCATACCGCACCTCATGACTCAGGGACCACAGCATGATGCAAGTCTGTAATTATGGTGCACCAGAATCCAACAAAGCTGACTTGTGTGCCCCAAGACACCTATACATGCCACAAGTCTGGTTTGCATCACGCAGTAGGCTGTTGCATATTTCAAAGTGCTAAAAGCCATGCAGCGCTCTGTAATTGGTTGTACCAACACCCAACCATCTAGCACCATGGAAGGAGAGTCTGGATGGAAGGTGGGCACCAACTCTGAAGATGGTTCACCAATCCAGGGCAAAAGAAAGAAGAAGCTAAACTTCACAGAAGACGGTAGCCTGGTATTGATAGGTGAGGTGAACAAAAATATGTATTTTTTTATCACCTCTAAATTACCCTTAGCCAAGAAAGATGCTTTATGGCAAGAAATAGTGGATAGGACCAACTTCATGGCACTGACAAGAAGGACAGTAGTAGAATGCAAAAAAGGTGGCATGACCACAAACGCAGGGCAAAAGAAAAACTGGCCAGAGACATCAAAGACTACAAAGAGGACCGGAGGAAGGCCAGATGTCCAGGAGGAGTTGAACCCATTGAAGGAGCAGGAGGCATCACTCATTCCAACTGGGATAGTTGATGGAGTCAAGGGCAGAACAGAGCTGGCATAAAGGCCCAAAAATACGTACAGGATGAGTGATAGCATCATATATGTGACATATATTTTTAAATTGCCAATATGATCCCTTACAAACATAGGGGCACATTTACTCATACATTTTGATACTGTTTGCACACACAACAGAAGCTGCTCTCATAGCAAGTGAATCACAGCAATCGAAATTGGACTGATCTGCCCCCGTATAGAAAGTGATAGAGGACTGGTCAATGACTACAGAACAACTGAAAACGGACTGAGCCTGAAATACTTACAAAGCAGAAAGAGGACTTCCACAGTGGCCATCTTGGCATGGGTTCTTATCCTACAGCCCGTCCTACTTACTGCACTGAATCATCTCCTGCGCCCTGTTCTCAACAATTTAAAGCGGGCTTATCCTCAATCCATCCTACTTACTGCACTGAATCATTGCCTGTGCCCTATTCTCAACAAATTAAAGCAGGCTTATCTTCAATTGCCTATACATAGTAACTGATAGAGAACTAATCCATGCCTACACACTAATAGAAATAAGACTGAGCTGTAGTTACCTACAAATAGGAGAAAGAGGACCTCCACAGTAGCCATCCTGCTATGGGCCTGTACACCACTGCTTTCTCAATCTACTTCACTGAAAAGACCTGGTAAAACCCCCACCCTGGCATGGGCATATGACGAACAGCCCTGCACTTTGCTTTCGCTGCTTCATTTAAGTCAGGTCATCCTGGCGCAGCAGCTTCTCCGTAAAACAAACCTTGATGGTAGTGCAGTCCTGGGGATACCTCTGAAAACGCAAACCAGCTGCTAGGGCAGTAGCCTCATCACTCCCCCCCCAACATGGCTAAGCCCAGCTTGACCTCCACGGGAGACAATTACTACACCATTATCTATCCTCCTACTCTCTCCAAATCTGCCTCCAAAGCCCTTAAACTCTCCATCCTGAAAAGTCATCCTGAGACCCTGATATCTGACCATCGTCTCTGCGCAAACCAGGGTACTGCCATCAACGATCTTATCTTCCACTCCAGGAAAAGGTCTCTCTGGCGCAATGCCTTCTTGAACCACCTCAAAGTACAAGAAGCAAGGATCATCCCCCACGGAAAAAAGCTCACAATCACTCCATCGGCAAACCTACGTGCTAACCTTACCATCACCTTATACAACAGTGGCATTATCCTGATTCAAGGGCCCCCCAAAAACCTCATCAAATTTGCAGACCTCTTCACCCACCTTAAAAACCCGTCCCAGTCCTTGCTCCCACCGGCTCACCTCCTGCCGATCTCGCCAAGTGCTCCTTGCCTCTCCCCTACCAATCTTGCCAGTGGCCACGGCAGTGGGCCACCCAGCCCTGTCACCTTGCCACTTGCGCATCCCAATCACTGCGTGCCTGTACCACCGATCCTAGCAAACCCTACTCTGTCGGCCTCCGAAACCCCCCCCCGCACCCCCCAGGACCTACCTCTCAGGTCAACCCAGCTGCGGTATCACACATCCCGATATCACACATCCAGCACATACCACCATAGGCGTCCTGAAACGCTTAACCTCCTGCCCACATAAACACTGCACTCGCCGGGCTACTGATACTCCCACTAGGGCCTACAACACTAGTATGCAAAAGCCTAACATGGTCCAGCCCACTGATCGACTAAGCCCCAAACCCAGGTTGCAAAACCAATCAGATGTAATCGCCCTCACCCCTTCGGCACCCTGTCCACATGATCATCCCTCTCACGGGGACGCTGAACGTCCACGTAAACCCACCTCTAGGCCACCAGCACATACTATCAGAACCGCCCCCTTGAATCCGTCCCCCTGCTTGCCAGAACATACCTTTCTAAGAGATATTGATAATCTGCACCGCAGATCCTCCAAATTAACACAGAGCATCCAAAAATCCATTCTGGACCTAAAGCACCTCCTTCACATCACCGAACTCACCTTTTCGAATCTCAGGCTCTCACAGAATACAACCCACATTCCCTTCATGAAGCCCATCCTTCACCCTCTACCCCTATCCCTGAGAACCTGCGCCCACGCAAATAACCTTGTCACCTCTCGGAGAAGGAAATTCTTGCTCTCCTCCACACCTACAAACCCACCCCTGGCACGACCAATCCCTCTGAACTCACGGAGGAAGAAGTGGCTGACCGCCTCACTAGTTACGACTCTGCTTTGACAACCCCACGCCCCTTACACCTGAGGGAAGAACACCCTATCTGTACGGTTACAACCAACCCTCACAGATCTGCTACCATCTGCACCAGAGGGGTGGTCAACAGGACCCCTCTTAACACCGCTACGCCACTAAACCCCTAAACTAACCCAAACAGATACACAAACAAAAGCTTTACAAGACAATACACTGATGAACACATAAAGTATACATAGATAACACTAATAGGCAATACTATTCACTAACTCAACAAGTTAGACAAGCCACTAACTCCTAATTCCTTCCACCGACCAGCAAAAACACTACACACAACCACCAAGGGTAAAGAGAAAGTGAATCTAACTTTCACACACTTCCTGGTATGTAATTGCGTCATTTCCAGGGTTCATCCATCCAATGTGTGTAGTTTGGATTCTATTTTCCAACACAAGGGCCATGCAATGCGTGTTTGCGCTACGCAGTGTCCTATTTTACCGCGCAGAGGCCCCACAATACATGTTAGTGCTGCGCAGCATCCCGTTTCAACACATAGGGGCCACGTAATACAAATTTGTTCTACGCAGCATCCCATTTTACCACACAGGGGACACACAATACATTTGTGCTACATAGGGTCCTATTTTACCATGCAGGGGCCACACAAGACGTTTTTGTGCTACACAGTTTCCTAATTTACCACACTAAGGCCACCCAAAACTTTTGAGCCGTGCACTGTGGTATCATTCTACCTATAATGCAACGTAGGCAGTACACACACTTTACCCAACATTTAATCAGTAGTGACACTACACAGCCCAGCTATGCACCTTGCTGCATGGCATTGTGTGACAAGGACACAGCAGAAACATCAGATAATTACAAAGATATATTGGGGGTTGGGAGCACATTGCCTCACAGTCCCAGCACAATTTTCACCTTTGCATCCTGGTAAATGCAGTACACAGTTCAAACTCATTTCAAAATTAGCTGGAGTTTTTCACCAAAATTGGTGCAGATGTCGCTGTATATCTCTAGACACGTGTTTCTGGGATGAGCCTGTCATCAGTAGAGAGCAGCAGTATTAGAATGCAAAGAAAAATCATCTGGGGTTGCTGGAAATGCTTCCAAGTTTCTCTCAGCTCACAGTACCACTCACGGGCACACAGGTGCATCTCCAAAGCTCTATATCAAACTAAAGACCCAGTCCAATCTGTGCTATTATAATAGTGACAACCAGGGGGGTATATACTGGAAACCTTCTCCCCACTACACTCTCATAAGCTTTATAAGGAGGTACTGCACTGTAGCTACGCTCAAATTAAAACACCTGTTCTCCCGGGCAACACCTCAGAACATCCACTCACAATGAGCCAACAACAGGTTGGTCACAGACGTCCACTACAAAAATAGACGTTCCTCATAAACGTGAAAAAATATGTGTGAGAAGCAAATGACCCCTCACGGAAACACCACCATCGGGGTAACTGGTATGAAATTTCCAGACAAGCCCCTGTCTCATCACCGGTGATCACTTGCTTCTCAAAGAAAAGTGAGAGGAAAGAAAAGGAGTGTCCAAAACAAACAACATATAAAGTGACAAATGGTGAAGTACAGAAAATTCTGTTAGTGACAAACAAACACAAATCACAGAGTGCTTAAAAACACACTGCACACCAGTCCCTTAACTAATTTTATTCATAGGGCGGTGATAGTGTGCACTTTAATGCTAAAAAGGCTGGTAGCTAATCATGCATACCATTACCTACTGCCAGTGCCGACATGTTTCACTGCTATATTACCTTTAGCAGTTTCATCAGGGCTGCACTCAATTGCTGCCACTTCACTCTTATGGACACTAGTTCTAAAAAATGCTGCCAAGGGAGAACAGGTAAAAGGCATGTTTAAAAACACGTGAACCCTGGGGTGGCAAGAAGCAGAATATAATAATAATGTAGTGTGTGGGGTATTACCAAGAGTCAGCCACGCTACTCATACCGGCTGCTCAGGTCTCTACAAGGTCCCTGGGTACTGCTAACCTGGAAGTATCCCTCGATCCTTGGACTATTAAGCAATCTGCCAAGAGAAAACACGCTCGGTGTCAATGGACTTGTAAGTTGTTATAAGATGGACGCTGCACTACTATCTGACCTGGTGCACACTCCAAATACAACTTAAAATGCTGTTGCCATTGTCACCCATAACCAGCAGCACAGCGTCTCCAAACCGTGAAACAAGCGCATGAATCATGGCGAACTCACAACCTTTCAAGATCATTCAGTACTAGATTAGCACCTAAACACATACTACTCGTGAGCCCCCCTGGACTCGTAGTATTGTACTAACGAATTACTCAGCCGGGAATCGCCACATGGCTTTCTGGATATTGCCCATAACAATAACAAACTCCGCTGAGTATCGCCTCATGGCTTTCAGGGAATTGCCCAAGGTACCAACACATTCGAGCAAAATATGCATTCAAAATGCAGGTTACTAGTACTTCCCTGCCAAGTCTTCCATTCACGCGACTGCTCCTCACCGTCAACCGGCTAGGAAGGCACCTTTCCTCAGCCATGCCGGCTGATTCTGTCGGCAGCCTACAAACGCGCGGTGCGCGAGGGCCCGCCCCTCAGCACATCACGTGAGCGCGATCGAAAAAGTGGCGGCCATCTTAGCCTAGTCTCGTTATGGGTATACAGCAAGGCATTACCCACATAATGTTATAGAACAATCCCACAAGGTGCCGCACTATCAAGCTTGGGGAATAAATCGGTTAACCTAAGCGTTGTGAGCTATTTGGCTAAATCATTTGGGCAAATGGGGCCATGGAAATCAGGAGGGTAAAGATGTTATTCGGATGTTACTCTGAGAGGAGGAGCTGGGGAGAGATAAAGATAAACCCAGTTCGCGGCCCAAATTTTATTAGTACCTAAAATGCTGTAACACATTTAAAAAGGCAACTGAACTTATAAAAGGGTACGGTACATGTAATGCGTTTCCTGTTGTTCTACATAAAATCAAAAAGTCAGGGCCCCTACATGTACCCTGTGCTAAAGCGTAACAATTACATCTCTACAAGATTGGGAATGTACAGGAGCACCTCTAGTACATGGGCACGAAAGTTACAAATACCAACTCATGCTCCTAAGGTACGCTAGTCAAGGTGATACAGAGGAACAATTATGTCAGTACAGAGTGTCCCTCATAGTTTTATCCTGTTCCACTCTATAATTTCATTGAGCCCTATCCTGTCTGTTTTCTCGCTGTAAATCCAGCGTGCTTCCTTCGCTAAAAGGATACCTTCACTGTTCTGCGGGGAACCCCTGATCTACTCAAGCAATGTCCAATTAAATGTATGTTTCTCAGTAAAACAGTGTTGAACAAGTTTAGTAGTTAGTCTACCCGCTCTGACAGTACTCAAATGTTCCTGTATGCGTACCTTGATCTTCCGGGACGTGAGCCCTATGTAGTGGAGACCGCACTGACATGTTAGCCTGTAAATCACCTGAGTATAGTTACAATTGCTAAATTGATTTTGGAACCACTCTCTGCCAGAGACGAGTGTCACACTTTTGCTCTTCTTCGTAAGTGGACACACAGAGCATGTACCACACGGAAAGAGGCCATTAGGTATGGTGGAATTGCAGTCCATACGTGTACCGTGGCCCTTCGAGTGTACCAGTCTACCTTTCAAATTGGTCGCCCTTTTAATCGCAAATCTAGGTGGTGGCATACGGAACTCGCTGTTAGACATCGGGCCCATTGCTCCGGAGGAGCGCATCCCCCTAATCGCCATTTCAATTTCCTTTTCAGATGGTAAATCATATAATAAAGGGTCTCCCATTAGTACGATATACTTATTTATCATTGCATTATCTGCAGACAGATCCTGAATAAAGCTCGCCCGATGAATTACAAATCACAGTTTTAAAACAAAATAGTGTACTGTGGAGTAAAATTCTCTATCCGGTGTTTAAGCATTGCTATGCAAATAAATTTGTTCCCCCATTTTGGAAGGGAAGTATAATACTCCCTCTACTTAAGAAAGGAGATCAAGAAGCTCCACAGAACTATGGTCAAATTGCACTTTTTGACTCAGTGGGTAAAGTTTTTGCTAAATGCCTTTTGTATCAGATTAATGATTTGATAGTTGCGGTATAACTGTTACCGTTGGAGCAAACCGGGTGTAGGACAAGACATGGAACAATTGATAATCTAACTGCATTACAGGTAATAACTCAAAAATATGTCGAAGTTAGAGGAGGAAAAGTGTATACAGCCTTCATAGATTTCTTCACAGCATTCGCTAAAGTAGATTGTTTCTTGCTGTGGAGAAAACTGTTAGACCTGGGTATGCTGGCTACCCTTTTGGAGTTAGTTCGGGCTCTCCATACGGATACTTGGTGCAGAGTCCTAAGAAAGAGGTCTCTCCCAAACCATCCCCACTGCAAATGGCCTAAAACAAGGATGTTTATTAGCTCCTTTACTTTTCTTCCTATATATTTCTGATCTTCTTCACAATCTGGCTCAAAGTGAGGGTATTTCCCCGTTATTGGAGGGAAAACCGATTGCATGTTTACTTTATGCAGACTACATAATAATATTTGACTTAACACCTAGGGGATTAAATAGTCGTCTGCAGATTAAATTTGCATAATCCCACTATCTAAAGATTAGTATATCTAAAAGTAAAATTGTGTGCATGCACGGAAGAAAAAAGCTGCAGTATGGAATTTTGTATGGTCTGTGGGTGGCCAGAAATTGGAATTTGTAAAATCTTATGTTTTCCTGGGAAAAGTAGTATGTGGCAACCTAAGTGATAAAGCCTATACAGAAAGTAACATCCGTAAAGGTACCACACAGGGGAAAAGTTTGGGCTCCCTCTATAGATCTACTGGAAAAAGACATTTCGCATTCTTGTTAGAGGTTTTCCGTGCAAAAATACCTGCCTCTTTATTATATGGTATTGAATTGCTTGACATAGAAAAATGTTTTTTTTAAATACAACAGAAATACACATTTTAAGGAGCCTAGCCTCAGTCAACTCTGCTTGCCCAGTGGCTGCCCTAAGGTTAGAATTTGCTTTAAGAAGCAATTGGGTACAGGGTCTTGCGGGGATAGTGCGATGGGTTGCAGGCCTGGTAAAGGGTGATCCTGGCACACTAAGATTTTTAATCCACAAAGAAATATTAGAAAATCTGACGAAACAGTCATTAGTTCTTAACATTATTTAGGATTGCTGTTGATTTGCTTCAACGGGATGAGTCTCTGCTTTTCCCCCTCTCGCCATATCAATTAAGGGCCATCTTGAACCAGGCTACCAGGGAATTAAGTTTCACTAGGGATAGGGATGCTTGCATCCTAAAGAGGGGTATCCATCCGTCTATAGAAACCTGTGAGATAAATAAAGCACAGACTTATATTTCCTGGAACCTGCCCCATGGAGTGTGCCTCTTCTGGCTATTATTGAGACAGGGTATGCTCCCTTTAAATAATGCGCTGCCTAAATGGTATGGTTCTCCCCAGAGCTGTAATCTGTGTACTAACTCCATTCAGGGCATTAATCATGTGTTATTTATTTGCCCCGCTTTATTATTGTATCAGCCTAAATGGATGAGACCTATTTGTCTACAATTATCTATCCTCTCAGCATCAGCACTAATTGGTTCTATTTATGAGCCACCAAATGAAATGTTTTGTGATAGGATTTTTAAATTTTTGTGTTTTATAAATTTGTATTAAATGATATGTAGGAAGCAATTATTAACTTTGGTTGTAACCTGATGTTTTAGCGTTAAGGGCATATAAGGATATTTTAATTATCTCCTAATGTATAAGAAACTATGTTGCACACAACTTTTATATGTAGTTGGTCATTCAATTTATGTGGATGTCTTTGGAGTTCCAAGAGCATAAATAAATAAACTTGAAACTTGAGAGTAACTAGATTCTTTATACCTATCACATTATGTGACACAGTAGGTGTGCTGAGAAGGTGTGTTTATACGCCACATATCCACCTACACACATCACCTCTTCTCCTTTGTTAACCCCTCCCCTGCTGATGACAGAACCGCTCCGTCATCAGCTACGGTTGGGCTGTGCTGATGACGGAGCGGTTCCGTCATGGCCCGGGTGCCGTGCCTGCGCGGCGCTGATTTCGCGCCTGCGCGGCCGTTGTATTGAGCGGGGCGAGTCATGACGGAACCGCTCCGTCACCAGCACAGCTCAACCGCGGCTGGTGACGGAGCGGTTCTGTCACCAGCATGCGGCCGCCGCGCGGCCGCCCAGCCCCGTTAGCGCTGCGCCGGATTAGCCGCCGCAGCGAAAGGGTTAATGTTCAACACATTCAGCATGGATCGTGAAGTCTGGACCTGTATTATGGACTGCCTATTTGTATAGACAACGTCTGCAATATGACTGTGTGCTGGGATTAGGATGTGTAATGTTATCTATACTACTATTATAAAGGAAGAACTTTGAACCTTTGAGGCGGGTAAACTCGGGAACCACAGCGCCAATCCACACACCCGATACATCGTTGTAATCGTCAGGGTGTGCAGATGGACATAGGCTATATAAACGTAATAAATATACGGTATATAAAAAATTTACCGAACAAAAAGTAGTCCCTTGGGAGAAGTGCCGGCTGCGACGTGCGTGCCCGACGTGAGGAGCGCGGGGAGGAGCGGCGTCCAGGAGCGAGAGGAGGACCGGCGGACATGGCGCAGGGAGGAGCGGTGAGGAGCGGCGGACAGGCGGTGAGGAGCGGCGGACAGGCGGGGAGTAGCGGTGAGCGGCCGATGAGGTAGGTTACTTATTTATTTATTTAGGAGCGGTGAGCGGTGGAAAAATGAAGCAAAAATGAAAATCGTGAGCAAGAGGAAGCAAACAGAGCATTACAAAAGTGAGCCAAACGGTGCATTACAGGAGGAAAAAGTTACGTGTGCAGGTTACAAAAGGGTAGAAAATAAACATAGAGGTATAGGAGGAAAAAGTGACGTGTGCAGGTAGCAAGAGGAAGCAAACGGAGCATTCAAAAAGTGAGCCAAACGGTGCATTACAGGAGGAAAAAGTTACGTGTGCAGGTTACAAAAGCATACAAAGTAAACATAGAGGTATAATACTGCAATATATGGAGGAAGGCTCCGGGGGACCCACGGACAACGTCGGGGCGGGCTGGGGCCCTGAAGCCTAATTGCTCCCAGACAACGTCGAGACGGGCTGCTAGTATCTAAATATTCATGAAATAATTCATCTTCAGGAGATTCGGGACATTGAGAATGCCTACCTATATCGTTTTGCCACTCACTGTTCATTGGGGTACATTTCAAATTGTAAGTGCTGTCCTTCGGGTGGATTGTTATGATGTGTCTTAGTCTGTTTTCCCTTTCTTCCTCATGTCATGTAGCTTGATGGAATGTTGGGTTTATGACATTCTGTGGTTCCTTATCAGTTGGAGAGTGGCAGTCGCTGATGTGTACATGGGGTTCCTTTGCTCCAATAAACTTCTCCTAAAGATCTTTATTTGTCCCTGACTCTTCTGTGGAATTCCCCTACCTCATTTTGGCGACAGATGGGATGCTTCATCACAAACATATAATTGTTCCTGCACTCTGGAGCGGACTACAGGAACCCTGTGTACTGTTGGTAACCCTGAAGCTGCTGGGGTAGGAATGTTTCCCTTCCCTCCCTTTGAAACAAAGCAATTCTTCTGACATTCCAAACCCGCATACGGTCCAATATCACCGAATTGTGACCAACCAGAATGATTTTGTGAGGCCCTCGAAATTTTGAAAGACCAGCCCTGACACCACCAAGTTATGACCTTCTTGGTTGTGGAAAGTCCCTTCTTCTTCTAAACACAACGATTATTCTCCCAAAGATTCTTTTATTCTCCCAAAGATTCTTTCAAGTGAGTGGCTTAGTAAAAGTGAAACCTGGTGGTGTAAGGGCTGGTCTTTCAAAATGTTGAGGTCCTCACAAAATCATTCTGGTTGGTCACAATTGGGTGAAATTGGACAATACAGGTTTGGAATGTCAGAAGAATTGCTTTGTTTCAAAGGGCATGTAAAACTTCTCCACCTTTAGTTTAGATTTGTCTTTTTCAACTAACCTGTCAAAACCTTTAACGGCTTCTCCTTGTGAAATACTTACTGAAAAGAAATGTTGTAACAAAAATACTGTCATGTCTTATGGTAACTTGGAGAAGAAGAAAATATGTGTTTCTTCTCCAAAATGGCTAAATGATAATGTAACTTGTTGATGCATTCGCTTTTGTTCCTCTGTTTTTTGTTTGTTTGTGAAGGGGTGGGTGGTGTGTCTTGTCGTGGGTTGTTCTTTTGTGTCTGTCTTGTGTCTACCTCGTTTCCAATGTTTTGTGTTTGACAGAAGGGAGATGTGTTATGATGTGTCTTAGTCTGTTTTCCCCTTCTACCTTATGTGTCATGTAGAGTGATGGAATGTAGGGTTTATGACATTCTGTGGTTCCTTATCAGTTGGAGAGTGTCAGTCCCTGATTTGTACATGAGGTTCCTTTGCTCCAATAAACTTCTCCTAAAGATCTTCATTTGTTCCCGACTCGTCTGTGGAATTACCCTTCTTCATGGACTCTTGCTGCTGGTTAAAGTTTAGATTTATTCATCAACCCAAGTTCTAGGTGCACAGTGAAAGGACATGCAGCCTGATTCATCAAGAATCTGGCCCTTTGCGAGTGCGATTTTTGCATTTAGGATTCATCATCCCAAAAGCAAAAATCGGTAATAGCGATGTCGCTATTTTGCTAGGAATTACAGTTAAGGAATCTCTATTTGAGATTCCTTAAATGCAATTCATCATCCATTTTTAAATTGCAAATTCGCAATTTTGGCCCTCTATTTATCGCGAGGTCAAACCTCGTGGTAAATAGTGAAAACTTAGAAAAATGCTTTGAAAAACATTTTTCTAAGTTGCATGTTGCACACAAACATGTCCTTTGGACATGTGTGTGCGCAACACCTGTTTAAAGTTGCATTTTAGGGGTGCTACAGGGTGTCCTTTGGACACCCCTGGCACCCTTTAAGTCGCTATCTTATTTGCGATTAGCAAATTGCTAATCGCAAATAAGGAATACTCCCCATTCATTCCTATGGGCCTTTTGGCCCATAGGAATGAATCGGGAGTATTCCTTATTTGTGATTAGCAATTTGCTAATCGTAAATAAGGAATATGTAGGAATTGCATTTTATTTTGCGATTCCTACATGAATCCCGTTTTGCGAGTCTGTAATAGCGATTCCTTATGAATCGCTATTAAAGACTCGCAAAACGGTTCTTTGATGAATCAGGCTGATGGTTGTTGTGCAGCTCAAGCTGTGCAGCAATTTTTTGCTTATTTTTTTTTTGGTTGGAATTACATTCCCAAATTTAAAATGCTAATTCGAAATCTATGCGCCATTCTAATTAGGAATTCATGGTAATTCCAAATTAGAAAATCTAAACTCTTGGATGCTTTGCATTTACATTATGCTGTAGGAAATTAAAATGCACCACCTGAAATTTACACAGATTGATCCATGTCCCATCGTTTCCAAATTCTTGTTTGTGCTTACGATTCACCAGTGTTTAAACATCACAATGCTCCCAAACCCTTGTTTGTGCTTACAACCCACTTCTCAGAATAATATTATCTCTAAGGCGTGGTTTGGACAGCGCGGTAAATTGGTGGCTTAACCCGGTTGCTCCTGCTGTGACAGGCAATATTCCGTAACCTTAGCAGTCCCAGATTCATCATCTGCAATGTTGATGACAGATTCCAGCATGGGAACAGCGGGGCAATTGAAAATATCTTCCATCTCTAAAACAAAAACGTCCTACGCCTCCGTATATCGCCTCAGAGTTTCTTCCCCTGGCTCTGTGCTCATTGATTTCGAATATAGCTGCTTGGAAGAAAGTCGGGGTGCGGTGTCCTGACCTACTACTCTACTCGGCCACAAGTAAGCATCCTTTCTTTATATTAACCCACAAGTACGAGACCCTGAATTTGTTTCACCGCCGGTACCCCGCTGTGCCTCGCAACAATACCAGGCTATAAATATACACTATTAGGGATGCCAGACACCAAAATGGTGGCACCCCGGATGGCTCTGAACTTTTCCTTTGCTACATCCACACTGCCCCAAGACCACTAATTACACCAGAGCATCAGAGCATCTGGCACCGGCTCCCCTGCACCCACTGGAGCCCTGCAGCAGCCCTGCTCCCTGAAGTGGCAAGAGCTTCATGAAGTCAAATAGAGCCCTACACTCAGAAGGTCATCAAGGCTCCTCTAATACAGGTGTAGGACATATTGCAACAAGGCTCTAAAACCATTATGACCTCTTTGATAACACAATATACCAACCGATATGCCTAGTGTCATTCATGATCACTTACGATTACCCTGAAACATAAAGCATCCTAGGGAGACCAGCAAAGATAGCAGCAAGGCTTTTCTGGGCTAGGACTCCAAAGCACCAATCTACAGAATAATCAGTCACTTGCCAGGAAGGAAATGTGACTGATCACGTATATGACTGGCCACCCTCTGACAAGACATTGAGTCTTATTATGACTTACTAAGATTTCTAACAGCCTCACCCATGCCTCTTCAAAGCGCCTCCTAATCTCAGTATGCTGCCTCTAATCTCTTGGGTGAGACCTTACACACCAATTCTGCTGATGTTGGTTCTGGTGACAAAAGCGCTATCCGCCACAGCTCAACTCTTCGTTACTCTGAGCAGTAAATTAACATGTGGGATGAGACCTTTCCCACTAACAGGGGTGCAAGGAGAGACACAGTTTTACGACATCCTTCGCCTCTCAACCTCTTAATGCTGCCAACGTTCACTAACTATAAACGATCACGAAGCAGAGCCAACAAACTACAATAGACCCACATTTAACTCATTTGGGACACCCAAACATTCTCTCAGCCACTCATCATTGGCTGAAAAGGAAACAAAGACAAGTCTGAAATGCTCAAAAACGAAAACCCCGGCCACAGACTCTCCCATCAAAAGGAAAGCAGACATCACCAATACTATGGACATGATCCAGAAGAGACTTGCCAAAGTCTATGACCACACAAAATCCACCAAATCCTACGCAGACATTATGCACCTGGAACTTGGCACAATCAGGTCGGACATTAATGCCATCAACAGCAAAGTGGCTGAATCTAAGTCAAGGATCAGCACGATGGGAGACATAATGGCCAACTCGAACAAAGCCATTTAGAAACTACAAACTTCCAAGACCCTCCAAAGAGAAATGGCAGAACCTGAAGATAGGAACCATAGAGGGATCCTCCGCATTTTCGGAATGCCTGTGGGTTCCGAAGAATCAGCGAATATTTGTGTTGCAAAGTCATCCTTTGCCCTGGGCAACCCCAACTTTTTGCAGACTGGAACTGGTGGTAACTGACTCTGACTGACCCTGGGTTCTGTTTAACCAGGCACAGGGCCAGTGCCAAGCTAAAAGTAACATTAGAATGCAGTTATGACACTCAACATACACTAGGGTACACTGCGGTATGGTGGGGTACCCCTGTAATTGGCATGACTTACCCCATAAGCCCTTAGTATGTAATAGGACAGGGGATTGAAACTACCTAGAAGTCTACAGTATCCTGGGGGATGGCAGTTTAGAGGCCAGCAGATTCTCTGCCCCAGCATGTGTGCGGTGCTGAAGCCTGAGGTCAGGTTAAAAGCAGCACTGGTTGCCAGGACAGCTTTTTAAACCTAAATTGTGCCCAAACTTGTCCTTGGGGGTAGGGGCCCATAAAAATAAAACGCCTACCATGTTTTTGTATATTAGGGACCCCCAGGGTCACCCCTAGGTATCCCAGGGGTGAGGGGTCAGTTACCTTAAAGGTACACCCTTATAAAATGAGTTTTTATATGTCTGGGTAAATTACATTTTATATTTCACTTCCCACATTGTATTAAAGAGCTGCTCAAATTCGACTTTGATACTAGAAGAACTGGGTATGGAAAATCTGCATGATTTCTGCAGACTCCCCTAGTTGCACAGGGGGTGGTGGTGCTGTAGAAATTAGGGAAATACTTATAAAATATGGTTTTATAAGCCCTGGTGCTAGAAAAGTGTCCCAAGTCATTTTCCCCATTGCAAACCCTGTGGCCCATAGGTTAACATGGTAGGAAGTTATCTATACTACTATTATAAAGAGAGAACTGTGTGCTTTGAGCCAGGTAAACTCGAAAAGTACACCATCAATCGCAACACCCAATGCAGCGTTGGAAAGGGGGGTCACATAGGCTATAAAAAAAATAAATGTTATTTAAAAAATAAACAATAAAAAAAAGTAGTCCCTAAGAAGTAGCGCCGGCCGTGTGTGTTAACAACGTGCATGCTGACATCATCGGAGGACAGTTAAGTGAGGCTGACTGGAGCGGGGGCCTGGGTTTGTGCGACTGGGAGCAAGCGTTGATGTAAGGTGCACGCAAGCCTGAAATGCAGCCCCCAGCCCCCTTCTGCCCGGGCAACGCTGGGGCGGGCTGCTAGTGTATATATACATATGTTGATACATCTTAGATGACTCTACTCAGCTACCATCATACATCACCAGATTACACATCTATGCTTCGCTCATGCCTCTGATATATGTTGTTGCATAGGAACCCCTCCTTACACATTTACTATACCAATTATTAAATTCAATGAAATATGGCTAACAACTTAGCACATTTCTTGGTTTTAATTGACACAAACACAACAACATAATATTCATATATGTTGTAATAAATAGACATGTACATTGGCTGTGAGTTTTGCCAAGGAATTTTTGGTTGGAGATATTTTTATACTGATGGCCTTACGTCTTTGTGTACGCCTGTGTTGGCCATGCCTAGCATTCTGACACATTTCCATCATTGAATTGCACTGCATGATGGTGTGTCGCGCAGTGATATGTTAGTAAATCCCACTACTTTAAGGTTGCATTGGATTTTCTGTGGAACACCTACCTTGCATTGATTAAATCCGGTGTCACGCAGGCCAACCCCGTGCATCACTTGCACTTCACGCATTCCCAAAAATAAGCAGCAAGGCTCCTGCGTCAGTTGGTAAATTTGACTTGAGAACTTGCATTGTCTTTTGTCACCTTGTGTGATACAAGGGCTTGATAAATCTGAGCCTCAGTTTGTTGTTCCGCCCTCTTGTCTGGAAACACATTACTTTTCCTAATCCCTCTCTGATCGGGGAATCCCACATGGTGGACAGAAATACTGTCTGCTCCGGTGGCCCGTGGAAAGAATATCTTGTGTAATGAAATCCTCTGTGTTCAATTTCAGCTTGTCATCCTCAACATGAACTCTGTGGTTATTTGGTTGTGGTTATTTGGTTTCTAAACAAGCCCGTGCCATTGTCAGATCTTGTATCTAAACTCAGGACTGCAAATGTCTTTAGAAGATTGGAATGTTCAAAGCCCCTGTAAAGGCAATACAGTGGAAGATGGGCAATGGTGGCTGGTGCGTGCCTCCAGGTCTAACATTCCAGTGTGGCATTCCAGTGTTCTCCATGTTTAACTTAGAACATTCTGCACTCAATAAGTAGGCAGCTCTAATAACCTAGTTTTTAGACTCAGGCTGTATCAGCTGTTAGAAAACAACAATGTTGGAGCTTCAGGGAAGACAATGGAGTGGCTCAGGGCCACTGATGGGTGATATGCACATTCTGTTCCAACATTCCATTTCTATTTCTCTCAATTTAATTTAGAACATTTTGCACTCAACTGGTGGAATGTTCAAATGACATTGTAGCTCATCTGCCTCTGATTGTATCAGTTGTTCAAGTACCTGCTGCTTGATATAAACTTTCACATGCAGTTCAGGCCTATCATTTGGGTACACTGATAAATGAGTTGAATTCCCTCCCTAGCCTTGCTGGCTGTGGGTTTGCAAATGCCACTGTGGCATCGAAAGATCTGGCACTTTGGCCTTGTAATTCATGGTTTTGTCTTTTTGTATTAACAAATCATCCAACATTTTCCATGTTACTTCTTTTACAGATCTCAAGGTGTCCCATGTTAGGGATGATGAGTGTATTCCTTGCTGGGTACTCATCACATCCCAGAACTGGCACTGTCAGTGCCTGGAACACACAAACAGACCCATACAATGACCCTGTCATGCTGGCCCATCTCTCACTGCCGAGGGATTGGCCCAGCTGGCATGGTCAGGTGAGACTGCTTGATTGGGCCAATTTTGTGTGGTCCTGTCACGGTCTAAGGGCCAAAAACACTGACCCACATACTGAACGCTTCTAGCTGGCCCATCTGGTAGTACCAGAGTGGGAGACATGCCAGTTCAAAACGGAACCATGCACCAGGCCCAGGCGTTCTATGCATAATATGAGCCCTGATTCCCTGCCAGCAGCCAATCAGAATGATCCTCACATATGAACTCTTTCTTTTTTGTTGCTTTTTTTTTTAAAAATAGTTGTCAGAAATTTAATGATATGCATTGTGTTCTCTTTGGGGTCATTGCTATATGCAGTTTCTTTTGTCCTGAAGATGGTCTGAGGGATTTACATCATAGAAGACCGAAACGTCGACTGTACTGTCCATTTCCCCAATTACTGATGTATTTGAAGTGATTGCTTTATTTATTAGGATATATGTCACTTTTTTGATTAAACTAGGAATGGATATTTTTACCCATGAACCTTAGGTTAAAATGTACTGTACTTTTTTCATCTGTATGCATTGAATTAACTTCAGTTTTGATTGTACCCCGCTAACTTTGATTTACTAATGAAAATATATTTATATATTGACTATAAGATATTCACGTGTGGGTTTTGTTATTTTGATCCTCTGCGCATTGATTGCACAAGTTATTCAATTTATTTTACTACTGGTTCAAAATTTGCAAACATTTGAACTATCAAAGAATTGTTTTAAATATAACTTAGAAGAAATCATATTTCCTGAACAAAATCCCTTGTTGGCACACTTTACCTGATATTACCTGATTCCATGCCAGCAGCCAATCAGAATGATCCTCACAAAGGAACTCTTTCCTTTTTTTGCTTTTTTTTTTTAAACTAGTTGTCAATAAGAATTGTTGAAAGAGCCTGTTATTTACACAACCTGCCTGGCCGCAATTCCTGACACTCAGAATAGCTGGATATGAACTACTAGAAACTCGCACGTGGGCCAGCAATCTTGAAATTATCCAGAGTGCACTGCAGGATATTTGTTACCCCTTTTGGCATATTTTCAGTCCAATGGTTTACAGAATCAGAGCCTCCCGAGCAAGAAAGTTTCACTTTGAGATTCGCTTCAACACACTGTTGACTTAAGATTCCACAGCCCTAGTGGCAACTCTGATTGAAAGATCCCAGGGCTGGTGCGCAGAGATTTTTTTTAAACTGGCTAAGTGGCGTTTACACTACCGTTAACTTTGTTCGTTTGCACGGGTTTCTTGTCGAAGTGCTCCTGTTGCTGATTTACGAAGAGTGTAGACTGAGGGTCCTACCAAGCCCCGGTTTCTTTCATGATGTCCTGCAAGTACCTGAATGTTAAAAGAATTAAATAAAAAAAACAGGCCTGGCTGAATACCTCACATTCCAGATGCTAAGACTTGGGAGTTCTGCGTTATTTCAGCAGTTATGAGCGGGCGCCAATCTGCACCTGAGCTTAACTCGCTCGCGTTCTCAGTCTCGCGCCTGCACCTGTTTCAGTGGGAATAAAATGTGTTACTTTTCGCATTTGGACCAACTTCTCAGAGCATGGTTAAGGGCAGCTTGAACAACCTATCCGTGGCGCGTGGTTCCTTCAGAGTTGTTGGTAAATGTCTTCACGTCATAGCGTAGTACTGGTCCGCGCAGAGCTCGTCTGCCTCAGTCTCGGGGCCTCTGTCGCAGAGGCTGGGACACATCTACTCGGCGCCCGCAGACAGACACCTGGCGCTGCGCACTGAAGTACATCCACGGGGGCACTGAGGCGGGGATCCCCTGGCGCGGCGCACTGACTTCTCATCACCCACGGGGTCTCGGAGACGGGAATACCTTGGCACGGCGCACTGACACTGCTCATGGGGCGCTGCGCACTGACTGCTCATCACCCGCACCGCGCGCTGGAGCGAGCAGGGTCTCCTCAGTCTTGGAACGCGTCCGCGCCACATCTGGAATCGATCTGCGCGCGGCGCTGGGCGGCCCTGGAGCTGAGAGCGTGGATTTGAGCTGCGCGTGACATGGCACGGAGCGAGGGTCGCCGGTGAGAAGACGCGCTCTACCCGCCTCTGCCTTCGTTTGTGGCTCCTGCTGTCAGCCCTCAAGGTGAGTGGGGGAGGGTGGCCGGACAGGCTGGGGGAAGCAGCTCTTATTACAACCGTGTTGTTGAATTATAAAGAAATCAATTCTACATCAGTGCGTTTTTCATCCGAAACTACTCTCTGAGGTTGAACAAGTGTTATTTGGACTGCGCTCCCTTTTACCGTTATGCATTGTCTGTAATTTTGACAAAACACACGTGGGCAGTGTCTCATTGCTTAGAAGGTTAGACGCAGTTAGTGCCATATTGTCGGGATTATTTTAATTTGTGGCTCCCCAGGCTGCGTAGGTGCAGTTCTGCCGATGGACTTACCTTTTGGGTCTGTTTTCAGGTTGAGGTACTTTCAATTGAGTGAGTGATTGCATGCATTCACCTAGTGTTCATTGCAGAGGACGACGCTTCAAGGCGCTAGACAATATTATCTGGTTATGGGAACTCACATTTGGAACCTGTGTTGTGTTTGGGTGACACATTTGCAGAGCTTTAAGTGGGATTGAAAAACTCAAAGGGGAGTGGCTGAGGCAATTAAGGGCGTGGCTTAAAACCACCTAAGCTAGAAATCTGTGCATAGCATAGTGTACCCTCCACCTGGTATTACGCTGTTTCTGTCATTGCATGCAGACATATAATACACCAAGTAACATTATACCGACAACAAGCTAGAACGATTGGCTATGCCAATAGTTGTTAGTTGCATAAGATACTTAAGCAACAACTATGGCTTCGTTGTATAGAACACTGAAAAGGCTTCAGTTCTGAAATGATGAGACCATGAAAGAACTATGAAGAGTCTTTTGAAGTTGCCCCAAAGGCAGTGAAGGGTGGCGCTGCTGCAGATTATATTTTTTCAGCGAGAGTGAAGGCAAAATCGGAGGGTCGATAGAGACGCCTCTCAGCACCTGCTTTTTAGAACTGTCGGTGCTTGAGAACCGACAGGACCCGGCCCACTTAAAGCCCTGCACATGTGGATGTCGAAAAGCCACGAAGAGACCTACATATGTCAAGGTATCAAACAGTCGTGTTTGCGGCCAGTCTACAGCACTACTAAGCTAAAGCATCAAACGACCAAACGCTGTATAAATGCCAACAACGAAACATAACATTAGTGGGATGCTTGATGGATTACTGCGAATTTCCATGTAGCGAGAAATATGCTGCCCATAGGATTCGTTATATTTATTTGTATATAGTTATTGATTTTCTTTTATGTCAGCGGCTGTCTGCCTGTGGCTGCTGTAGGGTACATTTGGATGACATTATATGGGTGGTACTTGGGGATGCCGTGCTGTTGAGGTTCATTCCATTGCAGTCAGAGTTCCTGTGTTGGGCATTCGTCTTCCAGTGCCCACATCCGAGTTGCCCCCGGGTAGCCTCCTGTTGAAGTGTGCAGCTGATTTCAGCATAGTGTGAAGTATGCATCACATGCCCTTACTTCGAAGAGCGCGTGCCTAAAAACTCAGAGTGCAGCAGAATTCTTTATTTGATGGCACTTTCCAAAGCTAAACTTAATGTATTGATTGTGATTTACATTTTTTCTTTGATTGCCTAAACTATCTGTATCTGTCTTTAAATTGCCACACAGGATGGTCTAAGTAAAAGTCCCTCAGACCATAATGCCAAGCATCACCACACAGCACTTTAAAACAACATACATTAAGTTCTAACTTTGAACATACACCTAACGTGTCAGAATATGCAATTAACTTGTTATAAAGATGTCCATCAGCACATATCAGTAGCTCACTACCACACATGTAAATTTGTTAGGCAGTCAGCCCCTGTGGCAACCGAGGAAATACATGTAACCAATTTGGCACTCCTCTCCACTCTCACCCACCCAAAAAAACAATCCCAACTCATTACAACTGACAGACTCACATCACTCTGCCGACGGAGGGCACCGGTCCACGAAACTGAATCAGAGTTCAGGCTGCAATGGAAGCATTTGGAAAGTCATATTCAGAATACAAAACAATGCCTCAGTGCCACACTAACGGTAATTGACAGTAACAAAAACCCCAATAACACTACATTGACGAAAAATATCACGGCAGTCCGAACTGTACCTGCTTGGTGAAATCAACAGTTGCTACTTACCTTCTTTTCACCTCGATGTATATTCTCTTAAAATCTCTTCCAAGTCTGAACTTAGAAATGTTGGTGCTGTGGGCGCCGTGACCTTTAGCCCCACCCCTTCCTTTAGAGTACAGCTCCATCTCATTTGTCTAGTGTTAATCTGGGGAACCCTGGTTTGTTGTACCCTAGGCAGGGCCCTAGATTGCTCCCCAATAACATCTTCGCTTTTTAATTTGCTCATTTATGATTAATCTTTGCAAACAGAGCAGTGATACTAGTTCAGGAGTGACGTGCCAAAACCTCCAGCTATCCATAGGCCGCACATGCAAAATTAAAATGTTCTGTTTGGACTGCATTAGAGCCTGCTGGAAAGCTGCTCCATTTGGACAACTTTACAACGTAGACGGAAACATATTCTTTCCATATAGGGCAGCTTACTTTCATTCCCTGCTATTAATAAACCTCCCATTTTGCAGCTGTTTCCCCTGCCAAAGGGTGTCTTAAAGTTCTGGAGAACTGAACAAATTGTGTCTTTGCCTTGTGATACCAATCTGAAAGGACACGCGCAATCAGACTGACCAGGAAAACTCAAAACATATGTTTCTGACATATTTTTTTATTAGCATGTTTATAAATGAATGTGTGCAGGAATAGAAAAAGATGGCCTGGTTAGTCCCTGGGGTTGGTTTTAGGAATAGGGAAACTTTTTGTTTGTCTCAGTGCGAAGTGAAAGCGAATTACTGAACTAATCCGCTCTTTCCAGTAGTTGCTTCTGCATCCAGGGACAGAAAACAAGCATTGCCGAAACCATAGGCCTGGTGTAGGCTTCCAAGCCTTTCGGGTTTGTCAATGTTTGTTTTAATTTGTCATGGTTTATGCATAGCTTTATTGTTGGGAAAGCTGTCCAGTCCTCCTCATTCTAAAATAAGCATTGGTTAAAAGCAAAAAACCTTTTTTGTTTTCAGAAAGTAAACATTGCCCTAGTAGTCCTTGGCACTGAAGGGTTCTACTTTAAATGTGGATGTGCCCCTTCTGAAAGGGCAGAATGCTGTCACTCACAGTGAAGCTCGCTAATGGTTTGAGTGGACTGATCCATTACCCTATGATGTAGTCGTCAGAAAAAATGTGAATGACACAATAACAGCCCTACTGTGGATTAAGAGGACTGACTGAAAGACCCTGTAAATAAGTATATTATACACAATCAATTACAACCATCTGCACTAGATTCTCATCCTGCATGTGCATCTGTCGGAAATGGCGAGCAATGGTATATTGTTTATTATAACCCTTTATGGCACGTAGATATTCAAGCACCCGTTTTTTGGCCTCATGTTTGGTGCTTCCAACGTACCACTTGTCGCACGGACAAATTAAAACTTAAACACTGTATGGGGTGTTACATGACAGTTTTTTTCTGATGATAAATTCCCTAGATGTATTGGGAACTAGCAATGTCTTAACATCTTTACTGTTTTTGCATGCTTTACATTTGTGACAGCATCTAAAACCCTGGGACTTGGTATTTGAATCAGAATCAGTGCTAGTCACATAATTATGACTCAGTTCGTCCCGTAGGGATCTGCTTTTCCTAAAGGTAATTTGTGGGTTGTCACTCAGTTCTCTCTTTAGGTGGTCATCAGTCATAAGCACATGCCAATGTTTCCGAAAGATTCTGCGTATGTCGTTGGCCTGTCCTGAGAATGTAGTGTGCGAGGTGGTAACAGAGAACTGTCACTTCACAAACTAGAGTCCCGTTATATCATAGACTTTGATTGTTTGACACCCAAAGGCCTTAATGTAAGTGAGGAGTTATCAATTCATCTGTATGAGTAATTGAATTTTGACTGCTGACTATTTTGAACTTTATTATTCTGCTTGCTTTTAAAATATGCTGTTTTTAATTATTTTTAGGATGTGGGCACCTCTATTTATTGTTGACGGACAAATTAGTATGATGCCGGGTTCTATTGTATGGAAGTTTAATAATTGCCCCCTGGGGCATGGACTAAAGATAATATGGCAGCACTGAATTACCAACTATGATCACGATGATCAAAAAGCCCACTGGGGCGTGGAACTAGTGGAAACCGGTGTATTTACTTGATACTATGGTTACCGAAGTATCTCCAAGCTTTCAATCTTTGGAGACGAATGAACTGCCGCAATATTAAGACACCATGACAACAGCCAATGTCATTACGGTTTACTTGCTTGTGTACTATCACGTGTTACAGAACTTTCTTGGAGTCCTGGTTTTGGTATTTTAACCATGAATTTACAATATTCCATGTCCAATATAGTACCCGGATAATTGGAACTTTGTTGGCATTTCTATGATGTACTTTTCATGAATTATAGCAAATATTGTATTAACTATTTCTCTGTTACCATTCGGGTTCACATTTTTATGGTATTATTGTTTACAACAGAATGAGTAACGATCTGGTACAATAAGGTGATATAATACGCATTTTCTTATTTTTACAACTGCCACTGTCCCATGCCAAAATGTCCGCCGCTATTTTCACATTGCACATTGGTGTTTTTATATGATCACGTATTTAAGATATATATAAAGAAAGTGGTCCTAGATACAGATTTAAAACACGGCTAGTGATGTGAGTCTTACTTTTTCACAATACACAAATAGTCAGACTAAATCTGAACATACAAACACATGGAGATGTATTATTAGCTTAATTCAGCTCAAATTGCAACAAAGAAAGCAAAAAAATGCAGAAAACCCAACACAACAGTATTATAACAAATTCTACTGCAGTTTATTTACAAATTCATAAAAATTTCGGCAAAAAGAGAGAGGAAAGGAAAGGATGGTGCTCGAGTAGAGGAAGGTGTAAGTATAGATTTACAGTGATTCAGTGCAAAAAAGAAATTATTTGTACATTGCACATATGAAGCCTACCCTTTCACAATTTATATACAATATTATACAGGGGGACAGGGAGGGGCAGGTGTAGGCTTAAAAAACAACGGGGGGATCGTCGACGTTTCGACCCTGGCGCAATAAGGGAAAGTCACGACCTCTGCTGTGGGTCTTCTTCAGGACGGAGGTGGGGACAAGGGGCGGGAAAGCACCAATTGAGAATGATAAGGTGTCGCAATTCCAGATCAGTTGGGCGATGCACCTCTGGCTGAGAAATTTGGCACAAAATAAGGGTTCAGTCGAGTACCAGTATGTAAACAATGGGCAGTCGATTCAATCGTGCCTAGTCCAGTGGCACGGTGGACATTGTACCGGCAGTTGAGGGCGAGAGGGAACTGAGTTAAGTTCAATTAATTCCTTAATAACAAGGAGATATCCCCAATAATAACAGGACGAGGGGCGGCCAGACCGCAGTTCATAAATCAACTCGGATTGTAGCTTCCGTCTCACGCGACCGGCTGGTACCATGAGTGATGGCACTGACCATGTCATGAGTGATGTAATAGATGACGTCATCAGCAGTGCATTGTGGGCACGCGAGTTATAGTTAGCTGAACTAACTATAACGGAGGAATTTCAATGGTTTTGTATGAGAGAAATGCCCAGCTAACTATACCATGGATGAAACCTATGTTTTTTCAGTGAATTTGTAAGGTTTTTTAAATGCTAAGTCCTAACTATAACATGGCTGAAACCTATGGTTTTTTCAGTGAATTACTAAGGTTTTTTAAATGCTAATTCCTAACTATAACGTGGCTGAAACCTATGGTTTTTCAGTGAATTTCTAAGGTTTTTTTAAAGACAAATTCCTAACTGTAACATGCCTGAAACCTATGGTTTTTTCAGTGAATTTCAAAGGTTTTGTAAATAATAATTTATAAATGTATTAATTATTATGTCTTTCTTTTTATACACATTTCTTATATTTTTAATATAATTATTTATATTTATTTTATTTTTTAAATTATATTTCATATTCTTATTATAAAATACTGACAAAACTAAATTGCAAAATATTTTTGGGATTAATTATTGCTTGACTTCGATTGCAACCATAACATAACTCCAGCAAAGCTCTCGGGCCGTATGCTCACAATGCTGTATCAATCCTTACACCTGCTTCAAGCATATGCAAGGTTTTGACGCAGCATTATCTCAAAAGTAACTGAATGAAATGTTATACATTTCACTCAATTACTTTTAGGAGGCGTTTCTGCACCCCCTCCTGCACAGGAAAGCCTCCTTCTGGTGCAGGGCTTTACAGATGGCATCACATTCTTAATACAACACACCATGGCACATCTTTTGCACCAGCGCTGTGTCACAAAAGTGATGCAACGGCTGTGTAAAAGAGGCACAAGGGGATTGTAAATCCCCCCTCACACATACAAATTCACCCAGACAGTTTCACCAGCAGCGCAAATTGAAGCACAGACTTGTAACATATTTATGTACATATGTTACATTCAAGTGCTTCGGACATACTACAGTATACTATAGGTAAACACCTTATAGATTTATGCTGTAGCACTTCCTTATAGTTCTGCACTTTCGCATTCTCCATACACTAGTAATATATTCATTCATTCATTTATAAACTACACATTCATTCTGACAAACTTATACACACCAACATAGAAATATAGTTCTTTCTTTGACCAGTGAAGGTAGTTCTAAAAATAACTGGGGGGTTTTCTGTTTTGACTTTTGAATTTTTTTGTGTTTTGTCAACAAGTTTTTTTTTTAACTAAAAAAAATTGAACTGAAACCAAAAAAGTAAAAAACAGGAACAAAAGAATAAAAAAATAAAAAAACTAATGCTCCTGCATCCTGCGTTTCATCAGATCAATAGACTGCTCCCTATAACATAAAAATCTATCGCAATGAATGCATACAATTTTAACGTCAGCAAAATCAGGATCAATTTGTGGGTGTGGACTGCTTGCTAAATATTCTGCTGCAGTAGCTGATGTGCTTGGTGGAGAAGCAGTTGGGTTCTCCTGCAACTTCAGTCTTGCAGCTCGAGCAGTTATTGGGGTGCAAGTTCTTCACATGTCGCACCATATTTGCTGTGCCAAAGGAGTATTTTTTAGATGGATCACCCCTTGAAAGAGTTGTTTGGCAAATTTTACAGGTTACTTTTGGAGCATTAACCTTTTTTTGCCCTTCTGGAAAAGTAAAAAATTGCCAAATTAGAGCTTCTTTCCTCTTCTTTGGAGGTTCTTCAGGAATGAAACCTCCCTCTGAAGAACTGCTGAAAGATGAGTCCATTGCTCTTATAATGATCTTCCTTCTATTTGAAAAACTTGTCAGAAGAAATGATTCTTCTTAGAAAGTCAAAGTCGAATGATTATAATGGGACGGAACTTTCAACAGTTACAATAGGAAAACTTATGAACCAATCAAATCTCTCCTTTTAAAGTCACATGACTTTACGTACGCTTATGATGAACTTACGCAGCTGTTTCGATACCAGTACGCATGATGTTCTACCGCAATTTGTGTAATTGTTTTTAAAAGCAATATATGATTGTTAAAACTGTAAAAAAAAGTTCATAGTTATCCCAAATAATATCTTCCCTTAGTATGTACATTAAATATATAAATATATGTTTTTAACCATGTAGAAACATTGGCGCCTTTCGTGTACAGGGCGCCGTCCATGACGTCACACTTAACCTGTGATGCGACGCGTAACGTCAAACCATATTCATACTGTATGCGCTAGTACACGCTGACTATGATTAGCAGTACATGTATGGTGCGATCATCCTCTCATTGACAAATCAGAGCACAGAACGCGCTAACGAGAATGATTAGAAGTAGTCACTCATTCGAGATACGATTCAGGGCCTGCCTCTGACCACATAATAACACCGCCCCCATCTCTCTCTGTTGTTAATTGTTGGTGCACACACTCACACTTGCACATGTGCGGTGCACGCCCGCCCACACTCCTCACATGCCACCACCTAGCATGCTTGCTATCACTAAGCCTGGAACCAAATACATTAGCCAATGTGATGTCCCCAAGGCCATCATTCCTATAGACCGCGAAAACACTACAAATGATGCTCCTGGGCTTGGTTTGCTCAGCCCTCGCGGTTCCCATATAATCCGAACACTGACGTGAGCATGCTCTCTTTTGCCTGCTTGTCTGCGGTGACAGACAGAGTGTCGTCATCGATGTTGGAAGGCGGAGACCCCCGGGGTCAAAGTTGTTCCCTTAACCACCCGAGACCCTCCTCTCCCACAATTCCTGCCGAGTCTTATCGAGGGGGAGTCCTCGCCGGGGAGGACTGATCGTACCCACTGTCGACACACCACACTTACGAACGGGCACCACACCGTGAATCTTTATCAAGTATGCACTTTATCAAGGTAAAAGAAAAGTAAGCAGCAATACACAGCGATCGAGGGATCGCGAAAGTCTCGTAACCAGGGAACGGAGAAGCGGGACAGTCTTAGAGGGCCGGCAGGCACACCACGTACCCTGCGCACAGTTCTCAATCCTCGAACTGGGGGGTACGGGGGCCGGTGAGGGTATTCGCTGTCCTACTCACTTCGATTCAAGATTGTCTTGAGGGTAGCGTCGATGGTCCAGCCGGACCAGATGGTTCTTTAAGCTGCGACGAGGTCAGCAGGGCTTGATCCAGAGTATTCCGTGATACCCGTAGGCAAGTGGAGCCGCGACAGCGTCGGCAGGGCTCAGGATGGTAGTAAGAGTCTCTCGTTTCTCAAGAGTGGGCCGCGACGAGGTCAGCAGGGCTCCGATGGGTCAGTTCTTACTCTTCGAGAGGGAGCCGCGACAGCGTCAGCAGGGCTCGGTAGTTCAGTTCCGCAACTTCGGGGATGAGCCGCGACGATGTCAGCAGGGCTCGGTGGGTCAGAGTCTGTTCTCCTTAAGGTCAGCCGCGATCAGATCAGCAGGGCTTTCTTGTCCAGGATACAACTGCCGGCTAGATGGAAGGCAGGCTGCCTTATAGTCCAGGAGCTCTTTGATGTCCGGACCCTCAGAGGCAGGAGGCCGGAGGTCCAAGGGCCAGGCGCCTGATTGTCGGGCGGCTGGGTCTTTGATGCTTTTGGACCATGCGTCCAGGGAATCCCAGACGCTCATCAAGGCCTGGAGCCAACTCAGTAGGAAGCCAAAGGTGCGATCGAAACCAGCCCCCAGGGATGGTTCGGAGGTGTGAGGGCAACCAGTTCTTCTGGAGGGGGGCCCGGAGGTGTGATGGGAGCCTTGGTTTCGGGTGCTTGGAGAGTCGTTCACCCCCTGGGTGGGTTGGGGCGCGCCGGACGCGCACGCCCAGCTGCAGTCGGGAGCGGGTAGAGGCTTCCGAAAGGGAAGAAGGCGGCCGGCTGGCCGGGGTGGCAAAACATGGAGTCTGCTGGTCACGTGCATGGGTGCAGGCACGTGGTCTGGAGGTCGGTTCAGGTCTGACGTAGGAGTCTCGGGTATAGTTCTGGGTGGACGGAAATCAGTTCTGTCCGTCGTTCTGGGTCTATGGAGGTCAGCGAGGGCCACGCCACGAGGCCGGGTACAACATGCGTCCCCTCCAGCTGGAAGACGGGGAGAACTACCCATCCTCTTGGGGGTTCTCTTCGCTGAGGCAGAAGAAGCGGGACAGGCCGTCGGCATTGGCGTGGCCCGCACCAGGCCTGTGTTCCACAGTAAAATCCATCCCTTGGAGGAAGATGGACCAACGTAGCAGTTTAGGGTTCTCTCCTCTCATCTGCATGAGCCACCGGAGAGGACGGTGATTGGTCTGGACCAGGAAGTGGGTACCGAATAGGTAGGGCCTCAGCTTCTTCAAGGCCTAGACTACTGCGAAGGCCTCTCGCTCGATGGTGCTCCATCTCTGCTCCCGGGGTAGTAGCCTCCGGCTGATAAAGGCTACTGGATGATCAATCCCTTGGTCATCTACCTGGGAGAGCACGGCTCCGATGCCACATTCGGAAGCGTCGGTCTGGACCACGAACTCTCTGGAGTAGTCAGGGGCCTGTAGTACTGGAGCGGTGCACATGGCCTGTTTCAATTCCTCAAATGCCTTCTGGCAGGCGGGGGTCCAACTAACCTTCTTGGGGTTGGCCTTGGCTGTCAACTCGGTGAGGGGGCCTACAATACTCCCGTAACCCTTGATGAATCTACGGTAGTACCCTGTGAGTCCTAGGAAGGCCCGCACCTCGGTTTTGGTCGTGGGGGTCTCCCAGGCATTGATGGCGTCTATCTTGGGTTGAAGGGGGGCTACGAGGCCGCTCCCGACCTGGTGCCCAAGGTACACTACGGAGCTTTGTCCTATTTGGCATTTGCTAGCTTTAATGGTGAGCCCGGCGCGGCACAGGGTGTCCAACAGCTCCCAAAGATGATGCAGGTGCTCGGGCCAGTGGGCACTGAACACCGCAATGTCGTCTAGATACGCTGCGCTAAAATGTTCTAATCCGGTCAGGACCTGATTGACCAGTCGCTGGAAGGTGGCAGGGGCATTTTTCATGCCGAAGGGCATCACTCTGAAGTGGAAGTGGCCATCTGGAGTGGAGAACGCAGACCTTTCTTGGGCCCTCTCTGTGAGGCCGATCTGCCAGTAGCCACTGGTGAGATCGAAGGTACTGAGGTACTGAGCCGACCCTAAGCGGTCAATGAGTTCGTCGGCTCGGGGGATGGGGTGTGCGTCGGTTCGGGTGACTGCATTGAGTCCGCGGTAGTCCACGCAGAACCTCAGCTCAGGAACGGTGCCGGGGGTGGCTGCCTTCGGAACCAGGACCACGGGGCTAGCCCATGGACTGTCGGAGGCTTCTACCACTCCTAGGTCCAACATTTTGTCGACTTCGGCCTTGATGCAGGCTCGAACTCGGTCAGGGACTCGGTAGGCTCTGTGTCGTACCGGAGGGCTGTCCCCGGTGTCCACGTCGTGGACGCACCAGCTGGTGACGCCGGGGGTGAGGGAGAAGAGGTCTGAGAATTGTCCCAACAAGTGGCGACATTCTTCACGCTGCACGGGGGTGAGGGAGGAGGAGAGATTCACTCCCTCTATGGAGCCATCTTGATCCTTTGCACACAGGAGATCTGGCAGCGGGTCTGTTTCCTCTTCCTCTCCATCGTCGGTGGCAAGGAGTAATCCCAGCTCAGCGCGCACAAAGTGGGGTTTGAGCCGGTTCACGTGTAAGACTTTCAGGGCGTTCCGGGCTGATTTCGTATCAACGAGGTAGGTGACTTGGCTCTTGCGCTCTATCACCTTAAAGGGTCCAGTCCACTTGTCCTGTAGGGCACAAGGTTCCACTGGGGACATGACCCAAACTTGCTGGCCTGGTTGAAACTCGACCAGAGTGGCATTCTAGTCGTACCAGCGTTTCATCTCTTCTTGGCTGGCCTCCAGGTTGGCCTCGGCCAGCTCGCGAAACTTCCGCGTCTGGTTCCGGAGGGCTAGGACGTAGGAGAACACATCGGGGGTGCCCGGAGGGGCTGTCTCCCAGCTTTCCTTGACCAGGCTGAGGGGACCCCGGACGGGGTGCCCATAGAGCAGTTCGAAAGGGCTGAACCCCAAGGATTTCTGGGGAACCTCTCGGTAGGCGAACAGGAGGCAGGGCAGGAGGACGTCCCACTTGCGTCGCAAGGGCTTCTCGAGGCCCATGATCATCCCTTTCAGGGTGCGGTTGAACCGCTCAACCAGGCCGTTGCCCTGGGGATGGTAGGGGGTGGTGAACCTGTACGACACCCCACACTGGTGCCAAAGGGACTTCATGTACCGGGAAATAAAGTTGGTGCCTCGGTCGCTCACCACTTCCCGCGGGAATCCCACCCGGGAGAAGATCCCCATGAGGGCCCGGCCCACGATCGGGGCCGTCACCGTCCGGAGGGGGATGGCTTCTGGGTATCGGGTAGCGTGATCGACCAGAACCAAAATGAACCGGTGATCTAAGGAGGTCCGGGGGTCCAGGGGTCCGATGATGTCGATCCCCACCCTTTCAAAGGGGGTACTGACAACTGGGAAGAGCTGGAGGGGAGCCTTGCGCTTGCCTCCACTTTTGCCGCTAGCCTGACACGTGGGGCAGGACTTACAGTGGTGTTCCACATCGGCCCGCATGTGGGGCCAGTAGAAATGGGTCACTAACCGCTGGAAGGTTTTATCTTGGCCCAGGTGTCCCGCCAGGGGCACATCGTGGGCCAGGTTGAGGAGGAGGCCGCGGAAACGTAGGGGTACCACCAGCACGCGGGCTGACCCTTGTTCGGCGGTCTTCTGTTCACTGTTCAGTAGGCCGTTCTCCCAGTAAAGGTAATGGGAGCCGGACTGGTCTCCGGCGGCCTGGGCTGTGGCCTGTCGCCGGAGCCCCTCAAGGGCAGGGCAGGAGGTCTGCTCTTGGCAGAACTCCTCTCGGGACGGTCCTCCTTCGTGGCGCCACTGGGCCAACTCGGGGATATCTGCTAGGGTGGAGACTGGCTCGACGGCCGGTCCGAGGGGACCTTCGTCGGATTCGTTTCCTTCGGTGGGGGGCTGGTCGAGGACCGTGGGGTGCTCGCTCCCCTCGGAAACATCAGGGGCTGCACTGGGGAACTCAGACTCTTCGTTCCCGGAGTTGGACATTCTGGCGGTCATGGCTCGGGTGCTCACACAGGCCCATTGAGGCAGACCCAACATCTCTAAATGGGTCCTTCTTTCTACTTCTTTCCACTTGGAACTCTCTAGGTCATTTCCCAGGAGGCAGTCTACAGGCATGTCCGTGCGGACTGCTACCCGTAGATTGCCCGAAACTCCCTCCCACTCAAACGGGACCTGTGCTATCCTGCAGGTGCGGACGGAATTGTCAGCTGCTATCACTCTACAGGAGGTGTGGGGGATGATCATGGCCTCAGGGACTAGCGTGTATCTAACAGACGTGATGCTGGCTCCGGTGTCCCTAAGGGCTCCTATGCTGCACCCGTTGACCTTAACTGTCTGGCAATATTTTTCTGTGTTGTCGGGCAGATAATCACCTGGGATCATCTCGCTATTCCCCAGGGAGGCTAAAACCATGGCTGCGGGCTCCCACTCCCCCTGTTCTTCTATCTCTTCTTCTTCTAAGGCCACTGAGGATATCTGTCTGGTGGAGGTGCCAGTGGGAGTGGATTTCTGGGTCATGGGACATAGGGGATCACCGGCATAGTGCCCGGGTTGCTGACACTTGTAGCATGTGGAGCTGGGGCAGAGCCCCGGGGGTCCTGCGCTCGGGGCGGCTCTCGTCGCTGGAGGCGAGCGTGGGGCCTGGTTTCTGGGGGGACTACGCTGGGGCCCTGACTTGGATCCTTGTTGTTTGCCTCGACCTCCCCCACCCCGCTGGCGGGAAGATCCTTGGTCGTTCCGTGGGGGGTCTCCCCCGGGCCCCTTCTGGACTCGGGTGGCCACCCAGCGATCAGCTTCAACAGCCAGTTTCCGTGGATTGGCGAGCTTACTGTCCAGGAGATGCTGTTTTAGTTCCACAAAGCAATTGGCGGACAGGTGCTCGTAAGCGATGAGGTCGACTAGGCCTTCGAAGGTGGTTACATTGCTGCCCTTGATCCACCCATCTAGGGCCCGGGTGTAGTAGTTCACATAGTCCACCCATGTGGTGCCCGGAATCTTCTTGCACTCCCTAAACCGCTGGCGATACATTTCTGGCGTTAGGCCGTAGCGGAATAAGAGAGCGTCTTTCATGTGAGGGTAGGCATTCATGTGTGAGGTCGGTAGGTCCAGCAGGGTGTCTCTTCCTTCGCTGAGGAAGCGGCTGCACAGGCCGGCCCCCCAGTCCTTCTCGGGGACCCGGTGGGCAGACATGGCAATCTCGTAGGCTTTGAACTATTGCTGGATGTGGTCCCCTTTGTAGAACTCCTTCACGACGTCTTTGGGGATGTGCACCTTTGTTTCGTGGGGGACCACCTGCTCTCCGAGTCCCAGGGGTCCGGGTGTCTCTGCTCTGGCTTTCAATTCGAGTTCCTTGAGGGTGCGTGCGTGCTCGTGCTCGAGCTGGAGCTTCCGGCCTTCATGCTCCCTCTGGAGCTTCTTTTCTTCCAGCTCTCCCTGGAGCCGCAATTGTTCGACGGCCAATTTCTTCTCTGCAAGTTGGAGTTCGCCCTCCAATTTGAGGCGTGCCGGTTCGAGCTCATGGCTTCGGTCACGTTCTCGGTTGACCATCTCTTCCAATGATCGAGCTCTCCTGGTTGCTGGGCTCCGGGACGGTGGCTGGATTCTCTCACCGGCCGGGGTACCGGGTTCGGTCTGGGGCCTCCCTCCCTCGTCTTCGGTCGGGGGAAGAGGTGCTCCGGACTCTACCCAAGCGGTTAGCGCTTTCTGGAAATCTTCCTTAGTACTTAGTCCGGTACTCGGGATACTTAGCTCTCTGCAGAACTGCTTTAGCTCTCTATGGGTGTAGTCTTCCAATAGGTCTTTATCGAATGTCGTCTTCTCACCGGATTCTGTGGACGACATTATTGCTCTTCCTTTCTCGTGCGTTTGCTGCGTGTGGGTTCAGGTAGTGTGTCAGTGGTACGATCTTCAGACGTAGGTTCGTATCGCGTCGCTGCCACCAATGTTGGAAGGCGGAGACCCCCGGGGTCAAAGTTGTTCCCTTAACTACCCGAGACCCTCCTCTCCCACAATTCCTGCCGAGTCTTATCGAGGGGGAGTCCTCGCCGGGGAGGACTGATCGTACCCACTGTCGACACACCACACTTACGAACGGACACCACACCGGGAATCTTTATCAAGTATGCATTTTATCAAGGTAAAAGAAAAGTAAGCAGCAATACACAGCGATCGAGGGATCGCGAAAGTCTCGTAACCAGGGAACGGGGAAGCGGGACAGTCTTAGAGGGCCGTCAGGCACACCACGTACCCTGCGCACAGTTCTCAATCCTCGAACTGGGGGGTACGGGAGCCGGCGAGGGTATTCGCTGTCCTACTCACTTCAATTCAAGATTGTCTTGAGGGTAGCGTCGATGGTCCAGCCGGACCAGATGGTTCTTTAAGCCGCGACGAGGTCAGCAGGGCTTGATCCGGAGTATTCCGTGATACCCGTAGGCAAGTGGAGCCGCGACAGCGTCGGCAGGGCTCAGGATGGTAGTAAGAGTCTCTCGTTTCTCAAGAGTGGGCCGCGACGAGGTCAGCAGGGCTCCGATGGGTCAGTTCTTACTCTTCGAGAGGGAGCCGTGACAGCGTCAGCAGGGCTCGGTAGTTCAGTTCCGCAACTTCGGGGATGAGCCGCGACGACGTCAGCAGGGCTCGGTGGGTCAGAGTCTGTTCTCCTTAAGGTCAGCCGCGATCAGATCAGCAGGGCTTTCTTGTCCAGGATACAACTGCCGGCTAGATGGAAGGCAGGCTGCCTTATAGTCCAGGAGTTCTTTGATGTCCGGACCCTCAGAGGCAGGAGGCCGGAGGTCCGAGGGCCAGGCGCCTGATTGTCGGGCGGCTGGGTCTTTGATGCTTTTGGACCATGCGTCCAGGGAATCCCAGACGCTCATCAAGGCCTGGAGCCAACTCAGTAGGAAGCCAAAGGTGCGATCGAAACCAGCCCCCAGGGATGGTTCGGAGGTGTGAGGGCAACCAGTTCTTCTGGAGGGGGCCCGGAGGTGTGATGGGAGCCTTGGTTTTGGGTGCTTGGAGAGTCGTTCACCCCATGGGTGGGTTGGGGCGCGCCGGACGCGCACGCCCAGCTGCAGCCGGGAGCGGGTAGAGGCTTCCGAAAGGGAAGAAGGCGGCCGGCTGGCCGGGGTGGCAAAACATGGAGTCTGCTGGTCACGTGCATGGGTGCAGGCACGCGGTCTGGAGGTCGGTTCAGGTCCGACGTAGGAGTCTCGGGTATAGTTCTGGGTGGATGGAAATCAGTTCTGTCCGTCGTTCTGGGTCTATGGAGGTCAGCGAGGGGCACGCCACGAGGCCGGGTCCAACAATCGATTTCACTACAAACTCACAGCTCGAGCGGAGGAGGACTCCTGACACTCGACGTGGTATCACTACTGCTGCCGCCCAGCCACAATACCATAGGTGCGGAGGCGGCGGCGCCCGTACCCAAAACACCCCAGACCCAGCGAAACCGCAGCCTTTGAAGACACGACAAAAGACGACAGAAGCAAAGGTAAGAGAAACCGTCACAACATCAGACTCCGCTGTAAATTGTATATGCATAATGCTGTTTTTTTCTCTATCATATGGCTCTCCTACCCCTTAATGGTTTAGAATTGTATGCACATAGTATAACAGTTTCTATCTGCGTCACAAGGTCCTATACACCTCTAATTTTATAAATTATGCTTCCATACATTTCTGTGTCGTATTTCTGTACTACACCACGTGCATAGCTGCAAAATCAGCCCTGTAACAAAATTGGCCAAAAACTGGCCCCGCCAAAGAGCTCGGTCACACCCCCAACTCCCTTCCTCCCGGGGGGGGGGGGAAGGGGAGGGGGGGGAGGGCCGAACACTTTGCCAGGGCCGGTTTTGGTTACCAGTTTGGCCCTGGTCCCAGGCCTCTATTCTTATTGATTTTCCTTTGTTGATCCTAATATTTCCTTCTGTATTACGGAGCACTCCTACGCCTTTTTTTATAAATTGAGCTTCCATGGATTTCTGTATCCTATTTTTGAAGTGTGTCACTTGCTTTAAAATGTGTTCTTTTTATTTTATGTTCATGATGGTATTCTTTTCAGCATCACGTGCCCCTCCTACCCCTCAATGATTTTCTATGTACATAGTATAAGGGAGGACCCAGGGGGAGCCGTGCGTGAGCCGCTCTCTCCCCCGGGTTGGTTCGCGCAAGGGAACTGGCCAACGGTGCAAGGGGCGGTGATTAGCTAGTTAGAGCGGAAGGGAAAAGGGATAAATAGGGGTAGAAAGGGCGGGAAAAGGAACTGTGCCGGGGAGGCGGGTAGCAAAGGTTGTTTTTGCCCCATCCACCCTCTTGCTCTTTCAGGTCCTATTTGTTTGTTGTTTTATTGTGCTTTGGGTACTGCCAAAGCTGTTTATTCCTGGTTGCCACGCCAAGACAGGTCTAGGTGCAATTTTAGTTGGTAGGGGCTTTTTCTGGGGGGTGGGCAGCCTAGACCGGGTTGGTGCACCCTCAAAGGGCAGTTAAAGGAAAGGAGGGGGGTATCAACAAGAGTCAGATGATCCTGGGTTTGTTTGGGTTAACTTCGTGGGGGTTTCATCTTTTATAAGGATGCTAAGATAAGTTGAAGGAATTTTCGGTTTATTAAATAAGGAATTGCAAGATGTTTGATTAGAAGTTAATTTGCACCTGTCTTAATAAAGTGGCCTTTCTTGCTAACCAAGAAGTTGTGGACAGTGAGCTATTGCGCGAATGTTTCCTTCTATCCATCACGTGGCCCTCCCAGCTCTGCTTTGCTTTATTTTTCTGGAATATATGCTTTCTGGTTCATCATATTTGCTCCCTCCTAATTCTCCCATTAGTTTTAATATTTATTACTGCGTCATGTGACACTCCCAAGCCTGTATTCGTTTTTGAATACTTGTAAGTCTAAACAAATGTAATTGGCAGTCACGGCTCGTGCAGGACGTTGTGCCGGGCGGTGACGTCAGCAGCCATGGCTCGTGCAGGGCATTACGCCGGGCGATTGGCAGCCATGGCTCGTGCAGGACGTTACGCCGGGCGGTGATGTCAGCAGCCATGGCTCGTGCAGGACGTTACGCTGGGCGATGACGTCAGGCAGAGGAGGGGCAGGGTGGGGGGTTGTAAAATGCGGGATATGGACAATGTCAGGTAAGTACCGATAAGAATAAATAAAACTAATTTCTTTGCCCGCGCTGCATCACATTTGGCGATGCAGCGCGGGTAACGAAATTAAATTTTTTTTTTTTTCGGTACTTACCTTACATCGTCCATATCCCGCATTTTACAACCCCCACCCTGCCCCTCCTCTGCCTGATGTCACCGCACGGCGTAACGCCCTGCACGAGCCGTGGCTGCTTAAATGCAATCGCAATTCAAGGAATCTCAATTTAGAGATTCCTTAATTGCGATTTTTGCATTTGGGATGATGCATCCCAAATGTAAAATTAACGGTCACAAATGGATAGATTCTGAGAATCTGCCCGTTTGCCACCGTTTTTTTGCTTGATGCAACTTCTTTAAAATACTCGTAGGATAACATTTACTTTGCAAACTACCTTTTCAATGGTTAGCATTGCTATTATGATTCCTTAATATACATCATTTCTACATTTACAGTCTATTGAAAAATATTGTGGTGTCTGCAACCAAAAAGCTTCAGCAACTTATACAGAAAACTTTATGGTAAGAATCTTTTCTGACTTGCGTGCACTATATTTGAAAGCTGACTATGCACCGTCAAGGATGTGTAATTCCTATAGCCCAATGCACAGCACATATTGTTTGAGGTCAAGGGCAACAAGTTTTCATGTATATTGTGTCCTTGACACAAGTAGGCCCAACTCTCACCAGCACAAACCCTATGGCTGACAGTTAGCAGTACCACATAATGGGTTAGAGAAGGGCACTTTCTGTAGTTAACGTAATATGTTTGCCCATATGTTAATACTGTTCAAACCTGTATTTATGGTTCATTAATTGAATGCATTTATTACTCGGGCGTTGTTGTAACCACTGAGTGCACAACTGTCAGTGGCTCCAGTATACAAAAGCATACAGCTCTGAAACACGCCTGACCCACGTATATTTATCATAAATGTCTACTGCCGAGTTAATATTTCTGTCCATATGTTAAAGACCTTCAAACTTGTACAACATTGATGCAGTCATTAATAATCGTTAGAGTGACTCTTCCAAATAAATGTTGTAAACTCAGACTGCACTACTAACAATTTCTGTAGTAAAAAAAGTGTACACACACTTCCAAAGTTTAGCACTATGAGGCTATGTATACTGCTCCCAAAATACTCTGCGATTTGATGCAAATACCTGCAGAAGCTTAAAAGCAAGTGTGATAATTCTTTGCTTTCAAAATAAAATGTTCATAAAAAAGAGAAAGCAGGAAAAAAAACATTTTGCTAAACTACTATAACATTTCTGTTACCATTTTTTTGAAGCATCATTTAATAACGTGTTCATCCATGCTAGTATTTCCCAAAAATATTCATTATGGAAAATCTCTGTAACTACTTTCAATGAGATTATGGGAAACAAAATTCAACAACCATTGGCAAACCCATTAGGTCTGAAATTGATGGCCACCTTTTTACTTTTGTCATTGTGTGACTCGTTTTGGCATCGTGTTTGTAAAACGTAATTGCCATGTAATCTGCTGCCCTCTCACTATTATAACAAACTTTGGCAAAAGCAAAACATATTTTTGGTTTTAAAAAGCACAAACTTCCACAGTAGTTACTGGCACTGAACAAAACTACTTTGTGTGCTGATATACTCCTTGTGAAACAGCATAATGCTGTGACGCACAGTGAAGCCATCCAATACAAAGACAGAGAGAGAGTGAGAGATAGGAGAGAGAGCAGAGTGGATGAGAGTGGAGGGAACAGAGAGAGAGAAAGAGAGAGATCAATCAATCAATCAATCATTACATTTATAGAGCGCGCTACATACCCGTGAGGGTCTCAAGGCGCTAGGGGAGGGGAAGGGGGGGCGCTACTGGTCAAAGAGCCAGGTCTTGAGGAGTCTTCTGAAGGCCAGTAGGTCCTGAGTCTGTCGTAGGTTGGTAGATGTAATGAAAGCAAAAGGTCACTATTAATGCCAGATCAAATTAGGGACCCAATTATTCAAGAAAGGCTCAAAAGTGCACACATGGAATCTGTCCTAGCATTAAGTGCAGCTATCCAGCTTTTGTGAATTCCCAAAAATGTACACGAGTAGGACAAGAAATAGTACTCCTAGAAAATATTTGTGAACTACATTTTAGCATGAGTCAATTTGCATGTGTAGATTTGCTCATGAGAAAATCTGTATGTTTACAAATTCACTTTTCCTCCAACACCTTTTTTCCCAACTCAGAAAGAAGGTTGATGTCTGCCATTGTCGGGAAGAAATTTCCAGCATTCTTCACTATAACAAAAGATTAGAGAAGAGTTCTTAAAACGCATAAAACATGGAAGTTAGTGGGTTTTCACAGACTCAAAAGGCCATTCTGACCCTGGAACTATGTTTACCATGTAAATACATATAACGTTTTTATTTCAAAAAGCTATTCACCTTTAAACAATGCAATATTAATTACAACATACTTTTCACTTTCTTCTCAACAGGCCCAATGTTTAGAATGCAGCAGATGACCACCTTCAAATAACAAAATCAAATGTAAATCATACTTGTCTTTTTCTGTCTCTATATGTAAAAAATGAATTCTTTTGTTGAGTCTAAACACACCTTTTGGATTAGGACTATGGAATAGTGGTATAAAAATATAATTAATTCTATTGTCAGATATCTATCTGGGTGATAGTGGAATTACCACTACTTTTTAGACAACAATATTGTGTAGAGGAGCGGTGTTGCGTTTTCACCTTCAAAGAGGTAGATTTAAATTTATATTTCAACAGATAAACAAAAAAATTACTCCATTTCAAAAAGAAAATTAAGTAGGAATGTTAGACGAAGTCTGCTCCAACTCTAAACGCATTGTGGAAATCGTAACATGTGAAAAAAAGTATGTCTCAACATTACTTTTTAAGATAATTGGACACAAGACAAGACTGCAGGAGTGTCTAAATACTTATGCACTTTTTATGCTGGACAGTATTGCTTTTAAACACCCTTTCACTGCTTTCTTCCAAACCTTCAAAAAAGATTTAATGAATTTACATGCATAGTCTTTCAGGTCTGTGTATCTCTAATGTAAAACAATCATACTTTTTTTCTCTTTTGTAAGGTAAGCCTTTACAGTCCTGAATGCTGAGTGCTGAGTTTTGTGTGAGAGCATGCCCATACTCAACCAAGCTAACTTTTCTTTAGCTACATAGAAACATGTAGTGTAACCTGTCAAACACTTTGAAATACTACCTTCCCACTAGTCCTAGAGGTGGATGTAGAATTCAACCGTTCTTCTTAAAATAGAATTGGATGTCACTAAGTACAAAGTATTTCTCTATTATGGAATCCCTAATGCGTCCCTTAAACATTCAAGCAAAGTCCAAACACATACTAACTGAAACACACCAACCAATAGTAACCTTTAAAATTTGCCAAACAACTCTTTGAAGGTGTGATCAATCCAAAAAATACTCCTTTGGCACATCAAATATAGTGCAAAACACATAAACTACTTGCACCCCAAAAACTTTGCTTGAGCTGCAACACAGAGATTACAGGACAACCACTTGCTGCTACACCAAGCACATCAACAGCTGCAACACCATCTTTAGCAAACAGTCCATATTCGCATATTGATCTTGAGTTTTGTAAACTTAAATTTCTAAGCATTTATTGTGATGACCTTTTGTGTTATGCAAACACTATATCAACCTCATCAAAAACAAGAAACAGCAGCAGCGCTGTCCTCAACATTAGTTATTAGACATTTATCAAGATTTTTTGTACTAAAACGACCCCGTCCGAAGGCAGTTGAAAATGTGCATACTTGCTGCCTTTCTTGCCTGGGGTTATCAATTACTCTTGAATTTCATATTCTGATTCAAACTCGTGACCCTTTATCGAGCCTTTTTGTTCTACCTACTACCCCAGGCGAAAGCAGTGGGAAATTTGCACACTTGCTGCCTTTCTTAGCTGGGATTATCAATTATCCTTCTTGTGATACAAATTCAAAGACCAGGCCCTATATTGAGCCTTCTTGGTAACGATTACTCGTGAATGGCAGTGGGTAATTTGAGGACTTCCTCCCATTCATGTATAAACAAAAGATTAAAAGTCTAACAATATTAAAAAAGAGCCAGTATAGTCTATGGTTATCAAATCTTCTGTTTCTTATTGAAATTCAAAGTACAGGCCCTCTATTGAGCCTTCTTGCTAACTACTACCTGTGAATGGCAGCGGGTAATTTGGACACATTCAGCCTTTCATATTTGTTTACATTATTCATCTACCACTCAATAAACAAATCATCTACACGTACACACACCTACTTGCTGCCTTTCTTGGCTTTGGTTATCAACTATTCTTCTATTTCATATCTGTATTCAAAGTGCGGGCCCTTTATCGACCTTTTTTCATGTAGATACTGCACTGCCAGAAGGAAGTGGGAAATTTGCGCACTTACTGCATTTCTTCGCAGGGGCTATGAACTATTGTTCAATTTCATATTCCTATTCAAACTGCAGTCCCTTTATCAAGCCCTTTTTATTCTATCAACTACCCCGGCCGAAGGCAGTAGGAAATTTGAACTCTTGCTGCCTTTCTTGGCTGGGGTTATCACATATCCTTCCTGTAATACAAATTCAAAGTGCAGGCCCTTTGTTGAGCCTTCTTGGTAACTATTACTCGTGAATGGTAGTGGGTAATTTGCATACTTCCTGCCGTTCATGTATGAAAAAAAGCTTAACAAAAGTCTACCAATATTAAAAAAGAGCCAGTATAGTCTATGGTTATCAAATCTTCTCTTTGTTATTCTAGTTCAAAGTGCAGGCCCTTTACTGAGCCTTCTTGCCAACTACTACCCATGAATAGCAGTGGCTAATTTGCACACTTACAGACTTTCTTAGTTTTTACATATTCATGTTTCACTCAATCAGCACATTATCTACACATACACACACCTACTTGCTGCCTTCCTTGACTATGGTTATGAACTATTCTATTTCATATTCGTATTCAAAGTACAATCCTTTTATCAAGCCTTTTTGTTGTAACAAGTATCCTAGCCGAAGGCAGTAAAAAATTGCACACTTAGTGCCTTTCTTGGCTGGGGTTATCAATTGTTTGTAAATTTCATATTCTGGTACAAACTCACGGCCCTTTATTGAGGCTTTTTGTTGTACTTATGACTCTAGCCGAAGGGACTGAAAATTTACACACTAACGGCCTTTTTTGGCTAGGGGTTATCAATTGTTCGTGAATTTCATATTCTGAAACAAACTCGTGCCCTTTAACACTTTTTGTGTACCTACAACTCCGGCCGAAGGCAGTGAAAATTTGTACACTAACTGCCTTTCTTGGCTAGGGGTTATCATTTATTGTTCAATTTCATTTTCTGATTCAAAGTCAAAGACCTTTATCAAATCTTTTTATTGTAGCTAATACCCCCGCCAAACAAAGTACAATATTTTCACACTTGCTGCTTTTCTTCATTGGGGTTGTCAATTATTTTAAAAGTACCTACAAGCTTAGCAACAATTTTTTCTTTTGGAAACAAATTTCAAACTAATCGTCTCTGTAAAACTTCTTTGACATGTTCAGTCATTTCTCCAATTCTTATTTCTTGTAGAATATTTCCATATTCAGCATCATTTCCTTATTGCATATTTGTAATAACTTCCTTATATTAAAAATATAACTAAATGTTAACATTACCAATGCTACATTACATCATTTACTTATACTACCTATGGAGCATAACAGCAAATTACAATACCACAATATATCTGGAGACGCTTGTTGTGAAGACTCTTGAAGAAAATGAAACTTCTCATTATTGATGACATAAGCATGGTATCAAACTTAATGCTTGCCTTTGTGCATTTAAGAATGCTGCAAAGTCTTAAAACAGAGTATGACATATTAGTCTCAATTTATTTAACCCCTTCGAGGCTAATGACGAGCTGGGCTCGTCATGGCGCTTACCTGCCGTGCGCGGATGACAAGGCCAGCTCGTCATAAAACAATGAAGAATAATAAAACCCAGCGCAGGACGGGAAAACGCCTAGCAGCCATGGGGTTAAGGCACAGACAATTGTACTATGTCCTTAGATTCTGTTACCTGTACAAAATAACATTCATCAATGTTTGTGTCGAGTAGCACCTTCAATATACATTGCAGACACCAGGGTTCACAACTTCACTTCAGCTTTCCTTCTACATTGAAGACAGCATTGTATTCTTGCTTCCTTTCCTTAAGGCAGAGACAATTATACTGTAACCTGAGCTTCTATTATCTGTGATGAAATGGCATTCATCGACCTTTGTGTCAACAACTGCCTTCAATCTACACTGCGGACAGAAGGGTTCACAACTTCAACTCAGCTTTAGAACTAAAATTATTTTCAATATCTGTCCTTACAACAACCTTCAATATATTCTGCGGTCAGTAAAAATTAAAACTTCATACCTAGAGCTCCACTACTACAGAAAACGTTGAATTCAGCCTCGCTTTATTTAAGGTAAAGACTAATGGATTTTATGTCTTCTGATTTTGTAAAAGAATGTCACAAATAGTATTTATCTATAACTGCTCACAAGAGCTTTCAATCTACACCACGGACAGCTCAGTTCACAACTTCAATTCAGCTTTCCTTCTACATTAAAGACACCATTGTATTGAGCTTTACTTTCCTTAAAACAAGCACAATTATACTGCATACACAGATACTGTTAACTTTCATAACTTGCATTGACCGATCTTTCTGTCAACAACTACCTTCAATCTACACTGTGGACAGCTGGGTTCACAACTTCAATTCAGCTTTCCTTCTAGATTGAGAACAGCATTGCATTCTTGCTTGCTTTCCTTAAGGCAGAGACAATTATACTGTGTCCTTAGATTCTGTTATCTGTGACTAAATAGCATTCTTCTATCTTTGTCTCAAAAACTGCCTTCAATCTACACTGCGGACAGCCGGGTTCACAACTTCAATTCAGCTTTCCTTCTACATTAAAGATACCATTGTATTTTACTTTCCTTAAGGCAGACACAATTATACTGCATCCACAGATACTGTTAACTTTCAGAACTTGCCTTGACAGATCTTTCTGTCAACAACTACCTTCAATCTACACTGTGGACAAGTGGTTTCACAACTTAAATTCAGCTTTCCTTCTACATTAAGGACAGCATTGTATTCAGCGTTTCTTTCCTTAAGGCAGAGACAATTATACTGTGTCCTCAGGTTATGCAAACAGTGACAAAATAGCTTTCATCGACCTTTGTGTCAACAACTGCATTCAATCTACACTGCAGACAGCTAGGTTAATAACTTGAATTCAGCTTTCCTTCTACATTAAGGACACCATTGTATTGAGCTTTACTTTCCTTAAGACAGACACAATTATTCTGCGTCCACAGATACTGTTAACTTTCTGAACTTGCCTTGACAGATCTTTCTGTCAACGACTACCTTCAATCTACACTGAGGACAGCTGGTTTCACAACTTAAATTCAGCTTTCCTTCTACATTAAGGACAGCATTGTATTCAGCGTTTCTTTCCTTAAGGCAGAGACAATTATACTGTGTCCTCAGGTTATGCAAACAGTGACAAAATACCTTTCATCGATCTTTGTGTGAACAACTGCCTTTAATCTACACTGCAGACAGCTGGGTTCACAACTTGAATTCAGCTTTCCTTCTACATTAAGTACACCATTGTATTGAGCTTTACTTTCCTTAAGACAGACACAATTATACTGCGTCCACAGATACTGTAAACTTGTCCAACTTGCCTTGACAGATCTTTCTGTCAACAACTACCTTCAATCTACACTGCGGACAGCTGGGTTCACAACTTGAATTCAGCTTTCCTTCTACATTGAGGACAGCATTGTATTCTTCCTTGCTTTCCTTAAGGCAGAGACAATTATACTGTGTCCTTAGATTCTGTTATCTGTGACTAAATAGCATTCTTCGATCTTTGTCTCAACAACTGCCTTCAATCTACACTGCGGACAGCCGGGTTCACAACTTCAATTCAGCTCTCCTTCTACATTAAAGACACCATTGTATTGAGCTTTATTTTCCTTAAGACAGACACAATTATACTGCATTCACAGATACTCTTAACTTGTACAACTTGCATTTACAGATCTTTCTGTCAACAACTACCTTCAAACTACACTCCATACAGCTGGGTTCACAACTTCAAATATAAAGGACAACATTGCATTCGGCCTTCCTTTCCTTAAGGCATAGACAATTATACTGTGTCCTCACATTCTGTTAACTGTACAAAATAGCATTCATCGATCTTTGTGTCAACAACTGCCTTCAATCTACACTGCGGACAGCTGCATTCAGACCTTCCATGTAGCTTTCCTTCTACATTAAGAACAACATTACATTCAACATTGTTTTCCTTAACGCAGATATATTTCTACTCTGTCCTAGGATTCTGTTAACTGTACAAAATACCATTCATCAATGTTTCTATCGATTAGTACCTTCGATCTACATTACAGACAGCAGGGTTCACAACTTCAATTAACTTTTCCATGTACATTTCTCTTCACTATGTGTGCTGAGAACTGCCTTCAATCAATTCTGCGCTCAGTAGAGTTCACAACTAGATACCTAGAGCGCCAACACTACAGAAAACATTCAATACAATCTTGATTTACTTAAAGCACAGACCATTGCACAATATCCTCACATTTTCTTAAACTTTGAACACTAGGAAATTCAGCCTTCATTTAATGCAGACAAAATTCTACTATTTGTGTTTCACATTTTGTTTAAATAAGTGACAAAAAACATTCATCTATGTCTGTTAACAACTGCCTTCAATCCAGACTGCACAGGGAACATACAAGCTCACCACCAAAGATACTACTTACTCAGCGCACCACAAATAATCACAAACAAGAGTTAACACTTTTGTGTCACAGTGAGACACACTGTCCCTTTTAAATAGAATTGAATGAGATGACTTATTTAGAAAAAATACATCATACTTTTTGAAAATATACTTCAACTTACTTCTGTGAATGGACAACCAATATTTATTAGAAAACTGGATTTTAAAGATTTTCTTACCAATCCGTGCTGCTTGCACCACACATCATCACACACTCCACAGAACTTTGTTGCTTTAGATGCACACTTGCTTCCTTTCTTGGCTATGATTATCCATTATTTCTCAATTTCATATCCTGATTGAACGTCAAGGCCCTTTATCGAGCCTTTTTGTTGTACGTGCTACCCCAGCCGAAATCAGTGGGGAATTTGCCCACCTGCTGCCTTTCTTGGCTGGGGTTGTCAATTGTCCTTCTTATAAAACAAATTCAAAGTTCAGGACCTTTATTGAGCCTTATGGTAACTATTACTCATGAATGGCAGTGGGTAATTTGCGCACTTCCTGCCATTCATGTGTAAACAAAAGCTTAAAAGTCTAACGATATTAAAAAAGAGTCAGTATAGTCTATGGTTATTAAATTTCTGTTTCTTATTGAATTCCAAACTAAAGGCCCTTTATTGAGCCTCATACTCGGGAGATTTTGGATATTACTTTGAGTATAATTGAAGAACTAATCGTATCTGTCACAGGCAATGAGAGTAAAGAAGGAGAAATTAGTGCTGCAGACATGAATTGTGATTTTGAAGACGAAAGCTTTGATGGAGATTTTCTGAAAGTTTTTAAATTATGTTGATATTTTAGTACAAATTAAATCAGAAACTGGAGGAAATTGATCTGAATGACATATGTGATGAAGTTGCATTGAAATGTGTCTTAAAGTATGAGATATTAATAGAATACATTTATTATTGAAAAATAATAAAGCTTTGAGCACTATCTACTAATGCATTTATTGTACTAAAAGTGAACCCTTGCTGCCTGTCTTGACTGGGATTATCAATTATTATTCAATTTGATATTCTGATTCAAAGTCAAGGCCCTTTATTAAACATTTTTGTTGTAGAGGTTTTCACATTTGCAGCCTTTCTTCACTAGAGTTATCAATTATTATCAATTATTCTTCTTGAAATTGAAATTCAAACTACAGGTTCTTCATTGTAAATGTAAATGTAAATGTACATGTATTTATATAGCGCAAATCACCGACCCGGTATCTAAGCGCTTGCTTAGGGAACCCGTCCTGGTATTCCCCTGTGAGATAACCCCGGCAGGGTATCCACAAGGTGAAAGCCAGGCATCCCACCGCGAGGGGCCGTTGTGGAGATTAAGCAAGCTATTGCCCAGAGTCGCAGAGTGTGAAACCATGAATCGAGTAGGCACCGGAGCGAGAATTGTCGAGTCCGTGGAATTTTTGAGCCCAAGACCAGCCGAGGCGGGGAATTGAACCCTTGCCCCGGGCTGACCTCTGCTTCCAGGTCTGCGCCTCTAACCAGTGAGCCACACTTCTCCACTCCCTTTTTGTTAACTACTACCCATGAATAGCAGTGGGTAATTTGCACACTTGCGTCCTTTCTTGCGTCCTTTCTACCACACAGTGTGTGTATTTTCTGCACTAGCTTGCCTCCTTATATATGGTAACCATTTCTCAGGCTCCCACTGCAGAATCCAACACCCCGTCGGTGTAGTGGACTGGAAAACTAAAACACCCACTTCCCTACAGGGAAATGGGTAGCTTGCACATCTTCAGCAATTCTTATTTTTCACCTTATTCATCTTCCACTCAATCAAGATATCATCCATACATACACAAACCTACTTGATGTCTTTCTTCCCTGTGGTTATCAACTATTCTTCAATTTCATATTCTGATTCACATTCGAGGCCCTTTATCGAGCCTTTTTGATGTAGCTACTACCCCACCCAAACACAGTTAAACATTTGCACATTTGCTACCTTACTTGGATAAGGTTATCAATTATTCTTGAATTTCATTAACTTGATTTATATCAGTTATAGGTTTAGTACAATAAGAAAATTCGTCTTACAAGTCCAAAAGAACACTGAATGACAGTCTACACTACAAACAACACAGGTCACAATTTGAACTATTATGTCCCTGAAACAAACATATTTTGACAGTGCATTCCATATATTATCTATCTTTCATTTCAATCATGATTACAGATGATACAGTTCACCATTAAATGTACACTGCAGACAGCCGGATTTACAACTTCAATTCAGCTTTCCTTGTACATTAAGTACACCATTGCATCTTCCCTTGCTTTCTTAACGTAGAGACAATTGTACTCTGTCCTCAGATTCTGTTAACTGTACAAAATAGCATTCATTAATATTTGTATCAATTAGTACCTTCGATCTACATTACACACAGCGGAGTTCACAACTTTAATTCAGCTTTCAATGTAAATTTCTCTTCACTATGTGTGCTTAGAAGTGCCTTCAATCAATTCTCCGCTCAGTACAGTTCGCAACTAGACACCAAGAGCGCTAGCACTACAGAAAGCATTCAATATAATCTTGATTTACTTAAAACACCGACAATTGGTTTAGAAAATGTACAGTGTGAACATTTAGTTATTCTTGTCAATTGCATTCCTACTAAGAGTAAGAAAATATGGCAAAAAGTAGCAGATATTAGAAAAGTGAAAAAGGCAACGTTCTGTTCTATCTGCTATAAAAAAATATATTACAAAAATGTGTATGTGGGAAAACAATAAATAACTGTAGAAGATACTGACTTCCCATCTGGACAAATTGAAAAACTGGATGTTTCCATAACTGAAGAAACATACGAACATTACAGTATTCATCCACTTCATTCTAAAGAAGTGATGGGAATACTATAGAGTTATTCCAAATGAAAGAAGCAAAGGGAAGTCCCATTACTGTATGCAAAAAAAGCTTGGAAGATCGTTCATGCCCTCAGACCCTTCCCACACGAAAAAGAGGACGATATGATGGATGACCGACCTGTGCAGATTCCTGCATCAGAATACCAGACATCAATGTTATATGCAGAAAATCCAAGATGTCAACAATGTATTCCATATTTGTTCCATCTTTTGTTTGAGAGTGATTTGTCTGGACTTCCTATGCACAAAACAATGTATTGAAAACACGGCTACATCTGCAAAATGTTTCAGCAAACAAGTTTATGCATAAAGTACAGCAGAAAGATAATATTTTGGAATCTCACCTCATTAATCTCATGGCATGTCAGCGTTGTAGTAATGAGTACTGGTACCGTCGTCATGGATAACTAAAATATATGCTAAGTAACTTAGAAACTCCTACATAGTTCCTTACGCTAAGCTCTGCTGACTATGCTTGGGATGATTTACTTCAATTTCTTTTTTTTTTTTTAATTTTTGAAAACCTTTATTGAGCATCAAGGAAAGAACAAATACGGGCCCACAACCATCCGGCCGGCCACAGATACTCATGAAGCACCAGTGAATGCAATACGGCGACACAGTAATACGTTATTACCATCAGCAAGTATTTAAGAGTCACACTGTAAAACGCCGTGATACCATGTCCCAGGATCAATGAAGGTTAATTTTAAATTTTCTGAGCAGCTATTAAATGCAAGTTGTACGGTTTCTCAATCAAGAAAGAAAAATAATAGGCTAAAAGAGCAAAGTCCGTGTAGGTGGAACATGAAATCAGCTACAGTTCACCACGTAATCTAACAACCCAACAATCAAGTCCCCACCAGGCGGTATGGCAGCTAGATGTACACGCAACAAGGGTATCAGTCCTAACATCCCATCCAATGTCCGCCGCCACCCATCCCCTAGTATGCCTAAACACGGGCCAAGACAAAAGAAAAAGGAAAAACAAAAGTGAAGAGAAAAAATAAGGCACCATAGAAACTGAAACTAGAAACTAAAATTCTAACCCCCCACCCTACACGCATGCAGAGGCTACGGCCTACCCCCCCCAGCAGTGTGTCTGTCGCCCCATAAACCCGAAATATAGCAAGAAGAAAGAAGGAAAAGAAAAGCAAGGAAGAAAGAAAGAAAAAGAAAAGGAATAAATATAAACCTGTGATATAGGGAGTAAGAAAAGAGTATTCTATTCTATAACTCCCACAAAAAGAAGAGGCCGGGAGGAGGGCCAAGTTCACATACTCTCGGTCACCGCCGGCCCAATATATAACCTCCACCCCAATAACATCAGCAAATAGATTTGGCAAAGTTTTGGCAATTAAGGAGAGTCACTTCGAGATATGCAAACGAAACAGACCGAAATCAATCCCTACCCGGTCCCCACCCGCCAGCGTGTCAATCCACTAAAGAAATCACCTAGCCCTGGCCCGATCTTGGACGTATCCCTTTGCCCTCCCTCCATGAGAGTCCAGCACAGTCCAAGACAAAGAGACAATATGGCCGCACTGAGGAAGGGGGAGGTGCGTGAGCACAGAATGAACGTCGTCTGCCCTCGAGAAGTATGTTTCCCTCGGTTAGAAGCCCTTTCGATACTTTCAGGTGGCAAAAGTTCCATAGCAGGGAGATCGAAGTCCCCAAGGAAGGAGCAGGCGAGGGGGCGAGAGAACATGCTTCCAGTGTCCAAAGCAGCGGAGATGTTGAATGAGGCAGATAGTCAGTCTCGGAACGAAGGGGAAACAAAGTTGCATCAACAGACCTGATGGGTGGCCGTGAGTCGCTACAAGTGTCGGCAATAGCTGCACTAATCTCGCCATAAGCACTCGGAGACATTGTTTCACAGATAGTCAGTAGCGAGGGCAAATCCAAACTTTGTCGGGGACAGACCCCCTGCTCCCGACCCAGAGCAAGGACACATGCATCAACCTTCTCACCCAGTTTACAGTAGTTGTGTGCCATCTCTGATCGTAGTTCCCCCAAAGAAGTGAAAACATCTCTGTAAGTCCATTCAGGCGGCGGTCTCCTTAGTTCCGAATCCCAGGAGGATGAGTGAGATCCGGCCCTCTGCTTGAAAGTAAGCTCGCAGTTCCAGGGTGAGGGTGTGCAGTCTTCCCCACGTAGCAAGTAAGCAGGCATCGCCATCTTGCCCACGATCCACTGTAAAAGCTGGGGGGGGGAAGGGAGGTCGCAGGGCACGACCGATTAGCAATAGTATCCTCCGGAGTCTCCAGGGTCACCCTCGGTCAGCGGTATAGGCAGGGAACCGCGGCAGCCTGGTAAAGTAGGCAGAGAGGAGGGGGGGCTCACCGATGTCAGGCAGAGCAACGATGGGAGCCAAACAACACTACGGCAGCTCCGGACAAAGGAACCGCAGATAAAATACGTCTCCAGCTCGCCCTCGCGCTACACTGTGAATGCGCGGTAAAACCCTGGCGGCATACGTCGGCCGGTCCGTATCTCGGCATGGGCAGCACTTCCCAGATTTCGTATCCCAAGTGGGCAGCTCGTCCGTCTCGGAGCCCGCGAGGTCCGGCAGGGCGCTGTGGCACGAGCGGGGTCCAGGGATGCGGGGCAATTCACCGGTATCTTCCGTCACCGGGCGGGTGGAGAACTCGGAACAACGCTTGTAAAGTCAGCTCAGCTTCCCGCACGTTTCGCCGTAAGAAACATCAGGATAGCGAGCAGGATTTTGGTGCGGGGCTCAAGGGCCGGCGGAGCCGAGAGACTACACGTCCGCTCTGATCGCCATCTTGGCTCCTCCCTTACTTCAATTTCTTGATTACACAAATTCATTTGATCATACTCGATCTCATCTAATGCTTCCACAAAATCAGCATCTAAAGTTTAGTTTAGAAAATCACACCTGATATCTACAGCATTTATATCTTCCTCTTCATTCTCCCTACTTATAAAAATTATGTTTAGCTCTTCTATGAGACTGTTACTAATGTCGAAACCGTCTTTCAAATTTTGTTGATTTTCCATACTGAATTTCTTATGTTGTAGGTCCTTGTACAAAAACATAAACACTTAATTTTATCTTTACTGTAATATCAGCATATGTGATGATTTATATGAAATATCTTACAATTAAACCAATATTTTGTACATGAGTGTGTATTATTTTCAAAATATTCTAAAATTAAATACAATAAATACAGTGTCACTCTGCATTGTGTCAAGTGCTTTATTTATTTATTTATACTACCTACTGTTTTGCAAACTTAAAACAATGACGACAGCACTGCCTTAGTTTGACTCACCCCATTACGTTCCCAATTAGGGTTGAGAGAGGCAAAGGAAAGGAGTAAACTACATGTCTACAGATGTACTCCTATAGTTAGAACACTGGATGAAGCACTGAATAAATCAAGTTAGATACAAACAACATACACAAAAAAGGCTGCATAAAAGATACACAAAGGAAAGCAACACAAATAGATCACCGAACCTTGAACACAAACTGGTAAGTCACCAAAAGAACAAAAAGGCTAAGAACACTGCAACGGATGCTGCGCTGTGGAACTCATGTGAAGAAAGGTAGAAACATACTGTAAATAAAGCGGAATTCAAATAAAGAAAAAGTAAAAAAAATACATGGATGACAAAGTCACTGGAGTAATACTCTGTTCCCCAACACAAAAAAAGATTTTGGAAAAGTTATATCAACAAATGTTTAAGGGGCTGCAAAGCGACCCTTTCCCCCGGGACTCAAAAAATAACATTGGGGATCGTGGAGAGAACGCCAATGCCTCCATGGTCCCAGCCGGCTCCCCGCATCCTTCGAGAGCCGGCATTGCTTTCTCAGAGAGAACAGCTTACATGCTGCTCTCTCTAACCAAAAGCAATCTGCTTTCCTACTTGAAAGACACAGCAGATTAACTTGCTCTCTCTTTCAAATTGGAAATCGGTTTGCGTTGCTAAAGTGGGAGCCGCGGCGCTCCCGCTCTACCATAGCAAACAGCAGTGTCCCGGGGATAGGCACCCTGAGTCACTGCAATAGCCAACCCTGGGAAACGATGGTCCCCAGGGCCATCAAGGGTTCCAGTAAGGAGGCCGCACGACCCCCTCCCAACATTTAAAAGTCCAGAGAAGTGGAAATCCCCGGAGCTAGGAAATCCGTGCCATCACAGACCCCCCTATTTTACCCTATTTTAAATATTACTGCCCCAGGAAGGTGGCGGTCCCCGAAGAATGTAGGAGACCCGTGACCCCTGCATACTACAAAATGAATGATGTTGCCAACACTTCCTGGTTTAGAGTGCTGACAGACAGTTGACAGCCAATCAGCATGCAGCTCGTGCTCGTAATTCCACAGATTTCCGTACGCGTACGCCACGATTTTTCTTTAAAAAAATAAAATAAAATAAAACAACCTAAACATCCATGTACGACCCCCTGAGCAAGCCTAGAGGGTCAGAAGGTTTCTAGCCTGCCCCCTTCCCTTACTTCACAACTTTGTTTTACTGTTTTCTTGTGACTCAGTTTTACCGAGGTACAAGATGGCCACCAACACTTCCTGGTTTGGAGTGCTGACAGACAGTTGACAGTCAATCAGCATGCAGCTCGTGCTCGTAATTCCACAGATTTCCGTACCCTTACGCCGTGATTTCTCTTTAAAAAAATAAATAAATAAAACAACCTAAACATCCATGTAAGACCCCCTGAGCAAACCTAGAGGGTCAGAATGATTCTAGTCTGCCCCCTTCCCTTACTTCGCAACTTTGTTTTACTGTTTTCTTGTGACTCGGTTCTACCGAGGCACAAGATGGCCGACAACACTTCCTGGTTACGAGTGTTGATGGACAGTTGACAGCCAATTAGCATGCAGCTCGCATTCCTGATTGAACGGATTTCAGTACGCGTGCTGAACTCCGTCTCTAGATATCGCTGATTTTACTTGCAATTTTCTCAGAAACTACTGAACGGATTTACACCATTTAACAAAAATCACAATATGCGAACAGATCTCTACCTCTCTGCCAAATGTCGTTTAATTCCGGTCAGCCGTTCGGGCTGTAGCCCTGGCTAAAGGTCCCTATGGAAAATTGCAAGGGCAAAACATGTTTTAGGACCCCTTTTTTCTTGGCCCCCGCTTGACGAATCACCCCCAAACTTTCAGGGAATGAGCGGAAACAAACAGGCCATTTTCTTGGAGAAATTCACGAAGATTCGACCACTGGCGCCAAAGTAATCCCAATAGAATGTTGTGGAATTCCTATGGAAACTAGGTCCTAACTATAACTACCTACTGGCAACTGGCAACCAACCGCCAGTAAGTAATATATATACATATATATATATATATATATATATATATATATATATATATATATATATATATATATATATATATATATATATATATATATATCCAAATTCAATTCCCCTCGATAAAATCAGGAATGTCCAGGCCAGCTTAAAGTAATCCAAGAGCTTTTATTTAGCTTCTACTCAACGCGTTTCGAGGTACAACCTCTTGATCACGAGCCCGTGATCAAGAGGTTGTACCTCGAAACGCGTTGAGTAGAAGCTAAATAAAAGCTCTTGGATTACTTTAAGCTGGCCTGGACATTCCTGATTTTATCGAGGGGAATTGAATTTGGATACCTGGGGAGTGGCTGCCCCGTCCAGGCCCTCCGCTGCAAGTGGCAGGGGTTCAGAGCCCGAAATTGCTTTTGGATATATATATATATATATATATATATATATATATATATATATATATATATTATATATTTATATATATATATATATATATATATATATATATACATTTAGAAGGCTCGTGAAAAAAGACAACTTGCCTGGATATCGTGGGGTCCGCCTCTTCTTTCGCCGCTTGTGTGGAGGTTTGAAGATTTCTCGCTACATTATTGCGGATGCTGGCTGTCTCCGCTGGCGGTACCCCCTCCTCTTCAATCGGCTTTTGCTTCTACAACCACAACTTGGACGCGAATTCCGGGAAGGAATACAACAGCAAAAGTTCCCTGACACGTGATACACGGACTGGCGCTTACAATCCGAGGCTGTTTGTGGCTAGTTTGAATACCGGCCACTACGGTTCACGGAGAGGGCGTGCACCGTATCATCAAGTCATTTCAGGTGAGGAGGCAGCGATTATCCGCAGGCAGCGCAGAAACGCGAAGGGCACAAGTGGATTGCCCATTCACGACAAAACAAACTTTTGGACATACAAACTTTCAAAATATACACCACCTGGCAGCATTGTGAGAGACCATGGCAGCCAGTTTGGAAACAGAACGGGAAGCGGCGGCGGATGCATTGTTTGCACAAGTGCCACGAGGAGCAGGCAGAAAACAAATACAAGCTAGCGCCGCCACGGCAGTTAATCAGGACGCCAAAAAAATGTTGAACCTGCTGGAAAAGAAATCTCGGTCTGAGATTACTAAATGGTGGGAGCACAAATCGCTCACTAAGTATGAGGAGGCTGGGCGGGTCCCGAGAGGGCTGCGTATCATGCTGGCCCCGAGTTTTGCGGACCCCAATCCCAACATGCTGCGTGAATGGGGGGAATTAAATCTGGGAGCCTCGATGAACTTAATTAAGCTCCTAATCAAATATGCAATTCTGGACAGCGCTGTTTTACTGGACGAGATCAAAAAAATAAACACAGACCTGGATGCTTTCACAGACAGTGAAACCCAAGCAGTGATTGTCAAAAGACGCAAAGATATTAGCGAGCGATTAAAAAAACATGAAGATAAAATAAAGTTACGCAAAGTAAACAAGTTTGCCAGAGATCTCAACGACTATGAGACAGGTCAAATATATACGTTTGCACGCAAATTTGACCAGGCTAAAAAGCAGCGGAAAATTCAGAAAATGGCGCAAAGAACCCAGGCAGAGGCAGTTCATCAAGACTCAGCTGAAGCATTGGATAATCACGAAATGTCGGCAACGGATACCATTTCGCTTGCCAGCTTATCAAGCACATGCGGCTCATTGTCAAGCTTGCCCGAGGACAATTTACCACACGCCGTCCTCGATTTAGGTGAAGAAATTGATTTTTTAGTCGAGGCTCACATGCAATCGTTAGGTCCATGGACGCGGTCACGGAATGCAGGAAGAGGAAGAACACAAGGCGAAGGGCAAGGAGAAAACGTGCAAAAGCCACCGCAGCCGCAAAAAAAGAAATGGTTCAAAAAGAAAAACAACAAACAGTGATAAACTCAAGCACCATTATAAATCTATCTGACATAACGTTAACCAAGGCTGAGCAACAAATACTCAAGCTGGGTCTCAATTTTTGCCCAGAGAGCTCTTTTGATATACCAACACCAGAGCGGATGTCTTCTTATATATTCGAAAATTAAAACTTAAGAAGTTGTATGCCATCAAATCTAAGTCCAATGCGAACTTATCAATAGCCACTGGGGAAGCCAATTCAACTGACGCATCCCAACTGGTTCCTGCCAATGATGCCAGAACACTCATAACGCTGTGCAATTTGAACAGCGGAGCAGCCCCACCAACTTCGAATACGGATGTTCCTGACACACAGTGTGAGTTGCGAGCGATCGACATTCCACAAAAGGGAGCCGGCGAGAGCCCCTTCAAACCAAAAAGTAAATTTGTCCCCGTCATGCCAAAAGACGCAGTGGATATTTACCATGACTGCATCATCGAAGATTTGAAAAAACCTAACAGACAAATCTACAGTAAAAAAAACATGTCCAGTTTTCAGACCAAACAATACAACAATTTAATGGCCAAATTATCAAAAAATCAAGAAATAATCGTGAACTCTCCCGACAAAGGAGGAAACATTGTTTTGTGGCAAAAAGACCAATACATCAAAGAAGCAATGAGACAATTAGAAAACGCCAGTTGTTAAGTGAAAAGCAACGACGTTCAATACAAGCACGCCAAAGACAATGTTAAACAAGCATTTACAATGCAAAGGTTTCGCCTTTGGAAAAGTTTGAGCTATTGGCATTGTGAATGACAAACTTTATTTATGTGTTGGTTTTGAAAACAGCTAAATAAATGGCATTGTCATTTACAATGGCAATAGCTTAATCTCTCGCAAATGCGATTTGTATTGCAACTATTTCAGTTATCATTTTGCACTACGATGAAAACTGGCTTGTGCATTTACTCCTGCAGAAGAGTATCAAGAGTTGAGTCAGCAGGCATCCCTGTAGGAGGTAGTGTATTCAAGACTGTGCAATACAATACATGCTCCCTTCCCAACTCACTTGGTCTCGAACGCCCAGTCATACACTGCACCACCATACATTGCGACACAAATCTGGACATACATTAAAATGAAAAACCGCCTGTTTGTCTATAGTTGATTGTACTCGGTGGCCTTGAGAGAGGAGGCCGAACTGTGGTGAAACTGCTGGGTTTGTGTGTACGAGGGAGGAGAGGAGTCGTATTTGTGACAGAACGTCTGGGTGTGGGCGAAGGAGCTGGCAAGACCTGACACAAGAGTGGAGGAAAGGCAGGATCTGAGGGTTGGAGTGGCCTGGGATGGATGCCTTGAGACAGAGTTTCACTTATACAGTCTGTGCTGCCTGCCTCTCACGTTCAGATGAGTGAGCACAGGTCTTGCAGAGTCCCCTTGGAACTTTCCAATCAGTTCCTTTTTAATACTCAAGAAGCGAATGTTGCTAGTGCCTGGTCTGGAGTCGACTAATACCGGCAGCAGCCTCGCTAAGACATATGGGGTATAGATACAAGGTTCACTTCAGCTTCTTCTAGCTTTCGCCTTAAAACTGTGGACTTTTGCTGTTTCCTAATTTGTCAAGAGGTGAGTTTTGGATTTGCCACAAAGCACACAGGGGAAGCCCTGTGACATGTAGCCACATGTCACACGAACTGGGAGATATTTACTTTCTTTGACCCTCCACTTTCAAAACTATTACATTTTCCCATGAACATGTACCAAAGTATCTTGTATGTGGACTGCAAAGAGATACAGGGGGCACCAAATTAAAGACTTATATGTAAATATTTCCACAGTCCACAGAGGCGTGCCAGCTAGCAGCTTCTCAAACAATCCTCTACACAGGAATCAGTCAGAGTTGATGATTGAGGGCCTCGAGGATCAGAGCAAGTAACACACATCTATCCACTTTACTAGAGCACATCATACAGATAAAATGCTTCCATATACAATTGGTTGTGGGTTCCTGAACTCTCAGGCGAGTAGTACAACATGCCTACTTGGCTTTCCATCACAACCCTAGCAGAATAATGTCAATTCTCCGCACCTAGCAGTCACATAGCAATACATACGAGTGATACTTTTTTTTTATTGGCCGCAAATTTCTTGATTGATATCTTTCCGCCCTGTTCTCTTATAATAATCAAGCACTCCAATATAGGTTAAAGAACAGATCAATGCTCACTGGTTGGTCTTCTCATAGAAGTCACTGTGACTGGCATTAGAATCACAATAGAATAAAACCAGGGCCACTGGAATTATGCAGCATGAGAGATTAATTATGCGGCAGGGTTGAGTAATTGTGCCAAGAAAAGGAAATTATGCAGCAAAAGCCAGCATGTTTTGTAATAGAATTGCTTCATTATGTTGACATTTTTCAACTATTTAACATTGTATGGGTATTGGTTACACATCATCAACAGGATAAAACTATGTGGGTAGACTCAGAATGTCTATCTGTTACACAAAACGTGCAGAGACTGTTTTCACAGATGAAAACAAAATGGTGATCTCAAAGTCGAGGGGAGATATTGGGTAGCTGGTCAAATCAAGGCAGCTCCAAATTAAGTTGTGCACATGAATACAGGAGGGGGTTTATAATGCATTCACGGAGGAGTTCTTCTCTTCCAATCCTTGACTTTGAAAGCAGCAGCTAGCTCCTAAACCCTACCCACGTAGAAAGCAAAAGGTCTGTGTCAAACTTCTGTCATGAGTCATGACCCTATACAGCACCACGAGGGGCGGCCGCCACCAGGGACCCACACAGCCAAGCAGAATTATTGTTTGTTATTTTCTATTTTTGCCCTGAATTTTCTTCAAACGCAGTAGGTATCGGAAACAGAGGATTGTTACTATAATTAGTAATTAGATCACGTCTCATTTTCTGATTCATCCATGATTTCCTAAAGGAATCTAAAGCTGGCTCCGTCACCGTGTGTGTCCACAGGGCACACTGCAGCAGGGTAAAGAGCCACGGTGAAAACACACCGGCTGCCAGGTTAGCAGACTATAGGGCCTGACAGTACTAGGGGTTCCGCACCTCCCCCCTTCCCTCCGTAGCCCGGGGCTTGGACAGCTCCACTTCCGGCTACCTGGTCTCAATCACCCCCTTCATGTACGCGCCGGCCAGGAAGCCAGGACCAGCCTTTGTGCGGGTGGTGCCAGCAGGCACTGCAGAAGATCCCAGCCTTCTCTTCTGGCAGCTTTCCCTATGTGCAATCTGCTGTCAAAGACCACGAGCGCTCCGGTGCACTCAAGAGTGTCATTTTCAGAGGGTCCCGGGCTGGCATTATTACACACAAAGACTGGTCAGCGCTCGCTTCTACAGGGCAAATGCCACTGTTAGCCAAGGATTACACAGAGATAACACTACAGTCAAGAAAATAACCCAAGAGTAAAATTAGGGCGAGCAGCATGATGGTTAATTGATCTTTATATAGGGTTCTTCGTGGCACCCCCTTTAGGGAGGAACATTCCACCAGATGCTGTAATTTTTCTACATCGCATTCACAAAACTACAATAAACTTAGGCATAAATACCCTAAGTTGAATTAAAGTTCATGATGGAATAGCAAGACAAGGGAAAATATTCAAAGCAAATTAATCTAATAAAACTAAATGTTTACAGTACCAGAAAGTGGATACCCAGAAATAAGCAGATTAAGGGGGGGGGGGGGGATTCAAACCGTTCCAGTGCTGCTTCAATTTAGGAAAGAAATTAAGTTGCACATTTTTAAAAAACACTACATCACAATATATTAAATGTTCATAACTTAGCTTCCTCTGCTATTGCTTGTGGTTTTTAAGTTTACCTTTGCTTTACTATGTACAGTCCTCTGCTGCATTTTGGCTAGGTTTGCACTCAAGAAATAACATAAATACGCTAGATTGGGTTGGGGTGGGGTAATAGACGACTGAGATGGAGTGGTCCGCTCTTCAGTTACACGTGGATACGTCATTATTTATTTATTTATTTGTGTGGCATTGATGCCACTGTGATGTGTTTTTCTCTCTACTCTGACAATGTAGCTCTGAATGGTGCCGTTTGTTGTTATATTCAAAACTCAAAGTTGATTGTAAAAAAAAAAATACGCTAGACCATAGTTTTAACCTATTTAGAAGTTTTTGGTGACTTACCCAGGAACGTCCAGCCACGATCGAGATAGCCTGGCTGTTGGATATAAGAACCTAGACCTAAGCTCTAAACTATCAAGTTTCCCTGAGAGTGCCTCAAAATTAGTCAGAATTGGTTCCAGACTGCGGCGCTTGAGGGTACTAAGGAAATAAACGCACACTTGAAACTACCTACACACACCACAAGGACGGACATACACTTATTCTCGCCACACGTAAAGTAATCTCGCCACACGTAAGGTTGGAGAAACGCATCAAACGAGCTGTAGAGTGCACCTTGAACCTACACTACAATGGGCACTGGAGATATCACACAACCACCTGCCCCCCACCTTCGACTACTTTGTTTGATCGCCCCCACACTCCCAAAAACAAAATCGGTGTGTCAATGCTACCGCCCCCCAGCCCCCTTTACCTCCGCCTAACTCCTTGTAGGCCCTACTTCTCTAGCTATCCCCAAGGATGCCCCTTATAATCACTCTGCAACTCGAGTGTTTCTTTCTCTCGGATACCCTTCTCTGCGTTATGCACTCTCCTCCCCAAGCATGCACGGCCACTCAATCCAACGTTACCTGGCCTCATGTCGCACGCTCTTCAACGCACAGCTCCTCGTCCACACGTGTCCTGCAGGGCTACAAACTACGAGCTGCAACCGAGCATGCGCAGAAAAAGACCATAGAGTGGCAGAAGAAAGTATCCATAGTCCTTTCGTGAGAAATGCATAGCCTCACTTCGGGCTATCGTGGCGGCCATCTTAGACTCCCCCACTCTTTCAACGAACCGATGCAGGGACTCCTCGGATAACGCAAGCGACTCAAGAAATAGAAATATTTTATATGAAGGTCATTATAAAGTTCTAGCTAAATAATTAAGAAAAAAGGTGCATCATTTTAATAATTACATTTTACAGTGTTGTTTATTCGATACCCTATTCAGCTGTCTTCCTTGTATTTTGGTGAAAAGCAACGCAACCCTTTATGTACGTGAGTCTTCTGTACTTTCCTTGACCGTTAATTTACTGTCCACTTTCGAGATGGCTGCCAGCCACGTTTCCCGATTTCTCCAGGCTTCATGCAAAATGTCGGCCATTTGAATTGGCGGACTTTACCAGATGTGTTAGTTAAATGTAGTTAATTGTAATAATTGTGCTGTTTGTGTCAGAGGGTCTCTATCGATATAAGTAGTAGTGTTGGGTTTTTGATAAAAGAAGCACAATAATCTAAAGGTTTGTAAATTTTATTCCATACATGCCAACATTTCAGAAGAGCAAAGAGGGAGATTAAAACAAGTCAGGTCCCGGGCCGGCCAGCCAATCACAGCGCGGCCCGGGGAATGACATCACGGGGGTGTGGGGGTGTCCCGGGCTGGCAGCCAATCACAGCGCGGCCCGGGAATGACGTCACGGGGGTGTCCCGGGCCGGCAGCCAATCGCAGCGCGGCCCGGGACAAAGGGGCGGGGCTTAAAAAAAGCACCAGAAACGCCCCCGAATCACGTTTTCAAGAGAAAGCGCGATTGACAGCCTCTGTCTCCCAATGGCTAGCCTCCATTTATGGAGCTAGCCAATTGGAAACAGAGGCGGTCTGAACATCCCTACTGAAAACAAAAGTTTTCAAACTGGGAGGGGCACTTCGTGCCCCTCGCCAGGTCGAAACCTAAAAACTGCTGTTATCTTACAAGAGAAATAATTTGATTACAGCTACTGAGTGTGCTTTTCTTTTGGTGGAACATCCAGTCATGCCACATATGTACCTTATTCCCAAGGTGCATAAAATGCTAAATCCAACACCGGGGAGACCCATCATCTCAGCGATCAGAAGTATGGGTGAGAACATTTTACGTTACATTGATTTTTATTTACAGGAGCATGTCCAAATGTTGCCAAGCTATATCAAAGATACAGGGGACTTTTTGACTAAGCTAGAGTCCCTACAGTGGCAAGAAAATTGGTGCATCATCACTCTAGATATTGAGTCACTGTACACCTGCATTGAGCATATGCAAGGTTTAGAGGCGACCAGACATTTCTTGGGACGCAAATCCTGTGCATATTATAGTCATAACAAAATGATATGTGACTTGGTGCAATGGTGCCTCAATAACAATTATTTTTTGTTTGGTAAAGACATTAGGAGACAGATACGCGGTGTTGCCATGGGATCCTGCTTCTCCCCCAGCTACGCGTGCTTGCACGTGGGGCTGTGGGAGGAGCAGGACCTGATTGGCGTCTCTGGTTTTGAGCATATCAAGCACTGGATGCGTTTTATTGACGATGTTTTTTGTGTATGGGAGGGTGATACAAACAGTGCACAATTATTTGTCAATGCGCTTAATACCAACCATTCTAATTTATTTTTCACATCTAACATCAGCACTACATCTGCTGAATTTCTTGATGTTTGCATCAACATCAATGGTGCTATGATTAGTACATCCCTACACAGGAAACCCACTGCTGGCAATAGTATTTCACATGCCAGCAGTGGACACCCCAAACACGTCATAACTAGTATTCCTCTGGGGGAATTGTTGCGATTAAAAATAATTTGCAATACACAGGAGAAATTTGAGGAAGGTGCAATTGTGATGATGGCTAGACTACAGGCAAGGGGGTATAGTCAAAGCAGCCGATCCAACGCACTAGAAAAGAGCAGAGAAAGGTCAAGAGTCTCTTTGCTAGCACCCAAACCTCTTGACGTTAGTGCCAGTGCAGACACTACCAGACTAATAACAACATACAGTAGGCAACACCGCCAAATCAAGTCTATTGTCAACAAACACTGGGCAGTACTCAAGACTGATGGTGTTCTACGCGACGACTCCAGACAGACCAGTGGTTACATTTAGGCGTGCATTTAGTATGCACAGCAAGCTGGTTAAATCCAGCCCTGAACTACCCAGAGCTAATGAATGGTTTGGAGGTAAAGGCTTCCATAAATGTTTCTCATGTCGAGCATGTAAATTTGGGCAGAACACCATCCATTACAGGACTCCATTCTCTGATATAGAAACACCTATTCGTGGTAACTACAACTGCCGAACGGAGTTTGCGGTTTATGTCCTGACATGCACCTGCGGTCTGCGCTACGTGGGCAGTACCGGTGTACAGGTGCATGTCAGGATACTGCAGCACCTTCGTGCTATTGTTAACCACGATGGGGCTTACCCAGTGGCGCGTCATTTTAACATCAGACATAACAGGGATCTGTCTTGTCTCACATATTATGTAATTGACGCTGTTGCCCCACTCAGACGCGGTGGCGACCGCGATAAACTACTACGCCGAATGGAAACGCGTTACATTATTAAGCTCGACAGCAAACAACCCAACGGGTTGAATGCAACAGAGGATCTGCACAATTTTTTGTAGTATTGTTGATCAATCACACACACTACAGTCAGGTCATTCAAACTCATCAATGGAGGTTCCAGCTACCATTTCATAGTGTACAGGATATTGAAGTACATATGCTTTGAACATTATGTAATATATAATAATGTACTCAATTTTGGTGATCTGCAGTCCTACTACTGTTTTTAGATTGGTTGTTTATGTTCTTGAACAATGCAGTCTTTTAAATAATCATTGGTTAAAAAAAATTCTTTAGGTGGTTTATTTACACTGTGAATATATTTGAGCACTTTTTTCACTTTTGCATATATAATTTTTGTAAATAGTTCTTAATATTTATGAAATATGAAATGTATTATGTATAAATTTTAAATAAATATATAGGACTGTAGCTCAATATCACGGTTGCACACTGAGGTGCATTTTGGTGGCATGTCCACCTTTTCTTTCACAAGTTCCAGTCGAGCTCTGGATCAGTTTTCAACAGTACTGCAGTTAGGCTCAACATTTAATAATGCCACCACACATGTATATACTTGATTGTTCCATTTGTTTGATTTCAACTGATCAAGTTATGAGTTATGCATTTAAGCATATCATTTAAGATTCAGTTTATGGACAATTTTCGTGCATTTGTGCAGTAAAGATAAATAGGCTTTTAATGTATTTGTACAGTAATATATACTAACTCCCATGCATTGGTGATCATTACGATGAAATGGACATCACAGGCATTATTTTTGGTATTTGAATTTAAATGCGCTTTATGCCATTGTATCCAACATTTGTGATGCTAAATGTGCACACAGTAATGTACTGTTGCTTTAAATTGTTGAATCCAGGCAGTAGGCTGGACCATGTGATGCACGTGTGGCAGGTGTGGCCCATAGGTGGGGTCAGGAGGACCAACAATATATAAGAAAATTCCAAACAAGAATGTGGTGTGTGAACAAGAGTACGTTAGTACTCGAAACGTTACATTTTGAAGGCTCGTGAATAAAGACAACTTGCCTGGAAAAAAAAACATTTTGAAGGCTCGTGAATAAAGACAACTTGCCTGGATATCGTGGGGTCCGCCTCTTCTTTCGCCGCTTGTGTGGAGGTTTGAAGATTTCTCGCTATATATATATATATATATATATATGTATATATATATATATATATATATATAACATATGTATATGTATATATATATATATATATATATATATATATATATATATATATATATATATATATATATATGTATATATATATATATATATATATATATATACATATGTTCTCCAAAGGCAAACAACGTTCCTCACGCTCTCAGAGTCCAACCACAGAAACACCGTTTGTCAAGTCCAAGGGTGTTTATTAGCACAAACTACATGTTTCGGCCTAGCAAAGGTCTTGATCACGTAAGTGTAAATAATCGTGCATTCTAAATAAATAGAGTACAACTAAAGGAAATGGACATAGAAAGTGGACAGGGCACCAAAATAACGGCAGACATATTAGAATGGTAAATCAACAAGATCATATTGCGTCCAAGGAATCTAAACAAGAATAGAATCAAAAGGGCCCGCACAATAAATAGATAAATACACATTGCAAGCTGCTAAGGCAACGGAGTGTCCAAAATGCATGAATACAGAAAGTAAGGTACATGTAAGAAAATCATGTATGACATACAACACACAGTTAATATAATACCAAAATGGGTATACACGTAAATAAGAACCAGCAAAAAATTGAATAGCCGGACTCAGTACTCCCTGCAAGAATATAAAGATGGAGAAAAGGGGGAGGGAGAAAGTAACGCAGTAACCAGGTAAAATACCACCATGAACCCTGCTCCAAGAGAGTCTTCCAGTGGGATACACTGAAAGGAGGCCAAAATAGACGTGTTAGAACTGTATATACTTGCATATAGATCCCCGTGCCCACAGTGCAGTCCAAAACCTTCTAGTTGAAAGCCCAAAATGGGCGTGCTCATAAGTGATGACGGATAAGTGACAATCAATGGCTGGAACAGTCATGCTGTGATGTGACCCAGTCCCCAACTTTAAACCTATGGGGAAAAGGAGTAAGATGTCAAATAACATTATAACAAGTAAATGCACTTAAATAAACAAACAACCTAGGAGATATACAGAAGACGAAAGAATAAGACCAAAATGGTATACAGATATCAACAATATGAACAGATCACAATTGGGGTTAGTTGTCTTTAAGATGGACAGAAAGTTCCTCATCAATGTTGAGCCCCCCAGGGCTCTTGGTTTGGAAGTTGATAATATGTTTAGATTCCTTCTGTCTCAACTTGAGAACTCTTTTCCCACCCCTGGGATTTCTATTGATCTGTTCTAAGATGAAAAATTTCATCAGTGCAGGATTCGAAAAGTGATGTTCACTAAAGTGTCTAGCCACAGGATATTTAACGTCGCCATGGACTATGGCACACTAGTTTTCCAGTATGCGCTTTTTAGCCTGGGCAGTAGTACTCCCAATGTACCAAAGATCACAAGGGAAAACAATCACATAGATCACAAACATGGTTTTACAGTTCAAAAATTGTGTGATCTCCCTCTTAATGCCATTGTACTCAACTCTCTTGACAAGGGTACTGTTTTTACACGCCTTGCAGTGACTGCAAGGAAAGAACCCTTTTAGACCTAGGCCTTGGTACGTGGGATAGATGGTAATATCACTGTGGACACAAAGATCCCTGATGTTACTGCCCTTCCTGTAGGTGATACCATGCCTGTCGGGAATCAAGTCACCTATGGTAGAGTCACTTTTAAGTATATTCCAGTTCTTAGCTAGAATCTTTTGTACCTGCTTAGACTCTCTATTGAAAGTTAAGATGAGTCGTGTGTTATTGTTATCTGTATTGGTTTCTTCAGCTGTGGTAACTTGAAGGGTAGAGCTTCTCAGCATGGTATCGGCCCTGGCCATGGCTTTTTTTAAAGCCCATGACGCATACCCTCTCTGGGTGAAGCGAAATACCATCTCAGTGGCAGTATGTTGGTAAACAGATTCAGTGTTACAGTTTCTCTTCGCCCTCAACAGCTCACCGTATGGAATACTCCATTTGAGTGGTTCCGGATGACTGCTGAGGGCGTGTAGCACACTGTTACCGGCCGTGGTTTTCCGGAAGAGAGAAGTGTGTATCTTGTTGTCAATGATGTTGATCTTGACATCAAGATATTCTGCTGTCACCTTGCTGATGTTGCTAGTCAGAATAATATTCTTGTTGTTGAGGTTAAGACAATCAATGAAACACTGGGCTCCCTCAGGCGATCCTCTCCACACCATAAACAGATCGTCAATATAGCGCCACCAATATATGTATATATATTACCAACTGGCGGTTGGTAATATGTATATATATATATTATCAACTGGCGGTCGCCAGTAGGTAGTTATAGTTAGGACCTATTTTCCATAGGAAATCAGCAACATTCTATTTGGAATAACTTTGGCGCCGGTTGACGAATGTTTGCGAAATTTCCAAAACTTATTGGCCGCTCCGGTCCGCTCCTATCCTGAGATTCGTCAAGCGGGGGCCGAGAAAAAAGGGGGTCCTAAAACGTGTTTTCCCCATGCAATTTCCCATAGGAACCTTTAGTCGCAGCTACAGCCCGAACTGCTGAATGGAATTACACCAAATTTGGCAAAGAGGTAGACTTTGGTTCAGAGTCGTGCCTTTTGCTTAAATGGTGTGCATTTGTTCAGTAAATCAAAAGTAAAAGTAAAATCACATATATATCTATGGCCGTGCAGGATCCGTGCACCCTGCCGGGCACAAGCTGTATTCTAATTGGCTGTCAACACACCAAATCAGGAAGTGTTGGCAGCCATCTTGTGCCTCGGTAGAACCGGGGTACAAGAAACCTAAATAAAAAATGCGAAAAACGCGAAAAGGGAGCAGGGTAGAAACACCCTGACCCCCTAGGCCTGATCAGGGCCCCAAAAAATTAATTAATTTTTTTAAAATGGGAAAAATCTGCGCAGGGTGCGCAGATCTTGACGATAAAAAAAAAAGGATCTGCGGGCTCCCGCTCTTCGATGCTAATTAGCCCCCGGGGGTCCAAACCCCGGGGGCATGTTAATAGAAATAAAGTGTGGGGGTGCCAATCCACCCACACACCCCCGGGGACTGCCCCCCGGGGCAAAAGCATTTATAATTGGGGGCGCACATGGCCCTCCTGCAGCCCTGGGGACCACCACCCCCGGGGCTCAACATAATCGAGATCGTGGGGGGCACACTGCCCCCTGCACCCCCGGGGACCACCACCCCTGGGGCTTAATATTATGATTGAGCCCCGGGGACCGCCAACCCCGGGGCTTACTTTTCATTAAAAAAAAACGCTGTGTGGGGGGGCTTGAAACCCCCCACACGCCCGGGGACCTCCACCTCCCCGGGGCTCTAAATATTAAAATGTGGGGTCCGTGACGGACCCCCAAGCCGGGGCCACCACCTCCCCGGGGCTTTGAAGATGTTGGTAGGGGGGTGCGCGGCCCCCCTCCTGGAGCCTTGTCATGGCCCTGGGGACCACCACCCCCCAGGGCTGGCTCCTGCAGTGTCCCGGGGTGCCCACTGCTGTCTGCAATGACAGGGCGGGAGCCTCGCGGCTCCCACCCTGTCATTGCAAACTGCTTTGCTTCATTGAAGCGAGAGCAGGGAAACCTGCTCTTGCTTCAATGAAGCAAAACAGATGGCGTTTCCACATGGGGAGCAGCATGTTAGCTGCTTACCATGTGGAAAAGCAATGCTGGCTCCCGCAGGAGGCAGGGAGCCGGCTGGGACCGTGGGGGGATTGGTGACCCCCCACCGGTCCCTAACGAAGAGTGCCAGCCCCAGGGGATGGGGTCCCTGGGACCATAAATGGCCAGAGGAGGGGGTCCACGCAGCCCCTGTCCAAATTTTTTTTAAAAAGTGGCCATGCCCCGGGGGATGGGGTCCCCGGGTGATAATGGCCTCGGGAGGGGGGCCACGCGGACCCCATCTCGAATTTGAGATTTTAAAAAATACGCCCCCTTCTTGCAGCACTCTGCAAACGCCCCCCTGGCATGTTTGCAGAGGGGGAATGAATTCCCCTTGAATTCTGGGGATCCCTGGGGGACAAGTAGCCCACCAGGAACCTCCAGGATGCGCCAGGGGGCTGCGTTGCAGAAAGTAGTTCTGAGGCTACGCCCCTTTTTACACCTCTCTGCAACGCAGCTCTGTGGCGCTTACTGGAGGTAGCTGGTGGGCTAGTTGCACCCCAGGGACCCTCAGTATTCAAGGGGTGTTAATCCCTCAATTTAAAACGCGCTACAGGGCGTGTTTGCACAGCGGGGGAGGGAGGGGGCGGGGCCTGAGTTGACATGTGTGCAAACACACCCTGTGGCACAGTTTAAGTTGGGGAATTAATTCCTTGTCAATCCTGAGGGTCCCAGGGGGCCAACTAACCCACCAGGTACCTCCAGTAAGCGCCAAAGAGCTGCGTTGCAGAGTGTTGTAAAAAGGGGCTTGGCCTCTTAACACCTCTCTGCAACACAGGCTCCTGGCACATACTGGAGGTACCTTTTGGGCTAGTTGTCCCCCAGGGACCCACAGGATTAAGGAGGAAATAATTTTCTAACTTAAAACTCGCCACGGGCGTGTTTGCAGACACTGTGCAAACGTGCCCCGTGGTGCATTTTAAGTTGGGGAATTAATTCACTTTCTATACTGAGGTTCCCTGAGGGATAAATAGTCCAACAGGTATCTCCAGTATGCGCCAGGGAGCTGCGTTGCAGACAGGTGTCCAGAGGTCACACCCCTTTTTACACCTCTCTGCAACACAGCTCTGTGGCGCTTATTGGAAGTACCCAAGAGACCTCAAGAACTTCCGACACATCTCTCTGCTCCCCTTCCCGGCCAAGGTCATAGAGAAAATCGTTAACATACAGCTAACCTGATATCTCGAAGAGAACAGAATCCTGGACCCTTCCCAGTCAGGGTTCTGCAGCAACCAAAGCACTGGGACCGCCCTCATCGCTACCACCGACGACATCAGGATCCCGCTAGACAATGGGGAGACTGCAGCACTCATTCTCCTAGACCTCTCCGCCGCCTTCGACACCGTCTGCCACTGCACACTACGTGCACGCCTCCACGCCGCAGGGATCCGAGACAAGGCTATGGAATGGACCACCTCCTTCCTCTCCGGCAGAACCTAGAGCATCTGCCTCCCATGTTCTGCTTCGAAGCCTCCGAGATCATATGCGGCGTACCCCAAGGATCCTCCCTCAGCCCGACACTGTTCAATATTTACATGGCCCCACTCGTACATGTCGCTTAACAGCACAACCACAACATAATCTCCGGCGACACTCAACTGATCTTCTCCCTCACCAAGGACCCCATCACTGCCAAAGCCAACCTCCATGAAGGAATTAAGGCCGTCGCCGACTGGAAGAAGATCAGCCGTCTGAAGTTGAAATCGGACAAGACGGAGGTCCTCATCCTCAGCCTGGGACGACTCCTGGTGGCCAATGGCACTGGGGGCAGCCCCGACCCCCACCGACCACGCACGCAACCTGGGAATCATCCTCGACTCAAAGCTCTCAATGACCAAGCAAGTCAACGCCGTCTCCTCTTCCTGCTTCAACACCCTCTGCATGCTCTGCAAGATCTACAGATGGATCCTGACAGATACAAGAAAGACAGTCACCCAGGTCCTCGTCAGCAGCAGACTCGACTACGGAAACACCCTCTACGCGGGAGCCCCGACCAAGCTCATCAATCGACTACAACGCATCCAAAATGCCTCGGCACGACTGATCCTCGATGTACCACGACACAGCCACATCAGCCCCCACCTGGGAAACCTGCACTGGCTCCCCGTCAACAAGAGGATATCCTTCAAGCTCCACATCCACGCACACAAGGCACTCCACAAGACCGGCACAGCCTACCTCAACATACGGCTCTCCTTCTACACCCCCAACTGCCAGCTACGCTCTGCCGACCTCTCACTCACCACCGTCCCCGCATCCGAAGAACAACCACCGGTTGGAGATCCTTCTCCCACCTCGCCGCCAAAACATGGAACACCCTCCCACTGAGCCTACGAGAGACCCAAGACCTGCTGACCTTCAAGAGGATACTAAAGACTTGGCTGTTTGATCAGTAGCAGCCCCTGCCCCCCCCCAGTGTCTTGAGACCCTCGTGGGTATGTAGTGCGCCTAACAAATGACTGATTGATTGATTGATTACCTAGTGGGCTAGTTTGACTTCAGGGACCCGTAGAATTGAAGGGGACGCAATCGCTCAACTTAGAATGGCCACAGGGCGCGTTTACACAGTGGTGAAGGGAGGGGACGGGACCTGAGGTGATGTGTGCAAACGCGCCCTGTGGCACGTTTTAAGTTGGGGAAAAAATTCCCCTTTAATCCTGAGTCAAGTAGCCCACCAGGTGCTTCCAGGAAGCGCCACCGCACTGTGTTGCAGAGAGCTGGTGCAGGCTGTGCCCCTTTTAACATCTCTGCTACACAGCTCTCTGGCGCTTACTGGATGTACCTAGTGGGCTAGTTGGACTCTAGGGACCCGCAGGATTGAAGGGGAATGATTTCCCCAACTTAAAACGCGCCAGAGGGCATGTTTGCACAGTGGTGAAGGGAGGGGATGGTGTAGGAAAGTGGCTCTATATATACTGGACCAAAGTAAAATCATCCGAACTACGAATTCCGATTTACTCACCGGTTATCCTGAGAGACCTCAGTGCTGCATCTTTGAGCCCAGTACTGGTCCTGAAAAATAATTCTAACCGTACTTACCAGTTACTTTAATTTCCTTCCATAGGCTAACATTGACTGGTTTCACTTGGAAATTGTTTTAAGTGTGGAGTTTTGGAACTTTATAAAACACCTCTAAATTCAGCCGAACTACGTATTCCGATTTACTCACCTGTTATCTGGAGTGACCTCAGTGCTGCATCTTTGAGCCCAATACTAATCCTGAAAAGCAATTCTAACCATAATTACCAGTAACTTGAATTTCCTTCCATAGGCTAACATTGACCGGTTTCACTTGGAAATTCTTCCAAGTGTGGAGTTTTGGAACTTAAAAATATTCAGCTAAAATCATCCGAACAACGAATTCCGATTTACTCACCTGTTTTCAGATGAGAACCCAGTGCTGCATCTTTTAGCGGTAGAGGTGTGGCGTTGCGGCTAGGGCGACTGATTCAGGAATCTGGGGATCACGTTCGATCCCCGGCACCGCCGGCAGATCAGCCCAGCACCATGTGACTCTGGGCAATAGCTTGCTTAATCTTCCCGACGGCCCCCAGCACCTAGAGACCCTTACGGGTGATTGTGCGCTTTACAAATGTGGTTTATTAGCCTAGCACTGACCCTGAAAAGTAATTCTAACCATACTTACCAGTAACTTGTATTTCCTTCCATAGGAATCCATTGTCTGGATTTCACCAGAAAAGTTTCTAAGTGTCGATTTTCACAAACTACAAATATTCCTTAAAAATCGCCTGTATGACTTGAACGCATTCTTTCAACTGTTTACAGGAGATGCACCAGTGCTGGATCCAGGATCCACCACTGAGTAAGAAAAAGTAACAATAACACTACTTACCTGCTAAGTGAATTTCCTCCCATAGAATAACATTGGTGATTCTATGTGAAAAAGTTTCCAAGTGTCAACTTTTAAAATACAATAATATGCCTTAAAAATCACTACTGTAACCAAAACACTTTTACTTAACTGTTTACAGGAGAGACTGAATCTAGGATCCAGTCCTGTGGTTAGAAAAGTAATCCAGAAAGTAACTAAATGCATTTAACTAGAAATTCACATTGAGCTCAATGTTGCATTTTATTTGAAATTGTGTTGCCCATTGCAACAACTGTAACTACCTTACTTACAAGTCTATTGCCTATTTGCAAAGTATTTAAACAAAAGTAATTCATTCTGAGAAAGTATATCTTGTAATGTAATGTACAATGTAATTTAAAAAATAATATATCTAAAAATGAATAATTTAAAAAAATGTAGTAAATCAGTATAAAAAATAAATACATTTAACAATTAATACATTAAAAAATTGTCATATACAAAACCTTTGAAATTCACTGAAAAAACAATAGGTTTCAGAAATGTTATAGTTAGGAATTAGCATTTAAAAAAACTTTGAAATTCACTGAAAAAACCATAGGTTTCAGACATGTTATCGTTAGGAATTTGCAATCCCTCTACTTGTTCCCACATCTTTTTTTGCTCGAATTGATAGATTATGTGCTAGGTTCCTGTGGAGTTATCATAGGTCTAGGAGAGCTATGAAATGGTGCATATTACCCAGAGCTAGAGGAGGTTGGGGGATACCTAATTTTCATCTATATTACTGGACAGCCCTTTTACAACATATGGGCGTTTTGCTTTTACAGGACATAAGCTCAGAAGAGTCAGCTACTCCTTCAATATATGAAATGGTACTGGGCGAGGAGGCCCGACAAAGCTTAGTGCGTATAATTGAGCCTAGGTATTATAAAAAGACAACATTCAAAATTATTTTCACTGCCTTTGAAATTTGGAGAAAAGTAAAAAACAGAATCAGTTTGCACTCAAATTGAAGCTATTATACTCCTTTAATTAATTGTCTCTTATTACCTGGTATCTTTAGAGATCAGGTGATGGTTAGATGGCATCGTAGAGGCATACGTCATTTGGGAGATTTATTTCAGGGGATCGGGTAGCTTCTTTTTTGTTTTTGCAACAGAAATATAAGCTAGCAAGAACAAAATTCTTTAAATATCTTCAGCTATGTAGTTTTATAGTGCAGAAAATGACCCAAAATCAAATCACATCTAATAGAGTTAAGGTTTTAGACGCAATTCGATTAAGACTCAGAATTGGTCCTATTTACCAATTAATGATTAAAACCTCAGGGGATGATATATCGGTATGGGAGGATAAGTGGCAATGTAAATTATGGGTGGACAAAATAGTCATGGATAGACTAATTGAAGTATCTATAAAAGTATTATTTAATGGTTCGCTGAAGAGTCAACATTTTATGCCCATTTTTTACTTATATTATACCCCCGCAAAATTGGCAAAGTGGAACTCTATAAGAGGGAATACATGTAATTGGTGTGGGGTAATCGCCGCGGACGCTGGAAATATGTTTTTTCAGTGTCCCAAACTGAGTCAATTTATCAAAGATGTTGAATACTTTTTGAATACCAGTTTAGGTATACAGATGCAACTATCAGCAGAATTGGTTATCCTGGGGCTACAAGAAAGCTCAGATAGATCTAGGACCGAAGATGAGGAAGGGTTTATATTTATCTGCATGTCAATCTTTCGATTATGTATAACAACTCAGTGGCTTGATACAGATCCACCAGTTTTTAACAATTGGCAATCTAGATTACTTTCTATATATCATTTGGAGACTGCGGGATATAAATCAAAGGGTATGAGAAGAAAAATAATGGGTCAGAAACTGTGGTCTCCTCTGTCAAAATGGATATGAACTTATGAATGTATGATTTATTCTGTATAAAAGTGATAATTTTGCAATAAGAAACTGGGTATGCGGACGTGAACCTGATTCTAATGTGATGAAATATTTTTCGGTTTTGTTCTTCTCTTTTTTCTTTGGCTGCTGGCTGACAAAAAAATATCAATAAAGAAAAAAAAAGAATTTGCATTTAAAAAACTTTAGAACTTCACAGAAAAAAACATACGTTTTAGGGGTGTTATTGTTAGCTGGACATTTCACTCGTACAAAACCATTGAAATTCCTCTGTTATAGTGAGTTGTACTAACTATAACTCGCGCGCCCGCAAGCCACTGCTGATGATGTCACATATTACAGCATTCCTGACATGGTCAGTGACATCACTGATGACATCTCAAATTATATCACTGATTACATCACTGATGACATCATCCAAGTGACATCTGATACAACTCATCATACACTAGTATATCCTTTCAACACTCAAAATAAAATATAGAGTACCATATTTGAAATCATTGACACACCAATATAAGTTTCTAAAACCCACTCAGAGATTCCTACATCTACACAAACATCTAAACACTTACCTACGGATTCATCATACATGCTAACAAAGATCAATAGAACACTATTAAATATACTTATACATCTACATCAACATTACACACCAGCACACATCCTATTCACATATGCAGTCATCCTACTCACTTATGCAAACAATTGATCATACTTACATTTACTAAGCTACACACTTATACAAACACCACTTTATGTATTCATATAGATAGTAACTCATACGTAGTGTGTTATAAAATCACTATTACAAGTATACAGTCTTCGATACAGTCACTCATACAATCACTGAGTCTTATGTATACTTATTTATATACAACAACTGTCACATACACTGCCTTTTATATTTCTACATTGTTGGACATGTATCATTGAGGAATATATTTACTCATCACCACACCCATAAAGAGATTCACTCACCCAAACAACTGTTTCCACATGCAGTCTTAACCTCATATACCTACTAAATCAACTATTTACACATCTTTGGACAGTCAAACACCTCCCACCCAACCACACACACATTCACTATCCCATACAAATACTCACGTAACTAATTAATAACAAATATAGACTTTCACATAGCTAGTAACCAACTTATGTAGTAATTTACACAACAAGAGATAGAGTGATACAGATATTCACGCAGTTTAATCACTATACCATAAATTTAGTGAGACACTTTAAATTAGTCACTTAGACAGTCAATCACAGTGCTACTAAATCCTCCATCCAGACACTTATACATCCACTCAGTCTTCAATGCAGATTGCTATATATATAATACTTATTTAAATATTGAATCAAACCACATTCACTGGATGATGTCATCAGTGATGTCACTGACCATGAATGATGTAATATGTGACATCATCAGCAGTGGATTGCGGTCATGCGAGTTATAGTTAGTACAGCTAACTATGACGGAGGAATTTCAATGGTTTTGTATCAGTGAAATGTCCAGCTAACTATCACACCCCTAAAACCTATGTTTTTTTCAGTGAATTTCTAAGGTTTTTTAAACGCTAATTCCTAACTATAACACCCCTGAAACCTATGTTTTTTTCATTGAATATATATATATATATATATATTTATATAGCAAGAACTTCGTCTCCACATCCCAAATCCAGTACAGATGAAAACAGACCCAGGTAGACGATTTGCAAGTAGTTTTATTCCATCAGTGTGCTGTGCACCGCCTTGACGTGTTTCGGGCCCGGTGAGCCCTTGATCACATATATATTCACTGAAAAAAACATAGGTTTCAGGGGTGTTATAGTTAGCTGGACATTTCACTCGTACAAAACCATGGAAATGTCACCGTTATAGTTAGTTAAGCTAACTATAACGTGCGCCCCTGCAATGCACTGCTCATGACGTCACATATTACATAATTCATGGCATGGCCAGTGACATCACTGATGAGATCACTGATAACATCTCAAATTACATAATTTCCCTTGCATTCAGATGGGTTCAATGGCGATATATGGAACATTGACCAATTTGCACATTGTATTTATACAGGGAATGCTTTCCAATTATGGTCCCAAATAAGTTTTTAGTAACAGTTTGCACATTTCTATGGTTTACATGGTTTTTGCGATTTTTGCACATGAGGTTGTTATAATTGGTATCAAGTACTGTTAGATAGCTTCCCGTTTTATTTTTCGAAGCTCTAATGTTTTTTTTTAACCATTTTTTGAAGGCAGCATTTTAACTATTTGTTGTAACCTACGTTGACTCATGGATTCTGCCCTTTATTCTCTGTGCTTATGAAATTGTATACAGTTATCACAATATTTATTTAGTTCTTGAATTCAAATATCATGATATTGAATTACCATGCATTATTGTACCAGGATTTCAATTGTGCCATGATAATATGAATTACTGATGAACTTAAATTAGAAAGCAGACTATGAAATGCAACCTGCCAAGAGTGTTAAGTAGTATTTTTCTATATTCATTTGTCACGTGGTGGCCAGCCAAGCAAATATAAAAACATGGCAAACTTAATTTCTCTGTATGGTAGTCCGAAACACGTCATCTTTGAGGAATAAAATAATCCAAGCCATATCTTCCAGTTGTTCGTGTCTCCCAATTCGCCGGATGGAAGTTGGAGAGTAAGTAGTTTTGTACGCAATTATGGAAGCTGGTTGCTTCAGCTCACAACCCCACTCCCCGACAAGTTGGCAGCCGCTCTCAACCAAAGATTTGTGGATCCAGAAAGATTATTAGTGGCAGCCCCCTATTGCAGCCGGAAGTCAACTCACACGCCAGGAGACTTGACGGCAACGGCGTGGTCGGAGGACCGGTCGGCAGCGGTAACGCATGCTCTAATGGCAGTGAGTAGATTGCCGTAACGCATAGGTGGAGAGGAGTGAAAGGCTTTGCTTTGGCAACAACGCAGTAATAATGCCAGCAGCGTAACAGTAATCAGTACTTCCTCTAAATGTCAGCAGATGCTGTTTGCGAGCGGGAATTTGCCTAAAATGTCATCAAGTGACCGGGGTCCCAATACTGTTATTACAAACAAAGATGGAGATGCCAAAACACTTTTAAAGAAATTGGAAAAGTGTATGAAGAGTGAGGTTACCAAATGGTGGGAACACAAGTCACTAACAAAATACGTGGAAGTAGGACTCATTACATGGGGGCTTAGAATCTTTCTAGCCCCCAGCTATGGGGACCCGAATCCGAGGATGTAAAAAGAATGGGGAGAAAGTAATCTGCAAGCATCCATGACTCTAGTAAATATACTTGTAAAATACGCAGAAATAGATCGGTATGTATTGCTAAATGAAATTGAAAAAATCAATGAGCAATTGAGCAAATTGGAGCCCAATGACTTTATGTTTATGTTAAATTGCTTATAAAGCACTCAAATGCTGAAGCGTCTTGGCGCTGAGGTGTGAGGGTAGAAAATAAAGTGGTGACGTAGCCTATGTGGCTGTGAAAAGCCAAGTTTTTAGATTCTTCCTAAAAAGCTGGAGGTTTGGCTGGCGTCTCAGGGACAGAGGCAGTTTGTTCCAAAGCTTAGCCACACAATGGTATAGCTCGGCCCCCCCAATCTGGCTCGTTTAAACTTTACAGTTTCTATGAAACCTTGACTAGCCGATCTGAGAGCAGGTGAGGGAAAATATGATGGAAAAAGTTTTTGAAGATCAGCTGCACTCCCCCCGTTTATTGCCTTATATACCAGAGTTAAAGGTTTAAATTCAATGCGGTGTTTAATGGGTAGCCAGTGAAGTGATCTGATTCCAGCTGAAGTTGGCTGTCCTCTATGCAACCCCAGGAGAATTCTGGCTGCCACATTTTGTAAGGACTGCAGTTTTTGCAGTTGGAATTTATCAATTCTCAGAAACAGTGCATTGGAATATTCCTGCTTTGACAAAAAAAACCTACCATCACTGTTTTTTGGAGCTCTTGGGGTATGAAAGGGAACATTTTTCCCAAAGTTTTTAAAAGGAAAAAACATGAGGAGATGAGACTATTCACCTGCACACCGAAATTCAGTTTATTATCAAAAATAACGCTTAGATTTCTAACCTTTTCGAACTTTAAGTCTGTCTTAAGTTTGTCTTCAGTCAAACTTAAGACAAAATCCTAACTTTACTACTACTAAATGCCTTCTGTGAATACCAAAAGTAGTAAGTTTAGGATTTTGTCTTAAGTTAAACGGGCCCTTTAAGAGTTTCAGTATTCAAAGAAGGCATTTAGCAGTCCAAAAGTTAGGACTCCTAACTTCTGTGAATACCGAAATGAGTAAGTGCCTTCTGTGAATACCAAAATGAGTAAGTGCCTTCTGTAAATACAAAAATGATAGTAAGTATAGGATTTTGTCTTAAGTTAGTTCTGTGAATTGGGCCCTCTGTTTCCTCCTCTTGGGTGTTTGAGGATTGATGCTAGACCGAAGTATTTGCCCTTGGTCCAGTCACTCTCATGTACCTCATTAAAATGTCTAGATGTTGTCAAGCCGACATACCATTTGCTACAAGGACAGGTGATGGCATAGACTACAAAGTCTGTCCCACATGTTATTTGTTATTTTATTCTCCATTTCCTTCTCGATCTCTTGTCACTTCCTTCACATTCTCACTATGGCTGCATGCTTTGCGTTTACGGCACTTGTAAAAGCCTCCCTTCTGTTCTGTTGGGGTAACATGTGTTGCCCCACCCTTCTTCGTTGTCAATGAGGTGCCACCGGGGCAGGCATAACAACCAGAACGCACGCATTCAAAGATTAATCATGGACAAGCAAAGGGAAACTGAAGATTAAACGGTGTGCATCCCGCCACTTACATTTTTTTAAATTTGCCCTTTTGTTGGGATAGCACTCATTAAGAAGAATGATTTCTAAACAGCTCACAATAATAAATGGATCCACATGGGTGGAGCAAGATTTTGGTTTGTGACAAAACAATGTTGTTAACAGGATGGACTCTAACAACTTATTATGATAATATGGATTAACAGTGTTGTTGATGACAATAATCATTCAAGAATGTAAAAATATTCTTTCATGTTTCGTACAGTTTTAATTCTTGCTTATGCACTGGATTATGGGCAATGTAGTCGAGTAATATACATGGAGACTCTAGACGTGGCTTCGAGAGCGAGAAATTGTGGGATTAATGGGCCAATTAGGAAGAAGGTTACAAGGAGGATGAGATTTAAATAAAGGCGATGTAATAGGGTATTAAAACTCTTATCAGAACGGAAAGGAGAGTGGAGTGATTATAGCGTCTGAGACAGGTATATGAAATGTACCATGCAGAAGGGAGAAGGGGCGAGAGTTATGAGAAAACAAAGCGGAAAAGAGCGGAGGGATGAAACCTAGAGTGAGGAGTGTGAATAATGAAAAAGGGTTATGAGTGAAAGCACGAAAGTTGTGACTAAGATAGTATGCTTAGAGAGAAATCGGGACGGTGAAAGGGAGGAAAGAGATGTGAGAAAGTAATGAGGGAGAGATGCAAGGGAAGTGTGAAGATGTCATATAAACACTGATGGAAGAATGAGAGCAGATATCCTTGACAGAGAGAATTATGGGGCTTGAAGGAAGAAAACTGTGTTGAAGAGGGAAGGGGTGTTTTTGTAAAAATGAAGGGTCACTATCTACATTGCGCAGGAAGGGGGCTCCGCAGAATTGTTTTTATAAAGTATTGGGTAAACATGATGATCAGTTAGATTAATGATTGGATATTGATTAATGTGTATATATGCTGTTCATTATTTTTTATTATTGTCACTTGTAGTGTTCCCTGACAAAGGGCAGAGTGGTGCCCGAAATGCATTGGATTTTTAATAAACATTGCCTTGGACGAACCCCTGCATATGTCATGTATAAACTTGAGGTCCGGAGGGCACAGTTTGAATATTAGAAACTTAGGAAAATGGCAGAATGAATCCCGTGTGTGGATTGGAGTTGGTATCACATATTAAAATGAAGTAAAACATGGATAAAATAATGGACGAAAAAATGAAAAGATGGAGTATCTTTAAATGAAGCCAAAAGAGGCTAGATGTTGCAGTGCGACTGGTTTGGGGTAACATGTGCTGCCCCACCCTTCTTCGTTGTCAATGATGTGCCACCGGGGCAGACATAACAACCAGAATGCATGCATTCAAAGATTAATCATGGACAAGCAAAGCTAAACAGAAGATTAAACGGTGTGCATACCACCACTTACATTGCATCCCTTCTGTTCTAGCTAGGTTTTCTTGTTTGTGTGTAAGTTACTGTTGACCAGGATGTCTTTAAGGGATGAGTTTTTCCTATATGTGACTGCTGGTGCATGGCCTAGGTTTTTTTAAAGTAACGGATCCTGTGTAAGGATATGCCATCTTTTCTTGAGAACATTTCTCAGCTCATCTGCCTGTGTGCTGTATGTGGTTATAAACATGACTGGTGTGTCTGCATTGTCTGGTTTGTTGGGAGTCTTAGGGGATGAGAATAGGGCATCATTGCGGCTGACAGAATCAGCTTTAATGATACCTCTTCGAAGCATCTTGGTTGGGTATCCTCTATTTTTGAACCTCTTGATCATGTCTTGTTTGTTTTTCTCATAGGAGGTTTCTGTGCTGCAATTTCGTTTAGCTCTAAGGAACTCACTATATGGAACACTTCATCTGAAATTTGGGGGGGGGGGGTGGCAGCATGCTGAGTAAAGAATGGAGTTGTCTGCGGTCTTTTTCCTGTATATATCTGTTGTTAATTTGCCATCACTTACAAATTTATTGTATTACAATTAAGAAGTTCAACTTATTCAAGGAGATCACATTAATTTCCCTCCCACACAAAGAACACATCGTCTATAAATCTTAGCCATAGTCCAACGTTGTTGCACCATGGTTCCATCTCCTCACTCCAGAGTACCTGCTTCTCCCACCAGCCCACCACGAGATTGGCATAGCTGGGGGCGAAGCAGGTACCCATTGATCATATATATATAATTTTAGTAAAATAAGAAAGTTGGTGCTCATGCCAGACCTAAAAACCACTGCAGAAACTTGCTCTGGACAACAAACTATTTCTAATTGCTGGCCCACCCTACCTGCCATAAAGAGTCTGTGGCAGAATGAAAAGGATGTGGCAGCACCATTCATTTGTAGCAAATCTTATTTTTTTTTATAAACAGCCACCCAGAGGACAATCAGAATGGACAAACCACAGAATTCCTTTTTTATACATTTAGACATCCAATCGGAAATGCTGAAAAAGCTGCTGTTCCAGTAACACCGACCGTCCTCAGACAATTTGAATGGTTCCCTTTAGTTATGCCATTTTGATTGGCTGCTCATTTGATATTCGGAATAAGTATAGCATCAAGCGCCTCCAGGGGCCTCTTTGGATGAATAAAACCGTATTAATAGAGAGCTACAAATACCCGATAAACATCTCGACTCTAAAAAAGGACTGAATAAGCCAACATGAGGGGAAAGGCATCCTTGGAAGGGGACCAAGGAAGAATGACGAGCCAGGTTTTCAAAAGTTTCCTGAACTTATCATGATCTGGATGTTTTTATCTATGGAGGTAGCAAATTCCACCAGGTGGTGGCCAGATAGGAGAAAGATTGCCCCCAGATTTAGAGAATTGATGTTGGAAACTGTCACGTCTTGCAGGGCAGAAGAACGAGCCCCGGAGAGTATGGAATTATTTTTTTCCTGCTGTACACAGGACCTGTCTTCTAATCTTCACTATGAACAAGACAAAGTGTTTAAAAGATAGTTTTTTTAACAGGAAGCCAGTGTAGGTAGATTATTCTTGACATGCACTGAAAATGTGTCGAGCTGCAGATTTAAAGGTAAACTGCAGCCATTTGAGTAAATATTGTGATGCTCTCAGAAATAGTGGGTTCCCATAGACCAGCCAGGTCATATGGGGACCAGCACCACCATTTTACAAGAGCCAAAGGAAGCAAAGAAAAATATTTTTCCATCTCTCTCATAATCAAATGGCGTGAAGCAGAGATCTTATTGATATGGGTTTTAAAAGACAATTGCTGTGCCAACCAAATACCAAGATTCTTGGCGAAGTCGACAAGAACAGGGGCACACCTAGCTCTACAGGCCACCGTTATGGAGACCAGCTAACTGATCATTTCCCAAACAGTAGGATTACTGCCATTTCGCTATTAAGTTGCAGACAAGGTCAGGCATCCATCATGCAACTGCTGACACACATTGGCTAAATGTACAGCTGCTGACATACACTGGATAAGTGTAACTTTGAAGGCCTTGTAGTTGTCGACTATGGTAATGACAATTTGAGAGTCTCCTGTATCTAACAGAATCTTACAACCAAAAGACAAGGACCTGAAAATATGGGATCCCTGTGGCGTTTCCTTTTGCACCTGGCATGTTGTGGTCTGGGCTTTGCAAAGCAGGAGTTTCTGTGATGGTGAGATGTAATGGCATTGATCTATATTAGTCAAAATGTTGCTGCAGTTATCCTGAGCAGTGCTTACAAAGTAAGTGTGCATATGGTATGCCACAGAGTGCTGTGCTAACTAATACCTGGCAATTGTAATAGCATTGATGCATGTTTTTCAAGGAGTTTAGCGCATCGAATCATGAAATGGAAGCTAAGCTCCACTGACTTTTTAAGAAAAAGAAACACTTTTCTTCACTCCATTAGCAGCTATCATCAGCTACAGTAAAGACATCTTCTGATTTTTCATTTCGGCAACCTTCAAGAGGAGCTACTCCTCAATGCCAGTGAACAACAGGCTCCTAAGGAAAGAAGAAAATATGGGAAGGCAAGATGTTTTAATCAGATGGGGAAACACTCCTCACTCAACAAGTCTAAGCTTTTTGACTATGCTGATGGTAGCCTCAAATGGGCAGATAAAGATTAAATCAAAAATTTCAAGTCCACATGGGAATGATCTACCTCCGATGCTTGGGACCTGTAGGCTAATCAAGGAGGGTTCTCACATAAACTTAATCTCCTTCCTTCAGATTCTGCTACCATACTTAAGCCATGCCCTCACAATTCGTTCAAGGGGTTAGAGATGCTCCAGGCAATTCAATCTCTTTTTCTAAAGGAGAAAAGTGTTTCAGTTACTTTAAAAGAGCAGGGAATGGTTGTCTATTCTTTCATCTTACAGGTACTCAAAGTACCATGAGAATTCAGGTTTATTTGATCTGAGGATAGTCAACAATTGGATACAGAAAAATATTATTCTCTTTCTGCTAAAAAACATCATGATCATAATAGATCTTCTGGATGCTCCCTTCCATATTCCCATTGCAGTTTTCCATCAAAAGTAGCTAAGATTCTAACTGTTAAGGAATCATAATCAGTTCCAGATATTATCCTTTGGAATTACACTGTTTACCAAGATAATAATTGGTTGATGATGATGGGTTGGTAGTTTTGTTACATTTTCATAGTTGGAGAAAGTGTTCCTTCATGCTCCATCTTTAGAGGAAACTCAGAAAGGACTGGGTTCTGAGATGTGTCTGACTCATCATGGACTGCTTCTCAACCTCACTTAATGCCAGTTGAATCTTGCACATGACAGATTTTCCTTTGGAGACCACTCCAGAGCAGACCTGGGGATGGTGTTCCTTCCTGCATAGAGAGCAGAGATGCTGAGAATGGTTTTACCTATCTAGCCTCAAATTCCCTGGTTAAGGGTTAGGTGACACAAGGCTTTATGTGCAATTCTGGTTTCATGGGTACAACTTCATCTTCATCCTTTACTGGTACATCTTGTGAAATATTGTGAAATATTGGAGTCCTGCATCTCAAGACTTCAAAAACATATCCGAAGGACTATTTCTCTAACCTTCATTCTTCAAAGGCAATGGAAGCCAAAGCATCTGGTCAGAGGTCTAATGTTTCATCTTGTACATCCCTTGGTAGATATGTGCTTTTTTAGTGCAAGGCAGGACCTTGAGAGAAAGTCATGTTACGTAACTCTGCAGGGAGTTGTCTGTAGTTCCTTACCCTATACACCATTTTCAACCCAGCAGGGTACATAAGCCTGTCATCATTCAGATGGACAATATGGTAACAAATTGCATATTTAAATTGACAGGTGGGACTTAATCAAGATCTGTCATTCGGGTAGCAAATCATTTGGGCTACTGTGCAGAACCTCATCTACTGGCACTGGAGGCTGTCTTTATCAAGGCAAACACAAGGAGATGATGGACGGAGTGCTGAAACTTTTCAGACACTCACTCTCATTCACTATTAGATCTGGGTTGAATCCATCATCGTTTTTCAGCCCACTTCACCACCCTAGTTAAGACCCAGCCATATGCAAATCAGTCTTGACCCTGTTCCTCATTGGAACAGTCCAGCCAGAACTGCCAAGCCAGTTCTTCCCTGGACCGAAAACAAGCATCCTGGGACTAGTTTTGGTGTATCACCCCTCATCAGCCAGGCTAGTTTGAATCCAGTGGCAAAGTGAGTAAGGGACCCACATCTGCGCATACCATGCCAACTTAGGGCAAACAAAGCAAACACAAGAAGATGATGGACGGAGCGCTGAAACGTATCATACACTCACCCTCAGTCACTATTAGATCTGGGTTGAATTCATCATCATTCTGTAGCTCACTGCCACCTCAGTTAAGACCCAGCCATATGCAAAACAGTCTTGAACCTGTTCCTCATGGGAACAGTCCAGCTCTCTAACTGCCAAGTCAAGTCTTCCCTGAGATAATGTGAAATGTAATGAGTTTTTTTAATTTGTGCACATTCCCATTGTTTCAGGGGTTGATCTGCTCACTGTCCAAATTCCAAGTTCTTTACATTCTGCACAAGACTTCATATGATGTTATGTATATTTGTGCTTCTCCAGTTGCCATGTGTATAGTTCCAAACTAATTTTGTGACTCTGGATCAAATGGAGACACAACTCCTCAATATATAACTGGGGGGTCACTGCTGTGACCTTGCCTCCCTAAAATCCTTCAACTAGCAGTTAGTACAATAGATCAACATCTAATTGCAATTAGGAACAAAACAATCAGTTCTGGGTGCTAACCACAGTTGTGGAAAAAGGCAGCGGTCAGCCTCTACTCAAGAAACCCAATTTAGACCCAAGTGACCTGAAGAACTACCGCCCTATCTCCTTGCTTCCAATTCCCGCCAAGATTCTGGAAAAACATCTTAACCAGCATCTGATGGCCCATGTGAAGAAACAGGAATTGTTGGACATCTCATAGTTCGGTTTCAAAAGTAATCATGAAACAGAAACTGCAATGTTATTTGCAACAGAGAGGATTAGGCGCCTTATTGATGCAGAGCAGGCCGCAGCTCTGATCCTTTTGGATCTTTCCATGGCCTTTGACACCATCTCTCTCACCCTGCTCACTGAACGCTTACAGGATTTGGGTTTAAGAGATATGGTTCTGAAACTACTTCCCTCATTCCTTATGGACAGATCCCAGATGGTAATCGTAAATCAATTTAAATGTGCTCCGAGTCTCCTTGCCATGTTGTGTTCCTCAGGGTCCTTCCCTGAGCCCTACACTGTTTAACACTTACATTTCCCCACTGGCCAAGCTTCTATGCTCTTTTGGGTTGTGTGCCATGTTGTATGCTGATGACTCACAGATTATTGTGTCTATTTCTAAAAAGACAGATGCCACTGCGGCCAACTTCTATAACTGTTTGAAAGTGATTGCTAAGTGGATTGGCAAGAACTGCTTAAAGTTGAACTGTGAGCAGATGGAGGTTCTGTATGGAACCAAAACTGGTGGCCTGTGGACTCAGTGAAAAATCTAGGAGTTCTACTGGAGAGATACCTGTCTTTGGACCTCCAGTTCAATCATAAATTGTACTATAGGGTGCTGTTTATGGATTATCATAATCTTGCAGAGAGTCTTTCAATGTATTTGTCTTCCTGATGGAAACAGGTAGCTTAGCACTAATATCATCCAGAATTGATTATTGCAATGCACTGTATCTCAAAAATAACAAGACAACTCAATCAAAGCTACAAATGGTGCAAAATGCAACAGCAAGGCTGACCTTAGGCATCTCCAAAGATCAGTTGGTCTCAAGAGGATTGCTTGAACTTCACTGGCTTCCTGTACAGATGGGTATTACCATTAAAGCTCTGTGCATTGTTCATACAGCCCTATACAATGCCCGCCTGGGTGGTATTAAAACCATGTTATAAGGGTATTCTCCTCATCTCCGCTCAGCAGCCCATAATCTAACTGTTATTCCCAACTTTTGCAAAAAAAGATGGGGAGGCAGATACTTTTCTGTCACTGTGGCTAGGCTTTGGAATTGCCTCCCCTCCATCTGAGCTGCAGGAAATTCCGTACTCCTATCAGGAAAGACTTAAAAAACAGCCTTTTCTCTCTGTGAGGAGGTCAACCCTAACTGTGATAACTTGGCTCTCTAAATGCTGAGTTCACTCTCAGTATTAGTTACTAGCGCTTTGATGCCTTGAGGCATTTGTTGCGCTATATAAATCTTTATCATTTCATATCATTTCATTATTTCATCTGGGCTTACCATACCATTCTGGATAATGTGCTGACCATAATCAAAGTAGTTTGCTGGCCTATTTGCTTTTTTGTATTGGAGTCAAGTATAAGTCAGGTCGACAAAATCCCAATAATTGCATCAAATAAAAATTCAAATATTCCATCCAAAAACATAGCAAAATGGCAATGATCCTTGTGGCTCACATGAAAATATGCAAGTTATATACATCTCATAGATATCATTAGTTTATTCAATTTTACCTGGTTTCTAAAACATTTTAAATACATTTTCCATCCATGTTTAACGGGGCTCCCTGAGCTTCCGAACCCACTGTATCGGACTTTCACCTAATATAAAAGTTATTTTACAATTTCATAGGAGTTTTCAATTTGTGTCTCCATTTCTGTATTGTCAAAGGAATTTCTCCACCCCATTTCTAATAATTAATGATGGGGCAATTAATGAACCAAAAACACAAGGTGAGCTCTCTAAATCTGACCATCCAATCATAGAAACAGCTTTAAACCCTGGTAAACTGCATCTCTCAAACACCTCGGACCTCATCCAAAACTCTTTTAGTTTTAAATAACCCACACCATAATAATTCAGGTGGTAAAACCATTATGATAACTTGTGTAAATATTGCTACAAACAAGAGAGGTGTTACATAGTCATTCTAGTGATTAGCATATCCTATTGTTTTTTGCAAGCTGACATATGTTCAAACATGTTGGTTTGCTAAATTCTGATTTGGTGGGAGTCACAATTTGACCTGCTTCATGAATATGCATGCGATATGTCGTAAATTTCCATCTACAACAAATCGCTGACATCACAGGGATGCTGGCCTACTAGGGTCAGCAGACCACTATATCTGTGATTGCTTTTAAATAAAACAATCTTTTTTTTAACAAAGCCGGTTTTCCTTAAAGAAAAGTGAGGGGCTTTTAAAAAAAGAAAATGAAAAGTTTCTAAAACTTTTTTTAATGAGCAAATTGGAAAGTGTCCCTAAGAGCCCCTTCCTGTTTGGGAGTGAGTACCACCTACTTTGAGGATTCTGGAACCTATCAATAAATTGCTACCGGAATTGAGGCCTCAAACTATTGGTGGGTTTTGAACATACCCAAAAGCTATTTTGTGGTTGCAAAGGCTCAAATTTTGAGAATTGGAGCCTTTGCAACCACAAAATAGTTTTGAATATAAGTCTTGATTGGGAGTGACCGAAAGATCTTAAAGATTATGCGTGTTCTGGATCCTTATTACTCTAAAATAACTTCCCAACTGTAAATAGTGAGTTTGGCTCTTTATCCAAAATCTCTCTAATAATTCAAAAAAAGGTGCAAATCCACCCATGTCTAGCAGTTGCTTTTGTTGCCAAATCCCTACTGTGTTCCAGTCTATTCCATCTTTCTTTTTTTTAACTCTTTATTAAAGAAAAAAACATGTTAGCCACAGGTGAGGATGTAATTATACAGTTCATGCGACAATCACAATCTTTTTCTGTGTGTTTGGGCAACCCAACAGTTTGTACCTTCTTAAAAATATTTTGGTAGGGCAGGGCTATTCCACATTGGAATACAGTCACATCTCCATTATTTCTAAACTCTCCTATCGAATATGGCTATTTTTGGCATATTACTTTCCTATAAATCAAATGATTTTCATTTAAAAAGTTCTGTCTCTGGTATCTTTAAGGAAATATGTTGCTCTATTATCTTGTTAAAAAATCTCTGAGAAAATAGAGCAGTCTTTCTTTGGAGAAACTAAGGGGTTTATTTATGAGCCCTTGCAACAATTTTGCGCCGCCCGCGTGTCACTTTTTGTGATGCACAGGCAGCCTAAAAAATGCACCATGTTGAGCCCTATTTACAAAGCGACTCATCTACGCAGATGTGTCACTTTGTAAACCCCTGCGCTACATTATACCTGCGTCAGGTAAAATGTATGCAGGGTGGGCGTTCCCCTGCATCCAAGCCTTCTAGGACGCTTCAGCGTCAGTATCTTATGCCTGCTTCACATCAGGCTTAAGACTGACGCCGGCCCATTAACATGGGGCTTGCCCCATGTGAAAGGACACATTGCTGGAGTTGTGTCTGTTTTCAGACACACTCTATCAATGCATCAGTTTTGGACCAACAGATACATCAGTAATACTGACGTATCTGTCACTCCTTGCGACATGATGCGTCATACAGTAAATATGAAGCATCCATCATGTCGCAAGGAGGACGCACTGAGAAGTGACGCAACACTGTTTTCACGCAGCGATACGTCACTTCTCATAAATAAGGCCCTAAAACTCCTTATAAAAAGAGCAGCGGTCACATTAAAATACCAAATTCCGGAAAGTTCCAGCCCCTCCTTCCACCAGTGCACATAGTTTCCTTGTGTGTGTAGGGGATTTGTTCGTCCAGAAAAAGTGTGTAATAAACAACCTCTTCAATTTCTGAAAACAAATATTCTGTAAGTAGCAATCAGTATATGTCATCGAGGCAATATAACTATTTTTACTAAGTTTTTTCTCCCAGCTGGTGTATATGGTTATACTTTTGTTTAGAGGTGAATCATACCCGATTGTACTGATAATGTGAAGCGAGATAATGCGCTGCCAAGAATTTAGCGGTGTTATGTGCAATTTAGTATGTTTGTCTTTTCTGGGTAATGTGACTTACACAACTTTGCTGTTCCTCCTTACAATGCTGGATATCTTGCATGCTCAGCTGGGGCATTGCCGCACGGTTGTCTTCTGATTCTTGCATGAACTATCTTCATCAATTTGTTAATAAGTTGGTGCAATCCCTCATCAAAGATACTTAATGCACATTTACAACAGCGGAAAACAATTTCAGTCCATCAGTATTCTGAAGCTACATCCAACACTCTACTTTCTACTGCCAGAAGCGTCAATTTCTTTGCCAAGTCATACAATATATATTGGCCAAGCTCACACATGAGAACGACAGATTTTTGTAAAGCAGCAACGCTTTACTGTTAAATAATAATACACAATTTCTCCTTTCTGAAGTTCCATACAAAATTGAAAGTGAAAAGAGCAGTATGGTTATATTTATCAGAATTTTAGAGAAAAAAGATGTCAGCCCTACCCAAGGGTGTTGTTCACCTCTGTTTTATCTTTCACCACCTGAGACATCACACAACCACATTGTGCATGTTGTAACATGGCATTTTCGAGTTTGAGAATGCAGCGTTCAACTTTCAATGTATGTTGTTTGGTATATAGATATACATTTACATTTTTGACTATAGTTTATAGTGTGTGGAGTTGATAGTGCTTGTCCCATTCTCCTTGAGTCTCTCAAACTACTAAAACTTGAGAAAGATTCCAATGTTCACCAAGCCAGTGTCAGGTGTTGCGTACAATCCAGAAAAAAATGTATAGTGAACTCTGCTTGCCCAAATTGAGGGCCATATTATTTCAAAACATAGACCGCTTCTGTTCCATCGCCGGATCCATGCCGCAACGTATTCGGAAGGAGACGCGCTATCCCTAGGCGCTACGAGAAACCTATTGTCAAGGGACTTCATATGACTCTGGGCCCACTGTCCACTATCAGGGACTGGATTTTCGACTTCCGGGCTGTTAGTACCATTTTCCGTTGGATATTCATTTTTCTTCGATTCGGAGGATGTTCCAGTCTGAAGGCATATCTTAGAGTGTGCACACAAACATCGTAGATTGAACCATTGCTGTGAATGATAATCTTTTCTATTACGAGTCCGATTCAGCCCTCCATTGAAGTACATTTCTCATTATGTGTACCGCCATTTATTTCCCTGTCTGAAGATAGTGATATTTTCTAAAAACCCTGTACTAGGATGTGAAGTTGCCGCCCTGAATTGATTTCGCCACGCAATCCTTATTGATTTAAATTAAGTTTTTGATATTGAACTCTTTGATATACTTCTGATGTTCTGAGAAGTCACTGAAGAAGCTGCATGTATCTATGTGCGCCCTGACGAAGGATTGGTGAATATAGCTCCTGTTCCGAAACGCACGTCAGCGCTTTTTTCCTTTTTTCCTGTTTCCTTCTTGCCTTTTTCCTTATGTGTTTGATCTTTTTGTATATATATGAATGTTAATGTTTTGTACTTATTCTGTGTTTTTTGTATATAATGTCAAGTGGTACGATTGATGATGGTGTGGATGGGTGTGATTGGTGTTTGTATTGAAGTTATGAGAGGGCGTTTTTCACATATGTTTTGAAATGTAAATAGAATTTATACCAATGTCTTTAATTTTTGTTCAATCTATGAATGAATACTTTGGAAAATGAAAGAAATAATAATAAATAGATATATGTTTTTCAAATAAATATTCTCTGTGTGGGGCAATGATAATGTTTTGAACCAAAGATTGGAGTGTTTACATTTTTATATAATTAGTTTTGGGACCGGACATGATCACTAGGATCATGGCGCCATACTTTGCTCCGCAGGCCCGGATTCGGATCAATGGACAGCTCTCGGCACCGTTCCCCATCCGCAGGGGCACCCGACAGGGATGCCCTCTTCCGCCCTTGCTCTTCGCCCTAGTGGTGGAGCCGCTGGCGGCAATAATCCGTCGGGCACCTGACATCCATGGCATCCACATGTGGGGCTGTGAGAACAAGGTGGCACTGTTTGCTGACGATCTTCTCCTCACTCTCACCCGCCCTGACGAGTCTCTGCCGGCCCTCCACTCAGCGCTGACCCTTTTCGAGCGGGCCTCGGGCCTTAAGATTTACCACGTCTAGTCCTGGGCCCTCAACATAACCGTTCCTGAGGCAGACGTTCCCCGCCTCAAGCAGCTGGCGCCATACCAGTGGGCCGCCCAGTGCATCCGTTACTTCGGATTGCAGATAACCCCTTCCCTGGACACATGGTCGCAAGTCAACTGGCGGGAGTGCCGACGATCGGTCCTGGAGGAACTACGACAGTGGAAGCCCCTGTTGCTGACTTGGCTGGGCAGGGTCAACGCCGTCAAAATGTCAATCCTTCCTAAAATCCTCTACCTATTTCAGTGTCTCCCCACGCCCATCCCGCTTAGCAACATCCGCGATCAACAACGTGCCCTCACAGCCTTCATCTGTGGCGGTAAGAGGCTTTGATTCTCCCAGAAATTGTTAATGACACCGCTGGATAGGGGGGGACTGGCTTGCCCTGATTTACTGGATTACTACTGGGCCTCGCACCTTCGCTTTGTGGTGGAGTGGGGAGAGTCTTGTCATGTCTGTAAGTTATCAGTAATGAAACATATTATATATTGGCTGCATCGTATTTTTATACAAAGCCCCATCAAGAATACAGGAAACTTTACAATTCAGTTTCGGGTAGTCTTACGGGGTTGATACTAGAGGACGTTATGGTTACACAAGATATTTATTATAAGCACCTTGTGCTAAATTTCTCTGAACATTGACACTGGACAACCAAACTTGGGACTTTCATGTACAAAAGCATGTGCCTTGCACAAAAAAAGTACAAAAGAAATTTCGTAGTACATCAAATGTTAGGATAAAAGTACTCAACACACCACAGAAGTGTGATCCTAGCCATTTTCTCATTTGTCTGTAAAAGTTTGTTGTAATTTTTTTGGCAACTGTTTGTGATCAAAAAATACAACGTAAGGAGGGTCAAAAAGGCCTATATTTACCGACCCCGATATTCCAAAGGCCTATTATTCAAAACTATATACTACAAAACGGAATACCTGGTCATGAAATGAAGTTTTGTAGTGTGTCCTGAGACAGAGTTGTAGGCAAACTAAGAGATCAAAACAAGAGGCTAACCAAAGAGAATAATCGGTGGTTGAGAAATTCTCATCAGACCACCCAAGTGGTGGAGTGTCCTCATATGAGATGGGTTGTGGATCCAAACAACATCCAGACCATCATAAGACGGTATAGTTGTGGATACCAATTGTTGTCTCCATTCAAGGTTTATTCTCAATTGGTTGCTGATGAGGTGCAGTGTGTGTAAGTGAGTGCAAATTAAAATTGATTACCGGAACAAAAATTGTGTTTAATGAGTATTATTCTGGTATCAACCATAAAAACTACGCCTAGTAGTCTGACAGTATGACTACCCAGTGAGGCTGTGCAAGACGGTCGACATGTTTCAGCCAGGAGGAAGTATTATCCGGCTTTCTTCAGGACCAGGATGAAAATACTACTGCACAGAAAATTAATGTGAATGTGATTTTATGTATAACAAGAATGTAAACATCCTACCCGGACCTTGGAGCTCCAATGTGTCCAGGGATGTTGGATATTGTGATCCTTACCTACGAGAAAACATAGTAGAGAACCACATGCAAAAATAATGATTAAGGAGCTCTACATTTGCCAATCAAACAGTGCCTAGAACACACATAGAGCAATATTATCTCTATATTATACCCCACAGAAGAGGCTGGACTGAAAGTATATGTACTGGCCCATTAACTTAGATATGGGAGAAATAAGAATTGATACTTACCCAACTTTATGTGGGTAGTAGACCTCACCTCACCCGGCGTCCACTTGGGAAAATTGAGGCACCGCTCTATTGTGCAAAAATGAGAATAAAGGTTTGACACAATGAGGAACATCATGCCTACTTAGTTCACAAAATTGAGGTTTGCACAATATTAAAAACCTAATTGTTACAAAGGGGGGAACCGCAAGTGCCCAGAACAAAAAGCTGACAGTGGGAAGGAACTGGCTGTAAAAACGAGCTGTCTATTTACATTGTTATTTGGTAGTTTAAAAGTACTGCTGGCTGATATTGAGGTGTTCAAATCACACCACAAAATACTCTCAAAGGGGAGAAACCTGGTAAAAACCTAAAAAAAACTGGAACTACGAACCATGCGACCTACCTCTCCGTCGGCCAAATATTGCGCATGCGCCGAAGTCAGGTTACTCCTACGCGAGCCGGTGAACAGCAGAGTGTTCACCGGCGCATGCGCATCTCTACAATACTATTACCTACATCCAATACGCATCTGCGAACAAACAGCGTTTTCTCACGCAGGCGCAATATGACCTAATTAAGTTCAACTCATTGTCAATTATCCAATCATTACCGGTATAAATAACCCGCGGCCACTCTATGTCATTACCTCCACTTCATCTCGGACGCTAGAGAGGGGTACCGACGGAGAGGTAGGTCGCAGGGTTCGTAGTTCCCGTTTGTTTAGGTTTTTACTAGGTTTCTCCCCTTTGAGAGTATTTTGTGGTGTGATTTGAACACCTCAATATCAGCCAGCAGTACTTTTAAACTACCAAATAAAAATTTAAATAGACAGCTCGTTTTTACAGCCAGTTCCTTCCCACTGTCAGCTTTTTGTTCTGGGCACTTGCAGTTCCCCCCTTTGTAACAATTAGGTTTTTAATATTGTGCAAACCTCAATTTTGTGAACTAAGTAGGCATGATGTTCCTCATTGTGTCAAACCTTTATTCCCATTTTTGCACAATAGAGCGGTGCCTCAATTTTCCCGAGTGGACGCCGGGTGAGGTGAGGTCTACTACCCACATAAAGTTGGGTAAGTATCAATTCTTATTTCTCCCATATCTAAGTTAATGGGCCAGTACATATACCTTCAGTCCAGCCTCTTCTGTGGGGTATAATATAGAGATAATATTGCTCTATGTGTGTTCTGGGCACTGTTTGATTGGCAAATGTAGAGCTCCTTAATCATTATTTTTGCATGTGGTTCTCTACTATGTTTTCTCATAGGTAAGGATCACAATATCCAACATCCCTGGACACATTGGGGCTCCAAGGTCCGGGTAGGATGTTTACATTCTTGTTATACATAAAATCACATTCACATTAATTTTCTGTGCAGTAGTATTTTCATCCTGGTCCTGAAGAAAGCCGGATAATACTTCCTCCTGGCTGAAACATGTCGACCGTCTTGCACAGCCTCACTGGGTAGTCATACTGTCAGACTACTAGGCGTAGTTTTTATGGTTGATACCAGAACAATACTCATTAAACACAATTTTTGTTCCGGTAATCAATTTTAATTTGCACTCACTTACACACACTGCACCTCATCAGCAACCAATTGAGAATAAACCTTGGATGGAGACAACAATTGGTATCCACAACTATACCGTATTATGATGGTCTGGATATTGTTTGGATCCACAACCCATCTCATATGAGGACACTCCGCCACTTGGGTGGTCTGATGAGAATTTCTCAACCACCGATTATTCTCTTTGGTTAGCCTCTTGTTTTGATCTCTTAGTTTGCCTACAACTCTGTCTCAGGACACACTACAAGACTTCATTTCATGACCCAGGTATTCCGTTTTGTAGTATAACTATTTGTGATCCTCTGAATATGAATACTCCCAAACTGCAAATTCGTACTCGCTAAGGTAATTCTTTGTTGAACCCAAACTGGGGATGCACCAAATTGTTCTCCCCACCCAGCCCTCCTTGTCGTTCTCGACAAAGGACAAAAAACAATTTTTTGTTTAAACAAAAAAAGTATATATATCTTTATTCAATTGTAATTGTTGAATGATTACACGTTATTTAGTGAGACCAACAATAAGTTACAAAATACGGTGCATTATGCAGGTTTTCATTAACATGAGATATTTTTGATAAGCAGTCGTTAGATGTAGCTTTATGTAAAACAAAATACAAACCTTAACAATTAAACTTTGAAAAGTGCAGCCAGGGTTTGCATTAGTAGTCAGATATGTTACTGGTGCATTGAATATGATGATTATTTCAATAATTGGGGGTGTTCGTGGGCGTGTGTGGGTGTGATGGAGTGTTGAGGAAACCCTTAATTCCTACTTGTTTCATTTAACCTGATTTAACATTGTTTTAGGTGGTATAGCTAATATTAAGGGATCTCAATCTATCACTGTTGTGTGTCTGTTTGTTTTCGTGTTAATGCATCTATTAGTGTCCTGCTCTACCTTGTATAATTTGTTGGAACTCTTAGAAAAGTAAGGGTTTGAGGGAGTTCGAGCAGGCAGTGTCTGGCTTGCTGAACAATTGCAGAACTACCGCTCCCGTCAAGGGCAGGTGATTACACTCGATGTATAACCCATGCTCACCCTTGGGTGGCTTGGCACTGAGCAGTCATTCCCACTACAGAGGCAAAGTGTAAAAGCAAAGGGACAGCAGCTACTCACGATAAACCAGCATCACAAAGGAGACTTCACGCAGGATGTATGTAAAAATGTTTATATTCAACACACAAATTCAATCATTATAATATGACCATCATATACCTAATCAGAAATATTACTAGCAGTACTAGGCCCATTCGTATGGATATGCTTTCACTAGTATGCACACTATGGACAATTCCTAATCTAACTCCCCCTCCAGTTGATAGAGAGCACCCGTATGGGGTACAATATATCAAGATTATGTACATACACTAAACATAGGACAATTTTTAGCAGCACCATGGGCCGAAGCCACGCGGGGGAAACCCAGTGTCAAAAGATATTGTACTTTTGGCAGGAATCAACTTATAAGGTGGCACCGCCGGCCAGTGTCATGAATCACAGGTGGTCTGCACACAATCACTCACACTCACTCACACACACTCACACTGCACCACTATGCGGTGCAACAGATATCAGACAGTCCGTACAGCATGCTCTTACATACACACACACACACTCACCAAACTAATGTAGTGCCACTGGTACCCAGCAGGTATGTTGTTTATCCATTGCAAACTCCATGGCCCAAGTCTCCCTCCACCCTCAAGTTCACCCCTATTGTCCTGTACCACCCCCGGATGAAAGATAATCAGCCTACCTACCGGACACTGGGCTGGACGCAGCCAACGGTAAACCTAGTATGGGTCCTTGGGATGCAGGTGGGAATATGCAATAGTTTTAATTAGGAGGTAGGGTAAACAAGGGAGAGGTTAGCAGCTATTCGGGAAGTTCACCCACAGGTCTCAAAACACAAAGGAGTCATGAATTCTCTAGACCTGCTTCCAAACTGTCTCAGACGTGTTTTTTCAACCCATTAAATCTCTCTCGCTACTACCTGGCGCCATGATGTCTTCGGGACGGGCCAGGTGTGGAGGGGGCAGTTGGTCCGCCACAATGAAGGTAAACAAGGGACAACTGATGAATGGGGAGCAACACAGGGGAGCCTTTCAATAGGATGAGGTGCCCCGATCGGTGCACAAAGATATGCCTTGTGCCCTGGCAATCCAGGCACAGTAACTGGTGAACGTAGGGATGAGTCGCACCAGGCACTTCAGATTTCAAACACGATGAACTGCAAATTCCGCACTTCCCTGGTCAGGAGGCACCATGACCAGTGCACGTTGAGTTGGGTTGTACCAGGCAATTCCAGTCACACACAGTGAATAGTTGCAATTCTGTACCTCTCTGGAAATGAGGCACAACATTCGGTGCACAATAATACAGGTTGCACCACACCAGTTCAATCATACTTATATAGGTGCAGAGTCACATGAGGTAGAATGAGGCACTACACTGGCTACACCCCCACCTATGAGGGCCACAGAGACCTGCAACCGGTGAATATGCTCACCACCACTAGACACTTATGAGTGTTGTGGTCCCCAAAGGACGGGAATCACATGCCTCAGATGCGGGCTTGATCTCTGTGGCTCTGCGCTAGTCAGTCTGGTCTCCAGACACAAGTCTAAGTCCACGCTCATACCATGCTACCAGTTTGGATTTAGGAGCCAAGGTGAGCACTTGAGAGGGAACTCCTCTCCAGATGTCACAGGTAGATGGTGTAGGTCTCTGAGGGAGATCTTTGATGTCTCTGAGTTCTCACTTCAGGGCGCCACACTTCAGCAGATTCACAGCCCATGCCAGCCTGTATTTGGACAGTTATCCTTCATGTGCACCAAACAGTCCTCTGACAATGTGCACCATGCAGTTCGGTTTCTCCAGTCTCACACCGCCACAACCGTATCTCACCCTTTGCTGGAAGATGTCACCCATAGATTGTAGGCCTGTCTGCCATGGGCCCGTGAAATGCAGATTTTATTCTTTAGTGGGGCCATGATCCGGTCCCTAGATAGTAAGTGTCACAACCTCTATGTTCTATATATTCCATTCGGCCCTCAAATGGCAGAGGTCTACTGTTTAGGTTTGAGGCCCATTTTTATGACTATCAGTTGGGGAATTCACAGATGTGCTCCTCCCGACCCTTGGTGTCCACTGGAGCCAGACACCATGGTCCCGGTCTTTTGGAGCATAGCAATGTCCATATTCTATAAGAGGCATTTCTAAGCGAGTTATGCCAAAACTTCCTTTAGCAATGGAAAGGGTTTGGTACTGTTAATCCATTGATATGAAACATCATAAGGGCTGCTCCACTGAAATCCACCATTGCAGAGCGAAGTATTGTCAACCATTTACCCATATTAACCGATGGGCAGAGCAGGCCTCATAGGTAGTGAAAACACACATAGGTATTCTTCACTACCTAGGAACACATGCACTATTGTGCACCCCGGCCAGTGATGGCGGGAGGGACACATTGTTCCCAGCACTAGCGGTGCCAGTGCACCAGCCTAAGTCTGCACAGCAGACTGAAACGGGTTAAACCAATATGTGTGTCTGTCACATGCACTAACCTGGCATGCGGACTACACAATTGCGAGCACCATAGGGGCGGGTGCACACTCACAGAGCCTAACACTGTCAAACTGCTCATGAGTTAATTCACAATAGCTACCAGTGCACATCCACCGATCTGCAATGACAGATCGTCCTGTGTTTCAGAAAATGAAATCAGTGCCATTTCCTAACACGGATAGGAAGGGCATGCACACTTTCACATAGCAAGGACAGGCCGGACACATGGCTTGCCGAGGCCCGAGCACCTTTGATACCGGTGCACACACACCACCCTCCTATGCCCAGCCAGACATGGTTGCGTACTCCCACCCGCAACAGTGGACTAGGCACTTTCCCGCTAGCACCATGTATACAAGCACATAGATGCAGGCCTGCACTTTCAGGCTGACCCAGAAGTTAGAACATTGGGGTTGCAGGTATGCACTCATCACACCCATGATGGCGGCCGGGCCTCTATCCATCGTGCCATAGGTACCAGGGCACATCCTCCAGCCTGCCAAAACAGGCGGGACACATATCCGAAGAAGCATCTTGGCAGGTGCACACACTTCGGTCTGCATTGGCAAAACCAGCTTCAGTTCTGGAACAGCACTCCTGCACATATTTCTAGCCTATGAAAGAAGGCTCATGCACTTTTCCACGTCTTTGACAGTGAGAGGTTGTGCGGAGGGCCCTGAGGCCATTCCAGAGATTCGGTAACCCCTCCTTCCTCCCCCCGGAGTATCCATGGGAGAGTCAACTGTAAAGCAGAAGAAGCATCATTGGGAGCAATCCTGGGCAGGTATAATCCATATGTGCCCACCCAGCCTTCAACCTACCACCTCCCTTGGTGTCCGTAAGGGCTTACCTCATGTTAGAGGATGACCCACATCGGGTTGTCTAAGGTGTAAGTGATGTCAAGTTAGGTACAGGTGCAATGGCGCCCACAGGCCTGCCATGGCAGACCTGAAATAGGGTTGCCCGCTATCTGGTGGGTGGCACACTCTGTTCTATGTCCCTCTACTTAACCCGTGCCATACAAGCACCAGGTATGTGAGGTACCTGTTTACAGGGCGCACAGAGGTATGGCAGAAAAACCCTATCATATCCGCACCACCAGCCACATACGGGTGAGGTGGGTATATGCACCTTCCCTCTGCCTTACAGAGGGAAGGTGCCCAATTTCCTATGGTTATGCAGAGAGAGTCAGCAAAGACTAGGAGGAAAAAGATAAAAGTTGTGGGGTCATTTCCCCTTAGAAGGCCATATCCAACAGGGGGGATTTCCAGCTCATGGACATTGCTCTTTTAGCTAAAGCCAGAACTAAATCAATAAATCTGCAGTTGTATTCAATCACCTTCGGTCTGCTGACTAGTTCCAGAAGCCATGTATTCGGAATACTAAGGATTTGCTTACATGTAAGTACTGTTATCTGCGCAATAATCACCCCTAGTAGTTTTTACCACCACATCGGGGGTAGCTGTATTTATACAAATGCTGGCCATTAACCTGTTCTATGCATCGGACGCACAGGAACCATCTGATGCAACAGTGCTCATGTGTGTTAGACGGTACCCGTGCGTACGCGCACATGACACTGGAAATCCCTCTGGTGCAGGCACCAGAGGAATTTACTTAATACCAAAACAGCCTTGGGAGCTGGGGAAGAGCTTCTCCAGCTCCCGAGACTGGTCTGGGTCTTCACTGCAATGAAAGCAAAAGCAAAGGGGTCCAGAAAATACATGGCTTGGCAGTTCGGGCTGGACTGTTCCCATGAGGCCCAGGGTCCGACTGATTTGCATATGGCCATGTCTGAACTCGGGTTGCGGTGTGAGCTAAAGAATGATGATGGATTAAACCCAGATCAGTTGACTGGTGGTGAGTGCTTGCAATGTTCAACACTCGGTCCATCATCCCCTTTGGTTTTGCTTTGTTCGCCCTAAGTTGGCAGGGTCTGCCGAGACGTGGGTTGCTCACTTTGCCACTGGATTCAAACTAGCCTGGCTGATGGCGGCTGAATAGCCAGAAACCGGTCCCAGGGTGCTTGTTTCCGGTTCAGAGAAGACATGGCTTGGCAGTTCGGGCTGGACTGTTCTCATGAGGCACAGGGTCAGACTGATTTGCATATGGCCATGTCTGAACTGGGGTGGCTAATTGAGCTAAAGAATGATGATGGATTAAACCCAGATCAGTTTATTGGGGGTGAGTGCATGTAATGTTCAACACGTCCATTATCCCTTTTGGTTTTGCTTTATTCGCCCTAAGTTGGCAGGGTATGCCCAGACATGGGTCCCTTGTTCACTTTGACACTGGATTCAATCTAGCCTGGCTGATGACGGCTGAATAGCCAGAAACCGGTCCCAGGGTGCTTGTTTCCGTTTCAGAGAAGACATGGCTTGGCAGTTCGGGCTGGACTGTTCTCATGAGGCACAGGGTCAGACTGATTTGCATATGGCCATGTCTGAACTGGGGTGGCTAAGTGAGCTAAAGAATGATGATGGATTAAACCCAGATCAGTTTATTGGGGGTGAGTGCATGTAATGTTCAGCACTCCGTCCATTATCACTTTTGGTTTTGCTTTATCCGCCCTAAGTTGGCAGGGTATGTCCAGACATGGGTCCCTTGCTCACTTTGCCACTGGATTCAATCTAGCCTGGCTGATGATGGCTGATCAGTCAGAAACCGGTCCCAGGATGCTTGTTTCAGGTCCAGAGAAGACATGGCTTGGCAGTTCTGGCTGGACTGTTCCCATGAGGCACAGGGTCAGACTGATTTGCATATCGCCATGTCTGTACTGGGGTGGCGGAGGGAGCTAAAGAATTATGATGGATTAAACCCAGATAAGTTGACTGGGGGTGAGTGCTTGCCAAGTTCAACACTCTGTCCATCATCCCCTTTGGTTTTGCTTTGTTCGCCCTAAATTGGCAGGGTATGCCCAGACGTGGATCCCTTGCTCACTTTGCCACTTGATTCAAGTTATCCTGGCTGATGATGGCTCATTAGCCAGAAACCGGTCCCAGGATGCTTGTTTCCAGTCCATAGAAGACATGGATTGGCAGTTCGGACTAGATTGTTCCCATGAGACACAGGGGTAAACTAATTTGCATATGGCCATGTCTGAACTGGGGTGTTTGAGTGAGCTAAAGAATGTTGATGGATTAAACCCAGATCAGTGGCCTGGGGGTGAGTGCTTGCAATGTTTAACACTCCATCCATCATCCCCTTTGGTTTTGCATTGTTTGGCCTAAGTTGGCATGGTATGCCCAGACGTGGGTCCCTTGCTCACTTTGCCACTCGATTCAAGGTAGCCTGGCTGATGACGGCTGATTAGCCAGAAACCGGTCCCAGGATGCTTGTTTCCGGTTACAGAGAAGACATGGCTTGGCAGTTCGGGCTGGACTGTTCCCACGAGGCACAGGGTCAGACTGATTTGCATATGGCCATGTCTGAACTGGGGTGGCGGTGTGAGCTAAAGAATGATGATGGTTTAAACCAGATCAGTTGACTGGGGGTGAGTGCTTGCAATGTTCAACACTCTGTCCATTATCTCCTTTGGTTTTACTTTGTTCGCCCTAAATTGGCAGGGTACGCCCAGATGTGGGTCCCTTGCTCGCTTTGCCACTGGATTCAAGCTAGCCTGGCTGATGAATACTGATTAGCCAGAAACAGGTCCCAGGATGCATGTTTCCGGTCCAGAGAAGACATGGCTTGGCAGTTCGGGATGGACTGTTCCCATAAGGCACAGGGTCAGACTGATTTGCATATGGCCATGTGTGAACTGGGGTGGCGGAGTGAGCTAAAGAATGATGAAGGATTAAACCTAGATCAGTGGACTGGGGGTGAGTGCTTGCAATGTTCAACACTCCATCCATCATCCCCTCTGGTTTGGCTTGTATGGATTACCCAGCATTTAATTACCCAGAATCTCCTGCAAACCTCAGATTGAGCTAAAAACCCATCTTTTCCCCACATTTCAGTGTGTGAAGGTTGTAGTCTCCAGATAAAAACGATCCCTCACTTGTGTTACCTAAAAACGAATAAACAAACTGCCCTTTTGAGGTTTGCAGTGGATTCTAGGTAAGAAAATGCTTGGAAATCCACACAAGCAGCACCTCCCTGGACTCCCCTGGTGTCTATTATTTGGAAATGCCTGAATTTGATAGTTTTCCTAGATGTCTGCAAGCCTGGGACCAACAGCACATCTATCACAAAACGATCTAGTTTTGCAAGGGGTACCGCAGTGCTCTTGGTCAGCTGCATTTTTGTTCCCGGGCTCGGCCGCCATCTATGGAAACCTATAAAATGCAAACATTTCTGAAAACCAGACACCTGGGGGAGTCCAAGGATATGGCTTGCATGGATATCCAACACTTTCTAACCCAGAATCCCTGGCAAATCTCAAAGTCAGCAAAAAAATATATATAATTTTCCTCACATTTCTGTGTGGTAAAGCTATGGGCTCACTGGGTCTGCACAAATTTCCTACCAACCAGCGTTCTCCCAGTTCTCTCAATAAAAATGTTACCTCACTTGCGTGGTTGCGCAAAATGCCCATGACAGGGAAGAACCCAAAATGTATTGTGGAGGCATCAAAATTATCGATCACAAAACGACCTGGTTTTGCAAGGGGTTCACCTGTGCTTTTGGTCCCAGACTCGGCAGCCATCTAGGGAAACCTACCAAACGCAGACATATCCCAAAACTAGATGACCGGGGAAGTCCAGGGAGGTGTGACTTGCGTGGATCTCCCAACGTTTTCTTTGCCAGAATCCCATGCAAACATCAAATTTAGCTATAAACATCCCATTTTCCTAACATTTCTGTGTAAGAAAGTTCTGGCATCACTGGGCTGACACAAATTTCCTACCACGCACCTTTTCCCCAGGTCTCTCGATAAAAATGGTACCTCACTTGTGTGGGTGGACCACGTACCTGCAACAGGAAAAGGCCCACCACATATTGTGGAGACATCAAAATTATCACACAATGATGTGGTTTTGCAAGCTCGAGCACCTCAGTTTTTGCTCTCAGTCTCGCGGCCATCAAGCAAAACCTACCAAACCCAGACATTTCTGTAAGCTAGACACCTTAGGAGTCCAGTTTGGTGTGGAACCCTAACGTTTTATTTTCCAGAATCCTCTCCAACCCTAAGAATGTTGCTTAAAAAATCATATTTTCCTCACATTTCTGTGCTGGAAAGTTGTGGGATCACCGGGTTGACACATTTCCTACCCAGAGTTACACCAGGTCTCCCAATAAAAATGGTACCTCACTTGTGTTGGGTAGACCAAGTGCCTGCTACAGGGAGGGACCCAACACGTATTGGAGACACAAATATTATCTTACATAAAACGACGGAAGAACCAGTGTTTTTGGTCCAGGGCTTGGCAGCTATTGAAGGAAACCTACCAAACCCTGACATTTCTGAAAAGTATACCCCCGGGGGCAGGGGGGGGGGGGACCAAGGATGTGTGGCTTGTGTGGATGACCCAAAGATTTCTTACCCAGAATCTCCTGCAAACCTCAAATGTAGCTATAAAATATAATTTTTCTCACATCTCTGAGTGGGATCACCGAATTTGCAAAAATGTCCTACCACCCAGTGTTACCCTCAGTCTCAGAGTAAAATGATACCTCACTTGTGTGGGTGGGCCAAGGGCCTGCATCTGGGATGGGCCAAAAATGTAGAGATTGAGGGGATAGCAGAGTGAGCTCTAAGCACTGTACTTTATTTTAGAAACATTTTGAGGGTGCCTCTACATTGCACCCACATAAATGAGGTATAATTTTTATCAGGAGACAAAAATAAACGCTGGGTGGTAGGAAATTTGTGCCAGTGTGGTGATCCCAGACAGAAAGGTAAGGAAAACTTGATTTTTTTAAGCTAAATTTAAAGTTTGCAGGGGATTCTGAGTAGAAAAATTTTGAAGTATTCACGCAAGGCACAACTCCCTGGACTCTCGGGTGTGTAGTTTTCAGAAATGTCTGTATTAGGTAGGTTTTCCTCGATGAAAGCCGACACCGGGACCAAAAACACAGGTCCCCCCTTGCAAAACCAGGTTGTTTTGTAATAGATAATTTTGATGTCTCCACAATGTTTTGGGCCCTTCCCTGTCACGGGTATTTGGACCACCAACACAAGTGAGAGAGCATCTTTATCGGGAGACCTGTGGGAACGCTGGGTGGCAGGAAATATGTGTCGGCCTTTTGATCCCAAAACTTTCCCACATAATAATATGAGGTTAATGTGGTTTATTTAGAAATGTGAGATTTGTAGTGGATTCTGGATAAGAAAACTTTGAGGGAACCACACACCTCCCTCAACTTTCCCGGGTGTCTAGTCTTCAGAACTGTCGGTCATGCCATTTGTGATAGATCATTTTGAAGTCTCCACAATACGTTTTGGGCCTTCCTTGTCGCAGGCACTTGGCCCACCCACACAAGTGAGGTAGTATTTTATTGGGAAGAACTGGGGTAACACTGGATGGTAGGAAATGTGTGTCACCCTAGTGATCCCACAACTTTCCCACACAATAATGTGAGGAAAATTAGTTTTTTAGCTAAATTTGAGGTTTGCAGGGAATTCTAGGTAGGAAAACATTAGGAGATTCATGCAAGCCACACCTCCCTGTACTCCTCCAGGTGCCTAGTTTTAAGAAATGTCTAGATTTGATGGGTCTCCCTAGCTGCCAGCTGAGCTAGAGTTCAAAATCTACAGCTAGGCACATTGCAAAAAAGGGGCAATTTTCACTGGAAATATGTGACGTGTCCATGTTGCGTTTTGTGCCATTTCCTGTCACTGGCATTAGGCCTACCCACACAAGTGAGGTATCATTTTATTGGTACACTTAGAGAAACACAGAATAGCAGACCAAGGGTTATTACCGATTGACGTTCCATACATTTCTCCCTTCCAAATGTAAGACAATGTGTAAAAAAGGAGTCATTTTGAAAATTACCTTCTAATTCACATACTAGTATGGGTACCCACAAACTTGGCGATGTACAGATAAACCCTGCTTCTAAACTTCATATTTTGTTTTCATTTTGGAAGTAGATAGTTTTCCTTGATACCTCTTTCTCATTCTTTATATTTAACAAATGAATTGCTGTGTACCTGGTACACAATGAAATATCATTGCAAGGGGCAGCTCAGTTAATGGCTCTCGGGACCTCGAAATCTTAGTGAACCTACAAGTCCTATATATCCTTGCAAACAGAAGGTTACAGTACACATGACGGTATATTGTTGTAAAAAAACTGTCATACATAGATGAAGTTACAAGTGAGGCACAAATGGCTTTTTTTTCAACTCAATTTCAATATTTATTTATTTCAACTGTTAGTTTTTATAGGAAAACCTTGAAGGATCTAAACAAATGACCCCTTGCTGAATTTAAAATATTGTCTACTTTTCAGAACAGTATAGCTTTCCAGGATCCATTATTGGTTTTACACCCATTTCTACCACTAACTGGAAGGAGGTTGAAAGCAGAAAAAATAGGAAAAATACGCTACTCCCCAGTTAAATGCCCAAACTGTGTAGAAAATGTTGGTTTTCTGACAAAAGTCTGCCTGTTCCTGAGAACTGAGAAGATGGTGATTTTATTTATTATTGTAAACCCTTCATTGACACCATTTGCAGGGAAAAGAACAACCACTTTCTTCTGCAGCACGTTGTCCCCCTAAAAACAAACATTAGCTGTATTTAGGCAAATTTCTCAGTCCCCTCCAGTGAAATATACAAAGCCTGGGTACCTTTATACTCCTCAATATGATGGAAGAAAAGGACGCAGATTTGGCGTAGATATCTTATGTGGACAAAAAAGTTACCGGGGCTTAAGCGCAAGCTACCCCAAATAGCTAAAAAAAACCTTTGCGGCTGGAGGGTTTTGGGGGGGTCGGAGGCCTAGCAATAAAGGGGTTAATTGGCATAATTTTACATAGTTAATCCCTACATCGTGGTCATTATATTGGGAGTAGCTTTACATCATGCTAATTTAATTTTACCTCCCTTTATATACTTGTGTGTGTTTATGCATATATGTGAATAAACAGCTCTGCACATGCATGCATGCACGCATATAATTCAATTTAATGTAATTTAATACATTTGTTATTGAACTTATTTTTAATAAAATGACTCTAATTTTAAAACTTAATTTTTAAGGTACTATTGTATTATTAAGTAATGTTATTTAAAAAAATATATACATTATAATAAATATTCATTTGAATATATTTATTTTATTTTAATTTCATCCATCCCTGAACCCTAAAAAAGCCTAACTACCCCAGACGCTGCCCACATGTAAACCTTACAAAACTCCATACTACCCCTACACACTACCCATCACTGGGCCTTAAAAACTCCATGCTATCCCTACAAACTACCTATCAGTGAGCTCTAAAAACTCCACACTACTGGTGCCGAGGTCTAGCCCGGGACCAGGGTTCAATTCCCCACCTCGGCGGGTCTTGGGCTCAAAAATTCCACGGACCTGATAATTCTCGCCTCGGTGCCTATTCCAATCATAGAGTCCCACTCTGCAACTCTGGGCAATAGCTTGCTTAAACTCCACAACGGTCCCCACAACGCTAAGGATGCCTGGCCTTCACCCTGGGGGTGCCCAGGAGTGGGCACCTCACAGGGAAAGCCAGGACGTGTTCCACAGCGGTATTCGTACAAGCGCCTTGAGACCCTTGCGGGTGAGTAGTGCGCTATACAAGTATCAATTTACATTTACCAATAAAAATTACTCATCCCTGAAACCTAAAAACTCATAGTACCCCCTTTATGCTTCTGATCACTAAACCCTAAAAAGGCCATGATACTCTTTACACAAACTATCCTTAAGCTCTAAACCACCCATTCCTGAACAGAAAACCCCTCATTACCTATTAATTTATTATAAGTATTACAATTAATATAATACTAATTAAAAAATGTATTGCTATTATTAATATAAGTATTTATCTATAATATTACAATTACACTGTTCTCCATTTGTTATTTACCTGCATGACTCAAAACAATTAAATATATGTTAAAGTAACTATTTTTAAATTATAAAATATATATTAATTCCTATACATAAAAAACATATGTATTCCTGTTATAGATATGTATATATATATATATATATATATATATATATATATATATATATATACTCACTGAAAAAACCATAAGTTTCACACCAGTTATAGTTAGCTGAACAGTTTACTCATACAAAACCATTGAAATTCCTACGTTATAGTTAGTTTGACTCACTATAACTCGCGCGCCCGCAATCCACTGCTGATGATGCCACATATTACATCATTCATGACATCTCAAATGACATCACTGATGACATCACTGATGACATCATCCAGTGTCTGTGTGTTTCTGTAAAGTTTAAATATGTTTTACATATTGAAGAATGAGTGGATGTATAAGTGTCTGGATGAAGGATTTAGTAGGTGCGTGACTAACTATGAGTGAGTGATTAAATGTTTCTTACTGAATGCATGGATTAGTGACTAAACTGTCTGAATGTGTGCATCAGTAGGTCTGTTGTTGTGTAAGCTGCTGCATGTGTTGATCAGTAGCTATATGAGTGGCTATATGGGTTATTGATTGGTTGCCCAAGTATTTGTATGTGAGGCTGAGTGTGTGTGTGGGTGGCTGGGAGGTGTGTGAGTCTGTGCATAGATGTGTGAGCAGTTGATTCACTTGGTGTATGGGTTCAAGAGTGCATGTGGAAACAGCTGTATGGGCGGATGACTATGTGCATGGGTGTGTTGGTTAGTGAATGGATATCTCAGTGCTACATGTCCAAGTAAGTACATATGTAAAACACAGTGCATGTGAGAGTTGACATATATAAATGACTATACATGAGAGCCTGTGATTGCGTAAGTGACTGTATGGTTCAATGTGTACTTGTTTCAGTAATTGTAAAAGAGAGTAAGTATGTGTTACTATATATTTGAATAAGTAAGGTTTAGTGTGTATAACTTTGTAGTTGAGGAAATGGGAGTGTGATTGATTCTCTGCATAACTGACTAGGTGTTTGAGTAAGTCTGTGAATGAGTGTCAGTGTGTAAGTGTCTGTATAGGTATACGACTGGTTATGATAGTGTTCTATTGATGAGTGACCGTATGTATGAGTGATTGTATGGGTGAATGAGTGGATGTGTGTGTAGACCTAGAAATCAGTGAGTGCGTACGTAGTTACTGGTATTGGTGAGTAAATAATTTCAGGAATGGTAGTTTGTATTTAACACTGGGTGTATCAAAGGTTAGATTAGAGTGTGAAGAGGTGCATCGTATTATCACATGGATGATGTCATCAGTGATGTCATCAGTGATGTCATTTGAGATGTCATCAGTGATGTCATCAGTGATGTCACTGACCATGTCATGAATGATGTAATATGTGACATCATCAGCAGTGGATTGCGGGCACGCGAGTTATAGTGAGTCAAACTAACTATAATGTGGGAATTTCAATGGTTTTGTATGAGTAAACTGTTCAGCTAACTATAACTGGTGTGTTTTTTTCAGTGAATTTCAAAGGTTTTTTAAATGCTAATTCCTAGCTATACGAGTGTGAAACCTATGGTTTTTTTCAGTGAATTTCAAAGGTTTTTTAAAAGGTAATTCCTAACTATAACGATTGTGAAACCTATGGTTTTTTTAGTGAACTTGAAAGGTTTTTTAAAAGCTAATTCCTAACTATAACGTTTGTGAAACCTATGGTTTTTTCAGTGAATTTCATAGATTTTTTAAAAGCTAATTCATTTGTATATCGACTTTGTAACCTATGATTATTTTTTTTGTTAGCTGTTTTTTACAACAATTAATTATATATTTTTTTTAAAAAAAACATTTGTTAAATGTATATATATATATATTTTTTTAAATCCCGGTGCGCGCACAGTGCGCGTACCGGAGAGCGCACCCGGAAGCGCACCCAGCGCTTACACCGCGAAAGTTAAAAAAAAAAAAATAAATTTTGCCTGTCAGGGTGCTTCTAGGCCCCCCTCAGAAAACCTAGGGGGTCAGAGGGTATCTATTCTGCCTCTTTTTAATTATTTCCCCATTTATTTTTCACCTCTTGTGTCTGTGTTCTTCAGAGTCACAAGATGGCGGACTATGCAGACCATTTAGAATGTTTACAGACACTCAAGAGCCAATTAGCTTTTGAAATTTACAACCAATTAAAATGTTTCTTGGTTTTGAATTTGTGTGTGATGAAGTTTCATTGGTTTTCTACTAATGAAATGTTTCTCTAATGAGAGGGAAACACAGCCATTTTGTGATAGTACTCTTTGAGGTACATTTGTGAGGAATTTCTGGTATTCTATTTCTGGTGTGAAATTTACACAGTATTATCTCTTCTACTGCTTTCGAAAAGGTGAGTTGTTAATTTGTAAGGGGAATTTAATACTTGATAAAGCTAGTTTATTATTATCTATTACTAAAAACGATAAATTAAAGTGTTTTTTTTCTACTATTTTCAGCAAGAAATTTAAAAAGAATATGGATCTCAATGAGAACACCGTTAATATTAATTTTGAACTTTCTGCAATCTTTGTTGAGAAGAGTTTGATTGAGGTCTCAAATGATCCTATTCATAACACTATTCAAGAAGAAGACCTTGTTTTGAGAGAAGATGGAATGGAGGATTTTAATGATGAGACTTTGGATGTTGAATTAATGGAATGTTTGGACTATGTTGGGTTCCAGGAGTCATTTATGAAGAGTTCTGATGAGGAGATTCCTGATCAATTAATGCTAGAAGTACTTCTAAATTATGAAAATTCTGAAGAATAAATTTATATTTATAAATTATAAATTGTTTGAGACATTTTTCTGTTATTTTACTTGAACTTTATGAGATAGTAGTGAAATAATTGTGGTATAAAGTGAGACGTATAGTATAGAGTGCAACATTTCTGTATTACATAGTTAGTTTACTCACAGTTACTTCCCTTCTCCCACTATATTTTCTCCAATGTGCATTTCGCATCTCTTTTTCATCTCATGCCTTCTTTTTCTCACTATTTCTCTCTAAAGTACACTATCGCCGCCATTTTTTGAATTTTTAGAAGACAGTGAAATGTAATGCTTCACGTCGAGAGGAGGCACCTCAAGAACTATGCCTGTTTTTAATAAGGCTTCCATCAAATACAAAAAATCTAGGTAGATGTGTCACTTTGTAAAGCCCTGTGCCACATTATATGTGCGTCAGGTGTAATGTATGCAAAGGGGGCGTATTGACGCAAAGAAGGGTTGTACAAATGACGCAGTGAAATCTATGAGATTTCACTGCGTCACTTTTAGGGCGCTGTTGTGTCAAAATTTTGCACCTGCCTCACTGTAGGTGTAAGACTGACACAGGCCCTTTCAGTTAGGGCTGCCCCATGTGAAAGGATGCATTGCTGGAAAATATTTTTTTAAATGGCATAAATTGAGATAGAATATACAAAAAAAGAGAGACATATTTACAAGCTGCGTGCGCAATCTTTGATATAGTTGTGTGTTACTTCTACGACTTTTCCTTGCGTCAATATGCCCCATTTGCATACATTACACCTGACGCACACATATCATCTACCTAGATGCACCACTTTGTAAATATAACTCAACAAGGTGCAATTTTTACACCACTGCTGTATCACAAAAAGTGACGCACCAGCGGCGTAAAAGTGACGCATGGTCTCATAAATGAGGCCCTCAAGCGCACCACAGGGAAAAACAGTGTAAAAAATTGTAGTAAAAAAAATAATTTCCAGCAATGCATCCTTTCACATGGGGCAAGCTCATGACCTTACCTTATGTAAAGTGAGAGATGTTAACATTGTGAGAGTCTACCTTATAAATACACAGCTGTGTCAAAGATTGTGCACACAGCTTGTAAAAATGCACTCAGACAAGAATATGAAATGCTGTGAGAGATCTTATCACTGTGAGAGTCTACCTTATAAACACACAGCTATGTCAAAGATTGCTTTGTCTGCCTGCATGTTTACAAGCTGCATGCACAATCTTTGACATAGCTGTGTGTTTATAAGGTAGACTCTCACAATTTTAACATCTCTCACGGCATTTCATATTCTTGTCTGGGTACATATTTTATTTTTCTGCATGCATTTTCTGCATCCATCCATGTCTAAAATTGCGCAAAAGTCTTGTAAATATATTACTCTTTATCTTATATTCTATCTGCTATTCCTATCCCTCTCCAGACATTCACTCCGTCCACCCATGCTACAGGTTGCACAATGTGCTTCATAAAAATGAGCATATTTACAACTCCAATGAAACCATTACACAATTTCTAAACCAGCATTGAATCCAAATATAAAAAAACAATTTATAAAGAAGACTACCTTATAAACACACAGCTAACATTATGGAAAAAGGTAAAAATATAATTCCTTAATTCACAGAGGCACACACTATGATACTTGTAAAAAAATCTTTAAACTCTCTATCTTTTTTAAAAGAATCATTACTCACCTTTAAAAATGGTTTAGCAGATGTCAAGCAGTGTCAGTCACAGTCAACAGAAATTCTTATACAGAATCTCTGAACAATGCTTCCTTCACTGGGAGCCTTTCAATAATGGCACAGATTCTTTCTGATTTCAGAGCCATATTCTTGCACATAGCCAATAAAAATTGTTCCCCCACAAATTCAAATCCAAACTGCACATTTTAATAGGTTGAAGACTTCAAGACTTTGAAACTCGCATAACATTCACCCATCACCCCAGTGCTCATTCACCAAGTAACCATGGCAACTCCCCCTAAAACCAGCACAGAGTTCACAAGTTCATTTTACTATGTTGCAAAAAAAAATCAATCAAGCCTGCTAGACCTCTCAATCTACTAGCTAATAAAATGCAATGTTTCTTTAAATGACTTTTTCTCAACCATTGAAATGACTTCTTTAAAAAAAAAAGCATTCACCCTAATTTACAGTGGAGATTTTTAACAAAGCTCCAATCATTTCTACTTATTCATCTGCACTGATTCTCAAACACGTTTTTATCATAATCAAACTGCCATTTCATTTCCACAACTCATCTGACTTGAAGCACACCTACCTTCAGACACCTACCTTCAAAATGACAAGAATCTGGTTTGTGGGTCATAGCTATGTCCACTGGGCTCAAAAATACGCAATTAACAGAGGTATTTACAATCTTGATTTACCAAATGTGAACATTGTATGGATTGGACAAAGAGGATTGAGGAGTCACCAATTTATACCATTGATAAAATCCTTTTTGCATTTACCACACCCTGACCTTATAATTGTGCACTGTGGTGGAAATGACTTGGGCACTTTGACTGGGGTAGGTCTGGAAATGCTTTTAAAGGACATCTTTGGCCAATTGATGTAACTTTTTCCAAAAACTGCCTTGGTATTTTCTAATATATGCCAAAGGCAAAAATGGAACTGGTCCAACCAATTTTGTCCACAGATTGAGAAAGCAAGGAAACATGTAAATAAATCTGTTTCTGCTTACCTCAGAGACTATGCTATGGGTTCCATTTATCACAACAACTTGCGTTACAACATGCAAGACATCTATAGGAGAGATGTGAGCATTTTACAGATGAGGGGAATAGAGTTTTCCTCTTGAATATAAGACTCTGCATTGGTACCTACTTGTAGGTACAAAAAACACCCAATGAACACAACAGCTCTTTTCAGAGCTAGCTTACCACTAAACACTCTACATTATTTTTTAGCTCTATTTTTACACTGTTTTTCCCCGTGGTGCGCTCAGGGTGCGCGTACCGGAGAGCGTACCCGGGAACGCACCCAGCGCTTACCCTGTGAAAATTTAAAAAAAAAAAAACTTTTTTTGCCCTTCAGGGTTCTTCTAGGCCCCCCTCAGAAAACCTAGGGGGTCAGGGGGTATCTTCCCTGCCCCCTTTTAATTATATCCCCCTTTCTTTTTCACCTCTTGTGTCTCGATTCTACCGAGACACAAGATGGCGGACTCTCCGGACTGTTTAGAATGTTGACAGACACCGACAGCCAATCAGCTTTCCGCTCGCCCACTCCCGTAGCGCGCCGGGTGCGCTCCCCGGTACGCGTACCCGTGAGCGCTCAGAGCGCGCCTATAGATATATATGTGTTTTTAAAGTTAATTTTCAAAAAAACCACTGGAGCAATTTTCAGCAAATATAGCAAAGGCACATCTGCGTACCAGTCCCAGAAAGAGAAAACTAGGCTGAACATGTTTTCCCAGCTAGGAAAGGCAAACAAAATATTTCACAGTTGTCCACAAAGGAGAAGATGGATGAAAATCCTTTTACAACTGACATGCATATTCAGGAAAAGCTTCTTATTAAAAACACTAAGGCAGATTATTAGTTTAAGGAATGATTTTATGCCAGTCCTAAAATTGAATTATGGTTTTGGAAGCAGATGGTAAACAATGACGCTTGTTACATCTGGATCCAATTTAGCCTTATTGTGTGCTATGCCATTGGCATAGATGCAGAAAAGAAGTCCACGTTAATTAATGACAGAGACTAATGTTGGCAAGTAAACCCTATAATCTAAAAAAACACATTCAAGTGAATATTCGACAACCGTTTCTCCTAGCGCCTTGATTTTAATGATCTTTTCTTCCCATCTTACTTTTACGTGCTCAGTCCACTGACTTTTCCCTGTACTCTGTAACAAACGTATACCTCTGCATGTAATCTACATTTCCCTTCCCTCTAAGGGCTAGCATTGTCAATATCTCTATTGCATTCTCTACGCCATCTTCTCTTGAGGTTCCATTATTAACTGTTAACCCCTTGCGCGCTAGCGGATTTCCCGCTGTGTGCTGGATTTTTCAAAAACCCGTGTTACATGACGAGCTCAGCTCGTCATCAGCATACGAGCGCCGTAGCTGATGACGAGCTCAGCTCGTCATCAGCATCGAAGGGGTTAAGTGACAAAAAATTATTTCCTTTCAATGTTGGCTGGCACAGTCCCGAATTTTCGGTTTCAATGTATTTGTCCTGAGGAGAGTGTTCAAATTACCGGATGCACCAAATGCGTCGACATAAGGATATGATATAAGGATACTAACACATGATGTATTGTTTTCAAATGAGTGTTATAATGGTTTTTGTACAAATTGTGTATAGCTCAAGGTTTTTTCTATGATTGTAAAAAAATCCCTTAATAGAAAAAATCTTCTGGGATTGTAATCTATTTCAAAAACCTTGTACTGATTTGTATTGATTTGTATTGATTTGTAATAATTTGTAATCATGTGGTTTTAATCGTCATTATTTTATTTTATATAAAAACGTATATGTTTTTAATACTGTTGCCACAAAATTAATAATAAATGATTGTTATTAATCTTCTTGTTGCAAGACTTTCCAAATAGACTCCCTTGGGTTTAGTATAAATTTGAGGACGGTTGTCACGTATAGATAGAAGAACATCGAAAGGAAAATATTTTTTGTTAAAAGATTTTTTGTTGCTTGTTTCAGTCCCGGTCTTTTAGGGTTTACCGGGGAAACTCTCATGTCGTTCATGATTCCATTATTAACTATTCCCCTATTACATATCTAATCAAACGTACATCCTTATTTAAGGTTTGGGTGGCGTCACCCCACACCTCTAGGTTTGTGAAGGTCATAACATCTGCACCACTGGTGAATAGTCGACCATCATATTTAGAGATCTCTGCATGCCTTCTGCAGATATCTGTACTATCAGAGGAGCTGCTACCATGGTGGCTTCTCTAAAGGCACTATATCTTTGCTGAGCAAATGCCCTTTTTCATGCTGCTGTTCAGCAATGTTTTTTTTGATTTTCAGAAACAAAACTCTCAAACAGGAGTTTGTTTCTGAAAAACAAAAAAGTATTACCCTGAGATCCTGGGAGTTTTCTCCTAATGAGTTGGGTCATTTCATTTCCCAGTGAACAGAAATTATCCGATGGTCAGTCAGTGGTTTCCACCCATTGAGCCAGTGGGGGCTCTTCCAGTGAAACTGCGCAGTTCACCCAACTCATATTAGAGTGGGGGCAACCAACAGTTTGGCAGACAGAGTTCATCGCCAAATTGCTGCGGAGTATCCAGTCCACCAAACTCTAAATAAGACTGTTTGTCTGTTTCATGGAAGGGTCCCTCTTATTCACACCTTCCCTTTCTCTACAGTGTTGCCCCTTTTCTATTCTAGGTCCTTCTCTTATTTACTTTTTCTGATTGATCTCTTCATTACATTATTATCTGCTTTAGGTTTTCCTATCATTTCTGAGATGATGTCTTTTGATCTTTGATCTCTTAATTTAGCTGTGGAATCACTTTGTCTCCACTGTCTATCTTTAGTGCAACTCTAGCTCACCTCCTGCTTGCTCAACCTTAGCTTCAATGGAGCATAGGACTAGATCTACAAAGCATATTAAGAAACGCTAATGCTTGCATTTGAGATTCTTACAATGCTTTTTCTTATGTACTGATCCCGTTCTTGGAGTTGGAAAAATATTTCCGACTCTTGAAGCGAGGGTCTGAATGGATCTTGATTTGACATCTGGAAGAGGAGTGTGGTATCTATTTCTTCCACATACAGAATCTGTATCTTAATTGTCAATGTTTTACAACAATAATCCAGCTTAAAAAAGTAGATTTTTTTAATTAGCGTCTCAAAGGGGTGGGATAACGCATTAGCAAAATGGAAGCACCTCCCCCATCCTTGTGAATAAAAAATAGTTTGTCGAAGAGTCAAAGGGACCACTACCAATTCATAAACAAACAAAAAACTTTTGTTTTTGAATGCAGTCACAGTTCCTTTAAGGAAAACGGTGTCAATTTTAAAAAAAAGTTTGGTCTATTAAAAATCTATCACAGATATGTTTGCCTGCTGACCCCTGTCATTTCCTCCAATTGTAGTGAGTCTTAATTTGCAACCTACCTCATTATTATTCATGATGTAGGTTGGATTCAAACCCACTACAATTCGGATTTTTACAAACCGATCTATTAGTAAATGGATTGCCTCTTAATTTTTTTTACTAGTTGCAAAAATTCTTGTTGCAATGTGCAACCAGTAATTTGCAACTATATATTTGTACATCTGGCCCAACATTCATATTCTTTCCTGCTTGTACTTGTTTCCACTTAGCCACATTCAATTCCTTACCAATCAACTCTCTCCTTCCTTCTCTGCTCGTAATCTTGATTTAATATTCTATCCCGTAACTGACAATCGTCCTAGTTATTGTTTTGTATTGTATTGTAATTGCTTTTATATAGTGCTTACTACCCCTGACGAGGTGTCAAAGCACTTTTACTGTGAGTAGCACGCTACTTCGGAACCCACAAAGGATTAGTGGTGAATTAGGATAGTGAAATATGGAAGAAATGTAAGCGTCGGAGATGTTAGTCTGTTATTTGGATTGAAAAGGAATAGTGGTGGGATAGAGGAGGGAGGTTTTTTTTTCTCTCCTTTCTTGGAGTTCATAGAAGTAGGAGGGGATCTGGGATGAGTAAAGGGAAAGTGGAGTGGGAAGAGTCAGAGGGAAGAGTTTAGAAAGGCTTGTTTGGGAGATCTGAATGGTAAAAGAGATATGAGATGATGCAAGGAGGGGTAGAGGAGGAAAGAGTCTAGAAAGGTTTTTTTGGGGGAGAGAAATAGGGTAGTGCATTAGAATGAGTATTAGAATGAGGTTTGAGATGAGGTAACTTGAATAACACTGCTTGTTCTATGCTCTACTTGCTGCTAAAATCGCGCACTTGGCACTTTGCCAGAACCCTGATTTTTTGACGATTCCTGACCAACACCACCATCTTTCCTTAGGACGGTGTGGTCTAGTTGTTTAACGCTGGCCAGTTTAAAATGGGACGCTGCACGAGCGCACCAGACACCGTAACTTGTAAAACACTGCTTGCTCTATGCTCTACTTGCTTCTAAACTTTGCACACTTTGCCAGAAATTTTTTAATCTTTTTATTGACGTTTTAATCCTTCTCTATAACTGAATTTTGTTGTGTGGGAATTTAAAATTGGGAATTTTGGTTTGATGATGGAGGGGGAATCGAACCCTGATTTTTTTATGCTTCCTGACCAACACTGCCATTTTTCTTTAGGACGGTGCGGTCTAGTTGTTTAACGCTGGCCACTTTAAATAGAACGCTCCGCGAGTGCGCCTCTACTGCACCGAATGCGTGCCTCAGGCAGGCCCGTCTGCTCCTGTCAGCATCCTGGAGGGTGCCGGGGACGGTTATGCTGCCGGTTTTGCTCCTGAGCCACCCAAGGTAATCGTATATGGCAGACACTGCCTTTTAGACATCAGCAAGTGCTAGGTTTGCAGACTTCACCTTGATATGCAGGGCAATAATGTCTCCCTGGGGTGCAAAGATTGTGATTGGGTAGCCTGCCCCTTCCTCAGAGAATGCATTGTTAAACCTGACACGAGTTTACTTAGTATTCGACCGGATGCTACAGGTAACTTCCTGAGGGCTTCATTACTGAATGCTCACTCTATAAACATACATGAACTGGAAATCTATGATCTTTTAGCCGACTCTTCCCTGATCTGCTGTTTCTTACAGAAACATGGCTAACAGATGCCTCCAACCATACTATTGCGAATGCGATCCCCCAGGGTTCCCAGCTCATGTGGAAGGATCGCCCTACGGGGAGAGGCAGAAGTTTAGCCGTAATATTTAGGAGTTTCCTTTGTTGTGTGCCTTCATTATTCACGGAGATAGAGGGGGCTGAGAGTTTAGGTTTTCTCCTGACTATCTCGGCCCATTAATCCATTGCGTGTGTAGTAATCTACCGCCCTCCTGGATCTCTGAGGAAATTTTTGGAGTCCATCAGCCACATCATATCCCCTATTGTGGCCAAATACAGCCATTGTCTGGTCCTCGGTGATTTTAATATCCACATGGACAAGCCATTGGATCCTGATTCCATGAGGTTATGCAAATCCCTTGATATTCTCAACCTGACTCCGTATGTCTGTCTTCCCACCAATGACAAAGGGCACACATTGGATCAGGTTTTTTCATCTAACCGGATTTAAGTTGATGCCCCCCTCGCTCTAACCTGGTCAGACCATCACCTGGTCGGTTTTAAAACCCATAGAGAGCCTGCAAGGTCCCAATCACTGGGTAACTCCAGTGTCACCTATAATTTCAGGCCCTTTTATTTAATTACACCAGAGGCAATACAGTGCGCCATGAGTCGCCTTCTGATTCCCTCAAGCGGCAATCTAGATCAGGATGTGCAGACCCTAGAGGATTGGCTACAACTCCAGGCCCTGGAACTTGCCCCCCCTCCTTGAGGGCTGCCAAATCCACCCGAGTTTCTGCCCCTTGGTTCACAGAAGGCCTAAGGAAAAGTAAAAGGGCGTGCAAACATCTTGAAAGAGAGTGACGGAGAAATTATAGTCCCACTGACAAATCTACCTATAAACTAGTGTTCAAAGAACATTATAAGAAAGTATGCGATGGAAAGAAATTTTTTCTCGCAACAAAAATTGATTCGCCGGGCAACAAAAGTTAAGTACTTTTTAACATTGTAAAAAGTTTCTCCTCCCCTATGACAATTAGCCTATAATGCAGCGCTCACCCAGAAATATCACCAACGCAGGGTCCAGGTCACTCCGGTGGGGCCCATAACACCGAAGTACAACACACCTAGTCGCACACCCCTTTACCCCAGACCCCTGCAAATATATATATAAAATGAGTTGAGTGAATTCTCTCCTATGACAGGATACCTTTTAAGCACAGATTTTAACACCAACATTTGTTTTCCTCAATAATCCTACTAAACTAATCTATGCATCAATGTACCCCGCCAATTAGGTCGATGGACCAATTAGTTGAGCAAGTTGATGGTGATTGTCAAGACCAGCTTAACCTCACTACAACAATACATTGATTTGCATAATTAAGTGACTCTAAAAAATCACAAACACCTGAAATCATTTACAAGATTTTATGTAATTAATTTGCATAAAAGAAAATTAGCATTTATTCTGTCATTATTAATTCTCACTGAGCATTGATATTTATTCAGGAAATAAATCAAGTAACTGTTAATAAAAGTCATGAAGAGAAAATTCAGGTTCACATTAATTGCATTATTCTCTAAAATAAAACATCAAACCTTGGTTATGTACCTGAAAGAGAATTCTCCATGAAAAAAATCAGAGAACCATAGTTAAAGCACATGCATCTAATTCTAAAGATTTCTACACTAAAACCTGCCTACCCAGCGCTAAACCCCAACTATACTTACTAGCCCAGGCCTCCTCAGACGCAGTCTTTTCCCAGGCCTAGTGTCCCGGAACGTTCTCCAACCTACAGGGGTTATCAGTGAGCCGTCTGGCATAGCTTCAGGCTCCCAGCATCTCTGCAAACAGCTGCAGTGCAAACAGAATCTCTCTCTGCGATCAGCTTCTGTGACATTAAACCCCAATTTTGCTCTGATATTTATACTGTATTTGCTGGCTCTCTACCCTCAAATGTTTCAACTCTTTCGGTTTTCCCTTTCACTGATTGGTCATGACATCGCAATTATTAGCTCTCAGGATGTCCGTTAATTGACAATGTATTGTTTAACTTTCAGGATGTCCATGAGTAGCTTCCTGATTAAAAAATTGACAGATACAAATTCGACTGTCCATGCATTTTTCATCTTCCAGGATGTCTGTGAATAACTTTGTTTGACAAACTGATAAACACAAATTCGACCACACCCGTTTCTGTGGAATGCTCAGCACAGCAGGGGAATTATCCCCGCGTGCGAGCATTCCAACGGTCATGAGCACATGAGAACCGTGGCTCATGACGAGTTGAGCTTGTCATGAGAGTGGGAGGGGTTAAGTATGGTGGTTATGTGGGGAAGAGCCAACACTTGAGTAGTCTTTTGAAGATAAGGTGGTTATCCGTAGTTCTTACGTTTGCAGGTAAAGGGTTCCATAGTTTGGCTGCTTGAACAGAAAAGGATGTGCCACCCATGTTTTTTTACTTGTACAGAGGTATTTTGAGGCTAGGTGTCACTCTAGAGTGGAGGTTTCTTTGCTGAATGTATTTGGTGATTTTATTCCTGATGAAGAACAGTTCAATTCCATATATTGCTATGTGGGTGATACAAAGCAGCTTGAACGTGGATCTTCTGGCAATCGGTAACCAATGGCAGGGGAGATGTGGTCTTGTGGCTTTATATGTAAGAGTAAACTGGCAGATGAGTTCTGAATACAGGAGTGTTTTGGTAGCAAACTGCTTTCAATAAAACCACACTGATGCCAGTGTAGGATTTATTGTACCATGTACCCAGAGGGCAACTTAGAGGTGTCCCCTGAATCCCTACCAACCCTTGTGTGGCCCCTGACCAGCTATAGGCAGCCAGCCACCACCAGACATGTTTCTGGACCCCATGGTAGAGAGTCGCTGCTCTCTGGGACCAGTAACAATGCACATCCTGGGGAGAGGTCAGTGCTTGAAGAGTGAAGCTTCAAAGACCTTCCACCTTTGTAATGCGACCCCCAGCCTCTGCCTCTGGTTTACACCCCCACTTTGGGCAGGAAAACCGTAGGGAAATTTTGAAAAGATAGGAGGTGTGCCCCCCTCTGCCAACCCCACCCCTAAGGTGGGGTAAAGCGGGATGAAACACAACTTTCAGTCCCTGCCATCTTGAGCATGGGGGGACCCCTCCAATCAGGACTAGGTCTATGCCCCTTCCAACAGCAGGGTGCCATGACAGAGGGTATGGTTGTCCCAGGTATGGTGCCATTGGCCCTACCTGTTACTTCCTGTCAAACCCAGATCTTTTGACTGGGTGTGAGTGTTTGATTGATTCAGATGCTCTGTCCATCACCACCCACTTTTGTACCGCTTTTGGCAGTCATAAGTGTGGCAGGGTATGCTCAGACGTGAGTCCCTTGCTCACTTTGCCACTGGATTCAAGCAAGCCGGGCTGAAGACGGCTGGATTGCCAGAAACCGGTCCTCGGAAGCTTGTTTCCGGTCCAGGGAAGGCATGGCTTGGCAGTTCAGGCTGGACTGTTCCAATGAGGCACAGGGTCAGCCTGATTTGCATATAGCCATGTTTGAACTAGGGTGGCAGAGTGGGCTAAAGAACGGTGATGGATCAAACCCAGATCTTTTGACTGGGTGTGAGTGTTTGATTGGTTTAGATGCTCTGTCCATCACCACCCCCTTTTGTACCTACCTGTTACTCCCCTAAACCCCTCCTAAATTTAGTATTTAGGTGGCTCCCTCAGACTTGGACCTAGGATCTGTGGTGACCTAAGAAGAGAGAAGACACCCTGCAGCAGAAGCCAGAAGACAACAACTACTGACTTGGCCTCCAGCCCTGAAGGCCTGTCTCCAACTTTGCCGACCCTGCGACCTATCTTGCAACAGCAACCTCCAAAACCCCTCTGAGGGCTGTTGCCTTCAAGAAAGACTGCAATCTCCCAAGGACAGCAGACCTGTCCATAATAAACCGGCTCCAAAGACTCCAGATCCAGGCCGATCTGCGTCTCCAGCCCACTCTGCACCCGACGCCCAAGGCACAAGTATGAGTGGTTCACCACCTGTGCAGTGAAGTCTCCTTGGCGATCCTGACCTCGTGTCCAGTGTTGGCTAACATCTTCTGCCCTCCATGACGGCTCCTGCATTGTGAATCCAGATGCCCCGGCCGACTCTGATGTCCAAATTCATACCTGCATCCGAAACCACTGGTCCTTGGTGAGCTGAGCCGACGGTGCCCCTTCGACTACCTACAACCCAACTTACCTCTTCTGTCGTCACTCTTCCTCTTTCTCCTGTGCCACGCCTGCAGGCGCTTTGCCAAAAGGAGAATCCCTATTGAAAAGCATTGAGCGTCCAACGTCGAATTTGCACCATGACCCAGCCGCCCCTGTGCTGCAGGTGGTATATGTTTGGTGCTGCTGTGTGCCCCCATGCTTAACCTAACCCCAAATTCTTGGCCCTCTGTCTCCATTGGAAAGCATTGGGTCGAACTTTGATTTTGACCTCTGCACCCGGCCGCCCCCGTGCAGCTGGTGGTGCAGTTTGGGTACTCACCTGACCCCCTGGCCCGTGCTAACTTTTGGCTCCAAAGACTCAGATTGTGTAGTTAAATACTTACCTGTTTAACCACAATATTGTTTTTCCCATAGGATAACACTGGACTGGGTGAAAAGGCTTCTAAGGGCCTGATTCTGATGCGGTTAGGAAGGCCTCCTAATGGCATTTGCTCCTTCCAAATCAGATCGGGAACGTGTCTCCCCGACCCAGGGCCCAATTATGATGCGGTTAGGAACATATGCTCCCATTGAAGCCAATGGGAGTCCAACCAAATCGTATCTGGAAGCATCCGGGTGCTTCGTACTCCGTAGGTTGGATCGGAAACCATTTCCAAACTGATTTGGTCGGGAAGCTTTCCAACCCGCATCAGAATCAGGCCCTTAGTGTTGAGTTTTCAAAGTGAAAAGTATTTTTTAATCAAAACCGTACTTACCCAATTACGAAGACCTTGGTCTTAAAATAAAATACAAAGTATAATTTTATAAAATTGATCTGATCTCATTCTTGAGTCGTGTGTTCATTATTGATCACTGGGTTGCTTGCCCACACTACCACTAATAGAGCACTTTGTGTTTTACATTGAGCCCTGGGGAACTCCTGGACACTGTGCACGGTATTACCACCTGGTGATAATATCACATACAGAGCCAGCTTCCTACAACAGACATGTAAGTTGTTCCACAACATATATATGTTACCCAACCCAACTTTATTAAGACCTGTATCTGCACAGTTACATTGCCACTATGCTTAGAGTTTTAAATTTTCTGTTCAAAACCTTTATAACTAGTTAAACACCACTGAAGCAAATAAGGAGCTTTTCAGTAGAAACTGATTTTGCTGCACTTTTACTGCTTAGTCCTCTGTTGCCAAAGAAGTGTAAGTGTGGCTTCTACATTTAATCATCTTTCTATGAAAGATTAACTAGCTATCACCCACTTGGGCAATGGTACACTGCGTAAAATGTTTATTTGACCATTAGCAATGTTCCTGGACCCCTTGTACTACCTGCACCTAATTCCACTCCCATTTTTGGAGCATGGCTCACGTCCAGTAGGTTCAGTGCACTGTCAACTCCATGTTGCTCTGTAGAGGCCAGTACATTTTTGACTGAACTATGAGCAGGGTTCCTGTCCAGGGAAAGAGGTGCCCTGTCCAGGGAAAGAGAGTGGGATGGTGCTTTACTTTCTGAAAGCTGCGGTATCAAGATTGTGGCAACAAAGGTCATTGTGTAAAAGGGCACCTCTAGAATCAATGTCTTCTCAATAAAGCATACACTCCTGTTCTTAGTTTTTGTATAGTGATGATTTGAAAAGCTTGCCTAAAGGAGACATCCCCTCAAACACAAGGACAAGGACAATATCATGCACAGGCCCAAAAGGGGTCCAAGTTCTAGTTTTTCTGAAATTGGGCAGTCTACTGCAAAAACATTATCACAGAAAGTCTATGAGTTAGAGTATGATCGGTAGACACAGCAGCTACGATACATCAAAAGGCAGCCAGCACTATGTATTTCCTAGGAGGTGACTCAGACACCACAATTTAGAACAAAATGGTGCATTGATCCGTTCTGAGCCAGCGCATCAAATTAGGACATATTCATTATGCCAAGTTCAACTTTCATTACCACTGAGAGAGCGAAATTTGAACATAAAGTATATAGTAGCCATATTTAGACGTGTATGTTATAACGTAGGAATGAAACACATATCGTAATGTAAAGTTGGCGACTATAGCGTAAAGGCCAAGGAATATGATAACATGGTATAGGAAATGTAAATGTATTCATACGTTAAAATGCATTAGAGTTAGAAGACCCGCATACATGAAGGGTAAATGTATAGAAATGTGTAGAAATGCTTAGGAAATATATAACGTGCACAGTAGAATTCGTGTACGTGTGTAACTTTAAATGTGTAACTTTGCATTGGGAAAAGCGGCGAGAGAAATGTAACATGGAAAGGCGTAAACGTGGAGAAACGCGGATAAATGTATAAGCGAATTCACATAAAGATATAACCAAGGAAAATGCATAAAGTTTATATTCTATGTAATTGTATTCAATGTATTTCACATATTCGATGTAGAAAGTTTGAGTATAGCTAAGGCTTTGTTGAAGTACGAGTATATAAAAGTATGCCAAAGGTTATACTGTGTAAAGGGCTTTTTGTAAGAATGCTAGAGGAGTTAGGTCATTTGTATACACAACCCAAATGGTCAAGAGCTCGAAGGAGCATAGTCACATGAAATGTAATTTAGTGGTCTTGTGAAGGTCGTAAATAGCTTGATGTGGACATGAGAGCCGAGAAGTCTAGCACTTGTTAGATTTAAGGTGACAATGCCGGACGGAGCTTATTGCTCGAACGTGAGGAGAGACACTTTTGATGAAGACTATGTTTTGCCAAGACCAGTCACAGGACCTAGCAGGGTCAAGTTAAGAGACATAAAGTTAAGGCTTTGTCCAAAGTCCTATGTTACATGATCCGAAAGAATCGATAAATGTTGACAATGAAATGATGAAGATGACATTCAAAGGAGAAGGGTCAACTTAACGGACGACGCAAGGAGTGGACCAATGGAAGAAGAGGAAATTGACATCATCGGGGAAAGTCCGTGGTGGGCGTCAAGGGGCGTTCCACTCACACGGTGATTGTGTATTTTAGGGACAGCACCCCGGGGAGGAGGTAGCAATTGGGAGATTAGGAACAGCGAGACGAATTGCTCAGTGCAAGGGCGAAAGGTAGATGCCTTGAGCAGATGCGCTAAGACATCAGAAGCGCAAGGGAGCAGTAGGCTGAGGACCCTTAGAGAGCGGATGGGTAGGCAGATAGGGTACTGCTTCTGAAACTTAAGATTTCCTTTAGAGGCTAAAGAGAGTTTGAACTTCTTTGGAAGTCAAACTGCTGACACCTTTTTAGGGAAGAAGACTGCGAAGTAGGGTTGTCACATAGCATAGAGTAGGGACAGTTTAACTCGATTATTGTTTTTGTCTTACTGCAGATGACGCAGAAGGAACCACTTCACATCGAAGCTTAAAAGCGACTGAGATATTAATTGACTTTGTATTTTGTATTCTTTGAGATTTATCCCGAGTGGATTGTATCGTATTCAAATTAATCTTTATATAAACTTTTGAAACTTCATCAGTTGTAAGTGGTTCTTTAGAGTGGCGTCAGTTAATGGGGTTTGTCTAACTAATGCGGGGGTGGTCTTTTCTTCAATGACAGAAATCAACGGTCCAAAACAGATGAATGGGATTCTTAATTAAATTTATCATAATCATAAATTGATATCAAAATCCCGTTCCCCGCAGTTGGTAGCAGAATTTGATGGTTTTCTTCTTGAGGAAGACGACCTAGGCCAGGTTAGTTTACCCCAAGGTCCCTAGTCATCGTCGACCAGAAGAAGAGTTGCAGCCGAAGACGGTGCTGATGGTGCGTCGAGAGAAAAGCAGCAGAGTCGGTCGAAAGTGAGTATAAGGGTCATGCGTTGCAAGATTGCGGTGTTCTATGTTGTTCCTGTGTTGTAATGTCAAGCGGAGTTGAATGCCTGTAGTGTGATTGAGGGAAAGTTGTGAGCGCGCGCAACTGGATGAAATCTTATGTCCAGAGGACTTAAGTGGTTCGGGTGTATCGAACACCTAGAGTAATTTGTCTACCGTTGAAAGGGGGTCATGAGGTACCATTGATTTCCCGACAGACCGATGATAGGGGGAGCGTATGTGTGAGTGAATGAGTAGCGGACGCTGGTCGTACGTTTACTGCGTGTAAGTAACCTATCAGTTGAGGCAAGTGTCCGACCATAAGAGGAAAGACGCTGTGCCAGTTGAGGTGACAATTACAGTTAGACTGTGGCCGTACAGTCAGAGAAAAGTGATCGCTTGGACGGAAGTAGTCATTTTTCAATGTATGAGTGAAAACGCATGTGAAATCGTGAGACGAGTTGAGAAACGAGGGAAGCTGCTGAAGAAGAGACAAGTGACGTCAGTGTAGAACCGTGCTGGGATAGGCTGATTAGCGAGAGTCGCACAGGGATTAGTGGTTGTTATCTAGACGCAAAGGTAAGACATATCGTACGTTATCAGAATGAAGTGCTTTAAGGGTTTAGGAAAAATCTTTAAAAAGAAAAGGAGGAATTTATATGCCGGAGAAGAAGCTCCACCAGAAGGCACACCAGCACATTATATGGCAATAAATGTAGGCTTACATTCCATATTGTGGATTTCCGAGTGGCATAGGCTAACAGAAGGGCAAAAAGAACTGGCATTTCCGAGGTTCGGAACATTTAAAATGGAAGTGTTGAACCAACTGAAGGCGACGATGCTTTTGATGAGACCTCTACCGAGGCCAACACAATTTGAAGCGCTTGGTGTGTGGTGTAGAACAGCACACGAAAGGGGCGTAAAGAGGCGCCAAGAAAGAGTGAGAAGAACAGTAAAGGCAGTGCAGGATGCTAAATGGGACGAAGAAGCTAAGAAATGGAGGGTGCAGAAGGTAGAAGCGGACAAACTGTTCACCATGATAGAGGCTACAGGAGAAAGGAAACCCCTAGAACAAGTAGATGAGGAAAGTGAAACGGAGGAGGATCTAATAGACAGGCTGTTAACGGATAAACCACCTCCATATAGCGGTGAACTTGCGAGTCCCATACTACCGCAAGTGGACGGAACTAGGTGGGGAGAGTATAAGTCGATCCCGGTATCAGAATGGGACGCTACTAAGACCGTAGAAATGCCCCAAGTTAGTCCAGAACAGAGAGTAGTGGGAAGATTCGTGGTCCAGAACGTGCCAGAGACGCAATGCGCTAGGTCGTATCAATTGCCGGATGCCTTGCAGGTTCCGGTTACCATAGGCCCTATTGTGTCAATCTACAACCCGGAAGGGGTCCAGCAGGAGGAACAGGCACGGTGGGATAACGAAAGAGCAGAAGAGGAGAATAGGAATGCTACCATGAATTCCCACAGGCAGATACGAGCACCAATAAGTCGGAGTACCCCATTAGATTCTGCAACAGCTCCCAGAGTAAAACAGGGAGATCGAAGAGGGCCAATGGATTTGAGGGGTCCTAAACCAAAGACCCATAAGGAATTAAGGGAATACCTGAGAGAATGGGACGCGGCCGAAGAAGCTCGGAACAAAAGTTTGGAAACGGGATCCGAGTGGAGAGAGCATGAGAACAGGATTCTCTCTCATTGTGGAGCTGGCGAAAGCAGCCCCGAGTGGGAGGGAGGAAGCCAAGAGGGCAGAAGAGATATTTGTCCTACAAGTAATGGCAATAGGCTAATGTGCGAAGACAGGAGTACCGGGTGTGGCGAAGTGCCTCGTGTCACCTTTAGCGAAGGGGAACAGAGGACACAGGAGTACCGGAATACCTTTAGGTGCACACACCATGCCCCAGGTGAGAATGCGAGACACTGGAGTCACGGAAACATGGAGAGTCGCGAAGCGTCTCGACATGCATCCGGTGACAGTGGTCGGAGTCACGAAAACATAGGGAGTCGCGAAACGTCTCGCCATTCTTCCGGTGATCGCGAAAGAGATCACGGGAACATGGAGGGTCGTGACGGACCCTATCGGTTACTAAGCGACACCAGACAGCAGGCAAGCTATAATGGGTTAGAACAGAACGGTGGATCCTATCTCACATCGGGAGAAACTGAGCTTAGAAATCGGAACGTAGGGTTGGGGGACGGAGTATTATTCCACCATACCCCACGTGGAGATGGAAAGGCTTGGGATCTCGAAGCGTGGGAACAAAAAGAGGGAAATAAAACTCCTCATAACTCACCTGTGTTCAGACGTAGGGCACATAGTGGAGGAGAGAAGGACATGGGAGAAGAACATAGAGCTGAAATACTGAGAGGTGACATAAAAGCGAAACGGCTTGATGTGATGAGTTTGAAGGCAGATCTGGACGAACTGATTGATGGGACAGTGCAACTAGAGAGATTAAACTCATATACACCAGATGAGATACTGTTTCTATCTAAAGATATCACTCGAAGAGCGAGGTCAGTTCATGAGAACTTATCGAATTTAGCAAACAGGTACATGGTAGACCTGTCACGAACTAAGGCTTTACAGAGTAACCACAGGCTGACTTGCACAGATCAGGATTTGGATGATCGCAGAACGATCGCGCTGAAAGTACACATAAGGGAATTGATCGTAAGCATCAGAATATGGAGAGATCTAGATAAATGGGAGGAAAGATGGTCCAGAAAGGGCTCCGTTAGACGGAGTATGCTTGAAAGGTCCCAGGACACAGACTTGATGAGAATGGAAGCCTTCCCTTTGCGAGAGATCGCGAATGGAAGCTACGTCCATGTGCCTTGGACTAGGGGGGATTTGGCGGCATTCACCAACTCCTTCCCAAAGCTTAGAGATAATCCTGTCGAATGGTATAAACAGGTAGAAAGATTTGTGAAGATCTCAAAGGTACTGTGGGTCGATTTGAATACACTGTTCGACATCGTAGTACCCGGAGACTTGTGGACGGCGTGCAAGCTCAGTGTTGACTGGCCCACTTGTGAGCCAACGAGAGAAGCTAGGACGAATGGTCCATCTCATAGAGTCATGGAAAAGTATGAGAGGGTAATAGCATGGCTAAAAGAGAAAGTGCCGGTGCAGGACATAGACTGGGTAAAGATAGACCGGACTACTCAGGAGCCGAAAGAGACAGTGCATGAGTTTTACGAGCGATTGCTGAAAGCATTCAAACAGTACAGCGGGTTAGATGTGATGGATCCCAAGGACATAGGACAGTTTGTTTCGAAGTTTGTCTTAGGATTGAGACCTGAAATATGCCTAATGATCCAACAGCATCTGATCTGTTGGCAGAACAAACCTTTAGACGAGATTCTGAGGTATGCAAGGTATTGTAGCGACGAGATAGACTCGAAGGCAAAGAAGCTTAAAGAGAAGTTAATGCTAGTGCAAATGCAAGCTGCTGGAAAGGATAAACCGCGGCAGCAGGGAACAGGAACGCAGGCAAAGAAACAGAATAATCAGAGCAGAGACGAGGAAGAAAGACCGAGACCGAGAATGGATATTGCGACATTGAAAAAGACGACGAGATGCCATCAGTGTAATGAGGTGGGACACTGGCGACGCGAGTGTCCTTACAATGTTGAGACAGGGGAATTAGAGCAGGAGGAGGAAGAGGTTCAGAACAACGTGGTTAAGGGAGCCACAGTCCCGAAGGGCAAGTTTGTCAAAGGGGGGACTCAGACTCCTCGAGCCCCGTTTCCTCAACCACCTCGCATCACGAACGGAGGGAAAACCTACAGACAAATGCCATTGTTTGTAGGAGGAGAGGAATGTTACTACGTTGATCCTCTTACAGGGCAGCGGGCAAGTAGGGACGAAGACTGTACTCTAGGAGCCGCCTTGGAAGTAGATCAGAGAGGACCATACGTAGAGGCTGAAGTAGCAGGATGTCCTACAACCTTTTTGGTAGATACAGGGGCCACCCGATCCACGTTGAGATCGGCGGTAGTCCCGGGTCTACCAATATCAGGAGAAATGGTTCAGGTGGTAGGAGTTGCAAACAAAAGGATGACAAATCCCTTGACCGAACCAGTGTCAGTGAGAATAGGGAATTACAGTGACGAACATCAGTTTGTAATCTGCGATTCTAGTCCTGTGTGTTTATTAGGGAGAGATTTGCTGTGCAAACTGAATTGCACGATACATTGCACACCTGAAGGAGTAGAAGTGCAGACAAATGATGAGGACGCCGATTTCAAGGTTGTGAACTCAAGGGAATGTGTGGAACTTTATCCTACTTTAACAGTGGAGGAGCTTCCGCAAGATTTGAGAGAGAAAGTCTCAGCTGAGGTATGGGATTTTACCGGGGAGGAAATAGGATTAATCAAAGGAGTGGAACCGGTAAAAATCTTGGTTAGACCCCATGCTGAGTATCCGAGAACACCACAGTATAAGCTAACGCCAGAGACTATTGCAGGGATCAAGCCTGTGATCGAATCCATGATTAAGCAAGGAATACTGAAAGAGATCGTGGGCAGTCCGTGTAACTCCCCGATCATGGGTTTGCAGAAACCTAGTGGAAAATACAGAATAGTGCAGGATCTTCGAAAGATTAATAACATTGTTGTCTCATGTTGTCCAGTGGTACCGAATCCATCAGTGATATTGTTTCAGATACCGTTCCAAGCTGAATGGTTCACAGTGATAGACTTATGCCAGGCTTTCTTTTCGATACCGTTAGATGAGGAGAGCCAATATCTTTTCGCTTTCAAACTGGAAGATCGCGTCTTAACATGGTGTCGTATCCCTCAGGGGTATACAGAGAGCCCATCGATCTTTAACCAGTTATTGAAACGAAATCTCGAGAGTCTAGTACTGCCCAAGAACTCAGTTCTAGTCCAGTACATAGACGACCTCCTTGTTGCGTCAGAAACTGAGGAAGCTTGCAGAGAAGACACCATCACCTTGTTAAATCACTTGGCTGAGAACGGACACAAGGTGTCTCCAAGTAAATTGCAATATTGTAAAACTGAGGTGCAATACTTGGGCCATAGGATCGAAAAGGGAAAGCGGAAGGTGTCTCCAGACAGAATAGAGGCGATTATGAAAATGAACGCGCCTACAACACAAAGAGAAGTCAGAATGTTTCTAGGCATGGTCGGTTATTGTCGACAGTGGATAGCAAATTTTTCGCTGAAGGCAAAGCCGTTACTACAACTGACGCACAAAGGAGTAAGTGATCCGGTACCATGGGACAAAGATTGTTTGATGGCGTTTTTGCAGCTGAGGGAGGACTTATGTCGTGCCCCGGCTTTAGGAATGCCAGATTATAAGAAACCTTTTTTGCTTTACTGCTGCGAGAGAGAGGGATGCGCTTTAGCGGTATTAGCACAGGTCCATGGAGATGCGCGCAGGCCAGTGGCGTACTTTTCGGCTACATTAGATCCAGTAGCCGCAGCGTTGCCCGGATGTCTCAAATCCGTAGCTGCAACGGGTGTCAGCATTGAACGTTCTGAAAGTGTAGTCATGGGTCATCCGTTAGAAGTGTATGTACCACATTCTGTAGAACTGTTAATGATAAGGACGAAGACTCAGCATCTGACGAATAGCAGGCTCACACGCTACGAGCAGGTCATACTGGCTGCCGAGAATGTGACTCTAAAGAGATGCTCTGTCTTGAATCCTGCAACCTTGATGCCACTTCCGAATGAAGTGGATGATGCAGATTGTACAGAACATGACTGCCTTGATGTGACTGAACTATGCACCAAACCGAGACCTGATATCGTAGATGAGCCATTGACAGACCCAGACGAAATTTTCTTCGTCGATGGTTCATGCGTAAGAAACGATGTCGGTCAGCTGAGAGCAGCTTATGCAGTATGCACAATTACCAGAGCTATAGAAGCCGCTTGCCTGGAAGGAGTACACTCCGCACAGGTAGCTGAAATTGTGGCTTTGACTCGTGCTTGCTTAGCAGGCGAAAAACTTCGAGTCACCATATACACCGATAGTCAGTATGGATTTGGCGTAGTTCATGATTACGGGCAGTTGTGGTCTCAAAGAGGTTACATGACTTCCTCGGGTTCTCCTATTAGGAATGGAGAATTCGTGAAACTATTGTTAGAGGCTTTGCAAAAACCTTTGGCCATAGCTGTGGTCAAATGTGCAGCTCATACAAAGAACACTGATTTTGTATCACTAGGAAATAAATACGCTGATGAGGTAGCGCGTTATTGCGCAGAGCAGGGATATTCTCACACTGATGCAAAAGTGGGGGGAATACAGGAAATGACTGAATTGACCATGTTATTAGACACTGTAGATACGTGGGATGAGCTGAGAGCAGTACAGGAAAATGCACCAGACGATGAGAAAAAGGGCTGGGAAACAGCTGGGTGCGAGAAGGGTGAATTGAATTTTTGGGTATCAGCCGACGGAAGGGCAGTGTTGCCGAATGAACTCATTAGTCCCATGGCGAGGAAATTGCATGGATCAGCTCACATAGGGAGAGATGCTATGGTGAGAGTATTCAGGCAAACGTGGTTTAACCCTAAATTCAGAGTAGCGGCAGAAGCAGTGTGTCAGCGATGTACAATCTGTCAGCAACTAAATGTGGGTAAAAGAACACCAGTTACTTTGAGTCACATAGGAAGGTCTGGGGGGCCTTTCAATAGGATGCAGATTGATTTTATAGAAATGCCTCCATACAACAGACTCAGATACGTGCTAGTGATTGTCTGTATATTTTCTAGATGGGTTGAGGCTTACCCTACACGTAGGTGCGATACACTTACAGTAGCAAAATTGTTACTTAGAGAGTTGATACCGAGGTTTGGGGTGCCATCCTCTTTGGAATCGGACAGAGGAACCCATTTCAATAGCGAAGTGGTGAAGATGCTGTGTTCAGCTTTAAGTATTGATCAAAAGTTACACTGCAGCTATCGACCGGAAGCTTCAGGGATTGTAGAGCAAATTAACAGTACTATCAAGTCCAGACTGGCTAAAGTTTGTTCATCGACATCCCTGAGTTGGCCAGACGCACTTCCAGTAGTTCTCATGAGTATACGTAGCACACCAGATAGAAGAACAGGCCTCTCTCCACATGAAGTGCTAATGGGGAGAGCTATGAGATTGCCATCGGTTCCGACTGCAGCGCTAGTGAACATCACAGACGATTTGATCTTGGACTACTGCAAGGGACTATCTGATGCCGTAAATTCTGTGTCCCTCCAGGTCCAGGCTGCAGAGGTTCCATCAGTGCAAGATTTGTGCCATGACCTGAGTCCAGGAGACTGGGTCCTGGTGAAGAAACATGTCAGGAAGAACTGCTTAGACGTGCGTTGGAGAGGACCGTTTCAAGTCATACTTGTAACGAATACCGCAGTAAAGTGTGGAGGGCTGCCAAACTGGATACATGCCTCACACACCCGAAGAGTGCCAACACCTCCAGAAGACACAGCTCCTCTCTCGGATGAGAATCCGGCGGAAAGCGGAGAAGCCATAGAGGGGGAAAGCCAAGCTGTGGAGGTGATCGAAGAAGCTGAAACTGTGTTGGAACAGGGCGACGAAGGTCAGGACACGAGTGGGACCGAAGTTGCCTCAGGAGAGGAAAGTAACTGGGAATCCGACACAGAGATCGAGCAGACTGAGAGTGACCAAGAGACAGGTCCTGGAACAAGGAGCGGAAAGACAAAGAGTGAAGAAGCCAGTTGGCCGGAGAGAAGGAAAAGGCCAAGTTCGGAGAGAAAGAAGGAGAGAACTCTTGCCCCGATCGCTGAAGAATCGGATCAGGGGGAAGAAACGACAGATTCAGGAACTGAGAGTCCACGAAGATCGAGAAGGGTACGTGTGCCCTGCAGAAGGTACGCCACCCCAGAGTGGACTTATCTAGCAGATGTCTTGGGGACAGAAATCTGGGAGAGTGAAGAGCGTGAAAGTAATCGATCTCGATCCATTTGTGGCAGTGGAGATATGGATGTTGACGCCTGGACTCGAGACTGAGGGGTTACTGACTTTCACACTTCCCATACCCCCATACTTGAGTCGGATTAAAGATTTAGTATTGAACAGATTACAATTTCCAACATTTGGTCATCAAATATCGGAGGAAGAAGATAAAATCATTCGATTCGAGTTGCTGGAACTTGTTGCAAGAGCTGCAGGTCCGAGAATAATTGTGGATGCATAAAAGACTTTTGTACTTATGTTATAAAAGAAGAAGATAACCTAGCGCCGAGTGGAAAGAAGAACGAAATTAGGGATTACATTTAGAGGACGGAGAAGGGCTAGGGTTGTCTGTCGCTAAAAAGAGAAAAAGACATTGTTGTGAAAGATACCTGTTGAAAAGCACTTTAAAAGACTGTGAAAGCAAACAAGCAATCAAAGACTGTAAAGAGAACTTTCGCTGGAGAACGAGGTACGCTGTTTTGATAACATGGAGAACGGCAACCCAAACAGAAAGGCTAGATGTATAGTAGGTACACTTATAGCAATAGTGATATTCCTCATAATCATAGTAGTAACGATATCTTACATGACAGGACATGAAAACGATAAAAGAATAGCGAATGTAAAAATTGTAACGACTTTGAAACCTACTCTTGTGGGAAAGAAGGAGGAGAGCATTGTTACTCATGAAAAAGCATTACTTGCAGATGAAGCTCGTAGATTACACATAGATGAGTCACAGGGAAACTTTAGGTCAAATGCATATGCCAAATTGTTGTACGAATATATCGATGCCATGGAGGCCAAAGATTGCTACGTTTGTATGCAATTGCCGGCTTCTGTAGACGAAGGCATTAGATATCACCATCTCCCATTGACTTATGGGATCACATGTAGTTTACTGCTTAGTATATTTTACGGTAGAGAAGGGTTTGAGTACTACTTTTCAAATTATGATTCGGTACTGCCTGAAGTTCCGAATTATAAGCAAATGAATAAGTGGGACTATTACAAAAAGGAAGATAGACTGGCTAAATTCTTTCTTCCTTGGGACACATTAGATACATCATATGCACGTAGAAATAATCTGACTTGCAAAGTATCAGAAGTAGAGAAAAGGTTCATAGCACAAGTAGATGATCGATGCAGACGGCAGAAGATTCTAAAAATGTCAGGTCAATGGAAAACAGATTGGACCGAAGAAGAGAAAGCACACAAAAAGAAAGGTAGTAATGGTCCAATAGCATTGGATAGAACGCAGAAAGGAAAGTTATGTTTAACTCGAAGCAAAACGTATTACGAAAGCGAATTTGTAGGTGAAGTTAGTTGTGAGCACTCTTTTAGACTGGAGTACTACACAAAGGATTTTATGAAAGGGATGCAAGCTATTCCGAATGTGTATTTTGTATGTGGGAGAAATGCCTATGTAAAACTTCCAGACAATTGGTATGGTTCGTGTTACTTGGCAATTGTCTTCCCCAAAATATATCATGCAAAGGATTTGGCGATAATAGAAGGAAAGGCTTCGAGGAGAACGAAAAGGGAAGTAGGAGATGCAGAAGTAGTAGGAGATGTATTTGGAGCGATGTTTCCGTTGTTAGGTTTGATTCTTAACGATGTTAAGATTAGAAGGTTAGCGACAGTCGTGGATAGATTGTCTGCCAGCACTGCAAGGTCATTAATGTTAGTCGAGGGTGAGATGCAGTCGATTAGAGCAATGGTTTTACAAAACCGACTTGCTTTAGATGTAATATTAGCAAAGGAAGGCGGAGTTTGTAAAGCTTTGAAAGTTCAGGAATGTTGTACTTATATTCCTGATAATTCAAAACCACTTGAAAAAGTCATACAGAACATTACACAGATTCATCAAGAAATAGAAGATTTATCAAAAATAAATGTCTGGGAAAAAGTAGGAAATGGAGTGGGAAAGGTTGGAAGTTGGGTTGCTAATATAGGCAAAGGTTTAGTTTGGTATATTCTAAAGCCTGTATTAATAGTAGTAATCTGTATAATTACATTATTAGGATTAGTTAAATTGTATAAATGGTATAGGTCGAACCAGTTACAAAGATCGATGAGAGACCAAGAAAGGAGACTAGCTGTTTTACAAGATCAACAATATAAAAGTCTAAGAACGCTTGAGTCGATAAAAAGAGGAACTGATGTAACTAGTTCTATATAAATGAACATGTTCAAATTGCTTTTAGTGATGACTCCTAAAAGTCATCAAAGGGGGGAACTGAGAGAGCGAAATTTGAACATAAAGTATATAGTAGCCATATTTAGACGTGTATGTTATAACGTAGGAATGAAACACATATCGTAATGTAAAGTTGGCGACTATAGCGTAAAGGCCAAGGAATATGATAACATGGTATAGGAAATGTAAATGTATTCATACGTTAAAATGCATTAGAGTTAGAAGACCCGCATACATGAAGGGTAAATGTATAGAAATGTGTAGAAATGCTTAGGAAATATATAACGTGCACAGTAGAATTCGTGTACGTGTGTAACTTTAAATGTGTAACTTTGCATTGGGAAAAGCGGCGAGAGAAATGTAACATGGAAAGGCGTAAACGTGGAGAAACGCGGATAAATGTATAAGCGAATTCACATAAAGATATAACCAAGGAAAATGCATAAAGTTTATATTCTATGTAATTGTATTCAATGTATTTCACATATTCGATGTAGAAAGTTTGAGTATAGCTAAGGCTTTGTTGAAGTACGAGTATATAAAAGTATGCCAAAGGTTATACTGTGTAAAGGGCTTTTTGTAAGAATGCTAGAGGAGTTAGGTCATTTGTATACACAACCCAAATGGTCAAGAGCTCGAAGGAGCATAGTCACATGAAATGTAATTTAGTGGTCTTGTGAAGGTCGTAAATAGCTTGATGTGGACATGAGAGCCGAGAAGTCTAGCACTTGTTAGATTTAAGGTGACAATGCCGGACGGAGCTTATTGCTCGAACGTGAGGAGAGACACTTTTGATGAAGACTATGTTTTGCCAAGACCAGTCACAGGACCTAGCAGGGTCAAGTTAAGAGACATAAAGTTAAGGCTTTGTCCAAAGTCCTATGTTACATGATCCGAAAGAATCGATAAATGTTGACAATGAAATGATGAAGATGACATTCAAAGGAGAAGGGTCAACTTAACGGACGACGCAAGGAGTGGACCAATGGAAGAAGAGGAAATTGACATCATCGGGGAAAGTCCGTGGTGGGCGTCAAGGGGCGTTCCACTCACACGGTGATTGTGTATTTTAGGGACAGCACCCCGGGGAGGAGGTAGCAATTGGGAGATTAGGAACAGCGAGACGAATTGCTCAGTGCAAGGGCGAAAGGTAGATGCCTTGAGCAGATGCGCTAAGACATCAGAAGCGCAAGGGAGCAGTAGGCCGAGGACCCTTAGAGAGCGGATGGGTAGGCAGATAGGGTACTGCTTCTGAAACTTAAGATTTCCTTTAGAGGCTAAAGAGAGTTTGAACTTCTTTGGAAGTCAAACTGCTGACACCTTTTTAGGGAAGAAGACTGCGAAGTAGGGTTGTCACATAGCATAGAGTAGGGACAGTTTAACTCGATTATTGTTTTTGTCTTACTGCAGATGACGCAGAAGGAACCACTTCACATCGAAGCTTAAAAGCGACTGAGATATTAATTGACTTTGTATTTTGTATTCTTTGAGATTTATCCCGAGTGGATTGTATCGTATTCAAATTAATCTTTATATAAACTTTTGAAACTTCATCAGTTGTAAGTGGTTCTTTAGAGTGGCGTCAGTTAATGGGGTTTGTCTAACTAATGCGGGGGTGGTCTTTTCCTCAATGACAGAAATCAACGGTCCAAAACAGATGAATGGGATTCTTAATTAAATTTATCATAATCATAAATTGATATCAAAATCCCGTTCCCCGCACCACTGTCTCCATGTCAAAACTATGATAAGAAATGCATGGTGCCAAAACATGGCATGACACTTCACCTTACATTCAATTGTACAAGCCTCATGATCGTATTTAATGAAACCATACCTAGCTGTGCTTCTTCTTTCACCTAGGAGAAAAAACGTACTGAAACAAAACAATGAAATCAGCACACAACACAAAGTTAGTGTGCCTCGCGTATCTCACACAAACCTGGCAGGAGCACAGTTCCTGCACTGGTTCCAAATAAACAAAGGCTCACTTGCATGGTAAAAATGAATGTTAGCGGTCTTCATGCTGGCTTTCAAATAAACAATAATTCCTGCAGGCGAGACTCAACAATGTAAAATAAATGTCACTCAAAGTGGTAAGTGCACAGGTACATAGCCGATGGCATCCTGCAGATCATGAAGTTTCTTTCTTACCTTATTCATTTATTTATACAGCAGCAGAGATTGCAGTCACTAAATACTCTATAGTCAACAGTTTGCATATTTATTCCTTAGCAGACATATTCCCTGGTGCAGTCTAAATATCGATTCCGAAATATCGACCTACAGAAATATTGAGTTGGAAATATCGAGGTCAAGAATATCGTTGGACAGAATATCGACCCTAAGGTAAGTAATATTGAATTTTTATATCGATGTAAGTAATATCGAAGTTAGTAATATCGATATCAAATATATCTATGTTACTAATCTCGATGTTACAAATATCGATATTTGTATTATTATGTATTTTATTATGTATTTAATATGTATGTGGTATATGTTTTTTATTAAGTATTTTACTTGTTTTAAATTTTATGTATACTATTTTTATATATTATTAATGTGATTTTTAAGTCAATTTTATGTTTTAGTACTGGAGCGGGTTGTCGGTTTGCCGGGGAATAACTAATTATACTAAATTACTTATTAATTTATTATTAATTATTAATTTTCAGGAATTATAAATTATTTGAATTAATTTTTGCATTTAGGTTCTGTAGCGGGTTGTGGGTTTATAGGGGAATAGAGTGGGAAGTAATTTAATTGTAATTATGTAATGATTTATTTTTATTTATTGGTATTGATAATTATTTGATTTTCAATTAACTAATTGGCAATGATGTTTTTTATTTGGTAATTACATTTTATAATTGGTAATTAATGATTCTAATTGGCAATTCATTTTTTTAATTGGTACCTAATTTTTCAATTAGCAATTAATATTTATTGGTAATACATTTTCTTAATTGGAAATAATTTTTTATTAATTGGTAATTAATGTTTCATGAAAAGTATGTATTGGTATAAAAATAATTTTATTGTTTAATATTTTTTAATTGTTAATCAATGTTTAATAATGAATATGTTATTTGGTATTTATTAATTACTATTTATTGGTATTTATTGTTAATTTATTGTTAATTATTTATTCAATTGTAATTATGCTTTTATAATTATTAATGGGTATTTGTAAATGATGTAGAGTTATTTAAATATAAATTATTAATTATTTTAAATACAAAAATTATTTATAAGTATGTTATATTTAACTTCTACGCTATCCAACGCTTTCCCTACTGTTGCACTCTCTGGAGTGGGAATAGTAATTTTTACCCCTACGCTATCCAACGCTTACCCTACTGCTGCACTCTCTGGAGTGGGAATAGTAATTTTGACCCCTACGCTATCCAGCGCTTTCCCTACTGTTGCACTCTCTGGAGTGGGAATAGTAATTTTTACCTCTACGCTGTCCAACGCTTTCCCTACTGTTGCACTCCCTGGAATGGGAATAGTAATTTTTACCTGTACGCTATCCAACGCTTTCCCTACTGTTGCACTCTCTGGAGTGGGAATAGTAATTTTTACCCCTACGCTATCCAACGCTATCTCTACTGTTGCACTCTCTGGAGTGGCAATAGTAATTTTTACCCCTACGCTATCCAACGCTTTCCCTACTGTTGCACTCTCTGGAGTGGGAATAGTAATTTTTACCCAAAGGCTATCCAACGCTTTCCCTACTGTTGCACTCACTGGAGTGGGAATAGTAATTTTAAGTCCTACGCCATCCAACATTTTCATTACTGTAGTTTTTTTTGGACTTTGAATAGTAGTTTTATTTATTTAGCTATTTAATATTTTTTATAATATTTTAGATAATGTAGTATATTATTAATTTTAAAAATATTGAAAGTATATTACATTTTTTAAATGTATTAAACATAATTATTTACTTTTTATTTATGTTATTGTTTTATGTGTGCAGATGTATTTGTAATTTGTAATATTTTTAAATAATTTAAAAGTTATTAAAATAATTATTAAAACGTATTATTAAGTAAGTATATATTATATATTTTATATATGTTTAATTAATCTTTTATTATTATATATGTATTATTTATTAGTTTTAAACATTATTAAATATTTTTAACTGTTTTTTTTATTTGTAAGTATTATTTACTTTATTTTACAATTTTTTTTAACAGAAAAAACAATATTTTTAATTACGATATTTTTAACATCGATATTTTATTTTCAATATTTTTGCACCTACCATGTCATAGATAGGATGTCGATATTCTTGCCTTCGATATTCCTGCGTCGATATTTCTGTAGGTCGATATTTTCTATGTCGATATTCTGTCAGTGATTCATATTCCCTATGATCAAGTAGATAAGAGGACATCTTCATTCAATCTTTGTCATTTGTCTGAAGAATACAGCAGCAGAAAGAGGTGTTAAGTTTCACTATTAATCGTTTACCTACTTCAATGAAATATTATTGAGGTGAAAACGCATCCCCATTCAAGCACATACTGGGCATAAGGTGGACCGGATCACTAGAAAGAGAAGTTCGAGTGCTGGGAAATGAATCTCATGACTTAAATTCAAGGAAAAACTATAGAGAAGAGTATTAGTAGCAGGAAGGAAGAACTGACTGTGGGAATGAATGAAGAAAGAAAGTAAAAGACAAATTCTTTATAGGTACTCAGAAAAACACCATCCCCATGTTTTTTTACAGAACAAAAGAGAAAACCACTCAGTTGACTGATGTGCCATGTGGGGGGGCGGGGGTGGGGGGGGCTGTGTAGGAGTTGCTACGTGTTCGTGGATCTGGTGGTTGTACATAACTGAATAAAAAGATTTTTTTTAAACACTGGCAATCTCAGTTTTTTACAATTTTTTAAAACTTGAAAAAAAGCCCACAGGAAATCACAACAAATAGGAACTGAAAACAGTAAATATGCTAGTGAGAAAACAGATCAACATATATGTTTCACCATGGTCTCCGTATAGGAAAGGCCAAACTGTTCAGCAATTTGCAATCTTGTATTGCAGGAGGTTTTGCAAGTTTCCCATTACCATTTCCCCTTTACCCCACCCCCATTTGACCGTTTCCCATTATTTTTTTAAGCATACTGAGTACAGGTTAAAATAAACTTAGGAATGCCTATTAGCCAAGTATTTTTAAACCACATACCATCATCTCCAGTCCCTTACCTTTTTAGAACAACTCCTTTATTATTGTATAGGAACATCAATAATTGCTCCCACGTAAGTCGGTGGGTGTAGATCGCAGCATGCCCTGATCCGCAGTGGATCAGGAGGAACCCAATGATGAAGCATGCCACCAAGGGGTAATCCTGGTGGGTGAGGTTTTCACAAGAAAAAGTAAGGGTCTCATTAGGATGGCGGACGGACCTGCGTCCGTCCGCCACGCCGAGGTGGAGGGACCGTCCGCAGGGGCAGCGGCGGTCCCTCCATTGCAATTAGGATGTGACCGCCACCCTGGCGGTCACATCCGTATATTTAACCTTGCAGCGGTGCTGCTTGAAGCAGCGCCCGCCGCAAAGTTAAAAATGCATGATTTACATGTACATGCACAAAGCGGCAGGCACTGCACGGTGCCTGCCGCTTTGTGCATGTAAATGCAGGGGGGTACCATAGGTACCCCCATGTGCACCCACAAGCATGTTCCAACACACATCCTAATTTGGCTGACGGTGTCTTGCAGACACCGCCACCAAATAGCGGCCAACAACCCGCGGATCAGTGGCGGATGGACCTGCCGTCCGCCGCTGTTCCCACGACCATCCCACCGCCATCCTAATCTGGTGGTGGGTGTTTCCTGTGGCCGCAGCATTGAATCCGCATCCTCCGGGCCGGCAGTGGCTTCCGCCGGCCCGGAGGATGCGGATTCACCGCCATCCTACTGAGGCCCTAAGTTTCCAGTCAGTGGAGAGTTATTTTCACACCTCACTGTACTGGGTTTCTTTTTTCTCTTTTGTTGAAACTATTATATGTAAAGGAGGCCAAACATAGGGGGTCATTAGGATGGAGGATTTTCCGCATCCTCCGGGCCGGTGGAAGCCACCGCCGGCCCGGAGGATGCGGAAAATCCTCTGCGGACCCACCAGGACCCACCGCCACATTAGGATGGCTGGTGGGTCATGGTTTAGGTCCGCAGCTTTTCAGCCGCGGCTGGCTTACAACCGCGGCGGAAAAGCACTAAAATGGTGAAGGTGTCTCTTAGACACCGTCAGCCAGATTAGGATGTGCTTGGGAACATGCTTTTCCGCGGCGGCTTTTCCGCCGTGGAAAAGCATGTGTAACTGCACTGCAGGGGCCCGTTGCGGGCCCCCTAGGTGTAGTGGGGGGTGGGGGGGTGCACATGGGGGGTACCTATGGTACCCCCCTGCATTTGCGTGCACAATGCAGCAGGCACCACGCGATGCCTGCCGCTTTGTGCACGCAAATGCTGTGCATGCATTTTTAACATTGCTGCGGGTGCAGCTTGAAGCTCCACCCGCAGCAATGTTAAAAATAGAGGATGTGACCGCCACCCTGGCGGTCACATCCTAATCTGCATAGAGGGAACGCCGCAGCCCATGCGGACGTTCCCTCATGCTCTGGGGTCGCGGACGGACTCAAGTCCGTCCGCGATCCTAATGACCCCCTAAGTGTATCCTCTTACTCCCCCCTTTTCTGTTTGGTATATGTATGTATGCTACCATTGTTTAGATATGTGTGCCATGAGAGGTGTGTTTTTGAAGTACTACTCACCACTTGACCTTGAGCATTTGCCACAACTTAATTGTACAATTATGAGCTTAAAGGGGGTCAATAGGATGGCGGGCGGACTTAGTCCGCCCGCCATCCTATCGGTTATTGGGACCGCCCGCCATAAGGGCGGTGTTCCCGTGGGGGGTATTAGGATGCGGCCGCCACTGTGGCGGGCGCATCCTGCATTTTTAGCATTGTGGCGTGCGGTGCTCTCAGCACCACCCGCCACAATGCTAATAATGCACGTATGAATTTGCATAAACAAAGCAGCAGGCACCGCGCTGTGCCTGCCGCTTTGTTTATGCAAATGCAGGGGGGTACCACAGATACCCCCGTATGCACCCCCACCTCTCCTTCATTCTGGGGGCCCGCAGGGGGCCCCCAAAGTGAAGACTGCATGCCTTTCCGTGGCGGCATCGCCGCCACGGAACGGCATCTAAAGAAGCCCATGCTAATATGGCTGGCGGTGTCTATTAGACACCGCCACCATATTAGACCTTTTCCGCCCCGGTCGCAAGGCGACCGGGGCGGAAAAGCGGCGGACGGTCTTTCCGTCCGCCGCGGTCCTCCCGCCATACTAATATGGCGGGGGTCATTTAGGTGAGGATGGCGGGCGGATTGCCCCCGCCAGGCCGGCGGTGGCTACCGCCAGCCTGGCGGGGGCAATCCCCCGCCATCCTAATGGGCCCCTAAGCTCTTAAACAGTTAATTGAACACTGGCAAGTGAACAGATGCAATGCGTGTGGTGAGTTTGTCATACTCTTTTTAAAAATGTAAGGGTCTTTTCCCATATGTATGCATCAGCCACATCTAAAAATACTTCCGCCTCCAGTTGTCTATGATTGTGCTGGTCACAGAGCAAGAGATGTGCAGGCCATATGTATTTTAGTGAATTTCTTAGGAAGTCTATTGATTTATGGCAGGGACGTTAAAAGAAGGGGGTGAATTTGAACCTACACTGGTCTGTAATCTGTGTGTATGTTCTGGCTCACGGCTGGGTGAGTTATAGAAGAGAGATCATGTGATATGAGGGTGTGCACTCCTTCTTGTGTATCCTGTTATATTTAATAAAATGATTCCTTATCAATGTCCTTCAATAAACAAGATTGGTTAAACAACAAGTACCCAGAGCATACAAAGTGATAGTTATATGTCTATTACATCTGAGAAAATGTTTCTATCCTCCTTTATTGCTCAGTGTGTGCCTATAAAGGACATTAATCCCCTCCTAGACCAGAATGTCGGTATCCCCTAAAATCTATGGTAAGGGATAATCTCATATTTATAGGAACTACCTATACTGTTATAAAAAATTAACGGAGTTTGGTTGCCCATAGTCATGTGCGTAGTATATGCATGTGCCTGTGTCACCTATCATAAGTGTTGTCTTACAGTAGAATGCTGTGCAATGTCACTTGTATGCCCACAGCAATATCACAAGTTAAATGGATGCTATTGCAGGGAAGTTCTAAAATGTATGTTCTTTCATGTATTTTTACTCCTATAGGTTAATAGTCCTTCAACACCCAGTTAGGACTCAACTAGTTTATTTTTTTGTTGGTTAGTCTGTCTCTCGGCGATTAGTGTGCCTGAGAAAGTTAGGGATCCACAGCCCTGAAGAATGCCCTAGGCCTGTTAAGGCTGCACATTGGGGCAGACACATGTTGGCTCAGAGTAATGTGTTGAGCCTTTTTTACTCAAATATACCATCTCAATTTGGTTTTTAGGTATACCTGGGGTGCCCACTATTTATGGTGCTATACCGGGGAAACTCAATGTACTTTTTAATTAATCTGGATCCCGTCTTTATCCAGTAGCTTTAGCTGAAAACTCCCTCCTGTCAGGGTCCGTCAGGAGGTCGCATCCACCACCATGGTGGTATTATCCTAAGACGGCAGGGAGAGGTTGCAGATGATGAAGCATGACACAAATATGTGTGTGAGGCTTCCTTTCTCATAAGAATGGTCTTCCTCACATTCTGACAGGAATTCTGCGAAGTCAATACTTTGGACTTTGACTTGTATTCTCAAAATTGGGAAGCAGTCTATCTTCTCTCCTTGTGGAGCTACCGTACCCTTGTTGTGGTTGAATGTTTAACTAGGGAGGACGCACGGTGGCCTGCCCTCCCCCTCATGTGTTAAAAGTGGTTTGTTTTATGCCACCTCTTTTCTTACCCAGAATACCCTGCAAATGTCAAACTTTGATTCAAAAAGCAGATTGTACTCATATTTTCTTGACAGAAGGTTCTGGTATTAGTGGGGAACAGCAAACGTCTGTCCATTCAGTGTTCCTGCATGTTACCAATATAAATGGTATCTCACGAGTGTGGGTGGGCTTATCTTATAGGAGAGGAAAAGGCCAAAATTGTGACAGACATTGAAATTGTTCTATCAACATTTCAGCCTATTCCTGTCCTGCACAACAAGCCCATCAAAACAGTTGACGTGCCATTTTTATTTGAACTTTGAGAATGCCGGATGTTAAGACTTTTACCAGTTGGCAAAAGTTCTAAAGTTTTCCATCATGAAAACATTAGGAAATTATGATTTTTAATTTCATACTTTGACATTTGTAGGGCAAAGTCAGTAATCAAACTTCCTGGGATTTATACATGCCACATAACTGTGGCATCTCCACGGTCTCTACTTTTTAGAAATGTCTGGGGTTGGTAGGATTCCCTGAGAGAGCTAGCCAACAGGCGCCAGATATTATAGACATTTCCTATTGAAGTTGCGTTACAAAAATATTCACAGATGACTTGTGTGTGAATTACTGCTCAAACCCTTTGAAAACTCATGCATGTCTAATACCCACTCACTCAGGAAAACTATGGGCAACACAGTGGTGGGTCATGCCTTCTGCAGCTTTCCTGCATTAGGAAGACTGAAAGTAATTAAAATGTCTGGGAAATAAAATTGCTGAAAATCTAAACAAAATGACATTCAGGGTATTGCTCCAGTGAGCCATTCAGGACTTGGGAGTTTTGGTAACCAGAAGTGAATGACATCTTAGAATGTGTAGATATTAAAATACATGGTTTTGATATACTTTCATACAGTTGTATGCCCAAAAACCCTTTTGTTCAAAAGGGGAGGGAACAGGAGGCTGTAGGATAGGCAGGGTAAGCTGGCCTCCAAACAACATATATCACACAATAAGAAGCTAACCTGACTCAGTGTATGATTCTTACCAAAAGTTGAGCCACATTATGGCGATGAGTAGGTGGTGCTGGACATCTCAAAAAAATGTATGGACTAGCCTCACACACCAACAGGTGTCATGCTTCATCATCGGCTGTCCGCACCCTTTAAAAACCACGTTTGATAAAGGGCGGGCCTACACCTGGAGACACGGAGGCACTTCTATAACTAAGTGGTGGCCCGTGCTAATAAAAGTAAGTGAGTGATGTTAAAAATCGATGCACGATCCTGCGTGAAGGCTTTAATAGTGCAGAGCGTGCTGGATATTAAAAATAATGGTAGAGATTAGGAGGTCTAGTACCCCACCTCCATCTGGGTCACCAGTGGGGAAGGAGCAAGGAAGGACCTAGGGGCATCACGAGGGACGCACTTTGATGTAAGTTTGATTACAGGGGTCCCTCTACTCCTCCCTTCCCATGGGACATCCCCATACCTCTAATAGGGTGTTAAGAAAATGGTATGGTACAGTTGGACTAAAGCCAACCTATGCAAGTGGATTCATCTCTCAGAGATAAGATAGGAGCCCTTCTCTCACTTAACCCCTGAGCAATGTCATGGACCCTCCTGGCCGTAGTGGCAGAAAAATGTTGGCAACACAGATGGAGAAGGGGTACCAGACATGATCTGCTTCACACCCTTCAAATTCTGCCTTCCTCACATCACTGCTACATACTTAACCCCCTGTGTGCTGCCTTTGGATGCAAGACACTTGTTCCCCGTCTCTGGAAAGCTCTGCCTCCTGGTTTCCGTGCCTGCCCCACACTTAAGGGATTTAAAACCAGTCTAAAAAGCTACCACTTGGAACTGGAGAGGAAGAATACCTAAAGATGCACATCACATGCAAAATCTTTCAACTCCGGCTTGGGGGTGTACCAATTCACCTGCCTCTGTGTTGTTTCATCTCACTGATCATCTCTCAAACAGCATCATCAGTGTAGAAATGCTTAAATCAACCACTTTCATTTGTCTTTCCTACCATAACTACATCTCATGCTGGGTCTTCTGCCCTTATGTACAGCATTTCTGTTTGAAATATCAACACTCTCATGCTAAATAAATACAATTAAATCAAAATAGATGTGCTATGTACAGATTTAAAAATATTAACCCTTTTAAGTCCCCTTGCCAAACCTGAGGCCATTTCAGTTTTTTTGTGCAAAATGTGGTCCCTGCATTGTTTCCTGGGGCTCGGGAGGTTTAAATCAGCTCATTCATGTAATCTGCTGCACTTTCTTGAATAATACAAATTATCATATGAATCACTGCAGGCATACCCTGCTTTTTGCCACCTTTCAACTCTAAGAAACAATAGAACAGAGCTAAAACTATCCAGCAGACTTGCTTCTCATGTTATCACCCTCGAAAGGATGAAATGTTAAGTTCACCCTGCAGGCATTGAAACTTGTAACCTGCAGGTTGTACGCAATTCTCCGCAAGGTGGTCATTCGTCTCCCAAGGTTTAGGGAGTGACTTAGGGGAAGTCAAGACTTGCCAAGAATTCTCTGTATAAGGTTCACATTTTGCTTTTGAAGAAGAGCACTTTCATATTTTTAGTCTTCTCTTTAATTCTATCCACCTGGGCGCTTTCAACTCAATTGTTGAGCCTGATTGTCTGAACTTCGGTGCTTTTCTTTTGGTCTTAAAGTCTTTGAAAAAATAAAATACAGATAAAAGAATTTCGGCCTTTCAACTAATTGGTCGCTTCCACATACCAAAGCGATCTTATGGAAGATAGAACTGGACCAATTGGATATCACGATAAAGAATGTGAAGCCTCTGGGCACCCATATAGAGGGATAACTTCATTAGTTTGTTTTCAAGTACTGTAATTTGCAGAAATAATAGGATTCTGAAAGTCGATAAAGTGGATGGGAAAATCGGCCTGGTACGTGTTGCACTCGGGATAGCAGAAATTTCAAGACTACGTGAAAAGAGCCTGGTTTAAAAACTGTTAGGAAGAAAGCCCTGTCTGAGCTGTTCCATTGTAGCACAAGAAACGCTCACAAACACCGCTTTACCAACTCTAATCTCATTTCTAAAGCAAACACTTTTTTGGGATGATCATCCCACAGCAGAAAGCTTCCACTGTTATGAACGGTCGACTATCTGACAAGACCCTAAAAATAGCTGTGTTTGCAGAAAGACACAAGTTGTGCAAAACATGACATTCGCCATGCATCTACTGAAATACTGGGGCCTCATTTATGAAAAGTGACACATCGCTACGTGAAAACAGTGATGCGTCACTTTTCATTGCGCCCTCCTTGCGACACCAATGATGCGTCATATTTACATTATGACGCATCATTGCGCAAGGAGTTACAGATACTTCAGTATTTCTGACGTCACTGTAAGCGCAAAAGTGACACATTGCTGGAGTGTGTCACAAAAGTGACGCAACTCCAGCAATGTGTCCTTTCACAGAAAGGGCCTGCGTCAGTCTTACGCCTGCTGTGAGGCAGGCGCAAGATTTTGACGCAACGGTGTCCTAGAAGTGACACTGCGTCACTTCTACGACCCTTTCTTGCGTCAATACGCCCCCCTTGCATACATTATACCTGTCGCAGGTATAATGTGGCGCAGGGGTTTACATAGTGACGCATCTACCTAGATGCGTCACTTTGTAAATATGGTGCAACAAGGCACATTATTTACGCTGCTGGTGCATCACAAAAAGTGACGCACCAGCGGCATAAAAATGACGCATAGCCTCATAAATGAGGCCCCTGGTGTTTATTGAAAAATAGAAATTTTTGTTAAATGTTCCCATAGTTGTATTTACAATCAGGGAAGGTCTTCATGCGTTATGGGTCAACTGGGTAAGTACCACCAAGATGTCCTTTTCTAAAGTCAAGGAATATTTTTAAGGGAAACACCATGGTGACGACTGTAACCTCATATAACAGATCACTAGAACTACAGTAATAGACCACTTGTACTTCTGTAAGAGATCACTAGTACTTATGTGTAAATCAGAATGCAGGAGGCCTGAATATGCTAGGTGGGTGGCCCCCACGTAGCTGAACAATCTCTGAATTGGATTTAGTTTAGAAATGTTGCATTGGCGAGTTTTACCATGAAATGGAATCCGGGAATGCCATTCCATTTTAATTGGGGTTGCAACTTAATGAATCAGATACATTTCCTCTTGTCCTGTGCCCTCTATGCGTGCTTACCAGGCAGCAGCAGTATGGAATACCCTCCCTTGAGAGATTAGATGGATATACAATTATTGAGATCTAATAAAATATTTTATTTTAGGAAGAAACTAAAACATGACCCTTTAAGCCATGTTGCCTAGTAGGCCTGCTCTGGATAGGCCTCAGTATATAGTACAGTGCCAGGACACATTTCTGATAATTCAGCGACTGTGGAATTCTGCATCTGATGAAGTAGGTCAAACTTGGTGTTCTTCCTTGCATGCTCAATTAATTTCACATATATGAAGAGAGAGCAGCTTGGTCAAATCCTATGAATTCCTCTTTCCAAGATGGTGGTCCGTCTAGAGGTAGCTCCTTGAGGTTTCCAATGCAAAATGAAGTTGTTGTTTCTTGCAATGTCAGTTCCTGTTTGAGTCATCTGTAAAGGAGGCATTAAAAAGTGAAGGATACATCACATTTGTTCCCTTATTTTTTATTGTTATGTTCATCACCCTCATGCTCCTATTTTTCTCCCCGATTTTTGCTTATTGCTGCAGGAGTCTCTTTTCGATCTTCTACCGGATGTCTTTACTTGGCTTTTCCCTGTTGTCAAGGAGAGTTTGGTGACTTGCTTATTTTCTTAAGTATACAAACACGCATTTGCAATGCAATCGGTCTCGTCTTTGGGACCTTATCTGTATTTAGCTTTGCAGTACATTAGCTTGTGTGCAGAAACATCTACTGTTCTTTAACATGGAGGGAAAGTAAGCACCAAATTGCGTGACACGCCAGGTATGGGAACACATGGAGAGAAATATTGTCTTTCAGCGGGAAATGGTATAGTCCAAAGCTCTGTTTTTAATATAAAATCAGGGCCTTCGGCGGTCATATCAATGAAAATACAAGATTTGAACAAAATATATATATTATTGTATAGTGGTGTTCGTGGAAGACTATTTCTATGGACTGGAATCTAGAGAATGCTAAAGTGATTCTGGTATTTTATTGACTTCTGCTGGTCGTTTTCTATCAAGAAAGTTAAATAGAGGCAGTTGCCAGAAAAATAAAGAAAGGAAGTCCCTTAGCAGAAAGCAATTCTGGTATTTTACTGACCTCTACTGTTTTTTTTCTATCATGACAGTTAAATAGAGGCAGTTGAACAAGCAGAAAGCATTTCTGGTATTTTACTGACCTCTACTGGTCGTTCTCTATCAAGACAGTTAAATAAAGGCAGTTGAACAGAAGAAAAGTCCCTAAGCGGAAGCAGACATGTCTTAGGGCTGATCTCCAGAGCCCACAAAGTACATACACATATGAGTATATACTAAAGTATATACAAGTTTTCTCAAATGCTCAACCTAAAAAGTGATGGATGGAATGTTTGAATTAATCTCAGCAACTGGTAATTACTCGAGACTGCATACCAGTCCATAGTTATTTCTCACACCATTCCACTACAGTTTGTACCCAGCCATATGCAAAATAATTTTGACACTGCTCCATATGGCTGAGTCAAATTCAGGGGGCATGATGTGAAAGAAAACAATGGGCTGGGAGGCCGCTCAAGTAATTACCAGTGGCTTATTTACTTCAGCATAATCTTCAGCTTCAATCAAGAGGTAGAAGGAGTTTTTTTCTAGCCTTTTTGGACTTTTCCTCCAAAGTGGGATGCTCTTAAGGAGATACTTCACCCCTTTCATTTGTACTTTTAAGTGTAGAGTGGCACTCTGGCTAGTAGGAGGAGCCAATATTCTTCTGGAAACTATGAAAGAAACATGATGGCATCCAGTCATTTACAAGCTGTTATAGCTACAGAAAATAATTGTCTCATTAGCTACACTCCTCAGCATCTCATGTTCACATCTCTCATACAACTCAACAAACATGCCCATTGATAACATACCATCTTCCCATATCACACTTAGGCCCAACCAGGAGATATAAGATGTTTCTCAAACCATCCCAAAACATTATAGGTTGTGTTTAAACTGCTTCTTCCATGTGGAATTGGAATAGAAAGCACTCTCTCATTAGCTTTATCTTCTATAAAAATGCTACATTATTCTGGAGTGTCATACCTAATCAAAGAACAGGCAGTGGAGAATAAACCAACATGTGCCATCCAAAAGTCAAGGCACTCTAGAAACAGACCCATAATTGTCTATCAGTCAAACTTAAGAGACATAGAATTTACTAAAATCAAAATGTTTGCTGCATACGCGATAAGGGCGGCTGTGAGAGAGACTGTCTACCTTCGTTTTTCTTTTATCTGCATTGCTCTTCACTACGGCATTTTTAAATATAAAATATTGCTGGAATTGCTTTTTAACTTGTAAACCTACATTGACGGGGACGGTAGAGGCTGTTTCCTACCGGTAGTGGTGGTGCTCTATCTTTCTGCCTTCCCGTCCTGGTCCGACGCAGCAGTTAGTGCCGTTGCGTGGAGGGCGGGGAAGGCTTGAGCCACACTTCTGGTTTGTACCCAGGGGCAGGTCAGCACTCTAGTCTGTGCAGGAGGGAGTGCCATAAAAAGAACATGACCCAGCTGACGCGCAGCGGACGCGTGCAGCGGGTGCGCCGCTGGTGCGCCAAAGGCAAGCCCGTCTGCGCCCGTCCGCGCTAGACCATCGCCAGGAGCTGGGACCCTGGCCAATTGCCCATTCACTATAGCCCCCCTGATTATAAATATTACACAAGACAACAACTCATAAAACTCCAGATGGATCCCTCTCATGCATGCCGGCAAGATGCTTTGCCTTATGTGGAAGGCCCTTTTTCCTGCTGGGTGTGTCAGTTTCAGGCTCAGCTCTCAACAGCAGAGCTAGACTCGGTCAACCCCGGTGAATCAATCCCTCCCACACGGAAAGAATGGACAAATCTTCTGTGTAACATCCGCGCGCTGCCCAAACGTGCGACTGAGGTGTGGGATCTGCGGTCATCAGTCCAACCTGATCTGAGTTTCTTCACAGAGACCTGGATGAAACCCCACTCTGTTCCCGCTATTACTTTAGGACTCCCAGAGGGATTTAAGATGATCAGACTGGATAGAATCAACAAAATGGGGGGAGAAATTGCAAATGTGTATAATGAAAGAATTAAGATTTCCTTCCTGGATCAATGTGAGGATGCTAATATGGATATATTGATCTTCAGAATTGAATCCTCCTCGCATACCAGCTGGAAAGTGGCTTTAGTCTATTGACCCCCGGGACCCATTGCTGATTTCTCCCTGAAATTGGTCGGATTACTAGCCCCATATGTGAACACATGAAAAAACTTTCTACTTTTAGGTGATTTTAATGTTCACCGTGAATGTCTCACAAACTCCGATGCACAAACACTTCTAAATGACCTTTTCTGCTGGGTTTGGTTAAGATTAATGAAGGCCCAACTCATGTAGCGGGGCACACCCTGGATATTATTTTTTCAAATTCATCCCTGATTCAGTGTGGCCTCCCGCAACAACTCACCTGGTCAGATCATTCGGTGATAGAGTTTTCTGTTCAGGACCTCGGGAACTTAGTCAAACCCAAACCTCCTATACGTTCCCTCCATAGGCAGTGGAAGAAGGTCACAGAGGAAATCTTTCATACAAGATTTCAGGGATCTCAGATTCGGACATCTGATAACATCGAGGATGCCCTGTCTAGACACAATTTGGCAGTTCTTACAGCTATTGATAGTATTGCACCATTAATGGCTACCCCGAGTCCCTCTAATAGACCACAGGCAGCTTGGTTCTCTATCCAACTACGAGCCCAAAAACAACAATGTAGGAAATTAGAGAGAACTTGGCGTCTCTATCCCATAATGACACAGACAAAGAGCAGTTTCAATTGGCTCTTTCCAGCTATCATAGAAATATAAAAGCGTCACGAAAATCGTTCATTACTACACAGCTAGCAGAGGCTGGCAACTCGTCTAACACCCTCTATCAAATTCTACACTCCTTTATTAATCCAGTAGCTTGTGAAAGTATAGAGGCCTCATCACAAGCTTTATGTGATGATACTGCTCTCTACTTTATAAAAAAAATAGAACTGATTTATGGAAAAATTACTAGACCAGGAGGGCACTAACCAGCTTAATTCTATGAAAACTCAGCTATTGGAAAACTTTCCAGCAATCTCGCTGAATGAGGTCGAATTATTGATAAAAAAAATCAAGGCTGGCTCCCCTGCTGACCACATCTCTGCTAGGATTCTTCTTTCCCTGGCGAAGAGTCTGTCCTATCCCATGCAATCCCTCATTAATCTCTCCCTTGGAGAGGGACAAGTACCTTTGGAGTGGAAAGTTGCCCAGATCAGGCCCATTCGGAAGAATGCTAAACTCCCCTGGATGGATTTTTCCAACCTCCGTCCTATTTAATTCCTCCCATTTACAGGCAAACTAATGGAAAAACCTGTAAACAACCACCTCTCCAATTTTGTCGAACGTACGGGTTGCTTAGATTCCTCCCAGTCCAGTTTTAGGCCCGAATACAGCACAGAATCAGCTCTTCTAGTGGTCACGGATAACATCATGATGACCCTAGATAAGGGCCATTCTATGATTCTGGTGCTGTTGGACCTATCCTCTGCGTTCAACACAATCTCGCACAACATCTTGATTAATAGATTGGAAGAGGTTGGGTTGAGGAAAACAGCTCTGCAGTGGGTTTGGAGTTTTCTATCCGATCGTTAACCTGGGCCCGTATCAATCGGCCCCTGCTGGGTTGTCTAAAGGAGTTCCGCAGGGCTCATGTCTGAGCCCTACACTTTTTAATGTCTATATTACTCCCTTGGCCAATCTTGTGAGAGTTCATGTGTTTATTCCAATCTAATACGCTGATGACACCCAGCTACTTTTTCCATTTAATAACTTCACTTCTGCGGTACAGGTGGCCCTTTGTAGGGGGATGAGAGCGATATCTGACTGGATGCGAATCATGCTTTTCGGAGAGGCACCCCGTCTATGGACTCCTGAATGGTGGCCGATATATCTAGGCCCCCTTCCAATCTCTAAGGTATCAGTTAAAAACCTAGGGATTAGGCGGGACCAGGCACTCACACTGAAGGAGCATGCAGCTCAAACAGCTGGGGTCTGTTTTCATACAATAGGCCTACTCTGTTGAGTGTTCCCCCTACTACCGGATTCCTCCCGGAAGACACTTGTCCAGGCACTTGTACTAAGTTGCCTGGACTATTGTAACAGACTGTTAGTCTGTGCCAATGAGGCATCATTGGCAAGACTGCAGGTGTTTCAGAATACGGCGGCACGATTGGTCCTTAATGTCCCCTCTAGGACTCCCTCCCGCCCTCTCCTTATAAAATTGCACTGGCTCCCCATCCGTCAAAGAGTTAAGTTCAAAATCTGCTGTACTATTCATAAGGCACTGCTTAACTCAGGCCCTGCAAATTTCTCGGAGAAATTCATGTCGTATGCCCCTCTAAGACCGCTCCGCTCAAGCATGTGGTGCTTGTGGTGAAACGAGTAAGAAGAGCAAGATTAGGAGGAAAGGCCTTATCCCATTTTGGCCCGTGTTACTGGAACGAACTGCCGCTGCCCTTGAGGCAATGTTTGGACCATCTTCAATTCTGAAAGCAGCTGAAGACTACTTTCTTCCTCTCTGACTAACTCTTGGAGTTATTCTGCCACCCATATCTCGCTGAAGCGCAGAGATACCCCTCGGGGTCGATTCTAGCGCTATACAAATAAAAAATACAATACAATACAATACACAATTATAAATAGTCAATCTGTAGTTGCTAACCTAGCTGCTGCATCAGCAACATTTTATATCAAAGACACTGACATCCTGACTCTTAACGAGACCAGGCCCACTGATTCATCACAGTAATTTAGTGCTTTTCCTCTCACCAAAAGATTACAACATGCTATGGGAAGACAGGTCCTTCAAAAAAGGTGGGGGTTTTGCTATCATCAATAAAAAAAAAAACTCTGGTGTAAAATGGTTATTTCACTGTCCATCTGTTGTGAATGTATGACCACTTACGCCATTCCTCAGTCTATCAGAGCATACAAGAGCATGCTATTGACTGATTCACAGCTGAGAAAAACAACATTATTGTGGATTTCACTAAGATAGACATTGGTCAGTTACTATGTCTGCTAGAATACATATTCATTGGGTACTTCAAACTGCACTGGTCCAGTATTAAAGGCAATACATCTTCTCAACTAATATCTTCTGCACAATCACAACCTCTTCAATACTGTCAGATTGCCAGTGCCCCAGACATGTCGAATAATCTTTACCCGAATTTATCATTGCCGAGAAGGTATTTTAGAAATCACTAACTCACTCCCACTGGACTGGTCATATCATCATATATCCCCTTCTGAAACTCCATGACCTATCCTTCATCTAATGAGAAAAAAAGACAAGGCTAACCCCATAATCCCAAACAGGAGCCTGGGAGATATGAGTAACAATAAGACACTAGCTCCCATAATTTATAAATAGCAGCAGGAATTATTCCACGAAAACCTCAAAAAAGTTCAAATGTGCTTTGTAAAACAAATCTACTTATTTAAAAATGTAATACATATTCTTTCAAATCTTTGAATATATCTGACAGAAAGTGTAGCTAATGCAGGCAGGGAAGTGGTAATTAAATTAGCACCCCCTCCCCACCTCCCATAACACCATTTTTCATTTACAACAAATATTTATCATCTAAATCATGCACCTTGACACCCATTCTCTATGTTAGAACAGTAAATTAAAAATGAGACTGTGCACAGGTCTGCAAGCAATGCACGCTTGTGCACGTTTTGATGCATATGTGTGCATGCATCACAATGCATGAATGTGTATCAGTTTCCATCCTGGAATAGCATCTTGGAGTGCAAGCCTTACATGCGAATACATCTTGAAGCCTGTGTTTGTATGCTGGTGTTAGCATTCATTAGAAAAACCAATAACTCAGCCTTATAAAGCCAAGATCTGTTGAATTTGCCAATACATGTTTAACAATAGATATTCTTTTGTGACTAAATGTTAACTTCAGGGATAATAATTTAAATTTAAATTTAAATATGTGACCCTTTATTGGTTCTTGCCTTGATTTTGGTGTCCCTGTATTTGTTTTGCCTCGTTTTTGGTCCGTTTTATTGTAATTGTATGTATTTGTTTTTGCCTTGATTTTGGTGTCCCTGTACTTGTTTTGCGTCGTTTTTGGTCCGTTTTTACTGTAATTGTATTGCTGTTGTTGTGCTAATTGTTTTTCTCTCCTCCGCTGTTTTCCTGGTCTGCCTCCCCCTGCCACCCCCGTCTCTTCCCTCCCCGCTCCCCGCTTCCCGCCACCACCGTTAACCCCGCCCCTTTTCTTTCTGTACCCTCCCCGCTCCCGCCTCCCAGCTGCTCCGCCCACCTGCGCACTTCGCCATATATGGCGACCGTGCGAACGTGCAGCGGTCACGCGCAGCGGGCGCGCCGATTGTGCGCCGAAGGCGCGCCAAAGGTAAGCCCGTCTACGCCCGTCCGCGCCTGGACCGCGCCCAGTGCCAGGACCCCTGGCCCACGAGGACCCCGACCGACCCGCCTGACGTACACCGCCGCCACCCTCATCGCACTCAACACCGGCCGAGACCCGGGATGCTACCGAGCCACCCCACGACGCTTCCACGGACCCTTCAGCTGCAACACCTGTAAGTTCACCTGCATCCGGACCTGCCCGGCACCAGCACCCGCCAAGCCGAACACCAGCAGCAACCACCTCAAGTGCATCCTGCTCAACACCCGCTCCGTCCACAGACACGCCATCGAACTCTGGAACCTCCTAGACGCCACAGCCCCTGACGTTGCCTTCATCACGGAGACCTGGATGAACGCCTCCTCAGCGCCCGACATCGCCATCGCCATCCCAGAGGGCTACAAGATCACCCGAAGGGACCGCAACGCCAACCAGGTGGGAGGAGGCATCGCCATCATCCACAGGAACACCATCCGCATCACGACCAGCACCGACAACACCCCACCCTCCGCCAAACACCTGCATTTCCAGATCCACACCGACCCGAAGACCACCCTCAGAGTCACCCTGATCTACCGACCCCCGGGACCACGCACACAATTCAGCGAGGACATCGCCGACTTCGTCAGCCCGCATGCCCTCCCCTCCGCTGACTACATCCTCCTGGGGGACTTCAACTTCCACCTGGAGAACAACAACGACTGCAACACCAGCACCCTGCTCGACAACCTCGCCAACCTTGGACTCAAGCAACTGGTGAGCACCCCCACCCACCTCGCCGGACACACACTCAACGCCATCTTCTCATCCAGCAAAGACATCGATTTCAGCCACGCCACAGAACTCCACTGGACGGACCACAGATGCATCCACTTCACCTTCAGGAGAACGACGATCCACCACCAGCAACAGGTTGCGCGAAGAAGCTGGAACAAGATCACAGCCGGCCAGCTCGCCGCTTCCCTGAGCCAGCACCCTCCGGCGAGCTCAGCGAACCCCAGCCAGGCCGCCGACAACCTCACGAAGTGGATCAGCAACTGCGCGGACGAACTCGCCCCCCTGAGGACCCCGCCCAGCAGACCCGGCAGTAAGAAAGCCCCATGGTTCACCGACGAACTCAAGAGCTCCAAGAAGAACTGCAGAGCCCTCGAGAAAGTCCGGAGAAAGGAACCCACACCGGACAACAGGACCACCCTCAAGCTCGCCACCCGGAAACACCACCAACTGATCCGCACCGCCAAGAAAACGGCTTTCAAGAACCGACTGGATAACAACGCACACAACTGCAAGGAACTCTTCAACATCGTGAAAGAGCTCTCCAACCCCAACGCCGGAAACAACGACATCACCCCTTCGCAAGACCTCTGCAACTCCCTTGCCTCCACTTCCACAACAAGATCGCGGACATACACAACAGCTTCAGCACCCATCCGACCCACGCCACGACCACAGCAACGCCGCCCACCACCACCCTCCGAGCCTGGACCCCGATCAGCACCGAAGACACCGTCCGCATGATGAACTCCGTCCACTCCGGATCTCCGACCGACTCCTGCCCTCACCACGTCTTCAACAAAGCCGACGCTGCCATCGCAGCCCACCTGCGGGACATTATCAACACCTCATTCGACACCGCCACCTTCCCCGAGAGCTGGAAGCGCTCTACTCAAGAAACCTACGGCAGACCCCACCGAACTCAAGAATTACCGCCCCATCTCTCTACTCCCGTTTCCAGCCAAAGTCATCGAGAAGACCGTCAACAAACAGCTGGCCGCCTTCCTCGAGACGAACGGATCCCTCGACCCCTCGCAGTCCGGATTCCGTGTCAACCACAGCACCGAGACCGCCCTCATCGCCGCGACCGACGACATCCGAGCCCTGATGGACAACGGAGAAACAGCGGCCCTCATCCTCCTAGACCTCTCCGCGGCTTTCGACACGGTCTGCCACCGCACCCTAGTGCAGCGCCTCTGCAACGTCGGAATCCAGGAGAAGGCACTGGAATGGATCGTCTCCTTCCTCGACGGAAGAACACAGAGAGTCCGCCTACCACCGTACAAGTCAGAGGCCACCGAAGTCATCTGCGGCGTCCCTCAAGGATCCTCGCTGAGCCCTATACTCTTCAACATCTACATGAGCCCCCTCGCGGCCATCGCACGCCAACACAACCTCAACATAATCTCCTACGCCGACGACACCCAGCTGATCCTCTCCCTGACCAACGACCCCGCCGCCGCCAGAGCCAACCTGCACGAAGGGATGAAAGAGGTAGCCGAGTGGATGACAACGAGCCGCCTGAAACTGAACTCAGACAAGACGGAGGTCCTCATCCTGGGCTCCTCGCCCTCCGCCTGGGACGACTCCTGGTGGCCCCCCGCCCTGGGCACTGCACCCAATCCGACAAACCACGCACGCAACCTGGGCTTCATCCTGGACTCCTCCCTCTCCATGACCAGGCAAGTCAACGCGGTCTCCTCGTCGTGCTTCAACATCCTGCGCATGCTTCGGAAGATCTTCTGGTGGATCCCCACGGAGACCAGGAAGACCGTCACCCAGGCCCTCGTCACCAGCCGACTGGACTACGGCAACGCCCTCTACGCCGGAACCACCGCCAAGCTCCAGAAGAGACTCCAGCGGATCCAGAACGCCTCAGCCAGACTCATCCTCGACATCCCACGGAACAGCCACATCTCCGGACACCTGAGAGACCTGCACTGGCTCCCCGTCAACAAAAGAATCACCTTCCGGCTCCTCACCCACGCACACAAAGCCCTTCACGATCAAGGCCCGAGCTACCTCAACAACCTAATCAACTTCTACGCTCCCAAACGCCACCTCCGATCGGCCAGCCAAGCCCTCGCCGCCGTCCCACGCATCCGTAGAGCCACAACAGGAGGAAGGTCCTTCTCCTGCCTGGAACTCCCTCCCGGCCGACCTGCGCCGGACCCAAGACCACCTCTCCTTCAGGAAGAAGCTCAAGACCTGGCTGTTCGAGCAGTAACGGCAACCCCCCCCTAAGCGCTTTGAGACCCTACGGGTAGGTAGTGCGCTCTACAAATGTCTTTGATTGATTGAATTAAATTTATGTGTATGCATTATTTTTAGCCTTGCTAAAAGTTCTGCAAATTAGCAGGATTTGTATGTTTTGTGGTTCAAGAAGAATACTCTCAGATTACTTTTCAAACACTATAACATTGTGTTTAATATTAAGTGTGTGGGTAGTCACAGGAAAACAGCACTGAGCACAGTGTTGATTTTTTTTTTTGATAAACCAACTTGCATTGATTTTGTCCAGTAGAACCATAAACCATACAGTGCAAGTGATTCATGATATCCGTAGATTCAAGCTAACAAACATTTTTAACATCCAGTGCTTTGGAGCCCAAAGTAATCCCACCATTTTCCATAGATCTTTTTGTGTTTGTGGGGGCATCCACTAGCAGTATTGACAGATTCCTCCATTTTTATACACCAGTCCATTTAATTGTGCTAGGCGACCACGGTAGGCAAATTTGACGAGTTCCACTACTGGGCTATCCTCTTGGCAATCAGAGTCCAGAGGCCCAGCAAATAATAGTTGCTCCTCCTCCCCCTCAGATCATCCATTAGGCCAAGGAGCGCTATGCTGGGAGAGCTGTCAATGGGCTGCTCCAGCTCTCGTGACAAAGCAATGAAAATGGCGGCCCAATATCTCTCGATCTCTGGACAGAATGCAAACTCATTGACTCCTTGTATTCTCACAGGTCTCAAACTTACTGAAACATTCCTTTTCTGTTGTTATGCTGGTGCTTTTTCCTCTCAGCAAGAATTATGTATGCCATTTCAGAAGGTATTTGAGCATCAAGCAAATGTGTGTAAGTCTTTTGTGTTGCACCCTTGTATGACACCTAAATATGCAACCTATATGTTATTTCCACCAAGGTCCTTTTGCAATAATTAGTTTACTGCTTGAGGTATCGCTCCAAATTTGACTTCATATGTTCCCTCTGACCACAAGATTGCAGATGATAGCTGCAGAAGTCAGGCTCGATGTATAATGTTTTACCAAATGCAAATGTTTTACCAAAGGCTTCCAAAAACGGAGAGGTAAGCAGGGACCCTGTATGAGAAATGAGCATGGGGGATTGACCCTTGCAATTTCTCAATACGGTGCAAAAGATTTAGCTTACCTGACTTGCAGAGCAATAGTAGTAGTAGTATTAGTACCAGTTGTATGGTAGCAGTAGTAGCAGCATGAATATCACTAACCATACAGTATGTTATCTGGACTGGGTATTTTTTTAAACGATAGAAGCACATGGGGTCCCCTACTCGCCTCCAAAAGATTATTGCTGACACATTCTTGGGAGTCAGTTTTGGATTTCAGTGCCAGGCTGGGGAAGAAACCTTTTAAGGCCCTCCTTCATCTTTGCCATGCCAAATGTTAGAGGCCCAGACCTTAGAGGCACATGTAAACAAACAGCTTATGGCCTACTTCGAACAGAACAATCCGTTTGACATCTCTCAGTCAGGTTTTAGACATCCATCAGCACAGAGACTGCTCTACTTGCAGTAGTAGACACAATTAGACTGTCAATTGACGACGGACAACCAGCTATGCTGGTGCGGCTTTATCTATCGGCAGCATTCAATACCATCTCACACACAATCCTATTACAATGTCTGCAGCAGATACGTTATGTTATGTTATGTTATTGCTTATTTGTATAGCGCCTATCACCGCCGGTCTCTAAGCGCTTAGAAACAGAACAACACAACACACTGTTAACCCAAGTCCCTCAGGCTACCCGTCGACTATGCTGGAGTCATCGCCCTTTTAAATAGATGGGTTTTTAATTTCTTTCTAAAGGGCAGTAACTGAGATTCTTCCTTCAAAGTAGTCGGAAGTGCATTCCACAACTGTGGGAGAAGAACAGACAGGGCTCTGCCTTCTCTGGTTTTTAGCTTGAATCTGGGTTCAATAAGATTAGAGGTCTTACCTGAGCGCAGAGGTCTACCGGGAACGTATCTCATGAGACGTCGTTTTATGTACTCTGGTGCTTTACCAAAGAGAGCCTTGTGGGCCACACAGAGACATTTGAATTGTACTCTATACATGACCGGTAGCCAGTGCAACTTTTGGAGCAGGGGGGTGGCGTGAGAGTTTCTAGGCAGGGAGTGGATCAGCCTTGCGGCGTCGTTCTGTACTACCTGCAGCTTCCTCAACAGCTTCTGTGGCAAGCCGAGGTATAGTGCATTGCTGTAATCAAGTCTTGAAATGACTGTGGCAGATACAATCGATTGCAGGGTAGAGGCTGATAAGATGGGTACCAATTTCCGCAATTGCCTCAGTACACCCGTGCAAGAGCCAACCACAGCTGCGACTTGGGGAGCCATCGAGAGGTCTGCATCAATCCTCAGACCCAGACTTTTTACCACCCTACCAGGAGGGGGAGTAGAACCTAGCTCTGGGGGCCAGTATAGGTCACTCCAGGGGTTCCCAAGGTTATTGAGGACCAGCACCTCTGTTTTTTCGGCATTCACTTTCAACAGATTGTTGGTCATCCAGTTGACCGTGAGGCTAAGCAGATTCCTCACTGATTCCTGGGCTTCAATGGTGTCTTCCAGCTGAACCAGTAGCTGGGTATCATCTGCGTAGTTAAAAACTTTGCAGTTCCGGCTCATGAGCTCCTCAACCAGCGGCTGCAGGTAGATATTGAACAGCAGGGGGGATAGCGCTGACCCCTGGGGCACACTCCATGTTACATCACTAATCCCCGATAGCTGATCACCCAGCTGTACCCTTTGAGTACGACCTGATAGAAAAGACTCCAGCCACTTTAGCACTTGGCCTGTGATCCCCAGCTTCGCGATACGGTCCAGAAGGAGGGGGTGGCTGACCGTATCGAAAGCCGCTGACAGATCTAAGAGAATCAGGGCGCACAGCTGTTTATTGTCTGTCCTGACTCTCAGTACGTCGGTGACCGCGGCCATTACTAGTTCCGTACTGAGTTGGGACCGTAACCCTGCTTGCCTGGCGTGAAGAAGGTGGTGTTCCTTCAAATAGCCGGCCAAAGTGCCTAGGACGTGCTTCTCCAAAAGCTTACTCAGGAAAGGAAGCTGCGAGATGGGCCTATAATTTTTCAAGGCCTTCTGGTCAGTGCCAACTTTTTTTAATGGTGGGGAGACCCTAGCTTCCTTCAACTTGACAGGAAGATACCCTGTTTCCAGTGAGTTATTAAGTAAACTCAACACCTGGGGCTGGATGCCTGGCAATGCCATTTTGAAAATTCTTGGGGGGCATGGGTCTATAGTGGAGCCAGATTTAGTCTGTCCAACAAGTTCCTCGAGGCGTGTGTCGTCGATAGGAGGAAAGATGCTTAACATCATGGGCGGCACCTGAGCCCCTAGCGTGGACAAAGTGGGAGTGACTGAGCGTGCGTTGATATCAGTAATGATATCCTGTACCTTCTGGAGGAAAAAAGTTTGGAATGAGTCACAGTCTAGCTGATCATTCACAGAGATTATCCCTTTCTGTTGCGTGAGCTCTCTTAGGATCACAAAGGTTTCTCTCTGTAAATTAGTTGCTTCTCTAATTCTTCCGTCGTAGAAGGCTGACTTTCTGTCCAGAATGTCTGCCTTATATTTCGCCAGCAGAGTTTTAAAAGTTTCTGCCTCCGTTTGACCGTAATTAAGTCTCCACCTTCTCTCAGCCTTCCGGAGAGCTTGCTTTTTCTCTTTCAGTGAGGCGTCGAACCATGGTGCTCCCTTCTCTTTGGATCTGGTCCTCTCTATCTGCTCAGGAGCCAGTTGATCAAGAGCGGCGAGCAGCCAGGACATAAGCGCGGTGGCATCTTTATCTAAATTTATACCACTCAGTGTGGGAGGGGCGGCTGAGGACAGGGCAGCTATTAAAGAGTCAGCCTCAACCTTATTCCAGAGCCGGACTTTCCTCCGTGCCTGATTAAATGCAGCCCGAACGGGGTCACCCGGAACCCAGCATCTGATCATAGAATGGGCCGACCAGATGCAGGGGCTGACCTCGGTAATTGCAGTATTAGGCATAGAAGACCATACCAGGTCTAGCGTGTGGCCCTTCACGTGGGTGGGGCCCACCACCAGCTGTTGGAGGTTTAGCGCTGAAAGATTAGCTTCAAACTCCAACTCGGTGGGGTCTCTAGGTAGCTTATCCCAGTGGTAGTTAAAATCCCCTACCACCAGCAGGGATTTGTATCGCGAGGCCAAATCCGTCAGCAGTTCAAAGAAACGGTCATTGAAATCCGGTGAGCTCTGCGGTGGACGATAAGTTACCAGTATTACAAAGCAGGAGGATTTAAGTGAAATTTTAATCCCCAACAACTCTGCTCCGGTGCAGTTTTCCGCTATGATCTGTTTCACTGTCAGGCTCTTTTTAAACAGCAACGCCACACCCCCACCCCTGCAGTCATTTGGGCGATTATGCCATACCGCATCGTACTCACGAGGTAGGGCAGCTAGAATGTCTGGCATAGATGCTGTGCCAAGCCAAGTCTCTGAGAGGGCGAGAATGTCAATTTCACCATCCACTAATAAAGAAAAGACATCTAGATGATGTTTTTGCAGTTAGCATGTGTTTAAAGTGGCGATATTCAGACCATGTGCCTGACAGGAATAGGAGGAGGGGTTAGACCGGGAGCTTACAATATTATTTCGCAACAGAGCATTAGACAGTAAAACAGCCCGCGTTACCGCATCAAGACCAATGGTGTCGGTTTTTAATGCCCGGAGGGTTTCATGCGAATATGTGCGTATTTGGGCAGAATGTCTGGCCCCTAGGCCCGTCCTGGCCCGGACGGGCACAGACGGGCTTTCCTCTGGCGCTCCTCCGGCGCGACGCTGCGCGCGATCGCTGCGCGCTTGCATAGTGATGATCCTAAGTAGTATGTGGCTGAGGGCACTAGCAAAGACTAGACCGCTAACCCACAGAGCGTGGTGTCAGCGTCTCCACCCAAAATGGCGGCCGGGCGGCGAGGGGATCACCAAAGTGGTGAGAAATGCTTCCTTACAGTCCGAAAAGTGCAAATAGTGCGAGGCTGGGGGGGCGAGGGGACGCACAATCAAAATTAAGAGCACATATATAATTTTAGAACAGTAATTCACAAATTTCCTAGCTGGCAAAAATATGATTAAAATACGATTAAACAGGAGCTAGTCTCCAGCAATGTGCAAGGCAGTGTGGTTGTGCAAGGTATCAGCAGCAAAATGTTCTGAATCTAACCGGCGCGCTGGCCGAGAGACTACCTAAATAGTCTTTGCCTGAGGGCACTAGCAAAGACTAGACCGCTAACCCACAGAGCGTGGTGTCAGCGTCTCCACCCAAAATGGCGGGCGGGCGGCGAGGGGATCACCAAAGTCGTGAGAAATGCTTCCTTACAGTCCGAAAGTGCAAATAGTGCGAGGCTGGGGGGGCGAGGGGACACACAATCAAAATTAAGAGCACATATATAATTTTAGAACAGTAATTCACAAATTTCCTTGCTGGCAAAAATATGATTAAAATACGATTAAACAGGAGCTAGTCTCCAGCAATGTGCAAGGCAGTGTGGTTGTGCAAGGTATCAGCAGCAAAATGTTCTGAATCTAACCGGCGCGCTGGCCGAGAGACTACCTAAATAGTCTTTGCCTGAGGGCACTAGCAAAGACTAGACCGCTAACCCACAGAGCGTGGTGTCAGCGTCTCCACCCAAAATGGCGGCCGGGCGGCGAGGGGATCACCAAAGTGGTGAGAAATGCTTCCTTACAGTCCGAAAGTGCAAATAGTGCGAGGCTGGGGGGGGGGCGAGGGGATACACAATCAAAATTAAGAGCACATATATAATTTTAGAACAGTAATTCACAAATTTCCTAGCTGGCAAAAATACGATTAAAATACGATTAAAAAGGAGCTAGTCTCCAGCAATGTGCAAGGCAGTAAGGTTGTGCAAGGTATCAGCAGCAAAATGTTCTGAATCTAACCGGCGCGCTGGCCGAGAGGCTACCTAAATAGTCTTTGCCTGAGGGCACTAGCAAAGACTAGACCGCTAACCCACAGAGCGTGGTGTCAGCGTCTCCACCCAAAATGGCGGTTGGGCGGCGAGGGTATCACCAAAGTGGTGAGAAATGCTTCCTTACAGTCCGAAAGTGCAAATAGTGCGAGGCTGGGGGGGCGAGGGGACACACAATCAAAATTAAGAGCACATATATAATTTTAGAACAGTAATTCACAAATTTCCTAGCTGGCAAAAATATGATTAAAATACGATTAAACAGGAGCTAGTCTCCAGCAATGTGCAAGGCAGTGTGGTTGTGCAAGGTATCAGCAGCAAAATGTTCTGAATCTAACCGGCGTGCTGGCCGAGAGACTACCTAAATAGTCTTTGCCTGAGGGCACTAGCAAAGACTAGACCGCTAACCCACAGAACGTGGTGTCAGCGTCTCCACCCAAAATGGCGGCCGGGCGGCGAGGGGATCACCAAAGTGGTGAGAAATGCTTCCTTACAGTCCGAAAGTGCAAATAGTGCGAGGCTGGGGGGGCGAGGGGACACACAATCAAAATTAAGAGCACATATATAATTTTAGAACAGTAATTCACAAATTTCCTAGCTGGCAAAAATACGATTAAAATACGATTAAAAAGGAGCTAGTCTCCAGCAATGTGCAAGGCAGTGTGGTTGTGCAAGGTATCAGCAGCAAAATGTTCTGAATCTAACCGGCGCGCTGGCCGAGAGGCTACCTAAATAGTCTTTGCCTGAGGGCACTAGCAAAGACTAGACCGCTAACCCACAGAGCGTGGTGTCAGCGTCTCCACCCAAAATGGCGGCCGGGCGGCGAGGGATCACCAAAGTGGTGAGAAATGCTTCCTTACAGTCCGAAAGTGCAAATAGTGCGAGGCTGGGGGGGCGAGGGGACACACAATCAAAATTAAGAGCACATATATAATTTTAGAACAGTAATTCACAAATTTCCTAGCTGGCAAAAATACGATTAAAATACGATTAAAAAGGAGCTAGTCTCCAGCAATGTGAAAGGCAGTGTGGTTGTGCAAGGTATCAGCAGCAAAATGTTCTGAATCTAACCGGCGCGCTGGCCGAGAGGCTACCTAAATAGTCTTTGCCTGAGGGCACTAGCAAAGACTAGACCGCTAACCCACAGAGCGTGGTGTCAGCGTCTCCACCCAAAATGGCGTCCGGGCAGCGAGGGGATCTCCAAAGTGGTGAGAAATGCTTCCTTACAGTCCGAAAGTGCAAATAGTGCGAGGCTGGGGGGGCGAGGGGACACACAATCAAAATTAAGAGCACATATATAATTTTAGAACAGTAATTCACAAATTTCCTAGCTGGCAAAAATACGATTAAAATACGATTAAAAAGAAGCTAGTCTCCAGCAATGTGCAAGGCAGTGTGGTTGTGCAAGGTATCAGCAGCAAAATGTTCTGAATCTAACCGGCGCGCTGGCCGAGAGGCTACCTAAATAGTCTTTGCCTGAGGGCACTAGCAAAGACTAGACCACTAACCCACAGAGCGTGGTGTCAGCGTCTCCAACCAAAATGGCGGCCAGGCGGCGAGGGGATCACCAAAGTGGTGAGAAATGCTTATCATGAAATACGTATCAGGTGTACAGCCCTTAACTGGCCCCTAAACTCAAATTATGATGCAAATCTGTCTTGCAGGTACCACTCACCAATTCTGATTTATGCCTGATTGGGATGTTTGGTCTGAGCAGACCTTGTGACATATTGACGCAAGGCATCTACTTTCTTGTTGGAACTAGCAATCTAGTACATAACAGCAAAGTTATTATCAGCAAAGAATATGAGCCACTGAAAACAGCTGTAATCTGATGGTCACACTTTGAATGCCAGCAAGGCCAGCTCAGCCTTGCAACCTTGTGGGGTCTTTAAATTGGGTACTGTTAGACCTGATGATTATTTGACTATATGACTTATTATTTACAGTTCTTAAAGACATCAGCAGTTTGGTGTGATGTACTGTATAAAAGTTACAATTATTAATAGGTCTAGTACTTAAACTCCAACATAAATACATTATGCTGGCATGTGAATCTGTTAAAGGATACTTGTTTGTAAATTATTAATTACTCTTTTCTTAAAGGGCTGCTTTGACAGCAAACACTTATTTGCAAAACACATAATTATGGACTTTTGTGATGAGTTTTCTCCATAAATCAGCAGCTTGCTAATATTTGGTTGTCATTGTAATTGTGCCAATGGCTTTATTAGAAGTACCTCTCGCTTGGGATACAAAGATGGCTGTGAAGTAATAAATAACACGTTTACAGAAATAGAAACATGTTTACCTTTTCGGATGATTCCTCAGCTTCAGTTATTGAAAGATTGTAACCTCGTTGAAACGCAACTTGGTGTTGGACAAGTTGTTTCTGAGTAATAGTGGAAGAACCTTCTGTACAAATTGGAGAAATACTAAATGAACTGACGCTCTCAAGTTGGCATGGGTCAATAAAGAGCCTATGGTCATTGTTGCAGCATAATAAATTGTACGAATTAAACTATTTACTAGTGATACTGGGATTTTTTATAGTTCATTTAAAGGCACAATCTCACAAGCATACCATACTCTAAAGGATACTGCCCACACATATTTCACAACTATTGAGTTTTGAGACCAAGGCAAGATAACTTCATTGTAAGCATGTGGAAGAATAAAAAAATACTAGAAATCCGAAGTGACTTTTTTGTGCTTGTGTGTTCCATAATGAGCATCAAAGGCTCATCACACTGTCTAATGTTCAATGTAATATCCTTTTATTCATTTTAAAAGTTTGGTATTGATTTTGGCAATGCCAAATGAACAGTGTATAATAAGGTGTTAACTAATACCTGTCTATAGCCAAAACAGATCTGGTATCATTCCTTAAACTATTTGTGTGGCATATGCTTTATTGAAGAAATAATATCCTTTATTAGTTATCTAAATAATTTAAAACTGTGGCACTTTCATAAATGAAATTTACATTCTTCGTTATTCATATACTATTCCTGATGAAGGGAAAAATGTTAAGGTAATGCTATTCCAAGCAATTCGTTTTGTATGACGGGTAACCAAAGTTGTCTCATCATACTTAAATAATTAATTGACTTCAAAATTATTCGAAAGAAAAAGTTGGATTTCTACCAGCAAAGGAAGAAGAGGAGGATAATATCAATTTATATCTGATAGCTAAGTCCAAATACAGCTGTAGCTTGAGGGCTGCCATCCATGATTTCTTTTTTAAGGGTTATCCTTGACATAATATCATTAACTTCTTAAGTCTCCTTCCTAAGACTCCAGTTTGCATCAGCTGTAAAATTAGTATTAATATATGTACTGTGCAGGATTGTTTTGGGGGAAGGAATTGGCGAGGCACTCTCATACAAAGCATGTCTTCACATCTAACATGGGCTTCGATTGGAATTCCATAGAGCATATTATCAAGCCCATTATCGCCGCTTTATCAGCGGTTTTCTGCTGATAAAGCAGCGATAATTTTTTCTCCTGTCTTGATAATATGCCCCTACTTTCTGCATATAGGAGGGGAGTTTATTTTTCAGTCCAATTCCCTCAACTGCGAAATGTATAATTTTGACAGTTCCTCAGTGCTTTAGTAGAATGCCAACGCATTTTAAAGCACAGATGTCAAGTAATGTGCCTATCATCAAGGCTTGTTATTCATGGGTATTTCTCGAAAATCTGCAAAATAAATGATGCAAAAAACGGGTATAAGGAAAACGTGTAACTAATCTACCTTACTTTAAAAAACAGCTCTCCTGCATTCCAACAGGTTCGGAGCACTTACTGGGCAAAATGTTAGCTGATGACACTTGGTTGCAATCGTTAGTATGCTTTCATCATGGAAATAAAGTTTCAAGTCTATATCTGCTTTTAATTCAATACAACGCTGTCTGGTGATTGAACGAAAGTTGTACGTCGTTTCATATTTTGCTGTAATGATACCAAAAGCAGAGAGCCAGTGATTACTTATGGCCGCTGAGGTTATGTAAAATTCTGCCTTGTCCTGTGATGTTATGGTTCCGTCACGATCTTGGTGATGTTGTACCGTATTTAGCAAGTATGGCTAATATGGAGTGTATTCGTCATGTTAACTAGCGAGTTCATTATGTATTCAGAGACTTTGTCTCGAATATGGGTTCCATTTTGTTTGTGCCTCCATTTTGGTGTTGCCATCACGTAGGCCCATGGAGGTAACTAGACGAACGAAGTTGCATGGGCTTAGTTGTTCATGCACTTATTAACTAAGCCTTTTCTTGACTTTAAAGTGCATTGTAAGGAACTGACCTCTTTATCTGAAACTGACCCTTTGCGAGGACAATTTCCTTAGTTGATTGCTATCTGAGATTGCAAGTCAAAGTTCAGGACATCGTTAACCTTTAGCTTTTCTACACATGCCTTATCTTGCTCGTTATCTATCATTGTTTCCTTTTTATGTTCCTTCGTTACATGCATGGTGCTTTCAATTATGGGTTTGTTCGACTTGTGGAAATTCAATTTAGGACATCCTAATAATTAACTTGTGGGGTTGGTACAATGTAAAGTGAGCCTTTTGGAATGGGATAATGTATAGAAATGAGCTTCTATTGGTCAGAATTTGCTGCAGTGGGTGTCCATTTGTAATGTGAATATTGTGTATAAATACTGATGTCTTGCTGTACAAAATTGAACAGTTTCTTGAGTTGTACACCGTGTTGTATTGCTGGGATTACTGTTACTAGCTGCAGCTAATAAATTTGATCTCAGACGCCACCTAGAAGTATTCCGTGTCTCTGTTTACCAAGACAGGAGAACCCAAAGACTTTGGGCGTGTCCCTGGCACCGCTGGGTTCTAAAAACCCAGTTCTTCACCACTCGCGTTGCGCCTCAACTGTCAATTATGACTTTAGAAAACATAATAAAATTGTACCTTTACAAGCACGGAATTGTCACGCAACTTACGGCCTCAATTCGAACGCGCCCCGAAATCCTAAAAGAGTTATGTCAGTTACCAAATTGAATTAAAGCAGACCACTGTCTACAACATGAATGGGTGATGCTTACAAGACTTACTTCTAACAAACTTGATTGAATCATTCCGCCATCATTCGACTGGCAAGTAGCTAGAGTAAGGGCATTTCTAGTCAGAACATATGCGCGTCAAACTCCGCTTGGCCTCATGGGAAATGAAGTTAAACACAATCAACCAATGGCACTGCTCGCTGGGGGAGAATGCTATGTCTCTACAAGAGGTGCATTATGGGACTTGTGGTTTACAGGGTGGAAGGTTATGTTCTAGACAATTCTGTCATTCCGTTTAGGCCTGTGACTGCACTATTGCATTTTAAAATAGGGTAAGCCTCCTTCTGAATTAAGGCTGTGTCAATATCCATTAATCGTTTTGTTGTATTCAGCACAAACAACACTGTCCACTTTAAGTCCTTTTCACTATGGGATTTTTTCAATGACGTGTTCAACCATCGGTGCTGTCAATACTTCGTTTTTTTTTCTTGATCGATGTTGTGTAATGCGTTGGTTAATCTGCTGATTTGCCTTGCCTACGTACAACTTTAGGCAAGGACAAAGAACAGCATAAACCACGTTTTTGCTCTTACAGTTTAAGAATTCTGAATGGCGTCATCTGATAGTATTATGTACAAATTCCGATCCTTCTATTGTAAACTGACACGCAAAACAATTTCCACATTTATGGTGGCCCGTGACAGGTTTCAGTTGCCATTGCGATCGAAGATTGCCTTTAGATTGTGTGGGAAAAATATCTGCCCTTACAATTTGTTGGCCAATGCTCTGATTTTTCATCATAGCAAACAAAGGCTTCGGAAGAGGTAATTCCAAGTTTTCTAACTAATGCCAGTTCTTTAGTAAAATCTGCTTGAATTTATTCGTATCAGGGCCAAACATTTTCAAGCAAACCAATCTTTCCAGTGGTTGCTTCTCCCTCTTATTGAGGAGTTCTTCGCAGGGTGTGTACCAAGGTCTTTTTATTGCATGTTTTAGCGATTTCTTTGGGTAACCTCTCATAACCATTTGTTCATGAAAAAGGGCTGCTTGTTGTTCATAATCAATTCTCCTTGAACAAATCCGTCTAATCCGCAGCAGCTGCCCATACGGAAGGTTTTCTTTCAGACTTCTTTGGTGAGCACTCTTATGGTGTAAGATGGTGTTTTATCAGTGGGTTTGCGGTGCAATGAGGTGGTCAGCCTATTCTCTTCTGAGGAAACCTCCACATCCAGTAATGTCATACAGATCTAACTTGAGTCCTAACTGAATTTTATGTCTTCGTGGCGACTGTTCAACCAACCATGGAACATTTCGAATTCTTCCTTAGAGCCATGCCGAAGACACCAGACGTCGTCTATATAACATAGCCACTGTAGGGTTTGCTTCCTGTCCCAATTACCTAAACAGTGATTTGAAAATTTTTACATATCCGAGAAGATATGATACTCTTTTTTTATTGCTCTTTTTTTTATTGTATTAGTAATTTTGATATTTCATGCAGAGCACAGCTATCCAGTTTGTAACAAACTTAAATAATGAAAATAAGGATAGAAAAACATAATTACATCAATTCCGCTATCTATCAAAACTGTTGTAGTGGGATACAAAAGAAGGGGAACAAAGAGGGAAGAGAAAAGGAAACAAGTATAAATGGGAACTAATGAGTTCTCAGAGAAATAAACAGATAGATCAGAAGAAAAAAAAGATAGTGTACAAAGTGATGGTCGCAGAGAGCAATCAAATCATTCACATTTCTATTTAGCCCTTTCGTAAAACATCACCCCCTCCCAGAAGCTCCTAGATAACCCATTCTGTGAGTTGACATCACTTTCACAACTCAGCACCAAAGGGTCCTGGTTCGCCATGCCACCTACTCCAACTGCTTGTATGTTCAGCTGTAAATACCAGTGGAGCATAACAGTAGTAGAAGAATAGGGAGCAAAACTGGTGGTATCCTTATGCCTGAACCTGTTCAAGTGTCACTGTTGGTAATGTCGACACTAGTCAGTCCAATGACAATTAAAACTACCCAGTGCCACGTGTTCCCTGTGAACATCTTGAAAAGCTTTGAAAAACAACCAAAAGCCCTCTTGTCTCTGGTCATGGCCACCGAGAAAATTGTGACAGTGATTGCTACTACTTCAGTAGTTTGCTGAAGTCCTGAATTCCAGTGGATTCTAATGCAAATGTGCTGCTGAAGAAATGCTGTTTTATTAATATTTGATTGTGATTTGATTATTGTCCAGGTTGTCAATGTACAAGTCAATTATACTTTTAACCACCATCCCACATCCAGGTGTCAAGATTGTGATTGTAGGTATCCTTAAGAGTTCAGCCATGCCTTTGGGCCACATCAAAATTAGTGAAAACGTTTAAGCAGAGCTACGTGAAGAATATTAATAAATATAGCTTCAGAATGAGCAAATATGAATTTGCTACAATGACTTTACCATATATACATGCATTCAACATTGGTCAAGTGCAGCTCCATCTGGGTCCTTGTGGTAAAAACCATGTCATTGATTTACTAGCTCATGAGGCGATTACAATAGAGTATTTTGTGTTTCCCTAGTGTCTATAATAGCAAACTACACATCCAGTCTCTCTTAACCCCTTAAGTGCTGCTGACGGCCAACGGTCGTCAGCAGCGCTACATCCCCAGTGCTGCGCACGACCATTGGACGTCCATTCAGCACTGGTTCCAATGGACAGCGCAGCACTGGGGAGAGATGTTTACACACAGCTAAGGTGTTAAGTGTCCTTGTGTCTGAAGTTCAATTTATTTACATTGTTCAAGGTACTTTAACATCTCACAGAATCTCAACAGTATAGATATATTAAGTAATGAAAATCACTATTTATGATTTAGTATAGAAACTTTCAGCTTTACATTATGCACTGAAAAATTCTGCCCGTGATGCATACTTACCAAAAACCAATCTCTGCTCTTTTTCAGAGAGAAAAATGGTCCAAAGCTGTGAATCCCTACTCCTTGTATGTCTTTTAGTGTACAACTGGAATGGGAGCTACGGTGAGCCAGAAGAAGAGGAAATGGATTACTATGAAACAACTTGGACATTGCCAGAACTTTCTCCACCAGTTGAGAAATGTCCTAAGCACTGCAGCTGTTCACAAGAGGGAACAGTGGACTGTGGAGGGGTAGATCTGAAAGAGTTTCCAAATAATTTACCTGAACTTACCATCCAACTCTCCTTACAGGTGAGATCTGCTAAGTTAGTTTATTATGAATCAGCAGTTAGATTTGTGTTGGTAAAATAAAACTAATTTCCTGGGGCTAAACACAAAGAAAAAAGAAGAGAGAGAAAATTATACATATGAAACCAAAGAAAGGCTTAAGACTAGCAAACACACAGAGAAACCAAACGTGTTGACTCCAATCAAAAGCTCTTTAAATAATGAACATGTTCATTTCATTGGCACAACGGGAGAGGCCATAACATTTTCTTCTATATGATTATACTCCAAGACTTATAGTGAAAGTCTTTTATTGGTATGTCATATTGGATTTCACTTCATTTTAAATATAGTGGTCAGACACTTTAAAGACATTTTAATTTTTTACTGACACGTTCTAAAAGGAACATTCTAAAAAGTGATGGCAGGAGGGGGGATCCACAGAGGAAGTCTTAAAGGACCTGGCAAACTAGATAAACCAAAGGACAGTCTGGTGTTGGTGAAGAATAGAATTAATGAGGAAAAGTATTATTTTTTTATTCCTCATCTTTCAAGAGTACATTTGAAGCACTTAGTGTAAGGTTAAAACTTCTTAAGTTAGTCATAAATTGGTTAAAAAGATTTTTAAAAAGCCAGCCGTTCACAATATTTTTTTAAGTTGGCTTTGTCAGTTTTAGTGCTGTGAGTGATTTAGTCCACATATTCGTGGTTTATTGCCTTTTTTTTCTATCTCTCTGTTGTCCTTGGTTGCCCATGTTGGATAAGGAACTTTTGGGCCAGAATCAAACCCTTTTTAATATAGCACGCCATGGATTTATCTGGATCTTGAATAGTCAAGTTAAGTTTATTAGCATAGTAACTTAAAACCATTGCATAAAAGAACACCATAAAATCTCATAAAAAGGATAAAATATTATATAAACAAATTGTAGACCATTGTGAATTACGAGTTGAGCTCTTGGATGTGACTCAATTTAATATTATGAGTCCTTGCAGGCGTAGCATTTGATAGCGAGCCCTCTTCTAGGAGGGAGTGATTTGATATTAAAGTACTGTAGGGCTGTGAAGGTAAAATGATTATTGCGTGAATTTTTAGGTCGTGTCTGCAAGAAATGTTTAAGTCAACTGTGAGCTGTATTACGCTGAGAGCCCCTGCCTCAGCCAGCTGGCATCTTTTTAGCCACCTGTGTCAAAAATGGTACTAAACAACAGTTCAACTGTGGGTCCTCTGGTGCGAAGCAGGCCAGCAGGGTCTCCCTTCAATTCCGAATCCCTCTTTAGTTAAAGTGAGCTTTAAGGAGCTGTGTTTGTGTGTCCTAAATGTGATACGGTTATTGAAAGGAAACACACAGCAAGCATACGTGTCCATTTGATGATTCAAATCAAATCAAATCAAATCAGGAGTTTGTTAAGCGCGACTACTCACCCGTTATAGTCTCAAGGCGCTGAGAGTGTGTGTGTGGAGGGGGGTGTTCGCAGGTTCCAGGCCATCAAGGAGGGGGTCTGTCGAAGGGCCAGGTTTTGAGGTTTCTTGCGAAGATGGGGAGCGTTGTTATCTGTCTGAGGTGTAGCGGAAGTTTGTTCCAGGCAGTGGCCACGCGGAAAAAGAAGGAACGGCCTCTCAATCTTGTCTTTCTGGTGCGGGGACCATGTCGTAGGAGAGCTGGGCTGATTGTAGGGTCCTTTGGGGTGCGTGGAATTTGAGTTGGCCATTCAGGTATGCTGGTCCGGTGTCGTGGAGGGCCTTTTGAGCGTGGGTTAGCATCTTGAAGGTGACTCTAGCTTCAATGGGGAATCAGTGGAGTATGCGCAGGTGCTGGGAGATGTGGCAGTGGCTTGAAAGGTTGAGGACCAGTCTTGCGGTGGCGTTTTGGATGTTCTGTAGCTTGCGGGTGAGGGTTATGTTTATCCCGGCATAGAGCGCGTTGCAGTAGTCGAGCCTGCTGGTGACCAGGGCACGAGTGACAGTCTTTCTGTGTTCGAGGGGGATCCATTTAAAGGTCTTACGTAGAAGACGGAGGGTGTGGGAGCAGAAAGACGAGACGGAGTTGATCTGGCGGTCCATTTTGAGCTGTGAGTCCAGGATGATTCCCAGGTAGCGTGCGTGGTCCGTGGGGGTGGGCGGGATTCCGAAGGCGGGAGGCCACCAGATGTCGTTCCAGGCATCTGGGTTTGGGCCCATGATGAGTACTTCCGTTTTGCTTGTGTTTAGTTGTAGGCAGCTGTTTTTCATCCATTTGGTGACAGCTTCCGTTCCTTCTCGAAAGTTGTGTCTGGCGGTGTTGGGTTTATTGGATAGGGAGAGGATGAGTTGGGCGTTGTCTGCGTATGACACAATGTTGAGTCCGTAAGTTCTGATGATGGGGGCGAGTGGAGCTATGTAGACATTGAAGAGCGTAGGGCTGAGGGAGGACCCCAGGGGGTTTCCGCAGGTGGTAGGTGTAGGGTCTGAGAGGGAAGGGGGGAGTCTGACCCGCTGCGTTCTGCCGGAGAGGAAGGAGCGGATCCAGTCGAGGGCCTTGTCTTGGATCCCTGCGTCGTGGAGTCTGCGTGTTAGGGTGTGGTGAGATACTATGTCGAACGCCGCTTAGAGGTTGAGGAGGATGAGGGCTGTTGTTTCTCCTTTGTCCAGTAAGGTACAGATGTCATCTTTTGCGGCAAGGAGGGCGGTTTCCGTACTGTGTTTTTTTCTGAAGCCGAATTGGGAGGAGTTGAGGATGTTGTGCTCTTCGATGAATGTCCCGAGTTGGCTGTTGATGGCTTTCTCGATGATTTTCGCTGGGAACAGGAGCAGGGAGATGGGTCTGTAGTTTTTGAGGTTGGTGGGGTCCACCGAGTGTTTCTTCAGGAGGGGATTGATCTCAGCATTTTTCCAGTCGTAAAGGAACGAGGCCGTTGCCAGGGAGCGGTTGATGGTGAGTCAGAGCATGGGTGCGATGGTGTCGGCAGCTCTGTTGAAAATGTGGTAGGGGCAGGGGTCCATGGGGGCCCCAGAGTGGATTGACTTCATCGTCTTCAGTGTGTCTTCGGTGGTGACAGCTGTCCAGTTGTCGATCGCTGGCTTCAGAGTGTCGGGGTGGTCGTGAGTGTTCAGTGTGTTGGTTGTCTTCATCGAAGTAGTCGTAGATGTTCTTGATCTTGTGGTGGAAAACGGTGCTGAGTTTGTTGCAGAGGTCTTGTGAGGGAGGGATGTCGGTGGGGGCGGCTCTGAAGTTGTTGTGGACTTCTGTGGATTTTGCGTTCCTCCAGGCCTTTTCGAGGCCGCGGCAAGTGCGTCTGGACTCTTGAAGTTCAGAGGTGAACCATATAGCTTTCTTGGCATGGGTGTTGTTGTTTTTCTTGAGGGGGCTATGGTGTTGGCGCTGTCGGAGATCTATCTATGCAGGGTTCAGGCTGTGGTGCTGGAGTCGTCATTTTCCGCAATGGTTGGGGTGGAGTTGCTGAGTGATGAGGTTAGCTGGTCGTCAGTGATTCTGGTCCAGTTTCTTCGTGGGAGCAGGTGCTACCGTCTGTGGATGGTGGGTGTTCTGAAGGTGAAGTGGACGCATCGATGGTCAGTCCATGGGAGTTCGGTGGTGTGGCTGAAGGTGATGGAGTTTCCTGTTGTGAAGATGGGTCAAGGGTGTGTCCTGCTGAGTGCGTGGGCTCGTCACAATCTGGCCAGACCCCCCAGGATATAGCGGCATGGATTAGCAAATTTAGCGGCATAAATATGGAAATTTAGCGGCACAAATATGGAAATTTAGCTGCATTTTTGCGGCACTGTATTTTACTCATAATCATTCATTTTCAGCCGTAAATCAAAGGAAACTGTTTTAGCAGAGTATTCCGCTTGAAATAGGCAACCTGGGATATGGAACAGAGGAAGCAGCCCCCACAGGTGAAGGTTGTTATCCCTTGGAAAGGAAAGAGGTTGCAAGAGATGTTCTAAACTATCCCAGCTCATCCAGATCAGATTGTTTTCCTTTGCATTCTGGGACTTGTAATCCCAGTTTTATAAGTGGCTAAATGATAGAACTACAATATCTAAAATGCAGCTAAGACCCCTGAAATGAGCATGTGCCAAAAACATGTGTGTTTTGCCTTCAGTCACTTCCTAGTGGCCTGCTTGTAGACGTAATCAGGGATGGTGTACTGCATGCAGCACCATGTGGGCGTAAGTAAAGCCCTCCTCTTGCCTGGGAGTGCAGCACCTTTTGTCATGCTCATTGCCCTGTCCTTGGTCCCCTCCCAACCCTGTTGCAATCTTAAATGACTCTCAGGAAGATGACTGAAACATGGCCCTGCAACCTACTAATACTTTTGTTGGGCACAGGCCAGGGAGGGCGCATTGTGCATATACATAGACCATAACAGCTTCAGCACAGAGAAAGGCGGAGGGTGCACTATCAACCTTTTCCTTTCATTTCAGTTTAGCAACAATTTAGAGACTGCAAGGTCGTGTGACAAAATGTAAAACTGCTCACCATGCGATTTTCACGCACCATAAAGTTCAATTGTTTAATAATTTTCACACAGAAACAACAATCAGTTAGTGACTGCATGAGATTTGTTGAAGGCGCAGCACACTTGTCCTGTGTAATCATTTCTATGCAACATTTTTAAAACCATTAAACTTTGTGGTCAGTAAATACACCCAGGAATCATGCCTGCCAAGCAAACATCAAACTAGCGAGCCAGATCCCAGGTTCTGAATTCAATAAAGGCTGTTTTGTGAGAACAGACTGTCATGAAGCCGAATACCCATAGAAGACCTTTCCTCAATGCTAAAGCGGATGTTTAGAGCAACGAAAAACAGAAAAAAGGTTTAGCACAGAAGAGATTAAATAACAGGCAGACCTTGGGCCCGATGTAGGTAATCCCAGATTACCACTTCTTAAATACCGAATCATACCGATTCGGTATTTAAGAACTGGCACTGGGGATGTAGGTATTTTTACCTAATTGATTACCGAATCGGTAAGATTCGGTATTTACCGATTCGGTAATTAACGAATCGGTATTCGGCATTGATTCCTATGGGCCTTGAAGCCCATATGAATCAATGGCAAATACCGATTCGGTAATTACCGAATCAGTAAATACTGAATCCTGCCAGGGGGAAAATGGTGTCACTTTGACACCCTGTAGCACCTCTGTTTTTGGCTTATGTGCAATGTGACACACATACATGCCCTTAGGGCATGTATGTGTGACACATGGCACAGGTGTACATGCACAGATGTGCATGTACACGAATTCCTTATTTACCACCCAATTGTATTGGGTGGTAAATAACGAATTATTAGAGGCCTCTAGCACTGTCAACAGTGCTACTTACATTAGAATTTACTGAATCGGTATTTTTACCGAGTCTGTATTTACCGATTCGGTAATTGTACTGATTCGGTAAATACAGAATCAGTAAAAATACTGAGGGCCCGATGTAGGTAAAATTGATTTACCGATTTTAAATTACCGAATTTTACCGATTCGGTAATTTAAAATCGGTAAATCAATGGGTCCGACATGTAGGTATTCCAGATGTGCTGGAATACCGAATCGGATGAATTCGGTATTTACCGATTCGGTAAATACCGAATCGGTAATGCCCATTCATTCCTATGGGCTTTGAAGCCCATAGGAATGAATGGGCATTACCGATTCGGTATTTACCGAATCGGTAAATACCGAATTTACAAGGGTGCAGGTGGTGTCACTTTGACACCCCCTGGCACCCCCAAAACGGGCTTGGGTGCCATGTGGCAGGCATACATGCCCTAAGGGCAGGTCTGCCTGTCACATGGCTAGGTGTGCATGCACACATGTGCATGCACACCTGAAATCGGTATTTTACCATCAAATTGGATTTGATGGTAAAATACTGATTCGTTAAGGCTCCTGGGAATCTGAAGAGTCCCACCTACATATGGGTGGCTCCGAATCGGTAAAATTACCGATTCGGTATTTTACAGAATCGGTAACTTTACCGAATCGGTAAAGTTATCGATTCTGTAAAATATTGCACCTACATGCCAAATCATGTATACCGGTCGGTAACGGCCGAAAATACCGATTTTCGGCCGTTACCGACCGACCTACATCTGGCCCTGAATCTGTAAATAAATGCCTCCTACATAGGAAAAGGCATTTACCGGTCGGTAACGGCCGAATTCGGCCGTTACCGACCGGTAAATGCCTTCCTACATCGGGCCCCTAGGGCCCGATGTAGGTAATCCCAGATTACCACTTCTTAAATACCGAATCATACCGATTCGGTATTTAAGAACTGGCACTGGGGATGTAGGTATTTTTACCTAATTGATTACCGAATCGGTAAGATTCGGTATTTACCGATTCGGTAATTAACGAATCGGTATTTGGCATTGATTCCTATGGGCCTTGAAGCCCATATGAACCAATGGCAAATACCGATTCGGTAATTACCAAATCAGTAAATACCGAATCCTGCCAGGGGGAAAATGGTGTCACTTTGACACCCTGTAGCACCTCTGATTTTGGCTTATGTGCAATGTGACACACATACATGCCCTTAGGGCATGTATGTGTGACACATGGCACAGGTGTACATGCACAGATGTGCATGTACACGAATTCCTTATTTACCACCCAATTGTATTGGGTGGTAAATAACGAATTATTAGAGGCCTCTAGCACTGTCAACAGTGCTACTTACATTAAAATTTACAGAATCTGTATTTTTACCGAGTCTGTATTTACCAATTCGGTAATTGTACCAATTCGGTAAATACAGAATCAGTAAAAATACTGAGGGCCCGATGTAGGTAAAATTGATTTACCGATTTTAAATTACCGAATTTTACCCATTCGGTAATTTAAAATCGGTAAATCAATGGGTCCGACATGTAGGTATTCCAGATGTGCTGGAATACCGAATCGGATGAATTCGGTATTTACCGATTCGGTAAATACCGAATCGGTAATGCCCATTCATTCCTATGAGCTTTGAAGCCCATAGGAATGAATGGGCATTACCGATTCGGTATTTACCGAATCGGTAAATACCGAATTCACAAGGGTGCAGGGGGTGTCACTTTGACACCCCCTGGCACCCCCAAAACGGGCTTGGGTGCCATGTGGCAGGCATACATGCCCTAAGGGCAGGTCTGCCTGTCACATGGCTAGGTGTGCATGCACACATGTGCATGCACACCTGAAATCGGTATTTTACCATCAAATTGGATTTGATGGTAAAATACCGATTCGTTAAGGCTTCTGGGACTCTGAAGAGTCCCACCTACATATGGGTGGCTCCGAATCGGTAAAATTACCGATTCGGTATTTTACCGAATCGGTAACTTTACCGAATCGGTAAAGTTATCGATTCTGTAAAATATTGCACCTACATGCCAAATCATGTATACCGGTCGGTAACGGCCGAAAATACCGATTTTCGGCCGTTACCGACCGACCTACATCTGGCCCTGAATCTGTAAATAAATGCCTCCTACATAGGAAAAGGCATTTACCAGTCGGTAACGGCCGAATTCGGCCGTTACCGACCGGTAAATGCCTTCCTACATCGGGCCCTTAGTCCCTTATATTTTTCAATTTGTCTTTAAAGGTTTTTTCATGACTGTATTGGCAGAGCTTAGCCAGGAAATCAACCTCGCCACTCACATGTGAGCGAAGGTCAAGCCATTAAGGTCATAGAAGGGGCTAGTTTGACAAAGAAAGGTGGGAAGATTTGGGTCATAGATGTCAACTTTGCATCTAGAGAAGGAAGATCGAGTCTCGCTGTGGGTGTGCCAAGCTATTTGATTCGAGGCACACCATTCAATCTTCGGTGGCAAAAATAAAAAATAAACAAATTTGTAATGAAATCTAGTGCTCCTGTAAAGCACTCCATTGCACATAGGAAGAGTTTGAGCAATTCAAATTTGTAAATAAAATAATGTTCTCTCTTTTTGTGACTTCTGGTGCCAGTACCGGAATACATCGAACCATGAATGAAAATCCGGCTCTAAATCCCCTCTTCCTGTTTCCTGCCCTAAATCATACTTTCCACTAACTGCCAGCAGTTCTATGTTCTGCTCACCTTTGTTATTTCACAAGGAATGCGTGTCACAGATTTCACTGTGGAGAGCCTGCCACACTGCCACCCTCAGAGAGGCTGCTCTGCGTCATATAGGGCAGTGGCCTAACATTCTTGCAGGGCACAGAGGACCAGGGCTGATACAAGGTAAGCCCTTTAAAACGTGCGAAGGCAGGCACATGCTAATTTGCGCATGTGCCTTTCCAAAGCGCCCAACTTGATTGTGCCTGACTCTCGAACAGAACGAGGTCAGAGTTCTAAATGTATAGTGACTGTCTCTAGTTCGAAAAAATAAAATAGGAGACTAGAATTGAGGTGGGGGTGGCGCCCCTCAGCCCTAATTAAGGAACCGCCCCTGCTAAGAGAATGAACAATACTAAGGTGTTTGGCACTTTTGTAAAAATCACGGAATGTTTACAAAAGTGCAGATTTCGCGGCCACTTTTGTAAAAATTGCGGCATTTTTACAAATGTGCCGATTTTGCGGCTTACAGCAAAATCCTGGAGGGTCTGTCTGGCAGAGTCCAATATTGTGGAGGTTGGCCAGAAGGGATGTGGTGCTGGGGTCCAGTTGGTTGTCGAGGTGGAAGTTGAGGTCTCCCAGTAGGGTGTACTTGGTGGACGCGATGGCATGCGGGGAGAAGATGTCCGTGATGGAGGTCCAGGGGGTCGGTAGATGAGGGTTCCATGGAGGGTGGAGGTAGGGCTGGCCAGTATCTTGAAGTGAAGGTGTTCCATCAGGTCTGTGGGCTCGTCGGGGAGTGTGCTCAGGCGAAGGGTGGATTTGTGGACGATGGCAATTCCTCCTCCAGGGTGGAAGGGGCGGTCCTTCCTGGAGATCTTGTATCCTTGGGGAATGGCGATGGCGATGTCCAGTCCCGAGGTGGTGTTGGTCCAGGTTTCCGTAAAGAATGCTACGTTCGGGGTAGTGCTGTCGAGGAGGTCCCAGATTTCGGTTGTGTGTTTGTGGAGGGATCGAACGTCTTCGGTTTGGTTGTGTTATTGCGGGTGGATTGCGCTGGGTCAGAGGTCTTGGCGGTGCTGCAGGTGTGTCGGCAGCGGTGACAGCTGAAGGGTCCGTGGGTGTCGGCTGGTGATGCTAGTTTGCAGTTGTTGTTGCGGCCTGGGTTGGAAGCGTGGAGTGCCACTGAGTTATAGCGTTGGCGGTGCAGAGATCCAGGGTTCCTGGCGCTGGTTGCAGTCGGGTCACGGACAGGCGCAGACGGGCTTGCCTTTGGCGCCCAGGCGGTGCGGCCGCTGTGCAGCCGCGCACTGGCTGCCATTAAGTAGGGGTCGGGGAGGGCTTGACAGCTAGGAGGCGGGAGCGGGGAGGGGAGCTGGATTGGGCCGGTTGCACTGGTCATGCTGGGGGGGGGGAGGGGCCAGGGGGGCAGTAGCGCCAGGGGAAAACGTGCTAAAAAAGGCAAAAGGCAAAAGGAAAAAGGCAAAAAGAGAGAGAGAAAAGTGCAAATAAGGCAACAAAAGCATATTCTGTATGTACCTCGGTCAAAAATATATCTACATTAATTAAAGGTATGAAATGACCAGTCAACACCTTTTGGGGGGCAATTAATGGTAGCAGAGTTTTGTCACCTTATCTTAATTTTCCAAGTGAGTTTGTCATAATAAAGCATCAGCCTTCCTATTCTTTTACCTGGCCTATAGGTAATCACAAAACTATAATAATACAAAAAAACAAAGCCAACATCAAAGTATGTACGGCCAAAGTGTGTTTGGCTCCTAACAAATAATGCCTCCAATCCTCAAAAGATCTCTTTATGACCAAAAGTTCCTTATTTCAGATGGTACAGTTCAACCCCTTAGTTGCTGAGGCTTTTCCACCCCCAGTGCTGAGCCCTTTTTTGTGTTTGGGGCACTTCGCTCTTTGGCCTTAATAAATTCTGTTTTACACAAGGTATCCAAGCCCAATTTGGGTCCTTTTTTATGTCTCGTCTAGCGATGCAGCACATGCGATGCTCGCTTTGCCGAGATCTATTGCTGTCGATTTATCTTCCAAAGGGGGACAGGAGATGTGCATGTCTACGGCTCACTGCGTTTTAGCACAACACGCGCATGGCGTGCTTTCACTTTCCATCCTTGTTCCCGTCAAAGAACATCCGCAGCCTAGGGAGCAGCAGTTTTCACAATACCCTTGCACGGACGATGACGTGCCACATGGTTAGCACCGGGTGCAGGAGCACTGCAACAGCAGCGTGACCTAAAACACCACGAGTTGAATCGCTGTCACAACAGAGACACAATGTTTTTGCTTTGTAATGTGGACATGTATAAAAGTTGATCAGCGAGAAAGCTTCTCGTATATAACAAAGTGCATTAAGTCACTTTGCTAATTTACCATTCCCTGAATTCGTCTTCCTCCACCACTCATAAAGCTGTGCACACACCTTCTATGTGGCTTCGATACCTTCACACCTCATAGGGCTATATTAATGTAGGCCCATATTTCTATCCAACTGGGTTATTGTAAACAATTCCTTTTCCACATCTAGTACTGGCTGTGATGGTGCAAACCCTTATTATGGTCTCTCCTGTAGATCTGCTGATTGGACCCCAAGTATTCCCGCCAGTCAAACAGCTGTGCTTGTGTGCGTGACATTCCTTTCCAACTGCTTAATCATCCTAACATTCCCAATTTCTCATCTCTCACCCGGCAATGTTTTTGTACTCCCTGTCATTCCAACAATTTGAGAAATGACTGTTTTGTAAGATTACAGTGTTATACAGGCAAGTTCATATTGATCATTCACGCATAAACTCCTTAGATGTGGGCCTTAAAAATGACTCAAATGCCAATGTTAGCTCAGCATGACTTACAGTTATTTAGCCACTCCAGTATCTCAATTTAAATTTACTGATTCTGCCTCTTCAGTCAGAGTTTTCTGTATGTTAACCTGGCGCTGAGCAGTTTAAGTAAATAAAGTGATTGATGAATATCAAAATCGTTTGTATGAAATGGTGCTATTGGCGTCCACAAACTAAATCAGTCAGGCTCCTGCACATTCACACACAGCGACTGTAGAGATCAGCAGCTGATACATATCCAAGGAGCTTATTTTGTATACTTTACGGCGGATTGGTGTGCGCATTCCGTTTTATTCAGATTTTTTACATTACCATCCTATCTCAAAAAAAGAGATGTCTACTTTGTATGTTCTGATGAAGACTTGGTTCCAAATTTAAACTTTAGGATCAAAATTTCACCGCCCTCACTTTATATTTGAAAAAAACCAACTTGATGAGCGTGGCGTTATTTTTTTATTTTGTAAAACTTTAATACTTAGCGCGGCTCACCATTCAGGGACACCACACTCGGTTGCCGCCTTAAAACAAGTATGTGCCATGTAATAAGTCTTGCATTTACCGCAAGTTTGAGCTATTGGCATTGTAAATGACAATGCCTTTCATTTGTGATTTAACCCCTTCGAAGCTAATGACCCAGCTCGTCATGGCGCTTACCTGCCGTGCGCGGATGACAAGGCCAGCTCGTCATGATTTATGGTGTTTTAGATTTTTTAGCGCAGGACGGGAAAACGCCTAGCAGCCATGTGGTTAAAAAACAAAACATAAATAAAAGGCAATGTCATTTACAATGCCAATAGCTCTAACTCGCGTAAATGCGGGACCTATTGCATTGCAAATGCTTGTTTCAAACATCTCAGTGGGACTAAAGGTACACAGGGTTTGTGTATTACCCTATAGGAACTGAGAAAATAACCAAAAGAAAGCAAATTATTGTTTGGGGGAGGTGAAATGTGAAATTAAGTGTGCAAAAAAGGGTATGCCTTTTTCCCTAACAATGCCATTAATAAGAGCTTTGCTGTGCTAGGATAACCCTCTTCACAGGTTTATGGAACAAGAGGAGTTCTTGCAAAAACATATTTACCACAGATTTTACATTTTTAAGAGATAGTCGATTTTCCTCAATTTTATGGGTTGAACCAACTTGCAATTTGGTGTAAACAGAAAGCTACACATTTCAGAAACATAGACAACGCTATGAATTCAGCAAGGGGTCATTTGTGTAGATCCATGAACGTTTTTACCTAGGACAATAATTGATGAAATAAAAAATTAATGACAAGAAGTAGAAAAAATAGCAATTGGTGACCTGTGAATTTGGGGTTATCTATAGGATCATGTTATTCAAAGGACATTTTATGAAATGTGCTTTTCCTTCCACACTGGCTTACATTTGGAAGCCAAAAATGCAGAGAAATTGAATTTATGATAACAAAATTGGTAATAACAAATGTTCTGCTATTTTATTTCTCATATGTGGTCTGATAAAAACAGCACCCCACCTGTGTGACTGGCCTTAGCATCCGCAGCACAAAACACCAAAAAAGGCACATACCTGCCAGCAAAATAAACTCGTATTTTACGATGTGCATACTAGAAATCTGGGCTCTAGCTCAGCCACCACCCAAAGAATCCTACTAAACCTAGGCATTTCTAAAAACTACACTACACTCAAGAAAGTCTAGGGTGGTGTGATTCATGTGGATCCCACTACATTTATGTACCCATAAGGCTTTGCAAACTTCATACGTTGGCAAAAAGCACGCATGTTCCTCACATTTCTGTGAGAGAATGCACTAAGTGCTGTGGTGATCCAGAGAGTTCCTAACACCAAGTGTTCCTAAACTTATGTCAATAAAATGGTAATCTACTTATGTGGCATTGCCTAGAGTCTCCAAAACAAAACACCACAAAACATGATGTGGAGACATAAAAAAATCTGAGCTACAAATTACCCAGTTTCGTGATGTGGGTACCTGCAGAATTTGGTCCCAGACCCTGCCACCATCCAGGGAAACCTACCAAACTCAAACATTTTTGAAAACTAGACAACCAGGGGATTCCAGACTGTATGTGAGGTGTGACTTGCATCACTGGGTTTTCTTATCCATAAGGCATTGCAGATCTCAAATTTTGGCTAAAAAGTTTCTTCATTCTGTGAGCAAAGGTTTGGAGCCTGGGGTATCCACAAATGTCCTACCATTCAGATTTCCCAAGTTTGTCTTGATAAAGATTATACCCCATTTATGTGTGTAGGTCCTGCACTGTGACAGTAAAGGCCCCAAAATGCAACATTTACAAATCCATTGTTAAGGGGTGAAGGTTGTCTGAAAATGTGGGGTTAAACCTAGCTTTCACATTCGAGGAAGTCAAGCTGGAGAATTTGAGACTAGCAAGGGGCAAGACACTGGTTCCAGATGGATTCCTGTCTGAGTTATATATTAAAGAACCAGTGATATGGCCTCCTTTGTCTGCAGCTGTTAAGTCACGGCCTTTATGCTTATGGTCCTCTGTCCTAGTACTGGTGTTTAAGAAGGGGGACAAGAATAATCCACCCTGTGTAGACCCATTTCCTTTCTTGATTCTGTTGTGAGAGTGATTGGATGACTTGTTTTTAATTTTGAATAAATATACAATGGCAAGATCAGGCTCGATCCATAAGGCTTTCATGGATCTTTCTTCAGCTTTTGACCCAGTTAATCTTTCGAAGCTGTGGAACATTCTCTTTGTGTTACGGGTCAATCAGGACCTTTATCTTTTTTTGATGGATGTCCATATGGATACTAATGCTTCAGTATGTTATGCCAGAAACTCTTATTGTTCAAGATCTATCTTTTGGTATAATTAACGATGCCAATTAAGGATGTATTCTTGTGCCATTTCTAGTTACTTTATTCATTAACAGTTTAGAGAGCACTTTATTAGCATCAGGAGCAGACTGCCCCCTGGAAAATACCTATTCCAGTTCTGCTTTAAGTGGACAATGCTGTTCTTTTAGCAAGGACTGTCATGGGATTGCAAATTCTTCTTGACTGTGTCTCTTTTATGGAAGGTCTAGATTCGTCAACTTATTTTAATAAATCTTTTATTGTGATTAATGGCCCTAGATCTACTAAAACAGGGCCTTGTGAGTTCAAGGTCATATCTTACAGAAGGTTCCTTTTTAAAGCATTTTGTTTGATTAACAACTCAGTTGGAAGCCCCTTATTGAAGCAAGAAATATGGAATTGAAGTGGTTGATCTCTTCAGTCACTGGTTTTGCATCCAGGTTGGGCAGGCAACCTTTGAAAGCATTATTGAAGGCCTACCAAGCAACATGTATTTCGAAGGTTGCTTCTGGTAGACACATTTGGGGGTATATAAATTGATCCCAACTTCAGGTTTGCAAACGCAAATTCTTTTGGCAGTTTTGAGTGTGCCACAAGGTGTGCCTTCTTTTGTAGTGCATGTGAAACTAGGTGCAAATTATCTTTCTGACACCTTGGCACTCTGCCCCCTTCTCTGCTGGGTTTCTCTCTAGTGCAGTGGGGACACCCAATTACATAGAGGCATCTTGCTTAATTGTCTCTCTATGGACAATGTCAAGAGGATGCCTGAGCTTAGTTACATCAAGAATTCTTTCTCAGCAATATGGAGTCAGGAGTTGTTTGATAATCCAATGTCCTTGGTTAGAAGTGATTTATTTTATTTTATTTTTTATTTTACAGAGTTTTATATAGCGCGAACTTGACCCTAATTGGGTATCAGAGCGCTTTACATAGCACCAGTTGCATTACATGAGGACACGTTCATTTTTGTTAGGCACGGGGAGATTAAGTGATTTGCCCAGAATCACAGGATGTTCAGCGTCATTGCCGAGACTCGAACCCAGTTCTCCAGATTCGAGGTCGACCGCCCTAGCCGTTAGGCCAACAATACATTTTTCATTGAGGCGACAGGGTGAAAGGAAAAGCCTAGAACTTTCTAAAGTCTCAGTCAGAGGTACGTACTCCTATAAACTGCTCCTATTATGAAGCGGTATCTCACTGCAGTAATTAAGAACCATCACTGCTTTTTGCTTAAAAAGTTCAGGATGAATTTAGTACATTTGTTATTCGTAGTTCTAAAACCTCTGGGTGAAATGCAAAATCTAGGTATCTGTGGTTGCGACCTTATGTCTCTTCAAGATATCCTACACTTCGTGATGTTTTGCAAATATTATGAGAAACCAAGGTGAGATTTTATGATTCCTGTTTTAAAAGGTTGTCATTTTAATCAGGTGCGTCAGCATTGGTATTTTTGCAGTGTTGTTTGTTTTTTTGTTGCAAGTATTTTAAGTCGCTAATTAATTATAATTATTACTTTGAATTGTTTGACGAGTAGTGTGTCTAGTGTTCTATGGAATTAACCTGTATGGGGAGGCTCATCGAATGTATTGGCTTGATTATTTGCTGTTTAGTATGTGCATCTCAATTTTTTGATGCATTTATGTCTGCTTTATAATGTTTGTATCTTTTATAGTTAACTTGAGTTTAGCTGAATAAAGATTATGATGATGATGAACATTAACAAATCAAAGTTTTCCATTCACAACCAACCTTTTTTGCAATGTGGGTAGCTTTGGATTTTGGGCCAGTGCTCAGTCATCACACGCGGAAACGTACCATTTCTGAAAACTAGAGCACCCATGCGAGTCCAGAATGGTGTGTCTCACATGGATTGCATGACGTTTTCTTGCCCATACAACCTTGAAAATCTCAAACTTTGGCTAAAAACGTGTTTTCCCTGCATTTCTCTGAAAGAAAGTTCTATAATTTTCGGGGAACCATAAATTTCCTAATATACCATACTTGTGCCGATAAAAATATTACCCCACTTGTATAGTTGGGCCCAGTTCCAGCAGCAGGAAAGGCCCCAAAACACAACATGGATAGATAACATTGTACCACTCAACATGTGTTTTCCCTGCATTTCTCTTAAAGAAAGTTCTATGATTTTCGGGGAACCACAAATTTCCTAATACCCCATACTTGTGCCGATAAAAATATTACCCCACTTGTGTAGGTGGGCCCAGTTCCAGCAGCAGGAAAGGCCCCAAAACACAACATTGACAGATAAAATGTTACCACTCAAAAATAAGCCTGTTTTTGCAATATTGGTAGCTGTGGATTTTGTCCCTGGGCTTGGCTGCCACTCAGGAATATCTACCAAATCCAGGCATTTCTGAAAACTAGACACCCAGGAGAATCCAAGGTGGTCTCGCTTGTGTAGATACCTCCACCTTTTCTTATCCACAATGCTCTTCAAACCACAAACTTTGGCAAAAAACATACATTTTCCTCACATTTCGGGGAGCAAAAGTTCTGTAATCTGTGACGATCCACAGAATCCCTAACAAATGTCTTGGTTTGGTATACTTCCCTGCTTGGGCCCATTCTGGGGTGGGGGCACAGGCTAATGCATGGGCAGGTCACACCACCCCTACTTCTTTTCCCGCCTTTTTACCCTGGTGTCTAGTGTGCTTTCTGCCCCATAGGGGGCAGCCTGAGGGTAAACAATCTCGATTCACCTTCTAGGTGGAACAGAAAGTCTGCCATGGCCCGGGTGGAGGTGCCACAAGGTGTTGCCCATGGAGTGTCTCCCCCCCCTAAAATATTAGAGTAAAAAAAACTTTCCCTGATGTCAAGTCAAGTCAAGTCAATAAATTTATATAGCGTGCTACATACCCAGAGGGTCTCAAGGCGCTTGAAGAAGGGTGGGGAATTACTTGTCAAATATCCACGTTTTAAGTTGATTTCTGAATGCTAGGTGGTTCTGAGTAAGGCGAAGGTGAGTGGGAAGTGAGTTCCAGGTTTTCGCTGCCAGGTAGGAGAAGGATCTGCCTTCCATGGTGGTTTTGTTGATGCGAGGTACAGTGGCAAGGGCTTGGTTGGAGGATCGTAGCTGGCGGGAGGGGGTGTAGAAGGACAGTCGTGTGTTGAGGCATTCGGGTCCGATTTCGTAGAGTGCTTTGTGTGCGTGGGTTAGGAGCCGGAAAGTAATCCTCTTATTGACGGGGAGCCAGTGGAGGTTTTTCAGGTGACCAGAGATGTGTTCTTTACGCGGGATGTCTAATATGAGCCTGGCTGAAGCGTTCTGGATGTGTTGGAGGTTTTTCTGGAGTTTTGCGGTGGTACCGGCGTAGAGGGTGTTTCCGTAGTCCAGTCGGCTCGTGACCAGAGCGTGGGTGACCGTTTTCCTAGTTTCGGTGGGGATCCAGCAAAATGTTTTTTTGAGCATGCGAAGAATGTTGAAGCAAGATGAAGAAACGGCGTTGACTTGTCTGTTCATCGAGAGTGAGGAATCCAGGATGATGCCCAGGTTCCGTGCGTGGTCCGTCGGGATGGGTGCTTTTCCAAGGGCCTCTGGCCACCAAGAGTCATCCCCGGCGGTGGGGGAGGTGCCTAGGATGAGGACTTCTGTTTTGTCTGAGTTCAGTTTCAGGCGGCTGTGTTTCATCCAGTCGGCTACTTCTTTCATTCCTTCATGCAGGTTGGTTTTGGCAGTGTTCGGGTCTCTGGTGAGAGATAGGATCAGTTGAGTGTCATCGGCATAGGAGATGATGTTGAGGTTGTGTTGGCGTGCGATGACCGCGAGGGGGCTCATGTATACGTTGAAGAGGGTGGGGCTGAGTGAAGATCCTTGTGGTACGCCGCAAATGACTGCAGTGGCCTCTGACTTGAATGGTGGAAGGCGGACTCTCTGAGTTCTTCAGGTGAGGAACGAGGTGATCCATTCCAGTGCTTTTCCTTGGATTCCTACGTTTCTGAGGCGCTGTAGAAGGGTGCTATGGCAGACTGTGTCGAAGGCAGCGGAGAGGTCGAGGAGGATGAGGGCGACTGTGTCTCCATTGTCCAGTAGAGTTCGAATGTCGTCTGTTGCTGCGATGAGGGCGGTTTCAGTGCTGTGCTTGGCTCGGAAGCCGGATTGTGAGGAGTCGAGTGATTTGTTGGTTTCGAGGAAGGCGGAGAGCTGGTTGTTGACCGCTTTCTCGATGACTTTGGCCGGGAATGGAAGGAGTGAGATGGGGCGGTAGTTTTTGAGTTCGGTGGGGTCAGCTGTGGGTTTCTTCAGGAGGGCGCTGAGTTCGGCATGTTTCCAGCTTTCCGGGAAGGTTGCGGAGTTGAGGGAGCAGTTGATGACGTCTCGGAGATGCGGTGCTATAATGGAGTTTGCTTTGTTAAAGATGTGGTGAGGGCATGGGTCTGTGGGGGATCCTGAGTGGATAGAGTTCATCAGACGGATGGTGTCCTCAGTGGAGATTGGCTTCCAGTCATTGAGGGTGTTCAAGGGGGGTGGGGGTCCTGCAGGGGGTTGGGTGGGTTGGTCTTCGGGTCGGTTGTCGAAGCTGTTGTGGATGTCTGCAATTTTGTTGTGGAAGAATGAGGCTAGGGAGTCACAGAGGGCTTGAGTGGGGGTGATGTCGTTGGAGTTGGCTGAGGGGTTGGTAAATTCCTTGACGATGTTGAATAATTCCTTGCTGTTGTGGGCGTTGTTATCTAGTCGGTCCTTGAAAGCAGCTTTCTTGGCATTCCAGATCAGTTGGTGGTGTATGCGGGTGGCGTTTTTGAAGGCGTCCTTGGTGCTGGTGGTTGGGTCTTTTTTCCAGGCCTTCTCAAGGGAGCGACAGAGTTTCTTGGATTTCTTAAGATCATCGTTGAACCAGGAGGCCTTCTTGCTGCCTAGTTTGATTTGTCGTTTTTTCAGTGGTGCTAGGATGTCGGCGCTGTTGGATATCCATTGGGTGAGGTTGGTGGCGGCTTGGTCGGGGTTTGAGGAGTGGGCTGGGGGGTTTAGAAGAAGCGATGAGGAGATTTGGTCGATGGTGATTTTGTTCCAGTTTCTTTGCAGAGTGGGTTGGGGGTGGTTATTGGATGTGGACTTGTTGTAGGTAAAGTGAACGCAGCTGTGGTCAGTCCAAAGGAGAGCTGTGGTGTGGCTGAAGGAGATATGTTTGCTGGAGGTGAAGATAGGGTCGAGTGTGTGACCTGCGATGTGGGTGGGGGTAGTGACAAGTTGTTTAAGTCCGAGGTTGGCGAGGTTGTCCAAAAGGGTGGTGGTGTTGCGGTCGTTGTTCTTTTCAAGGTGAAAGTTGAGGTCTCCCAAAAGGATGTAATCTTCGGAGGGGAGCGCATGTGGAGTGATGAAGTCCGTGATGTCTTCACTGAATTGTGTGCGGGGTCCTGGAGGCCTGTAAAGGAGGGTGCCTCTGAGTGTGGTCTTGGGGTCGATGTGGATCTGGAAGTGAAGGTGTTCAGTGTTGGCGAGATTGACGTCTGAGCTGGTTGAGATGCGGATGGATTTCTTATGGACGATAGCGATGCCTCCTCCTGTATGTCCGGTACGGTCCTTGCGAATGATCTTATAGCTTTCCGGGATGGCAATGGTGATGTCTGGGGCTGATGTGGTGTTCATCCAAGTTTCTGTTAGGAAGGCGACGTCAGGAGAGATGGTGTCTAGTAGATTCCAGAGGTCGATGGCGTGCCTGTGGACAGAGCGGGTGTTGAGCAGGATGCATTGTAGGTGGTTGGGGTCGGATATCTGTTGTGTGTTCGTAGATGAGGAGTTGTTCTTGGTGCCGTCGAACTTGCAGGAATTGCAGGAGAAGGGTCCATGGGTGTGTCCAGGAGCGGCTTGGGCGCAGTAGGGGGAGCGGCCGGGGTTAAGGGCTAGGAGGGTGGTGGCACCGTAAGAAATGCGGGAGGGGTGGGCATTACGAGGACCAGGGGGTCTGGCGCTGGGCGCGGTCCAGGCGCGGACGGGCGTAGACGGGCTTACCTTTGGCGCACCTTCGGCGCGGATTGGGCGCGGTCGCTGCGCGTGAACGCTGCACGCAAATGCATCTGACATATGTGGATGGTGGAAGGGGAGGGGCGAGGAAGGGTCTGCAGGGAGGCGGGGTGGAGATCAGGGGAAGGAGTCAACAACAAACAAAATGGCAGCAGCAAGCAGGCAATCTCAAAACAACACAGGGGCACAATGGAGGCGAGCGCGATGCAAAATCACAGCACAAATGCAGGCAATAATGTATTTTCAGGCAGCACGTTACTGACTAGTCGCTTCTCTTAAAAATGCTACTTGTCTAAGTAAATGCTCGGCGGTCTAGCGCTATTAATGTTACTTATCTAAATGAATGCTCGGCGGTCTAGCGCTAATCCCAGACTAGGCGCTTCTTTTCAAGAATGCAGGCTCAGGCAGGGAGTGAGACCGGGTCTCCAGGAGGCAAGGAGCAGTGAGTGGAGCGGCCGCTTCTGCTGAAAGCAGGACGGTCACAGCGCGATAGAGGTGGGGCAGCGAGGTCAGTATCAGTGGGAGGGAGGGTCTGCAGGGAGGCGGGGTGGAGATCAGGGGAAGGAGTCAACAACAAACAAAATGGCAGCATCAAGCAGGCAATCTCAAAACAACACAGGGGCACAATGGAGGCGAGCGCGATGCAAAATCACAGCACAAATGCAGGCAATAATGTATTTTCAGGCAGCACGTTACTGACTAGTCGCTTCTCTTAAAAATGCTACTTGTCTAAGTAAATGCTCGGCGGTCTAGCGCTACTAATGCTACTTGTCTAAGTAAATGCTTGGCGGTCTAGCGCTATTAATGTTACTTATCTAAATGAATGCTCGGCGGTCTAGCGCTAATCCCAGACTAGGCGCTTCTTTTCAAGAATGCAGGCTCAGGCAGGGAGTGAGACCGGGTCTCCAGGAGGCAAGGAGCAGTGAGTGGAGCGGCCGCTTCTGCTGAAAGCAGGACGGTGAGCTTTCTGACACATCTCCCCTCCCAGAGGTGTAGACTGGGTTTAAAAACCTTTATATAATCAGTGAACAGGTTTTTAAGTGTTCAGAAATATGGCGCTCAGCTTATCACGGTAAGTATTAAGATGTCGTGGTATGGAATTAGGTGCTTCTTGGCAGAGGAAAACCTTAACCTCTGTAAGAGAGGAGGTTCAGGGCCCTCTCTCTAATGTAATTGGACAAGAATCCAGAGCACACTTAGTGTATCAAATCAAATTTCAATCTTCAAAATGGTCAAATGGTCAAAGCAATGGGATAGATCAAACAAACATAAGTTTTCAAAAGGTTTTATTGTTCAACAGTGTTCTTTCCTCAGAATCACTGTGCTTATCACTCTAGCCAGGTTAATCACCTGTACATCCTGATCAACTAAATTCTTCACTTCTTGGTGCCCGACCTCAGTTTCTCTCTGTAGTCGTCTTTGTCCTCCTCTCTGGCCTCTGCGGGTTTTGCGTGGGTTGGGTTTACTCTTGTTCGATTGGTAATTTTCATTGTCCTGACTTCCCGAGAAAAAGCAGTGCTAGTTCCGGTGGTTGTTGGCATCATTCTCGGATCCTGATTGGCGGTTGCGTTATCTTCAGGTTCACTCTCAGTTTCCGGAACACTGCTAAGAGAGGTGTTGCTTGAGGATATATTGGACGCTCCAGTTTTGGCAGTTTGTTGGTTGTTAGCTGGTTTACGGACTTGTTGGTCATATTTCTTGGCAAAAGTAAAAACTCTTCCTTCCCGGTAGTCAGCTTCATCTCTTCGTATCTGTCTTGCCTTGCGGTCCTTGAGATCATTTTGATGTTTGATCAGGATGTCTTCCAGAATTTTATAGTTTTTTTCGGTTGCATCCTTGAGATTAAGGGCTTCTATCTCCTTCTCTAGTTCCACAATTTCTGCCTGTAATTTCGTTACTTTTCGGTCTGCATTTTCTATTAGGATTCTCATTAGGTTGGTAGACCGAAAAGTAACGAAATTACAGGCCCTTAATCTCAAGGATGCAACCGAAAAAAACTATAAAATTCTGGAAGACATCCTGATCAAACATCAAAATGATCTCAAGGACCGCAAGGCAAGACAGATACGAAGAGATGAAGCTGACTACCGGGAAGGAAGAGTTTTTACTTTTGCCAAGAAATATGACCAACAAGTCCGTAAACCAGCTAACAACCAACAAACTGCCAAAACTGGAGCGTCCAATATATCCTCAAGCAACACCTCTCTTAGCAGTGTTCCGGAAACTGAGAGTGAACCTGAAGATAACGCAACCGCCAATCAGGATCCGAGAATGATGCCAACAACCTCCGGAACTAGCACTGCTTTTTCTCGGGAAGTCAGGACAATGAAAATTACCAATCGAACAAGAGTAAACCCAACCCACGCAAAACCCGCAGAGGCCAGAGAGGAGGACAAAGACGACTACAGAGAGAAACTGAGGTCGGGCACCAAGAAGTGAAGAATTTAGTTGATCAGGATGTACAGGTGATTAACCTGGCTAGAGTGATAAGCACAATGATTCTGAGGAAAGAACACTGTTGAACAATAAAACCTTTTGAAAACTTATGTTTGTTTGATCTATCCCATTGCTTTGACCATTTGACCATTTTGAAGATTGAAATTTGATTTGATACACTAAGTGTGCTCTGGATTCTTGTCCAATTACATTAGAGAGAGGTCCCTGAACCTCTTCTCTTACAGAGGTTAAGGTTTTCCTCTGCCAAGAAGCACCTAATTCCATACCACGACATCTTAATACTTACCGTGATAAGCTGAGCGCCATATTTCTGAACACTTAAAAACCTGTTCACTGATTATATAAAAATTCTTGACTCAGAAAGGCAGCCACTACGGTTCTCAACCCAGTTACTTCCAGATTCACAATGGATAGGGATAAGATCGTTTCCTAGATGTTTGAAAATCTCTCCAAAGGCACACATCCAACCACCACTAGGACAAGTGGAAATCAACAAACGGGAACCAGCTTGAAACAAAAATTTCTTAAACTAGAACGACTTAAAAAAACGGAAAATTCGCGCTGGTGGGATGGCGCAACTTTGAAGCAATATCTGAGGGTACAAAGAATTCCGAGAGGTCTTCGCTCACAAACCTTTCCGACCTTTGATGACCTCGACAACGACCTTCTGAATAAATGGGAGGAATCAGTAACCATGAACTCTACCAACCTAATGAGAATCCTAATAGAAAATGCAGACCGAAAAGTAACGAAATTACAGGCAGAAATTGTGGAACTAGAGAAGGAGATAGAAGCCCTTAATCTCAAGGATGCAACCGAAAAAAACTATAAAATTCTGGAAGACATCCTGATCAAACATCAAAATGATCTCAAGGACCGCAAGGCAAGACAGATACGGAGAGATGAAGCTGACTACCGGGAAGGAAGAGTTTTTACTTTTGCCAAGAAATATGACCAACAAGTCCGTAAACCAGCTAACAACCAACAAACTGCCAAAACTGGAGCGTCCAATATATCCTCAAGCAACATCTCTCTTAGCAGTGTTCCGGAAACTGAGAGTGAACCTGAAGATAACGCAACCGCCAATCAGGATCCGAGAATGATGCCAACAACCTCCGGAACTAGCACTGCTTTTTCTCGGGAAGTCAGGACAATGAAAATTACCAATCGAACAAGAGTAAACCCAACCCACGCAAAACCCGCAGAGGCCAGAGAGGAGGACAAAGACGACTACAGAGAGAAACTGAGGTCGGGCACCAAGAAGTGAAGAATTTAGTTGATCAGGATGTACAGGTGATTAACCTGGCTAGAGTGATAAGCACAGTGATTCTGAGGAAAGAACACTGTTGAACAATAAAACCTTTTGAAAACTTATGTTTGTTTGATCTATCCCATTGCTTTGACCATTTGACCATTTTGAAGATTGAAATTTGATTTGATACACTAAGTGTGCTCTGGATTCTTGTCCAATTACATTAGAGAGAGGTCCCTGAACCTCTTCTCTTACAGAGGTTAAGGTTTTCCTCTGCCAAGAAGCACCTAATTCCATACCACGACATCTTAATACTTACCGTGATAAGCTGAGCGCCATATTTCTGAACACTTAAAAACCTGTTCACTGATTATATAAAAATTCTTGACTCAGAAAGGCAGCCACTACGGTTCTCAACCCAGTTACTTCCAGATTCACAATGGATAGGGATAAGATCGCCTCCGAGATGTTTGAAAATCTCTCCAAAGGCACACATCCAACCACCACTAGGACAAGTGGAAATCAACAAACGGGAACCAGCTTGAAACAAACATTTCTTAAACTAGAACGACTTAAAAAAACGGAAAATTTGCGCTGGTGGGATGGCGCAACTTTGAAGCAATATCTGAGGGTACAAAGAATTCCGAGAGGTCTTCGCTCACAAACCTTTCCGACCTTTGATGACCTCAACGACGACCTCCTGAATAAATGGGAGGAATCAGTAACCATGAACTCTACCAACCTAATGAGAATCCTAATAGAAAATGCAGACCGAAAAGTAACGAAATTACAGGCAGAAATTGTGGAACTAGAGAAGGAGATAGAAGCCCTTAATCTCAAGGATGCAACCGAAAAAAACTATAAAATTCTGGAAGACATCCTGATCAAACATCAAAATGATCTCAAGGACCGCAAGGCAAGACAGATACGAAGAGATGAAGCTGACTACCGGGAAGGAAGAGTTTTTACTTTTGCCAAGAAATATGACCAACAAGTCCGTAAACCAGCTAACAACCAACAAACTGCCAAAACTGGAGCGTCCAATATATCCTCAAGCAACACCTCTCTTAGCAGTGTTCCGGAAACTGAGAGTGAACCTGAAGATAACGCAACCGCCAATCAGGATCCGAGAATGATGCCAACAACCTCCGGAACTAGCACTGCTTTTTCTCGGGAAGTCAGGACAATGAAAATTACCAATCGAACAAGAGTAAACCCAACCCACGCAAAACCCGCAGAGGCCAGAGAGGAGGACAAAGACGACTACAGAGAGAAACTGAGGTCGGGCACCAAGAAGTGAAGAATTTAGTTGATCAGGATGTACAGGTGATTAACCTGGCTAGAGTGATAAGCACAGTGATTCTGAGGAAAGAACACTGTTGAACAATAAAACCTTTTGAAAACTTATGTTTGTTTGATCTATCCCATTGCTTTGACCATTTGACCATTTTGAAGATTGAAATTTGATTTGATACACTAAGTGTGCTCTGGATTCTTGTCCAATTACATTAGAGAGAGGTCCCTGAACCTCTTCTCTTACAGAGGTTAAGGTTTTCCTCTGCCAAGAAGCACCTAATTCCATACCACGACATCTTAATACTTACCGTGATAAGCTGAGCGCCATATTTCTGAACACTTAAAAACCTGTTCACTGATTATATAAAAATTCTTGGCTCAGAAAGGCAGCCACTACGGTTCTCAACCCAGTTACTTCCAGATTCACAATGGATAGGGATAAGATCGCCTCCGAGATGTTTGAAAATCTCTCCAAAGGCACACATCCAACCACCACTAGGACAAGTGGAAATCAACAAACGGGAACCAGCTTGAAACAAAAATTTCTTAAACTAGAACGACTTAAAAAAACGGAAAATTCGCGCTGGTGGGATGGTGCAACTTTGAAGCAATATCTGAGGGTACAAAGAATTCCGAGAGGTCTTCGCTCACAAACCTTTCCGACCTTTGATGACCTCGACGACGACCTCCTGAATAAATGGGAGGAATCAGTAACCATGAACTCTACCAACCTAATGAGAATCCTAATAGAAAATGCAGACCGAAAAGTAACGAAATTACAGGCAGAAATTGTGGAACTAGAGAAGGAGATAGAAGCCCTTAATCTCAAGGATGCAACCGAAAAAAACTATAAAATTCTGGAAGACATCCTGATCAAACATCAAAATGATCTCAAGGACCGCAAGGCAAGACAGATACGAAGAGATGAAGCTGACTACCGGGAAGGAAGAGTTTTTACTTTTGCCAAGAAATATGACCAACAAGTCCGTAAACCAGCTAACAACCAACAAACTGCCAAAACTGGAGCGTCCAATATATCCTCAAGCAACATCTCTCTTAGCAGTGTTCCGGAAACTGAGAGTGAACCTGAAGATAACGCAACCGCCAATCAGGATCCGAGAATGATGCCAACAACCTCCGGAACTAGCACTGCTTTTTCTCGGGAAGTCAGGACAATGAAAATTACCAATCGAACAAGAGTAAACCCAACCCACGCAAAACCCGCAGAGGCCAGAGAGGAGGACAAAGACGACTACAGAGAGAAACTGAGGTCGGGCACCAAGAAGTGAAGAATTTAGTTGATCAGGATGTACAGGTGATTAACCTGGCTAGAGTGATAAGCACAGTGATTCTGAGGAAAGAACACTGTTGAACAATAAAACCTTTTGAAAACTTATGTTTGTTTGATCTATCCCATTGCTTTGACCATTTGACCATTTTGAAGATTGAAATTTGATTTGATACACTAAGTGTGCTCTGGATTCTTGTCCAATTACATTAGAGAGAGGTCCCTGAACCTCTTCTCTTACAGAGGTTAAGGTTTTCCTCTGCCAAGAAGCACCTAATTCCATACCACGACATCTTAATACTTACCGTGATAAGCTGAGCGCCATATTTCTGAACACTTAAAAACCTGTTCACTGATTATATAAAAATTCTTGACTCAGAAAGGCAGCCACTACGGTTCTCAACCCAGTTACTTCCAGATTCACAATGGATAGGGATAAGATCGCCTCCGAGATGTTTGAAAATCTCTCCAAAGGCACACATCCAACCACCACTAGGACAAGTGGAAATCAACAAACGGGAACCAGCTTGAAACAAAAATTTCTTAAACTAGAACGACTTAAAAAAACAGAAAATTTGCGCTGGTGGGATGGCGCAACTTTGAAGCAATATCTGAGGGTACAAAGAATTCCGAGAGGTCTTCGCTCACAAACCTTTCCGACCTTTGATGACCTCAACGACGACCTCCTGAATAAATGGGAGGAATCAGTAACCATGAACTCTACCAACCTAATGAGAATCCTAATAGAAAATGCAGACCGAAAAGTAACGAAATTACAGGCAGAAATTGTGGAACTAGAGAAGGAGATAGAAGCCCTTAATCTCAAGGATGCAACCGAAAAAAACTATAAAATTCTGGAAGACATCCTGATCAAACATCAAAATGATCTCAAGGACCGCAAGGCAAGACAGATACGAAGAGATGAAGCTGACTACCGGGAAGGAAGAGTTTTTACTTTTGCCAAGAAATATGACCAACAAGTCCGTAAACCAGCTAACAACCAACAAACTGCCAAAACTGGAGCGTCCAATATATCCTCAAGCAACACCTCTCTTAGCAGTGTTCCGGAAACTGAGAGTGAACCTGAAGATAATGCAACCGCCAATCAGGATCCGAGAATGATGCCAACAACCTCCGGAACTAGCACTGCTTTTTCTCGGGAAGTCAGGACAATGAAAATTACCAATCGAACAAGAGTAAACCCAACCCACGCAAAACCCGCAGAGGCCAGAGAGGAGGACAAAGACGACTACAGAGAGAAACTGAGGTCGGGCACCAAGAAGTGAAGAATTTAGTTGATCAGGATGTACAGGTGATTAACCTGGCTAGAGTGATAAGCACAGTGATTCTGAGGAAAGAACACTGTTGAACAATAAAACCTTTTGAAAACTTATGTTTGTTTGATCTATCCCATTGCTTTGACCATTTGACCATTTTGAAGATTGAAATTTGATTTGATACACTAAGTGTGCTCTGGATTCTTGTCCAATTACATTAGAGAGAGGTCCCTGAACCTCTTCTCTTACAGAGGTTAAGGTTTTCCTCTGCCAAGAAGCACCTAATTCCATACCACGACATCTTAATACTTACCGTGATAAGCTGAGCGCCATATTTCTGAACACTTAAAAACCTGTTCACTGATTATATAAAAATTCTTGACTCAGAAAGGCAGCCACTACGGTTCTCAACCCAGTTACTTCCAGATTCACAATGGATAGGGATAAGATCGCCTCCGAGATGTTTGAAAATCTCTCCAAAGGCACACATCCAACCACCACTAGGACAAGTGGAAATCAACAAACGGGAACCAGCTTGAAACAAAAATTTCTTAAACTAGAACGACTTAAAAAAACGGAAAATTCGCGCTGGTGGGATGGCGCAACTTTGAAGCAATATCTGAGGGTACAAAGAATTCCGAGAGGTCTTCGCTCACAAACCTTTCCGACCTTTGATGACCTCGACGACGACCTCCTGAATAAATGGGAGGAATCAGTAACCATGAACTCTACCAACCTAATGAGAATCCTAATAGAAAATGCAGACCGAAAAGTAACGAAATTACAGGCAGAAATTGTGGAACTAGAGAAGGAGATAGAAGCACTTAATCTCAAGGATGCAACCGAAAAAAACTATAAAATTCTGGAAGACATCCTGATCAAACATCAAAATGATCTCAAGGACTGCAAGGCAAGACAGATACGAAGAGATGAAGCTGACTACCGGGAAGGAAGAGTTTTTACTTTTGCCAAGAAATATGACCAACAAGTCCGTAAACCAGCTAACAACCAACAAACTGCCAAAACTGGAGCGTCCAATATATCCTCAAGCAACACCTCTCTTAGCAGTGTTCCGGAAACTGAGAGTGAACCTGAAGATAACGCAACCGCCAATCAGGATCCGAGAATGATGCCAACAACCTCCGGAACTAGCACTGCTTTTTCTCGGGAAGTCAGGACAATGAAAATTACCAATCGAACAAGAGTAAACCCAACCCACGCAAAACCCGCAGAGGCCAGAGAGGAGGACAAAGACGACTACAGAGAGAAACTGAGGTCGGGCACCAAGAAGTGAAGAATTTAGTTGATCAGGATGTACAGGTGATTAACCTGGCTAGAGTGATAAGCACAGTGATTCTGAGGAAAGAACACTGTTGAACAATAAAACCTTTTGAAAACTTATGTTTGTTTGATCTATCCCATTGCTTTGACCATTTGACCATTTTGAAGATTGAAATTTGATTTGATACACTAAGTGTGCTCTTGATTCTTGTCCAATTACATTAGAGAGAGGTCCCTGAACCTCTTCTCTTACAGAGGTTAAGGTTTTCCTCTGCCAAGAAGCACCTAATTCCATACCACGACATCTTAATACTTACCGTGATAAGCTGAGCGCCATATTTCTGAACACTTAAAAACCTGTTCACTGATTATATAAAAATTCTTGACTCAGAAAGGCAGCCACTACGGTTCTCAACCCAGTTACTTCCAGATTCACAATGGATAGGGATAAGATCGCCTCCGAGATGTTTGAAAATCTCTCCAAAGGCACACATCCAACCACCACTAGGACAAGTGGAAATCAACAAACGGGAACCAGCTTGAAACAAAACTTTCTTAAACTAGAACGACTTAAAAAAACGGAAAATTCGCGCTGGTGGGATGGCGCAACTTTGAAGCAATATCTGAGGGTACAAAGAATTCCGAGAGGTCTTCGCTCACAAACCTTTCCGACCTTTGATGACCTCAACGACGACCTCCTGAATAAATGGGAGGAATCAGTAACCATGAACTCTACCAACCTAATGAGAATCCTAATAGAAAATGCAGACCGAAAAGTAACGAAATTACAGGCAGAAATTGTGGAACTAGAGAAGGAGATAGAAGCCCTTAATCTCAAGGATGCAACCGAAAAAAACTATAAAATTCTGGAAGACATCCTGATCAAACATCAAAATGATCTCAAGGACCGCAAGGCAAGACAGATACGAAGAGATGAAGCTGACTACCGGGAAGGAAGAGTTCTTACTTTTGCCAAGAAATATGACCAACAAGTCCGTAAACCAGCTAACAACCAACAAACTGCCAAAACTGGAGCGTCCAATATATCCTCAAGCAACACCTCTCTTAGCAGTGTTCCGGAAACTGAGAGTGAACCTGAAGATAACGCAACCGCCAATCAGGATCCGAGAAGGATGCCAACAACCTCCGGAACTAGCACTGCTTTTTCTCGGGAAGTCAGGACAATGAAAATTACCAATCGAACAAGAGTAAACCCAACCCACGCAAAACCCGCAGAGGCCAGAGAGGAGGACAAAGACGACTACAGAGAGAAACTGAGGTCGGGCACCAAGAAGTGAAGAATTTAGTTGATCAGGATGTACAGGTGATTAACCTGGCTAGAGTGATAAGCACAGTGATTCTGAGGAAAGAACACTGTTGAACAATAAAACCTTTTGAAAACTTATGTTTGTTTGATCTATCCCATTGCTTTGACCATTTGACCATTTTGAAGATTGAAATTTGATTTGATACACTAAGTGTGCTCTGGATTCTTGTCCAATTACATTAGAGAGAGGTCCCTGAACCTCTTCTCTTACAGAGGTTAAGGTTTTCCTCTGCCAAGAAGCACCTAATTCCATACCACGACATCTTAATACTTACCGTGATAAGCTGAGCGCCATATTTCTGAACACTTAAAAACCTGTTCACTGATTATATAAAAATTCTTGACTCAGAAAGGCAGCCACTACGGTTCTCAACCCAGTTACTTCCAGATTCACAATGGATAGGGATAAGATCGCTTCCGAGATGTTTGAAAATCTCTCCAAAGGCACACATCCAACCACCACTAGGACAAGTGGAAATCAACAAACGGGAACCAGCTTGAAACAAAAATTTCTTAAACTAGAACGACTTAAAAAAACGGAAAATTCGCGCTGGTGGGATGGCGCAACTTTGAAGCAATATCTGAGGGTACAAAGAATTCCGAGAGGTCTTCGCTCACAAACCTTTCCGACCTTTGATGACCTCGACGACGACCTCCTGAATAAATGGGAGGAATCAGTAACCATGAACTCTACCAACCTAATGAGAATCCTAATAGAAAATGCAGACCGAAAAGTAACGAAATTACAGGCAGAAATTGTGGAACTAGAGAAGGAGATAGAAGCCCTTAATCTCAAGGATGCAACCGAAAAAAACTATAAAATTCTGGAAGACATCCTGATCAAACATCAAAATGATCTCAAGGACCGCAAGGCAAGACAGATACGAAGAGATGAAGCTGACTACCGGGAAGGAAGAGTTTTTACTTTTGCCAAGAAATATGACCAACAAGTCCGTAAACCAGCTAACAACCAACAAACTGCCAAAACTGGAGCGTCCAATATATCCTCAAGCAACACCTCTCTTAGCAGTGTTCCGGAAACTGAGAGTGAACCTGAAGATAACGCAACCGCCAATCAGGATCCGAGAATGATGCCAACAACCTCCGGAACTAGCACTGCTTTTTCTCGGGAAGTCAGGACAATGAAAATTACCAATCGAACAAGAGTAAACCCAACCCACGCAAAACCCGCAGAGGCCAGAGAGGAGGACAAAGACGACTACAGAGAGAAACTGAGGTCGGGCACCAAGAAGTGAAGAATTTAGTTGATCAGGATGTACAGGTGATTAACCTGGCTAGAGTGATAAGCACAGTGATTCTGAGGAAAGAACACTGTTGAACAATAAAACCTTTTGAAAACTTATGTTTGTTTGATCTATCCCATTGCTTTGACCATTTGACCATTTTGAAGATTGAAATTTGATTTGATACACTAAGTGTGCTCTGGATTCTTGTCCAATTACATTAGAGAGAGGTCCCTGAACCTCTTCTCTTACAGAGGTTAAGGTTTTCCTCTGCCAAGAAGCACCTAATTCCATACCACGACATCTTAATACTTACCGTGATAAGCTGAGCGCCATATTTCTGAACACTTAAAAACCTGTTCACTGATTATATAAAAATTCTTGACTCAGAAAGGCAGCCACTACGGTTCTCAACCCAGTTACTTCCAGATTCACAATGGATAGGGATAAGATCGCCTCCGAGATGTTTGAAAATCTCTCCAAAGGCACACATCCAACCACCACTAGGACAAGTGGAAATCAACAAACGGGAACCAGCTTGAAACAAAAATTTCTTAAACTAGAACGACTTAAAAAAACGGAAAATTCGCGCTGGTGGGATGGCGCAACTTTGAAGCAATATCTGAGGGTACAAAGAATTCCGAGAGGTCTTCGCTCACAAAACTTTCCGACCTTTGATGACCTCGACGACGACCTCCTGAATAAATGGGAGGAATCAGTAACCATGAACTCTACCAACCTAATGAGAATCCTAATAGAAAATGCAGACCGAAAAGTAACGAAATTACAGGCAGAAATTGTGGAACTAGAGAAGGAGATAGAAGCCCTTAATCTCAAGGATGCAACCGAAAAAAACTATAAAATTCTGTAAGACATCCTGATCAAACATCAAAATGATCTCAAGGACCGCAAGGCAAGACAGATACGAAGAGATGAAGCTGACTACCGGGAAGGAAGAGTTTTTACTTTTGCCAAGAAATATGACCAACAAGTCCGTAAACCAGCTAACAACCAACAAACTGCCAAAACTGGAGCGTCCAATATATCCTCAAGCAACACCTCTCTTAGCAGTGTTCCGGAAACTGAGAGTGAACCTGAAGATAACGCAACCGCCAATCAGGATCCGAGAATGATGCCAACAACCTCCGGAACTAGCACTGCTTTTTCTCGGGAAGTCAGGACAATGAAAATTACCAATCGAACAAGAGTAAACCCAACCCACGCAAAACCCGCAGAGGCCAGAGAGGAGGACAAAGACGACTACAGAGAGAAACTGAGGTCGGGCACCAAGAAGTGAAGAATTTAGTTGATCAGGATGTACAGGTGATTAACCTGGCTAGAGTGATAAGCACAGTGATTCTGAGGAAAGAACACTGTTGAACAATAAAACCTTTTGAAAACTTATGTTTGTTTGATCTATCCCATTGCTTTGACCATTTGACCATTTTGAAGATTGAAATTTGATTTGATACACTAAGTGTGCTCTGGATTCTTGTCCAATGGGTTTACAAACCTCCTGTATGCCCCCGGGGGGCAGAGAGTCTGTTTTCATGGCTTGGGCTGACTGAGATCACAAGCCCATGCCCATGGGGCCTCCCCATTACCCCCAACCCAACATTCACTGGCGTTGAGTGGGCTTTCTGCCCTCTAGGGTGGAGACGCACTGACTGGGGGTAACCACCCCCTATACCCCCACAGGGGACAGAAAGACTGGCATACACATGGTAAGAGGGATCACTGGTATGAAGATAGCACAGAGGACTTTAATAGGTCATCCTTTGCACTTAAGTGTCTAACTCTGCTGGTGAAACTTTCTTCAAAATGTACATTACTGGGTGAACCTGGCCAGGGCCGGACTGGGAACTGAATCCGGCCCTGGCAAACTGCCGGGCCGGGTGGGTATATGGGGGGATGGCCGAGCTGTTTGCCATCGCCGGTTTCGGATGATTCTGTTACAAGGAGCCATTATTCCCGGCCCCCACCCTGCCGGCCCACCGGGGAAATGCCCGGGGCCCACTATGTCCAGTCCGGCCCTAAACTTGGCCAGTCTTTGGATGTTTCGGAGATAAAGCACCTCCCCTTGCATGGTAAGGTTTTTCCATCTCAATGAAAGCATACTCCAAATTGGAGTGTTGCCAGATTGGACACTGGTTAATAATTACTCCAAAAAGCAAAATACCTTATCTGTTTCTTTGGACCAGACAAAAGCTGTTCTCTTCCTCAATTATTTTCTAATGCATCTTTCAATTTTAGAAAATAGATAAATGACACGCGTAAATCTCCTATCGAAATTTGTGAAACCCAAAAACCCTGAATTGCCATAACTTACATAGTAGTCAGCAACATGCTGATTTAATTTCATTCACACTTTAGTCCTTCAGTTGTAATAATACGCATGAAAAAGTTAATTGTGGTAGCATGCAAATAAAAAATACATTGCAGCAACAGGATGAGGTTCTCTTAAACATTGCAGCCCTACCTCGACTTATGAAATCTGAATCTCTAAAGTATGAGAGAAAATCAACATGTGATCTAGATAGACGATACAAAACACATCCATCCAAATATCATTGCAATACCTTATAAAAAAATACTGAAATGCTGTAGGAGATTGCAGAGTCCAAAAGGCATATTCGTATATTTGATTAATCCAGCCTTAGCACAGATGCCCCCTTCTACTCATCACCCTCTCTGATTTGATCAGATGATGAGCTCCTCTGCAATACAACTTTGTTAAGTATCTAACTAAAGAGCTAGAAACTACGTAGTATACTGTCTTTTTATTATGTGTTTTGAAAATATAGGCATGTTCTCAACGTTCCCCCCTCTCTTAGGAACAAATCAATAATGGGGAAGACACCGGACACCATGAAGCAATAGATACCTTATGATTTGTACATATTAAGACTAGATGTTTTTGGTATGTTTTCATATAGTCCATGGTAGATATATGTGCACAAAATTCAGGTATACTAAACTGCCACTTCCGTTGCACTGCTTTCCAAATTTCTAAAATGCACTGCACCCTGTCACCTGTAGACACATTGAATCCACTGAAAAACCAATTCATGTCTGTAAACCTCATACAAAAGAGGAACAAAGTTGGTGACAATCTTGCATGGTATGTGTTCCTGTGCAAGGGAGGCTGATGGAAATTACCAGGTTAAAAAAAAAACTATTAGAAATCACATGTTCAGCATGATCTCCCGACTAGCCAAGACTGGTCTGCACCCAGGAGTGGAAACCTTAGTAAGTGTAGATGTTAAAAATATATGGTTGATGTATATTTCCACCAGCCCAGGGGTGATATCTGTGACTACATGTACCCTTAACTGGATTTCCATTGCAGCTGCTTTCCAGATTACCAAAATACATTACACTCATTTATTGCCCACGGACGGGCACTACAATCCCAGAGACAACCCATAGATATTGGGTACTTCAATGCTCAGAAGATCTAGAGGAATAAGTCTGTGTGAGAGCGACTGGAGGAATTAGGATTGTTGAAAAAATGCTACAACTCGGACAAACATCATGTTTAACACAATCTTGCAGCTAGCTAGTCAGGGTGAGGAGGTATGGCTTACAGCAATAGAAATCTTAGGATGTAATGATACAAAAATATATGGTTGTGGTATATTTCCATGCAGCCCAGAGATTATATCTGAGACCAAAAGACAAGTACTCTAAACCAGCATTTCTCTTGTAGCTGTTGTCTAAAATGGACTGCACAGTTTATTGTCTGTGGACACCGAATGTATGAAATTATAACGCATGCTTTTACAACGCATGCTGTTACAACGCAGGTTTTACTACGCATACCTTTACAGCGCATTACACTTTGGGGTGCTGGTGCTGGATAGTGAATAGTTTAATTTACTATTCCAACTCCAGTCCCCGTGGACACTAGGGAAGGTGTTGGATAGTAAATTAAACGTATTCCCTATCCTAGAGCGCCCCCCAGTGTAATGCGTTGTAAAGGTATGCGTAGTAAAACCTGCGTTGTAATAGCTTTCCGGCGTAAAAGTTTTGTTGTAAAGGATGTTTCCTGTGGACACCTTAACCCAAACTGGTATATGAACAAAGTTGTGGGTCAAGTGTTGGCAGGGCCATAGTCCTGTGCTCGGAAGACTAGAAGGCATTGCTATGTTTTGGAAAAAATGCTAAAAATATTATAAATGTCTTGTCCAACATGATCTCCCAGAAAAAAGGTCAGAGTGAGGGAGGTCGGGCACCCCTCAATAGAAACCTTAGGATTTGTTGATATTAAAAGTAAACCATTGACCAAAATACACATAGCTTAACCTGGTATTTGTTTGCAGTTGCTTTCCAAATTTCCAAAATGCAGTGCACCTAATCTATTGCGTAGGGTACCCAGAACGCATAGAAATCAACACATGTCTGGTACCCTATCTGGTACCTCCATGTTCAGGAGACCCAGAGGAACAAGGCTTGGAAATCAAGCATTGGTACAAATATTTTTCTGCATTAATGAGAATCAAGGAAAATGCTAAAAACCTAAGAAGGGGCATGTTCAAAATATCCTACTGCCCAGCCAGACAGAGCAAGAGATGTCATCCTCACAGATTCATTCTGTCTTACAGAATTAGAAAATATATCATTGTTGCACTTTCCATATAGTTTGAAATCTGTTGTTAAATGAATTGTGCACCATGAAGAGTAATTCTGCCACTGCAGTAATGCATAACATACTATAGCCTTAAGTGCGCCGTAGCAGGCTATACCAGCCATTAAAGGATCGCTCCCGCGTTAAAAAGTAAGCAGGACTTTAATGGCCGGTATAGCCCAACTACGGAGGGCTATAAGGCTATTAGAACATTCTGCCACTTGAAGGCAGAATGTTCTAACAAATAAAACAAAGGCCTCCCGGAGCCTGAGGGGGTATAGATCCCCTCGGGCTCCGAGAGGCCTTTATAAAACAACATTGGAATATTGCTTTGTGGGCATTTACCGGCCTGTAGAATCTCGGAGCACTCCATTGTATTCAATGGAGTGCTCTTCATTCCAGTGTTTTAATAATAAATATTTTTTTGTGCACACTAAATTCTGTATGAAAAGTCACACATATTTGGTATTGCTAGACTCCACACATTTAGGGCAACGTTCCTTTGCTAGTGTTAAGGGATTAATATTTGTCCATATTAGAAATGCTAATAACATGAAGGTAGGAGGGGGCCCAAGGGGATTTAAAGACCGGGCAAAGACACGTTCCCTAACATAAATACATAACACAAAAGTGTCGATGGGTCTACAAAACATCACAAAATCTACCAAAGTATGTATCCTGACTATCCTATAAAGTACTACCAAAGAAAAAAGTGAAGATCACAAAAACGTGAAGGATACCCTCATCTCAATGTGATTTAAAAAGGATACCCATCAGTCTCCACACGGAACCACCCTTCATCATTTGGGATTCCTTAGAAATCAATCGCTTGGAGAGCTACTGGTAACTGAGGAAGCCTAGGACAAATCACTTCCAAACACCAGGTAGTTGTGAGAATGGTCTGGGTATCGTTGGTAAGAACTTTCAAGTGGATATGAGACTGATTAGCAGTGCATATGAGAAAGAATGTGAATAGTGGTGAAAATAAAATTGGATGAGGGAGAAAAGTGAAGTTTATTCTGGTTCAGCTCCCTCCTCCAATATTAAAAAGCAGCAAAAGCAGTTTTAACAAATAACTGCCTGGGTGAAAAGAGTGGTCGACATGTTTCAGCAAATATGTTGGACACCTGTGTCCATTGCCTTCATCAGGACCTAGATATAACTTATGCTACTGCAGGGTGAAAGTGCAAAAATGAATAAACAAGATAAAATGACTGCATATATATCTTACTATGACATGGAAACAGATCACCTGAGATCCTAGGTATCTTCTTGGCCTATTACGGTTGAGTCTGCATGTCACTGATTAGAAATGCAACAAAATATTGAGTAAATCTGCTAAATGTGAAAATGTCTTGACATTTTTCATTATATCTTCACACTGCAATAAGACATTGATGCTGCACATAGCCTCAAATATACCAAAACTAAATGTAGTATGTATGGGGGCTCAAATAGACCAAAGAGGTGCATGTGCCTTCATAACCTAATGCTGAGTTTTTGGAAATAACTGTAGCACAGAGGTGTGCAAACACCTTGGCAATGAAAGGCTTAAATTACTTTCGACGGCACATGGCACTGAGACAGCCTTGGTGACTGTGATGGACGAACTTCGAAGGGAGGCAGACAGGGGTCAGGCAGCTGTACTTATTCTGCTTGACCTGTTTGCCCCCTTCGATATGGTTAACCATGAAATCCTGTTGAGACGACTGAAAGAGTTGGGAGTGACGGGCTGCGCCCTTAGGTGGTTTCAGTCTTTTTTGTCAGGTAGGCAGCAGGCAGTGTGCCTCTCTCCTTACCAATCTGTTTTTGCTAGTGTCTCGCATGGGGTGCCACAGGGCTCAGCCATTAGCCCTATTCTTTTTAATATCTACATGAGACCCCTGATGGCGGTCATCAAGCGTCATAACATTAAGATTGTTAATTACGCGGATACACAATTATTTCTCTCCCTGGAGGGAGCACATTCAACTTCTCTAGAGGGGTTTCACAGTTGCCTGCGGGACACGACATTGTGGATAACTCGCTGCAATTTAATGTGCCATGGGAGGGACTCCTTCCGTGTTGTCTAGTAATTTTTGGCCCTCTGATTCCCCTAATTTGGTTCAGCCTGTCAAGACAGTTCGCAACCTAGGTGTGACAATCAATTGTAATCTTGCTTTGGAGGCGCATGTCACAAAAGTTGTAGGTTGCTGCCTGGCCATCATTCGTTCTTTACGGAAGATCTTTCCGTTGCTCCCCCCTTTGGCGCGTTCACTGATAGCACGGAGTACCGTACTTAGCAGAGTTGATTACTGTAATGCCCTGCTCCTTGAATCCCCAAAGTCTCTACTGAACAGGATGCAGAGGTTACAGTCAACCGCAGCTAAATTAGTATTAGTCTGGTCTAGAAGGTCCTCTGCTTCATTGGCCCTGGCGGAGCTGCACTGGCTCCTTGTGAAACTAAGAATCAAGTTCAAATCACTTTGCCTAGTGTTTAAGGCCCTTCATGGAATGGGTCAATACCTCTCTTCAACGCAAATTTGAGTGGTACGTTCCTACCCGAACTCTGCGCTCATCTGGGGCAAAACTGATAAAAATCCCCAGATTTAAAAAAGTTAGAGCAGGTGGTAGATCCTTTGGGGTTGCTGCTGCAAATCTCTAGAACACTTTACCTCTTGAGCTGAGACAAATCAGTGACCTTCTCTCTTTTAGAAGGAATTTAAAAACATGGCTATTTCCTAAGACTTAGGGGTTGACTACAGTAAGGTCTAACAGAGGTTGTCAGGCCGAGTTACTAGCGCCAGGATGCCTGTCAGGTGATAGTGCGCTCTAGAAATACAGTAAATAAATAAATAATTAATTTCATCAGTCTTATAAATCTCCCTCCTTTTGGTCCAGCTCTTTGCCATAGGAAACTGCAAAGTGTCTTATGCCTTATCTATCTTGTAATGTTGAAACTTCATCTGTGCTCTGGTCTTAGACCTGACATCAGTATGCTGGTGAAGAAACCGAAGACCTGTAGGGTCTCGATGGCCAGACACACTTGAGTCATTAATAATTGAAGATCTTTAGACATGAAGATTATTTCATCCAGATATAATATTAATTGAGTTTGCAGAGTCTTGAGGTATTCTGCCATAGACTTCCCTCCCTCGTTAAGCACTAGGATGCATGGAATAAGCCAAATGGAAGGACTGTAAAAACACATTTGGCCTGTCTATAGGACAGTGGCGGCTCCTCCTCTTTGGCGGAGGAGTGTCACCCCCCCAAAAACAGCAGGAAAGGAAAAAAAATAACACTCGTTTATTTTTCCTTTCCTGTTGTCTTAGGGGCGGGCCTAGGGGTGAGAACACGAGGGGAGTGGTGTGTGCACTTCCTTTGCGACCTCTATACCCCCTCATCCCCCGCCCGCCCTGCTACTCGTAGTAAACACCAGCCGCTACTGCTATAGGAATGTCAGATGCCTGAAAGGGGGTGGAAAAATGGATTGGTGTGGTAGACATCTTATGAAATCTTGATATATCATCTATCTTTTGTCCAAATAACATTCCTCAGCGGATGGATCACTTCCATGATTGTACAAGATCCAATAAGTAGAAGAGGCTGAAGGAGGAATCACACCAGGGCGCAGCTCCTGCACCCCAAGACCTATCATGCTGCCATCGGCCAGGGAATGTGCAGAGGGGGTATGGTCCGCTCAGAAATTACAAAGGGGTGTCCCTGACGAACCTCCTATTTGCACTTAAAAGAAACTTCTATTATCTGGTTCTACAAAACTGTTCCTAAAAACAAAAATAGAGGAGCTCTCTTGAGACTGATGGTAAACGTCAGGGATTGTATGAAAGGTCATGGACATGTGCCCTTACATTTGTCTTATTTCCTTTTAAGATACTGAATTATTTCACTCTAGTCTGGTCCATGTGTAGGTTTATTCTCCTTCCTTCCCAATATTTCCTCCAACACTGGCAAGTATGCATGGTTTCCAAGAGCATTGTTGGAGATCAGGGTGATGATAAGGGTCTTATTACAAGTTGCCCCTATCACACACGATAATTATTGCGCATGATAAAATCCGACACAGAGGTGATCAGAATGTATTGGATGCAGTAATTATCGCTTATTATGAATTTTGGGGGAATGGTATTTGCCTTTTGGTGCCTACCGCACCGAAATCTGCATGTCCTATTAAATACTCGGCTGGGTATGGCTGACAGGTTTGACCTGCTGAAATTAAAATAAAAAAGGGTGCACAATGTATTGCACCTGCTAGTTACAGGGTGCAATCAACATCACACTACTCTAAATTGCAATCCCTGTGCAAAAAAATGTTTGAGGATGGCTATTTGATGGGCCACTTATAATTAGCCTAATGGTGTTTGCTTAAAATTCCCTTTTGGCTTGCATTTCATTTATACTTATATCTGCTCAAAGTTGGTGAGCACACTCCTTTTTTCTTTGCTTTCTCCTGGCACAGCTACTGTGGATGTTTCACTTGCTTTAGTATACAATACTGAATACACCACTGAATAAATATACCATCAAAATTTAATATAAAGAACCTAACATAACACATAACTAACATATATTTTACTTAAATGTGAATTAACTCAGGATATGGGACAGCTAATTGTGTGGCATGTGGGTTCACGATGTGTATCCTCTGCAAATTATTGTTTATCAGTGATGCTTGAAATGCGTTTGGCACACACGTTTGAACATCTGGCATACTCTGGATGCTCTAGACATTTTCACACATACTTACTGCTGTGAGAGTTATTGTACACATCTGGTATTGCTTTAGGAATGAGGATATTGTGTGATCTTCATGGAATTATTTTACATTTCTGCTGTATAATATACTTTATAAGTGTTATCACTTACTCACTCACCCTGCCACTCAATCAAGGAATTATTAGGCACATCTGATGCCATGCTTAGGATTGAGCAGATGTTGGAGAGAATGTTTAGAAAATATTCTAATGTGCAGCCCCAGTTTCCATGGAGAAACTGCAAGAACATTTACATTCTTTGGTGAAAGCTAGATACGCTGGTAATTGTCAGGCGTTCATGTTTATTCTATCAAATGCTTTTGTGGGACCCACGTGAAAGGTTATGTGTGGAACACCATTCTAATCTCTTAGGAATATTTTTAACAGCATTTGTAAGAAGTGTGGGGCATATTACCAAGCAATAGTGATAATTATCGCCATTGCTTGGTTAGAGACAAAAATGTATCGCCGACCTGCGGCGATTTTTATCGCAGATAAACCTTGGTATTACCAAGGTTTATCGCAAATGCGATAAAAATCGGCCGCAATGCATGAATATCGCTGAAAAGTCCGCGATATTCAGGCATTACCGAGCTAATGTTCTTAGCCATGTTATCCACCACCCATTGGATAACATGGCTAAGAACAGCTCAGGGCAGGTGTTAGCTTTTGGAGATATTCGCACTTAGCTCGAATATCTCCAAAAGTTGGTAATAGGAGATAGCGATGTTAGCGACTGTTTCCAGTCGCTAACATCTTGGCATGCCCACTTTGCACGTCATTAGTGATAAATTTCTCTGACATGCAAAGTGGGGCCCAAGATGGTCGCTATCTCCTACTAGCTGTTGCTAACTGGTGTTAGCGACAGCTAGGTAATAAAGAGATAATTTTATCTCCGCTTTCTTGTCTTTTAAAGCCAAAAAAGCGGAGATAAACCCCCTTGATGATATGCCCCTGTGTGTTTTGTTTGACAGACAAATAATGTGGCATTTCGCAGACATAAGCGCATCAGCGGCCTACAGGTCACGTGATCAGTGGCAATACTATGTGGTGATCGCCAGCCATTCTGATGAAATCCAACATGAACCAATACTAACCTGTCTTCTACTGAACACCCAGCTTCAGGACCAATGTTTTTATATAGTGCTTAATACTGCACTCCTGTTGTTTCCAAGGCTTTATATGAAGATGTGGCTTCAGCCCAACTTAATAGCTCTGAATTGACCATCATTGGAACAATGGAAGGCTAATCTTCCTTCTTGCGATTCGAACGTGTGATCTTCTGATCACTGTGAGTGTCAGGAAGTAACCCACAGAGCCAGCTGGCTGATTTTACTGTCCATCATCAACCTGTGGTGGCCCAAATTGTGCCCATTTCTCTCATGAACACATATTAGCCATGACGTTATCCATAATTGCTTAAACAAGGGTAATAATCCTTTCTAGTGTCAACACATATACTTTCCCCAAGTCATACATGCATAAAATCCCTTATCACCAAAAAAGCGATAGCACATACTTGCCCCAGTGGCAAAACATGTTGCAGCGTAACACACCCATTTCAACATATTATTTGACCCATAAGCACATTGCCAGTATTACAATGTACAAATAAATGAAAGTTGTCAGTAGCCAGTGCCCAGGTTAAACATGCTTGCCTAGTTTTGACAAAGCACCAACTTACCCTGGTGAATCAGGTCTAAAGAGAGAAGGCAATGCAGAAGAGACACACATTTCAAATACATACAGAACAGTTACAATAGGAATAGCACTAAAGCAGTCATCTCCAATGCACAGAAAAAAGTGTAGTACAGAGAAGAGCATCAGGGCGAGCCTTCATCTCACAAAAACAAATGATTTGGCATAGGATAACAGGGTAATCTTCCCTTACTCAAATAGACCATACACATAGCAAGCAGCAGCAGTGCAAGCTCTTTTTGTAAAGAGAACAGGTGGAGTAGGAGGAACAACAGTATAAGCTTCACCGCGGAAGTGGGGAGAGTGGAGGGCAAACATGCCTCGATATGGTTCTGTTGGGACTTGCCTTTGTCTCTTATGGCCAGATAGCAATTGCAAAAATGATCATTTTGCCCCAATGCTTATATGCATTACAACATTTACTATACATGATCCCCAGATATTATTTCCAGACACTAGACGGTCTGTTGGTGGATCTCCTGTGGGGTCCCAAAGGAAAAAGAGTATGCTTGAAAACACTAAAGAGAACGAGGGGAAGAAAGGGGCTTGCGATTCCTTGCCTGGAATTTTATTAAATGGATTCCCAACTTCAGCACATGATCCACTGATTGGACTTCGATGATAATTGGGAGAAGCAACTCCTGGGGGGCACGTACGGTAACCGTTTTTGCTGGAGCTCCTGATGCTCAGTTCCGGGTTTCCCACCTCACTTCCCTACATTGTACCCCATGTGGCTAGTACATGGGAGGACACCGTTAGGAGGGATATGCCTCTGTGCGCGGTAAGACCCTTCTCATGTATCACTGATCCCATTTCTGTGCGGCGATGGCAGGAGGAAGGATGCCAGCTGATGGGGGAAACTTTTACGTTAACTGACAATTTTCATTGTGGGAGGAGTCAGTGACCTCCTTCAATCTGGAGGCAGGACAGTTATACAATACAAGAAGATATCAAGGGTTGCGCGAGGGGTCTGGCCGCCGTTCCCTGAGGAGCCTCCATGCACTGATGTATTGAAGGTAAATGTTGTAGATGGCCCAAAGGCGTCGAGTGGTGTCCCATCTCTACCGACCCTACGAGATGACCTACCGGATGGGGCTCCCCATGAACAGACAAATTGGGATTCACTGGTTGGGGTACCTCTAACGAAGGAGGATTGGTTGAGAGTCCCTGAGGGAGTCCAAAGTGTAAGCTCCAATGCATGGTTTAAACTCCTCCAATATAATTTTGTACATCAGGCATAAGGGCATTATGCATGATCTATTTGGCAGCCTAGAGGAGCGCCCATAGTGTTGATCGTCAGAGACTGACTTTCTCTATTTGACATGGGCCTGTCTGTCCATTGTTTCCTACTGGGAGACTATTCTGGCACGCCTGAAAGAAGCTACAGGTTGGGTGGTTCGAATGGAGATCCAACAAGTGCTGCTGGGTGGGCTTTCTTCATGCCCCAAAAAAAACAAAAGAAACTGGGACTGGTATTAGCAAAACGGCACACTGCTATAGCCTGGTTTTGCTATCCGAGGCATGGCTGAGAGACGTGTGAGTGGGCAACTGCAGAGGTGGTCTAAATAAAGTACGTCTGGAAGGTTGAAAAACTGGAAGACGACCTCCGGGCATGGTCCTCTATGCTGTCTGATTAACGGGAACGGCAGGCACTGGGAAGGCACAAGATTGTCAATGAGCAGGTGATAAAGTTATCCCGGGTGCGTTGACCGCTGGATTGTGAATAGTAGACGATGACCAAAATTACCTTGGGATACCTAGGATGCATATGTACAGTTTACATTTTCAGAGGCAAAAGACCTTGACACGGAGTTGGGGCGGGAGGGAGGCGGGGGAATTAGGTTGTTCAGTGTTGGAATGAAAATCCATGGACAGGGTGGGAATCTCTTTATGTACATTACAAAACAAATGCAATTAATCCTATTTGCTGTCTTTCCAACTTCAAACTGTGGATCAGGAATTCTCACATGCATGAGACTGCTGTATTGCTACACTTCCGTTTCCCCCTTCTTTGATGCTATGTAAACTACTGGTGGTAACAATGTTTTTTGCACCCATTATGGTTGTATGGCAGGGAGAGGGAGGCAGGAGGATGAAGATACTTTCATTAACTACCTATGTAAAAACTATCTGTGTGATTGTCAAATGCCAAAAAGTTATATTAAAAAAAAGCTTCAGCCAGGAACAAAATATTCACAGGACACACAGAAAAACACCCTCGTCCACTCACACCCATACCCGCACCTGTACCCATCCTCATACCAGGTCCAGGCAACACAATGGGTAAACACTCAAAATATAGAATACAAAATATCGAGAGGACATAATATCGAAGGAAAAATATCGAGAGGACAGAATATAGAATAATAATGTACTAATTCATAATTTTATGGGTAATAATTATTATTGGTAATTAATTTTCGCGTATATTAGTTCTGTAGCGGGTTGTAGATTTATATGGGAATAGGTTGGGAAGTAATCTAATTTAAATTTTAAAAAAACGTATTAATAAATAATTTTATAGTTAATAATTAATATTGATAATTACGTTAATTATTTTTTCATTACATATTAGAAACTTTATTAATACTAATTCATTAATTGATAAATATGTAAATTGTGTACATTGTTATTAATTAGTAATTAATAACGAATGTATAAACTGGCATTTGTGCTAATTAATTTATTTATCGTTGCTTTTATATTTTTGTTAATTGTGATTAGCTAATTAATTAAATGTTAATTAATTATGTTAATTTATTAATATTTTAGATTATTGGAGGTGCCGTTTATAGTGGAAAATAGTGTGAAGTAAATTAAATGTAAATAATTTAGTTTTTTTTAAATTAATTTTAATTAAATTGTAGGACTGGGTCTACTAAATTATTCCTCTACGCTATCCAAAACTTTCCCTACTGTTGCACTCTCTGGAGTGGAAATAGTAATTTTTACCCTCCCGCTATCCAACACTTTCCCTACTGTTCCACCCACTGGAGTTCGAATAGTAATTTTTACCTACCAGCTATCCAACACTTTCCCTACTGTTGCACACACTGGAGTGGGAATAGTAAATGTTACCCCTACGCTATCCAATGCTTTCCCTACTGTTGCACTCACTGAAGTGGGAATAGTATTTTTTACCCTCCCGCTATCCAACGCTTTCCCTACTGTTGAACTCACTGGAGTGGGAATAGTAATTTTTACCCTCCTGCTATCTAAATCTTTCCCCTCGCTGGAGTGGGAATAGTAATTTTTACCTAGCCGCAATCCAACTCTTTCCCTACTGTTGCACTCACTGAAGTGGGAATAGTATTTTTTACCCTCCCGCTATCCAATGCTTTCCCTACTGGTGCACTCACTGGAGTGGGAATAGTAATTTTTACCCTCCCGCTATCTAAATCTTTCCCCTCGCTGGAGTGATAATAGTAATTTTTACCTAGCCGCTATCCAACTCTTTCCCTACTGTTGCACTCACTGGAGTTGCAATAGCTATTTTACCCCTACGCTATCCAACTCTTTTCCTACTGTTGCACTCTCTAGAGTGGGAATAGTAATTTTTATCCCTACGCAAACCCATGCTTTCTCTAATGTTGCACTCACTGGAGTGGGAATAGTAATTTTTACCCATATGCTATCCAATGCTTTCCCTCCTGTTGCACTCACTGGAGTGGTAATAATAATTTTTACCCTCCTGCTATCCAAGGCTTTCCCTACTGTTCCACTCAATGGAGTTGGAATAGTCATTTTTACCTACCCGCTATCCAACACTCTCCCTACTGTTGCATTCACTGTAGTGGGAATAATAATTTTTACCCCTACGCTATCCAATGCTTTCCCTACTGTTGCACTCACTGGAGTGGGAATAGTAATGTTTACCCTCCCGCTATCCAATGCTTTCCCTACTGTTCCACTCACTGGAGTTGGAATAGTAATTTTTACCTATCTGCTATCCAACACTTTCCCCACTGTTGCACTCACTGGAGTGGGAATAGTAATTTTTATCCTCCCACTATCCAACGCTTTCCCTACTGTTGCAATCGCTGGGGTGGGAATAGTCATTTTTACCCAACCGCTATTCAACACTTTCCCTACTGTTGCACTCACTGGAGTGGCAATAGTAATTTTTACCCCTACGCTATCCAACGCTTTCCCTACTGTTGCACTCACTGGAGTGGGAATAGTAATTTTTACCCTCCCACTATCCAACACTTTCCCTACTGTTCCACTCACTGGAGTGGGAATAGTAATTTGTACCCACCCGCTATCCAACAAATTCTCTACTTTTGCACTTGGAGTGTGAATTATAATTTTATTTCTTTAGCTAAGTAATGTTTTTAATTTTGTTATATTTAATGTACTGTAAATTATTAATTAACATAAAAAGTATTGCTTTAATTATTTAAATTATTATATATTATTTATTTTTATATTTATATAATAGGCTTATTTATATATATATATATATATATATATATGTAAATATATTCTTAATAATGTTTTAAACATGTTATAATTAAGATGAATAATTATTTTATAATATTAAGTGAATATCTATGTTAAAAAATTATGTTTTTTTACATTACATTTATTATTTTTACATTATTTTAACTATGTTTAATTTAATTGTGTTTATTATGTAATTACTTTTATATTATTTCTAATACATTAAAAAAATCGATATTTTAACTATTAATATTTTGTACTTGATATTTTAGTACTTACCTGTGTGTAGATCGATATTCTGAACAGTCGATATTCTGTCCCTTGATATTTAGTCACTGAACCAACACCATGGCCATCACTGACAAAAGTAGTGTAAACTTACCACACTCATCCATCAGGCACACCTGAGAAGAGCAAAAGAGCATGTTTCCTTAACCATGTAAAAGGTAGAGCACAGTGTTATGGCTTTGAGGCATACATTGAACTGTCTATGTCTCTAAAATTAATGTTAAGTAGTTCTGTGTTTTTATATGTTGCTTGAGGGTGGAAGTTCCATAGCATGTCAGTTAGTAGCCGGCTGGCCTGGGATGACCACACTCATGTTCTGTCTAGTAATGAAACTTATCAATCACTACTGCATGTCTTCTGTAACTCCATTGCATTATATTGTTTGCCGATGAGTTGCCTAAAAAGAAGTGCTAACAACCCAGGAGTTGGTCAGTACAAGCTTTGTGTTAAGCTGTGAGGAACCCGGCTGGTGAGCTCACATTTAAAAGGATGCAGTGTATTGTTTTGTGGACAACTCTTCCTTAAGTAAAGAGTGCCATATTGTCTGTCGCAGCATTAAGGCGGTCATTAGCATGGCCATACCCCGGAGAAATGGGACCGCCCGCAATCCATGCAGCGGTCCCACACATCCCATTAGGATGCGCCCACCACACTGGCGGGTGCATCCCGCATTTCTGACATTGCGGCGGGTGGTTCTGAAAGCACCGCCAGCCACAATGCCAGAAATACAAGTTGTGCATTTGACAGTACAATGTGGCAGGCACCTGCCTTTAGAGAGAAGTCAGGGAGAATGTTAGATTAATATTAAAAGAAATGGTTAAAGATGTATTCATCTAACCAATTGAGGTTCAGTTATTCACCGGATCTCCAAGGTCCGCCGCTATCGTTAACCGGGTGTGTGCTCTTTCATTAGAATCAAAAACAGAAAAAAAACATTGATAATGCCTATCGGTTCCACTTGTGTATGTTGAAAACTTAATTCTATGCATCACTAACATACAGCAGTAATACACTCTGTTGTGTATGCCCTCTTCTCCCTGCTCTTTAGCTATAGTACATAGTTTAATGCAGAAAGACCTTATTTCCTGAGCTTTTGTAATGAGAAGCCCTGATCCTCCTTCGGGCATAGTTCTCCGTTATACCAATTTGGACTGACTCAACAACCCATCCCATACTAATTTTTAGAAACGTGGTTGCTGCAATATGCCACATATGTGAACTAACTGCATAGGAGTCTTATATTCTTCGCCAGTTTTGCTTGTGTGGCCCACTCCTCTGTCTCACACAGCATTAGAGAAGCAACTGGATTATGTAGATTGCACCGTATAATATTGCATTGGTGCAATTTTTACTTCTCGCCTATGTTGCAAGAGCTTTGTTACTGTACAGTGGGTTTATAGCCCACCCACTGCTTAACATTGGTCAGCTCCATTGCCACTCTGATTTGCTTCCTTCTTATTTATCAGCTTCCATAGGCTTTCCTTTCTCTTCCTGTCTTTCTCCCTCCCCTGTAGCATGGACTCATTAGTGTGTCGTTCCCCTGTTCACCTTTTCAGGTGCTACCTTTGCTTTTTGTTTAATCACTCTTTGGGTTGTCTCCCTTGTGTACTTTTCCTCCCTCCGTGTTTCTCTTCAATTCCCCTTTTGCCACCCTCGCTTGTCTGTGTGCTGTCTCAGCGCCTCCCCTTATATTATCTGTGTACTTCCTTTAGCCCCTCCCGTCCACCTCCTGCTGTCTGTGTGATTCCCCCAGCCTCTCCCTCCGACACGCCATTGCCATTGTTTGCTTTCCCCTCCCCCTGCCCACCCATCGTTCTCTGTGTGCATGCTACAGCCCATGCCAACCACATTCTATTGTCTGTGCGCTTAACTCAGACCCACCTGGTCCACCCTTCATTGTGCGTGTGCTTGCTCCAACCCCTCTGGCCCACCGTCCACAGTCGGTGTGCTCCACCATCTGCTCTTGCCTGCCCTCTACTCCACCCCTGCTTTTCTCTCATACTCTCCCTCGCTCCGTGTTGCCTTGTCCCTCAACCCACTCTCCAATTAAAAAATTTCTAACAAATGTAGGAGTGGTTGGGAGATAAGTCAACACAGAGAGCAGTAGAGAAGGATGTAGATGTGGGAGAGGACAGGCAAGAGTGGTTGGGGCTGCATATGAACATAAATAGTTAAAAAAAAAGCTCTATTATGTAATTTTGCGGGCACTGCATTTTCAGCATAAATATGAATTTGCAGCAATCGCCACATGATCCATTATCTGCAGCATAATACGCAGATTTAAAAAAATGATAGTTTAAGTGTATCAAATGTTTGTAAAAACGTGGTCACACGTGTTGCTTCCCAGTGGAAGGCCCTTCACAATGGTTGACTTTCTGTTGCTTGTTGAAATCTTTGAGTGTTAAACTGCTACTAATGAGGTGAAACTTTTGTCCTGACACTGTTAACAAGTGTACAAATCACAAAATAATAAAGTAATGCAATCACAAAATGTGCCACACTACTCCATCTAATCTGCCTTTTCTTTTCTCATAATTTAGCCAACTCTGCCACATAATGTGGTCCTTGCCTGTCACATAATTCCAGTGGCCCTGTTTATAACCTAGGCAGCCCACGGAGTTTGTCAGTAACTTATCTGCTCTCTTTCAGCAGAACATTATATTGGATTATGCACTCTGCCAGAGCTCTTTCTCTAATTCCTCTCTCGTGAAACCATAATCTCTTTGGCTCTTGGACCAGAGTGCCTTTTAGCACAGCTGTGAAACGCATCCTGACTAAGTGATTTTTAATCGTGCTGTTGTCAAGTGCACTTTACCTTGGCTTTAAACATATCTCCTTCAGCATTGACAAATGTGGCACTTCAAATGCACTTTAAGCCTTCTCACCTTTCAAGATGGAGGCTCGTTGAATAAACAAGAAACTTTTCCTTTGGTGGAAACACTTCCCATTGCTGTTGTGTGATTCCAAATAGTCGTCAGCCAGCAGTATTCATGGGCAGGGATACACAGTCTCAGACCTGAGTGTTTACATCTCTGTTTCCGTGTTCGCTGACAGGCTTTGCTGTTCTCTTCCAGAATAACCAAATTGAGTACATCCCTGCGGAGGAGCTGGCCAGACTGTACCGCCTCGAAACACTCAACCTGCAGAACAACCGCCTGTATTCAAAGGGTAAGTAGAGCAAACAAGTGGGCACTTGGGAATAAAGATGGTTTTAAATGTTAGCAGCAAATAAAAAACACAAAGGCGGTGCAGAGAGTTGTAATCAATAGGTACATGTGCGAAAGCGTATGCCCTTGCTTATTCACGTTGAGAATGTCATGCTCTGCTTTGTGCTGTTAACAAAGTAGGTTTCCAGGCACCTTATGCACGCCACCGAGTAGATATTGAGCAGTTAGGGACTTGCACAGGCCTCAGTGCTGTGTGGGTAACAATATTTGGGGTAATAGCGATCCTACATCTGATTACAACTGGACGAGTACATTCTGAGCCTCTGTGCAAACTCAGTAGAGCAGATTAGTGCACCCGTCAAATGCTGGGTGTGATAAAGTGCGTATCCCTGCAATTTTCCCCAGTTAACATATAGATAGGTCAAACTTACTGATACTTACCAGGGTAAATGCCCAGAAAATACCATGACAGGGGAATTTTGGTGCAGAAAGCACAACACATCTGCATGGTTCTTATCGAAGGGCTTAGCTAATACTGTTGCACTCCATCAATACAGAACCGCAGTGTATCAGATTTTATAGGGTGCGGTAAATATTGTATTCCTCACTGGAAGCTCTTATAATCAGGACCTTACAGTAACATGGACCGTGCGATAAATATTGGGGGGAGGGGCACTAGGTGGGTATCAGTACCTTCTCTACCTGTGGCCTGACTGTCTCTCTCAGACCTTTCTAGCAATGTGGAAGTGGCGCAAAGAACGGCACTTACTCATTGCTGTGAAGTGATCTTAACATCAGGAGATAGTCAGTCCTATAGAAAACTACATAATTAAGTCAGTAAAGTGCGACTATCAAATGCCTTTGTACCAATGCTAATTAAATTATGGTTTTAACACTAGACTGTATAATCGTCCTAAATAATCAGTTCCTTTCTATCATTATCAGTTACAGCCCAAATTTACAAAACACACACATGAATTGCCATATTCAACGAGACCCTAACAAATATGTAAGTATACTAATTACTTAGTGCTTTTTCAAGCACTTTAAAGACATGCCCATGGCTTAACGCTGTTCCAAAATCAGGTTTGTATTTGTGAAACTGGGTGAAACTCTGATGCACAAATAACGCCACCTGTAGGTGAAAGCTCACATTTGCCATTCACTAAGCATCAATCAACACTTGTAAAGGGATTTGCTTACATGTCACATTACACTAATATGCTGGGAGTTTGTGCATTCAAGCGTAGGCTACTGGATATTCACAAACATTTGGCAGGTGCATTCCTACCCTACCTAGAATTGGACATTTACTCCTGTCAAGGGCAGGAGTAAATCATTACACAGGATGAGAACTGGTAGGCAACCCTACCAAAGTTGATGATGGAGTTGCAGGATAAATCATTTTGCAAGTGGAAAAAAGTAAGCAACTTTGTTTGGAAAGCAGATATGCCTTCTTTCAGAAGATTGCTGGATCATAGATGCTTGTGCTCAGTTCTCAAAGAATGGTCAAGTTGTGTCCATGGATTCAGCCCTTGGACACCTATGGGATCAGCCTCAATATTTCTGGCATTTGAAAGACGGATGGTTGATCCTCTAGAAATTGGTTGATATTAAGCTACTGGATATTACATAGTGAGAGAAAGACTCCAAAATTACACAGCAACTTTATTTCAGAAAAGTTTGTGCATACTGCCAAGGCTGCCTCATTTGATCCTTAGCTTCAGATCTTGAATTTGACCCTTGCTCCACCTGGAGTCAGTGAAGGAAATTGAAGGCAAGTGTTGCACAGTCACCTTTTTTAGGCTCATCCTTGTTGCTTGGTTCTGGATTCGTCAACTTCTGGTCATGGGTTTCTTGCCATAGTCCGGGAGTGCTATCGTCAGTGATCTTTTCATCTCTTCCCTTTGGCCCATGTGGAGAAAAGGCTAAATATTTATTAGAATGGAAAACTGCAAGTGGATATATTTGATCACATATTATCCTCGTCGCCTGAAAGATATGTCAGAATTCAAAATTATTTTTTACCTTTTTTACCTTTTGAATCAATGGCAGGGTCAGTTCCAGAGTAGTTGACCTGCTGAAAAAGAGAAAGATGTCCCCTGTATGCCAGTCGTGGAGACACGTAGACCGAGATAATTTTCTTTTAACTAAGGCTTTGTTCATCTTGTCCAGGCACCAAAGCCATCTTTTTAGCATATGAAAATCTGAGTGTTGCTAGTCTACATTTACAATTAGATGTTGTGCAGTATAATCACCTAGGGTAAAGAGCACTTAACAAGAAGAAAGATTGAATCACTGTGGAGCACCAGTTGGTAAAGCCCAATGCTCAGGGAATGCCAACTTTAAAATAGTTTTAAAGTGTAAATAGAAAGAACATAACAAAATATGCATACATTTTATTGCAAGGCGCGTGTCTGTACAGGATTGTGTTCTGCTCTGTTCAGCATTGTGCATGCAAGAAGGTATAGGAATCCGCCTCCCTCCGTTGTCCTTAGCACCTCCTCCGGCCAGCCCAGCAGGCCAAATAACACTGTTCTGTGCATAAGCAGAGACAGAGGTGGGAATTTAGTGCAATGCATGGCGTTGCAGATGCCAGACATAAAGACAGCCTATGGTGCCTTTTCTATTTTTCTGTTTACATATTTTCAGTGGCAAACTTACATCAAGGACCATTATGATTACATCTAACAATTAGAAGTCCTTGACATTTTCCCAGATATGGTTGTTGTCATCTTCACTACAACACCCTCAAATGCAGCCACCGTGGAGCAACTATGACCTTACCCCGTTATGCTCCCCTCTTCGTTCTTCCCCCCTTCACATACATGGGGAATTGACATTTAATTGTGACATTGTCCTCCAAGACTTCGATGTGGTGTCCCACATTCTTCCATTGGTTTGGGAAGTATCCCTACCATTCCCTGTTCAGCCATCGTGCACCACTTTACTGCTCTTTCCCTGGGTAGGTGTCTGGTCCCTCTTCCCATTTCCACCATATTTTATCATATTTGCGGTTGCAACCTACCCTCATAGATCAGTTTGTCCTCTGATCCTGCATAGTTCCATTCCTTCTTTCCACTTCAGGAGTCCTGGGCCATATGGGCTGCCCTGGTGTCTGGCAATATCTCTACTGTATAGCCCAGGTTGATCAGCAGTTTATTTTAAGATGTAACCTCAGAGTCCATCCAGATCCTTAGCAGTGCCCTCAATTCGGATAGTGGTTCTCCAAGTGGCCCTCCCTCGCATCTCCTGCCAGGGATTTCCTCCCTTCCTCCCAGAAGAGCCATATTTTTGGACAGCCCCATAGTGTGTGATCAAAGGTACTCCGCTGTCCACACTGTCGGAGGCATTGGTCATCTGAGGTGCTATCTATCTTGAGTAGCAGTACACAGGTGCAGTATGTTCGGTGCAGTATTTTTAATTGGATGGGATGGAAGTTGGCTCGGATTGCCACTTCCCTTGGGTATTGTATGGTTTCCTCCCAGTCATCATCCTCTAGCTTCCCCTCTTATCTTTCTGCCATCTTGCCTTCAATCTTGGTAGCTCTCCCTGTGTGTTTCTCATCAGTGTAGCATACGTAAGGGAGATGGCTTTGGTAGCCAAGCCTCCGTCTACAGTTTTCATTCTAGGGGGGATTCTTCCTTTGTTTCCTCTTTTCTGGGCATCCTGGCCTGCAGGGTGCATCCCAATTTCAGGTATTTAAATACCTGGGTGCTAGCCATGTCATATTCGTCCCATCGTGTACAAATGGAGCCATCCCGTTAGCATCCCACACATCGTCTATTGGCGAGAGGACTATTAAGTCCCATTGTTCAAAACCTGGTAAGTTTGGTCCTGGATGGAGCCTTGTGCCCACACACAACAGGGTTATTGCTGTCAAACGCCCCACCCCCCATTTTTCTATTAAGTTTTCACCATATGGCTATGAATGTGGCAGCAGCCGTGGTCCGTGGAGGAAGTTGCAGTGGGGCAGAAGGCGGGGCGGGGAGGGGCAGGGTGAGGGGTGCTAAAAACCGGAATATGGAAAATTGGAGGTAAATAAACAATTTAATGAATAAAACGAATTTCATACCGCGGGCTGCGTCGCATTTTGCGATGCAGGGCGCGTTACGAAATTTGTTTTATTGGTACTCTATTGGTACTCTGCCTCCAAGCCCATAAGTTCCTGATCTAGGTCTAGTTGGCATCGCAATTGCTCCTTTTTTTCCCCATCTTGTCTGCAATGATTATCCTTGCTAAACCCCCTGGATGGTGGCTTTGCAGGCCTCCCATCAGATCAGTGCTTACATTTCTGTCTCTGGGTTTTCTTTAAAATAGTGCTCTGTTGCATTGTTAAGGCATTCCACTACCTTCTTATTTCACAAGCGCCATGACACCATTCTCCATTCTCTCCTGCATCTCGTGTTTGTCATTGTCAATGTGCTGCTCAGCAGTGAATAGCCTGATATCCCTCGGGCCTGGAATTCCGCCTCAGTGAACCTTGGGAGTGTTGGCAGTGGTGTAAGACAGTAGTCTAATCGTGAGTGGGTATTATGTGCCTCGAAGTAGTAAGAATATCCTCTGCTGATCCCATGCAGTGATCTCCAAATGAACCCCAGCCCCATTGACTTTACAAAGTCGCACAGTTTCCCAGAATGGTGGTTGAGGTTCTGATCGGGGATGGACCTATCTAGTTGCAGGTGCATTGTAAGATTCATGTCTCCCCCTATTATAGTCAACATCTGGGGGAGATCCCAATGTAATTGTCCCAGGAGTTGCAGGGTGTCAGTCTGTAGTCCTGGATGGAAATACCTATTAATTAGCTCCACTGGTTCCCCTTCCCAGGTGCCCACAACCATCGCCCTGGCCATCTGAGTGGGTCTGTGTCACCTGGAAAGGAATGGATTTTTTTAAATAGGATTGCAACCCCTCTGGATCCCGATGGGTAACCTGAGTGACCTGCCACTTGTGTATCATCACCAGCCAGGGGAGCACAGCTGGACCCCTTTAGATGTGTTTTCTGTAGAAACACCACATCCCTGGCATAGCGTGCTATAGCTTTGGTCACCAGCCCCTGCTGCCCAACCCATTGACATTCCATGTGAGTAGCTTAAGGACCTGTTTCATAGTTTGGCCTACTCATCCCTTTCTCATGGGGAGAGTGTCTGCCCAGACGGGGTGTTACTTTCCCTTGCCTAGTATACTCTAGTATGGCTGCAAACTGTTCAATGTTAATCTTAACGTTATCCTACCTCCGCTCCCTCCCTATCTTATCATGCTGCAGTGTTAGATCCAGCCAGGACCCCAATGCAAGGTATGTCCATCACCCAACAAAATCAGAGATTCAGAGTGTTACCATCAGCGATTGTTATCCTCACACTCCAGTGCATATAGATGGATGGTCCCCTGCTGGCCTACGAGTTATACATCAATAAATTGCCTCAGTTTTACAACCCCATCTTCAGGAGTGAGTTCCATAACCCTGTATTTCCATTGTAACCTTCCCCCAGACCAGGTTCTGCAGCAAGTCCAGTCAGACAATCTCCTTTGAGATTTGAGATCATCTGGGTGACTTTTGGGAGTGGTCTGAGTTCACCGTTGTCTTCATAGACTAGGTTCCCCTCTGCTGAATCCCCATGGTCAGTCTCAAGAGCTTCCCATAAGTTGGTAGTCTCCAGGCCGTGTTGGCGCTGGAGATCCATCACTACTACTCTTGCCCTGTAAATTTGTGCATGTTCTTTAGTTGGTATTGTTGGTCCTGCCATTTCAGTACCTGGTACCTTTCACCATTGTCTGCAGGGTAGTACCCCCTTCTCTCCAGCCAGTCCCAGACATCCTACGCCGCCGTGAAGAACTGTGTCTCGCCTCAATCCAGGATACAGAGCTTCACTGGGAAGAGAAGGGCGTTCCATATATCTAAGTTACTGAGGTATTGTTTGAGTGCCCAAAAGGATTCTCTTTGTGGTTGGACTACTGTTGTATAGTCGGGGGAAGATGTTTACCTTGGCGCCGTCCACAGTCCATGTGCCTGTGCTGCTTGTAGTATGATGTCCTTGTCCCAAAAATTCAGCACCATGGCACACGGTGGGGCCCCAAGGGGAACAACTTTGAGGTTTTCCCCTTCAAAACCACCAATGGGAGTCTGTCCAAGATCCCAACGAATCAAACATTATTGCAGCAGGATCAACACTCCGCATCATTCAGTTTGTCTGCCAGAGCTGCTGCCTCTTGCTTCAGTGCCCATAAGTGGGGGCTGTTCTCCATCACCATTAGATGGACCTGGCCCACAGTGCTTTCTGTTTCTTCTACTGTAGCCACCAGCTTTTTATGGTTGGCCCTAAATAGGTTTACATTCTGAGAGACTGAGTCAATTTTATGTTCCAGGGCTCTCTTGGTCTCTTTTATTGCAGCCAAATCGGTTGTTGCATGCGTTTCCAAGCCCCATTCTGTGAGTAGGAGCATTTGGTCATTGCCATGTACATCCGTGCGTGAGGTGCCTTTCCCCACTATGTTGGTAACTTTGGGATGGACCATAGTGTTTCCAGCATATGGTAGTCCAGTTTCACTGAATGTGCAAGTGAGGTGTTGAGATGCGCCACTGACGGGCGCTGCAGTATCACCCTCCTTAGGCTATTCAGGGGTTTTGTCCCCTTTTGCATTATGTGGTGGTCCTGGCATCTCCCCATAGTCTGCTTACCCTCAGCAGCACTCCTGGCACGAGCCCTCCCTTCTTCCCGCTCGCAGGTATGTTAGTTGGTTGGTCACAGATTACTGGAGTCCCCCACAGGTGGCTTCGGAGATGACAGATCTCCCAGGGTTGCAGGGCATTCTTCCAGTGCCTGGTTCCTTTGCATCATCATGTGGGATGTTCTTGCAGAAAGAGGTGAGGTAGGGGCCAACACCAGCCTCCGGTGAGCAATCAGAGGCTCGCCGGTACAGTGTATACTCAGGCAGCTGTCAGGTTTCTCACGTCCCTTCAGGCAGCCGCAATGCCCGCTGGGAGTATTTCAGGCCCCTAGAGCTCCGTGGATGTGCTCTGTGTTAGGACCACTTGTTGAAGCATACCTCATGTGAGGACTCTCTCCTGTACCTCCTCTGCTACCTGGGGTCCCGCCTGCCATGGTGCTCAGTGTATGGGAGGCAGGAGGGGGGCCAAGCTCCCCAGTCAGGTCACTGTTGCAATCCCCAGTCCGTAGCTAGAGCTTGTGGCGCCCGGGGCTATCCCTCAGATTGCCGCCCGGGGGGGGGGGGGGGGGGGGCGCTGGGGAAAAAGGATGGCGAGCAGTTGGAAGAGGTTCGAGAGACGCATAATATCGCCTCTGATAAGAGGGGCTCAAATCCACCTGAGCGACTTACCTCACTCATCTATCATTCCCATATAATAAGCCAGCCAGGCAGTGGAGAAGAAGTAGAAATATATTTATTAGGACATAATATTCATCTGCAGATGGGCCCCGTCAGGTCTACACCCCAGGGAGTGCACCAAGAAGACTGCCTCATCTCATCACAGCAATACATTATAACATAGCATGGCAGAGTAAAACCACGCCCAGACTGGAAAAGTACTGGGCTCAGCAGAGGGTGAACAATGAACTCATACATGAGGCATCTGCACCTGCGAAGGCAACACTGTTATCTCCCCTCAAGATCACAGAGCCGAGGCTCTGCTACTCCAGGGCATGGAAACATTTCTGCAAAACTAACTCAAGGCAAGAAATGCTGAAACAGGGATTTTCTGCTCATAAGGGAGGGGGGAAAACTGTACCATGAGACATTGGAGCTGCAGAGCAAATGTCAGCATCAGAAGTCTGTCTGCCATAGACAAGCTTCTCTCTCTTATAGGAAAGTATACAGAAATATCAATAATGGGAACCTAACCAAGGGAAAGCAATGTACTACAACAGGTCTTCTAGCTTAGAAGGCAAAAATAAGACAAAAGCGTACACATTACAGAAACAATTCTATCCAACTGAAGCTTGCATATTACAAAAATAGCTCAGTGGGTTGCAGCACATGAATAATAAGCTGTAACTTCATATTGGTTAGACACATTAGGCTAACATATTCACAACATCATTAGGACATTCTGTAACAGGAAAATTACAATCTATCAGACCCTCCTTTTAGCCTAATGTGGCTAACATAAGTGCAGCCTTTATTGCTTAAAGGAGGGACTGTACAACTCTAAAGGAGGGAACGGGGACGGCATCACTCATCAATCAAAGGGAAGCAAAGAAAACAAGAATAACCAATAATATGTCATCATAAAAGATATCTGGTATCGGGAAATGAAATACTAGGATGAGCATGATCATAGAAGTAGTGCAGCATACTATAGGACAGGAAGTGCAGAGGCAACAAGTAAAAGAACAACCCACGCAATACCTACTAAATCAATAATTATTCTCTGGGTGGGAGGCACCCTCCTTTTTTGACTAATCTAAACATATGTTCTCGGGGTACCATTTCTCTATAACACTATGTCATGATCGGACAACTTATACATACATCACTGTTCAAGTCATGAGCAGGAATTAATGCAAATAATATCAAACTGTCAGGGAAAACACCCTATTGAATTATATACTGAGTGTTCACTTGCATTATCAGTGAGGACCTGTATCTAACATCCATGAAGTAGATCTTTATCGGGCTGAGAAATGTTTTTTTTTAACTAAACTATTCAAAGTATACTAACCCTCACAGCTACTTCCATAGGGCAAGAATACAAGCAACATTTTTTTTCACCCTTGTGTGTGTATGAAGGCAAAGACCCACACACCCAATAATCTGCAGCAATTGAATACTACATCATCCTAATGAACTTCCCAGTGCTCCTCCTCATGAGGAACTAGGGTCACTCTGATGTGGTGTTGGAATAGTACTCATGAGGGTATGTGCCAAGCAACAAGAAACTAATTCTCTAAAGAGAAATATGAAAGCAATAGTTAGGATACAAAAAAACACAATATTAAATTTGTAGACCATGAGAACCAAATGATATTAGGGACATCTGGACAAGGGGCCACTCCTCCTGGGGAATAGGAACATTCAAAGGGACTCATTTTCCTAGCTAAAGGTCCAAAGTAAACTAGGGGAAAAACAGTTCACACTGAGGCCAACCAGAGGGGATCTTCTCCCTTCAAGGGATCTTCTCCCTGTGTCCGTTAAAGCCTCACAGGCAGACTTCTATTGTTCATTCCCTAACTCCCACGACGGAGTCGCACAGCTTCACGACTCAGAGGAGCACTTAATCTGGGCCCAGGCGCAATCCTAGTGTCCCACCTGACAATGTCTCAACAGTGCACCAGGGCTCTTCCAGCAGTCCGTCGCTAACACTTTCTTTAGTCCTTCCCTACTTCCCTTACTCAGCCCTTCTTCCGGTGCCCTGCTCTCCTTTCCTGGGCCACAGAATATATCGAGTGCTCCCTCGCACCACAGGATCTGTGAACAGAATGGGGGGCTCAATGGCAGGGGACTTATCCGCTGATGTTTGCTCACTGTGATCAAGAGAGACCTCACCACTAGCAATCAGAGCCGGCCTCTTCTCCTTTTGATCAGGCTCCTCACCTCTCAATAAAGCATCCGAGAAGTGTATTTGTCATCAGCGACGCCCTTTCTCACCCACTCATCATAGGGCAACAGAAGGGGGACCCTCTTTACGTGCGACACATGTGTCCACGCCTTGCGGCCCTGGATCCGGAGTGCGGTACGGGTGGCCAGTAGCACCTGGAGTGGCTCGGCGCACCTCGGCTCCAAGCAAGACTTCCGCTAGTATCTTCGGATGATGACTCAGTCCCCGTGATGGATGGTGTGTCCAGGCCCCTCCGGTTGCGGCTTCAGTGTGTCTGCTACCTGCTGACGAAGGGAACGAAGATCTTTAGTCAAAGCATACAAATAGTCTGTCAACAAAGGGTATTCAATATCAGCAAAACAATTTGTTCTTGGGACACCCCAAACATTTGCTGGGCGGTGTGAATTTGAATGTGAAAACATCTCTGGCCTATCAATAAATTTGTGCTGACAATTGGTAATACATTACATATCTGACTTTTTCCACTGTATTACCTGTCGACGGGCGTACGCATTTACTGAATTCTAAGAGAAGAGAAAAAATAAAACAAAACAGACATGCTATATTCCCGCATTTTCACTTGAGAACCCTCAAAAAGGGAATTTCAAACCGCTATTCCTATAGCATGCACACAGCGTCTACTTTGTGAACCTTCACTGTTGTGCAAAACTTCAAACACTTCTAATATTCTTTTTTTATTACGCAAAACAACTATATTTTGCTCATGACCATGCTCACATATTATAGAAGCAGCAGGAAACTAACTTCTACAAAGCTATAATTTCAACAGAATTTTTTTTTTTTGCTGAGGATCACACAAGCATCTTTCACCTTTCTCACTATTTAGACCATGTAACATTTTTTTTAGGGGAAAACCTGTTCACCAGCTCTAATAGGGATTGTCAGCTCAACTATGCAGGCTAACTGATAAGAGACTTGTGATAACTGTGCACCTTTACTTAGTGATGCACAATAATGATGTCGTTACCTAGGAATGTGAAACAAAAAAAAAAGTACAGAACTATTGTTCCCTTCAAAGGTCAAATAAGGAAACACTAGTCTGGGGCGTCTGGGCGGGTCTTTTCATACCTTTCATCCCTCTCCAATTAAAATAATTCTCTAATAAAGACTATCAGTTTATTTTCACAGACTAGCTAATAAAGAACTAGCAATGTACTCGCATGACTACAATAATGGTGTTATTACTCAACACTTGTAGAACAAAACTACCCACATCTAATTCCCCTTTTAGAGCAAAGCAGGACAGGCTAACAAATATTTGAGAAGAGGAGGGAGCAATATACATGTTACCTAGTCCTAATTTATAGGAGAGCTAGCGGGGAGCTAGCTTCCTCCCCCAGTTTGACAGGAGGAAATCTGAAACATATTTCACTTCAGTCAACACCATCAACCCCCGGGTATAGCACTGATCATAAACAAAATTCTAGGAGATACATAGCACTTTTGAGAGGGATAGAACATCTTTTAGCACATGTACAAATGTCATTGCCATAAAATCATGTGTGTGCCTACTAATATCGAATACAATGTAACTAAGGAGAATTCATTATAATTGTTTATCTATTACAAAACACACTTCTTCTTTTTAGGCCTTTTATTCCCATGAAGGAGTAAGGAAAAGGAAATGGGACTGGGACACAGCTAAAATCCCCCATAACTAGGCACTATGCGACATTCATTAGGGAAATGGCGGTAAAAGGGAAATCTATAAAGGAACAAAAATTACTTAGGTGATAGTCAGGCTTGTGACACATCCATGAGAACACAGTAGAACTCTTCTTTTTTTTTGATACCATTTAACCAAATAGACCTACACTGCTGAAGTGTTGTCTGTGAAATTTAGGGACCAGAACAAATTCCCCACAGAGGAGCTTGTACTAGTATCAAAAATAGAATTGTCAAAACAATACAAAACCGAAACATACATAAAATAAAAACAAGCATACCAAGGCAGCAGGTATACTTGCTGTGCTAAGCACAGAAAGCATAGACAAATCCCAGCAACACATGCAAAGGAGCTGTGACACACAACACAATGCCATGCATTTCATGCACAGTGAAACTGCAGTCCAAAACCCAGTATGCTGGCCTCCTTAATTTGTCAGCCTTAAGATCGATCAGCATACCTACCACGCAGAACAGAACAAACAATGCACAATAAGCCAAAGAAAACAAAGAACACACAATATTTACATGCATATAACATAAAATAATACGCAATAATACATATACCAAACACAAAGGCCACAAAAAGGAAAACACAATATTAGTTACCCAAAGGACTATATTTTTCTCATGCATGTCATGCATCATGCGGTGTCAGTGCACACATAATCTGTCTAGCACAAAGTTGCATCAATACTCACCATAACTCACAGATAAAAATGTTTCCCATTGCACTGAAACTAAACAAATCAAACCACAAAAAAAAAAAACAACAACACACAAAATATTGGACAGAAAGGCAACCACTTAGTAAAAATACCTTCTACAAATACTGACTTTAAAACCTATGCTTGGAGCTCATTCACACCTGTTCATCTATATTATCTATCATCACCCTATACATACTAACTGTTCACTTTCCGTTCTGAAAACCCTGTCTGCTACCTTAGACAAGAACCAGTCCTAACCTCTTTTAACCATCAGCCAAAAATATAAAACATTTAGCAGCATTGAAAATCACATGACAATCTTGTAATGACATTTTAATGCAGCATCAAAAAGAGAAAAAGATATACATTTACTTTCACAGCTTTCAATTGTCATGAACCAGGAATTTCCATATTGTACGTAAACTTTTTATTCTTGTTATTAAAGGTACCAAATCTATTTCTGCACAGACATCTTTCCCTGTCTAAATGGGCCTTTTTTATAACCAATGCACTTTCTCATCTTTAAACAAAAAGGGGCATCTTACTTCTGGGTAAAATCACAGCTCTAACTGTGTTATGTTAACATGTTAAAGTTCTGAATCATACACATTTAATCATGTTGCCAAAGGTATATTCTCATCCCCAGAACATACTAAATACTCCAGTGCACACTAGCAGACATTTGCACAAAACACACACTCTGCACCTCCACTCAGCGGGTGGGGCACTGGGCCCACTGCAACCCCCCAACTCAATATTTATTTAAATAGGAAACGTTTATACTATGACATGGACCAACAGTGACACAAAAAGATTCAACAACAAAAATGGACACAACAGACAACCAATAAATCTCTTTTTCTTCTTGCCTTTTAACTGCACACAAATCAATCACCTATTCTGAATACAATTCAAATGATAGGAGTAACATGTGCTTAAACTATTGCATCTGAAACACTCACTAACTTATTTAGTAAATACATTTTTCTCAAAACAATCCTTCTTTTCTCAGACTAGGCCATTTTAAAGTGTAATTCTCTATGTCCAAATGCAATAATCTGTTGAAAGTTATTCATCATTTTGTTCCTAATACTAAATCAGATGTGTTCTGAACAACTGCATTATACTTTAGTCTAAACCAGCAGCAGTTTGAACTCATAATTATGTAGACTCGCTCCGAATTCACAATTCACATGGCTCCAACTGTGTATCTCCGCCTGTCTCTTCTCTTGCTCTCTGTGCTTTGCGAACCCATTGGAATGCTGTTATCACACCAAGGTCACAACTGCTCAACTCTTTCACACACTGTTATTCTAAACCTTACCAGCCCAGAGTTCTACAACCCTTTTTTATTTTATTGTGGACTGAAACACATCCACTCAACAGGTCATTTTTAAAACTAACTAAACAACTCCAGCTCTCCACCCCCTTTAGAGGCCCGCTTTTGCCGTTCAGAAATGCATCTCTCGCAGTCTTCCAAGAGCTAAGAATTCTGGGCTGCTAGCCAGGCTTCCTGGCCCCTCTGGCATTCATCACCAAGGCCAAATCTGCCTCGCACTCTGCGCTCGTCGTTCTGGCGCTGACAAAGCCAATAAGCCTTCCTAACTCTTTCTAACATGCAATAATTAACCTTATTTTAAAAAAATACGTTTCTCTTTTTTTTCACTTCTTTCTAACTTTACACTCTTTCTACATTCTATTAACATACATTCTAATTACTGGTAATCAAATCCTTATTCTTTTCTTCATCTTCTACTGTTCACAAATTAAGGGGATGAAAGAAATCAAATTATTTTCCATAGAGCACAGCCCTGCATGCACTTTTAAACTAAATGAAAAACACACTGATAGCCAGGCACAACCATCTCAGGTAGCTCACAAGGAATAGACAATTTAACTCATGCAACAAGATGCACTCACTTCATTCAAACAAACATTTACACAAACAAAAGGCAACCCACAGACTGCTCTCAAACCAAACCAATTATAACCAAATCAAACATATTACATGAAATACATACCCCATCCTCTTAATCACTGCTCACATTGGCTCACTGAGCCATTACAAGCAAATTTAAATGAGAACACCCTGCAAATTCCAAATGTACACATTTTGTCTTCTTTTAAAACTAAACTGTTGATCTGTCCATATTCTGGGCTATCATAAGTTCTCTCATCTGTCTTTGCTGAACCTCTTTCTGCCACAACCTTAGGGAATTAAAAATGCCTGACAGCTGTGCCTAGCAAACAATCTCTCCTGCAAGTAATCTATCTGAGCTGCATCAAAAATATTAAACAAAATCAGGATAAATCCATATTCACATACATCTCAAAATTAAAAGAGTCTTCTACAGGAGCGGGTTGGCTCTCAGCCAATCTGACATCAGATGAACTGCAGCAACACCTAAAACATCGCAACTTACTGAAACACGGCATCTTGCACACTCAATCAAACACCACCAAACTCACTCAATCAGATACCGCCAAAGAACCCACACATACCCAGACACAAAAGAACCAAGCAACTATCTCCACACCCAACCACTTACATTCGCCCTCGCACATACATCCTATGCATTAAGTCCCTGCCAAACACGTGTTACCATAATGGGACAAGGCCCGTCGACCAAGTCCTGGGGAACCTGGACCCTACCGCAGACCGAACAGTACACTAACTGTTCTGAGGTTGGAGGACACATCTGCCACCCGGGCGGCACTACAGATCGCTGCGCACTTTACCACAGGAGACCTAGGACCCACTCCCGCCGAACCGTCACCCTAGGGGTTCGGGGTGAGTTCCAGAGCCTACCCGCAATGAGCCACGCCTCCACCACAGTACCACCCGGTCGGATGACCACAAACAAACGTCCTCCCAACCTCCGTTAAGTTTGTCAGAGCACCACTCGCACTCTGAGTTCCCCGGAGCACACTAGCCCCAGAAGCGCACCGCCTCCTTTACCACTGGAGACACACCGGTCTCGGAGACACACCGGCCTCTTAATCACTGTAGACACACCGGTCCCTGGAGCACCCTAGCTCCTTCAATCACCAGTCGGACCACTCACCTCCTGTTCGCGGAACCCGACATCCACTGTTCTCCACCACTGGCTGCTGGGACCAACACGGTCAGCTCCAAAGTTCCGCCTTCTGGACCCCGGCGCAGGATCATGAACCGGGACCTCTCCTGATCAGCAGGGTGGGGCAGCGCTGCAAGAACCAAGCTCGGCATCAAAGTGGGTACCCAGACCCACCGTGTCGACCAGCTGGTCCCCGGCCTTCTGCTACCCACTTACGGGTGAGAAAGATCCTTATCCCGGGGTCCCTGTTTGGGCGCCATCTGATAAGAGTGGCTCAAATCCACCTGAGCGACTTACCTCACTCAACTATCATTCTCATATAATAAGCCAGCCAGGCAGTGGAGAAGAATTAGAAATATATTTATTAGGACATAATATTCATCTGCAGATGGGCCCCGTCAGGTCTACACCCCAGGGAGTGCACCGAGAGGACTGCCTCATCTCATCACAGCAACACATTATAACATAGCATGGCAGAGTAAAACCACGCCCAGACTGGAAAAGTACTGGGCTCAGCAGAGGGTGAACAATGAAATCATACATGAGGCATCTGCACCTGCGAAGGCAACACTGTTATCTCCCCTCAAGGTCACAGAGCCGAGGCTCTGCTACTCCAGGGCATGGAAACATTTCTGCAAAACTAACTCAAGGCAAGAAATGCTGAAACAGGGATTTTCTGCTCATACGGGAAGGGGGAAAACTGTACCATGAGACATTGGAGCTGCAGAGCAAATGTCAGCATCAGAAGTCTGTCTGCCATAGACAAGCTTCTCTCTCTTATAGGAAAGTATACAGAAATATCAATAATGGGAACCTAACCAAGGGAAAGCAATGTACTATAACAAGTCTTCAAACTTAGAAGGCAAAAATAAGACAAAATCTTACACACCACAGAAACAATTCTATCCAACTGAAGCTTGCATATTACAAAAATAGCTCAGTGGGTTGCAGCACATGAATAATAAGCTGTAACTGCATATTGGTTAGACACATTAGGCTAACATATTCACAACATCATTAGGACATTCTGTAACAGGAAAATTACAATCTATCACTGCTAATAGTTACCTCGATCATGCAAGTTACATGCACATACATGACATGGTCCAAGGCTACACAGTTAAATACACCGGTGACCGGCAGTACAAAAGGCGAACACACACACTGCATGATCTATCTGGGGGCTCAGAAAAACTGCATGTGACATCCATCAGAGAGCTGCGTGAACAATTACAACACGAAAGGAGTGCATACCACATATTAGCCCTACATGAAGTTAGAATTTTTGAAATCCTGTTTTCTGCTGCTAACGTTTTGAGAAATTTCAATTTTATACTGTCTGAAAATTTCCCAAGGTAATTTTGTCTTTGCCTTCCTTACGAGTTTGCATTAAATTCTGCTATGTGCGGTAGCTCCTGGAACCACACTTATTGGACTTATGAGTTTTGGAATGAAAACCATGTTCCCTTGATAAATGCTTTCAGGCCAAACCTACTGATATCTATCAGGGGAAAATCGGAAGATGGCATTTTGGTGCAGTAAGCAGCAAGAACTGGACGTTGGTCCTCATTACTGGGGGAATAACCACTCGTAATGAAGGGTATAGAAACAACAAAACAACAAAAAAAATCAAAATCCTTCCTTTCTACTCCTCCACTATCCTTTTTCAATCCAAATAACAGACTAACATGTCCACTACTCAAATAAATTTCTTATTCCATTATACTAATTTACCACTAATCCTTTATGGGTTCCGGAGTACCATGCTACTCGCCGAAAAAGCACATTAACATCTCAACAGGGGTAGCAAGCGCTATATAAATGCAAACCTTTTTACCTCTTCTACCCCTTTGGTATCCTTCTTAATACAAATAATTGACTAACATATCCACCACTCAAATTATTAAAAATGACTTGCATATTTAGTTATACTAATTCAACACTAACACTGTATGGGTTCCAGAGTAGTGTGCTACTCGCCGAAAAACACTTCAATCCCCCCATCAGAGGTAGCAAATTCTATATAAATGCAATCATAAACAACAATGGACCTGTTCAGAAGGTGAACAGGCTGCTCATTGACTCCTCCAAACATGTACATTCACCCAACTTTGTGTGACGGAACAGCGGTTATCCTTATGCCGTCTGTTCAGGAGGGACCTGGATCACCTGCTAGTTAATAAAAAACAATTGAGTCTGTGAACTATGCCTCCGGTGGTCTATCCGACCCTCCAGTGTGAAATGACCGACCAAACATAAGTAGGAAAGGAAAAAAGGTGAAAAACGATTGGCAGTGCCTCACGGGAGTAACACCATGGGAGTCTGCAGACTGGTACTCGCCTGCATCTTCAGGTTCTCATTATCAGCGACTGCCAACCCATAACAAAAATTGTGATAAAGTAAGAAAAAGAAAGAAGACATAGTGCAAAGTGTCTGAGTCTCCATACCTCCACTATCATTCTTAATCCACATAATCTGACTAACATATTCACCACTCACCTTACTTTCAACTTTTCACTATACTAATTCACCACTATTCCTTTCTGGAATTCTGGAGTTCCGAAGAAACGTGCCACTTGCCAAAAAAGCACTTTAACACCCCCATCAAGGGTAGCAAGCGCTATATAAATGCAAACCTTTTCCCCTTTCTTCTATCCATCCTTCTCAATCCAAATAACTGACTAACATGTACACACCACACAAATTTCTTTCAAATTTTCACTATACTAATTCACCACTAATGGGTTCCGGAGTAGCGTGCCACTCACTGAAAAAGCGCCTTGATGCCTTGTTATGGGTAGTGAGTGATATATAAATGCAATTGCAATACAATACAAAAAATAATTGCAAAAGTGCTATCAATACCCCCAAGCAACCAGGCAAGGGGAAACCAGGCAACCAAATTTAAACCCATTCTTCCAAACTCCCGCCCTCCACAAAGAACATAGGTCCATATCAGTGTCAAAGGCAAAATTGAAGCTACATGAAATTAACCACATCTGGCCCACATACATATGTTAGATGCACGCTTTTTACATGTTTATGCTTTTAATTAACTAAGAAAGTAGTTACTTGATCTGTTCATAGACATGACTGGATAATATGGATGCGCTGTCCTGGGACTCTGGAAAAAAACACACAGAGACACACACACAGCACACAGAGACACACACACCACACAGACACACACAGACGCACACCACACACAGAAATGCACAAAACACACACAGACACAATAAGACACACACAAACACACACTACACACATACACTCACACACAGAGGATGGAAGCCCTATTGTGCAGGGTTTCTAATAACTTTGCACTGAACTAATTTTATACATGACTAAGACAACTTAGAAAGATGATTCGGCGTTTCCTGCTGCAATCATTTTGAAGGAAGGAGACAGCTCAATGCTACACCATCCAGAACGACAGTAAGCCTCAACACCGAAGCAAAATGGCACACAACAAACATGTACAGTAATATTCTTGCCACACAATAACACCTCCAGAATCATGCTTTCATTCGTGATACAGTGGAAAAAGTCTTTGCATCAAGAATTGCTTTAACTTCCCCCAAGGACATACGGCCAGTCAAAAATGTTCTGGGGCCTCGTTACTTTAAGGGAGCTCTAGGGCTGGATCAGTAAACATTGTTGCCTGGCATCATTATTCGTGTGCCTGATGGTAACTTAATGCAGTGCTTAACATGAGCAACCGTTTTCATCGTAATATCTATGAAAGTGGATTTTTGGCTGAGCCTAGGTGATGAGCTACCCCTCTGAAAATGTTTAGCTAGCTCTTACTGCTCTCCTCTTTCTTACCTCACTCTATGGCAGGCAGGGGTTGGTTCTAACTTTGTTCACTTCAGCAAAGCAAATCGCCAAGCAGCAGCACTGCCACTGCCCCAACCAGGTCAGAATTGACTCCTCACGATAGTGCGTAGTAGTGAAGCGCGTGACGCGTCACTACTACGTTCTCATTGCGAGGGCTGGCCAAAGAGATGCCCAGGGCCGTCATTGGTAGCGCTCGTGCGCTATAAGATTGACGGCCCTGGGACGGACCAACAATCAAGCAAGCTCAACGCGGGACGTAGTGGAGGCATTTTCAGCAGCACTGCAGGTGCACTGACTGACTGGCGCAGCAGTTACAACAAAACAGCAAGGAGGCAGGACAGGTGCGCGCTGCTGTTAACTGCCTGGGCCGCATGCGTGGCACTTGCCGTGAAGCCGCCCCCAAAAGAGTGCCACCTGGGGCGGACCGCACCCACCGCACCCCCTAGCTACACCCAGGGCCGGACTGGCTACCGGGCAGTTGTGTGTGCTGCCGTGCTGGGGGCTAATTTCATTGATGGGGACCTGCGTGTGCAAAACGAAATTCGTTTTGCTTTTTTTATTTCAAATCGCACGCAGGTCCCCATCAACGAAATAAGCCCCCACCACAGAGAAATTAGCCCCTAGCTCCGCAGCACACACAACTGCCCCGTAGCCAGTCCGGCCCTGGCTACGCCACTGGAGCTACGGCAAGGGGTCAGCGTGGCCGGCAAAGATGGTTACCGACCCATGACCTGCCCAGCAGCCTCTTCCCGTTACACTTCTGTCTCTTCCCCGGTGCTCCTGTCCTGGTACCCCGGCAGTCTGGTGGGTCGCTGCTCTCCGAGGCCCGGATTCCGGGAGTGGGTCACCCCCCAGTGAGATAGGGTCTCGATAATATCACTCGTGGGCCGTGGCTTGGGAGCTCGAACCACAGGCAACTGTCTCCATGCGGTTCCGGAAAATACATGTATTTTATACATTCAACTGGCAACATGAGCATTATGGCTTTAGTGGTGAAAAATTAACGATGTAGTGTCCCTTGAAAAATGGGTCCTCTAAATAGAAATACAGATATAAAAACATGGTGCCAAATGCCAATGGTTTGTAAATGTCACCAGAACCCAGAGATTGCAAAATAGCACTATGTTATACACGGTGCCCATTATATATATTTTTGTTATAGTTATTTTAAGGCACTTAGCGTGAAAAGTCTGGGGCTTATTTACAAGGCCCTTGCGCCACTTTTAACATGGGAAAAGTGACGCAAAAGTGGCGCAACGGCCTTGTAAATACGCCCCTCTATTTTCTTCAAAGTGCAGTTAACAATTGACTGTGTTTGGAACTAGAAAACTTGGGCTTTGTTTACCTTTCATGAATACATTGTTAAATAAACAGTGGGCAATGGTGAAGCAACAGCTGCAGGATTTACTATATTATGGATGTACTCCATTTGCCACAAAATGTGTAATATTTGCAGATTTTTCCAAAATCGTTTCTATCTACGATGGATAAAAATAGTACTGACTGAGAATGCAATGCAAAATTAGAATTGGGTGCCTCGTAATTTAGATAACCTTGATGCAAAATTATCCTAGTAGCCCTGAAAATGTTAAATCTCTGCAGACTGGTTTGGGGGCGGTCATTGTGAAAATTAAGGACACATTACATAGACCAGCGTGAAATATATCCTGCATGTCACAGTATCTTGTGAAATAAAAGTTTTCATACAGGTTTTCATAGCAGGACTTTTTGTGCTATAAAAGCACTAAAATGTGATATAATACTCAGGGCAAGATTTGCTAACATGTTACACCAAGATGACATCACAAAAGTGACGCACATGGCTGAAAAGTGTTTAGTTGGGATGTATTTACAATGTAAAATTTTATTTGGGTTGGAAAGTTGCCCTAAAGTAATGCAAAGTATCTAGCGCTGCTTTACATCAACGGCGCGTTCCACAGGCTGTACATGGGTGTTTCCAAGCAACCACCCGTGGTTTTTGACACAAAGTCTAACTACTAATAATTGTAGGCAGTTCATTGTGCCAAAAAAACAGAAAGCCCCTTAAATATGGTGTTAAAAATGAGAAAAAGAAGAAAATTTTTTATTTTTCAAGGCTTTTCCGACTTTGCATGTGTGTTGCACTGTACAACACATATTCAGAGGGGGGAAAGTTTTAAAGTTTGGCATAGTATTTTGTAATGGAAGTGTACCCTTTCAGTACAAAATCTAAGTGAAATGTGATCCAAACAGCATGCAATGGTGTATGTGTGGTGAATTACAGGCTTAAAGAGTGTCTGGCAAGGAAGAGAGAATAATAGTGCCATATCTTTGTAGCTATAACACTAGCCTGCTTCGTCACGCAATGCTGAGCAGCAACTTTGCTTTCTGTGCTGCATTGCATGACATTTTTGTAAATCTGCCCTTCTGAGTATTAGCAGTTTTCTAAACAAAATCATACAACACATTTCAGTTAACTCATAGGGCAGTTCAGCTCTTCTTGATAATTACTAGACCTAGGCAGAATTTCAATTACCCCGGAGTAATTGGAGCAATTTTGGTAATTTTTGCTACTCTTTGATGTGGAATAACTGATAATAACGTGATGCCTGCTCTCATAATTAAGAGTAATTTGGGGTGAAAACGTCAGATCATGAGAGTGCATTTAGTGATCCTAAGCGACTCCATGTGCTGCTGTTTATGTTCTGTTGCATTAAGCACTGTTGTCCTAGTGTAGAATGCGTCCTCCTGTCCATTTTGGATGCAAGAGGGCATTTCACTCTCAGAAACTAGCGCTAAATGCTGGGAGTAAATTGAGGGTAAACCCTACCTTAAGTGCACTTTTAGCGAGCCTGCTTGCACTAGCTGTTTATGTTGTGTTGCATTTAGCACTATTTCTCAGTGCAAAATGCATCCTCGCTTCCATTTTGGACTCGAGGGGGCATTTTTGTGCCTAGAAAATAGTGCTAAATCCAGAATTTTTCTTCTTACATAATTCCTTGTATTTTACAGAACTTTGGGGTAATTTTGCGTGATTGCATTACATAGAATTGCAAAAGGTGCATACACCCCATATAATTTCAGGCCCTTTTGAGAATGTCTAGTGCTTTAAAATGTACTACCGCTTGTCAATATATTATCAAGCGGCTCACTGAATAAGAACCTTCTAGCCAACTTTATAATTAGCTCAGTGTTTACCAGCGACACACACTCATATTGCTACTTCTTTTTTGAAAAAGCTGAGGGGCTTAGAAGAAGCTTAGAGTCTCACGTGTATTGGTGTCACCAAAGTCCCTCTAAAAGGTCTGACAGGACTAATGAGAGTTAAGAAGCCTCTCGAAAAACGCAAAGTGACTTAAACAAATTTTGACAAGTGACTTAAACACTTAAATACTTCGGCCCAACCCATAAAGTTGTGAATAAGTTCAGATGGCTCAAGTAATATTTCCCAGTACAAATTTGTGGTAGCTGTGGACACAGTGGTTAAAACCTGACTCCCAAGAAAAGGAAAACAGGGAAAGAAAAAAAATGAATTTTGGCTGAGCTGTGGCAGAGTCTGGAATGGCATCTTGCCGGGTGAACGCGTTGAGCATCAACCTCCATGTTTTTGCTAGTCCGCGTGACAGGTGGTAGGTATAGTGGCAATGTGGAATCCATGTTACTACTGCGGTCTGCCAACCTACTAGAGCTGTGATACTCAAAATAGGGCCTGGGGGCCGCTTGCAACCCTCTTGACCTTTACATGCTGCCCCAATGGTGAGCAGCAGCACGAGCTGCTGCTTATTTGCTGAGCACTAATATTCAATTTTTTTTAACTAATCAGGCAAGTATTTATTTGCAGGTTAAATGAAGTTATGAAGTAGCTACGGTGTTGCCCTGCACCATTTAACTTCAGTTAACCTGCAAATAAAAGCTTGCCCATTTACTTAACATTCTTTTAGCTCTCCTTTCACAAAAGAGGTGCGAAGACCAGCGCTCCAACCTCAGTGGCAGGCTCTATGAAGGGAGCAGGAGCCGTGGGAGGACTACAGCGCTCAGCCAGCGGTGCCTCTCTGGGCTCTGGTGATGCCATGCAGGAAAAGTTACTCCTCTGCTCGCGTTAAGAATACACTGCCAGCCCTCTTTCAAGTGGCTCAGGCAGTTAAGGCCAAAAAAAGAATAATGTGGAGTCTGAGGCGGTCAGAAGAGATGCTTTTTACCCTGTATTTGGCTCCCAGACGAGTCAGGAAGCGGCACTCCAACTACCCCCTCGAGATTCTCCCCTTGGCAATGAAGTAACCAAGGAAAAGAGGATGGAGCAGATAAGATTCGGGGGTGTTGATAGCGGACAATATCTGGATGATGGCAGGAAGGTTTTGGTTGGAGGGGCTGCGGGGGGTGCCTTGTTCACAGACCCCATATAATAATGGGGCTGGAGAACATTTGAGACTGTTCCAAGCTTTGAGAGATGTGGGGGGGGAGGGGGAGCAGCCAAGGAATAAATCTAAACCTAGACATAAAACCCAGAATTGGGGGGATCAAACCTGTAGTCTGGATAACTATGATGCCCCACAGGAGGTGGACTCTGGAGAAAATTTCTTCTCTCTGTCAGATCCTTCTAACTCCTCGGAAGACGAGAGTTTAGGAGATATAAAGGATTGGTCTGGCAGAGAAATGATGCACAGCGATGGGAGTGAGACAAGCAGCTTGCATCTGGAAGATGGAAATAATGGTGATGCAGGGGGGCTAGTCCTTCCACTGTGTGGAAGCAGAGGGACCAGAGAGGTCTAAGCCAAAGGGAGCTGCAGGGTCCCTAGTATGGGATTACTCCTTGTCTCCAGGATTTGAGGGTAGCAGAGATGCAGTCACCTTACCGGCAGCTGAGAGGACAGTAGAAAGCTCGGATGAGATCTTGCTTCTGTTATTTACCGGAGCATTATGGCTCACAGAGAGGAGATGCGGACTGAGAGCCAAAGAACACAAGGGGCGTGCCGTAAGCTGCAGAACTCTATCCGTTGTGTTGTTAGGTCCTGCACGGAGTTTACAGAGAGGATAGGTGAAGTAGAGGTGCGGATGTCTACGCTCAGAGATGAACTGGTTGCCCAAAAGTCCCTCACGGATTCTCTAAATTCACAGATGGATGGTACGTTATGGAAGTTAACTGACATGGAAAATCGCCTTAGGAGGAACAATTTGAGAGTTCTTGGTATTCCTGAAGGTATGGAGTGATCGGATGTTTGGAAATTTATTGTGGAGCTGTCACAGAGGCATTCCCTGAACTTACACAATGGTCCAGAGTTCTGGAGGTTCAGAGGGATCACCGATTTCCTTTCAAGCAGCGTAGGAGCTCAGGACAGCTAGTAACTAAACCAAGAGCTATTTTGATTTGTTTGAATAATTTTTGGCCTGAGTGGCTATCTATGATCTTGCACGACCAGATAGGAAAAGGGAAGGGGAGTGAATTTTTTGTTAGGCAGATTTTTGTCATGCAACAGTGGAGAACAGTGGCAACTGTGGCAATTAATTCCAATGTGCCAGGCAAAGGGTGCTCAGGTTTTTTTGCTTAACCCTTCCAGTTGAAGGTCATAAGGAAGGGCCAAACACAGTAGCTTCTTCTGAGGTCCAAGCAAAAGAATATTTGCAAACAATTTAGAAAAGTCTGGGGTAGTGTAAATATTTTTGGATAGTAGTCAAGGCTGGATTTATAGACACACACTCTGAAAAGGCTTCTTGGGGAAAAGATGGGGGTGGTTTAATGTCAGCTTTCCATCACTAGGGACCCTGGGTCCTTTTGCCTCATTAGGCGGGGGTGGCTCCTGGGGAGGTTGGGGGTACCGTAGCTAGGGTGTGTGGGTGGGGAATGGTGGGTGGTTATGTGGCACGGGGAGGGGGGACGGGGCTGGGGAGAACATTTAAAAAGTCATGGTGGATGAGACAGGAGCAGGTTTTATGTTGGGAAGATCTACACAAAAATGACATGATAAAGTTAAATGTGGAGGAATGTGTCTCGATTAGATGGGTATGGGCTGATGGCCCGGGGGCTACTGGTCTGTACGTTTAATGTGTCTGGTCTGAATGATAGGGCTAAACAGCGAGGGTAGCAATGGAGCTGAGAGCTATCCGACCTGACATAGTGTGCCTACAGGAAACATGCATTCCCTGGTAGAAGTGTGGGGTGATGGCTGAATTAGGGTATACGGTATTAGTGTGTACACAACACAGCTCTACATCCCGGGGTGGCTATTTTGGCTAAAATGACTGTACACCTGGTGGGTAGGGCTTTTGCCAATAGATATGGGTGCTGGCTTATTGCTGAATGTGCGTTCGGGGCTTGTAAATTTGTTATATGCTCGGTGTATGGGTCAAATACAGACAAGGCACACATTTTGGACCTCCTTAATACAGAGCTGGCTTCCAGGTCAACCCCTTTGATATTAAGCGGGACCTCAATATACACTTAGATGGCCCAGAGCCATAATCATGTAATGGACGGTATATCAGGAGGAAGCCTAAGTTGTTTAGGGCACTGCAGCAGTTTGTGTCCAAGGATGGTTTATTAGATCTGTGGTTTATAAACCAATACCCCAAGGTTGCATTCACTTACTTTTCTTGTTTGCATAATAAATGGGTTAGGCTGGATTATTTTTTTGTATCCCTGGTATGGCTGCAATGGCTAAAATTCAGCTATTTCTCAGACTTACATTCGATCATAGCTCTGTAGTTATGGATATTTGAGTTCAGTGTCTCACCCAGCCTCAGAGAACTTTTTCTTTTGATAGGAATCTATTAGCAGATGATATATTTGTCACACATATAAAAAGCTGGATTACTCAGTTTTTGTAGATTAATAAGAACACAGCTCCCCCCTCCGTAGTTTGGGATGCCTTGAAGGCAGGGCTTCAGTGGAGATCTTGAGCTTTGGTGTTTGTCGTGTACACAGCGCGCAGCATGCAGGAACCACTCAGGACGCTGGTCGTGTGTATAGAGGTACTTCTTTATTTCAGTATTTCGTCAGTCCGTCAGGGCATGTCAGTCCTCGTCCTCTTCCTATTGTATAATGTCCTTTCCTGTCCCTCGACAGGAAGTGGTGTCCGGTGACCTGGTCACCACCCTGTGGCCCACAGGGTCCTAGCGTCCAGCGTCTGTCATGGTCATCACATCTCCCCCCTTGTCACAACAAATGCTTTCCCCATGCACATGTCCTGGCAATACTATCCACACTGTGGAAAGCTTGTGAAAGAGTGCAAGAGAGAGAGAGAGAGAGAGAGAGAGAGAGAGAGAGAGAGAGAGAGAGAGAGAGAGAGAGAGAGAGAGAGTCTCTACATTTCTTCTAACAGTCTCTTTGTCTTTTTGCACTCTCTTCTTGGTCTTTGTTCTCCGCTCTGTTCTGGTCCTCCACCTTCTTCTTTGTGTGTTGTCACTTCTCCTTCTTTGTGTGTTGTCACTTCTCCATTTGTTCCTTGCTCTCTTTCCTCCACTTCTGGTGTCGTTATGGCTCTTTCTCCTTCTTCCATTTTGAACTCCTTGAAGTGTGAGCTGTTTCTTGTTATCTTCCGATGGTCTGAGACCGCGGTCACCATTGACCCGTTTACTCCAGTCACTACCAGCGGATCTTTTGAAAAAGGGCTGTCGGATTTTCTATGCTGTGTTTGCTTCACAATTACTAAGTCTCCTTCCTTTAGTTGGTGTTCAGCTGCATGTCTCTTTTTGTCAGCATATTATTTCATTTTCTTTTTCTCTTTGTTGTCTCTTTCTGCGATCTCTTGTCTGTTGTTGTCTGCTATGGCTTCTCTCTGTGGTAGCCTTGTTTTGCTTATTCTTCCTAACATCAGTTCTGCTGGGCATCTGCCCGTGGTGCTGTGAGGAGTGTTCCTGTAATCTCGTAGTACCTGACACAGCGCTTGTCCAATGGAGATCTGTGTCAATTTTGCTCGCTGGATGGCTCTTTTGATGGTCCCCATAAATCGTTCTGCCATTCCGTTGGCTTGTGGCCACAGTGGAGTTATTTTCCGGTGTTTGATCCCCAGGTAGTCCATGAACCTGCGGAATTCTTCTCCTGAAAATGGAGGACCATTATCTGTTTTCAGTGTTTGTGGTGATCCCCAGGCAGCAAATATGTCGTCCAGCACTGGTAAGGTGGCATTTGCCGATGTCGATGATACTTCCCTCACTATTGGGAATCTTGAAAATTCGTCAATGACTACCAGCAGGTACTTTCCAGTCTCCAGTGGCCCATAGAAGTCTGCCGCTAGTTCAGTCCATACTGCCAATGGCAGTTCCGACATCCTCAACGGTGTGGGCTTACTGGATGATCCAGTTACTTGACAGGTGTGACATTGTGACACTTCTTCCTCCACCATGCTGTCTAGTCCTGGGAACCACACTCTTTCTCTCAACATCTTCTTTGTCGCTACTATTCCTCTGTGTGATTCATGTGCTATCTTGACTGTTCTCTTCCTTAGTCGATGTGGTATTACAATCCTTGAACCTCTCATCAGGACTCCGTTCTCCGTCTCCGACAGTTCTTCGCCTATCTTTTTGAACGTCAACAGTTCTTCTTTGTCAACCCCTTCTTCTGTGATGGTGTTGCTATTGATGTGTCTCCATCTCTGTAGCCTCACTATCGCTCCTATTGTCTGCATTGTCGGATCTCTTTTTGTCTCTCGCTCCAGTTCTTCACTTGTTATTGACTCTGGAGTGTTTTGTTTCACTATGAAGTTTAGGTATTCTTCTGCCATTGTGGTACCACCATTCCGATACGGGAGCGGGTGTCGCGACATGTAGTCGGCTGGGTTTTGGTCTTTGCCTGGTTTGTGTATTATTTTAAAGTTATAGTCCATCAGCCGTATTCCCCACCTTTCTATTCTTGGTGGTATTTTCGCTTTTGGCTTGCCATAGATAGTCACTAGCGCTTGGTGGTCTGTCACTATTGTGAATGGTTTTCCATATATGAACATGTGGTAGTGCTCACATGCCCATACTACCACCAGGCTCTCCTTCTCTGGTTGAGAGTAGGCTCTCTCAACATCAGACAGGCTTTTGCTTCCGTATGCTACTATTTGTCGAGGTGAATCTTTGCCAGGTTTGTGTTGTGCTAGTATTGCGCCCAGGCCTACCGGGCTGGCGTCTACTGTTAGTTCTGTGCATAGGTTCGGGTCGAAGTACGCTAAGTGGTCTACGGCCGTCACTGACGCTCTTATCTCTTCAAACGCTTTTGTGCACTCTGTGGTCCATTCGAATGGGTGTCCTTGTTTTGTCAGTTCTCTCAATGGTGTGCTCACTGTTGCAAAGTCTTTTATGTACCTCGCGCAGTAGCTGGCAAGGCCAAGAAACGAGCGCACGTCAGCGACGTCTTTTGGTTCACTAGTTTTTTCGAGCGTGTCTATCTTGCTCCTGTCTGGCCTCATTCCTTTTCGTGAGAATATGTGTCCAAAAAACACTAGTTCTTCTCTTCCCAGCTCGCATTTCTTTTCGTTTACTGTCAGGCCCACCTCTACTAATCGTGAGCATACTTCCCTCAGTGCCGTGTCATGTTCTCCATCTGACTTCCCAAAGACCAGAATGTCATCGCTGTAGTTTAGACTGTTCGTTTTCGGTCGTATTATCTGCCTGATCGTTTCTTGGAATATTTCTGCTGCTGAAGATATTCCAAAGCTCAGCCTTTTGTAGCGAAACAGTCCGAGGTGCGTTGAGAAGGTCGTTATGTATCTGGATTGCTCATCTAGCTCCAATTGATGATATCCCTTGCACAGGTCTAGTTTGGAAAATTCTCATTCCTGTCAGGCAGCTTATCATGTCGTCCAAATGTGGCCCTGGGTGTCTTTCTCTTTCGATGGCTGTGTTTGGCACTCTCATGTCCACACAGATTCTTATCTGCGTAGTGTCTTTCTTTGGTACAGCCACTATTGGTGACACCCATGGCGTTGGTCCTTCTGCGGGCTCAATGATGTCCTGTGCCAGTAGGGCCTTTATTTCTTCCTCCACTTGAGGTTGTAGATGTATTGGTACCCTTCGGTGGTGCTGTGCAACTGGCCTGACAGCCTCATTTATGTGTAGTGTTATTTGTTTTCCTTTTAGTTTTCCTAGTCCTTCCGTTAGTTTCGGGAACTCCTGTAGTATGCTCTCTTTTTCTGACATGTGATACATCATTTTCAGTAGTCCCATTACTTTTGCTGTTACATTGCTTAGTAGACACGGTGCTGGAATGTCTCCTCGTAACACATGTATTTCTTCTACGACAGTCTTGCCTTTGTGCGTCATCGTGTCCGTGAATTTTCCCATGTTTGTTACAGGATTTTGTGCACCCCATGTAAATACTCTTACGCTTGATGGTTGTAGCGGCGGCTTCTTCTTCATCTTGTCATATTCTGTGGCACACATGATGTTGCACGTGGCTCCGCTGTCCAGTACAAATTTTGTTTGATGGGGCCCTACTTCAATTGTCACCCAATCCGTCTTCTTTATTGACTTCCTGTCTATTAGCCTGATATGTTCCTCTTCATGCCCTTCGTCCGTGGTCATGAGATATAGGCGTTCTACTTTTCTTGTTGTTTCTTCCTCTTCCTCTTCTTCTCCTGATTCTCCCGACGAGCTCCTCTCCGTCGCTTCCATGTGCCGTACATGTTTTGTTGTTGTTGTTCTTGGCTTTCCTGGCCTGCCACGTTCACCTTTGAATTGTCCACCTTGGCACATAGTAGCAAAATGGTTGCTTCTGTTGCATTTTCTGCACGTCTGACCAAATGCTGGGCATGGTCCTCTGTGAGGGAATTCCAGGCCGCACCTGTAGCATTGGGAACTTTGTTTCTTTGCCGCTTGTTCCTTGTGTCCTCCTTTCCAGTTCCCTTTCTTTCCGGTGTCTGCCATTCTATGTATTTGTTCTCCCTTTCGATCCATCTGTTTCGCTTGTATCATCGCTCTTGCTTCTGCCCTCGCAAGATCTAAAATTGTGTCTACAGTGGTCGGTTCTTTTAGTAGTCTTGTGCGAAATTCCGTGTCTCGGCAGCCTTCTATCAGTTTGAGGCGAAGTGCCTGTTCGTTGTCGTATTTTTCAAATTCGTAATGTGCTACTAGCTTTCTCAGCCTCATTGCAAAGTCATCCATTGACTCTTCTGGCTGCTGATATGCCATGTGAAAAGAATATCTCTCAAAGTCGACGTTTCTTTGTGGGTCGAACTTGGCCGTTAGACACTTTATTAGTTTCTCATAGGTTTCTAATTCACTCTGTGGCAGTGTTATGAGGAGGTCATCCACCTCATCCCCCACTAGGTTTAAGAACAGATCTAATTTTTTTTCATTCACCACATCAGTCGCCTTCATGTATCGTTCAAATTTTATGATCCACTTTTCCCACCGGATGCCCACTTGTGGCTCCGATACAACGAAAGGCACTGGTCTGCGGTATTGTGCACTCTGTGACTTTGTGTCTGGCATTTTCTTTAAACTCTTTTATTTCGAGCTATTTCTGTTGATATCTTTGTTTCTCTGTTTCTTTCTTTACAGTTCTTCTCTTATGGTGACAGTGTTGTCCCTTTTTCCTTCTTTTTGGTGCACAGGACACGATGCTTATTTATGTGACCGTTCTTTTTGTTTTCTTTCCTTTTATTTAGCCTTTATCTCCTATTCCTTGGCTTTGCCTGTGCTTTTTTTTCTCTTTTTCCTTGCAATCGGCACTTTTTCTTTGTTTTCGACCTTTTCCTGACTTTAAAATGGCCGCCCAACTTTCCTTCTCGCTGATTGGCCCTCGCGCCTGACTCCAAAATGGCCGCCGAGACTCTCGCGAGACTTCTTAGCCAATCCGGGCACTGCCTGACTTCAAAATGGCCGCCGCGCTTATTCTTCGTTTCTATTGGCTCTCACGCCTGGCCCCAATATGGCCGCCGAGACTCTCGCGAGAGCTCGCGCTGGCTTTTCAGGTCTTCGAACTTCGCGCTCTTGTTGCTGGCGCTTACCGGCTGTGTTGCTTTTCTCTTTTGCGGCGGTCGGGGTGGGCTCCCACGTCGCTGCTGATTTCTGGACGGCGCTTCACTCTTCCCTCTTCCTTTTGGCCACGACGCGGTCCAGGGTGGGCTCCTGGTTTCAAATCGCGATTTCTGCATGCAGGGACCGGATCCCACCTTCGTCGCCAGATGTCGTGTACACAGCGCGCAGCATGCAGGAACCACTCAGGACGCTGGTCGTGTGTATAGAGGTACTTCTTTATTTCAGTATTTCGTCAGTCCGTCAGGGCACGTCCGTCCTCGTCCTCTTCCTATTGTATAATGTCCTTTCCTGTCCCTCGACAGGAAGTGGTGTCCGGTGACCTGGTCACCACCCTGTGACCCACAGGGTCCTAGCGTCCAGCGTCTGTCGTGGTCATCACAGTGTTCATTAGCAGAGACAGCATAATTTCTTGGTTCAAGGTTTTTTACGATGATCTCAGAAGGGCCGAATGCAGCTTGATACAATGTATGATTGATAAGGGGTCAAGCACTTTGGCACAAGCTGACGTAGCATGCTGCAGGGCCAGAATTAATTATTATGGTCCAAAGACATTGCCTGTAGATATCAAACATACAGGAGAGAATGCTATTAATTTGGCGAGGCTATTGGTAGGTGCCTAGCCAAACGCATTTGGAATAAGGAGATCCAGCACGGAATAGCGTCTATGGAATGCTTGACTGGGAATTTAGTTAGCATACCCCTTGAGATTTTTGCGGTACTTAGATCTTTTTATCAGGATTTGTATACTGAGGATGTTAGAGTAGGGAAGTCCTCGCTTGGTCCATTACTGCAAGACCTGTTTGGTCATACTGTGAGTAGCGAAGACTCTGCACAATCTGGGGTAGATTTACAAAGGAGTTGCGCAAAGCAGCGCAGCTCCCGTGAGGCTGCGCTGCGATGCGTGACAGGAAGGAAACAGGAGAGTGACATATTTTTAAAGATGAGGCTCTCTCCTCCCCTTCCCTTGCGCTGGGACTTATTTCAGCTGCCTTGTGCCATGCATACACCTTAGCAGCATAGCGCTAGGATGTGTGCATGAGTGTAGCACAGGTTATGTACAAGAAGGCTTCCCTTCCTGTACAAAATACTATGCTAGGTGCAATGCAAAGATTTTCCCACTGTGCATACGTGCTGCACATTGTGGCACGCATGTAAAGTCAGAAAAAGAAAGAGAAATGAAAGCCTTTCTCCTTCCTTGCGCCTAGTTGAAAAGGGTGCAGTTTTATCACGCTAAACTCAATCAACTGTTTTTAGTAAATTGGGTTCAGCGCGCAAATCCTTGGGTGGTTGTATGGGAACTCCCATGCACCCTCAGCACGCTCCCTCAGCGCAAAGTAATGCGAAGCAGCGCAATGCTCTGCTTCGCATTACTTTTACGTTATTTCCAGCGCTAAACAAGTTTAACTCTGGAAAGTTAATTAGGAAAAAAAGATTTTGGGCCGGTTTGCGTCACTTTTGTGATGCAAACACAGCGCAAAATCTTAGTAATTCTCCCCCTTAGATTTGCCAATAACCGCAGAAGAGTTTGAGGATGCTATTAAATCACTAGCGATAGGCAAAGCATCTGGTCCTGATAAATTACCTCTGGAATTTTATAAAACTTTTTTTTCAGGAACTGAAAACAGATATGCTGTTAGCTTGTCAGGCAGCTCAGTGTAGGCAGGCACCATTATCATGGGATGTTGCTAATATTATAATTTCTTTTAAAAGGGATAAATTGTCAACTCTGCAAGGATCGTATAGACCTATCTCTCTTTTAAATAGCGATGATAAAATCTATGCTAACATTTTGGCATCGCGTCTCATCAGGGTAATAACTCCCTTGGTTTCAATTTGTCAGCACGGCTTTATCACAGGAAGAGGCACGGTCAATAATATTAATCGGGTGGTGAGCTTGTTTGACAAAGCGAGGGTTCAACAGACCTCACTCGGGTTGATACTTCTTGATGCCGAAAAGACGTTTGACCGTGTCTCTCAGGAGTTTTTATGGATGGTTTTGCGATGCGCGGGCTATAGGTTGGGCTTTATTAACGCAGTAAAAGCTATATACAGGTCTCCTATAGCCTGAATCTGCTTGATCGACCTACAGTCTGAAACTGTTCTTATTACCCAAGGGGCGAGACAGGGATGCCCGTACCCTCCTTTATTGTTTGCATTATACATCAATCCTTTTCTGGTTTAGTTAGAGAAAAGGACGATCATCCAATCTGTGCAAATTCAGAGAAAAGCATATAGGGTGTTGACTTACGCCAATGAAGTGGCCATTGTCACTACAACACCAGCTATAGCAATGCCTGAAATAGAACGACTGGCTGCTGCTTTTGGTCCAATGTCAGAGTATAAATAAAATACTGCAAAAACGCATATCGTTTGTACGACCCAGGCCAGTTTTGATGATTCGAGAGTTATGCAAGAGACAGTTTATTTAGGTATTAAAATTAGCGCCTGCCTGGATGATCTACTGACCGCTAACTGGGGCCCTAGGTTGGTTGGAATTGAAAAAGAATTGGGTAGGTTAGAGGGTTTACATCTCTCATTGGTTGGTTGTTGTAATGTTTTGAAAAAGAATATTTTACCCAAAGTGCGGTATTTTTGTTTAGGTTGGTTCCTTTAGAGCTCAGCAGAGTCCGGCTGCAAATACTGCAAGCAAACTGTGGTAGATTTATCTGGGGGTCAGAAACAAGCTTGTAGGGCAATGAAGTTTACCCAGAACTCGGGGAGGCTCGGCGGTTCCTAATGTTGTATTTTATTACTATATCTCCCTCTTGCAGAATATGAGGATTTTATGAACAGGAGAAGCATGTGGTAATGTAGCAGATGCCCCCTCTATTTATCAAATGATGCTAGGTGCAGAAGCAGAAAGATATTTTTTAGGGTGATCGAACCTAGCTACTATAAAAATAGCTGGTTTAAGGTTCTTTCGGCTGCGTTTTAAAGTCTTTCAGCTTGATTCATGAAGCCGAAATGGGCTCGCAAAGGGCCAGATTCTGAGAATCTGGCCCTTTGCGAGCTCTATTTTTGTATTTGGGATTCATCATCCCAAATGCAAAAATCGGTAATTGCGATTTCGCTATTTTGCGATGAATTACATTTAAGGAATCTCAATTTGAGATTCCCTAAATGCAATTCATCATCCATTTTAAAATTGCGAATTTGCAATTTCAGCCCGCTATTTACCGCAAGGTCAAACCTCGTGGTAAATAGCAAAAACTTAGAAAAATGCTTTTAAAAGCATTTTTCTAAGTTGCATGTTACACACACACATGTCCTTTGGACATGTGTGTGCGCAACACCTGTTCGTATTTACTGTTAAGGGGTGCTACAGGGTGTCCTTTGGACACCCCTGGCACCCTTTAAATCGCAATCTATTTTGCGATTAGCAAATTGCTAATAGCAAATAAGGAATACTCCCCATTCATTCCTATGGGCCTTTTGGCCCATTGGAATGAATGGGGAATTATTCCTTATTTGCGATTAGCAATTTGCTAATCGCAAATAAGGAATATGTAGGAATCGCTTTTGTTTTTGCGATTCCTACATGAATGACGTTTTGCGAGTCTGAAATAGCGATTCCTTATGATTCGCTATTTCAAACTCGCAAAACGGCACTATGATGAATCAGGCTGATTGTTCCTTACTGATGAAAATATTCTTCCGACGTCAAATCCCACTTTTTTGCCATTTAAAGCAGAAAGTATAATTTTTTTAAAAGCGATTCACGCAAAATGCATTTGTCACGCATACTCACGGCAACTAGAATTATGAGGCAATGGTGGACAAAATTATGTGCTGCATTTGACTAAATTGAGCCTTAAGAAAAGGGCAATTTATGTGGCAAAATGCGACATATTCTTGGGCAGTATTATTTTGCTCCGATGTCATTTTTAGACATATTATTAATACGGTCTGAGTTAACGTTTTACACCATTTCTACCAGTCTAAGAACTAGCAGCCAGATTCATCATGGTCCCGATTAGCGAGTCCTTAATAGCGATTATTAAGGAATCGCTATTAAGGACTCGCAAAACGGGATTCAAGTAGGAATCGCAATTGAAATTGCGATTCCTCCTGATTCCTTATTTGCGATTAGCTAATTGCTAATCGCAAATAAGGAATAACTCCTCATTCATAAAGGCCCATAGGAATGAATGGGGAGTCATTCCTTATTTGCGATTAGCAATTTGCTAATCGCAAATAAGGAAGCGATTTCAAGGGTGCCAGGGGTGTCCAAAGGACACCCTGTAGCACCCCTGTAATGCAATCTACATTGGTATTGCGCACACACATGTCCAAAGGACATGTGTGTGTGTAACATGCAACTTAGAAAAATGCTTTTAAAAGCATTTTTCTAAGTTTTCGCTATTTACCACGAGGTTTGACCTCGCGGTACATAGCGGCCCAAAATTGCAATTTCGCAATTTTAAAAGGGTTCATGAATTGCATTTAAGGAATCTCAAATAGAGATTCCTTAAATGCAATTCCTTGCAAATGTGCGAATTCTTGATTAGCGAATTTTGCATTTGGGATGATGAATCCCAAATGCAAAAATTGCACTCGCAAAGGGCCTGATTCTCAGAATCTGGCCCTTTGCGAGTGCAATTTAGCTTGATGAATCTGGCAGTTAGGTTCTTAGAAGTTTGAAAATGGTCAGAACATATACACCTATCTCTGCAGCATAGCTATTACATCCCATTTTTATGGGCAGGTGGAAATTATAGAGATCACAATTATCGGGGATTTCTATGAGAAGGATTAATTGTACACATTTGCTGCACTTAGGGGAAAATACTAATTTTCAAACTAAGATCTTTTAAGTGTTTGCAGATACGGGACTATCTCCTGAAGAAACTGCAATCGGGGGACACAGGGAAAAGGGTCTCAATGAAGCAATCAAACTTAGAGAGAAAATCGGCAGCCTATTTTTGTGCCTTCTGGAAATGCAGGAGGACGACCTTGAAGATCAAAATAAGAAAAAGAGTATTCTACTTGGCCAGGGTGATGGGCTTCTACAGAAGTCCATTGAGAGTGCTGAGAAAATCTTGATCTCCTTGAGCCTTAGGGCACAGCACTATAAAACCATCTTCAACCTTTATCATAGACTCGCAAAATTGTTGAAGTGGGGGATACAAATTATGGCAAATGTTATCAATGTCGGGCCGATTTAGCTGATAGTCTCTATTGGGTAGATGCATCAACGTTTTCATTTGCGATTCCTTATTTGCGAAAAATAAGGAATCGCAAATAAGGAATCGCAAATGACAATGCATCATTATTTTCGCAATTTTATCGTGATTCGGTAAAAATCGCAATTTTTACTGAATCGCAATAAAATTGCGAGTTTCAAATAGCGAATTCGCAATTCCCATTCAGTCCTATGGGCAGAATTGCGAATTCGCAATTTGAAATCGGAATGCAACAAAGCCTTTCAAGGGTGGAGAGGGGGGTCCAAAGTGAGTTACATACACACATGTCCTAAGGACATGTGTGTCTGTAACTTAGAAGTTTAAAAAATGCATTTTTATGCGTTTTTAAACATTTTTGCAAATTACCACGAAGTTCAACTTCGTGGTAATTTGCATTTTGGTGATGATGCATTGCATTTAAGGAATCGCAAATTTGCGATTCCTTAAAAGCAATCGCATTTTTGGAACTCGCAAAAAATAGCGATTTTCCAAAAATGCTTGATGCATCCCAGAAACCAATTTAGGAAGTGCAAAAGGCCGATTTTTGCGAATAGCACCGTTTGCACTTCCTAAAAAGGTTGATGCATCTAGGCATATGTGTTTTTTACATGTACTAAGCTGAGTCAGCTTCTTTTAGGGATAGAGGCCTTTTTAGGTTGAGCTTAGAGCAGCGCATTCGCTGCTTGCTCGACAGTTAGTAAAGGTTAAAAAAAAGTGCTACCTACCAGAGTTTTGCTGGCCTGAAGCTTGAGTGCATGTGCACGTGCGCAGCTGCCATCTGTCTCCTCCATCACGGGTCATTAAGTTGCTTTCCCCTCTGCCTCCGTCCGATCACTTTAACTTTCACTTTTGTGGCTTGGCTTGTTTTATTCAGCTTATATAGCAGAGCGAATGTATGAGAGAGGCAGCTTTGGGTACAACACTATGTACTTTGATGCAGGTATTTTGTATACATTCATTACAAACTAGTTTGTAGTTGCTGTAAAGATACCCAGCGAACACTTGTTTGTGAAACTCACTTTCTTTGGATTGCCTTGCTGCCTGTGCAGTTTTGGGGAAATGCTCCTTGCTCTTGGTTTCCGGTTCTTTGGTTTGTCGGAGGGCTGTTCACCTATTAAGGGGGGGTCCTTGGTAGATCATATTTTGTTTGACTGACCTGAATGTTTACTGCTGCCCCTTGTTGAAACTCAAGATTTTTCTTCTTTGCCGAAATCCTTCTGGGATACGCAAGAGAAAAGAACACTGTTGATGCACATAGGTCTGCAGTTCATTAGGTGTTGGGTGTTTAAGGATACTTGCCAGTTCTGGGTTTACAGCAGACATGTACTTACCAGTGGACAAGGTTGTCAAACAGACTGAGCCTGACTTTGCTAGTGGGTTCCCTGGCCTCTCAGGTCTCGCTTCATGCCTTGTGCTTTCTGCCAAAATCAGCTGCACTGAATATCATTCTGCACATCCGTCCATTCACCAGCATGCAAGGAGGGATGAAGGAACGGGGAGAAACCTAAAGTAATGACGCAAAGAAGTGAACACTAGTAATGTCGAAGTACGTGGTGTAGGCCAGTTATTGGGGACCCAAGTGACTGAAGTCTAATTCGGCAATTTGTTTCATTTGTTTGACAAGTATTGCCGTTCTCCTTGGAAATCGATACGGAGCACCAGTACACACTGATTTGGCATAACTTTGATTTTTAGGGTAAGCAAGTTGAAATAGTGAAGGCTTGCTCTTGGAGCAAAGAATGGTGTAGAGTACGGAGGTCAGACTATGCATATTTTACAATAAAAGTGTCCAATCTGTTTTATTCTTTAAGATAACGATATAAGATTTAATGTGCAGCCCTTAGTTTTGTAAAGGACTATATTGTGGCATGTAACATCTTAGTAGCGCTAGTTTAAAAAAGCGAACTTTATTTATAGTCACTTAAATACCTGTGCATTTAGCTCACTAGGTTAGTGTGCCTGATGCATATGCGTGTGTCGGTCATTGTTTGTTCTGGGCATGGGTTCGAACAGTCTTTGGGGTCAACTTGTGATTTCTTGAGCTGTAATGTCTAATAGAGCTCTGGTAACAGCCCATAAACAACCTGTGTTTTTGCTGGGGACTCATTCCTGCGTTTCTGCCAGTCTTCAGAGAGCCTTCGAGGAATGCACTTCCTTGAGATAAGCACAAGTATTATAGGGTCCTTTTGTTCTACCCAAAGAATTCCTTGTGTCCTCTTTAGAAGTGGAGTGGGGGCGGATGTTTTATGTCCCTTCCATCCGTTTGCCTGGAAACCCTTTGCAGACGTGAGCTGCATTTGGTGCTATGTTAGTTTTGTAGCACGTGCCTACAGTTCTGGAGCAGTTTTGTTCCGATTAGTATCCCTCTAAGTACAGCATCCGCTATTTTGAACTATGGCCGATGGGACAGTTTGGACACCATAACGCTTGAAAAAATACAGATCGCCTGTTCCAGGGCACAAAACCGAGCCCGATAGAGACCCGTTTCGAGGCCTCCTTAAAAACACTGTCGGTGCTCAGACCCGGTGAGACCCGGCCCACTTAAAGCCGTGGAGCAGGTATTGTTAACACCGATATGGACACGTGCCAGGCACTGCCTCACCTATCCAGCACAGCAGCCCACACACCTGATGCTGCTCGGTTCTTAATGAGGAGACATAATATTGGAAACTAATCAGGGACCCCAGACGATAAAATTGGAGGCAAAAAAGGGGCCGGAGGCATGTGCGGTGAGGCACACCACACAGCAGTGTCACTATGGACAAGCATATCAATGTGTGTTCTCTTTGTGAGCTTTGGTGCTTTGGGCAAAGAATAACTTTCCTCCAGCAAGAGCTGTAGTTTTGTCTTTGGAGCGCCTAGTGAGTGAAGAGGGAAGACAGAGGAAGTGCAGTACTGTGCTGCATACATGTATGGACTCAGCTGAAAACCACCTAGGGCTTAGAATGCTATCTTCTGTAGGGAAATGACAGCCTGAATTAGCCTGAGAACCTTCCTCTACTGACACTTCAATTGCTATTTAACCACCCTTCGAGCATCTTTGCCCCTCACTGCACCACACTAGCACCAACAAGGCAATTAGCGTCTGTGGGACACACACATCACCAGCTGTCAGTGCCTGCTTTGCCACCAGGCACACACACCACCAACCGTCAGTGCACGGTTTCAACAGGTACACAAACACCACCGGGCGTCAGTGCAAACTTTCACCAGGCTAAGACACCAGAAACACACCAGAAACACACACCACCAGCCATTAGTGCACGCTTTGCCACCAGGCACACACACCACCAGCCGTCAGTGCACGCTTTCAAAAGCCACACACACACCACCAGCCGTCAGTGCACACTTTGGCACCAGGCACACACACCACCAGCCGTCAGTGCATGCTTTCAACAGGCACACACACACCACCAGACGTCAGTGCACGCTTTCACCAGGCACACACACACCACCATCCATCAGTGCACGCTTTCACCGGGCACACACACCACCAGCCTTCAGTGCACGCTTCCACCAGGCACACACACCACCAGCCATCAGTGCACACATCAATTGTTAAGGAATCCACAATTAACTATTGTAGCAATCGCAGTATGGCGCACTTTACTTTTAAACATATTCATCTAAAGCGCAGCATGCAATCATTGCTACAAAAATAAATACACATTTTTTTGGCCTACAATTTATAGACTTTTGTTGCAATTGTTGTTGCAATATTTAGCAATACCAATAGCTCAAACTTAATTAATGCAAAACCTATTGCATTGCAAATGCTTGTTAACTTTGGTGCCGTGGATAGAAATTAGGATCATTCCCACAGCTATGTTATTCGGTGTCACATGCAGCTCCACAAGTGGGTTACCTTATATTCATGGCAACTGCTGGGGCCCGGCTGTGTATCAAGTTTAAGAGCAGAACGAACCTGCTGAGGGAATATTATGGGTGGCCTAGAGTAGGTCCAAAAATTATGTATCACTCTGAGCCCAAGGGGATATTTCAAAGACACATAGTAGAAAGAGTTATATCAAAATATATTTTATTATACGTTATGACAATTCATTCTTTTTTTCTCATTTTCTTAGACAGTTTAGGGTTATAAATACACAATAAAACGAATTCCTTAAATGGAATAACATAAATACTAGACAGGGCCCATACTCACGTAGTTACTCTCACCAACACTCACACAAACATTCATAAACAATCATACTTCACTTCACACAGTTGCCACCGATGTATAAGATGGACAAGAGGAAAGGTGGTATACAGTCACAAGAAGGTTTTTTGTAGGTTCCAGAGATGGAACAAGCGCTGACGCGCGTTTCGGTGTGTCGGGCTACACCTCCATCAGGGCGGAGGGGAGTGGGGCAAGAGACAAATGGGGGCCACAGGCGATAGGAGGTTTCCTGTTGAGGTAATATGTTAAAATAACATTAGTCAAGTGAATATCCAAGAGGGGTTCAGAGTGATCAAGTTTTCAGTAATAGGGACACAAATTTACCACAAAAGACAGTAGTAGTTATACTCCAGGAGTTAACAAGACTGGATGGCCCACAGACAGTTAATACCCACACCCACAGAAAGCAGTTCTGAATAAGGGAAGGCTGGTGGGGGTATCTCAATGACCTTAAATAGATAGAGGAGGTCGTGGAGAGACAGGCTTCTGCTCGCAGGGTAGTCTGGCGGACTGGTAAGGTTTATTGTGGTTACCAGAGTAAGCGGCAGTGATGAGATATCAGGTCGGGTTTAGGTTCCTAAATCGGAGAGTTTGATAAGGATGGGGTCAAGAGACATGGTGGACACAATTACGGAGTACAGGATAACACAAGGAGGGGAGGGAACCTAAAGAAAAGGAATGGAGCATTTTAGGGTATGGTCTGACACTTACCTCTAAATAGAGGTCACACTACATGTGAATTCTAGAATGGAGAGCGTTAAGGGAGCGTGGCCAAGGGGATACAATGAGGAGCGTCTTACCTATTAATTCAATAGGGTACACCTGCAGTTAGAATGATGCACGTCGTCTTTGGTTCCAGCGGAGGGTTCACAGGAGGAGGGGGCAGGATGGAAGATGCCCGTTTCTCTCAAAGGGCTCCCGAAAGGTGTAGTGGGTAAAAGGGACAACGTCTCCTATAGGGGGAACAAATGAGGCGTGGGTGGGTTAAGGCAAAGACTCTCGCCAAGTTCGAAGCTGAAGGAGCAATATCAAGGAATCGATATTGCAGCGTGGTAAAGGATCGATGTCACAGCGTGGGAGCAGGGAAGTTTCTTACCTGTTTTAGGGAGATCGTACCTCCAGGAAACACATCGGCCGCTTGCTGGAGGCCAGACCAAGGACTGAAGGGGGGCTCCAAGGATCTATTAAACCGGCCGCCGAGGTTAAGACCCGGATGGGAACTCGCGGGTTTTCCAAGGAGCCGGGAAAGGATAAAAGGACTAAAGGGAGACGGATGTCAAGAGAGTCTAGGAAAAGAGGCGCAGCCATATTGGAATGTCAAGGAAAGGTTCTGATTCATAGGGAAGAATGACAGATCAAGCGGATTTTAGTCCGAGTGCGAGTGACAGAGAAATGAAAAACCTATAAAGGGAAAACATAACCCAAGGGATGGGTATGTGTGGCGGGGGTGTCTAAAAAAATATATAACAATAAAGACTAAAGGAGGTGCGTGATTAGACATAAAATTCAGGATCTTCCTAGGCTAGGATAAACCTAACTAGGTAGGGAGTTAGGATTCCTCAGGGAGGGAATCAATCAAGTAGGTGTGGGAACTACAGTTTAAGATAGAGACTAGAAGGGTAGTTAATGGTCTCCATATCTATAATGAAATATAGAGAGCAACAGGTCCAGCATATAGAGAGCATATGGATCTGGGGGCCCACTGGAACCAGGAAGGTCTAAGTAAGGGCATTGCTCCAGGGGCATTCCTCATTCAATCCCCTCGCAACACTGTCAAGATATACAATCCAGAACACCTCTCTCTTTTTCCTTAGCGTGTTGGGGTTAAATCCAGGGTCAGCTCATATTTTCTCTAAAATGGACCACCTAAGGTCTTTTTCCAGATGTTTTTTGGAGAACCAGTGTTCCACCAGAGGGGCACCCTTTCTTCCGGTTCGAATGTTGGACTTATGTTCCCCAATACGTAGTCTGATCTCCCTACTGGTCTCTCCAACATAGGGGAGATTGCATGGACATAGAATGATATAAACTATGTTTGAGGATTGGCAGTTGGTCATTTTGGTGAGACAGATAGTGCGAGGGGGGATGTCAATATTGGGACCTATGATGGCATTCGGGCACGCTTGACAGGATCCACATTGGTGGTTGCCCATCACCGGATTGGGTCCTATTAGTAAACTTTGAGTACAGGGTGCTTTTTCAGGTAGTTTGCCCTTGACTAGGTAGTTTTTAAGGTTCCTGTTCCTTTTAAATGCGAAAATAGGTTTGGGTAGGGGATTCTCTGGTGGATTCAGGTTGAGCAGATACCAACTTGAGTTGATGGCCTGTCGCAGTTTGTTATTGAGCCCGGAGTGTTTGGTGATACAGACATTGTTTTCCTTGGTGTTGTTTTCCTTACTTAGAAACATGGATTCTCTGTTATAGTATTGAGCTCGTTTGAAGGCTTCCTTTACCAGCCGGTAAGGATATCCCCGTAAGATAAGTTTTTCCTTTAGTATATCTCCCTGCATGAGGAAGTCTCGCATTTCTGTGCAATTTCTCCTGATGCAGAGAAATTGGCTAAAGGGAACACTGTCTCTTTGACAGTGCGGGTGGTATCTGCTGTATTGGAGGAGGGTGTTCCGGGCGGTGGGTTTAGTGTATAAGGAGACAGAGATTTCATCATTGTGATGTTCCACCCAGATGTCAAGGAAAGGGATTTTGTCACTGCTAGAATGACATGAAAATCTAAGATTGGGTCTGCAGCATTGAGCCAGGCGACATACTCTGCCAGGGAGACGTGGTCCCCCTCCCAGATGAAAAAGACGTCATCAATAAAGCGAGACCAAGCTCGCACGTTCTCATGGAAGGGGGCCATTTCATTGTATACATGGGTTCGCTCAAAGGCACCCATGTATAGGCACGCAATGCTGGGGGCACAGGTGGCGCCCATACTGACTCCTCCAGTCTGATGGAAGAATTCGTTGTTAAATTCGAAATAGTTCTCTCGAAGAACAATGGTTAAGCATTCCATAATGAAGTTGGCGTTCTCAATTTCAGGATTGGAGGTAAGGACTTCTTGTAGGACTTCAATGGCTCCATCCTGGGGGTTGTTGAAGTACAACGACTCCACATCCAAGGAGACCAAGAGTTCTCTGTTGGGATGGTGTGGGGTTCCCTCAATCTTTCCTATGAAGTGGCCCTGTAGTGTAGTTCCTATTTTCCCAATAGGCCCTGCGCATTGGAATAACATAAACAGTAGTATCGACGTAGAAGTGCGGATCTTCCAGGCCTCCACTGACTATGTTAAACTTAATTGGGGTTGTTACCAACTAGCTCAGAGGTCACTGGAAACTTTCTCGACTGAATAGGAAGTGATCAGCTTCCCTGGCACAGCCAAGAAGGGATTCAGTTTTCCAACAACCGTGCAACATGACAACTTTGCTCCTCAGATCAAGAGTCGATCTCTAGGGTCGTGTGAAACAATAGACAGTTATTTTACTCAGTCAGTGGTTGTGCAGTTTACTTTCACAATATGTAGAGAATAGAGAGACGGGCGTTGTCAATAAAGGGTAATATTTATTGAACAGCCTTTCTTCTCGTACAAGAGAAATGAATTGCCACAATTGCAAGACTTGTTATTATAAAAAGTACGTACAGTAAGATGAATATTGCGAAATAATACTGTAAAAGCATTGATATGGTTTCTTAGCCATACAATGGTTTAAAATGAATAAAACATATATACATTCATATATACATTAGGCTAAAATACTCAACTGGTGCTTCTAACTACGCCTACCCCAGTGTACCTGACCTAAGCCTAATACTTGGGAGGGGAATAAGTAAGTAGCTTTAGTTTAAGTTGGTTTTGCCAAGGTTTGCTTCAAGAATTCTCTCTAAGGGTTTAGTCAAAACCATACCTCTGGAATATAATGATGGAGGTCTGGTATCTCCTTCAGGGGGTCGATATCCCAGTCACCCGCAAGGGTAGACTAGAAACGCCGGAGCTGGATTTCTCTGCAGGAGAAAGACAGCGTCTCTTCTCAGCGCGTTGAGGAGGAGGAGGAGCAGCGTCCACGCGCAGCTTGCATCTGCTGGGCTCTTGCAGGGGGACGGCTGTTCAGCTCCTAAGTTCACCACACCATCGTTCGCTAGTTAGCAGTGATAGCAGTAGCGATAGCAGCTATGGTATCATCAGCATGACAGCTTCTTCAGCAGCAGCGAGATAGCTGGCAGCATCAGCTTCAGCGAAACAGCAACGAGACAGCAGTGTTTGCTTAAGGAAACGTTGGTAATATTTATACCTGAAAGGTGCCTTGTTTGACGTAAGTTTTTGGACATAAGACGTCAATAAAGATGTCACTAGGAAGTGATCGTCTATCAGTGCTCATTAGAGTTCTATTACTAATCAAAACACAGCAAGCGGGGATTTCCCAGGTTGCTGAGTTTTTATCTTGTTGAAGAACTCGGAGTGTTAATCTAGGAATCTCAGATAGTAACTTCTGCTATGTCATTGCACTAATTGGTTGCAAAGGAAGTGGCAGAGAAAGCTATTCTGAAATGTGGCTCTGTTCGTGTGAGGCCAGAGACGAGTTTCTGAATATTACACTTGAACGGTTATGCCAATATAGGGAATAAATGGATTTATAGCCGAATAGGGGCATAAGGTCACAGTATCGATCAGGGTCCTAGATTAGAACGCAACACCCACTCCACGAATTCATGTCCATCAAATTACTAAAACTAGAGCAATAAGATGCATGTGTAACATTGCCCACCCCAAAATACATATATGCATTTGAAATAGGCGTATTTGTAATACGTGAAAATTTAGGTACTGTACGTTTTTGAAGCATAGAAATCATTAAAAAATTATAGCATATGAAATCAATGAACGATTATGCAAAAAGAATTACACATGAAATATCTCTGAAACAGAAGAAGGGCCAGATAATTTCATCACATATAAATGCATTGCAATAAAATGTGCTAGAGGCTGGTGTAAAGTTATTATGTCTCTAGATGTGTTTAGAAATAGAAGTTGAAGCTTCTGTTCTCTATGAATAGTTTTACTTTAAGCAAAGAATTTTTCGTGCCAGAAAAAGGGTGAATATTAAAATGTGTTCAATTCATGGGGCGTGGCCAACTGCCAAGCATGGCGGCAGCTTGAAGCGGGAGCTCCCCAAGGCATAACGGCCCGCAGTGAAATCCGCACAGTCATTCGTATCATCGCCCGCCCGAAGTAGCGGTATCGGCTCGGGGACCCGAGCGGCACTTTCTGATCCGGTCCCGGCGGAAATCAGGAGCTGGGAACTGATCTATCCTGCAGCGCCGAACTGTGGCCTAAGACTGCCTGGCCGCGCCGGCCTTGCGTGACTGGTGAGCCCCGGCGGAAGTGCAGCCTGTCCGGCTCTGGCACAGTGACATCGGCCGGCCCCCTTCGGGGAACGGAGGCGAGGCTTACTCAGACGCTGCGCACTGCTGGCACGAGCCCCCGGAGGGGCCAGAGGACCTGCCGCATCGGAGCCGGCGGCATAGGACAGTGGTTTGCAGTATAGGCACCGGCGCAGACGGAGGTGCCCCTGGGACTCAGTCAGGCGCCATATTGGAATGAAAGACTGTCTGGCACACACACCACAAGGTGAGACCGATCGCACCGGGAGCCCTGGCATCCTCCTGCAGTAATGCTAATATCCAAGACCCCACGTAGGACTAACGGAGGGGCGGGACTGGACCCCTAGATCCTGGTACAGTGGTCTGTGACAGGGGAGGAACGTCCAGGGGGTCCGTCCTGAAGGCGCTGGACACGCCGGGGGATAACATCGCAGTGGGAATCCCGACAGGAGGCGCTTCCCTTAACCGATCAGTGCCATCCTAGCGCTGCAGCCGTGGGGTGCCCTCCTGCTGCACAGAGGAGGCCTGAACACCGGTAGGCGGGGTGAACCCCACCGAGAGATCGACAAAGGGACCTTGGGACACCGAGGCAAGGCGCAATATACTGAACACGGGGAGATGGGGTGCCCATACAGCCGGCCGCTCAACTACACGCCAGTGAGGAGTTACAAGACTGGAGGCGTGGAAAGGGGGTTGGAGTGGCTGCACCGGGACTGACGCACTGGTCATTGCAGCGGCTGCGGTGGCTGAGACTCCGCCATCGCCTGAAACACATCTGGGCCCTCTGTGGAGCGGACTAGGATCCTGGAACCAGTGAGGCAATCACCCAACTGCGCTCCCCCTGACAATCAAAGGTACCACGCAGCTCATTGACGTGTGGTGCTGAGGGTACCTCTAGGAGCAAGCTATACGTCCACGAGCATAGCGCCATGGCAGGCAAAGGTACTAGGAGTGCTTCGACGCAGGCCAAACTCGACAAATTTGCTTATAGCCAACACGGGCAATCTCAGGTCAGCGGGCGAAACTCCACAGGCGCAACTCCGGACAAGGAAGGGACAAAAAAGGTGACTTTGGAGGACATTATGAAAACCCTCTCTGAGGTACAAACAACAGTGGGCTCCATCTCTTCCGAAGTTACTCTGCTGCGGGCGGACTTTAAGAAAATGTCAGAAAGGGTGTCTCAGGTGGAGGTGGTCACGAAATCGCTCATTGAGTACATTTCAGCCCTGCAAGTGGTGATGGAGCGAATGGAGAAAGTTACTAAGCAACTACAGGAAAAGCTTGACGACCAGGAAGGGCGCTCCTGAAGAAATAACGTACGCATCCTTGGCCTGCCGGAAACGGAGGGGAAAGGTGCAATGGATTTGTACGTCGAGGACCTCATTAAAACTAAGCTGCAACCTAAAGGCTTGTCACACTTTTTCTCTGTTGAGAGGGCGCACCGGGTACCTGGAGGGACGCCCAAGCCGGGAGCCATGCCGAGACCTGTACTAGCTAGACTGTTTAACTTTCGGGACAGGGACGCAATCCTGCAAGCGGCGAGGGTCTCACCGCCTGTCAAAATCCAGAACTCAACGTTGGCCTTCTTTCCGGATTACACGGCGGAGGTGGCCAGGCGCCGGAAGTCATTCACTGAGGTAAAAAAAGACGCTACGTGATAGAGGCCTACTATGCTCGATGCTGTTCCCCGCCAAATTGCGGATTGTTGCCGAAGGGAAAACGTGGTTTTTTGATACGCCGGAGGTGGCACAGGAGTGGCTTGATGGATGGAGACAAGTGGGCCAACCCCAGCGCCCACAGAGGGAACGCCAGAACCATCGCAACGGCAGGCCAGCGGAACAATCGTCCAGTAGTCCCCCGCGCAGGGAAGACGCTGCAGGACTGGAATCTGATCTTGAAAGGGACCCACTTGACTCAGGACAGCCAGTCCGGATTTGATTACTACGCTGCATGAGGGACAACACACTTGCAGCGTTTGGGAACCTGAAGCTGATGAAGCTGAGTAGGGCGGGCATTGGCCGATGCCTGTAGGGGGCTCACCAACCCCACGAGCAAGTAAGATAGTTGGGGATGGAAATAAGCACTCTGCCAAGTTGGGGATGCGGGCGGGAGTCAGTCCGTGGCGCAGGGGAGCAGGGAGGGGGTGGAAAGTTGTAATGTTAGCGTTCTTGTTTCCAGTCATCGCTGATGTCGTATGGTGCATGGTCCAAATACAGGCCATACAATTCTGGTACCCTAGCACACGACGCTGCGTCTGCGTTACACCACACTGCCACTCATCAGTAACACCGATCACGCGCCCTAATGGCCCAACAGGAACACGATGCACCCGCTGAGGGCGCCCCTGCAATGGCCGTAGTGCCCCCTCTGAAACTGCTCACATGGAACGTTAGAGGCCTGGGGGACAAAATTAAAAGAGGTCTGGTCATGCAATCCATTAAACGCCACGGGCCTGACTTAGTGACGCTTCAGGAAACACACCTGGCAGGGAATACATGTAAAGCGCTTGACAGACGTGGGTATGCCATGGCAGTACACGCAGAATTCACTACGGGCTCCAGGGGCACTGGGATACTCCTTAAAAAGAACTCGTCCTTCATGGTAGAAAGCCGCAAAACGGACGATCAGGGTCTCTTTGCTGCGCTACATGGCCAATGGGAGGGAAGACCCCTCAGTGTGATATCCGTATACATCCCCCCGGCACTCCACTCTACGGCATTGCCGGCTCTTGGGCAATTTCTCCTTGACCTCCCAGAGGGTGATATGATCATTGGGGGGGACTTCAATGCAATAGCGGACCCCTCACTAGACACCTTTCCCGTACGAGACCGCTCGAGAGGGTCTGCCACACTTCCTGGTTTTCTAGACGCAATGGGCCTCACGGATGTGTGGCGTCAGCTAAACCCAACAGCGGCCCACTACACGTACTACTCTGCTACGCATAACAGCCTTTCACGTATAGACTATTTTCTGTTTTTAGGGGTGGGACTGGGATCAGTAGACAAACTGGAAATTCTGCCCAGAGGCATATCTGATCATTCCCCAGTGTCACTCCATCTTACTACCAAAGAGAGGAAGCGCGCTAGACTATATCCGATATTCCCCAACTATTTAGCAGTCCCCGGGATCAGAAAGAAACTCAAATTAGCGACAACACACTACTTTAACGAAAATGAAGGGACAGTATCCTCACCCTCGGTGCTATGGGAGGCGTACAAACAGTCCTACGGGGCGCAGCTATAGCGGCAATCACAGGGCATAAACGGGACTCCAGACGTGAACTCGCAGAATTAGAACTGGCACTTCACAACGCTCACAACACCCACATGTCGGACCCCACCCCAGAAACAGCACATTTACTGCAACTCCGACAGCAGCAACACCAGGTACACCTCACAACGACTGTTAGGGGGCATCTGGCAAACACCGCACATTGAATATATGACGTGGGTGACAAAGCTGGGAGGATGCTGGCTTGGTTAGACAGAAGGGGCGGCAGTCACAGAGGAATACAAAGACTCTACACGCATGATGGCCAGCTACAGACACACCCCGAACAAATAGTGCGCACCCTGGCGCGTCACTATCAGGAGATATACACCCCGGAGCGAACCGTTACTGCTCAGGAGGCGGCGGCATCACTCGAACACATTGCTATCCCCGTGCTTACGCAAGAAGCACAGCAGGAACTAGAAATTGACTTGACGGAGGACGAAATCCAATTGGCTATACAAGCGTTGCAGTCCGGCAAGGCGCTAGGGCCCAACGGGCTACCCATTAAATGGTATAAGGCAACGGCCTCTGTATTGAGTAAGCCACTGCTACAGATGTATGTTGAGAGTGTGGAGCGGGCGGAGCTCCCGCTTGACCAGCGCACGGCCACAATCGTGGCCATTCCTAAACCGAATAAGCCACTGACTGCATGCACCTCGTACCCACCAATTTCCTTGCTTAACGTTGAAGCAAAAATCCTGGCAAAACTCCTGGCCACTCGTCTGACTCAGCACCTACACACCTTGATACACCCCGATCAGTCGGGATTCATGCCACACAGGAGTACAGCACTGAATCTAAGGAGGGTCCATGGAGTTCTGGCACGTACACATCTCCTTTCGGAACAAGCGGTGATTCTATCCCTTGACGCCAAAATGGCTTTCGACCTGGTAGAATGGGAATATCTGTTTGCAGTCCTAGCTCGTATGGGCTTTGGGCCGAAATATATTGCATGGGTGCGGTTACTGTACACGTCACCGGTGGCACAGGTGGTTGCGAATGGTCACATTTCACCGACGTTCCCATTGAGACGCGGGACTAGACAAGGGTGCCCGCTATCGCCCCTACTCTTTGCGCTGGTACTAAAGCCACTGGCCATCTTGCTCAGAGCAACGCCACTGTTCTGGGGCATCACTTGGGAGGAAGGATGGGAGGATAAAATCTCCCTGTATGCAGATGATATGCTGATTTACATGGTTAACCCTAACGACGGGATCCCTGCCCTGTTGAGTCTTTGTGATGAGCACGGGAAATCGTCAGGATACACCCTGAATTGGTCCAAGTCGATAATATACGTGGTTAACGGCCCGGCACCACTGTTACAAGAAGACTGCCCCCTGACGTTGGCGACCAATCCAAGGACTCTAGTTATTCTGTCCCGGTAGCGGATTGCTAGGATTGTTTCTTCCATTCCAATAGGAGTCATGTCTGAGCTGTGGCTTGCCATAATGAAGCAGGAGGGTCAAAAATAAAATCCCTGCTACAAGTCCCAAAAATAGGGGTATGCCGCCAAAAACAGAGTGGACAAAATTTGGAACGATTCCCAGAATTGCTTGAAATGGTGTTAGCAGTCCCGTAAAAATCGTCTTAAATATGCCTGGGATGCCTGTGGCACTAGACATGTTAAGGAGTTGGCTCAACATTTCTACGAAATGCACGGGGCAATTTGTTGATAAAAGGTCATGAACCTCCGTAGCTGTCCATGCAACTAGGAGATCATATGTCTCTTTTGATGACGTTATGGGCACTGTTGTCTGCAAAAGCACAGACTTCATTTTGCTTAAAGTATCAATTCGTATAGAATAGAGATTCAGACGAGGTCAGATGGGAGTCTCTATGTCTCCAGGCCCGCTCGGGAACAATGCTTGCATACAGCATTTGACCATGGAAGTTACGCTAACGAGATAACTTTTCCCTGGCACAAGGCCACAACATCTGTGATCCGTTCTTAGAATGTAACTCCCATTCGCGAGTTGCATAAAGAAGGGCTCTATCTGAGTTGCAGGTGTGACAAGCTGGTGGCATGAAAGGTTGTTAGAATTACCTTCACAGGCTCCGTGTAAATTAATACCCTGACACAAAAGTATACCGCTTAGTGAACGTTTACAGTTTTCACCACTAAGAAATACATTTTTGTCGCTGTCACTATAGCATGAATGTGTGTATGGTAATTTCCATGCTGATTTAACATAACCTTTACCCAATCGTTCATACTGGCCAGTAGGTATGTATTCAAGGCACTTTTTAAATTGGAAAGTTGTTATCGGAATAGTGATAATTCCGTGTATTATCCATTCAATGACAGGACTTTCTGACATTGTCAATGGTAATCTCTCAAGTTTTTCGATGCTCAGGATTGTATAGTCTGCTCCTTTCTGTGCCAAACTGATTTGTTTATCAGTAAGGTTAAAAATGGAAAACAATGACGTTGTGTTGATTAAACGCCAAGGCACATAGCCTGAATGAAGATTTTGCAGCGTCCAGCCTAATTGTACAATAGAACGTAATTGAGATTGGCCATGCTGTAACATTAGCAAGTCTCTGTCGATTATGTCAAAGGCAGAAGATACAATATTGTCCAACGAATATATTCTGGAGGACAGAGTCATTAACCCATTGTCCACTACAGAAAGTGATTTTTCCAAATTAATACAATCAATTTCTCGTATTTTTTCTGCTGTTTCAATTTGTGTGACTTTCCAAGCCTCGTTGTACCCAGCATAGATGCTGGCCGCTATGAAACGTTTTTGACGCTGTTTGCGTGGACCAAGAATGAAATCGCGCAAATCAGCACCATCTTTTAGTAAAGACAAGTGTTGCTTAATTTCAGCCAGTGTGGATGTTCCTAGCCATTCGAGGCAGAGTTTCCCTACACTGTATGTTGTTACTATCCCTGGATGTTGTCTCTGGGAGTATCTAGGGTCTTGTCTGGTCATTTTTAACCCCTGTGTTTTGTTCAGGAATCTATCTTGACAGCTGTATGTGTCAGTAGGCCAGATTAACCACTTTTTCCAATCAGGATGTGTTCTGTTAAAATGTAAAATTTTAGTTACGTCTATCTCAATATCTGTCGTTACATTTCCAGGTATTGGTTTTGGAATAGACGGTTTGTTTAGGTCTTTGATCTTAGCTAGGCGAAGACAGGATGTTTGGTGAATTGTGTCATTTAAAAACATCATTTGTTCTGGTATCATGCAGGTTCTGAATAGTGCTTCTAGGCCTTGTACCTGCCAATCTTTCGTACCCCAAATGGTTTTTGTTTCAATGTTATTTTTCCAATAATCAAAACCAAATGTCAAAATTTTTTCATAAAATGCTTCTGAATATATTAATTTAGTGTTTGTCAGCATTGTTTTCATTCCTGTTTTATCTAACAGTTTGTAATAAAACGTTTCTGCATCACTGGTGTTAAACCCTGAGAAGTACTTGAATTTCTCAAAGAATGTTTTAGAACTGCTTTTAGGTGGTGTAGCACAATGTTCCCATTGATTATACTTAAAAACATTTCTAGGCTGTGCAGATTTATGCAAATAATGATCGCTATAATGTGTAAAACAGAACAACTGTTCATAACTAGACAAACCTTGTAAATAATCATGTTCTGTGAATCTAGCTGACATTACTAAATCAGACATCATGTCATAATACTGTTAAAGTCCCAATCATCAGAGAATGTACTAGGTTTTACAAAGTCACTTAAGGAAACCTTCAGTTGATGAGGATACTTCAGGATCTCGACCGGACCATAGATCTCATAGTCAGTTTTCTCCCATACTACCCCACCGGGTATTGGAATGGCTGTGACATTTACTGTTGACAGTTCTCTTTTCTTCACGTGGGATGATCTGTGTGGTTTGAGGACTAGGTTGATGTTCTGACTTGCTGTGTCCATAGTACTATATTTTCCCTCAATGAATTTTCCCAAACAAAGTACCATGATGAGCCAAAGCAGGAGGAAAAATACACCTAGACCGAACCAGAACTCTAACCAATGGGAAATAAGGTAGATTTCCTTCAGTTGATGAAAGAGTTCCGTTGCTTTTTCTTTAAAAGTCATTTTTGTTTCTGGCACCACTTCAGGGTTACTTTGATCCTCGGAAAAGTTGTCGAAGTCGATGAAATAACCAGAGGCAGTTCTGTCAATTGTTGGAATTGTTCTTTCAATTTGTCTTTCGGTAGCACTTTCTGATGCCACATTATTGTAGACTGGTGTTTCTTGACGGCCTGTTTCAATCTGTGTCTCAAGAGGCACAAGTTCCATGGCATTATTGCATAGTCCTTCTTTGTGCACTGCAGGCTGATCGAATGTGATTAGTCTTTCAGTTTGAACCTCTTGGATTGTTGCAAGTTTGGATATTCTGTTGTTTCTCGGGAGTCCACTGGGCCTACTGTTGATTACAGGCCACATGCTTGTGGTTTTACCAGGTCGATTGATACAACTCTGTTCTCCTTTTTACCAGCACGGGGCGGTAGTACTACTGATCTTGTTCCGGTGACTGCCAAGACAGGTACTGCTTTTCTGTAAGAAGGCCCAAATTCCTTCTTCACCGCAATTTTTTCTCTGACTAGATCCCCAATCTTTGGAATCCAGACAGGCCTTGCTGGGGCTGTTGCTTGTGGTGCCTCGTCAGTGGTATCTGGCTGTTGCTTTAACTTTATGTTGCTTAAGGATTTTCTTGTTTCATTTAGTTCCTGTAAAACAGCCAAACGATCTTTGATGTCAAAGTCTGTTTTATTATCTTGTACCACTGCTACCTGACTATCTAAGTCCTGAATTCTCATTCTAATTCCAAACAATAGTTCGTATGGGCTGAAACCTTTTAGAGAATTTCTTGGCAAATTGTTAAGACTGGTCTGGACACTTATTAAATGTTTGACCCACCCAGCGCCTGAACCTAATACCTTCGCTGTTATAGATCGCTTTATGTCTCGGTTTTTTCTTTCTACCACACTATTCCCTTCGGGGTGCGACGGACAAGAATACCGCAACCCAATTCCCATGCTGGTCATAACCTCCTTATAAGCTCGAGAGCAGAAAGCAGGACCCTGGTCAGAATGGAACGTGGCAATTCCGTATGTGCCGATAAAGACTCGCAGATCTTTTATAACCGTTCTGGCGTCAGCCGAGCGCTGGAGGCCACACTTTTTAAGTGTGTTTAGCCTTAATGATGTACAATGGGACACGTTTCTCTTTTTTGATAGCGCGGATAGATTGCCTAATGCTTTCTATTAGGGCTTCTGACACTACACTGGCCGTTTCTCCACTGCGATCTCTGTTGCAGTCTTCACAGTTTTTTGCAAACTCATGAATACCTTCACTCATTTCCGGCCACCAGTACTCTGATTCTAATTCTCTCAGAAAGTCCCTGATTGTTTGGTGTCTCAGACCCAACCCCATATGTGCTTCCTGTAATAGGAAGCCCCTCCGGTCCCTGTTTGGAATTACCCTATCCCCCACTCCAGGGATTCGAACAAAAGGAAAGGAGTTTGCATCGATTACGTATGCATAAGTCGCCTTTTACGGTCGTTTTTACTGCCAGCATAGTTTCCCCGTCTATGTATTTTTCTGCACGCTTTTTTGTGGCTACGGAAGCCGGTTTAGTTGCTTCCGCTGTGGCTGTATTAGCCAATGAATTCCCTGCAACGTGAACGCCATCACGTTGAAGACTCTGTGCGTGTATCACGTGAGTCTTTTGTAGTTCTTTCTGTGAAAGAGCTACCTGTTTCCAGAGCAATTTATGCTTTATTGTGGCACCTGTGTCATCTTTGTAATCATTTTCAATCCAGCTCTGCAGTTTATTATTGTAAGAGTTGACGCAAAAATGAGAATCGCACACGATTAGTGTCGGGAATTTACGTTCTGCATTTTCAAGCGCCATCTTCAAAGATCTGATTTCAGCTCTCTGAGCCGAACAGTTTCTTACTGATTCAGTTTTTGTTACTTTCGGTCTGAATTTACCGCACAGCCAACGACCTTTAACAATCGCACAGGCTGCATCGTAGGATTTTCTCTCTACGTTAAAATGCTGTACAAATCTATCTGTATAGATTATACAGGCGTACTGTGGGAGAGGCAGAAGTTCGATTGGCAGAGGATATTCTTCTTCATATTCTGAATCATTCAGTTCTTCGAATTGCGGGGCGAAATAGTATTTCACATCTTCCGCTCCTAGAGAATCTACACACTGTATCCATTTCGGATCCAGTGACACTGTAGGCAGGTTTACTGGGCTGAATAGCGCCTCGAAGGCGGATTCCGCTGTGAGGATATTAATCCTTTTATCGTGTGCTAGTTCTCGTTCATTTGCTAATGCAATTTGCACTGCTTTCACAGTTCTTTCTGTGTGACTGAATGTTTTTTCTACTTGTGTGTACAAGTGAGATTTAATTGAAATTGGTACCTTTTCACCCTCATTAGAGGTCAGGTACTTGAATCCGCATCCTCCTGGGATGACTCGGATTACAAGATCGCGTGTGTTGTCACGTGTATCTAATTTTGTTTTAGCTAACATGTCTGTTTGCAGTGATCTCAAAATTTCTGTGTGTTTTTGAGTCCAATTGATTTGTTTAAAATCAGGTTTATTTAGTTCGTAAAGAGGTTTAACCCTCTCTGCGTAATTTAGAATGTATGTTCTTCCAAAATTCAGAAAACCTAGTATGGATTGTAAATTCTTCAGCGTTTTTGGAGCTTGGAGTACAGCGCACTTCTCTAAGAAGTTGTCCGCTAGGCTTTTTCCTTCACTTGATAATTCGTATCCTAAGAATAGTACTGTCAGATGGGCAATTCGGGACTTTTTAAAGTTGAATTTGTAACCCTCTGCTGCGAACCCAAGTATAATGGTGTTCACTCTTTTCAAGTGAGTATCCAAGTCGTCGTCTGTGAGATAGATATCATCTACGTAAGATAATGCCTCATCATCATATATTTGTAGTAACTCTGTTACTCTAGCTGAGAATAGTCCTGGGCTGTTCTTGAACCCCTGTAGGAGTCGACAGAAATTTTTCTGCGACCCAAATGCTGAGAAAGCATTCAAGTATCTGCTTTCTGGTGCAATGTTTTGACAAAAGAAACCATTAAATATGTCTAATGCCGTTTTATATTTTTTCCTAACTATGTTATTCATTAGGGCTGCACTATGCGAGTTTTGTACTGCAAATGGTTTGCAACATGCATTAAGGTGTCTGTAGTCCAAAACTAGACAATATGAATTGTCTGGCTTGGAGACAGGAAACAAAGGATTTTTCATTTGAGAGGTGCATGTTTCAATCACCCCCTGGTATTCAAGTTGATCTAAGATGTCCCTGACTTGTTTTTTAGCTTCTTGCTTAATGGGATACTGCAGTTGGGCAGTTGGTTCACTTTTTAACTGGATTTTGTGAGGAGGTGAGTCCTCATCCCATCCTACATGATTTTTATATAATGCCGGTGCCTGGGCTACTGCCCATTTCCTTACATAAGTATATTTTTTGTGAATCGGAATGTGATTCGAGAAGGCAGGCATAATCATTTCTTCGCCACGAGGGCACTCCCTGACAAACTCCGGGGGCCAATCTTTTTCAGCTAACAGAATATCATAGCCTTTTGAGAGTTTATCCCAAAATAGACCCTTTATTTTCCTAGTCTTATCACCCTCTATACGCAATGTTATTTCGTATATTTTATGGGGCTCGCTAACTCTGGTGTCGGCAGTTTCAACCTGAATGTATTCATTCGTGTCCACTGTCATCCAGATGACTCATCAAGATCTTGCGGGTTATATTGATTTCTGCTGCACTGTCTAACATTGTCTGTGCCCACTCCCCGTTTTTCAACTGTGTCCTCAGTATTCTCGGCATGTTCGATTACTCTAATACTGGCTACCTTCTTTTTTGGAAATTGAGATTTTTTACTCTGAGCAGGTTCCTTCTCTTTGGACTTGGTGTGCTCTCCTGGGTCTGACCGTCCTCTTCTTTCCGATTTCTGCGAAAAAGATCGAGAGGGACGTGTATCAATACTTTCAGGTTTTTTCAAATTATCCCTATTTCTAAGGTTGTATCTTTTCTCAGAGGGCTCCCTATGGGGAGACTGGTGTTCTCGAGTCGGAGTTCTTTCCCTCCGTCGAGGAGACCTTCCTCTGGACTGGAAAACTTTTTCCTTGGGAGTGGATTGTTTATTTCCATCCCAGCTCTTTTTAGGAGTGTTTAAATTATTTTTAATAAATAATTTTTCAGGATTTTCGAGCAGTCGGGGCTTTACTGGTTTCCCACCCAAGCTGTCTCTACCTAATTCTTCATAGCACTTTTCTATGATTTTGGCAAGCTCAACTGGGTGATCTGTTATATCTGTTTCCTTCAACTTCTGGCGGATCGCCACAGATGCTGCTTCTCACTTTATGTTGGCTAATAATATAGCCGAGACCTGCTTGAAGTCTTTCAGTAATTTCATACCAAGAGTTAAAGCAGGTTCAGGACCGTATTCATTTTGAATCTGTTTTAGCACTTCTGGTATTACCGCCATAGACGGAACACCATGTGTTTTTGTGTAAATGGAAGCAAAGACTGTACCCCAAGTGTCACAGTCCTCCACGTGTGGTGCGATTCCCATAGGAAGGCAGATTGTCAAGATTCTGTGCTTCTCAATAGGGGTAGTATCCGGAAATACTGCCTCTATTTGAGTGATTTTCTGTGCTAACCAGAAAGGAATTTGTTCCAGTTTTACGGGTGTTTTACCAAGACATGATTGTATGTTCTGTGGTGTAATTTTATTAGTGTTCCCCTGATGAGGGGTCAGCTGTAGTACATTAATAGCTGGTTGGACTGTTGCAGTCCGCATTACATATTGGACTAATTGCCTATGTATTTTTATAAGTGTTTTTAGCTGTACTAACAGCTCTTCCTTTGACATTTTTGCAATGTCCGGATGTGGAGTGTAGCTGGCTAGAACCGGCCACGTTGCTCCTGGTCTACCTAGTGGACCGAGCCTGATAATATGATCATTATGTTTTAGGGCGCCATTAAACCAGAGCAGGTGCTCTTGGAATTTTAGTGGGATTTCAGTCTCCTCGAAAGGAGCGTACTCATCCGGTGGTTTCTCTATTTTGTAATAGTGAAACTCTTTTGTTCTAGCGTTTGCCGCTGGAAAGTTTATCCATGAATAGAATACCTCTGTCTGCCGATATTCGTGTGCCTCTATCACGAAAATTACTGTACCACCTTGTGGTGTCAGTCCGTTTTCTATAAGTTTTAAAGTTATAGATTTTCTTAAATGTACCGGGATGATTATTGCACCCGGTTCAGTGTCGTCGGGACCCTGCTGAGTCGCATCTGCTGCGGCCCCAGTGGTTCCATTTTCTAAGTCTACATTTTATCAATGCAGGCTTTACAGAGTAGGTCTCCAAGGAGACAAAGATTAGGTGCACAATATTATTGAACACTGTATCCTTCAATGTTGAATAAACCAGAGCTTTACATAGGAATCTCTTCCTACTGAGTTCGGGCGGATTTTAAACCTTTCACCCACTCCAGACGTCTATTGGAGTATTTACGGGAGAAAGGGGTCTGTGTGAAATATGCACGACTGAGTTACTCTAACGTCTTGCGTTAGTTTATCGCCTTACCAAACGTTGGGCACCATGTAGTGTAGGTTCTATTTTCCCATTAGGCCCTGCGCATTGGAATAACATAAACAGTAGTATCGACGTAGAAGTGCGGATCTTCCAGGCCTCCACTGACTATGTTAAACTTAATTGGGGTTGTTACCAACTAGCTCAGAGGTCACTGGAAACTTTCTTGACTGAATAGGAAGTGATCAGCTTCCCTGGCACAGCCAAGAAGGGATTCAGTTTTCCAACAACCGTGCAACATGACAACTTTGCTCCTCAGATCAAGAGTCGATCTCTAGGGTCGTGTGAAACAATAGACAGTTATTTTACTCAGTCAGTGGTTGTGCAGTTTACTTTCACAATATGTAGGGAATAGAGAGACGGGCGTTGTCAATAAAGGGTAACATTTATTGAACAGTCTTTCTTCTCGTACAAGAGAAATGAATTGCCACAATTGCAAGACTTGTTATTATAAAAAGTACGTACAGTAAGATGAGTATTGCAAAATAATACTGTAAAAGCATTGATATGGTTTCTTAGCCATACAATGGTTTAAAATGAATAAAACATATATACATTCATATATACATTAGGCTAAAATACTCAACTGGTGCTTCTAACTACGCCTACCCCAGTGTACCTGACCTAAGCCTAATACTTGGGAGGGGAGTAAGTAAGTAGCTTTAGTTTAAGTTGGTTTTGCCAAGGTTTGCTTCAAGAATTCTCTCTAAGGGTTTAGTCAACACCATACCTCTGGAATATAATGATGGAGGTCTGGTATCTCCTTCAGGGGTTCGATATCCCAGTCACCCGCAAGGGTAGACTAGAAACGCCGGAGCTGGATTTCTCTGCAGGAGAAAGACAGCGTCTCTTCTCAGCGCGTCGAGGAGGAGGAGGAGCAGCGTCCACGCGCAGCTTGCATCTGCTGGGCTCTTGCAGGGGGACGGCTGTTCAGCTCCTAAGTTCACCACACCATTGTTCGCTAGTTAGCAGCGATAGCAGTAGCGATAGCAGCTATGGTATCATCAGCATGACAGCTTCTTCAGCAGCAGCGAGATAGCTGGCAGCATCAGCTTCAGCGAAACAGCAACGAGACAGCAGTGTTTGCCTAAGGCAACGTTGGTAATATTTATACCTGAAAGGTGCCTTGTTTGACGTAAGTTTTTGGACATAAGACGTCAATAAAGATGTCACTAGGAAGTGATCGTCTATCAGTGCTCATTAGAGTTCTATTACTAATCAAAACACAGCAAGCGGGGATTTCCCAGGTTGCTGAGTTTTTATCTTGTTGAAGAACTCGGAGTGTTAATCTAGGAATCTCAGATAGTAACTTCTGCTATGTCATTGCACTAATTGGTTGCAAAGGAAGTGGCAGAGAAAGCTATTCTGAAATGTGGCTCTGTTCGTGTGAGGCCAGAGACGAGTTTCTGAATATTGCACTTGAACGGTTATGCCAATATAGGGAATAAATGGATTTATAGCCGAATAGGGGCATAAGGTCACAGTATCGATCAGGGTCCTAGATTAGAACGCAACAGCCCATGTCTTTGATGAATGAGTCTAGGGAAGAGATAAGGGATTTGAGAAATAGGTCGATATATTTAGAGAGGGGTTCAGTTGCAGATCCTATAGTGGACACGATAGGTCTGAGAGGTGGATCCAGTTGATTTTTATGGGTTTTGGGGACCCCGTAGATGATGGGCATTCTGGCGTAGGTGGGTGTTAAAAATTCCGCCTCCTGTTCACAAATGAATCCCTCTTTAACACCTTTCTCGACCATTCGCAGAATGCGGTTTTTTAGGGCTGGTTCAGGATTTTTAATGATTTTTCTGTAGTATTCAGAGGATGCTAGGAGGGTATTCATTTTTTCGATATAGGTAGGGGTATCAAAGATCACAATGCGTCCACCCTTATCGCAGGGTTTGATGGTAAGGGTATTGTTTTCTTTGAGAGATCTAAGTGTCACTTCTTCTGTTTTGGTTAGGTTGGTAGGTTTTGTATCGCTTCGTCGTGGCTTCAAAAAGAACCACCTTCTTTTGAAATGTGGATAGCTAGATTTTTCGTTTTTTTCAGTTTAGAGCATAGTGTGTATTCACTCAAAGGGCCACGTAGAAGGAAACTTGGCTGAACGGTCTGGGGAGCTATACTCGATTATATGAATGCTGAATGTAGTGACCCTTAATTTTTATCAGTTTTATCGCCCCTTTTCTAGCTGATGATGACCATTAATCGTATGTATTTATATAATTATCGCTCCCAGCCCTTACTATTTAACATGAAATATGAATATTGCATATGTAATTGATGTGCTTTTTCCGATATATGGTATGTTCTGATTGTGATATCAATGTCTTGCTCCAATCTGACATCATGGCAAACTAAATATTTTAAAAACACAATAAGCTTGAAAAATGTACCAGCACTGGTTAGAATTTAACAACCACCTTAAAATGTAGTTGAGGCGGTGAAATGCGGTAAACGCAGAACATTCGGGAATGCGCAGGGCCAATACCCGTTGTTAAAATGGACATGTATTTAGTAAAGCATTTTACCGTAGTAAAATTTTAAGAAAAATTACACTACATAGTATTTTAATGTTTCTAGTGCGCAGTGGATCAGTAACATTAGTTAACCCCCTTTTGTTGGCCCTGCAGAATAGTCCTGTGTTTAAACATTTCCCAGATAACACACAAAATATCCCAGCAGGAGCTCACACATTCTGTTTGGTATATGCATAGTAATCTTGCAAGCACACAACCATAGCACAACTTATCCCCATTCCCAAACGACAGCATTCCCACTAGGCCATCCCACAGGAGCATTTGACTGCCAGCTATACACCGTTCCTTAGCATAGGAGTCTATTTTTTCCATACCCCAGTAATCACAAAGCAGTGCCATATTAAATATAAAATGCTAGTTTCCAAGTTGGCCCAGTAACTGCACTTTAAGTTTCAAAATGGCTCAATGCCACTGTAAACGTGTTTTCAATTTCTTTAATGCTCAATAATATGCATGGTTCACTTTTCCATGCGATTCTGGTAAACACTTTCATAGTTCCCACAATGTCACAATAAGCATACATTCCTCACAGCATCTCAATTAACGAGCATTAACATTTTCCACAGTACTGGGGTAACCACACTGCACCAGTTGTCGCCACAGCTTTAAGTGGGATGTAAAAACGGGGTCCCTCAAAGAGGCGTGGCCGATATAATTAAGGGATTTGTAATTAAAACACCTAAGCTAGAAATATCTGCTTAGCATTATGTGCCGCACAATAGGTATTTGATGCTTTTTTCTGCCCACTCAGTTCCCTGGATGTAGCAATACCCAGATTTTGCACACATTGCTCAGATGTCTTTATGTCCACAAAGTGCACATTCCTAGTTTTCACGATGGCTCTGTAAACACCCATTGCTAGTTTAACATTGGCACCATTGCAAACACACATGCCAGCACATACACACAAGGGCAGGCACACAATCATACTTAAAAATAGGGTGTCACAGGTCCATACACAGCCACACATGTCAACATACTGTGGCATCCAGGTAACTACCCAGGTGCATATAAAAAAGGGAGCTTTCTTTAAGTAAAAACTATTTCTATACATGTTCAACTTAGCAACATGTCATGTCTAATAATTTTAGTTAACTCAGTGCCAAAAATGCCCTGACGTTTATCTTCTTAGATTATTGTTCAGATGGTCCACATTCCAAATTGAGGTACTAATATTGTACACTGAGCATCCACAGTTAGCCTTCTACGTTACTATCCTTCTCCAATTTGGTACGCTCAACACAGAATGTAGAAGTGATTTTTGTCTGTTTCCATTGTATTACAACTTCGGCACACGTCATTACTTTCCCGCCAAATCATTTCCATATCATTGGAACAGCAGTTACTTTTCCACATCATCACCTTTTTTCTGCCCTTCTCCTTTAGCTCCACTCGTCGGTTCATCAATCTTAAGGAACTCCTTGTTAAAGTATTGTGTTTGTATTTGAAGCCTATGTTGACGTAATGAATTAGGAAAGTAAATGTGTTGAAGAAATGCAGACCTGCCAAAACTGAAGTCAATTTTACAGTTTGAAAGGAGGGTACGTGTTCTTGAAGGCCCTAAAGGGATGGGGTTTGGCGTGGGGGATGGGATTTCGAGTGGGGGCGGGATTTGCAGCCCATCACCACTTGGCCAAACATGGATAGGGCAGGTGGGCAAGGAGAGAGGACATTGCACAAACAAACCCTCCCACTCACCCCTGCAGACAAATCACAAATGCTTCTGAGGCTGCGGCCGACGCCCTGGGGAGGTTCTAAAACCCCTGTTGCAAGTCACCTGCCAAGAGTCTCTACAAAAAGAGGTGGAAACCTGCTCTGTGTAGGGGTTCCAGCTCACTGTACGCACACCATTCTCACCTGGTGACCGCGTAAAGGGAGCCAATATCGTGAGACACCATGTAGCGCCCTGTGAGTTGACTGACCTGGAAATGTTGCATGGAACAAAATGTGGAAAGCCAACAGGGGATGACCCATAACTAATTTAAGGACAAGGTTAAAAACATTGTTTCTTGTTAGTAATTATTAAATCATAATCCTCTGCTTCCCCTATGCGATCTAAGCATGGGCGGAAAATCCGTTCCGATTTTCGGTAAATTCGCAATCCGCGAACTCCCGCGAATTTACCGAAAATCCGCAAATCCGCGAGCGGCGGATTTTTCCGGGGGCAAAATTTCAAAACTTGCAGCCTGGCCTGTTGTAACTATTTTAGGATGGGGCCGGCAAGCTGCCAGCGCCATCCTAAAATAGTTACTAAGTTAGCTTCAACAAGAAGCTCTAATAGATAAAATAAAGCAGGTGCTCGATTTTATCTATTAGAGCTTCCTGTTGAAGCTAACTTAGTAACTATTTTAGGATGGCGCTGGCAGCTTGCCGGCGCCATCCTAAAATAGTTACAACAGGCCAGGCTGAACTGATCTTTCTCTGACCTTTTATGCACACAAGAGGCATGTGAACTCGCATGGAAGCTCCGCACGTTTGGCCCCGCGCACACACTCGCGGTTTGCACCGTCTTCCCGCCATTCACCCACTATGATGGACAGCTCATTCAAGGGACCCCTGCGCCCTTCGGGGCGATTGCATAGTAACACACACATGGGCGCTCGAACTAGTTGATGCTCAAATTCAGTGACTCATTCATTAGCCCAAAAACAATCATGAGCGTCTTCGAGGCTGGACAGGTGTGCCTCTTCCCAAATCTACCGTGGAAAGTCAGCTGTGATGCTGGGTAGAGGCCTTTGCATCCTTGACTTTCATGAGCGCAATCCCCGTGCTGTTCCTGTGACCAGGAGCTTCTTTCTCTTCATATTATTGTGTTCGCACGGGTTGCTGCAAGTTCGCACACGTTTTGTACAATTTCGCAATTTGCGAAATTGTACAAAACCCTCGCGAACTTGCAGAAACCCGTGCAGACATAAAAAAAAAATCCGCAAATTTGCGAGAATTCGCGGATTTTGCGGATTGCGAGTTCGCAAATCCGCAAAATCCGCGAACGCGAGATCCGCAAAATTCGCCCATGCTTAATGCGATCCTGCTAATTTACTAAATCACATGATCTAATTAAACCATCTTATAATGCATAAAATGAGAGTAGTGCTGCAGGAAATACATTACCAATCAAAATGTGTCTAATTATGTTTTGCTGTCTTTTAAAGGGCTTCCAGAGGATGTGTTTGAACAGCTGGAGAACCTGAACTACCTGTACCTTGCAAATAATAAGGTAGGGTGAAGGTAAGGTGGAGTAAAGCTTGCAGCTGACCCTTTATCTCAGTCGTTTAGAACAGGGAGAGATGGATTGCATTAAACGAACCTGCCTCTTGAATACTGCCGATTTTTTATGAGTCTCGGTTACAAGAGCATATATGTGCTGCTTTGACAGTGGCTATTATTTTTTTAGCAGTCACTTGTCATCAGTAACACCTGAGGGCTCTAAAACGTTAAGGACTATTAGAACTATGTTTTTGTATTGTTGAATGAAATAAGATGGCATAACTTTTTGCCTGATTAGGTCAAACTAAATTATCTGCACAATAATTATTGTAAAATATAAAATCTATTTGGTCATTGTTCAATTTCCCAATTTAAAATAAATAATTGATGACTATGTTTTACTATCAATACTGCATGAAGCCATAAAGACACATATAATTTTTTGATTATATTTTTTTAAATATCATTATTAGTGTACTCCATTTTAAAGTGATACTTTATCCAGTAGGAGTGAAAAAGGAACTTTTACGGTAAGTATTGTTTTAAAGAAATACTTACACTATTCATCTTGACATTAGCAAGAAAAAGAGCAATACTGTAGAAATAAGAACATTTCCAAATGAAGGAGCAGATTTACAAGCCCCTTGCGCCTCTTTTACGTCGCCTTTGCGTCACTTTTGTGACGCAGTGGCAGCGCAAAAGATGCTCCATGATGCGGGGTATTTACAATGTGACGCAACTGGGAGATGCGTCACGTTGTAAAGCCCTGTGCCAGAAGGAGGCGTTCCTGCACAGGGGGGGGGGGGCGTTCTGGCCCAGGAACGCCTCCTAAAAGTGTCTGAGTGAAATCTACAAGATTTCACTCAGTCACTTTGGGGCCCGTGCTGCGTCAAAACCCTGCGCCTGCTTGAAGCAGGCGTAAGGATTGATGCAACATTAACAAGATATGGCACCCTCGAGCATTGCTGGAGCTGCATCGCGCTTGCGACGCAACTCCAGCAATGCGCAGCGTTTACGGCACAGATGCGTTATGCATCTGTGCCGTTTTTGCCCCATGGTGTGCTGCATTGTTAATGCGGCGCATCAATGGTGGCGGAGGCATGGCGCACAATAAGTGGCGCAACCCTGCTGATAAGCAGGGATGTGCCACTTATTGTAAATCTGCACAGAGGTATTTTGGTACATCTAAGGAAAGGGCAGAAGACATTTGTGTCTTTTGAACAAAAGCATCACTTAGAATTTCCCACTACAGTGTTTCCAGTAAAAACAACTCACAAGGCATTAAAAATATAATGATTCCCAGAAACGTAAGTGACACTCTTCCCCATGCATGTACACGAAAGTTCCACTGATTGAGGATGAAAAGCCGACCTCTTGACTCTGAGCTGCTTAGACAAAGTCTGCTATAAAAAATAAAAAAAATCTGAAAATATTTAATGAACAATGCACCCTAACCCTTGTTGAGAAATTAAAAAAGTATTTCTTTTAACAACCTTTAAAGCCAAGCCGATTAGTTTTCTAAAGATTATTTATCTTTATAGAAGATTTTGATTTATTCCAAACTCATTGACATTGTATAAAGTAGGCAGAAATATATTTAGACACCCTTAATATTAAATAAACACTCTCATTATGATGTGAAAAAGCTATAGGGTAGCTGGTTCAGGGGTTCACTCTTGAGTGACACATAATGAACTGTGATTCCTTCTAGTTATCAACATGGAAGAAGCACTGTGTGGAAACTCAGGGAGCGGCGGCCTCTGATGCGCTCACAAATTGCAAGTCGCTGTGCTCTCCCCCACTGAGAAGACTCATAAGGAGATAGACAACTTCTTTTATGGTTTAGCCAAGGCATAGCCCTTTATCTTTATTCACACAGCATCAGTTCAGAGAGAAATGAAAACCATAGTTAAACAGACATAATAGTTATGTAAATACAGGACATAAGATCAGCAAAAACAGCTCAAAGAGATTGTCTCCATTTTCATTAACATGCAACTCTCATAAGGCATAGTGCTAGAAGGTCCATATTCTTTATTAACCTCCCCAGCCCTCAATCAAGGACATCCCAGAGATTATTGGCAAGCATTCCTTATTGGCAACTTTCCCTCTCACAGATGGATGGGCAATACCATGCCATCAAGTAGACCAGGGCACCGCATACTGCTCCATCCCTGCTGGGGGTACATGTCACCAGACAAATCCCCCAAAAACGTTCAACTCCAGGCATCCTGGAATAGGGCAGAAAGGTCCACGACGACCAGCAGGTCAGTCCCCCCTACTGCCTGGCCAGTGCCCACACAAATCCTCACCCCTCCATGAGGTCAGCTGCTCAGTGAATCAGTCCAAATGTTTTTTGGCAGCCTTACTTTTCTGCTGCTAGAAATTCTTCCTTCCAGGAGTGAGAGGGTGGGTGTCTGCTCTGGTATGTTGGTGCGCTGTACAGAGAAAAAGAGGAAGTGCAGAAGGAAACATTAATCTCCAACTCCTCCATCAGTTGTGCACTAGATGCTGCTGATACAGCCAGAGGAGTTAACACCAGCATTCTCCTCAGAAACATGCATGGCTGCATATCTCTGGTTTTAAACCATGAGTCCAAAATACAATATTAAATTTGATAAAGAACATCTTTTTGGACAACAAGTGGATGAAACCCTAGAGACGATGAAAATGGATACTGAAGTGGCTAAATCTATGGGAGCACTTCACACACCCTCTAATAGAGGTTCCTTTTGTCGCTCATTCTACAGGGGAGGTTAAAAAACATCCACAGATGCCTGCGCATCTTCATTCAGACCCCAAACTCAATCCTCCCCCTCTGGAGGATTTTACATAGGTGGTTATAGAGGCAAAAATTCTAAAGGTAGAGATACACCAACCCATACCTCCACATCTCCCAACAATCAGTGACTCCATAACAAATCCCTTACCATCTTACACCTGTCAGGGGATGTCTGCAACAAATTCTTTCCACTTGGCAATCAATAACATCAGACAAGAGGGTGATGGACATTATCCAACATGAGTATTGCCTGGAGCTCACCAGCAATCCTCCCAGTATCCCACTTCACACTCACAGACTCTCTCTGGAGCACCAACAACTGCTCAACCAGGTAATACAAGCCCTTTTAACAAAAGGAGCTATAGAACCAGTCCCAATACAACATCAAGGGTCACAGGTCTATTCTTTTTATTTCCTAATTCCCAAAGAGTATGGTTCTATACAGCCAATTCTAGCTCTCAGACCCTTAAACCTATACATACTATCAGAACAATTCCATATGGTCACACTTCAACAAGTGCTTCCACTCCTACAGCAAGGCGACTTTATGTCAGCACTAGGCTTAATGGTTACATATTTTTACATCCTTATTCACACAGCACATCGCAAATATCTTTGTAATAGCAGGAAAGCATGATCAATTCAAAGTGCTCCCATTCAGAGTCACTACTGCACCCAGAATATTCACCAACTGCTTAGCAGCGGTAGCAGCTCATCTAAGGAGACAACAAATTCATGTCTTCCCATATCTGGATCATTGGCTAATCAAAGCCAACCCATATCACAGGTGTCTACAACACACTCAAATTACCATAAATCTTCTACATCAGCTAGGATTCAGAATCAATGTGTTAAAATGTTATTGTCAACTGTCACAGCTACAGCCCTATCTAGGAGCTATGCTCAACACTCAAATAGGTCTTGCCTATCCAAATGCAGCCAGTATCCACATTTTCCCAAAAACTGTCACTACAGTTCCAGAGCAATTCTTTTCTAAAAGTCAGAACTTTAATGCAATTACTAGAAATGATGGCATCATGCATTGCGATAGTACCTCATGCAAGATTAAACATGCGCCCTTCAAAGGAATGCTTAACACATCAATGGAATCAATCACAGGGTAAATTACAAGATCTAATTCCGGTAGACAGCTGCTCCTATCACTCCCTGCAGTGGTGGAACACACAAAACGTATCAAAGGGGCGGCCCTTCGTCAACCCTGTCCCACATATTGTGCTAACAGCGGACACATCCCTGACAGGGTGGGATGCCCACTTACAACATCTGAAAATCAAAAATTGATATACAGAATGCAGAACAATGTCATATTATTAAAGGGGCTTATAAAGCGCCTGGTGACGCCTCCCGGCGTGTCCCCGCGCTGTGTGGAGAGAGGGTCTTGGCCAGAGATCAGAGAGACTGTACATTATAAAGTAAATAAATGAGTTTTCAGCAGCTTCCTGAAGGAAGCCTCATTTTGTTCTAATCTGATGGCTGCAGGGAGGGCATTCCATTTCCTAGCCGCAAGGGTGCGGAAGGACTTTCCACCCATCCTGGCTTTTTTTATGCGCGAGGTTTTAAGCAGCCCCATTCCCCTAGAGCGTAGGGTCCTGTTCGGCTCATATGGTATGGCTAAGTCAGACAAATAAGACGGGGCTTTTAGATGGATGATCCTGTGACACCATAGGAGGGCTTTAAATAGTATCCTATGTCGGATGGGTAGCCAATGAAGGGAGGCAAGGGAAGGTTTAGACGGAGCCCTGCGAGGAAGTCTCAGCACAAGGCGAGCCGCTGAGTTTTGCAGGACTTGCAGCTTTCTAATGTTTTTATCCGATGTTCCCAGCAGAAGTACATTGCCGTAGTCTATACGGGAAGTGATAAGTGCCTGAGTCATTGTGCGTCTGGAATTCAGGGGAAGCAGATCTAGGGTGCGGTTAAGAGTTTTCATAACTCCAAAACATTTGCCCACCGTTTTTTTGATATGGCTGTCATATGATAGCTTGTTGTCTATCCAGACACCCAAGTTTTTAGCTTCTTGACTAGGAGTAGGTACAAGTCCCAAACTAGTGGGCCACCAATCTTTTGTCCACAGAGAGTCTCCTCCACCTATTACCAGTACCTCCGTTTTAGTGCCATTTAATTTGAGGCAATTTTCATTCATCCAGACAGCCAGTTTACTCATACAAGATTTGAAGTTTTCAGCCTCTGCGGATGGGGATTGTGAGAGGGAGATCAGTAGTTGGGTATCGTCGGCGTAAGAGACCAGCTCTACGCCGAACGATTGTACCACCTCTGCCAGCGGAGCCATGTACAGGTTGAACAGGGTGGGACTCAGGGCAGAGCCCTGAGGTACCCCCTGTGCAAGTGTCATGTTATCTGAGAGGAAAGTCCCTCTTTGGACCTGAAAGCTTCTGTTGGTAAGAAAAGCTTTCAACCAACCCAGAGCCTCTTTGATGACACCTGCTCGGTTTAGACACTGTAGCAAGATGTGATGAGCTACAGTGTCAAACGCGGCACTGAGGTCTAGCATAATGAGGGCCATGGTTTTGCCATCATCGGCTCCTTCCCTCATAGTTTCGGTGGCTCTCAGGAGAGCTGTTTCAGTAGAGAATCTGGGTCTGAAACCGGACTGAGATGTATGAAAGGCATTATGGGCTTCCAGATGTGCCATAAGTTGGACATTGGCAATTTTCTCTGCCAGCTTGGCCAAGTAAGGTAGCAGGGAGATGGGACGTAGATTCTCTAACAGATCCTGACTAACATTGGGTTTTTTTTTGATGGGGAGGACTATGGCTTTCTTCCAGGCTGCGGGTAGGCAGGCAGTGGAGAAGGAAAGTTGCAGGATGTGCCTAAAATGGGGCTCCAGAACTGACAGACTAGCTGCTAAGATTTTAGGAGGGGCTGGGTCACTAGGAGAGCCGGATTTAATGCTTTTGCAAGTAGATATTAGAATGTCGGCAGAGGGAACAGAGAAGGCGTCTAAGCAATATTGAGTGGTAGTACGATCTTTATATTCTACAAAGTCAGAGCCAGACATTTTACTACCAGAAAAGCTCGCATATATCTTCTCGATTTTACCAGAGAAGTAATTTGCGATTTTGTTGCAGGTTTCCACAGAATCAGTGTGGGAGACAGGGCTGGAGTCAATTATTGATATTTCCTTAAATATCTGGAAGAGCTCCTTAGAGGAGTTCTCGGCTTCTTGAATCCGGTCGTTGTAGTGAGAGGCTTTAGACGCACGTATCAATTTATTATATTCTTTTTGTGCGGCTTTATAATGGATTTTTTTATCCGGACAAAAGTTTAGGCGCCATTCCCTTTCAAGTTTTTTGCAAGCAGTCTTGGCTTTTTGTAGCTCCTGACTAAACCAAGGGGCCGATTTAGTTTTCCTCGTGGCACTAGTCATGACGCGTTTGGGGGCAGTGCTGTCAAGGGCCTTAGTGATGCAGGTTTGAAGGTGATTATATGCTGTGTCACAATCCCGACCTTTAGGCGGTCCAGCCTCTTGAAGGATTTTACTAAAGGAATCAATAGAAAATTGTTTCCATTTCCTGCAAGTGTATTGTTGTACACTTTGTTTGTGACGTTCATTGCCGTCCATTTGGAGTCTTATCGGGATGACAAAATGGTCAGACCAAGGTATTGGCTGGTGAGGAAGGACTTGTACTCCCTTCCAGTTCCCAAAAACAGGATCTAATAGATGTCCTTGTTGGTGTGAGGGTTCGGAGTTTTTTAACTCTAATTGTATGGAGAGTAGCTCCACTATAATATCAGCTGCCTCCTTGTCTGTGGAATCCTCAAAATGGACATTGAGGTCGCCTAGTACCAGTAGGCGATTTCTCCTGAGAGCGAGATGAGTTAGGGACTCCATGAGAGTGGGAATAAAGTCGTAAATCCTGCCCGGGGGGCGATACATAAGGATACCCGAGAAAGAATGATTAGGCCCTGTAGTAATTGTGAAGGATCCAGCTTCACAGTGGTCAACAGATATGGTAGTTAGGGTGCATTCAAAAGGTGTTTTAGTAGCGACAGCGATTCCGCCTCCTCTACCATTCTGTCTATCCAGTCGTGATAGGGAGTACCCAGGTGGTAGGGCCTGAATAATATCTGGGTCTGAATGACTGTCCAGCCAGGTTTCTGTGAGAAACAAGATATCAATATTGTCATCCTCAAGTAGATGAAATATCTCTACACAATGTTTTCGCATGGATCTACAATTCAGTAATGCTGCTTTTACTGCGCTTAAGGTTTTGCCAGAAGTCATGTTAATAAGGGGCGTAAACATACATAATTTACATTTCTTCAGTGATAGAGCGCTCATGGCATGGTTGCAACACAAGGGAGTGTGGTGCTGTAAGTCTAACAGTTCCTGTCTGCCATACCTTATAGTGTCAGGTGTAAGAGAGCCAAGGGTTTGTGCCCCATGCCCCGTCCTGTCGCGGACGGGCGCAGACGGGCAGGACTTAGGCTCGACTTCGGCTCGCTTCCGGCGCGCCCGCTGCACGCGTCCGCTGCGCGGACGCTGACCCAAGCACATTTATAGAGGGGGGAAGGGGTCGCCAGAGCGCTGCGCTGTGAGCCCTGAACCCGGAAGTGCTGGGCTCCTCCTCACCCTCCGCTCAAACGCCCAGGATTGGACGCGGCGGACCAGGGCGGGAGTGGGCGGACTATGTAGATTCCCTAAGCTCTGACTCAGCCTGGAGAATTACGAGGGGAGCAGGTATAGTGCAATGCAGTTTTGACATTCAAATTCAAGTTTTTAAAAACAGTATCAACATACACAGTAAAAAGTTTTAAAGGAAACTTCAATCGCAACAATTAAAAGTAGCGCGCTAAACGAGCAGCGCTGTCCGTGCAGCTGATCACACCCAGAGCGCTAAGTGGATTGAGCCTGCCTCTACCACCGGCAAGACTCTACTCCACAGCGCGAGTGCGTTTTACCTGGACTTTAAGTAGTCGCCACTCACAGTGTCGCCAGAGCGCTGCGCTGTGAGCCCTGAACCCGGAAGTGCTGGGCTCCTCCTCACCCTCCGCTCAAACGCCCAGGATTGGACGCGGCGGACCCACCCCAGTACAGAGATCTGGGCCTAAATCCATTATTTTATGCTCTCCATGTCATGCCAGTTTGAACGCAGCCATTTATTTTTATTTTTATTTTATATGCTTATAAAGCGCCAGAATAGACCCCCGAAGGGGTATCTCCGCGCTGTAGCTGCAAATGAAGGTGAAGTATAATAGTGTGTCCAATGGTGGAAAAAAAAGCAGCCATATGCAAATCAGTCTTGATCCTGTGCCCAGTGGGAACAGTCCAGCCCGAACTGCCAGGCCAGGTCCTCCCTGGACTGGAAACAAGCATCGTAGGACCGGTTTCGGGGTTTCACCCCTCATCAACCGGGGTAGCTTGACTCCAGTGGCATGAAGAGCACGGGACCCATGTCTGGGCATACCCGTCACACTTGGGGTGGCAAATGAAAAACAATAATTGATGGACAGAATGGAGAACAATGTCATACATTCACCCAGTACAGAGATCTGGGCCTAAATGCATCATTATGTTGCTCCCCATGCCGTTCCAGTTTGAACCCAGCCATATGCAAATTAGTCTAGACCCTGTGCCCAATAGTAACAGTGGAGCCCAAACTACCGGTTTCGGGGTTTCACCCCTCATCAGCCAGGATAGTTCGACTCCAGTGGCTTGGAGAGCACGGGACCCACACTGGGCATACCAGCCCCACTCTGTTGGCAAATAAAAAACAACAATTGATGGACAGAATGCAGAATAATGCCATACGTTCACCCCAGTACAGAGATCCGGGCCTAAATCCATCATTTATTTGCTCCTCATGCCATTCCAGTTTGACACAGTCATATGCAAATCAGTCTTGACCCTGTGCCCAATGGGAGCAGTCCAGCCAGAACTGCTAGGCAAGGTCCTCCCTGGACTGGAAACAAGCATCCTAGGACCGGTTTCTAAGTTTAACCCTCATCAGCCAGGATAGCTTGACTCCAGTGGCATGGAGAGCACGGGACCCGCGTCTGGGCATACCCGTTCCACTCGGAGTGGAAAATGAAAAATAACAACTGATGGACAGAATGCAGAACAATGTCATACATTCACCCCAGTACAGAGATCTGGGCCTAAATCCATCATGTTTTTGCCCCCCATGCCATTCCAGTTTGAACCCAGCCATATGCAAGTTAGTCTTCACCCTGTGCCCAATTGGAACAGACCAGCCGGAACTGCTAGGCCAGGTCCTCCCTGAACTGGAAACAAGCATCCTAGGACCAGTTTAGGGGTTTCACCACTCATCAACCAGGATAGCTTGCATGGAGAGCACAGGACCCATGTCTTGGCATACCCGTGCCACTTGGGTGGAAAATGAAAATAGTTCAGAGTCTATGGGTCACCAAACACCAGAATCTTCACATCAACTACCTAGAGCTTCATACTGTTCACCTATCGGTGAAAGCATTTCTACCTCACCTTATGTGCAAGGTTGTCCTAGTCTGGAAGGACAAGATGACAGCCATGTACTACATACAAAAACATGGGGGAGACATTCTCTACAACTATAATGCCTCTCTCAGTTCATTTAGTGTTGGGCAATACATCATAAAATACAACAGCAAGCAGAAAACATCCTGGGACAGACAACAACTTTGCCGACCTCCTCAGCAGGATGCGTCAACAAGTCCACGAGTGGGAACTCCACCCTCAAGTTCTCCCCCAGACTTCCACAGATAGGGGCCTTTTTCTGGCCGCAGCATTAGTCATAATGGAAAAATTGGTGTTTCTGTCGCCTCATGGGGGGTCACATCCTTATTTTTCAGATGGAGCCGCCGACTACTAGTCAGGCGGTTTCCATTCCGATATGATGTCCGCCGACCAACATAGTAATGAGGGCCTAAATGTAAAAATAGCTAAAAAGAGTACATATTTAGTATGTAATTAAAAATATTGTAACAACTTTATTAATTAAAAGATTAATGTAATATTTGTATTTATTGAATTTTAATTACAATACTTTAAATGAATCCTATACATCCCTTTCAATAATTATTAATTCATAATTAGATAAATATTTTTGCTGTAGTTGGAAATGTATTATTTAATTTAAACTTCAGAAAAATTCTTGTAATTTTTTTAATATATTTAAATTAATTAAAGATTATATTACAAATAAAGTTACTAGTGCAGTACTTTTTTTTCTTTTCTTCAACATGTAAAACAATTTACAATATTACCTAACATACACATATTTTTATTATTGTTTCAAGTTATATAAAAAAGTTTTTATTTTCCCTATGCTTTACCAGAGGAAGACTATGCAGTGGGGCAGGGGAACTCTGTAGGATAAAGTATCTGGAAACTTTAAAGTAACTTAATTTATATTTTAATAAAAAAGTTACATTAATGTTTAAATTAAAAAAGAAAAGTGTGTTACAATGTTTTATAATTAAATAATAAAAATGTAGTATTTGATTTTCTTTATCATTAAACTACAATTATATATATGTATATAAGTAGTTAGAAAAATTGAATGTAATATACCAATATTTCCTATGTGGTTTCACAATGTCCTTACTAGTATTATTTTCTATGTGAGGGCGTTGCAGTACCAGTGTTTGCCATGTGTGGCGCTGGACTAAGTAAGTAAGTGGATTTTGTTTGCAACCACTGAAGCTATTTTTGGATACTGCACTTACAAAGAATTGAGTTCAGTGGTTTGGCATAAATTATTAAAGTTTCCTATTGTTTGTGTTTTTGTAAAACCCGTTTGTATCTGGTCCAAACCTAACAACTGTTGAACTAAATATACTAAAAACTGCAACACTAATTTAACCTGACAGTGTAACCTTAGATTTAAAATTTGGAAAAACAAGAAGGTCTTTGGCATAGTTGAGTATGTCAGAAAACCTGGAAAGATGTGGTGGACCTGAAGAGGAGGACCCTACTCTAAACCACAAAAACAAGTTTACGCAGCTACAATTCCATGAAGATTAGGGCAAAAATGCATTTTTGTAGTTGAATCTGCGATCTTCATATTTAACCTAATATAGTCTTGAAATATTTTTTTTTAACGTGAAGAAGGACAGATGTTTTTAGTTTAAAGATACCTAAAACAGTTGGCTGTCTCCCGTTGTAGAGCAAACACTGTTCTCAAGAACATCCTTTTTTTCTAGAGGCTCTTTAGGGGCAGAGGTAGCTGGCAACATTACACTGCAGAATTCGTCTTTTCACGGCCACACACGTATGCTACATCAGCCATTTCTGCTGCTTCATCTTCTGCCCTGCTCTTGGACATGTCTATGGATTTTGTTAATGGAGACAGTCCAGAAACTTCTTATTTAGTACAAGTAAACGAACACCATGGGAAGCTGTGCTTTTGGGCTGCTACAACATCTCTCTGGCTCATGCAGCCTTGAAGCATCCAACATGGCAAATGGAAGCGCACATCTGGCCAAGAGATAACTAATGTTCATGTGGCATCGTTCCAGCTTCCACTGGCTTAGGTTGGCTGCATCCTTCTTGGAAGTCTGCCTGGCATAAGTGGCCAAAAGGAACATCTACATCGTCTCCAAACAAAGGAAACAAGACGAACTTTGGAGTACAAATTGCTACGTTACTTCCAATTTTACCATCTAGCAGGGCTATCTGGGCCGGTAACTAGTGCTCAAAATGTGTACTTAATAACATTGGACCGGAATCTAAAAAAAAACTTTTAGAAAAAGAGATTATTTTGCACAGCTGTTCCTTTGCATTATTGGTTAAAGTTTTTAACACTATCAATTATGATATGTAGGAAGTATAGCTGCTTCCCTTTTCGCAGTCCTTCCACTGCCCTTTCAAGAATTGGTCCAATCGCCAAGACAACCTAGGGTAAATATTGAGCTATGTAAAACTCCAGTTACATAACAAACATAAAATGAAGGTAGTCATTGTGAACAATGGTCGTGTGTAAGAAGAGGTAAGTCAGAAATAGTGGGCGCTTGTCATCTTGCGTTGTCACCTATGTACTAATAGGTTGCATCACAAAATGTCCACTTGTAGAGGGTCGTAGAACAAGCTCCGTAATACATATTAATGAGGCAGATTGCTATTTGGGACTCCTTGCAATTTACCTATCCAGGGATGGTGGCCTGCACAGTTCTGCAGATCTTTATTTCTGCACTTGCATTACAAACAGGATACATTTTTGAAGCAGCCTGTGATCTGTGGAGGAACTGGTGCTTCTTTAAAAAATGTTTCCTTTAGGGAAGAGATCGGGGACCGGGTTGTGGTTGTCCAAAGAGGAACCTGATGTACATCGTTTACCATCTCCTTTGAGTTTTGGTGACTATGCCATGGTTTGCAATTGCAGTCACACACTATTAATTCATACAGTTCTGACTTTCAGTTCAAGACCCCTTCTTCATTGTGACTCGAATGAGTCCCAAACCCTCTTTCACAAGTTGAAAAAAAAATCCCACGTCAAAAGGGGTTTTGTGTATTGGCAAATTCCATTTTGAAGTCGCACACCCTGTGAATTTTCAAATCTCACTGTTTCGAAACAAAAAGTGGTTCGTTCATTAGACCCCATGTATCTTCCCCTTGATACATCTTCCACAGATTAATGTGCTGGTTGCGTATAGGCTAAAAGTGCCTAGGCTAATTTCACATGGATTAATAGCTTTTATTAACCTACCTAAGGATGCTGCTGTGTTATTTTCATGTTCTATTTACATCCAAATTATTTTTCACATTTAGTAATTAGAAACCATCTCTAAATATTGGGCCCGATTCACAAAGGAAAACTGAGACAACAGTCCAACTTTTCACAAAGGGTATTTAGGGTTAGTTTAGCTAGACTTTTGCCTCAGTTAACGTAAGTTTTGGTCTTAAGTTCAACTGACACCAAAACTTAAGTTAAACTGAGACAAATGTCTAACTTTACTACTCATAAATGCCCTATGTGAATACCAGAAGTGATATAGTTAAAATTTTCATCTCAGTTTACCTTTGTGAATCGGGTCCATAGTTTTAAAACTTTTTCCTGAACTTGCCTTAGTATTAAATCTTCATTCCAGGCCCTCACTCTAATTGCTACTCTAGGCTTACTCTTTATTTTAGCCTTGATTACTAGTTTCCCAATTCTTGGCCATTTTTGGTGATTTGTAAAGAAACTGGTTCTATTTTGTAATTCTCTTTCTCTGGTTTAATCCAGGAGCGCAACGACGCTAACAAATGTAGAATCAAGGGTACCCAAGAGAGCGTTTAAAAACTTTGGAAGTTTCCTCGCACACTCTTATGAAACGTGCCCACCCTGCAGAAAGAGGAGGCACACAGACACACACACACATATGCACACACTCACACAAAACCTGTCAACATTCCAAAACTTGTCATTAGTTTAATGGAAAGTAATTTTATCAGCGTTTCCTTACTGTTCAAGCATGATTAATTCATGGAAAAAGTCAAACGAAATTGTATATTCTGTCTAGTATTACTGCATAGCGATTAAATACCAATTCTCACCTTACCACTCACCGCCATAGATACTTTTATAGCACATGACAGGGAAGGAGGATACTTTGGCAGAATCCTTTATGCAATTTTGAATCATAGCTCCTCATTTAAGCTGATATGACTTGCATCAGACACTTTACAAAGTGAACAGATAAACAAGTTATTTACTTTTTCGCATGTATATACAGGAGCAACCTCTCTGTCTTGAAAGTAACTTCCCCTTCCCTACCCTCCCCAACTTCCTGTGAATATATCTGCCTCGATATTCACAGTGAGGACAAACCGATCTGCACTCTGCACGGCATTTACCACCCACCCGGTGACAACCTTACCTTCTCCCAACAAATCATGGACATGATCTCAGCCAACTCCGGGCGACAACTCACACAAATATACCTTGGTGACTTCAACCTCCACTGGAACGATCATAATGATGCGGTGGTAAAAGGTCTGAAGAATTTCCTTAACGCCCTTGACCTCACTCCAATTTGCAACAGTCCAACATACAAGAAAGGCTCTATCCTCGACCTCATCATCTCCAAAGAGGCCACTATCAAACTCGAATCGATCCAACCCTGTGATTGGTCGGACCATCATACCATCACATTCTTCATCAATGAAAAAGTTAAATTTAACCCCGTTCAACCCGCCAGGCCCAAAGTCTGGAAAAGAGACATGAAAAAACGAATCTCAAACTCTCTGCCCCCCAACAGCTGCAACTTACTACTTCCTCCTGCTGGCGTTAAAGATGTCCAATCCTTGACTGATCACTATCTTAACACTATGACCTCAATAATTAATGAAGTCGCACCCTTGCAACTAAAAAAAGCCACCACAAAAATGTCCAATCCCTGGTACGACGGGAGTCTCAATGACGATAGACGCGCCATGCGAATGGCAGAGCGCACCTGGAGATCAGCTCCCTCCGCACTGAACCTAAAAAACCTGAAGAAAAGGAGAAACGCCTACTTCAGGAAAATAAAACGATCAAAATCAGACTTCTTCAGCCGTCAGCTTGACCAAGCCAAAAATCGTCCGAGAAAGCTGTTTGAGCTTATCCGAACACAATCCAAAGAACAACCCCAACATCTCAACACTATGTGCGAAGCTCCCTCCTGCGAGGACTTCGCCTCCTTCTTTAACCAAAAAACTGACAACATAAAGAATGACCTCCTCATAGACGCAAGCCTCTATCCCAAACCCCACCGCATAGCACCCACTACACCAAAAAACAATGCCACCTGGTCAACCTTTCTCACCTACACAGAGGAAGAAATTGGCAAACTGCTCAGCACTCTGAAACCATCCAATCACCTCACGGACCCCCTTCCTGCTAACGCTGTCAAAGTCCTTACCCCGTCGCTCCTTCCACTCTGGACCAAAATCATTAACAGCTCACTTCAACAAGGGATCATTCCCGACTCCCTCAAAGTTGGTCAAGTCACACCTTTGCTAAAGAAACCTACAGCTGACCCCTCTGACCTAAACAACTACCGTCCCATTACCAACATTCCGACTCTTGCCAAACTGCTGGAAAAATGCGCACAAACACAATTAACTAAACACATTACTCAGTTTGATCTCCTCAACTCTCATCAATCAGGCTTCCGAGCAAATCACAGTACTGAAACTGCTATGACTCACATAATCGACGACGCCCTCCAAATCCTCGATCATAACGATACTTGCCTCCTCATCCTCCTTGATCTCTCCTCTGCATTTGACACTGTCAAACATGAGAGCTTACTCGAACTACTAAACACAAGAATGGGCCTATCTGGAACTGTGCTCAAATGGTTCACGTCCTTTTTGCATAACAGGTCGCAGAAATTCAAGAGCAACAACTTGATGTCTGCACCAAGACCTGTATCGCTAGGCGTACCACAAGGATCCTCCCTATCCCCAACTTTGTTCAACCTAGTTATGGAACCTCTCACCACCTTGCTGCAAGAATCCAATGTACACTTCCACATGTATGCTGACGACACTCAACTCTATCTCAAACTACAATCACCCAAAGACATCACGCTCTTGAACTCAACGATCAGAAGCACCCAATCGTGGTTGGCCGCCAATCATCTGAAACTCAATGCCCTTAAAACAGAGTTCCTTCTGATCTCACCACCCGCGAAGAGCACTACCGCACAAATGTGGCTTAAAGACCTAACGGCACTCAATGTCCAACCCACCATCGTGGACTCAGCGAAATCTTTGGGCATAACACTTGACACCAATCTCAGCATGCAGGAACACATCAACAAAGCAACTAAGGGAGCGAACTACCAAATCAACACCCTTAGGAAACTTAAACCTTTCCTTCCAACCAAAGACTTCCAAACTGCGGTACAATCGCTAGTCATACCTCGAATAGAATACGGCAGCACCACCCTCTGCGGTCTCCCCCTAGCCACTACGGCACCCATCAGAGCCTCTCTAAACGCCGCAGCGAGACTTATCACTGGATCAAAAAAACACTCACACATTTCCCCTGACTTCAAATCCCTGAATTGGCTGCCGTTTGAAGCCAGAATACACCTGAAAATCGCTTGTCTGACGCACAAGGCTGTCCACCTGAGCTCACCTACATACCTCGCTCAGAAGCTGACGATTTCTGGAGGCTCCAGAAACACGAGAGGTACAAATAATCTTTTGCTAAAGCCTAAAAGATTCCGCAAGGAAAAAACCTATAAACGCTCCTTCTCAGGAATGGCTCCCAGGATTTGGAACTCGCTCCCCCCTGAAACCAGGCTCATCACCTCTACCATACTTTTCAAGAAAGAAGTAAAAGCGATCCTCATGGCTAAATACTAAGCATGAGCGAATTTTGCAGATCTCGCGTTCGCGAATTTTGCGGATTTGCGGATTCGCAATCCGCAAAATCCGCGAATTCCCGCGAATTTGCGGATTTTTTTTTTTTGTGTTCGCCCGTGTTTCTGCCAGTTCGCGAGGGTTTTGTACACTTTCGCAAATTGCGAACTTACCTGTCGGGTCGCAAGTTTCGCGAACTTGTTGTTTCTACGTGTCCAGCCTGTTTGGGACACTCTTCTTCATCACTGCCACTCTCTGTCACCACTGCCACTCTCTGACTACTCATGCCACCCTCTGGCCCACCCATGCCACCCTCTGTTTCATCACCACACCCTCTGGTTGTCCAGTGTACATTATTTTCGGCAAAGCAAAGCACACCTTCCCTGCCTCAAGTGACCTGAATTAATTTGGGGCTGATTAATGTGTCACAGAATATTTTTTTAGCTGGCACCTGCTTCCTTAGTGCGCCCTGATTAGTGATCTTTTGCACTTGCTAAGTGCTTTCATTGTTGCAAAATTAGTTACAACACCTGCCCTGCCCCAACTGACAATAATGAATTAGGGGCGGATTAATGGATTTTAACTTCCAGCCTGGCTCCTGCTTGTCTCCCTTAGCTGTAATTCAGGACCTTTGTGGCATATGTGTAACTATTCTGAGGTTCAGAGCAGGGTCACATAATAGTTTCAACTGGCAACTGAACTCTGGAGGGGCCCCTCAGGAAGCACTACAGGAAATGGCTACTAATGATGAGCCTGAACTTTTGAACCTGGTAAGTAGTTACTTTCAGTTTTGCTAAGATCGTATTTCTGCAATTTTGCACTTATTCGCGGGGCGCGAACTCACGCGAACAGTGCGAGCAGTGCGAGCAAAATCCGCTGCTCGCGGATTTGCGGATTTTGCGGGAAATTCGCAAATCTCGCGGATTGCGGATTTCCCGAAAATCCGCAAAATCCGCGAGCGGAACGGATTTTCCGCCCATGCCTACTAAATACACTTGAACCACTACTGGAGATAAACTACAAAGACTTGATACTCATCTGTACTACTTGTCGAACCCTTTGTATTGTTATTTCGATTCTGAAATTGACTTATTGATTGTTTTATGTTATCACCTCAATGTACCTTTAATATGATTGATGTATCTGCGTATACATGCTCCCCTCCTCTGTAAAGCGCTCTGATATCTGCGAAGATCTTGTTCGCGCTATATAAAACTTTCAAAATAAATAAAAATAAATAAATAAATAGTAATAATCATTCTCATGAATATTCTATCTAACCACAGAGTCCTTCCTTTTGAATCCCACCGTGAGCAATTCTAGATCTGAAATTTTTTTATTAAATGCTCCAGCATGCTGACAGGTCACGGCATGGAGTCATATTTTGTGCCACCTCTGCTTGCTGACCTCAATTTACAATAAAGTATTCCATGCCTTAGGTGTAGGGCATCAGTGACATATTACAATCTTGACAGTGTGCAAAATCAAACATGCAACATTATTAAGCACTAGAAGCCCAATGCACAGGACGTGGAAACATGTTCTGCCGCACTCTGATTGAAAATAGAAGAAACTGGAGGAGGGTTGAGAGAAAGAGAAAGGCGTAGCCATGAGGAAGAACATGCACAATCCACTGGCAGACATAATTGCAAAAACAGTTTGGCAGCTAAAAACATATTCTGCCCCCTGCAAATGGGAATCAAATCGATTTAGCAATGGCAGAGGAAGAATAAGATTAGGCCTGACTATGTTGTTGGTGACCATGTGCTCCACCTCAACCACCACATACCCTGTAGCCACGAAAAAGCTGAATGGGTTGCTGAACATGCTGAGATGGCTGCCTCTGGCATTAAACAAGACCTGGGGTGTAACCCCTGAACATCTGGCATTGTTGATGGAACTGACATGCCAGGGAGAGTTTAACCCAAGGAGTCGTAGAGCAGCTCTCTTGGAATCACTTGAAAGGTGAATCAACAGCAAGGAGCCATCAAAAGGAATGTCCAGGACTGATGGCGAATCACCAGACTAGTACTTATAGCATGGCCCACAAAGTCTGTGGTACCCAGAGTGACAAGTAAAGTGTACCGGGCTACGTCCTGTCTATCATGGACCAACTGGGTGAAGTTACTTCAAAAGTCTTTAGGGAGGGTGGGTAAGATGTTGCTAGCCATTTCAAGAAGCCATGAGTTTATCTCTTGATCAAGCAACAGTAGCCAGAGGCAGTAATGTCAAAATGTCAGAAGACCACACTCTTGCCAAGCGCATCAATGTGCTTCAATTCTCTGTCTGGTGCTGCTGAAGGAAACACATTCAGATTAACTTATCTGGCTGAAGTTTGATTTTTGAGGCATTCCGGTGCGAGTTGGTGTGTCAGAAACACCAGATCACCTGAAGCCGGTCCAAGTCACCTAGTAGTAACAGTGTGACGTATCTGCAGTGCCGAACATGGTTTAAATCAGTCTGCCAATCAGGGTATTATTCGGGTCTTTATTGAAAGGTAGCAAAGGCTTTGAATTTACAACCTATAAGATTCCTGTAAGCAAATTAACGTTAGTTTCCACAGTTGACCACTGTAGTTGTCAGCACCTCCTCAGCTCACAAACTATCACCATTTAAGTGCCACTTTCCTCGGAGAGGGGCCCAGATGCTTTGTTCAGTTTTCTGAGGAGGTATTAAGGCCACTAATATTCTGGAGGTTTAAATATAAGCCAGCAGCAGTATATGAATAATTACCATTTGTCAGCCTCATGTGGAACACTCTGAAAGGCCAGAATTATATTTGAGTCTGAAAAGAACAAGACCTCAATGCAAATAAGATAATGGCACTGAGGCAAATGTATTGCGACACCACGGGCAGTGCCTTAGTGATCGTGTAGTGAGAAATTGGGTGAGATCTAGATGAGCTTAACTGCGGATAGGAGAATGGTGTCGGGCTCAGATTGTAACTGGCCCCCCTGGACTCATGCCAGTGCTGACCCAGCCAGAACCAGTGTGGCCTTTGTCAAAGGAGTGGAGAAATAGGTGTACTGGTGGATCCATGGGCCAAAAGGCACTCCAGGTGGACCCATGATTATTTGAAAAAGCTGCAGCATTTCCTTCATGAAGGACTCACCCTGCTATGCAGTTGAATATGGTCCACCACATTTGGGATGCATCGGCTCCAGCTGTGGAATGGTGCCGAAGTCAGACGGCTTGTGCGATTTGGCCTTTTGTGTGTGAGTGAAGAATCCTGTCAAGACTTCCTGTGTTAGCACCAAGATTTGTGCTTTGACTTTGTCCTGTACTTGCCATGGGCAGAGAGCTGGACTAGTCTTGGGAGTGAGCACACCCACACTTCTTTGCCTCCTGCTTTCTGATGGCCTTTGGATGCATCAGAGAGCATTTGTCACATGACGTTGAATAAGCTCTTGGATCCAAACACCAAAGGCAGATGTCATGTGACTTGATAACTGACATCTGCTTCCGGCATTTGTAGCACGGATTGAATCCTGTAGTATTTAGGTTCAAAATATCCATAACACACTGTCACTGAAATTGATAAAGAACAGCCTGCATTTCAAGAGCGGAGCTAAGGATAAGCATTGAAAGACACAGGAAAAAATAACTCACTTCAGCGCTCATGGTGGTGCCTATAAACAACAGTCTGCCATAACCTCTGGAGGTAGAAAGAGGCTGCTGTGGAGTCTGAAGGCATCACCTACTGGCATGCAGGATCAATTGCTTAAAGAGTTTCCAGATACAGTCTGGCACCTATGAGAATTCAAAAGGTGAGGAATCAGCATTGGAAGTATCCATCATATACTCTCATCTCTCTGAATACATTTATGACCATCTAATGGGTACTTAAAGAGAATTGCAGCAATTTCTTTTATTAACATATCTTGGTTTTAGTTGTATGAAAGTAGGAATGACCAATTAAGTGTTCATTTAAAGGCATTGCATGGAAAACACTTTGTGTAACAATGGTATTGTAACATGACATTTTAATACTGTAAGAACAGTAAGGTATGCTTAACCATACATACCAATATATACTTACCTTTAGGATATTGTTGTAGTCAATATTTTGGCAGGGCAATATTTTTCTTCTACTTATTCTGGCATGCAAACTTTACAAAGCCATAGACTTTGCTCAATGTAAAGTCTCAGCCTGCGTTCTTACAGTCACAGAGACAACCTCCCAATTTAATTGTGAGACTGCTGGTCGACCCCACTAACTATAAAACTCAATACTCTGTCAGAGGTGTCAGGATGGCTTCGCGAGCCTTCTTGACACTCAGCAACTTTGACTGCACTGTTATTATCCTAACTTATGGTATAATCTTTGCCAACTCAGAGTTGACTATTGGACTCCTCTTTCATTGCATCTCAATTTGTTTTAGACACATTTACGTTATGTCTTGATTTATAGCCAACGTTCATTCTCATTTAAAGGGTCTCATTTAAAGTTTATGTTTTGACTCTGTTGTGTACTGCATATTTGACAGAACAGCGTTATCACAAATCCCACACTCACTACTCTCGAGCCATTTTAACCACCATTCAATGGCTTTGATGCCATTGGCTTGTCTTTAGGTACTAGAAGTGTACTTTGCAGTAGTGGCTGGTGGCAAAGCAGATTTTTTCATTATCTCCTGATCACCTGAGGTTGCATCTAGAATGTTGGTTGGTAACACCACATAGGCTGTGCAATTCAACTCCATATTGCCCAGGAGTGTCACCCCTCGGTGCATTGCATGCCAGATACTATAGAGGGACGCAGTAAAGGAGGCTCATTTTGCTTATTGAACACAAACTCACTCTTTGTATTTTTGTGTTCAGGGAAGGTGTCTTGTGGCTGAAGGAACCCTTTGCTCCTTCCCAGAACAACAAAGGGAAGCTGACGCCACTCCAAAGGTTGTCAAATATACTCCTTTTACCTAGGGTACTTTTGCAAAAGAGATAGTACCTTGAGTAGATTTAGGTGGAGATTTGACGTGACCATGCAGATGGAGAGGAGACCTGGTGACTTGACATTGGACACTGGAAGCAGCCCACCTTCCTTTGCATTTGCAATAGGACTGCTTCATCACGCATTCTTTGCTTTACATTGCCTCTGTAACAAGTGCATAAAAGCAAATACAAATTGCAAACAAACTAGTACTCTTTTCTGATTATCATAAAACAGTGGTAGACATTTCAAACATTTCTTTTTCAGCTAACTGTGGCTCCAAAATATCTCCCACCCTCTTTGGTCAGCGCAGATTTTGCAGCAAATTATCTCACAAAGATATATGGATCTACCTTTGGACAAAAGCCAGACTTAAGGTATTGGAGTTCATGTTTACTGGTATATACATTGTTCAATCATCGATTCAGATGAAGACAAAACAATGATTTTTTATGATGTTTCTGCAAAAGTGAATCCAATATTTTGGTACAATATGTATTATGCAAGCTTTTCCAAACTGACAATGCTTTAGAGTGTAATCTAAAAAAGTTTATTTTCAATAAAGAGAACGTTCTTTTACTTTAACAATGTCGTTACAAGAAGTTGGTATTGTCCAATGGATAATCTGTAGTATCATCCACGCACACTAGTCATTGTCATAGAATATGGGTCCTGTTAACATTGGCAGAGGCATCACCTTCGATTTGCCATCACATCCACAGAAGGATCTATGCCTTAGATTCCTGGTAGCGGGTTTATTGAGGGAGAATGGAATGACAGCACAGGCACCACCATGTAGATATCCCTGATATAGTTTGTAGCTATGAAGGAAGATCAGGAAGAGTCAGTAGATGATGCTCACCCACGAGTACCCATAGACCCCAAGAAATTTACAGCATTGCCTTGTACTTCCGGGCATAATCGTAGTGAAGAGGGAGAGCCGCAGGTTTTCCCAGGACATCAAATGATGACCATCCTTAGAGTTACCTTCTTTGAAGTGTGCAAACACCAGACAAGTGGGGATTCCAGATGTGGCATGAGGTGCTCTGGCCACTCGAGACAACTGACATCCCCCAAGACTCCTGGAGTGTCATGGTGTGCAAGAAACTCTGGAAAATACCTGAGAAATCGGTGAACCTGTAGGAATGGAATGTTTAGCGGTTACTGCCAGCTCTTGGAGGCGGGGCTCCATAGTTCCCACTGCCATCTCTCTTGATCTTGTGGCCACGTGAGAAATAGGCAGCAAGTTCATCCCCACATTCGAACTTGGCGGGTGTTAGGCAGGCAACTGATTGTGGTCGAGTCAAGGATCCCACCTTCTGAATGTGAGAACCCCACGTCTGACTTATAGTTTGTGGCTGTGAGGTGATTAGTGAGACTTTTGCAGAAAAAAGCTATGGGCTCCCCTCTTCACCCTGATATAAACAGAGGCCTCAGTAACGTATTACACTGTAAAGAGACAATTGTACAAAAGATCAATAACGATATATATAATAAAATAAAAAATAAACTTTACAGCGCAATCGCCTGAGGTAAGAACTATTAGTCTTTAAAGGAGAAGAGCCCCTTAATTTATTATCTTTATGTCAATTTCATAAAACACTGTATGCAGCTATGGGGCACTTCAGAGCACTTAGTAAGGGATAAAAAGGGCTGTAGAATTACGATTGACAAGATAGTTTATTGAGAGAACAATAAATCTAGATCAGTGTTTGTTGCAAGTGCCTTACAGTATTTATAGATGCCAAGCCTAGTGAGAGGTGCACTATAAATCCTTTAGCTCTTGCAAGGTGATGGGCCATGGGCAAATAAATGGCAAGACGAGGGTACAAGAGAAAGATTATCTACATGCAAGTGGTGTCCTGGAGCTTATAGATGCTTTTATTAGATACTTACAGAAGCAGAATATTCCTTTATACAGATCCCTTAGGACTTCTGATAAATTACAGTTAGGCCTATGGTGTTCTGAAAGGGTGTTCCAGACAGTGGATCAGTAGTGATAAAGAGTTCAAATAGCAAATATGGTATATGTATGTGGGCACAATTAATTCTAATAGCACCTCTCTGTCTTTTCTGTGACAATGTTGAGAAGGTATAATTGAAAATGCACCAATAGTCAGGTGAATGTTAACTGTGATCTTGAGGTAGTCACTTCTTTAAACATGTATCAGTCTTCTGATGCACGGAATGAATTCATCCAAGCTTAGCTTTCCACAGTGAACTTTGAATTAAGATATAATGCAATGAAATTGCTAATCCCAGCATGACACCAACCTGCTTTCCTCAATCTGCCAACAACCTGGCATTTTGATACAGCTTAATGATGCCTCCAATGGTAAGTCATTCACTGATTTAATGTCCTAAAGTATCTTCAGAATTACAGAAGCATACATCACACCATCCTTACCTTTCATTCTGTATATGACCTAGGGCCAACTTTTTGTTTTGTGTTGGTGGAGAATGAACTCCTTCCCAACGGCGACTGACTTCCCTCCCTGCCAACATAATGATCTACTCACCTAAATTAAATTTGAGCATACCATAGTTTGACGACGGCGGAGACTTCACCGTCTCCACTGTGGTCAAACTCCTCTAATAACCCGACGGAGTAAGTGCCATCGGAGATTTGAATGTGTGTCCACCCACCTAATTTAGATGGGTGGACATACAGCCCTTTTTCAGTACCCATCTCCGCCAGAAAAAACCTGGAGATAAGGAGCACTTATAATGATGAATTCCGTTACAAGGGAGATATTGTGTTTATATTTATTTTTAAAAAGAAAATCCTGCTTTGGGATTTTCTTTTTGACATTTTTTTTTATACGTCTAACGTACGGCTCCATCATGTTGATAGAGCGGTCGATCTGCATTGGCAGAACTACTGTGACAGCTGTTCCTGTCAATGTTTTAAATGTGCATCCCCCTGGTGAAAGACAGGCCTAACCACCATCTGGCCCTGTAGGAAATTGGGTTACTGGTTGAGGGGGGGGCCCTACTAAGGCAGAAACAACAATTTTTGTCAGTGTGAAACACAAGCAAACCCCAAATCAACCTGTTCTCAACCCTCTGGCAGCTTGGCACAGACTCTGCCTCAGCCCACTCACTAAGGGTTTCACACTAGTCTTTAGTGCGTCCAGAAAAGCTGGGGCCAGGGCAGAGAGGAAGGAAATTCCAGACACGTCTGTAGAGGGAGGAGTATAGAAGCTTCTCCCACTTCAAAGGGGGCACGTGGTGTAAGTAGTGGGCCCTCAGACTCAACTCTTCAGATAGCTTCTCGAGAGTGGCAGCCGGCACAAGTAAGAATGGTGAGTTGGTGGGCGGGGACGGAGTGGAGGGGAAGTCAACAGACTTCCCCCCAGATAGGTAAAGTTAAATAAAAAAATAGAAAAAAACGACACCTTGTGCTCGCCGCATTACCGACTTGTGCCACTTACATCATATAGTATCACACCGAGATTTGGTCAAATCCATCAGCCCATATTCCCAACAAAGAGATGAAAAGGATCCTAATGAACAGATTCCTAGCATAAAGTCTATGCTAGCCTGTCCCCATGGGCTCCGCAATGACATGAATACTAGTACAGGGCTGAAGCACATCCATCCCAGTAGAACTTCTCACAAACACTGCTCCCCCCCGGATACCTGGAACTGAACTGATTCGAACCAGGCCCAGAAAGCCTTCTTGGAGATTCTGTCCCAGTGCTTCAGGAATGAATGGCGGATGTTTAAAATTTGCTCTGATACAACATACCATATCTTGCTCTAGTTTTAGTTTTTGTTCTATGTTAGGTGTTCATTTTCTTATATTTCAGGTCTTTGGTTCTGTTTCCAATTGTATGTACAGGCTCTTGGGCCATGTTCGCAATTTATAAAACACTTAAAATAAATAAATATGGAGATGGCAGTAAAGGAGGGAGAGCACCTTCACATCTGGAATGCTACCACTGCTGGCAGGATGCCGACTAAAGCAGCTGAAGTGCTCCACTGCTATGACTACTTCAGATGCTCTACAGAAGTCTGAGGTTGTGGGTGACTGGTGGAATGCCTGTGGTTACCAGTGAGAATAAGAAAACACTCCAGGGAGGAGGGAACTGAACAACAACATTTATTGTGGAAGTTATGTTCTCAACTGCAATGCACCACATGAACAGCTTGCAATCCAAAATAGAGCTTTGCTTGTTGTCCCCCCTCCTCTGCCCCTTCCTCCTCCACAATTCAGGCGCTAGGAAATCATGTTTATCTTTATTTGTCTGCCATTGTGGAGCCTCTAAGGGAAGTAAAGTTCCTTTATATCGTAGCTGATAATCAGTCAGCAGTGCCCACATTGGCGGTTTCGATCCTGGAGGTCACCCACCATTAGCCACGCGCTCCTGTAGCCAGGAACTATTATCAAAATATTTCCATTTAAATGTGTGTTCATCTTTGTAATGAGATCAGCAGAACAGTTGCAATTAATTTGCAACACTACTTATTCTTTTGCATTTATGTTACCCTCCACTCGATTATTATTCTATGTACCGCTTTTATGGTTCTTACAAAACGTTTCATATTTAAAATTGCATTTTGTACTAAATTAATAACATGAATTAATTAATGTCAGAGATTTGTTTCATATACCAGACATGGGCCCCCTTCCTCTTTTGACAAGATGCTCCCACTATAACTTACTGGTGAGATATGAGAATGACATGTGTATATTTTTAGGTCGAGCAGACCTACCCTCAATGCGTGAGCATTGATGGTGTCTGCTTTTAGGTCGAGCAGACCTACCCTCAATGCGTGAGCATTGATGGTGTCTGCTTCAGACCTAATGTGGCCCGTATTTGGGAATGTGGACACGAGAGGGTGCACGAGCGCAGATTTGCTCAGATTTGACCTTGTGAGCGCGCACGTCACCGTGCCCCTCTCGTGCCTTACATTCCCGTGCTCACACAGCCAGCCCCCACACCCCTGCACACAGGCACACGTACACGCAGGCACACACACAGGTACAACACACGCAGGCACATACAAGTGCACCCCCTCCCCCCCCGCCCGCCGCCCGCCGCCGCCCCGCCCCCGCCTACATACACACACACACACACTCCCAACCCCGCTCACCGGGCACACGCATGGCTTCCATCATTGGGGGGGGGGGGGGGGGGCTGGCACCGGCAATGTGCCCCGAGGCCCCCCCTCACCGGGTCTGCTATACTCTTCCCCGTCCCACAGCCTCACAGCACTCCAAGACTGCAGGCGCCGCCACTGTCACGAGCCGCAGGGAACGCCGACGTGCACGCTCACGGCGTCACGCTCCTGCCCTCTCGCGTCTCTTCTGCGCGCGTGCATTTAGTTTGGCCAGCTACTAACGCGGCCTCGCAGCAGTTTCTGTGGCGCTCTCTTTCTTATCAACCACCTTCTTCCAAAGATATTACGCCCCCGTTCCGTACAAAATACGGTGACTCTTTCAAGCCTGAGTGTACGGGACTCTGACCGACAGATCGGCGCCTTGCAGTGCTTTCCCAGCGCACGCTTCGAGATCGGTGGGTTTAACAAGCATGGCTGTCTCATGTGGACATTGTGACCATACCATGCGTCCCTGCTAGTTTTTTTTAACTCTCCCACTTTGCTCACCTGAAATGTTGGCATGTATGGAAACCGGAAACATCCGCTGAAATGCCACCCGTCCCCTGCCAGGAACAGATAATCTGGGCCCGGCTTGGAAGGATGTAGCGCGACTGAGCGTCAGATCAGCCTTTAATCGAGAACCGCACCAGAGGCAGCTACGGCTGCAGGGGGCGTTTGATTGCTCGTGTTTTCAGTCTTCCCTTCACATTTCTCGCTGTGTAAGCAAAATGCTGTCACTGTGTTATACAACACCTCCTTTCATCCTCGGGCTGGGGCACAGGAGAAACCTGCCCTGCGCTTAAGCGTGAGTCTTTCAGTGAATTTGTAGTGACTTAAGTAACGCGCACTTAACCACATTAGTTTATCCGCCTCGCCCCCAAAGCCTAGCAAATGGTATGTGTCATTTCCGAGTTACTTCTGTTTCTCCGTGGTTGGTTCTCGGCTGTGTGCACATGGGCTCCGAGCTGGACGTGCATACGTTTGCGTGGACCCATTTTCCAGTCCTCCCTTTATATGTGTGTGCATGGAAGTATGGACCTGGTATTTGTATCACCAGACCTACCCAGAAGGCAGTGTGGCTCTGTACTCTATCCAGGCCAGAGATCTAGTCATCAAGAGATTGGATGGAAGCTGGGGTCCTGTGCAGAGCAGGTCTCAGCACTGCCTTTATATTGAAAGTCGGGTAGTTTTATGACACACCTGTGGCACAGGTCAGCTATGTGGGATTTCTAACCAGACCGTTACACAATCAAGGGTGTCTATTGTCCCTCCAACTCTTCCTTTTATCATTGGAACCCTTTTCAGCAGATATTCGGTTCCCAGCAGATATCGGTACATTCAGGAAATAAACACAGCTGCTGGGCAGGTAAAATCCTTCATGATGCCATATTGTTGACCCTTACTAACGTGCACACTTTGATGCCTGATATGATGACAGCGATCCACTCCTTTTCCCAGGTCTTTTGGTATAAAATCAATAAGTACAAATGTGACGCAGTACCCATGACCGGTGCCACTGAGATGGATAGTCTGTGCGGCTATCGTATGCGCTGGATTTCCAGGGCTCTGAAAAATCTCGTTGAGTGTCTCGTTGAATAGAGGATTGGCGGTGTGGTTAAGACAGGGCTCGAGTCGGGGTACCACGCGGGTGGGCGGCGTCCCCCCACTTATTTTACCGGGGGGATGCCATCCTCCATGCCAAACAGCTGGACTTAACTCTTTGGCCTCTCTGGGACGAGGAGCTTGGCACCTTTCGTGACGTCACTTCCTGTCGTGACGTCACTTCCGGTGACAGCGTCCCCCCCCCCACTTCTTTTTTCAGGACTTGTACCCTGGGTTAAGACGACCTCAACCCACTGATATACTGTAAGTGCCACGATTTCTCCTGCTGGCCTCATCTTTGCTTTTCCTTATGGGTTCGGGTTCTAATGATTAAGATGCCAGGGTTGCCACTTTTCACTTATCTGTTGTTCGGGATGTTCCTCCTGCTCACTCACAAACAACTCGACGCAGATAGGCAACAGTATTAACTGATTTGTCTGGGGAGGCTCCGACCTGAGGTTAGGTCCGCCACACCACCTATGGATCACTGCAGCTGCCTCATATGTGCGGTTATTACTTGGCTAAGTATCCGCCGCAAGTGGTGTATTTTCTTCCAAGACCTGTCTCGGTGTCATTATGCGGGGCACGCATACATAGGGACACTCCTCTTGTCTAACTCAATACCGAGAACCATTCCTATTCAGTGGAACTGTGCGCACAAGCTACTGGGAGTCAGCCTGCTAATATCATGTGGCACGACAGTATGGTGTAATGCAGACACATGCATAGGAGGAGGCTGTATAATCCTTTGAAAGTGCTGCTGCAAGAACGCTATTTTGTGTCTGGAACAACTGTTTTAGAATGTCGGACCTAAGGCCTCTCATGACCCTGCATGAAGTTCGGGTGGCTGCGCCTGAACAGATAGGCAACTAGCACCTTAGGCCCTGACTCAGTGTCGTTGCCTGGATCACCAATTAAAGAATGCTTCTTTAAACGGGGGTCCTTTGAAGGTGTGTTGCCAGGTATGTACAGCGTATTGATAGGTCACGTCCTCCAAACAGACAGAACAAGCCTTCAGATTCTCATTTTAAAGTTTTACCTAACTGTTCCACCTTGAAACTCCATAAAGGTGGGCTACTTCCCTGTTGTGGCTGCTGGCGGCGTACACAGCTGGACTGTGATGCATATACTCTGGCAGTGCCCCAACCCCTTTCAGTGAATGACAATTAATGTAAGAGTGGTTGCCTGCTTAAGAACAACAAACCACCATCCTTGCTTTTTCTCGCCCAATTAATGCTACTTTACCTGACCTTGCCCCACTGCTCGGTACATGGAGATCCTATACTAGGGTCCCACACCCAGAGGACTCGCCTGAATTCTAGCACTCATGTCCAACATATGTCACTACATTTTACTGTATTTTGCACTGCTTGCCAGCCCCTATCTGGACTCTAGAATAGGTAATCTATATCTCACTTGGGGGTGGCAGGACAAATAGAGAGCCCACACTGGCAATTACCGCAGTTAGAGGAAGGCCACGTCTCGTCTCAATGAGTCATTTATAAGGAGTAGCCTCGTGGCTGGACCTTTCTCGGTGATGTTTTCCAATTTCATCCCTGAACTGCAAATATAGCTGTAGTCGAGTGAAGGATACAGAAACCTGAGACAGTGCCCAGAAATATGGGGTCGCAGCCCGGAGTTACATGTGATGTTCCTGATGGGGGTAAACATTTTTTTCCTTCGGGCTCATTTCCCCATTAAATCAGAAAAAAAACAGTTTCTGGTGACAAAGTGTGGTGTGGTATGGAGAATGATCATACTCATGAGCCCTAATGCTACTCTTGGTTTGGCCTATGCAAGAGGTCAGTGAACACTGAAATGCACAACATTGTCAAAGCCAAGAGGTTTCACACATAGGAGATCTATTGGCTTTCTCATTATTTCTTTTTTTTTTTTTACACAACCAATCAACGCTTCTCCTAGGGACGATGAAGCTGAACGATACAGACTATGTGCGAGCTGTGCAAAACTCAAACCTACATAATGCTATACAAAAATAGTATTCATTAAAATATCACTGCATACCTCTCATAACATGAATAAGCATAGCATACACAATATAAAGAAAAGAAAAAATATTACAATTTTAGTTGAATTGAATACAATAAAATTAACGAGCATTAAAGCTAATTTCTTGCCACGTTTTGGTTTGAAATAACAGAGAAAAAGATATATTCAACACCATATGACGTGATTAAACAAGCCCGACATTTAGATGTACATTTTTAGGTCTCGCACCTGGCGACACAGTGCAAAAGCGCTGTCGCCAGCGAGACCTATAGCTGTCGACTCTGCTTTCAAGGGCCTTGAAAGGGAGACAGGAGATGGGCACGCGTAGGCTGCAGGCCGGACTGGGGCATGCGAGCGTTCACCATGTACAGTTACGTGCTGTGCCCATCTCCTGTCTCCCTTGCAAGCCTCATGCACTTCTCGCATGCAGTAACTGCCAACACACACACAGCCACACCCCCCCCTGCTTTCGCTTCAAATTACACACGCACGCACACACACACACGAGCGCACACACACACGAGCGCACTCATACAGAGACACACGCGCGTGCGCGCACAGACACACACACACAAACACCCCCGCACACACACACCCCCCCCCGCCGCCGCCACCGTCACCCCCAGTACCACACATATTGCATTATAAATGCTATAGTTGTTACATTTACGAAAGAAAAAAACTATTGGCATTGTAAATGACAAAGCTATTAATTTCGCTATTTTCAAAACCAACTCATAAATAAAATAATTGTCATTTACAATACCAATAGCTCAAACTTTCCTAATGCGAGACCTATTGCATTGCAAATGCTTGTTACTATCCCTTATGTGGACTGGATTTGGCCTAATAGCTCGGGTCCCAATCCTCTGGTGGAATTAGAATATTTACTGAGAGTTGTCCCCTTCTATAGTGGCACCTCACTGTAATGGACCAAAAAGGCTGAATTGCATCTGGGGTTTCTTGTCTCTTTGAGAGTGCAATACTATATCATGCCAAACTGCTCCTTTTGTCAGCAATGAGGAACGGATTTGTGTAAAGCTATTTTCCTTTTGTGATGGCAGGGAGCAAGTAAACAGTGGTGTAATATGCTAAACAGGGTCATTTTTTAATGTGTTAAGACCAAAGCAGTTTTTTATTTCCCCCCAAAGAGTAGCAAGCATTTCCAGGTGTGTACCCCTTGCATGCTGCGCTTAGAAACAAAGGGCCCAATTCACACAGACGTTTAGTGAGCATTTGGGGCCCACCAGTAGGGGGGTGGGGTGGGGAAGCACTGACCACAGACACAAATTAAGGTGTGACAAAGGCAGCTTTATTGGAAGCAGGTGCACCCTAACATTTTACCCCAACCTTACTAAATATTCGACTGCCTCACAGCCCCCCACCCCCACCCCTAAGTATTCTCCATAATGCAACATAAACGCAACATCCCCAATTGTAACAGGCCCCCTACCTAAATACTTATAACTTGACCTCAGTGTACCTCAGCGTCCCCCATCACCTGCCAAACAGCCCAGGCCTCCTGCAGTACCCTCCCCTTTTAACTAGGAAAACAACGCTACTCAAAAGCCGCTAGCGACTTTCGACCCCCTATAGGACCCCACCCCGAGGATACCTGCGCACCCCCAAAGCCGCATCCAGAGCCTCTTTCAGCTGTACCACATACAACTCCATCCCGTACCGAGACAGGTGAACCCCGTCCTCCATAAAAAAGTACACCGTCCCGTACCGCAACTCAGGGTGCTCCATCCTACCCATACCTTCCCTGGTACAAAATTCCTTCATCTCCCTATTGAGTTTCCTCCTAGTCCTGTCTATCGCCCCTGGGCACTCCGCTCCTCTCCAGGCCCTCCTAGGATTCAGATCAGACCAAATGACGTAGCACCCTGACCATTGCCTCCGTACCTCCAACAGGTCCCTCTTCATCTGCTTAACCAGCGTCAGGCCCTTACACCGCACCAGGTAATTTTCTCCCAGATGAATAACCACCACATCTGGGCAAACACCCCAACGCACAACAGTATTCAACAAGGGCATCAACTCATGCCAACGCATTCCCCCCTTCCCCCGCCAATGACATCGAAACAAACTCTCATCCAGCACCAAGTTCAATTTTTGAGGCCTGTCCCACTCAGCCCTTTCTGCCCTCTTCACAAAGGAGTGTCCCACAATGTAAATTTACATCACAGCCGCATCGGGCCCCTGCAAAGACACATATGTGAGAAGGCGAAAAGCAATTCAATGCACCCCGGCCACCCCCCGCAACCTGATGTACCTCCGGTAGCAATCCGACTTCCACCGCCCCAACCGCTTGATCTCCTCCTCCCCCCAACCCCTCCGAGCCACCTCTGTCGCCGCACCGATTCAAAAGGAATGCGTCCCAAAAGCCTTGGGGTCCTCACCCATCCACCGCAGGGCGTGCCGCAGAACCCACAGAGCCTGAGCCGCCGTCACCCGACCTCCTGTCCGCCACCGAACACCTCCCTACCCGACTTGCTCCGGCCTTCCGCCAACCGCCGCCACCACGCCGCGGGGCACACTCCCTCCCGTCCTCCCGGGCCCAGCACCACCAACATCCCCACCCCCCGCTGATCCGTTTTCGAGCGCCGCAAGCGCACCGCCACCTCCTGAGCCTGTATGTCCACATCATCCCACAGAACCCCGACCCCCCTTTCCTGCCCACCAACTCTGACACCCGAAACGCTCCAAAGAAAAAGCCAAGACATGAGTGTGGAAAACAGAACCGTCTCTCCCCCGTCCCGACACACCGCCGCCAACGTGCAAAGCAGACCCTCCAGAAAATCCACCGTGATTGGCCACCGCTGGCTCACCCCTGCCCCCCTCCCCATTGCCCACCCCTCCAACAGTCATGTCCCCAGCTACCCGCCGACTGCGCATAACCCCACCCCAGCTTCCCCATGAACGCCACCGCCGACAGCTTACCCGCAATCGTCACCCGCGACAAACCCTTGTCCATCAAAGCCAACATGAACCTGACGACCTGCTCCTCCCTCAACCACCGATCCCCGCACCTTACCGCACCGGACCGAAGAAACTCCTCCCAAGCCTGCACGTAACCTTCCACGTAGACGCGGCCACTGACGCCCTTACCAGCTGAACGACGCTGAGTCTCCCACCCACCAGAGCTCCCTCGGAACCGGTGTCTTGACCATCTCTGCCTCCTTGGCTAGCCCATGGAACCTCTGCCACTGTGAACGAGACAAAGCATCCGCAATGTCATTGTCCACCCCAGGGACGTGGCGAGCATGAAACAAAATGCCGTACTCCAAGCAGTGCAACACAAACACTCTCATCAGTTTCAAAACCTGCGGGTTCCTGGCTGACTGCCGGTTGACCACCTGCACCACTGCCATATTGTCCACCCTGAACAAGACCCGCCTGTGCGCCAACTCCTGTGCCCACACTGAGACCGCTACCACCAACGGGAACAATTCCAAAAACACGATGCTACGGCCTCCCGCCTGCCAATGCAACGGCCACTGCTCCGCGCACCAGCGCCCCGCCCAGTACAGACCGAAACCGCCAACCCCTGCTGCATCAGAATACAACGTGATGTCCCATTCCCAGTCCTCCAGCGGCGCCATGGGAACGCCGTTGAACCGCCTCAAGAACGACAACCACATTCGCAAGTCCTCCTTTGTCCTGCCGACAACCGTAGATGGTGGTGCGGTAGTGTCAAACCCGACAACGCCAAACCCAACCGCCTGCAGAACGTCCGTCCCGCCCGCACCACGCGGCACGCAAAGTTCAGATGACCCCACAGGACCTGCACTTCCCGCACCGTCACCTTCCTCTTGTCGAGCATACTGTCCACCAATGCCAACATTGCGGACCTCTTGTCGTCTGGCAGGCGTGCTTCCATGGCTGCTGAGTCGAGCTCTATACCAAGAAAGGACAACACCGTACTGGGACCGTGCGTCTTCTCCGGCGCCAGGGGGACCCCAAAATCCCCCATGAGGTCCGTAAAACTGTCCAGCAGCCGCTGGCAGTCTGTTGAATCAGGCCGCCCCACCAGGAAGAAGTCATCCAGGTAGTGCGTCACTATCTCAGAGCCTGTACGCCTGGAAAAAGCCCACTGCAAAAAGGAGCTGAACCGCTCAAACAGAGCGCAGGATATCGAACAGCCCATCGGCAGCGCCTTATTGACAAAAATGCCCCAGTCGAACTGAATCCCCAGCAACTGGTGGTCCTCCGGGTGCACCGGGAGCAGGCGGAACGCCGATTTGATGTCGCACTTCGCCATCAACGCTCCCGTGCCCACAGCAGTCACTAGCCTCCGCGCCACATCCACGGACCAATACGACACAGACGCGAGGTCACCTGATATGAAGTCATTCACCGACTCCCCCTTCGGCCACGACAAGTGCTGTATGAGCCTAAACTGCCCCGGCTCCTTTTTGGGGACCACCCCAATCGGGGAGATGATCAAACCCGTCAAAGGCGGCTAAGGGAAAGGGCCCACCATCCGGCCCTCCTTTACTTCCTTAAACAGCTTCTCCCGCACCACACCCTTGTGCGCATTCACTGACTTCAGGTTGTCCGCCCAGCACGCAATCCGAGGGCCCCCTCATAGCCCAACATGAACCCCTCCCGGAAACCCCGCCGCTGAACCGCCGCATCCTCCACCCGCGGGTACGCCTCCAGCCAGGGCTCGATCCTCTCTAACTTAACCAGCGTATGAGCCCTTCCCCAAGGCCCCCGCCCCCCTCGCGACCCCCCTCCCCCCGCCTGGGTCCCTCCACTCTGCGATCCTCCCACCGCAGACTGCTGCCCTGGCGCCCCCCCCGATCCCCCAGCAGTGGACCACTGGGTGCCTCCGCCCGCATTTGGAGCACTCTTGCCAAAAGCGGCAGGCCTGTCGGCCACACGCCCCCCTGTTAAAGTACCAGCAAGCCCCGACTGTAGCCTGCCCTGCTGAGTCTCCTTGCCCCCCCCCAGGTGGGGCGGGATGAAAAGGGGGTCTGCGCTAGCGGCAAACCGCTGGCCGTGTACACAGTGCGACCAAACTTCGCCCCGCCCATCGTCTGTTGGTACAGGTTGGAATCTAGTTCCCCCACTTTGCCTCCGGATCCGCCGCCATTCGGGCAAGGAATTCCTCATCATAATGGGACCAGACGTACCCCCCATACGTCACATGAGCTCTCCGCACCACATCCATGGTACTTGAACAATGCGATGGAACAATCCGGATGCTTTTCACAATACACGCTAGCGTATATCAGAAATGCCGTCGAACAATTATCGATCGTCAGGGGTACCTTGGGGCGCCGCGCCAATTCCTGCTCCTCTTCCTTTGATCCCTCCTTCGACGTAAACTCCCGGTGCAACAGCTTCAACATGTCAATGTACTCCCCTTCCAAATTTTCTCTTTCGTGGCCAGCGACAGGTGAGCCCACAGCGGCTTCGTGACCCCCATGTATGGGAGATTGCGCACTGGCACCAAGCAACTCTCTTTCCCCCCCGCCGCAGGCTCCTCCACCACCGTGCTTCCCGATGCCGGCACCCCGCTCACCACCGGCCCCTCTACGGGCCCCGCTGCAACCGCCGCGCCGTCTGTGTCTTCTCCCGTGACCTTGACATAACGGCCTTTCACCAGCCGCCCCTCATCCTCTCCACCAGCATCCGTCCCCACCGACACCTGCATGCAGCGCCGCTTTCCCGGACCACTCCCCGCTCCGTCTCCAACCTCACCTGGCGTCAAGGTCGGCCTCCTCGCCGGGTCCCGCCGCCTAACCAGTGGAGCTGAGGGGGCCGTCACTCTGGGCACGTCCTGCTGTGTCCGTACCTGCAACACATTGCCAACAACATTACTCCCCCCTTCCCCCTCCCTATTCTCCCCCTCCTCCTCTGACTCCCCCACAGCAACATCCATGGCTTCCCGGCTGCCCCCTAGGGGCTCCAGCCGGCTTAACCCCGCCTTTTCCCTACACACCCGCATCAGATCCACCAAATCCCCACTTTCCCCCTGCACTGTAGTTGGAAAAAAGGTAGCATTTGTGTCTGCTGTGCCAAGGCGCACCCCCCCACCCCCAGCGGCCGTCACGACCCTTCGGGGGCGGGCGGCGAGGACTCTACCCTGTGCCGTACCATGTGCTCCCCTGTCAGGTCCCACGCTGGAGCACGACCGCCCGTACTAGGCAGAGCCGACCCATCCCCTCGGTGGACTGGAGCCGCATGCTACTCACCCGAGCACCTCGCCATCAGCTCCTGCCAAGGAAAACAAGCGGAGTCCAGCATGCACGGGAAAAAACGTGCCTCCGCCGCCCGCCAAACGCTACCCCCCCAGCCATGCTGTGCACCCCTCCCCCACCCCTCAGAGTGTCCCCCCGCCTCGCCGGGTGCTCCAGCCCCCCCTCCGCCCCCCATCTCCACCCCATCCCCCCAGCCCAACCACTGCATCCCTGCCAACCCCCCACCTGCCGCCCCCCAACACCCCCGCATTACCCCCCGCACTCCACACTCGACCCACCCCCCACCACACCTCCCCCACCCACCGCCTCGCTGCTCGGGCCCGCACCCCCGACTCCCCCCACCCCCCAGCCTGATCCCCCGCACCCCCTTTACACCCCTCTGCGGCAACGGCGACCGGCTCAGGCCCACCATGTCTGCCCCCTCCCCTGAGGAAGACCCCCAGTCCAACTCACAATCCCCACCCACTGCCTCCCCCAGCCCTGCCCCGGCCCCCTCCACCTCCAGGTCAGACTCTTCAATAAGTAAGGGGGACCCCACCTACCCCCTACCCCGCTGCCCCTCCTCCACCTCTCCCCCCACCCCCCTGCACTCTGCCCACATGCACCAGCCTCACCTACCCCTTGATCCTCCCTCGCCCTTTCTGCACTCGCGCCAGCCCCTCCAGCCTTGCGCCACCCTGCTCCCTTCCGCCCTCCAGCCCCTCCAACGAAAACAAGCACCGGCCGTCCCCTGGCCCCCTGCCCACCCCCCGCCGACTTCCTCCCACCACGCCGCTTGATAGCCCGGCCCGCGCCTCTCCCTGCCCCCCTCCCCCCACCCTCGATCCTGCGCGTGTCGCGCGCCCACGACCTCGGTGGGTCACAGCCAGCACAGACGCTGCGGCGCCACTGGCAGCGCACCGCGGCGGTCTCACCTTCACTTCAGGAATCACAAGGTCCATCAGGACAGGCTCTAGGCTCATGGTGGCTCTGTGCAGGGAGCGTAGGCGGGGGCCCCGGAAGAGGGGGTCCAGACGGGGCGGAGCTCAGGAAGGTGTTTTAATAATACGTCCAGAAAAGTCGTTAGATGATTGACCAGTACCTGCGGCTGCTCCGACCCTTCCGAATTCGTCTCAGAACGATACAATTTAGGAGGAGGACGGCATTGTGACTCACGACATGAGGGACTGGGCGCATCTGTGACCTGCATGGTGCATGCTTCACTTTGCAGCTGGGACATCACATTTAACTCTATCTCTTTATACTTTGTATGAGTGACTGAGGCCGGCTTGTAACACAGATCTCGCCAGTCGCCAGCAAGTGTATTCACCACCAAAGTTATCTTACAGCTACAATGCTTTGGTATTTGTTGGGTAAACAAAGATCTAGGTGTCTACAGTCTAATCCCCTGCAATAAACTATTTTAAAGTGAAGCCTGCTCGAGAGAAAACAAAGTATAATTAGAGGAGGTATAATACAGCAATATATGGTAGACACTCAAGCACAAGAAAAACCTTACGTTCGTAGGCAAAGGCAATGGTGGCACTTGTGCAAGTATCAAAGCAAACAAAATGCCATTACCACGCAGTCCCCGGCAACACTCACTCGAAAGATCTGCCAAGGTGCCCTTTTTGTCAACTGGAGAGCATCATTATATTCCCACCCAGCCAGGTAGATTTGTCCACACACGCCCACTGCATTAATCTGAAGAGGATCAAGTGCACAAAATCTGATAGTCTTCAGAGCATCACCCCTATTGGGCACACCATGCCATGCAAGGCGTAGATGGCAAGGGGTCATCTCTGAGGGGGGGACTCCATGCAGGCAGTAGAAGGCAAGGCGTCTTCTTTTCTAGGAAGTGCTGTGCCGAGAGTAGAAGGCAGACAGAGGTCATCTCTGGATGGCTGGACAATAATAGACCATGGAAAGGGTAAATAACAGGGCAATACATAAGGAAATCATACTACTTCGAACAGGGCAATAATACTGCCTGAGAGGGGGCGTTAAGAGGGCATCAGGGGGTGTAACATGGCATCAGCAAAGACAATGATAGGGCCTCACGTGTCAATAACAGAGCATCAGTGGCAGGAATAACAGCCAACTACATAAAACAATAACGGGCACCCGAGAGAATAAAAGTGGTGCTTTAGATTGGGTAGTAATAGCGCATCGAGAGGGCAGAGGAGCGAATCAGAGGGGCTATAATGTCATCACAGAGGCTAATAAGGCCGAAAAGAGAACAATGGCAAGGCGTCTGTGAGGGTAACCAGACACGACAGAAATATGGCACCACCAGCGAGGGCAATAAACAGTTAATGGGCATCATAGTGGGCAATAATGGAGCATAAGGGAAATGGAGCACCAGGACCAGAAATATCGACATGATACCTACTTTGGCCACTGCCTGGTCGCAGATGAGTCCTAAGGTTTGTGTGTTCGGAGGCTGCAGATGGGTGGCACTTCTAGGCAGCACCCCACTCCGGCCTGCTAGGGCTGGCTGCAGCACTGCAGGCTGCGGCAGGCTGAGCTCAGGTGAGGCTGTGATTCCAGGACTAATTGCCGCCCGGCCCATGGCCCCCACACAGTGATTGGGCTGCCGCTGTCCTGAAGTTCAGTGAGGGGCCACCCAGTGATACTCTCCTGGCGGCCCCATGGCCCTGAAATTCCCGGTTCACTTCTCCGAATAGGCTGCATTCAGTACTACGCAGGAATAAAATTAATAACAGCTGACGGGGATTCACCAGAAGGTGTTTTTTATTATTTGTGAAAACACATCACCTGTAAAACTAAAGTAATCGGTTCCAGAAATGGCTGCAACCACTTACAAATAGAAAGAAAGAACGAACCTCTGCACTGACTGCAAGAAATAAAAGTGAAACCAAACGAACTGAACACTTAGGGGACCCTGCACCACAACTTCAAGACAACAGCTTCAACAAGCAATACTCTATTATTAAAGAAAACATGTTTCCTACCTTAGAACTCGAACAAGCTTAAAACTTTCGGAAAAGGAGGACCTTGCACTTCGAGGAAAACAAAGCTGAGAGTGTCACAACTCTGTGCTACACCATCCTGCTGCCGTGGCTGCCCTTAAGAGTCGAGGTCACTGGGAGGACAATCAAACTTCCGCAGATCGGCAGCAGCTCCTGGGGCCCAGGAGCTGTCAATTGGCAGGAAATTAGGGGGAAAAAACCATAGTGATTGATGCCTGACGAAATTAAGATGCGTGATACTTGGCAGTCCTGCTCGTGGTGGCCCCTGGGGTTTGGCGGCCCTGTGCAGGTGCACACTTTGCACATGCCTAGGGCCGGCCCTGGGTCCATACGCCCTGCCTCCCCCAGGAGCCACAACGCCTCCTGCATACGGGCGTCCGCCATCCCGGCCATCAGCACGCCGAAGTCCACCGCAGTCCCGGGCAACCAACACGCGTCAGCGACCGCTTCCTCCCATCAGACAAAGACCGCCGCACAAGCGCCCCCGCTGCCAAACTCGAATACAGCCCTCTGGCCAACGATACCCGCACTAGGCCAAAGGTTCAACAAAATTTTATGACCTTCCCTTACCCAGCTGCTGTGTCACTGCCACCGAAATGGTGCGCAGTGACACAAAGTGGCCGTAATTATACTCCCTCAGCCCAACTTGCCCAAAAGGAGCCCAAAGGGGCCCATAGGAGCCCACTACACAAAATGGGAGTCTAGAGGGAAAGACAAACCGAACTAGGACGCCCTCCACTCTGAAAGCTAGTCAACAACAACAGTCCTAGTTCTCGTGGCAATTTTCCATTGTGACATTGTAAAACATCTCTGGCCCACGTGCCTAGTCCAAGGGATTTCTTTAATCTTAAGGAAATCCTGTGATGCTTCAATGTATTGCCTTTTAAAACAACAACCTCTCTGATTGAAACAAACAGGACAGCACAAACAAAAAATGTGTGAAGAAGCGAGATGGCACCTCACGGGCGCACCACCAATGGGGCCCCTGATTGGTACTCACCAGGATGGCCCTGTTCTCATCATTGGTGCCATCAAGCTAAAACCAAAAAAACGTGTCTCGAACCTCAAAAGTAAAAAGACAGTGAATGGTGCAGTGGACACAACTTATATGTGACAAAACTAACAACATTTAACATATAAATCACTGTGCAACTGGGACCATAAACTTTACTTTCATTCCCTTCTTTGTTGCAAACCAATGAACACACATATACTAAAAAGGAAGAGAGTAAATACTACCTATCGATTTACTCTCTACTCACAGCCAACATGTTTCATTGCCTTGGTTTCTATCAGGCAATTTCTTCAGGGCAATATACTTTGAATGCCACTGCAAGAGACACTGAGGCTTGGGTGCTGTAACAAAAAACAAATAAGAGTGTGGTCACCTGGTGTCCCCCTCTGTATTCTGCAGTTTAAAATGTCAAACCACCATGCTATATTCAGTAAATGAAATGAATGAAAGGAGTCTATTTACCCTGCATATAGTTTTGCCTCTCATACCAGTGAAGAAGGAATGCTAAAAAACGGAATCCAGCCCCCTTAGGTGAGCATGGTCCTTACTCCCCGTTCGAGAAAGTAACTGTAATTTAAAAACAGGGTATTACATTAATTCAGCATAGGCGCCTGTTCCCAGCTAGCGCTTTCCAGACATCCAGAATGCAGCCCTGTTAGATGTTAAATGTTACCGGTAGAGCAGTAGCGGTAGGCGTCCTCTCAACCCTCGAGCTCCGAACGAGTAAGTTTCTGTATATTTACCGGTTAAGGAGCGATCGGATTGGTTCAGGCTGCCGATTTTCCGTGTCTCGGATTGGTTCCCGAGATCACGTTCCGCTCATTTCAATTGGTCAGCATTGTCTGTTGACACGGAAACCGGTTTACGCGTCAGACCTCAGACTGTCCTATTGTTAAATGCCGGTCTTCGATAGAAAGTCCCGGCCATTTGTAAATGGGCACATTAATCCAGGTTTAGAATGGTTATAACCTGCGTTTATAATGTTTAGTGTGCGCCACAGATTACAGCGAATAGTATTGCTAACAATAACAGGTATAAACAACATTTGCGTTTATAATGTTTAGTGTGCGCCACAGATTACAGCGAATAGTATTGCTAACAATAACAGGTATAAACAACATTTGCATTGTTCGTATCCCGCATTTGTTTAGTGAAAAATTTACCAGATTCATAATATATTAAATGGATTCATAATATATTAACGGTTTATATTGGCAGCTCACCCCGTTTAATAGGTGTGGTGTGGAAAGTTAAAGGCTCTATCACTTACTAGGTCAATTCAAATCATATGTTGTGAGGGCCAAGGTGCTACTGGAATGGAGCATGAGGTTTATTAATATAGATGTTATATATATTAATTTTAGGATGGAGGAGTACCACCAGTCAAATAGGACAGCAGAACACTATGCTGGAAGGCAGCTCTTCAGAAGGTTAACGCAACTTATTCCATTCTAAAAGTTCGTTCAGCCCTTTCTGCTCACTTTGTTCTTGATATATCCAGCGGGCTTCCTTATTGATTAGTCGTCTTTCCACCGACTGTGCATCGCCCATCACTCTCTCTAACACTACCCAAGAAAAGGTGTGTTTATTGCGGTGGCAGTGTTGCACTAACTTAGTAGTCAGTTTTCCATTCCGTATCGTACTGACATGTTCTTGGATGCGGAGTTTGATCTTCCGTGTGGTCAGTCCGATATACTCCAGACCACACTCGCATTTCAATCTGTATACCACGTTGGTTGTATTGCAGTTACTGAAGTGATTCAGTGACCACGTCTTCCCAGATTGAAGCGTCACGGTGGTGGTTTTCTTAGTCATTGGACACACAGAACAACTCCCGCATGGGAAATGTCCGTTGGGGATGGTGGTGTTCTCAATCTCCCGTCTTTCCACACTTCGGGTGTGAACGAGTTTGTCTTTCAGGTTACTCGCTCTTCGGAAGGCAAACCGCGGTGGTGGCATCTTGAAGTCCGCTGTAGAAAGTAGGGACCAGTGTTTCCTGATCGACTGGCGGATCTTTGTAGCCATGGGATCGTAGGTCATGACTACGGGTAGACAGTCTGATTTCTCTTTAGGTTGTGTCTCTAGCAAGGCTGCTCTGGGTGTGTTCAAGGCTCTTTTCTGGGCTTGCTTAACTACTTTCCGTGGGTATTCACGGGCTTCCAGTTTCAAACTTAGAGCTCCTGCTTGTTCTTTATATAGTTCTGTTGAAGAGCAGTTTCGTCGGTACCTGAGAAATTGTCCTACAGGGAGATTGTCCCTCAGTGCTCTCGGATGATATGACCGGTATGACAATAATGAATTCCTATCGGTCGGCTTTTGATGTACGCTTGTTCTGAATCCTCCTCTTGATGCCTCGATTTCAAGATCCAGATAAACATTATAAACGCAAATGTTGTTTATACCTGTTATTGTTAGCAATACTATTCGCTGTAATCTGTGGCGCACACTAAACATTATAAACGCAGGTTATAACCATTCTAAACCTGGATTAATGTGCCCATTTACAAATGGCCGGGACTTTCTATCGAAGACCGGCATTTAACAATAGGACAGTCTGAGGTCTGACGCGTAAACCGGTTTCCGTGTCAACAGACAATGCTGACCAATTGAAATGAGCGGAACGTGATCTCGGGAACCAATCCGAGACACGGAAAATCGGCAGCCTGAACCAATCCGATCGCTCCTTAACCGGTAAATATACAGAAACTTACTCGTTCGGAGCTCGAGGGTTGAGAGGACGCCTACCGCTACTGCTCTACCGGTAACATTTAACATCTAACAGGGCTGCATTCTGGATGTCTGGAAAGCGCTAGCTGGGAACAGGCGCCTATGCTGAATTAATGTAATACCCTGTTTTTAAATTACAGTTACTTTCTCGAACGGGGAGTAAGGACCATGCTCACCTAAGGGGGCTGGATTCCGTTTTTTAGCATTCCTTCTTCACTGGTATGAGAGGCAAAACTATATGCAGGGTAAATAGACTCCTTTCATTCATTTCATTTACTGAATATAGCATGGTGGTTTGACATTTTAAACTGCAGAATACAGAGGGGGACACCAGGTGACCACACTCTTATTTGTTTTTTGTTACAGCACCCAAGCCTCAGTGTCTCTTGCAGTGGCATTCAAAGTATATTGCCCTGAAGAAATTGCCTGATAGAAACCAAGGCAATGAAACATGTTGGCTGTGAGTAGAGAGTAAATCGATAGGTAGTATTTACTCTCTTCCTTTTTAGTATATGTGTGTTCATTGGTTTGCAACAAAGAAGGGAATGAAAGTAAAGTTTATGGTCCCAGTTGCACAGTGATTTATATGCTAAATGTTGTTAGTTTTGTCACATATAAGTTGTGTCCACTGCACCATTCACTGTCTTTTTACTTTTGAGGTTCGAGACACGTTTTTTTGGTTTTAGCTTGATGGCACCAATGATGAGAACAGGGCCATCCTGGTGAGTACCAATCAGGGGCCCCATTGGTGGTGCGCCCGTGAGGTGCCATCTCGCTTCTTCACACATTTTTTGTTTGTGCTGTCCTGTTTGTTTCAATCAGAGAGGTTGTTGTTTTAAAAGGCAATACATTGAAGCATCACAGGATTTCCTTAAGATTAAAGAAATCCCTTGGACTAGGCACGTGGGCCAGAGATGTTTTACAATGTCACAATGGAAAATTGCCACGAGAACTAGGACTGTTGTTGTTGACTAGCCCATAGGAGCCCAACCAGCCCAACTAGCACAAAAAGAGCCCAAGGGAGCCCAAAAGAGTCCAACCAGCCCAACAGCCCACGCTCTGTTCTGTGAGCCCCCCTCACCCCCTCCCCCTACTGGCCCCAAATCTTCCCGGTGGGGGCAGGCCTCCCGGTGGTCGGCTGCCCCCCTTAATCCCCAGTGTGACTTACTCTTGCAGTCCTCTTAGCTTATTCTTGAATGCCACGTGTAAATCCTCCTTACTCCTGGAAGTGGAGGGAGTGTATTTTGGTGGCCACACTTATGCCAGGAGTTGCCACCATTATTCCATAGATTACCCTGATATGGCCATGGAGCACCAGATACCACTGATAGTTTCACATGCCACGGTTTAACCAGTATGCTTTGCACCGTATGCGTGCTCACAGGCACACACACACACACATACAGACACACACACACACACAATACCAGTGCACATGATTGTGCTCACCTCCTCAGACATGCACACACTTGGGCACACTCAGACACATATGCACACATGTGGGCACACACATTCTTTGACAGAAAATCAAGCACTTGCCTGTCGCTGCTCGCCCTTTTGCCTCCGCTCTCCCACGCTCCTGGGTTGCTCCTACACCAGCGTACCTATGTCCACCCCAACTATCACAGTCTTGCACTCAATTTTCTGCAACCACCTCTGCCATTTTTCTTTCTGACTCTCACACACCCACACAGTGACGTTGACAATACAGCGGCCTTCAACCTAACCCTTTTTATTTCATTTAAAGCAGACCTGAGACCAGGTGGGACAGTTTAGCTCGCATGTGACCTACTGCCACATCATAAACAGAAACTCAAGGTGATGTTCTCAGACTCCTTACTGTAGCCTGATTGGATCTGCACTCTATATCCAGAACCCTGCCTGTACAGTTCCTTGTCCCTAGAGAATATAGTTTTGATTTCCTTACTAAGTTACAGATGCTGGTTACAGACATATCCCTTATGCACATCTCAGAGTGTTCGATGCCTCTACTAATACTCCAGGCTGTCTCCAGGTCAGGAAGCCTAGAGAAAGAGAGAGACAGACAGAGAGAGGGAGAGACAGAGACAGAGAGAGAGAGAGAGAGAGAGAGAGAGAGAGAGAGAGAGAGAGAGAGAGAGAGAATGAGAAAGACAAAGCGAGAGAGGGTCGGAAATTAGTAGAGCTGGTTTCCATTCTGAGGGTCTGAAATACTGTAGCAATTTTCAGAAGGTAGCACCACTCAGACAAATGACCTATTGGGATGACTGCTCCACACCTGTGAGTCGCTTACTGATACCCTGAGAAAGGCTGGTAGACCACAAGCTAGTGTGAGGATTCCAGTCTACAACATGCCATGAGAATTCCACAATATGATGAGATAGTCACAATGTTCAAGAATTCCTTCATCTATTCCATGTATGAGCATCTGTTATCACACCTAAATGTCACAGGAAGGGAAATATATCATGGATAGACCAGTATCATGCCTGTCATTACCAGAATGTTGCAAGAATACCCTAAATAGCTACATAACTGTAGTAGCGCGCTCTAGTGTATGCACGTCACGTAGGCCACGTGATGTGCCACGCCCGCGCAAAGCTACGCAGGCTGCGTAAGTGCTTGGCGCGCAGGACCATTAATTGGCAGTTGAGGCGCGGCGCTCTTCAAGGGTAGACGTGTTTAAATAAAGACAGTCAAAAACTACTAGGTTGCAGCGTCATCATTGCTGGGGAATCGATAACATTACAATGGCGACGAGGGTGGGATGACTATCCCTACCCCACAGTGAACCGACGACAACCAAGCAAGCACCCTGAAGAGCGCGGCAGGGCCGAACAACCTTAAGCTCCTCCAGAGGTCGGAACGGCGGGAAGTCGAGGAAGGCACGCTGAGCAGTGAGCCCACGAGGTAGCGTACACCGGCCAAGGAAGGAGCTGGATACCTTGATACAGAGCGAGGGGGCTGATACATGCGGTCCCCAGAACCACTCGTACAAAGCAGAACGAGATAGTGCGCCAGGAAGCCCCAAGGGCCAAACGAGCCACCAGCCCACGATCAAGAGCGAAAGGATGAGCATTCAAACAGGATATGCGACAGCGCCGGTGCAATTCCTGCCCAGGCCAGGAGAGCCGTTGATGAAGTGGGAGGATTGGAAAGAGTACATCGACAACTTTATTGGCATGCTAGAGGACGAGAGCGAAGAGACGTTCAAACCATCAAGGAAAAAACGCATCCTGCTGTTGAACCTAGGCCCGGAAGGGTTGAGAGTGTATAAAAGCCTGGTGCCGAAGCAAAGGAACAGCATGGACGATGATGTCTACGCTCACGCAATCGAGGACCTGAATGAACACTTTAGACCCGCGGTGTGTGTGTCCGTAGACAGGTTCAATTTTCAACAAAGAAAGCAGCGCCCAGGAGAGACGGTAGAGGAATACGTAGCGGCACTAAAACGGCTGGCGGCCGCGTGCAAGTACGACAACTGGGAGGAGGAGTTCAAAAAGGACCAAGTGATAATGCACACCACGTGCACCTCCGTGCAAGACAAGTTGTGGGCCAGCGGAGAAACCACCCTGAAGGATGTGATGGTCATCGTCAAAAGAGCAGAGCTGGCGAGGAGGTGTGCGGATGCAACAAAGAAGGAGACGGCGTCCAGCGCCAAGGTGAATAAGATAGATGAAGACGAGACCCGTAAGGACCACTCGACAAAAAAGAAAACAGAAAAGAGTGTCGCAAAGTGGAGCAGTAATGGCGGACCTCCAGGAAGGCACGCGGGCACCAACCGGAAACCATGCTATAGGTGCGGAAACTGGACGCACGAGGCGCATGACAAGAAATGTCCTGCGTTTCGGGCCAAATGCATGTACTGTGGTATGATCGGACACTTCGAGAAGGTGTGCAGGAAGAAAGCCTCCAAGAACACGGTGAGGCTCATCAGCCAGGACAGCGACACACAGGAAGACACACCGGAGGAGGTAGTAGCCACGGTGCTGGGCATATACGACTAGGTACTGTCTGGGAGCGGATGGACAAGTCATGAATGTAGATGGGAAAAGATCTATGAAGCCGGTGTTGGAAATGACCATAGGAGGGATCATGATCAGCGTAATAGCTGACACCGGTTCGCCGTATACCATCGTCCAGAGGGCCGTGTGGGAGGAGAAGTTCGCACCACGACTAGGCCCGGAACTGGAGAGGTTAGATATCCGCCCAGTCACATACAACGGAGACCGCATACCAATGGCGGGATTCCGGCCACTAAAGTTCGAGTTCCGGGGCCGATCGGCCTGCTGCAAGCTCTACATATCGGAAAAGGGACCATCCGTGCTGGGGTGGCTGGACCAGGGTGACCTGGGCATCAAGTTGGATCCTGGGGGTGTGGAGCAGATCTTACTAACCGAACATGAATTGTGGCCTGACCAAGACAGATGGAGGAAGACATTCCCCAAGGTATTTGGAGGCACGGTGGGGAAACTCGAGAAATTTGCACATAGGATCATCCTGAAGGACAAGGCAGTACCCGTGGCCCACCGAGCCAGAAACATCCCAATCGCAGTGCGAGAGGCGCTGCAAGAGGAGCTCCAAGAGCTGGAGAAGAAAGGGATCATTCAGCCCATCACATGTGCGGAATGGCTAGCGCCACTGGTGGTGGTTAAGAAGCCCAATGGGAAGGTCCGGCTGTGCGTGGACCTCAGGGAGCTAAACAAGAACATTGTAGTAGAAAGATTTCCCCTGCCAAGAATAGAGGAGATGCTGGCCAGCACTCGGGGCATCAAATGGTACTCCACCATCGACTTGACCTCCGCCTATCACCAAATTGCCCTGCATCCGGAGAGCCGCCACCTCACGTCGTTTATCACCCCGTTTGGGTGTTACCAGTTTCTCCGCATGCCATTCGGGCTGGCGTCTGCAGCAGCAGTTTTCCAAAAATTGATGCACCAGCTTTTCCAAAATAGCCCGGGCATCCAGTACTTTCAGGACGACATCCTGATAATGGGCCGAGACAAGCTGGATCATGACGCAAAACTGGGGAAGGTGTTACGGATTTTGGAAGGGAAAGGTCTCACCGCGGAATGGTCCAAGTGCCGCATCAGAATGTCGTCAGTGACATACCTGGGACATGAAATAGGTGTGGAGGGAGTGACCCCCAAGGCTGAAAACGTCAAGGCGATCCGCGAGGCACCCCCTCCAATCAGCAAAGATGAAGTAAGATAATTTCTCGGCACGGCCGAGTACTATGGAAAATTCGTGCAACATTTCGCCTCCAGGACCCACCATATGAGGCAACTTACGAAGGAAAACACAGAGTTCCGATGGTCCGCAGAGACACAGAGTGAGTTCGATGAAGTCAAGAAAGCGATCACAGAAGCCATTCCCCTTCAGGGGTACGACCCCCAAGGCAGAACGGTCTTGACCACGGATGCCAGCGACAAAGGCATGGGAGCAGTCCTGATGCAGGACAGGGGGCAAGGACAGATGGAAACAATAAGCTTTGCCTCTCGCACGCTGTCGGACACTGAGAAAAGGTACCGTGTAATTGAGAAGGAGATGCTGGCAGTGGTGTGGGCCACTGCGAGGTTCAGACAATTTCTGTGGGGCACACGGTTCCTATTGAGAACGGACCACAAACCCCTGCTAAAGGTGCTGATGTCAATTGGGCACGCTGAAGCCACACCAAGAATATCAAAGATGTCGTTGAAGCTACTAGAGTTCCGGTATGACGTGGAGCATGTACCAGGGAACAGGAATTGTGTGGCGGATTACCTAAGCAGAGCTGCCGCAATGGAATCCAGTGGTGAGGACATGGCAGGAACAGAGGAGTGGGTGGCACTCACAGAGGACCAGGAGGTTTCCATCAGCCTCACAGAATGGGAACAGGCATATAATGAGGATGCAGTGTTAAAGGAAGTGAAGAAGTTCGTGACGCAAGGGTGGCCCGAGAAGAAAGCACTTGTAAGGGAACTCAGACCCTACTATGAAGTCAGGGAAGAACTATCGATAGGCGACAAGGGAGTGTTTGTACACAGGGGCGAGAGAGTAATACCACCGCCAACCTCATCGACCGGCTACTAGACACACTCCATGAGGGACACCTTGGGATCTGCAAATTGAGGCTGAGAGCCAGGCAAGACTACTGGTGGCCGGGAATGGACTTGAAGGCAGAAAGACATGTCAGGAACTGCACCAGGTGTCAGGGAGCGGATAAGACCCTAAAACTCCTCCGACCTGAGCTGGGCAAGTTTGATCTACCAAAGAACCCTTGGGAAGAACTGAGCGTAGATATTCTGGGCCCTGTACTGGACATACAAGGAGTGCAAAAGTATGTGTGTGTCATGGTGGACAGGTACTCGAAATGGCCGGAGATAATGATAAGAGAGACCATGGACACAGACGCAATTATCAAGTTCCTAGCAGACACGTTCGTGAGGGAAGGCATCCCCAAGACGGTGCTTAGTGACAATGGGCCCCAGTTTAAATCAGAGAAGTGGAACAGATTCATGAAAAGAAATGGCATAGGAGCCAAGCACACAGCTATATATCACCCAGCCGGAAACGGCTTAGTGAAACGGTTCAACAGGGTGGTAATGGGGTCAATCCAAGCTGCCATAGCCGATGACAAGGACTGGGAAGCAGAAATTTGGCATATGATCTGGGCTTACAGGATAACGCCTACCAGTACAGGATACAGCCCGTTCCAAATACTCAGAGGCAGAGAACCTTTCACACAGGACAATCGAGTGTGGAAGGAGAAAACAGTCACCAGTGAATGGTCGCCCGCTGTGGTGCGAGCCAACCTTGAGAAAGCCCAAATAACCTACACCAAGCATTATGATCGCAGACGGAATGTACGGGACACTGGACTAGAGGAAGGAGAGTGGGTGCGAGTGAGGTTGGCCAATGCGCAGAGGAAAGGAGAGAGCAAATACAGTAAGCCCATGCAGGTGAAAGAAGTACGGGGCAGGGCGGCCCTACTGAGTGATAGCAACGTCTGGTCGCATGACCGCATGGCGAGGTGTAACAAAATCTTGAACTGGAATCAGAGGACCACGGACTTGGAGGAGGAAGAACCAGAGTTGGGAGAGCAGGAGGCTCCGGAAGGAGCGCTCAAGGAGAATGAAGAAGACGCACAAGAACTAGAGACAAGGGAGCACGAGCAGGAGTGGATGCCCGAGGAAGTCGGAGAGAAGGAGGAGCAGGCGCGGCCGCGCAGGAGTCAGAAGGAGGTAACGAATGTGAGAGCATCAACACCCCGGTAAGACTGACCCGTAGTGGCAGGGTGGTGGTTAAACCAGCAAAATACAGAGACTATGAACTGAACTGTGGACAATAAGAAACTCTCTCCATGTTGGGAAAAAAGGGGAGATATGTAGTAGCGCGCTCTAGTGTATGCACGTCACGTAGGCCACGTGACGTGCCGCGCCCGCGCAAGGCTACGCAGGCTGCGTAAGTGCTTGGCGCGCAGGACCGTTAATTGGCAGTTGAGGCGCGGCGCTCTTCAAGGGTAGACGTGTTTAAATAAAGACAGTCAAACACTACTAGAATGCAGCGTCATCATTGCTGGGGAATCGATAACATTACAATAACCAATATAACCAGAATTTTGCAGGGCCATAACTGAGCAGTGTAGTTATGAAACATAGCCTGCCCCACCCCCGTCCTGGTGCACTCTTGTTGCTAGTCTCAGCAGTAGTAGAGCAGCAGAGCAGCCATCAATCTCTTTTTTTCTGTTCTACAAGCACCCCAAAGACTCACACCAAAGGGCCATTGCTGAAGAAGAGGAAGACAAGAATGAAAGGCTGGAGGGTTTCTCGAAGGGAGCTGGTTGCTGGAAGAACAGTGCCTAGATTTACCCCTCTGATAAGTTAGGTCTACTCCCACCCAAGCTAGCAGGTCAGTACCCTTCCTAGAGAGGGGTAATGACTGCACCTCTTTCTAAAGGGGAGAATGGTAAATTTTCTAAAATATCGCCAGACAATTCTATAGTATTTTGAGTACTGTAGAGGCAGATGACCTTCTTACATGTGTCACCAGGGAAATGGAGAAAATTGTACAATGCCATATAGATCAGAAGTCACACATATTGACAGCGGAATGAGATATAGAAATTACCAATACTCTAAGAAAGTGGGTCCACTCAGAAGGATTAAAGCAAAATGCCACATATGTTATCAGTCTGATCTCCCTATGCTTGGCTGTTGCACAACCTTTTTTTCCTTCTCTCAGAATAACAAACGCTAAGTAACCAAGTTACACTTATTCTACTGACACGGAGAAAGTAGGGTATTAGAGGAAGCTAAAGGATATGTTTATTTTGGCCTGGGGTCTGATTTTTAAAGACCATGAAATATTAAGTACATGATGAAATTCAAAGTAAAGACAATTTGTTTTTCCAGTTCAACATGGGGTATGATTTCCAGGTTGTGAGATAATCCTGCAGTGCTGCAATACGTAGATTATGCTTGAATGTGTATAAGCTCCGTGACTGATGTGTTTCGCATGGAAGCTGAGTCTGTAATTGGATCCATTCAGAGGCCTGTGAGTGCACCAGGTTTGCATGAGCAGATGTCATTAGCATTTGGGAAAACACATTGTAAGTAACAGGCAACAAAAGGATGGGCAAGTGGACAGATAGAAATGTAAACATTTATGTAGCATTCTGTGGAACAAGGGCATGAAAGGCAGGGGCACATTGTGCAGCACAAGATGTTGCATATGTTAACCAAGCTGCGAGAGGACTGCTTGATAAATTGACTTTAAAACTGGGATAGTTATGCTAGCCAGAGGTGGAACCAGTGGCGTGGCATGGGGGATGGGGGTCCACGGGGGCAGTTGCCCTCGGTGCAAATTCTTACATGTGCAAAATTTTAAAGGAAAGTATTGCACCCCCCAACCAGTGGACTGTTAGCACTTCCCGAGCTAAAGGTCCATGGGTTAAGTGTTGCAATACTTTCTTTTAAAATATTCCTTTGTTGTTGGCAACCCACGCTACACCGCTGGGTGAAACAGGCCTAGCAATAATTGCCAACAGCAAATGGCTGAAGGCTATGTGCCATGTAGGATGGTGTTCAAACAATTGGAGCCTCACCTACAAGTGTACACATCCACATGAAAGACCAACAAAATAGGGACCCCTTATCATTAGTGTCCCCAGGGATTTGTCAAATAACATAAATCCTTTGGTCAGGATGTGTATAGGTTCTAAAATCACACAGGGCCACATATACTTCACCCACAAAAAAGTGTGAAGGATAGAGAGAGTACCTCACGGTAGAACCACCCGAGGGGGTTCCCGGTTAATGATTACCGGTATACCCACTTCTCATCATTGGCCACTCTCTCTATGTGAAAAGACAAAAGTGCACTAAGAGAAGATAATAGTGCGGACGTGAGAATAGTGATGTGAAAAACACAAATAGTGACAAACGTATCACCACTGACACACACTTATAGTGTACAGAGAAAAGATGTAAAGACCCCTAACCAAACACACAAAAAAATTATAAATGTGTGGTAGGGTTTTGCTTGCTTTACCGTTTTATTCTGATGCAGCAGAACCCCACTTCTTAAAAATGGTTAAATATATACCATAACACTTTATGTTCTCAAGCCGACATGTTTCATCGCTCCATATTTTAGCGATTTCATCAGGGCAATGAGGGGAAGGCTATTCTCAGTCTTTTCATGCAATTATGGACCTGTGTAAAAAATATAAAAAGGAGAGACGCTCAGAGCGCCATTCAAGCCCCTGCAGTTGGGGCATCACTGAGGCAGCATAGTAATGGCACACAATTAAGGTAGTTTTACCTTGAGGGTGCTACGTTAGCACATACCAGCACCACTCGTAGGGGCACCGTGTCAGGCATCCACGTGTCCCACCACGTGACCGGAAATAATCACAGCCACCTATGTATACATGGAGACAAAGTGACCATCAGATTGTGCAGATGCAAATTAATATCTTAGAGATACAAGTAGATGCTGTGATGTCACCAGTCCCCTGTTATCCGGAGAACTCCCGATAACCTGACTCCCTCGGTCCACCCCCCACTTCCGGAGTTTCAGGGCGATACATCCATATGCAAGCGGTAGGGGAATACTAATTAGAGGGGTACCCCGACCCAGGATAGCACACTCTGCATCATATTCAAACATATTCTGCTCGTAGTTAAAATGTCGATTCTGTGCCCAGAGCCGACACGTATATTATAAACTGCGGATTTAGTCTCATCGGTACATCAACATCCCCGATTACACACGCGGTCAACCACCCAAGCCTCCTTACTGTTGCCGAGTCCCTCCGGCGCTTCCGACGATCCTCGCGTTCATTCACTGCCGGGATGCGGAAGTAGGCGGAGGGAGACGCGACTCCGCCCACCACATCGACGTGAAGCGCGGCCATCTTGGAATGGGTTCATGACGAACCCATATCCCAACTGATTAGTGATTCAGAGGCGGTTTTGGAATCCCCTTAATGCCTCGGCAATATTATCAATTCCATAGGTGCTGGACTTAGAACCCTATTCAGTACTTTAATTAAAAAAGGCCCCCCATCTATTGATTCCAAAAGGGACCAAGGACCTGATAGGAGTACTGGCTTTTTCGGGAACTACCCCGAGCCGAACAAATTATGTAAGGGGCAGCTAAGATATAAGGTGAACGAATATTCCATCAACGCCAAATGTCTACACTTTAACACCCGTGGTAGTGTGTGGTCAGTTGGTAAACCATCAGAGGACAGGCAAGTATATACTCATGCGCACAGTCCCTAGTTATTCATTGGTTATACCTGATCGTAATGCATGTGTAAATGGGCAAAGGCGAGGGCAATTCAACTGAGGCGCTACATCTTATAATGATGTGTTGGTTATAACAATCAGAAACAGCGGGCAGTGGGCAACAACAGAGCCCTGTTATCGCCTACTAATCCTATTCCACTCAATATTTTCGTTAAGCCCCTCCTGGTCAGCCTTCTCCAGAAATATCCATTTCGCTTCTTTCCTTGCCAGAATATTCTCCAAGTTATGAGTTTCACCCACCACCTTTTCTAATACAGTCCACTTCAAATCTTTGGGGTCATGCCCCGAGATGTTAAAATGTTGTACCAAGCGAGTTGTAATTTCTTTGCTCTTATAGTCATCATTATAAGATGTAGCGCCTCAGTTGAATTGCCCTCGCCTTTGCCCATTCACACATGCATTACGATCAGGTATAACCAATGAATAACTAGGGACTGTGCGCATGAGTATATACCTGCCTGTCCTCTGATGGTTTACCAACTGACCACACACTACCACGGGTGTTAAAGTGTAGACATTTGGCGTTGATTGGAATATTCGTTCACCTTATATCTTAGCTGCCCCTTACATAATTTGTTCGGCTCGGGGTAATTCCCGAAAAAGCCAGTACTCCTATCAGGTCCTTGGTCCCTTTTGGAATAAATAGATGGGGGGCCTTATTTAATTAAAATACTGAGTAGCGTTCTAAGTCCAGCACCTACGGAATTGATAATATTGCCGAGGCATTAAGGGGATTCCAAAACCGCCTCTGAATCACTAATCAGTTGGGATATGGGTTCGTCATGAACCCATTCCAAGATGGCCGCGCTTCACGTCGACGTGTTGGGCGGAGTCGCGTCTCCCTCCGCCTACTTCCGCATCCCGGCAGTGAATGAACGCGAGGATCGTCGGAAGCGCCGGAGGGACTCAGCGACAGTAAGGAGGCTGGGGTGGTTGACCGCGTGTGTAATCGGGGATGTTGATGTACCGATGAGACTAAATCCGCAGTTTATAATATACGTGTCGGCTCTGGGCACAGAATCGACATTTTAACTACGAGCAGAATATGTTTGAATATGATGCAGAGTGTGCTATGCTGGGTCGGGGTACCCCTCTAATTAGTATTCCCCTACCGCTTGCATATGGATGTATCGCCCTGAAACTCCGGAAGTAGGGGGTGGACCGAGGGAGTCAGGTTATCGGGAGTTCTCCGGATAACAGGGGACTGGTGACATCACAGTATCTACTTGTATCTCTAAGATATTAATTTGCATCTGCACAATCTGATGGTCACTTTGTCTCCATGTATACATAGGTGGCTGTGATTATTTCCGGTCACATGGTGGGACACGTGGATGCCTGACACGGTGCCCCTACGAGTGGTGCTGGTATGTGCTAACGTAGCACCCTCAAGGTAAAACTACCTTAATTGTGTGCCATTACTATGCTGCCTCAGTGATGCCCCAACTGCAGGGGCTTGAATGGCGCTCTGAGCGTCTCTCCTTTTTATATTTTTTACACAGGTCCATAATTGCATGAAAAGACTGAGAATAGCCTACCCCTCATTGCCCTGATGAAATCGCTAAAATATGGAGCGATGAAACATGTCGGCTTGAGAACATAAAGTGTTATGGTATATATTTAACCATTTTAAAGAAGTGGGGTTCTGCTGCATCAGAATAAAACGGTAAAGCAAGCAAAACCCTACCACACATTTATAATTTTTTTTGTGTGTTTGGTTAGGGGTCTTTACATCTTTTCTCTGTACACTATAAGTGTGTGTCAGTGGTGATACGTTTGTCACTATTTGTGTTTTTCACATCACTATTCTCACGTACGCACTATTATCTTCTCTTAGTGCACTTTTGTCTTTTCACATAGAGAGAGTGGCCAATGATGAGAAGTGGGTATACCGGTAATCATTAACCGGGAACCCCCTCGGGGCAACAGCTGAAATCAATGCAGTTGTTACATATATCCTGCTTATCTTTTGTATTTCAATGTGTTTTACAAGCACCGTTCACGGGCACTGATTAACGAGCACTTAGGGCCTAATTACGAGTCTGGCAGTCCAAGTATTGCCAGATTTGTGTTGGCGTGGCAGTGGCGTCCCAGCCACCGCCGCACCGGTGGTCTGACTGCCCTATTGGGCTGTCGGACCATAATTGGACTGCAAGCTCCACCAGGGAACCACCATTCCCTGACTGCTCGCCAGCCAGACCACAACATTACTTGTAATCTGGTGGCAGGTGGCAGCCTCTCTTGGAGGTGTGGGGGTGCTGTGGTGTCACAGTGGTGGTGGTCCGCCCGCCCCCGCAGCGCCAAAAGTCATAATCGGTCCCTATGTGCTCACTTTTTTATACTCACTGCACCTATTGTTGAGAAATGTTAATGCTACTTTAAATCATTCTATATTCTGAAATGTTTATATGAACACAGTAATATGTTTGGTACTTCCTCGTTGTGTTCTTATTCATTAAGTTTGAAATTTGTTCTCTATTATACCTGTTGAGATATTGTTGAGGATATAACAGATAACCCATTTATGCGCTTCTTGATTCTGAGCAGCATTTATCTTTTATTTTGTTGAGACATTGTTACAGATATCACTATTTATCCAAGGCACAACTGGGTATTTGGGTTCCCCTGTGGTTTGTTTTGTTAAATGGGTTATCTGGTCACGCTAGATCAGGGCAAAGTCAAAAGTTCAGGCCAAATGCGATGGAGTGTGGGCTGGACACAGGGACCCATGTGGGCCCACTGAACCAAAGTACCTTGATCTGGGATGTGTCGACTTTGACGAAGATGTGACGTGTATACAAAACGATGCGTCAGTGTCGAGCCACACAGTGGACGAGAATCGTCAGTTTTCTCCACACAACTGTAAAGATGCTTCGGTTCCTAGTGCGAGGCGCGGTTTCTGAACGCGATGCGTGGCTGCTGCTCCCACAGTAGGTGATGCGTTGATTCTAAACGCAATGCACTGGTTCCAAAGGCCATGTGCAGGGTCTGCTCTACGCAAAAACATGTATACGCTGGTTCTTACACACGCAAGGCGAAGATGCGCCAGTCGCGATGCGGATTCGTGGTTTCTGGATGTAGAAGTACCTTAGGCCTCACTTCCAAGGGTCCAGGACTGAGGTGGCTACACTTGGCAGGGAAGACTCACAGCTTGTAGAGTTCAGATGCAGATGCAGGTAGTTGATATCCCTGAGACTTAGAACACGAGGCAAGCCAAGAAGCCCTTGGAGCCACTCTGGATTCAATTGATGCAGAATCAGTCCTTCTCACCCAAGCAGGAGAGAAGCAGGATGCAGGGCAGCTCAGCAAACCAAGAGCACAGCAAGGCAGAGTCCAGCAAAGCAACAGTTCAGCAGAGTGGCAATTCTTTCACCAGCACAACAGTTCATCTTCCTGACAGAGTGGTCACAGGTTCAGACGTGTACTGAAGTCATGGTGTCAGAGGTCCAGTACTTATACCCAGTGGTGCCTTTGAAGTGGGGAAGACTTCAAAGAGAGATTTGAATTGTACAGAGGTCCTCTCTTTCTACCCTGGCTTCCGACTCACTATAGGCGGGTGTGCAGCCATTTGTTTGGGGACAGGACACAGCCCTTTCAGGTCTAAGTGGGAGGCTGTGCCCAGCTCCTCCCTCCCAATATCCCTTTGTGTGTAGCTGTCTTGAGTGAATACACAAAGCCCATCTGTCACCCACCCTAGACTGAACAGAGAAGGCAGCAGTCACCAAATGGCTAAAGTAAGTAAATGCTAACTTTCTAAAAGTGGTGAACAACAGCAGTAGTGCACTCTGTTTTTTCTATACTCTAGGAAACAAAAATACTCAAATTAAACCAGATTGGTGTGCTGACCTTGAAGTGGTATTACCTAGTCACGGGTTCTGAAAGAAATTGCTAACTAAAACGCACTGTCTTAGACAAGGTCTGCACTACCCTGTTGCACTTCTCCTGGAGTGCGCATAACCTCTTACTCGTTAATGCAATGTTAAAAAAGTTTGCAACGCTTAATCAAAGGCAATCAACAATAAGTAAAGATGGCAAACAGTAAAGTGAACAATAAAGTAAAGTTCTCAGTCATCCAGTGTTGCTTGATGCTTCTTTTTATTCAAAGATGGAATGCGGAAAAAGCATAAGTTTCATTGTGTGTGGTTCCGATTTGTTAATTCCCAATGCATTTCGGGTGTAATGTACACCCTCCTTCAGGGGAAAATCCACAAGAAACATAACATACATCATTGGTTGATGTGTACAATATTTGCCATTGCCTCATATAATTAGGGGAGTGTAGATTTTTGTGCATTTACATGTTATTTACACCAAACAAAACAGAGACCAAATGAGAAGAAGATAGTATAACATAAAAATATTTTATTGTGGTTAATCAGATTGGCAAAAAACAGGATTCACACCGTGTTTGTATCAGGCAAAAAATGAAAGCGACCTCATATACCTCGTAAAAAAAACTGTCCATGTGTTAGTATGAGAAATTGTCGACATGCTGATTAAGAGTAAAAAGGTGAAGGCATGCCTACTAATTTGACCTCAATCGTGATGCTGCCATGGCAAGAAATACCTGGTCACGCTGAGTGATAACTCATGTGATGGTGTTCCAAGAGACTCGAAGAGTCAAGGTTGAGATCTGAAAACATATCAAAGATCTAACCAAACTGGTGAAGCTGAAAATGAAGAAAAAACTACTGTACGGAGTTGAGCTCACCTACCATCTGTTCAAGAATCCTCGCCTATCTTAAAATGCTGGACAAATCACTGTATATCGTCAGGGCAGAAACGTAGCAGCTACACCCTGTAGAAAAAATGGTGCAAGTGTTAATCAAAAGCCGACTCGAGGTTAACTCGCAACCGTGACCCCGTCACCACAGTGAATGAGACTCATGATCTCACCTGTCAATTAAAATTGCCTGGACCGGCTGAACGCAAATAATTCATGAAAGTACTCCTGCTCTGTGTAGAAAAAACGTTGGCATAAGTAGTCATACTGACATAGTGTTCAACCTCAAATCATGTTAACTGGCTCCATATCGGCTATGGGAAACGTACGTGAAAAAGAGGGTGGGAATGAAATAAGAGTATTTCTGGCAAGAGTTGCAGGTTCAAGTCTTCTTTATTTAGTAAGTGGAAACACCCACAGGGAGAAACCGCCGCTCGTTTCCAGGACTCCGGGCAACTGACTATCGTTGCCCAGAGCGCTAGAACAGAACGGAGGGGTGGAACGTAAACAAGAGAAAGCAATCCCTCGTGCTGAGCACAGCACGAGGGAAGGTATATACTACAACTTCTCCCTCTTCACAACATTTCAAAGAAAAGGAAAAATAAAGAACAATAAAAGGAAAGCAAATACATGTGAGTAAAGACATCAAAAGCAACAAATTTCAGCTTAACACATAGTCATTAAACCTGACAGGTAACCTCCTACACCGAACAGATGGAGCGGTAGCTTGATGAGAAACCTCCCCACCAATCTCAGAATGAAAGGAAGAAGAGGAGGGAGAAAGCAAAGAAGAGGAGGGACCAGAAAAAGGAGGAGAGGAAACAGCGATAGATGCAGATGCATCTTGCGAAGGAGAGGATGAAGATGAGTAAGAAGAACCTGGAGAATCTAACCAAAAAGACCAGTCACACTGATCAAATTGTTCTTGGGTCAAACTCAACAAGGAGCGAGCCTGTGAGCCAGATAGATGAACCAAAGCTCTTTTGTTCCACCATCCTCTGCTGCCAAGTAAAGCAGAAGCCTTACTGACAGCCAGGTTACTGCTGTCCTTCCTTATACTCATCCCAATTATCACCAGCATCTCCAGAGGGAGGAGAAGATCTGGGAAGGTTCTCAAAAGTGTGTTGCGCAGCAACGCCCAAGCAACCATATAAAATGGCAACTTTCCTCTCAGGAGTGAACTTGACTGCATCAATTGCCACAATGTGATTGGCAAAAGCTCTAACCCATTGACGCCAAGGAATAGTAGGTTTTCCAGGGAGTTGAAGAAAGGGTGGGGGTTGAGCAAATTGCTGAGCAGAAGCCATTTAAATAAAATGAAAAGTATCACCGTAATGGTTGAAAAATGTGCTCAATAAATAATAAGCATGAGTGAAGCTTATAGTAACAGTTGAAATGCAGGCAGGGTGTGCCTGTCACCGAAGGAGTAACAACACAATTAATAAGTTTGTTAAATGTGATAAATGTGATAAATAATGTTGTAGAAATACCAGTATTTGACTCCACAGTGTCAATAAATGCGAAGAGAACGAAGAGAAGGTCGCGCTGTGGCGTCAGGAATCAGGAAACTGACTCGGTGTGGAAAACAGCGCAGAAGGTATTGTTGTGGGCAGCTGTAGCTAGGCAACGAGCTACAATGGCCGCCGTGCGCAAGCGTGCTGACGTCAGGGCGTGATGAGGAGGAGCGCTGGAGCATCGAGGACGTAAGCGTCAAGTGCGCGTAGAAACTGATGACGCGCTGGGGCAATGACGCTGAAGGATGCGTAGTACTCACTGAATGAAGCGCGAGCCTCCAAGGCAAACGTCACCATCTGCAGCCGTCACGCTGGGAAATGGAGGAAGATCAGTTTAAAATCCAGCTTCCGTCGACTTGAAGAGCAGGAAGATGAAACGGAATGCCAACAAGTAGATAAGCACCTGGTAGGAGGGCGGGCATCGAGGGAATGGGCCGAGTACTTCCTGGTGGGTGTTTGAAGATGGTAGGTTCGGGACCCGCTCTTCGCCAAATGAAATAAGAGTATTTCTGGCAAGAGTTGCAGGTTCAAGTCTTCTTTATTTAGTAAGTGGAAACACCCACAGGGAGAAACCGCCGCTCGTTTCCAGGACTCCGGGCAACTGACTATCGTTGCCCAGAGCGCTAGAACAGAACGGAGGGGTGGAACGTAAACAAGAGAAAGCAATCCCTCGTGCTGAGCACAGCACGAGGGAAGGTATATACTACAGGGAAATCTTCAAAAACTTCCTGCTCCTACGGAGAATACTATGACGGGCTTCAAAGCTGCTCGGTATTGGGAAGAACCAATTCCCGCATCAGCGGTGGCGTGTGACGTTAATCTATGAGCATAAACAGTGAAAGCGGACTAAATTGTGCACTAGGGCGATGTGCCTGCCATGTTAAAGTGGTGCTAGTTTTCTTTTCCGGTGTGTGGAATAGACATAGAAAATGGGCTGATCGACGTGAAAGTGGATTCGAATGTCAACTGTCGTTACTGTGAAATCAAAGTAATGTCACAACTAGATAGCATGTGATTTACCAGTGTTCATCTATTACAATATCGTAAAAATGCTAAACCTATTAACAGCTAAAGTTGTAGACATATGTACAGTATTGTAATAAGCATTTTGTACATTAATCGCTTTAACAATGAGTATGAATTATCTTACTGTTAATAGAATGTCATAAAGAGAATATGAATAATTCAGTACACATGAATAAGTGCTGCGAAGCCTGACTCCTCCATTTCAATGCTTTTAATTTAACAGTGATATGAAATCTACCTGCCTGTTCTGTGTTCTGCCTGTTCTGTGACAGGTTTGGGTCTTTTATTGAGTATCTCACGAAGGTTGCCCAATCTCTTTTATGCGGGGGATCGTGGAACAAATCTTTGAAGTCTGGCTCTGTTTGCAGTATTTCCCATCGCCATAAAATAATTTTCTTAATGGCAGTGGATTGTGTGGAAAAAATAGACACATATACTTCCCGTTTTTTTTGGCTCTTTTCTTTTGTGTGGTTTGCTGTTCACTCTATGTGGGAAGGGTATGCCCAGACGTGGGTCCTGTGCTCACTACGCCACTGGAGTCAAGCTATCCTGGCTGAAGGCGGCTGATAGCCAGAAACCGGTCCTAGGATGCTTGATTCCATTCCAGGGAAGACATGGCTTGGCAGTTCGGGCTGGACTGTTCCCATGAGGCACAGGGCCAAGACTGATTTGCATACGGTCAAGAAAACAAGGGGGGAGGGTCTGTAGGGACAGTTTAATGACCCCGAAATGCTACTGTCCCCAAGAACAGTTACAACAAAAGAGTAGCACGGAGTCAAATAGAACTGATTAGAACTAAGTAAAACCCACCCTGAGTACCTCAACAAAGACTACAGACATGAAAACAACTATGGGAACATTTCGACTCTTTAGAAGAAAGATTCCCATCAGTCACCATACGATTCCGCCCTTCATCATCTGGGAACTGTCAACCTCAGAGACAAAAAGTACTCACAGTGGAGTGGTCAGTTGTTCAAAACCTAGACACACCTGTATAGTACTAGAGATGAGGGGGAAAAAACGAGGTAGTATAGTGACTGGAAGCAGTGCTACAAAAATGAAGTGCAGTGTGCAAAGTGAAATGTGAGTTGTAAAATTAGGTAGGGAAGTGAAAAATATATTTATTAAGGGATCACTTCACTCCTAAAATAAAACCATAAGTGCGTAAGTGGTCTAAACAAATAACCACTGATGGAACAAAAAGGTCGACATGTTTCTGCAGACTGACAAGACCAACTTAGTATCCGGCTGCTTCTTCAGGACCAAAACGCTACTGCTTTAAAGACATATAACAACATATAACTAAAGGAAGACAATAGATATCACCTGCAATCCAGTGATTCTGTACTTCTCCTGGCAATTGGGCAGGAGAGAAAATCCCACCTCATCTGGCATACAGCGCAGGTAAAACAGGGCACCGCTCTGTCCGTCGGTACCCCGGGCGTCCCTCTGGGCTGTCGTGGGATGGATTAAACCCAGATCGTGGAGTCCTATAGTTGGGCATCCATTTTGTTGGATGTAATGCCCTCACACACCCTTTCAGGTGTCATGCTTCATCATCTCGGCTGCTCCTCGTTGGGTCGGCGGTGCACCTCAAAGAGGGGCTCTTTGGCGGAGATCTTTTATCCAACTGCCGTTTAGGTGAAGTGCGGGTGTGGGGCCAGAATAGTGTAGACGTGTTAGTGTGGGTTAAAATAAAGCTAGAAGTGCCAGGAATGAATTTATTCTGGGGGTCCCCTGCTCTAATTAAAAATAGGACTGACCGGTACTATGCTTCCAAATACGAATCACGGTTCAGTGTGTGCTATGCTCGGTCGACATGTTTCTCGTTTTTATGCAGTGGCTAGCGATTCTTCAGGACCTTAAAATAAAGAATACATCTAAGGTTTCAACTGTCTACGTCAGTATGATTAGCTAACAGAAAAAATTAGTTTCCTGTATTATACCTGTGTTGAGCTGAATCTACCTAATTGGTTTAGTTTACAGACAACAACAGTATCCGGCGGGTTATACATCGGGTTTATTTCATCCAACATCTGGTTGTTTTGCCCCCGTGTAGTTTCCTGTGGCACCTACCCCTCGCCGCCGGATCTGTAAACTAAACTACTGTTGTTTGATACTGTTATTCGTGATATTAATAGATGAACACACATGCTCATGAGGTTGTGTGTTCATCTATTAATATCACAAATTTATTTTCGTCACTGTAAAAATGTAAATTGATACTTGTATAGCGCACTACTCACCCGCAAGGGTCTCAAGGCGCTTGTACGAATACCGCTGTGGAACCCATCCTGGCTTTCCCTGTGAGGCGTCCACCCCCAAGGTGGAGAACAGGCATCCTTAGCGTTGTGGGGGCCGTTGTGGAGATTAAGCAAGCTATTGCCCAGAGTTGCAGAGTGGGACTCCATGATTGGAATAGGCACCAAGACGAGAATTATCAGGTCCGTGGAATTTTGAGCCCAAGACCCGCCAAGGTGGGGAATTGAACCCTGGTCCCGGGCTAGACCTCTGCATGAGGGTCTGCCGCTCTAATCATTGAGTCAGACTTCATACTGACCTACCATTCACTATGATATACACTTGGTTCTGGTAGGGTGGTTTTGTAAACCACTGATGTATAGTTTTTCTTAGGAATAATTTTGTTTATAATCACTTTGTATATTATTGCAGTAGCATTCCATCCTTTTTAGGTCCTGATGAAAGCCTGTCAATATTACCCTTGCGGCTGAAACATGTTGACCTTTCACCTATTGCTAAAAGACAGTGATTTTTTCACACTGTCTGGCTGTTTTTTAATCTTGACATCCGGAGGAATCTCAATAAAATATATTGTTTTGTCTGTTTATTCATTTTTAGTTATCACCTTTATTTTGCACTGCACATCATCAGTACCATTGTTTTGAGAGCACCTTGGCTAAACCATCTATTGGATAGAAGTCTAGTGTTACATAGCCATTCCATTTCTGGTCTGGGCACACAGATTTAATTCCACTTTTTCCCAGATGATGATGCTCCGCCAGAGTGGTGGGCTGATGGGATTTATCTCTGAGCCCGGTGCTACTCAAAAAATGTGTGTCTGATGTTCCCACCCTCTTGAGCTCAGACAACAGATTTGGCAAACTGACCTATAATCTCCTATTCTGTATTCTCTGTATTTGATTAGGGGTATGGAGCTTATTTGGTCATTAAATATTATCCTCTAGACCCTCTTTCTTAAATTTCTTTTTCCTATTCAAAAAGTAGGACAAGTATAATTCATGTTTTACATGTCCTGGCAGTTAGCTAGCTCTCCCACAAACTAACACTGGTTTACCTTATTACATTTAATAAGGGCTAGATTCAGTTTGGGAACAGCTAGAGAGATGCTTCTTTCAATTGTAATTTAAAATCCTCTTCAATGGTAAAGTCAGACTTTAACTTACTATTTTGAAAATACCACTGTTAGAAATTTGTCATTTTCCTAACTATAAAAAAGTGTCTGTCTCTGTCCAGCCTCACATGACTGTTAATGGGCTTTATGTGGTTTTAGGTGAATTGTTGGTGAGATAGGATGGGGGAGTTTAGGTGATGTTAAGTTGCAGGGATAGGTTTTAAATCAGGAAATGCTGTGATCTACAGAACGAGGTGTTAGCCTTTTTTGCAGAATTAGAACAAGAGAGAATAAGGCAGGCATGAGACTGAGAGGAGGCTATACTCTGAAATAGAAACATGCGGACGGTGGAAGATAAGCAGAGGTTCACTGAAGAAAGAAAAGAAGGAATCAAGTGGAAATAAGTCAAGTTCAGTTTTTTCATGAAGGGTTTAAGGAGTATAGTGGAAGGCAGCTTTCTGAAAAAGCAAGCAATCTAAGAATGTAAGCCGTAGAAAGCAATCTCTGGATGTAAGCTGTAAAAAGAACATATTAAACACAGTGCTCGAAATCCGGAGAAAACAGCTTAAAACATACAAGTTTGAGTGCACACATCACTTAAACATCTAGCCTGCTGATTTCCACCCTATGACAGCCCTTTTAACCATAGTTTGGAATATGCCAACCTTGGTATGCAGGTGGTGTGCACTGCAAAATGCCCATGTATAGGTTATAAATCTATCTTCACAATCATCACTTCCTCGACAAAATACCCTACTTCAGATATTGAATAATCATGATACACTTCTTCTGACCAGTGTCTTTCCTTTTCTTATCTTCTTTCTTGCATTTCTTGTCTTCTATGAACTGTTCCTCCTTATCTTGCTCCTTGTCACTTCTGAGCAGCGTTACTTTGCCCTGCAAAACGGTTATGGAAAACATGGGCTACCTGTTGTTACTGAGAAAGGGTTTCCAGTAGCCAATCAGAGGGATGCAGCAACAGAGACATGCCCTGAATGGTGATGGCAGCAATCATATGTGCTGGAACATCAGGCTTTTCAGCTATTTCACCCATCTGATTTGTTTATGGGCACCCATTCATAATAGCCCTGTCCCTACCTGTTCATTCTGCCGGATTGTACACGACTAGATGAACAGGCATGCAATCTCGAGGCAGTACATGGATCACCACAGAATTTGATTCGCTGTTCACACTTTTTCTGTGCATCACACATGGAAGATGATCCAGGAAACAGGAGCTCCCCACTTAGAATGCAAAATTCACTCAGACCTTCCGGAGAGGACAGTAGGGTACCATTTTGTCATTTTCCCTGATCCTATTATGATAAAGTCACAAGAAGTGCCTTCTCTACAATGGAGACTCGCTGATGTCTTTTCACTCGTCTAGGTTTCCTTCAGAAGATTCAGATTATTATCAGCCAGGGACGGCTCTAGCGCGGTGCGACCAGTGCCACCGTACCGGGTGCTGGCTTCCTTGGGGCGCCGTGTTTGCAAGTTTAGGATGTTTTTCAAGCACTTGCTGCAGCGTTTCGTTTCTTTCCTCCGGCAATTACCAGGCCTCACAAAAATGTCAAGATCATTTGTGTGATTAATTATCTTCCTGGAGATAGATCAACGTTTTGTATAGTTGAGGCTTTGACTTATGTGAAGTTAGTTCAGTGAGTTAATATGCCTGCTGCAAAGAATGTGTACCAAGTAGATTACAGAGTGAATATAATGTAAACAGTTCAGCAGGTTACTGCTTTTAAGAGACATACTTTTGTTACTTGCAATTTATAACTTAGAGTCCTAATATTCAACAGTGAGCTATTAACTTTCATCATAGAACTGCGTACACACTGTAAAGTATGCATTAGAACATTGATTAATGTTGTATAAAGGGTTAATTTGGCTAGAAATCGATTCTTATTATTAAAGAAAACTTCCAATTTTTCGACTCTGAGTTTGGGCTTCTCCACATCAAGCACTCTTAAACTATACTGCCTTCCAGTATGGATGACATGTGACTCCTACACTTTTAGTCCTTTGGCTTATGTAACATTTCCTATACACTGATTTACACACGTATGATTGATTGTCTCTGTGTAATGTGTGTGTAATGCAAAGTGCTATGACACCCTTATGGAGACTTGGTCACGTTTAAAGGATGCTAGTGAGAGAATCCATGGTGGAAGTGGTCAATGGGGGGGGGGGGGGGCACCAACAAACATTGTCGCACAGGGCGCCATCGGCGCTAAAGCCAGCCCTGTTATCAGCCAATTCAGTGGTTATCTATAGCGAGATGCACTCTGTATTGTCCACAGCAGCCTTACTAGGGACCCTCATTCATATATATAAAACCCCAAATATACCCCCAGAACCGAAACCTTGGCTCTGTATTGGCACCTAATCTGACTGTCCCAGTCCCAGTAGAATAGCCTTCTCTGCACTGTCAGAAAACTATGTAATTGCCTCCAAAAATAGATAAGAAAAGTCCAAGACTTCGTGGAATTTGGGAAGCCAATACAATTGTCTATGAACCCTGACCGATCAAGTGGACCACCAACTACCAGACACAACCATCTGTCATTACAATGAGAATATGGACACTAAAGAAGGAGAATTATACCCACAATATCCCAAGGATGGTAGGCATAGCCACAGAAGCACTAATCCCCCCCTCACTCCATTCTGCACATAAATGCAGCTCTTCATTTGTTTCACAACAGGCTTGGTATCAGCTAAAGACTGGTGTTGTTAAATGGATGTGGATGATTGCTGAATATAGCTGATGATGAGTAGTTTATGAGGTGCTGTGTGAAAATGTGGCAATTGATGTGAATAAGATGTGTGTTCTGCTGTGGGAAGGGATATAGTGAGTAAGTGGTAGAAAGAGCTGAGGCAAGTTATGCTGCTAGGACAGTTTTGAATGTAAATGATAATGTGGAAGCACCCAAGACATGTTGTGCACGGTCAAGTGCATGATTGTGAGTGATATGTTATTGGTTACGTAGGAGAATGGTGTTTTAAACAGCTGATGGAAAGTGAATGGTATGGGCAAGCAGGGCCAAGTGTGAGTAGCTACAGTTGAGTACTTGTGAGAGTGCAAAAGGAGAGTAGCTTAGGTTATTGACTATGCAAAAGGACCCAGAGAGTCGATGGTAAAAGATGCAGCAAGAAGTAGAACACCGTGAATGGGTTGTCAAGGTGAGTGGTTGCAGATAAGGGACGAGTTATGTCTTGCGAGTGTTTGAACATCACAGTGAGTAATGTGGCAAATGATGAAAAGACTGACTTGTTAATGTATGCAGGTAGCTTGAGAGAAGGTTCGAATAAGTGCTGCTGTAATAGGGTGATGGCGTGTGAATTGTGTGAACGACTGGTGTTGTAAGTAATGTCGCAAATGTGGATGGTGTTGCATGTGGGTGAATATTGGGCATGCTAATTGGCTCTGTGTGATTTTGTGCATCAGTGTTATTGCACATAGGAGATGTGCTTTTGTTGTAACTAAATCATGGTGATTGAACGAAGTACACAGTTAGTGTTATGCCTGGTGTTGAAAGTCAGTGGTGATGTGTGCGATTGAGTGGTGTTTTATTTGGGTTAAAGTGTAGCGATGTGAGTAGCTTCGGGTGAACAGTGGTTGTTTTGCAGAGTTATAATGTGAGGTGTGAGATTGGGTAACAAATAAGGCATGCTGTCAAACAATTTTGGCATTTGATCTTATTGTGGGTGAGCAATATGGAAGCAATATGTTGCAAGCAGCTGAGTGAGGTGAATGGCTGGTAGTAGTTAAGAGTCACGGGTGAATAGGAAAGGCAACCGTACGAGATGTGTGGCTCAGCAGCCCAAGCAGCTGACTCAGGAGCACGGGGCTCACTCTTCGATCCCAGCGCTGGTGACAGCTCAACTCAGCATCATGTGACTCTGAGCGATAGCACACTTAATCTCTCCGATGATCCCCAGCACCTTGATACCCTTAAGGGGGGAAAGGGGGGTGGATGTGGTCTCACGGCTAGACTGCCAACCTTGGAGCTGGGAAACTAAAGTTCGAGCCTCAGCGTCAACTCCACATCCTGTTATTCTGGGCAAATCACTTATTCTCCCAGTGCCTACCAAAACAAGCTTTGGCATAGCCAATAGGTCTTGCCTTTGGGACCTTATGTGTTTAGCCAGAACTTTTTGCTATGTTGTAGAGCATTGTGGCTGCTGTGCTTTATGTTGAAAAGTTATAATAAAAAGTGTTAAGCATTTTTTTTACCTTTATACAAACCAATACGACATTATATACAACTGAACAACCTGATTAAAAAAAGATTTTAACATAAAAATGTCTTCTATTTTTTTTGTAATTGCACTGCTGGCTGGCAACTTCTTCCTGCCTGGTCTCATGCTTGTTTGTTAAAACTTTTTTGTTATGGGGGTGCGGGACATAAATAACGGGGGAGCGGACGTTGAAAAACAGTAATTTAATTAGAACACGAGCAGCAGATGCACACTAGGGGAGAATCAACAGATGCCAGATTCCGAGGGCAGACTGACGTGATACTTAGGTGATGATTAGGGGATGCTTAAGTGATGTGTAGGTGGTGCGCTGATGCAAAAGGGTGGTGGTGAGTGATGTTTGGTACTCAGGTGGTGCCACTATATGGTGTGGATTGGAGGTACGTTGTGGATTGTGGAGTTGAAATATGTTGTTTGGTGTGTAATTATGTGGTGTGTATTGGAAATGTGTGAAGTTGAATTGTGTGTCCAGGAACTGTGGTGTTGAGTGAAATTATGCTTAGTGAAAATGTTTCATGGTGTGGAGTGCATTTATGTTGATTGGTGGTATGTGAAGAGTGACACAGCTAACACAACAACTAAAGTACTTTCACCGTGAAGTAAGCGAGAAAGGTTCTAACAACCCAAAGAAGTGCTAAGTTTCAAAGCAGGGGAATTAATGAATGATCCCAAATCCAGAGACAGAGACTACTCACCTTTTCCTCAGATAGTTATTGTAACTCCTTTATTCCATCGATGAATGTCTTCGACAGCACCCCTGAGGTGCGTCATTGTTTCACATCTCAATCAATCAATCAGTCATTTGTTAAGTGCACTACCCTTGAGGGTCTCAAGGTGCTGGGGGGGAGGTGGGGGCCGCTACTGATCGAACAGCCAGGTCTTTAGTATCCTCCTGAAGGTCAGCAGGTCTTGGGTCTGTCGTAGGCTCAGTGGGAGGGTGTTCCATGTCTTGGCGGCGAAGACATGTCATATAATACCCACCTTATAAGAAATACCACCAGTCACTTGGAGTAGTTTTCTTTTAAGAGATTCTGGCCTCTTCTAAGACAAGCATGTGGCATTTGGGAAAGGCACAATCCTTAACACTACAGTGTTACACAAATGTATACATGTTTGCTAGTTTTGTGAGCAAGAATAACTGTAGTCGCATGTAGTTGTGCCCTCCCCAACGGGCGGGCGGGACACACACACAGTCAAAGATGCACTGCACCTCACATACACATGAACCCCCTCCTATGCCAAGACAAGAGAAATTGGGGCTGCATAGGACACCGACCCCACTTCTCTCCGAAAGTGAAGAACACACCTTAAGTCGCTGACTGTACAATAGAAAATGATTTAATACATATGAACCTGTTGATACATACAACAAAAACATCTTCCGGACAGGAGTGGATAATAAGAAACTTCCAGAGGACTTCCCAATTTCCAAACCATCAGTAGAACCCGTTCCTAATGGGCGCTCCCTTAAGACTTTGACAGTTTTGTAACTCAACCACATAATTTCAGCAGATGTTCTTGCAGTGGAAGTCTGAGGCACCCCGTCCCCACGTAACAGACAGGACTCAGCGAGATTTAAAAAAAAATTGGAATCTACAAAGTGCACCGTTTGCCGGCCTCAACCCGCTTTGCATGTGGACGGGATGCAGACCCTCCCTTCCTCCCCCAGTGGGCTAAGGGAGCTTTAAAAAATATCAAAGGACGCCAGTACTTTAATTTTGTTTGTGGGTGTGCGCACAATGTGCACTCGCTGCTTTTGTTGGAGGGGGCAGGGGGGAAGTTGGTAGCATAACATCTGGCCAGATGGTTCCAGCTCCATTTTACTTTGGGTGTTATGGGCAGCTGTCTTGCCTCATCAACCCCAAATATATTTTAGAGGACTTGAAGGCCACCTGTCGGTTCAATGGCACACTCCCTGTTTGGGTAATAAAGCTCATCAGCCCTTTCATCCATCACAGAATTGATTTAGGTTTTAATGGGTACATGACCATCCTAATGTCCCTCGCCCATCAATCCTCGGATTTAGACATTAGGAGCGTTTCCTTCTTAATCTATGAGCCCTTCTTTAAACTTATGGGACCCTCGTTTATAAGACCACTTTCTGGAGGACTCCTCAAAATGTCGTATTTTGCGTTGGGGTCACTTGTTTTTGAATTCCAAATCCTTCTTTATTATAACACTGGCTGGCCCCCTGGAACCACAATATTCTGTAATGGCTACCTGCCACATGTCCCACTGCCACCCTTTCCTTTAGGCGTCAGGGTCACTTCCCTGATAATTGCTTAAACCTTCTTTGTTCATTGTGAGAGTCACTGGCTTTGTAATCCCAAAGCATTCTGTTTTGCATCCCCTGCTTGCATGCTGGCCCTGCTCTTGCAACCTACAGGCTTCTGTAATCTTAAGGGTGACCTGTTGGAAAGCCACCGGCCCTCTCCTTTAGGCGTTGTAGGTCACCCGAATTTAGGCTTGGGGGTCACCACTCACGAGCTCTGCGGACCCCTTATTCACAACAAAATTGTGTGGCACAGGTGCTGCCCTGGCCACATTTACCTACCTGGACCCCTCCTCCCATAGTCGGTCGAATCGCTGCCCCCCTGGCCCCTCTTACCTGATGATGACATACATGACCAGCACGTTGCCGAAGAGCCCCAGCACGCACACCATGAAGTAGAGGGCGGTGATAATAATGGCGATAATGATGGCTGTGAGGTCCTGGGCGCCAGGGGGAAGCCCGCCAGCGGGGTTGCACGGATGAAGAGCGGGGTCCGACAGGTTCCCCTCCTGGGGGGAAGACATATTGCCCAAGACAGGGGCTGGCTGCCGTTGGGGGCGGGAGCGCTGCCCAGGGGCTGCTGAGACTCCATGCTGACAAACAACAAACACGAGCGCCTTGCAAGGAGGGTGGCGGGCGCGATTCACTTGGGGGAGCGATAATTGCTGCCAGATGGTGGTGCGCTCCTGCGAGTGAATCTCCTGACGTGCACGCGTTGCCATTGAAGGCAATGGAACGCATGCACGTGCTTGGCTGAAAAACCGAAGCGACGGGAAAAGGTATTTTTCCTTTGTAACGCATGCGCGTTGCGAAGGCAAGACCTAATGAATGTGTCATTGTGTAACGTAACTGGTGCTCATGTAAAGCGCTCCAATACCTTCTGGTCGAGTTTGCACTATATAAATCGGCTAAAAAATAAATAAAATGTTTACGCTTTACAAATGTGAATTATATTATAATTATTATCAGTGGTGTTGTGACCAAACGTTAATCAAAATCTTTCTCCAAAATTTCACACCTACAGGCACACTTTCTCTGACTCTCATTCCTACCAACTGATGTGTAAACAGTTACTGGTTCTCAAGATAATATGAGCAGTCTGTGCTATTCACATGCAACACAAAAAGACTTTCCACATTGGCGATATTTGATTCCTCTATGATGATAGCCAAAAAGCAATGTCTACAAGCTTATAGCTTTCTACCCCCCACTCCTTTCTGTTACTCACCCAAGGCACAATAACATTAAACACACTAAGAGTACAACTCTGAAAATCACAAACACATCAACAGAAATGTCCATATAGGCCACCCTTAAAAGTCACACCCTTCCAACCAAGCCAAATCATCTGAGTTGGATGCAAATCTCCAACACTGTGATTCAACTCCTCTCCAGGGGTATGAAGCACATATAAATGCAACTACAAAAGTAGTAAGTGGCTGATTTTCTGAATGTGTATGAATGGTGTACGTGATGTGGGTGCCAGTGATTTATAAAAATAACACTATGAGCCCGATTCCGATGCGGTTAGGAAATCTTTCCGATCGAATCGATTTGGAAATGGTTTCCAACCAACTTGGATCGGGAAAGTCCAACCGACCGAGTATGATGCACCCGGATGCTTCCAAATACGATTTGGTAAGACTCCCATTGACTTCTATGGGAGCCTCTGTTCCTAACCGCCTCATAATCTGGCCCTCAGTCGGGAAGACACGTTCCTGATCCGATTCGGAAAGAGCAAATGCGTTAGGAGGCCTTTCTAAACGCATCGTAATCAGGCCCTAGGTGGGAATGCTTTCCTAACTGCATCAGAAGGGGACCCTATGTGGTGAGACTGCACTGGAGAGGATGGTGAAAATTAAAAGGTCTGAATTATTGCACACAAGTTGTGAAAGATGTGTCAAATGGCTGTTGAAAATGATGTATGATGGGATGTGAGTGGCTATGGGTGACTAGTTGAATGGCTGTGGATTTGTGCTTTGCATTGCTAGTAAAGATTAGTTTCTGGGGTGTTGTGAGGAATTATGGAAGTGAAATGTGAATGAGTGATGTGGCCAACTACTGGAAGTGACACAGTGATTAAGTGGTGCAAATGGCTGAGGCAGGCGATTTTGCGAGTGAAATATCCTGAAGTCAATAATATTGTAAAAGCGACCAGGTCGTACTGTGTAAGGCCGAGTAACACTGTACCTGATTGTAAGTAATGCATGGAATTACTGATGAAGGTGAGTAGTGTTTTTATTGTCCAGTTGTGAAGAAATGGTATGGACAAGCTGGCTCAAGTAAGAGTAGTTTTGGTTGAGTGCTAGTGTGTGTGGAGTATGTAAGTGCTGTGATGGGTAGCTTGATGACTAGTATTGCCTGCTAGCTGTCGGTGAGCAATATAAGTGACCTTCGATGGTAAGTGACCGTAAATGTTGTTAATGGCTATGGTAAGGGATGTAGTGAGTGCTCAGAGATGCAGTTAAAAGTGGCACAATGAAAGGGTAGTCAAAGAAGGTGATGTGAGCGGTTGCAGGTGAGTGCTTGTGAGTTTTTCAAGTGGTGCAAGTGACTGAGTTGTATGAGAGTGGCTGTGAGAAAATTAAGTGGCGGACTAATTATTATTTTGAAGAAACGGTTGTGTGAGCGATTTTTTCTGCAAGTGCTTCTGTAAGAGACTGATTGAGAGTGACTAGGATGAGCAATTGGTGCTGCAAGTAGTGTTGAGTATGAGGAACATAGTGGTGCTCAAATTGGCTGGATGCTGTTGTATGTGGCTGAACATGAGAGGTGTTGATTGCCTCTCTGTGTGAGTGTGATTTAATGGTATTGCAACTTTTAGGGGTGGTTGTTTTTTTAACTGTATTATGGTGATTGAACAGGGTAAACAATAGGTGCTACAGGTGGTTAAAAGTGGGTGAAAGTGTGTGTCGTTGTGGTCTGACACATAGTTGAAGGAGTAGCCTAATAAATGGATTTGGGTGAACAGGGGGTTTTTCATGGGTGACATATCGTGGTGAGAAATTGAGGTTACAAAAAAAGCGTGCTTTCAAAGACTGATGGTATTTCGTTTTTAGGTCTTGTCTACACAGCGCATGTGCTGTGCTGCATGACATGCTATTTACAATTCAGTGGGCTTACAATCTGCACACAGCATTCGGATAGTGATTTGCATTGTCACTCCTTTGCAAAGTTCCAATTGCTTAGCTCCGGTAGGCTTTACTTCCTTTCTTGTGTTAGCTCCTCCCTGGAGCATGGACCAAGCACATGTGTTCTTCATTTTCTATCCCCTCCTGTCTTTTTGCGACACAATTTTTAAAAAATATTTATAAGCATTTTGGTATTATTCCTGGTTGTGCAATGTGCCTCACTACATTTAACACAGGCAAACCCTTTCACCATATCAGCCATCTCTATTGGCGCTTTAGTTACTTACACCCACAACGGTACTGCTGTACTCTAAGCTACTCCACTCTCAGCTAGCCTATTGTACTCCAATCTGCTCTATGTCGCTCTACCCTAGGCCACTGACTTTTAGCCATGATGAACAGCAGTCACACTGGGCAGCACAACCTGGGTTACAGACATTTGCAAAGCCAATAGCTCTCACATCGGTGAGACCTATCAGCTTTGCTAATGCTTGTTTTGTGTCACTGTGTATGGATGTGAGTGTGGTGGAGGGCCATTGTTGAAATTAGTTGCATATAACCAAGTGGAGTAAATGGCTGGGTTGTAAATAGGACCTGTAGATGAATAGGTGGTGTAAAAAGTAGCCACATTTATGGAGTTTGAGTGGCAGTAAAAAGTGGATGGTTGGGAGATGGAATAGTAAGCATCTGGATGGCTGGTATGACAAAGTAGTTTGTGAGTGTTGTTGAATAAAGATACATGAAAATAGTGGTGCCTGAGATTGAGCAGTTGGGAGTGAGTGATGAGTTAAGTAGCTACAGTGATTGCTGTTGGATGCGGTGTGTGGCTTGTGTGGTAAAAGGCTCTCGCTGATTAAATTTTGGTAGGTGGTATTGAATGGATGTGGAGCTGTATTTATGAGTAGTAAGTGGTGCCACTTGGCTATTTGGCACTGTGAGTAGGCTGTGGTTAACTGTTGGCTGTAGCAGACAGGAATGGTGTAAAAGACTGAGGGTGATCGGCCTCAAAAGTGATGTTGAATGAGTGGTGTTAGTGGCCTGAGGTACCAGGTTGCTATGTAAGGTAGTTATGTAAGTGTTTGAGTGTTGTTGTAGGGTGTATATGGCAAATGTGAAGGACATGGTCAGTGACTAGTAGCATTTTAATGGGTGGTTAGTAATTATGCATAAGCAGCTTAGGGTGCTGTAACTATATTGTGTTGTGAGTGAGTGAACATCACAGCGACAATTCCATAGTACGTTTTTGTTTCAAATAATTCTGGGAAGGGTGCTCAGTGCACTAGTTTAAATGACAACAACAGTGTTTTAAGTGAGAGATGATTTTGCTGGCAATGGGATGTTGATTGTTGGTTTGTTTGCACCGCAGGATCTCCATGAGTGCGCTATAAGAGAACCATGGAGGTCCAGCGTTATGCTGTGGGTATACAAGTGTGGTGTTGACAGTAAAGGGTGCTGGCTAAGAATGTTACAGAAAAGGAGTGCAACATTACCATAGTTTTTACACAGGATACGTCTTTTCTGATCGCAGCCTTTAACAAATCTGTTTATTTTGGGCGTTGTAATCTTGATTCAGTTCACTTCCATCAACTGGTTTATAGCACACTAAGATTTGTTTGAAACTGAAAGCAAAATACATTCCCTATAGACGTATTTGGCAGCATGTTGTTTGTTACAAGAAAATATTGTTCTGGTTTTGTGCTTTGTTATGCAGCGCTGCCTGCATGTACAGCTGCACATCTGCAAATAATCAATGTGTTGGCTCTGGCTGGTGCTTGGCAATAGTTACTTTAAGTTTAATAGTAGTGAAAGCTACCTGTTTCACTATTCATGCCAAGATCTTTACTAGAACTCTGTGGTAGCCCCCCCTTGTAAGATTTAAACATATTTTTATATATTGTGATGGATTTGTATATAGGCGTGTTCAAGTTTCAAGTGGTCTGCTGATGCAGTGACCCGCAAGTGGGATTGCTTTGTTTTGTACTGGCATGACCAGTATTTTAATGCTTCAGCTGGTCTAAAAAAATAGAAAAATCACTTAAATCTGGTATTCTTTCTCCCCCATATACATATTGTTGGAAGCAGGAGTATCAGTCCCCAACCACTGTCACCAAATGCGAGACCCGGGACTCCTCACTCAACGTTAGGCCAAGTAAGGACACCGTTTGAGATAGCCCTGCTCACCCCCTTAGTAGCTTGTTATGAGCAGCCAGGCCTATCACCAAGGCATGAGTGTACAGTATGTGCAACTACACTCACAGCACCCCCCTGGTGACACCACAAATGGACTCCACACGAGTTTAATAAAACGAGTATAAACTTGATATGAAAAGATATATGATCAGACCACACAATACAAAAGCCAACATATAATAAAGGGTAATATTTGTGCCGGCTGGCTGGTAGGTTTAAATCCCAACCACCGCTTTCAAAATGCTATGCTGGTCGCTGCGTAACAATACAATCTTGTACTGGTCATAGGAGAAATAATACAATGCGTAACGATACACCCCAGTACCTTGCAATGGGAGAAATAATGCAATGCGTACCGCTACAATCATGTACTGCGCAATGAAGAAATAATGCAATACATCACACCCCAATCACGTACTTTGCAATGAAGAAATAATGCAATGCGCACCGCTACAATTATGTACTTTGCAATGAAGAAATAAGGCAATGTGCACCGCTACAATCATGTACTTTGCAATGAAGAAATAATGCAATGCGGGGCGCTAAACTCCTGTACTTTGCAATGGAGAAATAATGCAATGCGAAACGCTACAATCCTGTACTTTGTTATGCAGAAATAATGTCAGGCGTCATAAGACAGTCCAGCAGTTTGTTAGCAGATTTATTGGCAATGTTTATTATGACAGTTAGCCTCTTCGATAACAGTTGCCCCCCACACCTATCAACAATGACATAAAGTACAGCTTCTCACTCTGGCCCCAGTACTGCCACTCCTTTTGTCAGCACGGGTCCCAATCTGATCAGAAGCAAATGGTTCATGTTGCCAGAAGGACTGAGAGACTTAGAGGGTGTCCCTCCAAGCCCGCACCCCGCCCAGGCAGTGATCCACATTACCTGTGGGCGCGACCTCACTCTCCTCTCCTCCTTCAGTGAACTGGGCCTTCCATGCTCAATGGGCCTCAGCGGCTCAGCCTGGCAGCTCAGCTCCTCTGGGGCTGCCGGGCTGTGACTGTTAGGAAGGTCTCAGGCGGCTGCAGGGCACACATACCCCATGCCTCAGAGATTACGTTACTCAGGGTGCACGTTCACCACAGCACTCTCCGGGTCTCCTCTGGCATGAAGCCACACACCCAACGCTGATGGAACTTCACGTCGACTCCGAGTTACACGTTCATCAGGCACTCCTTCCTGAGGTCTCAGTTGGCACCAAGACACGCACACAGCGCTGCAGAGACTCACTTTCCTCCCGTGCACACGATGATCAGCCTCCACGGCATACACACTGCTCCACTGAGACTTTCTCCACCTCCGGTGCCCTGATATCCAAGCGCTCTTCACCAACGCCTTCGGCCGCACGCCGACAATCTCACCGTGTCTGAGTCTCACTTCTCCTCCAGTGCACTCGATGACCAGGCGCTCTTCACCAGCGCCTCCGGTGCATCCCAACATGCACCCTGCGTGTCCGAGATGCTCTCCATTTCCGATGCACACGTTGACCAGGCGCTCTTCACCAACGCCTCCTCTGCACCATGACACACACCCTGCGTGTCCAAGACTCACTTCACCTTCGATGAACACGTTGACTAGGCGCTCTTCACCAACGCCTCCTGTGCACCACGACACGCACCCATTGCGTCCGAGTCTCACTTCTCCGTGTGTCCAAGATCAGAGGGCACACCTTCCAAGGGTCTCAAGCTGCCACAACATACGCCCACCGCGTCGCTTGAAACTTCTCTGGAAACTTTTATGTTTCCGGGCTGTGTGAAGCAGTGCAAGCAACGAAATTCATTTTATTTATTTATATGTTTACTTACCTGTATTTGGCCGTATTCTGTAGTTTACTACCCCCATCCTGTCCCTCCCCCACCCCACGTCACCGCCCGGCAGCCCTCCCGCCACCGACTGCTACTGGGTTACAGATCTGTGAGGAGAAGCTTGAGCATACAAAACACCCCCACTTTTCGTACCTTGCAGGTTTGGGTTGCTGCTCGAAAGGCTGTTGTTAAGCAAAGCAGTACCTGATAGATTTGTTTTGCTGCATTTCCTTTCACGTTTTCATTTTCTGACACTGAGTGCCTTTTGGTGGTCTGTGGGATGCATATGCATTGCGCATTAAAAGTATGGTAGAATGTAAGCTACATATTAGGGAATGCTATCATAGCTATACTTTGATGCCATTAGCCTCTTTTTATGTTTTATTGACCTTATGCTTTGTCTGTTTAAACCATTCAAGAGGCTGCTCTAGGTGCTCTTTCATGGATGGTTACATGGAAGAAGAGGCACAGGTAGCTTTCTGGGTCCTGAATCTATATTAACCCTATCACCAAAATGAGAACCAACTAAAGAGGCAAAGATTAACCAAAAAATAAGCATATCTCAGAATGTAACTGATCCTACATCAAGAGGTCTTTTAATTAGTGCGCAGAACCACATACCTGATACGGTCCTCCAAGAAGTCGCTGTGTGAGGCATCCATACGTCTCATATTCTTACTTCTCATTCTCTGTCCCATTCAAATTAGGCACCCTTCTAACTACCCTTGCTGAGTTCATTAGACATGCACAATAATGACAACTCTTCTAAAAATGACAAACACAGGCACATGGTTCAATGATGGAGGCAAGCGAATTCTACACCTAGGCAGCCAAACTCCATGCAGGTGATTCTGGATAAGCGCATGAGCAGAAGGAGCTGCAAAATGGATCAGAAGTAGAGGATGCATAGTGGAATGAGATTTTCCAAGGGGATGAATTCCTACAGTGTATGAATCATGTGATCCGGCATTATCTGGACACCTGCCCTGCGATTTTTCGAAGGTTCAACACAAGGGAATTTGCAGTTTCTTCCCAATAAACTTGCATACTGGCAACTGAAGAGCTAAAGGCGATCTTGGATCAGGGCAGCTCAGCAGCAATGTTCTTACTGGATCTGAGTGCCGTTTTTGATACGGTATCCCACCCAGTCCTCATTCGGAGTCTAAAGGAGGCAGGAATCATTGGAATTGCTCTTAAATGGCTAACCGACTTTCTAGAGTGGAGGAGCTACCGAGTTCAAGAGGACTCCTTCTTTTCTACAACCTCTGCATCAAACTGTGGGGTACCGCATGGATCCTCCTTGAGTCCCACTCTTTTTAATAGTGCTGCTATTCATTTATTTATTTAATTAGCTCGCATTGTAGGAGCGCTTCATTTGTTTGCATACAGCGCTGCTATTCATTTATTTATTTAATTAGCTCGCATTGTAGGAGCGCTTCATTTGTTTGCATACAGCGCTGCTATTCATTTATTTATTTAATTAGCTCGCATTGTAGGAGCGCTCCATTTGTTTACACCGCTGCTAGCAAATTAACTATCCCGCAGTACTGGACCGTCTGAACAGCACTCATCGCTGCTAATTTCTCATTTATCTCTCACTGCACGCTTTAATTGCAAACATCGATATTAATCAACTAGCCTACTCACATTGCAAGATTGTTATCTTTCTAATTAATGTGCCTTCAGAACGCTGAATCACCTCGCCTGCTAAGTAGTTGCTGAGATATTTGTGCCATCGCTGTGTTGCCTTGACTGACTTTTATCTCGTGTCTTCTGCACACTTTGCATTATTTTGCCTGTTTGCTCCGTCCCGCCGGCCATTTTGTTGTTGATATTATTGTTGTCGCCCTGCCCGAGTCTCCGCCCCGCTCCCGCCTTCCCAGCTGACCCTCCCTCCCACTGAGACTATCAGGGCCGCGCTGGGAAGATCGCGCTGTGACCGTCCTGCCTACCACAGACACGGCCGCTCCTCCACGCTGCTCCCGACCTGCCTCCCCTAACCGCCTGGTATCGTTGATCTCCCCAGCTGCTTGCACTCGTCGCTACCATTATTTCATCTCGCTCTGCAGGACCGCTTATTTGCATACAGCGCTGCTATTCATTTATTTATTTAATTAGCTCGCACTATAGGAGCGCTCCATTTGTTTGCATACAGCGCTGCTATTCATTTAATTAGCTCGCATTGTAGGAGCGCTTCATTTGTTTGCATACAGCGCTGCTATTCATTTATTTATTTAATTAGCTCGCATTGTAGGAGCGCTTCATTTGTTTGCATACAGCGCTGCTATTCATTTATTTATTTAATTAGCTCGCATTGTAGGAGCGCTCCATTTGTTTACACCGCTGCTAGCAATTTAACTATCCCGCAGTACTGGACCGTCTGAACTGCACTCATCGCTGCTAATTTCTCATTCATCTCTCACTGCACGCTTTAATTGCAAACATCGATATTAATCAACTAGCCTACTCACATTGCAAGATTGTTATCTTTGTAATTAATGTGCCTTCAGAACGCTGAATCACCTCGCCTGCTAAGTAGTTGATGAGATATTTGTGCCATCGCTGTGTTGCCTTGACTGACTTTTATCTCGTGTCTTCTGCACACTTTGCATTATTTTGCCTGTTTGCTCCGTCCCGCCGGCCATTTTGTTGTTGCTATTATTGTTGTCGCCCTGCCCGAGTCTCCGCCCCGCTCCGGCCTTCCCAGCTGACCCTCCCTCGCCCCTCCCCTCCCACTATCCACATATGACAGATGCATTTGCGCGCAGCGTTCACGCACAGTGGTCGCGCCCCATGCGCGCCGAAGGTGCGCCAAAGGTAAGCCCGTCTACGCCCGTCCGCGCCTGGACCGCGCCCAGCGCCAGACCCCCTGGCCCTTGTACCACCTACCCCACCCGGATTACATACGACGCCACCACCCTCTTAGCTCTAAACCCCGGCCGTCTCCCCAACTGCGTCCAAGCCGCTCCTAGACACACCCATGGACCCTTCTCTTGCAACTCCTGCAAGTTCGACGGCACCAAGAACAACTCCTCATCCTCGAACACAAAACAGTTATCTGACCCCAACCACCTAAAATGCATCCTGCTCAACACCCGCTCGGTCCACAGGCACGCCATCGACCTCTGGAATCTACTAGACACCATCTCTCCGGACGTCGCCTTCCTAACAGAAACATGGATGAACGCCTCTTCCGCCCCAGACATCACCATTGCCATTCCGGAAGGCTACAAGATCATCCGTAAGGACCGCACCGACCAAACAGGAGGAGGCATCGCTATCATCCATAAGAACTCCATCCGCATCTCTACCAGCTCAGACGTCAACCTTACCAGCGCCGAACACCTTCACTTCCAGATCCACACCGATCCCAAGACCACACTCAGAGGCACCCTCCTCTACCGACCTCCAGGATCCCGTGCACAATTCAACGACGACATCACTGACTTTATCACCCCTCACGCCCTCCCTTCCGTGGAATACATTCTACTGGGAGACCTCAACTTTCACCTGGAAAAGAGCAATGACAGCAACGCCACCACCCTTCTGGACAATCTCGCCAACCTCGGACTCAAACAACTTGTCACTACCCCCACCCACATCGCAGGTCACATACTCGACCCTATCTTCACCTCCAGCAAACATGTCTCCTTCAGTCACACCACAACTCTACATTGGACGGACCACAGCTGCGTTCACTTTAGCTACAATAAGACCACAGCTCATAACCATCCTCAACCTACTCTGCGAAGAAACTGGAACAAAATCACCATCGACCAGATCTCCTCATCGCTTCTTCAAAACCCCCCTGTCTACTCCTCAAACCCCGACCAAGCAGCCATTAACCTCACCCAATGGCTATCCAACAGCGCCGACACCCTAGCACCGTTAAAAAAACGCCAAATCAAGCTAGGCAGCAAAAACGCCTCCTGGTTCAACAACGATCTTAAGAAATCTAAGAAACTCTGTCACTCCCTCGAAAAGGCCTGGAAAAAAGACCCAAACACCAGCACCAGGGACGCCTTCAAAAACGCCACCCGCATACACCACCAACTAATCCGGTCTGCCAAGATAGCCGCATTCAAAGACCGACTAGATAACAACGCCCACAACAGCAAGGAATTATTCAACATCGTCAAAGAGTTTACCAACCCTTCAGCCAACTCCAACGACATCACCCCCTCTCAAGCCCTCTGCAACTCCCTAGCTTCATTTTTTCACAACAAAATCGCAGACATCCACAACAGCTTCGACAACCGACCCGGAGACCAACCCACCCAACCCTCTGCAGGACCTTCACCCCTTCACATCCTTAATGACTGGAACCCAATCTCCACTGAGGACACCATCCGTCTGATGAACTCCATCCACTCAGGATCCCCCACAGACCCATGCCCTCACCACATCTTCAACAAAGCATACTCCATCATAGCACCACACTTCCGAGACGTCATCAACTGCTCCTTCAAATCCGCCACCTTCCCGGAAAGCTGGAAACATGCCGAACTCAGCGCCCTTCTGAAAAAACCCACAGCTGACCCCACCGAACTCAAAAACTACCGCCCCATCTCGCTCCTTCCATTCCCGGCCAAAGTCATCGAGAAAGCTGTCAACAACCAGCTCGCCGCATTCCTCGAAACCAACAAATCCCTCGACTCCTCACAGTCCGGCTTCCGAGCCAAACACAGCACTGAGACCGCCCTCATCGCAGCCACAGACGACATTCGAACTCTACTGGACAATGGAGACACAGTCGCCCTCATCCTCCTCGACCTCTCCGCAGCCTTCGACACAGTCTGTCATAGCACCCTATTACAGCGCCTCAGAAACATCGGAATCCAAGGAAAAGCACTGGATTGGATCACCTCGTTCCTCACCGGAAGAACCCAAAGAGTCCGCCTCCCACCTTTCAAGTCAGAGGCCACTGAAGTCATCTGCGGTGTGCCACAAGGATCTTCACTCAGCCACACCCTCTTCAACGTATACATGAGCCCCCTCGCGGTCATCGCACGCCAACACAACCTCAACATCATCTCATACGCTGATGACACTCAACTGATCCTATCACTCACCAAAGACCCGAACACTGCCAAAACCAACCTACATGAAGGAATGAAAGAAGTAGCCGAGTGGATGAAGCACAGCCGACTAAAACTGAACTCAGACAAAACAGAAGTCCTTATCCTAGGTACCTCCCCCTCCGCCTGGGATGACTCTTGGTGGCCAGAGGCCCTTGGAAAAGCACCCATCCCGACGGACCACGCACGGAACCTGGGCGTCATCCTGGATCCTTCACTCTCCATGTACAGACAAGTCAACGCCGTTTCATCATCCTGCTTCAATATTCTTTGCATGCTCAAAAAAACATTTCGCTCGATCCCCACCGAAACTAGAAAAACTGTCACCCACGCTCTGGTCACGAGCCGCCTGGACTACGGAAACACACTATACGCCGGTACCACCGCAAAACTCCAGAAAAAACTCCAACGCATTCAGAACGCTTCAGCCAGACTCATACTAGACATCCTGCGTAAAGACCACATCTCGGGTCACCTGAAAAACCTCCACTGGCTCCCCGTCAATAAAAGGATTACTTTCCGCCTCCTAACCCACGCACACAAAGCACTCTACGAACTTGGACCCGAATGCCTTAACACACGACTCTCCTTCTACACCCCTTCCCGCCAACTACGATCCTCCAACCAAGCCCTTGCTACAGTACCTCGCATCAACAAAACTACCATGGGAGGTAGATCCTTCTCCTACTTGGCAGCTAAAACCTGGAACTCACTTCCCACGCACCTTCGCCTCACTCAGAACCACCTAGCATTCAGAAAGCAACTTAAAACTTGGATATTCGACAAGTAATTCCCCCACCCTTCTTCAAGCGCCTTGAGACCCTCTGGGTATGTAGTGCGCTATATAAATCATTTGACTTGACTATGTACGCCCACTGGCAAAAATTGTACAAACGTATGTGTATGCTCTTGTCTCGTGCACAGGTGACATCGAGATTGCCGCCTCGATCTCCGCAGACATTAAGAACAGCTCACAGCAGCTGAATGAATGTCTTAAGCATGTTACAAACCAGATGTCAGACAGTTATCTAAAACTGAATGGAGATAAAACAGAGGTGTTGTTTGTAGGGAACAACCCCTCCCTCTGGAATATACTCAACTGGCCAGTTGAATTAGGACTGCTTCCGGCACCTGCTCCATCAGTCAAGAGCTTAGGGTTCTGGATTGATGAGATGCTATGGAAGTCCAGGCGAAACAGTTGGCAGCATGTTGTTTCTGACTTCTTCGCGCTCTAAGAAAGTTTTTTGGCTGGCCTCCAGTCTAGCTACTCAGAATAGCAGTACAGGGTTTTATCAACTCACTCCTAGACTACGGGAACTCCCTTTAATTAGGCAGTCCCAAATCTGTTACCAACCGACTGCAGGTAATACAGAATGCAGTTCATCTACTCATGCTTTGTCAGCACTTCACTTGCTGCCAATCCGGAAGAGGATACAGTTTAATTCACAAACATCATTGTGAATTGTCACCAAAGTTCCTGGTGCATTTAATTGGCACATAATATCAGACAATGTGATAAATCAAAATGTACTTTGGAGAATTAGAGGGGCTTTTTATACAGTTTGCAAGTGGACATGTTTGAAATGTATTTTGTTCGAATACGTTTTGCAGATTTCTGAAATGTTTGGTGTAACATACTTTGTTGTTTTTTTGTTTTTTTAAGATCTGTGTACCTTCATAACAATAAACTTTCTGATGCCAGTTTACCTGAGCACATGTTTAATGGGTCGGACAATGTGGAAATTCTCATACTGTCCAGCAACTTCCTGAAGCATGTGCCAAAGAATCTACCTGCAGCCTTGTACAAGCTACATCTCAAGGTAACAAAAGCAAGCTGCATGCATGAGAGTGCATTCATGTATTTACAGGACTGATTTTTAGGGTTGAATTAATCAAATTCCCTCTGCAAATATTGCAGATATGATAATAACAGTTATAGTCCAGCAAATCTATGAATTTTTACCTCATGCGAGATGTTTCAGATTTCAGGCATGTTTACATCACAATCTGCTGTACTTCTGTGCTTTTCAATTCCACGAAAATGGGCAGTAGAATAAGTTATTCCCTTCCATCATTCGACAGATTAATTCTGTGGAGGCTACATCTTCGTCTGTGCCAAGATTAATATTAAGGGTGCACAGTGTTGTTAATGTTAAGGGTGCATCAAACAATAACTAAAAACATGGTGCGGATCGTGTTTGATAGGACTTACTAGAGGGTAAATACATAGTACAGCCTTCACGGAGCAATATATTAGGAGGAGCAAGGGCATGTTGAGAGCCAGAGCACAAATTTGGCCCTGTCTGGCTACTACATCCACGAGCAATGATACAAAGGCCACACGTACTGCATCATGGGAGCCACCTCATAAGCAAACACTCAGCTAAGTAGCCCCAAGTTGCGTAGGTCTCCACAAATAGCCTCTTGTCTTCTTCGTAACCAGCTTCGCAAGCAGACATAAAGTATGAGATTTGACACGTTTATGTCGCCAAACCTGAGAGGAGAAGCGAATGTTGACTGGTCCTTCTAAATGGACAAAAGTGTCTGAAACAGAAAGAACCATCTTTGTAATCTTTATTAAAACATTGGAATGTTGGGAGCTCAATTGAAGACAATGGAGTGCCCAGAGCATAAACATTCCAATGTTTGTTCACTGCTGTTGCTGTGAACATAGGCCTCACAGAGCCCGAGGGGATTTCAACCACCTAGGGCTCCTTGAGGCCTTTGTTTTACAAATTAGAACATTTGGCCCTCTAGGGGCGGAATGTTCTAATAGCCTTAGCGTGCCTTTAATGCTGGAGCGGGCCTTTAATTTCTACAGTGATTTAGAAGATTTCTCCCCAACCAAGTGCAAGCACAGAAAGTGTGAAGTACCTGTACAGCTAGGGCGAAATTTATCAAGGTTTTGCATCACCCTTGCTCCACTCAAGGGGGCGTAAGGGAAATGCAAAACCTAAGTGAAGTTTATCAAGCCATGTAAGGTCACCTTGCATGGCCCTGCATGACTTGTTCAATCTAGAGTAATGCAAGGCAGCACAAATTGGTGCCTTGCGTTACTCTGCCCCAGGGAAGTGTTACATGGGTGCAGCGTGGGTGTTCCCATGCATCCACCCATGGATTTTGGTGCATTGTCAGATTTACCATCAGTGGTAGACCTGGGAATGCATAAAAATGGTATGCCAGCTGAAGCATGACGAGGAGAAATATCTGTATTTCTCCTCGTTTTTAACTCTTTCTACATGTTCTGCATTCTACATAGAAAGGACATGCCTCTCTGGATTATTTTTATGCATGAAGGAGTCCTTCCCTGAACAAAAACAACCCTGCCTACATCACAGACACCCTTGCGCAATGGCGCAAGGGTGCCTGCGATGGCACTTGTTAGCCACAAGTTCTCCAGCGCTTTGAAAGGATCAGAATGTGCTGTATAATGTTAAATACGGCACATTTCTGCCCTTTTACGCAGCACATATGAACAAGGTGACTTGCTGCATTGCGCAGAATGAAAAAATTATAAATTTGGACTATAGTTTTCACCAAAAGCCCCCTACTGAAAGAGCAATTTCGGTAAGACCATGAAATGTGACTATAGGACAGAAAGCCAGGCATGGCCTTCAGGTATTCTCAATTGCAAGCCAAAGGAAGCTCTTGGCAGAGGAATGATTTTAACCACAGCATACCTTACCATATTCACACTGACACCTCACTCTATAGCCCAAAGGGGGAAAACAGGTGACCAGTTTGAAGTATCTTCTCCTTGCTGAACAGAAAGCGGTGTTTATTTAAAAAAAGACAGGCCCAGATCATTGCTTAGGAACATCAAACATGTGAGTTGGTTTGAGCCTCTTTTCAGTCTTGCTACAAAACCCAGAACTGGTGCTTCCTAGACTAGCTCCTGCCAGAAAATGGAAGTGCTGTAAAATATAGGAGTTGACAGGGTGGGAATTTTTAAGGAATAGTGTTAAGGTCACCGCCCAGTCACTGCATCTACATATCACCTGCAACTCTAAATGCTACTGGAATCTGGAAGACTAGAGGAGAATGTGGATAGTACATTTCCTGCACCTAAAGAAGGACTGAGAAAACCTGCTTCCTTCTGACTATCCTAAAGACCATACTCTGGCTCAGAGAATCTGATCTTATGGAACTCCACAGGGAGAAGAGGACTGAGGACATCTTGGAAGAAGAACCTGCTGGCCAATAGAACTCAATTTTAGTTTGAGCCCTTGTTATTAAACGCTTTTGAAGAGTGCCAGTCACTGCTATCTATTGGCTTGTATATCGAAAGCGTGGAACCTTTGTGAATGACCAGAAAGAATATATTCAGCTTTTTGTGGAGTTGGGATGTAAACATTCTTTTTAACTCCTGGAGGAAAGGTCTAAGGTGCCAAGTCTACCTTACAAAGAGACACATTGAGCAGGGAAGATTTCCTAGTTGATCCTACTCAAAGCTTTCTACAAAGCCGTTTGAAGCTCTTGCAAGAACGCAAAAGCCAAATATCTAACCTAGTGGAGTTCTCTGAAGATTTTTATATTCCCAATTGTTTTCTATGGACTTTCTAAACTGTGACTTCAAAAAATAATATCTTCTGATCTCTTTAACCAACTTTTCTTACTTCGGTGTTGTTTAAAAAAAAAATACCTTTTTTTACTAATTTCTTCTGGGAATATTAACTGTTTTATTTCATGAATTTATTTAATGATGTTTCGGTGCTTCTGTATATTACACACATTCATTCTCTGAAAAAAAAACTGTCTCTTGAGACAGGCTACGAGTTAAGTGCCGATTCCACACAGAAACGTTCTTTTATCATTTTAGGCACAAGATTGTTTACCTTTGTGGGGCCTCTTCCTAACTAGTTTAACCTACAAGCTCCATCAATGGTCTCATTACTGCTTAATCAGTTGGGGAAAAGCAGGGTCATCAAGAAAGCTGAACTAAAAGATTGGATGGCCAGGATTCTTCAAAAGTACTTTCATAACCACATGACTGGTTTAATGAGATGCTGTTTCTGTACGCAGAGTAGACATTTAGACGAGCAAGCCTTTTATATAGTTAATATAATCTTGGGCTTAATCATTGTCACCAAAAGGTAGCGTTCATATTTCTCACATACGGGGGGATGATACATTTGGTTGCAGCATTATGCGCTTTCTGCAGTCTGTCATCAAATTCCATTATTTGCCTACCAATTATCCCACTCATAAACAACTGTAATTGAAATATTTTTACAGTCTGTAACTTGAAAATGCTAATTTTGGTTGTAGAGTAACAAACTCGAGAAGATCCCAAAAGCGGCCTTCAGTCATCTCAGAGGCCTTCGGGAACTTTACCTGCAGAATAATCTTTTAACGAATGAAGGCATGGATAATGAAACTTTCTGGTAAGACTTTTCCTCCAGTGACAGGTTGATTCTGCAACCATGGTTGTAATCGCTTGCACTATGTTTGCAGAAAAGTATCATCTTGCTTAGAGAACTTTACAAGTCCTGCTATGTTGTACTAATGCCTGTATACGGTATTTTCTAATCTACAATCCTGATTACAATTTCATTTAGTTATATGTGTGACAAATCTTTTTTCCTTTTACTTTTGTAAAAGACAAACTGTGGGTGGGAGTTGTATTAGCCAGAAAGTTGACAGGAAGTATTATCAAATATTGATGCAGTCTAATATGGAAAAGAAGCTAAGAGTTGAAGGTTTTTATCTGTGCATCAGATGTAAGCTAAGCTAAGGGGTGAACAAGTCTGGGTCTTAAGCTTCAATTACTGTGGTCATGAAGAATAGTGACCCCTGGTAATAGTGTCAAATGACACTAAAAGATAACACATGGCCAGCAGGTGGACATTACAATCATAAAGAATAACTAACACATCACTTGCATTGAGAGAGTTTGTTGCACCATTGGAATAGCTTGGTTAGTTGTCTCTAAGTACCTTATGCTAGCAGATGTATAGCTGCAAATGGTTGGCAAACACAAATTTCCCTTATTTTACTATAGATAAAAATACCACATCCCTAATGAAATGATTAATGATGGGTACTTAACCTTTCTTGAGGGCTTCTGGGAGTTGCTTTCTCAGGTCAGATTGGATGGGATTGATAGCATATTGTGAGCCTTATCATTGTCGAAATGACTGACATTTGATCAGATCTCTAAATAAAGCTGCTAAATGTATCAGTAATGGCTAGTGAATATGAGCTACTATGCCAAGGAAGGGGGTGACAATATTTTACCATCTGGAACAGCACTTGTCTAAATGAAACCATATCTGTTTGATTTTTTATTTAGTTATAGTGCAGTGACATTGTCTTTGTATGATTGTTAAATGGTGTGAAATTAATATGCAGGTTAGATCATGTGTCCAGCTTTTCAAGTGCCAGGCTTTTCTCATCTTTAAAAAAAGGAGAAATGTACATTGGAGCTGGTTCAATTTTCTTCTTTTGATAGATAGGGGAGATAAGGGGCCTCTGATGGTGAGTTTGATGCATTTTTAGTGGGAGATGAGAGCATCAGTGTCACGGTGAGTGGAAAAAATATTGTATGGATTCTACCCGCCTGGTATGATGACGAGGAAGACCTGTGTGGGAATGGTTGGAATTTGTTCTGGCTTACCTTTTCTTAAGTGCTCCAGTTTTAGGAGAAGGGTACCTCTCAGTGGCTTGACCAGATGATGAGCGATTGGTTTTAGTAGTGCAGGAAGTCTTCATGGAGATTGTACGGTTTAACATATTATCTGCTTTGTGGGAGGGTCAAAAGCGTTCTCTGAGGGTGGTGTAGTAATCTCTGAGGTTGGTGTGGGGAGGCCACTCATCTGGAGAATCATACCTTTGTTATTCAGGCAATCTGGGTCTGGCTTTAGTGCCATATCATGTCCCTAAGATGTTTGTTCAGTTCTGGCGTCAGATTAGTACAATCTTTGAGGCACTGATAAATAAGCATATGTAAATAAGCAGGAAGAAGGCAATCTTCCCAGATGCTATTGAGTGTACTATGCTAAATTCATGGGACAATCGATTGTGCAAATTCGGTTTCAACTCTCATCTTCCTTACTAACAAAAGAAGGTATCCAGGCAGACTGGAGTATTTGTTGTCCAGGCTGAAAGTTAATTACAACTAGGTTTCATTGCTGCTGGAAGGGTTCAGTCTTGGAGAAGAGTCTATTTGATGCAAGCGTACTTCACGATCTTTAAGGGTAGTGGGAACTAGGATGCTTGCAAGATGCTCACTTATTAGGTGCAGTGACAAACAGACCAGTTTTCTTCCAATAGGAGAAGATGATGGGAAGAAGGTGAGATATTGCAGAGGAATGCATACTGCATTTGATGTGGAAAGAGGAGATAACAAAAACATCTTTGTCATCTTCTAAAGTATCCCAGTGAGGGAAGAGGGAAGTTTATTGCTGAATTATACGCTTGGCGGAAAATGTATGTAAAGACTTAAGAAGGTATAGGTCCGTCAAATGTGAGTGGAAACTAAATGGATCTTTGATCAGAACTGTATAACAGATGATGTTACATTGACCAGTCTACTATGCATCTATGTGTTAGATAAGTGTATTCCTATAAATAGTGTGAATCTGCAAAATGTAACTGCTTTTTCTCGGGTGACACTTTTGTGCAAGACCACGAAGTGCACTGCATTGAAAGCAACCCAAGATTGCATTTTTCTTATTATAGATCCCACAGGATTCTACCTGAAACAATATACTACTGGACATGCACAAAATGTGACGGAAAGTCCTCACACACCACCAGGTGTTATGCTTTATCATAGGATGGCACATTGTTTTTAATCTTTATATATTACGGGTCTGTTCTTAGGTTGAAGGGCCTCCCTGTTTTCAGGTGTAGGTCCACTCTCCATCAAACCATGTTTTAGGAGAGCATGGGGAGTCCTGTGATGAAGCATGACACCTGGTGAACTATGAGGGCATACTGTCACATGTTTGTGTATGTCCAGTAGTAGATTGTTTCAGGTAGACTCCTAAGGGATATATAATATACAACATGCGATCTAGTGGCTTTGTTGTGTTAAGAAGTAATGGACAAAAGGATTTTCCCATCATGATGCTACAATGACATCAATTACAATTGTAGCTGGTGGGCTAGGACTTTTCAAGCCTTTGCGGGACATTAGAAGGGCTCTCTGTGCTGGACCACAATGGTTTATAGGCCTGTCTTCATAGATTATGGATTTGGTGCCATGCAATTGCCAGAGTCTTTATGTAAATTCGATGGCTTTCTCTGTGCTGGAGTTGGGGGTTGTTGGGATCACCATTTCCTCCTACAGTCAAAATGAGACAGTGGAAAGTGCACGTGGACGGTAGGACAGCTTCCATTTTTCAGTAGAAGTAGCATTAATAGCCACTTATAAATCATAGCCTTGAAGCAGTATTTCTGCATAGGGGCATGTTTTAAAAAATTAGCTGAAAAATGAATGATAAGCTCATTCATGTTTTTTGGGGCCACATTACATACAATGTGTGTGGGTCCAACAGGCATGTGGCCAACTTTTTTGAGCCCCAGGGGTCTTTTGAATTACAGAAGGGGCTGCAGACACTTGCGTGGCTCATTCTGTAATACAGATAGCACTGGCACACAAGTAGCAGAAGTTCTATCCTAAAGGGGTGCTTCTTCATTTACTGCAGATGTGGTCTCATACAGGTGAGGCTCTAACTTTGCCTGTGCACCACCGCCATGTTATGGATGCAGGCACAGAGACAAAGAGCCTGTCAGGAGGTGCAATGACTATGTGCTAGAATGAAGTGGCTCACAATATGTGTACCCTGTGGGGTGCCCCTTTGAAAGGGAGTCCTATTGACCCCATCAGACATCCAGTTGCAGGCAGGCGCAGTCATTTCTTCGCCCGCTTGTAGAGGAATCTCTGTCCCTCTTTAAAGTGCAGGCTGGGTGCCATTTTTCCATACTCCGTTGCCCCAAGGACAAGTTTGCTTCTGCTCTTTGGTCAGGGCATTATCAGCAATGGGGTGTACTGTCTGTATTTGCATGGCACCCCTAGTTAAATGTGTGCTGCAATACAAACGGGCACAGTCCACTCTTACTGTAATATGGTCCATCGTTTAATGTATATGTTATGCTATAGTGAACAAGCACTAGCACAGCATTATGTGGTAGGAAAAGACTAATATGTACACTGACATGTTTTTTGTTTTAAAGGCACCTGCCAAGCCTTGAATGTTTGGATTTATCCAACAATAATCTTACACAAATCCCTTCTGGTTTACCTCGAAACATAGTCCTGCTACATCTTGAGAAAAATGCCTTGAGGACTATCCCTGCTGATGTGTTCACTCAGATTAGAAATCTTGAGTATCTCCTGCTCCACAACAACAAGCTAAGGGCCAAGGGAATACACCCTCAAGCCTTCCAAGGCCTGAAAAAGTTGCATACTGTTCACTTGTATAACAACATGCTGGAAAGGGTGCCGAGTGGGCTACCACGACGTGTCAAAAGACTTATGATTTTACATAATCTGATAACCGGGATTTCCAAAAATGACTTTGCCTTTACTTACTACCTAGAGGATCTAAACCTGAGCTACAACAAAATCATCAGCACCCAAATTCACCGTGAAGCTTTCCGCAAACTGAGAGTGCTTAAATCGTTAGATCTTTCTGGCAATAACCTGAAACTTTTGCCCTGGGGTTTGCCAAAGAACTTGGAAATTTTGAAGCTCAGGAATAATGAAATTAGCTCTATACCCAAAGGTTCTCTTTCACAGATGTCAAAACTGAAGGAACTCAACTTGGGTAACAACAAATTGAAGATCAACTCCATCTACACAGGAGCATGGGCCGAACTTGACAATCTTCAGGTAAACGTGTAACTTTGCCCTATGGGTCTTTTGCACTGATGGAGTAATGTGTTGTGTTCCTGTAGAGTTTGTGCCCAGCATACTTTGTCCTGATATATTGTGAAGCGAAATATATTTACATGTGTGTTGTTGTCACCAAACCAATCAGCATGTAATGTTCTCACCAGAGGGCCTGACATCTAATAATCTTGAAAGCATATGCCTGGGTTTTTGCAATCCTGTACTGCATGAGTGTGGAACATGTCACTGAGAACCACAATTACATATGTGATTTATGATTTTTGTGTGGAGAGCCATCGAAAGTAAGATGTATACCATTACTAAGTACTTCTAGTGTGATCAGCAGATTAGTAATTTGAATCCTGGCTAGACCACCTTACTCTTTTAGCATTCCTAAGTGGAAAAATGAGTACTATTTTATTGGGAGATAGTAATCATAGTAACACCAGTTATGTACAGCCCTTAGAAATAACAAGACTCTGGCTACTTTTTACGTCAGGCTCTGGTGATGTTTTAGGTTGAGCAGTTGTGGAGAGCGTTTTGTGATAATCTTGTTGTTGGGCAAAGTTTACCACTTTCTTCATTAACTGCTTTTATGAATTATGCACTTGAAATCCTAGCCATGCTGTCAAGTTTGAAGGTGTGTGTGTGATTGGAAACAATACATATTGAAGTCAAGTCTGCATTGTGTATTTATTGTGAGTTAATGGAGGGACAAAGCAGGAAGAGTTTATGGAGGTAGGAGAAGTAGCAGTATTGATTAGGGAAGATGTTCTCTTTTGTGTGGCTTGCCCCTCCTCGTGTCTTCACCACTGCATCGGTCCTGTATTTTAAAAACTTAACTCTTGATGGCATGTGTATTGAGGTATGTGAGTGCCTAGTAAGAACTGTGAAAAAATCATATTAAATGTGTGAATGAGTTTGCTTTCTTTGGCTTAACTATGTCTTTGGCTGCTTGATTTGGGGAGTGTTAGTGTCTAGTTCTACTTGATATATGGATAGATTCCTTTGTAAAGATACAGTTGTGAGTACACAAAATTCATGACGTGTAAATGTCTGTTTTTTGCTTTTTCATTGTTAACTTGTGATATTTTGCACTGTCCCGTTATATAATTAATGGAGCAATTGAATAACTGACCTAAATATTGTCACAAAAAAGAAGACAATGACCACTCTTCCTTTAGCCAAGCGACCTTTGTCCATGCAGCTGTTGGCAGTTCAGCGAATTATGCCCTTCTTAGGTCTTGCCTACAGACAACTTTAGCTTCATCACGCAACACACATCACTCCACACAACACAATACACAAAACGAACACAGATATAAATATACAGGGAGGGGCTTTAGGCAGTAGGCATAAGGGGTACCTCTTAAGAGACCTATATTGCTTTTGTCACAAGAATTTATCCAGAAAACATTTACATAAGAAAGGATGCTATAGATAGAAGCCAAGACTTGTAAAAATTACAAAAACATTATTTTATTTTATTTTCTTTTGTCTTTTTTGAATTTTACTTTTTTAGATATTTATACATGTATACATTTTATTTTATCTCATAACAACACAATCAGAAATTGATACATATTCACTATACATTTTATAGGTTTCAAAAAGTGCAATTGAAACAAATGTGCCCCTAACAGTATTGTGTCTTGCTAACATACATACTCTCACACATACCTCTCATACATCTACATTCACTATTCTCTATAAAATTACATAGAAACAAGGAAACAGGATTTTACAAAATGAAATAATAACCCAAAAGGTGCATGTGGTGGTTTACTGTTGGTACATGACATTAGAGATTCCACCAGTTAATCATTGATCTGTGTATTATTGACCAATCCTTAGTGCATTGTCCAGATCTTTTTGGAGTGTACAGGGAGGGGCTTTAGGCAGTCCCTGTCAGCCTTTGGCTACTGTGCTTCAGCCGGTTTCAGGCATTGACTCCCGGGAATGTTCATCAGCGTTAGTATCAGCCAGGGCCGGACTGGCTGCAGCGGGCACCGAGTATTTCCCCAGCAGACCGCTAGATTGGGGCGGTTTTGGACTCCGGAGGGGCTGTTTTTAGGTCTCGCTGAACCAGCGCATGCCCTGCTCCGAGACATTTAGTAATCAGGGTTTTCAAAGTGCTGCCTGGTGGCCTATCGCTTGCTTTCATGCGAGCATGCACGCGCGCAGTCGCCATCTGCTTCCTTTTCAGCACAGCCGCCTTCTGTCTTTCCTCAGTCACACAACTTGATCGCGATCACTTTCACTTTCGCGCTGCGCGGCTGTGTCACTTTCACAGCCGCGCGGCCAATGCTTGTTAACCTAATTCCCCGGATAACTGCATTCGCCCTTCCACAGACACCCGTTTGCACTTACCCACCCTAGTCTCTTTTTCATACATTTCCGCCTACATTTCCTCCTAGAATTAGAGGTTCACATCTCCTTTGTGTCTCTGTGTACCTTCATATATGCCCCCAAACTCCCTCTAACACCAAAGTACTATCACTGACCTCAATGTGACCTCTTCTATACTCTATGGCCCACCCTTCATACTATTTCCAAGGCCTCCATAAATGGTTTCCATGCCAGCTGAGCGCAAAGCAGGCATCCGCAGACCCTGCGCCCTCCCTACGCCCTCTAATTCACCAGCCCCCCCCCGACCCCCGCCCCTCTCACCCCTGCCAGGACTTGGCGTGGTCACTGCTGCTTTTAACCCACACGAGTTCAAGAGTTTAAGTAAGTGACAAGGGCTGGGAGGCAATTCTCAGAGCGGAAACGTGCAGCCAGCAGTCTGTGCACCAATCACAGCCCGAGGAGGGTGGGCCACACAGGGGGTGGGGTGGTGCATCTGCACCATCACACACCACACAAACACAGGGGTGTGTAGGCGGCCCGCTGTACAGAACAGGCAGGTACTACACAGCCATGCTGCAGCCCACTCTGTACAAACAACACAAACACACAGATGTGCAGCAGAAACGCAGTACAGAAACACAACACAGCCATGCTGCAGCACACTTTGTACAAACAACACAAACACAGAGAGACGTGCAGCAGACACGCAGTACACAAACACAGCACACACAACACAAACGTGCGTGCTGCAGCACACACTGTGCTAACACGAACACAGAGGTGTGCTGCAGGACATCAAACAGAAACACAGGAGTGTGCAGCAGGACACGCCACATTAAAGCACAATATGCACAACACAAATATAGAACATTAAACACAACTGCACAGGTGTGCAGTAGACACGCTGCACAAAAACACAACAGGAACTAAACAAACATGCATGCTGTAGCACACTGTACAACAACAAAAACACATAGAGGTATGCAGTAGCACATGCTGTACAAAAACACAGCAGGCACAACACAATTATGCTGCAGCACAATGTATATACAACACAAACACACACAACACTAAACATAATCCCACAAAATGCATGAACAAGCACACTCTACACAGAAGCACAGGCATGCCACAGCACCGTATGCAGAAGCAAATAAAACTCACCACACACACACAGAGGTGTGCAGTAGCACCAGGTCTGGACTACGGTGCCCCCGTCCCCTGTAAACCTGTGTTTGGCCTCACAGCCACAGTTTCAAATCACAGTGGGTCCACTCAGCCTTTCATATTTCTGAGGTCAATAACATGAGTACCATTGAGGTGGGTAACGTTACGATATTCTCAAAACGGTAGTCCTGTTAAGCCAAATATAAATGTAGGACTACAAATCCTACAATGAATAGCAAACACCTGGCCTGAATGAGCCCCTTCCACAGAGTCAGTAAACCTGAGCCCTCTGAGACACACGACTCAAACACACGAGAGTAGTAAAGCACACAGCATAAACACAAAAGGGGTTGCAGAAGCCAGTTCAACAGGAAACAGGCCAGGTTATGCAGCACCCTATTCTACAAAAGCACATGGCTGCCAAGTAGCCCCAAGTCATATATGGCACCTTTAGACAGCCCTGGCGTTTAAACTGCCTGCCCTCAGCATGCTGTTATATTTGAGACCAGCAATGTTTATAAGTGAAACTGCACTGATGACGTAGAAGTCAGGGCTGCCCAAGAATATCATATATCTGACATCTGGTCAAATGGCAGCTACAATACAAACAAGCATTGGCATAGCCAATAGGTCTCGCATTTGGGAACTTTTAAGTGTTTAGCCATGCAACAGTTGGTGTTGTTGCACCAAGGATATTCTGCTGCATAACTAAATACTTATAGGGTCCAAAAAGCGAGACCTATTGGCTATGCCAATGCTCGCTATTACCGGGGACCGGTTGCAATATTGGTCTCTTGTAACAAAAACAGCAGCAGTATTTTCCATGCGCAATCTTCCCCCACACCCTCCATCCCGGCCGGTCCGACTCAATTGCCAGGGCCGGTTTGTGTTCCTAGTCCGGCCCTGGTATCAGCCCACAGATTAAGTGGCTGTGAACATCTGTTTGAAAATAATGCACTTCAGGGATTAATGTGTCTCACAGCAATTTATGTAGGCAAACAATCACATCGAAGCTTTTCAAAAACAAGAATAAGTCTTGCCCACGGTAATGGAGTCCTTTTTCAATTACCACTTTTATACAGAAGCCTAAATTGGCCATTATGCAGCATTGTGAGAACTGTAGTTTAAGACATAGATTAAAATAAATTAATGTAAAAGTATAAAGCTGAAAATACGTCACATGCACCTAAAAGCAATGTTTTGCATCACATTTGTGTTAGCCTTTTCACTTTATTTTATCACAGTTACTCCCAAAATATCCAGGGCAGTTCTATGCAGCTAATAGTACGATTTTCTTTTTTAATTTCAAAGTATTTTATTAAGAAATTTTAGCACATAGAGTTGTCTTCGCTTTACCATCGCGGGGTAACAACACAAACTGGCTGATCTTGCCCAGGTCTACATGTTTGGCTGCCCCTCTTTCCACTGTCCTACTATACGAATGAAAGTGATTGAGAGGAGATAGATAGACAGAAAGAAGAAGGAGAAACAAGAAGAGGAGGAGAAGGGTATTGCACCAGATGAAGTGCCTGCTCGCATCTCTAATCTGGCCTGCTGGAGGTTGCTTTGTGGGCGTTCGCCCTTGTACAGTTGTGTTCACAGGGGTTCGTGGGGGTCTAAGTATTCATCCAGCGATGCCCACATTCCCCTGGTTGCTGGTCTCCAGGGAGAATTCCGTAGTGCGATACTGTCTGCGCCCCTGAGATATGTTATCCAGTTGAGCCACCCCTTGAATGACGCCTTAGCTGTTTCCTTCCATTTGAATATATAATAACTGCAAGAAAAAGACAGACAGACCTTCAGAGGCCTTGTAGACTCTTTTGGGAGCAACATGTGGATGTGAGAAGTCTGCATTCAATCAGCAGGTAGATATTGTATCTTATCCATAGGAAATAAAAGAACATTTCTAGGTAAGGGTGTTTCAATAAAGTCCTACTCACCCTTGAAAACAGTTTTTTTTATTTCAAGGCCATGTAGAATTATTTCAGAAGGCGTATCACGTGTTCAGTAGAGGTTTTGTTCAAGATTTTGCAAAGGTATGTGTTTCATAGCGTGCAACTGGTGTATAGCTTGAGTGGCTTCATAAATGACAAAGGGGTAACTCAGGACATCTAGGCACTATCCGCTGCGTAACTTAAAGTCCTTAAATACTGTTAATGCAGGAGTTGTGCCTAAACACCCACTGTTTACAGTATACCAATTCTCTGAACAACTGCGTTTAAGAGGTACGTGGCTTTGTGCATTCTTATTTCTTTTCTTACGTTTATATGTTGCTTTGCAAAAATTTCAGTTTAAGGTCCAGATAACAAATACTTGATAAATAAAGATACCATAGGGTATGCTATTTATCAGGTGCGACAAATAGCACCTATTACGAGTCTATGGAAAATAACATGCAGATGTTGGTGTTTAATCCACCAAAATCCTCATGGTCCAGTAAATACCATGCACATTTCCCCTGTTAAATTTCGGCAGGTTTGAAAAAGTGTGAGGGATCTAACACCTGTGATCGACAATTATCGGATGGGTTAAATACCTTTTAACTCATAATTCTGACCTGTGCATAAATACGGGTTTACGTACAGGTTGGAATTAACTGATCACCTCGTAATCAGGGTCAATAAGTCGAGAGTACAATACATATCAAATCTACACCTCAATTATTCAGAAACAGTGCCAAATAAGGATGATATTTCATTTTGAGCAAAGATCAAATTGTAGTTTGTTCGATAGATGGAATACCTGATTTAATTTTGCTTTAAGCAACGAGGGTAGTAAAACAAGGAGATGGATGCTTCTAATAATTATTTTTGATTGCAGTTTGTATTAGATTTTTCTTATTGGTAAGGCTGTCACGCCGTGTAACACCTCAGAAAATAGGCTTTTATTTAAAAATGCTCATATTTTTATGGGTTTATGTCAGATTATTATGATTCTGAAAAAAAATGTATTTTAGAGAAGGTGAATTTTAATTGGAAAACTGAAATGTTGGCAGCTCCATTGAAGGCAATAGAGTGGCTAAGGGCCGTATTATGACTTTGGCGGTGTTGGTGCGCTCCAAGACCACCAAAGCCATTAAAGACCGCTCACCAGAGTATGACAATTTTTACTCTGGCGAGCGGTTCTTTGGCGGTCCCTCTGCGGGCCTTTGAAAAAGGCACAGCAATGGTAGTATCAAAAGCAGTCCCTTCAGGGCATGGACTATTAAGTCCATGTCCATCAGGAACTGGGGGTGCATGTACACAGGGGGGCACAACATGTGTTGCACTGCATGCACCCCATCCGCAGAGGCAACAGGGGGTACTGAAGGGCTCCCTTTCTTTCCTCACCACCACACTTTTCATGGCGGTTGCACAGTCATAAAAAGTGTGGGGTGAGGAAACTCCTAATATGCTTGGCAGTGCTGCAGCGGCACTGGCAGCATATTAGAGGGCTCAGACCGCTGCACCACCACCAGGGATTGTGGATCCCTGGTGGCCCCCCGTTTGGAAGAACTTTAAATGGTGTTACCCATTTTATTGTTAATCCAAGTCCTGTGATTGCAAACAATATTGGTTTCTATGTTTAAGGGCTGAGATCCAGAAATTCACAAAAGTGAGCTGGAGAGAAAGTTCACTCTCCCAAGACCTCTGAAAGTGCGGCTGCTGGGCAATTGCCCACGTTGGCCATGCCTTAAAATGTCTCTGCGGTAAAGATAAAATGAGTGAATTCTGGGTACCTGTCACTACTCATATCAACCACATTCATGATTCATTTATTTTTTAATTTACATTTGTTACTAACTGAAAATAAAAAGGATACAGCGAGGCAGACACAAAAGAAGGCTGAAGGTAAATAATAATTTAAGAATGAAAAAAAAGCATACAAATGTAATACAGTGTTGCACACCACGGCAAACATAGGTGGAAAAGTACATCATTAGCTTATGACGTGACTCAGTATATAAATAAAATAAGTAAAAATGTAACCCATATAATCCACGCCCAATAAAAATAAAGACCATTAGATGCTTATGCAGGATAAAGCATTTCCAGTCACTCTCGCCCAGATTTTTTCTGTCTGGCTTTTAAGCAGGCTTTTTTCTGCACATCAGACATAACATAAAAACAGAGAGGTGCTTTTAGTCAGCGAACTTCATCCATTGAAACTTTAAGTAGTCAATCACATTTTGCCTCCAGCCACCACTCCATAGAGAATGGAGCAGGACAGCCCACTTTAGCGACTGACACGTGACTGCACAAAACCTGTTCACGTTGTTCATTCACATCTGGTGAAATAGTTCCTTCCCTCAGTGACACATCTGGCTGAAAGTGTGTTTCACTTTATTTATTTTTATAGTTTATATACCGGCTGTTTATTTTTGTCTGTACTGTGCAATGATGATTCCATTTCTGGCTCCATTTTGAAGTTGCTGTCATGAAGTGTTTAAGTAACCTTATAACAATGTGGCTGCCTGCAATCTGAGTTCTTGACAGTTAGTCAGTGCCTCTGCCTGATTCTCAAAAAGCGATTAACATTGTCTACAGAAGAATTTCTCCAGCTAAACAGGTCTTTGGTTCAGTATAGCTATCATAAACTAGACCCCATGAGTTCTTTCCTCATGTGCAATTCTTGTAAACAGAAGGTGGGCGACTAGAGTTAGCAACACGTATGGATACATTATAGCACTCAAATGATAATGGCAAAACATGGCATATGAATCAGATTAGCTGAAAATCACTTTTCAATCATAAACCTGAGTTGTTTGCTTTTCTTGAGGAAACTCAGCCAGAGGCGCTATTTCTTACAGACAACTGAATTAGAGAGCAATCCATGCCTGCTGATTTGGTGGCCCTCCCACAGGGATACACTACAGGTAGATTTCACCGGCAAAACAAAATGGGCGGAGGGGTTGCCATAATTTTTAAGGATGATTTGAAAGGGAATGTTTCCCCTATTAACATTCCTGGGTGTGAGAGTCTTTCCATTTCAGCAGAATTTTCCCCAACCTTTACCATTTCAGGGATATTGGTGTACTGCCCCCGGAACCGGCTACCCAGTACATTCACGCTGCGCTGGATATTGTGGCAGAACAAAGCCTACATTTTGAGGATAATTAATGCAAATGTGCAATTAATCTTGTACAGGATCATTCTGCCATTCAGCTCACACAATTGGAAATGTGTCCCAGACATAAAGAAGGACATCTCCTTGATCCGATTTTTACTGCCATCGTTAATATGAGCTCAGAAAATCCTCTCCCAGTATGCTGGTCAGATCACTACATTGTGAGTATATAAGAAAGGGACCCCCTGAAACTAGTAGCAAGTTCCTAGGTCAGGGCACAATATTTATTCAAATAATAATCCTAGGCAACTATGGGGTCCTTAAACATATTAGGTACAATCGCGCAAAGAAATGTAGGCCCAACACAATAAGACTAATGCAGTGTACAGGAGAAATTAACAAAAACAGTATGGAGATAAGTATTATTCAATTATTTTAAAATGTACATAATATAAAAAGGGAGATTTAAAAATCACAAAAATATCACAGTTGATCATAAGAAGTTACAACAAATACATTCATATTATCCGTCGATAATCATATATGAAAAAACACAAATACAGTCATAAAAAACAACCAAGTGGGTTAAATAATAGTCTCTAGGCGCTTTTCGGCGTGACAACGCCTTCTTCGGGAGAACCACTTGAAGATTCTAAAAATTTGTGGGGAAATGCTTTGAATGCCAAGAAGCAGATGAAATTACAGGTAATTCATGAACAGAACAAAGTCCTATAAAGGGACTACTGTTTTAGCCCAAGATAAATGACGGTCTGATAATGTGCTCACAGTGAATTGGATAGGAATTACTTTCACTGCACCTTCCACAACCAGGCGAACCTTGATAAATATCCGGATTTAAACTATCAGGGTCAGTAGTTTCGACAGTTCTGGAACTGGACTATAGCTAAATATATAAAAATAACGGGAGGTAGATACTTAGTCTGTGACTTGATAATGTCGCCTCAAAAGAACCTGAAAAGGATGCAGATTCAGTATTCACATAATAGGTATTACGGGCATGGATGGCCACATAAACCCGATAAAGGTAATGTTTGCCTGGAGCACACAAAGCTTCTGCAGGGATTCCGGTAGAAAAATCACTACATTGTCCTGGTCTATCTCCATAGAGTAGGAAATAAAATTACCCCTGTCCAACAGCCAAGGTTCCGTCTTTGTTGGTCAAAATTGACTGCAGCAAGTTGGGTATCTACCCAATGAAATTCCATCCCCGAAATGAATGGGAAAATATCAGAAATGTATTAAAAGTTTGGGGATTGGATCAAGAACTCACTGGACAAACGAATTCCTTTGCAATTGCTTAAGATCACCCGGTCCCTGGCCCGAGCCCCCTGGTACACTATGCAACTAATGGAATTAAAAAAGAATGCAAAAGAATAGAAAGAATGTGGAGAACAGATGATTATGCAACCAGTAGCTTAAACACCAAAAAATCAGCAAAGAAATACCACTAAGCTATAAGAGACGCACGACCCACTTATCTCAGCACAAGGATTGGTAGTACATCAAACTCATCAAAAGAGCTATTTAAAATAGTCAATTCTTATATGACACCGACCAGGAGCATTCGGGCCCTTGCCTTCTGAGTCCCGCTGCAATAGGCTAGGACATTATTTTCTTGGAAAAGTTAATGCACCACTCTATGAGGGGAAACAAAGCCTAATGATGTTGCCAATGATCACCTTTAGGAAAGAATAGCAAAAGAGAAATTATCAGCCTTCCTTGAGGTTAGAAAGAAAGACATTGAAGTGCTTATAAAAACAGTAAAATCCAGATTCCCGTTAGGTCTGGCAACTTCTTACATATTTGTTATAGGAGAAAATGCAATCTTTCCGGTTTTGACTGAAATTTCCAACTGCTCACTTGAGAGTGGCATGCCGGGAAATATGCGATTGTGAGACCTCTGCTAAAGAAACCACCCTTACATCCTACATGAGAAGAAAACTACTGGCCAATCTCCTTACTTCCAAGCGTCTGTAAAATATGAGAATTTGTCAACAAACATCTCTCCTTATTCTTGGCGAATAATGGAATTTTACATCCAACTCAAATGGGTTTCCTTCCCGGAAGTAGTACAGCAACAGCACTGTTAGCGGTCACCGAAAATCTGTAAAAAAAACTCTTGATCAAGATTGGATCAGAGTGCAGGCTTTGATACTGCAATTCATCCAATCCAGAGATATGAAAAGGCTGGAATTACCAGTTTAGCCCTCAAATGGTTTGCCTCTTTTTTGAACAACAGAAGCTTTCAACTCTACGAGGAGCCTTTTTGTTCAGATTCACATCAGTTAAAGTGTGGGTCCTCAAGGGGTCATATTTGAGCCCTACACTATTTAATCTTTATGTCCGCCCGTTTGCAGAGATTATACATGCACATGCTTTTTCGATGGTATCATAAGCAGAAGACATGCCAATTAAAATCTTACTTACTTACTGATATAGTAGCAGTGTCCAGTCAACGAAATGCTTATTTAAAGCAAGTAGCAGATGGATGTCGTGAGCTGCCTGAAATTAAACAACGACAAAACTGAAGCACTACTAGTTGGCAATAACCTCTTAAATTGGGTTGAACTGTGCTGGCCTGACTAGCTTGGTGACCCTGCCCCAAAAACCAGAGGTAGAAAGTCCAGTTTTTTGGACTCACAATAAGAACTGCTGGGCTGGTTACCCGGCTTTAAGCGGAGAGTGGTAGTACAAGGGCTAACACATTTAGATTATGGAAATTCTGTTTATTTGGGAAGCCCTCAATCGGTGGTCAAAAGACTCCAAGTGGTATAAAATGCAGTGATACAGACTCTGCTGAAAATACTGAAACATTATGCAGCCTCACCCACCATGGCCTCTCCAAACTTAATGCCAGTATGCAAGAGGATATTGTTCAAGGCCCTTTGCAAATCACTACGATCTGCTGACCAAGGGCTCCTTACATTCATGTAGATCAAGAAAGCTAGGAAATAAGGGTGCTCATTCACTTATTTAGTTGCCAAATTATGGAACACTTTACCTGAAGCGTAAAAACTTGGGGTCACACTACGGTGCTGGTGGGACTGCCACTGACAGACCATTGGTGGAGGTCCCACTGACCCGGAGCCCTTCAGGCCGACCGCCATATTACGATGCAGGTAGTCGGACCCTTGACTGACCGACTGCCACCTCAGACAGGATCTACTGATCCTAATGGGACGGAGGTTAGAATCGTGATGCTGAATGGAGGCGGTACCTGCTCAGGCACCGCTGTCAGCATTATGAGGTCCATTCCCAACTGCATGTTCATGGTGGTCCCACTGCTGTTAAAAGACAGGTGGAAAGGGACTTTTGGGGCCCTGAATATGGCCCTCGTCCCCTGTAGTTTTTATGTAATGGCATATACCCAGGCAGACTTTAAACACAAAAGCTGGCTAAATGGTAAAATATAAACATAAATGTATACCAGATAAAAAGTAATGCAATGGACTGAAATGATATCAAAATAGATAATTTTTAATAAAAAGATCAATAAATACACTTATCACATAAAATACATAAAAAAAGATCAAGTGGCTCTTTTTTAAATATATATTAGAAGCACATCATGATACGTGAAAAAGGATCTTCGTTTTCCTTTTTATGAAGAATAGGACACACAGCCCTATTCTTCATAAAAAGGAAAACAAAGATCCTTTTTCACGTATCATGATGTGCTTCTAATATATATTTAAAAAAGAGCCACATGATCTTTTTTTATGTATTTTATGTGATAAGTGTATTTATTGATCTTTTTATTAAAAATTATCTATTTTGATATCATTTCAGTCCATTGCATTACTTTTTATCTGGTATACATTTATGTTTATATTTTACCATTTAGCCAGCTTTTGTGTTTAAAGTCTGCCTGGGTATATGCCATTACATAAAAATTGTTGTCCCTGACCCAGGAGTCGTATCCACATCAGGGGGTCCTTGTTACCTACAAGACCTCGTCCCCTGTAGGCCACTGGTAAGTGGCCAGAGGGGTTCACGTGGAGGCCCCCAAAACATTCATGCAATGTGTGTCAGGCACCACATGGTGCCTGGCACATGGTGCATGGATGTTTGGAAAAAAGCCCTTTTCTCCTGCTGCTTGTGCTGCAGCCATTTGCTGGGCCGCAGCACAAGCCACAGTAGAAAAAGGCAGTTTTGAACCGCCTACACAGCGGTCATATCGAAATGTGGTGGTTGGGACTAATGACTCCATGTCAGGCGGTCTCAATACCGCTGAGATCCGACTGCCATCATAATGAACCCCTAAGCTTCAAGAAACAGCTGAAGACTTGTCTTTTTACTTAAGGCATATGGATTCTGAGACTGGTATGACCTTTTAGTGCTGGGTGGCCCATTGGACAGCCATGAACTTTAGAAGTGCCAAGAAGAGAATAGAATAGTTGGGGATTTATTCTTGTCCTCTTCAAAAATAATGAAAATAAAATGAACGGTTTAGCCAAAATGTTTATTATTCAAAATTATGCTTAGTAAAATGACTGCTTTAGTGAAGGTTTTTAATTTAAAAACTTTTATTGCAATCATATGGCGTTCACATTTAGGTGACTGCATGTTATCTTTTTTCCATTTATATTTTGTGCATATGCTTGCAATAAAAAATACAAAAAAATTTAAGTCAAGTCAAGTCAAGTCAAAGAATTTATAAAGCGCACTACATACCCAGAGGGTCTCAAGGCGCTAGGGGAGGGGGGGAGGATTACTTGTCGAATATCCACGTTTTAAGTTGCTTTCTGAATGCTAGGTGGTTCTGGGTAAGGCGAAGGTGAGTGGGGAGTGAGTTCCATGTTTTAGCAGCCAGGTATGAGAAGGATCTGCCTCCCGTGGTGGTCTTGTTGATGCGAGGTACAGTGGCGAGGGCTTGGCTGGACGAGCGTAGATGGCGGGAGGGGGTGTAGAAGGACAGTCGTGAGTTGAGGGATTCTGGTCCGATGTCGTAGAGTGATTTGTGTGCGTGGGTTAGCAATCGGAAAGTGATCCTCTTATTGACGGGTAACCAGTGGAGGTCTTTCAGGTGGCCAGAGATGTGTTCGTTGCGCGGGATGTCTAATATGATCCTGGCTGATGCGTTTTGGATTCGTTGTAGTTTCTTCTGGAGTTTAGCGGTAGTGCCTGCGTAGAGGGTGTTTCCGTAGTCCAGTCGGCTCGTGACCAGAGCATGGGTGACTGTTTTTCTGGTTTCGGTGGGGATCCAGCGAAATGTTTTTTTGAGCATGCGGAGAATGTTGAAGCAGGATGAGGATACGGCGCTGACTTGTTTGTTCATTGAGAGTGAAGAATCCAGGATAATGCCCAGGTTCCGTGCGTGGTCTGTCGGGATGGGGGCTTTTCCAAGGGCTTCCGGCCACCAAGAGTCGTCCCATGCAGATGGGGATGTACCTAAGATGAGGACTTCTGTTTTATCTGAGTTCAGTTTCAGACGGCTGTGTTTCATCCATTCGGCAACTTCTTTCATTCCTTCGTGTAGGTTAGTTTTGGCGGTGCTGGGGTCATTGGTGAGAGAAAGGATCAGTTGAGTGTCATCCGCGTAAGAGATGATGTTGAGGTTGTGTTGGCGGGCGATGGTCGCGAGGGGGCTCATGTATACGTTGAAGAGGGTGGGACTGAGTGAAGATCCTTGTGGTACGCCACAGATGACTTCGGTGGCCTCGGACTTGAATGGTGGAAGGCGGACTCTCTGAGTTCTTCCGGTGAGGAACGAGGTGATCCATTCAAGTGCTTTTCCTTGTATTCCGATGTTTCTGAGGCGCTGTAGAAGGGTGCTATGACAGACTGTGTCAAAGGCTGCGGAGAGGTCGAGGAGGATGAGGGCGACTGTGTCTCCATTGTCCAGTAGAGTTCGAACCATTGCACAAGCGTGCGAAGGCCACATCTATTGGATTTACAGGTGCTTGTTTACACTTTGCGCAGTACTATCAGCATTGCTGCATTGTGTGAATAGTAAACAAGTGTGCAGTACTGTAAGAAATTGGATTATTAGTTTAGACGGGTGAGAGCCCAACTCAACTAATAAACACAGTTCTTGTCAGTGTGAACTTAAAAAGTCACTTGCCCTAAACTTAATCTTCTCGAAGATTGGCACAATAGCTGTCAGGCTTATTGTCGAGGCAATATGTAAAGCATTTATGCAGCACTCAAACAGAAATAAAGTGAGAACACAACGCAAGAAAAATCCTAAACGAATTTAGTTAACTAGAATAGACCCTAATCATTAAAAGGACAACTAAACAAAAAACATCCAATAAGTAGAACCAGAGAGATGATTTTTAAAGCACCAATCATGGTTATCTGGTTACACTGGACCAGGCCAAGTCCAAAGTTAAGGCCAATCGCGATGGAGGGCGGCACGGATACAGATACCAGGTTCAGTTTCATCCCGTTGGAAAGTTTACCTTCTAACTTAGTCCAGGTTTATGGAAGAGGCACTAATCAAATAAGTCATCAGCAGTCTGGCTGCAGGCTGAATCAAAGGGGGGCTTGTTGACGACAGGTTGCTGAAGTCCTAGGCGTCGGTCGCAACTTCACATTGGTGGTTCGACTTTCAGATTTTTTCTCCACCAGGGCATGTAAAACATAAGCCAACATGTCCTACTTTTAAAATACCATGCCCCCTGTCCTATGAGCCTTTAGAACCTACTTTAGGAGTGATTTATAAGTATTAAAAAGGAAGGTTTAATCCTGGCAAAGGTGTTTGCCAAGTCGAAATTGAAGTTTAATGCTGCACTACAGACTGCAATGGCAGACCTGGGACATGTTTACAGTGCTACTTCAGTCGGTGGCACAATAATTGCTCAGCTTATTTGTAGCATTTAATTTACAGGCCCTGGTTACATGTAGTACAATGTACTCAGATCCTGTAAGTAAATTAATTGTGCTAATTAGGAGTCTACCAATTTTTTCCCATGTTTGGAAGAGAAAATGTAAGCACTTACCTATAGTTAGCAGGAGTAAAGTGTGCAGGGTCCTAATGCTTACAAAAACAGGTTTAGCAAAGGAAGGTAAAAACTCTGGTGTAACCCTGCAGAAAGGACCAGGTTCAACAAGCACCATCTATACAACGAGTTGTACACCAAAAATGTCATTGGCTATGCTTAAAGAGTTGTGGCACAAATGAGTTGAGCTCTTCCTAGTGTGAGAATTGTAATCAATGCACACCCTTCAGATGCATTCAAGCTTTATTGGTATCAGGCTCTTGACGACCTTGTGGCTGCCTTGTGGCAAAGCACAAAAGTCATTAGAATAATAATGCATCTTCTAAGGAGATCTTTTCCAGAGGAAGAATGGTCAAACCCTGTGATCGCAGTCATTATCCTAAACTCATATTTAAAGTCTGGCCCTATAACTCTAACAAAGCTGAAGCGACTCTTCCAAATAATTAGCACATTTTTAATCTACATATATTACCAGTTTTATAGATGTGCCTAAAAACATAATTTCATAGCTAGAGCCAAGATTTTCAGAAAACAGCAAGCCAAAACAGAGCTGTCAGAGCCTGATTACTACTGAGTTCAAAACTGGTGCAATAATGTTTCCTTTTCCATGTTTGCATGTTTCCAATGTCCTTTATTTTAACCAGATGTTAGGTGATCTTCCTTCTGGATGGTGAGAAACACAGACAAACTTCAGGATTCATAAAGGGTCTGGGGTGTGACATCAAGTCACTACTTCCATGCTTGTGGCGAGGATTGACTGTAACAGAAGAAGTTGAATTGAGGTCCTGACCTTGGGTCATGCATCCTGTTGGAGACCTATTTTTTAGTTGTATGCTTCCTTTTACCTTTCACCCACTTGGAAGTTGTACTCTCATAGGGTTCTCTTCTTTTCTAAACTGTGTATTCTCCTCCAAATCAAATCTATCATCACCTGTGTGGATTTTCTGCAGGGCATCTCTCACACTTTCACCATTCCTCAAAAGTTTGCCTTGTTTGTTGCAGTGAGTGTTACACCTTGCCATTTTTTTGTAGCTTTATATAGCACAAACTTAGCCTTTACCTGAGCACTGGGCTACATTACTCAATGTCAGATTTTTTTGGGCCATTTTAGCCACGGAACAAAGTTCGAAGGGCCCATATCTGCTCAGCATGCTCATACTTTGGCCTATAATTATTAAGGCCTTGCATTGTCCTTGTATGAAGCAAGTTGTTGCAAGGAAACACAAGTCCTTAGAAGATATTTACAAAGCCATGCAAGGGGCTATATGCTCCACTTGGTGTGACTTTGAAAAGGAATGCAATGCAAATCAGCGGCTTGCACTGCATTGCGCTATATTCCATAGAGGTAGGAGTTCCATTGGTGGCGCATAGCCACCAACTGAATTTGACACAATCCCACATTTTCTGAAATCAGTAAACATGGGTTTGTGCCAAAACAGATGCCTCCTAGATAGAGGCATAATAAGGAGAAACATCTTTGTTTCTCCTTTTTACATCCTCTTCCTGTGTGTGATGTAGTCACACATGGAAAAGGGAATATCCTTATAAGGATTGTTTTGTGCAGTAAAGGGTCCCTTCAAGGGTGCCTGCACTAGGAACATTCAAGTGTGTCATCGCAGTGAGGGAGGTGAAGAGTGCGATACTGTAGTAGATATGACACTTTAAACTCTCTCTCGTTCATGCAGCACAGCAACTTTGCTTGCTGTCCTGTGTTGCATGAACCTTTTAATAAATATGCCCCTTTGTTTTTAAGTGGACCTAGTCCATCATCTTTTAGAAGGGAGAGGAACCCCTTGAAAACAACAAGGGAATTGGGGTATTAAACCTAAGTTAAAACAGAAAGATTCCCTTGGGTTGTGTACAGAGAAAGCTGGGAATTAGCTATAACACAGTGAAGTTTATATCACACACATGAAAAATATGAGCAAAATTAAAATTTAAGAATGCATACCAATTTATTGAAACATTAAAATAGCATACGGTACACTCATTTGCAAACAGACACCCGTTGTGAAGCCACGCCGCCATTCAAACAGGGGATATTCTTAACTTAAAGACGTAAAATACCCCAGCACGCAACCAAGACAAGGCAGCATACTGCGCCCCCACAAACAATCTTGATATTGAGATATCGCCTCATATTGAGTGACGCTCTCAGGTTAATTTTACACACCTGCTTAGAAGTGCAATACGACGCATGTTATTCACAGCGGTCGTCCAAAAGTGTCCATTGATTGACGGACTTGAACCAAATCCTTAACCTTCTATGGAATAGGAACTAATAACCCACAGGAGACCGATGAAGATCCATCTGTATGACAGACAACGAAAATAACAGTCTTGATAAAGGTGGCAGTAAACATACAACCACCGAAACGCGTCGACGCAAGTTTATGTACAATTCACGTCCTCCTCCCCGATGTATATAAGATTGTAAGGTTATAACACCAGGGTCGTTTTAAATCTTGACGGTGAATGTACGGTCTGTAAATTTCAAGTCCTTTGTTTTACAAATTAGTTTTGTCTGTCTTATATTTTTGTGCAGGTCACAAAATTATAAATTTGTTTTTAATTGCTTTTTGAATACTATTTAGAAGTGTACCGTATGCTATTTTAATGTTTCAATAAATTGCTATGCATTCTTAAATTTTAATTTTGCTCATATTTTTCATGTGTGTGATATAAACTTCACTGTGTTATAGCTAATTCCCAGCTTTCTCTGTACACAACCCAAGGGAATCTTCCTAGTCCATCATCACCAGTGGTTTATTTGTAAAAGAAAGAGTGCTGGTGCCCAAAGCTCTGCTCAGATCCCAGTGACCAGTGAAATTGCATGTTAGTGTGCCCAATACCAAGGATGCATAGTCTTAAAACTACCTCGTGCCTCTTTAATCTACGCCCAGACACTCCCGGCCTCTTTATCCCACTCTTGCAAGTTTCTGCTTTCTCCCTTTGTGTCGATTTTCCTTCTTTCATTGTCCTCTTTCTTTCTGTTTTGTGTGATTTCCCCGCTCTTGCTCTATGGAAATGTATCAAGCAGAAAAATAACCACCAGTCCCCAAATATGAGATCCTGTGGTCCCCTCTGGCAACCACCGGCTCAACTTAGGCACGAGTCAATAAGTGTCTAAAATCTCTAACTTGCCTCCCTTGGCATGAATGGACACTTCAAAATACTTAACCTTATGCAGAGTGGGCTGCGCATCACCTTTCAAGCTCCTGCATCACGTACAGTGGCCAATCACTCGCAGTCTTCTCCCCAATACTTTAGGCTTGAAGACGACTTTCTATGTTTTGTCACTTTCTGAAAACGAAGCTCTTCTTTTCAGCCTACAGAGAGAGATAAGATATATGCTCCAAATGGCCTACTTCTAAACGTACTTAATTTAACTTTTTCTTCTCCCAGCTTTAGCCTGAGCATTACATGAGTCCCCGAGTAAAAATTAAATATGTTACACCCAGAGATTTATAACTAATACAAAAAAATGTTTTTATAGAAAAAAGATTTAGCTTTGCAACAATCTTATGTAAATACAAGTCACGTGCTTCAATGCTTGGATGCTATTTCCATCCAAAACACAGAGTTCATATGTTCAGCTAGGTGCCATATAAAACCTACCATCTGTAAGTGTTAAATGCATCCATTTTTCTCTCTCGTTGAAGAATTATTTGCTAATTTAGCATTTGATTCATAGAATGTAGCCAATGTTTCCCAGATTATGAGAGAACATAAATATGATGAGTAACACCCATGGGGACACAGTTATCGAATAACCGCTTATTTTTTTCTACAAGTAACAGGGTTAGTGTGCACCGCCTTCACACGCAGACATACATCTGTGGAACATCTGGGGAATGAGTTGAGCTCCAGAACACCTCTGCTCCATTTTGATGCGTGAACCTGTAACTGTATCTCCGGGCTATTCGAGCCTGGGCCGCTATAAAACATGGGCAAAGTGGGAAATTGTCCAGTGCCCTCACATCCATGGGGCTCCCTGGTAATGTGCCATAAGAAGGTGCTACAGCACCAGCTTTTTTTCTAATCTGACAGCTGATCATGGTTAACATAATCTTAAAACAAGATTTGCTGAGGGTTTGTGCTTGGAAAAAGTAATTTACGCTGGAAAGGAGCCCTTTGCTCGGTGTAAATAGCCATTTGTTCTTCCTTGTGACACTTTGCATCAAGTGGGTGTTCCTTAGGGGCAACGGAGCATTTCAACACAAGGAACCATAGATTTAGCTGCAAAGCTCGATTTACTAAGATTTGCAGACTGGGCTTTTCGCCCAAAAATAATGCCTCATTGAAGCATGCGCCAACATGGAGACATGTCTTAATTTCTTCAAACATTCGAAATATTGTTTGTGTGCTGCACTGTACAGCACGCATACAATGCGAGGAATGTTTAAGAATGTGTCTAGGTAAGGGTTTTGTACTGGAAGAGTATGCTTCCAGTACAAATCCCATGCTAGACTATGCTCACACCTCGGGACCATGGGCTGAAGGTTGTGCATGGAGTGAAGCAGAGTGTTTGTGTGCCAAAACGGCAATAGTGAGCAGCACCAGTCCTGGTGGCTTCCTCTTGTCCGATATAACACTGCAACTTTTTATTCCTGTGTTGTGCTAGTTCTACAAAATAATAACTCTGACTCTTTTTTTTTTAATTTATTTATTTATATGAAAACACATGAGTCGGTTGAGACAGAAACACAGAGAGAGAGAGAGCAAAAAAAAAACAACAGTGACAGAGGAAAACAATTTGTTCGATCCAGTACATCTCCAACAGTTGACATTTTGCAGCAAAACAATAGAAAACGACATTATAAATGAACAAAGTTATATACGTGACAAACTTAATTAAATCCACCAGGAAATTATACAAAACAAGATAAGTCCCCCCATTTACGTCTCGAGATAGTTTGTTACCAACCCCCAAATCTGTTCCCCAATCTTCTTTCTACGGGAGCTCTTTAAGGCATAGAGACTATGTTCCATATTGTGTATTGAAAAAAAGCGAGCCCGCCAGGCTTCAAAAGCGGGCGGTTCTTGTTGCAACCATGCAGATGCAATACATAGCCTGTACACTGCAGTTACTAAAAAAATAAGTTTAGCATGTTTCTTCGAGATACTAGTATTCTCTGCGCCCATTTCAACACCCAGTAATATCTGTATTACTGTTAATTGTATCGGGCTACCGACTATTGCCGAGACACATTTTTCTATCTGAGACAACACGGGAGTTAACACAGTGCATGTACAAAATATATGGACATCATCCGCTGAGATAAACCCACACCGAAAGCATTTACCTATAGCATCCCCCGACCATTTAGACACCGTATCTGGGGTATAATATAAATTATAAATTGATTTAAAATGTTGAGCCACCAACTTTGCTGACAAGAATAAATCTTTAGCCATAACTAGTGAGGTTTCTATTTGGATGTCCTGTCTGCCTAGTTTAACACACCATTTAATATTCTGTTGCTCAAGATCATTTTCTTTAGTGTCTAACAAATGTTTGTATAGTACTCCAATTCTTACCCCTTTCATAATGTCTTCAATTAAAGAATCCGGTTTGAAGTTACCTCCCAAATCCGTTAAATAATTACGAATCTGTAAGTATTTAGCGAAATGGTCTCTAGGGAGAGAATATTGTTCTCGTAATTGTTCAAAAGATTTACAATAACTAGCATCATACAAATCCCCCACTACTCTAATACCTTTCTCCCTCCAATTAAGTACAATTCTATCCCAGATATCTAAGGGTAGGAAAAACGACGATAAGAATGGGGTATACCAAGTTATTTTCCCAAGACCCAGTAGCCTCCGAACTATATGCCAGACCTTATATACAGCTATCATTGTCTTAAAGCGAGTACGTTTGTAGTAGCTTTGTTCAAGATACTTAAATAAACAATTCTTGACTTTTACCCCCAGCAACATTTGATAGATCGATGGAGAATCTGCAGGTCTTGCAAGATCTTTGCCAGTTAGTAAAATTCCCATTCCTTGCAACATACAGGCATAATAATAAAGTGTGAAATCTGGAACCGACCAACCTCCCACCTTTTTTGGGAGAATCATGAAGCGCCTAGCCCTTCTAGCCTTCCCTCCAGACCATATAAAGCGCATACAAACTGTCTGCAGTTGTTCCAAACTGGTCTTCGGGACTTCTAGGGGTATACATCGGAAAAAATATAGAATTTGAGGCAGAATCAGCATTTTTAATAAATTGCAACGACCTACTAATGAAAGGTGTAAACATTCTGCCTGATCTAGTTTTTTCTTAGCACTAACTAGGAGCTGATCCCAATTAGTTTTAACTAAGGCAGTTGTACTAGACCGCAGCGTGACTCCCAAATATACCACCTCCTGACAAAGTCTAGCATCAGTGTAGTTTGATATATTTATACTGAGTAACTGGGTTTTTGCTGCGTTTAATTTGTATCCGGATGATTTACCAAATTCTAGGGCCAGATGTTCTATAGCCTGCATTGCCATGATAGGTTTGGACGTGACCACTGCTACGTCGTCAGCATATGCTAACACCTGGCATGATATATATGTACTTTTAATGGAGTAATGTTAGCATTGGAGTCCAGCATTCTTAAGAAAGACTCAATATATAGAGCAAATAGTAAGGGGGAGCAGGGACACCCCTGTCTGGTCCCCCTACCTATTTGCACTGCTGCTGATTCCAAGCCCATGGCATTAATCCGGGCTACCGGTTGCTGATACAGAACCTGTATTGATTTGATAAACTCAAGACCAAAACCACGACTCTTCAAGTTATCCCACAGAAAGGGCCACGCCACACGGTCGAAAGCCTTTTCGGCATCCAATAAAATTAAGCAAAAGGGTTCCCTGGTTGCCTTAGCATAATCAAGTAGTGTTATTACTCTTCTAACATGATTAGTTGTACCACGTTGTGGAATAAATCCATGTTGTATTTTAGAAACAAGACCCGAAATAACCCCAGAAAGCCTATTTGCTAAAATCTTCGAATAAATGTTACCGTCTACATTTAGTAGTGATATAGGGCGATATGACCCCGGTAGGTTAGGTGGCTTGCCCTTTTTGTGAAACACCACTATAGTTGCTTCTTGCCAAGTTTTGGGTGCAAATCCTTTCTGTGCTGCGAACATCGTTGTCAAAAGGTCGTTTTTTAGAAATGCAAAAAAGATTTTATATATTTCTAAGGGTAATTTATCTGGGCCATCAGCCTTGCTCAATGCCAATCCATTTATCGCTGCTTCCAGTTCCTCCAGAGTGATAGGAGCATCTAACCTTACCCTATCATCTTCCAGAAGGTCTTTCGTGCAATATTGCCTAATCAATGATGCGGAATTGCCACTATCATACACACACCCCATATAAAGTAACCTATAAAACTGTCTGAATATCTCCAAAATGCCCTGTTCATCTTTAACAGAGTCGCCTATGTGATCTAATATCTCATCGATCCGTTGGGCTGCTGCTTTTGCTCTTAATCTTTGGGCGAGGCATCTTCCACTTGCCTCACCATATTCATAATGATTTTGCCTTTTAGAAAGGAATTTTTTGGCAGCTTCCTGTGACCACTTCAAATTTATTCTTGCCTTCAGGTGCGCTACTTCATTAATCTCTACTTCAATATTACTCCCTGCCTGTATCCCTACCATAAGCGCCTCTTCGACCGTGATCAACTCTTGATATAATGCCTTTACTTCTGCCGCTTTTTTTTTTGATTGTAGAGACCCCAGCTCAATACCTCCCCACGAAAAGCAGCCTTACAGCAATCCCACACACACCCTATATTACTACTCCCTCGATTAATGTTAAAAAATGATGCAATCCACTCCTTCATATGTTCAATAAAGAGTTGTTCGAACAATAGTTTACGATCAAAAGAAAACTGTCCTGGGCGTTCACAAGAGATGATACTAGAAAGCGTCAATACGACTGGCCCATGGTCTGATGTCACTCTAGGGTATACTTGAATTGCCGCCTGATTCAACATCAAGGTAGAAACATAAAAATAGTCTAATCGGACCAATGTGCGGTGTGGAAAAGGAAAGAAAGTATACCCCGGCTGCCCACTTCTTAGAGCCGACCAAGCATCCACTAATCCATGTGCTTCAAGAAGTGACTGTAATGCTTTGAATACTTTCGGTTTCCTACCTGAATATCTTGCCTTCTCATTATTTAGCATATTAGGTGCTAAATTAATATTAAAATCACCGCACATAATCAGTGGTGTGGGCCAAGCTGCCAATTCTACATTTAAAACATTAAGAGTTTCTGCTTCGTCTAAATTTGCTCCATATACAACACATAGTGTAACTTTAGTAATACCCACCACACATTCTGCTATCACCCAATGTCCCAATCTATCAGATTGCACCCTCCCTGTGTTAACTATATGAGTCTTAGCAAGGATTGCAACCCCTCTGGCCGTTCCTGAATATTTAGTTCAAGCTATTAAATTGAACCCAAGTTCTGTTAACAGGTGTCTTTTTGACCAAGCCACATGGGTCTCTTGTAAACATATGATGTCGCATTGCAAAGCCCGTATCTCTTGTTTAACTCTGCGTCTTTTTTCCAATGCATTCAACCCCCTGACATTCAATGTACCAACCCTTAGACCCCTACCTGCCATTTCGCCACTTCAGATTTTGCATCTTCACTCCAAATTATTTTCACCAATTGCTCCCCAACATCACCAAAATAGAAGTTTCTTCTCAATCCTAACTCATGTGTTATTTTCTTTTTACTCCCCAATTCCCCACTCCCCGACTTACCCCCTCCACACCCAAGCCCGCCCTCCCACCCTAGCCACCACCCTTGGTGAGGCTTAAGGACCATGTCCTCTGTGATGCAGAAGTGCCTTTACTGCGTGCCATGACTCCCCTTCTCCCCCCCTTTCTTTTTTTTCCCCCTCTTTCCCCTCCCAAACTCATAGTCCAGCCTACTTCAAGCTGATTGTAACCACATTAGGGTGTCCTCCATAAGTAACCATTCTAGAACCAACAAAATCTATAGCTCATCATAGATAAGTGCATTACTCTCATACATGTTTAATCAAAAAAAGAAAATCCTCAACCGCTATCTGCTCATTCAGTTTATCTTTAAACTATTCTTTATAGTATTCAGTAATATCACGGCCCCTTAAACCACGGCGCCAATTACGTACTTAATACTCCATTTTCGAATTTCGAATGTTGACTCCTAAAGAAAAAAAAAAGAAAGAAGGACACAACTCCCAATGCAATATAGCCTCTAGTTTAGGAGCAGAACAATACTAATTATATCTCTCCTACACCCCTGACCACCCATTTTCACCATCTTAAATTTTGACTCAATTTAAGTTCTTATTTCAGAAATATCTCTTTTTGAGATTAAGTTTTCGCTTGTTTATCCATTTGATTCAAATAGGCCTGAGCCTCTAACCCAGAAGTAAAATATCTCGTTTGCTCTCTAAAGATAGTCTTCAGCTTGGCTGGGTTGAGTAGGAAGCATTGAGCGCCTTTTTCTTGAAATAATGCAATTAACTTCCGCATCTGCCATCTCTCATTAACTGTTGCTGGGCAGAAATCTGGACGAACGAAGAACTCACACCCAGTCGCCTTCCTCCTTTTCACTAGACGTGCAAGATCGTATAAAGCCTCTCTCAGGAGAAAGTTATTTAGACAGATCAAGATAGCCCTTGGATATGATTTCTGTCCATTGTCCCGTCGACGATTTGCAAAAGGAAACCTGTGTGCGCGAATGATTTCAGTTTCAAAGTTCCAAGATTTCAATTCCGGAAAGGCCTCATTGAAGAGCTGTATAATGAACCTTCGGGGATCCGATCCCTCTTTACCTTCCGCAATACCCAGGACGCGAAGATTATTGCGCCTAGCGCGATTCTCGAGGTCAGAAAGTTTCCAGTCTATGTCCGAGTTTGATTTTTGTAATATTTCAATAGCCGACTGCTGTTTTCCCAGGCTGTCTTCAGTTGAGGAGACTCGCTGTTCCACCTCGGTCACCCTGGCGGTTACCTCAGTACAAGTTTTCACTAGACGCCTTACAGTATTCTGCAGCTTTTTCACCGCTCCTTGTGTCCGCAGCCCTTCAGCCCTGGTCTCATTCCGATGTGCCATTACACTTTTATATATCAGCCCCAAGGTGACTGCCTCTTCATTTATCTCTTCTTCCTCCAAATTAAACTGGGCACATGGAGAGCCTTGATTCTGGCTATTAGTTCCGACCACTTCTGGCAATTTCCTGACTGTCTCACATGAGATACCATGCTCGTAGCCATCCTGTTCTTCTTCATCTGGCGTTGTCCCCCAATCTCCAAGATTGCTTAGGCTGTCCTCATCATTTCCTTCATTTTCCTTGTCTGATGGAGAAGTCAGGTCCGACATTGAATAGAATTTACCTTCCGAGCCAGCATATTCTGAGCCATTGCAACCCTCAACCTCCGAATTAATATTTGGCCCTGGAATGTTGACGACAACTCTGACTCTTAATGTACATGTTTTGTCTGCCCACCTTTAATTCTCGTACCTGCAGGCAGTTGGTGACAATTACATTGAAAAATAATCTTTCTGTGTCGTGTTTCTCTCTCATTACTTCGCACCTCTACATTAGCACTCATTCGTAACCACTCTCTCTATATATCTACTGCTCTATACACCTTCTTCCTCCCTCTCTCTCAGCTGTCACTACCTTATCTCTGCCTACCTCACTTCTCTCTCAATAACCTCTGACTTTAACTCACCATTCACTGCCTCCCCTCCTCCCTTTTCTCTTGTTCTACCTCTGTTAAATTTCCTTCACCTCTAAAAATATGCTACCCCTTTCTGACTGCCTCTCTTTTGCTATCTCTGCTTCCTTTTCTCTGTCATCAACTCCTGTCTCTCTTGCTTTCTCTCTCTCTGTTTCCCAATTTTTAAAAAAGTGTATGTATCCATTACCACGTTTTTGCCAAAATAATGGGACAGTAGGATGCATAGAGTAATCCTATGCTGAAAAAGGATGGAGGTCAACAGTGTTGTTTATACGGCAGCGGTGTTGAAGATGCAATTTATGTTATATGCATCTGCATTAGGTGAAAAGACATAAGGGTTACCCTGTTAAAACCAGCATTCAATCAACACGGAGGCAGAACATGTAGACAAGCGCTAATGTTGTGCTTTAACCCGGATCTGATTCAGCTAAATTGCCGGCTAATGAAATTCCTCGATATAACTGCAAAAAGAACAAAATATGGGAAAGAGTAGCAAAAAGACTAATCTTCATATGAACTGAATGGATCGTAACAAGTATAACCGTACATAAAATAATATTAGTAAAAAGCACAGCTAATGTATAGAATGTTTTATAATAATTTGTACTATTTTAATATGATGTTAAACTTTTTATTATAGATCAATTTTATCACAAGAAATCTATCCTTTGTATGCAACGGTTTTAATTAATCAAGCATAATAAAATGAAATAAACGAAACTATGCTGATTAATAATCCTATAAGCATAGTCTGTGTAAATTGTGATTGTAATGTTAGGACAGTTTTCTAGATCTTCCATATATAGAAAAAAGCTCATAGAATATAAAAAGTGAGCACATGACTGCAGGTCCTCTGACAGCTACTAGAGGAGAAGAACCCTGACTGACATGTCTTCAGAGAAGTAGCATATAGCCTGGGACCAATTTTAAACCGAATTTCCTGTTTCTCAATACATTGTAATAATTTCCATGATTTACCAATGCGGTTACTCTAGATTCTTAGACGAGGCTATTGCAACTAACTGTCAGTCACACTTTGGGATTCTGCCCTTTAGGGATTTATGTAGTGGCTTTAAAACATTAAAGGCGGCTGAATCCCTTTTAATGGTCACGGTTTGAAGACGCAGTCTGGTAGGGCTCTATGAGGTTAGAAAACTTGCGTTTATGATTTTGATGGAGCTTTACAACTTCTGGTAACGAGCTTCATGATCTACAGGAAAATCTTGCCAACTCAGGACATTTCTTTCTCATGGTGAAATGGTGGCTTGTCAAGTATCTTCAGAAATGAAAAACTTTTTTCGAAGTCCTGTGTGTTTTTTTCATGTACAACAAAACCTCCCAAATGTCCTGGGAAAGCTCCATTGAGATCAGGGCATTAGTTAAAGCAGTGAAAAAAATTATTTCCTACTTGAAGTTTGAGCCATAGCCAAATGTCATGAGCATTGGTCTTGCCTGTAGCGGATTCTGTTGTCATTAGTCCTTAGATATTCCTCATCACTTCTCCCTCAGGGTAGAAATTCCATAACAGGATAAGTGTTTTCAGACCTTTTTAGGTTTGTGGGATAATACAATTCCAGTTTAGATGGCCCACAGAAAAACCTTCAAGGCCCACATTTTCAAGGTGAAGAAGGGGGTCACAAACCACAGTCTTTACCGGGCAGATAGCAATTATTCCATGTCTGTCAACTTCCTTCATCTCAGTCACAAGCTGCTCTGTGCCTTGAGTGGTTGCAGCAATGTTCATAAGGTTAGCATAGCTATCAGAATTCCTGAACATTTTCTCCTTTCTTTTTTCTTTTTCAGTACCATGATCCAATTCCTGAGTCTCAGGGTTGAGATATTATAAAGGCATGCTCACATATTCTTTGTTCTGCACCTTTGTAAAATGCCAGTAATTAGCTTAGTTTAGGATTCTCTCTTCTCCACTCCTAAATTCTTTAAAAACCATCCTCGTTTGACCTTTTAAGGATGTCTTAGAGGCACATCTGCTAGCCCGACTTAGTGAGAGTGGCTCATCCAAGCATGCAAGATCTTTTCCCTTTAAAGAAGCCAAGTGTCAGTATTTTTATTTGACCAGCAGCTGGCAAAATGGAAAAGCAATGACAGAAAGAAAGGCTTATGTTTGAAGAATTTTTTTCTCAGTGTGAGAGTAGAACATCTTTTGATAGCTATGTATCAACACAGAACTGTATTGACAAGTACGAAGATTTTGTTTCAGAATAGTATTGATCGATGGAATCAGGCATCTCTCCAGGGAGAGAAGTGGGTGTGAAAGAAACCAATTAATTGGTGAGCTACTGGGAGCTCAGATACAGGAAATGGTTTATGACAGGAACATCTTCAAACAATACAAGTAATATTTGTAGCCGGTAAAATAAAAATCCATGTTGATTAATGCTTTTTATTTTCTTTATTTAGTTATATAGCATTTAAATAACCTCTCTACCTACCTCCGAACCAGTTTTAAAGACAATTAAGTTTGTGAAACAGTACAACTTTAAAACGGTGCTGGCTGACTAAAGCCTCTGTGCTAAAACAGTACTTAAACTCATGTATCCTATTCAAAGTGCAAGTTTGGGTGTAACATACATTTTAGATTCTATGCAGCAACTGTATCTAACATTTATTTGGCACAGTAAAATCTGCCATTCCTAGTGTCAAATTTAGCACTTTAACTGAAAAAATCAGGTTCAGTATATACTTTGAATGACCATGAGCATTCTGGATTGTGACATGGTTGCTCCACAAGTCACTTCACAAGCTAACAAAAAGATGAGTGAAAGCATTTGTTGCAGTCATGTGTGTGGAATTTAACTTTTAAGCAGTGTTTGCTATTTGGGTAAACTTTACCATTGATTTTCAATATCCAATTAAACAACCAAAATGATTTCATTCTTTTATAGCTAGACCGCACAATTATGGCCAATTTGGCAACCACGACTGTAAACATATAAAACAAACCAAGGTGAAACATTGTGTAGTGATGGATATCTTTACAAAGTCCTTAGATACAAATCCTCCCACTTTAATTTAGTTACTGTCCAACCATGATTTAAACCTTTCTTTCAATTGAATGTAAAACGAAACATAGAAGGTGGGGTTTGGGCCATGGGACATCTGGATCTCAGCTCAGTCAGAACTCAACACAGAATTAGTTCTAAGCATGGTAGTCACTTACCAGTATGTTGCAAATTTGGACAGGTAAAAGGGATTTTGAAACCCAAAGATAGAAAGATAGTCAGTTATGGAAACTCTGGCATATCAGGAGGAGAAAGGTGGGAAGGTCAAGTATGGCTGTTCCATAGTTGAGTTCATACACGTATGGGTTAATGAATAGTGCTTCTGGGGTAAGAGTGGCAGAAGGGCATTAAAGCTCAGGATGCTCGTGATAACAGTGGTTGTTAGACTTTCCTGCTAAGTCTCAGTTTGCATCTAAATTGTCCTTGCACCATTTTTGTTTTCCCTTCCTCAGTTTCTTTGGAAAGGCCTGGAGATCCTCCATGACGTTTTTGCTTTCGGCTGATTCTGCTTCAAATGTATTGGGACTGCTTTGCATACATTCTTGTTTCTGCTTTATAGTGAGGTTCCTTAGTTGTGTCCTGATGTAGGGCTAATTTCTGCTCTCACATATCAGTAGCTGGGGTTCCCAAATAAAAGCCTTATTCCTCTAAGTTGAACAGTGAGAAGTGGGGGGTTGTTTTGCTTTAAGTAAAATTGCAGTGTGTCTAGTGTGTCTCACTCACTCTCAAATCCACAGGCTTGGTTTCATTCAGTGAACCGAGAGTGTGGATTAACACCTGGTCCTGAGTTCTTGCACCAAAACCTCTAGTGCACTCATGACAGGTTCAACAAGAGAGAGAAAAGAAATTTACAAGAGAAAGTATTATGTAGAATACACATATTTGCTTCTGTTCAAATGGCCCACAATACTTTATCCATTGTAGTATAACATATTCTCAGCTGGCATAATCAAATGACTACTTGGCGTAAAGAGCATGTAGTGCACCATACACGCTATCATGGATATAAACTACATTAAGCAGTCAACCCATTTTGTCAGTTGGGTGGCATCCTCAAATAAAATCAGTCTTAACATGTGTGCCAGTTTATTTTAAGGGTGACCTCAAGTAACAGCTTCAACGCTGTAATTAAATGATTTGGTTTTTTTTTTGTTGTAAATTTTTTATTTTGAGTAACACAAGTAAACACAAAAAGGCTACCGAGGTGCCATGCATTTCCCCACGTGGGGGCACAATCTGGAGTCATGAAGCAGCAATATCTCACAGCAACATAAGCATATCAGGACTGAAATCACATCTTCATAATCAGGTAGTCGTACAGGAACAGTTCTATGAGTCTGTCAACGGGCTTATGCGCTGTAAAGTCCAAGCATGAGAGCTGTCAGGCCCAAGCCCCTGCATATCCAATTCGAACAGGCTATGGCCCCATCTACATGCACCTCAGTGAACCATGAACCAGGAAAGTAAAACTCCCCCCCCCCCCTCCCTCCCCCTACCCCCAAGGTGGCGACTCCATTCAAACCAACACACATTCTATCCACAAGACTAGACTTGAAACAGGTGTAGTGACCGTAATGATGCAGGGCATACAGCTGACGGTAAGCCTTTAGAGAGGAATGTAACCAGGGGACCCCACTGAAACTGAAAGTTCTTGAAATTGCCGAGGAAGATGTCCGCCATTCTCTCCAAGCTTAGGAGCTTCCAAAGTCGTGCGTGCCACAGAGAGATTGCCGGTGCCTCTTTCTGTTTCCAGGTAGCGGACAGTGTAATCTTGGCAGCTCCAAGACAAAGCCACAGAATCTTCTTGTCTGTTCACGCAGGCCTAGTAAGACAGAGGCCATAGAATCCTCTATGGGATATTGAAGAATGTCCCTGATGTGTGAGAGGATTTCCTCCCAATAGGGCCGAATCACTGGGCAGTCCCACCAGATGTGGCGGAAGTCCCCGAGAAGCCCACACCCCCTCCAGCATTTATCGGAGGAGGCCGGGTAGAAGCGGTGGAGCCTGGTTGGGCATAAGTACCATTGCATAAGGGTCTTGAGGTGGGCTTCCCGTAGATGGAGCGAATGGTTAAACGCCATCAAGTCCCGCCACAACGCCGACCATTCAATATCGGAGATATCTCTCCCTAACATCTCTTCCCATTGCTCCATGTATCGAGGCCTAGGCGATACCGCTGATTTAAGCAAGAGCTAGTACAGGAAGGAGATGACGCCCTTCATGGCAGATGTCCGCAGTATGAAGGCCTCGAATGGCGACGGAGGTCTCGTAGCTGCCTCCAGTACTCCAGGTGACGTGGCCCAATGAAGCAGTTGTACATGACGATATCGGTCGGACAGAGGGACCCCATAGTCCCTCATGCAGTTAGCAAAAGTGAGGGGGTCCTGTCCATGAAACAGGTGGGTCAAGGCCCTACATCCTCCCTCCCTCCGGGCGTCAAAGGCCCCCTCTCGATATGCCGGCGGGAAAGCCGGGTTAAAGTGCAAGGGTGTGAACGGTGAGGGGAACGTAGTCCAACGTTCGTCCGCAGCCAGGGTGTCCCACACCTTCAGTGTGGAACCCGTAGGGGTACTAATATAGGCGTTCAGAGGGCGGTCCTTCTTTGGCTTCCAAGCCAAGTCCCAGACCGATCTGCCCGCCACGCTCCGGTCCATGTGCAGCCAATGTTTTTCCGATGTTTGCTGTGACCACTCCACCAGCACCCTCAATTGCGCTGCTTTATAATAGAGCTGTAAGTCAGGAAGTCCCACTCCGCCCTCGGACTTCGGCCGACGCAATACCGAAAAAGAGAATCGTGCACGGCCCCCTTGCCACACAAAACGTAAAATCTGCGTCTTGAGACGCCGAAAATAGTCGCTGTCCAGAGGAATGGGCAGGGCCTGAAATAAGTACAAATATTTAGGGAGGAGAACCATCTTTACAGCATGGATTCTACCCAGCCACGACAAAAATTTAGGTTTCCATCTTTCCAATTCGGGTTGGGTCTTCGCTAACACGGGCGGGAAGTTGGACGAGAATAGTTTGCCCACTATTGGAGTCACGTGGACCCCCAGATAGACAATTGAACCATCGGTCCAAGCTAAAGGCGTCAGAGGTCGCACGCGTTCCATCTCTGCCTGCGAGAGAGTAAGATTCAGGATATACGACTTGCTATAGTTAACCTTGAAGCCGGCCACCTCCTCATATTGCTGCAAGGTCTCCCTAATACAAGGCAGCGAGTGTTCCGGGTCCGCAACAGAGAAAAAAATGTCGTCCGCGAAGAGCGTGATTTTATGTTGCTCTCCTGTGAACGGAAGGCCCCGAATCCCCTCCTGCTCTCGCACCGCCACCGCCAAAGGCTCAATGCTCAGCGCGAACAGGAGGGGGGAAAGAGGGCACCCCTGCCTAGTGCCTCTAGAGTGTGGAAAGAACGCCGACATGTGGCCATTCACCGTTACTCGAGACCTAGGGCTGCAGAAGTTAGCCCTCACCATGCTGATAAACTTCTCCGAGAAGCCAAAGGCCGCCATCGTATTAAACAGGAAGCTCCAGTCCACACGATCGAAGGCCTTTTCGGCATCCAGCCGCACAAGGACTGCCGGTATGTGGAACCTGTTTGCTTTTTCAATTAAATGTACCACTCTGCGCGTATTATCGTGAGTCTGACGCCCCTTGATAAATCCGGACTGGTCAGGATGTATGATCGCCGGCATCAGGTCTTGTAGCCTATGCGCCAGGATCGCCGAATACAGTTTGGCGTCTATGTTGAGGAGCGCTATGGGGCGAAATGAGGCACACTGGGTGGGGTCCTTCCCCGGCTTCGGCAAAACCGTTATTACCGCCACAGCCAGGAAACCGGTTGAAGAACCGGACTCGGCCATGCCATTGAAGAGGGACACCAAAAAGTCACAAAGGTCGGTGGCGTATGTTTTGTAAAAAACAGCGGTATAGCCATCCGGCCCAGGAGCCTTGTGTAGTTTTAGGTTCTTGATTGCCTCAAGCACCTCTTCCCTGGTGATCGGGGCCCCCAACAACTCATTCCACTCATTGGATATCTGGGGGAGGGGCAAGCGCCGCAAGTACTCCCTCTGGGCTCTCGTGTTCAACCTGTCTCCCGCGTAGAGGTCCGCATAAAAGTGGCCAAAAATGGCCGCTTTAGCTTCATCCCGATGTTGCACCCCACCCGTAGCATCCCGAATCCCCCCGATATATTCACGTTCCCGCCTGTCCCTTAGTTGACGCGCCAGGTGCCTTCCCACCTTGTTCCCACAAGAGTAAGAGTGCCGTCCCAACCTCAACAATGTTAGTTCGGCCCTGTTATTGTAGTGGGCTCTCAATTTCCCTCGGACCGCGGTCAAGGGTCGGAGGGTCACCCTCGAAGGGTTGAGCTTGTGAGCCTGTTCGAGGTTCGCCAATTCGGCCTCCAGATCCTCCCGGTCCTTGCGCCGCATCCTATTGAGGTTCGCATTGAGGCCCAGGCATGTGCCCCTGACGGACGCTTTAAAGGTGTCCCAAGTATTGGAAACCGAGGTGTCGGACACGGGATTAAGTTCAAACAATTCCCTGATGGCCTTCCGCAATGCCTTATTAGAGGTATCATCCCTTACCACCGAGGCCGGGAAGTACCATTTCCGTTGCCCGTCACCGGTCGACGACCAACGGAGGCTAAGCACCAGCAAACTGTGGTCAGAGATGGAAAGTGGAAGAATGACGGAGTCAAGAACATCTCCTCTAAGAGCCTGGCTAAGGAAAATGTGATCCAATCGGGAGTAGGCGTGATGTACATGAGAGAAAAAAGTGTAATCTCGGGTGGTAGGATGGAAAAAGCGCCAGCCGTCAACCAGCCCTAGCTCCCCCACCAACTGCTGCGAGGAGGCAGAGAACACCCCCGTGTCAGCCCTATGGGCCCCAGAACTATCCACAGTCTTATCCCATACCAAGTTAAAGCCCCCCAAAAGGAACAAGTGCCCTTCAGCAAAGTCACCCACTCTCTGCAACAGACATTGTAGAAACTGATTTTGGCCAGCATTGGGGAGATATACCACCACAAAGGTACTTAGCCGCCCCTGAACAAGCCCCTTCACCATCAGCCAGCGGCCATCCTTATCACTGCGTACGTCAATAGGCTGGAAGTGCAGCGCAGCGCGGAAGAGGAGTGCCACCCCCCTATGTTTCGTGGATGCAGAAGATCTGTATATAAGGGGATACACCCTATGCCGAAGGCGCAGCTCGTCCTTGCGCGCCAAATGGGTCTCTTGGAGCCCCACAACATCCAACTGGTGGTCAGTCACATACTTCCATACTTTCTGCCACTTCTGGGGTGAATTCAGGCCCTTAACATTCCAGGTCCCTATACTAACAGGCATAGTGGAACCACAAACCAGAACTCTCTACAGCCATTGCATGAGCCCCCCACCCCACAATCGAGATCCCATCAGACAAAGGTAGCATTGAAGGGTGACCCAAACCTCCCCCCCGGACTCCATCAACCTGGTAGGTAGCCTCCATTAACTTTGCCAACATGCCCTCCCGCTCCACGCACTCCACAACCACCCACCCCCATCCCCTCCACACATGCCACAGAACACCCATGTCGCCACCTTCGCACCCCCATGCAACCCCCCCCAGAGCCCCCCACCCTCCAACCCCCTCTCAAACAAAGGAACAATAGGAAAGAACTCAGGATACTACATCCAAGTGTACTTAACACTCCCAGTAGAGGGTAGAACGAAGGAGTCCTCCTGGGATGGGGCTGGGGGACCACAGCGGGTGCCCCCATGGACCACGGACCGGGGTGTCTTCTCCAAAAGTACATTCCAACCCACGGAACCGAAGGCCATCTGCCCCTCCGGCGCCTGCCTGCTGTTGGCCAAAGATTAGGCAGCTCCTGAGCTTTGTTGGGAGGATGCCAATGTCGCCGAGGCCACCGAGGCCACCGCGGCCCCCCTCTCCTGCAGGCTAGTCGAGCGGTCAGGCCGTCTGGCATCTAAGTCTGGGCCCACCCTTTGCCATGAGGAGGAGCGCCTGCGCCTCCTGGACGGAGAGCTACCCCCATCTTGCGATGGGGACACATCCTCCAGGGCCAGGAGGGAGCGGATCTGCGCTAATCTGTTCTCCCAACGAAAAATAATGCGGAATGGGTGGCCCCAAGAGTAGGAGATGCCGCGCTCCCGAAGGAAGGTAGTCACTGGGCGGAATTCCCGCCTCTTCTGAAGGGTAGTCGCAGCCAGGTCCTGGTACAACTGTGGCCTATGCTCCCTAAATTGCAGCGAGGTGATGGTTCGAGCCTTCCGCAAAATACGTTTTTTCAGTTGAAAGTCATGACCACAAACTAATATGTCCGGCGGCGGCCCCCCTCTCCGCGGCAACCCAACTCTATGCACCCTGTCCATCCTGATTTCATGGACGTCGTCATCACCCAGCACCTGCAGCAGAAGGGCCTGGACATATCCCTGGAGGTCCCCCGCCTCACCGTCCCACGGCACTGCTCTAATGCGAATGTTGTTCCTGCGAGAGCGGTTTTCCAGGTCTTCCGTGTGGGACTGGAGGTCCAGGTTTTGTTCAGTTAGCCGGATGATGTCTTGCTGTAGCTGGTGCACATCATTAGCCACACTCAGATCATGGTCCTCCAGGGTCGCCACCCGCTCCCCGATGCTATCCACATCCCTCCGCACCTCTCGGAGGTCCGATGCCAATTGGGCGCGCAGTTCCGAAATGTCTTCCCTGATGGAGGTAAAGAGCTCCGTCATGAAGGCCTTAGTCGCTGGGGCCTCATCATCCGACTTCTTTGGCGACGCGCTGGACCCGGGGGACACCGGGTGCAAGGTAGACTTTGCCGCACCATCCTTCCCAGCTTTCCCTTTGTTGCGGGATGCGTTCGACATTTCGACACTTCTTATGTGGCGCTGCGTGCCCTTTGCCGTTGGGATGAATCCCGCACTCCCACTGTCCGTCTCCACTCCCCGTCGCTCAGTGCAGGTGCGTCACTCAAGTTGCGCCAACCAGACCCCTGCAATGGTCCTCATCGGTTGGCCCCAGTGTCCACGCCAGGCGTCTTCGGCCCCTTTCTCTGCAGCACAGTGAGACCAAAACTAGGTGCAGTGCTAGTTCGAGGATCACAGGCCTATGAATCACAAACGCCACACTCCAGTCCGGCTGAGCTCAGGTGCAACCTTCTTGCGCGGCTGCGGTAGGATGTAGGCGCCAAATACTCCCGCTGTGCCCCACCCGTGTGGCAATCACTCCGATATCAGCACCAAGGCAGGCCAGCCAGTCCCACACCGGATGCCCCAAATCTCATGGGGCGGCGTTTCAGCAGGATCCCACCACAATCCATGGTGTCTCGGAGTGCCTCAGTAAGAGCCAGGGGATGAAACCACGCATCTGGGCCCCCACAATCTGCTGGGCATTCAACAATCCCCACCGCTGGGCTAAAGCGCCTACTCGCTCTCCCCCCGAGCTGCTCTCTCAAAACTGCAAACCAGCCAATCCGAGCTCCAGGGGCCTAGGTTCTCCCCGCTGTAGACCTTCTCCTTTTCCCCTCCTATGAGGCGCTGCCGCCCGCTTCAGTGACTGCCTGGCTCTCACGTCCCAAACCGTCAGGTGCCGGGGGCCTCCCTCCAGGTGCCTCAGTACAACGAGGCCCCCCGGCGATCACCGCTCTATGTCTGGGTGCTCCCCAATGTCAGGCGTAGGCGGGAAACCCGTGAACGGGCCGCTCCATCAATGCGCCGAGACCGGACCGGGGGGGAGGGGAAGCTGCAGGCCCACAGCACTCACCAGGTCCGCCGCTCCGATCCACAGCTCCCCCCGCCGGACCCCGCCTCCAACGTGGTGCGGAGGCGCTGCGCTGTTCCGTGAGGCCCGGTCGCCCGCTCCAAGTCTCTCCTCCGTTCAGGCCTGCTCTGTTCCGCCGCAGGCCGGAAGTCCGGCCTCTCACCTAAGCATGGGCGGAAAATCCGTTTCGCTCGCGGATTTTGCGGATTTTCAGTAAATTCGCAATCCGCGAGATTCGCGAATCTCCCGCAAAATCCGCAAATCCGCGAGCAGCGGATTTTGCTCGCACTGCTCGCACTGTTCGCGTGAGTTCGCGGCTTCCCAGTACAACTTCGCGCCCCGCGAATAAGTGCAAAATTGCAGAAATACGATCTTAGCAAAACTGAAACTACTTACCAGGTTCAAAAGTTCAGGCTCATCATTAGTAGCCATTTCCTGTAGTGCTTCCTGAGGGGCCCCTCGAGTTCAGTTGCCAGTTGCAACTATTATGTGACCCTGCTCTGAACCTCAGAATAGTTACACATATGCCACAAAGGTCCTGAATTACAGCTAAGGGAGACAAGCAGGAGCCAGGCTGGAAGTTCAAATCCATTAATCAGCCCCTAATTCATTATTGTCAGTTGGGGCAGGGCAGGTGTTGTAACTCATTTTGCAACAATGAAAGCACTTAGCAAGTGCAAAAGATCACTAATCAGGAAGCACTAAGGAAGCAGGTGCCAGCTAAAAAAATATTCTGTGACACATTAATCAGGCCCAAATTAATTCAGGTCACTTGAGGCAGGGAAGGTGTGCTTGCGTTGCCACAATAATGTACACTGACTGGACAGCCAGAGGGTGCTGTGATGAAACAGAGGGTGGCATGGGTGGGCCAGAGGGTGGCATGAGTAGTCAGAGAGTGGCAGTGGTGACAGAGAGTGGCAGTGATGAAGAAGAGTGTCCCAAACAGGCTGGACACGTAGAAACAACAAGTTCGCGAAACTTGCGACCCGACAGGTAAGTTCGCAATTTGCGAAAGTGTACAAAACCCTCGCGAACTGGCAGAAACCCGCGCAAACACACAAAAAAAAAAATCCGCAAATTCGCGAGAATTCGCGGATTTTGTGGATTGCGAGATTCGCAAAATTCGCCCATGCTTACTCTCGCCTCACTTCAGGCCGGGGATTGCAAGGCCGCCTCCCGCAGTTCGTCGCCGCTGCCGATTCCTCTCCCAGGGCTCCGCTGCTAGCACCGAGACTCCGGACCGGAGCCCTCGGCTCCAGGCTCACAGCGGGTCCGGAGCAGGCGAAGAGCAGGCTGCTTATAGCGCTGTAACAATGCTAAGCACGGGCTCGGCGCCAGAGGAACTCGAGAGAGCGTCCTACTCCGTCGCCATCTTGGCCACGCCCACCATGATTTGTTTTTAATAGCATATGAAGACAATAGGAATAGGTAGTAGCAAAGGAAGAAAACATCCTTGTATGTTACAATAGACAATACATTTCTATTCACTGTATATTCTTCACACTCTTAAGTTCAAATACATTTGGTTTATTTTTATAGATATAGTCCAATACATGTTGACCACTACGGGTGCATGGTATATTTCTGATGGCTTTTGGGCATAATGATGATTTTGATCATCCTTCTTCAGGACCAGCATATATCTGTTATCTACACCATTGTCTTGTATATGTTAGTTTTGTGGCATGAGAAACACACATCTTCTGCTACACCTAAATGTTGGAGGTAGTGTTATGATTATTCAAATCCTTGTTGGTATACTTCATGTGTCTTTTGAGACAAAAATACATGTATTTTCTGATAAAAGACATATTTCTGTGAGAGGATAAATCAGCTTGGGACTTTCTCTCATGCTCCACATCAGTGGCGCTAAGTGTCTCAACTTGTTGAAACTGGGTAATTCAAACATTAGATGTTCCTATCCCACCTTAAACGAGTCAAAACATTGTAATGCCTTCAATATCTGAAAAAGGTTCAAGGCTTGCAGGCATATGCTAGGTTCCAAACAATAAACAAAATGTAATCTCACAATAATCACCTAATCTATTAACCAGAAATTAAAGACACACACCACTTATCTGACAGTCTTAAATGCAATTCAGTAGGAGAATAAAGGGCATCCTTCAAATATATGGCGGCTCTGAAGAGGGCTCTCATAAATGTACATTTAAAGCCAAAACGTTTGTCAAAATAGCATATGCAGCGGTATGTGTCAAACATATTGGAGTATATCTAAATGCACATAAGTCTAATCATCTGCTTGCAGGTGCCTTTCCATTTTAATTCTGTACATTGTAAAAATCCCAGCATTGTTTTCCTATTTTTGCTATTTTTCACACAAATTTAGGCTTATCAATTTGTGAGCCACTTACTAAATCTTAAACTGTTTGACACTACGCAGCTATTAATGATTGTACTATAAATGTGAATCTGATTCAATATTCATATTTTAGCAAATCTTTAAGCATCACATTAGTAAGTGCTCTGCGCTAATAAAAACATTTTTCAGGCACAGTATTACAGCTTTGTATTGGTAAAATACCATCCAAGCCAACCTGGAATAAGTAAAAGCAGCTCCTGACTCATGTGGATCACTCATCAGAGAAGCTTCAATTTATGCCCTTGCAAGTTTAGAGCATTGCAGAAATGATGCAACACACTAGTAGGGAATATTTATAAGCTGTAATTCTGGCCCATCTGAATTTACAAGCCACTCTTAATGAGGGTCTACGCATATGTAATCTATCTTGGATCCCACTGAGAATGCTGAACAGATTGCTGAGTTTGAAAATGGACTGGAAATATACATGACATGAGAAATTCATAGGCAAAAAGAAGAAGAGTTTTCAAATACCACTGGAGTGTCTTTGCCCCAAATGTGGTCATCAAAATCTGCAATTGAGGGCATCCATTCAAAAGCCCATTGCGCAGCCATTGCGTCAAATTTTTTTTGAGGCACCAGTGGCAACGCAATGGGCTTGCCAATATTTACAAGGCCAGGTAAAGTCACTCTGGATGTCTTTTCATGGCCTTGTTAATATGGACCCTTTCATGGATTGCTCTGGGTGAAAGTGGAGTTCCATGTGTGTTGCTGTGGGTGTTCCCATGCAACATCCATGGAACCTAATACATTCCCAGATTTACAACATTTTGTAAAGCTGTGAATGCGTCAGAATCCTACACCTCCCCGGGAGAGGCATAGGAGTGGCGCCATGCGGAGAAATACTTCTATTTCTCCTCAATTGTTTCTCTTTCTATGCGTGCTGCTAGGAAGAGGAAAATGCTATCAATTACTGTTTTTGTGAAGGAAGGTGCTCCTTGCTGCACAAAAACAATAATCCCCGCAACGGAGGCACCCTTGCAACATGACGCAAGGGTGTCTGCGTTGGCCCGCGGCTGCTGTTTATGCACTGGTGCAGGTGAGAAGGACAGGAATGTGCTGTATGTTGTAGATACGGGACTTACCTGCCCTTTTAGTTTGAAGCATGGCAGGGCAGCAGGAATGCATGCTGTGCTGCCATACATCAAAGTATAGTAAGTGAGGCCCTTAGTATTGTATCCTTTTAACATTTTAGATCCACTAACAGAGAGGGCTTGGCCTATGTAGCCATTGTCAGGATCACCAAAACCTAGTTGAGGGCTACTGCCCCTCCATTTGAATTTTCAGACTGGTGTTCCTTTGAGGAGGCTACCTCTTAGGATGCCCCCTACTGTATCAAATGCTTGCTTGTGACTGGGGACTCTGAGAGCAAGTGTGTTGTGAGCTTCAAGCCACATTATGCAGCAAAATGTCCAGCACTCTCTAGACATGTTATTCAGTTGTAGAATGTTATGCTCCCTTAAATAAGTCAGCATATGTGAAGGAATTCAAATGTTAGCCAATTGTCATTGTTAAAAAGATGAACAAATAAAGGTAGTATATCAGCATGTATATGGCTCAAATATACAGTTGCATTTCTTGTGACTTTTAAACATCTAATTTTAGTAGACATTAAACATCATCACTACATGGACTTGTATGGGGACACCCTGGAAGCTGCTTTGTCTGCTTTGTCAGGTTTTATTAAAAAAATGTCACTCGGTCTGGAGTTGTCACCTGGAGGGGGTTTCATGGTAGGTACTTGTTTCATGATGAGTTAGGAGTGAACCGGCATGTATCGTACAAAGACTGTTCAGTTCCCTGTGTACCCTTGTCATCAATCAGGATGGCAAGATTTCTTACTATATTCAATGGTGCTGAACAAAGACCCATAAAGTTGGACAAAGTTTTGCTTCACTTAGTGATGAGAATAAAATATCCATTATTACATTAAAATTTTGAACCATATATACATTTTGTTTGTATAGTCAAAAAAAAATTCTACCAATACCTTTCTTCATGTTTGCATTTTGCGTTTATCAATGGTTCTTTTATTTGTTTGAATCTTGCAACATGTAAAATAAATCTGCGTCTTATTTGAAATTGCATGCTGGATTGAAACTGAGCTACCGATGTCCAAGAGATGCTTTTATTTAACTGTTTCCATTATTTATTTTTAGATTTTAGATTTGTCTGAAAATCAGCTTTCCTATATCCCATCAGACCTCCCTGAGTCGTTGGAATATCTTTACCTTCAGCATAACAAGATTGTGAAAGTGCAGGATAGCTCCTTTGACTCTACGCCAAACATTAAGGGAATCTTCCTCAGGTATTGTTGCTTATACTTTACTCTGGATTTAAACCCCTAACCAAAAATGTTCTCAGGTGTTTCACCCAAAAAGATGAAAGTCAGCTTCTCTCTTTATGATTTGAAAAAGGATGATTATAATGCACTATTCTGTAGATATTAGCTCAAAGTCATTAAGCTCTTTGGAATATAGATCCTCGATTGCATGCTATTTCAAGTAATCTGGTTTATGATTCAACATTCACAATGGTTTAAGTCATGATCTGGGGCCCGATTCACAGAATGAATTTAAGACTCAATCCTAAACTTACTACTATTTTGGTATTCACAGAATGCACTTACTACTTTTGATATTCACAGAAGTTAGGATTTTGTCTTAAGTCTGTTAAGACAAAATCCTAACTTCTGTGAATACCAAAAGTAGTAAGTTCATTCTGTGAATACCAAAATAGTAGTAAGTTTAGGATTGAGTCTTACATTAATTCTGTGAACCGGGCCCTTAGTTTCCATTTGTAAATGCACCAATGTATTATCCCTTATATAAACACATGATTTCTACTTGCCAAATTCTTGAAGCCCTCGATATGTTCATTAAATGAACACAAGAAAATAGCTCCCATCCTTTGCAAAATTAAGTGAAGCACCCATAATTTTTCAGTTAGACTGGACTCCTCACAGATATACACATGCCTTTGCGTCAAGCACGGAGTTCCGCTTGTGGCCGATATTATCCCATGGGCATACGTTACCTGCAGACAAACTGTATGGAGGCGTACATTGTAGTTCGTTATTTAGGTTGAATATATAGTTGAGGTGAACAGCACCTGTGGCTATTTTGATGTTTTGCCCTGCATTCATTAGTCAGTAGTGAGACAAGCGCTCTGAGGCAGACTCTGCAGGAATTGCGCGTAGATGGGGGTTGGCGCTCTATGTGACCTCTTAAGTCACAGAAGCACGCAGTGGTAGTGTCTGCACTGGGTTCCTCAAGTTATGTTTTAGGTATGAGTGTACAGAAATAAGGCACTGTTTTATTAGATTACTTTTTGTGCCTGTGTTTTAGTTTTGCACTGTAGTGAACGGAATTTAGCATCACTCCACGGCTTTTCATCGACCTCAGATTGGCATACGCGTGCATGTCTGCATATGGAATGCAGCCAACGCAGGGCACCATCTGGTCTTTGAAACCAAACCAAACCAAACCAAACCAAAAGCACTAACTTCCCATGGCGCAGCAAACACAATCAAACCCATTTATGTCTGATACAGTGGCCAATAGCCATATCATGATTGAATGAGGCAGCTATAATTGTAAAAGGAATGATTGGATATGCGTCTGCAATAACAATACGTAGTTCTGTAAAAACACTGCAATGGTATGTGTTTGGAAAGATAAAAAAGTAGCGCAAAGTAATAAACGCTAAACCTTCAATCTCATAAGAGGTTTATGTATAAAAAGTATGTATTTAAATTCACTAAGGGACTTGTAGCTTTGTATTTCTGTTAGAGGAAAAGTGTCAGTGAATACATTATGCCAAAATTGCACTTTCTACCTCTACTTGACCGACTGTATGCCTTCATTCTGAGTCTTAAGGTGAATTTTTAGGTCTCGCCTAGGCAGCACATGCGCTGTCTCTTCAAGACATGCTGTATCTATAATATGGGCTTGAGGAACCGCCCATTTTATTATTGATTCCTATTTCTGTGCTTTGGAAATGCTGGCTTTTGTTTGGTGGATACACTTAGTAGTGCCTCCTTTTGGACCTTTTGTATCCTCCAATGAGGACTGCCCCTATTACATGTGCTCCTATTCATCAGGGTAATGTAGAGCGCTTTGAGAGCACTCTTTTCTTTTTGTTGGCCTGCTTCTGCTCGATAAGTGTTTTGTTTACTTTGCTTCAGCCGCTTCATGTGTCCCTCTTCCCCAACACTGCTTTCCCTCCCCCACCATCCCTCCAAGATCTGCTTGTTTTGTATTTTATTTATTTTAATTACTGCTTCACACTTAATATCCCTGTGCTGTCTCTCCCCTCCCGCAACACTGCACACTTGCCCCTGCGAGAAAGCGGATTGGCTTTTTTTATATTTAATTTAAATTAATAGATTTATATAGCGCAGGGAAGGGGAGAGAATAAATGATTTACCAAGAATCACAGGATGTTGACCCAACCCAGAGACTCAAACACGGATCCCCAGCTCCCGAGTCAGTAGCTCTGAACACTGCGCCACATCCCCTCCCTCTGGGGATCCATGTTTGAGTTTCCCTCTTTTGACAAAGCAGTGCCAGCAAATCACCTCAAAGGTGCTGCTCTTATGCCAGGAGACTGAATCCTGGTTCATTGTTTTTAATGCACTTCAACCAACGGCAACATGCCTGATTTACGCCAAATAATCTTTTTCTCTAACTTCAGACTTCTCCCACTTAAAAATGTCTCCACTTCAAAGCAAGCAAGTACACGTTGAGGTTAGACCCATTTGACTAAATTGTCCGCCAATATTTAAAACAGCAGATTATTGGTGGAAGGATTAACATTTTTCTGTTCTTGAAACAGGAAATCTTGTGGCCCTTATACCCCACATAACACAGGGAGATTTCTTCCTAATTTTGGCATGCTTGGAGGTCAGACAAATGGCAATAGCACTAACTTATGAAATAATGAGACGGCTGAGAAAAGCATTAAACACTTGGTCAGGCTTAATCCAATTTTCTGTAACAATCCACCAACAGGGCTGCATTAGGAATTGATAAACGGGACACATATTACACTAAAAGAAAAAGGGTTAGTGCTAAGATATCCTAGCCTAGTTTAGCTTTTCTTGGCATTGACTTTAAATTATTAAGGTCCCCAAGCTTTGCTTTCCCATCATTTACTTGGCGATTACTCTACATTACTTGACTTCTCATTATACTTCACCAGATTGCTACCAATCCAACATGACGGACGAAATGGGCGTACGATGCCAACATTAACAGTCTGCTAAATTCATGTAAAACGAGTATACTCAGTCTGACCGTGCTCCCTTATTTAATTTTCCACAGGCCCGGTTTGGTCACCCCCATAACACCATAGTCTTCCCTTCCGAAATTAATCGCAGAAAAGTTACCATTTAAAAATATGTAAATTGATATAGTGTGGTGATTTGCCATGGATCACAGGATGTTGAGCCTATGTTGAGGCTCGAACACAGACCCCTAGCTCCAAAGTCGAAAGCTCTGACCACTGTGCCACATTCTCTCCCTCTGGGGAACCATGTTCCAGTCTCCCTGACTTCTCATTATACTTGTATACTTATCCAGTATTATGGGTGTCTTTCATAGATTCACATGCCTGAATCATTCCCCGTCGTCGAGACGGGAGTCTCCGGTATATAGAAAGGTAATGTCCTATAGACATATATAGAGAAAAGTAGGACTAAGGGCCTCACCTTAGTAGCCTATCTATGTCCTTTTGTAAAAAGGACCAAACTCTAGAAGAGAGCCAATCAGCTATCACCTCCCTCTAGAACCTTCCTGTCAGGAGTCTCAGTCCCTCAGATGTTCTACCGCACGTTGTGCTAAGGGAGTCTCCACCTGAGTTCCCCTAAGGTTTCTTTCTTCAATCTTCTCTCTTCACAATTTTGGATTACTTTAATGAAAAAGTAGATATGGCTGATCCTTAGAAGAGAGGTCTCTTCAGAGCATGTAGTTCTTGTGGTAAAAAGAGGTTACATGTTGAAGACCAGCACAAGACCTGCTTATATTGCCTGTATCCAGACCATTCACCAAAGGATTGCAAAATTTGTAGAACATTTTCTACAAAAACGCTTAAAGACAGAGAAGGACGTCTTAAACTCTGGCTTAACAGGCTTAAGGATTGAGACAATTTGGAATCTTCAGAAGAAGGTGAGAATTCTTCAGTTTCCTCTAGCTGTCTTCAAAAAAGGCCAAGGGTGGCTTCCCCTAGCCCTCCAGACGCTCCTCCAAAGAAGGTTACAAAAAAGTCTTCAGAGGCCCAGTCATCAGCGTCTGACAAGGAGGTTCATACCTTCAAAAAACATGCGCCGTCGTCGGCCTCATCGATGCCATCATCGGTGCAAAAGAAGGCTATGTCTCCTGTCTATGTCTCGACGTCGAAGACGACAATATCGTCGACGTACACTTCATCGACGACAACTACACCATCATCGATGGCGGGTAAGCCCTTGTCGTCGATTATTATTATTAAAAAATCATAGTCGACGCCCAAGATCTTGTCGACGACATCAGTGACGACATCAGTGTCGACGTCGAAGCCAGCGCCGTCGACGTCTTTATCGTCGACGAGAACATCATCGTCGACGAGTGTGCCGTCGACGAAGGCATCGACGACGAAGAAGGCACCGCCGACAGTGACATCGTCGGCGAAGGCATCGTCGACGAAACCGACGACGATGAAGAACATACCGTCGACAGCCACTCCGTCAACGAAGACGTCGTCAAGACTCAGTGGGAACAGTCGACAACCATTCCCCCGTCGACGAGAAGGTTCCAAGAGCTACAATCTGTGGACAATATGTCATCCACGATCCTGCCGTCGATGAGCCCTTCATTGATGACTGAAGCTGAGTCACAACCCGCTTCTCTAAGGGTAAAGATCTCAAAAACGGCAGTCACACCGGAATTGACGTCCCCAAGCCGAGTGCAAGGTTTACCTCCAGCTTGTCTCCTGCAAGATGAGGAGTCGGATGAGGAGGATATAATGCAGGCTCACAGCCCATCTGATCTGGGTTTCAAATGCCAGAGCTTGGATGAGGAAATTGCCCAGGAGCATACTGTTCAGACGCAGGTTCAGAAGCAGGTTACGCCCATGGTCTGTCTACCAGCATCTATAGCGTTTGATTTGAGGTTTCTAATACAGGACTATAAACAAAGGTTCCCAGAGTCATCAGCTCCTCCAGCAGCGGGGACTGTTCCGTCTCCATGGCCTAGACCACCATCTTTGGTGCTCCAACGGGAAAGGGAACCACTGCCAGATCCTCAATCATCTAACGATGAGGAAGAACAACCAGAAGAGGGTGAGGTCCAGGATGACCAATCTAATCATGATGACGATGATGATTCCATCATTTCATCTCCAACATCCCCTGAGCCAGCTACTTCAGATTCTCCTCCTGTGGACATAGGTGGTTTCCACAATCTGGTGGAGAGGGCGGCAAAAAGGTTCCATATGACAATGGAGTCTCAGGAAAAAGACTGTTTCCTATATGACTTTAAGGAGCCGCTTAAGAAAACAGTGAGATCAATTCCGATAATCGATCATATATGGGATCAGAGTGTGCAGTTGATGCAGACTCCAGCCTCAGTCTCGGCAGTTGTTCCAGGGCTGGACAAAAAATACAAGGCTCCAACATCGGCACCAACCTCCCTTACAGGACACCCCAACCCGGACTCTGTGGTGACACAGGCGGCGCAGAAAAATTCAAGGAATCCTTCCTTTCCGTTGACAGCTCCACCAGACAAGGAGGGCAGGAAACTGGACAATATAGGAAAGCGTTTTTCCTCCATGTCAGCAATGACAGTGAAAGTGGCCAAAACTATTGCGCTCTTAGGAAGGTATAATAGGCAGTTGTGGGCAGATATTGCTCCGTATTTATCTGAACTGCCAGACGTCACAAAAGAGGAAATTCAATCTCTTCTTCTGGAGGGTCAAACATCGGCATCTGAATTGATTGACTGTGCTATGGATGTAGCAGTGACTGGCAGGGGCAGCGGTATTGCGAAGGCGGGGATGGCTCAAGGCTACCTCATTTCGACAGGAGGTGCAATCTAAAGTCTTAGATATGCCATATGATGGACAACACCTGTTTGGCGTCAAAATCGATGAAGCTCTTCAAGCAATAAAAAAGGACAATGGCACGGCAAGAGCGCTGGGCACGCTACAATTTAAAAACCAGTCCTTTCGAGGGAACAGGGGCAGAGGACAATCCTCTTACAGAAGTAATTTTCAGAACAGATCCTCGTATTCTTACAACCAGGGTAAATCCCAACGTCACAACAACAAGGACGGCAGTCCTCTTATGGGAAGTCCAACTTTAGAGGCAAAAACCAACGGAAGAACACTGGCGGACGCCAATGATCTATTCCTACAGCCAGTCCATCCCTCATCTCCTGTTTTGAAAATTGGAGGAAAACTGACCCATTTCCTCAACAATTGGAGAAGAATTACAACGGACCGGTGGGTCTTTCAGTTGATTCAATTTGGCCATTCCAATAGAATTCGAAAATATCCCTCCAAAAACTCCTCCTCGCCCAATGCGACACAAAAACTTGCGACTACTTCTTCAAGAAATCTCAATTATGCTCAAAAAAGGAGCAATAGAGAGAGTACCGTCGGCTCACCAGGGGAGAGGATTTTACTCCTGCTTCTTCCTGATTCAAAAGAAGGAGAAGAAATGGAGGCTCATTCCAGACCTCAGGGCGCTGAATGCATTCTTAAAGAGGCAGTCGCTCCGCATGGTCACAATTCAGGAGATCTTGGGTCTCCTAGAAGAGGGGGATTTCATGACATCTTTGGACCTAGAAGATGCATACTTTCACTTCCCAATCCACAAAGCTCACAGAAAATTCCTGAGATTTGCAGTGGCGGGCCAGCATTTTCAATTCTGTGTCATCCCTTTTGGCCTCAAGTCCGCGCCCCGTATCTTCACCAAGTGTCTTTCCCCGGTGGCAGCATTCCTCAGGCAGCATGGCCACCAAGTCTTCCCATATTTAGAAGACTGGCTGGTGAAGGCGCCATCCTTGGCAGGTGCAACCAAATCTTCCAACGCCTGTCTGAATCTCTTCAAAAACTTGGGTCTTACACTCAATCAAGAAAAATCCACTTTGCATCCCTCCCGGGTCATCACCTTTCTCGGAGCGACACTGAATATAGAAGATGCAAATGCATTCCCATCTCAGGAGAGGAAACGCAAGCTTGTCTCTCTGGCCGCATCAGTGGCTCCAAAGAAAACTTTGCCAGTCCGTACCTTCAAATCCCTCTTGGGAATGATGTCCTTGTGCATCCTGCTCGTACCGCACTGTCGTCTTCGAATGCGTCCACTTCAGGAAGGCTTTGTCCAGACAGTGGACGCAAAGCACAGGATCGTTCGAAGATCGCATAACGATAACAATGCAAATCACTAAGGCATTGCAGTAGTGGAGGTCAATCCAGAACCTCTCGCGGGGATTGCTGTTCCTGCTTCCAGCAGCTCCTCACGTCATTACAACGGACGCCTCCCTGGAGGGTTGGGGAGCAGTCCGACAGGAATTAAGGATCAGTGGCAGATGGTCAGAGCCGGAAAAGCAGCTCCACATCAACCTACCGGAGCTGAGGGCCGTTTTTCTAGCCTTGCAGTCCTTCTTGCCAAGGATCAAGAACTCCCTAGTGCTTGTCAGGACCGACAACACTACGACGATGCACTACCTGAACAAACAGGGAGGGACGCGTTCGCTAACACTCTCTCGCGAATCGCAAAAGATCTGGAATTGGCTCATTCTCCACAACGTATCATTGAAAGCAGAGTACGTCCCAGGCAAGGACAATGTCATCGCAGACGCGCTGAGCAGGCAGAGGACTCTGTCGCACGAATGGGAGCTGGACCAGACGTCCATCGCTCGAATCTTTTCCAAGTGGGGATCACCGCAAATCGATCTATTTGCTACCACGGAGAACGCCAAATGCCAAAACTTCGCAAGTTGGCATCCCCTGTCAGGGTCTCTCGGGAATGCATTTTCCATCGCATGGTGCAACGTCTTTGGGTACGCATTTCCGCCATTTCCAATGCTTCCCAGAGTCCTCAGAAAGATGAAAGCGGAGCCTTGCACCTTAATTCTGATAGCCCCATTCTGGCCGAGGCAACATTGGTTCATAGAACTGCATCGTCTATCGCTGAAGCCACCGATCCATCTACGTCAACATCCATCTCTGTTCACGATGAGCAACAAGCAGGTTCAACATCCGGATCTGAAATCTCTCAGGTTATCGGCCTGGCTCCTGAATACAGAGAATTCAGCAGTCTAAACCTTCCGCAGGATTGTAAGGATATTCTGGCCAAAGCAAGAGCGGACAGCACTAACAAGACGTATTCCCTGAAGTGGAAACGCTTATGCATCTGGTGTGCGGGCAGGGGTCTACGTCCTTTTTCCACCGCTCCAGAACAAATTGTACCTTACCTGCTACATCTGGCGCAGTTGGGCCTTTCCCACTTCTCCATAAAGGTACACCTGGCGGTGATATCAAGATTTAAAAGATCCTCGAAAGGGCCCTCTCTCTGGTCTAGTAGACTAATAGAACAATTCCTTAAAGGTCTGTATCATGGTAGACAAAATGGGCACACAATGCCCACATGAATACTTCTTCTATGTTAATGTTAAACAAGTATATTCAGTCCAGCAGGACCGGTTTGGTCACTTCCCCAACAGCACCATAGTCTTCCCTTCCAAAATTAATCACAGAAAAATTAACTGGATTTAAACATCACCATATTGAAACTGCTAATGTATAAACCGGAAGTCAGGAACTGTATAACATAAATAAGGGAGGACTATTATATGTAACTTCCATTGAATATATTCTAACAGCTCAGTTAATCAGTTGCACACGTCAGACCATTTTAAGATAGTACCTTGGAGCTTGGTTTATTAGATCCCTTGCTTAATAAAACCAGCATTGGCAAAGCCAGTAGTTCTCGGAAATCACAGAACTATAGGTGTTCGCAATATATATGCATGGTGAAAGCCAACATGCTACTTGTGCTATGCTGACACAAGGCACTAAAATCAATACATGTTTGATGCAAGAGATTCATTCCCTTGCTCTAATGTTGTAACTGAAAAAAGTGTGTCCTCTTTCCCACCAGGGTGCTTTCTAATGACACTCCCGAAAAACTCTCTCTTTCGTTCATTCTGCTCTGAACTCTTCCTCACAAACTAGCAACCGCTCTGTTTCCCACACACTCTCATGTTCCTTCTCCCCTGCCCCATTCTTCTTTAGCCATGCCTTTCTCACTGTCACTCACATACACTTATCTCAAAACCCTCTTTCACTCTTTCTGTCTCTCACGCACATATCCTACACCAATATCACCATCTCTCCTGTCATGCATTATCCCCAACCCTTTACAGCAACTCCTTCCCTATTTTTTTGTATTCCTTTTTCCATTTGTGTCATTTATTTTCAACCTCCCCTCCCTCTTAACCTATTTTCCATTTCTGGTTCTCATGCACCGCGAGGCCATACGAATGGCAATAGCACTATACAAATATAATCACTCCATTTCAAACAAAAAAACAAAAGTATAAAACATTGTCATTTACAACTCCATAGCTCTAACTTTCACAAATGTGAGACCGACTGCATTGCAAATGCTTGTTTTTTAAAAACATCGTTTTAGGAACATGTTCAGACATCTGCCAACATCTACACATTTCAAGCGGGAACATTTGGTTAGGTATTGGTAGAAAATTGTCATTATTAATAACAATTGAATGTTATTTTATGTTAAAATAGATTTGTAGAGCGTACAGCTACTCTAAAGAGTATCCCGGCGCTGAGACAGAAAAAAGCAGATGCAAGGGGGAGAGAAAACAAAACCCAAAAGGATGAACAGTTATATTGCTTGTTGGAACAACCAGGTTGTCAATTGTTTCCAGAAGTTTGCGGCTTGCCTAAGCGGAAGAGGCAGCTTGTTTCAAAGTCCAGCCACTTGCACTTGGAAAGAGCCACCGCATCTGCGGGCTCTGAGATACTTTGGGGTGACTATAAGATGTTGATGAGCGGATCTAATGTTATTTGAGTAGTGCCAAATAACGCATTTTTATAAATTGCTGAAATAGCATCTGTTTGTGGGCATTTCTAAGGTTAAAAGTATTCAGTTTAACTCGCCCCCCCTTTTACGCCCCATCACTTTGAAAAGTCACCAGCTGCCATTGAGTGAAAATACCTGTAAGCCACCTACCTACTATCATTTAAAGGGTCCATATGGTGAATGTTGCCGCAATTTCTGTCAAATCGCAAGCTGACATCATCAAACAAAAGAACATTGTAAAAGGCCTATTGTTCGTGTTTGTTAGAACTGCAGCACTGGGTAATGAGAGCTATTTTTCCTCTACACTGGACACATACTTCCTTCTACTATGTTTGCTGCAAAGCAATATTATAACTCCTTAAATCAACTTCACCTTTAGGTCCATATAAATGCCCTGCCATTAAATCTAGCATATTTGAAACTTAGTTCACTTGCAGATATGCTTAATGCTACTTCATTTGAAAACCCAATAGGCTGAGCTTGCAGGGCGAAGAAATAGAGCTTGTCCCTGTCGCATAATGTTAGATTTTACCTAGAAATGTTATATTGATCGTATGGGAGCTCCCCACAACCTAGACGGCTCCCCATTACTTTTCCTGCACACACCAGCCATATTTACCCATTAAAACGAGCGCCTGACTTCCTAACCATTCAGCAGTGAAGACATTGCTCGTCTAAGGTGAGTTTCCAAAATAGGTGGTAGTTTTTGCTCAACAGTAGCCACTCATACAACAAGCAGAAGCAAGTAACTTAATATCCAAGTTCAAACCAGTGAGATATATGGGTACACATGTTGCAATTAATCCATCCACTGGCAATCAATCGGGTAGTAAATCAACCAGTAATTTTTCCAGCATTGTGCCGCTCTTGGCAATGGCCCACCCTATGCAAATCAGTAGTGGCCCTGTTCCTCATGGGACAATAAGCCCTGAACTGTCAGATGAGGTCTTCCCCAAAAGGCATTACAAGCAACCCCAGACAGGTTTCGGCCTTTCTAGTCCTCGTCAGTGAGATATAGTTTGGATGACATGATACAGAGAGCAAGGGACCTATGTCTGGCTATACTATGTACCTCTTGGACTGTTACATAAATGTTAGATTAGTGGTTAGAGTATTTGTAAGCATTTTTTCCCATCACCTTTTGTGTGTGTTTTATACATCATTAGTCACCTTGAAAGTAATATAGGGTCTGATGTAGAAACACCTGGAACATAGAATTCTCCATTTCTTGCACAGCTACTGGTTATGTTATGTTGATTTATATTTCACACTAATCACCTGAGAGAGTATCCAGGTGCTTGTGCAAGGTGTGTGGGTGAATGGTCCAAGATGCTTATATGAAGAGCCAGGTCTTCAGCTTCTTGCAGAACTTAAGAAGGGCCATATTACCAACAAAATGTGATAAATCGCTGTCTATTGCTGGATCTCATCACCCTCTTAGCGGCGTATTATCAAAGCTTTGCTAAGAGGCGATGTGAAATCCAGGGATAGCGGTGATTAGCGTGAGAAATCCTGTGATAATACGAGTGTGCTAATGAAAAGCTTGCTAATAGGCAAGCGTGGACTTAACATATCAATCCACCTCCCATTGTAAAGGTAGTTAAGTAATGTTTTTTTCATGTGTTAAATAGCTGTGATAAACGGTGCTCAGTGCAACTTTATTAATAGCTTCACAGATATGGGTCCGCATTGATAATAGTGCGAAGCTGTTTTAACAACATATTTCATTAACTTTTAATGAGGATTAAGCATGGGCGGAAAATCCGTTCCGCTCGCGGATTTTGCGGATTTTCGGTAAATTCGCGATCCGCAAACGCTCGCGAATTTACCGAAAATCCGCAAATTCGCACGCTGCGGATTTTTTTTTCTTGGTGATACAATTTTGCGGCGTGCGGCGTAAGTTCGCAATTGCGAACATGTAGGTGCGGCGGACAGCAACAATCTCGCACTCGCGAAATTACAAAATTTGCAATTGTGCACAAGAAATCCACTAGCAAGCAGCATAGACCTTCTGAAAATGATGATTTTTATCAGAATAACTCCTCAGGTTGACATTTGCCTGCCCTTTTTTGGATTTGAGGCCTTTTGACTTTCTTTGGATCACTTTTGGATTAGAAATCAACTTTCACAAGTAAGTTTGTTTGGGGCATTACATTTGCTGTTCTGCAGAAAAACGAGTTTTGCTAAACTGAAAGCACTCAGCAGGTGCAAAAGTTCAAATTCATCATTAGTAACCATTCCCTGTAGTGCTTCCTGACTGGGGTCCCTCCAGAGTTCAGTTTCTAGTTGCAACAATTGTATGACCCTGCTCTGACCCTCACAGCCGGATCATAGAATAGCTACAAGTAGGCCACAAAGGTCCTGGAAAAAAATATTGCACTGCAACAGAAAGCAAATTACAGATAAGGAAGCAGGTGCCAGACTGGAATTTTTAAACAGTGACACATTAATAAATCAACCCCAAATTAATTCATGTCAGTTGAAGCAGGGCAGGTGTGCTTGCTTTTCCCCCCTATAATCTACAGTGATGATGAACCAGAGGGTGGCATTGATGTACCAGAGGGTGGCATGGGTGAAACAGAGGGTGGCAGTGTTGAAACAGAGGGTGCTGTGAACCTGTGATGATGAACCAGACGTAGAAACAACATAGTTGCGACCGTTGCGTGCCGACAAGTAAGTTCGCAATTGCGAACTGGTACAAAATCCTCGCAAACTGGCAGAAACCCTTGCGAACACTATAAAAACAAAGAAATCCGCAAATTCGCGAGAATTTGCGGATTTTGCAGATTGCGAGTTCGCAAATACGCAAATTCGCGAACGCCAGATTCGCAAAATTCGCCCATGGAGCGTCTACTTTGCATGCCATTAGCGATAAATATCGTTGGCAAGCAAAGCGATGTCAAACAGGCTACTATTTCAAGGAATCAACCGTTAGCGAGTCCTTGCTAATAGAACAATATTAATTTCACCGCTTTTTGGAAAAATGGGCCGCGAAAGAGGCGAAAAGTTGTTTCTTTATATGCCCTGAAGTTAGGAAAAGGCTCTGATGTGTTGAGGAAGGTCATTCCATGTCTTGGGAGTGATGTAGGAGAGGGAGCGACCTTCAGTTTTGCAGATGCAGGGAGTGTGTGAAAGTGAGAGCGCAGAAGAGCGTAGGTGCCTGGTGGGTTGGTAAAAGTGTTTGCAGCTGCTCCAGTATTCTGGTCCTGTGTTGTGTAGGGCTTTGTATGTGTGCATGAGAAGTTTGAATTTGAAGGTTTGCAGATGTATCTCAGATTTGCAACCCGGCTGATGTACAAATCAGTTTCAGCTCCTAACCACCATATACAAGGAGTCGCTCATTAATAGTTTGTGACGACCATGTTGGTCGCATAGCATTATGTATCCGATAGAGAAGGAGGTGGTGCCCTCTTTCATGTCCTTTCCCCCTTCAATTCTCATGAGCACATTTGTACTTTGCGAAATGGAGAAACATTTCCTACTTGCAATGCACCATTTGTATAAGGCAACTTGCAGTTTTGCCTTCACAAATATTGGTTTTACTAATCACAGACAGAAAAGTGTTTAGCATATTCTACCCATCTTACTGTCACCAGATTTTCCTGTGAAAAGGTGTCTTTAGTAACATAGATAGTACTCCAGCCAGAAGAGGGTTTAATTTCAGGTATGTGGAATTCCTTGGTGGTTGTTGATGGAGCCTCCATCAGTCATCATGCAACATTCTGATTTTCCATGGTTAAAAACCATTAAAAGGGAATCTCACACTTTGATTGGAGTGAAGCCCTAAATGCTGAGGTCAGAGTTAAAGATGAAGAATAGGCACAGGTAATATTTTAATTATGCCAACGTAACTTCACATCATTTCCACCCTTCCGGTTATGCTAGATTCCCAAAAGTATGTCATAATGCCACGACGTGTAATTTCAAATCTGTTCGGGTAGAAATCTCATTGTGGGAGCACAGGAACACCAACAATGAACAGAAACCGAGCAGCTGTTGTTCACAGCACTTGTGTTTTCAGCTTTATTTTTTTTGCACAAAATGTATCCCCGCATCCAAAATAACGAGAGGTTGTTTTTTTGAGCTGAAATATAGCACTGAGTGCCAGATTTGCATTTTGTGTAATATCACATCATTTCACATAAGGTTTCCAAACTTTTGGGTAATTAAGCAAAAGAAAATTTCACACACTCCTATGAAGACTTGATATGTGAGCTGGCCTAGGGTACACAAGTATCAAAAAGCATTAAACAGCAATCTAATAGACCCTGACATAGTCGTCTAGTCAGGCAAGATCCATCACTCGTAGCTAGGCAATAGAGTGAGCCTAGTTAACCCTAGTGATGTGAAGCACTAAACAAATGTACACAGTATAGCAATGTGCCATAATGAAGTCATGCATTTGTGACCATGTTCTTTCGGACTGTGAGTAATATTTGCAATTTTTCTACTTTTGCTCAAAAGGTACAATATGTTGGAAGCGGGAACTGTGGAGGCAGCTGCCTTCGAAGGGCTCAGGCACCTGCAGGTTCTAGATATTGAGGGCAGCTTTGATATATCCAACTCTGTGAAAAAAAGAGGTAATTCTAAAGAAAAGGAAGAGGAGGAGGAGGAAGGAGATGAAGGAGATGAAGAAGGAGAGGAAGAGGATCAAGCGACATAAAATATAAAAGGAAGCACATTTTGTATATGGTACGTTATCCTCATCCATTGTTATTAATCTTCATAAAAATACGACAAAGGCCCGCACGCTGTGTGACACAATACTTATAATGCAATAGACCTTTGTTGATAAGGCAGCAGAGATAAGCTTGTACTAAAGTGCTTCCATGAACATCAAACATGCCAGTGCTCATAATGCACTCTTACTTGTCTAGTGTAGGTAATAAGGTTACATTTTATATGACTGACAATACTGTGGGTATGAACTTTGCACTCGTGCAAAACTTTTTTGGACTTGCATAATAGAAAATGGTGCAGACAGATTTTCATTCAATCCATACTGAAGATTTCTTGGTCTCGGCTAAAATGGAGGAAACAAGTTACTAAAAATATGCGCCCAGTCGATTGCTTATAAATTATTTTACTTGTGTAATAAACAGCTTTTACCAACAAGATTGCTGTACATGTGTAATGTTAGAGTATCCTGATTTTACATTATTTTTGTATGAGTACACATGAGGGTGTCATTAAAAGTTTTAGAGCAGAGTGAAGTTTCTCCACTTCATTTACGGGTGGGGATCCCTATGAATGTGTGCCCATTAATGTTCCGCCGGCTATGCTGACGCACAGTGAAAAGCAGTGGCCTGCCTGACACAGGGACACTGATGTAAAGCCCCTAAGGTTCAACTCCATTTTATATGGTCCAGACTCCATATTGGATAATGGAGGTAGCCATCTTGTTAATCTTAGACAATGGACGTTGCCATCTTTCTCGATTTAGGGAGAACCCTTGTAAAGCAGATGCTGTCTGACCCCATCTCTCTAAGAACTGTGAAGGCATCAAGTTATTTGATTAATGATATATATGCAACACCTGATGTGACATTCGCCATACGTCTACTTTTCACCATGTCAACGTTAAATAAGAACAAATACAAACATATAACCTAAACAGTGTAGTATGAATTGTCTTCCTATTACCTTATATTATCATACGAAAAACGTCTGGGACACATACCTTGATGCACATAATCTATGCTAGACATTCCTAAATTTATGTCAGAAAATTAATTTTCTGGTAAGAAGTAGTATATAAGGACTACCACTTGACCACTTGTAATGAGAGGTCCTTCACCCAGATTATCTCAAGAGATTCTGCCAGAGATAGTCTCACCTACTGCCAGCGCACTTCTCACTTTGCAGATGCTACATCTTGCGGTAAGCCGATAAAGCTGAGTCCCGGAGGAAGACCACTACCACAGCATGTGTTTGCCCTTTACAGGGAATACTGTCTTCACACCTCCACTGATAAAGACAGCCTTTTCTGTCACCAAGGCAGTGCATCTCTTCTCCCAAAAAAACTCTAGACTGCAAACTGCTCTGTCTTCCATGCTCTCTTACTGTAGTCTACAGAAGTAGATGTTAAGGTGTTAGGTTCTAGATGACATTTTAACTTTGCTATAAATTTTCATTTTATTCTCGTTGTTTATAACATGCCTTCTTTTTTATAATACTCTGTGTAGTTATTTTAGATGTACTGAGAAACAGGTTGTTCCTGTAGTAATAAATAATTTTTACTTAAAAGTGTTCATTCTTCTTAGTGCATTGGGTGTGTGACACTGTGAATAACGAAATAGGTCTGTTACTGTTACCACAGTGCCCCTGATATTTTTATAGAGATTGTTAGTCACCCAAAAGCAATACCTCTATTTCAATAACACATTGAGTAGTGTTCTGTGGGGCTACAATAACCTGTCTTTCACATTGATCGATGGTGCATTGAACCAAATGCACATGTGTCATCTGTGGGTGTGAAAGCACACCTTGTATAATCACCCTAGTGTCATAATTTATGCAACAGTCCCTATGATTGTGAGCCAGTGGATGCTCCACGGGCTCTGCTGGCATACAGTGAAAAGCAGTGGCCCATCTGCCACATGGATACTGCTGTTAATCCATCGGGAGGCCTACCCTACTTAGGAAAAATTAACAGTGGACGCCCCCACATGCTGGAGCAGTGCTTAATTCATAAAAAAAAATAAAGTGGCAGGTCCCTACTAATTGACTGTTGACAATTGTGGGGACCTCAAACTCCCCTTCTTATAGTCCAAATCCAGACAGATGCCAAATGTGATTTAGGTTGTGAGTCTTTGATGTTTGTGATGGGGTCTGCTTCATTTTGAAGTGCCTACTCTTCTGCGCTTCCTTCAGAAAGCAGTCTATCATAGCAGGAGCAACTCCAAATTTGATAACCCCATAACACAGGCCATGGGAGTAACTAGAAGTTGACACCTGCCACAGTAATATGTGCATCAAAAGTTTATCCGAGGGCCAAAGCCCTACTGTTTATGATTCTCTTATCAGCCCCATCTGTTTCCCGAGATGTGCCCAGGCCCTTTCCAGCGACCTCTCCCTGTAAGAGCACCCTTTGAGGTGTGATGAAGAGCTTGGCTTCATCTCCTCCAATGTGTCCCACCCTGCTCACAAGAATGCATGGATCCACAAATCTGTCTGGGAGGATTCCTCCTCATGCTCCTCCAACAGCCCTGTGCCTCCCAAAATAGAACCCTGATTCTTCCATATTGCACCATTCGCAGGCACACATATACTGCACATGCATGCAACCACAGACTCGGTGCACAGCACTAAATGCTAATTTGATGTAATCCAAGGAAAGGTTAAGAACACTGCAACAGAAACTTACATGAGTGAGTCTGTAGGCCTCACTTCAGTGACACAGGGAAAAGGGTCTGTTCACTTCTATTGATCACAACACAATATGCTGCATAACTCCTGGCAAATACGCTAGCCTTTCGCCACTATAAGGGTTGCACTTTGGTCACCTCTCCCTGTCCAATAAGACCACAATCAGTGAGACTGGCCTGTGTCATGGTGCACACGGATGATCCGTTTTCACCCATGAGAACAAAAATCAGCACCAGAGATCCAGATACTATTGTAGCTCGGGCACTCGGGTACTGGTGCATGTCTATCACCACGTGAGAGACTTTACTGTCCCAAAAGATCTCACCAATCAGATCTTTCCACTCCACTCCAGGCACACCTCTTTGATCATCGCCAAATCTTTGTGCCATCTTCCAGGTTGCCTATGTGGCCTCCTAGATTTCCAGGGATCAACTGGGCTGTTTCACATCTAAATGCTCCAACAAAAGGCGGGCTGCTCTGTGTAAGTACCTTCCTCTGTCTCTTTGTGCCCTGTCATTGCAATGGACAGTACTGTTGTCGGCCTGTTGGTTAACCAGGTTTTTGACTCTTGATATTCTGGCTGTCATCTTGGAGGTAGTGAGGTTCAGGAAGATTATCGTTTTGAGAGTTATCAGATCTGGAGACCATGTGCACTTCTTCAAATCTTATCCCGCAATTTAGAGAGAAGTGAACAAAAGTGCTATATGGGAAGCCAGCCAAGCAGCCAGCAAAACCTATTACAGAATGCTTCTAAGAGATAGCAAGTAAGCAGCAGTTGCAAAAATCATTCTTGTGACATTTATAATAATAATCTTTGTTCACTACTGATTTTTACTAATTGGTTAAGTGCCACTTCTAACTGCTTTCTAGCCACAGATATAGAAGAGGAGACATTTAAAACAGTGCAGACTCATATTGGAGTTGTTGCTGCAGTTTCATTGAAAACATGAAACTTTCAGCCCATAATTTCCTTTTAAAAATGCAAGTGGGCATTGCTTACATGTTCTAAATCAGAACATTATGTGGCTTGACCTTCCTCCTACAATGTACGGTTACTTAGTGTCATATTTTTTATTTAAATGCCAAAGATAGGTTCATTTGACATTTTGAAACTGAAACCTTGCATACATTGTATCATGGCTGCTTATCAGCTTAGGTGCTTGACTTTGCACCACATGGTGAAAGCTTCAATACAGCCCACATGTTTTTTTGTGCCATCTGCACAGTTCATGCACATTTATGGAATATTTACACAAAATGGCCTTCCCATTAGAACCCCGCTGCTCCGCCTAAGGTAGGACATGGGGCTAAAAAAAAAATCAGACAGAGCCAGTGTAAGGCCCGTCTTGTTTTGGAGGAGGATTTGGGCAAAGCCCCAGTTGAGTCCCTAGTCCTACCATCTCAGTGTTGCTGAGGCACTAAGGGGCATATTAACAAGGCAGTGACATAAAATTATTGCCGCTTTTGCAGTCGTTTTCGTCAGAAAAGCGGCGATAATTTTATCGCCTTATCATCAAAGACACGCTATTGCGTGTTTTGCTGATTTTGCTCCCGTTTCCAGCACGCCTAACTTCACATCGCTAATGAAATGCAAAGTAGGCGTGTCTGTGGAAACCCCATGGGTAAATATCGCAAAGGCAGCTTCGCGATATTTACAACGCGGGGAAGCGATTATTTTAATTGTGCTAAGTATGCCTTAAAGCAGGAATGTAACGTCTGTTAAATTCCTGACTAAGGCATACCTAACATGGGAGGTGAATTCATATAATACGACCACAGGGTCGTATTATCAAACATATCGCCGTTTTACATGGAACATCGCTGAAAAATCAGCGATGTTCCATGGTAAAGGGCGCTATCGCTGGAAAATTCATCGCCATGGCGCTAAACGTTGTTAATACAACGCTAGCCTGACGAAATATTCCAGCGATAGAAAATAATGCGGTATACAAGGTCAGCGATAATTATCACTGTCTGTTGCAAATATGCCCCTATGTCTGCCAGGTGCCAGTGTTCTCCTGTGGCTTAGGCATGTGAGGCTTACCCATGTAAATATTGGGCTTGAGTGTGTGGGATACTTCTGCGGAGGCCTTTGCAATCTAAAAATATCAAATCAAGAGAGCATATTGGCATTATAAAATGGGTCTATAACACAGCCAGGTCAATAGGGGTCCCCTGACATCGACTGTTTTAATGCTGAAGGATGGTTTTGAGACAGAGCAGTTTCTGGATGGAATAGTGCCTACAACTGCCAGGAAGCTCTACCTGCAATTCAGATATGGGACTCTCTCCATTCACAGCTAGCTGGAAGCAAGAATCTAAACCAAGAAGCGGGCACTGCCCATTCTGTACCCATCAAAATAAAGCTATTGAGCATGTTTTATTTTTTTGCCCAGCTTATCCGCACCCAAAACACAAATGGGTTCTACCGCTCTGTTATAACATAGGGGCTAGAGAACTTAGGGGCATATTAGCAAGAACCTCGTTAAAATATCGCCATTTTAGCGTCAGGAAACTGCCACTAAAATGCTGATAATGGGCTTGCTAATATGCGTCATAGAATTCCAAAAGAAGCCCAGGTTAGATGTCCTGCACATCTAACCTGGGCTTCTATTGGTATTCTATAACGCATATCAGCAAGCCCATTACCGCCGGTTTAGCAGCAGTTTCCTGCCGCTAAACCGGCGATAGTTTTAACGATGTTCTTGCTAATATGACCCTTAGAGTTGCACTGAGAATCTTAAAGGCAGGCATTAGCCAATGTGTAGTTTTTGCGGTCTCGCGGTTCTCCTGGCTATGTGGAGGATCGGGCAAAATGTACTTCAAGCTGCGTTTTAAAGTATTAATGTATCATCATTTGACGCACATTTTGTTACTTTTCTGGCTATTGCTTTTATCAGGTGATTAAATATTTAAAGTTTTACTCAGTTACCCACACTGTTTGGTTTTATACATTCCTATGCAAATTGTAGCCAGTACTGTTCATATTTCTTGATTTTAGATAATTGTACTGTGATGCTTTATGAACTTTGATGGCAAGTAGCGGAATAAAACTGCTTTAGAATCGAATCACATACTCACACAATAATCACATTTTCAAATTAAGTAATGCAAAGTGATTCAGGTAAGAAATTGGAGTATAGAGTGGAGTGAGTACCCACTAGAAATAATAACCCCAACCATTGTCAGGGGAACACTTAAAGTCAGTAAATTAACCTGAGCTCAACTCTTTAGTAGCTATGGCACAGAACAGACAGGATAACTTAAAGGTAATTTGTAAAGTATTTATGCAGTACAAAAATAATAAGAAAGTCAAGAAAACAACTTAAGAAAAATCTCAAACCAATTAAAAAATATATAGTAAATTTTAATAAATAAACTGGCACCAAAGCAAGAAGATTATAATGAGGGAACCCAGAGTTATGAATGTTTAAAGTATATTTATGAAAATAGTACCAAAATGCATTAAGCACCAACAACGGTCATCTGGTTATGCTTGATCAGTACCTATACGGAAGTTGAGGATGACTATAGTGCGGGTTGGATACAGAAACCAGGTCTCACTCTGTTGGAAGTTTTACCTTCGGACTTGGTCTCTGAGCTGGAAGTCAGAAAACCTCAGTGGAGTAGGGCAGCAGACAGTGACTGAAGAGGGCTCCATGTCATCATATTGTCACTGCATGAGGTATCAGTGAAGTTGGTAACTGTTGGTGGGAACGCTCTGAGGGGGAGAAGTTTGAATTTTATGCCCAAGAGAGGACCTTTTCCGGCGGGATACATTTGGAACTTCACCCGGTAAAGATTTCTACTTTCGGACTTATTCACCTTTTTGGAGCTTCGTTTCTTACAGAGTGGCAAGGCTGCAGGCTGTAGCCGGAAAGGGTTTTATGAGGCCAAATACCTTCTCTGCAAGATTCTGCTGAATCAGGTTTGGTGCTGTGAAAAACTCTGAGCTGGATCAACTTGAATATTTGACCCACCAGCAACGCACCTTCATTAGATCGCCCTGCAAGGTTGGTCCCCATCCTCTGGTGGTCTTTGGAGTCAAAAAGTCCCAGGTTTCAGGAGATGATAGGAAGAGCACCCTTTGACCCTGGGGACAGGACTTGGGGTCAAGACTCACACCAGCAGAGAACAGCAGCGGGTCCTGGTCCAGTTGAAGCTGGTTGTTGCTGGAAAAAGGCCTCTTCTACCTTGTTGTATGCTTTTTTCAGTTCACAGACAGCAGGTCCAGTACTCTTCCATTTGTGTGCAGGTCCAGAAAGTTTCTCAAATGCTACATTTATACCCAACATCAGCCTGTGGGTGGGGGAAACTCTTGGCCACTCCCTCACCAATGGGGTAAAAGATCTCACGAATGAGCCTACCCACTTTTGTACCTTTGCTATGTGCCCTACTGCAAACAATCCCATAATGCCCTTCTCTGCCTAAAACCAAGGTGGCAGAACCTTTCTGCCCCTGTGCAAAGCTGCTGTGCACACCCCCACGCAACTCTGGGCCATCATCTCACATCTGAAATTCTGAATGGCCTTCAAGACCTGGCTGTTCGAATAAGCCTCCAGGACCTGCAAGTGCCTGGATACCCTATTGAATGATTAACCACACTTTATAAATCCTGATTGATTGAAAGATGTGGCCAGGGAAATGAGAAACCCTTCCTCTGTGGTCACTCTAGCCCAGTTCTGAGGGCAGCTCCTATTCCACTGGGATTGGTGACTGGCTGACGGGGGTCATAAAGAAAGACACCAGGTGTCAGATAATATTTGCCTGTGACAGGGTAGGCTTCTTTTAAGTTAATCAAAATCCTGGGTACAGCCTATAGGATCATCCTGCCAGAGGACAGAAAACAACTCCCACAATACAGGCCTATGTCTTGCTCTGGGGCAGTTTTCGCACTTCATTAATTTGGCTATTCAAATGCCAGGTGACAATGAATCTCATGTAAATGGCCCCGGTCCAGCAGGGAAAACGGGGGGAACTTTTAAAAAGTACCGTTTCCAAAATATTTATCACAAATCTACCATCACTGAATTAGGCTTATAATAAATAATAACGTCCAAGAATTAATATTGTAGCATTTTGTTTAGCCAGATATAACATTATTAAATGAAATATTGTATCCAATTGCTTTCTTATGGAACACCAACCCTGCTACATTGCTTTTGGGGGGCACAATTGGTACTGCAGCCCATTGGCGACATTTAACCTGGAGGCCCTGGGCACACTTTGTGCATATACTAGGGACTGATAGGTAGGTTAAATATGCGATTACTGGGTATTCCAATTTCAACATGTTCAAAGGTAGAGCACAGATACTTTACCACTGGTTAGCAGAGTAATGCGCACAGATTTCTACAGTCACAGTAACCCTCTCTTCCTAAAACCAAGATGGCAGAACCTTTCTTACCTTTTTGCCAGCAAAAGTAAATCAAGGCAAAAATCTGGGGGCGCACCATGCAGAAGATTGTGATTTCCTACAATTACGGGGTTAAAGGAATAAGCATACTGATTGCAAGCTTCTAGCACCGTTAATTGTCTAGAGCTTATTGATGCCCACAATCCAAGATTCTAAAAATCAAATTTAATTGAGAGAAAACCTATGAAAAAGATGCACACCCAACAAAAAAAATATGTAGCACCTTGAATGTGTAATGCTTTCTAATCTTATCCACAAACCTCTTGAACAAGGGTGAGTGCTATTTATTTGGTTCAAAGGTTATAACGATGATAAATAGTTTGATAACAGTTGGACCTTAAAGCATATAGGCCGGCAAAAGTTTGATTAGAAACCCAATCTGTCATACTAAATAAAGTCCATCAGTTATCAGACTGAATGAAATGCGATTAGTAAACTTGCAATACCATGTTGGGTAAGTCTTTGCAAGACTAATATAGCAATCAGCATAGTGAAAGATTGAATGCAAAAACATCTATACTATTGTAAGAAACTCACCAATGTGAGCGAAAGCAAAAGGTAGTCATACACCCATCCAGATGGCATATATTAACAATTTTGGCAATAAAAATAGTAGTTATATGTGAGTGAGGCAAAGTGTGTTTATAGGAAACCTAAGAATGAGTTTAAAACACATTCCCTTGCAGACTGTATATAAGAAAAGAGGATTACTTGCAAAGTTTGAAAGTAATCTTAAAACATGTCTTCTCCAAATGAAGGTTTTTCTTTATGAATATTCATTTGATTCAGATGCTGACACTGACAATTGAAAGGTTAGTTAGTTTTATTTATTTATTTGTACCTCACATTCAATAGACCTTACCTTGTTGACGCAGAAGTGGATACAATAGTCGGAACAATGAGTGTCAAAAGACTGCACCTACCAGAATTGAATTGTTATTTGGTCGCAGAGCCTGGGCCCCATGCCCAAGAATCTCTAATCATTGAGTGATTAGCATTTTGTTTAGGAAACCATCAACATCGGAATGTCATCCGAGCTCAAAGTTCTTCTAGGTGGACAGTTATAATATTCTGCTTAGATCCGGTATATCCATTTCAAGAACACATTTATTGAGCAGAGATAAGATCTGACCTTATTGTGGCCTTTTCAGATTACTATTGAGCTACACTTCTTAAATGAGGCATTCTCCATTTGTAAAAGGGCCAGAAAGTACACGAATTGCTGTATTTCCAACATACTACAGGTGTGTCCAGAGAAAACCCAGATGGTCACTACAAGGCGCATTTGCATAAGTCCAGGGTTGTAAAAGATTAAAACTCTTTTAAACTTAGTGGGAGTCTGCATTTCAAAGGCATAGAATTCTCCAAAGCAGGGTACCTTACACCAACAGCTCCAAATTAAGTTGCCAGTTTGAGGAATATGAAGTATCTCAGACTCTCAAATACTTTACATGTTTTACAAATGTTTTTGAAAGTGCAAATAGGTTTGGAGGTGGAGTGCATAGTCCAGGGGACAAGTAGATGTGTGACTTCTGGCACCAAGCCAGTCTGTGATCTTAAATGTGCTCAAGATCACAAATTTAAAGCAATGTGGTGAATCTTGCAACCCAAAGATAAGTCCAGATATAATTAGCACAGGAGTGGAATTATTTATTGCTTCCTTATTAATCAATTGGAGCAAGACTCATATTTACATGTTAATTAGTAAATGTGTGACGGCGATTCTTGGAGGACATACACTATTGTAGAGGGAGAAAGGGAATAAAGACCACAGATTCAAAATTGTGACCTCTCATTAAGACTTCTCATTAAGAAAAGTGAAGCAGTGCAAGGCTAAGTTGGGCTTTCCCACTACCTTTTTAGTTGGTTAACCCCTTCGGTACTGCGGAAGGCCCCCAGCCTTCCCTCGTGACGGTGGGCATGTAGGGAGGACGGCCAGGGGCCGGCCAAATCCCGCCCACTCGCTAATTCGCCTGCACAGTGGAAAAATTAGTGCAGCACAGAAGGGGTTAAGCAGAAAGGTGTGATTGATGTTGAGGTTCATTGACGCAAGATCTCCACATTATCAAGAGTGCCAAATCCCTTCATCGCTAGTCAGTAGTAGGTTATCCCAACCAGTCTCATGTACTCAAATTGAATATGCTCTAGGATACCATTCTCTTCTCATCATGTTATATTTTGCTGTGTTATTTGTACTACCACACTGGAGTGTTGGCACTAAATGACTGGGTGGCCCAAAAAAGATGTAGAAGAAAGCCATCTTTTCCAGAGGGAAGTGTCTGGTTCTGAAAATTCAGTGGGATGTCTGGTGTTTTTTAGGAATAGGAGATGGCAATTGTATGGTTATAAAACACTAACATGTTTTTTTTATTTGTAACAGCATTCATTTGGATATCTTAGCCCTACACAGCCTGCCGATAATATCTCCGTTTCATGCAGAATTTCAATTTGATTGTTGCTCAATTCGGTGCAGACTTGTATTTGTTACTGTCATTCGTTGTGCTTCATGGTTGAACTACTTTGGTAGCCCACAGATTAAGACTTTTCATTTGTCTTTATAGTGGGCCAATGTATACATTCTCAATAGTTCGTGGTATTGGAGGTGGAGCTATTGGTGGTAGTGTTGGTATTGGTGATGGTGTGATTAGTAGTAGAGGTTTTAGTGGCGGTGGTGGTGGTATTGGTGGTGTTGCTATTAGTGGTGGTCCTGGTGGCTGTCTTAACAGTGTTATTGGAGGTGGAATGGTACTTACTGGTGATTGTATTGGTACTCCTACTGATATTTGTTGTAGTTCTATTGATAGTGGTGGGATTAGTGGTAGAGGTTTTAGGGGTGGAGGTGCTGGTGGTATTGGTATTGGTATTGGTAGTGTTGCCATTGGCAGTGGTACTGGTGGTGACAGCAGCCTTTATAGAGTTATTGGCGGTGGCATGGTCCTGATGATGCAATTGGCACTCATGGTGGATGGAATTTGCGTAGTGTTATTAGATGTAGAAGGGGTGGTGCTGTTGCATTGGGAGTGGTGATAGAGATATTGGTGAGGAGTGGTATAGTTGGTGCCCAATAGCTGATAAGCCTCCTGCTTTTTTAGGTAAGCATCACATGTTGGTTTGAGATAAAATGTAGAATTTCAATTTCCAATAGCGTGTACAAATGTATGTGTGCACATGTGCCTGTAATACCATGTATAGGTATTTTAAATTCTGACTTCAGTCATCTGTGTGTCACTCATTTCGGACGATACAGAAAGCTCAGGGTCTTAACAAGTAGGCAATCAGTGACGTGCATAACAAGCCAGCATGATGCAATAATAATGTAATAATGCCTTTTCATCTTCATTTCTTTCAGGGACCCATATGGAAAGTCATGCATCTATATTTATATCTACACATATTCCAGGAAACGTCTTTGCATGTGCAATCAATTATACACATGCTTTTTGTTCTGGCGATGGACCAGGCCTCAAGATGACAAAAGACAGCAGCGCTTTAATCTTTCAACGATCCTGCACTTCGTTTCAGAGCTTTTCACAAGTTCCAAGTGTGGAAACTTCACAGGATATCTGTAGAACTCACAAAAGCTGGCTTTTGTTCAGTTCAGTTTTTATTGCACATATAGAAAGACAGTATGCAGCTATGTGTGTTTCTTAGAGTGTAATTTTGTAATAAATTAGCCCGCTGTCTTCCAAGGCAACCCAGTTTTTCATTATCGTACTTTTTTTGTGTTGTTGAACTGTATGTGCTTGGCGTGCGCAGAACAGAGCAGTGTTTTCCTACAAAAGGCAGACTTCCTTTCAGACACGTCGTGGTGACTCACGTTCTTCGTACTGTCCCTGACGTTACACGCACTGGCACGCGACTCTTTCAAAACAGGAAAGCAAGAAGGGAGCACTCGAATTGGAAATTTAAGACCTGGAAGCGAAGCAAGAAAGAATGTTAAAGTGCTTGTGGAAATTTACTTCTCTGCTTGAACCTACCTTTATATTTTCAACTCATGAACGTTCCAATTAGCATGCTTGGAAAGCTATACTTAGGCACAGGTTTCCTCTGTAGTACTGGTAATGTCATGTGGCACACGACAGGGGCTCCAAGTGCAGAAATCTACGCAGAGCAGAATTAAATAAAGGGGATGGGTTGTATTCTGTGAATGCCCACAAGCATACACATTAGTAGGCTTTTTCTAAACTTGCAAACCTAGCCACATCTTGAAAAACTCACTTACCTTGCATTTGTCTGTGATATAATATAGCCTTAGAGCCCAACATAGCAGGCTCCACCGACCATTAAAGGCCCGCTCCAGCGTGAAAGGCCGAGCCGAAGACCAATAGTAATTCAATGAAGTCGGCCAGTTATCTTTTTATGAATTCCTCACAGGTGTAAGTGGATGTATTTTCTGCCCTAAACATACATCTACAGATGACAATACCTTTGTGATCAGGCCCATAATATCTGCAACAGTTTCGGGGTCACTGATTTATTAAATAGTTGAAGAGATTGGCTTAGATAATCGTAAATTGATGTGAAACTTTAAAGGAATGCGCTTTTTCTGGCTGGAAATGTAACAACATTTGTTTAGTTTTCCAAAATAATTACAGAGCACAACACAATAAAATACCACGTATTAACATAACAACCTAGCAAAAACATAAAAGAGGAAAAAAAAAACAACCTAACACCACACAATTGCAAGTATTTGTTCTTTTGTGTTGGTGTAGTATTGTGCTGTGTTAGTATGCTCTGTTATATTGATAATTAGTCTGATGTATGTTGTGCAGTAGCTGTCCATACTTTTGGCAAGGGGAGGTTGGGGAACAACCTCAAAGATGAACACTCATACGCATGCATTCACGCATGCACACGCATCCACTCACAACACACACTCCCATATATTCATGCAGGCACAAATGCACCAAACATTAAAAATAAAATCAAATTTACCTGCACAACTCTGCCTTGGAGATCCCACGAGGGTTGGGACTGCTGGCTTCTCTCATTGGCTGTCCTTAGATCAGCCTATGAGAGAAGGCAGCAGTCCCTCAATCATCACAAATTAGGATAGGGTCTGTGAGCCTGCTGATTCCACCCCACTCTGTGACAAGGTGTTTGTAATTGACACTCAGCCCTGGGCACGTCAGGGCTTAGAACTGCCCAGGTCTGAGGCAATCAGTGATGCAAGGGGAGGGCCTTGAGGTGCTTTGCCAGGCAGAAGATGTTACGCCCACAGGAGCTGTGACTTCTTCAGCCCAGCAAAGTTCAGCTCAGGCAGCCAGGAGGCTGCACGTTTAGCACATGCTTAACTCCTGGCTGCCTGACCTGAAAATAAAGAGTGCCTGTCAGGCTGACCATTGCCGAGCCTGACGGATATTCTTTATAGTAGCCAAAAGGCGACTGGTTTTGTGCTGTCAATATGTTGCTCTTTTGTAGGTGCTTTGTATCGTGCTGTATATGTTGTGTTATTGCACTATTGTGTTTATTCCTGTTAATATTAAGTGGTATTTTGGTGCTGCTGATCTACTGCTGCAGACTGCTTACTTACATTTGCACAAATATTCTTGTATATGTTAGTACCCCTATAAATCTGCTATTAAAATACAACAGTAAAAGATGTTGGCACAAAACACTGACCGTACTTACACCCAGGAAAAGCCATAGCACCAGTCAAAATGTTTTGCTTTTGGGCCAAGAAAGAGATGTTGATAGCTTCACAAACAGGTGTCCTTTGTTTTCATGAAAAACAGCTTACAGGGTACTTCCTCCCAGTCTCTAACATGAGATGGGAATATGAATATGCATCGTGGAACTGGGAAACTTGCCTCAGTGCTGCATGTATATAGGAGACAACATCAATATGCATCTCTGCTCAAGCTCAAAAACTTTAATTACATCCTAAAGTGTCTGAGAGCAATGCAGATAAATCACTCATTCTTCCATCCACGCTATAGATGTATGTAGACAATATCCAGGAAAACCTTACATATAGGTGTGTGTAATTTAAAATAGAAACCAGGAAAGCTCCTGCAAGATCGCACTGTGTAGAAGGCTCAGGTCGTTTTCCTACAGTGCATGATTTGCGGCTCTAAATCCTTACCAGACATTACACCCCCTAACACGCAGTTGAGCAAAGGGGTGGTCCTATAGCCACTGCTTTTTGTTACATCCCACACACTGCAGCTGTTTCCTGATCTTGGCTCTACTTGTGATTTAGAACATCTGTACCCCAGTCACGTAATCACAGCATTGTCAGCAACTCTTTCTCCAACAGCAAGCTAAAAATTGTTTCAGCATATTGGTTGAAAATTCAGCCACCATATATATCTTGTCAGATTTGTACCAATAAAGCTCCAGTCTGCGATCTCCAGATTGAGAAATCTTCATTTTTATTACATAACAATCTGAATGACATAGAAAAGTTCTTCAAGAAATATCAAGAAGGTTGTTTGAGGTTTGAGTATGCATATAAAGGTGTCCATATAAAAATAGGGATACATTGTTGTGCGAGAAAGCTATATTTTAGCCAGATCTCTTGGCAGCAGTATCATGCTTGAAAAATTCGGAGATACTGTGCAAAATCGATTAGTATTTCGGAATTACAATTTTGATCTTTTTTTATGTTGTACGTATGCTAGATTACTGATCGTATATACTGTTGATTGGTTTGTTATCTTTTATGTGCCACACCACCCACAGATGTATGCCCTAATTAAGAGTTAGATGGCAAATACCAACTCTGATCCCGCTCCGGTAAATACCGCAGAGAGAAAATTGATTATTAGGAAATTTTTCTCCCTCCAACAGAATCAATATTTTACACAGGCACTATACACTCTGCATGCAAAAAAAATGTATATGGAACTTATTGCCTGTGATTTGTCATGCTTGCAATATTTACAGCATGTTAAATTGTGCTAATAATACTTATCACATGACAATTATTGCATGCCCTAAAATCACTAAGAGTATATATCCATGTGGAAAATATTGCTGCCTATGTTTTACATGCATAGTAACTAAAATGCATTTTCAGAATGTAATTGAGTGAAATGCCGAGACATGGTAATTACCGAGTTATGCAGTATGGGAGATATCCCAGGACTCCTAATTGATTCCTTAAAAAATATATATACAATTTAGTCCTATTTATAATGTATTCTCCCTGTAAAATCCTTAAGATAAAGGGAAGTCGAGGGTAACAAGGTTTTAATACTGGGAACAGCATGAAACATCAAAAGCATCAACTTCACAAGGTTTGAAATACTACCTTCATCTTATTTTCCACCGTTAGAAATTGGGTTTCTGAATGGCAGAGGTATGCACCCTGCCAAAGCAGGAGCCACAATCTTAGTCAGGGAAAGTCAGAAACACACTTTAAAGTAACCTGTGCTCACTTTCTGGTAGCTTGGCACAGAGCAGTCAGGCTTAACTAAAGAGGCAATGTGTAAAGTATTTGTGTAACACTTTAAACAGTAACACAGTGAAAATACCACAAAAAGACTCCACACCAGTTTAGAAAAATAGAGAATCATTTTATAGATGAAACAATACCAAAACCACAAAATTCAAATCAGGAGAAGTTGAGATGTGACTTCTTAAAGATTAAATGCATAAAGAGCACTCAGAAGCAGTAAGCGCTAAACGGGTTAATTGGTCGCTCTAGACCGGGGCAATGTCAAGAGTTCAGGCCGACCACGATGGAGTGTGGGCCGGATACAGGACCCACTCAGGGCCTGCTGTGCAAAAGCACCGTCATCCTCCTCATGAGCCACAAGATGCATTGGTGATCCCCAGGCAGTAGTGGTGATATGCTGACTTTCTCCACCAATGGAGGTGAAGCATCTGTTATATGAGCGATGCGTTGGATTCCAGGTGCAGCGGTTCTGAATACAATACACCTGGTTTCCCCATGTTGTAGAGGCAATGTGCTGATCTTCTCCACACAGTGGCGGGGAAGCTGCAGTTTCAATACAGCAGTTCCAAGGGCAATGCATCCATCTGGTTCCCGCAACAACGGGATGCATCAGCTCCGATCGGCACAAATATGTTGATGTGTGAGTTTTAGCAGATGCAGCACTTCATACTCACTTCAAAGGGCCTAGGACTGGATTGGAACCACTTGGCAGAGCAGGACTCACAGCGGCAGAGCCCAGGTACTGTTTGCAGGTTGAAGAGAGAAGTCTTTGATATCCCTGAGACTGCAGAAATAGGAGGCAAACCAACAAGTCCTTGGAAAAACTTAGGTTCTGGGATGCAGGGATGCAGGTCCAGTCCTTCTCACTCTCAGGCAAGACTCAAGCAGGCAGTAGGCCAACACAACAAGGCAGTTCAGCAAAGTGACAGTCCCTCCAGCAGCACAGTAGTCCTTCCTGGTAGAATGTCCTCAGTTCCAGAAGTATTCTGATTTGGTGGTGTCAGAGATGCAATACTTATACTCAGTTGGGTCCTAGAAGTGTGGGAGAGTTCAAATAGATGCTTTGAAGTGCACAGGGTCCCTTTTCTCCTGTCCTGGCTCCAGACTCAATACCGGGGGGTATGCAACCCTTTGTATGGGGACAGGACACAGACCTTTCAGGTGTGGTAGCCCCCCCTCCCCCCCCCCTCCCATCCTGCTCAGGATGTTCCCTCAGCATGTAGATGACCTACCCTTCCTTTGCATGTGGCTGTATAGAGGGAATGCAGGAAGTTAGCTCTCATGTAAAGCACAGAGAGGTACCCCTTAAGTAGGCCAAGGGAAATGGGGTTATTAAACCTAGATAAGAGAAAGGGTTCCCTTAAGGCACAACTAAATACAGGTTTAAAATAACGAACCTTTGACGTAACAAATACATACAACAAAATTATAGGGAAAGTTAAAAATTCATTTATTTTGAATACAATAAAAAAAGAACAATAAATGGGGATAACTGAACTAAATCCCTAGACTAAAACAAGATAAAATAGAAACAGTACATATAATTGCGACCTGCACAATTACAAGCAGACAGAATAGTTACAACATACAATTGTTGGATACAAGTTTGTATATTCTTGCTCCGAACTGTTAATACCAGAGTTGTATCGCTACCTCCTCAGCGTATCTATGATGGTGTTGGAGACTTGAATTATACAGTTTGATTGCGTCGACGCGTTTCGGTGATATCTCCTTATTATGATCACCTTTATCAAGACATGTCATTTGTCTGCCAGAACCAGGGGGTGTGTATGCTCGCCCTAGAAGTGAATATCATGCAAATAATTAACATCACTTTTAATGCAGTGGACTTGTTGCATTACTAAAGTTAATAAGTAGAGGAATCACAACATATTCACAATTCATTATCTTCTATAATCTCTGTTGCTTGTGTTAATTGCATAGGAAATCGTAGATTAAAGAGGTAATTCTATCTATTATCTAAGGTTACATGTGCACTTTTTCAAAAAATTGTATTTAAAAGCATTTTTCTAAAAGTGAGTCATGGCTTTTAATGTGGCCGCTCAAGATTTGCCACATGATTTGTCAACATTGGGAACTACTAAAACCATATCATGAACTTTCCCAATCTACCTTGAACTGACAAACAGTAAATACGGCTATTTATTCAAAAAACATATTAAGACCCTTCATAAGTGACACGATTGTACGTCATAGGTTCCACATATAAAAGTTTTTGTAAACACATTGGTAGGGGGCACAGGGGGCCACAGTTAAAACTACTCTTGACCCAAAGTGAAAAGTCATAGGTTCCACATATAGAAGTTTTTATAAAAACATTGGTAGGGGGCACAGGGGGCCACAGTTTAAACTACTACGTGTGGAGTGGTCTTATTAATTTCAGCTTACCCTGGGATAATATTGACGATCTCTTGTAGGGATCAATTCACGTTTCCTGATTGGAGCATGCGCTTCAGTTGTCGCCTTAAAAATGCTGCTGCTAGTAGTATATTTCTGTTTCTGTGGTGTCAGGAGGTATTACATTAATGCATGTATTATATAATGCTAGATTATTAGAGATGAAAGAAACAGTTTGGATACAATGCCTACCTGTTCTGAGTAAGTATGTTCTTTTCCTTGGTACAATTCATCCGGAATATTGCCCCCTTTTCACTTTGGGTCAAGAGTAGTTAAAAACTGTGGCCCCCTGTGCCCCCTACCAATGTTTTTATAAAAACTTCTCCTGCCTCCTGACCCCCAATGTTTAATGTAATATTACAGATTCTGTACTCCATGCAGTGATCCCTCCTTCCTATTATATGGTTCCTCTCCTCTCTTCTCTGCCACTGCCTGGTATTTCTTGGGAGCAGCCCCTGGGCTGTCCACCCCCTTTCATAGCATTATGGAAATGTTTAAAGTGACATTTGAAGCACAAACATGAATGCCCTCGCCCCTGAGACATACTTCCTCCGTTCAGATGCGTTCTGCCTTCTTCGACTTTAAATGAAACGCCTCTGGTGACTGGTTCCAGAGTTCTGCTTGAGCTGACTTTGTCTCCTTTGAGATCATCCTGTCTTGGGTTGGTTGAGAGAGAGAGAGTTAATTACCTTATGGTGACTTCTTCCTGCCTCTCCTCTTCCCAGGCGAAGGCTTATTCCTTCAAATCAATCTATTGCTCAGGAGAAGCGTGGAGGTAGATTCTAGCCCAGCATAGTAATTAACTTGGCCAACAGTGTAGCTCAAAGCTTGCATTACCTTATGCGCGGCTCAGGGATGTTTTTAAATTTTAAAGAACAAAAACAAATGCAACCAGGACAGAACCGACTCTGCATTTAGGACCTAGGATAATATAGGAAAAGCCATGTCCATGAATTGCCTATGTTATATCATTCTTAAGCTGCATTTTAGGTACATTATACCTGTGGTGTAAAAACAGTTACAAATTAGATATTCTACCCCTAAGCTAGGCAAACATGGGAATTTTTTCTTGGGTATCCAACTAAATTATAAGGCTGTAGTAGGCCATAATCAATTTAATCACAATTCTGTCTGTAGCAGTGTTACCTGTTTGCAGAAACTGGACCTAGACAAGGGGTCCCTTTTTCAGGGTCTACACATGTGCGCATACAGGTGAACCTCTATCTTTGGCAATCAACTATAAGTCCTTTTATCCTAGCAGTACACAGCAGATGGACCTATTTTGAGTGGTGGACACTAAGAATTGAAGCTCAAGTCAATTTTAATTTGGTACTTAAAGCGAGTGGAGCTCTCGTAGGGAGACTCACTCAGAGCATAGGCTCAAAAACACAGACGTTCGAAAGAAACTGGGGAGTTTTATTGGTCAGTGCTAACTTTTTTGCAATAGTGAATTATTTCTGTTCACCAAAATTACCATGCCATGCAGTAGCCCTGGTGGATTTCCTTCAAACTCATAAGGAGAGCATGTGTCTGTAATTACAGAACTCTGTTTTTCAAATCATGTATGTTTAATAGTAATGAATACTCTATCAACCTGTAGTATTGGTGTATTTTCTTTTGGAGAATGTGCATGTGTGTGCATGAGTGTGAGTGAATGTTTGTGCAATCTTGGGAATGCACTGTGTAGCCCTAATAAGACATCCCACAGTGATTTTGGGCATAGTACTTGGTGACCATCCTGGACACTGACAGGTTGCCAGACTCTCGTTTCATTGCAAGACCACATTTCAAAACTATCATCCACCAAAATCTATGGTTTTCAAAGATATTTTGCTATGCATTCATAGATTCTTAACTGACAACTCCTAAACTAAACAATAAGGCAGATGTTAATGTTATGTTAATGTTAAGTGTTTTGTAGAATGTGCAAATACCAATAAGGTGTGTTGGCCCTAGTGTCCCAGAAACCAGAGCAAAATTGAAACAATGGTAAGAGATAACAATGGAGCAGAACTATATACACCAGGAACCTAGAAAATAAAGTGAAATTAAGCTGCGAAGTTTAAAAGCCAGGTTTTTTAACTCTTTCTGAATTTCAGAAGATTGGGTTGGAATCTTAGATGGTTGGGTAGCAAATGCCATCATTTTGCTGCAGAATAGGAAAAAAGTCAATGACCCCAATGGGATTTTCTTATTCTTGGGACCCATACATTGTTTGGAGTACAAGACTGTAAGGTACGAGAAGGGGAGTACCAATTGAAGATGTCCTGCAAGAAGGATGGACCGTCTTGATGTAATCCTTTGTGGACCCAACAAAGTGCTTTGAATTGAACTTGTGACTAGATGGGAAGCCAGTGAAGTTTCCTGATAGAGTAGGAGATCCAGCAGAATTTGCAAGGCTTCACCAGAACTCTGGCTGCTGCTTTTCGAAGTGTCTGGAATTTTTTATGTAGACGTGTTTGAGATCCTACAAATAAAGCATTGCAGTAATCAGTTTTCAAAATATCTAGGGCAAGAATCATTGAGTAGAAGAAACAGTAGAATTTTTAAAGGAATTTGAGCATGAACAAACAGGAAGAGATAATCTGTTTCAAATGTTCAGTGGAGTCTAATTTGTTGTAAAAAATGACACCCACATTTCAGGTAAGGGGCCTAGATTCGGTGGCCACCAAGTATTGTTCCAGAAAGAAATACTGCTGCAGATCAATAGCACCTCCATTTTATCAGATTTGAGCTTTTAAAGGGTCCTACACCTGCTAACACTGATATTATCCTCACCAGTGCCACTAGCCTTCAGGTGATTCATGATAAGTCAAGTCTATTACAGCACAGAGGTGCACATCCGGCCCAATTTGCCTGTTATTTCCACAGTGGTGTATCTCAGCTGCCTCAGATTCAATTTATCCTGTGTTTCTCATGCACATTCCTAAATCTCCTATTCATGTTGCTACATCACAGCCAAGTATTGCTAAGAAATGACTTTATGAACAAAACACTGTCACCCTGTAAACCCTCTGCTTTCAAAATCACCGGGCTTGCAAACATAAAGGAGATTTAGGAATGAACTAAACACCTATTGTGAGTCAAAAAAATCTTTTAATTATGATGATGATTAATATGATGATGATGATGATGATACTGATAATGATGATGATTGTCATCATCATCATCATCATCATTATTATTGTTGTTGTTGTTTTGTTGTTGTGGTTATTGTTGTTTATTGTTGTATTATTGTAACCCTTTAAGGCATTTGGCCTCAAGCCGTTTAAACAAGAAGGAAATAGGTCCAACAACAATAAATAAATAAAACTCCATATATGGTAAATATTTCCTAATTACCGACAAACAATTTATACATTGAAAGGATACTAAACTTGAGTGGACAGAAAACAAAGAGTAGGGGTCTGAGGGGAAACTAAGTGTTATAGACCACCTTGCACCCTGTCCCCCAACTAAACAGTCAACAAACCTTAAAGGGGGTGCAAAGAGTCTCTGAAAAAAACTGTGAAACAAGACTGCACACGCAAAAGTAGTGTAGCATCAGAAAGTACAGAGAAATTTCCAAAGTAGAAGGATAGAACACAGATGAGTGTACCCATCAGCCCACCCGCAGGCGGAACCTCATCATCTGGGCGTTTTAAAGATGGAAACTGGTATCCACTAGTTCCTTTCTTGGAGTCTTCTCAAAGGATACTAGTACACGGATCCACCAATGAGACAGGCAGCCGACAGGGAAAAATAAAGGGCTGCGGGAAAGAAGAGGTTGCAGTGCTCAAAAAGTGTAGCGGTTAAAAATGCCTGTTATGATGACTAAGAACAACTTTATTAAGGGTGACCATCATAACGGCATGATTAAAAGCAGAGTGATGATAGTGTGAAATAAATTTTACTATCAAATGTAAATGTTAAATGGTCAACATGTTTCATCCTCAACAGGATTTCATCAGGACCAGAAGAAAACACTACTGCAACAGTGGTTCTGAAGATACCACTCGTGAAGGAACAAAGTAGACCTACCGGAAAGGAGAACATTTTTTCTTTATGGTAGTCTTATTCATATGTGACAGAACACTCTCCTAAGGAAAAAATGAAAAAATACATACAAGATGCAAACATATTTAACCATTAATTAATTGTTAGCATTTTGTTAGCCACAGTAACTTGAAATGAATAGGTTCATTAACTCACCCATATAATATATGGAGAAGGCCCCACCTCGCCTTGCACCTGCTCAGGTCAAAAAGAGGCCACGCTCTGAAAGTGGAAATTCAAATAATAAGGAATTATTTTACTATTTTATATTACACTATGAAATTGTCTTCTAAAAGTATGTCAAAAAAAGGAAGACTAGAAGCGTTTCTCTACATCGGCAGCGAAGAATGGCAGACAAGAATGCTGGAGAAGCAAACAAGTGAGCAGCATTCGGATGGAACAAAAAATGCTGCAATGTTGGGCTCAAGAGTGTGGCTCAAAAGACACTAATGTCCTAAAAATAAAACCAGACTCTGAGTCTAGCTGGTAGTGGTAAAAAAAGAGGTTTCACCTCTAGCCCAGAGACAGTGTGCTTCTATTGGGCTCTCCTTAATTTCTTGCAGAGAGAAGCAGCACATGGATATGAAGTTCAATGCTGCAATGTCGGGCGTAGCTCAAAGGGCCCCAGTCTGATAGACATTAGTGTCCACAAAATCAGACATAAAGATAAAGCACATTGGGTCCAGTTGGTAATGGTTGAAGGGGCATCCCTTCACACCCAGAGCCAAGGTGCTTAAAATTAGCCAGCAAGATAAAGAACAGATAAAGTTTTGCTGCATAACAAAGTGCAACTCTCCTCAGGTAACGGTATAAGTGATGATGCTACACTACTTTTGCGTGTGCAGTCTTGTTCCACAGTTTTTTTCAGAGACTCTTTGCACCCCCTTTAGTGTTTGTTTACTAAACTTGAGTACCAAAAATATAAATTTATTAAAATTGTCCGTTGGAGGATATCAGCCACAAGGACGTTCAGTCATTGTGCACCCCTCCCATGTATGCAGCACTGACACGGAAGCGTGTGATGCTAGGCCAAAGTAAGTCACCTAAATAGAAGCATGCTGATTCCATTTGGCAATATTGCAGACGGTGAAATGTATATGCTAGAACGTTTGTCAAGCTTAATTAAAACTTTATAGCTTTAAAAAAGAGTCCTACTCCTGCTTTCGTAGGTCTTCTATATGCAGGTGAATAGTGCAAATACTGCAAGCAAGCAGGCTTCAGGCCTTTTAAGACTGCCTGCCGAAATGCCAAATCGCACGTCAACTGTTGATATTGATGCTGATAGACACTTTTCTTTCACTCCTCCTGCACCCTGCTAGGCAAGCAGGCTATTAAGCAAGCAGGAGAATCCAGCCACAGTTTCCGGTCCTCTTGAACACCCCCAGGACGTTCAGGCATATGTTCATTACACAGCATGCGGGCAGAGCAAAGCAAGGCGGCCTAAAGAGCACACAACTGGTCCCATGTTTTAAGTTTAGGGGCTGTCTGGTCCACCTTTGTGAGACGGGCTCCATTCCCCTAAGAACATAACAGACCTCTTCATCTTACTGAAATGGGGAACAATCTTAAGGTTCCTGAACAGCTACAATGCTTACCTCTATAATCCTTTTCTGGGGCCTGTCTTAAGGTAACCACATACTGTAAGTAAACAAGCCTCTTCACTTATAGGCTTCTTAAATCTAATGTGTGACTTTCCCTGGATTTCAATGCGATGGCAAGCGGAAAATGTGTTTAAGACGTCCTTTGCTGTTGTGCCACAGACTTCTTGGTATATCAAATAGATCTCATGTCTTATGGCAAAACACAGGAAGAAGTTTACTTTTTCTTGAAGGAACAAAATGGCTGACGTTTGAAGAATAACTGACAAATGTTTTTCCCAGGTCCTTAATTTCAACCTGTTTGACCTTCTGTGTCAACTGGTTCTCAAAGTCTCTGTTGACCTGAAGGTCTGCCTGCTTCTGCTTTTGAAGAACAAAAGGCAGGAAAAAGCAGTAAGGATTTAAAGGTTGCACTACCAGCCAATAGACACAGAAGTCACAGCAAACTCTTATTTTGCTAATGTTGCCCACCTCTTAGGTCCACTGCCTAAGGATCCCAATTTTTAGAGAGAAAGAATAGAAAGGCAACAAAAATCAAGAACAATACATCAAAAATATTAGACAAAATATTTGTATGCGTTCACGAATGAGTAATAGTTCTTCATTGATGTTCATAAGATGATTTTATTGCAATCTTCATAAAGTATCTTGAAAGAGATGAACAATCAATACAGCCAACGCGTTTAGCCCAGATTGTGCTTCCTCAGGGCAGATATTATAAACGACGATCGCAAAAAAGGTAAGGCACTCTTAGAATGGCGCATAAGGGTCTCTGTTTCCGAGTTTGGAACTGTCTAGAAGTTGGGGCATCCAAGAGCTTCCTATTTCCACTGAGAACAGTAGTGTACGCTGAGCAGAAGTGTAAGCATATCACTGAAGTAGAGCTTAATAGATACAGTCGTAGCGTCTCGATCACAGATTTCAGTGAACTATTGCTGGTGAACACTATGATATGTGTCCCTAGACATCATGAGTAAGGTAAGCGTACCGCTCCCACATCCGTCTCCTGGTCGTGTTTCTAACGGACGTATGGGTCAGAAAACCGCGCGGAAGAACGCAGCCTCCTTTTCAAGATGCAGTTTTTCCACTCTGTTTCATCTGATGCACAACATTTGCCTGCAGCTTCTTTACTGATTTTAGTGGGATTAAAGTGGTTGAAGCACTCACTACATCTAGTTATACGTGGCAGCTTTATTCCCTTTATCTCATGGATGTTCCATTTCAAAGTCCTATCCTGAGTCTCTTGTCCAACCAGACCTTTAGCTGTGTCTGTAGCTCTGGTTTCTTGAGAATGGAACACTGTTGATCACCCTAAGAAAGCTCAACAAACGTTTTGCATAGCATCGATCCTAAGTGCGAAGGGTCAAAGAAACTAGGACCACCCTAGGCTCCACATGCATTTACAAGCATTCCCAAGGCTGAAGCTTTTGCTCTACAGCTGGGAGTGTAATGCCTTCTAGGGTCTGACTCTATACCTGCAGGTTATTTGGCTTGAAGGTTGTTAAAAAAACACAGTCATATGGCTGACGTTTAAACAAGGTTTAGAACAATGTTTTATTTAAAAGTATTATTCACAAGGTTTTATTCAATGCTTTCTTTAAAAAGGCTACTCGCCATGCTTTATTTAAATGTGTGGTTGATATTGATAGTAATGCTTATTCCTGAAGGGTCACACTACTATATTAATGATATATTAATGATGTGAGTACATTAACACAATGCTTTATATATTTTTTTAAACCTTTATTAGAGCAAAACCATACAGCAATGTACATACAGATTGGTCACGTGAATACAAGGCACAATTCAAGAGTCGGAAATAGATGAGAATGCTCCTCACAACAGGCAGGACACATTACAATCGCAGGCACGGGTCAACATATGATGCAATGAGCATTGTACAGTAGGGGCAAGTTACAAAAAAAGGGGGAGTAGTACAGCCGATAGGACCCCAGCATAGTATAGCACACAATGCACAGCATCAGTAGACATTAAGAACTCCCAGCAGTCAGTGATAATCCTAGGAATACACATAGTATTAAATGCACAGCGGATAATAGCATCCAGGAATCCCCCAGGTATCAGCAGCCAGCATCCGTCGCACATCACTCATGGCACTCCGGTGCAGGTAGCGCGCATAGTAATCAATCACATCTCTCCATAACAGTAGCACATACTCATTAGGGGTGGCAACCCTCACACCACGCCATCCTGGCTATCACTATCCGAGTCTGCCCGCTGTGCGGGCTTGGTCAGCCAGTAAGTCTGTAGTGGACTCCAGAAGTCCCTGGGTCTACATCGCACAGGCATCAAATCAGCATATACATTATATTGATCCTGACAATATTCCACATCATCCAACCATTCCTTAAATTTCGGAGCCCTGCCTCTTCCCCACCTACAGGCTATCCTTCTTTTCGCTAGCAATAAAGCCACATCCGCAAACCTGCGGTAAGGCACTGGAACTTCCTTCGTGTACCCCAACAGCATAACCAGGGGATCCAATGTCACAGCCTCCTCAGTCATGATTTGCAATGCGTTATAAACCTGAACCCAATAGTCATGTACCGCACTGCAATCCCAGGCCAAATGAAGAAAGCCAGCCCCCTCTGCCCGACAACGAGCGCACCTGTCATCCTCTGCCAGGCGAAATCTAAATTTCCTAGCTGGTGTGTAGTAGAATCTTTGAACAAATTTATAATGTATTATCTTTAGCCGGCAGCTAGATGAGATATTGGCAGTGACGCCACAACAATAGGTCCACTGCTCATCAGTGATATCAACGCCCAATTCAAGATTCCACTGTTCCAGCGCATGACTAACCGGAGTCTCTCGCTGCGTTCTAATGGTGTTGTACAACTTCGAAACCAGATGTCGGCCATCAGACACCAGCATAGCATGCAGTGGCAGGACTACCCCTGGTTCATCCGGAAAATGTGGAAGCAAGTCACGAAGCCCCTGGCGGAGCCGTATGTAATAAAAAACGTCTAAAGGAGAGGGCCGTTCCTCACGGAAGAACTGGTCCCTCGTACGAAGAGTACCCTCGAGAAATAGGTCACCCCACGTGGATAGCCTGTTTCGCTTGCACATGTTTTGAAACCCCGTTTCCTGCAGCAGTGACAATTTGGGGTGATACGTAAGCGGCATCGCCGGTTAGTAAATCACCGTGGTTCCCAACACCTTTGCAATGCGAGTCCACGCATCTATCGTGCACGTCAATGTGGTGGCCGGCGTTTCCACATCACTAACTCTCCCCATTACCATACCATTGAGTGGGAGGGGATGCACAATCCATTCCTCAGCAGCTATCTGCGGCATAAAGGGCGTGGGTCGCATCCAGTAATAAGCATAGTGCGCCTGGGCGCTCAGATAATATACCTCGAAATCCGGGACATCAAACCCCCCTTTGTCATAAGGCAATGTTAGAGTGGACCATTTCAACCTCGGTTGTTTACCCCCCCAGAACAATCTAAGGAGTTCCGACCTAAGGCGTTTAAAAAAATAGGCGCCGGGGTGGTATGGGACATTCTGAAATAAGTACAAGAAGCGTGGGAGTACCACCATCTTCACCAGTGAAGCTCTGCCCTCCATGGAGAGCGGCAGGGACATCCATCGTGTGACATTGTCAGTTAGCTTAGAGATAGCTACTCCGTAATTGAGCCTAATCGTCTCTTCTCTATTAAGTGAGATCACTATACCCAAATAGCGAAGATCGGTATCACACCACTCCAGGGGATAATCCAGCTGGAATCTCTCAACAGCCGCCGTGAGTGGGAAGAATTGTGATTTCTTCCAGTTCATGTGCACACCGGATATTCTACCAAAAACAAGAAGCTCCCGCAGTAGCGGATTCAGATTCACCTGTGGATCTTTCACATACAAGGTGATGTCGTCCGCGTAAAGTGACACACCTATCTGGTGCTGAAAGCAATTGAACGCACTGTGTTTATATGATTGCCTAATTCGACACGCCAGTGGCTCTATTGCGATGGCAAATAACAGTGGGGAAAGAGGACAGCCCTGTCTAGTACCTCTCGTTATAGGCAATTGAGGGGAGAGAGTTCCGTTAACAATCACTCTGGCCACATGTTGGGTGTACAGCAATGTCACCCACGCAATAAATATTTTAGGAAAGCCCATTCTACACAATATATCGATGAGGTAATTCCATTCCACCGAATCGAATGCTTTCGTAGCATCCAGAAAAACTGCGGCAACAGGGAGCTCAGGAGCTATAGTCGGAAGTAAGGAAAAGAGGGTGCGAAGATTATGGGTGGTCGCACGCCCCGGCACGAAGCCGGACTGATCCGGAAGCACTATAGTGGGCATAAGCAAAGACAGCCGCGACGCCAGTACTTTTGCCAGTATTTTCACGTCACAATTAAGCAGCGATAGGGGACGGTAGGAATCTGTGTCCAAAGGGTCCTTGCCAGGTTTTAGCAGAGACGTAATTGCCACCTCCCTCATCGAACCCGGCAGAATCCCTACCTCCAAAGACTCCTCAAATACCTCCTTAAGCACCGGGGCCATAATATCAACATAGCATTTATAGAACTCAGCAAGGAGTCCATCCAAACCTGTCGCCTTTCCATTACTCAAAGACATTATGGCGTCCCGTATTTCTTCTACTTCCAGGGGCCCTCCGAGAAATGCCCTATGACCATCAGAGAGCCAACACAGTGCAAGATCGTCAAGAAATCCCCCATAGCGAACCTCCCCCGTCTGTTCCGTAGTGTACAACTGTTCATAGTGGTGCATGAAAGCCTTCTGAATCCCTATCGTGTCCTGGCACCGGGTACCGTCTTTCGTTTCTAATTCTAGGACACCAGTGCTAAAGCGTGGGTGTCTCGTGAGGGCAGCTAGTACTTTACCCGGTCTTTCCCCTTCACAGTATTTCCTAGCAGTCCAATATTTCCCCCTATATTTCACTTCCCTAGCAGCCTCTTCTTCGAAGTCCGACAGTTTGTCTCTAAACTTAAGAGAAAGCTCTGGGTCCGAGTCACTGATCATCCTGTTCTCCAGGTCCTTTAATTCCGATTCCAATTTCGTTATGGTCTTAACAATATCTCTGAGTATCCCACCGCTTTTAGAGATAGTAACCCCTCGGATCGTCACCTTAAATGCCTCCCAAATCATCTCCACACTATCAACCGACCCCTTATTCCTGGGAAAGAACGCCTCTATCTCCTCCCCAAGCTCTGCCTTGAAAATGGGATCTAACAGTACTGAGGGGAACAATCTCCAGGGGGGTCACGGCCTATTGAGACCCGCATCGTCACAACAACCCTAACTGGGCAGTGATCTGAGTAAGTCCTGGAGAGGTGCTCCACCTTGTGTATCCCCACGCTAAGCCCCAGCGACAGAAAACAATAGTCCAATCGCGCCCAAGTTCGTGCATGTGTCGTGAAGTGTGTGCCTTCTCTACTGTCAGGGTGCGCAAACCTCCAGCTATCTACCAACCCAGCCTCCTCCAGTATGCCCCGCAAGACGTCTCTCGCTTGAGTGTTATATTGGTTACTCCCGTCAGACCTATCGACCACAGGCCTCAGTGCTATGTTAAAATCACCGCCCCATATAATGTGTGGCTTCTATGGCAATGACGTGTCCCCAGAGGCTAATAAAGAAATCGGGAGTGTCAACGTTGGGTGCATAACAGTTCACAAGCACAACAGTATCTGAACCAAGCCTACCCCACAATATCACATACCGCCCACCAGGATCCAACTTCACCCCCAGCTCCTGGAAATTAAGCGTTTTCTTGATCAACACAGCAGTCCCTCGAGCATAGGACGAATATAATGAAAATTTCCTAACGAGGGCCCAATGACTAGCGAATGTAGGGTCCACCCGTGGGCGGAGATGTGTTTCTTGTAATAAAGCTATCTGCACCTGATGTCTATCCAAGTACGCCAACACATTCCTACACTTTCTGGCATCGTTAAGACCCCGCACATTCCAGGATATGATTGATAGTTTATCCAGCATAGTGTCAGCCATTCTCCATGTTGCAAACCATCAACGCAGACCCACTCTTGTGCACAGACCGCCGCCCAGGCGAAGAGCATCTTAGCAAATAAACATTATGCAATCGCATCCGTGTCCAATCTACACCACTAACACACCCCATGATCCCCCCCCCCCAACTTGACAACACCCAACCACCACACATCGGCCCCACATTACCGCAGAATACAAGTCCACAAACTGGAACAGTGCGAACAATGCAGGCCGCCCAAGGCGAGGGCCCACATCACACCACCCAACAAGCACCCAGCAACATCCCGCCACCCAGCGGTAGCAGGGGCGGACCTGAGAGCAAGGCACAAGACCGTCCCACAGCATGATGAAACAAGAGAGGACTGTCATGGTACAAGTCCGTCGAAGCCCTCGGCCCAGAGAGGCAGCCATGATCATAGCAGTGAAGAAAACAAAAAAATAAAGAAAATCAGTCCCAAGGGACCATCGCACTTCAGTATAAGTGCACCCTCCCGCCACCCACCTGAGCAACCCCAACCTGCCAGGACTCCCTGTCCCCCCCCCTCCCTTAACAAAGCCCAAACATCTCAACATTTGCATCAGAAGCAACAAGTTCAATGGGGAATGCCCTGTAGGGTGTAATCTAGAGGCGCACACAACCACCCCCCACACCTCCCCTTTGACCCTCACGTCACAAAGTAGGCACGGCCCAGGTAGTGGGAGGGGGGGTGCCTGGAGTACATTACCACCGTAGTCCAGCGCTCGTCCAGTGTCCTCTGGCAGTACGCGATAAGTCCACCTCACAGTCCTCCGCTTCGGAATCAGACAAAATAGGAGAGGGAAAAAGAGGAAATGACGGAGTCCCCTAGGTACAATCTACGGACATCAAGCACTCAGTGCTCAGCATCATTCATCTTCGTTGGCCGAGTGGAAACCTTCCTGTCCATCGTCTCCATTTCGTCGGCTCGCTGCACGCTCCCTCTTAAGTCGCTTCACAAAGTCCTCCACCTGCTGCGGGTTTGTAAAGAAATGCTGCTTCGCCTGGTGCGTCACTCTCAATTTTGCAGGGTACAACAGGGCATAGTCTACTTGCAGCTCTCTAAGCTTCTTTTTGACGTCGAGAAACTTACGCCTCTGTTCCTGTACCACAGGCGTGAAGTCAGGATAGATGGAGAAGTTGACCCCCTCACAGGATAGAGTGCGGGTGGCGCGAGCCGCTCGAAGAGCCGCGTCTCGATCCCGGTAGTTCAGGAGACGGGCGATGATCGGTCGCGGCGGGGTCCCAGTAGCAGGCCACGTTCCAAGGGAATGATGCGCCCTCTCCACTATAAATTGCTTGGAAAAGGCTTCCGGGCCGATCGCTGCAAGCAGAATCATTTCCACGTAGGTCTCCATCCTACCCACATTGGTCGTCTCCGGCACACCCACTACGCGTATATTATTGCGACGACTTCTGGCCTCCAACTCCTCATTCTTTGCAGCTATGACCCGGAGCACATTGTCCATTCGCGCAAGTTGTGTTGTGTGGGCAGCCGCCGTGTCATCATGGTCGGAGATACGTTGTTCGGCCGCTGTAATGCGTTCCTCATGGACGTCCAGTTTTTGCACCACAGCATCCATTCGCAACGACATTTTGTCCACCTTGTCCACTATAGTGGCAAACCCCTGCCTCATTTCCTGCATCATTTGCTGAAAATCAGGGGCAACAGGCTGGGAGACAGTATCAGATACAGCAGGGGGGGAGCGGGAGCCCCCCGCGTCCTGCGCATTTCGCAATCCTCTCTTGGCCGCAAATGACAGCTTCGGCTGTTTATTGTCCGGTTTACCCATGATCGGACATCCGCAGTCGCCCAAGGCAAGCACTGGGATACTGGCGTTACAAAAAGCGGCCAACAGTCACAGGATAGCGCAGGCCAAAACCTCCTCCGTCCTCTAAGCACTCACCGCACGAAGGAATCTCAAGGGAAAACGCAGCATGCAGGTAACACCAACACCAGAGATGAAGCACACAAGCCGTAGTTCAGTCCAAGTGACAACCAGCGGGGAGGGAGGTCGTGATGGACAGCAGCAGTCTCCTCCGTGCGCACCCCCCCAACCTCAGAAGCAGTCCACCAGTGCTGTAGCCACTTAGATGATCACCAAGCCTGCCGACCCCCCTCAGCAACCCACTCCCCAGGTGGGAGGAACACAAGCCGCAGGGTCGTCAGGAGCAGAGTACAAACAGCGGCACGCCACTCGGCAGTCACAGCAGGTGGAAAAGTGCCCCGCAGCACTGCTGTATCACCCCAGGTTGGATGCAGAGAAATAGCAGGGCAGCCTCCCCACTATACGCCAGCAGCGTCCCCTGCTAGCTCTGCTAGTTGAAGGGGAAGACAGCAGCCTCCGCAATGATCGTCCTCGGTCCCACGCAGACTCGAATGGCAGCTGCACCGGTGTAGAATGGGTGCGTGCAGGGGCTGTATAACAACTCAGCGCCGGCACCAGCTCCCGGGATATCAATTCCGGCAGCCAAGCGCGAGCCAGCCAGGGACCAGGGGCAGCGGTTAACACCCGCAGTAAATAGGGGCACGAGCAGGCACAATGCCCCGCCTCACCTGTCCCGCATAATGGCCGCCATTCCACACGGCCGCCGGAGCCAGCCACCACAATGCGGCTCTATAGGCGACAGCCGCCGCAATGTATCACAGCGCCTCACCACGCGTGAAGACAGGATCTCCGCCAGTCGTCCTCTCGCCCCGGTGAGAATCACCCAGCGATCAGCGCCGCTCCGGAAGGCTCCGCCGGGAGTGCACGCGAAGGCCCACTCGCCTCGTGGTGAGCCGCGATTCCACGTAGATCGGCAGCCCGGCCAGCAGCATCAGGCGTCTCCAGGCCACCTCCCGGTCAGATCTGCTACCGACTGTAACTCCGGTCAGGAGCGTCAGAAATGAGTGAAACTTGAATCGAAGGTGCATCAGGATAGACTCAAGTAAAATTCACGGACAGAACGAGCACAGGTGGTGGTAAAGTAGGATAAGTGGCGGATAAGGTCTCCAGGCTGCAGGAGCCTCACATTAGTGCGGCCATGCTGCTAGTGCGCCCTCTAGCGCCCCCCCAACACAATGCTTTATATGCCTAATAAGAGCAGAGGGATTATGGTTACTGGAGTCAGTGATGAATGAAGCATTATCATGACATGTAATTCTGGTATTGAAGTGTGGTAACATTGATCTGATGTAAACTGACACCCCCTACATGGTTACGTGCTGTCTTTTGTATAGAAGGGGGTACAGTGAGGTTTGGGGACATGACCTTTTAGGGGTCACTTGTAATGTTGCCAAAGGTTTTTTTCCACCAACCCTATGTATATTTGTAAATAACTGAGTAGTACTGAGTAGTGTGTGTAATAAATGTACTTTTTCTTTTTTAAAGAAAAGGCACAGACTGACGTAAATAATTAATTTACTATCTTAATTTCTATGCAGGTAAGTACTTAATCAATATTAACTCAGATCGGAAGAAAGAAGACAGAGTCCGTGGTGTTAGAGTTCTTAGGGGTTTTATTCCTTAAAAAGGAATGGTCAAGACCAGGATATCATATTCTGACCACCACAGGGGTGTCAGAAGGAATAGAGCAACATTTTATTGACAATACATAGCTTATATACTTATTTTACACCATAAGAAGTAATGCAGTAGGCGTAACAGCTGAGAGAAGACAAGATAACAGTATCCACGTGTTACTAATACGTAATCAAGAGGCGTGGACTAGGCGTGAACTGGAGGTGTGTGCGAGAAACGTCACAGATAGGTGTCACAGGTGGGTGGCACTAAGCAGAAATGTGGCAATGTCAGCAGAAATTGGAAACTTGGATGCGCGCGCAGCTGCATGACGTGTGAATGACGTGAAGCTGGAGGGTGCTGGGGGCTTGACATTCGAACTGACGGAAAGAGACAGAAGTCTGGCATGTCAGATCAACTTGTACTTTTATCATATCTGATATCTGATGTTGTAGGAACTAAGCTATCTGGGCGGAAAGGTCTCTGGGGCAGAAGTTATTCTATACTGACTGAGAGTGCATGTATAAGCGCCTAAGTGTCTGCAGGAGAAGCGTGGGGGCATGGGCCTTCCATGGGAGCATGGTAACAGAGGCTATGAATTACTTGAATTACTTGCACAGAGACAGGCCGGCCCTTTGGCTCTGCAGCTGGGAGGATGTTTACTTAAACTAGTAGGCAGGAATGCATTTTCGAGGAGCAGATCAGATAATTCGAAGGTTGAAGTCAGTCTTGGCAGAAAGCAGGCTGAGCTGAGTGCGAGGGGCCGCGCTGGAAGTAAGTCAGAGTTCACGGGTACAGAGGCAGCCTGGGCTGAGGCCCTCGGAGTCAGAAGCCAGAAAAGAGGCTCGGTGGCAGAAATTCAGGGCCTACTCAGCTAGAGCTGAAAAACGTAGAAGTACACCACAAAAAGACGTTGGCATGGCATACTTAGGAACGGACTATTCAACCCATTCAGGGTGGGTCTGAAAGAGGACATGTTAGCGTTGGACGCAAATGTGTTTGCGTCTTCATAGCTGACACAGGAGGGAAGTTACATGTACTTTAAGCTGATACATGGAGTCGGTGGGGTACACGATAGGGAACATAACATGACCAAAATTTATATTTCCTCATTCCCTCCTTGTTCCCTACGGACCCTTCATGAAATCTCGATCCTCATGAATCGATCAGTTTGTTCTTGCAGCATCATTTGCTCATCTTTCTTTCTTTGACGGTTTGAGAGAAAACTGGAATGTTCAATGCAGGATGTGGCACACAGTCCACAAATCGCTGGCCCACACTGTAGGCACAGGCAGCAACTGAATACTATGACTAGGCCAATGCCTAGGAAGGATAGGATCTTCCATCCCCAAGCAGTTAACGTTGTCCAGAACCAACCGGACCAAGTCCAGGTGCCTGGATTCTGATGTATCAGATTTGCAATTTTATGAAGACGGGTGATAGCTTTGTATACAGATGGCGCGTTTTCTGGGATGAAAACACAGCAACTTGACCCGATGACCTTACAAGCTCCACCTCGATCTGCCAAGATGACGTCAATCACGAGACAATTTTGAAGGACAACAATCCGCATAGCAGACTGTTCCTCTGTTATGTTACCTAAAGCGGAAGCGGTTTCATGTACTACTGCTTCAAGTGTTCTAGTTAATCTACGTATTATTTTACTATTTTGGACGGGGCCTACAAAGAAAAAGAATCCTTTATTAAAATCTGTGTATTGCTCCCATGCCGTTTCAGTATAATCGACAAGCGGGAGGTCTCTTCGGAATCTATTGCTTACTAGACTTGGATTACGATGATAATCAGGGGGAGCTAAGAAAACAGGGGGCAGAAGGAAAGCAAGGTAACAGGTACCATCCCAATCTGGAGGTAGACTTATGTATGCGGTATGGCCACAAACAAAATATGTATGTCGTCTAGCTCGGAATGAGGACTTACCCTCATCTGTGAATTCGACTACAGTAGTGCATTTACTATGACCTAAGTGTACTGAACCCTTCTTTCTAACACAGAGATGACCGGTGACTGGTAATACTGACATGGCAGGAAGGGCGGGTGCAGCTTCGGATTCAATAGCAAGAATCATAAGGTTTTCTGTGTAATTGCCTAACCCATATGCTTCATTTTCTAGATCAGTTCCTACGGAGACAGATTGACCTTCACTATTAGGGTAACAGGCGTAGAATAGGACTGAATTCAGGTTTCCCCAAATCCATTCCCCTTCGGGGGTAACGGCAATATCGGGACCTAAAGATTTAAGTATTTTATTAAGTATTTTAAACCATGCACCACAGGAGCCATTGTGCGAGAATGGATACAGAAAAAGAGGCAGAGCTCCCTGGTATTTCTGATGGGGAGGGAGTCGGCCACATACCCAGCAATTGGTAGCATTGCTGGTCTGATGAGAGTGATGTAACATACTAATGAATGTATTGTTGCGCAGCGCAAGTCTGTAAGAAAGTTCATGTGGAGGCAATTCGCTAAAAGAATGTTCAGCAGATACATTGTAAGCAGATTGTTCACGCTTGAAAATAGGCCAGTAGATAGGTAGCAGAATACTAGCAACAATAGTTAAAATACTCAGAATGAACATGATTAATAGTGTCACTATACAGTGACTACGAAGTGATTTACAATATGCGCGTTTTTTGAATCGTCTCTCTCTCTCTCTATCTCGATCTAGGGGATACATGTCAGAAACTATTTAACCGATTCACCTAGGGGAGGACTTAAACAATTAAACTGTCTGACTTGCTAGATCGGAGTTTCGACCTGTACTCCTCTTGGGGAGTTTTTTCTCGTTCGGTAACTGTAAAGTCTTTTGGCTCAACACAGTCTTTGGTGGGGGTGGACGAGTCTCGGTCTGGTTTTAGTTCATGGAATTTTTTCACATGACTCGTATGGACCCACCCCTTTCTCCCTTCAATCTTTACGGCGGTCCTCGTGGTGAGAAGGACGGTCTTCGGGGATTTCCAGCGGGGCTCCAGCGGACTCTTCCTATCGAAATTTCGCACCAATACTAGATCCCCAGGACGGACATCGTGCGGCTTTACATCAGTGTTGTCAGGGAAGGCTGCGGCAACCTGTGAACGACATGATTGGAGTGCAGACATCAAGGAGGCAAGGTAATCTGTCAACATATTACAATCAACATCAGTGATTTTCTTCGGAATGGGCGTCCCCCACATATTCGGTGGTCTGCCAAAAACCACTTCGTACGGGGATAGCCCTGATCTCGAGTGGGCAACCATTCTCATATAGAACAGTGCCACTGGCAGGGCGACTATCCAGTCGACCCCTTTCTCCTGACATATTTTTGCAAGGCGTATTTTTAGTGTCTGGTTATGCCTTTCTACAAGGCCTGCGGCTTCGGGATGTCGGACACAATGGAATTTCCACTGGTATCCTAGCAGTAAAGAAACTTGCTTCATTAGCTCGGACGAGAAAGGTTGTCCGTTATCTGAGTACACGACACGAGGCAAACCGTACCGTGGGAAGAATTCACGAACCAGCTGCTTGGCAGTGGTCGGAGCAGTATAATCTGAGACTGGGTATGCTTCGGTCCAACGGGAAAGTGCACAAACAACTACAAGGACATACTTGAATCCTCGACAACGGTTCATCTGCATATAATCCATTTGGAGGACTTCAAAAGGGTGATCGGGAGGATGAAATCCACCTTGTTCTACATGGACGCTTTTACCTGGGTTGAACTGACAACAGATCATGCAAGTACGCACTTTCTGTTTTGCGGCTGCTCGTAAGTGTTTTTTACTCCAGAGATTTTGTAAACTGTCTAACATCGCTTTTTCTCCTAGATGTGCTGGACTATGTGCTGTATTTATCATGACTTGAACCATAGAGTCAGGGAGAAACCATGTAGATTTTCCCTTCGTCATCCAACCTTGATCTGTCTGGATCCCTCCTAGTTCAATCCACTTCTTTATTTCATCTGCGGTAGCATGTGTCTGAATATCAATTACGTCTAGTGCGGGATCCTTAACTGCCATACACTTTGTCGGTACTATTGTCTTTGTCACATCAGTTGTCTGGGTGTGAGTCAGTGCTGTATGTTTTGCTGTCTGGTCTGCCAGGTCATTACCCTGGGAAACCGAATCTGTGACTTTAGTATGTGCTTTACACTTCATAACAGATATGCCTGAAGGCAGATGTATTGCTTCTAACAGTGCTTGAATGAGGGGACCGTGTTGGATCTTGGCACCATGGGAGGTCAAAAAACCTCTTTCTTGCCATAACATGCCGAAGTCGTGTACGACTCCGAACGCATAACGGGAATCAGTATATATGTTGACATTTCTGTTCTTGGCTAGTATACAGGCTCGGGTCAGAGCAATAAGCTCTGCCGCTTGAGCGGGCAGTGTATCAATACGATGTGTTTTTTTAACTTCGGTTTCAGTGGTCACTGCATACGCGGCCACTAATTCTCCTGTATTAGTTCTCATGCATGAACCGTCCACATAAAGTGTCAGGTCTGGATTTGTCAGTGGGACATCTGTTAAATCTCGTCTGGGCTTTGTTACTGCATTAATGATCTCTATACAATCATGCGGGGCTGGATTTGTCACAATTGAGGGTAACAATGTTGCGGGGTTCAGAATGCTGCAGCGTCTGATTTCTATGTGTGGCTGGAATAGCGTCAATTCGTAACCTGTCAGTCGTGCTATAGTCAAGTGCTGAGTCTGGGTTCTGTTTAACAGAACCTCTACAGAGTGTGGAACTTGTACTGTTAATTGATGGCCTAAAACAATTGAATCGCTCTGTCTGATGGCTAATGCTGTTGCTGCTACTGACTTCAAGCACGCAGGGAGTGCCTGGGCTACTGAATCCAATGTACTTGAGAAATAAGCGCAAGGCTTATGTGAACCTGCTTGATCTTGAGTGAGGACAGACAATGCTGTACCATCACGTTCTGTAAGAAAAAGTGTAAACGGTTTGCTGTAACATGGTGTCGCTAAAACTGGTGCTTGGCATAAGGCTTTCTTTAATTCTTCAAAAGCTTGTGTGTGTTCCTGAGTCCAAGGGAGGACAGTCGAAGTCGCTGCCTCCTGTGTCGTTAACTGGATGAGTGGTTTAGCCAGAAATGCATATTGAGGAATCCATTGTCTGCAGTATGAGGTGAGGCCTATGAAGGCCCGCACTTCCTTTTGTGTCTGGGGTTGTGGCATATTTACAATTAACTGAATGCGATCGGGAGTGAGCTGTCTCCCCACTTTGGACAGCAAGTGACCCAAGTACACAACTTGCTGAACACAGAATTGTAGCTTCGAAGGGGACACCTTGTGTCCCTTGTCGGCCAGAAAGTGTAAAACTGTCAGTGATGCTTGTTCGCATTCGGGCTCACTTCGTGCGGTGATCAGCAGATCATCGACGTATTGCAGTAAAGCGGTGTTAACTGGCATTTGAATACAATCGAGTTGTCTTTTTAATGCTTGACTGTAGATGCTGGGGCTTTCTGTGAATCCTTGAGGTGCGCGGGAAAATTTGAAACTTCGTCCATTTAAACTGAATCCGAAGAGATATTGGCTGTCTGGGTCAATAGGTACACTAAAGAAGGCGTTCTTGAGGTCAATTACAGTAAAGAACGTTGCTTCAGAATCAATAGCAGTCAATAGGGAAGAGATATCGGGAACCACAGGGTACTGTGGTACAATGCATTTATTCAATTCTCTTAGATCAATCACCAGCCGATATACTGGCGGTGCATTGGGGTCGGTACGTTTAAGAATCGGAATGATGGGTGAATTACAGACATTGGAGTCGGTCTCTACGACCACTCCTTGGGCAATGAGTTCCTCAATGATTTTCAGTAAAGCCACTACAGCATCGGGTGGTAACTTGTATTGTCTGATTCTGGGTAAAACAACACCTGTCTTGAGCGTAACACGGTATGGGGTAATATGCATGCAACCTACATCAGTTGGGCCTTTTGCCCACAAGTAATCTGGCACATTTTTCAATCTGACATCAAACTCTCGCAAAACATAATGACCCTTGAAATCCCGCAGAAAGAGTCTAACTCCCTCCGGGGAACAGCATATTATAGCTCCTAGAGCCTTCAGAGTTTTGATTCCTAACAGATTTTCTGGGCATGATTTCGTAAGCAACAAGTCTGTAATACGTGATAATGGACCCACAGCCAGGGGAACGGGTTGTGTTACCTCATTTACAATAGGCTGTCCTGAAAAACCAAGGGAAACATTCTGTGAGCCTGAGAGGGGTGCCCCTGGGACTTCATCATGGCTGATTGTGGTGCGACTTGCCCCTGTGTCAATTAAAAACTTTCTGTCTTTTCCCAATACGTGACTGTGTACATAAGGACCTTCTTGATCTACAGGAATTTCAATAAGAGGCAAGCCACCTTCCCTCTCTAGGCTGTTTCATGTATATCGGGGGTAATCTGGGTATGCAGACTGGGCATACTGGTACATCTGTTGCGAAACTTGCTGAGTCGCGGCAATGGGCTGTGGCTGTGGTACCGCTACTGTCTGTGCTGTGTGTGATGGTGCATGCATAGGCTGTGTATTCTGCATGGGTTGTTCATTCTGTGAGGTCTGTTGATGCCCATGGTCATGTCTAGGCGGATGCGGTCTTTCTTTAGTTTTACCTGTTGCTATATTATGTTTCAGGACTGGGCATTCATGTACATAATGACCTGGCTGCTTGCAGTAATTGCATGTCCCTTTAACGGGAGCGGTAGTGTGACTTGTCTGGGTCCCACCCTTTCTCTGACCGTCGGCTGGGACCGTCTGGGCTACTAACATTTTCATCTTCGTGTCTTTCATGCGTTTCTGTTCCTGATCTTGTTCTTCTCTAATTCTGTTCTGATGGTATTGGAGCATCTGTAACATCTGGGATGGCGTATTTGCCTGCCAAGTACTTTCAACTTTATACACTCGATTCTTAACTAATGGTAGGGAATTCTCGACTAATTTTGATACAAAAAGATGCGGATATGACTCGCTACTTGGTTTGAGACCACTATTAATAATGAAACATTTCTCGAATCTTGAATAGAAGTCACTAGTATCTTCATCATGTTTCTGTTTACAGGACGAGATGGCGTCCCAATCTTCCTTTCTAGTCGTCAATAATCTTGGCAGGACCTGTACTATCAAACTGGGTAATGCTTTAGTTTTCTCCCCAAGGCCTACCCCTGGGACACGTTTACTCTCTTCGTCTTCTATTTCTGCCCATGCAATCTTTTTGTCCCCCACCTCCCATTCCTTTTCCTTTAATTTTTCGTAGATGCCCGTGGGCAGCAGTACCTTCAACATTTTCATGATATCCTCATACGTGTAATCCCCCATTAGTAACATGTCTTTAAGCTCTCTGTGAAAACCTGCAGGGTCTTTATCATGACACGGGACTAGTTTTTTCATTTCTAACAGTTCTAACTTGGTTAGAGGCGTGTGAACATACACGCGTTTCAGGACATGATCTTCACCCATAACAGGGTGCACTTCTCGTAAGGGGTTCTGACTTTCAATGCCACCCAGGCGTTGCATGTGATACATTTTCCTTTCTGGAGGCGGGGCGGGAACATATTCAGAGCTTACAAAAGTGTTATATTTATGTCGTTGTTCCAGAATTATTTGTATTAACTTGGTACTTAAGCCTCTCCATCTATCCATGAGTAGTGCTTCTAGTGTTTCGTGTAATGGACCTGGGTCAGAATGATGGTTTCTGTACTTGATGAGGAGGTGCTGAATCATGTATACACCTGCTAATTTCTGCTCATCTGGGGAAAGGTTCAGAAACGTCTGTACTACGGTGTCATCATTATATATGTCTGGATTTTCGGCCCATAATATGGCGGACCGGACTAGTTCTTGTTCATCCATAGAATTGAGTACATGGTACCCCATTCGGTCTCGAAGTCTTTTATCAGTCTCCTGAAACTGATATTCAGAAGAATTCGGGTTTGTTAAGGCAGAGAAGAAAACTCTCTTGCTTTCTGGACGAATGCCCTTCCTAAGGTAAGTTCCCTTACCTACATACGCTATAGTATCTGTAGTCTTTTCTGGTTCTTCACGTTCCTCTTCCTCCTCGGAGGAAGCCTTTTCTTTCTCCTTTTGGTGTGCTTCTATCACTGCTTTTCTAATTTTCCTGTACATACTGGCTATGCAAGTCCCCTTGTCATGTTTTCCTTCAGATATATTTTGGCCCCACTTGTTTAATGCATCTAATTCACTCTGATCTGTCCCAGGCCTATCTCGTTCTCTTATTAGACAATTTATGAAAAATCGTAATATCTGTGCTTGAATGTCGACTTTCTGATGCTCCATGGCTTCCTTAATACTGTCAGGGTCTACTCCAGTCTGAACAAACTTATATATTTGATCTAGGCGCTCCTTCATTCCTGCATAGCACAGCAGGGAATCAGTAGCAGATCTTAACCGTAGTGATGCCATCATCATTCTATCATTTTTGCCGGGTACTGGATCATATCTGCAAACTGAAAGGTTTTCTTTAAATATGTCAAGGCGGGGTGACCTGAACGTGAGAGGACTCTGCATATCCCTGAGATTGAATCTGTGTGTTAATGGCGGGGTCCGGAGACCCGCAGTCGCACCTCCTGAAGCGGAAGCTTGGGCATCATCTCCCTGTGGAGTCTGTATCTGAACTTGAATTTGTCTTTTAGTAGGGTCAGGTAAACGTGGTTTCGGTAGGTCAATTTTGGGTGCGGGAAGTGGTGGGGCTGGCGGAACAGGGGAAGTCTGTCGTGGTACTGGCGGAATACGATCTGGGGGCAGGTTACCACCCCCGTCCCTGTCAGTAGGCAAGGCACGAACAGGCAGATTGGTGTAAGCCGGTGCTACATCCTCTAGATAAGAATTTAGGAATATATCTTTAGAGGTTCTGTGCATTACTTTAGTTGGGATCAATGGTGACGGTAGGTTTTTCGGTATTTCTGAAATGGCCTCAGGTGAACCCTCGGCCGCAAGATACATGCCGTTTACGAGATTGTTTCGTGCACGGTCTATTTGTTCTGTTTTGACTCGGATCCCTTCAGTAACTAATTCGTTTTCTTGGGCTTTTTCTGATTCTTTAAGTCTGTCTTCTCTACGGAGTGTTTTCTCAGCACGCTTATGTGCTTCCTTACGCCAAAATTCTATGGCGTCTTTCTGAGATTGTCTAGCTTTCTTTTTCCATAATGCTTCTTCTACCTTCATGATGCACTCGGCATCCCATGTTCCGGTAGCGGGCCATCTGTGTCTTTCGTCTAGGTGTTTAGTATAGTCGGCCCATAGATCTAGATATAATATGGCATCTATGCCATGCTTGTGGTACATAAAGTTACCTGGAGTGTCCCTAGGGGGGATAGGAATTTCTTCCTCTAGTATCCCTTTCCTAGTTCCTATCTGCTTTAACTTGTTGAAAAACGGCATTTTGCTTACTTAGTACTGAATGCTCAATCCTTGGTTTACTTAATACTGGGTACAGCTAGTTATACAAGAACACAATAAGACACATTAAAACAGTCACTCACACAACGACATTAATCACATGGCAAAACATTTAAAGGCACATATAACTACCCCCCTACACTAGATGTACTGCTAAACAGCACAGATACACTGCTGAGCACAGTGCAAGAACTGAAAACATCGGATATACTGCTAAACAGTACAGATACACTGTCTAAAACAGTGCAGACCGGACTTGTGTACCCAAACCCGTCTAGATACGTCCCAGCAATGGTACTCACCGGGAAGCACGGAAAACAGAAGGCCTCGGAAAACTCGGCTGGACTCGACTCGACACTTCGGAAAACTTCGGAAAACTTCGGAAAATTTTGGAAACCTGTTGGGCCTCTTGACACCTCGGACCTTGCTTCTTTCGGCTAGGCTCTGGTCGGGATCCTCCGCACTCCTCACCGCCTCGTCTGGGTACTGATCGCAGTCTTCGTCACCTCCGTGGACCAGAGGGAGATGCAGGAAATCCTGCCGGTACGCGTAAGTTCCTTCTAGCTGATGGCAGGGGACAGAGCTTGCAACGCACCTACCGGCGCGTGAGGTGGGGGAGGGGTCCCTATTCGGGCGCCAGAATGACGTAAATAATTAATTTACTATCTTAATTTCTATGCAGGTAAGTACTTAATCAATAATAACTCAGATCGGAAGAAAGAAGACAGAGTCCGTGGTGTTAGAGTTCTTAGGGGTTTTATTCCTTAAAAAGGAATGGTCAAGACCAGGATATCATATTCTGACCACCACAGGGGTGTCAGAAGGGATAGAGCAACATTTTATTGACAATACATAGCTTATATACTTATTTTACACCATAAGAAGTAATGCAGTAGGCGTAACAGCTGAGAGAAGACAAGATAACAGTATCCACGTGTTACTAATACGTAATCAAGAGGCGTGGACTAGGCGTGAACTGGAGGTGTGTGCGAGAAACGTCACAGATAGGTGTCACAGGTGGGTGGCACTAAGCAGAAATGTGGCAATGTCAGCAGAAATTGGAAACTTGGATGCGCGCGCAGCTGCATGACGTGTGAATGACGTGAAGCTGGAGGGTGCTGGGGGCTTGACATTCGAACTGACGGAAAGAGACAGAAGTCTGGCATGTCAGATCAACTTGTACTTTTATCATATCTGATATCTGATGTTGTAGGAACTAAGCTATCTGGGCGGAAAGGTCTCTGGGGCAGAAGTTATTCTATACTGACTGAGAGTGCATGTATAAGCGCCTAAGTGTTTGCAGGAGAAGCGTGGGGGCATGGGCCTTCCATGGGAGCATGGTAACAGAGGCTATGAATTACTTGAATTACTTGCACAGAGACAGGCCGGTCCTTTGGCTCTGCAGCTGGGAGGATGTTTACTTAAACTAGTAGGCAGGAATGCATTTTCGAGGAGCAGATCAGATAATTCGAAGGTTGAAGTCAGTCTTGGCAGAAAGCAGGCTGAGCTGAGTGCGAGGGGCCGCGCTGGAAGTAAGTCAGAGTTCACGGGTACAGAGGCAGCCTGGGCTGAGGCCCTCGGAGTCAGAAGCCAGAAAAGAGGCTCGGTGGCAGAAATTCAGGGCCTACTCAGCTAGAGCTGAAAAACGTAGAAGTACACCACAAAAAGACGTTGGCATGGCATACTTAGGAACGGACTATTCAACCCATTCAGGGTGGGTCTGAAAGAGGACATGTTAGCGTTGGACGCAAATGTGTTTGCGTCTTCATAGCTGACACAGGAGGGAAGTTACATGTACTTTAAGCTGATACATGGAGTCGGTGGGGTACACGATAGGGAACATAACATGACCAAAATTTATATTTCCACAGACTGGCCATTCGTTTAATGATTATTATGTCGTGCCAGGGAATTGTGATTACTAGCCCACACCACCTCCCTTTAATAGGCCTTCGACTGCTCTGCATCAGTACCCTGAGAGTTTCAAGCGCTACAAAGGGATGTTGGTTCTCAGTGAAGGGCATATGTGGATTCATTACTTGTGCAGGCTACACAACTAATGGACTGTTTCTGGACACTGCTGTGCTCTGTAGTCCTGCCTTCTGGGAAAAAGCTGTCCCCTCACCCAAGTAAAGTAGCCATCTACTGGTCTATCTCCCACCGCCATATTTTAGCAGAATCATAGAGAGGTAGGAGACAAGTCAGCTTATTATTATGCAGACCTAACCACTTTCTCAGTCATCACCAGTTTAGATTCATCACTGGAAGGGGTGCCAAAACTACTTTGGCTAACATGTAGGAAACATTCCTACTGCACTTGAGTGAGAACAAAGAAGAGTGTGTGATGTCTTCGGATACAGATTTATTATTCGGATGCATGTCCATGTGATGATGCTCTCGGAATGGGAATGCGGGGAGAATTTTAAGGAGAGCAGTTGTCTTGTGCATCTGAGCTGTAGGTCCCTTACTTGTCATCTTCTGATGAGGAATAAAACCAGTACAGCCTTAAAGGAATCTGCGTAGATTATTACATATGTTTGGCGTCGAGTGTCTGCACAAGGGGCAGATAGTAAATGGTGACCTCCACCCCTGGATAGGTACCTTGATACCAAATAAGAAGGTATCGCAAAGAAGGATTGTGGAACAGGAACAGTTAGTAGCCTGTTGAGTTCCGTAGGGCATTGTTTAGGACATTCAGTCACGTGTGTAAGACATGACACTGTGACTCGATGCCTAGAATTGAATCTGAACTTCCCATGCTAAATGAAATATAGGCATTGTTGTATTTGTTTAAAATAAGCAATGTGCGCTCTTTTCTCCTGCACTTTAAAACAAATATCGGCATCATTGTGTTTGTTTAAGGTAAGGATTGAAAGGAAGTTTTTACTAAAATATAAAATAATATAGTTAAGTCACACACGCAACGTTAATGTGCAACGTATTTTGAACTGACACAACATTAAAATATGTAAAAACGCAGTATGTAGTCAAACCTATTAGTACTAGGCCTCAAAATGTTTAAGCAAGATTCTTTTTATTTATTTATTTTTATTTATTTGTGGTTTTTGTAGAGCGCATCACTCATCCCAAGGGATATCACAGCGCTAATACCAGGTGAACACTACTGAAACTGAAGCTGAGGGGCCTATTGAGAAATGGGAAAAAGGTGGGTTTTCAATTTTTTTTGGAACAGGAGATAATTTGTGGTATGTCTAAGGTCATCTGGAAGCTCGTTCCACCTCCTGGCCTCTAGGTAAGAGAATGAACGGCCGCCGGTTCTGAATCTGTAGATACGTTTTGTCCCTGCTAATGCTAATTGGCTTGATCGTAGGTTCCTAGTAGGGACATAGAATTCAATCTTTCCTTGAAGAATGATAGGGCCTGTCTTGTGTAAGGCTCTGTGGGCATGGCAGAGTAGTTTGAAGGCGGCCCTCTGACGCATCGGCAGCCAATGGAGTGTCTTCAGACATTCCGATGCCGAGTCTAACCTGCCTTTATCACAGATGAGTTTGGCGGCCGAGTTCTGCAGTACCTGTAGACGAGAGAACAGGTGTTCGTTCATCCCTACAAACAGCGCGTTGCCGTAGTCTAGAAGGCTAACCAGTAAGGCCTGTGTAACTGAGCGTCTGCAGTCCAGTGGTATCCAGGGGAACAACCTAGCTAGGAGTTTCAGGATGGCGAAACCCTTGCCACATGGTCTTTCATGGACAGTTCGTCGTCCCTGATAATCCCCAAATTCCTAGCATGTTGTTTGGGAGTGGGGGCAAGACCCAATGAGGGCGGCCACCACGAGGCATCCCACACTTGTTTGGCACCACCAAACAAAAGGATTTCGAATTTCCTTGCATTTAGTTTTAAACAGTGGGAATGCATCCACTGAGCCATTTCTGCGAGGCAACCCTGTAGTTTGGTTTTAATGATCTCAGGCTTCTCATCCAGGGCCACCTTCAGCTGCGTGTCATCCGCATACGAGCACATGCCAATGCCCCACTTCCTTCCAATGTTGGCTAGAGATGACATGTATACATTGAAAAGGGTGGGGCTTAGCGAGGCACCCTGCGGGACCCCGCAGTCGATGGAGGTGGATCTAGACTGGAACTGGCCCATATGAACGGCCTGAGTGCGATTACGCAGAAAAGAGTGTAGCCAATTCAGGGCATTAGATTGAGCTCCTTTGTGCCGAAGTATGTTCAGCAGGCAATGATGGGAGACCATGTCAAACGCTGCTGACAGGTCGAGCAGTATCAGTGCCACCGCCCCTCCTTGGTCTATGGAGGATCTGATACTGTCCGACACTGCCAGCAACGTAGCCTCTGTGCTGTTTTTGGCACATTTACAAATGATTAAACTAAATGTGCTGAGATGAGCTTAAAGGGGCTTATTTACAAGCCCTCTACGCCACCGGTGTGTCAGTTTTTGCCACACACTGCTGGCGCAACACCCTGCCCCATATTTACAAGGACATGTAAAGCCACCCTGCGTGGCTTTCCATGTCCTTGTAAATATGGCCCATTCTCAGGCAACACTTTGTGTGAAAGGGGTGTGACATTGGTGTTGCTGTGGGTGTTCCCACACAACACCCCTGTATTCTGCCACACTTCCAGATTTACAAGAATTTGTAAATCTGGAAATGCGTCAGAATGCTACGCCACCCCTGAGGCGCAACGAGGAGAAAGTTTTACATTTCTCCTCATTTTTTCCATTTTCAAGGGTGCTGCAAAATTTGCAGCACACATAAGAAGAAGAAAACAGCTCTTTTTATTTTTTTTGTAATTGTTTTTGTGCAGGAAGGTAGCCCTTCCTGCACAGAAACAATCTCCCTGCAACCCAGGCACCCTCGCACCATGATGATATGTGTCATATTCTTGTAAATATGATGCATCCCTGTGCTTTAAGAGTGCTGTAGAGTGGCGCAGCCAAAGGGCTTGTGGTGCCGCTCCATCGCTCTTTCTTGCAACTGAGGCCCACATTTTTTAAAAGTTGAAATTACCCTGAAATGCTTTTAATCCCTCCCATGCTTCCGTCACGAGCCTCGGGTGGGCTGTGCTGGTGACGGAACGGTTCCGTCACGGCCCCCGCGCAGCGCCTGCGCTAACGTTCTCTAGAGCGGGCGGGGCCGTGACGAGACCGTTCCGTCACAAGCACAGCTCACCCGCGTGCCGTGACGGAGCAGTTCCGTCACGAGCACGGGACCGCCGCGCGCCCCCCCCACCCCCTTAGCACTTTGGCGGAATAGCCGCCGCAGTGAAGGGGTTAATGAAAGCTCATATTGTATTGCAGAATGTTCCTGATAAACAATAACGTTTTGAAATGTTTTGCTAGACACACTTTATTGTTGAAAAAAATAAATTCTTATTTCACAATCTTAATACAATGCATGAATTGAAAATGTTGATTTCTTTTTATGTAATTTTATAATTTTATAATGAAGCGATGGGAAGCTGAATGATATTAGTTGCAGCTGGTGTTTCTATTTCACATAGCCTATTGTTTAGCTAACATACAATTTATTTCATTCGAATTTTAAGAATATAGTCATGCCCACGGGAAAGGAGGTCTAAGAATCGAAAGGTTGAAGAGGCATACAACATATGTCGTTTTACTTGAGTAGTTTAAACTCTGTTTACCCACTACACGGAGCGTCCCACTGGCTCGGAGGTAAACAGCTACTGACAATTGCTATTTGAACCCTTACCAGTGTCCACTCCATGCACAAGTCTAAGTTAAAACATAACAATTACACATTACACAGAACAGCGCAGGGAACCTGCACGAGAACCATGTTCAATACTGATAGAGCGCACAGGTCACCCGACTCTTTATTTTACCAAATTACGCACACTTGGGCCCATGTAAGTGTTTTATTACTGTTTTCATCAATCCGGCAACCTGCACGCTGTTATCAGTAACCTTGTTCCTTTCGATTTATTTTCGTGTACCTGACTTACCAATCCTGGACCCAGGTACCTAAGATCACAATGGATCAGGAGCTAGTTTTGGGAGCAAATAGATAACACCAAACCATGTACATTTAATATAACGTTTATACTCTTGTAATAACCGCACACGCAAAAGAGTTTCAAAAAACCTTTATCTAATCATTAAGGTTATCTTCATATGCCATGAGAATGAAATTTACACAGATCAAACTATCAATAACTAAGATCAGGAATATAGTGTAGCTATGAATGAGGGTAAGTAACATTTAACTCCAAAAAGCTAAAGGAAACGAAAATAGGGAACACGCTATTCAGTTTAAACAGGCTTTGTCACAATGGTACTAAAGGTAGGTAAAGAAAGGGAAACATACTATTAAAGCAGAGTTCTAGAATCCACTAATGAATTGATGCTATTTTCTCAATTTGAGTGTTTAGATTGTAAAGGGAGGGTAAGAATGGAGCATAATGTATATGCAAGCAATTCAAGATTTGTCTAAAGGTAGGGAGAAAAGTGGAACATGCTAACAGACAAATTTTCATGAAAAATATAGGTTATAGAGAGACAGGGAAAATAACATAGGCAATGATGCTTTATTCAAGACGGGAGAGAGAAAGAGTATAGATAGACAAACACCCTCATGGATTATATTTACCTAGGACAGAATGAAGACTAACCCTGGCCACGGGCCAGTTGGAAAAGGCGGGAAAGGACCCTCAAGGACTTAGGATGCCAGTAGGCGAGCAGGTACAGCTCACGGACAGTCAGGACAGGATAACCCCAGGATTTGGATCAGGACCGGGCTCACCGAAGGGTACGACCAACACCTGCAGCTTCGGATGCAACGCCCTCTATGCAAGGAATCTGCCAATAACCCCGATTGGGTTCTCGAATCTCCCAGCAAAGTGCTTCGCCAGCACTTAAGGTTTTCAAACTCCGACTGAGTTTGTGGAAATTTCGGACAGAGTGCTCCGCAGCTCTCTGTATCAATCACCTATAGAGTTCGTAGGGTCAGTGACAGGTCAGCTATTCGGACAAGTCGGACAATTTCTCTAGCTAAACCTAGGCTAGTTATACTGTTTTTGGGTCAGTGGACCACCCACTAATGTTGCAAGTAAAAGGATCCCCAACTTCGAATTGGACAAGAGAGGTGGTTAGGTCATTGACACCACCTAGACTTTCGACTTTCTCATAATTAATATTAAATTCTCGAACCCACCCCTTGCATTCCAGTTCCCATGGCATAGAAATTCAGAATACAATAGAGCTCACAGCAAGACATTAGCATTGTAACATTTTCAGGTGCAGTTTGGCTCTTCTCGCTGGGTTGTAGTTCAGGTTACCAGGAGCATCTTAGCTTCGGCAGCCAGCTGGCTGGTTTCCACTGCTGTATGACTCTCCTTTCCCCCATCACATGATTAGTACTGCACGAGCTTCCAAGATGGAGTGACACCTCTCTCCCAGGCCCCCGGGGAATGTTACATGGAAAGTAAGCTAAAACAATTTAGAAACATAGAAAAAGTGAATACACTGTATACCATGATTTGCTATACTACTCCCCTTACTTAATAATACCTATAGCTTTACGAGTTAGGCAGAACAAGCGGCTTGGCAAAAAGCAGCGGTGCAAGCGCGGTGCATGTGAGAAAACAAAGCGACCATTGCTATAATACTGCGCATGAGCAACGAATTCCCTCCAGAACTGCGAGTGCGTCACATCACATGGGTATGACCGACGCATGCGCAGACTAGAATCCTGCAAAGCAGCGACCATTTAATATGCAAGCGTAGTTAGGATCAGTAAACACATAGGCAAGCGTTTCTGGGACACCCGCGTGTAGTGTAAAAGTGCAATATTAATAAGACATACATTGTTGGTTATGACGTTAAAGTTATTCGAGGTTTATGATTACAAGCAAGTCGCGTAATGTGCGAATCCTTGCTCCATCAATCCCCTCTTTGATGATATTTACTATCATCACTATTAATGGAACCAGATGCCAACTTCTTTACAGCTCACCCATTTCAATTTCTACGAAGTTTTTATTCAGCCTTTTTTCTGGATCCTTATTAGGATGGAAATTCTTTGCTCTTTTGTAAATTTGATTATTCAGCTCTTCTAATTCAAGCTCCTCAACATTCCGTTTCACTCCTCTTTTATTCACAGCATACTTCTTTTTGCATTTTTGACATTTTCAGCAAATTATTATGATCAGCACAATTAAACTTATTCCTGCTATTGGCATCAGTATTTTACTCACAAGACTTTTACCTATGTTAGAAAACCAACTACCTACAGAGGAGAGACCATCAGTTAGTCTCTTCCAGGCACTGTCAACCTCCAGTGGTTTAAGCTCTTTTTCCAAATTAGTTATGTTTTTCACATATTTCTTAATTTCAACACTTTTATCAGGAATGTAAGTGCAACAATGTTACGCTTTCAACATTCTACAGACTCCGCCCTCTTTTGCCAATAAGTTGTCAAGAGCAAGCCTGTTTTGTAAAACCATAGATCTGATCGCAACCATTTCGGTATTGACCAGCAGGAAACCAGCAGCAGTGTTGGTTGATAACCGATCCACCACTGTAGACCATTTGCAAATTCTGGGTGTATTCAGAACCACTCCCACTGCGGGTATCAATGCACTATAAATATCACCCATTATTTCAGCTACACTTTCTCTCCTACTACGCACTAATCCATTAGTATTTTCATTGCTTCCAGCGACTTCGTTCACATGGTATATTTTCGGGAAGACAATTCAAAAATAAAAGCTTCCATACCAGTGATCTGGCAATTTGAAATAAGCCTTGTTTCCACATATATAATAAATTCCGGGAAACACAGTTTCTGACCCATTTTTGAAACCCCATCCTCCAATCACCTTGTAATTATGCTCGCATTCACTGGAACCGATGAATATGTTATTATAATAACTAGTCTTTTCTCTGTGAAGACACAGTTTCCCTTTTCTTTCGAAATCCAGCAACAAAGCAGGATTAGCTCCACCGGTTTAGGTGTTTCCCATGTTTTCAGCCCATTTGGGAGTTTTCTGTCTTTTATCATTTGCTTTTCTTTGGAAACTTCCTCTTCTCTTCTCTGCCATATTTAGAAACATTTTCTCTTGTTCATGTAATGAACAGGTCAAGTTATTTCTGAGTGCTTCACCTAAGTCTATTGTACCTATTGTCAGAAAGTATTCTCCCATATAACGTGTCACGTCACTTTTCGTGTGTACAATGTTCAGATTTCCACGTATAGGAAGTTCAGAAAAAATCACGTCAGAGTTAGAATAATAGTATTGTAACAAACTTCTATAAAATAAACTAGCTAATATACTACAGGAAATTCCATAAGTCAGGGGAAAATGATGATAGGTCACACCTTCAGCTACAGAAGTTGGAAGCTTCATACAGACATAACAGTCTTCTATTTCCATGGCTTCTACGTAGTGTACTAATAGGTTTGCAAATACGTTTAAATGAGTTCTGTTCTTGATTCTATGATAGTGTAGTCCTCCCTCATCTGATGCATCTAAGTCCATTCCAGTTTGCTTAAGGCTAAGTGTTTTGTCAGGTCTTTCTGCACTTTGTGGTGTCTCTTCTGTCTGTAGAACTTCTGTATCTTTTGTCACTGTCTTAGTAGGGTACAGATTAGTCTCTTTACTCATCATATAAGGAATAGTTATGGTTAGTCCTATCCATAATATCAAAACTATAGCTATACTACACAAACATACATTGCAGCATGTTTTACAACAGTTGCATCTAGGTCTTCCATTCACATTTGAATCAGACATTTTCTTTTGCTCAAAAGAAGTTCTCCAACCCCTCTTTGTTTCTTTTTCCACAGCTTTGCTTACAGGAAGGTAACTTTCAGGTTGGGTCTTCTTCTTCGGAAACCTGATCAGCAATCAGTTCTTCATCACTTTCGTCAGTAATGTCAAGATCTTCAAAATCTTCTAACACCAGATAAGTCCACTCAGGATCCTGATATTTCTCGTTTTGCCTTTTTATTCGGACACTTCTTCTTTTAGGCTTGGCTCCAGCTTTCTCCTTTTCACTGGCGGCCTGTTTTCTGTCTTCTAGTTTTTCCTCTACAGTTTTCAGTCTTAGTCTCAGTCTTTTTACGAATCTTGGTTCACTTTTCTTCTTTTTGAATCTTTTAACTGGCACTGTTAATTTGCTTTCTTCCAAGGGTCTTTTGTTTTCATTCAGTTGTGGCACTTTTATTTCAACGCTGTCTTTCTCCCTTCCTGTCTGACTAGTCCCAGGTCTTACTTCAGTTTCTTCTGCCTGGTTACTAAGCTGGCCTTGTTCAGGTGTAAGCTGATTTTGACTTTGGTTTGTTTCAAATTCTGTTTCCTGAACACTTTTGTCTATTTCTATCTGATCCTGTTCATGCACTTCGAACCCTTGATTTTCTTCCGCATGAACTTCAGCCCTAATTTCGAACTGTCCCTTTTCAGTCTCTGGAGTTCTTGGAGGTGTGTTGATAACCTGTTCTGACCCTATTTGACCTTCCTCCTCATCAGCTTTGACATGGATTTCGATGATCTGAGTATCTTCCTCTATTCCTGTCTCGTCCTCACTATTCCACTCTCTATCTGAGTAGGTGTATCTTCTGGCTCCTTGTGGATCAAGAGTCAGATCAATTATTGGAATCCATTCGTCTTGATTGGTGCTCGGTTGCTCGTCATCAGCTGCTTCAGGACCAACGTCTGGAGACCCTTCAGCTGCACAACCTTCAGCCTCAGTTGCTTCTTCTCCTGTCACCCTCTTCGTGTGACTGGCATGGATCCACTTTGGCAAACCTGCGCACTTCACCGCGGTTGTGGTGACAAGAATCACTTGTCTTGGTTTTCCCCACTTCGGTGCAAGGCAACTCTTCCGGGTGTGTTTCTTTAACACAACCCAATCGCCTGGGTTCAGATTATGGACTGGAGTTGTTGGCCTGGCGACGGCGTCTTCCCCAATCTGGTGAGAGATAGAACGCACTTGGTCACCTAGCAGCTTGCAGTACTCTAGTACCAAATCATCAGAAATACTTAGCAGTTTGTGTCCTGGTACCCATGCTTGCCGCATTACTCTTCCCATTAGTATCTCATGGGGACTCAGGCCTGTTTTTCGGTCTGGAATACTTCTTAGTCCCATCAGGACAAGGGGTAAAGCGTCTATCCAATTCAGTCCAGTAGAGTCACACATCTTCCCCAATCTTGACTTTATAGTGCCATTTATCTGTTCTACTACTCCAGAAGCCTCTGGATGATATGCACAGTGCAGTTTTTGTGCAATTTTGAATGCTTCACAGAGCTGACTTATTATGTCATTGGCAAAATGCCCACCTCTGTCCGATTCAATTGTGACTGGAAAACGGAACATAGGTATCAGTTCCCTAAGTAACAATTTGGCTACAGTAATAGCATCATTTTTCTTAGCTGGGTAAGCTTCCACCCATTTTGAGAATAGGCAGACAATGACAAGGACATACTTGTTTCCTTTGCACAGGGGTAACTGAATAAAGTCAACTTGTAGTCTGACAAAAGGGCCCTCTGCTTTTCCAATTGTACTAGGCAACACTACTGTTTTCTTCCCAGGATTAAATTGCTGACAAGTTAAGCACCTCTGGCAGAGCGCCTCTGCAATGTTCCTTAATTTTGAATTAAACCATTCCTGTTTGAACACTCGGACCATCGCGTCTCTCCCTATATGTGTATCCCCATGGATCAGTCTGGCCATAGGAGCAAGCAAGCTGTCTGGCAACACAGGCATACCACCAGGGCAAACAACGACACCATCCTCATTCCTTTGCCGACAACCAAGCTTTCCCCATCTTTCCTTTTCCTCTTGTTCTGCTGCCTTTTGCAAACCTCTCAGTTCCTCCCAAGTTGACACTTCTTCAAACACCATAAGTTGGCAGCTGTTTCCGACTCCCCCCAATTTGATATTGACTGACATTTTATGTCTCGCACAATGTTGGGCCGATTGGTCAGCATATCTATTTCCGGCTGTCACATCGTCATTTCCAGATTTATGAGCAGCACACTTGACCACGGCCAATTCTTTTGGCAACTGAATTGCTTCCAGTAGGTCCTGTACCGCTTTCCCATTACAGATAGGAGTACCTGAGGAAGTCATAAATTCTCTTTGCAGCCATAACTGGCCGAAGTCATGCACCACCCCGTAACCATACTGGCTATCAGTGTATATGGTTACCCTTTTGTTTTTTCCATTTTTACAGGTTTTTGCCAATGCAACCAATTCGGCTACTTGTGCAGACTTTACTCCAAATAGATAGGATGCTTCTACAGCCTTTTATAGAGTGCACACGGCATAGGCAGCACTTAAACATCCATCCTCATGTCTTAAACATGAGCCATCAACAAACATTTCCATATCTTCTATAGGCAGAGGCATTTCTTTGATATCTGGGCGTGGTTTAGTACTGTATTCAGTCCGATCAACGCAATTATGCTCGATCTCTCCCTCAACTTCTGCACCCTGTGTATTAGGTAACAAGGTAGCTGGATTCAGCAATGTTTACATTTGCTGCACCTACGAGAATTCTCTCATACCTAGTCAGCCGACTAGTTGTGAGGTACTGAGTCTTTGTTCGGGTCAGTAGGATCACAACTGCATGTTGGACATATACAGTTACAGGATGTCCCATGACAATACATTCACTTTGTTCGAGACTCATGAAAGTTGCAGCTACTGCTTTCAGGCATCCAGGCAATACAGCAGCCACTGAATCCAAGGTGGCAGAAAAATATGCTACTGGTCGTCTAACCAAACCATGAATTTGGGTTAGGACTGAAAGTGCACAATTGTCTCGTATGTCGCAAAATAGGGCAAAGTCCTTTGAATAGTCAGGCATTCCTAATGCGGGAGCGGTGCATAGACAGTTTCGCAATTTCACAAAAGTTGTCATGCTTTCAACATCCCATTCCACTGGATCTTTTGCTCCTTTCTTTGTCATTTTTATTAATGGTTTTGCCAGAACTGCAAATCCCACAATCCACTGTCTGCAGTACCCTACAACCCCCAGGAACATTCTTACTTCTTTCTGGGTGTGGGGCAGATGCATATTTTGAATTATCCTAATTCGTTCAGAAGTGACTTTCCTGATACCTTTTTCTATCTGGTGTCCCAGATATTTCACCGAATGGGTACAGAACTGTAATTTGTCTGGAGATACTTTATGCCCTCCCTCACCTAAATGGTTTAGTAAGGCAATGGTGTCAATAACACAGTCTTTCCGACTTTTAGATGCCACCAAGAGATCGTCTATGTATTGGACCAAAACTGATTCTCCAGGTAAGACCAATGATTCAAGACACTTTTTCAAAATCTGATTGAAAATTGAAGGACTCTCCGTGTACCCCTGAGGAACACGATTCCATACGTAGACATGACTGTCGAATTCAAATGAGAAAAGAAATTTGCTGTCGGGATGTAATGGGACTGAAAAGAATGCGTGACATAAGTCGATGACGATAAACCATCCAGCATTCCATGGAATTTGGTACAAAATCACTGCAGGGTTTGGCACTACAGGACAGCAAGGAATAACAATTTTGTTTACCTTTCGCAGGTCCTGCACTACCCTGTACTTCCCACTAGGCTTTTTTATTCCAATTATGGGTGAATTACATGGACTGCTCATCACCTCTTGTATGATGTTTGCTTCTAGCAATCGTTTTATTTCGATGGCAACCCCTGCTTTTACTTCTGCACTCATTTTATACTGCTTGGTATTTGGGTACACTGCATTTGCTTTTATGGCTATTTGGATCGGGTCTATATTTGCCATTAATCCTACATCTTTTCCAGTGAAATCCCACACCTCTGATCTCACTGTCTGTTGCAGCTCTTCAGGTAAGTCCTGTATTGTTAGTTTCTTAATTTCGTAGTCGGGCCTTATTAACATTAATTTGTAAAGTCCATCTTCATCAGGGGTCTGAATTTCAACGCCTTTTGGTGTGAAAAAGATGGTACCGTTCATTTTGCACAGCAAATCACGTCCCAATAAGTTCACAGGACTGGAATCACAGATGACAAATCTGTGCATTTCTTTGAAATTCCCTACAGTGATCTCCATGGGTTCTGTTACAGGGGTACTAATTATCTGATTAGAAACACCCACTACTTGGATTGCTTCTCCCGAGAGGGGTAGGTTTGGAACGTCTGCTGTTCTCACAGTAGAACGTGAAGCACCAGTGTCCAACAGAAAGGTGACATCATTTCCTTCAACCTTTCCTTCAATGTAAGGCCCTGACTGGTCTACCGGTAAGGAGGCACCAAGTACGCACTCCTCGTCCTTCGCAAAGGAATGTATCATTCAACAGGAATTGCAAAGTTGCTGCATTTCTATCCTCCTTTCCTTCCCATACCTCTATCTCCTCGCCCTGCTGTGTTTTGCTTCTATAGTTTGGTCTAGGTGCACGAGGCAACTGACACTGCTTTACCTGTTGCTGAGTCTTTCGTGGCCCCTCTTTCTGCACCTGTGGATTCAAATCATTATGGGGCACATTACCATTCTGTAGCATGGGACACTCGTCTCTCCAGTGCCCTATCTGACCCCACCCGTGACAGGGAAATTTCTTCCGGGCTTCTTCCCGGCTCATCCTTACTCGGGGCTTCCCTCCACCCCCAGGGCTTTGATTCTGGGTATTATTATTTGTTTTATTAAACTGCTTTTCTTGTTGCTCAGCTAATTTCAGCTGTGCCCACATAACCTTTTCCTTTAATGCTTTCCGTTTATTTTCCATCTCATCTTCACAATACTTGGCGTATTTCAGGGCCTCATCTATAGGTTTTCCTTGCCAACAGATTTTATTGTCTCTGATCCACTGCGAAATTTCAGGTCTCAACCTTAACACAAATCGATAGATGAAATGGGTCATGTCCTTCATCTCAATGTTATCTATTCCACTGTACGTTTTGAACACCTGTAACAGTCGTTCATAATATGAATGTACAGTTTCATCACGATTTTGGGTAGTTCTATCTATGCGGGTCCAATCAGTTTCTTTAGCTGGCACCTTTCCTTTTAAGTGCAGTATTACTTTGTCATACTGTCTCATCACCTCCGGAGAGGGGGCTCCTGTTCTTGGGTCCCTAGGGTACTCTTCACTTGGCCAATCGACCGCGATTTTGCATTCGGTCCACAAATCTACCGGGACTACAATGTCGAAGAACCCATCTAGGTCCTTCAGGAGAAATTTTTGAACCTTAATAAATCTCTCGACCTGTCTGTACCACTCTACAGGCTTCTCTCGTAATTTCGGGAAGTCATTTGTAAATGACACAATGTCCTGTCGAGACCAAGGAACATGAACGTATTTTCCTCCTGGCACTTCTCTCATAGGGTACAACGTCTCTGCCATCTCACTTTCCCTTAGAACATATTCAGAGGATGCTTGTCTGGATCTACTGTCTTCCTTTTTCTTTGCCCACCTGGCTTTCTATTTTTCTAGATCTCCCCATTTCTGTAACAGGTTTAACAATTCTCTTATCTGCACCTTTTTCCCTGACACATTCATGTTTTCTAAGTCCTTGTCTGAGAATTCAGCTCTGTAGGGTTTCTGCAATACTTTGGATCTACTGACGTCTATTCCCATATTAGCTGCTGTGTCCATTAGTTTCTCATGGAACACTCTGGTGTTTCTGGTAATGCTTTTACAGATAAATAGTATCTCCTCTTCACTAAGGGTGTTCAGCCTTTCTAGACCCACATTCCCAGCCTTCAGTTCTTCCAATTCTATTCTTAATTTGTAAATATCTAAGGGTTTGGGCTGAGGAGTTACCTTTTCTAATTCTCGGGTCCATTGGTCTATCTCGTCCGGAGTCACTACTGTGGCACTTCGAGTACCTGAAAATGTTTCTATCAGGACTTCCTTTGCACTGGTCTGGGTTCTGGTTCTCTGTGCACTGCCTTCTGGTTCTCTTATGGGCAAATCCATTAGGGAAATTACAGATTCGCATTCACTTGCCTGATCATCAACTATTAAAGGCTCTTTTCTGGGTGGCACTACAGCTGGAGTAATAACTGGAGTTTTTGGACTAGCCTGTCTATCCCCATAGAGGGGAACAACTGGGCCAATGGTTACTGGAATAGTCAGAGCTTCAGGACTAGTATTTAGCTGGGTTATTTTCTGAATGAGTTCAATTCTCTGTTTAGCTAAGGCTTCCTTTTCTCGGTCGTGTAAAACTTTTTCAATTGATGTTTCATGTATTACTTGTGGAACCAAAGGAGGGTACAGATTTGGGGCAGTTGGGACTGTCATACCTGATCTCTCATCACCGAATGGTCTATCAGTTGGGACAGTTGTATCAGGCCTGCAAAATCCGTCTTTACTACTATGCCTATTACTTATACCTGCTGTATCTGTTTCACTGGCCCTTCTACTCTAGGATGTCTGAAGAATGGGTTTTTCGGGCTCAGGGACCTAGACTCCTCATCATAGGGTGGTGGATTTTTCATAAATAAATCCTCCAGGTATTCATCTTCCGAATCACCCATAGTCATTAAGTGTCGGGTTTTCTCTGTCCTTTTTCCTCCAACAGGTTCGTCTACAGGAAGTACTGGAAATAATCCCTCGACCATCATATTCTGTCTCCATTGTTTCATTTTCTTCTCTTTGGCTTCTCGCTGCAATTTCGGGTACCATTTACTTACTCCCTTATCCATTCTGGGTCTGTCTCGCTCTAAGGCCTCAATCTCCCATTCTTCTAAAGCCTCATATTGTGTCAATCTTGGTCTGGGGTGTAAGTCATTCATTCGGGTCCTCAAATTAAACAAAATTCTACTATTAAAGGTACCATCTAACGGAAATGCTAAAATTCCGTCATCTTTGGTGTACTCTGCCCAATTTTCCAACCATACACAGGTATGATACCCTTTATCAAATAACATGAAAGATGCGGGAGTATTAGGTGGTGGAATGATTACACCTTCTCTGGTCTTGACGGGTTTATCTTTCTTAAACAAATTCTTAACCATGTCTGCGAAAGTCATTTTTCTCTTGCTTCCGTACATATTGCAAGGTCTACCTCTTAGCATCTGATCCTTAGCAAACCCTAAATACCTCGGATCAGGCAGAAATTCCGGATACCACATATATTTTGTATAACCTAGTTAGCGTGAGATTTACGTACTTTTGATTACAATATACTTCCAATGCTAGCGCGTTTTTCAGAATTTCAGCAACCAGTCAATACTGAGGTTGCAAACAGTTTCAACCAATGGGAGCGCGGCCTTTCGTGAGACGCGTTCTCACGCTGCGGCACTCACCCCTCCTTTACAATACCAGCTCCGTAGCACACCCGCTGTTTCGACCAATACCAGCGCGGCACAGAGTGACGTCAGCGCAGCTCAGCGACTGACTCCCTCCTTCACAAGGTAACAGAAACTTGATTTCTTTTCTTAAAGTGCAAGTGCTCTATTTAGTTTACAACGTATAACATTCGCCACTGTACTCGAGTGTCTAAAAAGAAAGATTTGTTTCACTGCAAGTAAACCTCTTCTGTCTACTTTTCATACACTACGGATAGACCCTTCTGCCTACCCTTCACCAAAGCATTAGAGAACCTGTTACTTCTTTGACTCATCCACTCTTTCCGGGATATATACTAAGTCTAAAGTTTCACTAGCGAACTCCTTTGCTATCACTCAAGCTCCGATGAACCTACTACTCCTTCCTCGTGTGACCCTTACTAGGTTATATCACAACTGAAGTTTCATTAGCGAACTCGTTGCTATCATTTATTCAATTATTCGTACAGAAACCCTAATTAGTGCTTCCAGTTCTACCTAACCATGCACTAATTTTCCTCACAGCCAGTGACCTCACCGCGGAGTGGATTCTCCTGACCACCCGCTATTCTACCCCCGGGGAATTCCAGACAACATATAACAACCACTAACAAATTGTTAATATACACTTAATTTAGCAGCATTTCATAACATAATACACTTTATAACATTTCACAGCAATAGCATTTTCATTTAGATCGATCGATAACTGTAAAAAAAAATTATTTTAGCAGCACATTCAATTTTTCACGGTTTACCAACAATGACCTTATCTACCTGTCTTAACTAGTCCTAACCATCATACTGCTTCCAGAAAATTACTGATAGAGCGCACAGGTCACCCGACTCTTTATTTTACCAAATTACGCACACTTGGGCCCATGTAAGTGTTTTATTACTGTTTTCATCAATCCGGCAACCTGCACGCTGTTATCAGTAACCTTGTTCCTTTCGATTTATTTTCGTGTACCTGACTTACCAATCCTGGACCCAGGTACCTAAGATCACAATGGATCAGGAGCTCGTTTTGGGAGCAAATAGATAACACCAAACCATGTACATTTAATATAACGTTTATACTCTTGTAATAACCACACACGCAAAAGAGTTTCAAAAAACCTTTATCTAATCATTAAGGTTATCTTCATATGCCATGAGAATGAAATTTACACAGATCAAACTATCAATAACTAAGATCAGGAGTATTTTCATTGCTTCCAGCGACTTCGTTCACATGGTATATTTTCGGGAAGACAATTCCAAAATAAAAGCTTCCATACCAGTGATCTGGCAATTTGAAATAAGCCTTGTTTCCACATATATAATAAATTCCGGGAAACACAGTTTCTGACCCATTTTTGAAACCCCATCCTCCAATCACCTTGTAATTATGCTCGCATTCACTGGAACCGATGAATATGTTATTATAATAACTAGTCTTTTCTCTGTGAAGACACAGTTTCCCTTTTCTTTCGAAATCCAGCAACAAAGCAGGATTAGCTCCACCAGTTGAGGTGTTTCCCATGTTTTCAGCCCATTTGGGAGTTTTCTGTCTTTTATCATTTGCTTTTCTTTGGAAACTTCCTCTTCTCTTCTCTGCCATATTTAGAAACATTTTCTCTTGTTCATGTAATGAACAGGTCAAGTTATTTCTGAGTGCTTCACCTAAGTCTATTGTACCTATTGTCAGAAAGTATTCTCCCATATAACGTGTCACGTCACTTTTCGTGTGTACAATGTTCAGATTTCCACGTATAGGAAGTTCAGAAAAAATCACGTCAGAGTTAGAATAATAGTATTGTAACAAACTTCTATAAAATAAACTAGCTAATATACTACAGGAAATTCCATAAGTCAGGGGAAAATGATGATAGGTCACACCTTCAGCTACAGAAGTTGGAAGCTTCATACAGACATAACAGTCTTCTATTTCCATGGCTTCTACGTAGTGTACTAATAGGTTTGCAAATACGTTTAAATGAGTTCTGTTCTTGATTCTATGATAGTGTAGTCCTCCCTCATCTGATGCATCTAAGTCCATTCCAGTTTGCTTAAGGCTAAGTGTTTTGTCAGGTCTTTCTGCACTTTGTGGTGTCTCTTCTGTCTGTAGAACTTCTGTATCTTTTGTCACTGTCTTAGTAGGGTACAGATTAGTCTCTTTACTCATCATATAAGGAATAGTTATGGTTAGTCCTATCCATAATATCAAAACTATAGCTATACTACACAAACATACATTGCAGCATGTTTTACAACAGTTGCATCTAGGTCTTCCATTCACATTTGAATCAGACATTTTCTTTTGCTCAAAAGAAGTTCTCCAACCCCTCTTTGTTTCTTTTTCCACAGCTTTGCTTACAGGAAGGTAACTTTCAGGTTGGGTCTTCTTCTTCGGAAACCTGATCAGCAATCAGTTCTTCATCACTTTCGTCAGTAATGTCAAGATCTTCAAAATCTTCTAACACCAGATAAGTCCACTCAGGATCCTGATATTTCTCGTTTTGCCTTTTTATTCGGACACTTCTTCTTTTAGGCTTGGCTCCAGCTTTCTCCTTTTCACTGGCGGCCTGTTTTCTGTCTTCTAGTTTTTCCTCTACAGTTTTCAGTCTTAGTCTCAGTCTTTTTACGAATCTTGGTTCACTTTTCTTCTTTTTGAATCTTTTAACTGGCACTGTTAATTTGCTTTCTTCCAAGGGTCTTTTGTTTTCATTCAGTTGTGGCACTTTTATTTCAACGCTGTCTTTCTCCCTTCCTGTCTGACTAGTCCCAGGTCTTACTTCAGTTTCTTCTGCCTGGTTACTAAGCTGGCCTTGTTCAGGTGTAAGCTGATTTTGACTTTGGTTTGTTTCAAATTCTGTTTCCTGAACACTTTTGTCTATTTCTATCTGATCCTGTTCATGCACTTCGAACCCTTGATTTTCTTCCGCATGAACTTCAGCCCTAATTTCGAACTGTCCCTTTTCAGTCTCTGGAGTTCTTGGAGGTGTGTTGATAACCTGTTCTGACCCTATTTGACCTTCCTCCTCATCAGGTTTGACATGGATTTCGATGATCTGAGTATCTTCCTCTATTCCTGTCTCGTCCTCACTATTCCACTCTCTATCTGAGTAGGTGTATCTTCTGGCTCCTAGTGGATCAAGAGTCAGATCAATTATTGGAATCCATTCGTCTTGATTAGTGCTCGGTTGCTCGTCATCAGCTGCTTCAGGACCAACGTCTGGAGACCCTTCAGCTGCACAACCTTCAGCCTCAGTTGCTTCTTCTCCTGTCACCCTCTTCGTGTGACTGGCATGGATCCACTTTGGCACACCTGCGCACTTCACCGCGGTTGTGGTGACAAGAATCACTTGTCTTGGTTTTCCCCACTTCGGTGCAAGGCAACTCTTCCGGGTGTGTTTCTTTAACACAACCCAATCGCCTGGGTTCAGATTATGGACTGGAGTTGTTGGCCTGGCGACGGCGTCTTCCCCAATCTGGTGAGAGATAGAACGCACTTGGTCACCCAGCAGCTTGCAGTACTCTAGTACCAAATCATCAGAAATACTTAGCAGTTTGTGTCCTGGTACCCATGCTTGCCGCATTACTCTTCCCATTAGTATCTCATGGGGACTCAGGCCTGTTTTTCGGTCTGGAATATTTCTTAGTCCCTTCAGGACAAGGGGTAAAGCGTCTATCCAATTCAGTCCAGTAGAGTCACACATCTTCCCCAATCTTGACTTTATAGTGCCATTTATCTGTTCTACTACTCCAGAAGCCTCTGGATGATATGCACAGTGCAGTTTTTGTGTAATTTTGAATGCTTCACAGAGCTGACTTATTATGTCATTGGCAAAATGCCCACCTCTGTCCGATTCAATTGTGACTGGAAAACGGAACCTAGGTATCAGTTCCCTAAGTAACAATTTGGCTACAGTAATAGCATCATTTTTCTTAGCTGGGTAAGCTTCCACCCATTTTGAGAATAGGCAGACAATGACAAGGACATACTTGTTTCCTTTGCACAGGAGTAACTGAATAAAGTCAACTTGTAGTCTGACAAAAGGGCCCTCTGCTTTTCCAATTGTACTAGGCAACACTACTGTTTTCTTCCCAGGATTAAATTGCTGACAAGTTAAGCACCTCTGGCAGAGCGCCTCTGCAATGTTCCTGAATTTTGAATTAAACCATTCCTGTTTGAACACTCGGACCATTGCGTCTCTCCCTATATGTGTATCTCCATGGATCAGTCTGGCCATAGGAGCAAGCAAGCTGTCTGGCAACACAGGCATACCACCAGGGCAAACAACGACACCATCCTCATTCCTTTGCCGACAACCAAGCTTTCCCCATCTTTCCTTTTCCTCTTGTTCTGCTGCCTTTTGCAAACCTCTCAGTTCCTCCCAAGTTGACACTTCTTCAAACACCATAAGTTGGCAGCTGTTTCCGACTCCCCCCAATTTGATATTGACTGACATTTTATGTCTCGCACAATGTTGGGCCGATTGGTCAGCATATCTATTTCCGGCTGTCACATCGTCATTTCCAGATTTATGAGCAGCACACTTGACCACGGCCAATTCTTTTGGCAACTGAATTGCTTCCAGTAGGTCCTGTACCGCTTTCCCATTACAGATAGGAGTACCTGAGGAAGTCATAAATTCTCTTTGCAGCCATAACTGGCCGAAGTCATGCACAACCCCGTAACCATACTGGCTATCAGTGTATATGGTTACCCTTTTGTTTTTTCCATTTTTACAGGTTCTTGCCAATGCAACCAATTCGGCTACTTGTGCAGACTTTACTTCAAATAGATAGGATGCTTCTACAGCCTTTTCTAGAGTGCACACGGCATAGGCAGCACTTAAACCTCCATCCTCATGTCTTAAACATGAGCCATCAACAAACATTTCCATATCTTCTATAGGCAGAGGCATTTCTTTGATATCTGGGCGTGGTTTAGTACTGTATTCAGTCCGATCAACGCAATTATGCTCGATCTCTCCCTCAACTTCTGCACCCTGTGTATTAGGTAACAAGGTAGCTGGATTCAGTTTGTTACATCGAGCAATGGTTACATTTGCTGCACCTACGAGAATTCTCTCATACCTAGTCAGCTGACTAGTTGTGAGGTACTGAGTCTTTGTTCGGGTCAGTAGGATCACAACTGCATGTTGGACATATACAGTTACAGGATGTCCCATGACAATACATTCACTTTGTTCGAGACTCATGAAAGTTGCAGCTACTGCTTTCAGGCATCCAGGCAATCCAGCAGCCACTGGATCCAAGGTGGCAGAAAAATATGCTACTGGTCGTCTAACCAAACCATGAATTTGGGTTAGGACTGAAAGTGCACAATTGTCTCGTATGTCGCAAAATAGGGCAAAGTCCTTTGAATAGTCAGGCATTCCTAATGCGGGAGCGGTGCATAGACAGTTTCGCAATTTCACAAAAGTTGTCATGCTTTCATCATCCCATTCCACTGGATCTTTTGCTCCTTTCTTTGTCATTTTTATTAATGGTTTTGCCAGAACTGCAAATCCCACAATCCACTGTCTGCAGTACCCTACAACCCCCAGGAACATTCTTACTTCTTTCTGGGTGTGGGGCAGATGCATATTTTGAATTATCCTAATTCGTTCAGAAGTGACTTTCCTGATACCTTTTTCTATCTGGTGTCCCAGATATTTCACCGAATGGGTACAGAACTGTAATTTGTCTGGAGATACTTTATGCCCTCCCTCACCTAAATGGTTTAGTAAGGCAATGGTGTCAATAACACAGTCTTTCCGACTTTTAGATGCCACCAAGAGGTCGTCTATGTATTGGACCAAAACTGATTCTCCAGGTAAGACCAATGATTCAAGACACTTTTTCAAAATCTGATTGAAAATTGAAGGACTCTCCGTGTACCCCTGAGGAACACGATTCCATACGTAGACATGACTGTCGAATTCAAATGAGAAAAGAAATTTGCTGTCGGGATGTAATGGGACTGAAAAGAATGCGTGACATAAGTCGATGACGATAAACCATCCAGCATTCCATGGAATTTGGTACAAAATCACTGCAGGGTTTGGCACTACAGGACAGCAAGGAATAACAATTTTGTTTACCTTTCGCCGGTCCTGCACTACCCTGTACTTCCCACTAGGCTTTTTGATTCCAATTATGGGTGAATTACATGGACTGCTCATCACCTCTTGTATGATGTTTGCTTCTAGCAATCGTTTTATTTCGATGGCAACCCCTGCTTTTACTTCTGCACTCATTTTATACTGCTTAGTATTTGGGTACACTGCATTTGCTTTTATGGCTATTTGGATCGGGTCTATATTTGCCATTAATCCTACATCTTTTCCAGTGAAATCCCACACCTCTGATCTCACTGTCTGTTGCAGCTCTTCAGGTAAGTCCTGTATTGTTAGTTTCTTAATTTCGTAGTCGGGCCTTATTAACATTAATTTGTAAAGTCCATCTTCATCAGGGGTCTGAATTTCAACGCCTTTTGGTGTGAAAAAGATGGTACAGTTCATTTTGCACAGCAAATCACGTCCCAATAAGTTCACAGGACTGGAATCACAGATGACAAATCTGTGCATTTCTTTGAAATTCCCTACAGTGATCTCCATGGGTTCTGTTACAGGGGTACTAATTATCTGATTAGAAACACCCACTACTTGGATTGCTTCTCCCGAGAGGGGTAGGTTTGGAACGTCTGCTGTTCTCACAGTAGAACGTGAAGCACCAGTGTCCAACAGAAAGGTGACATCATTTCCTTCAACCTTTCCTTCAATGTAAGGCCCTGACTGGTCTACCGGTAAGGAGGCACCAAGTACGCACTCCTCGTCCTTCACAAAGGAATGTATCATTCAACAGGAATTGCAAAGTTGCTGCATTTCTATCCTCCTTTCCTTCCCATACCTCTATCTCCTCGCCCTGCTGTGTTTTGCTTCTATAGTTTGGTCTAGGTGCACGAGGCAACTGACACTGCTTTACCTGTTGCTGAGTCTTTCGTGGCCCCTCTTTATGCACCTGTGGATTCAAATCATTATGGGGCACATTACCATTCTGTAGCATGGGACACTCGTCTCTCCAGTGCCCTATCTGACCCCACCCGTGACAGGGAAATTTCTTCCGGGCTTCTTCCCGGCTCATCCTTACTCGGGGCTTCCCTCCACCCCCAGGGCTTTGATTCTGGGTAATATTATTTGTTTTATTAAACTGCTTTTCTTGTTGCTCTGCTAATTTCACCTGTGCCCACATAACCTTTTCCTTTAATGCTTTCCGTTTATTTTCCATCTCATCTTCACAATACTTGGCGTATTTCAGGGCCTCATCTATAGGTTTTCCTTGCCAACAGATTTTATTGTCTCTGATCCACTGCGAAATTTCAGGTCTCAACCCTAACACAAATCGATAGATGAAATGGGTCATGTCCTTCATCTCAATGTTATCTATTCCACTGTACGTTTTGAACAACTGTAACAGTCGTTCATAATATGAATGTACAGTTTCATCACGATTTTGGGTAGTTCTAACTATGCGGGTCCAATCAGTTTCTTTAGCTGGCACCTTTCCTTTTAAGTGCAGTATTACTTTGTCATACTGTCTCATCACCTCCGGAGAGGGGGCTCCTGTTCTTGGGTCCCTAGGGTACTCTTCACTTGGCCAATCGACCGCGATTTTGCATTCGGTCCACAAATCTACCGGGACTACAATGTCGAAGAACCCATCTAGGTCCTTCAGGAGAAATTTTTGAACCTTAATAAATCTCTCGACCTGTCTGTACCACTCTACAGGCTTCTCTCGTAATTTCGGGAAGTCATTTGTAAATGACACAATGTCCTGTCGAGACCAAGGAACATGAACGTATTTTCCTCCTGGCACTTCTCTCATAGGGTACAACGTCTCTGCCTTCTCACTTTCCCTTAGAACATATTCAGAGGATGCTTGTCTGGATCTACTGTCTTCCTTTTTCTTTGCCCACCTGGCTTTCTATTTTTCTAGATCTCCCCATTTCTGTAACAGGTTTCACAATTCTCTTATCTGCACCTTTTTCCCTGACACATTCATGTTTTCTAAGTCCTTGTCTGAGAATTCAGCTCTGTAGGGTTTCTGCAATACTTTGGATCTACTGACGTCTATTCCCATATTAGCTGCTGTGTCCATTAGTTTCTCATGGAACACTCTGGTGTTTCTGGTAATTCTTTTACAGATAAATAGTATCTCCTCTTCACTAAGGGTGTTCAGCCTTTCTAGACCCACATTCCCAGCCTTCAGTTCTTCCAATTCTATTCTTAATTTGTAAATATCTAAGGGTTTGGGCTGAGGAGTTACCTTTTCTAATTCTCGGGTCCATTGGTCTATCTCGTCCGGAGTCACTACTGTGGCACTTCGAGTACCTGAAAATGTTTCTATCAGGACTTCCTTTGCACTGGTCTGGGTTCTGGTTCTCTGTGCACTGCCTTCTGGTTCTCTTATGGGCAAATCCATTAGGGAAATTACAGATTTGCATTCACTTGCCTGATCATCAACTATTAAAGGCTCTTTTCTGGGTGGCACTACAGCTGGAGTAATAACTGGAGTTTTTGGACTAGCCTGTCTATCCCCATAGAGGGGAACAACTGGGCCAATGGTTACTGGAATAGTCAGAGCTTCAGGACTAGTATTTAGCTGGGTTATTTTCTGAATGAGTTCAATTCTCTGTTTAGCTAAGGCTTCCTTTTCTCGGTCGTGTAAAACTTTTTCAATTGATGTTTCATGTATTACTTGTGGAACCAAAGGAGGGTACAGATTTGGGGCAGTTGGGACTGTCATACCTGATCTCTCATCACCGAATGGTCTATCAGTTGGGACAGTTGTATCAGGCCTGCAAAATCCGTCTTTACTACTATGCCTATTACTTATACCTGCTGTATCTGTTTCACTGGCCCTTCTACTTCTAGGATGTCTGAAGAATGGGTTTTTCGGGCTCAGGGACCTAGACTCCTCATCATAGGGTGGTGGATTTTTCATAAATAAATCCTCCAGGTATTCATCTTCCGAATCACCCATAGTTATTAAGTGTTGGGTTTTCTCTGTCCTTTTTCCTCCAACAGGTTCGTCTACAGGAAGTACTGGAAATAATCCCTCGACCATCATATTCTGTCTCCATTGTTTCATTTTCTTCTCTTTGGCTTCTCGCTGCAATTTTGGGTACCATTTACTTACTCCCTTATCCATTCTGGGTCTGTCTCGCTCTAAGGCCTCAATCTCCCATTCTTCTAAAGCCTCATATTGTGTCAATCTTGGTCTGGGGTGTAAGTCATTCATTCGGGTCCTCAAATTAAACAAAATTCTACTATTAAAGGTACCATCTAACGGAAATGCTAAAATTCCGTCATCTTTGGTGTACTCTGCCCAATTTTCCAACCATACACAGGTATGATACCCTTTATCAAATAACATGAAAAATGCGGGAGTATTAGGTGGTGGAATGATTACACCTTCTCTGGTCTTGACGGGTTTATCTTTCTTAAACAAATTCTTAACCATGTCTGCGAAAGTCATTTTTCTCTTGCTTCCGTACATATTGCAAGGTCTACCTCTTAGCATCTGATCCTTACCAAACCCTAAATACCTCGGATCAGGCAGAAATTCCAGATACCACATATATTTTGTATAACCTAGTTAGCGTGAGATTTACGTACTTTTGATTACAATATACTTCCAATGCTAGCGCGTTTTTCAGAATTTCAGCAACCAGTCAATACTGAGGTTGCAAACAGTTTCAACCAATGGGAGCGCGGCCTTTCGTGAGACGCGTTCTCATGCTGCGGCACTCACCCCTCCTTTACAATACCAGCTCCGTAGCACACCCGCTGTTTCGACCAATACCAGCGCGGCACAGAGTGACGTCAGCGCAGCTCAGCGACTGACTCCCTCCTTCACAAGGTAACAGAAACTTGATTTCTTTTCTTAAAGTGCAAGTGCTCTATTTAGTTTACAACGTATAACATTCGCCACTGTACTCGAGTGTCTAAAAAGAAAGATTTGTTTCACTGCAAGTAAACCTCTTCTGTCTACTTTTCATACACTACGGATAGACCCTTCTGCCTACCCTTCACCAAAGCATTAGAGAACCTGTTACTTCTTTGACTCATCCACTCTTTCCGGGATATATACTAAGTCTAAAGTTTCACTAGCGAACTCCTTTGCTATCACTCAAGCTCCGATGAACCTACCACTCCTTCCTCGTGTGACCCTTACTAGGTTATATCACAACTGAAGTTTCATTAGCGAACTCGTTGCTATCATTTATTCAATTATTCGTACAGAAACCCTAATTAGTGCTTCCAGTTCTACCTAACCATGCACTAATTTTCCTCACAGCCAGTGACCTCACCGCGGAGTGGATTCTCCTCACCACCCGCTATTCTACCCCCGGGGAATTCCAGACAACATATAACAACCACTAACAAATTGTTAATATACACTTAATTTAGCAGCATTTCATAACATAATACACTTTATAACATTTCACAGCAATAGCATTTTCATTTAGATCGATCGATAACTGTAAAAAAAAATTATTTTAGCAGCACATTCAATTTTTCACGGTTTATCAACAATTACCTTATCTACCTGTCTTAACTAGTCCTAACCATCATACTGCTTCCAGAAAATTACTGATAGAGCGCACAGGTCACCCGACTTTTTATTTTACCAAATTACGCACACTTGGGCCCATGTAAGTGTTTTATTACTGTTTTCATCAATCCGGCAACCTGCACGCTGTTATCAGTAACCTTGTTCCTTTCGATTTATTTTCGTGTACCTGACTTACCAATCCTGGATCCAGGTACCTAAGATCACAATGGATCAGGAGTTCGTTTTGGGAGCAAATAGATAACACCAAACCATGTACATTTAATATAACGTTTATACTCTTGTAATAACCACACACGCAAAAGAGTTTCAAAAAACCTTTATCTAATCATTAAGGTTATCTTCATATGCCATGAGAATGAAATTTACACAGATCAAACTATCAATAACTAAGATCAGGAATATAGTGTAGCTATGAATGAGGGTAAGTAACATTTAACTCCAAAAAGCTAAAGGAAAGGAAAATAGGGAACACGCTATTCAGTTTAAACAGGCTTTGTCACAATGGTACTAAAGGTAGGTAAAGAAAGGGAAACATACTATTAAAGCAGAGTTCTAGAATCCACTAATGATTTATAGGAGACGGTACTTATGCTATTTTCTCAATTTGAGTGCTTAGATTCTAAAGGGAGGGTAAGAATGGAGCATACTGTATATGCAAGCAATTCAAGATTTGTCTAAAGGTTGGGAGAAAAGTGGAACATGCTAACAGACAAACTTTCATGAAAAATCTATGTTATAGAGAACAGGTAAAATAACATAGGCAATGATGCTTTATTCAAGACGGAAGCGAAAAAGATTATAGATAGACAAACACCCACATGGATTATATTTACCTAGGACAGAATGAAGACTAACCCTGGCCACGGGTCAGTTGGAAAAGGCGGGAAAGGACCCTCAAGGACTTAGGATGCCAGTAGGCGAGCAGGTACAGCTCACGGACAGTCAGGACAGGATAACCCCAGGATTTGGATCAGGACCGGGCTCACCAAAGGGTACGACCAACACCTGCAGCTTCGGATGCAACGCTTGCGCTACTCCCTCTCTGCAAGGAATCTGCCAATAACCCCGATTGGGTTCTCGAATCTCCCAGCAAAGTGCTTCGCCAGCACTTAAGGTTTTCAAACTCCGACTGAGTTTGTGGAAATTTCGGACAGAGTGCTCCGCAGCTCTCTGTATCAATCACCTATAGAGTTCGTAGGGTCAGTGACAGGTCAGCTATTTGGACAAGTCGGACAATTTCTCTAGCTAAACCTAGGCTAGTTATACTGTTTTCGGGTCAGTGGACCACCCACTAATGTTGCAAGTAAAAGGATCCCCAACTTCGGATTGGACAAGAGAGGTTGTTAGGTCATTGACACCACCTAGACTTTCGACTTTCTCATAATTAATATTAAATTCTTGAACCCACCCCTTACATTCCAGTTCCCATGGCATAGAAATTCAGAATACAATAGAGCTCACATCAAGACATTAACATTGTAACATTTTCAGGTGCAGTTCGGCTCTTCTCGCTGGGTTGTAGTTCAGGTTCCCAGGAGCATCTTAGCTTCGGCAGCCAGCTGGCTGGTTTCCACTGCTGTATGACTCTCCTTTCCCCCATCACGTGATTAGTACTGCACGAGCTTCCAAGATGGAGTGACACCTCTCTCCCAGGCCCCCGGGGAATGTTACATGGAAAGTAAGCGAAAACAATTTAGAAACACAGAAAAAGTGAATGCACTGTATACCATGATTTGCTATACTACTCCCCTTACTTAATAATAACTATAGCATTACGAGTTAGGCAGAACAAGCGGCTTGGCAAAAAGCAGCGGTGCAAGCGTGGTGCATGTGAGAAAACAAAGCGGCCATTGCTATAATATTGCGCATGAGCAATGAATTCCCACCAGAACTCTGAGTGCGTCACATCACATGGGCATGACCGACGCATGCCCAGATTAGAATCCCGCAAAGCAGCGACCATTTAATATGCAAGCGTAGTTAGGATCAGTAAACACATAGGCAAGCATCTCTGGGACACCCGCGTGTAGTGTAAAAGTGCAATATTAATAAGATATACATTGTTGGTTATGACGTTAAAGTTATTTGAGGTTCATGATTACAAGCAAGTCGCGTAATGTGCGAATCCTTGCTCCATCAATACAACATCACATTACACGCCTTTCTCCCCTTTAAAACGAAAAAGTAATAACAAAATTACTGAACGGAAATCAAGCCACATAAGCTATAGAGGTGTAACATTTAATATCTATTGAAGTCATCAAACTTTTTTATGAACGTTTCTGACCCGAAAATTATTCGTACTTCCCATACTATTATGACTGGGATCAACCCTTTTGGAACCTGGAGTTACCAACTGTCTGGTGCCATCATCCACACCACCAGACACCATCTTACCCTTCACATCAGACTGCAACCAGTGCGCCCAATCTTTGTCATTCAAGCAACACTTCTTCTGTTGCATGATGTTAGCTTGCTCCGACGTAACCTTCACAAGTTGTCTCCTGTTCCACCAACCTTTACCCACCACAAATGCTGCCACCTTGCTAACTGTATTCACTTGCTCTGGCATGGAAAATGTAGATTCCCCTTTCCTTACTTTGAGGGGTTTCTTAATTGAAGTCCAGCCACCGACTGACACGTCCCTGCCCCCAATAAGACACTTCTTGTCAAAATAATTTTTCATAGCAACCTTAGAAGATACCTTTTCAGTAATAGACCTAGTACCACTTCTGGGCACAGTTTTCATCTCACTCATACAGACAGGAACAAAGACGTGTGCACATCCATGCCCCTTAACAGAGCAAATGAAGTAACCCCGGTGGTGCAGTGTGTAGACACACTTTCTGTTCAATTAACTCCCTTACACCCAATCCAAAAGTGATGCCAGTCTGTCTGTATAACCTCTTTCATTCTTTTTACCGCACTCCACAAGGCCATTCGAAGTGGGTGAGTATAATACAACATTTAGGTGTTTTATGTCCTGTGAGCTCATGAATTTACACATCTTTTCTGATAGAAATGTGTGCCATTATCCTCGACTATGACTTAGGGGCGCACTTTCGGATAAAAATATTTTACTCAGGTACTGAATGGTTGTGTCCATAGCTGGTGTTTCCACAAACCTATAGTGAATCCATTTTGAGAAATAATCAACAGCCAGAATTAAATACTTTATATCTGAGGGTAATACTGAATATGGACCTGAAAAGTCCAAACCCACCATTTTCCAATGCTGTGCTTGGAAATTGAGTTGGGTGCAATGGAGTCTGTTCCATCCTGAAATGTTTATTTGATAGTAGGCATTCGGACATTTATCATTTAACATTTTAACCTAAATATCAATAGCTGGCCACCAATAATACTGCTTTATTTTCCTCCCAGTTTTTGTGGAACCAAGATGTCTGAGGTGTGCTTTATTTATGATTACATTACGCAGATCAGCAGGTGGGACAGCCTGTCACCCCACAACACTATGTCATTTTTCACAAATAACTCTTCTGCTATGTGTGCAAAAATGTTCAAATCCCCACCTTAATCAAAGTCTTGTCTTTACTGCAAGACTCCCTGCATCCTCTACAGCTATTCGTGACTCATACTCTGCCAAGGCGTCCACCACTGCTATACACTCAATGTTATCAACATGCAAATCATCCTCATCATCGTCTTCCATAAGAATTCTGGACAAACAATCGGCCCGGAAATTCTTTCCCCCAGGATGTGTTTGATCACAAAATTGGATTCTTGCAGCTTACACACTTATCTTGTGAGTCTGGCAGACATGTTATTGCTCCTAGCCTTACTAAAAATATAGACCAGTGGCTTGAGGTTTGAATATAACTCAGAATTTTAAACTTTTGCACCGCCCATACATATGCATGAGCTACCCGCTCGATCGTGCTGTACTGGCATTCAAATTACTTAAGTGACCTGGATGCAAACGCCATGATTTGCTCATGATCACCCAGCCTCTGGCTGAGCACAGCATCGAGACCATGTACGCTAGCATCAACAGTTATAAGTGAGGTGTAATCCTCATGAAATGCATGCAGCGCTTGTGCCGTTATGATTAACTCCTTCACTTTTCCATACACCCTGTCTAAGTCTTCTGACCAATCAAACACCTGGCCCTTCCTGAGTGAGGTACATAATGGTTCCATCATTTGAGCATAATTAGGCACAAACCTGGCATAGTACTCTGCCAATGCAAGAAATGAATGAGGAGTATTCTTCTCTGTGGATGCCTCAGTATCGCTAATTGCTCTAACAAGAGAAAACTTGGGTTTTATACCAGCGTCCAACACTTTGAGCCCTAAGTAGTCCAACTCCTGCACAGCAAACTTGCACTTGTCTGCTCAACTGTCTTCTTTCTTTAATGTAGATAGCCCTTCCTTCAATATAACATCATGCTCCTCCAAGGTGTCTGCACGAATCAGGATATCATCCAGATATGCTTGTACCCCCCTGGTGCCCAGAAACAATCTATCCATAAGTTTTTGGAACACACTGGCTGCTGAAGCCAGGCCAGATCGGAGCCATAGAAACTTAAAGGCCCCAAAGGGGGTCACAAACATTGTCAAATTCTGAGACTCAAATGCAAAAACCACAATTGATGGACAGAATGCAGAACACTGTCATACATTCACCCCAGTACAGAGATCTGGGCCTAAATCCATCGTTTTTTTGCACTCCACACCACCCCAGTTCAGACATGGCCATATGCAAATCAGTCTGACTTTGTGCCTTATGGGAACAGTCCAGCCCGAACTGCTAAGCCATGCCTTCCCTGTAACCGGAAACAAGCTTCAGAGGACCGGTTTCTGGCATTCCAGCCGTCTTCAGCCGGGCTTGCTTGAATCCAGTGGTGTGGAGTGCATGGGACTCACGTCTGAGCATACCCATCCCACTACCCATCCCACTCAGGGTGACAAATGCAAAAACCACAGTTGATGGACAGAATGCAGAACAATGTCATACATTCACCCCAGTACAGAGATCTGGGCCTAAATCCATTGTTTTTTTGCACACCACACCACCCCAGTTCAGACATGGCCATATGCAAATCAGTCTGACCCTGTGCCTTATGGGAACAGTCCAGCCCGAACTGCCTAGCCATGCCTTCCCTGGACCGGAAACAAGCTTCCGAGGACCGGTGTCTGGCATTCCAGCCGTCTTCAGCCTGGCTTGCTTGAATCCAGTGGTGTGGAGTGCATGGGACTCACGTCTGAGCATACCCATCCCACTCGGGGTGACAAATGCAAAAACCACAGTTGATGGACAGAATGCAGAACAATGTCATACATTCACCCCAGTACAGAGATTTGGGACTAAATCCATCGTTTTTTTTGCACTCCACACCACCCCAGTTCAGACATGGCCATATGCAAATCAGTCTGGCCCTGTGCCTTATGGGAACAGTCCAGCCCGAACTGCCAAGCCATGCCTTCCCTGGACCGGAAACAAGCTTCCGAGGACCGGTTTCTGGCATTCCAGCCGTCTTCAGCCCGGCTTGCTTTTATCCAGTGGTGTGGAGTGCATGGGACTCACGTCTGAGCATACCCATGCCACTCGGGTGACAAATGCAAAAACCACAGTTGATGGACAGAATGCAGAACAACGTCATACATTCACCCCAGTACAGAGATCTGGGCCTAAATCCGTCGTGTTTTTGCACTCCACACCACCCCAGTTCAGACATGGCCATATGCAAATCAGTCTGACCCTGTGCCTTATGGGAACAGAACAGCCCGAACTGCCAAGCCATGCCTTCCCTGGACCGGAAACAAGCTTCCGAGGACCGGTTTCTGGCATTCCAGCCGCCTTCAGCCCGGCTTGCTTGAATCCAGTGGTGTGGAGTGCATGGGACTCACGTCTGAGCATACCCATCCCACTCGGGGTGACAAATGCAAAAACCACAGTTGATGGACAGAATGCAGAACAAAGTCATACATTCACCCCAGGACAGAGATCTGGGCCAAAATCCATCGTTTTTTTGCACTCCACACCACCCCAGTTCAGACATGGCCATATGCAAATCAGTCTGACCCTGTGCCTTATGAGAACAGTCCAGCCCGAACTGCCAAGCCATGCCTTCCCTGGACCGGAAACAAGCTTCAGAGGACCGGTTTCTGGCATTCCAGCCGTCTTCAGCCCGGCTTGCTTGAATCTAATTCTGAGACTCAGCCATCAATGTCACTTGGTGATATGCTGACCTCACATCGATCAGGTAAAACCACTTGGCGCCCTGAGATTTGCCAACAAGTCATGAATTCTAGAAAGTGGGTGGCAGTCTATGATAATATTTTTGTTTTGGCCACGTAAATCAGCACAAAGTCTGATCCCTCATGACCTTTTCCCTGTGACGATAATGGGTATGATCCACTGCAACAAATCCGTAGGTTGAATAATCCCTTGCAAGCATACATTTTGTAAAGTGATTGTCAATTCTTTCCTGACACTCATAAGCACAGGGCATATATTTTGTGCTACTGGCTGTGCATCCGGCATCAACTTAATGTGGTGTTTCACGCCCTTCACTAGTCCAACCTGGTCACTAAACACCGATTGGAATTCAGATAAGATTTCCTTTTTGGAATCACCACACAAGCCACCTGGCAAACTCACAATTCCCACCCCCTTACTGGGTTCTCGTCCCCCAGAACCAGCTACAGGCCCATACGTGCCAAGTCTCTCCAAACAATGATATTCTTTTCCTTCACAGCTACATAAACCTTTGTATTAGTTTCTCTGCCCAATCATTGTACTTTGGTTAAAATCACCTCAATGTCTTTTTCCCCAAACACCTTGGGGTTTACATCTAACTGAGACAAAGGAAAATCCTTCCCCCATTTTTCATAAAAGGTAGTGTCTCTTATGATGGCTATAGGTGACCTCGAATCGGCCAATGCCTTGCAAAAAAATCTTTTTAATGATGGCAGTACTTAATGAACCTTTGACCACCTTCATTCTATCATCACAGTCCAGGGGTAGAACTGCGTTATTAAGAGAATCTGAACATGTATCGATCTCCACATCAACACTGTCAACCCTTACTGGTTTATTATTATTCCTGCAAACTTTCTGAATATGCCCTAATGTTTTACGAATTAAGCAACTTTTGTTAACAGCTGGACACCCAGCAAATTGCTTATATGACTTTTGGAGCTGCATCTGAACCAAAAAATGGGCGATTCCCTGGACAGAAAAGCTGACAATTTTCACATAGCAAATCATCCTGGTCCAAGTCTACTGACGAAACCATACTGATACCATTGATGGAATCTGCATGCATGGCTTCAGTAGAGATAGCAGACATTTTTATATGCAGATCCAAATTAATAACTTCCGACAGTGATGGATGTTTTCAGCTTAGTAATCTTTCCTTAATTTTCCGAGACACACAGTTAAATACAAATTGATCCCTGATTTAGTCGTCCGACATAGGGCCAAAACCACAGGTAGTTGCCAAAACGAGGAGCGCTGAAATGTACTCCTCTACCTTTTCACCCTCCATTTGCTTTCATTTATAAAAATTATGGCATTCCAGCATAATGTTAGGTTCATCTGAAAGCAGTTTCTTAAGTCTTGCTACTGCCTCATTCCATTGACAATCACCAGGTAACATAATCAATTAGCCGATATATTGATAATAAAGTACAACAATATTGCATACCAATAAGACATAAAATGCAAAGAGCGTGTTCTCGAAATATGCTTCCTATTCTAAATAAATGAGGATTGAATGCAATAAGGAAAAAATGAGTCAGTTCAGATACCCATGAAGGTTTTTTTTAAAAGTATTTTTATTGAATTGAACAATAATAAATCACGTAGTAATTTGAAAGATATTTGGCATATTTTATCATACATAACAGTCATCTGGGTAATACAGTCATTGCAATCAGGGTGGATTAAGACGGCGCCTTTCTGTACGTTGCAGTTCTAATTCTGTTGATGGGGACACACATAAATCACCTTGATGCGCATTCCACTTGCCCCACTTTTTATCCCATTTTTTAGGGCACCCACTCACTTTGAGCACCTCTTTTTCCGCAATCATGCATTTGTCATATTCTTCAACCCACGTCCGGAGTGAGGGTTTGTTTGCTACTCCCCATTTCCTCGCTAGCTCCCTCTCCCATGAAGGGTTTTGATGAGAGAATTGAGCATAAGCATTCCTTTGCCCAAAATTGGAAAAGATTCTAAGCTCAAATAACAGCAGCCCAAGAAATAAGCTAAGACTTTTCATTAAGAGATGTCTACAAAAACTCAGTAGAGAGTATCCTTCTCAGAGAGTCAGGAAAGGGACAAACATGAAATGCTGTTCTCAGTCTAAGGAATCCAAAATGGGGTCTGAGCCTTCTAAGTCTAAAGAAGGAAAGGAATGGAGTGGATTTCCTAGTCTAAGAACATACTCTAATATAAATACACATTTTGTATGTAGCGTTAGCAGTAGCAACATTGATGTTCTTTCTTCTTCACGTTGACCGATAGGATTTCAGCATGCTCCTGGGAGCAGCTATACTCCCCAACTTCTCACCAGAGTACAATCTTCTTTCAGACATGTATCCTTGAATGTTACAAACACATCCTCTGCATCTTTTGCGGTGATAACCTCACTATCAGTCATCTAGAACAACAAATGTCGATTCATTAGCTAAGAAACAGCATCTTCCAAAACTGGAACATCTGCAGCAAAGAGAACAAAAACATCTAGCACAATGGTAATTAAATGTGAAAAACAACCATTTTAATAATAATAATACTCTAATACATGACATTGCCAGTGATGTCAAACTTAAAATCCATGCCTCATTTCTATGTTACTAACCTATGGTTTATAAATATGGTGGCCTACTACAATTTTTTCATTTAATACACTTCATTTTTAAATGAAAACTCCGCACATTATGAATTTTAATAAAGCAATCTGCAAATAACTAAATGTGCGTTAGCAGTCACATCCAAAAAGTCAGTATCACTCATTTAAATTGTCCACATGCCCAGTATTTGCAGCATTCCTGAAACATCATCCCTCTCTGTCTTATTTTGACATCTACATAAGTCCTCTGACAGACCTACTTGAACAGTATCAGGTAAACGTTTAAATGTATGGTGATGACATACAAATCTACTTCTGCTTGGAAAGTATTAAAGTGAACCATTCCAACATGTTTTCATGTTTGGATCATGTGTTCCACAGGATGGCGGATAGCTTCCTGTGCATGAAGACCAAGATTCTAATATTTGAAGACACTGCCTGCAACCCACTACCTTTGAGAGGCCCTTATGCCTGGGTGCCCCTCCATCTGCCTTGCCTAAAGTCAGAAACCAAGCCCCTTGCCCCACCACTATGTCACTTTTTTCCCATATTAAAAGTGAAGCACCGGTGGCGCAAGGGGCATTACACCAAATTCTCTTTTTCCTCAGTTGCAAAGACAGAAAATATGCAGCTCTGTCTTCTGCAAAAGATCTCTCTTCTACACACAGACCACTCATTCTCAGTATGCAAAGACTACATAACAGGCAGCCAGAAGGTGCCTCAACTTTTGTAAGTGAGACCACATCTTGCCCTCTTTAAAGCACTCCATTGACCACCGAGCAATGCCTGCAGGGAGTTTAAGGTTTGTCTGCTAGGGTCCTGCATACCTGTGTCAATGCTTTAAAAGGTTAAAAGGATTGATGCACAGGATCGGGCTTGCGCGAAAGTGGCCCTCAAATTGATAAACCTTTTTTTTACATGATTTAAAGTCAAAGCTATAAAAGTTTGTTAAAAAGTGGGGATCGTTACAGAAAGCAAAAATATTTAGATTCATTATCTGCATCAATAAACAATCAAGAATTCAATTGCGAGAGGGTTAACATAAAGTGCAATCATATGTATAGTTAATTCCATTCTCAGCAAAGGAAAGTCTAAGCACAGAGTCAAATAACAATCTGACATGGAGGCTGCCTTCCAAAAAAGAGCAAAATGTACTGAGTATAAAGTCAACAGACAGACTAGCGTGGGTTCTGCCTTTGATAGGGTAATCGAAAAAGTCTGATGCACAGACCAACAAGAGAATATTTTATAGATGTTTAGACAGTCTTAGGCACACTCTTCACATGGTGTGAAGTGAGCTCATAGGGCTAACAACAAATCATCATTCCTATAAACAAGAAACATTTAGTAACACCTCCTTTGAATGCATAATTAAACATTAGGTCATATGGAAATAAATTTGCAACACCAACCAATAAGAGACTCAGGAAATTAATAGGCTACTAAACAAACCTGAGCAAAAGACCTTGAGTTGTAACTGTACTAGTACACCATGACACTGCTTCATTCTAAGGCACACAAGCAAATACATTTTATTCAACACTAGAAAAACAACACCATAAAATGGTTCACTGGAGGGAAAACATACATGTTAGAAAGCTTTTTCACAAAGCAATGAACTGTACATGGATGCCAGAGGGAGCAGGCTGAGGCCCAGTAACGCTAACTTGAGGACTAGTTATATCTAAATGTGGCCTACTGATGTTAACTTAAACATATTGAAATTAGCATTATATTCTAAGCAACAAAAGCGCCCTAACACCTACATACCCTGCACCACGCTACACCCCTACTAACACCCTTAATGTAACACTTAAACAATTGTTCAAAAGAAAGAAACACAGAGGCAGATCACTGGGCATGGAAGGACACAGAATCAGGAACCTCTAACCATTTCACATGATGTTCAGGAAACATCTGAAAACGGAACTGTTCTGCTGTCCTTGAACTAATATCTTCACAGAAGAGGGTTAAAAAGTGATGAATTTTGGACATGGTTCTCTTACCCTGTCCAGTTCGACTCCAATCTCCAATAAAATAAGTAATCTCTAGTTCCATCCTGGAAAGAGCTCTAAAGTAACCGAAATCTGACACAGAATCTATTCTAAGCTCCTACTAAATAACTAAACACATACACTTGTATTTCTTGTCATGCATAGCGAATTGAGATATGAACTATTATTCTAAAAGGGTGTTTTACCCAGTAGCTGCAATTAACTGAGCAGCAATTACTTGGATGCTGCCATAGAGCATGAGTTGGTCCATGCAGGAATCATCACCGTGAGGAGGAGAACTGTCCTGGTACTTTTAGAATCAAAACTTACGACAGTACCATGCATCTCCCCATTTAAAAGGGATTCATCATAATAGCCTAGTTGCCCAACTGTTTGCAGTGAATCCTATTGGGTTCTCCTTGGCGGATTAGTCTGGGGTCCTAAGCTGTCTTGGCGGCTATTGTGTAGGCCAAGGCAAACTCCCCCACTCTGTTGAACCTCTTTACCCTCTCTGTGTGCTTCTTGTCTCAATCCTCACATGTCAAGTGCTGCTGGCTGTGCCTATCTCAGCTCTCCAGTACATCTATGTTACTGGACTGGGGGATGCAGTACTCTCTTGTTAGTGCTACTGTCCTGTTTGAATCTTATGGCAGGCTTGGTAGGAAGTAGCTGGTTCAGTGACAGCAAAACATCATGCACAAGCTCATGGAAAGGGGCACCTAGGTGGGTTGTGCACAGCCACGACCCTACTGGGTTGGGTGTCTGCATGTTTGTAGGTCTGTGTGAAAATTGGTGTCTGTTGGTTTGTTGGTCGGCATTCATGGGTGCAAGCTGTACATATGCATGTGTACCTGTTCACTGTGCAGTTCTCTGTTAATGCACAATACAAAGCAAAACCTGATGGCACTGTTATTTTTAGGTCTGGCTTAACATCACAGCTGTCTGCAACATGCATTTGTACTAACTCTTTAAAATATACAGAATTGTCTTGGACTCCATCCAGCAGAGTATTACTCACTCACCACGTGCTATTGGCTATTTAGCTTACAATTGTGCCTCTGTGTACACATTGAGGCACCATTTTACATCTTAAAAACGCACTCAATCAAAATAAATTCAGTTCATTATCTCATACGTGCATTGAATACAGAAAGCAGTCCATGTTGGTTGATTTGTTTACCGCAGTAGGCTTTCTTACATGTTTTGTCGGGTCTAAAGTAAAAGTTGTTACCACCACCACCTATACAACCACCATCATTATAAACACAGTTCCCAACAGCACCAAAATACCACCTTTGCCACAACTATTACCATCACCACTGTTACCACCCATCACCAACACCAACAACACAATTACCACAAGGCCGACAATTGGAAAAAGTTGAAATGTACTGATCTCTTGGGGTCCGCTTCGATGATAAGGCCTCCTTCCTCCAACATAAGCAGGACCGGCAGAGGAATAGTAACAATTTACTTTTAACATTTAACACATTTCTAAGTAATTTTAACTAATTTCTTCGGACAGTACAAACTCTAACTCAAGGCCACAGCGACCCCCTTATATAAAACCTTCACTTGCACCTTAGCAGCACTCTACACCTGCGTTTGGGAGGCATCTTCACTCTTTTTTATATTCATCTGCACTTCAGTTTACACATTAGCAGCTCTTCACCCCGATGATTTTGTAAAGTACTACACTGATGCATGTGTATGAATTGTTATTGACAGCCACTGATATTTTTAATATCACTCATAGTAGATGCCCTTTACCGCAGAAGCATTTTGACTCATATGAGCTGCATGGTCATGGAGTCTTAAAGCCTAGTGTGTTGAAACTAAGTGTGACAAGTATTTTATTAAGGATGTGTGTTTTAATCATGATCTTAATAAAAATGTTTTGTTCTGTTTTGTACTTTAATAGACTTCATTGTCTAAATAGGGTATTTCTCTACTTCCAGAACAACCCTTACCACACCACTTATTATCACCACCACCGCTCCCACCACATTATTACTGCACTGGATTTGAGAAGGTAGTTGTTTGCATGCTTTACAACATGAAAGCAAGATCAACTGACTGTGTCAATTCTTGTTTTGCTTGTATTTTTATATGTTTGACACAATAAAAATATACACCACATGTGTTATTGTCTCATCAAAAATCGTTATCTATAATTTTCAGCAGTAATTTGAGAGGCCGGCACATCATTCTTTTTAAGATTACCTGAGATTCAGTGCACGTGACGGGAAGCATCGACAGAAGGTGACCCTAAAAGGTAGAGAAACATGGGGTATCTGTATATCGCATGCCCCAATGTCAAATGTACTACAAAGAAAAGAACTGGGCCGAAAACAACACAGTCCATGTGATTTGGGGAGATGTGCTGCCCTTTGCGGTGCCTATTTTTCTCGACAGGTTATTCAGTATTCACCTTCAAGCTCCTCACCCACGCCTACAAATCCCTCAACAACATCGGACCCAAATACCTCAATGATAGATTATCCTTCCAGTTACCCAAGAGGAAGCCTTCACTCTGCAGACCTCGCCCTCGCCGAGGGCCCCCGAATCCGCAGAAACAGAACCAGCGGAAGAGCTTTCTCCTACATCTTGCTCAAGACCTGGAAAAAGCTCCCTGTGAACATCAGACGCTCCCCGACCTTGCACACATCCAGGAAGGACCTCAAGACCTGGCTCTTCGACTGGTCTGGAGCCGCTCCCCTTCCCCTCCCCCGGAGCCTTGAGACCCTCACGGGTGAGTAGCACGCTTTACAAACCCCTGATTGATTGAGTAGTGATCAATAAAGATGAATCGACTAATTAGACCATGCTACCTGATTGAATAAATGAATGAACGACAATTTTTGAAGCGCACAGCTACCTCAGTGGAGGTGTCCCGGTGCTAGCAGAGAACTAACCTGTGGGGCATGTACTGTAGGCTGTTATGTCTGCCCGAAGAGCCAGGTATTCAATGCTTTCTGAAATTCTGTTTCTGTTTCCAGCAGGAGCAGGTGGAGCGAGAGGGAGCTCCAGACTTTTGCAGATTGGTACCGCGAAAGATCTACCACCCAATCGGGCTTTGCGTACTGCACTTGCCTACATCCCGATTCTTCAATTTGTGCTGAGTAATGTCCAAGTGTTTTTAAAGTTCCTGTGGTAATGACCGCAAAAGAAAAATAGCTTTGTTTTAGCAGTTTCAGCAGTGTTTTGCAGAGCTTTGTAAGTGGAGAGGCTCCTCAATTGAAAACATTTGGAAAAGTCTCAGTCATTGCTTCCCGAACCTATTTAAATATCACTGCGAAATCACACAGAAAATGTTATTTACAAACGAGAAAAAAATGCGCTCTGATGTTCTAAACTGAACAATCTAACCAATATGGAGTGCACAAAATGATACCCATTCCTTACAGTTTTGAGAAGTGAAATTGTCTTTCTTTTATTTCTGCACATGATAGCACCAGGTGCATTTTTTTCCAATGGCACTGCAGCTCTCCCCAGTAACTACAATCAATAATTGCATCCCAGGGTCCGGACAGGGGGTCTTAGGGGTGATTGGAACCCTCCTTGCTCCTCCAGGTGTCCCCAACCAATTTTAGAGAGGTGCACTTATCTTGTCACTTGACCAACTAGAACCTACTTACTCGCTCCTTACCCAGCCGTCACAACAGGCTCAGATAATCACTAGTCACTCTGATTTATTACCTTTCACCTGGGTTAGAGCAACCAACGGCTTCACAGCACTCCCAGGTTTCATCACTTATCGTTTGCCCACTGGCCATCACCTAAACGCCTTAAGTGCGTCCTGACTAGTGCTTAATTTGAGCAGGTGCTTTCAGATGCTCAGCACCAGCACTTCTTTCACAGGGCCGGGGCTATAATTTCTGGTCCTGCAGGTGGTGGTCTCAATATTAAATGCCCAATTTAAAATAAAAAGAACCACATACCTTGCATGGTGATGGGCTGCTATGTTTTCATAGGGAGGCACACATCTGTTCAGGCAGGCATGATTGTGTATCATCACTTTAGTGATGATGTCGTCACACCTGTCAGGAATCACTAACGAATGGCTTGCATTCTGTTCCCCGAGTCTGCTGCACCCTGCCACTGCCTGGGCCTAAGCCTCCCATTGTACAATTGTAGTGGGGGCCTGCAGCCCTGCATTGCTACTATCCTCAACGTGCTTGATGTGGCTGTGGCCCACAGCAACTTTTGTGTGCTATGGAGTCACCTGCAGTTTCCGTGCGCTGCCTCCAAGCAGTGACAAGTGTGCTTGAGCCCAGTAGGTGCAACAGCCATACTCAGGTCTCACAGGCATTGCAGCATTACGGTTTGGAGTGCTTTTGCTGTAGCAGGCAGGGTCACAGCAAGTTGAGCAGTGGATGCCTATGCCGTCGTCATAACTGGACCAAACTAATTACAGGCAGCACTAGCAGTGACATGACCTGCTGTGCTCAAGCAGCCTCCTGACCTTCAACAAATTCAGTCAGACCGCACTGATTAATAGGTTAAAAAAAGCATTTTTATTTGGTGTACATTTTGTTTTCGCACTCTTCTGTCGGTGTAGGTAAAGAAGTAAAACACATGTCTTATGGCTCAGAGATAGATAGGGACTGGGGCAGTGCAGGTGTTTAAAGTTGGGCACACCGAAGGTAGAAGTGAGCTGTAGCCTCCTTGGTAGCATTTTCAGCCCCAGCACTTTATTTATTTACAAATTAGGCACTGGTCCTGACAATACTATTCTTCTACATTCTCACCAGCTTCTACCAGTCTCAGAATTCCGCTTACTCACATTTGCTATTATCCTGAAGATGACCTCAAGCCACTGAGATCGAAACGCCCTCGACCCCCTTCAACAACTCCAAGCATTTTGTATAATTTCCTCATAAGGAGTTCTCTTGGTTGTTGTCAATGCAATGTATATATTTTTAAGTCACTCTCACTTATCACATCACGCTTGTTATAACTTTTTTAATGTGAGCACCTGAACTATATCTTTTTGCATATTAAAAAAATAAATAACAAATGTTATTTTGAATTGAATGTGTCCCTGGCTACACATGTCATCGCTCTCTTTCGCATTACTTGTTTTTCCTCAACTCATACCTGGTGTTCTGATTTCTGACACAACCAGTGTGTCTAAGCTTGGACCATTTTGGCCACATAACAACCATTGTCTTACAAATCATTATCATCCTCATAGAGCATTTGCATTGCACAGTACCCCATGGCCACGCTCCGCACATGGCGATACCTGTCCTTCTAAGCTTGAACGCTTTGGCCTCATCAGGTATCATGTTGTCTGTAAGAAAAAACATCATATGACAATATGTAAGGGACTGGACAAACACCAGCTGGTAACAAATCCATCTCATCAGAAATTTACACTAACAGGAAGGTAACCGTTTGTAACACATTTTTGAAGGTTGAAGCTTGGTGGGACCATTCACATGTGTGGTCTTTATCAACTCACAGAGGTGGCCATAGATACCACTCACACCCATAAAAATACTTGTAACAGGTTTGTTTTGCCACCTCTGACATATCTTGCCCTTACTTCACACTGACATGTGTAAATGAACAGACATATGAGGAGAGGTCTACTATGTTTGCTATCATGGATGTGTGTTCACATAAACCTGTGGATTGCACTGTGGTGACATGGGAAATTCCAATGCATACTCCCATTGTGTCAGTACTTCAAGCATATTTGGTACATAATTTGCAGAGGGTGTAGTGTGGTTGAGTTACATACTTCAGTGTTAGGTTCTAATAAAGGACAGACTGCCATTACACCATGCCATTCTTACTTTGGGGCATATTACCAATCCCCATATTGCCAAAGAAGCATCAATTGTTTGACGGTTGGGTGGCGATGTGTCATGTCCAATATTTATAAGGTGGTACAGTGCCAGCTTAAGCGTTGCTTAACGGCACCTTGTAAATCCGGCCCTTACCACTGCAATACACTGCTGTTGCAATGGGGCGGGCAATGGGTGTTGGGGTGGGTGTTTAAACACAACACCCATTTCTTTTGATGCTGCACCAGATTTGCACGTCTGGGACAGCCACAAATTTAACACCTCAGAGAAGGAGGTGTTTGGGTGGTTACACAAGGAGAAATTATTCTGAGATTTTTGGCTACATATGGCCCTATGTGCTGTATGAAGTGACACAACACTTTGCACATATCTATTTGCCACAGAAGACATGGAGGTTTCTGGCTGCATCTGGATGCATCTGACCTATATCAGCATTGTAATATGGTGTGTACATGGGAAACACGGTGCGAAAGCAGACAGAAATTACACTACTTACGACCTTGTCTGCCAGCAATGAGGCCCATGTTATCCAGGAGGTCGTCTTCGCACCCAACGCAATCCTGCCAGCGATACTTCAATTGGCAGACCGTGCTGCCCAATTCAAAGATGCGTTGCATTTGCCTTTTTATCTTATCACATCAAACATCTTAAGGGTCTGAATCTGGTTCTAAAGGTGTGCTCACCCACCTATAATGCTGGCCATATGCTTTATCTCATTTTCACTAATGAGCCCACCCTGAAAGTAGAGGTCCCAATACCGCTAGCCTGGTCGGACCACTGGTTAGTTCCTTTCAGCCTGACTGATATTCTACTAAATAATAGTGCCAGACCAACATATGAGGAAAGGAGAAACTGGAGGAAGGTCTCCCCTGCTACTTTGGGCCGCGTGTTACAACCTGCCCCACTGGAGCTGACTGGAGACCCTAGCAGAGATGCTTCTAATTTCAACGGCAACAGTACAATATATCTATTCCTCTTTCTCCCCAACAGGGTCACCAATGACACAAAATTCTAACTCAGACCCTCCTGGCTTTTAGTCCGAATTCTGCCCGTTGGGCCCGGATGTGTCTCTGTTAGAATTGAGCAAATGTAAATCGGGCTCGCCTGTCGATACATGCCCGACTAAGTTTTTTAAATGGTTGGCCCCTCAGCTCAATCTGCAACTGAACCCTATCTGGAACTCCTCCCTTATAATGGACACTTACCCAACCACTTCTGAAAGTGGACGCTGATCCAGCAGAGCTCAAGAATGTTAGGCCTATTTCTCTTTTGCCTGTACCGGCCAAAATTCTTGAGAAGGAAGTCCAGAAGCAACTATCCAACTTTCTGGAGGCTAACAACTGTCTCCACGACTCCCAATCTGGTTTTAGATCAGACTGTAGTTCAGAGACAGCTCTGTTGGACGTGGCAGAAACTGTATGTAAAGCTTTAGACCATGGCTGCTCCGCAAAGCTCGTGCTGCTAAATTTATCCGCAGCATTTAACATTGTGTCTCATTGGATCCTGTTAGAAAGACTTGAACATCTGGGAATGACGGGAACTATTCTAGCCTGTTACTGCTCGTTTTTAGAGGGTCGGTCTCAGCAAGTATTTCTCGCCCTCATGTTTCCGCACCAAAGCCCCTTCTGTGTGGGATTCCCCAGGGTTCAGCGCTGAACACCACTTTGGTTAATGTATATCTGAACCCCCCCCCTTGCAACGCTAGTCAAGCAATGGGGAGTGAAAGTTGTATCCTATGCTGACGATACTCAGCTGGGGTTCTCTTTTAGAGAACACTCTAAAGCAGCTTTCGACAACTTTAAGCAATGTCTGCTCAACATCTCGACTTGGATGACCGATAGCTGCTTGAAATTGAATACTGATAAAACAGAGGTACTGTTTTTAAATCAATCCTCCCCTCTGCTATCCGATCTTTGGTGGCCGCCGGAGCTAAACCCTCCACCGATCCCAGTTGATTTAGCTAGGAATATCAGGTTTAAGTTTGACACTACCCTTTCTTGTAAGGCCCATATCTGCCAAGTCTCTTTGTCCTATTTCTGGAAACTAAGGGGCATATTATCAAGAGGGTTTATCTCTGCTTTTTTGGCTTTAAAAGCCAAGAAAGCGAAGATAAAATGATCTCCCTATTACCTAGCTGTCGCTAACACCAGTTAGCGACAGCTAGTTGGAGATAGTGACCATCTTGGGCCCCGCTTTGCATGTCAATGATATTTATCACTAATGACATGCAAAGTGGGCGTGCCAAGATGTTAGCGACTGGAAACAGTCGCTAACATCGCTATCTCCTATTACCAACTTTTGGAGATATTCGCGCTAAGCACGAATATCTCCAAAAGCTAACACATGCCCCATAGCAGTTCTTAGCCATGTTATCCAATGGTAGGTGGATAACATGGCTAAGAGCATTGGCTCGGTAATGCATGAATATCGCTGACTTTTCAGCGCTATTCATGCATTTCGGCCGATTTTTATTGCTTAGAAGATAAACCTTGATAATAGCAAGGTTCCTAAGCGATAAAAATCGCCGCAGCTCGGGCGATAAAAATATCCCCGCTAAACCAACATAGCAATAATTATCGCTAGTTGTTGGTAATATGCCCCTAAAAGCCCTGCAGAGATTTCTTTATCTCCTGCCTATGGACTGTAGAAAGACTGTGGAAAATGCTAAGGTCACATCACAGCGAGACCATGGAAATAGTCTATATATGGGTCTCCCAGCCTATCTGATTTGAAAACTGCAAATCATTCAAAATGCTGCCGCTAGACTCATTAGGAATCTGCCATTTCGTCACCACATCTCTCCCCACCTCGGGAGTCTCCATTGGTTGCCTTTCCAAAGAAGGATTAAGTTCAAGGCGCTGTCCATTGCCTATAGAGCCACCAGGGACAGGGGCCGGATTACCTGAGAGAGAGACTCCAGAAATATTGCCAGACTAGTGCCCTAAGATCTAATCAATAGGAACTACCCAGGATTCCTTGTTTCTCTAAAGCCAGGATTGGCGGTTGAGCTTTCTCAGTGAGAACGGCGTCACTCTGGAACTCTATGCCTGACGACCTTCATAAGTCTGAGACTGAACAAGCATTTCGGAAAGCACTGGAGATTTGGCTTTTTAGCCAACCTTAAGTCCCCCCTTCTCTCACTGTCAAATCTGCTGCTAGCGCCGGTACACCTCCGTTGGAGGTAGCCATGTGCTGAACAAATGTCCTCTTGATTAATTGACTGAACATTCCATACCTTGACTGGGTACCCCACCAACACTTCTCCTTAACTGTTTATGTTTATGTTTATGTTTATGTTTATGTTTAATAAATTTGTATTGCGCACAAATACCCGAAGGTGTCTCGGCGCAGAGGATTATACGTTGACGGAAATGATGAAAAGTGAATTTATTGATCAAAGAGCCACGTTTTCAACTGTTTTCGGAAAATTAAAAGAATTGGACTGGTTCTGATGAAGAGAGGGAGAGTATTCCATAGCCTCGCCGTGGCTACCAAGAAACGTCTGTCTCCCCAAGCAACTGTTCTGGTGCGAGGAAGAGGAAGAGGAAGTTGGATGCCGAGCAGAGAGACCTGCTGGGGGTGTAAATCCTGAAGGCATTTATTAAAAATTGAGGACCTGAGTTGTGGATGGCCTTATATGCAATACAGAGGGCCTTGAATTTTATGCGGCTTCTGACTCTGAGCCAGTGCAGTTGACGTATGGCCGCCAAAACGGATTGGTATTTGGGGATGGAAAGAAGTGCCCTAGCTGCCGCATTTTGGACTGATTGCAGTTTATCCACAACTTGCTGTTGGGCATTTAGCAGGAGGGCATTGCAATAGTCCAGTTTTGAAAATATTAGAGTGGCTATCAGTGTTATTCCTGCAGCTGGAGGTAAGTAGGGAAGTAGTTTTTTGATTTTTCTGAGGGTGAAGAAAGAGGATGAGGTCACAGTATTATCATGATGGATAAATGTTAATTTGGTGTCGAATATGACCCCCAGGCTCCTGACCTTGGCAACCGGTGCTGGTGGGGGCCGAAGTCAGTGGGCCACCAGATGTTAGACCATACCGGGGACAGGTTGCCAAAGGTCATCACCTCTGTCTTATCCGAATTTAGTTTTAGGCAGTTCATCAGCATCCAGGAGCCTATGGCTAGCATAGCCTCCTGAAATCTTGATGCAACTGCCAAACCATTCTTTTGGACCGCCAACACCAATTGGGTGTCGTCTGCGTAGGTAGTCAGATTCAGCCCATAAGTTTTTATGACCCTCGCCAAGTCCGACACATAGATGTTAAATAGTGTCGGACTTAGCGAGGATCCCTGGGGTACTCCACAGGGTAGTGTGGATGTGGGCGAGTAGAAAGTACCAAGTTTCATAGATTGAGAGCGGTTGGCCAGAAAGGAAGCTATAAGGTCTCTGGCTAGATGGGTAAACCCCAATGCTGAGACACGGTTGATCAAGATGGAGTGATTGACCGTGTCAAAGGCGGCGGAGAGATCGAGCAATATGAGTGCAGCCACCCCATTATGATCTAAAATAGTTCTGATCTCATCAGCCGCCTTTATCAGTGCTGTTTCTGTCCCATGGCTCTTTCTAAATCCAAATTGGGTATCATCCAGCAAGTGATGTTGATCAATGAAATCTGACAGTTGGTGGTTCATGAGTGCTTCAAAGATTTTTGCTGGGAAAGGAAGGCAGGATATGGGTCTATAACTGGCTAGTTCTAAAGGGTCCAGTGAAGGTTTATTTAGCAGAGGTTTAATTATTGTTTTCTTCCAAATCTGTGGGTACTCACCTGTAAGGAAGATAGAATTGCAAATCTCGGTGAGAGGAGGTGTGATGAGTCCACTGAGTAAATTAAGTACCGATGGAGGGCACGGGTCACCATCCTAGTGAGGTAAAACTGAATCAGCAAGAGGAATGCCCGAAATGCATCCTCCGACATGCAAACCTTCCTTCCATCCCCATACATCTTCTACCAAGGAACTTTGCACACTATAAATTTAAAACCCACCCCAAACTAATGCTAACTACCCAATAAACAACTATATATCCAGTAGACAGACACCCGGCAAGACAAGAGTACAAACGCAAAAACACAACAAATATGCAACACAGGACTTGACAGGAACAGATGGGACAGCAGACTATACACAAGAACTACACTTTTACCACACACAATCACCAAACAACTCCAGACACAACCACAATGCACAAATGAGACTAACAATGTGAGGAAAAGTGAAAGTGTACAACACAATTCCTGGGTACAGGATACATTCTTACATCACTTCCTGGGCGTTTACAGCACGTTTTTGGAGAGTGCATGAATATTTTTGCTGCTAACCGCCTTGAGTCGCTTTTCCATTGACAACCTTGCTAGCTTTTTGTATTTCGGCTATAGAAATTTCCCGCTATTGTAATGTAAAGAATTTCCAGCTAAATGGTATTTGACATGTAATTGTACAGTTTTTGTAGTTGTTGCATGCCTGGCAACAGTCTATGGTTATGGCATGTGACATCTGTTGTGTATTTGGCTTACCTTGGCCATATGCCATAGGTTTAAAATGTGACTAGGCTCTCAACATGAAAACCTTCACAGATTCATGCTATGCCATACATCACAATGTTTGTTTGGCAATGCATGCAATTCTACAAGTTATACTGCATCCCACATGCTGTATGTGTACCTATATACGTGGCAAGTACTTACTCCATTCCAGTAAGGTGTGTACCACTGTCATGGGGTGGAGACACAAACGCGTGTGACAGCCAAGCATTTACTACATGTGCCAAAGATTTGGGGCATATATACGAGCAGAAACACCAACGGAGCATCACTTTTGTGTAGGCTCTGATGGCATTAAAGCCTTCCCCATCTTCACAAGGTGGCGCTAACCCAATTTACTTGGCCTAACCCCACCTTGTTAATATGACTCTTACCGCTGCAATCCACGGCGGAAAATGGGCAGGCAATGGGTGTTGGGGGGGACAACATCCATTGCTTTCAACGCTGCCCCAGATTTACATGTCGGGGACTGTGCTAAATGTAATGCCTCTGAAAAGGCGACGTTAGACAGGCAAAACGAGGATCAATGTATTAAGTTCTCCTGCGTGTTTGCTCTTTCCATTTGTGCTGCATTCTTCAGCACACATTGATAAGGCGATTCCCTTTTTAAGATTTTCTTTTTTTTTTGCTTGAAGGTGTCCCTTCATGCACAAAGACAATCACATCTGCAGTGCAGGCACCCATATAACATGGAACAAGGGTGACTGCGCTGGCACTGGGCAGAATGTTTTGCACCAGTGTACGCGGATGCACATGCATGAGCCGTAAATATTGTATATAAGTCTCATCCCTCTGTGTTAAGACAAGGCAGAGTGATAATAATAATGATAATAATAAGCTTTATTTGAGCTCCGGGATCTTAAAAGCATCATACAATACATAACAAAACAACAATAAATAGTAACACTTACATTTATACATGGCTGCATGCTTAAACCTTTATATCAAATCTTAATGACTAGTCATGCTAGTCATATTTGGATAAAAGCAGAGAGTAATCAATACGCTAAAACGATCGTTTTTCTTTTTTTTTTATTAAGTCCTCATAGCCTGGTAAAGCAGATATAATCTGCCCCAGATCACCTTTTCCCTGGGCACCTCTAGTGATCTTACTGGGAGCAAGGAATGGTAAACTTTATACCTTGCATTCTTACTCAACCATTGGTGCCAATTCCGCCCTGAGATCCGTCGGCTAGCACCAGAGTATTTGCAAAACGATATAGAGGCCTAATCATTGGACTAATTCATATATGAGTGTATCCACGTCTCATAGGGGAGCCAAACGGCATTTCGCCTACATTTATGAGTTCTATCTAAGGTATTTATATACTTTATCGAGGCCAACCATTCAAATTTGCTAGGGGGAGTAGCCTTAACCCATTTCTTACAAATTTCCCTGTGTGCAAGTAATACTAAATAGAAAATCAATTTTTTCACATTATTTGATATAGATTCATTATTATTTGTAAGCCTAAAGAAAACAAGCAATTCGCTCACCTGGAGTGCTTCACCCAGAATGGAAAGGACTGTATTACTTACATCCAGCCAGAACTTAGCATTTGTAAATACTTAAATCTCGAAAGTTGGCCACCGAACAAGTTTTGACACTCTTCCCATGATATTAGATTACCTTCCGGTATCAACTGCTTCCGAATAGTAATTCCTACATCCTTCAGTGGACGTGCCAGACAATCCTTATTTTGTGTTCAAAAGTTTTTATTGGGAGCTTCAGAGATATACAGCTGGACAAAAATAAATAACAGAATAGAATAAAGAGTACATACATAACAGCAAATAAGGGAGTAACAAAAATTGGCGTAAAAGGGCATGCACATAAGTCGTGTCAGAGATCTTGCAGTAAAAATAAATAAACAAAATTTATACACACGTTAACCAAACAAGTATTCAAAGGAGAGTTGCATCCAATGTTACATGACGGAATGCATACAAAGACCTGGAATGATAATGTCACCTCCGCAGTAAAACAGATACAACGTAAGTTATACAGTTACGTGAAACATATATGTATACATAGGAGGGTTGTAATTGATAACCCTTGACGATGAGCGTACAGAGTCATAGAATGGTACCTCTACCACCCCAGCAGGCAAGATAGGGAGGTGAAAATACGAAATGGGCGCTAGGTGGCCAAGCTTCAAGGAGGCTTGTGTAGGTCAAAGTGATCGTCTAACGAGGACCAGATTTTCCTGAGTGGCGAACGCCATGGGGTTGTGGCTAAGGCTATATTGTCAGCACCTCTTAAGTTGGTGACCCAGTTCAACCAATGGGGGAAAGAAGCTTTGTTCGTGCTTTTCCAGTTATTAAGTATGATTTTAACCGCAGCCGTCAGCAATAGGTCTAGTAGGGCTTTGTCATTATCATTGAGTGAGACGGCTTTGGCAAAACCTAGGACGAGCGTTGAGAATTCCCTTGGGAGGGTGATATGGAGGACTTTTGATATAAAATCAAAGATTCTGTCCCAATAGGAGGTTACACAGGGGCATCTGAAAATTAAGTGTTCAAGGTCCCCTCCCGCACCTGTACAGTTCCAGCACGTGCCATCAACCTTGATTTTGTGCAGAAACAGCCTCCTAGGTGTCCAGAAGGCCTTATGAAGTAGCCAGAACTTGGTTTGTGAGAGTGTAGGGCTTATTTTGTGGCAAGTGGTGGACTCCCAAGTTCTGGCCCAGTCTGTCTCTGAGGTAGGTGTGGATGAGAACGAGTCCCAGTAGCGTTGGAGAGGCTCGGTTATGGAGGATGATTGTGGGCCCATAAGTTTATATATTCTAGAGACTTGGTGGCCCTGTTTGTTAAGTGAGGTGAGCAAGCCGGGGAGGGAGGGGGTGACGTCCTTCAGGTTAGCTTTTGCTAGTGCTACTTTAATGTGTAAGGAGTTATAGAATTCAACGTGGTGTAGAAGGAATCTATTCTGTAGTTGACTAAAGGTAAGTGGTAACAAATTTTCGGTGAGTTGGTGGGGGAATAGTATACCTCTTTCTATCCAAGTGGAGTAATTTAGAGGTTTCCCTTTGTATGTTACGGCGGCATTGTGCCAGAGCGACTCCCACTTTGAGTGCCGGAATTGATGTGGTAGGTGTTTACTAACTTGCAGAAGAGCCATTTTGGTATTCTTGAAGATAGGGCCCGAGCCTAAGGTGGGACGGAGTTTAATGGTGAGTAGGGCACAGGGGTTGAGACCTTTTAATATTGACCTTTCCACAGAGAGCCACATAGGGGTATACTCAGTCTGTGAGGTTAGCCAGTACGAACCCTGTTTTGCTAAAAAGGCAATTTGGTAAATTTTGAAGTCCGCCAGGTTGACTCCTCCTAATTTTTTATCTAAACGTAGTTTCTTTAAACTAATTCTGGCTTTCTTGCCCTGCCATAGAAAGGACGAGATCAGTTTATCCAATTTACAATGAAACTCTTTGGAGAGCATGAGTGGAGCATGAGTGGAAGCATTGTGATGAGGTAGTTGACCAGGGGGGATATCATCATTTTTATGGTTTCTATACGGCCCCACCAGGTAATGAAACGGGGTGACCAACCGTCTAGCAGTCGTTTGATATTGGCCAGTGTTGTGTTTTCATTATGTTTAAGGGTACTTAGAAGGTCATCGGTAAATTCTATCCCCAAATATTTAATCACGTCAGTTTGCCAAATTAGGCCTGAGTCGCACAGCACTTCTCTACAGGTGTGGACATTTAGAGGTTTTACCTTGGATTTATCTCTATTTAATTTGTAGCCGGATAGAGGAGTATTTGCCAATTGAGGACATAAGCCCAGCGATGGAGTTAGTAGGGTCTTCTGTAGTGATTAGGATGTCGTCAGCATACGCTGCTAACTTGATTCGTGTGTCACCGAAGGAGATACCCGCAGTGTCTTTATTATTTTTGATGTCTGTAAGGAGGGGTTCAAGGGCTAAGAGAAAAAGAGCTGGGGAGAGAGGGCAGCCTTGTCTGGTACCTTGGTGCAGACGGAACGGGTCGGATAGGGTGCCGTTTATAGCTATCCTGGCAGATGGGGCAGAGTATAGGGCCATCACCATCTTGGTAAAGGAGTCGCCAAGGTTGAAAGAGTGCATGCACTGCCGTAGGAAGGACCACGAGACCTTGTCAAAGGCCTTTTCCGCGTCCAAGGTTATCGCTACCATTGGGGAGGAGGAGGTCTTTGCTTTTTCTAGAAGGTGACACAGCAGTCTCGTGTTGTCGTTTGACATCCGGTTGTTAAAATCTGGTTTGCGATGTCAACATTATCGGCGCCATCTTGTCCCTTTTTAGGCCCCTTCGTGCGCGTAAGTGGCAACCATTTTGAAACCCATGGACTCTCTGCCCACTGCTGGTAGCCAGCGCGTCTCTCTTTCTCTCCTAACCTCGCTAGCATCCCCTGCGCGCTGACAGCCCCCGCTCTCACATGCTTGGGCCATAAACCCCTCTCCAGCGCCACCCTGCCTCGGAGCCCCATCCTGTTCTCAGCTCAACACCTCCCTTCATTCCTTTCATGGGCATCCCTCCTTTGATAACCCCTTCCTCTGTGCCCGATTGTCCGGGCCGACCCCAGACCGTCACCTAGCCCCGCGGATGCTGTTTATTGCCCCCATACAGTAGGAAGCTCCCCCATCAAAGGATCCAACTGATCAAAGCCCCCACCCCATGAGATCCGATCAACCAAACGCTTTCCGGGAATTGGCGGAACACCCAGCTGCGTGACCATCGTCACCTGTTATGACCGGGGTGGGGACTTCTACTGTGAATATGCGTGGGAACGGGCTTGAAGCGGGATTCTGAGGGTGTCTTTCGGTACATCAAAGTATTAACAAGAATGTGTTTTATGCAATAAAGCCATAAACCTGTGTATAAGAGGCCAGGCCTCGAGGATGCGTTTAGAGCACCTCCCGAAGACATTCAGTGTGTGTGTCCGAAAGGACAGGCTCTACTCATGAGAAATAAAACCTGTTCTTGCGTTCCAGCTTCCAGCGCCTGTCTCTTTATTTTGGTAATTACTTACTATGGGAAATTAGGGGCGTCTTGCGCCAGCAGCCTGGGCACTCGTTATTAGTTGCCTGTTTTTCCTCAATTGGCGCCCAACATGGGACCCATCAGCGGCATATGGGTTCAGTAAGAGAGGTCCTGACGACGGGGTGAACATCTAAACGATCGGAATATACCTGCCTAGAAAGGACCCTCGTCTGGCTGCCGATCTGTAAGGAGGGGTTCAAGGGATAAGAGAAAAAGAGCTGGGGAGAGAGGGCAGCCTTGTCTGGTACCCTGGTGCAGACGGAACGGGTCGGATAGGGTGCCGTTTATAGCTATCCTGGCAGATGGGGCAGAGTATAGGGCCATCACCATCTTGGTAAAGGAGTCGCCAAGGTTAAAAGAGTGCATGCACTGCCGTAGGAAGGACCACGAGACCTTGTCAAAGGCCTTTTCCGCGTCCAAGGTTATCGCTACCATTGGGGAGGAGGAGGTCTTTGCTTTTTCTAGAAGGTGACACAGCAGTCTTGTGTTGTCGTTTGACATCCGTTGTTAAAATCTGGTTTGCGATGTCAACATTATCGGCGCCATCTTGTCCCTTTTTAGGCCCCTTCGTGCGCGTAAGTGGCAACCATTTTGAAACCCATGGACTCTCTGCCCACTGCTGGTAGCCAGCGCATCTCTCTTTCTCTCCTAACCTCGCTAGCATCCCCCGCGCGCTGACAGCCCCCGCTATCACATGCTTGGGCCATAAAACCCTCTCCAGCGCCACCCTGCTTCGGAGCCCCATCCTGTTCTCAGCTCAACACCTCCCTTCATTCCTTTCATGGGCATCCCTCCTTTGATAACCCCTTCCTCTGTGCCCGATTGTCCGGGCCGACCCCAGGCCGTCACCTAGCCCCGCGGATGCTGTTTATTGCCCCCCATAAAGTAGGAAGCTCTCCATCAAAGGATCCAACTGATCAAAGCCCCCACCCCATGAGATCCGATCAACCATACGCTTTCCGGGAATTGGCGGAACACCCAGCTGCGTGACCATCGTCACCTGTTATGACCGGGGTGGGGACTTCTACTGTGAATATGCGTGGGAACGGGCTTGAAGCGGGATTCTGAGGGTGTCTTTCCGTACATCAAAGTATTAACAAGAATGGGTTTCATGCAATAAAGCCATAAACCTGTGTATAAGAGGCCAGGCCTCGAGGATGCGTTTAGAGCACCTCCCGAAGACATTCAGTGTGTGTGTCCGAAATGACAGGCTCTCCTCATGAGAAATAAAACCTGTTCTTGCGTTCCAGCTTCCAGCGCCTGTCTCTTTATTTTGGTAATTACTTACTATGGGAAATTAGAGGCGTCTTGCGCCAGCAGCCTGGGCACTCGTTATTAGTTGGCTGTTTTTCCTCAATTGGCGCCCAACATGGGACCCATCAGCGGCATATGGGTTCAGTAAGAGAGGTCCTGACGACGGGGTGAACATCTAAACGATCGGAGTATACCTGCCTTGAAAGGACCCTCGTCTGGCTGCCGATCTGAAAGGAGGGGTTCAAGGGCTAAGAGAAAAAGAGCTGGGGAGAGAGGGCAGCCTTGTCTGGTACCTTGGTGCAGACGGAACGGGTCGGATAGGGTGCCGTTTATAGCTATCCTGGCAGATGGGGCAGAGTATAGGGCCATCACCATCTTGGTAAAGGAGTCGCCAAGGTTGAAAGAGTGCATGCACTGCCGTAGGAAGGACCACGAGACCTTGTCAAAGGCCTTTTCCGCGTCCAAGGTTATCGCTACCATTGGGGAGGAGGAGGTCTTTGCTTTTTCTAGAAGGTGACACAGCAGTCTCGTGTTGTCGTTTGACATCCGTTGTTAAAATCTGGTTTGCGATGTCAACATTATTGGCGCCATCTTGTCCCTTTTTAGGCCCCTTCGTGCGCGTAAGTGGCAACCATTTTGAAACCCATGGACTCTCTGCCCACTGCTGGTAGCCAGCGCGTCTCTCTTTCTCTCCTAACCTCGCTAGCATCCCCCGCGTGCTGACAGCCCCCGCTCTCACATGCTTGGGCCATAAACCCCTCTCCAGCGCCACCCTGCTTCGGAGCCCCATCCTGTTCTCAGCTCAACACCTCCCTTCATTCCTTTCATGGGCATCCCTCCTTTGATAACCCCTTCCTCTGTGCCCGATTGTCCGGGCCGACCCCAGGCCGTCACCTAGCCCCGCGGATGCTGTTTATTGCCCCCCATAAAGTAGGAAGCTCCCCCATCAAAGGATCCAACTGATCAAAGCCCCCACCCCATGAGATCCGATCAACCATACGCTTTCCGGGAATTGGCGGAACACCCAGCTGCGTGACCATCGTCACCTGTTATGACCGGGGTGGGGACTTCTACTGTGAATATGCGTGGGAACGGGCTTGAAGCGGGATTCTGAGGGTGTCTTTCCGTACATCAAAGTATTAACAAGAATGGGTTTCATGCAATAAAGCCATAAACCTGTGTATAAGAGGCCAGGCCTCGAGGATGCGTTTAGAGCACCTCCCGAAGACATTCAGTGTGTGTGTCCGAAATGACAGGCTCTCCTCATGAGAAATAAAACCTGTTCTTGCGTTCCAGCTTCCAGCGCCTGTCTCTTTATTTTGGTAATTACTTACTATGGGAAATTAGAGGCGTCTTGCGCCAGCAGCCTGGGCACTCGTTATTAGTTGGCTGTTTTTCCTCACGGTGTTTTAGGAAGCCAACCTGCGAAGGGCTAATTAGTTTGTGGAGGATGGAATTTAGTCTGGTCGCCAATATTTTTGCATACATTTTGCAATCAAGATTTATCAAAGAAAAGGGGCGGTAATTTTTAGTGAGGAGGGGGTCTTTTCCTTCTTTGAGTATTACTATAATCGTTGCCTCACTCATCAATGGGGAAACACCGCCGCTGGACCCTGTAGAGTTATAAAGGTTGAAGAGCGGAGGGCTAAGTTGATCTGTAAAGGCCTTATAGAAGGACGCAGTGAAGCCGTCCGGACCGGGGGCCTTATTATTCTTCAGAGTGTTGATTGCTGCTCTGATTTCTGTGCTAGAGACTGGGGAGCCTAGGTGAGTCTTTATCTGTTTCTGAAAGTTTGGGAAGGTGGAGTGAATTGAGGTAGTCGGTGCAGGCTGATTCATCTAGTGGTTTGTCGTTTTTGTATAGGTCTTCGTAGAATGTTTTGAATGTGTCAAGGATATTAGATTGTTTAGTCTGTGTGTTGTTTCTGGAATCTTTAATGGACGATATGGTGGACAGTTTCTGTTTATGCTTGAGATAGGAGGCTAGCAGCTTTCCTGCTTTGATGCCCTCGCAGAGTTTTAGGGCCTTGAAGCGATTGATCCATACCCCCGCTCGCTTGCTGGTGATGGTGTTGTATTCGTACTTTTTTTTGGTTAGTGTATCTAGCAATAGATTATCTAACGGGTTGGCTTGTGCTGGGCTTCTAGTGCACCAATCTGATGTTCCAAAGATTCTAGGGGCATATTACCAACAACTAGCGATAATTTTTGTCTCTAACTTGTTTAGAGACAAAAATTATCGCCGCACATCGGCGATTTTTATCGCAGATAAACCTTGCTATTAGCAAGGTTTATCGCAAATGCGATAAAAAACGGCCGCAATGCATGAATATCGCTGAAAAGTCAGCGATATTCATGCATTATCGAGCAAATGCTCTTAGCCATGTTATACACCTCCCATTGGATAACATGGCTAAGAACTGCTCAGGGTAGGTGTTAGCTTTTGGAGATATTCGCGCTTAGCGCGAATATCTCCAAAATTTGGTAATAGGAGATAGCGATATTAGGGACTGTTTCCAGTCGCTAACATCTTGGCACGCCCACTTTGCATGTCATTAGTGATAAATATCACTGACATGCAAAGCAGGGCCCAAGATGGTCGCTATCTCCTATTAGCTGTCACTAACTGGTGTTAGCGACAGCTTGGTAATAGGGAAATAATTTTATCTCCGCTTTCTCGGCTTTTAAAGCCAAAAAAGCGGAGATAAACCCCCTTGATAATATGCCCCCTAGTTCTTTATTTAGCGCCTTGTTTTCCTTGGCCCTGATGTTGATGATGACCCCACGGATCGTGGCTTTCAGAGCATCCCACAAGGTGTTGGGTGTAGTGTTGGGGTGTCATTTATGGTTAGGTATTCCTCAATGGCATTAGCTATTAGTAATTTGTTTTTGGGATCTGAAAGTGTTTCATCATTAAAACGCCATCTCTTGGGTGGGAGAATCAATTTGGAGCCAGCCAGCTTGGTGCGAATACAGGCGTGGTCAGAGACCAATTTAGGGGCTATTTCTGTTTCCTCTATAAGATGTGTGAAGGGGCTTGAGATCAAGATGAAGTCGATACGTGAATAAGATTTGTGTGGTGCGGAGCAAAAAGTAACGTCCCTACGTATAGTCCCTACTGTCCGGATTTTGGAGGCGCCAGGAATCCTTCAGACAATCCTTTAACCATTCTGGGGATCCTGGAAAATCGAAGATAGGCGCCATCCCACTGAAATAACTAATTTCTAACCCTTTCCTAACTTTATGCGAGGTTATTGCTAGACTGTGTAGGGTCTTTTTTTAAAGTCTTGGATCTCCAAATTTATGGATAAAACCATTTTCTCCCGAAAGAATCTCTACATTCTATAAAAAGATCTAAACTAGCCCCATGGTACTCCCCCACCCTCAGAACCATGAAACAGTTGTGTCGTAAATTGGAGAGAGCTTGGAGGCGAGAATATTCGCAATCTAAGAAAACGAAGTACAGAGCTGCTATTAAATCATATAAGAGTGAACTGAAAACTGCACAAATCCAATTTTATGACTCCAAAATTAACTCAGCAGCAAACTCGCCCAAAGAAATATTCAAAATAGCAAAGTCATTAATCTCCCCCCTCCTGAGTGCCTATCCTCCGTCGGTGCGCTCGCTCGATGCAACAATTTAGCAACCTTTTTCTCTCAGAAAATTCAGACCATTTACTCCTCTTTCCCCACTGATGTAGAGGAGCGGGACACCACTGTTGGCTCTAAATCGGACGCTCCTGCTCACTGTTCGCTCGAAGAGTTCCCTCTTCTAGACTCCATTTCATTGAAGAAATTATTTTCTAAAGTTACCTCAGGATCTCCCAATGACCCCGCACCTCCTCAGACCCTCGTTAAAGTCAGCGAGGCCATATGTCCTGTCCTCCTGGATGTCCTAAATTCGTCCATTATCTCCAGCTTGGTCCCTGCCCAGTGGAAATGTGTGATGGTTAGGGCCCTTCTCAAAAAGCCTACCTTAGACCAGAACAACTTGGCCAATTTCCGCCCTATCTCCCTTCTCCCTTGGATGAGTAAGTTGCTGGAGAGACACATCAATAACATCTTGGTAGATTATTTGGAATTCAATGGTCTGCTATGAGCCTCCCAGACGGGATTCCGCCCTCAACATGGTACCGAAACCGCTTTATTAGCGGTAACGGAAGAAACAAGATCTGTGCTGGACCAGGGAGGGAAGGTGGCCATTATATTATTAGACCTCAGTGCCGCGTTCGACACGGTTAACCATGCCACACTATTACATCGTTTGAGTGGCATGGGCGTGTCGGGCGCGGCCCTGGAATGGCTGACCTCCTTCCTGGATGAGCGCTTCTTCCAGGTGTTTGAGGGCGAGGCAATATCCTCGAAACATCCACTGAGCTGTGGGGTTCCTCAGGGCTTGGCCCTGAGCCCCACGCTCTTTAATGTCTACATGAGTCCTCTAGCAGGGATAGTCCATCCCTTCGGGGTGCGTATTGTCACCTACGCGGATGATACCCAACTGGTGGTCTCATTGGATCACACAGAGGGTTCATCCAACACCCTGGGGCCCTGTCTAGAGGCAGTAGCCAAGTGGATGCATTCTTCATGTCTCAGACTCAACGGGGAGAAGACAGAGATCATGCTACTGGGCAATCTCGCACCGACCACTCTGGTTCCCATCTGGCCCGCCTGCCTTGGCTCTCCTCCTTCTCCGAAACCCCAAATCAAGAGCCTTGGAGTCTGGCTTGATAAAGCATTAGATTTTTCTGTGCAGGCCACCAAAACTACCTCCACTTGCATTGGACTGCTGAGAATGCTCCGGAAGATCCTCCCATTGCTTCCTTTCCAGGCGAGGAGAATCATGGTTCAGGCCTTGATACTCTCCCGCCTGGATTATGGCAATGCGTTATACCTAGGAGCCCCGGCAGCAGTGATCAACAGACTCCAAGTCATACAAAATTGTGCTGCCCGACTTTTGTTTAACATCCCCCGCTGGCAATCAGCAAGGAAGGCCCTAAAAGAACTCCATTGGCTCCCAATAGCTGCCAGAACGCACTTCAAAGCTATGTGCATTGTGCACAAAGCATTTCACCAAACAGGCCCAGCTATCCTGCGCTCTTTGGTTGTACCCTACACTCATCGAGAACCCTTCGCTCCAGCGTCCTACATCTCGCCACCACAACTAAAGTCAATAAGGCTCGCTGGGGAGGCCGGGCTTTCTCACACATGGCGGCAAAGATGTGGAACTCGCTCCCGCCAAATATGCGGGAGATTAGCGACCGGATGGTCTTCAGGAAAACATTAAAAACCCACCTGTTTGCTAAAGTGTGCTAATTCTGCTATTGCTTACCACATTATTCAGTTCAAACGCTGCGAGGCCTTTGGGTATGTACGCGCTATATAAATATAATTTTTCATTTCATATTCTCCCCTATTATGTCTTTTAACATTGCTGTATACATCTTCCCTGCCTCTGAATCATCTGGTGTTTTAAATAACCCTTTCCCACCTGGTAACAGAAACACCCACGCGTAGTAAGATAAATCTGGCAGCCTTAGACGCCCTTTCTCGTATTGTCGTCTGAGCTTTTTCCATGAGATACGCACCCCTTTAGAGGCCCACATAAAACTAGATATTTTAGACTGTATTTTTTTTAACCATTCATCCTTGAAAGACAACGGAATATTCTGCAATAAAAACGTAAGTTTTGGGAGGACTATCATTTTTATGATGTTCACTCTCCCATAGATGGATAAGGGCAAGTGAGACCACACTAATAATAACTTCCCAATCTCCTTACATATCTTTTGATAGTTACTTTTTAATTTTCTCGGTGATTCTGATGATGGAGCAAGGATTCGCACGTAAAGCGACTTGTTCACATTCATGAACCTCGTTAACTTGTAATAGTACTAAACAATCCTGTTTGTCAATGATATTACACTTTTACAGTACACGCGGGTGTCCCAGAGACGCTTGCCTATGTGTCTATTAATCCTAACTCCGCTTGCATACTACAGATTGGCCGCTTCGCAGAAATTCAGTCTGCGCATGCGTCGGTCATACCCATGTGATGTGACGCACTCGCAGTTCTGGAGGGAGAGTTCGCTCATGCGCATTGTAGCTAATATGGCCGCTTGTTTGTAACCACGCGTTCTGTTTGCCCATGCTTCTTTGCATTTCTATCTATTTCTGCTTAACTCTTAACCGCTATAGTTATTATGAAGTAAGGGGTGCAGTGTAGATTATCATGGTGTACAGTGTATTCACTTTTTCTGTGTTTCTAATTTGTTTTCGCGTACTTTTCATGTACCGCGTATCTGGGGGCCTGGGAGTTGGGGAGCTTCTCCATCTTAGAAGTCTATGTGGACCCGATCACGTGATATGAGGACCGGGCCTTGCATCAGTGGAACTCAGCCAGCTGGCTACCGAAGCTGAGACGTTCCTGGGAAGATCACCTCTACCCCGGGAGAAGATGCTGAATTTCACCTAAAAATGTTACATTGTTTCTGTCCACTGTGTACTCTATTGTCCTCTTCTACACGTATGCCTGGGAACAGGAATGTAAGGGGTGGGTACTGTCATTTGAATATTTAATATGGGAACCCAGAATTTTAGGTGGTGACTATGACCTAACCACCTCTCCTGACCAATCGTAAGTTGGGACCTTGTCACTTGCAACATTTGTGGGTGGTCTGGGGACCCAAAAAGGGTATATCCAGCCTAGTTTAGTTAGGGAAAATTGTCCGACTTGTCCGAATAGCTGACCTGTCACCGACCCCACGACTCTATAGGTGATTGATACAGAGAGCTACGGAGCACTCTGTCCGAATTTTCCACAAACTCCAAGGGGTGGAAATAGTCTTAAGTGCTGGCGAAGCACTTTGCTGGGAGATTCGAGAACCCAATCGGGGTTACTGGCGGATTCCGTGCAGAGAGGGGGTAGCGCAGGCGTTGCATCCGAAGCTGCAGGTGTTGGTCGTGCCCTTTGGTGAGCCTAGTCCTGACCCAAAGTCCTGAGGGGTATCCTGTCCTGATTTTCCGTGAGCTGTACCTGCTCACCTACTGATGTCCTAAATCCTTGAGGGTCCTTGTCCTCGTCTTTTCCCGAAGCTGACCCGTGGCCAGGGTTAGTCCTCATTCCTGTCCTAGGTAAATATACTCGTGGGTGACCGTCTACTATCCTTTCCTTCTTGCTCTTTAATAAAGCCTCTATGCCCATGATATTCTCTCTGACCTCTCTAAAATTGCCTATGTTAACTGTTTATTAGTATGTTCCATTTTTTCCCCTTCCCATAGGACATATTGAAACTGCTTTTGCTTGAATAGTGTGATGAATATTATTGATGTTTAGGATCTAAGTTAGACAGTTTAAGATTAGGGTTTGAATCACATGTAGGCTTTGAAGCATTCACTGACTAATGTGGTATAAACTTATCGTCCCCAGTATAAGCCTGAAATTTAATAGCATGTTCCCTGTTACCCTTACCCAATAGAATTCCCATTCGCACTCAATGGTGCTTGCCATTATTCATAGTTATATCATTCTTGTAATCCTGATTATTGATGTTTTGATTTGCATCTGCCTTGTATTCATGTCACTTTAAATTTTAGTCCTTATATAAAACTCTTAAAACCCTTCAGGTGTCTGTGGTCTTTTGAAGGACTTACAAAGTGGTATTTAATGAATAGAATAAATGTTTAGAATCACCTTACTACCTACCCTCTAATAGCTCCTGATCTATCAGGAAGAGTAAGTGCCTGTGGTAAGTCAGGTGCCATGGTAATAGGGTTTCGTAGTACACCCTCAAAATACTGATGGTAGTGCGTAAACTTGCCAGACTCACAAAATATAGTATTCCAATCACGTCATGGGCCCAAGTGCGTGAAATCTGGTAAACTCAGAGCCGGGTGACCTGCGCGCTCTATCAGTATTTTCTGGTAGCAGAGGATGGTTAGGACTAGTTAAGATAGGTAGATAAGATAGTTGCTGTTGAACCGTGAAAGATAAAATGTGCTGCTGAATACATTTTTGCTGCTACATAAGGATTGTTATTTCATTTAAATGTCATAGAATAAGTTTATTATATTTCATGAAATAGTGAGTATATTACTAACCAATTGTGAGTAATTGTTTTTATGTTGTGGGGATCCCCGGGGAAAAGAAATAGCAAGTGGTGAGTAGAATCCACTTGGCTGTGAGGTCACTGGCTAGGAGGGAGATTAGTGCATGGTGAGGCAGAACTGGAAGCGCTAATTAGGACTTTCATAAATTCACGGATGTGTAAATGTTAGCTACCAATACCGTGGTGAAACTCCCGTTGTGATATCACCTAGTAAGGGTCACAGGCGGCAGGAGTAATAGGTTCTTTGGAGCTTGAATGACAGCAAGGGAGGACATTGGTGAAAATTGACTTAGTATATATCCCGGAAAGAAGTGGATTAGTCAAAAGAGTACCAGGTTCTCTATTGCTTGTGTGAAAAGGATAGGCAGAAGAGATCTATCCGTAGTGAATGAAAAGTAGACAAAAGTGGTTTACTTGCAGTAAAAGAAAAACCCTCTTTCTTTTTAAAACCTTCAAGCACAGCGGCGAACGTTATACATTGTTAACTAAAATCCGCATTTGCACTTTAAGAAAAATTCAAAGTTTCCGTTACCTTGTGAAGGAGGGAGTCGGTCGCAAGGCTGCGCTGACGTCACTCCGTGCCGCGCTGGTATTGGTTGAGCCAGCGGGTGTGTAGCGAAGCCAGACTTGTAAGGGAGGGGCGAGTGCCGAAGAGTGAGACCGCGTCTCACGAAAGGGCCGCGCACCCATTGGTCAACAGATTTTGCAACCTCAGTGCTGATTGGTTGCTGTGAGTTGAAAGACGCGTTAGCATTGGAAGCCCATACGTAAACAAAATTAATCAATCCGAGCTTGAGGATAGTTTGGAGAGGTGTATGTGGTATCCCGAATTCTTACCTAATCCGCAGAACCTAGGTTTTCATAAGGAGCAGATGCTAAGAGGTAGACCTTACAATATGTATGGAGGAAAGAGAAAATTGACTCTTGCCGAAAAGATCAAGAATTATTTCAAGAAAGACAAACCCATTAGAACTAGGGAGGGTGTGATCATTCCACCTCCTAATACTCCCGCATCCTTTATGATGTTTGAAAAAGGGTATCATACCTGTGTGTGGTTGGAAAATTGGGTAAAGTACACTGAAGATGACGGAGTCCTGGCATTTCCCCTCGATGGTACTTTTAATGGTAGAATCCTGTTTAACTTGAGAACCCGAATGAATAAATTACACCCCCGACCCAGATTAACACAGTATGAAGATCTAGAGGAATGGGAGATTGAGGCTCTAGAGCGAGACCGACCCCGAATGGATAAGGGAGTGAGTAAATGGTATCCAAAATTACAGCGAGAAACAAAAGAGCAAAAGATGAAGCAGTGGAGACAGAATATGATGGTTGAGGGACTGTTCCCGATGCTTGGGGTAACCGAACAAGCAGGAGGGAAAAAGACAGAGAAAACACGACACCTAATGACCATGGGGGATTCAGAGGATGAGTATCTGGAGGATTTAATAATGAAAAATCCACCTCCTTATGCTGAAGCGTCAGGAACCTTAAGTTCGAAAAATCCCTTTTTTCACCATCCCAGAAGTAGAAGGGCTAGTGAGACAGATGTAATGGGTACTGGCAGCAGACCCAGTAACTTTTGTAGACCTAGTACCGCAGTCCCAAATTACCGACCTTTTGGTGAAGATAGACCAGGGTCAGCCACCCCCACTGCCCCGAATATATACCCTCCTTTGGTGCCCCAAATAATGCATGACAACTCGTCAGAAAGAGTGTTACAAGAACGAGAACGAGATGCCCTGATTAAGCAGCGAAATGATCTAATTCAGACTATAGCTCAGATACATCCCAGTCCTGACGCCCTGACAATCCCTGTAACTATTGGTCCTGCTATACCCCTTTACGGGGATAGGCAGGCTAGCCCAAAAACTCCAGTCATTACTCCAATCCCAGCACCCCCAAGAAAAGAGCCACTCGTCGTTGATGATCAGGCGAGTGAATGTGAGTCTGTAATCTCCCTAATGGATCTGCCCATAAGGGAGCCTGGGATCAGCGAATCTCGGGCAGGGAGTCAGGCTAAGGCAAAGGAAGTCCTAATCGAAACAACATCAGGAATCCGGAGTGCCACAGTGGTGACTCCAGAGGAACTAGATAGATGGACTAAAGAAATGGACCGAGAAACTTCCCCGCCCAAACCTTTGGATATTTACAGGCTAAGGGTAGAAATGGAGGAATTAATGGCCGGAAATGTAGGATTAGACAGATTAAATACTCTTAACGAAGAAGAGTTGCTGTTTATCAGCAAAAGCCTTACCCGGAATACTAGAGTGCTCCATGAAAAACTAATGGACACTGCTGCGGACATGGGAATTGACGTAAGTCGATCAAAAGTCTTGCAGAAACCCTATAGAGCAGAATTCTCAGACAAAGATTTAGAGAACATGAATGTGTCAGGGAAGAAAACTCAGATAAAGGAATTGCTGAATATACTGCAGAAATGGGGAGATCCAGATAAATGGAAAGCCAGGTGGGCAAAGAAAAAGGAAGATAGTAGGGTAAAACCAAAAGCTTCTGAATACGTGCTAAAAGAAGTAAGTCAATCAGAAAAACTGTATCCCATGAGGGAAGTGCCAGGTGGGAAATATGTACATGTCCCGTTGTCCCGACAAGACATTGTGTCTTTTACCAATGACTTCCCAAAATTGAGAGAGAAGCCAGTGGAGTGGTATAGGCAGGTGGAGCGATTTGTGAAAGTCCAGAAATGTCTCCTAAAGGACCTCGATGGGTTCTTTGACATTGTAGTTCCTGTAGATTTATGGACTGACTGCAAGATAGCAATCGATTGGCCCAGTGATGAATATACAAGGGACTCCCGAACTGGAGCCCCTTCCCCAGATGTAATGAGAAAATATGACCAAGTCATACAATACCTAAAAGGAAAGGTACCAGCAAAAGAAACAGATTGGACCCGAATAGATAGAACTACCCAGGATCATAATGAAACGGTGCATTCTTATTATGAAAGACTATTACAGGTATTCAAGACATACAATGGAATCGATAATTTTGAAATGAAGGATATGACTCATTTCATTTATCGATTTGTGTTGGGTTTGAGACCGGAAATATCCGAGTGGATTAGAGACAATAAAATCTGTTGGCAGGGAAACCCCATAGATGATGTCCTCAAGTACGCTAAGTACTGCGAGGATGAAATGGAGAACAAAAAGAAGGCCCTGAAGGAAAAGGTGATGTGGGCACAAGTAAAATTGGCCGAGCAACAAGAGAAGCAGTTAAGCAAATTGAATAGTAATGCTCCAAACAATAACTCTGGGGGGGGAGGGAAACCTCGAGTAAAAATGAGTAAAGAAGAGGCCAAGAAGAAGTTCCCCTGTCACGGGTGCGGGCAGATAGGGCACTGGAGAGACGAGTGTCCACATTTGCAGGCTGGTAATGCCCCCATAAATGGTTTAAATCCACAAGTGCAGAAAGAGGGGCCACGAAAGAATCAGCAACAGGTATATCCGCCTCCATTGCCTCGGGCGCCTAGACCTAACTACAAGAATCAGGCACAACAGAATGAGAGGGTTGAAGTATGGGAAGGACAGAATGAGAGAAATCCAGCAACTTCGCAATACCTGTTAAATGATACATTCCTCTGTGATGAACCATACTGATGGGGCCTGAGGGGGGAGGAAGGGGAGTGCGTGCTTGGTGCCTCCCTACCGGTAGACCAGACAGGGCCATACATTGAAGGAAAGGTTGAAGGAAATGATGTCACCTTTCTGTTGGACACTGGTGCTACCCGTTCGACTGTGAGAACAGTGGACGTTCCCAACCTACCCCTCTCGGGAGAAGCGATCCAAGTAGTGGGCGTATCAAATCAGATAATTAGTACTCCTGTAACTGAACCAATGGAGATTTCCATAGGAAATTTCAAAGAAATGCACAGATTTGTTGTTTGCGACTCCAGTCCAGTAAACCTACTGGGACGAGATTTGCTGTGCAAAATGAACTGTACCATCTTTTGCACACCAAAAGGCGTTGAAATTCAGACCCCAGATGAAGATGGCCTGTACAAATTAATGTTGCTAAGACCCGATGCAGCAGTTAAAACTCTGACCATTCATGACTTACCTGAAGAACTCCAGCAAAGGGTGATACCAGAAGTATGGGATTTCACCGGGAGAGATGTAGGATTGATGGAAAATGTGGACCCAGTTAAAATAGCCATTAAACCCAATGCTACCTATCTGAAAACCAGATAGTATAAAATGAGTGCAGAGGTAAAAGCTGGAGTCGCCCTGGAAGTAAACAGGTTGTTGGAAGCAGACATTATACAGGAAGTAATGAGCAGTCCTTGTAATTCACCCATAATTGGAATTAAAAAGCCTAGTGGAAAGTACAGGGTAGTGCAGGACCTGCGAAAGGTAAACCAGATTGTTGTACCTTGCTGTCCGATTGTGCCAAACCCTGCAGTGATCCTGTACCAGATCCCATGGAATGCGGAATGGTTCACGGTCATAGATTTGTGCCACGCGTTCTTTTCCATCCCATTGCATCCAGACAGCAAATTTCTTTTCTCGTTTGAGTTTGACAGTCATGTCTACGTCTGGAATCGTGTCCCCCAGGGGTACACAGAAAGCCCCTCAATATTTAATCAGATTCTAAAAAGATGCCTTGAATCTCTAGTTCTACCAAAAGAGTCTGTCTTGGTCCAGTACATAGACAACCTTCTAGTGGCGTCTAAGAGTCAAAGCGACTGTGTTACTGATACCATTGCCCTGCTAAATCATTTGGGAAAAGGAGGACATAAAGTGTCGCCTGACAAATTGCAGTACTATAAAAAGTCAGTGAAATATCTGGGGCACCAGATAGAAAAAGGTGTCAGGAAAGTCACTTCCGAAAGAGTTAGAATAATTCGAGATATGGAATTACCCAGAACCCAGAAGGAAGTCAGAATGTTCCTAGGAGTTGTAGGGTACTGCAGACAGTGGATTGTGGGATTTGCTGTTTTGGCCAAACCTTTGATAAAAATGACCAAGAAAGGAGTAGATGATCCAGTCAGCTGGGATGACGAAAGCATGACAGCCTGGATAAAGTTACGAAATTGTCTGTGTTCTGCTCCTGCACTGGGAATGTCTGATTACTCCAAGAACTTTGAATTGTTCTGAGATACACGAGACAATTGTGCACTCTCAGTCCTAACACAAGAACATGGTCTGACCAGACGCCCAGTGGCCTACTTTTCGGCCACTCTGGACCCAGTGGCTGCTGGGTTACCTGGGTGTCTGAAAGCAGTGGCTGCTACTTGCACGAGTTTGGAACAAAGTGAAAACATTGTCCTGGGACATCCTATAACTGTTTATGTTCCACATTCAGTTGTGATCCTGTTAACTCGAACCAAGACCCAGTATCTCACACCTAGTCGGCTGACTAAGTATGAGAGAATTCTTATCGGTGCAGAAAATGTGATAATTTCCCGATGTAATATTTTAAACCCTGCAACCCTGTTGCCCCTCACCCAAAATGCAGAAGTGGAGGGCGAAATTGAGCATAATTGCATTGACTTAACTGAGTTTAGCACCAAACCACGTCCTGATAGAAAAGAAACGGCCCTTCCTATAGAGGACCTAGTGATGTTTGTGGATGGCTCCTGTTTGAGACATGAGGATGGCGGGTTGAGTGCTGCCTATGCTGTAGTCACACTGGAAACGACCCTAGAGGCATCCTATCTAAGTGAAATAAAATCTGCCCAAGTAGCCGAGTTAATAGCATTAACCAGAGCTTGCAAACAAGGGAAAAATAAAAGAGTAACCGTATACACTGACAGTCAATATGGTTACGGGGTTGTTCATGACTTCGGCCAGCTATGGTTGCAAAGAGAATTCATGACTTCCTCAGGTACCCCTATCAGAAATGGAAAAGTGGTACAAAACCTACTGGAAGCAATCCAGTTACCCAAAGAATTGGCGGTAGTCAAATGTGCTGCTCACAAATCTGGAAATGATGATGTGACAGCCGGTAATAGATATGCTGACCAAATTGCCCAGTATTGCGCCCGATACAAAATGTCCCTAAAAATCAAATTATGGGGAGGCGGAAACAGCTGCCAACTTATGGTGTTTGAGAATGTATCAACTTGGAGGGAACTGAAAGAGTTGCAGCATGCAGCAGAGGAGGAGGAAAAGCAAAGATGGGAGACTGAGGAATGTCAGCTCAGGGAAAGAGATGGTGTTATGGTTGATAAGATGGGTGTGCCTGTATTGCCAGATAGCATGGCTACCCCAATGGCCCGGATGATACATGGAGATACCCATATTGGGAGGGATGCAATGTGCCGCATGTTTCACCAAGTGTTCTATAACTCAAAATTCAGGAACATTGCGGATATGCTTTGTCAGAGGTGCTTAGTGTGTCAGCAGTTCAACGCAGGGAAGAGGACTGTAGTAGAACAAAGTACCATTGGAAGGGCAGAAGGTCCCTTTGTCAGACTGCAGGCTGACTTTATTCAGTTGCCCATGTGCAAAGGATATAGATATGTCCTGGTAATAGTTTGCCTATTCTCAAGATGGGTGGAAGCATACCCCGCAAAGAAAAATGATGCCCTTACCGTAGCCAAATTGTTACTCAGGGAGCTAATACCTAGGTACGGTTTTCCAGAGACAATTGAAACAGACTGTTGCGTGTTTATCTAGATTCCTGATCGATACTGTGACCTTATGCCCCTATTCGGCAATAAATCCATTTATTCCCTATATTGGCATAACCGTTCAAGTGCGATATTCAGAAAGTCATCTCTGGCCTCACACGAACAGAGCCACATTCCAGAATAGTTCTCTGCCACTTCCTTTGCAACCAATTAGTGCAATGACAGAGCAGAAGTCACTATCTGATATTCCTAGATTAACACTCCGAGTTCTTCAACAAGATAAAAACTCAGCAAACCTGGAAATCCCCGCTTGCTGTGTTTTGATTAGTAATGGAACTCTAATGAGCAACTGATAGCTATCACTTCCTAGTGACATCTTTAATTGACGTCTTATGTCCAGCAAACTTACGTCAAACCAGGCACCTGTCAGGTATAAATATTACCAATGTTGCCTTAAGCAATCGCTGGTGTCCAATTGCTGTTGTATGCTGTATGCAGTACGCTGATGCTGCTGCTGTCCCGTTGGTGGTGAAGCTACTGATACCATTATCGCTGCTAAAGCGCGAACGATGGTGTGGTGAGCTTAGGAGCTGAACAGCCGTCCCTCTGCGAAGAGCCCAGCAGATGCCAAGCTGCCCGTGGACGCTGTCCCCCCTCCTCCTCCTCGACGCGCTGAAGAGAGACGCTGCCTTTCTCCTGCAGAGAAATCCAGCTCCAGCGTTTCTGGTGTACCCTTGCGGGTGACTGGAATACCGAGACCCCCTGAAGGAGATACCAGACGTCCATCATTCTATTCAGAGGTATGGTGTTGACTAAACCCTTAGTGAGAATTCTTGAAGCAAACCTTGGCAAAACCAACTTAACTTAAAGCTACTTACTTACTCCCCTTCCACGTGTTAGGCTTAGGTCAGGCACACTGGGGTAGGCGTAGTTAGAAGCACCAGTTGAGTATTTTAGCCTAATTATATATGACTGTATATATGTTTTATTACTTTTAAACCATTGTATGGCTAAGAAACCATATCAATGCTTTTACAGTATTATTTCGCAATACTTATCTTACTGTACGTACTTTTTATAATAACAAGTCTTGCAATTGTGGCAATACATTTCTCTTGTACGAGAAGAAAGACTGTTCAATAAATGTTAACCCTTTATTGACAAACGCCCGTCTCTCTATTCTCTACATATTATGAAAGTAATCTGCATTAATCTGACTGAGTGAAATACCTGTCTATTGTTTCACACAACCCTAGAGATTGACTCTTAATCTGAGGAGCAAAGTTGTCATGTTGCACGGTTGTTGGAAAACTGAATCCCTTCTTGTCTGTGCCAGGGAAGCTGATCACTTCCTATGCAGAGAAGAAAGTTTCCAGTGACCTCTGAGCTAGTTGGTAACAAACCCAATTAAGTTTAGCATAGTCAGTAGAGGCCTGGAAGATCCGCACTTCTACGTCGATACTACTGTTTATGTTATTCCAATGCGCAGGGCCTAGTGGGAAACTAGGAACTACACTACATGGCGCCCAACGTTTGGTAAGGCGATAAACTAACGCAAGACGTTAGAGTAACTCAGTTGTGCATATTTCACACAGACCCCTTTCTCCCCTAAATACTCCAATAGACGTCTGGAGTGGGTGAAAGGTTAAAATCCGCCCGAACTCAGTAGGAAGAGATTCCTATGTAAAGCTCTGGTTTATTCAACGTTGAAGGATACAGTGTTCCAAAATATTGTGCACCTAATCTTTGTCTCCTTGGAGACCTATTCTGCAAAGCCTGCATTTATAAAAAATGACAGACAGTGAAGAAGAAAGGGAAGCAGTTAGACTGGCAACCCTACTAATAGAGGAAGACTCGAGTCTCCTACAGACTGACCCGGATGCAATTATCATCCCGGTCCACTTAAGAAAATCTATAACGTTAAAACTTATAGAAAACGGATTGGCACCACAAGGTGGTACAGTAATTTTCGTGATAGAGGCTCACGAATATTGGCAGACAGAGGTATTCTATTCATGGATAAACTTTCCAGCGGCAAACGCTACAACAAAAGAGTTTCACTATTACAAAATAGAGGAACCTCCGGAAGAGTACGCTCCTTTCGAGGAGATTGAAATTCCACTTAAATTCCAAGAGCACCTGCTCTGGTTTAATGGCGCCCTAAAACATAATGATCACATTACCAGGCTCGGTCCACTAGCTAGACCAGGAGCAACGTGGCCGGTTCTAGCCAGCTACACACCACATCCTGACATTGCAAAAATGTCAAAGGAAGAGCTGTTAGTACAGCTAAAAACATTAATTAAAATACATAAGCAATTAGTCCAATATGTAATGCGGACTGCAACAGTCCAACCAGCTGTTAATGTACCACAGCTGACCCCTCATCAGGGGAACACTAATAAAATTACACCACAGAACATACAATCATGTCTTGATAAAACACCCGTAAAACGGGAACAAATTCCTTTCTGGTTAGCACAGAAAATCACTCAAATAGAGGCAGTATTTCCTGATCCTACCCCTATAGAGAAACACAGAATCTTGACAATCTGCCTTCCTATGGGAATCGCACCACACGTGGAGGACTGTGACACTTGGGGTACAGTCTTTGCTTCCATTTACACAAAACACACGGTGTTCCGTCTATGGCGGTAATACCAGAAGTGCTAAAACAGATTCAAAATGAATACGGTCCAGAGCCCGCTTTAACTCTTGGTATGAAATTACTGAAAGACTTCAAGCAGGTCTCGGCTATATTATTAGCCAACATAAAGGGAGAAGCAGCATCTGTGGCGATCCGCCAGAAGTTGAGGGAAACAGATATAAAAGATCAGCCAGTTGAGCTTGCAAAAATCATAGAAAAATGCTATGAAGAATTAGGTAGAGACAGCTTGGGTGGAAAACCGGTAAAGCCCCAACTGCTCGAAAACCCTGAAAAATTATTTATTAAAAATAATTTAAACACTCCTAAAAAGAGCTGGGATGGAAATAAACAATCCACTCCCAAGGAAAAAGTTTTCCAGTCCAGAGGAAGGTCTCCTCGACGGAGGGAAAGAACTCCGATTCGAGAACACCAGTCTCCCCAGAGGGAGCCCTCTGAGAAGAGATATAACCTTAGAAATAGGGATAATTTGAAAAAACCTGATAGATATCAAAGTATTGATACACGTCCCTCTCGATCTTTTCCACAGAATTCGGAAAGAAGAGGACGGTCAGACCCAGGAGAGCACACCAAGTCCAAAGACAACGAACCTGCTCAGAGTAAAAAATCTCAATTTCAGAAAAAGAAGGTAGCGAGTATTAGAGTAATCAACCATGCCGAGAATACTGAGGACACAGTTGAAAAACGGGGAGTGGGCATTGACAATGTTAGACAGTGCAGCAGAAATCAGTATAGCGCGCAAGATCTTGATGAGTCATCTGGAGACAGTGGACACGAATGAATACATTCAGGTTGAAACTGCCGACACCAGACTTAGCGAGCCCCATAAGATACACGAAATAACATTGCGTATAGAGGGTGATAAGACTAGGAAAATAAAGGGTCTATTTTGGGATAAACTCTCAAAAGGCTATGATATTCTGTTAGCTGAAAAAGATTGGCCCCCAGAGTTTGTCAGGGAGTGCCCTCGTGGCGAACAAGTGATTATGCCTGCCTTCTCGAATCACATTCCGATTCACAAAAAATATATTTATGCAAGGAAATGGGCAGTAGCCCAGGCACCTGCATTATATAAAAATCATGTAGGATGGGATGAGGACTCAACTCCTCACAAAATCCAATTACAAAGTGAACCAACTGCCCAACGGCAGTATCCCATTAAGCAAGAAGCTAAAAAACAAGTCAGGGAGATCTTAGATCAACTTGAATACCAGGGGGTGATTGAAACATGCACCTCTCAAATGAACAATCCTTTGTTTCCTGTCTCGAAGCCAGACAATTCATATCGTCTAGTTTTGGACTACAGACATCTTAATGCATGTTGCAAAACTTTTGCAGCACAAAACTCGCATAGTGCAGCCCTAATGAATAATATAGTTAGGAAAAAATATAAAACGACATTAGACATATCTAATGGTTTCTTTTGTCAAAACATTGCACCGGAAAGCAGATATTTGACCGCTTTCTCTGCATTTGGGTCGCAGAAAAAATTCTGTCGACTCCCACAGGGGTTCAAGAACAGCCCAGGACTATTCTCAGCTAGAGTAACAGAGTTACTACAAATATATGATGATGAGGCATTATCTTACGTAGATGATATCTATCTCACAGACGACGACTTGGATACTCACTTGAAAAGAGTGAACACCATTATACTTGGGTTCGCAGCAGAGGGTTACAAATTCAACTTTAAAAAGTCTCGAATTGCCCATCTGACAGTATTATTTTTAGGATACGAATTATCAAGTGAAGGGAAAAGCCTAGCGGACAACTTCTTAGAGAAGTGCGCTGTACTCCAAGCTCCAAAAACACTGAAGAATTTACAATCCATTCTAGGTTTTCTGAATTTCGGAAGAACTTACATTCTAAATTACGCAGAGAGGGTTAAACCTCTCTACGAACTAATTAAACCTGATTTTAAACAAATCAATTGGACTCAAAAACACACAGAAATTTTGAGATCACAGCAAACAGACATGTTAGCAAAAACTAAATTAGATACACGTGACAACACAATCGATCTTGTAATCCGAGTCATCCCAGGAAGATGCGGATTCACGTACCTAACCTCTAATGAGGGAGAAAAGGTACCTATTTCAAATAAATCTCACTTGTACACACAAGCAGAAGAAACATTCAGTCACACAGAAAGAACTGTGAAAGCAGTGCAAATCGCATTAGCAAATGAAAGAGAACTAGCACACGGCAAACGGATTAATATCCTCACAGCGGAATCCGCCTTCGAGGCGCTATTCAGCCCAGTAAACCTGCCTACAGTGTCACTGGATCCGAAATGGATACAGTGTGTAGATTCTCTAGGAGCGGAAGATGTGAAATACTATTTCGCCCCGCAATTCGAAGAACTGAATGATTTAGAATATGAAGAAGAGTATCCTCTGCCAATCGACCTTCTGCCTCTCCCACAGTACGCCTGTATAATCTATACAGATAGATTTGCACAGCATTTCAACGTAGAGAGCAAATCCTACGATGCAGCATGTGCGATTATTAAAGGTCGTTGGCTGTGCGGTAAATTCAGACCGAAAGTAACAAAAACTGAATCATTGAGAAACTGTTCGGTTCAGAGAACTGAAATCAGATGTTTAAAGATGGCGCTCAAAAATGCAGAACGTGAATTCCCGACACTTATCGTGTGCGATTCTCATTTTTGCGTCAACTCTTACAACAATAAACTGCAGAGGTGGATTGAAAACGATTACAAAGATGACACAGGTGCCACAATAAAGCATAAATTGCTCTGGAAACAGGTAGCTCTTTTACACAAAGAACTACAAAAGACTCACATGATTCACGCACAGAGTCTTCAACGTGATGGCGTTCACGTTGCAGGGAATTCATTGGCTAATACAGCCATAGCGGAAGCAACTAAACCGGCTTCCGTAGCCACAAAAAAGCGTACAGAAAAATACATAGACGGGGAAACCATGCTGGCAGTAAAAACGACCGTAAAAGGCGACTGTGCAGCACTACCCGTGAACTATCCACTCAATTATGCATACGTAATCGATGCAAACTCCGTTCCTTTTGCTCGAATCCCTGGAGTGGGGGACAGAGTAATTCCAAACAGGAGCAGGAGGGGCTTCCTCTTACTGGAAGCACACATGGGGTTGGGTCTGACACACCAAACAATTAAGGATTCTCTGAAAGAATTACAATCAGAGTACTGGTGGCCAGGAATGAGCATAGATATTCAATGTTTTGCTCAAAATTGTGAAAACTGCAACAGAGATCGCAGTAATGAACAGGCCAGTGTAGTTTCAGGATCCCTGCTAGACAGCATAAGGCGGTCTATCTGCGCAATCAAAGAAGAGAAGCGCATCCCATTGTACACAGTTAAGGCTAAACACACTTAAAAATGTGGCCTCCAGCGCTCGGCTGACGCTAGAACGGTTATAAAAGATCTGCGAGTCTTTATCGGCACATACGCAATTACCACGTTCCATTCTGACCAGGGTCCTGCTTTTAGCTCTCGAGCTTATAAGGAGGCCATGGCCAGCATGGGAATTGGGTTGCGGTATTCTTGTCCGTCGCACCCCGAAGGGAATAGTGTGGTAGAAAGAAAAAACCGGGACATAAAGCGATCTATAACAGCGAAGGTATTAGGTTCATGCGCTGGGTGGGTCAAACATTTAATAAGTGTCCAGACTAGTCTTAATAACTTGCCAAGAAATTCTCTAAAAGGTTTCAGCCCATACGAACTATTGTTCGGAATTAGAATGAACATTCAGGACCTCGATAGTCAGATGTCAGTGGTACAAGAAAAAACAACGCACTTTGATGTAAAGGATCGTTTGGCTGTTTTACAGGAACTGAATGAAACAAGAAAATCCTTAAGCAACACAAAGTTAAAGCAACAGCCATCTACCACTGACGAGGCACCACAAGCAACAGCCCCAGCAAGGCCTGTCTGGATTCCAAAGATTGGGGATCTAGTCAGAGAAAAGATCGCGGTGAAGAAGGAATTTGGGCCTTCTTACAGAAAAGCAGTACCTGTCTTGGCAGTCACCGGAACAAGATCAGTAGTACTACCGCCCCTTGCTGGTAAAAAGGAGAACAGAGTCGTGTCTATCGACCTGGTAAAACCACAAGCATGTGGCCTATAATCAACAGTAGGCCCAGTGGACTCCCGAGAAACAACAGAATACCCAAACTTGCAACAATCCAAGAGGTTCAAACTGAAAGACTAATCACATTCGATCAGCCTGCAGTGCACAGTGAAGGACTATGCAATAATGCCATGGAACTCGTGCCTCTTGAGACACAGATTGAAACAGTTCGTCAAGAAACACCAGTCTACAATAATGTGGCATCAGAAAATGCTACTGAGAGACAGATTGATAATCCAATCCCAACAATTGACAGAACTGCCTCTGGTTATTTCATCAACTTCGACAAACTTCTCTGAAGATCAAAAGGACCCCGAAGTGATGCCAGAAACAAAAAAGACTTTTAAAGAAAAAGCAACGGAACTCTTTCATCAACTAAAGGAAATCTACCTTATTTCACCTTGGTTAGAGTTCTGGTTCGGTCTAGGTGTATTTTTCCTCCTGCTTTGGCTCATCATGGTACTTTGTTTGGGAAAATTCATTGAGGGAAAATATAGTACAATGGACACAGCAAATCAGAACATCAACCTAGTCCTCAAACCACACAGATCATCCCATGTGAAGAAAAGAGAACTGTCAACAGTAAATGTCACAGCAATTCCAATACCTGGTGGGGTAGTATGGGAGAAAACTGACTATGAGATCTATGGTCCGGTCGAAATCCTGAAGTATCCCCATCAACTGAAGGTTTCCTTAAGTGACTTTGTAAAACCTAGTACATTCTCTGATGATTGGGACTTTAACAGTATTAATGACATGATGTCTGATTTAGTAATGTCAGCTAGATTCACAGATCATGATTATTTACAAGGTTCATCTAGTTATGAGCAGACATTTTGCTACACACATTATGGTGATCATTACTTGCATAAATCTGCACAGACTAGAAATGTTTTTATGTATAATCAATGGGAACATTGTGCTACACCACCTAAAAGCAGTTCTAAAGCATTTTTTGAGAAATTCAAATACTTCTCAGGGTTTAACACTAGTGATGCAGAAACATTTTATTACAAACTGTTAGATAAAACAGGAATGAAAACAATGCTGACAAATTCTAAATTGATATATTCAGAAGCATTTTATGAAAAAATGATGACATTTGGTTTTGATTATTGGAAAAATAACATTGAAACGAAAACCATTTGGGGTACAAAAGATTGGCAGGTACAAGGCCTTGAAGCACTATTTAGAACCTGCATGATACCAGAACAAATGATGTTTTTAAATGACACAATACACCAAACATCCTGTCTTGGCCTAGCTAAGATCAAAGACCTTAAAAAACTGTCTATTCCAAAGCCAATACCTGAAAATACAACTACAGATATTGTGTTAGACTTGTCACAAATTTTACATTTTAACAGAACACATCCTGATGGGAAAAAGTGATTAATCTGGCCTACTGACACAAACAGCTGTCAAGATAGATTCCTGAATAAAACACAGGGGTTAAAAATGACCAGACAAGACCCGAGATACTCCCAGAGACAACAACCAGGGTATTAATTTACACGGAGCATGTGATGGAAATTCAAACAACCTTTCAGCCACCAGCTTGTCACACCTGCAACTCAGATAGAGCCCTTCTTTATGCAACTCGCAAACGGGAGTTACATTCTTAGAACGGATCACAGATGTTGTGGCCTTGTGCCAGGGAAAAGTTATCTAGTAAGAGTAACATCCATGGTCAAATGTTGTATGCAGGCATTGTTTCCGAGTGGGCCTGCAGACACAGTGACTCCCATCTGGCCTCGTCTGAATCTCTATTCTATACAAATTGATACTTTAAGCAAAATGAAGTCTGTGCTTTTGCAGACGACAGTGCCCATAACGTCATCAAAAGAGACGTATGATCTTCTAGTTGCAAGGACAGCTACTGAAGTTCATGAACTTTTATCAACAAATTGCCCCGTGCATTTCGTAGAAATGCTTAGCCAACTCCTTAACATGTCTAGTGCCACAGGCATCCCAGGCATATTTAAGATTTTTACGGGACTGCTAACACCTTTTCAAGCAATTTTGGGAATCGTTCCTAATTTTGTTCACTCTGTTTTTGGCGGCATACCCTTATTTTTGTGACTTGTAGCAGGGATTTTATTTTTGTCCATCCTGCTTCGTTATGGCAAGCCAAAACTCAGACATATTCCCATGGGAATGGAAGAGACAATCCTAGCAATGCGCTACCGGGACAAGATAACTAACGTCCTTGGATTGGCCAGGCTGAGAGATCTAAACATGACCTGGTTCCTTTCATTCAGACCTATATGGCAGAACTGTATCTTACCGGTACTTAGATGTATGCTATGCGGAGATGAGTGCGTGTTGGACATCTGTCTTTCACTTCCATCAGCAGTACCAATGGACGTCGATACTTTGCACAGTCCGATAACGGCTCACGCATTGTGTTGTCCCCAGCGGCTACCAATCCTGATGACGGCATTCGTTGAGACTCCTGTGCTACGACTAGGTGGTAACAGTGGAGCGAGTGACAAAAGCAACATCACCCAGGTACGACCTTCTGTGAGCATTGCTGATCCCGACTATGATGACAGCAATCATTCTCACACCTGCCAAGTTACAGCACTATCGAATTTGGTTGAACTGTCACCTGAATTTGTAGACCAATTCTTTGAGAGCCTGTCTGATATGATGTTCTCACCCGAACAGAAACAATAACTTTAGAGAAGCTTTCCGACACACAGCGTTCCCATGAACTCTGAATTCGGCCTTCAGTTTTGATCAACAAAAACTGCTAAAAGCGTTGGAACTCTATTTCCCCGTTCAAGCAATTAATTTTTTTGAATTGAACATTTTTAATATTGACCTTTTTTTTTTGTCACGAACAATTCTTTGCTTAAGGTAAAAACTATTCCTAGAGAACAGAAGCTTCACACTTCTATTTCTAAACACATCTAGAGACAAAACAACTTTACATCAGCCTCTAGCACATGTTATTGCAATGCATTTATATGTGATGATTTATCTCGCCCTTCTTCTGTTTCAGAGATATTTCATGTGTAATTCTTTTTGCATAATCGTTCATTGATTTCATATGCAATAATTTTTGAATGATTTCTATGCTTCAAAAACGTACAGTACCTAAATTTCACTTATTACATTATACGCCTATTTCAAATGCATTTATGTATTTTGGGGTGGGCAATGTTACACATGCATCTAATTGCTCTAGTTTTAGTAATTTGATGGACATGAACCCGTGGAGTGGGTGTTGCGTGTTTATCTAGGTTCCTGATCGATACTGTGACCTTATGCCCCTATTCGGCTATAAATCCATTTATTCCCTATTTTGGCATAACCGTTCAAGTGCGATATTCAGAAAGTCATCTCTGGCCTCACACGAACAGAGCCACATTCCAGAATAGTTCTCTGCCACTTCCTTTGCAACCAATTAGTGCAATGACAGAGCAGAAGTCACTATCTGATATTCCTAGATTAACACTCCGAGTTCTTCAACAAGATAAAAACTCAGCAAACCTGGAAATCCCCGCTTGCTGTGTTTTGATTAGTAATGGAACTCTAATGAGCAACTGATAGCTATCACTTCCTAGTGACATCTTTAATTGACGTCTTATGTCCAGCAAACTTACGTCAAACCAGGCACCTGTCAGGTATAAATATTACCAACGTTGCCTTAAGCAATCGCTGGTGTCCAATTGCTGTTGTATGCTGTATGCAGTACGCTGATGCTGCTGCTGTCCCGTTGGTGGTGTAGCTACTGATACCATTATCGCTGCTAAGGAGCTTAGGAGCTGAACAGCCGTCCCTCTGCGAAGAGCCCAGCAGATGCCAAGCTGCCCGCGGACGCTGTCCCCCCTCCTCCTCCTCGACGCGCTGAAGAGAGACGCTGCCTTTCTCCTGCAGAGAAATCTAGCTCCAGCGTTTCTGGTGTACCCTTGCGGGTGACTGGAATACCGAGACCCCCTGAAGAAGATACCAGACCTCCATCATTCTATTCAGAGGTATGGTGTTGACTAAACCCTTAGTGAGAATTCTTGAAGCAAACCTTGGCAAAACCAACTTAACTTAAAGCTACTTACTTACTCCCCTTCCACGTGTTAGGCTTAGGTCAGGCACACTGGGGTAGGCGTAGTTAGAAGCACCAGTTGAGTATTTTAGCCTAATGTATATATGACTGTATATATGTTTTATTACTTTTAAACCATTGTATGGCTAAGAAACCATATCAATGCTTTTACAGTATTATTTCGCAATACTTATCTTACTGTACTTACTTTTTATAATAACAAGTCTTGCAATTGTGGCAATACATTTCTCTTGTACGAGAAGAAAGACTGTTCAATAAATATTAACCCTTTATTGACAAACGCCCGTCTCTCTATTCTCTACATATTGTGAAAGTAATCTGCACTAATCTGACTAAGTGAAATACCTGTCTATTGTTTCACACGACCCTAGAGATTGACTCTTAATCTGAGGAGCAAAGTTGTCATGTTGCACGGTTGTTGGAAAACTGAATCCCTTCTTGTCTGTGCCAGGGAAGCTGATCACTTCCTATGCAGAGAAGAAAGTTTCCAGTGACCTCTGAGCTATTTGGTAACAAACCCAATTAAGTTTAGCATAGTCAGTAGAGGCCTGGAAGATCCGCACTTCTACGTCGATACTACTGTTTATGTTATTCCAATGCGCAGGGCCTAGTGGGAAACTAGGAACTACACTATAAGACAGAGGTGGGCACTTAGCCAACAACATCCTAAAGGAGCTCTATACAGCATTCAAGATTGAGCCTAAGCTACACTGTGCTTATCGTCCAGAGGCTTCTGGAATAGTCGAACAAGTGAATGGCACTATAAAGTCAAGATTGGCCAAAATGTGTAATTCCACAAAATTGAACTGGATAGAAGCTTTGCCCCTTGTCTTGATGGGATTGAGGAGCATTCCAAACCGAAAGACAGGCCTGAGCCCCCATGAAGTACTAATGGGAAGAGTGATGCGACTGGCATGGGTACCTGGACACAAACTGCTGAGTATTTCTGATGATTTGGCGCTAGAATCCTGCAGGCAGCTGGGTAACCAAGTGCGTTCTATCTCTCACCAGATTGGAGAGACTGCTGTTGAATGGCCAACCACTCCAGCCCATAAACTGAAACCTGGAGTTTGGGTGGTGTTGAAGAAGCACACCCGGAAGAGTTGCCTTGGACCAAAGTGGGGAAAGCCGAGGCAAGTGATCCTTGTAACTACCACTGCTGTAAAGTGTGCTGGCGTGCCGAAGTGGATTCATGCCAGCCATACCAAAAAGGTAACCGAAGAAGACGCGGCTGAGGCTGAAGGTGGTGCAGCTGAGGAGACTCCAGATGAGGGTCCGGATCTAGCTGACGTAATACTACCGAGCACCAGTCAAGACGAATGGTTACCAGCCGACGACCTGATTCTTGATCCAATAAGAACCAGAAAATATTCCTACCTAGAGAGAGAGTGGGATAGTGAGGACGAGACAGGACTAGAAGAAGAAGGTCAGGTTATCGAGATTCACGTCAGACCTGATCAGGAAATAGGTCAATTAGGGACAGATCAAGTCATCGACACTCCTCCAAAGACTCCTGAGACTGAAAAGGGACAGATAGAAATTAAAGCTGAAGTTCATGCGGAAGAATACCAAGGGTCCGAAGTGCATGAACAGGAACAGATAGACATAGACGAACGTGTTCAGGAAACAGAGTCCAAATCTGTTGAAACCCAAAGTCAAATACAAAATATACCTGAACAAGGCCAGCTTAGAAACCAGGCAGAAGAAGCTGAAGAAAGACCTGGAACTAGTCAGTCAGGAAGGGAAAAGGACACTGCCAAAACAATAGTGCCACAACCGAGCGAAAATAAAAGAGTTCACGAAGAAGGTCAAGTTTCATCAACCACTAAAAGACTCAAGAAGAAAAATTAACCCCGATACATAAAGAGACTGAAACTAAGATTGAAAACAGTAGAGGAGAAGATAGAAGATCGAAAAAGAGCTGCTAGTGAAAGGCAGAAAGCAGGAACTCAGCAAAACAGACGCAGTACCAGAGTGAAAAGGCAAAATAAAAACTATCGGAGTCCTGAATGGACCTATTTGGTGTTGGAAGAGATTGACGACCCTGAAGCGAGTGACAGAAGCGATCAAGATTCGATCGAGGATCAAAGTTCTGAGGTAGAAGACCCGCCTTGAAAAGTGAAACTGCGTAAGCCTCTTGTGTTAAGAAACAAAGAGGGGTTGGAAAGCCACCTGTAAGCTAATATGTCTGATTCAAATGTGAATGGAAGACCTAGAGGGAATTGTTGCAAAACTTGCTGTAAGATATGCTTATGTAGCGTAGCAATAGTAATAGTAGTATGGATAGGATTAACAGTCTTTATACCTTTTATGATAAGTAAAGATACTAACCTGTACCCTACTAAACCCATGACCCCAGACCCAGAAGTTGTACATACGGAAGAAACACCACGAAGGGTAGAAAGACGTGACAATTCAGTCAGCCTGAGACAAACACGACATGACTTAGAAGCACCAGATGAGGAAGGACTACATTTTCACCAAATGAGAAACAGATCACATTTAAATGTCTTTTCAAATCTTTTAGTGCATTACGTAGAAGCTGTGGAAATAGAAGATTGTTATGTTTGTATGAAGCTACCTACTTCAGTAGCTGAAGGCGTGACTTATCACCATTTACCCCTGACCTATGGAATTTCCTGTAGTATATTAGCAAGCTTGTTTTATAGAAGCACTTTGCAGTACTACTATTCAAACACTGACGTGATTTTTTTCTGAACTGCCTATTCGGGGACACCTGAATATTGTGCATGTCAGAAGCGAAGTGACTCGATACATGGGAGAATACTTTCTGACTATAGGTGACATAGATTTGAATGAAGCTCGAAGAGATAATCTGACTTTTTCTTTACATGAGCAAGAGAAAATGTTTTTGAAAATGGCAGAAAAGAGAAGGGAGAGTTTCCAAAGAAAGGCCAATGATAAGAAACAGAAAACTCCTAAATGGCTGAAAACATGGAAAGCACCTCAAATGGCGAAGCAAATCCTGCACTATTGTTGGATTTTGAACGAAAAGGGAAACTCTGTCTTCATAGAGAAAAGACTAGTTATAACAATGTATTCATCGGTTCCAGTGAATGTGAACATAATTACAAGGTAATTGGAGGTTGGGGTTTCAAAAATGGGTCAGAACCTGTGTTTCCTGGAATTTATTATATACGTGGAAACAAGGCTTATTTCAAATTGCCGGATCACTGGTATGGAAGCTGCTATTTTGGCATTGTCTTCCCGAAAATATACCATGTGAACAACGCCGCTGGAAGCAATGAAAATACTAATGGTTTAGTGCGTAGTAGACGTGAAAGTGTAGGAGAAATTATAGGTGATATATTTAGTGCACTGATACCTGGAGTGGGAGTGGTTCTGAATACTCACCGTATCTGCAAATTGTCTACAGTAGTGGATCGGTTGTCAACTGACACTGCTGCTGGATTTCTGCTGGTCAATACTGAAATGGTTGCGATCAGATCAATGGTTTTACAGAATCGCCTTGCTCTTGATACCTTATTGGCAAAAGAGGGCGGAGTCTGCAGAATGTTGAAGGCGCAACATTGTTGCACTTACATTCCTGATAAAAGTGTAGCAATTAAGAAATATGTACAAAACATAACTAATTTGGAAAAAGAACTCAAACCACTGGAGGTTGATAGTGCCTGGAAGAGACTAACTGATGGTCTCTCCTCTGTAAGTAGTTGGTTTGCTAACATAGGTCATAGTATTGTAGGGAAAATACTGATGCCAATAGCTGGAATAAGTCTGATTGTGTTCATAACAATAATTTGCTGCAAATGTCAAAAATGTAGAAAGAAGTATACAGTGAATAAGAGAGGAGTCAAGAGAAATATTGACGAACTTGAATTAGAAGAGTTAAGAAACCAGATTTATAAAAAGGCCAAAGGTTTCCATCCTAATAAGGATGCTGAAAAGAGGCTCAACAACAAATTTGTTGAAATCGAAATGAGTGAAATGTGAGAGAGAGACGAAGTTGGCATCTGTTTCCATTAATAGTGATGATAGTAAATATCATCAAAGAAGGGATTGATGGAGCAAGGATTCGCACGTAAAGCGACTTGTTCACATTCATGAACCTCGTTAACTTGTAATAGTACTAAACAATCCTGTTTGTCATTAATATTACACTTTTACAGTCCCAGAGATGCTTGCCTATGTGTCTATTAATCCTAACTCCGCTTGCATACTACAGAATGGCCGCTTCGCAGAAATTCAGTCTGCGCATGCGTCGGTCATACCCATGTGATGTGACGCACTCGCAGTTCTGGAGGGAGAGTTCGCTCATGCGCATTGTAGCTAATATGGCCGCTTGTTTGTAACCACGCGTTCTGCTTGCCCATGCTGCTTTGCATTTCTATCTATTTCTGCTTAACTCTTAACTGCTATAGTTATTATGAAGTAAGGGGTGCAGTGTAGATTATCATGGTGTACAGTGTATTCACTTTTTCTGTGTGTCTAATTTGTTTTCGCTTACTTTTCATGTACCGCGTATCTGGGGGCCTGGGAGTTGGGGAGCTTCTCCATCTTAGAAGTCTATGTGGACCCGATCACGTGATATGAGGACCGGGCCTTGCATCAGTGGAACTCAGCCAGCTGGTAACCGAAGCTGAGACGCTCCTGGGAAGATCACCTCTACCCCGGGAGAAGATGCTGAATTTCACCTAAAAATGTTACATTGTTTCTGTCCACTGTGTACTCTATTGTCCTCTTCTACACGTATGCCTGGGAACAGGAATGTAAGGGGTGGGTACTGTCATTTGAATATTTAATATGGGAACCCAGAATTTTAGGTGGTGACTATGACCTAACCACCTCTCCTGACCAATCGTAAGTTGGGACCTTGTCACTTGTAACATTTGTGGGTGGTCTGGGGACCCAAAAAGGGTATATCTAGCCTAGTTTAGTTAGGGAAAATTGTCCGACTTGTCCGAATAGCTGACCTGTCACCGACCCCACGACTCTATAGGTGATTGATACAGAGAGCTGCGGAGCACTCTGTCCGAATTGTCCACAAACTCCAAGGGGTGGAAATAGTCTTAAGTGCTGGCGAAGCACTTTCCTGGGAGATTCAAGAACCCAATCGGGGTTACTGGCGGATTCCGTGCAGAGAGGGGGTAGCGCAGGCGTTGCATCCGAAGCTGCAGGTGTTGGTCGTGCCCTTTGGTGAGCCCAGTCCTGACCCAAAGTCCTGAGGGGTATCCTGTCCTGATTTTCCGTGAGCTGTACCTGCTCACCTACTGATGTCCTAAATCCTTGAGGGTCCTTATCCTCGTCTTTTCCCGAAGCTGATGCGTGGCCAGGGTTAGTCCTCATTCCTGTCCTAGGTAAATATACTCGTGGGTGACCGTCTACTATCCTTTCCTTCCTGCTCTTTAAAAAAGCCTCTATGCCCTTGATATTCTCTCTGACCTCTCTAAAATTGCCTATGTTAACTGTTTATTAGTATGTTCCATTTTTTCCCCTTCCTATAGGACCTATTGAAACTGCTTTTGCTTGAATAGTGTGATGAATATTATTGATGTTTAGGATCTAAGTTAGACAGTTTAAGATTAGGGTTTGAATCACTTGTAGGCTTTGAAGCATTCACTGACTAATGTGGTATAAACTTATCGTCCCCAGTATAAGCCTGAAATTTAATAGCATGTTCCCTGTTACCCTTACCCAATAGAATTCCCATTCGCACTCAATAGTGCTTGCCATTATTCATAGTTATATCATTCTTGTAATCCTGATTATTGATGTTTTGATTTGCATCTGCCTTGTATTCATGTCACTTTAAATTTTACTCCTTATATAAAACTCTTAAAACCCTTCAGGTGTCCGTGGTCTTTTGAAGGACTTACAAAGTGGTATTTAATGAATAGAATAAATGTTTAGAATCATCTTACTACCTACCCTCTAATAGCTCCTGATATATCAGGATGAGTAAGTGCCTGTGGTAAGTCAGGTGCCATGGTAATAGGGTTTCGTAGTACACCCTCAAAATACTGATAGTAGTGCGTAAACTTGCCCGACTCACAAAATATAGTATTCCAATCACGTCATGGGCCCAAGTGCATGAAATCTGGTAAACTCAGAGCCGGGTGACCTGCGCGCTCTATCACTGATACCCAAATATCTAATTTCTGTTTTAACGCTGTTATCTAGTGTGATCATGTTCCAGGCCATAATAACCATTTTCCCTTGATTAATTTTGTATCCCGGAATCCTCCCAAACCCTGCAGCCAGGCCATAGACATTGGGTAGTGCTGAACTGAGATTCTAGGTGTATATTACCAGGTCGTCCGCATATAACCCCACTTTCTTCTGCCAACCCCTGGACTGAAAAGGAAGTATCTCTTCATGTTTCCTGATTTTAACTGCCAGAGGTTCGATATAAAGGTTAAAAAGTAGTGGGGAGAGCGGGCAACCCTGTCTCGTCCCTCTAAGGATATTACATTTCTCAGATAGCCTCCCATGAATTAATATTTTTGCAGTCAGGGTAATATAGATTTGTTTTATTGCTCTGCAGAAATTTTCCCCTAAGTTAGAAAGACTCAAAACTTCATGCAGGTAAGACCAGTTCACTCGGTCAAATTCTTTTGTTGCATCTACTGTAATGACCGCTAGTGGACCTTGTCTACTGAGGCTAGGTCAATAGCACCTATGAGGTTGTAGGTTAGATCTCTAAGATTCCTACCTCATACAAACCCTTTCTGGTCTTCGTGAAGGAGTGCTCCCACCACCCCATTCAACCTCTCTGCTAATATCTTCGCAAAGATTTTATATTCTGCGATTAGCAGCGATATGGGTCTGTATGAGTCACAGCAGTCTGTTTTTTTATCGGGCTTGAGAATCAGGGTCACTATAGCATCATTCCAGGAAGGGGGGATCGCTTCACCTGCTTCAAAGATAGCTGAAAACAGTTCGCTCAAGGAGGGCAACAAATACTGACTTAGTTTCTTAAAGACTTCCAGGGGCAGACCATCGGGTCCGGCTGCCTTGCTGGATTTCCCCGATTTTATGTCAATTTCTATTTCCTGCTCGATTATTGAGTTATTAAGAATATCTTTCTGAGGTTTGGATGCTTTTTGTGGTAATTCTTGATCTAACCCCTCTAGGACTTCCGTCCTGGTCATACATAAATCTTCTTTATAAACTTCTTCATAATATTTTAACATAGTATCCTCAATACTAGTCCCTACTGTAATCGGACATCCAGCAGTCCCAAAATGGGACATTCCTGGCTAGATCACTCTTTGCCTTCCAGGCAAGTAACTTGCCACAGCCTTCTCCATAGTTGAAGTGGGCCAATTTAATGGCTTGCCACCTTTCTGGCAGCTGCCTTTCTACTACTGATGACAGCTCTGTTTTAAGAGTTTTGATCAGACCCTTTCCAACTTCATCTCCCACTTCATTTTGCTGAATTTTATGTTCCAAGCAAAGACGATCCTTGTGCAAATAATCTTACTCAATACAGGGTCTTTCTTGTGTCAGAGTATGCTCAGACGGGAGTCCCATGCTCTCCACACCACTGGAGTAAAGCTATCCCGGCTGAAGACGGCTGATAGCCAGAAACCGGTCCTAGGATGCTTTATTCCGGTCCAGGAAAGACATGGTTTGGCAGTCCGGGCTGGACTGTTCCCATGAGGCACAGGTTCAAGGATGATTTGCATATGGCCATGTATGAACTGGGGTGGTGTGGAGTGCAAAAAAAGATGGATTTAGGCCCAGATCTCTGTACTGGGGTGAATGTATGACATTGTTCTGCATTCTGTCCATCAATTGTGGTTTTTGCATTTGTCACCCAGAGTGGGATGGGTATGCTCAGACGTGAGTGGCTCTCCACACCACTGGAGTCAAGCTATCCCGGCTGAAGACGGCTGATAGCCAGAAACTGGTCCTACGATGCTTGATTCCGGTCCAGGAAAGACATGGCTTGGCAGTTCGGGCTGGACTGTTCCCATGAGGCACAGGGTCAAGGCTGATTTGCATATGGCCACGTCTGAACTGGGGTGGTGTGGAGTGCAAAAAAAATGATGGATTTAGGCCCAGGTCTCTGTACTGGGGTGAATGTATGACATTGTTCTGCATTCTGTCCATCAATTGTTGTTTTTGCAGTTTTCTAGACTAACCTTACATATATAATTATATAAAATAAAAAAGAAGGATAATGATCACAGTGCAAGTGTAGTTTAAAATTAAAAAAGTATCCACTTGTAATAAAAACCATTTGCAAGTAAGCAGTACATGATCGCCAGCACCAAGCATGCAGTAGAGTTAAAAAAGACATCCTCTTAGGAGTGCTATTGTGGTTGAAACAGAGCTCAGAGAAAGGCAACAGCTGATGACCTATTGTTTAGTATGTAAGGTCATTAGGGTAGTTAGAAAATAGGAATTGAACAGTTTATGCTCCTATCACAGGCAAAAGGTTTAACATTTAAATATTAAAATATACACTTGGTGAGAGGACCCTTCTAAAAACGAGGTAGCCATATTGTGAGAACAGAAGCAGAGTTACTCTAAAGTCCGTACGTGTTCTCAGTCCGGCAAGACTAGAACGTTGAATTGCTGCGAATCTTAGAACCAACTGGCCAATCTGTTTATTAAGTCAGCGGAAAAATGATAAGAAAACCTCCAGGAAGATCAGGGGTGCTCAGCATGTTGCGGCCACAGTCTGAGGCTAACTGTTGGTATTCTGGTTCCTTGTGATGAACTTTAGTTGGAGGTTGCCGAGCTAACAGGTCGAGGCAGCAGCTACTTCTTGCGATAACCAATTGTTGTGACTACCTGTGGAGGTTACCTCATTTTGCAGTGATTTTATGAATACTAATGGTTTGCTTGAACTTACAATATGTCAGATAATAAAGATCGTAAAGCTAATGATTAGAGCCGTTTTATTTGGATTGAAGGCTGCTATGATACCCTTGGACTCCCAGTTTATTCCACTCAGGCCTCAACTCTGATTGTAGCAAGTCCAACAGTGCTGGGCAGAGGCCTACCACGTGCAAGAGAGATTTGTCTGATTTTCCACAGGCCCTGCACACAAGCTTGCCTGAAGTACCCTGTAAGAGAGGAATGTGCTTCAAAAAATGCCACTCACCCAGCCTAAGGGCCACACATTTCTGTTTTAAGTGTAAGGAGTATGTGCAAGCAAGGTGAGGCAAAGGAGGGTCCAACTTGTAGCGTTCTAGTGGTCCGAGGGTCTCGGCTGAGCCCCGGAACCACTCGCACACTTTGTTGCACCTTCAGGCCAGGCGTGGCCTGAAGGCTATAAATAAACGGTTGGAGGTCGCTCGTGACTTCCTGTCCAACCAGAGCTCCATGTGTCTGTGTCACGTCATTACTCAGCCAGAGTATAGGCCTTTGCATGTAATTCGCCCCTGCCCTGACCAAACCTACACTGGCGACGAGGGTGGGATAGCCCTGTCCCTACCTGAAGCGCCTGCTGCAGAATTGAGAGCGGAGCAGCGAACCGAGCGCAGCTCTTCCCCCGACGACGACGACACACCTGTCTCCGTCCAGAGCTGCAGGCGACCAGGCGCTCCAAATCCGGTAAGCAGCGAGGGGCCAGAGCTGCATCAGGCACCGGGAGGAAGAAAGAAAGCAAGCGCGAGGCCTAGCAGCGCTGCGGAGGCCAACACAGAGACCCGCGCATGCGCACATGCGAGCCAGCACCGCGAAGAGCCGGAAACACACGGAGACCGCGTGTGAAGTCCCGCGCAGGCCCAGCAGACAGTGAAAGCATCGGCAGAGCCGCCGATGAGCAAGAAAAGGTCGCGCACACCCGACAGGTCAAGGCAGCAGACAAAAAGGTTTTGAAAAAAAAAAAAAACAAGCACTGGCAAAACCAAGCGCCATCACGCAAGCAGAGCAAAGACATCACCCCAACACAGCGTGCAGCACCAGGCGACACCTAACAAATGCCTGACGGACCAGACGACAATGCAGCGCCGCAGCAGGCCGCAGCGCCAGGCAACAATGCAGCACAACCACAAAACAACACAGCACAGCCTCCACCCCTGCAACATGCGCAACACGCGCAGGTACAAGCGCTGCCACCATTCAGTGGACTAGCAGACTCCTCAACTGCCGCACCCAGGTGGGCCACATGGCTGGGGAGATTAAACAACTACTTCATAGCTACAAGGGAGAAGGACAACGAAGTGAAACGCTCCCTGCTCATTCATTTTGGGGGTGAGGAGATATACAAGGTGTTCAAACACCTCCCGGACACAGGGAATCAGATGACTACGACGCTGCAGTTCAAGCTCTAAACGCACATTTCGATCCTCAACTAAACCCACATTATGAAAGGTTCAAATTTCGGCAATCTCGGCAACGGGAAGGCGAGACCATGGATGCATTCCACGCTCGCCTACGGGAACTCGTCAGCACGTGCGCCGAGGACGATCAAAACAAGGAAGTCACCGCCCAACTAATTCAGGTATGCCGAAACAAGCCCCTGAGGACGCTGATCCTCCGACAACCCAAAATCACGCTAGAAGAAATTCTACTACTGGCAAGGTATCACGAACTATCCGATGTGCGATCATCAGCGATGGAGGCGGCACTTAACACCAGCACAAACCCTGGAGTGACAATCAAGACAGAAAGAGTCGACGCGATCAGGACATCCGCGAAGGGCGGACAAGGCCGATGGCCAGCACGAACGCCGAGAAAAACCACGTGTGGCTACTGTGGACGGGAGGCACATGACGCAGAAAGCTGCCCAGCACGTGGGAAGACCTGCTGAAACTGCGGGATCCCGAATCACTTCTCCAGTGTGTGCCGAGGAAGAGCCAGAGGGAGAGGACCGTCCAGCAGGAAATCACTGGCGGGGGCGGTCAGGCAACTAGAGATAGACGAAGGACATTCACCGCGAGACATGAGGCCACAGTACCGACGGTACGACAGACTCGATGACTCATCCGACGACGAAGATGACGAATGCTACTTCGTCTCATTCACAAGCGACCTTAAGAGGCGGCGAAGACCACAGCCCAAATGTAACATCCTCATAGACGGCTCCCCGGCTGTTGGAGTGATTGACACTGGCGCAACAGTTAATGTCATGGGGATCCAGCATTACAAAAATCTACACCCAAAACCCAAACTGATTCCATCGAAAGTCCGCATATTCACATATGGCGGGAAGGAGCCGCTCCCGCTGCGAGGCAAAATGGTAGTCCAAGTAAAAGCGGAAGAACACGAAGTTACCACGACATTCCATGTGGTGGACAGAGAAGCAGACCTCCTCGTCAGCAGCCACACGGCAGAAGACCTCCAGCTCATCGCGTTCGCCAACGCGGTGAAATGCACTCAAGTTGACGAGCTACTATTGCAGTTCCCAAACCTATTTCAAGGCTTAGGCATGATCAAGAGGCCGCCAATAAAACTACACATCGACAAGACAGTACAACCCATTGCTCTCCGGCACAGGAGAATACCGTTCCACCTCAGAGCAGCAGTGGAAGACGAGCTAGAAAAGCTGGAACAACAAGATGTGATTGAGAAAGTCACTGGCCCCACCCCGTGGGTCTCACCGATGGTGATTGCCGAAAAGCCCCGCCAACCGGGGAAAATACGAATCTGCATAGACATGCGCATGCCCAATAAAGCCATCAAGCGTGAACGGCACCTAACACCGACAGTCGATGACATTTTAGCAGACCTCAACGGAGCCCAGTGGTTCTCTAAGCTCGACCTTAACGCCGGATACCACCAACTTCGGCTGGCGGAAGAGAGCAGATACATAACGACATTCTCCACACACCTTGGGCTGCGAAGGTATAAGCGTTTGAATTTCGGCATCTCGTCAGCGGCCGAAATCTTTCAGAACACGATTAAAGAAGTGCTGTCTGGATTGCAAGGCGTACTAAATGTCAGCGATGACATCCTCATCCACTCAAAAACCAGCGAGGAACACCACCAAAGGCTGCGGGCTACACTAAAACGACTTTCAGATCACGGAGTCACACTGCACCGGGAGAAATGCAAATTCTTCCAAAAGACCGTCGAATTCTTTGGGTACATCTTCGACAACCAAGGAGTGAAAGTAGATCCACGCAAGTCGCACGCCATCAAACACGCACCAGCTCCATTGACAGCGTCGGAGGTGAGGAGTTTCCTCGGAATGGCGCAATACTGTGCGCGCTTCATTCCCGGGCTCGCAACGATCGCTGAGCCACTCCGTGCCTTAACCAAGAAAGATGCCCTATGGAAATGGGGCTCCGAAGAAGAACAAGCATTTGCAAAAATCAAGACAGCACTGTTGGACACCACGACTCTAGCGTACTTTGATACAGCCAGGAAAACCGAAATCCTAGTCGATGCCAGCCCGGTAGGGCTCGGGGCCTTACTCACTCAAGAAGCAGAGCCAGGGGTCTGGACACCGTTAGCGTTCGCCAGCAAGGCACTAACGGCCACCGAAGCTCGCTATTCTCAAATCGAGAGGGAGGCACTGGCAGTAAAGTGGGCCTGTAACCACTTCCATCTATATGTGGCCGGATGCCCTTTCAGACTAGTCACTGATCATCAACCGCTGATACCTCTCTTCAGAGGAACCGCACCGCATCCACCTCCCAGAATCGAAAGGTGGGCAATTCAGGTACAACAGTACCACATGGACCTGGTCTACCGACCTGGAGAAAAGAACCCAGCGGATTTCCTATCCCGTCATCCAGCAGCAGAAACCATGGAATCAAAAGAAGAAGAGACGCTGTTTGAAGAAGAAATCAACCTCCTAGCACAAGGTGCGTGCCCCCAAGCCATGTCAATCCCCTCGATACTGGAACACTACCGCCAGGACAAGGTGATACAAAAGGTAATAGATACCATCCAGTCTGGGTCGTGGCAAGGATTTCTGAGAGACAATCAGGACTGGCCAGAAGTCGATCGCACTAGGTTGGGACACATCTGGAAAATCCACAACGAGCTCAGCATGGCAGAAAACGGACTGGTCCTCAGAGGACGCCGCATACTAATACCCCTAAGTCTGCAAGAACAAGCCACAGCGCTGGCACACGCAGGACACCAAGGCATACGAAGGATGAAGGGTCGAATGAGGGAAAAAGTGTGGTTCCCAGAAATGGACGCCAGCATTGACAATTTAGTAAAGAACTGCCGGGCATGTCAGCTCACCAGCACCCATGAAGCCCCTACACCCATCATCACCGAGGAACATGCCCCGACACCTTGGTCATGGGTCAGCATGGACTTTGGGAGCTTCCCCGATGGGCGCACAACAGTCGTGCTCATCGATTCTTTTTCCAAGTATCCGATTGTGGAACTAGCAGACTCCACCAGCTTCAAAAATGTCCAGCCAATATTAGACAAAATATTTGCCATGTTTGGACGCCCCCAGATACTCAAAACGGACAATGGGCCCCCGTTTCAGGGAAGCGAGTTCCATGAATTCCTGAAGAACCTAGGAATCCAACATCATCGCATAACGCCGCAGTGGCCCCAAGCAAATGGTGAGGCCGAAAGATTTATGCGAACAATTAACAAAGTACTGAGAATAGCCGGAATAGAGGAGAGTGACCCAGAAAAAGCGCTACAACACTTCCTTGGCGAGTACAGAAGCACACCACATAGCACAACACAAAGGACACCGTGGTCATTGATGTTTGCAGGAAACCGCCAAGACAGCCTCCCGATGGCTGACGGATGGACAACAGAGCAATACAAACCTGAAGAAACCCAAAGAAGGAGGAGAGTGAACAATGACAGAGCAAACAAGAAGTGGAGAACACATAGTCGAACACTAGCCCCGGGAGACACAGTGTTGTTAAGAACTCGGTGGCCGGGAGGAAAATTCAGAACACCATATGAACCTCACCCATGGGTCGTCAAAACCACAAAAGGAACTGCAATCACCGTCCAGAAAAATGGAGAGGAAGTAACCCGCAACATATCCTGGTTCAAACGGATCCCTGCAACATCAACAGCAGATGAAGGAAACTCCGAAAATTATATGGACATCATAACCCCTGATCGAAACGAAGTTCATGAGCAAGCAACACCACCTGAAGGAGAGAAGACCCCAGTAGTTGCCACACCTCCAGCGCACTCCCCAATGCCGACAGCAGTTCCTGCGAGAGGAAGGAACATGTACCACCTGAGGCCAAACCCCAGACCCAGCCAAAAGATGGCAGACTTTGAGTATGAATAATGAGCAACATCTGAACTCGAAGAAACAAGAACTAATTTGGGGAGGGATGTAGCGTTCTAGTGGTCCGAGGGTCTCGGCTGAGCCCCGGAACCACTCGCACACTTTGTTGCACCTTCAGGCCAGGCGTGGCCTGAAGGCTATAAATAAACGGTTGGAGGTCGCTCGTGACTTCCTGTCCAACCAGAGCTCCATGTGTCTGTGTCACGTCATTACTCAGCCAGAGTATAGGCCTTTGCATGTAATTCGCCCCTGCCCTGACCAAACCTACACAACTGATAAGATTTAATTGCTGTTCAAACATGCTTTCGATTGGCTCAAGTATCTCTGTTGGACATACTGGAGCACAGTTGGATTCGCTTCTTGGTGCACACTTTAAAAGCTTTTTTACTCGGGTTGAGAGACCACAGTTCACTTGCTGATAATTGTAGCAGTTGTTCATTAAACAATTGATTGTGTGACCCACCGGGTTTATTGATGCTGATGTCAGTCCATAACAGGGACTCAAATGAGCCAGCTCTAGCCTCCTTTAGATTGTGACACAGGTTAAGAAAGGCCTCCATATGTTGTAAAGAGTAATTTACAAGACCAACCTCCAGGCAAATCTGGGCGGTGGTTGAGGTTTTTCTTAGCCGCAGCTCCTTTTTGTAGATTTTAGTCACATGTTTGTTAAGTGCAATGCTAAGCTTGACCAAAGAGATCTAATAGCCAGGTGACAAGGTAGGACCTATCTTGGTCCACATTACCTCCAGCATTCATGCTAAGCAAGGACCTGTCACTTTTTTAGCGAGTTTAGAAAGACTGGCTTGAAGTGTCAGGGCTTTCATTGGAATTTGCCTACGATGTTTTAATAAAGTGTCCTTTGAATCGATGTAAAAACCCAGATATTTGTAGGTTTTACCCATCCAAATTTGGAAGTTGTTGTACGACCAGCTGCCTCCTCTATAACACTTCCTGCCAAATATACCTATTTGAGGTTAACCTCCAAGTTGTTCAAGGTGGTGTAGCTGTATAATGTATTCAGCAGGCACTGCAGTCCGACTCTGGTAAGACTGAAGAGAGCAAGGTCATAGGCATATGATAGATTGCTGATGTGTGCACCACTGATCCTCGGAGCGTGGCTATTTGTTGCATCCAGGTCTGCTGAAAGGTCAGATAGCAACAGGTTAAAAAGCAGGGGGGCTAACACACATCCCTGTTTTACTCCCCTTGAGGTCGGTATTTTCCTGGAAAGGTGTGAACCGTAACCTATCTTAACTTGAATCCAGGTGTTGATATGTAGCTGGATGATTGAATTCAGTCATTTGGATGGAATTCCCCATTTCGTTACTTTAGCCCACACAGCCTCCCTGGGCACGTGATCAAAAGCAACGTTGAAGTCCACAAAGCAGCAAAAGAGAGCCATAGAAGAAGTGTTTGATTTATCAGTGAGGATGGATAAGGCTAGGAGATCAGTCAGTGTGCCTGAGTTAGCTATAAAGCCCTTTTGATTTTTTGGTATCAGGCCCTTTGAATCGGCCCAGTTTTTCAGATCTTCAAGCAACAAACTGGCAAAAACCTTTGCCTCGGTATCCATTAGGGCTATCAGCCTATAGTTGCAGGGGCTGATCTAGAGCCAGTCTTATGAATCAAGGCAGTGTTTCCACTTTTGGCTTAACACCGTCCTCAAACATGCCTTTATATATTTCCCCAGACAATCTGAAAGCCGATTTGCGGAAAATGCAATGATTTCTCCTTCTATCACCATCCTTATGCCTCCTTTTCCTAGGCATTACATATTTTGGCGCAGCCTTAGACTTCTAATTCTGGGGCTGCACCATGAGGCTATGTGTGTTGTGGCGGAATACCCACTGCAACACCCATTTCATGCCCCTTTCATGCTAAGTGGAGCCTCTACATGTGCCTAAAGTTCAATGCAGCATTCAGCCAAGTTAAGTGGCTTAATGCCACTTTGTAAATCAGGAGAAGGAGAGATCGCCACCAGAACGGCACTAAAAGTGATGTTCTGTTGGTGGTATCCCCTTGTAAATATGGCCCTAAGTAGTTTCCGCAAATTTGACATGTCCTTGTACATGGGGTAATATGTAGATTTGTGTCCTATATGCTTTTGCACGAGTTGCTCCTGTACGACTATGCTTTTGGATCCATATGTGCATGGATGTGTGGAGAGATGGCAGCATAGGATGTTGCGACATTCATTTGATATTTGTGGGTGTTTATGTGTGTTGTGCAGATTTCAGGTGACACATGATGCTAGGTGGCATGAGAATTTCCTAGGAGTGCATGCTGTGCTCAACTATGCAGGCAAACATATTGATATGTTGACAGGTGTAGGGCTAACCAGTGCCTGGATTACATTCATGAACCTATCAATGTTTACAGTGGTTGTGTTGCAGGTTTGAGCTATGTAATGCCTCTTCGTTGTGGTACCATTTGCACTTCGATATTTCCAACTACATAGTATTAGCCTTTTATCATTTGAAAAGTAGTATGTCACCTTGCCTGTTTTGTCCATGCTTGTTGGAATCCCTGACGCTCCCTACTTATATGACTTTCATCAGATGTTTAGTGGAGTGACAGACACAATAAGTGTGCTGTGATGAGGATAGCACCATTTCTCACATTTGAGTTCCATTGCACATCATGGTGGTGGCCATAGGATAGCCACACATTGTCATCATCGCATTATTATCCTATTCGGGCAAAGTACAAATTGTACTGGAATTGTATTGTAATTGCATTTATATCGCTCTTACTACCCCTGGTAAGGCATCAAAGCACTTTTTCGTCGAGTTGCGTGCTGTTTTTTTCTCAGGTATCACATTGATAACCTATGTATCAGTGATTGCCATGAGTGCTGTTGGGTAATATCACGTTAGCACAGTGTGGAATGATGAGTCACACACACTATATTTCAAACATTTGTCAACATATATTTACAGTGACACAGGTGTTAGGTTTAGTGGGAGTATCATGTACAACTCAGGACATGAGGTTAAGAATTTGTGAATGATGTTGTCCCTTCGCTATATTGCTGCAACAGTTGGTCTGGCTACATTATCCTCTTCTTTTTCATCATCATTTTCTGGCTGATCCTGCTCACCACTTGTTATGTAGTCATGTGACATTTGTCCTCACACATATAATATGTAAGACGCAGCACCCCAAGATGATTTTACACACCATTGGCGGTGAGTACTGCAGGCACCAGTAATGGCATTTCAGGACTCCAAAAGCCCACTCAATGATGGACGTGGTTCCGCATAGGGCACTGAGGTTCTTCAGTTTCCGACTTCGTCCCGTATTCGGTCGCCATTTTGTGTCCCGTCACCATTTTGTGTTGCCCTCACTCAGGCAGCACGGCGAACAGAGTGTTTTTGCCTTTCCCAGCTGCTACGTGTCTATTCTGTTAAAAAGTAACCCCCTGCCCTTGTTTACGAAACCGATGTCAGGGTCTGGCCGAGTTCACTAATCCATGTCTGGGTTGATTGATCCCTTTCTCGACTGACTATTTGGCTGCCCCTGTTCTTTCCTTACTTTATCTTATCCGACTGGCCTTCGCTATTCTCTCCTTGTATTCTCTTGTTACACAACTATCCTTTGAGGCACACAAATACGTCCTGCCACCTGCAAATTGGATTGTAGGCACTAGCACTGATTAATTTGTGGGGAGGGGTGACACACAGGGTCTGAAAGAGGGTCCTATTTGGGACACCTGATAGTTTGTTTTCCAACTTTTCCTATTGGCTTGCTTTGTATGTATTGGGAGTATCATTGTAAATATGTGTGCTATAAAAGATTGTGCGCCACGGAATAAAGTGGCAGTCTCCTGAGAACATACGCTGTACTTCTGGAACAACTGTGCTTAGCTGCAGCTAATAAACCTGGTTTTCTACGCCTAACAGAGTGTCTCATGTCTCTGTCCGACAAGGCAGGTGAACACGGGGATTAAGGCGTGCCCTGCGCCGCCAGGCCCATAAGGCCCGGTTCTCCAACTGGCGCCCAACGTGGGGCAGCTTCAGTGGTAGCGGTTCAGCCCGAGGGTCGTGAGAAGCCTCGCAAAAAAATTCCGGAGGATTCGCGAACCACGTCAAGCGACCCCTGCATATCGAAGTCGACGGAAGGTCTTTTGCAGCGCGGCTACTCCTTTCCGACGGCTGCTGACGACTGCTGCCCTGACTGCCGCCGTACCTTGGTCCCTTTGGTGATGACTGGTATCCCGAGATGTTAGACGGACCTCTGTTGGCGTGAGAGTACACTTAGTTAAGTATTTGTGGGTAGCGCCCACTTCTTTGTTTTGTTTTTGGGTTTTGTTATTTGACCAATGCAATAGTCGAAGCCTGGGGATGAGTACGTTTGTGCTGTGTTATTTGATTTAACCTCTTGAAGTTTGAAAACAGACCAGTGAATTAAAGATGCCTGGTTTTAGCAAATTTAGGAAGTTTTGTTGTTTTGGTTGTAGTAGGGATTCCCAACTAGAGGACTCTTGTCCGATTCCTCCGGTTGGAACTCCCAGTTATGAGCTCTATTCCAAACATGGTGTTGGCCCCATTGCCTTTAACGAGGCGTGGATCCGATACAGGAAGAAAGATGGTGCTTTGCAGTGGCCACAAAATGGTAGCTTCGAGCCTGACATATTAGATAACCTAGAAGCAATTTTGTTCAAAAGAAAAGTCCGGCCGGCGATGTTTGACTCTTTCCGCCTTTGGTGTAAAGAAGCCAAGCAGAGAGAAATTAAGCAGGCAAAGAGAGATAAGAAGGCGAAAGATATGACGATTATACAGGCTGCCCAGCAGTTTAAAGAAAATGAGATTGATCGAGCGATTGAAGTCTCAGACAGACAGCATCGTATGGCAATAGATAGATGCTACCCTGTGTTGCCTACTTCTCCACAGAGTAAGGATCTTGACGAAGATCTCTTAATGTCCCATTTGTTAAGATTGCCTCCGCCTTATGTACCAGGTGCTAATGCACCTCCATTGTTTCCACTTGTCCAGCAACCTGTTGTTCAGCCATTTGATCCAGCTCTTCCACAATTGCCCCTTCCAGTATTGCCACCCCCGCCTCCTTTGCCACCGACTTCTGTACCTCAGTCTCCTTTACCCTCGGTTCCTCTTGTAACGATCAGTCCTTCTCCTCCTTTGCTTAATACCTTGTCTCCAGTTTTACTGTCAGATTCTCCCCCAGCTTGCAAACAGTTAGTCGATACTGTTTCTGGCCTCTGTCCCCCTTCTATGGGTCTTTTTCCATGACTGCTGCTCTGTCCCGAAGGCAATCCCGTAGTCAAATCCCAGGTTCCGATGAGCGAATTGCATTGGACTCTCTTGTTCACAAATGGATCATGAGTGGTCCACAGTACAGCGTGCCCAATATCCTGAGCACCTTTATGCAGTGGAATGCGCCCACACAGAGATATGTGTTTAATGTTATGTGTGACAATCTCGTCAAAGGATGAGAGGATTTGGGTTTAGCTCCCCGGGGTCTGTTAGACGTGCAGGCTAAATTTGATAAAGGTCTTATTGTGGATTCTGAAGTTGAAGATGCCGTTAGGACACTTGTCGCTTTCAGGTCTTTATTTTCTTCTCAGACTATTCTTGAACCTGATCCTGCAGTTAGACAGAAAATGAAACATTATCCTATGAGGGAGGTTCCTCCAGTATGGAGGGAAGAGGTTCCACAGGTAGGCGCTGCTCCACGTATCCCTGCTCATTTCCAGCGTATATGGGTACATGTCCCCTGGAAACGATCTGAAGTTCTGGCGCTCAAACAGTCTTTACCGGACCCTCGTAAAAATCTTGCTGGATATTACAAAGAGCTGTCCCAGACTGTTGATGCGTGTATTATGAATTTGGCCGATATTGATATGCTGATGGGGAATGTAGTTCCACAAGCGTTGTGGGCTCGGATTCGTAGGGAGGACCACGACCAAGCTTTAGGTGGTAATTGGGCTGCTATAGCTGCCGCAGATGCAGCACAAGTAGGTGGTGCTAAGCCAGATGATTTGATTGCACAAATGCCCGGTAGAATAATAACTTTAATGAAAACGATGATGCCTGCCTTACGAGTTAATTGGGATAAGTTAGCTGCGTGTAAGCAGAAGAAAGATGAGAGTGTCTCCGATTTCTTTACTCGTTTCGAGGAGACGTTCATCGACCATAGTGGTCAAGATATGAGTACTGAAGGTGGACAGCGATTATTCATGGATAAATTTGTATTTAATTTACTTCCAGAATTATCGCATAAATTGAAAGACTCCGAAAGTTCGTGGGCAGTTTCTTCATCTGCACAGATCTTAGCTACTGCTCAGTATTACGAGAATAGGGATAAGGAGGAAAAGGATAAGATCGAGAAAAAGACTAAAGAATTAAAAACGAAGGTTCTTTTGCAACAGGCTTATCCCCATTGTTCTGCTCAGCGCCAATTTCAACAGCCTCCCCTGCTTCAGAGGTTGTTACAAAAACCTGAACCTTTTGTTCCGCGACCTTTGCTAGGTCCTAATCAATGTGCCTATTGTAAAGAGGAAGGTCATTTTAAGAATAGCTGCCCGGTTTTATTGCAGCGTAATGGTGGATTCCCAGGGCCGGGAGGCCGTGGTGGTTTTCAATCAGAACCTAGAGGCAGAGGGCGGGGTGCGTTGTCTCAAGGACAACGTTCCTTTCCCCCTTAGAATTTTATGAATTATTTTGATCAGCAGAATACTCAGTCTGCGCAATATTACAATGACGATTATTGTATTGAGAGTGAGGCTCAGGACTTTCACACTAGTTAGGACAGCCATGGACAAAGCAAGGGAGTCGTATCAGTTCCAGTGGATCAGAATGGGCCTTATGTTGAAGTTGTTGCATTGGGTGTTTCAGAGCCATTTCTTTTGGATACTGGTGCAATGAGAAGTTCTATCATTCACTCCAAACTCCCTGGGGCACCTTTGTCTGGCTTAACTAAAGTTTCTGTAGGATTCTCTGGCGCCCCAGTTAGGAACCCGGTTTCTTGTCTTTTGCCTATCTCAATTGGTCCTTATAATTTGGAGGCCCGCTCATTTTAACGACTGGTTGCGGCGAGAATTTGTTGGGTTTGGACTTGTTAAAACGGCTTCATGCAACATTGTATTGTTCCCCCTCTGGTGTACATCTTACTTTAGGTGAGAAGTTGGTTTCTCCTATGTATTTGTCTAAAGACCAACTCCCACCCGAATTGCATTCTCTTCCTGCTACGCTCTGGGCTACGGGTCCAAATGATGTTGGTCTGCTCCAGATTCCGCCTTAAGTGGTTACTATTAAGCCTAATGTTAAATTACCACGCATTCCTCAGTATGAAATTTCCAACGATGGTGAACATGCTTTGTTGGCTATTATATATGATCCGGGTCAGAAGGGTGTGGTCGAAGAAACAAGAGGAAATGTTTGCAACAGTCCTGTTCTACCTGTTCTTAAACGCACTGATCCTTCTCAGCCTCCTGTTTATCGCTTTGTGATCGATCTTCGGGAGGTCAACAAAATTGTTGTCCCCCAGTTTCCTGTCGTCCCAGATATCACTGCCTTGCTCACAATGATACCTGCTTCAGCTGCCTGGTTCTCAGTTATTGATCTCAAAAATGCTTTCTTCAGCATTCCTATTGCTGAGGAGAGTAGGGATATTTTTGGCTTCTCTCTCGGAGGCAAAAGTTTCAGATTCAAACGTGCACCTCAAGGCTATTGTGAGAGTCCTTCCATTTATAGTCAGGCTTTGAAATCTCAACTCAATGCTTTCACTTTGCCCCCCGGTGCCACTCTTATTCAGTATGTGGACGATTTGTTAGTTGCTGCTGATTCGGAGGATATTTGTAAGGATGTGACTGTTTCACTGTTGCCTCATTTGTCTTACCTGCATCACAAGGTGTCACCCTCAAAATTGCAATATTGCCGCCAAGAGGTTACCTACTTAGGTCATCTCTTGTCGAGGAGGGGAGACGATTGACCCCAGAACTGTTCAAGCAATCACACAAATGTCTGTACCATCCACACAAAGGGAGGTGCATGCCTTTCTGGGCATTACCTCTTATTGCAGACAGTGGATTCCAATTTTTTCTTTGTTGGCTAATCCTCTGCTGGCACTTACTGTGAAAGATACACCCCAACCTCTTCCTTGGACTGACGAATGTCAGAAGAGTTTTTCTGACTTACGTATGGCCTTGTGTTCTGCCCCTGTGTTAAGTACTCCAGATTACAGTAAGCCTTTCACACTCTGAGTTCATGAAAGAGAAGGTTGCGCGTTGTCAGTTTTAACGCAACAATTTGGAGACAAACAACAGCCATGTGCCTATTTTTCGGCTACATTGGATCCAGTAGCCAAGGCTTTGCCTAGTTGTCTCAGAGCTACAGCAGCAGCAGTGATTTCTATTCGTCAATCTGCTGGATTGGTACTAGATAACACTCTTGTTGTTATGGTACCACATGCAGTAGATACTCTCAACAGAACGAAAACACAACATCTTATGAGTGCCCGCTTGTCTGGGTATGAGCTGACGCTCTTGGCTAGTCATATACACATCAAGCGGTGTAATACTTTGAATTCAGCAACATTGTTACCCATTCCAGAAGAGAAAGACACTCAAGAACAGCATGATTGTCTTCTCCGAACAGAGGAGGAAACGAAAGGCAGAATAGACTTAAAAGACACACCACTTGTGGACCCGGATGGGATCCTATGGGTGGATGGGTCTTGTTTCAAGCTTCCTAATGGTGAGACGACTGCGGCCTATTCTGTTACCACCTTGTATACAGTAGTGGAGATAGCACGCATTACACAGAATTCAGCCCAAGCAGCTAAACTGATTGCCCTGACGAGAGCGTATGTGTTGGCTAAGGGAAAGAGAGTGAATGTTTACACGGATAGCCAATACGCCTTTGGTGTGGCTCATAGTTTCGGTCGTTTGTGGAAGGAAAGAGAATTATTTTCTTCCCATGGGACTAAGATACAGCATGGTCAGTTGGTAACTGACCTTCTCGAATCACTTGCTTTGCCTACCCTAATAGCGATAGTGAAGTGTAGTGCACATAAAAAGATCACTGATGATGTGGGCCGCGGGAATGCTTTTGCAGATGAGGTAGCAAAAGAAACAGCGAGAGATGCTACGAGTCGCATGTGTGTTGCAGGCCCTGCAAGATGGGTCAGAGAAGGAGGATTGTGTGAGGACACAATAGAAAGTGTGAGAATGATTCAAGAAGAGGCTACTGAAAAGGAATTGAGTAAGTGGAGAGAAAGTACGGGAATGTTGGACGCGGCAGGGTGTTGGACGGAATTTTCAGAACATCAGCGTTGGCTGTTACCAGACGCCTATGTACTGCCTGTAGTTACTATGGCGCATGGTGGTCCAGCCCACATCAGTGTGAAAGGAATATGCAAACTTCTGGCTCCTGTATGGCAGAATGAAGGAATTCCTAAATGTGCGGAGAATGTGGTGAAACATTGTATTGTTTGTTTGATGCATAATCCAGGAAAGGGAACCCCAACTCCAGCAGGTCATTTTGCTCCCCCTACGTATCCTTTTGGGGTATTACAAATTGATTACATTCATATGGAACGTTGTAATAACCTCAAGTATGTTCTGGTGGTGGTGTGTGCCTTTTCCAGATGTATAGAGGCCTACCCCCTAAAGGACAATACTGCTTTGTCTATTGCCAAAGTCCTTTTGAAGGAATTCTTCCCGAGGTTTGGTTTTCCGCGAATTGTCTGGAACGACAATGGAAGTGAATTTGTAGGCCAAATTATGCAGAAGGTGTTTGCGGGTCTTGGTATTAGGCAGAAATTCCATGCGGCAAACCACCCTCAGTCAGCAGGTTTGGTGGAGTGCTATAATGGCACTCTCAAGCTCAAACTGGCAAAGATTCAAGCCAGCAAGGGTCTTGCTTGGCCCGTTGCTTTACCTTTGGCACTTTTATCTACGAGAACAACTGTACATTCTCGTTTAGGACTCAGCCCAAACGAAGTCGTTTTTTGGCGCCCAGCTAACGTCTGGGGAGTCCCTCGACCTAAAAAGTACTCTGACATCCCGCATCCTATGATGATTGACTATTTACATGACCTCACCACTAAATTGCGTGTTCTTCACCAACAGGTTTAAAACGCTTTGCCGGAGGCCTCTGCAGATCCAGGTCATTCCCTTCAACCCGGAGACTGGGTTTGCCTGAAGAATTTTCAGAGGAAAAAGAATTTGGAACCTCGTTGGGGCCCGCCTCGACAAGTTCTGCTAGCAACACGTACAGCAGGAAAGGTCGTCGGAAAGAAGAATTGGGTTCATGGTGTGCACTGCAAAAGGGTACCTTTGCCTTTGCCTTTCGACCAGTGGGTCCGTAAGGGTATAGGTGATAGTGAGAGCGAAAGGGTCCCTCGGTTTGTACCATTCAGTAGTGCACGTCTGTATCAAACGAACTGTGAAAAAGAAGACAATGACGTGTTGCAAGAAGCTGTACCATCACATTTGCGATTGAACACAGTAAATTCAGAGACTTTGTTTCGAGAGCAAACGGTACCTGATAAGACTCGGTACAACTTAAGACCCAGATCGATTAAAGACAATTGAACTTTTTCTTTCTCCTTTTTCTGGTTACACTTCTGAGAGACGTTTCTTTTCACTATCCATCAAGTTGCAGGGTCACAGTAGGAGTCTTAGGCTGTGAACTGAATATTGACAGTAGGTCTGCAGGACTTGCAGTGTCATAGGACGGCTAATAATCACAGCTAAGTGATCTAGGAAGATTGCCGTGAGCAAGGCCTTGAAGAATGGATATTAAAGTGGAGAGGAATAATAAGAAGCAAAAAATGAAAAGTAAATATAAGAAATTGTTGGTTAGTCCATGTGGCGTAACCTTATGTATTTTAATATGTTCATGTATTTTATTGGCTTGTGTGAGTTGGGTTGTTCACACGAAGCAGCAAGCACCTGTTCCAACTTCTGTTTCCTTGTCTTTTCCCACTACTGCCTCCCCACATCAGTTCCATACACTCCCAGAACATGAGCAAATTAGGAGAACAGAATACTTCAACAATTCATTTATCCAGTTGTTACATCAGTATCAACTGGTAGTCAATACTACTGACTGTTGGGTTTGTGGGCTCATGCCCCATAACACAGAGAGAGGGATGCCATATTTAGTCCTTCCATTTTTCTACGAAGGTTCTGCTTGGGCCTATTTGGCCATGTTTTCTAATGTACATCAGAACCAACTTCGATATCCTCCTGGTAGTCCATATGGTGGTGGAGCAGATTTTAGTCACAGTTCTTTGATAAAGGGAATAGTGGCCATGGCTAGAATTGCCGAAATTAGTAAGATTCCCGTTGATGAGAAACGAGCGTATGATGGTTGGAACGTGACTCGTTATGTTACTAGCCTTACAGATAAGGCTAGACGAAGGAGATCCCCATCAATTTGGACCATACCTCATCGAGGTAATTTCTGTCTGCAGATAAATGGCCAAAATATAAAAAACCAACAGGAAAAGAGTGTTTGTTCCATCACAAGGCACATAGTTTGTCTGTCATGACAGAGCCTACACGTGGCTTCCTACCTACTTTTCAGGAACTTGTTATGTGGCTTTTCTTCTCCCTCCGACGTATACTGATCCTTCAGGTCATCATAGAAAGAGACATGGCAGAGGGGTTATTGATTCTTAGGACACAGCAGGACAAGAAGGAGGTGACTTTATCAAAGGGTTACTTCATTTCTGGGGCCCAATGGCAAATAGCAGAAACATTAGACAGTTAGTTCGCGTTGTTGAGGCTACCATAAATGAGACTTCTGGAGCCTTGAGTAATCTAACAGCCAAACTTCAGGTGGACCGCCTTATGACTTTGCAGAATAGGATGGTTTTAGACATTGTCCTTGCAGATCGTGTAGGAGTCTGTAAATTTATCGGGTCTAGTTGCTGCATTTATATTCCAGATAATGCCCCTACGGTATACCAAGCCATCTCTAAATTGCATGTAATTTCCAAGTCTATACACCAGGACACAGGAGATTGGACTGTGATGGGATGGTTTTGGGGACTACTGTCCACATGGGGATGGAAGGTATTAACCTTCCTTGGAATGGTTTTTGCCATATTTTTTTCTTGTTGTCTTTGTTTACAGTGTGGCCCTGCCATTTGCGGTCTTTTGACCATCATGTGTGTCCCAAGGCCTGTGTCACAGAAAACAGAGAACATTAAAATGATGTTGCAGAAACAGCTCGACGACCTCATGGCCATTGACATCGACTCAGATAAACTTGAGTTCTTTGTGTTTTGCCTGAGTAATGGCAAAAGGAGGGTCTGAGGTTCTTCGGTTTCCGACTTCGTCCCGTAATCGGTCGCCGTTTTGTGTCCCGTCTCCATTTTGTGTTGCCCTCACTCAGGCAGCACGGCGAACGGAGTGTTTTTGCCTTTCCCAGCTTCTACGTGTCTATTCTGTTAAAAAGTAACCCCATTCTTGTTTACGAAACCAATGTCAGGGTCTGGGTGGATTGATCCCTGTCTCGACTGACTATTTGGCTTCCCCTATTCTTTCCTTACTTTATCTTATCCGACTGGCCTTCGCTATTCTCTCCTTGTATTCTCTTGTTACACAACTATCCTTTGAGGCACACAAATACGTCCTGCCACCTGCAAATTGGATTGTAGGCACTAGCACTGATTAATTTGTGGGGAGGGGTGACACACAGGGTGTGAAAGAGGGGCGTATTTGGGACACCTGAAAGTTTGTTTTCCAACTTTGTGTGCTATAAAAGATTGTGCGCCACGGAATAAAGTGGCAGTCTCCTGAGAAAATACCCTGTACTTCTGGGACAACTGTGCTTAGCTGCAGCTAATAAACCTGGTTTTCTACGCCTAACAGAGTGTCTCGTGTCTCTGCCGGATAAGGCAGGTGAAGTCGGGGATATAAGGCGTGCCCTGCGCCGCCAGGCCCATAAGGCCCGGTTCTCCAGCACACCACATCAAGATCATAGTAGCTACCAATGGTGCCCCATCTGCATTTAGTCATTGGCATGCACTACAAATTTACTAGTGCCAGATTATGTTATAGTTAGTATCATATACTCTGCTAGATGATTAGTCTGCGACAGACATGAGTGGATCAAACACTTAATGTCAGAAGTGTCATTCTCACAAGATAAAAGTGTTGTAAAGGTTGATTTATATACATTCTCACATTTCTGCAGGATGCAACATACAAGGATGATCTTGCAGACCAGGGGTGGGGGGTATAACAATCGGCCCCCAGACACATCCAGACAGCGGAATTGGGACTTAAGGACACAAAAGCCCACTCCACAACAAACCTGGTGCACCCAAGAGCTAGATTGCAGTTCATCTGTGCCTGGGATTCTGGATTTTTCACCAGTGTCATCACCCACGGCATCAGTGCATACCCTTGGAAAAAAAGGTGTTACATTAGTCAGCAATCATGATATGGGCGAGAAGTACATTAGCCACCATTGTGTCCAGTGTCCAGCTTTCTACATTCACCTTGCACACAGTCATGTACATGCCATGAAACAGCATCAAATACATACAACTGTCAATTGGCAATAGCTTACACATTACTACATGGCCAAATGTGTTGTTCCTTGTGATGCCTCCATTTCAGGACATTCAGCTAAGTGGCAATGCCTTATAGGATTTGATTAGTCTCCAATGACAATATGTACTCTAAAATGTCTTAGGCAATTGTCTAACAAGCTTTGATTGTGTGGATATAGAAAACTCATCCTTATAATTACATGACACATAGCAGTAGGTATTGGAGTTTCTTCATTCTGGCACACATCTTTAGTGCAATTTCTAGTGCATTAACATGTTTCTATTTGTCAGGCATGGACATGAAACTAGATGCATGTGACCCTGTGACATGCGTATCTACACATTGTGGTGCACAGTATCAGTTAGTAGATGTGTTGTGAGTTGAGCAGAACATTTGAACAAGTAGACTGCGTACACTGCAATGCACAACACTTTGGGGAAGGTGTAGGCCATAGCTTTTACAGTTATTGGTATCCATTCATTGTGTGTCTGCACTGGCAGTAGCAGTGCAGATTTCCTCTATGACACTCACAATATGCTTTTGGAAACGTTGGTGTTAGCTGTTATAGGGGATGTGGTGTGTGCATGAAGGGGCACCTTGCTGCACAGTCTGAGTCCTTGGATCATCTTCACTGAAGAACTAACCGACCTAATAACTCACTTCTCCCTAACAGACACAGAAGACGTGTTCCTGGGTGACTTCAATATCCACTGGAACAACCCAGAAGACACCACAGCACAGAGCCTCTCCAACCCGCTTGAAATTATCAACCTCAAACAACTATCCAATGAACCAACACACATCAAAGGAGCAACACTGGTTACAATCATCACCAACAAAGAGCTGGTCTCTCTGAGATCGATTTCTTCCATTGACTGATCTGACCACCACCTCATGCTATTTAATATTAACTTACATGTCAGAAACCAACCAATACAATCTGACAAACCAAAGCACTGGACCAGGAACATCAAAGGAGTCCCTATAACCGAACTGGAATCCAGGATTCATGCCCATCTACAACCCCTGAAAGCACCAGACAATGTGGGACGAAGACGAAAACGGTCCTGTTGCAGCACGTAGCAGATGCATGCGCTGACTTGTATCTAGTGGATGTCAGGTACTCGGACTGTCGTGACCTTTCCACATCTTCCTCTCTAAAGCCAATTCACCCTTTCCAACTAAATTGAATAAGGATAACCATTGGGAAGACAGGCCTTACAATACACACATCCTGAGTGTATGAACGATTGATCCAGTGGCTGCACTGAGTTGCAGTTCAGCTCGTCCGTCATCTCTCTCCTTCCCCTCGCTGGGCGCCCGGCTGTGTCCCATGTGAGTTACTTTTGTTTTATCACTCTTCACTTCCTGTGGTGCACACATATCACAATGACAGGCCATCATCCTTTGAGATGTCCCTATATCGTTACATCCTGAAGAGACCCTTCATCCCCACAAGGGTCGAAACGCCATTGACGAAAATAAAGCAAACCATTCCTATCACAGATTTCTTTAGATGGTCGTCTTTAATACTGTTTTGGAAACACTTTATAATTGATACAATTTTGTCACAAAGTGTTGTAGGTTCCATGTTCACTGGAGACACAATGCACTGTTCAGTTTTGTAATTATTTCTCATATCTATCTATATAAAAGTTATTTTTGTCTACATCTAACACTGAGTCATGTAAGGTTCTTCTCATTTTTATATCACCATAACCCAATTGTTCATTACGATTGTGCACAATATTTATTATCATTCCCAGTATTGTTCCACAGGAACCATTGTTTCTGATTATAACACCTACAACCCCAGTATTCCAATATGACGGCCGATGACCTCACAGCCCACTTTAATTCCGCAATGACAGAGGTGTTAGATCAAGTAGCTCCACTCAAACTCAAAGATTTGAGATCTACCAAATCTAAATCCTGGTTCAATATAGATCTTAATAACGAAAGAAGACAATTCAGACATCCGGAAAAGGCTTGGAGACTAAACCCTTCGACTCTCCACCTAGTGCAACTTAGGTCAACCCGGCTGGGATATATAAAAAACAATTTTTTTTAGAAAAGGCCACATTCTTCGGCACACAACTAGACCAGGCGAAGAATAGACCTAGAGAACTCCTCAACATTGTTAAAAGTCAAACAAATGGCACACCCCCACAAGAAATAATAGCCACCAAGGATCGATGCGAACAAATTGCCAGCTTCTTCACATATAAAGTCAAAAAAATTGAGCAATCCTTCAGCCAAACCTCACATCCTCCCTGCAACCTGCCCCCCTTTAACCACCCTTGACCAAACAGATAGAAATCATACCACAGACAACCAGACCAGCTTCCAACTGGTGAATGGTGCTAATTGGTCAAACTTCAAACTCATGTCAGAAATCGATGTCTTCAATATAATTGCCAGCTTAAAGCCTAATCTCACACACTATGGTCCCCCTCCCATCCACAATAGTAAAAAAAACTCAACCACATCATTGACCCTTTCCGGACAAAAATCATCAATACCTCTCTTATAACAGGTTGCTTCCCAGACTCCCTACAACTAGGACAAATCACCCCTACACTCAAGAAACCAGGAGCCAACCCTAACAAGCTCAACAACCTCAGACCGATCTCCAACCTTCCGTTCCTAGCTAAAACTTTAGAGAAGTGTGTTCTCCAACAACTCAACAAACATATTGATGACTTCAACCTGCTTGACACCTTTCAATCGGGTTTCAGGAAAGGTTGTAGCACTGAAACAGCGATACTCAATTTTTCAGATGATATCCACAGAGCCTTAGATGAAGGTGAGGCCTGTCTCCTCATCCTTATTGACTTATCAGCGGCATTCGACAAAATAAATGATCTAGCTCTACTTGAGACTCTGAAGAGGTGCTCTGGCATTAATGGCACAGTACTAGAATGGTTCCCTTCCGTCCTTCAGCACTGTTCGCAGCAAATTAAAATCAACTCCTGCCTCTCGGTACCAACATGAGTTAAACTTGGAGTCCAGCAAGGATCGATCCTCTTACCAGCCTTCTTCAATTTCTTCATGGAACCCCTTGCAATTATTTTGAAGCAAGCAGGGGTTCAATACCACCTTTATGCAGATGACACTCAAATATACCACAAAATCAAATCACCCAATGATGTCCAACACCTCAATGTCACGCTAACCAAGATCCAAACCTGATTTAACACAAACCACTTATAGCTGAACCCGGACAAAACGGAATTAATACTGTTCTCTCCGAAAAGTAATCACCGACCTATTCAAGTTTGGCTCAAGAATCTTGATGCTCTGAACTGCTCCCTCGTCCTATCAGACTTGGTAAAATCACTAGGCATTAACCTGGATAAGAACCTGTCAATGAAAGACCACATCAAGAACTCTGCAAAAGGTGCGCTTTACTCGCTAAAATATCTCAAGAAAATTAAACATCAGGATGATCTCAAGACAATTGTACAATCCTTAGTCCTTTATAAGCTGGACTGCGCAACGCCATCCTAACAGGTTCACAAAAAGCTCACCTTGCCCCACTACGGTCAGTCCTTAACATGGCAGCTCGACGTATAACTGGTGTAAAAATATTTGAACACATGACACCTACCCTCAACTCACTCAACTGGCTTCCCATGGAAGGCCGATGTATTTACAAACTGGCCTGCATCACACACAAGGCCCTTCACGCCCAATCCCCCAACAACCTAAACAGCAAACTGGCAAAAGCAGGAAAAGCAAGAACTCTGAGAAGCACCAACTCACTTCTTCTCATCCCCCCGAAACTGAAAAAGAAAATGGTCAAATGCCTATCCTTCTCTAGTAATGTTCCCAGGAGGTGGAACCTCCTGGGAGCCTCAGATGCAACCCATCCTTCTCTTGCTGCAAAAAGGACCTGACATTCTTGCTCCTCAACCAATACTTTTCTGACCAAGTGAACCAACCTAGGCATCAATAGCCTAATGGACTCCCCTCTCACTCTGACTCTCAAAGATGGTGGTTATCTGACTGTTTCAAACACCTGCCCTTTTCTTCCCTTAACTGCATACATGAGTGTGATGTCTTTGCTTATATATTTATGCATCATCATATCCTGCGATGTAGTGCTACTTTTTCTTTCCTTTGTGTTTGTAAAGCTCTCTGATACCCACTGGTTTAGCTAGCGCTACATAAAACTTTATAAATAAATAAATTGGATGAGAGCTATGGCGATTCCGTCACCACAATTCATTACATATTGAGCACATTGGATGTGATGTGTGTCTTTGATGTGTGATTTGATGCTGCATTGTTGAGACTAACTATTGCAGTATTAATGTATGGCCATGTTTTGCAATCTCACATAAGTGTGTTATATCTTCTCTCCTTTTGCCCATGGGAATGACTTGTGGGACACAGAGAGCACACAGGGAATACCTTGCTTTCTTATTGTCCATGTGTACCTGATTATTACAATGTATTGTTACGTGAGTATCTTAGAAAAGAATTGGATGTGCACATGGGTACTCGTGTTGTTTTTCAGCCACTGTATATCGACGAGTGTGGAAAAGGCTGATCTAACCTGCATTCACAGCAAAGTGGTGGCAGATGCATTTCTTTGACATACACCACATCCCTGTTGTTCTATGTCCAATTCATGACATAATGGTGTGTTTTGGCAAAACAAGCAGCCGCCATTGCACCCTTGTGCACGCAATCTTGTTGTCTGGACATAGAATTATGTTTTGATTTACAGATTCCAAAAGCATTGTCATGGTATGTGTGCTTCTCCCTCTTACAATGTGTGCTACAGAATATGGGTCCAAATCATATTGTAAATGAGAATGAGCCCTAAGGATCCTCTTTTGTGGTACACCACTTACACACTGTAACATGGTCCCTGTAGATTGTATATTGGATGTGTGTAATTATGTTACAGTCTACATTGTGCTTGACCGGAAAGGGGTAGCACATTGTCACTGTATGCAATATTGACATTTGAAAAATGTGTGATGTCCTTTGCAGTGGCCTGCCTTACTTCATACCTATTAGGCCTTGCAACGTTATGCAGTCATATTTCACATTACAAGGTGGACATTACATAGCCATGTGCTCCACCACAGCATCATGATAGATGACAGTCCCTCATCCAATTGGACTGGGTAATGTGGGTAACAGTGGCTTCCCTGTTGTTCTATGTCCAATTCATGACATAATGGTGTGTTTTGGCAAAACAAGCAGCCGCCATTGCACCCTTGTGCACGCAATCTTGTTGTCTGGACATAGAATTATGTTTTGATTTACAGATTCCAATAGCATTGTCATGGTATGTGTGCTTCTCCCTCTTACAATGTGTGCTACAGAATATGGGTCCAAATCATATTGTAAATGAGAATGAGCCCTAAGGATCCTCTTTTGTGGTACACCACTTACACACTGTAACATGGTCCCTGTAGATTGTATATTGGATGTGTGTAATTATGTTGCAGTCTACATTGTGCTTGACCGGAAAGGGGTAGCACATTGTCACTGTATGCAATATTGACATTTGAAAAATGTGTGATGTCCTTTGTAGTGGCCTGCCTTACTTCATACCTATTAGGCCTTGCAAAGTTATGCAGTCATATTTCACATTACAAGGTGGACATGACATAGCCATGTGCTCCACCACAGCATCATGATAGATGACAGTCCCTCATCCAATTGGACTGGGTAATGTGGGTAACAGTGGCTTCTTCAGTGTCAACATGTGTGACTTGTTAACTGTATGTATCCTTATTGACTTATCAGCGGCATTCGACAAAATAAACGATCTAGCTCTACTTGAGACTCTGAAGAGGTGCTCTGGCATTAATGGTACAGTACTAGAATGGTTCCCTTCCGTCCTTCAGCACTGTTCGCAGCAAATTAAAATCAACTCCTGCCTCTCGGTACCAACATGAGTTAAACTTGGAGTCCAGCAAGGATCGATCCTCTTACCATCCTTCTTCAATTTCTTCATGGAACCCCTTGCAATTATTTTGAAGTAATCAATTATTTTGAAGCAGGCCTATTTGAGAATATTTACTGACATGATTAACTGTCTTGTGGTCTGTCATGTGTGAGAGATGCACTTACCAACAAGCAGGCCATTCCCAGAGGTCCTATTCTGGAAACGCTGGTTGATGAAAGATTGGCAACAGATGTAGGAGTAGTGCACACTGCCAGGGTGCTTTGCAAGTACATTTATGAATAAGCCCAGAGGGTCCACAATTGCCTGAACATTCATGAAATAGGTTTGCTCCCTGTTATATGTGCCCAGTTTCTGCAGGAAGCACATGTTGCACATGTGTGCAGACCATTGTCCTCAACACATGCAGGAATCCAGCAATGGCATAAAATCCTTGCTTGTTGTCCTGTTGTTCTTGCACAGTGTTGGGGAAATAGTGGTACTGTGTTGTGAGGCTTATGATGTCATCCTTGACAGTGGAGAGGTAACTGGAGAAGGATGCCTGGGATACTCTTGCCACTCTGGCGGTGATGGGTTGAAATTTTTCTGGCACCAGCATGTGCCGGACAGTGAGTAGATTGGTCTGCAGAGAGATGTTGTGGCAGAAATGGGATGTTGGCTGCAGCTTTGGCGTAATCTGGTTCAGGAGGCAGACAATAGACCCCCTCTTGAGCCTGTAATGAGCTATGGACTCCTCTTGCCTGAGATCAATGAGCGTGGTCCTCTAACGGTATATCCACTCTCTTCTCTGGCATTGCCTTTGTGGCGGTGGTGGTCTCCTTGGTGCTCCTATCTGCAATAGCAGAATATTCATGGTGTAGTTGAGCTTATCAAGGATGATCTAAGTTTGTTCTACTTTTATGCAAGTATGTTAGCATCCTTTTTATGACCAGCTAATTCCTAGCGGTAAAAATCTGCCACTAATGAGACTTAGTTGTAGTTTTTCATTTTTAGCAATGTTCAAGGAAATCCTTGTACATATGGCGTTGTGTGTTTTGCGGGTGTTTTAAACTGGGAACACCTACCATGCATATCATTTTTGGTAAGTCATGCTCGACGAACTGGCATTATTAAGAATAGGTGCTAGCTATATGAAAATGTCGCTAAAGGAGCTTTACGACACTTTGTAAATAGGTAAATTAAAAAAAAGGTGCCGGAGCATCATAAAAAATAATGCTACTGTGGCGTTAAATCCTTGTAAATATGCCGCTGGACAGGCTCCCTTCATACCAGACTACCTGAGTGAATTCAAGGGTCAGTTGACTAACCTTTTGTACTAAGCTAGAGAGGCCTCCCTGCAACTGCCCAGCTGACCTGCTACAACTTGACTTGACTGGACCTGCAACTGAACCTCCCTGAGTCCTGCTCGCCTCTGCTAGAGTGAGTCCCTGATCTCCAAGAACTGCGGCTGGAATCTGAGTGCACTCCTCTACAGGAAAAGGAGATTTCCTAAGGTTCTGGACTCTTTGACCCAGACTTTGAGAAGGTAACTTTTTCAGAGGGACTAACCTGTTCCCTGTATCCAGTCTGGTCCTAGGCATGTGCCCGAACTTATGACTTTCCCCCAGTCTTGCACAACAGCCCTCTGGTAGCTAGCCATAAAAGCAGTCGGGCTTAACTTAGAGGCAATATATAAGTATTTATGCACCACACAAACAGTAATTGATCGAGACCACAACACAAGAAAAATCCCTAACCAATTTAGAAAAATAGTATCCATTTTAATAAAAATTAGATAAAAATGACAAAAATCCGTAGAAGGGGAGATATGCGATTTCAATTTAAGATAAGTATAGTGCCTAAAAGCAGAAAGTGTCACTCGTGGGTATCTGCCCCTGCAAAATCGGGTGAGAGACAAAAGTTAAGGCCGAATGCAACAGAGTGTGGGCTGGATACAGGGACCAGCTGAAAAAGTTACCTTCAAAAAGTTCAGTGTGAAGAGTTCCGTTCACGCTGGCGGAGACTGCGAGGGGCATTGATAGCTTGGCGGATGGTGGACACTGTAGCGTGAAGAGCAGGCCAGGTGTTATGGGTGCTCTTTGCTGTAGTGGAGGTCCTATTGGGCGTCACAGATAGCCTTTACTGGAGATTTACATTGGCGGTTTCTGTGAGCTGTCGACGGTGCAGCACGAAGTGTAGATCTAGCGTTGCCAGTCGTCTATGGCTGTTGCTGCAGTGTGAAGAGTTGGGTTCTCCGGAGCTTCGTGTTGGCGGGGGTGGTGTGGGTGGCAAGATCTTGGTGCAAATGGGACTGCTTCTCATTGCAAAGAGCCCAAAACTTCAGGATTTCTGCTTTTCCTCAAGAAATGAGAGCAAAAACATGGAACCCTACTCACTTGGAACCAAGGTAATGAAATTATTATCAAAAAACAATGGCTCCTGTGGCCAATAAGTGAAACAATCTCATTGTATAAATGCACAATGGCAATGCAAAGGGTTATTATGATGTTGGAAAGAGATGGAGCCGAATACACCTTAGATTTGAATGTCATACACAATCTATATATATATAAAAACGAATGTATGTCTGTCTGTTCGTCCTTTATACATTACTACACCATTCATCCGATCGGCATGAAACTTTGGGAAGTTGTTGAGTACACTCCCGCGGGGGTTTCTGGCAAAAAAATAATAATAATAAAAGAAAAAAAAGAAAAAGAAAATGTTGTTAAAAGTTGTTGAGTACACTCCCGCGAACGTTTCTGGCAACAAAAAAAAATGTTTAATATCGGGCCCGCGGCCCCCCAGGGCCCTCATAATCTTTCCAATACTGAACGTTTACAGTTTCCGGTGCGACTCGCTTTTGCAATGATCATCAACAAAGCACAAGGACAATCGCTGCAAGTGTGTGGACTAGATTTGGAGAATCCGTGCTTTTCACATGGACAACTGTATGTGGCCAGCTCACGCATCGGAAAACCTTCTGATTTATTCGTGTACGCACCAGACAGAAAAACAAAAAAAACGTGTATCCACAAGCACTCGAATAAATAAACAGAATTAAAACAACACTTTAAAAGGTTTTCCATATTAAAATGAATAAGGTTCAATAAAAATGACACAATGTAAATTGAATGTTATCATAACAAGTTTCCTTAAATTTCCTTACTTCTGAGATCGCAGCAACGCACAACGGGTAAGCTAGTTATTTATATAATCGTTTTAAACAAAAAATGCATTGATGGTATTACATTAACCATTTAGTTTTTAGTGGGTGGTGTCCCAGTGAAAAAACGGAACCTGGAGAAATAGGGACATATTTGTGACATATTTACAAGGTTTCCTATACTTCATAAAAATGACCATTAGAGAGTATATGTTCTGTGAACTGCGCTTTATACAATGATAAGTGCTGGTTTTGAATGGTTCGCTTTCAAAAACTGTCGACGGCGTTTCGACCCTGTGTGCAATGTAGGGTCTCTTCAGGACCTAAAATTGTAGGGACACCTGAAGGGTAAATTTGCACAGTCTTGTGTAGATGGTGTGGCACTGTGAAAGAAATAAAGCATAGGATAATCACATGGGACCCAGCCGGGCGCCAATGTGAGGTTTGGGGTGAGCTAGCAAGATTCGAATGAGCATGGCAGGAAAATTCCACGTGTAAGATTTGGAATGCACGGTGAATGTGTTGTCCAGGCATCTACTCCAATGGGTGTCTTAGTGCCTTATGGTAACAGGCCTCTTCTTCGTTTCGTCAGGACTGATTAGAAAGGAGGCACGCTGGCTCTTTGTACCTCCAATGGTAGGAGATACTTCCCTCCAATGCGGGGTCTTAATAGCAGAGTGAATCTGCTGGAGCCTGTATCTGGATTCTCGCATGGCAGAACAGCGTCTGTCTGTCTGCTTGGGTACAGTGACCTCAATGAATAGCACAACTGATGCCACACCAAGAGTTTAGGACCTGGGAGGCATCTATTGGGGGTCATAAATGCACTCCAGCAGAGGCCAGCAGGGCTCAGGCCGGTCCAGCTGCAGATCCAGACTGGTTCAGTTGCAGCAGGTCAACTGGACAGTTCCAGAGGGACCCTGGAGTTTATTGTGTCCTTGTAGCTCAGAAAAGGAGGTCAGTCAGCTGACCCTTGGAGTCACTCAACCTGGGATGAAGGGCCAATCTTTCTTTTCAGAAAGCAGGGCAGGCCTCAAGCAGCGGGGCAGGAGTGCATCCTTCTTATGCAGTATCCACAGGTCCAGGTTGATAAGTGATATTGGTTTGTAGTTTTTGCCTCTTTTAAATACTTCCTTCTTTTGTATGACCACTATGATGTCTTCTGAAGTTGTATCCTATATTTTCCCAGAGAGTGTGAAGTGTTGAAATAAGTCAATCACTAGTTTTCTTAGTTGAGATCAATACATCTTATAGAATCAGGCTATACAAATTGTCTGGAATTTGTACCTGCCTACATTTTAGAGTTGTATTATGTTGTATAAAGTCTTCAGATGAGTCGGCCTGAGCGTTCCAACTTTATACTTGTTGCCCAGTTCGAAGTGGGAGAGCATCTGGAGGTGCCTAGATTTTCCTGCCTCTCTTTCCGTGATTCCAATCTGTTATGGGAAACAATAGGCTACATAAAGGACAATTGCCAACTACACCTAGTAATGTGACCCAGGAAACAGGCTACAAGCACTAAATGGTTAGGACAAGAAAATGCCAACTTTCTAAAAGTGCAATTTTTTGAATTGTGATTTACAATCCAACTTTACAATTACATAGGGTTTTAAATTACAATTCCTCAGACACCACACATGACTTTTCTACCTGCTCCCAATCCAATGTTACTACTTATCAGATGTAATAAGGTGACCTATGTTATCCTATGGGAGAGTTAGGCTTTGCAGTAGTGAAAAACACATTTGAGAGTTTTTCACTACCTGAACATGTCAAACCTAAAAGTACATGTCCAACTTTTTAAATGCAATGCACCCTGCCCTAAGGGCTGTTTAGGGCCTACTCTAGGGGTGATTTACTTGTATAAAAAAGGAAGGGTTAGGCCTGGCAAAAGGTTAATTTTGCCAGGTTGAAATGACTGTTTATATTTCACACACAGGCTGCACAGGTAGGCCTGGGACATGTTTGAAAGGCTACATAAGTGGGTGGCACAGTTAGTGCTGCAGGCCCACTACCTGCTTGGCAGTACAGTCTGTACTGTTGCCATGAAGCATAGGCTCAAGACTAATTTGGATATGGCTGGGTCTAAACTGGGGTGGCATGGTGAGCAAAAGAACAATGGCTTTAACCCAGATCTCTTGACTGGGGGTGAATGTATGATTTATTCAGCATTTCGTCCATCATTTGTTTGCATAGAACTTTTCACCCTAAGTGGGATGGGTATGCCCAGACGTGGGTCCCTTTCTCACTGTGCGGCTGGATTCAAGCTAGCCTGGCTGATGAAGGGTAATACCCAGAAACCGGTCCCAGGATGCCTGTTTCCGGTCCAAGGAGGACCTGGCTTGGCTGTTTGGTCTGGATAGTTCCCATGAGGTACAGGGTCAAGACTGATTTGCATATGGCTGGGTCTAAACTGGGGTGGCATGGTGAGCAAAGGAACAATGGATATAACCCAGATCTCTTGACAGGGGGTGAATGTATGATTTATTCAGCATTCCGTCCATCATTTGTTTGAGTGGCCCACTAATAGCATTTAATTTACAGGCCCTGGATACCTCTACTACAACCTTCCTAGGGACTTACAAGTAAACTAAATGTGCCAACTATGTGTAAGCCACTTTCACCACGTTTGTAGGAGAGAGCACTAGCACTTCAGCACTGGTTAGCAGTTAAAAGTCTACACAGTTTTAAGGCCAGTAAAAAGGAATTCAGCAAAAAGGAGGAGTGATGGCAACATATTTAGGGGGAGATCGTCCTAGGGGTGACAGGTCTAATACAGAGGAAGCAAAACTATTGCATTTTATATGGTAAGCAGATAGCAACATTTTAGAAACTGGGAGTACCACACAAGTTGTTGTTAATGGGCAAAATACAACTTTTACTGTGGCAAGAATGAAATGTGCTAATTTGCAAAAAATCATTGAAACATGCTGACACTCTATAAAGAACATCCGTTGGAACATCTTTTAAATTGTAATGTTATGTGGCAAATGTATTTGTTGCATATGTGGGGTATGGGAAGGATGTTTCCTAGGGAGATTTTGTTTATTGTTCGTGAATAGACCACCCCGAGTGTGGCCTGCCGAGTGAGTGGGTTCTATTTCTAATTGAGTGAGTCCCGTTGCTACTAGTTCCGCTAGGAGGGCTGAAGAGTCATGGTAGTTGTGTGCTTCCATGAGGAAATTGAAGTCCCCTAGTAAGGTAAAGTTCCTTTCTCCAGCTGAGGGTTCTAGGAGATGCACTATGGAGGAGAGGAAATCGGCTCGAGGTCCTGGCGGGCGGTAAAGGAGAATGCCTTCGAAGGAGTATGAATGTGTGAGTAGTATTGTGAAGGCAAAGGCTTTGCGGCTATTGATAGGGATGAATTCTGTCCTTATTGAGTAATATTCACAATAGATAAGTGCCAGTCCACCACCCTTTTTGGTAGATCTGTCGAATCTGCTGACGCAGTAGCCATCCGGGGTTACAATGGAAAAGTCTGGTCCTGAGGATTGAACTCCCCATTTTTCTGTTATGAAAAGGAGATTAAGTTTATAGTTTTCTAGAAGATTTAGTAGTTCATATTTGTGTTTGGGTAGGGAACGGGCATTTATAAGGGCTGAATTGATTGTAGTGTGATTGATGGGGGACGCATGGTGAGTGGGTGCTTTTGTGTGGTGTTTATGGTGAAAGGGCAGTTGGGGCAGTGTGTGGGGGTTTGGGTGGAGAAGGTTGCCAGGTTAAGGAGAGGGCAAGTCTGTTTGTGCTTGGAGGAATCGGAAATGTCTTTAAGTTGTATACTGGAAAAGTATATTATATAATTGTGTAGGTTTAATTGGGATCGACCAGGGTGGGTGGCCCTGGGCCCGATTCAGGCGAGGACTGGTGCTGACGGGCTTGCCTTTGTCGCGCCTTCGGCATGCCGGCGGCGCATCCGCAGCGCGTGGAGAGAGGCATCCCGTTTCTAAAGAGGCAAGATCAGCTGACTCTGCTGAAGTACCCGGAAGTAGTAATCACTTCCTGTGTGCCTTGATTTTGTGAATTGCCTCCACTCAATCCGCTAGTCGGCGGTGGAGGTGGAATACGTGTGAAGCAGGTGAGTGCAGGGAGTAAATGTGAAAGTGTCTATAATATTTTAAAAGCGCAATTTAAAAAGTCAAACAGTTAATACATTTGAGAACGAAGTGCAAGTTTGAGGATCCCTTTACCAGGCACACCTGGTCCCCACAGTCTCAAGGTCTGTCACACCTTAGGCGCATCCGCTGAGCCTGGAGAGAGCCATCCCGTTTTTAAAGAGGCGAGATCAGCTGCTGGTCAGCTGACTCTGCCGAAGTACCTGGAAGTAGTAATCAATTCCTGTGTGCCTTAATTTTGTGAATTACCTCCACTCAATCCGCTAGTCAGCGGTGGACCAGGGAATGAGTGTGAAACAGGTGAGTGCAGGGAGTAAATGTGAAAGTGGCAATAATATTGTAATGTTATAATCTTCCCCAATGATGACGCTGCAGCCTGGTGTAGATTTGCGATATATATTTATTGTTTGTTTGAATAGCTTTATTTCGATATATTAACATATCATAAAAGCATTACATTGCAAAGGTAGGTAAATACATAACAGTATAACAGTGTACATTGTATAAAATCTACAAGATCGATAAAAAATATCATAAAAGTGGATTGATTGCCCAGGCGTAAGAACAAGTTAAAAGCAGGTTCAAGCAAAAAAACACATTACTGAAGCAGCAATTTCTTTGCAAATCTTATCCGCCAAACCCAGCCCAAAAGTTTTGCCATGCAACAGGCGAAGAAGGGACGAGCATCCGATCGTAATATGCATAATGCTTCCAGGTGCGATCTGGTGCCCAGGCTCCTGCATAGTGGCTTCAGCCATCTCGACCTGGGCGCTGCATATGCGGGACACTCAAACAACAGATGGGCAATAGACTCAACCCTTGAATCACAGAAGGGGCAGTATGGAATGGTTTGTAACGGTGGCTTCCAAGTAGAAGTTAACAGCCCTAAGGGAAGTACTCCCACCCTAAATTTAAAGTACAACGATCTGTCACCCGGGTTACAAATCAAGTCCAGGTATGGTTCTCTATAAAGGAGCTCCTTGATTAAAAGAAACTCAACAACAGATTTGCATAGATTAGAGTTGCACATTCTCTCATTAGCTACCCATGACCAGTAAATCTTTTTGAGCATCTGTTTAGGTGGAGCTGTTCTATTGGCCCAAGCGTCTCCTAGACCCAATTCGTAGAGAAGCCGCTTGACTTCCCTGAGCCAACCAACCTTATGCCAGCCCGGTAAGGATAGGAGTTCTCTTAGGGCATCAGCATAACTACACAGTTCTGGTACATTCCATATCCGGGCCCATAATAAGAGGGGGCGTACCCTAGCTTGTTCACATATTGGGCGTGTACCTGCATCAAGTAAGAGAGGGAGTGTAGGGGTACTGTGTGGTAACTTCATAAGATCTTTATGGAAGTTGTTTTCGAGGTAGGTGAAGGTGTCGACTCTCTGTACACCCCACAGTTCCGCACCATACAGTGCCGCACTCACCACCCTTGCCCTGTAGATGTCTAATAGTGCCCCAATGGGTTTGAAATATGAGGCACGTTGTTCTTTTAGCAGGGCCCCTGTGACCCTCTTATGAGTCAAAAAGACCTTTTGGTGATGGGCCTTCCAATTCATGGTGTCACAGAGTCGAATGCCCAAGTAATCGAACTCCTTAACTCTTTCAAGTGGGACTGAGTCTAGGGCAGGAGGAATAACAGATTTCCTAGGGGGGTTTAGGACAAGGAATTTGGTTTTGCTTACATTTATAGCTAGGCCCTTGGTGTCACAGAAGACCTTAAAGCTAGAAAGCAACTTTTGAATGCCTGCTGGAGATTTTGAGATTAGGAGGGTGTCATCTGCAAATAGGAGCGTAGGTATTTTTCTGCCAGCCAGGGACAGTGCGTCTGTTGGTTGTTGAAGAAGATGCTCCACCACTCCGTTAACATAAAGTGAAAACAGAGTGGGGGCTAGCACACAACCCTGGCGGACGCCCCTATCTACAGGAATGCGGGATGTTTTTTGCCCCTGGTCACCCCACCTAATTTGGGCAAAGTTGCTTTCATGGAACTTGATAAGCAATCCCAACAAATAAGGGGGAATACCCAACCCATCTAAGACATTCCACAGTTGGGCTCGTGGGACCAGGTCAAAGGCAGTCCGTAAGTCTATGAAGACTAAATACAAACTGCCCTTGCCCAATACGACCACTTTCCAATACAGCATTAGAAGGCGAAATGTCTGCTCGATAGTGCCTGTCCCTGTTCTAAATCCAGCCTGGAAATCTGACAAAACCTGGTTTTCTTCAGCCCAATGCAGGATCCTACCTAGAACTACTTTGCCCGCAACCTTTTGTGTTGAGTCAAGCAGGCTAATTGGGCGATAGTTAGCTGGGTCGTCCCGACAGCCTTTTTTGAAAATCGGGACGACCTCAGCACCCCTCCAGGAATCAGGAAGACAACCTCCCAACACAGCCTCGTTCAGGAGCGAGGCAATTAGTCTACTCCACACGTATGGATTTTCCTTCAACAGATCGCCTGGGATTCCGTCTGGGCCAGCAGCCTTGTTGGCAACAAGGCACCTGATTGCCCCTTCTACTTCCTTAATACTGAAGGGGCAATCATTGATTGTAATGGCATCCGGGAATCTGGATAAAAGCCCATGTTTGGTTGTAATACACCTGGTGGGACGGAGTATAGCTTGGAGAAATGGGCACACCAGGCCTCACCTGGGATGTTACAGGTCAGTTGTACATCAATGGGCTTATCCCTGGCTCTCATCAGATCCCAAAACCCCTTAGAGTCTTTTTTAGTACTCGCCTCCATTAACTCACTCCAGAAGTTGTATTCATGAGCCTCCTTAGCCTTGGCTATAGATTTTTTATATGATTTCCTGGCAAGTCTGATTTTGTCTGGGTCTTTGGATTTCACTGCAAAGATGAGTTTCCCTTTAGCAACCCGGCATTTTGAGGAATACCACTTGTCTCTTGCCTTGGAGGCACCTCTCGTTGCGGCCCTCGCCCTATTTTGAGGAATGATAAACAGTTCACTTAGGGCCGCAATGGTTTCTGTGAAGGTCATTAGAACAACCTGTTCGGTGATTCCCAAGGCGTCAAGACGAGACCCCACGGCTGTCATTATAGTCCTTGCTTGCGCCATCCTTCCCTCATCCGCTGCTACTTTAGCCCATTTTAACCGCCTACCACAGTTTGAAGGAACAAGTTCATGGGATGTTTTCCACGTGTAAGCGGCCTTGACTGGGTTTCTGTCATGCAACGGCGGGGTGAGGGTTAAAGATAGAGGATTGTGATCGCTGTCGCAAGACAATAAGACTTTCATGTCTTGGTGAAACGGCCATAGGTTGTGGTTCAACATAATATAATCTATTCTGGAGGTGTGTCCCACCCTGTTGTAAGTGTGCGCTCCCCTGAGGTCTGATTTGGAACGACCATTTGTTGCTCTCAGGTCGTATTCCGTACAGAGTGCGTTGATGTCTATTGCACTCTGCGTCCATTTTTGAATCGGTTCTAGGGTCAGCGTGGGAATACCTCTCCTTGTGTCATCTTCCCAAGTGTCCAAAATGTCCTCCCCGGCCAGTGGCTCGAAGCAGCAATTAAAATCACCTGCGAGGAGAACATAGGAATCGATACTGCAGGCTTCTAGTTCACTGTTTAATCCTGTTGAAGATAACGATGATACCCCTCCCCTGGCCCCCCTTAAATAGAGGTTGAACACTTCTAACTTCCTACCCCCCTGACAGTGTATAGTTATTCTCTGGAGATCAGGAGATTGAGTGGTTTTATGGCTTACACTTAAACCCAGTGCGATGCTAACCCATATAAGAAGGCCGCCAGACGGGCGACCTTTACTACCATGTTGTTGGGAAGCTGGAACGAAGTAAGTTGTAAAACCTACTCTGTGCCTAGGTTCTAGGCACCAGGTTTCTTGCAAGAGACAGATGTTGAAAGGATCCACAAAGGCATTCCACTCTGGGATGTCGAAATTGCGAGCAAGCCCTGCCACATTCCAACTTAAGATCTTTAACAGAGTTTTACCTGGGGTAACCTGCCTGGGCGAAATGACAGGTATAGCCGGATTGGGCTCCAATCCTGCCTCCACTGTAACAGCTCTATTATACCTTTGGGGGGGCTCATTCTGTGATTGGATAAGAGACCTGGCTACAGTGATCCGCTTCCCATCTGCTGGAGCCATCCGAAAAGGTGCAAGGGAATCATAGGGGGTACATCCAGCTCCTGCGCTACTTCTTGGGTTTCTAGATTGTTTAAGGTGTTCAATGCCCCCTCTGTTGACAGAGCATGTAGCATTTCTTCTAGAGATGTGGGGTTAATGTCAACAGATTCTGTCGTCAGGAATTAGGATTCTGAGGTCCCTAAGGCTAAAGGTGAAGGAGCCTTTTTCGCTGATCGAGAAACAGCTTGCCTTGGGAGTCAGTCTACATCTTCGAGACAGCCAAACCTGTTCGTAGTTGGTGGCCCATGCCAGCGTCTAGGGAAATCTTGGTATTTGTTCGGATGCCCCCTCCATGTCTGGTGACGTACCAATGACCAGTCACCTTCCTGGGTATGCATGGGGCGTGGCGGATAGAAGAAGGACAACGGCCTAGGTATAATGGGAGAGCCTTCACCAGTGGGCCATGAGCAAATGTGGTGGGCCGTATATGGGTCCTCGAATGTCACCACTATACAGTCCCCGGGACTGGATTTCCTTGAGGGACCCACCCAGGGAACTCGACGAACCATTAGGACTCTGCTTCTCCGACCATCTGGAATCGGTCTGTTCACATTGAGCCAGTGCATTATCTTATTCTTCAGAGACCAATGGTTCTCGTGATGATCATTTTCAATCTGGGGGACGCCCGTCAATACAACCACGTAATCATTGGCCTCCGGAGGAAGATCAATATAGCCCCCTCTAAAATTATTCTTGATGCGTGGGCCCTGGGTCGGTTGGTGAACAGCTTCGCTGGCAGTTGGCCTTAAGGGAACGCCAGCATTGGAATATACAGGAGATTGAGAAGTGGGGAGCTTGGGAGTCCTAGTTGGGAGAGCAGCAATGTTTTGGTCCACACCCACGGTCCGAGGTTTAGGAACCGCCCGTGTTATAGCAGGTGCTGGAGGGGGAAGTTGTGGGGCTTGTGGGGCTGGGTCTTCTACTAGGAGGCCTTGATTTTCTAGACTTCTCAAGCCAAGAGTGGCCAAGGCAATAATGCTCTTTTCCATCTCTAGCAGATTATTTTCAATGCCTGAGAGTCTAAGGTCTAGGGGAGAGAGAAGTTTCTTTAAGGTTTCCCAAACAATACCTATAAATTCCCCATCCTTCCCTTCCCGGCCCTCTAAGTGTAAGTCCTCATCCTCTGCAATTGTGATGATAGATGCAGAGGCTGTTCCCTCTTTGCCCCCCTCTCGTTGTGCCTGTGCCAGAGAGGCACACCCTCCTTTTGCATTAGACACAGGTACACTTCCCACATTCAGCTGGTGTGCCACAGCAATTTTGGCCTTCTTACGATAGTAAGCGGACCTAGAATTGCGTTTCCTTTTGGGTAGTTTACCTTTAGTGTTGTTACATACAGGTGTGTTTGGGATTACCAGAGGAGGGGAATTAGTGGTAACTTGCTGATTGGAAATAGCCACGGATAGGTTCTGTTTGTCTGACTGGGTTGCTGGACACAAGGCTGGGGGAGAAGTGAGTGGGATCGGGGTCTGATGGACGTCTGCCTGCGTAATTACGCAGCGGGGAATGGCCAGACGCTCCGGAGTAACAGCAGATGCTATATGTCCCAAGGAGGATTTTTTTGACCTGGCAATATCCTGGGACAGCCTTCTAGCAGAAGCCAAATCCAAGGAGACACGAGTCTGTAGTTTGGAAATGTCTTTGTCTATGGCTAGATTAGTGCGAGTAATGAAATCGTCCATGGGGCCGTTTGTTGGTGGCCCACCCTTGGCAGCCCTACTCCGGGTTGTCCGAGAGCACATGGCTTGACAAGATAGGCACACCACCGAAGCCGGCAATACAATAAGGGGAGTACAATAATAACCCAAGTAATCCAGGTAGCTGAGCAAAGGGTGATAGGGGGTGGCCCAGTCCAGTCCTCTCAGTCCTCGAACGGCCTCAAACGGCCCGCTCTTTGCCCGGTCTTCGCCCCGAGCTGCGTCCCGCGCTGCGGGAGACTGAGGCTATAATATAGGTAGCGTAATGGACGGGGGGCGGGCCAGCAGGGAGAGCGGACCGGATGCTGGTTCCCGGTCTCGCAGGGACTCCTGGTTGTTGGAGTCCCTGCACACTCGCAGCCCCGCCGAGCCTCACACCCAACCCGCCTTGCTGTGCAGCTCCTTCCGATGACTCACACACCTGGGCGAAGCGGCACCCGCGGAGCGGGTGCGGCGAGATGTGGGTCGTGTCCGCCTCAAAAACGCCGCCTGGTCCGAAGTGCCTCCTGACCGTAAAGAACTAATGTCCCAGGGAGAGAAGGTGGAGGACGCCTTTACAATCCTGCGATGGACGGGGGGCGGGCCAGCAGGGAGAGCGGACCGGATGCTGGTTCCCGGTCTCGCAGGGACTCCTGGTTGTTGGAGTCCCTGCACACTCGCAGCCCCGCCGAGCCTCACACCCAACCCGCCTTGCTGTGCAGCTCCTTCCGATGACTCACACACCTGGGCGAAGCGGCGCGTGCGGAGCGGGTGCGGCGAGATGTGGGTCGTGTCCGCCTCAACAACGCCGCCTGGTCCGAAGTGCCTCCTGACGGTAAAGAACTAATGTCCCAGGGAGAGAAGGTGGAGGGCGCCTTTACAATCCTGCGATGGACGGGGGCGGGCCAGCAGGGAGAGCGGACCGGATGCTGGTTCCCAGTCTCGCAGGGACTCCTGGTTGTTGGAGTCCCTGCACACTCGCAGCCCCGCCGAGCCTCACACCCAACCCGCCTTGCTGTGCAGCTCCTTCCGATGACTCACACACCTGGGCGAGATGTGGGTCGTGTCCGCCTCAAAAACGCCGCTTGGTCCGAAGTGCCTCCTGACGGTAAAGAACTAATGTCCCAGGGAGAGAAGGTGGAGGGCGCCTTTACAATCCTGCGATGGACGGGGGCGGGCCAGCAGGGAGAGCGGACCGGATGCTGGTTCCCGGTCTCGCAGGGACTCCTGGTTGTTGGAGTCCCTGCACACTCGCAGCCCCGCCGAGCCTCACACCCAACCCGCCTTGCTGTGCAGCTCCTTCCGATGACTCACACACCTGGGCGAGATGTGGGTCGTGTCCGCCTCAAAAACGCCGCCTGGTCCGAAGTGCCTCCTGACGGTAAAGAACTAAATTAATATCGTACCTAAAGAGCGCCGAGCGCCACGTCTGTAGCCTCGGCTTTCGCGCCACACAATGCGCGATGCGCGCGCAGCCTAAACATGGCCGCCGGCACGTCACGTCACTACGTGACGTGCTACCACTAGAGCACGCCACCACATATCTCCCCTTTTTTCCCAACAATGAAACTGTTAACTCACAGTCCGCCGATATCAAAGTCTCTGAACCTCGCTGGCTTGACCACCGCTCTACCCCTCCGGGTCAGTCTTACCGGGGTAGGTGGGGTGTTCCTCTCCTGAGTCCTCTCATTCGTCTCTCCACCTCCAAGCGCAGCCGCGCTTCCCTCTGGACTCGTCGTGTCTCTAGCACTCACAGCCCTTTGGTTGCTGTCCTCCACTCTCTCTTCTCGCTGTTCTCCTCTCCTGCCATCTGGTTCCTCCCCTGTTTGTTCTTGCTCCTCGTTTCCTTCTTCCATGTCTCCTAGGTCTGCTCCACCTTGGTCCCATCGTACGACTTACTGTACTTACTGTCTCCTTTTCTTTGTAGTGTGGCCAATTTTACTCATACCCATTCACCCTTTTCCAGTTCTGTCTCTTTCACGTTTTTCCGGTTATTGTAGTGTCTCGAGTAAATGGCTTGTGCTTTTTCCAAATTGGCTCGCACCACAGCAGGGGACCACTCACTCGTTGTGATTTTTTCTTTCCATACACGATTGTCCCGGGTGAAGGGTTCGCGGCCCCTCAATATCTGGAAGGGGCTATATCCAGTCCCTGTGGGGGTGATCCTGTACGCCCACACCATGTGCCATATCTCCCTTTCCCAGTCCTTGTTGTCGGAGATAGCCGCTTGGACCGAGCCCATCACCACTCTGTTAAATCGCTCTACTAATCCATTTCCCGCGGGGTGGTAGATGGACGTGTGTTTGACTTGGATACCATTTCTCTGCATGAAGTCGTTCCATTTTTCCGATCTGAATTGGGGGCCATTGTCACTCAGAATGGACTTTGGGATGCCTTCCCTCACAAAGGTGTCTGAAAGGAACTTTATGATGGTCTCTGTGTCCATCGCTTCTCCTACCTTCAACTCCGGCCACTTCGAGTACCTATCCATTAGGACGCACACGTACTTTTGGACTCCGTGTATATCCAGGATCGGGCCCAGGATGTCCACTGACAACTCCTCCCATGGATTCAGCGGAGGGTCAAATTTGCCTATTGCCGGGCGTAGAGGCTTAAGTGTTTTATCTGCTCCTTGGCACTGTGAGCAGTCCCTGGCAAGTCTCTCGGCCCTCACATCCATTCTAGGCCACCAGTAGTTCTGCTTGGTTCTGAATTTCATTTTTCCTATCCCCAAATGTCCTTCATGGAGCATGCTTAATAACTTGGGGATGATGCCTGCTGGGGGGATGACCTTCTACCCTCTGTACACAAACACTCCTTGGTCGTCCATCGACAACTCATCCCTGATTTCATAGAATGGCTTGAGACCCTCACAGGTTTGTCTTTTGTCTGGCCATCCTTTTGTGATGTATGATTTCACTTCTTCTAAGATTTGGTCTTCGTCGTACGCTTTCTTCCATTCTTGGTTTCCTATCACTCTTTCCAGGTCTTCCGTGAGCGCTACCAGCTCTTCTGCTCCTGCTTGATCTTCCCCGCCTTGCTCCATGGCCGCTGCTCTACTCAGGTAGTCTGCCACTCTGTTCCTACTGCCTGGGATGTATTCCACATCATATCGAAATTCCAACAGTTTTATGGTCATTTTGGAGATCCTGGGCGTTGCATTGGCATGTCCGCTGGACGTCAGCACATTCAGCAAAGGCTTATGATCCGTTCTCAATTTGAATCGCGTGCCCCATAAGAACTGCCTGAATCTGGTAGTTGACCACACGACAGCCAGCATTTCCTTTTCTATCATGCTGTACTTCTTTTTCGTTTCACTCAGTGTGCGGGACGCGAAGCTGAGTGTCTCCATTCTTCCTTGTCCTCTGTCTTGCATCAATACAGCCCCCAGACCTTTGTCACTGGCATCGGTGGTGAGTACTGTCTTGCCTTGGGGGTCATATCCTTGGAGTGGTACTACTCCCGCCACTTCTTTCTTGATGACTTCGAATTCCCCTTGTTTTTCCTCTGTCCAACGGAACTCCGTACTGTCTCTCATCAACTGTCTCATGTGATGGGTCTTGGAAGCAAAGTGCTGCACGAACTTGCTATAATACTCCGCCATGCCCAAAAACGACCTGACTTCTTCTTTGTTGGTAGGCGGTGGTGCTTCACAAATTGCCTTTACGTTCTCTGCTTTCGGGGTCACCCCTCGTACCCCTATTTCGTGTCCCAAGTAGGTCACCGACTCCATTCCTATCCGGCACTTGGACCATTCCGCGGTGAGGCCCTTCCCTTCTAGGATCTTTAGAACCTTGCTGAGTTTCCCATCGTGATCTGGTCTGTCTCGCCACATCACCAGGATGTCGTCCTGGAAGTATTGGACGCCGTCAGTGTCTTTAAACAGTTGGCGCATCAGCTTCTGGAACACCACAGCCGCCGAGCCAGTCCGAACGGCATGCGGCAGAACTGATAGCACCCGAATGGGGTGATGAACGATGTTAGTTTTCGGCTCTCTGGGTGCAGTGCAATCTGGTGATAGGCTGAGGTCAAGTCTATAGTGGAGTAACACTGGATTCCCCTCGTCCTGGCCAGCATTTCCTCGATTCTGGGCAAGGGAAACTTCTCCACCACAATGTTCTTGTTCAATTCGCGCAGGTCGACGCACAACCTGACCTTCATGCTTGGTTTCATAACTACCACCAAGGGCGCCAGCCACTACGCGCACGTGATGGGTTCAATGATCCCTTTCTTTTCTAAGTCCTGCAGTTCTTCCTGTACTGCTTCTCTCACCGCTAGAGGTACATTCCTCACCTTGTGGGTGACTGATACGGCATCCTCCTTCAGGATTATCTTGTGGGAGAACTTCTCCATTATTCCCACCGTGCCCCCGAATACTTTGGGGTATTCGCTTTTCCATTTCTCTAGGTTGGGCCAGTCTTCTAGTTCGGTAAGTAGTATTTGTTCCTTTCCGCCTGGATCCAGCTCGATGCCTAGGTCGCCTTGGTCCAGCTAACCTAGGACCGAGGGTCCTCTCTCTGATATGTAGAGGTTGCAGAACGCCGAACGGCCTCTAAACTCAAATTTTAATGGTCTAAATCCTGCCATGGGTATGCGGTCCCCGTTGTACGTGACTGGGCGGATGTCCAAATTCTCCAGTTCCGGGCCTAGATGTGGGGCGAAGCTCTCCTCCCACACCGCTCTCTGGACAATGGTGTAGGGCGACCCTGTGTCGGCCATCACTTTTATCAGTACACCCCAGATCGACATTTCTAAGACGGGTTTCATCGTTCTTCTGCCGTCCACACTCAGCACTTGTCCATCTACGCTCAGCACTTGGTCGTAAATGCAGAGTACCGTGACAACGTCCTCTTCTGTGCCTTCGTCTTGTTCTTCACTTTCTTGGCCGATGTATTTCACCATGCCTTTAGAAGCCTTCCTCCAACATACTTTCTCATAGTGGCCCGCGATGCCGCAGTACATACATTTGGCGCGGAACGCTGGGCACTTCCTGTTGTGCGCCTCGTGGGACCAACTCCCGCATCTGTAGCATGATTTCTTGCCGCCTCCTGCTTGTTTTCCTGGGGGGCCTGGGTTGCCTTGCCATTTGTTGGGTCCCTTCGCCAACGACCCTTTGTACTTGTAGTCTCTGCGGGGCTCCTCTTCATCTACTTTGTTCACCATGGTGCTAGGCGCCGTCTCCTTCTTCATTGCGTCCGTGCACCTGCGTGCCAGTTCTGCTCTCTTGACGATTACCATCACCTCTTTTAGTGTCGTGTCCTCACTGGCCCATAGCTTGTCCTGAATGCCCGTGCTTGTGGTGTGCATCACTACCTGATCTTTGATGAATTCCTCTTCCCAATTGTCGTATTTGCACATGGACGCTAGTCTCTTCAGGGCCGCCACGTATTCCTCTACCGTCTCACCTTGGCGTAGTTTCCTTTGTTGGAAATTAAACCTGTCCACAGAAACGCACACCGCCGGCCTGTAGTGTTCGTTCAGGTCCTCAATAGCGTGGGCATACACATCATCGTCAGTGCTTCCTCTTTGTTTTGGCACTAGGCTCTTATAGATTCTCAGACCTTCTGGGCCTAGGTTGAGCAATAGGATGCGTTTTTTTCCTCTTGGGGTTGAACTGTTTTTTCATTTTCGTCTTCCAATACTCCTATGAAGTTATCGATATACTCTCTCCAGTCCTCCCACTTCATTAGTGGTTCGCCTGGCCTGGGCAGAAATTGCACTGGCGCCATTGCGTATCCTGCTTGCGCACTCATCTTTTCACTCTTGACCGTGGGTTTTGTGCTCCCTTGGCCTCTGGGACTGCCCGGTGTATTGTCTTGTTCCTCTTTTTCTGCATGGGACCGGGGACTACCTGCGTCAGCCCCCTCGCTCTTTTGTGGGGCAGCCAGCGCGGTTATCCCTGTATGTAATCCGTTGAGTGGCTTGGCGCGCTTTGTTCTGTTCCCCTGGGATCCGTTCGCTCCCCCTTAGCTTAGTTTTGCTTCTATTCGGGGTGATCATGGGCTCTGCTGCGCTCTTTAGGGCAGGGTACCTGTTGGTGGCTTGTTGGTTTCCTCTTGACCGTGTGCCTCCTTTGGCCCCTCTGGCTTCGTGGTCCTGCTTGCTGCTGGGGTTCTGCTGTGCACCGGTTTGGTGATGTTTTCCTTGGTGACCTTTGTTGTAAAGTTCGTCCTCTGTGGCATGCCAGGGTTTAGCATCCCATCCTCGTCGCCATTGTAATGTTATAATCTTCCCCAATGATGACGCTGCAGCCTGGTGTAGATTTGCGATATATATTTATTAATATCGTACCTAAAGTGCGCCGAGCGCCACGTCCGTAGACTCGGCTTTCGCGCCACACAATGCGCGATGCACGCGCAGCCTAAACATGCCCGCCGGCACGTCACGTCACTACGTGACGTGCTACCACTAAAGCGCGCCACCACAAATATTTTAAAAGTGCAATTTAAAAAGTCAAGCAGTTAATAAATTTGAGAACGAACTGCAAGTTTGAGGAGCCCTTTACCTGGCACTCCTGGTCCTCGCAGTGTCAAAGTCTGTCTCACCTTAAGCGCGTCCGCTGCACGTGGAGAGTGGCATTCCATTTTTAAAGAGGCGAGATCTGCTACTGGTCAGCTGACTCTGCCGAAGTACCCGGAAGTAGTAATCACTTCCTGTGTGCCTTAATTTTGTGAATTCCCTCCACTGAATCCGCTAGTCGGCGGTGGACCAGGGAATGCGTGTGAAAAAGGTGAGTGCAGGGAGTAAATGTGAAAGTGGCGATAATATTTTAAAAGTGCAATTAAAAAAACGAAGTGCAAGTTTGAGGAGTCCTTACCAGGCCCTCCTGGTCCCCGCAGTGTCAAGGTCTGTCTCACCTTAAACCTTACGATTCTGTAACTTGTTACCGAATCGCAATTTGCTTTTGTGATTCGGTATTAGGAAGGGGTGTATTTAGGGCATCCGTTTCTGGTACTGTATAGCACTGGTACGTATGATTGTTTTGCTACTGGAATGTGGTCGTAAAGCATTCATAATTTACCGACTCTGTAATCCGAGTCCGTTCCCCTTTGTGAATGTGGGTGAAAATATTTTTTAAGAGCTGGCAGTGGTCCCACGGACCATTGCCTGCTCTTAAAAAATGAAAAGAAAACTTTTCATTTTTATTTTTGTAATGCAGCCTATTTTCCTTTAAGGAAAACGGGCTGCATTACAAAAACAAATATTGCTTTATTTAAAAAGCAGTTATGGAGATGGTGGTCTGCTGACCCCAGCAGGCCACCATCCCTATGATTGTAGCCGTTCCCAATGGGTCGCAAATTGCAACCTGCCTCATGAATATTGATGAGGCAGGTCCATTTGCAACCCATTGGGAATCACAGTGTCTGAGACACTGTTGTACATAGCTGTTTGTAATTTCCTAAATCGCAATTAGGAAAAAGCAAACTGACTGTTTTGTTCATCTAGCCCATAGTCACAACAATACCGGTTTTCCATTGCGTTCTGTTGGCGGGTTATTAAAAATATCTAAAATGCTATGCTTCCGGAACCTTGTGGGCAAATTATCAGGATATAATAAAGCCTTGAGGCTAAAATATTGTGTACCAAAATATTGTGAAGGTAAGTATAGGTTTACTGTAATTACCACATAAATGTATCTTGATGATATACACTCAACATACAACGATCAGGAGAAGGAAACATATTAAAAAATTAAAAGAAAACTTTTAAACTTTATTTTTTTGATGCAGCCCATTTACCTTTAAGGAAACTGGACAGCATTACAAAAAAAATATTCCTTATTTAAAAAGCAATCGCAGACATAGTGGCATAATGACCTCAGCAGGCCACCATCCCTGCAATTATAGATATTCCCAATGGATCGCAAACTGAATCCTACATCATGAATATTAACGAGGCAGGTCCATTTGCGACCCATTGGGAATGACAGTGTCTGAGACAATGTTGCACATAGCTGATTGCGATTTTAAGATGGGACTTATATTGTTTTTACTGTACATCATTGCTATCTTCCATCTCCTTTCATTTAAACATCCTGCCACCATGTTGAGTCATAAATTGTCCTAGAAATTCTAATACCATCTAAATAGAGGAGTGATTTAGCAAGAGCCAGCGACCCTCTTAAAGGAAGAAGGGGTTAGCAATTTTGGATTTAGGGCTTCTGGAAATTTTTAAAGTACAGAAAAGAAGGACTTCTGCAAAAGGTGCTCGGTAGAGGGATGGATTTTGGAATCTATTTGTCCCACTATTGTGGGTCATCCATCCATTTTTATATTGTTAAGCCATAAGGAATCATGGTTAGATTTTTGCATTTTTACTCCGAGTTTAGGGCCATATGTATCAAACCTTTTTCCCGTTTGCAAACAGGCAAATTGCCATTCATTCCTATTGGCCTCCTAGCCCATAGGAATGAATAGGAAGGTATTCCTTAATTGCGAATCTCAATTTGCGATTCGCAGGATTCGCAAAATTTTTAGCAAATCCTACATACATTGCATTTTGCGATTCTCTAATTGCAATTCACTAAAAATCGCAATTTGAGAATCGCAAAACTCTTTTTTGATACATATGGCCCTTATGCCTTAGTAAGAGTGGGACTTAGTCATGATTTCTAAAGTCAGTTTTGAGTGTTTTTTAATGACACATTTTCATTCATTTTGTGGCTTTAATGGCACATTTTTATTCATTTTGTGGTCATAGCGCCATGGGTGAAAGGCATAAACAAAGAATAAGTCAATCGTAATACACACAAAAATACCAAATAGAGAAAACCAATCCGCCTTATCCACCCCCTCCCCGGTGCCCTAACCTATCACCTGAACCCTAATTGGGATCCAAGGCAAAGAAACATAAACCTGTAGAAGTCCTTGTTAATCGAGCCCCACTTGTCTGATACATGGCCATCTGGGGTCATGACCCCTCATTTCAGTATCAGTTAAAAGTGTTATTGGAGGCAATCAATCTATCACAATCTCTCTGTCTTAGCACTAAACTGAACAAATCTTGGAGAGGTTCTGTGGGCAACCTATGGCCATGTATATGGACTTTTCCATGCTCATGCAGAGTTCTAGTCCTTTCACTCCCCTAATGAAGGGGCATTTCCAATTACGGGCAACATCTCTTTTGGCCGCTGATAATACATCTTGTTAGAGGCCTTATCATCCAACTTTTCTACATTAAGGGTATAGCTTTAAGCAAGGGAATATTGTTTGATAGTATTGATCAGGGTAGGAGTGGTTTTGGGGCTGCTAATTATTATTTTCCGTTTTTGATTGTATGATAGAAGAGTCTTGGGTTGTAACTAGAATAATAGTCTGTCATGAACTCTGTTTGTGTTGGGCGCATACTGCTAGAGAAGAGTCTCTCCAATCTGTGGACACCACCTTAGAGTATATCTTGCAGTCTAGATTAATAAGTGATATTGGTCTGTAGTTTTTGGCTCTGTTAAATATTAGCTTTTTTGGTATGACCACTATGATGTCTTCCACTGTTGTATCCTGTATTTTCTCAGAGAATGTAAAGTATTGAAATAAGTCAATCACTTTTGTTCTCAGTTGATTTCAGTTCGTCTTATAGAATCAGGCTATGAAATTGTCTGGGTCTTGTGCTTGCCTACATTTTAGAGTCGTATTATGTTTAAATTTCTGTTTGTTCCATTAGTTTATTTAAAAAGACTGCCTGTCTAGCTCAAAAATCGCGTGAAGGGTGATATTCTGGAGATGCTTCAAATATATTTTAGTGTTTATAATTGAGTTGGTGGCATATAGATTTGAGTCAAATGTTCTGAAGATCTGTGGTTTTGTGTTGATTTCCCCTTTATTGCCTTTCAGGAAAGTGGATGGTAGATCGAGCCTTCTTGAATTCATGGGAGGATGCTAGAGTTACCCACTTTATTAGTGTTGCATACCTATGTTGTTTTTTGTTTTGTGACACATATTCTGGCTCTGAAACTGAGAAATATAATATATTCATATCTTTGTTAGTTAAAAGTTTCTAGTAATGCAGTTAGAGAGATGTATATTTTCTATCTGTAAAAGAGACAGTCTTACATCAGCCTCTATTTTGGCACCCATTAAACCATTCATCGGGCCTCTGACAGTATGATAAAAAGCATCACACAAAATGTGAGAGGAAGAGTGTGATTGTACATTCTCCACAAAGCAGCCTGAGACGAGTTTTTTAATTGAATTTTTATTGCCATGATATTTAGCATGTTTTTGTTCATTCTGTAGTATATATTAATAACAATGTCACCTTCCCACTCTAAAGTCATTAAAATGCACTTGGGTGTTATAGAGGTTTCCTCCAATAGGTTAAGGTGAGGCCCCGGGAGAAGGAGGTAATCTATTAATTTATCCTAGAGTATGTTTGGTTAGTGAATGGGAAGATCTTGAACTCACAAGTGTCAGGTGTTAAAGACTCCATTCTGCCCATAGCGAATCTGTCATCAGACCCATCAAAGGAAAGGGTGTTACCTCCTAGCTCCCTAGGGCATTTTTCATCATATAAGATTTATTTTCTTTCTCAGGGTTGACAAAAATAAAAGGTCGTCACCAGCTGATGAATAGATATTGATTGCCTAGAGTTCATAGGGAGCTTTTAATAAACTTAGATAGGTGTCATCTGCATCACAGCAATTACCTAGATATTGGATTTTGTTTTAGATCAGAGTCACAACACCAATATATGTATTTAGCAGGGAGCCGTTAATATCTTTTAACCAGTTATTTTTGTGTGCCATAGCTTTTTTCAGGCCTATTTTGGTCTCTTGAAGAAACACAATGTCACCCTTTAGTTTGTAGCAGTATTGTGAAATGGTCCTTTTCTTCACATTATGATTTATTCCCTTAGTATTAAGGGACAGGATTATAGCTACGTTCTTTGTAGTATTTATTGAGAAGGAGTGAATACAGTATTTTGAAATGATGAAAACCGCTACTATAGATATTTATGACTAAAGTGGTACATTGCAATAGAGAATGATAACTAAGTCGAGGTGAATCAGTGGACTCTAACGGAATCATCCGGAAACCTTTTCCAGAATAACCATTGCACTCACCTACCCATCCACCACATAGGTATGGGTAAAACAAGTAAGACGTTAGGGTATGAGGAGATTCTTCTTCAGAGCAACTAGAACCAAGGTTTTGCACCCTTGAATACACCTAATGGCTGATGTGGCTAAGTGATCGTTGTACTAGCACAATCTTGAATGGACCTACTGCCCTTGTGCTATTCAAATTTTCATGCCACCAAGATTCAGTTATCAGCAGATTTTGCAGTTCGCAATTTGTATATGTTGGATTAGTGGATTTCAGGGAATCGCCATTGGTTTTGCGAACTATTTACACCAGGATTATGTGGATTGCTTCTATCAGGTGAAGAGTTCCATTGATCTGCCATCTTCTTCTCTTATGTACATATCAGGCCCTGTTTCTTAAACAATCTCTTAAATGTATTTGTAGAAGGGAAAAGTTGATTCATCAATTGTCTTCTATTTTTTCAGTTCTGCCAATAAACAAACCATTGCAAAAACAAATGATTTTACACCTTTATTTCAAGATGTGTATTTTATTTATATAATGAGTAAAAAAAGACTAATATCTATTGTTTCAGAAAATGTGTTATATCCGCTGCTCCTTCCTACACACATTTAAGAAATCACATGAAAAATGCAAGAACATAACAATACTGTGTTTACAATACTGTATCCACATAGAAATGTGGAAAACAAGGCTCATATTTTGTTTTCTGATTTTCTCCTCACTTTCTCTGTTAATGCTTTGCTGTTTTACATTTTCATTTTCTTCCTTCCAATTTTTATTTCTCTGTGTGAAAACTGACCCATATCTGATTTCATCCATTTAGACAAGAAGGCAGGAGTTTGAAATGCATGGACCAACTTGTAAAAATGTATAAAACTTTAATTGTAGAAAGGTAACTGACTCATTCATGCCTTTTGATCTTGATCAAACATGCCGCTGGCCCAGTCTCTCCAGTTTAGTGGCCCGTCTCTCCGGGTTAATGGAACTGCATTACATTTCTCTTTTTTTCCAAAGTTCCCAGCTCTGGAACAGTTGTCTGTCCTCCAATTTCCAAGGAGGCCTTGTGAGAATAGGTTACACATTTGTTTCGAGCTCGTTAATCTCTATGGTGCAGTGGTCCTTACTATTGGAAGGCTCAATATGGTTCTCCACTGGATCAATTTCCGGCTCCATGTCTATGTGATGGGATTCTTTCACTGTATCCTGCTGGGGCATATCACTCATGTTTTTCACACAGCCATTTCTCTGATACGCCATGATCTGGTGGATGCTGATATTTTTTGTTTCGCAGATCAACGGCACCTACAGGTAGAAGTAAGATGTCCATGTTAAATCATCCATCAAGGTTTCAGATCTTTTATATATTAAAGCTATCTGTGATCTTTATAAATTTAGTTAACTTAAAGAAGAGTTTGAAATGTCAGACATCTTGATTCCACTGTTTTTTAACATTATTAGACATACAACACATAGAAGCAAAACACCACAAGGTTTTGTAATGCGTATAACTTATTAAAAATAGAGGGCACCCTTTACGAAGGTATATTTGATTGTTAAAGCATGTTTATAACCAAATTTACCCTTTTTTATAGCTGATATAAATTCCTGGCAGGCTTAAGTTCCCTTATGTATGTGCAGATCTCTGCTCCGAGTATGAAATTCTCTACGCGCATAAATCTCAATCAAGGGCAAGAAAAATGGGTGTTCTAATGCTAGTCATCCTTGGAACTTTGTGAACACTCATAAACATGAACATTTGTCACCATTCACTAAATCCCTCTTTCCCCTTTCTACCATGGAAAGTTCGGATTTTCACTTCAGCCAATGGCTGGCATAAATACCTTTAAGGGGTGGGATGAGGAATGGATTTAATCCAAATTTGGTGACAAGATGTTAGAAGGAAAAAAGTTTTCACTGTGGATTAAAAAAAAATTGCATTTGAACAAGTTCTCCTATTATTCCTTACAAAGTTCTTCACTAGGGTGCCCTCTGCTTGAAGTAATTGGATCTAGCTGGGACATTCACATGGAAACCTGCACCTAGCACATGCCTATTTCTGGGAATACTTGAACAATGGTGCCAATCTGGGAGTGAGGGTTAACCACTTTCTTTGTAAATCAGGCTCTAACATCTTTGTATTACTACCCCAATTTGTTTTGTAGCCCAAGATATCAGTTAATGGATTTGTCTCTGCTTGAGTGTCTTTTTCAAGTTTTATTTGGAGCTGTGACAGCACAGTTTAACATTTTATGGACTAAAACTTCAGTTGTCTAAAGAGGCTGCCATTAAATAGGCAAGGCTTTACATATCAATAGTGCCAGTGGCGTGACAAAATAATGGACCGCCCCCTGCAAAATGTGATGTGGGGCTCCTGAGTCTCCCAAGTGTTAGAGCTATTCATTGACCTTTGGCTGATTAGAGGACCCCTTGAAGGTTTTTGTGGCCCTTTGGAAGGTTGGGTCCCCCGTGCACTGCAGAGGCTGCTAGGGTTTGCATTACACCCCTGCACTGTGCTGAACGACATCACTGTATTCACTCACAGAATTCACTCACAGGTCTCTGGTTGCACTGCAACAGGCAGCAAGGATCTGCGACTCAAGAAGTACTGACATGAGAAGCACCTATGTGCATCTGTGTGTGAATATGTGTGCACTTGTGCGTCTAGGTGTGCTCTTTTAGTTGTAAATGAGGATTATTTAAAGTTAATTGGGAGCCATCTGTGTTTAAGTTCTTAAATTCAATCGAGCGAGGAATGTGGAATTTTTGTGTAAAACAAATGGTCTCACAGACCTTTTGATTGTCACTAAGTAAGAGTCTGATTACTAGTTGGGTGGAGAGGTGCTGGGTCCAAAACTGAAAAACCTGTGGCTGGGCCGCCTACAAGTATTTCTCGTGTTCTGGTGGGCTTTTTTTGATGTTCCCAAAACAGTTCCTGCACAACATGCACTGTAAAGTCCATGTCATGCAGGAACTGGGGTGCATACTCACAGGGGGGCACATGTTGTGCCCCCCTGCATGCACCACAGGGTGCAGAGGCACAATTTCCTCTCGGCCACGGTTTTCATGGAGGTGGAACCACCATGAAAACCGCTTTGGAAAGGAAACGTGTTATATGCTGGGAAGCATATTGGGGCCTCCTGACCGCTGCAACACCACCAGGGAACTGCCGTTCCCTGGCAGCTGCGGCGGTTCCCTGGCGGTCCAACAGCCCTAATTGTAATAGAGCATTTGGAAGATGTTTTAAAGTATCAAAAAATAAAAACACAAATGTTACTGAGGGAGGCAATGTTTTTAAATTATTGTATTAGAAATATTATTTTCAAATTAAAAAAAATAAATGTATTTAATAATTCAAAACACATTTAAATGATAGATAGATAGATAGATAGATAGATAGATAGATAGATAGATAGATAGATAGATAGATAGATAGATAGATAGATAGATTGTTTTATTGCACAATTAATTACAATCATTTCAATCATATTGAATTAAAATCAAATATAAAGTGAAAAATGTCCTATATTATATAAAAATATATATTAGTTTGTCATCCTGTGGATCCTTGAGATTAAAAATGTGGACACCGTTGTGTCAGCTGTGAAAGCATGAAGGTAAAAACGATTGCCGCGGCATTGTGACTTTCAGTTCTGTGTGGTTGTCAAGGTCCGGCATAGCTTTTACTGCTGTCAAGAATTGCATGAAGCTTGCTGCCAGTTGCACTTAGTCACCTTTCATGCACTCTACCAGCGCTTCTTGACATGTTCGCACATTTAAGATGTGGCAAATGGGGCGAAGCCAGTAGATTCTAAAGGTGCGCAATTTCTCACAGATGCACAATATGTGAATTAATGTTTCCTTTTCACCCCTGCATGCACGGCACTGTAAGGCTATATGGCTACATTTCTTTTATGCCGTTGGCCATACTTGTATGCCAATAGCGGAATCAAGCCAAACCGTAGTCTCATTAGTTGGTGCCTCATTGTGGGCTTTAAGGGAGAGGAAAGGTCCACCGCTGTTGTAAAGTTTAGCCACCCAACTTCCGTGACTTAGATTTTTCAAGATTAATGCGTCACTTTCAGCCCACATTATCTTGTCTTGTTTGGTTAATAGTTTAGCTGCCGCCGTTGTAGCTATGGAGGCAGACCATATGTTGCGAGCTTCCAGTGCTTCCACGCAATGTGTTAAGAATTCGTGCCAGGTTGACCCTGGGTTGCTTATCATTAACAATATGTATTTCTTTAGCGTGTGGTTCCATGCTTGTTTGGCTTTCAGGCAATAGTCTATGAACCTGGCTTTTAGCATCCACTTTTGCGATGTCAAATTGAATTCCCTACGGATTTGCGCATGGGAGGTAGAAGTTGGTAAAAAAAGCTCTATGGGAGCAAGCTGACTGAACTTTACCCAACCATGGTGACATGTTCTCTTTAAAGGCAATTGTGCAATGAGCCACTGACTGTAAGAATTCTGCCCCCATAGCTTGAATTAGGGGCGTGAGATCAGGTGAATTCACGGCTTTCCTTGCTCTGCTGAAGGCCCCCTCTAACGACTGTGCCATTCCTTATATTGAGGCGATATGAGTAGACTGCCTTTCTTTGTAGTCGATCCTTTCTCCCAAGTACTTATATGCAGTAACTATCTCAATCGGTTTTCCTTCAACATGCCATGAGCCTCTCCTCTTTATTTGTCTGGGGATAATCATTGCCTTTGTTTTTGGCGTGTTCATTTTCAAGTTGTTTATTTTACAATATGATGTCAATGTGGTCAAAAGCCGCTGTAGCCCAATCAGAGTTTAATCGAGCGGGGGCGTGGCTTGGCGCCGGGTGGTGTTGGCGGTGCCCGAGTGAGGCTCTGCTGAAGCTTCGGGAGACGTACCGCTCACAACCCATCTCTTCCTGATTGAAGGCGATGTACCTGCGTCGGAATACCCCTAGATGCTAACGCAACGCTTGAAACTGTGCTGCAATGCCCAGGACGGAGAACTTTGTTATAGTAAGTTGCTCTGCTTCAGCTCCAAGCGCGGCCGCTATTTTGAGATGCGCATAATCGGCTCCCTTTATCGACGCACGGAGCTCTGAATGTGACTAAACCTATTTTATACTTGGAACCTCTCTGCACCTATGCAACTTCATTCATCACTTTTTTGAGGCATACACACCCCTCCCTCACCTCAGAGGCGCTACGACTTGGTATTACGTCGTGGAATACTCTTGACCGCCATTTTGTGGTGCTTCAGGCGTTCTTTCACCTCACTCATTGTTATGGCGTAGGAGTTCTTACAGTTACGGGTGGCTGCTCGTTCCTCATTTGCTGCCAACTAGCGCTGGATATCTCCTCACTGATGACTGGGTGATTTACTACTCTGTCCTTCAGCGTGATAGTGCGCCCTTGTCTTGACAATTAGCCAGGATCAATCTCTGCTGGCTACGGAGGTGGGGGTGGTTGCCAAGCTGTTTTTCCTTGCCTCTGGATGATGTTTAGATGCCTCACTCCTTGTTGCTGGAGATGCCTTTGGCCTCGTTTATCTCCCTCTCTCGCCTGGTACACTGCATATATGTTCAACTTAAAGGGTGCCACAGCTTCTCCATTTTTGCTGCCATATGCTCCTTACTGGATGCACACTCTCTTATGATCCAGCTCTTCCAACTATATGACGCGCTTCTTCAATCTTTGCATTTAACTTGCTTCTTGTCTGCTATCCTGCCTGTGGCTCATGCACAGCGCCTCCATTAAGTGACTTTTTTCAACACTATTGGTGCTATCCTCTTCTTTCAGGGATTGTATGCCAATAGTCACTGCTTTTTGCCTAATTGTCATCAGCCAATGATGTCTCTGACCCTGCGGATCTCGAGGTGAATGGTGACTTCGACTTCATACATGGTGGTGAGCCCTTCATAGAAGTTTGAGCTGGATGAGACTCTGGTGCTTTCAGCAATGCCTTTTTGGACTATTTACCTCTTCTCAGCTTCATGGTAAACTGCACATTTTTTTTTTACCTGAGGGTCGCTACTCCTCTCCATTATGCGGCTTTTTGGATTTACTTGTGCACATTTATTTATGGATATGCACCTATTAACGACGTCCTTCAACTCAGCGTAGTGACATAATCTTCACCTGGCAAACTCAGCTTATATCCTGTCAGTCGCCCATTTTCACCTTGCGCCTGACATGTTCAGCAAGTGACTCTTCGCAACGACCACACTGCCTCTCTCCTCTCTCCAGGGGTTCTTTTTGCAGCTCTCTCTCGCCTCCTGGTGTCATTGTCCATTCTATTGCGCAGACAGTGCGCGCTGTGCAGGTTGTTTCATTCTTGTTTGCTTTTTATGGGGCAACTCAAATCTTCCAAATCATCAACAAAGGTGGCCTTTGAAAAAAAATCCAAAGTATTTTCTGCTTTTTCTAAATTAGAGGATTCTCCCACCTTATCTGGTTCGGTCACTGCCATGGAACCTCCTCAGCCCACATCGGGGAAAACCAACATCAAGCGACTAAAAAAGGATCCCCCTTCGCCACTCAAGCAGTCCACAACTGTCTCCATGGAACTCTTGTTGGAAGAGATAAGATCTTTCCGCCCTTTTTTGGAGGAAATCGGGACTTTGCGTCCTTTCATGGAGGAAACCAATATCAAGCTTCAAGCTCTTACAGACAATTGGTCCCAAATTGAAACAAGAGTCGCCTCGGTCAAACAGTCCGTCACTTCATTCCAGGAAACTCGCACCACGGTTTCTGATCTAACCTCGCAGGTGGATACTCTCCAGAGACAGATGGAGGAATTGGAAAATAGAAACAGGCGGAACAACCTTCGCATTTACGGCTTGGCGGAAGGTCTTGAGGGCTCGGACTCAATCACTTTCTTGAAATCCTTCCTCCCTAAATTACTCCGCTTACCAGAAGGTACGATTCTTAACATTCAGCGTGCTCATCGACTAGGCCGCCCACCCACATCTGCTTCCATATCACAACGACCAAGAGGCGTTATTCTCTACTTTCTGGAGTACACTGACCTTTTGAAGATTCTTACAGCTGCCAAGGCTTCTCCAAAATTAACATGGTCTGGCTCCTCCCTGTTCTTCGCTCAGGACTATGCAAGGGCGACTGCCAATCGTCGGAAGGCCTTCCTAGGCATGAGAGACGACCTTTGTTCCATGGGTGCTAGATATGGCCTGTATCATCCCTGCCTGTTTAAAGTCACCTATAACAACAAGACGACTACCTATGAAGATCCAGTGCGACTACAGAGCTTCATCAATGCACATAAGACTACCGCCATGGACTCTTCTGGGCCTTCCTCCTCTCGTCCTGGCTGAGCTGTTGTCCTGTTTGTTCTAATAACGCTCCTGTTTTGGTCATGTTTTGTCTTTCTATTACATTTTACTCCCTCTGAGCCGCATTGTTGTTGATTGTTCTCTGCTCTCTTTTGACGTCGGTTTGTAATCTGTTCTCGTACTTCCCCTCTTTACCTTTACAGGAATCCTCCCCCGTCTGACGATGTCTCCCTGGCTTCCTGCCCAGCCGACCTTGGATGTGTGGCCTTACCTCTGTGGTCCCTCCCCCCCCCCCCGGCTCCTTCTCATCTTCTCCTTTTGTAGGTATGTTTTCCTCAGTTTCTTCCTCTTATTTCGTTTTCTTTTGTTTCTTATCCTTCCTCTTGTGTTTCAATTTCCTTGTTTGTGCAGGAGCCATAACTTCTTTTTTTCAGGTTGTACTTATCTTTATATTTGCTCTCTTCTTAATCTGCTCCTTCTGAACTTCTCTCTAGTTTCTACTTTACTCTCTCTTCCTGCACACTCTTTCGTTCTCATTCATTTCTTCCCTTTTTCTCCTCTCTTAATCTCCATTATGTATCTTTCTTCCTTTTATTCATCCTTATTCATGGGTCTTTATCCTCATTTTACTTATTGTGTATTTTTTTAATTGCTGTTTATGATATGTCATTGAATATAGTATTGTGGAATGTTAAGGGTATTAATTCCCCAATTAAGCGTCAACGCATTTTATCACACCTTGCCAAATTGAATGTTGATGTTGCGTTTCTCCAGGAAACTCATCTCTCCGACATAGAGTCTGCAAAGCTTAAGAGAGGTTGGGTGGCTGATGTCTTTTATTCGCAAGGTGATGGTAAACGTAATGGTGTAGCAATTCTATGTCGCAGATCTCTCCCTTTTACAATCATTTCCCAAGAGTCGGATATTAATGGCAGATGGACACATGTCAGACTATTGCTTAGAGGTGTTCCAATCTCTATCCTTAATGTCTACGGTCCTACAAATGGTGAACCTCTTTTTTGGGCTGAGTTTTCTCAATGTATCACCCAATTTATGGATGACAATTTTATCCTCGCTGGGGATTGTAACCAACCCCTAGATCCTTTTGTTGACAGGAACTCTGACGCCACTTATGTTCCTAATAAATCGCACAAACTTTTTACTCAAGCCATCTCCCAACATAAGCTTATCGACTCCTGGCGACTCTGTAATCCGACATACGGGAGTTTACTTTTTACTCTCCGTCTCACCGATCCAAGTTGCGTATCGACTATATTTTTGTCTCTCATAATCTTGCTCAAACGCTTACCGCTGCTGAAATTGGTCTGATTTTACTTTCGGATCGTGCCCCTGTTGTTATCAGCATTGACGTGATTCCTAAGATTGATGGGCTCAAGAGATGGCGCTTTAACAATACCCTCCTCTTGGATCCCAAATTCACCGCTTCCTTCAATGCATTTTTTGATGAATTTTTCCTGTTCAATGATGCCCCACCCATCCCGAAACACACCATTAGGGATGCTTTTAAGGCAGCAGCGTGCGACTTTATTATTGGATATGTCACAAAGAAACGAAGGACTGCACGCCAATTCACTAAAAATCTCCTTTGTGACATTACGAAATTAGAACACGTCTACTTCACCTCACATTCAAAAGATAGTCTGACCGCTCTGGTCGCTGCCAAGATTAAATTTTATGAGAAGTCTACAGAAGATGCCTCTTTATATTTGTTAAAGTCAAGTGCTAAGTTTTATGGTGGCAGGAACAAAGCTGGGAAAATCCTTGCCAATTATTTGAAGGTCAAGCACAACAAGCTGAATATTGAATCTATTTACGACACCAATGCTAACTTACAGCACAAAGACGCTGACATCCTTACTGAGTTCTCCTGCTTCTACAAAACCCTATACACCTCTGAAACCCAACCCTCTCTTCACTCTCTCACACATTTCTTCTCTACTATCCAAAAGCCTGCACACTTTCCTCTTGATCTTTCCTACTTGGAGACTGACATTTCGCAGAAGGAACTGCTCACCGCACTCCAGCATCTCAAACTTAATAAAGCTCCTGGACCAGACAGTTTTACCGTTGAGTTTTATCTCCACTTTTCCAAGTTGTTGATTCCGAAATTGCACTCTCTCCTCAACACTTTTGCTGATCTGGGTAACTCCTCAGGGACCTTTTCCGACGCACACATTTGTTTAATACCCAGAGACGGAAAAGATGCGAAGTACTGTAAAAATTACAGGCCCATTTCCCTTGTCAACATTGATTATAAAATCTTCGCTAAGTCGTGGCGATAAGGTTGGACCATTTACTTCATGACCTCTTAGGCGAAGAGCAGTCTGGATTTGTTAAAGGCTGATACTACACCGACAACACTAGACTTTTATTCAACATATTGTCGAAATCATCCCATCTCCAACATTCCCTTGCAGCGATCGCCCTGGATGCCGAGATGGCGTTTGATAGGGTCGAGTGGCCATGTCTTTTTCCATGCTCACTGATGGTTTGGCTTTGGCCCTACATTTATCTCCCTTGTTTCATTGTTGTATTCTCACCCGCGGGCTGCAGTCTATGCGAACGGTCAGATCTCCTCCTACTTTGACCTCGGAAGAGGTGTTCGTCAAGGTTGCCCCCTTTCACCTTTCCTTTTTAATCCCGCTTTAGAGCCTTTTTTGTCAAATCTTCGCCAGAATCCCGACATACATGGTTTTCAGACCGCGGAATCTCCCATTAAACTTGCTGCCTATGCATATGATATTTTACTCTTCATCTCTAACCCCACAGACTCCATCCCCGCTTTCCGGGAGGAAGTGCGGAACTATTCCTCGATCTCTGGCTATAAGCTAAACGATGACAAGTGTGAGATTTTACCCCTGACGAAGTTCACTTTTAAACCTGATTTCAGTGCTTCCAACTTTGCCTGGAGTCCCTCCCACATTAAATATTTAGGCTTACACATCACCCCCTCCATCCCAGACACCATCTCCCTATGTTTGACTAAGTGCACTCAAAAAATATCTGATCCCTCTTTACTTGTCCTGGTGGGGTCGTCTTGACACCATTAAGATGACGTTATCCCCCATAATTCTCTACACAATCTCTAATATCCCTGTCTCCATCCGAGCCAAATTTTTAAAGAAAATTAATTCGGTCTTATCCTCCTTTCTGTGGCATAACAAAAAACCCAGAATGTCCCTTGCCAGACTAATTCGCCCCGCGTCTGAAGGCTGAGTCAATTTTCCGGACTTTCCAGCCTATCAAAAGGCCTTTTTGTTACGCCAAGCTTCCTTTAGGTTACAAGACCCCGCTTCCCCCTGCCCTCTGTGGACTAAGGTAGAGCGCCTTTTCCTTTCCCCGTTTTCCTTTGCTAAATATATCTCTTTTTCACGCAATCCCTCCTTGATTCCCACTCCTATTCATAAATTTACTGTCAAGCTCCTTTTATCCTCCACTCCTCCCCCCCCCTGCGACTGTTGCTGATTTTCTCTCATCCACCATTTGGCATAACAAGTACCTTTTAATTCGTCACAGACCCTTTTACTGGAAACCCTGGAGGTCCAGGGGACTGATCTGGATTTTGCAGTTATTCTCACATTCCACTTTTCTGCCTTTTCACACTCTCTGTTCCTCCTTTGATTTGCCCTCGTCCTTTGCTTCCAAATATCTCCTACTTAAAGCAGCGGTCATGGAGGTCTACACACGACTCATACACACGCCACCTCTCCCTATTTCTCCTGACCTTGCTCTCCGACTTCACTCTATCCTGCGCGCTACTCCTAAAGCTTCTATTCTTTACAAGCACCTTCATGCCAATGCATCTACTAGGCCTAAGTTAAGGGTGGAGGAGCAATGGGAACATGACCTTGCTACAACATGGCCAGTATCCCTGTGGGACAAGATATGGGCAAAGGTTTGTAAAACATCTAGAGCGGCGTCCTTGACGCAATCCTTGCTCTTCATATACAATAGGCTGCTCCACACTCCTTTTGCCCTTAACAAACGGTTCTCTACTACTCAAGACGCTTGTTGGTCTTGCTCCTTACCTCAAGCTACCCTGTTTCATATGTTATTTCTTTGCAAACACGTACATGATTTTTGGTTGTAGGTCTGGGCTAAAATTAATGTAATTTTCCATACCTGCATTCCCCTGTCTCCCACTCATCTCTTTCTAGGGAGTCTCTCTCCTTGTTGGGAGGGGACTGATCTTCATGTTCGTATTGTTGATTTGCTATTGGCTGTTGCATTCCAGCAGATTACCATTAATTGGAAGACTTCTTCTAACATTTCTTTTAAAGCATGGTGGTACAATGTTTGTCACAATCACAGGCTTGATACTGCTTTTGTTTGTCCTGCCCAAATGGCAGCCAAGCGTGCAGACTTGTGGCTTCCTGTTACGATGTATTTAGATAATTGTACAACTCGTTCATTTTGCCTAAGGCCTGCCCAGCAGGAGGTCCCCAAACCCCCCTGACACCCTTTTCATTTCCTTTATTTTTCTGCATTCTTACTTGTTATGTCCTTATCTGTATTTGCTCTTGATGTATAACCATTGTACCTCTTATTTTGAATCTTAGTGCCCATGATGAGTTTTTTGTCGTTTCATTGCTTGTATAGTATATCCTGATTTTTCTTTCTTTGCTTCCCCTCCCCTTTCCCTTTTTCCCTACAATTCTTTCTGTATTATGTATTGATGCCTTATTTTATGATTAATAAAACCTTTATTGAACTGAAAAAAGAGTTTAATCGAGCAACATAGTGTCATCCGTGTATTGCAGCGATTGAATTTTAGTTCCAGCAAGTTTGGGGGGAAAAGCTTGGGTGTCAGCCAGATAGTCCTGTATATCTGCAAAGTATAGATTAAAGAGCATTGGGCCATTATACATCCTTGTTTTTTTCTTTTTGGGTCGTGGACCAGCCAGAGGAGACTCTTATCTTGACCCATGTTTCTGAGAATGAGCCAACCAGTGCTGTTAGTAGTGTACTGTTGATGCCCCAATTTTTTATTTTAACCACAATCATGGGTGGGCCACACTGTCATAAGCTGGTTGGAAATCTATATATGCTAGATACAGAAACCTCTCTGTTTTTTGCAAGTGTAGTCTCAATCAGGTGGAACATACAACCAAGTTATCTTCATGTGAGATCCCTTTTGGAAGCCTGTTTGCTTTTACAGGATCAATTTACGTGCTTCTGCCCAGGCCGTCAGGTCTTGCAGTAATATACTGGCATAGCACTTCCCATCTACATCTGGGAGTGCGATCATCCGGTAGTTTTCGGGTTGGATCGCGAGCCTTTCTTGTATATTGGGACAAAGAGGGAGTCCCTCCATGATTCGGGGATACTTCTTCTCAACCTATACTCCCAAAATAAAGGAGCCATTAATGAAGCCCATTTCCGTACCGTACCTTTGTACACCGAGGGCGGGATGCTGTTTGGGCCAGGCGCCCCTCCAGATCGTATTTGTTTGATGAGGTCCATAACTGCTTTGGGGGTTATTTGGTTTCGGTCTTGGTGTCACTCTTGTATCTCCCTCATCCTAGGTACGTTGTTAATTTCACTCGTATTGATATTTGCGCCATTATCACTAGATAACTCCACATAGAGAGCTTCTCAGTGGCTTTCCCGAGCGGTAGGAGAGATGTTAGTTGTTATAGGTCGCAAGTTTGATCTAAAGCAATTATTCATCCTGTTCCAAAATTGCTTCTGGTCTCATGATTTTATGATTTCATGAGCTTTCTCCCAGTGTTGTCATGTAGGAGAATCTTGCTTTCCTACAGTTCTGTCAAATTGATGAAACCTTTGCCTATAACGATCTGTGTCCAGAAGGGTTGTTGGTGTTTTTTCGCATGATGTTGTTAAATTTGCATTTTGTTAGCGCCATTAATTCTTTTTGTGCTTTTGGGTGATCTTCTTTTAGGGATAATTTGTTTAATCTTGGCTTCAATCCTGTGTTTAATTTTTCGCTTGGGTTAATGTGCTGTAAAATTGTATTTTATTAGTGCTTTTTCTTTTCTTTTTTTATATTAAATATTTGTAATATATTTTAAAGGAAAATAAACTTTTATAATGTTTCCTATTCTTTCCCATAAGGCCTCCCCACCACAGTGGCAGATATATCCCCTTAAATGTGAAAAATGACTATTAGTAACTTTACACATAGATGTCTGCATTACCTGAGTTTACGGAGAGAAGACCTGTAAGTCTACACTTACTTGCTATTAGCACTAAAGAGTGCATTTGCACCTAAGTGAAGGAGTAGATTTACACAAATTCATTCACACATGTAAACTCACCTTTGTGAATGGCCAGTTCTATTAGGATACTGGTTGCACAAATATGGGTATACCATTTGCTCCATTGTATGCATAATATTCATTGGATGGTTGGAAGGATAATTGCATTGAAACAGGAATATACCTCACCATTCCTGGACCACTCAAAGTCGACATAACAGTCCATTCTCTTACTTGTCACTTCATTTTGTGACACATGCACAGCTCTCATGTGCTTGGGTATTACTAGGGCATTGTAAACACTGTCCCACCTTGCAAAGACAATGAGGCCTATTAACAAAGGTATTATGAAGTATGTAAAGTAGTACGTTTGTAAAACTCTAATTGGCCTTCAAAACACCTAAAATGTGAATATTCAGGAAATATGGATATACATTTAGTACAAATAGAAAGTACAATGTCTTCTTTACATTTTTACTTATAGGGAGTTGGATGTTTCTGGCTACTTGACAAAGGCTTGTAAGAGTACGTACACGTATTCCTCATGTATTAACTCCCATACTCATACATGTTTTTGTCAATCAGCCCCGATAATTCTAAGTAGCTGTTGGACCTGGCCCTTTTTGGCAGGTTCACCCCAAAACTTTTTGCTTTTGCCTAGCCTGTTTCTGTAAACTGGTGTTGGTGATTTTAGCTCTCTGCGCACTTTTTCACTGTGGTCCAGTGTAAAGTGCGTGCGCTCTGTGTGTGTGTGGTGAGATTGACCTGCCCTCCCATAGGAATGCATGGGGAATATGTGTGACCATGGTAGTTTCTGATGTGTGGGGAGTGCAGGGTCGAGTTTGGTATGTGCGAACTCGTGAGATTGAATGCTGCGCAATGATGTATGCGGCATGATTGTGTCTAGTGTGGAAGTGCCACTTCTAGAAGTTAACATGTTTGTGTAATTTGTGTCTAGCGTGTGATTGGCTGGAGCTGGCTGGTGAGCCTGGCTCCAGGAGTCAGGATGGGTCTGCCCCGGTGGTGAATGGAGAGATTAGCATGCTGATGTGAGGGAGGGGTACACCTGGGACCTGAATAGGGCTGGGTTTTCCCTCCACAATGCTGACTCCACCCCCTGTGGTGCGTCTGATGTCCCTAGCCTGGCCAGTGAAAGGGAGTTCCCCATAACCAGTTGTAGCTAGTTCTTACATTGCCTACACCCTGCTAGAAAAAGGATTTTGCTGTATAAATGAGGGGCTGTGACCCCATGTCAGTGTTCTTGTTTCTGACTGGAATCTACCAGGGGCGTGCTGCTGCTGGGGCCCAGGGGAGGGCTTGCCTCCCTGGGCCCTGCCCAGCCCCTGGATATCCTGGAGGCCTGAAGGACTTTGCCTGGACTTGTAGCTGAGGTTCCCTCTAGCGCTTGGGAGCGCTTTATTTTTGACATTAGTGCTGGGGAGCGCTTATATTTTACTCCTTTATCCCCCCTAGCGCTTGGGAGCGCTTTCTTGTTACTCTAGCAGGAGCCCACCCTGCATTTGGCCGTATTTTTATTATTTGTGGCCATTTTGTAGTTTATCTAGCGGGTGGCCAGCCCGCTTTATACTTAAATTGAAGAGGGAGCCTACCCCTCGTGTTGCCCGGTTTCACCGCCGGGCCGGCCCGGGAATCAGGAAGTCAGGCAGCCCCGTCCAGGACGTGGGCGGGGATGCCAGGAGACCCGGAAGCGGAAGAAGTGCTGGGTGAGGGCGGGCGCCCACTCCGCCTCCACCCGACGCCACCAAAGGAAGCCGGCGTCTCTTCCTGGCGAGGCTCTCCCGAGGGAGAGAGCCCCGCCCGCCACCACCAGAAGCCAGCCCAGCCGCACTGGAAGAGGAGCCCCTGTGAAGGGGGGGCTCCACCACGCGGTGCAGAGGTGAGAGGTGACACCCGGAGAAGACCGGCAGCATACCAGAGCCGGTGAGTGGGTTCCGTTGTTGTTTGTAGCAGAGAGGGGCTTTGGGGCACATTGCCGGTGCCCGCCCCTCATGCCAGTGATTTGGAGCCCACAAAGTGCTCCGGGGGCCATTTGTAGTTAGAGGGGGCATCGGGGCACATTGCCGGTGCCCGCCCCCTCCCACCTGTGTTGTCTTGGTTCCTGTCCCGAGCCCACGAGAGGCTCCAACGTGTGGAGCCTATATGTTTTAAGAGCCTGAGAGGCTCGAGGGCTTTAATAGTTTGAGCAGCAGAGGCTCAAGGCGGCATCCCTTCTTTAGAGTCCGAGAGGCTCTTGGCCGCATCATTTATCGCGAGTCCCCCGACATCTGTGGGGGCATGATGATTTTAGGAGCCCGTGCGCTCCACGATGGCAGAGGTGCATTCAGGGCGGCCCCGGATGGCAGTGGGCTGCCCCAACGTTATTAGTGACTTCCAGAGCCCGCATGGCTCTAGCGAGGGGCCTCAGTGGAGGGTCCACCAGGCACCGTGGTGCCAGTTCGTATGTGATGGGCATCATGATTTGAGGAGCCAGAGTGCTCCAGAGGGCATGTGTTTATTTCTAGAGCCAGAGGGCTCCAACCCTTTGCACATTTGTGCGCAGACCTTGTCCTAGGGCCAGTGAAGGCCGATTTACAGCTAACCAGCAAGTAGTGGGCAGCTGCACCGTTTAGGCTTTTTGTTTCTTTTAGGGGGTCCTCTTCTTTTATGAACCCCGGAGTGAGTCGCACTCCCTTCACCCCTACCTTGGTCTGTCACAGCTGACCAGCACTTAGTGCCAGCTGCAACGTTTAGGCCCTGTTGTTGTTCCCAGCTGCCCAGCAATTAGTGGGCAGCTGCAACGTTTAGGTTTGCGCCGGTGGCGCACCCCTGACTGGTGCCCTGGCATTCAGGACACAGGGCATTTGAGCCCCTTCTTGGGATGGCCAGTTGGCCAGGGGGCTGGTATGTGGATAGGGCGCAAGGCCCTAATGTGATTTTTGCGCAAGGTGATTACCTAATATGTTTGGGATGATAATTGCCTGAATGTGATTTATGCGCTAATCTGATTTAAAGATGATATGTGCTTTAAATGTGGTGCTAGGAAATGTAATGCATTTAGTATGTTTTACGCACCCTGTATTGATACCTCTAGAGATGGTTTTACCTGTGGAGGTTTGTGTTAGTGAGATTATGTTTCACTGTGAGTTACGCCCCTAAATGTGATTTATTCTTAGCGGGAGGGTCTAATGTGTTTAGACTAGTGAGGAGATTGCCGACTGTATTTTTACTGGTTAGGTCTAAATGTGATTTATGGGTAATGTGCAATGCCATTATGCCTGTGATACCTCTAACTGTGTTTTCATGTTTAGGAGGTTGTTTTGACTAGTATAGTTTATACTAGAGAGGCTATGTGTCCATGCTTGATCTATGCCTATGGTTATTAGTATTGCGTAGTGTGTACCTACCTGTTGCCAGTGGTTACTGGTTGTGATCTATAATTGTTATTTGGTGTGACAGTTATTCTAAGTGCTAATTCTACTAAGTGCTGATTCTGACAGTGGCCTACGTGGTCCTGTCCTGGTGTAAATAATCCCTTGTGAATATTGCCCGTGCCAGTTGGCACAATGTATATTGTGTAATTACTATCTGCTGTGTTTTGACAATACAAAAGTTATTGTTATATAACATTGTGTTGAGTTCCTTTTTTGGTGTGCCTAGGATGTTGTTGCTGTTGTGTGTGTGCGCAAATGCTTTACACATTGCCTCCGGGATAAGCCTGTCTGCTCGTGCCAAGCTACCAAGGTGGTGAGCAGGGGTTATCTTGGTATGTGACTCCCTTGCCCTGACTAGGGTGGTGGTTTCTGCCTGGCCATGGCGTAAGCCTTAGCCAACCAGAAATCCCAGTTCTAACAGTAGCCAAACATCAAAAAATTGTTTTCCACATTTAAAATACTTTGTGAGTCTGCTTTCTACTCCAGACAAAACTTGCTTTCAAATGTTTGATTTTTATAGAACTGAAAGGCAACAAGCATGTGATAGAATATTATGGAGAGGACACCCTTAACAACAATGTATTTTAGCAGAAAAAAAGTTGATTCCTGGCATAAGATGGTTTGCGTTCTACATCAAGCAGACCTTCTTCATTCCCTTCCGGTCGAGGACCGAGCTCTCCGCCTGTGCAGCTCCACTAACTAAGCTTCCCAGTGGCTGCCCCCTCCACCTCTGTGCCTGGAAAAGGTGTGAGTCTGCTGTTTAAGGCTGTCTGTGCCCTTGTGACTGGTAGCTTTTCACCATATTTTTCTTTTTTTAGTTTTATTTACTCTGCCTTATATTCTTTATTTGCCTCATTTCGCATATTTGCTTATTTCTTTCTTACAGACTATTTTTTACTTCACTTTTGGCCCCAAATCCTCCCCACCTCCGTTCCTGTTTTTCCGTCTGTTTCTTTTGCCACCACAGCCCCCGCGGCCCGCACCCTGCCCCCACCTCCCAACTGCACTTCCCTCCCCCTTCCACTATTTAATGGTGGCTGCTGCGCTGACCTCTGAGCAGGACCTCTGACCTCCCGGTCAAGGACCCAGCTCTCTGCCCATGCAGCTCTGCAGCTCCCCTAACTAAGCCTCCCAGCAGCTGCTCCCTCTACCTCTGTGCCTGGCAGAGGTTCGAGTCTGCTGTTTAGGGCTGTCTGTGCCCTTGTGACTAGTAGCTTTTTGCCATATTTTTCTTTTATCTGTTTCTTTTACTCTGCCATATATTCTATATTTGCCTCCATTCGGATATTGCTTATTTCTTACTTACAACCTATTTTTTGCTTCACTTTTGGCCCCAGATCCTCCCTGCCTCTGCTCCTGTTTTCCCGCCCATTTCTTTGGCCGCCACTGGCGCCGCGGCCCAGCCCCCCTGTCTCCGCTCCCTTCTTCCAGCTGCACTTCCCTCCCCCTTCCCCTATTTAATGGCAGCCACTGTGCGGACTCACCTCTGGTGCACCGAAGCCACACCAAAGGCAAGTTTGTCTGCACCAGTTGGTGACCTGACTGCAGCCAGACCCAGCTACCCTGGATCTCTAATCTTCCTTCGCTATGACCCAGCTGCCCTCCTCGCACTCAACCTGGTAAGGAACAACAACTGCCAGCTATCGACGCCACACACCACCCATGGCCATTTCTCTTGCTGACACTGCTGGCATTCCTTCACCACCCACAGCACCACCATGACTTCCGCTCCCAAACCGGACACCCGCACTGCCAAAGCCCTGAAGTGCATCCTCCTCAATATAAGCTCCCTGCACAGACACTTCATAGAGATCTAGGACCTCCTTGACACCATCTCGCCTTTACACTGAAACCTGGACAAACGCCGCCTCCGCCCCCGACATCGCCACTGCCATTCCCACCGGCTACAAGATTCAGAGGAAGGACCGCCCGGAGGGGGGCTCGCCATCACACACAAAAGCTCCCTTCGACTCTCCACCTCCAGCACGAGCAACTTCCTCACCAACACCGAACACCTCCACTTCCAGATCCTGACCAGCCCCAGAATCATGCTTCGCAGCACCCTCGCTTATAGACCCTCCAAACCTCACACCCCTTTCACCACAGCCATTGCCGATCACATCGCACCCCACACCATCGCCTCTATGGACTACATACTCATCGGAGACCTGAATTTCCACCTCAACAACCCCAGTGAGCCCGACTTGATCACCCCCCTGGACAACCGCACCAACTTTGGACTGAAGTAGCTCGTCACCACCCCCAATAACAAAGCCAGACACATCCTGGACCCTATCTTCACAGGAGGGACCAACATCCATTTCAGCCATAACTCGCAGGCCCCCTGGCCAGACCACCACTGTGTACACTTCTCTTTCAGCACCACCACCGCACACAAGTCCACCCCACGCCCGCCACCAAGGAACTGGCACAAAGTCACCGGGGATCATCTCAACTCCACCCTCATCCTCGGCCCCTCGGCCACGACCGATGCCAACTCTGCAGCCACGGAACTTCACCGCTGGATCACCAGCTGCGCAGACAAACGTGCACCCCTACGCCACCCCGACAGACAATGCCCCCTGAAGGTCACCTGGTTCACCACCGACCTCCAAGAAGCCAGACAGTCCTGCAGGTGTCTCAAAAAACAATGGAGAATCAGAAAAACCATGAAGACCAGACCCTCTACAAGCACGCCATGACAGATTACCATCAACTCATAAGAGCCAGCAAGAGGACCTTCATCCGGAACAAAATCTGCACCAATGCCAGCAACTCATAGGAACTCTTTAACATCATCCAGCAGTTCACCAAACTCCCCAGCCAAAACATGGACATCACACTGTCCCAGGACCTCTGCAACAAGCACGGCTCTGACTTCCATCTGAAAATCAAGACCCTCTAAGACAACTTCAGTGAACAGATTCCAGAAATCCCCCTCCCCTCCAGCAACAACACCCAGCCCACCATCACCACGTGGACACCGGTCCCTACAGAAGATACCAACACAACCATGATGGGGCACCCACTCCAGAGCTGCCACGGACCACCTCTTCCACAGAGCCGCCGCCGCGATTGCACCAGAACTATGCCGTACAATCAACGCCTCCTTTGAATCCGGCATCTTCCCAGATGACTGGAAGCAGGCAGAGGTCAAGCCCCTCCTCAAAAACCCCTCAGCTGACCCGAAGAACCTGAAAAACTACAGACCCATCGCTCTCCTACCCTTAGCAGCCAAAGTCACAGAGAAATTCATCACCTCCCAGCTGAACACCTTCATCGAAGAGAATGCCATCCACAACTCCTCCCAGTCCGGATTCCACAACAAGCACAGAACTGAGACCACCGCCACCGACGACATCTGCAAGCTACTCGACCAGGGCCAAACCGCGGCCCTCATCCTGCTAGACCTCTCCGCAGCCTTCAACGTTGTCTCCCATCGCACCCTGGCAGTAAGACTCCACAATGCTGGCATTCGGGGAACCGCCCTCAACTGGATCCGCTCATTTCTCGCTGGCAGACCCCAGAGGATCATACTCCCACCCTTCCTCTCCAAACCATCAGAGATCAACTGCCGAGTACCCCAGGGATCATTACTCAGCTCCACGCTCTTCAACATCTACATGGCCCACCTCGCCACCATCGTCAGACAGCATGGGCTCAGCATAGTATCCTACGCAGATGACACCCAGCTCATCCTCTCCCTCATGAAGAGCCCTGAAGACACCAGACTCAGCTTCCAGGAAGGAATGAAAGGCGTTGCATCCTGGATGAGCAACAGCTGCCTAAAGCTCAACTCGGAGAAGACAGAAGTCCTCGTCCTTGGACCCTCCCCCACTGCCTGGGACAGCACCTGGTGGCCCTCCATCCTCGGAAGCCAACCCATCCCGACGACTACGCCCAGAACCTTGACGTCATTCTAGACTCCTCCCTTACCATGACTCACCAGGTCAATGCTGTCACCTCCACTTGCTTCAACTACCTTTGCATCCTCCGCAAGGCGTTCAAGTGGATTTCCACGGAAACCAGAAAGACCATCATCCACGCACTCATGACTAACAGATTGAACTTCAGAAACGCCCTCTCCACTGGAATCAACAAATCCCTGCAAAACAAACTCCAGACCATCCAGAACACTACAGCCAGACTTGTCCTCGGCACCCCACAACATGAGCACATGACCCAAAACCTGCGAGACCTCCACTGGCTCCCCGTCAAGAAGAAAATAACCTTCAAACTACTCACCCACGCCTACCAATCCCTCCACAACTTCGGACCCAAATACCTCAGAAAGAATCTCTTTACATGCACCCAAAAGGAACCTCCACTCCGCCGACTTCACCCAAGCAAAGACCCCGCGCATTCTCGGAACCAAGGCAGGTGGAAGAGCCTTCTCCTACATCAAAGCCAAGGCCTGGAATAAGCTCCCAGTCAACATCAGATGCTCCCTCACCCTGCACACCTTCAGGAAGAGCAACAAGATCTGGTTTTTCGACTGACCGGGAGCTGCACCTCCCCTAAACCCCCACCCAGCGCCTGAGACCCTCACGGGCGAGTAGCATGCGTTAAAATCCCCTGATTGATTGATTGATTCGTTGGGGTCTGGCCAACCATGACAAAAAAAATCCTCAATGGCTATCCTTTGCTGACACTAGTGCCTCCATGCCTCATATACATAACAATGGTGCAAGGGGGCTCATCCCAAATGATAACCTTAAATTTGTATTACAGTGTTTAATCAGTACAAACTGCACTGTCAACGTACAGCTATGGAATTACTTCATTTGGTTTGCTAACACAACTGCTACCCAGTCATATCAACAAAGATCACAAACGTATGGAGCTAAATCCTGTCTCTCTACACAGCTTTTTAAAACTTCTTTTGTGATTACATGACCTCTGCAAAACAGCTGTGCTGTCACTCCTGACCAAACATCTATTGGAGGACAGAATTATAGGTGCTTTGGGCGGCTAGTTCAAACATGAATTATAGGTAATTAAAATAATATTATTCAGAACCATACTTGTGTATGGTCAGTTTACATAACAAGTCTTTATGGAAGTGTGAAACATGGAAAGGCCTCTTGCATTCCTATTGAAGAATATATTCCCATTACTATGTCTTGCGCTACAATTGGGGATTTCATTAGGTCTTAAAATGCTTTAAATGAAGTTGCTCGAGATGGTTGGATCAAAAGCAATCATAAGCCACAAAGAAGCTGTAGGGTTTCCAGTTACTTCCAATTTATAGAGCAATTCATAATGAAAGTAAAATGCCTCTAATTTGAATGGTAATATACTAATTCCAGTGTGATATAATATAACTGATACTTTAAATTATTGTTTGCTCTCCTTGCTCGGCCAGCCAATCACAGTTACTTTTTTAAATAACCTAATTCTCAATAGAACATTTAATATTTTTTGGAGTACATGCTTGTGTCAAGAGCTGGATGCTGAGATGTTCCAAGTAACTTGGTTCTAGCTTGTTTGAGGAAGAGGTGACACCTTCTGGAAATCACACTTCCATTGCACTAATGTGAACTGAGTTTGGATCGTGTACAGGAGGAGAAAGCCTTACAGACATAAGAAACTTCCTGAAACAGTCCAATCCAGAAAAGACAGGAGAAAATAAAGTATGAAGAAAAGGCACAAGAATGATCTGGTACAACAGACCTGGAAAAGATCTGCTCCAACAGTGTCAGCCTTGTATATGCTAAAAAAGGTAATTAACTCTTGACCTGGATGTTAAAACAAATGGAGCCATGTTGAATTGGTAATAGTACTCAACAACTTAGTACAAGGGGGCTGGAAGAATGAGTGGAGTCAGAGTAGAGCCAGAATGCCAGCACTCGTTCGTCATGTCAATAAACACCCGAGGAGGCCACCTCCCAAAGGAGGTATGCCCCATACATGCCAGACATGGTGGCAATGCAACATGGAGACCTCAGGTGGGAACACCACAATGAGCCAGAGATCATATGCCTGTAATGGGAAAACTGGAACAACATGCCCTGGCAGCTTTAACTGGCTGCATCCAGGGCAGCAAGCAATAGGCACTTTTGTACTAGGGCCTATTTAGTTTAGTATCTCAAGTTGGTGATTTTGAAAACATACTGGCAGCAATTACAATCAACCCCTCACCCCCAGACCTGGTGAAGGCTTTTAATTCATCAATGCAATAGACATGAAGAGGACGCTTGCTATTCTTTCACTTTCTGTGTCTTATGTCAACCAGAATAAGCAGAAAATAAGTATTGACAAAACCCTAATTAGGATTTTTGGGAGCTCATTAGCAAGAAATACTCATCTTCCTAGCACAGACAAATATAGACACTGGGGGTGTTTATGCTAAACCTGTAATGAAAAATAAAACCTGTCTGCTCCATTTGCTGTGCAATAAATACTATCCACAGATGTATCCTAATTCAACATAGGTTAGCTCTCTGTTAGTTATGATGCCCTGATCTGGCTCCTGGTAATCAACAAGTGCACTGATTATCTGGCAATTCAGTAAGAATTAGGTTTCATGGAGTCAGATAGTATATGGTGCTACGTACCTTAGTTTACTACAAGTAAACCATTAAAAACGTTGATGCCACTATATGCTCCTTTCTTATGGAAACAGCCCCCCTCTGGGTCCACATTGTAAGTTGAAAGACAATATTTTTGGTAGTGGTTGAGGCAAATTGATGTTCAACATTAGGACACTCATGACATGAGCAGACATCTAAGTACAGATTTCAAATATCATTTATTTTATGTATTTGCATCTCATCTCCATCATTTGTAAAGCCTGTATGTCAAGTATGATATTTTTTATAATCAGATGTTGGTGAACATGTATCAAGCATTTTCCTGATCATTTTAAACATTCACACTATCTTACATGGAAGCTTCACTAGCTGTCTCCTGTTTTATTTTTCCTATAAAATCATTGATCTGAAAATGATTGTTACTATACAGAGAGGCTCCATTTGGTAAACTTGGGGATAATCATAAGCAGGCAGTAGAGCAAAATTCTAAGGCAGGAGCTATTTGGCAAAAAAAAAGTAAACAGGCAGAACTCTAAATTTACCTGGTGGTCTTCTTCTGAAGAAGGGGGATACTTTTTCTGCGATTGTACTGCCAAATGACAGGGTTGTCAAATACCAAGGCTACCTAGTTTTGAATTTGTCTCAAGCCTCTTTCATTAACCACTCTACAGTACCTGCCTCTTGATGTCACTCTTGCAGATTATTTTTCACTCCTACTTTCTCCCTTTTTCATTGTTTCCCTCTCTTTCTCTTCCTTGTTCTATGTTTTTGCTTTCTCTCTTACTTTGGGTAAAGTTTGAGGATGAGAAATAATTCCGGTGTTGGCCTGATTTACTGCTCTGTCTTTAGTGACACTTTACTATATTCATAGGGCGATAACTACCTTAGAGTGCAGTTTTGCTTCCCTTTGTCCTACAGAACAAGGTTGCAAAACTTTCAAATGCCATAACTGTGCCCCTGTTGGGCTGATTTGGATGGTCCTGGGTCCATTTTACTCATGATGGCGGGCTTCACTGTAGCAAACACAAGGAGATGATGGACGGAGCGCTGAAACCTTTCAGACACTCACCCAGTCACAGATTTGGGTTGAATACATCAAGGTTCTTTAGCTCACTTCGTCACCCTGGTTCAGACACAGCTATATGCAAATCAGTCTTGACCCTGTGCCTCATGGGAACAGTCCAGCCCGAACTGCCAAGCCATGTCCTCCCTGGACCGGAAACAAGCATCCTGGGACCGGTTTCAGGCTAACAGCCCTCATCAGCCAGGATAACTTGAATCCAGTGGCAAAGTGAACAACGGACCCGCGTCTGGGCATACTCTTCCAAGTCAGGGCAAACAAAGCAAACACAAGGAGATGATGGATGGAGCGCTGTGACTGGGGTTGAGTGTCTGCAAAGTTTCAGTGCTCCGTCCATCATCTGCTTGGATTGTTTCTGTGCAGGAAGGTACCAGTGTCTGCACAAAGACATTCTTGCATGCAATGGAATCAGCCTTGCACCATGGTGCAGGGGTGACTATATTGGTGCTAGACTGCCAAAACTGGGCCAGCGCAGGGAGAAAGGACAGGAATGCACCATATTGTATAAATATGGTGCACTCCTGTCCTTTCACTTTTACGTAATTCCATAAATTAGGCCCTAAGTGAACACCAATAGGGAAAGTCAGTGTGATTTACTGTTTTGTCTATAGTCACACTTTATTATACACATAGGGAGAGAACTGCCTTAGAGTGCAGTTTAGCTTCCCCTTGGCCCTTTAGAGACCATTGATGTCTTGAATTGGGCAGTAACATGTACGGGAAGATGAATTCTGTCATTTCCAAAATGTTAATTGTGCCCTTTATGGGTCATCCAGAGTTGTCATATTTCTCTGTCTCAGCTCAGGATTTCCGCCCATGCCTTTTGTCACCCTCTTGAACCTTGACAAATCCGATAGACTAACTTGATATATTTGTGTAATGACTTTAGGAGGTCAAAGGGGATAATGCAATGTCATACATGGTATTTTCCATCTGCTAATGTACATATTATTGTGTAGTATTTACTACTGTGTGAGCAATAAATGTACTTATCCTTTTTTTTAAATTACTGACTGAAGAATCATTTATTGAGTGTTATTAGTGCGTGCCAGTGAACGGTGATTACTAGCCCACACCACCTCCCCTGAGTAGGCTTGTACTGCACTGCTTTGCTACCCTTAGAGTGTCAGGCGCTACATCGGGGTGCTTGGTTCCCAGCAAAGAGATTGTGGACATATATCTTGTGCAGGCCACACAACTAATAACCCTTTCCAGACCACACCCTACACTTATGGAAAGTTGAATTAGGCACTGCTGGATTTGAATAGGAACAATTCAAAAACTGATGGGTGGAGTCCAACACCTGTACTCATGGGCAAAACAGTGATCGTCCTAGATTATCTTTTAGATTTGCCACAGGTGTCTGTTTCTTCCTATGGTTGGTAAACTAAAGTAAGTGAGGGACAGAGATGCATTGGCAGGATATACATAGCTCCTGGGAGCAGCCAGTGCTGTCATCTACCTCAGTAGTGTGCAAGGGAGGTGTGGCAGATGGGTAGTGTATGGCTGGCATCACTGTGGGACAAGGGCTGCTGCTTTTACTGTGAAAGTTGATGAAAAATGTTGCAAAGAGAATAAGGAGGCACACCATTGAGGGCCACCAGAAGACAAATACTGGGCTGATGATAGCTGATCGCAGGGGCGCTCAACCAATGATATATCCTCTTGTCTGTCACAACTTTACATTGCCTTTAATCGGATCCTTAAACAGTGTAGGTGTAGTCCTGCAAATAACGGATTTGCAGATCAACCATACATGAAAGGATCATATTCAGAATTTCAATAGCAATGAATTGATGGACAGAAGCGAGCACAGGGGGGGCGCTACATCAAAACCGAGCACTAACAAGAGAAACTCTCTCTCGAACGATCTTCATACGTCCTGAGGAGGCCTGATGCCATCAACAAATGAGAGATGGAATAAAGGGCAGTGCACCATCCATAGGCATCTGCTCTTGGAATATAAACGGCCTAACTTCAAAAATGGATGACCCAGATTTCCAAAAGTACATCTCTCTATTTGATATAGTAATGCTGCAGGAAACCTGGCTCACATCCACACAACACATCACAGGCTTCACTGGCTTTTCAACAGCAGCAGTTAGAACCAATAGATTTGGCCACCAGTCAGGAGGCCTGGCCACATAAATATCAAACACAACAATATCGTCGGCAGTCGGCAGTCCTCATGAACTCGTCCACATCCTCAACCTTAACAGTAAAAATAAAACTGAAGCTCGGTAACACAGAAGAAGAGATATGCCTTGTCAATGCATACGTCCACCCCATACACAGAGGTAAAGACTCCAACACAATTTCCAATCAACTCACGGAGTATACCTCCCAGATGGAAAAGCCACTCATTCTCCTGTCAGGGGACTTCAACCAAAATCTCCTTGGTTCATCAGCAGAGGAAGAGGTTCTGGCTCTGAATAACATTTACACCATACCATCACAAAGCTCCCCGCAAAACAGGAGAAAGCACCAACATAATCCCTTTCTCAAAGACTTAGAATATTTAAATCTCCGGGCATTAAATGGCAGATTCATGACAGATCGTCCTCCAGTAGAAACATTCTACTCACATACAGCCAGCTCCATCTTAGACTATACATTTGCCAGTCTAGCACTCTTCCCCTACATCTTGGAATTTAGAATGGGGGACAAGGGAGAAAGTGACCATCGTCCCCAGGAATGCCACCTGACAATAAAGCTGCCTATTACAATCAGGCCAGACAAAATGCTAGGGGCGATCTACACCATCAATCGAAAAAGGATCAAATGCACACCATCTAACCTAACAACTCTGGCCGACACTGCCCTTCAACGATATAATATACACAAACCAATTTCGGCTGGGCATATCCCACACTGGGAGCAATATACAGGATCTTTGCTAAACGAACTGGCAATCAAGACCCCGGCAAAATCTAACGTGCACAATGTGAGCAGTAAAACGAACTCAAAAAAAGGACCAAGAATGGAATTAAGGCAGCATAAAAGGCTAGTAAATTCGACATTACGAATGCTCAGATCAGCCCCTGACAACACTCAGCTTCGGACAGTGTTGAAGAAACAAAGAACTGAGCTCAAAAGCATTAAATGGAACATAAAGAAAGATGTTGAAAATGAGACATGGGCAAAATTACTACACGACAGCAAAAGTAGCAACAGCGCACGCTTCTGGCAATCAGCAAACATGATCCTACGACCACAGCATAAAGAACTAGGCTCGCATATTCTGGAAGAGTCATGGATTACTTACCTCTCTAGCCACTTTAATAACCAGCCAGAATACGCAGGAGCGCAAATAACGAACACCACAGAGCCTAACTCCACAACGTTCGTGCTGAAGGCTCTGATCAAGAGAGAGCAAAGCCCACCCAAAAACATCTTGGATACAACAGCCGACCAGCAAACAGCAATCATAAAAAACAGATTCGCAAGGGCAGGAAGGAAGGCGCTCCGGGTCCAAACGGCATTCCGCCAGCCCTATTCAAGGAAAAAATCACAGAATGGGCTACCAATATGCAACCGCTATTTGCGGAAGTAAGACTCTTAAACAAAATCCCAGAATCTTGAAGAGGGTCGACGATTGTCCCCATATTCAAAAAAGGCGACAAAACGGACCCTAATAACTACCGACTAGTAGCCCTCCTCGATAACGAGGCAAAATACTTTGCGGGAACTCTCTTAGAGGAAATTGCGCAATGGGCGGATACAAATCAGATAATACCATTGAACCAGACCGGTTTCCGGAAAAATACTGGAACAGCTACCAATATTCTGGCCATCTCTCTAATGATCGATGCAGCAAAAACAAAAAAACTGCTGCTGCACATGTGCTACATCGACTTCAGTGCAGCGTTTGATAACATCGAGAGAGGCAGACTTTGGGGGAAACTGACACAATGGGGAATACCGCAGCCGATTCTAAGCATGCTGAAGCTTCTACACTCTGATACTTGGGTGCAGGTGAGGCTAGGAGGCGGCACACACCTGTCATCCAAAGTTCGTACCACCAAAGGCCTGAAGCAAGGGTGCGTGCTTGCCCCAATATTATTCAATCTGTTTATGGCAGACCTATCAGACACACTCAACATATGCAACTCCGACTCCCCGAGGCTGGGGGGGAAAACTTTGAGTAACCTGCTGTATGCGGACGACGTTGTGCTACTTAGCCACACCTACATCGGCCTCCAGCAGCTTCTGATCCAAATGCATAGCTATGCCACGGAAAACAAGCTTAAAATAAATCTGAGCAAGACACGCACCATGTCGATCAACACCAAGAAGAAGTCTCAGAAGACATGGGCATTAGGCGGTCAAAAAATAGAGTCGGCACTTGTTTATAAATACCTGGGAGTTCTCTTCGACAGAGATGGCACCTTTGCACAACAAAAGCAGGAAGCAAAAAGAAGAGGGGCGTGCATCGCTGTCACACTAAAAAACATAGCCAATCAGCTGATGGGGCCAATTCTAACCCCCTATCTGAGAGTTATCCAGGCCAAGCTACTCCCCTCTATCTGCTATGGCAGCGAGGCACTGCGTGGGAGAGACTCCAAGAACCTGGACACAATCCAGACAAAAGCCTATAGAACAATGTTTTCCCTTCCGTCCTACACATCGCCGGCCCAACTTAGGCTGGAATTTGGATTGCGAAAGCAAGCCCTTGCCAGACAGGGAGCGTACATCAACTGCTGCCACAAACTCCGCTCGGCCCCCACCAACACTCTAAACTCGCTGCTATGGCAAGACATCCAAAATAGGGATACATCTCAGGCAAGATCCTACCTGAAGACTGCTCTGGTGGCCACTAATCTAACTGTGATTTGGGACATGCAACTCGGGCACAACTCATTTAAAAAACTAGTCTGGAAAACCGTTAAAACACTATCCTTACTAGAGGACAAGGCCACATTCGCTAAAAGAAACCATGCCTGGATGTCATTAAACTCTTATAAAACGCTGACACCACAACCCTACTTCAGCCAGGGTTATCCTAAGACAATAAAACTGAAGTTCTTGAAACATAGACTAGGGGTTCTGCCCAGCGGAGAGTATTTTCCACCATGGCTCAGGAGAAACGGCCACGAAGTTTGTCCGTTTTGCAAAACAGACAAGGGTGATATACTTCATCTGACCTGCCTCTGCGAAGAGCTACGGCCAGCCCGTCAACAGCTCTTAAAGGCCCAGCTTAAGCAGCTAGGAACTTGCACAAGAAGGCAAGCGGTTCTCGCATGCCTGAACCCTTCGAACACGCAACTGAATTGCAGATACGTTAAGTTCCTTGCAATGATCGAGCAAAAATTGTCAAAACAAAAAACTTCCGAACATTGACACAGACAACATGTAGGCGGCCCACCGGACTCACAGGAATACGCTGCCCCGCCTTAAAGACAATTGCTCCTTGCTAATCAAACTGGGTTTTTCTGTGTATGCTTTTTAACGACGAGAATAATGCACAAATCTTAATGATTTTTTAATGTCTATTTTTTTTTTTTCTTATGTTTACTGATTGTAATACGCTTTGCACTGGTTTTAATTAACTATGCATAATAAACTTACTACTATCTTACTATCAATAGCAATGAATTTAGTTAGTGTCAAGAAGCAGTTTGAGATGCACCTGAACCATCATCTGTCTGCCTCCCTGGACTCCTCTGGATTCCTTGATCAGACTCAACATGGTTTCAGAAAACTACTCAGCACAGAGTCTGCACTCACTGTTGTGACCAACAACATCAGGATGAATGTAGACAAAGGACAGACCACAATGTTGGTCTTATTGGATCTGACCGCTGCATTCGACACCCTTTCTCCCTCAGTATTAACATCTCGACTGAGGGAGTTGGGGGTGGAGGGGCCCGCCCTTAACCTTCTATCCTTCTTTCTAGAGCTTAGGGAGCAGAGGGTCCAAATGGGCAAATACCTCTCCCCTGTAAAGTCCTTGCAATGTGGGGTGCCACAAGGGTCGGCTCTAAGTCTGACCCTATTCAACATCTATGTGGCCCCACTTGCTAGACTAGTAAGATCTCAGGGGATGGAGGTAGTGTCGTATGCAGACGACACTCAGATCATGGTGTCCCTGTCACGGTCTGTCAGCACCACAGCGTTCAGCTTCAGGAGTTGCATGCAATCGGTTGCCGATTAGATGATGCTCAATTCCTTGAAGCTGAATGGCGACAAGACCGAGGTGCTGATATTCGGAGAGGACAGGGACGCCTGGTCGAGTGAATGGTGGCCGCCATCACTGGGAACCTGTCCGACCCCTTCACAGTTGGCAAGAAACCTGGGGGTCATCTTTGACATTGAGCTGGCCATGAACCTACAGATCAATAGAACTGTAGCTAACTGCTGGGGAGTTCTAAAAATCCTTCGCAGAATAGCTCACTACCTATCCCCGCAGGCAAGAAAACAAACAGTGGTAGCATTGGTTGGATCTCGCTTAGATTATTGCAATGCGCTATACACTGAGATTAACAAGGGATTGGTACATCGCCTGCAAGTAACACAGAATGCAGCAGCGAGATTTGTTCTGGACCTTCCTTGCTCCGCCTCCACCACATTAGCCAGGAAGAATCTTCATTGGCTACCCATTGAGCAACGCATCTCTTTTAAAATTACTTGCCTCGTCCATAAGGCTCTTACAGCAGGACCGGCCGACGGACTGGGATCTCTGCTTTCTAACTATGTACCCAGCAGGTGTCTCAGATCTTCTCAACAGAACCTCCTTGTATTCCCCGCACTAAAAAGACAAGATGGGGAGGTAGAGCCTTTGCATCAGTGGCCCCTCGACTATGGAATGCTCTCCCCTGTGATCTCAAGGCCCTTTCATCCTTGCCCCTCTTTAAGAGAGCTCTCAAGACCTGGTATTTTGGGAAAGCCTATTATTAAGCATTGCATGGTTATTCAATATATTATGTTAGGCGCATTGATGCCCATTGGGCTGAGTTCTGCGCGTTATAAATTTATTTTCATTTCATTAATTCAGTTTCCTTGCCAATCATTGACTAATGTGCAATTGAACAAGTGCTTAGCTAATCTGCACTTTAAGGGCCTAACTTTGATGCCAGTCGGAGCACACACTGACAGGCCATTGGAGACGGTCCAACCGCCGACAGGCCTTCGGTCCTACTGCCACATTTCAGTGCAGGCAGTCGGACCCAAAACGGTCAGGGGAAAAACCGCTCCCCTTCAACAGAATCAGTGATCCCTTCGGATGGCGGTCAAAATCGCAACCCAGAATGGAGGCGGTGCCAAGGAAGGCACCGCCATCAGAAATACGATATTCCTTTATGGCAACCTTTTTATGCTGGAAAGGCTGCCATGAAAAGGTTGTTGGAAACTGATTTTGGGCGACCCAAATGGGCCCCCTTCAGTCAGGTGCCACTGTAATGTGGCCCAGCCGGCACCTCTAGTGCCTCCACGTAATTTCATGCACCATGTGCCATGAACCACATGGTTCATTGAAGGCTGTGGAACTACACAGCTTGAAAGTATGAATTCTCACAAAGCTAATATTATCCCTTTTCAATGTAAATGTGCTTCAACTTAGATTTTAGATGTAAAAGATATAAGATTGGGCCTGTCCTTCACAGGGACTGGTGCAGCAGATGTATTTAATTATGTTAAACTTTGCATTTCAATTGCAAAACAGATTTATTCAGTTTTCTTTTCACACTTTTGGACCTAATATGAAGAGTGAAACTGATGTACCCCAGCTCATAGGGTTTTCTCTCAATATAAGCACAAAAGCTTCACTCCAGGCTCGCATAAGGGATTTGACGTAGAAGCACCTGAGCTAGTGACGCACCCATGCCCTATGAGGAAAGTATGCTCAGCCGGGAGGCCATTCTTATACTCACCTGCCTGCTATTTCTCACGCCGCCCGGATGAATCGGCGCTGTCGCACTACAGCCCCCACTTTTGCCTGAACTTCTCTTGAGGCCTCAAACTTGGTCACACTGGCTGCCATCTTGAAATCAGGCTGTGGTCCTCGGAAAGACTGCGCATCTCGGTTTGCCCATGATTGGGCCATCTATTGACAAATACCAGCGGCCACAGAGTCAGACGGCCACTCTTAGTACACCTGCATCCTCTGCTTGTCCACAGCTGGGCCAAACATATGTCCCAACGGCTGCCATCTTGGAAACAGACAGTCGCCTCAAACAATTGAGCAGACACCTGCCCTCCTCTGGAAGTGTCAGTCCCTGCCTGAGGGCCTGTGGTGACCTGACAAGTAGGGACCGAGGACAGGACACTAGGACCCTGTGGGTCATGAGGGAGGTGACCAGGTCACCGGACACCACATCCGGTCAGGGGACAGGGAAAGGACAGATCTGACTAGGGCAACCACGAGGACGGACGTGTGTACAGCCAGCTGCATATGAAAAGTAATAAAGATTCGTGAGTGCACCAACCTGTGTCCTGTGGGTCATTGTACTGTGTGGTGCCCAGTGCGTGGACACGACAACTGGCGACGAGGGCGGGATCGACGTGTGCCCATCGGATAAATATTCGCGACTTCAACTCAGGAGCCCACCCTGGATCGCGTAGTGCAGAAAAGAAGAGGAAAAGTGCCTTGAAGAATCGCATCAACGCGGGAGCTCACCCCGACTGATGCGGAGAAGAAGACTGCTAGCTCCGGTAAGCGCCGTGTAGAAAGCGCGAAGTGAAAGGAAATTGGCGCGAGCTCTCGCGAGAGTCTCGGCGGCCATTTTCAAGTCAGGCGCGAGAACCAATCACCGTGAAGAAAAATACAGCGGCCATTTTGGAGTCAGGCATCGCGTTGATTGGACGCGAAGTCCCGCGAGAACACCGGCGGCCATTTTAAGAACAGGCGCAGGAGCCAATCAAATCAAAGGAAACGTCGGCGGCTATTTTAAAGAGTCAGGCACAGCGCAAAGATCGGAGAAATAAGGGAAATAAAGGTGGAAAGTAGACGAAACAAAGCACATACAAGTATAAAGGGCACCAAAAGAGAAAAATAAAGGCAAGAATGCAAAGAAAGTAAAAAGAAAGAAGAAATAAGGGCCAGAAAGACGCATATATAAGAAAGAAAAAAAAAAGAAATTAAGAAAAGGAGAAGACAAAGAAATAATACAAAGAGACAAAGAAATAATACAAGGAAAAAGAAGAGAATAAAAGGAAAAAGGACCAAGAAAGCCCAGAAGAGGCCAAATAAAGTAAAACAAAGGAAGGAAAAGGGACAAAAGATCACAAAGAGAAAGGACAGAAAAGACAAGGAAAAGACAAGGAAAGCCAAGAAAAGGCTGGAATAAAATAAAGAACAGTAGAAGAAGAAGAAAAGGGAAATAAAAGAAGAAAGAGCAGACAAAAGGAAGAAGGAAAGAATGGCAGATCCAAAGCCCAGTGCACAATACAGGAGACCACTACCGTTCAACTTATCGGAGCCACAAACAGGAATAAGGTGGGAGAAATGGATCAGACGGTTTGAAAGATATGTAGAAGATACAGATGTAGCAGATGGAAAGAAACTAGGTTTACTGTTGAACTTAGCAGGGGATGACGTTGAAGAACTCCTGGTGACACTGCCTATCGAAGAAACAAAAACATATGAACAACTAAAGAAATGTCTAACAGCCAAACTCGACCCACAGCGCAACATTGATTTCGAACGATATACTTTTACCATTGCATGTCAACAAGTCGGCGAAACACTAGACGACTTCGCAACAAGGCTGATAAAGTTGGTAACACATTGTGAGTTTGACAAATTTGATAACGAACAAGCAATAAGACTACGGATCATAGAAAGCTGTCGCGACACCGGATTCAGAGCAAGAATACTAAAGGAACTGACCTCATTGGAGAACATCCTGTCACTAGCGAGAGCAGAGGCGAGAGCAACGGAACATGCCAAAGAAATGGAAAGAGGGAAGAGCGTTGAAATTGAAAACGCACACTTTACGACAAGCAGATATCGCACAGACCGATGGAAGAATGACTGGAGGGAACAAAAAGAGAGGAGACGACCTGAAGGAACATGCTACAAGTGTGGAATGGAATTTCCACACAGAGGTCCATGCCCAGCATTTGGCCAGACGTGCAGAAGATGTGGTGGAAGAAATCACTACGCCAGTATGTGCCAAGGTGCACAATTCAGAGGAGACGACAAGGGGAGAACAGGAAGACAACAGGAATCGACAACAAGACATGTGAGGTATGTCGACAACGAAAGGAGAAGTTCATCACAAGGGTCAGGCGAAGAAGAGGAAGAAGTCAAAGCGGAAAGACTATATCACATGTCGGAGGTGCACACCGAGCGGAGCGAGGAAGGAGAAGCAGGAGAGACAACACAGCCAGCAGACAGAAGCACCAGAGGAAAGACGGACCAGGCAAAGATAAGAGTAGGAGCGCATGAAACAGACTTTGTACTGGACAGTGGTGCAACATGCAACGTCATGTGTATATCGGAATACGAGAGAATGGAAATAAAGCAGGCACTGAGAGCGTCCCAGGCAAAGGTTTTTACCTGGGGGGCAAGGAAACAAATAACCAACTTGGGAAAATTCACAGAGGAACTGAGATACAAGGACACAATAAAAAGGGAGGACATTCATGTTCTACAAGACGATGTCCCAGGGCCATGCCTGATGAGCAACAGCACAGCCCAAACGATGGGCCTTATAACGATGACATATAACAAAGACAACAGACATGCTGAGAGAAAGCAAAGAGAAGACTCAGGGAACAAAGAAAGAGGAAGAGAACAAAAAAGAATCATTGAGGGAACAAATACAACAAAGGGCAGCTGCAGAAAGAAAGGAACACGAAGCACAGCAGAGGGCAGAGAGCAACGGTCAAGACGACGAGAGACTGGCAAAAAGGGAGCAGAAGGAGGACAAAGGAAGAACAGAAACAAGGCCAAAAGGAGAGAGCAACGACAAAGAGAAAGAGCGGCTGGCAAGCTGAGAGCAGACGGAGGACAACTGAAAAGCAGAAACAAAGATGATGACAGAAAACGACGACCAAAGAAGGAGGTCAAGGGGACAAAGAAACTACGTAGAAAAAAGTAGGAAGCAGAGACTGGGGAGAAGGGTCGACGAGACTGACAGAACATCTCTCTCTCTCTCTCTCTCTCTCCCTCTCCCTCCCTCTCCCCCTCTCTCTCTCTCTCTCTCTCTCTCTCTCTCTCTCTCTCTCTCTCTCTCTCTCTCTCTCTCTCTCCTCTCCCTTTTCTTTTCTCACCTCAACATCATGCAAATGCAGTCAAGGGCTGAAGGGTCGGAACTGGTCAAGAAAACAGCATCATGAATATTTTGTTCACAACAAAGGGGGAGATGTGGTGACCTGACAAGTAGGGACCGAGGACAGGACACTAGGACCCTGTGGGTCATGAGGGAGGTGACCAGGTCACCGGACACCACATCCGGTCAGGGGACAGGAAGAGGACAGATCTGACTAGGGCGACCACGAGGACGGACGTGTGTACAGCCAGCTGCATATGGAAAGCAATAAAGATTCGTGAGTGCACCAACCTGTGTCCTGTGGGTCATTGTACTGTGTGGTGCCCACTGCGTGGACACGACAAGGCCTCTAAGCTTTTTAAGATAAAACTCCCTGTTCTGACTACAAAGTTACATTTTAGGTACAAGGAAGTGATATACCATGCCTTATTCCCACATTTATTGATCAAATGAGTTCCTTGTGAACATTGTTTGTTGGCTGACTAGCTTTACCCAGTTCGCAAGGACATATGGCTTGCTCTTGTTCCTTGTTATAACAGATTGCCCAAGTCATCAGTGGCTTGCTGCAAAACCTTAGTTGATTTCTTAGAAACATCCATATCTCGCTACCCACCAGCGACTCCCCAGACACGGAGATTCTATCACACAAGGTGCTGCATTCGTAGTCTTCTTTCGCCCCAATTTTGGCAAACAACTTTCAAAGTAAAACCCCGAATCACCTTCAGGATGCCATTCCTGGTTCTATTGGCAAATCTCTTGCCACACACCTACTCACCATAATGACCAACATGGTAAACTCCTCTCTCCAATAGGACCTATTTCCAGAATGACTAAAAGTGGGTCAAGTTTCTCCTCTCTTTAAAAAACAATCTCTCAATCCAGCGAACATGAGCAACAACCATGCAGTATCCACACTCCCATTTTTTTAAGCAAAGTCATTGAAAATTGTGTAGCATCCCAACTCGGTACAAACAACCTCCTAACACTCTCCAATTGGGTTTCCGCCAGGGTCATAGTACAGAAACTGCAATCCTCCAAATAGTTGACGACTCCGTTTTAATCCGCAACTCCAGTAACTCCTACCTCAAGGTCCTCCTGGACTTGTCCCATATATTTGTCACTGTCAAACGTCTGGACCTCCTTTGCACTCATGAATAACGCATGGGATGTGAAGTTCTGAACTGGTTCTCCTCATACTTAGCCAACCGTTCCCAAATTGTGAAATAGGTAACTCTCTCTCAAGACCAGTCAGTGTACATTAGGGGGGGTCTCTTAAAGCTCGATTCTCTCCCCACCTCTCTTTAACCTGTACCTAGAACTCAGAAATTCTGGGATTCTCTTCTACCTCTACACTACCAGTCAAATATACTTGAAAATCTCATCCCCTGAAACACTGACCTCCTTTCACACATGCTCCTAAAGATTCAGAACTGGTTGTCTTCCACCATTTAAAACTCAACCCAACTAATGGATGGCCAACTTTACCGCCATGGGTGGTAGCCCTGCCATTGTCCAGAGTGCTTGATCACTTGCTATTATCCTTGACAGTCATCTCAATCTCCACACAACATTGCAGCCACGGCATAAAGCACATGACACCAACTTAGGCAGCTTAGGGGCATCAGATAATTGATCCCAGAAGAAGACCTCAAAACAGTGATGCACTCTCTCGTTCTCTCCACGCTAAATAATGTAATAGCCCTTCTCTCAGGCATTTCTAAAGTTCACCTAGGCCCACTGAGAGCAGCACTACATGCAGCAGTGCACCTCATTTTAAGTCTCAGAAATATTGAGACAGACAGCGGATGAGGGACAGACAGCAGCGTTGGTACTTTTAGATCTAAGTGCGGCATTTGACACCGTGTCGCACACCACGCTGCTGACACAGCTGTCAGAGATAGGAATGGTAGGATCAGCCTATGAGTGGATAAAGTCCTTCCTGGAGAATAGAAGCTTTCAAGTCCACTGCCCCCCATTTAAATCTTTGTCTAGACTGCTGAAGCATGGGGTTCCACAGGGCTCCAGTTTGAGCCCACCATTATTCAACCTTTATATGGAACCCCTTGCCCGCATAGTGGAATCATTGGTGTAGATATCATTACCTATGTCGATGATACACAACTAGGCCAGAGTGAGGCAGCTGTAAATTTTTCCACCTGTCTGACAACGGTGGCAAGTTGGATGAACAATAACTGTCTACGTCTTAATAGGAATAAGACAGAGGTGCTAATAATTGGGAGAACCCCTTCCATTTGGTCATCAGCTTTGTGGCCGGCAGAATTTGGTCAGACCCCTGCCCTGACAGAAACAGCAAAGAACTTAGGAGTCCTGTTGGATTCAGAGCTTTCGTTTGGGAAGCATATCACAAAAGTGACACGCAGGTGTTATGCAATTCTCAAAACGTTACGGAAGGTACTAGACCTTCTGCCCATCAGCTTGGTGTCCCGCAGAATTAGGTCAGACCCCTGCCCCGACAGAAACAGCAAAGAACCTAGGAGTCCTGTTGGATTCAGAGCTTTCGTTTGGGAAGCATATCACAAAAGTGACACACAGGTGTTATGCAATTCTCAAAACGTTACGGAAGGTACTAGACCTTCTGCCCATCAGTACTAGGAAATCCTTGATTCACACCCTAGTTACGCCACACTTCTATAGAAATGCTCTGTTTATTGGTCTTAGTCAGAAGGGGCTAAAACAGTTCCAAAGAGTCCAAAATGCGGCTGCACGTTTGGTGCTGAATCTGCAGAGAAAAGCATCAGGGAAGCAAGCTTTAGCGAAGTTACACTGGCTACCCACTAGAGAGCGCATTTTATTTAAAGCATTATGCATCTCCCATCGTATAGCCCATGAGAAAGGACCGTCTTATTTGAAAAAGCTCCTAACTATTCACCGCCCTAAACGAAATCTCAGGTCGTTAGGGAGTATGTTGTTCACAGTGCCCCGCATCTTTAGGGCAAGAATGGGAGGCCGATCATTTTGTTATCTGGCGGCTAGTCACTGGAACAAACTCCCCATTGAACTACGAATGGAACCATCTGAGATGAGGTTTCGCCTAAAGTTAAAGACCCATCTCTTCCCTCGCATATGAGAGAATGTGCTTAGTCTGTCACAGTCTTAATTGCTCTTTTCAGTGGTGGGCTCTCTGGGGCACACTGTTCTGAGTGTAACCAGGTGCTCTACAAATGGCTTTATTATTATTATTATTACTAAGAAATTTGACTACATTTCCCCTGCCCAACTAACCCTCCAATGGCTTCCCATTGAACCATGTGCCCAATTCAAAACTTCAAGAAACTGAAAATCCCTGGGGTACATAGGGGTTCTAGTAATGTCCAATCCTACTCCTGGAACCCCCCACCTTCAGTCACGAATGGTATATAAGCCAGTCATTCTCTGGTAGTGCCATAGGAATATGGAACTCGCGACCTTCCTCCCTCCACCTAACCACCTTCCTGGTCACCTTCAAAATGGACCTCAAGTTCCTCCTAGTTGACAGACACCTTGGTTAATCACCCTCAACCATACTAAAGTATTCTCTCCACCAGGATATGAACTACCTTCATTATGTGAACCCACCATCTTAATTGTTGTGGGGTGATGTGGTGAGCAAAAAAACGATGGACTAAACTCAGATCTGTGACAGGGGGTGAGCATTTGAAAAGTTTCAACACTCCGTCCATCATTCTATTTTGTGATGTTGCTATGTGAGTCCTAAGTGGCTATGGGTATGCCCAGATGTGGGTCCCTTGCTTGCTGAATCACTAAATTCAAGCTATCCTGGCTAATAAGGTGTGATACGCTGATGCTTGTACCTGGTCCAGAGATGACCTGGCTTGGCAGTTTGGGCTGGACTGTTCTCATGTGGAGCAGGGTCAAGACTGATTTCCATATGGCTGAGTCCAAAATGGGTTGATGTGGAGAGCAAAATAATGATGTATTAAACCCAGATCTTTGACTGGGGGAGAGTGTTTAAAAGGTTTCAACACTCCATCCATCATTTTATTTTGTGAAGTTGCTATGTACGTCCTAAGTGACTAAGGGTATGCAGGGCCGGACTGGCTACCGGGCGCTTTTTGCTGGGGTGGCAGGGCGGGGTCCAGATTCACTGCTGAGGGGCTGATTTTGTTCCTGAGGAGTTTCCAGCACTTCGAAATAAACAATGCATAACAAATAGCTTTAAAGAGTACTTTTATAAACATTTGTTTTGCATTGTTTATTAAGGAAAGCACGGTAGCCAGTCCATCCCTGAGGGTATGCCTAGACATGGGGCCCTTGCTTGCTGCGCCACTGGATTCAAGCTAGCTTATGCCACATACCATTCAGGAAGCACGAGACAGCAAAAACAATAGGGTAATGAGTGTCATATTTTAATATCCTGTATGCCTGTAAACAATGCCTGAACCCAAGATTTCTGCATATTGGGGCTAACCATCGTTTGCGTGGTATAGAGTATACAGGGCAGAGGAAAAACACATGGATTTCAAACTCTACCCTATATTTACACGCCGGGCATTCTTCCCTCTTTTCTTTATCCCATTTAATGGTGAACGTCATAAGTGGAAGAGTCCCTAATCTAAATTAAATAAAGAGTATCCTGGCCAAACGAGGATAGATCACATCCAGGTTTCTCTTCTTTTCTGTATTCAGCCTTCACTTGTAGAAACTCTAGTGTCAGCCGGCCACCGGTGGACCTTTCTTGGAGGATTGTTAGATTGTGGTGGTTATTAAACCACACAAGATCTACCCTGGTTATTAGTGGGCACGCTAATTCGGGTGTTTTCCAGAGGTAAAGTCTTCCTTTCTTGGTACTGAGAGCCCTTATGTGGTCAAGCCACAGGATTTTCTTATTAATTAGGCTAGGTAGGACCTCCCTGAGTTCGGCTCTGTAGCAGGACAACTCTGGTGTTGCCCAGAGCCTACGCCAGAATGTAATAGGCCTTAGGGCGATCTCTTCCTCGATGGGTTGCAGGCCCTAATCGATACGGAGGGGGACTAAAGGGGTGCTACGAGGGAGGCCCACCAAATGCCTCATGAAATTGTGTTCTATTTTCATGAGGTTACCACAAATTTAAAGTTGGTGCTAAAATGTGAATGTTTCGCGACTGCATTTCGTTTGCAAAACATGGGAAGGGATGCCCTAAACACTCCCCTTCCAAATACCGAATCGCAAACCCTAATTGCGATTTGGTAACAGGTTACCGAATCACAAATTGGGCTTGGTACATGCAAAAATGCCTTTTTACGTTTGCAAACGGCCCAATTCTGGAAATCAGACCGTTGCAAATGTAAAAATGCTTCACAGCCATGCCCCGTGCAGGTAAGAGTAGTGAGGCTGGGTGGGGGGTGGTGGGGGTATTTCGACAGGGGATGACGAGGGATAATTAAATAAATAATTAATTTCCCCTTGTCATCGTCCATCAAAATCCCCCCGCGACCCTACCGCTCTTACCTGCAGGGGCCGCGGTTGATGCTCCATACATCTGGTCCTTATATCCTTAAATGCACTGCATGACTTCAATAGTTGTGTGGTTTTAACCTTGACTAAATATTGTGCCATGCTCTTTGTGACACTAATAATTAGTATTGATTTGATGTTACCTATTGGTTTGTTTTACTACAGCTTTCTCATGAATGTAGCAAGTAGTCTTATACACAACATGTGCAATGCTAGTAGAGGGCAATGGACACAAGTTTAAACCACTCAACCCATGTAAACTGTAAAGAAATGGCAACTGCAAAATCAATTGCTCAGTCAGATGTCTGTACCCTGCAACACTTGTAGTTTCTGATATGATATGGTTTCTCAAAACCACCCTCACAATGAAAGGTACTTCTGGGTATAGAAGAATATCATCAAATGTATTGTAAATGTTCACATGTTTATAATCTGAAAAGAAAGGAAACATTATGGTAAAGTTTCTAATTGTTGTCGATAGTATAGTAACCTATCCATGCCTTTGGATAATCTGAAGGCAATAAGTTATTTGACTATTAAGAACGTTTGCTTCAATATTAATTAGTACTCTATGGAATAATAATCTGGTTTAAGGTAAAACTCCCACGCTTGCTAACAGGCATCATCTTACCTCATCATTCTGCTTTTCAAAGTCCTTTCTGCAGACGTGGGCCATGATACCAGCTGCCAAGGCATCTCCCAAGACGTTGATCATTGTTCTAAATCGATCTCTGCAAAATAATGCATTTAATTTTATTATCATTAGATATTCCAATGCAATGTTCAATGCCACTAAACTCCAGCCAGAACCCACCCTTTGTTTATAGATAGATCCCATGCTTTCCATAGTATCCCTCCAACTAGATGTACAGTCATCACAATGTATCTTTACTTTGTCCTCAAAATAGGGACACCAATGAAATACAGATTAAGCCAATGGGATTTCAGTTACATTGTTAATAAATAAATGCACATTTCCAAAGTGCACAACCTACATCACTAGATACTTCTGCAATGCCCTTAGCTTTCAAAGACGATATCCTCACTTGCATAGTGACCCAAGGTGAAAAACTGAACATGTAAAATTAATCAATCAAATGTTCTATCCAACATGTTATGGAAAGTTAATGAGGATTTTCTACACACGTTTAGTACAAAATAATACATGAATGAATGAATAATTAAAACTAACCAGCGATCTTTACTAACAGTCTCTATTTTTCTATTTCTGGTGAATCCTGCCCTAACAGCCTGCAAACTACAAAGTGTTATTGCATGATTGATCACAGTGCTAGTCTAGGTGGGGGATAACAGACAGGAGCCTTGTTACTGATGGTGAATTATGCATCCTTACTAGTCAATTTTCCATCAAACTTCAGCTTGTGGTAGTCACCGCTGGAAATTAATGCAGGATTTTTATATTCAGCAGGATGATAAAACTGCCAAATAATTCTACAATTTTGATGCTTCCCTGCAAGTGCATTGGCATATAGATAGAGAAGTGGTCAATCCGTGCATAACCTGATATACAGTGATGTCCCTTACAATGGATACAACCAGATCTTGAGTTAAATAAGTGGTGTACTCATTGTATTTATTTGATGACCTTTGTAAGGAAGACATTTCCAAGCCCTTTGTAGCTGGTAAAGAAAGCTCCTCTTATCTTTACACTGTAGTTTAACTTTGGGGACTACCACCAAGCAATCTGTGGAAACTATAATTTTCAAAAGAGTTGGAAGAGATACAACTGAAATGTGCGATATGAGGGTGATATAGAGAGTGTGGGAAGGTAAGAGGACGTATATTACATTTCAGACCACAAATGACCTTTACACCCCCTTGTGGCCACTCAAGACAATAGATGAGATTTCAAGACATTTAGAAACAGTGTCATTCAATAGACAATGGGTACTGTTTGCTGAACCAACAATTAACCCATTACTGTCTATTGTGAAATCTGTGTTCTTCAACCAGAAGTGAGAATTGTTGTCTAAGGTTCGTGTTACAGTCGATGGCTAACCTCCCCTATATTTTAAGTCCGGTACATTTTACAGACAAACAATTCCATAAAAATACTATAGCTTCATAAGAAAACGTTTTCAAAAGTTTTCTACACAAGAGCACACAAAGTTTTAAAGATTCTCCATTTACTTACAGTGCCCAATCAACGGCAATGATCAGGGTGATGTCATCAGTGGGCAGCCCGACGGAAGTGAGCACGATGACCATTGTCACGAGACCAGCTTGTGGAATGCCTGCTGCACCGATGCTGGCAGCTGTTGCTGTGATGCTTTTGAAAAACAAAAACAAAAAGACGCATTAAGCGTTTAATGTGCATGTTTTCTTTGCAATCATGAAATGCCAAAGGTATGCGAAACAAATGGACAAATTAGTATTTTTTTCATAAATCCTGCTCAAATTAAAGAGGCCAAATCTTCTAAACACGTGTTTGTTTGCGCATTCCCAAGTTCCGAGTTAGTAATAGCCTCTCCTCTCCAAAATGTACAGGAGCGCAGTGCTTAATTATAGCCGGTGGTTGCGAGTGAGGCCACTGTCACTAAGTTTTCAGGACATCTTCATCAGATGTTGACCGCGAGCAAGAAAGGGAAAAAAACACAAACGGGAAAAAGGGGGAACAGAAAGACGGAGAAGCGGCACAGAGGGCGAACGCAGGGATGTCAAGGCTGAGATAAAGGCGGATATAGCCAGTAGCGGTCGGTGGTGGGAGTAGCTGCCGGGCAGTGACGTTGAGAGGGGCAGAGTGGGGGGTAGTAATCTATGGATTACGGAGGATTACAGGTAAGTAAGCATATAAATAAATAAAACACATTTTGTTGCTCGCACTGCATTCCCAAATGCGATGCAGTGCACGCAACAAAATTCGTTGCCTGGCAGCTACTCCCACCACCGACCGCTACTGGATATAGTGTCTGGTAGTCAGTGGTGGAAGTGCATTAAAAAAAGTATGGGAACTGTCATCCTAAATTCAATGGGGGCGGGGTCCGTGAATTTGGGGGCGGGATCAAAGTCATGGTTAAAAAGAACACAATATTCTGTAACTATTTAGTTGGTCTTTCACCTTCAAGTAACTGCATGCAAAATAGCACACACCTTAAATGAAAAAAAAATGCAAGTTAAACTAATCATTAAGAGATGCACTTTTTTGGTAGTGCAGTGGGAAATAGTGACTTGTGAGTTTTAAGTGTTGGGTGGTCCTTGCCTGCAACAAAAGCATGTGAATAGGCACAGAGTTACACCTGGTGTATATAAGATAGCCTTCGGCAAAGTGCACAAAAAGAATTAGGTTTAAGATAAAAAAAAGTGCTTCCAAAATAGAATGATGTCGTGCCCACATGATGGCACTAGGACCCTGGGGCTCAGGGTCAGGGGGACAAGGACACCGGGCACCACATTCGGTCAGGGGAAGGAGTCAGGGGGCAGTACGACGCAGGACCTGGGCGTGAGAGGTCAGGGGACCACGAGCCCAGCCCATGCACAGCGCGACATATATGTACCTGTAGTGCAAACAAATAAAGGAGGACGCTGACCGACCATACCGTCTCTTGTGTGTTTCTTGCGGCGCCGACGTGACAACTGGCGACGAAGGTGGGATCGAGGACCCGGCATGCAGGAGTGGTAACGCGAAGCCAGGAGCCCACCCTGGATCGCATCGGGGTAAGGAAGAGGACCGAAGCATAGCAGGAGTGTCTGCAGCGACGTGGGAGCCCACCCCGATCGCCGCGCAGGAAGAAACATCTGCCCCAGTAAGCGCCCAGCAAAAGAGCACGAACAGAGAAGAGAACAGAAAGCCAGTGCGAGCTCTCGCGAGAGTCTCGGCGGCCATATTGGGGCCAGGTGCCAGGAGCCAATAAGAGCCCAGAACGAGCGCGGCAGCCATTTTAAGGCCAGGCACAGCGCGAAAATGACACAAGACACCCCTGAGAGAACACGAAAACAGTTAAAAAACACTGGCAAAGGCAAAAAGAAGCAATAAAAAGTGCAGAAGAGCATATAACATAGGCAAAAGAACTGAAAGTGAAAAAAAAGCACTGGCAAGGAAATAAAGGCACTGGCAAAGGCAAAAGAAAGCAGAAAAGAGCACATGAACAAATAGCAAAGAGAAAAGACCAGTGAAGAAGAAAAGAAGAGTAAAAGACCAGGGGCAGAAAAGAAAAGAAAGAGAAGTGAAACAAGGAAATACAGAGGACAAAAGTGACAAAAGAGAACAGGAAACAAGAGGAGAGAAAGAGCACAAATGGCAGACCCGAAACCAAGCGCGCAATACAGAAGACCACTGCCATTCAGCTTATCTGAACCGCAAACAGGGATAAGGTGGGAGAAATGGCTCAGGCGTTTTGAAAACTACATCGACGCAACAGACGTCACAGAAGCCAAGAAACGAGGACTGTTTCTGAATCTAGTGGGCAATGAGTTTGAGGACCTGCTGGTGACACTGCCAACTGCGGATGTCAACACCTATGACAAGTTAATAAAATGCCTGACGGATAAGTTCGATACACAAAGAAATGTCGATTTCGAGAGATATAGCTTCACGATCGCCTCCCAACAGGCTGACGAATCGCTAGACGACTTCGCAACGAGGTTGAGGAAACTAGTAACTCACTGTGAATTCGATAAGTTTGATAACGAGCAGGCCATAAGACTACTAATCATCACAGAATGTCGGGACATCGATTTCCGAACAAGAATATTGAAAGAGCCGATAGCACTAGAGAACATCCTAGACCTAGCGAGGGCAGAAGTGCGAGCAACAGCACACGCGAAAGAAATGAAACGTGGCAAAGGAAGAGGTGGGGAACAAATTCATCGGATGGCGAGCAACAACAAAACAGGAGACTGGAGACAAGACAGAGGCGGCCAGGACAGAGGCGGCCAAGCCGGGAGGAAGCAGCAAGAAGGAACGTGCTACAGATGTGGACTAGAGTTCCCACACCGAGGCCCATGCCCAGCGTTTGGCCAGATGTGCCGAAAGTGCAATAGAAGAGATCATTATGCAAGCGTATGTCAAGGGGCGCAATTCAGGAATGATCGCGGAAGAACGAGCAGAGGAAGGATGCAGACGTGCAGACACATCAGGCATGTCGAGACAGGAGTGAGGAATTCGTCTGCAGAATCAGGGGAAGATTGCGAAGAAGAGAAAACGGAGCGGCTATACCTCATGACAGAGGTCAACACAGACTCAGACGAAGAAGAGTGCGATGAAACAATATGCTTGGTAGACAAGAAGAAAATAAAGAAAACAGAATCAGTAACAATAAAAGTGGGGCCACACGATGCCACATTCGTCTTGGACAGTGGCGCAACGTGCAATATCATGTGCGTCTCCGAATACGAGAAGATGGAAGTGAAGCCGACCTTGAAGCCGTCCCGAATGAAAGTCTTCACATGGGGTGCAAAACGACCAGTGATCAACTTAGGGAAATTCAAAGAAGAACTAAGATACAAAGACAAATGACTGACGGACCAGATACATGTACTCAAAGGAGATATCCCAGCGCCATGTTTGCTGAGCAAAGTCACGGCACAAGTAATGGGGCTAATGGAAATGACGTATCGGATGTCAGAAAAGAAGAACATTCTAAAGGAATATCCAAAACTGACAAAAGGGCTGGGGAAGCTAAAAGGACGGCAGATAACCTTGCACATAGATGAAACAATAAGACCAGTCGCGCAACATCACAGAAGAGTGCCCATACACCTACAGCCACAAGTAGAGGAAGAGCTGGAAGCCCTACTAAAACAGGACATCATAGAACCAGCGGATGGACCAACACCGTGGGTATCACCCATCGTGGCTGTCCCAAAGAAAGACAAATCGAAGATAAGAATATGTGTGGACATGAGGATCCCAAACAAGGCAATCGAACGTGAGCGACATCCAGGCCCACATCTAGACGACATGATCAGCTGTCTCACAGGCACAAGACGATTCTCAAAACTGGATCTATGCAAGGGATACCACCAACTTGAACTAGACCCCCAGTCGCGGTATATCACGACGTTCTCCACCCACCTCGGACTATTTAGGTACAAACGTTTGAGCTTCGGGATCTCATCGGCTGCAGAAATTTTTCAAGAGACAATTCGTCAAATCATCAGGCCGGTCAAGAACAGCCTGAACTACAGTGATTATATCTTGGTGTTTGGCAAGTCAGACGAAGAACACGAAATGGCCCTAAGAGAGGTCTGATCACATCTGGAAGAAGCAGGCCTAACGTTCAATGAAGAAAAATGCGAACTGGGGAGGAATGAGCTAGTATTTTTCTGTCACATTTTTTCCAAAAATGGAATGCGGCCAGACCACAGCAAGGTAGAGACACTAGAAAAAGCAAAGAAGCCCACAGACGTGGCAGAAGTGAGATCGTTTCTTGGACTAGCAAGTTACTGCGCGCGCTACATTAAGGACTTCGCCACCGTCAGTGCGCCACTGAGAGAGCTGACGAAACAAGGACAACATTTTAGGTGGACCAGCGAGTGTGACAAAGGGTTTGAGGAGATAAGGAGGGCAGTGACAGCAGTGGATCACTTGGCCTACTTTGACCCGAGACTATGTACCGAGCTGACAGTGGATGCCTGCCCCGTCGGGTTGGGAGCAATTCTAGCACAACATCAGCCCGGGAGAGATTCCCCAAGACACATCGTTGCATATGGGAGCAAGAGTCTGACAGAAGTTGAGAAAGGATATTCACAACCAGAGAAAGAGAGCCTGGCAGTAGTATGGGCCTGTGAACACGATCACATGTTCGTATACGGGAAGCCGTTCACGATAGTAACGGACCATCAGGCGTTGATAACAATGTATGGTAACCCGAATGCAAAGATACTGCCAAGGATAGAGAGGTGGGGAATAAGGCTCATGGATTACAATTTTAAAATCATCCCCAAGCCGGGAAAAGAGCAAAACCCAGCCGACTACGTATCAAGGCACCCCCTACCACAGGATTCACAAGCGACCACAATGGCAGAAGAGTACCTGAATTTTGCAGTAAGACTGAGTACACCTGCGACAATAACAGCGAATGAACTGAAACAAGAAACGAAACAGGATGACACCATGCAAGAGGCAATGAGGATCAACAGGGCACAACGATGGAGACATGCGACCAGCAACATGTGCGTAGGAAGAGGAATAGACAAAGAAGAACTGCTGGCATTCAAAAGAATCAATGAGGAATTGTCAGAATGTGAAAACGGAACAATAATGAGAGACACGAGAATAGTGATACCCCAAACGCTGAGAAGAAGAACAGTGGATTTGGCACACGAGTCACACCGGGGCATGGTAGCAACCAAAAAGATGCTGCGGGAAAAAGTGTGGTTCCCGGGACTTGATAGAATGGTCGAAGAGACGGTGACAAAGTGCCACATGTGCCAAATAACAGGCTCACCGCCAAAACCAGAACCCCTGCAAATGTCCCCGCTACCACAGGCCGTGTGGACAGAGCTGGCAGCAGATTTCTACGGGCCGCTAGAAACAGGAAGCTATTTTCTGGTCGTGATTGACGAGTACTCTAGGTTCCCCCTAGTAAAGCCAGTATCGTCAACATCGGCGAACGCTACGCTACCAGTGCTGGATGACATCTTTGCAGCATGGGGTTCGCCACAAACATTGAAAACAGACAATGGCCCACCATTTTCAAGCGAAGAATTCAAGAGGTTCATGGCGTACCTAGGTATACATCACAGACGAATAACGCCACTGTGGCCGCAAGCTAACGGGATGGCTGAGCGGTTCATGGGGACCATCAAGAAGGCGGTGCAAAGAGCAAAACTGACCGAAATTTTGATTGGACAAGCCCTGTGCCAGGTACTGAGGGACTATCGGAACACACCACACAGTTCCACGGGGAAGTGCCCCGCGGAACTGGTACTAGGGCGAGTAAGCAGAACAAGACTGCAGAAGATAAAAGAAGGAGGAAAAGCGGAACGGAAAGACATCGCCATCAAAGACAAGGGACAGAAAGAGAAAATGAAAGAATACGCCGATCAAAGAAGACACGCAACGGACCACAAGATAGAGGAAGGGGACATGGTGTTTGTGAAACAGCGGCAAGTGAGGAAGTCAGATAGCGCAATCGCAAAGGATCCGCTGAAGGTGGTGAACGGGCCTATGATCACAGCCGCAGCCGGCCAACGCCAGATCACAAGAAACAGTTCTCATTTCAAGGAAGTGAAAACAAAAAAAGAAGAGGACACGCCAAAGAACGAACTGACAAGAGAGATATTGCGGGAAGATCCATCACCAGCCGTCGGAGAGCAACGACCAAGGCGAGAGTGCAAGAAGACCAAGAGACTGATCGAAGAGATGTGAGGGGACTCTCTCTCTCTCTCTCTCTCTCTCTCTCTCTCTCTCTCTCTCTCTCTCTCTCTCTCTCTCTCTCTCTCTCTCTCTCTCTCTCTCTCTCTCTCTCTCTCTCTATCTCCCTCCCTATCTCCCTCTCTCACTCTTCTGCATCTCTCTCTAATATCACTGTCATGAGTCATGGGGACAATTGGTAAGAAACTTTTTCGTGCAACAAGGGGGGAGATGTCGTGCCCACATGATGGCACTAGGACCCTGGGGCTCAGGGTCAGGGGGACAGGGACACCGGACACCACATCCGGTCAGGGGAAGGGGTCAGGGGGCAGTACAACGCAGGACCTGGGCGTGAGAGGTCAGAGGACCACGAGCGCAGCCCATGCACAGCGCGACATATATGTACCTGTAGTGCAAACAAATAAAGGAGGACGCTGACCGACCATACCGTCTCTTGTGTGTTTCTTGCGGCGCCGACGTGACAAATACGGAGTAATATGCAGAACTGTTTTTGTTAACTTCAAAAAGTACGGGCACGTCATGCCCCTCAGATTCTGCCTACTTCGACCTCTGCTGGTAGTGGACTAAAGAGGCCTGAGATGAATCGAAGACTCTACAGTACTTGGTGCGCTGATATTTAGCATCACTACTGCCTGAGCACAGCTTTGGGCACCTGCACTCATTCTTTTACAAATTAAGTAATGCATGAGTGCAATACTTTGGTTCACTGTTTAAGAAAGATAATATCCCAATTAAGAATATATTGTCAACTAGAAATCCAATGTGAAAGAACTCACAAATGACTTACCTTTGAGGTTGCATTGACTGCAACAAAGGCTCTTAAAGTAGGTAAAGTACCAGGACCACACTGAGTCATGCTAGTCCTGGTCAGCTAACATTGCACAGGAATATTTGGGCGTTTAAAAGGATTTTTAGCACTTAGGGGCTGATTACGATAGTGGCCGATCGGAACACCGCCCGCTATCACAGCAGTCAGGAGGCTGCCCGACAAGCAGGCAGTAGTTTGACTCCCACATTACGATGCCACCGCCGGGCTGGCAGTCACAAAGTGCTCCATTACACAGGGTCTTATGATGCGGCCCAGGAAAAGGGCCACAGCAGAAGCCGCTGTGCAGAAGAGCACTTCCTGCTCATTCATGCACCGTGGCCCATGCACCACGTGGTGCATGGCACAGAGAATGGAGGTGAGTGGGGCACTTCTTGTGCCCTGGCCCACGATGAACGGGGGCTCTGTTTGGGGCCCCCTAAATCCATTTCGGACAACCTTTTCATGCGATCCACGCTAACAAGTACCACGCATGGCATTACCACGCAAATTTTACTTCGCAAGTGGCTTTACCACGCTGCTTTTTAGAACGTAGGATTTTACTTCGAGAAAAAAAAAACGTTACGAAACATCTAACGTCCCGTCATTGAAATCTACATAATGATAGTGATAGGCTAAATAAAATATGTCTAACTGCATAACCCAATACATCGATTTTTAAAACAACAAATTACCTTTGCTTTTTAAATTCATTTTCTTTAATGTGCGCTTAAATATATATTTTTTAATATAGATTATATTCTTTCCTGCACGCCTTTCACCAGCAGCCCTTACTTCCATCCATCACGGAAACAAGCGTCAAAACACGTCTACCAAAATTAAAAAAGGACTTCTATTATGACGTCTTTTGGGAGGCTCTTTCCTTTAACGTCAGAGGCACTGAATTCCTTTTTTTAATGTTATTAACCCGCTCGTTATTTTTGGGGGGGGGGGACCCCCCCAAAACCCCTCCATACCCACACACGTTGGTCGACTGGAAGGTTTTTTTTGGGGGGGGGAGAGACCCCCCTCCAGCCCCCCAAGCCCACGCAGATCGTACACGCTGGACGACTGGAAGGAATACCACTTGCGTGGTAAAGACGGTCGTGGAAGGCATACACGTGGAAAAGACGTTTACGTGGTAAGTGCCTCGTAGTAAACGTCACGCGTAGTATTGCCTTCGTTGTAAATTATGTTTCCCGTCGAAAAGGAATAGCATAATCCAGGCGGCAGACCCTGTCTCAACACCGCCTCCATTTAGGATTGCGATTCTGACTACCGCCCCATCGGGATCAGATGATCCTGTCATCCGCGGCGGTCTTCCCTTTAACCGTTTGGGTCCAACCACCTGTATTGAAATGCGGCTGTTGGACGGAAGGTCTGTCGGTGGTCGGACTGCTACCCACGGCCTGTCAGTGTGCGGTCCAACCGGCATCTTAACCAGGATCCGATACCCAGCGCCATTTCTGAACGGAGCGCTGGAAGCAGGAGTGAGGCAGTTGCTGCAACGCCCCCAAGGTCAACTTACAACAATTCAGAAGGCCAATGAGCTACAAGAGGACTTTACATTTTGTTTTTATCTTGTGGCATTTCATGTGAGTTCAAAGCAGAGGTAAAGTGCTGTGCAAACCTGATAAGAAACTGCTACTTATTTAACAGGATGATTGGAGTTGATTTGATTTAATGCAATTGAGGGAATTTCGTAATGTAAACCAAATAACAATCATGCTGGGGTATAGGAAGTATGAACGGTGTGAAAGAAAAGGCTGCAGGACGTCATATGTATTCTACCACACAACTGCATTTATATACATATAAATGAACTTTACAAATACTTAAAAATATACCTACAGCAAGAAAAGTTCAAACAATGAACATCATGCTTTTTTTGTAATTCTGAAGTGTGTGATGAAAAAAACCGATTTTAATGGGATCAAATCATACTAAGACACTTCACTTGTGTGATGGACAAGTGATAAATAATTGCAGAAATAAGATCACCAGAAGCTGTCATTTGTGCACTGCATAGGTTTAGCAGGAAAGCTGCATGACTGATACACAATGGAAATGTGCTCTCCATGAAGGGCAGTAACCTAGCACACAGTCCACCATTCATATACTTGGGACAGTATGTTCTACAATGCACCACTGGACACACACAACTCCCCCACCATAATCCTGCCAGATGGATGTGGCTAATTTTCTATACTGTGAGTCACACACACTGGAAATCGCTCCAGCTCCACCAATGAGAGGTAGTATTAAACACGTACTCTCTTAAGTACTCCTACATGCCCTTGTGATTCGGCCCTGAAAACCTCCATCTCCATGTTAGTAAAAGTTCAAAATGCATAGCCATTTCCATTCATGCTAATTATATATGAACATTCCCAGGATATTCACATGTTCGATGTAAAGCTTGTAAGAGTATGCAAAAGAGTACAGGAGTACTACTTTACATGTTCAAAAATGCGTTTATGAATAGGCACCTTCATCTGTATCACAATCATGGAAAAAGCTATAGTAATACCAGCATTGAACAAAGATCAAACTGATGTTGGGCCTCATTACGATGCCGGTTGGACCGGCCACAGCAGTCCTGTCAGGGGGTGGTCAGACTGCCATGATCTCGTCGAAAGCGATCATTCTGAATGCCGGATTATGATGCATGCATCGTGTACTTCGATTCACCGCTGACTTCGACAGTCTTTCTCCGACTGCGGAGATGGGGTCAGAGAAAAAGAGCATCCATAGGGCTGCGCAGGGATCTCCGACCGATGTCCGGATTGCAATGTGGGTTTCCGATGACCCGACTGTGGTCGTCCGTCTGGCTGCCTTGTGCCATCGGAAATGAAGGATTTGGGGTACAAAATCACCCAAATCCACTTCTCTCCAGCAGTATCCACTGTGATTCCATTCCTCTAGGTACCCCCATACCTGGGCAGCTGAAATCCCAATTACTCTGATCCTGTGGTCGCCAGAATCCAGGTAGGTCTTTCTGGGGTTGGTATCCCCATTGATTGGACTGTGCACATTCAGCCACAATGGGGTACATGGTGCACAAGGCATATCCCCACATATGTCATACATGTGTGTACAATTCACGTTTATTGTGAGTTTTGTACACATTTGCAGCAACATACTCGGGAATATGTGCTCTGCCGTAGCTGCAACTACCTCAGTAGCAGGAGTTACATTGTAATCCGACAGGGGGAACCTTCCCGGCCTCGGCAGATGGATAGGGCTCTACCGTTGGTCCAATTTACCATGATAAGGTGTTTGGTAAAATAGTTCACAGTTTGCTGTAGAGATTGATGTTATGCTCATGGGGTCACTGACCAATACAACTGCAGTAGATCAGTGCACAACCCTGTTCTGTGGTGCTGAAATACGAGTTATAGTGTACAGGAAGAATGTATAAAGGGGATCAATGGGCCTACAAACCACATTTGATATGGTTCATAGAGAAACTCTTTTGGGGCTCTTAAAAGAGATGGAATCGAAGCCTGGATTAGGTTTGGATTAAACACACATTAAACAATGGAATAGAAAGGAATAAGACGAGGTTTTGTTTTTGCACCACTTTCATTTGTGCTATACATAAACTAATTTGAACAATACTATCTAATGTGCCACAATTAGGAGGATTCAGAATTCAATTCTTTTGTTTGCAGATTTTGCCATGATTATCGCAATTACAATCCCAAGACTCTCAAACATTCAATACTGCTTTTCAGGACTGCTGCAATGGTAAGTTCCATAAGATGAATCACAACAATTGAAAAGTAAAGATATTTGAGATACAATTTCATATAAAATAAATTAAATTTGAGTTAGCATATTTAAATGAATTACATATTTATTTCAAAATTATGTTAATACTGCTGCAGCATTTTTATTTTGTTCTACATTTAAAATAAATATATAAAAATAATTTACATTAACAGTTAACACAACAAATATTGCCATTAATACTTTTAAAAAGTTTAAGTAGCTTTTAAAATGTTACCATCAGAAGATCTCTGATCTGGTGGCGGAGAACTTGGCCCACATGTGAAAAGAAAGGTTACTTGTGGTAACTTTACCCTGTTAACTTAATTTTGACATAAATATTTATTAATTAAAATATATTACATTAAAATCATTTTTAAAACTGCATTAGAAATGCCCCACCTAAAGTAAAATGTATATATGTTAAAAATTACAAATATAAATATTAAAAAAATTAAAGGTAGGTTAATTTTTTTATTTAAAAAGTATTACCCATTTTGTCATACAGTAATTTTATTTTTTATTTTTATATATATAAAGCTTTAACATTGAATTAAATGCAAAATTCAATTTGAAAGATTTATAAAAAAATCCCACCTAAAGAAAAATCTTTGAATTCTCTTACTTAATTAAAAATGACAAATATTTATGTACAGGGTAATTTAAATTAATGTAAGTATTTTTAGAGAATAGTTCAATATATTTTTTATTTAAACAGTTATTAAAACATTTTATCATACAATATTTCTTTTTTTATTTATATAAGATTGTTTAACATTGTTTTAAATGGATATATATTTTCAAAGCATCAAAATAAATGAATTTAGATTAACATTATTTGCAATGAGGTTCTGTTTTAAGTCCATTATTTGTTGCAGTACCAGTGCCTGGCCTTGTGTGCTGCTGGACTTACTCAAGGTCTGAGCTGAAGTAAATGTATTACTGTTTTGGGTGCCTTGTGGATGCAATAAATTTAGGGTCAGGGTGGAGACATACAAGTTACACTTTATAGTAAATTTACACTCAGAAATGGTGAAAGCCCAAAGAACCAAATCTACTTCAAAACGGAAGAGTACATTTATTTACATGCTAATTTTCTTTTTTGAATAGGCCCAGTCATGATGAGGTAATTGAGTGGTTCAAGTACATTGCTTTTTAATGTGGTTTTATGGACAAACTCTGAAATAGGTCGTGCTCGCATCGAGTACGCCTTGCAGCGTTTCAAAAACATTAAATGGAGATCAAACTAGGGGTCCACAGTGAGTGCCCATAAAGTTAGGGTACTTGGTAACAAGTTACTAGCCTATGGACCATTCTCCATAAAATATTTCCCATCCTAGTTGATTTGATTCTAACATAGTGTATTTGTGTTGGGGTGTGACACAAAAATCACTGACCTGTGCCTGGCATCCTGCTGCAAATGTCACAAAATCACTTCTTCTCTGGCTTCTGTGGTATGTAAAAACATGCCTTTGTATTTTAGACCCATCTTTAATGTTCCTACCAAACGATATTGTAACAGCAATGCCGTTGTCCCGATAATACTACCCAGATACCACTGTAAGACAGACCAAGAGATTTAGGTAAAGTCTGAATAGACAGACATTGAGAAGAGAGGAGGCCTATAAGACCTTCCTTGTATGTTTCACTTGCTCCAGTGAAACATTCAGAGAGAACTAAACTGCATACTAACTTCAAAATCAAGAAAATCTGTAAAGCCCCTTGCTTCTAAAATGTATGAGTTATATCCTCCCAGAAGCCTTGTTCATCATGGGTCATAATCTAAATGGCACCTAAATAAATATTGAGCCAGATGTATCAAGCCTTTTACCGGTACCAAATGTGCCAATTTGCAGAATCGGCCCGTTTCCGAAAAGTAAAAAGCCTTTTGGGATGTATGATCGCAAAAGACATTAGCAAAATAGGAAATCACAATTTTTGCGATTACCCATTTTGTGAATGTATTTAGAGAATCGCAATTTGCGATTCCCTAAATGCATTGCAGGAAGCAGTTACAAATTGTGACCTTGCTTTAAGTAATTGCAAATTACCGTTAACTTCAAGTTGGTGGTAATTTGCAAATTCCTGGAAAAAAGCAAATTATTGTAAGTGCCATGTGGCGCACACAAACACCCTTAGGACATGTATGTGTGCCCAATGTGCACACTTACCTTTTTTGGGGGTGCATCAGGGTGGCCTTTTGGCCCCCTATCACCATTGTAATTGAATTTGCAATTACCAATTTGGTAATCACAAATTGCGAATTTCTTCCCATTCATTCCTATGGGCCTTAAAGCCCATAGGAATGTCTTCCCATTCATTCCTATGGGCCTTAAAGCCCATAGGAATGAATGGGAAGACATTCCTTAATAGCGAATCGCAATTTGCGATACGCTGTTAAGGAATATGTAGGAATCGCAATTTTTTTGTGAAAGATAAATGCATTGCATTTTGCGATTCTATAATAGTGAATCCGTAAAATTCGCTATTATGGACTCGCAAAATGTAATGTTGATACATCTCCAGGAACCCTGTTTCTCTCTCTCTCGCTCTCTCTTCCATTCAACTCTAGCTGAACTAAACCCAGTGCGCACACCTAGAAGTGACTGATGCAATGCTTAGTAAACAGGTCACAAAGCCTAAACTCTTCTCAACGTTAGTAATTACCTTACCTTACCTTAATTTTTCGCCCGGATAAAGACTTTTCCAAATGAATGCTAAAGGGATTTTGATGGTCACTTTAATTTGGAATACTCTTAATTTCACTTTTTGATGGCAGCAAGCATAACAGTGTGGATCCATCTAGCACAGATCCTTGTGCTCACAACATTTACACAAACAAAAGAGAAGGTAGCCAGGCTATAGTAGGCACTCACAGAATTCTCAATAGTTTAGTGGTGATCTAGAACCAGGCTGGCTACCAAACAGCCTTAACACACAATCCCAGGATGAGGTAATGCACTAATTAAATCATGAAAGTCCTGAGCACTCAAAAAAGTCCCACAAGTTCCAGAAGATTAAATGATTCAGGATTTCTTTATTCAATTCCCCATCCAGTAGTTCTTCACTTATAGGGCTGAAGACAAACACTTCTGTATAACATCACAAGAACAAACAACACATATTTTGTTGTATGGCTAATGAGCTTCCGACTTCCTCAGGGCCGGGTTCATTCCTTCAGTTTTGAATACTATTGAGTCTTTATCAGGTACGATCAGTAAATGCCAAGTGTAAAGATCACAGATCCTTCCTGCAGTGTTCAGAATTGTCTGCACTGACTGCACGAAGTGTGTGGTAATTCAGTATAAAGATGTCCAGTTTCTATAAGGCAACCACTTAGCCACGGATCCCAATGTTGACAAGATGTCTATCGACCGACGTCATTTATGGATAGCACTATACCACGACATGTGATACGAAACATGAAATCCAGCTGAATATATCCTATTGCTATTTGTCATTGTAAACTATAAATGCCAATAAAAATATATTTAAAAAAAATAATAATAATGATGTCAAGTTTCCCAAAAACATTTAAACATCCAGATGCCCAAGTGTTAGGGCCATCAAACGGAGAGTGCACTGCATGACAAGTTTCGGCATTCACCCTTTCATGTAGTGTTGCAGAAAGTGCAGGGCCTGCAATACCGAGGCCACCCATCACACTGAAGAAGTACCTGTACATCCTGTGTGCAGCCATTGGGAGATGAGCCATGGTCTAAGTATGGACTTGAGATATAGTTAAAGAAATCCCTTAGAGTGTCTGGGGAGAAAAAAAAGGGAATTCTAGCATATGTATGGCACATACATCTGCTAGCTTCTCACCCTTGGACAAATGCCTTCTCAAATCATTTGATTTTTTGTATTTTTCTTTCTATACATCTTTATATGTGCATTTTAACATAACTGAATAACAATGAAGGCTCCTTGACCATTCAGGAGCCTGTCACCCGTCACTTTTATCAGTCCCAAGAATCTGCTTCTTTCTTTTTTGAAGGAGGTGAACTGTTGTTGAAAGACACCAGCTTTGACCAGCAAAGGGGCCTTTTACAGGATAAGAGACTTGGATTACTAATGTCTTTGTCATGTCTGGGAAAGGTGAGAATTGCCACAACTGAAGTACAGAGAGGTGTGAATAGCTCTCATGCTTAGGAGGTAACTTACTCCAAGACAAGATAGCATAGGCACTGGAATCACTTAATATTCTTACTAGGATCAGCAATCACAGAAACCACGCCAGGTGTTGCACAACACAGATCAGGCAAAGGAGGTTATGCATGGGATTTGGTAACCCTAAAAATACTGGAAGTTATAGCAGGTGAATCCTTGGCTTCAAGTAGAAGACACCATGCAGCAACTCACTCTTGAATATATGTGTGTATGTATGTGGTATTTATAAAGGCAGCCAAACACTCTACAAGGTCCAAGGCATGGACACAGTAAACCTGAGATTGGAGGGGTAGCAGGTTTCTAAAAGCTAAAGTGAATTGTTACTGCATCATGCTGTAATGTTCTTTAAAAAGATGCGTTTTAATCTCTTTGCTAAACTGGCGATGGGTTGGGAAGTCCTGATGGATATGCGTAAGTCACTTCAGATCCTGAAGGGATACCTTGTTTTTTCTTTTGTGGCCTTATTCGTATCCAGGCTTATGATACCCTGGTTAAGGAAGTGTTGAGCTTTCGGAGATATTGAGCTTGTGAACTTGATAGCAAAGCATCAGCCATAAATTCTTTGTGGTTGAGGCAGCTGGTTTTGAGGATGGTGGGGGTGATGCGGTCATATTCCTTCAGTCCCTTTATGAGATGTACTGCTGCTACATTTATTATGCTTTAGGGGTGGGGAGGAGGTGAGGAGTTCGGGAGACCATGTAGAAGCGCATTGTCAACATCCAGATGTTAGAGTATAAAGGCTTGAACAGTAGTTACAGTAATTCTGAAGTCACTTGCTGTGAGGAAAGGATTAACTTTCTTCAGTAGAAGGAGCTGGAACCATGCCGTCTTAGTTATCTTGATAATGTGTTCCGTAAGGGTGAGATCAGTGTTCAGGGTGAAAGTTGGGGTTTGAATCTTTTGAGGTTCATATTTTTGAGCCTGATCTGGACAAGTTGTTGCTTGGTATACTTTGCAAATACCAAGAATTCAGTTTTGGCGGGGTTAAGCTTTAGGTACGAACTGGACATTCAGATCTGGTTATGGTGCAAGAAGTGTTTATGTTTTGTTACAGAGGTGTATATGTAGGTGTATATTCATTTATATGGCCTTACGGCACTGTCAGAGCTTTCCTACTTCCCCTCCATGGTTGCAAGGATTTTGTCACAGACCAGAAGCTGATTTCTGGTTGTTGATAAGGGCTTTATTATGACTTTAGTGGTCCTCCAGCAGCACCGCCACCGTGCCATCCTCAGGAGGGCGGTCAAGGCCATGGCATGCCTGATAGATTTCGATTGGCATCAATGGCAGGTGGGCAGTGCAGCGGCGGTCTGACAGAATTGGCCTGTTAGACTCATGCCGACCGCCGCAGTGAGAGTGCAGACTACATGTTCTACGTGGTGTGGCATGCAGGCCACACCATGGAGGAACTGGGGGTGGAAATCCAGTGGGCACAAAATGTGTCGCCCTGCATGCACCTTTGGGCCCAGGAGAAGACTTAGTTGTCTCTCTGCCACCCTTGTCATGACAGGCTCACCGCCATGAAATATGCTCTGAAGTGTGACAGCAGCACCACCAACATATTTGAGCACCTGACTGCTGTGTGACTGCTGTAGAATCCTGGTTCCCCAGCGGATGCAGTGGTCCTGTCGCAGTCCGACCACCACAACCGTAATACCTGCAGGACTGCAGTATGGCAGTGGTCAGCCGCTACTGTGAGTACCATTAACAACAGTGGGGTAACCCTATGTCCCTCGGAACCTGGGTAATAGTCATAAGAAGCTACAGGTGGTTCCAAAGAAAACTACGTTTTTTACTCCAAAAACATGTAAAGCCACCCGAATTAATGCAATCAATTATGGTGAGTATTTGCTCAAAAATAAAGTAACACACCCCAGAAGATGTACAATGAATACATATTCAATTTAATTTATCTTTGAAAATAAACTAATTAGAACAGGCTGTCAAACAAACACAAAAAGAACAATGATATCACAAAAAAAAATTATACGTGATTACAATGATAAGTAGTGAAACAAAAAGCAACATGCTAAATTCAGACTAAAAAGAAGAAAGGGAGCACAATAACATAGATGTATCCGTCCTTCCCTAGGTTCCAGCTGTAACGTGCAATGTCTGTTCAGTGTATAGTTATAGTTGACCTGGACATGAGATTGTTATACATCGACGTTTCGACCCTGTAAGGTGTATGTATGTAGATACATCCAGAAGGGTCTTCCTCAGGACAAACAACCAAAAGACAGCCCCAGGGGTCCAGATGGCCAAAGACAAAACGGCTCCTCTATACATGGAAGGAGTATGTTCAAGGAGAGGGAATTATTCACCTCTGGGCAAGCATCAAATGGTGGTGGATTAGAAAAGCGCCTATAGGAGACTTCATGCGCACTATGTTCAGTCTGGCAAGATTGGCACAAGTCACTCCTTTGTGATAAAGGTAAAAAAGTCCCCTGGTGTAGTCCCACAGGTCATAGAGAGGACCAAATCTTAATTAGGCCACAATCTCCATGAAAAGGTTCCTTTAGGTTGGGGGCCAAAAATCCCCCTTCGAATATGAGCACATCTGCATCCCCTGCAGTCAATTCCTTACACCCGATGGCATGGTATGCTTGATCCCGGTCGGTCTTAGCTTAGGACCACAGTACTTGTAATAAGGCCCTTAGTGTGTGTGCTGCCTAACTTAAAGTTTGAGTCTGATATAATTGTGAGCATGGCGCCATTTAAGGAGTACACATGATCACTTTCGCTGGGCATACTGTGGGGAGTGAGGTGGATATTGGTTTTAGTGGTTATACATTTTTATGAAATGGTACATTGTTTTGTGAAGAGTGGGTTGCTGTTATGCTTGGAGACTAGAGGTCTAACTATATAGTACTCTGTTGTATGTCTGTTGTTTATTATTGTGTAAAGTGTTGCAACCTCATTGTTTAAAAAAACATGCAGTGACCGAGCTACATTGGATTGTAGTGCCCGCTAAAGGTTAATAACGTGTATTTAATATTGGTAAGTTATTGAAGGGGCTGCTATTGTGAGTGTGATGAATCTTAGTGTTGGATGTGTGAGATTGACTAAGTCTCATGATACCTCTTGGATGCTGGGAGTTAAGAGTAGAGATAACCAGTTGTGTCAGCTTATTACTTGCCCTAGTGTGTCTCAGTATAAATTCTCTGACAAGAGGTTTGAAGGCTGCCATGATCTCCTGACACTCAGACAGGCAGTCTTTTTGTCCTGGTGCATAAACTTATTTATTCACTCCATCCCCACCACGCAATAACTCTCCCACTGGGGATAGAATATGTGCGTCAGTAGACTGTGTTGCAGATAATGAATGACTAACACGCATTTTGCTCTATTCTGTCATCTCCATGCATTCATGACTGGGCAAGAGCCAAAGCACTGCTCTCCTTCCAACACTATTTGATCTTGGATGGTGTCTCCTTACTTCGTGAATGGCCTTCTAATCCTTTTTCATTTCCCTGATGCAAGTGTAGCTACATCAAAGCCATTTGTTTGGCCTGCAGAAAATTCGTCCTGCCAGCAGATATGAGATCTGTGCAATACCTTCCAGGAAAAGAAGTGAATTAGAGCCCCTTTCTGGAAGGGTACATTTCTTGGCATTTCTCTGTGGCAAGCAAAGAAAAGAGCTAATAATGAGTGAGGAACAAGATCAATAACTTCATGTGAGTCTAGTTAGTTATTTACCCATCACAATATTTGCAATCTATCGTTTTTGGCTCTCTGAGTGCAATATCTATGTTCTATTATGTCTATCTTGGGATGAAATAGTACTTAGCCCATTTCATTTAAGTCAGAGTGGAGACTGTGCAATCCTGAATGTTGACAGGGAGATGAGCAAAAGAGAAGGAGATGGGATTGTTTGGCGTCTGTTGTACTAGTACTGCACCCTTTCATCCCTCTATCCGACTCCTGCGGCTTCTTGCCCTAACAATGGTGCTGATAACTTCTGTTGTAAATCCTAAACTATGTTAACAACTAGAGAGTGAGGGGTAATTCATTCTTCGTCCCCCTTATGAATTTACTTCATAACAACAAAAGAGCAAATGTGCGGGAAGCTAAAGGACAGCACGAGGGAAAACCTCTTTCTTTAAAAGAACCCTCTCTCACCAACCTAGTTGGTGACATGCTTCATCATTGGGTTCCCACCAGCAGGACCGAATGTCCCCCCGGTGTGCTACGACGCCTGAGTTACAGCGGAGCTGGTTTTTTGGGGGGGATGGTGTTAGTGTCTGGGTAGTGCAGATTAAAAGATAACTGGTTTTATCCCAAAACAAATTTTAATGGTGCATGCACTAGTGGAGGAGCCCTCTAGGGCCCCCTTTGTTTCCTTTCCTGCAGGGTTGACATGGAGTAGAAACTCGTAATATGTTTGGCGGTTTTGCCGCTGTCCAGCCAAGCATATTGGAGCCTCTGACCGCCGCGCCATCTTCAGGGAACAGCGGTTCCCTGGCGCCGGTCCGACCGCACAACTTGTAACGGGGCGGTCGGACCGCCAGTGCTGCAGTGGATGGACTGCTATTGCCGTGCCACCACCGGTGTGGTGGTCCTCAGACCTCCAGTCTCATAATTTGGCATTAAGTGATGGATGCAACTGTGTGTGTGTGTGTGTGTGTGTGTGCATGTGTGTCTGATGTAACCATTGGGTGCATGTGTCTTTTTAAGAGAGAGGGTGGGAAGATAGATGGAGAGAAAGAGAGTAAGAAAAGAGAGGGAAAGAAGATGCATTACAATTGATTCTGAGAGCATAACATGTGACTCTGTAGAGGAAAATGATGCTGAGGCAGTTTATATCTACAGATGTAAAAGAAAGGGAAGTGAAATGAAAAACTAAAGAATAAGTAAGACATCTTATAAAGAAAGTCGTGGGTCACTCATAGGCAGAGAGTATAGTTGATATTTCACTTCAGAAATCAATAGGGTGTACAAAAAACTAAAATGTGGTATGCTGAGTAAAGGAGTCAACTGGATCAGATACTGCAGCACTAGGGTCAACATAGAAATACTTTAAGTAAGGTATTGGAAAAGATCTCAAAATAATAGTTAAGAAATCTCTGGAAATCACTGGAATAGGAGAAGAACTGATGCTTTATTTAAATTTGATTCTGGAATTTGCTATAAAGATAGCACAGTACATTCAAGTAAAGTAGTAATCATTGCAGTCTATGTGCATTTAAGTGTGCATTTTAAACTTCCTTTTTGAACTGGCAAAAAAAGACTCTTGCCAGGCCCAACCCTTCCTTGTCACCCCTATGCTAGGTACTAAACAGTCCATAGTGTTTAGTGCATTGTATTTAAAAATGTGTACATGTGCTTTTAAGTGTTACATGTCCTGGTAGTAAAAAAAACAAAAAATGTTTTCACTATTGCAAGGCCTACCTCTCCCATAGGATTACCTTATTACAGTTCATGAATGATCATTCTTGATTATGAACAGGTAGAAATGTCATGTTTGGTCTCTAAATAATTGTAATTTAAAATCCTCTTTTACAGTAATTAAAAGGCACAATTTAGTGGCATTCAGTCACAGTTCTGAAAACTTCACCTTTAGAAAGTAAGCATTTTCTTGTCCTAACCATTTGGTATCTGCAGCCTGTGTCCTGAGTCACATGACTGGGTGCAGTTGGCAGTTGACCTTTGTGTATTCTTCCACGACAGAATCACAAAGGGGCACTGGGTGTTGGCAGGATGGGGCATCAAGGCCTGATGGGAGGGGCAGAGCTGTAACCTACCACACTTGCAGTTCAAAGTAGCTGCCTTAGAGAATATATGATGTTACTTAGCAGGCCATTACCTAGCAAGTTTTTACTACGATGTTTTTACATCACAAATACCATTACTACGCAAGATTTAACTGTGCATGCTTTTAGTTCGCAAATACATTTAAAAGTACTAAATATGCATTAACTTCGCAGTATATTACTAAGTATACAACTTCTATGCATTATTTACTCTTTTACCCTTCCCCTCATACACTATATTGCCCTACACTACCCAAACACCAAAACACTACCCTAAACCCAAATACACTACTCTACAGTACATAAACACAACCCTAAAACCTAAAAGACAACCCCCTGCACCACAACCTTACCCTAAACCCAAATACACTACTCTGCACTACATTAACGCAACCCTAAAACATAAAAGACAACCCCCGGCACCACAAAACTACCCTAAACCCAAATGCACTACTCTACACAACACAACATAAACGCAACCCTAAACCCTAAAAGACAACCCCCTTTACGACCACTTCCCTAAACCCAAACACTACTCTACACTACATAAACCCAACCCAAAGCCCTAAAAGACGACCCCCTGCATGACCACTACCCTAAACCCAAATACACTACTCTACACTAAATAAACACAACCCTAAAACCTAAAAGACAACCCCCTGCACGACCACTACCCTAAACCTAAATACACTACTCTACACTACATAAACACAACCCTAAAACCTAAAAGACAACCCCCTCCACGACCAGTACCCTAAATCCAAATACACTTCTCTACACTACATAAACAAAACCCTAAAACCTAAAAGACAACCCCCTGCACGACCCCAAAGAATACACTGCCCTACTTACCTCATTCTCCTCGTGGTCCCTCGCTTCACCATGCTTCCTTTCTTCTCCTGCTTCAGGCGCTGTCAGAGCTGCACGCCATTGTTTGGAAACGGATGCGCCTTCTTTTCCAAACAACAATGTGAATAGTCAACAATGTGAATAGTCAGCAAAGTAATTGACTTTGCTAAGTAATGGTATATGCAAAGTAGAAGCATGCGAACTTAAAGCATGCAAAGTAAAAGATTCTGCGAAGTAAAAAATGCATAGTAATGGTAAGTCGTAGTAGTGACCGGGAAGTAATGGCAGATTACCGCCTTAGCACACAGAAAGAACTTCAAACAAGGCTTTTGCCTCCCAAAGTCCTGGCCCCTTGGTGGGCATCATAGTTCACTTCTCTAAACCCAAAGGAGAAATCCTGAAGTTCTGGGGTCTTTGTGACCACAAACGGGCCCGTTTGCACCAAGGTCTAGCCACTCACCGTCCGTGACTGCCAACATGAAACTACGGTTGACCCCACTCTTCTCACTACAGCAACTGCCAGCGGCATCCACCAATGCAAAGCTCTAACAACGAGCAACCGCGATGGCAGAGAGGATCTTCACGCTCCACTGATGACCATCTGTGACGTTCTCTCTGCTCCTAGTGGCCTCTGTTCTCCTTGTGGCCTCCTATGAACTGGACTGTTTTTTATTTTTTATTTTTTAGTGGGACTAACCTGGCCCCTGTATTTGGCCCACACTTCATCATGGTCAGCCTGAAATTGAGAATTTCTCCTGGTCTCGCACAGCGTGAAAACTGTGAGTTGTGATTTCTGCTTTAGGCATTATACTTGCCTAACATCTTTGAAATTGCATATCTCTGGGTCTATTGAATGGAATTGTGTTGCTTTGGTGTCAAATAAGGTATTCAATTTTACTCTACTGTTCCAAATTGGTGTGGGATTTTTCTTTTGCAGTGTTTTCACTTTTTGTGTGCAGCATAAATACATTACACATTGCCTCTAAGTTAATCCTGACTGCTTTGTGCCAAGCTACCAGAGGGTTAAGCATAGGCTAATTTAGTGAATTGTTTGTATTTCACCCTGACAAGGGGTTATGTTGTTGCTTGAGGTGGGTTTCACCCCCATTAACCAATATTCCAATTCAGACACATAGCTGTGAATTTTTCCATTATCAATTACTTAGGGCTTTTTTTTTATAAGATTGCTGCATTTAGGGACAGGGATGCCAGAGGTCTGGACTCTTGAATTCTGGCTCGTATCCCCATTCCCCATAACTAAATCTTACCATTATGAGTGAGTTTTTGTCCCTGAAAGGGGGAATAAATGTTCAAGCCAAGAATTATTGGGTCCTTATTGGCTGGTTTTCCCTGATCCCAATAACAAATCCGCTGATATTCAAAAACTGCTCTGAGCAGATGGATAATGAAAGTGTGAGGCTGGTGCAGGTATGGGAGTATGGTTGAGGACCAGAAAGGGCTTCCGAAATGAGTGGAGGCTGTTTCTAGGATGGGGGAGTGCCGTCTGCTAGCCCTGTTGTACTGATGGAGTCAGGGTGGTTGTTTGAGTGGTGTACAGCCTGCGTGGTAAAACTAATTTTGTTAATTTATTTAACTACTTCACATTAAATGGATTACCCAAAATTATTTTTTAAACTTGACCTCAGAAGAGTAGAATTATTTTCTTCTCCATTGGGAGGCAGAGATCTGGAAGCCTAGAACTCCCAGACTGCTTTACACTATCATACAAATGAAATAGTAATCATTAAATAGGCAGCCCAGCATGCGTACATCACCCCTGGGAAGGTAAATCTAATGATTGATTGGTGTCCTGGGTCCACTGAAGCTCAGGGGAGTCTTCTGTTAATATTCCCACAAGGCAGTCCAGCAGGTCCATCTTAGAGAACGGAGGTATCAACATGGTGGCGCTTATACATCCATGCAGGTGTTTGGCCCCTCCCTGTCATTCCCCTGCCATGGCTCTGACCCCCTGTAATTAAGAGAAAATTCCTCCACAGCTGGGTTATAAGAATATTATGGAGGAGGTGTTGATTCAACCTGACTGGAGTAGAAGCCTCCACCAAGGTTGGTCTAACTAGGGAGTAATGGAAGCTAGCTGTGTCCTGATAGCGTGAAAGTCATCATCATTGTAAACTGTATTTAATTATTAGATATTAATCATAAAGAACAATTAATTGCATCAGACATTATGGGCCTTATTACGAGTTCAGTGGTCTTACCCTCACGGTTTCCCACCCACCATTTTACGAGGTTTCAGCTGCCCAGGAGCTGTGTTTCTGATGGTGGTGTACATTCTTTCATTGTGTCGATGCATGTATGTATATTTTGACTGCACAAGTATTATATGTACACATATGCATGGTACATTTGAAAAAATACCTACTACGAGTACTTTTCCATTGCTGAAGTATGGCCCATATGTGCACAGCCAAGTCCAGTCAAGGGGTAAATAGTACAAACAGACTTTCCTGGATTTTGGAGCCAACATGGTCGTTTTCTTAGGGATCAAGAGTGACGCTGCTGTGAATGGGGGGGCTGGAGTAAGGGATCTACGTGGGAGACTTAAGGGAAGAAAAGGAAATTGGTGAATATGCACCCCAATTCCTTACATTCTGCCATCTCGAGGCAGGCAGTCTTCCAGTCAAGGTCGGCTCATCAGAAAGCCATCTTGTAATTCAGACAGCAGTAAACTTCTCTGTGTTGCCTTCTAACAGTGCTTTTCCCCTACCAACGTCGAGGCGGTCGGCGAATGGTTGGCAGTGGTGGCAGCGCTCCAGCGGTCTTTATTCAGCAAACCGCCAACATCGTAATACGGCGGGCAAACAGCCTAGTCGGCGGGTGGTGAATCCGACACCAATGCAACGACGGTCCGAACACCGCCAAAGTCATGGCCCTATATTTCCAGGCTATTTAAAAACATAGCAGTCAATACAGTTAATATCCGTCAATAATAAAAAACAGATAAGAAATACTTAATATTTACCCTAAAATGAATGTGCATAAAAGCAATGAAAACATTTAAGAATATCGGTGGTCTATAGAAGATTTTCAAAAAAGGCATACTCTACTTCATACTTAAAGCAGTAGAAACGTTTAGAAGGAACATTAAGGCAGGTTCACATTCCTTAATGCCTATTCATTTTAAAATCATAATTACAATTTGTTTAAAGAAAGCAAGATAAAAAGTTCCAAAAAAATAGTGAAATGCACTGAACTCTGAGGTAAACATTAATCACAACCTCAAGGCAATTGACTCAGAATCAAATTGTTTGAAGTGAAAACTCAACCTAATGGAGCCAAATCTGAACTTTGTAAGCAAAGAAGGTGCCCTGGGGTTGATTGCCAGATCCAGATAGGCTTCCCAGCCTACAATAGTTTGGATTCCATCCTATTCTCTAACAGAGGATGTTTTACATTTAGCCGTTAGTCTCGCCTTGTGGTGCATCCAAAAAGGCATGTTTTAACCATGACTTGTCTTTATTCTTAACTTTGATTTGAAAATAAAGACACCAGCCCGATCGGTCAAGTCTATTCCTGATATAGGAAAGCCAAGGAAGCTCAAGCCGATGGTCACACGCTGGACAATCTTCATGAATAACAAAATTGGGGCTGCTCAGGGGCACCCAGGAGGCACGGCAGAAAACAATTGTCTTCAACTTGGACGCTGTTTACATCCCTATACCTCCAAATATTAGCTCCAAGGGTCAACACCAGAATACATTATGTGTTATAAATTTCCAACAATGGTGCTAATGGTTTGTTGCCTATGTTCGCGGCCAGGTTAGACATTAAACCTACGGACTGAACAAACAGTTGTTTTCTGCTCATCAGGCATTGCTCCATGTGCCCACACTATGAAAAGTCACGACTGTAAGATGCCTTTGTAAGGTTAGTTTCATTGTTCAATTCCTTCATAAAGTGAACGGAGACTTAGATGCAACGTATTTAAGCCATTTTCAGTTTGGGCGATTAGAACTGCATCGTCTGCATACAACTGAATTGGTATAGGCTTGATCTTGACCACCGGCATCTCGTGCCACTTTTCAATTAAACATGTTTCTAGGTCATTGATATATAGGAGGAACAAAATTGGTGCTAGAACACATCCTTGAAGCATCGCAGGATTAATTTAAAAGAACTGATGCGCTTGCCATTCTCCCCGTATCTGACCATAGCTGATAGATTGCAATTTGAAGCCCATAAAAAGTCCACCTGATCTTTTTTCAAGACCTTTAGCGAGCAAAATTGACCACAATTTGAATCTATTAATACAGTCAAAAGTGCTCAATAGAGCCATAAAGGACAGGTATAGGGGACATGATTTTGATGCTGAGTATTTAATCATTAAAAGATGTAGATTTAAGCATTGTTCAAGTGTCCCAATACCGGTCCAAAACCCAATCGACACAGCCGCACTGGACATAGGGTTTTCACAAACATAGGGGTATTAGTAGCCTTCCAAAAAGCACCTATGTCTCCTGATTTACAAGAGGAGCCCAAATCTTCTCAGGCCTCTATCTGAATTTCTTTTCCTCTGTTTTTTAAGGGATTGTTCATGTGTGGACAAACACTTAATTATCAAATCCCGATCTCTAGGCTCTCTTCTCTATGCCTGGTGTAGCCTTTTATTGGTGAGGCTGCATGCTTTGTCAAACCAGGCACTTGGATCTTGGCAAGCACATCTTATAGGCTTTATTAGTAGTTCCCTTTTTTACGCCCAGCAAAATAAAAGCCTCAATCACCTTCGCTGGGCTTGCATCCCGAAAAAACACAACAATAGATAAGCTCAAGATTGGCTGAAGCCAACGAGTGAGTGAGTGAGTACGCTCTTGTATAGCGCATGGCTACCCGGGGGCATCCCAGCGCTGCAAGACCAAAAGACAAAGAGAAGACACTCAATGGAACAAAAATATCTTCAATCGCTTCCTAAAGGCGAGATGGTTAATTTCAAGCCTGATATTATCTCGGAGTTCGTTCCAAGCCTTGGCCGCTTGGAAGGAGATTTGACGGCCACCCATACGGGCTCGTTTCACCCTTGGTACTACCAGCAGATTACGCTGATTAGATCTCAGAGATCTCTGAGATTGATGGCGTTGAAACAAGGGCTGGAGAATAGTAGGGCCGATATTACAGATGGACTTATGTGCCATGCACGGTGTTTTAAACATGATCCTTTCCTGAATCGGCAACCAGTGGAGCGACCGAAGTGCCGCTTTCACCGAACAGCGTCCGGGGACATTCATGAGCAGCCGAGCTGTGCAGTTTTGCACAGATTGCAAAATATGAATGGAACCTGCTGGAGTCCCCAGATAGATAACATTTGCATAGTCCAACCACGATAGAATCAGCGATTGGACCAGCACGCGCCTGGCTTCAAAAGGAAGGAGGGACAGCACTTTCCTGAGGATCCTAAGCAGTCCATAACAGGTTGCCGCAACCTTCTTGGCCTGGACTTGAAATCCCAAGGAGGAGTCCAGCCACACCCCCAAGCTCTTAATTTGGGTCTTTGGGTGGGAGAGGGGCCCAAACAGTGAGGCCACCATGGATCGAGATTAAGGGGGGCTTTATAACCCAGAAGCATGATGTCGGTTTTGGCCCCATTTAATTTTAGGAAGGAGGCGGTCATCCACTCCAAGACTTTGGTGAGGCAAGGGGTCAAGTTATTAATCCCCTGGTCTATCGCATCAGCCCTTGTCAGGGAGACGATCAACTGCGTATCATCGGCATAGGTGATAAGCTGAATTGCCCACGGAGGCACCACCTCAGCAAGTGGCCTCATGTAGATGTTAAACATGGTAGGACTGAGTGAATATCCCTGGGGAACGCCGTGATACAGTTGCAGTTGGTCTGATGATACCTCCTCCTCAAAGACAGAGAAAAATCTCTCCGCCAGAAAGGACTGGAGCCATTTAAGGGCAATTCCGGAGACCCCTGCCTGGCGGAGACGATAAAGCAGGAGTGGATGATTAACAGTGTCGAAGGCTGCGCTGAGGTCCAACAGGCCCAACGCAGCGCAACCCCCGGCATCCACAATACTCCTGATCGCCTCCACCACAGCCACCAGGGCAGTCTCCATCCCCTGCTTGGCTCTAAATCCCGTCTGAGTGGAATGAAGGGCACCTGTGGTCTCAACAAACGAGGAAAGGATCTGATTGACGTATTTTTCAGCTATTTTACTAAGCCCTGGTAGCAGCGAAATGGGCCTATAATTAACTAAGTCTTCGGGGTTTAAGTTTTTTTTTTTTAATAATGCCTTAACTTTCGCCATCTTCCAAAAAGGGGGCACCACTCCTGATTCCAGGGACCGGTTAATGACCTGCATTAAAGCGGGGCACACCGTCCTCGATACCTGTTTGAGAGCTGCCGGCGGTGCCGCATCCAAAGGAGAACCCGATTTGAGGTTATCGAGGAGCCTTTCCACAGTGGCCAGATCGAGTAGCGGGAAGGAATCGAGTCCTCCAGAGGCGACTGAGGCAACCTCTGCAGGAATCTCAACTTCACTCTCCGTAAGGCCGGTGGGCTGTGCGGTAGGCTCAAAGCCTGAATAGATGTTAGACACCTTGGCAGCAAAGAAGGCGGCCAGGTCATCGCACCGCTTCTGGGGATCGGGTGAGACCCTAATAGCTGGGGAAGGGGTGACCAGAGTTTGGAATATTAAAAACATTTCTCTGGGTGTATTGGCTGCTTTCGCGATTTTATCCTGAAAGTACGCCGATTGTGCAGTTTTTAATTGTTTTTTGTAAAGTCTGAGCTCTGACCTGTATTCATTTTTGGAGGGCGTTGCAAAGTCTTTCCTCCATCTCCTTTCTGCTCTTTTACAGCATTGTTTTAGCTCCTTGAGTTCCCCAGAATACTACGGTTGTTTGTTTGGGCCTATCCGATGGCGAACCACTTTTTTAGGTATAGTGGAATCTAGTGTTGAGGTTAACCATTTGTTGAAGGCCTCATTGGCGGTGACGGGTTCATCATGAGGGACCAGAGGGGATCTCTTCAGGGCAGCCTCCCAATCCTCCACCGATAGCCTCGACCATGTTCGGCTAAATTTCTTTGATAAGCTAACTGTATAATTGTGGCCTGGTGGAGCCTAGACAAAAGAAAGCAGGGAATGATCTGACTATTGTAAATAAGAAGTCCTCAGTAGCCAGATGATGAGTAGATAAATATTGTAGATTTATTGATAAGTTAACAACATCAATATTCATTGGAAGATGGTAAGTCCAAGTGATGCCCCACCAGGAGCAGCCTCTGTCCTGCTCAGCCTGTACACTCCAACTGACACTCCACAGCTCACCAAGCACCCATCATTCCATGACATCATCATTCATCCAACATTCTAGACATCTTCAGGTACACCAACACTCAAACTGGCTGAGCAGTAGAGAAGAGAAACATAGGCAAGGGGAAATGCAACAGTAGATTATAACACATCCCCCTATCTCCCTAAGGAAACCAAACACAATTAAAAGGATTGAAAGTACATAAGTCAATCAAAATAGTAAATACATCAGATTATAAAAGATGCATGAAAATACATTGAGCAATTGAATCAAGAACACATCACAAAAGAAAAACATGACAATTCATAATGCCAATGAAATCACACACCTAGAATCACAATAAAAGAGTTCCCAGGAAAGCATTAAACTTAGACAGTATTAGGATAATCAATCCAACATTACATAAGTAAAACCAGAAAAACCTCAAAAAGAGTCATAACCAGGTAAAACCCAATGTTGCTTCAAGTCAAACATTTCATAAGTAAGAAGCAGAGAAATCTTGCAAGAAAGTGTCCTTTCCAACACAGTCTTATCCGGGATAACACTAAAAAGAAAGTTACAGGAAAAACCATTCACCCACAAACCAAACAGTGAGTGTGCACGCAGAGAAACTTCATGTGAAGGTGTTTTCTCCTACGCAGTCCAAACCACAATAACCAATCAGGAAAAACCATTCACCCACAAACCAAACAGTGAGTGTGCACGCAGAGTAAACTTCATGTGAAGGTGTTTTCTCATACGCAGTCCAAACCACAATAACCAATCACTCATATAATCAAAATAGTGAGTGTGCACGCAGAGAAACTTCAATAGAAGGTGTTTTCTCTTACTAGTGCCACACAATAACCATAGCAGTGTGACATAAGACAAACCACAAGTAAGGAACAAGTCAACCAATAAACAATGAGATAAAACCTCTAAATGACATACTAATGCCAACCAGAGAAGCTTCCTTAGAAGATGTCTTCTCTTCTTACACACCAAACTAATGAGTAACAACCAATAAACAGTGAGATAAACCTCTACTCTCACACACTTAGGTGACATACTAATGCCACCAATAACCACAATAATGTGATTACAAAGCCAAAGGAAACTACAAACAAACTACAAACAACCCACACTCGCCTCCTCCCATTCCTGTGGAAACAATACAATGACAAATAAAATAAAATAAACCAACTTCTCCTAACTGCAACATCCCACCAGACACAGAGCGAGTCAACCCATTTTGTAGACACCCTCACACAAAAAAACTTAGATAGATCACAGCGCTTTCCTCACGAAGAAGGACACAGTTAAATTCATTTCCTTTTAAACTAAACTATTAATCTTCGTTGCTGTGCTTCATTCACGAGTTCAAAGATGAAGCTGCAATCCATTAAACATAGCAGCCAGATTGTGAAGATCTTACAACTAAGAAAAGTACCAATTCAGTAACTTTCCTTTCAACGCAGCATATGAAAGCTGAAACTAAAGCTGCAACCCATTAGACATAACTGCAGTTTTTCCAAAATCCAGGAAAAGTAAAATAGGTAGTACCGGAGGCTTTTTACATCAGACATAACTGCAGTTTTTTCCAAAATCCCGGAAAAGTGAAATAGATAGTACCGGAGGCTATTTCATAGGCCGAATAGTCAAGGCCGAATATTCGTCGCCAGTATTGTAAATAAGAAGTCCTCAGTAGCCAGATGATGAGTAGATAAATATCGTAGATTTATTGATAAGTTGACAACATCAATATTCATTGGAAGATGGTAAGTGCAAGTGATGCCCCACCAGGAGCAGCCTCTGTCCTGCTCAGCCTGTACACTCCAACTGACACTCCACAGCTCACCAAGCACCCATCATTCCATGACATCATCATTCATCCAACATTCTAGACATCTTCAGGTACACCAACACTCAAACTGGCTGAGCAGTAGAGAAGAGAAACATAGGCAAGGGGAAATGCAACAGTAGATTATAACACTGACCAAGGAAGAAAACTAGGCTGGTCACAGATGATGATGCCAAGATTGGTAAAGAAATGGTCTAATAAGTGTCCTGCTACATGTGTAGGGCCAACCACAATTTGTTTCAACTGTACTACTCCCAGAGTGTCCAGCAGACACTGTGATGAAAAGGCATCGGTCTCGTCAAGATGTATATTGAGGTCGCCCAAGATGGAAAAATTAGCTGTCCTACTAATGGACAGAGAGATCTTATCCAGTAAATTGTTACAGAAATCGTGGTGGTCACCTGGTGGCCTGTAAACACGAATACCTGAGAAGGTACAGGAGTGAAAGAAGGAGATTGAAAAGCCTACACTCTCACATTCAAGAAGAGGACTCTGAAATTCTGCATGAAAATGTGTTCTTAAAAATAATAGCCACTCCTCCCCCACGTCCAGTTTGACGGTCCTGCCTAATAATTGAGTAGCTGGACAGTAAAGCCCGGTCAATGTCCGGGTCAGATACCTCCGTTAGCCATGTCTCTGTCAGAAAAAGGGCATCAAAGTCTCGCTTCTCCAAGAGCAGACGGATCTCCACCGCATGCCTCGGAAGCGACCGGCAGTTTAATAGGGCGAATGAGTATAGTTTTGTTTTGCCGTTCGATTGCCCTATATGTTTACAGAGCCGACACGGAGTCATTACCTCCTCTAAATTAATGCCAACAGGACAGCAGACAGTTACGCTGCCTCTAAGTGCTCTCAGCTGCTCCCCACTATAGCGTAGGAGTTCCACAGGGGAGGATCCCATCGTAGGAGCCCCTGGCCACGTCCTAGCCTGACCTGCACGGACGGGCACAGACAGGCTTTCCTTAGGCGCTCCTTTGGCGCGGGAAGGCGCGTCCACTGCTGCGTGCTCTGCGCGTAAAGGACCGTCTGAATATAAGCCCTCTGGCGCGTCGTGTCAGGCGCTTCTACCCGACAACTAGAGCAGCAACCTGCTCCTACCCAATATGGCCACCAAGAGTATTCGGACCCTCTGAATTCAGCTCCTAATCGGCTGAAAGAAAGAACAGACAAGTCACCAATGTGGCGCGAATTGAAGCTGAGCCTACGCGCTCAGAAGTAAAGTAAAGGGTGCAAGGTGGGGGAAATCACAATTTTTAAAACAATGCAGTGCGATATAGCAATATTAAAAACAGTTATTGCAAGCTAGCTTCTAGCTCCCGGCTTCCGCCTCAGGAGCAAGTTAAAAGCAAGTTAAAAGTCTAAAGGTCTAGGTTAGTCACATTTTCTTCAGTTCTTAATCTTAATCTGACAAAAGCCCCTGCTTTTCCCTTCATATCGCCCTTTGGAATAAGGAAGGTGACGTAAAAGAAATTGTGGTGCAATGCTGGGAACATCTGCATATAGGATATAGTTACACAGGTTTTTATATATAAAAACATATAATCAATAATGGACTTTGTGCCATGGCCTCTATAAGTGAAGGCTGCTGAAGCTCTGGGAATAAAAAGCCAACCAACATCATGCCCGAGTCTGTGTACTTTATGGGAAGCTTTAAAGGTGACTGTCCGAGGGGCATGTATTGGCTTGCAAGTTGGTGTGCTCAGATCCCTGCGTGATTCAATGAAAAGGATAGAGCAAGATCTGCTGAGACTAGAACGGCAATACGAAGACGTGCCAGATAATGCTACATTGGCTGCCATATGCTCACAAGTTACTAAATATAACGAACTAGCAGAACAGGAAGTGAGGTATATGTCATGGCGCTGCAGAGCTAGGTACTATGGGGAGGGCGGCAGACCGGGGCGAGCTCTAGTTGCTAAGATTACAGAACCCTGGGCACGGCATTGCACGGTACAGGCGATTACAGAGGGGGATACCACTTATTCTGACACTGCAGGAATCCTTGGTCAGTTCATCACGCACTACAAAGATATGTATGGGAGCAGGCACACAGCTAGCGAGGATGAGATAGCGCAATACCTGGAAGATGTGGCTTTGGTATGGCTGTCAAAAGGCCAGCAGAATTTCCTTATGCACCCGCTGACTGCTGACAAAATTACAGATGCCATCGTCGCCCTGCCTAACGGTAAAGCAACGGGCACTGACAGACTCCCAGCAAAGTTTTATAGAGAGTACATAGAACGGCCATGTATGACGAGGCTTTTGAACAACAGAAGCTTCCTGACATGCTTAGGGAGGCATTAATTGTCACATTATTGAAGCCAAGTAAGTCACCAGATTGCTGTGATTCATACAGGCCACTATCGCTCATTAACACCAATGTAAAGATGCTGGTGAAGGTTCTGGCGACCAGGTTGCGTTTGTTGCTACCAGGAGTTTGTTGCTACCAGTGATGGTGCTACCAGATCAATCAGGGTTTATCCCCACTCGCTCTACGGCGCACTATTTGCGAACGTTGTTTGCTCTAATGCATCTTTTAAATCCTGAGTTGCCAGCAGCTGCGGTCCTGTTGGATGCTGCAAAGGCGTTCTACTCAATTGCCTGGACTTATATGTTTGCAGTGTTGCATCATATTGGTGTACCGTACTTTTTCACCAATTGGATTAAATTGCTCTACAAAGAGTGCGAGTAAACAGGCAGACGTCCGACACATTCCCAATTAAGCATGGTACCCGGCAGGGTTGCCAACTAGAGCCTCTGCTGTTCGCGGTTGTGTTGGAACCGCTGGCCTGTGTGTTGAGACAAAGGCATGTGAGGGCGGCGTTGCGTTTTCTACAGCGAATGAATGAATGAATGAATACATTTATTTGTGTGGTTACTCAAAACCATTACAATAAAACAACGAAGTAGAAAAAGCACATTCCATTTTTAAAACTTGAACGATTAAAACCATAAACATTGTGAATAAAATCTATATTCTAAAAATCAATGATCATTAATTTTCAAGAAAGTTTTTTTTTTAACTCGCCAGCAGTTGTGTATGCTCTCATTGAGCTAGGCCGTTAGTTCCAGATGGTATAGAAGCTCAACGCAGGTACTTGCCCGGTTGCTTAGCTGGGAGTGACCGTCAGCTTCATACGAGTCTGTTGTACAAATTTACCAAACATAGCCATATGTTTCACTGTGTCCAATGTGTACAGTTGATGAACAGCCTCCTTTACAGTTCTAGTCCCCCGTTGTAGCAAGATGGGCCTGAGGTAAAGACTGCGATCTAGGCGCAAGGCCGGGCAGCAAAATAGTATATGGGCCAAGGTCTCACATTTGTATTTGCAGAGCTGACACTCCGTGATCGCTATTTTTGTCGACCTGGAGGGGTATAATTCTTTAAGGGGGAGAGGATGTAATCTAAACGCTACGATCCTGTGTAGGGCTTGTCTCCCCACCGCCTGTGTGAGATGAAGATTGGGGTTGTATTCTGTGTGTGGGAGGCTTTGGGACTCGTGAAAGCCTCTTGTTTCCATTGATTCTAGGTCTGAAGTGCGAGAGCAAAGGCAGACTTGTTTTTTATTGTACTTTTGATAGCAGTATACTTGATTATCTTGGGGTCCCAGTTTTCTATTGCAAGTTTCAAAACGTCTATGGCGGACGAAAGGCTGGCTGACCAGGGATTGCCGGGTTCCAGAAAGATACTTTTTATAATAGACTTCATTGTATTCTCTGGTACCGCCATGGTGAGATAGAAGTATTTGCTCAGAGAGGCCATCTCTTCCAGCTTTTGTTCAGGTTAAATTCTAACTGCACTAGATTATTCCTGGTGCATGCGGGCAGGTGAAATAACTTTTTGTAGGCTAAGCAGTGGATTTTTTCTAGGTCTCTCGCTAGTTTCCCTGGAAATGCCTGTTGTGCGTAATTAAGTGATGGCATTAGTTTCGCCCTCAAGACTCTTTGGATAGCCGTTGTTGTGGGGCTGTGTAGAGTAGCATACAGCTTGCAGAGGACGTAGGTGATACTTTTCCCTTTCGGACGCATTTTATCGAGATGGACTCCTGGCGACCTGTTTCACTGACCCAAACTCCCAAGTAGTAGTAGTGTTGTGTGCAATCCAGAGTCAGCTGGCCTAGCCTCTATTTTACTAGTGTTTTCTTAGGATATTGCCCAAAGATTATGGTTTTCGATTTGGATGGGTTGGCAACCAGTTTATTTTTGGCATTGTAGGTTGCCAGGGCCGTAAGTGCTTTTTGTAAGCCAATTTTAGTATAGTCTAGATGTACCAGGTCATCGGCGTATTGCATTAGTTAAATCGTAGTGTACCCAATCCTAGGTGTTGCTAATGTGGCTCCAGTCAGGGCTTGACCCATGTCTGCAGTGTATAGATTAAAAAGCATCAGAGCTAAAACGCACCCTTGCTTTAGGCTGCGATCCGTGTCAATTTTCTCTATGGCGGATACGCTAGAAAGTTTGATTCTTACCCAGGTTCTTGAGTATAATGAGTGAATGTCTTGTAATAAAGATGGATCGATGTTTCAGTGCGCCAACTTCTGCCAGAGGATAGAACGGTCTACGCCGTCAAAGCTGCTGAGTAGTCAATAAAACAAGCAAAAAGCGGCAGGCTTTGTTTTGCCACGCCTTTTTGAGCTGATATGAGAGCACTGTTATATTGTCCACTGTTGATGCTGCAGGTCTAAACCCTGTTTGAAAAAAGGGCAGGAGACCTTCATTGCTGGCCCAGTTTGAAAGTTTCCCAAGAAGGGTGCTTGCATAGGACTTGCCCTCAATGTCAAGCAGGGCAATCATGCAATAGTTTTGTGGGTTAGATTTTGGCCCTTTCTTATGCATTGGGTGCAATAGCGACCCTCTCCAGGAATCTGGAACGTCCCCATGAACCGGCATTCAGCATATAGCTTGGTAAGGTTGTCCGTCCAGAAATCTGTGTCAGCCCTGAAGAGGGAGCCAGGCAGGCCATTGAGTCCCGGTGCCCCATTGTGTCTGATCTTTTTTAAGGTTGTGTGAACTACAGTTTTTCCTGGAGGTGCTTGATCATCCAATGTTTTTGAGGTGTTGGCAGTGCTGTCTAGTTCTCCACCCTTGTTAAGGTCTTTATTACGCAGAGTTATGCTTCCATCCTCTTTGTACAGTGTTTTCACATGAGCGGCCCAGGTGCCAGAGTCAAGTGAGTTCTCTCTATGGTTGACTCCTTGGGTTAGGGTATTTAGATATCGCCAGAACTCTTGGGACTTGCAGGGTCTCAGTAAGTCGAAGATCTTAAGCCATTTCGCTCCAATGCATTCGCGTTTCGCGGCCCAGACCTCCATCGAGTGGATTTTTGCAGCTTCTTTCAGTAGCCTTTTAGCAGATGCTGAGCCAGTTTTCTGGTAGGCCCTACGTTTAGCACTTAATTGTTTGGCACTCTCTTTAATTGCTGGGACGCGTCCAAAAGTGTGTGATGGATATGGAGGGGTTCTGCTTGTTGTGCCTCCTTGGAGCAGTGAAGCTAATTTGCGGGCAGACCAATCCCATTCGTCTAATGCGCCCCTGTTGTTTTCGCTCTGTTGCCAGCCAGCCCATATTTTTTTTCCATTCCTCAAAGTTGTTAATTGGCACTGGCCCCCATTTGATTCTTCTTGATAGTGTAAACAGTTCTTCTCCATTTAATGCCCCAATACATTGTAAAGTGTGGCGAGTGTCTGCTGTGAGATTTAACGTGATGTTTAGGGCGGTGTGATCGCTTTAGTTTCGTTGGTCTACTTTATAGTTTGCCATGAGATTTTGTATCTGTCCCCTTAATAGGATTATTATGTTTCTTATATAGCGCCTGAATCGACCCCCGAAGGGGTATCTCTGCGCTTGCCTTGGGAACCTGTCCTGGTTTTTTCCCTCTGAGATAGCCCCTACAGGGCATCCCCAAGGTGAAGCCAGGCATCCCGCCGCAGGGGGGCCGTTGTGGAGATTAAGCAAGCTTAATGCCCAGAGTTGCAGAGTGTGAACCCATGATTAGGTCAGGCACCGAAGCGAGAATTATCGAGTCCATGGACATTTGAGCTCAAGACCCTGCCGCGTCGGGAATTGAACCCTGGTCCCGGGTCTGACCTCTGCTTCAGGGTCTGCCTGCTCTAACCAGTGAGCCACACTTCTCCACTCCTCAGGATATAATCTATTGTCGTTTGATTGTTGTATGTGGGAGGGCAGAATGCCCCGGTGCGTCCCTTAAAAACAGAGAGTGGGCTGTTAGCAGATTATAATTGTGCATCAGGGCGTTGAAGACATCTGTGGCCATAGAATGGTTGCTTTGTGCTACAGAGACCCCTATGTTATGTAGGTTAAAGTCCCCAAGGATAATTGATTCCATAGGAGTGAACTGTAGGAGAAGATTTTCTATCTGACTTAACAGCTGGGTCAGCTTGTCCTTCGCACCTGGCCCATGAGGGTTGTGATAAACGTTAATTAAGAGTATTGGGAGCGGACCGTTAGTTGTAGATAGGCCTTTCAGGGTGTCTGCCTGAAACATACTTGATGTTGTTTTTATTTCTGTAAATTGTATTTTCAGGGAGTGCTTGATGTATATAGAAATCCCTCCAGATGGTCTTCCAAATATGTTGTCCTTAATGGCTGGTTTGCAGTATTCCGCGTAGCCTCTTATTGATATTGGTTTAGTTGCCCACGTTTCTTAGGTGCAAATTATATCAGCTCCTTCTAAAAAAGCCAATGTCGCTGGGTTTTGCACAAGCTTTGAAATCTTTTACGCTTTGAGAACTGACCGTCGCGTTACTATGCTTGGCTGGGCCATCTTTTGGCAAATGCGGTGTGATCTCCTTGCTTGCAGGGGGACAGGTGTTAGGAATTGGGATTTTGGACCCTTGACCCCCAAGACCAGTCTTCGCTGGTATTGCTCTTGATTGAGCAAGACAGAATGCCTTGACCCAGATTTGTTGTTACCTTAATTGAGCTGTCACTTGTTAAGTTTATTTTTTTGCCGCTTATAGTCCCGTGAAGAATGGACACAGCAGGTGGCAGTAAATAAAGCGAATTATTCATGGGTAACTTTTTTTGAGTGTTCTGATCCCGAGAAGCTGTTTGTTCCTTCAAGTTACTGTGTTTCAGGAGCATTGGGTATTTTAGCGTAGGCTGGGTCATGATTTTTATGCCTCAGTTTTCCAGTTGCTTCTTGTTTCTTTTAAAGGCCTCAGTCATGGCTAAGTTAGCGAAAAGCAACTCTGTGGTCTCATTGCTCTTGCCTGGTCCTGGAGTAAGGAAGGAGACACTCTCAATGTCTGTTGTTTTTATGGTTTGTAGACCTGAGATATTGGCACAAAGTTTTAGAAGATTGCTGCGGTTAAGGATATCCGACTTGCCCTGTGAGACATATTCAGGATACAGCAGTATTTTCAGGTCTTCGTGATTTGTGGAAGTCAGGTTTTGTTGGATATTAGCCTCCTGTGGTTCATGGCCCTTTCTGTCATTTAGAGTTTTCTGTGCCAGGGTATTGACATTAACCTCTGCCCGGTTTGACTTGGCAACCATCTGCTGGGCTTTCATCTCGATCAGTGATGTGGTTAGCGTAGGTTCCATCTCTCTGCAGTCGGTAGACTTATTATTAACTTGAGATGCCATGTGGCCTGGTGTTAGGATGGTAATTTGTTTATTTATTATTAGAGTATCTCGATTCATACTGCACAAACTTTTATCCACCGGTTTAGTCAGCGAGGGACTCTTTAAGTTGGGTTCCTGGATTCCTTGTAAGTCGTGCTTTCCACCCCAGGCTTGCTGTCCTTGTAGGCGGTTGGAGCACCAGCTGACTTTTTGTTCCCTCATATCCACAGAGTTTAACTGATGGTCCGTGCGGTCATCTGCAATATCGCCAGAGTTAGTTTCGAGGTTGTTTTTACCCTGTATTGCTGAACATGTAGTGTTTTCATTTAGGTTCTGAATCAGTGGAGGAGTATTGGTCTCATATTGATTAACTGTGTGAACCCCGATCTCCTTATTTTCCGGCAACAGCCACTACCGAATGGAGCCATTATTGTTGGATTTGTTTTTTCTTTGTTTGTTCAGCTTTTTTAATTTTTTCTTGTTTTTCCGGGAGAGATGGTGAGTATCTGAACTTGCCAGATTCGAAGTGTTTTGGATTTCTTGGTCTTTGGCAGAGTCGAGGCTGGTTTCTATCGCAGTTTCTTTAGCTCTGCATGGGTACTCGTCCACTGCCCTTGTCATATCTTGCTGGAGTTCTTTATCGTTGGTTTGTGAATTTTGTGAGTTTTTAGTGGTTATAAGATCCTGTAGTGTAGTTCCTAGTTTCCCACTAGGCCCTGCGCATTGGAATAACATAAACAGTAGTATCGACGTGGAACTGCAGATATTCCAGGCCTCCACTGACTATGCTAAACTTAATTGGGTGTGTTACCAACTAGCTCAGAGGTCACTGGAAACTTTCTTCTCTGCATGGGAAGTGATCAGCTTCCCTGGCACAGATAAGAAGGGATTCAGCTTTCCAACAACCATGCAACATGACAACTTTGCTCCTCAATCTCTAGGGTCGTGTGAAACAATAGACATGTATTTCACTCAGTCAGTCTAGTGCAATTTACTTTCACGAGATGTAGAGAATAGAGAGACGGGCGTTTGTCAATAAAGGGTTAACATTTATTGAACAGTCTTTCTTCTCGTACAAGAGAAATGTATTGCCACAATTGCAAGACTTGTTATTATAAAAAGTACGTACAGTAAGATAAGGATTGCGAAATAGAACTGTAAAAGCATTGATATGGTTTCTTAGCCATACAATGGTTTAAAAGTAATAAAACATATATACAGTCATATATACATTAGGCTAAAATACTCAACTGGTGCTTCTAACTACGCCTACCCCAGTGTGCCTGACCTAAGCCTAACACGTGGAAGGGGAGTAAGTAAGTAGCTTTAAGTTAAGTTGGTTTTGGCAAGGTTTGCTTCAAGAATTTTCGTCTAAGGGTTTAGTCAACACCATACCTCTGAATAGAATGATGGAAGTCTGGTATTTCCTTCAGGGGGCACTCAATATCCCAGTCACCCGCGAGGGCAGACCGGAAACGCTGGATTTCTCTGCAGGAGAAAGGCAGCGGCTCTTCTTCAGCGCGTCGGGAGGAGGAGGCGGGGGACAGCGTCCGCGGCAGCTGGAATCTGCTGGGCTTCTGTCGCAGAGGGACGGCTGTTCAGCTCCTAAGCGTACTGCACCATCGTTCGCACTTTAGCAGCGATAATGGTATCAGTAGCTTCACCACCAAGGGACAACAGCAGCAGCGTACTGCCTGCAGCAGCAATGGGATGCACAACAGGGTGCACAGCAGCTTACGACAGCACGACAGCTCTCAGCTCACATTGCTTAAGGCAACGTTGGTAATATTTATACCTGACAGGTGCCGGGTTTGACGCAAGTTTGCTGGACATAAGACGTCAATTAAAGATGTCACTAGGAAGTGATAGTTATCAGTTGCTCATTAGAGTTCCATTACTAATCAAAACACAGCAAGCGGGGATTTCCAGGTTTGCTGAGTTTTTATCTTGTTGAAGAACTCGGAGTGTTAATCTAGGAATATCAGATAGTGACTTCTGCTCTGTCATTGCACTAATTGGTTGCAAAGAAGTGGCAGAGAACTATGCTGGAATGTGGCTCTGTTCGTGTGAGGCCAGAGATGACTTTTCTGAAAATCGCACTTGAACGGTTATGCCAATATAGGGAATAAATGGATTTATAGCCGAATAGGGGCATAAGGTCGCAGTATCGATCAGGAACCTAGATAAACACGCAACACCCACTCCACGTATTCATGTCCATCAAATTACTAAAACTAGAGCAATTGGATGCATGTGTAACATTGCCCACCCCAAAATACATAAATGCATTCGAAATAGGCGTATTTGTAATACATGAAATTTAGGTACTGTACGTTTTTTGAAGCATAGAAATCATTCAAAAAAGTATTGCATATGAAATCAATGAACGATTGTGCATAAGAATTACACATGAAGTATCTCTGACAGAAGAAGGGCGAGATAAATCATCACATATAAATGCATTGTAATAACATGTGCTAGAGGCTGATGTAATGTTGTTATGTCTCTAGATGTGATTTTAGAAATAGAAGTTTGAAGCTTTTGTTCTCTAAGAATAGTTTTTACGTTAAGCAAAGAATTGTTCGTGCCAAAAAAAAGGTGAATATTAAAAAAAAATGTCCAATTCAAAAGAATTAATGCTTGAACGGGGAAATAGAGTTCCAAAGCTTTTTGCAGTTTTTGTTGATCAAAACTGAAGGTCGAATTCAGAGTTCATGGGAACGCTGTGTGTCGGAAAGCTTCTCCAAAGTTATTGTTTTTGTACGGGTGAGAACATCGTATCAGACAGGCTCTCAAAGAATTGGTCTACAAAATCAGGTGACAGTTCAACCAAATTAGATAGCGCTGTAACTTGGCAGGTGTGAGAATGATTGCTGTCATCATAGTCGGGAGCAGCAATGCTCACAGAAGGTCGTACCTGGGTGATGTTGCTTTTGTCACTCGCTCCACTGTTACCACCTAGTCGTAGTACAGGTGTCTCAACGAATGCCGTCATCAGGATTGGTAGCCGCTGGGGACAACACAATGCGTGAGCCGTTATTGGACTGAGCAAAGTATCGACGTCCATTGGTACTGCTGATGGAAGTGAAAGACAGATGTCCAACACGCATTCATCGCCGCAAAGCATACATCTTAGCACAGGTAAAATGCAATTTTGTCATATCGGTCTGAATGAAAGGAACCAGGTCATGTTTAGATCTCTCAGCCTGGTCAATCGAGGACGTTAGTTATCCTGTCCCGGTAGCGCATTGCTAGGATTGTCTCTTCCATTCCCATGGGAGCTATGTCTGAGCCGAGGCTTGCCATAACGAAGCAGGAGGGTCAAAAATAAAATTCCTGCTACAAGTCCCAAAAATAATGGTATTCCGCCAAAAACAGAGTGTACAAAATTAGGAACGATTCCCAAAATTGCCTGGAAGGGTGTTAGAAGTCCCGTAAAGACTGTCTTAAATATGCCTGGGATGCTTGTTGCACTAGACATGTTAAGGAGTTGGCTCAACATTTCTACGAAATGCACGGGGCAATTTGTTGATAAAAGGTCATGAACTTCAGTAGCTGTCCTTGCAACTAGAAGATCATACGTCTCTTTTGATGACGTTATAGGCACTGTTGTCTGTAAAAGTACAGATTTCATTTTGCTTAATGTATCAATTCGTATAGAATAGAGATTCAGACGAGGCCAGATGGGAGTCACTGTGTCTGCAGGCCCACTCGGAAACAATGCTTGCATACAGCATTTGACCATGGATGTTACTCTTACTAGATAACTTTTCCCTGGCACAAGGCCACAACATCTGTGATCCGTTCTAAGAATGTAACTCCCGTTTGAAAGTTGCATAAAGAAGGGCTCTATCTGAGTTGCAGGTGTGACTAGCTGGTGGCATGAAAGGTTGTTTGAATTTGCATCACATGCTCCGTGTAAATTAATACCCTGACACAAAAGTATACCGCTTAGTGAAGGCACTTTTTAAATCGGAAAGTTGTTATCGGAATTGTGATAATTCCGTGTATTATCCATTCAATGACAGGACTCTCTGACATTGTCAATGGTAATCTCTCGAGTTTTTCGATGCTCAGGATTGTATAGTCTGCTCCTTTCTGTGCCAAACTGATCTGTTTATCAGTAAGGTTAAAACTGGAAAATAATGACGTTGTGTTGATTTAACGCCAAGGCACATAGCCTGAACGAAGATTTTGCAGCGTCCAGCCTAGTTCTATAATAGAGCGTAATTGAGATTGGCCATGTTGTAACATTAGCAAGTCTCTATCTATCACATCAAAGGCAGAGGATACAATATTGTCCAACGAATATATTCTGGAAGACAGAGTCATTAACCCATTGTCTACCACAGAAAGTGATTTCTCCAAATTAATACGATCAATTTCTCGTATTTTTTCAGCAGTTTCAATTTGCTTTACTTTCCAAGCCTCGTTGTAAGCAGCATAGATACTGGTCGCTATGAAACGCTTGTAACGCTGTTTGCGTGGTCCAAGAATGAAATCGCGCAAATCAGCACCATCTTTTAGTAAAGACAAGTGTTGCTTAATTTCAGCCAGTGTGGAGGATGTTAGCCATTCAAGGCAGAGTTTCCCTACACTGTATGTTGTTATAATCCCTGGATGTTGTCTCTGGGAGTATCTCAAGTCTAATCTGGTCATTTTTAACCCCTGTGTTTTATTCAGGAATCTATCTTGACAGCTGTTTGTGTCAGTAGGCCAGATTAACCACTTTTTCCAATCAGGATGCCTTCTGTTAAAATGTACAATTTGTGTTACGTCTAACTCAATATCTGTTGTTGTATTTTCAGGTATTGGCTTTGGTATAGACGGTGTTTTAAGGTCTTTGATCTTAGCTAGGCCAAGACAAGATGTTTGGTGTATTGTGTCATTTAAAAATAACATTTGTTCTGGTATCATGCAGGTTCTGAATAGTGCTTCAATGCCCTGTACCTGCCAATCTTTTGTACCCCAAATTGTTTTCGTTTCAATATTATGTTTCCAATAATCAAAACCAAATGTCATCATTTTGTCATAAAATGCTTCTGAATATATCAATTTAGAATTTGTCAGCATTGTTTTCATTCCTGTTTTATCTAACAGTTTGTAATAAAACGTTTCTGCATCACTGGTGTTAAACCCTGAGAAGTATTTGAATTTCTCAAAAAATGCTTTAGAACTGCTTTTAGGTGGTGTAGCACAATGTTCCCATTGATTATACATAAAAACATTTCTAGGCTGTGCAGATTTATGCAAGTAATGATCCCCATAGTGGGTGTAACAGAATAACTGCTCATAACTAGATGAACCTTGTAAATAATCATGATCTGTGAATCTAGCTGACATTACTAAATCAGACATCATGTCATTAATACTGTTAAAGTCCCAATTATCAGAGAATGTACTAGGTGTTACAAAGTCACTTAAGGAAACCTTTAGTTGATGAGGATACTTCAGGATTTCGACCGGACCATAGATCTCATAGTCTGTTTTCTCCCATACTCCCCCACCAGGTATTGGAATTGCCGTGACATTTACTGTTGACAGTTCTCTTTTCTTCACGTGGGATGATCTGTGTGGTTTGAGGACTAGGTTGATGTTCTGACTTGCTGTGTCCATTGTAATATATTTTCCTTCAATGAATTTTCCCAAACACAGTACCATGATGAGCCAAAGCAGGAGGAAAAATACACCTAGACCGAACCAGAACTCTAGCCAAGGGGAAATAAGGTAGATTTCCTTTAGTTGATGAAAGAGTTCTGTTGCTTTTTCTTTAAAAGTCTTTTTTGTTTCTGGCATCACTTCGGGGTCGTTTTGATCTTCAGAGAAGTTGTCGAAGTTGATGAAATAACCAGAGGCAGTTCTGTCAATTGATGGGATTGTTCTTTCAATCTGTCTTTCGGTAGCATTTTCTGATGCCACATTATTGTAGACTGGTGTTGTTTCTTGACGAACTGTTTCAATCTGTGTTCCAAGAGGCACGAGTTCCATGGCTTTATTGCATAGTCCTTCATTGTGCACTGTAGGCTGATCGAATGTGATTAGTCTTTCAGTTTGAACCTCTTGGATTGTTGCAAGTTTGGGTATTCTGTTTAAGCATGGGCGGAAAATCCGTTTCGCTCGCGGATTTTGCGGATTTTGGGTAAATTCGCAATCCGCGAGATTCGCGAATCTCCCGCAAAATCCGCAAACCCGCGAGCAGCGGATTTTGCTCGCACTGTTCGCGTGAGTTCGCGGCTTCCCAGTACAACTTCGCGCCCCGCGAATAAGTGCAAAATTGCAGAAATACGATCTTAGCAAAACTGAAACTACTTACCAGGTTCAAAAGTTCAGGCTCATCATTAGTAGCCATTTCCTGTAGTGCTTCCTGAGGGGCCCCTCCAGAGTTCAGTTGCCAGTTGCAACTATTATGTGACCCTGCTCTGAACCTCAGAATAGTTACACATATGCCACAAAGGTCCTGAATTACAGCTAAGGGAGACAAGCAGGAGCCAGGCTGGAGGTTCAAATCCATTAATCAGCCCCTAATTCATTATTGTCAGTTGGGGCAGGGCAGGTGTTGTAACTAATTTTGCAACAATGAAAGCACTTAGCAAGTTCAAAAGATCACTAATCAGGAAGCACTAAGGAAGCAGGTGCCAGCTAAAAAAATATTCTGTGACACATTAATCAGCCCCAAATTAATTCAGGTCACTTGAGGCAGGGAAGGTGTGCTTGCGTTGCCACAATAATGTACACTGACTGGACAACCAGAGGGTGCTGTGATGAAACAGAGGGTGGCATGGGTGGGCCAGAGGGTGGCATGAGTAGTCAGAGAGTGGCAGTGGTGACAGAGAGTGGCAGTGATGAAGAAGAGTGTCCCAAACAGGCTGGACACGTAGAAACAACAAGTTCGCGAAACTTGCGACCCGACAGGTAAGTTCGCAATTTGCGACATTGTACAAAACCCTCGCGAACTGGCAGAAACCCGAGCAAACACACAAAAAAAAAATCCGCAAATTCGCGAGGATTCGCGGATTTTGCGGATTGCGAGTTCGCAAATCCGCAAAATTCGTGAACGCGAGATTCGCAAAATTCGCCCATGCTTAATTCTGTTGTTTCATGGGAGTCCACTGGGCCTACTGTTGATTATAGGCCACATGCTTGTGGTTTTACCAGGTCGATGGACACAACTCTGTTCTCCTTTTTACCAGCAAGGGGCGGTAGCACAACTGATCTTGTTCCGGTGACTGCCAAGACAGGTACTGCTTTTCTGTAAGAAGGCCCAAATTCCTTCTTAACCGCGATCTTTTCTCTGACTAGATCCCCAATCTTTGGAATCCAGACAGGCCTTACTGGGGCTGTTGCTGGTGGTGCCTCCTCAGTGGTAGTTGGCTGTTGCTTTAACTTTATGTTGCTTAATGATTTTCTTGTTTCATTCAGTTCTTGTAAAACAGCCAAACGATCCTTTACATCAAAGTGCGTTGTTTCTTCTTGTACCACTGACATCTGACTATCGAGGTCCTGAATACGCATTCTAATTCCGAACAATAGTTCGTATGGGCTGAAACCTTTTAGAGAATTTCTTGGCATGTTGTTAAGACTAGTCTGGACACTTATTAAATGTTTGACCCACCCAGCGCCTGAACCTAATACCTTCGCTGTTATAGATTGCTTTATGTCACGGTTTTTTCTTTCTACCACACTGTTCCCTTCGGGTTGCGACGGACAAGAATACCGCAACCCAATTCCCATGCTGGCCATGGCCTCCTTATAAGCTCGAGAGCTAAAAGCAGGACCTTGATCAGAATGGAACGTGGTAATTGCATATGTGCCGATAAAGACTCGCAAATCTTTTATAACCGTTCTAGCGTCAGCCGAGCGCTGGGGCCACATCCATATGAACCTCGTACAGGAATCAACTGCTACCATGATATATCTATAGTTGCCGTCCCTTTGTAGGTGACCACAGTGGTCCAGGTAAACGCATGCAAATGGTTTATCCGAGATGAGAAGGGGTGTCTGCGCTGGTCGTTTTACTGTTGATACTTTTATCCTTTGGCATATGTCGCATTCTAATACATACTTTTTAGTTTGTATTCTCAAGCGAGGCCACCAATATCTCTGTTTTAATAGTGATATTGTTGCGGAAACGCCAGCGTGTGCAGAAGCAAGCCCTTCGTGTGCCGCTTTGATTAGTCCTAATCTGTGTTCCCTGTTTGGAATTACTCTATCCCCCACTCCAGGGATTCGAGCAAAAGGAACATTATTTGTATCCGTTAAGTACAAGTACTTTTCAGGAAAGCCTTTTAGGAGTGTTTTCTTATCATTTTTTACTGACACACTGACAGCTTGTAGAATATTGCTGTCTATTTTTGTTTGTGACCGAGTTATCGCAGCTACGGAAGCCGTTTGCACAGCTGCCTTCGCGGCTTCATCAGCCAATGAATTCCCTGCAACGTGAACGCCATCACGTTGATGACTCAGTGTATGTATCACGTGAGTCTTTTGTAGTTCTTTCTGTAAAAGAACTACCTGTTCCCAAAGCATTTTATGCTTTATTGTGCCACCTTTTGCATCTTTGAAACCATTTTCCACCCAATTCTGCAAGTATTCATTATAAGATTGTACGCAATAAAAAGAATCGCACACTATTAGTGTGGGGAATTCGCGATCGGTATTTTCTAGCGCCATCTTAAATGCTACTAATTCAGCTCGTTGAGCCGAGCAATCTCCTAGAGATTGTGTTTTGGTGACCATTGGTCTAAATTTACCTTTGTGCCAGCGACCTTTAACAATCGCGCACGCAGCACTGTAAGCTTGCTTACCCCCAACTGCGGGTTGTGCTGATCCGTCAGTATATATAATACTTCCGTATTCTTCGAGAGGCAGGATTTCAATTGGCAGAGGACATTCATATTCATATTGTAAAAATTCCTGTGTTTTTAAGTTAGGATCAAATTCGTAAACTACGTCTGTTGCAGCAAGAGAATTAACCCACTGGATCCATCTCGGATGCAAAGCTTTAGCATTAGGAATGCTTGCTTTAGTTACCGCTTCTAAAGCCGGTATAGGTGTTACGATTATTATTCGTTTACCTTGTGCTAGGGGCCTTTCTTTCGCTACAGCAGTCTGAACCGCAGTTAGAATTTTCTCCGTTGAACTGAATTTTATCTCAGCCTTTGTGTACAAATGTGATTTGTAAGCTATTGGTACCTTTTCTCCATCATTAGAGGTTAGGTACGTGAATCCGCATCTTCCTGGGATGACTCGGATTACAAGATCACGTGTGTTGTCACGTGTATCTAATTTTGTTTTTGCTAACATGTCTGTTTGCATTGATCTCAAAATTTCTGTGTGTTTTTGAGTCCAATTGATTTGTTTAAAATCAGGTTTAATTAGTTCGTAGAGAGGTTTAACCCTCTCTGCGTAATTTAGAATGTAAGTTCTCCCGAAATTCAGAAAACCTAGTATGGATTGTAAATTCTTCAGTGTTTTTGGAGCTTGGAGTACAGCGCACTTCTCTAAGAAGTTGTCCGCTAGGCTTTTTCCCTTCACTTGATAATTCGTACCCTAACAATAGTACTGTCAGATGGGCAATTCGGGACTTTTTAAAGTTGAATTTGTAACCCTCTGCTGCGAACCCAAGTATAATGGTGTTCACTCTTTTCAAGTGAGTATCCAAGTCGTCGTCTGTGAGATAAATATCATCTACGTAAGATAATGCTTCATCATCATAGATTTGTAGTAACTCTGTTACCCTAGCTGAGAATAGTCCTGGGCTGTTCTTGAACCCCTGTGGGAGTCGACAGAATTTTTTCTGTGACCCAAATGCAGAGAAAGCGGTCAAATATCTGCTTTCTGGTGCAATGTTTTGACAAAAGAAACCATTAGAAATGTCTAATGTCGTTTTATATTTTTTCCTAACTATGTTATTCATTAGGGCTGCACTATGCGAGTTTTGTACTGCAAAAGTTTTGCAACATGTATTAAGGTGTCTGTAGTCCAAAACTAGACGATATGAATTGTCTGGCTTGGAGACAGGAAACAAAGGATTGTTCATTTGAGAGGTGCATGTTTCAATCACCCCCTGGTATTCAAGTTGATCTAAGATCTCCCTGACTTGTTTTTTAGCTTCTTGCTTAATGGGATACTGTCGTTGGGCAGTCGGTTCACTTTTTAATTGGATTTTGTGAGGAGGAGAGTCCTCATCCCATCCTACATGATTTTTATATAATGCAGGTGCCTGGGTTACTGCCCATTTCCTTGCATATGTATATTTTTTGTGAATCGGAATGTGATTCGAGAAGGCAGGCATAATCACTTCTTCGCCACGAGGGCACTCCCTGACAAACTCTGGGGGCCAATCTTTTTCAGCTAACAGAAGATCATAGCCTTTTGAGAGTTTATCCCAAAATAGACCCCTTATTTTCCTAGTCTTATCACCCTCTATACGCAATGTTATTTCGTATATTTTATGGGGCTCGCTAAGTCTGGTGTCGGCAGTTTCAACCTGAATGTATTCATTCGTGTCCACTGTCTCCAGATGACTCATCAAGATCTTGCGCGCTATACAGATTTCTGCTGCACTGTCCAACATTGTCAATGCCCACTCCCCGTTTTTCAACTGTGTCCTCAGTATTCTCGGCATGGTTGATTACTCTAATACTGGCTGCCTTCTTTTTCTGAAATTGAGATTTCTTATTTTGAGCAGGTTCCTTGTCTTTGGACTTGGTGTGCTCTCCTGGGTCTGACCGTCCTCTTCTTTCCGAATTCTGTGGAAAAGATCGAGAGGGACGTGTATCAATACTTTGATATCTATCAGGTTTTTTCAGATTATCCCTATTTCTAAGGTTATATCTTTTCTCAGAGCGCTCCCTCTGGGGAGACTGGCGTTCTCGAGTCGGAGTTCTTTCCCTCCGTCGAGGAGACCTTCCTCTGGACTGGAAAACTTTTTCCTTGGGAGTGGATTGTTTATTTCCATCCCAGCTCTTTTTAGGAGTGTTTGAATTATTTTTAATAAATAATTTTTCAGTATTTTCGAGCAGTTGGGGCTTTACTCGTTTCCCACCCAAGCTGTCTCTACCTAATTCTTCATAGCATTTTTCTATGATTTTTGCAAGCTCAACAGGATCTTTTATATCTGTTTCCTTCAACTTCTGGCGGATCGCCACAGATGCTGCTTCTCCTTTAATGTTGGCTAATAATATAGCCGAGACCTGCTTGAAGTCTTTCAGTAATTTCATACCTAGATTTAAAGCGGGCTCTGGACCGAATTCATTTTGAATCTGTTTTAGCACTTCTGGTATTACCGCCATAGACGGAACACCGTGTGTTTTTGTGTAAATGGAAGCAAAGACTGTACCCCAAGTGTCGCAGTCCTCCACGTGTGGTGCGATTCCCATAGGAAGGCAGATTGTCAAGATTCTGTGTTTCTCTATAGGGGTAGTATCAGGAAATACTGCCTATATTTGAGTGATTTTCTGTGCTAACCAGAAAGGAATTTGTTCCCGTTTTACGGGTGTTTTACCAAGACATGACTGTATGTTCTGTGGTGTAATTTTATTAGTGTTCCCCTGATGAGGGGTCAGCTGTGGTACATTAACAGCTGGCTGGACTGTTGCAGTCCGCATTACATATTGGACTAATTGCCTATGTATTTTTATTAATGTTTTTAGCTGTACTAACAGCTCTTCCTTAGACATTTTTACAATGTCCGGATGTGGTGTGTAGCTGGCTAGAACCGGCCACGTTGCTCCTGGTCTACCTAGTGGACCGAGCCTGGTAATGTGATCATTGTGTTTTAGGGCGCCATTAAACCAGAGCAGGTGCTCTTGAAATTTAAGTGGAATTTCAATCTCCTCGAAAGGAGCGTACTCTTCCGGAGGTTTCTCTATTTTGTAATAGTGAAACTCTTTTGTTCTAGCGTTTACCACTGGAAAGTGTATCCATGAATAGAATACCTCTGTCTGCCGATACTCGTGAGCCTCTATCACGAAAATTACTGTACCACCTTGAGGCGTCAGTCCGTTTTCTATAAGTTTTAAAGTTATAGATCTTCTTAAGTGGACCGGGATGATAATAGCTTCCGGGTCTGTGTGTTCGGGACCTTGCTGAGTCGCATCTGCTGCGGCCCCAGTGGTTCCGTTTTCTCCTGGCATTGTAAAAAAAATGCAAGGTTTGCAGAGTAGGTCTCCAAGGAGACAAAGATTAGGTGCACAATATTTTGGAACACTGTATCCTTCAACGTTGAATAAACCAGAGCTTTACATAGGAATCTCTTCCTACTAAGGTCGGGCGGATTTTAACCTTTCACCCACTCCAAACGTCTATTGGAGTATTTACGGGAGAAAGGGGTCTGTGTGAAATATGCACGACTGAGTTACTCTACCGTCTTGCGTTAGTTTATCGCCTTACCAAACGTTTGGGCGCCATGTAGTGTAGTTCCTAGTTTCCCACTAGGCCCTGCGCATTGGAATAACATAAACAGTAGTATCGACGTGGAACTGCAGATATTCCAGGCCTCCACTGACTATGCTAAAGTTAATTGGGTGTGTTACCACCTAGCTCAGAGGTCACTGGAAACTTTCTTCTCTGCATGGGAAGTGATCAGCTTCCCTGGCACAGATAAGAAGGGATTCAGCTTTCCAACAACCGTGCAACATGACAACTTTGCTCCTCAGATCAAGAGTCAATCTCTAGGGTCGTGTGAAACAATAGACATGTATTTCACTCAGTCAGTCTAGTGCAGTTTACTTTCACGAGATGTAGAGAATAGAGAGACGGGCGATTGTCAATAAAGGGTTAACATTTATTGAACAGTCTTTCTTCTCGTACAAGAGAAATGTATTGCCACAATTGCAAGACTTGTTATTATAAAAAGTACGTACAGTAAGATAAGGATTGCGAAATAGAACTGTAAAAGCATTGATATGGTTTCTTAGTCATACAATGGTTTAAAAGTAATAAAACATATATACAGTCATATATACATTAGGCTAAAATACTCAACTGGTGCTTCTAACTACGCCTACCCCAGTGTGCCTGACCTAAGCCTAACACGTGGAAGGGGAGTAAGTAAGTAGCTTTAAGTTAAGTTGGTTTTGCCAAGGTTTGCTTCAAGAATTCTCGTCTAAGGGTTTAGTCAACACCATACCTCTGAATAGAATGATGGAAGTCTGGTATTTCCTTCAGGGGGCACTCAATATCCCAGTCACCCGCGAGGGCAGACCGGAAACGCTGGAGCTGGATTTCTCTGCAGGAGAAAGGCAGCGGCTCTTCTTCAGCGCGTCGGGAGGAGGAGGCGGGGGACAGCGTCCGCGGCAGCTGGAATCTGCTGGGCTTCTTTCGCAGAGGGACGGCTGTTCAGCTCCTAAGCGTACTGCACCATCGTTCGCACTTTAGCAGCGATAATGGTATCAGTAGCTTCACCACCAAGGGACAACAGCAGCAGCGTACTGCCTGCAGCAGCAATGGGATGCACAACAGGGTGCACGGCAGCTTACGACAGCACGACAGCTCTCAGCTCACATTGCTTAAGGCAACGTTGGTAATATTTATACCTGACAGGTGCCGGGTTTGACGCAAGTTTGCTGGACATAAGACGTCAATTAAAGATGTCACTAGGAAGTGATAGTTATCAGTTGCTCATTAGAGTTCCATTACTCAAAACACAGCAAGCGGGGATTTCCAGGTTTGCTGAGTTTTTATCTTGTTGAAGAACTCGGAGTGTTAATCTAGGAATATCAGATAGTGACTTCTGCTCTGTCATTGCACTAATTGGTTGCAAAGAAGTGGCAGAGAACTATGCTGGAATGTGGCTCTGTTCGTGTGAGGCCAGAGATGACTTTTCTGAAAATCGCACTTGAACGGTTATGCCAATATAGGGAATAAATGGATTTATAGCCGAATAGGGGCATAAGGTCGCAGTATCGATCAGGAACCTAGATAAACACGCAACAATCCTTGGTGTTTTGCTGGGAGTGTACAATGTTCCGTTGCCTGCTTGTTTCTTCCTTAAGGTCCACAATTAGTGTATTCATTATCTCTGGAAGCTTTTCTAAGTTGAGCAATACAGGACTGCAGCCATAGCCCTCCTGTTTGACTGTTGGTATTGTGTTTGCCTGAGCTCTGTGGATCCGAGAATTCAAATGTTCTAGCTTGGAATCTTTTCCTGAAATCAGGCCTGCAACTGTTTGTAGAATGTTTGTTTGAACGTCCAGGTTGTCTGACTGCATTATTGCAGCATTTGCCATTGAGGTCAGAGCATCATTAATTAATGCTAAATGTTTTCAAGTATGGGCAGCTTCTGCTCCGTTTCTTTTTCCGCAACCCCTCTAAGAGGGCTAGGGATCAGACGATCATTGTCATGTGCAGGGCCACTATGGTTTGAGGAATAGATTTCTGATGTTTCTAGTGGTTCTGCATTTTCACTTTTTATTTGAACGATGATTATACTGGCCCCGTTGGCTCCGTTAACTCCTTTAGCTCCATTCGCTCCATTAGCTGTGAGGCCTGTTTGCATGTCCCATAATCGTTGAATTGCTGAATTGTGTGGGCTATTATGACTAGACATGACTGGTGCTGTAGTTGTTTGTGCTGTTATGCTCCCCCGAACCATGATTATTTCTGGCGAGAGTGGGATAGGCAGGGGTCTAGGTGAGTGGGGTCCTAAAGTGGGTGGGCTTGCAATACTGATGGTTTGTCCTTAACGTGGTGAATGTGGCGTTATAGGGAGCAGAAATTCCCTTATGTCTCTATTGCTTTTTTCTAGAGCTGAGACTGAGACTGTTCTTGTTAGCCGAGGGCTCATGTGGATTGGGAGCCTTTCCTAAAGGAGTTGCAGACGTTAGTATTGGAGCTGAAAGCGAATCTGTTTGCTCGGCCTTCAGGGGGCCATCCTTAGGACTTGACCCCAATTTTGAAATCCCTCTGCCCGAAGGGTAGAGCATTTTTACTTTTTGTCGTCTTGCTGACCTATGGGGGCGAGGCTTCTCTTGATGTTGTAGCAGGTTTAAGTTTCTTGTTCTCATGTTTGTAATTGCACTAACGACGTGTAAGTCTCTGAGCACGGTAATTATTGTGCTTAGATTCTTAGATGCTACTTATGCTGCTTTGGACATGTTGAATACTGCCATGTGGCTCGTCCGAGATCAAATGGCGTTTGCAGTTTTCAGCTGAACAAAAGACAAGAAAGATGCTTCGTAATTCTGGCCTTTGGAAACAGTATTTGTAAGTATTTGTCAGTATTTATTACTTCCACCACGCTGGTAGCGTAGTTCATGTCCCCAGCGTTGCAGTGGGGTTAATGATCACCACTGTGCTGGAGAAGTGACAGGCAGCTCCCTCCAAGCTACCCCCGCGCTGAAGCGAGGGATTTGCAGGGGGTTTTGCGGCTCCAGCCACGCTAGATGGGTCCTGGTGGAAGAGGGATCGCAATCCGCCAGAAGAGCAGCCAAGTGGATCAAGGAGGAGCACCGCGACCAAGCAGAGATGCGGCCCCCCCAGTCCTGATAGCACGTTGGAAGGGCGGGCGTTGAGCAGCGGCTAGCGGCACCTGCGCGATTGAGTTAGAAGTTGCTGTGTTACGTTACAGGTTTCCGCGTTGGGCAAGCCGGGGGCGGCGGCGGCTCCTGCGGCAGCTCCTGCAGCGCCTGTGATCTTCGGCGCACAAGAACGGTGTCAGCGGGATCCCTCAGTCAACAAGCCGCTGAGCCATGGCACTCCAGGGGGGAAGGAGCACTCTGGCGCTCCAGCACCCAACCCCCGGCACCACCACCTGCACCCATACCGCCAGAGCACGACAACGGGCCTCCAGCCCAGGCAACAGGCAACAGGTAAGGCAACAGGTAAGGCGTGGCGAGGCGAGACGCTCCCTCTGCTCTCTCTGCACTCTGCGACCCTTCGAATGTCTGTGAAAGAAGCCGTTTGTTGGCGATATCCATGTATGCAGATGACATGGTCTTGTACGTGAGGGAACCAGCACAATATTTGGAGCAATTAATCAGAGAGTATATCCGATTTGAGTGGTATTTTGGCCTAGCCATTTATTGGATTAAGTCAACAGTATTCTCACTTGCAGAATGCACCGAGCAATTTGAGCTCGGCTACCTCCTAGAGTGGACTGCAAATCCTGTTAAGTATCTAGGGGTCTGGATACACAGGGATCCACAGAAAGTTATACAGTCCAATTATGGTACAGCAATATCTAAGCTTAAGGACCAGGTGGCCCGGTGGATAAGGCTACCTCTGACGTTTGCTGACAGGGTCGCACTGATTAAAATGGTGGTACTACCGTCATTTTTGTATTTGTTTGTAAATGTATCTATTCTCGCACACCACCTTTTTGCTACATTGCGGTCCTTGCTGATTACTCTAGCATGGGGGGGTAAGAAGCCATGGGTTAAATAGGAGACTTTAATGAGACCATATGCGATGGGCGGCTTCACAGGGCCTTACATGCACCTATATTATCTATATGCACAGGCGCAATACGCATTTTACTGGCAAAATGCACCGCCATTCACTCCGCATGTTGCGGTTGAGGCTGGGGCCGTACACCCACTACCTTTAAAAGCAATGATAGTAAATACACACACAGTGTTCGAGCATGACGAGATTGACACAGTACAGTGTACAACGCATGCATGGCAAAACTTGAGGAGGCGTGCTCAGGGACTTCCGCTGTATGCACCAGCTATGCCATTACTGCATCATATGGCGATCTCTGTGACAGGCGAAACTGGCTCCTTTAGGGTGTTGCACAATGCCGGGATGCGAACTATGGGGGATGTGTTTCTTGGTGGAACGTTTATTCGCTTGCAGGATTTCATAAAAATGAGGAGAATGCTGCTATGTCAACATTTATTTACACTAGGCTAAGATCTGCCATGCAAGCTCTATATCCATGTTTTCCGAAGGAACTCTCAACCCTAGGGGCTTTGCAACTCATTTACACTGTGCAAACCAAAATTAAATTAGTTTCACGTTTATACTCTGCCTCGCAACTAGATGAAGGTAGTGGTGCAACGAGCTCTAGGGACTAATGGAATGCTATCCTGCCACGGCCACATACGGAAGAAGAGTGGAGGAATGCTGTGGGCTGACAGGTCGTTTTGCGATTAGTGGCAATCTCAAACTTATCCATTATAAATACGTTCATCAGATGTATTATACACTAGCACAACTTCATAAATATGGTTTGAGGGAATCACATTGCTGTAGAAGGTGTGGTGTTGATAACCCTGATTTTGTACATTTAGCATGGATGTGTCCAAAAGTGGCAGATTTCTGGGGAAAGGTTTTGACAGCCTTAACGGAAATGGTGGGTGAATCAATCGAATGTGATATGAAGATATGCCTGCTTGGTAATGTAATGAAGTTTAAGTCGAGTAATCGAAAATTGGTGGCTATGACTATACAGCTGGCTAAACGTAGAGTTGCATTAAATTGGGATGGTAGGCCGGCGCCCAAACTGTCACAATCGTTGCATGATGTTGCCTATTGTCGTGATCAACTCACCTGTTATGCAGAGGAGCTACCAAGTGCCTCCAGACCGCTGGATGTTTGGGGTCCCTTCACTGCCCACATGTTAAATCATACTGCCGACTGTTGATCTTCAATTTGTGGATAAAGAAGGTATTGATGGATTGGGCTGACTATCTGATCGCATGTTGCATTCCGCCTATCTACTGATTTTGCTGATCAAGGCCGTGTTTGGGGTACAAACTGTATTCATAATGAACAGCTGCATTGTTGTTTATGTTTGAAAATGTATAAATAAAAACACAACAACAAAAAAATTATCGATGAATTACCCTTTTGGTCCTTGGGGAGAAACAGAGGAGGATACGCTCTTCCATAATGTCAATCATTAGAGCTTGAGTCTGAAAGAGGGCAAACCTATTACAGGTGCCAACCTGGAGAAAGGATTCTTCTGAGAGTTGGTATTATTTGTTACACTTGAGCCGCAAAGCTCACCACTTAGGTGCCTGTGAACAACAGCCTTGTGGCAGTGTCCTTATCTGATGATGTCTCGCTTGTTGTCAGAGAGCACTCCTATGGCGAGGTGAGGATATATAACCGTTTATAATCACACAACCCCACTCAAAAGAGAATGCACGGGGGCGTGGCTTGCGCGCCGCTGCAGCATGGCGTGTCGCGCTTGAGCTCCAAGGCGATTGAGGCCCGTTGGAGATTATCATCAGCTTTCTGACTGCCCCTTTTCAACGGAACAGCGTTTCTATGAGGCGGAATATGCAGGGAGACGTTTGACTGCATTTTCGGTGATTTCCGCCGACAGCTGAATGTCTTTCCCGTCAAGCTGCTGTGACGCTCAGTTTCCTCACGGGCGGCCGCCATTTTCCCGCTTGTGACAGAGCCGGCATTCCTCTTCAGAAGTGCCGCTTTGGATACATTCTTGCCGGTTGTGCTGGATATCCAGGACATTTGACCTACGGTGCCTGCAGTTGGTAACATTTTTTCTTTTTTCTGCTCTTTGTGCTGCTTGGCTGGATATTATGTTGCCCACGCTCTGATTTCCTCAGTGCAGATCTCTGTTGCTGGCGCTGCTTTTTTCTCACGATGTCTTTGCTGTGACCTCTTGCTTTATATGAGGCTCTACTATACAATTTTGTGCCTGCACTTCATATAAGTCCGCCACTGTCATTTATTTGGCGCTCCTTACGCTCAGTGTGCTGTATTTCACTTTTTTTGGTGTGGACTATGCAGTTTCTGTCCTCTTCTTTTCCTCAAGTGGCTGTGTATTTTTCTTGGGGACTGTTACTTCATGGCTGCAATTATGGGCCGTTCCTCAACTAATAAAGACTCAAAAGATGTTGGCACCTCGCTTAAAAGACTTAAGCCATTGCACAAACCTCTCTAACTAGATAGCTGTATATTTATTGCAATATGTATTTCCAAGAGCCCAGCAGACAGCTGAAGTAAGCAGGCCAATCCGAATAAAATGATGGGCGCAGAAAAAATGACAAACCATCATGAGGATCCAACAACGCCACAGACAATGACAAAGAGCTGGCCCAGGGCGGAACTGAGACGTAAAATATGAATTCAAATCAGAAAAGACTCCTGGACCCTGACCCACAATCGTTTCAGTCAGCATAACCACCACCAAGGATTACCATTCTAGGAGACTAGAAGAGACCATTAAACATATGTCTACAAAAATGGAACCACAAGCAGTGAAACTTTTCACACTAAAATCTGAGGTCTGGAAGGAAATGGGCAAAGGAAAAAGAACAGAGGTCCAGCATGCAGCAAATAATTGAGGAAACACCCTAAAGAAAACCATAATCACCACCACAAATAGTATGTAAGCCAGGAGATACATGAAGTTCCATTAGCCCAAAAAGGTGGATTTTCTTTCAGATGAGAGAAGCCACTCGGAAGGAAGGGGGGACCTTCTAAACTGTTAAGAAAGATTCGGATACATTCTCCCGGAACCTGAACTTCAAACCAATCAAGTACGTGTCTGCGAATGCAAAAGAAACCCACAGAACCGAAACAACATTGTTGGGCGTCTTGAGATTCACTCACTCTAGTAGTGACAAGCTTCATCATCATCGGGCTCATCGTGGCTGCTAAAATCCAGGGTGGTCTAGACCATACTCAAGGTAGATCTTTGTATATATACTCTTTTTTAAATAGTGACTGGGGATTAATATTAAAAATTACTCATCCACGCCCAGGTATCCTTTTATTAACAGGGTGGATGGACACCATAAAAATAATTATACTAATGATAATTATAGGAATAGGCAATCAAGGAGTACAATGGTCCTATGACGCTCAGCTTGCCAACATGTTTCTGCCCAATTCTTAGGGCCAACATTGACCCCAGGCATTCATCAGGACAAAAAGAAAATCCAGGATGAAAATAGTTTGTGATTATCCTCACAGGTGTATGGGTGTTTACTTACTTTGTAAGGCATTCTTGACCTGGAGGGCCCACTTTCTGCCCCCTTGTGGCATATGTATTTCGACCAGATATTATATCATGCTAGTATGATATGTGTGAGTAAATCGATTTACGAGTGTAAATTGCAGCCGTAAATTTGCTCTCAGAAATCATACTATTTTCATGCCTAAGTAAAACTGACTTGTGAACATGATTTTAGTATTGGGCCCTACTTGTGATATTCATTGACTACACCACCTTGCCTCTCATAAGTGGTACCCTTTAAATATTAAACAACGTGACATCAGTTGCGTTGATGCACCACAACAGTGTCTCCCGACTGCTCTTGGGAAAATTGGAGAGTGGTGAAACGCTGTAAGGTTTGTGAAATCGCATCCAGCGGAACATATTTACAAAAACATGCCAAATTTGTTCCGAGAGGTGCCAGATTTCTGAGGGTGAATTTAGCGATTTCATAATTCTGTGAAGTGTTTTACCCCTCACTACTGCCGATTTGCACAGTGAACCGGTTCTAAACTATTGCAAGAAGCCATGGCCTCTCAAGCAATGAATGGATGCACAGCTGCACGCAACCTGGATCTGATACATATTAACATCTGCAAGCAAGCTTTCGGAATGTAGACGTGGAACAAATAAATATTTGAATCTGGCTTCCTGATGCAGATCAGACATCTCTCGGTTCCTATGCTATTTGTTCATCTATTTCCAGTCCCTGAAGAAGGCTGCCAGTGTTCTGCATTATGTGCCTAATAGTGTATAATTAAAAGATGCACTGCTATACTGTCTCTAAATAAATGTATTAACATAAAGTCATTATTATTATTATTATTATTACTATTATTTTTGGCACTCCATTCACATAGTCCTAGAAAGACACCACCCTGCATGATTCAAAGTTTTAACACGACGCGAGGATGTCGAACTACTGAAGCCATCAGTCAGGTCACATAACCTTTTGGTTAGCGCCCCCTCTCTTGCACCTTATCTTAGTTTTGTTACTTTCCCTTATCACAGGTTCCTACTAACCAAGTTTAGGTTTAACCTGATACATTACTACCTAGGCTCTTTTAAGTGTTGGCAGAAGCCAGACCTAGCGCCACCTTGCAGTTGCGATGATTTTTCGGTGCAGGACACAATGCACTTTGTCATGTTTTGTAGCTTCTATAATGAGCAGAGGAAAAAATACTTGCTCCCTACCCTAAAAGAAGCGGGTTTTACACAGGTACGCCCGGCGCTGCTTCATTTACAGCTTCTGACAAATCCCCGCACAACCTTCTGCATTGCTAATTTTTTAGTGGCTGCAGCTAGGGTGAAAGCTGCTGGTCAAATTTCGCCTTAGCAATTTTTAAGGGTTATCTGGTTTTATTTTGACATGAAATGTATTTGCATTTTCTTAATTTTGTATATAGTATTTTTTAAATGCGTATCTAGTCTGATGTTTTTTAGGATAACGTTGGGTTATGTATGTATTTTATGTCATGTTCTATTGTCTTTTTGTTTCTTTGTATGACTTGGAATAAGTCGAAAAAAGATATCCTGACTGACTAACACTTGGTGTCAGCAGTGGTAGTTGGGAGCCGCACGCGGTAATGGACCCTGCAATTCCAGGTGCTACATATGGCTCTACATTCTGGCTCGGAAATACATGCCATGAACTGGGAAGGAAATAATGGCTGGAATGGATGACTCAGGTCGGTAGCTTCGCATCCAGTGACCTGGGAATGAGGGTGTTGCTGGCTAAATGTGTCAGTAGCTGGGTTATGGTAGTTGAAATAGTTCAACAAGTGTTTGGAAAAATAAATCCCAGAATTTCTTGCTAGTGCGCTTTTCAAGTGTATATTTTTCAAGTGATATTGTGAAGGGTTATGTCCTGTTCAGTGACCTGTTATTGCTTCAAACGTCATCCATACTACTATTATAAAGAGAGAACTGTGTCCTTTGAGCCAGGTAAACTCAAAAAGTACACCACCAATCGCAACACCCAATACAGCGTTGGAAAGGGGGGGTCCTGTAGATGGACATAGGCTATAAAAAAATAAAAATAAACGTTATTTAAAAAATAAACAATAAAAAAAGTAGTCCAGAAGAAGTAGCGCCGGCCGTGTGCGCTAACAACGTGGACGTGCGTGCTGACATCATCTAGCGCGGGGAGGAGCGGCGGACAGCAGCAGTGAAGTCGGCCTGAGATACATGAAGCGCGGGGAGGAGCGGAATGTGTGCGGCTCAGAGAAGCGATGGGAGGAGGCGGAACGAGGAGCAGTGAAGTCGGGCTGATGGGAGGAGGCAGAACGAGGAGCGGTGAAGTCGGGCTGATGTGACGAGGCGGAACGAGGAGCGGTGAAGTCGGGCTGATGGGAGGAGGTGGAACAAGGAGCGGTGAAATCGGGCTGATGTGACGAGGCGGAACGAGGAGCGGTGAAGTCAGGCCGAGGTAGGTGAAGCGGGGGAGCGCTGGGAGGAGGCGGAACGTGTGCGGCTCAGTGAAGTGCTGGGAGGAGGTGGAACGTGTGGGGCTGAGTGAAGCGCGGGGAGGAGTGGAAATGTCGTGGCGGGTGGGGGCCAGGGTGGGAGTGCACTCAAGCCTGAAATGCTGCCCCCAGCCCCCTTCTACCCCGGGCATCGCTGGGGCGGGCTGCTAGTTGTGATATAAATAGAGAGTGATGTCAAAAACAGGAGCCCTCGTGAAAAACGCTCTTAACAGAACAAATGGGCCCCATCTTTTGCGGCCTACAGCGGCCGTAGCGGGCACCGGGCCTTTCCCTGTTGGGCCGGAGGGGTGGGAGCCGGTTTTGTGGCCATAAGGGCCGTTTTTTTCACTGCAGGCCGGTATTGCAGCAGTACTGCAATATCCGCCCCCTGTAACAAAAGCGGGAGGAGTGCTTTCCACTAGCTGGTCGAGCCGCAATCTGCCAGGGCTGGTTGCTGTTCCCAGTCCGGCCCTGATAGCCAAGGCTGAACAATGTCAGTTACTGCCCGCTTCGGAATCTTTCGAGAACACGCATGTTCTTGAATGCGGACATCAACCCTCATATCGTCATTGAAGCCAGGCCAAATGCAAACAAACTTTGGTGACAAAATTCGAGGAAGATGCTGCAACGGTATGCCTCATACCTAATCATTCTATTGGGATGACCCAGCTGGAGGAATGAACAACAATCATTGGAGGGACAGAATGGGGCTGTGGAAAGAGAGGATGTACACATGAAGACTTGCACATGGGGTGTTGGGAGTAGGGCTGTGTATGGAAGTTCATGGCAACGCAGGTGGTCGTTTGATATTCATAGGACAAGTGTAACCCCTAGAGAGATGTTCACCGTACAGATGGCTAGGAAGAGATGTTTAAGTGCCCTATGGGCTGTTGAGAGATATTCTTTTTAAAACATTTTTTTTTATTGTCACAAAGGGAAACACCAATACATTATTCATTATTACATAGCACAACATAAAATAACATAGCCAGTAGCAATACTAGTAATAATACATTCTAGTTCATATCTGCATCTTTACAGAAAATAAATAGATAAACATAAATATCCCTTCTATGTATAGAGGGCAGCCACACAGTCTATGTCATTCCATATCATCGTTAAAAATAAAAATAAAAACACATTCCAACTTCTTTCCAACCCCACCCTAGGTTAATCATTAAATCATAGTGTCTGCCTTCCTTTATTCTTGAAAGATACCCCAAATTGCTCTAGTACTTTTGGCACCTTCAATACAGCTCCATATAGAGTCACATTCCATTACTGAGGGAGGTTTAGGTGATACCCAAGCTCTGGCTATAGCAAGCCGAGCCGCCACCAACATAATTGAAATTATACGTGTATGTCCAAAGCTATCCTCCATGTAACCCAACATAATTTCAGTCGCTGATAAAACCTAATCACCACCTAGTCTCAGCTTCATGACATGAGATATCTTCTGCCAGAATATTCATAAATCAGGGCAAGTAACAACCATAAGCATGAAGATGGCTGCATACAATCCGCCTTTGGGGCATTTACTGTGATCCCCTCCCTGTTCCCCTCCCTGTCTTCCCCCTCTTATGGTGACCTAGCCTGACCTCGTCAGCGCCGGTCGCTCAACCCGCCGCATGGCTCCTGCTGAAGTCACCCGGTCCCCCTGCTGCCACCACCGCTCATATTTGCCGCCTTTTTCCCGCCGTGTTTCCTGTGCTGAGGTGCCCCTGATTGTGTCCTCTGCAATTTGGTCATCGTAGTTGCCTTTTTTTCCACTGTATCTCTTCTACTGCTGTGCCCCTGATTGTGTCCTCTGCATTTAGCCCCCTGTCTTGTGTTTTCGTACTTGTGCCTGTGCCCCTGATTTTGTCCTCCTGCTCTAGCTCTTCTAGCCCCTTTCCCCGCTGTTACACCCCGCTCCCTGCCGCTGCTCCCCCGCGGCCCGCCCCCTCCCCTTCTGTTCCCTCGACCCTCTCCCATTCGCCACCCCACTCCCACCTCCCAGCTGCTCCTCCCTCCTCTTGCCCCCCCCCACTCTCCACTCCGATTGGGTGCCGAAGGCGCGCCAAAGGCAAGCCCGTCTGCGCCCGTCTGCGCCCATCCGCGCCTGGCCCGCGCCCACCCTCCCGATGCCGCCACCCTCAACGCACTCAATGCTGGCCGCAACCCTGCCTGCTACCGAGCCACCCTGAAACGAACCTACGGACCCTTTACCTGCAAAGCCTGCCGCTTCACCTGCTTCCGAACCTGCACCGCACCCGCAAAGGCGAGCACCAGCAACAACCACCTCAAGTGCATCTTGCTCAACGCCCGCTCCATCCACAGACACGCCGTGGAACTCTGGAACCTCCTCGACACAACCTCACCAGACATCGCCTTCCTCACGGAATCCTGGATAATCGCCTCCTCAGCCCCCGCCATCGCCATCCCGGACGGGTACAAGATCACCAGGAGGGACCGCGTCAACCAGACCGGAGGAGGCATCGCCATCGTACACAAGAACACCATCCACATCACGACCCACTCAGACGACACCTCACCGCCGCTGAACACCTCCACTTCCAGATACACACCGACCCCAAGACGACCCTCAGAGGCACCCTCATCTACAGACCCCTGGGACCACGCACACAATTCAGCGAAGACATCGCAGACTTCATCAGCCCTCACGTCCTCCCCTCCACCGACTACATCCTCCTAGGGGACTTCAACTTCCACCTGGAGAACAACAACAACACCAACTCCACCACCCTGCTGGACAACCTCGCCAACCTCGGACTCAAGCAACTGGTGAACACCCCCACCCACTACGCCGGCCACACGCTTGACCCTGTCTTCTCCTCCAACAAGTACATCTCCTTTAGCCACTCCACCGGACTTCATTGGATGGACCACAGCTGCGTCCACTTCAGCTTCAGAAGAACCACGACCCACCACCACCAGCAACAGGTTCCTCACAGGAGCTGGAACAAGATCACCGCCGACCAATTCACCACCTGCCTCAGCCAGAACCCTCCCGCCAGCGTAACGGACCCCAACGAAGCAGCCAGCAACCTCACACAGTGGATCACCAACTGCACAGACAACCTCGCACCACTGAAGACCCCTAACAGCAGACCCGGCAGCAAGAAAGCCTCCTGGTTCACCGATGAACGCTAGAATTCCAAGAAGAACTGCTGCACCCTCGAGAAAGACTGGAGCAACAACCAGACCACATACAACATGACTGCCCTCAAGCACGCCTCCCGCAAACACCACCAGCTGATCTGCACCACCAAGAAGACAGCATTCAAGGAACGACTGGGCAACAACGCCCACAACAGCAAGGAACTCTTCAGCATTGTCAAAGAGCTCTCCAACCCCAGCGCCGGAAACAACTACATCACTCCCTCGCAAGACCTCTGCGACTCACTCGCCTCGTTCTTCCACAGAAAGATCACCGACATACACAACAGCTTCGGCGCACAGACCACGCACCCAACCAACGAGCCAACGCCCCCACCACCACCCTCTGCGCCTGGACTCCGGTCAGCACCGAAGACACCACCCGCATGATGAACACCATCCAGTCCGGACCACCAACCGACCCCTGCCCCACCACATCTTCAACAAAGCCGAATCCATCATCGCATCCCAACTCCGGGACATCATCAACACCTCCTTCACCACTGTCACCTTCCCGGAGAGCTGGAAGCACGCCGAGCTCAGCGCCGTCCTGAAGAAACCAACAGCGGACCCCACCGACCTCAAGAACTACCGTCCCATCTCGCTCCTCCCTTTTCCAGCCAAGGTAATCGAGAAGACCGTCAACAGTCAGCTTGCCGCCTTCCTCAAGACGAACGGATCCCTCGACCACTCGCAGTCCGGCTTCCGAGCCAACCACAGCACCAAGACCGCCCTCATCGCAGCCACAGACGACATCAGATCCCTGCTCAACAACGGGGAAACAGCAGCCCTTATCCTCCTGGACCTCTCCGCAGCATTCGACACGGTCTGCCACCGCACCCTAGTGCAACGCCTCAACAACACCGGAATCCAAGAGAAGGCACTGGAATGGATCATCTCATTCCTCACCGGAAGAACCCAGAGGGTCCGCCTGCCCCCATTCAGATCCGAGGCCACCGAAGTCATCTGCGGCGTTCCACAATGATCATCACTCAGCCCCACCCTCTTCAATGTCTACATGAGCCCCCTCGCCGCCATCGCACGCCAACACAACCTCAACATCATCTCTTATGCCGACAACACCCAGCTGATCCTCTCCCTCACGAACGACCCCGCCACCGCCAAAACCAGCCTACACGAAGGGATGAAAGACGTCGCCAAGAGGATGAAGAACAGCCGCTTGAAACTGAACTCAGACAAGACGGAAGACCTCATCCTGGGATCATCGCCCTATGCCTGGGACGACTCCTTGTGGCCCCCTGCCCTGGGCACCGCTCCCAAGCCAACCGACCACGCACGTAACCTGGGCTTCATCCTGGACTCCTCCCTCTCGATGACCAGACAAGTCAACGCCGTCTCTTCGTCATGCTTTAACACCCTGCGTATGCTCCGAAAGATCTTCCGGTGGATCCCCACCGAAACAAGGAAGACGGTCACCGAGGCACTCGTCACCAGGCGACTGGACTACGGAAACACCCTCTACGCCGGAACCACAGCCAAACTTCAGAAAAGACTCCAACGCATCCAGAACGCCTCCGCACGACTCATCCTGGACATCCCCCGACACAGCCACATCTCCGGACACCTGAGAGACCTGCACTGGCTCCGCGTCAGCAAGAGGATCACGTTCAGACTCCTCACCCACGCACACAACAGAGCCACCACCGGAGGAAGATCCTTCTCCTACCTGGCTGCCAAGACATGGAACTTCCTCCCCATCCACCTCCGACTGACCCAGGACCTCCTTTCCTTCAGGAAGCAACTCAAGACCTGGCTCTTCGAGCAGTAGCAGACCCCCCCCCACCCCGGGGCCTTGAGACCCTTCCGGGTGAGTAGCGCGCTATACAAATGCTATGATTGATTGATTGATAGCAATCCTCTCTGGAGTATAGTAAAATGTGCAGATTGTACGGAACTGCTGAAATCTTAAACTAGCAGAATGTATCAATCTGCCAATAGTACCCAACGCAGTCTCAATTACTTCAGACAGGACATTTATCCCCGGGGTCTCGCTTCATTTTGCTGCCAACTTTTCACACCCATTCGTTCAAAACTGACCCAGTCATCGATACATTATACTAATGGCCGATCTCTGATTCTCGCCATACTAACACTCCCATACTCCAGATCGTGAGAGCTTTAAGAATGCCTGGTGTCTCATAATCTGAAGGTATTTAAAGAACATCTGGCGGGGAATGTCAAATACAAGCTGCAGACTTTCAAATGACCGAAAACCATTATGGTCAAACAGGTGGACCAGTTGGTCAATGCCATAGATTGCCCACCACCTACCCACCAAATCCTGAAATACCTCCGGCAGCATTGGATTACCCCATAAGGGGAGATTGTCATGGAAGAGAGAGATAGAGCACTTGGCTATAATCCCCTGCCATATATATATACACTATCCCTGATGGTCTTAAACCGAATCAGTTTAAACTATTTATGGTAATTAACTCTATATAGAAACATTTGACTGTCGGATCCTTAAACCAACAGATGCCAAAAATATTATTTTTCAGGGTTCAAAAGGGTACGAAGCCGCCGGACAAACGCAGCCCAGTAGTACGTTTTAAAATCCGGGTGCTCTAGCCCCCCTTGATTAAACGGAAGTTTCATTAAACCTATAGCCCATTGCAACTTTTTATGCCCTAAATAAAGCTACTCAGCAACCCATCCAGGGTCCTAAAAAAGGAATTGGTAATACGCAAAGGGATTGACCTGAATAGATACAAAAACTTTGGGAGCACCTTAATTTTTACACCTCCCCATTATGCTAATAGGCAATTTATGCCAGCTTCTCAATTGCTAAGTTACAGCTTCCAACAGTGGGTCATAGTTTAATGCAGGAATGAACTCAATCTTTGGAGAAATGCGTACCCCTAAATAGGTAGCTGTAGCGCAGACCCCTAAAATAGGTTGTTCCACCTGGAAGTTAAGAAGCACTTGCATCTTCTCCACATTCAATCAATAACCTGTAATGTGGCCACATTTATTTGCTTCAGCTTCTATAGCATCCAATGCAGGTGCAGGATCAGTGGTAAAGACGGCTATGTCATCCGCATAAGCAGTGACTTTGAGATGGCTCTCCCCTGTAGCTAGAGGGGATATCTGTACATTATTCTTCAGTGCCCTAATAAATGGCTCAATGTATAACGCAAAAAGGAGAAGGGAAAGAGGGCAGCCTTGTCTACACCAGATTGGGAAGGGAGATGTTTGTAAACTGGCATAATACAGTTTAGCCTAGGGCTTACTGTACAAGGTTTGTACCCATTTACTGTATCTCCCTCTAAGGCCAAATAATGAAAGTATTGCCCACAGAAAATCTCAAGCCACCCGGTCAAAGGCCTTTTCGGCATCTAGCAGAACCATGCCCAGCCTCAGCACTGATTTCCTAGCTAAATCAAAAGCCACCACTGCAGTGATGACATGAGCTGTGGTGTCTCTGCCCTGTATAGAGCCATGCTGCTGTGTAGGAAATAAGCTGGGCATCGTAGGAGGCAACCGGGTGGCTAAAAAGTTTGTGAAAATCTCGACATCTAAATTTATAAGGCATAGCAGCCGGTAAGAGCTACACTCCTCAGGCGGCTTTCTTTTTTTCAAGAAAAAAACGATATTTGTCCTATTCCATGACTTCGGAGCCTGACCCTCTGATCCAGTAAGTTGAATGACCGCCCCCAGGAGAGGAACAAAAGCATTTTTAAAAGCCTTATAAAACTCAGCTGGAAATGAATCTTCCCTAGCCGCTTTCTCCCGATGTTAACCCAGATATTACCCCCCTGATTTCCTCATGCATGATTTCCTGTTCCAGCAAGGCTGCATCCTCTTCACAAAAAGACGGCAATTTGCTCCCCCTTAGATGTTTCTGAAGTCCTCCCTCATTTGCCCCTACCTTTAGTATCTAAAGTTTCTGATAAAAGACAGAAAATTGCTCAGCTATTGCTTTTGGGTGCGTATATAGTATGCCGTTTTCCCCATTAATAGCTTTTATCAATGTTTTAGCTCAATTATCTGCTAGCTGATGGGAAAGTACCTTCCCAATTCGGTCCCCATATTCATATTGTAACGATCTATGCTTATTGTAACTTGTCACAACCTTCTCCCTAAAAGACCTGCTTATTGCCAGTCGCTCACCTATTAAAGAGTTATACAACAAATCCTGATCTAGGGCACCATGCCGGATTGCATCTGCGTGGCGAAGTTCACTTGCTAATAATGTTTGAAGTGCAGCTCTATCCGCAGTATACCACACCCTTTTATGGCGCCACATGTATTTCTGGATAATTCCCCTAATGTACGCCTTCACTGCGTCCCACACTACACAAGGGGTAGCTATCCCCATATTATTCTCAAGGAAGTCCGCAAGTTTTTGATGGGTAAAAACGAAGTAGTCGCTATCAGAAAGTAAGTAACACTGGAATGAAAAAGACTGTTGGATTTTAATCCCGATCGTGACCTGGAAGGATAGTAAAATGGGATTATGATCAAAGACGATCCTAGGGCATACTTCCAGCCAAGCTATTGATAGTATTTTATCCGAAACCCAAGCCATATCTATTCTCAAGCACTGTCTGTGCGGGGCAGAATAGTAAGTATACCCAGGAGCCTCTGCGTGTAGTGAACACCCAGCATCATTTAAGGAGTGCAGCCGCCACAGTTCAAGAATCGAAACTCTCACCTTCCCCATTCTCAGAGTGGCTGCTCGACTTGAGGAATCAATAGCATAATTCATAACACAATTAAAATCCCCCATAATTAGGTGCTCCCTATGCCAGTCTTGTAATTCTAAACTGAATAAGTAAAAAAACGCAGGGTCATCGACATTAAGTCTGTAATTTTAACAAAAAACATACTTCAACCTCTTAATTTCAAGCTGCACCCATCTCCCTCGCTGGTCAGCCAGCATCTTAAGGACTCTATGATCTAATGACTTGCAGACCATTATAGCAGTTCCCCTTATTGGAGCACTCTGGGAAGTGTAGATGATTGTTTGATACCCCAGATGTTTAAATAAGCCTCGATCTTTATAAGCTACTTGAGTCTCTGTAAGAAGCAACATATGGCCTGTATGCTTTCAGCTCCTCCCAAACTAGCTGGCGCTTAACTTCATTATTTAGGCCTGACACATTCCAGGCCATACATTTTATCAGAGCCATAATTATTGATAGTCTATGCTCCTGCCGCTTCCAAGTACTTTAACAATTACTCCCCTATCTATCTTCAGACCTCCTTTGTGTCCCCTAACCTTGCTACCTACCCCACTCCTTTCCTTCCTATGTGATCCCTTTGTGACCTTTTCCCCTATGCCCCCCTCATGTACCCCCTGCTCCCCTCATTCCCCCATACCATCAAGAAGGAATCATCCTTCTTATATGCTGCCATATGATTGGCAGCTATCAGCCCACAGTACACCCCGGGCTGCCCACCGTTCACCCACCACTGAAGTGCCCAATTGGCAAGAGTGGAAAAACAATCCAGAATCGAAATTGCAGTAAGAAAAACAAAATAAAAGGTAAAAAGCATTCCAATTATCAATAGAGTCCTTTTCCAAAGAAGAGAGAAAAACAAAAAAGAAAGCATGCAAAAAAATGCTATTGTCTTGGGCTTCTAAGACCTTTTAGGTAAGTCTGGGCAATGAACTCCGTTGCGCTCGCAGAGTTTGCAGAGTGTTCTACACTCTGCGTTACGCGGCGCTCGTGGAGTTCTGAAAAACTCGCTCGTGTTCGACAACATCAAGGTGGCGAGCACGGGCGAGGAAAATCCACCTCCCGGCGAGATTTTTCCTCGTTCGCGATCGTCAACATCAAATTGGCGAGCATGGAAAATCAACCTCCCGGTGAGATTTCTCAACGCTGGCGGTCAGACTTCTCATTGCGAGTGATCACGTATGCTTGCGGCTCGATTTGAGAAAGCTCCGTTTCGGGTAAAAATCTACTTGAGCAGCAGAAAGGAAGAAGCGTCCACCTGCACTGTGCATGGTGCTGTTTGTGATGATTGCACAGTGCAGACAAGCACCTGGCACTGAAAATCACAGCGAACAGCATTTATCTCATGCACTTCGCTGCTCGCGGGGCTCCGCGTAGCGCAGCGGAACTCCACGAACTCTGCGCAGGCTTACTTTTAGGGGCCCCTTCCAACTGCCATTGGCTTAAAGCTTGCTTGGCTTCTTGATCCATGAGGAAGAACTGCCAATGTCTGCCTTTTATGGCCTTTAGTCAGACCGGCTCTTGTAAGAAGAACCGAGCGCCCTCTGCCTTTAAGGGATCAATAATCTGCCTCAATTTCCACCGTCTATCCATGGTGGCTCCACACAGGTCTGATCTAACAAAGATAGAGAGGGTGTCGAATGCTACAGGACTACAAGGGCGAGCTTTAATGGATTTTGCATGTCTTAATAAGAAGTTACCAAAACAGATCAACAGAGGTCTAGAATAGCGAGGGTTTGGCTTATGCAGGAATATTGGCAGTCTATGCGCTCGCTGAATTTGGCAGTCCCAATCCCAGTCCGCCAGATCTGGGAAGGCCTTTTGAAGTAGTTGGACAACGTAGGTGCGCATGTCAGAGCCCTCCTTGCCTTCTGGGACCTCAAACAGCCTTAAGTTATGCCGACGCTGACAGTTTTCCAGATACTCTATCTTCGTTCGCATAGCCGATATCTGCTCGTCATGGCTGTGTTAAATTATGATTGTTGTAGTAGAAGTCTCTTATGTATTAGCGATCCGTTATTGCAACTCCTCGATATCTCTCGTTAGTGCCCCCACCTTGCTTGTCACCTCAGTTAGAGAATGCGGAATGCTGAGGTTATCAGCCATAGCCTGCACATAATGTTCTTGTGCCTCCATCTTTTGATCCTTCAGTGCCTGCAATATTAAAGAGAGTGATGGCTCCTTGCTGCTTGGAGTATCCTTTAGCAGTTTGTTCTCACCAGAAGCCTCCCCAGCAAGATTGAAATTCCCTGGGAGCTCCGGTGTATCAGGGGTTTGTGCCTGAGAGGCAGGCAGGGCAGGTATGTCTAACCGGGGGCCCGGAAGTGAGCTAGATAGATCCCTTGAAACACCAACTGAAGTCTTATGGTCCAAGCCTAATCCCAAGACCGAGCCTGATATCCGTGAGATTATAGATTTCACTACCCCTTTGATTGAACCCATTTGCGCAGGGGGATGGCATCTACGGTGATCTTTTTGCAGGCACTGAGGCTGTTATGTTGATTGCTACCATGCAGAGACTCTATGCCTTCTTTCCAGGGTTTGCATGACTTAGATTTACCCTTCTTTCTTCCTGAAGGTGAGCTTGAGCCCGAACCTTTACGCATCTTTGATTTGACCAAACCCAGCAAGGGGGAAGTATCAGAGCCTAATCCCAAGGCAGATAATGAGCAGTTATTGGCCTCTTGAGCCTCATATGTTGTGAGCCTTTCATGTCTACCTGGTTTAGCCAGCAGCAGTTCCTGGATGGTTGTTTGTGTTAGGAGTCAGGTCCTTACTAGAACCGTCCACCCCAGCGTTACCTCTCTCCTGGCCACTCTGGGCTGTTAACAATGCCTCCCTCCGGTCGCCTGAGTCGGGTCGTCTATCCTGATGAGCCCTGGGGCTGTGGAGAGAGAGGATGTACACATGAAGACTTGTACATGGGGTGTTGGGAGTAGGGCTAAGTATGGAAGTTCATGGCAATGCAGGTGGTCGTTTGATATTCACAGGAAAAGTGTAACCCCTGGAGAGATGTTCACCATACAGATGGCTAGGAAGAGATGTTTAAGTGCCCTATGGGCTGTTGAAATATATTCTTTTTAAAACACACCAATACCTTCTTGATCTTGCTCTAAGTCCTCCGTTATTTCAAGTCTGAGTGGAGACTCCCCTTGGCTCCCCGCCATGCCTGTACGTCCTGCCTAAGTTGCCCCCATTAATGTGTTAATAATTTTAACACCCACCGTCGACTCTGTAACATTGCTGGCAGAAAACAAGTCTGCAGCCTTTCCTGACTGCTTGTAAAACAACAGTTGATGGACAGAATGCAGAACAATGTCATACATTCACCCCAGTACAGAGATCTGGGCCTAAATCCATCGTTTTTTTGCACTCCACACCACCCCAGTTCAGACATGGCATATGCAAATCAGCCTTGACCCTGTGCCTCATGGGAACAGTCCAGCCCGAACTGCTAAGCCATATCTTTCCTGGACCGGAATCAAGCATCCTAGGACCAGTTTATGGCTATCAGCCGTCTTCAGCCAGGATAGCTTGACTCCAGTGGTGTGGAGAGCATGGGACTCACGTCTGAGCATACCCATCCCACTCGGGGTGACAAAATGCAAAACAACAGTTGATGGACAGAATGCAGAACAATGTCATACATTCACCCCAGTACAGAGATCTGGGCCTAAATCCATCGTTTTTTTGCACTCCACACCACCCCAGTTCAGACATGGCCATATGCAAATCAGCCTTGACCCTGTGCCTCATGTTATGTTATGTTATGTTATCCGGGTTTATTAAGCGCACAGATGCCCCAGCAAAGCGGCGTCCTGGTGCTAGAACAGAACAGAAAACCGGACAGAAAGAAAAAAACGCAACACAACAACAGCAGAACTAAGGTGCTAAGGGGAAGAGGAAGGTTGTGACAGCCTTCCTGAAAGCAAGGAGCCCCTCGATGGCACGAATATGGACAGACAAGGAGTTCCATAGCTTGGCGGCAAGGACTCGGAAGGAGCGTCCACCAATCCTAGATCTCCTAAAACGAGGAACTGTGGCAAGGTGGAGAGCAGAGGACCTCAGAGAGCGAGCTGGGACGTAGGGAGAGATAAGTTGCTGCAGAATCTGAGGGGACGAAAGTTTAAGGATTTTGAAAGTCAAAATCAAAGATTTAACTTTATTCTCTGTGCCACCGGGAGCCAATGGAGATTGTAAATGGTTTTCCTAGCTGAGCAAAATTTGGGCAAGCCAACCAGAGCCCTGGCGGCAGCGTTCTGGACGCGTTGAAGACGAGAGAGCTCGGCCTGATTGACTCCAAGAAAAAGAGAGCTAGCATAATCTAACTTAGACAGGATCATGGCTTGCACGATAAGTTGACGGGTGGGAGCGTCAAAGTATTTAAAGGTGGACCGAAGTTGACGCAAGATCCCAAAGCAAGATGCAGCAGTCTTTTTAGTATGGATGGAGAAGCTCAATTGGGAGTCAAACCACAACCCAAGATTTTTAACTTCAGTAACGGGGATAGGGGTAGGGCCGAGCTCATGAGGCCACCAGCTATCGCCCCACAGATGAGTTTGTTTCCCCACAATGAGCACCTCGGTTTTCTTAGCGTTCAATTGCAGGAAATTGTCATTCATCCAGTGGGCCACGGATATAAGTCCCTCACGGAACTTAGCTGCCTCAAGATCGGAAGCCCCACTAATCGCAACCGCCAGCTGAGTGTCGCCTGCGTAGGACACGATGGAGAGGTTCCCACGCATGGAGACATCAGCTAGCGGCTGAACATAAAGATTAAATAAGGTGGGGCTTAGAGCCGATCCCTGTGGAACTCCCTGGGCAATCGCATGTGGTTTAGATTCGAAGGGGGGAGTGATGACCCTGAAGGAGCGATCAGATAGAAAAGATCTGAACCATTCAAGAGCCAACTTATCCACCCCAGCCTCAACCAGACGTTGGAGTAAAATGTCGTGGGAGACAGTGTCGAAGGCGGCACTTAGATCGAGAAGCACAAGTGCCGCCGTGTGACCCGATTCCTCCAACATGCGAAGATGTTCAGCCATATACAGGAGCGCAGTCTCGGTACTGTGACCGGGCCTAAAGCCATTCTGCGTGGGATCTAAAATATTCGCAGAATGCAGATGGTTTGCTAGAATGGTGTTAACATGAGCCTCAGTCAGTTTGGCAGCCCATGGGAGGAGAGAAATGGGATGATAGTTTTCAGCTTTTTTGGGGTCTAGAGCAGGTTTCTTCAGAATAGGAATTACCTGCGCCTGTTTCCAGGCACAAGGTACAGTGCCCGAGGACAGAGACAAATTAATAAGCTTACAAAGCGGAGGAAAGCAAAAAGAGGAAGATTCTCTGAATTGTGAGGGCCGCAGGGGATCTTTCGGGGAGCCTGATTTCACTCTAATAACAAGTTTGTCGAACTCCTCCATAGAAAGCTCCGGAAGATGGGATAACGAAATGGAGGTTTTAGGAGTGGCTGTGATACACTGCCGAGAGCCTGTAGAGCTGGGAAAAGCTCGATAAATACCTTCCACTTTATTAATAAAAAAGACCGCCAAATCCTCGCAATGGGAGGAAGAACAGATCGCTGTAGTAGAAGTCCTACAGGTGGCAAGATCTTTCAATGCTTTGAAAATAAGTTTACTAGGGTTAGTGCTAGCACTGAACTCACGAGAGAAATAAGAGGCCCGGGCCCTACAGATGGCTCTATGATATTTCTTGATGGGGGCGCTGTTCATGGGAACAGTCCAGCCCGAACTGCCAAGCCATATCTTTCCTGGACCGGAATCAAGCATCCTAGGACCGGTTTCTGGCTATCAGCCGTCTTCAGCCAGGATAGCTTGACTCCAGTGGTGTGGAGAGCATGGGACTCACGTCTGAGCATACCCATCCCATTTCCTGACTGCAGCAGCTTTATTACAGGCGAGGAGCCTCCTTCGCTGTGGTCCCCCCCAGCGCTCCTAATTCTGTTTCCTGCGCTCTCCCTAACGGTGCCGCTCCTCCCGACGTAACTGAGGATCTAGCTGCTCGGCTTCCCTTCACAGCAGTTTTCGGTGGAGCCATCTCTTTGCCGCAGGAGAGAGCCGGGGAGCCTGCCAGACCAGACCAATAGATTCCTGGCGAGTGGGAGCCAGCAGTCCAGAAGGCAAGTTGAATTAAGAACAAAAGTCAACTGGCAGTCCTCGTTGCTTAAGCGAGCATTTGTTCTTGAGACCCATGGGCAAGTCCCTTTCAACTCACTCTTGTTTCTTTTCCCCGCTATGCTTCATTCTCGTTTCCCTCTCTTGCCGTCATTCCGCTATGCCGCTTTCATGCTGTCTACATGGAGAGGACGGGAGATGCTCCCGGTGCCTGCGAGCAGAGGCGGCGTCAGTCCATCATCTTCCTTCCATTTCGGGCTGTTGAAAGATGTTCAAATGACAGGCTAAGCTTGGAGAGAGATGTTTATAGAAGAGGTGGAGGCTGTGGAATGATGTACATGGGAGAACCTGGACATGCTGAGACAAGTTAAGAGTATACAGAGGCTTAGAAGAGGTATTCATGGGAAATGTTAATGTAAGAGACTTGCCTTCTGAGGCAAGACACAGAATTGAGAGAGATGTTCATTGGACAAGGGCTGAGGAGACCTGCTCCTCGGACTCGTTAGCCTATGAAGAGATGGTCGCAAAACAAGTGCTATGAAAGAATATTCTTACTGGGAAGGGGCTGTGAAAAAACTGCAGTCAGAAGTATGTGGAGATGGTCTAATCGGCATAATGTTCTTTTAGAAGGAATTGGTGCCTATCCACAGCAGGTTGGTCTGCTGATACGGATTCTGTTATTGGTAATGGTACCCTTTTTACTGCGACCGATACAGTATGATGTCTGATCCTCGCCACTACCCTTGGGCCCTGAGTGTTTGTCTCGACTGTGGCAAAAATGCCAGCCCCATTTACACCCTGGGTGCTAATGCAGACCAACATTTTCAAGCCAAACACTGTAGCTCAATCAATCAGTCATTTGTTAAGTGCACTACATACCCGCGAGGGTCTCAAGGTGCTGGGGTGGGGAGGTGGGGGCCACTACTGTTCGAACAGCCAGGTCTTTGGTGTCCTCCTGAAGGTCAGCAGTTCTTGGGTCTGTCGTAGACTCAGCACGCAACCTGGGCTTCATCCTGGACTCCTCCCTCTTGATGACCAGACAAGTCAACGCCGTCTCCTCATCATGCTTTCACACCCTACGCATGCTTCGCAAGATCTTCCGATGGATCCCAACCGAAACCAGGAAGACGGTCACCCAGGCCCTCGTCACCAGCCGATTGGACTACGGAAACACCCTCTACGCCGGAACCACAGCCAAGCTACGGAAAAAACTCCAACGCATCCAGAACGCCTCCGCCCGACTCATCCTGGACATCCCCAGACGCAGCCACATCTCCGGCCACCTGAGGGACCTACACTGGCTGCCCGTCAACAAGAGGATCACGTTCAGACTCCTCACCCACGCACATAAGTCTCTACACGACCTGGGCCCCAAGTACCTCAACGACCGCCTGACCTTCTACATGCCCACCCGCCGGCTACGGTCCACTAGCCTCGCCCTCGCCGCCGTATCACGCATCCGAAGAGCTACCGCCAGAGGCAGATCCTTCTCCTACCTGGCGGCCAAGACATGGAACTCCCTCCCCATCCACCTTCGGATGACCCAGGACCATCTCGCCTTCAGGAGACAACTCAAGACCTGGCTGTTCGAGCAGTAGCGGACCCCTTCCCCTAAGCGCCTTGAGACCCTTCCGGGTGAGTAGTGCGCTATACAAATGTTATGATTGATTGATTGATTGATTGATTGGGAGGGTGTTCCATATCTTGGCGGCGAGGTGGGAGAAGGATCTCCCGCCGGTGGTTATTCTTCTGATGCGCGGGACGGTGGCGAGTGAGAGGTCGGCGGAGCGTAGCTGGCGGTTGGGGGTGTAGAAGGAGAGCCGTCTGTTGAGGTAGGCTGGGTCGGTCTTGTGGAGTGCCTTGTGTGCGTTGATGAGGAGCTTGAAGGATATCCTCTTGTTGATGGGGAGCCAGTGCAGGTTTCTCAGGTGGGGGGTGATGTGGCCGTGTCGTGGTACATCGAGGATCAGTTGTGCCGAGGGGTTTTGGATACGTTGTAGTCGATTGATGAGCTTGGTCGGGGCTCCCACATAGAGGGCGCCTAGCATGCCAAGCCTGACACTCTTATAGTGGCCCACAGTTACCTTTGGGCTCTCTCCGATACCGTCACCCCACACAGTGATAGCTCCTGAAATACTGCCTTTACCTGCCTAAAATGACAGCCACAACAAACCCTCCTCCGTCTCTCCTGACCTTATCTCATTCCTCCCCCAAGCCCCCACCCCTCCCAACTCTACTCTTCTCCACTTTCCTGCTACTGACCTTTGCCCTCACCGATCCTGGCCCTTTGTCCCCACCCTGTTCGTCTGTGAATTTTTCTCTCGTCAATTGAGATCAAGCTATTTTTTCTGATGCCCGATGGAGCTACCTGGTTTAGCTATAGGGGAGATGGGCCGTGGATTCCCTCCTTGGTCGTCACCTACCCAGTAGGTCTTTAGACAGACTTCCTTTTGTGTCTCTCCTGTCGTCTCTTCCCGCATCCTCCCTCTATTTCTGCCTCTCCTTCTTTCCTCTCTCAATGTGTTGAGACTGAACTATTTTGTCTGATGCCCGATGGAGCTACCTGGTTTAGCTATAGGGGAGATGGGCCGTGGATTCCCTCCTTGGTCGTCACCTAACCAGTCGGTCTTTAGACAGACTTCCTTTCGTCTCTCCTTGTTGTCTCTTCCCTATCCTCCCTTTCTCACCTCCCCTGCCCCTCCACTACTTTTCTCTCTCCTTTCTCTCCTCTCCTAATGTTTTGCCTATTTTTTAATGTATGTGTAATTGTTGATCTTTTTCAGTTACATTGTTGATTCTCATGTAAAGTGCTCTGATACCTTCGGGTCTAGCCAGCGCTATATTAAACACTTTAAATAAATAAGTAAAATAAATACATTTCTTGTATCTGTGTGGATCCATTTGTAGATCTTGCGGAGCATGCGGGGGGTGTTGAAGCAGGAGGAGGAGACGGCGTTGACTAGCTTGGTCATTGAGAGAGTTGAGTTGAGGATGATTCTCAGGTTGCGTGCGTGGTCGGTGGGGGTCGGGGCTGGGCCCAGTGCCGTTGGCCACCAAGAGTCGTCCCAGGCTGACGGGTTGGAGCCAAGGATGAGGAACTCCGTCTTGTCCGAGTTCAGCTTCAGACGGTTGATCTTCATCCAGTCGCGATGGCCTTTATTCCTTCATGTTATGCTATGTTATGTTATGTTAATAACCTTTTATATAGCGCACGTACACCCAGAGGTTTCAGGGCGCTGACTAGCAGAACCCCAGGTGGATAAAAGGATTATGCCTAGGCCTGAGTGAAAAGCCAGGTCTTAATCTGTTTCCTAAACATTAAGAGGTCAGTGCAAGAGCGGATCTCCAGAGGGAGGGAATTCCAGAATCTGGAAGCAAGGGTCGCAAACCTGCGTCCTCCCTGGCATTGGAGTTTGAAAGAGGAGGTTGGTTTTTGGTGGTGATGGGGTCCTTGGTGAGGGAGAGGATCAGTTGAGTGTGGTCGGCATAGGAGATTATGTTGAGGCCGTGCTGTCGGGCAAAATGTGCAAGCGGGCCATGTAAATGTTGAACAGTGTCGGGCTGAGGGAGGATCCTTGGGGTACGCCGCAGATGATCTCGAAGGCTTCGGAACGGAACGGGGGAGGTTTACGCTCTGGGTGCTACCAGAGAGGAAGGAGGTGGTCCATTTCAGAGCCTTGTCTCAGATCCCTGTGGCGTGGCGGCGTGCCCGTAGTGTGCGGTGGCAGACGGTGTTGAAGGCGGCAGAGAGGTCTAGGAGGATGAGTGCTGCAGTCTCCCTGTTGTCTAGCAGGGTCCTGATGTCGTCGGTGGCAGCGATAAGGGCGGTCTTGGTGCTGTGGTTGCTGCAGAACCCTGACTGGGAAGGGTCCAGGATTCTGTTTTCTTCCAGGTATGGGGTTAGCTGTCTGTTAACAATTTTCTCGATGACCTTGGCCAGAAAGGGGAGCAGAGAGATGGGTCGGAAGTTCTTGAGGTCTCTTGGGTCTGCCTTGGGTTTTTTGAGTAGGGCGTAGATCTCAGCGTGTTTCCAGCTCTCTGGGAAGGTTGCGGTCTCAAGGGAGAGATTAATGACGTTGCGTAGGTGGGGTGCGATGGAGCTGCTTGGTTTGTTGAAGACGTGGTGCGGGAATGGGTCTGATGGAGAGCCTGAGTGGATTGTGCTCATGGTCTTGATGGTGTCATCGACACTCACGCTGGTCCCGGCTAGCAAGGGGACATGGTCGATGGTGTGCGGAGGGTCTTTTGTGTTGCTGTCTGTTGGTCTTAAAGCGGTCATGAATGTCTGCTATCTTGCGGTGGAAGAAGGTGGCGAGGGAGTCGCACAGGGCTTGTGACGGCGGGATGTCGTTGGTGTTGGAGCTGGGGTTGGAGAGTTCCTTCACGATGTTGAAGAACTGCTTGCTGTCATGTGCGTTGTTGTCGAGGCGGTCTTTGAAGGAGGTCTTCTTGGCAGCCCTGATGAGGTGGTGGTGGTTGCGGACGGCGTCCTTGTGTGCTGCGTGGCTGTCCGGAGTTTTTTCACTGTGCCATTTCTTCTCTAGTTTCCGGTAGGCTTGCTTGGCATCTAGGAGTTCTGCGGTGAACCAGCTGGCCCTCTTGCTGGTGTCTCTGTGGGGGGGTTTCTTCAACGGGGCGAGGGTTTTGGCACAGTCCTCGATCCAGCGTTTGAGGTTGTGGGCAACGAAGTCGGTGTTGGAGGGTTCGGTGGGTAGGCTGAGAGCGAGGTTTGCATGTGGTTGGTCTTCTGTGATTTGGCTCCAGCGGCGGCGGGGGTTCTGTTGGGTGCGGTGGTGTGTGGTGAGTTTCTGGAAGGCGAAGTGGAGGCAGCGGTGGTCGATCCAGAGGAGGTTGGTGGTGTGGCTGATGGAGACGTGCAGGCTTGAGGAGAAGTCGGGGTCGAGCGTGAGGCCGGCGGAGTGGGTGGGCACTGAAAAAACAAATAAAGCTAAAGGCCTGGTGAAGACATCAATTTGTGCATTTGTTCACACTGGTGGACTTGTATTTCTGAGGAAAAGTGCATTCCTCTGGGACAGGGGTGTGATGCGGTGTTCTCCAGAGTGCCTCTGATTGGTTACTTAAGTTACCCTCTCTCCTTTTTATCAACCTCCTTTCACCGCCCTCATCCATCGCAGCAGCAACAGGAACTGTAAATTCTATCCCATTTATGCAGAAAACAGAATCAGTTTGCAAGTGAATCACAAAACCAGTAAACTGAAATGTCCAGCTTATTTGCTAAAGGACAGTCTGCTCATGTAGTGCAGCGCTGGCAACCATCCAGAAACTACACGTCATGCAGAGCGTGTCAGGCCCCAGAAGGCATTGGTCCAGCGCACAGAAGGGAGCTTAGGGATAGATACATTTCTCACCTAATCTCTAGAAAAAAATTCACTTGTTTCTTGAACACCACATGAGATAAAGGTTCGCTCGTAAGTACTGATACATTGTTTAAAGTGCATGCCGTGAGAACATTTTACAAGGTAGGCGACTGCGTGGCCACTTAGGGAAAGAGGCAAATTTCCCATTTCGCTATGAAGGAGTAGGCAGCCTACAAGCCGCACTGCATGATAGCATCAAAGGGGGTCTACAGAATGCTTGACAACGGCCACAGTACTTCATGGTGTACGGTTTGCACACTACAGGGGCCCTGTATGGTGGTATGTGTCAAGCAGGAGTTTGAGTTTGTGCTATGCAAAACTACAAAAAACAGCTGAATGGCAGGGCCCCGTGTGCCGTTGAGTTATATTCCCTCGCAGACACTAGTATAGAAGCCTGACGACTTCTGCTTTGCCGGTGCTGGTCCTACTGTATCCGTGTACCTGACTGCCAACACCATAGACCAGCTCCACCTTTACTTGGCGGAATGGAGCGGACTCGTCTGGCCAGCCCTGCAGCGAGATTGATTCAGGGACTGACCTGCACTATCGATATCCCAGATTGCGTTCAGTTCATCAGATGAATGTGCAGGCAGCAGCAGAGGCTGCACAGAAAGAGGTGGCAGGGAGTACGAGGGAAGCAGGGTAGTACCGACCCACAGAAAGACGAAATGAAACGCTGGCTCTGTCCAAGAGTCGAGTCTAGGGAACCCGACAAAAATGTTTGGGGTGGGGGCATGGTTGCTTTTTTTAACTCAAGAGTACAAAAAGTCTTCCCTTATGTAACTGAATGTAAGAAATTACACTGTGAGCCATTGCCCGGCATTTTAACACGTTGTGCTCTATCTTACCAGCTTACACGCTGGTCTCAGACCCCAGTACTTCCAGCGACATCTGTTACGAAGGAAAGAGTTCTGATAATGTGAGGACATCACCACTGCTGTCGCAGCAGATCTGCTGAGTCAGCAGAAAAGCAGCCGCTTCTACACTATATGTCATTATGATACGAATAAAGAGTGATGTCAAAAACAGGAGCACAAGGGGAAAAATGCACCTAACAAGATAAACTACAGCCCAGACCTAAAAAAAGTATTCCTAAACAATGCATGAAAATGAGCAAAGCATATGTTCAGGAGTAGTTGGCCAGTGCACTCATGGAGGGCTAAAGACCAGAAGAGGCATGTGCATGCCCCTGACAAATGCAGAGAGCACAAACTGGAGAGACAATCGTGTCAGCATATGGAAAGCCTAGGGGCTGGCTGGAAGCCTCATAGCAGATACAGCATGTCTCGGTTTGAGGCAGCGCATGCGCGCCGTTTAGAGTTGAGACCTAAAAAGAGTAAATATACAAAGAGCTTCCTGGAATACGGTCGAGCCTATCCTGGCTTTTAGCAGCCAGGATGAACCTGATAATGAAGCATGTTACTACGACAGTGAGTGAGGGTTGTATATACTAAGAAAAGCTTTTCTCTCTCCTGTCTCTCAAGACACCCAGCAACGTTTTTTTGGTTCTGTAGGTTTCTTTTGCATTGACAGTGGGGTAGTTTAGTGGCTTGAAGTCCACCAGACAATACTAGAAGGATGAATTCATATGCAGACAGGAAGATGAAGCATGTCAATTGGACATAGATACACCTGCAAACTAAATTCCGGATAGAAATATGAAAACAATATTATAAAGGGGCATTCAGGAGCAATGGCAGGAACATCCAGCATATGGACATGCTTGTGTATATTGAGGAGCTTCATTCTGAAATGAGGTACGGTAAAGGAGGATCATATTGTATCAAGCACACCACCAAAACCCATGCAGTCAAAGACTGCTCGAGTCACAAAGGGACAGGAATTGCAATAGAGTAAAGTGTACCCTGGAATAGTGGTATACAGCATTCACTCATCTAAAAAAGTACCAGAATTCCCCAGTTTTCCTTGGCTCAAATTCTGGTGGCAGTAGGACTCAGTCCATCTGTTCTGTTGACAAGCACTTTGGAGCACTGAGGAAATGCTTCACTCATGCAGGTATTTAACACTCTGATATCACCTTTTGTACGTTAACTCTTACGTTGGGAGTAGTTCTCTCGGGTTTTTAGAATCCCTTAAATATTCCTGGAATTCTAAAACATGTTTACACTTCTAGTACTCTTCCAATTCACAGGACTTCATTTGGAATTTTCACAAGTAACTTTATTTTTCTGGGATAATATTTTCTCACTTTGCCTGGATCCCCAATAAATTTAGGGATGATATCTTACCTTACCCACACTGGACAGGCACTTGCCCTAACAATTACCCCTCTTTGTGCAAGGTGTCCTACCTAGAAGCACCTTCTTTCCACAACAATAAATGTAGGGCAGTGGAAATTGACCATGCCCATGCCATTGGATTTACTGAAACAGATTGAGGTGACTTACGGCAGGCAATTTCTCTCCTGCAATTGGAAGTAATTCCTTCTGTCGGCTTTCCGAATGTTGAGTGGTGAGCATGGAGCACGGCTGTTGGGGCAGCTCTAGTACAGTGTGAAAAATTGGGAAATTGTTTGTAATATACATATTTGTGTGATGACACTATAGACATAAATATGTTCCAAAGCATTTTTGAACGGCAGTGTGGTCTATGCACAGTTTTCAAGTAGTGTCTGTACTACCTGGTAAATAGTGATTGGTAGACTTAACAGTTTGTGAGCTTCTGAAGTTGTTATATTGGTGGGTTTTTATGGTTTTATAATTTCCATACGAATAAAGATTCTCCATAAGATTTTTTTTTTTAATCCACAAAGATGTGTTTTGCTACATTTGTGGTGATTAGGCTTTTTGGCACATATTTAACTTAATTCAAAAAAGATGAAAAGTATTATTACTTGCGCTTTTTGATACATATTTCACTTAATTCAATAAAGACGAGTCGTTGTGGTAGTTAGGGTTCTGTAACTTAATGTAACAAATATGTGCCAAAAACATAAAAACAACGACAATGTATGAGGGAGCACAACTTTGCAAAAGTGGATTCTCTTGTTCAGACACAGGTCTGTGAGAACGACATGTGCGAAACCATGTGTGAATTCGCAGTGAAATAGTTACTTTCACATTAAGCACTTTTGGGACAGTGATGAATGATAATCACTTTATTATTGAGTTTTGTCTTGAAACTGTTTCTAATACATTTCAGTGGCGCAATATGGTTTTAGGCCTTTATGATACACTTGAATGATGACGACATGGAGAATTACTTGTTGGGAAAATTGGTTGCTTGCCAAAAACACATTATGGGATTAATGTTGTTAGAGCTGGCATGAAGCATCCCATGCTCTCCTTCGCCTTTTAAGCAGAGCCAAGATGTTGTTATTCATTTATTTTATCATTCCCAAACCTTAATAAAGAGTTGTACAGTGAATACAAAGACAATATGGATCTAAACCAATGATCAAGATTTGGTAAATACAGCATAAAAGTAGTCTGAGTAAAAGCACTCCCTGGATGGGTGCAAGAGAGTGCACCATGATCCTTACAATTAGGAGAGAGCATTATATGAAAGCACTCAGTACTCTCAGAACCCACATCAAAGCAGCAAAGGCAGGCAACATAAACAGTGGACATCAAAGGAAAAAAATAGCTATAGACAAGGAGACAAGAGAGGACGCACATGAATATTTCTTCAGTTTGAGGGCCTTATGACCTTGAGATAAAGATGTGATTAATGATCAGACGAAAGTCATGTGTGAAACTGTCAGACACCGCTCAGGGGGAGCAGTTTCATAAGCAAACACCAGACAAAGCACAGATTTAATCACATGGCAATATTTCTGTTTTGTAAATAAACGTTCTAGTTGTGTGCGCCTTCTACATGCTACGGGTATCCGCTTTCCCATGCAACACTATTGCACATGGCCACCTCTCTTTGCATCTGCCTAAGTAAAGACTATTTGGTCTTTTTGATAAGCTCCACCCACAGCCAGAACATACAAAACACAGTTTAAACTTACTACTCTTGTCAAATAAGCCAGCAAAGAATGCCATGTGTCTACTGCAGAAATCCCCACCAAACCAAAAAATGTTAAAAGTGACTTTCTTTGTCACTGTCTTGTAGGCATACCTCCTGATCTGAGGGTCCTTCACATATGTTTTTTAAACCTCGCACCTGCACTCTTGCCCCATCACTGAACTATGTGGTGAAGTGCTGGGTATACACATTCATGGGGGTCTTAAGAAGAATTACCACAGCACAAAAAATTCAGATGAGACACCGCTGATACGAACCACACTTTTTGATGAGATGCATCAGCTAGGATGGCCAGTGTAAGGACTAGTACTAGGATGGAAATTAAAGACTGCACCCTCGTAATTGGTGACCTCAGGGATGCTCATCAAATGCACAGTAGAAATTTTAGTCACTGAACAACCTTGCTGAACAAAAACATAAGACGAATGTATTCCAGCTAACAGTTACAGAAACCGTCCCGCCCAAATCACCCACCTGCTTCAAACATGCCCCCAATGACTAGCCAACAGTAAGGGAATTTCACACCTCATTCCCATTTCATTAATTTACTTGCAGCTCAGATGAGCTGTACACTAAATACATAGACATGTTACTCATTTAATTGCACTTCTTAGCATTTCACATGAATTTACTTTCCAAAGAGGATTTTTCTGGCACAAAAATGTTTCTCTAAAGCATAAGAATGATTGGTGGAATGCTTGCAAAAGTTTCAGACACTGGTGATTACTTGGCCTGCATCTCACTTCTTTGCTTTTTGACCACTATGCTGCTGCAAGTAGGAACTAACCTTATGCCAAAACTGGCCATGCTGTGCTCCAGCACAAACATCCTGGATATCTACCACCTGAAAGAGAATAAATCCTACCCTCTGCTGTTTCTGAGCTTTCTTGACCTTATTCGTGTGGTGTCAATTGAGTCCTGGGGCACAGCGAGTAGAAGTCCCACATCTGGGCATTGCATCACACTCAGGGGTGTAGCTTGGTCTTTAAGACTGGGGGGGGGGGGGGTGGGAGGGGGTTGTGATCTTCAGATTTTATAACAATCACACTGGCATATCATGTTAACTATTATATGTGGAGCAGTGAATGAGAGGGGCATAAGGACCAATGGATCCTCCCCCGCCCCACCCCACCACCCCGTGGCACTCCCTCCACGGGCCACTACTGAGAATATGTGTTTTTGTCTGAGTGAGTATATAAAAATGTATCCCATGTGAAATCGGACAGACAGCTCACCATACCCGACTGAAAGCTCCTATACCCAACTATTTACTAAAAAATATATTTATTAGGGGGTGTAACACCCCAAACACCCTCCTTGAAGCTACGCACCTGATCACACTTAGGGCATAAAGTTGAAAAAAACACAAGTGATAGGTGGGATATTTGCAAACATCTCACCCACTGATTATTGCTTGGGGCCACATTCCAGCCATTACTGTTTGCACTCCCTTTGCCACGCTAGATAGGGGTCAGACCTTATGCAAATCAGAAAAGTTCCTACACTAAGAAGAATAGTTCATTCTGAAATGTGAGGCCATGGTCCATCTGAAAATTGAAACAATTATGACAAACAGTACTCGTTGTTTCAGTAGCGTAGACAAATGTAAATGTTTCAAAACGGTCTGCTAAAGTAATCAATGGCTGCCCACAGAGAATCTAAATGACAATGTATTTATATTGATCTAAAATAGCCCTTTCCTAAGGGTTCCTACACGTTATCAGACATGGTAAGTGAGGCCCCAGGAGATGCAGGGATTTAGCCAGGATCACAACACATTCAAATGCAAAAGGAAAACCTAGAACTCGTTTCTACCTTCACAAACAAATTAAGGGCTAGATAGACCACAGCTCTTAAATTGACTGGTTTTGTCACAAATTCTCAAGAAAAAGTGGAAAATGATGACAAATTAGACTTGGTCATGAAGAAGGCTGATAAAATAAGCAAACTAGGTAGGCAGAGTCATACTTTTCTGTCATCACTTTCCATTTTCGTTGCTTATATTTTTCAAGCATATTGAAAGAAACCATGGCATATCTACAGTCAGTCAGTACTGTTAAAATGCACATCACTACACCATGCCTCCCCTAAAGCAAAGTACTTGACTAAGCCAGCCAGCGAGGCTAATGTATACCTTATGGTAATAATCTGCCCAAAGTCCAGTTCATAGTTGTTCACTTGAGCAATAAAGATGGCCGCCACAGCCTCATAGAGAGCAGTTCCGTCCATGTTGATCGTTGCTCCGACTGGCAGCACAAACCTGGCAACTCTTCGGTCGATGTGATTATTCTCCAGCAAACACTTGAAGGTTATAGGCAAAGTGGCGGAGCTGCAAGAGACAATAACACGAAGCACTTAAAACAATACTTTACTGCTAGAAGTAATATTTACAAGAAACTCAAGCGTGGACTCCTGCCACACATGGTGGAATTTAATAGCTCACTTGGCTGCCATTTTGTTCGCTCTCTCTAGTGAAAGGCTCTTTTCTACTTCGTTAAGTTTTGCAAATACTGCTGGAAGCAGATCAGGACATTGCACAGAGTTGCCAACCATAACAAGATGATGGAAAACACGCTCGGTTTCTGGATTTAAAAATTACTGAAGATTTGCTCTGTTATTTTCTGCATTATCCTCGGTGGGCTTGCTCCAAATGTGTATTGCTTTGAGTTTAATGAGTTTAACTTACGCCAGAACATGTCAATAACAAAAGTAAAAAGGAAACATAATCTAAAAACTTTGGGCTAGGGTCAGCGAGTAATTGGGCGATCTACACCTGTATTTACACTCAAGCCCCAGGGGTTATGGTATTACAGAAACTGGCCGCCCCCTTCTATGCTAATGAGCACAACTCTGTCTCCTGTGGGGCACAGCAAGGTGCCTTCGGAATCATTGCAAAAGTACCTCACATCTTAGAAGATAAACTTGCTTGTTACTGCTCAGAAGTCACCCTGTATGATTTATTTAGGAACAGCTGTAAAATGAATACTTCCAGCTGCTCAATCTGTCGTCCAGTACCTACTGCAGTAAATAATACACACAAATCAACACAGAGCAACATTTATAATACAAAACAAATCAACAGTCAGCAGTTGTCAACCAAACGTTTAAATGAAAACAGATTATTAGGATTCTTTTATAAAGAAACATAATTTCATCTGATGTATCATTTACACGGAATGCATTTTGTTTTCACAGTGAACCAGGGGGGCCAATGTGCTTACTTTTGCGGGGACAAGCCCGGCGATTTGTAAAAGGGGTCCTGCAACTCATTCTGATTTGCAATTAGAAGGGTGAGAGAAAGGGATGGAGCATCCTAATTAAGATCTGCAAATGTACCAATGGCTTGTGACATCAATTGAGTTCGGAAACCCTTGAGAAGTTACCAACCCCAAAATTGATTTGGAAAGGGGAAGCTGTCTACAGGGAGTAAGTAGGTGGTGGTCCTGGGGGGAGCAGACAGTGGTCCTTAGATGTCTTCTGAAATAGTTTTTAAAGCAACACCTGACTCTTTAAAGAACATGGGTTGCTGGAAAAAAATCTTATAAGGATTTGCAATGACAAAGACAGTATTCCACAGTCCCTGTCCTGACCCGATTCTTTCATTTGCAGCCAATCGCAGGACACTACAGCTAGTGACTTTCTTATTCAATATTCATTAGGTAGATCACTTCATGAGCCACTGGAAATGGGCATTTTGCAATACAACCTATTAGTACATAAGATGATTCGCAAATTGACAATCAGTTAGGGAGCAACTTGCACCCACTTTTTATGACCTGCCTGCATCTTAATCAGACCATTCATTTGATGGGATTGGAACCTCTTCTTAAGAACACATCTAAAGGTATTCTGCTGAGCATCATTGTATTGGGTAAAAAAGTAAAACAAACTACCTACAGTTACATACAAAAACACAGACACACAAAGTGAAGAATACACCACATTTAAAAAATAATTTCAATTAAATCCACAAAACGAACTTCTCCACATTTCAAGAAAGGTGCTGACGTTTTGGAATCGAATTTGCCGTGTTGAGATGCCGGAAAAGGATAATGGACTGTGATCTCCAAGGTTGACCCCGCCCCCAGAGGAGGTGACCTGGAGGAGAAATTATCTCTACGAGAAGCAACTCTGATTCTGAAATACAACTCTGCAGTTACTGAATTGAACGAAATGTCTGAATTATACCATCTTTATTGGTGAGAGCGCCCCATTTATCACTTGTAGTAACCTGCAACAACGAGTAAGTCAACCACTCCAAGAAATCCAACACGATCTTTTCCACCTAAAAAACCATTACTCGAATAGGTCCCTTGCAGATAAACATCTTTTCTCTATCAAATGGAACTCGACTGCTTGGGCCTTCATATAAGTACCCACCAACATAACGATTCATTGATGAAAGAAGATCAGGACAAAATTAAAACCCCAAATACCTGGACCACAACTCCCATACAACACAGGGAGAGACATACAGAAAAAACACGCCCAGAAAAAAGCGAAGATTCCAAATTGGCTCGGAAACACGCAAATAACTTGTCGACTCAATTCTGTTCCTACCATAATTAACCACCATTACAGGGATGATTCCGACATTGCACAGCTTTCAAATCCAAAAGTTCACTTTAGAAACCTAACATCCTGGACTACAACTCCCAGACTACCTAGAGTGAGGACGCGACGTTTTAGATGCGGGTGAACGAGAACACGGTAGTGCGCCGGCAGACCGAGAGACGCGATGCAAGGGAGAGAAGACTGGTTCCACAACTAAGGTATGTAGGGCCCCAGATAATAGCGAATTAGAGCAGTCCCACGAGGACACACGCTGCGATGTAGACGAGGCAGTGATGTGACAAGCGCTCACTCCACAACTTGGGACAGAGAGTGATACGCTTTCCTTTTGTCCACGCAGGAATCAGTGGTTTACAAAAATTTACGACCCAGTGCGTTTCCCGTGTAAGAACCATCTTAAAAAGAAAAAGGTACTTCGTTTTTTCATATTTACTTTAGGTCGATTAGATTAGAGTGAACTGTGACTGAAGACTACAGGCTTTCGCCATTATTATTTTTAAACAGTTATTTGATGGATACCTTATTCGATGATACCTTGTGCCAAAGTGGGACATCGTAATACGGCTCATTAAGAAGACAAGGTAAAGACGCTGTCATGCTTGTCCGTTTTCGAGTAGAAGGTTCTCAAAAAATAGGAGAGTAAGAACTGTCTTATCTTTTTACAGGACTGAACCCTCGAGGTCCTGAGGAGAACACCCAAAATAAGGGGCTTCAAAACGCGTCGACCCTTCTATTTGTTCACGGCCAATCCTGAGGAATATTGTTTTGTCAAAAATATGAAATTGTAAAATGGTTCGGATGGCTTGGTAGATTACAGTGAGTCTGTCATCTTTAGGAAAACATATAAAGTAAATTAGTACCCCACCATTGATTAGCTTAGGTTCTGCTGAACCTGTGTGAGGTTACTTCACACTTGTCCTTTTTCCTTTGTGCTTTGCACTTATTTTTCCGTCATGTTGTGTATTTGTATGTTACACGTTGAACATAGGCATCCCTTACTTTGAATGTTAGATCAAGACGTATGAAAGTTTCACTGTGTGTATGAGAATGAGTAAATTAATCAGTTTCTGCATATGATCCCTCCTTGAAATTGAGCCTTCTGTGTCACTCGTTTGTTTTACACAGTATGTATTAACACAAATTCTGTCCTCTCTTGTTCACTTTTGTAGAATTAAAATATTTTAAATACAGTTTGATAAAAAATTATCCATGAATTAACAAAGAAATAAAAAGATTAAGTCTGTCACAATTTGTATTTTGGTTATGCAGCAAATGTTTAATATCTTTGTGCATTCAAAAACTGGTCAAACTAATGGGCAGTACTGGCAACTGTTTTGTTGGGAAAAGGATATGGGCACTTTCTAAGATGTGGAGGACGGTTTCACATCTTTAATGCTGTTTGGGCTTTACTCTTGCCAAAACAGGCTCTCTGTTTGAGGAATCTTACTTTGCTGAACCACATTCAGGCTCTTCATTGGAGGAATATCACCTTCCAAAATCGTTTGCCAATATTGGACTACACAAAAGGTTTTTGGCACATACAGCGGGTGGTTCGTCTCCCTTCACAACTTGTGCGGAAACTGAAAATGTACCTCCAGAGGAGCTTCTCTCCTTCTTGGATGCCCTGAAGAAGCCTGCCACGGGTGAAACGCGTTGGCTGTATTGGCTTTTTATCTCAAACATCAGAAATAAAGGATCAAAAATCTAAAGATTTCCTCTCGTCTCATGTGCCTCTGTCTACCATTTGTGCCTTCTGTATTTGAAAGTCTGTCTATGTTGCCTCTCAGAACTTTTGTTTGAGATTTCAAGAAAGTTTTACTTGAATAGAAAATATCTAAAGTACCCACTTCCCTGTCAACTGCCCCCCGTATCATGAGGGTGATATTCATCGAGTGGTGTTTTTTTTAGGCATCAGCAGTAAGCATGTAAGAAACTCGAAGTTTCACATCTGCGCTCTTGGCTGCAAAAGCGGAACTGTTTATACATGACAAGAAACCAGCTCATAGCTAAATATTAAGTAAATCAAGAAAAAACATTGTTTTTATTTGATTATTTGAAAAACAAACAGCTTGAGAAGATTTTTGTAGTGTTTCTCGAACACTGCACTGATTGTTAATATAGCCTTAGAGCCCGACGTAGCCGGCTCTACTAGCCATTAATGGCCCTCTCCAGTGTTAAAGGCTTGAGTTGAAGGCATAGGCCTTTAACAATGGAGAAGGCCTTTAATGGCCGGTAGAGCCAGCTACAGAGGGCTCTAAGGCTATTAGAACATTTTGCCCCTAGAGGGCAGAATGTTCTAATTTGTAAAACGAAGGACTCACGGAGCCCAAGGGGGTTGAAATCACCTCAGGCTCTGTGAGACCTTTGTCACAGCAACAGCTGTGAACAAACATTGGAATGTTGAGGCTCCAGGCTTCTATCAGCCATAGGAAGTCCGGTGCAACTCTGTTTTTTTAAATGGAGCGCTAAACATTCCAAAGTTCTAATATTTGTTATATAATCCTCATCCTTAAAGAGCTCCTTCATGTCCCCGACCCCCCAAAAAAACTTATGGACCCCAAAGCAGCGGAAGACAAATGTGTCAGATTAGCCACCTTCTTTGATGAAAAAATCAAGAAAATCCTCGCCTCTCTCCCCACTGCCGAATACGTCCCCACTGAAGGAGATAATGACGTCCCCCCCCCCGCAGATGGATTCCCCCGTGAATTCCTCCGCCCCTCACCTGGCATCTCTCGGACCGGTTACCACGGAGGAAGTAGCCACCACATTTGCCTCCGTCAAGAGTGGCGCCCCCAGTGACCCAGTACCGATACGGTTCCTTAAACAAATCACCCACACCATAGTGCACCCGCTGACCGATTTGATCAACACCTCATTTTCCCAAGGCGAAGTCCCTCACAGCCGGAAAGAAGCGGTCGTTAAAGGACTTCTAAAGAAACCTTCCCTAGACCCTGAGGATCTATCAAACTATAGACCCATCTCCCTCCTCCCCTGGATTGGCAAGGTCGCGGAGAAATTAGTAAATAAAAAACTCTCACAGTTCCTTGAAACGAACCATCTACTAAAGAGCTCCCAAACGGGCTTCCGACCAGGTCAGGGCACCGACACCGCACTCCTTGCAGCAGTGGAGAAGGCCAGAGACATTCTTGACACAGGAGGATCAGTGGCAGTGATCCTCCTGGACCTGAGTGCGGCCTTCGACACGGTTAGCCACCAGGTCTTAACCCAACGTCTGGGAAACATTGGAGTGAAAGACATAGCCCTGAAATGGCTCTCATCATTTCTCTGCCAACGCTCCTTCCAAGTCTGGGAAAATGACAGCCGCTCCCCTACCATCCCCCTTCGTTGTGGCGTGCCTCAGGGCATCGTCACTAAGCCCCACGCTTTTTAACGTGTACATGGCCCCACTGGAGGACGTGGTCACCCCATTTGGAGTTACTATCATCAGCTATGCTGATGATACTCAGCTGGTGGTAACTCTATCTCACCCCAAGCAAGAACCCTCCAACCTACACGGATGTCTCTCCAAAATACACCAATGGATGAATGACTCAGCCCTGAAACTTAATGGGTCAAAAACAGAGATTCTACTCCTGGGACAAAAGGAGCCCTCTCTACCCCCGAACATCTGGCCCGCCTGCCTTGGTGAACCTCCTGCCCCCAAGACAGAAGTCAAGAGCCTGGGTATATGGTTAGAAAAAGATCTCACCTTTAGAACGCAGGCAAAGAAGACGGCTGGCGTCTGCTTCGGCCTTCTAAGGTCATGTAGGAAAGTGCTCCCCCTCCTTCCTTTCAACTCCCGGAAACTATTGATCCAAGGCCTGATTGTGTCCAGATTGGACTACAGTAACGCCATATATCTGGGAGCCCCTGAAGCCACCTTCCAGACCTTGCAGAAAATCCAGAACGCTGCTGCCCGGATGCTTACAAACACCCCGGCCAGAACTTCTGCAAAACCTGCTTTGAAGAAACTGCACTGGCTGCCGATCAGGGAAAGAGTGGCATTCAAAGCCCTCTGCCTGGCTCACAAGGTGCTACACAACGAAGGCCCTCCAATTCTTAGGAACTGTATCACCCCCTACAGACCTACGAGAGCGCTCCGCTTGGACCACGGAAACCTCATCGTGATTCCCAGAGTGAAGAAAGCCCGCTCAGGAGGTCGCCGATTCTCGGTTCACACAGCAAAGTTATGGAACGCGCTTCCTCTGAAACTCAGAACTGAGCGGAACCTCCTCCGCTTTAGAAAATCCCTCAAAACTCTCCTCTTCCCATAACCTCCCTAACCTTGCTGCTCTCCCTCCCCTCTGGATTACGAGGTATAGCGCTGGGATACTCTTGGGTGACTACGCGCTCTATAAAAACCTTAAATAAATGGTCATATGTATGTCTGTACGTATATATGTATGACTGCGTACTCAAGAAAAGATTGCAATGCTACATTTCCAGTAATGTACCGTCATTCAAATTTCAATACATTCAACGTTTTCAAACACTATGCAAATACATCACTCCTAAAAAATCTACAATACCAGCTACTCTCATTCATGCAAAATAGCAGCTTGTAAGGGTTCGGTTTTCGTGTAGCTAAGTAGTGTCTCAATCGTGATATAAGAATGGCACATTTGTAGTGTTCTGCCATAATCACCACTAATGGCTGCTGTTGTCAATATATTGGCATACACTGGATCCAGTGTTTGTCCTTCTGTTTGTTTGATATATTGTTATTTGTGAAGTACACACAATTCCAAAATATAATATCATACAGAGGCATACTGACAAACAACCAATCCAATCACAACTGTGCATGAAATCTGCTATAAAGTATCAAACTACAAAGCAGCCCCTAAAACTAATAAGTTAAAAATGTGGCACTAATTTAGGACACATGAGAAAGGGACAAAGAACGACAAGTGCACCATAGAAAATGTGCACAGGGGAAAAGATTCTCATTAGGAGGAAAAAGTCCATAAATCCCATGTAATGAAAAGAACAACTGACAACAGTATTATAATCAGCTGCTAACCACATATACAGTAGATAGGTGATGGACATCTGTAACAAGCAAGAAGAATGACAAGCAATTTGATAAGGCCTTCTAGAATCACCTACACAAATAGTTAAAGGGGCCACATACAAAAGTGGTACTTTTCCACTCACTATATTGACTGCACATTTTCATTGAAAAGTAATCCCTCCACTACTGAAAGCACTACAATGCTATACGAATGGCAGAATGTGTACAATACAAATGGCAATTTAAAATAACTATAACACATTCCATAGTTTGCATCTTCAACTTTCAGGGACCTGCAGTCTAACCTAACTTATGTTAAACTCATGCTTTACAGACTGAGCCAACAGCTTGAGCATGGGGTATTTTGTGACTTGTCAAATATAACACAATTAGAAAGATATGTGGGTGCCTTTAGGGAACCAGACTGCTAAGCTAGGAGGTAGCTGTACGAAGCTGACTCTCTATATAGTGTACTAAAATGATGTGCACTGTGCAGAGAGTCCAGTGGGTCCCAAATTGGTACACAGGGCAAAGTAGATAATACTAATGCTATATTTGTGGTACCTGGGTGAGCAGGTAGAACTGTCAGAGGATAGTATTATGCGCTTGTTTTACTAACAGAGGCAATACATGAGATACACACTCAAGAATAAATCCAAGACCAATTTACAAAAATCACACTGATTTTTATATAATTTTTAAGACTGTTAGACCTGGTATCTTTGGCGTGGTTTTCCCCAATCTTTTTGGCTCTACCTCCTGTATTTTTGATGCTGTGCTGGATTTCGTTTTTGCTGGTTTAGATGCTTTGGACACTCTGCCACTGCTGATCAGTGCCAGAGTGTAAATGCTCTCTGTGTAAATTGTTATCATGATTGGATATACATGATTGGCATATTTGTATCACCACGAAGTCCCTAGTAAAGTGCATCGGGTGTGCCAGGGCTGGTGATGACAAATGCTACTAGTGGGCCTGCAGCACTGATTGTGCCACCCTCAGGAGTAGCTCTAAAATGGTGTCTCAGGCCTGCCACTTCAGTGCCTATGGGCAGTTTAAAAACTGCCATGTCCTCCTGGTCAGTGTCCCCACTGACCAGGCCTAACCCTTCCCTTTTTGTGCACATCAGTCACCCCTATGGAAGGCCCAAGGTACCCCCCTGGGCAGGGTGCAGTGTATGTGAAAGGTAGAGCATGTACTGGTGCAGGTGACATGCTCTGGTAGTGAATTACAGCCATTTTCGTTTTTCACGATTGTAAGGCTATCTTGCTCCATAGATTAACATGGGGGATGCTGGCTACAGTGACTTCCAGCATTTCTTCCCATAGGATCAAGATAGGACATAAGTATCTAGTATCCCTAAACTCAGAATTTAATAACACATCTTTTAGGAAAGGTTGTTTTTAAATCCTGTGTTTGAGAACAGCACTTTTAGAAAGTTGCTGTTCTCTTGTCTGACCCTTCTGTGTGCCTTGGCCTGTTTGTGTATTGACTGTCTGGTTTGAGAGTGACAGGGGCTGGGCATTCCCCAGGAGGCTGGCTGAGTCAGCCCTAGGCTGAATGACTGCATTTGCAACCTGAGTGGTGGGAGGAGTTAGCACCTGGGTCTGAAAGGGCTGTGCCTGCCTGCTCCACCTCCTGCTGGGCGGCTGACGACCCTGCCCCTCACTCTGAAAGGAAAGAAGAAGCCAGCAAAACAAAGTACTCAGGAAGCACCCAGAACTGGTTCAGACCGGGCTCAGGGCCCACATGCACAGAGAGAACAAAGACTTTAGGGGTATAAGTACAGGACCCCTGACAACAGAAAATTAGATCATCCTGGAATCAAGAAGGAACCTCTGCCAAGGAGAAAGCTGAAACTGAAGAAGGAAGACTGTCCTGCTGTTGCTCTGCTGGACTGACCTGTTGCTTTGCTGCCAAGGAGAGGGGAAGGACTGTGCTGTTGTGCTGTGTCACCTGTCTTGAAGGAATCTCCAAGGGCCTGAGAAGAGCTGGCTCCCTGTTCTGAAGTCCCAGGAACAAAAGGACTTCAACCCCCAGCTTCCCTGAACTCTGCTAAGAGAGTTCTGTCCTTCCTAGTGTGCTTGATCCAGTTGTGGGGCCTCTGGAAGTTGTACCTGTGCTGGGAAGCTTGAAACTAAGCTTGAGAGACTTTTGCAATTGAAAAGTGTCGCATCGCTTGCTTGTTGAGCGCATCCCCGACAGTGCGAAAAGTTTCCCGCCACTACGAAGGCCGAGATCGTCGCCAGAGCCGTCACATCCTTCGTTTGCGGGACACACCAGACCGGTGCGGGAAAGTCAAACATCGCTGCGAGTGTCGTCACAGAGCCTGTCGTCGCTGGGTGAGATCGCCGCACCGCTTGCTTGAGGACCTCCTCACGTCGCTGCGAGCATCGTCGCAGAACCATCGCATCGAGGAGCTGCGAGAGAGAGGATCCCCGCTGGACCGCGCATCGTCTCCCCGAAGATCGTCGCAGCCCCTACGAGATCGTCGCATCGTGCCTTTGCGAGAACAAACCTCCTACGGAACCTACGCACCGGAATCCATACAAGTGGCCTTCCTCCCCATACAGACCGGATTCATCGCAACACGCCCGCTGCTCCAGCGGGGTTGTCGCATCGCCTCCCCAGGGTCTCAGGAGCAACGCATCGCTTGTTTTCCACCGCACCAGCTTCTGCTTTTGGAACTTTGTTGCAACTAAAAGGTACTGTGAGTAAACATGACGCAACTATGAACTTTTCACGCATCTGTGGATTATTCTATCGCAACTTAAAGAACTTTGATTACAACCATAAGAACTCTTTTGAAACCATATTCTTGAACTGTGTATGTTGGATTTTTGTCGTTTTGGTCTTGTGTAGTTTAGATTTAATACCTCTATTTTTCTAAACTGTTGTGGAGTCAGTTTGTGGTGTTTTCACTGTGTTACTGTGAGTGTTGGTACAAATACTTTACGCATTGCCTCTGGTTAGCCTAGACTGCTCGTGCCAAGCTACCTAGAGGGTGAGCAGGGGTTATCTCAGAGGGTTATCTCCTTGCCCTGACTAGAAGCAAGGGTCCCTATTTGGACAGTGGTACCTACCTCTGCCAACTAGAGACCCCCAGTTCTAACATTGTTGGTCAGCGGTGTGGATTGAACTTGTATTTGTACTAGACCCACAGTGATAGGTGTACATCACTAGTGAGTGCAGACCACTACGCCACCGCATACTACTGTTTTTTTACGTTGGTTCTATTTTTGAGTAACTCTTCTAAAACATCATGTCTATGTATGGAAAGGTACCCAGGTGGAGGCAGAATTAGAGTTTCGCATTGAGGATCTGTATTCTTACAAAGTTACACAGCTTCAGCAATTCTGCAACAAGTTTGAGTGCCCTATAAAGAGCGGCTACAGGAAGGATGAGCTGCAAAGGATCTTGAAGGCCCATTGGGAGGCACAAGAGGGAAATGATTTTAGTGCAGGAAATGGTTTTCAAGTCACAGATCTGCCAGTAGGCTCAGGAGCTGGCAGCAACCACTCCGGTAGGGGCCTCACCCCAGAAGAGTTACAAGAGAATCAGAGAGTGAGAGAATATGACTTGGAAGTCATGAAAATGAAAATGAGGCAATTGGAGTTGGAGAAAGAAAGGGCAGCGGAAGACGAGAAAGAGGCCCGTGCCCTAGAGGAAAAGAAATTGCTTTTGGCTCATGAGATGAGCCTGAGAGAACTGGATCTTAAAGCCAAGGAGGTGGATGCCAGTTCAAATGGTGGCAGTGCGCAGCCAGTGCATGGGGGTAAAGTATATATTCCCAAAGACCTGGTACAGAATTACCATAGGAGTGAGGATATTTATGCCTGGTTCACTTCGTATGAGATTGCATTGAAGATGAATGGTGTGTCTGATCAGCATTGGGGGCGGGCCTGTGGAAACATTTTGAGGCTTCTGGGAGGAGTGCTCTAGAGCCCTTAGAGTTGGCAGGTGCCATGACCTACCCCAATATGAAAGAGGCCTTATGTCTCAGGTACGGCCTTACTCCAGAGCAGTATAGACTGCAGTTTAGAAACTCCAAGAAGAAAGAGTCTGAGACTTGAATGGAGTGTGTGAATTTGTACTCGCGTGCACTGGAAGGTTGGATGAAGGACAGTAAAGTAACTGATTTTAAGGGGTTGTTGCATTTAATCAGTTGGGAGCACTTGAGTAGTCTTTGTGTTCCAGAGCTGCGCCAGCATCTTTTAGACAGCAAGCTGACAGACCCCTTTGAGCTTGCTAAGGAGGCGGACCGCTGGACCAGTACCAGGGTCCACAGAGGAATTGTGGGTACCACAGCCAAAGGTGGGCAGGGTCCCCAGCAGAAGAGTGGGGGGGACAAGGGGAACAAAAGGAGTTCTCACAAGGGCCCCAAAATAGTTCCCAGGGAAAGGAGTCCCAATCCCCCAAACCTAGACAGCCATGGCCCCCTAAGGGCAGGCGGGACAATAGAGACAGAAGAGATAACCAAGGTCCCCCTACCTGCTATCACTGCAATGAGGTGGGCCACATTGCTCCAAAATGTCCCAAGAAGAAGCCAGCACCCACTGGTGCTCCCGCCCCAGCGTTAGCAAGTGTAGCTTTGGGAGGGGATTTGGTTTCTAGTGACTGGGGGGAGCTATCAGTTATGACCCTTGTCTCTTTAGGAGACCGAGAGATGGTCCAGGACACCCAACTGCCCTCTAACACTAAAAAGTATGGGCAGAAGGTGACCATCAACGGGAGGGAAGTTGAGGCTCTGAGAGACACAGGAGCCAGCGTGACATCCGTGAGGTGTCAATGGGTGTCTGAAGAACAAATCATCCCTGATGTACTCCGCCCTGTAGTGGCAGCTGACAGCTCAGTGCGCCGCTGCAAGCTGGAGCGTGTTCCCTTTGCATGGGGGGGGGTCTCTGGTCTCTTGGAAGTAGTTGTCAGTGATGCCTTGCCTGTAGACAGTCTGTTAGGTAACGACCTGGAGAGTTCTCCATGGAAGGATGTAGAACACAGAACTCACTTGGAGATGTTGGGTCTGCCTGCGTGGATCGCCGTGACCACGCGTGCTATGGAAGCCAGTAAGGGTGATTCAGCAGAACTGGAGCCTGAAACAGTGGCCCAGAGACCTGCCAGGAGAGGAAGAGGCAGGGGGCGCGGGAAACCCACCCCAGTAGTTCCCACGGTCTAGGAAGGAGCAGAACCTGAGGGGGATGCCCTGGAACCTACAGGGGAACAGGTGGCAGAACTGGGAGATCTAACTGAGCTGACCCATTGGCAGCAAGAAGGTGGTCCCTCCAGGGAGGAGTTCTGCCCGTCGCAGAAAGAATGCCCTTCCCTCATTGGTCTGCGGCAACAGGCTGTAGATCAGGCAGCAGGTGGAGCAGCCAGAAATCACTTTATCTACTGGGAAGATGACTTATTGTATAGTGAGCCTAAGTTTGCTGACCCCGGTGCAGCCCATGTGCAGGTGGTACCCGAGCGCTTCAGAAACTTCCTAATGGGTCTGGCTCATGACGTGCCTCTTGCAGGACATCTGGGGCAAGACAAGACCCTGAACCGGCTTGTCACCCACTTCCACTGGCCCCAGATGAGAAAGCACGTTGGTTCCTTTTGCAGATCTTGCCAAACCTGTCAAGCTAGTGGCAAGACTGGAATGAAGTTGAAGGCACCCCTTCAACCCTTCCCAGTGGTGAGCACCCCTTTCGAGCGGGTGGGCATAGACATAGTAGGGCCCCTGGACCCCAAGACAGCCTTAGGCAACAGGTTCATCCTGGTCTTGGTGGACCATGCCACCCGGTACCCAGAAGCAGTCCCTCTCAGGACAATCACAGCACCCGTGGTGGGCCGTGCATTGATGGGCATCTTTTCCCGTGTAGGGTTCCCCAGAGAGGTGGTCTCTGACCGGGGTACCAACTTCATCTCTAGGTACATGAAGTCTCTGTGGGAGGAGTGTGGAGTAACTTATAAGTTCACCACTCCTTACCACCCTCAAGGAAATGGGTTGGTTGAAAGGTTCAACCGGACCCTGAAAGGTATGATTATGGGCCTAGCGGAGCCCATGAGACAGAAGTGGGACGTCTTGTTACCATGCCTGTTGTTTGCCTACAGAGAGGTGCCTCAGAAGCCCTTAGGGTTCAGTCCCTTTGAACTCCTGTATGGCCACCCTGTTAGAGGACCTCTCTCACTGGTGAAGGAGGGTTGGGAAAAGTCCAGTGGTAAAACCCCCCAGGATGTGTTCAGCTATGTGCTGGCCATCCGCAACCAGACACAACGCTTCAGGAAGCTCGCTCAGTTGAACCTGGAAGCAAGCCAGGAAGAAATGAAAAGATGGTACGACCAGAATACCACTCTGGTCGAATTTCAACCTGGGCAGAAAGTGTGGGTGATGGCGCCAGTGGAGCCCTGCGCGCTCCAAGACAAGTGGACTTGGCCATATGAGGTGGTGGAAAGGAAGAGTGAGGTAACCTACCTGGTTAACCTAAGGACTGCCAGGCAGCCCCTGAGAGTCTTGCATGTGAACCGCCTCAAACCACACTTTGAGAGGTCTGAAGTGACAATGCTCATGGCTACAGATGCAGGGATGGAAGAGGATAGTGATCCTCTCCCTGACCTCCTGGCAGTTAAGGAGCAAGATGGGTCAGTGGATGGTGTGGTCCTCTCGCCCACCCTGACCCCAGAACAGCAGAGTGACTGTCGCCAAGTGTTGGGTCAGTTCTCATCCCTGTTGTCCCTGACCTCAGGAGTCACCAACTGGTGCGTCCATGATGTGGACACTGGAGACAGTCTGCCTGTGAAACAAAAATTTTACAGGGTAGCTGACAAGGTCAGGGCCAGCATCAAGGAAGAGGTTTCCAAGATATTGGCGCTAGGGATGATTGAGCTCTCCAGCAGCCCCTGGGCTAGCCCAGTGGTCTTGGTGCCCAAGAAAGCTGCTACGCCCGGTGCCCCTCCAGAACTCAGGTTTTGCGTGGACTACCGGGGGCTCAATGCGGTCATGAAGACTGACACACACCCCATCCCCAGAGCTGATGAGCTCGTGGATCGGTTGGGAGCTGCCCAGTACCTCAGTACATTCGATTTGACGTCTGGGTACTGGCAGATTGCCTTAACTGATGGGGCCAAAGAGAGGTCAGCATTTTCAACGCCAGAGGGACACTTCCAGTTCCGAGTCATGCCCTTTGGGTTGAAGAATGCCCCTGCCACGTTCCAGAGACTGGTTAACCAGGTACTGTCCGGGCTGGAGGAATTCAGCGCTGCATACCTGGATGACATTGCTGTGTTCAGTTCCACGTGGGAGGAACACTTACAACACCTCTGCGAAGTGTTGAAGGCTCTGCAAAGGGCAGGCCTCACTATCAAGGCCAGCAAGTGCCAGATAGGGCAGGGATCTATGGTGTATTTGGGACACAAGGTGGGGAGCGGCCAGGTGGCGCCCCTACAGGCAAAGATTGATACCATTCTGGCTTGGGAGCCCCCCAAGACCCAGACAGAGGTGAGAACCTTTTTAGGACTCACCGGGTATTACAGACGGTTTGTCAAGGGATATGGCACCATTGTCGCCCCCTTGACAGAACTCACTTCCAAGAAGTTGCCCAAAAGAGTTGACTGGACTGACGCCTGCCAAACTGCTTTTGAGGCCCTGAAAACTGCAATGTGCACAGCACCGGTGCTCAAGGCACCTGACTTTTCCAGTGAGTTCATAGTACAGACAGATGCCTCAGAGCATGGTGTGGGAGCAGTACTCTCACAAGTCACTGAGGAGAATGGAGACCAGCCAGTAGCTTTCATTAGTAGGAGGCTACTCCCCAGGGAACAGAGGAGGAGTGCGATTGAAAGTGAAGCTTTTGCTGTGGTCTGGGCTCTGAAGAAGCTGAGGCCCTACCTGTTTGGGACTCACTTCCGTGTTCAGACCGACCACAGGCCCCTCAGATGGTTAATGCAAATGAGGGGTGAGAATCCAAAACTGTTGAGGTGGTCCATCTCCCTACAGGGAATGGACTTTACGGTGGAACACCGTCCTGGCACAGAGCACGCCAACGCTGATGGTCTGTCCAGGTTTTTCCGCCTTAGTGAAGAGAACTCCGAAGAGGGTGGGTAGTTCTCCCCACTTTCAGCTGGAGGGGACACGTGTTAGACCTGGCATCTTTGGTGTGGTTTTCCCCTATCTTTTTGCCTCTACCTCCTGCATTTTTGATGCTGTGCTGGATTTCGTTTTTGCTGGTTTAGATGCTTTGGACACTCTGCCACTGCTGATCAGTGCCAGAGAATAAATGCTCTCTGTGTAAATTGTTATCATGATTGGATATACATGATTGGCATATTTGTATCATCACGAAGTCCCTAGTAAAGTGCACCGGTGTGCCAGGGCTGGTGATGACAAATGCTACTAGTGGGCCTGCAGCACTGATTGTGCCACCCTCAGGAGTAGCTCTAAAATGGTGTCTCAGGCCTGCCACTTCAGTGCCTATGGGCAGTTTAAAAACTGCCATGTCCTCCTGGTCAGTGTCCCCACTGACCAGGCCTAACCCTTCCCTTTTTGTGCACATCAGTCACCCCTATGGAAGGCCCAAGGTACCCCCCTGGGCAGGGTGCAGTGTATGTGAAAGGTAGAGCATGTACTGGTGCAGGTGACATGCTCTGGTAGTGAATTACAGCCATTTTCGTTTTTCACGATTGTAAGGCTATCTTGCTCCATAGATTAACATGGGGGATGCTGGCTACAGTGACTTCCAGCATTTCTTCCCATAGGATCAAGATAGGACATAAGTATCTAGTATCCCTAAACTCAGAATTTAATAACACATCTTTTAGGAAAGGTTGTTTTTAAATCCTGTGTTTGAGAACAGCACTTTTAGAAAGTTGCTGTTCTCTTGTCTGACCCTTCTGTGTGCCTTGGCCTGTTTGTGTATTGACTGTCTGGTTTGAGAGTGACAGGGGCTGGGCATTCCCCAGGAGGCTGGCTGAGTCAGCCCTAGGCTGAATGACTGCATTTGCAACCTGAGTGGTGGGAGGAGTTAGCACCTGGGTCTGAAAGGGCTGTGCCTGCCTGCTCCACCTCCTGCTGGGCGGCTGACGACCCTGCCCCTCACTCTGAAAGGAAAGAAGAAGCCAGCAAAACAAAGTACTCAGGAAGCACCCAGAACTGGTTCAGACCGGGCTCAGGGCCCACATGCACAGAGAGAACAAAGACTTTAGGGGTATAAGTACAGGACCCCTGACAACAGAAAATTAGATCATCCTGGAATCAAGAAGGAACCTCTGCCAAGGAGAAAGCTGAATCTAAAGAAGAAAGACTGTCCTGCTGTTGCTCTGCTGGACTGACCTGTTGCTTTGCTGCCAAGGAGAGGGGAAGGACTTTGCTGTTGTGCTGTGTCCCCTGTCTTGAAGGAATCTCCAAGGGCCTGAGAAGAGCTGGCTCCCTGTTCTGAAGTCCCAGGAACAAAAGGACTTCACCCCCCAGCTTCCCTGAACTCTGCTGAGAGAGTTCTGTCCTTCCTAGAGTGCTTGATCCAGTTGTGGGGCCTCTGGAAGTTGTACCTGTGCTGGGAAGCTTGAAACTAAGCTTGAGAGACTTTTGCAATTGAAAAGTGTTGCATCGCTTGCTTGCGGAGCGCATCCCCGACAGTGCGAGAAGTTTCCCGCCACTACGAAGGCCGAGATCGTCGCAGTGCCTGACGCCGCAGCCAGAGCCGTCGCATCCTTGGTTTGCGGGACGGTGCAGGAAAGTCGAACATCGCTGCGAGTGTCGTCGCAGAGCCTGTCGTCGCTGGGTGAGATCGCCGCACCGCTTGCTTGCGGACCGCATCACGTCGCTGCGAGCATCGTCGCAGAACCATCGCATCGAGGAGCTGTGAGAGAGAGGATTCCCGCTGGACCGCGCATCGTCGCCCCGGAGATCGTCGCAGCCCCTATGAGATCGTCGCATCGTGCCTCTGCGAGAACAAACCTCCTACGGAACCTACGCACCAGAATCCATACAAGTGGCCTTCCTCCCCATACAGACTGGATTCGTCGCAACACGCCTGCTGCTGCAGCGGGGTTGTCGCATCGCCTCCCCAGGGTCTCAGGAGCAACGCATCGCTTGTTTTCCACCGCACCAGCTTCTGCTTTTGGAACTTTGTTGCAACTAAAAGGTACTGTGAGTAAATGTGACGCAACTGTGAACTTTTCACGCATCTGTGGATTATTCTATCGCAACTTAAAGAACTTTTATTACAACCTTAAGAACTCTTTTGAAACCATATTCTTGAACTGTATATGTTGGATTTTTGTCGTTTTGGTCTTGTGTAGTTTACATTAAATGCCTTTATTTCTCTAAACTGTTGTGGAGTCAGTTTGTGGTGTTTTCACTGTGTTACTGTGAGTGTTGGTACAAATACTTTACGCATTGCCTCTGGTTAGCCTAGACTGCTCGTGCCAAGCTACCTAGAGGGTGAGCAGGGGTTATCTCAGAGGGTTATCTCCTTGCCCTGACTAGAAGGAAGGGTCCCTATTTGGACAGTGGTACCTACTTCTGCCAACTAGAGACCCCCAGTTCTAACAAAGACCAACAACTTTGATCACAGATACGTTTATTTTAAGTTATGAATTTTTAAAGTTCGGTAAATAATTCATTGTTGTGCGCAACTATATGCAATGATAGCGTATGCCAGAAAATAACAAAAATGCATGTAAAATCAGACAGTTGGTTCTAGGGGTACACATTCGGAGTTTAGGGAAGCAGCAGGCCAAGGTCCAATGTTCACCAGCGGATTGCCAGAAGTGTCCTGGATTCAGCCAGGTGCAGGGTGCTGGCTACCCCTTGGTAGCTGGAGCGCTAGGAAGAAGAGTCACCAAAAAACAGACTGCACAGGTTGACTTACAGGTAAGTCCGGGGATCCCAAACAAGGGATCAGGTTGCAGGGGCCTCAGTAACACGGGAGCGCAGCTGGTTTGTCGGTACCCAGGCCAGGTGGGCTGGGTGCAGAACAGATAGGTCAGTCGAGCTCTGTGTGTAAAAGCAGTCTTTGCGTTCATGGGGCAGGCAGATTTCCGTGATGATTTATGGACAGCTGGGTCACTCACAAAGCGGGTTTCAGGGGTCTCGATGTACCTTGATGGGTGCTTGCTTACTGGGCAGTTGGTGTCCGAATTGACTCTTTGTCTCAGTTGAAGGTGTTGTGTATTGTTACGGTACGGCTCCAGTAGGGCCTCGTGTCCTCTCACTCATTGATAGGACAGGTCTAACCCTCCGGAGCTGTTGTACTTCTTCGTGCTTTGGTGCTGCATTGGAGTTGTCAGGGAGTAGCAAGTCAGTAAACCCAACTCTGTGAGTTTGGTGCCTGCTGACTGCATGGAAGTAGTATCTCTAAAACAGGACGTTTTCTGGCAATTGGTGAAGATCTGGAGGTACTCCGAGGTTCTTCTAGGCCTCACACCAGCAGGATGAGACAGCACACCACAATTTTTGGGTCCTTAAGGCAGGGGTCATGCCAAAATTCTATAGCAGGTACTCCGTTCTCGGGTCAGCAGCTCTTCTTTGTCTGTTGTCTTCTTAGGTCTGTTGAATCTAAAGTTCAGGGTCTAGGAGTGCCGCCTTAATACTACATTTAGAGGTGTTACAGGGGGTGACAGATAGTAGCCAGTGGGCTATCTATCTGCAGAGTGTCTACAGCCTTTATGTGACCACTTCCTTCTCAATTAACGTAAGAAAGAAGTGGCAGGTTTGCTAGTACAGTGAGCAAGTGTCGGTCCCAAAAGGACCACTAAAATGGAGGGACCGTGAGGTTTCTATGACATCCATGAGTCCTGGCACAGGGAACCAGTAGACTGGGGGTAGTGCTGGCACGTGCTGGTAAACAAAAGGATCGTCAAGGAGATGTTAATGTTCCTATATACATTATTGCAGTTTTTCAACATCTCCATTTCAATAGGCTGGAAAAGGATTATACTTTTATTTCTAAGCATTGTCCCCACAGACATATCCCTGAAGTAGAAGGAAACAGTGCATCAGCTGCTGTTTATTTGCTGAATTTTCCTTCCAATGTCTTCTGTGAGAGTAACCCAGCTGCCACAATTGCTTACCATTACTCGTTCCAGTAATGAGGGACTGGAGGAGTTGCTGGCTCGCACGGCATGCAGACTAGATAACACATCTGCAGTCATTTGGACATATTTTAACAATTTCAACTTTTTCATATAGCTAATTAGCCATACTACTTTCATAGCCATTCTAAGTTAATTTGTCCAATTATTCTGTCAGGGCCCCACTGAGATGTACAAGGATTGAGTCATCCTAAAAAACGCCCATTCCTTCCACATCTGCTGCTTGTTGCACATTAGTCTAAGAAAGAACGGTTCCTGCCGTGTGTTAATTTCACTTGGCACACATCGATGCACAGGCTGTTTCAGTGTTATTTTATGGCCTCTATAGACCACATGATGCTGCCTCAGGATGAGCTTGTCCCTCAACAGTGGAGCACACAAGAAATTCTAAACTTTTTGGCCCTAGTCGCACCAGATTTCCAGATAGTGTATTCGTTGCTTAAAAGAGGCATACAGCGATGGGTGACAGACCACAACTTCACCATCCTAGATTACAACACTTTAAAGACACGTCTTTTAAAAAAAATAAAAACGTCATAGCTTTAGTATCTTAAAACAATCTCAATGAGTTAATTCGGCGTGGGACTCATCTTGGCTTTCGGCTTGTGCGGACAGGACTGCAAGAAATTGGGTTATTAATTGAGAGTGGAGAAAACCCCTCAAAAGTAATAAACACAATCCTTGTCAAGGTGTACCACAAAAGTCGCTAAATAAACCTGTCAATTAACCTTCTGGTAGCATGGCACAAAAGTTGCCGGGTAATGTGTAAAGCATTAACAGCAACACTTAAACAATAATAAAGCAAAAACACAACACAGGAAAACCCCAAAACCAATTTAGAAAAATAAAGAGAATTAAACATTTTTAAATGATACCAAAACAACAAAAATCCAATCAGTAAAACAGGAGTTCTGATTTCTTAAAGTTAATTGTGAAAATATCACTAAAAAGGTGTGAATAGCAAACTACAGGTATCCAATCGTGCCAGGCCAGGACAAATTGAGAAGTTCAGGCTAACCGCAATGGGACATTGGTCAGGTACAGGAACAGGTGTGGCCTGCTGGGAGTGCAGTGCTGCTTTGCGAAGCTCTGCATCGCGCGTTGTCGGGTCCATTGAACCACGGTCAGAAGCTGTGCAGCCCTGAGTCCTCCTGCACCATTCTACTTCAGAACCAGTGAATCCACCTGTCATGAGATATGAGGTGCTGCGATATGAGGCCTTGTGTTGTTCTGCGCTACGCTGCATTAGATCTGGTGAGCAGTAAGGAGTACACTCTGACTTCAGAAAAGGGGCTAGGAGCTTGGGGACAGCATTTGGGGTCAGAGGTGTGTCAGTACTCACTCCTACAGAGGCCAGCAATGGAGACCAGTTCACGTCCAGTTGGGTCTGGTCAGCTGGAAAGCAGGAAAAGCCCTTGGATGTTTGTGGGTGTCGTTCATGTAGCTCAAACAGGAGATCGGCCAACTGACCCTTGAGTCGCTTCTGGGATACAGGGTTCAAGGCAAGTTGGTCCAATCTTTCTTTTTCATAAAACAGGGTAGTCCTCCTTCTGAATCTTCTCACGTTACACAAGTGTTTTGATGGGAGGTTCTTAAGAGTGCCACTTTTATATCCAGTAATGGCCTGTGTGGGTGAACACCCCTTTGTCCAACCTTCCCCATTCCCTGTGCTCAGCTCCAGTCTTTCTAGAAAAACAAAGGGCAAGCATTTGCCAGTGACATGATAGACATCTTCAGAAGTCAGGAAGGGGCTGGGTACAGCCATCAGGTTACACTTTGAAGCTCAGGAAGGGCTGAGATTATCCCCCAGGCCATCCTTCTCGGGAGAGAAAGAACCTTCCCCACACCGAAGGCCCGTTTGTCCCCTGTCTGAAAGGAATCCACATCACATCACTGGAAAGCCATTAAGAGTAATGTGACCCTGGCAGCAAACTGCATTTGGTTTGGGCAGAAAAATATCAACTTTGTAAACATGGCATTTTTAGATTACAAACCGAAGTTACCATTAAAGAGGATATGTAACCTAGTGTTAGATTAGGGGAGAGGTAACCTTGCTGCAGTGAAAAATGACTGCAGGAGATTTTCAGTTCCAGGACATGTAAAACGTAAGAACATATGTCCTACTTTTTAAATACCATTCATCCTGTCCCATGAGCTTTTAAGGCCTATCTTTGAGTTTATTTAAAAGTATTAAAATGGAAGGTTTAGGCCTGAAGAAGGTTTATTTAAACTGCACCACAGGCTGCAGTGGCAGGATTGAGACATGTTTTGCAGTACTACGTTAGTGGGTGGTACAATGAGTGATGCCGCCCACTTGTATCATTGAATTTACAGGTTCTAGGTATATGTAGTTCAATATATTAAGAACCTATAAGTAAATTAAATGTACCAATCAGGTGTAGTTCAATTCTACAATGGTTAAAAAAGGGAGAGCACCAGTACTTCACCACTGTTTGGCAGGAGTAACATGCACTGAGTCCTAAAGCCAAGAAAAACAAGTTCAATAAAGGAGAGCAAAAATCGGTGGGTCCCTGCAGAAAGGGTCAAGTCCAACAATGATGCTAAGAAGAAGAAACATCTTTAAAGTAGAGATCCAATTGCAATGGTCCTATACACATTGTTGTATGGTGGCTATCTCTTATGTAAAATGGTAAATCATAAGTCCAACTTCAATGAGTTCATGTTGACATCACTCACAAATGCACACATGGGTTATATGAAAAAGAGACTGAATTATACACATGGCATCCCTTCGTTTGTTGATGTATTTCAAAGGAATTTGATAGCAAATGGAAAACAAGGAATATGGGCCTTATTCTCAGTGGAACAGAAATCTCGCATTGGGTACAAGCGGGTTTTTGCATCTATCTGAAATTACAAGCTGTGTGTTCTTTGCATACTCCCAAGATTGTGACCATACACATTTTACCAGAAGAAACCTGGTGAATGTTTCACTGGAAAAAAAAGAAAGTAAATGAATCTGATCTCTAGTTATAAAGTTAAGGACATAACTATCCTTAGTGTAAAGGTATAAGGGGACTGCGTCAAAGGGTTGTGAAGACTGAGGGGCATATTCTCAATAAATGTATTTATTTATTTATTTTGAAGTTTATAAAGCTTGCGGCTACCCCGACGGGGGTGTCTCCGCGCTGCAGACAGCTGTGCAACAAGGAAGGCTAGAGGTTGGAGAACAGCCAGGTCTTCAAGCTGCACATGAACAAGGATTCAGTTTTAGTAAGTCGGAGACTTAAAGGTAAACTATTCCAGAGCTTAGCCATAACCACAGCAAATGCTCTACTCCCCATTCTGGAACGTTGGAAACGGGGGGAGCAGAAGGCGGAGGTGATTGGATCTAAGAGCTCGGGAAGAGTTCACCAGCTTCAGTCTCCGTCTTAGGTACGCTGATCCCATGCCCTTCAGAGCCCTGAAAGTCAGGACCAGGGCCTTGAACTGAAGGAGAATGGGCACCGGCAGCCAGTGGAGTTTCAACAAATGAGGGGATATTGAATGGCGATAAGAGATGTTACATATCAGCCTAGGAGCGGCATTCTGAACAATCTGCAACCGATTGATCAGATATGCTGGGGCCCCCACGTAAAGGCTGTTTGAATAGTCCAGGTGGGAGGTGATAAGGGCATGAATGACCGTCCTCCTAGAATCCATAGGGAGGAATGGGAGGATTTTGCTAATCATGCGAAGTTTGCCAAAGCATGCAGAAGTGACCTTATTAATTTGAGCCTTACAAGACAATTCATTGTCAACTTGGAAGCCCAAATTGCGTGCTGATTTTCAACGGGAGAAGGGGGGGTTGAGCTCTGACGGCCACCACAGAGGAGGCGGAAGTGGGGCCCTTTGATTGAAAAACAGCACCTCGGTTTTGTCAGTATTTATCTTGAGGATGTTGACAGTCATCCAAGCTACAACTTTGGAGAGGCAGCATTTAAAGTTGGCCAGGCCACTGTCCGAGTGATCCCTAAGTGAAAACACAAGCTGAGTGTCATCAGCATAGGAGACCACTCTGACCCCACAGGCTTCAACTCTCTCAGCCATAGGTGCTAAGTAGACGTTGAAAAAGAAGGGTCTCAATGCCGACCCCTGAGGGACTCCACAAGTGAGTGTTCTTTTGAAACAAAGGGCCGACAGCAAACCTGCTGAGTTCTGCCAAACAGAAATGATCCCGAGACTGTATAGTCTATCGAGTAGAATGGTATGTGAGACTGTGTCGAATGCCGCGGACAGATCGAGGAGCATCAGCATGGCTACCTCGCCTCTGTCCACGCACTTACGGATGGTCTCGGTTACCTCCAACAGCGCGTTCTCCGTGCTGTATCCGGCTCTAAATCCAGATTGAGAGTCATGAAGGAGTCCTCTAGACTCCAAGTAGTCAGCCAGTTGTTCTTGCACACATTTTCCAGTATTTTGGCTGGTTTAGGAAGGAGTGATATGGGCTGATAATTGCTAAAAACAGAGCGGTCAGCCTCATCTTTTTTCAAAATGGGGATCAACATGGCCTGTTTCCAAATTGTGGGAAACTGATCTAAGGATAAGTAGGAGTTCCAGATTGAAATTAAAGGGGCCGTGATGACCGGGGCCAGAGTGCTAAGTACCTGGGCTGGAACCAGGTCTAACGGTGACCCAGATTTGCACAGCCTCATTTTCAACAGGGCAGTTTCTATCGAAATTGTTTAAAAAGTGACAAACGCCTTCTCTTGGGGGACCTTGATGTCCTGGGCCGGACATACATAAACCTGATTGAAGGAGCAGAAGATATCAGTGATTTTATTGTGGAAGAACTCAGAGAGGCCATCACAAAGATCTTGACTGGGACTGATCGAGCAGGCGAGGGCTGCCGGTTTAGAAAAATCCTTCACAATTTTAAATAAAGTTTTAAGAGAGTTATCAGCGGCATTTATTTTACCAATAAAGTATTCTCTCATTGTAGCGCGTTTAAGTTTGTGGAATTTTTTTATTGCAGCTCTATAAGTGGCTTTAGCGAGAGAATCATAGGTAAGCCTCCAGTCTCGCTCGAGCTTTTTGCATGCACTTCTTTCTTCACATAGAGCCTGGGAGAACCAGGGAGCTGAGGGTTTAGATCTGGCCGAAGAAAGTGGTTGTACTGGGGCAATAACATCAAGGGCAGAGGAGAGGTAGGTGTTAAAATTAGAGACATCGGTGTTCAGATCGCCAGAGGCCTGCCAGCTCGAGTTAGCCAGTATAGGTTTAAGGGCGTCACAAGCAACTTTATGCCATTTCCTGCTCAAATCCCTAGTTTCATAAGAATAGCCGGCGATAGAGAAATGGCTAGGTTAAAAGGGATCAGGTAATGGTCATACCAAGTGAGGGGTAGTGAGGGCAAGGTGGACAGGTCAGAGAAATTTGTAAATAGGAGGTCAAGGGTATGGCCTGCCCGATGCGTGAAACTTGTACCCGCTGAGAGAGGTTCAGGCCCGCTAGAGTATCCAACAGGGATCTAGCCTTGGGGCATTTAGTATCATCTACGTGCACATTAAAGTCTCCCAGGATAATGAAATGCGGATGTCTCGGATAGAGATCCACAATGGTAGCGAAGAGCTCAGTGAGAAAGGATGGGGAGGCGCCAGGGGGATTATATATCAGAACTCCAGCTAAATAAGGTGTGTTGCATCCAAGATGCTAAAATACATAGCTTCAATAGAGCCAGTGTTCATCAATTACCTAGAGGTAATTTTCCAATGGGAGCGAAGGATAATAGCGATCCCTCCTCCCATTTTAGTGCCAGGACGATTAATCCCCACAAAGCGATAATCCGGGGGATAGCCAGACTAATATCAGGGTTGGATGAATCTTTAACCCATGTCTCTGTTAAAAACATGAGGTCCCAGGAGTGGGAGACCAGGGAGAGCCAGATATCACCCGTGTGCCGAGGGAGAGAGCGGCAGTTAAGGAGACAGGCCTTGACAGCAACCGGAGGGTTGTTAGGAGATACATACCTGCCCCGTACGGAACGCCGTACCGAAGGTGGGCTAAGGGAAAATGAACAGTCATTGCAGCTGAAGTGGTTAGTTAACAGCCAAGAGGGGTTGCAATGAGTGCGGCAGCAGCATAGCCTTGTTCTAAAAGCCAGTAGGTGGGACCTAGACCAGCAAAGTCTAAAAGCGCTGGTCGCGGCACAGGCGCGTACGGGCGCAGACGGGCTTGCCCCTGGCATGCCTTTGGTGCGCCAGTGGCACGCTCGCTGCACGCGTCCACTGCGAGCAGGAAATGCCATCCCCTTTTGTGCCTAGAGCGCTGACCCCTGACTCCACCCTCCCAAGCCAAAAGTGGTGATTGGCCGGCCTGACTACCCTCCACATCAATCGGGCAAGCCCGTGGTGGACCGGGGTAGCAGCTGAAGGAATGGAAAAGCGGGGGAGCTCCACAAGGTGCAGGTAAGCGATAGTACAAGAAAAAGTTTTACGTTTTAAAAACGAACAATCAGGGCAAAGTTAAAAAACCTGTCAGCAGCTAGCGCGAGAATCAGTGCTGCGCGCGTGTATCCCCCCATTCAAAAGCTGGTGCTAAAAGCCCATAACACCAGTTTACCTGTGATAGCATCCGCAAAAAACATCGTCACAGATGACCCCGGCAACTAACGCTAATGATATGCAGAGTAGGCGTTCCCGTGCAAAAAAGCTGAAACAACACCATGTCAGAACATTGTAAATGACCAGTCAGATCTGCGATAAGATCACAAAATCTGCGATAATGCGCGTTAGCAGCAGGAACTTAACACCTGCTCTTACCTGGTGTAAAGTCGGACCACAACCTGCACCATAAAAGGGAGCCCAGCCCAGAGCCACACCTGAAGACCAACAGATGCCATAGAGCCAACGATCTTGCAGCTCGGACACCCACGAGGGCCACAACACCCACTGCCACCACCCCCACGACCTCGCCCACCCCCGGGCCCTACCCTGGTCACCCCCACATCCCCCCGACCAAGATATTACACATCAACTTCACAAAATCATGTACAAAATCTATCGCCTGATGTCACACAATTACAACAATTACCATTCATGTGTGGTCCGAAAAAGGAGAATCATTCATTCACCATTGAAAGTCTCAAGAAAATAATACAATCAAATTTGACTCGAAAAAACTATTTGGAAGAGACATGGCGGGTCGTCCCTGGACAATCTGTAGGTCACAGCCTGTAGGACAAAATCCAAGATAAGAAGGTGTGTCAGGCACTCATCAAAGGACAATAGAATAAGGGGCGACATTACGCCCCAAAACCAGTGGCACAGCTAAATTCGAAATTTAGCTGTGCCATTGGTTTTGGGGCGTAATGTCGCTCCTTATTCTATGGTTCATCATTCATGTGCCAAGGGCAAGGCACGATACTAGTGAGCACGCACTCTTTGATGACCTGAGAAAAAAACGGACGATTTCAGAAGAGAATGGTGTGCATCCCAACATTTTTTGAACACTCATCAAAGGACAGACAGAGAGAGAAAGAGGGAGAGAGAGAGAGAGAGAGATATAGATAAAGAGAGAGAGAGAGAGAGAGAGAGAGAGAGAGAGGGGGATAGAGGGAGAGAGAGATGGGGAGAGTGAGGGATAGAGAGGGAGAGGCAAAGAGAGAGAGAGAGAGAAATAAAGAGAGATATTGAACAAGGAGCGCAAGGCCAATCGGGCTCTTGGCTCATACATGCCAACTTTTGTGTGTGTATCGCAATTGGTGCACTCTAAGTCTAAGGCCTGGCATCAATTTCAGAGCAAAGGCCACATCACAGCTCGGAAATGCATGCAGTAGTCAGACTAACATTAGGAATGAAAGCTCCTTTGTCTCAATACACAAGGCGGAAGGACATCTGAACCTACATCCTTTGTCTTGAATGCGGCTGGCACCCCCTGAGTGAGATACCATACCAGATTTAGACGACTCCCACACCACAAACTGCGCTAATGAAAGACCAACGTGTCCACACCCCACACACACTTGTCCCTGCTTGAGGTACACCTGCATGAGATGGCCTTGACACAAAAGTAAAAAACAACCCATGCGTCCAAACATTGCACACATATACAACTCATTGCTCCGAGCTGTGGTATGCCATTCACATAACTGCCGCAGGCCTGAGGCGTGCCGTTGCCACGAGACCAACAAACGCAATAGCAGCCCATCATGGACACATATAAAACCCCTGTCAAGTGGAACTGTACCGTGCACGAATGCTGCATCTGTTGGGATCACTGCCACTGGCAGTGTTGCGCATTAGTTACCCTCTGAGCTTCTGTCTTGCAGACGTCACCTGCGTCCAGCCCTAGTTCCACTGTCGATCATGGAAATTCGAGTGGCCCATGGGCGTCTGCCCATCCAACACAACGGTAGCTGAACTGGATTATGTCTGGTGTGTGCGCCCCCTGTTGGCCCAGTGCATTGGATGCCTTGATATGTGGTGTGTGTGCTGGCAGTAGTGGATGGGAGATTGCACAAGTCCTCGTGTGTAGTGACCACCTCGAGGCGCTCCCCTATTGGACTGTGTTGCGGATTGGTGTAACGGCGTGGACGGAGCACATCTGTCCGGACCAATTAATGGTTTGGCTCGCCCTCGTGTTCGTTGACATCGAGAACTGATTGCCTATGAAGCCGCGTTCGCATTTATGGATGAGTAACTACGTTCCTGCAGCCACAACTGATTGTCACCCAGAGCACAGGTCCCAACACTTTGTTGCATCTTGGAGGAATGGTCACATTTTCCACCATAACAGTGGACATGTCTGCATTCGACTGGACTCAGAATGCATGTGTGGGCACCTACCCGTGTTGGTACACACCAGTGCAAGGTGATGCAGTCCCATGGTTGGAGCTGCACAGAGTCTTTTGGCAAAGTTCACATATCTGACATACTGCTGAAGGGACAGTACACACATGGCAATGTAGTACGACATTTGACCTCATTGGATTCTTTCACCTGCTCACTGTCAGCAGAGCATACAATCTGCGCAGTCCGGTGGTACAGCTCTATGCAGATCCATTGGGCTGTGAGTTGTGTCCCCTGACAAGTGGCAATGGGCAGATGCCAAACATCACATGACTCGTCCAGCAAGGCAGGCTGGGCTGAGCGCCTTGCCATCCATAATGATTTGTGTTAATTTTTGCCTCCCCATTTCTTGCACCTTGACATTTTCCTATGCTGCCTGTAAGTGTCTTACGCTTTTGTCTGTATGTTGTGGCCCTTGCCTTGCCCGTACTGACACGCACATGCTAATAAAGTCTACGCAACTTCACCAGTGTTCAACTGTGATGAGTGTTGATTAGAATGACAAATCGAGTGCCTCAATGAGCATTGTCCGTACACAGGGACGGACTGACTGATGCATGTACATTGGGGGTGAGTCCCTATTGCCAGCTCCACCTCTGTGTGCCAGACATTGTGGTTGGGATTGTTGCTGGTAGACCTGTGCTCTTACCTGTCCTCTGCAATGTGAGTATGGTGTTCAACGTCTTGCCATGTGAATCAATGTGATCAAAGAAAAGTGGCTGTGCCCACACAGATGTGTGTGAGTAGGTTATGTGAAGAGATGTTCTGTTGTCGCATGTCATAAAACAATTCTTTATTTACTGTGGCATCCATTATTCAGATGCTTTTGAAAAATCTCGAGGAAGAAATTCGCTGACTCGTTCTCAAAATGGTGGATCGGACATTTCGAAATGGAAATGTACACAGTGAATTATTGTTTTACTAATAGTAGATGCCCTTTAGAATTAATGCGGTAGTGGTGATGCAGTGTCACTATTTTTCATTTGCATTTAATAACACAGTATTATTTAAGGTGTATAGTAAACATTTTCATTATGTGCACAAGATATTTGCATTTAGGTTAACAAGAATGAGTAGGTTTCAGATAATGATTAACCACAGTTAAAGCATAATCATAAGTTAAAGTGAGTTATGGTAGGCCTTAGAATAACTGACTCAATTTTAAAATGAAATGTTTTATTTCTGCTTTTTGTATATTATCTTTTTCTTGTTGCAGGCACCCAGAACTACTGTGATCATGGTAGTCTGGAATGTTATCATTGAAACTTCATGTCAAGGTTACAGTATCTGCCAGTGGATTCCTCACTGGTCCCTCGTATCAGGAGATCAGAAGATATACAGAGAATTCCATTTAGAGTAGAAACACATAAATTATCTAGGAGTTAGAACCACATTGCACATGCAGAACTTGTGTAAAGCAAACTACCCCTTTCTCCTGAACGATATACGCCGAGACCTAAATAGATGGGCCCCTATTCCTATCCTGGATAGGTCGAATTAATGTAATGAAGATGAATGTCCTTACTAGAGTTCTCTACCATTTCCAGGTGTTACCAACCCAGTTAAATGAAGGATCTTTGCATCTTGAGAAAATGCAGTCAGTAGATTTATTTGGAAGCTTAGCCATTTAAATTTGTTGCCACGAGAAAAAAAAAACGTTTGAGAATGTCTTGCCAGCATATCGTCTCAGAAGGGCCTCATATCTAAGATATATGCAATTCTATAAATAACTAAATCTAATCTTAAATAAATGTTACACATTAAGAGGGATAAGGCGATTGGGAGAGAAGTCACACACAATCAAGAAACTTGCTACAAGTTGCTTTATGTATGGCATTACGACCCCACTAAAGTGCGCAGAAAGTTTCCAACTGTTAAGCTCATGTGCTGTCAAAAATGCTGGTGGATGAGCTCATCGATTCATGTTTGGTGGGAATGCTCAGGTTTACAATACATCTGGAAGGAGATAGCAGGGGCACTTAAGGAGATTTTGGGGTACCCCCTCCAGCACACACTTGACGTGCTCCTGTTGGGATTAAAGCAACCTGGCCTTAGATACTTTACCAAAACCAACAATACTATACAGTGCAGTTGCCCGGGAGAAGCCAGCTATCATGAACCCTATGGTGGGAAACAAAGAATCCAACCTGTATCTTTCATTGGTATGGCTGTATGTGGAATATAGTTGCTGAGCATTTTGAGGGAGGAACATATGAGCGTTGACGGAATCTGGGGCCTACTTATTTATTTATTGAAATTGCAAAGTTTTACATATAGCGCTGGCTAGACCCGGAGGTATCAAAGCGCTTTACATGAGGATCAGTGAGTTACAGGTTCCATCATTACATAGACAAGTATAGACATAGGAGAAAAGATTGGAGAATATATAGGAGAAAGATAGGAGAAATTATATTAAACAACGTTTAACATGGATAAGGCCGTTCAAAACATAATTCAAATCACTATATATATCTAGAAGTAGTCAATTATGCACCCCATCTAATGAGCTGCAGTTAATCTTGGCGAGATGACTGTGCTGGAATATTCCCATCATAAACAGATGGGAATATTCCAGCACAGTCATCTCGCCAAGATTAACTGCAGCTCATTAGATGGGGTGCATAATTGACTACTTCTAGATATATATAGTGATTTGAATTATGTTTTGAACGGCCTTATCCATGTTAAACGTTGTTTAATATAATTTCTCCTATCTTTCTCCTATATATTCTCCAATCTTTTCTCCTATGTCTATACTTGTCTATGTAATGATGGAACCTGTAACTCACTGATCCTCATGTAAAGCGCTTTGATACCTCCGGGTCTAGCCAGCGCTATATGTAAAACTTTGCAATTTCAATAAATAAATAAATATTTTGTAACCCAATGAATTTAATGTTAGCTTTCTGTCCCAGGGAAGAGAAGGAGTCAGGGAAAAAAGAAGCCCTTCCTTTCTTTGACGTCTCTGAAGGCCGTGGGACTGGAACTGGTTGTTAACTTGATCATGGGAAGGAGGCTGACACTGAGCTCACCGTCAATGTTTAATTTTGATAGGTTCTCACTTCGAGAGAACCTGCCCAATGTAACACTTAGATGTACTTTTGTATTTAACTGTGTGGCTCTGTCTTAAGTTAGTTAGACTTGCCTCTCTCCACCTTTGCAGGTGTACAACCCTTTCCATTCCCGTAAGACCTGATGCTCCTTATCTTTCTGCTCAAGAAGTTACTCTCTGGAGCGAGCACGTTCCTTTCTATTATAATCGGAACATCCATTTAGTTCTACTTGTGATTTTGTTTTTGCTGACACCTGCTGCTTCTGAATTTTTCTGGATTCACCCATGACCTTAGATTAGCATCAGGCAGATTCTCTTCAGTGGAACAGAAATTCTCGACATTTGCACTTTCTTTCTTTCAACAAATTGTTCTTGCATTTCCTAATTGACTTACCTGGACTGTATTCACATATGCTGTATTACAGTGATTATTGAACTATGGTTCAACTGATTTGATTAGAGAATGTAACTTTATTAATCTGTTGATAAACTTTTACGGTTTGCAAAATTCCTCCTCTGTTGTTTCTGCGGGGCAAAATCTGTTTCACTGTCATTGATATGTTTCTGAATTTATGGTTTTAGCCTCAGTTTGAGACAAGATACATCACTATGGACAAAGCGAACCTCAGAGTTTGCACCACGTTATCACAGTGCAAACACCCTCCTTATGTTTTTCCTCTATCAGTATCCATCTTGTAATGGTAAAATAATGATATACTTTGTAAATAGCCGATCCAAGATGGCCACTATGTTTAGGATCACATGGTGGCCATCTTAAAATCACTACCACAATCAACATAGAAGCCTTCTTGTTTTTAGTATATAAAACAAGCATTGCCAAAGCCATCAGATCTAGTTTTATTATGCCAACACGCACACCCAGGCACAAATGCACACTGGTGTATGCCTATGTTTGCATGTGTTAGCAAGTACAAGTCAGGCTTGCTGGCATTGCCTATGCTTGTTTATCTCTTCGAGCGCCCTGAACATACTCTTTAAGAACTGTCGAGATTCGAAAACAGTGCATTCTGCAATAAAGCTAATAAAGTAAACATTCGCCTACAGAGGTCACTAACTGAAAGGAGCTGTCGGCATCGTTGACATTTCATCTTTTAATATTCGTTGTATAGTTGGGTGCTCAATGTTGGCATTAACATGAAGAGGCCGTGATTGTGGAACGCTGGCAGTCCCATCGCTCACCCCACTGCTAAACTACCCCGTCTGCACAAGAACGATGCCCAGACCAGAAGGTTCATTGACGCAAACAGTTTCTAAATTTAAAACAATTTTATGTCACAAACCAGACACTATGAGGTTACATTTGTAAAACACAAGGACATGTTCCCCAGTAAAGGGTTAGTTTATTCTAATAAAGCACGGCACAGAATACTTAATGGCAAACACTATGGAAAACTCTTCTGGCAGAAATGCAAGCACCTGCAGTAATTGAACATAAACCGCAGGACATATTTCCTTATGCCAAAACGCGTGTCAGTGGCTGCAGTGAAAACAGCCCCCTGCAGCGAAAAGCTGGGACTGGAACTCTGTGCAAGAGAAACGTTTGGACTAATTAAAGACAGATCTGCTGTTCTACAGGGAAATTTCCATGGCTTTAAGTGTGCCGGGTCCCTTGGGGTCCCAGGCAAGGCAGTAACTAAACACGCACATTGAAACGCTTCCTTATCAGCCCCTATATTCATATCATCAACTTCACTGTCAAGCATTGATCGATTTCTGAACAATTAACGTAAAAAACATAAAGGCACCATGTCAGCGATTTAGTTCCTGTACACATTTCACATGTTTTTTACCTAATGTTGCACCAATATAATGGTCAGTTGGCACACTATAGAGATCACAAAAATGTAGTTTACGTGTTTAGCAATGCCCTTAATTACACAGGCCAAAGACCCCCCTTTTTTTGCATCGCACTAAAAGCCCTGAAAATTGATATTTAGTTCTAGCACTCTTCGATTCCACACGGACCTTTTTGTGGATTTATAACAGCAAACCGTGTTTTAATAACCATCGGATCCATAAATCGGTACTTGTAAATCGAAAAGTGTGCGAAACTCACAGTTTTGTCGCAGAATAAATGAAATTTACCATTGGCAGGTGTCCGCCGTGAAAACTGCATGGAAGCGCACAAATGCCTTGGGTCTAGCAGAACATGTCTGGTTCGAGGATGACATGTCTCTCAGTATAGCACTGTCTACTCGGCCCGGTCTCTCTTGAGCAGAAATCATGCAACATTTTCTGTTATGCAAAACGGCGAAAAGATCACGCTCTGTCACAAAATTCCACAATCATATGAGGTTTCGCGAGTGGAACAGGTATTTCGCACAGGCCTAGAGAAGCCTCTCATGTGTGTTTGAGAAACAAGGGGGGCATTTTGACTAAGATATCATTCAGCGCAGTGCAGCGCAGCGCAGCTGTGCTACGTGCTACAGAAAGGACAGGAATGCACTGTACTTAACACTATACTGTGCATTAATGCCATTTTCCAGCGCTGGGGTATAATGTGGCTGCAAGTCTTTGCAGGCACTCTTGCACCATGGTGCAAAGGTGTCTGCGTTGAAAGCAGGATTGTTTTTCAGCAGAAAGGGTCGCCTTCCTGCACAAAAACAATCCCCTAAGGGATATTCCACTTTCTCTGTGTGCGGCAGAATGCAGCCCACAGAGAGGGAGTGACAGGCACATGCATCAATATTGCATTTTGCGATTCCTTAATTGCGAAAAATAACGAATCGCAATTAAGGAATCGCAAAATGCAATGCATCAAGAAATCGCTAAAAAAATTGCGATTTCTTAATGTTCCTTAATTGCGACTCGCAAATTGCTATTCGTAATTAAGGAATACCTTCCCATTCATTCCTATGGGCCTACAGGCCCATAGGAATGAATGGGAAGACAATCTCAATTTGCGATTAGCAATTAGCGAATCGCAAATTGAGAATGCGATTTCAAGGGTGCAGGGGTGTCCAAAGGACACCCTGTTGCACCCCTGTAATCAATCTGTGCACATATGTTGTGCACACATGTGCCCTAAGCGCATGTGTGTGCACAACATGAAACTTTACAAATGCACAAAAGTGCATTTTTCAAAGTTTTCGCAAATTACCATGAGGTTCAACCTCATGGTAATTTGCTCCCCCTAATTGCGAAATTGCAATTTTTTAAAGTTTCATGCATTGCATTTAAGGAAGCACAAAATGCGATTCCTTAAATGCAATCGCAATTTGAGAATTCGCAAATATTTGCGAATTCTCAAATTGTGAGGGCTTTAACCCTTCATGCATTCCAAACGCAGATTTTGCGATCTCAAACGGTTGATTTTTGCGATTCGCACCTTTTGCGATCGCAAAATCCTTTGATACATGTGCCTGGAAGTAATGAAGATATTTCTCCTCATTACGTCTCACCTGGGAAGGCGTAGCATTCGGACACATTCCCAGGTCTACCAGTAATGGTAAATCTGGGAATGCTTCAGAATTTATGGGTAGATGTGTGGGAATACGCAAGCTCCACCATAGTAATGCCTTCTCCGGGCGGAGTGATCCAATGCAGCGATTTGCACTGCGTTGTGTTACTCTGGATTTACCGAGCCATTCAGGGCCAAGCAAGGTGGCCTTGCGTGGCTTGATAAATCCTTGTTAAGTTTTGCATCGTCTTGAGCCCCCTTGCATGGCGCAAGGGTGATGCAAAACCTACATAAAAATGCCCCAGGGTTTCCTGGATTTCCATAATTTTTCCCACAAGACTTGGTCATAACCGCACACATATGGCTTCACAAATGACCACTAATGACAGCACTCCTGGGCATCACATATCGCGTAATGACATCACTGAAATAAGTCAATGTCTATTTATCTCAAACCTCACCAGATTCAGCATCTGGTCCGGCCTTGCGAGACCCAGAGCACTTCAATTTCCACATACGGTCAAATGTCGCAATTAAGTTTTCTATTGTTGGGGCATCAGTGTGATTTGCTAGAACATTGGCAGGCACGCCTGAAATATAAAGATTAGAAAGAATGGGAGAACCAATACATCCTTGTTCTATGGAAACACCATTCCCTAGTGGTGGCGCAGTGGTCAGGGCCTTTGTAAGATGCAGGTGGTGCAGCTGCTGCACTGCCAAGCATATTACAAGTTTCAGGACTGCTGGTGTTTTCATGGCAGTCTTTCCTCCATTAAAAGGCTGGTGGCGCTGAAACAAAGGGGCCCTGGGGCCCCCTCTGCCCCCTCAGCCTGGGGATGCATGCAAGGGAGGCAACATGTGTCCTCCTGTGTGCATGCGCCCCAGTACTTACATATCAAGGACTTTAAAATCCATGCCATGAAGGAAGCTGTGTTGCGTTTTCATTGGGGTGCCTTGTTCAAAAGCACCGCCTCTTTTAAAAGAAGCACAGCCGCGGGAACCAGCATGCCGCCCGCCATGCCAGAAAATGACTTGTGATCTGGCAGGTGGCAGCAACTCTTGCTGGTGCAGGGGCACGGCAGTGTCAGGCTACCCGCCCCCGTACTGACAAAAGTCGTAATCGGGCTCTATGCATACACACAACAGTGTTCCCTGTTGCAGTCAGCGGCAGATAGAGGAATTTGAAAGTGGTGAGGCGTAAGACCTGTTAACGAATTTTGGTGTGAGGAACGAGCCAGAATTTTATTATGGATGATCTACTATGAGGTAATATTTTCGAATTGGTGTACAGAGGTACAATTTTCAGCACTATTTCTGTGATAAATGGGACAAAAATACAGTTCATATAGGCATTTAATAAGGAAAATTAATAAAATAGTTCATACACAAAATATATCTAAACTCGACCTGAAGGTATTGGAGCGCTTTACATGAACATTTGTTACATTACACAAGATCACATTTCATATTTCTTTAGGCAGAGGGAGATTAAGTGATTGAAATGTGTCCAGAATCACAGGATGTTGAGCCAACAAAGAGACTCAAACCTGGTTTCCCCAAGTTCCAAAGTCGTCAGCTCAGGCCTTAAGGCTAGTTAGTCAAGTACACTGTTATGAAATATATATGCCATATATATATTGCATAACAATGTACTTCAACTATTAACCCATTGAGCGCTGCGCAAATTCCACCCAATGCGTGGGCGGATTAATGAGTGACTGGTGTTTGGATGGTCCCTGGCCGTCCTCCGCACACCGTGACGTCAAACGGCCGGGGGCCATCCGAAGCACACAAGGGGTTAAAGCACTCATTACCAAAACTGCTTTTTTACAATTTGAGAGTGGCGCCTTCTGTTGACTTACAGGTGGTTTGGAGCCCACCCATTGCTAAATATTGGTTTACTCCATCATCACTTTCATTTCCTTGCTTCTCATTGACCTGTATGTGTGTGCTTTATTTCGTCTTATGTTTGTCTCATCTGGGGAGCATGGACCAAGTTCTAATTAGTTCAGGTACCCAGTGTCCTTCCACTGATCATAGTATTTTTATTGTTAAAATGTTCACTTTTTTAACCTTAGACTTCATTGAGCTTTTAAACTCTGATGTGGTTATATATGTTGAAAGAGGTCAGGGAACGTTGATTGATTTTATTATTCCGGCCGATTATTTTAACTCTGAAACTATGGTTTTTAACATATCTAAAAATAATTTTAGCGACCATTACCCACTAACATTACAATTAGTGATCCCACTAGATCCTCCAACCATACCAGTTAAGGTAGTTCCCCTATCCTATACTAAAAATAAAGGGTTAACTCAGAAGTGGTCCACTGTCAAACCAGATATCATTCTGGAAGATATTATAAAGAGCAATCTGGTGCAAGTACTGGACTGTCTGGATGAAAATGTAAGTGTTACATCCATGATCAGATCTTATAATGCAATAACTAAGACGATAAAGGCACTCTTAACTAAAAATCAGCTAAATAGCTCCAAGAAAAATAAAAGGTGGTTTGACAGCGAATGCTCCCAACTACATAATAAACTCATCAAGATCTTAAAAATCAAACCACGAGACAGGGTGGGAGTGAGACAGCACTACAAATGCCCACTGGAGAAACGCAAGAAGGAAATCAGGCAAGAGGCATGGGGCAAATTATATGTGGCATCCCACAGTAAAGATTCCAAACTTTTTTTGAAAACTGTGAATGATAAGTACTTTGGTGACACAAAAAATGGCCTTATTGCTGCAACAATTATGCTCGAATCATGGGTAAAACACGTTTCCGGCCTCTATAGTAACAGCACTGAGAACCACTGTGCTGCCCACTTCCAACATGTGGCATGCCCCTTGGAACCCCCAAATCTAGATGAGGTAAATAGGGCCCTTCCCAGACTGTAAAGAATGAGGCCCCTGTCCTAAACGGCCTACCCACCGACCTATTTTTAGCAAATACCCCCTTGTGACTCCAGCTATTATTTATTTATTTATCCATTTATAGAGCGCCTGGTTACACCGAACGTTGGGTTCCTGCGCTAAGACTCAAAATTCAGCACAAGATGATAGGGAGAGAGATGCCGTCATCTGATTCATCTGTCGATCGGATGAGTACTAGTCATCCTAATAGTCCTTTTTTCAAATAGCCACGTTTTAAGTTGTTTACGGAATTTGCTTTCACACGTCTCTGTTCTCATATTTATTGAAAGGATGTTCCAGATCTTGGCTGCACGGTATGTGAAAGACCGACCCCCCATCCTGTCTCTGTAGATTCTTGGTATGGTGACCATATATTTGTCCATTGATCTTAGATTTCGTCCAGGGATATAATGGGTTAGTAAAGGCTGCAGGTATTTTGGGCTGTTGAGTGACATGATCCGGTGGCAATAGCACATTGCCTTGAAAAGCACTCTTTTTTCAATTGATAGCCAGTGCAGTCTTACCAGTGATTTCTTCATATTGTTTTTTTTAGGTAATCTAAGCACCAAACGGGCAGCTGCATTTTGGACTCTCTGCAGTTTTCCTATTCCTTTCTTTGTGGCCCCTAGGTATGGCACATTGCCGTAGTCCAGTTGGGAGGTGACTACGGCATGTACTATTGTTTTTCTTGCTACAGGCGGGAGGAGATCAATGATCTTTTTCAGGGTTTTTATGGCTCCATAGCATTTGCCAGCTACTTTCCTGATCTGGTTATCAAACGTCATCTTCTCATCTAACCAGATTCCCAGATTTTTGACTCCTGCCTTTGGGGTGGGTGCTGTACCTAGAGATTCAGGCCACCATGCAGAGGACCAGATGGGTGGTGCCTTGCCCACAATCATTACTTCTGTTTTGCTTCAGTTTAATCTAAGGCAGTGGTTAGACATCCACTCTGCCACATGCGTAAGACATTCAGAGAAACAGACTGCGGCAACAGATATATTACGATGTTATGCAGCTCAGGGCCCACCAGAGTCATGGAGATCAGTTACAATAGTTCCCATATTTAAAAGGGTGATAGATCTGATCCAATATGCTATCAACCGATTTCTTTAATCTATAGCACTTGCAAGATTATGGGACAAGCAATACTGGAGAGACTTGAGACTTGGGTTACAGAAAATGGGAAGTTCTCCGCTGTTCAGTATGGCTTCAGGTAGGGCCTGAGCACTGTAGAACAGGGCCTAAACCTGCACCCGTTCATTGGCAAAATACACCATGGCTAAGTCAGGGTCCCTATACCTGGGATTTATGGATCTGACATCCACCTTTGATTGGGTGCAGAGGGGGAAACTGTGGGAAAAAATGCTCCTTATGGGCATTAATCCTTCAATCGTACAGTTTTTAGCTGCAATGCATCAGGGTGCGCTACGGAGCAACTGGCGAGCTAACCGGATCCATAAAGATGGACTGTGGGGTCCGACAGGGATGTGTACTCGCCCCCTTCCTATTCTGTTTATATATAAATGATCTAGAAAGCCGCATCAGAATTGGAAATGTTGATGCCCCCACAATAGGCAACAGGACTTTACCAGCTCTGTTATATGTGGATGATTGTGTCCTAATGTCGGGAACTGGGGTGGATTTACAAAGGCTTTTAACCAGTTTTAATGAATTCATGAGTGATCTTGGGTTAAAAACAAATGTTGCCAAGTCACATGTCTTGGTAGCAGGAAAGGTTCCCTTTAGCACAAAACTTTTTTATATAAAGAATGAAGTATTATGTCAGGTGTCAACTTTTTTTTATTTGGGTATTCTTTTTAATGAAAAAAAATCCTGGTCTCACCTAGTCAATGCCAGGATTGGGGGCTTTAACAAAAATATGGAGGCCATTTTTAGATTTACATAAAAAATTAGGCTCTCGGCGAATAAAAGTAATTGTTGATATTTATAAAGTACGAAGCTGCGCCGTTACACTATATGGCGCTGGAGTTTGGGGTTGCTCAAACGCATCGTCCCTCCGAAGAGCAGGGAACTTAACATTAAAATGTGTGTTGACATTACCCAAAAGCACCCCTGCCTCTATGTGTCATAATGAACTAGGTATCACTCTACTATCTTTTCGTATACAATTAGCACCATTGATGCTGTGGGGCAGCATTTGGGTAAAAGAAGAGCTAGCCCTGAATCGTAACTTAATTTAAGATTGCTTGAAATTGGATCATGTTAAAAAATACGATGGCTCTCTAATCTGCAAAATCAATTGGAGAAGCTGGGATTGCAGGACTGTTTTAACCCCTTCGCTGTGGCGGCAATTCCGCCGCAGCGCTGGGGGGGGGGGACAGAGCGGCGGCCGCATGCTCGTGACAGAGCCGCTCCGTCACGAGCGCGGTTGCGCTGCGCTCATGACGGAGCGGTTCCGTCATGGCCCCGCCTGCTCAATAGAACGCGCCGTGCAGGCGCGAAATCAGCGCCGCGCAGGCGCGACGGCAGGGACATGACGGAACGCTCCGTCATGAGCACAGCTCAGCCGATGCTCATGACGGAACGGCTCTGTCATGAGCATGCAAGGGGTTAAACGTACGGGAAACATATCAGCAATTCCTAAGGCTAAGCTTAAAAGTGACTTTATTTTTGAAGAACAAAAGAGATAGCCTAGAGTTGGTAATAAAAAGGGTAGTAGAGCATTTATTGTTAATTAGCTCCCCACAAATTGAATCCTATCTTTCTTTCTATTTTAACCAAGCAAAGACGTTTTATCTGATCAGGTTCAGGATGGGTATTGCTCATTTATTGCTTTCATACCCACGTGATGCATATTGTGATGCCAAATTAAACCTGTGCTCATGTAACTCAACTTCTGCACAAAGCACTTTGCACTTTATGTTTTTTTGTAAATTGTATTCTAAACCTAGACGCATCTTTTTAAAACCATTATTAAGATTTTTAAATATTAGAAAGTGTCAACCTGCATTATGTCATTTACTTCTTTTAAACAATTAATACACTTGTCTTATGGTCTATAAGTATATCTTCACTGCAGTTCGACTTCGTAATGTTGTTGGAAAATGAATTCCTGGGAAACATTTGAGTCGGTTAAAATCTTATTATGTGTATTACTGTCAAAATATTGTTTTATTCGTTCTTTTATGACTGATATTTAGCGGAATAAAGATTTTTGACTGACTGACTGACACACGCTTAAATTGTATTGATGTAATCAGTGTCACATTTTCTCCCCTCACAGGTAGTTCCAGTACTACCAGGTACTCAACTAGTTAGTTGTATGGCTGATGTGAGTATGTATTCACGTCCCATTTCTGAGTTGTAGATAGATTTCTTTTTTGGTCCTGATGAATCGCCTGTAGACTATACACCAGGCAAGAAACATGTTGACTTGTCACCAACAAGTACGCTTAACCTAAGACTTAGCTGAGCGCCTTATTAATTGTTTTTACTTAGGGTAGGAGACCCATTGACTAAAAGTTGCTGTCGCTGGTACCCCCAACCATATTTTAGATTCACTCAAAAAATATTCATCTACACATACTTGGCCCCTCACCCCCACTTCACCTTCCAGCTGTTGGAAAAAGATCTCCGCTAAAGTGCCCCTACTATAGGGAGCCCGTCGGGTATTGCACTGCCGACCTGACGTGGAGCTGCACAATGATGAAGCATGACACCCTACCGGGTGTGTGAGGGCATTATAATCCAATACATGGATTCCCAACTTTTAACCACTCTGGTCGGGTTGGTTTAGATTCCCTTCCTTCTGACTCTCATCCCATTGGAACAGCATAAACTTTTCTTTATTCCCGCATACTACATCATTGTTTGGCTGTCTTCCCAGGCCCTCTTTTAAAGCTGCTGCTAAAATGCTGCCACAAGGCGCGTCTGCAAGGTACACTCCATCATTTTGAATGCATTTATTGACAGTTTGCATCTTTAATAATGATAACAATAAATAGGGATGAGAAAAAGGAATTGAACATTTCGGACCTCCCGCCTTGCAGAGTGAAGTTGATATCAAACTTTGAGGTTACAGCATAATTGCAGCACATAGGTCGCAATTTTGAATGAACAGTGGGGTCATAACGAGGGTCAAATAAAGGAGATTTCATCTTTCAGAGTTCAAGAGGCTGAAGGGTTCAATTGACTCGGCCTATGATTAAATCTAATCTTTTTATCAATGGCTCACGATGTAATCGGGACTCTTCTGGGAAGGTACACACATTGTGCTAAGTACAAATTAGTATGAGTCAACGCCAAGGTTTTTCACTATCCCAGATAAGAAGCTGATGCCTACGTGACATGTTTTTTATATTAAACTTTTTCATTTTGAACTGTCTGCTTTATAAAAGGTTTGCTTTAACATACCGTATCACCTAAAATACGTGTTGTGATTCCTTTTGCTGTCCCAAAATATGACACGCTGTACAACTGCTGATGCTACTTCTGAAATTGGGATGGATAAACCAACTCATTGTTCAGTTGCCTTAGAATAATGTACATGTTGTAACACTTACACTGCCCGTGAAAAATAGCGTGCTGCCAATAAAAGTGAAACTGCACACATCTCGGGAGCAAGGAAAGCAGCTGTTTCCAGGTAACGCTGTCTAATAGTCACTCATCTGGTGAGTTGCACCAAATGTGGTGAGAGGATGTAGCCTTACGGCCAGAGCTGCCGACTTTGGAGCCGGGGAACCGGGGTCGAACCTCGGCGTCGCTTCAGCTCCGGGGCAAATCACTTGTCCTTGCAACCACAAAGTACTAAAGGCAAAAAACCTCCTAAAGCGGTCAGGTGGTTTAATCGCCAGTGTAGGTCATCACGATTGGCACTGGGCCATGCTATTAGAGAAAGAGATAGGGCCGCAATTAGTGCAGCCAGGAAATTGTATAAAACAAGCATTTCTCAGGCAAAGAGAAAATGGGATGAAGAGCACTGGGCAGAATTAAAGGAGGCTTCCAGTAGTAAGGACTCCAGGCTTTTTTGGAAGATTATAAAGTGGGGTAGAGGCGGGACCCCTGATAGGCCTGATAATAATGTAGCTGAAGAAGCCTGGGTTGAGTACTTTAGACCACAATATGCAGAAGTAAAGAAGGTTGGGATAGGGGAGGTGATATCGCCAGTTTTTGCCACTGATAACCTGTTTTCCCTTAAGGAAGTTGAAATAGCAATTTGCTCTGTCCAAGGGGGGAGGGCACCAGGGTTAGACGGGATACCCTCGGATGTCTTCAAACATGACATGAAGAGGTGGGCAAGGTATGTTTTACTATTGGGTAACGCCATTGCCAAGGGAGGGATGGTCCCTGAGCTGTGGCAAGGTGCCATTATCATACCCATCTACAAAAAAGGAGACCGGTCTCTCCCAGCTAATTACAGGCCAATAAGCTTGATTGCAACCATACAAAAAGTTATGGGGAAAATGGTTGTAAATCAGCTTATGGACTGGGTGGACGATAACAATGCTCTTTCCCCCTACCAAGCAGGATTAAGGCGGGCCACCAGCACAATTGACCAAGTTTTTCGCTTCACCATTTTGCGGTGGAGGACGGTATTGCTTGGCAAAGGCTGCCTGTATGTTGCATTTGTCGACTTGCGGGCAGCCTTTGATTTGGTCCCAAGGTGTAAGCTATGGTTGGTCTTACACAAATTAGGCATTCCAGCTGAACTCCTTACCCTAATCATGCGATTGCATGAATGTAATTTTGCTAGAGTCCAGTGGGGTGGGAAGGGCGAGTCATCATCGGATTTCCCGGTAGAAAGGGGGGTCCGCCAAGGCTGTGCATTGGCACCCCTACTCTTCTCACTATTTATTAATGGGATTGTGGGGAGGATGTTAGATGCACCTTCGTTAGCTGGCGTCAGGGTCCCAAACCTGATGTTCGCTGACGATACCCTTATTATGTCAAAGACTCCTGCAGGTTTACAGCGTGCCCTAAACATATTTGATGATTTTTGTAAAGAGCACGGCCTTGAAGTAAATGTGGGCAAGACAAAGCTAATGGTCTTTTCCCCGCGCCATAAAGCCCACCCTAGAGTATTCCTGAATAATACTAAGCTAGAGGTGGTTAGGGAGTTCACATACCTACGGGTCCAAATAGCAGATGGCCTGGGTTGGTCACATCATCTGGAAAAAACGGCATTAAAACATCAGCAAATCTCAGGGGCATTGCGGGGGGAACATAGAAAATCTAAAACCAAACCCATCAAGCCTGTCCTCATAGTGTATGATGCAAAGGTTCTAGGTGCGGCCCTATATGGTGCAGAGTTGTGGGCCTGGGAAAAGTTATCGACCTTACAGACATCAGAGAACAGGTTCCTTAGAGGAATTACAGGTGTACCCCCGAGCACCCCTCTAATTCCACTGCTTCTTGATCTAGGTAGACGATCAATTAGTGATAGAGCGCGATTGCGCCCCATTCTCTACTGGAGACGTCTTTGGACAACTCCAGAGATTAAGCATTACGCAGATGGATTCCTGGCAATAATTAAGGAAGATAATTTTCATAAGATCAACTGGCTAAAAAATCTAAGGGCCATGTTAACTAAACTGGGCCTTTTTAATCTTTGGACCAATCCACAGGGGGAAGTCTTTCCAAGTAAAGAAGCCCTCAAGTCTCTATATTGGGATTGGGTAGATAGCAGCCTCCTGAGGGGCACGAGATCTGATTCTATGGCTGGCCGCTTTCTGGAAGTCAAAATCTGTCCTATTCTAGAAAACTATTGGGACAGTATTACTGCCCCATTGGACAGGAAGTTAGTCTTCCAGTTAAGGTCTGGATCCCTTCCGCTAAAAATATTAACTGCAGGATGGCAGAGTTCGATCTCTATGTGTTGCCCAGCGTGCAAAACTGCTACAGAAAGTCTAGGCCATTTTTTATTTGTCTGCGATGCTTATTCGTTACCAAGGAGGGTATGGTTAACTCCAGTTTGTAAAAATCTTGGGACACGACACAGTGTAGTGGCTATGAGAATCTTGTGTACATCCACTCATGAGTCGATCGTTCTTGGAGTGGCCAAATATCTGGGGTGGGCTTGGTCAATCAGGCGGAGGTTGATAGGTAGGCTTATTTAATCTAAGGTAATTTTTAATGTAATTCTAACGCAATTTGTTCTTATTTTTGTGTGTAATTCTTATTGTCTAGTATTGTATGAGCTTGCACAACTGTTTTTTAGAATATGTATATGTATAATGATGAATGAATTAACTGTTTTTATCTGTATTGTATTTGATTATATGTTGTGCTTTTATGAGAAGTAATCTCGAATAAAGCTTGTACTACTACTACTACTACTTGTCCTTGTGTAAGGTAACTGGTGCTCATGTAAAGCGCTCCAATACCTTTGGGTCGAATTCGCGCTATATAAATCTGCAAAATAAAAAGTAAACTGAGAGTGATTTATCTTGCACTTTTATGAAAGGAACCAAACCGGTTTGACTCCTTCAAACTTGCTCAGGTACACTAGTAATTGCATATACTACTTGCAGGGGCTGTGTCGGCGATCCACTATTCATTTACACAAAGCGCCTAGAATCCAGGATGAGTCAAAGGCCGCAGGTAAAACTGAGACTCCCCACGAGAGATGGGAAGAATTCTGAAGACCCCCTGCCCCCGCCTCAGTTCGTACTGAGTACAATCAATCAATCAATCATTCAGAGTACTTGTAAAGCGTGCTACTTACCCGTGAGGGTCCCAAGGCGCTGAAGGGGAGGGGGAGGGGTGCTGCTACTGCTTGAAGAGCCAGGTCTTGAGGAGCCTTCTGAAGGTGAGTAGGTCTTGGGTCTGCCGTTTGTGGGTAAGGAGGGTGTTCTAGGTCTTGGCGGTGAGGTAGGAAAAGGATCTGCCGCCGGAGGTCATCCGTTGGTTGCAGGGGACAGCGGCGAGGGCGAGGCTGGCGGAGCGGAGATGGAGGGTGGGGGTGTGGAGTCTGCTTTTCAGGTAGGCTGGTCTGGCATTTTGGAGTGCTTTGTGTGCGTGGGTGAGGAGCTTGAAGGTGATCCTCATGTCTAAGGGTAGCTAGTGTAGGTCTCTCAGGTGGGGGATGATGTGGTTGCGGCGGGGGACGTTGACGATCAGTCGGGCTGAGGTGTTTTGGATGCGTTGTAGTCGTTGTAGGTGTTTGGCTGGGATTTCTGCGTAGAGTGCGTTGCCGTAGTCCAGTCTGCGGCTGGCGAGGGCCTGTGTCACCGTTCTTCTTGTTTCGGTCGGGATCCACTTGTAGATCCTGCGGAGCATGCAGAGGGTATTGTAGCAGGAGGAGGAGACGGCGTTGACCTGTTTAGGCATGGAGAGGGAGGAGTCGAGGATGAAACCTAGGTTGCGTGCATGGTCGGTGGGTGTTGATGCTGTTCCCAGTGTGGTCGGCCACCAGGAGTCGTCCCAGGCTGAGGGTGATGGATCCGAGGATGAGAACCTCCGTCTTGTCCGAGTTCAGCTTCAGACGGCTGCTCCTCGTCCAGTCGGCGACAGCCTTCTTTCCCTCATGGAGGTTGGTTTTGGCGGTGTGTGGGTCCTTGTTGAGGGAGAGGATGAGCTGGGTGTCGTCGGCAGAGGAGATGATGTTGAGGTCGTGATGGCGCGCCACTTGTGCGAGGGGGGCATGTAGACGTTGAACAGTGTCGGGCTGAGGGACGAGCCCTAGGGGACGCCGCAGATGATGTCGGTGGCTTTGGATCGGAAGGGTGGGAAGCGGGAGGGAACTGGCGTGCAGGGCGAAGGGGAGAAAAAAAGAGCCCAGGAGTACACACAGCACTGTTACCAGATACTAGCAAACTTTACGAAAAAGTGAGTATATTAGCAGATGACTATTTAACCCTGATTGTATTAAACAGTGCACATTTACGAGAACACTTTTGAGGCACATGGACATGCTGGGGCGGGAAAGGGGGGGACTTACAGAAGGTGAGACTTGAAACCACTTTACATGATGCTGCCTGCCCGGCATCTGTTCCTTCTTGAAGAGGCGCATGCACTAAAGAAAACAAGTCTGTGCATTTCAAGAATATATTTAGATCTAACTTCATGCAGCAGTGGAGCACTTTACTAACAGTTGTGCAGCAAACACAGCCCAGAAATCATGCCTGTTTCAGAGGACAAGTAACAAAATGCAAATGTCCAGCATGCAAAATGCCATCATTGGCGCTGTGCATGAGGGGAAAGCATTGCATCACCCTTAAAGAAACATAGCCAATCATTGTGTGGCTTGATAATAACGCTACACTGTGATGGGTTATATTCTTTCATTTTCCCGCCCCCACTCTTCTTCCAAGCACGAGACTGCAGGATCAGGCTAAACTCACCGCATCCAATCCTGAATTTGCTCTCATGCAGCTTCATGTAAAAAACGCATGACAGCAATGTCAGGTTTGGTGTGAGCAGGCGAGCCCAGCACCCCAACGGAGACTGGAGGCCTGTGCTGTGTTTCCCAAACCCCATAAAGAAAGTAGGCTTGAGAGGTCCGAGGATGCGAATTTTGGGCTTGACACAGTCAGAACCCTGTCTAACCCCACATGTGCACTTGATCTCAGGGGGCTGCCATTGACAATCATCAGGATTGGTGTCGCCCTGGACCCACCCCGCCAAACACACACATCAGGCGAACCCAGTCCTTTTAAGAGTATAGACTGAATTGGGAAGTTTAAAATGATATGCTTGTGGCTGGCTGGCTGCACTCAGTAGGGGGTCAACACCCCTGCGCCCTGAAGAGGAACCACTGCTGGTTGCAGAGCACCAGCCTCTCTCACATTAGGCAGATCTCTCTTGTAGAACTTTGAGGTTTCCCATGTTCAGATGGGAGAGCTGCTGATCCCCATCCAAACCACCACAACCCCAAAACCTTCAGGTATCTCTCGCACAGAGATGGCCTACTTTGTGTCCTGTTTGCCACTAATGGAAAATGTACACATAATGCAAACTGCAGTGAAATGCTATGGAAGATCCAAAACATGACGGACAGCACATCAAGCCAACGACTGACGAAGGTTGGCATAGAACTCCTTTTTGCATGCTTGTTGTATATGTATGTGGTTTGTTTAGATATATCTGTGAGGTGCTGGCATGAGATCTCGGGACACCAATCTATTTTATTGGCTGAAGCACTGAATAAACCCTGTTTCTAATTATTTCTGACTCTATACACTCTATTCCAGTTTTATGATGCCTGCCTAAGATTGAAATTAAATTGCATGGACTCAAAAAGATTTTGATGGGAAAAAGTCTGGAATGGTAATTACTGGCACATTGCATAAATCATTCTTTGGAACCTACATCTGTTTGGTGAGGGTGCAGAAGTTTACTAATCAAAGTGTTAATAAGTAGAGCTGTTCACTAATTAATCATGAACTAGGAATGTCACGAGAAGCATGAATAATCTGAACTAAATAAATATTACCTCTCTAGGTCTTTGTTGGTCAGTTGTCTTGCTAGAAGCCATTATCTGCACTCTGTTAAATTCAAAATGTAGCACTTTACTAAACCAGAAACATGTTTCGCATAATTGGCATGTTGCTATCATCATATAAACAAAGAGATTCTATCAAGAAAAAAGTGCAAGTGTTTATTTTTAAGGGTTTTTATAAATATATTTTTGAAAGGGAGGTTGGCTCTTCATCTAACCGGTGGGATGAAGGCACTATGTGCTTTTAAAATACCCCTCACACACTAAGGGAAGCGAATAAAATGATTTTTTTCCACTAGCCAGGGAATTTTTAACCTTTTTTAATCACTTCTTTAGGTCCCTACACCTCACCACCTCCACTGTCAATGCACAAACACATAGTCTTTCACCACAAAACTATAGTGCTACCGCGTAGCTCGTAGGTCACAGCACGCCCCGCCCCGTAGAGGGACGGGAAGACCCCCATGATGAAGCATGACACTAAGGGACTCTTAGTGTGTGAGGGGTATTTTAAAAGCACATAGTGCCTTCATCCCACCGGTTAGATGAAGAGCCAACCTCCCTTTCAAAAATATATTTATAAAAGCCCTTAAAAACAAACACTTGCACTTTTTTCTTGATAGAATCTCTTTGTTTATATGAGTCTTCCAGGAGGGTGATTCTATCGCTTCCTCTACACTTCCTCCCTTGACTAACATGTTGCTATCATCACCAAAACCTTTGACTAGATCGAAACAATTTAGTTTATACTGATGTTCACCAACCTGTAGAGAATGCTTAGCTTAGCTCAATGAATCAGATTTCATGTACAAATGCCACTGACTATCGTTTTGTGCCTGCATTCTAATTTCACTGACAGTGTGAAGCCTAAAAGTGATGGGTGAGATTAGGTGGATGGCATCTAACAGGCTAATTGGGCATGGGCTGGAAATTCCCAGATTTAGGGCCTGGTTATTATCTTGGTGTAATGGTCCCCCGTCACATAAAGTTTGATGGTAAGTTGACTTTTGGAGCAGAATTGTCAACACAAGAATGTATCCTGCTCTCGCACCCATTTTAAGAAGCAGAATCTAATTTAAGAATTGAATGGCTTTATTGAAGAGATGAGATACATACAAACCCTAGCAGGCTCTTTACGTCTCTGCAGTTCTAGAACTCCTTCACTTCATTGAAGATTTCCCAGCATTAAAACATAACAACATCGAAATACAATATGTAGGACTGGGAGGCTCCAGCGAAAAGAAAATAGGTATGAGTGTGAACCCATTGTTTGGAGCGACCAGGCTCAAAAATAGCATGGCAGCAGGAAAGTCAGTACCTGGAGCACAGTGACGAATATGTGAAAGAAATCTCAGATCTAGCCACCCACACCTTCAAGAGCCTCTCTAGGTGTTGACTGATGATTCGTCAAATTCAAGGTGATCTTTGGGTGCGAGTACATAACACTTTCCTTTCCCTCTTGCATAAGATAAGTTAAAAGAAATATAACTGAACTGGACCCTATCCCGTTTTCCATTTCCTCTCCTACCTCCCTCCACAGGAGGATCACTGGCATAATATTGATGCATACAATATCAAAACACAAAAATATCAGAGATTAAATATCAATAACAAAAATATAGACTTCCTATACTTAACTAATAAAACCACATACATCGAGAACACAAATATCATTGATAAAAATATAAATTTTTACTTCTTTCGACAACACAAATATTGAAAACCAAAAATATTGTGACCTTTAAATAAACATATATGTCAAAAATATTGATGTACACAATAGCAACCACAATAATATTGCTAATATAATTATTCATTAATATTTAAAAAATCCCTTTTTATGTAAAGCAATTAGGCGAAATAAACCTAAAACAGTTATACACATGCTTAAAATAAATAGAAATATGGTACATCAGCAAAGTAATTGCCATTCACCCCAATCTATATATATAAAAACAAAAGTATGTCTGTCTGTTTGTCCTTTATGCATTACTACACCATTCATCCGATCGGCATGAAACTTTGGGAAGTTGAAGAGTACACTCCCGCGAAGGTTTATGGCAAAAAAAAAAAAATTGTTAAAAGTTGTTGAGTACACTCCCACGAAGGTTTCTGGCAAAAAAATAAAATAATAACATTTAAAAAAAATTGTTTAATATCAGCCCCGGTCCCCCCAGGGCCCTCATAATCTTTCCAATATTGAACGTTTACAGTTTCCGGTGTGACTCGCTTTTGCAATGACCATCAACAAAGCACAAGGACAATCGTTGCAAGTGTGTGGACTAGATTTGGAGAATCCGTGCTTCTCACATGGACAACTGTATGTGGCCAGCTCACACGTCGGAAAACTTTCTGATTTATTCGTGTACGCACCAGACGGAAAAACAAAAAATACCGTGTATTCACAAGCACTTGAATAAATAAACAGGATTAAAACAACACTTTAAAATGTTTTCCATATTAAAATGAATAAGTTTCAATAAAAATGACACAATGTAACTTGAATGTTATCATAACAAGTTTACTTAAATTTCCTTTCTTCTGAGATCGCAGCAACACGCGATGGATAATCTAGTATAATATATAAATAAAATCATAACAATACAACCCAAAAACATATTATCATTAACTGCAAATATTTAGATAACAAACTATTAATAAATATATGCACATAAATACATTTATATTTCATCATAGAAAACTTTATTCGATCTTTCATAAAATCAGATCATAAAAGTACATAAAAAATACATAAAACCACTGTATAAAATCACATCTAAACACAATTCATATCCTAAAAAGTACAAACTTATCAAGTTCACAAATCCAAGCCCCCATTACTACTCACTTAAGGTCATAAAAGATACAATAGATTAAAAAAGATACTAAAAAGTTTTTTTTAAAACCACAAGCAATGTAAGGATGCCCAAAATTCATTCATAAGCCACGTATTTCCTTTTCCATATGCATGCCCACAAGAAGGATGTCACAGAAAAACAAACCAATGGGTTGGGTAATGATTTTTAAAAATATAACGCAACCCGACATGAGCGAAAGTGGTACCTCTTTAAAATTGGGATAATACATTTCTTTCTTTCCTGAGCATACAGACTACAGAAAAGTACCAAGTGTGGATCATTTTGGGATGACATGAGATCACAAGGGCACAGGGACAAATCTGAATGCTTGAATCTTCTGGCCGGATATCCCAACATCAACGGAATCAGGTTCAGACAGAACCTCATCAAGATAAACTGATGGTTTGAGAATGAGACCTCTGCTCTACCAGTGGAGGGGTCAGTTTATACATGCAGACAGTCTGCACTCCATAATTCCTCTCCCTCCGTTAGTATTGAGCCCTCAAGTTAAAAGTCTTAACCAGTCTATGCTTAGAGAACTTTTTACAAAAATTGTGATCCTTAAAAAGATTTAGAAAACCTGATGCGTTGAGTTCACGCTCAACATAGTTTAACCATCTGCTCTTACTATGGTTTTCCAATTTTAGTAAATCATTAATGATTAAGGGGAACAGTAACCCTAGCCCAGATTGATAGCCAGAGCAGCAGTGGGGCCATGCACATTACGTTGGTGATATATGGAAGACCCAGTTCTACATGGGTAACATAATTTGAATATGGTTGTGGCAGGGAAGTTAATGATTTAAAAAATGTATTTTCAGTTGACTGGAGGGTGTCAATGGGGACCATCCCCCATACCCCTGCCCCACAAGTCACAGCTGATACTTTTTTAGTGTGATAAATCTTTTTTATGGGGTCTAGAGGTTTGAAGCCTAGCCTCCAATAAAACAATTTTAATGCCGCTAAACTCCTGTCCATAACCATAACCCTTCCTTCCACCAGGTGTATCCATGAAAGGTTGTTATAAAAAAGAACTCCCAAATAAGGCAACAAATTCGTCACCTCAATTTTTATGGAGTCCATATGGAAATATGGGATTTTTTCCTTTTTTCCTGCCCATGCAAGTAATATATAAGACTTTGCCTGATTAACTTTCAGATCCAAAGTGTTAATAAAGGCTGCATACTCTGTGATGAGGCGTTGGAGGCCCAAGCCAGTTCTGGAAAGGAGTACGGCATCGTCGGCGTATGCCAAAATGGGGATACGTTGGGAATCAGAAATAGGGACGTCCAGTGTTTCACCCATCAGCGCCTCCTCCACACCGTTTGTGTAGATTGAAAAAAGTAGCGGCACGATCACGCAGCCTTGCCTCTCCCCTTTTAAGATGTTGAAGGGGCGGGTTCGCTCCCCATTCTTCAATCAATCAATCAATCAATCACAGTATTTATATAGCGCACTACTCACCCAGAGGGTCTCAAGCCGCTAGGGGAGGGGGGTCCGCTACTACTCGAACAGCCAGGTCTTGAGTTGCTTCCTGAAGGCGAGGTGGTCCTGGGTCAGGCGGAGGTGGGTCGGGAGGGAGTTCCATGTCTTGGCGGCGAGGTAGGAAAAGGACCGTCCCCCTGTGGTGGCTCTTCGGATGCGGGGGACGGTGGCGAGGGCGTGGCCGGTCGATCGAAGCTGGCGTTTGGGAGCGTAGAAGTTGAGGCGGCTGTTGAGGTATCCTGGTCCTTGGTTGTGTAGGGCTTTGTGTGCGTGGGTGAGGAGTCGGAAGGTGATTCTCTTGGTGACCAGGAGCCAGTGCAGGTCTCTCAGGTGTCCGGAGATGTGGCTGCGGCGGGGGATGTCCAGGATGAGTCGTGCTGAGGCGTTCTGGATCCGCTGAAGTCTTTTCTGGAGTTTGGCGGTGGTGCCGGCGTAGAGGGAGTTGCCGTAGTCCAGACGGCTGGTGACGAGGGCCTGGGTGACCGTCTTCCTGGTCTCGGTGGGGATCCACCGGAAGATCTTTCGTAGCATGCGCAGGATGTTGAAGCACGACGAGGAGACGGCGTTGACTTGTCTGGTCATGGAGAGGGTGGAGTCCAGGATGAAGCCCAGGTTGCGTGCGTGGTCTGTTGGTTTGGGTGCGCTGCCCAGGGCTGGGGGCCACCAGGAGTCATCCCAGGCGGAGGGTGAGGATCCCAGGATGAGGACTTCCGTCTTGTCCGAGTTCAGTTTCAGGCGGCTGTTCTTCATCCATTCGGCTACCTCTTTCATCCTTTCGTGGAGGTTGGCTCTGGCAGTGGCGGGGTCGTTGGTGAGGGAGAGAATCATCTGGGTGTCGTCGGCGTAGGAGATGATGTTGAGGTTGTGCTGGCGTGCGATGTCTGCCAGGGGGCTCATGTACACGTTGAAGAGGGTTGGGCTGAGCGAGGAGCCTTGAGGAATGCCGCAGATGACTTCGGTGGCTTCAGATCTGAACGGGGGGAGGCGGACTCTCTGTGTCCTACCGGCGAGGAAGGAGATGATCCACTCCAGAGCCTTCCCCTGGATTCCGACGTTGCTGAGTCGCTGCACTAGTGTACGGTGGCAGACAGTGTCGAAGGCCGCGGAGAGGTCTAGGAGGATGAGGGCCGCTGTTTCTCCGTTGTCAAGCAGAGCTCGGATGTCATCGGTGGCTGCGATCAGGGCGGTCTCGGTGCTGTGGTTGGCCCGGAAGCCAGACTGCGAGATGTCGTGGGATCCGTTCGTCTCGAGGAAGGCGGCCAGCTGCTTGTTGACTGTCTTCTCGATGACTTTTGCAGGAAACGGGAGCAGCGAGATGGGGCGGTAGTTCTTGAGGTCGGTGGGGTCGGCTGATGGCTTCTTTAGTAGAGCGCTGAGTTCGGCGTGCTTCCAGCTCTCCGGGAAGGTAGCGGTGTCGAAAGAGGTATTGATGATGTCCCGCAGGTGGGGTGCGATGACAGCGTCGGCCTTGTTCCCATACTGAACTGTTGCAGAGGCATGTGAACACAGTTGCCGAATGAAATCAGTTAGGGGCTTATTGATTCCCATCTCAGCCGTAATATTCCAGAGCATAGGGTGGGACACGCAGTCAAAAACTGAAGATAAATCCATAAAGTCAAGATATGGCTTCCCACCCTTGGCTCAGGTATATTTGTCCATAGTAAGGGAGAGGTTCAGGCACTGATCAACAGCGCCCTTCCCTTCTAATGCAGACCCATGCTGGGTCTGCATTAGAAGATTCCTGTCTCTGGCCCTGAGTTCAAGTCTAGACAGGAGGAAACAAACCATCAATTTAGCTGTGGTGTCTCTAAGAGATATGGGTCTATAGTTCTTGGGATTCCCCTTATCTCTCTTTTTGTGAATAGGGACTATTACACTCGCCCTCCACAAAGGTAGTGGACCTGTTTGTGCAATCTTGTTAAAAATATTTGTCAGAAGGGGGACCTAGAGATCTTGATCCCCCTGAAAGAAATCTATGGGAACCCCGTCCGGGCCTGGTGCTTTCCTCTTACTACATGCCTCTAAGGCACACTTTACACCTAAGAGAGAGTACACTAATTTATCCTGAGAATTAAACCCTACTGGGTTATGGGGACTGGACGGGGTGTCCATAAGGGAAAAAATACTTGAATAATGTACCACCCAATCTTCTTCACCTACATGGGACTCTAATGTGGGGTCTCTTTGCGTCTTAAAGTAGGGGGCATTAATCGCACCCCAGAACTCTTCACTGTTTCCTGTTTCTTAGGACTCCTTTAATCTTGCCAAAATCTCATCTCTTAGAACCCTTTCCCTGGACTTTCTTGCCAATTTAAACTCCCTACGCAGTGTTGCAATTAATAATGAGTCTCTAGGTTGGGTCCTGAGTGCAATTGCCAGAGCCTTTCTTGATTTTGAACAAGATGTATCAAACCAGCCCTCTGTCCTTTTGGGTTTATAACTGCTTATGTTTTCTAGGATTTTTGTAAACCCTAGTAACATTACGCGGGGAGAGATATTCGAATCCAAGCAGGTTTCGATGCTATCAAGAGAGTTGTTCACCATTTCGAAAAGGAATTTAGAACTATGAATCTGGGCCCACTTGAGCTGGTATCCATTTCTTCTCGCTGAGAGTGGTGGATCAACGTCCTGTTCGGTGGGCACTTCTCTGGGGACAGATTGAAACTCACAGGTTAAGATGGCTTGATCACTAAAAGTTGTGAATTGGGCATCAACATTAGTGCAGGTCTCATTAAAAGGGTTTGAGACCAGGATAAAATCAATAGTTGCTTCATAGTCAGACCGTAGAAAGGTTTTTACCAGGGAGTCAGAGAGGGAAGAATAGTTATTCACAATCTCCAAATTCCTGGTTGATAGTATTCAATTAAGACTGTTACCATGTGTGCAGTGTGAAAAATGACATAGCGGATTCCCCGGAAGGTCCACCAAACCACATACATTATCTAGGTTATATTTACAAGGATGAATGTTAAAATCTCCCAGCCATATAATATTTATAGGTTCCTTTAACCTTGGTAATATTTCATCCAAATCCCTATTTACTTAGTCTACAGCAGGGTACATATTAGGCCCCAAATTGTTATTGTAGAAGTTAACTAAAAGCCATATGCCTTGTTTAGCCACCTCAAAAATAAGGATGTGGAAAAGCTGGCTTTTGTCTATAAACGTCTTTATTTTCAGGGCCGACGTGTTAGGGATCAGTGCTAACAAGCCCCCCTTAGGCCTCCATGATGGTGACGGAGCAGCCCTATTTTGAAAAGAGCGATAGTCATTTGCCCAGGTTTGTTGGAAGGAAATTATGTCGCAATTCTGCCAAGTTTTTACAAACTGGTCATCACCCAACCTATTTCTAATGCCACAACATTCCAAGATGCAAACAAAAACCTACTAGGCTCCCTTGGCTTCTGGTCAGACGATATAAGGGACTCGGTAATGTCATGTGGTACAGATTGTAGTAGGGAGATACCCTTGGTGGCCTTGGGGGCAGTCTGTCACAGAGGGCCATACCTGAGAGAGGGGCAAATCTATTCAAGGTAGGTATGCCCGAGTTTCCCAGGGAGGTAAGATTTGTATGACCCTCCATATAGTTCTTTATTGGTTCCAGAGATATATGAGGTACAGGGGTATAAAAGTGACTCAAAGGGAGGGCTGCAAACAGGGAGACCCTAGGTGGTACCCTGTGTAACTGAAACAAAAGCGATCTGGATATTGATGAGTTATTAAAGTTGAGTACCACACAATCGCCTTCCAGGTTTTTTTGGGTCAGTCCCAACCACCTTACCCTTCTTGCCATAATAATATGACTGGCAAGGCAAGACAACCCCCCCCCCCCCCCTCATCCAGCCTGTTGTATGGATAGCCAACCAGTGAAAAGATTTATCAATTAACTGGATCATGGATTCAAACTGACCTTCCCTCAGAATGGGGACATTACCTAAAACCAATGCAAGGGCAGCCGCTGAAGGAGGTAGATGCAGCAGTTCCGACCTAATATTTTCCCCCTGATTTAAACTGACAACATTGGCTCCCACGGTTTTACTTAAGTGTGGATTACAAATGGGCCAATCGGAGGTATTACTACGGATTAGGGGGGAAGTAGTTACGAGTTACCTCAAATTAGAGGAGTTGCCAGTCCTTTGCACTATGGTGATTAGCCCCTGCGGGGCAAGGGATGGAGCAAGAGTACTCAAGTTCATATTTCGACAAGGTTTCTGAATATTTTCTCTATGAGTCCTTTGTCCTTCTTTCATTAGCGCAGTGGAGTGTGATGTATGAGTGTGACCCTGCAAACCAAGACCCTCTAGTTTGGCCAGCCTCCATTTAATTTCAGATAGCTTCAGCTGCAAGGGGCTTAGTGAAAGCATAACCAGGGTCTCCATTCATTGCCAAAATTCATCTCCGTCCAGCTGGGAGGGTAGTGTTGACTAGTCAGAGGCCAATGAAGTAGGGCTTTGTCCCTGTGCTGGATCACCGTGCCCTTTAGGATTCGTGAGTTTGGCTAAACGAACCTCTTTAGTTGGTTTAGGTTTTTGTGCCCCTGCGTCCTTCCTTCGCCTTACTGGAGGTTCACTCATTAGATCATCATTATGTGACTTGGAAGCCTGGTCTGTTATTCCTGTACTGGACCCATTTGGAGTATCAGAAGAGATAGGGGCAACTGGGTCTGGTGGAGGGTGAGGTGAAGGGGGGTTTATCCCAGCGGTGGGAGATAATTGCAGAATGCTGGTTGAGTTGTCAATGCCTAATGGGTGAGTGGGTCGAGTGAAAGATACCACTCAGTTAACTGTATCTCACGAGTAAGCATTGATTCAGTGCGCGTGATAAAAGCATCCAGCGTTCCCGCTACTCCAGTACAATCTGGACACCCCTTGCGCTTACTCATTTTTGAATTTTTAGTTTCTTAAATAGGTGGGCTGAGGGAATGTTAATAACTGTTTAAAGAAATCAGTAGTGCGGTACCTGAAAGTTAAGGGTTCACTCTCTGCTGGACCAAATGTTAGTGGGGGGGCCCAGCCCAGCCTTTGACGGGCGTGGACTGGCCCACCCTTGGCCCGGGCTTTGCCCAGACGCATCCTCGTGGGCATCCCACACCGGACTCCAGGTGCGCTTTTAAGAGCGTTGACGTTGCTGGCAGTGATGGGGCTGCTGGGACTCAGAGTCCCTCCCAATTCACTGAGCTGCCAGGGGGAGAAAACATCCAGGAGCAGTGGAAACTATCAAACTCTATGTCATGCATTATAATTTAAACCTAAATTAGAATTTACCAAAGAAGGACATAACTGATAGAACAAAATTCAAACTTAAACTATCCCAACCAATAAAATAAAAGTATAAATAACTTTAACCAATAAAATCAAACAATTAAATAAACAATATAAATGGCACACTAATTTAAATACCTAAATACTTCAAAAACGACAAGTAAACTGCTGTATTCTCTGACCAGACCATTAAAGAAGAAATTTATCAATCTCAACAACTACCTAAATAAGTTAGTAAAACGTATTTTTAAACTAAAACGTACTTGTTAATATATTTAAAAATATAAAATATTGACCCATTAGTAAAACACTCTCCAACATATATATCTTTACATAGGCTTCCTGAAAGAAAAAAAAACTGCCAGAAAAAGCACAGGTATCACAAACCAGCTAAAGATATAGGAAAGTAAGTGTAGATACATCAAAAATAAACCTAATGACCTCAACCTCTACAAACTACCAACAAATTAACATTTAAAATGAAACTGACATTTTGTTTTTCATCTAACAGCAAAGAAAGCACCTGCTCCACATGATAACACCCCAATCAGAAAAGCTGCAGTGTGAAACATCTAAACAGAACATACATGTAAAAATACAAAAAAAGATGTTATTGCATATTTTTACACGTAAATAACAAGCGTACAAACTTTAACCCGTTGGCTGCTGCCGTCGGCCATTGGCCGAGGGCAGCACTAACTCGCTGGTGCTGCCGTCGGCCAATGGCCGACGCAACTGCGCCCATTTTTTAAAACGGCTGCACTGCCGCAAAAAAGCAGATACAGATATTGTATGTAAATATGTATACAATTAGACTACTTTCAGATACAAAGACAAAGGCAGCAAAATACACACCATTGCATAAAGGAGAGTACTTGCTAAATCACACAGCCTACACATACAGCCAAGAAAGCGCATCAACAGAAAATATAAATAGGAAATATGGCAAAGCAACAAGCGTCCGACCGCCATTGCAGCAGGAATGAAAGTGCTCGGCATATAAAGGCCTATTAGGATGGCGGACGGACCTGCGTCCGTCCGCCACTCCCGAGGTGGAGGGACCTTCCGCAGGGGCAGCGGCGTTCCCTCCCTTGGAATTAGGATTTGACCGCCACCCTGACGGTCACATCCCGTATAGTTAACATTGCGGCGGGTGCTGCTTGAAGCAGCACCCTCCGCAATGTTAAATATGCATGTTTTCCCTTTGCATGTGCATGCAAAGGCAGGGGGGTACCATAGGTACCCCCCATGTGCACCCCCACCCCCCAACACCCCTGGGGGCCCGCAACCGGCCCCCAAACACAAAAGGCCACATGCTTTTCCACGGCGGAAAAGCCGCCACGGAAAAGCATGTTTTCTGCCCCATCCGAATATGGCTGGCGGTGTCTCATAGACACCGCCACCATATTAGAGCTTTTCCGCCACGGTCGGAAGGCGACCGCAGCTTAAAAGCGGCGGACGGTCTTCCCGTCCGCCGATGACCCCCCAGCCATCCTAATCTGGCGGGGGGTCCTTGAAGGTACCGCAGCGGTGAATCTGCATCCTCCGGGCCGGCTGTGGCTTCTGCCGGCCTGGAGGATGCGGATTCACTGCAATCCTAATCGGCCCCATAGTTAGTAGTTCCACCTGCCTAATTACAATGCAACTGCTGTGTAGGCTTTCGGATAAATGCCTTTTTCCATTGCAGCTTGTGCTGCGGCCTGGACAAATTGCAACGGAAAAAGGCATTTTGCAAACATCCATGAACCATATGCCAGGCACCATGTGGTCCTTGGAAAACGGTGCATGGAAGTTTGAGGGAGGCCCAGGTGTGCCTCCAGGCCCCATAGCGGAGGCCCTGCAGGAATGGGGGCCCTGCTAGGAGCACCCAAAACCCCTTTTTGTCAGCCTTTACATAGTGGTTGGACCAGCATTTAGGCAGAGGGAAAGGGACATCGTAATTCCTATGGAAGTGGCTCCACAGGCACCGCCCCCATTGTAGGTATTAGGGTCAGGCCGATGCTCCATCAGGGTACATGTCCCTGCACCACTACGGGCCCCCAAAACCGTTTCTGCCATTCATTTTGCTGCGGTTTGTATGCAGCAAAGCAAAAGGAGGAAAGGGATATCAGAAATCCTACGGCGGTTCCAGTGCCACAATGTGAGCCAATGTTTTAGTGGCGAGCGGTCTCTACGAAAACAGTATTACGATGGTGAAGGGCCCACCACTGACCAGCTGGCGGTAGCGGAACCTCCGCTATCCTAATGAGGCCCTAAGCCCTCTATGAGAATATTTCCAAGACACTTGGGTGGACAGACTGCATCACTCTGGACACAGACGCCCACCCAAATTCCAAATACAATGGTGGAATGTCTAAGACAGCACCTTGGCACAGAAAGTAAAAAAACAACAACTCAGTAGAAGGATGGCATAATGCCATCCAATCCACCATAGGCTGAACCCAAAATACATTATACACATTTAGAGAAACATTACAAAAAGATTAAAGTTACCAGCAACTACAAATTGAGCAATCTGTTAGCCAGATTGCCCCTATACTTCACAAACAAACCAGAAGAATGTACAACATGTTACACTTTAAAGTGGAACTCTTTATAAATAACAAAGGAGTAGATTATACTTCTGATAGCCAAAAGCATTAAAAAAAATGGTAACCAACCAAAGTTCCTAAAAAAATCACAAAATGTAAACCAACATGACAATTTTTTTAATAAATAATAAATATAATATTTATTAAATCAGTCTAAAAGTTAAATAAAATGTCAATGTTAATAAAGACTAAGATAATAAAATAATACATAAATTATTTAAACAAAATATGTACCCGCAACAAACCAAAAAACTAAAAACAAACTCAATCCATCACATAAATTAATTAGAATATATATAAACACAAAATTCCAAATAACAATCACATAATATTAACACAAACAATGAAACATAACATTTCCCAAAGTAAAACAAACAAAATAAATAAAACTTACTACTGTGTAGCTGCAGATCTTCCTCTGAATCCATGTAGTAAAAAATAATAATCCACCAAAAATAGGAAAAGTATTAACCAAAAGTCCCAAAAATACAACATTAAAATGAATCCAATAGAAATCCCTTAAAGCAATCCAAGGTATATAGGAACCATAAAAAAACAGAAAACATATTAAAAAAAAAGAGAACGCTCCATGAAATCTGAAAAAGGAAATCGATGTAAGAAGCATGGGTTTATTATAAATCAAATTTGATTTCTGAAACTCTCAATGCCCATAGGAAATGTTGGTAGACAAAAACCCATAGAGTAAACAGGAAAACCCACTCGCAAAATTCGCTATTTTTCCAAAAATACATATGCATCACACTTAGAGCCTTATTACGAGTTTGGCTGTCCTGGGGATAGCTGTACTGGCTGGGAGGTCCAAGCATTGAGATCTCGGTGGTACGACCTTCGTATTACGAGTTGGGCAGATTGCTTTTGCGAAGACCATGGGTGTACTGTCGAGACTGCCAGCAGACCGGCGGCAGACTGCCAGGTTCATGGTCGGGCGAACGCAGCCACCATAGGGCGGTACAGGGGAGTTGCACCACCAGGCGTATTATGAGTTGCCTTTTCCACAAGCTGTCCACTAAGGTCCGACCACCTGCTTCAAGGTGGCAGACGGGATGGATTTGGGGTACACACTCACCCTGTTCTTGCTCATCCAAGCAGATGTGGATCCATTTCTCCAGATCCCCCCTTCTTCACCCCAAGGAATACAACCCAGTTTGCGACGATCTACAGGTGAGTCCTTTTCGTACCATATAGCCATTGCCAGAACTGCCCACATATGGGCCAGACTCCGGTAATGGGTAGATTGTATTTTCCACATGTATCATGCATATGTGTGCATCCGACACATATGTAGTTGAACCTCACACATAGGCATCAATATAGTTGGTAAAAAGTACTCACCACCACCACAAGTTCTCTGCATCCACACTGTCGGCATCTTGGTCAACTCGCAATACGGTAGTCTTTATACTGCCAGTGCTGTGGACTACTGGCAGGAGCAGATGCGGTCATCGGGCAGTCGGAGCTCCAAACTTGTTATCAGGCCCATAATCATCAAAATCTAAGTTACATAACACAGTTTAACATAACCTAATGATACATGACTAAAATAATAGACGAGAACCCAAAACTACAAACTAGTGAAAAACTATACTATTATACATCTAAATATACAAGAACCCAGAAACAACACTATCATTATTTTATACCTACCCTCAAAACTCTTAAAAAATCGTTAAACTAGGACTTACTTGTTCGAACGAACAGCAGCACCTTACCGCAACCTGGTTCCAGGAAAATAGAGCAAAAAAATACCAATAGAATACAAAATAGAAGGTAGCTGGAAAAAAAAATGGCCGCTAAATGAAACAAAAAAAAAAAGAATATCTCCCCAAGAAATGAATGTGAAATAATGTATAGATATTAAATAAATGTCTGAATTTTTTAAAAAAAAATTATTAAACATATAAATAATGTCAAAAATGTTGTAAGAAAATGTAAAAAAAACTTGTGAACTGTAAACTAAATGATAGTATAAAATATACACAATTATTTAATACATACTGAGTAAAACTTATGTTAAAATGATGTAGGAAATATATAAATAAAACAATGTAAGATTTAATTAAAAAAATATTAAACAATGCAAAATAAAAGTGTAAAATTTACAATAGTATTTAAATGTAATTTGAATTTTTTGTTTAATAATAAAAATTTATAAAACTGCTTTATTTACTTAACTATATATAAATGTTTAATTTTAAGCTGAAATATATGTTTACAAAAGTAAATATATACATTAAATACATTTTTGACCATATATACAATATCTTTATTCTATAAAAAATATATCTAATAATATTAGTGCTTACAAACATACTACAAAGTATTTTGTATTATAATTCTAAACACCCACAATACTAATGGTATAACACAAACTATTTCTACCACATACAAAAGAAAATTAAACCAAGGGTTTCAAACCGAGATTATAAAATTAAATAAGCACACTCCAACATAAACTATTTTGAAGAAACTGGTGGAAAGTTCGGCCCCGATTACGAGTCCACTGTAGTGATGGTCACCTGACCACCCTTTTAAGAGTCGGGTGGAGGAACTGCCACAGCCTCCCCGCAGCTGCCAGAGAGCCGCCATTCCCTGGCAGAATATGCTGTGCAGCACCGCCGCGGTCCCGCCAAGCGTATTACAAGTTTCCTCTCTGCCGGCGGTGTCATGGAGCTTCCTCCTCCATAAAAACCGTGGCGGAGAGGATACAAAGGGGTTTCTGCAGGGCCTCCTTTGCCTCTTCTGCATGGGGATGTCACAAGATATGCCCCCCTTAGTGCATGCATCCCAGTTACTGCACAGCATGGACTTTGTAGGCCATGCCATGCAGGAACTGTTTTTGACGTTTTTAGAAGCACTGCATTAGGAACGATAAAAAACAGCCTGCCAGACAGGAATAAACTTCTAATCTAGTGGGCGGTCTGACCACTGCTTTGAGGGTGTGGCGGAGGGGTGGATTCAGTGACGCACCGCCCAAGTTATATTCGGGCCCCAAAATGGGGTTACATTTACTAAGCTCATTCCAATCTTAACATATTAGTAGAAGGTGTTAGCACAAAAGGGGTGGCGTTTACTATTCCCACTCCAATTTAAGGCTATTTGAAGAAGGTGTTGGACCCTAAACAGGTGAAGTTTACTATTTTCGTTACAATCAAAAACATTTAAACAAGGTAATACAAATTGAAAATGTTATATGCACAGCCATGCTCACACACATTTTTTAACTATAAAATAAACTACAACTTAATCTAAAAACACACTAACAAAACCACAAACATATATATTGATATTTAAAAATTAACATATAACAAATATCTGTATTAATATTAATAATTAATATAGTTTTACAATACAATGTTTACTACCTTTCCTAAACTTTAAACCATAAAATAAACAATGTAATCATAATCCAAAATTGACAATCATAATATAAAAAATAATATATAAAAACAATTTCTATTTACAGATGTATTTATTTTAAATATGGAATCGTAATTAAAAAAAGTAAAATGCGTTATATTTAAATTAATTTTCAGCAAAGATTTAAAAAATGTAAAACTTTGATTTAAAAACATTCAAATTGCATTGCTTTGTTAAAATGCATGTTTATATATTTGTGATTTTCACATAATTTTTTATTTAAAAAAAATATATCTTTTAATTTTTTTATTTAATACTAATAATACCATTGAATATATTTGGATTATTTTAAAAATAACATTTATGAAATATATTAATGTAATAAAATACATTTAAAAACTGGCATATATTAATTTGCACATCAGTAACATAACATAAAATGTATTTTAAAAAATACATCTGTTTTAAATCAACTCTCCATCATCCCCTAAAAACCCAATAGCCTACCTCAAAAAAAGTATAAAACCTTTATTTGTATACATTAACACAACCAAAAAATATAAATCTCAACAATACATTAACAATATAAAAACACAAATGAAAAAATAATAAACATATAGAATCAAACACTACAATAAATTACATACTAATTAGCACTTACAAATGATACCACATACAGCTATATTTTCTACATCAATATTTTTTACAATGATATTAAAAACACTATTTTTAGCTTCAATATTCCTGTTGGTGATGTTTATGACGTCTCGAAATTCTTGACATGATATTTTTGTATCTTGATAAAGCTTTACCAATATTTTGTCACAACACCCCATGGGATAAGCTGTGCCCGAGACCTGCAGATCCTTCCCTGTCAACCAGAATGTGAGTGGATAATAAGAAAGTCGTGATGAGGGCCGGACAATCTAAATGAGTCACACCTTTTCCGAAAGGACCTCCTGCACTTACTATATGCCGCCAATATTGTAAACGCATTTACAAATACTTAACCACTTGGATGCTAATGACAAGGATAACTCGTCATGACTAATGGGGCCTGGATGCTAATGACAAGGATAACTCGTCATGTATAATGTACTTTTCAATAATCCAGCGCACAGCGGGAAAAGCCTTAGCATCGAAGTGGTTAAAGAAGATGCTTGGGTTTACTAATGAGGATGCAAATAAGTCCTTTCCGGAACATGGTAGCTTCAATTACAAAACCCTATGAATAGATGCCCAGCAGTGACTCTCTTCATACAGTGCAATGAGGAGGCACACAAGCAGCAAAAATATGAATTCAAGGTCCGGAGTATGATAAATACTTAGAAGAAGCTGGAATATTAAATCAGCCACCTTAGGGATAGAGTCAAGGTGCTCTACCTGCTTCTCCTCCTGTATATCTATTCCCACAGATATTTGAGCCACAGGCACAAGGGAAAGAGTGCGACGATCCAAAGGGGAAGAATTTGTTGGACATGTGCCACCAGTGTTGCACCCAGAAACGGAGCAGCGCTTGTGGGACAGGCGCACAAGAGGTTAATGTGCAAGCGAGTGAACCAATTAACTAACAGCAAAGCAACAAGGTCAGAGGGTGATTCTACTTCTACTACACTACTGTGGATCAGCCTAAAGCATGTGCATGATCTGCCCCGAATAGGGACCAGCAAGACTGCAGTCCCACGATCCTTCACGAAAGCTTAGGACAAACTGCAGGTCGACTACCTAGATTGTTTCCTCCTTCCAACCAAGTGATGCTAATGATAAACACTTATTCTCCTCCTTTATCTTTCTCCCTTTGGGGGACTATCCAATGGCCAGAGACAGAGTTGAGGTTAATGTTCCATTGACCACCCCCCCCCCCCACTCCCCCCCCTCTGGCTTAATGAACATAAATAAACAATTCCGGAGCATACAGCAAAATTTAACTCAAACTCGAGAAGAATTACTGACTGTGATTGAGGTGCACAGCCTACATTGGGCTGATGTGAATCAGTTGTGATTGATAGTGCCAAATTAAGTGAGAGAAAGACTGGTGGTGAAAGCTTCATGGCCAAGGCAGGCTCCTGGGAATGATGGGGGGTTGGATGCCACAAAGGATGCCCTGTTGAATGAGATTCCAGAGATATGCCCACAGAAAATCGATTGGACTAAATTTTCCAATTGTAAGCTGAACATGGGGGAGACACCAACTAACTATTTGGACAGACCTAAGGATGTGTTTGAATAGTATTCATATATAGCCCTTCAGATAGAGATGGGTCAGAAAGCTGCCTTTGCTGCTTTTGTGCAGGGGTTGTTGCCAAACGTTAAAAACTAAGGAGCTGATTACGATGGCGGGGAGACCGCCACCAACCTTCTTTCCCCGCCATCGAATTGATGTTTCCCGCACGCCATATTACAATGGCGGGCGGGGGAGATGGTGGTTGCAAAGTCCAACTGCCACGCATCTGACAGGCTCCGTAAGCCCGCCGGTGCATTGTGGAGAATTGTATTCCCTACAATGGTGGCATAGGGATTACAATGTTCCTTTCCACCGGCCTTTTTATGGCAGTTAACCCGCCATGAAAAGGTCGGTGGAAAGAGACACTTTGGGGTCCCGTAGCGAGCTCCCTTTCCCCCCTAGCCCTCAGACATGGGACCTGGGGGGCACCTATGGTGCCCCCCTACATATCACTGCACCATGTGGCAGGCACTGCATGGCACCTGCTACATAGAGCAGGGATACGTAAAATGTCCCTTTTTTACATTGAGGCGGGTTCTGCAGCCAGCAGCACCCACCACAATGTAAAAGAAAGGCACTGTGACCCCTGTGGTGGTGGTCGCATTGTAATGCCTATTGTGGGACCACCACGTTGTAGGCAGGCGGTCCCATTCCCTGATACAATGGCGGACGGACTGAAGTCCGTCCATCATCATAATCAGCCCCTAAATGACAACCAAATGCATTGGAATGCATACTAACAAGCTAGCAGAATTAGTAACAGTCTCCAATCACTGCTTCGCCACTGAGGAGAAAAAGAAAGGGCTTATTGAATCAAAATTATTATCTGTGGAATTGCAGACTATGCAGCCAGTGGTTAAAGGATTGGGATGAGGGACTCAGCAATGGGGGGAATGCAAAGGAGGATAGGAAGTTGTGAGGAATGGTAGGGGGAAATGGGATGGGCTGGAGAGAGGCTGAGGGTCTACGAAGTTCGGACTTTTCATGTGGTCAGCTTGAACATTGAAAATGGGATTTCCCAAATACGACTCCCAATCTTCCCGGATGCTCACACCACCCTAGGTTTCATCAAATTGCTCAGAATCCATACCCTCAATTTTAAGACAGCCCAAGAGGTCCAAACTGCGCCATGAAAATCTTAAGCCTGGAAGATCAAAATGACCCCATGTAGTTTGTGTCATTAATGGTAATTGTACTACTTGTCTTATTGACAAGGGTGCTAGTCACTAGGCTCTTAAAATATTTTAATTTCCATTTTACCTCTCTCAGGCCTGTCCATAGATGCAGTCAGAATTTCTAATCAGAGCATACCCCACCATATTACAGACCCCATGTCCATTTCTGTAGGACCCATTAGTGTTAAGCATGTTTTCCTGCTCACCCAAACATCTCACTTAAACTTGTTAGGTTGAAACAGCTTGTGAACATTAAACAATATTGTGTTTCTATCCTGGAGGTGTGCACTTGAACATACCTCAATGATAAGAGAGTAAGCTGCTTGCATTACTATGTGAAAGCTTGAGTTGTTCAGAAGAATTAGGCCCTATTGTCATATCTCCTGATATAAGTTATTTTCCCTGATACTGACCATATTGTGGTACGCAGGAGACAATGATGTGGGGTACATCTCTGTTCTTGAACCTGTAAAGGTTAATTTTGAAACTAAAAAGAAGGGTTAAAACCTGAGGTGGAGAAATACATCCGCCCTATAATAGCGGATCTGACAAAGCAAAGGGTTCTAGTACCTATTATTGGCATGTGTAGCACCCCGATTCTTATGATATGCAAGACATGGAAAGTCATTGTGTACACATTCATATAGGATCTTAGAGCAATTATTAATGTGGTTATCCCAAATTTCCCTGTGGTCTACAACCCTACTACTAATTCTCTCCTGCATCCCTATGAAAGGCTCCATCACCTACAACTGACCAATGGTCCACCGTGGTTAATCTTTACTCTGCTTTCTTTTCTATGGCAATTCATGAGGCGAGTCAGCTAGCTCTTGTTAACATTCCAAATCTGTCAGTTTTCATGGATCTGACTTTCTCAAGGATTTCTCAAGGATTTACAGAGACTCCCTCAATCTTTTCACACGACCTGTAAAATAATTTGGAACATTGGTTTTTCTCTGGGGGTTTACTCTGATTCAATATATAGATGATTTATTGCTGGCAACTTATACTCTAGATCAGTGCAAGAAGGATTCGATCTCCTCACAGAATTGGCGTAGTTACAAAACGGGCTTAAGACTTCAAATGAAAAGATTTAATTCTGCATTCCCAGAGTGCAATATCCATGTCATGACATTTCCGCTTGAAGGGGCCACTTGTCCTCTACACAAGTTGAAGCCATCCATAAGTTGCCCCACCCTGTAACTGTTTCCCAGGTAAGTGCCTTTTTGGGAATGGTGGGATATTGCTGTACTGCCGGGCTTACTACTGTTTTTTTAAGTAGTAACGTACACTGGGAGTTTGTGACTCCCGAAAAGTTGTAAACATAGTCAAGAGTGTAAACCTACTCAAAGTGTCAGATACCTTTGTGTATCAGGCCCCTATGGTCAAATTCATTCAGATGTTACACAATATGTGCTACTGACCCTCATTACCATCTGTAATCCACATACCTTGAGGATGTAGCCAGAGCTATGAGCAAGGCTTGAAGAACACCCCTGATGAAGACAATTGGGTTCTTCTTGGTGATGAAGAGATACATCATTGGCAAAATGAAAAGGCCATGCACGACTAGTCCACAAACCACGGTGATTGCGTAGAAGCCCAGCTTCTTCCCAATAGCTGTGGGGTCATCCATTTCTAGTATCTTTCCAGCGATGAGAAAAACAATGCCAAATGGGAAATACCTAATGAGAAGAAAAGGATGCCATAATGTTAAAATGTCACACAAACTAGTCAATAAGCAAAGGGCATGCTTCGAGGAGGCCTGGGAGAGGATGACAGTAACAAAATGACAACAAAAAGAAGAAATTGTGATAAATATTCCGCCGTTGGCAAAGGGAGGGAAATAAATGGGCATTTCTAAAGAAACAACTTATCATATGAAATTTGTTAAATTGTAATATGATTTGATAATCCCCTCTCCAGCACAGAAAGTTCACTTTCTAACCACTTTTAAACAAGCTTTGACACCACCAATAGATTGCCAATAGGTCTAGTTTTCTTATGTAAAAACATACCAACACGGTAATGATGGTAATAAAGGTATTATTAATAATGGTGGTAGCAATAGTGAGGGCACTGGTTATAATGGGGATAGTGATAATGATAGTAAAGCTGGTCCAATAATAGTACACACAAGTCCTGACAAAAACAATAAAAAACAGCTTATTACAGTAAATTACAACCAGGCGTTATGAAAGCCAACTGGTGTCACATTTTACAAGCAATTACGAACAATTGATTTCGTTTATTCATTTCTGATTCTATACCATATTGACAAAAAGAAAAAAATGTGGCTCTACCGATGTTGAACTGATTCGACAAAAATCAAAGAAAAAAAGTGTGATGATATGTATGTGTGCATGCCCACCAAAGCCAATGCTGCCCAGTATGATGTAGCCATCATTTAGCCTTTTTTACTTACTGTTCTAAGATGGCAAATGGCTAACTTAAAGAGGCACAGAAAATAAATTACGTTTGTGCAACATGTGTCACAAAAGAAACAGCCCAGCATTAAATTGGTTAGCATTGATGTGATTTACAATTGAACATTGACTGCTTTTTCAATGATCTTGCCAATGAATGGGCGGTAAGTGATGGATTTGTAGTTGGTAAGGTCCTAAGGGTCTTCTTTTGGTGTTGAGTAGTGAAATAGGGAGTTATGGTTGTGTTGCTTGCCATACCTGAGAAATTTCAGTAGGGGTTAATGTTTTGTAATGTATCCTGAAGATTATTTATAATGTTGTTTATGCTCTTGGTAACTCATCATACTTTCCATTAAGAAATGCTGTTTTGTTAATATTCTACATTTTCATATATATTATGAGTAAAGTAACAATACACATTATTGGTATATACCAAAATCTTGTTTTAATCTGGTCCGGGGTAGGTGAGGGAAGTAACTGACTAAACACATTTTACATTCTTGCTCTGAAGGGGTAAGACCAGATCGTCTGAGGATGATGATTTTTAGGAGTGCGCTTAATGAAAGCAGGACATTCTGTAATGGTTTGTGCAGTATTGGAAGGATGCTATCTTTCATGAGTGTGTGTTGTGATGTTGGAACGCAACGAGATCATCATACTTATAGGTCGATTTAGAGAGATGGAACTTTTGTTCTACCTTGGGGGATGGTAATGTATGCAAATGATGACCACAAGATTACAATTAGAGACCAAACTGCCATTTGTTGTTCCTTTGACCGTTACACGTTGACCAACAGTAAGATCATTCACAAAGTAATAGCTATCCCACTCCATCATGGCTCCTTTACCAGAGGTATTTTCCTACTGGTTGCTTTGTTTTTCAAGTGCACGGAAGTTGTTATGGAGATATGCTTTTGTGCACCAGCGGGTTCTACACTCTTGAATCTTGAAATGTTTTCCAACTAATTCTTCTACTTTGCTAAATCCGAAGGTATTTATTTTGCGGTCTGGAAACCTTCCTGACCGAATCAGTTTGGAAATGGTTTCCAACCGACTCGGATCGGGAGAGCCCGACCGACCGATTACGCTTGACCCGGGTGCTTCCAGATATGACTATCATTGACTTCAATGGGAGTCAATGTTTTGACCGAATGCATAGGCTCCCATTGAAGAAAGGGGTGCTATGGGAAAATCGGGCCCCCTTTGGCGGGTACTCCCTGGTTCCTGCCACACGAGGCATGGTTGAAAGGGGGAACCCATGGGCCCGATTGGAAAGGCTCCTGGTGCAGGGGGGTTGTTACAGGCCCCCAGTCTCATTCTGACTGCCGATTCGAGTCGGACGGCACGATTCGGAAAGGCTGTCCAAATCCAGCATTGTAATTGGTCGTTTGGAAACGCTGCCTGTAGAGACCTACGATTCTGTTCCGTTCGGCTCGGTCATTCCGAATGCCGCCGGGTTCAGTTTGGGATATTCCTATCCTCTAACTCGCATCATACTCAGTCAGTCAAAAACCTTTCTGATTCGGTCTGAAAGACACGTACCCGATCCAATTCGGACGGAGCAAATGCCATTAGGAAGTCTTTCAAACCGCATCAGAATTAGGCCCTAGGTGTTGATGTTTCCTGCAATGTGACTTGAATAATGCCTTGCAGACAAATATTGCTACTTTGAAACAAACCCTACTTGAATGCTTACGAGAAGGCCCTTGTTTAATGTAGATCCTTTAAAAATCATGCGATTTATGCATGCCATCCTGGTTCAGTTTTATCTCTGCTTCTTTCAGGTTGATATTGACTAAACAAATGTGTCTTACTTGATAAGCAATCTGACTGGTGTGCCTTTATCATGTACTACACATGTTGGAAATTGAGGATGAGTGATGGGCATCTTCCCTCTGTGGCCTTGTTGGAAAATGTTGGGTATTATCTGATTAAGAGCTGGTGCATCTGATAAGAATGCAGCATCCATGGATCATCCGAATGATGGATCTTGGACAGTTTCTAAAGGCCATATTACGATGGCGGCCAGACGCATCGTTGTGGGATCGAGACCGGCGACAGGTAGTCTGCAGTCTCGCCTGCCAAAAAACGATCTGACTGCTGTGTAGGCAGTTGGAAACTTGCCTTTTGCAATTAAGGCTTTTGTTGCAGCCCGGAAAAGGGCCACTGCACAAGCACCAATGACAAACATTCTTGCACCGAGTGCCAGGCACCATGTGGTGCCTGGCACAGGGTGTAAGGGTGTTTGGGGGGGCACCATGTGTGCCCCTCGGGTCCCAGAGCGGAGCCCTTTCCTTCTGCCTTGTCATGGCAGTCTGACCACCATGAAAAGGCAGAGGGAAATGGACATCATAATCTTGATGGCAGTGCCTGCGCAGCGACTGCCGCCATTCAGGCATTACTAGTTATTGTTATTGTTAAGTACTCTTATAACGCGCAACAGCTACTCCGAGGAGTGTCCGGGCGCGGAACTAAGAAGAGTCACTGAACTACACTACCCTCTTTTACGGAAACAGGTAAGTTTAAAAAAGTTTCTTGAAGGCTAACGGGTCTTAGGTATTGCGCAATGAGAGAGGAAGGGCATTCCAAGCCTGGGCAGCCGTGACAGCCAAGGAGCAACCGCCCAACTTTTAAAGGAAGAAGCGAGGCACTCTAGCTAGAAGAAGAGCTCAAGAGCGCAGTTGTCTCAGCGGGACATAGAAGGAGAACCGCTTCTGTAGATAGGCAGGTCCACGACCGTAGAGTGCTCGATGAGCAATGACCAGGGATTTAAATTTAACCCAATCCGCCACGGGAAACCAGTGGAGTGCGTGGAGATGTTCACGCAAGCTACTCCTCTTAGCAATACCCAAAAGGAGCCTGGGGGCCACATTCTGAATAACCTGAAGTCTATTCAGAGAATATCCAGGGATGCCTTTGTATAACGCATTAGCGTAGTCCAATCGGAGGAGGATCAAGGCCCGGATGACCGTCTCTATGGCTGTCCTAGGGAGGAGAGGTAAAAGACTCCTTAACGTTTTGAGAAGGCCAAAGCAGCTACCTGAGAGCTTTTTCACCTGGGCAGAAAAGGAGAGGTTATCCTGAACCACACTCCCAGCCGCGTAGCTAGGGGGGAACGGGGGGGCCGTCCGCCCCAGGCGGCACAATTTTTGAGGCGGCCGCGGTCGCGCGGCACTGGAGGCCCGTTGCGGCCGCGGCCGCCTTTATAATTTATTTGGGAGTCTTGGGGGAACAACAAGGCGCACAGTGTCCCAGATAAATTATTAAGGCGGCCGCAACGGGCCTCCAGAGCCGCGGCCGCTGCCCGCGTTTGTTTGCACTCACTGTGCCTGACTGCTGCAGTTTAAAAAAAAAAACTTACAAGCAGGTCAGGAGTGTGCAGGCGGCAGCGCGGGCCCGGTCTAAGTCCCGCCGGCGCGTTAATGACGTCCTCCGACCGTTGTGGTTGTTGCCCCCCTCCCCCCCGTCCCGCCCAGGCTTGCTCAGAGTCCTCCAGAGGGGTAGGGCATCAGTAATGCGCAGCTCGTGGGACTGTTCCAGGGCCTCCCGTCTGCCCCAACCGGTCCGCAGTAGGGCCTTCCCGGTGCCCGACATCCAGTACAACAAGGTGAGGCTGAAATCTATGTCTCAGAGCAGTAGAAATATTGTCCCTATTAAAAAATGTAAATTCAGATGTAAAACTTATGTTAATCTTGCTGAAATTCACTAAGTGATTCTTGGCAGATGTAAGAAGGGCTTACATGAGCGCACATACTTACAAACTAGTAAATGCCACTCAAGGGGTGAGAAAAGGTCGTTCCAAACTTACTTTTGTAGGCATTTCCAAACTTCCACGGCAAATATTTACATTTGTGTCCATTTCGAAACTCCTCATCAGACCCTTTCCATCTAGTCTAGCACATGCCTGTAGTAACTCTCATTCCAGGATGGGAAGGGGAACAAATCATTAAATAATTTGTGGGAGAGTACAGGAAAGGCGTTCTTCGTGGAAATAAATATTATTGCTGTAGGAAAAAAGAAAATGCATTTGCTCTGGGAATCCTCTTTTACCTGGTCGACTTCTCTGCTAAGGGAAGTTCTGCACGAGAGGAATAAGAGAGTGCTGGGAAAAGCCACCTAATCTTTTCAGGAGTTTGCCTGGGGCAGGTTTCCAGGTATACAACTTGGAATGTTGGTAAATAAAGAAAAGATGCAAAATATATTAAAAAAATATTGCATTTAAAACCAGTTGTATCTGAATATCAGGTAGGGCAGTAAGGAGGCGAAAAGATTACTTCCGCAACGAGAGCCACTAATTTTATCAGTTTGAAAATGTTAACAATATTCTAAATCTTTCTAGAAATTGTTGTTTTCTGGAACTGATCTATTAAAAAAGATAAGTAAACTACTACTGTGCACATAGTTTCCTACTGGGCTTTGGTCATCTAGATGATAAAGCTAATTACTTAAAAAATAATTTCACTAGTTCTTCATAGCTCAAATACTTTGCATGGCACAAAGACCAAATTCCAGAATGACTCAGTGTGCAAACCTGGTACCTGGCCTGTGCTATGTACCATCTTCATCATGACTAATTCCTTTTCCTCATTTAGTAATATCATAGCATTTTTAGGTCGAGCATTCGAGCCCTCGTGTATATACGACCAGTAGAGGTCAGTAAAATACTAGACTTGCTTTCTGCTTAAGGACTTTCTTTTTCTATTTTTCTGGCAATTGCCTCTATTTAACTTTCTTGATAGAAAACGACCAGCAGAGGTCAGTAAAATACCAGAATCACTTTAGCATTCCATAGATTCCAGTCCATAGACATTGTCTTCCACGCGCACCAGCAGACAACAATATTTTTCTCAAATCTTGTATTTTAAGTGATATAACAACAGAAGGCCCTGATTTTATATTAAAAAGAGAGCTTTGGACTATACCATTTCCTGCTGAACTGCAATATTTCTCTCCATGTGTTCCTAAAGCTGGTTTATTTTACAGCCATCTCTGTTTAATTAAGTCTACCTCCATCGTGCATTTGAAATACTTTTCTGGTAAATTTAGCTTTTTGTGGTACAGATGACATAGTTCAGTTTGTGATATTAACACTGTATATCCTTTGTAATACTACTGTTCCAAAATAATATATAACGTGCTTGTAGGTCTTTGTGTCAAAAGTCATACACATTTGTTTATGAATTACTCGATTTGTAGCTTAGCCAGATACTTCAGAATTGCTGAACCGAAGTAATATATCTCGGACCTGCATTTTACTTTCAGCCCTGGCCCTTTATATTTTACAAATTGAGCATTGTAGGCTTTTATTTGGGACTTATATAGCTGCAGAGTATTGAAGCGTGGAACTTGCAGCTTGTTTGATTTTGCATAAGCAGATCTGGTTAGGAGGTTTTCTCTTCAGCTGAATTGACACATATTGTGTTTGTGTCACTATAAAGGTGAGTCATTTTTTATTTAATTGCAAATAGTTTGAAGATAATTCACCCAAGAGGAGGAGTATTTAGAGTATAGATTTTTATCACATTTTTGATGTGTTTTTGGAAATTTTTTAAAGTTTGCTTTTACCCCCGGCGCTTCATGTTTTACAAATTAAGCACTGGGCTGAATTGAATTGTACGTCCAGAGCCCCCAGTGGGCGCTGCCAGGGGCCGCTTGACGGCGCCCAACCAAGTATGTGGCAACCTTCGTCCGACTCCATGGCTATGGAAATGCCTTCCCAGTGTGTTCTTGTGGTTGGAGTGTTTGCCATTTATTTATTGCAGTATTATCCTTGTACCTGTGTTTGGTACTCTTTTGTAACATGCACACGTCTCTTTTCTCTTGTAAAACACTGTTTGCTACCTCTCACATTTTGTTGGCTTTTGATACTTGCACAAGTGCCACCACTGCCTACTTAACCTTTGTTCTTGTGCCTGAGTGTCTGCCATATATTGAAGTATTATACCTCTAATTGTACTTTGTTTTCTCTTGTAACCTGCACTCTTGTCACTCTGTCCTCCTGTAATGCACCGTTTTCTACCTCTTGTATTTTGTTTGCTCACAATTGTCACTTTTACCTCATGTAATTTAATGTTTGCTTTTGTAATTTGTTCACTTGTAATTTTCTCCTCATGTATCATTACTGTTCCTATTGTGAAGCGGTCTGACGCCTTCGGGTAAAGTGTGCGTTATATAAAAATGCATAAATAAATAAAAATAGGAGCGGCGGTGTGACGCAGCTGACCACCCCATGCAGAATGTCAGGAGGGCCCCATATTCTCCAGTAGCTCACAGATATTCGTTCATTGGCCTGGGGTTGAATAGGGACCCCACTCAAGGGTTGTGAGGCCCCTGTATGTTCGCCCCCAGGTTATGCTGTTAATGCAGGGTGCAGAAACCAGTGTGCAGGGGTTCTCGACGCTGTCCATGTGCAGCCCACAGCTGTGTGGGGTCGCCTTAAAGTGCTTCAAGGTCTTCTCTGCGCTGTTTAGGGAGCTCTCGGTTGCAGTCTCAATTACCAAAGTTGCTTCCTCTAAGAATGCATATTGTCAGTGCACACCTTGGTGCTGTCCTGCCCAGCACTGTAACAATCAGAACATCCCATTCACTGTTCCCTCTGCGAAACTGCCATTAGAGAGCATTGCACACAGAGAATGACACCGTTCTCATTATTTCCTGTATTGCAGGGTCACCAGCTTTATTCCACCTGTTTCAGGGGATATATGATGTTACAACGCGGACTTTTACTCCGCATACTGTTACAACGCGGTTTTTACAACGCGGATACTGTAACAACGCATGTATTTACAACGCATTTTTTTACAACGCAGGTACCTTTACAACGCATACCATTACAACGTAAGTATAGGTAAGTATATGTTAATATTAATAATATAATAGTAACTTAATTTTAAAAATATAATTTAATGTAATATTAAATAATTTAATTTCCGTTTATTATTTTAAATTTAAATTAATATTACTTTATTTTTACCATGTACCCCTGTACCCCAGAAACTGAAAACTGACCCTAAACCCCAAAAATAAATTAAAGTAATTTTATGAAATATAATTTAAATTAATTATTGTAAATTAATAAAAAATATAACATTATTTTTACCCTGTACCCCTGTACCCCAAAAACTCAAAACTGACCCTCAACCCCCAAAAAAATGCAATGTAATTTAATTTAATTTATTTACTATTAAATAATTTAATTTAAAATTAAATTTAATTTATTTTTACCCTGTACCCCAAAAACTAAAAACTGACCCTGAACCCTAAAAATACCCCTTTACCCAAAAACTAAAAACTGACCCTGAACCCTAAAAATACCCCTTTACCCAAAAACTAAAAACTGACCCTGAACCCTAAAAATACCCCTTTACCCAAAAACTAAAAACTGACCCTGAACCCTAAAAATACCCCTTTACCCAAAAACTAAAAACTGACCCTGAACCCTAAAAATACCCCTTTACCCAAAAACTGAAAACTGACCCTGAACCCTAAAAATACCCCTTTACCCAAAAACTAAAAACTGACCCTGAACCCTAAAAATACCCCTTTACCCAAAAACTAAAAACTGACCCTGAACCCTAAAAATACCCCTTTACCCAAAAACTGAAAACTGACCCTGAACCCTAAAAATACCCCTTTACCCAAAAACTGAAAACTGACCCTGAACCCTAAAAATACCCCTTTACCCAAAAACTAAAAACTGACCCTGAACCCTAAAAATACCCCTTTACCCAAAAACTAAAAACTGACCCTGAACCCTAAAAATACCCCTTTACCCAAAAACTGAAAACTGACCCTGAACCCTAAAAATACCCCTTTACCCAAAAACTAAAAACTGACCCTGAACCCTAAAAATACCCCTTTACCCAAAAACTAAAAATTGACCCTGAACCCTAAAAATACCCCTTTACCCAAAAACTAAAAACTGACCCTGAACCCTAAAAATACCCCTTTACCCAAAAACTAAAAACTGACCCTGAACCCTAAAAATACCCCTTTACCCAAAAACTGAAAACTGACCCTGAACCCTAAAAATACCCCTTTACCCAAAAACTGAAAACTGACCCAGAACCCTAAAAATACCCCTTTACCCAAAAACCCTAAACTGACCCTAACCCCTAAAAATACCCCTTTACCCCAAACATATAACATTTAAAAAATAACTATATACTTACCAATACTTACGTTGTAATGGTATGCGTTGTAAAGGTACCTGCGTTGTAAAAAAATGCGTTGTAAAAACATGAGTTGTAACAGTATCCGCGTTGTAATGGATGCGTTGTAACAGTAGTGCGTTGTAAAAAATGCGTTGTAACAGGTGCACACCGTTTCAGGTGATGCATTCAGAGCTTGAAATGCTGCGCTTTCTTCAATCCATTTATTGCTCGCGCATTTTAGGCTTGACGCTCGTTTAAAAAGCTATTTCCTTTACAAAGAATGTCTCTGGCTGTACAATCTTGTTCACTGACTTTTTTCATAACTGTGTTCTATTGACTGTTGACAACTGTGGCATACTAGTGCTTAAGGCCTGACCTGCTCCATAATCCTAGACAAGTGATCCAAGGAAGCTAGGACTCGCCAGAGTATGCATATCAATAAACTTACATGCATTTATTAAGTTTTCCCATTCATCATAATTATCTAATTAATCGATTGTCAGTTAGAAATTATTCCACTGTCTAAAGGCAACGTTGGGAAAACTGCAAAAATGAATACATTCTGAGGTAGAAATACCACCACAGAGGCTGAAGAAGGGCTATTAAGCAGCTGAGACAGGTGGGGGGTGATTATGAGATTTATTTGCGAACTTGTTGCAGCAGTAAACAAGCTAAAAGCGGATGCAAATTATTTGATTGACTCTACCAAAAAGATGTGAATAAAAGGTTTTGCTTTTGACAGTTAACGGGCCATTGGGCTGTGCGGTGGAATTTATTTCAAGTGCTCACCGTCCTCTTTCCCCAGCACCCCCCCTCCGCCCCCCAATGGGGGGCGGCAATCTGAGGGATAGCCCTGGGCGCCACAAGCTCTAGCTACGCCCCTGCACACTCCTAGGTTTTTAGAGGCTTTGCCATTAGAGGGTGGTAGGGGGAACCCAGGAGGCCAGATCGTGTCTCTGAAGCCTAAAGAGAATTTCCCATAGAGTGGTATCTCTGACTTGTCTTCGTTACATTTGAGTTGGGCCGCCGCAAGCCACTCAAAGACTGAAGACAAGCAGTGCTGAGCAAAGGATACAGAGTCCTCATCCTTTTCCCAGGTAAAGAGAAGCTGGGTGTCGTCCGCATAGGCTATCACCTTAGACCCCAAGTCCTCAGCTAAATAGAGCAGAGGAGTGATGTAAATATTCAAAAGAAGGGGGCTAAAGAAAGGCCCCTGTGGGACACCAGTAGTGACCGGCTGCGGAGTTGAGGTGGGCGGTGGCAGCCAAACCTATTGAGCCCGCCTTTCAAGGAAGGACCTCAGCCAGGACCAGGCAGCGCCTGAGACGCCAATCCCCGTGAGTCGGGCGAGCAGCAGGGAGTGTAGTGCCGTGTCAAATGCTGCCAACAGGTCGAGCATTACCAGTGCTGCTCTCCCACGAGCTTCTAGGCACTCGCGAATTGCTTCGGAAATCTCCACCAGTGCTGACTCGGTGCTATAGGAGGAACGAAACCCAAACTGCACTGGGTGCAGAACATCAGACCCTTCAACAAACTCTGTAAGTTGTCTGGTCACCACCTTCTCACAAACCTTCGCTAAGCTGGGCAGGAGGGAGATAGGGCAATAATTCTCCGGGGTAAGGGGATCAAGAGTGGCCTTCTTCAAAAGGGGAAGGATTTTTGTTTGTTTCCAGGCCTCCGGGAACCCGAGCATCATGAAGGGAGGTGTCTGACAGCCGCCCCGAAGGGATCTTTGATCCTGTCGGAGGTGGGGGTCTTTACCCCCAACCACATTACTGTGACCGCCGGCATCATAATCCGGCGATCAGACCACAGCCCTGGATTTCGGGCGTACCACCACTGATGACCTGTCGGTGGCGGACCGTCCGACATTGTAATCGGGCCCTAAGTTCGAAATACAATTCAGGTATGCATTTCTAATGTTCTGGATTCTAAGTGTGCAACAGTTGTACAGAGCTGCCAACACTTTATTGGAGCTGCTGTACCTCCACTTCTGCAAAAAGTCACAACAATATCATAACCTGTATTGTCCCTCAAGACCACTTGTTAGCTCGGTGCCACTGACAGTCTTCTTTTTAGCATTACAGGGGAAAAGTCTCTTTAAGTTATCCTTTTTGGACACACACAAAGGGCTAATTTTCCTACTCAACTTATTGACGTTTTCTTTTTCTTTTCTTAAACACAGAAGACACATTGTACTAGGGAGCAATTGATCAATAGGTAGATCATTCAGTCAGAATGAAAGATTATCAATTTGCTTCGAATTTAAAGGTAATTTGGCTGACAATATGGTATCAAAGTATCTAGGTAGTTGTATTTTGAACTATATTTGCATATAGTTAAACTTACCTGTCACGTCCATTGTGCTGAAATAGGGTGACAAAACCTCAACATACATCCGATAATATTTGTCAAAAAGGCATAATTCACCGGGCAGAGAAAATATGCATGGCTGTGATTTAGGATAGGCTACTAGACCAATAAGGTCGGTGAAGCTAAACTTCTAAAACCCAGAGTGCCTACCCCAAGATGTCTGCCAAAGAAGGATGAGACATTAAGTTGCAGAGCATCAGCTCAAGAGTTTTCCCGGTACTACTTTGTGGTATCTTTAGACCTGAATGACACAGACAAACGCTGAAACAGGCAGGCACCATCCGAATATTCAGGACTTCTGGCTGGCAGGAAATGGAAATGAGAGGTGGTGTGCAACTCCTGAGGGGGGGTGTGCAACTCCTGATGTGCAACTCCTGAGGGGTTGTGTGCAACCCCTGAGTGGTGGCAGGGTGGCTTGCAGCCCTGTGCCACAGCTAGTATGGTTTTCATTGTCACACACAAACTCACATTACAGTTTCTGTTAGTCAACTTCACCAGGTACAGATTGTAAACCTAACAATAGTTTTAAAACATATACAACATGTAGTTGTCTTTGGTCCCTCGGCCTCTTCATCAAGTTTCCTACACTGCTACTTTAGCAAGATGTGTAAAAGGTCCGTGAACTAAGAAGCCGAAGAGGTACTTTGAGCTTTGCAGCACATTTAGTGAGAGATGCCACAGCCTCTTCTACTTGCATTTGTAAGATACGGTCCAGTCTGCAGACGGGCTGCATTCATCAAGTTTATCAACATTGCAATTCTTGCTCAGTGAGCATTCCTCTTTGTAAGGGATTGGCAGGCTTTGAATACGCAGAAAATACATGTCTTGGGTCTTGCTGTAAAACCACGACACTAAGCTGAAATACAACCGATCTATGTGGAACAAAGCTAATCAAACCTGGCAGAGGTTCAAAACACCAGGCGACAGCACATACTCTTACATAAAGAAATACCTTAAAGCAAATACATGAATCATATCAGCCATTAATGAAGATGCTAATCCCAAAGGACTGAGTCACAAAGGCCCGATGACGCAGACTACCATCATTTTGTGGATTCATAAAAGAATCTACAACAGACATATACATTACATTTTATTCATGCAGATTTTCCCACTAGGTGGAATACTTGCTTGAGTTAAGCATACACAAATATGCAACTGCTCATTTAACGTTTTTCTTTCCAGGAGCAATACTTTTTTCACAGGAGAAACACATTCGTGTAGCCCACGGAAGCCCCCCTTTCTTATATGGGAGATACCTACACCTTTTTTAAACAGGACAATCTTATATATGTTGCCCAGGTGTCCCTCCACCTGAAAAAGTTGTCAATACTCCCAAAAATCCATACTTGTGAATGCTCATTGCATTTTTCATGCCCTTGCCTCCTCGCCACTACCTGATTTATATCGCTTAATTTATGACAGTGGAAATTTGCCACACTGGTGGCTTTTTCACCATTGGTAATGCATTTTGTGCTTTTAAATTACTTTAATCCTGGATGTGTGCACTAAAACTAATGGAATCTGAAAGCTCAATGGGCATTCTTTCGCACCTACATAACATTTTCATCTGCATATTCCTTTGTCAATTTAACCTCAACAGACCCCTCCAGTAACACTGTATTTTCCTTACACTTTGGGGGCAGAAACATTTTCTAGGGGTTCTACTACACCTTGTCTTTGAAAAGTCGTTCTAGACTGGTCACCATGCAAGAAAAGTCACAATTATACCTGAATTAGCTACAAAATACTGAGATTAGGATGAAATGAGGCAAGCTATTTCTATCAAGGTTGCAACACAATGGCTTACAGAATACTTGAAGAAAGAAATGTTAGCATTTTACCTCATCATTTATTGCTGATTTAGGGAAAGCCATTGAGATAGAGCATATTTCTGTATCTTTCATAAAATAACACATTATTCAGTCATTAGGCTGCATAAATCGAACCTCTCTAGATGTGATTTTACTTTTGAAAAACATCAAATCACTTCGAAAACAGGAAACGGTTACTTACCACACAGAAACGGCTACTATCTTCATCACAGATTCATTTAGACACTGACAAAAACTGACCACAGGGACACCACTGTTGCCCATCCTTCCCAGCATTATACCTGTAACACAAAAAGAGAGTTGCACTTTTTATAATAATGTGGTTGGAAGGAGGCAACCATGGGGTATTTAGGCAGGTGGTGGGCCAGGCAGGTGTGGGGGAGGGCTTTGACTGACTTGGGTGCTAGGGTTTCTAGGGAAGAATAAGGAGGGAGGGTGCCTTTTTGATCACTGGTCACCCTCAGCAGTTCTTTCTGTTGGAAGGTATGGCTGTGTGCGTTGGAGAGGATTGGGTGATAGTGGCAGGTTGTGAGTAGGGGAGGTAGTAATGGGAGGAAAGCAGTATTATAGATTGACTTGTGGCAGTAGTAAGAGGGTGGTGACTGCGGTGTTAGTGCTGAGGAACTCAGGTTAAGAGGATGTCTTGGTTGCCGCATAGGTGGAGCAAGTGTTGGTGTCCTTTGGTGGGCTGGGTCACAACGACAGTCGCTACAGGGGGTGGGGGCTGCATCTTTGGCCTGTTCACCTCTGTGGCAGTACCAGCATGGGGTCAAGTGGACAGTTATAGCTGAAGCATGGAGGGGTTCCATTGGTTCGACGTTGTGCGGGGAGGACAAAAAAGGAGAGAATGTGAACTAAGGTATGGGAGAACACAATTCCTTCAAAGAAGCCAAAAGATTAAGACTCAGGATGGTACCAATACACAGACCGACATGCCTCAGGCAGCAATTGATGCGCCTCCAGCGCAAAACGCACCTACGCTGCATGACATTCTCTCGGCTGTCACAGCTGTGCGCACATCACTTGAATCTCGAATCAATTCCGTTTCCATAGAAATCGCCCTCATCCGGGCAGACTTTCGCAAAATGGACGAGCGAATGAAAGAAGTGGAAGGAGTAATCCAGAACCTTGCCAAAACCTCTAAGAACCCTGAGAAACTGGTCCAGGAACTGCAAGCTACCAGTCAGGCACTTGCGGACCCGCTCGATGACTATGAAAGGAGGGCTAGAAGGAATAATGTTAGAATTATTGGAGTTCCTGAGAAAGCGGAAGGTCAGGCCGCTGATTTATTTGTGGAGGAGTTTATCACACAACGTCTGCAGCCCAATACTCTCTCAAAAATGTTCTCTATTGAATGAGCACACCGAGTACCTGGGGGCAAACCCAAACCGGTCCAGCCTTCCAGGCCCATACTGGCCCGGGTTTTCAATTTCTGTGACAGGGCTATGATACTTCAGACTGCATCGTGTGCCCCTCCTCTCAAAATCAATAACAGCACCATCAAGTATTTCCCGGATTTTACAATCAAGGTCCAAAGGCAGCACAGAAGTTTCCTTGTAGTCAAAAAAGTCCTGAGAGACAAAGCGTTGCCTTATGCTATGCTATTCTCCACGAAACTCAGGATTGAGTCAGACGGAAAAGCATGGGTCTTCACGGAACCGAAGGCTGCCTAGGAGTGGCTGGATTGAAGGTGGCAGGTGGGTTACCCAAATAACTCAGAGAGGCGTCAGAGGCGGACAGGGAAAGATCGCACAGAGGCTACACAGGATCGAGAAGAAAGTTACACCACCCACGCCGATCGAATGGAGAGCAGACGGATTGGCCCGGTGTGACCAAGTGGCTGTAGTTACTCACTCAAAGACACACATGGACGGCCCAGATACTACGCATACAAATGCGTATGGTTAAACAGTGTCACGTAAGAGACATGACTGACTCACGTCATCGCTTGTCAGTGAACAGACGGAGCAGAAGCGCTCTCGAGCCAGACTGGCTGAGTATACAATTTGTAAACCAATAATTAAAGCCTGTTTGATATAATGGATCGGGGGATGTAGACTCAATGGTTCCCTTCTCCCCTGAAATTGGGAAGGGGGGGCGACGGGTGTGCTGCAAAGTTGGAGTGGCGGGTAGTTTGAAGTCCGTCTTGCAGGGAGGGGGGAGGAATGGGCAAGATAAGAGGGGTTTAGCACTGTTCAATTGTTTTGTACAGGTTTTTGATCTGTCAGAGCACGTACGGCTTACTGGTTCCCGAGCATTCCACCAGACATACATATACCGGTCACATATAATATAGGCATCTACTATACATGCTAACAAGACATATTTGCCCCCAAAACATACTCTAGACAATGAGCCCAGTGCGGGCCTCACGCAAAAGCTATAAAGGCTATCGATGCCCCTGGAGACATAAGAGTTGAGCTGGCACTAAAATTGCTCTCCTGGAACGTCAATGGGTTGGCAGACAAAATCAAAGGGGGTGGGGGGGTGCTCCAGTATATCAAGCTGCAAGCTGCAGATATTATTTTGCTGCAAGAGACTCTCCTCGTTGAACACACCTGCAAGGCACTGAACCGATGGGGATATAAGCTTATAGTCCACTCAGGATACACTACCGGGTCCATAGGGGTGGGGATACTAATGAGGAAATGTCTCCCATTCATAGTGACCCAGAAGGCGAACTAGTGATAGGAGGGGACCTCAACACAACGCTATGTGACCAAATGGACAAATGTCCTCCTAGCGAGACTCGATGAACAAAAAACACGATGGCTGAATTTCTAACAGCTATGGGCCTGATGGACATATGGCGGGCGACTCACCCACAGGCATGGCAATACACTTATTATTCAGTTGCCCATAAAAGCAACTCCCGAATTGATAACATACACTGGCAGATACTGCGCAATATTTTGCTGAGGTCCAACATTTAGCTAGAGGCACTTCAGAACATGCCCCCATAACCACACGATATGCAATACGTACAGAACCCACTCGTAGGGCGATCACAATCAGCTCATGGAGCCTTAAAATCCCGCATATAAGGACCGCCCTGGTCAAAGACACTGACCATTACATTACGGAAAATGTGGGTTCGGTCCAATCATCGCAAGTATTGTGGGAGGCCTACAAAGCCATATTTAAGGGCCAGGCCCTCTCCCTCACAGTGGGCCATAGGAAAGAGAAAGATGAACAACTAAGCGAACTAGAGCAGGACATCTTGGAAAGGGAATAGGCCTTTGGAGGGCACCCGGGATGGGGCTGAAAATCCCATTTTAGAACTCAAAAGGAAAGAATACAAGGACCTAGCAACTGAAACAGCCAGAGGGAAGCACCGGGCCAAAATATATAGAATATATGAATAGGACAACAGAGCCAGTAAGCTCCTGGCATGGCTCGATAGAAGTGAAAGAGCAGAGCGGTGGATTAGAGTAATACATGGGCAGAGTGGGACGTGCCTGCGGAACCCCGAACAAATTGCAGATGGGTTTGCATGTCATTATGCGCAACTCTATTCCACCGGCTCAACCGCCACCATAGATCAGGTAGGGAGATAAATAATTACATACAAATCCCAAAATTGACCACAGATGATCAGCAAACACTGGATGCGGACATCACCACAGAGGAAATTACAGCAGCCATACTCAGCATACAATTCAGAAAAGGGGGGTGGTGATGAACAGAGTGTCTGAATTAAGCAGACCACTCTTACCCAGTCCAAAGATCAGGGCTTGATCCATCACCATTATTTAACTCACTGCCCCATCCCAGCTCAGAACCTGGCTATATGCAAATCAGTCTATCCCTGGCCCAGTGCATCATGGGAACAGGGCAGACCAAACTACCAAGCCAATTCTTTTACTGGAAAGGAAACAAGCTTCCGGGGACCGGTTTCTGGCATTTCAGCCGTCGTCGGCCCGGCTTGCTTGAATCCTGATGGAGCAGTGAGTAAGGGACTCATGTCTGAGTATACCCTGCCACACCTATAGTGGCCAAAAACGAATCAGAAAAGGGGGTGGTGATGAACAGAGTGTCTGAATTAAGCAGACGTCTCTTACCCAGTCCAAAGATCGGGGCTTGATCCATCACCGTTATTTAACTCACTGCCCCATCCCAGCTCAGAACCTGGCTATATGCAAATCAGTCTGTCCCTGGCCCAGTGCATCATGGGAACAGGAATTATAAACAAACAATGGTCCTAGACCTATAGATTATAATATTTGATCAAATCAGAAAATGAATGAATGTTCAAAACAAAAGCAACAATGATCAGTCTGCTATCTGTAACTCAAAACTATATCTTTGAAAAGAAACCTTACACCACGGTTAGAAAAAATATATTCTTGTTTAATTTTTCTGTATTCATTTTTTACATTATTTTTGTCGATAAAAACATAGGTTGCCCCAAGGTGGGAACGTGCAAAAGAAAAGATGTGATTCAGAGAGGTGAAAACAAGTGAGGAGGAGAAAAGGAATTACACAGTAGTGATTAAGAGATGTTTTTTTATAAATTTAACAATCAACACTGGACACAAAATTCACCGTATTGTACACCTGGCCGACAATCCTAATTCATTTAAATTGTGATCAACAACATTGTAGTACACACGTATAAATGTCCTCAATCTTGCACTGTCTACAATGTTGGAAAAACAATGGTCCTAGGTATATATATTGAAAATGCCGACGTTTCGACTCGACTTATTCCCAACCGGTGATTTGGACCTGGGGATTGCGAGTCTTCATCAGGACAAAGAGCAAAAACAAGGCAACCAGGGAATACTGAATAACCCCTCTGTAGTAGAGAAAACGATGTTGGATGATCCGAATTCACCACATCTCAACAGGAGTCCTTGAAATCCTATCTTGGTCCATGTCAAGGAGACGCTATTTCTTATGTTGACATGGCGGGTAGTACCTTGTTATATGGACAATCAATGCCTCCAAGTCGGTAAATTACGAGCTTCCACTCCGGAATTCAACGGACACTGATTTTAAAATATACTGTTTTTTGGATAAGCAATAGCAACGGTACTCCAATTCAAATTCGAAGGAGCCGCTGTATTCACGATCTCAGCGTATACATCCGAGCCTCACGGTGCTTCCGGATGTCCAATCATATTAATGTAGAAAATGCTCCCACACGATTTGGAACACTGTTTTTCCGTGTGAAAAATCGTCTACATCCGAGCCTCACAGTGCTACAGGATGCCGTCCAACGGCTCAGATGTAGACGATTTTTCACACGGAAAAACGGCGTTCCAAATCGAGTGGGAGCATTTTCTACATTAATATGATTGGACATCCGGAAGCACCGTGAGGCTCGGATGTATACGCTGAGATCGTGAATACAGCGGCTCCTTCGAATTTGAATTGGAGTACAGTTGCTATTGCTTATCCAAAAAACAGTATATTTTAAAATCAGTGTCCGTTGAATTCCGGAGTGGAAGCTCGTAATTTACCGACTTGGAGGCATTGATTGTCCATATAACAAGGTACTACCCGCCATGTCAACATTAAAAATAGCGTCTCCTTGACATGGACCAAGATATGATTTCAAGGACTCCTGTTGAGATGTGGTGAATTCGGATCACCCAACATCGTTTTCTCTACTACAAAGGGGTTATTCAGTATTCCCTGGTTGCCTCGTTTTTGCTCTTTGTCCTGATGAAGACTCGCAATCCCCAGGTCCAAATCACCGGTTGGGAATAAGTCGAGTCGAAACGTCGACATTTTCAATATATATACCTAGGACCATTGTTTTTCCAACATTGTAGACAGTGCAAGATTGAGGACATTTATACGTGTGACCTACAATGTTGTTGATCACAATTTAAATGAATTAGGATTGTCGGCCAGGTGTACAATACGGTGAATTTTGTGTCCAGTATTGATTGTTAAAATTATAAAAAACCATCTCTTAATCACTACTGTGTAATTCCTTTTCTCCTCCTCACTTGTTTTCACCTCTCTGAATCACATCTTTTCTTTTGCACGTTCCCACCTTGGGGCAACCTATGTTTTTATCGACAAAAATAATGTAAAAAATGAATACAGAAAAATTAAACAAGAATATATTTTTTCTAACCGTGGTGTAAGGTTTCTTTTCAAAGATATAGTCTTTGAGTTACAGATAGCAGACTGATCATTGTTGCTTTTGTTTTGAACATTCATTCATTTTCTGATTTGATCAAATATCATAATCTATAGGTCTAGGACCATTGTTTGTTTATAATTCCATTTACCCAGGTCGATACCTTATGGGCCACCCCATTCTCGTAATGGTCATCATGGGAACAGGGCAGACCAAACTACCAAGCCAATTCTTCACCAGAAAGGAGACAAGCTTCCGGGGACCGGTTTCTGGCATTTCAGCCGTCGTCGGCCCGGCTTGCTTGAATCCTGATGGAGCAGTGAGCAATGGACTCATGTCTGAGTATACCCTGCCACACCTATAGTGGCCAAAAACGATTCAGAAAAGGGGGTGGTGATGAACAGAAACCGGTCCCCGGAAGCTTGTTTCCTTCCCAGTATAAGAATTGGCTTGGTAGTTTGGTCTGCCCTGTTCCCATGATGCACTGGGCCAGGGACAGACTAATTTGCATATAGCCAGGTTCTGAGCTGGGATGGTGCAGTGAGCTAAAAAACAGTGATGTTTCAAGCCCTGATCTTTGGACTGGGTAGGAGTAGTCTGCTTAATTCAGATACTCTGTCCATCACCACCCCCTTTTCTGAATCATACTCCATACGCCAAATGGCCTCCCAATTGAGCTCCTTAAAACCACTGCATCCTAAGGGGTACCCCATCTCCTAAATATGTACCTTGAAAGTAAAACTGTTGGTGCGCTGTCTAGGGACCAGAGGATTGCCTCAATAGTCCTAATCCGCAAGACAGGTAAACTAGAAGAGGAATTTACCTCGTACCGGCCAATATCCCTGGTAAATGTGCAAGCCAAAATACTTGCTATTGGCCACAAGACAGCTCCCCATAGTCACACAACTGGTCCAACCGGATCAGTCTGGGTTCATGCCTGGCCGCAACACCGCACTAAACCTATGCCGGCTATATGGAGTACTTACGAGGAAAAGCACCATCAGTGGAAACGCAGCCATACTATTTTTAGACGCCCATATGGCTTTCAACACCATCGAGTGGCCATGTTTGTTTGCGGTCCACGAGCGTATAGGGCTCCGTATGACATATCTTGAATGGGTCAAACTCCTCTATGATGAGCTTCTTGCACAAGTGGTAGTAGATGGGCATGTATTCAACATTTACCTTGTACCATGGTACGAGGCAGGGTTGCCCGCTATCCCCCGTTATCTTTGCTCCTGTCAAGAGCCTTTTGCGTGCTGGATATGTGGAGACCCATTGATAAGGGGGCTGAAATGGGCCAACGAGTGGGAGGACAGAATTTCACTTTATGCAGATGACATCCTATCATACGTTGCCTCCCCGTGCCTCAATTAACAGAATACTCCAGATTTGCTCTAATCACGGCAGATATTCCAGGTACATTATCAACTGGTCTAAGTAGGTTGTGTATTTGCTCCAGGGGACAGCGCTGTCCCTGCCAGCAGAATGTGAAGCCATTGTAGTTACGGAAGGGTTTCGCTACCTAGGCATATATGCAACGGCTGCCCCATCACTCTTCTATGACCAAAACCTTCTTGGCCCTTTGACTCAACTGCAGAGCGATGTCCGTCACTGGCGGGCGCTGCCTCTAACGTTGTTAGGACGCGCAGCGCTATATAAAAGTTTGGCTCTGCTTCAGCTCTTCTACACGCTACAGAAGACCCCTTACCCCTTACATACATCTGAGCATGCCTCAGATGTATTTTAAGGCAATAGAGGGGGAAGTTAGAAGCCTGCTTTGGGATGGTAAGCCGCTGTGTACTGCAGGGCCCAAACTGGTCCAGGGGTGATATAACGGGAGAATCGCTTTGCCAGATATTCGCTACTGTTATCGAGCTGCACACCACTCAATCATAAACAAATGGGTATATGGCATACAACTGGACCCAGCGTGTCAGATGGATTTGTGGCAGATGTGGGTAGAGGGATATAGAGAGGGACTATACACAAAACCACGTAGACAACAATTCACCGGCCCTACCACTCTAACAGTCGCACTATGGCACTCCACCACTAAGAAACTAGGTTAGTGCAATAGACTGACACAAATGAGGCCTCTATGGCACGCAGCCATATTGGGCAACTCAAGTTAAAGTAAAGGTTTCGACAAATGCGACATCATAGGCATATCGCAAGTGAGCGACTTAGTAAAGAAAGGGAAAATACTGATGTTTGTTGAACTACAAAAGGAATATAAATTGTCCACACGAGAAACTTTTGATACCTGCAAATACAGCATGCCTAGCAGGAGGCAACTAAAGAAATAGACGAGGTCCCGGAGTCGACACCACTTGAGGATAGACTGCTCGCAGACCCCATGGAAAGTAAAGTATTCTCACTCACTTATAGGAAAGTAGTTAATAATTCACCAGTCCTGCTGGAGAGCCTATATGCACACTGGCAGATCGACCTGGGGGAATTAGAGGATGAGGATTGATGGGATGCGCTCTCCTCACCGCGAGAGGTAGGCATACCAACACAACTGCGACTGGTCCAGCTAAACATTTTGCACCGCACATACATCGCATGCACTACACTGTTCAAGATGGGTCGATACAGTAATGCAGAATGCAAACAGAGGTGTGGTGTGTGGGGCAATGGGCACGTTTTACCATACACGCTGGAAATGCCCAATCATTCAGATATTTTGGGAAGCGGTTAACGAGGGGGTCAGTGAGGTATGTGTGATGACTCAGACTATGTCCCCCAAGACCTGCTTGCTTAATATTTGGAATGCCAACAACTTAAGTCAAATGGACCAACTGTGGGCGGTCACGGGCTATATACTTGCGAAGAGTAACATCGCTCGTAGATGGGAAGTTTCCGTGTCCGCCAACAATAATGGAGTGGGAGCGAGATGTCGATTGGTGCATGTTAGCTGAGTGGGCGGTTTACACAAATAGAGGATACCCAAAAAATGGGATAAGGTTTGGGGGAAATGGAACACATATAGAGGCAACATCTGCACCTCCCCAGCAGCACAGAGGAACAAGCCACTAGAGTAAATGCATGACACAATTCCTGTAGCGGGTGGGAGTGGGGAAAGGGATACTTGGGGTGTTTAGTGACAAAACTGATTGTCTGTTAAGATCCGATGGTTATATATGTGTTTGTTCCGTATTATGGAGTGCCAAAACGTGCAATAAAAAGAGTTTGAAAAAGAAGAAGCCAAAAGGTGACTGACTACGAAGTGGGACAAAGGGAGCAGGGGGTTATCAACAATGCCTGATTTGGAAGCTAGGCAGAGGATTTTTGCTGGCACAACTAAAATCCCTCAGGGTGTGGCTCATGGGACCAGTTGTCAGGTGGTGCTGCAGGCAATAATTAGGCCTGCCAGTGCAGAAGCCCAGGAGTGGCAGCAGGTTGCGCTTTATCAGACAGCGTGGCCCACAAAGAGGATTGGGAGAGGGAACATGGGAGAAAAGTAATGCAACTCCAGTCACCCAGGTAGGAGGAGCCTGGGAAAGACTTTTGGCATCAGAAGAGGCAAAACATTAGCTTAGTATTAGAGGCACTAAGACTGAATGGAGATGATGTATCAAGGGGCAAGAACACTGCTCTTGCTAGTGCAGGGTAGGAGAGTTTTTCCCCACCAATGGAGGAAGTGGTAGGAAAGGAAATCTCAGGGAGGACTTTAAAAAGAAGAGGTATGGGCAAGAATGGGGAGTAGGATGCTTGGGTCTGGAGTACAGGTGTTATGAGGAAGCAAGGTGGAGGACACTATGGTGGGTGTAACTGGGAGGTTGCTTTAGGTCCAGAGTGCAATATAGGGTGGAAGATCGGCAGAGCAAAGCTGGTAGATGCATTTATATTGACGATGCAGGTGCTAAGGCACTTAGAGGTTCGAAAGGGGCCCAAGGTGACAAGGGTTAGGCATGCCCATGAGCTTAGGGGGGCCAGTGGGGTGCAAGGTGTGGTATGATGAGGAAAGTCACAGCTGCTGGGAGAATTTAGTGTGGCTTGATAACCCCGTTTTATTGAGAAGGTCTGGCCCAGTGAAGCAGGCCTGACAGGAGCAGCAGATGTCAGTGACAAGAGGATTGCTGGTCATCGCAGTGGACACGCAGGGAGTTTCATTTGTTTCTAGATGCACACACGACTTTGTGGGTTACTATGTTTGCCATCATCGCATAACCAGGAGGTCCGAGTATAATTGGCAGCAGGTTTTCCCCTGATGAAGGGACTGCTCATCCGGAAATGCATTGGGTGAGGACCATTTCTTTGAAATGATTGTTAATATAGACAGTGAATGTTGTATTATTGTCCACTGTATTCAATATTATAATACATGGATGATTGATTTCTACACGAAACATGATGTTGTTTAAAAACATTTTTGTGAAAATAAATACAGAAAAATTGTTTATCAACATTATGTTATAATTGTGATACAATTGATGTATATCATTTAAAGCAGTGCTCTCTTGAGTCCAGGTCACCTCAAAAACCTGGCCACAACATACAGAGGTGACAAAGAAGACACCTGAACAAGCTTAGAAATTCTAATTTTCGGCCAGCAAGATGGCAGGTTGGAGGTAGCCCTGCAGAGTTCCATCGTGCCCTCAGTTACCCTGATTTATACCTGTGACCCCAGAGCTCGTTACTCCCCTAATTTCACAGAACGGGGGCACACATTGGAGTGAGTTTTGTTGCCCCACTGTGTCTGCCGGGGCCAATTGCTGAACTTCAGCCTATGAGGAGCCACACAAAGAGCCTCAAGATGGTGGCTGCTGGAATTGCTACGAGCGGTGAGCTTCCTCCACCTGCCCGCTGACATCTCGGGGTACTGTGGTGACCCTATTCCTGGACTGCGGTCCCCCCACCTCCCCTGCCCTCTCCCCACCTGACGACTGACACAGGCAAGGGCTGGTGTCTGTGAGGGGTGTGGTGCAGTCTGTGGTGGGCCCTCAGCACCTGGTATTACTTGGCTAGTGGAGTTCCCCTTGAAGGTTTTAGTGCCCCTTTGGGGTGGCTGCAACAGGCAGACCCCTGGCAGAGATGCAAGGTAGGGTGAACTGCATGAGTATGCACATGGGACAGACTCAGAGAAGAAGCCTGCTGCCGGTGTTGATTGAGATGGCAGCATACCAAAACATGGTGCGTGCAGCAGAGACTTGAGGGCCATAAGGGAGGAGATTGCCAGCACTGGATAGTCAGGGCGTATGGTGCCTCCCCTTTATAACCTCCCCGAGAAATTAAACTCAGTGAAGGGGACGCCCCTAGAATTGGTACAATGTCCATTGGCTCTCTACTATATGCAGATGACGTTGCAATTTTTGATTTAACCACCATTGGCTTGCAGCGTCGTCTTGACTAAATATGCGGAGGACCATTGTTTGAAAATTAATATTGCTAAAAGCAAAGTTTTAGTCTTTCGTAAGAAAGGTTCTAGAATAAAGAAAGGGTATAAGTGGCTATTGGGGCAGGAAGAACTTGAACTGGTTAATACGTATTTGTATTTGGGGAAGGTTTTCTCAATAAACGGGTGTGACTCAGAGCACATCAAACGGTGTGTTGGTAAGGCCGCCTTCCAGGCTGGAGCTCTAAATAGGTTTTATAAGATCTGTGGGAGAGGTCATTTTAATCATGTTCTGTCAATATTGAAGGTTAAAATCTCCCCGACATTAACGCATGCTGCAGAAGTTTTGGATATGAATTACTGGCTCTCTTTTGATAAGGCTGAAGGCCGTTTTTTCCGTCAAATTTGTAATTTGAATTCTTTGGCTGCCCCACATGTCCTTCGCTTGGAATTCCATTTAATTTCTTCTTATATTTCTTCTTTGGCAGCGGTCCTGAGGTGGGGGAACTCCCTCTTTTGGGGGGATGAGGGCACTCTAAGGGCCGCCTTGAAGTTGGAAATTTTTGCAAAATTAAAAGTTAAATCAGCCTTTTTTAGATCATTCGCCCAAGCTAACCATTAATTTGGGCTTAATTTAAATTGTGATTTACCCACGCCAAAGCCTGTATTGAAGTCATTTCTAAAGAAGTCAGTAAGCACGACTAGTACATCAAGAGATATAGCTTTAAGTCACCTTAAAACCCGCATTGAGGTGATCTGTGTGAGCACAATGGGGAGTAGACCCCAGCCCTATCTTTCATGGAATGTCCCACACGGAATCAGAAGGCTAATACTACTTTTAAGAACTAACCTGTTGCCCCTGAGAGAAGTAACGGGCATTTGGGAAAAAAACTCCTAGAGAGGAGAGAATTTGTGAACTGTGCTGTTCCCAAATACAGGATCTCAATCATGTGCTATTTGTGTGTCCAGAACTTCTAAGGGCAAGGAGCATGTTTTTGAGACCCTCATTTATCAAATGTAATATTCATTCTGCTCAGGAGGCCCAATCTTTTGTGTTGTCCCCTCCAAATGAAATGTTTTGCCATAGAATATTTCAATTTTTTAAAACATTCCTGGCTATATATTAGAATTTCTTTTTTTAGTTTAGTTGGTATGTGTATAGTTATGCAGACTGCTTAAGGTAGAATTTTGTATTTGTTATAAAGCATGTTTCTTTTATTGTATTGGTGTATTTTTGTGGACCTCCGTAGGAGTTCCATAACAAATAAAAATTAATTGAATTGAATTGAATTGCCTCCCCTTTTGCCCCTCCCATTTGCCTGAATTAAACACTGGATGAGTGCTCTGGATGGTAGAAACTGGCTGATGGTAATATGGGACCGTGCCCGGGCAGGGAGCGGTGAGCGGTAGATCTGAGATGCCAAATCACAGTTGAAGACTAGAACCCCTTTGGAGTGCTGTGTGGTCCTCTGCTGTGGCCGTGAGAGGTCAGGCCCCGGAGGAAGTTCCCTTCTTGGCTGCCCCTGTGTGCCCTCCGTGCTGCAGCATAAGTCTAAGGGGGGCACATATCAAGGAGAATTTAAACCTGTGGGGAGAGTGCACTGCAACACCGAGGCTAGGCTTGTTGCCATGGCACTCACTTGCGAAGGATGGGCCTGTCTGACATAGTGAGTCGGGAGGACTGTGACTATTGCGCTCCGGTGTGGTCGCCTACATTGACTTTTGCTGCGGAGGGAGGCTGCCTGAGCCCCTCCATGTCACAAGTCATCTGACTAGGAACTGTGTTGAGGGGCATCACAGAATGCTCTGCGGAGCCTCTGCAGGAGGTTTTCTCCCTTGTCCCCCTAGGGCTTTGTATGGTGGATGTGAGACTCAGCAGAGTAGAGACTTCCAGGTGACTGTCACCTTGGAGATACGCTCTGTGGGGGGCTGCTCCTTTCCCCCCCTAACTCCCACTTTGCTCCTGCACTTGATTAAGGCAGCGGTAACGGATGATATAGTGAGTGCCTCACTTGACTTTCCACGATGGCATAGGATAAAGATCCCTAACCACTTCGCCAGTGGAAAATTAACAGGTACACTAAGGTGGTTGATCCTCCTCCGGATGACCCAGTGCCCGATAATGCATGGCTGTGATTCAAACATCAAGGGTGCCCCTAGAAGATAGGATTGGTGAAGTACGGTCTGAAGTCTCACTTCTGCAACAGGATCTGCGAAATGCCACAGACTGTCTGACAGCCACAAAGAATAGGGTTTCTGAGCTTGAAGATATAACACATTCCCTAGGAAAAGACCTGGCGGAGGTGAAAGCCATCAGGAAGGGCCTAGTGTGGAAGATTGACGATGCTAAAAACAGGGCACAGCACAACATTTTGAGACTGGTGGGATTCCCAGAGGGGGTTGAAGGCTCTAACATTGTCAGCTTCACAGGAGATTTACATGGATGATATTCTCCTTTTTGTCGCGGAACCCCAAGCCACGCTTCTGGAAATGTTCAGCTATTCTGGCTACAAAGTAAACTGGGGAAAATCTGTGCTTTTCAACCCTTATGGCCACAGGATAGCGCTGTCCTACCGGGTAGACTGGGAGTGTATACCTGAACAACGCATGCATGTACCACGCAGTCTATACCATGATTGCTTCTTTAGCACGCATGACTTTACCACGCATGCCTTTACCACACAATTTCATGGTAAAGACATGATGGGTAAAGGGGCATGTTGGCTAAAGATCATACCCTGCCCCCTGCCCTGTAACCTGTCCCTTTTTCCCTGACTCCCCGCCCTAAGTGCTAAGCTATCCCCCACATCCCGAAACTACCCCTATCCTGCCCTGTAAATTGTCCCTTCTCCCCCTGCCTTGAGCCCTAAAAATGAACCTCATGCATCAAAAATTACCCCAATCCCAGCCCCCTGCCCTGAGCCCAAAAAACAGTTCTCTGCCTCCATGAAGTACCCCACACCAGCTCTGAGGCCAAAAATTGTCCTCTCCTCTGAGCTCTAAAAACTATCCCCTACATCCCTAAACTACCCCGTCCCTGTCCCCTGCCCTGTGAACTATCCCTTCTCCCCCTGCCCACAGCCCTAAAGTGCTCCAGTGCGGCCGTGCGCGATATCTTGTTCCAGGTCCTGACCTGGAACAAGATATCGCGCACGGCCGCACTGGAGTTCGTCTGCGCATTCAACCACCCTTAGAGGGATATTCCATTCACTGGAGTCTACTCGCTCCGCCAACCTCTCTAATACCAGCCCGCGGGATATCCTGTTTGAAATTCTACTCCATTAGCCTACTGAGCCTATATCTCCCCCCGAATCAATCCACGACAGTTCCTTATATATATTGAGTTTTGGAACTGGATTACCAGGACTTGAACCAGATTTTCTGAGACTGGTCAATATCGAGGTCTTTCAGACTTAACCTGGTCTTGAGCCCGGCCGGGTCGGAAGTATCACCGGCTAAGTGACCTTTCTGTCTTTTTCTTTGAACTGCACAGCCCTGATGAGTCACTTATCACTGCGACGAAACACGTGTTGGCTGGCTCCAAAAGACATTAAAAGAAGATGCCTCTCTTAAAACATTGGGGTTTCTCTGACAGCTGTAACCTAAGTGTACTCATGTCTACCAGGACATTTCTTTTTTGCGCTACTCTATTGTTGTGTGCAGTTGGTACCTTGTTTTCTGTGTGTTAACGCACTGTTCCCTGAATAGTACGCCTTTGAGGGGTTATAAGGCTTATCCTCTCTCCAACTAGCACCACCACCAATTTATTATACTCAAAGAACTTATGCGTCAAATACTAGCTGAGCGCCCTTATATTTCCCCCTATTTCAAAAAACCCTTTCTTTATAGCCAAGGATGAAATTTTGTTGGACAATTTTGAGGAGCATTTTACATTAGGCCAGGTTTCTCCAAAGTCGGTCCTGGAGGGACGGACCCATGCCAGACTTTTAAGATAACTACATGTACATAAATGGGAAATGCTAAAAATGTGGCATTGATCCAGCTGTCCAAGACCGACTTTGGAGAACCCTGCTTAGGCTATCAGTAACTGATGGCATGAAGGCATGAAGGTGGACTGCCGCGCCATTGCAGCTACGATAGCAGACGTCTTCCCACATAGACCAAACTTGCAGCCCGCATCCTTCCAGACACACCACTACTTAAAATCTCTCTGACTCTCATACCTTTTCGGTCCACTGCACATCCAGACTCAGTGATGTTTAACACAAGAGCGCAACTGTGGAAATCATGAACAACACCAGAACACTTCCCAAAAGGATCACGAGGCAAATCTACATCCTTCCAGACAAGCACACCCTAAGGAGTAGAGTGCTAACCATTTGCCACCACATTGTGGGTCCTCGTAGGTAGTATGAAGCGGTATGTAATGCATCTGCAAAACAATGGAATTAAAGGTGTATGTGTTTGCAGTCCGGTGTGTGTACTGTACTCAGACATGGTTATCAACAGGTTTCAGTTCCGTTTACTGTGTTTTGTTGTTAAAATATTAACGTGTACTGCATTTGTTAATGAACACACATACCTGCATATTTGAAGTTAGTATACACAGATGGTGGTGGTGACTATACCCTCGTGTTTACCGGACATATAACCACTATACAGCACTTTTAATACGTTTCTCATATCGACATGTTCCTGTACTTAGATCAGTGATGAGAACTGACTTATTCCCTAGACTCATTTCTACTTCCTTTGCAGAGGGAAAATACTATCTCGTGACATTAGGCATTGGAAGAATACATTTTTCATCTGTGTACATTTTTTAAGATTTCACTCTTCCGTTCTTGCACAAATGATGAAAGAATAACATAATACACGTTTTATTGAGATTTGTGTTTTGATAAAGTGCTGCCAAAAGTAGAAAATGCCCTTATTGTCACTTACTCGTAGTACACCTACATGAGGGAAAGAACTAGGCTAAGTACTTAAAGATCTTATAAGAATTTGTCTTTAAACATGGGCTCCCACACTAGGCGTTCTTTAAGGAGGAAACTTCATCTCACACTGTAGCTCCCACTCCCTGTCCTTCATATGACCATCAACACTTTTCTTAGCGCTTGGCTGCAGTATCCTTCCTGCCATCTCGTTTGGTCTTAAGCATTGATGCTCAAATCCTCATGTATGAATGGTGTGAAAGACATGTTCAGATGCAGAAATCTATTGAGCACTGTTAGATTCAGGGCTGCCACGTCATGAAACTCCACCCAAGAGCTCCTCCGCCAATTACAACAATAACCCTCAACTAGAAAACCAAAATGGAGCCGCTCAGTAAGTGCGTGGGATTCTGTCACCAAATCAAGCCACCGGGACACAACTTTCTAATGCCCGTTTTACTTCTACACATCATTGTCATCTAAGGTTACTAGATGACTCTATGCTACCAAGGAGCATTTTAGATTAGAGTACCGTTTACAAATAATTGTTTTTAGTTCCACAAGTTCCTCCCTCACCACTCTGCACTATACTACCGGTGAAAGTCTGTTCACACACATGGATAACCACTAGACACCGTTCTCATGTCCAAACCTTTGCACACTCTCCTCCTAATATCTACCCCTCTTCATCTGACTATGTCATCCTTAAGGTATTAGCTAAAATCTCTTTCAATGCATGCTTACAAAAACAGCCTCATAATCAAATGAACACATCCACAAAGACCTTTACCTTCAGTCTGAAACCAAATGCTTAACAACCGTGAACCACACTTTAACTCCACCTCTTCGGGCAATTTCAAGGGCACACTGAGACCTGCATTTATTTGAGCCAAATCTATGTAACTTCACCCCAGACACCCCATGCCAGCAGTCCAGAGTTACATACAAAATCCACACTATGACAAGAATGTGTGCCGTCCTCTGCAAATGGTGCAAAGATGCGACCTCAGAGCATTTAGATGACTACAAATATGTTATGAAAGACCTCACAAAGGCACTGAACTCTCTCAAATTCAACTCCATTCTTGAATGATTTACTCGTTTTGCTGACATCCCCACAAATCTGCCAGTACCATTCACTTTCCCCCACACTCACCTCTCCCATCTCTCACTAAGCTGACTTTATCTCGCACAGACATTGCCTCTTTAATTGCATTAAACAGGAATACCCTTACCTCATTCTAACAAACCCATCACTTTCCCTCTACTTCCATCTTGTAGCCCCAACAATTGACGGTAAACTTTCTGCACTGCAACCCACATCTGATGACTGTGGCTCCCTATTGAATAGATGGCATACAACGTGCACACTCCCCCCAACACATTAAGGCCCTTTCTCAAATTAAACACCCGAGCATTTTTTGATTTTCTGCAGTGTGCATATTTTTATTAAGATAAGTTAACAGGTCAATTACTTCATTGACCTCCATTTCTTTATTTAAAACTCAAAATTATTTTCACATCACAGTATTAAGATACTCACACTTATATACATATTTCCTCTTTTACAGCCCGTTCTCCAATGGGCTTTTGGTTGACCTTCGGGTTGTGCCAGCAGGCCACAACCAAGTTAGCCTGCTCTCCTTAAGTTAACCACCTTCCGGTCAACAGAGCCGCAGGTAAATAATGTGCCACCACTTGTGGCAACCAGCGGCTTCCAGGGTAGGGCTAGAGAAGCCAGGGCCACCAGCAGGTCAACCCCAACTCTCTCGCCAGCCCGGAGCCCATGATGTTTAAAAACCTGTTCTGAGGTAAAACTGGCACTGCCCAAAGAAGTTCCCGTGATATTCTTGTCCAGGACCCTGCTACTGCCCCTGCCTAAAGCTTTACTTTTGGGATGGGTGGGAGGGTGACTTCCTTCTGCGACGTCCGACTCCTGGGCGGTCAGCAGAGAAAGAGGGGGTCACACAGATGGTCGCTGGCTTTTAAGCCTCGCGCCCTCTGACTGCTTCCGGGGCACTTCCCACGTATTTCCGGTAGTCCCATTACTTACACTTCCGGGTCGGGTGACCCGGAAGTGATTCCCTAATTTAGGCGGCCCTTTGGCTGCCACTAACGGCGCCACGCCCTCAAGGGGGGTGGCGCCCTGCAATCTGCCAGTTCCTCTTGTGCCCTGTCTGATCTCTTCATTCCAGGGTTTGTTAAATCCTTGGCTCTCTCATCTAAGTGTCTGCCTTGCTTAACCTCTCTCAGTTACTCCCTCAACTCTGGTTACTAGCCTTTATGCTTCAAGGAAGATGTACTATTACCTCTACTAAAATAACCAACTACTGACTTATTTATTCCATCTAACAATCATCCCAGGTTCCAACGTGCCAACTTCTCTATAGTTTAGGAACTTTTTGTCTTCAACAGATTAACTTCTTTTCTTACCTACCAAAACCTGTTTGACGCACTTTAATCAGGTTTCTAAGCTCTTCACTGCAATGAAACTGCCCTTTCTCATATGTCTAATATTATCTCATACGCCCACATTACAATCAATTGTCTATTTTATCCTTCCAGACCTCTCAGCTGTCTTTAATATTGTTGATGTCTTCATGCTGATGCCTACCATTATCACTCTTCATATCACTGAAAAAGCACTTATCTAGTCCTGCTCCTGACTTTCAAATAAACTTTATCACCCTCGTAGAGCTCATTTTTATCATCAACAACTCCATAATAAGTTGGTAGGCCACTGGGTTTAGTTCTCAGCCATCATTTTTCTGGCTCTGTTCTACATCCCTTTTTGCTTTTTCATAGCATCTCTATGCAGATGATACAAAAATTGTCTCTTTTCGATCTTTAACTTCGGCCCTTCACGATTCCAACAGGCTCACTGCCACCTAGCACTAATTGGTTCTCCGGTCCCATATGCTAAACTCTTCTATGATGGAAACTAGCTATTTCCCGTCTACAACTGCACTCTACCTCTCACATACTCATAACATTTTCCCCTCACTCCCTCATCCTGACTCCATCATCAAGAAACGTTGGCGTAATATTCAACCTTACTCTGAACCTGGAGCCCTCCATAATAGCCACAGCCACTGCTGCCAGATGTCTCTTCTGAACCTTTGCAAAACCTGCCCTAGGATCCACTTCAACACTGGACTAATGCAACAGCTTATTAGTAGGCCTCCTCCAGCATTATTTTTCCCTGCTGCATAAGGTAATACATTTTGCCTCCAGTTTTCTCGATAAACTCCCAGAAACAGACGTACTTCAAAGTTTCATCCTTCAAAGTATCATTCCCAGGCTAGAAGGAGATCTGCCAAACAAAACAGGGCCTTATATAAACTAGTTGTCCTGTATTTTCAACATTTCAAACTAGACACTTTTTCTAAATTGCACTTAGCTACCTAGTTGACATCCTTGGGTACTCACCCTCAGGGCCAGCTTTAGTGCTGGGGGCACCGAGTTCGACAATCTTTCCGGGTGACCCCCAGTGACTTACTTCTCTATAGATTCCCTCACTACCACCTTCCAACAGTGCCCCTCATCTCTCCATAGACCCTCTCTCACATGTTTTATAGCGCTACTCATACGAGTGCAGAGTGTCAATGCACTTTAAATCACACACACATAATACAGTGACAATGAATCATACGAGTATAAACCAGTATGTAAGAAATGCTACATAAGACAATGAGGGTTACAAGGTGTTGGAATCACGTGTCATCCATATTACCAGGCAGTATATAATAAGACTGTTTGATCTGGAGAAGCAGAAACTCAGTATTTAAAATGTACCAGAGTGGTTAACATTGGCTTTACTAATAAGAATGTATTTCTACCCAAACGTACCCTTTTAAGCAGCATTAGGATAATGAAATACTGGGAAAGAATAGATAATGTTCTAACCGACACCATGCAGTTTTCATGCTGCCCTTTCTTATAGGTGACTGTGCTATATTAGAATTGTAACTCACGAACTGCAAGTAACAAAAGTATCCCTGTGACAAAAGCAGTAACCCACTTAGCTATTCACATAAACTACAGCTCTGTAGTCTGCATGGTACACGTTCTTTGCAGCAGGCATATTAAAAGACTGCACCTCTTTATGAAGAGTCAAAAGTGTGCCTTGACAAGACTCAGATCCCTCTTCTGCAGGAACATTAATCGCCAGGTTTATATTGACATTTTTATTTTTGCTCGAAAACTGCTGGACACAAAAGGAACTCTGAAACAAGTGCTTTTAAACCCATAAGTTATTTTGAAACACAGCACCCTCTGAGCGTGGTGCCAGGTGTGGCTGCACCTGTCACACTGACCTAAAACGGGCCCTGCTCACCCTCCCACAGTCTTCACTCAGCTAATCAAAATCTGCCCTCTCACTATTCAACATAGACATTAGACACCAATCCCTTATGGTATTTACATATGTTCCAAATGAAGAGGCAAGACAACAGGTATAATGAGTTATGGGCAGGAAGCCATGAATTATACAGAATAAGTTATTGATATCCCATGGATAATCGCAATGCAAGATGGAGGCATGGACCACAATGATCATATGAAAGAAAATCTATCTGCATTCTCATGGCTCAATAAATGCCAAGTAACATCTCTGGTCAAATAATGTTTCCACATTATATGGGGTAATTGTTTTAAGTACATGTATTTGCACTGGTCCTAGGGCGTCTTATTTTATACTGGCAAATGATACATCTGTATCAATAATCTCTTAGGGATGGTTACAAACACCCATAATGCATTTGATAGATGTATGACTATCTGTGTTGACAGTCCATGGGTCTGTAATTAGAATCCTTATATATGTGTACATATGAAAGCAGCACTTGTTCAGACAGAGACTTATATCACACAGGTTTCCATAAAACCTTAGAAATATGTCACTAAATTTCATGGATTTTTTTAACTTACCCATTGTTGCAGAAAAGATCACAATGCCCAGCACGTTCATGCCTTCACTGAAGCCTGGCTCAGATTTGTAAATCACCTCTGGAGGGGGAGTGATGTCCAATGCAAAGTTCTGGATGTTTGATCCATTCTCATCCTGGATCCCATAGACCAGGATCCTATGTGTGATGCTTTCAGATTGAGAAGACTTTCCAGCTTTGACTATAGGACTGTTCTTCGTACGGTACTAGAAAGAAAAAAATATTATCATAGGGCATCCAGGAGTCCGAGATTAGTTTAAATTGTTTTTTATTCTTTCCTTGAAACCCACATCTATTTACTATTTTAATGTCTTTCAGTTGACATATTAGTGTTTGCATTAAAAATGAATGAAAATGTAGAACAACAAATAAAAAGAGACAAAATATAGACAAGTAGGGAATTAGACTATAAACATATAGAATATATATAGATGTCAAAACAAATTGTACAAAAAGCATGTGATGGATTGTGTTAGGTTTTAAAATTAAAAATCGATTTTTTTATTGTCATTAAGTAAACATCATTACAAAGTAGAAGGAAAAATCTTCATGAGTAATGCATCGAAACATGTAAAGAGAAAAAAAAGTATTTCTAAAAGAGAACAGAATAGTCCCATACCAATCTTATTATTGCTCAATCCCTGTTTCTTCTTGCAAAAACATTCCCTGCACATTATATATTAAGAGTTTGTACAATCAAATCTATTAATTTTATATAACTAATGCCAAGGATCCCCATATAGTGTCTAACTTTATCAAAGAGCGAGTTCCTCTTACTCGAGCGAGAGCTTTCTCCATCTCGTAAGTGTCCCTTATTTTAGGCCACCATTTACTTATGGTGGGGGGTGCTGGATGATATCCAAGCCCTGGCTATAGTAAGTTAGGGAGCAATAAATAAGATTGTAACCAGCCCCTGCATAACCTGACTCTCTTCTTTATAGCCCAATATAATTTCCATAACTGTAAGAGTGAAATCTACCCCTATTGGTTGCCTTATCAACTGGGATATCTTATGCCAAAACACTTCTAACTCTGGACAAGTGACAAACATATGTACTATGCCTGTAGCATACATCCCACATTTGGGGCATATCTTCCTATCCCCTCCTTGGGCTCTAGGAACCAGGCTAGCAATCTTCTCAGGGGTATAATAGAGCATGCAAACTGTACGGAATTGTTGTGATCTTTAATTGACAGAATGAACTGATTCTTCTATAGTTCCTAATGCCAGCGTAATATTTTGTGGAGTGATCTTTGTCCCCAAAGTCTTAGACCATCTTGCCGCCAGCTTTTGACAACCATTCTGTCTGAGATTGCTAAAACATTGATACATCCTACTAATGTTCAATTTTGCTTTTTCCTCATACAAACAATCCCAAACTTCTGAGTTAGACACTGTCATTAAAGTCAGATGTGTCAATAGCTAATCCCTAATTTGAAAATACTTAAAGTACATCTGTCAGGAAGATTGTAATGAAGTTGCAAGTTTTCGAATGTCCTGAAGCCATTATAGTCATACAAGTCACCCAAATGTTGGATCCGATAGCTAGCCCAACGCCTACTAACAGTGTCATGGAGTACCTCCGGTAACAAAGAATTGCCCCATAGTGGGAGTTTTTCATGAAAAAATTACAAATTAAACTTAACAGACATAGCTTGCCATATGTTCACATTATCTCTAATGGTCTTGAACCTGACCCTTTTAAAATAATCTGGGTCGTTAGTTTTATATTAAAAAATTCCAGATCCCGAGCCTAGGACTAATTTATGAGAAAAGTCATCCAACAACAAGCTACGAAGAGGCTCACAAATGCGGCCCAAAAATACATTTTAAAGTCTGGGAACCCAAGCCCCCCTTAATTGTACGGATGTTTCAATAAGTCTACAGCACGTTGTGCTTTTTTGTACCCCCAAAGAAAACTACCTAACACTCCTTCTAATTTTCGAAAAAAAACATTAGAAACAAGGAGAGGAATTGAATGAAATAAGTATAAAAACCTTGGAAGTATCTCCATTTCAATAATATTACACCTACCTACTATACCGATAGAAAGCTTGTGCAAACTTTTCAATCGTTTAGCCGTGATTTCTAGTAAGGGCTCATAATTCGAGGTATCTGCACTGAAATTCGGACCCTGAGGTATGTAGCGACCAAACACACTCCTGCCATACTCCTACCAGGCTGAAAGTTAAGAATCACTTGTGTCTTTTGGACATTTAGCTATAAGCCTGATAGAAGACCAAATCTGCTTGCTTCCTCTTTGATGCAACTGATTGCTGTCTCTGGGTCAGCGGTGAAGACCGCTATATCATCCGTGTTAGCAGTTACCTTTAAGCAGCTTGCCCCTGATATCTATAGCATGATTTGTATGTTAGAATGTATTGTGCGGATAAATGGCTCGATATATAGAGCAAACAACAGAGGGGAAAAAGGACACCCATCTCTAGTGCCACTACACATCGGAAAGAGATTGAAGAGATTGTAAGCCTAGATAGAGCAGTCTTGCCTGAGGTTTGTTATACAGAGCACATACCTATCGGCAACATTTCTCTCTAAGCCCAAAAGCTATTAATGTGGCCCATAGGTACCTCCAGACCACTCTATCAAATGCCTTTTCGGTGTCTAAAAGTACTGTGCTTAAGTTCTTTGCCGATTTCCTTGCTAAGTCAAAGGCTCCGATTGCAGTGTTAATATGATCAGTAGTATCCCTTCCCTGTAGAAAGCTGTGTTGTTGCTTGGATACTAGTCCAGACATTAATGGGGCAAGTCGAGTAGCCAGGACTTTAGCGTAAATGTTTGCATCTGAATTGATAAGTGAGATCGGTCGATAAGAACCTCGTTCCTCTGGAGGTTTATATTTCTTTAGGAAGAAAATAATATTTGTCATATTCCAGGCCTCTGGTATCTTACCGTAAGAACCAATATTTTGAATAAGGACCACATAGGTAAGACTATAAGTCTTTAAAAACATTTATAGAACTCTGCTGGTATAGAATCCTCCGCCACAGCTTTCCCAGAGGGAAGAGAGGATATTGCTGTGAGTATTTCATCATGTGAAATTTCTCACTCCAAAGAGACAGAGTCTTCCTCCCTTAGAGTGGGTAAGCTTCTACCGCCCAGATATTGCTGTATATCGTCCTCCTCTACTACTATAGGCAGTGCATATAATTTTTGGTAAAACTCGGAAAATTGATTCAATATTGCCTGTGATGTTGTTTGTTGATTTCCGTTTGGCCCCTAATAGATTTTATCCGAGTTTTAGCCCTGATTTCTGCTACTTGGTGAGCCAGGACTTTCCCAATTTTTTCCCCATATTCATATTGTGAGAACTTCATCTTACTATAATTCACAGCAACGTTTACCCTTAATGAACGCCTCATAACTATCCTTGCATTTATCAAAAAGTTATATAATTGATCTTGGTCGCTACAACCCTGTTGGACTACTTCTGCATGTTGTACCTTAGCTGCTAGCAAATCTTGAATGGCTATTCTGTTTAAGGTTTCCCACTCCCTATTCTGCTGCAGGATATACTATTGAGTGACCACTCTTATGAATGGCTTCATGGCATCCCAGACCACTAAAGGAGAAGCTGTTGCTGTATTTTCTATTAACAAAATCTCCTAACTGTTTATGGATAGTAGCCACATATTTGCTATCTGTAAGTAAATACCGTGGGACTGAAAAAGACCTAGCTGTCTTTTGAACTATTTCAACCTTAAAGGACAATAAAATAGGATTGTGGTCAACATTGTGTATGATTTTCCACATTTTTGCCATCACATACATCCACTTTACTCCAAAACACACAAGCTAAAAACGTTTACATTACAACACCAATAGCTCTAACTCTAAAAACAATGCGTGACCTATTGCATTGCAAATGCTTGTTTATATTTTCTGCTCTTTTACCAACTTCCTCCATTAAGGTTTTATGCATTGTATACCCTCATCTGCTTTGATGGCATATGAAGGTGTTTTCATTTTAGCAGGTTTGTCCAGGGCCACTGTCATTCTGAGATCAAAGGATTGCTTCCTTTAGGCCTCAAAGGTGTCCTTTATGAGCACATTTCCATACGTGACGGTGGCCGTTGTGGTCAATGGGTGTTTTTCCGGGAGGCTGGAAGGGTGGGTCTGGTTTTACAGCAGTCTGGGCTGATTTTGCAGCAGTGCTGCAATATCGGCCCAAGTAACACTAGCAGCAGTGCTTCACACTTGGACCCCCCTGCCCCGCCCCACGGCGGAGTGGGGGTGGTCCTATAAAATTGCCAGTGCTGCTTTGGGTTCCGAGTCCAGCCCTGTAGCTGCGTCTACCCTATTGAAAGCTACAGTAGTATGAGAAGAGTGAAAGTCTTTGCAGGTGATCTCAATGTTTTAAACACTTTACTACATCTAGTTGGATATATAATGAAAATATCACTGACCTGTTTAAATGTAGCCTCAACAAGGTTCGACGGAAACATGTTCCTGAAAAACAAAAACATTGTGAAGATTTTTGGAATCCGAAGTTGTCCAATTTTAATAAAGATTTGCGATGTCGCTAAGTTTGGGATGTGAGACACAGTGACTCAACATTATAAGCAGATGGGCAACCAATTCAGGCTAGGAAACTACATTTACATTTAGTGCAGTAATATGTGCATCACCACTTGCTCAGTGGCTGACTTGAAAACAGGCCTTGTTTGTATGAAACTTTGTAGTTTACAAACAGGCTCTAGTAAACACAAAAGTGCAAATACAAGATAACCATAGAAACTGCAATAACGTACATATGTTTCCTTAACCATTATCTTATAATTCAATTCAATTAAACACGTTTTTAAGACACCAGTGACCATTAGATGTCAAGCAGAGTGTATGGTAGTGTATAACACCTGGATGCCATGCTTACATCTTTATAAAAATGCTTTACTTACCAAACACTAACATACTTACATAATGTGTCAATGCAAAGAGTAATGTGTTCCCAGTTGTGCTTTACAGCAAATAAGCATTGACAAAGCCAATTAGTTTGACTTGTATTTAGCGCATACACACATGCAGATAGAGTGGACATCATACTCCATGCCATACATCACACTATTTCGAATCTTAAACATTTACAAGGCAACCAAATACATTTGCGGTGTAGCAGGCTTGTTTTCTTCCATTGAACTAATGAAGAACAGTCTAAAGACCTGTGATTGGGAGGTTAAAATTCTGAACAATGCAGCTCATATTAAAAGCATCAACATTGTGTGAGGTAGGAAACTCCACCATTGATCAGAAAGTAGTCATTTCTATTGCAGCACCCATACTTTTTGTCTCCTCCTGGGAATTCAGCGAATAGGTGTATGAATGGACCACTAGAAACGTTTTAGGAGCCTCTCATATTAATCTGTGCATGTATTACCCTTATCAAGAACAGTAAAGGATGTCGGTCAAAGAAATGAATCAACCACGTCGTTATGTCGTCAGGATGCAACTCACACTCAGAAAACAAAAACAACTAAATACACACTCAGGATCACATTATAGTAGCCCTTTGTGTGGATATGCATCTCAGAAAAACCTTGAAGGCCTAGAAGCAAAGCTAATTGTAGCAGCACAATAAATGCACTGTGTCTCCAGTTAAACTAACACAGTGTGCAGGATTAAGGAAGCAGGTGTCTGAAAAAAGGTTTAACTTCACTCATGATACACTCATCCATCACTAGCAGGACAGCCCTGAGTTTGGGATCCTTCATGGTAAATCAAAGAGATGATATCTCACAATTATTGATATTAGTACAGAACCAATACAACAGTTAACACATTTTGTCAGTGACATTTTACAGTTTTATTATGATAACCTTGGACATGTGAAACAAAAAAGGTTATGAATGGAATGCTTGTAACAGTCTCAGCCACAAGCAATCAGTCGGACTGTATTCTAGTCCATAATTTACCCACTGGGCTACTCAAGATGATGAGCAACAGTATGAAAATCACTCTTGGTTCAGTTCCAACAGTAACAGTCCAGCTTGTACTGCCAGACCATGTTCCATCTGAATGGAAACACAAGCAACCCCAGACGAGATTTCAAACCTGTTGGGTGTCATCAGTGAGGCAGGTCCATCTAGGATAGTAAAGGATAATGAGCATGGGCCATCCTTGACCACACCTCATAGAAGGTAGGGTCTTTCAGTTTGTGATGCTTGAGTCCCATTCCTTTTTAGGTCTGACTGCAGTCAGCTTTAGCTGTCTGGAAATCATTCGTTTGTCAATTCTTTAAAAAGAGAAGGGGAATAGAGATAGAGTGGGCTTTGGATCTTCCCCCTTTATTCCTACGGGGACAGTTTTTTGCTCTGCTATCTCAGCTGACTGATAAACGTGCCTGGATACAATGGGCCCATCACAGGGAGATTAAGCTTCTCTTGGCAAAGAAAGGGGGTAGAATCTTCCTTGGTGTTTGCATACCTCCCTGCAAATTGACTGGGGGATACTCTCACATCAGATAAAGAGTAGAAAGAAAGATTTCTTTGAAGCCCTGAAGGTAAATATTCATGCTTGGTTGGGTGGTGATTGTCTCAAAGAGGCAGATGTGCCCTAGTTTCAGTAAATGCTGTGATTTCGGATTATTCCTGGAATGCTGTGTAGGTGTGGGAGAGCCTATGGTGTCATCTCTGGCTGTGACTGTTAGAACTAGAGGGATGATGTTGTCTCACTGGATTGGGTTAGTGATTCCAGTGTTCTAAAACTCTCTCCCCTATTTAAACCCCCTGCATATGAAGGAACAGCTAAGAAGAGCATGGGCAGGAAGACAGACCAATGCTGCTGATGAACCAGTTTCTGAAGTTTGAGAGCCACTGCTTTGGACTTTTATTCCTGGACTCATGCGGACTGTCTCCAGGGACAGTGGGAAGAGATCCTTTGCTCTGTCTTAGGCCCATTTGAGGCTGGCCTTGCTGGATACCATGAAGGGAGGAGATTTCCTTGGACGTCTGTTGACCTGATACACTTCCTTGAAGAGTAGGCACTATGGACTTATCTATATATATTTATTAAGCAGTTGTATATAACACAGACCAGACTCACGGGTGAAAGAGTACTTTATTTTGTAGGTAGAAAAGCAGTTCATGAGTTACAGTAGTTTGCCGAACACACAGTTACCTTGCAAGTGGAGGATGGCCTCGGTGTCTGGGGATTAAAGTCAAAGAGGATTGACTGCCATGGAAACTTGCTGAGCTGCTTCCAGGAAGGGCCCATGACAGGAGATTGTCAGGGCTAGATAGGAGCACAGGTCCATGACCCTACAGCCAAGTGCTGCTAAGGATGAGGAAGCAGCAACACAAAAGACTGCAGAAAGGTTGCAAAGAATGCTCACATGGAATTCTGGAGTCTAGGGGCCCAGAACCATAGCCCTTTTGGCTGGAGCATTTCACTAGTGCAACATTCAGAAATCCCCATGTCAATTGGCTCAGAGGTTTCTGTGTTATCTTTAAAAATTCTAGTGACTCGTGGCTAGCTTGGACCACAGAACTTGTCCTGAAGTTGAGGAATCCCAAGTGGGATCTTTAGTTGTGCACCAGGGAGACAGTGTGGAATTGGTCTCCCCAAGGGACAATAATCCCGGCCAGCACTCATGTTGTAAATAAAACAGCGATATTGTTAAGCATTCGCTGAAGACATGCTATTGTGTCTTCATTCTAGTTTTCCCGCTCATACTTGAAAATACGGCCAGACTCCATTTTGTTTTCTGGCGTCCATCTTGTATGCTACACTCCGCCATGTGCTCACCACGAGGCAAGTCCTACCTCGCTGACTGTCACCCCTGGAGTTTGCCCAGCAACAGGCTATAAATAGTTCCAGCTTGCCTAGCGCATGCCCAGTACGTGTAACATCTGTTTCTGCTTAGAGGGGATTGGAATGTGCATTAGAGGGGCTACATGAACCGTTAACTCCACCCATGTATCGATCATGTTTGAGAAATGTCCATATATGGTCGTAAATCATGCTTTTGAGCTGTAACCGCCTACTTATGAGCCCCTTCTTTTGTGTATAAAAGGGGACCGCATGTCCGAGTTCTTTGTGCTACCTTGTACAATACTGTAGAGTGTTGTGTGGACTGTAGTACCACCTTTAAAGGTTTATTAAACTATGCTTTTGTATTTCCAGTTTCCGTGCCAATTTCTTGTGTAGTCGGAGGACTTTGCGTACAGAAGGGCGAACCCTTTCGCACTCACGGGCCTTGCTGAGGCCTGTACTCATCAATTGGCGCCCGTCACGTGGGGCTCATTGGCGACTCGGATGCTCGAAGGACTGGTCGTGATGAAGGATGGGAACCTTGCCGGGGACGTGATCAGTGCCAGTGGCGCCTTTTAGTCCTGGCATCCCGAGGTATTCTTCCTTCCCTTCCGATCTGACCATCTGGGTGGCGCCGGTCATCGACTGAGACCTCTTCTGTCGGTTTGCCGCATAGTGGCCGTTTGGGCGAATTCGGAACTTGGCAGTTGGAATCTGGATGCTCTTGATTGGTAAGAATAGTTGTACGATACTTGCTCTGAGCCTTTGAATAGTCTTGTTTGGCAAGGCAGTTTTATACGCTTGCCCCGACTGAATTGTTTGTTTGTTTGGCAGTGACTAGTCATATTATTGGGTCAGTGAATGTATATATGAGTTGCAACCCATATAGGCGGGCAATGTGGGGATATTTCTCCTGATCTGTGAATTTGAGCGGCGCAACGTTTTAAGTGCCATTTAATTATAATATTGCATATTCTGCATTATTTTAGACATGCCTGTTTTTAGCGCACTCCGTAAGTGGTGCTGCTGCTTTGGTAATGACCGGTTGGTACTTGAAGAATCACACCCGGCTCCCCCAGAGGGGACGCCCGATAGGGACATGTACGTGAAATTTGGTCTTTCCACCATAATGTACAGCACGTTGTGGAGGAAATACACAAAGAAGGATCCTGAGTTGCGATGGCCTATGTATGGATCGTTTGATTTGAAGAAGATTGAGTATGTAGAGCAGTGTATGTGTAAGCGGCGAGTGCGACAAGATATGTTTGAATGTATACGAATGTGGGTGAAAGAGGTGCGAGAGCGTGAGAAGCGTGAGCAAGCACTGATTGAGAAAGAGCAGCGAAAGAGTGAGCGTGAGAAGGCGCATGAGGCGAAGAAACGCGAAGCAAAGGAATTAGAAGAGAAGCAGGAGAAAGAACGTCGGTTGCAAATATCTGGCCAGTATCCTGTTCGACAGCCTCTTTATCCTGTCCTTAATAAATCGGACGATGATTTTTCGTTATTAGATCGTTCACCGCCCCACTACGTGGGTCCGTCTGCCCCGAATGGAGGAGATCAAGATTCTAAACCGTCCGGACAGAAAGTGGATACGCGGTCTATGTTATCTCTCGACCGTATGACCGAGCTTCGTAAGATTGCTCATCAGGTTAACAAAGATTCTATTACTCTCACTGACTTGTTGACAGAACTAGAGTCATGGAAAGATAGGGAGAAATTATATTTTACTGATTATGTTTCTAATGAAGTAGTGTCAGCTTTTCGAAAATATTCCGATGTTCTTGAACCGGACGATGTGATAGCTGATGCAAAAGGATTGCGTAAAGGTCTTTTTTCTCCTTCTCAGGTGCTCACTGCGATTCGACGGCTATTTGCGTTACGGGATGAGACGTTTCGGCTACGGGATGAAGCACGGAAACGAAAAGCTGGCGAGGAGCAATTGAATCCGACTGGCGGCGGGAAGCAGTCATCCATCTTTTAATCAGATAAGATCGATGCCGTGCATGCTAAACCAATGCGGGAGGCGGTGCCTTTGTATGTTCCTCCTAAAGGAGTGGGTACTAGTTCAGATAGAGGGTCAGCGGATGCTCAAGGGTATTTTATCTATAATTGGGTTTATACTGCTTGGAATAGGGCAGACGTTATAGCATTGAAGGCAGCATTACCTGATCCTTGGAAGAATCTCGCAGCCTTCTATGAAGAAGTTGAGGGGGCTTTGAATTCTTGTACTATGACTCTGGCCGATATTGACATATTCTTCGGGCTTATATTACCACCAGATATGTGGAGATCAATACGAAAGATTGATGATCTTCCGGCATTCAAAGCTCGATGGAGGGATCTTGAGGATGAGGACAGGGAGAGAAAACCAGCACAGAAGCCGCCCCAGTCGATTTTAGACCTTCCTGCTGCTATTGTAACTAAATTGAAAACTCTTATTCCCCCTAAAAAGATTGATTGGACTATGTTAGCGTCATGTAAACAGAAAGTAGATTAATCGGTTTCAGATTTCTTTACTCGATTTGAGGAAACTTTTTATGATTTTAGTGGGCAGTCGCTTACGGACGACACGGGTCGACATCTTTTTGTTGATAAATATGTTTCGAATTTATTACCAAGTATAGCAGCTCGATTAAAAGCTAGTGAAAGTTCTTGGACGACTTCGACACCAGCATCCCTCCTGACGATGGCTCAGTATTACGAGGGTCAGGAATTAGAAGCGAAAGGTAGTGAGGAAAAGAAATCTAAAGATATGAAAATGAAGGTTATGTAAGCGCAAGTATATGGGCCGCCTCGTAGAGGTAACGATCGGGGCGGAAGGAATTTTTCTAGCTCTCCTTCAGGCCATACTGATTTGGCCCGGGATCAATGTGCGTATTGTAGGCAGAAAGGCCATTGGGCGAACGAGTGCCCGGTGTTGCGTGCACAGCGCCAGGAGCGTGGGCAGGGCTCTATGAGGGGTAAAGGAAATTTTTCAGGCCCTAGAAACAACACGAATGACCGAGTTAGGTTTGAGTCTAATATGCGACCCTGAGATGGGTCCAATGTTTTTGATCGACGAAACCAGTACCAGATGTCTGATTATGCACCTCCCGAACAGCATGATTCACAGTATGCATAGGATTGCGTAGGATGGGGTAAGGAACCAGTTGAAGTGCCAGTGGATCAGAGGGGTCCTTATGTTACAGCACATGTTTTGGGCTCTACTGATCGGTTCCTGGTTGACACAGGAGCTACTCGTAGCGCTTTGTCCAAAAAATTGGTTCCGAGGGCTCCTCTGTCTGGCTCAACAATTACGTCACTAGGGTTCGATGGAACGCCTTCTGTTTGCCCACTATCATAACCTCTTGCACTTTATGTAGATCAGTTTGCTGCATCATGCCCATTCCTACTCTCCCCAAAAACTCCTGATAATATTGGGCCATATGTAGGTAAAAGGCATTTACCGAATCGTAAATACCGAATTTTACCGATTCGGTATTTACAATTCGGTAAATGCCATGTAGGTAATTATTCTGTAAATATTACCGAATCGGTAATATGCGGTAATTACCGAATCGGTATTTACCGATTCGGTAATTGCCATTGTTTCCTATGGGCCTTGAGGCCCATAGGAATCAATGGCAATTACCGAATCGGTAAATACCGATTCGGTAATTTTACCGATTTGTCAAGGGGGACAGGGTGTCACTTTGACACCCTGTTGCACCCCTGATTTTGGCTTGTGTGCAATGTGACACACATACATGCCCTTAGGGCATGTATGTGTGCCACATGGCACAGGTGTACATGCACAGATGTGCATGTACACAGAAATTCGTTATTTACCATGCCATTGTATTTCATGGTAAATAACGAATTTCTAAGGGCCTGTGGCACTGTTTCCAGTGCCACCTACATCCCAAATTACCGATTCTGTACATTTACCGAATCGGTACTTTACCGATTCGGTAAAATTACCGATTCGGTAAATATACAGAATCGGTAATTTTCAGGCCCCCTACATCTGGAATTACGAATACCAGTCGGTAACGGCCGAAATCGGCCGTTACCGACTGGTATTTGGCCACCTACATATGGCCCTAAGTGGGTCTAGATATGCTAAAATATTTCCGGGCCATGATACGGTGCTCGCCTGAGGGAGTACGTGTTATCCTGAACGATAATTATCCACCAATGGAGAGGGTGTACATGATTTCCGTAGAGGCTGCATTGGCCTCTTTGTGGGCCACGTCCGATACCGACGTGGGACAGATGATTATCCCTCCGGTGCACATCAGTGTAAAGGAGGGAGCTGTGCTGCCGCGCCTGCCTCAGTATCGGATATCACAGGAGGGGGAGGAGGCGCTCATACAGATAGTGCAGGACTTGATTAAAGAAGGGGTGGTTGAAGAAGTTCCATACAATGTGTGCAACAGTCCTATACTACCGATTTTGAAGAAAGACACTGACACCAGGATTTATCGATTTGAGGGAGGTTAACAAGATAGTGATACCTCAATAACCAGTGGTTTCTGATATTACGACACTCCTTACCTTGGTCCCGCCAACTGCGACAACGTTCTCTGTTATAGACTTGAAAAATGTTAATTTTCGATCCCTATTCCTCCTGATAGCCGATATCTTTTCGGCTTCACGTTGAATAATAGATCGTACAGATTCTGTAGAGTTCCTCAAGGCTATACTGAGAGCCCCAGCATTTATAGCCAGGCATTAAAACAACAATTGGATTCTTTTGTTTTACCTGAAGGAGTGGCGCTTATACAATATGTTGATTACATCTTGTTGGCTGCCGACACCCCCGAGCAATGTGAAGAGTGCACTTTGTCCTTACTTAACTTTTTGGCATCTCACAATCATAAGGTATCGAAAAAGAAATTGCAATATTGTAGACCAAAGGTAACCTACTTAGGTTACCTTTTGTCTAAGGAGGGGCGTGCACTTACACCAGATCGTATTCAAGCCATTTTAGACACACCAGTACCCTCCACGCAGAAAGAAGTTCGAGCCTTTTTGGGTCTTACCTCCTTTTGTAGACAGTGGATATTAGGGTTTTCACATAGTTAAACCACTGTTAGGCCTGTTGACAAAGGATACTCCAGTTCCCCTTCCATGGACAGATGAATGTGAGAATGCTTTTCACCAATTACGCCAGGCCCTTTGTTCAGCACCAGTGTTAGGCACCCCTGATTACAAAAAAGCCCTTTACATTGTATGTGCATGAGAGAGATGGATGCCCGTTATCAGTGTTAGTGCGGATGCACGGCGATAAGCAGCGCCCTTGTGCATACTTCTCGGCAGTACTTGATCCTGTTTGTCGAGCGTTGCCTGGGTGTTTTCTCTCAGTTGCGGCGACAGCTGTGTCAATACGCCAGAGTGAAGGGATAGTTTTATCTCATAAGCTGTTGGAGTTGGTCCCCCATGCTGTTGATGCCCTTTTGAATCAGACCAAGACGCAGCATTTAACTAGTGCTCGTCTGACAGGATACGAGCTGACATTGTTGGCCCCTCATATAACTTTGAAGAGATGTGCAACGTTGAATCCAGCTACGTTGTTGCCCTTCCCAGCAACTCAGCCTGAGGCGCAAGAAACACATGACTGTGTCTTTGTGACCGAGGAACAGACAAAGGGTCGTATTGATTTACAAGATACGCCCTTTACAGATGTGGATTGAGAGCTGTGGGTGGATGGGTCCTGTTTAAAGTTATCGGACGGAACCACTTCCGCAGCATATGCAATTACTACATTACACACGATAGTGGAGACAGCACGCATACCACAGAAATCAGCGCAGGCAGCAGAACTGATAGTGTTGACACGAGCTTGTGAGCATAGTGCAGGATTATGTGTGAATGTCTACACAGATAGCCGCTATGCTTTCGGAGTAGCGCATGACTTTGGCCTGCTCTGGAAGGAAAGAGGCTTTTTGACATCACATGGAAGTCAGATAATGTATGGAGAATTAGTACAAAATATTTTGACTGCACTGACGCTCCCTAAGAGGATAGCTATAGTGAAATGTAGTGCACACAAGAAAGTGACAGACAAAGTGGGACAAGTAAACGCTTTTGTAGATCGAGTAGCACGTGAAACTGCGATGCAGCCTGGCTCCACTTTGATGTATGTTGTGTGTATGTTATTAGAAATGCAAAAGACTGCTACTGAGAAAGAACAAGACCAATGGTCCCAAGATGGAGAGTTGGATGATGAGGGTTGTTGGAGGAATAAGCAGATGGATAGGTGGAAGTTACCTACAGCCTTTGTACAACCTATGGTTCAGATGGCACATGGGCTAGCACATGTTGGAGCTTCGGCAATTGTGAAATTGCTTACGCAAGTTTGGGAGCATCCAGAAATTGCTAGCACAGCTAAGAGAGTGGTACAGACCTGCATGATTTGCCTTAAATATAATCCAGGAAAAGGGACACGAACTCCGGCAGGAGTATTTGCAACACCCACTGCACCTTTCGAAGTACTGCAAATGGATAATATTCAGCTGGAACGCTGTAATAATCTGAAGTATGTCCTGGTTATGGTTTGTGCATTCAGTAAATGGATTGAAGCATATCCTACTAAGGACAATACTGCCATGCCTACTGCTAAGGTGCTTTTGAAGGAATTCTTTCCTCGTTGTGGAGTGATAACGGGCCCCATTTTGTGGCGGACGTTATTAAGTATGTCCTGAAGGGATTAGGCATTGTGCAGAAGTTCCACGCAGTATTCCACCCGCAATCGGCAGGATTGGTGGAAAAGTACAATGGCACGTTGAAATTGAAAATTGCGAAAATACAGGCTTCCACTTCTCTGACTTGGCCAGATGCTCTGCATTTGGCGTTGTTGTCTATCAGATCGGTACCACACTCTTGGACGGGCTTAACGCCCTATGAAATAGTTTTCGGGCGCCCCATGAATATATGGGGGGTGCCCAAACCAAGTTCAGTGTATGATGTACCTTGTGTTTTAATGAATGACTATTTGGCACAATTAACTGATAGCTTGGTTTCCATTCATCAACAGGTTCGAGAAGCACTCCCTGATCGGTCCACAGGAGAAGGTCACAATCTTCGGCCTGGTCATTTCGTCCTTGTGAAGTCCTTTGAGAGGTCGAGTAGTCTGGAGCCGAGATGGTGTGGCCCTGAACAAGTCCTCCTAGCCACAAGAACAGCAGTACGAGTGACAAATCGCAGGAATTGGATACATTCCATCCACTGCAGGAAAGTGCAACCTGATTTGGTGGAACCTGCTGTACTGACTGACCATCGAGATCCTGACTACGGAGAGAGGCCGTGCTGTGGTACCTGACGATTCTGAGGAGTTCTTCCCGGACCAGACAACACCTGCATCGAGAAGATACAATCTGCGACCAAGGAAAGAATCTGCAATTGTATGAGAAGTTGTCAGAACGGTCCCTAGGTTTGTGAAACGGAGAGCCAATGAGGCAAGGGGGGGGGGGGGATCAGCCATGCATTAGAGTAGTGACACCCGTCTTGGCCCGATGGTGAAGAAAACAACGGCTACCTATGGGGTAAGAGTTCTGACAACACTTTAATTTCAGGAAGATACTGTGTACATTTGCTTGAGATGGATAAAAGAAAGGTTTTTGGTTCTGTAGGATTCATTTTCGTTATAGCAGTCATTGCTACAGTCATGTGGTTTGTCGAGGAGAAGACTCCTGCCCGTAAACTGTATGTTGTTTCTACTCCAGTCCCTGATGAGCACTTTTTCTATACACTCTCATATCAAGAGTTGAAACATCGACAGTCATATTTGAATAATACCTTTTTTCAGATGCTGCATCACACCCACGTTGCTACAAATGCCACAGATTGCTGGATATGTGGGATGAGGCCAGCGCATCAAAAGAAAGGGGGAACACCGTTCATACCGCTTCCCTTTTCTCACAATGGCTCTTGTAGAGCGTGGTACACTTTGCTTTTTGCTACAAGAAAGCCTACAGTAGGACAACTGATTTTCAAACTGAACAAAGAATGTCACCAAGATAAAGACGGTTATCCACAAGCCAACGGAACTATATGGGAGTGGGAAGAATATCGACCGTACAATGAATCAACCCCTTATGTCTTCACGAACACTAGAGACACTGTCGGGCAAGAGAAGTTTGTGATTTCAGTGGCCCAAGCACAAGCTGATTTATGTGTCCAAAGCGTAGGCCATATTCCTGTAGGTGTCAGTGATTGTATTGTTGTATTGAACATTGATGGCCTGAATAACAGTACTTTCCTTGCTTCACATAACACCTATTTTGTATGTGGGAATAAGGGCTATTATCGATTACAAGCCGGATGGTCTGGAGTATGTTATGTATCGTTTTTATTACCACCCGTATTTTTGGCACCTGCATCATACCATAAAGATTTGAAATTGTTGAATAATGTAACTGTGAACAGATTCAAACAGACTTTATCTATAGATGATGTTGATCAGACGGACACTAGTTTGCAACAGTATATAGATTTTAATTTAGGACTGTTTTTCTTTGTGGGAGCTGCCCTGAATAGCAGAAAGATACGGCGATTAACAAGAGTAGTGGAAGCTGTTACCAATCAAACTGCTGCGGCTCTTGGGAACCTTACTGAAGAGCTATAAATTACTAGGATTGGTGCGTTACAGAACCGGATGGTTCTTGATGTGATGTTAGCAGACAGAGGTGGAGCCTGTAGAATTATTGGAAGTAGCTGCTGTGTATTTATCCCCGACCATACTCCTTCTGTGTATAAAGCCATTAAATTACACAAAATTGCAGCTGATATACATCAAGAAAATGGGTCTTGGAATTTCTCTGGGTGGTTCTGGACCTTGATTTCTACATGGGGTTGGAAGGTTCTTAATGGGCTATGTATAACTGTTGCTATATTATTCACCTGTTGTGTATGTATTCAATGTAGTCCTATGATATGCTCGTTGTGTGTCTCACTTTGTGTGCCTAATAAACAAGCTGTTGCGGAAGCTGCCCATAAGAAAACTATAACTAGAGAGATAGCGGATATGATGAGCATCGATATAAACGATGAGTATTTAGATTATCCAAGAAAACCGAATGTCTTCAGCAAATGCTGAAAGGGTCGTCTGTTGTAAATAAAACAGCGATAATGTTAAGCATTCGCTGAAGACATGCTATTGTGTCTTCATTCTAGTTTTCCCGCTCATACTTGAAAATACGGCCGGACTCCATTTTGTTTTCTGGCGTCCATCTTGTATGCTCCACTCCGCCATGTGCTCACCACGAGGCAAGTCCTACCTCGCTGACTGTCACCCCTGGAGTTTGCCCAGCAACAGGCTATAAATAGTTCCAGCTTGCCTAGCGCATGCCCAGTACGTGTAACATCTGTTTCTGCTTAGAGGGGATTGGAATGTGCATTAGAGGGGCTCCATGAACCGTTAACTCCACCCATGTATCTGTCATGTTTGGGAAATGTCCATATATGGTCGTAAATCATGCTTTTGAGCTGTAACCGCCTACTTATGAGCCCCTTCTTTTGTGTATAAAAGGGGACCGCATGTCTGAGTTCTTTGTGCTACCTTGTACAATACTGTAGAGTGTTGTGTGGGCTGTAGTACCACCTTTAAAGGTTTATTAAACTATGTTTTTGTATTTCCAGTTTCCGTGCCAATTTCTTGTGTAGTCTGAGGACTTTGCGTACAGAAGGGCGAACCCTTTCGCACTCACGGGCCTTGCTGAGGCCTGTACTCATCACTCATATAAAAGTCAATTATAGTTACATTTTGACAGATGCAGCAGCCAAATCACAGTGAAGGAATCACCTTTATGCAAAGGAGCCCACCATTAAGACTTGGGGCTAACCAAAAGTTTGCTATGTATATATATATATACTGATGGCCCAGTTGAAGGCTCCGGTCAAAACGCACAGGCTTCTGTCGATCTGCACTATATACTTGGAAAATTAAATATAAAAGAAAATAAATTTGTCAGTGGAGCTCCATACCGGACTGTGCTGTTTTCCTGGTTTCCTGTCTGTATTTATTATTCATATAGGTGATGACTGGGAATCGGCGCAAGGCCAGGTCCCCGGGGCAATCCGTAATCAAGCATCGCAGGCCCGCTCAGGCCCCCTCAGCCCTGGGGACCGCACCTCCCCGGGGTATTGTTAATTATATGTAGGGGCATGCAGCCCACCGCAGCCATCGGGACCGGGGCTTTTTTTATAAATATGCATGGGGGCTCATTCCTCCCCATGCTGCCCCAGGGACCACCACCTCCCTGGGGCTTATACTTATTTTGGGCGGGGAGGCCTCATGGGCACCCAAAGCCCAGAGGACCACCACCTCCCCGGGGCTTCAATAATGTAATTTAGGTGTGGGGGGGCTCATGCCCTCCCTACACTGCCCTGGGGACCATCACCTTCTTGGGGCACTAGTTATTCAAATAAGGGGGTCTGTTGCAGACCCCCGGCCCCGGGGACCACCACCTCCCCGGGGCTATATACATATTAGGAGGGGAAAAGCACGAATCCCCTCCTCGAGCCCTCCATGGCCCTGGGTAACGCCAAAAACTCAGGGCAGGCTCCAGCAATGTCCCGGGGTTCCCACCCCAGGGACATTGCAGTTTGCTATGGCAGGGAGGGAGCATAGCAAACTTTCCATGAAGCAAAGCAGAATTGCTTTTGGGCAAAGAGAGCTGCATGTTAGCAGCTCCCTTTGCCCAAAATCAATGCCGGCTCCTGCAGGAGGCAGGGAGCTGGCAGGCACTGTGGGGGCATTTGGGCTCCCCTTGCGGTCCCCAACGTGAGGCCAGGCCCTGGGGATGGGGTTCCCGGGGCCAAAAGTGGCCCAGGGAAGGGGGGCCGCATGGCCCTACTTCTTTACATTTAAATTACATTTAAAAGAGGAAAAGCCCTGGGGGATGGAGTCCCCAGGGCCGAAAAAGGCCTCAGGATGGGGGTTGCGTGGCCCCACTTCTTTACATTTATTAAAAAAAAAGAAGTGGCCATTTACCGGGGGATGTGTTAGTCTCGAGAGGGGGGCTTTTGCGTTTTTTTACTAACAAAAATGTAAAAAATTCTCAGGACCTGGGGGATGGGGTCCCCAGGGACCAAGAAATATTAAGAGAAGGGGGCCACACAACCCCCTTCTAAAAAAAGAAAAAGATAAGAGAAGCTAGCATCTCGCCGGAGGCCCGCCCCCTCCGTGCACCACTCTGCAAACGCACCTCCTGGCGCGTTCTGGGTTGAGGGATTAAGTGCCCTTGAATCCTAAGGGTCTTTAGGGGCAACTAGCCCACTAGGTACCTCCAGTAAGCCCCACAAAGTGGGATTGCTGAGGGGTGGTCCGAGGCCAAGCCTTTTTTTACACCGCTCTGCACACACGCATCTTGGCACACTGCTGGTGGGGTGATGAGGTCCTCTTGTGTCCTGAGGACCTCAGGACTAAAGTGGACTTCATACCCCGAGCAGCAGTGCACCAAGAGGCGTGTTTGCAGAGTGGTGTAAAAAGGGAGCGTCGCCTTGGACAACCTCTCCGTAATCCCACTGTGTGGGGCTTACTAGAGATAACAGGAGGGCTAGTTGGCCCCCAGGGACCTGCAGGAGGCAAGAGGACTTCATTCCCCAACCAAGAGCATGCCAGGAGGCACGTTTTCCGAGTGGTGAAGAAAGCACTTATTTGACAATAAATAATTGATTGGTATCTGAGGAGTTGCTGAATTCTAAATTCTAGCCCACACTACCTTCTTGAGTCTGTCTTGGGCTGCTCTGCTTCTCTACCCTGAGAGTCAAGTGCTACAGAGTCCTTCGTTCCCAGTTTGAAGGTCTGCAGTATGGGGGCCTCATGACTCAAAGGTGAAAGAATCCAGTTGACACAATTGACAATGGTATTTTCAGCTTTTGTTGGTGGGGTAAAAAAGTTGCCCTTTTGTTAAACTGCAGATGCAACATGATGTGTAGCTTACAATTGAGACCCCTAGTTTGTTCTTCAATGTATTCACTTTTACTGACACAACAACATACCACACAATAACTTCACGCAGCATAGCCCAAAATGACACAACATAACACAACACACAATAAAATAATTCAGCATAGCACAACATAACAGGGCTTATACCACCATGACAAAACATATCACATCTCAACATAATACAGCAGGACCAAACAGAATCAACCCTAACATTACACTGTACAACATGTCACAGCATAACACAAGACACTCTAAAGTAACTCAGCATAGAACAGCATGATATAGCATAACACAGTCTAAGATAACGCAGCATGAGTAGACCATAACTCAACATGTCAGGTTTTCCTCGGCCAGATATGTATCAGTGGTTGCACTGCAATGTTGAAGGATACTCTGCCGATGCAGATACCGGTGGGACCATAAGGGTGGGCCTTTGCTACATTCACAGAGTCCCAGAGGTTTTCCTTCTCTCACTTCCTGGGTCATTTGCACAGAAAGCACTAAGGCAATGAGGACTACATTACAATTGCAGCTACTTTGATGTCCATCTTACCACTGCCCACCCTACAAAAGTGAGACTCTACCTCATCTCGACATGCAATATTCTAGATACTTCCAGGAGGTCATCATGGATCTCCATCTGGTCAACTCTTCCTGTCTGCACTAGGCAGGCCTGCTGTCATGTAATGCCACTGATTCACAACCGAAGTTGGAATCTGGTTGGTAGAGATTAAGACATTGTGGAAGGCCATCAGACTGAATGGTAGACCACCAACCAGAGTAAACTTGCCTAGAAGGCTCTAGAACTAATTTGCTTCTTACCCATAGTCTGTCAGAAAGGCCTTTGCATCCTAGAAAAACATCTGAACCCATATCATCAGGCATACTGTAAACTATCTCTATTGTGTAGTGTGAGGAAATGCAGTTTAATATATGTGTTGATTGTGCGACCTCACTGTGTAATAAACTCACAAACCCAACTTGGATCCAGTCAGGCTAGTTTGTAAAACCTTAGCTCAACCCTGGGTAGTTGTGGCTTTGGGCAGTCAGGCATTCATAAAGGAACACGTGCAAAGGATTAGGAAGTACCAAAACAATTGAATAAAACAGAAATGCAACAAAAAAACTCCAGCACCAATTTATGAAAATAGGTCATATTTTTATGAATTTTTAGATACCAAAATGAACAAAATTCATCAAAGGTTATCATGGATATAAAGTATTAAACAAATAGGAAATTGCTGCTTTTCAATCGTAAATCAAACATGCATTGGCAACTAAAGCAGTTGGAGGTTACTTTGAAAACTTTTTGCAAAGTTCTGTTCGGATACTCCAACCGACTTTGCGTGATTTTTGCCAAATAGGTTGATGTCCCTTGAAGTCCAACCAAAACAATTTGCCACTGATCTTCTGTTCTTTGGTCACAGCAAAACCAGCGACTCCCTTTAACTGAGGCTAGTGCCTGTCTTGGGTGACCAAACTGCACTCCGACAGCTCTCACAGGTCCAGCAGACTCATGTGCAACTTTTGAGTGCTGGGTATTGGCCTCCCAGGCTGTGCTTCAGCGGTCAGTAGTTTTCAAGCGATTGTGGCTACCAACTCGCCAGGGAAGCTTCTTTAGCCTTTGTAGACCTTTAGCTGTAACAGGAAGTCAGCCGACTGACTCTTAGAATTCACTTCTTCTGTCTGGACCTCAGGAATAACTTTCCTTTGAGCAGGGCACCACTGAAAAAGTCTGCCCTGTCTTTGCTAACCTAAAGATCATCAGGTGCAGGCCAGTGTTTGGTTCAGCCTGTCTTTGCCAGGCCCAGGGATTAGCAGGGTAGCCCTCTTTGCAGTGTGACTTGAGGTCTTGGAACCAGGGGTGGCACTTTTATGCCCCAACTCACCCTGGGGGAAGCAGCGGCTACTATCTAAAGAGCGCCCACCGGATGATGACCTCCTGCAATTCGTTCCGGACGGAGTGCAAGGGAAGCGGTCTTACTCACAGTGGCGCATTTATCTAGAAGCACCAGGCTGACAATTGCAGTCTTTACTTCCTTGATGGAATTAATCCAAAATAATAGGAATCTTCACTTGCGAAGTACCATACCAATAAGGATTCTTGATTGACTATATCCTCATTTTGATCTAAGATGTGTAACAGGATACACTCTGAAAAGACTGTCAGATTCCCTCCTATATACAGGGTGCTCGGCTGGGCCACGTGTTAGAAATTTCCCTCCCTATAACTCCTTTTAAATCACTTTTAATGAGGGTGTGCACCTCACCGCTCTGACAGAATACAAGGTGTCTCTCATTGTTGGGTCCTGATGAGACCACCTACTGTATAAACGAAACGAACCAATGTACTCAGCCTTCATCATTGTTACTGAAGGCTGTGAATAACTAATTTATATTAACTAGATGGTCGTTTTTGTATTTTGGAAACCTCAGTGTATGTCACAACTTGTCACGTGTGCATATACGTTGTAATTTCACTTGGGACAACTTATGCCTTTTTTCTATTTTTACATATATTTTCTACATAAATAATAATGCATTTTACTCATTGGCCTTTTTGACTCTTTTTCTGAGATTGTGTACCTTCTCCCATAATTATTGCCATTATGCTCAATAAATACCATTATTATAAGAACTATTGTTACTGTTTTATTTTTTCCACAGTCACCATTGTTTTTTTATATATAACCTATACCCTGGTTCCTTGTGAGTAGGGTGACCCTTGTTTCTCTTGAACACGTTCCTGCAATATGTGGCAGCTTGCTATCCCTTTGTGCAATACTCTGCCTACTCCCAAGATGACAGCACTCTCCTCTCAGTGTCTGGAGCTTGATAGCCCATCCTAGAGGTGTGTATACCAGAGGGTAGACGCCCACAGGAAAAATGTTTGGCAACAGTTTACCCGTCTCTGTACCCTACACCAACCTGTTTACTAAAACAAAAGAACGCCCCTCTCATGTGTGTCCACCATTTGCCCTTCAAATGCAGCTTCCCCTTTGAAGCCCACCTTTTGGGTTTACACCCTGTGTGGTGTCCTGGCAGGGAGAAGAAACACCTCTTCCAACATCAGGCCTCTATTGTTTATTTTCTTGGAGTCAATGACATCTCTCTCCAGGAGGGCAGAAGGCTGTCTTGTGGCCAGGTGCTGTGACTGACCACTGGTTAACTTGGGTAACAGAGTGTCAGTTGCCTTGTACTCAAAAGTTACCTTAAATTCAACTTGGGTATCCAGTTGGGTATAATGTAATGATTCTTTTGATACCTTGAAGAACCAACTTTATTAGTTCCATTCAGAAGTTAGCCTAGCTGAGTTGTCAGACTGTAAACCTATACTTGCCAATGGGTCTACTAAGCTTTTCACAGTAAAAGATTCAATTTGGGGTTTTCACTGTTAGGACATATAAAACTATATGTCCCACTTTTAAATATACTCGACAGGCCTACCTTAGGGGTGACTTATATATATTAAAGAGGAAGATTTGGACTTTGCCATTAGTAAATGGCAAAGTTGAGTTATCAGTTTAAAACTGCTCTACCAGTCTCCTGTGTCAGGGTTAAAACTGCTCTACCAGTCTACAGTGTCAGGGTAAGAGACATGTTTCACTTTGTCACACTCATGGGGGCACAAAAGATGCTGCAACCCATGAGGGACACTTTAACTTACAGGTCATGGGTACCCTTAGTACCCTCTACTAGGGATGTATACATAGCTAAGATGCCAATAGGGTATAAGCCAATTAAACATACACACTAAGGGTCAGAACACTGGCATTGAGGTCTGTTTAGCAGTCCTCAATGTTGGAAAACCAGTAGTATCAGTCCAAAACTTTGGGGGTGATCATGCAAAAAGAGGCATTTCCTTACACATAGACTATTGCAAATGACTTACAATGGTGGACCCCTGTGGTAAATGATAAACACCACTGGTCAAGATGTATTTTTGAAGAAGATTTATTACTGAAACTGCACAGTTAAAAGGAACAACATTACAGATAAACAGCACACAAAGGAGAAAAAGCAAGACACAGATCTGTCGTCTCCCACAGTTCCATGCCAACCGCCCCACATACGCACTCTAACATTCCACCCTAACATTTGAACACTCACTCCTGCCCACTATCCACACACCAACATTCCAGACTCATGCCATGCTATACACCTTCCCCATTTAACAGTAATTCAAAAGGCAAACAACAAAATAGGCTCTCTTCATAGGACAAAGCCTAACGAATGGTACCAACATCCTGACCTTTGACTACTCTACATCATGCTAACTCATAATTTGGTAACCTAACAGGTTTTCTCCTGCTCCTCACATTTCTCTTTTTAATCTACCTTACCCTGCGCACTAGAGACTGGAGACCATCAGATCCGCTGATTTTCTTCTCGCTTCCTTCAATTTCCCCACTCTGTACAGATGCAAATCTTCCTCCATCCAGGAATACATACTCTGCAGCATCTCTCTCATCTTGAACAGATGAAATACTCTTCTCTCCACTTCAACATAAAGACACTCTGCCTAAATTCCTCATAGATTCACTGGCAACCTTCACTGCACCACTCAATACTTCACAAACTCCCACAGAACTTGTCACTTGAATGCTCCTTTTGAACGCCCTTCTGGAAGCCTCAATCTCACAAACTATCCTACACTGTTTCTCCTTGTGGTAGTGCACCCTCTCCTTTTTTCTATTTTCAACCTCATGTTACACTGATTCTCATTCGCTCTTCTACACACTTCGTGGAACATATTCATCTCATATTTATAGTACTTATCATCCAAACCTAACCTTCTTTTTAACCACCAAGGGGATGAACTACAGGACTTCCTACCCCTTATCAATTCAAGAGGAGAATATCCAATAACCAAATTAGAAGTAATTGTGTACACAAGCAAAGTCACAGTGAAAACTTTCCTCCAATCCATTCCACTGTCAACAACCAATTGCACAGATTCTTTGAAGACCAGATTAAACCCTTCCAGTTGAACATTGTCATCTAGGCAATAGATAACAATCCTCTGGAGGTTTATTCAACACCTCGTTAGATTTTCCGCAAAAATGGTGCTAGTAAGTTGAGGTCCATTATCTAATACAAGAGATTCAAGTAACCCTTCTTTCCAAAATATCTCCTCTAAAAACATTGGTAGTTAAATGTTAGACAAGCTTCACATCGGATAACTTTGAAAAATAATTGACCAAGACTACATCTATTCCTCTCTTCCATGGTCCCTCCGGGAGTGCCACAGGCGTAGATTCAGAGATACAAGGCATGGACATCTTCACTAATGGAACAACCATCACAACTTCTAACAGCACTGCCCACCATTTCATGAAGAACAGGTCACCAATAATATTCACATGCATACTTCTTAGATTCTGACGTCTCCATATACCTTTCCACACAGCACCTGGGATATAACAGCTGATCAACCCTCATAAGCATCCCAAATTTCCAGGCTAACTCAGCATGCACCTTGGCAAATGATTTGACTTTGCTAGACAATTTCCGTTTATCTGGCTATTCTGACTATCATAGTGCATCACAGCAAAGCACAACATAACACAAACTAAAATACCACAAAATAAAAATCACAGCATGGCTATAGAGCAGATGGCAATATAGCAATGTAAAAACAGCAAACTGCCTCACACAACCTAACACAATGCACCATAGCAGAACAAACTTAATACAATGCACCACAACATAATACTCCCTAACACTGCACAGCACAGCATAGCCTACCATACCCAACATAGCACAGTATAGAACAGCATTGTACAACAAAACATAACCCACCCTAAAAATGTTAGTAAAGTATATAACAACATAACATACTGTAATGTAATGCACCATGACACAGCAAAACATACATTGACCTACAAAACACATTAATCATAACATACCCTGGCACTGCCTGGCAAAAAAGAATGCAACAGACCCTTAAATAACACAGCCTGTAACTTTCATGCCCTGTAATCAGCAGAGGAATACAAAGTTATTCCTCCACTTCCCTGAAGTGCTAAAATTAACATCAATGAGAAACAGGAAAAGACAGTCTTCAGAGGAAATAGAGGGTAAGGGATGGAATGAATGGGAAACAATGGGCACAGCCACTTATCAGAAAGAAAACTCACATCGTTCAAAACAAGTAGGATGCGGAAATGCCAGACAGAGTAGGATAACTGATGACATTGGACTTGCATCATTTAATGCTTACCCCTTTATATGAAAAGATATGTTCTATGTGTGTTTATTTGTATTAATTTGTGGGTGTTTTATTTAGTTATTGTAGTAGGTGGCTTATATTTACTTTAATGAAAGACACTCATGTATTCAGTTGAGTTATAGTTATGTATTCACCATAAAAGAAAGGTAGGTTTTCCTTAACCTATATTGATATAATCATTTTTGCTGACTGTATTCATGTAAGACTGTCATATACCTAAAGTGACCTAACTTGTAACCAGGCCTCAGTGCACACAATACGTTTTACAAAATGTTCTGCAAATGTTATGTTTTTCTCTTTTCTGCAGGTGTCTTATCAAACCCTTCTTAAGTTAAAATAGCCTTGTTGTTCAACTTGCTAGGGTAAGGAGGTCTGTTTTTCTTTTTAAATCCAGTGTCAGATGCAAAGACAAAGATTGTGGGAAAGAGCCATCCCGTACCAGACAGATGTTGCATTCAAGGTAGTCCAGATGATTGTTCCTTTGTTGAAAGCTTGGAAAGTTCGGCTATTTTGTCCCAGGGAACACCGTTTATGATTGGCTTGCGGTGGAAAGAGATAAAGAGAAGCCTTTTAAAAAAAATTATTTTATTTCCCTTTTTAAGTGTGCGCTGTTTAGAACAGGGACGGAGACCCTTTCTTTGCTGAAAGAAGACTCCTTCCCACGTCCGCTGATTTCCCCTACCAGATGGTTAAACTTCATGCTTGAATTCTCAGAGACTTACCTTTGAACTTTAAATATGGTTAAGATGATGCTGGCACCTTCCTCATTGCATTTTTCCCTTGCTATTTTCTATACTATATTTAGAATAGGGACGTTTCTTTATGGAACCTGTTTAGGTTATATTTTGTTGGCTGTATGTGATATTTATTTTTAATTATCTATTAATTTAGACTGCATGATCATTTGACCCTGTATGCATTAATGTTTACTTAACTTCTATTGATTGATTCATTTTGTAATCTGAATGTATTTGATAATACACCCATAACTTTTGAACATCATCCTCTCAGTTGTTATTGTGAATCCACATTGGTTTGACTGTACTTGAAATGCATTGCTGATGATAGCTCTTCATTTACACATCTAGTCAATAATCAAAGGTCCCTTTATCCAGCGGGAGGTTCTGATGGATGATTTTGCCAAGAGATTAAGATGCTAGAGGCCCTGCTCTAACAACATAATTAAATTTAGGAAGTGTTAGACACAGATTATTGCACCCAAACAATAAATATTGAACTCTCTTCTTCCTGCATTGTTTCAGTCTTCAGCCTCTAACTAACACCCTAAATGAGCTGTGTACAGTACAACCACAATGGTGGAAGAATGATAAAAAGCCATAAAAGCAGAATACTCAAAATGTGACACACAAATCTAGAATATGCTGGGGAGGAACCTATGGGAACTGAAGAAGAGAAACAAAATAATGGTGTTGGAAGGCAGAAATGGGTGTAAACTAGATCATGAAAAGAAATGCGTCTTAGCAAGAACTAAATAGTTATCAAACATGGGCTACTGTGCTTAACTGCTCCTTGTACTAAGTCTTCCCCTTGTGTACAGAGTCTTCCCCTGCTCCCCCAATAGTGTTTTGTGTGGCCTGCAGCTAGGCCCATCTAAGCCTCTTCAACCACCACAGGCCTGTCTCCAGAACTGTACTGTTCCTTTGTCTGTTGCTGTTTTCTTTTATGTAAAACATAGGATTGTGTGCATAAGTTATCTGTGATAGATAAACTAAAATCTCCCTGTCTTTTGTTACATTCTGCTTCCATTGGGTATCTTACAGGTGACAGACAAACGGGTGCATGATCTACCCTAACAGATACAACTCTATCATAGCACAGTAAGACAAAACATAACAAAATACACCATACATTACGCAGCATCATACTGGAAATATATATTTATATATATTCAGTATTCCAGTATATATTCATCAACAAAAACTTGTCACGCACTCCGGAGCTGCTTATCAATCCATTTAATCGAGCCTGCAAACAATAAGCCAGCAAACGTGTTTCAGCCTCCTGGCTTTCCTCAATGTTGATTAATTTTTCTGTCAGTTACATTTTATCATGTAACAAAAGTAACATTGATTGGACAGTCAACTCGGCATAAAAATAAATGGCAGACTATAAATAGTACTGTCTTACAGAACTCCATTAATGTGGCGACCATTTTGTAATGTCATTATTCAACTTAAAATAACAGAAACTTTACATATAGAACATTTTCAATGTTTTCTATTTTAATACTATTTTGCCCTGAAGGGGCCTACCTACACCACTGCATATTCACTGTATCATATTTCATCTGTTATTTGTCATAACTTCATGATCAATTCAATTTATCCTGCCCTGAATGGGCCATTTCATGACTGTACTGCCACATTACTTTATGCTTGGAGGGAATACGGTGGAACATAATTAAATAGACAAATCGATTTCATGTATGGTGTAAATCCAATATGTTGCCTAAACATTATTCTGTGACTGTATCATTTCACCACCAATTTAATTGTTCAAATTCAAATAAGGAGAGACTCCATCATTCTTATTATATAATACAACCAATTTTCAGATCCTGATTATACTACCTCTTACGAACTTGTTTACAAATTCATTTAGCCTACATGAGACCATAATTCCTCTTCACTATTTAGGCCCCATGTTGTACGGGTCCTTAAATCCACTATGTAGCAAGATACTAACTGCCTTAAAGATCTAACCCTATCACCTCCTCTTTCCTTGTGCAGGACTTGATCTATGCAGGAGAATTTCAACAAATCGCTTCTACTCTCTTGTAATTCTGCAAACCCGTATAAATCTACATCAGTTTATTAGAAAGTTAAAATTAAGGAAAATGTTTATGTTATGACCTCAGAAGACGATCGAGCGAACTACCCACGGATATTCTTACTGACAATGATCTGGAAACACTAGCAATTTTGCATGAATTGCAGGAATCACCTACATTCATCACTGTAACAAAGGGAGCAAGAGCTTTGCAACTCCTGGACCAAGCAGAGCAGTCAAAGCACATTAAAGGTGAAATCTCGGTTTATACCCAAAACGCCATATGATGCCAACAACTGTTTTCATGAAATAATTATTACGGAATTGGACTGTCACATGATGAATAACAATCCAATGAAGGGAAAACACAAACATAATCTTACTAAGAATTGGCAGGCATATCATCTCTAAAAATGAGGCCTCTTTGGTGATTAAACCCTCTGATAAAGGCGGAAATGTGGTGATGTTTGACAAGCAGGCCTATCGTAAAGAAGCATTATGACTTCTAAGCGCTGAAAACAGCTTTATGCCCATTACTAGGAGACAATATAACACCAGTATTGAAGCCTTGAACACATTGATTAAGGGTTAGAGGGACAGAGGGATACTAACAGAAGAAGAGTATAATTTCCTGAAGGTGGACCATCCAGTATTACCAATCTTCTATCACATTCCAAAAGTCCATAAATGTAGTGAGAACCCTCCTGAATGTCCGATAGTTTCCTCCAAAGCGAGTCTCTTGGAACAGTCATCGATATATATAGACTCGTTTTTATTTCCCTTTGTAAAGGGTTTAAGTTCTTATATTCAAGACACCATGGACTTCATGAGACTGATACAAAACATCCAGTGGGAAAGTGATTTCATTTTGATTGTAATAAACATCACCAATCTATATATGTGCATAGAGCATGAACAAGGCTTAAGAGCAGTAGAAGCATTTTTGAAAGGCAGATCGCTCAAAATCATGAACACAATATGATGTTGCTACACATGATTTCTTTCTGTCTTAACAACAATATATTTCTGTTTTTCTGTGCAACTGTACCTCCAAATTTGAGGGACTGCCATGGGCACGTGCTTCGCAACCAGCTATGCAAATCTTTCTGTCCGCCGGTGGGAGAAGCACGTTTACATGGGCCTAGCCAAATGATCAATGGGCAAATAAGCTAGCCCTTTTGGGCCAGATATATTGACGATCTTTTTATTATCTGGGTGGGCAAACAAGAGGAAGCAGAAAGTTACATTGCAGTACTCAACAATAACAAATTGAATTAATGATTCACGAGTCAATTGAGTATAACCGAAGTTCCTTTCTTGAATTTGCTAGTCTTCATGAGGGATGGCAAACTATGCACTAGTCTTTATAGAAAACCGACTGTGGGTAATGCAGTCTTGAATGCACAAAGCCAACATCCACGAATACAAAGCATTCCTTATGGTGAACTGCTGTGACTAAAATGCAATTCCACCATGTAAAGTGACTTTAAGGAAGCATAAAGGGAAGCATGTGAGAGGTTAAGTGAAAGAGGTTACTCAAATCACACCCTGAGAGAAGTGAGATATAAAGTCCAAGAGAAAGACAGAAAGGAACTATTAGCCCCACAAACCAATGTCAAAGATCAACAAAGTGCAACTAGGCTGATATAAAATTTTACGGAGGATTCTGGACAAATCTGTAGGCTTATTCATACGCGCTGGGGGGGGGGTCTGAAAACAGATGGAATTCTAGGAAAAGAGTTACCAGTAAAACCTGATATTACATACAGGACAAGTGTATCATTAAATGATCTACTAGTACACAGCCACTACACGGAGAAAAATCTAATTAAATCAGAAATAGTGGGCTTCTTTCCTTGCACCAAGTGCAAGGTGTGCAAGAACAGTAGGAAGGTAAAGAAAATTGAAATACCAGGCAAAAAAAAGAGAAGAAAGATTAATAAATTGCTGAATTGCAATTCAGATTGTGTTGTATATTGCCTGGTGGTGCCTGTAAAAAGAGTTACATTGGAAGTTCTGCCCATCCTGCTAAAAAACAAATCTTGGAACACACTCAAGCAAGAGAGTGTCCAGGAGACCTACCTGCCTGAGAACACTAAAAAATACAGACAGTGGGTTACCATTAATGGGAGGAGTGAGGAGGCTTTGAGAGACACAGGAGCCAGTGTGACATCTGTTGGTTGTCAGTAGGTGTCTGAGGAGCAGGTCATTCCCAATGCACTTTACCCTGTATTTGCAGCGGACAATTGTGTGCCCCTCTGCAAAGTGGCGGTAGTTCCTCTTGAGTGTGGGGGAGTCTCAGGTTCCTTGAAGGTCATTGTCAGTCCATCCATGCCTGTAGACTGTCTGCTGGGAAATGACCTGTAGAGTTACCTATGGCTGGAGGTGGGAAGCCAGGCTCATTTGGAGACGTTGGGTCTGCCTCAGTGGGTTTGTGTGACCACTTGGTCAATCACAGCCATTAGGGGTAATCAAGTGGACCTGGAGCCTGAAACAGTGGCCCAGGTGCCTGCCAGGAAGTGGCATGGACGTGGGAAACCAGACCGCCGCTCCCACAGTCCAGGAGTAAGCAGAACCTGAAGGGGAAATCCTGGAACCTACAGGGGAAGAGTAGCCACACTGGGAGACCTGCCGGAGCAGACCCATTGGCAGCAGGAATGAGGTCCCTCCAGGGAGGAATTCTGCAAGGCGCAGATGGAGTGCCCTTCTATCAGTGGTATGCAGCAACAGACTGTGGACCAGGTGGCAGGTGACGAGTCCAAGACTCATCTCATTTACTGAGAAGAAAGATTACTCTATAGTGAGCCTAAAGTTGCTGATCCTGGTGCAGCCCATGTGCTGGTGGTGCCTGAGTGCGTCAGGATCTTCCCACTGGGTCTAGCTCATGACGTGCCTCTTGCAGGACATTTGCAGTGCGACAAGACCTTTCAGAGGCTTGCCACCCACTTTTACTGCCCCAAATGAAGAAGCACTCAGTACACACTGCAGGATCTGCCAGACTTGCCAGGCAAGTGGCAAGAGTGGCGGAAGTGTAAGGCTCCCCTCCAACCCTTTCCCGTGGTGAGCACCCCTTTTGAGCGGGTGGGCATTAATATTGAGGGGCCACTGGAACCCAAGACAGCCTTAGACAACATGTTTATCTTGTTCTTGGTAGACCATACCACCAGGTACCCGGAAGCTGTCCCTCTCCGGACAATCACAGCCCCCGTGGATGGTGGGCCGTGCATTGATGGGGATCTTTTCCTGAGTGGGGTTCCACCGAGAGGTGGTCTCCAACCGGGGTACCAACCTTATCTCGAAGTACATGAAGTGTTTGTGGTAGGAGTGTGGGGTAACTTACAAGTTCACCACTCGTTTCCATCCTCAAGGGAATGGGTTGCTTGAGAGATTCAACCAAATCCTGAAAGGCATGATAATGGTCCTTACGAGCCCATGAGACGGAAGTGGGACGTCTTTTTGTCAAGCCTGTTTGCCTACAGACCTCAGAAGTCCTTAGGGTTCAGTCCCTTTGAACTCCTGTATGATCACCCTGTAAGAGGACCTCTGAGTCTGGTGAAGAAGGGTTGGGAGAAGTCCCCTGGTAAGACCCCCAGGATGTGTTCAGCTATATGCTGGCCTTCTGCAACCAGACTCAACGCTTCAGCAAACTCGCTCAGGAGAACCTGGAAGCTAGCCAGGAAGAAATGACAAGATGGTTTCAACCTGGGCAGAAGGTGTGGGTGATGGCGCCAGTGGAGCCTTGTGCACTCCAAGAGAGGTGGACTGGACCATATGAGGTGGCGGAGAGCAAGAGCGATGTAACCTATCTGGCTGACTTGCAGTCTCCTAGGAACCCTTTAAGGGTCCTACATGTGAACCTCCTCAAGCCTCACTTTGAGAGGTCTAATGTGACAATGCTCCTTGCTACAGATGATGGGATGGAGGAGAAAAGTGACCCTCTTCCTGACCTCCTGTCAGTAGAGGACTAGTATGGGTCAGTGGAGGAGCTTAACCTCTTGCCTACCCTGACTCCCGAACAGCAGAGAGACTGTCACCATGTGTTCGGTCAGTTCGCCTCCCTGTTCTCCCTGATTCCAGGAGTCACCGATTGGTGCGTCCATGATGTGGACACTGGGGACAGCCTACCTGTGAAATAGAAATTTTACAGGGTAGCTGACGAGGTCAGGGCCAGCATCAAGGTAAAAGTTTCCAAGATGTTGGTGCTAGGGGTAATTGAGCCCTCCAGCAGCCCGTGGGCTAGCCCAGTGGTCTTTGTACCAAAAGCTACTGCACCCTGTGCCACTCCAGAACTCCGGTTTAGTGTGGACTACTGTGTGCTCAATGCGATAACTAAGACTGCCACACACCCCATCCCCAGAGCTGATGTGCTCGTGGATTGGTTGGGCGCTGCCCAGTACCTCAATACGTTTGATTTAAGACCTGGGTACTAGCAAATTACCTTAACTGAGGAGGCGAAAGAAAGGTCAGCGTTTTCAACACTAGAGGGGCATTCCAGTTCTGTGTTATGCCCTTTGGATTGAAAAGCTCCCCTGCCACCTTCCAGAGACTTGTCAACCGGGTACTGTCCAGGCTGGAGGAATTCAGCGCCGTTTACCTGGATGACATTGCTGTGTTCAGCTCCAGTGGGGAAGAATATTCGCAACACCTCTGTAAAGTGTTGAAGGCTCTGAAGAGGGCAGGTCTCACTATCAAGGCCAGTAAGTGGCAGATAGGGCAGGGATCTGTGGTGTACTTGGGACACCAGGTAGGGAACAGCCAGGTGGCGCCCCTACAAGCAAAGATTGATACCATTCTGGCTTGGGAGCCCCCCAACACCCAGACAGAGGTGAGAGTCGTCTCCGGCCTCACCGGGTATTACTGACGGTTTGTCAAGGGGTATGGCATCATTGTTGACCCCTAGACTGAGCTGACTTCAAGGAAGCAGCCCAGGAAGGTGAGCTGGACCGATGCCTGCCAGACCACGTTATATGCCCTGAATGCTCCCATGTGCATGGCACCCATGCTCAAGGTGCTTGATTTCTCCAAAGAGTTTGTGGTGTAGACAGATGCTTCAGAGCATGGAGTGGGAGCAGTACTCTCACAATTGAATGACGAGGGCTTGGACCAACCTGTAGCTTTCATTAGCAGGAGGCTACTTCCCAGGGAACAGAGGTGGAATGCAATTGAAAGGGAAGTTTTTGCTGTGGTCTGGGCCCTGAAGAAGATAAGGCCCTACTTGTTTAGGACTCACTTCCGGGTTCCGACAGACCACAGGCCCCTCAGATGGTTTTCCAAATGAGGGGTGAGAACCCAAAACTGTTGAGGTGGTCCATCTCCCTGCAGGGTTTGGAGTTTATGTTAGAACACCACCCTGGTACAGAACAAGCCACTGCAGATGATCTGAATCAGCCTTAGTGATGAGAACTCCCAAGAGGGTGGGTAGTTCTCCCCACTTTTCAGCTGGACGGAACGCGTGTTAGACCTGGCATCCTTGGCGCGGTTTTGTGAGAATTATGGTCAGAGCGCGCCGCTGTCCGCATTATGCGTGGCATTTGGCAATCCTACATGATAGAACTACATTTCCCAGCCAGCCAAGCGGCTACGCAACGTAGCGACGCAAGCCACGCAATACCAGGAACTAAAGCTCTGTGGCGTCTGCTGTCGGTGCCGATAATTCTTGCCGAGCTGGTGTACTGGTTGGTAAGAGAGTGTGTAAGCGGTACAATGGTGAGTAAAGAACGTTCTTTTGGAACTTGGTTTGGAGGCACCCAGCTTGGTGTCGGGTTTTGTTCGAGTGGTGCCATCTGGAGATACTCGCGGCTGTGTGTATCATACCCTCTCTCCTTTGCATTGTATTCTGTGGAACCAACGTTTGTTTTCCCTGTTGGAGGAGAAGTGCAGCTGCCTTCTCATGCAGGGAAAATCTAGTTACCAGTCCGATGTTATGTTGGAGTTGAACAATTAACAGTATTGGGTCCTGGGTAATTCAACTCTTTCTCCCGGTCAAGGCGGTTTGGGCTCAAACTGCTAGACGATTTACTTGCATCTTTCTAAAGACTACGAAGGAGTTGCAAGGGCCCATTTTGCACATAGACTTTTAGAGCACTTCGTTTCTGGGAAAGAAAGATTTAATGGTGAAGTAACCTACTGTGTTCTTATTTGTTTTTCTGTCAACAACATTTCTTCATTATTTTCTTCAGTGCAGGAGAGAAACTACAGGGGGGGTATCTATCAGAGGGAAAAGTGCAGCCCAAAACAGAACAGAGAACTAAAGTGGTATGTAAGGTGTTGGTGTTAATGTATATACAACCTTTAAGGAATATTGGATCACCTTATGCTATTCATTGTTCTTTTCTAGTTGGTTGCAGTCTCTGGTATTACCCTAAGCCTATCTCTCCTGTAAACAAAGACTTCCTTATTTTCCTTTTCAGGTAGGGGTTCAGAGACACATGTTTTTTGGTATAAAACCAGTTGTTAGAAGGAATCAAGTGAAATAGAAGGGGGGTGTCGTTCTAAACAAATTGTCTTTGTCATTTCAGATCTCCCTCCCCGCTGTCCCCTTCCTTTCCCGCGTTCACGGAACTGTTCTGTGAGTCTGTGTTAACAACTTCAGGCTCCGGGATTGTTGTGTGGGTGCGGGTATAGGCCTTTCAACACAGCCCCGAGGAGCATTGAGACAGTGCCTGACAGGTTTTCCCTGACTTTTTGCATCTACCTCCTGTATTTTATTACACTGTGCTGGAATCCGCTTTTGCTGGTTTAGATGATTTGGGCCCTTTGCCACTGCTGATCACTGCCAAAGGGCAAGTGCTCACTGTGAGAATTGTTATTATGATTGGTATATTTGTTTTACCAGTGGGTCCCTAGTAAAGTGCACTTAGTGTGCCAGGGCTGGTAATTCAAATGCTACTAGTGGGCATGCAGCACAGGTTGCCACCCAATGAGCAGCCCTAAAATGATGTCTCAGGCCTGCCACAGCAGTGCCTGTGCGCAGTTTGTTAACTGCCATGTTGACCTGGCCAGTGTACCCACTTGCCAAGCCTGACCCTTCCCTTTTCATACACATTAGACACCCCTATAGTAGGCTCAAGGTGCCCCCTGGGCAGGGGGGTGCAGTGTATGTGAAAGATACCAGTGTGGGTAACATGTCCTGATAGTGAAATACTGCCAATTTCGTTTTTCACTATTGAAAGGCTATTTTGCCCATAGGACAGAATGAGGAATACTGCGTATCTTCGTATAGAAGCAAGATACAAAATTGCAGTCTGGTGTCCCTGAACTCATAATTTAGTAACACATCTTTTAGGAAGGATGGTTTTTAAATTCTGTGTTTTAAAACAGCACTTTTAGAAAGTGGCTATTTTCTTGTTTAGCCTTTCTGTGTGTCTCTGCCTGTTTGTGGATTGACTGTCTGGTTTGAGAGTGACAGGGGCTGGGTGGCTCCAGGAGTCTGGGTAAGTCAGCGCTAGGCTGAATAGATCTATCTGCATTTGGAGTGGTGGGAGGAGTAGCACCTGGGCCTGAATAGAGTTATGCCTGCTTTCCACAATGCTGGCTCCACCTCCTATGGTGTGTCTGATAGCCCTGGCCCACACTCACAAAAGAAGAAGATGTGCACTGGCCGAGTGCCCCAGAACTGTTTTGAACTGGGTCCAGGACCCCTCACACATAGAGAAAAAAACGTTCGGGGTACGAAAATGACAGCTGAAACCCCTGAACTTTAGACTACTTCCTGATCAAAAGGAATCCCTGCCAACGAAGATCAGCTAAAGAGACTGAGGAGAAATTCTGCCGAAGTGTGTCTAGGGCTGGCCTGCAGTTTGCTGTTTCTACTAAGGAGAGGACCAAGGGCTTTGCTGTGTACTGTGTCTACCCCCTCTTGCCAAGAGGATTTTGTTGTGTGCTGTGTCCTGAAGGAACAAGTCTCCAAGAGCCTGAGAAGAGCTGGAATCCTGTTGTGGAAACTCAGGAACATCAAAGTTTCCATCTCTGTCCCAGTGACACTGTGTGCATGTGCTTTTGCAGCCTGAGACTGCCATGGGATCTGTGGTGCTTATTTTTGAGGTGCACCATGACCGCATTGCCCCGCAGTGTACATCATCGTCCACGCTGCTGTTTTCATTGCCCGGTCCGAGCCGCCACCTATAACAAGGCTGTGAGTGTCTGTCACCGCCACCAACCTGAGCCGCAATGTACAGAAGGATTTCCACGAGCCCGGAGGCTGCACTAGCTGAGAGTGAGCATGATCACTGCTGGTCCAAGAAATCTACCTGAGATCGTCAAAGAAGGCGAGGCAGCACCATAACCCATCCGGCTACAGCATCGCCTAGCAACAGATTGCTTCAGCCGCTGAGCCGCTACTGACATCGGAGCCGCCCAATAGGACGTCAGACGTGTGGAGGGACACGAGTGGAGCAACCCCCAGGTAAAGCTTGGACTCCGGCCCCGAGCCGCTGTGTTTGTCACCTGGGGGCGAGCTGGAAGAGGAAGGAGCATCTCCGATCTCTCCCGCTGCATCACATCACTGCGCTGAGATCCTCTAGTGGCCCGTACTTACAGAATTGTACCGGGGTTGCCCTTGTGCTATCTAACTCTTCTTTCTCATCCATTTGGGGGCTATCTTTGTACGCGCTGACCACGTCGGTCAGCTGGAAGCTAATACGCATATTTTAACCACGGCCGCACCGCGTGCCAGTGCCGAACTGAACTGCATTACAACAATTGAATTACTCCTACGTACTGAGAAGAACCTACAGGTGATTTTTGCTTAACATCCTGAAAAGTCAATGATAAGTATATGTTGGATTTTTGTCGTTTTTGGTCTTGCCTAATTTAGATAAAGTTATCTATATTTTTATAACAACCTGTGTGGTGTCCATTTGTGGAATTTCACTGTGTTACTGTGGGTGTTCGTGCAAATACTTTACACATTGCTTTTGGGATAAGCCTGTCTGCTCGTGCCAAGCTACCAAGGGGGTGAGCGGGGGTTATCTAAAGTGTGTATCCCCCTTACCCTGACAAGATGCAAGGGACCCTATTTGGTCAAAGGTACCTACCTCTGCCAACTAGAGACCCCCACTTCTAACAACTATTTAATTATGTTGCGCCGTATTCCCACCAAGCATAAAGTAATGTTGCAGTACAGTCTTCAAATGGCTCATTTAGGGCAGGATAAATTGTATTAATCATGGAATTATGACATATAGCATTGAAATATGACACAGTGAATATGCAATGGAGTAGGTAGGTCCATTTAGGGCAAAAATAGTATTAAAATAAAAAAAATAGAAAGTGTTCTACATATAGATTCTATGTTACTTTAAGTTGAATAATGGCATTGCAAAATGGCCGCAGCACTAACCTAGTTCTATTTATAGTCCTTCATTTATTTTTGTGTTGAGTAGACTGTTCAATCAATGTTACTTTTGTTACACACAAAAAGTAACTGACAGAAAAATGAATCGACATTGAGGATGGTCAGGAGGCTGAAACTTGTTTGTTGGCTTATTGTTTGCAAGCTCGAATAATTGGATTGATAAGCAGCTCCTGAGTGCGCAACAAAGTTTTTGTGGATGAATATTGTAAACAAGACCGTCCTTGTTGGTTGCCGCACCCACTGCGAGAGAGAGCGGTGACCTTGGCGCTAAATATGAAACGAATATTTATATATATGTATATATTATCTACTGGCGGTCGCCAGTAGATAGTTATAGTTAGGATCTATTATCCATAGGAAAACCGCAACATTCTATTACCAATAAGTTTGGGGTCGATTATTGACATTTTTCAAACTTTTGGCCTGCTCAGTTCCGCTCCTTCCCTGAAAATTTGGGGGTGATTGGTCAAGCGGTGGCCGAGAAAAAGGGGGGTCCCAAAATGTGTTTTCCCCATGCAATTTCCCATAGGACCTTTAGCCACGGCTACAGCCCGAACGGCTGAACGGAATTACACCAAATTACACCAAATTTAGCAGAGAGGTAGTCCTCAGTTCCAACTTGTGCCTTTGGCCTATCTGGTGTCAATCTGTTCAGTAGTTGTTGAGAAAATTGCGGTTAACGTTATTTATACATCTATGGGCGCGGAGGATCCGCGGATTGTGTGAAGATTGGCCTCGTAGGATAAGCGCACCATCCCGATCACGCGCTCAATTCTAATTGGCTGTCAAGCGGTTGTAAACATTCAAAACCAGGAACTGTTGCAGCCATTTTGTGCCTCGGTAGAAGCGAGGCTGAGGAAGTCAGTGAAATATGTGTGCAAACCGCGCCAAAGCGGCAGGGAAGACTCACCCTGACCCCCTAGGCCTGCTCAGGGGGTTACACAAGCAACCCAGGGCCCCCCAAAAAATTGTTTTTTTAAATAAAAATCGCGGGATGCGCGGTTCCTACGCGCATCCTACGATATTTTTAAAAAAAAGAAACGGGGTCTCCTGTGGGAGATATGTCCAGGGGACCGCCACCCCCAGGGCTTCTACAAAATGGGTGGTGGGGGCTCTCAGGCCCCCCAACCCCTGGGACCTCCAAACCCCGGGGCTCGATTATAATGTATGCGGGGGGCTCATGGGCCCCCTGCAGCCCCGGGGACCGCCACCCCGATGTTATTTTGAATTGGGGGGGCTCTCAGCCCCCCCCAGCCCGAGGAACCACCACCCCCGGGGCAAGAATTTAATGTATGTGGGGCTCACGTGGCCCCCCGCAGCCCCGGGGACCGCCACCCCCCCGGGCTTGAAACAAATGGATGGGGGCTCTCAGGCCCCCCCAACCCCGGGGACCGCCACCCCCGGGGCTTCTAAAGAATGTGGGAGGGGGGCCACGCAGCCCCCCTCCTTGAGCCCTGGATAGCCCTGGGGACCGCCACCCCCCAGGGCCGGCTCCTGTAGTGTCCAGGGGTGCCCACCCCTGGGACACTGCTGTTTGCAAAGGCAGGGTGGGAGCAAACTGCAAAACTGCTTTGCTTCATTGAAGCGAGAGCAGGGGAACCTGCTCTCGCTTCAATGAAGCAAAGCCGATTGCTTTTCCATATGGGGAGCAGCATTTAACTGCTCCCCATAAGGGAAATCAGTGCCGGCTCCCGCAGGTGGCAGGGAACCAGTGGGACCGTGGGGGGATTGGGGACCCCCCCACGGTCCCCAACAGAGTGGGCCAGCCCCAGGGGATGTGGTCCCCGGGGCTACAAGAGGCTCGGAGGGGTGCCACGCGGCCCCCCTCCCCATAAATAATTTTTTTTTTTAAAGAATGGCCAGCCCCGGGGGATGGGGTCCCCGGGACCTAAAGGGGCCTGAGGAGGTGGGCTTTGCAGCCCCCCTCCATAAAAATATCAGAAAAATGTGGCCATGTCCCGGGGTATGGGTTCCCCGGGGCCCAGAATTGGCCACTGGAGGGAGGCCAGGCGGCCCCCTTCCCATAAAAAAAATGTTAATTGTAATTGGGGGTGGGGCCCTGGTGGATGGGGTCCCCAGCGCCCCAAAAAAGAAAAAGGAAGGGGGGCTACACAGCCCCCTTCACAAAATCATTTTTTTTTTAACGGGATCGGGCCGGAGGCCACGCCGCCTTCTTGCACCACTCTGCAAATGTGCCCCCTGGCGCGTTTGCAGAGGGGGAACAAATTACCCTTGATGACTGGGGGTCCCTGGAGGCCAACTAGCCCACCAGGTACCTCCAGTATGCGCCAGAGAGCTGCGTTGCAGAGTGGTGTTCCGAGGCCACGCCCCTTTTTACACCTCTCTGCAACACAGCTCTGTGACACTTACTGGAGGTAGCTGGTGGGCTAGTTGCACACCAGGGACCCTCAGTATTCAAGGTGAGTTAATCCCCCAACTTAAAACGCACCACCGGGCGCGTTTGCACAGTGGTGAAGGGAGGGGGGGGGCCTGAGTTCACATGTGTGCAAACACGCCCTGAGGGTCACTGGGGGCCAAATAGCTCACCAGCTACCTCCAGTAAACGCCACTTAGCTGCGATGCAGAGTGTTGTAAAAAGGGGCGTGGCCTCAGAACACCTCTCTGCAACGCAGCCTCCTGTCACATACTGGAGGTACCTGGTGGGCTAGTTGGCCCCCAGGGGACCTCAGGATTCAAGGGCACTTAATCCTGCAACTTAAAACGAGCCACAGGGCATTTTTGCACACGTCACTTCAGGCCCCGCCCCCTTCCGTCACCATTGTACAAATATTCCTCTAAAATCAGTCGTACTATGAATTCCGATTTACTCACCTGTTCTCAGGAGAGAACCCAGTGCAGAATCTTTTAGCCCAGCACTGACCCTGAAAAGTAATTCTAAGCGTACTTACAGTAACTTGTATTTCCTTCCATAGGAATCCATTGTGTGGTTTTCGGCGGAAAAGTTTCTCAGTGTTGAATTTTGAAACGTACAAATATTCCTCTAAAATCAGCGGAACTACGAATTCCGATTTACTCACCTGTTATCAGGAGTGACCTCAGTGCTACTTCTTTTAGCCTAGCACTGACCCTTAAAAATAATTCTAACCATACTTACCAGTGACTTGTATTTCCTTCCATAGGAATCCATTGTCTGGTTTTCCCCAGAAAAGTTTTTAAGTGTCTATTTTCACAAACTACAAATATTCCTAGAAAATCGCCTGTATGACTTAAACGCATTATTCCAACTGTATACAGGAGAAGCACCAGTGCTGGATCCAGGATACACCACTGAGTAAGAAAAAGTAACGATAACACTAATTACCTGCTAAGTGAATTTCCTTCCATAGGGTAACATTAACTGGTTTCACTTGGAAATTCTTCTAAGTGTGGCGTTTTGGAACTTTGAAATATTCACTTAAAATCAGCCGAACAACGAATTCCGATTTACTCATCTGTTATCAGGAGAGACCTCAGTGCTGCATCTTTGAGCCCAGCACTGACCCTGAAAAGCAATTCTAACCGTACTTACATGTAACTTGTATTTCCTTCCATAGGAATCCATGGTCTGGTTTTCACAAGAAAAGTTTCTGTCTATTTTCACAAATTAAAAATATTCCTTAAAAATTGCCTGTATGACTTAAACACATTCTATCAACTGTTTACAGGAGATGCACATGTGCTGGATCCAGTAACCACCACTGAGTAAGAAAAAGTAACGTTATCACTACTTGCCTACTAAGTAAAATTCCTCCCATAGGATAATATTGGTGGATCTATGTGAAAACGTTTCTGTTAACTTTTAAAATACAATAATATTCCTTAAAAATCACTACTGTAACCAAAACGCTTTTAATCAACTGTTTACAGGAGATGTCCAATAACTGAATCTAGAATCCAGTCCTGTGGTTAGAAAAGTAATCCATAAAGTAACTAATTGCATTTGACTAGAAATTCACATTGAGCTCAATGTTGCATTGTGTCTGAAATTGCTTTGTGCATTACAACAACTGTAACTACTGAAGTTAGAAGACTATTGCCTATTTGCAAAGTATTTAAACTAAAGTAATTCATTCTGAGAAAATATATTTTGTAATGTAATATATAATGTAATTTAAAAAATAAAATATCTAAAAATAAATTGTTTAAGAAAATGAAGAAAATCAGTATAAAGAACATGTAATACATTTAAAAATGGTCATTAACAAACCTTTGAAATTCACTGAAAAAACCATAGGTTTCAGACATGTTATAGTTAGGAATTAGCATTTACAAAACCTTTGAAATTCACTGAAAAAAACTATAGGTTTCAGACAAATTATAGTTAGGAATTAGCCTTCAAAAATCCTCAGAAATTCATTGAAAAAAACACAGGTTTTAGGGGTGGACAACAGACTCTTTTACTTGTCGCAATGTACGACATCAAGATGAAATTTATAACTCTCTCTGAGACACCGTTTCTATTAAATTCATAGATACCCTGGACATATTTACATTTGCAATGTTTAAAAATATCCTCTTAAATTTTACATTTTAATTTATGGTTAGAACATTGAAATATAATAACAAAGACACTCGTATTTTGTCTTCTTATTCATTTCGTAAAATTGTGTCAAGCATTACTTCATGTCAACCCATCCCGACCCTATACGCTCAATTCTTTTTATCACATTGCAAAAATATACAAAATGTGCAAATTCATTGATGTCTTTAAAATCCATTTTTTTAGATGTCTTGTATTCATAACAACCAGATGCCGTTTAACCAGATATAAATTCATTTTGTTGATGTGTAAATCCAAACATTAGCTGATCAGGAAATACTGGGCAAGTGCCCTAATACATATCCATTAGGAAATATTCAGTCATATTTCACTCACCAGCCTGTCAAAAGATATGTTCATAGGGAACCAATTATTAGTACATGCATGGAATATTTTTCTAATAGCTGTATTGCATATATATCTACCTGAAAATGTAATAAACTGTTTACTACTTTGTTAGCTAAAAAACTTTCTAAAAAACTTTCTAAAATGTGTACACTAGTAAAAACAATTGATTTACCGTGCAAAGAAAGCATTCAGATAAATAAAGTGCTTTAGGAATATAAAGTGCTAATCAGTTTCAATAACAATGATCTTATGTGCAAAAATACGCATGATTTTTCAATAAAGTGCTAGTGCTACAGTACTTTTTATCTCATGTGCAAAAATGTGCAATGTTTTCATAAAATGCTAGTGCTTCACACATTATGCCTATTACAAAGTTTCATTCTTCAACAATTACTTAAGATATATATTTTTCCTTTTCCCTCACAGCTTTAAGGTTCACTTATAAAATCACCACCTTTTTTGCTCTCCAAATGTAAATAGATGGCTCCCAGCATATCTTTTTTGGATTCGCTCTGGTATTGTAATTAAAAACACTTAAAACACATATTGAAATGGATTCTAATCTACAATAAATGGACGTGCAGATCCTCTTCTATATTCAAACCATGGGGACTCTTTGTGTTGAACAGGAGTATGCATTTTGATTCTAACTTTCTCAACTTTCGCTCACGATCTCCTCCTCTCTGATCTTTCAGGACCTTATCTATTGCAAAATACACTAGCTCATTGCAATTGCCTTTGTGTATCTCTTTGATATGTCTTGCCACTACATAATTCTTGTCATTATTTTTCACTGCTCGTAGATGCTGCAGAACACGGACATACACCATATGGATCGTGCTCCCTATATACATTTTAGGGCATGAACATCTTAAAACATAAACCACGAATTCGCTTTTGCAGTTCAAAGGGAGTCATATTCCACAGGCTATTCAATAAAGGGGAAATTACTGATTTCTCATTTTTCCCATGCTGACAAGCTTTACACTTGTAGCATTTGTGGAACCCCGGACTGACTTTTAGCCATCCGATTTTCTTTTTTACTTCTGGATCTGTTTTAAATAGATCATCCCTCATTGATGTTGCTCTATTGTATGTAATCATGGGTCGTCTTGGTAATTGTCCTTGTAGGACTGAATCTTGTTTCACAAGATACCAATGCCTGCATAAACTGTCTCTTACTTCTTTTTGGTATGCATTGTAGCCCGTGATCATTCTTATTTGACATCTAGAATCTTTCTGTTTTAACGCAACCTTATCTTTCCCTGGTTTCAATAGGTCATCTCTTGGGATTCCCTTTACTTTTTCTTTTGCCTGATTAAGAGTCTCAGTCTTGTAACCCCTCTGCAAAACTCTTTCTGTCATTACATTCATTCCTTGATTCAAAGAGACTGCATCCCTGCAGTTTATTCACATTCTCAGATTCTTTGCATAGGGGATACTCATTTTTAATCCAGGAGGGTGGAAACTTGCCGCATGCAGCACTGTATTGCCGGCGGTCGGTTTCCTATATGCTCGTGTGTGCATTTCTCCGGCAGATATATAGACTTCTATATCGAGATATGTCACTTCAGCAGCGCTTATATTTTCTGTGAATCTCAAATTAAGAGTGCTCTCATTTAGTTTATTAATAAACTCTTGTGCTGTCTCTCTTGATCCTTTACACATGACAAACAGGTCATCTATGAACCGGATCCATTTTATCACATAGTTCGTCCAATCCCTGCCATACTCGACTTTGAGCACCTGCTCCTCCCACCAGCACATATGCAAATTAGCATAGCTGGGGGCGAAGCAGGTGCCCAATGCCGTTCCATTCGCCTGTTTGGAAGTCTCTCCTCCAAAGATAAAAAGATTATTAGTCAGGCATACCCTATATATATATATATATATATATATATATATATCTAGTAACTCAATACACCATACACCATACACCATATGATAGCAAAGCATATATCTTAACACAGGCTAGCACTGTAGGGCACAGCAGATCACTACACATCACAACAAAACATAAGGAACAACATCTCACAGAATAGCATAGCCTTACACAACAGTACATAGCTAGCACTACAGAACAACAGAGCATTCTGTACACGTAACAAAGGGCCATATGTACAGAACGGTATGTAACACCTACAACGCAACTTTTACGTTGCATTCCGTTACAACGCAGATTTTACAACGCGGGATCCATTACATCGGATGTCATTACAATGCATGGCATTACATCGCAGATGCTATTACAACGCATACTATTACATCGTAAGTATTGGTAAGTATTTAATTTTTTTTTATTTTATTTAATATTATTTAATTGATTTAATTATTATTGATTATAAAAAAAAAATTTATTTTTGTTTTTAAATATTATAAATTAAATATATTAATTTAAGTGATTTTTTAAATAAGTATGAGTATAGGAGTATATGTTTTGGGGTACTGAGGTATATGTTTTGGGGTGTTTGGGTATTTATAGGTTTTAGGGCAGGGTTTGGGTTTTGGGGTACAGGGGTGTTTTTAGGTTTTAGGGCAGGGTTTGGGTTTTGGGGTACAGGGGTGTTTTTAGGTTTTAGGGCAGGGTTTGGGTTTTGGGGTACAGGGGTGTTTTTAGGTTTTAGGGCAGGGTTTGGGGTTTTGGGGTACAGGGGTGTTTTTAGGTTTTAGGGCAGGGTTTGGGTTTTGGGGTACAGGGGTGTTTTTAGGTTTTAGGGCAGGGTTTGGGTTTTGGGGTACAGGGGTGTTTTTAGGTTTTAGGGCAGGGTTTGGGTTTTGGGGTACAGGGGTGTTTTTAGGTTTTAGGGTAGGGTTTGGGTTTTGGGGTACAGGGGTGTTTTTAGGTTTCAGGGTAGGGTTTGGGTTTTGGGGTACAGGGGTGTTTTTAGGTTTTAGGGCAGGGTTTGGGTTTTGGGGTACAGGGGTGTTTTTAGGTTATAGGGCAGGGTTTGGGTTTTGGGGTACAGGGGTGTTTTTAGGTTTTAGGGCAGGGTTTGGGTTTTGGGGTACAGGGGTGTTTTTAGGTTTTAGGGTAGGGTTTGGGTTTTGGGGTACAGGGGTGTTTTTAGGTTTTAGGGTAGGGTTTGGGTTTTGGGGTACAGGGGTGTTTTTAGGTTTTAGGGCAGGGTTTGGGTTTTGGGGTACAGGGGTGTTTTTAGGTTTTAGGGTAGGGTTTGGGTTTTGGGGTACAGGGGGGTTTTTAGGTTTCAGGGTAGGGTTTGGGTTTTGGGGTACAGGGGTGTTTTTAGGTTTTAGGGCAGGGTTTGGGTTTTGGGGTACAGGGGTGTTTTTAGGTTATAGGGCAGGGTTTGGGTTTTGGGGTACAGGGGTGTTTTTAGGTTTTAGGGCAGGGTTTGGGTTTTGGGGTACAGGGGTGTTTTTAGGTTTTAGGGTAGGGTTTGGGTTTTGGGGTACAGGGGTGTTTTTAGGTTTTAGGGCAGGGTTTGGGTTTTGGGGTACAGGGGTGTTTTTAGGTTTTAGGGCAGGGTTTGGGTTTAGGGATAATTAAATTATATTTACCATTTTAAAATTAATTAAAATATATTTAATAAATTAAATTAATTATTTTACATTAATTACATTTTTTAATTAAATTAATTAAATTAAATAAATTAATATTATTAATTTAATTTAATTTCATTATAAAAAATATGTACATTAAACTAATTACTTTTTTTTAATTAAATTAAATTAATTACAATTTTTAATAAAATTACATTTATTAAATAGATATTATTTTATTAAATTAAATTAATGACAATTTTTAAATGTCTTTTAATTAAATTATTTAAAAAAATTAATTACAATAAACTAAATAACATTTTTAGAAAAAGGTATACTTACCTATACTTACGAATTACGATGTAATGCCATGCGTTGTAATAGCATCTGCGATGTAATGCCATGCATTGTAATGACATCCGTTGTAATGGATCCCGCGTTGTAAAATCTGCGTTGTAACGGAATGCGTTGTAACACAACGCGTTGTACTGACACCAATCCGTACAGAACATAAGCAAATCATTTTTCAGTTGCAAACTGAATACTGGTCCCCATATCGTAGAAATAACATTTATGGAACCCATTCTCAGTTCTCAAGTTAGCGGTGTAAATGGTAATTTAGCGACTCCAAATAGCGATTCTTAAATAAGAAATCATTAGTTGTGAATCACTATTCATATGTTCAACACAGTTGCAAATTGCGAATAGTCGCAAAACAGCAAATTACACATGCAATAAACCACCACCTCAAACTTTGTGGTAATCAGGTGCAAACTACATAAAGTGCCCCAGATTGCAGCAGAGTTTTCCCAAAATTACTGCTCTATATGTCATGGCACAGAGAATGGGGATTTTGGCTTGGTTACAGAGAAGGTGGAGAAGATAAGAGAGGGTTTTTTCCATACTGAGGGTCTGTTAGAAATGAGCTTTTTGGTAGCCTAGGGTGTGGGCCAAAGCCAGGCAGAAAACACCACTCTAGTCAGGATAAGAGAGTTACACTTCTAAAACAACCCCTGCTCACCCTCTTGGTAGCATAGCACGAGCAGCCAGGCATATCTTAGAGGCAATGTGTAAAGCGTTTGCACATAACCAACAGTAATACAGTGGACACACTACAAAAGGACACCACACCAGTTTGGATATCTACTATTAATATATAATTGAGACAAAACCAAAAACGATAAAAATCCACACTACTTTACTTAAAAGTTCACAGTTCCAAAAATACGCTGATTAAAAAGTGTTCCTTGTGGGGATAGCCCCGTCCACGCTACCACAGCGTTGTGGACAACAAAATCCAACAGTTCTGACTGGTCATGGGGCCGCGGGCCAGCTACGTTGTAGGGAAGACCCGCAAAACAGTACCTGTGAGAAATGCAGGGCGAGGAGGCCCTTGAAGTCACTTGCGTTGCGGGTCAACCTCCTCTCTGGTGAAATCAGGAGCGCTGGCGCCGGCAGGCGTTGGGTGCTGCGGTGCGAGCTGCAGCTTTGGGCTGCCTCAGGTTGCGGTGCAAACAGCGGCTCGGTGGCGGCGTCAGATGACGTCGTTGGTGAGACCAGGGTCGCAGTGCGAGATGAAGGCGGTGCTAGTCACGGTGCAAGCAGGTCATGGTGCAAGCAGCGGTGGCTGCGTTGCTAGAGTCGATGGCACCGGCGTCGGTAAGGCCAAGGCTGCAGTGCGGGGTGAGGGCGGTGCGTAGTGTGACTCGAACCACGGTGCATGCAGAGGCGTCCATTTCGGCGGGAAGAGGCGGCGTCAGGCCGTCCAGGGCATCCTCGTGAAGCAAGGCGGTTTGGACTGTGGTGCCCACAGGTCACAGTGCGAGCAGCCGCTCGGTGGCTGCATCAACAGGAGTCGTCAGTGAGACTAGAGTCGCAGTGCAGCATTGTGGCGGTGCCCTCTGCGGTGCCAAAGCTACGGGGTGAAGCAAGGCAGGGCAGTGTGCGGTGTCCACAGGTCGCGGTGCAAGTACCGGTTGAGTGGCGGCGCCAACAGGCATTGTCGGTGAGACGAGGGTTTCGGTGCCTTCAGTACACGGAGACGGCAGTGGCATTGTAGACGTTGTCGAGTTGGTGTTCTTCTGGTTGCAGCACAAAATACACAGTTCCCAGTGCTGCGGGTCAAAGAACCTGAAGTCTTTGCTGTTTCTGAGACTTTGTGAACAGGGGGCAAGCTCTACCTCAAGCCCTTGGAGAGACTCACAAGTTAGGTTGCAGAAAGTCCAGTCCAGGCCTTTCACTGCCCAAGTCAGAAGCAGCGACTGCAGGTCAGCCCAGCAAAGCACCCAGCAAAGCACCCAGCAAAGCAGTGGTTCCTTTTCGCAGCCTCTCCGGTACTTCTTCTTGGCAGTCTTCTTGATCCAGATGAGTTCTAAAGTTCAGGGGTCTGGGACCCAATATTTATGTCCAAAATTCCTTTGATCTTTCAGGCAGAGGGTGTCTGTGTTCGGCAGGAGGTGGAGACGGCATTTGTCAGAGGCAGACCAGGCCTTTTGAGGTGCATGGAAATCTCCTCCCCCCTTCCCCTTCGGAGCCCAGGTCTATTCAGCCCTCTCCTGACCTACTTAGACTATCTGGAGCCCCCCGGCTCCCAAGCCTTCTGTCATCCAAAACCCAGACAGGCAATCCACATTCCAGCTGAGGCACACAGGATGAATGAGCAAGAAAATACCCACTTTCTAAAAGTGGTATTTTCAAATGCAGAATGTAACAATCACCTTCCCTAAAAGATGTATCTTTAGATTCGGAGCTCAGGCATACTAAATTTTTTTTTTCTTACTGAATTCCTTGGATCAGTTATGTTTATAAGATGTTACAAACAAACCTCCGATTCTGTCCTATGGGGAACTGGTAGTCTTGCAATAGTGAAAAACGAAACTGGCTGTAATTCACTATAAAGACATGCCACACATCCCAGGGCATGTCTTACCTTTCACATACACTGCACCCTGCCCACAGGGGTACCTTGGGCCTACCTTAGGGGCGCCGGACATGTAGGAAAAGGGATGGTTGGGAACTGGCAAGTGTGTGCACTGGCCAAATCGACATGGCAGTTACAAACTGCGCACAGACTCTGCAACAGCAGGTCTGAGGTACCTTTTCAGGGCTACTCATGTGGGTGGCATAATCTGTGCTGCAGGGCCACGAGTAGCATTTGATTCACAGGCCCTGGCACACTCAGTGCACTTTACTAGGGGCTAACAAGTAAATCAAATATCCAACCATGGAAACACCAATCCATAACACAATTTACACAGAGCACCTGCACTTTACCACTGATCAGCAGTGCAAAAAGTGGCAGAAACGTAACACCAGCAAAAACAGAGTCAAAACTGGGAGGTCAGAAAACAAAACAGTCAGGTGAAACACGCCAAAAGATGCCAAGTCTAACAGGATCACAATGTTTGGGCACGTAGGGGAGATATACAGTGAAGCAATCCTAGACCTAATTGCTGAATTAAAGTCTCAGCGTGAGAGACACACCGTATGTAGTAAGGCCATTCGCACCTATGTGCATGTGCTATGCAGTTTGCATCTGTTAGAGTAGGGTAGCTATCAAGGTGGCTGGTAGTGTGTGCTAAAGTTCAGTCTCGTAGTTTTTCTCTGTATTCCTTGATTTCTACATGCCTAGAAATGACCATGAACTGCATAAACCAAGCTTTAAATTTACAGGATAGCAAAAATTCCAAATGTTTTTGGATGTGTAAATGGTACACATGTGTCAATCTCCCTTCCCCCCACCATAGAGTACTTATTCCACAATAGGAAGGACAAATAAACAATCTATGAATACACAAGGTCTGTATGATGCAAAACAAGTGATCCCTGACATAGTAGCATGTTTTCCTGGGAGCACCCATGAGTCATTCATTTTTGTGGCATCCATGCCAGGCTACAAAGTGAAGAGTGCAATTACGCATACATTTTGGGTAATAAACCTGTTGTATTTTTGACATAACATCTTTTTTAAATGTGATGTGCAACAGTATACATTACTATTTCAGGTAATAGTGCATATGCCATATGCCCCTGGATCATGACTCCATATATGAATCCTCCACATGTAGTGAGCGCTGCAACAATGTGGCACATAAGAAAACCTGAAGTGTGATTGAGCGCACATTTGGAATCCCGAAAAGTAGATTTAGATGCCAGAATAAGAGTGGTGGTGCCCTACAGTAAACTCCCGGCATCTGCTGCTAGATTGTTGCAACATGTGTAATTCTTCATGATGTGCCAACGCACAGAGGTTTAAGTATTACTGCATCTGACTCTGAAACTGATGAAGAACAGCTACCACCACGTCTGCAATATGATAAATTGGGAGCAGCAGAGCATCGAAGGTTCCGTGCCAACATTACTGAGAATCATTTTTCTGGGTGAGGGAAATCTTGACAAACAAATAGTGAATAAAACTCAAAGACATTTTGTGCAGGTAACAAAAAATCCTACTTTATTTAGGACTGTAAGCATAGAAAATGCCACCCCCTCCACCACCCTCAACGCCTGGACCCCGATCAGCACCGATGACACCATCCGCACGATGAACTCCATCCACTCCGGATCACCGACCGACCCCTGCCCTCACCACGTCTTCAACAAGGCCGACGCTGTCATCGCACCCCACCTGCGAGATATCATCAACACATCCTTCGACACCCCCACCTTCCCTGAGAGCTGGAAACACGCCGAACTCAGCGCTCTACTCAAGAAACCTACAGCGGACCCCACCGAACTCAAGAACTACCGCCCCATCTCGCTCCTCCCGTTTCCAGCCAAAGTCATCGAGAAGACCGTCAACAAGCAGATGGCCGCCTTCCTCGAGACGAACGGATCCCTCGACCCCTCACAGTCCGGCTTCCGAGCCAATCACAGCACCGAGACCGCCCTCATCGCCGCCACCGATGACATCCGAGCCCTGATGGACAATGGAGAAACAGCGGCCCTCATCCTCCTAGACCTCTCCGCGGCATTCGACACGGTCTGCCACCGCACCCTAGTACAGCGCCTCAGCAACATCGGAATCCAGGACAAGGCGCTGGAATGGATCATCTCCTTCCTCGACGGAAGAACACAGAGAGTCCGCCTACCACCGTACAAATCAGAGGCCTCCGAAGTCATCTGCGGCGTCCCTCAAGGATCATCTCTGAGCCCCACCCTCTTCAACGTCTACATGAGCCCCCTCGCGGCCATCGTACGCAAACACAACCTCAGCATAATCTCCTACGCCGACGACACCCAGCTGATCCTCTCCCTGACCAACGACCCCGCCTCCGCCAGAGCCAACCTGCACGAAGGGATGAAAGAGGTAGCCGAGTGGATGACGACCAGCCGCCTGAAACTGAACTCGGACAAGGCGGAGGTCCTCATCCTGGGCTCCTCACCCTCCGCCTGGGACGACTCCTGGTGGCCTCCTGCCCTGGGCACCGCACCCAAACCGACAGACCATGCACGCAACCTGGGCTTCATCCTGGACTCCTCCCTCTCCATGACCAGGCAAGTCAACAACGTCTCCTCGGCGTGCTTCAACATCCTACGCATGCTACGGAAGATCTTCTGGTGGATCCCCACCGAGACCAGGAAGACGCCCTCTACGCCGGTACCACCGCCAAGCTCCAGAAGAGACTCCAGCGGATCCAGAACGCCTCAGCCAGACTCATCCTCGACATCCCACGAACCAGCCACATCACCAGACATCTGAGAGACCTTCACTGGCTCCCCGTCAACAAAAGAATCACCTTCCGCCTCCTCACCCACGCACACAAAGCCCTACACGACCAAGGCCCGAGCTACCTCAACAGCCGGATCAACTTCTACGCTCCCAAACGCCACCTCCGATCAGCCAACCACGCCCTCGCCGCCGTCCCCCGCATCCGAAGAGCGACTACAGGAGGAAGGTCCTTCTCCTACCTGGCCGCCAAGACCTGGAACTCCCTCCTGACCGACCTGCGCCTGACCCAAGACCACCTCTCCTTCAGGAAGAAGCTGAAGACCTGGCTGTTCGAGCAGTAGCGGCACCCCCACCCCCCCCAGCGCCTTGAGACCCTACGGGTATGTAGCGCGCTCTATAAGTGTCACTGATTGATTGATTGAATGGCATTACTACATATCGCCAGTAGTACAGAAACATCATTTGACATATAATTTATGACAAACAAGGTAATCAACATAAGCACAAGGACATCAGACTATGATTTTCACCTCCAGTAGTGTGACGCCTGGTTTCACGCACACTTATGGTGTCACTGGCAGACATACTACTCACTGTAAAGAGGTCCTTGCTCTCAGGACTTACTACCTGGCTGACACCTGCCTTCTGAGTGGTTTGAAATGTCTTAACAGCATTAGTGGCCACATCCCAGCTGTAGTGTCCCATTTAAACCTGGAGGTTAACAGTATGTCTTGATAACACAGATATTGCATGTGCAAGTCTGTTTATTGCTTTTATTAACCCATCCATGCAGGCAGACTGCTGATGTTCACTACGTCTGTGTTACATGGTCTGTATTGATATCTAGACATAGGGTCTTCACATCTTTTGCCAGATTATCAATCTTAGCATTCAAGTGCTGTTGATTATTAGTCACCAAGGGTGCTGCAATGTTCTTCAGTCCTGTTTCCATGCTATTCTTATTATTAGTATGTTTGTTATTAATGTGCTTTATTTCCCTCTGCTGTAGGCACTGAATTTTCAGCATTGATGCCTCCAATCCACCAAACACTGCAACATTTTGTGCGATGTCACCACTTTCAAGGTTTGTGGGGTGTGGATTTGTAGACACACATCTAGTGTGACGTCTACATCTGCCATACTTTCCTCGTGACCTTCAAGAGGCCCTTTACTGACAGATCTCAGGAGTCTGAAGGTGTGAAAATAAAAATAAAGTAATGATGTTAGAATTCAAAACACAGACCCTCTTTGTTTCAATCACTAGTGTTCAGCTTGTCATATGACGTGATGTTCCTTTGAATAGTTTATAATAATGAGTCAAACAAAGATCGGTCTCCAAAGAGTTTTAAATGAAATGTCAGATTACATCTCATCAAATAAACTTGAAATAAAGACAACAAAGACAAAAACTATGGTGATTGGCAGTCAGCAGAGACGTAAGCAGACAATCTGGCTCAACGGCAGCCAACTGGAGGAAGTTAAAAAATATAAGTACCTGGGATTCTATATTGACAACTCACAAAACCATGCAGAACAAAAAAGTACATGAGCTGAGAACTAGTGCCCTCAGATTCGCCTTCAGTCAACTGGCAAAAAAGTTGAAGGGCCCATCGTATAAACCACTGCTCGCAGTAATGACGGCAAAAATACTTCCTACAATAACATACGCCAGCGCTGCTTTTCATGAAGAAGTCAGAGAGGTCTTAAATCAACTTACAGCATCCATTTATAAAAAGGTATTTCAGATACAAAGGTCGGCTTCGCCGGCTCAGGTCCGTCTCGGCATAATAAACTAAGACATAGGGAGAATGTACGCTACAATAAAAACATGGTATTGGCTGAAACAAAAAGCAGCCACATCACAAATTAATGAAGCCCTATGGTCCAAAGTAGCTGAGGACAGAAACTCGCCTTTTAACCAATACTTAAGTAAATCTCTTTCAGTAACATGTACAAATGATTTATGGAATAATAATCTGCTGTATCAGTCTTTTAAACAAGTAATAAATAAAGCAGCTAAAACCCATTCAGCAGTAATTGATAAAAAAATCTTTAGGTTAAGGTCGCACGCTTGGATAGTTATAAACAACTATAGGTCTCAAGCACTGGCATCATACTTGAACCTGAAATTTTCAATCAACGTAAAACAACAACTAATGGCATTAAGCTTTGGAAAATTACCATCTTTGGTGGATCAGCCAACCTGGGTGCATACAGGTCCTAAGTCATGCCGGTTGTGTGACTATTACAAAGAAGACTTTATCCATATAGATAAAAGAAAAATGAACAAACTTTTGGCTACTGAATTTTAATAATTTCATGTATGGCAAGCAGCAATGAAATGATGAAATGAATATAGTGTGTACTCCAATTTTAATCTGTTTTGTATACACATAAGGTTTTTTTATATATTGTTACGGTTTTAATTAACTAAAAAATAAACATTTACTTACTTACTTCCTTACTTGTCATATGACGTGATGTTTCTTTTGTTTCTTTGAATATTTTGTATATTCACTACTACTTCAGAGCAAATAACTCAGTCACTTAATCTGGAATCCCCTTCAATCGGGCTATTCACAACACATGAGATCTGTCAGTAAAGGACCTCTTGAAGGTGGAGGTATACTAGTAGTACCGAAGTGGTGAGATATTTAATCACTCTAGCATGCTATTTTGAATTTCTTGTCACGTGTGCTGTGACTTGGTGTTTACACCGGTGTTTGTGTACACATACAATGTGGGAAATGTATTTGGTTCATAAACTATGAAATAATTTCTAATGAATGTCCATATCTTTTACAGACTGTGGACTGGTCTGCAGCTGGTACCACATTGACTGATGCCATCGCGATTGAGTATGGTATTTTTCACTTTTTATTTTTCATGAAAATGGCAGAGTGACTACAAGTGGGTGCTGAAGAATGTATGAACCAGTAGGTCGCAAAGGTAGAAACATGTCGACCTTGACTCAATAGGGAATATCCATACCCCTATTTTTCACAGAGCTTTTTAGCTCTAACCATTGGGGACACCGATTAAAGTTATCTTTGTCTCCCATGAGTTAGTTTTAATTCACTTTTTGTATTTTATTTTGCACTCTGCCCTTCACTCCCTCTTCCATTGGATGATTGAAAACACCTCACGCTCCTCTCCAGAGGGATAGCTGTAGCCCACACTGTGTACCTTGCAGTCACAGTTGCAAGAGGGAACCCAATGATGCACCATGTCACCTTTGGGTGAGTGAGGGTTCTCGTCTTAATAGGACTATTGCCCTTTTCCCGACAGTTACACTGTAGTTTTAGAATATATAGTCAAACCACCCCATTACTTTTTTGTGAGTATAGTAACAAGGATATTTTAATCACACTGCCATTTCTGTGTGGGCCACATATCATATGAATTTGGTATTTGAAACAGACACATTTTCACTATCACGTACTAAACGTCAGTGCTTAATATATATTTGGTGTGGTGATTAGAACCTTGTAGTACACCCACATTCAGAGGTATCTGGCATCTCAGAAGAATCAATGGTTCCAAAACCTTCAACTGTCTCTGGATCCAACATTGTTTCAACAGGTCCCTCAAATACAGAGAGGGGGGTGGCAGTGAGAGGGCCTCCTCAAGTTCCTCTGGCCTCAGCTAGCCGGGTTGCAACCTTCTCTTTTTTCCTTGATTTTAGGTTGTACCATCTTCTTATAATCTCCTCAATGGACCTCTGTGTGACTCCCACCATATTTATTTTTCCTGCATTACCTTCCATATTTTTCTTTTTTGGGTACCAGGCACAGCAAGGGAGATTTTTCCAAACTGTTCATCATGGTGCGCCACAATCCTCTATCAGGATCTCCAATTCCTTTCCCAAAAACTTTAATTTCCATTTTCTGGATCCAGGCTCTTTTTCGGTATCCTTATGTGACATGTTTGATTTCTTTAGGGGTGAATGGCAAGCCCTCAGGGAGATTGATAGCGGATTCTCAGCCAGTCTTCCAACAGGAATCCTCTCCAATGTTTACTGGTGAACTTCTTCCTTGATGTGATATCAACAAAGTGGGGCATGTGTATCATTCCCTATTTACGAGCCAATTAGATATTTAGGTAAAACGCTATGTGCGCTTCCCTAAATAGCTATTTGAATAAATAACTAACCGTTAATACGACCCGAACAATTTCTTACAGTCAATATAGCGATTACCTATTTGCAAGTCGCACAAACTCACAAATAGGTCATCGCTATCCTAATATTTCATACATATGCCCCAAAGAACCACATAACTTAGTTTAGAAAAATGAAATATAACCTACTGTGTGTGATCTCTCTGTAGAGATCTTTGGGTCACATGGATCACCCATGTTCAAATCATGTGATGTTTATTAATATTTTCTCCCTTCCAAGGTTGAGAAAAGAAGAAAGAGTGAGTTGTGTAATTGCTCGTCATTGTTGTCTACAGATTGGGCTAGTACCGTGCTATGTGAAGTGACATTTTACAGTCTGCCTCCCCTATTACTAGGTCAACATATGATTTTTTATAGGAACAATCCAAGCCCCTGCTTGTGGCAGCATAGGTGGTCATCTACATATTAAGTTCTTTACAGCTGTGTTTTCTAATTTAGTGTTGCTACTTTATAAGATTAATGTGAACTGTGTTTCTAGATCGAGCTACTGAGGATAGAGGTTGCACAATGTCGAACAGCAGGTGAGCACTTAAAAAGACAAAATGCTCATTAGCACAGAGTGCTGACAATCACAGCAATTTTTCTTCCTAAAAGACTGACTTGAGTTTTTAGAACTGTGTTAATTATTTTCGCCAATTTTATCTACATTTACAACAGTCAAAACAGGCAACTTTAATTACTGGCCAGGCTATTTTCAACACCAATGTTGGTTTGAAGCGAATGCCTGTGAAGGGGTTGAATCAATAACAGCTGAAAGCCTCCTTGAAAAAGCTGGGCATCAGACCTCTCTTGAAGGCTAATAGTACCGGTGTTGAGGGAGGAGCTTGTTCTTGAGTTGAGAGCCTGCCCTCGGCTCCTCTGTATTTCTTGAGATTGGATCTGGAGAGGGAGGTCTGAGATGTATTGATGGGTTCACTTCTGCATGTAATCCAAGTTCATATCAAGGCAGGCGTACAAATGTTGCACATTTTTAACTAAATTCTCCGATTCTCTCGAGCTAAGTGACCTCTTTCAAAGCCCAAGAAATTTCATAAAGTTGTGGAGAAGTCTTTTTCTTCAGTGCAGAGCTTTTTACATCAACAAGAACCACATGAGAAAGAAGAGTCAAATTGTATGCTTCATATAATCTGCTCTGAAAAGAAAACCATACCATCCTGAACTCTGGTCCTCTCATACATGACTGCAGCAAGCCATTCTCACATGCATCCCTGACACCAGCCCATCAACCCTTAATGGCATTCTCCGTGTGGATGAAAGTGTTATCAAGGGTCAGTGAAAACGTAATCAAATACTCTCTAAATTGATTGACAAGCACGGGCATCATTTTTAAGGTCTGCTTCAGCAATTAGAAAGCTGTGACAAACACCCACCTGAGAAGCTATAAAAAAACTCGCAATGTTTGGTGTTTGATGCAATAGAAGATTTCTAAGAATCATCAAATCTGGGCTTTAAGATCGCAAAAGAGAAAAACCCTGAAGCTTTAATTTTCAATTTGTGATCCAACGCTAACAAACAGCAGTGACCGACACAGGGTCACCACTTCTCTGTAAGGGAGTTCAAAATACACTTCTTTAAGGAGGATGGTCATTGCTACTCAGAAATAAAATCTTCCTTAGTCAACCATACCATATTGTAACAGCTCCCCAGACTTCTTCCCCATTATTAGCATAGCTTGCAGTCTGTAAATCTTCCCCCACACCATTCCAGCCTGTCTTGTGCATTGTTCCACATTATACTTCGCTAGTTTTGCCATCTATACATGCAAAACGCAATACAGATTTATACAGGAGCGGCTGGTCCATGGGTGCGTTAGGTTGATGCCTCACCAGAGAAGAAGAGAAGAAGAGATGGAAGTTCCAGAATTATTTGCTTCATGGGCCAGCGTTAGGTTGATGCCTCACCAGAGAAGAAGAGAAGAAGAGAAGAAGAGAAGAAGAGATGGATGTTCCAGAATTATTTGCTTCATGGGCCAGCGTTAGGTTGATGCCTCACCAGAGAAGAAGAGAAGAAGAGAAGAAGAGAAGAAGAGATGGACGTTCCAGAATTATTTGCTTTACTTGTACTCTCATTGACTGAAATGATGTCGGTAACAGTGCAGCAATTACCAATGAGAGTGAGGAGGTGCATTACCAACTGGGCCAACTCACATATGCAGTGTGGCTGCAGGAGTGGTGAGGGTATTGAGCATGGCAAAAACAGCTTTTTGCCAAGCCTTGGGTGCTGTGATATTGATCGCTGTGAGTGCTGGCAAAGAGTTCACCACACCACATGGGTCTCTGGTCCTCAATCAATGGCCAGCCTGACAGAGCCCCGTCCAGAGGGTGAAGAAGGCGGGAACCTAGAGGAGGAGAAAATGATGGACATGGCAGCTCTTGTATCATATGCATGTCATTGCCATGGTGTGATCCTTCCCCAAGTCTCTCGCTGTAGCTCAAGTCCTTTCCTCTAGCTGCCTAGGGTGCGGTATTATTGCTGCACTAGCCCAGTTTGCTCAGATGTCAGAACAATGCAGATAGCACTTTTCTGCTTCCCAACTTTAGAAGACTGGTGCAAGTGGCAAACCATCTGATCAGGGGCTGTATTATGATGGGGGAAGAACATCTTTTTGACATGCAAGGTGTCTAAAGTTCAGACATATAACTCGGAATTTCCCTGAGTTAATAAATTACCGTAAGACAAAACAAGTCAGAAGCCGAGTGAGGCAATTTATGTCCTCCCATTTGTCCCTGCATCAGACACTGTAGGTGCTCTACAGTCTGTTTTGGGCCTGACAAGCTACCCTGCCTACTGCATCTCTGAGTTCGCCATGATCAGCACCCCACTGAGAGAACTCATGTAGTAGAAACGAAGGTGCAATCTGCATTCAAGACTTTTTGGGCAAAAATCACGTCAGCAGAAAATCCGGCCTACTATCATCCATCACTTAGCAATAGCAATAAGTCGTCCTGTGGGTTTAGGTGCCACCCTTGCCCAGAAAAAAACAATGAAGCTCCAAGTCAGATAAGAGCATATGCCAGTTGCAGTTCCAGTAAATTTGATCGTGTTCATCTCTTTTTGTTTTACAAACCATTTACCATCGTTAAAGACCACCAGACTTTGCTCTCCATCTTTGATAACCCTAAAGCAAAAACACTCCCAGGATTAAGAGATGGAATCTGTCTTCATGATTGCAAATGTAAAATTATTCATCTACCTGGCAAAGCTGAAATTCCCTCTAAATTTGAATCTAGGTTTCCAGCTGCCTTATGTGGAACCAAACCATCTCTTGTGGAAGAATATCTTTATTATATCATGAAACAAATGCAAAATTATTCCCCCGTCCAAAACAAAAATAATCTAATAAAGTATCAATGGAGCAATAATCCTTTCTTGGAGGTGGTATCAGACCTAATTGACAGTCAAAGTTGGAGAGATTTAGAACACACAAACAAACTAAGTACAGAGACCCAGCCGCCTGAAAGTTATCAAATGTTTGCAACAGAGAGTGCGGGTGAGTCCTGAATATAGAGTTCAGGTTATCGTCGGATCTCTCATATTGTGGACAAAATATTGAAGGACAAAATAATTAAAGGAATATACAAATTTTCTATGCATAACTCGACATCTATATACCTTGTTATTAACTAAGGAGTACACCCTGATCTTGTATTGTAGTGCAAGCACCTGAGTGTGGAAAAAACACTGATTTTGAGGCATGCATTAATCAGAGTCAAAGTTCTGTGGCTAGATGTACATAGGATTTTTTAAGTCATAAAAATGCTTTTAGTCATGTAAAAGAGCCAACATTCAGTTTGGTAACTTGTTACAGAATTGGAGTTTGGGTTTGCAAACGAAAACAAAATTAAACATTTTATTTTTTATTTTTAAAAGCATCCTGTTTTCCTTTATGGAAAATACACTGCATTTAAAAAAAAATGTATTGCTTCATTTAAAAGCAATCACAGATATGGTGGTCTGCTGACCTACCTCATTAATATTCATGAGGTAGGTCTATTTGCAACTACTAAGAGTCGCTAATTTAGATATCAGGGCCAGATTTAGTACATTGGTAATAGCGATTGCCAAATAGCGATTCGCAAAATATCGCCAATTAGTAATCGCTATTACTAGTGTTCGTACATCTAGCCCTAGGTTTCCTCTGGCATTCAAAATATTCCTTATATTAATAGCATGTTTTGTGCTTCAACACACATATTTCATGAAGGCACACGATACCATGATACTGACTGCATGAATGATGGTTAGAGTAGCTGGCTGCTAGTAAGACGTGCGACGACTGTGGACGTCGGGTGCTTGTAATGGCTCTAAAACCATAGAAACCTACTGCCTACGCTGTCCAAATCTGCTTGCATGAGTTAGTGTTGTTACTGTATAAGCATGCTGCCTTTATTATCTTGGTGACAGGAGATGCTTACAACTTGCAATATCATGGTGTCTATAGTTGCCTGATGTTGCTGCCTGAATTAACCAAGAGACCAGATGTACCAAAGATGTTAGCGGTCAGAAAGCATTCGGTTCAGTAAATCAGAGGGTTTGTGAATGCTAAAACAGTTTTTTTAAATGTACTAAGCCCATTTCATGATTTGGAAAAGGATTTACCAATTGTTAAGTGGATTTCGAAAATTATACTGAATTGGTGTTTGGAAGGGACCTGTTTAGCGCATCCCTTCCAAATAGCAATTTCCTATGGTATGTACTAATGTACTGCGGCTGAAATCAGGTCACAATACATAAAAAATGTATCAACTACACAAATATAGTGGCAACTTATTTGCAAACAGGAAGATATTTATTTAGAAGCAATCACAGACATTGTGGTCTGCTAACCCCAGCAGCCCTCCATCCCTGTGATGGCAATGAATCGTAGTGAGCTATAATTTGCGACTTACCTCACTAATATGCATGAGGTAGGTCAGATTCTGACCCACTATGATTCACTATGATTCAGATTTTTAAGAATCAGCCTCTTAGTTCATAGGTCAGTTCTCAACAATTCTTCACAATCTTTACTAGTCGGAATAATAATTTACAACAATATATAGTTCAAATGGCCCCTAGTGACTTCATGCCTGTGTCCTATGATGCCTTAGGGATTATAGAAGACAAGGCTTATGCATGATTCTAGCGTACTGAAGAAACGGGATCGCCAGTAGAGAGGCCCTTTTAAATTCACTATTAAACATAGTATAGAGGCCCTTTTAAATTCACTATTAATTATTTTGGAATATTTGAGCAGCACCCTTATACTACTGATCTCGAAGTGAAACAGCTCTTGTATACTTTTATTTATTTATGCGTTTTTATATAGCGCTGACTTTACCCGAAGGTGTCAGAGCGCTTCACAATAGGAACAGAACTGATACATGAGAACATTACAAGTGAGCAAAATACAAAAGCAAACGTTACATTAAATGAAGCAAAAATGACAATCGTGAGCCAACAAAATACAAGAGGTAGCAAACGGTGCATAACAAAAGTGACAATCGTGAGCCAACAAAATACAAGAGGTAGCAAATGGTGCATTACAGGAGGAAAAAGTGACGTGTGCAGGTTTCAAAAGCGTACAAAGTAAACATAGAGGTATAATACTGCAATATATGGAGGACACTCGAGCACAAGAACAAACATTACGTAGGCACTGGTGGCACTTGTGCAGGTATCGAAAACAAACAAATGTAAGAGGTAGAAAACAGTGTGTTACAAGAGAAAGTGACGGGTGCATGTTACACACGAGTACCAAACACAGGTAGAAGGATAATACTGCAATAAATGGCAGACTCTCAAACCACAAGAACACACTGGGAAGACACTTCCATAGCCATGTAAAGTAGATTTTTCTATAATGGAAGGGCTTCCTTCAGATAATAGAGAGGGCATGGATTACATTTGGAAGTGTCTTTGAAGGAGTAGAACTTTGAGGTCAGTTTTGAAGGCCTGGGAGGAGGTGGTGGTCAGGAGCTGAGGCGGAAGTGAGTTCCAGATTCTCACTGCGCTACCTGAAAAGGATTGGGCCATCGATCTTTCCTTTGGAAAGTGGGAGGTTCAAGCAGTACATTTTCCGCATTTCGTGATGGTCTAGAGCCTCCAGAGAGTTTCAGTTTATTTGCCATGTAGCGCGGTGGGAAGCCAGCGGAAGGTGGATAACATAGGAGTGATGTGGTCGCTTCTTTTGGCCCCATAAATGAAACGAGCTGCTGAATGGAGAACAGACTTAAGGGGGGACAGGTGGGATTTGGGGAGGCCAGTCAGAAATCGGAATTGTTATGCATAATAAGCGTTCATTCGGGAGTAATTGTGGAATCCTGATATATTTGCCTAAAACTTTTGAGGGGAAAACACTTTAAAGTTTGCTTTGTGTTTTGTTTTTTTCCCAAATGGATGAATAAGTGCTACATTGAATAATTATTAAAAATAGTCTCCATTTAATAAGATCTCTCAACCTCCTTCTCAATATAGAATATTTAATTTTAAAAAAAGTCACAGCCAAAGATATTCTGGAGGGAGAATGACTCTAGAAATACTTTCAAAAGTTTGTCTGCTTGCTTGCTTCAGCCGTTCACTCCAATACTGGCTAATATTTTACAACCTTCCACCCCCTTCTCCTAATCCACCATTTGAAAAGTTCTTAGCTTCCGCTGGTTTTTTAATGTTGTCTGTTTTTATTTTGATTTTGGAATACTGTTTGTGTGTGCCATCGAGGTGTTGTTGTAGTTAGGCTTTTGATTAATAGGTCGACATTCATACATATATATTCTTAATTTTCACACAGAACTAAGGTGATGCATAGCGCTTAAGCCTCACGCTTGGCGCTAGGCCAGCATGGAAATAGAAAAAGCAAATCCATTGAGGAAGAAATTCTGGCTTACTGTCTGATATGTGATAAAAAAAGAGATGCGTGCTCATCAGAGGTTCATCGTGTACTGCTTATATTTCGCATACCAAAGGTTTTTCTTCAAAGTATAGTACCACGCACTGTGCGTGCACTGTTTAGTGATTTACAAACAAACGATGAATGTTGGCATAGTCGTGTTTTCCATCCGGAGACCACGATATGCCTGGTTTTGCTGTAGCTACTTTCGCGGTGTTACTGAAGCCACAATTAGTAGCGTTTAGGTCAATTTCAGATTTCTCTAAAAGCAAATGACATACATCTCCGAGGTAGATTAACTGCTATCCAAATTTGTCGAGGATTGGAGCCTGTGTGTCTTATCCATCACTAGCCCGCACGGACGTGACAGCTGGCTGCTAATACTGGCGCTGGGACAGCCTCCAAAATATGTTAATATGTTGTTCCCATGACCTACTTTGTTGTCCGACTTGGCCGCTGCTGCTATACAATGCCAGCTGGATTGTTTCAGAATTCATTGCATACCTGTGTGTTAAATAAACTATTTGATGTTTTGTTCAGCTCATTTTTTCGTCTGTGTCTGACCCACAGTTTTGTTCTTAAATCAGTGCTTAAAAAGAAACCAACAAACGAAAACAGAGCACTATGGCGGCTTTTTACGCCAGCTCCCAGGCGGTCTACCGTGGGTGTGGAGTACTGGAGAGACAGCCGTTCAGCGACAAGGGGGCTCTACCGTAAGTCTTTAAATGATGAATATCATTGTTTTGTGTTGTGCCCTCGAGTTGTGTCTTTGGCCTGTTTCGGTTCTTGTGGGATTCATGTTCTTGATTGATCGCCCAGGAGAGTCGGGGTCATTATAACAATTGCCAGTGGGGTTTGGAGATTCGTCTTCACTGGATTCGCAAAGAGCCCGAGCTCTCTTTATTCAGAAATGAACTCTACTCAAATTCACCCATTTTGGTGTACGGATCACTCATTACATAACCGCGCAATAGCCACACTAGAAGCTGTTATTGAAGCGTAAAAGGCCATTTTATTAGGAAAAGATTGCAACAATTAAACTTTATTAACAATGCGTCAATGTAAACATATAACTTTATCATAACCATAACTCTCATCTCCCCCAGCCATTCTCAAACTAATTCACCAGTTTCACGCCTTCCCTTTCATTTTGTGACCTCCTTCATATCCCCATTCTCCCCTGTCACTTGCCCTCCAAACATCCTCTCATGAATTTTTTTCTGTGCATCATTTCATCCTGTGCCCCGCCATCAGTCATCTGTATGCCCTTCCTCCCCGTATGTGACTCACCACCCCTCCAAGGTACCACAATATCTATGCCCCACAACCTGTCCTAAACTGGCACACTAAACAACCAACCCTGTACCCTGTCCTACAAAGTGTACGGTGGGTGGGTGGACTAACTTAACCAAAAATCCTATCCTCCAGGAACTACTAGGTGTCAGGAAGAGGCTGGCTCCTCCCTTACCGACACCTTTATACTCCTTCCCTTACTGCCGTCCCTTCACTTGCTCCCAATGAACCCCTCCCCACCATGTCCTTTCGGCCCTGCGCGAAGTGCCCTGAGGGAAGACTGGTCTGCGACCTTCACTTCCACCGTAGGCCGGCATTGGCGATGAAGAACTCCCTAAGAGCCCACCCAGCTGGCCCATTTTGACGCTGGCCCATTTTTTTGAGCAAGGGGTCTGTAGTGAAGACACATCAGTTGATATCAAAGTTTCAAGTTTCAATTCCTGTAATTTCACTGGTGTGAGGTACAGTTTATTATTTATTTTCATTTCGTTTTAGTGTTCTCCATGGCCTCTAATCATCTGCTGCAAATACAACTTTTTCTGCAACCCCAGGAAAACCTTCTGAACACTAGTCTTGATCCCAAAAGGAAAGCAGTGTTATTATTCGGTCATTTGGGTCAGGAGTGTCAGCAATTTTTATTATATTTTACCAATGGTGTAAGCTTGTGTTGGTGTTGGTGATGGCTGGAATGAGTACGAGGAAGCATTCACTAGAATTAAGAACAATTTTTCAGAACAACCGAGTGTGACTTTGGAAAGATTCATTTGTTTCAGAAGAAAACAGGCACCTGATGAAAGTACTGAGGAATTTCTGTCAGGGTTAAGATTCCTGGCTTCAACCTGAAACTTTGGGGCTTCTCTTGATGTTTATATTAGGTATCGATTTTGTACAGCTGTAATTAAAAACTAATTCAGGACGCCTGCCTAACTGTAGAGATCCCACTTTAGCAGAAATTGTAGACATGACCAAACCTATTGAATACTCATTGGTGTCCAGTAAGCTCATGACTTTGGAAATTGATTATTGTGTCTTGCATTTGTCAAATGTAGTGCTCACCATTCAAACAACCCTTTCTTCTGAAAATACTGTCACTTCCCAGGGTAAAATTAAAGGTCTATCGCGTGAGGTACACATTGGTAAAGTCACTCTATCTATGATGGCCGATTCGGATACCATCATACCTAATGATGTTTTTCATTTAATTTGGGCAAGAATTGTCCTCTCAAATTACCAGATATCAACCTCAAAGCCTTTGGTGAGCATGACATCGATTTGATGGGTTATTTTGTTGAATCAATCTGCTGTCTGGGTATGTCTACCATTACTAAAGTGTATGTTGCATTAAAGGGCAGAAACTTAGTGGGTTTGGCGAAAATGGGTTTGATGTTAGTTCCAGGTTAGGAAACACCAGTTAAGATCTCAAATGTTTGTGTTTCTTTAATTGATTCTGCTCCCATGAATATTGTCACAACACTTTGTCAAAAATTTCCTGATGTTTTTAGTGACAGTATTGGGTCTATCAGAAATGTTGAACACAGGATCAAACTCAAAGCTAACGCTATACCAGTAGTACGCAGGCTTGTTCATTTCAGTAGTAGGGATGAACAAAAATCCCTGTTGCAGAAATTGAAATTGGAAGGCACCATACAATACAGTCTAGTGATTTAGATGAATGGGTTAGTCCCATAGTTATTGTTAGGAAAACGTCTGGTGATCCCTGGTTGTGTGCTGACTTCCGCACCCTTAACAGCAACATTGCGGTTGACTGTCACCCTTTGCTTAAGGTGCAGGATCTGTTAGCCAACGTGGGAGGAACCAGATTTTTTTCCCTCATTGACTTGCGATATGTATATCATCAAATTCCCTTATCAACAGAATTGCAGGACTTAATCACATGCATAACACCATTTGGTGCATTCAAATGTTTGCACATACTGTTTGAGCTAGCCTCTGCGGCAAGTGTTTTCCAAAAATTTACAGACACAATTTTGAATAGTAGTACTGGAGTTTAGGCCTTCCAGGATGATGTTTTAATTTTTGCACTTACTGTGGAGGAACATGACACTATCTTGTAAAATGTTTTATCTATTTTCAGGAATGTAAGCATCAGTCTCAGGTGTGAATAATGTATGTTTTTAATGCAAGAATCTGATTATTTGGGTCACAGATGGATATTAATCTAAAGTTTTCATTGATTAAAGCATTTCAGGAGGCCAAGTCACCTAAGGACAAAGATACCCTTAGTTCTTTTTTAGGTCTCAGTTAATATTACTTCAGGTTCATACAGGGCTGTGCATTTATTGTTTAACTGTTGTGTGCCCTACGCAAGAAAGGTGTGAAATGTGTTTGGCACACGTGTTGATGAAGATTTAACAAAATTCAAGGAACTGATAACTTCTGTAACTGTCCCTTTTATGGCTGGATAAAAAACAAACAGTGGCTTTTGCTTCTCACTGTTTAAGTTCAGCTGAGCGTAACTAAAGTACCATTGAAAGGGAGATCCTCTCCTGTTCTTAGGCTGTAGAGAAAAGAAAACATTTTTATGGGGTACTGAGTTTGAAATCTATATGGATCACAAACCATTTATTTACCTGCTGAATGGTAAAGGTGTTGGCAAAGCATCTTCGAGGCTTGTGAGACTGCTCTCATGTCTACAGGAATATTGTTTTCCATTAAATACATTCATGGAGGTAAGAAAAAGAGATCAGACTGTCTTTACAGAATGCCTCTAGAATGAGACTTGTCAACTGATGGTTCTGATGAAGTTGAATGTGTTTTGTCTTAAGTAGATGATTTATTTGAAGGTAATGGAGCTATATCTTTGTCTGATTAGTGGGAATCTTTGCGTGCAGATGGGACTTTTCAAACAGTTATTACTTTTGTTAGGTCTGGTTAGCCTGATGAAAGAAATCTGGACCTGGATGTGAGATGTTTTGCAAAGCTTTCTCAGGAATTGCCTTTCATCAAAGGTGTTCCTATGAGGAATGATGTGTGTGTACCCCCAATTTTGCATTATGATTCCCTGATCAAAATAACCCATGCAGGTCATCTGGTTATTGGGTGTACGTCTAAAAATGTGAAACAAAATTTTTATTGGCCTTCATTGGACAGTCAAGTCAGCATTTGGGTCAATAATTGTCGAACGTGTCTCCTCTCTGATCAATATTGGGAAACTTTTGAGTCACACTTGCCTCCTATACCATCATATACCTGATGATGTTTAGATCAAAATAGCCTTAAACTTTGCAGGGCCTTTTGAGCTGTTACCTGCAGGAAAGTTTTTAGTGGTCTTAACTACTTTTCAAAGTGGGCTTATTTTGAGTTTGTGGCAGCTCCCAATACCACTTCAGCAATCAAGTTTCTAGAATGAGTGTTCCAGTTTGAGGGGGCACCTAAGGAATTGGTTACGAATAACGGAATGCATTTTACTACGATCAAAATGAGGAATTTTATTGCGTGTTACTCAAACAAACATTTGAGTAGCGTTTTATTCACCCACTTCTAATGGCTTAGTGGAGAGAATGAATACATTTCTGAAAGAAGCAGTACAAATCGTGATGGTGACTAGTGTGGATATAGAAGAGTTTTTAGGCAGAAAGATTGAGCATATTCCATTACTTGACAAATCACTACAGGTGTGTCTCCATTCACTTTGTTGTAAAGTACCCAGGGTGGATTGTGTCCTGACTGACTGAACCATCTTGTTTCCAAAGAAGAAGTTGCTTGATCACATAAGAATGTGACTGACAAAGTGTTATGAACACAGACAGCTTCTAAAACTCTTTTTGATAAAAAACATTGAGTCAAAGAAATTTCCATTGATATTGGTGATTGGGTCCTTGTCAGGAAACCGTATAGGTACCCGTATAGGGTAAACAAGGGGGAATCTACGTTCACATCTCCACTTAAAGTGTCTAAGGGTGCTGCTTTGATTGGTGGTAGCGGATGGTGGAGCAGAAGATGTTTGGTGAAGGTGACTTCCAAGAAAGCTCAAATTGTATTGGGTGTTAGGAACAATGAGCTTGTCCCACTCTGTACCAAGTTATATAATCTAGTGGTCAGTTTACTGTGCCAGGGGCTGGTCAGGAGGACAGTCAGGGGCTCCTAATCAGCCCACTTTAGTAGATAGGCTTGTAGTAGATACAGCTCCTGCAAAACACATGCTTATGTTGGGATGTTTCAATCAAAGATTTGTGAATGTGCTGAACAATGTTTGTGGACGCTGACAATGATGGTTGTAATGGAGCAATTGCACATACTATTGAATAGGCTCATTAAGATAGGTTGAACTTCTTTATTTGTTGGAAGCCTTTTTTCTTTAGACAACAATTAGCAATCCTGCATCATTACTCGCCTGAAAGGTGGGAAATCTGTTTAATGTAGGAAGCACATTTGATAAGAACGACTAGCCCCATATGTACTCAAGGTGGCCATCAAAATTCTGCCTCTGGCCCACACAAAACAGGAGGGGTGGTAATCTTTTTAAATCACACATTCTAGGGGGAAGTGATGTACATTTGAGCAAGGAGGGTAGGAGGCCGTTGGCACTTGCCACATGTCAAGGCCATAACAAAAGGACAAATACCTCAATATATGCGCCCAACATTAAACCTGAAAAATACATCAAGCGTGCTCTCGAAGATGTCCTTCAGAGACCTGCAGGTGATATTATAATTAAGGCTCCCAGTTTTATGGTATTTCATTTTTTGACATTTCCATATTTATTTTTGCTAATTTTATCTGTATTTATCCATATTTATTTTGGGTTTTGTGAAAAATATGAAGGTGAAACTGGTGTATTTCCACATGTATTTAACTGATAAATATGCACTCATGCTTGAACGCCTGCCAGAGTCAGTGATATGTATACCCAAATAAGATAAATCAATGCACTTATATGAAAATATATGCAAATTTAACTATCAGTCTTGTGTATATTCACTGCTGTTTAAGCCTCTTTACTAAAATGCTTTTCTTTTTTAATCCCTTCCCTGGCAATCCAGACACTGATATTAGCCTGGCAGTCATGGCAGAGGGTATTTAGAATCACACAAAAAGTAACCCAATTTCTGTTTTTATCCACATTAAAAAATAAATACTGACAACAAATATTTTTTTTGTCTGTAATTATCTGTAAAAATCAGTAAGCACGTAAAACAAGGATCATTAATTATAATGGGTGGTGATTTGAACTTGGTGATGAACGGGAATAGAAACAGGTCTTTGAGGATGACAGGACAGATGGGATACACTTCAGAACAAGCAGCAATGCAATCGTGCTCGGATTTGGGACCTTATATGTATTTAGCTATGCAGCACATTAGCCTGGGTGCTGAAACATTTACTGTTCTTTAACATGGAGGGAAAGTAAGCACCAAACTGCGTGACACACTAGGTATGGGAACACATGGTGAGAAATATTGCCTTTCAGTTGGAAATGGTACAGTCCAAAGCTCTGTTTTAATGTAAAAGCAGGGCCTTTGGGGGTCATATCACTGAAAATACAAGATTTGAAAAAAATTTTATTGTCTACTGGTGCTCGTGGAAAACAATTTCTATGGACTGGAATCTAGAGAATGCTGAAGTGATTTTGGTATTTTACTGACCTCTGCTGGTCGTTTTCTATCAAGAAAGTTAAATAGAGACAGTTGCCAGAAAAATTCAAAAAAGAAAGTTCCCTCAGCAGCAAGCAATTCTGGTATTTTACTGACCTCTGCTGGTCTTTTTCTATCAAGACAGTTAAATAGAGGCAGTTGAACAGAAAAAAAAGTCCCTAAGCGGAAGCAGACAAGTCCTAGGGCTGATCTCCAGAGCCCACAAAGTACATACACATATAACTATAGACAAAAGTATATACTAAAGTATATGTACTAAAGTATATACAAGAGGTCTCGAATGCTCGACCTAAAAATGTAAGATATAGTTACAACAAATTGGATTTATAGATATATAATGGAAACACCACCCAAATAGTATTGGCTTCACACAATACTCTGCAACATGCAAGACCTATGCATGCCTCCATCATTTTCTACAACTAGTTAGATGAAGCCTAGCATAGAGTCAGCTAATACAGGCCCTATAACTTTGCTGGATCATGATCAATCACACCGACAATCCATCTTCCTCCAACTAACTATATGAATAGGGCTTGGAATCTGAGAGTTGCAATTCTGCTCAGTAGGGAGGGTATAACTGCTGTCGAAAAAGTTATCTTGAATTTCCTAGCGGAAAACAGGGAGGGCGAATTTAGTGAGTGGCAGATGGGAAGCCCTGAAAACAGTGATGAGTGGCATTTAATTTCACACACTGCATGACCCAATGAAGAACGGGGAGAGAACTGTATTCCATTAGAAAATCAATTAAAAGAGCTCGGAACAAAACATGACAAACAAACTCATAGAAAACATGTCTTAAACGTATTGCATTAAGAGCACAGGTGGAAGCCTTAGACATTGACAAAGCTGAATACCTCTTACTGAGAACTAAACAAATACTATATAACTATCAATAAGCAAGTTAAGCAGCTGCCCTGCAAACTACATCCCAAATGGAATAAAGATAGGATGCACAGTATATTGAATAAGGATGCTCAAGTTACAATGATGGACCAAGAAGTAGCAAGAACCTTTAGAGACTTTTACAAGAATACTCCTCAGAAAGTGTATCTATTGATGAAATATCTCAATATCTGATGAACTTCCCAATTAATCCTCATGGATGAGCAGGCAAAATCTTTAGTAGACCCCATACAAACTAATTAGGTATTAGGAGTGATTGCTAAGCTCAAATTCAATAAAGCACCAGGCCCAGGTGGCAATACGGCCCTGCTTTATTTATTTATTTACTGAAAGTTTTTGGGGATTGTGCTACAAAGCAAAAAATAAAACAACAGATTCCTGGTTATCTCATGGAAGATCCCATTAATACACAGAGCATGTGCATACTCAATTGCTAAAATCAGCATGATCAGAAAATAATGATATATCAACTACTCCAGTATTCTGAGGTTAGGTTCCCTCTGAGAAAACAAGAATAGACAAAGAGGAATCCGAAATGGAATCCAGCAGTCAAAGTCTATGCTCACCAAAATAAAAGAAAAGCTTTAGCAAAGCAAAAAGGTCCTGCCTATGTAAGACCCATTGGCTTTGCTAATCTGTTTTAGCTTATTGTACACCAGGATGGCTGCAGTTCAGTATGGCTTAAAGCTAATTGGGTAAGGGAGTTTGGCATGGAGTGGAGTGTTGTAAAGTAGAGTAGAGTGGAGTGTTATAGAGTGGCGTAGAGTAAAGTTGAGTGGCATGGACTGGAGTCGGGTTTAATGGAGTAAACCATCATAGAGTGGAGTATCGTTCAGTGTAGTATTGTAGAGTGGCATAGAGTGAAGTGGCGTAAAGTGCAGGGATGCGGAGTACACTGACATATAGTGCAGTGATGTAGAGTGCATTCGTTTTGAGTAAAGTGGTGTAGAGTGCATTGTTGTAGAGTGGTGGTGGAGAGTAAAGTGGTACAGAGTAGGTTGCAGCAGCATAGAATGCAGTGGCATAAAGATTGTTTCAGAGAAGAGTGCAGTGGGGTAGAGTCGAGTGCAGTAGCGTGGAGTGCAGTGATTAGAATAGATTAGAATGATGTGGTATAATGCAGCGTGTAATTGTAGAGAGTGCATTGGTATCAAGTGCAGTAGAATGGCATTGAGTTGAGGGGTGCAGAATAAAGTGCAGTGGCATAGAGTTCCGTGGCATAGAGTTCAGTGTTGCAGAGTAGAGTGGCACAGAGTACAGTGGAGCAGACTAGAGTGGCGCAGAGTAGAGTGGTGCAGATTAGAGTGCACAGATTAGAGTGGCATAGAGAGCAGTGGTGTAGAGTGCAGTGGTGCAGAGTAGAATAGTGCCGTAGAGTGCAGTGATGTAGAATGCAATGGTGTAAAGTCACATAGCATGCAGTGGCATAGACTGCAGTGGTGCAGAGTAGAGTGGTGTTAATTTCAGTGGCGGAGAGTGCAGCAATGTTGCAGAGTAGCAAGGAGTAGAGTGAAGTGAATGGTGTAAAGTAGTTGGCATAGAGTGCAGTGGCATAGAATACATTGATTTTGAGTAAAGTGGTGTTAAGTGCATCGTAGTGTCCAGTGGTTTAAAGTTGAGTGGCGTAGAGTGGTGCATCGTAGAGTGGAGTGGCATAGAGTAGAGTGGAAAAGAGAGGAGTAGTGTTGCATGGCATGCAGTGGCATAGGGTGCAGTGGGGTAGAGTAGATTGTTTTAGAGTAGAGTGTGGCATAGAGCAGAGTGATGTAGGGTAGAGTGCAGTGGCTTAGAGTGGAGAGATAGAGCACAATGGCATAGAGTAGATTGTTCCAAAGTAGAGTGAAGTGGCATAGACTGGAGGTGTGCAGGGTAGAGTGCAGTGGCATAGAGTAGTGGCATAAAGCGCAGTGGTGTAGAGTAGAGTGGTGCATAATAGAATAGACTGCAGTGGCATAGAGTGGAGCTGCGCAGACTGCAATAGAGTGGCATAGAGTGCAATGGCGTAGAGTAGATTGTTTCAGAGTAGAGGGAAGTGGCATAGAGTACAGTAGTGCAGGGTAGAGTGGGGTGGTGCATGCTAGAGTGAAGTTGCATAGAGTAGTGGTGTAGAGTTAGTGTAGTGGTGTAGAGTTAGTGGAGTGGTGCAGAGTAGAGTGGAGTGGCCTAGACTGGAGTGTTGTAGAGTGCAATAGTGAAGAGCCCCATGGTGCATAGTAGAGAGGGGTGGAGTGCAATGGCACAGAGTAGAGTGGGTCAGAGTAGAGTGCGGTAGCATAGAGTGCAGTGGTGCAGAGTAGAGTGGTGTATAGTTCCATGCAGGAAAGTGCAGTGTCAGAGTACAGGGTGCACAGTAGATTAAAGTGGATACAGTGTAGTGGTGCAGAGTTGAGTTCAGTTGTGCAGAGTAGAGTGGTGCAGAGTTCAGTGGTGGAGAATGAGGTGCTGCAGAGTAGAGTGGTGCAGAGTACATTGGTTGTGAGTAAAGTGGTGCAGAGCGTATTGGTGTAGGGTGCACTGGCATAGAATGAAGTTGTACAGACTTGAGTGGAGTATTGCAATGTAGAGTGTAGTGGCGTAGAGTGCATTTGCATAGAGTGGCATGGAGTAGAATGCAGTGGCGTAGAGTACAGAGGCATAAAGTGCTGTGGGGTAGACTAGAGAGGTGTAGTTTAGAGTGGCACAGAATGCAATGCTGTAAAGTAGGCTGTTATGGAGGGCAGTGGTGTTTAGTAATTGACATAGAGTGCATTGACATGGACTGCAGTGGCATAGAGTGGTTCAGAATAGAGTGGCGTAGAGACCAGTGGCATAGAGTATGGTGGTGCAGTGTAGAATAGAGTGCAGTGACCTAGAGTAAAATGGCGTAGAATACAGTGATGTATAATGCAGTGGTGTAAAGTTTGGCTGAGTAGAGTATAGTGGTGTAGAGTGCAGTGGTGCAGAGCAGCTTGGCGTAAAGTTAATTGGTTTTGAGTGAAGCGGCGTAGAGTGCATTATAGTAGAGTGCAGTGATGCACAGCAGAGATTAGTGGAAAAGAGTAGAGTGGAGTGGCACAGAGTAGAGTGGAGTGAAGCAAAGTGGAGTGGCACAGAGTGTAATGGCACTGATTGCAGTAGCACCATGACTTTTGACTGATTGCAGTAGCACCAGGTCGATTATTTTCAGAGTAGAGTGGAGTGGTATACAGTAGAGTGCAGTGACATAGAGTGGACTGAAGTGCATAGTAGATTAGAGTGGCGTAGAGTGGATTGGCATAAAGTGCACTGTCGTAGAATGGAGTGGTACAGAGTAGAGTGCATTGGTGCAGAGTACAGTGTTACAGAGTACAGTGGCATGGAGTGGTTTAGATTCCAGTGACAAAGAGTGCAGTAGTGCATAGTAGAGCACTGTAGGGAAGAGTGCAGTGGCATAGTGAGGTGTAGAGTAGAGGGGCTTAGAGTGACGTGGTGTAGAGTCGAGTGGCGCAGAGTACTGTAACAGTGTGGTGTGGTGTGCAGTGGAGTGGAGTGGGTGGGGTGGCATAGCATGGAGTGGTGTAGGGTAAAGTGAAGTATACATGTTGTAGGGTAAAGTGAAGTATACATGGTGTGGGTAAAGTGAAGTATACATGGTGTGGTATTACATTTGCACAGACATACAGTTTTACTGATAAAAGTATACTGCGCACAAATGATAATGTGTGGAAATGTCATCACCTAGTGTATTGATTTGCTTTGATCGTAATAAAATATTTGTTTCTACCACACATCAAAATTACCAAAAAATTTGCTTCATTTGTTGTCTTCTAATTCCGATATATTCTGAATTATCTGTAAAATGGGAAGGATTGGTCATGGCACGTATTACCCCATTGGTTAGGGGTGCCCAGGAGTCAATACAACCAACTAGCTACTGTGAGGCATAAATGTGGCATCTCCAGGCACTCAGTTCGGAACACCTGGACCTGTGGAAGATCAGAAGAGGACTGTACCTACTGTCTGAGACTCGAGAAGAACCCTAGAGGATGGAACCTGCTATACCTCATGTACCTAGAGCAAAGATGTGGACTCCAAGGGTCATAAGGCTGACCTACTGTTAAAGCTACAGGGACACAACAAGCTACAAGAAGTGTTTTCCTGCAACTACCCAGCTGACCAGTGGTACTGGAACCTGCTGTTTGGCCACAGCCTAACACCCTGTGAGTTTCTAAGTACCTCACCTGAGGTACTGGGGTGCTTTAGAAGTAGACTCCTGTGGTGGATTGGGATTAAAATATTAAAGTCAGAAGGTAAATTATTTGACCAGGAAGAACCTCGTTGGTGTATCCAACCCGTGCAACATAGCGTTCAGTTTCAATTTGTATTTAGCACTCGACTGTCATGACCATTGACTTTCACAGGCACTTTTTACTTCTTGGAGCTATTCCTACTTAACTTCAAAAATTCATATCTCCTGTTCCCTTCATTGGATTTTTGTCACTTCGTGTATTAGATTTTACTCTAATTTTCTTAACCCAGTTTGGGATTTTTATTGTTTGTATTTTGACTTTATTACTGTTTTGGGGCTGCATAATTACTTTACATCTTGCCCTAAATTAAGCCTGTATTCTCCATGCAATAGCTACCAGGGGTTGAGCTCAGGTTAATTTAGTGACTTCAAGGGTGCACAGTGAAAAGGGCTGTGATTATTTCTTGAGGTGGTTAATCCCCCACTCTATAAAATATTCTAATTTCTTACAGTCTGCCCTGGTACTGGTGAAACGGAGAAGGGAGATGGAAGTTGGGGTGCACTATTTTAGTGAAAAACCTCCAGTACCCTACCAGTCAGTAGTTGTAGGCAATAGATGTGTGGCTTGTTCTACTGAAAGCTGCAATTTGATCAAAGTTAAACCATTAGAATATTTGCTGATCCTACTGAGCTTGCCAACTATAGACCTATTTCTCTTCTGTAATTTTCTACTAAAATTCCAGAGAGCTTTGGGAACACTCAGATATCCATCCATTCAGAAGCTAAATCTGTTTTAGGGCCACGTCAATCAAGCCATTTGCGTGCTGCATTGAATGGAAAACATATTGTTCTCCAAGGTCAATAAAGTCTGCATGAAATTGTCAAGGTGAGTACACTTGCACTTCAGCTGCTTTACCTTCCTGCAGCAATTCTCATTGTCTCTCACTCCATTTTACAGGCTTATGGGACTGTATGAGAGGCTGTGCTCTGGTCTGGTTCACTCTGGGAATGAACAGCGATGCAGAGGAACAGATAAACCAATAATTATAATATATAAGGGAAATAATATTCGAGTCCCAATCTGTGAGTCCTAAATCTCTACAATGCTTTATTTCTTTTATTGTCAAGCCAATACTGACTCCAAAAATGGTTGTAAAAAACATATATTGTATCTGGTTTTTACCACAAAACACAAAAGAACAAGTGTGCAAAAATACAAAAGTACATACATATACATATATCTCTATAATCAATCTTTCCTGCCTGTTATATTTACATATTGATGCAACAGCAACATAATTCAAAAAAGCAATCCGTAACAAAAAGAGGTAGTCACATACACATTCTAGGGGATGCATCAATCCTCCACCATCTTTAAGGAAAGTGTACACAAGTTTTTAAAACATTAATCAAGATATGATGGACTCTTCAGTGTTGTTGGGTTGACGTGTTTCGGCCCATTCATTCGGGCCTTATCAGGATGGGAGAGGCAAGAAATGGAGAAGCCCGGGCATATGTATAACTAATTATCACTAGAATCCCGGAAGAGCTTCCAAAATATCAAATGGGGCAGTGTGGCTCCTCCTGAAATCTTCCTTTAGGTCACTATTTGCTTTGCCCACTACCTGAATGCATCCTGCTAACTTAGTGGGAATAGTCTGCTGCTATGCATCACAAAGCCCCGTGTTGTTAAAAACAAATCTCAAGATGTCATACCATTTCCTTACTGGTCCAATTTCAGATCCATTACTTGTGGGATGCCTGTGGACTACAAACTCAGCTTCTCCCTTTCACGCTCTTGGTTGGTCATCTGGCATTAGTGAGAAGCTACTTTGGCCCACTTTGTTTTGCCTATGCCAATGACACGAAATTAATTCTGACCTTTTGATGATAGCTATTGTTTTCAAACAATTTAGAAACAGTTTGTGAGCCATCAAAAACCGGATTAACAGTAAGTCACTGCACCTTAACGCCTCCAAGACTTAGAGGTTGAATTTCAGGAAATCTCTTGACCTGAGGAGCAGACTGGTGACGTAGTGAGCTTGATCTACCACTTTCATTGGTGTTCACAATCTGGGAATGATTTTTCACTTTTATCTTTTAAAGAACATATCTCCAATGTTGCAGTCACTTATTTTTTATTAATAAAGGTGCTATGAGTTTTTCCACTTTTTCCTGATTCCTTTTGTAAAATGTTTGTGCAAGCACACAAGTTTCTAGGCTCTGTTATGACAGCTCCCTCTATGTGGGTCTACCGCAATCTGTGCACCATTCAAGCCCATTGAGTTAGGCATTCTACTACTGGAAAATAGCCTGCACTGGAGACAATGATCTTGTTGTGATTTACTATTGTGTTACACCTAGCGTTCTCCTAGAATTCAAGCATAAGCAAGGACTACAACAAGAATAAGTCACAATTCCCTATAAAAAAATCGTAGCAAACCAAGACCATTGTTTTTCTGGGCATTCAGTGTCTGTGGCTTGATGTTGACTGCTAGAGGAGCTAACCTTTTAGTCCTTCTTTTAATAGGACTAAATTGTCAGTTTCGTATTAACCATTTTTGCCAAACTATGTTACTCCTTCTTCCTAGTTTGTTTAGAAATGAGGGTTGGCTCATGGACAACTAACATTTTAGTCCTACATTCATAGCTAATTTTTGACTACTATTCAGAGACAGTTCCAGGTCTCTTTCTTTATGTCTCTGTTAGAATAGAAAATATATTTTAGCATTATTAACGTAAAGTTAGCATTCGCTGCACCATTTTATGTACGGCTGCCATTTGAAATTGTAAACAAAACAAATCCTTGGCTGTTTTCGAGAAAAATGGCCTTCTCTAGGTTGTTTCTTCATAGCTGGGTTCTGCTACACCAATGAATACACTGTTCTCATTAGCGCATACCTTTCTTGTTAGATGTAGACTTTCTCCCACTTGTCTAGCTGTGGGCACGGGTTGAATGACCATGAAAAGCAGATAATGTGTGCCCGGCCTAGAATCGAAACTTACTCCTTTGTAATTTACTGTCCAACTGCATCTACTTGGAAATTCCGTGGTGGGTGTGCTTTTATTGGTTTCGAAGTGTATATAATGTATCGTTATGCTTGATGATGTCAGTCCCACTGAGGCACTCCTAGGTGACTGGGCAGACTGGGCTCTACTCTGAGTGTATTTGAATAAACAAGTATTGGTTTGTATTCTCTATTGTTTGACCAACTCTTCATTTGGTATGGAAGGTGATCGTGAGTGACCCGGGTGACCCTATTTGGGCCATTTCCTTCATCTACACACTGTGGCTGAAGGTTGGTTAATGCTGCAAACTCTGCCACCTGATGCCTCTGGGAATGGTACAGATCGCTTGGCTTGCCAGGAATTCTTCAAAACATAAGTGTCCCTTCAAAATGTCTATCAAAACACAGCTTTTTCAGAAACTTTGTAGGGAAACTCTGCTGAAAGACGCACCATTTTGAACTGTTGAAATAAACAAAGGGAGGATATCTCCATAACCGCAAACTACCTTTAGGGAGAAGGGGGAATGAACTTGCTCATACAATGTAGCTTATACTCCACCACTTTTCAAATTTGGCTGCTAGTGGTATGGATCAGTCTTTGAAAGATGTATGCTAAAATTAAGAGGCTGGAAAAAGAGAACTGCTTAATGAACTGAAAACTGCAGAAGCAGCTGGTAGAGCAAGAACTTAAGCTGGATATATGTTTATGTGTCTGAGTACCCATTCATTTCAAGAGTATATATTAGCATGGATATAAATGGACAATTACACCATTATATCGAAATCAAACAATTGCTAAGAGAAAAGATAAATGAGGATGTACCCAAGATTCAGATAAATACACCATTAAATCGCTACGAATCAAGATATGTTTTATCTAAAGAGCAAGCTCACCTCAAAAAGTTGACTTAAGGTCACAGACTCTTTCAAATGTTGGGCCAGTCCCCTAAAACAATTCGACGAATGCTTCGATATAGGATACGTTTTCTTCCAGTTATTTGCAATATTAATAACTACAGTAATGGATTCCAGATGTTACTGAAATGCAGCCTAGGTATGACCCAAGATTATTTTTAATATTGAATAAAGAAATCTCAAGAATAATATCCCTATTTGTCTACAAGGCATTCTTCTTTAGAATGTTTGAATTCTTTTTAAAGATGCTGCTCCACTTCGCACAGACAGATGAGGATACAGCGAGCATATGAAGATGAACTACGCCCTCATTATGGCAACCAATGAGAAGTCTATAAATTGGGACAGTGTACCGCAATATACAATGAAATTATGCAGTGCTGCTTTCAATACACACTTACACATTTTTTAAACAACATCAAATGCAAAGGCAAAGGCAGAGCCCCTCATGCTGAAGGGGTAGATGATATTGGGCACAGAAACTTACTCTTAATTCCCTATGTGGGTTTCTTAGAGCAATTCAGAGTTAATGATCAGAGAATGAGGATTCACATGGTCTTTCCACTGGGGAAACATCCTTTACAACGCAACTTTTACCACGCAGTGCCTTTACGACGCAACTTTTACAACGCAAACCATTACAACGCATTGCGCTAGGGGGCGCTCTAGAAAAGGGAATAAGTTTAATTTACTATCCAACACCTTCCCTAGTGTCCACGGAGACTGGAGTTGGAATAGTAAATTAAACTATTCACTATCCAGCACCCCAAAGCGCTATGCGTTGTAAAGGTTTTCGTTGTAAAAACCGCGTTGTAAAGGCATGCGTGGTAAAAGCATGCGTTGTAACGTCATACATCCTTTCCACTGGTATAACCTCATGGTATTCTGCTTTGCCCACTGTCTGGGCCATGACATTTCGTCTAGGTAACAACCAGCCAAATCTGTGATACATTTAACAAAAAAAAGTCGATAAATGCCACAGTCGCACAAGAAAAATTGTTTTGACCAACTTCAAGGCTTATTTGTACATTAGGTGTTTACAGTCATATTGAGAGAGTATCCGGAAACATGGCGTGTGCAGTACGTATTGAAGCTATTGCCAATAAAAGTTATGCATGTTCAGGGAATAGCTATCTAGACTGAAATAGTCATTACACAATAGAGCTCATATGAAGGTCACTTCATTAACTATCTGAAACACATAAGATTGAGTTTAAACAAATGTACATTCCCTCTACTGAATGTTCAGTCTGATAAATGAAGACATTCTATCCAGTGAACATTTGAACCCTTGAATGTCCAGTTGCACCAAACAGGTCAATGAATGGAGATCCTCAGAAGCAAAGGTGCATTCATATAGCATCTGGTTCTGGAGTCAGTAAAGGAGGGGGGCAATTGGGAAAGTGTTCCCTCATTGATGAGGTCCTGGTCTTTTGTGTCTTCATTTAAACATTAATCTTGGAAAGAATGCCTCAATATAGACGGTCTATGGAATAAAGGAGCTAAATCCTCAACAGTCTCTGCGGCGTATGCGTGTGTACTTTTGTAAAGCAGGAAGAAGTGCACTTACCGAATGAGGTCTAACAAGGCATCGGCTGAGCTCATGATGGGCTTTCCACTCTGGTCGGTGTTCTCCTTCTGGGCTGCCCCTCCAGGATGAATGATGGAGACCATCACAATGCCCACTATCACCGCCACAAAGGTGGTCCACAGGTAGTAGGCAATTGTGAATATACCAAGGCGGCTGGAAGTCTTGGCATCCAGAGCAGCCAACCCTGACATTAAGCTGCAAAGAAGAATAAAACAGTTCTGTCAGCATTTATATAGTTATTAAGGTAGTCATACCATATCTGTTAAGAAACAATAACTGAAGTCGATGATTATAGAAAACTGCATGGATTGCGTTGCAAGGAAATAATAAGCCCTAGGCAACCGATCAACGACTATTAAATTGGGCATTACGAATTGCGAATGTAAAGCATAAACTTTGAATCACAAAATGGGAAGGGATAGCAGCAGAGAAATAACATATTATTTGACATCTGATGAAATCACAAGGTTTACAGAGTGTCCTACCATCAGCCCCATAATTTGCTACTGGGACTAGGGTAACAACAAGGAATGGAAACTCCGGAAATAAACAGGGCCCTGGAAGGCCGTTGTCCTTTCCATTCCTACAGCAGCCATCACAATCCTTTACACCATAGGAAAGATAGACAGTGTCAAGGGTACCAAAATACAAAATAGCAGTTATATCTGCTACACAGGGCTAACCCTGGTGTGAATGCCCATGATGCAAAGCATGTTAACCGTACCCAAGATGATGGTGTTTTAAATTGTGGAAGAATAAATAGTAGCTTACGAGAGCAATGTGTGATTGAATGTTACTTCTGAACCTAAATGATACAAAAGTGAGAATATTACAGAGGCTTTTACAGAGCCTCTATAGTTACGATTACGTCTAACTTTACATTGAAAAGGAATATTTGTTTTCTTAAGAAATTGGCCATGACAAATCTGCACAGAAATTTAAAAAAAAAACAGTGGTACAATTTGCGTTTGGCATGCCAAGTCAGGCAGCTCTATCGAGTGGGGGCAATGAAAAGGATAGGTCAATAAAGAGACATTTCCAATTATAATTCCCATAGGATTCATTGCTACCAGATAAAGAAAGGGCTGAACTGAATTTCACCAAACATGACATGACTGTGGAACTTTTCTCAAGGAAGATCCTTGGCTTGGCTTGCTGTCAATCCGTTCAGTAGTTTTTGAGATATTAGCATGGCAGAAGTATTATTTTTAATTCTCAAATTGAGCAGAGCTTCCAGTAGGGATAGAGCTACCTGGAAGTTACTCCATGAATGATTCCTGGACCCACATTAAAAAGTTACTCAAATCCAGTAGGACGAAAGGACCTTTTTCTGGACAGAAAGAGCTTTCAGTATAACCTTTACCAATGGAAAGAAAATATAATAAGTGACTGAGAAAAGTGAAGAAATAGGTAGGATTTATGTAGACAATATGGAGTTAAAGATGAGTAATTCAATAACATATATGTTTATGGTATCACAATGTTCAAAATGGTATCAAGGAAATATTTAGACTTTGGGAACAGTCAATTCTTGTTTTGCCCGATGCAACTTGAAAGCGTGGGCTTCTTTGACGCTTTGTCTGGCACCAGAAGAGGCATGTTATTTGGGATGGCCCCTCTGATAAAATTTCCACCAGCTTTTTACCTGTTAGGTCCATTGTGTACATCATGGGAGTCACTAACATGAAAAGTGCACAAATGTCCCCCACAAGATTGAAGAAAACTCTTAGTCCATGAGACATTATTGTTGTTTCCCAGTACTGCCCACCACAACTTTAGGGTCTGTTTTTGGGAAATCAAAAGTTGCAATTAGTCGATGATTGGAGAAAACTCTTAGTGCATCATGTACATTAGTGTTGTTTCCAAACAGTGCCCCCATTTGGGGGCTCTTCTTTGGGAAAATCAAAAGTACCAGTTGGTCCCACTTGGCTCCAGGCTTTAATAACTTCCTTCCTGGAGGTGGGAATCCCTTTGAGGCAAAGAAAGCTTCAAGCACAGTGGCAACCCCTACACATAACTGATATTGAAAAAGAGATTAGTCCAAGAAAATTAAATACAAGGCCTAGAAGAATAGAGTCTTGATGGCCTCTAAACATAATGAGAAAGAAAACACCAAAAAAATTACTCAAAAGGAGACAATCGCTGCTCCATTTTTAATTGCAAGATAGAATAAGATTGAATTCATAGAGTTCATGACAGTGCAAAACAACAGCTCTTTTAACAGTACGAGCTGTGATTTGGGCAGTGGCTACCCCTTGCTCTAACAGGCAGGCTAGAACTCCCCAAAATTATTGTCCTTTCCCGCCTCCTATATTACTTCATAAACGTACTGGTGTTTCCCTACCAGCGCATCTTCTCGGCTTTGGACCAGATGCTGGGAGACTTGCTGTGCAATGGAGGGAGGCGGTGTGTGGCCCTTCATAAACTCCAATTGCCAGTGGGTCAGGGAGGGCTCGGGTGCCATCCTTTGAAACTTATTACCATTGCAGCACAACTCCAATGGGTATCCCGTGGCTGCCAGGTACAAACCTCTATGAGACAAACACATTGTCTTGTGTATTGGTTTCACCTTGCACTGTGTTAAGTTAGCATAGGCTGGTTAGAAGTTTAACACCATTTTTCCTTTCCTGCTGCCTCTGCACACAACACATTTTGTTATTAATGCTTTTCGCCTAGTTAGGTATTTTGCTTTACACGAGAATAACATGTTTGCTTATAATATCAGTCTTGCTTGGTAAGCTATGCCTGTACAGTGAGTGCCGAGGCCTTCAACGTTATTTAAACACAGCACTTATTGTTTAGATTGATCAGCGCACAGAGTAGACATAATATGGATGCAGCTGTGGCCAACTTTGGTTTTGGGAACGCATAAGAATACGCTGCACAGAGCAGGACACACACTTGATGAATATCCGTATGCAGGAGATGATGTGATCCATTTCCACTGAACCCAAAGGTATGGGCCTGCCCTTCTAAACCCAAACAGACCTTCTGTAGATATAATATAATATACTAGCTAGGGAGGGTAAACCGAGGTTCTATTTAGTCCTGTTTCCTTTAGCATTTTAACATGCTTTCATCCTTTGCATTTTATGGAATAGTAACCATGCTGTTAACCTTGATCTTTATAATAAGTTTGCCTCTATTAGCTAAGATACTGCGTTTGAGAACACTGCATTAGAAATAAACATTTCAAACTTGCACATGTACTCATTGACTCCTCGTTCTGGATTGATATGTTAGTATAACGAAAGAGTGTTCATGTGTTCCACGTTACCTGAGGTGTTCTAAGTCCATGTTCTGGGTTGTCTAAATCATTGGGGTTTTGTTAGTACCAATGAGACACTGATAGCTAGTCTGGTAGGGGATTTTGGATGCTGAGGTGAGTTTTGGTACACCCTAATTCACTGAGGTTCCAAGTCTCTATGCACAGTTCTGTATATGAGCAGAATTCCCTGCTACAACATAAAAAGGACCTTTCCCCCAAAAATGTAGACTGTTCCCACTTGACCTGTATCGCTTCTCATATATCTTACAATTGCTGTTGGTTCTGTTCACAAAATGAATTCATACTACATATATAAAATCTTGTTTACAGACTATGCTAAGTAGTCTTTCATCATATTCATTGGTCATAGTGAGCACATATTATACATAAGTCTACATGTCCATTTCAACATTTTCTTCCATGTACTGTGACATAATCCTGCTTTTTCACAATGCACAAATCGCTGTAATTTTCAACAAAAAGTTACAATAGCCCTCCACACACTCGACTCCACTCATTCATACACTCACCCAAGGTCACTCCCTGCCATACGCTACATTTACTCTGTGACCCAGCATTTTACACATACACTGAACAAACAACAATGAAAAAAACTGTGCGACTGACCAGGAGGGAGTTAGGGTGGGAGTGGAGAGTGGGTGGGGGGAACAATTGGAGGTTTTCTTTATGTCACTGATCTGTCTTTGAATATGCACTACTTTGATTTATGGATATTATACTCTCTGGTCAATATTGGTTTGGAGAAAGGGCCAGGCTATGGATATTCAAGTACGCTTCTCTTACACTGAAAGATCTTGGGCAACTAAACCGTTGTGTACAAATGCACTGGTAAGGTTATGATGGGAGAAAAACAAAAAAGACTGTATTTGAAATGTTTGTACAAAATAGTGCATGATATTTGGCGGTCATCAATAAATTGTGTTAAAAAAAAAACAATGAAAAAACTGAATCGATTTTTTTCTCTTGTGGGCTGGGATCACTTTTCCAAATACGGTCAAGGCTCGTTTTGGTGTGGGCTTTGATAATGTCCAACCACCTTCTTCAGGACCACACAATAGAACTGGAACTTCAAAGGGTGGTCATTGGGAGGGAGGGGGGGGGATTTTTTGTCACAATGACTGGTTTTACAGAAAACGGCTAATGCTGGCCAACAGCATGTCACCTCTAAGTCTGATATTCAATACCACACTTCTCTTTACAAATGTAAGGTAGAAGCCACATACTGATGCGTTCTCAAGCCAAGGCCCTTAGATAGTGTATTACTGGACTGAGAAACCACACAAATACTGCGCCGATCACAGTAGTAAAATTCACTTCAAGAAATCCTGATATAAATGTGATGCGTCCTCAAAATACTTCTACTGATTGCAAATAAATGACATACAGCCCCCTAAGTCACAGTTGGAGCCACTGGTCCTTCTGCAGAACTCCCCTCTCCCTCCATCACACTGCCACAAACTCTGTCCTTAAAGTCTACCCAGACTGTGTTGGCTTTTTATTCCCCACAACTATTCTTCCCATTTCATGTCCCAACCCTTGCGACCCTGAGTTTTACACAACTGCCAGCACCTCACACCCCGAACTCATCCCCCATGGGTGTGTGCTCAAAGCCAAGCTCTTCAGAGCTGAGTCAAAATGCATCACCAGACCTAACATTTACAGTAGGCTTAGGTTCTCCCTGAAGGACTTTTATCAGCTGAACAACACACTTTGTTGTCTGACTTGCAAGCATTAGACAAGCTGGTGGTGGCATTTCTGATTCTGGCTTCTGGAACTAAAGATGACTGGTAGTGCCTCCCATGACACATTCTTCCAATTTCCATTGGTGTCCATCTAATAGTGTGCAATGTCCTGTGTGCCTCCGCCCTTCATAGCAGGATCTCCTTCACCCTCACACAGCTCTTTTCAAGCGGCCTCGGTAAGGAGGCTAAAACACACATGAAGCTGCAGAAAAGTTCAGTCAACCGGACGGTATGTTCTCAGTCATAAATCAGCCAGTGTTTGTTTTTTGGGATACACAGGCTCTAGAACAACAGGTTAGGAGGCCAGTGAATAGATCTGACTGGCAATAAATTAGGTGCCTATAATTTTTAGGTCTCGCATCTGGCGACGCAGCGCGAAGCACTGTCGCCAGCGAAATCTATTGTTGCTGACTGGGGCAAATATGCTGGATACAAATGTATAAAGGAAGATACATACATTGGGGGGAGCTGTCAGGTTGTTTTCGTACTTTCAGAATGTTTACGATTCCCACAGTTTACTAGCCGGACCTGGATTTTCATGTCCTGGCCGGTTAAAAAAGTCAGCAAAAACGTAGGAAACCTAAACAAAAAAAGCAAATTCAAGGAAGAATTCACTTCAGAATGTTTCTGTTGGGGTATATTTGTAGTATAGGTATGTTGTATACCAAAATCAGGTAAGTAACCGTTTATTGAAAGCGACTCGCGCACCCGAATTCCCTCCCACCCCCCTCAAACTGCCCATAAACATTGTCCGCACCAACACATCTTAATCCCTAGAATGTATGCCTGATACTTTAACGTACTATACACTACAGCATCCCTCCACTTCCCATGGTTAATCAAACTTTAGACTAAATATTCAAGTAACGAACGCATATAACGAAAGGTATGTGGCCAAATAAGGTTAAGACTTAATGATCAACTTTCTCAAACATACTTAGGCAAAAGAAAAATTACAACTGCATATACATTTAAAACCTAATACAGTGAAACACTTAATTGAATAGAATCCAAACCCTAATATCAATAACTTCTCAACCATTACAAATCGGCTTGCTGCTCACCATCGATCCACATTGCTATTCATAAATATAATCATTAAAGCTTTTTGAGATTGTATTACTCTTTTAGAGCCACACTGGTACTTCCTTCTTTACTTTTGCTTGGTAAGCTCTGCGCACATGCACTTTCTGAGTCCCACTCCCTTCTGTGGCTGCCTGTATCTAAAAACAAGCATTTGTAATGCAATAGGTCTTGCATTTGCAAGAGTTTCAGCTATTGGCATTGTAAATTACAATGGCTTTTATTCATGTGTTGGTTTTTAAAACATATATAAAAGGCATTGTCATTTACAATGGCAATAGCTCAAACTCTCGCAAATGCGAGACCTATTGCATTGCAAATGCTTGTTGTTAAAAGCCTTGAGGGTGAGAAGCCAGTCTCTGTGGACAAGGCCGTGCACACAATGTGATTCTGAGTTCATATAATTTTTTTAAAGTATATTGTGCAACCCTTAAATTATATCATTCCTTTGCATTCGCAGCACAAATTAACAAATATAGGGGCCGATTTGCAGTTTGGTGGAAAGGGTATTCTGTCGCAAAAGGGGGGGAGTACTCTCTTTGCCAAACTGAAGGTCCAACCGTCTGATTCAGAGATAGACAGGACTTCAGGGTGTTCTTTCTCATACACTTTCTGCTCTTCTGTCTCGTTCTTTCACCACTTCCTTAACAAACTACCTATCCTTCTCTATCTTCCATTCTGTCTATTCTGTGCAGCTCCAATCTCTATCTATTCACCATACCACATAATTCCACTACGCAAATACACTACACACCACACAATTCCACCCCACACAATTCTACAACTAACAATTCAAATACAACCCACATAATTCCACTCCACTCCACACCACATACATCTATTACACTCCAAACCAAAAAACATAGGTAAAAGACATTGTTATTTATAACACCAATAGCTCTAACTCGCAGAAATACGAGACATATTGCATTGCAAATGTTTGTTATTTTATTGTCTTTATTTTCTTGTTTCAATGGAAATGGTGTGTGCAATACAGCCACACATGTTTTTCAACAAGCTGCATAGTTATAATAAATAATCAAAAATAAAGAATAACATAGTAATCAGCTATAGTTCATGATATGGTATACAAGTTGTCCAACACATGGTAGACACTTTAACTTGTGCCTGACATGTGGGATCACTCCATGTGACACTGCAAACATGATAATGCATAAAGGTTGAATTGTCCAGTTGCTTTCTAGTGCATGTGGATTTCACATGTGAAGAAGGAGAGAGATCTAATGGTGCACACAACTTTTCCCATAAAACCTCACACAGCCACATGAATTTTATAAACAAAAAAGCCCACTTAACCTGTATTTTTCCACATCTCTGGACTATAAACATGGTCCTATGACAATCTATCTGACATACATTTTTTCTCATTGTGGAGAGCCACTTCTAACTTATTTATAAACTATTTATAAAAACAACCCTTCTAGGGCATAAGAGCCATGGATACACTATACTGTTGCAACTTCAATGTATGCTGCTACAAGCACCTGGAAAGTACCACCCCAAATGAGCCTTCTATCTCCTGTTTCCTCTAAATATCTCCAACACGGCAACCAGATACTTTTTGGATCACCCAGTACAGACATGTGTAAACTACGTATTTAGCCACTTGATCTTCCAACAAAGAACCCAACAAAGAGGGTAGTCAAGGGCCAGTGCGACACGCACCGCCAGCGCTCTAACGGGGCTCAAAGTGACAATCAAGTGCCAAAGTGCTGATCAAAGGGTGCAAACAAGGGCCAGAGCGGCACACTAAGCGACGACCACCGCTTGCGAACGTGCAGAGGAACACCCAGGAGCTCCAAGGCGGGTGATAACACGGACTCCCTTCGGAAGGGGGGTTATACCTACGCACGAATACAAGCCCGCCCAGCCACTCATAAAAAGCAGCCGGTTAAGGCTGCGAACGAGACAAAGCACACGCTGGCAGGACCAAAAGCCAAGACAAGAACAAGACACATCAGAGAGCCAAGTAGGTACAGAACTCACGCAAATGCCCCGACCTCAAAAGCAATTTTATCCGGCATCCCAACATCTGCCCAAAAAGTGGGGCGCTTAGGCAGCATTCTGTCTAGAAGAGGTATTGGAACAATGGCAAACAATAAAGGGAAAACGGCAGGAGACCAAAAAAAGGTCAAAAAAGACATTCCCGACTCCCCGCTGGAGTCTAAAAGCGAAACGGCCACCCTAGAGACTATCCTTAGAAAGATCAATGAAGGGAACGCGGTGGCGAAGGAAACAAAACTAAAGATTGACAACATGCAACTAGAATTGGTGGCAATAAGAGCCCTAACACCCGAATGGATGCAGCAGAAGGTCGCATAAGCTCCGTGGAGGACGCAACTGTAGAGAACACCAAGGCAATAGCAGAATGTCAGAAAGCTGCGAAGGCCATACAAAGACAGCTAGCAGAGCAGGACGACAGGGACAGAAGAGGCAATGTGAGGATCCTTGGGGTGCCGGAGGGAACAGAGGATAAAGCAGGCTCATGCGCAGCCATGCTTGAAGAATTGATTCCAAAGCTCACAGGCATCAACTTCGACAGGCGGTTCGAAGTATAAAAAGCTTACAGAGTGCCGGCTGGGAAACCGGTGATGGGAAGGGGAACCAGACCAATAATATGCAATCCGCTACAAACGAGCCATACTGATGCCATTTTCGCATTCGCCAGGAAGAATCAGAACCTCACATGGGCAAGCAGCAAGATCGTGCTGACCCAAGACTACTCAAAACCAACGGTCGAGACCAGGAAAGGTTTCTTGGCCCTCAGGGAGACCCTGCGCAAAAGACGCATCAGCTTCAGTTTCGTTGGCCCGGCTCGTTTCAAGATCACGGACAAATGGAGAACAATGGTGTTTGATAACCCGGAAGACCTGAGACGCTACATACAGTGGCCGCCGGCAGAGGAGATGGAAACAAAAAGCCCAGGAGCAGCGAAAAGATGCGCCTCACCTGATGAGGCCGCACACTCGGAGTAAGGAACAACACAAGCAGCAGGACAACACGTCTACCTCAAGCAAGCAACCTCTCCCAAGTGACAAATGGGAAGTATGATCCATGGTCATATAGAGAATGGAACAGTTTACATGCTCGGAACAATCAACCTCAGTGCAGACAAGACCCTACATGGGCGAGAAAGACCAAGCAAGCAGGAAGTCAGAGTTTTTCTTCTCCCTCTTGTCGCCAACAGAGCTGCGGGCCATCAAAAGCCACGTTTACATGTTCGTTCAAAACCTACCTCAACACTGAGAAGGACTAGACTAGAACGGAAACAAACAAGCAAACAAGAATGACTGGGCCTTTTCGATTTTCAACGCTCTACCATCGAAAGAACACAAACTCTACCTCAGGGATGATGCGGAGCAAAGGAACTTTGTCGCCGCACACCCACTCAGCAAGTAAGGGGGGGAGGGGGGAGGGAGGGGAGGGGGAGGGCAGGGGGAGCAGGGGAGGGAGGGGGGGAGCACATACATGGGGTTACTCTTTTTCTCTATCTCTACTACTCTTTCTTCCAACTTTCCACACTTCCATCTAGGAGCAACGAGCGCAGGCATAAGCAAAAGTACCCACAAGCAAGCCAAGGGCTAGGGAGAGGCAGCCATAGAAATCCACACAGAGCGAGGCCACACAGATCGCCAGATGCACACCACCACAAATGACACACAACAACCAAACCAACCTCTCAACTGATATTAAGATGGTATCCCTAAACGTCAAAGGTCTTAACAGCCCGGTGAAAAGAAGGAAAGTACTAGAACACCTGAGGAAACTTAAGAGCGATATCTATGTACTGCAAGAGACAAGATTAGAAGCTGGGGACATAGAGCGCCTCAAGGCCAAGTAAGAGGGTCAGCAGCACAGAACAAGAAAAACGGGGTAGTGACACTAACCAGCAAGAACTCCAAGCTAACAGTGGTGAACTCACAGGCAGACACCGAGGGTAGAACTCTAGTGACTAGCCTAAGGAGAACCATACATGTGGCCAACATCTACGGCCCAAATACTGACGACAGGTCCTTCTGGGACAAGGTAGGAGCACAACTACACACTCTACCACTAGGCGACCTTCTTGTCGTCGCTAGAGATATGAACCAGGTTCTAGACCCAGCCATTGACAAGCACCCGCACAGACCGGGCCAAGCAACACACAAGGGGAACATCCTGAAAAACCTGTGCTCCAAACTTAGCCTCAAGGACCCATGGCGCCTCCAAAACCCAGACGCAAGAGAATACACTTTTTACGCCAACCCACACAACTCCTACAGCAGAATAGATCACATCCTCATATCAGAAACACACACCCACCTCATAGACCACACGGAAATTGGGCCTCGGACCATCTCAGATCACTCGCACATAAGCCTAACCCTATCAGGGAAGCACAATGAGAAGCCAACCCGCAGATGGCGTTTTGACGACAATCTGCTTACCAACATCTCAGCGAAAGCAGAGATCGAAACAGCAATAAAAGAGTACCTGGCAATTAACGACACCCCCGAGATAGACAGAGAACTGCTATGGGACGCCTTAAAAGCCACCATCAGAGGGACCGTTATGACAATCAAGGGAAGGCTGAACAAAGAAAGAAACAAAAAGATTGCCGACCTAGAAAAAGAAATCAAAAACTTAGAGAATGGTCACATAGCCAACTTAGAAGATAGGAACACCCTCACCAGCCTAACTAAATGGAAGTATGAACTTAACAAAATCCTGAGTGAAAGAGCAGGGATCTGGATAAATAAATACAAAGCTATTAACCTATGCACCGCAAACAAAGCAGGGAAAAACCTGGCATCCTACCTTAAGGGGACACAAAAACAGCACTCAATAGAGGCCATCAAAGACAGACATAACAAGTCCCAGACTGCAAACAAAGAGATACTGGAGGTCTTTAGAGACTTCTACGAGAAACTCTACACGCGGGACTAAACACTACGAGAAGATGGGGCAAAGAACTCCTAGAACGCATATCCACACCGACGCTATCAGATAAGGAACGAGACATCCTCGACCTAAATATAACGGAGGACAAAATAGGGAGAGCCACAGCAAGCCTCAAAGACAACAAGGCACCAGGGCCAGACGGCTTCACGGCCGGCTTCTACAAGCAGTGCCTGCACATTCTCAGACCCACAGTGAAGGAAGTTTTCACAAAGTGTGTCCAGAATGGACGCATGACAGCATCAATGGCAGAAGCAAACATAATAGTAATACCAAAGGAAGGCAAGGACACAAACCAGGCAAAGAACTTTAGACCAATCTCACTCATAAACGTAGACTGTAAAATCTACGCCAAAGTACTAGCAACCAGGCTCAACGCACACCTACCGAAGCTTATACACTGCTCCCAAGTAGGTTACCTTAAAAACCGCATGTCCCATGACAATACGAGGCTGCTATGCCACATAATAAACCACTTCTCCAAGACCAGCAACGCAGCGGTCATGATAGCCTTAGACGCTGAGAAAGCATTTGACAGGGTGTCCTGGCCATTCCTTGACCAGTGCATGGTGAAATTCGGGCTCGGACCCAACTATAGGAAGATGGTACTGCCCCTCTACAACGACCCCAAAGCACGGGTGGTAGTAAACGGAGGGACATCAGAACTACTTCACCTAGGATGGGGGACCAGACAAGGGTGCCCGCTCTCGCCAGCCCTGTTCCTGCTGGCGATAGAACCACTCATAAACATGATCAGAACTAACACAGACATAGCAGGGATACCAGTAGAGGGAGAAACTTTTAAGCTAGCGGCATATGCAGACGACGTGCTAATAATCACCGAAGACCCAGAGAGATCAATCAAAGCGCTGATGGAAACGATAGAACAATATGCCCAGGTCTCGGGATACAAATTAAACAGGGACAAATCTGAGTGCAAACCGCTGAACGTCCATACCACTAAAACGGTGTTAGGCTCGTCCGGCCTTACATGGCAACAGAAACCTATCAAATACTTGGGCCTCCTCTTTGAGAGAGACCTAAGATCCACACTAGAACACAATGAGCAAGCCATACTACAGAAAACAAAGGAAAGAGTAGAAGGATGGTCTCCCAAATTCACCACGTGGTGGGGGAGAGTGGAAGCGATCAAAATGATGCTCACACCAATCGTGAATTACATGCTGAACATGCTGCCACTGATAAACACAGAAGACTTCCATAAGAGACTAGACAAAATGCTGAATAACTTTCTGTGGAGGGGGAAAAAGCCCAGAATAAGCCTACATAAGCTCAGACTGTCGAAAGACCTAGGCGGCCTAAACATAACCAACTTCAAAACATTCCAAAAAGCGTGCATAGCCAGACAGGGGCTACACTGGCTCACCCCGAGACCGGAATATACCCCGGCGTGGCTGACACTTGAGCGAGGACTACTAAAAGGGATGAACCCCATCGCCCTTCTCACCGCTACCCGACACCCAGCAATCAAAGACAACTCCGTCCTAAGGAACACAAAAACAGCGCTCCTAAGTGTTGATAAACTAATGGGAACAAGTATAAAGAAAACCCAATTCGAGTCCATTTGGCACAACCCCACAATAAAATACAGGGATAAGACTCTGAACATGCATCCATGGTACAGACACGGCATCTCCACTGCCAGCAACCTACAGAAACAAGGCACAAACTCAACATTCGACACCCTTAAGGAAGAACACAACCCAGAGAGCATAGAACTGTACAACTTTCTGAAGATCAAGGTAGCAATAAGGAAGGCAAACCTCAACGGTCTAACACCATCACTCATACAATACGCCACCAACCTCAACATACTAGGACACCAAGTAGCACACCTCTACAAGGCCCTTTGCCCAAAATCGACCAAACTCAACGATAAAGTCACGATTTATTGGGGCACACTAGCGGGTAGGGTGCTAAGTGAGGACGAGAGATCCGAGCTATGGAGATCCACTTCCAGGAAAAAGGTTACGGCAGCTCTAAACCAGACTAAATTCTGGCTCATACATAAGGCATACTGGACACCCGCCCGCCTAGCATCCATGAGAATCTGCGACAGCGACTCCTGCTGGAATTGCAACAAGGGAAAGGGAGACCTCGCACACCTACTCTTCCACTGCTCCAAGGTTAGGAAATTCTGGAACATAATTGAAACACTAATAAACGATATCACAGGGGTCACCATGCACCTAGACTTCCACAGCCTGGCACTGGGTTTCACATCCCCCTCAATCACAACTAAAGAGGACCGCGACCTCATCGACCTACTACTGACAGCGGTAGTCAAAACAGTTCTGAACAATTGGAAAGACACAGGGAAAGCCACGCCTAAAGCATGGCTCAATTGGGTCACTTTCCTACGAGGGGCTGACAACATCACACACCGACACACTCACCCAAAACACACAGGCAGTCGAATATGTGGGAGTCCCTAGACAATTACCTATCGTCGCACAAACCCCATAGGCACTGCAGCTAGACACAGAGCCTATAGATGCAGTGCACCTTGCCTTTTTCTGATAGTGCACACACCAGGAACGGAACCGGCAATGCTCCTTTCTTCTTCTTCTTCTTGTTCTTCTCTCTCTCTCTCTATTTACTCCTCCGGGGCGTGGGACCAAGGATGACAACCAAGCAAGACAAAGGGACGGAGGACCCCAACGACAAGTCGAGCTCGAAAGACTGGCAATCGGACTAACTCCAATACTCCAATAAGACTGGAAGCTAAGCCGAGAACACCTCCCCCCCACCCCCCCCCCCTGGGCGTTTTTTGTCTTTTTCTTTTTCTTTCACCCTTTTCTCTTTTTTCCTCTTCCCCCACCCATGTATGCTCCATGTAAATATATATTTTTCTACAATAAAAAATTACAGAAATAAATTTAAAAAAGTAACTATGATTACTGCTCTCACTGTTTTAATCATGAAACCGGTTGCTGTTATAGTGACATCGCTTCTACACCCCCTCTGTTCTAGAAAGTGATTTCTACTTACATTACCCGAGCTAATAAGGACACCTGTGGGGGAGTGGCACGCTCACCAAGAGGTCAAGGAGAAGGTAAGATTATAATCATGTCCATCACTCAGCATCTCATTCTGCCAATCTGCACAATCAAAGGCGAAGACTACACAAACACTCACATAGCTCTTGAACAACATATTGATCCTACCTCCTACACATACCATTAACTACTACTCATCCTCAAACTACAGAATACACATTCCTATTCATGCTTTTTAATGTTCACACTGCTGTACTCCACGCACCAGACATCACAGACCGCATTACCTATCACAAGCTTGATGCCCGTTTAATCACATAAATATGGTTCACTCCCCCTCACATCTTCGCACATCCTAGATGTCCCTCTTCCCACAGGCTACAGCATCCATTGTGTAGATGGCCCACATAAGAGGGAGGAGGCCTCCCTGGAATCTATAAGTCTTCCAAAGCAGACATGTAACATTAACTGCATTGAGGTGCTGACATGTCATTTCCCTCTCTGTGCAACTCGGGCTGCAACATTCCATCTAGTTTTCTGACCTCCAAGGCAGAACAAGGACTTTATTGATTAATTCTCAGATCTCCTCACTACCTCCTCCATCCGACAAGCCCACACCGCCTTCTTGTATGACTTCAACCTCCCAGACAATAGAAGCTCCAAAAAATGAGAGACACCTTCTTCTTTTTCATCGATACACTCAACGTGCTACAGCATTTCACACAACCGGCACACTCCAAATGCCACACCCTCGGTCTTGTCTTCTCAACAACACTCACAATCCAATGCAAACCACCTATAAACTCGGACTGGATTGACCACTTTGCCATTCTCATCTCCCTGTTCAGCATACTACAAACAATTCCAACAAACCAAGGTCAACACAAAAAAGAAGACCACACTTTCCGATCCTTCAAAGACTTCTCCATAGACAAACTAATGCTGGAACTCATCTCTCGTCCCGTAAACTCCACGTCAAATGCCAACACCCTTTTAAACAACTTCAGCAATTGAGAAAATGCAATCAAAAGCCAAAGCTCTCAGCGCCCTGGTATCCTACAGCTCTTGCTGACAATACACAATCCATTTGTAGACAGGAAAGAAAATGGAAGAAAAACAGAACGCTTGAGGACCTCTTGATACTGAAGGCCCCCTGTGCAAATTCGGACAGACCATTAATAAGCTGGCTAGCCAGGTGGCTGGGCCATTTAAAGATATACTGAACCAAGTATTGAGTTCATGGTACTACCCCGACATTTGGAAGAGGGCCTCATTTCTTCCTTAGGTGAAGAAACCCTCCTTAGACCCCAAGCGGGTGGACAGTTACAGACCAATCACCCGACTCCCGTCTAGCTCCAAGGTGCTAGAAAAGGCTATGAATGTGGAAACCTTGACATTTCTGGACACCCATCAATTGCTTGACCCCGCTCAATATGTGTTTAGAGCAAACCATTGTACGGAGTCCGCACTGGTGGCCGCATCAGAGGAAATCAGAGTCAGGCAGAACAAGGGCGGCAGAGCTGCATTCAACAGTGGGTTGAGGTGGGAGATGCAAAATCCAGCTCCTTCTCCCTCCCCAGCGGGATGCCTCAGAGATCAGCACTCAGCCCCACACTTTTCAATGTGTACATCACCCCCCTGGTGAAGCTTATTCTGACTTTCGGCCTGACCGTAGTATCTTATGCGGATGACACTCAGATGGTGGTGTCCGTTTCATCCCAGTTTGAAAAGGATGCCAACAATTTCTGCAACTGTATGGCCAAAGTTGCAAGCTGGATGGAGGAGAATTGTCTTAAATTAAATTTGAAAAAACGGAGGTTCCTTTTAGAATGGATCCTGGTGGCCTCGGGAGCTGGGAGACCTGTCCAAGCCTGTGCAGAAGGCAAAAAACTTGCGAGTCATCTTTGACACCAAACTATGTTTCGATGCTCAGATCAATGCAGTGACCACGGGGGGATACTTTATGCTTTGGGTTCTCCAAAAAATTCTGACGTTCATCCCAACGGATTTACAGAAGACCGTAATGTTGGCCCTTATAGGATCCAAATTGGATTTCTGCAAAGCCCTTTATCTGGGCACTTCGAAATATCTGCTCAAAAAATTGCTGTCCATACGGAAAGCAGTGGCCAGAACCCTCCTGAACATCCCCAAGTTCAAACCAGTATCTCACCTGCTACATGGCCTTCATTGGGTACCGGTGGAGAAGAGAATTTAATTTTAGTCTCTGTGTCTAATACATAAGGCTCTTTATTGTACCGGTCCGCTCTATTTTCAAGAACATTTCACCTGGTATACGCCCAGTAGGACACTAAGATCGAGCTCTGCGCATGTGGTCCTGATTCCCAGAATCAAACAAGCAAACTGGGGCAGCAGAACACTGACCTTCCTGGGGGGGAAAGTTCTAGAACTCTCTTCCTCTTTCACTCCGGTCTGAATCTAGCTTGCCGTTATTCAGAAAGCAGGTAAAGACCTGGCTCTTTCCCGCTGGTAACAACTAAGTGACGTAGACATATCTCGGCTTGCTGCCATGTCCTCGGTCCTTGATCCACCTAGCACTAAGACACCTCCGGGTAATGGGCACTTTATAAAATCACCTCATTCATTCATGGTTTGACAAAAGTGTAGATTACTCCTTCTCCACTGTGGTCAAACTTCTCTGACAACAGACGGCGTACGGGCCATCGGAGGCTTGATTGCATGTCCTCCCACCATTTTTCAAATGCCTCCCACTGCCAGAAATTCCTGGCGGTAAGGGGCAATGAAAAGTGCCCATGGCAAGTGGGGCATTGCTTTTTTTCATTTTCAAAAAGAAAATCCAGCTTTGGGATTTTTTTTTTTAAATATAAACAATTGTAAGTTTGATGCAAGACTCTGTCGCGTTGACGGAGCAGTCCATCCACTTTCAATTCATTGACAGGAACTGCTGTGACAACAGTTCCTGTCAATGCTTGAAATGTCTGCTGAGCCATCGGATAATTCACAGTTTTGTGAGTGGCTACTTCATCAGGATAACAGAGTAGTATACTTCATAACCCTGGCAGAGGAAAGGCCGTCATCCAAAAATTAAATCGAGCTTAAAGACAGTCTAATACCAGCTCTCTCTTCTAAAGAAAAGCAAAACCGTTTCTTTCAGAAAGAAACTTCTGAACTGCTTTTCAAGCCCTTGTACTCTTGCATTTGGGTGATGGTACTGCCGTCCCCTAAAGCCTCTTTGATTCCACCCAAGCACCCCATAGGTGCACCCTACATGCCACTATATGTGCCATCCAGGAACTGAAGAAATGTAATTACATCAGCTTCCACACAGATTCCACTCCATTGGCTCTTCTTGTCAGCCCACACCATATTCAAAACTAGCTGATGATTACAAAGCAATCAAACCAGAACCCTGCTTATCTTGCAGACAAGCTCACCATCTCTGGTAGTTCTTGTCACACCCTCAGCCAGGACACCATCAGACTGTATACTAAATAATGTAAAAAAGAAAAACACAAGACAAAAGGTCTTTTCCATCTATGCATTCAGAATCTGAAACAACATCCCTGTATCCTTTAGGTCCACCCCAATACTGCTTCAAAACTAGGAAGGAGTAGATGGCTCCCTTTTTTAAAGAACACCAGGTCACATTGCAATAACCATCCACAACTCAACTTCCTCTCCTATTATTTGTCGACCTTATGCTTGCCTTTGACCATGTACAACGCTCAGCTGCTTTTGGCTAGGTTAGCATTATATAAATAACATGTACATTCATACTGTGAGAAAGTGGATAATTAGTTGGGGTAGATTGTAGTCCTCTAAAAGCAATAAAGCCACTATCCTTGTTAGGCCCGGGAAAGGGTTTGGTCCTTTAAACCGCATCCACGCTCAGAGAATTCTGCTCGCATGCTCAGATTTTCAAAATCCCATGCTTCATGACAAGCGTGGAAGGGGTTAAACCTGAGCTCAAGCCCTAGTAGCCATGGCACAGAGCAGACAGGCTTAACTTAAAAGAATTTAGATGTACCAAAACAGTTGAAAACATAATAAAAATCCCACTCCAATTTATAAAATTAGAGAATAATCTAGTGAACAAAATGATACTAAAACAACAAAAAATCCAATAAAGGGAACCGGAGATATGAATTTTTAAAGTTTGAAATAAAAATAGTGCCAAAAAAGCCTTAAGCGCCAACCGCAGAGGTGCCATCTCTAAGGATCCCGTCTACTCTGTTATGTTGATTTTGCTGTTCTTTGTTTTGACTTCTACCGTGAACCTTGCCCCCACTTCCCATCCACCCCCATGTACTTCTCTTAATGACTAAACGTTCACTCATACAGTAAATAAAATTAGTGTGACCAAATACCAGTGAAGCTTATTGGAATGTCCTTGCACTATTTATTTCAATAAAACTTAACTTACTAATTGTGCTTCTAGCGTGTTGTCCTACAGTCTCTGTTAGACTTGGGGTACACTTGAAGGTACAAACAAGTCTTTTCACCCTCCTGTGACTGTCTACCTGTATACTTGACTCTGCACGCACATGTAACACTCACTTTCAAGAGGTGTCTTGTCTCAAATGACTGCACGTAAAAATAGAGATAGTTTTAACGTTTTTCTGTCTTCCGCTCAGGTTTTATCAAAAGAAAAAGTTATATAACAATTGTAATTCTGAAATTAGCTTTGTGTGAGCTTCTATATTATAGCATTACTATAAGACAAAGTATGAGTTTAATTTAGGTAATTCTAGTACACAAAGTTAACTTGAATGAACCAATGCAGTTGGTCATAAGTAGTGCAGGAGAGTCCATGAGGCAGGGGGTAAATTCTGTTTCACAACTCATGCAGCAGTTTAGTTTCCATCAGCGTTTTAAGAATAATGTTGTTGGTCGACTAGGGTGTGAGCCCTGATCAAGCAGGAACCATAGTCCTTGTCAGGGTAAGGCATAAGGCACGGGGAAACCCCAAATTAACCTGTGCTCAACTCTCCAGTGGCACAGATCAGTCAAACTTAACTTAAAGGCAAAGTGTAAATTATTTGTGCAGCACTTCCAATAGTAACAAAATGACAACACACCACAAAAGGATTCCACACCAGTCTAGAACAATAGAGCAAAATTTAATAAATAAAACAAGACCATAATGACAAACATCCAGTAAGTAGAACCGGAGTTATGAATTTTTAAAGAGTTTAGGTTAAAATAACGCCAAACAGCATAAAGCGCCAACCGGGTATATCTGGTCTAAAGTTCAGGCTGACCACGGTGAGGTGCAGATTGGATACAGTCACCAGGTTAGGCCCTCTGAAGTTTTACCTTCTTAATTTCATACCAAGAGTCCTGTTTGCATTGGAAGAGTCAGCGAGGAGCACGGAGAGCGTCACAGGAGACTGCCGGCCCAGAGTACAGAACAGGCCAGGCATCGCAGGCTGGAGCTTCGCGTTGGCAGTCCCCAGGAATGGTCGGTGCTGCAGTGCGAAAGACGAGCTGCGGCAGCTTTGTGCTAAATCTTGTTGAAAGCAGGCCCTTTCACAGTCACGAAGAGCAAATAAGCGTGAATTTAGCACAGGTGATCCACACCAAAGGTTCAGGACCTGAGCAGCACCACTTGTGGTCAGGAAAGCACTGCAGCTGGTTCCAGGGGCTGGTGCAAGATGTTAGAGTGCCTTTTATGTCCCTGAGGTTCAGATCAGGAGGCCAGCAGACTAGCAGGCAGGCCGTCAAGGTGTGAAACAAACTGGCATGTCTTCGGCAGCATGATGCAATAATCTGCAAACCAGCATGCAACGCAGTATGGGGGATGTTGCATGTGGGGCCTGTTAGGGCGCTGAAAGCCAGCATGATGGTTCAGAGGCGGTGTGGGGACTTTGTGGTTCAGGCTGATTCAACTGCAGCAGGAGTCGCTTGGGAACTGGCCGATGGAAGGCAGTGGTCTCGGGCCTCGCAGTCCTGGGATGGGATGAAGGAAACCGACGAGTGGGATTCTAGCATTTTATGTTTGTTTTCCATGTCCACACCATAGCAGTAGCTACAGCAGCTGCAAAATTGACTGGCTTACATGGAGCAGTGTATGTTTCTCCCGGGGGAAAAGATAACAATGTGGAGAAAAGGCAGGACCCACAGTACAGTGGTGCAAACCTGGGCATATTGGCCTTGCAGAACCTCGTGAGGGGAGTCGTCTGCAAGTATACGGTCATCTTAAATCCATTGCTTCTCAGCTCTGGTTAGGAGCAAGTAGTATCCGCTCTTATCAGTTTCATATCTGTTACATCCTCTATTTGGGGACCATATAGGCCTCATTTACAAGCTCAGCAGGGGGTGACTATCTAAAATCAATTGACTAAGATCAAGTGGTGTTACTTCTTATCAAATTAATATCTGTTACGGCCTCTATCTGGGGACCATATCGGTTTAATTTACAATCACAAACGTTGGGGATCATGTACAGCACCCCGATATTTTAGAACAAAGAGCCTAGTTTGCGCTCCATAGAACAACATTTTTTATCTAGTATGGAAACATCAACTAATTTGCTGTCTTTTCATTGACAGTCATGGCACCAAAACGTGTGCGTTCATCCACCGACAACTGGACAACGCAGGAGGAACTTTGCTCTTTCAGCAGCTGTGGAAGGCGTTCAAATTCTGGGCACTGAAGAGGGTGTTGGCGGCCTCAGGGATAGAATAGCCAGCACGGGCAACACAGCATAGGAGGGTGCCCAAGCGGTACAAGGACGCCCTTCCACCGCCGGCATCAATGGTTGGAAATCAACCTCAGGCAAAGCACAGTGCGAAGGGTGAATCTGCAGGGCAAGTGGCACCTACTCCCCTGGTAAACTGGCACCACATTGCCAGTTTACAATACAAACGTGGGGATGGTGGGGCAAAGTAATGTGGTCATATTCCCAACGCTACAGGTTAAGGCTATATCCGCAGCTGTGACCCCCCCGCCACCACGCAAACAGCACCAACTGCATCCCTACCACCGAATGCGGGTGTGGTTAACCAAACAGTGGGGTGTGCGCCCTCACAGCTGCCCATGCCAGTATCAGGTACAGAACAAGTGGTGTTGGCTGGGATAGTGGTGGAGGGTAGTACTTCCAATGCCAAAGCTGCGCAATTTGGGCACAACCAGGGATGGGTATGCCCCCTGCTAAGGGTGGCAGAGCAAAGGCCTCATTCAACTCCAGCCCTTCCCTGTTCAGCAAGGTATTACCCACTGTGACTCCCTCATTGTCAATAGCATGGTAGATACTGGCAGAGACGAGTTACAAGATTTGCAAGGGGAGGTTCTGTGATGTGTTCGATCTAATTAATGTGAGTGTGATCCCCAGGAAAGGTAAATTGGGGAAGGATGGTGAACAGAAATCAAGGTATGGGTGGAGTGGTCCCTGAAGAACTGAGTGGTGGGCTTCTCCATTTATTCAGCTATCTTTACAGAGAAGTTCCCTCCTTTCGCACCACAGCTATTTGGGTACGTCTTTGCAACACAGTCTGACATCGTAATTCCAAGGCACAGCCTGGTTGCAATTTGACCCAAAACTTGGGCATATGAAGGCAATCATGCCTGAGGTGGCATGGGACCAGAGGGAGATTAATATTTGACATGCAGAATTCAACATGGGGTCCCCTTGAAGGAAGTACTCCCTGCCGGAGCCCTTTCGGGCAGAGAAAGGAGCAGGCGAAATGGAGTTCAGCGTGCTGGAAGTGCAACAAGATGGAGTGTCATAGCGGGTCGGCATGTACGTTTGAGCACTTATGCACATTTTGTGGCACCCTAAGCTCACCCCGGAACCAAGTGTTTTAAAAATCACAGAAGGGCAAGGGAGCAGCCTGTCCCCAAGCGGCACTAGCACCCACATTCAACTAGACATGGCCCGCTCCTCTATTTGCTTGCACATACTGGCACACTTATTGGGTAAACACAAAATTGGTCATGATGCAAATCTGCTTTATTATGGGTTTAGGGATGGATTCTGCATCCTGTCAAGTGCTGCACCTTCCTGAGACCCCCTGGGAATCAACAGTCAGTAGTGAGGCTGTCAGAGATAGCAAGGACAAAGATAATGAAGGAGGAGCATCCCCTTGGGTAGGCGGGGAGTGCGGGAAGCAGTGTTCTCAGCTTCGATTAGGGTTAGTAAGAGGCTCTCAGGAGCCACAATATGGTGGTCAGAGGTGATTCCGAGATAGGTTTGGTCTGGGGTCAAAGGGGGACACCCGCGAGGGCAATGAATAACTCTGTTAAGAAGCTTATTCAATCTGTGGAGAAGATATTGGTACCCTCTTCTATGAACATGACTCGGCATAAGTTGCTTCACAGCACATTTTGAGGATACCGGCGGAGGTAATCCAGCATTGAAAGGGAAGAGGGCAAGTTCACCAATAATTTCATTGCCTTGTGGGGAAGGACAAGATGCAGAGAAAAGGGGGTTACCCCAAATGTGGACTGATTTCATGGACTGATCCCTTGGTGGGGTAAGGATTTGAGTGCATGGGACAGGCAGGTTGGGGACTGACCTGCTGGTAGGCCTGGACTTTTCCATCCTAACCCTGAGATGCCTGGATGTTAATGTTGAAGTGGGGCTATGCTTGGTGTTAGGTACCCTGGCAGGGAGACATCACTATGTGGTGCCCTGGTGCTCTGTGTTGAGATCAAATGAAGGGTATTGCCCATCCCTCTGGGCAGAAGAGGAGTAGTACACTGTCTTTGATGTATATATGTATATGAAATTGTATATGGAATTGGGGCCTCCTGGCGCTGTTTCTAATAACACACAGCACATCCCAGGAGAGCATTCACACCGCTACTTTAAAAAGCAAGTGGCGCGAAAAACAGGTGTTTCCTGGTTGCGGAGAGGGCGGAATAGACTGACTTCAACAGAATAAGAGGGAGCGACAAGTAAGTCTTGCCGCAGCCTGTGGGCACTTGCTTTCTTCTTTTGAATGTAAAGCGTGGCTGCGGTGCATACTGTGTGCTTTTGTTTAAGTATTCATGTTAATTGCAGCGCCATCACAAGCTGCGATTAACATGAATACTTTAAACAAAAGCACACACTCTGCCCACAGCCATGCTTTAGTAGCAAAAGAAATTCAGCAAGTCTACAAACACAGCATGTAAAGCTCGCGCCGTGTTTGTAGACTTGCTGAATTTCTCTTCTTAACAGAGCTGGGCTACGGGGTGATTGTGTGATTTTGTTAAAGTTTTCAGGTTAATTGCAGCTCTAGACGGGCGCTGCGATTAACCTGAAATCTTTAACAAAGGCCCATAATCACCCCACACCTGCGCTCTATTAGGAAAAGAAATGCAGCAACTCTACAAACATGGACTGTAAAGCACACACCGTGTTTGTAGACTTGCTGAATTTCTCTTCTTAATAGATCTGGGCTGCGGGATCATTGTGTGACTTATAAACTTTTTTGTGCTTGGCATAGTGGGCCGCTGACTTGTATTTTCCTGTTTCTGCCATTGCATCCAGATATATGATACAACGAGTAGCATCATACCAACAATAAGTAGGACTATTGGCTTTGTAAGTGGTTGCTAGTTGCATAAGATAAATAAGCAGCAACCATGGCTTGTATAAATTAAATCCATCTGAATTTGAAAACAGCAAAACTCTCCAGCCATCTTTCTAGTTGTTATGAACCTGCCAATGACAGAGACTTGCTTGAGTGTCTGTTATGGTCCCGCTGGTATTATAGTTTTAACAACCCCTTTAGACAAAATGTGACATTTTAACAAGAAGCAGTTTGACTGTTAATGAGATTCCCTTTTTGTACTTGCATATACTAGGGCGAAAGGGGGTGATCTTCTGTACAAAATTCAGCTCTGAAGTTCATCAGGTTAAGCAGACTGTCTTGCGATAGTAGCTTGTCATACATCTAGTAGTGCAGCTTCCTTACTGTGGTTGGGACAGAAAAGTGACTGATGGGAATTCAACAGTTTGCTTGCCTCTAAATATTGTTCAAATTTTAGGGTGATTATTCTTTCCAGGTTTAATGGGGTCAGAAGAAGGAAGACAGGGGAAATGTATGTGGTATTTCTTGTTTTTTTTAATGTATGTGCTCATTATGGCAAGTCTGAAGAATAGACAAGATGAACCTTGACCCAGTGAAACACTGATGATGGTAACGGTAGTCTCGAGCAGTGGAGGAGCAGAGTTTTTTTTAGGGTCTTAATTATTGTTATTGTCTTGAGAAACTGACATCTAAAAAAGTGTGTTTTTTAAGCATGATGAGCTGTGACCTGAGCATTCCACAGGACTAGGTGATGTACCAGTGCAGTGATGGTGCAGGCTTTCACAGATCTCTTGTCAGCGTTGTTATCTTGGTCTAAGTTTGTATTTTTTCAAGGATTTGAAAGTGGCATGGCAGTTCAGTCATCACTTTTCTCACCTATAAAAGCCTCTAAGTGCACTGCCCAATCTAAGTCATCCCATTTCACTTCATCTGAAAGTTTTCTTATTAATTGCAGCTCCAGACGGGTGCTGCGATTAACCTGAAATCTTTAACAAAGGCCCACAATCACCCCACATCTGCGCTCTATTAAGAAAAGAAATGCAGCAACTCTACAAACATGGTGTGTAAAGCATATAGAGCTGGGCTGCGGTGCTTGGAATAGTGTGTCGCCCGACTAGTATTTTCCTGTTTCTGTTATTGCATCCAGATATTTGATACAACAAGTAGCATCATACCTACAACAAGTTGGACTATTGGCTTTATCAGTGGTTGTTAGTTGCATAAGATAAATAAGCAGCAACTATGGCTTGCATATATTATTGAAAAAGCTTCCACTTGAAAACCTGGTGGCACCTCGACAATGTTGCTGCCCCTGAGTTTCTAAAAGAGAAGGGAAGCAAGTGTTAGTGAAGAAGATACTCCTGACAGATGGATCAGTAATTTACACATTTTCAGCTGCCATCGGCTTGGACCTGCATCTTGGCAAGATTAAAACTCTTGGCAAGGCCTAACCAGCCTTCCACCCTTCGTAGTTTGTTCAGGTGAGCACAGTTACATAGAGCGAGCGTTTAGAAATGACAAGATGGTGAAAAATGCTCCATATGGAACCCCCAACGTCGATATGCAGAGACGCTACTTCTGAAGCATTGCCATACCACACTCGCTGTCTTCTCTGACATATCTTTTGTCCTTTTTTCTTCCACTCTTTTTTCTCTTCCTTATATCAGTCCCACTCCACGTTTACCCACTTTTCTCCCCCATCCCATTCGTGTTTCCATGTCCCTCTCACTGCCTGTTCTTTGCTTTCTCTCTTACCATTTTCCATTCTGCCTCCCAGTTCTTCAAAGCCTCTGGCTGCCTTTCTCTTTCCATCCCTCTCTTACCAATTTCTCCATTTCTCGTCTTTGTGCCCTGGCTTTTTTTCTACTTTGTTCCTCACTCCCCCTTTCTCTGCCACTAAATCCTATTTCTCACTAGTCTCCTCTCCTTTTCCTTCTGGGTGCTATGCTACAATTTTGAAAACACATACCACTATCCCTGAATATTAGATGGAAGCACATTTAGAATTTGGACCAGTGTGCCTCTGCAGTGTTGGTGACCTGCCCAAAAAGGACATGAAAAATCTGAAATTGGACCATAAATCCAAAGCTGCTCTGATCAGGGGCCCCAGATATAAGTTTGGCACAGGGCCCTCAAAATCTTTAAGATGTCCCTGTGCACTTGTTAAAGTTTTCATGTTAATCTCAGCACCCATCATGAGCTGCAATGAACACGAAAACCTTAACAAATGCACACAATCACCCTGCAGCCCAGCCCTAATAAGAAAAGAAATGCGGCAACATAGCTGTCAAGGTTTCAAATTGCAATGTGGGAAGTTTTCATAATCTCACTCTAATTATTAGTGCCATTTGAACTTGTTTTGAACACCATTATTTGACGCCTGGTGTAACAATGTTTGTTGGCGCCCCATTGACCACCTCCGCCACAGATACTCTCATTACCAACCTTTAACAGTGCCCTCAAGTCCATAACTCCTCTCTCTTTCATATTTATTTTGTTTAATAGCGCCATTCATACCAGTGTAAGGTGTTAAGCACTTTACATAGCATACACATTACACAGAGACACTGAATCATAGTGTGTAAATCAATGTATAGGAAATGTTACATCAGACAGAAGAATACAATTTGTAGAATGATTCAGAAAAGGGGGTGGTGATGAACAGAGTGTCTGAATTAAGCACATCACTCTTACCCAGTCCAAAGATCAGGGCTTGATCCATCACCGTTTTTTAGCTCACTGCACCATCCCAGCTCAGAACCTGGCTACATACAAATTAGTCTGTCCCTGGCCCAGTGCATCATGGGAACAGGGCAGACCAGACTACCAAGCCAATTCTTATACTGGGAAGGAAACAAGCTACTGGGGACCAGTTTCTGGCATTTCAGCCATCTTCGGCCCGGCTTGCTTGAATCCTGATGGTGCAATGAGCAAGGGACTCACATCTGAGTATACCCTTCCACGCTTATGGTGGACAGAATTATTCAGAAAAGGGGGTGGTGATGAACAGAGTGTCTGAATTAAGCAGACCACTCTTACCCAGTCCAAAGATCAGGGCTTGATCCATCACCGTTTTTTAGCTCACTGCACCATCCCAGCTCAGAACCTGGCTACATGCAAATTAGTCTGTCCCTGGCCCAGTGCATCATGGGAACAGGGCAGACCAAACTACCAAGCCAATTCTTATACTGGGAAGGAAACAAGCTGAAAGAGCAAAGTTTTCTGAATCGTTTTTGGCCACCATAGGTGTGGCAGGGTATACTCAGACATGAGTCCCTTTCTCACTGCACCGTCAGGATTCAAGCAAGCCGGGCCGAAGATGGCTGAAATGCCAGAAAACGGTCCCCGGTAGCTTGTCTCCTTTCTGGTGAAGAATTGGCTTGGTAGTTTAGTCTGCCCTGTTCCCATGATGCACTGGGCCAGGGACAGACTGATTTGCATATAGCCAGGTTCTGCGCTGGGATGGTGCAATGAGATAAATAACGGTGATGGATCAAGCCCTGATCTTTGGACTGGGTAAGAGTGGTCTGCTTAATTCAGACGCTCTGTTCATCACCACCCCCTTTTCTGAATCGTACAATTTGTAGAAGGCACAAGTCATCCATACTGGTAGACAGTATCGTTTAAAAGTTCTTGGTCTGAAGAAGCACACACTGAGAATTTAAAACGTAACACTGTGGCTTTACTGATAAGAATTAATTTCTACCCAAGTAAAACCTTTTTGCAACGTTAGGATAATGAAAGACTGGGGGGAAAATTCATAATGTTCGAATCTATACCTCACAGTTTGCATACAGCTCTTTCATATTTAATAGCTCACTGTTCTATATTAGGATTTTAAACTTGTAAGTGATTCCCCTTGGTTAGTCAGGGTCTGTTGCTCCCCGCGGCTTGCCTTTCTCCGCCGGCGTCGCTGACCGGCTCCGCAGCTTGGCTTGTCTAAGCGTTGCGGCGGTTGTTCCGTTCCGTAGGGGCTTGCCTAGCCTTGCCTTGTTTTGCCTAACCAAGATGGTTGCCGCTGCTTCGCCCCTGCTTAAGATGGCCGCTTCCGCGCTATCTCCTTCCTTCCCCCGTGACCCGTAGCGGGGCGGCTTGGTGGTCTCTCAATACCTCGCGTTTGGGGGTGTGCCCGCGTGGGGGTCCACATGCAGCTTTTATGGCGTTTGCCTCGGAGCGCTCTTACTTGGTCGCTTTGTGATCCGCGTCTCCCGCGTCTCGGGTCCTCCTCTAGGCTCTCGCCGCCATCTTGCGCTTCCCTCTTCCTTTCCTCTGCCAATCTCCTTTTTGCTTCGGTTTGCCTTCCCAGCGGGTGTAACCGGTTCGTGATACTTCTGGCGGGTGCCCCTTATGCTTATGCACTCCTCCTTATGTTTTTTGTCTCGCTTGTTGGCGTTTACTTCTCCTGCTCGCCGTTCGTTTGACTTGGGGGTCGGGAGCTCCGGACTTAGGTCTGCTGCCTCCTTGCCATCCAAGCCACGCTGACTAACCAAGGGGAATCACAGGCGAAGGCAGCGGCCATCTTGGGAGGGGCAGAGAAAGTAAACAAACAAGGCCCTCGCGAGGGGCGAAACGACACGGCACCCAGACCCAATCGGCAAACGTCAGGCTAAACGTGACAAACGACGGCAGAGGCGCAAGCCCTTTCCTAACCGAAGAAGATCAGGTGCACAAGCCAGCGACCGGGAAGCAGTGACGAAGGGGGCGGCCATCTTGGGCAGGTCGCTGAGAAAGTAAACACACGGCCATTTTTAGAGTCAGGAACCAAGCGTAAAAACAGCGTGCAACGCAACAACACCCCACGCAAGGAAGAGGCAGCTCTACACAAGGAAACAAAGCGGACAAGTAGGCAGAGACTGGGGGAAGCGATAACACAAAGCGAGGCGCAAACAACAAGCCGCCAAAACAGAGGCGGCAAACCAAGCCGCAGCAAGGCAGAAGGCGCGGTCAGAGGAGGGCCAGCAAGCAGGAGACCACACCCAACTACGAACAGCGAGGCCTCCGCACCACTCCAGCAACAACTACAGAGTGGGAAGAAGTTAAGACCGGGGGGGGCACAAAGAGGGGAAAGACGCATAAGGGGGTGATACCGCAAGAGGCTGGCGGAATCCAGGACCAAGACCAGAGTGGTCAAGTGGCCACCCAGATTCAGGGACAGCAACATAATAACAGCATCAACCCCAAGCAACAAGGAAGATAAAGGACAAAAAAAAAGAACCCACAAAACAACAACTAACAGAAGGAAGACCCCAAACACACCAGGTCAGAAGAGGCTTTGACACCATGGCGGAAAGAGATGGCAAACAGATCACAAATGACCAAAAAAAGAGCAAAAACAACATAACTGCCTCACCCGCAAAGGAGCGAGGAGACCAAAGCAACGAAACTACCACACTGGACACACTACTGAGGAAGATAACAGAAGGCAACGATCTAGCTAAGGCCACAAAAAAGACAGTGGACAATATCCAGATGGAATTGATAGCAATCAGAGCTGAGCAAAGCAGAGCTAACGGCAGAATTGACGAGGCGGAAAAAAGGATAAGCCAGCTTGAAGACCGCGCCAATATAACCCATAAAGACCTAGGCTTAGTAATAAAGAGAACCACAGCGCTACAGAGATCGATGGCAGAGCAAGAAGATAGAAGCCGCAAAGGGAATATAAGACTCCTAGGAGTGCCCGAAGACGAGGAGGACACCCCAGGAGCATGTGCCCTGATGCTGGAAAACATAATCCCCAAACTGACCGGTCTCAATTTTGACAAACCGTTCGAAAATCGTCAAAGCTTACCGCACACCAGCAAAGAAACTAGCGAACAGCAACACTCCAAGACCAATTATATGCAAACCATTAAGAGACAATCATACAGACGCAATCTTCGCCGTGGCCAGGAGGGGCAAGCCAATGTTGATTAATGGAAAGAAGGTAACGGTTACCCAAGACTTCTCCAGGGTAACAGTGGAGGTGAGGAAAGGCTTCCTAGCACAGCGAGAGACCCTGCGCAAAAACAACATCACTTTCACCTTCGCTGGGCCTGCTAGAATGAGGATTACGGACAGACATGGAAGCAAAATATTCGATGATCCCAACGAACTACACAGATACCTGCAGGGCCCAGCTCCGGAAGACATGGAGCATCAAAGCCCAGGAGCAAAGAGAAGAGCTTCCTCAGACGGAGCAGAAGGGGAGGACATATGATGGCCCTTTCCCAACACGAACTCAAACGAACTTAGCTACCTCAAACAAATGCAACAATGCAACCATACCTACCTCAACCGCCGAGAACAGCGAAGCGACGGAGAAGGAGCAACAATAACAACCATATCCTTCTTTCCTCGATAGCTTCTGCACTCTCCCACCTTTCTAGGCGGGAAACCAACTCAGCGAAGGGACTATGCAAGGACTTGGGGGGGGGAGGGAGTGTGAGGACCCTTGCTGTCGCACACCCGATTTTCTACAGGCGGGGGGAGGGGGGGCGGGGGGAGGACAGGGGGGGAGACGGGACAGGTGGACAGAGAGGCAGATGAGACAGCAGGCATTTGTGTAACTATAACTTCTTTTTACTTCCCTTGCTATATCTTTTCCTTACCTATCACCCCATTTCACACATCCCAGCTCCCGGGGGGGGGGGCCACAGGACACACCACGGAATGTGGACTTGCATTTCAGAAAAAGACCACAAAGAAGATAGAAACACCAGCGACAACACAGCACCTCCATGACAGTCCCAACAAGGGCTAGCCTAACCACGAACTTGAAGGTGGTGTCCATGAACGTTAAAGGCCTGAACCATCCAATCAAACGCAGGAAAGTACTAGAGCACCTGGCCAAACTAAAGGGGGACATATACACTGCAAGAGACTAAACTCTCAGAGGATGAAGCAAAGCTACTCAAAGCGAGATGGATAGGGGAAGTCCTATGCTCACCAGCGAAGGGGAGGAAAAGGGGAGTAATAACCATCCTGAGCAAAAGGGCAAACCTGACCGTACAAACGACAAACGCAGACAACGATGGCCGCATGCTGATAACAAGCGACCAGAAGGGTAACGATCAAATACATGTAGCCAACATCTACGGACCAAATTCTGAAGACAAACAGTTCTGGGAAGTGGTAGATAGCAAGCTAAATGACATACCGGAGGAAGACCTCCTGCTTGTAGCAGGGGACATGAACAAGACGATGGACCAGGCTACGGACAGGCACCCAATCAGACCAAGCCACAACTCCCATAACAACAACACCCTGAAAGACCTAAGCATCAAACACCACCTAGCAGACCTATGAGGCTACAGCACCCAACGGCGCGGGAGCACACCTTCTACTCGCACCCGCACAATTCCTACAGCAGGATTGATTACATACTGATGTCCAACAACCACACGCACCTAATAGAAGAAACGGAAATAGCTCCAATAACGATCTCCGACCACGCGCACATATCGCTTGCTCTAAGCGGCAAACATAACGAGAACCCAACGAGAAGATGGAGACTGAATGACGACATCCTACAGAACAAAGGGAACGTGAAAGAAATAGAGGAAGCACTAAGGAACTACCTTGAATACAACGACAACGGTGAAGTAGGGAAAGGTACCATTTGGGACGCCCTCAAAGCGACACTAAGAGGCAAAATGATCAACATCAAATCAAGAATGAACAGAAGCAAGAACAAAAAAATATCAGAGATAGAAGAGGAGATAGCAGCACTGGAAAGGGGTCACTGCGCAAACATAGCAGACAAAAACACACTCACCACGCTCACAAAAAAGAAATACGAACTGAACAAGATTCTGAGCGAACGAGCGGGCTCTTGGCTGACAAAATTCAAATCTGTGAACTTATGTAGAGCCAACAAAGCAGGGAAACAGCTGGCATCCTATCTAAAAGCAAAGCAGAGGCAGCACACAATTGCAGCGATAACAGACAAAACAAACAAATCGCAAACAACAAACAAAGGAACACTGGAAGTCTTCAGACAGTTCTACCAGGAACTGTATTCCGAAGATAAAAACCTGAGCAAAGACGGAGGACTCGCCCTCTTAAAGGACACTACCCTGCCAGAACTCAAAGAGGAGGAGAGAACCTCGCTCGAAGCAGATATAACGGAAGGAGAAATCGAAGCTGCAATCAGCCAGCTAAAATCGAACAAAGCGCCAGGACCGGACGGATACACCTCCATGTTCTACAAAACCTTCAGCCACCACATAAAAAAGCTACTGTCAGAAACCTACTCAGCCTGCATCCACAACGGAAAGATGACAGAGTCAATGAGCGAAGCCAACATCACAATAATCCCCAAGGAGGGGAAAGACCATCAGTACCCGCAGAACTACAGACCCATCTCACTGATAAATGTTGACTGCAAAATCTACGCGAAGATACTGGCCAACAGACTAAACAAAGTCCTACCAGACATCATCCACAACTCACAAGTAGGGTATATCAAAAACAGACTATCGCAAGACAACACAAGGCTACTATGCCACCTAATCAACCATACCACACAGAGCAGCGAACAAGCAGTCATGATAGCGCTAGACGCAGAGAAGGCTTTCGACAGAGTCTCATGGCCATTCCTTAGGAACTGCATGGCAAGATTCGGTCTAGGGAAGAAATACATAGCAATGGTGAAGGCCCTATAAAACAAACCCAAAGCAAAAATAGTGGTGAACGGAAGCACATCCGAGACGCTCACACTAGAAAGAGGCACCAGACAAGGATGCCCACTATCACCGGGCCTCTTCCTGCTAGCACTAGAACCACTACTAGCAAAAATCAGAGACAACAAGGGGATAACATGCGTAAAGGTCAAAGAGAAGACCGTTAAACTAGCGGTATACGCTGACGACATCCTCATCACGACCACAAGCCCGGCTACGTCAATAACAGCGCTCATGGATACAATAGGAGAATACGCAGCAGCATCAGGGTACAAACTCAACAAAGATAAATCGGAATGCAAACCAATGAACGTCCACACTACAAGAGACGTCCTCGGGGACTCGGGCCTGGCCTGGCAGACAAAACCACTCAAAGACCTAGGGCTGCTTTTTGGAAAAGACCTAACATCCACGCTACAACATAATGAGGACTCACTGCTGAAAAAAATAAAAGAAAGACTGGAACTATGGTCACCAAAATACATCAGCTGGTGGGGAAGAATAGAAACGATCAAAATGATGCTAACGCCGGCGATAAACTACACGCTAAACATGCTACCACTCCCAATGACAGAATGCTTCCACAAGAGACTGGACAAACTGATCAACACCTTCCTATGGAGAAACAAAAGACCCAGAATCAGCCTACTCAAACTGAGACTGACCAAAGAACTCGGAGGCCTCAACCTGACAAACTTTAAAACATACCAAACAGCATGCCTGGCAAGACAAGGGATGGCCTGGATAGATGACACCCAAACTTACAAACCAGTCTGGTTAGAGGTGGAGAAGGACCTCCTTGGAGGCCTCAACCCAACAGCTCTGTTGACAACAAACAGGCACCCCCATAGGTCCAACCCAATACTGAAATACACCAGGGAAGCGTTGATGAAAATAGACAGGAGAATGATGCAGAAGCTGAGAGGCACAACATGGGAATCGATCTGGTTCAACACAAAAGTAACATACCAAGGGGCAACAATGAACAACGACACATGGATTAACAAAGGAATCAGCCTCCCCAAACAGATGGAAATGAAGGGGAAGCCGCTGACATTTCAAAACCTACAACAACTACATCGCCTCCCAAATCAAGAGCTCTACAACTTCCTCAAGATCAAAACTGCCATAACCAGAGCAAACCTACACAGAGAAGAACCAGGCATAATCAAATACATGCAAACCCTAAACCTAGCAGGTCACCAAACTGCAAAGATCTATAAGCTACTCAGCCCATCCACACTGTCGCAAAACATGAAAACGACAATCTCATTGGAAACACTTCTAGGCAGACAGCTAAATGAAAAAGAGCGGGCGAGAATGTGGAGCTCGGCAACAACAAACAAAGTTACCCCACAACTAGCACAAACAAAATACTGGCTCCTCCACAGAGCCTACTGGACCCCATCCAGGCTCCACAAGGTCGGAATTGCAGAGTCAAGCAACTGCTGGAACTGTCAAAAGGAGGAAGGCACCCTTGAGCACCTCATTTTCAAATGCGTGAAAGTCAAGAAGTTCTGGGTGCAGATCAATGCATTCCTAAACGACATGCTCAAAGCAGACCTAACAATCAACTATGCAAGCCTCGCAACAGAACACCTGACCGCAAACCTAAACAACAGAGAAGAAAGAGACCTACTGGACCTGCTACTCACAGCAGCCCTAAAAATAATCCTGACGAACTGGAAGAACACTGCCAAAGCAAACTTTAAAACATGGATCAATTGGGTCACCTTCCTGAGAGGAGCAGACAACATCACAGGCAACTTTTCCAAGGAGCACAACGCCAAAGTACACATGTGGGGCCCACTCGACGAGCACCTGAAGAAAACGCAGTAAAACTCCCCCCCCCCCCTCTCTTTTCTTTCCTTTTCTCCTCCTCTCTCCCCTCTGAGAGCCAAGGGAAAGCGAGCACAATGTACTGTATAATACAAGAAATGCCAAATGTATATTCCACTTATATTTTTTATCAATAAAAATGTATTAAATAAAAAAAAAAGGATTTAAACTTGTAAACTGCAAGAATGAAAAGGGGCTCTCTGACAGAAGCAGTAACACACTGACCTACTTACATTGCATGCAATTTGTGATGTGCATGGTTCACCTGCTTTACATCAGGCATTTTAACCTCCAGCTCAACTTTATGATGAGTCAAAACTTCCACTAGATGAAACTCAGATCTCTCTGCAGCGGGCCCATCAATCTCCAGAGTTATCTTGACATTTTTATGGTTCCCTGAAAATTGCTAGAGGCAAGGAACACAGCAGCAGGTGCTTTTAAAACTGTATTGTACTTGAAAACAAGGCACCCTTCCAAAGATAGCAACCGGAAACATATAAATATCAGAAATACCACCCCTCTCACCTCCTTTGGAATTCATGAGGGATTATTTTAAAACACTGAAAAGTTTGTCATTACACATGCAATTTGGTGTCATCAATGTTTAATAGAGGCACTGAAATGTATTTTAAATGCATGGCTGCAAGCATGTTTTCTTTAGCTGAAGTTAAACATTCAAACATAGTTCTGTTGCAAAAGCTTGCTTTTATTTCATCTGCAACTATTTTTGAGAGGTTTTAGCCTTTCAAAGACCGCCTCAATCACTTATGTCATTCTCCAAGCAGAAACCCTAGTAAAATGCAGGTTGTATCGTCCCTTCTTGCCAAGTACTATTAATGTTGTAAATTAAATTGTCAAAACTCATAAATTACCAGACCTGAGCGCCCAACTCAACAAAGTGAGCTCTTCCTTTCAGCATGGCTCTGGAGGCAGTCACATCTTTTCATCTCCTGCCTCTCTCTTTAGAGAGGACTATGCAACCTCCTCTGCTCTCCCAATAGTCACGCATAAGGTCATGCAGTGGTGTGCAAATAAATATAATTGTAGCTGTGCCTAACTAGTGAGTTCCTGTCTGCAAATGGATACATTCACATGACGCCATTATCACATGATGCTGCCGGCTCGGCCTGCGTGACTCTCAGCAGCAATATGCAGCCAGCCCAAGTCAAGTGGAGAAGGCAGTATTGATCCCAAGTTTTCTGGTACCACAATGTGCAATTTAACTCAAACACTAAGGGCCTGATTCTGATGCAGTTAGGAAAGCATTCCCATCTAGGGCCTTATTCTGATGCGGTTAGGAAGGCCTACTAATGGCATTTGCTCCTTCCAAATCGGAACGGGAACGTGTCTTCCAGACCCAGGGCCCAGTTATGATGCGGTTAGGAACATATGCTCCCATTGAAGTCAATGGGAGTCCAACCAAATCTTTTTATTTTTTATTTTTATTTATTGCGATTTTCTGTAGGTCAAACATTACCCGAAAGTGTCAGAGCGCTTTACAAAAGAACAAGTTGCGTTACATAAGGACTTTGGATTACATATTACAAAGATACAAACAGAAAAAAATTGCAAATGTACAAGGTGTAAAGTCACTCAAGAAAGAGATAAAAACTGGAAAAAACTGCACATGTACAAGTTGAAGTTCACTCAAGGAAGAGATACAAACAGATAAAACTCTAAAATCACATAGGAATGGTAGTAAGAACAAAAGTCTACTACATATACTAGTGGTTAGAGTTCTATATATACAAATAGTAAATTCACACAGGATTACATTTTACAGCAATTAGGCTTGGACAATTATATAATTTACATATACATATAAATTTAAGGCCATCCAGCAAAAAGAGAAAAACGATCAAGGATCATCAGGAGGAGTCGTGAGGGAAGAAGGAAAGGAACAAAGGTCAGAAAAAATGGCGGGTCTGGGTCGTGGGTATAGACGGAGACCATCTAAAAAAAAAAAAGAAAAAAAAGCGGGAAGCACAAAAGTCACCAAAGTCAATAATCCAGAAGAAGAACACTGAGAACAGGATTCCATTGAGTAGAGTCAGAGGAGGGACGCAGCATAGGATTCCCTGGCGAGGGACTGGCTGTTGAGCTGGTCCGGAGTTATCAGGAGGCATTATGTCCTCCGCAGGAGCCATTTTGGAGTCAGGCAGCGCAGATTTCAGAGTGCGGGGCGTTGGTATACAAACATTGTTCTGCATGTCTCGCCCGTTTCTGCTTGTATCCCACCTGAGGGCTCCCTCACAGGCCCCTGCGTGTTCTTCCTCCGGCTACGATAGCCCGGGGCCCTCGTCCCTCAGCCACGTTCGCCGCACATAACACCCCAGGTTCCCAGCAGAACAGGCAGCTCCATACATCATCATGCTTGTGGCCCAGTCGTTCCACTTCTGTCTAGTGCTGCAAGCCTCTTCCGGCGCCAATCGTATTTGGAAGCATCCGGATGCATCGTACTCAGTCGGTCGGACTCTCCCGATCTGAGTGGGTCGGAAACCATTTCCAAACCGATTTGGTCAGGAAGCTTTCCAACCAGCATCAGATTCAGGCCCATAGTCTACATGTCCTGTTCGTTGTTTGTCTGTATGGTATTTGAATTTAAATGGTCCGGTGTGAGTACCCACAAAGACAAAGTAATTTTGTTTACGCTCCTCGTTGGATTGGGGGTTGCTGGGTAAATAATATTCACATTCTGCACCCCTTTTCTTTTGCAGGTTTGTGAGACCATACTACGAATACAATTGCACAGGCAGAACAAACAGGTATTTGTTTGGTAGAGTTAAACTGGTGCATCTTGTACATGGTAGTATAACACCATACCTTACCCATGTTTTATTCTGTTGCAGGTTTCGCAGACAGCACCACACACATTTATACGGGCATACGTGAGTACAAGCAGAACAGGTAATTGTTTTTGGTAGAGTTAAACTGGTGAATCTTGTACATTGTAGTATAACAACATACCTTCCATTTGTTTTCTTCTATTGCAGGTTTCGCAGACAGCACCACCCATATTTACACGGGCATACATGAGTACATGCCGAACAAATAGGTAATTGTTTGGCAGAGTTAAACTAGTGCATCTTGTACACTGTAGTATAACAACATACCTTACCCATGTTTTCTTCTGTTCCAGGTTTTGCAGACAGCACCACATACATTTAAAGAGGCATACTTGAGTACAAGCAGATCAAACAGGTAATTGTTTGGTAGAGTTAAACTGGTGCATCTTGTACATTGTAGTATAACAACATACCTTAAACATGTTTTCTTCTGTTGAGGGTTTTGCAGACAGTACCGCAGTTATTTGAACGGGCGTACATGAGTACAAGCAGAACAGGTAATTGTGTTCGTAGAGTTGCCTTATGGTGCACATGCTATATTGCTGTATCACAATGTGATGTAACAATCTTTGCTTCTATTGCAGGCTGTACGGAGAGGGCAACATATACGTTGAGAAGGGCAGGGCAGAGAACAGAAAAATCCAGGTAATTACACTCTATGTTTTGCCGGCGATGCCTCAGTACTATGTGACAGATAGCATTTATGAGCATAGCATTTATGAGCATAGCATTTATGAGCATAGGCATCAACTTTAGCCATGTTCCTTTACTTTGCAGGCTTTGTGGCACAACACAATGAAGCCGGTTGCACAAAAATGTTTAAGCACAAAGCTGTAACTTCTGCAGAGTGTGGTGCTTCACCACAAAGGAAGAAATGTTGCCTTGTATTCAAGGAAGAGTGGATGAAAGAAATTGTGGAGGCTGAGACACAGAAATCATGAAGTAAGGTTTGCGTGCAACTTGGGGAACTATTTAAATTAAAGTCCAGAGGAGGGCTTGATTTGCAAAGCATGTGCCAAAGCCAAGATTGTTGGGGACTTTTATACAGGAAAGAAATGGAGTAATGGCTGGAAACTGGATTACATGAAACACCATCTAATTAGCAACGTTCACAAGTCTGCCTTGGTGATACTGAGAAACAGAAGTGCTGCTGCCAGGTTTGGTTATGGAGTGCGGACAATGCTGACAGAAACTGCCATTGACAAAGTAAACAGAATAGAAGTGGTTGAATGACAAAGATCCCTGCCTGGGGAGATAAAGATTCTCATGAACAACGTGTTGCTGGCAGTCAAGATGAATACTTCAATGTTGTCTGTCCAAGACATCCAGGAACACCTAGCGTTTTATGTGAAGATACCAGACAGCTGGAGGAGCAAGAACTATGCCTTTGAGTTCCTTGAGGCCATCAATAGCGTGATACACTGTGAAGGTATGGCAGAACTTTGTAACGCTTTGTATCACACATTGATAAGAGCACAGATATTTCTGTTACAAATATGTTCATCCTGTATTTCAAGTTCCGACCTGTAACACCAATAGAGCACAAAACACTGTTTGGGGGCAAAGTGAAGCTGATTAGTTGTGATGCTAAGGCTATCACTACTGCTGTGAAAGAATTCTATGCTGCCAATGAACTGGACCTTATGAAAATGGTCCTGTTGACATCCAATGGTGCGTCCGTGATGCTGGGTAAAAATATTGGTGTTGCTACTCGCCTCAAACAATCTATTCCTCATCTAGTTGAGCAGCATTGTGTTGCCCAGCGGGAAGATTTGGGAGTTGATGATACATTTAAGAGGGTTCCAGTGATTAAAGAGATGGAGACATTATTGAGGACTGTCTACACTGTGTTCTCCAGATCTCCTTCAAGGAAGACCAAGCTGGATGAAATCGCATCGGTCACTGAATGTGAAGTGCCTCTTTTCGACCATTGAATGAAGCCCGGTGGCTTTTAAGGCATTTTGCAGTTGGTGCACTAATTCGGAATTACGAGGCTGTTAAGTCCTTTGAGCATGAGAAAGTTGAGGAGAATGATCCAGTTGCTAAATATTGTTACAAAAAACTATCAAACTCAAACTACCATATTTCCTGTGCATTACTTAATGACATTCTGGGTGAATTTGCATCTTTGTGCAAACTGTTCCAAAAAAGTTATTTGACTACTGTTGAAGCTGTACAGTATGCAAGAGCAAAGATTGGCCAAATTAAGGAACAGTCAGCCTGATTCATCAATCTCCCGTTTTGCGAGGCCCTAATAGTGAATCATAGCGAATCGCTATTAAGGACTCTCAAAACGGGATTCATGTAGGATTAGCAAATTTTTTTGCGATTCCTACTGATTCCTTATTTGCGATTAGCAAATTGCTAATCGCAAATAAGGAAAAACTCCCCATTCATTCCTATGGGCTAAAAGGCCCATAGGAATGAATGGGGAGTATTCCTTATTTGCGATTAGCAATTTGCTAATCGCAAATAAGATTGCGATTTGAAGGGTGCCAGGGGTGTCCAAAGGACACCCTGTAGCACCCCTCAAATGACATTTGACACAGATGTTGCACACACACATGTCCAAAGGACATGTGTGTGTGTAACATGCAACTCAGAAAAATGCATTTAAATGCATTTTTCTGAGTTTTCGCAATTTACCGCGAGGTTTGACCTCGCGGTAAATTGCGGCCAGAAATTGCGAATTCGCAAAAGAAATGTGGATGATGAATTACATTTAAGGAATCTCAAATAGAGATTCCTTAAATGTAATCCATCGCAAATTTGCGAAAACGCAATTACCGATTTTTGCATTTGGGATGATGAATCCCAAATGCAAAAATCTCACTCGCAAAGGGCCAGATTCTCAGAATCTGTACCTTTGCGAGCCGATTTGGCCTTGATGAATAAGGCTGAGTATTTGGGGGACACTGTCTTTTGGAGCAGCACAGTAAGAAATCTGATGGTGTTGTACAAGGAAAGGCATTAGTTTGACAGTGGACCTGTTTTGTCTTTTGTTTCCCCTCTTTGTAAGAACATGCAAAAAAGGTTCCCAGAAGATTAACTGAAAGAATGGGCAAGTTTTGAATTCCAGGCAATTTCAATACAATCACATTTTGATTTTGGGAGTTAGAATAAACTAAGACTTGTTGAAAAGTATAAAAATGCCTCGGTCCTGAGTGATTGTGAAACATCGGAAGATGTTGTTCGAGAGAATATAAATATGTGGTGGTGGAACATGTAAATGGTGGGCTATTTACCACCTTTCAAGACATGGTTAATTTCACTGTACACAATGCACCTCATTATAGTGTGGTGTCTCAGTTTGTTCATGTCTGCGCAAAATTTCAAGCATCTAGTGCAGATTGTGAACCAGGATTCAGCCTCATGAACACTATCAAGAGTAAATCAAGAAATAGACTACCGCAGAAGCATTTGGATATGCTGATGAGGACAAAGGCCTACCTCCTGAATGGGAAAGTTGATATCAACAGAGTTTATCAGCACTGGAAAAATGGCAAGGATCGACGTGAGAAGCAAAAATGACACCCGTCTAGTGATGGCACTTGACTAGTGTGAACGGCCCTCTCCCACAGTCCATGTTTGCCTGGATGTCACACATTTCACAAACTATCTCTTACAGGAGAGCCCGACATTACTCAGTAGCTTGCACATCATATTGTAAATATGTTATGTGATTTTGTAACTTATTGTGTATATGTAATCTTGTATAGGCTCTCAACATTTCCCCACCCAATGAACAGTGCTCCAGTTAAGAATCTTTAGTAACATCCTATGATGGTACCACCCCTGGGGTCTTGTGCTTTTCTAAACCTGAAGTGTACTTACCTGTGTAACCAATTTATGTCATGGCGTGTGTATCCAAATTGCAAATCTGCCTTAAGCTCCTCAACGTGATGCTGTATGTGTGGAAATGCACTGTCTTTTCAGTTTTTTAAGCAAAAGTTTGGAGTGATATTTGGTGCTGCGCACACAGGCCGTCTGGTTCCTGGCACACATAGCCATGGCTGCGGAACACAGAAACCCTACACTGTGGAACACAGAGGAAAAACATAAGAGGGAACACTGCCTACTGGCCCAATGCATTCTTAACGCTTGTGCTCCAATGTAGAAAGTTCAAGACGGTGAGGTTTTGTTTTATAGCCCATGTGCTGTGGCTTCCACTCTATGCAGTATCTAGTGAACCAATGCCAATGTTTCAGCTACTCCTTTGGGGAACCAGGTGAATAATGGTTACATCCCAGTAAACCACCGTAACCGGAGTTGAATTCAGGGCCGGCTTTAGCGCTCGTGGCGCCGGTGCGACAATCACTTTTGGCTCCCCATATACCATTACTGCCTCCTCAGATTCTCTCCCTACCACCTGTAAAAGTGCTGCTCACCTATCTTAAAATATTGCTAAACATAGGGCCCCCCTGAGGTCACAGCACCCCCCTCCACAGGTCAGCACCTGGTGCAGCCACACCAGTCGCACTGCCCTAAAGCCGGACCTGGTTGAATTGTTCCATGGGACAAGGAAGGTAGGGGGCTGAGTCAGCAGGCGAGGGGCAGCGACTTGCTTGTTCTGTGCATACAATCAAGGCAAAGGGAACTTTAGGTATTTGCCTAGGATCAGAGGATGCTGAGCCCACACCAGGATTTGAACTTGCTTACCCAATTCCAAAGTGAGTAGCTCTAGCCACAAGGCCACATCTCCTTCAGGTGTTACCAGGTGTCCAGTCTTGGTAACATGGACGCAGCGGACCAAAGCCTATTTAGGTATTGAGGACACAAACGATAACTTGCAGGTTATAGTGTAGGATATTGTAGCATTTCCATGCTCCTGCAAACTTTGAGGGGAAGGGTGAGGGGAGGGGGAGCCAGGGTCGTATAGGTAACGTGGACACTCGGGATTTGGCCAAAGGACCGGTAGCCGAGTTCTAGCCATGGGCTGCTTTTTTGGACAGGCTGGGGGCTGTCTGTGCTGTTAGGATGCCACCAGCAGCCCAGAGGGCAGCTAAGTGGCCTTTCTAGAGACAGATGGGTGGAGCTATCACTCCCTTTCTCTCGCTGGGCCTGCCCATTAATGTTTGCTGATTGAGCGGGGGCAGGTGGCCTGGGCAGAAGTGGTCTCACTTGCATTCATGTGTGGCTCAGCAGTGTGAACTAATCTGTGATTTTTTTTAAATCTAAGTGAGGTTAATAAAACATGCCACTGACCCCTTTCTTTTCATAAAACTTCGCTGAAGCAGTGTTTTGCTGAAAGGCAATACACAAATGTGAATATGCAAATGTGGGCCACTTTTTTTTTGGTGTCCCCGGGCTGACTTTGATCCCAATCTGACCCTGGGCAGAAACTGCGTACGACTCTTGTGAATGAGGGTATTGTCAATATTGTAATCTGAGTGCAGGTCTGTACTGTTTCATATTATAAATCTGCCTCCGGACTTCGTAATTTGGTCTCAAATTGGTTTTCGTCATTGCAAGAACACGGTGGAAGGAATTTTCAGGATGCCATAAACGCACAATAAACGATGTTTGTATAACACATATTCAGATTATTTTAGCATTAAAAAATATGACGAACGAGTCGCCCACTGAGCAAACAGAATACATTTGTTCCATCGCGTTTTATAAATATTTTGGAAAGTGGTTACTTTTATTCTAAAGCCAAATCGCTATAAGTAAACAGAGCATGTCAAAATGTTTCCTCTGCCTTGTAAAAACTACCCAGGGCTTTCAGGTGTTTCCTGTGCTCTCAATAAGTCCAACAAATTACACAATTTTCTATGAAGCATAGCAACTATTTAGTGCGTAAATAAAAACTGGAAAGGGCAAATGGAGCTAAAACCTCTGCTGTTATCCTGCAGTAATTGACTCGGCCACGTTCTTGTGCAGCATTGCACTTGCAGGAAGCCCTTGTGCGCTACCCGGATGTTATTAACTAGGGGACCAGTGGGTGAGTCCTGAGGTGAAGCTAAGGACAGAATACTCTATTTCAGCGATTTTCAAAGTACGGCCCGAGGGCCGCATGCAGCCCTCCTGACGTTTAATTGCAGCCCCCTGATGAACAGCATCACTGGACTGTTGTTCACTTGAATGAGTAGAAACATTCAGAAAGCTATGAAACGGGCATACTTTATTTACACCTTAACGAAAATAACCTTAGCCGTGGCCGTTATTTCGCAGCAGTGCAGCGGTTCCATGAGGAAGGCCCGAGGTCCCTGCAGGGGACCCCATAGGAGGGGAACCCCGTAGTAGGGCGCAGGGAAACTAGACCAGCCCAGGGGAGGGAGGGGGGGCGGGGTCACGCAAGGTAGGCCAACCCCTTGCTTTCGGGACGGTTATAGGGGGAGCTCCTCCCTCTTGGCGCCCTCTTTGCTGCTGCCCCCTCCATTGCTCGGCCGTGAAGGCTGCTCCTCGACAGCCTCAGGCCCCCTAGCCCCTTTAGGCCCCCTCCCGCTCTCCCCCTCAACACAGGACGCGAGGCCCGCAATTTCTGCTCCATCTAAGGTAAGGGATCGACAGGCCTCCCCCCCCGGGCCCTGTCCTCAGGTTTTCCGTGTCGACAGGGCTCCGTGGTTCCACCACGGGGGGGCTCAGTGATCCTGTCTTGTGGCGTGCAGGATTTAGTGGGTCGAGGGGTGTAGGGAATCGTCTGGAGCGGTATGAGGGGGTGGGCCGTGCGAGTCCGCCACCGCGAGGGATGGCAGCGATGCGGCAATGTTTGTCTGCATAGGGGGACGGCCGTTTTAAAATGTCGCCGTTGTACACCGCATTGTGGCAGCGAGCGGGAGCTGCGGTTGGAGGTCGAGGAACGGGAATATTCTGCAGGTTATGCCCGGCGCCAAGAAGCGGGGAAGGCGCCTCCTACAGCGGGAACATGCAGTTTGCAGTAAGGGGTCTGGATGCAGGTGGGGGGCGAGCGTTAGATCGCGCAGATGCGCGCGGCACTTAGGCTGCGAGAGGAGTCTGCGGAATGAGCGCGGGGTTCGGTAACACCCTGCAGGCCTGGCCCAGTGCAATGAGGCGGGAGATGGCGCCTCCTCTCGCGGGGCTCCGCGGATAAACCCATGCCAATCTTACTCGCTTTGCTGTAAACCCACCGCAGGGCACGCATTGAGGGAAACCGGCCGAGTGGCACGCATTACCCGTCTCCCGCCTAATGGAGAGGGGGTTGCTGCGGCCCCCCCTCGTGCTCGCATGGTCGGGTTACAAAAAGCGGCCGAATTCACTGACGATACAAGTCGGCCACGCACCACCCGCCCCCTCCCCCCCCTCGTGCCTCGCCGCCATTAACGCATTAGTGCCCTCTAACACGATGGCGGCAGTAGCGCAGTGAACAAAGCTCACCTCACCCCAGCGCCCCGCAATTCGGCGTAAATAAGGCTCATGTGGGTCCTCAGTATGGCCCTCGAACACGATGGCAGCAGTGGGAGATTGCCGGTCACGTTCCCTGGAGGCGTGCACGCGCGGTTCTTCACCCGCCGTTTCCGCCCCTCTCTCCTCTGATCACATCACCGCTCCAGCAGTCAATCATGCCCGGCTGCGAGGCGGCGTAACGCGGGCCGGCGCCCCGCCTCGGGTGCCAGAAGGCCAAGGGCTGGGGCGGGGCATGCCTAGCCTGGGTCGGTAAACTTATGCTTCCCCAGGTCGATTATAGTATAGGGAGGGCTGTAAGTTAGATGACACTTGGGGATTTAGTGCCTCGCCCTGATTTTGCATGGCATCTAAATACATGATACAACAACAACCACAGGTACCCACAACTAGTCAGGACTTTGCCTTTGCGGTTGGTGGTTAGCTGCTCAAGAGGAAAGAATAACAACATGATTGTGATTTAACAATATAGAAGTGAGCTTTACCACAGCTAATAGGTAACTACAACTAGACAGGACTTTGGCTCTGCCAATAGCCAAAGGGGGACAAATTGCCAAAGGGTACAGGCCAGGAGGTTGCTATCAATTACAACTTTTAAACTCTGTTATTGGTTGCGCGACGGAACAGGGCAAGAATGCATAGCTTTCTACAATAGGAAAAAATGTGTATGTTTCAAGGTGCCCTCCTTGCTGCATTATGTAATTGCGTGTTCCCCTAATTCTAGGCATTTAAGGATTGCAGCATAACGTGACGGGAGTACAGTACCCCCCCCCCCCCGCAAGTGGAAGGTAAGAACTCAGGTGGGGGGTTGGCCATTGTAAGGGTAGGGGCAACGCTACCTGGGGGGGCCAGTGTTCATGGTCTGGTCCCCCTGGGGGGACTGTCGGTGACTGTGGGCGGGGCCGGAGACCCGGGCCGGGGCCGGGCCCGCCTAGGTATTCGGCTGGTCAAAGGAAAGGGCTGGGGCTAATCCAGAACGATGTTTATATCAATTCATACAGGACCGCTGCACTCGACAGGCGTCGCTGCCACGCACTCGCGGAATAGGATGGTTCCTGCCTACTATTCCCCCCCCCCCCTCGCTCGCCTACAAGTTCGGGTAGAAGTAAGTATTGATAGGATCAAGGAATGCAATGGTGGATTAAGGATATGGATACATGAGGGTTTTAGATCAGTAGTCACGACGTTTTTTCCTTGCAGGAAGTGAGACCGAACAAGATGTCAGGAATGAGACAAGGTGGTACAGGAGCAGGGTCGGCAGTGACGGAAGCTCAAGCAGCACATGCAGCGATCTTCCTCCAGCTAGTCGAGACGAACGGTGTAGCTTGGGCTACTAATCTACTTAAGGGCAACACGGCGAACACTTGTGTGAATAATGACATTATGACAATTGAGGAGGAGGACACAAGTAGTGTGGGACACGTTAGAGTGTCCAAAAGGGTTAAGGTACCCACGAACAAAGACTTTCCGCCGCCTGCTAAAAGAAAGGGCAGTGTTACCCCCACAGCAGCGGTGTGTCATGATGTCCTGAACACTTCCAACTTGTCGCAAAGGGTCCAGGAATTGCCTGGCCCATCTAACTTGCCTGCTACCGGGCAACCGGCAATGGAGTACGCCACCAGAAGCGATCTGGGTAAGATGATGTCTACCTTAGAGGTATTCATGAAGGAGATGAGAGAAAGTGTAATGCCGGGGCCCAATGCTGGGGTACGACCATCCAATGTCTGGGGAAACGGTGCGGCTGCTCCTGGCGCACCGGGAACGGCTGGGGGAGGGCATGAGGGGACCGACCTATCCAACATCGCAAATGCGCCTTCGGGGCCTGGCCCAGCACTACCCGTTGCCCCCCCGGTACCGCAAATTGTACCATCTGCTTCTCCGATATTGCCCACTTCCCCGGCGCCGCAGCCTATGAGCCCGGTCCCCCCGTCCCCTGCTGCTCCAGCGCCCCTCCCCTCCAACTCAACAGTGCCTGCACCTACGTCGCCAGCCCCCTCTCCGGTGCTGCCAGGCGAGGAAGAGGTACAATTTGACGCCCCTTTACTATCAGGTCGCTCCTGCCTATCCTGGGAAGTCCCGCAAGCAGCGAAAGAAATAATATGGAAGAGAGAATTTATAGACATTTTCTCTTTACTCATGCTGGGGCAACAAGGGGCTGACGTACGCAAGGCAGGGCTCAAAGAAGATGAGAAAAATGTGAAATTTCAGGCCTGGCCGGAGAAAAGCATTGACAACTGGTTGGAGGCCTTTGCTATCCTGTCCTCTGTAATCATGGAAAAGTTTAGCGACCAAGGTCCAGCGTTAGTGCAACATGGGAGGCTCATTCATAAGGAAGCAAAGAAGTGGGGAGGCGTAGGTTGGTTGGAATACGACAGGGAATTCAGGAAAAAAATGTCCAGATCTCCCAAAATGCGCTGGGATCATAAGGAGGTGCAGCTGTGGATGGACCATATAGGGTCCAGAGCGCTGCAAGGGATAGCGACAAACAGCAAGGTGCAAGAAACACAGGCGGGTCTAATGATAAAAACAACACTGTGGCCCTGACAGAACAGAGGATGCCGCCCTTTCGTGGGGGACAGAGGGGGAGAGGTCAAAAGAGGGGAAGCGGGAAGTCATCTCCAGGGTCCTGCAGATTATTCAACGGGGGGCATTGCCATTGGGGGAGATCCTGCAAATTCACTCATACGTGCAGCAATTGTGGAGGACAACATCAAGTGGGGTCGTGTAGGTCAAATAAGGGACAAAAGCAAGGTAGTTATCAGGGAGGGAGAGGTGAGTCCTGGTCGAACAAGTAATTCACCCCCTCCCCGATCAAGCCCCCCCCTGCCCCTGCCCCCGCCATCCAGCACCCTCAGCCTTAACAAAACATGCCCCCCCTCTAAGACCCAAGAGTTACTTTCAGATCCGCTTGAGCGAGGTGCAGTGAAAGGGCCCTCGCCTATAGACCTAGAGCGTATGGACCCACTGCTGAACAAATATCCGAACAGAATTGACGGGAGATTGCTCCTGGGGGGTTTTGCAGAGGGTTTTGTTATACCGTATGTAGGTGTTGCAAGGGAGGCAGATAATTTGAAATCCGCAAGGGACAATCCAGAGGTGGTGATAGCCAAGGTTGGCAAGGAACTCGAGCTGGGGAGGGTGGCTGGTCCATTCTCACACCCACCACTAGATAACTTTGTGGTATCCCCATTGGGGATAGTACCGAAGAAGGAGCCAGGGACTTTTAGGCTGATTCACCACCTGTCCTACCCCGATGGAGAGTCAGTAAATCACAACCTGGAGGAAGGGGTATGCTCTGTCTCGTATTGTTCATTTGACGTAGCTATGGACCTTGTGCGAAGAGCTGGGAAAGGGGCCTGGATGGCAAAGGCGGATATCGAGTCTGCCTTTCGCCTCCTGCCAGTGCACCCGCTCAGCCAAAACTTACTGGGCTTCAAACTGGGTAGTGAATATTACTACGATAGATGCATGCCCATGGGTTGCTCCATCTCCTGCGCATTTTTTGAAGCATTCAGCACCTTCTTGCAATGGGTTCTTCAGGGCTTGGAAGGGGTACAGGGCGTGACTCACTACCTGGATGACTTCCTGTTTGTGGGCAAAGCAGAGACAGCTGAATATGCAGAGGCGTTGGCGAAGTTTCAAAGACTGACTAAGCATCTTGGAGTGCCGTTGGCCCCTGGGAAGACGGTGGGTCCTGCGCAGGCGTTAGTTTTCTTGGGTATCCAAATGGACACGTTAACAGGCGAGGCCAGGCTCCCGGCAGACAAGGTCTCTGAGCTAGCAGCACAGATAAACCAGGTGCTAGGGCAGGACAAGGTGACTTTAGATGACATCCAAAGCTTGCATGGTAGATTAAGCTTCGCCACGAAAGTTATTCCAGCGGGTAGGGCATTTGCGCGCAGGTTGGCCAGGACAGCGGCAAAGATTAAGCGCAAGCACCACCAAGTGAGGTTGAGTTTTGGGGTCAAGGAGGACCTTAAGGTGTGGGGGGATTATCTTGAGCACTTCAATGGATCAGTGATATGGAGGGAACCCTGGACCAGCAGCCAGGAGCTGACGTTGTTTACTGATGCGTCAGGCAGGGATGGATTTGGGGCAATTCTTGACAAAGAATGGTGCGCGGCGGGGTGGCCTAATGCTTGGCGAAAGAAAAAGATCACCTCCAACATAACAGTTTTAGAACTGTTCCCAATAGTTGTTGCTTTTCACCTTTGGCCTGCCTTGCTGTCTGCGAAAAGAGTGGTTCTATGGTCAGATAATATGGCTGTAGTCCAAGCCATCAATACACAGTCTGCCTCCTGCGCACTTGTGTTATGCCTACTCAGGGAACTGGTCAAAGTCTGTCTTTACAATAATGTGGAATGCAAAGCTAAGCACATCCCCGGGGCTCAAAACACGGCTGCTGACGCACTCTCACGTTTTCATTGGCAGCGGTTCCGAGAGGCGTGGCCACGGGCGAGGGAGGAGATGACGCCTTTCCCGGCACGGCTTTGGCATCTGCTGCGGTGGCGCAGCGCATCAGAGAATTAGGAGAGATGTCATTGGCACCTAGAACAATGAGGAGATACCAGACTGGTGTAAAGACATTCTGCAGAATAATGGGCCCATGGGAGCGGGAGGCTTTGAGACAAGTGGAAAAAGTGCAGGCATTCATGGTTTGGGCGAGGGATGAGGGGAAGAGCCACTCATGGATGGCGGGGCATTTGACTGCTATCGGGCACCATGCTCGCCTGTTAGGCCAGAAGGATCCCACATCATCATTTTCAACCAGGGCGGCACTCAAAGGTTGGGCGAGAGTTATGCCCAAAGTGGCAGATCAGAGGACCCCCATAGATTATGACACTTTAAAGAACATGATAGACGCCTTGCCTACAGTTACCCACTCCGCCTACGAGGCAGCCCTCTTTGCAGCGACGTTTAGCCTGGCATTCTTCGGTGCATTTAGGATAAGTGAGCTAGTGGCCCGGTCTAAAAAAGAGGTCAACCCCAAGGCCATCTCGGTAAGGGATGTACGTTCAACAGTGGGGTCAGCCGAGATCTTTCTACAAGTCTCCAAGACAGACCAATCAGGCAAGGGTAGGAACATCACATTACAGCGCGTGGGTAATGACAATTACTGGCCGGTGGCCCTGTTGGCCACGTTCCTGTCCCTCCGCCCCCATGCAGACGGGCTATTGCTCATCCACGCTGACTGTTCCCCAGTAACAAAATATCAGGTAGACCATGTGATGCAGGGGTGCCTATTCCTGGCAGGGTACACTACAAACGGGGCCAAGTTTAGTTCACATTCCTTCAGGATAGGAGCGGCTACCACGGCCTTTAGGGTGGGCCTCCCAGCAGAAGCAATAAAAAAAGTGGGCCGTTGGGAATCCAACTGCTACAGGAGAGACATTAGACCATTGAGCGTGATACGCCCGGTGAGCAGACAGGTGTCTAATGACGTGTAAATAATGTATATTACCCATATACCAGGACAAGAATAACATTTATGGTTCTTATTTAGCAGCCAAGTGTTTTGTGTTTGAGGTTGCAGTGCTTTTAGTGTGTCAATAAACAAGAATTTTATACATAATGTGTTTTATTGCAGGGACAGAGGTATGGGTGTTGGGGCACTCTTATGTCACGAGACTGGCGAGATGGGTGAAGGCCAACACATGGAAGCATGGTTTTAACAAAACAAACATATCTTGATTCGGCTTCCCTGGGATGCACTGGGCGGCACTGATAGGAACGCTGCGTAGATTATTGAAGGAGCACAAGCATAAGCCAAACATCCTGGTGGTGCACCTTGGGGGGAACGACCTGGTGGCATTAGGCAAGAGGCGTTTATTGGACACTATGAGGATAGATTTGGGCACCTTGAGCGGTGAATTGGGGCAGTGCAACATATACTGGTCAGAAATTTCCCCTAGACTTATCTGGCATGGAGCAATAACACAGGGGGCATTAGAAGTCACTCGCAGGCGCGTCAACGCAGCAATGCGCACATTCAGCGAACAAAGGGGGGTAGGTTTCATCAGGCATGGCTTGCTGCACGCCAAATCCATTGGCTGCTGGGAATCTGATGGAGTACATTTGTCCAAAGTAGGCATGGCGATTTTCTTATTAGACTTGGGGGAGGCGCTAGAAACAGCCGGATGTAGATAAGGGAGACTAGGGCTAGGTAGTGGGGGCTCTGGGCGCAGCGGGTGCCACGCCCAGGGCTGTGGAGAAGTTACAAGGCGATCCCTCATGCAGGACAGGCGCAGGAACAGGACCTGAAGCCTCAGTGCAAAATGCACAGCGCTGAGTCATATATAAGCTGAGGGGCCCTTCTTGGGTACTTGGTTCAACGGCACCCCGTTAGTCCTTAGGGCGGTTGTAAGCCTGAGCAACCGGGGGTTTGCTAATAACGCCCCGCCTGGCTGGGCAAGGTGTGAGTTGGCTCTCCCTTGTCTGGAGGGTGGGGCAGGTGTGCCTCCCAGGTTCTACACCTGGCTAGGGCCATTGGTGTACGCTTCATTGGCTCAACTTCAGGCGCCCTGTAACAAGGGGTTGCGGGGCATAGTGGGGTCGCCTGTCAGTTAACCCGCTCTGTTATTTGTATCACAAATAAACCTGCAACTTCTTATTCCCAACATGCTTGTCTGTGTATCATTTGGGTGGTGAGGGTTGCGGGAAGAGGTGTACTGATGCAACTACTAAGGAGTGGGCGAGGCCACATCGGCCGTTGGACGTTCGCAGCACCAGCGGGGTAGTGCTTGCGACGGCCAATGGCCGACGGCAGCAGGGAAAGGGTTAAAGATAAAGAACCAAAGCATGTTTCCTAGACATCTCACCCTTAGCATGCATCTGCTTTGCAACCCCCTTTGCGAGTACTCATGCTCTACCTGGTCATTAATGCTGCCAAGTATACAGAAAAAGATTCTTGGCAGTAGTAAATTATTTTACAACTGAGGATTTCATCATGCAGTAGTGAGACGTACAATTCACCAATTTCAAGCAGGTGTTATAAATCAACCATTAGCGGGATTACCACTAAGGCTCCCAGTTGTCAGTTTCTACTTATTTGTACAGATAAATACAGACAGAAAACAATGTGTTTCCTGTCTGTATTTATTTTTAAGTGTGGAAAAATACAGAAAACTGTGTTTCTTTTGAGTGACTCTCTGTGTTGTCCACCATGATTTCCAGGTTAACAGCTGAACTGATAGACAGCATTGAGGATTTAAATAAAGGATGAGATTGTCTAAAATACAGACATATGTTAATATAGATTTGTATATACTGTTAATATTTACCTGCGGTTGTATGGTTTTGTTATATTTGGCTGCTTTATTTGCTAAAACGAAACTGGTATCCATTAATAAGTGCGTGTTCATCAATTCAATACATGTAAAAATATACAATTGTATGACTCCATTTATTCTCAAAAAATATATATATATATATATATATATATATATATATATTAGAAAATAAAATACACTAAAGTTACCAGATGAGTGCATGTCAACAAAGATTCAATATTCCAGTCCCGTGCTTTTCCCAGTGCAAATTATTCTTTTCAAGTGGACATGTTTAATTAGATCCACTGAAATGTATCACAACTACAACTCCCAGAATGCATTAGGCTGTAAACCAAATACCAGTTATTACGCATTGCTGCCTTGATGGTATGAAGTTGTCTTGTAATCTTTGTGAACAGGACGTGGATGCCTTCGTTTCAAGCTGAGCTTCAGATTCGAAATGAAAGCACGCTCCTGAAATGAACTGTGTCCTGGTGCTAAACCCCAATCCCACGCGACAGTGTAAACCTAGTGAGCTGGGGGTATCTGCATAATCACCGCCATCTTTGTCTGCCTAGGTCACACGTCTACCGGGTTAATTTCTTAAAGGTAAACAATAAGCTTGTTCAGTGCTGTACGGTCAAACCTTTCCGTCACTGCATCCCTACACCAGAAAAGTGCTGTAAAGTAGTGTAAATTATATAAATAAATAAATGTATGCACGCACATTTACCCAAAACACCGGCAGCTGCCACAGGTGAGGTAACAGTAGAGAGCCTGTGCAAGGCAGACCTTTGTCCCTCACAATGCGACGCCATCTGGATATTGCTTTGAAATAGATGGATTACGGATAAAGCTATCAAAAGGGATTGCTGTGATTAGGAAGACGTTAATCCTGTCAAGAAGTAACGGTCAAGTATTAACCACCAGTAGCCGTTACCGGCATCATGCCTGCTTTCGCTCACCCCTCCCCCAACGCTCATTTCGTAATTGCTCGCCATGAAAAGCCCTTCCCTAGGGAGGGATCTCCGCCTGGCGAGGCCTGCTGCGCACGCGGGGTGTGCACGCGATTCAGTCCTTTCACCCGCACGCGCCGATCGGATTGTTTAATAGGAATTTCCAGTTGTGTGATAATTATCGCATGCCTGCTGTTTCCCTTTGACCGATTCCAGCAAGCAAACTTTCTGAATGAATCAGAGGGAAAAGCAAGGGAAAAGGCACAATATGAGAATATTTTTTTTAATTAAATACTGATTCCTAGCCTTATGCCTCCTTTCTAAGTGAAAAGCTTGGAACTGTAGGTGTTTATTGCTGCCACTAAATACCTCACGCCTTTGTGACCCACTCAGACTGGAAGGCCCTGGCCTATTTAGATTTTCTTTCACGTCAACAATTGTATGCATCACATTTATGTACACATCAGGCAACTCAGCAACTGTCGGGTGTTTTATTCGATTTTTTCTCTTTGCCCCCATCATTTCCCCTGTATTGATCTTCATTATTTGAAAAACTAACAAAGCTTCTTGAACAAAGATGAGAATGTTGTACTGATAGTCCTACATCAAATTATTTTGCGCTGTAAGAGTAAGGGGTTATTGTGATGTGTGGGACTACTCTGGGATTTGTGACTGGCTAAATGACAAAAGTATGTAACATGTATGTTTCAGGAAGGAAGTTTAGATTTTGCCTGTCACCATGGAGTAGATGTGTTAGTTGCTTTTGTTGATGGTGCAGGCTCATTAGGTTTATGTCCTCCCAGTTGATATGTCTCGGATGTAGACATGTTTTTCGTTTCCTAAAGAGACGTTCATGTTATTGTTTTACAAAGACGCAATTTATGTGCGTCATGATTTTATACTCTCAAATTTAAATGATTGATCGCATCTTTCGAATGCTGGAGGCACATTCTTGTTGAAAATGAAGAACACAGAAATGTTACAGAATATGTCAACTACATTTGCAAGACAAAATTTGAGATTTTTGTTGTATTTTCCACCGATTTATGTGCCAATTTGACCCATGTTTCGTGTGAAACCATACTCTTTTCCTGCTTTTAGTCAAAAATACTCAAACTTCCTATTACACATAATGCTATTAGCTAATAATACAGTTCTGGGCGAAGATACCACATATGACACGTGGCCCCTTGATAGCTATACATGTGCTCATCTGTGCCTGTTATTGAACTGTGTGTGTCCTGAGAGGTGCATGGACATAAGAGAGCTTGTGGGTCTCACTTGTATGTCTGTACAAGCGTTGTCTGTATGTATGGATTCATGGGTGTCTGTATGTGGGCTGGTCTGTGCTTGCACCTGAAAGTCTGCAGTTTCAGTGGCATCTGCAGTCTGTGAGGGGAAGGGCAGTGCCTGGTGTAAAAGACGAGGCTCTGGGCAGTAAGTAAACCTTGAAGTTTATTGGAAGAAGGCACAGCACAACCATTAGAAAAGACGTTGAGGCTATAACTGTAATTCAAGGGAATCTGGAATATAGAACGTGCCTCATACAAAGCAGTCAGGGTGTTCCATATTCCAGAAGGGCAGTGGAAAAAAAGGGATAGAAAGGAAAGAAAGATGCAACACCTGAGTGTCAGGAAAATGCAGTGTGTAGGGGAAAGGGCAGTGTATTGGAGCAGGACAATGTGAAGGTGATGGGCAGGGTGTGTATGTGTGAGAGTGACAAAGGGCGACGTGTGGGGATAGAAGTGTGGGAGGCAGGTGCACATTACAGCAGAGGGATATAAAAGGGGATGATGGACGGAGCGTTTGAGCAAATCAAAACACTCACCCCCAGTCAATTGATCTTGGTTTAATCCATCACCATTCTTTAGCTCACTCAGCCACCCCAGTTCAGACATGGCCATATGCAAATCAGTCTGACCCTGTGCCTCATGGGAACAGTCCAGCCCAAACTGCCAAGCCATGTCTTCCCTGGACCGGAAACAAGCATCCTGGGACCGGTTTCGGATTCATAATCCTCATCAGCCAGGCTATCTTGAATCCAGTGGCCAAGTGAGTAAGGGACTCACGTCTGAGCATACCCTGCCACACTTACAGCAGAGGGGCAGTAATTGTGATACAATGTGCTCAAGGGATTGCTCAGTGTGCATGGCTGGGTTTTTTGTGGAAATACAACCTTGCTGCTGACTCCTCCTTACCCCAATAGCAGACCTGTTGAATGCAGGCCTGCTGCCCCTAGAAGAGAAACAGGTAACATACCTGCCAACTCACACGGTGCCACCGCATGACACACGATATCGGCTCCTATCACACGGTCTCCTGGTGAGACGATATCACACAGAGTCAGGGAAAATGAGCTGGAAACACGATAAATATTGGTTTTCCAGCTCGTTTTCCGAGGCTTTGAACTGCCTACGTTCATTAATGGGGTGTGAAAACACCCCAGGACATCAGCAACATCCTCAGCAAACTTTTTTTGGGGGGAGGAGGGGGGTTAGGGGAGAGGGTGGGGTTCAAAAGTGCCTCATAGGTGCTTCTTGGTACGAGGCCCCGCCCCCTCCTCACACAGTGAGATTGTTCTTCAAGTTGGTAGGTATGGGATAATCTTTTCCTCTATATTAAAACACAAATAAACTGCTCCCATGTTTGATCATACAAACAAATGATTATTTTTAAGCTACTGTACTTATTTTTATTTCCCAGCATGTTAATAGTGCAAGTCAATTGAACGCTGTCAAGCCTTTGGTGATTGGCACCTTAACGGTCCCAACTCTGCTCAGTGTTGCAGATACTATGTCCCCAAGTCTTTGATATCCAAGGGAGAGGACCTAGTATTCTGCACTATTCAGTGAGACATACAGTGGTGTCTCTAGAAGTAGTTTTTAGGAAGGCCACACTAAGGTTCGCAGATCCAACTTTTGTGCCCACCCATCATTGGCACTTATGAAGGATGTGTGTGTTTGTTGACACTCATGCAGGTATATTTATATTAGTATTTTATCATTGCATTTATATAGCACTGAATACCCCATTGTGGGGAGCTGAAGTGTGGTATAAAATGGGTAGCATAGAGAGGCACAGCGCCTGTGTATTTGTTGTGAACAATTTTCTTGTGTTTTGGTGTCATGTGTGGCTCTAATACCAGCAGCTCAGGGCACAAACAACGAGGAAGAGGCAGAGGTGGTAGTTACCAAAATACACCACAATGGTACCCCTATCAACAACAAGGGGGAGGTGGGTTCCACCCTAGTCCTTATAATCAGCCGTTTCTCCCTCCACAAATGGGTTGGAATCCTCATTTTGTACCGCCCCCCCAGTTTCAGCCCAACATGTATCCACCACATTTTTTAGGGTTTGGCCAGAGAGGCCGGGGGAGGGGGAAAAGGAGGGGTGGAAACCAGGTTTTTGGCAAACTCCAGAGGCAGTGGGGGACTTTACGCGCAGCAAGACGAACGATCAGGGGCCGGGTCCCAGCAACACCTAAGCCTGATCACAAATCTATCGAGTAGAATCCTAACCCCCGATGAAACAGCGATCCTGGAAAAAGGACTTGGTTTTATACCTACCCCCCCGTTTGGATTGGTTTAAGCTTTTCTGTGAACTTAGCGAGTTCTTCAGGAAATTAAGATTGAAATCTTTTTTTGAGCACCAGAAAGATGCAGACAATCAAACTCCAGATAGTACTGACCAAACTCCCAACAGTGACACAAAGTTTAGGAATAAATCGAGCTTCACTCCTCCCACACATCTAGTTCCAGCTGAGATAATTGCTTTTGAGCAAGCTGTCTTTCATGATGTAGAACTTATGAGTGAATCTGCACCATTCAAGAATTTAACAGCGGGTCAGTTCAAAGCCATTGATTCTCTACAAAAAGACCCAAATATTGTGATCAAGAGTGCCGATAAGGGGGGCGGGATGGTCATACAGGATACTACCGCGTATGACGCTGAATGCAGACGCCTCCTAGGAGACACCAACAGTTATCTGGTTCTTGATCAGGATCCTACAACATCGCTAAGAGATGAGATCATTGAATTGGTTATGACAGCTGAACGAGATGGATGCATCAGTAAACATGAAGCAGATTTTCTAACAGGCTCTGAAGAAAAAATCCCTTATTTCTATTGCCTACCCAAAACTCATAAAAATCGCCTCCCACCACCAGGAAGGCCCATAGTTTCTGGGATAGGTTCACTACTTGAGCCACTTTCTAAATATTGTAATTTCTTCTTTAAACCTCTTATCCAGACTACTAGCACTTATATTAAGGACACAAAAAGTTTGCTAGCTATGCTCCTGAATGTGAGGTTACCTGAAGAACCTTGCTTCCTGGTTTCTATGGACATAGAAAGCTTATACACATGCATCCCGCAGGATGCTACCCTGAAAGTGCTGGCGGATGTCCTGGAACACACTGATTGGGAGTATAATACTTCACGTACCTTTGTTATTGATTGTGCCACTCTGGCACTGAAACGTAACTTTTTTCAGTACAGAGATCATATCTTTTTACAAAAGACGGGCACTTCAATGGGCAGTACCTTTGCCCCTAGTATTGCTGGACTTTATGTCCACAATTTTGAGAAAACGCACATCCTGACTAGTACCAACCCTTACACTCACAATGTTGTCCTGTGGCAGAGGTACATTGATGATGTGCTTTTAATCTGAAAAGGGTCAGAGGATAGTCTTCTGGCTTTCTTCGAGTGGGTTAATACCTGCGATCCCCATCTCAGATTCACGCACCAGTACAGTAGTGATTCTATTGAATTTCACCATAACGAGGAAGAATGACCACCTGATTACCAAGACCTTCTATAAGCCGACTAGCAGGAATAATTTACTGCATTTTTCAAGTTTTCACCCGCGGCCCTTGCGGGAAAATCTTCCTTTCGGTCAGTACCTTCGTTTACGCAGGAACTGCAGTAATGTGACAGATTTTAAAGAACAGGCAGAAGGTTTGACCCAGAAACTATTGTACAGAGGATACCCACGGAAGATTCTGAAAAAGAGTTGCAAAAGAGCAAGAAATCAGAATAGAGAAGCCCTATTGGAAGACAGAGTAAGAAATATCAAAGCAGAAGTACCACTCACTTGTGTAACAACATACAACAACATTTCCAACATGGTCTCTCGATGTATTAACAGACACTGGAGAATCTTGACGAGTGGTGGCCGCACCTGGGAAAAAACGCTTTTCTCTTATAAACGGGAAAGAAGCATACAGGATGCGTTAGTACACACTCGCCCAAGGAATAATGAAACTGCACAAGAACCGAACGTACTCACATCTTGGAGACTGCCCCCGGTGGTGGGCCATTACCCATGTGGTGGATGCAGTGTCTGTCATTTAACATCAGCAGTAAAGACATTGAATTTGGAAGAAGGGAAGATCTGGCACCTAAGGGGCCATACGAATTGCAACTCGAGTAATGTAATTTATTTAATTGTCTGCCCGTGCAACTTACGTTACGTAGGCATGACCACAAGAAAAATTAAATTACGAATCGGGGAGCATCGTAGTAATGTGAGATGCCGAAAAGCCACTATAAAATTGACAACACATTACCTGGAACAGGGCCATTGCCCAAATGACATAAAATGAACTGTGATTGAACATCTAAAAGAAGGCAGTGAGAGCTCCATTTTTGAGAAAGAGCAACGCTGGATTTTTTGCTTATCGACTCACCGACATGGTCTGAATGATGAAATACCATGGGGTTCGGTAATGCATCGCTGATTTCTTTTCCAGTAATCAAACAACACTCTAAAACTTGAACATTAATTTTACAAACATAATGGCGAGCACTTCTTATCGATCTGATGAAAAATAAACTAGCGGGGTGTAATAAAGGCATCTATTTAGAAATGATGAACCTAATACTATATGTTCACAAAAATTAATAACTTCTCAATAAATAAGCGGCTTGCTCGAGCAATATTTGAGAAATAATCACCTGGCCTCAATACATTGAAACCAGAAGGAATGTCTTGTTCCAAAGTTATAGGCCCAAGGTCTAAGGCACAGTGCCTCTGTTGGTTTCATATACTCCCAGGGTTCCTATGACATGTAGCGGGACCAGATTGAGTACAGGACAACTAAGGGAACCTTGACAGCTCCTGCTATTTTGTTTGATAGGTTTAGAGTTCATCACACAATACATCCATCTTGACTAACGCAACAGACAACAGATTTTATAGATACTCATCCTCTTTGATTAAGAACTGAGTGGTGCTTTCTGGGTGTAAGTATATGTGCCACGTAATGTGTAGACACAGTTAAAACAAACGTCATTTTAAATTGACTGTCTTAAAAAAAAATTCTGTGGTCTAAGGTATATCAATAACAAAATATGGAAATGTTTAAAGACATTTACATTAATATGAACTGTCCGTTATTCACTCGAATAGCCTAGCGCTTCATTTGTGACTGGGATAACGTTTTTTGATTACCACTGTGACGTTTTTAATAAAAAAACAGCACTTTACTTTCTATCTTTGTGTTCACCTTTAATTCACGGAGCCAGGGATGTGACACGTGACCACTAACCAATTAGATTTGGCCCATGTGACCAAACGTAGTCCGTTCACGTTCCTTTAACCTCCCCTGTCCCAGCGTCTTTTCGTGTTTACGGGCCGCGGGAGAGACAGCGTTAGGTTTGCTGCGGGGAGTCGTCAGCAGAAATGTAAGTGATATGGGCGATACCGATTTTGTTAAACCTGGTAATTTAGGCACCCAACTACCGTTTCTAAGCGTAAGCGGCATTACCGTACTAATAATGATGACATGGCTCAAGAAATTCTTTTCGGTAATGGGCCGGAAGGTCAATTGACGAGTGGCTACACACGTTCCTTTTTTTCCCCCTCCACAACGTGTTTTTCTCCCCTCCTTTTCCTCTGGTGGCGGAGACTAATCTACCTGTTCCTAAATACCTTCTCCTCCCCGGGGTTCATAAATGTGTTTGGGAGTGTTTCTTCCTTTTTAGGTTGCTCTCTTGTTGTTTAGTCGTCATGTGTAAGTGATCAGAGAAGAGTGCTTATCTTCTTTTGTCTTGGGACTGTGCTGTTAGTGGTGTGTTGGCAGTGGGGGAGTCCACTTCTGATATTGTCTTTAGCAGTTGGGTTGATCACTGTCAGTATTGCGAGTAACCCTGGGCATAGTTCGCAAAGTAGCTCTAAGTGTAGCTACACGAAGTGCACGTCACATTACACGAGCTACGCGTAGCTATGCGAACTGCGTAGTGCACTGTGCAAAATGCTGTTCGCACAGTGCAAGCAGTCGTTTGCTGCTGCTCGAGTAGATTTATACTCGAGCGGCAGCTTTCTCAACGCGGACTGGTAGCGAGCATACGCGAGCACTCGCAATGAGAAACCTGACCTCCCCGCGTTGAGAATCTCACCGGGAGGTTTATTTTCCACGCTCGTGATCGGCAACTTAATGTTGCTGACCGCGAAAGAGGAAAAAGTCTCGCCGGGATGTCATTTTGCTTGCTCGCTGTTGCCAACTTGATGTTGAGGATCGTGAGCAAGCAAAAAATAACCGTTGCGCTATGCTACGCGTGTTTGCACTGTGCTATGTGCAATTTGCGTAGTGCTAAGTATCGCAAACTTCACAAACTACACGAGCGTAGCGTAGTGCTTCGCCCAAGGTTAATTACGAGTCTGGGAGGGAGGTGCCAAGCAGAGATGGGAGGAAATATGGAAAGGCAGCAATATATATGCAGTACAGGCATTCTTTATACAGCTTAGAGGTAGGCAGTCCTGTTTTCAGTGTTTATTTTTTGTGGATTAAGTGGGGTTTTTACACTGTTTTCCACACCCTTGGAAAAGAGATCGTATCAGTGTTTACTCCTCTGCCTTACCCCCAAAATAGTCAAAAGCGGTGTTTGTCCAGTATATACCAAACGTGTTGATTTTTTTGAAAACAGACTTTGAGTTTCACAAAAGTTGCATGAGTTCATTATGCCACCCCTGTCAGACAGCAAAATTACAATCTGCTAGCTTGAAACACAATTAAGGAAGTATACCAAACGTGTTAATTATTATAAAGCACATATTTAATTTAAAGAGATAGTAATTCAGGGCATGTAGTGTCTTCTAATTTGAAGTGTGTCAAATGGACATATGTTAGACTGCTTCAAGCACATAAAGTGTGTGTATTGCACTTTCAATCACATCTCACTCAGTCTCATTACCCTATTTCACATCTCTTTAACCCTCACACTCAGTGTGTCAGGACTACATGACTATGAATGGATTTAAGAAGTAAGAGTTCTACATTCAAATATTTTAATAAACACATTCTTGGACACATTTGGGGTGTCATTCACATACTCCTTACAGAATATCATGGCATGTTAGGGGTGGTCAAACCTGTAAACAGCGCAGTTCCTTGTGTAACCTTTAAACTTATGAATTACACCAGATTAATTTGTAGCCCTGCAATCTAAGGCACCTGAAACTAGACGTTTTAAGAATGCTCGACGCATCTTTTCTGAACTCTTTACCTGACTACATTAACGTGGTGGTCTGTTGAGTGGACATAAAGAGCTGCCAAGTGTCCCCTTGTCCCCTTAGCAGGTGTCCTACTTTAAGTCAGTCCTGACCTTTTAACAGATATCACATTGCATTAGAACCCCAGCAGTAAAGTGCAGTTAGGTCAAAGCCAGGGATAGCTGAAGGTATCACACATAACAATGGGCCACCTTGCCGCTATGAATTTTTTTGGTATGTGGATAGTCTTATGTTTTGACTGATGTGCATGGTGGCAACAGTCTTTTCATAGGAACCTGTCACTACACCTTGCATTGAATGTTTAAAGTCTGGGGTGTTGGGCAGTTGACCTGCTAGCAATACCGACTTGTTAAAAAAGGGAGCTGATGTATCAAAGTGTAAGCGTGACTGTGGGTATATATATTGGCCAAGATTCGTATGAGCCAGTCATTTCGCTAATCACTGAAAGATTGAAACATAGCCAAAAGATCAACAATTATCAAAGACTTTACAGTGTACAAAATAGTTAGACCTAAAAGATATGTCTAACCCTACAACTTTAATCCAAGCACACAAAACTGGAGGAAACAAAAGGAAGAAAACCAATATTTTAGTGACATTCCAAACAAAACTCAAGTCGAATAATCTTAGACCAGTCTTTCTTGCCCCTACCTTGCATAACACAGTTACATTGTGTTGCTCCTTCAGGAAGAAATTAAAATGGCTTGTTCGCTCTCTTACTTTCCTTTCTTTGAATGGTATTTTAGTTTTTGGTTGTGTAGCTGTTTATCATCAGTGTTTATATGTTTACACTGATGAGGCCTGTTTCCCTTTCATAGAGTTTGATCAGTTATCATAGGCGTAAACTTAAAACAGGATAACCTAATTTTAGAGTTTAAAATGGCTGGGAACAGCAGGAATATACTAAATTAAAGTCCTCTCACATGCACTTTCCACAAGCCGGCACTCATTCACACATTCTGGACTAAATTTACTACGGTTAGAGTTGGCACTTGTGCTGTGCATTTTGATACTGCACAAATCTCTGAAGTACTTGCGGGCCTGTTCAATGTTAAATAAATTGAGCCAATTCTCTGCACCATGCAAGTATCTACACAAACGCTAGTAAATAAAATAACATACCTGTCTCTCTTTCTCTCTCTCTCTCTCTCGCTTACACATACACACCCACTCACTCACTCACTCACTCACTCACTCCCTCTCTTATCAACTCTACCACATAAATATAGTCATAAAAAGACATGGCCTCTAGTAATCTCACACATGCTCTAATACACACTTTCTGACATTGCTGTCTAAATCTTTAGCACACACGTGCATACACACACACATTCAGATTAATGCTAGCTGTCACAATAACTTTCTAGAGTGGCTTGCAGAAGAAAGAGATGGCGGTCATAGAAAATCAAAGAGGGAGAATGAAGGCTGCAGGATTATAATAAATAAAACAGGATAGATTACTATGTCCTTAGAAGAGGGGCAGGCAAGAGTCTAAATGGACTTATATGTACTAGTATGGGCTCCCTGTACAATGGGATGAAATTATGCCCAGCTGTCCAAAGGGAATGCACGCTGTATTTCAATTTCATTGGCAGTTCAGGACAAGCATAGATAGACCAATAGAGCTCACTGCAAGGGTTTTAGCAAGGGGTTTTGCCAGTTTGGTAAATAAGCAATTTACTATCACTGTCAGTCTCACACTGGTCTATGGAGCAATCTGGCAGTTCCAGAAGGACTAACCTGACAGGTTAGTGTGTGGGTCGTTTTTTGGCTGGTTGCTGGCCTGTGTTTATGTCTGGTGAGTACTATTCATTTCACTGATATTAACTCATATATTGCCTGTTGCAAGCACAAATGCATACAGACTCCCATACACTGCAAAACAATTATTCAACGTGTATAGTTCAAGCATGCCCTGATTTGCAAATGTGAGCCACTTTTTTTATTTTTTACCTGATTCGCTAGAGGGTGCTTGTTGCAAAGTCATCCTATGCCATGGGCGCCCCCCCAACTTTTTGCTGACTGATACTGGTGGTAACTGGTTTTGACTGACCCTGGGCTCTGCCTAACCAGGCCCAGGGCCAGTGTTAAGCCGAAAGAGACACATTAGAATACAGTTAAAACACTTAACATACATCAGGGTACACTATGGTATGGTGGGGTACCTCTGTAATTGGCATGACCTACCCCATAAGCCCCTTGTATATAATAGGGCAGGGGATTGAAACCACCTAGAAGTCCCCAGTACCCTGGTGCATGGCAGTTGAGAGGCCAGCAGCTTTTTTTGCGCCTGCATGTGTGCACTGCTGAAGCCCGAGGTCAGTTTAAAAACAGCCCTGGGTGCCAGGACTGCTTTCAAAAAGTAAATTATGCCCAAACTCGACTTTGGTGGTAGGGGCACTTAAAAATGGATAACCTAACATGTTTTGGCATATTAGGGACCCCCAGGGTCTCCCCTAGGAACCTCAGGGGTGGGGGATCAGTTATCTATAAGGTACACCCTTATAACATTTGTTTCTATATGTCTGGGTAAAGTGAAATCTCACATTTCCCTCCCCACATTGTGGTAAAGTGCTGCTCAAATTCGGCTTTGATGCTGGGAGCACAGTAAACGGAGAATCTACAATATTTCTACAGATTCAGAACCCCTAAAGTCTCCCCTAGTTGCTCATGGGTTGGTGTTCCTGTAGATATAAGGCAAGTACTTATAAAATATGTTTGTGTAAGCCCTGGTGCTGGAAAAATGGACCAAGTCATTTTTCCCATTGCAAATCCCTTGATAAATAGGATAGCATTGTAGGAAGTTATTGCTTAATAACTATTGATAGGAGAGGACTAGACTGGCCATTCAAAGACTTCCCAGAATGTTAGTAGTAAATCCAACAATATCATATTGTTGAATTTCTCCTAAAGTGTATATACAAGAAGTTATAGGACTTTCTTGTTTGTAAGTCCAAATTCAGCCTTTCAGTGGTATGCCCTGATTGGTCAGAGTTAAGTGGATTATCCAGGCTGCCTTAAAGAGGCGATAAAGAGCCCCTGGGGTTAACCAGCACTGCTGGCTGGGCAGTGTGTTGTTCAATAGGAATACCAGGCCAGGGGTAGGGGTTGTACACCATTGTCTTCAAAGGCAGAGGGATGGCCACAATGTCAGTTTCCACTGTACACTTTTGACCCCCACCAGACCCCGGATTAGGGAATGTATGTGCAGACGGTAGGGGGAGAGTCTGTGGAAGTAAGCCATCCTAGGCGGTATGTTTAGCCAGCTCTTACCTCCTTGCTGGAAAATCAGCCATAATGGATTTGGAAGATTTGATGCACTCTGGGACAAAATAATGCCACACTCTACAGGATGTGGTCATAACTATGAGGAGTTACCCTGCTCCCATGGGTCAGAAGCGACCTCCTGCTTGACCCAGATAACTCGGAATAAGAATCTGAGAGGGCCAGAGCCCTCCAGATCTGCTGCTTGAAACTTACTGAAGCAAGAAATGCCCTGCTGAGAAGTTTTGCAGTGCAAAGATTTCTAAGGCCTGTGGATTTCACCAACTAAAACTGCAGCCCTGTGGATTTCGTTGCTGCAAAAGGACTAAAGAGTGGACTCCCTGCAAGCTACAGGTTACCAGAGTTCACCTGGACATCCCCACAAAGAATTCCCAGCCTGGAGTACCAGTGAATTTGTAAAGATTTTGTTCAAGTGGATTGGGGAATTGAAGTTTCACACTTTCAAGGACCCTCTTGGAGATTCCAGAACCTTGGACTGTGTGTTGGATTCTTTGGGACCCGCAAGCAGAACTTCAGGAAGGAGTTTTAACAGGACCCCGGGCAGCACAACACATTTGGTGACATTCTCCAGAACAATTTCTTAAGGTGTCCCTGTCAAAGAAAAAAAAATGACTAAAAGGGGCACTGTTGGTTTCTAAGCACTAGAAAATGACTAATCTTTAAACATTCATATCTCTGGTTCCCTACAGTGGATTATTTTCGTTTTGTGTCATTTAAAAGATAAAAATATTGCCCATTTGTATAAATTATTGTTGGATTTTTATTTTGTGTTGTGTCTTAAATATTTACTGAAATTGTGTTTTTAAATGCTTTACATACCTGTCTTTGAAGTTAGGCCTGTCTGCTCACAGCCACGTTACCAAGGGTTGAGCATAGGAATATTTTAAGACCTATGCTGGGTCCTACAATGCGTTAGTGGCCTTATTGCCAGTGGCAGACCTACATTTGCCCCTACCAATAACCCACTTTCCAACAGTGCTACATTAATTTTGGTGCCTGGGATTATTCTCTACCCCAATCCAACTCTGACCACTATCACATAATTTTAACACCCTCCCCTGGAAATGGGTGTAAATTCCCATAATAAAAGTAAAGGTGATGAAAAACCACAAAACCTGAGCTGCTGATGACAAATAGCTAGCCACTATGCTCAAGCCGCCTGTATTATGTTAACTGCCCTCACCCCAAAAAATATCCAGCTCAGCATTTTTGATAATCTGCAAGAGACACTAAATGAAACACGTTGAAGGGGTGGAAGCAGGCATGCCGCCTTCTCCAGATGCAGTCATTCCCACCAGCTGCAGTAGCTCATAAAATGCTGAGAATAAGGCAGTGTCACACTGGTCTGGAACAATCACTCAATCAGGTACCACTTCACCCATCCACATTTGAACAGAAAAAAGACTAACACAAGAGAAATGAGGAGCAGAGAACACATATTGCCACACAAGAGGTAAAGAAGATGGGAAGTGAAAGTGCATGAGAGAAAGATATATAATCTCTGTTAGAGGATAAATAAACTTGTCAAAGAGAGAGTGATGCAGAGAAAAAGAAAGTGAAAGAGTGGGAACGAGGTGCTGAAAGGCAGAATGGAGCTATCTGGGGTCAAGCATGGGCATCACTGAGAAGAGGAGTGAATAAAAGTACGATTGTCAGAAAAGAGGGACTTTCAGGGAGAGTGCTGGAGGCAACATGGCGGAGAAAGGAAGAGGCTAAGAGCCCATATATATTTTGGTGGGAGTCAGGGCAGGGGCAAGTAACATAAAAGTGTCTTTCAAGGGGGATGAGTGAAGGGGGCGAATGAGAGAACCTGCATTTTAAGAGAAGTAGCCTGTAGAATGGAAAAAGGGATACCAAGAGGGAAGGGAAGGGGTGTTGGTGCATTTTATATGGGTAATGAGCGACACCAGGGACAAGCACCAAAAGTGCGGCATAAAGGAGTACAATGATGGTCTTTCTTATGCAATTTACCTCTTCCACGTGTGAGTAGCTGACGCAGACGATGATTTTTCTATGTATTCTCAAAGTTATGGTACTCTTAAACCCATTAGAAAATCAGGACCACAAGTCCCAAAACACAGACACAAAAGTTGGACTGAGTGAGCAACTCATTGGAGGATCTAAGAGTAATAGCAACTCTGCATACCCTATGTTGCAGCAGAGCATGGAGGGAATATACCTACAGTTTTTGTCACTGTTCTGTTGTAGGATCTAAACATGCATTTTAAGGACATATAAGTAATGTTTAACCCATGGAAAACCAAGCTGCCCTCTCCTTCCACACACGTTCCATGTATTATTATAATATTGGATGATCCATGGAAAACCAAGCTTGCCCCTCCTTCTACACATGTTCCATGTATTAATATATTACTGTATGATGTAAAGAAGCAATTCGTAAGCCCCTGCAAACCTCCCCAGCAAACCTGCAGCCGCGATCATTAGTCAAAACAGTACTGATTTGGACCTTGAAGCTTCAACGGCAGTACAAAAAATGTCAAGTTCTTTCAAGTCTTCTTTCAATCCAATCTGATGACTGGCTAATGATAGGCCAATCTTACCTCCTCCTATATTTATTTCTGAAATGCTATCATAAATATTCCTGCTCTCGACTCTCAGGTTATGTAATAAGAGGTATTTTTTTTTTTTACAATTTTTTTATGGGCTTTTCGATTCTACATATTGCTTAAATTTTGACACACGTCATGCAGCTTCTCCACTCTTTGACAGGCAGATTGTTAGCTGCAGAGGCTTCAGACTAGCTTTTATCCTTCCTTGTAGGGTCCCTCAGGGTTCCTCAATAAGCCCTACCCTTTTTAACCTCTATATGACCCCTCTGGCCGAGCTGGAGAGATCTTTCGGATTACAGGTGCTCTCCAATGCGGACGACACTCAAACCATTGTCTCCACCACCAATGATTTGCAATAAGTTGCATAGAAGTTTTATCAGTGTATGTCAAGCATTATTTGCTGGATGAAGGGCAACTCATTAAACATCAATACAAACCAGATGGAGGTGCTAGTATTCAGCTCACAAAATTCCGTCTGGTCTAATGCTTGGTGGCGTGCAGACTGCGGCCCACTTCCCGGTAAGGACAACAAAAAATATGGGGGTTATTTTTGATGAGGGCTTAACCTTTGATGCCCAAGTCTGTCGCACAGTCAGTCCCTGTTTCTACATTCTAAGAATTCTTAGAAAGGTGCTCCCTTATATTCCATCTGAACTTCACCGGAACACCATCATTGCATTACGTCTTGTCTTGACTACTGCAACGCCCTATACCTTAACATCAATGTGGTCTCACTGAATAAGCTCCAGGTGGTACAGAACGCAGTGGCAAGACTTATTCTAAACATTCCCAAACATCAGACCACCAGGGAGGGAATTCGAACCCTGCACTGGCTTCCTATCAGGAAGCATATCTCCATCAAGGTCCTGAGCCCGGTATACAAGGCCAAGGTTCACACCAGCTTAAATCTATGTTTCAATGGTACACTCCTTGATGATTTAATTTTCAACGTTAGTAAAATACTGAAACTAATTTCGGGCAACTAGTATACATATGTGCATACATATCCTTATTTTTGTTTACTATGTATTTCATGCAGTGAAATATGAGATGGTCCCCTGATGAAGGCACCTCAGCCGAAACGCACGTAGCTTCCACCTACCACCAGCCTTCCCATTGTTCACAGCGAATTTGGATCTCCCTACTTGTTCACAACATGCAATGACACAAATTATTACTTGTCTATTTCAATTGTATTCTTTTCTTATGGACACATGATTGTGTTGTATTGTTTTCTATACATTGATGATTTTAACTATTTAAATATTTATCACAAGTTAAGATTTATTTTTTGATATTGGACACAAATGCAAGAAAAAAAAGAAAAACTAAAATAAAAAGTTTTGATAATAAACATATCAACATGGTCATGTTTTTCAACTTACAATAATGCACATTCTTTTATATAATATTATTGTTGTGTTGCCTTGAAATTTATAATTTTTGTTAACTGCATACTTGCTTCAAGCTTTTTTCCCTTTAACCATCTCTTGGATGTAACAGGACATCTTGACTGCATTTTTTGGAAAACATTTTTCCCTAAATGGCTTTGACTTAAAAACAAAATCATTTTCAACACTGACCAAGAAAGATTCCCCAGCCTTAGTTAAAAAATAATGGCAGCTGCGGCAGCTGGCTCCAGGTATGGCTATAAAACCACACAATTATAAACAATACATTAACGCAATACATTAATAAAAAAAAACTAACAAAATAAGTCAAAATGAAAATTTAATATTAACAACGAACAAGACAGACGCCTATAGTTTCAGATGAGTTTTCTCTTAAAGAGCTGTGTTTTCAAGTTTCCGTTCAAGTCTGTGAAGTTCACAAGAATAAACATATTCTTTCTTCACCACCTGCAATTGTTGATGCCAATTTCTCATTTAAACAAAATTCAGCACCTAAAAACAATGACCAGCGTTCCATGACCAGCAGATTGAATTCCAAATTATTGATGGCACACACTTTGGTGTAGACAAATTGGTCAATACAACTCTACAGTGACGGGAGCCTGACCATGCACTGTCAAGTGGCTGAGAGCTGCATGGGCTCACCCTTCTACTTCATACTCTGCTGTACCTAGAATTGTGCTCCTGGTGCTGTAAAAATGTTTTGTGACCAAGTGACTCATGATGATGGCAGGGGTGGCTCCTCCGTCATAGCGGAGGAGTATTCTCCACTGAAATTCCCCCAGAGATGAAAAATAATCATTACCATTTTATTTTTTGTCTGCCCATCCAGAACAGAGTGTCAGGATAGTGCGGGGTCTGCTGCACAGCAGCAGGCAGAAGGGTGGGCTCTCTTTGCACTTGGTGGAAGTGTGCATGTCCCTTTGGCCGGTCACCTTGCAACGGCCAGCCAGACATGCACGCTTAAAACCTCTCAACCCAGCTGTATTAACACAGTTGGGTTGATATAAGTGCATGCTTTCAGTGCGCTGTGGAGCGCGGACACAGGCTACTCCCTCCAATCAGGGTGCTGCATTCATGCTGGTTAACAGCACGAGAGGAGGCCAGGATTGGCTTGGGAGCCTGCCCCGAGGAGAGAAGATGATTGAGGACATCACACTTATTGCAGAAAGGTAAGTGTGTTTTATTTAATTTAATATCGTTTTTATTGTGCCACCCGCCACACCACCATTCTGGACATGCCAGCCACTACTGGATGATGAATGTCTGTGTTTCAAATCTTTCATACAACATCAACACATTAATTATTAACATGGCGCAGTCTGGCCAAATACTCAATGTCCTGTACGTGCTCATGAACAAACACCCACACATGTACTGTCCAACAATAATGTACGATGTGGGGGGCATGGCTTGGACAACAAGGCAATGGAAGCATAATTCTGCCACTCCCGTTAGTGCGGACCTTTGATGTGGATTTACATTTTTTGTTTTTGCATGAATTTGATCACCAATATCTACAGTGATTGGAATCTCCTGGGAATGCAGTAACACAGAGAACTTTTCTGCACCGGTTTATTCTGGGAACTCTGTGATGACTCCAGCTTTTAAATATGCACCACAAAATGGCTGCTGCGCCGATACAGCCAATCTCGACCCTACAAACCTGCAGGTACCCACACTAACTGAAGGTAGCTGCTAACCTTTTTCCTACCTTAGCACAAAACCGCTTCAGCACGTCACATCTCCTGCATTGCCCACGGTGAAGACTCTGGCCGATAGTATTGAACTTGCTGAAGGTTCACTACACTCGCATGCTTGACCCTGAGGTGGTGCCTGTGAGGATCCCGTTTTCGTTCCCGCTCCATTAAATCTAAATCTGGGCACAAAAACATAGGTCAAACATTGCCCTACTAATCCAGCGCGATCGCGCCTAATGTTGACTCATTCATAGGGGCTTTCTCTAAATCAGGATAGTCATGCTGATTTATGCCAGTCTGCCAACTTTGCCTGACCCCAAGATGACGTTGCAGAGCTTATTGAACGTGAGGCCCTAACTTGCTTCCATCTCACGTTTGTCCTCCATGATCTTCTCCTTGACTGGCACCAGGGTGTTCCAGTGATTCTGAGCTACTTTGAAATGATTTGAGGTGAATCAAAACTCCTGAAGGACATGAGTGCCTGATGCTCCCTACGGGTACCCTGCTTTGTGTCTGCTGCTGCACCATTAAATGCTGCGAGTCCTTGAACCATCTATTCATCTATACCTCACCTGCAGCTCCACAACCCATAGATTATCGCACTAGCTCTGAAACTTCACTTTCTACTGCTAACTGAGCATTTTGGGGTGGAAATGTTTTGGGGCATATTTGCTCTTTTCTGCTCATCTTGCGCCATCTCCTGCACCAGCTACCACATTTTGCTCTTGTGTCTGGAAGGCTCTAAACCCCAAACACTAAGCTCCTCTGAGCGCCTTCAAACGCCAGCAAACCTTTACACCATCAGGGAAAAAGACTCCAAAGCATCTCTAAAGCTGATCACCCGGCTCCAGACTCATGGATAAAAGAGAAAATGGACATCAACGCAACCATGAAAATTATTCTACAGAGGCTAGCTGATGTTCATGAGCTGGCCAGGCCAACTAAAATGAACAGGGACACCATTCAATTGAAACGATATACTATAAGTGTGAACATCAGCAACATAATAAACAAACTCTCAAATGCTGACCAATGATTCCGCGTTGTGAAAGGCGCCTCCTCAAAAACAGAAAAATAACTGAAATCACTCCGATAATCCACTGAAACACCACAAAAACACTCCATAAGGAGGTCGAAGGGCTGGAAGACAGGAACTGCTGGGGCAACCTACTTATCTTTGGCGTCCGGGAGGATTCAGAGGCCTCTAAGCCCTCCTGTCTAATTTTCCTTGAGAAATGGCCTCCACAAATTACTGACATACATTTCACCAAGGATTTTGAGCTTGAGAGTGCCTACCGTGCTCCTTCTTTCAAACCAGCAAACAAATCCACAGCTCATTAGATCATCTGCACACTGCTCCTCTTCTAGCACACGTAACTGATCCTCAACTACATGTGCAGCCATAATCATAATGCCCGGAATGGCACGAAAATGACAACTCCAAACAACCATTAAGACAAGGAAAGGCTTCCTGGTCCTGCGCCCTCTTTTAAAGAAACAGAATCTCCAGTTCTCTAATGCTGGCCAAGCAAAATTTAGAGTTCTGGTGCAAGGTACACACCACATTTTCCCAGAAGCAAAATACCTCTCTACTTTTCTAGCAGAACAAGAGGAGTACTCTGTGGAAGTTCCAACAAGCAGAACATTTGGTGGTATTGCTATACTGAATGACTCTTGCTGACCCTAACATCACTTATTGACTGATAAGTTTCTATTCCTTTTGTCTTTTTTGGTTCATTTCAACAAACATGTTGGTTGTTTGTGACCTGCTTAAACTTGTCTAGCTGCACATTGACAGCTCAGTTACAGGTCAGTTGCAGCTTTTACAAGCTCAATTTTCACTTTCTTAGTTTATTCTCCTCTACTTCATTTTTTAGGAGCCTTACCAGACCCCTTCATCACAAATATCCATTGACACATCTTTCGCATGCATATAACAGGTTTTTCCATAAACTTAGTACTGCCTTCAATTCCTCTGAGTGTTCTAACACCTACATCTGACCTCAATTAGCAGCATAAAGCCTTGTCTGTCTCTCATGCTTACAAGCTTTCAAATACCACGTACCACAAAACTCTTGACGCTATTTACCATGCTCTCATCTACGAAACATACTCCGTCATTAAGTATCACTCATCGCATTTGTTAAGCATAATGACCTACAAGGATGTTCTCGGTGACCAATAAAGTTGACTTACAAGGATGTTCTAGCATGAAACTGTTCTTTGATAACGGCTCACTAATGTGTGATTAAGCTCATATACAATACAATTTTTACTTCCAGTTTCCCTATGATCGTAAATCTTCCTTCCAATTTGTTTCCAAAATGTTACTATTTTACTGGTCTTGCAACCGTGAGCTGATGTCATGTTGTCGCCTCCTCCTATTTACCTCTTGTGGGTGAGTTGGGTGGAGGAGAGGGGGGTGGGAAGTTTTGGGCCCTTTTTGAGGTGTTTTTGCAGGCATATACTTTCAGTCACCTTCTTATGTTTCCTTATGTTTTGTTTCCAAATTTTCTTCTTAGCTCATTTCCACTTTACCAAGGACTGTGTAATAAGTAAATATGATGCTTACAAAAAGGAAAGATTTTGTGAATAGTGATATGTAAAATGTTAACAGTTTGGAACAAATTTGGTGTAATATATCAAATGATTGTGTTAAATTATTGTGAACGATTAGTTCAATAGGTACAGTGCACACTAGAGCAGGGTAACTCCTGTTCACGTATAGTTATAATTTAGTGTGGAGCCAACACATGAATATAGTGTAGCACCCTTGTACAAGCAGAGTTAAGATTGCATAAAATTGCACGAATATTGAGTGCGCCTCTCACCCAGCTGTGGGTATTTGACTTAAGCCAGACGCAGTCCACATACATTTGGGAGGGAACGACCTTGCAGAGCTGGGGAGACCTAAACTCATGGAAGCAATGAAAGCAGATCTAACGACGGTTGCCATGTGGTCTGTCCTGCTGACATTGCCTGGTCGGAAATGATAGCGTGATTCAAATTGAAGGGGGCACTGAACCATGGGGCAGGAGGCAACTGAATATCTTGATGAGCAAGTTCTGCAAAGGCATTGGCTGGGAATTCGTCAGGCACTGCCTGGTTAATCTTAGGATTGAGGTCAACTACATGGTGGATAGGGTCAAACTATCTAGGATCGAGACGGACATGTTCCTCTTGACTATTGTGGGTGGCAGGAAAGGGGGGAGCTGACGGTGGTAGGAGCACTGTCTGCAGCATGGCAGAGATAACACCAATGAATGCCAGCCATAATGGGAGAGGAGTTGGCCTAATGGCTAGGGCAGCCAACTTTGAATCTGGGGAACTTCGATTTGAAGTCTCTGCAGTGACGCTTAACATCCTGTGATTCTGGGCAAATCACTTAATCTACCCTAACAAAAAAAAGAATATGTCCTCTTGTAATGCAACTGGTGCTATGTAAAGTGCTCTGATACCCGATTCGGGTCTAGTTCGCACTATATAAAACTCTGTTAAAAAAAAACCCACAGTAGAGCTTGAACAGAGAAGGATGCCTCATGGCATAGATACTGGAGGGCAAAACTAAAGGCCGACAAAGGGTCAGTACAAGGTGGACATGGCTCTTGCAGCCCAGGCATGGCCAGAGGGCCGCAAATACTGGACATCAGTAGCAAGGAAAGCCTAGAAGCCAAGGCAATCAATACCAGGGGGCTATTGAGCAAAAGTGCAGTCAACTGGATGATTTATGGTGATGGACTAACGTGATTATGATGCAGCAAGGAGTGATTTTTGGCTGTGAGGTCTTTTATGACCTCAGATTGACCTGATATACAATGTAATGATTGTTCTATGTTCTAAGTAGTGTATGCTGTATGGTTCATATTAATGACGTTTCACGATAAATTATGACCCAGAATAGTTTGAAAAAAACAGTTTAATAAACTGCACCCATTTACACTCTAAAGAAGGTCTTCCTTGAAAAGGGGGTGCCTGAAGGCTAGAGATTCAGAGAAGAACCTCAGCCATCTGTGGTGTGTTAGGTTCTCAGCTTGAAAAAAACTTTTGCCCTTTTTAAGTTATCATAGACAGGTATGGCTTGCAGCGACGCTATTTTGATTCACATATGTTCCTCCTTGAGAGATTATTTTCCCTCCACAACCCTATGCTTTATTTCCCTGGTAGTGAGTTTTCATGAAACCTGAAAGAAAGACAGAACAGAATGGTCTACCGTTATTCAAACCCCAGATTTAGGTAGCATAACTCAGAAATCTGATGCAGGAAAAGGAAACATTTGAAGTAAAAAACTTTACATATTTTCTGAAACAATGCGCAAGTAGAGTAAGGAAACATGGAAAGTAAACATAGAAAATTCAAGGGATTTCCTTATTGTGTTTGGGTGAACTGAAAGAGGGAGCTTCTCCATCCATGTCATAAGAGTGCATGAGGATGCTGGGGCTGAAGCATCAGAGATCCAAAGCACCACTGGGTGCTTCCTCAGGCTCGTTGAAGTGCTTGGCATGTGGGTAAGAGGATATATTTTGCACTTCATTATCACTATTTCTGAAATTACATTTTGTGATACATTTTCAAATTCCTAATTCTGAAGGATACTATAACCTTGATGGAGTGTGTGTCACATTGTCTATAAAGTATGTGCAAGACTTTTGTGAACAGAAAGACGGTTTACACAAAATACATTCACGAAGGTCAACTTCCACCTCTGCGTGACCAGCATGTCCAGCATCGCCAACTGGATGAAAGACAACTGCCTTAGACTCAACACAGAAAAACAGAAGTAATGACTTTCAGAAACACCGCCTCACCTTAGGACGACTCCTGATGGCCCACCCACCTGGTCCCCCCACCACAGATCAAGCCTGAAACCTTGGTAGCATCCTCAACAACAAACTCACCATGAGGAACCAGATCAACGTAGTCTCCTCTGCCTGCTTCTTCACCCTCTGCATGCTCTGGACGTTCTTTAAGTGCCCCCCAATCTCCTCTAGACGTACTGTCACACAAGCCCTCATCCCCTGCTGTCTGGAGTACAGCAGCGCTCTTTACGCAGGAATTACATCAGGAATTACATCACACCTCCCGAAGAGATTTCAAGTCATACAAAACTCAGCAGCCAGAATCATCTTGAGCTTCTGCAGACAGACCCATATCATCGCACACCAGAGGAAACTTGGACCAGCATACCTCAACCACGACTGAGATTCCACTTTCCCTCCAGACCCTGTGTTCCGCCTCTCTCTCTCCCACCGAACCCCTGCATCTGCTGCTGCAACAGTGGAGGTCGATCAGTGGAGGTCGATCCTTCTCCTACCTCACCGCTAAGGCATGGAACAACCTCCCCATCCACCTCAGAGCTTCCCCCTCTCTCTAAGATTTCAGAAAAGGACCTCAGGTCTGGCTCTTCGACTGATGCATCTAGCATCCATACCATGCGCCTGGATACCCTCACGGGCAATTTGCATGCTCTACAAATCCGATTTTGATTTGATTTGAACACAGAAATAATGTTCAGCGCCTTAGGAGTAGACCCTTTTATTACACATTCATGTAAAAATGACCTGTGATTCCTTCACTGAAGGAAACCAGCCATCTAGTATATAAGTAAATCAAATTAGGTACAAAAAATAAGGCTTCTGAAAGCTGTGTCAAAGTAGCAAAATAATAGAACACAGATGGATTGGATGGGAAGAGGCAGTAATCCAATTGCTAGCGGATCACTTAATATGGAGGCCAGGTTGTAGATAGTGGGGTGTTTTTTTTAATGAGCCAGATATCTTGGACAGATCACAAAAAGGTGTTAAAAATTGCACACCAATGTTTGCGATTCATGTACTAATAGGTCGTGTCGCAAAATCTCTGGTAACAGGGAGTCACAGAACGACGTGGCTAATGACTATAAATTAAGTTATTGGTAACCCATTGGGATTGGCTGGAAACACAGAGCGGGTGGTGTGCAAGGAACATTTCCCAAATGGGAAACCTTTTATTTTAAAGCGTGTGTTTTCTCTCTGTGAATCAGTTTGTTGCTAACTGGTCAATAGTTTTCAACCAAAGTTGCGACTGCAAACCACTGATACATGTCATGCTGAATCGCAATTAAGAAGGAACACCCCTTTTATGCCCCTTCCTAATTGCTAGTCAACACGGGTCGCAAAACCCATTTTGTATTTCCAAAATGCATTTCCAGCTTGCAAAATGGGTTTAGTAAATTTTTTGAAAACAGTTTTCGTTCACAAACCTGTGATTTTGCAACTCACAAGTTTTGCGAATACAAAATGGCTGTGTACATGGCCCCCTTTATGTTCTGGTATTTCTATCCTCACATATGGCTGGCTGTAGATCAAAGAATGGCATCTCGTGACTAATAATCTGCTCCAGTAATTATATGTAATGGGTTCTTAACAAGCCCTGTGGGATCATTTCACAATTATTCGAACCTTCTGCGCATGCTTTTGCTTGGGCAGCTATAGTGAAGTGATTCTGCACAGACTTAAGCGTGAATATTAAGCGAATTCTGTCTCGAAACGACCTAGGGACCTATTCACAAAGGCACTTCGGTGGATATAAAGTTGTAACTCTGTAGTACTCCTTTACATATTCTTGCATGCCTTTCTTTGTGAAGTGGGCTCTAATCGTATAAAATGGGAAAATCCGGGCAAAAGTTATAAACAGCACACATAGAAAGGACTATGTCCTCTTTGCATTATTAATAATAGGGAGTTGGATTTTTCAGAGACAATTCACAAAGACTAGTAAGAGTAAGTAAAAGAGTACTGTTGTTGTACTACTACCTGTGTTCATAATACATGCTTTTGTGAATCAGCCCTTCCTTTACTAACTACTAAGATGCAGACTTACTGGAGAACCAGGCCTATATGACAAAAACAGTCCGAATTTAAAGGAAACTAATAACTATTGTTGTGACATGTCAGCTGTATTGACCATCACAAATAACTCTCCCTCGCCTATTTCCAGTGGTGCCGGTGCCACAGATAGGTCATTTAACAGAAACACTTTAATGTTTTTGCTAAATGTGACCACTTACACTCAAGTAACTTTTGTTACGAGAATGAGAGACTTTGCAATATCAGAAAGGAAAGGAGAGGGGGACAAGTACTTTGAGTAGAAGAAACCATCTTTCTATGGCAGAAAGAAGAAGAGCTGGGTTACAGAGAAGAGCTGGGGTTTTCTTTTTACATGTGCATGGAAGTAGGTGACTTTCTGAAACTTGTGGGACACATAAAAAAGTGATGAGTCTGTGAGGTCTAGGTAGGTTCCTGTGGCACACCAAGGTGGCCTAACTAGGTCTAAGGTAGTTTGTGGTTCTCTTCGAATGGGACTAGCGCTGGAAGGTTGGGATGGAATGTTCCCCTTAGGGTGTGACCAAGGCTGACTTGCACATGGATAGTTCTTATTTGAAATGGTGTGCTGGGCAAAGAAAGCAATGGACTGAGATTGAACCAGACATTTCGTTTTCCTTATATCCTGACACCTGGGCAGAATACGTTGGCATGAGTCCAAGACCACAGAACGAATTTTGATTGGACACTTTTTTCAGTGTAAGAGGCCTGGACCCAGGGAAGATCAAGGACCTTGCACAAACTGTCTGTGTAAAGACAGTGAGAAGATCAGAAAATGCAGCCGCTAATAACAAAGTAAGAAAAACACAGTGGAGGAGATATACCTCCTTTAGCCAAAGACTTACTAAAAAATTCACAGAAAACTCAAACTCACTGAGCCAGCTGGGCATATAAGCTGTCATGGTATTTGAAGAGCAACAATAAAGAACTGGTAGAAGTTGATTTACAAAATGATTGTCCCTTATATATACAGTTCATTATAAAATGGCATGAAATCTTAGGACTGATTCACAAAAGCATTTATGAGTTTGGGAAAGAGTATTACCAGAGCACTTCTTTACATATTCTTACATACTTTTGTGAATTGGCCCAACACATCCAACTCCCTCAGTGAATGTGCAAAGAGAGTGCAGGTATCTTGGTTTGTACAAATTCAAATTGGTTATTAATTTTTCCTGAATATTTTCATTTTATTCCCATTCTAAAAACAAAGTTGGACGCAAGGTAAAAGCATTCCCGAAATCCCTAGTTTTTTTGTTTGCTGTGATTTAGAGCATGTACGGTGCACTGACATCACTGTAAACACAGTAAAAGCAGACCACACAGCTAGGCACAGTCTGCTTTCACTTTGGTGCTTGCAGGGCAGAACTCTGTCTCGCTGTCCTTTCCAGCAGTGCCTCTCCAAAATGGATTCCTGCTGGAGGATCACCACAGGACCACGATCCCCAGCTAGAGATCCAACCAGGATACCAGGGTGGACACATGCTCCCCCGTCCCAATTTTAAAAATCATACAGTCTTTCTTCTGCCCTCGGGGTGTGATTGTGGGAATTTACCGCAAATTGTCTCCCCGGGGGAGCAGCAAGCTGATTCTAGGGAATTGAAGAAAAGTGAAGGTATGGAGGTGGCCCACCCTGTCATCTGGCCGTCCCCCACTCCCCAAAAATGCCACTGGTGCCTGTGTAGCTGGCCTAAGGACCACAACAGGTGATTGTATAAAGTCAATGTGATCTACGCATTGTCCCTGGTATGCTCAGATCCTGGCCTGGCTGCTAGGCCGAGCCACACAAATGGGAGAATTTTTATCAGGAGTACAGTAGGAATTCTGGGTGGTAGGAAGTTTGTGGATTCCAAGTTTTCCAGACGTTTCCCTCATAGAAATGTGAGGAAAATGTGATTTAGCCAAAGTATAGCTTTTGAATGGCATTCTGGGTAAGAAACATTGTGGGATTCGTGCAAGTCACACCACACTGCACTCCTCTGGGCCTCTAGTTGTCAGAAATGTCTATGATTAGTAGGTTTGCTTGGGTGTTGTCTGAGCGAGAGCCCAAATACTGCAGCTACAAACATTGCCAAACTGCTTGTGAAAATGTGAAGCCTCTGTTTTGTATTTTGGGGCCTTTCTTGTGATAAGCACATGGTAAACCCACACTAGTGGGGTAACATTTTTATCAGGAGAAGTGTAGGAACAAAAAAATAGTAGAACATTTATTATTACCAATTTAATTTCTCTCCATTTTTGGCTTCCAAATGGAAGCCGGTGTGCAAGAGAGAACACCTTTTGCAAAATGCCCTCAAAATCTATATGACAGTATGTGTAACTTGTTTTTCTGGAAAATAAACTATGCCTTTCTGTGACCAGAGGCATCTGACAGATTTAATGGTATATTACGTTTGTAAATCAGCCATGTAGGAAATATTAAAATTTTAATTTGTTCTCATGTTTTTATATTAATTTGAATTCAACAATTAGTCTCTTTGGGTAAACGAAGAGTGATCCGCACAAATGACCCCTTGATGAATTAGGAATTTTGTCTTGTTCTCAGGAATTTATACCTTCCTGGATTCACCCATAGATTTTCTCACATGCTCCCATCACACACTGCAAGCAGTTTGAGACCATAAGTGGGAAAAATGAATTACAACTTAGAAAAATGCAAACTCTGTGTTGCCTTTTTACAACTCTGGTTACTCCTGAAAGCAAGGAACATAGGGGCATATTATCAAGAACTACGATAAAATTATCGCTGCTTTAGCGTCAGGAAACTGCCGCTAAAACGGCGATAATGGGCTTGATAATATGTCCTTGTGAATTCCCATAGCAGCCCAGGTTCTGGTGTTAACGTGGGCTGCTGTGGGAATTCGCAAGGGCTTATTATCAAGCCCATTATCGCAGTTTTAGCGGCAGTTTCCTGGCGCTAAAGCGGCGATAATTTTATCGCAGTTCTTGATAATAGGTCCCACAGTGATGCTGGTGCAGCACACCTTTTGTTGATGCCATTTGTAGAAAAAATACACTTTCTTGCACAGCACATTTTACCATTTAAAAAAAGACAAACTTTGCTATATTGTGGATATTTTCTTAATTCCCTCCAGGGGAATCCACATGTAGGAAAAATGGACTCAAGTTTCGCCGGGATACCTTTTGTGGAAAAAAGTTCTAAAAGCTTAAGAGTGAAGTGCCCCAACCTTCAACAAAACAGGGTACAGCATTAGGGATAAACAAAGCAGCAATTATGATTTTCTCTTGACAAAAGCTGCTACATGCATGCCCACTGTAGCTACAGTAAATGACAATTAAACATCCATTATACTAAAAGACCTGGAAGCTTGAGCATGAACTGTGAAACAATGCAATCAATATGTATCCCAGAGGCTCAAATTCAGGCACCAACCAATGCCTTGTTTAATCCTTCTCAGGTCAATATATTCAGATTGTGAGGCGTCTCCTCAGCAGTGACTTGAGCCACCTTTTAACTCCACCTGCCTGAAAGATCACTAGTAGTCTGGATTCCATGGCAGCCCCAGAGTTTTGAAGCATCACAGACGCATCTTGACCTGATCCCCTGCAGCCTGGTGTGACCCTGGCTTTTCCCCTCTCTCAACAGGTCTCCTCATTTTGGAAGTACGGACAGTACTTAATGGTTCTGTCTGGCAGTGTTTACTGCTCACACATGGTTTACACACACAGTAATGTTAAGGCTTGCTGGCACACATATCTTCTCATTTTAACAACAGCTAGCATTCATAAAAGCAGTTTAACCACATGACTGCTAAGCTGATTCCTCTCCTGTGCTGGAAATTGTTACATTCCATGGTTCATGACGAGCTCAGCTCGTCATGAGCACACGACCAGTGTACTGCATAACGAGCTGAGCTCGTCATGAGCAGCGAAGGGGTTAAGGAACAGGAGCTTTCCCTCATCTGCCGTAACAATTATTTTGTGCCTAATGCTCAGTATTGTCATCATTACTACAACAGCACTAACAATAACATTAATTGTGACACCATCTCTATATGACCTTAACAGTGTCTATACGCTATTTAAAACAATAGAACAGTGGGAGCCACACGGAAGATAATGGAGTGACAGGGGGTTAATAATGGCTGCTATAGACCGTCTGCTCTAACATTCCGATGCTTACCTTTCTGTTTCTCCTTTTCTAATGTATTACATCCTACCTTAGTGGGTGGAATGTTCTAGTAGTCTTACACCCATTCTGTTTCATTTTATACCACTATTAAAGGCTCTCTCTCTTTTATTATAGGCCCTTGCCTGCGGCTTGGTCCTATAAATCAGGTTCAGGACCTTTAGCAACCGTTATAGACCCCTGCTGTGTTCATACTTTTTTATTACCTTCTCATCTGCTTCTCCACCCTAGTGCTTACACTGTGAGGTTTGATCTCATGTAATTCAACTTCTTACCACCTTCCAAGATTTCTACTATTTCCATTTTATCCTCCCACAGTAACCTATTCCTGTTTTTAATCTGTTTTTATCTGCTCAAGCCATTCTCTTTCCTTCCGGCTTTAGGGCTGCTGTTTGGGCAATCCTGATGATTTTTAGAAGAATAAAGTTATATGGGGCCCGATGTAGGTGGCCAGTTACTGGTCGGTAAACCCGAAATTCGGTAAATTTCAGGCTTACCGACCGATATTGAGCCATTTCAGATGTAGGGGATGATTCGGTAAATACCGAATCGGTATTTACCGATTCTGTATTTACAGAATCACTATTTACCGATTCTGTATTTACCGAATCGGTAAATGGCATGTAGAAAGCACTTTTAAGAGTGCTAATGTGCTTTAAGGATTTGTTATTTACCACCAACTATTAGTTGGTGGTAAATACTGAATACCTTTGAAGATGCAAATCTGTGCATTTTCAACAGTGCCATGTGGCAGACATACATGCCCTTAGGATATGTATGTGTGCCACATGTGCACACAAGCACTATTCAGGGGTGCAACAGGGTGTCAATATGACACCCTGCCACTCTTGAATGTTTCCCTATTTTACCGAATCAGTATTTACCGATTCGGTAATTCACATTCATTCCTATTCGGCCTACCGAATTTTTGTCTACATAGCATTTACCGATTCTAAAATACAGAATCGGTAAAATTCGGTATTTTAGAATCGGTACATTCGCATTACCTACATCTGGCCCTTAGAGGTTTAAGAGGTCTCTGACTTCTTCATTCACTAGGCAGGGGATCACCCTTCATTTCATCTTTTGTATTTGATATTATACTATACGTCCCGCTCCAGACAGGCACATGTTAAATCGAACCAGTGCGGTGCTGTGATGCTCTGGCAATGTGACCAGGCAGCATAAGAAGCCGGGACTGAGTTTACTCTATTGAGAAACTGGCGCTTCGTCAGGGGCCCACAGTTGACAGATCCAGCACCGGTGCAGGGGGCCGCGCCTTTTTACTTCTTAATGTATCTTCGGAATGTTGACTGCTGAGGCCTCCAGTACAGAACAGAAGGCCCGCTTCACGGTCTCCCTTAATTAAGCCCCTGCCAAGGAAGCTCAGGTGCCTATTGGAGCATGCATCTCCAAAGCGCGCTGATAAGGTGGAGGAGCGCCCATTTTGTTTTCAGATTCACACGGTGCATGCAGCAGCATGCGCTGGGATTGCCTTTGGCTTTGCATTGTCCCACTTAAAAGATTTTCTTTTCAATATATTCAGTGGAAGGTGCTGAGGCAGGTTTTTTGTCTGCCATCAAGGAATCCTTACATGTCAAAGGATACCTGATTTCTCCTTTAATTAGGACAGAGGAAGGTATTGTGCATTTGCAAAGTGGGAGGGAGCTAGAGGAAGAAATTGCAATTCTTTTATTGACCTTTCTGTGTTGTCTTTAAAATTGCCTGCTACCTCCCTCTTTTGTTATAGTTTCTACATCTTGGATATGTAATTAATCTTTTTCCTGTTTCTCCTATATCGATCCAAGATCTCTCAGCTTCGATTGGAGCTCTTGCTCACTTTGTGATGGACATATCTCGGTGCATCACTGGCAAGCATTCCCAGAAGAGATGTCAACAATCCCCTTCTTCACCAATGGAAAGTGTCCTGCATGGGTCCAGGGCCATATCTCATGATAGACCCCACTATTCCCCTTGTCTTAAAAAATGGTTCTCACTGAGTGTTAGATGCTTATAATTGTGACTCAGGCAGACACATTCCCCACAACCTCCTTCTCCTGGTCTTTCTGATGCCTCTCAGTTGTCTGTGTCTTCTCCCTCCTTCGGTTCCACTTGTGCCTCTCCAGAGTATGATGAGTCCAGTGGCCATAGAGGTAAATATCATCGTAAGGAAAAGATAAAACCTGCAATTTTCTATCCATTATCTCATCTCCAGCTGCATCTGATAACGAATAACCTTTTCTAGTGGTAAATGCTTCTGTCAATTCCACAGACCTATAGTTCCAAAACTTCTAGTTATCCCAGCTATTCAGTGATTATTGCAAAGAGAATAATAGAAGGACCCAGACAGGTTCTCAGCTCCACGATTAACGTTCCGACTTAATTTTGTCGCTAAAAGTGAATTGGAGCTTCCGCAGGTGGTAACCATTGACCCTCTTGGCTAAGCTGGTGGGCCAGCCATCTCACCTTACAAAGGATATTGTTGTTTCTGATCCCGTCAACAAGAAAGCAGAAGGTGAACTGAAAGTAGCGTATGCATGTCTTAGTTTATCAATGAAATAAATCTGTTATCCCCATTCTTCACAATTATTATTCAGGAGATTGAGGACTGTTCTCTGTTGCTGCCACGTGTGGAGGTACAAGCTCAATTTCTTCCTGATGACACATTTGATAGCCTGATGGTCTCAGCCATAGTTTCAACTGGCATAGTGATGCTAGGCACCATCTTCACCTAAGAGAATGGAAAGTTGTGCCCTCTCAAAAGAACTGTTTGCTCCAAATACCTTTCTTAGGTAACAGGTTGCTTAGCAGAGAGCTAGAAGAGGTGCAACACAAATCCTTTCATAATCAGGAGAAAATATAACCCTTCTGTCACAAACATGGGAACGTTAGTAAAAACTGGAGAAGGTTTAAAAAGAACACACACAGAAAATGTTATTTCTTTTTCAACAGTTCTTGTTTCCAATCTAAATCAGTTCAGGAGATGGAGGTCTCTCATCAGTCTTCTAGTGCTCCTGGAAACAGTGTTCCTTGATTACGCTGAAAGCTGTGAGCAAGCAAGAGACATTTATAAACTCAGTTACTACGCCTGTTTGCTATGCATTAACACCCCACCCCTACGAAATATGAGAGAATGTCACACACTGCTCACAAATAAATAAATGTACATATTACAGCAAACTGCCCCTTGTCAAAGTTCATGCGCTTCGCATACGTTTTGCATTTTATCACACTTCTATTTATGTATCTGACGTACTCGCAAAGCGCTACATAGTCATAAAACTAATTCAAAGCGCTGCACAAAATATGAACCCAAAGGAAGAATAAAAGATCGGTGACATTTAGTAGTCAAATGGTTTTATGGAACAGAAGAGAGTAAGAAGAATGTTTGGAAAAAACAAGGAGTGTTCTTTTCAATATAGGCAGGAGGAGGGGATAAGTCGTGATTTGCACAAGGTCAATCAATGCAGCTTGTGGAGCTGGGACCTGTCCTGCAAAACTACGTTCAAAGAACCAACAAGCTCTTGGCATTGCTGTGGGGAGGGGGGAGGAGAAATGCGAGACACGGCCTGGTGGCCGTGAAAAGTGTGAAGAGGGGGACGTACTCGCAAATCGCTACGTAGTCATAAAACTAATTCAAAGCGCTGCACAAAATATGAACCCAAAGGAAGAATAAAAGATCTGTTACATTTAGTAGTCAAATGGTTTATGGAACAGAAGAGAGTAAGGAGAATATTTGGAAAAAACAAGGAGTGTTCTTTTCAATATAGGCAGGAGGAGGGGATAAGTCGTGATTTGCACAAGGTCAACTAATGCAGCTTGCAGAGCTGGGACCTGTCCTGCAAAACTACCTTCAAAGAACCAACAAGCTCTTGGCATTGCTGTGGGGAGGGGGTGGGGGGGGGGGGGGGGAGAAATGCGAGACACGGCCTGGCGTCCGTGAAGTGTGAAGCAGTGGGCGGGGGAGCGGAGCCCTTTGAAGTGAAGCTCTCGGAGGCAGGCGGGAGCAAATGGCGAGGCCGTGCTTGAGCACATGCACTCGACGAAATCCGCGATGGTTTAGCCCTTATTTTGCCCCCTATAATCTCGCCTATTTATTCCTTGCGGAATATAATAGACGAGACCTAAAAATAGTATAATAAATAAGGCACCATTAATCTACCATTCAGCATGCAGCTTGAATAGAATGTTAATAGTAGTCTGGATAAAGTCCAGTAATATTCAAATTGTTTGTATTCACGAAATATTCTGCTTGTAAATGAAGACTATGCGTTTACAAATAAGTATGTGCTTAGTATTCTGTTAGTATTCAAGAAGTAAACAAAAAGAAGGAGTATCCCCAGCGTCAGGTTTTTTGAAGGAAAACACTTTCGGAGGGTGAATTGTTTGGCACAAGAAAAGGAAAAAGTCAACCTTTTTGATAGGAAACCCCTCACTCACCACCTAGTGGTGACTTGCTTCATCATCGGGGTCCACCCTGGTGACCTAGCGTCACCAGGATGTGCTTCGACACCTGGATTACAGTGGAGCAGGTGTGACTGTTTGTGCAAAAAAGAACGTGTTAAAAATTGTCCTGGTAATCTTAAAAACAATTTTTATTACAAAGTAATCAGAACAATGTTTAAAAATTATTGGCGAGATGTACCTTGGGGAGTTACGGCCAGGGTGTCTCTATATGTGTGTGGGTGGTTTGGTCAACATGTTTCTACCTTTGGGCAGTAGCCCGGTATTCTTCAGGACCAAAAACAGGTGGATGGGGGGTGTGTGCCCCCTAAAAGGCACACCCTCACCTATCCCCTGTATACCAACTGGAAAAATTACCAGCGGTTGATGAGCTCTTTTGAATTAAGAGCAAAACTGGTTACAAAAAAGACCTGTAGGGGGAAGTAAAATAATACCGGATTCAGTATAAATTCTATACTTTCCTGTTACGTCGTGCAGTGTCTCTTGTGAAATGGATAATCATGCCATGGGACGTGCCCTCCGAGTGATCAAGTATAGTGTTCAATACGGGTGGTTGGCAGGGAAGTATTATCCGAGTGTGCACTCTTATCATAAGGTGCCTAAGTTTATCATGCAGTACGCAATTAATGCCTTCGTGGACGTATATACAGCCACGCATTTCATTTCAAATGCATTCATACTTAATTTAACATATGTCTCATTCAACTATCTGTAGTGCCCAGTGGATTTCTATGGGCGTCTATAGGTGGGCGTGGCAGGTAGTGGCGTGTCCTCGTGAATCCAATGATGCTCGGTAGTGCCCAGAATTATACTAGATTGTGCCACGATTTATATATTTATATATACAAACAAGACACACAAACAAATAACATGTAGGAGTGCTCATAGGTTTCATGGTTTTGAACATGGGGCTTACTTGTCTTAAGTCCTTTGATTACTTCAACGGGCAGGGGGTAGGGTTCTATAACCTCCGCACCTAATTCTGAAAAGGCGCGAAAGGTATGAGTAACAAGAGTGCAGGGTCCGGAGGGGATCGCACACTTTGTCGGTATTGATTCCATCTCATTAGAGAGCTGCGCGGTGCATTTTACTTACAGTTTGCGGGAAATAAAGCGGCCATTCACCTACTCCTATCCTCCTCTGCTCGGCTAGTAATGCCGTGTGGAGGTCCTTCCGTTAAATGTGAAGATCTCTTCCTGGAAGGGCGTGGTGCCGGGCGCCGGAGGGGGAGGGGTTACAGGGCGCTGCCTGATGACGCGGCGAACGCGTATGTTAGTAAACAAAGCGCGTCCCGAGTATTATTACAAAGGGTGGTGCGCGGTAATTAGGTATTTACAGATAACGGATGTTAGTAGATATAGTTATGCTACAAAATCAGGTCGCGCGGAGGCACGCCGATGTTTGTAAACATAAGGCGAGTTGCGGTTTAAAATAGTTGGAGTAGAATTAGGCGCATGCAGTGGTAGCCCACAGTAGTGGGTGCAGCTAGAGGAGGCTCATTAATCTGAGTCTCATAACCTAAGCTAGTATTGGAATATGATAACGTTTGAGGCACGCAGATGTGAGTGGACATAATGCGTGTATCGGAGTGGGGTATTACGCGCATGGAGAAGGGACATTGGTAGTGGTGCAGTTCGATAAGGAAGGTAGTAGTGCAGCATCCCATCGTGGGATATATGAGCTCATTTGAGCACACTGGCCCATGGGATATTGTCATTAAGGCCCACTTTGTGCGTGGAAAGTCTATAAATCCACCTCTGTTCTTTCTCGTACAGGCGTGACTGTATGTTGGGACCATGCTGTACTTGCTCAATGATAGTCCACCACATGTCGTTTGGGGTATGACCCATTGTTAAGAAATGGTCCGTGAGTCTTGTGTTGTTTTTCTTGCACCTGATAGTGCTACGATGTTCAGATATCCGTTGTTTTGCTTTCCGAGTGGTCATTCCGATGTATGGTATATCACAGGAGCATTTGATCAGGTATACCACATTTTGGCTATTGCAGTTTGTGTGGGCCCTCTGTTCCCAAATTTTGCCTTCCTCAAGGTTCAGTGTTTTTGTGTTGGTGGTCAAATGGCAAACACTGCAATCCCCACATCTTGAATGTCCTGTAACACGTGGGAGCCCCCATATTTCTGTGATAGTTGGATTGGTAATGGTCAAGGTGGGTTTGGGTCTGGTGTTCACCAAAGTATCTTTCAGGCTGCGTGCTTTTTTATAAGAAAATAGTGGTTTTTCCCATTTGTAGTTTCCTGTATGGAGTATAGACCAATGTTTCTTTATGCTTTTGCTCACCTGATTGGATACTGCATTGTATGTCGTTACGCAGGCTAGTGGGACCTCTTCCTCGTTTTTAGTTGTGTCTTCCAATAGAACTTGACGTGGCTGGTTACGAGCTCTTTTCTGACATTTGTTGGTAATGTTCTTGGGGTAGCCACGTGAGTGAAGTTTTTTTGTTAGATCCTCTGCCTGGCTCTTATAATCCGTCAGTTTGCTGCAATTCCTTCTGAGGCGAAGATATTGTCCATAGGGAAGGTTTTCCCGAAGGGGACGAGGATGGAAACTCTCGTATCTAAGCAGGTTGTTCTTCGCTGTTGGTTTGAAATGAGTTTTTGTTATTAGGTTCTCATTTTCCCTTTGTATTTCGATGTCCAGAAAGACCATCTTGTTCCTGTCTACGCAGTGGGTGAATCGTAGATTCCTGTCACGGGTGTTCAGCCATGTTATGAATTCCATAAGGGTTTCTTCTGAGCCTTGCCATATGGAGAAGACGTCATCTATGTATCGTCGCCAAAATTTTATATGGCGGCCAAATGGATTATCCTCTGTCAGGATGTATTTCACTTCGAAGTCATATACGTAGAGCCCCGCCACACTAGGGGCAAAAACACTGCCCATAGATGTACCCCCTACTTGTAGGTACAGGGTACCCTCATACTCAAAGTAGTTCCTTTTTAAGGCCAGGGTGGCACATTGTATGACGAACTGTTTGGGTGTGTGGTAGTTCCAGGTGGTGTTTTCCAGGGTTCTTTCCAACACATTGATGGTAGCGTCTTGTGGGATGTTCGTGTAAAGGCTTTCGATGTCAAAGCTGAGGAGAATGTCGTCATGTTCCATCTTGATGTCTTCCAACATTCTCAGTAAGCTTTTGGTGTCACGTAAGTACGTGGATGTTCCCTGTACAATCGGTTTTAGAAAGAAGTCACTGAATCTTGATAATGGTTCAAGTAGTGAGCCGATCCCCGAGACAATGGGTCTGCCTGGTGGTGGGATCTTGCCCTTGTGCATTTTAGGCACTATATAGAAGTAGGGAATCTTATTGTCGGTTTTACACAGATAATCTGCTTCTTGTTTTGAGATGTCGCCCCGTGCTTCTGCTGTTTCCACAAAATTTGTGATCTCAATTCTCAGGTCTTCAGTTGGGTCTCTGGGTAGTATTTTGTAGTTTTTTGTGTCGCCTAGTAGGCGTCTGCATTCTGCGTCGTAGTCGTCCTTATTCATCACAACTAATCCTCCGCCTTTATCCGCTGGCTTTATGATTATGGTTTCATCATTTCTCAGGTCGGATATGGCCTTGTTTTCAGCTCTGGTGTTGTTATGGAACTGGCCTTTTGCTTCCATTTTTTCCACATCATTGAATACTGCCTGTTCAAAAGTGTTAATCTCGACAGGGATCGAGTGTGGTGGAGGTATGAAGGTTGATCGTAATCTCAGACCTGTTTCATTGGGGGAGTCTGTCGGGCCATCGTTGACGTTATCAATGGTGGGGTTCTTTTCGAAGAAGGCTTTCAATTTGAGTTTACGAAAAAAGGAAGCCAACTCACAATGTAACTTGAATTTATCTAGGGATGCAGTTGGTACGAACCCTAGTCCCTTATTAAGCACGTTTGTTTCCGTGATGGTTAGTGTACGTGTTGATAAGTTTGTGACTAACTCCTCGCATTGCTGGGGCCGGCCTTGTTCGCTCCTGATTTGCTCCTGTGTGGAGGTATTTCCACATTTCCAAATGTACGGATGGCAACCGCCCTTCCAGCAATTCCCTTTCCAACAAGACCAATTCCGTCCTCCTTTTCACAACAGAGGCAGGCGCGGGAGGGGACGCAACAGAAGAGGCAACAACGTCCACTGGGAGGAAGAGGACAATACAGGCAGCATCACCAGGAGCAAATCAGGAGCGAACAAGGCCGGCCCCAGCAATGCGAGGAGTTAGTCACAAACTTATCAACACGTACACTAACCATCACGGAAACAAACGTGCTTAATAAGGGACTAGGGTTCGTACCAACTGCATCCCTAGATAAATTCAAGTTACATTGTGAGTTGGCTTCCTTTTTTCGTAAACTCAAATTGAAAGCCTTCTTCGAAAAGAACCCCACCATTGATAACGTCAACGATGGCCCGACAGACTCCCCCAATGAAACAGGTCTGAGATTACGATCAACCTTCATACCTCCACCACACTCGATCCCTGTCGAGATTAACACTTTTGAACAGGCAGTATTCAATGATGTGGAAAAAATGGAAGCAAAAGGCCAGTTCCATAACAACACCAGAGCTGAAAACAAGGCCATATCCGACCTGAGAAATGATGAAACCATAATCATAAAGCCAGCGGATAAAGGCGGAGGATTAGTTGTGATGAATAAGGACGACTACGACGCAGAATGCAGACGCCTACTAGGCGACACAAAAAACTACAAAATACTACCCAGAGACCCAACTGAAGACCTGAGAATTGAGATCACAAATTTTGTGGAAACAGCAGAAGCACGGGGCGACATCTCAAAACAAGAAGCAGATTATCTGTGTAAAACCGACAATAAGATTCCCTACTTCTATATAGTGCCTAAAATGCACAAGGGCAAGATCCCACCACCAGGCAGACCCATTGTCTCGGGGATCGGCTCACTACTTGAACCATTATCAAGATTCAGTGACTTCTTTCTAAAACCGATTGTACAGGGAACATCCACGTACTTACGTGACACCAAAAGCTTACTGAGAATGTTGGAAGACATCAAGATGGAACATGACGACATTCTCCTCAGCTTTGACATCGAAAGCCTTTACACGAACATCCCACAAGACGCTACCATCAATGTGTTGGAAAGAACCCTGGAAAACACCACCTGGAACTACCACACACCCAAACAGTTCGTCATACAATGTGCCACCCTGGCCTTAAAAAGGAACTACTTTGAGTATGAGGGTACCCTGTACCTACAAGTAGGGGGTACATCTATGGGCAGTGTTTTTGCCCCTAGTGTGGCGGGGCTCTACGTATATGACTTCGAACTGAAATACATCCTGACAGAGGATAATCCATTTGGCCGCCATATAAAATTTTGGCGACGATACATAGATGACGTCTTCTCCATATGGCAAGGCTCAGAAGAAACCCTTATGGAATTCATAACATGGCTGAACACCCGTGACAGGAATCTACGATTCACCCACTGCGTAGACAGGAACAAGATGGTCTTTCTGGACATCGAAATACAAAGGGAAAATGAGAACCTAATAACAAAAACTCATTTCAAACCAACAGCGAAGAACAACCTGCTTAGATACGAGAGTTTCCATCCTCGTCCCCTTCGGGAAAACCTTCCCTATGGACAATATCTTCGCCTCAGAAGGAATTGCAGCAAACTGACGGATTATAAGAGCCAGGCAGAGGATCTAACAAAAAAACTTCACTCACGTGGCTACCCCAAGAACATTACCAACAAATGTCAGAAAAGAGCTCGTAACCAGCCACGTCAAGTTCTATTGGAAGACACAACTAAAAACGAGGAAGAGGTCCCACTAGCCTGCGTAACGACATACAATGCAGTATCCAATCAGGTGAGCAAAAGCATAAAGAAACATTGGTCTATACTCCATACAGGAAACTACAAATGGGAAAAACCACTATTTTCTTATAAAAAAGCACGCAGCCTGAAAGATACTTTGGTGAACACCAGACCCAAACCCACCTTGACCATTACCAATCCAACTATCACAGAAATATGGGGGCTCCCACGTGTTACAGGACATTCAAGATGTGGGGATTGCAGTGTTTGCCATTTGACCACCAACACAAAAACACTGAACCTTGAGGAAGGCAAAATTTGGGAACAGAGGGCCCACACAAACTGCAATAGCCAAAATGTGGTATACCTGATCAAATGCTCCTGTGATATACCATACATCGGAATGACCACTCGGAAAGCAAAACAACGGATATCTGAACATCGTAGCACTATCAGGTGCAAGAAAAACAACACAAGACTCACGGACCATTTCTTAACAATGGGTCATACCCCAAACGACATGTGGTGGACTATCATTGAGCAAGTACAGCATGGTCCCAACATACAGTCACGCCTGTACGAGAAAGAACAGAGGTGGATTTATAGACTTTCCACGCACAAAGTGGGCCTTAATGACAATATCCCATGGGCCAGTGTGCTCAAATGAGCTCATATATCCCACGATGGGATGCTGCACTACTACCTTCCTTATCGAACTGCACCACTACCAATGTCCCTTCTCCATGCGCGTAATACCCCACTCCGATACACGCATTATGTCCACTCACATCTGCGTGCCTCAAACGTTATCATATTCCAATACTAGCTTAGGTTATGAGACTCAGATTAATGAGCCTCCTCTAGCTGCACCCACTACTGTGGGCTACCACTGCATGCGCCTAATTCTACTCCAACTATTTTAAACCGCAACTCGCCTTATGTTTACAAACATCGGCGTGCCTCCGCGCGACCTGATTTTGTAGCATAACTATATCTACTAACATCCGTTATCTGTAAATACCTAATTACCGCGCACCACCCTTTGTAATAATACTCGGGACGCGCTTTGTTTACTAACATACGCGTTCGCCGCGTCATCAGGCAGCGCCCTGTAACCCCTCCCCCTCCGGCGCCCGGCACCACGCCCTTCCAGGAAGAGATCTTCACATTTAACGGAAGGACCTCCACACGGCATTACTAGCCGAGCAGAGGAGGATAGGAGTAGGTGAATGGCCGCTTTATTTCCCGCAAACTGTAAGTAAAATGCACCGCGCAGCTCTCTAATGAGATGGAATCAATACCGACAAAGTGTGCGATCCCCTCCGGACCCTGCACTCTTGTTACTCATACCTTTCGCGCCTTTTCAGAATTAGGTGCGGAGGTTATAGAACCCTACCCCCTGCCCGTTGAAGTAATCAAAGGACTTAAGACAAGTAAGCCCCATGTTCAAAACCATGAAACCTATGAGCACTCCTACATGTTATTTGTTTGTGTGTCTTGTTTGTATATATAAATATATAAATCGTGGCACAATCTAGTATAATTCTGGGCACTACCGAGCATCATTGGATTCACGAGGACACGCCACTACCTGCCACGCCCACCTATAGACGCCCATAGAAATCCACTGGGCACTACAGATAGTTGAATGAGACATATGTTAAATTAAGTATGAATGCATTTGAAATGAAATGCGTGGCTGTATATACGTCCACGAAGGCATTAATTGCGTACTGCATGATAAACTTAGGCACCTTATGATAAGAGTGCACACTCGGATAATACTTCCCTGCCAACCACCCGTATTGAACACTATACTTGATCACTCGGAGGGCACGTCCCATGGCATGATTATCCATTTCACAAGAGACACTGCACGACGTAACAGGAAAGTATAGAATTTATACTGAATCCGGTATTATTTTACTTCCCCCTACAGGTCTTTTTTGTAACCAGTTTTGCTCTTAATTCAAAAGAGCTCATCAACCGCTGGTAATTTTTCCAGTTGGTATACAGGGGATAGGTGAGGGTGTGCCTTTTAGGGGGCACACACCCCCCATCCACCTGTTTTTGGTCCTGAAGAATACCGGGCTACTGCCCAAAGGTAGAAACATGTTGACCAAACCACCCACACACATATAGAGACACCCTGGCCGTAACTCCCCAAGGTACATCTCGCCAATAATTTTTAAACATTGTTCTGATTACTTTGTAATAAAAATTGTTTTTAAGATTACCAGGACAATTTTTAACACGTTCTTTTTTGCACAAACAGTCACACCTGCTCCACTGTAATCCAGGTGTCGAAGCACATCCTGGTGACGCTAGGTCACCAGGGTGGACCCCGATGATGAAGCAAGTCACCACTAGGTGGTGAGTGAGGGGTTTCCTATCAAAAAGGTTGACTTTTTCCTTTTCTTGTGCCAAACAATTCACCCTCCGAAAGTGTTTTCCTTCAAAAAACCTGACGCTGGGGATACTCCTTCTTTTTGTTTGCTTATATATTCCTACCAGGGGAATAGGAGATATCTCTTGTCACTTCCCAAGTGACATTATCCCTTGCTCTCTCTATTGTTTTCCAAGTATTCAAGAAGTACCACTCAAAAATCAGTAGTCTTCATGCACTAGCCTTCCCAAAAAGAATACTACTGAATACTAAAATTGGCATAAATTTAGTCTTCAAATTCTATAAAAAGACAGGTTAACCACTAAATGTAGTATTCCACTTTGGTAAGGGTACTCCTGAAAGCAAGGAACATAGGGGCATAATATCAAGAACTACGATACAATTATCGCCACATTAGCGGCAGGAAACTGCCGCTAAAACTGTGATAATGGGCTTGATAAAATGTCCTTGTGAATTCCCATAGCAGCCCAGGTTCTGGTGTTAACGGGGGCTGCTGTGGGAATTCACAAGGGCATATTATCAAGCCCACTATCACCGTTTTAGCTGCAGTTTTCTGCTGCTACAGCGGCGATAATTTTATTGCAGTTCTTGATAATATGCCCCACGGTGATGCTGGCGCAGCACACCTTTTGTTGATGCCATTTGTTTAAAAAATACACTTTCTTGCACAGCACTTTTTACCATTTAAAAAAAGACAAACTTTGCTATATTTTGGATATTTTCTTAATTGCCTCCAGGGGAATCCAAAAACCCTGGGTAGTTTTAGAACCACCAGCATGTAGGAAAAATGGAAAATTGGTGTGGGAGCACACTGCTGATGACAAATAATAATCTAGAAACACGTGTCCAGACATGGCCAGCACTAATCTGCACCCACCTGGTGAAACACTCGAAAGACTTTGCAAGTGTACTCGCTTGTCAGACTGCATCTACCATGATGCTTAGGGGCGACCCTGCTGGGAGGTGAAGCAGTGTGCTCCCACACCAATTTTCATGTAGGAAAAATGGACTCAAATTTGGCGGGGATACCTTTTGTGGAAAAAAGTTCTAAAAGTTTAAGAGTGAAGTGCCCCAAACATCAAAAAAAGGGTACAGCATTAGGGATAAACAAAGCAGCAATTATGATTTTCTCATGACAAATGATGCTACATGCATGCCCACTGTAGCTACAGTAAATGACAAGTAAGCATCCATTATACTAAAAGATCCGGAAGCTTGATCATGAACTATGAAACAATGCAATCAATATGTATCTCAGAGGCTCAAATTCAGGCACCAACCAATGCCTTGCTTAATCCTACTCAGGTCAATATATTCAGATTGTGAGGCGTCTCCTCAGCAGTGACTTGAGCCACCTCCTAACTCCATCTGCCTGAAAGATCACTAGTAGTCTGGATTCCATAGCAGCCCCAGAGTTTTGAAGCATCACAGACACATCTTGACCTGATCCCCTGCAGCCTGATGTGATCCTGGCTTTTCCCCTCTCTCAACAGGTCTCCTCATTTTGGAAGTACGGACAGTACTTTATGGTCCGGCAGTGTTCACTGCTCACACATGGTTTACACACACAGTAATGTTAAGGCTTGCTGGCACACATATCTTCTCATTTTAACAACAGCTAGCATTCATAAAAGCAGTTTAAGGAACAGGAGCTTTCCCTCATCTGCCGTAACAATTATTTTGTGCCTAATGCTCAGTATTGTCATCATTGCTACAACAGCACTAACAATAACATTAATTGTGGCACCATCTCTATATGACCTTAACAGTGTCTATACGCTAATTAGAACAATAGAACAGTGGGAGCCACACGGAAGATAATGGAGTGACTGGGGGTTAACAATGGCTGCTATAGACCGTCTGCTCTAACATTCCGATGCTTACCTTTCTGTTTCTCCTTTTCTAATGTATTACATCCTACCTTAGTGGGTGGAATGTTCTAGTAGTCTTACACCCATTCTGTTTCATTTTATACCACTATTAAAGGCTCTCTCTCTCTTATTATAGGCCCTTGCCTGCGGCTTGGTCCTATAACTCAGGTTCAGGACCTTTAGCAACCGTTATAGACCCCTGCAGTGTTCATACTTTTGTATTACCTTCTCATCTGCTTCTCCACCCTAGTGCTTACACTGTGAGGTTTGATCTCATGTAATTCAACTTCTTACCACCTTCCAAGATTTCTACTATTTCCATTTTATCCTCCCACAGTAACCTATTCCTGTTTTTAATCTGTTTTTATCTGCTCAAGCCATTCTCTTTCCTTCCGGCTTTAGGGCTGCTGTTTTGGCAATCGTGAGGATTTTTAGAAAAATAAAGTTATATGGGGCCCGATGTAGGTGGCCAGTTACCGGTCGGTAAACCAGAAATTCGGTCAATTTCAGGCTTACCGACCGGTATTGAGCCATTTCAGATGTAGGGGATCATTCGGTAAATACCGAATCGGTATTTACCGATTCTGTATTTAACGAATCATTATTTACCGATTCGGTATTTACTGAATCGGTAAATGGCATGTAGGAAGCACTTTTAAGAGTGCTTATGTGCTTTAAGGATTCGTTATTTACCACCAACTATTTTTGGTGGTAAATACCGAATACCTTTGAAAATGCAAATCTGTGCATTTTCAACAGTGCCATGTGGCAGACATACATGCCCTTAGGGCATGTATGTCTGCCACATGTGCACACAAGCACTATTCAGGGGTGCAACAGGGTGTCAATTTGACACTCTGCCACCCTTGAATGTTTCCCTATTTTACTGAATCTGTATTTACCGATTCAGTAATTCACATTCATTCCTGTTCGGCCTACCAATTTTTTTTCTACATAGCATTTACCGATTCTAAAATACTGAATCGGTAAAATTTGGTATTTTCGAATCAGTAAATTTGGATTACCTACATCTGGCCCTTAGAGGTTTAAGAGGTCTATGACCTCTTCATTCGCTATGCAGGGGATCACCCTTCATTTCATCTTTTGTATTTGATATTATACTATACGTCACGCTCCAGACTGGTACATGTTAAATCAAACCAGTGCGGTGCTGTGATACTCGGGCAGTGTGACCAGGCAGCATAGGATTCCGGGACTGAATTTACTCTATTGAGAAACTGGCGCTCGTTCAGGGGCCCACAGTTGACATATCCAGCACCGGTGCAGGGGGCCGCGCCTTTTTACTTATTAATGTATCTTCAAAATGTTGACTGCTGAGGCCTCCAGTACAGGACAGAAGGCCCGCATCAGGGTCTCCCTTAATTAAGCCCCTGCCAAGGAAGCTCAGGTGCCTATTGGAGCATGCATCTCCAAAGCGCGCTGATAAGGTGGAGGAGCGCCCATTTTGTTTTCAGATTCACACGGTGCATGCAGCAGCATGCGCTGGGATTGCCTTTGGCTTTGCATTGTCCCACTTAAAAGATTTTCTTTTCAATATATTCAGTGGAAGGTGCTGAGGCAGGTTTTTTGTCTGCCATCAAGGAATCCTTACATGTCAAAGGATACCTGATTTCTCCTTTAATTAGGACAGAGGAAGGTATTGTGCATTTGCAAAGTGGGAGGGAGCTAGAGGAAGAAATTGCAATTCTTTTATTGACCTTTCTGTGTTGTCTTTAAAATTGCCTGCTACCTCCCTCTTTTGTTATAGTTTCTACATCTTGGATATGTAATTAATCTTTTTCCTGTTTCTCCTATATCGATCCAAGATCTCTCAGCTTCGATTGGAGCTCTTGCTCACTTTGTGATGGACATATCTCGGTGCATCACTGGCAAGCATTCCCAGAAGAGATGTCAACAATCCCCTTCTTCACCAAGGGAAAGTGTTCTGCATGGGTCCAGGGCCATATCTTATGGTAGACCCCACTATTCCCCATGTCTTAAAAAATGGTTCTCACTGAGTGTTAGATGCTTATAATTGTAACTCAGGCAGACACATTTCCCCACAACCTCCTTCTCCTGGTCTTTCTGATGCCTCTCAGTTGTCTGTGTCTTCTCCCTCCTCCGGTTCCACTTGTGCCTCTCCAGAGTATGATGAGTCCAGTGGCCCTAGAGGTAAATATCATCGGAAGGAAGGATAAAACCTGCAATTTTCTATCTATTATCTAATCTCCAGCTGCATCTGATAATGAACAACCTTCAATTCCACAGACCTGTAGTTCCAAAACCTCTAGTTATCCCAGCTATTCAGTGATTATTGCAAAGAGAATAATAGAAGGACCCAGACAGGTTCTCAGCTCCACGATTAACGTTCCGACTTAATTTTGTCGCTAAAAGTGAATTGGAGCTTCCGCAGGTGGTAACCATTGACCCTCTTGGCTAAGCTGGTGGGCCAGCCATCTCACCTTACAAAGGATATTGTTGTTTCTGATCCCGTCAACAAGAACGCAAAAGGTGAACTGAAAGTAGCCTATGCATGTCTTAGTTTATCAATGAAATAAATCTATATCCCCATTCTTCACAATTAATATTCAGGAGATTGAGGACTGTTCTCTGTTGCTGCCACGTACGGAGGTACAAGCTCAATTTCTTCCTGATGACATATTTGATAGCCTGAGGGTCTCAGCCATAGTTTCAACTGGCATAGTGATGCTAGGCAGCATCTTCACCTAAGAGAATGACAAGTTGTGCCCTCTCAAAAGAACTGTTTGCTCCAAATACCTTTCTTAGGTAACAGGTTGCTCAGCAGAGAGCTAGAAGAGGTGCAACACAAATCCTTTCATAATCAGGAGCAAATATAACCCTTCTTTCACAAACATGGGAACGTTAGTAAAAACAGGGGAAGGTTTAAAAAGAACACACACAGAAAATGTTATTTCTTTTTCAACAGGTCTTGTTTCCAATCTAAATCAGTTCAGGAGATTGAGGTCTCTCATCCGTCTGCTAGTGCTCCCGGAAACAGTGTCCCTGATTACGCTGAGATCTCAGTACAGTCAAGCTTCATGGGAGGTCCTCTAGCCTCCTTTCAGGCTCACTGGGAGTCTATTGGGACACACAAATGGGTCTTGCAGGTTGTTTCTGCATGTTATACATGGACTTTCCCCATTGCCTCTAGGATTCAGATTTGTGCCCCTTAGCACAGGGATTGGGATTGAAAGAACACTTTCGTGGACAGTTTCCAACTTTGTGGCAAAAGAGCGCAATCAAACCGGTCCCCTCAGGGGAGCTTGGAACCAGTTGAATTAGATTGTGTTTCTGGTCCAAATGACTGCTGGGAAATACAGAATGAATATACACCAAACGCACCACAACAATTACACCCCCACAGTGCAATTCAGGATAAGCTCCCTTCAGCAGGTGTAAGAAAGGACATTATTAGTTAGGGCGGATGGTAGTCTACCATAAATAATAATGTCCCTTTTCTTGTTTGGTCCCGTTAAGTTTTCAGTAATTTAAACCTGCGCTCAACCCCTGGAATCTATATCATAGGGCTTAACTTAAGAAAATGTGTAAAGCATTTAGAAGTACCAAAACAGTTAAGAAGTCAAAAACGCTACACAATAAAAATGCCACTCCAATTTATGAAAACAGAGATTATTTTAATGATCAAAATAACTCAAAAATATATATTAAATAAGGGGAGTGTGGGATATGGGTCTTTAATTTCTGAATTAAATTTTATCTCCAAAAAGCACAAAGTGTCAGCCATGGGCAAATGGTTTTGCTAGACTGGAAAAGTGTAAGGTTTAAGGCTAACTGTGAAAGAGCATGGGTAGGATATGAATACCAAGTAGGTCCCCTCTCAAAGAGTTACCTCCGCACTTGGAAATTTTTCTGGATAAAGGATGAGTCACTGGCGGGACAAACTGCAAACTGGATTTGAGTCGAATTGCGACAATATCGGGTTGCTGAGGAGGGGGGTCCTAGTGCAGTCATTGACCAAGGAGGAGAAGCTTTGAGCTGGTGAAGTCCATCATCTGTGCCCAAGAAGGTCCCAACATCAATAGGCTTTGGTTATGCATCTCTCTGGGTGAAGCCCTCAACATTTGGACTTGGAAACTTTTCCTGGAAGTCAGATCTCCTTCAGCTTGGCAGACCAGCAAGTTGGATCCGACCAGTGATTTGATTTTGAGGGTTTTGGCTCTCCAGCCGTCACGGCCTCCCGCTGGTTCTTCACAATAAAAGTTGGAAAAAAGATTTAAGTCCCAGTTATTGCAGTTTTGACAGGAAAAGTACACTCTAACACCAGCCAACAGTTCCAGGACCACCGAAACAGCACTTGGTGTCCGTCTCACTCCAACACGCTCAACTGCTAGATCGTCCGACTTTGTAACTGGGGAACCTGGTTCGAGTTTGGCGGGAGGCTCAAACATCCTGTGATTCTGGGCCAATCATTTAGCCTCCGCATGACTAAAAATGAATGTGTCTGTACGTAATGCAACTGGTGCTCATGTAAAGGGCTTTGATACCTTTGGGTCGAGTTTGTGCTATATAAAATTGCAAAAATAAAAAACAAAAAAGCAGGTTCCAGGGCAGGTCCAGTTAAAACTGTTCAGCACGGCTCTTCAGGAAAGTGGGTTTCTTGCAGTTTTTCTCTCCTTGTAGCTTAAAAGGAGGTTAGCCCTTGAGGGCCTTTACTGTTGGAGTCCACTTTTTGCTCATGGTTTCAAATGGGAGTTAGTCCGGCCTATAGGACTCTCCACAGAGGTCACAACAGCAGGTGCCATTCTTCTTTTGTCTTTCACTGGTCCAGCAGTTTTCTGAAGAGGGTACTGTGGGTGCCACATTTATGCCCAATGCCAGCCTTCATGTGGAGGAACTACCTGGCTACTCCCCAACCAATAGGGTAAAAGCTACCAGGAGTGACCGTGCCCATGTTTGCAGCACTTCCTGTGTGTGTTATTGTTAACTATCCCACAGTACCCACTCTACCTAAAGCAACCTTGGCAGAATCTTTATTCATATATTCAGAGCTCCTCGTGCCCACCCTGAGGAATGACTATAATAATGGACAAACTCTTCCTCGTGGTTACTCAAAACCGGACCTGGGGCAGCTCCTCTCCCACTGTGTAGGGTACATGGCTGGCTGGCAGGACAGTAGAAGAGGCAGGCCCATATGTGAGCTAGATCTGGGTAGGCCTCCGTTGAAGTTATTTAGGTTCCTGGGCACAACCCAGATGGCCATCCTGTACGGGGAAGGTCAACCCCTCTCCCTTTGTCTCAGGTCTGGGAGTCACTTCACACTTAATCAAGGAGCCAATCAGCTCCTGGTTGACACTGCACACTGGCAGAAAGGCATATTTGGCTCAGGTAGGGAAATGACAACTTTCTAAATGTGTCATTTTCGAAATAGTAATATAAAATCCGACTTCACCATTAATTTGGATTTGTAACTACAATTAAAATGAGTCTTAGAATATTTTTCCAAGCTACTCCCAAACTGAAGTTAAGCATTATAAAGAGTTATAATGTAAACCTGTGCTTTCCTATGGAAGAGCCAGCATTGTCACAATGAAAAATGACTTTGGAGGTGTTACCTGGCCAGGACACTTAAAACAGGGCCGGACTGGCCATAGCGGGCACCGGGCGTTTCCCCGGTAGGCTGCTAGGGTGGGGTCCGGTTTTGGGCCCCTGGGGGCCGTTTTTGTTACCAGGGGTAGGCAATATCGCCCCCCGGTAACAAAATCGGCCCAAACCGGCCATCGCTAACTGCTCAGATGCACTTCCCCTCACCTCTGGCGGGTGGGGGGGGTCTGAGAAGTTTGCCAGGGCCGGGGTCTGTTCCCAGTCCGGCCCTGACTTAAAACATAAACTGTACATGTCCTCCTTTTTTAAATCCATGCTGGGTATTTAGAGCCTACCTTAAGTTTGTCTTGCAAATATTAAAAAGGAAAGTTTAGGACTGGCAAACAGTTTATTTACGTTGAATTAGCAGTTTTAAACTGCAAACCCAGTCTGCAAGGGCAGGTATGGGGACATGCTTTGCATTGTCACTTTAGTCGTGGCACAATATATGCTGCATTTCACTAGTGACATTTAACTTTCCGGCCCAGTTAACTTTTGTACCATATACTAGGGTCTTGTAGGTAAGTTAAATATGCCAATTAGGAGTATAGCTAATTTTAACATGTTTTAAGAGGCCAGAGCCCATACACTGGGCCCTGGTTAGCAGTACCTCAGTGCAAAAACACAGCAGCATCCACCAAAAATATGGGGTTGAATATGCTGAAAAGAGGCATTTTCTTACCGCAAATTGTTCCTTTTGTATCTAAAAGAGACATTCTGACAAAGATTGACCTGCAAGATGCCTACCTCAGCATTCGTATTTCAAAGGCATATCAATGGGTACTTTGAATTTTGAGTAGGAGAAGACCATTGGCAGGTTCGAGTTCTCACCTTTGGACTAAAAACTAAAGCAAAGGTATATTTTTTTATAAATTTTTTTATTGTTTTTACAGAGTGCAACACCATTGACACAACATGGTATAGTAGCAGTATCGGCGCAATACAGTTGAAGGAACACAGACATTGCATTCAAACCCATCCTCCCACATTGAATACGGAACATTGTGTAGAAGGAACATGCTACTCCACGGCGCACAGCCATTTGCCCCACACCCTACGGTATGTCTTAGGGCACCCTGTGCCTCGTACACAGGTTTTTCCTATGCTGCGCACCAATCCACCCCCTTTCTCCAATTTTTTCAGAACTTGGTGGTGTAGGGAGTTTCCAGGAAGCAGCTATATCCCGCTTTGCCACGACCATGGCTGTATTGTAGAATAGCTTCTCGTTCCTGGACCCATCTAGCCCATCCATAATCCCCAAGAGGGAGTGCCATGGGTCATGGGGAACCTCCCATCCCAGGACCTTGGACAGCGCATTTTCAATCTCTCCTTAGAATTGCACCAGTCGGGGGCATGCCCATACCATGCGGAACAAATTGGCCAGGTATTGACCGCATTGTTAACATGAGGCGGATTGGGAGAGGCAGGCTCGATATAGGCGTTGTGGGGTTAGATATGCCGTATGTATATAGTATAATTGAATCAGACAGAGTTTAGCGGATGTGGTGACCGTCTTGGGCGACATGAGGCATCTCGGCAGTCCTCCTCGTCCAGGGGACCCACCCACTCCGCCCATTGGTCCCTGAGTCAGTCAAGCGTATTGGGGGTGTGTTGACCAGCGTCTTGTAAATGTGGGAAATGCCATCTTCCCCAGGTAAAAGCAAAGGTATTTAAGAAGGTTTTGGTACCTGTAATAGCTCTAATGCACAACTGAGGAATAAGTGTTTATCATTATATCAACAACCTGATACAAGCTCAGTCTTTTTCACAGGCATTGAAACACACCCAGATAGTCTAAAACTTTGCAAGAGTTTGGTTTCCTGATGAATCAGTGAAAATTCCTTCTGATTCCTTCACATAGTCTGTAGTATATTGGAGCATGGTTCAGTATGGACTAGGGGAAGGTATTTCTCCCTCACACAAGGAGAATGAAGTTGTGCAACCACCTGGATCGGATGCTATTGATTCAGAAGGCCACAACGAGGGAACGGCAAATGGGCAAGGAAGATATGGTAATGATTGTGCTATCATATCGGAAAAGAGATCGGAGTCCTCTGTCTTTTTCTAGGTAGTAACTGTGACAATGATTCAATGGGCCTTTGTTCACAGGGGTCTATTGGTTGAACACATTATTCAGCATCGGTCACTATTCAGAGAATTATGAGGACTGTATCTCTGTGACAAGTTCCATCTGGGAACAAATGGCTTAGTGGCTACAAACTCCAACTTTGGAATAGGAGACTCCATTCTACTTCAAAGATGCAAAGACTCTAACTACAGATGCCGGCAGGGTGGAGTGGTGTGCTGTGTTGTGTATCTTTCTGCGAAGGGACTTTGGACAATGCAGGAAGCAGTCCACTCCTCCACGTGGAAAGAACGGATGGAAATTTGGAGGCCTCTTCAGGCCTCTGTATTCTGCCTTCAGTCACCTAATATTTCAGGAGATTTATCTCTGGTGGGGAGTCTCAGAGACAGTTCTATTTGCAGATCAATTACATTGAAAGTTCCCCTGTTCTTTTTTAGATCTGTTGACCGAGAGGCTCTAGGTATTGATGCCTTTGTGCACCCATTGCCGAAGTAACTTCTTGTTTGCATTTCCCACAATCTCTTTACTTACAGGGGGAGAGGCAGTTGATCCTCCGACTATCACCTCAAGGAAGGTGAGGGTCTCCTAGAATATCAGCTGGTGAATTTTAAATTTTGTTTTGTTTTTAAACATAAGTGTTTCTATTATTAGAAGACCAGCATACAGCTCCACTTTAACCATTGTTTTTTCCAGTGAATCTCTAAGGTTTTTTAATGTAAGTTAAAATGTTAGTACCATACTTACATATACCTCCACTTATACTTTTGTTTTATTGAGTGAATACAAATATATAACTATAAATATAGATATACATATGGCAACCAGGGTTTCCACAATTTCCATTCTATGCACCCACATGTGTACACTCAGTAAGTATATGATGCTTTGCCTGTATGCAATAAGAACTTAAAAAATGTTTTGAAGTAACACGAAAAGCAGTAGTGTGGATGATGTTATCAGTGATTTCATCAGTCATGTCATCCACGTTGTTACATAATATGATATAATATATGAGACCATAAGCAATGCATGATGGGTGTAAAAGTCATGGTAACTTCATGAACTATAGCTGGTGAATTTCAGAGGTTTTCAGTTTTTAATTTTAGTTCATATTTCAATACCTGACTATAATTCCATTTCAACCTTAATTTGTTTCCAGTCAATTTCAGTTCCCCCCTAAACTAATCTTCTATTAACACACCTAACTTTAACACCACTTTAACCTTTGTTTTTTACAGTGAATGTCTGTGGGCTTTTGATCATATTCAAACTTGAGCATATGCCCAACCTGTTTAGGCAAGCCTGCTACCTACTCCTCTGCTGCGGGCAGCCTCTGGGCAGGCTCTGCCCTGCACCTATCCCTCCAAGGGCATGTGCCATGTTCAGCGGGGTTTGATCACGGGGTCTGGCCTCCAATCACGCCCTGCGGACTGCCACCCCCAATGGGCACAGCCTTCAGCAGTTCACAGCAGTGTGATGGCCCTTCACACAACCCACTGCAGGCGACCAACCCCCACTGTACACGGTCTACTGCCTGCACATTGGTTTTTATTTAGTACTGCTGTACTATTATCTGACAACAAGGTGTCTATTGGAGGAACTATTACCACCCACGGTACCACACCACTATATAATACACACAAAAGGTAACCAGATGGTTTCCTAACTAGAATGTGAATATAGTGGTGCATAAACCGAACAAAGAAAGAAGAGCATTTGCTTTTTTAAAGACGAGACCCTCACTCAAATCTTTGGGTGACATGCTTCATCATTGGGTTCCCTCTTGCACACAGTGCCCGCAAGGTGCACTGTGTGGGCTACAACTCTCCCTCAGGAGAGCAGCGTGAGGTGTTTTTCACCTCAATGTTTTATGTGTGTGAGGGGCAGGGTGCAAAAATAATATCAAAAGGGCATTAAAACTATCTCATATGGGGAAAAATTATTTTAATGAGTATCCCCAATGGATGGAGTTAAAAAACAGTGTAACAATCGGGGTAAGGATGTTCCCTATCTGACTAGGTCAACATGTTTCTACCAAATGACCAGAGGTTTGTGGTATTCTTCAGGACCAATGTCTTGTCACTCTGCTAATATTGTGATAAAAGAAAAAAAAACATACTTATTTATATGGGTGTTCTCAGGACCAACTCCAGTCTGGTCTGTTTGCTGTAACACACAAACACATTCCTGTGTTATAAACATACTCATAGTCCATGCCCATTGCCTAGTAACCAAGTGTAAGTGAGAAGTAGTGCCAAACCACCACACACGTGAAGGGACACACAGGTGAATTGATGCTTTCACCAGTATCAGGCTAATTGTCTGCCTCTACCTTTAACCAGTCCTCTATATGTGGGAACCTAAATGCAAAATCAAGGTCATAAAGATAACCATAGTTTACATCAACAAATCTGAGGTAATTAAAAACACCTATTGACAGAAATCTCATTCCTGTATAGTACATATGTACTTCATCCTCAGCATCGCTCATGTACTAGGCTGGTCTAGTGTCATTGTTTATATTACACGGCAAGCTTTTATCAAGTGATAACAAAATGTTCCTCTTAATCACTCTTAAGACTAGGGATGTTTATAGAGAGAGATTAGCCTAATGTTACCCCTTTGTTAGCATCACAAATATTCGAAATGCGGGAGGAAGAGGAATAGAAGTGTTCACTAAAAAACACAGTGAATCACACGTTATGTATCTCTCATGAAACGTCTGAATTTGAAATATCTAACCAGATAGATCGTTATGTATACCCCATGCTGTGAAATACAAAACTGCTCAATACCCTTACAGATAAGAGACCTGACTTGTATATCTCATTGATGGTCAATCTGTAACAACGCAAAGGTAACTAGACGGGCGCGTCTATGCCTGGTTGTCTGCCTAACTCACCGATTGTCCCGGCGTGTGTTGCCTGTAAATAGAGGCCAAAGGGAGAGCGTGCCCCTCCTGCCTCTGCTTAAAATCATTTTTTCAGAGTCTCCTGCTCCGGAAGTAAAACACACCACTTCCGGTTTACGGAGTGCGTAAATACCGGTAATTCAGCATACTACAACAGGGTGGCCTTAAAAAGTATACATAACATCCACTCTCATCCATTATAGGATTTGTAGTTGGTCTGATATCCCACATGCATAGGATAGGGATACCCCAAACCTTTCTTCTAGAAATACGTGTACTACAGTCAGAACTAGATCACCTGCCACCAAATAATGAAATTCAAATTAAAATATGAATATAAACGCAAGTTAGGAGGCACTGTTCATGGGAGTCTGTGTCCATAAAGTACTCCATGGTATATCTTCATTCAGTCCTGTGATATGACTCTTCATGCGGAACACCCATCTCTGTTCCCTTCCCAAGAGTACACTATCTAAGGGCCCCATGTTAATGTCATATTTCGGTTTATCAATGACAAACCACACAAAATTGTCCTCTGTGTGTGCCATTTCAAAAAAGTGTCTTATCATGTGGGTATTTGTTTGTCTACATCGAAAAGCACTTCAGTGCTCCACCATCCTGTGTTTCACCTTTCTAGTAGTCATCCCAATATATACGACTAAACATGGACATGTAATCATGTAAATGACCCCACTCGTGTTACAATTTGTATGTGAGTTTAGTACCCAACGTGGTGCTAGGCCCAAGTCCAATTGTGTCACATGTTTAGTGACTGGGCACCCCAAACATGACCCCCACGGGAAGTGCCCTGTCACTGGCAATGCTCCCTATAACGTAGTTAGTCTAGTCTCCTGTTTTTTAAATGTTGGTCGTGTATGCACCAATACATCTCGGAGATTACTGCTTCATTTCAGTGCAAACAAGGTCAAGGGACAATGTCCCTGTATTCAAAATATGCCATGATTTGTTAACTGTCCTTTTAACCTTATCTGTGAAATTGCTTTTTATAAGTGCCCTCACTACGTAGAATTTGTCTAAGGCACTGTATTACAACTATTTATTATGGCCATGTGACCAAATACCCCCTGTTGGATAATCTATTGTGAATAGGTTTGGCCCTTCTCATAGATTTTTGGAATAGGCTTTGGCTTTAAGCCTCAACATACTTTCAGACATACCTCTGCAACCTTCATTAGGTGAGCTCAGACTTTATCTTGTTAATATGGGTGTAATACTTGGACCCTAAATTTGGTGATTGTAAATGGTGCACCACATAACGTTCAACATGCACAATTATGCTCTACTCAAAGTCTTATGATATTTTCAAGGTTTGGACCCATACATGTCCACTTTGTACAATAAATCACAATATTTTGGCCTATAATTTCTCGAAACAACTGAACAAATGGACACCAAATCACTGGGCATGCTTTCTGAGAAAAGATCTAGCTTTTGGCCAAATTTGGTGTAATTCTGTTCAGCCAGTTTTTTCTGTATCCTTTTCTAAAATTCCTATGGGCATTCCATGGGAAAAGCACATTTTGGGACCCCCTTTTTTCAGCTTCCTCTAGATGGATCACCCTGAAACTTTCCGGGAAAGACATGAGGTGGATTCACTTTTTTGTTTAAAGTTTTGTGCAGATTCTTGCAACGGTGTCAAAATATTGGCAAAACAAAAATTGGTCTTTTCTATAAAATTTGACCTAACTATATTCACACCACTGTGTGTGTGCGTGCATGCATGTGTGTGCATGCATGTATATATGTATTTAGGGGAATAAAGGTTAAAGTGACACTGTTAGTTAGGTAAGTAAGTCAATATGTCAGTGCCAACATTATGTGTTGAGCTAAAAAAAAAAAAGAAATGTACCAGTGATAGCAGAGCTAACTATAATTTGTGCCCTACCATGTGTTACTCATGACATGATCTATGATGTCATTTATAACATCACTGATGGCATCTCAAATGGCATCTTTGATGACATCACTGATGACATGATCCAATGAGTGTTAGTCCATTTTACAGTTTACATAGTGGTGAGTAAGTACCATATTACTCCTCTTCCTAATTGTAGACACCCTGTGTCCAGCTAATGGGTGTAGGTGCTAAAATTACACGTGCCCCCAATGCATCGTAGATCTGTAGAGGTATTAGACACATAAATCTTTGTATTCAGAAGTAACTTTGTGTGCAGGTAACAGATGATGACTTGTGTCCAGTATGTTCGACTCAAATTTTTTGGTTCCGCTGAAAAAGTTTCCAATGATGCAAATCTTCGACGTAGCAGATACTAAGTATTGTCTCACCCTTGAGTATTTTGGCTGAATCATCTCAGCGTGACAATTTTCTACATAAAATACAAGATTGTGTCTATCAAGTACTAACCTATGAACATGTTCTTGATTAGCTTCAGAAGATTGGCCATCTGTAAAGTTTTCGCCACAGTATGAAGACTGCAGGTAGTTTGACCTTAACATCTAGCTTTCTGCCAAATTTGGTGTAATTCTGATCAGCCGTTTAAGATAAAAAATCTATTTCTAAAATACCTATGGGCAATTGCATGGGAAAAACACATTTTGGGACCCCCTTTATCTCAGCCCCCCCTTTATATGGATCACTCTGAAACTTTCTGGGAAGAAGCAGAGGTGGATGAACATAAAAAAAAGTTGTGTGAAGATTCTTCAAACTGTGTCAAGGTTATTAGCAAAACTGTCTTCTCATGGAAAATCTGACCTAACTATAAACACAACTAGTGTGTGTGTGTGTGTGTGTGTGTGTGTGTAGTACATATATATTTACTGTAAAAAACAAAGGTTAAAGTGACGCTATAGTTCAATGATTATGCCAATGTCAACATTACTAAAAAAACTCCGAAATTTACTAGTGAAAGCAGAGCTAATTATAACATGTGCCCTACCATGCATTATTGCATCAATCATGGCATGTTCTATGACGTCATTTATAACATCCCTCATGACATCTCAAATGACATCTTTGATGACATCACTGATGACATGATCCTACGAGTGTTAGTTAATTTTATAGTTTACATAGTGCCGAGTAAGTACCATAATATTATGTACCCTCTGTCGAGTTAATGGGTGCAAATGTTAACAAAACACATGTGCTCCTAATGCATCATAGGTGTGTAGAGGTATTGAACACATTATAAATCTTTGTATTCAGCAGTAACTCTGTATGCAGGTGACAGTTAATGACTTATGTTCGACTCAGGTTTTTTGGTTCCGCTGTAAACGTTTCCAATGGGGCAAAGTTTCTACCTAGCAGATACTAAGTATTGTCAACAGCCTTGAGTATTTTGACAGAATCGTCTCAGCATGACAATTTTTATATAAGATAGAAGACTGAACGTATCAGGTAATAGCCTATGCACATGTTCTTGATTAGCTTCAGACGATGGGCCATCTGTAAAGTTTTCACCATTATGAAGGTTGTAAGTAGTTTGACCTTTAGCACCTTCAAATTTGGGGCATTTTAAACAAATTGCCTCTCTTTGGACATCTTTTGCATAGATCGAATACTGTGCTTAATAGATACTTTTTAATTCTCTGTGGTGCATTTCTCATGAGAGTGTCACTGTCTACAAACAGTGTGGTACAGAGTAAACTCTCTCCATAGAGTAAACACTTTTTACGGAATCCATTTTACTACTCGTTCCACCTCATTTCTCACTATAGGTTTGGTGACTGTGCAGGGTTTGACACAGATAAAGGCTGTCTGTAGTAGGCCATTGGCTATGTACCAGAAGTTAAGTATCTTGTGAAGTTGGTCTTCTCTGAACAGTTGTATACAGATTGAACACTGTGTGCAGTTGGAGTTACCCATCTATGTGTGGTTGCTTGTCAATATGAACTCAGCTACCCATGAAGTGTATGGTATAGGGTCAGTTTTTTACATAACACAAGATTGATTCACCTTCGTGGGTTGTTTGTGTTAGACATTAATGATGCTTTATATTTTTCTGAGCTATTTGGTACTTACTTTCAAACCTCTAATTCCATTATCCTTTATAGAGTAATGTTTACAAAAGTTGCTTAGATGTTGATGTCATTTGAGATGTTGTCAATGATGTCATATAACATGTCATGAGTGATGTAATATATAAGGTCATAATCAGCGCATGACCCGGGCGCAAGTAGTAGTTAGCCCGACTAACTATAACTGGTTTATTTCTTTGTTTTTTTAGTTCAGAACATTATGGTGGCACCAACATAATTAGCTAATTACATCACCTTAACCTTTGTTTATTCCAGTGAATTGCCAAGATTTTTTTAAAAACAAGATCAGATCTTTTTATCACACCTACCCATGACACCACTTTAACCTTTGTTTTTTTCAGTGAATTTCTAGTTTAAAAAAAATTAAAGTAATATTTTATTACCATACATAAAGGCAGCTACTGCCTCACATGGCCTGCTGGTTGCATTGAGTCCAACCTCCAGCAAGCACCCACCCTACCACCAGAGGAGGGGGAAGCACAGCCCCCAAGCTACTATTAACATTGGTACCCAACATTATATATTATTGGGCGAGGGGGACACATGGTCTCCCTCACCAAGCCCTAGGAGGCCCCAATTAAACCATGCCCTAGGGCCAAGTACATTAGCATTAGGGGAGAGCGCACTTAGCCCTCATTCCCCAGCCCAAATGGACCCCGGATCCCCTTTAATTATAGGGGTGGGTGCCCCTGGTCCCATCTCACAACCGTAAGAAGCTCCGGAGACCCCATCCTGGGGCCAAATAAATTTACATTAGGGGACGAGGTCCCCCCTACCCAAGCACAAATGGGCCGAGAATCCCATCCACCAGGGCCTTATTTCAACTATAAGTGAAGGGGCACATGTCCCCTCCCCAAACCTTAAGAGGCACTGGGTTCCCCACCCCAAGGACAAATACCTTATTAAAAGGGGAGGGAGCATGTTGCCCCCCTCTCCAAGCACAAATGAGCCCCTGGAATCCCATCCCCTGGGTCAAAATGCAATTAATAAGAGGAGGGGGCAAACTGCCCCCTACAGAGCCTCATCAGGCCCAAGGGACCCCATGCCCCGGGGGAATTACAATTAAAAAGGGGAGGGGGCCATGCAGTCCTTCCCCAATACTCATTAGGCCCCCGAGACCCTAGCCCGGGGGGCATATTTTAATTATAGGTGAGGGGTGGTGCATGGTCCCCCTCACCCCCAGCCTTATGAGGCTCCCGGGACCCAATCCTCTGGGGCCAAACACCTTCTTAAATGAAGACAGGGCACGTTGCCCCCCTCACCAAGTCCAAAAGGGTCCAAGGATCCCATCCCCCAGGTCCAAATGTAATTATGAAGAGGAGGGGCCACATGGCTGCTTCCCTTGAGCACCATTAGGCCCCAGGGATCGCACACCAGGGCCATTTGCAATTGAAATGGGAGGGGCCACATGGCTGCCTCATTAGGCCCTGGGTACTCCATCATCCAGGACCAATAGAAATTAAAAAGTGGAGGGACACACAACCACTCAATAACCTTATTAGGCCCTGGACCCTATCCCCTTGGGGCCAAATGCAATTAAAAAGGTAAGAGGGGCCACTCTGCCCATCTCTCGAGCATCAATATGCCCTGGGAATCCCATGTCCTTGATACAATTATTAAGGGAAGGACAGGCATGCAACCCCCCCCATTCCCCTACCCTTCTTCGGCCAGGGAGACGCCATTCCTTTGAGGCCAGAGGTCAGTGCCCCAGTGCCCATACTCATCACCCACCAATCAGCACGCTGGAGGCCGCAGGGGGGATTCCCAGGGACCTGCAGCCGCAAGCAGCTATCTAGATGGTGCGGAAGCTGGAATTTCTCCTGACCAGAGCTATTTATGCTTGCGTCCTCTAGTTGGGCTGCTCCTTCTCTCTGTGCCAAATCACTTGCCTTTCTTACTGTTTTTATTGTCACACCACTGGTATTTTACTGATACTTGATTGGTTTCACTCCCCAATAGGACACCTCTATTCTCTCTCTTTCTCTTCTACTTACTCTTTTATTGTTATTTCACTGCACTTTCTCTTTATGCCAGTACACTGTGCTGTATCTCTGCCTTTCCACTCCACTATTCCCTAACCCCTTCAAGCTCTTTCACAGTCATCTATATGTACTATACTAATAGTCACTCCTTTCGTCATATTGTAATTCTTTTCATTTATTTGGTCTATTTCTTCTTGCTTCTTTGCTATTTGTAACTCTCTTTACTTCATGGCCACTTTTCTGCCATTTAGTTTCCCTTCAATGCTTTTTCTGCTCCTAGATCAATCTGTTATCACTTATCTTAAACTTACATCTAAAAAATATTAATAATCACATAGGCGAAACCTGTTGCATTTACTAATGCTTGTTTTGTTTGTTCCTCGGGGTCCCCCACACACAGCCTCTTATAATATTTTTATTTTTATTAAGTCCCCAAGTCCTGCAGTGGCTTCCAGCAACATTTTTCTCATATTGCTGGCAGCCAACTAGAGCCTGGCTCCCACAGGCGTGAACAAATTAGTCACAGGGAAAAAGACTCTAACCAGAAGGCTCTATTTTTCAAAATTGTGTTCGAGGGACTCTCTCAAGAGTGCCTTGAGCCCAACTGTCCAGCTATACAAAAATATTTTAACCATAATTTCTGAAAAACTACTAATGGATTTACAACAAATCACCAAGACACACTTCCTGGATCAAGATCCAGCTTCCTAAAAAATTTGGTGTAATTCCAGTCAGAGTTTTGGATAAATTAAGGTTCAAAATCTATGTATATTTCACATCACAGAGAATCTGCAGAGCTGACAGATCTAAAGATAAGATCTGACTGACTGCCACTACCTCAACAAAGGTTTGATCGCAGCCATTTTAGGACTTGAGGATTAAGTCCCCTATCCTTAAAATAAGTATTAAAAAATAAAGGGGAGGTAGAGTATAGCTACTCTGCCCCTCTAGGTGTAGGGCACCAAGACTTATTTAAAAAAATATATATAAATAGCAAAGTTGCAGAGTATCTGCGGATATGCAGTAAAAAATATTTTTTTTTAAAGCGGGCTCCAGCCTTATAAAAACAAAAAAGCGCTGGGAATAGAATAGAATGAGGGGTTGGTGCTACATAATTTGAATGTGTGTTAAGGCATGTGGCCTCCTTCCTCAAACCTTTACGAGGCCTTGGGTACCCCATACATTTGATATTAAAAAGGGCGGGATGGGCAACCCTCTTTTCTGGGTCATTTCTGGGCCCCCATTCCCTGGGACCGATTGATTCAAAAGGGGAGAGGGGCTTGAGCCATTTCCGGTGAGTGTGGGTTAACTGTAACTGGTTAATTTCAGTGTTTTCTTTTAGTTTAAAATGGTATCTTTTAACGGACATTTTAACCTACCTATAATCTCACTTTAACCTCTGTGTTTTTTCCAGTGAATAGTCAATGACCTTAGTGCCAAGGGGCGTAGAGAGCTACTTGGCAATATTAAGAATATTATGGGAGTCATGGCAAAAAACTCACATACACCTAAACTACAAGATCAGAACCATACCAAAAGTACTACACAGAAGCACCTAAATACAACACTGAAATAACAACAAAACAGAAGATACCCCACTCTAAAACAAAAACATAAAACCAAAACCCCACAGCACAACAAACCTAATATATAAAAAAATCACACTGAAAAAAATATCAAAAGAAATAGAACAACTTTACAACAACACAGCACAACACAAAACACAGCACCACAATAGTATAGCAACACAATACCAAGTCAACAACACAACACAAAGGATCAGTAATATTACACAAGAATGGCATAGAATGAAAACAAAACAAATAGGACTCCATAATATAACATCAATTATCATCACAGCACAATAAAAACCTAATGGCATCAAAACAATACTCCACAACATCAATACTTAAAAACACAAAACAAACAGCAGTCACACAATACCTCAACAGGCACAGAGCACGAATGCAAAAACACAATACAACAAAATACCAACACCACAAAATTGTAATGCATTCAACATAACAATATGATAAAAAAACACAAAAGATCAAAGCACCATGTAACAACAGAACACACAAAAAAGATCACAACACGACTACAAGACAGCAATACAACAAAATAATAGGACAAATGCATTACACAACTCCATCCACCTCTGCATCTGTGTTCAGTACGATGTGGCAAAGGAACAGTTTTGAGTTTCACATATGAAATAAGTAGTTCACTTTTTGGTTACATTATGTATGTCTATGGGCCCCCTGAAGCTCACAGTTTTAATATGACTGTGACCACCCTTGAGTAGTTAAAATACAGTCCGTATGTGTATACCAGTCGAAGGCAGTTTTCCGAAATGCATGTGCCTCAAACGATTTTGTAGTGAACGGTATCATGAAATGACAAAAAATATTGGTTAAGTTGAAAGAGACATGTAAGATAGATAGAAAGATAGATAGAGAGACAATCAGACAGACAGGCAGACAGTGGTAGTCATGGTTCGGCCACACTTTCCATTGAAAAGGCATTTTTTGATTTTCCTATCACCATGGCCTCCATCAACGGATCTGCAACAAATTTGGCACTCTCTTTGCCAATTTGTTTGCGGTTCTGCACAGGGAAATTATAGTTAAAGGAGGGTAAAAAAAGATGAGTTTTCCAATTTTAGCCCCCGTAGGAAACTGTGCTCACACCTTCATCCAAAACGTCAAAACTGATTTATACCAAATATAGCATGACAGTAGAACTTTTCTGTGAAACTATGCCTTAGTTGGGTTGGTTTAAGGGAGTTCTTTAGCTTTTGAGAAATTAGCATTTGAAAAAGGTATTGGGTGGGCTTCCAATGTTAACCCTTTTGTGTATCTTGTTGGTTCAAAAGCTGTTTGCTGATTTGCTAATAACTTTGGCACCATTTGGGAATATGTGTGAAAGTTGGCAGACAGGTAGTATATAATTAATGCAGCTCGATGAAGGGGGATCCAGTAAAAAAAGCAGAGGGGCAAAAAGGGTTCTTTTGATTTTGCACAAAATTTCGTAGGAGATTTGAAGGATCACTTTACTATCAATCAGGATTCTTATAAAGCGCCACTACTCACCAGTGAGAGTCTCAAGGCGCTGAGATAGGGGCAGGGAATCAGTGGTTCAGTCGAGGAGCCAGGTCTTGAGGTCCTTCCTGACTTGCAGCAGCGATGGTGCTTGCCCAAGGTGCAGAGACAGGGAGTTCCAAGTATTCGTAGCAAGGTAAGAGCTCCAGCCATGGTCTTGCGGATCTGTCGGATGGTGGCCAGGGCCAGTTGAGTGGAGCGTAGATGTCTATTGGGAGTGTAGAAGGAGAGGCGGCGGTTGAGGTATGCAGATCCGGCGTTGTGGAGTCTGCTGCAGATGAGTGCATGGGTGACCGTTTTCCACTTGAAGATCTTATCGGCGGAGTGTGTGGCATAGGACGAAACAGCATTAATTTGACAGTACATTAAGAGTATAGAGACTAGGATGATGCCGAGGTTTTGTGCGTGGCCAGGGGTGTGGGGGGGGGGTGGAGGGGGGTTCAGAGCGCTGCGGGCCACCAGAGTCGTTCCAGGTGGAGGGGGTGGAGCCCAAGATGAGGACCTTCTATTGGCAAGTTAAGTATTTTGCCACTCAATCAAGGGGAGCAAAGTTAAAAGGGGGGGTGGGGCAGTAAAATTTTCAATTGCTCATAACATTTTGGCACTGTTTGATGAATCTGCATCAAATGTGGCAGGCAATTAGCAACCTACACAAAGTGCAAGTATTTTAGGTATCATGCAGGTGCATGGGGGAGTTAGTTAGGAGGTATGGGGGTCAAAACATGTTTTATTTACTATTAACGCTGGCACCATTTGAGGGGCCATGTATGGGGGACAAGAGTCAAGGGGTGAGTCAAAGAATGGTTAATCTGCTAACAAATGTTTAGCAGGTTTAGCTAAATTATTTATTGGTGATTAATTAAAATCATACCAAAATTACAGACAATAAAAATGATGGTCCAGTTGACAAATACAGTTTTATATTAAAAGAACAATAATTCCTAGATCATTACAATAGGACATAGAGTTCCATGGTCCATGGTGCAACACTATTAATTCCAGTTCAATCTAAAATTATTAATTTATTAAGAGTTCCATTAATACAGCAAAAACAATCTTCATAAACTTCAAAAGTACAAGCTTTCTTCCTTCTGTAAATAAACTTGGTTATGTCAACTTTTAAGCAGATCCATCAAAGAACAGGGACAAAAATAAATGGATTACTAAACGTTTAATTCCCAAATAACTTGGTGCTGGTCAATGAATCTGTATGAAATTTGACTGCTAGCAAATTAAGCTAATTTCCAAATCATGCAGGCCCTGTGTCTAGCCCTCAGTGTGTGGACACTGAAGGGGGTTGGGCACTGGTCCAAGCCAAAGCCCATACACAGAGTAAATTGAGTACATAGGAGGTGATTCATCATTAGCAAACCCCATAAAATTCAATGCATATATTTGTAGACGTGGCCCAATAACACACTGTTTAGCCTTTTCGATGCGTCGGATGGACTCTGGTCGTCTGACGTCACGGGCGCCGTCCGATCTGCGCACGTGTCGGATTCGGCCACACCCGGCAGAATGTCTGCCGCTGTGAATCGTTTAGAGCAACTGTACTAATAAAGACACATTACTGCCTGCACTTATTACTGTTTTGCAATTGTCAAATTCGAGTTTATTTCCCCAATACAGTCAAATTTCCATAAAAAAACCCGTTTTACTGGCTCACAGATTACATGTAACAATACCTATAGACCGGGAATAACTCTCTTAATAATCACAAGTTCTCTTCAGTCGTAGTGCAAAAAATGTAACCCTTTGCATCTTGGTTTTAATTAAATACCTTTTGTTTAAAAAAAAAGAATTACACTTGGAAAAATACCATGGCATTAACCATACATGCACCTATGCACAGTATAATATGCTGTTCTTACCATTGGTATCAGGGGTAGAAGCATCATGATTTACTCGATGCTCTGCCTCTCATGAGTCATGGCCCCTCCCCGCTCTCGACAATGGTAATGAATAGCACTCCATGTGCCATTCCACCCATAGTGATGGAAAGGCTTTGGGCTCATGGGCTGGACTTAGGCCAGGTACTGTGCCCTGTCCCCATCCTACACAGAGCTGCTGCACAGGGCTTTTGTCTCTGTCTCATGGAATTTGGGCTCAGGACCTGGCCTGTGGCCAGTCCCCGAACCTCACTCCTGCCATGAGCCACTATCTCACCCAAAGCAGCTCTGCAGAGCCTTTGGTAATGCATAATGCCCTCTGAGAGGATAGCCTAGCCTAAAGCTGGACCCTGTGCATAGCGCTTATCGAGGCTGTAATGTTTTCATTGTTAATTTTTTGTGGATTTCAGTGGTGTTTTCTAAGTGTTTCCTGAACCTTTTGAAATCTGTGTTTATTTAGCTGCCTAGCCCCTAAAATATACAAAAACTATGTTTTCCCTGCACTTACAAAACATTGTTATTTGTAGTGATTGTTGATTAGCTCATATTTAATTTAAAAGAGAAGTAATGAAAGGTATGTAGTGTCTTACCATTGGCAATGTGTCCAATGGACTTATGATAGATTGTTTTCAGCATAGAAAGTATGTGTATTGTATTCTCCGTCACACTCACATCTAATTACCCTCAGTCTTATCCCATTACCTCTCACACTCAATCTGCCAAGACATTGTCTGGTTTACAGGATTATTAATGAATTTAAAAATTAAGAGTGCTGCATTCAAATGTTTTAATAAACAGATTCTGAGACACAGCTGGGGGCACTCACCTTCCGCTTACAATATTATGACACTTTAGGGGTGGGCCCCCAGGCCAAACATATAGAAACCTGTTGGACATGGCCGTTTTTGCAGGGTCACCCCTAAACGTTTTGCCTTTCTCCTAGCCTTTTTGCTGACATGGTGTTGGTGGTTTTAGGCCTCTGGGCCCTTTAGCACTGCTGTCCAGTGTAAAGTTTGTGTGCTCTCGGTGATAAATGTGGTAAGATTGGTCTACACCTGTTTGGCCTACTTAATTTACCTGTCAGTCCCTTGTAAAGTGGTATCCGCTATACAAAGGGCTGGTAAAATAAATGCTACTGCGGGCTTGCAGCACTGATTGCACCACCCACCAAAGTAGCCTTTAACCTATTTCAGTCCTCTGCCATTGCAGGGTCTGTGTGAGCAGTGTTACTGCCGCTGTGACGTGGCACCTAAAGTGTGTGCCATGTCCGTTACACACCTTTTATCTGCATGTCAGTCACCCCTAAGGTGCGCCCTAGCTAGCCCTATGGGCAGGGTGCATTGTAGGTAAAAGATAGGACATGTACCTTAAGTGTGTGACATGTCCTGTAGTGACAAACTCTCACTACTGTGGAGCCGCCCTCCCATAGGAATGCATTGGGGATTCCCTGCTAAGTGTTTCAGTGGTAATTCCTGATGGAGAGGCGCAGTGTGGTCAAGTTTGATATGTTTGAAATAGTAATAATATATATTACCCAATGGTGTGCACAGATTTATTATAATTATTTTAGAAATGCCATTTTTTAAATTGGCATTTCTGTGTGCTATGTGTCTGCCTGCCTGATATGAATTGCATGTCTGGCTTTTGAGTGACAGGGGATGGTGAGGTGTGTGTGGCTCCAGGAGGGGCAGGGTGAGTCAGTGCTAGGCCAAATGGGACATCTACATTTGGAGTGGTGGGAGAAGTCCCTAGTCCCTGAATAGGATTGTGCCGGCCCTAGTGAATGCTGGCTCCACCCCCCTGTGGTGTGTCTGATGACCAAGCCCCCATATCCCAAAGAAGGGAGTGAGCACTCTAAACAGAGTGCTCCAGAGCCAGTTCTAGCTGGTCCACCAAGCCCCTGTGCCAGCAAAGATAAAGGAGGAATATGTGTATAAATGTAGGGGCTGTGACCCCATGAAGATGTGCTGTTCCTGACTTGGGGGCGTGCTGATGCTGGGGGACCAGGAGGAACCGCCACGAGGGGAAGCCTCCCTGCTGGAGGGCCCTGTGTGCTGGCCTCCCTGGGCCCAGCTGTGACCCATGAACCCTGATGGACTTAGTGTCTTGTGTGCATTTTATTTTTATCTAGGGGAGAGGAGCGCTGGAGCCTGCAGCGCTGTGCTGCACAGCCTTGGAGGAGGGAATTCCCGGGGTAGGGATTCCCTTACGTTGCTGATGAGGCAGGAGCCCACCCTGCTTTTATGCCCCAATGAATCTTTATTTTTATCTTTATGGACATTCCAAGCAGGTGCCCACACCCCAATTGCGTGTTTCTAGGCAGATGCCAACCCGCATTTGTGCCTTTTTAGGGGGGTGCCCACCCCGCTTTATGCACTGGTGATCGGTGGGTGCCCACCCAGCATTGTGATGCCTTTTTCGAGAGTGCCCACCCCACTTATGATATTGACAGCGGGTGCCCATCCCGCAAGTGTCCTTGTGTGAAACGGGAGCCTACCCCGTATTGCCGCCGCAGAGAAGTGCCGCCGGCCTCCGCAGCGTGACCAGGAAGCCAGGCAAGCTGCCTGACTCTGCCTGGCTCTGGGCGGAGCAGCGGCCGGAAGGAGGAAGTCCCGCCCGCCGAGGAAAGCCTTTCGGTGCCTCACGGGCTCCACGCTTGAGTCCCGGCCCCAGGAGAGGGACCGGATGAAAAGGGGCAGAGTCGTGGGCCAGGAGAAGAGCAGGAGAGTGTGAGTCCGGTGGGAGCCCACCCCGCCTTTGTGGTCCCGCCCCGCGAGCCTCACGCAGAAGTCCCGGGTCCCCGGCATGGGGCCCGGGTGAGGTCAGGAGAGCCTCCCCCGGTGAGTGGGGGGCTGCAGAGGGGGGCACACAATGGAACTGAATGATGGTCCCAGGAGGAGCCAGGTGAACGGGGCTCCTCAGGCACCATGAGTGCCAGTGCGAAGTCCGTTTTGGGCCACATCTGTTCTTAGGGCCTGGGGTGCCCGTGCCAGTCTTGTTGATTCACAGCTGCACCGCCATAGCAGGCAGCTGCAACATTGGCTGCATTTTTGTGATAAGAAGTCCCTGAGTGGGACAGGAGTGGCACAGTAGTGCCAGGCCATTTTTTGGGGTTTATTCCCAGCTGCACCGCACTAGCGCGGGCAGCTTCAACAAGTGGGCATACTTGTTTAAGTTAGAGTCCCAGTGGGGCTCATCAGGCACAGTTGGTGCCAGTGTATATCCCTCATTACAGCTGCACAGCAATTAGCAGCAGCTGCAACATTTAGGCTGACATTCCTTTGGGGCATTTTTAGTGAGACAGGAGTGAGGTACATTCCTGTGCCCCAGCGCAATTGCGCGCTTTTGGATGTTGCTGCATTGGCAGCTGAGCCCTGACATTTGGGGACACAGGGCATTTGAGCCCCTAGAGAAAGCCAGATGGCCTCGGGTCATTGTGAGTAAGATGGGTAGAGCGCCAGGCTCAACAAAACTAACAATGTGTTTTATGCCCCTTGTGTTTGTGATTGCATAATGTGATTTATGTGATAGGATTTATGCACCCTGATTTATGCCTCTAATTATGTTTATGCTCATGAGGTTATTGCATAATGTGTTTATGCTGGTGAGGCCTAATGCATAATGTGTATAAGCTTAGGAGGGTGTCTAACGCTAATGTGGTTATGCCTAATGTCATGCTATGATATTTTAAGATGGTGTCTAATGCTAATGTGATAATGCTTAGGTCATTATTGTACCAGTAGTTACTGGTCATGGTTTATATTTACTTAACTGTTCTGATGGTACTGACCATGGCCCGCTTGGCCTGGTCCTGTATATAATCCCCTGTGACTATTGCCTAGTGCCAGTAGGCACAGTGTAAATGTGTGATTATGTTTCTAATGCATTTATGACAATACAAAGGCTATTTTTTATATAACCTTGTGTGGAGTTCCTTTTGTGGTGTGCCTGGTGTGTTGCTGCTGTGTGTGTGTGTTGCACAAACGCTTTACACATTGCCTCTGGGATAAGCCTGCCTGCTCGTGCCAAGCTACCAAGGGGGTAAGCAGGGGTTATCAGTCCCTTTGACCTGACTAGAGTGGGGGTTTCTGCCTTAGCCAACCACAAATCCCATTTCTAGCAAAATCTCTAAGAGTTTAAATTACATCAGACTAATTTTTAGCCCTGCTTTCTAAGCCTCCTGGAACTTGATGCTTTAAACATGTTTGCACTGCTTTTCTGCACTCTTTGCCTGACTCCATTAAAGTGGTGCTGCTGTTGGTGGACCTTCATAACTGCCAAGTGTCCAGTGTTTAACAAACATCACACAGCATTGTGGGACTTGAAATTTTGATTTTGACATTGAAAGCCAGGATTAGTTGAAGGTATCACAGATAGAAATGGGACACCTTGCAGCGATGAATTATAATGGTATGTGGAAAGTCTAGTGTTATGATTTCTCCACTCATGAGTGACAAGTGCGCTAAAAAAATCTACGTAACTATCCAATACCACACTTTTTTCACAGATAGTAGTCACTACACCTTTCATTGAATGTTTAAGGCCTGAGGTGTTTGACTGTTGACCTGCTATCAATAGTGATTTGTTAGAAAAGGAGGCTGATGTATCAAGGAAGTTTACCCATTCAGTCTCTGTGAGTAAATGTGATAATACATATTGGTCAGGATTCCTAAGACCCAGCCATTTCAACAATCTGTGAAATTATTAAACACTGCCAAAAATTCAAATATGATGTTAATATTCACAGGTTCTCTACAGTATATAAATATTTAGATACGACTTAAAACATGCTTCTTAAACTCTGCATCATTAATCTAAGTATACAAAACTGGGGGAAATTAAAGGAAGAAGGAACAATATTTTAGTGATATCTCTAAACAACAAAAACATCAAGAAGAAGAATATTATACCAATCGCTCTTGCTGCTATCTTGTATACCAAAGTTGCATTGTGTTGCCACCTTCAGGAAGAGTTAAAACGATTCATTCGCTCTTTTTTGTTTCTTTTAATAGCATTTTATTTTGTGGTTGTGCAGGTGTTTATATAGTTACACTGATGAGGGCTGTTTCACTTTTCATGAGCTTTTATAATTTATTACAGGTTTAAACCTGATATAGGACAGCCTATCCAACAAACAAAAAGCTACACATAGTCCTTGGCTCTGTGCCGAAACCCCACCCCCTGTCGTATCCAAACGAGTAGCACACATCCTTCAGCCATCCACAATTGATTCTGGGTCTTGGACTTGGGCTTGGTCAGTGGCAAAGTTAAAGAAAGGAATCAAAATGGTGGGAAAAATATTCAAGTAAATAGTTAAGATTGTTCTGGAATTTTGGACCAACAACATAAGATAACTTGCTTTTTCAAAAAAAGAAAATTCTAGATGTTGAAGATAGAGATTGTTGAAGGTATTCTCTAACATTGGGCATGATTGAAATTAGAATGTTCGGGTTCTGTTTAACTTTCATGATATTAATGTTGTTTATCGCCTTAATTGCTGAAGGTACCCTCTCAGTGCTGAGCCATTTTTAGACCAGTGCTAAAGAAACCTTTAGCTGTCTTGTCAGTTTAATTTTTTCCTTAATGTAAGGGATTGCCTTTTTTGTGTGTTCAGCCCCACATTTTTTTTTGACTCCGAGAGTGCACTGCGGTTTGTTGTTTTAGATTCCAAATGAATTTTCCTGATTCATGCCCTTATATAGGTATAATTCACATTGCCCTTCTATAGGCATAGAAATCCAGCCCTTATTTAGGCGTAGCCCATGCTACCCAATTACAGGCATGGCTACTTCCATCCGTTCATCTATGTCACAACGATTTCTTGGAAAACCAGACTCTTAAGCAGAAGGGACTTCCCCTTGCCTGGATATTGATTTCTCCAAGAACTCATTTATTTTGCATGAACAACTATTCCTTAGGGGTTCATCCATGACGTTCATATGCCCGACTTTACGTCAAAGCTGGCATTCCTAAACACCTTCAATGTATAAATATGCCAACTCTCCAGCAGACGCACTGACAAGAAGCTGACATCCTCTTGCCGAGAATCTAGCTCCAGTGTTTCTGACTCCCCTTACGGGGAGTTGGGATATCGAGTCCCAAGATAGAGATACCAACCTCTTTAATTCTAAAGGTATGGAGCTGATTAGAACCTAGATAAACCTTTGCAAATCTTGGCAGAACTAAAATTTATGCTAAGCAACACTTACTTCTTCCCTGGTACTAGACCTAGGTCAGGTACATTGGGGTAGGCGTAATTTAGAAGCACCAGTTGAGTATTTTAGCCTGTGTTATTTATGTATGTATTTTTATATATATATATATATAATAGCAGCAGACAATGATATTACAGTATTATTTTATATTACTGTTTGCGCTGTACACTTCATACTTTGCATTCTGTCTAACAATTGTAGCAGTGTACCTCTCTTGCACGAGAAAGAAGACTGTTCAATAAACCCTTTTATTGATAACGCCCATCTCATTATTTCTCCGCAACTCTATAGAAACAAAGCATGCACAATTGACCGAGTGAAATAGTTATCTATTGTTTCCACAACTCTTAAGATATTTGTTCCATTCCTAGGGAAAAAAAGTTGTCATGTTTATACGGTAGTCAGAAACTAATCCCTTCTTGATTATTCAAGAAAGTTTCTAGTGACCTCTGAGTTAGTCAGCACACACGATTAAGTTTAATATACTCGATAGAGACATACTGACCTCAGTCCTATGTCAAATCTATAGTGTATATTTTTCCAATGCGCAGAGCCTATTGGAAATATAGGAACTACACTACAGCACTGAGGCATGCTAACCAGCCATCAGTGCCAGTGTTCTGTCCCCTTACACAGTACATGTCGACTAGGCTAAACAGAATTGGCAAGTGCTGACTTACTTATAAGTCCCTAGTATACGGTACCCAGAGTATGTAAGACAGAGTGTCCACCCAGGGCTGTAGCACTGTTTGTGCCACCCTGAGTATGACAAAGGACATAAGGCTCCCAACCTACCACTGCAGACTGGAAGGGCAGTGTTTGGGCTGTTAGTTTGACTTTGCCATTTAAAACCAATGTCAAAGCCACCACATCCCTTAACCTTATATGTAAGTCTCCTTTAAGGAAGACTTTTGGAGATCAATGGCAGGGAGCTATATATTTTAAATGTTTTGTTTTTATTTTTAAGTAAGACACATATTTTCATATGCCTTAACAGCAACACTTTAGGAAAGTTAGTAACACCATTTGTTAGCATAGAGTTACCGGTTGGCACCCCAGTCTGGCTAACTTCGGATTGGGACTACCTAACTGGGTAGTGTAAGGTACCAAATTAATTGTGGCATCAAACACAACATGATGTCCAAGTCAAATTTAAAGTCACCATGAAAGTTCTGCAACTTTTAGAAAGTTGCCACTCTGTGCCCAGCGAGTCCAGTGGCCTGCCAACGGCCCTGACACACAGACAGATTTTTGTCTGTATGAGTAGACATGTGAATGGCTCCCAGGCTTAGGACTGAAGGCAGTTGCCACAGAGTGAGGTGTGAAATCCTCTCCCAGAAGGGACACTCAAAGAGCTAGCCCAAAAGGTGAGCTTTAAAGAGGAAGCTGCCTTCGAAGGGTCGCTAGATAAAACACTCCTGAGCAGGCTGCCTTTTGTTCACATAGACAGCTTGGAGACAGGAACAGAGAGGGAAAGCCCACCCCCAAACCGGTTTTCTCGTGGATGTGTAGCTCTCAGGTAGCCACACCTCTATGGTGGGCTACCAAGCTCCTAACAACTGAAGAGGGTTTCCGAAATCTTGTGAGTGGCTACAATAGTGCACTCTTGGATAGCCAGATACTACACATTGAAGGAAACACATCAACAGGCAGGAGGGGACCCAGTAGACCATTGGGTAGTGAGCACGTGGTCCCCTCAGAGCACTTTACTGAGACACATATGGCACTCGTGGCACCCTGCTCTCAGAGTATGTTGCGTTTGCAGAAAGGACATAGAGGGACGGCCCTGTTGCCCTTGAAGCTGCACAAAGTGAGGCTGCACCCTCATAAGAACTGCAGCTGCTGCACTTTGTCCTAATAAAGTTTGGACTGTGCCTGCAGCTCCTGCCTTGGGAAAACGTTGATTACTGGCTCCAGCTCAAAGCAGTGACTCCGAGGATCAGTTGGCTGACCCCGTGGAACCAGCTCCAAGCTGAAGAAGACCAAACCAGCAAGCTGGTAGAAACCACAGAGGTTTTACCACTACCTGCCGCCCCGCGTACAAAGTGACTGATCCTCAATAGCCAAAAGTTGTACCTGAGTTAGATGAATCAGGGAGTGACATCAGAGTCTGGATCGGATACCCAAGATGGACACTTACCCCTGCCAAAGGATTTTGCCCCAGTGGTGGTGCAAGGAGACCAGTAGCCCAGCATCGGCTGGCCAGCTGCTGCAAACAAGAGGACTACGTAGGACTCCGACGTCCATGACCAAAGTTGTCCCAGAACACGCCTGGACCAAACACTCTCCACAAAGGCTCGACCGTCAACCGTACTTTACCAGCGCATCCATGAGCATCTTTTTGCCAGTATCATCAGCATCAGGACTACTCCATTACAGTCTATGGCAGTTGTACTATAAAACTTGCAACTTGACTTAAAAAAACTCTGGTGTCCAGGCAACTGTCCAAAGTATCCGATAGGGCCCCCCAAACCTCCATCCTGTCATATTTGGTAGCCCAAGCTGAGCCGGAGTTGTCCTACTAAGTCTTTCAAACTTTTTGTTGACCAATGCTGGTTTGCAGGTGCATTTAAAAGTATTTAAATCATTAAAAATCTGTATCTCAGGAACCCTCCATTGAATTTTGATCATCAAAGTCTCTATAAATCAACTCTATTTATATAAAGTGTTGTCTGATTTCTTTCGTGTTGTGTGATTTTATCTTTTTGTTGCTTAGTACTCTTAAATGCTTTACACCAAGTTCCTTTGCCAAGATTTGCTGCCCGAAGCTACATCTATCCAGGGTTGAGCAAAGGTGATACAAACAAGGGTTGAGCAAAGGTGATACAAACATGCCTGACTGGACTCAAGACAGTTTTTGTGAGTGTATTTTACAATAAGGCCCCACAGCCATTGTATATAATACATATAAATAATCGTATTGGTGCCTAGCGGAGGGATCCAGAATGTGTCCTTAGCTGTACCAGACAATTATGAAATTAGTACCCACTGAAAGAGATTGCTAAGTTGACATTGAGAAAAATTCCAAATGCACCTGTTTTTCAGAAGACAAAGTTAAAAAGTAGCCAAAAAGTTTTTTTTGTTGATTCTCCAAGGATGGAGAGCAAGGGAATCGACTTGGATGCTCTTCCCAGACTCAAGATTAAATACCCTGAGGTCACTGTGCAGGGGGAGAAACATTTTCTCAGGAAATATTGCATCTAAAGAGGATCTTGAGAAATCCTTCAAAGCTTGTGAGGAATCCAGGAGGGCCCAGGCTCAACTGGAAGAGGGGATCACCCCTACGGGCAGTGGGATGATGGAGATTATGTCGAGATGTTCAAGCTTTGCTGCTCAAAGCCACAGCTACACAGGGTTTAGCAAAGGCAAAACAAATGAGCCTGACTGAATCCAAGACATTTTTTGCAAGTGTATTCTACATTAAGGTACCATATCATATAAAACACACAAATCCTCACTCTAAACAATTCATACAAAAATACATACTCACAGAGAGGCTCCCAATTAACAGTCTTTCACCATGGCCTGTTGACGTTTCACTCAAATTATACTCCCTCACACCGCAGCAGAAGTTCTAGATCAAATGACCAGCCCAGTCCAGCAATTGGATGCTTTCACTTTGACTGACTGCATTTTGCCCTTGCACATTTACAAATACAGCTAAAATAGTTCCTCAAGAAGAGAAATTGTTAGACACTTGCAATTCCCAATAACCAATAGTCCTTATGTATAGTCAGGTTTAATCAACTATTTCCATAACTCAAGCAATTTATTGCAGATCCCTAACTTTAAACCAGCTTGGTATGTTTACTTATCCCCAGATCTTTGACTGGAGCTGAGTGTCTGAAAAGTTTCAGTGCTCCGTCCATCATCTCCATGTGTTTGCTTTGTTCGCCCCAAGTTGGCAGGGTATGCCCAGACGTGGGTCCCTTGCTCATTATGCCACTGGATTCAAGCTAGCCTGGCTGATGAGGGCTGTTAGCCCGAAACCGGTCCCAGGATGCTTGTTTCTGGTCTAGGGAAGACCTGGCTTGGCAGTTCGGGCTTGACTGTTCCCATGAGGCACAGGGTCAAGACTGTTTTGCATATAGCTGTGTCTGAACTGGGGTGGCGAAGTGAGCTAAAGAACGATGATGGATTCAAACCAGATCTGTGACTGGGGGTGAGTGTCTGAAAAGGTTCAGCACTCCATTCATTATCTCCTTGCGTTTGCTATGTTTATTCATCCTACAGAAAATGAGCATCATTCATTAGAGTAGCTAGAGTGTATGAGCAGCTTTTTAGATTGGAGCCAAACCCCCAGGTTTGAAATTTACATTTCAGCCACTTGTACCTCCTCTTAACTAGTAACAGAAAACACCCACTAATTTATACATACCTTACATCCACTTAAAAAATAAACAGTTTAAATTAGTTATCTAAACACTTGGGGCCTGATTCACAAAAGTAATCTGAGACAAAATCCTACCTTTAAGACTTTCGGTATTCACAAAAGGCATTTAGTAGTAGTAAAGTTAGGATTCCTAACTTTACTACTACTAAACGGAGAAAAATCCTAACTTTACGACTTTAAGGTAGCTACTAAATGCCTTTTGTGAATACCGAAAGCCGTAAAGTTAGGATTTTTCTCAGTTTAATACTAGTAAAGTTAGGAATCCTAACTTTACTACTTCTAAATGCCTTTTGTGAATACCGAAAGTCGTAAAGTTAGGATTTTGTCTCAGATTACTTTTGTGAATCGGGCCCTTGAACTTCCCAGTGGAAAAAACTGCTATATATTGTAGAGTGTAATCACTACAGAAATGTATTGAAATCTGTAATTTTGTCTCATTATTATGAACCAGCTTTGGTGAATAATTCTATGAAACACAAGCACAAACCACTAAAATACCAAAAGAGTATATGCAAATGTATACATAAATGTATACACATAAATTAAAAAGGATGGCGCATAGGTAGAGCCCTTGGGAACACCACAGCTAATGGGGTAAGTAGCAGAGAGGAGGGATGCTTGACAGACCTGGATGCTTCTCTTTTCCAGGAAAGCTGCAAGCCAATTGTAGGCAGCGGCTGTAATTCCAGCTTACTTTAACCTTTGATTGTGAATAGAGTGCAGGTCATTTGAAGCAACTGCACCTGACTTGAGCAAGACTTCTATTAGCAACAAGTAGAACTGCAGCTTCATGAAAGAATGCTTAAGCATTTGAGATGAGACAGACACCTAGTTACACTATTGTAACTATGGTTTCATATCAGAATTTCAATGCTTTTGCATCAGACTCGATAGAGACACCTAGTAACGACTAGTGGAACTGCAGCTTCATATAAGAATATCAATGCTTTTGCATTTTACTTGTGAGTGACACCTAGAAACAGACTAGTGGAACTGCAGCTTCAGTAAATAATTTCAGTGCTTTTGCATCTGACTCAATCGGAACACCTAGTAACGACTAGTGAAACTGTAGCTTCATATACCAATTTCAGTGCATTTGCATTTTATTTGTGAGGGGCACCAAGTCACAGACTAGTGGATTTGCAGCTTCATGTATGAATTTCAAAGCTTTTACATTTGAGTGGAAAGGGACATCTAGCAACAAAAGTAAAACTTCATGTAAGATTTTTTTTACGCTTTTGTTTTTGACTCCACAGGAATACCTAGTAAACCCCTAGCTTCAAGAAAAAATGTCAATACCTTTGTATATGACTTGAGAGGGCCGCCTAGTAATGACATGTGGAACTGCACCTTTATGGAAGAATTTGATTTCTTTTGCATCTGACTCAATAGGGACATGTAGTAACTAGTGGAAATACAGCTTCATGAAAGAATTTCAATTATTTTGCATCAGATTCCCTGGAGGCCCCTAGTATCAACTCGTTGAACTGTATCTTGGAATTTCAATGTGTTTGCATCTGACTCAATAGGAACACTTTATAAGGTTGAAGCTTCATGAAAGAATTTGAGTGTTTTTAGATTTGACTGGCGAGTGAAACCTAGTAACAACTAGTGAAACTGCAGGTTTGTGAAATAATTTTAAAGCTTGTGAATTTGACTTGTGAGGGACACCTTGTAAGGACTGGTGGAACCACACCTTCATGAAAGAATATCAGTGTTTTTTCATTTGACTTTCTGAGGGGCCTAGTAACAGACTTGTGGATCTGCGACTTCATATATTAATTTCAATGCTTTGGCCTTTGACTCAAGAGGGGCAACTAGTAACGACTTATGGAACTGCAGCTTCATGAAAGAATTCCAATGCCTTTGCATGTGACTTGAGAGGGACATCTAGTAACCACTATTAAAACTGCATATACACGTAGGAATTTCAATGCTTTTGCATCTGACTCAAGCGGAACACCTAGTAACAACTAGTGGAACTGTAAGAATTTTACTATGAACCAGCTTTGGCAAATAATTAATCCTATGGAAAACAAGCACAAATGATTAAAAAGGCTAAAGTGTGTATGCAAATATCTATATTAAACCCAATCCCCCTCATCTTGGTGCGGTTTGTTTGAAGCAGCTTCATCTGACTTGAACGGGACCCCTTATAACAAGTGAACCAGCAGCTTCATGTAAGTGTGGAAACTAGCTGAAATTGCTGTTAGCATCAGCTGAAGCCATTTTGTGTTTGGCAGCCATTTTAGTTAGCCATGTGCTCGCTAGGTGCTTTCTCCCTGTTGCCTGCCCTTGTTTTCTGCTTGAGTCATCACTTACAGTTAACTCCTTCAGCACTGAGTAAGAGCACTGCACATGCTCAGAAAGGCCAGTAGTTGCTAGGATTCACCTGTTATGCACTGAACTGTCAGGCTATTTAAACTAATGTCAGCAGTTCTGTTACTCCTCCTACTTTGTTGACTAAGTATTTTCTGTTAGTCCATATATGTAAAAATGCTATTTGAGTATATACTTGTACTGCCTCTTTTTGAGTCTTCATGCTAACTCAGCAATAAACTGGCCATAAAAGACACATGGTTTCTGTACTCCTTGGACTGCCTCATACAGTGGCCTGAGGGTACCGTATTGACGCAGTCTCCCTCATATGAGGTTAATAAATGTATTCTCTTTAATATTACAGCTTCTGTGCAAATCTCTTCTTTGTTGGTTTAAGGACTGGTGCATCAGTGAACCCCTAAAGAGGTTTTTTTCTAAATAAGGATTGCAAATGTTTTGCTTGTAATTTGAGGGGCGCACCTAGTAACGACTTGTAGAACTGCAGCTTTATGAAAGAATGTCAATGATTATGCATTTTACCTGTGAAGGGCACCTAGTAATGACTGATGGAACTCAAAGCTTTTGCAGTTGACTTGAGAAGGACAAATAGTAAAAACTGTGGGACTGCAGCTTCATGAAAGAATTTCAATTCCTTTGCTTGTGACTCAAGAGGTACACCTATTAACGACTGCAGCTTCATGTAAGAATTTCAGTGCTTTTGCTTCTGACTCAGTACCTAGTGGAACTGTGACTTCATGTAAGAATTTCAAAGAGAACCACCTGTGGCAAATAATTACACCTATAGAAAACAAGGACAAATGATTAAAGTACCATAATTGTGTATGCAAGTTTATATATTAAACCCACACATCCTCAGCTTGGTGGAGGTACTTTGAAGCAGCTTCATCTGACTTGAGTGGGACCTCTGTTAACCACAAGTAGCACAGCTGCTTCATGAATGAATATCTGTGCTTTTGCATGTGACTTGAGAGGGACACCTGGTAACAGACTAGTAGAACTGCAGCTTCATGAAAGAATTTCAACGCTTTCACATTTGATTTTTGAGGGACATTTATTAAGGATTAGTGGAAATGCACGGTCATGAAAAAATATCCATGCTTTTGCATTTGACTTGTGAGGGACATCTAGTAACCGACTTGTGGAACTGCAGCTTCATGTATGAATATCAGTGCTTTTGCATATAACTCCATAAGGACACCTAGTGATGACTAGCGAATTGCAGGTTCATGTAAGAATTTCAATGTTTTTGCATTTGACTCCAGAGTGTCATCTAGTAATGACTTGTAGAAATGCAGCTTTATGAAAGAAATTAAATTGTTTTGCACTTTATTGTGAGGGTACCTTGTACTATGGAGCTAAAGCTTCATGTAAGAATTTCAAAGCTTTTGCCTCTGACTCTGTAAGGACACCTTGTATATCTAATAAAACGGTAGCTTCTTGTAAGAATTTCAAAGGCGCTCGGAGGTCGAGACCAAGTACATGCATGGATGTGCAAATCCCTGGCTCTGTCGTCACAGCAAGTCACATATGTGCATGTATGAACACATTAAAATGATTTTCCACAGCAAGGCAGTCCTGGGTGGACATGTGACTGCAGAGAGGGCCATTTGTAAAACTCAAAGTGGGACCCTTTATTTGTGCGCACACAGTGAGAGATTGAACCGTGAACCCTGTGCTCCGAAGTCAGCTGCCCTGGCCGCTGCACCACACCTCTTGTGTCAATCTCGTGCCATGCTGTGCTTGACATGAAAATACTCAGCCTTAACCTAACTTTTTTCAGAGGCCCTGGCATGTCATGTGGTGAGGGTAGTGAGGGGGGGGAGGGGTGAGGGCATTGAGAGGGATTCGATTTTCGCTGCTTTCCATTCTGCCGTTGCTTTGTTTTTTCTCCAGCTCCTCTACGTTTTTTCAGATCATTATTGCCTTGTGATTATCATCATGTGAATATTTTTAGTTTGGGCCCAGTTTTAGTTTCAATATAAATGCACCTGAGGTCACCACTACAAATGTTGTCACTTATAAATGTGGCCAAAAATTTCAGCGTGTTCTAAAAAAGCATGTACCCTGCTGGTAGTTAATAGACTTGAGAATCTTCTAGGAAATTGACTAATGCGTGATGTGATTTCCAGTAACACTATCTTCACTTCCAACATGTCTCTTTTTTTAACACCTTGAATGCTAAGGCAATTCCCGCTGTGTGCTGAGAAATGCAGGATCCCATTATTCATGACGAGCTCATCTTGTCATGAGCACAGCTCCAGTGTGCCTCATGACGAGCTGAGCTCGTCATGATCATGGAAGGGGTTAAACCACACATGTGACCATAGACACCTATATTTGACTGCAGATGATTGTTTCAGCTTAAATAAGCAAGCACTCCCAGGTCAGAACTGCACGTAGGGACTACATGCACGTCGCTGCTCGTACCTGCCGCAATACTCCATGGGAGTGAATTTCTCATTAAAGGTGGGACATGCACCCACCATTAGCCCTTTGCAGGCTACGATTTTTAAATGACACACACAGAAACCCAATCGATAGCAGGTAAAAAGAGGGTCTCACTTTTCTTTGGAATAGATTTTTTTTAAAGTGCAGAACTATTCGATTTTCTACAGCAGATAAGCAGGGTGTCATATAATCGTGGAGAGAGTCAGAGAAAGTAGAACAAAGGAAACAGACCTGAAAGTCTGTAGCATAGAAATGAATGGCATACGTCTAAAAAGACTTGATAGAGGCTAATGGAATTGTGTAGAATAACAACCAATGAAGGAGTAGCCCTTCTCCCAGCACATGGGAAGTGACACTTGGTTTATCTCTGTTTTGAAAGTGTTCGTATGTTTTGCTTGTTGATTGCTGTGTCCATTGTTTTGACGATTTTTTGGATGTAAATAAAAAACTCATTATTTTCTCTTTGGCTACATATTAGCTATATATATGCCTTTTAGCTGGTCAACAATCCAAAGAGACAACCAAAGAATAAGAACGATTGACACGTAACAAATAGTTCCAGATGACAACACAAAAGTACATCTTAGATACACCTACAACACATTTTCTCACAAACACCACAACATTAAGAGTCCTACTGCTTGCTATGTGGCACTTTCCAGCATTTAAATGTAATATTGCCAACATCCCTGCCAATGGCAAACGTTTCCTCTCTCTTCTGAAATGTAACATTGATGACCTCTTAGTCACGTACAGCGCCCAATTTATAATTATTTAGGATAATAAACCATGTCCACATAAGAAGTCACAAACAAGCCAACCGAGAGCGGATCGGGTAATACCAATGACAGGCACATGCTACTTGGATTAACATAACACAGATTTCTAAATACATATCATGTCCCCATTATCAGTGCTAAAGAGGGGTCATTTGGCACATTTTAATTGGAAAAGAAACGTATATATGTAAGCAAAATGCAAAATGCATTAAAATGAGTGCAGAAAATGTCATGCACTAATGGACCTGGTTATCGTCAATCTCGTAATTAAGCATGGGCGAATTTTGCGAATCTGGCGTTCGCGAATTTGCGTATTTGCGAATTCGCAATCCGCAAAATCCGCGAATTCTCGCGAATTTGCTGATTTTTTTGTTTTTCTACTGTTCGCAAGGGTTTCTGCCAGTTCGCGAGGATTTTGTACCAGTTCGCAATTGCGAACTTACTTGTCGGCACGCAACGGTCGCGATTATGTTGTTTCTACGTCTGGTTCATCATCACAGGTTCACAGCACCCTCTGTTTCAACACTGCCACCCTCTGTTTCACCCATGCCACCCTCTGGTACATCAATGCCACCCTCTGGTTCATCATCATCACTGTAGATTATGGGGGTAAAAAGCAAGCACACCTACCCTGCTTCAACTGACATGAATTAATTTGGGGTTGATTTATTAATGTGTCACTGTTTTAAAATCCCAGTCTGGCACCTGCTTCCTTATCTGTAATTTGCTTTCTGTTGCAGTGCAATTTTTTTTTCCAGGACCTTTGTGGTCTACTTGTAGCTATTCTATGAGGGTCAGAGCAGGGTCATACAATTGTTGCAACTAGCAACTGAACTCTGGAGGGGCCCCAGTCAGGAAGCACTACAGGGAATGGTTACTAATGATGAATTTGAACTTTTGCACCTGCTGAGTGCTTTCAGTTTAGCAAAACTCGTTTTTCTGCAGAACAGCAAATGTAATGCCCCAAACAAACTTACTTGTGAAAGTTGATTTCTAATCCAAAAGTGATCCAAAGAAATTCAAAAGGCCACAAATCCAAAAAAGGGCAGGCAAATGTCAACCTGAGTAGTTATTCTGATAAAAATCATCATTTTCAGAAGGTCTATGCTGCTTGCTAGTGGATTTCTTGTGCAGAATTGCAAATTTTGTAATTTCGCGAGTGCGAGATTGTTGCTGCCCGCTGCACCTACATGTTCGCAATTGCGAACTTACGCCGCAAAATTGTATCACCAAGAAAAAAAAATCCGCTGCGTGCGAATTTTCGGTAAATTCGCGAGCGTTCGCAGATAGCGAATTTACCGAAAATCCGCAAAATCAGCGAGCGGAACGGATTTTCCGCCCATGCTTACTCATAATGAGGGCCAAAGACTTGTTGAGAATAGGCAGGGGGAGTGCAACTGTATGAAATCATCTGTTCCATGCCCGAGCCCCACATTGCATTACTTGTCTTCAGTAGGAACTTCCCCAACAATTATACATGCTCCCACAAAAAGAGATGTGAATTATCATAAAACCTTTCAGACTCGACCTACCTTTAAATGACTTGTTTAATAGCACTACTTCAGAAGCGCATACTCTTTAGATTCCGAAAGAAGTGAAAGAATAGGAATTATGTTGTGAATGCTGCGACCTCCAGCAGTGGGAAACCATTCTCCCTCATTCTGCTGCTGGCAGAAGTCTGATGTCAAAAGATACGTGTAGGGCACACTTGTGAAGAAACTGCTGCTCAGAAATTAAAACATTCGATCATATTACTGTGGGCAAGGTGAAATGCCAACACAACTAAAACAAGCAGTTGCACGTGTCCCTCTCCTTTTAACCCACTTACTCCACTCATCCTGCTGTTTTTTGACGGTGTTTATATGTGTTGATCGGGTCGATGAAAAATAATGCTAAATCCAGTGATGCATAGCTGCCAAGGTTTCAGATTGCTATGTGGGACATTTTCATATTTTCAGTGTAATTATGAGTGCATTTCAATGACTTGAGTGACAATCTCTCTGGAGCAAAATGGCCAGAAATGTCACCCATTTGAAGAACAAGAAACTCTTGAACTGGTGGAATGCAACTGACCTTTGCAGCATGCATTCAGCTCAGTGCTGCTCTTTGGGTTATGAGTAATTTTTACTGACCTCTTCATTACTGCATTCTCAGAATGGCTGCTGTTCCCAGACCTGCAAAAAGGCTCTCTTGGGCTGATGACGACGTGGTACAGTGGGCGGGCGAAGTTTCAGTTTTATCGATGGAGACAATTTGTAAGCGGTATAATGTACATGGGGCCTCTTGGCTCCCTGGGTGTGAACAACATGACAGAAGGGTGGCCTCACTGACAGTCATTATGTTGTCAGGGGGGAGGTGGGGACAGGAGCATGAGAGCCATGTGTTCACCTGATTTCCCTGCAGTTCAGGCCTTAACAAAACCAAAATAACCTAGAATCACGCACCAGGGCTGCAAGGCATCAACATAGCTGCCAAGGTTTCCTATTGCTATGTGTGACATTTTATAATTTCAGCACAATTATGAGTGCCATTCAATGGTGGTCCACTGCTTTCAGCCAGTTTTACCAAAAGCAGGGTGACAGGCTGGGATTCATCGACCTCAATAGCACTTAAGTGTTGTGGGCAAGGGCCGGGGAACCAAGCAGACACATAAACCTGGCAGTACCTGATCACCTTTGAGGGATGGGTGACCCGATCTGTAGTGTCAACCCTCTCGCAGAAAGGGCTTTACTGCGATGCGTCCCCAGGACACTACAAATCTGTTTGTATTACCGGAAGTTCTCCAAAGAGAGCGCGCCACATACCTACTTTTATCTGACCACTTAATCACTTAAAAAAGGTATTCCAGAGGTGATCCCTGAATAATACTAAAAGTAAACAATTACTGAAATGGCACGTTTCAAATGAATAAATAACATTTTGTTTCCAGTTCTGTTTAGTATCAGCTCTAGGCCTTTGCAGACTTTTTTTAAGAGCAAGTAATGTCTCTCTTCGAAAGGTATCAATTCTAAGATGACTCAACTGAGAGCCACATTTCGACGGTACCTGGGAGTGCATCTCAAAGCTGAGAGCCTAGCCAGTCAGCTTTGTTTACGATCTTGAGCTGCATGTCTTGGTGCTTCAGCCGGGAGGACGGTAAACGGCTACAGTTGCAATGTAAATGTGTCAGAGCACATGGAGAGCCATAGTTCTCTTCTGGAGTTCCTCGCCCTGGCTCTTAGCAGTTTTCACTCCTTTGAGGACCCTCTGCATGCTGTTACACAGAAGCCCGCCAATACCCCAGCATTGCCTATGGTAAAATTAAAAACATGCATTTTAGCAGATCTGCAAGTCGCGCGCTGACAGCACTGTAAGGCCTGGTCAGCACACACAGAGTGGACTGCCGTGGAGCCCCACACAGGCCTTAACATGAGTAAGCAAATGGATAAGTGCTCCCTGGAGCCTCCACCTGTGACCCCAACCCTCATCCCCAAGCCCAGCAGCTCTCACTACCTGCGAGCAGCTCCCAGGTCCCAACTGTAGGATGCACCTTGTCGGGAGCCTCAGCCTAAGCGTGGGAGGCTGCTGGGTGCGATCAGAGATCAGGCGAGCCCCCTCAGCCCAGCCACCTTCAGAACCGCTACGATCCTTCATGTCTGGCGTCCGCCTCCAGTCTCGGAAACAGGAGTGGCTCGCATTCTGTGCACGGACTGTTTACAGTACTGTGTGGCGAACTTAGAAAAAAATATTGAATGTTTCTTTGTGGAATGCTGACACACATACGTCTATCCCCTCCCATTTACTGCATGTTCACTAGTTTTGTGATTCAGTAGTATGTTGTCACAATCTGTAATTTGCTGTTGAAGTTACAGCACAAACAATTTGTGAACTGGATCCTATGTCCTGGTTGTGTGCTGCCAGCGAGGCTTCTCGGCACTGCACACGCCCTCCTCTGTCGGCGCTCACTCAGCTGAACATAAGACAATTCAACCACGAGTCAATGAGCAGTAAAACAATGTGCTTGTGCACCTCTGCAGCCCGGGCGTGCTAAAACTATGTTTACCACAAGCTTCCTAGTAATGCTAGTGAGGAGTTCGACCCATGGGCATGGCTACTGGCAGGACAACAAATGTGCTTGCATCACCTGTGCATAGGGCGCCTGAGGCTTCGGCACGGAGGGGGGTGGGCGGTCGAGAAGGCATCAGACTGCAGGAGGGGGGCATGGGAAGATAGTATTCTGCAGTAAAAGGGCCAGTAGCCATGGAAGGACACAAATGATGACATGGCTGTCAGGAGGAGAGACTATCAAGCCTCCAACCAATCAGAAGGCAGTATTTAGGATGTAAGCCAAACAAAAAGATGGGCGGAGAGTGGGCAGAGCTTCCAGAAAGCTTCCACGCTATAGTGTATATCGCATCCCTCACAAAGCGAGCAGTGCATGCGCAGCAATGCTAGGTGAGACCTAAAAATGAGCACAAAATCCCTAACTAAGCGGGATATGTCACCAACGTGCCTAATAAAGACCTTTACTATCATTTAGAAGCCACTGTCAATTAGTCATAACAGGTTCTAAGCCTAACAGCTGATTTAAAAAAGTTAAGAACAAAAAAGACAGTATCACCACACAAGAATTGTAAATAAATAAAAGCTGGTCGCACCCACTTGAACTTCAGTCTTTTTAAAAATAGGGACGATAAAGGTTTTCCGGGGAGTCACATAATACAATAAAAAGCGCAGCATGTCCTGTCGAGACATTCCATCGCAGCCACAGGACTCTAAAATCTGACCTCTACTACACCCGTGTGGCTGTGCCAACAGAAAGTGGAAGAGATCAAAGTGAAACCTGTCAATAAGAAACGCTCATAGGTACTGAGGCCCTAAATGTATAGCTCAGTTGATTTACAGTTTTCAGGATAATTTAATTTATGGACACTAGGGTTCCTCAGTTTGCACTCTTCCCTGTCTAGTATCCTCTGTTTTTGAAAAGTCTCATGCACCCAGCACAGGCCTTTCTTAGTCACTATGTCTGGGTTAGTAAATAATTTGGCTCTTTTCAGTCTTTCAAATCATCTCTTTATATGGTTAAGCCACGGAATGTGGTGAGCGTGGTCAAGAGCCATACACTCCTTCATAATCAGTTTACTTAAAGACAGACCTTCCTTCAACCATAATGTTAAGGGACGAAGAGCTAACAAGTCGAAAAGATAGAGCACCCCTAGTTCTTCATGTACCACCATGTAAGATGTTCCCTGGTGGCACACATAAAAGAAGTTTAAAAAAAATATTCTCTGCCACTTGTAAGTCATCCATAGCAACATAACCATATATTTTGCTACCATAGGAAGCTTTAATGACGCATTTAGCAGGATATAACTTCAGGGGTGCGGCAATCGGTCTCCTGCCTTATCTTATAGCGAAATTAAATTAGCCAAATTAGTGCCTCCCCTCTTTCTCTGTTTTAGTGGCCCCCATTTCATCTTTTCATCCATCAGCACACCAAGATAAGAGAAAACATCTGTACTGGGAACTTGAGCAGATCAAACTGTAAACCGATAAAGCTTTATAGAGCGATGTCCCACCTGCATCACATAGGATTTGGAATCATTTATTGACAGGTCCAGGTCCACCTTAAAGGAGGAAAAAGAGCTAAGCAATACTTGCAACCCTTTTGCGGTCCGAGACATAAGGACTGCATCATCCGGGTATAATAAAAACGGTAGGCCACGCCAACTCACCTGAGGGTAATCTACCTTTGACTCTAACAGAACTTTTTCCAGTTTGTTGATATACAAATTGAACAGAAAGGGGGCTAGATACACCATTGACATACTCCTCTTTTTATTGAGATCTTGCGGGAGACCCTAAGATCTTGTGAATATCTAACCTCAGCCTTTGTGTCTCTGTTGAGGTCCTCCAAGAAATGAACAATATCCCCATCCACCCCGATGGCCATCATGGTCTGCCAAAGCTTAACTCTGTTCACACGATCAAACGCGGACAACAGATCCATGAAGGCCAGATAGATGGTACCGGGGCGGGCAACCGTATATTTATAAAGAATCATAAATAAGTTAAGGCACTGGGCTACGGTGAACTGCCCAGGATGGAACCTGTACTCAACGTCAATCAAAATATCACTATCCTCTGCCCAGCTAGTTAATCTGTCTAGGAGAACTCGACAAACCATCTTAACCACAGAGTCAAACAAAGATATTGGTCTATAACAATGAGTGCTATCCAAATTTTTAAATACAATGAATGCACCCAGGGCTGTTTAGAGCCTATCTTATGGGTGACTTATATCTATTAAATAGGGAGTTTTAAGCTTGACAAAATGTTTATTTTTCCCATTCAAATTGGTAGTTTAAAACTGCATACAGTCTGTAATGGCTGGCCTGAAACATGTTTTTAGTTTCAAATGTATTTTATTGAATACGTCAACAAGCATATAACGAGACATCTCCGTCATAAGTTCAGGCAAGTGGCATACACAGCGGGCGGGACAGACAAGCATGTCTTCCCTATCATGAAGGAAAATGCAATATAAGTATGTCAGGGGAGCAATGTGACATCGCAAGTGCGGTGAAACCGTTAGGCAGCCAAATAACATAAAAAGAACGACAACAACCAGGAACTCCCCGCCCCCTCCCCCAGACCCTTTCCCCCCGCCCGACCAGTGTGCCCCGAAATGGTAGTGGAATCGTCAATGCACCAGGGACGAACCGTGTGGCCGTCCGGTGGTTCACCGAGGGTCCTCAGTGGTGTTAGTGAGGCGTAGGATTCGAAGATACTTAGGGCATGTAATTTCATTGAACTCTTTGGAGAGGAGATTCAATATAGGAAGCCACGTCTTCCGAAAGGCTTCGGTAGAATTAGTGAGTGTAGCATGGATGCGCTCCATCCCAAGAGTGAACCACAGCTTATGCAGCCAGCCTGTGTGCGTAGGTGTATTTGGGGATCCCCACTGTGACAAAATGTGTTGCGTAGCCGCTTGCATGGCGATGCCCATTTGCCGGCCCCGCAACTACCTTAATGGGAAAGTTAATGCATTAGGTAGACCCAGCAGAGCGTATGCAGGAAATCTCGGGACTTCAGTCTCAAATGTAGAGTCAATATCATCCAAGACAACTCTCCAGAAGTCCCCGAGACGCGTGCATTCCCAAAGTATGTGGGTCAAAGTGCCCCGTTCCCCGCACCCTCTCCAGCAAAGCTCGCTACGCGCCGGGTTTCCCTTGTGCAACCGAGCCGGGGTGAGGTGCCAGTACATTGCTAACTTCACTGCTGTTTCCCTTGCTGTGGTGTTGCGAGTGGTGTGTGAGGCTCTGTAATAGATGTGTCCCCATTCCTTGGGTGTCAGGGCTCTACCCAGTTCAGCCTCCCAGCGCCTTTGGCTTGGTGTTTTGACCGGGGTGCGCGGCGGTGTGAGCATTTGGTATAGGTCAGAGATGAGGTGTTTATCCGTATCCTTAGTTAGCAGCCATTTTTCGAAAGTCGACATGGGGCGGCCCACCAGGGCAGCGATATCGGGGTGAGTGAGCCAGTGACGAAGCTGGAGGTACTGGAAAAGATGAGGCTTCTCTATGCCATACCCTTGTCTGATATCCGTGAAGGGGAGAAATCCCTGCAGGTCAAAGAGGTCACCAGCGGCCCGGCACGCCGTGCCACGCCACTGGGGGAATGTGTTCGCACCGACGCCCGGAGGGAAGTCGGGATTTTCAAAAATGGGAGTGAATGGGGAGGGAAAGGAGGTCAGCTCGTGTTTGCGCGCCACCTTATCCCACACCCGTAGAGTTGTGCGCGTGATAGGCGACCGTAGCATGTATTTTGGTCTATGCTGCTTAGCGAGGAACGGAACCCTCCAGAGTGGTGTCTGTGCCATGGCCCTATCCTTGAAGAGCCATCTCTTCTCAGATTCAGGTCGGTACCATTCTACCAGGTATCGAAGTTGAGATGCATAGAAATACCTCATGAGGTTCGGGACACCCAGGCCGCCCTCGTCCAGGCTCCTATACGCCAGTAACTTGTGGATTCGTGCCCGTTTTCCCTCCCAGACAAAGGCATTCAGGGCGTCCTGCAGGGCCGTCAGGACTCCCGCCGGGGGCATTACCGGGATGGTTTGAAACAAGTATAGGATCCGTGGCAGGGCCGACATCTTCACTGCCGCCACCCTCCCGAGCAGGGAGAGAGGTTGCTTGGACCATCTCGCCAAGTCTGCCCGAATCCGGGCGGTGAGGGTGTTATAGTTAGTGGAGACCGTAAGGTCCGTTGAGTGAGTGAGAGTAATCCCCAAGTACGGCACTTGAGTGGCTAGCTGAAGACCAGTCCCCAGGCCCATGGCGGGGGTCTGCAGGCCCACATTGCTGCCCAAGGGCAAAATCAGGGATTTATCTATGTTAATACGGAATCCCAAAACAGTTCCGAATGAGGCAATTTCCTCCATAAAGGCGGGTATAGAGGAGATGGGCTGGTCTAGTGCAGCAATTACGTCGTCTGCGTAGAGACTGATGGTATGGGGCTCGCGGCCAAACTCAATGCCTTTAATCCGAGGGTTATCCCTGACTTTCTGTGCTAGCGGCACTATATACATAGCGAAGAGGAGGGGGGAGAGAGGACACCCCTGTCGGGTACCTCGCTGAATTTCGAATGGTTGTGAGTGCAGGCCTCCCAGGCGGATCTTAGCCTGTGGGTGATGGTAACAGCCCGCTATGCGGGAGCAGAAGCGGTCGCCAAGGCTGAAGCGACAGAGGACGTGCTGCAGGAAAGTCCAATTGACACGATCAAACGCTTTTTCAGCGTCAACAGCGAGCAGCGCCGAGTCTGAGGCCCGAAAATGCGATTTATCGATGAGATGCAGCACCCGTTTGGTATTATCCCCGCACTGTCTGGTGGGGACAAAGCCCGACTGATCTGGTTCTAAGAGGCCAGGCAGGCATGGGCCAAGACGCGCAGCAAGAATGCCCGTAAAAAGCTTCAGGTCAAGGTTTAAAAGTGAGATAGGGCGAAATGCAGAACAATGTGTGGGTTTCTTGCCGGGCTTTGGCAGTACCACTACCTCCGCGGCCAACATATCCGGGGGTATGGCACCCTCCCCCTCAAAAGAATTAAACAGGCGTGTGAGCACTGGGGCCAGCTGTAGGCTAAAAAGTTTGTAAAAGCCCGCCGAGAACCCATCCGGTCCCGGGGACTTGAGCGGGCGCAGTCGGGATATGGCCGCTAGCACCTCATCTTGGCGAATAGGGGCGTCGAGAGCCTCCGCATCGGCCTTGGAGATCTCGGTCAGAGTTGTCGTGGCCAAATGAAACATGTTTTTAGAGGCTAACTAAGTGGTTGGCACAAAAAATGTAGCAGGCCCACTAGTAGTATTTATTTTACCATCCCTGGTTATATGGTATACCACCAGACTAAGGATTTATAAGTAAATTAAATATGCCAATTAAATGTAAGCCAATGTTACCATGTTTTAGAAAGAGAGCACATGAGCACAAGCACTTTAGCACTGGTCAATCAGTGGTAAAGTGCAGAGAGTCTTAAGGCTAGCAAAAATGACTTAAGCAAAAATTGGAGGGAAGTGGGCAAAAAGCTTGGGGGAAGACAACCCTAATGCTGACAGGTATAGCAATTTCTGATAGTGATGACAGTGAGGCCAGCACTTCAGCTATGAGTTCCAAAAAGGATACGGCTGGTGCTAGCCATAGAAGATCCAGAGAGAAGAAAACTGAGGCACAGTACTATTGAAATAATGTGGAAGCAGCACAATATAAAGATAGTTAAATGATGTTATGTATTTACCCTTTGCTGGCAAATGTTATCCTTACTATTTAATTATACTTGTTTGTTGTACTGTCACTATCCTGCAGCTTCAGTATGTCCTCAGTTATAAATTGAGTTTATGCTTTGCAAGTAAATTCACAATGGCAACTGTTTTTATAAATGTTTGTTTCCCATTCTATTCTGAAAAAGAAATAGGATATTTTCTACTATGTACAATGGATATTCAGAACACAACCTGATTGATAAAGAGTTCAACACCGGGCCACACTGTGTGTTCCTGAGCATTGAACTTTCTCCCTGTGTACAATACACTTTTCAATCAAACGTGAGAGTGCTTACAAAGACTGTATCATGAATTGGACGTTTATATTTGGGGGATATAGTTGGTATGCTCAATTTAGTGCTTGGTATGTTACAAAACACAGCATCCAGTCCAATCTTCAACTAGCAAGGCCAGGTTAAGGAGACCTATTCAGTGCTTTAAAAACCGTGTGACTGATATCGATGGTCTAATTTTTCAGGTTAAGCTACCTGCTTTTCTTTAGGTTAACCACTTGCTTCTAAGTGAAGACACCACCATTAACATCCTCTTTGACTCCTTGATCAAACTTATTGTTGTACCCTTGAAGAGATGGTTCTTGTTGATGACAAACAATAGTTCAAGAGGAATCCAGGTGCCAATGTGCCTGTTCCTGCAACATGGGAATGCTGGATCTCTGAATGTTGGGGTGATTGTGTGAGGAAAGTTAAGAAACATGCTTTCTAGGAAGCATTAAAAAGCTTTCACATGATTGGAGTAAAGTATGACTCGAAAGCCCTTGTATTTCACAATGACATGCTCATACATTCAAAGGTCTTTAACGTTCTGAGAAACAAAAACATGGTTTTAATAGTGTGCTGTTTTGGTGCAACGTTTTGTTACATAATGAAGAACACCAATCATGATCAAGTTTTTTAGGACAAGAATTTGCACAATACCAAGACACTGATTTGGAGAACATATCCAGAAAATGTGCTGCTATGAAAATAAAGAGTGGTACTGGTGAGGTTGAGTGTTATAGGATGGATGTCATTTAGCACTCCTTTGAGGCAGAATTCACGGTTATTGGCACTCAGATAAGTGAGTACTTCCTTCTTTCAAAAGTATTTAAACTTCTCTTCATGCTGCTCTACAGCAATGCTGATTAAGAAGGGGTGTTCTCAAGAACAGCAACGAATAAAACCAAATTCCACCCCAGTTAATCAGTGGATAGAACCTTGGCTGCTACATTATTGTTTCAAATGAACAGGTCTTGTGGTAAAAAGTTGTGTAGATATTCTCATCTGCTAACATGAAAAGGAAGGCCAAAACTAGCTGCGGCTCTTCCACTAAGGTGGTGTAGCGCCGCCTGACTGCTCTTTGAGCAGTGGAAAAAGGAAAAATGAAATGATAATAACATTATGTTGTTATAATTTTATTTTTCTGTTGTCAAGCAGGTTAACGGAGCAGGGTGGGGTTGTGCTGTCGTCACAGCCAACATGGGGGGAATGGTTGAGGCACTTAAGTGTGCATGACGGTTTGGCCAGCCATCTTGGGTTGACCAAACATTCATGCGCACTGTGCATGTTCTCCAGCCAGGTTGTGCTACAGCATGGCTAAAGGACATGCACAGGAGCAGAGTTCCCGTCTGAGCCCCGAACCACAGCCCTCTGACCAATCATGGCTGCTGTCATGGTGACAGCAGCGTCATGATTGGCTTAGGGGAGCCTGTGTGTGCTTGATGCTTCCAGCAGGAACTGAAGAGGATGGACTCGAGGCGGCGGCCTGCAGCAAGGTAAGTCTTTTTTCATTTATTTTTCTGTACCCCCGTCACACCCACACTACTCGGTTTCAACCGCTACTGGCTAGAACTGTGACTCAAGTCTACAAGTTACAAGGAAGGACAAAATAGCACATTAGCATTATGCGTAATTTTGTTTTCAATTTGGTCTCAGAGAGCAAAACTTATTATTTATGGTAATGTAGAGAACATGCACAGTTGCCACCTGAGTATCATTCTCTCAACACCGTGGATGCTGTGACTGAGGTGTTAGCCCCAGGTCCTAATGTGACACCTCCAATGGGGCACATGTTGAAGCCAGTCTATACTGTAATTAATTAATTGATGTACAGACTTTGCAATGCATATGCTCACTTGCAAGTCCTTTTCTCAATTAAACGGTGTATGTTTATGTAGTGCCCATACAACTTAGTAAAGCACTACTCGTCTGTTGATCAATATCATGGTGTCTCAATTATTTACAATATGATCATTTTAGTAGGGGGAAGTAGGTTAGTGATCCTCCGTTTCAGGGGTTTTGCAGGTCCTTCAATTACTTTTTTGAGCTTCTCATTGCTCAAAAGGGAGTCATTTCAGATATTTATCTCTTTACATAGACATCACTGCAAAGTGTCACACATTTGGCAGTAGAATGTCACTCATGCTCAGACTTAAGCCCTGGAAATGTCACATATGAGCAATATGAAAACCTGGCAACAATGCTCTTTTGCTTCTGAGGCTTGCACTACCAAGTGAGCATTTATATACTCCACAGGATGAATACAGTCACTCAACATCCTGGCACTGAAAGCATCCAATGGCTGTACTTTGAGTTGACCCAAAAAGTGGAATATCTTTCACATAAAAAACAAAAGTTGAAATGAGCTGATCCACTGCCCACTGTATACAGGCTTTCCTTTGAGCCACACCAATAAATGATTCACACCAACAAAATTACAGCAAAGGAAGGCTGACATAAAGCCACTTTAATTATGTATTATTACTTAGGCTTTCGTGTATAATATTTTTGAGATTACATTAGGCTGAAAATACAACTAAAGCTCCCTCTACGCCGAAGGAGGTGATGTTTCCAGGGATTCTGTTCCCTAAAGATTCCTACTCCCTTCTGAGTTGGCCCATGGCCATGAATGTCACGTTGCCAGAAAAAGGCTACTTATGTCTGCCTTTTGCGATAAAAACAAAACCTGCTCCTGTCCTCGAGACACAGGAGTTCTTCACTCTGTGTAACACCTAATCCGGGATTCACACGTGGGAGACTGATGGGATTTTGTGAGCTAATCCACTTCTTAGTGCGGAGCCAGGTCAATTGCTGCTTTTGTTCTGGCAGTTCTCTTAACAGAAACAAAACAAAGCTGCCATCTGACTACGGAAAGGCTTCTTTTTTTGGGCGGGTGGGAGGGTTCCCTAATGTCAGTTCAGACATAAGGATTGCGAACGTTGTATTTGTAACTTGTATTTCCAGACATGGTAAAACCATGATTATCAAGCATTTGAAAAAGCAAATAGGTCTGCCTTAATGTGCAAGCCTTTTGGCAATTCTTGTTTTGTTTTGTGGTGGCTTTTGCTAAACTTTATTGTTTGTGAAGCTGCCTGCAGTCTAAACAAAATATTGACCTAAGGCAATAATGTTTTTGGTCTCAAAAAAGCACACATTACCATAGTACTCCCTGGCCCTGAAGGGAACTACTTTGTGTGTGAATGTGCTCCTTGTGAAGGGGCAGCATGGCGTAACTCATAGTGAAGTCAGGCAATGGATTAAGTGATTTGAGGTGTTGCCCCTTCATGCTTGCTCGAGTGGGTTGGAGATTCCTCAATGTTTCTGAACTCGTTTTTGCTGGTAAAAAAAACTCTGTGCAGCTAACCAGTGCTAAAGTGCATGAGCTCTCTCCCCTAAACATGGTAATATTGGTTCATCCCCAACTGGCATATTTACTTGTAAGTCCCTAGTAAAGTGGTACCGCTTGTACCCGGGATCCATAAATTAAATGCTACTGGAGGGCATGCAGCACTGATTTTGCCTCCCACATAAGTAGTCCTTTTAGCTATGTCTAAGGCCTGGCATTGCAGAGCCTGTGTGTATAGTTTACACTGCCATGTCGACCTGGCAAAACAACTCTTTTGCCAGGTCCTAAATATACCTTTTTACACATATACGTCACCCTTAAGGTATGCCCTGTACAACTCACAGGGCAGGGTGCAATGTATTTAAAAGGCAGGACATGTATGTTTAAGTTTTATGTCTTGGTAGTGAAAAACTCCCAAAATCTTTTTTTAACTATTGCAAGGCTATCTCTCCCATACAATAACATTGGGATTTCCCTATTACATTTTATAAGCATAATTTACAATTGGCAAGTGATGGGACCTCCAATTCTGGTGTCTCTGGATTCACAATTTAAAATCACACTTTATGGTAAAGTCAGATTTTAAATTGCAATTCTGAAAATGTCCCTTTTAGAAAGTTGGCGCTTTCTTTTCTTACTTTAGCCATTTGGAGCATGCTACCTGTCTCTGTTCAGCCTGGGGTGTGTGACAGATGAACTTTCTGTATTCCCCCTAGACAGCCACATACAAAGGATGATTAAGTTTGTTTTGATGGGCCATCCTGTGAGGATGGGAGGGAGGAGGTGGACCCTGCCACATTAACACCTGAATAGGCTGTGTTCTGTCCCCAAACAAAGGGCTGCATAACCCCTTGTAGTGAGTCTGGAGCCAGGGCAGGAAGGGAGGACCTCGGTGCACTTCAAACATTGTCTTTAATGTCTCTTCACCCTTCAAAGGCCCAACTGGGTGTAAGTAATGGACCTTTAACACCATGTCCTCAGTACACTACCTGTCTCTGTTCAGTCTGGGGTGGGTGACAGCTGGGCTTTGTGCATCCCCCTAGACAGCCACACACAAAGGGACCTTAGGTGTGACTAGATGGGGCATGCCGGGAAGATGGGAGGTAAGAGTTGGATCCAGCCTCACTTACACCTGAATAGGTTGTGTCTTGTCCCTACATAAAGGGCTGCATACCCCCATGTAGTAAGTCTGGAGCCAGGGCAGAAAGGGAGGATCTGTGCACTTCAAAGCCCTATCTTTAAAATCTCCCCCCAATTTAAAGGCCCAACTAAGTATTAGTAATGGACCGCTAACATAACTTCAGTACAATTCTTGACCTGTGACTACTCTGCCAGGAAGATTTGCGGTGCAGCTGAAAGGACTGCCTCTCTGCTGGACTGCTGGACCGCTGTTTGCTGGACTCTTGTCGTGCTCTGTTGCCCTGCTGCTCTCTCTTGTCTGGTTGAGAAGGGCTGGACCTTTATCACTTGAACCCAGAGTGACTCAAAAAGCTTGCTGACTGGCCTCCTGAGCTGAAGTTTGAGGCACAGAAAAGACCATCAACTTACTTGCTTCTGGACTCAACAATCTGTGAGTCTGTCCTGCCAAGTGGTGCCACCCCAGTCCTACACCTTTGGAAGTGATGCCTAAGGTGCTTGCTTCAGTAAAACCCATGCATCCTCTGTTGAACTGGTGCATCAGCACCATTGCGTGGATCAGAACCAGCGCATCGCCCCTGTTGCATGAATCGAAAGCAGCACATCACTCATGTTGCGTTGATCGGAACCAGTGCATCGGTCCTGTTGCGGGGCCAGAACCGGCACATCACCTCTACTGCTTAGATTGACTCCGATGCATTGCCTTCAGAATCCCCACTGAACAAGGTCTCCCAATCTCCAGAGATGGCATCCTCAATGACAAATCACTACATCGCAGCTCTTTGCTCATTGGAGCCGATGCTGAGCAGATCAGGGTCGGCGCATCATCCGCACTGCGTGAAACAATACCAACGCATCGCTTTGGTGGTGGCCCCCATCTTTGATGTTGATGCAGCCAGGATCAAGGTACTTTTGTTCAGAGGACCTCATTGGGTCCCTGTAGCCATTGCAGTTGGCCTAAAAATTTGAGTTTGTCCCGGTCCAGCGCTACCAGATATCCCAAGTAAGCGCTTATTGCTTCTAAGCTCTATTTTACAGTTTATTCTTTAAAAAAATCATGTCTCAAGTTCTACATAATGGATTTCTGTTGTTTGGGTCTTGTTCTACCTTTTAAAGTAAGTCCTATTTTTCTAACCTGGCGTGGCATCTTTTTGTATGGTGTTTTCACTGTTTTACTGTTTGACGTGTTGCACAAATACTTTACACACTTCCTCCAAGTTAGGACTGAATGCTCTGTGTCAAGATACCAGAGGCTGAGCAAAGGTTAATTTAGGGTTTGCCTGACCCATACCCTGTCTAAGCTAGTGGTTGCTGCTTAACTAAGGTTCACACCCCAGTCAACCAACAACCCAGTTTCTAACAATGTCTTACACATAATTTTAGTAAAATCAAATGTTCTTGGCTAAAACAGACCTAAATCGACCAATACTAGTGCCATTGACTGCCAGCTTTTAAGAAAGAAAGAAAGAAGCAAAAAAAGAAGGAAAGAAAGAAAAAGAAAACAAGTAAAAAAGGAAGGCAAGAAAGAATGAAAGAAAGAAGCAAATACATAAGGAAAGATAAAGGAAAGAATGAGGGAAACAAGCAGTCAAGAGGAAAGAAAATGGAAGGAAAGAAAAAAGAAAGAAAGAAAGTAGGCAATAAGGAAAGAAAGTAGGCAAGAAAAAGACCAGAAAGAAAGAAGGCAAGAGAGAATGTCAGGAAGAAAGAAACAAAGAAAGAAGGAAGGCAAGAAAGAACTAAAGAAGGAAGGCACGAAAGGAGAATAGGAAGGCAAACAGAAAAAAAGAAGGAAAGAAAAAAAGAAAGGATAGAAAGACAGCTCCTTGTGAAAGGTCAAAATGCAGTCACTCAAATTGAAGTCATCCAGTGTATAAAGTGGGTTGATCACTTGCCCCATGCTATACGCTGTAGTGGGCAGAAGCAAAATGCGAATGACACATCAATAGAGCAATGAATGAGAAAGCTGACTGAAACCATCTTACAATAAGTTTATTGTATATATATATATTTTTTTATCAAAAGGTCTTGGCTAACACCAGACATAAAAATGTGCACTCCACTAGCCACTTAAATATAGACCCTGGTTGAGTGACCACCCTACAGGTTATTGATGCTTGAAATGTATATTTAATTTCTGCTGATACGTACAAGGCAGAACTTCATTACTTGAATACATTCTGTGCGGTGCAGGATAACAATTTTTTTTTGCGCAATGCTATCCACTGTGACCTTCATCTATTTCATCCACAATGACCCTCCACCCCCATTCTTTCAATCACAATAACTTTTACATATTTTATTTAGGAGGGTGTTGTCTTTGTTTTGGTCCTGTGTGTCTAGTGTTTGCATGTCATATGTGATGACCACCAAGGTGCAGTTGTCATACTATTGGATGTAGCACTTAGCAGTGTCATGGATGAAGACGTGGAAGAGATAGGAACTCAGAATTGGTTTTCAGTAAACTAGCAGTTTTAATCAGCTGTGCAGGATCATAAGGTATTTCTTATGATTACAGTCCGCTATGCTGACTACTGCACACGGTAGTTCATGCTGAGATTTACAGGGTGTGTTTATGGACCTGAGACATAGGTGAGAAGAAAAGATTGTCAGGAGATCTGCTGGTGTGGACTTTTGTTGCATTCATAAGTTATATGATTGTTACTGTGAAGGGTCAGTGGTATTCTCCTTTAAGGTTTGAACCACTTCGCCGCGGCTCTCATTCCACAGCGGTGCGGGCAAATTTCACACGTGCGCAGATCGGATGGCCCCCGCCCGTCCGACGCACATGCCCACTGTGACGTCGAACGGCCGGTGGCCGTCTGACACATGGAAGAGGTTAAGAGACTTTGAGTTATGCCTTGGTTCGTGAAAGCCTTATTGAAAAGGTAGAACTTTTATGGTCCATGGGCCAATCTTGAGGAATTCTCTAATGCAAGAAATCTGAGACTAATAAATGGATGCCATTTAGGGAAACAACAGCCTAGAGTAAGGAGACGATCTAAATTATGTTTTTCTCTATTCTGTGCTCTTTGTTGATTTTGTGAATCAACAAGTGAATTTAGTGAATAGCGTTACAGGGTTCCACAGTCTATCATGCAATGTGGCCGAACTCTAGCTCTGTGTAAGCTGCATGCATCTGACATTGTGCCTGCCTAACACCCAATGTTTATATACCACTGTCTTCACAACTAACAACCCTTCTCTGCAGGATATTTGCATACACCTACTGAAACTGATTACCATTTGAAATATCCTGTTATAAGCCCCATTCACTTGCCTAGAACACTGATTGTTACTCAACTCCACAGTGCTCCATATGTACACCATTGAACACTGAAGTGACCAAAGGGTGACATGATACAAAACATCCAAATGAATCATTAAAACTGATTGTATACCATCGCATTGTAACCCCCTCCCACGAGTTCCATTCATAAGGACACAATCTATTCCATTCCTGTGTACCATCATCAGTCCAAGCTTTTGCTTTTGATGCACTAGGCTAAGAGTCATAGAGGCTCAGTGCAGCTGATGGCTCAAGGTGACCTTGCTCAAATGTTCAAGCTTCCTTGATTAATTTCATTTACCAAAGTCTCTGCCATGGGAAGCCTGGGACTTGGACGCTAATCAGCATCTTGGTCTAAGCATAAAAGGACACACAAGACGGCCCTTATTCATAAATGGCATGCATGGATTGCTTACCTGTGAGAAAGTGGGTTGTTGGTTGAGGAGAGTGTGAGCCCTTCTCAAGCAACCACCACATCCTTAGTCACTAAAAAGTAAAACACCACTAAATTAGCCTGTGTTTAACCCCCTGGTAACTCTGCACAAAAGCAGTTAGGCTTAACTATGAGGCAATGTGTAAAGTATTTATGCAGCACTTCAGACAGTAATAAAGTGAGAACCCAACACAAGGAAAATCCCACACCAATTTAGAAAAATAGATTTAAATCAGTAGACCCTGAGATATGCAATTTCAAAGATTTATGGTAAGTATAGTACCTAAAAGCACAAAGTGCCAACTGTGGTTATGTTTTCACCCTGGACCGGGAAGAGGACACAAGTTTAGGCTGGTTATGATGGAGCGCGGCCGCATACAGGGACCAGGTTAGACCCGCTGAGAACTGTACCTTATGTCCTTGATGTGAGCCGTTGCGTCGTGCACTGTCGGTTATGAGAAGCGATGAGAGGTCCTGCATCGAGTTGCTTAGCGTAGCATTGGTTCTGAGGAGCAATGAGTCGTCCTGTGTTGAATTGTGTCACGCAACATCAGTTCTGATGAGGAGCTGCAGGGGCAGGATGCGAGGTAGTGTGTTGAGTTACGTTCTGCTGTGTCCATTCCGATGGAGAGCTACGAGGGCTGTGATGTGAAGTCGTGCATCGAGTTACTTCACCCTGCGTCGATTCTGATGAGGAGCTCACAGGGCTGCAATGCGAGATCCTGCGTTGAGTTGCGTTGTGCTATGTTGGTTCTGATAAGGACCACAAATGGGCTCACACAGCACGTTTATCCTGACTTCCAAGGGTCAAGGGTCAGGGGGCACCACTTGGTGTGTCAGATCTTACTGCAGGCAGAGTCCTGGTTCAAGGGTGTTGGAGCTTGTTGTGCCCCTGTAGGTCAGACAGAAGGACAATAGAGCAGTCCTTGCAGCAGAGCACCAGGGCAGTAGCCAGTTTCTCTTGCAGCAGAAGGGCCGCAAGGCAGTCCTTCTTCTGAGTTTTCCACAGGTCCAGAAGTGATCTGAAGTGTGGGTCTGAGGGACCTATTTATATGCCTGGTGCCCCTTTTGAAATAGAGGAAACTTCTGGAGGCTGCCCCCCACAGATGTGCCTGAAAATGTATGCCTCCATGCCCTGCTCTCAGTTTGTATTGGGGTACAATTGGCTGGTGTGAAGTCCTTTGTGTAAGAGCTGGGCCTGTACGTCTGAGGTGCAAGTATGCTGTGCGCAGCTAAGCCCCCCCCCCCCCATTCTGCCTGAGATGCCCCATCCAGGCAACACCTAGTGCCTCTATTGTGTGGCTGTCTGGGAGGAATACATAAAGGCCAACTACACCTAGTAATTTGACCCAGGAACAGGCTGCAGACACCAACAGGTTAAGATAGGAAGATGGCAAAGTTATAAAAGTGGTATTTTCAGAACTGTGGCTTAAAATCTGACTTTACCATTAAAGAGGATTTTAAATTACAATTCCTAAGACACCAAAAATGACATTTCTACCTGCTCCCAATCAGAAATTGTGCTGCGGCAACAAACGATGGACGTAATACTGAATTAATTGAACATTCTACCCCAGTCAACCGATCTGGGTTAAATCCATTGTTCTTTTGCTCACTACACCACCCCAGTTTGTACCCAACCAAATGCAAATCAGTCTGGGCCCTGCTCCTCAGAGGAACAGCCCAGCCCAAACTGCGCAGCCAGGTTCCCCCTGGACCACTAACAAGCATTCTGCAACCGATTTTGGGATATATCACTCCACATCAGCCAGGCAAGCTAGAATCCAGTGGCACAGTGAGCAAGGGACCCATGTCTGAGCATACCCATCCCACTAAGGGCAAAAAGTGCTGCGGAAACACATGATGGACAGAATACTGAATAAATCAAACATTCTCCCCGAGTCAAAAGATCTGGGTTAAATCCATCATTCTTTTGCTTACTACGCCACCCCAGTTTGGGTCCAGCCATATGCAAATAAGTCTTGACCCTGCTCCTCATGGGAACAGTCCAGCCTGAACTGCTAAGCTGGGTCCTTCCTAGACCGGAAGCAAGCATCCTGGAAACGGTTTATGGGTATACCACCCCTCATCAACCAGGCTAGCTTGAATTCAGTGACGCAGCAAGCAAGGGACTCATGTCTGGGCATACCCATTCCATATAGGGTGAAAAGTGCTGCAGCAACAAATGATGGACGGAATGCTGAATAAATCTAACATTCTCCCCCAGTCCAGAGATCTGGGTTAAATCCATCGTTCACTACAGCACCCCAGTATGGACCAAGACAAATGCAAATCAGTCTTGGCCCTGCTCCTCATGGGAACAATTTAGCCTGAACTGCCAAGCCAGGACTTCCCTGAACAGGAAACAACCATCCTGGAACCGTTTTCGGGGTATTTAATCCCTCATCATCCAGGCTAGCTTGAATCAAGTGGCACAGCGAGCAAGAGACCCATGTCTGGGCATACCCATCTGTAATGGCTGGATTTTCTGAGTAGGTGGGATCAGCCCCCAGGGGCCCCTGTGACCCAGCCAAAACGTACTCACCTTCTTCCCTCCCCAGGACTCCTCTATCCAGGCACCTGGTACCTACCTGAGGATGGGGAACTCGCAATATACAAGCTCATATTATTAAGAACACCACTAAATCTATAGGGATACTAAGAATACTCACTGATTACTAGGGATATCCATACCCTACACCACACTTATTCACATCAGTTGGCCTCGCGGTCACCCCGACCCAGACCGTTCTACCCTAGGGCAGATCTGACACACAATCCGGTGTGTCTACACACGGGCCTGCAGAACCCAATGCTCCCTTTTCCAAATTGTTCGCGATCCTGCGAAACTACGCGTCAGTGTCCTTCCTGACGTTCTCACTTATTCAAGCCACAATCTGGTGGATTTACACACTGGTTCAACCCCCCAGTGCTCTCATTAACGCCGCATATCAACGACGACCACATTCCTATGAACACCTATACATATATATATATATATATATATATTGGGATATTATCTCAGCTGTCTACTCGGGATGAAACTACAATAATAACTTTGAATATGGGTCCGGATTGTATAGTGTACTCTCTGCTCTTGGCATCAAAGGTTCACTCACTCCCTATTTATGTGATCACCACTTACCTGATTGGGATTACTCATCCATTCACATATCTAGCAAACACCTAGGAGATTCATTTACCTTCAGTGAACAAGAATAGGGGCTACACACCAGTTTGTTATAAACTGGGGATCTTTTATTATAGTGATATAAACATTTATACAAATCTAACAAAGACTATAGGTAGAACACACCGCTTGAAAGAGAAGGATTACACATAACAGGAACACTCCGCTAAAAGGGGAAAGATTAGACATAAAGTGTAAATGTAGCTAATGTGATGAAAACAATATCACCTGATTAGTGTGAAGTCTTGTTCTAGCTGTCATCTGGGTTCCTCTCTCGTCTGTGCCTTGGCTCATCTCATGCTCTCTCTCTCTCCTGCACTCTTGGGTACACCTCTGTGCTGATCACTCTGTCTCTGGACTCCTCTCCCCCACACGAACTGTCTCTCCACCTTCCGTCTTCAATCTTAATGGTTCCTGCCGCTCTGATCACCGTTCATTCCACTATCTTATTCACTCTGTCTCTGCGCCAATGTCCAATTCCATCTGCTCCCATAGGTTAATCCACGAGCTCTCCTCTATCTCTTTTAAAAGGCATTACTTCAGACTCCAGCTATTCACACCTCCTCCTGATAAGCAACTGCTTCTGACTGCTTCCTTCAGTTCCAGCTCACTATTCAACTCAGCTCTTCTCCAGATTGAACCCTCTCTCTCTCTCTGCCAACTCCACTCCACTGCTGGACTCTCTGCTGGACTCCCTCTCTCCTCGACTGCTTCCTGCTTGACTGACTGACTCCGCCTCTGCACTTCACAAATATAGAATGCTGTTTCCTCATGGAAAGTTCCATCCATCAGCCCGCCGCTTACCAGGTCTCTGCATCACCTCGCATCAAGGACACACACCCAGCCGGCCGGCCTTTTGTTGTGTCTTCTACACAGAGAATAATACAGCCTACCGATAAGGGCTGGCCCAGACCGGTTCTCTCCAAGTGGAAAACAGCCTTAACTATAAACTTCGCCTTTGCCCTAAAAAGCCTCCCTGCTTCCATCAAGATGGAGTCTCTCTAGCTTTAGGCCTGTAGACCTGAAAGGGGTGAAATGCTCCTTAGCTCTGTCAGAATACCTACATAAACCATACCAATATGTCTAATATGTCAAAGCCAATAGGCAATAGACAGGTTAAAGTCAAGAATAAAGGCATATTAAGCAGCTATCCTCTTCTAGGTCTGGAAAAAGGGCTTAAAAGGGCCAACACAGGCTAAGAATACCTATACTAGATGCGAGCAAGAATAATGATCTATATCACTGCTAAATAAAGCCAAAAACTCTGCCATTACACCATCCCACTTAGGGTAAAAAGTGCTGCGACAACAAATGATGGACAGAATGCTAAATAAATCAAATATTAGCACTTGTTAAATGTAATAAGGTACCCCAATGTTTTCCTATGAGAAGGGTAGTCCTCACAATAGTGAAAAACAAATTTGTGAGTTTTTCACTACCAAGATATGTAAAACCTAAAATTACATAGCCTACGTTTTTAATTACAATGCACCTTGCACTATGGGCTGTCTAGGGCCTACCTTAAGGGTGGCTTATTGTATTGGCAAGTCAAATTGACTATTTAAAAGTGCCAACAGTCTGCAATGGAAGGCTTGAGACATGGTTTAGGGAGCTACAGGTAAAGCGGGTGGCACAATAAGTGATGCAAGCTACCAGTCATATTACACTTACAAGCCCTTTCTTTATGGTGTACCACTTTACTATGAACTTATGAGTAAATTTAATATGTCACTCAGATGTAAGCCAATTTTACTATGTTTTAGGGAGTGAGCACAAGCACTTTAGCACTGGTTAAAAGTGGTAATATGCACAGGCTACTAAGGCCAACAAAAACGACTTCAGAATAATAGGAGGGGAAAAGGGAAAACGTTTGGGCGTAACCAAGCAAAGGGTACCAAGTCTATCATTATCACCCATGCACTGGTGGCAGTGTACCACGAGATTGGAGGCAGTTTTAGATTTCTGGATTTTATCACACAGTTAAGTGATATTTCTCTCTTGATTATGGCTCTGTGCTTTTATGTACAAGGAACAGAATCGCTATGTCTTAGACTATAACAAGTGCCTTGCTCTCAATTCACAATACTGTGTACTTTATTTTGGCATCCATTCCTGTTCTATTTCCCGTGTTTTGAAAACAAGGTATAATGTCTATCTTCTTGGTATTTGTGTTTTTCCCTCTCAAAACTGTATTCTTAATAATGTTATATATATTTAGTTGTTGTGATAAAATGCAAATTGCCTCTGTGCACACCTCATTTACTTCATTCATTTAAGTTTATACTAGTCCTATTCCAGTTTTAAATATGGCCTGTACAACACGTAGCAATTCAATACAATTGATGTGTCGTGGTCTAGAGATCTCTGTAGATGCTAGAATATGTATCTATACATCAAAACTCTAACTAAACATTTCCCATGAGGCTCAATTGTGAGTGAGTTGAATTACATACAGATCCCTTTGGGGGTTTCTGGCTGCCCCCTAAGTGTTTACTACTATGCCAGGAGCCTGGACATACTTAACTTAAAACAGAAAAAGAGCAAGAAAGATAGAAAGAAACTAAAGGCTGCCATTCTCATTCGAAGCTTAACAACTCCTCTCTTCAAAGAACACTTGCCACCACACAGTTCCCACCTGTTACCTGCCTCTCTGTAACAATTATTATCTTTCTTGCTGGGCTTCACCCACTGTTCAGCAATCTGTGACTACGTAGACAGGGTAGTGTTATAATCAAAACCTTGCATGCATACATACATACAAACATACATGTATGCATACATATACATAAAACCATGCAAACAAGCATGAACTAGAATACAGATGGGACACACCTTAAAGATAATGTCATAAAATATCATATGAGCAGGTTTGGCTAAAATATGTATATTTTCACTTCAAACACAAAATGCTTTTTCATGTTTTGCATGTATTGTACTAAAAAAATGACTGTCCTTTGATGCACTACTTTACTCTCCAAACAGGCATTCACAGCACCACAAGTTACACTTTTTGGGTACGTTTACACTTTGTAGTAAGTTTACTTCTTTCGGTATTCATAAACTTTGAGTATAAACTTACTACAAAATCATACGTTACATCTCTTGATCCCCCAGACTCATGTATTTTGCTTACTCTTGTGAGAGTGGGTGACGCCCCTCCATATACCCCTCCCAGATCCTCCTCAACCACCACTTGCTGCTCCCTAAGCACAACCCCTTTGGTAGTAAATCTGCCCCTTTTCCTGCCCACTCCCCTGTGTCCCTCCTACATTCGCTAATAAAATCTATACCTGCATGTGCGGTTTCTCTGCAGTCGGGTGGAGAACTCTGTGTGTATTAGTATGGGCAAAACGTACACTTTGTGATACTTTTTGTAGCACTAAAATGTACTACAAAGTGCAGTTTGCGAATTAGCCTCGAAATATCTAACTATTGAAACCAAAGAAAGCTTACCATTAAGATTACCTGTTGTTTGAAGTGGGGTTGTACTTTATTCACAAATCGTACAGCAGCACAATCCTTTATGGAACTCCTATTATGTACCTTGACATTATGTGCACCAGTGGGCAGTATAATAGCACTTCTTAACAATGAGTATTGCATTGTATTGTATTGCAACACTTCAATAGTGCTAACTAACCCATAAGTGGGAAACGGAAGTACTTACCTACATGTGCCCCATCGAAGAGGGTGTGTGGCAAGAAGGGTGTAGTCTTTGATTTGATCTTATGCGAGGAAGTTGCCCTGTCATATGTGAGGATAGCTACTGTGCAATTATCATGTCAACGAAAAAAGAGAGTATAGCACTGTGATGGATGAAGAAGTGTGAGGGATAGGCAGGCATTTTATGGTTTGCAGTAAGATGGCATCTTTGAGTAGCTCTGCAGGTCCATTTATGGTACTTTTTATGGTCAAAGTCTACTTAACTGGTTACTCCTCTAGGTTGTCCTTTCTGAGATACTTTGCTTATGGTTTATACTCCAGAGCAAGCAAAGGTTGGAGGGAGAAATGGTGGTGATATCTGCTGGGATGGACTTTTTAATTTGATCCAATACCTGAATACAATTGTGAGATGCCGAGAAGCAGTATGTTGCTTGGTGGGACCTGCAGTGGTGGACTAAATTAAAATCCTCCATTGGCGAGAAGTATGTGGCATATCTTTTCAGTTGTTCAATGTCTGTTCAGTTGGTGATGGGTGGTTTGTTGCTGTGGATTGACACAGTACTAGGTGATGGCCATGACTAGTAGCATGTTTGTCTTATGTAATTGTAAGAGTGTCAAGCAGTACAAGTGAATTATTATACAGGTTGTATGAATTACATTTCACTGCTTAAACGCTGAGTAATATGGTTTTAGTATTAGTGTGGGGCATGTGGGTTATATGTTCTATTGTATTCATACTTAGATAGCACTTACCACCCCTGACGAGGCTTTGAAGGGCTTTGCATTGGGCAGTAATCTGCTCCAGACCCAAGGTTATTGTTTTTTTCAGTGGTTATTTTTTATTATTGGGATTACTCTTGAGCTCCTAAGTAAACCTTTCTATGCATTTACCCTAGTTCCCATGTGCTAGATTGCATAAATAGTAGTTAGGTGTGATCTTTAGGGTGGTGGGTTATGTAAATTCACCCAAAAGGTTGGTGACATCCACCGCCTAGCCAAAGGTAAATTAAAACATAATAGCTGGTTCCACTCAATTGCCACACATCTAGAGCTGTAGATTGCAGAGGTTTGAGTTAAATACCCTGCCTTGTAGTTGAGACTGTATACAAAAAAAGGTATTGGATCCTACAGCTGACCAGCCCGGATCTCAACAAATGCTAAACAGAACAAGATGGCTGGTCAGGATTGTTTTAAGAAAAATCAGGACCCACACAGCCCATGTGTGCTGCGTGGCCAACAGTTTTATATTAAAAAATAATTTATTTTCATTTATAATCAAGATTCATTAGTTCAACCAAAGATGACATCAAAGGAAAATCCTGTCAAGGCAGTCAGTTCAAAAACATACAATTGTGTGCACAATATATTCAAGTGTACACACATTTACAGTGAATACTCAAAATTTCACAACACCACAAGGAAGCTTAATACAAAATGATTACATTCCAAGCTAATTGCAACATAAAAAACATTTACACAAAGCACAATATTACATATGGGAAGGAACCAGTCCTTTAACTAGAATACCAGTGGACAGGCGGAGCTGAAGGTGGAATAAGGTTGCCTGCCTATCTCACAAAACCTGTGATGGAATGTTTATAAGATTGCCAGCAAGGGCCCACAAAAGTGGTATTAGTTAGTCCCTAGCTGCACCCTTCTTTCTTGTCACAGGCTGGGGGTCAACGCGTTTCGAACCGTAGATATTGTAGGTTCTCCTCAGGACAGGGACTGGGTAAGAGCTTCTCTGCACAACAAGCACAAAGGCTGCAGGAGTGAAGGTGGACAGCAAATCAAAGGAAGTATTCTGTAATTAGTTGAAGAGGTGTCATAAATCAGGGCGCCCGCGAGGCGGTGCGCGATCGATTAGTGGGGCGGCTCACATACTTTTTCTTGTATCAGCTGCACACTGTTTACGAGTGCGGCATTGGAAAGGAATCCTTCCTTCTTCTGCACGACGGCTGTACGCGGTAGAACAATACCCGCCACACCTCCCGGACTTGTCTCGGGTTCAGCCATCCCCCTGCAATTGTAATCGCGTGCAGCTGATACAAGAAAAAGTATGTGAGCCGCCCCACTAATCGACCGCGCACCGCCTCGCGGGCTCCCTGATTTATGACACCTCTTCAACTAATTACAGAATACTTCCTATGATTTGCAGTCCACCTTCACTCCTGCAGCCTTTGTGCTTGTTGTGCAGAGAAGCTCTTACCCAGTCCCTGTCCTGAGGAGAACCTACAATATCTACGGTTCGAAACGCGTTGACCCCGAGCCTGTGACAAGAAAGAAGGGTGCAGCTATGGACTAACTAATACCACTTTTGTGGGACCTTGCTGGCAATCTTATAAACATTCCATCACAGGTTTTGTGAGATAGGCAGGCAACCTTATTCCACCTTCAGCTCCGCCTGTCCACTGTTATTCTAGTTAAAGGACTGGTTCCTTCCCATATGTAATATTGTGCTTTGTGTAAATGTTTTTTATGTTGCAATTGGCTTGGAATGTAATCATTTTGTATTAAGCTTCCTTTTGGTGTTGTGAAATATTGAGTATTCACTGTAAATGTTTGTACACTTGTATATATTGTGCACACAATTGTATGTTTTTGAACTGACTGTCTTGACAGGATTTTCCTTTGATGTCATCTTTGGTTGAACTAATGAAACTTGATTATAAATGAAAATAGATTCTTTTGTAATATAAATCTTTTGGCCACGCAGCACACATGGGCTGTGTGGGTCCTGATTTTTCTTTAAACAATCTTGACCAGCCATCTTGTTTTGTAGTTGAGACAGCAGATATTTCTGAAGAGGTGTGCAGGTGCTTGGGGTTCCAGTATCGAGTACTAGACCGTGCTGTCCCAATCCCAATCCAGGGCCACCAGAATCAGCTATGCTCGGTCCTACCTGATTTGTTTCCGGACCTGCTGAATCAGCAGCAGAGTTGCAAATGCATATATTAGGCCTGAATCCCAACAAAAACCGAATGTGTCCCTTAACAACCCTTGAGGAACAATCTCTAGAGCGTAAAAGGTGTAATGTTCTGTGTTTTACAAGTTACCAAAAGATGTTCTGGGTGAAGATACCATGTGCCACTTTCAGGGGCAGATGCAACTCATGATCTGCCAGAACATGACTACTGAGCTCATCAGTCCTGATGCTGAAGGACCCTGCAGTGTGACTCACTGTTTGAGAGAACTTGTGGAGGCCGAGGTCAGGCAAGCCCCTCCAGCTTATCCTCCCCCCAACCACCCATCCCTCCGCTGGGGACAAACTCCGCTTGGCCCCGGGTTGTGGAGTAGGTTTATTCCAATGCCCCAGCAAACTCGTTAAGGATGCTGCCCGGTTCTCACGTCCAAACTACCTCATTAATCTGTTTGTAAAACCACTAGTAATGCCACACACATATATGGAGGGACCTAAGAAGGATTTCCTGGGTCTACCCAGGTCCATTCGTGGACTGTGCTGATGGGTAAAACCAAGGACTAAGAGTAGCTATTACTTTTTCTCTTGGTGTAAGTGAGGGAGGTGGGAGTTATTGGAGAGCATGGGAGCAGCCCAGTTCTTTCTACACTCCCTTAAACCACCCAAACCAATCCACTAAAAGAAGAACCATGTGATGGGAATTGGAAGGGCGGGACTAGGACTGCCTCTAGTCCTTCCCTTTCATTCCCCACTTTCTTCTTCAGTTCAAGAAAGCTCCTTCCGCTCCCATTACTTCTCTGTCAAAGTGCTGCTCATTGGATTTTTTTAGAATCATAAAGAATCCAAATATAAACTGCACCTCACTGCTTGCTGTAAATAAATGGTAAATATTAGCAGTGCCTGGCTTCTGACTGGTGCTCAGATGCACACATATCTGTGTATCAGTGACAAGCCTAGATGCTGTTTGGATTTCCTTAGAATCAGAAAAAAATTCAAAGAGCACCTGGATACACAGTGTACCTACTTCCTTGCTGGAACACAGACACAAATGTGCCTGCATGCCAGCAAGTATCCCAGATGCTTTTTGGATTTTGTCTTAGCCTCAGAAAAAATCCATACAGTATATGGCTCCTTACTGTGGCTCAGAAACACAGATTTGAGACATCAAGGAGCTCAGACACTGTTTGGAGTTTTCTTAACTTAAGGAGAAATCCAAACAGTGCCCGGCTCCTTGCTGGGACACATCAATACACGTCTCACCATGGGGTCATCCAGAACCCAGGGAAACCAACCAAGTACAGTCCTTCAGTGCCTGGACCGTGCCCAACACCAGAAACCCTGGTTCTTCCCCTACGCACTGCTTCCCTGCAGAGCTCCCCTGTGCTGTCAACCACGCCCACCACTTGCTGCACTGCTGCCACGCCACACCACACCACACAACATGGAAGGGGTGTTCACATGCGCCTCCTTCAAGTTATCATGCACTCTCCCACACCCTACAACCACCACTCCTACACCAACAGCGCCCCACTCATTCACACTCACACAAACCAGCCACCTGCTCAGGCTCACACAGACACAACTTCAATGACACAACATGCCACACTTACATGCATTCTCCTCAACACCTGCTTACTCACTAAACAAGCCACAGAGATGTGAGACCTACTACATGACAATGCTCTGGACCTGCTTGTCTTCACGGAAACAAGGCTAAACGAAACCTCTACACAGGACATCGCTACAGCCATACCCGCCAGCTTCAAGATCATCAGGCAAGACTGTCAGCACAAGTCTGGAGGATGAGTCACCGTCATATTCAAAGATACCATCAGCTGCACCACCTGCACGGACACACCCACAAGCTACATGGAACACCTCATGTTCAAGATACTCATCACAGTCAACTTCTTCCTTGATGAAACCCTGATATACAAACCACCAGAACCCAGCACAAATTTCGATAATGACATCATGGACATTGTCGCACCCCTCATCATCAATACCAGAACCTACACCCTCCTCTGAGACCTTAACTTTCACTTAGAAGACTGCACCGACGCAAACTCCACAGTCAACTAAAAAATCTCAGAAACCTTGGCCTCACCCAATACATTACTGACCCCACCCACCAGACAGCTACTGGACCCAATGTTCTCCTCAATCAGCAACATCACAGTCTACAAGCCAGCAACTATGACCTGGACAGACCAAGCCCTCATCAGTTTCAGCATACCCATCCCGCACCACCAAAGAGCTACCACTACTGAATCCACCCTCTGCTGCTGGAAAGCAACTGAGAAGAGGAGTGAGCATCCACCCTCTCTGTGCTCTTGTCCGAGCACAGCGGCAATTTGCAGAAAGCCACCATGAACCTCAACAGCTGGATCACTGCATGTAATAACACCCTGGCTCCCCCCAAGTGCAACCCAATGGCAAGAGTTGATCACCAGCCAGCTGATACACAGAGGAACTTGGGCTGACAAAACACCATTGCAAGCAACTCGAGTGCAAATGGAGAACAAGTCAAGGCACTACAGATAAAGACCTCTTCAAATCAGCTCTAAGACGGTAACACCAGCAGATACAGAACACTAAGTGCACAGCTCTTGCACATCGCATCAGCACCTGGACTGACAGCAGCAAGGAAATCTTTGCCATTATCAAAGATTTCATCCCACATCCTGCCACCTCCACCCACATTACAAGAACTTTGCAATAAGCTATCGTAAATCTTCTGCAGCAAAATCCCCTCCATATACTTCCAGTTTGACCTTCAACTGGGCACCGCCACAGTTGCAACTCAAAGGATCAAAGGATCAAAATAAGCTTTATTCGGCTTTTGAGTTTAAAAACCATAAAAGCAGCAAAATGAAGTACATTTCATACAAAAATATCTCAACAATACATTTCATAATTAAAATAGGAATTGATTTGAACCCAGCTAAAATAGTTTAACAAAGACTACTATTCAAAGTAATAACCCAAGATACACAGAATCCCCCCTATTTCACCCGATGTTATGGTGATTCGGTGCTCGGGGACCAGGATAGAAATCGTGCAGGTCCCAGATACAGATGGAACCATCTCCAAGTTTGGGTTTGGTAGATCTCAAATAGGGGGCAATGTTCCTGTATTTAAATTTAATTAAGATCAAGTCCCCCGGAACATTTTTGGGTAGATGACCAAGCCACCCCACTCTTCTGACGCTCATTATCCCGCCGTCTAGCGTAGGTGGTAATGATCTATTGTTTTTGAGCCAAAAGATGGCTTTGTTCAGTAGGTCCTGGTGTAGCTCTCGTTTGCCCGGACTGAGAGGAGGGACCCCAGAGAGAACAGTGACGTATGGGGCGGCTTCGGGGGGTAGATCAATACGATGTCTTCTTTCTAGGGGGATCATATGAGCTCTATGTGGGGCATGTTCAGGATTACAAGTAGCTTTTTTTACAGTATGAGTGGGTGGTATCAGAGGGGAGTAGCAAGTTTGAATTATCCTGGGAGCATTGTTAGACCTTTCCCGGGTGTTATGGTGGATGTTAGAGGGGGTAGAACGTGTGGGTATAACAGATGACCCAATTACAGTTTTTTCGATCCTGGCCAGCCTGTCCCCCAAGTCATTTATTTTTGCTACCAGTGGAGATAGAGCAGTGATGAACAGTCGCTCAATTTGGGCCAGGAGGGTCACTTGAAGGGGGGATGCAGAGTCATTTGGTCGAGTCTCTGCTATTTCCAACGTAAATGAGGCTGGGTTGGGGGCAAGTAGAGAGGAGCTGCATTTATTGGATAGAGAGAGGGTTATATCGGGAAATGCCTGGGGAGAGAAATGTACTAAATCAGTGTCTCTGGCCACTATGGGGGGGGGTTAATGCATCCGCGATATAGTTTGTGCCACACAGGTCGTTCAGCTCTTCCCAGATGGACATTATAGTTTGTAGTCTGGATCCGGAAGACAACAGTAAATAGTTCAAAGCGGTAGAGTTTAAATAGATAGAACCTGACTATACCTTATCCTATGATGGAACCAAGAGTGGTGGCCCGTCCCGTCCTCTTTGTGCCTCTGAGGGCCACATAGGGCCCGCCCTTCGCCCGGGCTTAGCCCGGCGCTGCCCGCGCGCTCCCGCGTCGCGGGGGGTGGTGCTGGACTTTATGCGCCGCCTGGCGCCAACTCTCTGTGCGCGGCTTCCGGCCGCTGGTAATGCTGGGGGTTGTGGTCCTTTCCCCGAGTCCCGGTCTCTGCTGCGGCGCTCAGTGGCAGAGAGCGCCGCGGCTGTGTGCAGGCTGAGAGGCTGAGAGGAACCTCCGTTTAGGCGTTGCGTGGCGGTACCCCCTGGTGAGTCCTGTTGTGTCCCCCGCTCTGCCGGGGGTGGTGCTGGACTTTATGCGCCGCCTGGCGCCAACTCTCTGTGCGCGGCTTCCGGCCGCTGGTAATGCTGGGGGTTGTGGTCCTTTCCCCGAGTCCCGGTCTCTGCTGCGGCGCTCGGTGGCAGAGAGCGCCGCGGCTGTGTGCAGGCTGAGAGGCTGAGAGGAACCTCCGTTTAGGCGTTGCGTGGCAGTACCCCCTGGTGAGTCCTGTTGTGTCCCCCCAGTTGCAACTCAACTTCCCATCACAGCCAAAGAATGAACATTGACATTGTGGACCACCGCCACCACCATCAAAATCACTGCTATCATAAAGACCATCCACTAGGAGGGAGGTCTCATCCGACATTCCCCAACCACACTTTACCAAAGGACTCCTACCAGTCAGCAAAGTACTAACACCCATTCTCAATGCCTCCATTGACTGAGCCCCATTCCCAAACACCTGGAACACTCCTCATTCATGCCCCTGCTCAAGAAACCATTCATTGACCCAACCACGATTTCCAACTACAGGCCAATCTCCCTCCTACCATACCCGGCAAAAGTCTTAAAGAAACTATTTAACCAATGCCTCACTGACCACCTCAGTAACCACAAGCTCCTCAATGCCATGCAGTCTGGATTCAGGCCCAGCCACAGTACAGCAACATCACTCATCGCCATGCAGACTACATCCACATGATCGTTCACAGAGAAGACACAGCAGTCCTCAATCTCCTGGACTTCTCTGTAGCATTTGACACGGTCTAACACCTCATCCTCATCAGGCGCCTGCACAAGATGACACCCAGGGATCCTCTCTTTGTATAGAATACAAGCTGTTGCCTTGCATCTTACTCCTTGAAAGCCTGCACACTCATCTTCAGAGTGCCTCGAGGTTCATAGCTCATCCCCGCCCACTTCAATGCATATATGATCCCTTTGGTCAATGTCATCTGTGCACACATCACCATCCACTCCTGCACTGATTACACACAACTCATACTTTCCCTCTCAGACCAGACCCCCAACATAAGAAGAACATTCACAGCCTGCATGACTGAAGTCACTAAGTGTATAAAAGTGAACTGTCTCAAGCTTAACACCGAAAAGACAGAAGTAGTGATCTTCGGCAAGAACACCTCATCATGAGACTCCAACAGGTGGCCGGTTAAACTTGGACCCACACCCAGCAACCAAGCCAGGAACCGCGGACTAATCATCAGCAGCAAACTGGACATCATGGCACTACAAGTAGATGCCATCACTACAGCCTGCTTCCACACCCTAAAGATGCCAACGAATATCTTCAAATGGCCCCAAAGCAACACTAAAAAAAACTGTTACACATGCTCTAGTGCCAGTAAGTTGGACTATGGGAGCACCCTCAATGCCGGGATCACAAGTAACTCACTAAAAGACTACACATCATTCAGTACTTGGCAGCTAGATTCCTCCTCAACCTCCCACCCACCACATAGCAAAACAAAACATTCTGGATTAAACACTTACCAATGAACTGCATGTGGCAACAGTAACTAGCTCCATTGGAAATCCTACTGTGATTCTTACTCGTTCACGACTCTCAGCACAATATTCCTGTGTTTAATGTCTTCATCCAGTCCACTTTCTGTTACTCAGACTGCCCTTATAGATGATCCCCAGGCCAGTGTGTAACTCACGGTAAACACACTCCCACGACCTGTGCATCGATGCATGGTCAAGGACACCCATGGAAGCTGGGTCTGTCCCTGGGTCGCCCGCACTCCAGTCACAGTGTAATATACAAAGTACATATTTTATTTTGAAATGAAGAACGTGTTTCATTTACAACAAGTTTCCGAGATCGAACACAGCTGTTCCATTTTCTCGTTTTCCAAAACTCGCTTTGCGTAGAGCTTGTTCATTTCTAAAAGTAAACTTTAGGCTATTTTAAGCCATAGTACAAAAACATGCGGTTGTGGAATTCTGAATTAAATTGTGCTTCGGGTAGGTGTTCCTTAAGTGCTTAAACAATTCTCTGGGTATTTGCATGAATCCCAGATTCCCAGAATTATGGCATTGGATGTATTTCAGTTTTAGACTGTATTATGTGTGAAATACATTTACAATCACACAGACCTTTAGGTGTTTGAAGGCACATAATACAGTGCTTTGAAAGGTACATACCGTTTGGCTACCTAAAAGAAATTGCAGAACAGAAATAGCACATCTGCAGTTTGGTTCCAGTTTATGAGCATATAAAGCGTGCATATAATAAAACGAGACCCGTGTAGTTTTATGGAAAACAGTGAGAACGTCCATGATTTTCATATTTAGCTTTTGCAAGAGTGCAGCCTCAACGTTTTATGTCCTACATTTATAGAACACAGCAGGGCTCATTAAGAATGTAACGCAAATTCCATTTGTCCCTGGCCAGTAATTAGCACAACCCTCAGAATAACCTGCACTATACTTAATACGTGAAATCGTTCTCCACAAAACTAACTTTTCTAATTTTCTAAAATAAAAAACGGAACTAAGAGGAAGCAACGAGTAACTTTATGCTTCTCTGTCGTGCTGTAAAAGAAACACGTTAGTAGGCAAAACAAACATGCATATGCATAGAATGATACATTCAGTTTAGATGATCATAAATAGATGGATGTTTGTGCATCTTTGTTTAATAATCAACAGATGTGTAAAAAATGAAAGTACAAAAACAGCACACGATCAATACAGAAGAAAAGCTTCTTTTCCTGAAATTGCAGAACCTCATTGGCACTTGGCTTGGCCCAGCGGTGGCTGGACTCACCCATATAGCGAGCCCAACCCGGTTAGTGCGGTTATTGGCAGAAACTGAACTTTCCCACATGGCGGGAGCATCTTCTGCAAAAACAACAGATGCTCTTCCGTACCATGGCATGCTAGTGGGCATTTTGTTGCCCCAAAACAAACCCACATAGCAGATGGTGGCTTTTGGTAAATAAAAAAGCTAAGGACCTGATTTAGATATTGGCGTACGGGTTACTCCATCACAACGGTGACCAGGGCTGGACTGGCCATAGCGGGCACCAGGCATTTCCCCAGTTGGCTGCCAGGGTGGGAACTGGGTTTGGGCCCCTGAGGGCAGCTTTTGTTACAGGTCTGTTTTTGCCGCATCGCTGCAATATCGGACCCTGTCACAATATCATCTGAAACCTGCGGCCGAGCACTTTGCCAGGGCCAGTTTTGGTTCCCAGTCTGGCCCTGACGGTGATGGATATCCCGTCCGACTAAATATAAATTTCATTATATTCTATGGGATTTATATTTCGTCAGGCAGGATATCCGTCACTGTTGCGACTGAGTAACCTGTCCGTCAAGATCTAAATCATGCCCTAAGCCCATAACAAGATATAACATTTCTTCCAACGTGTTTGCATCATGGGCATTGATTCACCAGATGCCAGGGGTAGTGGAAGTGACATCATATACCCTTTGATCGAAAAGACATCACTGGAAGGGACATCTTAGGACCTTGACAGTGATCTTTCCAGTAAGGCACATCATACATTATGGTACTTTTATCACATTAACAAAATGTGGTAATGCCACATTACAAAAAAGAAAAATCAACAACCAGTGTCATGTCGGTCCCCAACCAACCATTAAGCAATTGGACCTGGGCAATGCAGGTCAGTGGATATAACTTCCTTTGTGGAAAGGTGGCAGGAAGTTTTGCAGAGGAAGCGACTAGTTGGCAGGCCTGCACAAGAACACTATAATTAGAGACAATCTTCCTAAGATTTAGAGGAGCCAATACCACTAAGGAACGGTAAGTGAGGACTACTTTTGTGATACTTATTACCATACAGCTGTTGTTTATGGGCGAACGCAGAGACCACCGGCAGAGGAAATGGCTGCAGCAGACATCAATGTGGCATATATTAAAAGTTTGAACTACTGAGGCTTACTTGTATGGAAACAGAAAGCATGGAAATGCCCACATGACATATACATGTTGAAACTTGCAGTACATACAAATATAGTCAGTTTTTCTGTAAACGTCTTTGAAAAACCAGAATCAGGAGAAATATAACTGATTCTAAATATGACAACATAATTACTGCATCACTATGCTATGCCTTAATCACCGTTCACTTCTAAATAAGACCCAGAGGGTACACTAAACTCAGAACAATATTGATAAATGTAATGAAACAGCTTCACATTTCACTCAAACTGTGCGTCTTCCAAGTACTTTCAAAAGAAACTATTTCAAAAATAAACAATGCAAAAACAATACATTTGCAAATGCAAATGGTTCATTACTGTATGTGACTGTCCTCACTCAGGATATAACGTCTTTGTAATGTAAATGCTAAATCCTTAAAACGCTCTCCCCAAATCCGCTTACCTGGAGACGACCAACGGCAGAATCAACATTTTCAGCATCCGCATCAAGAGCTCGCCAGGAAACTGGAAGTAATTAATTTCCTAAAAAACATAAATGGAGGCACTGCTTTGATAGGAGCTGTTGCCAGGTGTGGAGGAGTTTCAAACACATGACCATTAATCAACATTACATTCTGCTTCCATAATACACATATACCATGAATGCACATCACCTGCTTGTGCAATCAAAGACTCTGTGACACTATTAAAACATATATCTGGAAAACTCCTGGTGCCTTTTTGATACCTCCAACTCTAATATCCAACTCTACTTTGCATCATCCTCATCCTCAACTCTTTCCAGTCTGGTGCTTACAAAGCCATTGTCCCCGTTATCAATGGCCTTCTCCATTTGAAGGATTCCAACAGGTTGTTGCTGTTCCTCTTGGATGAATCATGCCTCCACCCCCCAAAGCTCCTTCTCCACCCCTTTGCAGTCTGTCACCTGAATGTCAGATCAATCGTTTTCTGCTTTGGGTTCTATCAGCACAAAAGATACATGAGGCAAGACAAGGTCCTTTTGTGCTTTCCTCTTCAAGCCCCACAGGCAACAGTTCTTCTCCGCTGAACCCACCTGTTCAATTCTCCTTAGCTTTTTGGTCAAATTATTTGGAAATTGTACTGGAAAAAGCACCCTTAGGGCCTATATGTGAAATAAATTCTCTGAGGGAAAACCTTCCAAACCCATCTAGAGAACAAGCTTGGCAATGCCAACGAGTCTGGCTGAAAAAGAATATTGTATGGTACTGTGAAGCGGTACATATAGATGGCATGGGAATGGATATGAATTTGTGTGGAAGCAAAGAACTGTAGTAGAATATTGGTGTAAGTTGAAAGGTCAGGTGGCAGTGGCACTGTCCAGCCAGCCCTAAAAAATAATGTAGATTAATGACGGCCTTCGTCCCATCTGTTTGCTGCCAGAGAAATACACATAAACTAGTTATCTAAGACACTTTAATAGCATTATAATGTCATGTGTGTGCCCCTGAAAGTTTAACCCCAGGCAGCTGGATGAATAAAATGATCACAGTTGTGTGGAGGGCAAGCATTTTATGTAGAAGCAGACATTATTTCTGGCTGATGAAACATGTAGGCCTGACTCCCAACCTGTGGACAAAGACCTCTCCTGATGATTCTCACATAATTGGTGACAACTGTGCTGTCAAGCCAGACCATAAAAAGGAGATTGCTTTGCTCGATCATAGCCATTCCAGATGTGGTTGAAAATGGGGGGTGTTTATTTTTCCTGGCCACTGCCCTGTGTCAGAGGACCCCTTCTTTAGAATGATTTCCAACAGTACCTAAAGATAATACCAACTTCCCCTCTTTTCAAAGACTATTCAGAACTTTTTTTCACTAAAACATTTGAGAAAGTTCCCTTCTCCGTTCCATGCTGTCTCCTCCACGTCTCCAGATTCTACGAGTGTTGCGCTCTAGATTATGCCTTAAATGCGTCTCACCGAATATATTAAATATTATAGAAAGATATATGCTGGTGGAAGAAAACGATGAAAGGTCAATCCATTGCACCAAGTGCCTTTGCCACTGCAATATGCCAATCTTCCTTCAATGCCATGCTTTTCCGAAGCTATCCTCAGATTGCCACCATTTGCACCCCTGACCTTTACTGACTTCATTCCCTTTATGCCAAGCACTATAGATGTATGCAGTTGGCAGACTGCACTCTTCATCAGGCATTGCAGGACCAAAATAATGGCAAAGCACATGTGTAATCTAGAGAGGAGTACTTACTGCAAATATTAATCTAGAACATTGAGAAATGTAATTTTGAGTTTGTCATCCAGATTTTTCACTAATGCTATTGTATGCAACACTACTGGGAACCCTTTGTAATAAAAGTGGTGACCCTCTGGATATCTCAGCAAAAACACCCTTGAGAAGATGACTGACAGGGGCCTTCCGACAACTTGACAACGTCAAACGTTCATGATTCTGTACAAGTAGATACTATGTTGTATGTCGGCCTTGAGAGAAAATGCTTCATAAAGTGAATTTAATGAATGTTTACAGCACTGATATTGACGCAAATTGAGATTTGCATTAATCCAGATGCCCCAGTTCTACTTCTCATGTCACTAAGAGATAATTTTAGTCGGACACATCAATTAACAATTCTAATTGTGTCTCACTTTGGTGTCCCCAAGCGTGTCTACATTCGTATAGCATTATTAAGAATATGAACAAGAACAGACTATATATCCAATAAAACAGCAAAGCACTTGCTATAGAAAATGTGCCAATTAATGAGAATTCCCTTATTACAGTTGCTGAGCAGACAGGTCCCTTTAGATATTTCATCTGAATATACTAAAGGATTTGACAAACAGTGCAGAATAATTGACAATTAGACTGGATGTAGAAGATACATCACAGACTGGAGAGTGACTGCAACCTACTAATTACTACATTTTAAGCTTCCATGATCATTCCCCAGCCTGCATTCCAGACATGCAAGAGTGATTTGACTCTTTCCAGTACCTAAGTCCAGAAATGGGCCAACCTCATTAAAGGTGTTTGGTTACTCGCCATTAGGTAGCCCATTTATTGTCACTATGTAAACGTATACATGTTTCAGATCCCAAGCCCTCCAAAATCCCCTTGGGCGTGTACGATACCTTGAATGACCAAACATGCCATTCCTGAGGAATCGCTTAGTATAACCATAGAATTACCTACTACCAATACATAGTTTAACACTTAGTGAAGGAAAACAGAATGAAATATTGCTTCCATGTCGAAAATTGCCCCACACAACCTAAACACTGACACTTAGTATATACATAGGAGAAGTCGGTCTTTGTGCTAGGACATCACAAAGATGTAAGTTTTATTTTATTTTATTGATTTTTAACGTTTTGTGTAGCACAAACATGACCCTAGTGGGTATCAGAGCGCTTTACATGACGGGATGGTAGGGTATGAATTGAGCTAGCAAAACTATTCACTTATATGAATGAAGGACAGAACATTGAGAGTCAACAGAGTATTAAACTTGATCTCTAAAAGTAGTCAGCAATGAAGAGGTAAGGCATCATGAAAGAGTAGCAAGTATGGTTTCAATCAATAAACATGGGGGTGCTATCTTAGAGCAAAAACTTGTTAATCAGAAATGATGTTGCTTCTTTTTTGAAGGAGGCAGTAGATGTGATTAGGCGAACATCTGGTGGCAGACAGTTCCATATATAAGTTGCGACACCTGAGAAATTGGGATTTCAGTAGCAGGGAGCTTGCGCTTTGTGAAGGTCTGCTACCCTCTCATTTTTCTAGTTCTTAAGCCAAATATCTGGGGTTATTGAAATGTAGGGCTTTATGAGTCATGCACCCAATCTTTAGTGAATTCTTGCCTCATAAGGGAGCCAGTTGAGGGAAATGTGATTATTTCTTTTTGTTCCGGAGACAAGTCTGGCTGACTATTTAAGGGGGGCTCTTAGAGGGACCAACTTGTATCTAAGTATCATAGTGTGGCACTACCGTAGTCCAGTCTAGGCGAAACAGGAGCCTGAACCTCATGCTTGAGGTCGTCATGTGGGAGGTAAGGTTTACGTTTCTGCAGAATGCTCATCTGGTAATTCGTTCCTTCGGTGACCGTACTGATGTGATCCTGCATATTCAGGTGTTTGTCTAATGTCATTCCCAAGGATCTAGCAGAATCTATGACGTGGGGGGGACAGTTAAGAGCTGTAAGATGTTTCATCCAAAGATCAAGCTTGGGAATGTTTTTCGGAGGAGAGATAAGAAGGCATGCAGTGTTGGCAGCGCTGAGCTTGAGATGGTTATCAGTGAACCAAAGATGAGTGTTTTGCAAAGTAGAATTGAGAGATATAATGTCATCTGGGGAGGCGATCTGCATACATGTGATAATGAATCTTAGTGGATTTTAAGGAGTTTGCTAAAGGTTCCAAGAACAGATTGAAGAGAATGGGTGAGTGGGCGGATCCCTGTGGAACACCAAGAGTGACCCCATAGGGCTTAGAAAGGGATTGATTCATCTTAACTCTTCGGGAACTGTTGTGGGGGAATGAAGTAAACCATTGCAATACGACCCCTGATAAGCCCATCCTTTGTTCCAGTAGCTTCAGGAGACTGTCCTGTTTAACAGTGTCAAAGGCAGAAGATAAGTCAAGGAGTATCAGGAGGCATGATTCATTTAAATGCTGCATTTTTAATAAGTCATCCACAACGTGAGTGAGTACAGATTCAGTGCTGTGACCTTGACGGAAGCCTGATTGGTGTTGGGCAAGGAGTTGAAAATTGTCTATGTGGTTGCAGAGTTGGGTCTGGACATGTTTTTCTAGTAGCTTCGCAAGAGTGGGGATGTTGGAGATAGGTCAGAAGTTGTTGGGATCTGAGCAATCTGCATTTGGTTTTGTTAACGTGGGGGTTACCTGTCCTACCTTTAGACAGTCAGGGATAGTGCTTTGACGTTGCGAGGCATTTACAATCTTAGACCCTAAGGGGAGAATAATGGCTTTGATATCTTTGAAGATAGTCAAGTGCTTTACCTTGTGCTAATTTCATGGCACATAACGTGCTATTTGATTAATCGAAGTTCTAAACTGAGGCTATTCAAGACATCAATACATTTTAGATAACATGAAGCACCTTAGGCTAAACAATGAAGACAGAGATTTTACACCATAAAGGTTTATTAAATGTTAAACGTTTACAGAAGGCAACATCATCTAGTTAGTATCATTCAATAACCAATAAATGGAAGCATCAATTAATATGAGGTTCAAATCAGTTCAAAGTTATAAAAGCAGAGGACAAACTAGTAGAGAGTCGCCTCAAAATAAAGGTTTAGAAAGTTAGTTATCTCATAAAGAGAGTACCCTACATCTCCTTCTCCGCTCTTAACTGCATTTAAAAAAAAAAGACAAGTCTATGCTGCCTTGCCTCCGGGATGTTAGGCTGAATAGCTGTGTGCTCTTTTATAATAAAGGTTTTAAAAATTAAAAAAAAAAAAAAAAAAAAAGACAAAGGGTCTGAATACAATCTCAGTGGACATTATAATGTATGAAACTTGTAGTATGACATACAGGATACTCGTCAAATTAGTGACGGAGTATCCCATCCGCAAAGATCTTAACCAGGCCCTAAGTATTTTTGTCCTACAATCTATTTTACGCTAGCTTAAATCACACAAATGTAACATTTGCTACAACTACACACAGTTTCAATAAAATCATCCAATTAGGATAGAGTGAAATGATATAATTGCGGGCTCATTCGTTTCTCAGGATCTCCCACAATAAATCTTTTCTAAATCTTTGCTGCCAAAGTCGGCAGGTTCAAAGTTCGTTTAGCAAATAACTAAAGGTGTGTGATGGTTCTAGGGGCAACAAAGTCCAAGAAGGAACCAGTAACAATCGTTCTGAAATTTCTGATTGTGATAGCCTCATGTTTACTGTGACCCAAAGCTTTTCCATAAACAAAATGATCTGCGCTCTCTAAATAACTTCAGTACCCTTGCACCTGGAAGGTGATCGGCAGTCACAGAAACTGACAGCTTATGAACTCCCATGCCTCCATCAGGCATCCCATAAATCCCTAGAGAAAGCAGATGCAGACCCTGTTTATGCATAGATACGATGATTTCCTGTGAGATGGCTACCTACACATCTATGCCCATCTAGGAGCAGTTGTTTAGCGGTTAGGGATTGTCAAACTCCATTTGGGGGGCACATGGCAGATTTGGGCTATTGGGCTACCACTTTGGGGGTTGGTGTTGTTTGCTTCTGCTATCTTGTCGTCTGTCCTACTGTTTTAGCACAGAAAGTATTGTTAATGCCACAATCATAGATTAAGGTTAAACAATCAAACCCAAGGGGTTTACTAAAATACTGCATTCATCCTGGTTTTCCTTCCCCCCACTCCCTGGTGTCCTCAAGTATCTAGGGCACCCTTATCTCTGCAAAACTAATTTAGGCAAGATTAGACACAGGTGCACATTTTACTAAGCAGCCACTTCTAGACAACAGATTACTCAGTTCATACAGTCTTTTAGCCTAAAAGAGTCTTACCGATACGGATGATACTGTATTGTGGCTCGGATTTGAAGATTGGTGGGCACTGGAGGGCATGCACGTATGCCAGCGAGCCACTTCAGCTGCAGCAGGAGTTCCATTCCACTTCATGTATCAGCTTGGCAGGCTGAAGTGGTGAATGCTGGTCTTCAGCAGTTGCAGCTCTAGGGAAATCATCCTGGGCAGATGCTGCCTCAAGGCTGGGATACAGTTCTCCTGCTTTGGCTCCACTTAAGTTGCACTGAACATTGGAATCTGCATTGGCATTCCTGCACTCATTTATTTTACTACTTGATAAATGTCAGATGAAACAGGGCTAATCAAATGTGCGTCTTCGCAGTGTAACAAGTAAAACCACAATGGGAGACAAGATAGCCCCTCAGAACACAGTTTGATGCCAACATTGCTCCCACTTTGTAGTTACTTCTTCTGTGTGTCCCACACACCAGGGACACAGCTGGACAGTTATTCCTCCTACTGGGCCAGGCTATCCCCGTCCCTCTCTGAGCAGGCAGTCAGGCTTGTAGTTGCTAGGTAGAACCACAACATATCCTCCAAGTTGCACACTTCAGGTGATATCCGGTTCATATCTGGGAGAATGGTTATCAGACAGACACCAATTCTGGTTTCACAGCAACTGTTAGAATTTTCTGCAGAGCACTCTATTCCTTAGAGAAGAAAAACTTGAAACTGGAACAAAGTAAGGTGATCCTGGTCTCACTTTTACACTCATTTTCAAGACAGTGGATGTGGGTCCACTCTGTCTAAGGTTCTGGAACGGGTTTGGATATTTCCCTTTCAAATGTCATTTTATGGCTACAGTCTAGACACAGTCTTTGTTCAAGGTGAGGGCTCTTGCAGCATTTAGTGATGTTGCTAGGTCAAAGTAGGAGCATCCAAAACATGGGCATAATGAAGTGTGAAGACTTTGCACCGGGATGTCATCAGCTTTCCTCGAGTTGCAATCAGGGATAGTCAAATGGTCTGACTCTACTTAGGAACTTCCCCAACTTAAAAAACAAAAACTGCTAGGCATGCGTGGCAGTAACGCAAGATGGCGGCCCCCTGAGGAGCTACGAGACATCAAGCTACGCTCACAACTGAAGGGCTTCTCTTTTGCCGGCGGTTCTGCCCGTAAAGCATGTCTCTGCGCATCGGAAGTTCCCAGGACTGCTGAGGCAAGTTTTCAGACCTCACTATGGTCTGCTTGTCACTTTTTTTCATAATTGTTTTGCCTCTGTGCCCCTCATATCGCGGCTGCCATTTTGTGTGGGTTTTTTTCACACAAATTTTCTTCTGGCTGCTATGGCACATTAAAATCGTTTTGGGACAGTAAAATTATTTCATATTAAGGCATTATAGTTTTTTAATAGCTTACCTCATTGGCATCACCCTCCTTTCTGCCTTTGTTGGATGTACCGCACTCCATATGGTGTTGTGAGTAAGCCTTTTATGATGGTGTGCATATATTTGTAACCTTCACCTTTGGCTCATTTGGCTATCCCTCCCTCCTTTTCACCATATGCTACCTTCATCTACTTCTGTTGGTCATTTTTGCCACACCCTTACTTGAAATATATGCGCAATTTTTGGTTACTGTGAATTGTAACTACGAACTTGCGCACCTTGTGGGAACTATTTCTTCCTTGAGTTTTTGTAGCGCTCCAATCCTCAATTATGGATTCCTCGCTTCCTATCAAGTCCCAAGGAGCATCTGGTTCCATCATTAATAGTCGCAAAGGCTCTTCCAGTAATGCCAACAAACGCATCAAGAAGGATCCGTCTTCTCTAAAGAAATCACCTCTTCCACTGACTTTGGAAGACAACATGGATGAACTACGTACCATTCGGCCTTTTCTGACGGAGACCACTGCTACACTTCAAAGGATTGAAGATAAATGGTATGGCCTAGACTCACGGCTCTCGGATGTTGATTAAAAGATAAGGGATATGGAAGATGTTGTTGCTAAAGTGGATACTCTTTATCGGGAGGTGGAGCAACTGAAAACAACCACAGAGGACTTAGACAACAGAAATAGGTGCAATAACCTAGGCGTCTATGGTATTCCGGAGGGTTCCGAAGGTTGGGATATGATCTCCTTCTTGAAGGCTAATATTCCACAGATAGTTGGTTTGTCCAAAATCCACTGATGTCAACATTCAAAGGGCGATCGAATCATCAGACCAGAACGGGGGCCGACGCTACATTCATTTGGCGCGGAAAGAATTTTTCTAACTGACCCACACTGGAGGTCGAGACAGCTAAGCTTCGGTGGCGGTAACATCGAATTTACCACATCAAACTATTGAGAGCGGTCGACCGCAGACCTTTAGAAAATATAAGGATTTACATGCTAGCTGACTTAGAAAAATTTCCATGAGGATTCGAGTTTTGGAAACCCCGAAATATAAGCAGAAATGAACAGAGATCTATAGGACCCTAACATATGGGAAACATCCTTTCACGACGCAACTTTTACCACACAGTACCTTTACAACGCAGGTTTTTCATTGCAAGTCATTACAACGACTTGCACTGGGGGGCGCTCTTGGATAGGTAATAGTTTAATTTACTTTCCAACACCTTCCCTACTATCCACGGGGACTGGAGTTGGAATAGTAAATTAAACTATTCACTATCCAGCACCCCCCAACGCAAGTCATTGTAACGACTTGCGTTGAAAAACCTGCGTTGTAAAGGCATGCGTGGTAAAAGCATGCGTTGTAACAACGTACATCCCTAACATATTATCCTAGCCTCTGGACAAAAATCAGAGAAGCTTCAGCTGCACTTTAAACAGGGATTGAAAGTATATCTTGCCTTGGAGACAGAATAAAGTGATTGTCTTGAAAAAGATGGTGTAACCAGACAAGAACCATCGAAACGCGTTGACGCAACATATAGTACAATCCCACAAAAAATTCAATTGTTTCCGAATACAAATGATTTGAATGTATAAGAAACTTTGTCTCAGAGAGGAATTTGGATGTACACACAGAAATTGATAATTATTATGTAATATAGTTTGTTTAAGTCTGTCCTAATTATGCTGGTCATAATTATGTCTCATGAATTATTGTAATTTTGAGGATATTGTAATTGTTTATATTATTTGATTTTATGTTTCACAAATTGATTCCTGTACAATCATGATGGTTTTTATTATGCAATTTTAATAAATAAGATGTTTTTTGAGAACTTCAACTTTTTGTGCTAAATAATTGTATATTGTGATTCGAGGGAATACATGTTTTCATTCTTGGTAAGTTACCTCATTTCCCTTGAATAGTTAAGGGGTACCTCTCTTTGCTTTGAAACGTTCAAAGGGCTCACAGGCTTGGCCCCCAGAATTCATATTCCTCTAGTAAACCTGGAGGAATCATCGCTTACTTTCTATTATACTCTCAATGCTGCTTGACAACATAAACAGATGTTCTGGTCGGGTCTAAAAATCTTTTTCAGCCATGAATGCCCGCTATGGACTTATTCACTACTGTTTCTTTAAAGTTACTTACAAAGATAGAACGTATTCTTTTGAAGATCCTGCTGATCTCAGAAAATATATTCATACTCACAAGGGTGAAGATATGGAATTGAGCAAAACTTGAATGTTTTCCTATGTGCTCTCTCTCTTCCTCCACAGGTGTCCCCTCGTCTGTTTTGTTTTGTAATCTTCTTTCATTGTGTTATCCCCCTCACTGTTCGGTAAGTTCCCTTCTTTTATGTACGTTCACGTTTTTATTTACAGTTTATTGTAGATTTTTTTGGTTCGTATTGTTACACTCCTCGATGTCCCTCTTGGGGTTGCCTCTGTTTCTTCTCCCCCGCCTACTTCATTGTCCTTCTTTTTTGTAGTCACTATGGCTGAAGTCCTCTGGCTTTTTGCCATCTTTCCTCTTGCTATCCCTCTGAGGAGACTGTGTTCTCCTCGTATTTTCTTCCACTTTCCTGTTTCTCCTTCCCCTACTCCTTTATCCTTTCCTTTCTTGCTGTTTTTTTCTTGCATTACTTTTCTTCTAGTTCTGCGGCGGTTCATTATTCCTTCTTTGGTATACGTATTTGGTTTCTCCAGTCTAACTATTTCTTTCTCTTACTTCCTTCTCATTTCTCTTTTTTCTATTATTTTATCATCTCCTCTTTTTTTCATTTGCTTCCATTCAGGGCTTGCACTGTCTACTATCATTCTGTTTTTTGCTTTTCCTCTAATCCTTTCCTTCTAACTTTTCTACTTTGTTGTGCTTAACTTTGAATCAGTTTTTTCAATGAACGGTTTACGTGCCATCTCTTGGAATGTCTAAGGTTTCTGCAATCCAATTAAAAAACACTGCGTCCTGTCTTACCTTGCTAGATTAAAATGTCATGTAGCGTTACTCCAAGAAACGCACCTCAAAGAACACGATTTACTTTCTTTACCTAAACTATGGGTTGGTGAAGTCTTTTCCTCCCCATCTGTTAATAACAACAATAGTGTACTAATCCTGTTTCATACATCATTAACGGTTTATTTGCAAAATGAGATCAAAGACACTAATGGTAGATGGCTTTTATTGAATGCTAAAGTTAATAACACTCATCTTTCTTTTCGTAATGTGTATGGTCCCAATGGTATTAATCTAACATTCTGGAATTACGTCTCCATTCTTCTTTCTTCTCATGTATCTGATGATTTGATTTTGGGTGGTGATTGCAATCAACTTATGGATCCATTTCTAGATTGAAAGTCCCAATTCAAGTTTATCCTCAATAAAATGCAAAAGACTTTTCATAAAGCCATTACTTCCAGAGGGTTGTTGGACGCATGGAGAGTTGCCCATCTAGCTGTTCTGGAATTTTCTTTTTACTCCCCTGTTCTTAAATCTCATTCCCGAATCGATTACATTTTTCTTACCCAATCATCTCTTCAATGTATGATGAATATTGAGATTGGCTCTATCCTTATCTCTGATCACACCCCTGTTATCTTGGACATGGATTACCCCACACACACACCTACCTTACGCAGATGGCGTTTCAATAATTGCTCTTCTGTTAGACACTTCCTTTGTTGAACAATTCACACAGTTCATGCAGGAATCTTTTGATAATAACTTATCCTCTGTTTCACATTTCCACCTTATCTGGGACACTTTTAAAGCCATGGTTAGAGGGTTTATAATAGATTTTGTTTCCCGGAGAAAAAAAGGCACTTAAAACCACAACTTTACTTCTAAAACAAATCAAGACCCTAGAACACGAATGTTTCACTACAAATTGTTCCAATACATTGTCCACTCTCATTAAAGCTAAAATGCAAACGAATAAGCTATCCTGGGATGACGTCTGCAGCAATCTGCTTAAATTTTAGGCAAAAATGTATGGTGGCCACAACAAAGCTGGCAAATCTCTAGCCAATTATCTTAAACACATATTACAGACACTAAAATTCTTGAATGTTTTACTGACTACTATTCTTCTCTTTATACCCCTGAATCCACCCCTTCGGCTGACCAAATTGACTCCTTCTTTCAATCCATTCCTAAATCCTATGGCAATCAGACGGATCTCACATCCCTTGACGACCCCATATCAGAACAAGAAATCACACATGCCATTATCCAATTTCCTAAAGACAAAACACCCAGTCCGGACGGTTTCACAGTAAGGTTTTTTCTTCATTTCAAACAATTTCTGGTCCCTCAGTTGATGTCCCTCATAAATCATTTTAGCTTCTGGTTCTTTACAAGTTTCTTTTACTCAAGCTACGCTGTGTTCACTCCTGAAAAAGGATAAAGACCCCTCCTTTTGTAAGAATTACCGACCCATCTCCCTAATTAATACTGATTGCTAAATCTTTGCCAAATTATTAACCCTTCATATCAACCTGGTTATTCAAGATCTAATCAATATACACCAATCTGGGTTTTTTAAAGGACTGTCCATTAGGGATAACTCAAGGACTCTCCTCAACATTATCCATTTGGCCTCAAAGGCAACATTACCGATTGCTGCCATTGGGTTGCATGCTGAAAAAGCCTTCAATAGGGTAAATTGGGAGTTCATTTTTGGTGCATTTAAATGGCATGGTTTTAGCCTTACTATTCTTAGATACATCCAGTTGTTATACTCTACACCTTCCACTTCTAGCTGGGTAAACGGTTGCCAATACAAATGCTTTCCCCCCCACAGAGGAACCAGACAAGGCTGCCCCTTATCCCCTCTTTTATTTATTTTGGCCCTAGAACCATTCTTTGAAAAATTATGTTGCTCCCCACTCTATACAGGTTTCCAATTTAACTACTGCAGGACAACAGATCATGCGGTTAGATACGTCTGCCTGACACTGGATGTATCTAATTGGGGCGGAATCTAACTGTATTTTCGCCCGTTACTTTTCTAACCTTGCAGGTGACGGATACTTGCCGTCTTGGATTACCTGATGCCCATGAAGCGATAGTTACCGCTTCTAGTGTAAGCTGAGCAAGAAGCTCACTCTTCTATAACTTTCACTTAGATAATAACCCGCAGTATTGCGGAACTTTTCCTTAGTTGTCGCTCACTTCCAGCAGTGCCTTGGACACCGCGTTGTAGTAGCGATCGCTCTCCCACACCTCCTCCTCACTTTTCCCGGCGAAACGGCACATTTACATAATGTTGTTTGTTTTTCCTTTTAATCACACCTAGGCTCGAATTAATACCGTTTGAGCACTACCGTCTATCACTACTGATAGACCACGGGTACGACCTGATATATAAGGTGTTCTTCTGTCACCTTATTTTTGGTGAACCCACCAAGCGTACTATTTGTTTACCGTGTACCCTTGTTATGTCTTCCCCAGTACCTTAACCCCACCCTATACGTTTTTTCTCCCACAGGTTTTTTCCTGAATCAGGATCAAACACCCTTTTACACAAGAACACAATTTGTGGTCTTTATATTGAACGAGGGCTGGATGCGCCTTAGCGTGTGCGTACCACCCCGCTCAAGAAACACGGTCCTGACAAAAACCTAATAATTTTTAAAATGGTTGAAACATGTAGACCTATTTTTAATTAACTCACATAGCACACTTCGCTATTTTTATTTCTCTCACACTTCTCGAGACACCGATGCCTTCCTAAATAGGCACAGGTGCCACATTGTTTATAATAGGGTCTAAGCACTCAAGAATAAAGTCTTGGAGTGAGTAGTCTTGGCCCTTTTTAATACACATATCACAGTATTTTTTCTGCACATATAAAAAAACCCTCTCCACTGTAATCAGGTGTCGCAGCACACCCTATGGGCATTCGGCCTATGGGGTGGGACCCCAATGATGAAGCATGTCACCAACCAGGTTGGTGAGTGAGGGGTCTTCTACAAGGACAAACACTGTCCGGTATAGGGCTGGGGTACTTAGTCCTAACCTGAGCCTTAAGCTCTAGATACAGAAGAAATCCTTCTTTGTATTTTTCTTTCCAGGGGGCACTCCTCCATTGTTGTTATATCCTTTTACGGGGACCAGGAGTTCCCACCACACATAACCTGTGCAATTTCCCTGACTCTCTCCATTGTTATACACTTCCAATTTAAACACACAGAAATTAAGTTTACCACTTATGCGGACGACATTTTATTATATCTTTCCAACCTCACTACCTCCTTACCAACGTTTTTCTCTTTTTTTAAAGAGTATTTTCTAGTTTCTGGTTATAAACTAAATCTTGACAAATCTGAGGTTATGCCATTGAACAAACATTGCTCTTCCCATTTGTTTCATGATATTGGCTTCAATTGGAACCCCAACAATATTAAATGTTTAGGTATTCTCTACAATAATAGCATTAAAGAAACCGTTAAAATCAATCATGCAGATATACTCAAAAAACTATCCGCACTTACTGACAGTTGGCCTCCACTATTGTGTTGGTGGGGTAGACTTGCTTCGATCAAAATTATGTTGCTTCAGATCATGAAGTTTTACCTTTCAATGCTCCCAGTTACCCTCCCACTCTCTTTTTTTAATATCATTAACCATTTCCTGACCAAATTTCTTTGGAACAATCGTAAAACTAGGATCTCACTTACTCGACTTCACCAGCCCAAAGATTTTGAAGGGTTTAACTTTCCCAACATTAGGCACTATCATTCTGCATTTACCCTTACACAAGTCTGGACTTTTTTCTTTGACTCGTTACATATACCTCTTACGGCCGGGGGGTCGCTGGAACAATCCCAATATGCACCATTCTCCTTTCCTGTAGCTACCCGATTATCTCAACCCCCCAGATGTTTTTTATCTCCCTTTTTCACATATTCTACTGCATTTATCAATTCCCTGCTTAGAGCTCATCCCTCTCATTTGGATAACTTCATACTCACTCCTATTTGGCATAATAAACACTTAAAGATTACCAATAGAGCCCTGTTCTGGAAAGAATGGATCGATAAATGCATTATTGCATTTGAACACCTGGTAAAAAATGCTTCCTTCATGGATTTCACGGATATCCAACAAAAATACGTCATCTTCTCATTTTTCTACCCTCCAATCATCCATATTCACCTACATTCCCAATACTTTTCCTTCATCACACATACTCAATCACCCTCTCTTCCCCTGGACTTCTCGACTTAACTCAAAGCCTCCCATATATATGAGATATTATCTCCCCCTCTGTTTCTAGAACCAAATCTAGTATTGAACTTTTATGGGAAAAGGATATTGCAAAAAAAAAAAAATGTTTTTCACTTGGGGCTCTATCTGGGCAAAAGTTCACACACCCTCATTCTCCGCAAGCACCACGCAGACTCTGTACTATTTATATAATAGGCTTTTCCTCACCCCTACAGACCTCCATAAGTTCAAATTATTGGATGATACCAAATGCTGGTCTTGTCCTCACACTACAAAATGATTTCCTTCATATGTTCTTTCTTTGCCCTATGGTTAAAGGTTTTTGGTCACTCATTTGGAACAAGCTAAATAAGGTTTTATACATCAATGTTCCTTTTGAAAGTGTACACTTTTTTCTGGGCAGCTTCTCTCCTATTTAGGAGGCTCAGAGAAACGTAGGTAAGTTTGTTGACTTGTTTTTAACTATTACTTTCCAGATTATCACCGCCAATTGGAAAGACACTTCAAAAATTTCATATCAAGCCTGGTGGAACCTGTTATGCCATCACCATTGATTAAAAAAGATGTACCTTGGTTGCACTCACTACATTTCTTTCCAGGTTACCCGTTTGACTTATTTTTCACCTGTTTTGTTAGGAACTGTCTTAATAACATTGTTTAATATCATTATGTTCACTTTCTTCTTTCATGTGATTTTTCCAAGATTATTCAGCTGCAGATTACTATTTCCCCTTGTCTTTCTCTTTTCCCCCTCATATTCCCCTTTATTTTTCCTCCCCTTTTCCTCCTCCCCTTCCTGTTAAAATCTTAAAATTGCTTTTATTTAAGTATTAGTTTAGAAAGTTTTACTTGTCTTTCATCATATATTTCTTATAATAGTCCTAATTTGTTATTTCAATTTTTTAGCTATGATACTGTTTGACCTTTATTGTCATATTGTACACTTTTATTCTACTTTGTATTTCATCTAAATAAAGCATTCTAAACTCATAAAAACAAAAATTGCTGACTCACCTTTTCTCTACCACCATCCACCAAATCTAATTGGTAATCCCCTGCTTAAAAGGCCTTAGAGAATTTCAAAGTTTAGCTCTGTCTCTATAACTCTCTCTCCATCATTCCTCACTTCACTATCTGGCTCTCCACTCCTTTCCATTACAAATGCAAGAAACCCACTACCACTTTGTAAGCAAAGCTGTAACCATCCTTCATTGTGTACCATGCTAAGTCAGGACAGATCTAGAATGGATCCCACTGGCCCCAGCAATTATTTACACATTGCATCTAGTGTCATTCTCATTTGGTGCCACATATATGCACTGTAGACAAGCACTCACCACACACACACACACACAATGTCAACACAAGGGTCCTTGTGCTCCAAGCAAGCGGAACATTTAGCCAAGTATGTCCTCTATACACTGAATGAGTTCACATATCACATCATCACTGGAGAATTACTGGATGATGGAAATGTCTAGTTAGGATATGATTATCAGATAATAGGGTATATTGCTTTTGTTTTTAACTAATTGTGATGAAGGTGTGGAAATTTTATAATAACGGATTACATGTATTTTTGATAAATTTGAATAAAAGTGAAACTTTATGGAAATAAGTATGTGTTAAGTGCTGAGGATTAAGACCTAAAGTAGGTGAGGTCATTATATGACTGGGATAGTTAGCTAAGAGAACAATGAGTTTGCCTCCTTTGTGGTGTGGAATGAGTACCGGGGGTTAATATCCAGAGGTATTTCAGGAATTCAGCAGTAGATTGTCGTGTTTTCTAGCCCCTTGATTCGAGAAGTCGGTATAAGGTAGCCAACAAGGCATGTTGAGGGTATGCCTCTAAGTGGATGGATTCTGCAAAGTACAAAAGGTTTGCCAGTTTGCTCAGGACTTGAACATTTTTGTGGTAGGATCATAAGTAGGGCTCCCGGTTTTATGGTATATTTATTTTGGGTCATTTCAGTCTGTATTTATCTATATTTATTTTTTTATCAGTCTTATCTACATTTATCCACATTTATTTTGGGTGTTGAGAAAAAACATAGCTGAAACTAGTTTATTTCCGCATTTATTTAGCTGATATATGTATACTCTAAGTTGAATGCCTGACAGGATTCAATGATATATGATATAAACAAATACATACAATAAATCGATAAACTTATATGAAAACATAGAAATGTTAGTATCAACCATGGGCATATCTGCTGCTGTTGAAACCTCGTTGCTAAAATATCTTTCTTTTTTATTCCTTTTACCTCTCAATCTGCGAGGCTATTGGCCTGGTATTCAATTAGAATCACGTAAAAACAACTGAACCGTTTTTAGTCATATATAAAATTAAATACAGACAGGAAAATGAATGGTTTTCTGTCTGTATTTATCAGTTAAAATCTGAAAAAACGAAAAATAGTGAGCATTAATCATAAGCACTCATAAATCCCTAGGTCAAACAACCCTATAATTACCAGGCATCATTGCTGGTTTACACTTTACATCTATACAAGCGATTGAGGCTTTCTTAAAACAGGTAGTTGACATTTCACGACACAGGCAATAGTGCTTTGGGTTTCTTCATGACTGAAACGGGACAGGATTTATGTACCTAATGCAGATGTGCATAAAAGCGGAAGCAGTGCACTGCACAGATTTCAGCAAATGGAATTATGAAATATGGTCACAATCTGTCTAAATCGCTCCTTTCGAGTGGCCTTTTAAATGCGATCCGGCCCACAGGAATAGTGAGAAGATCCGCAGTAACTCAGCAGATCGCATGATCTTCTCCCAGAGTCTCCACTTGCTAAAAGAGATGCTCTACTTTGTTTGCTCTTCAGAGCTCAGAACTATAAATCATCCCTATTCACACTTCTTAAACAACAATAGTAGTTTGGTGCTCATTACCACAGTCTCTTTAACTTTGACCTCACAGTTCATACCCAACAGAACATGTACTCACGTGGAAGTCATTATCAACATTCATCAACGTGTCACTCATAGCCTAACTTAATCATCTATAGGGCCTATTGACTAATGCATTTTAGCATAGATAAAGAAGTACTCCTGCACTTTTACGTACTCTTACACGCCTTTGGGAATTGCCGAAGAATTTCAAAAATGTGAATACAATGGAAATGTTGAGAGAATATCCAGATACAAATACTGAAAATAGAAATGACTGTACCCTTTGAACTTTTACTAAAAGGGATTAGGGCATTTTGTGGCCCATTCACTAAGTCATGTAAGAATATATAAAACAGTACTCCTTTGATACTATTTCCCCTGTACTCGTAAATTAATTTGCGAATCAGCCCCACAATGTTTCTGGGTTTTGCTTCTCAAAACCTCAAAATAGAAAGTCAGTGCTTCCACCCTTCTCATAAAGGCCCTTGCTCAATTACAAAATATTGGGCATCTGATACAGACTGTACTTATGTGCTTATTGGGTACTTCCCAACATGGCAGTCTCAGAGTAGAGTCTAGACTACCCAATATGGCAATGTCTGGGTGGGTTGCAGACTCTCCAAAATGGTATCCTCAGAAAGGACAGTCACTCAGAGCGGCAGTCAATGGAAACGAGCAGGGCATCTTCTAAAATGGGGGTGAAGCAAGGTGGGCGGTCACTGTGATAAATTAAGCTGTTGGTTGAGGGGCGTGTGAGCCTTTCGCAAGCTACGCCACAATCCGTGTCAGGTTGAACCACAAAAGTCAGTAAATTACCCTGTACTTAACCCTCTTGTAGCATATTTGGAATGGGGGGTAGCGGAAAGTCCGATGTCTTGAATCACTATCACTGCATTACATGCAGTGGCGGCTCCTCTATAGGGGCGTTTGGGCGCCGCCCCCTACTTTCTCACAGTGCGAGAAGGCAGAAACATAAATGGTAATAACTACCATTTGATTCTGCCTTCTCGCACGGGGAGAGAGCAGAAATTCCTGGTTGGGGGTGGGCAGTGCTGCTCGAGGGCAGGGGGGAGTGGCTTGCCCACTGTTGTTCACACTGACTGTTTGGGCAGCCTAAGGCCGCCCAAACAGTCAGTATGAACAACAGTGGACAAGCCACTCCACCCTGCCCTCGAGCAACACCGCCCACTCTCCCTGTTCTCTATGTATGCAGCAGCATACATAGAGAAAATGGCCCTAGTGGGGCGCGGCCTCACCAATCACAACGCTGAGGTGGAGGGGAGGGAGGCTGCCTGCCTTAAGCAAAAGCGAGAAGGTAAGTTTTACTTTTATTTTATTTATCCCGCCTCCACCATCCCCTCCGCGGCGCGACAACCCTATTTCCACACCCCGCCCACCCACCCGTAATGCCAGCCGCGACTGGCATCTAGCAGTCTTTCTCTTATAGAAGAGTCCGAAGAACCTTCTGAGTCCTGAGTCCTTGGGGACTCCTGCCTTGGACTAAGCATGGGCGAATTTTGCGAATCTCGCGTTCGCGAATTTTGCGGATTTGCGAACTCGCAATCCGCAAAATCCGCGAATTCTTGCGAATTTGCGGATTTTTTTTTTGTGTGTTTGCGCGGGTTTCTGCCAGTTCGCGAGGGTTTTGTACAATGTCGCAAATTGCGAACTTACCTGTCGGGTCGCAAGTTTCGCGAACTTGTTGTTTCTACGTGTCCAGCCTGTTTGGGACACTCTTCTTCATCACTGCCACTCTCTGTCACCACTGCCACTCTCTGACTACTCATGCCACCCTCTGGCCCACCCATGCCACCCTCTGTTTCATCACAGCACCCTCTGGTTGTCCAGTCAGTGTACATTATTGTGGCAACGCAAGCACACCTTCCCTGCCTCAAGTGACCTGAATTAATTTGGGGCTGATTAATGTGTCACAGAATATTTTTTTAGCTGGCACCTGCTTCCTTAGTGCTTCCTGATTAGTGAACTTTTGCACTTGCTAAGTGCTTTCATTGTTGCAAAATTAGTTACAACACCTGCCCTGCCCCAACTGACAATAATGAATTAGGGGCTGATTAATGGATTTGAACTGCCAGCCTGGCTCCTGCTTGTCTCCCTTAGCTGTAATTCAGGACCTTTGTGGCATATGTGTAACTATTCTGAGGTTCAGAGCAGGGTCACATAATAGTTGCAACTGGCAACTGAACTCTGGAGGGGCCCCTCAGCAAGCACTACAGGAAATGGCTACTAATGATGAGCCTGAACTTTTGAACCTGGTAAGTAGTTACTTTCAGTTTGCTAAAATCGTATTTCTGCAATTTTGCACTTATTCGCGGGGCGCGAACTCACGCGAACTCACGCGAACAGTGCGAGCAGTGCGAGCAAAATCCGCTGCTCGCGGATTTGCGGATTTTGCGGGAGATTCGCGAATCTCGCGGATTGCGAATTTCCCGAAAATCCGCAAAATCCGCGAGCGAAACGGATTTTCCGCCCATGCTTACCTTGGACATCATTTTATGAATGACCAACATTTCTGGGGGTGGGGCACACTGGGTAGATTCCCCTAGTCCCCAAAGGAAACTGCAACCTATGCAGAGAAGAGGAAAACTGATCGTTGTTTTCTCACCCCTACTTAAAGTGAACGAGTGCTTAGGATCTGCAAGCTGCAGATAATATGTTGCTCCTACAGAGGAAAGATAGAGGCATCTTAAACTAACTGTCCCGACTAACAGCGGGCCAAACGCTTTGTCTCTGCTCAAAATTGGGGTTTGTTTTTAGGTAGAACATGGTGGCAGCAATGTGCTTTTTAACGCTGGTCGTCGTTTTGGTCCTTTAATCCATGATATCTGTTTTAGGTTAACAAGCGTTGGCTGCCAACTAAGAATCACTGTGCTGGTCCGTTGGTTTACATTGCACATGCGCTCAACCCACCAACCTGCCTTAGCAGACACACTCTTCGTAAAGCACCTTGAATGTGCTTCCAGTTTGGCGCACGTTGCATAGAGAGCTGTGTAGCAGGCGCCCAACCCACCAACCAGCTTTAGAAGAGGAACTCTTCATAAAGCACCTTGAATGTGCTTCCAGTTTGGCGCACGTTGCATAGAGAGCTGTGCAGCAGGTGCCAAACCCACCAACCTACCTTAGCAGACAAACTCTAAGGAACCTGTTGTGTTTTGTGTACTTTTTTCCATTGGCAAAGATTTGCGCATCCAAGACGGATTATTGCATTGCTTCTGCTGATTGTGAATGACAATGTATGGGTTTCTCTCTAAGCATGAAGTATTCCATCGTTCAGGAGCTTCTGGTTATCCCCACAACACTACTTACCAGGCTTTGCTCTAGTAGTTCTTGTCTGATGACATTCCTCTTCCTATGGCGCTAAATAAATAATGCATACTGAGCTTATTGAATGTAGAGGCTTTTAATAAGTCAGATATGCCAATATCTGTCATGAAAAATTAAAACAGACGCTCGTTCCCCACAGTGCAGTATTTATGCCCCGCCACTTTCAAATGTCACCAGCCGCCACTGATTACATGTATATGTATTTCCTTTGCTTGCCACTGGGTGCACACCCATGGTTATGTTCATGAAAAATGTTAAATAAAGTTTATTATAATAAAATCTAAAAAAACTCTCGTAGCTTGCCATAAAAGCAGTCAGGCAATGTGTTAAGGTATTTATGCAGCACACAAACAGTAATGAAGTGAAAACACAACACAAGATTCCACACTAATTTCGAAAAATAGAGTAAAATGTTATAAATTATTTGACAAACAATTGACAAAATCCTATCAGTAGAACTGGAAATTAAGTATTTATGGTAAGTTTAGTGCCTAAAACCATAAAATACCACTCGTGGGTATCTGGAGCCGTGTTACAGTGAGTGCTCCAGGGGCTCAATGGGCATTTGCGCTCGCTTTGCACACCTCGGGGCACTTTGGTATTACAGAAGGGACCACAGATGCTTGTGCGGCCCCTTTTGTAATACCGATAGTGCTGGCGCACATACAGGGCCAACGCTATCTGCAGAGGGCGTTCCCTCATTTGCATGGGGGCGTTTCCCACGCAAATGAGGGAATTCCTTTGCCTCTGCGCCTCTGCCGTATTACAGACCCAGGAAAAGAGGCAAAGAAGCCCTCAGGAGGCTCACTCAGAATGCGCCACTTAAAAGTTGGCACAATGTGAGTGCGCCTCCCTTTGGCAGCCCTCTGGTGGGAGGAAAGGTGGTCCCATGGACGCCTCAGTCAGTGACTGCACCCGCCTGAAAGGGGATCTCTAATCTCCTTCAAAAGTTCAGGCAGGTGCCGCCTGCAGTGAAAGCACGGAGCGGCTGTAAAGCAGCTAGTCCAGTTTTCACCAGTATGCACTGCCTCCAGGGCAGTACGAGTTTACGGCTGCCCGGGGCAGCACATTCATGGCACATTTTAAACGTGCACCCAGTGCAAACAATGAAAATGTGCCTCTACCGTAATCCATCTCCTGGTTGTTTGAGAGTCATAAGTCCAGGCCAACCGCGATAGAGCCCGCGCCTAGATACACGGACCAGGTTAGTTCCCTTCTAAATTCCAGCACAAAGAGTTCTGTTCATTGTGGCAGAGGCCTCAAGGAGCAGGGAGTTTGTTACAGATGGTTGTTTTTGTAGTATGAAGAGCAGGCTGGGCATTGCGGACGGTCATCACTGTAGTGGAGAAGTGTGGCTCAGGGGTTAGAGGCGGCAGACCCGGAAGCTGAGATCGGCCGTGGACCAGGATTTGATTCCCCGCCTCGGCGGGTCTCGGGCTCAAAAATTCCACGGAGTCGACAATTCTCGTTCTGGTGCCTACTCGACTCACGGGATCACACTCTGCGACTCTGGGCAATAGCTTGCTTAATCTCCACTACGGCCCCTCGCGGTGGGATGCCTGGCTTTCACCTTGTGGACACCTGGCCGGGGTATCTCACAGGGGAATACCAGGACGGGTTCCCTAAGCAAGCGCCTAGAGACCCCTGGGTTATAGTGCGCTATATGAATTGAAACACATTTACATTTACATTTAGTGCAAAGATCCTATCAGGCATAGCGGACAGTCATTATTGGAACACATTTGGGTGTTTTTCACTATCAGGACACGTGAAACTTAAAGGTTCATGTCCAGCTTTTTTAAACGCAAGACACCCTTCCCTGAGGGATGTTAAGGACCTACTTTTGGGGTTACTTATATGTATTAAAAAGGAAGGTTTAGACCTGGCAAAAACTTTTCCAGGTTTAATTGGCAGTTTAAAACCTCAGACATGTTAAAAAAGACTAATTTAGTGGGTGGCACAGCATGTTCTGCGCCCACTAGTAGCATTTAAATACCAGCTCAGGGTACAGGTAGTACCACTTTACAGGGGCTCTACAGTTAAATTAAATGTGCAAATTCGGTGTAAACCAATTTTTCCATGTTTGACCCCTTCGAAGCTAATGACGAGCTGGGCTCGTCATGGCGCTTACCTGCCGTGCGCGGATGACAAGGTCAGCTCGTCATGAATAATGGTTATTTTGGATCTTCAGCGCAGGACGGGAAAACGCCTAGCAGCCATGTGGTTAAAGGAGAGAGCACAAGCACTTTATCACTGGTTAGCAGTGGTAAAATGCATAGTGTCCTAAAGGTTAACAAAACCAGGATCCAAAATAACGGGGGGTGAAGGCAAAATGTTTGGGGATCACCCTGCAGAGAGAGAAGTGCAACAGTCATCTTCCACATAGGGGGATAGATCCACTGCAAAGGGTGCTGCCACTGTGAAAGATTGCTGTGACTTTCTTTGAAAGATAGTCAACTCGCCCATGGCTCCTACAGTTCATACCCGGATTCTAAATCTTACATGTTTGTGGTTCTCCTTCCTTCAGAGCCCTGTGGGTTTCTACCAACCCTTGAGTACTTCTCTTTGCCCTTGTAAAAAAAACTTCACTCCTGCATGCTCCGGGAAGGTCCATCGGAAAGGGTCTGTGCATCGTACACCACTTACTAGAGCACGGTTGTGGGTTTTATTAATGTGTTCCCTTATTGCAGGCCCATTCGAGTTCTCTGGAGTTCTGGATTTCTCTCCCTTTCCCCATCTCCCCCTGTTTGTTCGTCCTCTTGTTAGGAGGTGGTCTCCATGTGAGTGCCAAGACGTTTGGGAGGTTGGGGATTGGCAACACTGCTGAAGGCTTGTTTCCATCAGAGTCTGGCACATCCTCTGGTTATAACATGTGTTTTGACTCAGAGAAAGGAGCATTGCTTTCTCAGTGGGGCTGTGAAATTAGATACTCAATGAGAGAAAACATATTTCACAATGAAACTGAAAGGACGTAAACCACCCAATTCGCTAAACTAAGGACACTGTCTCACCAGCTATGATTAATTCCGTAAACCACTGCCCACTGCCACATTTCCGAATGTAAAGTCGTGGGCTCTGAACCCACATACTTTGGAAATAAGAATGACACAGACACATGGTATATGGTACTTAGAACTGCCCACGAGCATGTGCACTCGGACTCTTATTGGCAGGGTCACCTGACTGGTGACGCCTGTGTTGGATGGATATGGGGTGGGTATATGGGCCAGCCCACATGAGAGTGGCTGGTAAAACACTAGACTGTGTCCAACAGGAGCAGAACCCAGACACCACGCCATGTTTCCGAGCAGGTCGCACCAGCGCGAAGCAGGAGCAGTGCAGGAGGAAGCGAGTGGGCGGGAGGACGCCGAAGCAACCACGGCTCTAACCCAGCTCTAACCCAGATTCAAGCAAGCCGGGCTGAAGACGGCTGGAATGCCAGAAACCGGTCCTCGGAAGCTTGTTTCCGGTCCAGGGAAGACATGGCTTGGCAGGTCGGGCTGGACTGTTCCCATGAGGCACAGGGTCAGACTGATTTGCATATAGCCATGTCTGAACTGGGGTGGCAGAGTGGGCTAAAGAACGGTGATGGATTAAACCCGGATCTGTTGACTGGGTGTGAGTGTTTGATTGATTCAGATGCTACGTCCATCACCACCCCCTTTTGTACCGCCCCTCCGTATGGGCGACAGCATATAGCAGGTGGTGCATGGTGCACTGTGTGCGGAGGAAGGTGCTCCAACCCCATCTTTAAGGAGCATCGAAAAGCAATTGCGGAGCATGCTGCGGAGCCCAGGTGAGCTTGTCCCAGGGCCCTTGTTTACGGCCCTTGTTTACAGTAGGCGCCCTGCGCGCCTGCCATCTCCCTGCCCCCCCAACATACAAGTTCATCTAGCCACGCTAACTAAGCCAAGCTTCACCAGAGTTTTTCTTGAATAAAACACAGTAAAATAGGCCCCAAAAAAGAGTCCGACAACACACGACCTCCGAGGACCCTACCAACAGGCATCTGCCTATTAAAAGGATTACCAGGAGCAAATCACTCACAGAAAGTCTAAATGAACTGCCTCAAGATGCATAACCAATGGGGTCGATTAGATACTACTTCAGATCAAATGGTGCTTCCAATACCGGCCAGGGCATTGCTAAGGGCAGACTGGAGCAGGCAGCCAAGAATATACCACAGAAGGGGGCCGACACGTGCCATGCGCAAGAAATAGCACTAAAAGGCTGAGCGTACAGCCTTTACTTTACACGGCTGCATCCAGGGGAGGCACACCACCTCACCTGAAGCCCAGTAATAAACAGGAAATGACCAATCCATACTACAATCAATGCAAAGGCACATCAACAAATGGTCTACCCAGTGCACAGAATCTTCCTACAGATAAAGCTAATGATGCCATCAATGGCACGGATCACGCAACAGCGCTAAGCAAAGCTGCTGACGCTGTAGCGACAAGGGTGCAAATCCATTGGTCAAAAGATCACGATCACAGCTCGGCTAGCAAAAGCATGGAGAGCATGGCGCCAGATGCATAGCCAACAAACACTCAGCTGCAACCAATCAGATTCCCCAGAGGCAGGGGAGCTTACATCTTCGTTTCTCCAAAATCTAGCTGAAAAAATTGAACCTGCTGGCTTGGGGGCAAACAGGACAAAGAGGCCCTTCACGGGTCAGCAATACAAATACCTTTTTTACATTCAATGACAGCCCAGAAGCAGACTTCCGGAAAACACAGATGATGGAATTAAACAGTGACACCAACAGAGCTCTATTGTGGCAGTCCACCAAAATGGAAGTCCAACTAGATCTTTTGCAATTGATTGCAGGCCGCCTAATCAACATAAGCTCCAGAGTGGAAAAGCTGGAAAATAGGATCGACCAGCTCTTGCTATCCAATTGAGGCGAATGTTCCTGTTCCTGCTCAATTCTCATGGAAAAATGGGCATTACTCCCCGAGATCCTGACCGACATAGTCAAGATCGCCAAAGGAAGCAGGGAAACACAGCTCCAAGCAACACAGATGGCAGAACTACAGAAAGCGGCCACCATACGACAGTGAGACAAATGGAAATAACTGATCTCGGCCTAATGATACCAGCAGGACTGGATCAAAAAGGAGCACAAAGGAGCGAGGTTTCTACCCTCAAGGCTGAAATGGCACAAGGAACACAAAGCCCCAAAAATAGGGCAACAGAGAGCAGTGGAGCCCGGGATGTCACAGAAACTGACGTAAAAAACCCTACTCCCTGCAAAATCGGTACGTCTGAACGCCCGCTATCAAGAAGAGAAAAAAAGTAGATTAAGAAACAACAGAAAAAATCTAAGCTAAGAGGAAGGCAGCTGCAGTCAATGAAGATCGATGGCAGACCCCCAGAAGGGGATCCCAAAGCTGGTCAGCTCCACCCAATCATCATTAAAAAAACTGTGGCAAAAAAGCGCATGACACGGTCCTACCCCTTGGAGAACAGCAAAACCAGCCAACCACAATAAGCAACTCACCTTCTCCACCAAACAACAGAGGTCACAAGTCATGCATCAACTGGAAAAATCACACCACAATCAAGGACAACAGCTGCGCCACTGCAGGACGATCTAAAATGACTACAGCGAAGCCCCGGGCACCAGCTCAGCATTAGGAACAGTCATGCCTAGAGTACGAATAACAAAGCAGGATCAGTCATATGCAAACAAGGAAGCCTTAACCCTAGGACTAAGCCAGGCGGCACAAGATCTAGGAAGGAACAAATTGGCCAACAACTCAGGAACACCTACCATTATCTATGAGGTAGTCCTCACCCCGAGATTCTATTGCACGGGACAGCATGATATTTTGAATAGGCGTAACATTGTCCGCCTTTTCAAGCACCTGGCCCCACTCTATCAGCTACAAATGGGGGATATAGAATGAGTGAGATTCTTGAGCATGAAGGGGGATTCACACGGCGATTCAACAGTACTCGGCTTATAGAAAAAGGAAGCAGTACAAACATCTTGAACAATTCCACACAACTCGCCGAGTGGCGGCATTGATGCCCATAACCGACCCAACCCAAAATACCCATACATCCTAGCACCAGACAAGGGGGGCAAGGACCCTTGGTTGGTCCTACATGGGACAATTAGCTCAGGATTCCCCGAGAATAGATGGAAGGGACATAAGGACTGTAAGGGAATCAGGATTGCATGTCAAAACAACCAAAGGGTCATCAGTGCCATGCGCTCTCTCTCGGACCAATCCGGAACCTCAGAAAGTACACAGAAGTATTCCTAATGGCAGAGAGAACAGGCCTGCCAGGCGCGAGCCTAAGGATATTTCACTTCCCAAGAAGAACCTAACTATAATCTCATGGAACATTGCCGGAAGCGGCAAGATCCGCAAGAACAAAAACCTGAGGAGATTCCTGGAAACGAGAGACATTTTCTGCCTCCACGAGACCTGGGCATTATCCAGCACACCGTTAGCTGGGTTCTACGAACATCATGTTCCAGAAATAAAAAAGAACCTTTTCGGTCGCCCGTCTGGAGATCTATCAGTTTACATAAAACACGCAAGCACCCTTGTAGTGACAGGAATAAAATGTAATACACCCGGGCTGCAAACCCTACAGATCGAAGGCCTGAAACACATCTCACAGCCAATGCGCCTCCTAATAATAAACTGCTATGTCAACCCGGAACAGACCATCATGAAAGATCAGTTGGAGGCACTGACACAGGAAATAGATGACCTCCTAAATGAATATAAAATTCATCAGGCAATTCTAGCTGGGGACTTTAACCTGAAGAACCTCGACAATGCCTCATTCCCATATCTAGGTACGGGGAGGGCCACACCCTTTCATTACTTACTCGACAAGCATAATCTTACCTCAACTTACGCAGTGAAAGCAATATACTCGAATGTTGGGCAACTAAAGCCGACCTTCTGGAACATCTCGAGAATTGACTACATCATGGTCAGTGAAGCAATGGCGGCCAGTTTGGAAGACTTTACAATAGAGAACAGGTCAGACAGCGATAACAGGCCACTAATAGCAATGTTTAGGCTGGAAGCGCCATCAGCCTTTAAGTTCCAAGCCATCAGAGTGTCCAGAGGGGATGGAAAGAATAGCCTCCTCAGTAGAATCCGATGGAGAGATGAGGCGGGCGTGAAGCTCCAAAACTGTCTGGATCTAAAACAGGACGAGATGCCAGCTACGTTGTCTTCACCGATAGAAAACTGGGAGACCACAGTCGAGGAGGTACAAGCGTGTTTGGGCCGTCCCAGCCACAACGCTCAAGGTCCAAAAAGCAACCAACAGCTGGAAGCATCCACCCAACTAAGGACATACGTGACAGTAAACGTCTCTTGCGTATGGCACTTGCAATAAAGAAGAGAGGGTGCACACAATCGGATGGGACATCAATAGCATCACTGAGGGCAGCCATAAGAAAGAAATGGTGGGAACACAAAAGAGCCCACAGTGAGAGGGAATGGATCAAAGTTTTCTCCCAAACAGAAGAACTCAGCAGGACTATGGAGACACATAAACCTGTTAAGTAGCAAAGGAGTTCAAAGAGAAAATGGAGTGTCTGAGCAAGGCTGGCTGGTCCACGTAAAACATTTATATTCAATCGCCCATGTAAACACAGGTAACACAGAAGAGTCTAACTGTAGGGTGGACCATTTCCACCATACCAGCACAAAGATCGAAGAAACAACCTTTAGCCCCTGAAATCCATCTGAGGGCCAGGGAGACCAGGCAGAGATGCGTTGTACACCGTCAGCCCTGATAAACCCTCAAATGGTCACCATGATTCTAAAGAACATGAAGAGCGATGGGGCCCCTGGGCCAAACGGGAAACCTTCACTGATTTTTAAAAAGGCACCTGATTTCTGGGCAACCATCCTTACTCCTCTTTACAACCATTTTCTAATGACAGCAAAAAACCCTGATTCTTGGAGGGGCATCGTACTAGTCCCAATCTTCAAAAAAGGTGACCGGTTAAATCCATCAAACTATAGGCTGATTGCTCTGCTTGATCTTGAAGTCAAGGTTTACGCCCGCCTCATACTGAAGGACCTGTAGACATGGGTCGAAGGAAAAATCATCATTTCCTGCTACCAGACCGGCTTCAGACCACAGTCTTTGACAATGGACAACATACTGGCGTTAGCACACCTAGCAACTGAAGCAGCAAAAAAGAACAATCCACCACTCTTTAGCTGCTTCATAGACTACAGCACAGCCTTCGACATAGTGGTACAAAACAGGTTATGGCAGAAATTAGAAAACTGGGGCATTCTGCCAAACCTACTGAAGGTAATCAGATCACTATACGAAGGCAACTGGGTGCGGGTCAAAACCAGTGCTGGCACAGTGTCCCCCAAAATAACAGCAAAGAAGGGGCTGAAACAAGGATGTGCATTGGCCCCCATCCTCTTTAACTTGTAAACTGCAGATTTGGGGGACGCCCTGAAAGGAGCTAGCCTAGTAGCACCAAGATTAGGCAGCATGAAGCTGCCGGTGCCACAATACGCCGATGACACTGCCATAGTGGACCACACGAGGGTGGGCCTACAGAGAGCTCCAAACGCACTGAATCAATTCAACAAAGATAACAATCTTATAGTCAACCAGGGGGAAAAAAAGTCATCATTTTTGGGAGCTACCACCTGAAAAAGAAAGCGCAGTGGCTAATGGGAGATCTGCAAATCAGTACAGTGGCAGAGTACAACTACCTAGGGGTCTGGCTCATGGAACGGGCAAAGGCAAATGTTAATCTGAAACATCAGGCTACCAAGGCCAACAAGGTGATACTCTTGTTAAAGCAATTGAGCTAACACCTGATAAGCCCCACTGCCGGCCCAATACCAACAGCCCTAAAGGCATAATTGCTGCTAGTCATTAGTTATGGCCACCAGGCTTTTTCGGGGGCGCAGGACGACCTTCTCATTGCAACCCAAGCCAAAGCATATAAATCTGTCTTCTCGATCCAAAGGTTGGCAAGGAAGTCAAGGGTAAGATTGGAGCTAGGCCTGGTAAGGCCAGACCTGACGTGCCATGGGGAGATTATAAAACTATACTTAATGATTACAAGGGCCCCAACAAACTCCTTAAGACATCAACTGAGAGTTAGTACGGCACACCAGTCTTGGCAAAGCGCTCAAGATTTTAAAGATCGAGGAAAGGAGCATACCATTGCCGGAAATGCCACTAAATGCCTGGAAAAAAGCCATAAACAGGCAAGTCTGTGAAACCTCATTTGATTAGGATCTTAAATCACTTCGCCTTAGCCCCCCACCTAGTCCTGCTGAACAGCTCCTACATGGTAGGCAAGGCACAACCCTACCTAAGCGAGGCCTTGACATCACAAGTTCGTACCAAAATTCTCTCCAATGAGGCTATGCACACTAGGAATCACCGACTTTAACCCTGCATGGGCTTGCAAGGGGGAATTTACAAATTGCAGACTGTGCTCCTACAAGAGGGAATCCTGGTTACATCTCCTGTGCTGCTGCCCCACCCTGGGGAACGAACGCCGTCAACTTCTTCACCCAGTCTGTATCACCAAGGGAACCAAGTTATGTAGCAAAGCATCAGCCATGTGGTTTTCTAAAACAACAATGATGGCCTTGGCGAGACTGGAGAAATGTATCCATCTGATTAGAATGGCTCTAAAGGCTGCAAATCAGTCACAATCAAACCAGGATGTCCAGCACGGCATAACAAGGGGGGACAAAGCAGCTTGCCCCCAAATAAGTGCTCAGCCCTGACCCTACTCACCCGTCCTACAGAGTCCTTAACATATTAGTGGATCCAAAGGGAAGGGCCAAAGAGAATGAGCTCAGACTGCCGACCTACAGCCTGCCGAAATAGAAAACCACCAAGGTTTATGCAGGTGTCTTAGAAACTCCGTGCAAGGACTAATGACGATGACCATCATGCTGGCAGTCCGAGCGGGAGCCATGGGGAGGGGATATAGCACATGAACAAAATGCCTTATCGGTAGCCTCAATATTTTTTGCTGTGACTATTCTTTTATTTGCTGTTTTTAAAAAAATTTTACTGTAATGATTTTAATTAATTGTACAGTCAATATAATCAATGCCTCAAGGTGTCCAGCAGGACACAACATTCCTCCGATATGTTATTAAAAAAAACAAGTCCAATCTGTGGGAAAAAATTAAAAACAACTAAAACAACACCGTTTCACAGCCTCAAGAGGCAGTCCGCAGGAAAGTGGTGGACAGATGCAGTTAGAAGCACCCAGACATAACCGCACACGTTCATAATTTAACCAGCTACCCCTTAACATGAACACAGCGCTGATGAAGTCCGGATCCTTCAGCATCACATCAGTTGAGTGACATTCCACCTATGTAATGTTGATCAGTCCAGCATGCTCTTGTTGTGATGCAGTGGGTGTTTTACAGTTCAAACTTGGTGCATCAGGTGCATCAGGTGAGTCTATTGCGAACGATTGACGATGGTGTTGTTTGAGCCACTGATGACAGTCTTGGTGTGCTGTGACCTGTTGAAGTCTCCGTTACACTGCCTGGCTACCTCCTGGAATCCATTGGTGGGGAAAAGCCAAATCCATCTCTCACGTTTGGGGGAGGCCTCTTGGTTAGGTTGCTTTGGTCTGCCTGTGGGCTGCACTGGGGCTGCATATATGCAGCCACAATACCACCTCAGAGCCACTACCTAGTCACTTGTGCAACCTCTGGGGTAGATGTGCCTGGTCAGTGGCATCAGGATGCAAGCCAGGTGAGCAGATAATCACTGGTTCTCACTGATCATCACTGGTGTTTCTTGTCAGTTGATATGGAAATGTTGTAGGACTCCAGTCCGGTTATTTGATGCTCAAGGGGTGGTGGTGAGCACATGGTACTGATGGTGTGGTTGCCATTAGACAGCCCATACGACAGGTGGCAAATGACTTGCATGTATTAGGGGTGACTGGATAGACTTTGCAGCGACCTAGCTTGTTGCATAGTTTGTGCAGCTCTTCTTTGGTATGTGTGTTCGCAAGCAGGGATGCCGTTTGCTTCAAGCAGCTGGTGGCAGGTGGAAGATAGTTCACGCATGCAGGTGGCTTAGGGGTTGTCACTCTCGCTGAACTATCTCTCGTGATATCTCTGCACCAAGGTGGCTCACTGTGTTAGTAGGTGCACTCAGATAGTGGTAAGAGTCCTCGGTCTTGTACCCTTGTTAATTCCTCCTTCGTACTTGTGGTTGTCCGTTCTTCAGTTCTTCTCTCCTCTCCTTTACATTTCTTCTTCACAATATGGCAATGTGCCACACTCTTCCAAGGTTCTTGCCTGCATTAGGATGTGGCATCCAGCCACATGTCTTCTCTGCATATGCTGCAAAGTGGCGACAGGCCACGCATAACATGTCTTCTCTGCACATGGTGCGAAATGGCATCAGGCCACATGCATGTTTTCACTGCACATGCTGTGAAGTGGCATCAGGCCACATGTTTGCATGTTTTCTCTTCTTCGTGTTGTGGTGGTCACAGCTTGCCCCTTTGGGTGTGCAACTCTCCTTTTGCCTGTAATGGACCGATGTATGACACAGTCTTAAGACAGTGTTGGGGGCCCTCCCTGTCTAGATTCTTGCCCACTGTGGGGCAGTGCTTCTGCAGTTGAGATGTAGATGCTCTCTTTCCTGCATTCTGGGGGATCTCTGGTGGCGCTGAGCATGCGGAGCGTCTCTTTCACGAGTGTCTAAGAGGCAACCAGGCTCTCTCTGTAAGTGACATTGTCTCTTGGTGGGTGCCCTCTGTTGGCTCCTGATGTCCTTGCTCTTCTATCTTGCAGTGGTGGGCACTTGCCACCAGGGGTGTGCAATGCTCTTCTTGCCACCAGGGACTTGCGATGCTCTGTTTGCCACCTTCAGGTAGAGAGAGATGGTCAGTTTCTCCTTTCAGTTGAAATAGCTTGGGCTGGTGGCTGTTCTCAGAACGCATGCAGTGCTCTTTCTGCCAGTCTCTGTGACACTCGTGTGAACTGCGAAGTGCAGCTGCGGGAATGAGATTTTGATCGATTATCTGATCACCTTGATACCTATCTCACTTGAGTCCCTTTTTGGATCGATTATTGACTGTCATTGAGTAAAAGACAAACCCACAAAGGTTAAATTATCCCCATAGACTGACGCAACTTCTGAAGAACCACTTACGACTGGAAAGGTTTAAAGGTTTATTATAAAACCAAAATCAGTTGCAAGTACAAACACCTCAATATAAGGTTCAACAGGTATACAGGTACAAGAAGGAACATGAATTCTCTAAGGAACCTCAATCTACAGAAGAAAACAATCAAAACCAATTCGAAAATCAATAAGTTGAATATCATTGACACAAGGTGAATCTGAAGCGTCATTTACAGAAAGAAAATGAAACAGGTTAAGCTGTCCCTACACTATGCTAGATGACATCCCTACTCAGCAAGTTCTTTACCTAAAAAGGTGTCAGCAGTTGGACTTCCGAAGAAGCTCAAACTCTTTTAGTCTCAGATGGAAACCTATGTCGCGTAGCAGTACCCTTTCTGCCTACCCATCCGCTCTCTAAGGGTCCTCAGGCCATCTGCTCTACCTTTTCCCCAGGGTGCTGTCCCTAATACAAAATCACAGTATGGGTGGAACGCCCCTTTGAGACGCCCACCACGTATACATTTCACGTGGTCTTGCTTCTGGTTTTTTCCATAGTTTCGTTTCTTTGAGTCGTCTGTTAAGTTGACCTTGCTTCCTAGGCGCCGTCTCCATCGTGCTGGTACCCCCATGACATTCCGGTCGACTCCTCCGGACCCGAGCCTATCTCCTCTAACAGAGCTCTATTCATCAAGCTTGTGATTGGTACCCCCCTCGCACCTGGAAACAGACACTTCGAAACAGGGCCCCAAATTCCAGGCTCCCCTTATCTTACTAGGCCGTAAAACTTCGACCAGCATTGGCAATTTAATTTAACGAGACTTTTGACTCTTGGCTCACACGTGCAGATCAAAGCTATCCCACTATCTCTCCAAGCCCACTAAATTATATGCAGTAGTCTGCACTCTGTGAACTCTTATTTCTTCAGTTTTAAAATAATATGTTAACACACCACTCTAAAATTATACAGTACACTTCTATAAAAATATTGCCTTTAACACACATATATAAGTAAGCAAATCATTGAATAATATCGAATCCATGCTACATGAAAGATACAATGGTATATTTCGTTCTTACACAGTGCCATGTGGCCTGCACGTTTCTTCATTTTACATTTCATCTCTTTTTCCGTTTAGTAACTACATACATGGAATCTGTTTAACACGTCTAATGTTCCTAAGCATTTCCACACATTTCTACATTAGCCCACTCTGTATACGGGCTTTTCTAATTCTAATAAACACTCCAGAGTAAATACAGATACATTTTCTCACTCCTTAAGTTACATAAGCCAACTTTACGCCACAGGCTTGTAAATATGATGCAGACATAATTTTCATTCAAATTGCGCTCTCTCAGTTCCCCCCTTTGATGACCTCTAGGGGTCATCACTAACACCTCAATTTGAATGTGTCACACAGAACTGGTTGCAAGGCTCCCCCTTTTTATCGTTTCTAGAGCTCTCAGACTTCTATATTGATGATCTTGCATAGCAGCTAACCTCCTTTCTTGCTCTCTCATGGACCTTTGCAACCGGCTTGATCTATACCATTTATACAGTCTCACTAAACCCCACAATATAATTATGCAAATTAATATTATGAAGATAGGTTTCAAGATATACCAAACAAAGCTTTTCCCGAGTTTTGCAAACCAACCTCCAACTTTACCCATTCCATGACCTACTTTTTCCCACACATTTATCTTTGTCAAGTCTTTTGATGTATCTTAGTAATATTCTGTATAACCTTCTCAAGGGGTTTTGAATTGTCTGGAATGTAAGTACAACATTCCTGGACCTTCAAAGCCTTACAGACTCCGCCCTCTTTTGCTAACAGAACATCTAAAGCAAGACGGTTCTGAAGAACCATTGCCCTAATCGATTGCATCTCTCCTTCCACCAGCATCAATGACCTTGCAGTACTGGCAGACAACCTATCTACAACTGTAGCTAATCTCCTGATCTTAACATCATTAAGTATCAAACCTAAAAGAGGAAACATGGCTACAAATACGTCTCCAACTACCTCAGCATCTCCTACATCCCGTTTCCCTCTTGCCGACGCCTTTCCCTCTATGATCTCTAAATCCTTTGCATGGTATATTTTGGGGAAGACAATTGCCAAATAACATGAACCATACCAATTGTCAGGCAATTTTACATAGGCATTTCTTCCACATACAAAATATACATTAGGAATCACCTGCATCCCTTTCATGAAATCTTTCGTGTAATATTCTAACCGAAAAGAATGTTCACAACTAACTTCACCTACAAATACACTCTCATAATATGTTTTGCTCCTAGTCAAACATAACTTCCCTTTATGTGTTCTATCTAAAGCTATTGGACCATTACTACCCTTCTTTTTGTGTGCCTTTTCTTCTTCGGTCCAATCTGTTTTCCATTGTCCTGACATTTTCAAAATCTTCTGCCTCCTGTAACGGTCATCAACTTGTCCAATGAACCTTTTCTCAATCTCTGACACTTTGCAAGTCAGATTATTTCGACGTGCATATGAAGTATCTAATGTATCCCAAGGAAGAAAGAATTTTGCCAATCTATCTTCCTTTTTGTAATAGTCCCACTTGTTCATTTGCTTATAATTCGGGACTTCAGGCAGTACCGAATCATAATTTGAAAAGTAGTACTCAAACCCCTCTCGACCATAAAATATACTGAGCAATAAACTACATGTTATCCCATATGTCAATGGAAGATGATGATATCTGATGCCTTCATCAACGGACGCCGGCAATTGCATGCAGACATAACAATCTTTGGTCTCCATGGCATCAATATACTCGTACAATAACTTGGCATATGCGTTTGTTCTGAAATTTCCCTGCGACTCATCTATGTGTAACCTACGGGCTTCAGCTGCCAGTAACGCCTTTTCACGTATCACATTGCTCTCCTCCTTCTTTCCAACAAGAGCAGGTTTCAAAGTCGTTACAGGCTTTACATCCGTTGTCTCAGTTACACTTGCATGTCCCACTATGTATGATACAGTAACTACTATGATTATAAGAGAAATTACTACTGCTATAAGTGTGCCTAATATGCATTTGGCTTTACGGTTTGGACTGCCGGTCTCCATGTTATCAGACAGCTTAACTTTTCCTTTAAAAAAAATCCTTTTGAACTCTTCACCCGGTTTACAAAGATTTCTCAGTCTGTGAAGCACTCTTAACCAACAAAGTCTCTTTTCAACAAAGTCTTATATTTTCAGCAACAGACAGCCCTAACCCTTCTCCGTCCTCTAAATGACATCCCTAATTTTCTTCTTCTTTCCACTCGGCCCTAGGTTATCTTCTTTCTTACTGGCTTAATTACAAAGTTTTTAGGTATCTACAATAATTCTGGTGCCAGCAGCTCTAATGGCATATTCCAACAGTTCTAAACGAAGGATGGTTTCTTCATGTGCTGGTACTGGATGACCCAAGGTTGGAAATTCTAATCTATTCAGCACCAGGTCCTTGATCCGACTTAGGTACAGGGGGACGGGGAGTGTGAATGTCAGTAACCCTTCAGTTTCGATTCCAGGTGTCAACAGCCGTACTTCCACCGTTACAATTGGATCGAGATTGGTCACCTGCACTTCCCTTACCCTCCCGGATCTCTGTCCCCAAGACATCTGCTGCTAGGTAGGTCCACTCAGGAGTGGCGTATCTTCTGCAGGGCACACGTACCCTCCTTGATCTTCTCGGACTCTCAGAGCCTGAGTCCGCTGCACCTTCGTCTAGATCTGAGTCTTCAGAAATCGGGACAAGGGTTCTTTCTGGATTTGCTCTCAAGCTTGACCTTCTCCTTCTTTCCGGCCAGCTAGCTTCTCCACTCCTTGTCCTCCTGCTCCTTGTCCTTGCACTTGACTCTTGACCATTTGCAGCTTGGTCAGTGTCTGACTCGAACTCCCAGCTGCTTTCTCCCTCTGAGGCGACTTCGGTTTCACTGGTGTATTGACCGTCCTCAGCCCGGTCAGACACGCTCTCAGCCTCTTCAATCACCTCTACAGCTTGACTTTTCCCCTCTGTGGCTTCTCCGCTTTCAGCTGGATTTTCAACCGAGAGAGGAGCTGTTTCTTCCAGAGGTGCTGGAACTCTTCGAGTGTGTGAGGCGTGGATCCAGTTGGGCAAGCCTCCACACTTCACTGCAGTGTTCGTGACCAATATGACTTGGAAAGGTCCACGCCAGCGCACGTCTAGACAGTTTTTCCTGACGTGTTTCTTCACCAGGACCCAGTCCCCCGGACACAGGTCATGGCACAGGTCCTGAGCTGATGGAACTTCTGCAGCCTGCACCTGAAGGGACACAGAATGAATGGCGTCAGATAGTCCCTTGCAATAGTCCAGGATCAAATCATCTGTGATGTTCAACAGTGCTGCAGTTGGAACCGATGGCAGTCTCATAGCCCTCCCCATTAGCACCTCATGTGGGGAGAGACCTGTCCTTCTATCTGGTGTGCTACGTATGTGAAGTATCCAAGAAGGAGGGAAACTGACAGTTCTCTATTTTGTGGTAAATAAGGATTTATTGAAGAAGCGAGATCCATAGATGAAGAGCCCACGCCAACCGCTGCACTGGAATCACCGGAATGCCTAGGCACAGGATTCCACATTCCAGAGCATGCGGCGAGGCGAGCTCAGCAGACAGCACGAGGATACAACACATCCTCCTCACCAGAAAAGAAAAGGCATTGATCTTAACAGTTAATACATACAAGCAGAGCAATTAAAACAGTCACATCACACTGAGAACAAATTGGAAAGAAAAGGATTATTCATTGAGAACAATTTGGGAAGAAAAGGTTATTCACCAACAATGTAATCTTTATGCCACACAGGAGGTTTCCTCAGACGGGAAAAACTTGAATGAGGAGATTGGACGGGAATGGATCGAAAGGAACGAGGGAAAACAGGAGGGTGGCGAGAATTGGAACTAGAGGGAGAGGTCCCAGTACGGTTGGGGGCAAAAGAACTGCTAAGAAAGGGTGGGACTTTGACAACTTTAGAGAGACTCCAAACATTCCCGTCTGACAGCTCTACAACCTGCCTGCCCACTCTTACGACTAACAATGGGTCAGAAAAGCGAGATACACCAGATCTAAGAAAACCAGACTTTCTCACACGCACCCAGTCACCAACCTTACATGGATTACTGGAATTGGAAGACACCGCAGGGGAACGACAAGTAGAACGTTTACCATCTACAAGGTTTCGCATCCAGGGTTGGCTTAAATTACATACACCTTTCCTCCCCCGCATTATTTCAAAGGGAGGCAGTTCACCATTAGCCTTAGGAGTATTCCGATAACTCCATAAAAGTTTTTTAACAGCCTCGAGACAATTCTCACCGTTGCACACAGCAAGCTGTAGACCCTCCTTGAGCACCCTAATCCATCTTTCGACCATTCCGTTCCCTTGAGGATAGTAAACAGAAGAGTGCTTGTGTAGGATGCCATGATTGCAACAAAAAGATTTCATCTCGGAGGAGGTGAACTGTGTGCCGTTATCAGAAAGGATGGAAGAAGGAAAACCTTCTTTTTCAAAAATTGAATTGAGAAAGTCGATAACCACTCTGGAAGATACATGTGGGACAAATTTCACCTCAGGCCAACTAGAGAACTGGTCTATCAAAACAATGGCGTACATGGGACCCTGACCAAAGGACATGGGTCCGGCAATATCTACAGAAACACACTCCCATGGTTTAGATGGTCTTGAGATAGAATCGTGGTGATATTTAACAGGCTTTTGGGATTTATCACTCACACAACATTCAACACAGAACCTTACTTTTTTCTCGATTAATTTATCGACACCAGGCCACCAAAATTCACTTCTTATTCTTTTCTTCATGCTGGACATGCCTGGGTGGCCCTCATGAGCCATGTTTAACACGGTGTTCCTTAAACTATCCGGAACCACCAACAGTAAACCTCTCAAGAGAGTTTCTCCCTGGACGGAGAGCTCTTGAGCTACTTGAAAATAAGGCAAAACACTAGAAGATAGACTGTTCTTGGGAGGCCAACCATTTTTGACATAAGATACAACATCCAAATAATCACGGTCACTATTACAAGCCAAAACCCAATCGTCTTCACGAATGCAACCATTGGACACTTCGCAAATTGACACCACTTTGTCAGGGTCATTATCGGGAGCAACATGATTGTCGTCTTCCACGGGAAGCCTGGAAAGGAAGTCAGCAAGGACATTCTTTGCACCGGGGATGTACTCAACGGAAAAGTGAAAATCTTGCAGCTTGTACTGCCATCTTGCGATTCTAGAGGTGGCTTTACCACACCCTTTGGTCGTAAACAGGTCAACAAGGGGACGATGGTCCGATCGTACAACAAAATCTGTACCATATACATACCTGCGAAAGTATTCAATTCCCCACCAACAAGCCAATGTTTCTTTTTCAAGAGTAGAATATTTTGTTTCAGCACCACGTAGTGGTCTTGATGCAAAAGCAATAGTGACAAAGCCGCTGTGTTGCTTTTGCATCAGAACAGCACCAATGCCGACATTGCTTGCATCAGTGACGATGAATGATTTGCAATTAGTGTCAAATGGGGACAAAGCAGGAGCAGAAATTATGCATTGTTTGATGAAATTGAATTGACATTTGCAGTTATCATCCCAAACAAACTCTTGATGATTTTTCATTAAATTACGTAAGTGAGAGGTTTTATCAGAAAAGGAGGGGATAAACTTGGCATAGTATTCGGCTAAACCGAGAAAGGATCTAAGTTGATCCTTGTTGCCCGGTTCAGGTGCGTTTTCAATAGCCCTAACTAAGCTTAATTTGGGAGAGATGCCTTGTTTACTGATGGAATGGCCTAAATAATCTACTGAACTTTTCCCAAATTTGCATTTCTCTTTGGTAAGAGTGAGACCATTGTCTTGTAGGATAGACAAGACTTTAAACAAAATTTCAGAATGTTCACATTCATCCTTGCCGAAAACCAAGATGTCGTCCTGAAAATATAACACGTTGGACACATTCTTAAACATATTGTGCATTACACGTTGAAACACTGAGGACGCGGACACTAACCCAAAAGGCATCCTTTTATATCTTTATGCACCTTCAGTGGTTATAAACGAAGTCAGATGCTTGCTATCATCGTGAAGTGCTATCTGGTGATATGCGTTAGATAAATCCAATGTGGTGAAGATAGATGCATCTTTGAGCTTAGCGAACATTTCACCAATATTGGGTAAAGGATGTCTATCCACCCATACATTTGAATTTAAATCGCGCATATCCACACATAAACGAATTTTCCCGTTGGGTTTGTGGGCTACGACCACTGGCGAGAGCCATTCGGAGGATTCAATTTCCTCGATTACATCTAAGTCGCATAACCTCTGAAGTTCTTTTTTTACAGATTCACGTAAGGCTAAGGGTATGTTGCGTACTTTATGTACTTTGGGAACAGCGTTATGTTTGAGAATAATTTTGTGCTTGAAATTTTTGAGTAGACCCAAAGTAGGAGAGAAAACCTGTGGAAAAATAGTTTCCCATTTGTTGTCACGGGCTACCTCAACAGAATTGATGAAGTCAGAGTAACCTAAAACCTGATCGGGGTGATTGGGATCAAGTTTCATCATCAATTCTCTCTGTTGTGGCCAACCTAGTAAGCATGATCCATCCTTAGCAACATAAACTTTAGCATGAATTGACTTGCCCTTAAATGACAAAGTGGAAGGAAAGTATCCAAATACATCAATGGGTTTTTTCCCATACACCCTTAATTTTATGTCAGAGGGAAATAACGATATGACATCTGGAAATTCCTTTAGCAATACGTCATCACCAATTAGAGTGTATTTAGCACCAGAGTCTGCCATGACTTTTATAGATTTGGACCCAATTTGAAGCATACAAAAGGGTGAGTCTTTTTTATCTTCCCCAACTTCATAGACGTTGCAGATGTCGTCGTACTCATCGTCGTCATCAATGTCTACAGGTTGAACTTCAGAGAATCTGGGGCGTCTCGGGTCAGAATTAGAATACTTCGACCTGTTGCGACTCTTACACATCCTGGAGAAATGACCCCTAGACTTGCAATAGTTGCAAAATTGTCCTATAGCGGGACACCTTTTATCTGTTGCTACATGGCCAGGAAAGCCACATTTGAAACAAACGACATCCTTTCTAAAGCTTTGATGAGAAGTAGAGGCCATCAAAGGTTTGTTGGAAGTAAAAGTGGATGGGTTCTTCTTGACGTTTTGGACCACCGATATACTAGGATTTTCGGAAGAGGATTCTTTCGGTTTTTTGTCGGACAACTCTTTGATGCCTAGCTTCATATCTTCAAATCGGTGTGCGATGTCGAGTGCTTTTGAAAGAGATAAGTCTTTTGCGTCAAGTAATTTTTCTTGAAGTTTCACATCAGAGACATTATGCACAAGTTGGTCCCTTAGCATTTGATCTTGGAATTGTTGATAGTTGCACTTTGCAGCCAGGATCCTTAAATCTTTGATAAAAGAATCAATTGGTTCAACAGGAAGTTGTTTTCTGCTAAGAAACTTGTGACGTGCCACCACTTCATTGACTTTTTTTATGAACTGTTTGTCGAGTTGCATAATTGCATTTTCATAGACATCAACTTCTTCTTCAGATGAATTATCTAATGTCATTGGAGGTAAATGTGACAGAATTTGTCTTCCTTCTGCGCCAAGCGAATGTTTTAGTATTGCAAGTTTGCGTTTGTCCGTGTAGTTCTCACCACCAATGGCTTCGAGATAGGCTTCAAACCCTTCACGCCATTGTTTCCACTCCAAAGGTGGTTCTCCGGGACTGGCCAAAAATGGCGGAGGCGCATTAAAACTTTCCATTGAGATGCAGAATAATGAATGGAAAAGTTGATGAATGTAACTTTACCAGACTACAGAAAATGTCTTACTTAGGTATTGTGATGTCATACACAGTGGTAAAAATTCTTTAGAGGAATTATTCCATGAAGAAGAATGCAAAAATTTCCTTGAAGAAAGCTTTGTGATGTCACAAAAACAGATCGAACAGATGCTGCATGTACTTGCTTGTGCTGACGCTGCCTGCCTTGATGAAAAGCTTTGTGATGTCACAATAGCAAATAGAATAGGCGAAGCTTGCACTTGCTTGTGCTGACGCTGCCAGGCTGGAATGCAGAGAATGTTGAGCGTTGGCTCGCGCTGAGATTTTCAGGCGCGTGGTGGAGCGCACGCGTCAACTCGCGTAGATGAAAGTACAGAGAAAAGTATTAAAATGAAAATAATCTCACCGCTTGATGTGAAGAAAGCGGGATTTTCACCAGCGTGGCATCAATTCGATAATGAAGGCTCGGCAGGCACAGAGAAGAGAATTCAGCATTTCATGTTCACAACGGTAATCATGGTCCGGGGATACCGGGGCTGCAGGCTCAGGAATCGCGTAGGTTCGTTCACACCAAGTCGCCAGTGAAGTATCCAAGAAGGAGGGAAACTGACAGTTCTCTATTTTGTGGTAAATAAGGATTTATTGAAGAAGCGAGATCCATAGATGAAGAGCCCACGCCAACCGCTGCACTGGAATCACCGGAATGCCTAGGCACAGGATTCCACATTCCAGAGCATGCGGCGAGGCGAGCTCAGCAGACAGCACGAGGATACAACAGTATGCTCATAAGGACAAGTGGAAGTGCATCAGGCCAGCTCAAGGATGTCGATGAACAAACTTTGGCAAGTCGGGACTTAATGGTGCTGTTGATTTGCTCCACAATCCCTGAAGCTTCTGGTCGATAGCTACAGTGCAGCTTCTGGTCTATACTTAGGGCTGAACATAGCATTTTTACTATTTCGCTGTTGAAATGTGTTCCTCTATCTGATTCCAAAGAGGCCGGCACCCCGAACCGCGGTATCAGTTCTCTAAGCAATAGCTTTGCTACTGTAAGTGTGTCGCACCTACGTGTGGGGTAAGCCTCAACCCATCTGGGAAATATACAGACAATCACTAGGACGTATCTGAGGCGATTGCACTTGGGCATTTCAATAAAATCTAATTGCATTCTATTGAATGGCCCCCCCTTTTCTCCCTGTGTGGCTCAATGTAACTGGTGTTCTCTTTCCTACATTCAGTTGCTGACAGATCACACAACGCTGACATACTGCTTCTGCCGCTACTCTAAACTTCGGGTTGTACCACGTTTGTCTGAATACCCTTACCATGGCATCTCTACCTATGTGTGCTGGTCCATGCAATCTCCTTGCCATTGGACTAACGAGTTCGTTCGGTAACACTGCCCTCCCATCTGCAGAGATCCAAAAATCCATCTCACTCTTGGTACAACCAGCTGTCTCCCATGCCTTTTTCTCAAAATCAGGTGCATTATCTTGGATACACTTCAACTCATCCCAAGTGTCTACAGTTTCCAACAACATAGTTAATTCAGTCCTTTCCTGTATTCCCCCCACTTCTACCTCCGTGAAGGAATACCCTTGTTCCGCACAGTAACGTGCGACTTCATCAGCATACCTATTGCCTTGTGACACAAAATCAGTATTCTTGGTATGAGCGGTACATTTAACAACTGCGATAGCTGCTGGACCTTGTAGTGCTTCCAACAATAATCTCACAAACTCTCCATTCCTAATAGGAGAACCTGAGGAGGTCATGTAACCTCTTTGAGACCATAACTGCCCATAGTCATGAACTACCCCGAAACCATACTGGCTATCGGTGTAAATGGTGACTCGAATTTTATTAACTGCTAAACAGGCACGGTTCAAAGCAATGATTTCAGCTACCTGAGCGGAATGTACTCCTTCCAGGCAGGCGGCTTCTACAACTCCGGTAATGGTACAAACGGCATATGCTGCTCTCAGCTGACCAATATCGTCTCTTACGCATGAGCCATCAACAAAGAATATCTCATCGGGGTCGGTCAATGGCTCATCTACGATATCTGGTCTTGGTTTGGTGCATAGTTCAGTCACATCAAGGCAGTCATGATCTGTACATACATCATCATCAATGTCATTTGGAAGTGGCATCAAAGTGGCAGGATTCAAAACAGAGCATCTCTTTAGGGTCACGTTCTCGGCAGCCAAAATGACTTGCTCATAGCGCGTGAGCCTGCTATTCGTCAGATGCTGTGTCTTGGTCCTGGTCATTAACAATTCAACGGAATGCGGTACATACACCACTAACTGGTGTCCCATCACTATATTCTCACACCTTCCAATGCTGACACCCGTTGCAGCAACGGATTTGAGACATCCGGGCAACGCTGCGGCTACTGGATCTAAGGTAGCCGAGAAATATGCAACTGGTCTACGGGCATTTCCGTGTATCTGGGCCAAAACTGACAAAGCACAACCTTCCCTTTCACAACAGTAAAGTAAGAATGGTTTTTCATCATCAGGCATTCCTAAAGCCGGGGCACGACACAAGTCCTCCCTCAGCTGTAGAAACGCCATCAAACAATCTTTGTCCCATGGTACCGGATCGCTCACCCCCTTGTGCGTCAGTCTTTGCAAAGGTTTTGCCTTCAGTGAAAAGTTGGCTATCCACTGCCGGCAATAACCGACCATTCCTAGGAACATCCTGACTTCTCTTTGCGTTGTAGGCGAATTCATTTTCATGATCGCCTCTATTCTGTCTGGTGACACCTTCCGCTTTCCCTTCTCGATCCGGTGGCCCAAGTATTGCACTTCTGTCAAACAATACTGCAATTTGCTTGGAGACACCTTGTGTCCGTTTTCTGCCAAGTGATTTAATAGAGTGATGGTGTCTATTTTGCAAGCTTCCTCAGTTTCTGACGCCACAAGCAGGTCGTCTATGTACTGAACCAGAACCGAGTTCATGGGTAGTACTAGACTCTCAAGATTTTTCTTCAACAGCTGGTTAAAAATCGATGGGCTTTCTGTATACCCCTGGGGAATACGACACCATGTTAAAACGCGATTTTCCAGCTTAAAAGCGAAAAGATATTGGCTTTCCTCATCTAAGGGAATTGAAAAGAAGGCCTGGCACAGGTCTCTCACCGTGAACCATTCAGCTTGGAATGGTATCTGAAACAGTATCACTGATGGATTCGGTACCACTGGACAACATGAAACAACTATATTATTAATCTTTCGAAGATCTTGCACTATTCGGTATTTCCCACTAGGCTGCTGCAAACCCATAATCGGGGAGTTACATGGGCTTCCCACGATTTCCTTCAGTATTCCCTGTTTAATCATGGATTCGATCACAGGCTTTATTCCTGCGATCGTCTCCGGTGTCAACTTGCATTGGGGCGTTCTTGGATACTCAGCATTTGGTTTTACCATGATCTTTACTGGCTCTACCCCTTTGATCAGTCCTATTTCTTCTCCAGAGAAATCCCACACCTCAGCTGACACCGCACCTCTCAAGTCCCATGGAAGCTCCTCCACCGTCAAGGTAGGATATAGCTCCATGCATACCTGTGAGTTTGCAACCTTAAAATCGGCATCATCATCGTTAGTTTGCACTTCTACTCCTTGAGGTGTGCAATATATCGTACAATTTAGTTTACATAACAGATCTCTTCCTAACAGACACACAGGACTGGAATCGCAAATCACAAACTGGTGCTCATCACTGTACTTCCCTATTTTTACCGACACTGGTTCTGTCAGAGGATTCGTCATTCTCCTATTCGCGACTCCTACCACCTGGATCGTCTCCCCTGACATTGGTAGACCTGGGACCACCGCTGATCTCAGAGTGGATCGAGTGGCCCCCGTGTCCACCAGAAAGGTCGTAGGACACCCTGCTACTTCAGCCTCCACGTATGGTCCCCTCTGGTCTACCTCTAAGGCGGCCCCTAGGGTGCAGTCTTCTTCTCTATTCACTCGCTGTCCCGTAAGGGGATCAACGTAGTAGCATTCCTCTCCTCCTACGAACAGTGGCAGTTCTCTATAGGTTTTTCCCCCGTTCGCAATACGAGGTGGTTGAGGGAACTGGGCTCGAGGAGTCTGAGTCCCCCCTTTGATAAACTTTCCCTTCGGTATCGCTGTTCCCTTCACCAGACTGCTCTGGACATCGTCTTCCTCCGGTTCTAATTCCCCCGTCTCGACATTATAGGGACACTCGCGTTTCCAATGTCCCACCTCGTTACACTGGTGGCACCTAGTCGTCTTTTTCAGTGTTGCGATATCTATCCTAGGTCTCTGTTTCTCCTCATCGTCTTTACTTTGATTATTCTGTTTTTTCCCTAGGGTTCCTGTTCCCTGTTGCCGCTGTCCACCCTTTCCAGCTGACTGCATCTGTACCAACATCAGTTTCTCCTTAAGTTTCTTTGCTTTCGAGTCTATTTCATCGCTGCAGTACCTTGCATATCTCAGGATTTCATCTAAGGGTTTGTTTTGCCAACAAATTAAATGTTGCTGAATCATCAAGCTAATATCAGGTCTCAACCCCAGAACGAACTTTGACACAAACTGTCCTATGTCTTTAGGATCCATCACATCCAACCCACTGTACTGTTTGAACGCTTTCAGCAATCTCTCATAATACTCATGGACAGTCTCTTTAGGTTCCTGAGTGGTTCGATCTATCTTAACCCAGTCTATGTCCTGCAACGGCACCTTCTCTTTCAACCATGCCATTACCCTCTCATACTTCTCCATGACTTTCTCTGATGGCCCATTCGTCTGGGCATCTCTATCTGGTTCAGAGATGGGCCATTCAACACTAAGCTTACATGCCGTCCACAAATCCCCTGGTACTACAATGTCAAACAGGGTGTTCAAATCGACCCACAGCACTTTGGAGATCTTCACGAACCTCTCTACCTGTTTGTACCACTCCATGGGATTTTCCCTCAGCTTAGGGAAGGAATTGGTAAATGCCGCTAAATCCCCCCTACTCCAGGGCACATGCACGTAATTTCCATTCGCGATTTCTCGCAAAGGGAAAGCTTCCATTCGCGGTGGCCCTCCCTCTGGGGACATTCCAATTGTACTCCTTCTGACGGTCCCCCTCTTGGACCATCTTTCCTCCCATTTATCCAAATCCCTCCACGTTCTTATACCCAGGATCAGTTCCTTTATGTGTATTTTCAACCCAATCGTCCTCCGTTCATCTAGGTCCTGATCCGTGCAATTCAGCCTATGGTTACCCTGTAAGGCTTTTGTTCTTGATAAATCTATCATATACCTGGATGCCAACTCGGATAATTTTTCATGTACTGACCTTGCCTTTCGAGTAACATCTTTTGCCATAAACAGTACCTCATCTTGTTCATACAAGTCGATCCTTTCCATTGGCAATGTGCCGTCTATTATTTCATCTAGATCTGATTTTAGACTGGTTACATCAAGTCTTTTTGCCTTTACCTCAGCTCTCAGTACCTCACTCCTAGGTGGTCCGTTTACATCCCTCTCGTCCCAACTCCGAGTCCTACGTCTAGGCACAGGTGAGCTATGAGGAGTCCTCCTTTGTTCCCTTTGTTCCCATCTTTCTAAGTCCCATGCTCTTCCATCTTCCCTAGGTGTATGGTGGAACAATGTTCTATTTCCCACCACCCCATTCTGTTTCTTCGGCTCTGTCTCTCTAGATGCGAGATAGGATCCCCCGTTATGTTCTAAGTCACCGCAAGTCCCTTGCTGTCTGGTGTCACTCTGTAAACGATAAGGTCCCTCACAGCTCTCCATGTTCCCGCGATCCCGTCCGTGATCACTGGACATATGGTGAGACCCTTCGTGACTCCCCATACTCCTGCGACTCCAATGTTGCACATTTTCGCCCGGCGTATGGTGAGTGCACCTGTAACTATTTCTGTACTCCTGTGTCCTTCTTTCTCCCTCACTAAGGATGGGGCGAGGCACCCCCCCACATCCTGCACTCTTGTCTTCACACATTTGTCTATTGCCACGGATGGTATGGCAAGTATCTCTTTTGCTTTCTTGACTCCCTCCATCCCACTCCTGACTGCTTTCGCCAGCTCCGCAGTGAGAGAGGATCCTGTTATCTTGGCCTCTCCATTCGGCTTCCGTTTCTATTCTTTTATTCTGAGTCTCTACGGCAGCATCCCATTCTTTCAAGTACTCCCTTAACTCCTTAAAGGATTTCGGTCGCGGTCCCCTCAGATCCATCTGTCCTCTCTGACCCCCCTGTTCTATTAAGGGATCCGTTACTGAATCCAATGGGGTACTCCGACCCCTTGGTCCTAGCAACTGCCTTTGGGAATTTATCGTATTGTTCCTACTTTCCATCTCTGCTCTTTCTCTGTCCCAACGTGCCTGTTCCTCCTCCTGTGCTCTCTCTGGGTTGTAGATTGACACTACAGGGCCTATGGTAACAGGTACTTGTAGAGCATCCGGCAGTTGATACGACCTTGCACACTCCGTTTCCTGCACTTTCTGTACCACAAACCTTCCGACTACTCTCTGCACTGGACTAGGTTGAGGTATTTCCTCGCCTTTCTTAGGCTCCCAATCTCATATGGGGAGCGGTCTATATTCCCCTAGTCCGGCTCCGTCCCCCTGCTGTAGTTCGGGACGTTCGGCCTCTCTATTGTACGGAGGTGGTCTGTCTAATAATAACCTATTTATCAGACTATCATCCGTCTCGCTCTCATCATCCTCCTCTGGAGGCTTCTTTTCTCCTGTGACTTCTATCACTGGGTACACTTTATCTGCCTCTATTCTCTGCACCCTCCACTTTTTAGCTTCATCATCTCATTTGGCATCCTGCACTGCTCTTACCGATCGTTTCACTCTTTCTTGGCGTCTGTTCAGGCTTCGGTCGTACGCCGCCCTGAACCATGCGTTGAGGGCTTCGAACTGTGTTGGCCTGGGTAGAGGTCTCGTTGCGAGCATTACTGCTTTCAGCTGATTTAATGCTTCTAACCTAAACGTCCCGTATCTCGGGAACGTCAGTTCCTCATTTCCCTCTGTTATCTTGCTCCACTCGGAGATCCACAGTGTGGTGTGTAACCCAACATTCACAGCCATATAATGGGCTGGTGTACCCTCCGGCGGGGCCTCTTCCCCAGCATACGAATTTCCCCTGTCTCTCTTAAAGATCGCCCTTAGACATTTAAAACACTTCATTTTCAAGGCTCTATGATTTCCTTAATTTCTCTTCCTTATTTACTTCCCGATGGCGAACCACCAATCTCTGCGCGGCTCTCGCTGACCAGCCTATCCCAGCCCGGTTCTTCACCAACCAGCCTATCCCAGCGCGGCTCGCTCTGACGTCACTCGTCCCCTTTGCAGCAGTTCCCCTCCTTTCTCAGCTCGTCTCCCGGTCTTGCATGCGTCCCATTCCTACACCGAAAAATGACTACTTCCGACCAAGCGATCACTTTTCTTGACTGTACGTCCACAGTCTAACTGTAATTGTCACCTCAACTGACGAAGTCTTTCGCAGACGTTCAGACAATCGCCTTAACTGATAGGTTGCTTACACACAGTAAACGTCCGACCAGCGTCCGTTACTCATACACTCACTCTTACGTTCCCCCTATCACGGGCCTACGGGCGATCAATGGTACCTCATGACCCCCTTCACAATGGTAGACAATTACTCTGGATGTCCGATACACCCGAACCACTTAAGCCCTTCTCTGGACTTAAGATTTTCACCGGTTGCGCGCGCTCACAACCGTCTCACAATCACACTACAGGCATTCAACTCCGCTTGACATTACAACACAGGTACAACACAAAACACCGCAATCTGGCAACGCATGACCCTTATACTCACTCTCGACCGACTCTGCTGCTTTTTCTCTCTCGCACCGTCAGCACCTTCTTCGGCAGGTAGCTCTTCTTCTGGTCGTCGATGACTAGGGGCCTTGGGGTAATCTAGACCTAACCTAGGTTGCCTTCCTCAAGAAGCCAACCATCTTTCTCTGCTACCAACTGCGGGAATGAGATTTTGATTGATTATCTGATCACCTTGATACCTATCTCACTTGAGTCCCTTTTTGGATCGATTATTGACTGTCATTGAGTAAAAGACAAACCGACATAGGTTAAATTATCCCCATAGACTGACGCAACTTCTAAAGAACCACTTACGACTGGAAAGGTTTAAAGGTTTATTATATAACCAAAATCAGTTGCAAGTACAAACACCTCAATATAAGGTTCAACAGGTATACAGGTACAAGAAGGAACATGAATTCTCTAAGGAACCTCAATCTACAGAAGAAAACAATCAAAACCAATTCGAAAATCAATAAGTTGAATATCATTGACACAAGGTGAATCTGAAGTGTCATTTACAGAAAGAAAATGAAACAGGTTAAGCTGTCCCTACACTATGCTAGATGACATCCCTACTCAGCAAGTTCTTTACCTAAAAAGGTGTCAGCAGTTGGACTTCCGAAGAAGCTCAAACTCTTTTAGTCTCAGATGGAAAGTACCCTTTCTGCCTACCCATCCGCTCTCTAAGGGTCCTCAGGCCATCTGCTCTACCTTTTCCCCGGGGTGCTGTCCCTAATAGAAAATCACAGTATGGGTGAAACGCCCCTTTGAGACGCCCACCACGTATACATTTCACGTGGTCTTGCTTCTGTTTTTTTCCATAGTTTTGTTTCTTTGAGTCGTCTGTTAAGTTGACCTTGCTTCCCAGGCGCCGTCTCCATCGTGCTGGTACCCCCATGACATTCCGGTCGACTCCTCCGGACCCGAGCCTATCTCCTCTAACAGAGCTCTATTCATCAAGCTTGTGATTGGTACCCCCCTCGCACCTGGAAACAGACACTTCGAAACAGGGCCCCAAATTCCAGGCTCCCCTTATCTTACTAGGCCGTAAAACTTCGACCAGCATTGGCAATTTAATTTAACGAGACTTTTGACTCTTGGCTCACACGTGCAGATCAAAGCTTTCCCACTATCTCTCCAAGCCCACTAAATTATATGCAGTAGTCTGCACTCTGTGAACTCTTATTTCTTCAGTTTTAAAATAATATGTTAACACACCACTCTAAAATTATACAGTACACTTCTATAAAAATATTGCCTTTAACACACATATATAAGTAAGCAAATCATTGAATAATATCGAATCCATGCTACATGAAAGATACAATGGTATATTTCGTTCTTACACAGTGCCATGTGGCCTGCACGTTTCTTCATCTTACATTTCATCTCTTTCTCCGTTTAGTAACTACATACATGGAATCTGTTTAACACGTCTAATGTTCCTAAGCATTTCCACACATTTCTACATTAGCCCACTCTGTATACGGGCTTTTCTAATTCTAATAAACACTCCAGAGTAAATACAGATACATTTTCTCACTCCTTAAGTTACATAAGCCAACTTTACGCCACAGGCTTGTAAATATGATGCAGACATAATTTTCATTCAAATTGCGCTCTCTCACAGCCAAGACACACCTTGTTGCTTGGTGGTAGTGTGTGCGGGCCAGTGAGAGTCCCCAGGGCTGTGAAGAACCTTGTATCCCGTGAAAGCGCTACCAATGATTGACAGCCCTGCGCGCGGCACTGGCGCTGCCTCTTCTTGAAAATGCTTGCTGGGTTGGGGGTGTGACACGCGTTGCGCTCTCTCTTTCGGAGTTTTGGCACGTGTCGGGGCAACAACCCTGGACAACTGCAATGAGGCACAGGGTTGGAGGCACAAGATGGCCGTGGAAGACCGGGCTTCCCGACCTGTGCATCTGGACATAGGAAAGTGCTCGGCTGAGGGGTAGATCGGGCAAGATGAGCAGGGTCCTGTGCTAGAGCTCGGACTCTTCGCACGCCCTCCTTTTGTGTCCTTTAACTGAACATCTGGGCACCTCACGCACCACGCTGCTGGTCATCAACAACCCCAATGCTGAACCGGTGGATGTTCAGGTGGAGCATGTACCAGAGGAGCGAGGCTTCAGTGTGGAAGAGCGCAGGTAAGAGCTCACCATCACAACGCCGGGCGGTGCTGTGCACGGTACGTCCTTGCTGCACTTCTTGCTGTCACAGGACGACTCCCCAACTGGTTCTCGGCACTCCAACACACACTTCTGGGGTGCTGCCTCACTGTTTTGAAACTCGCTAACAGCAGAACAGAGAGCAATACCCACTCCAGCATCCTTCCAAGAACAAAAAATCCCATCTATTGGAGCTGTGTTTATCTGCCTTTCACTGCCAAATTCTAATACTTGGGGCTCTTCTCTTCTCCTCCAATGAATGCCTGCCTGTCGATTGTTACTTACAGATTCAGAAGTTGTCCTTTTGATTGTGCTTAATGATAAAAACTGGTCACCATGTTAATCTATCCTAGAATGATGATATTGTTCACTGTATACTTCATTGGTCCATGTATAACTTTTGGTGCTTTGCGCTATATAAAAATTGTCAAATACATTACTAAATCTTTTAAGTGCTATATGAATGCAAACCTTTCTTCCCCTTTTATCCCTCCGCTATCCTTCTCACTCCAAATAACTGACTAATATCCACCAGTGAAATTACTTTTTACATTTCACCATATTAATTCACCACTAATCCTTTCTGGACATCCGGAGTAGCGTGCTTTAACACCCCATCAGGGGTAACAAGCACTATATAAATACAAACTGTTTCCCTCCTCTATCCTTCTGCTCTCATTCCAAATCCAAATAACTGACTAACCTATCCACCTCTTAAAATATACTTGCATGTTTCACTATACTAATTCAACACTAATCCTCTATGGGTCCCGGAGTAGCGTGCTACTTGCCGGAAAAGCACTTTGACACCTTGTCAGGGGTAGTAAGTGCTATATAAATGCAATTACAATCACAATCCCTTACCATGGATACCGTCAGATGCCTCTCGTATCCCTGCCAAAGAGACCCTTACTTAAGCGGCTCTCTTCCTCGCACTCTGTCATTGCTAGATTCCCTTCTCCAAGAGTCATCCTCCTCTTCCTACGTCCCCTACTGTTTGTCAGTTCTAGTGTTGATCCATGCTTGAAATGGTCCACAAAGTGATGAATGAAATGCTTGAATTAATCCAGTCACTCGTTTTTTTGCTCACTGTGCCACCTCAGTTTTGACCCGGCCATATGCAAAACATGTTTCGCACTGATCCTCATGGGAAAAGTCCAGCCCAAACTGCCTGGCCAGGTCCTCCCTGATCCGGAACCCAAGCAACCCAGGAGGAGTCTCGGCCTAGTTAGTGCTCTTCAGCCAAGTATTGTGTGGTTCGAGTGAGCCTGGGATGAGCATCACACCAGCAGTTAGACAAACTGAACACATGAAGCTCTTTGATATTGTTCAATGTCAGTTAGCCCCCAGATTTTGGTAGAGATGCATATTTTTCTGGAACAGTGTCAAAATATGTTTAAAATGATTCTCAGTTTCTTTTTACATATCCAGAGTATGTATATTTATATGTTTTGGTAAACATACACTACTGTCTCTGGGGGCCAAGAAACTTCATAAATAATATTGTAAAGTGTAAAATATTGGGTTATTAGTTGAGAGCAGTGAAAGCCACAAAAGGCAATAAATACATTTGTGATTACCCCACTGGTAGATTGTCATAAAAGCCATCAGGCTTAACTTGAAAGCAATGTGTAAAATAATTATGCAGCACTTCAGCAGTGATAAAGTGAAACACAATTCCAAATCAATTTACAACATGGAGCGAATTTGAATTAATAAAATGACCAATTAGCAGAACCTAAGATGGGTCTCAGGTTCCCATGGCAAAGTCACATTGAGGACTGGTCTTAAAAATGAGTAGCATTAAGGCAGGTGCCCAGTTAACTCTCTCCCACTATCTGTATATTGAATAGAATGTATATTTGTCCTTAAAAAAAATTCTGATGACTATTTCTGCATAATTTGAGACTTGCTACTTTGGGCTGGTTTTGGGGCTGGAACTGGTCTTGGTTGGGCTGGATTTGGGCATATATTTGAGCAGCTTTGGGCTTGGGATGGGTCTCAAAATCTTGCAACACTGCATACAGCATCACTGAGGCCTCCTGTGCGTGAGCTAAAGTATGTGAGGCACCGCAGGCCCTTTACACGTGCCGGGCAACAGGGAGGCAAGTCCCCACTAAGGTTTGAGCCACATCGGGGCTCCTTCATGCCGGTCACAACTGCCGGGTAGCACTGCAGATTCAGGTGCGGGGATTTCACACCGTGCTGGTGCGGCTTCGGTTTTCTTTTTAAGCTAGCCCCGGCCAGGGCTGCCGAATACAAGGCCCTCAATGCTGCCAGGGCACAGATGGGTCATGTCAGCCGCTCTGTGCATGTCTCTGCTGGGGGAAACAGCAGTGGGCCAATCCGCGCTCTTCTCCCCTGTGGGTGGGGCATCAGCAGGATCCCAGGGCTGCTGAAGCAACCAGCAGGCACCTCAAACACGGTGCTGTGGACGCGCACCACACCGCGACCGGTCGGTACAGAGGTAGGCGGCCGCTCTTGCTTACAGGCCTCACTGGGATTTGCCTGTGGCTATCACTTCATTGGGAGGGCGCTCCTCACCCCTCCCACTGGAACAGATAGTGGCATGCAGGGGTAGCTTGCTGGTGTCTCCCAGGTAGGGTTATGACGGTGTGGGTCCGGTCCTACCTGGAGGGGTCTGGACACTTGATTCTCTGCATTCCGCCGATAACAATATCCACCCTACTCTCTCTCCGAAGCAGTCTCTTTCTTCTCCCCCCTCAACAACAGAGGGCTACAGCCACAGTGCTGAGCCCAATCTCCTCCTCGGGGCAGTTGGTAGTGGCGGCGCAATATTACATGTGTCCTCTCCTTTCACGGCGGATGACCACTCATTAATGCAAATGCATGTAAAGTAGTGGGCTCTATGCCCACGTACTTTGGAAATAAGTATGACACAAATGCATGGTATATGATACTTAGAACTAGCCATGAGCACGAGCAGTTGGGCTCTTTTATTGTCGGGGTCACCTGACCAGTGATGCCTGTGTTGGATCGGTGTGGGGTGGGTGTATGGGCAAGTCCTCGTGGGAGTGGCTGGGAAAACACTGGCCGGTGTCCAGCAGGACACAAAATCGACCACACCATTGTTTACCCAAAATGCAGTATAGCCAAACAAACTCTGCGCTGGGTGTTTTACAAAGGGACTGCACAGAGAGCAACAAAAAAAAAAAACAGTTAAGTTTATTCTATAGTACCAGTCTGTGTGTAGTGGAAAACAAAATTGGGCATTTATCAGGAAAGTACTGTGGGAACTTGTGACTAAAACTAGGTTTCCATATGAGAGCCTCACATGTTTACGCCTCTTTTTCCATTTCACTTCCTTGGAGTTGTGCAACCTCCTCTTTGGATGTAGAGACGCACAGCTTTCCCCTCCCACTCGCCAGCGTAGGCAGGCCCCGGGCCAATGCACATTTGCAGAACACCGCATTTTTCATTGCCAGATGCACAGCTTTGGAAAATACTTGGATTAACTGTACATTTCCTGACGCTCGCATTCCAAAAGGTAGGCAAGAAGTGACATTTTAAACCTGCTAGAAGACAATTAAGACCCTGTCACAATATAAATCTTAAGCTAAACAGAAGGACAGGAATGCTAAATAGAAACTTGACTTGTATTATTTATATAACATATATAACTCTATAAGCTCTCTAAGGGGAGAAGAGTAGTGACACTCAGTGATACTTTTACTCGATGTTTTCTGCAGCTGCAGCTGTGATGCATAAGACCTAAAGAGTATTTGTAGAGCACACTTTACATAGCATGTATCTAGACGTTGTTCAGGTCTGAGATGACTGGATGAAGGTGGTGTTAAGAGTGAAAAGTAGTTAGGCAAACAGATGTAGTTTTTGTTGAACTTTGTGAAAGAGGGTGCCAATTATAAATTTACTGGGCGTGCCTCCTTGAATGAAAGTGTGTGCCCCCCTCGCCCTTTCGCCACAAGCGCTCGATCGCGGGCAGCAGGTAAGGTGGGGGCGGAATGCTGCCCTTTTTGAAAGGCCAACGCCCCCTGCAGTCCTCGAGATGATGTAATCTGTAATATAGGTGCTGTGAAGCCGTTTCACATTTAACAGGGTGCATAGACATTTAAAGTGGTCTGGTCCTCAACACACATCCTATGAATTCTCTGTCTGTCTGTCAAGGTGCTATTGTACTGCCTTATGCCAAGAGCTACACTAACACCCTCGTTGTGGGCCAAGGTACATTTCTGCATCAGTTTCATACGGATGCTCATGCACAGTGGTGTTGCATAGTCTAATCTTGGAGTGACTCCTGAGGTCATCCCTAAGCTTCTAAGAGTTGGTGGAATGGGTTGGGTTACTTTTCTCTTTGACAACAGTAAGCAGAACCTGTTACTTGCTGAGGAGGTCACCAAGGTTCACATCTAAAGGCAAGAATCTAAGAGGCCAGAGACCCCATAGAGAGAACAATGTAACAGGCTATTGAATATTTCACCATACACTTTGCTACATAGTTCAAAATGAGAGCTACAACATTTATTTTTATATTTGTGATAGGGATATTTGGAATAAAATAATAGAATTATTTCACTAGCCCGCAGATGGGTATTCATTCACTGAGCTCTCACACTAGCTCTATTGGATACATCAGAGGGGTACTCTACATGTTTATTATTAAATAGACTTTTATTAAGTGGTTTGAGTTCCTAGAGCAACAAAGTGACCTACTTTGTAAGCTACATAATGTGCTTGTATTTGTTTTTCTCCTCGTGTCGAAATCTGCCTGTGGTCTTGATGTTGCCACTGAGACTGTCCTTTCTGGGGTGGCCTGCTGCTGTTGTCATTCGGTCTTTTGTGTTCAGTCTGGATGGCTCTGTGAGGCCACAGAAGCACCTTCCCTTTCATTGCTTCCAACATGGATTGACAAAGAACAACATGGAAGTGAGGTTTAACACTGTAATGAGGGGCAGATGTTCATAAAAGATGGTTCACGTCAGAGCCTTCTGTCATATAGTGAAGTATAAAATATCATCCAGATGACATAATCTAGTGGAAAATAGCATCATGGCGACGTCATAAAGTGGCCAACATTTTTTAAGGAGAAACCCTTTTATGTAAAGGGAGGGGTTAGGTACTCTAAAACAAAAATAAGGGTTCCCTTTTCATGTACGTTCAGTAAAGAGACTTAGGTCTCTAGGGGGTTCAAACATGGACGTTTCCATGCAGCTACCCACACTTTTTGATGCAAAAATATCTACTAAAAATTAGAGCGTTTTGCTGTAAAATAACGCCTTTTGAAACCAGGTGTTAAAAAGAGAAATGTTGTCCTTTCTCCTTTCTTTTCCAACCTTGCATGTGTGCTGCACTGTACAGCACACATACAAAGTAGGAGAAGTTCTGGGGTCTAGGTATAGCTAGACTCATGCACACACCCTTGCACTATAGCCCAAAGGTGTGTGCATGGTGCATGGCAGCAAAATTCTGTCTCAGCGCTAGGGAGAGGAGAGAGAGTCGTTTTTTAAAAAAATATATTTTTATTGAAGTCCTTTATTAACATTTCTGATTGACATCGCATAATAAATTCATCAAGAAAAATACAAAAGAAAAACAAAAGTAATCAGGCCTTTAAATACAGTAATTAATAACAGATGAGTACACTTCTCAGTATCCCTCCTAAATTTCAATCAAAATAAGATCCCCAAATTTTGTTAAATCTTCTTAACCCCCCTACTCGCAAAGCATACGTTTGTTCACTTTTCTTAACTCTCCTCATTTTCTGTAACCATTCATGCATGGGTGGGATCTGTTCTTATCGCCATTGCTGTAAAAACAAACATCTGGCCACTGCCATTGCAATGTAGACCAATTTAGCTAGCTGGTCGGAGAGCTTAAGATCGAAATCAAAAGCATATAGCATCAATTTTACATTCACTGAAATCAAAATATTATAATAAGTCTGAAAAAAAGCAAATATTGAATCCCAAACTACCCCAATTCGTAGACAGTGGACCATTACATGAGACCAATTAGCCGGGGAGTGATGTAAGCACCTAAAACAATTTGCTGGATAATTAGCGTACATTTTAGAAATGGCAGCGGGTGTCCGGTACAGCAACCATTTACCAAAAAATAACATTCTACGCCAATTGGCGCCCCGGAGCGCGCTACATTTAAATTTATTAATAGTTGTCCAGGTATTCAATGACAATGAATGGTTTTCCTGCTCCTTCCATTTTTTGATAGCTTTTTGACTTAAATCCATCTCCCTAACCTGCGCTAAACACCGCTTCCAATCCCCAGGTTTTCTATCATGCTTGTTCACGAGAAGATCATTAATAACTTGACTTGCTTGGTTCAAGTGTGTAATGTCCAGTTGTACCAAAAATGTATATACCATATTGTAGGACCCTAACAGCATAAAATTCCTATAGTCAAATGTGACATTTCTATCGGGGTTATCCATAATCCATTTCTCAAAAAATCTATAACCTTAACAAAACCTGCCCCGGCCCAATTTTCAGCTAGGTATGTCCCTTGGGTAATCCCCAATACTGGTAATATGCTAGCCAGTAAAGTTGTTGCATTAATGGGGGGAAGTGAGTATCTTTTAAACAAGGCGCAACGTTTAAAAAAAACATAGTAGTGTCTTATAGCGAACTAATTTGGGAGATTTAATTACCTGCAGAGGGGGAGGTATCTGAATTTCAGTGCACATTAAATCAAAAAAGAAATTTATGAATACATTTTTACTTTGGGTTTGACCTTAAATCTTGATAGATACTGTGCGAAGTATGCATTATAGTAGTCCCTAAGATTTGGTAGGGCGAGGCCTCCCTGATCCACCTCCTTATATAGGATGCCTATTGCAACACGGAGTGTCTTCTTTGCCCAACTAAAAGCCAAAAAACATAGATTCTTCTCTCGAAAAAAGGTCCCTGGAAAAAAGCATGAAATAGTAGAAAACAGAAAATTAAATAAAGGAAGAACAGACATTTTTATCAGAGCGACACGACCGAGAATTGTCAGAGGAAGTGAATTCCATCGGGCAAACATTACCCAGATCTTTTGAAGAAGGGGATCAAAATTTAGCCCATACAAGTCTTTGATTGATGCTGAAAAGAAGACTTCAAGATATATCTTAGGCTTAGTATTAATGCAGCTACATATATAGGGGTGCAGTTACGGATCCCCACCCCACATACCAAGATTTCCGTTTTCTTTTTGTTAATGCGATATCCCACCAGGGCCTCAAATTCCTCAAAAATTTGAAATACTCTGGCTTGGGTGCGAATTTCTTGTTTAATTAGAAGTATAATATCATCCGCGTATAATTCAACCTTAGCCATTAATGGAATCGGGGGAAGAATATCCGCACAGTTCCTCAATGTGACTGCCAATGGTTAGATAAAAAACGCGAAGAGGACAGGCAATAGTGGCCAGCCCTGCCTTGTGCCACGCTTAACTAAGACTGACCCAACCTTTGCCGTATTTATAATAACATTGGCTTTGGCACCAATATAAATAATTCAAATTAAGGTTATAATTTTGCCCGAAATACCAAAATGCTCCAAACTAATAAAAAGTGTCTCCCATACCACCAAATCAAAAGCTGCGTCTAATAACAAAACCAAAGCAGGGATCCCTTGTGTCTCAAAATAATCTAAAGCTTCAATCAAATAATGAGTATTTGTGATCAATTGCCTGCCGGCAATGAAACCATTCTGATCCGTGTGGATCAAATCTGTTGTGAATTGATTAAAACGTATTGAAAGAAGTTTTGTTGTAATTTTATAAGCAGTATTCAATAAGGGAATGGGCCGATAAGAATTTGGATCTTTAGCATCTTTCCCCTTCTTCGAAAAACTCACCACCGTACCCTCCTGAAAATAGTCCGGTTTCGAACCACCCTCCAACATAGAATTCAATAATTGTAAAAGTAAATCGGAAAAAGCCTGAAAAAATACTTTAAAAAATTCCGCAGGCAAGCCATCTGGGCCGCATGCCTTACCATTTGGGAGCTCTTTGACAACTAATTCTAATTCTTCCATGGAGAATGAGCTTGCCATTGTCGATTGCTCAGTTTGGGAGAGAGTGGGTAATGCATACTTTTGTAAAAATGTTATTAAGCATTGATGGTCTATGTTATGTTGCTGACTATAGATGTTATTGTAATGACTGAGCATTATCTTCCCTATTTCAACCGGATCTACTATGTCTGTATGGGTAAATGGGCACTTTAATCCTCTTATCAAATTAGCAGCAAGCTTGCTCTCTGACCTGTCAGGCTAGGAACTTCCCTGTGAAATTGCTTTCTTCATATGTTTTCTGGGAATGTCTACGGAAGATCTCCTCACTTTGGGCATAGTAATCTGCACTAAGTTCCCGTTTCGCCTCATCAAGTTGATGTTGAATGGCGCTAGATGGATTCAGATGTCTTAAATCGCTTAATACTTGTATTCTTTGTTCAAGCGAATTCTTCTTAAATCTAGCTGCTTTAAGTATTGCTGCATCCTTACCTATAACGAATCCGCGGATAAAAGCCTTTAAAGCATCCCAGACCATGTTGAGTGGGGCTAACTCAATATTCCGAGAAATAAAATCTCTAATCTCTGTTTTTAAAGAGTCGACCCATGCTTCATCATTCAGATATAGTTTGTTGAACACCAACGTTTAGGAGTTTTTACATTTTTTCCTAATACAAACTCGGTGACTAACATTGTGTGATCAGAGAACCCATTATGAAGAGTCCTCTGTTGATTAAAGTTGAGTTGTCTAGAAGCCAGAAAAAAATCAATTCGAGAGGAGGACATAAATCTCCCTGACCATCATGTAAATTCTTTTTTAGCAGGAAAATGTGTGCGCCATGGATCACAGAGGTTGAGCGTTGTTTTATAGTTCAGGATGGTTTTCAGCGATTTTGGTTTGGCTGTTTTCTTGATTGAGTGATAGAATCCATCACCACCAATGATGTCGTCTCCTATCACCGTCAAAAGGGATTGGAACAACTATTCATAGGCTCTAAAATTGTCTTCTACTGGTGCATAGAAGCTTACAAAGGTAATAGGTCTTTGTCTATTTTTAATTTTGCAAGTAGCCCAACACCAACGTCCTGAACCACCATCTTCAAAATGTATAATTTCCGCCTGGATATTCTTATTTAAAAATAATGCAACCCCCCTCTGAGACTCCGTAGCTGAAGAAAAGCCACGATACTAGGCCCATGCTCAAAACATTGGAAACTCAGCCAGTTTTAGCAATGAGATGTGTGTTTCCTGTAACAATATTACAGAGGGGTTTTCAGTTTTAATCCACATTTCTATGGCCCACATTTTATTTTTATTATTTAAGCCATTAACATTAAAAGAAACTATTTTCAAATACTCCCTACTAGACATCCAGAATAAATAACCAAATTTTCCACCCAACTCTCTCTTTTCACGTTTTTTAGTTGAACCTACCAAGAAAGAAATGATAAGACAGGAAAGCACAAACGACTTCATTTTGTTATTCCTTTTTCTCCCCCAACCGCCCTCTGACCCCTCCCCTCCCCCTCGTGCTCCACTACCTACCCGTGACTCCCACCCCGACCTGCGGCCCTTCCTTCCTCCCCCACACCAGCCACAGAACTCTACCCCCCAACACTTGGGTGTCCTGTTGTTACACCCCTTGGGCCCTGGAATCCCTCCTCCTCCTCCTCACCTCACCCCCCATGATGACCCCTGCATGGATACAGAGAAAATAAACGAGCAATTGCCTTCGGTACACCAAGTACTGTGCGCACCTGAAATCTTCTTCTAGTTTTGAGATAAACCTTCAGTTATAACAAAAAAGAGAGGAGAAGAGGAGAAGAGGAAAAAAGAAAAGAAAGGAAAGAGGAGAAGGAGAACACTTTGTGCTTAGCAAGACAGTAACTTTTTTCTCTCTTTACCCTACCAGGGAATTCTACCTCCTCTCTTCCTTCACTCTCTCCCTCCCCTCCCTCTCCCCCTCCTTCCACCTCCCCCCTTTTACCCTTTATGCCCATGAGAGATTTCCTTCAGTAAGTCTTGTGCTTCATCCAAGTCTGACAGCATATAGAATTTGCCCTTTGCCAGTACTTTCAGTTTAGATTGCTGAGCAATCATGGCCTGGGCACCGTTGGCTTTAAATAGATGGAGCATTTTCACGAACTCCTTCCTCCTACGTGCTGCAGCTGCGGACATATCGGAGAAAATCCGGCACTTAGTTGTCTCATTTACTGAGAATTGTCTTTGTTGAATTGCTTTAGATAGAATAGTTTCCTTTATCCGGGCATCTGAGAAATTTAGCAGAATTGTGCGAGGTAATGTGGAGTTAGGAAAGGGTTGGGCTGGCCCCCGGTGTGCTATGGTTATTGTTAAATCCCCTACATATTCTGGGATTACTTTCTGTTTTAAAAAGGAGGTCACCCTTTGCACCGTATTAGACCCCTCTACCCCCTCAGGAACCCCCACTATACGGAGGTTTGATCTTCTGGTATAATTTTCCAAATCGTCCAGTTTTATTTCCAATGCTCGTCTACTCTTATCCATCACTGTAACATATTTTTTAACCTCCATCATCTGATCTTCCAGGGTTGAGATTCGAGTCTCGGCTTCTTGAAGACCGAGTGGAAAGCTAGAGACTGAGTCCTCGATCTTCTCCAGTCGCTGATGGACTGAGGCCAGCTCTGTTTCTTGGAATCTTTTCAGCTCTCGAACCTCATCCAAAATTAAGTTCAGCATGTCCTTAACTGTCATCTGGATTTCACCTACGGACTCAGTATTATTATCTAAAATAGGGCTGAATGGGTCAATTAAACATGTAGAGAGGGTGTCCACAGCCGATGGTGAGGGTGACTTCTTTAATATAGATTGGGCAGTATTAAGATCAGTAGCGGTTTCAGATCCCAATCGATTACAGTCTTGTGATGTTATTGCCGTTGCTGAATCATCTTCCCTTTGTACTGTCAACAAAGATGTTTGTTCATCTTGATGAAGAATCAAAGCAGGCACTAAGATAGTGTTAGGCACAGGCTTGGACATTACAGGGGACTCAGAGAGACCAGAATTAGTAATGACTGATGTTTCTGGTAATTGGATAGATGCCAAAGGAGTTGCTGATTGAGAACCCCCTAAATTACCATCGATGTGTAGCAAATTTTGAGCTGGACTGCTTATCGAGTGTATACTGAAGTTTTTCACAAACAAGGGGAACTGTTTTGATCCTTTAAGCGAACCGGCCATTTTATCTTTTTTAACTTCGTTTTTAACTTTGTTTGGACCGTCATGGTCGGATTGAGTAGGATGCGCAGATTGAGCAGGTTGTAGAGTGTCCAGACCGATATTCAACCTCCTTGTTTCGGCCGGTACCGGACTTTCAACTGTGCCGGTTTGATTTAATTGTTCAGTGGAAGGTCCCTCTAGCTCATCTGTACTCTCAGAGGACTCCTTTTCAATCAGCTTGGTGGCATCCTTCGCTTCCCTAGCCTGCTGCCGACAAGCTTTTGCTTTAATCCGCGCGTTTAGTAGTTTGCCCATATTATCAAAATTTCAAAATTGCTCCTAGCGATACTAAAAGTTCTCTTCTCTACTCCTTGAAGTCAAATAAATTTCCACTTCTCCCCCCCCAAAAAAAATCCTCTTTATCTGTCAAGTGGATTAGGAGCCTTGGGTTTCCTTTCGTAAAGGAGAGGGGCCGTCTCCAATGCGGGCTAATTAGCTGCTGCTTTAAACAAAAAAAAAAACAGCAAAAAGCACCAACATTTTTTTAACGTTTTTTTTCCCTTTCTCCCTTCTCCTCTTTCTTATGTATCCGGTATCGCTGCATTAATTCCTTGTAAATAAGGCACATAGAATTCAGCAATGCACACAAACAACATTCAATACTTCCAGCTGCAGCCAGTAATACTATGCACAAAATGACCAATATAAACAAATTGGAATTAAATTGGACATTAACAAGTTAAATCCCTCCACAAAGGATGTTGCACAATAACCTAAGGGGAAACTAAGTCCTTATACCTACAACTTGCACTCCTAATATGTATGTGTTAATTTGAAAGACAAAGAGAAAGAAAGGGAATAGAAACATATGCATGTTATTATTGTAATCCTTTGCCAACAGAGAGTGCATAGAAAAGTCTGCTTCCCTTTGTTTGAACCCACATACACCTAGTCTGGTCACCTTATTTCCAAAGTACAATTTGCGTGCTGACAGACCCTAACCCTGGAAACCAGTAATATCTCAGTGCATATCTATCATATGTAGTTTTTCACAATAACAGGCATAAGGCCTACAGCCTTTTTCAGCTGTTTTCACAATTCAAAGGAATGGTACACAGCCTTTAGCAATACATTTTCCACAATTAAATCCATAAGTCTGCTGGCTTTTTCATCAACCTGAGTTCCCGCCTATGGAGAGTAAAATCAACATTTTAGGCAGACCTAAAACCGAGCAACATAGCCATTAACATTGTATCTCTATAGACAACACAACATTCGCAGGGTTGGACTGGAAACAAAAATAATTCCTGGTAAAAATGTTCAACCCTGCCCCCCTCCCCCCCGCCACTGTAAGTGGCTAGAATGCTCCAGATGTGAATGATCATACAGCCCACCCTGCACTGAAATGAGCCCCACAGCCTCATAGCCTATAAGAGAAATGCCAGAGTGGCAGAATGGCCAGTCCATCCCTGCACATTCCCTAAGCCAAAACATAAATATATGGCATATTAGCTTGTGCCCTCTCCATAGTGAGAGTATCCAGCCTTCTAGCCAAAGTAAATTTTTATAAAGCGAGCCCAAGCTCATGAAATGAGTTCACTCTTTGAGGGTTGCTTAGCAACACCACACACTGATTCATTTAGAACATGTTTCCTTGCTTACACTTTTTTAGGTCTTGCTACCAGAAAGTGCATGCTGTCTAGTTGCGAAAGACCTATTGTGGGCTTACCAAAAACTTACATTGGGCTTAGAGCCCACATTTGCTTACCATTGGTTGGCTTTATTGCCACTCACATTTGCCTTCCTCTTCTTCTCTTTATCCCTCTCCTGGAGCATAGCCTCTCTAATAGTCTTTTGGTCGGATGGCTTGTATCTTCCATTGTTCACATTTGGGGAACTCCTTTCTGATTTTTCTTTCAGCACTGCATGAGAGTGCATGTCTTGCTCCCAACCCACAAACCTTCTGTGTTGCTTTCTCTCGTGCGCTGCTCTCTCTTGTTTCCTTCTATCCCCACTCCCTCTGCTCTCTGTGTTGGTCTCTCCCTAGTCTACCACTTTGGACCTTCTCCCTGCAACCTACTGTAGTTTTATTTTATCCACTCCCATTGCTAGTAGGGGTGTGCTAATTTCATGTAATTTGCTTTTGTACAAAATGCAAATTCATTATTTAGTGCTATAGTTTGACATGAAATGCATTCTCGTGTCGATTTTGGACAGGAGGATTCATTTTGTGTAAAAAAATAGCACAAAAACATAAGTGCCAGAACGCACAGCCAATCACATTGCGGTGAATTGCCTTGTTGGCACACTCCATCGCCATAACTTTGCTGCAGTGTAATTATGAATAATGGCAGATTTTTGGGAACGCCACATAAAAGTGTAAAAGAAATTCCCCAAATTAAGCAATTTAGGCCAAAGTAATTGAAATTTCACGCAAGTGTAAATGCTTCCTCCTATCTGCAACTCTGTTGGGCTGCTGCCTCTGTATGTCGCATTCTGTTCTTGAAAAAAAATTATTTGAAGGGAGGGCCTTGCAGCTGAATCTGATATGGGGCCGTTCATCTGTTTTTATTGCTCTTACAAGCTCTGACAAGGTAGCTGCTGCTGCGAGAGCGCTTTGCGCGTTTTTGCAGTAAAACTGCTGTTTTAAAAACGTTGTTTATAATTTGTTGGTTTTGGTCATTTTGACCCTTTTTAAAATTGCCCCTTACTTGCACCATAAATTGTACCCCTTCACCGCCATTTGGGCGGGTCTGGTCCTGGGGTGGGTGCCCTGCTCGTTTTTGGCGGACATCTTGGAGTGGGGTGAGTGGAGTGAGACGTTTCCATCTGACAGCGCTTGAGTGCGCATGTGCCGCCTGGGAACACCTTTTTAAGGCGAGTCCCTCCCGTTCTCAGCCCTGACAAGGCAGCTGCTGCTGCGAGAGAATGCTTCGCGCGTTATTGCAGTAAAACTGCTGTTTTAAAAACGTTGTTTATAATTTGTTGGTTTTGGTCATTTTGACCCTTTTTAAAATTGCCCCTTACTTGCACCATAAATTGTGCCCCTTCACCGCCATTTGGGCGGGTCTGGTCCTGGGGTGGGTGCCCTGCTCGTTTTTGGCGGACATTTTGGAGTGGGGTGAGTGGAGTGAGGCGTTTCCATCTGACAGCGCTTGAGTGCGCATGTGCCGCCTGGGAACACCTATTTAAAGCTCCTCCTCTAGCGCAGCGGGATCGCGCAGCGGGCGCGTCCTCGCGTGGCCGGAGTCGTGCCAGAGTCCTGCCCGTCTGCGCCCGTCCGCGCTCGGTTGCGCTGGTTTCGCGGCGATATTTACATCAGGTGCATCTCTAACTATGCTTATGTATACCAGGGAAAGTCTCCTGGCGATTAACACCTGTTTGCCTCCCTGCGCCGAAGTCCGCGTTGACCCTTTGTGTGGCCCCCATCGCTGTGCTTGTGGCGGCTGGCTTCTTGAAGCTCCTTCTTGATTGGGGTCTTGTATAGTGCAGCCTGCCATAAGCAGTAAAGTCTCTTCGCGACATTTCACCATCTGGAATTTGAACGTAAGATCGGCGGTCAAGCATTATCAGGATATTGCTGATCTTATGGACAATGACCCCCCTGACATCTTTTGTCTGACAGAGACATGGCTGCAAGACACCGATTCTACTGTACTGAATCTGGCGCTCCCCCCTGAGTATTCCATCCACACGCTCAACCGCTCTTCGAGAGGGGGCGGAGTCGCTCTTGCAGTTAAATCGTGTTATCCTTGCGCCTGGAGTGTGCAGAACATCACGGGCTGCGAAAGCGCCCTGTTCAAGGTTGCAGTTACTTCGCATTTTACCTTGTCAGGATTGCTGATTTACCGTCCACCTGGTAGTTCAGTGGCATTTCGGGAGGCTCTTCCTGAGGCAGTTAGTTCACTAGCAGTAGGGTCTGCCAATTTTTCTATCATTGGTGACTTGAATCTCCATTTTGACACTCTGTGTCTTTCTTCTGTGGGAGGGATGGTGGCGGACCTTGAGGCCCTTTAACTGTTCCAGCTGGTCTCGGACCCCACTCATAGTGGTGGCCACATTCTGGACCCCTTTTTTTCTAACTTAGAAGGGGCTACAGGGCCCCCCCCTCCCCCTGACCTGGTCAGACCACTCACTCGTGACTATTTACTGTCCTCTTGAAGAAGCCCCACTTAAGGCGCCACTGCGAGCCATGCCCAGACGGCACTGGAGCAAACTAAAAGCGGAAGATCTCCATCGCCTTCTCACTGACGATCCACTGGGTGCAGTGGAGAACGTGGAGTCTGGTTATGACCATTTCTGCGGATGGGTAACCAGGGCCCTCGACTCCCTTATCCCGATGGTTTCCAGTAAGTGTGGCTCCCGCGCCCCTAGCCCCTGGTATGATGGCAATCTGAGGGCTCTGAAAAGTGTCTGCAGACGTGCAGAGAGAGAATGGAGGAAGAGATATGACAGCAGTAAAAAAACCCTGTATATGGCTGCGATCACGTCTTATCACCGCGCGGTTTGTAGAACCCGGGCTGCATACTACGCTCTGGAGTTTCGCAGTAGTGGGAACCCTGTTAAAACCATCTTTAAGGCCCTTAAAGGCCTTGTGGCAAGGAAGCCTGCCGGTAATTCCATCAGCTCCAATACTCATTGTGAAGCGCTGGCGGCTTTCTTTCTGGAGAAGGTCCAGACCATATATAGGGCCTTCCCCCCCTCCACTGTACAAACCAGTATGGGGCCACCCATCCTGCCGGATCAGGTGGTGCTAGACTCTCTCCCCTATCTCTCTTTGGAGTCTTACACGGCCTTGGCTCTCCGAGTTAAGTCTGGGTCGCCGGTCGACCCGCTCAAGCCACCAATGTTCAGAGACCAGACTTTTGCTCGTCCGGTTTGCGACTTAATCAACACGTCGCTATCTTCCGGCCAGGTGCCTTTGAAATGGAAGCATGCAGTAGTAATGCCCATTTTGAAAAAACCATCTCTCGACCCTACAAAATCGGAGAACTACCGCCCGATTTCGCTTCTCCCGTGGCCAGCCAAACTCGCGGAGGCGCATGTTAACACCGCCCTCACTGATCATCTATCGCGTGCCAACATTCTGGACGACACCCAGAATGGTTTTCGGGCCGGCCACAGTACGGAGACAGCACTGCTATCTATGGTCGAGCACCTGCGGGTAGTTCTGGATGCAGGTCAAACGGCGGCGCTTGTTTTGCTAGACCTAAGCGCCGCCTTTGACACGGTCTCCCATGATATTCTCCTGCAACGTCTTGAGGAGATAGGGGTGATCGGCACTGCACACCAGTGGTTTCGTTCGTTTCTCGAGGATCGTTCCTTCTGTGTGGCGTCCCCGCCCTATCTGTCCAAATGTCATCCTCTGTCTCTTGGGGTCCCACAGGGTTCCTCGCTGAGCCCCACGTTGTTTAACATCTACGTGAGGCCGCTGGCTGAGGTTGTGAAGCTCTGTGGTATGACCATGGTGTCGTACGCAGATGACACCCAGCTAGCGGTCACGATCAGCGGGGACTCTGGGGTGGATGCCCCAAGATTCAGAGAAGGACTCAGGGCGGTGGCTGGTTGGATGACGTCCAACTGTCTCCAACTAAACGCCAAAAAAACGGAGGTGATGATCTTTGGGAAGCGGACGGACCTATGGGGACATACTTGGTGGCCCTCTGAGTTGGGGCCGACCCCCACTCCGGTTGCGGAGATCAAAAATCTGGGTGTTTGGCTGGACCCTTCCCTCAACTTTGTTGGCCACGCCAAAAGGACGGCGGCGTGCTGCTTCGGCATCTTGCGCAATCTGCGCCCTGCCCTTAAATACTTTGATGCCGCAACTCGTCAATTGGTGGTGCAAGCAACGGTTTTGGCTCGGCTGGACTATGCCAGCTCCCTTTTTATAGGATTAAATCAGGCCGAGTTAACCCGACTTCAAAGAGTGCAGAACGCAGCAGCCAGAGCAATCGTAGGTCTTCCTAGGTTTTGCTCGGCCGGTCCATCTTTGCGAGCCTTGCATTGGTTACCCGTTAGGCAGCGGATCCACTTTAAAGTTCTGTGCCTCTCCTTCAAGATTCTGAAGGGCCTATCGCCTCCCTTACTGCGCTAACTTTTGTGCCCTTATATCCCGGGCCGCACTCTGCGCTCGCTGGACCAAGAATTAGCGGTAGCCCCTCGGTTCAAACTCAGTCGGGTGGGGGGTCGCTCTTTTAAGGTGCGGGCAGCCGCACTTTGGAACGCTCTCCCCTTGAAACTCCGGACCCTTGGTGACCTGCTTTCCTTCCGCAAGGCCGCTAAAACCCATTTATTTTCTGAGCTATGTTAAATCCTTCACTCCCCCATTTTTAATAATATTTTCTGTTCCCCTGTTGTGTTGTGTTCGCCACCTTGTCGGTGCGCCGGGACGCTCCTTCGCTGGAGCAGCCGTGCGCAATACAAATAGCACTAACATAACATAACATAACTTAATGCATTTAATTCAGTTTAACTTATGGTTCCAAGAGTGGTGTCTGTCATTTAAGAATGGTAAATTAAAAGTAAAAAGAAAAAAATGTCTGCCGTGTTACGTTACGTTCATACAAATGTGTAATGAAACATTCACACACATAGGTCCCATCATCCATGTGCACAGGAAGCAACATCACTCCTCCCCCACCTCCGGACCTACTTCATGGTGGCCACAGCGCGGACATGCATCAGGTTAGCTGCTAGAGCACCTACTGATGTGCCAAAGGCAAGCCCTTCTTCCCCCATCCACACCTGGACCGAGCACGGTAACAGGACTTCAGGTTTTTCCACCTCTTGCCCCTACCCCACTCCAACCCTCTGCAGCCTCAACCCTGGCCACCGCTCCCCACGCTGCTGCACTGCACACCACACAACACCAAGAGAGCATTCTCCTGCACTTCTTGCAAGTTTTCATGCACTAACCCACACCTAATGCTCATCGCACCCAACACTCCACTCTCTTACATTCACATAGTCCTGAAACCACACACTTTCAACACTATACACTCTCATGCATGTTTTTCAACACCCACTCACTCACCAAACACATCACAGTGATCTGGCACCTAATGTACAACAATGTCCCAGATCTACTTTTCCTCATAGAAACCTGGCTGAACTCCGCATCAGCACGTGTCTGCCACAGCCACCAAGCCCCAGCTACAAGATTGCAAGTCAACTTCAGAGGTCTGCACCCCAACAGCGCATGCTCACATCTATTCTGAACACCTCATTCTCTTCCGGAAATTTCCATAAGCCTAGACACATACAACTGTCCTCCCATTGCTGAAGAAACCCTCCACAGACCCTTCAATGCTTGTCAACTACAGACCGATCTACCTGCGATCATTCACGGTTAAGGCTAACCCCAGCGCTGAATCTGCCCTCATTGCCTATACAGATGATAACCACCTGACTGTGGACATAGGAGACATGGCAGCCCTCATCCTCCTGTATTTCACTGAAACTTTTCACGTGGTCTCCCACCCTATTCTCATCCAACACTTACAAAACTTCAGAATCCAAGGACACACACTCCGATGGATCTGTTCCTTTCTTTCTGGATGGACTTAGTCAGCCTGACATTGTACACCTCGGAAACCCACAACCTGATCTGTGGAGTTCCACAAGGATGCTCCCTGAGTCTGACCCTCTTCAATGCATGCATGATCCTTCTAGCCAGCATCATCTGCTCTCACAACATCAACGTCCTCTCCTACGCTCATAACACACAACCTTTTCACTCCCTCGCGGATAAGCTGGGCAGTACACCGATCAAGTTTAGAAGCTGCCTGACTAAAATCATCCCCTGGATAAAGACAAACTTTCTGAAGCAGAATACTGACTAGAACAAAATCATGATCTTCAGTATGACAATTTCACAGTGGACTCCATATGGTGGCCAGCAAAGCTAGTACCGACACTCACCCCTACCACCAATGCCAAGAACTTTGAGATAGTCATCCAAAGCAAACTAGACCTGACCGCACAAGTCAAGACCATCACCACCTAGTGCTTTCATACATTGAAGATGCTGAGGAAATGTTCGAATGGCTCCCTATCAGCACCTGGAAAACCGTCCCTCATGCCCTCATCACAAGCAAGTTGGGCTACGGGAACGCCCTCTATGTCGGGATCAACAAAAAGCAAAGTTCACCAGAAGGCTGCAAACCATTCAGAATTCAACAGCCAGAATCACTCTCCTCCTCCCATGCCACACTCACACCACACCTGCAGGAGCTCTGCTGGCTCCCCATACATAAACTAGCACAACACAAACTCCACACCTACACTTTCAAGGCACTACATTACAATCGACCAGCATACCGGAACAATCGCATATGCTTTCACAAACCTTCCAGGCATCTCCACTTGTCCTGACTCCTACTCACACATATCCCACACATATGGAAAAGCATCACTGGCAGTCGAGCCTTCTATAGCCCTCCTTAAGTGTTTGACAATATGCCACTACACATAGATGTAGTGTCTTGGTGTGTACACGTTCTAGTGTTCCTGTGTAATGTAACACACTATACACCCACCCACCACAGACGTCATGGTGTCACATGACGCTGCCAATAAAAGAGGCTGAGCGCACGTGCTCAGGACCTTTCCTACCACTCATTCCTGGTGTCCGTGTCCATCCTTGCTGCGCCTAACATGAGGGCCCAGGGCCCATACTTTCAATCATTACAATGGCGACGAGGGTGGGATAGTGCAACCCATGCGTGCCACTACCAAACACTGAGGAAAAGGGGGAGAGAGTTGCCCGCCTGAAGGGCATCCCCTGCAGCAAGGCACAGCGATACGAGAAGCCGGTGAGCACATAGGAGCCCCGCAGTGACCGGGAGCCACACAACGAGCCGACCGGAGTCCACCCGTGTCGACTGCCACCAACGAGTGCCACCAAGTAACGGCGGACCGCCCAGAGCCCACCTGTGACGACCGCGAGGCTGAAAAACCCCACCGGAAAAGGGCAAGGGCCGGTCGGAGCCCACCCGCCGCGACCGCGACGGAGCATCTGGCCTGCCGGCTGAAGGTGAGCCCCAGGGGTGAAGTGCCCGCCATGAACTGTGCCAGGAAATAAGCAGCGCCAGCGGAGCCTACCCGCGGCCTGCCCGAGTCACCCCTTGCCCCCGCCGCGTGTGTAACGGAAGCGGCGGGGCCCAGAGTAAGCCACGGCGTGAAGGGAAGGCGGCCGGACCCGAAAGTGAACAATACCAACGAGGGGGAGGGAGCGGAGTAGCTAACCGCCTCCCGACCCCCCTCGCGACGTGGTCCGGGCCAGCGGAGCCCACCCGCGACCTGTTGGCGGCACCTCCACCGAAGGAAGACTCAGCAGCGCCAGTGGAGCCCACCCGCGACCTGCCGGCACCCCCAGCGAAGAAGAGACTCAGCAGCGCCAGCGGAGCCCACCCGCGGCCCGCCGGTAGCGCCCAGTGAAGGACAGTGTCTGCAGAGCCAGCGGAGCCCACCCGCGACCTGCGAGAAGCAAGGCAGGCCTCCGCCGCGCAGCGTGTGCGTGTTGAAGCTGCTGCGGCGGGAGACCGGCGAAAGTGGGGCCAGCGGAACAGTACATTCAAAAGACAGAGCCGGCGGAGCCCAACCGCGGCCTGCCTCGAGCGTCCCCCGCCAAGGAGGAGTGACCGGAGCGACGTGCTCCCCCGCTGAGTGAAGCAACTCTCCCCCGCCCGCGTGAGTACTGCCGAGGCGGCTGCGGACGGGAAGAGAGAGAGCGAGGGAGAAGCAAGCGTCTGCAGGAGGCCAGCGCCGCCAAGACCAGAAGCCCCCCCCCCTCCTCGTGTGCTCCGTGTGAGGAGCAGAGTGCAGGGGTGAAGTGACCGTCTGCACGCAGCGCCGCCATCACCAGTAGAGCCCCCTCCTTGTGTGCTCAGTGAGGGGCAGAGTGCCGGCAAAGCGGTCAACACCGCCAAAAGTTACATAAGCCCCACCGGGACACTGAACAAGAGGAACCACCGGTGCACCCACAAAGACTGCCAAATTTGCCCCCAGCATCAAAGCTGCACAACACCAGAGGGACACAAACAGTGCTTTTACAATCTATGCCTGACTTCAGCACATTTACAATTCGGTACATTTCTGCAACACTAAAAGCAAAGGAAATCCACTCACCCATTCTCAGCAGCAGCTCCAACCCCCTGTGCACTGAAGCAGTAGAGTGCACACCCGGGAAGGACAAGACAGGCTGCTCAAAAGATCCAGCAACACTGCCACCCAGTGGCCAAAGGCAATAGTGCACTAGCATCCACCAGCACTGAAACAAGCATTGTTCAACGCAAAAGAAGTTACCACCATCTAGAGGCAACAAACGGAGTAGCGCCCCAAGGGAAAGCATCTTAACGCCCGAATCCAGAAAGCGCGCTCTGCGCAGAAGACGCCCACACGCACCAACAAGGAGTCGGCGGCTGCCACTTCTGAAGCGACGTGGGAAGAGGCGCGAATGTCTCACTCAACATCAACACCTCACCAAGCATCCAAGCAAGGACAAAACGTCTGGAGAAAACGACTGCCGAGCACTGGAGGAACGATCAAGGAAAAAACTGCTGAGATCAGAAGACGGAGAGAGCAGTGACTCCTAGTGGCCACAGGGGATCACCGCAGCATCAACTACTCCCGCCAACGGTCCGGAGCAGCAAACAACCTGACGCCAGCCAAAGCAGCAAGTACCCGACGGTCCAAAGCAGCAAAGTACTGGACGTCAGCCAAAGCAACAAGAAAACGACGCCAGCCAAAGCTGCAAATACCGACGACACGCAACAAGTGTCAGAGAAGCCTTGAAAAGTACGGGCGCAGATAACGGGCCACGTGGCAAGGCACAGCCCCCACGAGATGGAAGAAGGGCACAGGTAACGCCACAGTGCAGAACAGTTACCGAAGAAGACCACTAAGCGTGGCACCCCCAGAAGCCGATCCACAGAAAGATCGCGTACCAAGTATGACCCGCGACGGGTTCTCTAAACTACATCAGAAAGTCCGACAGGACGACCGAAGAAACCTGCCAAAACATCAGCAGGAGCGGACCGCCAAATGGTCCAGGACGTTCGACCTAGTCAAGGTCTCTGAACACCATCCCACGAACGTCACCAACAAGAATCTAGAGAAGAGGGTTCGCGACACCAACTCTGGAAGCTGAGGAAGAAGGAGGAAGTGTTCCAGTCGGGGACAAACCAGGACCACACATGCAGCGGGCGCGCCCTGCATGGAGGAGCCAGGTCAGGAGAGAAGATGCAAGATCGGACCGAGTGATGTCGCGAAACAGGAAGGAAGAAGAGGAGAGATCCGAGTGGCACGCTTGCCACCGTGAAAAGAAAGGAAGAAGATGTGTGGCACGTCTGCCACTGTCAAAAGAAAGGAAGAAGAGGAGAGAGCTGTGTGGCACGTCTGCCACTGCGAAAAGAAAGGAAGAAGAGGAGAGAGCTGTGTGGCACGTCTGCCACTGCGAAAAGAAAGGAAGAAGAGGAGAGAGCTGATGGCACGTCTGCCACTGTGAACAGAAAGGAAGAAAAGGAGAGATCTGCGTGGCACGTTTGCCACCGTGAAAAGAAAGGATGAAAAGGAGAGACAGGTGGCAACCCTGCCACTGTTAGAGAGCAAGGAAGAATATCCACGTGGCCGTTGCCACAGTTAAGAATGGAAGGAAGTTATTCCATGTGGCCGTTGCCACAGTTGAAGAGCAGAAAAGAAGTACATCCACGTGGCCGTTGCCACAGTTAGGAGTGAAGAAGATGTCAGTGCAAAATAGGTCCCCACTGTGAGTCCGAGGCCGAACTGGTACGTAACCATCCATTTCACGGCGAGCTGCAGGAACTCCAACCGCACCCGTTACCACGGAAGCCAACAACACAAGGACTGTGAGGTAAAAGGGGCTACCCAGTCGTTTACAGACTGTTTCCATCTAGCCCCACCAACCTGTGCTAAAGCGGACAAAAGTTCCCCGAAACAGACTGAACTCCATCTGCCCATTCCCAAGCTGCGGTGGATAGAAAAGCTTGGTGGAACTGAACACTTCACTGCATCCTGAGATAAGTTAATTCCCCAGATGTGAATTATCAAGTTGAGTTTTTTCATTGATTAAAAAGGGGAGTGATGTAGTGTCTTGGTGTGTACACGTTCTAGTGTTCCTGTGTAATGTAACACACTATACACCCACCCACCACAGACGTCATGGTGTCACATGACGCTGCCAATAAAAGAGGCTGAGCGCACGTGCTCAGGACCTTTCCTACCACTCATTCCTGGTGTCCGTGTCCATCCTTGCTGCGCCTAACATGAGGGCCCAGGGCCCATACTTTCAATCATTACAATAAGAGCCCTATCTTATCTTCTTGAACTGCTGAGAACCTGTCCTTCTAGGCCCTATGTCTGGCTAAGCTCACACCTGCTCAGGGCCAGGGTACCTTTAAACTGATAGTGCACTCTACAAATCTGCAGAACATAACATAACATAACATAACAATGCTGTCGCAGATTTCATTTTGCCAATACTGTTCTGCATCCATAGCATTTTTTTCTTTGTGCGGAACTGCATTTGCGAAAAAAATGCTTGTGCTACAAAGCCTGCACAGTGAAGGGTAATAGGAACTGTGTGTTCCACACATCGCAATATCCTGTCGAGGAAGTGATAGGTGCCTGAAGCTTTGTGCTTTCCTCGCTCCCTCATTACCCCTACTGCTTCCTAAAAACCCCAGCTCACCTGTACTGCATTTCCATGGAAAGCTGCAGAGTTATTTTTTCAGGTCAGACTGGCTGAACTTTGTATTTCCATTGAAAAACATTAGCAAGCTCTCTACCTTTCGGTCCTTGATGCATCATTGTATATCCCTCCCTCCTGCTCGTTTGGCTCCAATCCTGCCTCTTTTTATCCTGCACACAAAGACAATTGCTTTCCTTATCGTACAGAAGCAATGTTAGAAATAGGGTTTCTAGTTGGCTAGGGTATGCACCTAAACCAGGTGGAACCCACCACTCTAGTCAGAGCAAGTAAGTTACACACCAAGGATAGCCCGTGCTCACCCACTGGTAGCGTGACACAGAGCAGTAATACTTATCCCCAAAGGCAATGTGTAAAGCGTTTGCACAAAACACTCACACCAGACACACAGTAAATACACCACAATAGAGACTCCACACAGTGATATGAAAAATGATAGGGGCATATTTACAAGCCCCTATCACCACCGGAGTGTGACTTTTTGTGACGCTCCGAAGGCATAGCGGCATTTCCCATATTTACAAGGTGGCTCTAAGCCACTTAACGTGGCTTAACGCCTCCTTGTAAATATGCCCCTTTCCCCCGCAGTCCTCAGTGCAAAAGGGTGTTGCAGTGGGCGTTCCACCGCATCACCCATTTCTTTTTGACACTGCTCCAGATTTACGTGGCTGGGGCAGCAACCAAAACCTAAGGACAGGGAATACCTGGGCTTAGAATGGCGATTCGAGGAGAAATTATTCTCCTCGTTGTTTGCTCTTTCTATGTGTGTTGCTTCCTGCAGCACACATAGAAAGAGCAAATCACCATTATTGCTTGTTTATGTGCAGGAAGGTGTCCCTTCCTGCACATAAACAATTGCCCCAGCAGCACAGGCACTGTTGCAATATGCCAACAGGGTGCCTGCGCTGGCGCTAGGCAGCCTTTTTAGCACCAGCGCTAGGGGAAATACCAGGGTGCTCAAGCACACCTCTGCATTTGAAAAATGTTAGAGCGCGGCGTTTCCCAATTTGGCGTAACACCGTACTACAAAATGTTTGTAAATATGCCTCATAGTGTATTATGCATATAAACATAGACCACAATGACAGAATCATAAATACCACGCAAATTATGCAAATACTGAGGGAGTACTTGTTACAATGACCAAACAAAAATCAGAACGACACACATTTTAACACCAGGGCATAAAATGCAACAGTTAAGATATAGCTGAAACATGTGAATCACCATGTATTATTAGTACTGTGCTTACCATACAGGTCCCGATATAGTACTCATGTAATGTAATGTATGAGTCTTGTAAAGCCCACTGCTGCCCTGAGGCGTCGTGGCGCTGTAGACCGCTGGGGAACCCGTCCTGGCTATCACTGTGAGATGGTCCCTACTGGGTATCTCCAAGGTGAAACCAGGCATCCCCAGCGAATGTGGGGGGCCGTTGTAGAGATGAGGCAAGCTAATGCCCAGAGTTGCCGAGTGTGATCCCTGGTTAGAGTAGGCACCGAGGCGAGAAATATCGAGTCCGCTGACCCTGGTCCACGACCCTGCCGCGTCGGGAATTGAACCCTGGTCCCGGGCCGTTCTCTGCTTCCAGGTCTGCCGTCTCTAGCCAGTGAGCCGCGCCACTCCACTCATGACCCTGGCTAAGCAAGAATGAACACGGCATACATTACAATCTCAGCCTGGCATGCAGTAGCTTGATTAGGGTCATTATCCATACATCTGTACATCACCATAAGCACCTAGATAACGGTGCATTTGCACTTTTCCTGAACTTGGTATGGTAATCAGGCAAAACTGGGAACCTTGGTTGAGGCTACCCGCTGAGTACCAAGGAAGTACAAACTGATGCCCCTCAAATCTCAAAAAGGCGGGTGATACCAAGAACGGCAGGAGCTTCTAGGCAGTCCCCTCCAACCAGTGAGCAGCCAAAAGTAGTGATAATAGTACCCCCAGTTGTGAGGGGCACAGTGGAACTTCCAAGCACAATTTAACAAGCGGCCTGCTCAGGTTAATGGAAATAAGGGACCTCTCAGGTCAAAAAGTGTCTAACAACTCACCAGGACCACTTGTGGTCCATCGGGTAAAGTCAAGCCGATCTCTGGTGTCGCACTGAGGCTCCTCGGGCTCGGGCTTACGTGTAGGCCCCTCATGCAGGTGCTGTAGTCCGCAGTTCTGTGTGGGAGGAGGGGGCAGCACTGAAGGGGGGTTTCACATGGCTGACATTGGTCTCCTCTAGGGTGGCTTCTCCATAGAAGGGGACCCCACTGGGGAGGTTTGAACAGCCAGCAAACGACAATCCTTGCCAGCAGGGGAATGTTGCCTCACAACAATGCATCCCCATCAGTGGGCATACGCCGCATTCTGATCTGTCCAGGAATGGAAAATGTAGTACCTACTATGTGCTACTTTGTAGTAAAACACAGATGAAAAGGTGCGCTCTTCCCACATACTTTTCTCACCAGAGGTGCTCTTCTCGCGTTGGTAGAAAAGTCAAAGCGCACATCAAGGGCTGGAACACGTGTTGGTTCTGGAGATACTGAAAACACCCGCCATTCTTTACCCCAAGAGCAGCGATGTCCTGAAATTCTTCAGAGATCTTTAACTGTAAAGGGTGAGAGCCAGCACACCCATCCCTGGAGAAGACTTGAGGACATTAAGTGGCAGGCAGACCAGCACAAAAGGCAGATAAGGAGGTTTGCTCCTGGCAGCCCTACAGCGTCTTGGCAGAACAAAGTCAGGGAGCATCTGGCAGAGGTACAACAAACATAATAGCAATCCAGTGAGTACTTTAGGCCACCCAGCAAGTAGCAGGCAGCAGGCCAACAACAGAAGAACAGTTCGGATGAGTCCTTAGTGCAGTGCAGCAATCCTGGCAGAGAATCAGTCCCATTTAACAACGTGTTCTGAAATCTTGGGGTCAGAGCCTATGGACATATACTCCAAATGTGTTTGATCTAAGGGGCACTTCCAAAGAAGCCTTACAAGTGCACAAAACTCCATTTCAATCCCAGCCCCTGCTCCAGGTACACAGTAGGGGGTAAACGAGCCCTTTGTGTGAGGGCAGAACACAGCCAATACAAATGTATGTGCGCCCCGTCTCCCTCGCTCCCAGCCCAGGAAGATTATCAATATGAAGATGGATGCAGATACCTCTCTTGTCACACCTAGCCTTTCCTGTGTTAAGGCTGTCTGGAAAGTATGCACAAAGTGTAACTGACAATCTGTCCTAGTCATGAATTGGAGTCAGGCTGCAAAGCACAAAGAGTTATAAGCACAGAGAAATGGCGACTTTCTAAAAGTGGCATTTCTTAAATAGTAGTAAGTAATCCACCTACACCAGTAAGCATGTTTTTTGACTACCATTCTAAGCAAACCAAACATGGGTGCGCTACTACTTTCAGAACAGGAGTTGCCACTCAAACATAGTTAGGTGAATTCCCAATGCTGGCCTATGAGAGAAGTAGGCCTCACTGTAGCGAGAAACAAAATAGGGTGTTTGCCACTACCAGGACATGCCACAAAATAAGGGCACATGTCCTACCTTTTACTTACACAGCACCCTGCCCATATGGCTACATGGAGTCTACCTTAGAAGTGACCAATATGTAGTAAAAGGGGAGTTTGAAGCTTAGCAAGCAGTTTTAAATGCAAAGTCAGGGTGGCAGTAAACTGCGCATGGAGGCGCTGCAGTGGCAGGCCTGAGACAGGTTTGAAAGCATACTTTGGTGGGTGGCGCAATCTGTGCTGCAGGTCCACTAGTCTGAAAAACTAAGGAGTTACGCCCCTAGGAACATGGACTAGGCATGGCCATATATATATCAGCGAACACAAAAAATGCCTATAACATTTATAATTTTAAACTGTCAGTTTTCAGGTCAAACACAAATACTTTTAGTTTGCACCAGTACATTTATTTATACCTTTAGATTTAAATTTTTTATATCTCTATTTATAACATTTGTGTATGAAAAGGAAAACATAAATGCATTCTATACACAGTTACAAAGAAATACACCATTATTTACAAAAACTCATTTACATTGCACATATTTACTGAGACATACTTCACATCCTACATCCTGAAAACAAAACTTTATACAAACAGAGACTTGCACTTATATCTTTTTAGATTTTAACTGAGTGAATCTATATCCAAATTATGGACATAGTCAGAAAAAGGAGCAAAACCACCAAAAATGACAGATTTCATTGATAGCAGGAATTAATTCGAACTATCTCAAAGCAAAACTAAATTCTTGGTTCCTTATATCGTTATCTGGTCCTTAATTATGCTGACGCGTTTCAAATCCAGGAAAACCAATTCCCAGATCCTCATCAGGGCTTTGTCCCTTTCTGCATAAGATGTAAAAAAAACAATAGAGTTTTATTTACAACTTTGTAAGCACTACTTCTCTCTTTTTCAATTACACTACTTTTACATATAGCTCTATTTTTATACCTGAACAAATAGGCGAAGGTGCCTTCTTGGTCTTAGTAACAGGCTCTTGTCGACGTGTCTCAATCCACTTATTAGAAAAAGTTCACCTTATACGATTGTATGCCCACTGTAATAAATCTCTGAAGAGAAGGAATACAAGTATGTATAAATCAAACTGACTAGTGTTTTGTATTCTATTTAGTTAGGTCAAAGGTTAATTCCTACCTCGAATTTTCATTTTAGTCAGTCCACAGTCACTGATTTGTTCCATATTTTAATAAAGCTGGCGAGAAAAAGATACATTTGAACTCATACTTGCTACATTGTATCTCCTGCTCAACACAATGTGGGGCTGATTGCGTGTGTGTGTATACCTGCTCGCGGTCATCAGCTGATTCCCGGTGCAGTACACAGCTCGTGTATAGATCCAGATAATTCCTAAAACGCAAAGACATGCGTTTCAGTGTCTGTGGTAGCCACCAATGAACTCCGTTACGCTTATTTTAAAATGAGAGAAAAAGCATTACATCTATCTCAACCAGCAGCGGAGTCCAATTTCACTCAGCCACTTGCAGTGGCCATCTTAGAAACAATGTTTTTGACACTACATCCTGCAGTGCGGGATACTGGGAGATGTAATGTGTGTTTTATATAAATAAAATTACATTTGGGTTTCTCAAACTGCAATCTATACTATTCCACAGTGCACAATTCCTAGGAAAAAAACAACACAGCAGGACCTTTCTGCCCCTAAAGGAGGCTGGGGGCCCACACAAGGGTATGTTTAGGGAAATAACCAGTCCCTTCTCCTCAACCACATCAAAGTGGTTCTGAGACCAGCTTCTAACATAATGGGTCTGCGACAGTAGAGCTACACTGTGCCCTGGGATCACAAGGCCTCTCTTCCCCGGCTCTCTCTTTACAATTAACTATAAATGGGGAAGGCCTCATTCTGGTCCCATACAAGGTAAGGAAATTCCTGGACACAGCCAAATTGCCCTTCTTTGGAGAGGATTAGACACAATTCTCAGACCCAGGCCTTCATATAAAAAGGCCTAAGCCATTGTTCCTGCAATGAGAGCATTTCACACCTCATTAATGGGAAAATACTGACAGGCGGTAGCTGCTAGCAAACTAATACTATTTAGCCTGCTTAAGCTTCAGGCAGTTAAAGTCTAACTTTTTAAAAGTTACATTTCCTTTATATTTATCAACCCTCTAAGTTCACCACTGAGCTATATTTTTTTAAACTATGAAAATCAGTGGTTGAATCATTTCTATAGTTTATCCCTAAGCAAAGTTAGCAAAAATAATATATTTATTGCATTTTCATTTCTCCCAAAAGTTCAAATACAGCCATATAAAATGAAAATAGCTTTTTGGGCCAGTGACTTGAGAAGCATGTCAACATAAAATTCTTATACGTTCCACTTTTAAATACTCGGGCCATATTATCAAGAAAGGGCAATACATTATCGCCGCTTTTATTGGCAGTAAATTGCCACTAAAGCGGCGATAATGGGCTGGATTATATGACCTTGTGAATTCCAATGGAAGCCTAGGTTCTGGTGTTAACCTGGGCTGCTATGGGAACTCACAAGGGCAAATTATCAAGCCCATTATTGCTGCTTTAGCTGCAATTTCCTGCCGATAAAAGTGGCGATAATGTATGGCCCTTTCTTGATAACATGGCCCTAGATACTTTTCCAGAACTATGTATTTAATATTTAGAAGAAGGTAGAGCTCTGGCAGGTTTAAATGCTGCAGCAGTTAGGCTACACATGTATACCTCAAGCCATGTTTTTCTTTATCAGTCTAGTTGCTGAAACTACAGGTTCTGCAGTCCCCAGGTAACAGTTAAGTTTCCATACCATTGGTGCATTTTTCTGCATTTTATATTATGGGTTTACTGAAACGTTAAAAATGGCAACTGGGCATTAGGCAGTTTTACAGTGTTTAGGGCCCATAGCACATACAATGGGGACTGGGCAGCAGTGCCACGTGTGTGCATAGTTAAAAAAAAACAGCAATACTAGTCATCATGTAAAAAGAGGGGTTTTCCCACGAGCAATAAACAATCTTTCACTGGTGGACTCCGCCTTTAAATAAGGGCTAACTCTCAAAAGGCAATAGGCTCACACAATGGTCCCTAAGGATGCCTCAACCATAAGCAAGGGAATTTGAAGAAACTGAGGAGGAGTTTTTTACTTAAAGCGAGTCTAGACCTTTTTTTTGTTTAACAAGCTTTATTATGCCATTATTCACAGTGCATCACATCACAACAAATGTTCTCGACATTTTTCATTTTGTTGTAACATGAACCCATTATTCATCATGAGTAAGTGTACAGACTACAAGTTTGGTATCCATCATTTCCATAGCATAGAACTTACAATGTAATAAATGCAACATCAGGGATTCATCCAGAATAATTGCCAATGTCACTAACAGGCTGTGATATGTAACTGTATTTTCTCAACCCTAAACTAAACTAACTACCCTCCCCCTCTCCCTCCCCCCTTCCTGGTCTGTTCATGTGTGGTCGTCTATTATATCTCCTATCTATGCAAGGTCATGAGTCAACCTACACCTTAGGTACACTAGGAGCCTTTCCTCAGAATACCTTGATTATCGCTGGTCATGTGATGAATGGCATAGTGTATCAGGGTGGCGGGTCAGGAAAAGTAAGTAGGATGTCCAATTGTGTGAAGTCTTCAAGCATAACGTCACATTCCATAAAAATGGGACGCTTCCGCAACCCCTCGCCTCTTCTCATCTAAGTGCTGAGCTTTCCGCGCCACCCCATCTGAGTACCTCCTCTCCACATATGTGTAATGGGGGGCTCTTTGTAGATTTCAATCTCATAGTAATTGCTCTGATTGCCAATACAAACGCTTGATCCAGGAATCGTAAGTGCACCTTCTGCGCTTTGGTGCTCCTGCGTAGACCCAAGAGGCCCTCCAATATGTTGTCTGTCATCGGAAGGTGTGTGATTTCTCCCAGCATATCACGAATGTGCCCCCAATAATTCCTGAGATGTAGGCAAGTCCATAACATATGTACAAAACCAGCCTCCTCCTCCCTACATCTCGGACAGTGGCTCTGGACCTCCGGGAACAAGCAGTGTATCCGCTTTGGGGTTAGATACGCTCTATGGAGAACCATATACTATATGAACTTGAATTTTGCGTTTCGGGAGACCCGCTTGGGGTGTTCCAAAATGCCCTCACAGGCCTTATCAGCGATTACCATGTCAGTAGTTTCAGCCCATTTCCTACGGAGATCTGTAAGGCAAATAGAGGCCTGCGCTCGATGCCGGTATATAACCACTTAACTAGGTGTCCTCCCCTCCCCATGTAATAAAGCAGATATACCAGTTCATGTTGTGGAGGCTCATTACGTAAGGTGAGTCTGGACATAATCTTGACTAAAGAGAAAAGCTGCTTTAGCCTACGCAGTAAATAATTATTTTTATTTTTACTACAGAAACATGCAGTTCTATACTTGCCATATCACACTTCTGTAAATAATGCACATAGACCTTGCAGGCAACAATGCACTGCAACGTGCTGCTGACAAGCCACTTAGTGGATGTCGTAAGTCAAAATGGCAGCACATATCTGACACTTGAATTGTAATTACTAATGCAACTGGTATGTCATATTTCTATGATCTTCCCTAATATTCAGATATGTCAATCAGGATTAGCAAATTATTTATCATCCTATGTGTCAGAGTCATGCATGGTACAGGGACAGTGAAGCATTTAGTAGTCTCATAGAACCAAGTGTTCAATCTGCCAGTAAATCCAATATAAAAATAAGGAAACGTTTCTATGTCCAGTCTAGGAAGGGTTATAAAATGAGGTTTATGTGAATTAGAAAAATAACATAAACTCTGAATTTTAAAAGACATTTCTCCCTAAGTGTGGTAGAGTTCTGTAAGACATATGCAATAGAAATGTTTTGGTCTTTGTAAAAGTGACTACAAAAGACCTGTACGCCAGCAAAAGAACAGGACACATTTAACCTTGTGGCTTTTAGAAAATAAATGCAATACAAATTTGAGCATTTTGCCAGAGAACAGCCAGGATTATGAGAAAAACATTATAACATAAGGAATACTTTAGTTTACTAGCTATTGACTAAGATCTAAGGCTCAAACTAAAGAGCGAGTGGTAATTTTTTAGAGAAGGAGACAAGACATTAGAAAGCTAAATAGATTCTGCATGCATACTCAGTGGCCTACTGCTTATATCAGTAGTCCAACATTTTCTTTATGTGCAATGTGCTACTTGCTACACCATAAATCTTGTATCCTCAGTATTCTTTTCTACTTGCAGACACTTTTCAGGTGTGGCATATCCATAAACTATATGTGAGCAGTATACGGAGAGTAGGCTTTGAGCCCCCGCTAGTCAGCTATTGGTTTGTTTGAGTCTGGCTTGTTTCAGCCAGACACCTTCAGCAGTTGCTTGACTCAAGTGGCTGCCACATTTGGATCTGCATACTGTAGAATTTGTGCAGGTATAGATTTTACAGCGTTGATTGGTAAGGGAGCTCTTTTTGTCCTTTAGGCAATGCTACTTTTCGCATTGCCTCATCTCGTCTAGTCCAAGCGTGACCTCATATGCGAGACTGAGAAGGCTGGGAGCAGTAAGTCCTAGCCGCCCCAATCAACTGCTGTGACTGCAGTTGGCACCATTAAAAGGTTTCCGTTTTAATAGCTTGCCACTCAAAAATGGCTAATTCTGAAAAGCAGCCACTATAACCCATCCTCCTGTCCTGATCCAACATCAGAAGCAGCAGCTGCTCTGGAGGCATGGGTAAAGCAGCAGAAAGTAGGAGACAGTGGTCAGTGGATTAATCTGCGATCAAGATGGAGGGCACCAGCCTTGATGGACTGCAGTGGTGAGCAGAGGCAGGAGGCGCAATCTACATCCTCATAGCAGGGAGGCTCAAAACGCATGCAAGGGCATGAATTAGAATGCCACATTCGTAAGGAGCTGGCTGCAATGTCCCATTGAGGTTACATGACATCATAGTCGAGTACCCGCAATGTGGCCCGTCCATGTATGTGACATCCCTGGGGCAGATGATCTCGATGCTGTTTTTTTGATGACTGTACCCTAGTGATGTAGCACAAAAGCTGATTATTGTTTACACGGCACAACTTCTGATTAAGACACAGAACCTTAATGTGCACTTCGCACAGGTTGGAAAAAACAACACAGAAACTGAGAAAAGTGGAAGTAACAGCTCCATAAAAGCATGCATGAGTTCGTAGAAATAGAAGAATTTAAATGCAATAAGTTTAATATGCTTATGAATTGAGTGTAATTACAAAATAGTTGTGAAAATTAATGATGAAAAGGCTTTCACTTATAAAATAGTGCAATTCTTAATGATGAGACTCTATTGCTTTCATTGTAGTGCATCATGAAAAAGAATGTGGTGAAAAATAAATATGCCAAATGCTAAATGAATGACATTTGCAGAATTACATCTTGGCATTATTAGGATCATGAAAATGGAAAATGGAAAATCGATTTTAGTCAAATTAATTTTAAGAATAATTTACATGTATGTACTTTGAAAATCGTAGAAGTAGGCCATATTCAGGTTGGGAAACATCATTTACCACGAAGGCATTACCACTACTCACGTTTACCACGTGACACTTACCACGCAGGGTGCCTTCCACGCAGGGTTCCTTCCACGACGTCTTTACCACGGGCTAGGGGGGAGACGTGGTATTCCTTGAAGTCGATCAGCATGGGCATGAGGGGGCAGAGGGAGGGGGGGGGCTCGGAGGGGAGCTTGGGGGGGCTGGGGGGGGTCTCCCCCCCCCCAAAAAAACAAGCAGATTAGTTTAACAAAAAAAACGGGAAAAAAATTAAAAGAAAGAGGAAAGAGCCTCCCCCAAAGACGTGCCGTGTACGTCAAAAAAACAGTCCTTTTTTTATTTCGGTGTACGTGTTTTGACGTTTGTTTCAAAGGAGGATGGAAGTAAGGGCTCGAGGAGAAAGACGTGCAGGTAAGACGTTTCTACTCGTAGACAAATGCAACGTTGTAAATACCAGCGTGGTAAAGCCACTTGCGAGGTAAAATTCGCGTGGTAAAGCCATGCGTGGTAACTGAAGTCGTGGTATAATCATATAACCATTCAGGTTTAGTCGTTTCTATGCAATAATCACTGACTGTATTACCACTATTACTTTATATGAAATGCATGATTTATTTCATTATGTCTGAATCTGACTGAGTTTAATTTCTTAAATAGGAAATGCTAACCTTAAATTCAGTAACATATAATGAGATGACAAAATGAATGTGCACTTTGTACACATTTTAGAAAATGATTAGGAGAGAAAATATAGTAAAAGCACTGTAAAAAGCATGATTAGGTTGTAGAAGTAGTGGGAAATCATATAAGATGTGTCTAATATAGGTAACAATTGAATTTTATTCAATGATCAATAAGAATCCACATGTGTTATAACTGAAATGCATTGCTAGGCTTTACCTGCAACTAAAATGAGCCATATGCTGCATTATTTTGATAAATGTAAATATAAAATATATTACTGAAAATCGTTCTTTTTCTTATCATTGTAATGTACTAATGAATCATGATTATCTGGTGCAAAACCACCTTGCTAAAAGCTAGAAAGCTAAAACTTTCCAAATATGATCTTCATATGTGTAGCGTCCCAAATTTCCGAAAACGATATTAAGATTCACTTTTATGCCCATGTTACATGTATATGATTTCTAATTGCAGTAATTGACTTCACTTACTATTCAACATTTATATGAGACAAAATATATGACTGACTATCTGATAAATACATAAGTGAAGTTACAAATGCTTAGATTCAGAGATATATTTGCATATTAATAATGCTGTATTACCTTTAAATTAATTTAACTTGACACTCATTTCCAGGCCTGTATGTTCTCATGATGTCAATGAGAAAGTATTTTTTATAGCTCTTGCAGCATTCTTGCACTTTCCCATACGTACCTGGAGGAGTTGCAAAAAAATATTAAAATATTGATACTGTTGTGAAAACTGGACTCCAGTGACTAGCACACAAGAAGCTTGCGAAACTAAATAGCATATTATGATTTAACCTGTGTGCTCATGACGGACACTCATGCCCATACTCTATGTGGGAAAATCCTTGAATGTTGCTAGTTTTGCACCTTGTGAGCGAAAGATCACCTTATGTATGTTGGACGATGATGGTATGACACCGTGGGTGTCTGTAGTGACTAGGTTTTTTGTAGTGAAGTAGTGTGGCTCACTGGTTAGAGGCGGCAGACCCGAGAGCAGAGGACGGCCCGGGACCAGGGTTCGATTCCCGGCGCGGCAGGTTTCTGGACCAGGGTCAGCGGACTTGATAATTCTCTCGCCTCGGTGCCCACTCTGATCAGCGATCACACTCGGCAACTCTGGGCATTAGCTTGCCTCATCTTCACTAACGGCCCCCCAGACTGCCGGGGATGCCTGGTCTCACCCTGGAGATACCCATTAAGGGACCATCTCTCAGGGAAGCCAGGAAGGGTTTCGCAGCGGTCGAAGCGCCAGGACGCCTACGGGTAGCAGTGCGCTATATAAATGCCTACACATTTACACATTTAGAGTAGAATGCACAGTGTGGAACTATAGTATGTCATAGGGAATGTGTATTTAGGATGGAACTTAGAAAGTATGTGGCAGAGAGAGCCTCTATCCTGCTTGGTGTTGCAAGCCCCCTTACTGCCGCACGCACAACGTAAGAATAAAGAATATTAATTATCCAAGATGTGTGAGAGTCTTCACTACAGTTTTGGTGAAGAGGATGGGATACGAACCCACACGTGCAAATTAGCAACTTAGTTAAGGGTTTGTGATCAGATCGGAGAATTAACTTTTTGCCCCAAATACATTTCCTAAAGTGCTTCACTGCCCATATGCAAGTCAACGTCTCCCATTCTCCTCACAAGGAAAGAGAGAACGTGAAGCGAAAGCTATCACTACTTCTATGCCTGGCTCCGACAATTGTGAAAAAACACCACCAAGCCCAGTACCACTCGCATCCGTGGTGACAAAAGTATCTGTTGATGGGTCCAAACCTTGTACGGTTGGCCCATTGGTAATGGCAGTTTTTATATCTTGAAATGCACTTTGGCAAGCCTCACTTCAAATAAATGTGGTCTGTTTTTTAATTAACTGATGCATTTCATATGTTTTATGTGAAAATTAGTTGACAAATTTAGAATGAACTCAGCTAAGCCCAGGAAAGACCTGAGTTCATCCTTTGACTTGGGTGAAGGAATATTGACAATAGCATCAACTAGTTTGGCTTTAGGTTTAATTCCTGTATCACAAATCTCATGCCCCAAGTATGCAACCTTTTTCTCTGCAAATTTGCATTTGCTGCCTTCAGCAGCCAAGCCATTGACTTTTAGTATCCTTAGAACTTCCTTGAGAGTAGCATCATGGTGAGATTTACTCTTTCCCATGATTAAGATATCGTATTCAAAGAAGACTACTTCAGGAATATGACCAAACAGATTAGACATCAACCTTTGGAATACCGCACCCGCAGACGCCAAGCAGAAAGGCATGCGTTTGAATCTGAAACAATCAAAGGGAGTGCAAAATGTGCTCAAATGTCTACTCTCAGGATAAAGAACAACCTGATGGTATGCTGCAGATAAATCCAATGTTGAAAACCATCTAGCATTACGTGTAAGAGACAACATTTCATCAATTCTAGAAAGTGGGAATTGATCTACTAAAATGTTGTTATTCAAATAACTCAAATCAACACATAAGCAGGCCTTTCCATTGGCCTTGCGGGCCACGACCAATGGAGAAACCCACTCATCCGCTTCAACTGTTTCAATTAAATCATTCTCTAGTAATTTGTCCAGTTCAGACTTTACCTCAGATCTGAAAATGAAAGGTATGTTGTGTGCTTTATGTACCTTTGGAACAGCACCTTTCTTTAGATGAATTTGATGAGTAAATCCTGATAGTACACCCATTTGACCAGAGAAAACAGTGGTAAATTCTTCTAATCCCACAACTATCACCAAGGTCATGCGAAACACTGATTGGATGATGGTAGTGTCCGTCACATGAGCCATATCGCACTTGCACGACAACAACATTTGTTGTTGGACAAAGTCTCCAAGGAAAGGGAAAAGGGTGAGGATTACTGGTGGTTAAGTTCTGTCACTGGTTCTAATTTGTTAAATAGACAAGATATCTCATTCAGTGATTCTGACAAAGTCAATTTTTCTGAATTGTTAAATACAGATAGTGATTCTAACACTGGACTAATTTTTGGGGAATTGGATAGTACTGCTGTTCAAGACTTACTTGCTGCTACGAGTGAATCCGAACAAGTTGGTGGGAAAGATGGCATACAGGTGTCCACTAGACCTGGAAGACACATTGTTATGCTACAATCTCTACAAGATTTCATTTGTGAGTAATTTGTCCCCCTCAGGTTGAGAAGGTCTGCCTTTTAAGGCTCTATTATTGTTTCAATTGTTTTTTTTTCAGTTTTGTTTATTTTTATTAGGAAAGGGGATGTGTAGTAACTAAGTTTCATTGTAGTGTAGAATGCATAATGTAGAACTGTAGTATGTCATAGGGAATGTGTATTTAAGATGAAACATAGAATGTATGTGGCAGAGAGAGCCTGTATCCTGCTTGGTGTTGCAAGCACCTTTACTGCCGTACTGCACAATTTAAGAATAAAGAATACTAATTATCCAAGATTGTGTGAGATTCTTCACTCCGGTGTCATCTCTGGACAGATGAGCTATAATACTGAAATCTGCCTAGAGCAGAAGGTCTGGAGTAAGGCTCTCTTGGAGTTTTCTTGTAGGGTGTCAGAGGAGATGCTTGCAAACTTTGACCAGATTCCATTCTAAGCGGAAAGAACTTTGCAGACCTTTTACCTGCCAATGCAATGGCAAAACCTCTTTGCTTAGTGAACTTTCTCTGGAATCCTTGGCTGAACCATAGCTTTGCAAATGCCTTGCCTAGCTTCCCCCTAAACTTGTCCTTTTAGACTATTCCCAATGAACAATTTCTTCATAGACTTAAAGAACTTTTACTCTTTAGACTCTGTTTGATATGTAGTTTATGCTACACCTGTGACTGACTTTTATGAGACTCTCACTGATTAAAGTCTTGCTGTACTGCTATTATTCATTATGAAACTGTTTAAATATCTGAGTCTCTTCTGTTTTACAAATGTTATTCCCACAGGAACTTTGATTGGGGCTATGCATAATAGAAATACCCATAGATTTTTCCCTGAACACCAGGTTCTGGAGCTGCTGTTCTGTGTCACGACAATGTTCAACATTAAGTCCATCATCTTTTTGTGTTGCGTTCTGTTTCACGACAGCAGGGTTGTTATTCTAAGTGATTCTACCTTGTATTAACGTTTTCAGGAGATTAGGACTTCAAGTTGCTATCCTATATCTTTACAGTATGATCCTAAGGGTTGTATATTCGAATCTGATGACTAATCTGTAATCTGCAACATGCTGCTTAGTGTAGTGCTTTATAATAGTAAACCAGGGCCTTACCTGGGTACACCACGGCAACTGCTGGGAAATCTCACACTAACTCTCGCCCAATCCCTGCCCCCAGCTCCTCCGAATTTCACTGGCCAAGCTAAGCCCCTGCACCAGGACTGAAATGAAAGCTCACAACCCAAAAAAACACTGCTGGAGATCACCAGTAGATAGGCATAGTTAGAGAATATCGTGGCCTAAATATCGTCTGTCAATAAAAATAGTGTCCTAAATATATTTTAAAAAATATAAGAATATTGGGCTACTAGAGATCACAATATAAAATATACATCCAGTGGAGTTGTATTTCTGCAAATTGATATGTAGGTCACAAAATGTATGTTAGACTTTTTTTTAATATTCTGACATACAACCGATAGATGAGACCAATTCAAGCTTTTAGACAATGCTATTTGGGTCTATAAAAGGCAGTCTGTTTATGTAAGCAAAGGTGGAGATCCTCAAGTGGGCAACACAAGTTTATGCTGGGGCAAGGGTTGCCTGTGGGAGAAATTAGCACAAATCTTGAAAACCGACTTACTCGCTGTGTTAGAATTGCACTTTAAAAATGCTTTAAATGCTGTAGAAATGTTTACGCTAGAAAATGACGTAAAAAAAAGCATAAACGCATAATGTTTAGAATCCTAGTAACTAAAGTGTGAAAATACTTAATCACGAGTAGGATTAAGAATGTTCTTAGAATGGTTGTAATTTAATACGTGTTTCAAAAATCTTTGCACCAGGCTACCATTTCTTAACGTGTATATTAACAAAGACCTAAAGTCTTTTCACCCGACTCTTGCTCACTGTCACATTAAGAAAACATTTAGTAAAATTGCTTAGCATTAGTAACATCCTTTAGAAATGTGCTGACTATAACATCCTGTTCATCCAGCGTCTCACCCCATGTTAGATCATATGTTGGAATACAAAGAACTGCTTATGTTAAATGATGACTTAGAAATGTTTATGAATGTTGTTCCCGAATAACATTGGTAGTTGCTTTTATATTACGGACTAGCCATTTTTCGCACATCAAGCCCATAGTGCATCCTTTAGCTTAGGTAAGAGGGTTCTCATGAGAACCTTCCCTCATGTAACAGATGTGGTAACAATTGTATTGATCATGGCAAGGAGAGTACAGACTCTGGGAATTGGAAGAAGCATCATCTGACTGATGACACCAACACATGAACTATTTCCATTGGTTCATGTAATTTTTTTGGTAAGCTGAGAATTAAACCACTGAAAAGAAGCTGGCACGGAGAATAAGATTGCATTGAAAGAGGGACATTTGCAGAGTGATGGAGACTAATTGGAGAAGGGAAGGAGAGGTACAGAGGACAGGTACATTGTAGGAACAATCAGAGAGAGGGCAAGAGAGAGAATCAAGCATTCCTTTAAAAGGGAAAGAAATAGAGAAAATGAGGAGGCAAAATTCACCTTAGGAGAAGATGGAGACACGATTATCAACAGAATAGAAAGTGAGCAACCACCGAGAAAAGGCGTGGTTCTAGGGTGGGAGTGGTCATTGGGGTTTACTGGCAAAGCATGCATTCCCCAGAGCTGCTTGGAGCTAAAAAGAAAGAAAAAGCAGGAACATGAGCGTAGAAGAATGTCCATCTGACTAAACAGAAAGGACTCCGGAACACAAACCCTAGAACTAGACAAGCCCATCACACCCAAGGAGACTGGAGTAGCGACACTAGCATTGGCTACTGGCAAAGCCCCGGGAACTGATGGTCTCCTTTCTGACTACTATAAAACGTATGCAAATGTTGTGACAACGCATCTTCAGCAGCAGTATAATGCAGCACTGGATGCAGGCATTCTCCCTCCCTCCATGTGTGAAGCATTATTAGTATCACTACCCAAACCAGATAAAGAGTGACCAACACTGGATCATACCACCCATAAGCCTTGCTAAAAACGGACTACAAAATATTAGCTCGAGTGTTGGCTGACCGTCTGGCCCCGCTGGGGCCATTGCTGGTGGGCACTGATTAGTATGGCTTTGTCCCAGCCCATAACACATCCTTGAACCTCTGCCATTTCTTTAAGGTTGACACCTATTCCCTCGGTAACTGGCCACACTCGAGTTGCCTGATGCTGGATCTGGAGAAGGCGTTTGACTCCCTGTAGTGGCCTTACTTATTTGCGGTATTTAGTAAACTAGGTATCATAGGACGCTTTCTCTGTCAAGCCTAATTGCTGTATACACAACCAACGGCAAGAGTGAAAACATGCACTTGTATTTCCGAACCCATACCGATTGGGCACCGAGCCCGTCAGGGGTGCCCTTTATCCCTACTATTGTTCACCTTAGCGGTGGAGCCACTGACTGCATTGCTTAGAAAGCAGGGTGTTGAGTGCGGCATTCCGCTGGGAGAAGGCATACACTCAGTATCATTGTATGCGGATGACATTATGATATACCCTAAAGATGAGTGCCATCTCCCACTTGCTCTTATGAACATGCTGGCGACCTTTGCTGATTTGTCAGGGTTCAAGGTCAACTGGAGTAAATCCTGCCTCTACCCCTTTAGTCATGAACAACCGGTCCCTCCTGTACTCCGATGAGGTGATGTAGGTATACCCTGGCCGCCTGACACCTTCAGATACAGATACCTTGAGATCCACATATATCACAGTCAGGAGGACTTGTTGGAGGGTAATATAGGCAGGGAAATCCCTGCACTGCATTTGCAAATGTCCTTCTGGCGTACGCTCCCGCTATCGGTTGCAGGCCGCATTGGTGAAGATGGTGGTGCTTACCAAGACTATTATGTCATTTTACAAACTTACCCGTCGACTTGGCCCAAGGCATTTTTCAGAGATTTGAAACTACCCTAAGGGAATTTATATGGAACAGCTCCCGCTGCCGTGTAGGCCTCACAAAACTTTATCTTCCAATTGACCGGGTGGCCTAGCAGTCCCTAACATGGCGCAGTATTATTTAGCTTCACAACTCCAGTGGGTTGCGAGATGGCTGGTGGGACTACAAGTGGCTGACAATGCCGCGGAAAGCCCGCCATGGACTGTGGGAGACATACTTCGCCTATTTCACCCGTGCGCCATGCGCCGTCCATTAAGTTAGCTGCTATTACAGGTTGCATACAAAACTTACCGTAGAAGCCTTTACATAACACACGCAACAACACTGTACGCACTGGCCTTACCATTACAGGGCACGCCTTTTAGTAATGGCTCAATGACTGCTGCAGAATTATGGGGGTGCAAACACTGGGGTTCTTCAACCAGGATGGGACACTTACTTCATTTGAGGAACTGACGGAGGCAAACAAAATTGCCACCCGGGTTGTTTCTAATATATTACTGAGTCCTCGTAATGCTTAGGGGCAGATGGAGAGACATGAGTGCGGAGCATCCAACGCATCACACTATACAATATTTGCATGTTATGGGAAGGGGCAGTCACCACACAAGTTGGTTTGTGGAGTCACTCTACCTCCACATGGCGATCCCAATGACGTCTTTTAGGCAGAAGTGGGAAGCAGATAAGGGGCAGCCATTTACTGACAAGGAATGGTCTGAAATTCTACTTAGTCCCACAAACATCCCTCGCAACTCACGCTTTGGTTCATACAACACTATATACTCCAGAGGGCCTATCTCACTCCAGAGAAAATCAGCAAAATGTGTGGGCGAACAGACGGTGCATGTCCTAGATGCAAGCACATGGGTGCTGAATTGCTGGACATGCTGTGGTCCTATACCTCCCTACATGTATATTGGAGACGAGTCTGTGACATCCTGGGGACGTCCATCGATCTACAACTAGAATGCAATTGGGAGGAGTATATACTACATCTTTTCCCTGGGGGCAAGAAACTAAGAGCAACAACCCGTTTCCTGGATTTGGGTATGGTGACGGGAAAGCGTCAATTAACTAAGAGGTGGAAAAGCCAGACCCGTTGGCAATATCAGCATGGATACAATCATTCTTAGTATGGAACTAGGAGGGTAAGGCGCTCCATGTAGAAGATACCAGGGGCCTTCGCCAAGTGCCCATAGCGATGCAATGGGAAGCAATGCTGCAGGAATTTCATGGGTTATTGGAGGATTGTGGCGGGGACTCAACTACTGCCCCCCAACCCCCTGGGCTGTCGTACAAGACGGGAACACACAACCGGTGGCTCCCTCTAGAATATAATAGACCAGAGGGGTCATCTCTTATGCCGGTTTCTACACCTGGTCTCCGGTGTTCCTTGGATTGGAGAGCTGATGGTTGGGGGGTGATTATGGAGTTGCCCAGGCAAAGGCAATTCAAGCAAATATGTGTACAGTATTCCCTCACAACCCAAAATAACATAGTGGCAATGCATGGTATAATTACTGTACAGGAAGTGCTACTCACCCCTCTCAGTCTTACATCATTTGTAAAAAAAAAGGGAAACAAAACTTCAACAGAAATGTTTTATACATATAATGTCGTTAATTGCATCCATACAGCTACTACAGTACTGTGTAAACGTAGGGGAGAAAATAAAATCTAATGCGATCACATCAGTATGCTCAGAAGTTCTTGTTACACATGTTCAAATCTGTTGCACAATGTTTAACTAGTAGTCCTAGCAATTCAATTAAATACCGGGTCGGTGCCTCAATATGCCATCCTACGGGAGGCCTTTAAGGTCTACATCAGGGTAATTTGCATCGCTAAACAGCCTGGGGTGCTTCAAAAAATTTGCCGTGACCTGGAGGTCGCTGAGCGGGAGTTGCGGGAGTTAGATGCACAGGCATTGACTGGTGGGTGACCGGCTCCGCTACATCTGCACGCCACATTACTGAGTGAGTTCCAGGAATTTGCACAACAGGAAATGTCATATTTGGGGAAGTATGCCTGTGCCCGGGTTTATGGTGAGGGTGAGCGGACGGGGCACACTCTGGCGCGCTTACTTACCCCCAGACACCATGCCACATACATTACAGAGTTCCAAGAGACAAATGTTGCCCATATTATGGACAGTGCTGATATTCAAGCTTGCTTTTTATCCTATTACACTCACTTGTATACAACGTGTTTGCCACCAATTGGTGAGTCGTTGACAGAATATCTCAACGAGATAGCAATGGTGTGGATAGAGGGAGGGCAACAAGACTCCCTGGCCTCGCCTATTAGCGCAGATTAAATTATTGAGGCAATAGATAGCCTGGAGGGCTCACGGGCCCCTGGCACGGATGGCCTCACTGGTTTACAAGGCTTACAAGGAGCAGCTCGTTCCCCAGTTGCTGGAGGTCTACTCAGAGGTGCTGGACTCAGGTGAACCCCCCCAAAATACGCACCTGAATAGTAACTTTACTATTAAAACTGGGTAAACGGGCCGGCAGCTGTGCCTTGTACCGGCCGCTATCCCTTTTAAATGAGGACTATAAAATATTGGCTAAGATGTTGGCCAAGCGCATTTCGCTCATAACCAGGCAGATTATATCTCCCTTTCTGTCTGGTTTCATCCCTAACAGGTCAACCTCAGTGAACCTACGAAAATTATTCTCCATCATTAACCAGAGTAATCCTGAGCTCCCTGTTGCAGCAATTTTATTAAATGTTGAAAATGCATTTAATTCATTGGAGTGGGATTTCTTGCATGCAACGCTGGGTAAACTTGGCTTCACTCAACATTTTCGGTCCCTGGTCTGCCTTCTACACACTAACCCAGTTGCACAACTACGAATAAACGGGGTGCTGTCTAGTAAGTTTGCCCTATCGAAGGGCACCCGGCAGGGATGTCTGCTATCACCTCTACCTTTTATTATCGCAATGGATCTGCTGGTGCGGCAACTGCAAGAACAGCACCTGAAGCGGGGGATAAGGTTCCATCAAGGTCCCGTTCTAACATCCTTCTATTTTACTGTGAACCAGCCCTGAAGCTTCCACCTATTATGAGGGAGGTGGGGCGGTTTGGCGTCTTCTCTGGACTAGTCATCAAATTGTTCCGTTAACTGACGCTACCACGCCATTTACGTTGGAGATCCAGTTGCGCCGGTGTGATGAACCCCCCAAATACCTTGGTGTCACTATACACTGCTTTGCTTTGGAAGTAGGGCGGTTAAATTATGGTCTGGCTATAGATAAACTCTTTGGGCAAATAGTTCGCGGGATTACATTGCCCCTATCAATGGCGGGACGCATTGCCATAGTTGAGGTGCCCGTGCTGTCCAGATATTTGTATCTTTTTTTAAACATTCCCATCCCCCTCACTGTAACCTTTTTTAAAACCCTTAGAGGGATACTGATTCATTTTATATAGGCTGTGAGACAACTGCGAACTGGCTGGAAGACACTTATTCAACCATTCGAGAGGGGAGGGTACGGGTACCTGATTTCTACTTGTATTATTTAATAGCGCAGGTGCATTACATCTACTTTTGGTATCACTCGGACGCTCGCCTTCAATTGCTAAAACCTGAGCACACCCAGGCCTGTCCATACCCACTCTCCTCCATTCTTCCGCTGGGACTTAGGAGAACTCCGGCTGAAATTCATAACCTGCAGACCACGAGTTGGGCCTGGGAGCTCCTGCGTAGCTATCTGGGGACTGAATGCCTGTATACTTCTCACTTACCGATTGTAAATAATCCCCGGATAGCGCCCACGACTGAAATGTTGACACAGAGGACACTCACCCGCTGTCTAGTACACAATGTAGGTGGCATGTTCAAGAATGGCCAACTACGGACAGTGGCAGGTATAACAACAGATCGAGATGTTAGCATACTTGATCGATTTCTGCTACACAGAATGCAGACCGCACTTGCCGCCGCACTTTGCCCCATAACTGGGGAACCTACGAAATTTCCCCCTCTGGCTATAGTTATTGCGACGGTTGATGGCTTGCATTTAGTAGCTAGGTTATACCGGCAGGCACAAGCGCTGCGACCAATGATGGGTGATGGAGCCCGCGTGTACTGGGAGAGGGATTTAGCACACCCTGTGACTGAAAAGATGTTGGCATATTGTTATGGGCAGACAAGGCTGGTGTCCAATAATTATAAACATAAACTCTTGCATTTCAAGTATCTACATAGAATTTATGTATTTATGTCACCCCAGTGTTACTCGCTAAAATGGACCGCTCAAGCCAGATCATTGTCAGAAATGCATGGTGGCACAGGCTGATTTTATCCATTTAGCATGGAACTGTCCTGCATACTGGGAAGCGGTGTTTGGATATATCGAGCAGATGGTGGCGGCTGAGCTTTCACACAAGCCCTGGCTTGCCCTGCTGGGATATGTACTTCTGTTGAATCGGGGGATCAGACGTTTTACTGCCATTGCGTTAGTATTAGCTAAAAAACAGGTCTCACTAAACTGGGCAGGCGCTGGAGTGCCAACAAATGATGTGTTGGCTGCCACTTCGCTCCTATTTTTTTATCACACCCTGAGCTTACTGATTGAAGTATTAAATACAATGTAATGATTATTGGATCAGCCATACGGTCCCGTAGATCGGGCTTGCTAAACTGTCTTTATTTCATGTGCCTGTGTTGTTTTTATACATTGAAATATTATGGATCAATCAGCAATAAATGCGAATACATTTATATCAGTACTTGTCAATTTGTACTTTGAGTAATCCACATTGTCACAATGAAAATGTACCCTTCTTTTTTTAATTTTCTTTTATAATTTGATGAAAACTGCAATTAAAACAAGTTTAAAAAAGAACTAGTACTCCTAGCAAGTCTAGGCTACCAGACTGTAGTGGGAGCGACTGGCAATATCACTAATGTACTGCACTATATGGTCAGTTGGAGGACAGGAGCTGACAAAATAGTTGTAACTAGAGATTGTGCATTAAAGCTGTTAAGATCCTGTATTATTGTACAAACAACATATCTAGAACATGTAAACAGATGCTTATTAACAAAAACTCAATAAACAGATGTTTAAAAAAAATAACAGATAGGACTTCAGATGTTTTCTAAACTGACGAATGTTAGGTTCAGAGCGGAAGCAGGCAGGGAGAGAGCTTTGTGTCTTGGCCATGGTTACTGAGAAAGATCTGTCCATATATTTTAAGCTTGTGATCTTGGGACTGACAACAAAAGTGACTGGGCTTAGAGCAAAGTTTGCTTAGTTGAGCACCATTGAAATATGTGTCAGAATGGGGTCCTGGGGGGGGGGGGGCGACCGTAGGGAGGCCTGCCCCGCCCGGGGGAATTTGGGGCCGGGGGGAGGGGGGGGGGGGGGTAGAGATGGCGCCGTCACGGGGCCGGGGTTAGGTGTTCGGTAGCTTTTGGGCTGGGGGGCGGGGCTGGGTTGGGCTTCCTTTGGGCGGGGCTTTAGGATCCGCCCGGCCACGCGGCAGAGACACCATTTTAAGTGAGGTGTCTCGGCCGCCGGGCGGGGGGTGGCGGGTGGACAATTTTTGTGTGGCGGGGGGGCAAATTTTGGACAATTCCTCAAGTTCCCATGGTTGCGGCACGAGCGGAGGGCCTGCAGCGGAGGGGACTTCACGATTGTGGGTGACGGGACTTTGCGGGCTTTCCGATGGGTCAGGTCGGGCTTGTGAGGAGACTTTTCGAGGCGCGGGACACATCGCTGGACACATCGCTGGACGTGGGAGGAGCTCGGCGAGAGCAGCTTGCGGCTCCACGTGACCGAGCGGATGGGCCTGTTCTGGCTAGTGCGGGCGGTCAGGCTCCCACGTGGGACTAGGTGAGTCACTTCTGCCCCCTACCCGAAGGGTCCGTGCGGCCGCCGGGGTGCCCCAAACAGTACAGCTCGGACAATAAAAGTTTCATTAGAGTGCCAAAGGCCCCCGTCGGGGGCGGATTTCCGAGAGTGGCGAGTCAAAGGTTAAAAAGCGGATTGCTCCTCGAATGCATCACTGGAAATGTTGCTGTTTGATTTCTGTTCCAATGCTCGCTGTGCTGAAGTAGGATACCGTGCCGAGTTGAGCATTCGCACTTGATAATTATCAACTACGCTCTTTTTCAGGCATCTGTGTAAAATATTTAAACAAGCCCTCTTACTTAAAAAAGCAACCAATACTGTTAAATGTATTTATGCATGTGTTTTTAGACTGCTACAGATGGGCTCCTAGACTGTTGTATTGGGGGCGGGGGCGGGGGGTGAAGACCTTGAGTGTTGGTTCAAAACGTGGTTTATTGTCCGGATATTGTTTACAGGGGCTGTTGTCTTTCCCCACAGAGGGTGGGTGGAGGCAGGCTGGAACTGAATATGTGGCTAGCAAAGTAGATAACCACAAAGTCTGCCTTCTTATTGAAAGTCCCCTTCCTCTTCGCGGGTATTGTCTCCATCTTCTAAGTGGGTGCCAGTGACTATGGGTGTTTAATGAGAAAATGAAAAGGTGTGGTTGGTTACCTATTTGGTAGTTTGTAAATTTTCGAATGCACGTTCAGATAACTTGTCGTCTGGTCGTAAGGGGTGCCAGTTTTTACTGATGGCCAAGCGCAGTATAGCCATGCACTGGGGAAGAAAGAAGGCGCCCGCTCTGGAGGACTGGGTTCGGGATGTCACATTTGGTCAAACACAATTAACAACTTATTGGGAGCTGATGCCGTCGGCATCCAGGCCTAGGGGCATATGGTGCCCCCTTTGTGGAATGGGCACGCGCTCATCGGGAGGAGGAGGGGGGCACTTCTGGTGCCCGAGAGGCCTCGAGGGTGAACTCCTGTCAGTCTTCTGTGGTTAGAAAAGCTTGACTGTGTTGTATGATATACACTAGATATGTCTTCATAGTTGTGGAGGTGGCAGGCTAGAGGCTGAATGTGTAGGAGTGGTAAAAATGCGTTATTTATGGTGTTAGATGGTATTTTTGGTGGCGTGCACTCCCTACGTTAACATATATGTGTATTCTCTTTATTCAGTACGGATGGAACTGTACACTCGATTTGTATTTAAGCAATACAATGACATAAAAATGGCTAGACGCTGATACATTGTACGTAAATGGCTGTTGGTGGGAAATGTTTGTTATTAATGGAAATGCTAATAAAGATAAACAAAAACATGACATTTCTACACCTTCACTGGACATGCCTCCTAAGCTGGGCGTGGCCTCCACACCAATAGAGAGTGAACATCTAGGTGAGGTGTGTGCCCGTGAACTGTCCTAGGGACAACAGCTTATTTCGTTTGTGAGGAATGCCAGCTTATTTACCTGAGAGGGATTCTTTATTTTCTACAATGGAATCTGTTGAGACCGGGCATTTGCGGTGCAGTAGGTATCACATTTACGCGGGTTTGAGCGGTTGGCATTGTGGATGGCTGCCTTTTATTTATGTTTTGGTTTTAGGGCATGGATGAAGGGCATTGTCGTTTGCGGTGCTGATGGCTTAGGCTCGCAGGGGCGGGGCCTATTGCATTGCAAATGCTTGTTTTTAATAGATACAAAAAAAAAAAAAAAAAAAAAAAAAGCCTTAATGTTAGCAGCAGTTTTCCCCGTGATCCCTGTAGCTAGTGCCATATAGTGACATGTTGTGAATACTAAGCTAACAAGGCGATAGTTTACCGCGGTATTTAAAATATTTATCGCTAACTGGGGTTTCGCAATTTCTTGAATATCCCCCTGGGTATTTTCTGCCAGCCTGTGGGGAAATTTCAGGACTTTTTATGACCAGAACAACCATAGTTTACATAATTGTCCCAGTCAAACTTCTAAATGTGAGGTACGGTAGTAGTCTTTCAATACACCAGCTGGTCGGGGAAAATAAAAAGAAAAAGGAGCAGAGCCTTTTTTATTACCGTATGGGGAGCCCTTCATCATGAAAATTACTTTTCCCTCGAGCTACAAACATCCTTTTTTGAGCCCCATTAAAGCCGTTTAGACAGGCACTGTGTGGAGGACTTCTTTCTGGGCGCCGGAGGGGAAGCACGGTCCCATGTCGGTGTGGTCATCTCCGTAATGAGCTCGACTCGGTGGCCAGGGAGCACGCCCGCCGAGGGGGGGGGGGGGGGGGGGGGGGGGGTCGCGACGAGGTCACGGTCGCGCGTGCGGGGTACGTGGTGCAGTGGGTTTCTTCCTGGCGGACAGGCTCTGGGGTGACGCACTGTGTGGAGGACTTCTTCCGGGGCGCCAGAGAGGAAGCACGGTCCCATGGCGGTGTGGTCGTCTACGTGGTGAGCTCGACTCCGTGGCCAGGGAGCACGCCCGCCGGGGGACTGGGGGTCTGACGCCGAACGGCAGGGGTTTCTTCCTGGCGGACGGGCGCAGGTGTGGGGACACGCACCCGGAGGGCTTCTCTCTCTGGTGGGGCGGAGCGGCTCTCAGGCCTGGTGTTCACAGGGGTGGGCCTCTGCGCCAGAGAGGGGGCACGGCCCCGTGTTAGTGCGGCATACCTGTTAGGGAGCTCGATTCCGCGGCCAGGAAGCACGCCCCGGGGGGTGACGTCGACTGAGGGCATGGCCCTATACGGTTAGTGGCGGAGGGCATGGCCCTATGCATGGGTGTCGGAGGGCATGGCCCCTAAACATTGGTGACGGAGGGCATGACCCAATACGTTGGTGACGGAGGGCATGGCCCTATACATTGGTGACGGAGGGCATGGCCCTATACGTTGGTGACGGAGGGCATGGCCCTATATATGGGGGACGGAGGGCATGGCCCTATACATTGGTGACGGAGGGCATGGCCCTATACGTGGTGTCGGAGGGCATGGCCCTATACATTGGTGACGGAGGGCATGGCCCTATACATTGGTGACGGGGGGCATGGCCCTATACGTGGTGATGGAGGGCATGGGTGTCGGAGGGCATGGCCCTACACATTGGAGATGAAGGGCATGGCCCTAAACATTGGTGACGGAGGGCATGGCCCTAGACATTGGTGACGGAGGGCATGGCCCTATACATTGGTGACGGAGGGCATGGCCCTATACGTGGTGACGGAGGGCATGGGTGTCGGAGGGCATGGCCCTACACATTGGAGACGAAAGGCATGGCCCTAAACATTGGTGACAGAGGGCATGGCCCTATACATTGGTGACGGAGGGCATGGCCCTATACATTGGGGACGGAGGGCATGGCCCTATACGTTGGTGACGGAGGGCATGGCCCTATACGTGGTGACTGAGGGCATGGCCCTGTACGTGGTGTCCGAGGGCATGGCCCTATTCATTGGGACGGAGGGCATGGCCCTGTGGTTGGGGAGAGGACCTGCCGGCGGTTTTGACGTGTGGATAGGAGCACAGGGTTTGGGGGATTCCGCGGCGGCCATATCATTAGGGGGTGGGCCTGCCGAATGGGCCAGGTGGCGCGCCCCGGGTTTAAGGAGGGGGGGTCCTAGGGGGGGGTCGAGGACCGTTAGCTCGTCCCTCGAGTGGCGGTTCTTCCTAATATATGGGGGAAGAGTGGAGAACTGTTTGGAGTATCGGGGGGTAGGTCTAGCACAATAAAGTATTTAGCAGGTGGAGAGGCAAATTGACGTTATGCTAATTGTTAATGTTTGTGGATTGTGGGAATCAGTTAGGGGAGGGGGTGGGGGTGAGGCAGGAAATTACATATTTATGAGGTTTAGATTGTGCGGCGCAGGCCGAGGATGTTATTGTGTAGGATGCACCTGCTTCCAATAAAGCGGCCTTTATCACACTTACATTGAGTCTCGGGTCGGTGCTTTCTCCCCCCCCCCCTTTCCCCAATGGGCCCCAATGGGGTCCTGGGGGGGGGGGGCGACCGTAGGGAGGCCTGCCCCGCCCGGGGGAATTTGGGGCCGGGGGGAGGGGGGGGGGTAGAGATGGCGCCGTCACGGGGCCGGGGTTAGGTGTTCGGTAGCTTTTGGGCTGGGGGGCGGGGCTGGGTTGGGCTTCCTTTGGGCGGGGCTTTAGGATCCGCCCGGCCACGCGGCAGAGACACCATTTTAAGTGAGGTGTCTCGGCCGCCGGGCGGGGGGTGGCGGGTGGACAATTTTTTCCCTCCCTCCCTCCCTGAGCCATGATTCGGGGGGGGGGGTGCCCGCGGGCAGGCGATAATCTTACGGGGGATTTTCCTTTGCGGGGGAGTTTGGGGGCACTGGGGATTTTGGGCAATTTTTTGTTGGAGGCTGGTGCATGAAGGGGTGACCGGGGTGATAAGTTTGGTGGACGGCGCATCTTGGTGCCTTCGGCTCAATAGAAGCAGAAGAGTTCTTGCTTTGTGGATCATTGCTCTTTATTGTATAGATGAAAATGTGGTAGCCGACAAGTGCTTCGACTCTGTGGCGAATTGCGCCAGGGCTTTTCAAGGCTATTTACAATGTTTTGTATTCTGTGCAAAAAGGGGTTTTAATTTTTTGGATTGGGTGGGGGGTTTTCGCATGTCGCTGGAGCAGGTGTGGGGTGCATTATGTGTGTAGGGCGGTTCTTCCTAATATATGGGGGAAGAGTGGAGAACTGTTTGGAGTATCGGGGGGTAGGTCTAGCACAATAAAGTATTTAGCAGGTGGAGAGGCAAATTGACGTTATGCTAATTGTTAATGTTTGTGGATTGTGGGAATCAGTTAGGGGAGGGGGTGGGGGTGAGGCAGGAAATTACATATTTATGAGGTTTAGATTGTGCGGCGCAGGCCGAGGATGTTATTGTGTAGGATGCACCTGCTTCCAATAAAGCGGCCTTTATCACACTTACATTGAGTCTCGGGTCGGTGCTTTCTCCCCCCCCCCCTTTCCCCAATGGGCCCCAAAGTCTGTAAAATGCTGGAACACTGCCCTGTGAACTTTCACCATTGTTTTAAAAATGACATGATGTTTAATTTGAAGGCAGCATGCCTGGTGCAAAATGAGAGAAATGTGTTATAATGTGGGGTCATTAACAATACACCCAGAAGCTAATTCCCATAATTTGATGGAATTGGATAAGGGTATTTGATTGGGTTAGGACACATAGCGAGGAAGGGACGTACGGACTACGAGTTTTTGATTGTCAAAAATAGAATTTGGCCACATTGGCTGCCTGGGCTTGCAATGATGAATCTGCAATGATGAGAGAACTAAGGTTTTGGACTCAGTTTGGCTGCTCTCGATTTTGCCACTTAACTGGCAGCCAGTCCAGGAAGGATGACTTAAATGGCTCAAGAGGCGCAAGAGGAGTTCCGTTTTGAATTAATAAAATGTTTTTGGCCATTTATCATCAGGTAACCAATGGGCAAATCACTCATAGGAGCCAAAGAAGCCCACCTTACCAATAGTTAAACCAATAGGCAATTAGTCATGGAATCTTGTGGGAAGCCCGCTTCCGCCAATACACCCAGCCTTAAATGGGGAGACGGAGAAAGCAGGAACAAGAACGCTAAATGCAATTACATTGAACAGCAGAGCTGTGGGAGCTTTCAAGTTCCAGTTATCATTGCTCTGTGACAGGAATTAAAATATGCATTTTAAAGTTGGGCAGTATGAGTCATCATGATTGCAGTTCGCAGGAAACCCGAGAGCTATCCTGGCTGCCTAGCCCTCTTTCTACTGTCTTCAGATACGGCTGCAGGTCACCACTTCAAAGACAGGCACACTCTGCTGCAGAACTAGGACACTGGTTGGCCCTGTGAGCAACACTTACACATCTACTGCAGTGGAGAAAGTGAAGCTATCTCTGTTGCCGGTGGTAGAGCATAAGTGTTATCTTTTATCTGTCCCTCCAATTTGAGCCTGAAAAAGATTTGTGACATAATTTTATGATAATGACAAATGTGTGTCAGGTTATCAAGTTTAAGAAAACATAGAAACAAAGCTTTGTTTATATACTGCATCCTAAAAGCAAGCAGAACGTTAGAAGTAGGTTTTGGTAACACTCAACAGTCAATAAGCAAGTGTGAAGTTTAATAATCATATTGATATATGTTTTTATATGCATAGATGAATGAGGTAAACAAACAATATCATAACAATTTCAATATAAGAATAAAACTGCTTTATGTGTGACTAAAATTGGTTAATAATAATACTAGAACGTGTAATGTGAGCACCGACATTGACGGGAAAAATAGATGCTATAATTTGTACTATGTAAAAGCTTATTTTAAATGTGCCTTTCAAACCAGAATGATTATTAACCAATAACGTGCAAAGAGACTTACAAGATTATATGAGAAATAATAGTGGCGTTAAACATATTTATGAGTACCCTATTCTTACGTGAATAAATTACAAATTATACTGAGATGGAGTGGTGAGAGGTGCACTTAAACTTTGTAGGGACTATTGTAAAAATAAAAGAAGGCATTTTACAATAGTACAGATTTTGCTATTTTTGGGGTGATTTAGTGATCACTACATACAATGTCAGACCTACACCAATAGGCCATATTCAGAGATCAGGGAGCCAATCCTACTTTTTTTGCATCAGCAGTATTAGTCATACAGCTAAAGTCCTGCAATTTTGAGTTTCCTTTATTTGTTCTGACCTGAAGGTCGGGAGCCCCATTATCTGCTTTCCCAAGTTTCCCAGGTCTATTTCTGAGTAGCTAAACTACTTAAGGTTTTTTTCTTTGTATTCTGGGCTTTATAGTCCTGACTTTACAATGATATATAGAAGACTACAAGTCCCAGAACGCAAAGAAAGAAACTTGGACATGCTCAGCCACTCAAGCATACAGAGACACAGAAAGTTGGACAGCTCTGTGGCGAACACACTTTGGGGCTGCAAGGAGATGTAGTTTATGATATGCACCTAGATGACGCAGCAAGGGTTCTGGGGGGGGGGGGGGGGGGGGGCAGGAATAATGCAGATGTGTCAGTGATCCCATGCCTCCCTTTGTTTTTCTTCATTGAGTCCATGAAGGAGTCAGAAAAACAAGCAAAGTACAGACTTGTCCTGACCTGTTTGATCCCACTGCTCCAGTCCAGAGGCATCTTTCTTAAATGTCCATACTTTCCTCCCCTTGGGCAGCATTGTTATCATGACCTGGGGAGACTGCCCCTGGCTTGTGTGCAGCAGCGCACACAAATGAAATGCAATGAAAGCTATGCCTGAGCTTGGCTACTGTTGTGTTCTAGTTGTTACACGTCTGTGCCGCAACAGGCGCACAGCTTGGACCCACGTGACCCTGCAAATAAAAAGGGTCTGCGAGCGTGCGTACGCCAGTTGGCGACGACGTGACCAGCAAGCAAACGTAGCCCACAGTGTCCGACTCTTTATTCCTAAGAATAGGACACGTGCATAGTGTATATCATCCCAGAGTGCCCCCGAGTGTAGGTTGCCACTTAACCCTGCCCCGGGGACCCCCACACGACACAACAGCTATCGCTGCAGCCTGCCTGAGACCTGGTGATACTGAACTCTGACTGAGGGGCAAGCTGGATGCGGACCCCAACTGCAGCCTATCCAGCTCATCATCAATGCCTCACACCCACTCAAGTTGTAACAACAAATTGTTACTTTGGATTTCAGGAAGCAGCTCCTGGCTGTCTCACTGACTGCACACAGCACAAGCTGCTGCTGCTTCACGAGGTCACAACAACAGTCAAGTCATGTGACTGAGGGGCCCCTCGCACTGGTGGCCCTAGGGCTGCCTTAACAGCGTTATAGACCCTCGTGCAAAGGAGTGCCCAGGGCCCTGCCTACACGACCACTCACAGGAATAACAGTGTTTAACGGAAAATTAGTGTTAAATTCTGGTCTGCATGGGGCCCCTAATCTCGTGGGGCGCCCGGCCCACTGCCCAGTGGGCTCATATGTTAAAACAGCACTGTGTGGCTCCCCACACTGCAGGGGCAGCAAGGGTGTTTGTTACGTCCCTGCTTGGTCGCAAGCAAAACAGTTAGCGGGAGAATAAATAGAGATGGAAGAGCGGAATTTTCCTTCCAGCACTAGTAGTGGCTTTAGGGCGGTGCGACCACTGCCATTGCCCCGAGCACCAATGTCGAGGGGGCGCCATTTGAATGACAGGCTGAAGAGAGATAAGAGCAACCGACAGATATCTTTACTTTGTGTGTGCTGCATTTTTGAGATGATAATAACAACAGCATACAACCTTTGGTGATTAATGCATTTGTTGGAGAGTTCTGTGACTTTCTAGTGATAGTTTTGAAAGTAGCATAGAGGGTTAATGTACCTTCAGCAAAGCAGAAGTGTGGCATGCATTTCACACATTTGTATTTTTTGTAGAAAGCTCAGTGGGTTACTGCTTTTGTCACAGAGTTTGTTCTGTTTCTTGCACTTCATACATTACCATCTTTCTAACATAGCGCAGTGAGCTATAAACTGAAATCGAAGAGCTCCACATTCATTCATTGTCTGTAAAAAGTGTGTGATGTAAAGTGCTCTAACACTCTGCATTGGTATGAGTAGCTCTATCAAATAAATTAAATAAATGTGAGAGAGGGGCTAAGGAGATAAGAGGGGCACCAGTGGAGAGTTGTAGTGAAGGAATCCTTGGGGAAGAATATCACTGGGGTTTGGGGTGGGGATACCAACAAAGATTGTCTCTGTGGGTTCCACCTACACTAAAACTGGCCCTGCCTCCACTGACTATTTCATGACCACATTGTGCCAACAAGGCCATGATCACTAATCACTGACTGTTGAACAGACAAACAAACAGAAATTTCTTTAACCAAACGCCTCCCAATGAGCAGTAGGCAGCTGAAATCCTGCTGGATGTTCTTAGGGTTTGTGAGTGTGTATCAACCACAACTGCATTTAGGACTTAGCAGGAGTTTGACCTTAGACCAGGCAAAGGCTAGTTGACCGGTCCTAAAGGAATTTGGAAGATAACCATGTGCAGTTGTTAAGACTTCCTCACTAGTGGCAGTAGTAGGTTTTCACAGATCACAAAGTGGACAATAGCTGTGTGAAATCAGAGAACAGTTTGCCAGCTTCCCTCACAATTGACCATCTCCAGGCTACAAGGTTTGCAAAAGTCTTATAACCAGATTCTTCAAATGAAAGAAATCCAGGATTTTGTCCCGAGAAAGGAAAATGTTAAAGACTTTTTTTCATGCAAATGACCAAAAAACACGAACACAGCAACAAGTATTCACTTGTACTCACTATGCAGCGGTGTGTTCCGTTGTTGGAGTTGGACTGTTCTTTTTGGATTATAATAGACCAATTGATCTTTTCAAAGACGTAGATGGACCAGATCACCAGGCATGCACATATGGTGGCTACTACCCAACCAATCAAAATGAGTTCTTGTTTTTTCACCTTTTATGTTCCTCCTTTGTCTTCTTTTATTGTATGTGCACACCTATTTGCTTCTCGTAAATGATTATTACATGATTAAGTAAATGCAAAATTAGTAGGAACTGCGCTTTTTAATGTGAAAGAGGTAAAATATGTCAAATCTGCACTTTGCAACAAAAGCACAAACTGTAGATGTAATAAACTGTAACTAGAACAATGGTTCTTATTAACCTGTGGTTCGGGGACCCCTTGGGGCCCATGAAGCGTCCACAGGGGGGTCTGCCACTGCTTAGAAAATTAAATAATATTAATAGATTAATAAAGTGTATATAAATAAAGCCACAAAATGTACAAATGAACATTTTAAAACATTCTGTTAATGTGAAAGAATTTTATATTGCAGCCTAAACTTTAACTTAGTTTCCTCTCTGTGGAAGCGGTGCAAGTACATCAGGCAGAATATATTATCGGGATCAGTGACCTCAATTGAATTTTGAGAAATCTCCAAACTTCCTTTTGATTTTTTTATCTTTGTGAATTAAGTACTGTGTTTCATTATTTGTATGCTTTTTTGATGAATGCCGGTATATGAATTTGTTGTGTATTGTTTTGCAGGTCAAATCCTTCAAAATGGTTAGGCCGGCGTCCCTGGCTTCCAATAATGGCTCAGTTGGGTCCACAGATTCCAATAGTGATTCAGTGGGGGTCTCTGGGTTATGAGAAAGTATGGGTCCACAGAAGTCAAAATGTTAAGAACCATTGATCTGAAACAAGGATCAGTGAATCAAGCTGTATCACGTAACTACTCAGAATAGTAAAAACATGGCTGCAGAAACCTTACTTTTTATGGTTAATACAATGTGAACAGCTGTGGCTCTGAATGTAGTTAGAAAACCCTGCAAATCTAGCAAAACCTTGGAAATATTTAAACATTGCTCGATTAATATATCAAGAGCCACACCCACACACATCACGGTAGGGCCCCTATTTTGAACTTTAAATGCAATAATGACAGTAATGTGTTCAGGCAGAACTGAAAGCAAAGATTGATGATATATTAGCGAGACCACCAATTTTCTCGTCATTATATAACATTGGCAAGACTGACTACTCAAACATTTCTGTGGTATTTATAAACAGTACGCTTTCATGGATTCTATGCATTAAAAGCAGTTTTCTCAGTAGATTTCCCAGGTTTAGCGCGACCATAATCCATTAAAACGTTCCTAAAGCCTATTGCAACCGATAAAAACTGTTAGACTCCTGCTTATTGGCAAGTGAACAAACCAGATGGCAACAGTGCATGTGCACGCAGGCGTGGCACCATCTTTGAATGTGTTTTTCTTTTAAAATATTTACATTAATTCACAGATGACAACTGCATGTGAAAATAGCCAGGATGCTTCAAGGACACATACACATGATGAAAACATTTATTTGAAGGTCCACTACATATATTTCAAATAAAAGGAGATATATTTGACTAAAATAATCTAGCAATTTGTGTATATTCACACATATTTCGAAGACTATTGTTCTACACAATTTGCATTTTAGGGTGATTCTCTTGTAAAGACTGGTGACCAGAGTTTTGAGCAAGACATATTGAACACAAATATGCAAAATGTTGGCAATAGTTCTTTGAAAGCAAAGTAGGAGTCTAGAGGGAAAGACAAAACTAGGACGCCCTCCACTCAGTAAGTCATCAAGCAACAAATGTCCTAGTTTTCAAAGCAGTTCTCATCTACTGATCTGCAGACATCACTAGTTAAGTATCAATTACACCGGAAAGTCTCTTACCATAGAGATATTCCAGATGTCCCAGTCTATTGCCTTTATAAGAACAGCCCAGCTCTGATCAACACACTTAGACCAACACAAAACCCACAATCACCTTAAGAGACAACAGAAAAAGGTGAGGAAAGCGAGATGGCACCTCATGGGCGCACCACCAATAGGACCCCTGGCTGGTACTCACCAGGATGGCCCTGTTCTCATCATTGGTGCCATCAAGCCTTAACGGAAACGTGTCTTAAACCCAAAGCAAAAGACAGTGAGTGGTGCAGTGGACACAACTTATATGTGACAAAAACTTACAACATTAAACATATAACATATAAGCTACTGTGCAACCAGGACAAAAAACTTTACTCATGTTCCCTTCTTTGTTGCAAACAGTACACACATAAACATAAAAAAGGAGGGATGTGAATACTACCCATCGATTCACACCTTACTTACAGCCGGCATGTTTCATTGCCTTGGTTTCTATCAGGCAATTTCCTCAGGACAAATCAATTAAATGCCACTGCAAAAGACACTGAGCTTTGCGTGCTGTAATAAAAACAAACATTCTCGAGGTTACCTGCTATCCACTCCTATTTTATATACAAAAATGCTTTGCACTGTCAAACACCCATGCTGTTGTAAATAATAGTTACCCTTCAATTAGCTTTGCCTCTCATACCAGCCAAGAGGAATATAAAACTGGAATGTAGCCCCCATAGGTGAGCGTGATCCAATCTCCCATCGGTTCTGTTACTAAAATAGAACGCCAAACAAACAAAGGTTATATACTCAAAGAGCGTCCTTATACCTTGCTTGCTTTTCATAAGTACATGAAAAAATGGCCCATTATGAGGTTACCGGAATAGTATGAAAAAGTATTATGGTCAATCTATCCGACCATCAGCTTACATTGGATGAGGAAAGGGTGCTCAATAAAGGGTTGGGCTTTGTTCCAACCCCTTCTCATGATGCTTTTAAATGTCGCATTGAGTTTCACGAGACTATGAGAAAAATCAAGCTAAAGAAATGTTTTGCAAAACAACCTTTTGAAGAAAGTAAAGGTTTCAATACCAATCTGAGAAAACCGTCTAATTTCTGTCCCCCAATGGGGGCGGTGGGCCCTGAAGTGGCGGTATTTGAGGCTAAAGTTCTGGAAGAAATTGGGAAGATAGAAAGCAACAACAAAGTTAACGGGTTTAAAAAGCGAAAGCGAGATGGCACCAATGATGAGAACAGGGCCATCCTGGTGAGTACCAGCCAGGGGTCCCATTGGTGGTGCGCCGGTGAGGTGCCATCTCGCTTTCCTCACCTTTTTCTGTTGTCTCTTAAGGTGATTGTGGGTTTTGTGTTGGTCTAAGTGTGTTGATCAGAGCTGGGCTGTTCTTATAAAGGCAATAGACTGAGACATCTGGAATATCTCTATGGTAAGAGACTTTCCGGTGTAATTGATACTTAACTAGTGATGTCTGTAGATCAGTAGATGAGAACTGCTTTGAAAACTAGGACATTTGTTGCTTGATGGCAATAGTTCTTTGACAAACTTGCAGCAGGAATGTTTCCACAATGTTGTGCCCAAAAAACAAACTCATAAAGATGTCACTAAAGTTCAGGACACATGCTGATGGGCTTTTATGGCAAAGATATGTGCGACTGGGAAAATTAGTACTTTGTGCAGAGAGTGACGTAATTCAACGGGTGCAGCAAAACTGTTTTCCACATATCAGGATGGCTTTACGATTTTGTTTTCCCTGTCATCAAGATTATGCGTTTGATTCGCACTAATCAAAAGAAGAATATAGACAATGCAGATTTGGAGAGCATTATGGTCCTCATGAATAAAACTTGTTTGCAATTTCAACGCCTTCTAACTGCAAAAACAAGCATTTGCAATGAAATAGGTCTCGCATTTATGAGAGTTTGACTTATTGGCATTGTAAATGACAATGCCAATAGTTTAAACTCTCGCAAAAGCGAGACCCTTTGCATTGCAAATGCAATTTTGAAAAGAACCCCATGCTGCGCTTTCACGTTAAGGTCGGCCACGCCACTTTCGTTGGACAAGCCATGTCTAAAGAACAGGGCCTGGCCGCCATTAAAGTTAAAGCGCCACATGGGGCGCTTTTACAAAAAAAAGCATCTGTTTTTCCAGTTGACAAACAAATTCTTTTTTTTTCTAACAGTGCCCCATGCTGCGGTTTTACTTTAATAGCGGCCGCGCACCTTTCTTTAGACGCGGCTCATCTAAAGAAAGAGGAGTGGCCGCCATTAAAGTGTAAGCGCTGTACGGGGCGCTTTTACAAAAAATATTTGCAATGCAATAGGTCTCGCATTTGCGAGAATTTAAACTATTGTCATTTATAATGCCAATAGCTTAAACTCTTGTAAATGTGAGATCTATTTAATTGCAAAGGGGCAGCCACAATTGTCCTGGGCTGCTTTGAAAGTGAAAGCGTACATGGCGTGCTGAATGTTGCAGGAAAGCACGTCGTGCCTGCAGAACTAGAAACTCTTTAAACAAAATAGTGCCTACGGGCTAAATAAACATACCATGTAACAACAGAATTAAAAGAGCCAGTTGTCATGGGAGGTTACAAATGAAGACAAGACTAACAAGCCTAATAATGAATCAGAAGCCAGCATTTACGAAGGACAATGACACAAGCCAATGAAAAATATGGGTGGAGAGTGGGCAGACTTCAAGTACATACTTGAATACAGCATGTGTCTCAGAGCAGCGCATGCGCTGCCCAAGCTCAGCCGAAAAACAGGTAATGCGGCTGCAAAAATGCCTCTATGCCTACACTGACAGCCGATCACAGGGGACTGAGACTGCAAAGCCAAACCTGTTAATTAATACTCATTAATCAGATTGTTTTATAACACCCTGAGGATAGGTATTTTGCAATGTGATTGTTTAATAGTCCAGTCGCTTTCCAAATCACATACCCATTCCCAAACTAGCGGTGTGCAATTTGCACATCCGGATTTGCCAATGGATCTTAGTACATTAGGCCCCTATATTAATAACTACAAGCTGTTTACACCTTTGCGCAAAAAATTGTGCTAAATGGCATATACCATGACGTCTGCTCTCTAACAGGTCTTGGGGATTCAGGGGTACAGGAATATGCTAGGATTTAAGTGACAGCTTAGGAGGACTGTGTGTATTGTGCAGATCATTCAACCATATGAGGCACTGTATTATGAGGTGCTGTGTTATATGGTACTGTATTAAGTGGTACTGTGTTAGCAAAAGCTAGTAGTAACACATAGTGGTGTTGTAAATGTTATTGCTGTTGTGTCGGCATACGTACTGCAAATGAAAGTATAAAAATGTGTATTCACATTTTGACACACATGAAATTGTTGGGACTGTCAGCAATACATAGGGTGCGGTGGATAAAAATTACCGAACATTCTCTTGGACTCTGTAGGTCTAGTCAAAAGTAAAACAAAACTGCAGTGGTGAGTAAAGAAATAGAAAAACACTATGCAAAAAGAAACCACATATATATACCTTAGTATTCATTGCATTGTGCTCTAGGTAGACACATTTACATGATTAATATGACCATGTTTAATATAGAGAGTGGCTAAAGAGACCCAAAGAAAAACTCTCCACGACCAGAAATTCAAAATCACAAACTGTAAAACTATAAGATTATAAGTTATGTTGGTATGTGCATAGAGAAGAGTGGCAAAATAATAAATAGATAAACTCAGAAAGGCAAAAATGAACGAAGAAACAGGTGAAAGGGAAAATACAACAAGAGCAAAACGTTAATAAAAGTGGGAATTGTTTTTTTTAACAAAAGGGAAAAGAAAAACAAGCATTGGCTCCTCACCCACACACACAAGGCACTCCACAACACTGGAACAGCGTACCTCAACAGCTGACTCAGCCTCTACACCCCCATCTGCCAGCTCCGCTCTGCAGACCGCGCCCTTGCCACCGTCCCCTGCATCGAAGAGTGACCGGCGGCGGCAGATCATTCTCCCACCTCAGCGCCAAGACATGGAACACCCTACGGCAGACCGAAGACCTCCTATCCTTCAGGAGACTCCTCAAGACCTGGCTCTTCGAACAGTACTGTCACAGGGATTCCATTCTCATACAGAACTGTGCATAGAGACTTGGAACCTCAGTAAATTAGGGTGTGCCAAAACTCACATTAGTACCCAAAATCCCCTACCAGACTAGCTACAGTGTCTCATTGGTTATCACAAACTCCCAATGCTTAGACAAACCAGAACATGGACTTAGTACATCTCAGTTAACGTGGAACACATGAACACTCTTTTGTTATACAATCATTCCAAACCAGAACAAGGAGTAAAAGAGGACACATGCATATTTGAAATATTTATTCACTAATGCAATGTTCTCAAATGCAGTATCTTAGCTAATACAAGCAAACATATTATAACAAACAAAGTAATCAGCATATTCACTAGTCCGTAGAACACAAAAGGTGAAAGCATGGTATTATGCTAAAACGAATAGGGTTCAGTAACACCTAATTCTCACTCTCCCTAGCTAGTATATTATATTATATCTAAGAAGGTCTCTTTGGGTTTTAGCAGGTTGACCCCATACCTCAAGATTCTAGTGGTAAGGGATAACATCATCTTCCACCAGCTCTCTGCATGCGAAGCACCATCAAGTGTGTGTCTATGCTCTTGTGCAAAAGCAATATAAAACGCGCCTAAAGCCAGAACTTGGCTGCAGCTGCATGTATGTTATGTCTAGGAACGTGCGAAGATCAGACCTTACAACAACCACTGTGTTGAGATATCCTTGAAGGTTTCTGCACTCACTGTACAGACACAGCTCGCCAAGCAAGGCTGATATCAGAGTAACAACATATTATTCTCGCATGAATCAAAACATTCTACTAGGCTCAAAGCTAAAGCAACAGCTATGTGTCGTGTGCAGAAGCAGCAGAAAGGTAAAATGGCGTTTAAACTCCTAATAAGCTCATGCTAACTTAACACAGCATATAGGCAATGTATATCTATATGACAGTACCAGCGTCCCCCCCCCCAGCGCCTTGAGACTCTCACGGGTATGTAGTGCGCTCTATAAATGCTATGATTGATGATTGGTTGATTAAAAGACTATAAGTCTGTCTATCATTACTTAATACATGCAAATACAGGTGTGCAGAAATGCTATTTGCATCCATTAGCAATGTTAAAGCCAATCGTATTGTCCTTGCCAGGGAGGCAAGGATTTTGAGTGCTCTTCTAGAAAGGAGATTTTGCTGTTTGGTAGCCGTCGTTGCTCTAGCAACAATGGCCTTTCAAAGCCATATATTGTAATTTGGCACCATCCTGTGGCCATCTGTCATGGCACCAGTAGGCACCGGCTTACAATGATATTAATATAGTACATGTTGTGGCTAAATCTGTGCAAATGAAGTGTAGTGCAGGTGATGACATCCTAAAAGAAAAAACTCCACATACATAAAAGTTCGAAGGTGTGTTGCCATTCCTAATGCCCATACATATTGGGGATCGCATGTAAGCACCTATAGTCTGCCCTACAGAGATGCTACAGAGGCAGTAAAACACATGCCTGGTAGCTGGCTCTTTAATCCTACTCCTTTGTTCAAATGAGAAGATTTCAGGCCATATGTACCAATGTGTGACATAAGGCTGTGCATGCATTATATTAAGCATTGATTTTGTACTGGAAAGGGACCAAAAGCTATCCTTTAATGCTCTTCCCAGTTTGTATGTGTGTTGTTCAAAGTTAAAAAAAAATAAGGAAAAATTAAAGCATTTTTCCTCACTACACCTGCCTCAATGAGGCATAAGGGATTAGCTCAAATCCCTGTCAATGAATGCTAATAGATTTGGTTTGCGTCTAAACCTATGGGTGGCTACCTGGTACCACCCATGTACCACCTATGGAACACATCCTTGATGTACAGTACCGCAAAGAGGCACGTAGCGCAACTTTGTATTACTTTGAGATACCTTTCAACACAAATCCTGGTGTGCGTTGGATAGTAAATCCCACTCCAACACATTGCTCTGAGTCTGCATCACAAAAGTGCCACAAATCCGGCACAAAGTGTTAGTAAGTCTCTGCCTAAGTGACTTTGGATCTGAATTATGAGTTGAGGTATTTCACCTTGAGGATTAAGGGTGAAGTGTCTCAACTCTATACTACAAGTCTCCTTAGGACCATAATTATTGGGTTCTAAACCTCTGTACCAGATACCTCAGGCCGAGAGACACCGGCTGCAGGGGCAGAGGCAGTGAGCAGCATCACATTCTTGACCACTTAAACCAATTGCACTCGTATGAACAGTAAAATAATAACTCACATCTCCAACATACAGCTGTAAAGAAGGTGTATTTTGAAGAAGTTTTTTTACCTCTTTAAAACACCATTTTGCACACTACCCCAATTACATTTTGTCTTTTCCTTGCCATGTTTTTCTACTGCTTCGTGAGAACAGCGCGCCCACACACAAATAAATAATAATATTTACTGAATCCAAATTCAATGAATCTTTATCAGTGGGGCTAAAAGCATGAACGCCCTCATTAAATCCTGCTTGGGCTTGACACCTTCAGACAAAATCCAATTTTCTAAGTAGTCTATCTTCATCTCGAAGGATTTGGGTTTATCCTTCCAAATTGTTAAGCCTTGATCTTTTAAGGTACTGAGCATTTTGGCCAGAGTCTTGTTATCCTTTTCTTCTGTATCGGCTAAAATCAGAATATGTTCCCGGAAGACTTGAACGCCAAGAATTCTGTAAACATGACATCCATTACCTTCTTAAATACACTAGCAACTGATAAGAGACAAAATAGCCATCTGAGATGTCTGAAGGCTCCAAAGGTGTCACACACGGACCACATGCCTGTGAGAGTTTTAAGTACCTGGTTGTAAGCAGCTTTGAGGTCTATTATTGAGAAGAATTTAGCATTTCAAAGATGTGCCAACATTTCTTGGATTTTTTCTGATTATTGAAAATCATCTACTTTGCCTCTGATCAAACATCTTAGTTTGTGCATTAACCAAATCTTGGCAGTTTTTTTTCTAGCAATGATGCTCCCAGAAATCCATTCAAAAGAATCTAAAGGTTGAATAATGTTATCAGCGAACATATAAGCTAACAATTCATTAAACTTTACATGCACACTCAAAGGCACATTTCTTATTTTATGGGTAACTGGAAACACTTCTTTCCTCAGAAAAATGTGATGTTCAAAACCCTGACAAAACTGACCTTATTTGCAAAGAATTCACTGTAACTTCTTCTAATCATCCCCACATTCATAATTAAAACATTCTTCCACAAGCATAATGGGACAATTGTTATCTGGCCTCAAACCTATCACTAACTTGCCTTGATCCAGCAGCCCCATATCATCTCTGCCACTAATGGTAACATATATTTTAGTCAAAACATTTCAGTCCTTAAACTGCAAAATGTCATTGAACTACCTCAACATAAATATGTATCATCAGCTAAATAGTAATGGGTGATCTAAAATCTGCCATAATATTGATGGAGCAGGAATATTTAAATCTCAATCTCTTGGTAAAATCATCAAACAGTATCCCTCAATGGTCGTATGGACCTTTGATTGTTGGCTTGAAGCATTGAGAGGAAGCTAACACTGGTAATATATTTCAATCACAGTGAAACCAATGTGGTTCCACAATAATGACATAAAGGTTTATTTACAGGTATTAGTCAAATCATAAATCAGCAAAATTGGTAATGGTTAAGAAAATATAGAAATACGGCCAGAATATTGAAATGCTCACGCATTCTAAATTTTAATTTTATGAAATACAGAATGGTAACAACCAGTATCTAAGAATGCAAAATATCCAAATTAGATGTTCCATAATTCATTCTGTCTAAATTAAGCAATGCAAAGGAGTTGGTGATTTCAAAAAGGGAAAAGGTACCATATCATGCGATCCTCAGTAGAAATTCAGAGCAAACAAAAGAGTGTCTAGCATAGAGCCTATGCTAGACATAGAACCCTACAAAAAGATCAGCTCTCTCAGAGTCAGGATAAGGTCTGCCCTAACTCAATATAGGCAAAAGAAACAATTGATGGACGGAATGCTGGACAATGCAAATATTCACAAGGATATGGGTGTAATCCAACATTATTTTGCTCACCACCCCAGTTTGGATCCAGCCATATACAAATCAGTCTTGACCCGGTAGCCGGTAGATTATCTGGTTCGAGAGCGGTCCCCTGTGCCGAGATCTGGCCTGCTGCGCTCCTGGACCCGACACGGCCCACGGAGGCCCAGAGACAACAGGGGTCTCGGGCGAGCCTGATGATGGGGTCAGGTGAGCATGTGCGGATTTGCTGAGCACCACCTGCTGTAAAGTCTTGATGCTCCTACAGACCTGCCTCGGGAGACCTAGAAGCCTGTTGTGCTGTCCCCGCCCAAATCTTGGTGAGAAAAGGCGAGTGCCGATGCTCTGCGGCCTGGTAGGTCTTATGAATCCAGGCAGATTTGCGGCGACCACAGACAGACATCTTTTTGCCCTGGGCTTACGGTAAATACTCGTCTGTTTGAACCATTTTTTTACTTGAATAAGAGGTACAGCGCAAAAGTTTGATCTGCTGCATAAATGAATCTGGTCACATGGCTGACATAATTGCTACTACTCAGGGAACTCTATAATCAGTGAAGTGCTGAACTTCCACTCAGCGTTTGAGCGTGATAAACCTCTCCATATATTAATTTCGTACTATATGCTTGATGTGAACCGCACAAGGGGCGGAGCCTGGGATTGGTGCATTTGAACCGAACTGATTCCGCGCAACGCTCTGATGATTTTGATTACAACACATCCCGGGGGGCTGTATTCCTACCCCTACAACGCAAAATGGCCTGTAACGATCCCAAACAGTGGCAGATTAATTTTGAGGGTGCGAAGACCCCTAGACATGAAGATGCTGAGAGTGCCACTGAACCGGAGCCGAGCAGCTGGAGGGCACAGCCACCATAATGGCGGAACTCCATGCCGGGTTTCAGTCTATAGATGCCCGTTTGGACACTCTCACCAGTCAACTAGACGACATTCACGGCCAAATGGAGGCTCAGGATACCCAGATTGGCCACGCTGAACAGCAGATTTCAGATCTCGAAGACGCACAACCCTCTGCTCTGAGAAGGTTGGAGAGAGCAGAAGGCCTACTAAAGCAGCTTGCTACTAAGGCGGAAGGTTTAGAGGCAAAAATAACATCCTCATTGGCAGTATTGCCAAAACCACGAACACCGGCCCCTTGGCCAGATTTGTTGAATCCGTCCTCATGGAGATATTTGAGAGAGAGGCCTTTTCCACAACATTTGCAGTTGAGCGGGCGCTCCGAGCATTGGTAACCCCCCCCCCCCCCCAGGGGCAAGGAACTTCCCCGAGGATAATGACTGCCAGAATTCTCAATTATCAAGATTAAGATGTGGTGCTCCGGCTGTCAAGAGAGCGCGGCTCGCTCACTTACCAGGGTTCAAACATTTCTGTATTCCCGGATTTTACGCCAATAGTGCAAGATGTGCGCTGCAAGTACATGGACATTAAGCGATCCCTCCAGAAAGCGAATATCAAATACGCCATGTTGTATCCGGCCCAGCTTCGAATTTAGATTGTTAGCAAAGCACATGTTTTCGACACCCCTGATGAACCGGCCAAATTCTGGAAGAAACAACAGACCATGAATAAACAGCAAAGACAAGATAGTGAATCCGACTCTGGTTCTTGATAGGTAACGGCTGTATTCTACGTTGCCATACACTTAAAACACTTCTCGGCAGTGGCGGGACATTTGAGCAGTTACTAAATCTGGTATGTGATGGGTTGAAGATGTTGCACGAAATTCAGAAGCAGAAGATTTCCTCCTTTGCTTCTTCAAGCAACAAAGACTTACTGTCGAGATGTGGACGCATGGTGGGTGGAAAAGTTCCGGTCATTGAATATCCTACAAACTGATTGCTCTAATGGAGCATTGCCTTCCCCCTCAGGATGTTCTCCTGCTCTTTCCTCCCCTCCCCCTCCCCCTCCGATTCCCCCCTTTTCCCTCATATTTATTACTCCTTGATTGGGATTCACCGGGTGTCTCGTTTTTGAGTATCCGATGGGGGTGGGGTTGGAGTGGGGTTTTCTCGAATGATCATTATTGTTTTGTTATATGTTGGTCTGGAGAAAATCCAATTTACATGGTACGGTATACCACTGCTACATATCCACAGCTTGTAACGATTGGACCAATAGTGGTTAGATGATTCTCGATGACAAAAACAGCCCCGGCCTGCGCCTTAGGTGCCTGTCTTGGAATGTACGAGATGTGGAGTGGTAATCACTTTTTCTCCTGCTATAGTTCATATTTACGTGGGGTGTGTATACTGACTCATCGTTCCCTTCCATTTCAGGCCTCAGAGGTGGTGACGGATTCTGGAGGCAGATATGTCATTGTGCAGGGATTGCAATGAGGAAATTCAGTTCTTTTTATTAACATATATGCTCCAAATTTCGACACCTCAGAATTCTTTCCTAAAATAACGGCACATATTGACCGTCTAGTTTCAGATAATATACTGATGGGAGGAGACTTCAACCTCATGCTAGACCACATCACTGATACTACTGGCCCTGGGCTCCTCACAAAACCACATGCAGGGACTTATCAATTTATTACAAACAGCACTGTTGGAAGATCCCTGCCATGCGAATAACCCGGGAGTTCGTAGCTATTCATTTTACTCTCCCCACATGGTTCATGATCCCGAATAGATCAAAGGTAACTTACGCCACAACTACTTTTGGAGGTGCAAAAGATAGAATATTTGCCCCACACGATATCTGACCATGCCCCTGTCCTTCTTTTGGTAGGTTTCCCTATGATCCCCACTATGGAGGTGCCCCACAGCTGCCCTGCTTGACTCGATGTTTCGTAGTGATGTAGATAACGCCATTAGGGAGTACTTTCTGCTAAACGAAGGGATGGTAGATTCACAACTGGTACTATGGTATGTCTTTAAACCATACAATCGTGGGGTCTGTATCTTGAAACATGCTGGTGTACTTCGCTCTATATGGGGATAGTTGGAGAAAATAGAGCAGAAACTAAAAGACATAGACACAACCGCACAGACTGCCTCATCACTGGAATCAGTACATGACCGCGCAACATTATTGACAGAATTCACTGATGCGCCGCCCGAGAAGTTAAATATCTTGGCAAATATGCAATCGCGCGGGTGTACGGGAGGGTGAGAGGCCCGGGAGGACGCTTGCCCTCCTCCTCAGACCCCAATATCAATAGGCATTCGTTACACATCTAGATACCGAAACTGACGTTCCGCTGACAAATGGAGCAGATATCTCACCCACCTTTCTAAAATACTATACCCATTTCTACACGACACGTGATCACCCTGCGGGACAGGCCCTTACGGACTACTTGCAGGACATAGCTATGGTTTCGCTGGAGGAGGGGCAGTGCGAGTTCCTGGCCTCCCCGATAAATGTAGATGAAATCAAACTAGCAATAAAGGACCTGGATAGTAGCCGAGCCCCTGGTTTGGGTGGTCTTTCCAGGGAATTTTATAAAGCCTTTCATCACGAATTTGCCCCACGTCTATTAGAGGTATATGATGAAGCTTTGAAGAGCAGATCCCTTTCTCCAACTATGCGTGAGGCCATAGTTGCACTATTGCTTAAGACAGGCAAATCCTCAAATCAATGTCAGTCCTATAGGCCGTTATCATTACTCAATCATGACTATAAAATTCTAGCGAAAATATTAGCCACCCATCTGTCACTATTAGTAGACACCACATTATGCCCCTTTCAAGCTGGTTTTGTTCCCGGCAGATCTACAGCACTCAACCTGCGAGCGATTTTCTCAGTAATGAACCAAATGGAGCCTGTGCTGCCTGTAGCAGTCATTCTCCTAAATGCCGAAAAGGCTTTTGATTAATTAGAATGGCCTTTTCTATATGGGGTGATGCAGAAATTAGGCATCCCTATCAGCATTTTTAACCTAGTCTGCCTGTTGTACTCTCACCCAGTGGCTCGACTGAAAGTAAAAGGGGTAATACCAACTCAGTTCCCTTTATCATGTGGCACTAGGCAGGGGTGACTTCTCTCACCCCCATTATTTATTGTAGCTATGACCACCTAGCATGCCACATACAGGAGCGACACCTCCACCGTGGACTGCAGTTACATACGGGTCCTCTTGTCACTCCGTTCTGTGTGGATGATGTAATGTTTGTAAGGAAGCCGGCTGAGAACCTGTCTTCATTCTTGAGAGAGGTGGTCCGTTTTGGGGTATATTCAGGTTTGGTTATTAACTGGACCAAGTCGGAAATGTTTCCACTGACCCCAGCGACTACCCAAGTGGATCTCGAGTTCCCCCTAAAGCGGTGCACTAAGGCCCCCAGATACCTCGGCAATTACTTGCATTGTGTTGCCCCCGAGGTCATTGGTCTGAATTATGGCCCTGCAATAGACCAACCTGTAATGCAAGTTGACAAGTGGATGAAACTTCCCCTCTCCGTGGCTGGCGGGATCGCCATACTAAAAATGGTGGTTCTGCCACAATTTTTATATCTCTTTTTAAACATCCCCATTGCCCTGACTGAAAACTTTTTTGACACACCTCGGTCACTGCTGATTCACCTGATCTGGGCAGGTAAACAGCTGTGTATAACCTGGACCACTTTTTTATGTTTGAAAAGCTTTATTAAGAATAAAATTATAACAATTGACACCAGCATAGGAGAATATAAAGCATACAACTCAAATGAAATTGCAGCTTCGCTAATGTCAACCTAAGTAACGAAAAGCATTTTATAATATTTTGAAGGGAAGAGGGAAAGGGGAAGAGGAAAGGAGCGGAAACGAGAGATAATATGCTATAACAAAACAATACTATAAAAGGTAACGGCAAAGGAAAAAATAGTACAAGCAATAATCAAAAAATTATATAATATAAGCAACACATTGTAATAGAAAAAAGATGTAAAACAGTGTTTAAATACACAAGAAGGAGAGAGTAAAATCATTCAAGGGAGTTTCAAATTTCCGGAATTGATATGGACCGTTTTCTTTTGAGCTAAATGATCTAGGTATGTGGTAAGAGGTAACCAATATAGGTCAACATTACGAGGTGGTTTACAGGAGGAAGCAAAGGAGACATCAAGTCTATGAAAATGACATGTTGTATGGAAACATTTTTAAGGGATTTCCAGTAAGAAGAAATATGTTGAAATGAAAGTGCAAGCATAAGATCAAAGAGACCTTGTGAATGTGGAGAAAAAGTTAGAGAGTCTGATAGACTACCGAGAAAAAGAAGAAGGAGTTAGTATGGGATGGAGAGTGAGAAAACATGAGAAATGCAAGACCAAACTTGTTTCCAAAAAGGAGAAACCTTACGACAGAAAAAGAACATATGCAAAAGATCAGCATTAGGAGATTTACAAGTCCAGCAGTTAGAGTCAGAGGAAGATGTAAAACGAGATAGGGAAAGAGGAGAAAGATAAAGTCTGTGATATAGAAAAAAGAGAGACTGAGTGAGAGAAGCAGATAGAGAAATCTTCAAGGATTTGGACCAGAGTTTATCCCAAAGGGAGATGAGCAAAGTACATCCCAGATCTGTTTCCCACGAAAGTTCATTTTGGACTTGAGACGGTCCGGATTAGGAGAAGAAAAGAATTTATAGATAAGAGACGCTTTAGGGAGAGTAGAGAGCAGTATAAGAAGATGAGATGGGGTAGTAAGAGAAGCTGAGGAAGGAAAAGAATAAGAACGATTAAGAATGATTTCCATAAGGAGTAAATGTAAATGTATAGGCATTTATATAGCGCACTACTTACCCGGAGGGTCCCAAGGCGCTTCGACCGCTGCGAAACCCTTCCTGGCTTCCCTGAGAGATGGTCCCTTAATGGGTATCTCCAGGGTGAGACCAGGCATCCCCGGCGGTCTGGTGGGGCCGTTAGTGAAGATGAGGCAAGCTAATGCCCAGAGTTGCCGAGTGTGATCGCTGATCAGAGTGGGCACCAAGGCGAGAAAATTATCGAGTCCGTTGACCCTGGTCCAGAAACCTGCCGCGCCGGGAATCGAACCCTGGTCCCGGGCCGTCCTCTGCTCTCGGGTCTGCCACCTCTAACCAGTGAGCCACACTACACTAGGAGAGTATATTTCTGTAGAAAGGACCGAGGACAATGAAATTTAAGTTGAAAACGGGGGAAGGAACAAGACGGTACACCATCGAAGAGTTGACGAATCCATGTGATACCCTTAAGTCTCCATGAAGTCCAACAAATAGGTCTATTGTGTAAAAGAATAAGTGAATTGTACCAAATGGGTAAATGTAGAAAGGATTTGTGTGAAATAAACAATGTAGAGAATAAAGGTTTAAGAAGAGAGGATGTATGCCTAAAGAAGGGAAACGACTCATAGGGGGATTTAGAGGAGAAAAGCACTATTTCCTCAAAAGAAAAGGGCGATAAAAAGGATTGTCAAAGAGGAGAGAAAGGGGAAGATTCTGAGGAGAGCCAACCTAAAGCTTGGTGGAGAGAAAAGGATTTGTGATATAGGCGAAAGTCTGGAAAATTAACATCACTATTCGATTTAGGTCTGTGAAGAGATAAAAGTGAAATTCTAGATTTTTTATTATTCCACAGTAATTTTGAGATAGAAGAATCAATACGTTTAAAATATAGAGCAGGAATATGTACAGGCAACATAGAAAGGGTATAAATAAGAATAGGAGCGATCATCATCTTAATGGAATCAAGTCGACCCCACCAAGAAAGAAAAAGAAGGTTCCAAGAAGAAAATAACTGATTAATATGAGAGAGGACAGCAGACATATTTAATTTAACGGAGGAGGAAATAGAATTGGAGAACCAGATACCAAGGTATTTAATCTTAGTACTATTCCAGGCAAAACCAGTGGAAGAAAAGAAGTGAGGAAGACAAAACTTAGGAAAAGGGAGAATTTCTGTTTTATCTGAGTTGATCGTATAACCAGATACAAGGGAGAATGCCTCAAATTCAGATAATAATGGAGAGATAGATGATTCCGGGTCTGAAATAAACAAGAGGATATCATCGGCATATGCAGAAAGTTTAAGTTTCCATAGGGAAAACTGGAAATGGAAGTATTCTGCCGAATGGAGGACAAAAAAGAAACAAGGGCAAAACAAAAAGAAGTGGAGAAAGAGGGCAACCCTGACAAACTCCTTTTTGAAAAGTGAAAGAGGAAGAGAGTTGGCCATTCACTAGAACAGAAGCTTTGGGGGAAGAATATAATAAAGAAATAAGAGAAATAAATCTGGAACCGAAGCCATACCACTTAAGTGAAGCAAATAAAAAGACCAATCTACTCTGTCAAAAGCCTTTTCCGCATCGACAGAAATAGCAGCTAAAGGTATGGAAAGAGAGGGGGCCTTATTTAAAACATTCAGAAAAAGACGGGAATTATCCGAAGTAAGCCTCCCTTTAATAAAACCGCATTGCTCCTTTCCAATGAGATGGGGCATGACGGAATCCAAACGACTGGCAGGTAATTTAGCAAAAAGCTTATAATCAACATTGACTAGTGAAATGAGACAATAATTTTTACAAAACTTGGGGTCACGACCTTCTTTAGAATGAGACAGATGGCGGCATCTTGAAAGGTACCTGCAGCTGTACCAGAGGAAAATAGGGATAGAAAAAGTAACAAAAGTTTGGGTAATAGAAGATCAGAAAAATGCAAATAAAACTCCACAGGGAAATCATTGGGACCAGGAGTTTTACCCTTAGTAAGGGAAGACAGAGCCGTAGAAAGTTCATGAAAAGAAAGATCAAGGTCAAGAGTTGAAAAATTAAGGTGAGATGTAGATGGTTTAGGTAACAACCTGGACCACTTTAATTATGCCTTACGAAAGGGGGGATTCGGGGTCCTTGATTTTCACCTGTACTACCTGGTTGCTCAAGTTCACTTTACATAACATTGGTATCACCCAGATGCCCGACTTCAATATCTCAAACCTGAAAGATCTCAAATACATCTGAACTTGCTCTCCCTGGATATTGCCGCAGATCCTAAGGCGCTGCCCCACGGAAATCCAAACACTACCCAAGACATGTTGGGCATGGACCAAATTGCGATGGTACTTATAATAAAAGTCCTTATACTCTGCACACATACCATTAGCAGGTAATCCGTGGCTACCCCTACCAATGGCACTCTTACCACAAGAAGCAGCCCGGGGGGAGGCCAAATTCCTGGATAGTTTCCTCCTCCATAGAGTCCGGGGATCCATGCTTGAGGCTATACCGGATGCATCGACGGAACCAAATGATTTTCCCCCACTCTCACTTGTTATTAGCTCCCCGGACAGTACTCACTTAGTCACACGCATATACCACCTGTCACAATCCCTCCGCCCTGTACTAGGTGCCAAAGCACGGACAGCCTGGAAAAGGGTCCTTGGCACACCAATAACTGACAGTATGTGGTATTCTTGTTGTGCACAAATACGATACATCTCGAATAATCATAGACATAAATTATTACATTTTAACTACCGCCATAGAGTTTATGTAACCCCAAAGGTATTATCCAAGATGAACCCTACATTATCAAGCACATGTGCTAGGTGAGCTGACTCTGAGGCTGATTTTTCACACCTCGCATGGAACTGTACACCAGTGAGGGCGAATTGGGAATAAATCTTTCACACTTGTCTCTCATGGTGGAACAAACTGTACAACCCACACCACTGATGGCATTATTGGGGTATGTTAAGCCTCCAAAGAGAAGTATTAGGCGATCCACTGCAATTGCCACACTCATTGCAAAACATCAATTTTCTTTGCATTGGGGTAGAGCACAAACACCAACGGTAAAGGCCTGGCCCCATGACCTTATTCATTGTGACACCATGAGTGATTTCTATGCCACATTATTAACCCCCACTTCCCACCCGCTGGAGAACTATTTACATACATACCCCCCTTGATGATAGTTGAAATAGGCATGCATAAGCAACTGTACGAAGTACCATGCTAGGAAATTGGGAATAGGTGCTAACTGGGTGGCTCGATAATAAAAACCACTAAAAATGCGTCGAACTCTAATGGACTGTGGACATTGTTATGATTAATGTAATGGATATACCACATTGTGACTATTTATTGTATATTTGTTTGGGAAATACTCCTCTGTACTCTGGTTGTTAGGATATGAGAGTATTATATATTGTCATTACGGCACTTTATGGACTATACGAGCTGTGAATTAACATGCACTCCCTGATTGATTGTTCGCTTTGAAAAAATGCCATAAAATGAATTTACATAAAAAAAGAAGGTTTCAGAACATCCATATCTCATTCCCACCATCAGGAGCTAATCCCATGATGGCATTTGCTGGGAGTCGGTAACCCCCCTAAATTCCGATCCTCAAGCAATTACGTACACATCTGCTCATCCTTGAAAGTGGCATCATTCTAGTATGATGGGTACAGGAGACTCCTTTTACCGTCATCTCTCCACGCCCATTGCCAGCTTTTCTTTCTCAGAACTCATTATCAGTTTATTACATAACAATAAGCCTTTCTCTAGCTAATGATGAACCAATAATGCACCTGCTGAGGAAAAGGAAACAGCATGTGCAATGCTTAGCTAAGGCCTAACGTCAAGATAAGTTACCTCAAGAAACAAAATGGAAGCACAGTACTGTGTTAATAATCCTTAGTACTTAGATTATTATTAATTAATGTAATAATTTCAGTAAATGCAGTTACATTGATTATTTCTCAATTAATCCCACATTGCATATACAGGTTACAAGTAAATGCTCATAAATGACATATAGAAGGTAAAGCCTGATTTGATGCTACTCCAATATCTTATTTCTATCTCCAGTTCCAATGCCATTCACCCTCATTGAATTATTATGATAATTACTACTTTTGTAAAATGCCCTCATTTTCTTTACATTTGACAAATCTTCTCCCTTTTCTACATTAACCAAATGTGATACCTATAACAGATACTATTTCCATGCCTTGCAAATGGTCTATAGTCACTTTAGGCTTTGCTATGAACATCCCTAACATGAGAAGCCATGTACTATCCTCACAGCCTAGTGCTTTCCCCCAGTGAGTGCTTCTTCCACAGTGGAATTTATTGATTCCAACAAATTGTTCTTATATTTTTTTCGAATAGCAACTCAGAACTATTTGATTTCTTAATAGGTATCAATAGAGCTTTCAAAGTTGCAGGTACCAGTGAGGGCACAAAGATGTGTCAAATACTCCATCCTTCTACTGATTCATGACTGGCTTCTTTCCTTAAGAAGAATCTTTCTTCCATAGCACTGGATTATTTTTCAACATGTTTTCTCCGGCCTGGATGCTGCTTCTTTATGCTCATCTCAATGCTTGGTTTGGTCTAAGGTAAGTGATCAAAATTCTCTTGACTGGCAGCTCCTAAACAATTAAAAAGAAAAACTTACTTCTGCTCTGTCACATATCCTTTATTCATAAATAGCTACTAAATTGTTTTCTAAAGCCCTTACCCAACATTTCTCCTTAGTAGTTTGTATGCCAGGGCACTGGAGGAAGAGTTTAGGTGGGATAGCCCTTTGCTGTGAAGCTATGGTACACAGTGTTCTGTAGTTATATATCATCTAAAACCATTCTTTTCAATAGATCTAGGGCCAGATGTAGGTGGCCATTTACCGACCGGTAACGGCCGATTTCGGCCGTTACAGACCGGTAAATGGTCATTCCTGGTGTAGGTGCCCTATTTTACCGATTCGGTAAATTTACTGAATCGGTAAATTTACCAAATCGGTAAAATACCGAATCGGTATTTTTACCGATTCGGTAATTTTGAAATGTAGGTGGGACTCTTCTGAGTCCAACAGGCCTTACCGAATCAGTATTTTACCACCTAATCCAATTGGGTGGTAAAATACCGATTCCAGGTGTGCATGCACATGTGTGCATGCACACCTATGGCATGTGACAGACGGACATGCCCTTAGGGAATGTCTGTGTGCCACATGTCACACATGCCTTAAATCGGGGTGCTAGAGGGTGTCAAAGTGTCACCCCCTGCACCCTTGCAAAATTCGTTATTTACTGAATCGGTAAATACCGATTCGGTAATGCCCATTAATTCCTATGGGCTTCAATGCCCATAATCGGTGTTTCGATGCCTGTGGTCTCCAAGGGAGATTGCTTGTCAATTTGCGAAGGTTGGCAGTCTCCCGAGGTTCTTGGAAGCTGCAGTACAAGTCTCTGGGTGGCAATTTTCGAGACTTAGTGCAGTAGGCAAGATTTGCTGCCAAAAATCCACAGCAGTCTTACTTTCTTGCTTTTTCTTGTGACTCTTGGTGTCATTCTCTTCTTCATTGATTGAATCTGTATTCCTGGTGTAAGGGTTGTCCACTTAAGTGCTAAATTTAGGGGTGTTCCAGGGAGTGACAGGTAATAGCCAATGGGCTACTTACCTTAAGGGTGTCTACACCCTCTGTATAAACATTTCCAATGGGACGTGGGCATAACCCTGACCCAGAGAGCCTAATTCTACCAAAATTAAGATGTTGGAATTCTGAAAGTTGTGTCCACATCAAGTAGCCCACCTTAGGGGTGAAACTAGCCTGAGTGGGACACGCCTCTTGACTAGCTAATTTTCCCACCTGTCCTGGTGCCAAATTACCCTGGGGCAGGGGGTGGGCACGGAGGTGGAATTTTCCCTGTCTGGGAAAATCTGGGGTCGCATATCAAAGGAGGCAGATGCCTTTGAAGCCTCCTACCTTGATATGCTGATCACTTAGCTGTTCTTCTTGAGGAGTTGACAACACCTTCAGCCGGAGCAGACATTGTTTCTGTCCTCAGAAAGCCCAGGCTCTCACTTGCAGGGGGTCAGAGAGACGTCTGTGGTGGCAGGCTGGTCCACACCAGTAGGCAGTAGGTTTTCAGGGGGATCCTGTAAGGTGCCCTCTGGGTTCATATATTAATAAATCCATCACTGGAAACAGTGTGAGTTTATTAATACGAGATGTTTGATACCAAACATCTGTAGTAACAGTGAAGCCATTATGTAGCTGTTGAACTTGTAAATAATAGTGTCCACCACATGTACTCAAAATGGCTTCCCTGTCCACTTGTAATATCTAAGAATCGACTCAGACATCACCGGGGCATATCTGCTCATCCAGATATGTCCACATATGTGGCATAGTGTACCCTGCCTTAGGGTTGTAATGCCTGCTGTAGAGGTTACTTACCTATGCTGCATGCAGGATCTGCAGGCATGGCACACAGTGTGTCACGTTGTGACTTCACTTTTCTCTGCACAATGGCATGCAACCTGTAATAGTTTTCATGTTGGTGCTGAGGGGTTCCTTGGTGTGGCACAATACATGCTGCAGCCCTTAGAAACCCTATTTAGCCTCCTTGCCCTATGTACCAGGGGTACGATCAACTAGGGATTTACAAGGTGTGCTAAAGGTATTTCCAATTTGGGGATCGATTGTACAGTTTTAGGGAAAGAGATCTGGCACTGGGACCTGAATAGCTAGAATCCAATGCAGTTCTCCCACAAATGCTTCAGATACCAGGCAGAAAGAGGGGTGACCATATCAAAAAGGGGCACTTTCCTACAGGCACCAGATGTTCTGGCAATGGGTGAAGGCTCTGATTACACATAGAGATCACATTGTCAGTGAGTAAAGCAAGGCCAATGAGGTGTCTCAAAGACATAAGTGGGAATAGGAGATCAGTCCTGGGCTCGAGCATGAGTCTGGCAGCTGAGTTCTGATTGATTTGAAGATCATAGAGATACATTTTGGTAATTCCAAGTATAAAGCACTGCCATAGTCAATAAAAAGTAATCGCCGACTGTCCAATTTTCTGGGATCACTACAGTTTTTAACACATTTTGCAATCTCCTTCCAAATACGAATACTACAGTTTTGTTTAATACATTGTATGTCTCAGTGACAGGCACAGGGAAAGACCCAAGAGGGCTGGGCCACAGGTCTCAAATGACACAGATTGAGAACTATTGGGATTGATTTGTGGGTTCTTTCCTGTTTGAGTTTCAGGGAGTTTTTAGTCATCCACAAAGCAACAGAGACTATTCATTTGTTAAACTTTGCACACGTGTTATGCAAGTCATTCTCCATCCAATGGATAAGCTGTGTGGTCTGCACAGGCGTAAACATTAAAACCAGAGGGAATGACCTTGGTGAGAGACACACATCCAAATATTAAATAAGGATTGAGGTAAGAGACTGCCTAGTTGCCCAGTAGACTTCCCAGAGTAAAAATCAGACCTTAATAGAGGGAGTGAACTAGCCTGAAAGTAGCCAGGAATGGAAGATGTATTCCAAACAAGAGTTGTTTTTGATGCCAGGACCACAGAGCATAAAACAAGGACAGAGTGCTGGATATTGTTGAATGCCACTAATTAATATGATCATGAATGCAGTCTCATCTCATCCAGAGTACTTCTGAGGACCTCCAGAGTTGCCTCCAATACTGTTTCAGACCTGTACACGGAGGGGAAGCTAGCTTGTGTCCAGGTAATTGTGAGACTCAAAAAGAAATGTTTCACTTGAGTAGTCACAGATGGTCCAAGATCTTGGCACCCAAAGGGTGAAAATATAGCAGGATCTGCCGAGAGCTTTGTGATCAGAGGTCTTAAAACACAAGTAAATATGGCAGTGATGTTAGATGAATTTAGGCAGGCACTAATTATAGGGGACAGCAGAAGAGGCCACATTTTGTTAGCAAGAATGGAAAGAAATTGTCCATTGGAGAGCAAGAATTAATCAAGATGTACAATTCTGAGGCAGGAAAGGAGGAGAGTCAGGACAATCTCAAGAATTATGCCAATCATAGATTTCTGAGAAAAAACAGACCTACTCAATTCCATTTTTATTTTTAAATTAGGGTTCATTGGACAGGAGGAGAGAAGGATTCATATTCATAGAGAAGCAGGCTGAGTTGAATAGTACTTAGCAGCTACAAAGACCTCTTTTGAACTATTGGAGGGCTGAACTATTCTTCACTAAAAGCAGATCATATGGCCCTGACGATTGGTGATAGAAACTGTGTTTTGCTAAAAACCAAATAGTGAGAATTGGCCATAGTACAATAATGAACCCACCACACTCTTTCTGCCCTTTTACACGAAGAATTAGGAATTGAAGTTAGAACGTGGAACAGGGAACTAAAGAACGTGCTTGGTGGCATGTAAAGTTATCTCACTGCTATTAAATCTATTTCCACCAAAGATTAAGATTGAGTATCAGGGTAGTACATGGTGAGAAGACAAAATTGCCAAGGGCTTCTTGCACGTTATGGGAGAGATTTTCTTCCTAGCACCAGAATTGATTGAGGATTTGTCAATTGACTTGGCAGTAGGTTGGTTGTAAGCAGAAAAGGGGTTGGCCAGGTGGTCCGACCAACAGAGAGGGAAAAACTCCGAAGTCTCAAGCAACATTTTGGAAAAGACACGGTAAGAACGAAGCGCTTAAAATGTGTAAGTAATTCCAGGTGGTGAGCACCAGATTCCATTATTATAGACCTGAAATGAGCAGAACAAGAGAGAGAAAATGCCAAAAAGAAAGAAAGGACTGATAAGAAAACAGTGACAAGGGAAGATTGCAGGATTGAGAAAAAACATGCATGAGTGAGCTAAAGAGACAGGAAAAGATGTGAGATGGATAATTGAAGGTGTATAATTTTTGTTGTCAAACATTGTACACATTCAAAGATAAAGTTAGAAAGTAAGAGTAATAATGTGTGGCAGCTGCTGCTGCCTTTGAATTATTTGTTAAAATACTGACTGCCATGGTATTTATTAAAAGTGTAAAGCTTCAGCCAAGGGTGATATAAAAAGCCAAGGACTGACACTGTGTCACACAGACCGGGAGTAGGCGGCCGTGTGTGGTGAAGTGTCACTTCGGGGAGCAATCAACCTACGGAGGTTTGGAGTGGGATACAGATGGTGCCTGGGAATAAACACTTCTTTGCCTGGAGCTAAGCTGAGCTGACACCTAGAAAAGGGCAGTTGTACAACTGTCCATCGGGGGATGGGCACCTGCCAGGGGGTTGCAGATAGGGCATGTTGAGGATGTAAAGCTGCTTCTTGAAGGCCAAACTTTCATTCGGATAAAGGTTGTAACACCTCACCTCCAAGAGGTGAGGCACAGCTTAATTCTGAAAGTGGGGGACACTGCCCATGTCAGGGGAGGGGCAGGGTGTACCGTAGGGTGGCATGGGTGCTTCTGCTGGAAAGCAGTGCTTAATTTGAGCCAGTGGTGTACGGTGCTCAGCACAGCACTTAATCAATAACACCAGTGCTTTTCATGAGCACTTTTTAAGGACACATTTATTTATGGGAAGATTAAGTGATTTGTCCAGAATCACCGGTTGTTGGGCTGACACTGAGACTTAAATCTGGTTCCCCAGCTCCGAAGTCTGCAGCTCTGGCCATTACACCACATCCTCTACCCACTTTCATGGTTAGTAGTTTGTTCTGTTATAGACGGCGCTAACAGGAGAATAAGGCTGGTGCAAGCTGGCTCTTGACAAGAGCCCCAGCACTTATATTTTTTACAAATTAACCACTGCTGGAAAGTGGGAGAAAATCCAATGCCCAGCACAAGTGCTGTGCAGGTGAAACCTAAAAAGGAAAGACAATCAGAACCTGCAAGCCATTGGGCGCTAACACTGTCTTGTGCTAAATAAAAAATTATAAAGGGAAACATTATATCATGAAAAAAGACCAGAAACAAAATAAAACATGGAAAAACGGTGAATCTAATCTATCTATCTAACTGGAGACGAATCAGAAAATGTCAAATAATAGATTGCCATAAGGTATCCTTATGAGCATTTATCAAACCTGAGTGCCTGGACCTACACCTGAGCTCCAAAGTCTTTCAGCTGAGATTTGCCATGCGAGCCATGTCCTGCTACCTCCTGGTTCTGTCCTGACACTGAAGGCCACAGTTAATGTGGACAGTGATGAAGGAATGCATACACTGTACATTTTGGCATGTGTATCAACATGTCGGCCAGCTTAAAATGGGCTGTAGCAGGACTGCTGCAGGTGCTGTGCCCTGACCATGGAGGAGAGCGCTGGGTAGTGCTGCCGTGAGACGTGCATGCTGCTTGGACAACAGAGCCTCTGCTCTGCCACTGCTAGGTCACAAGAACAGGGGTGGCGCGAGCGGCCTGCTTATAGCTGGTTTTCTCTCCCCATCTCACTATTAAACAAAGGGCACTGTTATATTTGATCTATGTCTCTTTTCCCTGGCTGGGATTTCCCTGTGGCTCACATGGTGTCACTGCTAGACTGCTTTGTGACATCGTGGAATGTTGGGGGCTTGGCCTGTGTGTTAACTGGCAGTTGGTGACAGGCAGGCTGAGTGACAGGGAGGTCACTCCTGGTGGGGTTTTCATATTTACATCTTAAGAACTTGACCGGCAACTCAACTTGAATAAAGATAACCTATTTATTCTCCTGGCTCAAGGACTTCTATTTACAACAGGCACGCAGGATGTACGGGCACAGCGAGTGGGATCTAACCCAGTTCATGGTTCTGTGGAGCAGGGGATGTTCTGGTGAATCGAGCCACACATGAAAGATGGCATAGAAGCCGGGCCAGAATCGGAAGACAAGTTGCTGCACCTGGATAAGAGATCAGGGGAGGAGGGAATAAGCAGTGGTGCTGACGCTTGCTCAGAAAGAAGTTTGATGTGCATGAAAAGGAGTACTTGGACCCTGTGATACTGATAAGAAGAACACACTGAATAATAACAGAAAATGGCATGCCACAACCAATACAAACAAAGGAAAAGTAAGTAGCAAGTACACCAACCAATGAAAAGTAAGGGTAGGATGTTAGCCCTTTTTAAGATTTATATTAAATACAATAGATTTCACAAGCATGTGCAGGTGAAAACTAAAAATGGGGGAAATGAAGGAGGAAGCAATAAAAAATGAAGCCCAAGCAGGAGAATGCACTCAGAAAAACGGGAAGGAAGCAGAGCGGTACAGCAGCACGGGAAAGATGGGCCTGTGCCCATTTATGAGATAAGTAATCACAAGGTCAACACAGTGGCCCCAAAATAGCTTGTTACATGTCCTAAAGTGAAAATAGTTCATTAGGTCCTATTTTTATTTTTGACGCTCACACACGCACTTTGTATGTTATTAAAAGGACTACTTGTCCCAAAAATCAAAGCAAAAATGGGCAGTGGTGTTGTACAAATCCCTTAGGCCAGTAGGGAGCATGACAGCCTCAGGGTGGGCGAGTACAGCAAGAGGTAGCTCAGATCCACCCATTGATCGCCTCCGCTCATCAATCTGCTCACAACATCACATATCTGGTGGAGACAGCAGGTGAGGCAGAACCAGTGTGGGGGGCCGGGGGGGTCCTAAATGAGGCAGGCAGGCAGCCATAAAAACCTTTGTTGTGTTCCCTCCAAATGATATAATACAGTTTCGTCCTTTGGAGGGTGAATTCAGGCAGTTCAGAAGACGAGAACTTTAAGACTAACGATGGTAACAGGTAAGAAGAAACTGAGTGATGTCACAAATCGCCTGTAACAACTCATTCCAGGTTAATTCCAAAAACACACGGCTCATGTCATAGGAATATGAAGTACAGGAGTTTAGACAGTAATAATGGAGGCACATAGTCCTTGTATTAAAACCTGTTTCTAATTCCCTTATTTAATGCATCTCTTCGCCACTAACAAAGAATTGGCACAGTCGCTCAACTGTAATAAGATATTACAGTTGAGTACTGATGCCATAATGCTCGCAGCCAGAGTCAGCAGCCAGGCTGAAAGGCAGGCCATGGAGCATAATTGCTGGTGTAGACAAGGAAAATGTGAACTGTATTTTCCGTCTTCTGCTATGGTTTTTCAAAAATGAAAAGCATTCAGCCAAAGGAGATATTTTACAACGTGTTCCTTTTTCCTGTGCTACAAGTCATTACAGGAAAGATAGAATCTCTGCATGTTTCAACACAGCATTTTTAAAATCATATTTGCATGAAATTCACCCTAACATATTTTGCAACAATTACGAAACTGACTTTTGGTGTGTTTCGCAATACCGAGTATGCTTTTATTCTTCATGTCTGCAATAAACATGAAAAAGCAAGAGACTAAGGGGCACATTCATCAAACAATCACACAGTGCAGGGACGAAGTCACCATGCTGCTCTGCATCACAGGGAAACAATACGCTGCCTGGCACGAACACAGGCCCCCTTGCACCATGGTGCACGAGTGCCTGCGTTAGTGGCAGGATTGTTGTTGTGCAGGAAGGGACACCTTTCTGCTCAAAATTAATCCATTGAGGCATTTCCTCTTTCTATGTGTTTTGCGGAATGCAGCACACACAGAGGAAAAAACAAGGAGATATTAAGATATTTCTCTTCGTTACGCCGTATTTTGACACATTCACAGGTTTACCAGTGTTAGTAAATATGGGAATGCCCAAAAATCCATGGGTGGATGCAGAGGAACATCCACACTCCGCCCATGGAATGCCTCCCTGGGGCGATTTGCACTGCAGTGTGTTACTCTAGATTTATAAAACCACGCAGGGCCGCGGAAGGGGTCTTGCGTGGCTTGAAAAACTTTACTTAGCAGTTGTGTCGCCCTTGCGCCCCATTGTGTGGCACAAGGGCAATGCAACTGCTTGATAAATATGCCCCAAAGATTTAACCTGTTTATTGTAATGGTGATTGTGTATTATATGGAATAAAATACCCTCTGCCGTACAGTGATATGATATTGCAAGTCACCTCAGACTTCCATGGCCTTATAAAAGAACTTGGCCTTTGGTGTCATTCCCTTTCAGGGTCATGGAACTCCTTGATGACTTGCAATATCCTTATATTGGATGGCCATATAATATTGTCTCCTTACTGGAGTTCTATTATTCTGTGTTGTAGCACACCTCACTGAAATGTATTCCTTGTCTTTGTACTGTAGAGAGCAAGGTAAGACTCCAGTACTCCCTCTTAGTAGAGACTGTCCAGTGTTTAGAAGTTCTTTAGAATAGTGCCAGGCTAAATCTTTCCTGGGCTCCACTGCACATGCAGTCTCAAAGAAGAGTCTCTTTTATGTGACAAAACGCACAAGACATTTAAAAAAACACGTTTTTTTATTTATAATTTCTCATATATTATTTGTTCAACAGCTTTTTGTATGATTTCACAGTTTTTCTGAAGAATTATTTTGATACAACAAACCATCACTCACTTCTCTAAATATAAGCTTAATGTTTTAACACAAAAAAACAGCTGATCTTTGTCACCCATGCTGTCAAGACGAGACAGCCTAGAGCAATTGATCCCAAGTGATTTAGACACCCAACTCAGATAAAGATCAAAACACATCAAGAAAAGAAACAAACTCACACGGTATTGATTTATGTGACTTGTAAATGTAGCACAGAACCTACACATGTTGAAGTATGCACAAGTGGCCATTCCCTTTTGCATTTTGTGACATATTCAGTTAAGTCATGATTAACTGAATAATGGATAAGATCAATGTTTGCAGCTACGCTAGGCCTTGTGATACAATTGGGCTAAGGGGAAGCAATAGTAGATGGGTCGCCTATGAACCTTCTAGCTGGACTGCCTAAAGGTCTGTTCTCCTGAGCCTTATGAGGAACTTTTGTGTTTTACTTTTAATGATCTCAAAAAAAATTCATGTTATTTTCAATTTTTTCCTGGAAAAAAAAATAATTTAAGCAAATGAAGCTTTACAATTACATTTTTGTAATGGTAACTATAACAGAGAGTAAGGGCCCAATGTATTAACGAGCTGTGCTGCCCTTGCAGCATGCAAGGGGGCGCAAGAGAAATGCAACTCATGAGATAGATTTATCAAGCCAGGCAAGGCCCCCTTGCGAGACCCTGAATACCGCAGCACAGTGCAAACTGCTGCTTTGCTTTACTCTGCCCCAGGGATGTGTGCCATGCGTGGTGCGTTGGTGTGCCTACGCAACACCCATGGATGTTGGTGCATTTCCAGATTTACTATTACTGGTAGACCTGGGAATGCGTCAAAATGCTACACAACCCTAGGGGAGGTGCAATGAGGAGAAATAGCTTTATTTCTTCTCGTTCTTTCCTCTTACTATTCTGCAGCACACGTAGAAAGAGGAAAATGCCTCAGGAAGTTGTTTTTGTGCAGAAAGTTGTCTCATCCTCCAGAAAAATAATCCAGCTTACAACGCAGACGCTTTTGCACCATGATGCAAGGGTGCTTGCGTTGGCGCTAGGCAGCACATTGTGTGTCAGCATTGGGAAATGGTAGGAACGCACTGTATTATGTTAAATACAATGCATTTCTGGACTTTTTTTGTCATGCAGCTCAGTGCAGCAAGGTAGTTTTCTGTGCTGCGTGACTTTTTGATAAATATGCCCTGCATCTCTGTTACGTATGTTTTATCTTATAGCGGCAACCACCTGATGCACTTAGGGAAATCTTGACCAAGAAATTGATCTTCTGAAGCACTTTCACAATTTTCTTGCACTGATGTGCCCTCATTGCGCACAAGTAAAGGATTAAGCTAAATCTGGGTCAAAATCTGTGAGGCACATTCCCAATTTAGAAATCAACAAACATGCAAGTAGCAAACGTTGCCTAACAAAAAACAGTAACAAATATACCCTGTGTGTAGAAATTGAAAAGCCTTAGTAGATAGAGTCCTACAGAGAGATATCAATTACATTTAATTATTCCACTCAAAAAGGGCAAAGATGAGTCTCATGAACATTTTGGCCCCTAACTCAACACAACATGGCTGTTAGATGTTGCTGCTGCCCACTGACCTGCTCAGAGAGACGCCGAGTCCTCAAGAAGAACCCCAAGAGACACCCAATGATGACCGACAAGACGGACAGGATGAGTAGGCCATTCCTCTTGCAGACATCCTTGACCCGGGCCAGTATCGCTGCCAGAGTCACAGCCATGGCGTCCTAGCGGGTCTTTGGGTCCAGGTCAGCTTCCCATGAAGACGCGCAAGCGGCTCCCCTTATTGGAACGGACAGCTCCCCGGCCGCAGAGATCAGGTCAACGCGTTCCCCGCGCCGCTTAACTGACCCACAAGGTCGTCCTTCTACCAATAGCCAGCGAGCAGGCTTGCTGCTGGTATTATTCTTCCAAATTAATACCGATAATCCTATTATCGACTGCATCATTAGGAACCTGCAGGGAGATTAGCGAGCTCTAGGAAATGAGATGTGGCTCTGCCCTGCTGGAGGGCTGGGAGTGCATCCCAGAAGGTGGACACAAATGCATGGAAAGAATAGTCGAATCAGATAGCTGAACCTTTCCCAGGCAAAGATAAATGGAAAGCAGTGTCTGGGGAATATTTCATTCTGCTGGAGAAATGAAGATGAGATTTATAATTGGTCAAAGGTGAAAAGCTCTGTTGGAAAGCAGCAGGTTAAGTGAGCATGTAACTCTTTCCGACAGGACAACGTGTGCATTGGTGCTTTACAAGCATTGCACACGTCACCCATGTGCACGTGGGTGATAATGTGTGCACCTGCTTGTAAGACACTGATGCATATACCTCTTTAAGCACAAGTTCTAATTACAGAGTGAGGGAGTCAGAGAAAACAAATTCCCATAAACAGAAATGACTGCAGTTTAGCACCGTTTTGCCTCATTCAATCACATTATTTTTTAACGTCACTCGTTTACTCCAACTTTCAGCCACCAACAGACGACAGTGTTGACTTCCTGTCCCTCACACAGATGCCTCCAGTTTATCTAGCTACAAGTTCCAGTGACATTTTGCACACTCTTGTGAATGACACGCTGTCATTTTTCAAGGGCTCTGTCACTTTCTTCTTCATACACATAGGCCCTGCGTATCCCTCAACAACAGCTCATTGTGTAACGTGTATGTTTAAAGCAACAGTGTATGGTTTCTGGGTCAAAAGCAGAAGATAATCTCTCACACGGATACTTTATAGCAATCTCTTATACGGAAAGGCTGGAAAAATTATAACACTGCATAAAAAAAAATCTTGAAGAAAAGTAGCCTATCTCTCTCTTCGTGAAATATAGGGGTAAGCATCACGGCTGTTGTGAATCAGGGCAGTTTCTAAAATGTATGACATTCATTTTCAGTTGTGGGGGAAAATATCCTTTTTAATTATTGTGTAAGCACATGGTAGCCACAAGCATCGTGGCCTACTCAGTCAGCTGTTGCCTGACCTTGAAATAAAAATCCCTATTTTAAAACTGCCCAGTATCCATCTGAAGCCGACGGGCAGCGAGGCCAGTCCCCGGGAGAAGGCTCTGTTCTGGCAGAGTAAATGCACCCCAAATGCACAACACGGGTGATGCCCAGTCCACAGCAGATCGCATCATTCAAGAGCACAAAACGAAAACACAACAGGCGGATGCAAGTTCCTCCTGGTGCCCATCCAGCTCCTGGTGAAAGCCGAACTCCCCAGGTCATGTGGTGATTTCACTATATAAGCGAAACACCCCTCAGAGTTCACCTGTATTGGCATGGCCTTTGCCACGTCAGTGTCGCATCCTATACACAGACTTCGAATCTCTCCCATCGTTGCATGTTCAGCCTCAGAGTAATATAGGGGCATATTATCAAGAACGGCGATAACATTATCGAGCAGTGATAATGGGCTTGATAATATGCCCTTGTGAATTCCCATAGCAGCCCAGGTTCTGGTGTTAACCTTGGCTGCTATGGGAATTCACAAGGGCGTGTTATCAAGCCCATTAGCAGTTTCCTGCCATTAAAGCGGCGATCATTTTATCACAGTTCTTGATTATATGCCCCATAGTTCCTGTCCTCCCTTGGCCAATGACACAAGGAGCCAGGGTGGGGGAAACCATATCAAGCCCCACAGAAATCGAAATAAGTTGGCCTCTTTGTACCCCGCTGCCAGGGCCTGCCACCCTTCGCAGTTGTTGCAGACTGGATTGAGGTGCAGGATGCAGTTTGCACTGGGCGGGCCTTGTGCTGTATATGATGAAGTCAAACGACGATTTATTATTTTTATTTTGCAGTTATTTTATTATGTAGCGTGAACTCGACCCCAAGGTATTGGAGCGCTTTACATGAGCACCAGTTACCTTACACAATGACACATTCCTTTTTAGTAGGTACGGGGAGATTAAGTAATTTGCGGAAAATCACAGGATGATGAGCCAACAGTGGCGGATGGTGACTTTTCCAAGTGGTGATGCGTGAAAATGCACAAGTGCATCATATATGTAAGCTGCATGTGTTTTACACGTGCTCAGACACTACATAATCCTGCCCTCTCTTCTCTGCAGTTTTCCCTCATTTTCACCTCACTGGTCAGTAATTCCAACTTTCCTCTAGTTCAAATAATCCCCACCCTGGTCTCCTTTTAGCAGAATCGGCTACACACTTTCCGCTAGCTGTCCCACCCCATTTCTGTCCTTCTGAGTCTGGTAGACACCGTCTGCCTCCGTGCCATTCAATTGTGCACTGTTTGAAATTATCCCCTTTAGGTAGCAATGCGCAGCTCTGAGTAAACATTCTATAGTTGAACTCTTTGTTATAATCATACTTAAGTACTTTTCATCTGGGTAAGCATAGCTGCCAAGTTTCCCAGGGCCAAGTGTAACAAGTTAGGTCATGCTTGTTTCTTTCTCAGAATTCTGGGACTTGAGTCCCGTATTCTAAGAAACAAGCCCAGACTGGCCTAAATAATTAGGCATGGACCTGGCAACCTTGTAAAAATGGTACCTTCAATGCAGGTCAGTCTGGGCCTGGGGGCTGCAGAATAGTTCATATTGTTAATTTAAGGTTGTATGGTGCAATCCTACGGCCCATGCTCCCCCTCCCCCCAGTGAAAATGTTTACCATCAAGACACAGAAACAAGCTGCATTAATAAATCCGAAGCCAACTGCAGAGAATAAGAACAACAAAGGGGGCCAGCCCTGAAAGAGTGGAAACCCGACCCCAATGCAAAGAGCTGGAAAAAGAAAAAGGAAGGAACTGCTGTAAAGGAAAACCCCAGTGTAAACTCACAATCGATCAAACAATCATCGCATTTCTAAAGCACGCTACATACCCGTGAGGGTCTCAAGGCGCTGGGGGGGGCGGTACTGATCGAAGAGCCAGGTCTTGAGAAGTCTTCTGAAGGCCAGCAGGTCCTGGGTCTGTCGTATGAGGGTAGGGAGGACGTTCCAGGTCTTGGCGGCGAGGTAGGAGAAGGATCTGCCGCCGGTGGTGGTTTTTCGGATACGAGGAACTGTGGAGAGGGTGAGGTTGGCTGAGCTGAGGTTTCGGGTGGGGATGTGGAAGCTGAGACGGTTGTTGAGGTATGTGGGTCCGGTGTTGTGCAGTGCTTTGTGTGTGTGGATGAGGACTTTGAAGGTGATCCTCTTGTTGACGGGAAACCAGTGTAGGCCTCTCAGGTGGGGTGTGATATGGCTGCGTCGGGGACGTTGAGGATCAGACGTGCCGAGGCGTTCTGGATTCGTTGTAGTAGTCTCAGGAGCTTGGTTGTTGTTCCTGAGTAGAGGGCGTTACCGTAGTGGAGTCTGCTAGTGACGAGGGCCTGGCTGACGGTTTTTCTCATGTCAGGCGGGATCCACTTGAAGATGCTGCGGAGCATTCTGAGGGCGTTGAAGCAGGATGCAGAGACGGCGTTGACTTGCCTGGTCAAGGAGAGGGTGGAGTCGAGGATGACCCCCAGGTTGTGTGCGTGGTCTTTGGGTTCCGGGGCTGTGCCAAGTGATGTGGGCCACCAAGAGTCGTCCCAGGCTGATGGGGTGGGTCCGAGAATGAGGACCTCCGTCTTGTCTGAATTCAGCTTCAGTCTGCTGTCCTTCATCCAGTCGGCTACGGCCTTCATTCCTCTGTGGAGGTTGGCTTTGGCGGTGTGGGGGTCTTCCGAGCTAGATAAAACCCTATATAGAAATTCCATCCGGAATTATAAGCTGGAGATCAGTAAAGCTCAATCTAGATACTATACGCAAAACATTACTGAAGCCAGATCAAATTCCAAGGAAATTTACCGGATTGTTAAAAGTCTCACTGTCCTCCCCCAGCCTCCTGTAAATTGTGATAATTTACAAATTCATTGTAATGAGCTGGCGGACTTCTTTTATAACAAAGTTAATCTTATTTATTCCGCTTTTCCAACTACTCATTCTACTATCCCAGTCACCACTCCTGCGTTCTCCAAACACCACATGATTGACAATGTGTCACCTCTGTTGGAGAACTTCCCTTTGCTGCACTTGGACTTATTAGCCACATTAATGGCCCAGGTCAAATCGGGCTCTCCCAGCGATCCCGCTCCTCCAAGCTTTTTAAAGACTGTCAGTCATACCATCCTGCCGGTCATACTGCAGGTACTTAATGCCTCAATTTCCACCAACATAGTTCCATCGGCGTGGAAAGAGGCTAGGGTAAGAGCACTTGTTAAGAAGCCTAATATGGACACCAACAACTTTAGAAATTATCGTCCAATCTCCCTGCTTCCTTGGGCCAGCAAATTGCTGGAAAAATATATCAACAGCCTCTTGACCAACTTTTTAGAGAAGAACAGTCTGCTTGATCCCTCGCAAACCGGCTTCCGCCCCAAGCATGGGACGGAGTCCGCCTTACTGGCGGTCCTGGAGGAAACAAGAGGCATCTAGGATCGGGGAGGATCGGCGGCCGTCATCCTCCTCGATCTAAGTGCCGCTTTTGACACTGTAAACCACAAAATCTTATTGCAGCGCCTCCAGGACATTGGGATTCAAGGAGGAGCGCTGGAGTGGATTGGTTCATTCTTAACCAATAGAAACTTTCAGGTCTTTGAAGGAACCACTATCTCTACCAGCAGACCCTTGAACTGTGGAGTTCCGCAGGGTTCTTCACTCAGCCCGACGCTGTTTAATGTATACATGAGGCCGCTGGCTGGGATCGTCCGTCCATATGGCGTTAAGATCGTGACCTATGCGGACGATACCCAGCTGGTGGTCTCTTTGACGCGGGCTGAAGACCCTGCGGGCACGATGGATCTGGTTAGCTGCCTGAGCGAAGTCAGCAGCTGGATGACCCTGTCTTGCCTCAAACTTAATGGGGACAAGACAGAGGTCATGCTGTTGGGTCGTTCTGCTCCATCTGCGGTCGACCAGATTTGGCCAGCTTGCCTGGGTCCCCCTCCAGTCCCCAAGGATGCTATCAAGAGCTTGGGTGTCTGGTTGGACAAGTCCTTGATGTTTGACCATCAAGCTGTCGTGCTATCTGCCACTTGTTTTGGCCTCATTAGAATGCTGAGGAAGATTCTTCCCTTGCTACCATTTGAGGCCAAACAAATTGTTGTTCACGGATTGATTCTCTCCAGATTAGATTTTGGAAATGCACTCTACCTTGGAGCTCCAGACTTTACACTGAGGAAGCTACAGGTGATCCAAAACTGTGCGGCTCGGACCCTGCTTCAAATCCCCCGTAGGACCTCTGTTAGACCTGGACTAATAAAACTGCACTGGCTCCCTGTAAGGGATAGGATTAGTTTTAAATCTCTCTGTGTTGCTCATCAGGCATTTTGGGAAACTGGTCCAGCAATTAGTCGTCCCTTAATCACCCCCTACCTCCCAAGCAGACAGCTAGGGTCTACCAATGCCTTCTGCGCCGTCGTGCCAAAGGTTAAACGGTCCAGAGCAGGAGGTCGCTCCTTTTCCCTGAATGCGGCTTGGCTTTGGAACAGTTTACCCCTGTCTCTTAGGTCCAATTCAGATCTTACCTCTTTTAGGAAGCACTTGAAAACTTATTTGTTTAATAAATAGTCCTGTTCTTTTTTGTTTCTGTCACTTGCCCAGTTGTCTATACACTGTTAGCTTTAGCGCTTGGACGCCTCTGGGCAGCTAATTGCACTTTACAAAACACATTTTCATTTCATTTCATTTCATTTCATATGATCAGCTGGGTGTCGTCGGCATAGGAGATGATGTTGAGGTTATGTTGACGTGCGACATGGGTGAGCGGTGCCATGTAGATATTGAACAGCGTCGGGCTGAAGGAGGATCCCTGTGGGACGCCGCAGATGATCTCGGTGGTTTTTGAGCGAAAGGGTGGGAGGCGAATGCTCTGGGTTCTGCCGGAGAGGAAGGATGTGGTCCAGGCTGTAGCATCGTGCTACAATAACTACAGACACACGTGGCTGTTACAACTGGAGCTTTATTACATGCTAGTTACTCCTGCCCTGTCCCTATCCTAACTGACCCTTTCCTGTGTCTGCTCCTCCTCTTCCTCTGGCCCCCTAGCTCCGCCCACTCCCAACTACTGGTGTGCTGACTTCACAACATCTCCCCCTTTTGTAACAAAATAAACAAACAAACATACTGACGTCTCAGTCCATCTCCACTAACAGTCTCTGGGGTGGACGTATGTCGTGCTGAGTGTTCGCCAATGGTTCGTCTTTGAATAGACACGCTCTGTTGCTGATGTCTGGAGGGATGGGGCCTTGAGTGTCTGAGGTGCCTATGGTGAGCTCAGTTTGATATCGGCAGTCTGTCCTCCATCGTGACTCTTGATCACGTGACGCTCAGCCTCTTTTCCACGGGGATGTTACTCTAGTTCCCTTCCAAGTATCTGCCTGTATATTTGCTTCATTTTGCCTTGTCAGGTTGAGACCAACACTGTCTTCCTGCTTCGAGTCTGGGATGCCAGCCGGTGGGGTATGACCTGGGGAGGCCATCTTAGTATGACTCGGAGATTGATTGGTTGCCTCGGGTTGCTTCTCCCACTCCTGCTCGCACCTAGACCAGGCAAGCCTTGGAACCGGCTGGGTAGTTGTGCGTTTTGTTCTTATCCGATGATGACTTGGCTCTCCTGGCGTGTCCGACTTCCTTTGCGGATCAACTGGTTGGTCCGTCTTTATTTGAGTGCTACTGGTCACGATATCCGTTTCCATTTTGTAGGACCAGGACCAGGACCTTCGAGTCAACCTTGCTGCCCCTACCCGGGGTGACGGTGTAGTCTTTGCGTCGCAATGCACCTGTGCTCGATGTGGCAGGTTGTCTGGTAGAGTGATCGAGTGTGCATTGGCGTTAGACACGTTGTTCTTGACGGGAAAAGTGTCCCTTGGTTCGCTGATGTGTTCAGGTGCTTGGCGCCATGGCCGTTGTCGGGACCACGACTCTGTCGACTCAACTGATCGGACCGAGATGCTATCTGAGTCAGAGGGGTCCTCCCTCACTTCCCGCTGAGAATGTTTCTTTAAGAATGTTGCGTGTGGTCGTTGTCGGGACCACGATTTTCCCGACTCAAAGGATCGGACCGACATGCTCTCTGAATCAGAGGGGTGCTCCGTTAGTCTCCTCTGTGAGTGTTCCTTTGGGAATGTCCTACCAGGTGGTCTTCGGAACCGGGTAGTCCGTGACGAGCTGCTTTCCGTCTCGGAATTGCCTTTGCAAGGCTTCTCCGTGTGTCTTTGTCGTAACATCTTCAATGTTGTCTCATTTGGGAGATTGTTTGAAGATTCCGTGCTTTTTCCTTGCGCTTGATCCCAGGCGTTTGCCTCTTCGTTCTTCTCGCCTGATGTTACCCATCCACGCTCTGTTCCTACATTGTCGCGGGGCCCAGGGATGCTTTGAGGCCCATGACTGCATGGATCTTTTCTTGCTTGTTGTTGTTGTTGTTGTGCGGGACCAGTCCGTCTTGTGTGATCTGGTTCTCCTCCCCATTTGTTTGGAGATCTAGTGTCTCTGATCTGTTGGTGGTGCATCCTTCTGCCGGCTGTTTCCTCGGACTCATCTTCGCTCCTTGGTGATTGATGTTCCGGCGTCGATTTCCTGTGTTGATCACTGCAGCTCCTTCTATGGTTTGTCTTTCTCCCCCACTGGTTGTGCAGAATGTCATTTTGTCCAGGAGTGCAATCTGTCCCACTGGACGCTCCCTCTTTATCAGAGTGACGTGTGTTATGCGGTGACTGACTTCTTGAGGGACTCCTGGACGATGGATGATTCCGGGGAGTTGTTCTTTGGATGGTTGACTCCGAGTATTCTTTGGTTCTCTCTGAGTGGCCGGACGCTGAGTAATCTGACTCTGAGCATTCCTTGTCACTGTGCCTCCTCCGCTGTCTTTTTTGTCTTTTCTCTGGTCTGCCCTCTCTCTCTCTCTTTTTGTGTTTGTTGAAATTCTGGGTTCTCTCTTCCCAGGTATTTCGAAGTTTTGTACTCAGATGCACATCCCTCCATTTGTCTCTTGTTTGGACTTGCATCCCAATGTCAGCTTTCTTGATGATTTCTTTTAGCGACCAATGTCCTCTCAGTATCTTGTGTCTTGTTTCGGGGTTTTCACAACCTTCAATTATTCGGAGCCGAACAGCATCCTCATTCGTAAACGTGTTGAAATGGCAGCCTTGAACCAGACTTTGCAACCGAATGATGAAATGCGGCAATGGTTCGCCTGGTTCCTGCCGTGCTGTGTTGAAGACCATGCGATTATGATCCACCTCTGCCTGTGCGTTGAGATGGGCATAGAGTTCCTCTTGGAGTCTATCATAAGTGTCTGCTTCTTCCTTGGAAAATGTTCTAATTGGGCATCGGCCCCCGGGACCCACCAGATGGAGGAGTAACACTAGACATTTTCTTTCTCTTTGCTCACCGTTGGCTTTCAAGAAATCGTCCAATGCTTCCAGCCACCAGTGCCGTTTGAGGTCCTGAATCCAATCGTCACTCCGTGCCACTGGGGGCGATACGTCAAGATGTGGATTGAAACATTGAGTTACGTCTCCTCCCGCCCTTAGAGAAGGAGGTCCTGATCGGTCGTAGACGCGGGGCATTGTGCTGTCCACTTTTCCTCGGGTTTCAGGTGCTTCAGTTTGTGTTCTAGCTTGGGCTTGCTCACTAGTCCTTCCTTCAGTGCACTCGACACTTGCTTGTTGTGTGTGTTCATTGGCTACCCCACACGCGCATTGGCTCGTGCTCGTTGCTGATTCTGGTGTAATTACTTATGCTTTGTCCTTGTTTATATTTATTTGAGGCTTCCTCTATTTGATGGACGCGCGTCACTTCCTGACATTCGCCACTGCACATTCGCTTGCGTATCCCACTGTTCGCGTTTCCACCCGTGCTGACCTTTGTTTTGTCAATGCTTGTTCGTTGAGTCACTCTTGTGGTTGCTCGTGCTTGTTGATTGATACACTCTCATGTTAGCATGTGCTTATTCTGTTTGGTTGTCAAGACTTGTGTAGTGTTGTCCACGTGCCGTTGTCCCCGCTTGCTGCTTTGCATTTACCAGCGCTTGTTCAGTTGCACATACCAAGGCTTGTTGACTTGCACGTACCAACGCGTGATTGTTTGCATGCACCAGTGCTTGTTTACTTGTCTCCGCCAGTGTTTGTCCAACGTTTGTTGATTTACATGTGTCAATGCTTGTTGATTTGCGCGTAACAATGTTTGTCTACTTGCATGTATCACTGCTTGTTTGTTTGCAGGTATCAATGCTTGTTCACTCTTTTACATGTGTCAATGCTTGTTGATTCGCACGTAACAATGTTTGTCTACTTGCAGGTATCACTGCTTGTTTGTTTGCGTGTGTCAATGCTTGTTCACTCTTGGCCAATACTTGTCCTTGCAGGCGCCAATGCTTATTTTATTGACTTCCCTTTACCAATGCTTGTTTTTTGGCCTTCGCCAATGCTTGTTTGTTTGTCTCTATCAATGCTTCTTTCCAGACACTGCTTGCCTGACTCCAATATGGCCGCTTCTAGTTCACACATAGGAATGTCCGTGGCTGCCTGACTTAAAGATGGCCGCCGGGCTTGAAATCTCGTGTCTCCCGAGATTTGGATCCCTCCATTGACTTTCAGCAGTCCGGTACCGGCAGGCTTCAGGCACTCACCGGGCACATGAGGTCCACGCCGGATGCTGGGATCTTTGTTCCTCGCAGCGCTCAGGATCTCCTCACCTCAGGTAGGACCGGGGTGGGCTCCCGCCTTACTTTGCAGGGTCTTCGCGCTCCTTCAGCGGGGCCCTGCCAAAGCTCACGCATCGGGGGTGAGGTTTTTCAACGTCGGACCTCGCCCGGGCTCACATTTCTGCGCGCTCAGCAGCGCTTAACAGTAGACCTTCGTGGGGCGATCCACCCCAGGATTCACTCTTCTCTGGCCACTACGGACATCAGGTGAGGTCGGGGTGGGCTCCCGGCTCCCCTCCACAGTTCCCGCTCTTCTTCGCCAAAGACCTCCTAAACCTCACGCATCGGGCGTGAGGTTTTTCCGATGTCCGGTGTCGCCGGGGCTCGGATTTCGGCGCTTTCAGCAGCGCTTGCTGGCGGCACGTCGTGGACGCCGTCCACACCTCTGGGGCACTCTTCCTACCTCTCTGGGCACTTCACAGGGTCGGAGTGGGCTCCCGATCTCTGCACACACAGGCTCTTCACACCGGGCACACGCTTCCAGCGTGAGGCGATTCTTTAGCGCGACGGACTGCTTTGTCTTCAGGCAGTTTGGCGCTCGTGTCTTCGACCCTTCTGCTCCCTCACAGGCCTTGGGGTCACTCTTGACGGCTGCTGGCCTTGATCTCCAGGCGGCAACGCGGTCTCATTCAGCAGCGTTTTCAAAGCTGCAAGCTGCTCAGGACAGGGCGTCTTTGTAGGGCTTTGTGCACAGTGGGGTTTGCTTCATCCCACCCTCGTCGCCAGCTGTAGCATCGTGCTACAATAACTACAGACACACGTGGCTGTTACAACTGGAGCTTTATTACATGCTAGTTACTCCTGCCCTGTCCCTATCCTAACTGACCCTTTCCTGTGTCTGCTCCTCCTCTTCCTCTGGCCCCCTAGCTCCGCCCACTCCCAACTACTGGTGTGCTGACTTCACAACACAGGCCAGGGCCTTCTCTTGAATTCCGGCATCATGGAGGCGTGCTGATAGGGTGCGCTGGCAGACTTTGTCAAAGGCTGCTGACAGGTCCAGGAGGATGAGGGCGGCTGTTTCTCCTTTGTCCATTAGGATCCTGATGTCGTCAGTGGCGGCGATGAGGGCAGTTTCTGTGCTGTGGTTGCTGCGAAAACCGGATTGGGAAGGGTCAGGATGTTGTTGTCTTCGAGGTAGCGGGTTAGCTGTTTGTTGACAATCTTCTCTGTCACTTTCGCCGGGAACGGGAGCAGGGAGATGGGCCGAAGTTCTTGAGGTCCTTGGGTTCCGCCTTGGGTTTCTTCAGAAGGGCGTTGATCTCGGCGTGCTTCCAGCTTTCCGGGAAGGTTGCTGTATCGAAGTAGCTGTTGATGGTTTTCCGGAGGTGGGGCGCAATGGTTGTGCTGGCTTTGTTGAAGATGTGGTGAGAGCAGGGGTCGGATGGGGATCCGGAGTGGATGGAGTTCATGGTTTTGATGGTGTCTTCGTCGCTGACGTTGGACCAGGCGGTCAGGCGGCTGGTGCGAGTAGTGGTCGCGGGGGTGGTGGACTCGGTGGTGGGTGCGGGGGTCTCAGGGCTGAAGCTGTCATGGATGTCGGTGATCCTGCGGTGAAAGAAGGTGTCCAGGGAGTCGCACAGGTCTTGTGATGGTGGTATGTCATTGGTGTTGGAGCTGGGGTTGGAGAGTTCTTTCACGGTGCTGAAGAGCTCCTTGGAGTTGTGTGCGTTGTTGTCAAGGCGGTCCTTGAAGGCGGTCCTCTTGGTGGTCCTGATGAGTTGGTGGTGTTTGCGGGTGGCGCTCTTGTGGGCTGTGTGGCTAAATGGTGTTTGGTCGTGGAGCCATTTCTTCTCCAGCTTCCGACAGGTGCGCTTGGAGATCCGGAGGTCTTTGGTGAACCAGGCGGCTTTCTTGTTGGTGTGGTTGGTTGCGGAGGTCTTGAGAGGGGCGAGGGTGTTGGCGCAGTTGTTGATCCACTGTTTGAGGTTGGGCGCGGCGGTGTTGGGGTCGGCGGGTGGCCTCAGGGCGAGGGTGGTAGTCAGTTGGTCCTTGGTGTCTTTGCCCCAGCAGTGGCTTGGCAGCTGTTGGGTGCGGTGGTGTGTGGTAGGTTTCCTGAAGGTGAAGTGGACGCATTTGTGGTCGGTCCAGTGGGGTTCGGTGATGTGGTTGAAGGAGATGTGGGGGCTTGCGGAGAATATAGGGTCCAGAGTGTGTCTGGCGGCGTGGGTGGGTGTCGTCACGAGCTGTTTGAGTCCGAGGTTGGCGAGGTTATCTATCGGGTGGTGGAGTTGGCATCGTTGTTATTCTCGAGGTGGAAGTTCAGGTCCCCGAGGAGGATGTAGTCCGTGGAAGCGAGGGCGTGGGTGCTGACGAGGTCGGCCATGGTGTCGCTGAACTGTGGTCTTGGTCCGGGTGGTCTGTAAACGAGTGTTCCTCGGAGGGTTGTGTTGGGGTCGGTGTAGATCTGAAGTGCATGTGCTCGGCAGTGGTGAGGGTGTCGTCTGTGTTGGTCGAGACTCTGAGGGTGTCCTTGTGGATAATGGCGATTCCCCCTCCAACTCCGTTGGTGCGGTCTCTGCGGGAGATCTTGTAGCCCTGTGGGATGGCTATGGCGATGTCTGGTGCTGAGGTGGCGTTTAGCCAGGTCTCCGTCAGGAAGGCGAAGTCGGGGCGGTGGAATGTAGGAGGTCCCAGAGTTCGATGGCGTGCTTGCGGGCGGAGAGGGTGTTGAGGAGGATGAAGCAGAGGTCTTTGGGTTCTCTGGTTGGTGGTCTGGCGGGCTGAATGCTGGTGAATCTCCAGTTACAGCAGGTGAAGGGCCCTTGGGTGCCCTTCGGGGTGGCCCGGTGGCAGGGGTGGTCTCGTTCGGTGTTGAGTGCGAGGAGGGTGTTGGAGTCGTAGTGCGTTCTGGCGTTGCTGGGGGCGCGGGGTCCAGGGGTTCTGGTGCTGGGCGCGGTCCAGGCGCGGAAAGGTGCAGACGGGCTTGCCTTCGGTGCGCCAGCGGTGCGCCCGCTGCGCACGGCCTCAATATGTGGGTAGAGGGAGGGAGGAGCAGCTGGGAGGTGGAAGCCGGGCGGCCAATGAGGGGCAGGGGGGCAGGGCCGCAGGGACGTAGCGGCGGGAAACGGCTGGGACACGGGAGGCGGGGGAAGCGAGGGGGCACAGGGGCAGGCGGGCACGGGGTCAGAGAAAGATGGACAGAGGACTAAGCGAAGGATGGGAACAAGAGCAGGCACAAGGTTGGAGACCAGGACAACAGCTATAGGTGATGCAGGCGGCGGAGCACGGTCACACAGGGGACTGCGTGGCGGTGAGGGGAGCGGCCTGCCTGGTGAACAGGGTCAGAGGTCGCTCTCTCTACCTCTGCGCGGCCTCCATATGTGGGCAGAGGGAGGGAGGAGCAGCTGGGAGATGGGAGCGGGGCGGCCAAAGGGGGCAGCGGCAGGAAAAGGCGGGGACACAGGAGGCGGGGGGTATGCGAGGGAGCACAGGAACAAGCAGGCACAGGGGGTCAAAAACAGCAGGAAAACGGCAAGGACACAGGAGGCGGGGGAATCGAGGGGGCACAGGAGCAAGCGGGCACGGGGGGTCAGAGAAAGATGGACAGAGGACAAAGCGAAGGATGGGCACAACAGCAGGCACAAGGATAGAGACCAGGACAACAGCTAAAGGCGATGCAGGCGGCAGAGCACGGTCACACAGGGGGCTGCGTGGCATGAGGGGAGCGACCTGCCTGGGGCGAGATCGGAGCTAATTCAGAACGCTGCTCACGCGCTGGCTTCTCTGAGCATTAACCAAGCAAAACTTTATCTAAGCAGAACTGCACAAACAGGTGCGTGTTGAGGAGCAAAAAGAACCCGTATGCAACCATTACGTCATCCTTCGTTTCAAGACAATAATATATCTATAAAATAAAAGTAAAACTTACTGTCCCCCTTTTGGTTAAATCCCGAGACTCCCAAATCTCGCTGTCCTGCGTTTTGAATTGCTGCAGTGCTTGTCATCAGGAAGGCTGCAGGCAGCCTCCCTCCCCTCCACCGCAGCGTTGTGATTGGTGAGGCTGCGCCACACCCAGGTCATTTTCTCTATGTATAGAGAACAGGGAGAGTAGGCTGTGTTGCTTGAGGGCAGGGGAGTGGCTTGTCCACTGTTGTTCATACTGACTGTGCTGCCCACACAGTCAGTATGAACAACAGTGGGCAAGCCACTCACCCCTGCCCTCGAGCAGGACCGCCCAACCCCAACCAGGCACATCTGCTTTCTTGCAGTGCGAGAAGGCAGAAACAAATGCTAGTTGTTACCTGCGAGAAAGCAGAGGGGGCGGTGCCCAAACGCCCCTATAGAGGAGCCAACATTGTAAGCCGATGCGGAAACTCAAATCTGGTTCCCCAGTTCCAAAGTTGGCAGGTCTGGCTGTTAAGCCATATTAATAATGGTTTACAGTGTCTAAGGACAAAACTTGTCTCTCAACCACTTTAAACAGTTGCAGGAGGCAACTGGTCAATGCCAGTCTATGCTGCATTATAACTTTTGCAAAAACAACAGTTGATGGACAGAATGCAGAACAATGTCAGTCTTGACCCTGTGCCTCATGGGAACAGTCCAGCCCGAACTGCCAAGCCATGTCTTCCCTGGACCGGAATCAAGCATCCTAGGACAGTTTTCTGGCTATCAGCCGTCTTCAGCTAGGATAGCTTGATTCCAGTGGCGTGGAGAGCGCGGGACTCACATCAGAGCATACCCGTCCCACTCAGGGTGACAAATGCAAAAACAACAGTTGATGGACAGAATGCAGAACAATGTCATACATTCACCCCAGTACAGAGATCTGGGCCTAAATCCCTAGTTTTTTTGCTCACCACACCACCCCAGTTCAGACATGGCCATATGCAAATCAGTCTTGACCCTGTGCTTCATGGGAACAATCCAGCCCAAACTGCCAAGCCATGTCTTCCCTGGACTGGAATCAAGCATCCTAGGACTGGTTTCTGGCTGTCAGCCGTCTTCAGCCAGGATAGCTTGACTCCAGTGGAGTGGAGAGCACTGGACTCACGTCTGAGCATACCCGTCCCACTCGGGGTGACAAATGCAAAAACAACAGTTGATGAACAGAATGCAGAACAATGTCATACATTCACCCCAGTACAGAGATCTGGGCCTAAATCCATCGTTTTTTTGCTCACCACACCACCCCACTTCGGACATGGCCATATGCTAATCAATCTTGACCCTGTGCTTCATGGGAACAGTCCAGCCCGAACTGCCAAGCCATGTCTTCCCTGGACCGGAATCAAGCATCCTAGGACCGGTTTCTGGCTATCAGCCGTCTTCAGCCAGGATAGCTTGACTCCAGTGGCGTGGAGAGCACCGGACTCACGTCTGAGCATACCCGTCCCACTCAGAGTGACAAATGCAAAAACAACAGTTGAAGGACAGAATGCAGAACAATGTCATACATTCACCTCAGTACACAGATCTGGGCCTAAATCCATCATTTTTTTGCTCACCACACAACCCCAGTTCAGACATGGCCATATGCAAATCAGTCTTGACCCTGTGCCTCATGGGAACAGTCCAGCCCGAACTGCCAAACCATGTCTTCCCTGGACCGGAATCAAGCATCCTAGACCGGTTTCTGGCTATCAGCTGTCTTCAGCCAGGATGGCTTGACTATAGTGGCGTGGAGAGCACGGGACTCACGTCTGAGCATACCTGTCCCACTCAGGGAGACAAATGCAAAAACAACAGTTGATGGACAGAATGCAGAACAATGTCATACATTCACCCCAGTACAGAGATCTGGGACTAAATCCATTGTTTTTTTGCTCACCACACCACCCCAGTTCAGACATGGCCATATGCAAATCAGTCTTGACCCTCTTCCTCATGGGAACAGGCCAGCCCGAACTGCCAAGCCATGTCTTCCCTGGACCGGAATCAAGCATCCTAGGACCAGTTTCTGGCTATCAGCCGTCTTCAGCCAGGATAGCTTGACTCCAGTGACGTGGAGAGCACGGGACTCACATCTGAGCATACCCGTCCCACTCAGGGAGACAAATGTAAAAACAACAGTTGATGGACAGAATGCAGAACAATGTCATACATTCACCCCAGTACACAGTTCTGGGCCTAAATCCATCGTTTTTTTGCTCACCACACAACCCCAGTTCAGACATGGCCATATGCAAATCAGTCTTGACCCTGTGCCTCATGGGAACAGTCCAGCCCGAACTGCCAAACCATGTCTTCCCTGGACCGGAATCAAGCATCCTAGACCGGTTTCTGGCTATCAGCTGTCTTCAGCCAGGATGGCTTGACTATAGTGGCGTGGAGAGCACGGGACTCACGTCTGAGCATACCTGTCCCACTCAGGGAGACAAATGCAAAAACAACAGTTGATGGACAGAATGCAGAACAATGTCATACATTCACCCCAGTACAGAGATCTGGGACTAAATCCATTGTTTTTTTGCTCACCACACCACCCCAGTTCAGACATGGCCATATGCAAATCAGTCTTGACCCTCTTCCTCATGGGAACAGGCCAGCCCGAACTGCCAAGCCATGTCTTCCCTGGACCGGAATCAAGCATCCTAGGACCAGTTTCTGGCTATCAGCCGTCTTCAGCCAGGATAGCTTGACTCCAGTGACGTGGAGAGCACGGGACTCACATCTGAGCATACCCGTCCCACTCAGGGAGACAAATGTAAAAACAACAGTTGATGGACAGAATGCAGAACAATGTCATACATTCACCCCAGTACACAGTTCTGGGCCTAAATCCATCGTTTTTTTGCTCACCACACAACCCCAGTTCAGACATGGCCATATGCAAATCAGTCTTGACCCTCTTCCTCATGGGAACAGGCCAGCCCGAACTGCCAAGCCATGTCTTCCCTGGACCGGAATCAAGCATCCTAGGACCAGTTTCTGGCTATCAGCCGTCTTCAGCCAGGATAGCTTGACTCCAGTGACGTGGAGAGCACGGGACTCACATCTGAGCATACCCGTCCCACTCAGGGAGACAAATGTAAAAACAACAGTTGATGGACAGAATGCAGAACAATGTCATACATTCACCCCAGTACACAGTTCTGGGCCTAAATCCATCGTTTTTTTGCTCACCACACAACCCCAGTTCAGACATGGCCATATGCAAATCATTCTTGACCCTGTGCCTCATGGGAACAGTCCAGCCCGAACTGCCAAACCATGTCTTCCCTGGACCGGAATCAAGCATCCTAGACCGGTTTCTGGCTATCAGCTGTCTTCAGCCAGGATGGCTTGACTATAGTGGCGTGGAGAGCATGGGACTCACGTCTGAGCATACCTGTTCCACTCAGGGTGACAAATGCAAAAACAACAGTTGATGGACAGAATGCAGAACAATGTCATACATTCACCCCAGTACAGAGATCTGGGCCTAAATCCCTAGTTTTTTTGCTCACCACACCACCCCAGTTCAGACATGGCCATATGCAAATCAGTCTTGACCCTGTGCTTCATGGGAACAATCCAGCCCAAACTGCCAAGCCATGTCTTCCCTGGACTGGAATCAAGCATCCTAGGACTGGTTTCTGGCTGTCAGCCGTCTTCAGCCAGGATAGCTTGACTCCAGTGGAGTGGAGAGCACTGGACTCACGTCTGAGCATACCCGTCCCACTCGGGGTGACAAATGCAAAAACAACAGTTGATGGACAGAATGCAGAACAATGTCATACATTCACCCCAGTACAGAGATCTGGGCCTAAATCCATCGTTTTTTTGCTCACTACACCACCCCACTTCGGACATGGACATATGCTAATCAGTCTTGACCCTGTGCTTCATGGGAACAGTCCAGCCCGAACTGCCAAGCCATGTCTTCCCTGGACCGGAATCAAGCATCCTACGACCGGTTTCTGGCTATCAGCCGTCTTCAGCCAGGATAGCTTGACTCCAGTGGCGTGGAGAGCACGGGACTCACGTCTGAGTATACCCGTCCCACTCAGAGTGACAAATGCAAAAACAACAGTTGATGGACAGAATGCAGAACAATGTCATACATTCACCCCAGTACACAGATCTGGGCCTAAATCCATCATTTTTTTGCTCACCAGACCACCCCAGTTCAGACATGGCCATATGCAAATCAGTCTTGACCCTGTGCCTCATGGGAACAGTCCAGCCCAAACTGCCAAGCCATGTCTTCCCTGGACCGGAATCAAGCATCCTAGGACCGGTTTCTGGCTATCAGCCGTCTTCGGCCAGGATAGTTTGACTCCAGTGGCATGGAGAGCAGGGGACTCACGCCTGAGCATACCCGTCCCACTCAGGGTGACAAATGCAAAAACAACAGTTGATGGACAGAATGCAGAACAATGTCATACATTCACCACAGTACAGAGATCTGGGCCTAAATCCATCGTTGTTTTGCTCACCACACCACCCCAGTTCAGACATGGCCATATGCAAATCAGTCTTGACCCTCTTCCTCATGGGAACAGGCCAGCCCGAACTGCCAAGCCATGTCTTCCCTGGACCGGAATCGAGCATCCTAGGACCAGTTTCTGACTATCAGCCGTCTTCAGCCAGGATAGCTTGACTCCAGTGACGTGGAGAGCACGGGACTCACATCTGAGCATACCCGTCCCACTCAGGGTGACAAATGTAAAAACAACAGTTGATGGACAGAATGCAGAACAATGTCATACATTCACCCCAGTACACAGTTCTGGGCCTAAATCCATCATTTTTTTGCTCACCACACAACCCCAGTTCAGACATGGCCATATGCAAATCAGTCTTGACCCTGTGCCTCATGGGAACAGTCCAGCCCGAACTGCCAAACCATGTCTTCCCTGGACTGGAATCAAGCATCCTAGACCGGTTTCTGGCTATCAGCTGTCTTCAGCCAGGATGGCTTGACTATAGTGGCGTGGAGAGCACGGGACTCACGTCTGAGCATACCTGTCCCACTCAGGGAGACAAATGCAAAAACAACAGTTGATGGACAGAATGCAGAACAATGTCATACATTCACCCCAGTACAGAGATATGGGACTAAATCCATTGTTTTTTTGCTCACCACACCACCCCAGTTCAGACATGGCCATATGCAAATCAGTCTTGACCCTCTTCCTCATGGGAACAGGCCAGCCCGAACTGCCAAGCCATGTCTTCCCTTGACCGGAATCAAGCATCCTAGGACCAGTTTCTGGCTATCAGCCGTCTTCAGCCAGGATAGCTTGACTCCAGTGACGTGGAGAGGCCGGGACTCACATCTGAGCATACCCGTCCCACTCAGGGAGACAAATGTAAAAACAACAGTTGATGGACAGAATGCAGAACAATGTCATACATTCACCCCAGTACACAGTTCTGGGTCTAAATCCATCATTTTTTTGCTCACCACACAACCCCAGTTCAGACATGGCCATATGCAAATCATTCTTGACCCTGTGCCTCATGGGAACAGTCCAGCCCGAACTGCCAAACCATGTCTTCCCTGGACCGGAATCAAGCATCCTAGACCGGTTTCTGGCTATCAGCTGTCTTCAGCCAGGATGGCTTGACTATAGTGGCGTGGAGAGCATGGGACTCACGTCTGAGCATACCTGTCCCACTCAGGGTGACAAATGCAAAAACAACAGTTGATGGACAGAATGCAGAACAATGTCATACATTCACCCCAGTACAGAGATCTGGGACTAAATCCATTGTTTTTTTGCTCACCACACCACCCCAGTTCAGACATGGCCATATGCAAAACAGTCTTGACCCTGTGCCTCATGGGCACAGTCCAGCCCGAACTGCCAAGCCATGTCTTCCCTGGACCGGAATCAAGCATCCTAGGACCGTTTTCTGGCTATCAGCAGTCTTCAGCTTTTAGCACATTGCTCTAGCGGATGCATTGTCAGTCTAGCTATTGCTTATCTCTGAGTTCTGACAATGCGAATTAAAACATCTTTTTATGAAGTCTCTCGTAAAAGAGATACTGCTCTGTGTGCAGTGCACTCCCATAACGACTTCATAATGGGAGTAATATTTATAAACAGCCACAACCTTATGTGATATGGAACCTCCCCCATGGAGTGCACAGAACTCTCTAGTTGTTCAGTTGAATTTGCTTCCCTTGTGAATATTAACAAGACCGTGGGAGGGTCTTTCTAGGCAGGATAGACTTTGTCACCTATGTGGTACCTGTGTGCAGGACTTAAATCATGTCTTATTTGTCTGTCCCCTACAACAACCTTTGCAACATTGTTATCTAGTGCCATTGTTTTTAAAGTATAACATTGCTACAGCCGAGGAGGCCCGAAACTGTCTTCTCTGAACCAGTTTACCTAAAAATGTTTAACTTTTTAAAACAATTTCTAAATATATTTTAGAGCAGGACTATGTTGCCCCGTTTAGATGTAGTTGGCCGTATAGGTTTCCTTCTGAGCAAAATTTGATGTAACTCATAAGTAGTACTTTCAGGGTGTTTTTATCAAAAGGTTGGAATTGTTAGAGAGTATAAGGGTATGATATGTTTTATATTGACTATGTTCTGGTTGCACTTTAAAGGATATTTTGGAATTGGTGCTATAGTTGCACTCTTGCACTTCTATTGGTTCATATGCTGCTATGAATACCGTTATGTATAATTAAATATCTATTAACCAGGAAAATTGTATTGGCTTTGTGTATATAAACTGAATAATAATCAGAATATTTTTAAAGGATTTTGGCATTTATTACTATGCTCGAGCACTTGCACTTTTTATCATCTTGTATGCTGCTAGTTTCTGTGTACTGTATACCGAAATTTAGAATTTTTAAAATCTTTTTGTATCTTAATCCTTGTTGAACTAAATGTATTTTAAAAAATATATTTTAGCGTCATCATAAATGCACAGCAGAAGTCATTTAAGAATCTAACAGTGTAACTTGCTTTGCCCTGCCCGTTTTAGATTTGTATTTGAAAGGATTCCAAAATCGATTTTGTGCTTATATCGCTCCACCTTGCAATTCACGTGCAACTATGAATTTTGCACTATTTTATTAAAACTGTTACTCCCATTGCCTTGTGTTTTTAGCTTGTTTCTAAACATTGCTGATCTGGTAAACTGGAGTTGTTTGTATATGTTTTTATGTGGAACTCCTTAATTGAATTTAATTGAATTGCTTATCTCATTGTCTGTTCATGTGGTGCTCACCAGACACACAAGATGGCATAAAGCCCCCTTCTAATGAAAGGCCCACGTCCTTCTTCAGATTCCCTCCACTAACATCACTTAAGCATTTTCAAACATCAGGTGCTGCAGACTTAAACCATTTATTAATTGTTTAAGGTTTATTCCTTGTTCCCGGAAAGGTGATGCATTGGTTCCTTATTAATACGCAGGGGAGGTGATGCTTAAGTTCATTACTGAGAGAGGAGGTGATGTGTCAGTTTCTTACTGTAAGGTGAGGTGATGCGTCAATTCTCTGGACACACGGCCTCTGTTCCTTACTGAAGCCCAAAACAAAAGTTTCTGTTCCCAGATACCTGAGAGCCTTGCTAGAAGAAAGACAGCCGAAACTCAATGGGGTTGGCTGTTGGGATTGTGTATAATGTAAAAAAAGGAAAAATTGTTCCTTTTTTAGGTGTCCCCTCACTCACCGGGGTTGCCCCACGGTGACATGCTTCATCATTGGGGCCATCCCAGTCCTCTACGGGCTGGGGCGTGCTACGACTTGCGAGATTACGTAGGAGCACTTAATGGACTATGTGTGGTGCATGTGTATTTGTGGGGAGTGGACTATGTGATGAGTTAAAAAATACCTGCCCAGTAGGTTACTAATAAACTTTATTCTGACCTCTAGGTGGTAGTATTAAAAACGGGGTGGGAAGATAGGCTGTCCTAAACTTAATGTGTCCAGATGTACCTATCAACTCCTAAGTCGACATGTTTCGTGCATACCCCAAGCACTTCTTCGGGACTACACAGGGACCAGCCCTGTGTTCGCCACTCCTTAACTCTGTCACTGAGATATTTACAAAAAAGTTTTTCAACTGCAGCAAACTCTACTAAGTGCATGCATTTATACCTACGTATTTTGTTCCAAAAACATGTGGTTCCTGAAAGATAGAAAACAACTTTAAAAATCAAGGGGTGATTAGCCCCATTAGTTATCACACACAGTTTTTTGCAGAAGTGATGTACTCTGTGAATTCGGAAGCGGACTCAATGGCCGTGCTTGTTTTCATGCACAAAAACGTGATTCTTTTCGTGCATTTTTTTGAACGTGGTTTTTAAAAAACACCTTTCTCAGTGAAAACACCCATACATTCTGGAAGTTAAATTGAAAACATACCAATCACCGGCAGAACTCAAGAAAAGACTGGACGAGCTGAACAAGTCAATGACCGAATTCGAGGTATCATTGAAAGACACCAAGTATACAAAATTCTACAAAGATAAAAAAACCTTTTCTCATGAAAAGGTGTATCCATACATTAAAGCTGAGTATGTACTTTCTGGAAGGAACCCAGGCTACAACAGTGACAGCGGAGCTTCAGACACAGGATCCGATTCCTCTGACAACAGTTACAATCGCAATCAACCGCGAAATAGACGAGGCAGAGCGGGGAGGAGAATGAACAGGGGAAACAACTGGCAACCTTACCAAGGACCACCACCGCAGTTCTTCTACGGACCCCCTCCTTTCCAGCAACCGTACCCACAACAACCTTTCCCTTTTTGGGACAACGCCCAGATGTCAGGAATACCACAACAGCCTTTTTTAGGGAGGGGCAAAAGACCAGGCCGAGGCAAAACCAGAGGGCAGCAAGTCCAATGGCCCCAACCTCTGGAAACCAACAGAACACACACAAGGAGCCAAGGACCGGTAACAACACCATCAACCAGCAACATCTAAGCCTAGTGGTAAACCTCTCTGACAAAGTTTTGACACCGGTTCAGAAGAGAGTTTTGGAAAAGGGTTTGGGTTTTGTCCCGACCACAACCTTGGATAAATTCAAGCTGTATTGTGAACTGAAGGAGTTTGTACGCAGCATAAAATTACAGGTTTTTTTCAAAGATAAACCACAACCAATGGGAACTGCGAGTGACACAGGACTAAAGAAAAAATCATCTTTCACCCCCCCTACGAATAGCCTACCAGTTGAGGTATTGGCTTTTGCTGCAGTTGAAAAACTTTTTTGTAAATATCTCAGTGACAGAGTTAAGGAGTGGCGAACACAGGGCTGGTCCCTGTGTAGTCCCGAAGAAGTGCTTGGGGTATGCACGAAACATGTCGACTTAGGAGTTGATAGGTACATCTGGACACATTAAGTTTAGGACAGCCTATCTTCCCACCCCGTTTTTAATACTACCACCTAGAGGTCAGAATAAAGTTTATTAGTAACCTACTGGGCAGGTATTTTTTAACTCATCACATAGTCCACTCCCCACAAATACACATGCACCACACATAGTCCATTAAGTGCTCCTACGTAATCTCGCAAGTCGTAGCACGCCCCAGCCCGTAGAGGACTGGGATGGCCCCAATGATGAAGCATGTCACCGTGGGGCAACCCCGGTGAGTGAGGGGACACCTAAAAAAGGAACAATTTTTCCTTTTTTTACATTATACACAATCCCAACAGCCAACCCCATTGAGTTTCGGCTGTCTTTCTTCTAGCAAGGCTCTCAGGTATCTGGGAACAGAAACCTTTTTGTTTTTGACTTTAATGACTGGAGGGCGAGCCGAGCTAGTAACCCTCTAACTCCCGTCTTCTTTTCCTTACTGAAGCCCAGCATCGATGTAGACTTGCCACACAAGTATGATGCGTAAAATCTCAGGATACTCTGTAATCGATGCAGCAGTTGTGAAACAGGTGCTGCACCAATTCTTCAAGCCACGAGCAGGTGATACGTCAATTCCTTCAGGCGCACAGCAGGGTCGGAGTCTGAGCGTGGGTCTCAGATGGCAGAGACACGGTACACTGAACTCGGGCTGCTGAGGTTCTTCTGTCCGCGAACAGCGATGCTTTGATCTTTTCTGCCGCATCGACCGATGCATTGGTTTTTCAACTGCATGCAGGCTTGTGGCAGGAAAACCAGCACTGAAGGGTGATGTGTGGATTTCCAGCTCTCCTTGCTGTGGAAGCCACCTCCAAGGGCCCTGAACTGGAATTGGCACTACTTGACAGGTCAGAACTCCCAGCAGAGGAGATAAGGGGTAGCAGAGGATGTCTTTGATGGGCCTTAGGCTTCTTAACAGGAGGGACGCACAAACAAGCCCTTGGAGAAACTTCTCAAGCAGGATATGAAAGCAAAAGTCTAGTCTTTAGTCCCTCCAAGACAGAAGCAGCAACTGCAGGCCAACCCAGCGAAGCAAACACAGAAAAGGGGCAGTACTCCCCCTGACAGTTCTCCAGCTGCTCCTCTTGGCAGAGATTCCTCTTGATCCAAATGAATCCCAGAAATGTGGAGTTACAGGTCCAATACTTATACCCCTTTTGGTCTTTGAAGTAGCTTAAGGGGAGCCTTACATGTATGTGGTAAGAGTGAAGGTGTGGGCCTGGCAAGTGGGTGCAGTTGTCAGGTGGACATGGCAGTTTAAAATTGCACTCACAGACACTGCAATGGCAGGTCAGAGACATGTTTACACGACTACTCATGTGGGTGGCACCACTAGTGCTGCAGGCCCACAAGTAGGATTTGATTTACAGTCCATGGGCACACAAAGTGCACTTTACTAGGGATATACCAGTAAATCATATCTGCCAATCATGGATAAACCAATCACCAATACAATTTAGACAGAGAGCATTTGCACTTCACCAATGATCAGTAGTGGTAAAGTGCCCAGAGTCCTAAAGCCAACAAAAACAGGTCAGAAGAGATAGGAGAAACAAGGCAAAAAGTTTGGGGATAACTCTGCAAAAAGAACCAGGTCCAACAATAAACAATATTTTGAGGACTTTCAAAACAGAGGTGAGAGAGTGTGTGTGGGGTTTTGTCTGTGTGTATGTAAACATCCCTGGTAAAATCTGACTGACATCTCACAAAACCCGATTGGAAGCACCTGTACTTAACTATTTATCAGAAAATACATTTATTAGTGGGGTGTAACACCCCAAACACTCCTCCTGAAGCTACACCCCTGTATCTTATACATACTGTGCAAGCTTCATGTTAATGCCTGGTAGAAATTTCATAATGTATTCTGCAAATGCAAAGGACAAGAGTCTCTTTCTCCTTTCAGTTTTGGTAGGGCGGCATCTTAGCACCAGTTCCATTCAATGCTTCAGTGTTATGAGCCTCAATATACCCCGATATAGGCCAAGGTAGTTGCACGACCTTTTAACTACATTTGTCCTACCATTGTTCTACATAATGGTCTAGATCTGACCTTTTACCTAGTTAGGTGCTGAATACATTTTGTGTGGTTTTCTCTGAAAACTAGCCTCATTTATTATGCATGAGATTCTCAGTATCACAGCAGGATTACAATCTTCTGCATAATAACTCTGTATAAGGGTGACCACTAACGTCATTCTTGGCCGTCACGCCCACAGTACCATGACACATCTACGTGGAAACCCTGAGGGTACCTTTTGAGTATATAGGCACTAACCCTGGGTGTAGCAGGTGTAGTGCCTCTACGCGTATTTCCACAGAGTTAAAAAAAACTCAGTCGAAATACGCTAGCTCCCTCCCCCCCTCCCAAAGTCTTTAAAAATGTTAAAGAAGCCATTTATCTGTTGTCTGCCGCCTCCCCTACCTGGCCGCTCTCTGTCTTGCTCCTCGGTTCTCCATTCTGTAATTAAAAAAAGATGTTGTACATCTAACGCGCATGTGCACGCACGTTAGATGTACAACATAGTGTTTTTTTAATTACAGAAGGGGACGCAAGGACTGAGAAGCAGGACGGAGAGTGGCCAGGCAGGGGAGACGGCAGACAGCAGGTTTGTGAATTCGTTAACATTTTTAAAGACTTTTGGGAGGGGGGAGGGAGCGGCCTACTCCGCTCTGCTATGGAGAGTTTTTTGCCTACTCCATGTTTGCCATGGAGCGCGGAGTAGGCAAATCTCCGCAAACTCCGCCTGCAGAGGGGAGTTACCCGCTCTAAGTTAATAAGCACCACATCTTCGCTGGGCAAACCGGAGGAGAAGAAACTTCCATGCTGACACGAGACGCTGAAGTGTCCGCACACAGACAATTCAGCACGCAGTGGTCTGACATTCCTTGCAGGGTGTCCAACTCAAGACCAAGATTGGGTTCTTCACTCTCTCACATCAGGTAATGTAGTTGGGTCTGTCCTAGGGGAATTCTTGGCTATATACCTACATAGATGCAATGTACACTTAGGTACATATAGTTAGGGTTTGCATCGTAATAGTAAGCATTATTACTGTCTTGTATTTATATGCCTGCATATATTCACAGTTTTAGCACTATGGAAGAATTCTACCTTTTATTTACTCTGCTGGTGCTTATAATCTTATATATCTTTTTCTGTCTCATGGTTGTTGCAGCCCATGTATTTTATACTAGAATGACGCTAGTTCAATAAATACTTATTGAAAACGTCCCCACTGTTTATTCTGTGTATCTCCCTGAGACAAATTGAGCACGAGTGACTGAGCGAAAAGTACTGTATTGTTTCCATCATCCCTGAGGGATCAGGGTTGTCTTGTTCGATGGTTGCCAGAAACAATTCGCTCCTTGGTGAGGTTGGGGAGCTCATAGTGGCACTGTGAGCTAGGTGGTCTAGAGGCTAACATATCCTTTGGGGGTGTCTTTAATCAGTCTGGACACCAATTCTTTAGTTTATTTTGTCTAAACGCACAGATCCTATATAGATTTATAGGAACTACACAACATGTTGGTTTGGTTCTTATTTAATGGTCAAATTTGAGTAGTTCAGTCATGCTTTCTCAGAGACCCCTATTCACGTTTAGCCAGAGACGTCTGGAGTGGGAAGGGAAAAATCCACCACAGCTGAGTAGGTATAGATTATGTTTTGGCTGTAGGTTTATACAACCTTGAAGGATATAGTTCCCCGCATTGTGCAAAACCTTATCTTTTTTTCTATAACTTTCACCCATAATGTCTCAGACAGCAAACACTGCTGCTGCTTATGGCAATGCTAGTACTAGTAGGGAGGAAGCTGAGCAGGAAAGTGCTATAACTATTTCAGAAAATTGCAGAAATGCACTTGCTGCAAAATTAGAAAATGTTGGTCTTTCAGCATTAGGTGGGACCATAACCTTAGTGATTGAGGCACATGAAGCATTTAAGACAGAGATATTCTATTCATGGGTTAAATTCCCACCTGCAGATCCATGTCCAAATACTTTTCCTTCTTATACTCCGGATGAAATGCCAGATGAATACTGTCCATAGGAGGGAATAGAAGTTTTGCTCACTTACCAAGAGCATATAAATTGCTTTAAAGGCGCCTCCCACATACTAAGATAAAGTGAGACTTGGTCTGCTCAGTGGAGACGGAGCGACTGAATGCTTACACACCGCATCCAGAAATTTACACACTACCAGTAGTCCACTTCACAAAGAAATAATAAAACTTTACAGAAATCTGATAGTTTGGCATGAGAACACTCGCACTTCAACCTACAAGGGTTCTCCAGCAGGTCAACTACAAGGGACCGCAACAAAAATCACCTCAGAAACACTAAACATGGTTATGGGAAGAATGCCCACTAAACATGAGCAAATGCCATTCTGGATAGCACAGAAAATAGCACAACTTGAGGCAGTGTTTCCACACACAAGCCCACAAGAAAAACACAGAATGCTGACAATTTGCTTGCCAATGGGGATAGCTCCCCCGATAGAGTATTGTACCACTTGGGCTACAGTTTGTGCTGCCATCTACACCAGGATTCATGGCATCCCTTCAATGATGTAACTATCAAAATAGGACTAGCTTGGTTGTGTTCAAAGGGAGACTCAGTACGTATGATGGCAAACCATTTGGTTTGGTTGTTAAGCCCTCACCCACCGACCTAGTCGGTGGCATGCTTCATCATCGGGCCCACCACAGTGACACCGAATGCGTCCCGGGTGTGCTTCGACTCCAGATTACTGAGGAGCTGGTATACTTCTCTGAGTGTGCTGTGAGGGGGTGTATAAGAAAGTGATTTAAAAGCTATGCTGTGGGTCCCAGTGCCCGAGGGTATACAGAACTTTAATAGCTGGGCCCACGCTAGCGTATAAAAAGGCAAGCGGACGCGGTGGAGCGAATTATGAACTCTCGCGTCCTATGTGGTCGACATGTTTCAGCCAGGCCTTTCTTGTTTTAAAACTGGCTTTCCTCAGGACCAAATGAGAGTGTGAGAGTGTGAGTGAAAAATATAATTATTATTAAGTGAAGTGAGTTTTAAAATGTGTCGCACACGCTAAGGTGCTATACGTGTATGGAGGGGGATTCCCTCCGTTTTACTGTACACAGAACATAAAGGACGAAGACAGACGTACATGGTAAAGTCGGGTAAGTACATTATACTGGAAACACAACGTACTGCCGGCAAGTTTAGGGTGTGTGAACGACCTCTACCGGCGGGATTCTAAATCGTGGCCATGAGATTACATGGCGGAAGTGATTTATGAAGCGTTTCTAAACGGGGTGGAAGTGGTGGACTAAACAGCGGAAAATAGTCAATGAGTGAGAATCAAGCATGAATAATTCTGTTTCCTCACACATGCTATTAGCTGTTAAAGCCTCATGGGTCACCAGGCAGGGGAGAGCGGACCCTAGATGTGTGGGGAGGCAGGGGTTAGAATAAAACCTGTCAGGAGAGAAGGTTGCTTACCTATGTAGTCGTGAAGGGTTTATCTCTGTACTTACGAGATTACCGGTCTGAGAGCTCCATGAACCTGTAGTCCTGCTGCGGTGTCCCGAGTGAATGAAGGTCAGGAGCACTCTGGTATTTATACTCAGTCATATGGGGCGGTACCTGCAGAGGGGTGGAGCAAGCGGCGTAGTTGCGCTTGTTGAGTGACGCATATGCGCATGATCAGTGTCAAGTGCTCATAGGCTACGCATGCGCAGAGGTATATGGTCACTTTCAATGGGAAAGTAGCAAAAGTAGCACAGAGGGGTTACAGAAAGGGACAGAACCACGAGTCCAGTCGGGAACAGGGCTCAGCAATTCAATGAATTCCATGGTATGGAATCGTTAAGTCCAGTCAAGTGGGTGGAAAGGCGGTAAATCCACCGTTGTTCTCTTGTGTGAAGAGTTTTTTCATCGCAGTTGTCAAATTTCTCAATGACTGACCACCCCATCAAAAACACTCAATCTTGAAGATGGCAAAGTTTGGACGCAACGCCAGTTCACTAACTGTAATTCCTCCAACTTGGTGTACTTAATCACATGTCACTGTGGCCTGAAATACGTCGGCATGACCACCAGAAAAGTAAGGACCAGAATGACTGAACATAGGAGCACCATGAGATGTGGTAAGAGTATCAGTAAACTGACAGAACACTTCCTGTCCCACAACCACACTCCTAATGATTTCACGTGGACAGTCATTGAGAAATTTGACAACTGATCCCTTCAATGATACCAGAGCTATTAGGACAAATACATAATGATTACGTGGTAGAACCTGCCCTGAACTTAGTGATGAAATTAATGCCAATTTCTTCCAAGTATCTACGATTATGTTGGCAAAACATAAAAGGGGAAGCAGCAATGATGGTTATTCGTCAGTGCCAGAGGGAATGCACTTCTGCACAACAGGAGCGAGAATTACCTAAAATTATCGAAGATACCTGCGCTTGATTGGGTAGAGATAATTATGGGCACTAGTCCTATGAAACCACAATTAATGGGTAATCCTGAAAAGGACAACCCCCAGAACAAGCACCCGATTCTTCCAAAAAGAAATGGGATACTAAATAACAAAAAAATAGGCAGCATGCATCACAATCACAGGGTGAGTCTCCTCAACAGTAGCCCACTGACAGGAGGTATAACTTTAGAAGCCGTGATAACATTAAAAAGTCTGACAGGTATCAGGATACTGATACACGTTCCTCTTGTTCCTTTCAGGGCTCCTAAAATAACACCGTGAGGGAAGGACGTCAGAACACAGATCAGAAGAGCGAGCAAAGTCAAGAAATACACATTGCACTTCTGACTATAATACCAAAAAAGAAGATAAACCCAAGAGCAAGGGTCAATTTAAAAATAAGAAGGTAGTTGGCCTTAAAATAATAAATGCCCAGGCTACTGAGGAATCAACTTCTGAATGTATAATGGGCTCAGATGATAATAAACAGCACAGCAGAAGTAACGATAGCTCACTAGCACCTGATTGAATTTCTGGTGAATGAACATATCACAGTGGAGACACCTGATACTAGGGTAAGTGTCCCACACCAGTTATATGAAATAACACTCCATATGGAGGGGGACATACCCAGGATAGTTAAGGGTCTCTTTTGGGAGAACCTGACTTTTGGACACAATATCCTTTTGGCTGAAAAAGATTGGCCACCTGAGTTCGTTATGGATTGCTCAAAAGGCGAAACAATAATTTTACCAGCTTTCTCCGACCTCTTTCCAAAATCACTTAAATATTCATACGCACAGGGGTAGCACTAGCTCCTGCTTTATACCGTAATCATGTAGGGTGGGATGCTGAGTCACCTCACCATGTAATCCAGTAAAAACTACTCCAACTCCGTCAAGACTGTACCCAATAAAGCATGATGCAAAAAAACAAGTTAGAGAGATCTTAGATCAACTTGAAGATCAAGGTATAATAGAGAATTGCACCTCTTCGATGAATAATCCTTTGTTTCCCGTAATGAAATGGGACAATTCATACTGCCTAGTTTTAGAGTTAAGGGATTTGAACACTTGCACGAAAACATTTGCAGTACAGAATGCACACAGTGCCGCAGTAATGAATAACGTTGTGTGAAAGAAATAAAAATCAACAGTAGATATCTCAAATTGATTTTTTGCCGAAATATAGCACTTGTGAGCAGATATTTGACAGCATTTTCCATAAATTCTGTAGATTGCCCCAAGGGTATAAGAATAGCCCCAGGTTGTTCTCAGCAAGAGTATCAGAGCTGCTTCAGAATTTTGATGAGGAGGCATTGTCCTATTTCCTATGTAGATAATATCTATCTGACTGATAATGAATTATTGGATCATTTGACAAGGATGAACAACATCATTTTGGGGTTCACCTCTAAGGGTTATAAATTTAACTTTAAAAAATCAAAACTCACCCACCTCAACGTTGTATTTTTGGGATGTAAGCTCTCAAGGGAAGGGAAATGCCTTGCAGCTAATTTTTTTGAGAAATGTGCACTGCTGCAACCTCCTAAAACTATGAAAAACTTACAATCCATTTCAAGATTCCTTAATTTTGCCAGAACATACATTTTAAATTACGCAGAAAAAGTAAAAACTTTCTACGATTTGATTAGACCTGATTTCTCAGATTGACATTGGACACAGGAACATACATGAATTCTTTGTTCCCTACAAGCTGATATGATAGCTTCCAAACACTTATATACAGTTGTAAACACTACAAATTCGGTGATCTGTGTTGTCGCAGGTCAATCCGGGTGCACTTACCTAACCTTCAATGAAGGCGAAACTGTACCCTTTGCATACAGAACTCATTTATACACCAATGGCGAAAAGCGTTTTGCATCAACTAAAAAGAATACTGATGGCAGTACAGACTGTTGTGGTGAGAGAAAGAGCACTGGCTCAGGGGACGCGTATAATTGTCGTGACTAAGTACCAACCTTAAAGGCTGTTACAAAAGCAAGCATTCCTAACACAAAGGCACTGCATCCACAATGGATACAATTGGCTAATTCTCTCACAGGAACAGATGTAGACTGCAAATTTGATTCTACGTTAAAAACACATTCTTGTTCATTTTTGCAGTATGAACAAGAATGCCCCCTACCAAATGAAATAATGCCTCTAAATCAGTCAAAAAAATTGGAATCTGCACCCATCAATTGTATAAGCATTTAAAGTATGTTAGACACTGATTGTTTGTGATGATCTGAAGAATATGCCAAGCCGTTATGTTCTCATTTCCTTAATTTCTTTATTGATCTCGATGAACATATAAAGATGTTAAAATCCACTATTCACAATCCTTTTAGCCAACGCGTTTTGTCCCAACAAGGACTTATTCTGGGCTAAAGAGAAACATATATACAAGATACTTAAAATATATACATATCTCAATATATAAACCCACATTCACAAATCTTCATACTATTTACATAAGTACCAAATTGTTTTGTGATATCACCAAGAAACACAGGAGTGTATGTTTTTCATTTGTTTTTAAAGTTGTTATATACTGCAAAGGCTCAAAAGTATTGCATGCGTTGAGAGCACATCCTATACCATTTCCCTGTTGTTACAGGTGACTTTGAAGACACTCTACCTACTTGTGTATTTGGATTCCTCTTTTGACTTGTATCAGAAAACAAACATATACCGTGTTTTATAACTTTGAGGCGTGTCCCAATGCAGATATCTGGCTGAAATTGTATATGATTAAGCAATCTCATCTTCTTTTTCAATTATCATTTGTATTTAAAAAATGATTTGAGACCTTGGAAGCAGCTCCTATGCTGATTTGTACATTAAAAAAATTCTATAACACCTTTGATTAGCTAACTTCAACAATCTGGTGCTTATGTAAATAGTGTGAAGATTTGTGTATGTGGGTTTACATATGTAAATATGTATATATTTTAATTGTCTTGTATATATGTTTCTCTTTAGCCCTGAAGGAGTCCCTAGTGGGATGAAACGCGTTGGCTAAAAGGATTGTGAATAGTGGATTTTAACATCTTTATATGTTCATCGATATCAATAAAGAAATAAAGGAAATAAGAACATAACGGCTTGGCATATTTTTCAGATCGTCACAAACAATCAGTGTCTAACAGACTTTAAATGTTTATACAATTGATGGGTGCGGATTCCAATTTTTTTGTGATTGTTCTTTGGGGTTTTCTGAAACAGGGAGTGGTGAGGGGTGCACTTCGTGGTTTCCCTGCACCATCACTACTTTGCCAAATTATTCTTGTTGGAAGGTGCAGTACCATTGCCTCAACCCTCAGTTGTTCTGATTCATAGTCTCTGGATCAGTATGAATATATTATGTATACTGACGGTTTTGCTCAACCTGACGAAGAAAGTAAACAGCAATACAGCGCAGCTTGTGAGATTGTGAAAGGACGTATGGTGGATGATAAGTTCCATCTTAGCAATACACAGATGCAGTCTCTAGGAGATTGCAGGGCACAGCTGGCAGAACTAAAAGCCCTCATAATGGCACTAAATAATATGGATTGAGAATTCCCCACACTTATTGTGTGCGATTCATTTTATTGTGTCCAGTCTTGCAATGAATATCTTCACTATTGAGGCAAGAATTGGTTTAGTGACTCAAAAGGTTGCACAATAAAGCACAAGTTGCTTTGCGAACATGTGGAGAACTGGAAAAGGGCTTGCCCCAGGCTCACGTGATTCATACCCTGAGTCATCAACGCGTTCGTGTTCATGTTGAAGGGAATTCATTGGCTGATGAAGCCGCCAAGGCGACAGTGCAAACTTCTGCCATAGCTGCAATCACTCGTTCTAGCGCGAGGATATGCGGACATATAATGGTTAATGGTAGCTGTCATCGCTTCGCAAAAAAAGACTCAGCCTTGCCAAAAGGTTTTCCACTCAAATACTCCTACAAGTTAGATGCACAAAATATTCCATAAGTCCAAGTTTCAGGAGTGGGGGATAGAGTACTACCAAACGTGGATCACACTTTATGTTTAATTCTAGCAGCATACAAGGGTCTGTCCGGTTTCACTACTGAAATAACGTTAGTAGAAGCCTCATCTTACCAAGCAGAAGAAACAATTGATGGACGGAATGCTAGACTTTGCAAGCATTCACCCCCAGTCACAAGGATCTGGGTTAAATCCATTAATCTTTTGCATACCTCACCACCCCAGTTTGGACCCAGCCGTATGCAGATCAGTATTGACCGTGTTCCTTGTGGGAACAGTCCAGCACGAACTGCCAAGTGAGGTCCTCCCTGGACCGGAAACAAGCATCCCGGGACCGGTTTCACGCATCACTTTTCATCATTCAGGTTAGCTTGAATCCTGTGGTGTAGTGAGCATGGGGCCCACGTCTAGTCATACCCTTCCCACTTATGCAAATCAGTCTTGACCCTTTTCCTTGTGGGAACATTCCAGCCCAAACTTCCAAGTCAGGTCTTCCCTGGACCGAAAAGAAGCATACTAGGAACGGCTTCCGGGCACCACCCTTCATCAGCCAGGTTAGCTTGAATCTAGTGGTGTAGTGAGCATGGGACTCACACCTGGGCGTTCCCTTCCCACTTAGGGCGACAGATGCAAAAGAAACAATTGATGGACAGAATGCTGACCGATGCAAACATTCACCCCCAGTCACAAGGATATGGGTTAAATCCATCATTCTTTTGCTCACCACACCACCCCAGTTGAACCCAACATATGCAAATCACTCCTTGTGGGAACAGTCCAGCCCGAACTGCCAAGCCAGGTCCTCCCTGGACCGGAAACAAGCATCCTGGGACCGGTTTTAGGGCCAAGCAGACCAAGGGTGTTGTCCTTAAGTGCCATATCTGTCAGCAGGAGAAGAATTCCACCGTAGCATGTTCGCCACATACACCACTACTGAAATCAGACAAACCTCTCTCATGTGTCTATTTGGACCACTGCAGCCCCTTACAATCTGATGGGGCTTACAAGTACATCTTGGTGGCAGTGGATTCATGCTTTAGATTCCTGTGGGTTTTGCCCCAGCGCTAAGCTGACACTCAAACTGTAATGAAGGACTTGTGAGTTTTTATAGGGACATAGGCAGTTAGCACATTACGTTCTGACAGTGGCCCCGCATTTAGCTCTCTGGCTTACAAGGAAGCCAAGGGAAGTTTGGGTGTTGCATTGTGGACTGATGGTACTCCATCTGCTAGAGGTTAAATTTGACCAACAGCTTGGAAGCACCAATTTAGGGTACATTTGCAGATATACTTTATAACACTTCTATATTCAGGTTGGAGTTATACTTTATTTCATGGTAGGCACATTCATTAGAGAGAATGTTGCCTAAGAGCTAGGGCGGAAGATCTCTAATTTGGGGAACCGGGTTCGAGTCTTGGTGATGACGCTCAGGAGTCCGTGATTCTGAGCAAATCACTTAATCTCCAGTGCCTGCAAAAAATGAATGTGTCCTTGTGTAACGCATCTGGTGCTCATGTAAATCGCTCTGATACCTTGGTGTCAATCCCCGCTATATAAAACTACAAAAAAGAAAATTAGAGCTTCTTTTAGTTAGTACTTCTCACTGAGCCGATTGTCGTTAAATACTCTTAAGTAGGGCATTGGCTAAAATAATGAACAGTAAAGGTATATATTAAAATTATGCTTGGTTTTTATTTTATGTGGACTGCAGTAATAAATCTGTATACATTTTTTATTATTTAGCGTTTTTATTTACTTTTATTATGATGACTGTGAAACAATCTGGAATGTGTTGTTTACACCAAGCAGATTAGGCTTCACTGATTCCAGAAAGACCTTAATGACCTTCTACTACTGACTGTGTAATTCAGGACAAAGTCCTAGCAAGCCATGAACCAGGCACTTTACTATGATATAGCTATATTTTCATTAGCCTCATTCTTCCTTTTCTCTGAATTCCTCTTTCCCTCTAGTGCTCAAACTCTCCCTGCTTGTCTTCCCTCGTGTTCCCATTCTCTTCCACTGTCCAATGCCTGAACTACACAGAGCCCAACCTCCAGTCTAGTCTAGGTCTAAGCTCCCAACACTTCCCGGCCCTTGTTCTCCTCTCATTCCCTGGATTATATGTAGCCAGCGACCATCTTTTCTTGCCTGATTTGGTGTCCTGTAAATATGTGTTTCTCCTCTTCCCCCTTGTGAAAGTCAATCCAAGGTCCCACAAAAACAGTTTTTACATACATGTGCCTTCAATGAAGTTTAGGTAAAGACTCCCTCATGCTACTACGGCATTCCACACGGTGCTGCCTGCCATGTATTTATGATCACTTTCAATTTTTGCGCTTGTCAGTCATGTTTTTTTCTCCACTACCACCAGGCAGGAATTAGCTGCTTTTCTATGATGTGTAGGTGGTTTTCATTTGGTTCAAGCCTCATATTTAGGGTCAAGCCTATGAGGGCATGTGCTAGCGTGTCCCTCTTGCCTGTGACACACTGTTGAATACAAAACACTATGGGGCAGATTTACAAGTCCCTTGCGCCACTTTTGTGTCATTTTTAACATGGGAAAAATGATGCAAAAGTGGCGCAAGGGGCTTGTAAATCTGCCCCTATATGTCCAGCTCCAGCGGTGAGGGATTAGCAGCACAGCGCACTAGTTGATTACTAATTTTAGGAAAAATATATTTATTGAATGTTGGTGCTCACTCCTCGTGGTCCACCGCACAACAACCACGGTTGAATACAGTGAAGGGCTTGACGCCTGCCGATGCTTCCCAATTTGTGCACTTCAGCATCACTCTTCTTTGCAGGCTCTTTAATTGGCCATTACTGGTGAAACGTCAACTCCAGACATTTCTGTGGAGCTGGGACCATGCACAGATTAATTCAAGTTAATCAGCAGCGCCCGTCAGCTGCTCTTGACTTGATTGAGGTACTATTTCTTCCCCGCCACTGCCTGCTGCTCCCTCCATAGAGCGTGTCCTTGTGTCTAGAATGTTCCCTAAGCTTCTTCTAAAAAAGTTGTTTCAAGCCTCGCATTCTCGGCCCCAGTGAAGGATGAACTAGATCAAACCCTAACCCAGTCAGAGCAGCTGGCTGCTTACCGTTTCGCAGCGCCACTAACCTCTTGGCCCTTTTAAACAAGAGCCGCAGTAGTTACGGCGATGGCTTTCCAAATGTAAAATCAATTTATGGTGATTATTTTTAGCGCTACAATAAACCAGTCACTATTAAAACAGCCATCACGCATAACGCATTAATCCCAAAGGAAGCGCAGTAAAACTGCTCGCATATCCTTCATATAATGTATATCAAATACATCAAGTAAGAACAGAGTGCAGCAATGCCATTAACATTCCATTATAAACATGAAGGACATTTAAAATAAAGGCACTGCACGCGATGATCTGAGAAATCGGCGTGTGCCGCGGTCGATCAGACCCTTGAGATGGGACATTTTTTAATTATATTACTTATCGTATACATCAGTGTAATGTGCGAGCTGCATAGAATTATTCTTCTCTCTTTTTATGTTTGCGAACCGCAAATAGTTCGTATTAGAAATGTCAAGTCTGTCAAAAACATATCAGATGCTTTTGATGCGAATTTCTATCACAGTCAAACCAAACGTGTGCTGTTCTCCAATTGCTGTCTCTAGTCCATCACAAGCTTCAGCATGGGTCTTTTCATGCTAGTGTCGTCATCTCGGTAACTCCGCCCTTTATAAACCAGATGGTGCTTGAAATAAAGGCTTTACATTGGTCTTTCTCTCTTTTGCTCAGGACGCGTGCCTGCTGAAACTTCTCTCCCGGCTGTAAGTTATTTCCACAAATCCTGCGCCGCTGTGTTCAAGGCACAGCATATTAGTTATGTTTGAATAGTTATTTTCATTGAGTGCTTTGCCAGTCTAGGAGCTACACGTGCCTCGTCCATCAAACAACTTTGTATGTACTTCTGTGTTGTTCGCATTCGTTGCCCTGCTTCGTAATCACTGTGTTATGCATGTCCACTTTCCAAATCTCTTGACTGGGTGAGAGTATTCTGCTTAATTCAGAAACTCTGTCCATCACCACCCCTTGTTGTTAAATATTTTGTCCACCCTAAGCGTGGAAGGGTATACTCAGATGTGAGTCCCTTGCTCATTGCACCATCAGGATTCAAGCAAGCCGGGCCGACGACGGCTGAAATGCCAGAAACCGGTCCCCGGAAGCTTGTTTCCTTCCCAGTGTAAGAATTGGCTTGGTAGTTTGGTTTGCCCTGTTCCCATCATGCACTGGGACAGGAACAGACTAATTTGCATATAGCCAGGTTCTGAGCTGGGATGGTGCAGTGAGCTAAAAAACGGTGTTGGATCTAGCCCTGATCTCTTGACTGGGTGAGAGTATTCTGCTTAATTCAGAAACTCTGTCCATCACCACCCCTTGTTGTTAAACACTTTCCAAATGTCAGCAATACTTTGCTCGTTCGTGATAACTTTATTTCGGTCAACGACCATAAAAGCACAAGCAAAGTATGTACATACAATAAAATACATAAATAATTAAGAACCAGCAGTTAAAACATTATTAAACATTCAGTTATCCACGAAAAATGGCCATCATTAAAAATTAGTCACAATTAATCAGAGTGGACCTTCTGCGCCACATACCGTACAAAAAGCGGGAGACCGAGAACACAATAAGGGGGCATGTATCATATTTTAAAATTCTAACGGCTTGAGCACAATGTTTTAGTCCCAGATTTCTACATAGTGGTACCAGCCAGGCCTTCCGGATTACGCTATAAGCAGGGCAAAAAAACAAAACATGGGCAATGTCTTCTTTGCCATTGTTGCAGACAGGGCAGATTCCTTCCTCTTGACCTGCCCATTTGCAGGTCAGTGTCCCAAGTGGCAGGCAGCCATGCCTTAATTGTGTGTATAATTTTCTTGCAGGGTGAGGTTCTATTTGATCCAGAAATTCCTCCCTGCTGGGCACGAGTTTTACCTGCAAAAACTCCGAAGACAACCTGCCCATACTTGGCGAACGGTGCAGCAGACTTAGGTTGTAGTGCCTCAGAGAGGCCAGCATATATTTACAAAAAGGGGTGGTGAGGGACAGAGTCTCTGAATTAAGCAGAAAGCTCTCACCCAGTCAAAAGATCAGGGCTAGATCCAACACCGTTTTTTAGCTCACTGCACCATCCCAGTTTCAGAACCCAGAGAGGCCAGCAGCACAGTTCTCCTCAGTAAGCATGGGCGGAAAATCCGTTCCGCTCGCGGATTTAGCGGATTTTCGGTAAATTCGCGATCCGCGAACGCTCGTGAATTTACCGAAAATCCGCAAATTAGCACGCAGCGGATTTTTTTTTCTTGGTGATACAATTTTGCGGCGTGCGGGTAAGTTCGCAATTGCGAACATGTAGGTGCGGCGGGCAGCAACAATCTCGCACTCGCGAAATTACCAAATTTGCAATTCTGCACAAGAAATCCACTAGCAAGCAGCATAGACCTTCTGAAAATGATGATTTTTATCAGAATAACTCCTCAGGTTGACATTTGCCCTCCGTTTTTTGGATTTGAGGCCTTTTGACTTTCTTTGGATCACTTTTGGATTAGAAATCAACTTTCACAAGTAAGTTTGTTTGGGGCATTACATTTGCTGTTCTGCAGAAAAACGAGTTTTGCTAAACTGAAAGCACTCACCAGGTGCAAAAGTTCAAATTCATCATTAGTAACCATTCCCTGTAGTGCTTCCTGACTGGGGCCCCTCCAGAGTTCAGTTGCTAGTTGCAACAATTGTATGACTGCTCTGACCCTCACAGCCGGATCATAGAATAGCTACAAGTAGGCCACAAAGGTCCTGGAAAAAAAAAATTGCACTGCAGCAGAAAGCAAATTACAGATAAGGAAGCAGGTGCCAGACTGGAATTTTAAAACAGTGACACATTAATAAATCAACCCCAAATTAATTCATGTCAGTTGAAGCAGGGCAGGTGTGCTTGCTTTTTCCCCCCATAATCTACATTGATGATGATGAACCAGAGGGTGGCATTGTTGTACCAGAGGGTGGCATGGGTGAAACAGAGGGTGGCAGTGTTGAAACAGAGGGTGTTGTGAACCTGTGATGATGAACCAGACGTAGAAACAACATAGTCGCAACCGTTGCATGCCGACAAGTAAGTTCGCAATTGCGAACTGGTACAAAATCCTCGCAAACTGGCAGAAACCCTTGCGAACACTATAAAAACAAAAAAATCTGCAAATTTGCGGGAATTCGCGGATTTTGCGGATTGCGAGTTCGCAAATACGCAAATTCGCGAACGCCAGATTCGCAAAATTCGCCCATGCTAACTCCTCAGCACTGGGCAACTCTCCGCCGGGGTCTCCCATATTTGGGGCATTCCTATTCGATAGGCAATAGTTTTAATATGGAGCAACCAGGGTATTTTCTTGCTCTTCAACGACCCCCAGACAGCAGCGAACTCAGTTCTATAATCTGCAAGCTCCGGTACTGTCCAGAGCCTTCTCCAGTACAGGAGGGGTCGGGCCGCTAGTAGTTCAGAGATGGGCTCCACACCTAGGTCAAATCTCAAGGGTATGAGCGGGGTGCTTTGGGGTAGTCCAATCAAATTCCTCATAAAGGCCCATTCAACCCTGAGAAGGCTTGCTGTACTCGAATGTCCCCAAAGTTCTGCACCATAAGTTACAGCAGGTCTAACTTGAACACTGTAGATTTCAAGCGCTGGGGAGACTGGCTTAAACTGCGTTGTCCGCTGGAACTTACCTATGCCTCCTAAAATCTGTGAGAGCTTTAGGGTAGATTTGGATATCTGAGGGCCCCAACCAAAGTCCTCAGTCAAAGTGACCCACAGGTATACAAAAGTTCTCACCCTTTCGAGCGGGATGCCGTTTAATGTGGGGTTAGGGCGAGTGCTTTTCGGGGGACCGAAGATCATAAATTTTGTTTTCTCTAAATTGATCTCGAGTCCCTGCGAGGCGCAGAATGAAACAAAACCGTCCAGAACCAGCTGAATGCCTGTTGATGTTCGCGACAACAATAGGGTGTCGTCTGTGAACATCAGAGCAGGCACCCGACCTGACGCCAACCAAGGGGCGTCGCTATCTCTGACTCTCTCAAGTTCCCCCACCAGGCCATTTATATAGAGACTGAAGAGCGTGGGAGCCCGGGCGCAGCCCTGGCATACGCCTCTAGTTACAGGGAAACGTGCAGATAGTTCCCCGTTCTTTCCGCACCTCACCCGGGCATAGTTCCCTGCATGAAACCGCTTCAAGACCTCCAATAGAGAGGGAGGAAGGCCAAGATCTTTTAAGACCCTCCATAGACTCTCCCTCGGCACAAGGTCGAAAGCGGCCCGCAGGCCTACAAAGACCAGGTAGAGGCTGCCACCCTCGACACTTACGGTCTTCCAGAAAAGGACCTGCAGCCTAAAGAGTTGGTCCGTGGTCGAGATCCCTGATCTAAAGCCGGCCTGGAGGGTAGTCATTATTTGATGCTCCTCCGCCCATCCCAGGATTCTATCCAGGAGTATCCGGCCCATCAGTTTCTGGGTAGTGTCCAAGAGACTGATTGGTCTATAATTTGACGGCTCCAAAGGGCACCCCTTCTTGAAAATGGGGACGATCTCGGCCCCCGCCCAGGTGTCAGGTATCTTTGCCCCCAATGAGACCGCATTAAACAATACGGTTAGGTATGGAACCCAAATCTTTGGCTGAGAACGAAAAAGGTCACCCGGTACCCTATCCAGGCCTGGTGCTTTGTTAGGGAGTTGTCTGGTAATTGCAGTCTACACCTCCTTTGCTGAAATACTCTCGCCACTTCTCGGGGCCGTCCTCATCTCGATGTCCCCATGGTCTATCTGGTGTTCCATGTCCGAGGCCCCCCGCAGTCGACACTCGTGCGGGGGGCCTCGGGCAGGAGAGACCCAGGAGGGACCTTCTAACTCCGGCATCCCAGACCCATCTAAAAGGTCACTGTAGTTGGACACAGGGCTAGTATAGAGTGCAGAGAAATGCGCCTCCCACATTGAGGGGGGGGGGGATATTTGGTAGAAGGGTCCCCCCACCATCATTTGTACCGGAATTTACTAATGCCCAGAATAGTTTAGCATCTTTTGTAACAAGGGCACCTCTAAGTTCCTCCCACCTGGCTTCTTCCCACTCTCTTTTGCCCCTGGTCAGCTCCTTTTTATAGATAAATCTAGCTGCCCTAATGTTCTCTCAATCTTTTGCCTTGATTGCCGCAAGAAGCTCCTTTTTTGAGTTCCTGCATGCATCATTGAACCAGGGGTGAGTTTTTGGAACATGCTTCTTAATTCTACTTATGGGGTAGAACACATTCCCTAGTACCTCAACTAGCTGTTTATGCGTATCTATTGCCTGCTGCTAGCCAGGCGAGTTACCCATCTGCGCTATAAAGGGGATAGCGAGTTGGTAGATTTTAGCAAGCTTCGAGGTTGAATCTACAAGGTGGGGCCACTTAACCCTCCTTCTATTATTAGTCAGCGTGAGGGGAAGTGACATCGTGGCAGGTATGTGGTCAGGAGTGGTTAGTCGAAATGACCCTGGTTTGAAAGTTACTACCAGGGCATTGTGATCACTGTCCTGTCTTTGAATGACCCTAAATTCTTTCAGCTTGTCCCAATTTTTAGCATCCACCATTAGGTAGTCAATGATGGTTATTTTGTTTGCCCGATTAAAGGTTGCCATTGCTGGGCGGTCAGGGTCCAGTCTCCCATTGCACGCCCGCAAGGATGTCGCAAGGGAGAAACATTTTATTTGGAGCACAAGAGGTGTCCATGCCCTGACGAGGGCAATATTCGGGTCCGGGATATGCCATAGTGCATCTACCTTGTCTTGGTCCCCCAGTTGTAGACTTCCCAGAGGTTCAAATTGGCAGTTAAAATCTCCTCCGAGGATTATTGAGATAGAGGGGTCTAGCCCTTGAATGAAAGAATTCAGGGCTCTAAATGTTGCTGATTCCTGGCCATTCCTAGATGGCCTCGAGTAGGTGTTTATTATTGCTACTGGCGGTTGGCTTGGGGGTTCTATTAAGACACACTGGATGTCCGGGAATTTGTTTGAATCTTGGTTGCTTGGATTCCCAGGTGAGTTCCTATCCAAATTGATAGCCCGCCCGACGGGCGCCCTCTACCTCTGGATACTGCCAAGATATCAAACGTTGCAAAAGTTGCACTCGAGGTCACTTCTAGTGCCCAGGGCTCTTGCATCAGGCAGATATCAAATGCTGCCATAAAGGTGGCCCACTCGGGAGTAAGCAGTTTGTTTTTTAGCCCGGCTATATTCCAGGAAACCAATTTTAGGCATCCTTCTTCTGAGCTTTCTGTTCCTTCGCCTTCCCTAATCCCCCTATTGCTAGTCCTTTCCCTTACTATATTGACAGCTTTTGGAGCCTCCCTCTACGTTGGTGTCAGGATATTTTCCTCTAGTGCCCCTAAACTTCTATGTACTACATTTGTGGCTTCTGAGGGTGACATTCCTCCTTGACTAAGTCAATCTACATTTTCCAAAACACTGAACCTATTCCAATGTGGCTGTATCGGGAGTAATGGACCGTAGGAAGACATGCCCTCCCTAAATACTCCCCCATTTAAAGTTCTATGTGATGTAGAAACCCCCCCCTGTTGTTGTGTGTTAATCTAGGGCGACATGGTTCCAAGCTAGGAGTGGGGTAAAAATACGAGAGGTGCAGAGGACATATTTGCGTGTCTGAACTATAGTGCGGGGCATTACAAATATACCCTACAGCAGAAGCATCCCTAAAATTCAGAATTATCACGTCACCAGCCGCTTTTTTAGGGCTCCTCCCAATCCAACCCACTCTTCTGACTGACAGGATTTCCCCTGAGACATTCCCCGGGAGGGGTCTATTTACACTAAGCCACTGGATGCACTTGTTTTTCAGCTCAGTCTCCCTTTCTCTTTTCCCCTCAGTTAACGGAGGAACTCCTGCGAGTGCCACCACATAGGATTGGGCTTCGGGGGGTAAGTTAATTGTTGGTGGCTGTCGAGAAAAGGTTCTTGATGTTTGGCTTTGTTTCGGTGGCGGGCTAGTTTTGTTAATTCCCTTATCTTCCTCTTTTGTCTTTGGCATATCTTTCACTATGGCATTTGCCAAGTTTCCTGCTGCTTGGCAGACCTGCTTCTGGGTGTTGGTCCTTGGCAGGTGTTGTGGTGGATCGTGCGTGGATTTTTGGTAAGTTGGTGTAGCTACTACATTAGCGGTCTGTACTAGGGGTTTTTTGCTTTCCACTACTCTAGCTATTGGGACACTTTGGGATGGAGTATCAATAACATGGGGTGCAGAGTTTCTCACTTGTTTGGCTGGCTCAATTTTCCCTCCCGCCTTTGTATTAGTGGCAGCAATGAGTTTATCAAGTTTTGAAACCAGAGGCTTGAGTTGGGCAACAATAGTCCGCTCCAAGGATGCTTGTAGATCGGCAACCATGTTTGTGACCCAGCATGGTATTCCTAGCGTTGGGCCAGTAGTACTGGTGGTTGGTGTCACAAGGTCATGGTTTGCCAATTTATTATTACCCAATTTATTTAGGATATTTCCTTTCTTTTTCCTCGTGCATGGTTTACGTACTGCTGTCCTTTTCTCCGGGGAAGGGGAAGACAGGGTGATTGGATGCTCCTGCACGTCTATAGAAGTCTCAACGGGCTTCTGACTGCAGGGCAAGTCTACATATGATGGCGCCAAAAATGAGCTAGTGTCCAAGACATCAGTTGTGGTAGCTGAGATGTCTCTTCCCGGGTTTTGCATACCTAGTGTTGGGGTTATCGATAGCCTCCTCTCGGTGTTCTCAATAGCATTAACCACAACACCGATAGTCTGTTGCAGCATCTTATCGATAGCCGTCAAAGTTGGTAAGGGTTGGGGTTCGGCTGCCAACAGCTTGGTGTGAGATCGTGTTGCGGGGGTTATGGTTTTATTTCCCTGTTTATTCATTTTGGAAGAGGGATGTTTCGAGGTCAATAGCTGGTAGAATATATCCAATAGTCAGATGACCCACCTCAGGGGCTCTCACAACGTTGCTAGTGCGCTATATACAGCTAAGAACTTTAATCCAAATGAAAACAGTACCTTTGTAACTTCAATGGATGAAAGGGGGGAGGCCCAGCCCAGCCACCTTCAGCCCCTGACGGCCACAGACAGCCCGGTGGGCATGTCACCGCCGAGCCTCCTGGGGGCTGTAGTCTCTTGCCGCGTGGTGGACAGAGCGGCGCTCAGGAAGACAACAGCGGGAAACCAGCGAGAGCCCCCAAATGTCCGCCTTTACGCAAGAAGCCCCCGCTTGTCAGGAGTCTTCTCTCCCTTTTCTGCGCCTCTGGGCACGCTTGCCGGTGGATGTGTCACCGCTGAGACTACTGGGGACTGTAGTCTCCTGCCGCGTGGTGGACAGAGCGGCGCTCAGGGAGACAACAGCGGGAAACCAGCGAGAGCCCCCAAATGTCCGAATTTTCGCAAGAGTAGAAATGACAGCATAGTTTAAGAGGTTCCAGCAACCGCTGACTATGTCCCTCATCTTGGAATGAGTCTATCTGGTTGTTACATGAAGAAGCACAATAGATTCGGTCTTATTTAGAAGAGCTGTTGTCAGTAGTTTCGCCATCTCTTACAAGTGCCTCAAATATGCCCATCACTGCGCATCCAAACAACTAGATAATATTAAAGTAAAGTAGCTAATAATGTGAATCAATGAGTTGTTAGTCAACACAATCTTTTAACAGTCTAAGTGCCAGCTGAGAGGCTTGCAGGTCACATATTTAAATCCCAATGTGAACAACTCAACTTGTAATACTTCAGAGGCAGATCTGGGTTATTTTAATTCCTATCCAAGTCTGAGAAACAGTTCAGTTTTTGTATTTGACAAATTACCACTGTGTTAGCCATCATGGGGCAAATTCAGCAAAGAATGGTGAATCCTTGCTGACATAGACATGTTCCTAAGATTGATTTGCTTTATCATGAAGAAAACCGTGTGTGACTGCAAACCCATGGCTGTCAGTGTTTTTAGGTCAGAGCCTACCAGTTAGCACAGCTGTCTGGTTTGCTAAAGATATCTTAGGACATTAAGAAACCTTCCACAGGAATGTAGTCTGCCCTCTGCTGACCATTGGCTCTGTTTCTTTTAGGCTGTCCAGGTTTAATTCATCTGTCTCAATGAGCAAAGCCTTTTCACCCTACCGCTCCTTGTATTCTTCCACGAGTGCTCCTTTCTGTAAACAGACCTGTAAATCTTGTTCCTACTTTGTCTCATTTGATGTGCATTCAAATGCAGAAGTCAAATGTCAGAATATGTCTTCTGAGAGAGCTTGGTGTTTACTTTTCTTTCTCTTACTTTAAAGTCAGAGGATTTATGTTACAATCTTGCCAGATACTGGGGGTAGAGGAAAGGGTTTGTTTCTAGCACACAGCAACATTTAAATAAACTCTGTAAGTATTTCAGAATATATCAGAATTAGCAAAGTACAAATTAAACACATATTTTGTTAAATCTGGAGTGCGTTGGAAACAAATTGTTTAATATGATCAAAACAAATCATTTCACTGGGCTATACCAATTTCACACATTATCATTGGTGCGCTGTATAGTTTTATTATTAAAACTGTATGTCTGTGCTGTATCAATGTGTTGTCTGTAATCGCAGTGAGCTACCACACCATGCATATCCCATTCTACGCCACTGCACTCTACTTTGCACCACTCCACTTTAAACTACACAGATACACTTTGCGCCATTACACTCTACTCCACTCAACCCACTTCATTGCACTCTATGCCACTCTACTTTGCCCCATTCTATGCCCTGCACTCTATACCACGCTACTCTACACAACTTTGCTCTAGCAACTCAACACTACACAACTGCATTCTATGCTACTGAATACTATGCCACTGCATTCTATGCTGCTTTACTCTGCAACACTGCATTGCACTGTCTACCACTGAACTATTTGCCACTCTAATCGACTTTACACCACTGCACTCTATGCCACTTTACTCTGCACCACTCTACACACTGCACTCTATACCATTCTACTCTACACAACTCTACCCTACACAAGTGCACTCTATGCTACATTAGTCTATGCCATTGCACTCTATGCCACTCTACTCTGCATCACTGCACCATACACCACTTCCCTATGCACCTATCTAATCTACACCACTGCATTCTAGGATGCTGCATTGTATGCTACTGAATTCTATGCCGCTGTTCTCTATACCAAAAGCGGTACAAAAGGGGGTGGTGATGGACGGAGCATCTGAATCAATCAAACACTCACACCCAGTCAAAAGATCTGGGTTTAATCCATCACCGTTCTTTAGCCCACTCTGCCATCCCAGTTCAGACATGGCTATATGCAAATCAGTCTGACCCTGTGCCTCATGGGAACAGTCCAGCCCGAACTGCCAAGCCATGTCTTCCCTGGCCCGGAAAAAAGCTTCTGAGGACCGGTTTCTGGCATTCCAGCCGTCTGCAGCCCGGCTTGCTTGAATCCAGTGGCAAAGTGAGCAAGGGACTCACGTCTGAGCATACCCTGCCACACTTATGGCGGCCAAAAGCGGTACAAAAGGGGGTGGTGATGGACGTGAGGCACAGGGTCAGACTGATTTGCATATAGCCATGTCTGAACTGGGGTGGCAGAGTGGGCTAAAGAACGGTGATGGATTAAACCCAGATCTTTTGACTGGGTGTGAGTGTTTGATTAATTCAGATGCTCCTCCATCACCACCCCCTTTTGTACCGCTTTTGGCCGCCATAAGTGTGGCAGGGTATGCTCAGACGTGAGTCCCTTGCTCACTTTGCCACTGGATTCAAGCAAGCCGGGCTGAAGACGGCTGAAATGCCAGAAACTAGTCCTCGGAAGCTTGTTTCTGGTCCAGGGAAGACATGGCTTGGCAGTTCCGGCTGGACTGTTCCCATGAGGCGCAGGGTCAGACTGATTTGCATATAGCCATGTCCGAACTGGGGTGGCAGAGTGGGCTAAAGAACGGTGATGGATTAAACCCAGATCTTTTGACTGGGTGTGAGTGTTTGATTAATTCAGATGCTCTGTCCATCACCACCCCCTTTTGTACCGCTTTTGGCCGCCATAAGTGTGGCAGGGTATGCTCAGACGTGAGTCCCTTGCTCACTTTGCCACTGGATTCAAGCAAGCCGGGCTGAAGACGGCTGGAATGCCAGAAACCGGTCCTCGGAAGCTTGTTTCCGGTCCAGGGAAGACATGGCTTGGCAGTTCGGGCTGGACTGTTCCCATGAGGCACAGGGTCAGACTGATTTGCATATAGCCATGTCTGGACTGGGGTGGCAGAGTGGGCTAAAGAACGGTGATGGATTAAACCCAGATCTTTTGACTGGGTGTGAGTGTTTGATTAATTCAGATGCTCCGTCCATCACCACCCCCTTTTGCACCGCTTTTGGCCGCCATAAGTTTGGCAGGGTATGCTCAGACGTGAGTCCCTTGCTCACTTTGCCACTGGATTCAAGCAAGCCGGGCTGAAGACGGCTGGAATGCCAGAAACTGGTCCTTGGAAGCTTGTTTCTGGTCCAGGGAAGACATGGCTTGGCAGTTCAGGCTGGACTGTTCCCATGAGGCACAGGGTCAGACTGATTTGCATATAGCCATGTCTGAACTGGGGTGGCAGAGTGGGCTAAATAACGGTGATGGATTAAACCCAGATCTTTTGACTGGGTGTGAGTGTTTGATTAATTCAGATGCTCCGTCCATCACCACCCCCTTTTGTACCGCTTTTGGCCGCCATAAGTGTGGCAGGGTATGCTCAGACGTGAGTCCCTTGCTCACTTTGCCACTGGATTCAAGCAAGCCGGGCTGAAGATGGCTGGAATGCCAGAAACCGGTCCTCGGAAGCTTGTTTCCGGTCCAGGGAAGACATGGCTTGGCAGTTCGGGCTGGACTGTTCCCATGAGGCACAGGGTCAGACTGATTTGCTTATAGCCATGTCTGAACTGGGGTGGCAGAGTGGGCTAAAGAACGGTGATGGATTAAACCCAGATCTTTTGATTGGGTGTGAGTGTTTGATTAATTCAGATGCTCCGTCCAGCACCACCCTCTTTTGTACCGCATTTGGCTGCCATAAGTGTGGCAGGGTATGCTCAGACGTGAGTCCCTTGCTCACTTTGCCACTGGATTCAAGCAAGCCGGGCTGAAGACGGCAGGAATGCCCGAAACCGGTCCTCGGAAGCTTGTTTCCGGTCCAGGGAAGACATGGCTTGGCAGTTCGGGCTGGACTGTTCCCATGAGGCACAGGGTCAGACTGATTTGCATATAGCCATGTCTGAACTGGGGTGGCAGAGTGGGCTAAAGAATGGTGATGGATTAAACCCAGATCTTTTGACTGGGTGTGAGTGTTTGATTAATTCAGATGCTCCGTCCATCACCACCCCCTTTTGTACCGCTTTTGGCCGCCATAAGTGTGGCAGGGTATGCTCAGACGTGAGTCCCTTGCTCACTTTGCCACTGGATTCAAGCAAGCCGGGCTGAAGACGGCTGGAATGCCAGAAACCGGTCCTCGGAAGGTTGTTTCCGGTCCAGGGAAGACATGGCTTGGCAGTTCGGGCTGGACTGTTCCCATGAGGCACATGGTCAGACTGATTTGCATATAGCCATGTCTGAACTGGGGTGGAAGAGTGGGCTAAAGAACGGTGATGGATTAAACCCAGATCTTTTGACTGGGTGTGAGTGTTTAATTAATTCAGATGCTCCGTCCATCACCACCCCCTTTTGTACCGCTTTTGGCCGCCATAAGTGTGGCAAGGTATGCTCAGACGTGAGTCCCTTGCTCACTTTGCCACTGGATTCAAGCAAGCCGGGCTGAAGATGGCTGGAATGCCAGAAACCGGTCCTCGGAAGCTTGTTTCCGGTCCAGGGAAGACATGGCTTGGCAGTTCGGGCTGGACTGTTCCCATGAGGCACAGGGTCAAACTGATTTGCATATAGCCATGTCTGAACTGGGGTGGCAGAGTGGGCTAAAGAACGGTGATGGATTAAACCCAGATCTTTTGACTGGGTGTGAGTGTTTGATTAATTCAGATGCTCCATCCATCACCACCCCCTTTTGTACCGCTTTTGGCCGCCATAAGTGTGGCAGGGTATGCTCAGACGTGAGTCCCTTGCCCACTTTGCCACTGGATTCAAGCAAGCCGGGCTGAAGACGGCTGGAATGCCAGAAACCGGTCCTCGGAAGCTTGTTTCCAGTCCAGGGAAGACATAGCTTGGCAGTTCGGGCTGGACTGTTCCCATGAGGCACAGGGTCAGACTGATTTGCATATAGCCATGTCTGAACTGGGGTGGCAGAGTGGGCTAAGGAACAGTGATGGATTAAACCCAGATCTTTTGACTGGGTGTGAGTGTTTGATTAATTCAGATGCTCCGTCCATCACCACCCCCTTTTGTACCGCTTTTGGCCGCCATAAGTGCGGCAGGGTATGCTCAGACGTGAGTCCCTTGCTCACTTTGCCACTGGATTCAAGCAAGCCGGTCTGAAGATGGCTGGAATGCCAGAAACCGGTCCTCGGAAGCTTGTTTCCGGTCCAGGGAAGACATGGCTTGGCAGTTCGGGCTGGACTGTTCCCATGAGGCACAGGGTCAGATTGATTTGCATATAGCCATGTCTGAACGGGGGTGGCAGAGTGGGCTAAAGAACGGTGATGGATTAAACCCAGATCTTTTGACTGGGTGGGAGTGTTTGATTAATTCAGATGCTCCGTCCATCACCACCCCCTTTTGTACCGTTCTCTATACCAAAGCACTCTACACTGTACCCCAATGTACTCTACACCAGTCTACTCTGTTGTACGCCTCTGCACTATACTCTGCATCACTCTTGTCTACATTACTGCACTCTACACCAATCTACTCCACAGCTCTGCACTCTGCTCTGCAACACTATGCTCAAAGCCACTGCATTTTCGCCACTCTTGTCAACTCTACACCACAGCACACTATGGACCCGATTCACAGATAATTTAAGACAAAATCCTAAATGTACTACCATTTTGGTATTCACAGAAGGCACTTACTCATTTTGGTATTCACAAAAGGCACTTACTCATCAATGAGTAAGTTCCTTCTGTGAATACCAAAATGGTATTCACAGAATACCATTCTGTGAATACCAAAATGTTTTTCACAGAAGGCACTTACTCATCAATGAATAAGTGCCTTCTGTGAATACCAAAATGAGTAGGTTCCTTCTGTGAATACCACAATGAGTAAGTGCCTTTTGTGAATACCAAAATGAATAAGTCCCTTCTGTGAATACCAAAATGGTAGTAAGTTTAGGATTTTGTCTTAAGTTAGTTCTGTGAATCGGGCCCAATGCAAGTGCACTTTGTGCCACTCTACACAACTGCACTCTACGACAATCTACTCTGCAACACTGCATTCTATAGTGCTGAACTCTACCCCACTCTATTCTGTACTACTGCCTTCTATACCAATGCACTCTACACCACTCTACTCTGCATCATTCTACGCCACTGCCCTGTATCCACTTTATTCTGTATCACTGCTCTCTAATCCACTGTAGTTTACACAACTCTACTCTACACCACTCCATTCTGCACCACTGCACTATATGTCAGTACACTCTACTACGCAACACTTTAATCTACGTCACTGCATTCTATGATGCTGCATTGTACTTTGCTGAATTCTATGGCCCTGAACTCTATGCCACTGCACTCTATGCCACTATACTCTGCAACACTCTACGCCAATGCACTCTGCAGCAGTGCACTCTATTCTGCGCCACTCCACTGTACGCCACTCTACACAACTCCCTCTTTGCCACTCCAATACATGACACTCTGTGCCACTCCATTATACAACACTCTACTCCACTCTTCGACAGTCCACACTATGACTCTTCACACCACTCTCCTCTACTCAACTTTACACCACTGCACACTATGCCAGAGCACTGTGTGCCACTCTACACCACTGCACTCTACAACGCTCTACTCTGCAACAGATCACTCCAGGCCACTGAACTGGACCCTACTCTATTCTGTACTACTGCATTCTATACAAATGCACTTTATGTCACTCTACTCTGCATAACTCAACTCAATGCCACTTCACTCTGCAGCACTGCACTCTATGCCACGCCACTCTATGAGACTGTACTCTACTCTGCCCCACTCTACTCTGCATCATTGCAATCTACGCCATTGTACTTTACGCCACTCTACTCTGCACCACTCCACACTGCACTCTACATCACTGCTCTCTACTATGTAAGACTGTAATCTATGCCACCACATTCTACAATGCTGCATTGAATGCTGCTGAATTCTATGGCACTGCACTCTTAATCACTGCACTCTATGCCACTATACTCTATAACACTCTACACCAAAGCACTCTGCACCAGTCCACTCTACTCTACGCCACTCCACTGTACGAGACTCTACTCTATGCCACTCAAATACACAGCACTCCGAGCCGCTCCAATATACGATACTCTACTCCACTCTTTGCCAGTACACTCTACAACTCTCCACACCACTGTCCTCAACTCAACTCTACACCACTGCACACTATGCCTGTGCACTTTGCATCACTTTACACTGCACTCTACAACACTCTACTCTGGAACACTGCACTCCATGCCACTGAACTCTACCCCACTCTATGCCACTCCATTATACTAAACGCTACTCCACTCTTCGCCAGCCCACTCTATGACTTTCCACACCACTCTGCTATACACCACTAACTTTTAGCCAAGCTGAACAGCAGCCACGTTGGTGTACAACATGGCTATAACATATTGGCAAAGACAGTAGCTCCTGCCTAGGCGAGACCTATCGCCTTTGCCAATGTTTGTTCTCCCTTTTTTTTTTTTTTATTTGTATTCCTCATATACCAAAAATGGGCATTCTAGATGGGGATGTTCCCACTCTTCCTCCCCCTTGCAATGTTGTTCCGAACTCCTCGATTCAGGCAAGGGTGAAGGAAGGGTATGGATACCCCTCTAGTGCAACTGTTCGCAGACTCCACTCCAATTCTCACTAACTGTACCACCCTTGGATTGAACTGGAGAGCCTACACCCACAGTGCCCCGGTGAAATCATTGGAATACGAAGAAACAATCTCATCGATTCCGCCAAGCCGTTAGGGCCGCCCAGATTTTATCATGGCTAGAGCTGTCACAGGCCATATCAAGTTCACTTATATATATGATATAGTTCAGGCAATCCGAGAATTTGGGAGGCAAGGGGTCTTTCCAGGCCTTGCATATTTCCCGCCTTGCTAAGATCATAACATAAAAAATAAATTTGGTCGCCAATTCTTTAAGTTGATATTCTGAGGCTAAACCAAATAGAATTGCAGTGGGAGTGATAAAAATTTGTTTTCCCAACACATCAGTTATGAAATCAGCTACCCTAGACCAGAAGTCGGAAAGTCTAGGACAGTCCACAAACATGTGAAGATCATCAGCATCGGGAACCTTACATCTTGGACAACAATGTTCTTGATTAGTGATCCTGACCAATTTTTGGGGAGAAATATAGACTCGATGGAGAGTAAATAAATGATTCCTTTTAAGGGGAGCTGATTTAATTATGGTGTTTAACATCGTAAAGGAGTCAGCCCACCTGATGTTTAAACTACCTTCTTCAGCATCTATTATCCCTCCCCACAACTTTAGAAGTTCCTGTTCCGTGACTCCATCTGGGTCTAACATAGCCTCATACCAGAAGGATACCTCTTTCTTCCATTTTCCTTTTCTATTTACTTGGTCTAACTTAGAGTCAATGGTCTCTGGGGCCCATAGTATAGTGGCCCACCAAGCTGACAATTGATAATATTTAAATCTATTAAGGGTTCCTCCCGTCAGCCTAGAGATGGAGTCCCAGTCCATCAACTGTGTATTGTGGGCTAAATCCCCCCAGTGTGTAAGACCCGCCATTTTAAGGGGATTTGACAATTGATCATTAAGACATTCGGGTGTCCCTGGAGAATCCCATATTGGTGCTTTATACACAAAATAAGGGATTCCCAGTTTTTTCCTTATAAATACCCAATTCTTAAGGGCGGTCTCTAAGATCTTTAGCCTAACTTTCTTATAAAATCTGGGATCACCAAATTTATAAAGAAAATATTCACGCCCCTGTGGGATGCCCTGTAATAAAGCCTGAAATAAACGGCCCAGAGATGACATATCAGCCTTATCTGCCAAAAACCTAAAATTTTTAAAATGGAATGAATGGCAATATAGAAGTAGGTCTGGTAACACCAATCCCCCAACTCTAAATTTCCTCCTTAGTTTTTTCCAGGATATGCGAGAAGATTTAGAGTTCCAAATAAAAGTTCCAATTTTACCCTGTAATTGAGCTATATCCCTAGAACAAAAACTCAAAGGAATAGCATAAAATAAGAAGGTAATCTTAGGTAAAATAACCATTTTTACTAAATTAACCCTACCAAAGATATTTAGGGGAAGACCAGACCAACGCGAAAGAAGCCCACATACCTCTTTATAAATTCTATTGAGGTTAATTTTTGATATATCTAAGATGTTTTGCGTCAATACCACTCCCAGATATCTCATCTGTGTTTTGGCTAAGGGGGATAATATTTCCTGATGCCACTGCATGACCTCTGTTTTTTCTTTGTTTATTTTATATCCGGATACTTCAACAAAAGTTTCCGCTTGTTGAAAAAGGCGAGGAATAGAAATCTCCGGGTTAATCGTAAACATTAATAGATCATCAGCATATAATGCACATTTTAAGGCTAATTCATTAAAAAAAAGGGTTTTATCAAAGGATCCGATCTTAACTGTATAACCAAAGGTTCAATATATAAATTAAACAATAAGGGGGAGAGGGGACACCCCTGTCTTGTGCCACGCGATATCTGAACCCATTCTGTAAGGGTTCCATTGACCAGGATTCTAGCCCGAGGATTTACATAAAGTGATTTTATTAAAGATATGAAATTTTTCGGGAGACCGAATCCCGCTAAAGCCTCCCATAAATATGGCCAACTAACCTGGTCAAATGCCTTAGCGGCATCTATTGCCACAATAGTTAGTGGGAGTTTCTTATTTATAGCATAGTCTATCGCAGCAATTACCTGGAAGGTCAATTCATTCAGCTGTCTCCCCGGCATAAACCCCCTCTGATCTTCGTGTATCACAGTTTTAATCACCTTGGCCAATCTCGCTGCCAATACACCCGCAGAGATTTTATAATCGGTGTTTAGCAGCGAGATTGGCCTATATGACTCAACTGTTTGGGGATCTTTATTTGGTTTTAAAACCAGGGTAACCGTTGCTTCCAACCAGACAATACAATGTTTGTTCTCCCTTTTATTTTATTTTCTCTTATATCTTTTCTCTTTTTTTCCTGCAACTTCACATCTTTCCCTCTACTTTTCTGCTTCTCCCTTCTCCCTCTTTTACCCTTACTTTTCTTCAGCTGAAAGGTTTGACAATAAAGGCGTTTTCCTACTGGGTATTATGTGTTTGGGCCTGAGGGGGAAGGGTAATATCATCTTGCTGAAGAACCTTCGTACTCTTATTTCTTAGTTTTATGTAGTGAAAACTTCTCCCAGGGGCATCAGAACAGTTTACAGGTCCACCAGTTCACATTACGCAAGGTCAGTTTCATGTTTTTATGCAGAGAGAGATTAAGGTTGCCGCTCTGTAGCTCCTGGAATACCCTAAAGAGCAGATGCTTTGGGTTGCTCAATGCCAATCCTGTATTGAATTTCCAGAGCACAGGATTTAAAACTTTCATTCATTTGTGTTGCTCAATTAAAATGCAGTGCCAAAAGGTGTGGCGAAGATCTTCTTTTTTTTATGGCTTTGTAAAAACATTTTTACATAAATATAAAAAAACAAGAGAGAGAGTGCATGTGTGTGTGTGTGTAAAAGCCATTGAATGTTTCTATGAATAAAATTGAAGAAAAATGGACGTCCATTGGTGCACATTTGCAACCGGGCACAATCAAGAACATTAAAATGTCGCCATTTTGCAAAGGAGCAAAAGCTAATTTTAAAGGGAAACAGCCTTAACCGCGCAGCGCGAACTACGTAGGGCTGAACCATGCATGCAGTACCACACACATCTAAATCAAGATAATGCCTTAACCACGCATGTGGTTAAGGATAATGCGTGGTCTAGGTGCTGTTGCTGCCAGGCTGAAAAGCAGGAAGGAAGGATCGGGACGAGGCGTAGAGGTAAGTCAGGTTTTGAAGGGGTGGGGTAGTTTGTAGGGGTTGTGGGGTAGTTTTCAGGGCTGAGAGGAGGTCAGGGTAGTTAACAGGGACGACAGAGGATCTGGAGTTTTAGGGCTCAGGGCAGGGGACGGAGGTGGGGGTAGATAATTTGGGTTGGGGTGGTTTTGGGGGTGGAGGTCAGAGTAGTTTTCAGGGCTGGTGGCCTGGAGTTTTAGAGCTCAGGGCAGGGGACACGAAAGGGGCAGTTTTAAGGCTGAGGGGGCAGTTGGGCTGGAGTGGGGGTGTGTGTGGTCAGGTTTTTAGGAGGCTGAGGGGCATATTACCAACGAGTAGCGATATTTATCGCTAACTAGGCTTTGCAACGAATTTTTTATCTCTAAGCATCGCCGGAAATTATCGCTGAGATAACTTGCTATTAGCAACGTTTATCTCAGAAGTGATCAAAATCCTCACGCTAACTGCCAAATGAGAGATTATCGCTGGAAAACCAACGATATTCTCTCAAAGTTTGGCGTTAGCTTGATGATAGGGGCTCACAAACTTAGCCATGATATACACCTTCCATAGGATATCATGGCTAAGTCAGGAAAATACCAGGTGTAAAAAAAGCAGCGCTAACCGTGGTTAGCGCTGCTTTTTTTGTCTCTAACAGGGTTAGCGTGAAGCTTGATAATAGGAGAAATGTCGCTTAGCGACATTTCTCCTATTATTTTGCTCTGGAACGCCCACTTTGCATCTCATTAGAGATGCAAAGGGAAGCATAGTGAAAAAGGGTGCTAACATGCAAATTTGCGTGTTAGCACCCTGTTGCTGATAGGGAGATCATTTTATCTCCGCTTTCTTGGCTTTTAAGGCCAAAAAAGCAGAGATAAATCCATTGATAATATGCCCCTGAGTTTTATGGCTCAGGGTAGGGGACAGGAAAGGGGCAGTTTTCAGGGGGAGGGGCAGTTAGGAGTTTTAGGACTTAGGGCAGGGGATGGAGGTGGGGTAGATTATTCGGGTTGGGGGTAGTTATGGGGGTACTTTTCAGGTCTGGGGAGGTTGGAGTTCTAGGGCTCAGGGCAGGGGACAGGAAAGGGGAAGTTTTAAGGCTGAAAAGGCAGGTGGGCTGGTGCGAGGTAGGTTGAGTTAGGATTTAGGGGGTTGGGGCTTGTTTTAGGGCTCGGGAAGGGGGCTGGGTTTGGAGTGATTTGAAGGGGCTAAGTTGTAGGACTCAGGGTAGGGGACAGAATAGGGGCAGTTTTCAGGTCAAGGGGGCAATTGGGCTGGGATAGGAAGGAGGTAGGCATTTTAGGTTTAGGGTGGTTTTAGGGCTTAAGGCAGGGGGGCAGGATTGTGATCTTTACCACACATGCTCATTTACCAAACATGTTGGTACAAAAGGGGGTGGTTATGGACGGAGCATCTGAACCAATCAAACACTCACACCCAGTCAAAAGATCTGGGTTTAATCCATCACCGTTCTTTAGCCCACTCTGCCACCCCAGTTCAGTCATGGCCATATGCAAATCAGTCTGACCATGTGCCTCATGGGAACAGTCCAGCCCGAACTGCCAAGCCATGCCTTCCCTGGACTGGAAACAAGCTTCCGAGGACCGGTTTCTGTCATTTCAGCCGTCTTCAGCCCGGCTTGCTTGAATCCAGTGGCAAAGTGAGCAAGGGACTCACGTCTGAGCATACCCTGCCAACTTATGGCGAACAAAGCGGTACAAAAGGCGGTGGTTATGGACGGAGCATCTGAACCAATCAAACACTCACACCCAGTCAACAGATCTGGGTTTAATCCATCACCGTTCTTTAGCCCACTCTGCCACCCCAGTTCAGACATGGCCATATGCAAATCAGTCTGACCCTGTGCCTCATGGGAACAGTCCAGCCCGAACTGCCAAGCCATGCCTTCCCTGGACCGGAAACAAGCTTCCGAGGACCGGTTTCTGGCATTTCAGCCGTCTTCAGCCCGGCTTGCTTGAAACCAGTGGCAAAGTGAGCAAGGGACTCACGTCTGAGCATACCCTGCCAACTTATGGCGAACAAAGCGGTACAAAAGGCGGTGGTTATGGACGGAGCATCTGAACCAATCAAACACTCACACCCAGTCAACAGATCTGGGTTTAATCCATCACCGTTCTTTAGCCCACTCTGCCACCCCAGTTCAGACATGGCCATATGCAAATCAGTCTGACCCTGTGTCTCATGGGAACAGTTTAGCCCGAACACACACACACAGAACCCCACACACAGAGCCACACACACAGAGCCCCCCCACACACATACACACAGAGCCACAAACACACACAGAGCCACACACACACACAGAGCCACACACACACACACACACGCTAGCTCTAAAGTAATTGAAGTGAAGTGCTGATCTTCTATACCTAGTTTTGTTATTTGTTTTATAACTCGCATTGACGTACATGCACTTTGTATTGTCAGAACTGTCTCCAGCTAAGACCAATCAACTGTTTTACATGATAATATTCTTTCACATGCGGAACTACTCAAATAGATTATACTACATATTTGTGATAGGCCATACCTGTGTATGTTTTACCCAACCATGTTTATTTTATGTATCCACCCTTGCTTCATTTTTTGCAATCGATTTTAAAAGTAAATGAATTGTATGTAATTTTAGTTGTACTTTTAAGCTCAAATTCACCGAAATAAAGATATTACTGACTGACTGCTAAGAATCAACAAAGGGATTAGATACCAAATGTTTACCGTTTTTAAGAGTTGCACAAAACATGTATTACACAGACCATTGAAGTAATCAATATATCGACCCTTAAATTGTGAAATTTTCGGTTACACATGCCATGATTGAAACTGGGCTCGCCAGGTCACAATCCCCCCGAGAAGGGCTGCCTCACACAAAAGGGGGACATTGATGTGGGGAGAGAGAATTGAGAGGGGGGCTGGTGAAAACAATCAGGCTAAATAAACTAGGGATGCAGACTAACATTAAAAGTGCAGAAGAAGGCCAACGGGGCTGGTGCAGTGAGACAAGGCTAGGGGGGTAGACACGGGTAAGAAAAACACGCGGCATCTGGTGCAGCTCGCTGTCAAGACGGAGTGAATATACACATGGGAAACAAATACTGGGGATTACTTTTCCACCCAAAATAAGCCTGCGTCCGTAATACATTCATACACTACCCACCGCTCTCCACAACGGGGGTCGGCAAACACCACAGCAGAGGCACGCTGCTTTTAGCACTAAACTGCAAGGCGGTGTGTGTGTGAGAACGGGTCGGCCTAGCCCGCGGAACTCTGTAGTAAATAGGCAGGTCCACATGGTGGGGGTGGAGTAAAGCCAGTGGCAGGCTGTCTGGCTAGTCGTGCCTGTAGTAGGAGCAGTGCCGGCAGCCAGCAGTGCCTGCAGGGGTCTGGAGAGCCTCAATCAATCAATCAATCAGAGTACTTGTAGAGCGCACTACTCACCTATGAGGGTCTCAAGGCGCTGAGGGAAGGGGTGCTGCTACTGCTCGAAGAGCCAGGTCTTGAGGAGTCCTCTGAAGGCGAGTAGGTCTTGGGTCTGCCGTATGTGGGTAGGGAGGGTGTTCCAGGTCACAATCAGGGAACAGAGGCAAGAAAAAACTAGCACAATCAGGGGGCAGAGGCAAGAAAAACAAGCACAATCAGGGGGGCAGAGGCAAGAAAAACGAGCACAATCAGGGGGGCAGAGGCAAGAAAAACCAGCACAATCAGGGGGCAGAGGCAAGAAAAGCGTGCACAATCAGGGAACAGACGCAAGAAAAACGGGCACAATCAGGGAACAGAGGCAAGAAAAACGAGCACAATGAGGGGGCAGAAGGCAAGAAGAGCGAGCACAATCAGGGAACAGAAGCAAGAAAAACTAGCACAACCAGGGAACAGAGGCAAGAAAAACGAGCACAACCAGGGAACAGAGGCAAGAAAAACGAGCACAACCAGGACACAGAGGCAAGAAAAACTATCACAATCAGGGAACAGAGGCAAGAAAAACGATCACAATCAGGGAACAGAGGCAAGATAAACGAGCACAATCAGGGCACTGAGGCAAGAAAAACGAGCACAATCAAAGGAACAGAGGCAAGAAAACGAGCACCACCAAGGAACAGAGGCAAGAAAAATGAGCACAACCAGGGAACAGAGGCAAGAAAAACAAGCACAACCAGGGGGCAGAGGCAAGAAAAGCGAGCACAACCAGCGAACAGAGGCAAGAAAAAATTAGCACAACCAGGGAACAGAGGCAAGAAAACAAGCACAACCAGGGAACAGAGGCAAGAAAAACCGAGCACAATCAGGGAACAGAGGCAAGAAAACGATCACAACCAGGGAACAGAGGCAAGAAAAACTAGCACAATCAGGGGGCAGAAGGCAAGAAAACGGGCACAATCAGGGAACAGAGGCAAGAAAAACGATCACAACCAGGGAACAGAGGCAAGAAAAACAAGCACAACCAGGGGGCAGAGGCAAGAAAAACAAGCACAACCAGGGAACAGAGGCAAGAAAAGCGAGCACAACCAGGGAACAGAGGCAAGAAAAACTAGCACAATCAGGGAACGGGGGCAAGAAAAACGAGCGCAACCAGGGGGCAGAGGCAAGAAAACCGAGCTCAACCAGGGAACAGAGGCAAGAAAAGCGAGCACAACCAGGGAACAGAGGCCAGAAAAACTAGCACAACCAGGGAACAGAGGCAAGAAAAACGATCACAACCAGGGAACAGAGGCAAGAAAAACAAGCACAACCAGGGGGCAGAGGCAAAAAAAGCGAGCACAACCAGCGAACAGAGGCAAGAAAACGAGCACAACCAGGGAACAGAGGCAAGAAAAAAATGAGCACAACCAGGGAACAGAGGCAAGAAAAATGAGCACAACTAGGGGGCAGAGGCAAGAAAAGCAAGCACACATCTGAAACTCAATCCCGATAAAACGGAGTTGGTGTTGATAGGTGGTTGCTCCAGTCCCTGGTCCTCTTCCTTTTGGCCCCCTTCTTTAGGTTCTCCACCCATTCCTGTCTCTTCCGTCAAAACCCTTGGCTTCAAAATCAATAACCAACTCTCCCTACACTCTCAAGTCTCTGCTGTTGTATCCTCAGCCTTCCTCTCCCTCAGGACAATTCGCAGAGTCTCACGATTCTTCGCCCCCGACGCGCTCAAATTAATACTCCTGGCCATGGTAACATCCCACCTAGACTACGGCAATGCCCTCTACCATGGCATGCCCGACTATCTTATGAGGCGTCTTCAACTAGTTCAAAACCAGGTCGCTCGGCTGGTTTTTAACCTATCTAAATCACATCATATAACTCCCCTCCTCTTCTCCTTGCACTGGCTCCCTGTCCGGCAGCGCGCCTTATTCAAGCTCGGCTGCACCATCTTTAAAGCCCGGACAGGTTCTGCCCCCTCCTTCATCAACTCGGCCATCCAAAACTACACTCCCTCACGAGATCTCCGATCCTCTTCCCACCACCTTCTCGTGGTTCCCCGTTTCAAAAGGAAGAAGTGGGGTGGTTCCAAGTTTGCAACCGCTGGTCCAGCTTTTTGGAATTCTCTCCCACTTTCTCTCAGAACCTGCACCCAGTACCCCCTCTTTCGCAGAAACCTCAAGACTTTCCTCTTCACCCAAGCCTTCCCATCCTGAATGGTCCCCTTCCCTACCTCTCCTACTCCCCGTGTAGCAGTTGCCAGTTAAGCGCCAAGAAACCGCCAGGTGTACGAGCGCTATACAAATCCCTTCAAATTCAAATTCAAATTCAACCAGGGAGCAGAGGCAAGAAAAATTAGCACAACCAGGGAACAGAGGCAAGAAAAGAGAGCACAACCAGGGAACAGAGGGAAGAAAAACTAGCACAATCAGAACAGAGGCAAGAAAAACGAGCACAACCATGGGGCAGAAGCAAGAAAAACGAGCACAACCAGGGAACAGAGGCAAGAAAAGCAAGCACAACCAGGGAACAGAGGCAAGAAAACCGAGAGCAACCAGGGAACAGAGGCAAGAAAAACTAGCACAACCAGGGAACAGAGGCAAGAAAAACACGAGCACAACCAGGGGCAGAGGCAAGAAAAGCGAGCACAACCAACACTCAACTCCATTCACCTACTGACTCCATCCACACAACCACCAATAAACTCCATTTACCCACTAACGTATACATCCACTGACTCCATCCACCCACCATCTCATGTATCCACTGACCCCATCCACCCAACCATCACCCAACTACCACTCAACTCCATCCACCAACTGACTGCATCCACCCAACCACCACTGAACTCCTTCCACCCACTGACTCCATCCACCCAACCACCACTGAACTCCTTCCACCCACTGACTCCATCCACTGCATAGATTTATACGATTAGCAGGTGCACATTAGAGGCAAAGTCACAACACACAGATTGATATAATGTGGATCTGTCCTTGGAGAAACAGGGTGCAGTTGGAGCCACTTCCAGGATGACACAGCTATCCCGAAGTCCCCTGAGGAGGCGCAAGGAATGTCTCTGTAGCGGAGGAGGGTAAGAGTAGAAGAATGCACCACATGCACATCAACATTGACCCAGAAACGCCTGTAGCGCTCCCTCCCCTGCTGTCCGAGGCCTACAGTGTCAGAGGCACAGGCGGCATGGTGCGGGCCTGTGGGGGCAATCAGTGCCGGCCTCTGCTTCAGGCGCTGGCGCATGCAGAGCCGCCGCTGCCCCTTCTCTGGCCCCGGCCGCCCCTGCTCTGGCCCCCTGGATTGCCTGCCTCACTCACCCCGTGCTGCTCAGCCAGGAGGGAGCTGTTCAGCCTGTGCGCAGAGCGGCCAATCCTTCGGAAGCCGTCTTTCTGCCTGGGAGGGCGGGGGCAGGGAGAGGCAGAGACCGGGGAGGGAGGGTCCTCGACAGCCGCACGTCCTTAAACATGTCACCGCATGCAGCCCGTCAGAAGGCCATTGAAAGACGTAGGCCTGTCCGCCGCTCCCTCTGCAGAGCACACGGCCCGGGTCCGTACTCGTACAGAGGTGGGCTGGCCTGAGGGGAAACGTGAGCGTTTTCTGGCAGGATCCCTGGAAAGCACGCCTGTCCTATTGCAGATATATTAACCCCAGCAGAAAATCTGTCTCCTCTCCCAGTAGGCCACTAGAAGCGCAGCTGCCCTTCAGTCGCTATGGTGTTCGTGAATTCCAAAACACGAGCCGAAGTATTTCACACACTATTGGCTATTGAAAATGACCTAGCAACAAGCACTCGCCATTTGCTCTAAGCCCCGTCCTTTTCAGACTGGGGGGCGTGTTTTTCTTTCTCCCCTCTTCTCCATTGGCTGGAGGAGAGGAGAGAAAGAAACGAAAAAAACACGCCCCTCAATCCGAAAAGGACAGGGCTTACAGCGAAAAGAGAACGTCACAGAGACCTCTTCTCCAATGGCTGGCCGCCGTTTAGGAAGCCAGCCAATGGAGAAGAGGGGCGGGCATTAACCTCGCTACTGAGAGACATAAAATCTCGCCAGCGAGACTGCGCATATGCGCAGCCTACACTAGCTGAGCCCTAAAAAACAGACGCAGAAAGGACAGACACTGGGGAAACAACAGGACAAAAACAAACAAAGGGACAATACAGACGAAAGAGACGCCGCTAAATGTAAGCATGGACATTGACAACACAGTGATTAATTTAACCAACATCGAACTAACTGCAAGAGAAAGAGAAATTTTATCGTTGGGACTTACATATTGTACACATACAAACTTTGACTACGCGCAAACAAGAATCGACCTCTTCCAATTTGTGCGAAAATTAAAATTGCACAAATACTTTATCAATACAAAGAAAAGGGCAATGGAAACACCATCTAACACGGAACAGTTTGGCGCATTAACAACAGCTGACATGGGGTTACTCAGAGATCTAACAGCCTTGGAGCAAGAGGAGGTAATCAGCCAAATCTCGCCAAGTGAGGCAGCGACAAGATCGGAATTGGATATATACCAATCAGTACGGACACCCTTCAAGCCTAAATCAGTATTCATGCCCATGTAACCGAAGGATGGTCTTGACCTATTCGCGGATAATGTAATTAAAGACTTAAAAACACTGTCATTGTTGAATACTAGAGAATTCACCACAAGGAACCATAACCAGAGAGTGGAATACAATAACCTGATCACAAAAATGTCAGCCCGACCAGACATTGTGGTGAGGTGGTCAGACAAGGGAGGTAACATAGTCCTGTGGCCACTCACCATGTACAATAACGAGGCACTCTCTCAATTACAGGACCAGGAATGTTACAACTGGATTAGTCCAACACACATTGTGGGGATTCAAGAGAGATATCACAATGAACTATACCGCTGGAGAGGAATGGAGCTCATTAGCAAACCTGAATTTGACTTTCTTAAGAATGATTATCCCACAACCCCACAGCTGTACCTAATACCTAAGGTGCACAAGAATGCACACCAGACACTAGGGAGACCTATCATCTTGGCCATAGGGAGCCTGTTTGAACATGCAAGTGTTTTTATTGACCATTTCCTACAACCATATGTGCGAGAATTACCAGCCTTTATAAAAGACACTGGGGACTTCCTTACTAAAATTTATGACTATGATTGGAGCGAAAATTATGTTTTAATGACGCTTGATGTACAGTCATTGTACACCAGCATTGGGCATAATGATGGTCTCAGGGCTCTGCAACACTATCTAGGCAGAAGACCTATATCCCTACACCAACCTACATGTATGCTGTTAGAGATGACCGAATGGTGTCTTACAAACAATACTTTAATTTTCAACAGGCTACACTATAAACAAACACAAGGTTCAGCCATGGGTACTTGCTTCTCCCCCAGCTATGCTAATCTGCATATGGGCTGGTGGGAAGAGCAAGTGCTTGGGGGAAAATTCCAACGTCAAATGTCAGACAATGTGGTATTATACAAAAGGTTCATAGATGACATTTTCATCCTATGGAAAGGTTCAAGAGAAAGTGCGACAATATTTGCATCAGAGATTAATGACAATTGCTTGAATCTCACGTTCACCTGCACTACTAGCACAACAACAATCCAGTTTTTAGACTTAGAACTCTTTGTGGCAGACAAGAAAATACAAACCCGGACATTCAGGAAGCCCACAGCGGGAAATGCAATACTACATGCCCAGAGCTTTCACCCTTCTAAACTTAAGGAATTAATACCCTATGCAGAGTGCCTTAGGATGACATGTAATTGTAGCAGGAAGAAAGATTTGAAGGATGCTAAAGAAAACCTCTTCATGAGATTAAGAAATAGGGGTTATAGCAAGGAGACACTGGACAAGGCAGAGAGAAAGTGTGAGGATCAGAACAGGAAAGACCGCCTTTTTCAAGACCGGGAGAGCATAATAAACACCAATGAGAAAACCACACACTTTACCCCTAGATTAATCACAGGCTATAACAGGTATCATGCCAATCTGCGTAAAATTTCGAACAGGCACTGGCCATTGGTACGCAATGACCCGAGTTTAGGTCCCTTCTGTGACAAATCACCTTCAGTCACTTTTAGAAAGGCCAAATCAATGAGGAATCAGCTAGTGTGCAATGCCCCTACAAACATCAAAGGAACCACGTGGCTTAAAGCCCAAAAGGGGTTTAGGAAGTGCGCAAAATGCAAGGCATGCAAGCATGGGATCAACATCAACATAGTCAGGTTACCTTTTAGACAAACACATTATACCATCAGAGGGAGCTTCACGTGCAAGACAGAATTTGCTGTCTACTTGCTAGAATGCACATGTGGAAAAAGTATGTGGGCAGTACTATCTATCAGGCACACATGAGAATACTGCAGCACCTCAGGGCGATCACGAATGACGACCAGACATACCCTGTGGCAAGACACATAAACTCACATCATGCAGGAAATTTACAGGACTTAACGTATTTTGTAATTGACAGCATACCCAAGAGCATCAGGGGAGGGAATCGACAACTGGCATTGAGACGACTCGAGTCTAGATATATAATCCTACTAAACTCGAAAATTCCCAACGGGTTGAACACGGATGAGGCTCTCAATGTGCACCTCTAGTCCTCAGCTGCTTGGCCTGTTATTCTTTAACTACTCCGTAAACATCTGAAACTCACCACTTTATTAGTAAATATTGTATTTGGCACACTACACACGACACACAATTATTTTCAAACAACACCTTTTAACACAAAGCAATTCGAAACACTAGTAGTCCACATGAGCACAATTCACCTGAGTTCACATGTAAACACCTTTCACTAGTATTGGCACACCGCAGACATAGGAGGAGGTGGTCGCTACACCCACTTGGGTAGGATTGAGTGGTCGGATTTCGCATGAGTGAGCCAAGTAACTAGCCATGCCATATGGCTGAGATACCCGCCACCCCCTCTCAACACAATCCCCAAGGAATGGGAAACCGGAAACGGTTCTGAACTTTTGGAAGACGGGAGGGAGTGACCCTCCCGGCCGTATTTATTAAAATATGAAACAAAATTAAAACATTAAAATAACAGTTTCATATTATGTACAATTTCATTTCCACATTGCGATGTTTGGCTAACCTTAACATATTCTCTAATACAAAGGTTCACCTAGCCGAACTAACATCCTACAAAACATTTAACTTGAAATTGTACATCCTAACGTTTAAGGGCCAACGGCAAGGTCGTAACCGGTGTCAGATCCCTAAACCAGAAATATCCCCTTCACTTGTGAGGGGCGACCGCACAGAGGTGTACCTCACGTGCATCTACCAATTTCCCTTGACTTGACGGGGGCCCCAATAAACTCGACGCCATTTAAAGGTCGTCCGAGGACTCGTGTGAGGTGTCTAGAAGGTAGCGTAAACCCCCTCCCAAACCCCACACAACTTACCACATCTGCCGTCGCAGATGTCCTGGCCCCGGGAAATTCCCCAGGAGGGGGCTGTAGCCCCTCCTACCCAGGAAGGGGCCTTGACCGCCTTTCCTTTCCTTTCGGCGGCCCATCCTTAGAAGGGACCGCCTCCCCGTTGAGGGGCCAATGGCCACCTCCCTCGAGCGCTCCCATCCGTAATGGGTGACGCCCACCCATAGGGATCTTCCAATTACTGCTCACCGATCATGACCTTACCGCCACAGGCCGGATAGTTGACCGGCTATCCGGACCCCCCACAACACTCCTGCCTAAAGGTCATGTTATAAACTCTTTAACCAAGCTATGAGGTCTCCTATGAGTAACTCGTTCCCCACCCGGGACAAATGAACACCATCCCCCAAATACATACTGTCCCCTTTAATACAACCATGCGAAACAGAATGCAGTGTACTTGAACGAAACAATCTACTCACTTTGTTATTGTTTTTTCTTACTGAATGATTCAGAGCAGAAACCGAAATAGCCCCCCGCCACACTTTTCGTGGGATCATATGGGACCATGCAATTGTGCACCCTGGAACTCTTCTTGCCAACCAACTTACTGTGGAAAGCATTGCCTCAAGAAGAAGTCGTCTACCAGTGGCCACCAAATCGTTGCCCCCAAGATGGACTATGATTATAGACGGCGGTGACCTTGTCCGCCCTAACAAACCCTCAAAAAATGATTGAAATTGGTCAATACAGAGCCCGCCCTTTCCGTAGAAGGACACCCTGTACCCGTATTCCCCAGCCACGTGAATCATGTCACCTGCTTTGAATACGTCCGCGGCACGCCTCACGTATGAGTGGCCCACGACCAACACCTCCTTTTTCACAGCCGGTGATGTCTGACCGCTGGTCCCCAGGTGTCGGGTCGACTGCACAGTCCGCCCCGCCTCGTAGGCTTGCGCAACTGAAAACCAAACAAAAACAAGAAGCGTGAGTACATCATTACAGCTTCACAACATGTGCAACCGCACATACCTTTTATAACAATTCGAGGACCAACGCCCCACACGTTTTACTTCTTCTACACTCAGACCCCTGGCTGTAGCCTCTGTAGCAGCCCCTATCCGAAAGGAATGGGTCCCAAACTCGCCGGGGTTCAAGCCTGCGGCCGAAATCGACATCGCAAGCACCCGCTGGAACTGAAACCTCGTCAGTGGGGTGGCGTCAGCGTGTCTCAACAAGGTCCCCCCCCATGATGCCACCCTTTGCGCTAAATATTCCTCTACGCAAACCACAGGGCACATGGAAGACCCGGGAATCCTCTGTATGATTATGCAGTCCCCAATCGCACCCTGATCGGTTTTGGACCTGACAAACGAGACAGTCATCGTCTCCCCCTTGACCTGAATGTGCTCTCGGCACAGTCCCCCCATCGTATCCTGCTTGTTCTTCGCCACTAGTTCGCTTACCCGCATAGCCCCATGGAATGCCAGCGCAAAAGCGGCTCGGAATAACACTGTTTCATACTGGGATGAACACGTAGCAGGGAGTACGGATAATAACAGGGCCAACCTATCCAGACCTATCGGGTGCCTCTCATCTACTCTGCGACCCTCAAGGCGTTGCCACCCACGTAGCGCTTTTTGCACAACGAAAGACGCTGTCGGGTCCTGGATCCCGTGAGCCCTTGCCATAAAGGAAATGGCGGCCCGATGCCTCTGGGCCGTAGCTACTGATTTGCCTGCCCGATGTAAAGACAGCAGAAATTTTACTACAAACTCTTCCTGGCCCCAAAGCTCCCCCCTAGCAGTCCCCAAAAAGGCCCAATAGGAACGGAACGCCCCTTCGTATGCCTTCCTCGTCCTGGGTGCTAAACTCTCTCCCACGAGGTTTTGTAGTTCGGGGCACCGAGAGACCAGAGAGCTTCGGGAAAGGGTGCCGCCACCGGGTCCGCTGTGGGCAGAAAACCCCAGAAGGCCTGCATACGGAAACGAGAAAGCGCATCAGCCGCTTGGTTCATTACCCCCGGCACATGTCTTGCCTTAAATAGCACATTCAATTGCATACACAATAACACAATTTCTTTGAGCAGTCTCAGAATCCATTTGCATCGTGCTGCCTGACTATTGATACACTCAACCACGGTCATGTTATCAGACCAGAACACCACAGAGTGATCTCTGAACCCCTCGGGCCAAGTTTTCAGGGCCACCAGAATAGGGAAAAGTTCAAGAAAAGCAATGTTACTTGTCAGCCCGCCCTCGTGCCACCATGTCGGCCATTTTTGAGCCGACCATCGAGTGCCGAATATGGCACCAAAACCAATGCTTCCTGCCGAATCTGTCCACAGCCCCAGCTCCTCGGAGGACACCGCCGGTTTGTTCCAGACAATTCGACCATTGAAATCCGCCAGAAATGCCAACCAAATGCGCATGTCCTGGCGAACCTCTGCCGACAGCCTCGTGCGATGATGACCCTCCTTCAGGCCGACCATGGCTTGAGCGATCGAGCGGGAAAAGGGGCGGGCCATCGGCATTACTCTCAGGGCAAAATTCAGCTGGCCCACCAATTGTTGTAATTGAAGCAGTTTGACCTTAGACTCATTAATACACGTCTCCAGGGATGCCCTGAATCTTAACACTTTTTCTCTCGGTAATCGAAAACAACCTTCCTCTGAGTCGAGCTCGATCCCCAGAAACTCGAGGCAAGTCGAGGGACCCACAGTCTTACCTGGTGCCAATGGCACACCAAAATGCTTCATTAAGACACAAAATTCATTCAAAGCCTGTCCACATTCTGGATCCCCGGCTGCCCCCAGAAACAAAAAGTCATCGAGATAATGCATAACATGTTGAAAACCCGTCCTCTTTGTGAAGACCCATTGCAGAAAACCACTGAATTTTTCAAAATAGGCACAAGATATAGAGCATCCCATTGGCATACATCTATCCATGTAATAGTGACCCTGAAACATGAAACCAAGGAGACGCTGAACGTCTGGGTGTACCGGGAGCAACCGGAACGCTGACTCAATATCTGACTTTGCCATCAGCGCACCGGGCCCTAGGCGATTCAACATGGCAACGGCCTCATCGAAAGATGCGTACCGCACCGAACACACTTCCGGGTCTATCGCATCATTCACGGAAAGACCACGTGGGGCTGATAAATTATGTATCAGTCGAAACTCACCCGGGTCCTTCTTGGGGACCACCCCTAAAGGGGAACAAACAAAGTTAGCCATCGGTGGCACATCAAATGGACCGGCGACTCGACCTCGAGTAACCTCCTTCCCATTTTTTTCCTGTACCACGGTCGTATGTTGCAAGACCGACAGTTGGTTCTTACATTTTGCTACACCCTGAAAATCCCCCACTGGGATGCGGAAACCATATGAAAACCCGTTCCGCAACACCCCAGCGGAAGCATGATCCGGGTATTCGTTGAGCCAAGGAATCATCGCCATGGTATCAATCGGGGTAGGTAAAGGCGCCCCTCGGACTATTTCAGACCTGTTTGGCGCTTCCCCTACCACCGTTATCACCCGTTTTGGCTCTGCACATGGACTCAGGGTGGGATGGCTGCCCACACCCCCCACATTCGTGTCTAAACTTGCACGACCCCTGGGGCCTCGTACATTTACCCCTGTTAAAATTCCAACAAATCCCCCTTTTACCTGCGTTGCCATTCGGCTTAGAGTGGTAGTCGTTACCTGCACCCGATCGAAAGGGTGTCCCAGCGTATTGGCGGGAGTACTCGCCCCCGCTACTTCCTACCAATGGTACTTTCAACATTCCTGTACTCTCCATTTTTGACCATGAAACGGAGTCGTAACAATCCCAAGTCAAGTTTTTGTCGTGTTCTTTCGCTTTTCTAAAAATATTATCATAGCAGAACCACTGATTGCCCCCATATGATACGTAATACTCCATGATCCGTGACTGATAAATAGGCAATTCGGTCAACAACTCGGGCCTACGTTCGCCCATGATGGAGGTAAAGATTCCCCATGCCCTGCCCCAAGTGCCAATGTTTTCGTCGACCTTAAAGGCGGCCATTTTTGCGCGCCAAACACTCGGATGCATGAGCTCCTTTTGGCTCTTAACATGCTCCATCTCATAATGGTCGGTAAGCAACGAAAAAATGTTTACATACTCATCCGCCCAAATCTTTTCCTTAATTGCCAGAGGAACATGCTGAGCCACCTTCTCCCTTCGTGAAGGTGCAGACCCCTCCCTCGCAATCGGCAATGGCCGCTTACCTGAACCAGAAGCTGCATCTGCCGCCAGACCTGGGCCTGTTGCTTTTTCAACCGCCGGAGACAGCGGGGTAACTGACGATGGTGCCTTCACCGCCTCCCTAGTTTCACGCAGTTGTCTCATTAACACCCGGGCGTCGTCAGCCGTGGCGCCCTCGCTATCTTTCCCCAACCACGCTGCCAATTGTGCTGCTAACTCGGGAGGCATATCCTCCACGGACACGGGAGTGACCACCACGGGAATCGGATTCCCCTCCTTCGGTACTGGAGTTGGCTCTTCAAGCGGGATATCGGGAACCGGGGTTTCCCCCCCAGATGCCCCCCTTCTGGACCTCTTGCCTCTCCCTCCAGGGGCTGCTCCCGACAAAGGTCGTTTCGGTCCCCCTTCCCCGTCCTTAGCTGCCATCTGCTTCTTCAGATCGGTTACTTCTTTCATGAGCATGCGGAGCATCTGATCGGTACTGACTCGCTTCCCGACTTTCTTGGGCATTCTCAGACCGAGTATCTGTAAGACAAAAAGAAAGATTACCACGCTCAAAATTGGCTCTTCGTTCCGTCTCGAGCTCACGTGCAGCGAGGAGGTGCAGCTTCAGAGCACAGGAACAAGAGGATGCTTTCTTGGCTTGTTGCTCCTTTTATCCGTCTTCAGGGCGGGCGTAAACCCGCCCCTGCCTGCCCCAAGGGCGTGGCCGGCCGCGTCAGTGTCTAGGCCAGCCCACTCTAGGGCGGGAAAAAGGCGCGCCCCGGCTACGCCGCTACGGGCATACCAGCCGAGACTCGCCTCCCGCCCAAGATGGCTTCCCGGGGGGATCGTGGTACTCCGCCATACGTTCGGGGGGACCGAATGGTCGCCCCTTTCCATTAGTGTTGTAAGCAACTTGGGCAGAGCTACACATGCCAGCCATGACGGCTAGACACATGAGAACGAGTCCAAGCTCTTACATGAAGTGAGCGTATTACGACTGGCGCATGCAGCAATGTTGTTTCAAGAATGGCAAACTACCTCGTCAGCAAGAGACTAGCATCAGGGTCACATTACAAAAACACATCCAGCAATCATAGCTTTATGCAAGAGAGACTATGTTGCATCCAATCATTGAACCACCCCTATGATATAAAACACACACAGTAGGTTTGCAAACTAGCGATATCACCCACCTTGGTAGTAACAGTGAACGCACTGATTGACGTAGGTGTTGAATTGCATGATTTAGTTTAATTTTGTATATAAGTTTCATTGCATGCATAATCTGTACATCACGGAATTGATAAATGTGAAGTAAGATTTATTCTAGGTTTGTATAATGTGTTCATGCATCGCGTAGAAGCCTCCTTTCAGTGATGTAATCCACATATATAATTCTTCTATGTTGTTTGAGGTGACATGACATGGTTGCCATGACAACCTCTAAACCAGTTGTAACCTGTCAAACATACAAGTATATAGCAGGGGATTTGGTGATAACCAGATGTAGTGAGCAAGGCGGTTGAATACCCCCGAAACGCGTCTGGGCTGTAATTCGGAATAAAGTGATCTTCCTTCGGATTTATTCATGGAGTTGGCGCCTTCTTTGCAAAGAAAGTTTGGACTGGTGTTGGATATATATATATATATATATATATATATATATATATATATATATATATATATATATATATACAGCTCCAAACATCCTACAGGACTTCTATATTTTGTATACAAGTATTTGCAATTTTGATGAACTGTAACATGAAATTTGAATTGACCTGAACTAGTTAGAATACATATAATGAGGTACTATTGTATGTTTAATGGATAACAGTTGAACAGTGAGCCCATCCAGGGCGTAAATATGATTATCATGTAAAAAATATATGCATGTAATTTTGCCCATTTCGGGCGGGATTTGCCCATACAGGGCGGTATATTGTGAAAATGAGGGAATATTAAGGTTGTCCCCATTCTCATTATTATATGCTTATGAGACGTCTAATGTTTGCCATAATTATCACGTCTCACAGGCAGGTATGCACACTACAATATGGAGGTGTGTTGAAAGTTGTATCTACAAGTCTTTTTTTTATGTTCATGCTTGATAACATGTGACGCATAAATAATACGAATGGCCGTGGCGCCAACTGTGATACAAATTGATGAAGGCTACACGCCTAAACGCGTCTTTTTGATGTGCTAAAAGGTTTTCAAATAAATCTTTTTTGAAAAACCACCCCCGTGAGTGCTGCATATCCATTACAGGCGGAGTCCTGGAGGATGTCTGGAGCTGTGTGTTTGTGATGGGTACAACCCCGTCAAGCAGGCACCCGCTCGTGAGTGCGGCAGGTTGGTGTTGCTGGAGCCATGGGGGATCTATATATATATATATATATATATATATATATATATATATATATATATATATGTATATATATATATGTTGAGCAAAGAAATTTCAATGAGAAAGACGCCGCACACCACTTCGATGGTTTTATCTTGATTTATTTAGTTTCCTGTAGGTTCCCCACCTACGCGTTTCGGACAAGACTGTCCCTGATCACGGTTACAAACAATTGTCCATTATTTGTTTCTAGTATTTATACAGGAAGTCTCCACATGGCTTATTAGGATGCATTGTGGGCTCTGTAGTTCGATTTGCTATTGCGCTAGTCATGGCACTGTTTATGACCAACCCACTACATTTTATGACATAGTTCGATAATTAATTAATGATTGTTGTTTGGTTTGCGCTCAAAATGTGAACTGCGAGATAATCCCGAACTTCGCCGCCAGCACCAGATGTTCAGCAGCGCCTCTCGTATTGGGATATTTGTTCGTACTATATATATATATATATATATATATATATATATATATATATATATATATATATATATATATATATATAATATATATATATATATATATATATATATATATAAACTATATATATATATGTGATCAAGGGGCGGAGGTCCCGAAACGCGTCATGGCGGCGTGTTCTGTGCACGAAGGATGGAATAAAATTAATTAACTGGCAAAATATCCGTGAGGGTCCGGTTTCGTTTTTTCCTTGCGAGTTTTACTTGAGGGTCTTGGCGAAGTTCGTGGCATATATATATATTGTGCGAAATTGAAATTTTGAAAGTTTACAATGCACCTATCACTTTAAGCGCGTAGCCGCTCCCATGCACTGAGGTATTTAAGCCCCTTGTTGATTTCAATGTACGTCATGTGATCAAGCCTCGTTGGAGGTGAAACGCGTTATGGCGGATGGCTGGTGAAACACTTGAATAAATCACCGAAAATTTGCACCTAATCTGGGCTCACTCTCGTTATTCTATTTGACTGGAGAAAAGAATAGCGTTTCGTTCATATATATATATATATATATATATATTCACTGAAAAAACCATAGGTTTCACACCAGTTATAGTTAGCTGGAAATTTTACTGACATAAAACCATTGAAATTCCCACGTTATAGTTAGTTGGACTCACTATAACTTGCGCTCCTGCAATGCTCTGCTGATGACGTCACATATTACATAACTCATGACATGGTCAGTGACATCACTCATGACATCACTGATGACACCATCCAGGGAATGTGTGTCTTTCTGAAAAATCAATATGTTTTATATTTTAGTTTCTATTTTTGAATATGTTTTTCAAGGGTTACATTACACTGAAAGGAGGTCTGTCACTCGGTCACAAGGATGGTGTCACTGTTTTTTCTTATTCTTTTTTGTTGTTTTATATTTTTTAGTATCAGTATGAGTGTCTGTATGGTTTGGTGGGGGTATTACTTAGCACATAGATGCATCAATGACTGACTCACTCTTTGTATGTGTTTTGAAGACAGCATATGTGCAGGACTGTATGGGTGGATGAGTGTGTATATGTGTGTGTTAGTGAGTGAATGACTGTCTCACTAGTGTCTTAATGAGTAACTACATATGTTTTAATCTAGTATATGTGAGTATTGATGTATATAAGTGAGTATATGTGAGAGTGAGAGATTGTAAGAGTTCCTGTTTAAATAAGTATGTGTTTCTATAAGTGATTGTTTAAGAGAGTAAGTATGTGTAAGTTTCCTTAGAAGTAAGGTGGTAGTGTGTGTATAGCTGTATATGCAAATAAGTGGATGATCTATAGTTTATTTGCATGTGTGATTATGTGTGTGAATAACTTTTGGATGACTGTCGGTGTGTAACAGGATGTATAGGTGTTTCACTACATATGATGAGTGAATATATGTATGAGTGACTATATAGAGCTGTTGGTGAATGAGTGGATGTGTATATAGATGGTGGTATTACTGAATTGGTTGTTGAAACTGGTATGGGTATCTCAATTTTTTTGAAAATTTTTGTTTCTATTTTTGAATTTGTGTTTCAAGGGTTACATTACACTGAAAGGAGGTCTGTCACTCTGTCACAAGGATGGTGTCATCAGTGATGTCATGAGTGATGTCACTGACCATGTCATGAGTGATGTAATATGTGACGTCATCAGCAGTGCATTGCAGGCGCGCAAGTTATAGTGAGTCCAACTAACTATAACGTTGGAATTTCAATGGTTTTATGTCAGTAAAATTTCCAGCTAACTATAACTGGTGTGAAAACCTATGTTTTTTTCAGTGAATTTAATAGGTTTTTTAAATGCTAATTCCTAACTATAACTAGTGTGAAACCTATGGTTTTTTCAGTGAATTTCAAAGGTTTTTTAAATGCTAATTCATAACTATAACGTGTGTGAAACCTATGGTTTTTTCAGTGAATTTCAAAGGTTTTTTAAATGCTAATTCCTAACTATAACGTGTGTGAAACCTATGGTTTTTTCAGTGAATTTCATAGGTTTTTTAATAGCAAATTGTTGGCCTACATCTGGCTGATATTTGGGCTACATTTGTTTTTTTTTGTCTCTGGTGGCCATCTTTGGGCTACATTGGGCTACATTTGGGCTCTAACATATATATAGCCCAATGTAGCCCAATGTATATTTTTTCAAAGTTAATTTTCGTAAAAACCACTGGAGCATATATCGTGAGACATAGCAAGGGCACATCGGGGTACCAGTCCGTACAATTTTGCCAAGTTTGGTGGAAACCCATTCAGCCGTTCGGGCTAAAAGTGTGTTCGACCGCCCTATGGAAATTAACATGGGGAAAACACGTTTTGGGACCCCCCTTTTGATCTCGGCCCCCGCTTGACGAATCCCCCCCACATTTTCAGGGAAGGAGCGGAGCAGAGCGGGCCACGAACTTTGAGAAATTCGCAAAGATTCGTCCACCGGCGCCAAAGTTATTCCCAATAGAATGTTGCGGATTTCCTATGGAAAGTAGATCCTAACTATAACTACTTACTGGCGAGCGCCAGTAGGTAATATATATATATATATATATATATATATATATATATATATATATATATATATATATATATATATATATATATATATATATATATATATATATATATATATATATATATATATATATATATATATATATATATATATATATATATATATATATATATATATATATATATATATCCGAAAGGCTGCTTACACAGGTTAGGTGCAACGACGAAGTCCCAGTCAGCACCAAAGAAGCAGACACGAGCCCAAAGTGAGTGCAAAAGCAAGTAGCGTTTAATCCTTCATGAGTCCGCCATAACGCGTTTCACCACCGGAGTGGCTTGATCACATGACAACGTTAACAGATTTTACTGGACCTTTTAAACAGCTAGCACTTTAGACACGTGATGCAAGTGTAAGTGACATAGAAGAAAGTGTAAACAAGCAACATGTGAGCGCTATTTAAAAGATAGACTGCGCTTTGTAAAATACCAAGAAAATTACAAGTGAAAGTTGCTTTTACCAACTAATAGAAGGGCAAACAAATAATTATATACACAAATGCCAGTAATATCATAAAGGAGATTTTGCATTGAGATAAAAAAGGGAAATTTGTGTTGTTTTCCAAAATATATCCGCATAAATGCATAACTGTCGGTATAAATACCCATAGAAAAATATATAAATATATGTATGTATATACATCTAAGGTAAAAAAAATATATAATTTCATTAACACATATGTACAAAATTACATGATCGTGTATGTACAAGCAATGTTATAATTCATATATTTACACAATGCATATTTGGCATTTACTGGACATTTTAATGAGTATCGGCCTAAATGCCGCTTGATCGAAAAAGAGACCCTTCTGTTGTATTGCTAAGCAATCAATTGCAAAACATTGTTGGATGATATTACAAGAAGTGCATAAAGTGCTCTAAGTGCTCAAAATAAAGGTGAGGATAATTATATATATATAAGAACCTGCTTCTCATCCACCTTGGATAGCTGGACCCAGAAAACGACACACCAGGAAAATCCAGCACAAAACCTTTATTGTGCACTTATGGAACAAGGACGACGCGTTTCGGCGTTAGCCTTTATAAAGGCTAACGCCGAAACGCGTCGTCCTTGTTCCATAAGTATATATATATTTTTTTTTTTTTGACGAAGCCTGCAAAGGCGAAACGCGTCTGTTGAGGTGAGGGGGGTTTGGTGTCAATAAATCTTTAATTTGGATACCAGCATGCCAGCCATTCTTTTTCGAACCTGTAATTGGAACCAGGAACGTGCAGCAATATATATATATATATATATAATATGATTTTTTTTTTAAAGAAATGCCCACACTGGCACACAAGATCCTTTAAGTGAAAGGGACCATTTTCTGTATGGGTGATGACATGTTTAGGTAGAATTCCATCACTCACATAGAAAAGAAAACAATGGCTTAAGTAAGCTAACCCGCTGGTTATGTTATAAGCATAGGCACTGGAAGCAGGGATGCAGGGGAGGGGTTTGGATGGAGCGTGGGGGTTGCAACAGCCCAACAATAACCATGCTGAAATGTTAAACAATTCTAATAGACAATAACTGTTAAATAATGATTTATACACATATATCAGAAAGGAGGAAAGTACAAAGGAAGCACATTTGTTTGTAGTTCAGAAGAATGATGGAAAGAAAGATTTTAATAGGATCAAAACAAATCTAGACACTTTGCTTGGTAAGGAGCAAATGATAAAAAGTCGCTGAAATCCTATTGTCGTTTGTGCGCTGTGCAGTCTAGTCTTACCAGTAAAACTGCATGTCTTTGTAAATTTGGTGGCATTTCAATGGTAAATGTGCTGTCTGCAAATTACAGTGTGCTCCCACTCCAGTGCTCCAAGATTCACCTCAGCCTACATACCACAGCCATGCACAGCGACTCTTGGATTTTTCACAATCCCTGTGACTTTAGTTATATAACATACATTGCACTCCCGCTGTGAAAATGGTTTTTAAGAAGGACTATCTGACTTTTCTGCCAAGTGTGTTGCAAATCACTCGGGCCTAGATTTACTGTAGGTAGCACCGGTGATCACGTAGCGCTGCACAATTTTGTGCTGCATCCACAGCAGGAGCATGCAAGGAAAATGGCTCCTTTGCTGCTGGGGTAGTAAAGTACAGCAATTATCAGGGCTCCGGGCCCCTGTGCACTACACCTGCTGCACTAATGGTAGCTAAGACCCGACAGGCTTTTACAGTGGTGTGTGAACTGACGCCATACACTTCATACCACATGGCAACCACGCTAGATCTTAGTAAATTACCCCTTAAGTGCACTGAGGCTGTTGTGATAGGAGTGACAATGTATTCCCCAAAGGTGTGCAGTCTCCCTCTTCCATCTTCGAATGTCCTGTAGGCCAAGGAGTGATTTTTAGGGTGGAAGAGCACACATACATACCTAGCATTACTATTCAGTTTCAGACTGGAGGGTCTGTCCTGGAGGCACAGTTTAATTTCATTCAAAATATGGGGGCTCATGGTACCTGAGCCCCCAACACATTCCATTCCATGCAGGTCGGTGGGCAGAACTCACCTGTTTTAAGAAAAATTCTAATAGGGCAGATTTACAAGCCCATTGTGTCTCCTTGCGCCACCATTGCGTCACTTTTTTTGATGCAATGGCGGCACAAATAATGTGGCCAATTTACAATGTGACGCATTTAGGGAGATGAGTCACATTGTAAAGCCCTAAGTCCAGGGCGGGCTCTAGGGCGGTGCGACGGGTGCCCCCACAACGTGTGCTGGCTTCCGGGGAGCACCATATTTGCAAGGATATTATATTTTTAAAACACCTGCTGCTGCGTTCCCTTCCTCCAGCAATTACCAGACAACGCAAAAATGTAAAGATAACTTCTATGATTATTGTTCCTCCTGGAAAGAGATCCGAATTATGTATAGTTGGGGTTTAGACTTATGTGAAGGAATTGCAGAGGGTTAATATGCTTGCTGCAAAGAACGTGTACCATGCAGATTACAAAGCGCATATAATGTAATTAGGTCAGCAGGCTACTGCTTGTAAAAGAGACATCCTTTCGTAACTTGCAATTTATAACTTAAAGTCCTAATATAGAACAGTGGGCTATTAACTTTCATCATAGATGTGCATTCACTCTGCAAAGTATACATTAGAGCATAGATTTATGTTGCAAAAAGGGTCAATTTGGGTAGAATTGGATTCTTAATATTAAAGAAAACTACCAACTATGCTTTTACTTTTTCAATTCTGAGTTTGTGTTTATCCACACCAAGCACTCCTAAACTATACTACCTACCAGTATGGATGACATGTGGCTCTTACACCCTGTAGTCCTTTGGCTTATGTAACATTTCCCATACACTGATTTACACACGTAGGATTGAGTGTCTCTGTGTAATGTGTGTGAGGCAAAGTGCTCTGACATCGTTTACTGGTGTGAGTGGTGCAATATAATTAATACAATGCATCTGAAAATAGTGGTTATGGAGACTTTGTAACTGTTAAAGGGTGCTAGCGAGATAATCTGTGGTGAAGATGATTATTGGGGGCGCCACCTAACATTGTCGCATTGGGCGCCACCAGCATTAAAGCCGGCCCTGCAACAGGTATAATGTATGCAGGGTGGCAGTTCCCGCACAAAAAGCCATGTAGAACTGACGACGTGAAATTTACAACATTTCACTGCGTCACCCATGCCTTCACTGCGTCAAAATCCCTACGCCTGCTCAAAGCAGGCGTATGGAATGACGCAGGGCTTTTTGTATGGGACTCACCTATCTGTTGTGGCTCATTGCTGGAGTTGCGTCACTTTCATGAGCAACTCCAGCAATGTGTCACTTTTGTGCCAACAGATGCGTCGGTATTTCTGATGCTTCTGTTAATCCTTGCACCATGGAGCACTGTATTATAAATACAGCGCATCCATGGTGGCGCAAGGACATTTGGCACTGGTGCAAGGAAACTGACGCATCTATGCAGATGCGTCAGTTCCTTGTAAATCTGTCCCAGTGTATGTATTCCAACATGAGATCAGTCACTGGAAGATATTTCACTTTTCGTCACCATTCAGTGACTGTCCTTGTCAAAACCAAAAATGATTTTTTCTGCTTTTCAATTAGACTGCATGATGCCTGGATTCAGTGGAATACACTTTAGATGCAGTTAGGGGTAAAATGATGTCGCTTGTCAAAATCATGATCCTTTATTTAAAACCCCCTTTACTTTCAAAGAGTGAAAACTGGCGCAGTTGAAAAGGCTGATCGTCCGTCTATGCACGAATATACGTATGATTGCAATGCAGCACGAATTTATACCGATTATTTAAGATAAAAGATGTTGGGTATCTTATCTTTTGAATAAAATGCACCGCTGTAAGTAGGATTTCAAAATTAAATCTGTAAAACAAAGGAACATGTTTTTCTTGACACAAAAAACAATTATTAACCCATATCATGGTAAAAAAAACTGCGAAACCTTCTTTTATATTGTATTTTCTCAATTGCATATACTATCTTTAAGATGCACGCGTATCCATATCTGCTTTAACGCAAAACGTGGCTTTCACTGAGAAGAAAAAAGATTCTAACTATGTTGTAGATCCTTGGGTACTTGCAAGCCTCTGACATAACGGACAAATCACGCAATGACGCCGGCCTTTAATGTACACTGCCTTTCCATGCTGTGAGCGACCTCTAGTGACAAACGATTAAACTGCCTGCCTCCGAATTCATATTTTCTTTTATTATTCTTCTGTTTTGTTTTCTTTTGGTATCTCTAGTAATTTCCATCACCCCATTCAGCGCGCGTGGTACTGTACTGCGTTTGCATTTATGGCATTTCATTACCCTGACGAGTAATGAACCGTAGGTTGAGCTGGGCTGGAAGGAGGTTCGTTTGCAGGGGGGCCTATGTGGGCAGTGTTTTGGTGTCACACGTGATAGGACCAGTGGGGACCTTCTTATCCTTTTCAATGTTGCTGCTTACGTGGGTAATAGAGTGATGGAGAATAAGGGGCACAATGCTTGAGTTTGGCTAGAAGACTGCAGGTTGTGGGCGCGGCTTGTTTGGAAAGTGTTAGTTTGGTGTCGCTCATGAGAAGTCCCTACGGTATGGAAGGGATGTGCATATGAACATAGCCACCATTCTTCTGTGGAGATCGGCTTTGTGATGTTGCAGAGGGGGCCACCCTCCTCCTGTCTTACGCTAGCTGGCCTCACAGCACCTATTAAACGCAGCTCCGCCTCCTTTATTTATATACGCACTCACGCTGGCCGGCGTGAGCGCAGAGGCGGGGATTGGCGAACGCGCGCCAGCTGGGAATGCTGGTGCGCTAACTGTTACATCCCATCTTAACTCAGTCCTTGACTGGATTATGAAAAAGTCTCAGAGCTCACTTACCTGGCAAGCAAAGACTCTCAGGCAGGTGCTTGGTGGAGGATTCTCCCGCAGAGCATACCTTTTGGCACCTCGGCTGGTTATGGGTGCAGGAACCGGGGTGCTAGGGACAGGAGGCAGATCTGTTGTGGCCCTGTCATCTCCTGGAGTCCCCGGGAAGGGGGGCACCCTTGGCAGTAGTTCATCGGCCTCTCTGGGGCTCACCCTGGCTGCCCTCGGTTTCCTCTGCGTGGTCTTCGATGGCAGTAGGGGAGACGGGCTTGTCTATCTGCTTGAATCATGAGATGTTACGCTTCACCGTTTCTCCTGCTTTCTCGACCGTCACCATGGTTCCTTGTCTGCTGATCACTGTCCAGTGCCCGTGTTCGTACCGAGTTCGGGACTTCCCTCCGGGCCTTTGGTCTCTTAGGATGACACTGTCTCCTTGCTGGAGTGGGTGAACTATCGCTCTCCAGGTCTGACTGGCATTGTTGTTACGCTTTTCTCTCCTCCTGAATGCCTCTTCTTCGTCGAACGGAGGGGTTAACCAGTATGGGGCGGTGGGGATACCTTCTCGGTGTGTGCCATTGAGCATTAGCGCCCAGGGTTTTTGGCGCGTGGAGCAATGTGGCGTGCTCCGATATTCTCACAAGAATCTCTGGAGTTCTTGCTCGGGGTCACTCTGCTCTGCTATGGCAATACGAAGGGTCTTGTTCATCGTTCTCATGAAACGTTCAAACTCCCCATTGGCTTGGGGTCATTGTGGGGTGATGCGCTAGTGCCAGATGCCGTGGTGGTGCATGAATTCGCGGAACTCATGTCCTTGAAAAAGGAGGTCCGTTGTCACTGCGGAGTTCCTTCGGACATCCGAACATACTGAATATCTTCTCCAGGGCAGGGCCCACAAGTATGAAGGCTGTAAAGGTCACGACTTCTACTAGTGAATATTTGGAGTAGCTTTCAATGAGGGCTAGGGTTACTCGCCCATCAGGGATACTCCCAAAGTCCGCACTCACTTTCTCCCATGGGCTCTGACCGTGCTCTTCTATGTTGACAGGTGCTGGTCTCACGGGGCCGCCTGTTATTTGGCATGATGGGCACTTCCGGACTATTTCCTCTAACTGGGCATCCATCCCTGGGAACCAGACCTTTTCTGTCATTTGAGCCTTCATCTTTTCCATTCCTTGGTGTCCTCCGTGGGTCAATTGTGTTCCCCGCAGTTGCAGAGATGCCGTAATGACGATGCGGGGCCCTCTCAGGAGAATGCCCCCTCGGGTGAAGCTCAGTTTGTTCCTTACCCTCCACATGTGCATCAGGCTTTTTTTCTCTGGGCTTGACCACGTGTTTGTTGACCGCAAGAACTGACGCCATAGCCTCCTTGGATAGTGTCTCGAACTTTGATCATTACGGGGTCTTCTCTGGCTGCGGTGGCTATTTCTTCAAGCGTCAGTGTTCGGGGGCACGTCAGTGCCGCTATCATGTCCAGATGGGCTTCCGTGTCCTCACAGTTCCACTCCTCTCTCTCTCTTCTTCGGCTGTATCCGGCTGCCCTCGACAGGAAGTCGGCCGGGTTCTTGGCGCTAGGCCCGTAGATCACGTCCATATCAAAGTGTTGGAGCCCAATGTTCCACCTTTCAATGCGAGGTGGGGAATGGGGTGTGGATCATCTGAATAGTGGTACCAGGGGTTGGTGATCTGTGACAATGGTGAATGGGTGTCAGCATATGTATAGGTGAAAGTGTCTGCAGCCCCAGCGAATCACAAGGGCTACTCTTCAATTTGCGAGTATCGTTTTTCCGTTGGGGATAGTGCCTTGCTGGCGTACGCCAGGGCAGCCCATCTTCCGGGCTCTTGCTCTTGTGTGAGGACGGCTCCTAAACCCCGGGTCTGGTGTCTACAAGTATTTCGGTTTCCAACCAGGATTTCCTTGATGGCGTTTTAGAATATCTCTGCAGCAGATGATATGACGAAATTTACCCTTTTGTACCTCCGGAGACCTGGGTGAGTGCTGAACGTAGTTATGTACCGGCTGTCCTTGGCAAGTGTCAGTTATTGAAAGCCCGCGGTCAGATCCAGCTTCGAGAACCACCTGGAGCCGTTTAGATCAGCCACGATGTCATCCATTGTCAGCGTTATGTGACGTTCACGCCAAATAGCTTTATTATGTCTATGCAGAGGCTGATCGTCCCTGGCTGACGTGGCTTTTCCGCTATTACCATGGGTGACACCCAGGGTGTGGGCCCTGACACATTCTCAATGACCCCTTGGTCTTCGAGTTTCTGAAGTTCTTCTTCTACCAATGGCCGGAGGTGAAAAAGGACTCTCTGGGGCCTTATGGCTGTCGGTGGGACAGTCGGGATTTTTAATCTGATTGGGGCTCTCCTTATTTTGCTTAGTCCCTTGAACAGCTCATCGAATTGGCTTACAGCTCTTCCGTCTGGTCCGTCTGCAACCTCCTGGCAAATGTCACCAGGCCTAAATCCTTGGCTGCTTGGCTGCTGAGAAGTGTGTCCACCTCCTGGTTAATCACGTGGATGTCGATGGTGATTTCGATGCCTCCGGACCGTACTGGCACAGTCATCTTTCCTTTGAGTGGCAGCAGCTTATCGCTGCGAAGATTTGGGCTTTTGACGCTCTGAGTTCTGGCTTGGGTCTCAGCTTGTTGTACTGCTGGACCCCCATTACCATTGCTGATACACCAGTGTCAATCGCTGCATTGACGCCAGACCCTGCAATTTGGATCATGCAGCGAGGTTGGGGTTGCCGCCTACTTTTCAGGGCTCGGGTGGCTGAGACTAGATAAGTCTCTTCTTCGTCTTCCGATGTGGACTCATACCCTTGGTATGCTGTCTGTTCCCTTTTCTTGCCTCCGGTTGGTGACGTTAGTGAGACATGCGACAATTGGCGGACGAACCTCCGCATTGGTTTGGGCCGGTTTTCTTCCTTGTGCTGGGTTTCCTCCTGCACACTGAGGCAAAGTGGTTCGCGATGCCACAGTTGGTGCAGGTCTTCCCTTGTGCCGGGCACAACTGTGAGGGATGTTCTTTATACCCATAGTATCCGCAGTGACTGTTTGGGGCCTGCGGCTGGCGATCCTGTGGTCTGTGGTTCTTGTCTCTTGTCCTGACTACATCAGTTCTTTCCGATTTGACTGTAACACTCTTATCCGCCCCTCGCACCAATGCCATGTCCATCTCTTCTGCCCGCTGACAGGTCGTAAGACCATTCTAGGATATCGTTCATCAGTATGTTCGGTTGCCTCAGTATGAGGCCACGGAGGACTTTAATACGTATCCCAAGGATCAGCTGGGCTTTGATTTCTTCTGCAGCCCAGTCTCCTACGAGGTGAGTGTCGGCTTTCTCTCAGAGCAGGGCGTGAAAAGCGTCTACTGACTCGCTTTCTCTTTGCTTGGCTTGCCTCAGCTTCAAGTGTTCGAAGTCTGGATTCATTTGGGGATCGAAATAGGCATTGAGTGCTGGGACTGCTGCAGCATAATCATCTGGGGGCCTGTGTTCGGTAGATGCTTGAACAAGAGGTAGATTTCTTCCCCCGCATAATGGAGTAAGAGCGAGCATTTTACTGCCCCATCCTTTTCTCTCGTGGCGATGAAATAGTTCTCCAGGCGGCCAAGCCATGTTTGCCACCTCAGTGCAGCTGTGGAGGAGTCTGCCGACTCACTGAAAGAGGGCAAGACACCAGAGAGGGGGTGTTGTGTGGTCGTTGGCACGACACATCACCCCCTCTGATGGTTGTAGCTTGTGGACAGCTTATGGGCGCAGGAAATGGGTGCAGCAGCACTGGGCGTCGTGTGGGCCCATGTGTGTTCAGGAGCGTGGCACTCACAGGGCTGGTATGGGTCACCAGGGTGTCCTTGTGGCTCTTCGTGGGGTCTGCACGACCCATGCCTTGCGATGTGGCTGCAGTGGTCCACTGGGCGGATGTGGCAGCCAGGAGCAGTTAGGGGGGCCGTATGTGACTCCAGGAGGTAACCTCTTCTGGGCCTGAGGCCTAATCAGAGAGCATGTGATGTGGGCCTATCAAACTCCAGGACAGCCTTGTGTTCCTAGATGGGTGAGACTGTCGGCGGCACACACTTTACAGGGCAGGAGCAGGCGTGTTTCATCCAATCCTCATCACCAGAGTGTTGTTGCAGGGGGGCCACCCTCCTGCAGCATGTTGTACACTAGCGGACCTCGCAGCACATGGCAGTAAACACATGGGCACGCAGTAAGCCTATTAAATTCAGACTTCCGGCGCAGCTCCGCCTACTTTATTTATATACGCGTTCACACCAGCCGGCGTGAGCGCAGGGGCGGGGATCGGCGAACGCACTCCAGAGGGAATGCTGGTATGCTAACTGTTACAGGCTCCAGTTCATGGGCGGGCCTGTTTCTGAGTATCTGACAGCCAAACTATGCTTATGTGGGCGATGGCTTCTGTTGATTGGTTATTTCCATCCTGCAACATCATTTTGTGAAGCACTGGGCCTCTACCACATTCCTAAATTCCAGGTGATCTTTGGATATCTCTTGTCTTTGCCAGGAGGCTGTTCCAAAATGTTTCTTTCATCATAGAAGGGGGTTCCTAAACCACTTTTCTTCATGTACGAGGCAATTATCAGCCAATGCACAAGCGATAAGTGGATGATTTTGTGCTCTGAGTGTGTTTGGAGCTTTACATGGGTGAAGAATGGCCCTTGGCATTAAGGCCCTGTTGGCAACTGAGGGTGGAGCCCCTGGCCACAGGCTGCCAGTGAAGGTCTTGGAGTGCTGGTGTGATCTACTCCCGGAGGCAAAGGTACAAGATTGTCTTGCTGTTGAGTTTTGGATAATTTTTAGGTTGAGCCTGAGCCACTGTGCAAGCGCTGCTCTGGGGATGTGCTGTAGTTGAGTATGGAAGAGAAGTCCCTCCCACTCACCTCCTAAATTTTTCATTGGCTTGTGTCTTTGCCCTTCGTACACGCAGGCTTCTTATTGTTTATTAGGCTTCTTAGTCCCTCCTTAGTACTGCCTTGTCTTAATTTGTATCCTCCCATGGCGACTGGCCCCTTTACTTCGGTTGTTACACAGGACCTGTTATTTAGTCTCGTAAGCACTCTTTTCTTCATTTACCATGGACGTGCTTCACTTGCAGCCACGGACGTACCAGGCACTGTGCTTTTTTCACCATTGCTGCTTGAAGAAGCTCAAATGTAAAAGAGTGTGGCATTTTACTAGCTCTGTGCTTGAATTTTATTTACAGCTTCAAAGCACTGCGCTTTAATTTTATTTGCGCCTGCTATGCTTTTTTCACCATTGCTCGCCAACCTCCATCTTTTTTTGTTAAGAGCTGTGATGTCTACAGGCCGTGTCACATGCTGCATTAAATCACTAAAATAAATAAAATAAGTCACTGAGGCTGACAGTGCCTGCAATGCATTGAAGACTGTGTACTCCCTGGCCCAGGGAGCTTGGATAAAAGACATGTATGACAGCATTTCAGTGCACATGCCCACTCACATAATAAGGAGTACGCATCCAGTAATGATGGAACGATGGTCCCCGTCAGCCTCATGGAGCAGGAGTTTACTTTGGTAGTAGGCGGCCTTCCTGTTACCTTTGGGAGGGAGGGCGAGGGGTGAGAGAAAAGTAGACCAAAAATTGTTTGTGTGTGTAAAAGGCCGCTTTATTAGGAAACAGGTGCACATTACAAATACAAACCTTGGCAAACGCCTTACAAAACTAAACCTCGCTAAATAAATAAATAACTAACCACTCGGGCCCCCAACCCCCACCCCTAACATATTTGGGCCCTCCCCACAATACATCAATACACATTATAACATCATTATACATTACATCATCAATAAAACATTACGTCATCAATAAACATTTCGTCATATATAAAACATACCTCATCATTAAAACTTTATTCGTCAAACCACAACTGAAATAACCTTGGTCATGTCCTCCGTAATCATCGACCCTGCCTGACCCTGCACTCCTGCAGATACCCCCTTTACAAAACTGAACGGTCCAACCATGACCAACATACCCCGGCCCCAGTCAAAGAAATACTCTATCGAAAATTCAACCAACAATCTGCCTAAAACCGTACTGATACACAAAAACCCCGCACTGCACCTGCTCCTAGCGACAAATACAAGTACAAGAAAAACCCCTGCACACCGGTAACCCATAAAAACAGCCTTTTGAAAAAGAAAAAATTGAACAGGAGACCCCAAATGGGGCAAAAAACGAGGGAGCGAGAGGGAGGAAAAACCAGGTAGAAAAAACGGGAGGGAGGGTGGGACAAAAAAGCTAAAGCACCTAGCCACCAGGTCACCAAACCTAAAATGGTGGCGGTTAGCGGGAAAGGTGGGATTTATACTTGGGCTGGCTGGTCCTACTAGACCAGCCCAAAAACTAGAACATTCTGGCAACTTCTGGAAATAACCCCTCGCAGCCCTCCCAAACCGCCCGGGGGAGGAGACCTCCCGTCGGTCGGCTCCCTCCCCCAAGCCCCCCTTGGGAGGGAGGGCGAGGGGTGAGAGAAAAGTAGACCAAAAATTGTTTGTGTGTGTAAAAGGCCGCTTTATTAGGAAACAGGTGCACATTACAAATACAAACCTTGGCAAACGCCTTACAAAACTAAACCTCGCTAAATAAATAAATAACTAACCACTCGGGCCCCCAACCCCCACCCCTAACATATTTGGGCCCTCCCCACAATACATCAATACACATTATAACATCATTATACATTACGTCATCAATAAAACATTACGTCATCAATAAACATTTCGTCATATATAAAACATACGTCATCATTAAAACTTTATTCGTCAAACCACAACTGAAATAACCTTGGTCATGTCCTCCGTAATCATCGACCCTGCCTGACCCTGCACTCCTGCAGATACCCCCTTTACAAAACTGAACGGTCCAACCATGACCAACATACCCCGGCCCCAGTCAAAGAAATACTCTATCGAAAATTCAACCAACAATCTGCCTAAAACCGTACTGATACACAAAAACCCCGCCACCCAGAAAGGTAGGCAAGTGGGGGGGTGAACACACGACGCCTCCCTTTCTGCCCCCCAACACGCGAAGCGAACAGAAAGATAAGGGGAATCAACGCTGCATAGCCAATGCCCGTGCTAACACCTCACGAAGCTCCAATAGATAAAGATCCATGCCCACCCGTGACAAATGGACTCCATCATCCCGGAAAAACTCAACTGACTCAAATTTAATGTCCCTGTGCGAGATCCTGCTGAACCCAAGACCCCTGCAGCAACGAGACACCTCCGAATTCACCTTCTTCCTGGCCCGATCAACAGCCCTGGGGTTCACAGCCCCTCTCCATGTCCTACGCGGTATCAACTCCGTCCAAAACACATGGCACCCAGACCAAAGCTCCTTGATAAGGCCTAAATCCCGTTTCATAGCACGCAGTAAGACAACACCTTTTGTGGCACAATGATCATTTTCTCCCAAATGAATGACCAAAATATCCGGGCATAAACCGCCCACCATGTTATTGTTCAAACAAGGGATTAACTCTCTCCAGAGCATCCCACCTTTACCCTTCCATACAACGTTAAACATTCGATCATTAAAACCAAGTTGTTCTCCAAAGTAGCTCCGTGCCGCCTGGACTCTGGCCCACTTTACGAAGGAATGCCCCACTATCCAGACCGTTACCACTGGGGAGCGAGGTCCAGCAACGGATCCTGAAAAAGAAAACACAATTAGAACACATGACTAAGAGGGGAACGCCTGCGCTTCCTCTGCCGAGCTCCTCACATAACGCTGGAAGCAATTAGAAGACCAACGCCCCAACCGCATAATATCCCTCTCAGTCCAACCTCTGTGAAAGGCCTCAGTGGCTGCACCTATTCGGAAAGAATGAGTCCCATATAAATTGCTATCAAGACCAATGTGTTGAAGAGCTTTGCGTAAAACCATCCTTAACTGATAAGTTGTGACAGGGGTGCCATTAATATGTTGGAATACAAGGGCCTCATCACCACTCCCACATAATGAACGCAAGCGCCGCGCCAGCAATAAAGGGCAAGTGAGCTTTGGAGTACGCGCTTGTAACCAAACACCTTTTCCCTTACCCGTCTGATCAGTTTTGGAGCTGGATAACCAGACATGAACACTCTCATCATAACAAAAAACGTCCTTCCAATTTAAACCACCCTTATGTTTGGACCCCAACAACTCCGAGACCCTAAAGGCTCCAAAAAACATAAACGCCATGAGCATTGAGAAAACACATGCCTCAAAATCATCTAAACATACCAAAGGCAGGACTGTGATTAATCTGGCGAGCACTTGCCAAGAGAGGGGAGCCCTGGATCTAACAACATGCCCCTGTTCCCTGGCCCAGCCCTCAAGCATCCTCCTGCCTATCTCACCCGCTGACGGGGGGTAACCCCACAACAACTTTCCCATAAAAGCAATACCCGCTAGTTTCCCAGCGATAGTTACTTTGGTGAGGCCCTTATCCATGAGGTCCAGTATAAAATTGACGACATCGTCCGACCGCCGAGACAGATCCTCCCTTCTGACAGCACCAGATTCCAGGAATTCCCTCCAAGCCAAGGAATAAGCAGTACGCGTAGACACAGACAAAGAACCTACCACCAATTGTACGACCCGACCTCGCCTACGCACCACAGATGAGTCGGCATCGGAGTCGGGGATCTGTCTGCATCCCTCGCCAGTCCACGGAATCTCCCCCACTGTGAACGAGACAGAGCATCCGCAATGTCATTGTCCACTCCAGGAATGTGCAAGGCACGAAAATGAATGTCGTGTTTCAAACAACCCAGAACGAAAACTCTCATAAGTTTTAACACCTGTTCGTCTCTGGCAGACTGTCGGTTCACTATCTCTACAACAGCCATGTTATCCACACGAAACAGCACCTTCTTGTGGGCCAATTCCTCCCCCCACAGTGTCAAGGCCACCAACAGAGGGAACAATTCCAAGAAAGTGATGCTGCGACCACCATTCAACCATTCATCCGGCCAACGTTCCGCACACCATTTTCCATTCCAGAAGAGCCCAAAACCATCACTGCCAGCCGCATCAGAAAACATCTGTACGTCCCACTGGAAATCAACGTCTCTGACCAAGGGAACACCATTGAAAGAATTCAGAAAGAACTTCCACATTCTCAAATCCTCTTTAACACCAGCAGACAAGCGCACACGATGGTGGGGCAAGTGATGTCCTGCTAAAGCCCTGCCCAGTCTCCTACAAAAAGTCCTACCCGCTCTCACCACTCTGCAAGCAAAATTCAAATGACCCAAAAGCACTTGAATCTCTTTCACCAACACTTTCTTTTTAGACAACATTGACTCCAGCAGTTGCACCATGTTGACCCTTTTATCCTCGGGCAGGCGAGCCGACATAAGTACAGAATCAATTTCAATACCCAAGAAGGAAAGGACCGTATTAGGGCCCACTGTCTTTTCCAGAGCTAAAGGAACTCCCAGATCCTCCATGAGCCCATGGAATGTGTCCAGAGCGTTCTGGCACTCCGCGGAGCCCGGGGATCCGACAAAGAAAAAGTCGTCAAGGTAATGTGTCACCAGGGAATGACCGGACTGATGGGAAAAGTACCATTGCAAAAAAGTGCTAAAACATTCAAACAGAGCACAAGATATTGAACAGCCCATTGGTAGAGTCTTGTCCACATACCAATTACCTGCGAATTGTATACCCAGAAGGCACCAATCGTCCGGGTGGACAGGCAACAGCCTGAAAGCAGATTTGATATCACACTTGGCCATCTCAGCGGCTGCGCCCGCGGTCACAACCAGTGACATGGCCACGTCAACCGAAGAGTAGGAGACCGACACCGCCTCCGGGTCAATAAAATCATTAACAGATGACCCCTCAGGCCACGATAAATGTTGAATGAGTCTAAACTGTCCCGACTCCTTCTTTGGAACAACACCAACCGGGGAAACAATCAAATTGAGTATCGGCCAATCATGGAACGGGCCAGCCATCCTTCCCTCCTGAACCTCCTTAGTAAGTTTGTCTTGGACGACTGCGGCGTGTTCCAACGCCGATTTTAAATTGGCAGACCACCTCCGTTCCCGAGATCCTAGGTAACCCAGCCGGAAACCAAACTGAAAACCTTCTAATAATGTTAGTTTTGCAGACTCATCCTCATAACCTTGTAAGGCAATACGCAACCTGTCCAATTTAACCGGTGTACGAGCCTTTGGCCCCAGAACCCTTAGCACCTCTGGATCCCCGACCCCCTGAAAACTGTGATGACGAATTGGAATTTCCTGACCCCGACTGCTTCCCCTGCTGACTTCCCGATGGCTGATTGTCCCAGCATTTGGATAACGGGTGTTTCCTCCCGCAACCTGAGCATTCATGCCTGAATTTACAGTACTCTCTTGTGCAGGAGCCCCTGTTGAATTCCCAACAGAAACCAGATCCCGATGGCATGGTTGTAGTGGCCCCCACCCCTCCCCGGGTGGGCTTCCCCTGAAAGGGCCGGTAAACTAGCGGTAAACCACTGGCCGTAAAGACGGTCTTTCCCCCAGCTGCTGACCCCATTGTGTGCTGCCATAAATCCATATCGAGCTCACCCCATTTCGCCTCAGGGTCCCAAGCCATCCTGGCCCTAAATTCCTCGTCATATTGAGACCAGGCAAAACCACCCCCGGTGATTTGAGCTTTACGAATCACGTCCATGTATTTAAAAAGGGAAACGCTGCGCTCATGGAATTTTTCGCAATAAACACTAGCATAAATCAAAAACGCAGCTGTCCAGTTCTCGATATTCAAAGGCACTTTAGGGCGTTTAGCCAGCTCAAATTCCTCCTCTTTAGAGCCCTCCTTAGACCGGACTTCCCGGTGTAGAAGCTTAAGGAGCTCCATATACTCACCGTTCCAAATTCTTTCTTTGGTACTTAACATTAGATGAGCACCCAGAGGTTTCGTAACCCCCATGTATGGCAATTTCTTGATTTTCAACTCCTTACTGGCCACTGGCTCTTTAACATTGCTGGAAGCACCAGCCATAACACCACTGTCCACTTTGTCTGTAACTTTGCTGGAAGCACCAGCCATAACACCACTGTCCCCTTTGTCTGTAACTTTGCTGGAAGCACCAGCCATAACACTACTGTCCCCTTTATCTGTAACTTTGCTGGAAGCACCAGCCATACCACTGTCCCCTTTATTTGTTACAACCAGCACTTCGTCAGTGCCCACTGCAGTGTCTTTAACATAACGACCTTTGACCAGACGGCCATCGCCAATGACCACATCAGTTTCACCACCTGTACCCACAGACACCATAACAGGTTTGGCCTGTGGGGCCGTTTGCTCACCTGGCAACAGAGAGACAGCTCTCGATGGCTCCGCCCGCGGCGCCGAGGACAATGCATCCGGTCTGCGAGGCGCCCTACCCGATGGGCCGTGCTCTCTTCTCCCCTGCAGTTGCCTCTGGACCACTGGAGCCTGTAAAACACTATGAGAAGCATGAGAGGGCACCCCCCCCTCAAGATCCCGCAATTCACCTTCCTCAGGACTCTCTTCATCGTAGTCCAATACCACCGAATCCACACTGGTATGCATCAAGTCACCACGGGTCTTACCCAACCCGGTATCAACCACTGTACATTTAAAAGATTTTGAAACTCCAGGGGGGGGGGAGCAGACTGTACGCGCCTGTACCTCCCTGCGCGTTGACTCTGTTGCTCCATAGCCGCCGGCAAGGCCTGCCACCTATACCTGCTACTCGTTGGGGCCAGCGGGGTCACGCCAGACCCTCGTGTGCTGGCCGCGTTGGGCTCCCTCGGTGGAACAGAGAGGGCCGCGCTAGGCACTCTCCTCACTTCCCCTTGGCGAAAAGGGACTGGACCGCGCCCTGCCAAGTCTGGAACTCCGCGCCTAACCTCTTCCTGCAAAGAAAAAGTTTGGACTGGTGTGCTAGGGTTCCTACCATCCACAAACCAACCAGACACATTCCCCCTCCAGGTAGAATCATCAGCCATTCTCCGACCCCTCTCCAAAGAACGGCCACGTGCTTCAGACCTCAAATGAACCTCCCGAACCGGAGAACCACCTACAACCTCTTCGTCTCCACTATGATCCAAATTATCAGGTGCCGGTGCCGAAGAAGAAGAATGTCTATAAGCTCTGGAGACTGACTCCTGGCCTGCTAAGTCCTTCTGGAAACTACGCTGCGCCAGGCCCGCTGCGCCAAAATGTTCCCATCCAGGAGAACCACACATAAAATAAGGACCCCCAGAGGCCCCAGATAAGTGAGGAGCTGTAGTCCTGGGTCCTTGAATAGGCCCGCCACTCACCTGGCCAAAACCCCTATCCGGACCCAACAAAGTGCCCTGAAAGTTAACCCCCGCTGCACTCAAGACCCCAGGAGCCTGAAACCTTCCCAGACCCATTCCTGAAGTGCCAAAAGCCGCAGAACCGAAACCAAAAACTGGCTGGCGATTCTGTAAACCCGATTGAAAAGACCCACCACTCATAAAAGGAACACCCCCACCTTCCGCCCTAAAACCCTCCGCATGCTCCAAACCAGAAATCGCACCACCAAACGAACCACTTTCGCCCATTTGGGCCCATTCGCCCTCACCTCTAGAGCCGCCACCCACAGAAACTACTTCACCAGCCGACGAGCCCGGCGTCGAAAACAATAACGGACTCCCCACATTACCCCCAAAATCACCCACCCCCGCTTCAGCCTCTTGCGCAACAACCTGTAAACCAGAAGACAAACCGGCCCGAGGTCCACCTGCATTCCCCTCATGCCCCTCCCCCACAAGAACATCGTGAGGAATACGTCCTAAAGGGGTTAACAACATCCTTTGACCAGCTTCAGAGACAAACTGAGTCTCATTAACGACCAACATGGCTTCCTGGGCCCCATGCTCAACCTGTTCCCGCTCAGAGTCCTGCAACACAAATTGAACCGAACCCCTACGCCCCCCGCGCACAGAGGCACCTTCCGAAGGCTGCCCCCGCCGCTCAGACAGCGGGTCCGAAGCAGAGCGTTTCTTGCTTCCTCCCCGGCCACTCCTGCCCCCTTTCTTCGACCCCTGCCCCCGCCCCGTCATCAGCGGAAAATCCCCCGCTCCAGAAACAACTCCCAACTGAAGCGCCGGGGCTTGGGAAGGAACACCCCCCCCCCACACTCAACCCCCTTTGAGCCTCCGGAGCCTCAGAAGTACCGGGCTCCCCCCGAGCCGTCCTTTGTGGGGCCGGCTTCCTAGACCGGGAGCGGCCCCTCTCGCTTACCTGACTTGGACGTCTCCTCTTCGGCGACGAACATGCCATCACCGCAGCCACCACACCGGCAGAGGCCTGGCGTTGCGGCCTAGCCTGCCCACCTCCTGCGAGCAAATCCAAACGACCGGCATCCGCCAACAGGCGCATCGCCTCAAGAACTCGTGCGTCTTCCATTACTAAGCTCTAAGTACAATCGCAACTGGCAAAGAATGAAAAAAGAGTCGCACAAACACACAAAACACTCTCACAAAAAAGCTAAAGCACCTAGCCACCAGGTCACCAAACCTAAAATGGTGGCGGTTAGCGGGAAAGGTGGGATTTATACTTGGGCTGGCTGGTCCTACTAGACCAGCCCAAAAACTAGAACATTCTGGCAACTTCTGGAAATAACCCCTCGCAGCCCTCCCAAACCGCCCGGGGGAGGAGACCTCCCGTCGGTCGGCTCCCTCCCCCAAGCCCCCCTTGGGTAGCTGATTGGGGGCGTTCTGCGAGCCGAGCGTGCACGCCACAGCCCCTCCCATCTTCCTGAACTGCTGCGGGCCACAGAAGAAGCAGATTGACAGTTGTCCGAATGAGGGAGACCTCAGTACCTAGAAGCAGCTGCAGTAGGATTGCAAGGGGTGGTGGGATCAATAAGTTACATGGTTTAACAGACTAGCGTTGTGTGACTATACTAATGTATCTTATAAAGTAACAAATCATTAGTCTGTGAATGCGAGAATCGCTCTATGTTAGAGGCTCTTCGGATGCCTTTAATGGCTACTGCTTGAGCCTGCTTACCCGAACTGTGTTTAAAAACGCTGAATTCTCGTGAGTTCCATGTATGGCCTCCTCTCTTTAACCTCAGTCACAGTTCCAAACTTGAAAATGTTTAAATGAAACGCAACAAATACATTGAATTGCGCTTTTGGTGGTGTTGTCCTTCTGTGTCCAAAGGGGAGAGCTTTTTTTATGGCATGTGCCCGATGACTTTTTCCATCCGTGAAATTCACAGAATTTTGCCAAAGAGTTTGCAGAGCTGAGCCAGCAGTATACGCAGTGCTTCTAGTGTCAAAGTCCTCAAAGCCTCGTTTGAGATCACGACATGTGGAAAGGTTATTTTCACAGTTTCGGCCTTTTTACATATCAAAAATGTGAAATGCTCGTATTGTCTTAGCATTTTAATAAACATTTTTTGCTAGTCTGTAAAATATATATTTATATATAGTGGCAGTCATTAACGTTTTCCTTGCACTGCCACAACAGAGCTGCTTTAAGATGTATAAATAGAAGTCGGAATGTATTTTATTAAAGTGCTCTTTTAATATTTCATGTAATAGATCTTGCCATTTGATAAACCCAGACTTCTGAGACCTATTAAAGTGAAGTGTGATGAAAGTGACCAGAGGCACACAATCTTTATAACGTTAATTCTGACTGTTGCAAAAGAGCTCCTCAATTGCAGTGGGTTGTGGAAGAATGCTTTTTGCCAATTAGTAAGGACGCAGACAGTCAATTGTGCAATCCAACCCCTATGCCCATTTTTAGGTCAAGCCTAGAGCAGCGCATGCGCTGCTTGCTCGATATTTAGCAAAGGGGTAAAAAAAGTGCTACCAGATGCTGCCATGGCCGGCTTAAAGCCTAAGTGCATGTTCTCGGGCGCACGCTTTGCTTGCCTTTCTCCGTGCTTCAATTCCCTCCCCCCTTGCGTGCCTCTCTCTATGCTTCCAATTCCACCACAGATGCTGGCCTCCACGCCCACCACCTCTCTATACTGCAGCAGGCAGCGCGATCACTGTCATTAGTTTCACTTTCGCGGCATTCATCAGTTTCACTTTCGCAGCCAATGCTGGTTGAAGGCATGCTGTATGGAAACATCTTACACTCGCGTTTATTTTTACTTTTTTAGAAACGCACCGTTTGTTTGTAGTAACAAGGATTACTGTGTTCGATATATTTACCACATGCATTGATAATTGTTCACTAGTCACATTTGTTCGTTTGCCTAGCTAGGTTGTAACTTTAAACAGTATATTTATTTCCTTAACTTGTTTGACAGAAATTAAAAACATTTTTTAGCTGCTTTTCCGCTGTTTATTTTGTAACAAAAGAGGTAGCTAACTTCGAACAATGCTACAACATTTTGTGTTTGGAGCTACAAATACGTAAATACGTAATCTGCAACAAATAAAGTGCCACCTAAAAGAAAAGATCCTGAAATACAGCTTAATCTGTTATTTTTATTATTACGTGCTGCTGCTGAGCGCCACAATCAACCAGATTATATTTAGTATTGCACTATCCATGCCTAATTTGTTAGGGGAAAGTGCCGGGGCTATGATCTTGCCATAGCTTTACCCAAATTTGTTTGGTACATTGCATTTAAACGCTACAAAATCGGTTTGTTTGTAGCTGCTTTTTCACTGTTTACGTAACTACTTCCGATAGGTTAAAAATAAATGAAATGCATCTTAATTTGTAGTTATTTTTATTATTACGTGCTGCTGCTGAGCGCCACAATGCAACAGTTTATATTTAACATTGCTCTATCCCTGCTTAATTTGTGACTGAAAAGTGCCAGGACTTTGATCTTGCTGCTGCTTTACCCCAAATTCTTTGTAGTTTAGCATGTGTAAAAATGTACATAGTCTTGTTTTAAACCACACTTTTTTTATTTATAAAACTATAACATTAGACAAAGTTATTTACTTTGCTTTAGAAAGCACTGCAACTGGGACTATAGTCATTAAAAGAGGTGCTGTGGCTGTTCTGAGGCGGCAACTTTACACAGCCTGTGTTCTATTTACCCTGCTTGATGCAAAGCTCCCGAATGTTAAGACAAATGGAGAGGGTATGGTGTTTTAAGGCTAAATATTTTGTGTTTTGAATTAGTTTATATTTAGAATTGCGCTATCCCTGCTTAATTTGTGATGGGAAAGTGCCCGTGCTCTGATCTTGCAACAGCTTCACCCAATCATTTTTGTAGTTTAGCCTGTGTAAAAAACTTACATAGACACTTTTTACCCCACACTTGATATTTATAAAACTATAATATTGAACAAAGCTATTTACTTTGCTTAAAAAACCACTGCAACTGGGACTGTAGTCAAAAGGAATCATTAAAAGAGGTGCCGGGCTCTTATAAGGCGGTAACTTTACACAGCGTGTGTTCTATTTAATCTGCTTAATCCAAAAATCACAAACGTTAATACAAATATACAAATGGGGAGGGGATAGTGTTTGAAGGCCAAAGATGTTCTGTTTCGGATTATGCAGCATCTTTACACTGTACATTATTTTTTATTTAGTGAATCTCCTAGCGAACTTTGTTTTTTTCCTAATTTTAGTGGTGCCCTTTGTTACTTTAACAACCTCAGCGTCCTGCTGTCCTTGATTTGCATGCCACAGATGCTGTAGATGACAGATTACAATCTTTCTCGCTCAACTACTTCGCCCTTAATTAGCCTGTTCCCTTTCTCAAGTGTAGGGATTTACACACAAATTCACACTCCAGGCTGCCTTTTTTCCCCAAACAATTTGAGTTTAGTTGCAAACACGTAGCTCCAGCCTTCCTTTTAAGAAAGGAAGTGTTGGTGTTGTAAATAGGCAGCAGCTTTACATTTTATATGTATTTTACTACAAACAAGCATGTAACTCTACATTTGTTGTTTTGTTTCTTAAATAAAAAAGTTTTTTTGTGTCGTTCTTACTTTGAGAAAATAGCATTACTTAGTAAAAAATACACATTGTTAGAACTGGGGGTCTCTAGTTGGCAGAGGTAGGTACCACTGTCCAAATAGGCACCCTTGCTTCTAGTCAGGGTAAGAAGGAAACACTCTTAGATAACCTCTGCTCACCCTCTGGGAAGCTTGGCACGAGCAGTCAAGGCTTATCCAAGGCAATGTGTAAAGTATTTGTACCAACACTCACAGTAACACAGTGAAAACACCACAAACTGACTCCCCAAAAGTTTAGAAAAATAAAGGTATTTTAATCTAAACTACACAAGACCAAAACGACAAAAATCCAACATACACAGTCCAAGAATATGGTTTCAAAAGAGTTCTTAAGGTTGCGTTAAAATCATCCACAGTTGCATCACGTTCAAGCCAACAGTACCTTTAGATGCGACAAAAGTTCCAAGTGAAAGCTGTAGCGTTGAAAAGCAAGCGATGCGTCACTCCTGAGACCCTGGGGAGACAATGTGACAACCCCGCTAGACGCAGTGGGCGTGTTGCTGTGACTCCGGTCTGTATAGGGAGGCATGCAATACCTTGCGTAGATTCTGGTGCACAGGTTTCGGTGAAAGCGGCTCAGCGGCGATCTTCTCTCACGGCCCATCGATGTGATGGCTCTGCGACGACTCTCGCAGCGACGTGATGCGGTCCGCAAGCAAGCGGTGCGACGATCTCACCCAGTGACGACAGGCTCTTCAATGGTCCTCGCAGCTATGGTAATCTTCCCGCACCAGACTGGTGTGTCCCACAAACAATGTATGCGAAGACTCTGGCAGCGGCAAAAGGCGCTGCGACGATCTCGACCCTAGCGGCGGGGAAAATTTCCTCGCACTGACGGGGATGCGCTCAGCAATCGAGCAATGCGTGGAAACTTGCAGAAAGTCTTTAAAATCTTGGTTTCCAGCTTCCCAACACAGGTACAACTTCCAGAGGCACCACAACTGGCCCAAGCACACTAGGAAGGACAGAACTGTCTCAGCTGAGTTCAGGAAGCTGGGGGTGAAGTACTTTTGTTCCTGGGACTTCTTAACAGGGAGCCAGCTCTTCTCAGGCCCTTGCAGATTCCTTCAAGCAAGGGGACATAACACAAAGCAAAGTCCTTCCTGTTTCCTTGGCAGCAAAGCAACTACAGGTCAGTCCAGCAAAGCAACAGCAGGACAGTCTTCCTTCTTCAGTCTTCCAGCTTTCTCCTTGGCAGAGGTTCCTTCTTGATTCCAGGATGATCTAATCTTCTGTAGTCAGGGGTCCTGTTCTTATACCCCTAAAAGTCTTTGTTCCCTTTGTGCAGGAGGGCCCTGAGCCCGGTCTGAACCAGTTCTAGATGTTCCTTGAGCACTTTGTTTTCCTGGCTTCTCCTTTCCTTTCAGAGAGAGGGGCAGGGTAGTCAGCCGCCCAGCAGGAGGTGGAGCCAGCATTGTGGAAGGCAGGCACAGCCCTATTCAGGCCCAGGTGTTACACCATCCCACCGCTCTAGATGGAGATGGAGCTATTCGGCCCAGGGATGGCCCACTCAGCCTCTGGGAGCCACCCAGCCCCTGCCACTCACAAACCAGACAGTCAATTCACAAACAGGCCAAGGCACACAGAAAGGCCAGACAAGAGAACAGCCACTTTCTAAAAGTGCTGTTCTCAAACACAGGATTTAAAAATCACCTTTCCTAAAAGATGTGTTATTCAATTCTGAGTTCAGGGATACCAGACTGTTATGTCCTACCTTTCTCCAATGGGAAGATATGCTGGTAGCCACTGTAGCCAGCATTCCCCATGATAGCCTATGGGCAAGGTAGCCTTACTATAGTGAAAAACGAAAATGGCTGTCATTCACTAACAGAGCATGTCACCTGCACTAGTACATATTCTACCTTTCACATACACTGCACCCTGCCCAAGGGAATAACTTGGGCCTTCCATAGGGGTGACCAATGTGCACAGAAAGGGAATGGTTAGGCCTGGTCAATGGGGACACTGACCAGGAGGACATGGTAGTTCACAGACTGCACACAGGCCCTGCGGTGGTAGGCCTGAGGCACCATTTTAGGGCTACTCATGTGGGTGGCACAATCAGTGCTGCCGGCCCACTAGTAGCATTTGTATCACCAGCCCTGGCACACTTAGTGCACTTTACTAGGGACTTCTAGGTGATACAATTATGCCAATCATGGATAACCAATTACTATCACAATTTACACAGGGAGCACTTGCACTTTGACACTGCTCAGCAGTGGCAAAGTGCCCAAAGCATCTATACCAGCAAAAACGAAATCCAGCATAGCGTCGAAAATACAGGAGGTAGAGGCAAAAAGACAGGGTAAACCACGCCAAAGATGCCAGGTCTAACAAATGTCCCCTCCAGCTGAAAGTGAGGAGATCTGCCCACCCTCTGGAAGTTCTCTTGACTAAGGCGGAAGAATCTGGACAGACCATCAGCGTTGGCGTGTTCTGTACTGGGCGGTGTTCCATCTTAAAGTCCTTTTCTTGTAGGGAGATGGACCACCTCAACAGTTTTGGGTTCTGACCCCTCATCTGCATCAACCATCTGAGGGGCCAGTGGTCTGTCTGAACCCGGAAGTGAGTTCCAAACAAGTATGGCGTCAGTTTCTTCAGAGACCAGACCACAGCAAAGGCTTCCCTTTCAATTGCACTCCACTTCTGTTCCCTGGGTAGTAGCCTCCTACTAATGAAAGCTACAGGTTGGTCCCAGCCCTCGTTGTTGCTCTGTGAGAGTACTGCTCCCACACCTTGCTCTGAAGCATCTGTATGCACTATAAACTCACTGGAGAAATCAGGCGCCTTGAGCACCGGTGCTGTACACATGGCAGTTTTCAGGGCATCAAAAGCAGTTTGACAGGCTTTGGTCCAATTCACTCTCTTGGGCTGCTTCTTTGAAGTCAGCTCTGTCGAAGGGGGAACCATGGTGCCATACCCCTTGACAAATCCTCTGTAATAGCCAGTGAGACCTAAAAATGCTCTCACTGCTGTCTGGGTCTTGGGGGGCTCCCAAGCCAGAATGGTATCAATCTTCGCCTGTAGGGGTGCCACCTGGCCGCTCCCCACCTGATGTCCCGAATACACCACAGATCCCTGCCCTATCTGGCACTTGCTGGCCTTGATAGTGAGGCCTGCCCATTGCAGAGCCTTCAACACTTCACAGAGGTGTTGCAAGTGTTGCTCCAACGTGGAGCTGAACACAGCAATGTCAACCAGGTTTGCGGCGCTGAATTCCTCCAGCCCGGTCAGAACCTGGTTAACCAGTCTCTGGAATGTGGCAGGGGCATTCTTCAACCCAAAGGACATGACTCGGAACTGGAAGTGCCCCTCTGGTGTTGAGAATGCAGACCTCTCTTTGGCCCCCTCAGTTAAGGCAATCTGCCAGTACCCAGAAGTTGAACCAAACGTACTGAGGTACTGGGCAGCTCTCAACCGATCCAAGAGCTCATCAGCTCTGGGGATGGGGTGTGCGTCAGTCTTCGTGACCGCATTGAGCCCAAGGTAGTCCACACAAAACCGGAGTTCTGGAGTGGCACCGGGCGCAGCAGGTTTTGGCACTAAGACCACTGGGCTAGCCCAGGGGCTGCTGGAGGGCTTAATCACCCCTATAGCCAACATCTTGGAAAACTCTTACATTATGCTGGCCCTGACCTTGTCAGCTACTCTGTAAAATTCCTATTTCACAGGCAGACTATCTCCAGTGTCCACATCACGAACGCACCAATTGGTGACACCTGGGGTCAGGGAGAACAGGGAGGCAAACTGACCCAATACTTGGCGACAGTCCCTCTGCTGTTCTGGGGTCAGGGTAGGCGAGAGGACCACATCATCCACTGACCCATCATGCTCTTTGGCTGCCAGGAGGTCAGGAAGAGGGTCACTTTCCTCTTCCATTCCAGCATCTGGAGCCAGGAGCATTGTCACGTCAGACCTCTCAAAGTGGGGTTTGAGGCAGTTCACATGCAAGACTCTCAGGGGCTGCCTGGGAGTCTTCAAGTTAACCAGGTAGGTCACTTCGCTCTTGCGCCCCACCACCTCATATGGCCCAGTCTACTTGTCTTGGAGTCACTGTGGGTCTAGTACAAATACAAGTTCAAATCCCACTGCTGACTAACAATGTTAGAACCGGGGGTCTCTAGTTGGCAGAGGTAGGTACCACTGTCCAAATAGGGACCCTTACTTCTAGTCAAGGTAAGGAGGAAACACTCTTAGATAACCTCTGCTAACCCTCTGTTAGCTTGGCACGAGCAGTCAAGGCTTATCAAAGGCAATATGTAAAGTATTTGTACCAACACTCACAGTAACACAGTGAAAACACCACAAACTGACCCCACAACAGTTTAGAAAAATAAAGGTATTTTAATCTAAACTACACAAGACCAAAACGACAAAAATACAACATACACAGATCAAGATTATGGTTTCAAAAGAGTTCTTAAGGTTGTGTTAAAATAATCCACAGTTGCGTCACGTTTTAGCCGACAGTACCTTTAGATGCGAAAAAAGTTCCAAGTGAAAGCTGTAGCGTTGAAAAGCAAGCGATGCGTCACTCCTGAGACCCTGGGGAGGTGATGCCGCAACTCCGCTGGTCGCAGCAGGCATGTTGCAGTGACTTCGGTATGTATGGGTAGGGATGCGATACCTTGCGTGGATTCCGGTGCACAGGTTTCAGTGGAAGTGGTTCGCAAAAGGTACGATGCGACGATCTCTGGGGCTGCGACGATCTCCTGTGCGGCGACGATGCGCAGCTCAGTGGCGATCTTCTCCTCTCATGGCCCCTGGATGCGATAGCTCTGAGATGACTCTCGCAGTCACCTGATGCGGTCCGCAAGCAAGCAGTGTGACGATCTCACCCAGTGACGACAGACTCTGCGATGATACTCGCAGCGATGGTAATCTTCCCGCACCGGACTGGTGCGTCCTGCAAATAAGGAATGCGACGACTCTGGCAGCGGCAACAGGCGCTGTGACGATCTCGACCCTCGCAGCGGCGGGAATTTCCTCGCACTGACGGGGATGCGCTCAGCAAGCGAGCGATGCGTGAAAACTTGCAGAAAGTCTTTAAAATCTTGGTTTCCAGCTTCCCAACACAGGTACAACTTCCAGAGGCACCACAACTGGCCCAAGCACTCTAGGAAGGACAGAACTCTCTCAGCAGAGTTCAGGGAAGCTGGGGGTGAAGTCCTTTTGTTCCTGGGACTTCTTAACAGGGAGCCAGCTCTTCTCGGGCCCTTAGCGATTCCTTCAAGCAAGGGGACACAGCAAAAGCAAAGTCCTTCCCCTCTCCTTGGCAGCAAAGCAACTGCAGGTCAGTCCAGCAAAACAACAGAAGGACAGTTTTCCTTCTTCAGTCTTACAGCTTTCTCCTTGGCAGAGGTTCCTTCTTGATTCCAGGATGATCTAATCTTCTGTAGTCAGGGGTCCTGTACTTATACCCCTAAAAGCCTTTGTTCCCTTTTTCCAGGAGGGATCTGAGCCCGGTCTGAACCAGTTCTGGGTGTTTCTTGAGCACTTTGTTTTTCTGGCTTCTCCTTTCCTTTCAGAGTGAGGGGCAGGGTTGTCAGCCACCCAGCAGGATGTGGAGCCAGCATTGTGGAAGGCAGGCACAGCTCTAGTCAGGCCCAGGTGCAACCCCCACCCACCAATCTAGATGCAGATGGAGCTATTCAGCCCAGGGATGGCACACTCACCCTCTGGTAGCCACCCAGCCCCTGCCACTCACAAACCAGACAGTCAATTCACTAACAGGGCAAGGCACACATAAAGGTCAGACAAGAGAACAGCCACTTTCTAAAAAGTGCTGTTCTTAAACACAGGATTTAAAAACCACCTTTCCTAAAAGATGTGTTATTAAATTCTGAGTTCAGGGATACCAGACTTTTATGTCCTACCTTGCTCCTATGGGAAGATATGCTAGTAGCCACTGTAGCCAGCATTCTCCGTGATAGCCTATGGGCTAGGTAGCCTTACTATAGTGAAAAACGAAAATGGCTGTCATTCACTACCAGAGCATGTCACCTGCACTAATACATGCTCTACCTTTCACATAAACTGCACCCTGCCCAAGGGGGTACCTTGGGCCTTCCATAGGGGTGACTAATGTGCACAGAAAGGGAAGGGTTAGGCCTGGTCAGTGGGGACTTTGACCAGGAGGACATGGCAGTTCACAGACTGCACACAGGCACTGCGTTGGCAGGCCTGAGACACCATTTTAGGGCTCCTCGTGTGGGAGGCACAATCAGTGCTGCAGGCCCACTCCTAGCATTTGTATCACCAGCCCTGGCACACTTAGTGCACTTTACTGGGGACTTCTAGGTGATACAAATATGCCAATCATGGATAACCAATTACAATCACAATTTGCACAGGGAGTACTTGCACTATGACACTGATCTGCAGTGGCAAAGTGCCCAAAGCATCTATACCAGCAAAAACGAAATCCAGCACTGCGTCGAAAATACAGGAGGCAGAGGCAAAAAGACAGGGGAAACCATGTCAAAGATGCCAGGTCTAACACACATGATCAAAAAATATCACCTTTAGCGGAGCTTCTATACCAACTCAATTTATGTGTACCTACAAACACTCGGCTACAGCCGCTGTCCTAGTACATAACTTGCAAGAAATAAATGGCCGGTGCTTTTATGAGGCAGCACCTTTACACTGTGAATTTTTGTTTAATTAGGAGAACAAAGAGCATATAAGCTAAAAATGTAAACTGTATTAATTACAGTGTTTTTTATATGGCTTAATTTGAAAGGAAACGTGCTGGGGCTATTATAAGACAGCAATTGTTTGCTGCAGCTGAGCGCCACAACCCACCAGTTTATATGTAGCATTGCGCGAACTCTGTTTATTTTGAGACGGAAATGTGCTGTGTAAAAAGACGACCATAGACCTGTTTTACCCCACCCTTGCTATTTACCAAACAATAACTACAAACATAGCGTTTTACTTAGCCTTTCCAACGAGTGCAAATGCATCTGTGCCCAGCTAGCTTGAATAAGTTAAACATGCATGAAGTGTTCTTTTAGGGACTGACAGCGCTTAGGAGAAAATACACATGACCAAAAAAGTACACCTAAAGTGGTGCTACGCTCCAACATAAAATTATGTGTACCTACAAAGACGTGACTACCGCCACTTTAATAGTGCCTAATTTGCAGAATATAAAGGTCCGGTTCTTTAATGAGCCAGCAGCTTTACACTGTGTGTGTTTTGTTTACCTGCTAACACAAAACTCACGAACAGTACAAATGGGGAGCAGGGGATAGTGTTTAAAGGTTAAACTTGCATATGTGTAAATTTTTAAAACATGTTTAAATGTGTAATGGTAATGTATAATCTCTAATTGTAGACGGAGCACTTAATATCTCTTTACACACGCAGAATATATATGGAGGAAACTGGCGTTATGCTATTTATTGTATTTCTGTCTAGCTATGAATATGTTGGTAAAGTCGCCTAGTCTAGTGCTTAATTTGTCTCAAATGGAGAGTCGGTGTTTTCAATAGACAGCACTATTACATTATGACGTTTTAGTGCAAACCAGCTTTTAAAGTCTGAATCTGCTTTCTAGCTCATAATTGTGGAAGAATAATTTTAGAAATATATACACAACATAAATAATTGAGAACTTAAATGCAACTCTATTTTTTTCATAATTATGGCTAAATATTTTGTGTTTTAAATTAGTTTATATTTAGAATTGTGCTATCCCTGCTTATTTTGTGATGGTAAAGTGCAGATGCTCTGATCTTGCAGCAGCTTTACCAAATCATTTTTGCAGTTTAGCCTGTGTAAAAAACATACATAGATGTTTTTTACCCCACACTTGATGCAACCTATTTGTATGGATGTATGACATTACAACGCATGCTTTTACCACGCATGCCTTTACATCGCAAGTTTTAAAACGCATGCTTTTACAACGCCTAGTGTTGAGGGGTGCTGGATAGTGAATAGTTTAATTTACTATTCCAACTCCAGTCCCCGGGGATAGTAGGGAAGGTGTTGGATAGTAAATTAAATGTATTCCCTATCCTAGAGCGCCCCCAGCGCAATGCGTTGTAATGGCATGCGCTGTAATAGTTGCGACGTAAAGGCTCTACGTGGTAAAAGTTGCGTTGTAAAGGATGTTCCCCCATTTGTATACATTTTTCTATATATGTGCCTCACCACTAATGTGTGTCTTACAACTCACACATGTATCCTCTTACAAACGTAGCTTTTAAGCCCACCTATATGTAATCCAAACGGCCATATGTGCTTTGTGTGTTCTTTTACATTCTTTTGTTTATGAGCGCATTTTACTTCACATATAATGCATATGTGTTCAGTTAGCTGCAGTTTATTTTACTCTTTGTCTATCAGTTAAAGTACATAGAAACGTGGGAGAATGACTATTCGCGTGTATATTAATTTTAAAGGCAACTTCCCACACAATGCACGTGGTCTAGGCAGCTGCAGTTACTTGTTGTTTAGTGGTGACTTTTGTTGCCTTAACGACTTTAGTATTCTGCTGTCATTGATTTGCATCCCACAGATGCTGCAGACAAATAGATTCCTATCTTTCTTGGGTGGCTTGTTTACGCTTAATTAACCCGGCTGGTTTCCTTTCTCAATTGTTGGGAATCTCATAGAAAGTCACACTTCAGCAGACTTTCAGGCGGCCTTTTTTTTCACAATACATGCGAATATTCATTACTTTATAGTAACCCAGTTACTAAAGCAACGTGCAAGATGTTTTATAAAAAAATTGTAGCCTATTTTTAGAAATACATTTTTTATTTATTTAACGCTACTAATTTTGGTTGCGTGTAGCTGCAAACATGTGGCTATAGTTGTTCTGTTAGATATGTATCTACTGCTGCATTCCTTGTTAGGTCTTGCTGAGTCAGCGCACATGCGCTGCTCGGAGAGACTTTAGTAGGTGACTTTTCAAAGTGCTGCTGGCTGACCTAGCGCTTGCGTTCACGCGCGAACCGCCAGCCTTCAGCGCCATCTGTCTTTCATTAGCACAACTCGGCTGCAAGTCTTTCGCTTTGATCGCGATTGCGATCACTAAGCTCCTTGAATCATACTTGTTTCATACCTTTCTCAGTAGCACATTGCAACCAAGGTTCATTCGCTCACCATCAAGTTACAATCCATTCAGAGTTAAGAAAGATTCAACGGTGCCCAGGATAAAACATTTATAGGATTTAATTCTCATTAAAGTGAGATTGCAAAAAGTGTGTAACAATAGCAAAATGCCAAGTGCACCATTATTCCTACTGGCATTGAGCCACTAGACCAACAGCATTTATCCCATTAACACACACGCTTTGTAAAAGAAATCTTCTCTTTGCTATTGAGGAAAATTTAATTTGTCTATTTCTAATAACAAACGCTGTGCTGTATTATTTTTCTCAGACTGCCAAGCGTACCTCTTATAATGCTATATATCACTGTAATATTCGAACGTTGCGTACTCTATTAATATGCGAATAAGTTTCACATAGGTTGAACGCTGCACACCTGCCAAACTAACATCTAACCGCGTCAAAGGCATGGTAGAATTATTAGTCATATTGTACCATGCAATTACTGATCCATAGTAATTAAGGAGCGTATGGGAACAATACCTATTATTAGTATCCTAACGTGTATTTAGGTCAACCAGGCTTCTTGGTGTTGACATGATTAAATACAGTGCCAGAGTGCTTCGGATATATTACTTAGTGAATACCCAAGTCTTTACACCGTATGCGCTGAACAGAATTCGGCATGGAATTCTACAACTTGTCTACTTCGTGCAGAAGGTTGATCCTTTCTTGTATAGCTGTCTAGAGAAGGGCGTCGAAACATTATGTGTAAAAAAATGGGGTGATTTAAGTCAGAAAGAGGGGCCTTATCAAGAACTTCCAGATTTATAACAGATGAACCAGGGTCTCTGGGAGTTGGCAAAAAAAAAAACGCACTAGAAATCGAAGCCCCAAGAAGTGCCTGTTCACATTAATAAAGTTTCCCACCAACCAATATGGCAGTGCCAAAAGAATTCAAGTTAAGCAGAACAGGTTCTGGGATATTTTCTGTCGGTCATCAGAAAGATCCAAAGTGCATATGTAAAAGAGGAAACTTTAAGTTTGAATAACGAATGAGGGAAGCTAGGCACACAATCTACTGTACCTGGAATGACAAGCCGAGCTTGCCGAAATGCCAAAGTATGAACCTGCATTTCAGTGGCGGCTGGTGACATTTGAAAGTGGTAGGGCGTAAAATTTTCGTTGGTGTGTACCACGGCGAGCGAGCATAGTGTGCAAGCCCTAACAACCTAAGAGCAATTGTGGAAAATCAATATTTACATAGAAAAACTGTGTCTGTAAAATCCGGTGACTGTCATAAACGCATCGTGACCACCTCTCTCTCTTTGCCCCATTCTACCCCCACTCACTCTCTATCTCTCACACACACACACGTTGGCACGCACGCACACTCACACACACGTCAGACTGTCGTGGCTCCAACAGTGCACATCACTGACCTAATGCAGCTCTCAGTGAGATTATACAACAGGGTTCCTAGCATGGCTCTAGAAATGCTCCCCATGTCCGAACTCTGGGATTCTGCTGCTTGTGTAAAGCTAGGAGTGAAACCAAGACCCCTCTCATGCTGCCCTGAGCAGCAACACAACAGTCCTGCTACCTAGCACTTCATCGCTCTATGCATAACATAACATTATTTCCAGAGGTGTGTGAAACCTCCTCGGGAGTACAGAGTCAGCCTTTGACACACTTGTGTGGTGAGAGGACACGGTCTGTGTGCAGCCGTCTGCGGGAAGCTGGCTCGGCCTCTGGTGCCATTGTGTGAAAAGTCCACACGTTTCTGACCAGGCCTAAAATTAAGCTAGATGCGTGTCTGCTTTCTGCGACAGTGGAATATTCAATTATTTGTTGGGTCTGGTGTAATTCCCTGTACTCCGAGCTTGTTAATGTCATTACAGAGCTGAAATAACGTGATTACGCTAAATGTGTGTTTATTCAATGAGCAAGGCTGCGGTCGCTTCACAGCGACTGCTGGCGGAATAATCATTTATTTTACAAGCATTCATTTAGTGCCCCTGCTTTTTCTCGTCTTCTCCACTCCCACTCACAGAAAAGGCGCCAACACATTGTCGGGGCAGCGGGGCTCTCTGAAATTCTGTCAGATGATATGCAGAAAAAAAAGGCTCCTTCACAGTAGAGCTACAGCTAATGACCACAGGTTCCACTAACTGAAAATGGCATACCTGCTGCTGTGCCGGCCATTTATGTTTTTTCTCTTGACGTGGTTCTCCGGAAGGCCTAATTTTTTTGACATTTGACCATGCAAATTCGAGGCCTGGTACATTATTCTGCATTTACATCCTCCCACTGTTGCTGTTTCAGATGTGCTACATGCTGCGGGAGCCGGCCTAATAGAGGCCCAGACCGAGGGAAAGTTAAATATAAATGTAACGGGAGCTTGAAAATGAGCACTCGAGTTTTTATTAATGCTTTCCTTTATTTGTAGTACAAAAGGGGGTGGTGATGAACGGAGCATCTGAATCAATCAAACACTCAAACCCAGTCAAAAGATCTGGGTTTAATCCATCACCGTTCTTTAGCCCACTCTGCCACCCCAGTTCAGACATGGCTATATGCAAATCAGTCTGACCCTGTGCCTCATGGGAACAGTACAGCCCGGACTGCCAAGCCATGTCTTCCCTGGACTGGAAACAAGCTTCCGAGGACCAGTTTCTGGCATTCCAGCCGTCTTCAGCCCGGCTTGCTTGAATCCAGTGGCAAAGTGAGCAAGGGACTCACATCTGAGTATACCCTGCCAAGCTTATGGCGGCCAAAAGCGGTACAAAAGGGGGTGGTGATGGACGGAGCATCTGAATCAATCAAACACTCAAACCCAGTCAAAAGATCTGGGTTTAATCCATCACCGTTCTTTAGCCCACTCTGCCACCCCAGTTCAGACATGGCTATATGCAAATCAGTCTGACCCTGTGCCTCATGGGAACAGTACAGCCCAAACTGCCAAGCCATGTCTTCCCTGGACCGGAAACAAGCTTCCGAGGACCGGTTTCTGGCATTCCAGCCGTCTTCAGCCCGGCTTGCTTGAATCCAGTGGCAAAGTGAGCAAGGGACTCACGTCTGAGTATACCCTGCCACACGTATGGCGGCCAAAAGCGGTACAAAAGGGGGTGGTGATGGACGGAGCATCTGAATCAATCAAACACTCACACCCAGTCAAAAGATTTGGGTTTAATCCATCACCGTTCTTTAGCCCACTCTGCCACCCCAGTTCAGACATGGCTATATGCAAATCAGTCTGACCCTGTGCCTCCTGGGAACAGTACAGCCCGAACTGCCAAGCTATGTCTTCCCTGGACCGGAAACAAGCTTCCGAGGACCGGTTTCTGGCATTCCAGCCGTCTTCAGCCCGGCTTGCTTGAATCCAGTGGCAAAGTGAGCAAGGGACTCACGTCTGAGTATACCCTGCCACACTTATGGCGGCCAAAAGTGGTACAAAAGGGGGTGGTGGTGGATGGAGCATCTGAATCAATCAAACACTCACACCCAGTCAAAAGATCTGGGTTTAATCCATCACCATTCTTTAGCCCACTCTGCCACCCCAGTTCAGACATGGCTATATGCAAATCAGTCTGACCCTGTGCCTCATGGGAACAGTACAGCCCGAACTGCCAAGCCATGTCTTTCCTGGACCGGAAACAAGCTTCCGAGGACCGGTTTCTGGCATTCCAGCCGTCTTCAGCCCGGCTTGCTTGAATCCAGTGGCAAAGTGAGCAAGGGACTCACGTCTGAGTACACCCTGCCACACTTATGGCGGCCAAAAGCTGTACAAAAGGGGGAGGTAATGGACAGAGCATCTGAATCAATCAAACACTCACACCCAGTCAAAAGATCTGGGTTTAATCCATCACCGTTCTTTAGCCCACTCTGCCACCCCAGTTCAGACATGGCTATATATAAATCAGTTGGTGTGTACCACGGCGAGCGAGCATAGTGTGCAAGCCCTAAAAACCTAAGAGCAATTGTGGAAAACCAATATTTACATAGAAAAACTTTGTCTGTAAAGTCCGGTGACTGTCATAAACGCATCGTGACCACCTCTCTCTCTCTTTGCCCCATTCTACCCCCACTCACTCTCTGTCTCTCACACACACACACGCTGGCACGCACGCACACTCACACACACGTCAGACTGTCGTGGCTCCAACAGTGCACATCACTGACCTAATGCAGCTCTCAGTAAGAATATATAACAGGGTTCCTAGCATGGCTCTAGAAATGCTCCCCAAGTCCGAACTCTGGGATTCTGCTGCTTGTGTAAAGCTAGGAGTGAAACCAAGACCCCTCTAATGCTGCCCTGAGCAGCAACACAACAGTCCTGCTACCTAGCACTTCATCGCTCTATGCATAACATAACATTATTTCCAGAGGTGTGTGAAACCTCCTCGGGAGTACAGAGTCAGCCTTTGACACACTTGTGTGGTGAGAGGACACGGCTCTGTGTGCAGCCGTCTGCGGGAAGCTGGCTCGGCCTCTGGTGCCCATGTGTGAAAAGTCCACACATTTCTGACCAGGCCTAAAATTAAGCTAGACGTGGGTCTGCGTTCTGCGACAGTGGAATATTCAATTATTTGTTGGGTCTGGTGTAATTCCCTGTACTCCGAGCTTGTTAATGTCATTACAGAGCTGAAATAACGTGATTACGCTAAATGTGTGTTTATTCCATGAGCAAGGCTGCGGTCGCTTCACAGCGACTGCTGGCGGAATAATCATTTATTTTACAAGCATTCATTTAGTGCCCCTGCTTTTTCTCGTCTTCTCCACTCCCACTCACAGAAAATGCGCCAACACATAAAGGCTCCTTCACAGTAGAGCTACAGCTAATGACCACAGCTTCCACTAACTGAAAATGGCATACCTGTTGCTGAGCCGGCCACTTATGTTTTTTCTGTTGACGTGGTTCTCCGGAAGGCCTAATTTTTTTTGACATTTGACCATGCAAATTCGAGGCCTGGTACATTATTCTGCATTTACATCCTCCCACTGTTGCTGTTTCAGATGTGCTACATGCTGCGGGAGCCGGCCTGATAGAGGCCCCAGACCGAGGAAAAGTTAAATATAAATGTAACGGGAACTTGAAAATGAGCACTCGAGTTTAAACGCGCAAAGCTATCTAGAAAACAAAGAGTTTAAAATCTGTTTTTATTTATGCTGTCCTTTATTTGTGCGCACCTTCCTCCGAAGAGCCTTTCCCGCATGTGTGAAGAGCCTATAAATATAATAAAATAAAACTTACCTTGGCTTCCGAAGTTCCCGCCTTTCTTAAGTCCCGACTTCCGAGACTTCAGACTCCTGCCGTCCTGGATTTTGAATTCGTCTGAGGGGGCTCTCATCAACAGGAAGGCTGCAGGCAGCCTCCCTCCCCACCATCGCAGCCAGCGCTATGATTGGTTCGGTCAGCTGCCAGAACCACGTCATTTCTCTCTATATGCTGCAGCAAGCAGCATACAGAGAGCACAGGGAGAGTGGGAGGTGGCAGGGGGGAGCGGCTTGCCCACTGTTGGTAATATTGTCTGTTTGGCAGCCTCTGAGGCTGCCCAAACAGACAGTATTAACAATAGTGGGCAAGCCGCTCCGCCCTGCCCTCGAGTACCACCGCCGACTCTAACTTCTGCTTTCTCACCGTGCGAGAAGGCAGAAACAAATGATAGTTATTACGATAATAACTACCATTTGTTTCTGCCTTCTCGCACGGCGAGAAAGCAGTGGGGCGGTGCCCAAACGCCCACATGGACGAGCCGTCCCTGCTGCATTTCTTCGCCAATTAAGGGCAGAGATCTCCACGCACACACACCACCAGACGGCAGTGCATGCTTCCACCAAGCGTACACACCACCAGCTGTAAAGGCACACTTTCACCAGGCACACACACCATCTGTCGTCAGTGCATGCTTTCACCGGACACAAACACCACCCTCCGTCAGTGCACACTTTCACCAGGCACAAACACCACCCGCCGTCAGTGCACACTTTCACCAGGCACACACACCATCAGTCGTCAGTGCACGCTTTCACTGGACACAAACACCACCATCCGTCAGTGCACACTTTGACCGGACACAAACACCACCAGCCGTCAGTGCAAGCTTCCACCAGGCACACAGCACCAGCCGTCAGTGCATGCTTTCACCAGGCACACACACCATAAGCCGTCAGTGCACGCTTTCACCAGGCACACACACCACCAGACATCAGTGCACGCTTCCACCAGGCACACACACCACCAGTCATCAGTGCACAATTTCTACAGGCACACACACCACCAGCCATCAGTGCACGCATCAATTGTTAACGCATTCACAATTAATTATTGTAGCAATTGCAGTATAGCGCACTTTACTTTTAAACATATTCATCTAAAGCGCAGCATGCCACCATTGCTACAAAAATAAATACACATTTTTTAGGCCTACAATTTATAGACTTTTGTTGCAATTGGTGTTGCAATATTTAGCAATACCAATAGCTCAAACTTAATTAATATGAGACCTATTGCATTGCAAATGCTTGTATCATTGTACTTTTCCTTTTTCCACTGGAAAAAATTCAGTGGGGCAGTGCTCCTTCGCCTTAGCGAAGGAGCCGCCACTGCCTCGCACCTATGCTGTAACCAGTAGCAGATGCACAACTTCAATATCAGGGCAACGGTCTCCATCACCTATAAGGCATCATAATAAAACCTGTGACACTGGAGGTACTGAATGCACTTCAATTCAGATATTGGGAATGGAGTACATTTTTAAGTTTAAATAGATGATTTTGCACCTGTGAGATGTAGTTAGGTCAGAGTGGCCAGCACATGTAGGTTACTGTTTACTGGGACCCTGAACACTAGTTTACACAACTGGGGTGGATACCACATGGCTGCATCTTCAACAGAACACCGCTCAAGTGGCTCATTTGTTCTTATTTAGGTAGGTTAACGCCAACAAGACTTTCTACATTCAGCGGGAACAAATCTTGCTAACACACATGTTTAATTGGGTGGGCCATAACAGTAAAGTGTCTTCACGAAAAGTGCGAAAAACCAACAGAACTGTTTTTCTTACCCAATGAACATTGGTTTTGGTGAAAATGCTGCTCTGAGGATTGCAGTGGAATCCACAACACACAAACAAAAGACAATTTATGGTGGAAGGTCCTTAGCATTACAACATATGCAACTCGCAGACACACCCAGCCCAAAAGGGAACCTTGAACAGTGTCAAAGGTTTCTGCTTTTCCGTGTATTCTTCACGTATGTACTGGGAAATCACAACGATTGCAAGTTGAAACAAAGATGCCATCCTGAACTGGAACAGTCAGAGCTTTCGACACATGGCTGATGGCAAAGGATGCGCCGCACCTCGTCAGCCGAAGGTGAGTCACTCCCTCCAAGCCTCGGGAGTGGTTGTTCCACAACCGAGTGTGAAGTCCAGGTAAGGAGCAGGTAACCAGGTCGTTGTGTCTCTCAGACACTTACTATCAGCTCTATGAACACGCTACTTCACTAGAAAGCCTGCGCCTCAACTCCACGACATGTTTGATATTGGCAGCAGGACAAAGAATCCCCCAGACAAATAAAAGATATGCATAGAAGAGGTGTTGCGCAAATGCTATCAAAGGTGTGGCTCTTGAACAAGAGGCAATAGGATCAGACTTGTCAATTCGACGCTCGGGAGAGGGATAAAGGCTCCTCCTAGAAGGAGTGTTGCATGCATGGAACTCGCTTCAACCTGAAGCCCTGAGTGTACGCTTGGAATGTAGCAACCACTGGCTTGGCTGTACTTGTAGGCTCTAGTGTGGTGTGGTATGGGGTATCCACTGGGCAACAGGGCATCACTCGCTGAGGGAAATCGGCATTCACAAACTGTAGCGCAGGGAAATAGTTGGTTCTTGTTTTTTTTCTTTTTAACAGAGGGTGGGAGGAGAAGATAGGGGGTTTGAGGACCTGGGGGACTGAAAGGGTCTCCCACAGATTGATGCTCTCCTGCACAGTCATCTGCAGCAGATGTGCCAGAACATACAGAAGAAGCCCACAACCAATATTTCAGCTCAGGAGAAAGGTTACAACTTCTGATAGCTTACCTTGACTCCATGTGCACAGCATGAGCCTTAAAAGGCACCAAGCAGCAAAAACAGCCAGACCAACATTGGACAGGCCGACGGAGCAATCGCGTGACCATATAGACTTCTAGATAAATTAACATCAACTGCATTGTAGCAGGCAAGGGTATGGGCAGATTAAGTGGGTTATCCAGGACTGACCAGAGTCTTGTTTGGTTGCAGCGATGTAACCAGAGACTGGGTAAGAATGCATCCATGTCGGGTTGGCGGATAAGCTCTGGTGCATTATGAGTGAAAGCCGGGATCATTGTGCAGTACCAAACTCATATTGGAGCCTTCTGTCAGTAAGCGTGCACCTCGACCCACAATTAAAAAATAAAATAAAGAAGGCTACTGTTATTACATGCGTTATGCCTTCTCCTTGCTTACAGTTTTAAGGAAGTCAGAAGCATCTTCGAGCAATGCCTGAAAAGGTCTGCCTCTGCACTTTCCGGGCAAGGGCATCTCAAAGATCGGCCAGCAGGAGGTCTGCCTACACAGAGCCATTCATGCTAAGTCAAAACTGCTCAAAAAATATTACACGACTATGGTGCAGGTACATACACCCGGTTTAGCTTGAACAGCGGTGCCACAGTGGCATATCAATCCTTTTGGCCTTTCCTTTGTCCCCACTCCCTATGTGAACACAATAGTGACAGTGCACTGGAGATGTTCATAGTTTCTCGATGATTTTTTACCCGAAAGTACAGTCTAGACTCTACTCATTTAATGATGCACCCTTCGTGCACCACACCCAGAGTCAAGGGTTGGTATGATCCAGAATGCGGCAGCGCGCCTTCTGTTGAACATGCCAAAAATACAGCACATTAGCCCTCATTTGAAGGACTTCACTGGTTGCCCATTAGGGAGAGGATAACATTTAAGGCCCTGATACTGGTACATGAGGCTCTGTATCAAATGGGCACTGTATACCTAAGAGCCAGATGTAGCTTTTAAACCCAACTAGACAGTTAAGCTCCACCAATAAACTACTAGCGGTAGTCCCAAAGTACCAGTGCCAAAGGTCTGGAGGCAGATCACTAACTTTTATTGGGTGCCTCAGTATGGAGCCAGCTCCAGATTGAGATGCATGCTCTTGGTTGGTAACTCATTGCTGTTCAGGAAGAAACTGAAAACCTGCCTTTTTGTGCAAATTTAACTTTCACCCCCCGCCTGACCTCACTATGTCTGCGCCGGGACACTCTTGGGAGTAGCTGCATGCATTATAAATTACCCATCATATCATATCATATTGTCCTCTTATACCAGGACCTGGTGAGACCGGCTGGTGGTGGCAGATATTTACAGGGTCACAATCCTGTTTATCACGGGACACCAGTCTCTCACTTAAAAAGCTGCTGTGTTGTGCGTGGGTGTCCAAAAGACACTTCACTGGGTGGACAGTTCATCAAGGGCAGTGTTTGGCGTTGCCCAAAATGATGGTTCGTATACAAGTCGCTTCAGCGGTCCTGGGCCTTTGACAACTTTTAAGTCCTTTGACAACTTTTAAGTCTTTCTACCCACGGAAGCTAGCGATGCATTCCAGAAAGCGTAAAGACGAAAACTGAGAAGTGCACACCATGATAAATGGAAGAGTGTTTGGACCCAAAAAAATATCTTCTGGATGGCCCAGGCTCCCTGGCAGTGGCCAGAGCCTTGGATAAAACCTGGCCCTTAGTAATTTGCCTGGACTTCATACGGACTGTGCGCCAGGCCAGAGCATTAATTTGTCAGGGACAGCCCTTGCTGGTGGTAGTCCCCCCAAACCACCCCCTACCCCCCCCACTAGGTCTTGCATTGGTATAGACAGCGGATTCTCCCCTCTTAGTGTGAAATGTCCCCTACCAGGGCAGGAGACCAAACAAGCATGCCAGGAATCCCAATGATCTGCTTTTTTCCCCCTTATTACACTTTAAAAAAACAGGTCCGGGATATAAAAAGATAGCACTGAACTGTCCCTTTACTGCAGACTGATAAAGCAAAGTAAGGAGACCAATGTCATGCACCCATACCTGCATAAGGATTAGCTCTATCGCTCGTCACTCCACCGAGGATAATCCCTCATCCTTCCAATACTTCAAAAGTGTCAAGAGAACGGAGACACCAACTTTCCAAGTCTGCTGTAAGATCTAGCCTTTGTAGAAAAACATGGTGCTAGCAATAACCGAAAAGTGAACAGGCTAACAGGACAAGCCGATCCTGGGGAAAAGAAGGCTGTCACATGCAGAGGGAGCCTTCTCTCTCACTTTTGCTTTTTACACATTTAGTTAGGTTTGTACAACAAGACAGAGACGATAAAAGTTTAGTTCCAGGGATCATCTAATATTAGGGTCTACTTGCACATGGGCCAAGCAGCTAACAAATAAATGATTCATCTTTTCATGGCACTGACTTGTGGTAAAATGAAAAAGTGTTAGTTGTGGAGGGTATTCCACATCGTGTTGGCTTTTAACCACAAGATTCATACGGCCACATGCATCATTGCACCCGTTTGCGATTCCTAAATTGCGAAAATTAAGGAATCGCAATTTAGAAATCGCAAACTGCAATGCATGAACAATTCGCATTTATTTTTGCGATTCGGTATTTTTCCTTAATTGCGATTCACAATTTGCGAATCGCAATTAAGGAAAACCCTTCCCATTGATTCCTATGGGCCAAAAGGCCCATAGGAATCAATGGGAAGGCATACACATTTTGCGATTTTCAAATTGCGATTCGCAAAATGTGATTGCAATTTCAAGGGTGCAGGGGGGGGTCCAAAGAACCCCTCCCTGCACCCCTGAAATGTAACTTTAAATGCAATTTACACACACACATGCCCCAAGGGCATGTGTGTGTGTAAATTAAAACTTTAAAAAATGCAATATGTGCATATTTGAAAGTTTTCGGTAAATTAGCATGAAGTTCAACTTCATGCTAATTTACCACTTCCAAATTGCGAATTCGCAATTAAAAAAGGATCATGCATTGCATTTAAGAAATCTTAAATTGCGATTTCTTAAATGCAATCGCAATTTTAGAAATCGCAACATGGTTGCGATTCCTAAAATTGCGAAATGCATGATGCAGTCCAAATTAGTAAATTGCATTCGCAAACGGCCGAAAATTGCGATTTGCACCGTTTACGAATGCAATTGACTTTGATGCATGTGGGCATTAGTGTTGATTGCTAAATCTATATTTGTAACTCTTTCAACCGAATTAGTATTTCGAACCCATACACTGCAGTAGCAGCAACATCTTATGTACACCTACCCCACATAGATGAATAATTGTGCCACAGCAATCTGTCTGTAATCTGCAGATCACTAGTTTGACAGGCCAGTTGCACTAAACCAGTCTTCCACCCAGGACTGATTAAAAACAAGCATTGGCATAGCCAATAGGTCTCGCTTTTGGGACCTTCTAAGTATTTAGTTATGCGGCACAATATCCTTGGTGCAACAACATTAACTGTTGCGTGGCTAAACACTTATAAGGTCCCAAAGGCGAGACCTATTGGCTAAGCCAATGCTTGTTTATTTTTTCTAAATGAGTTTTATATAGCGCGAACTTGACCCGAAGGTATCGGGTATCAGAGCGATTTACACGTCCACCAGTTGCGTTACATGAGGACACATTCTTTTTTGTTAGGCACGGAGAGATTAAGTGGTTTGCCCAGAATCACAGGATGTTGCGCGTCCCTGCCGAGACTCAGACCAGGTTCCCTAGCTCTGAGGTCGACCGCCCTAGCTTTTATGCCAACTCCTCTCCCCCGGCAGTGCATTGCTTTGTTACCTTGGTGCCAATCTGTTGTGTTAAATCCCCTCTTTACTCTCTGTCTTGAGGGTCCCTCACCTAGATCTTTGTATCTCCCTCTCCTCATTGTCATACCATTGCCTTCAGTTTCTGCTGCCTGTGCTGACCTTCAGCAGAGGGATAAACACCCTGCTTTATCTCACAGTTGTATTGCACAGCTCTGGAAATACATTACTTTTGAACACTGCAAACATGCCAGGCCAGCATCTGGAAGTTTTGCACTGCTATGGATAATTAGGGATCATCTTGGTCTTGCCACTGCCCTGCTAGATTTTGGTGTCTGTGTTTGTGAAGCTGATACCCTTCAGTGTCTACTTATGACATGACATAGGAAAAAGTAAACTTGTGGCAGTGCAGCTTTAATCCTACATAGTTTGAGGATACGTTTTTGTAACAGGAATCAGGGGCGTAACACAGGCCCCCGCAGCCCCCGCGGTGCGGTGGAGCCCAACGCTCCGGGGGGGGGCCCAATCTCACTGCCAGCGGAGGAAGACTGCTGCAAGCAAGGCAGCAAGCCTAGATTATATGGTGCGCACACGCCATGGAACGGTGACAGCCTCTGTTTGAATGTTGAGTAGCAGGGGTGTGGTAACACGGGCCCCCGTGGGGGGGCCCCATGCTCCAGAGGCCCCCTCACGGGCCCCCACACTCCAGCCTCACTCTCGGCAGAACCAGGTCTGTAGAATGCACGCGTACACCACGGACGGTGACGTGGTGGCTTCTCTATTTCATTATTAGTTATGGGGGTGTAGGCACAGGCACCCGCAGGGGGCCCCCACAATCCAGGGGCCCCCTCACTAGTCTCAGTAGAGGCAGATGCAGGCAGACCTATGGGCAGTGAGCACACACCACGTACGTGGTTGAAATGGTCCGTGGGCATGGCTGCGCGCAGTTGTTGTCTATGGGTCTGCGCGCCGCGGTGCCGCGTTCTTCGGGGTGGGGGCGGGGCTGGTGACGAATGCATGCAGTTTTGTCATGCTCATTGTGGGGTGCGCATGACTTTGGTACAGACTTCGAGGAGAGGTGCGGCCGCCGTTGTTGTACCGTGCTAGAGCAGGGATTGTTGGCCTCTGCCTGGCCCTGCCCTGGCGGCTGGCCTCACCCGGCAAGGCCCCGGTGTCGCCCTGTCTTCGGAGCTGCAGGCCAGCCCAGGCCTGGGGAGGTGAGGAGTGATGAGTGTTCGTGTTGGTTGTCCTGCTCTTGTTGATACAGGAACATGTTTTGTGCGACATTTGCTTCCACACGCGAAACTGTAAAATCGGATCCATGCCATCTTCATGGTTTGCGATTTGCTGGATCGTTCTAATGGATTGGGAGTTGGTATGGTTTTCAACGTTTCCCTGTGAGTGTTTGTGGGGCATCAAAACAGGGTGTTTTGGACGTGTTGTGGTCTCTGGCTGCGCTAGTGGAGGCATGTGTTCTGGGTGATGCATGTTCTGATGGTGACGCTGAACCATGGAATGCATGTTTGATGACGTTTTGAGCTGACACACAGTAGATGTGTGATGGAGCGAACCGGGAGGTGAGAGCACTGACTACATTTGGAGCACTGTTTTGGATTCGTAGGAAGGATGAGCTGATCGCATGCATTGTGCTGCAGGTTGTTTTCCATCTGCTTCTTTTTTGGGCCTCTCCTGCAGATACTTCTAGTGGCAGCACTGAAGAGGCAGGCTCACAGGCTTCTTAGCGGGTAGCAAGGTGCACTTTGTTTCCCTATTCCGACTTCTGATGTTGTAGCTTTTGCATTCAGGTGGTGCTTTGCCTGCATGGTCTACATTGCAGTCATGTGTAGTCCAGTCAGGGGGCGTGGGGAAACTAGAATGTACATCATGGACCTATGGAGAGAAGCAGTGAGGTGCTTTGTGTGCGTGGACCAGGAACAGGGGTGAACAGAGAAAGTCATTGTTGTAAAGAGACGAGGTAGACAAAGGTTTGTAGGTTCAAGATGTGATTTAATCTTCTTAGAGGAACAGCTTGACATCCACAAGGACTGGCAACAAGCGCAGTCCAGCACCAACTGACCAACATGGAACTTCCAATAGGGAAGCTAGGTAAAGCATTCTAAATTCTAAGAAACCTGTGTGCTGGGAAGCACACAGGTGGCATACAACACACCTCCCCCCATTGAATAAAAAAAAACAAGAATAAAAAAAAACTAAGAACAAACATAATCTTTCATTCTTACAGGTGGATGAGAAACACGTGAACTTCTTCTAATTACACAATCAGAAGAACCCTGGACAAAATCATCTTGAACAACGGGATTGTCACCAAAATCACCACAATGACCTAAGACTTCTGAAACACCATCAGAGTTGTCAAAATTCGGTGAATCAAGAGTGGTGGTCACAGGTTCATTAGGATAAAGAGAATCATTAGGTAAAACATTTTGAGCATCTTGCAAAGAAGAAAAATTATCCAAAAAGTTCTGATCATCATTAACATCACACAAATGGGGAGAAATTCTCCTAGAGTTAAGGAATAATTTGTCAGATCTAACAATAGATACCCGTCTAAAATTCCAGATCTTCCCCCCTTCAACACGTACAGCTTTACTGAAAACTTCGGTTACTTTGACAGGATCCGACCACTTAGCACAGCCTCTCGAGAAAGAATTTCCAAGTTTCACACAAACCAAATCACCAATTCTAACCTTGTAGCTAGAGACCTTCTTGTTCGCACATCTGCCCATTTTTTCCTGATAAGTCTTCACACGTTCTTTCACCTTCGTAAAATCAGGACCAGAAACAACAGACTTATTAGGTTTCAACCAACAGGGCAACAATTTAGAACCGGCTTTGTGACCCCTCAATAATTCAAAAGGAGAACAACCAGTTACAGAATTAGGAGAAATCCGATAGGTAAGTAAGGTAGCACGTAAAGCTTTCCTCCAATCCAAATTGTTCTTGACAGCTAACTGAATTGACTCCTTAACCACCCTGTTAAAACGCTCAGTTTGACCATTGGCCTGGGGATTATAATTCGAGACCCTCTTATGAGTAATCCCATGTTCTCTAAAAAACACTTCAATCTCCCTGCTTGTAAACTGTGTGCCACTATCAGAAATAATCTCAGAAGGAAGACCCTCACGACTGAAGATGTTACTCAGAAAATCAATGACTTGGCTAGAAGTAATCTTATCAACAATTTTTACCTCTGGCCATTTCGAGAAATAGTCAATTAAGACCAAACCATAAAGTTCCCTACAGCCATGCAAATTCAAAGGGCCAATAATGTCAATCCCTAATCTACTCCAAGGACCCTCAGCATACTCAATAGGAGTGACAGAATTGGAAAGAGGTTTAACAGCCTTATCAATATTAGAGCAACAGGGACAGTTCCTAACCCATCTGTCAACAACAGCGTCCATTGAGGGCCACCAATAGTACTCTCGCAAACGCCTCTTAATAGTAGACATACCCATGTGGCCTTCATGAGAAATGCTAATCAAATTTTCCCTGACCGAAAAAGGAAGAATAATCTTGTCACCTCTGGAGACAATATTGTGAAAACACATAAGTTCGTCACTGACCTTAAAGAAAGAACTCAAATCACCCGAAAGTTTCCTTTCCTCAGGCCATCCACACTTAAGATAAGTATCCACGAGACAGAGAGTGTCATCTTCCAACATGGCTTTTTACCCAAACATCCTCTGAAATAGCACTCAAATCATTCATATTGATATCTTTCAAGGTGTAAGCTACATCACATTCTTCAGAGGGTTCATTGTCCAGATGAGGCAAAGCCAACCTAGACATGCAGTCAGCATGCACATTAAGTCTGCCAGGAATATACTCAACAGAACATTGATACTCTTGTAGCTTGGCAGCTAATCTGGCCAAGCGAGCTGTTAAAATCCTACCACCACCCGCAGCTAGCATATTAACAAGGGGTTTGTGGTCAGTTCTGAGAACGAAGTTTGGTACCCCATAAGAACTGCCTAAAATGCTGAGCAGCCCAAGTACATGCCAGCAATTCTTTTTCAATAGTTGAGTAATTGTACTCAGCACCCTTCAACGTTCTAGAAGCGTACAAAACAATACACTCTTCACCAACACCTCTCTGGAGAAGAACAGCTCCTAAGCCAGTGTTGCTGGCGTCAACAGCAACAATGCATTCCTTACCCACAATGAATGGTTTAAATTTCCTTCTTTAAGTCATCAAATTGCAATTGTTGCTCATTACCCCAGGAAAATTTAGCATTTTTTTTCAATAAAACAAGTCATCAAATTGCCGGTGCAATCAAGGCATGGTAATAAAGGAAAACGGCCGCTGGTGCTATCAAGGCACAAGTAAAGCAAATATAAAATACCTTACTCTTGAAAAGATACGAAGTGAGCGCTGTATCCTCTATAGATCCAGTTTCATGGAACAATGCTCACATCCTCGTCGCCAATGTGTTGTAAAGAGACGAGGTAGACAAAGGTTTGTAGGTTCAAGATGTGATTTAATCTTCTTAGAGGAACAGCTTGACATCCACAAGGACTGGCAACAAGCGCAGTCCAGCACCAACTGACCAACATGGAACTTCCAACAGGGAAGCTAGGTAAAACATTCTAAATTCTAAGAAACCTGTGTGCTGGGAAGCACACAGGTGGCATACAACAGTCATGTAATCCTTATGGCACCATGAACAATGCAGAGATGGTTCCAAATTAGTAAAACGGTGCCACATCGGTCTGAAAGGAAATTGGTGGCATGGGCAGTGTCTGTCCATCTTTGTAGGAGGAGGAATGCTTCCAAGTACTGTGCAGATGCGGCCTCCTGGGTGAGGAGATGAGTGGGAGAGCAGTCACGATTGACAGTCTTGAGCGGAGTTTGCATTGTCCTGGGGGGTCCCATTTTGGCCTACTCCTGCCATGGTGAAGGAGGTCAGCATTTTGAGAGGAGATTCCGGCCTTGAACATCTCATGCTCTGGAGGGCTGTCGGAGAAAGAGATGGATATGTCGGACCAGCCCTGGATGGGTGGAGGGTTGGATGGATGAGTGAGTGAGGGATGGATGGATGAATGAATGGGTGGATGGATGAGTGAGGTGATGGATTGATGAGTTGATGTGTTAAGGGGTGAGTGGATGGATAGATGAGTGAAAGGGTGGATGTGGGGATGGATGAGTGAAGGAGTGAAGGGATAGATGGATGAGAAGGGGGATGGATGAGTGATGGGGTGGGTGGGTGGATGGGTGGAAGGAGGGATGACTGGGTGGAGGGGTATGATGGGGAGAGAGAGGGAGGATGGATGGATGACTGGGGGGTGAATTGGTGGAGGGATATGAGAGTGGGTGGGGGGTGGCTGGATGGCTGGATGGATGAGTGAATGGCTGGATGGATGAGTGGATGGATGGGTGGAAGAGTAGATGGATGGGTGTGGAGATGGATGGGGTGAAAGGGTGGATGAATGGATGGTGAATGGATGGGTGAGGGGTGGATGGAGGGATGGATGAATGAAATGGTGGATGTAGGGATGCATGATGGACGGGTTTCTGGATGGTTGAGTATGTTTGGATGTGGATGTGCTTACTTGTATGCTGTTGCACGGCCTCCTCTGATGTGTCTGTGGAGCGTGCCTTTTGTCCCGAGGTTGCGTCCTGAGTTTTGGCCTCCTGTCCTGAATTTTGACCCGTGGTGGGGCAAGGTGGTGGGTGGTGGGCTGGGACACCGGGGAGGGCCCCCTCTATGTGCTTTGCAGGGGGGCCCCCTCAAGTTTCGTTACTCCACTGACTGGGATGTTGGACATAGAAGGCATTTTCTGAACATACATGACTAGAAGGGAGTAGTAAAGGAAAGTAAAGGAATCACCAACTAAAGCATACACTTTTAAACGGTGCAGTGAAAACCAAAAGTACTCTAGGGTAAGAAGCAACATAGGTACACTGTTGTTTAGTTTTGAAGTTAATTCAGTAGTCCTATGATGTGCAAGTAGTCCACACTTGTTGTATATTCCATGCTCCATGTAAATATATATTTTTTATACAATAAAAAATTACAGAAAAAAAAAAAGAATGATAATTTTCTTCCTAGGCCTACTTTTTATGTAAAAACATTATTGAGTTTTCATTTTCAATCATGGTAAAACAAAACAGAAAATAAACAGGCACGTTCTTGGCTGACAGTATCCATAAAACATAAACGGTGCTACAGAACATTAGTTTGATTTCAAATTTGTCTCTCATTGTTGATCAGCTAGGAATTAAAAGAACCCCCACGTCAGGGCATGTGTGGGTAAGCATATGTCTCTTCATATATTGTGGGCTTCCCTGCATTTGTGGCATTCATGTATTGGTATTCCCATCAAATGTCTCAAATATGTGTGCTTGTGGGGGGTATTCCCTATCCTTGTAAAAAAATAAATCAAAAAATTGAACAGCAATCAATCATTCTGGCCCACTCTTGGGGTAAAGAGGGGAAGTTCATCTCTCCACTTTCGGCAGTATCCCTCTCTGCAATTAAGCAGCCCACTCATTGTGCAGATGCTCCTGATGCTTCCCGTAGTCCCAGGAGAGCAATTCTGACTGTAAGGCTAATGTGTTGTTCCACTGCTTTGGTCTTTCATCAGCTTTAAACGTTTAGACTCCCGGACCATGGGAGGGTTGAGGGTAGCTTTTGTGCCTATTAGTGTCGAAGCCTCCATGCTAAACAACAGTAGATATTACAGCACCCAGCATAATGTGCTGCATCGCTAAATATTTATAAGGTCCCAAAGGCGAGACCGATTGCAGTGCAAATGCTTATTAACCTTTGGAGTATAAAGGCTGGATCTACAGATGAAGCCTATGGATGGTACAGAAGAGACATGACAAGGGGAAAAACGCCCTTCTACTTTTTCGGGAAACTTTTATTTATGTATTTTCTTTTATTTATTTCACCCATTTTTTCACAAAACTCAAAACATTTCGATGAGAAATGCAATAGTAGCAGGACGTACAACATCTAGCAGTTTTGGGTGGCTGCACAGCGATGTGGGTGGGTTAAAATGGCAGCAATACTTGATATCACATTCATTAATCATGATATTACATACATTTGTCACATAGTTACAGTGACAGGGCTGCATGGAGAAGCAATTGGTTTTAATTCTTGTAAAATGAGGTGTTCCTCGGGAGCAGATCTGAGTGTTGCCAGCAGAGAGATTAAGGACATGTCAGCCAGAAGATTGTTCCAGTATAGTTACCCGTAAATGTAGTGCTTTAAATGGGCTGGTACTGAGTACCGGCACTTCCACATTTTCCAACCCCACGGTGCCAGCACTTTTCTAATTAGTCAGGGAGAGTACCTGTACCCTGATTGATGGCACTGCAGGCTCAGGGTCCGTATCCCCTCCAACACAGGACAGGTGCCGCTCTGCTTCCGGATCTCGCAATAACACTGAGCCATGAAGTCGACTTTTGCAGAGGCGCTGGTGAAGTCCTAAGGCGCCCCTTTGCATGTCCTCACACTGCAGGTGTTTGAGAGGGCTTGCGTGACGCTGTAATTAACAGAGCCGGGTCTAGCCAGACCTTGCACTGTTGTTTGGGTGTATAACGACTTTTCAGCTGGAAATGCTTTAACCCCCACCCCTCTCCAACCACCTCCCTCGCCGTCAGGTGCATGAAATAGCCTGGGCTGGTGCTGCACTGGCCACACTTAAGCGAGTGGCAATTCAACACAATCCTCTACCTGCCCCAAAGCCGGTTTTTCTTTTCATGTTTGTTTTTTTCAGCGCAGGGAATGCTGCAGCACTCCAGAAAGGAGCTCGCATGATAACTGGCAATGGATCTGGCTGGGGGGAAACCGAGATGATGAACCTAGCAGGAAGGGGAGGGAGGGATGTAAAAAGGTGAGGTGACAGCTGAAGTTAGAATTGGCACTTTTTTCAGTTAAAAGTACCAGATATTTGTTCAGTCCTGAAATCGGGGCTTAAAAATGGCATTTTAACACAAATTAGTGCAGAGTTCAAAATCTGTTGTATTTCTTGTTAAAATATGTATATATTTATTCACTGAAAAAACCATAGGTTTAACACTCGTTATAGTACGGAATTAGCATTTAAAAAACCTTTGAAATTCACTGAAAAATCCATAGGCTTAACACTAGTTATAGTAGCTGGACATTTTACTCATACAAAACCATTGAAATTCCCATGTTATAGTTAGTTGGACTCACTATAACTTGCGCGCCCGCAATGCACTGCTGATGACGTCACATATTACATCATTCATGACATGGTCAGTGACATCACTGATGACATCATCAGCAGTGGATTGCGGGCGCGCGAGTTATAGTGAGTCCAACTAACTGTAACGTGGGAATTTCAATGGTTTTGTAAGAGTAAAATGTCCAGCAAACTATAACTGGTGTTAAACCTATGGTTTTTTCAGTGAATTTCAAAGGTTTTTTAAATGCTAATTCCTAACTATAACGAGTGTTAAACCTATGTTTTTTTCAGTGAATTTCAAAGGTTTTTTAAAAGCTAATTCCTTACTATAACGAGTTTGTAACCTACGATTTTTAAAGTGAATTATATATTTTTTTAATAGTTGTTTTTTATAACTATTAATTATAATATTTTTTATAAAATTATTATTTTGTATTTTGTTCTAAAATAAATTTTTCAAAGTATTTTTCCATTTTCTTTTTTTTTTACCATATTACCTCGGAGCGCTCTGGGTGCGCGCACCAGTAAACGCACCCGTACACGTAGCGAGAGCGCTATTCCCACGTGTGAAAAAATATATAATTATGTATTTATTTAAAGTAAATAATAATGCAAGACATTCAGTGGCATACTCATAAAAGTACTAATTTTCATTTTTAATAACCATATTTCACCTTTAAACGCATTTCCTAAAATCTAACAAAACGTCATTCAGGCGCGCCGCGTAAGCCCCCCCGGAAGCGCCTATGTACGTGCCGCGTAAGCGCCCCCGGAAGCGCTCCGGAGCGCGTAGCGTAAGAGTGTCAAGTCATGTGACCTTAAAATAACACTTTTCATTGGTTGTGAACAGTTTTTTTTACAACTAATGAAAACCCCACCCATTTCATTCACTACCTCTTTCACTTTGGAGAGAGCAAGACCTATTCCCTTCTTTTCTTCAATTCTTTGCCAAAAGTGAAGCAGCACTTCATCTGGAAGTTTTTTAGCATTCCAGAAGGGGAGAAGAAGGTAAATGCTCCTAAGGTGGAATGTAAGATCTGCCACACTATTCTGTCTTGTGGTGACCCCAGAAAAAAATACAGCTTTGGGAACTCCACCATGATCAAGCAATTAATCAATCAATCAATCAAACACTTGTATAGCGCGCTACTCACCCGGGAGGGTCTCAAGGCGCTTGGGGGAAGGGGGCCGCTACTGCTCGAACAGCCAGGTCTTGAGTTGTCTCCTGAAGGCGAGGTGGTCCTGGGTCAGCCAAAGGTGGATGGGGAGGGAGTTCCATGTCTTGGCCGCCAGGTAGGAGAAGGATCTGCCTCCGGCGGTGGCTCTTCGGATGCGTGGTACGGCGGCGAGGGCGAGGCTGGCGGACCGTAGCTGGCGGGTGGGCGTGTGGAAGGTCAGGCGGTCGTTGAGGTACTTGGGTCCTAGGTTGTGGAGAGACTTGTGTGCGTGGATGAGGAGCCTGAAGGTGATCCTCTTGTTGACCGGGAGCCAGTGCAGGTTCCTCAGGTGGCTGGAGATGTGGCTGCGTCAAGGGATGTCCTGGATGAGTCGGGCTGAGGCGTTCTGGATGCGTTGTAGTCTTTTCTGTAACTTGGCTGTGGTTCCGGCGTAGAGGGTGTTTCTGTAGTCCAGCCGGCTGGTTACGAGGACCTGGGTGACCGTCTTCCTGGTTTCGATCGGGATCCATCGGAAGATCTTGCAGAGCATGCGGAGGGTGTGAAAGCAAGAAGAGGAGACGGCGTTGACTTGTCTGGTCATCGAGGGGGAGGAGTCCAGGGTGAAGCCCAGGTTTCGTGCGTGGTCTGTCGGCTTGGGGGCGGTGCCCAGGGCTGGGGGCCACCAGGAGTCGTCCCAGGCGGAGGGTGATGGTCCAAGGATGAGGACTTCCGTCTTGTCTGAGTTCAGTTTCAAGCGGCTGTTCTTCATCCACTCGGCGACGTCTTTCATCCCTTTGTGGAGGCTGGTTCTAACGGTGTCGGGGTCTCTGGTGAGTGAGAGGATCAGCTGGGTGTCGTCGGCGTAGGAGATGATGTTGAGGTTGTGTTGGCGTGCGATGGCTGCGAGAGGTCTCATGTAGATGTTGAAGAGGGTGGGGCTGAGTGATGATCCTTGCGGGACGCCGCAGATGACTTCGGTGGCCTCGGAGCGAAATGGGGGGAGGCGGACTCTCTGTGTTCTTCCAGCGAGGAACGAGGTAATCCACTTCAGTGCCTTCTCTTGGATGCCCGTGTTGCTGAGGCGTTGGACTAGGGTGCGGTGACAGACCGTGTCGAACGCGTCGGAGAGGTCCAGGAGAAGGAGTGCCGCTGTTTCCCCGTTGTCGAGAAGGGCTCGGATGTCGTCGGTGGCTGCGATGAGGGCGGTCTCGGTGCTGTGGTTGGCTCTGAAACCGGACTGCGAGGGGTCGAGGGATCCATTCATCTCGAGGAAGGCGGCAAGCTGTCTGTTGGCGATCTTCTCAATGACTTTGGCAGGAAAAGGGAGGAGCGAGATGGGGCGGAAGTTTTTGAGGTCAGTGGGGTCCGCTGTTGGTTTCTTCAGTAGGGCGCTGAGCTCGGCGTGCTTCCAGCTCTCCGGGAAGGTGGCGGTGTCGAAGGAGGTGTTGATGACGTCTCAGAGTTGGGGTGCGATGGTGGAGTCGGCCTTGTTGAAGACGTGGTGGGGGCAGGGGTCAGTCGGAGATCCGGAGTGGATGGTGTTCATCGTGCGGGCTGTGTCTTCGGTGGTCACTGCGGTCCAGGTGCGAAGGGTCGTGGCGGGGTGTGTTGGTTCGACGGTAGGGTGCGAGGATGGTGTGCGGAAGCTGTTGTGGATGTCGGCATGTACAAAGAAGGCACCCCCAGAACTATGCCCGGGAGAGTGTCAGGGACCTGGCACGGAATGCACCGACAGATGGCGCCTCGACTTCCACCGGAGGAGCAACATCATCGGGGAGAGGAAGTGCAGTCGAGCTGATACCAAACATTCAGCCTGTTTTTACTAACATTACCATTAGGTGTAAGCAGTGTAACAAACTGCTTTGTTATGGGGAGCAGAGTATCCTACTAATTGTTCAAAAAAGAGAAGAACACCGCTGCCCTCCCCAGCCCTAATTTTTCCCCTTTTTTTTGCTCCTGTTGAGCAGTTTGGCATTCCCTACTTTTTTTTTGTTCTGGAAAAAAAAAAAATTTAAAAACGTTCAGAAAAAGTAAAAAAAATAAATACAACTAAAAAAGAAGAAAAAAACAGTTCTTTTTAGAGCTACCCTACATCTAAGCAATCCAAATTCTTATTTTACACAATTTTCTTTCACTGTTTTTCCCTGTGGTACGCTCTGGGTGCGCGTACCGGTGAGCATACATGGGAACGCACCCTGCACTTACCCCGCGAAAATTGCAAAAAAAAACGTTTTTTTGCCCTTCAGGGTCCTTCTAGGCCCCCCTCAGAAAACCTAGGGGGTCAGGGGGTGTGTACCCTGCCCCCTTTTAATCATTTCCCCCCTTTTATTTTCACCTCTTGTGTCTCGATTCTACCGAGACACAAGATGGCGAACTCTCCGGACTGTTTAGAATGTCGACAGCCAATCAGCTTTCCGCTCGCGCACTCCCGTAGCGCCGGGTGAAGTTAATTTTCAAAAAAACCACTGGAGCAAATTTCACCAAACATAGCAAAGGCACATCTGCGTACCAGTCCCTACAATTTTGCAAAGTTTGGCGTAATTCCGTTCAGCGGTTCAGGCTGTAGCCTTGTCAATTCGTCCTAAGGAAATTAACATGGGGAAAACACGTTTTGGGACCCCCCCCTTTTTTCTCAGCCCCCACTTCACAAATCCCCCCGAAACTTTCAGGGAAGGAGCGGAGCGGAGCTGGCCTAAAGTTTGGAAAATTACACGCAAATTCCTCAACCGGCGCCAAAGTTATTCCCAATAGAATGTTGCTGATTTCCTATGGTAGCTAGGTCCTAACTATAACTACCTACTGGCGACCGCCAGTAGGTAATATATACATATATATATATATATATATATATATATATATATATATATATATATACACACACACATATATATATGTATACATAAATACTTTTGCACTTTTAAAGTGATTGAATGATTTATGCTTTTATTTACTGTTATATATCATAAGCATCATCATGGCTTCCCCTTAGCCCCGCCCCAGCCCCGCCCACTCGACACACCTCTAGCTCATTTCAATGAGTACCTGCACTTATTTTTTCCCATTTAAAGCACTGCGTAAATGAATATAGGGAACCTCGATTTCGCATATGAAAAGTCGGCTGTGGCTAGGTGGTTTCTGTTTGCTAGTTATAGGTCAGGAGTAGACACGTGACAACTAAGGACTGAGGCTTATAGAGAGGTAGTTTATGAAGGGATCATGCATTTGAAATTAAAACTATTTCTTGATACTTGGTTCACGTTGTGGAGTAGGGAAAGCCTTGCTAATGGCAGTTGGTATTGGTGGTGGTAGTTTTAGTTCTTCGAGCTTCACTATGGGGCTGATTTACTGTGTTTTGGGGCAACACATTTCAGCAACCAAAGAAACAAGCATTGGCATAGCCAATAGTTCTCGACCTTTGGGACCTTATAAGTGTTTAGCCATGCAACGGTCGGTGTTGTTACACCAAGGATATTGTGCTGCATAACTAAATACTTATAAGGTCCCAAAAGCGAGAACTATTTGCTATGCCAATGCTTGTTTGTTTAGCAAAAGTATGTGAGCATTTAGCTTTAAAATGCACTATTTAATCCCATGTTCTTCACTTCACTTACTCACTGCAACTCGGTGCAGTGCAAGCATTGCACCTCACCCCTTTCAAAGATCTTCCTCTGCCACTGCACTAGGGCACCTGCAAGGAGACCAATGTTGTTTGGGGAATTTGGGGAAAGAGAAGGAACACCATTCAAGTCCCATAAAGCATATAGCGATGTGTCAAATGAATCACAGAATCAAGTATGCTCTGGATTTTCCAATCAAATGTGTCTGCCTTCTGGGGAGCTTGTCTTTTCCAGCAAATTGCGGATACCAGGGGGTGTGACTAACATTTCTGCCTACAACTGTTGTTAGACAATGGAGAAAGTGAGAGTGGAAAAAATCATTTGCACAACCAATCACTTAACCTTCACAATTGTCCAAAGAAGCACCTACACATTATGAAATGCTAGTACTGACCAAATATTTCTATTATAAAAGCTACAAAATCTGTCTTGGGTTAACAAATATCCATCTTTATGTCTTTAATAATATAGTACAGAATGCAAGGAATGCACTGCTGAAGTTCAGTGGCAGCAACTTCAAAATGGATTGAGCATTTCTAGTTAATTTGCCAAAATACTACGCTCAGATAATGTGCTTTCTTGTATCAATTTACACATAGAAAACGAATGTGTCCTCAAACGAACTTCTGTCCAAAAATGACCAGAATTTTGAGTCATTCCTATTTTTAATACAGGAAACAACATCATTCAAGTTAGAGCGATTCCAATCTGGAGCCTTCTGTCCTAAATAAAGGCATCCAAATAAAGGCTATACAAATCCAAATTACATTTACATTTACATCTTGAAAACCAGGGATCAAAGTTTATATGTGGGAGACTGGTAGTTACATAGGATTGTTTAAGATTATGATTACAGCCAGCAAAATCATACACTGCATACGCATTGTTTGCATTCGTTTTGCAATAAAAACTACCTAAAACCTATGGTGAGAGTCCTTCATAGACTGTCAAGGGGAGCCTTCCCTATAGATTAGACGAAATCCCAGCCTATATTCAATTTATAGAATTATTTGAAACCCACTCCTGCAGGTACATTGTTTTCGCAAGGTGGATAAATGCCTTACCTAGGAACTTTCTCTGTTCAAATAAAAGGTAAATGATTATTATTTCCGCTCTGAGCCTAACAAGCATACAGAGATAAAGCCAAGAAGTCTAACTTTTTGCCATGTACATGGAGAACTTTATTTAAATGCTTAAGGGAGAAGGAAGCAACATATATGGGCTTATGCATGTTGACATTGTTATAACTGAAGCACTGGGTTCATCGTTAAGTATGTTTTTATTGTAACCAGTAATGCGATACCTGTGAAAATGTACAGACATACATATAAATTGAGTAAAAATAAAACATGAATATGTACAAATACGTACGAAGGATATTCAGGAATTGTCGCGTTGTACATTAAAAGCTGTTTGCTTACTTATGCTAATGCTCAATTCACACACATACAAGGAATCTGGTACTGTTGCTGAACATTGTGCACCAGTTCTGAGACCATGAAAAAGCAGGCTCGTGGCGTGGCCCACAGTCATGGGCATGTGGACCAAATCCTCTCAGGCTCCGCTCTCCAATGCACTTATTTGTCACATGCAGGCATGTAGGAGACACTAAATGTGTCAAAACCGAGAGGACTTGTGGCGGGGGCATTAAGGGCGGCTCTGATATCTGGGACTACTTGTCTGAATTAACAGCAGCCTCAACAAAGAGGAGACTTGGACGATATCTGTGACCCGTCGATGATCGCCGCGGTTGAGGTGCTGGGGGGGTGGGGGAGGGTGGACTGAAGACACCCACGGAGACTGAAGAGCACCGCATACGCAATTGCCTGACCCCAACATGGCATGGCACCAACCATGAGACTGATCTACGGGCTCCTGAGGAGGTGAGACACAGGAGCCCGGACCTTTCTAGGCTTGCGCTGTGACGTTTGCGGCTCAGTCTTTGCCAGTCTCCACCCCTCAGTAATAATAAGAGGCCACAAACCCTCCGGGCTTCATTTAATCATCAGATTCCTCGCTTGGGGGAAAATATCCCGGTTTCCACTGAGTTTGACCCGATGGAAGTTGTCTCAAGATGGAACAGCAGGGGTGCCAACAGGTGTGCCACTTCGCACTCCTCCTTCCACCCTTGATTGGGGTAAATTTCCTCCAGAGATGAAAATTTCTTGACCCTTAATCCTTACCCCAATACCTTTAAAAAGGTCTCAGTGGATCTTAGGAGCTTTGGGACCCCTGGCCCAAACGTCTGTTCACTCCATCGAAAGCGGTTCAATTAAAACAACAAAGCAGACTCCCTGGCCTTCTCTCAATCGTTGGAGGGTCAGTGACAAGGGCAGTATCTTGCCCCAGGGGTCACAGTTGGACCTGAGCCCAGGTTCACATATTGGACTGGATGCTGATCCTCAGCAGAAGACTCCTGATGTCATGAGAAGATTCAGGCACAGTGCTTGGCTTCAACATCAAACGACTCAAAGCCAGGGGTCGAAGTGGGGGAAATAGTTGGGTAAATGTGGGCGGAAACTCCGAGGGCGGGGATAACTCAAGGATTAGATCAGTGGGCGGAGTCAGAGTTGTGGCCAGAATGTGCCAAACATCCCAATTTTTAGTATTTGTTCGGCATTTCACTGACCAGTTACAGCTTATTATGTTATTTAATTCAACCAATGGATACACTTGATTATTTAAGGTTTATTAGGAGTTATTAAGCCAGCCTGATGTACTTTATCCTTTGCCCTGCACAAAAACCTCACACTCAGCTCATTATGGTTTTTAAAGCGCCGCATCATTGTTTTTTAATTTCACTCACCACTCGCTGTCTTCACAAGGGCACCAGGCTGCGTCTTCCCCGGTCCACCACGGAGTGTTCCGCTTGAGTGGAGGGAAGGCCACGCAGACCGGAAGTGCTGGTGTGCAACTAGGACGGTTAGCGCTCTAGTTTCAAGCGCTCCTGTATAAAACACAATGCATGCCTCGACGCTCGGCGGACGCTCTAGAGGACATTGCCATGGGTAATATCAGTTCAAGATCGGAGCGCCTAAAGGGCTCCCGAATTGTACCATTTACTTGCTGCATTACTAATATCCACTGCACTGTACCAGCCTGATGTAATTTATCCTTTGCCCTGCACAAAAACCTCATTCTCAGCTCATTCTTGTTATTAAAGCGCCTGCATCATTGTTTTTTAACTGCCACTCACCACTCGCTGTCTTCACACAGGTACCAGGCTGCGTCTTCCCTGGTCCACCATGGAGTGTTCAGCTTAAGTGGAGGGAAGGCCACGCAGAACGAAGTGCTGGTGTGCAACTAGGACAGTTAGTGCTCTAGTGTCAAGTGCTCCTGTATAAAACACAATGCACGCCTCGACGCGCAGCGGACGCGCGGCTGGCGCACCAAAAGCAAGCCCGTCTGCGCCCATCCGCGCCAGACTTGGCCCAGGGACAGGAACCTCTGCCCTTTCCCCCACAGTCCCCCTACGCTATTCCAGGACTAAACTTCTCCTAATCAGGCAGGACCCAAAGCCACTATGCTCCCATTCAATCGTCCTGGAGGAATTGCAAAGCCATTGCACCCACTGTCCTTATGTTCTTTCACCAAAGGGAACTCCACTCCCTGTAGGGAACCTGGTAAGCATGGCCCTGCTGAACTGCAGATCCCTGCCTAAACATTCTCTGGAAATCTCCATATCTCTTCAGGACACAAAACTGGATGTTCTGTTTTTGACAGAGACCTGGCTCTCCCAAAGCTCTGATCCTGACACTGTGCAGGCCCTCCCCCAGGGATACCTGATTCAGCACCTCGACAGAGCCTCTGGTAAGTGCGGCGGAATAGCAATCATCTACAAAAATCACCTTTCCTGTCGCATTCTGGACAGCCCCATCCTAGATTGTGAGAACGCCCATTTTATCATCCAACTCTCCCCCTCGAAATCATTCTCTGGCATTCTCATATACCGCCCCCCGGGAGCACAGGGACAATTCTGTAGCACCCTATTGGAAACTGTTATCGCCCGGGCTAGTACTTCATCCAACTTTACTCTTCTGGGAGACGTTAATCTCCACTTTGACGATCCTGTGGATAAAGTGGCTGGTGAATTAGCACTCAACCTTGCTGCCTACCACCTTCACTCAAGAGCCTTCAAGCTACACATGTAAAAGGTCACCTTTTAGACCCTATTTTCTCAAATATTTCTGAATTAAAAGTTATGGAACCTTTACCCGTCCCATGGTCAGACCACTTTTTAGTACCATTCAGCTGGCAAATTTTTATTGAGGACCCCCATGTGCCAGCCCCATGCATCCTAGAACGTCCTTGGTCCATACTAGCCCCTGATGACTGGAGACGGGAACTCGAACTAGCCATTCCCACATATGATTCAGAACCATTAGTAGCAGACAAGAAATTCTCATAATGGATCGAGAATTCTCTGGACCTAGTACTGCCAATAAAAATCTTACTAAAAAAAAAGCGGAACCTTCTAATCCCCCTTGTTCACTCCTGAACTCCGTGATATGAAAAAACATTGCAAAAAACTAGAAAGAGTATGGAGGAAAGACTTTGCCAGTATTAAAAAAAACTGAATACAAATTAGCCATCACATCCTATACAGCCGCCCCTAAAAAAACTCAAGCGGCCTTCTTTGAAGAAAAAATTAAATCCTCCACTAACTCCTCTAGGGAAACATTCCGCATTGTCAAAAAAACTCTTGAAAGTCCCCGACCCACCTCCAGTTGCTGACCCTTCTGGTCGCCGATGCAATGAGCTAACAGAATTTTTCGTCACCAAAATCCAAAATATCCTCAAAACTCTCCCAAATAATGATTATCCACCAGAGCCCTATTCACTAGAACCCCAAAATAATGCCCTCTGTCTAGACTCATTTTCCCCCCTCACAGTGGAGCTGCTCCCCCCAATTTTAGAATCAATCAAGAGCAGTTCTCCCCTGGACCTGGCACCCCTCAACATCTTGAAGTCAGTGGCATCCACCATCCACTCCCCCATTTCCAATTTAATTAACGCTTCCATAACACAGGGCACTGTACCACCCAATTGGAAAAAAGCCGTAGTAAAGGCACTGTTAAAAAAAAACACCTCGATCCCGCTGAGATGGGTAATTACCGGCCCATCTCCTTACTACCAGGAATTAGCAAGGTGGTGGAAAAATTTGTCAATCAACATCTCTCAGCCTTCCTTGAGTCCAGTGGACTCCTACACTGCTCTCAGACAGGTTTCCGCCCTGGCCAGGGCACTGATACCGCACTGATGGCAGTTGTAGAAGAGGCAAGAAAGATTCTTGACTCAGGAGTATCTGCTGCCGCGATCCTCCTGGATCTAAGCACAGCCTTCGATACGGTGAACCAACGTATCCTGGCTCACCGGCTCAGCAGAGTAGGAGTTACAGGGTGGGCTTTTTCCTGGCTGAAATAATTCCTCCAAAATAGAACCTTCCTGGTCTCTGAAGGCAATATTCGTTCCAGAGCTATTCCACTCCAATGTGGGGTGCCTCAGGGCTCATCCCTGAGCCCTATTCTCTTTAATGTGTATGTCCCCACTGGAGGAAATAGTAGCCCCTTTCGGAATTAAACTGGTCACCTACGCAGAAGACACCCAACTTGTTGTCTCGCTGAATCGGTTGGACCATTCCCCGGAAAACCTGTGCTCTTGTCTCAAAGAAATCTCTAGCTGGATGAACAGTTCTCACCCTCAACTTAACGGCAAAAAAAAGGAGCTTTTGGTGCTGGGTAATCAATCAAAATTCACCCCTAATTCCATGCCGTACGGTATGGGGCCAGCTCCCACTCTTAAAAAAGAGATAAAAAGCCTGGGTATCTGGCTTGACCAGGATCTTACCTTTCAAACCCAAGCAAGGAAAACTCTGGAAGTCTGCTCTGGCCTGTTACAAACCACACGGGAAATCCTCCCCCTCTTACCAGAAAACTCCTCATTCAGGGTTTTATCCTCTCCAGACTAGATTATGGTAACGCCCTCTATCTTGGCACTCCTAAAACAGTTATTTCTAAACTTCAACTAGTCCAGAATTCGGCAGCCAGACAGGCACTAAAAATTGGTGCTCGGCTAAACCCACATAAGTACTCTCCACTGGCTCCCGATTCAGGAGAGAGTTAACTCCAAGTCCCTTTGTATTACACACAAAATCCTCCGAGGCAATGGCCCCCAATCCTCAGAGCTCTGATTAAACCATACAAAGCCAATAGAAAGCTTTGTTCCGACCACCTCTACTTAGCCGACACTCCCGGAATTAAGAAGGCGCGTTCCGGGGGTGCTTCTCTTCTCCTACAATGCCTACAACGCCTCCAGGCTCTGGAACTCCCTTCCCCTTGCCATCTGTAGGGAAACCAACCTATTAAAATTCCGCAGGCTCCTGAAAACCTGGCTTTTCCCTTAAACTCATTTGTTCTCTAGCTAAATCTGCAGCGCTGGGACGCCCCTGGGTAGCCATGTGCTTTACAAATCCTATTCCATTTCATTATTGGCATTTAACTACATTCACAAAGTGGGATATATTTCCAATCACACAATGTTCCAAATACACTTTAAAGTGGAATCACAAGCCATTTGTCTCCAAGCCATGCAGTTTCTCTCATTAGCACTTCTCCTCCCTTCTTCCATAAGAGCAGTTCAAACATGAATGGCAAAATATCCTAGTTTGCAAATGTTTTCTATATAATTTTGTCTCTGTCATATTTGCCACATAATACATCATCCACTGCATAATCTTACAGTTTTAACTAATAATTTTTGTAGCTCAAAAGGATAAAAAGTTACTAAATAAATGTGACTTGAGTTGCTGCAAAGTGGATGGCCCTTTGTAAAGGTTGACTGATCACCTTTCTCACTGCTGTATTTGTATGTTATACTGATACTAATGAGGCAGAATCTTTGCAGACTTAACATGTGTAAAAATGTCTAAATAATAAAGTATAAGAAAATATATTGCACTGAGCTGCACCCTTTTTTTTGTTGCATAATTTAGTCAACTCTGGGCATCATTTCGGCCCCCATTGCTGCATAATTCCAGTGGCTCCAGAGCAGGTAGCACATGTTAAAAGTGCTTGTGCATGAAGCAGAGAGACTGTGAAGTTTGCAAACTTAGTTTGGTGTGCGTGCAAATCCTGCATTGCTGATCCTTGGTGAGTTGCAGCTACTACTGCTGAAACCAGACCAATGGAGGTGATAGAGCGCGCAGGTCACCCGACTCAGATTACCATACTCACCTGGGCCCATAAACAACATATGATGAGATTTAATCAGGTAACCTGTGCACTTACTCTAATCAGTGATTTATAAATTACATTAGGACCTATGCCATTGACTTACCAATCCTTGTCATCGGTACCTAAAGTCCTAAGGGGCTGATTCACAGAACTAACTTAAGACAAAATCCTAAACTTACTACTTTTGGTATTCACAGAAGTTAGGATTTTGTCTTAAAACAGACTTAAGACAAACTTAAGACAGACTTAAGACAGAATCCTAACTTAAGTCTGTCTTAAGTCTGTCTTAAGACAAAATCCTAACTTCTGTGAATACCAAAAGTAGTAAGTTTAGGATTTTGTCTTAAGTTAGTTCTGTGAATCGGGCCCTAAGAGATCAAAGGAGTTAGAAATAGGTAGAATAAGAACATTTGCACTCATAAAATAACCACAACTCGGCAAAGATTTAAACTCGTTATCTAAAATCTTTAAGATGTCATAATCCAAGCATTGAACAATAGAAAATTCTCAATCAGGAAAATAATGATTAGAATGACAATACGCAGTTTTTTATAAAGCAGTCTTTACGCATTTGACATTAGGGTGGGAAGAGAGAAGGAAACAATACAATGACATACCCACATTGAATATTTACCTAGAATGGTGTGAAGAACTAACCCTGGCCACGGGTCAGTTTAAAGGACAGAACCCCGAAAGTGCAGGCACCATAAAGGCAAGCAGGTGCAGATCAGAATCAGGACAGGTAAAGCCAAATTGCATCAGGACAGGACCACCACAGGCTAAGACCAGCACCCGCAATTAAAGTTGCAACACCTGCGTTACTCCCTCTCTGCAACTAACAGCCAGAACCCGGTAAGAGTTATCGATCTCTCCGACAAAGTGCTTCGCCTGCACTTCAGCTATCAAACCCCGATCTGGGTTTCGAACCTTCTGACAGAGGGCTCCGCCAGCACCTCTACTCCCGATCACCTATTGAGTGCGTTGGGTCAGTGACAGGTCAGCTATTCGGACAAGTCGGACAAATTAACTAGTTAAGCCTACCCTAGTTATACTATTTTCCAGGTCAGTGTACCACCCCCCAATGTTGCAAGTGTAAGGATTCCCAATTTTGATTGGACAAGAGAATGAGGAGAGGTCATCACACCATACCAACATGAAACTTTTAGAATGAATATTAATGTTTGCATTACCGCCCATCAATTTATCTTCCCACTTATGTTTTATTCCACCCAACAATGAATGTTCCAATATTGGTTACATGTTCATATTTTAGATCAGCTTCCTTCTCAAGGGTCAGGAGTTGAAGTTCCCAGGCGCATCTTGGTCAAGACTGTCCCTGGCACTTATTCAATGCCATAACTCGATGGTTTTCAGACTCTGGTGCGCAGGCTCAAAGGTTTCAATATGGAGTGCAGTGGGGTTCAAAATGGAGTATCAGTACATTTCATGCTCAGAAGCGTGATTACATGGAAAAAACGAAAATAAACTGTTTTAGAACAAGACTAAATGAATGCACTGTATACCACTTATCTCTACTCTATTCCCATTATTTTATTTTTAACTATTGCGTTAGAGTTAAGCAGAACGAACAGCTTGGCAAAAGCAGCAGTGCAAGCTTTTTGCATGTGAGGACATGGAGCAGCCATCTTAGTTCTAGTGTGCAGAAGCAAAAGATTCCCTCCAAAAGCAGAGAGTACGTCATGTCACATGAGTGTGACAGACGCATGCGCAGTAAGAAATCCCGCGTAACAGCGGCCATATTAATGCAAGCGGATTATCGTTAGTAAAAGCACATATGCAAGCTTCACTTAGATGTCATGTAATGCAATATTAATAAGACAAACACGTTGATTAGTACATTAACGTTATGTTGAGAGGACTGAATTCAAGCAAGTCGCGTTACGTGCGAATCCTTGCACCATCAGAGGTACCAATGGGTGAGGCGGACTGGCCTTGATGGCAGGGCCGGCTTTAGTGCTGGTGGCGCCCTGTGCAACAAAGTTTGTTGGTGCCCCCAATGATCACCTATGCCTCGTACTCCCTCACTACCACCCTTTAACAGTCCCCCTCAAGTCTCCAAAACAACACTCTTTCTCAGATGCATTTAATTTGATTTACAGCACCACTCATACCAGTGTATGGTGTCAGAGTACTTTACATCACACACACTACACAGAGACAATCATTTATACATGTGTAAATCACTGTATAAGAAATGTTACATAAGACAAAGTACTACCCGGTGTAGAAGCCACATGACACCCATACTAGTAGGCAGTACAGTTTAATAGCTCACTGTTCTATGTTAGGATTTTAACTTATAAACTGCAAGTAACAAAAGGATCTCTCTGACAAAAGCTGTAACCTACTAACCTAGTTAACATTATAAGCACTTTGTGATCTGCATGGTACATGTTCTTTGCAGCAGGCACATTAACCCTCTTTGCTACCTTTCCAGGAGACAACTCTTCCACTAGACAAAACTCCGACCTCTCTCTAGGAAGAACATTAATCATCGACGTTATCATGACATTTTTATTGTTGCTGAAAATTGCTAGAGGCCAGGAAGGAGGCAGAAGTTTTTTTTTAAACCATAATATACTTGCAAACACTACGCACCCACCTGAAATAGGTACCCAGTGCGGTCACACTATTCGCACCGCCCTAACCTGCTCAAGGTTCATTTGACCTCAGTGACAGAGTCACAGTGACTGGATCACCGTTGCTCTAGGCTCTGCTGCTTCTTAGGCCTGCCCGCAAAATTAGAGATGAACTTCAGTATATATTGTGGTGGACAGGCCTCTAAGGTTAACCCACAATTGACACCACTAGGGTACACCTTCTTGTGCTAAGACATCAGGCCTTCTAAGGTCCAGTGGGGCCTTCTAAGGTCTAGCATGGGAATATGCTCCCTCAGTAGAGTGGTCTGGTGGACTGGTCATGAAGGCTGAACCTGGTTCCCCAGTTCCAAATTCAATAGCTCTGGCCATAGTGCCACATCCTCTCCGCCACTGAGCACCATACTGCCCCACTGAGAGAAACTCGCACTGCCTTCAACTACAACCTAATTGTGCCCGCTATAAATACTTGGATGTGGCTCAATTAAAATTATGCACTTGATAAGACTAATATGCTGCCTAAAAAGAAAAAGGTAAAAGCAAACACTCATAGGGAATGCAGGATTATGTAAAGCATGTGAAATGTATCAGAAACAACATGGTTACCTTAACGATCTCTCACTCACTATTCAGAAATCAGTGAGTGGTTTTACCTGAAAAGTTAAGGACATGACTACAGGGCCCTGAAGGGAACCGTTTCAATGTCCATTGCTTATATCCATACAAAACGTAAGCAGTATAGTTTAAAAACACCACATCCATAAACCCAGCGCCATGGTACACATTGTGTTTTCTAATCCACCCATGAACCAGGTATTGCAATACATCCAGGAATGGTGCACTTCCCCACCTGGGGACAACATTGCTGTTCAAAGAAAGAGGAGAAAACAACAGTAGAGCTTCACTGCAAAGTCTGTAAAGTGAGGCTGATGTGTTTGGATGTGAATAAAACCAATCTTGCCACTTTGCAACCACCACTCTGGCTTCATTTATTTAGTTATGTGTTTATTTTTCATATTTAAAACCTTTTATTTCTCTCCATCCCGAGGCTGCACTTTGGAATCGAAAAATGTCAGAAAAAGGGCATTTCCCGCAAGAGTGTTTTTCTTTTTTGGATCCATTTCACAGCAAAGCAACTAAATGAAAGAAGGAAAGAGAGGTTGTGAACCATTTCTTCAAGTCACGGTTTTCAGTAAGTGAGGTACGGTACAGAGTACCAGCATTTTTTATTTTGAGTGGAGGAGTACCAGCACTTCTCAAGAGAAATGCTATACTTTCAATTGGAGAGTACCGGCACTTCTCAAAAACAAGCAGGTACTCTGCTACAGAGTACCTGCACTTCTATTTTTCCAGTCAGTCAGTCAAAGTACTTTATTCGGTTCATAACAAAACCACAAAAGTATTCATGTCAGAAAAAGGGGAAAAACATTCATGATATGATAAAATTAGCCATGCGCAACATTACATTAACCAGAGAAAAAAAAGGATATATTTACAAAAGCTTTAAAACAAAAACAATTCATGTAGATTAGAAAACCAGGAATCATTAACTAACAATTTTCAGGGTGTCATCTCGAACTAACTAGTTAATTAATTTTTCCCTCCATCTCATGGCTATATTTAAAAAGGTAGCGACATTAAAAATTTCCCACGTGTTGGACAACAGTTGGAGATATAAAAGCGCAGGTTTCACTTGTTTAAACCCTTTACCCTTTAGCAGCGGTGCAATAAATTTTTTCCGTAACTCCTTAAAGTGACCACAAAAGAACAGAAAATGGACAGTATCCATTATTGAAAAGCCATCACAAGTACAAAGTTTCAGGTCTATATCCTTAGTCCAGCATGGGCTCCCAGATATGGGTAAATGAATTTTGTTTAATCTAAACTTTGTTAATAAAAATCTATGGTTGGCATTATTGACAACTTTCAGATATAATTCTAGGTCATTATCCGATGTTACGACTAACTGGTGGGTTCTCACAGTTGGCTTAGTCAGCTCGGAACCCTCTCTTTCCATCTCTCTATGTAATTTAAAATTAATCTTGACCCATTTTATATCTGCTTTAACCAGTTTAGTTGGCTCATCAAAAAGATCCGGGCGTCCCAATGAAGCTGCAGTGTTTCTCACATAGCTTAACTATGGTATGGAGTCCCAATGTGCTAGTCTAATGCAGTCCAACAGGATCTCATGGTTTACCTCAACCTCTAGGTTTAACCATACCGTGATCCACTTTAAGAGAGGGGCAATAGCAATTCGATCTTCTAAATAACCCACCCCACATTCTTGGTGAACAATAAAACATGAAGTTGATTGTGGTACAGAAAGAATAGACTTTAAAAATGTATCCTCTGCCACTTGTAACTGCTTAACATTCTTAAAACCCCATAAATCTGCGCCATACATTGCAATAGAGACACATTTAGCGTCATAAACTTTTAACACTGCTTCTAGTGGTTTAACCCCAAATTTACGAGAGAAACTCAGGACAGCGGAGATGGATCTTACAAAGGCATTTCTCTTCTCGAACAATTGGGGAAGCCAGGTGGATTTTTCATCAAAAACCACCCCTAGGTATGGAAATTTGGTTACCCTAGATAGCTTGTTTCCATTGCAGTGTAAGGTCATCAACTTCCTATGCCTGCCCTTTGTGCCCACGGCCATGACGTGGGATTTGGTGTAATTAACGCCAAGGTCCAGAGCAGATATAAACTCGTGGAATGAATTTAAAAAACTTTGTAAGCCCACTTGTGTGCGTGAAATAAGTGCGGCATCGTCCGCATATAACAGAGCAGGTAGTAAAAATTTGCCTGCCTTTGGGATATCTTTGCAAACTGTTCCCAGGACGCTTGCTAGCTCATTAATATACAGGGTAAATAATAATGGGGCTAAAATACAACCTGGCCTAACCCCATTAGATATTCCTATATTGCCCGTCCTGTTCCCCTTCCGATCAAATCTCACTGTAGCAGTGAGATCCCGGTGAAGATCCGCAAGAAAGTGTACTATATTCTCATCAAAACCCATTTTAAGAAGCAAATCCCATAGCTTGGACCTGTTTACTCGACCAAAGGCCGAGGACAGGTCCATAAAAGCTATGTACAAATTACCTTGCTTAGCTAGGGTATACTTTCCAATTAGCAATTGAAGATTAAGGCTTTGGTCTATGGTGCTACGTCCCTTTCTAAACCCGTACTGTACGGCTGACAGCGAGTTTGTATCCTCAAGCCAGTTGGATAGTTTACACAGTACCACTCTGCCAAGGACCTTTACTGCAGAGTCTATGAGGGAAATTGGACGGTAATTGCTCGGTTCTCCTCTGTTGCCTTTTTTAAAAATGGGTACAATTACCGACTGCGACCAGGTCTTTGGGATACCAGTTGTTGGGATTCTATTAAAAACATTAGATAACACTTTGGACCATGTCGCTATATCAGACTTAAAAAGGTCGGCTGGTACGCCATCAGGTCCACGGGCCTTATTACTAGTCATTTTACTGATGGCTTCAGCCACCTCAGCCTCATTCCCCTCTAAGGTATAAGAATTAGTAGCCCCCCTGCTTGTATTGTCACCCCCTACAGACATGTGTTCATAGACTGATTTAAAATGGGAAAACCACTCGTCCTCTTGAATTCCACAATCTAAAACATTGTTACTTGAATCTGAGAAGTAGGGTTGATTGATCACTGCCCAAAATTTTGCACTATTTTTTATGACATCTATTGAGGTCAGTTCCGCCCAGCATCTTCCCTAATCTCCCGCCTCCTCTGTTCTACCGCTCCTTTGTAAGCTTTCCTTAATGATGCCACTTGTTTCCTATCAAGGGGTTTACATTTCAGAGCCTCCTTCAATTTACGATTACAAGTTGAGCAGTTGCGATCAAACCAGCCAACAGATCCCGATTCTTTAACTTTACCATTATTTGTTAGGTCAATCATAACCTGACGGCAAACCATTTGATAAGCCTCCACTACCTCCTTGTCCCCTGCATACTTATCCAAACAGATACGCATCTCCTCACCTCTACTGTGGAAAAGGTTGCCTAGGAAATCCTCGGGGATAACTTTACACCATTTAATTCTCCGTGCCTGATCTGTGGCCCGGAAGTCCAGTTTGTCCCCACTGTTTGGTTTCAACTCAGAACTACTGAGGACTCCACTGACTCGTAGAAAAACAGGATTGTGATCACTAAAGTGGGACCATTCCGGCGAGCAATCTACAATATTGCTCCCTAGTGTTAAGCTTGTAAAAATATAGTCAATAGTGGTCCCACTACCATTACCCTTGAAAGTTGGTGTATCGGTGTCATCCCCCATAGGCAGCATCAGACCATTTTCCGCCAAGATACATTCCAATAGTGACCCCTGTTCCGTGTGCTCAAAATGAGAGTCAGCTAGCTCAGGGGGGGCAGAAAGATAATTAGGCGGACATTTATCAGGGCATCTGTGAATATTAAAATCACCCAACAAAATTACATGGCAATCATTCTTTGACAATTTCTTGTAATCTGCTAGAAAGGAATGTAGCGCTGTCAGGTTGCTCGTCGAGGTAGCTCTATCAAAGGAATTATAGAAATTCACAATTAACACGTTCTGGGCCACTTTACAAACGATTTTAACTGCCTAGCAGTAGGGTGAACCTGAATTGATCATTGTATGTTTTCCTGTGATGTTAGCTGCCACTAAGGTTACCAAACCTCCCCTTGCTCTGCCACTAGTAGTAGTGACTGCAGGAAGAAAAAAAGTGGTATAGCCATCCAAAGTAAGTATATTGTTTGTGTCCCAAGTCTCTTGTAGAGCGTTAATATCAGCGGAACCTAATGAATTCCTCCAGATTGGATCATCAATTTTATTCCTAAGGCCGTCAATGTTCCAAGTTCCTACCCTAGTATATCTTCTATCTCTAAGGACATTCCTAAACTCAGGTTGGTTTACTGAGCTAGTCGTTGAAGCATTTCCGGTAACAGGCTCATGGACAATTGGGGCTAGTGCCAGGTTATCTAAGTCTATAACCCTAATGTCCAAGCTCATATTTATTTGGGAAACTGGATTATCCTTTTTTCGCTTATCAAGATCTGAAGTAGTGGCCACCTGTTGTCAATCAACCCAGTCTAGGTCAGTCAGGCACTCATACTGATTTGCCATCGGAACATTGTAGGGATTATTTAATGAATGAGGGACCTCTGCATAATTATGATAATAATTGTAACCAGCAATCATGCCAGTGCCCCTACACCTATCTATTTGGGATCTAGTGTCTTGATTATACCTGCCTCCTCTACGCTGGACTAAATTCCACCCCTCCTCACTAGCCCTGTCCCAGCCATGGGGGTTCCTTTCTCTGGGTACCTCTTGCCTCATACCTCCTTTATGATAGGTTGGGTTTTTAAGCCAACTCCATCTGTTGTCCTGTTTGGATCACTGACAGAATTTCGACCTCATAAATATCGACCTACAAGAATATCGAGTCAACAATATCGAGGGCAAAAATATCGACATCCTATCTACAACATGGTAAGTACAAAAATATCGAAAAAATAATATAGATGTAAAAAATATCGATGTTAAAAATATCGATTTTTTTTCTTTTATTATATAAATGTAAAATTAAGTATATAACACTAATAAATAAAATATATATATTTAAAAGTATCTAATAATGTTTAAAATTAATAAATAATACATATATATAAATAATACATTAATTAAATATATACAGTAAATATATAATATATATCTACTGAACAATAAGTATTAATAATTATTTTACTAATTTATAAATTATTAAAATATATTCTAAATTACTAATACATTTACAAACATAAAACAATAACATAAATAAAATGTAAGTAATATAAAAAATTAAATAAACATTTAATTTTTTTACAATTAATTATATAAAACGTTGGATAGCGTAAGGGGAAAAATTACTATTCCTACTCCAGAGAGTGCAACAGTAGGGAAAGCGTTTGATAGTGTAGGGGTAAAATTACCATTCCCACTCCAGAGAGTGCAACAGTAGGGAAAGCGTTGGATAGCGTAGGAGTAAAAATTACTATTCCCACTCCAGAGAGTGCAACAGTAGGGAAAGCGTTGGATAGCGTAGGGGTAAAAATTACTATTCCCACTCCAGAGAGTGCAACAGTAGGGAAAGCGTTGGATTGCGTAGGGGTACAAATTACTATTCCCACTCCAGAGAGTGCAACAGTAGGGAAAGCGTTGGATAGCGTACGGGTAAAAATTACTATTCCCACTCCAGAGAGTGCAACAGTAGGGAAAGCGTTGGATAGCGTAGGGGTAAAAATTACTATTCCCACTCCAGAGAGTGCAACAGTAGGGAAAGCGTTGGATAGCGTAGGGGTAAAAATTACTATTCCCACTCCAGAGAGTGCGGGCGCCATCTTTGTTGGGGACTAGTTCCTCCCCTCACACTCCTCCCACGTGTAGGGCTATAAATTATGGGTAGACGGTCGGAGCGCAGCGATGATGCGCAGCGGGTGCGCGCCGGAGGTGCGCCAGAGGTAAGCCCGTTTGCGCCCGTTCGCGTCCCGGGCGCTCTCGGTGCATCTACCTCGCACACTTACCGGACGTCGGACCCCCCCGCAGTTTCTCAAAATCACCAACCGGACACAAATAGGGGTAAGGATTGCTCTCCTATCTTAGCCCTTTCTTCAATCAATCAATCAAAGACATTTATAGAGCGCACTACTTACCCGTAGGGTCTCAAGGCGCTTGGGGGGGGGGGGGGGTGCCGTTACTGCTCGAACAGCCAGGTCTTCAGCTTCTTCCTGAAGGAGAGGTGGTCTTGGGTCAGGCGCAGGTCGGTCGGGTGGGAGTTCCAGGTCTTGGCGGCCAGGTAGGAGAAGGACCTTCCTCCTGTTGTCGCTCTTCGGATGTGGGGGACGGCGGCGAGGGCGTGGCTGGCTGATCGGAGGTGGCGTCTCGGAGCGTAGAAGTTGATTCGGTTGTTGAGGTAGCTCGGCCTTGATCGTGTAGGGCTTTGTGTGCGTGGGTGAGGAGACGGAAGGTGATTCTTTTGTTGACGGGGAGCCAGTGCAGGTCTCTCAGATGTCCGGAGATGTGGCTGTTGCGTGGGATGTCGAGGATGAGTCTGGCTGAGGCGTTCTGGATCCGCTGGAGTCTCTTCTGGAGCTTGGCGGTGGTACCGGCGTAGAGGGCGTTGCCGTAGTCCAGTCGGCTGGTGACGAGGGCCTGGGTGACGGTCTTCCTGGTCTCGGTGGGGATCCACCAGAAGATCTTCCGTAGCATGCGCAGGATGTTGAAGCACGACGAGGAGACGGCGTTGACTTGTCTGGTCATGGAGAGGGAGGAGTCCAGGATGAAGCCCAGGTTGCGTGCGTGGTCTGTCGGTTTGGGTGCGGTGCCCAGGGCGGGGGGGCCACCAGGAGTCGTCCCAGGCGGAGGGCGAGGAGCCCAGGATGAGGACCTCCGTCTTGTCTGAGTTCAGTTTCAGGCGGCTGGTCGTCATCCACTCGGCTACATCTTTCATCCCTTCGTGCAGATTGGCTCTGGCGGCGGCGGGGTCATTGGTCAGGGACAGGATCAGCTGGGTGTCGTCGGCGTAGGAGATTATGTTGAGGTTGTGTTGGCGTGCGATGGCCGCGAGGGGGCTCATGTAGACGTTGAAGAGGGTGGGGCTCAGAGAGGATCCTTGGGGGACGCCGCAGATGACTTCGGTGGCCTCTGACTTGTACGGTGGTAGGCGGACTCTCTGAGTTCTTCTGTCGAGGAAGGAGATGATCCAGTCCAGAGCCTTCTCCTGGATTCCGACGTTGCTGAGGCGATGCACTAGGGTGCGGTGGCAGACCGTGTTGAATGCCGCGGAGAGGTCTAGGAGGATGAGGGCCGCTGTGTCTCCGTTGTCCATCAGGGCTCGGATGTCGTCGGTGGCAGCGATGAGGGCGGTCTCGGTGCTGTGGTTGGCTCGGAAGCCAGACTGTGAGGGGTCGAGGGATCCATTCGTCTCGAGGAAGGCGGCCAGCTGTTTGTTGATGGTCTTCTCGATCACTTTGGCTGGAAACGGGAGGAGCGAGATGGGGCGGTAATTCTTGAGTTCGGTGGGGTCCACTGTGGGTTTCTTGAGTAGAGTGCTGAGTTCGGCGTGCTTCCAGCTCTCAGGGAGGGTGGCGGTGTCGAAGGAGGTGTTGATAATGTCCCGTAGGTGGGGTGCGCTGATAGCGTCGGCTTTGTTGAAGACGTGGTGGGGGCAGAGGTCGGTTGGAGATCCGGAGTGGACGGAGTTCATCATGCGGACCGTGTCTTCGGTGCTGATCGGGGTCCAGGCGCGGAGGGTGGCGTTGCTGCGGTCGTGGCGTGCGTCGGTTGGCTGCTGAAGCTGTTGTGTATGTCCGCGATCTTGTTGTGGAAGTAGGAGGCGAGGGAGTTGCAGAGGTCTTGCGATGGGGTGATGTCGTTGTTTCCTGCGCTGGGGTTGGAGAGTTCTTTCACGATGTTAAAGAGTTCCTTGCAGTTGTGTGCGTTGTTGTCCAGCCGGTCCTTGAATGCGGTTTTCTTGGCGGTGCGGATCAGTTGGTGGTGCTACCGGGTGGCGAGCTTGAGGGTGGTCATGTTGTTTGGTGTAGGTTCCCTTCTCCAGACTTTCTCGAGGGCTCGGCAGTTCTTCTTGGAGCTCTTGAGTTCGTCGGTGAACCATGGTGCTTTCTTGCTGCCGGGTCTGCTGGGCGGGGTCCTCAGAGGGGCGAGTCCGTCCGCGCAGTTGCTGATCCACTTCGTGAGGTTGTCGGCGGCCTGGCTGGGGTTCGCTGAGCTGGCAGGTGGGTGCTGGCTCAGGGAGGCGGCGAGTTGGTCGGCTGTGATCTTGTTCCAGCTTCTACGGGCAACCTGTTGCTGGTGGTGGTGGATCGTCGTTCTTTTGAAGGTGAAGTGGACGCAGCTGTGGTCCGTCCAGTGGAGTCCTGTGGCGTGGCTGAAGGCGATGTCTGTGCTGGATGAGAAGACGGCGTCGAGTGTGTGTCCGGCGAGGTGGGTGGGGGTGGACACCAGCTGCTTGAGTCCAAGGTTGGCGAGGTTGTCGAGCAGGGTGCTGGTGTTGCGGTCGTTGTTGTTCTCCAGGTGGAAGTTTAGTTCCCCAAGGAGGGTGTAGTCAGCGGAGTGGAGGGCGTGCGGGCTGATGAAGTCGGCGATGTCCTCGCTGAATTGAGTGCGTGGTCCCGGGGGTCGGTAGATCAGGGTGCCTCTGAGGGTGGTCTTCGGGTCGGTGTGGATCTGGAAATGCAGGTGTTCGGCGGTGGATAGGGTGTCGTCGGTGTTAGTCGTGATGCGGACGGTGTTCTTGTGGATGATGGCGATGCCTCCTCCCATCTGGTTGACGGTGCGGTCCCTCCGGGTGATCTTGTAGCCTTCTGGGATGGCGATGGCGATGTCGGGCGCTGAAGAGGCGTTCATCCAGGTCTCCGTGAGGAAGGCAACGTCCGGGGCTGTGGTGTCTAGGAGGTTCCAGAGTTCGATGGCGTGTCTGTGGACGGAGCGGGTGTTGAGCAGGATGCACTTGAGGTGGGTGCTGCTGGTGTTCGGCTTGGCCGGTGCAGGTGCCGGGCAGGTCCGGATGCAGGTGAACTTGCAGGTGTGGCAGCTGAAGGGTCCGTGGGTGCGTCGTGGGGTGGCTCGGCAGCATCCAGGGATTCGGCCGGCGTTGAGAGCGAAGAGGGTGGCGGCGGTGTACGTCAGGCGGGTCGGCCGGGGTCCTCGAGGGCCAGGGTTCCTGGCACTGGGCGCGGTCCAGGCGTGGACGGGCGTAGACGGGCTTACCTTTGGCGCGCCTTTGGCGCACAATCGGCGCGCCCGCTGCGCGTGACCGCTGCGCGTTCGCACGGTCGCCATATATGGCGAAGTGCGCGGGGGCGGAGCAGCTGGGAGGCGGGAGCGGGGAGGGTACAGAAGGGAAAAAGGGGCGGGGTTAGCGGCGGTGGCGGGAAGCGGGGAGGGAGTACGAAGGGCGGCCAAACAACAGGGCAAACAGGAAGGAAAACACGTTAATACAATCCAAAACTACAATACAGGCACTAAGGAAAGACAAAACAAAACAAAACAAGGCTAGACCAACAGTCGAGCACGGACCACGCTGCTCGAAGGAGGGGGCGTGGTCACGCGGCGGCAGCGAGGCAGGCAAGGCAAGGGGGCGCACGCAGCAGCTGGTGGCCGTGCGGCGCGGGGGTGTCCTACAACTTTCTTGTGGTCTTCTGAACGTGCGATCTCTGGTAAAACACCATGCGGAAATTGCTCTTCTGATAGACTCTTTACATCTAGATGTCCTTTTCGTTACCGAAACTTGGACTAAGTCTGACTGTGCGGTGGAACTTGGGTGGGCCTGCCCTCCGGGTTATCTTATAAAACACTCCCCTCGAACAACTGGCAGGGGGGGTGGTATAGGATACATATTTAGAGATTCTATCTCCTTCACTCCATTGGAGGTGAAGGGCGTACCGGGATTTGAGACCATGGGCTTTTCCATCACGGCCCCGAGTGGTACACTGGTATCACGACTATTATGCTATAGGCCTCCCGTATCAACCGCCACGGCCATTCAGCCATTGATTGATCTTATCTACGACCTCTCAAACTCCCATACTAGATTACTAGTGTTAGGTGATTTTAACCTCTGGCCTTCTGGCCCTCAAGATCTGGCATACAGAGAACTTTGCCAAGCATGTAGCAATATACAACTTGCACAGTTGGTCTCAGCACCTACCCACGTTAAAGGGCATACTTTAGACCTTGTATTTGCCGACAAAGATCTAGTCGCAGTGGGAGAGGTCACGGAGCAATGCTGGACTGATCATGCACTGGTTCCGCTGTCTATCTCTCTGCCTGGCCCTCTAAGGATAGGCGATCCAGGTGCCACTAAGATTAGTAGGCAATGGTCTCGTCTTCTGAAGCTTCCAACTAGACCCATCCTGCTGCCCAGCCCATTTACAGTGAAGGGCGGGGTGGATGAAAGCTATCAGGTACTCTGCCAGCAGATTGTGACATCGCTGGACCAACTGGCTCCTTTAAGGAAAGTGAGGGACAGACCTAGAAGAACTAATGCCTGGTTCACTGAGGAGCTTGGACAGCACAAACTTCGCTGTAAACAGGCGGAACGACTTTGGAGGAGAGACTATAGGGAGACAGATAAGGTAGCGTATAAAGCGACCTTGCAGGAATACAAAATCCAGCTGAAGTAGGCTAAGGCTCAATTTTTGGCAGACACGTTGGCCAAGGCCCCTAACAAATCACAGGCATTGTTTAAAGTGGTCAACAACCTAGCCAAACCGTCTTGTACTGCTCCGGCCATCCCCGTCTCCCAGAAATTGTGTGACGCTGTGGCCACTGCGTTTGAGGAGAAGATTAAGAAAATCCTGAGTGGACTTCAGATCTCTGGTCAGCCTACATCTTTTCTGCCTCTCCTCGCAGAACCTCCTCCCGCGGAGACCCGGTTGTCCTGTTTTCCTAGTCCTTCCCTGGAGGAATTCTGCCTCCTGGTGAACAGTGTGTCCTCAGGATCACCACTCGATCCTATGCCCCACAAGATCTGGAAGGCTTTCCAAACTGAGCTGTTTCCACCACTCCACGCCATTTGCTGCCAGTCACTGAGCACAGCAGTAGTTCCTGAGAGCTGGAAGAGGGCAATTGTTACTCCATTACTGAAGAAGGCCTCCTTGGACCCTTCAAGCCCGGCCAATTACAGGCCTATTTCGCTTCTGCCTTTTATAATAAAGGTTGTGGAGAAGTGGGTCACGAAAACACTAACCAGCTTTCTGGATAAAAACTCCTGCCTGGATACTTCACAGTTTGGCTTTAGGCCAGCCCACAGCACGGAGGCTGCTTTGGTCACCGTGTTGGACGATCTACAAGCGCGAGTCGACATGGGCAAGTCAGCATTTTTAGTGCTGCTTGACATGTCGGCCGCGTTCGACACGGTGGACCATGCAGTACTACTGGACCGTCTCCAGAGTACAGGAGTAACTGGCTTGGCCTTGAGATGGATAACATCTTATCTCAGTGACAGACAGCAGGCAGTGGCATTACCACCTTTTCGTTCTGCCATGCAGCAAGTGGGTCAGGGTGTCCCCCAGGGGTCGGCGATCAGCCCGATCCTGTTCAATCTGTACTTGCGACCTCTGGTTGCCCTGATAAAGTCATTCGGCATATCCGTCATTAACTATGCCAATGACACTCAATTGATTTTTTCATTTGAGGGTACCAGGGCAATATCGAGAGACTCCTTCCATCGCTGCATGGCAGCTACAGCAGAGTGGCTGCGAGCCAACTCGCTTCAATTTAATGGATCCAAAACGGAGGTTCTCCATTGCTCCTTAGACCGTACCCCTCGTCCCCTTCCTGAAAATTTTTGGCCTAATCTATTCCAGGTACGGTAAAGGCTGCTGAGTCGGCCCGCAACTTGGGAGTTTTGTTTGAATCTAATCTGCAGCTTGAGACCTCTGTGAACAGAACCGTAGCGGGCTGTATGGGCGTACTCCGTGCCCTACGCAAGATCCTACCGCTTCTTCCCAAGGAGGCAAGGGCAGAGGTAGTGCGCAGTTCTATTCTTAGTCGATTAGATTACTGCAACGCACTACTTCTGGGAGCACCAAAAACCTTGATTTTAAAACTTCAGAGGATCCAAAATATAGCGGCGAAATTGGCCCTATCCCGTCCTCGATCTGCCTCTTCCTCGGGCGCTTTAGCAGACCTTCATTAGTTACCCATCCAAGAGAGAATTTCCTTCAAGGCGCTCTGTCTCGTCTTTAAGGCCTTGCACGGACAGGGGCCGATACCGCTTCAAAACCTTTTCTCCTGGTATCGCGCTGCCAGACCCCTAAGATCCTCCTCTGCGTTTCTGGTGACGGTCCCCAGGATCAAGAGAGTGAGGATGGGTGGACGTGCTTTTAGCTTCACGGCCGCCACTCTCTGGAACACCCTCCCGTTGACACTGAGGGGTAGACAAGATTTTATCCTTTTTAAAAAAGACCTTAAGACCTTTTTGTTCCCTAGAGCAATGTAATTGGTAGCTTGCCCGCAGGATAGACGCAGTCTCAGCGCCAGGATACCCTTTGGGTGGCAGCCGCGCTTAACAAGTAATTAAATAAATAAAATAAATAAAATAAATAAACAGTAGGGAAAGCGTTGGATAGCGTAGGAGTAAAAATTACTATTCCCACTCCAGAGAGTGCAACAGTAGGGAAAGCATTGGATAGCGTAGGGGTTGAAATTACTATTCCCACTCCAGAGAGTGCAACAGTAGGGAAAACGTTGGATAGCGTAGGGGTAAAAATTACTATTCCCACTCCAGAGAGTGCAACAGTAGGGAAAATGTTGGATAGCGTAGGGGTAAAAATTACTATTCCCACTCCAGAGAGTGCAACAGTAGGGAAAGTATTGGATAGCGTAGGGGTAAAAATGACTATTCCCACTCCAGAGAGTGCAACAGTAGGGAAAGCGTTGGATAGCGTAGGGGTAAAAATTACTATTCCCACTCCAGAGAGTGCAACAGTAGGGAAAGCGTTGGATAGCGTAGGGGTAAAAATTACTATTCCCACTCCAGAGAGTGCAACAGTAGGGAAAGCATTGGATAGCGTAGGGGTAAAAATTACTATTCCCACTCCAGAGAGTGCAACAGTAGGGAAAGCGTTGGATAGCGTAGGGGTAAAAATTACTATTCCCACTCCAGAGAATGCAACAGTAGAGAAAGCATTGGATAGCGTAGGGGTAAAAATTACTATTCCCACTCCAGAGAGTGCAAGAGTAGGGAAAGCATTGGATAGCGTAGGGGTAAAAATTACTATTCCCACTCCAGAGAGTGCAACAGTAGGGAAAGCGTTGGATAGCGTAGGGGTAAAATTACTATTCCCACTCCAGAGAGTGCAACAGTAGGGAAGGCGTTGGATAGCGTAGGGGTAAAAATTACTATTCCCACTCCAGAGAGTGCAACAGTAGGGAAAGCATTGGATAGCGTAGGGGTAAAAATTACTATTCCCACTCCAGAGAGTGCAACAGTAGGGAAAGCGTTGGAAAGCGTAGGGGTAAAAAATACTATTCCAACTCCAGAGAGTGCAACAGTAGGGAAAGTGTTGGATAGTATAAGGGTTAAAATAACATACTTATAAATAAACGATTTTTGTAATTATAAAAAAATAAACTATTAAATAAATATAAACTTAATTATAAAACACATGCTTAGCTAAATATATTTTACCTAATATAAATTTAAAATAATACAATTTATTAATATTTAATTACAAATTAATAATTAATTAACAATTATATTATTAACAATACAATTAGTTTTAATACATTATTAATTAATTAAATTTACTTTACTTCCCACCATATTTCCCTATAAAACCACTACCCACAACATAACACATTTATCCATTTATGAATTAATTAAAAATAATTAGCAAATAATTATAATTAATTAACTATTAATTAAAATTAATTACCAATTAATTAAATTTATTTTATAATTCCTACTAATTATTAAATAATTAACCAAAATTAAATTACTCCCCACCCTATTCCCCTATAAACCCACATCCCGCTACAGAAAATATATATCAATTATTCAATTAATTTATTTTTTTTCTCCAATTAATTAATAATAATTAGCAATTAATTATAATTAATTAATTAATCCTACTAATTATTAATCAACTTACCATAATTAAATTACTTCCCACCCTATTACCCTGTAAACCCACAACCCGCTACAGAACATATATATCAATTAATAAATTAAGTACAATTATTTTCCTATTATTTTCAAATAATTACCAATTAATTATAATTTATTAATAAATTCTACTAATTAATAATCAATTTACCATAATTAAATTACTTCCCACCCTATTCCCCTATAAACCCACAACCCGCTCCGGTACTAAAACATACAATTTTCTTATAAATTAATTTATTATTATATAAAATTAATACACATATAATAGTAATTATTTTAAATACTTAAGTTAAACATATAACACATACATAATAAAAAACTATAAAATAATACAAATATCGATATTAGTGTCATCGAAATTAGTAACATCGATATATATGCTATCGATATTACTAACTTCGATATTACTTACATCGATATTAAGAATTTCGATATTACTTACCTTGGGTCGATATTCTGTCCTACGATATTCTTGACTTCGATATTATGCTCCTTCGATATTTCAGACTCGATATTATGGTAGGTCGATATTTCCAACTCGATATTTTGACTGTGTACCGTCCTGTTTATCTTTGGGCATATAAAAATGAGACAGGGGTCTAGCCGTGACCAAAGAGCCATTGTGAGTACGAGGTTTTCTTCTGCAGATATATTCTATATCATATGGATCTTCAAAGGTCACTACTATACAATCTCCCTGTGTTGTTTTCCGGTTATGGCCTACCCATGGTGTTCTCTCAACCATTAAGATGTTACCACAAAGATTTGGTGGTAGAGGGTAATTATTCATAAGCCAGTGACATACCTTATTTTTAAGTGCCTGAAAAGTTTCTGAGTGTGAGGGAACCAATTCTGTTACCCCCGTCAGAATGATCACATACGGACAGGCGTCTGGCGGGAGATCAATATTGCGCCGTGTTTGTATTGTTTCGGTGGTGGTAGAGTCAGTGTGTTGGGCAGGAATTATGGGGGTTTTAGGATTGGCTTGGACAGTAGGCTTATAGGATGTGTGGGATTGGGCTTGGGAACTTACTTTATTCGTCACAGGGATAGGTGGACTCGGGGTCTGGTTCTTTGTCGTTTTCTTATTTTCTATCACTGTACTCTTGGCTGCAGACCGGGCTTTGGTGTCTGCAGTGGTTATATTGGCGGCCCTATTGGCATAGCTGCTATCATGAAACCTGATATCTTTATGTATGTCATGTAGCACTTTTTCGATGCCATGCAATCTGGCTTCTAGTGGTGCGAGTAAACTTTTGATGATTTTCGTTATGGTACAGCCTATTGTTTCCTCCTCCCCGTCGACTACCCCAGGTGTGTCAGCCTTCGACCTATCAGCTATGGTGCTGTCCTCAAGAATATCCGCCAGGGAATCATCCAAAATAGTGTCATCAATTATAGTCAGTGGTAAACTAACAGTGCCCAGGCCCTTTTGAACTACCCCACTTGACTCACCGGTAAGCTCAGTTCCAGGATCTCTTACCTCTGCTGATACGCCCATATTGTTTATGTCCTCACTAGTTTTCCTAACTTGAGTAGAACGAGCTCTCTTGGCTCTAATGGCACTAACAAATGATTGTTTTCATTTAGGAATTGCCCACTCCCTCTTCCCCCTTCTTTGTTCATCTGTACATGCTGGCTGGGGGACTGCCTGAGGGTTTGTCTGAATTTGCCCCATGCTGGTCACCGTAGGGATAGAAGATTCAGCCTGGGAATTTGGGGGCAATAAATCTAATGAGCCTTGCTGACTGCCATTCATATTGTGAATATCAGCCACAACCTGGACTGGGTTAGGTGTGTGTAAGGATTTGTCTGGGGTGCGGGCCGAACCAATAAGACCCAACGACGATCTCTTAGCTATTGCTAAATCATGAGACAGCCTTCTTTCCATAAGTACAATGCCTTCATTAATCAGGGAATTGGTGCGCACAATAAAATCATCTAGCGTGCCGGTAAGTTTTTTCCCTCCCGCGACTGCCATGCTTCTGGTTTCACGACACTCCATGATCCCTGCCAGAACAAAGAGCAGGGGTGTCGGAAACCGTAATAATGTAATGTAAGAAAGAGTTCTCCCGGATAATTTAAGGTCCAGAGGGGGGAGAGACAAACCAAGCAAAAAGAACAAAACCTCAGTAAGGACCTATAATTTCTTTTAACATTGAATAAATCTAATGAGTTTGTATGAAAGATGCCCAAGAGAGAAACTTTAAAGTATTATTCAAACATGTAAGTTTATTAATCTTTTTTCATTTTTAAAAAATTTTTGAGAAGCATTTGTGCAACTGTACAAATCATTTTGTTATCAATGGCAAGTTAATCATTTTTACATACATATTTTTTCTAAGGAGAGTTTTCATAAAAAGCAGAACATTCAGAGTGCCCTCTAGTAACAACTAGTCTTAACAATCAAACACGCATACTCACATACCAGTCATACTGTTTCCTATTTTTAAAAAAGAAGCATATCTGTCTACATGAACACAAAGACTAAATTTTACAAGACATAGGACTAACACAATTGGCTACTCTAAGGTGCACTTAATGGAATACACATGGGAACCTAGATGATACAGTTCTACTAGTTGTGATGGAGTTAACCAGTTTGTATCCAAAACAGTGGATGTTGGGCCGACGTACGTTTCGGTGAAAGTCACCTTCCTCAGGGCCAAGGACAACGTATACAACAATATAACAAAGTGATCTTAAAAAGTTGAGGGCATAATGCTATTTTCTATGATGTAGTCTGTATAGACACTGGATGTGTTATAGGGTAAATGCTGGTCAGTCTTTATTAAGGCAAGAGCTCAGATTCCAGGGCAAAATCTCTTAGTTATAGGGCCATGTAGTTTGATGAGTCAGGAAGCTTCTGTGAATCGAGGGTTTTTTTCTGATCGGTTGTAATTATCGATGTTTAAAACACGGATAATATGGGTCAAAGCGCCTCTATGTAAATGCTTGTATTAGGGGTTTTACGCCGCAGCTGGGGGTTCCATGGATTTGGCCCAAGGTATGGAGTTAAACGGACATTTGTCACTGGGGCCTTTTCCGTGTTAAGCTGTTGCCGCGACCAGGGGTGTCGGAAACCGTAAACACTATTATAGAGGAGGGTTATAGCGAGGTAACAGCTAGGTAAATCATTAAAGATCCCTACGCTGGTCCGACAACTAAGACTCACAAAGGGCACTAGCACAATGATTTCAAGGAATAACCGAAATTAAAGAGCCTAAGCCCAGTCCAGTCTCTACCGGCCTTGGATGGCCACAGACGGTCCCGCCCTTGTCCCGGGCTTCTCCGGCGCAGCGGGATAGATAGTTAGTTTTGTATGGTCAAGGTAAGAGGGGAGGAGCCTACAGGGAGAGTGGACCAGGTGGTGGCAATTGGGTCTGGCGGGCGCTCCTGGGACTTGAAGTCCTGCGCCCGCCCTCACTCGCAGCCCCGCACAACACAGTCACCTCAAGGAGCTTGATGGAGTCCTCACACGAAGCGGGACCCGCGAAGCGGGTTCCGCGAGCAGTTTCCTTAAATGCAGGTGAGAGCAGGAGATTCCTCTACAGCACGATATCCTCAGCGTTAACAGCGTTGGCGTTTAGCACATCCAAATGGTTTCCCAATCAGCAGCCAGGAGGAGAGGTTTTTTAACTAGAAGTGGTGGGGAGGAGCCTGCAGGGTGGTGGCAATTGGGTCTGGCGGGCGCTCCTGGGACTTGAAGTCATGCGCCCGCCCTCGCTCGTAGCCCCGCACAACACAGTCACCTCAAGGAGCTTGATGGAGTCCTCACACGAAGCGGGACCCGCGAAGCTGGTTCCGCGAGCAGTTTCCTTAAATGCAGGTGAGAGCAGGAGATTCCTCTACAGCATGATATCCTCAGCGTTACCAGCTTTGGCGTTTAGCACATCCAAATGGTTTCCATTTCAAGCACTGCCCCTAGGGCATTTTAGCTCTGAGGCAGATGGGCCTCTATTACCTCCCTTTTACCAATGAGGCCCATGTGTCATTCCCAGTCTTTGATAGGCCGGCCCATTAATATATGCGAATTGAGAAGGGGAGGGGGCTGAGCAGAAGTGTCCTCATTTATATTCAGGTGTGGTTCACAACTATGAACTAATCCCTGCACAAAGAGTCCTGGCAACATTTGCATTTTTTTTTTATCTCGGCAAAGTTAAGAAAACATGCCTCTACTAGTGAACGCACTCCCCCTTTCATAATACTTTAAACACAGGTGCATTGTTTTGTGAAAAAGTGCAATCTGCAAATGTGGGCTGCCAGTTTCTTTATGGTGCCTGATCTAATTTGTAATCTCAATCCAACCCTGTCTGTTGCCAGCACCCCCCCCCAACTCGTTGTCTGTTGCCAGCACCCCGTACTCTCCCTGCTCTTACCTGCTTCTGCCGTCAGTGGGCGGCAAACACAGGGATCGTCCTAGGCAGCAAAAGCTCTAGCCATGACACTGAGTTTCACAGAGACAGTGCAGAGGTCCAGCTCCCGAGCCACACCTGGAGTTAACATCTCAGAAAGTGAGGTGCTCCACAGTTATGCAGCAGCAGTCACACAGGCCTCACACAGACATTTGTGTGACTGTAGTTCGCTTTCACAGGGCAACTGTGGAAGTGAAGCACAAAGGTTTCACAGCATCCCTGGGATCCTAGTTCGGGCTGGGGGGCAGCTGCAGACTCTCAGTCTAAGAAGCTTCTGTCTGTCCAATTTCCATACAGTAGGGATCTGTTACACTGGCCTGGTGCCTTGGCTGCAAAGGAAAGTTCTCCACTCACAGGATGGGCCGCCTGCTTGCCTGCCTTATGTTCAGCATACAGCAACATACTTTCTTCTTTCTATCCTGGAGTGCACGCCTTACCCCTTAGATCTGTGACTGGGGGTGAGTGGTTGAAAAGTGTTAGCACTCCATATATCATCTTGTTGTGTTTGCTATGTTCACCCTAAGTGGCCAAGGGTATACCCAGACATGGGTCCCTTGCTCGCTGTGCCACTGGATTCAAGTTAGCCTGGCTGATGATGTGTAAAACCCTGAAACCCGCCCCGGATACTTGTTTCCGATGCAGGGAGGACTTGGCCTGGCAGTTCTGGCTGGACTGTTCCCATGAGGAACAGAGTCAACTGCTTTGCATATGGATGGGTCCAAACTGGGGTGGCATAGTGAGCAAATAACAATGGATTAAACCCAGATCTGAGACTGGGGGTGAGTGGTTGAAAAGTTTCAGCACTCCATCCATCATCGTTTTGTGTTTACTATATTTGCCCTAAGTGACCATGGGTGTACCCAGACGTGGGTCCCTTGCTTGCTGTGCCACTGAATTCAAGCTAGCCTGGCTGATGATGTGTGAAACCCTGAAACCCATCCCAGGATGCTTGTTTCCGATCCAGGGAATACCTGGCCTGGGAGTTCGGTCTGGACTGTTCCCATGAGGAACGGGGCCAACTGATTCGCATATGGCTGGGTCCAAACTGGGGTGGCATATTGAGTAAAATCACGATGGATTAAACCCAAACCTGTGACTGAGGGTGAGTGGTTGAAATGTTGCAGCACTATGTCCATCATCGTGCTGTGTTTGCTATGTTTGCCATAAGTGGCCAAAGATATGCCCAGATGTGGGTCTCTTGCTCGCTGTGCCACTGGATTGAAGCTAGCCTGGCTGATGAAGGGTGAAACCCCAAAACAGGTCCCAGGATGATTGTTTCCGATCCAGGGAGGACATGGGTTGACTGATTTGTATATGGCTCAGTCCAAATTGGGGTGGCATAGTGAGTAAAAGAACGATGGGTTAAACACAGGTCTGTGACTGGGGGTGAATGGGTGAAAAGTTTCAGCACTCCATCCATCATCTTGTTGTGTTTTGCTATATAGAGTATAGTGTCTGTCAGCCTGCAATGAAAAAGTCACTCAGATTCAATGCTGGCCCCATAATTTTGGAGGAGGCATTCAAAATGCAGTTACCTTTCAAGCTAGAGTGTAGGAACTACCTTGGTTAAGGCACAGTAGCAGAAACCTTTCTCCCTACTCCACCAAACAAAATGTGAATTTCAAATCAGACATGCATATGGCTTTACAATACATTCTACAGTGAGGGCAGAATTAAGAGAGTATATCAGTGGAAGTCACACAGGGAGAAGTAGAGTCAGCGGTACTGTGAGGTGTTGCACAGCAGCCAGAGCAGCTGACTCCTGAGTGCAGGGATCACGGTTCGATCGCCGGTGGCATTTCAGCTCAGCATCATGTGACTCTGGACAATAGATCACTTAATCTACCTGACTGCCCCAGTGCCTTGAAACCTTAAATGGTGATATGTTCGCGCTTTACAGATAGGAGTTATTATTACTATTATTATTATTATTATTATTATTATTATTATTATTATTATTATTATTATTATTATTATTATTATTATTATTATTATTATTATATATGACTAAGCCTTAAGTAGCAAACTACAACCTCAGGGGTTACATTAAAAATGGTGCACTCAACCAGGAGTTCCTCACCTCTCATGCAAATCACATCCAATAAATTGAGTGTGGTGATAGCCTTACAATGATTTGTCAATATTGAAAGTTACATGTCATTTATGTGGGAGTAGTCACCATTGTAAACTTGACAGCTTGATTATTCCAGATTCATCACCTGACTGTTGACATGCATCAAGAAGTGACATGTAGAAATGTAGGAATCATATATGAGTGTTTATGCTCAGTATGAAATGGCAATTGGTGATAGAGTAAAAATGGTAGTGTGACGTGCCATTCCATTAGGACACAAGTGAAAACACCTCTTTTTGTCATAGATATTCACTGAGACACAAAAACCTTCAATGGTCTCCGCGCTAAATTCTGCTGCCTGAAAGACGGCCTCCGGACACGGCTCCACGGACACGTCGCAGTTGCTATGGGATTCGGGGTTACTCAGTGAGAATCCCCCATCTACTCGAGAGCTTTGCTATTCTCCACTCAGAAATAACAGTTCTCGCCACCTCCATGACTACACGTGAAGGATCATTTCATCGCCAAAATATTTCTTTGCCCTGAAGAAGCCCATGTTTGGGTGAAATGCGTTGGCTGGTTTCGTCATCTGCGTACTTTGCATAGCTGAAAATAAAAGATGAAAAACAGCATCTGAATATGTTGTGTCATTGAATGCTTACACTTTGTTCTGTTCTTTATATGTTGCCTCTCATTCAAACTAGCTTGTGTTATATTTTTTGTGATCTACTAGCAGCAGGCCACTTGAGGTGGGCAATATACTGTATCAAAATCTGTTAATAGCCCTGGTAGTGCACTCGTCTAGGACCCAGCTGCTTGGTGCTACTTAAATTCCCACTAGTTTGTCTCTGAATGTGTCCAGGCTTGTTATCTATGCTACATGTGAGACATAGCAGAGCTACTTCAGTACAGCTTTAATTGGGCTATTTTGACAGAGGACATTTGAGGAGGTGTTAACTAAAAAGTGTCATTGTGAAATACCCATTTCATTTTCAGGTCACCTGATTTTTGTTTCTGGACATATTTAAGCAACAGCGCAGTATTAACTGACTCTCATTCCATCATGCTGTAGAATCAGAGAAATGACAAATTGCTGATTTCATGGTGTTGTTTCAAAACTGTGCAAAAGTATTTTTGCCTAGACATTATATTTGGTAACATCAGTTCACTATGCTACACTACAAAGGCCAAAGTATGTAAGGTGATAAACTGTCCCAGTGGATACATAAGGACGGAGTGGAGGCAAGTTAATTCCTGATATTGGAGCTATCTAGGTTAAAGAAATCAGTGTGAGAAAATATTTTAAGAATATGTAGCATGCATGCATGTGCTCAGGCTAATGGTGAAGCCAATTGCGATCACCTTGAAACCCATGTTATCTGTACACTTTGAAAATGGTTTGTGTTCAAAGGTCATGAACAGATGTGTTTACGCAGATTCAATAAATCTATTGTATACTTCATTTCAGCATCATCACAGGCAAGTGAAGGAGAAAGGGCCAACATTGGTGGGGAAGCAGCTGGCCACAGTGGTTTCACACCTGAGTCAATGGACAACAAGGGAGCCAGAGGTCCAGAGGGTGAGGTGGCTGTCACAGAGGAAAGAGGCTCAACATCATCATCAGAGCCATCAGGGTTATCCTCCAGTGAACACTCCCTCGTGGTGGCGGACCTCAGAGGAACTGTGAGAACATCATCCATGTCTGCCACCCCCATACCATCTCCACCCTCTCTGTTGCTCCCTACCCAGTGTCCAGGCTTGCACCCCCAATAGGTGTCCTATCTCCTTCACTCCAGGCACCTCACTCCCTGCCCCTGTCACCCCTGCTGTGCTTAGTGGAGCAGCTATTGACCTCCTGAGAAACATCTCTGTAGGTCAGACAACACTATTGAATGCCACCCTGGAGCAAGGCAGCCAACTGCAACAAATGGTGGTCTACCTGGAAGGCATTCACTGCGCAATTTCTGGCCTACAAAGAACTTTTCAGGCTCTGGGCTCCTCCCTCACTGCAACCTCCCATCTCCCCCAACCTTGTGCCCCTCCTCCCGCCCCTTCCCACTCCCAATTCCCCATGCCCAAACCTGTCCCAAAAACATGAACACATGTGTACGCACCCACTCATACAGACACAAGCAGCACATCCACACATAAACACAAACCACACAAGAAACAGTTACACACATCCAAACAGACAGACACCACCCACACCGCCACACCCACATGCCCCCACCCACATCCACACCCAGCACAGACAAAACCACACCCACATTCACACACCCTTCCCCATCACATACATGCACAGCACAGACGACACCACACCCACATGCACACACCCCACCTCATCACATCCACTCACAGCACAGATGACATCACACACTCATCTCATGCACAAACCACACACTCATCTCATGCACACACCTCAGCTCTACCCTCGCACCCACTCTGGTACAAGCACACATGCACCCCCCAACCACAATCACATCCACACCCGCTGCACACACAGCCACAATCCCCAACACATTGACATGCACAGCATCCACACCCTTCACATCCACAGTAACACCCTTCACAGACACACCAATCCCACAGTACACACCCAATAAAAGAGACTCTAACAAAAACGCACCCAACAGACACATGAGATAGAAGACACACCCATACTTATAAAACATACCACAGACCGCCAGCAACTGCACCCTCAACAGTCACAGGCACATCCCATACTGTCACTCCCTCTACCTCTAATTCCCCACTCCTTCCCAAACAGCCTATCAAATTCCCTACTGAAGGACCTACCTTTTCCCTTGCTCTCACCCCTCAAAACCCTGCCAAACACAGTCCTTTCCCTCACACAACCAAGACTACCCCTCCACATCCATATATACCCCTATTACAGAGCTATCCACACCTTCCACTTCCCAACGCACCCCTTACAAGCGTCAATCAACCCCTTCCACTTCCAAAACCACCACTCCTAAACAAAAGTCCACCTCTTCCAAAACCCCTCCTTCTAAATGAAAGCCTACCTCTTCCTCTTCCCAAGCCCCTCCTCCTAAACAAAAATCCACCTCTTTCTAACCCACCTCTTCCCAATTGAAGGAAACCACTCCGAAACCCAAACACCCATCTCCCATGTAACATCTATGAGGTGCCTGCCCTGCCCAATGGATGCCCCTTCCTGAGGAGGTTCCCCTGCCAGTGTCCTTTGAATGAAGATTGGTGGCACAGCAGTGTACACACCCAAAAAATGTATTTCTGGACTGGCAATTGGTCTTCAATTTTGGGCAGAGATGCTCTTGTTTTTAAAAGAAATATTTTGGTCATATTTGAGCACATTTGTCCTGGCATTACTTTTGTGTGCCTATTGATAGGTACCTAGTAATATTGCTTAGCTTAGATTGTGTAAAATATTCATTTGTTTGCACATTATGGCAGGTTCTACAATGTTTACATTTACAGTGTACTCTGTTATGTACATACAGAGGTTGATATGCTATGTGATGGTCATTAGATTTTAAACTAAGAAATTCATCATTGCACTGACCACTTGCACCACCTAATTGATCTGAGATGATTTCTTGGGCTGTGTGACTACATGTGTGTTTGTGTCACTTTGATTGATATTCACTATGAAGAGATTTGTATCTCTTGCCATTTGATCCAGTGCAGGAGTTACACAGGAAAGGGAAGATATTGCATGGATAGATATGTGGCAGGATTCTAACTCGGGACTGACAAGGATTTGGGTGGTATTTCAAATGGTAAATGTTACAGCTTGTCTAGATCAATGTCAACATCATGTTTCATTGCACTTCTCTCTATGATGTGTGTTGCATATGTGTGCAAGTTAGATATTTGCCTATTTATACATGGAGGGTATTAAACATTTTTCGATCCTCTTTTGTGCATGTGTCCCTTTTTTTAAGGTAGCTTCCACCAACTTTCTACATGTGAATCGCGTGCTGTTACAGGTGTGTTAATTCTGATATCTTGCTCTTCAATATTACCCACATATGCATTGCAGTTGGTTATGCTATTGGTTATCCAAGATATTTTAAAAAGCACGAGTCCTGTCCATCTGTTAACAGACACTTCAATTGAAACAGGTAAGTGTGGGGCTTACCGTCAGGTGAGTCAATGATAGTGTTGGTTTTGGATGTCATCAAGCAGCAGTAGGACTTGTAGGATCGGCTCCATGGTGGTACAAGAAGTGTGAAGGTGAGCAAAGATGAGTTTTCTCATTATCTCCTTCTACTCTGTGAACTCAGGTGTAGAGGGTTGACCGCCACAGTCAAGTCGGCGGGAAGGCACATTGTGATTGGGCCGACGGGGAAACAGGCGGTCCTACCTCCAACAGCCGACTTAGCCTATTCCGCCGTCCACGAGGTAGAGATTTCTTTGTGGCGATGGCGGGACCGTGGCGGTCTTTTGTCTGTGCACCTACATGCATCATAATAATGGGGAGGGCGGACAGCGAAGTCGGCGGACGGGAAATCCCACGCCGTTTCAACGGGGTGAACATCTGGAAAAATAATTAATCTTAGGGAATGCAAGATGAGGAAAACAGGTCAAATGTAAACAGAGACTGCATTAATGACATGGATTACATTAAGGGGTTTGACAATCATTGTTTAGAAATCGATCTGTGTGTTTTCCAGTAAAGGTAAGGCTACAAGGCCTGATAGGGATGAGTTTCAAAGTTGGTGTTCACCTACCGCACCTTAAATAACTGCTGCTTGCCTTTCACGGGCTAAGAAACCCTCCCAGTTGGGACATGATGACGGTGACTAAATGCGCCTGGCTGTCACTGCTGGACAGGGACCCAATTGAGAGATTTATTTAAGGGGAAGGGGATGTTCATCCACATGCACCCCCTTGAGGAAGTGGCCCTGGTGCCAATACACAACAACTGAGCACCGGCATCAGCATCAGCATGCACCATGAATTTTATACTGTCAAACAGTCAAGTTCTGTTCCTACCAGTCTTTTCAATGCAGATCTTCAGCAAGTCAGTACCAAGCAAGTTAATGCATACTTACAACCCTCTCAGTCTTCTGCACATCAGCAATTAGGTGAGGCAAGCTTTGGTTATATTGTGGATAAAACATGTTAATTTGGAGATGTGAGGGTATGCACCTCCGATTGCAGGTTACAAGTAAATTGTGAGTATCACTGTGCCATAGCTGGCAAGTTTCCAAGGCCCATGCGTGATTTATTGCTCCAGTCCAGGGGTTTTCCTTAAATTCTGGAACTTGTAGTCTTGTTTATTCCATTATAAAGAAGCATTTGCAGTGCAAACTGGTCTTGTATTTGTTAGAGGTATTGGTGATGTAAATTACATTGTCTTTTATTCATGTGTTTTGGATCGGAATGGATGTATGTCGTGGGGAGTGGAATAATGTGGGTTGGATTGGAATTGCTAGTTGTGGAATAGTGTGGTGGAATTGTGTGTGGTGTAGTGGTATTATGTGGCATGGTGTGCAGTGAAAAATGTGGATAGTAATTATGTGGTGTTGAGTGTACTGGAATTATGTGGAGTTGAATTATGTGTCAGAGTTAAATTATGTGAAATGGCATTTTGTGCTGTGGAGTTTAATTATGTAGTGTGCTGTTAAATTTTGTGATATGATGTGGAATTCTGTGGTGTAGATTGTATGTATGTGGGGTGTCACTTAATTGTGTTGTTGAGTTGAAATGTGTGGTTTGTTGTTGAATTGTGTGGTGTGGAATGCAAATGTATAGAGTTAATTGTATGGCATGGAAGTGTGCGGCATTGAGTCCAATTATGCTGATTGGAATTATGTGGCATTGTGTGAAGTGTATTTGTGTGGATTGTGTTACTAAGTTTAAAAATGATGAAACATAATTACAAAAGAAGGCGGCTTTCATTGCGCACAAATTTACAAAACCTAATAATAATATATGAAGACTTGTCCGAATATCAAAATAAAAACATGCAGAGTCAATCTCCAGTGACATTTGTGTCAATGAACAATGTGGAGTGCTGCTTTGATTGCTAATGGTCCTAGGTGTCTACACATCTCTGCTTCTAAACTCATTTTACAATGGGAATCCCACAAACCACAGCGGTTGTGCAGTATCTTCTGAGCTCCCTCAAGGCATTGGCAAAGCCAATAGGTCTCGGCAATGCGAGATCTACTAGCTTTGTGCATATTAATGTGTTTCAGCATTGCATGGCTAGCTGGTAAGTGTTCCCCAAGCAGATGCAGCACCCACATCTGAAACACCGTTACTCCTTTGTGTAACACCGGGCATAAACACTGGCATTAGTACCAGCCTATGAGGCACCTGCGTCTAGAATGGAGGTGGATGATGGGCGGTGCTGCAGGGAAGAAGTGCAGAATTGCTACAGAGAACAGAGCCCTGGTGCAAACTGCCATAAAGAAGAAATGACACAGTAAGAGAACTGCCATAGAGAAGAGTTGAAGGAACAGCAGCGAGGAACATGTTAGACGGATGTTATATTTGTTGTTCTGGCAATCAAAGTACTATAAATAATCTTAATTCATTCCATCTGAGATTACCATCAAGTGATCACAAAAACCTAAGCATGGTTTGGGAAAGTAGTGTAAGGTTTCTATGTTTTGTGTTAGACTAGACCTCTAAAGCATACAGCAAGGCCCATTTTAGTTGTAGCCAAGGCCTTTTTGATGTTACTAACAGTATTGTACTTAGTATAGGGCTTTCAAACAGATGTCTTCATCCGTTGGTCTGTCATTCACACTTTTTTCCACTCCCTACAGCATACAGCAGCGGGTCACACTTGAGCCATCGTCTAACTTCACTATGAGAAGGAACATTCTGCTCTTTCAAAAAAAGCACGCTCACCAAATCGAGTTCCCTTCAGTGCCCTGTATTAGGCAATGGGTGCTATGTGAGACAGAAAAATATTTTTGCTTTCAGCCAATTTTATTTAAATTGGACTTTTGAAAAAAAACAAAAGAAGCATTGACAAATCTAAAAGGCTAGTGGCCAGAGCCAAACAAACTGTGTTTGCCAACGGTTGTTTGATTAGCATTGTACCATTTCTTCAGTGAACTCGACAGACAGTTCCCTGAGCAGGATTAATCTTTTTACCCTGCCATACCTCATCAGAGCTGTGGAATGGTCAACACTCTGCAACTTTACTTATGCATATACACTCATATGAATATATGTACACGATGTTGAAAGTCAAAATCAGTAGTTTATGATACATTACAGAAAGTGCGATATTCGGCACATGAAAGTAATTTTGAATACAGGGTGCTTGAGGTTGGTGATCATGTTGTGCTTTTATCAACAAAAAGAAACGTGAAAGCAGTATATGGATATTATCTCACATAAATCACCCAGGAAATGTAAACCTAAAAGGGGGTTAAGCTTGGTATGTTTTCTGAGACGATAGTAAACACCCAGATGAGAGGTGGCTGTGCTTCAACAGCAGGCTTTAGCACTCTCAAGAGGCTGGGTCTGTAAAGTGACACCTTTGCAATAACATTGCCACACCCAGGAAAGGGATGGCATGATATATTTTCTTCAGCTGAACTGGTGCCCATCCCGAGGGACTCCCGAGGGATACTTGCTTTGAATGTAGGTCAGTCCTGCAAAAACCAGTTTAGGACAGGCTACTGAAGTTAGGGCAGAGCAGAATATGGGTGCTTTGTGCAAGCATTAAACAAAGTGCACCACAGTCTTTTTTTTTGTTTAAATCTTTTTTTATGTTCATATAGAGAACAAAGGGAGGGTCGAAGTACACACAGCGCAGGCCCAGAACCCTATGCAGGGCCGGCCGCGCAATTCAGAAGAGCCTCGAGGGATTTCGGAGAGGCCTAGTCAAACAGCTTGTACACAGCATGTCGCCTACAACCCTTGTTTGGCCGGCCATGTGAAGCATGTAGCATAGCAGTAGATTACAATCGTGGGTGTGTTTCAAGACCCATATTTAACATGGACAATAACATAGCAAAAAGAAGCACAGAGGTGTAGGCAAGAGGCCTACGGAAAGAAGGTAGTAAGGAGCAAACAGAGAGGTAGCGAGAAGGGGGTAAAAAGATCAAAAAGGTGAAAGGCCCCTACCTCAAGGGAGCTATGTTGAGACGACGATGATGGGGAGGATGCAGGCGAGCGGGGGGCGGGGGGGAGGGAGGAGAACCAGTGTTGTGTACTGGTCAGGTCATGGGTCGGTACGCGTGTCATACGGGGCTATGAGCAGGGCCATTATGGTTGTGTAAGCAATCTGTCAGGATCAGGCGGCGTTACATCATCTTCAAATAGGCGTAGGGCCCGGAGTTTCGGGGGCAGGAGACGCGCATGTTCTACTTTACAGAGATTTGTAACTAATGGATTCCAGATTTTGGTGAAGTGGGTATCGCGGGACTGCAGTCGCGCTGTGAAGAGTTCCAAAGTCACTACGTGCCATAGGGGCACAAACTCCAGGCAGCAATTGGGGGGGGTCTCGGCTTTTTTCCAATACAGACCTATGAGTTGCTTAGCGGTCCCTAGCATATCAAGAACTATGTGCCATTCACTACGAGTAAGCGCTTTTAAGTTGTCATGTTTAAGACCTAAAAGGACCGTGGCTGTGGATTCAGGCAAAGGGAAGCCTAGTACCCCCTTAATATGACTAAGAACTTCCTTCCAGAACAGGGTCAGGTGAGGGTACGCCCACCAAATGTGAATGAAGTCCCCAGAAGCATTCGAACATCTCCAGCACAATGGGGAGGAAGTGAGGAACATCTTGTGCAATCGAGAGGGTGTATAGTACCACTGCGTCAGGACCTTATACGCAGTTTCTCGTTGTGATATACTATGGTAAACCTTTGGTATGTCTCGCCATAGGCGGCTCCACTGAGATGACTTAATTTCAGTGGGGGACGTTGATTGCCATTGGCACTGATATGGGTGAATGGTTACTAGCGGGGGTGTTGCAGGATCTGGTACGTCCGAGAGATAAGGCCCTTTGACTCATCAAAGGAGTGTACCAATCGCTCAACGGGAGTGAATGGACGATTGACAGCCTGCTGCATCTCAGGCGAGGACTCTTCTCTGCATTGAGCAAATGTTTTGAGTGTGTCCCCCGCGTACATGTCTCTGCTCATTCTGCATCCCCCTTTCAGCCATTTTGAAAACGCCTGCGGGTTAAGGGCCGGAGGGAATAGCGAATTATCTGCAATGGGAGTGTGGGGGGAGGGGAAGTTCATAAGCCCCTTGGGTACGGCCACTTTGTCCCCTATATCCAGTACTGTCTTGGTAGGCACTGCAACGTAAGCGCTGCAAGAGCGTGCAGTCCGATAGAGCCAGGTAAGATCCCATATGGTTCGTCCGGTTACCGCCCTGTTCATTTGGAACCAGATCTTCTCACTCTCAGTCGTTGTCCATTCCAAAACTATGCAAAGATGGGAGGCCCAATAATATTCCAGTAGGTTGGGGCACTCTAGTCCTCCTCTATCTCGCGGGAGCATGAGGATTTTGTGAGAAAAACGTGGTCTGCGCCCGCCCCATATGAAAATGGTAAGATCCCGCTCAAGGCTCTGGATCTGATGTTGCTGGATGGGGGTGGGTAGGCATTGGAACAAATACAGTATTTTTGGAAGTATCAACATTTTTATAGCGTTGAAGTGGCCCAGCCAGGAGAGGGTCAGGGATTTCCAGCCCCTGAGGTCCTCCAAGACAGCTTTCCTACATTCCCGCCAAATTCGTTTGGGTCCATGTGGCCAGAGAATGAGTCAGCTGAAGTCCTAGATATCGAATGGAGTTAGTGGCCCACTGATAGGGGATGAGTGCTTGCAGGGTCGGTATCTCCTCCTCAGGAATTGTAAGGTTCAGGGCCCAAGACTTCCCATGGTTAATTTTAAGGCCAGAGGCCCGCTCAAAGGATTTCAGCAATGAGTGTAGTGCCAAGAGGGAGATATGCAGGCGGGATAGCGTGAAAATGAGATCGTCGGCAAAGAGCGTCACTTTGTTCTGCCGACCCGCAAGGAAGAGGCCATGTATGTCCGCAGCTTGCCTAATCATCATGGCCATGGGCTCTACCACAAGGGCAAACAACAGAGGTGACAGGGGGCAGCCCTGCCGCGTACCCCTTTGTATGGAGATAGGGTCCGTGAGCTGACCGTTGACTCACACCCGAGCATGCGGGGAGAGGTAGGGGGGCCATGATCTTAGCTATCATGTTCTGGCCCAGTCTGATTTTCTTCAGTACCGCTCAGAGGAAGACCCAATCAACCCAATCAAATGCCTTGTCCACGACTAGCGATAGAAGGCATGCTGGTATGTTCCAGTGTTGTGCCTACCCCCAGGATGGGCAATTCTGCATACATTGTCTGCTCCCTGTCAATTCAAGATGATCCCGACCTGGTCCGGCTCTATTAGGCCAGGCATATGGGGATCAAGGCGCTTGGCCATCTGGACCTGGTGATTTCCGAAGATGGAGGTCTTTTAGTGCCGTCGCCAACTCCTCTGTTGTGAGGGGTTCCTTCAACTGTTTGGCATGATGGGGGCTAAGTGGGGTCCAGGGGCATTGGTCTAGGTTAACTTTGACCTGGTCCGGGGACGGCTCGTCCACCGCATAAATAGCTGAATAATAGGCCCGGTCTGTGGTGGCCCTCTCGCCGTCAGGGAGCTGGTTGTTAGCTATGTGTGCCTTCGCAGTGCGCGCTCGCATGCGTTTCGCCAGCAACCTACCCACTTTGTCCCCCCCTCAAAGTGTCGCAGTTTTACCGCTAATAGGGCTCTCTCAGCCTTGTTGGTGCCGAGGGAACAGAGTTGCCCCCTAAGGTTTGCAAGGCGTTGTTTATGTGCAAGTGTGGGACGTTCCTGGTCCTGTCTTTCTAGATCTTTAATATCCTTGGAGAGGCTACCCTCCAGGAGATGGACTTCACGCACCCACGCAATTGCCAGGGATGTGATATGACCACGGATAATAGCCTTGAAGGCATCCCACACTACAGGGAAGGGTGTTTCGGGAATATCCTTGAAGGCATCCCACACTACAGGGAAGGGTGTTTCGGGAATATCATTGACCGCAAAGTAAGAGTCAATGGCAGTCCGTATGCTTTCCACATTCACTGGGTCTCGTAGAATGTGCGGCGGCAGACGCCATCGTGGGGTATGGGAGGGACAAACGGCCGGGTCCTGCAGGTGAAGTTCAACATGAGCGTGATTGGAGAGCGAGATAGCGGACATGGAGGCTGAAAGCGTGTCACTGGTCAGGGCATGAGAGATAAAAATATAATCAATGCGCGAGTACGAAAGATGGACCTGTGAGTAATACGAAAAGTCACGTGTCTCAGGAGAGTGATAACGCCAGGAGTCCAGCAGACCAAGGTCCGCTATTTGTCTCCGGAGGGCCGAGGACATGGTCCTCGTCCCATGTGAGGAGGCTTTGCTGCTGTCTACTGTAGGATCCCATGCCAAATTGAAGTCCACCCTAAGACTAGCGAGGGATCATCCTGTGTCACATGTTCCCACAAAATCGTCCGGAGATAGGAGTCCCGCATCTGGTTGGGTGCATACACACTACATAGTGCAAGGAGGCGTTGTCCAATCCAAACTGGACAATTGGGGGAGTTAAGTCCCTTAACATTAAGGGATATAATCTTCAGGGGGCAAGGGGTAGTCATAGTTGTGTCAAAACCCGGATTAGTCCGTCATGCCACCGTAAAGAGCAAGATGGGATAGTAGGGAGAAGGTGTAGGGGCTCGTCACTCTTGTCAAAAGGAGGGCACCATCAGAAGGGAGTTTCCCGCTCGCCATAGCCAGAAGAAGAAAGAAAGTGGGAAAAGAGAGAAAGAAGACCATAGATATGTAAAAACAAAAAAGGGGTAACCAACATTGGCCAACCGGGCCACAATGTCCTGTTCCAGTTGCGGGTCAGCCTAGACCACAAGGCTCGGGTGATCCCAGAGACGTCACTCTCTCAAGAACAGATAGGGGGCAGGTCGTCATCTGCTCACAAAGTCATCTAGGCGGATAGTCCAGTACCATTCACACTGCAGTTGGAACTGGGGTATGAACGATTTCTGAAAGTGATCACCAACCCCAGAGGGGTCGGGGACGCTGTCTGAGGGCAGTGTGTTCATTCATTTGCAGAGGTGGGGTTTCAGTCAATCTAGGTGATGGAGATCGGGAGTTAGCTGTGGACTTTCCCCCCTCCAGGGATATAATATGTTGGATAATGTTGTTCTTGGCTTGCGAGGATGAGTGCGCATCGGGATGCGCTGAGCATCTATGAAGGCACATGGTAGACCATGATGGCTTGCAGGTGCCCGCGTGAGGGGCAGGAGACGTGCAGGGCTGGCAGGTGGCATTGAGGAGAGATGAAGAAGTTGCTTCGCTGCTTTATAGGACCTTATCATCCGGCGCTTGGATTCCCATTGGAAAATGAGAGCGAACGGGTGGCCCCCTGGTTCGAGATGTCCATGCGTCACAGTTTACCCATTACAGGTTTAAAATCCTGGCGTCTTCGAAGGGTGGTAGGTGCGAGGTCTTGGAATATCTGGATCTTGATCCCGTTGTAGGTGAGGTCCGGCTTGGCATGTGCTGTCCTGAGAATAGCCTCCTTTTCTGTAAAGAAGTGGACCCTGGTTAGGATGTCCGAGAGAACACCTGGCCTGCCAGCGGGGCCAGAGACCTGATGAGCCCGGTCCAGGGCCAGAGGAGAGGCATCATTGTCTCCCGAGACCTCGTGCAAGAGCTGCGCCACGTAAATGTAAATGTAAATGTAAATGTACATGTATTTAAGTCATGATGTCATTCCCCTCCGCCCCAAGGGGAACCCCCCGGATGCGGACGTTGTTCCGGCGACTCCTATTTTCCAGATCTTCCTGCTTCAGTTGCAACTCGAAGTGCTGTTCCTCCAAGGTGGCCAGGCACTGCCAGAGTTGTTCCTGGTCCTTGTTTCGGGCATCTACGGTCTTCTCCAGCCCATCCACTCTTTCGTCAAGGTCTGTGATCTCCTTCTTGAGCTCCCGGACACAGGAGTGGACCTCAGTGCGTAGAGATCCTATTTCATTTTAAAGCTCTGACATATAGGTGGCCATAAAAGCTTGCATGACAGGCAGCAAATCCCCTCCAGTCTGTGAAGCCACCTCTGCAGGGGCCGGTGCGCCAGATTTGCCCCACATAGCGGCAACAGGATTGTCTTTGGGGGCGCCGCTGAGTCCTTTCCCACTTTGGTGCGTGTCATCCCTAGTATATGTGTGACCCTCAGCAGCACCAAGCGCAGGACCCAGTGGGTGGTCGGAGGGTTGCTCGAGGTCGAGCTTGGGTGTCAAGTACACTTGCCTCGCGGTGGTTGATAGAGATTGGGATGTGTCACTTCGAGCTCAACAGTTGATAGAGCAACTTGTGCCAAATGAGGTGAGCAGGGTCACCATTCACAAGGATTCTCTCACCTCAGCTCCCTGCCTTCTCAGGAGGTGTGCTATCCAAAAGTCTAGTAGGGGGCAAGGTGACCAGGGCAGATATCAATGCGAGGTCACATTCAGCCGCTCAGTCACCCAGTCAGTAGGTGTCAATCCCAGAGGTCAGGGACCCTGCCGCGTGCCCTTTTTGTATGGAGATAGGGTCCGTGAGCTGACCGTTGACTTACACCCGAGCATGCGGGGAGAGGTAGGGGGCCATGATCTTAGCTATCATGTTCTGGCCCAGTCTGATTTTCTTCAGTACCGCTCAGAGGAAGGCCCAATCAACCCAATCAAATGCCTTCTCTCCGACTAGCGATAGAAGGCATGCTGGTATGTTCCAGTGTTGTGCCTACCCCCAAGATGGGCAATTCTGCATACATTGTCTGCTCCCTGTCGATTCCAGGTGATGCCGACCTGGTCTGGCTCTATTAGGCCAGGCATATGAGGATCAAGGCGCTTGGCCATCTGGACCTGGTGATTTCCGAAGAGGGAGGTCCTTTAGTGCCGTCGCCAACTCCTCTGTTGTGAGGGGTTCCTTCAACTGTTTGGCATGATGGGGGCTAAGTGGGGTCCAGGGAAATTGGTCTAGGATAGCTTTGACCTAGTCCGGGGACGGGTCATCCACAGCGTAAAGAGCTGAATAATAGGCCTGGTCTGTGGTGGCCCTCTCGCCGTCAGGGAGCTGGATGTTAGCTATGTGTGCCTATGTGTGCCTTCGCACTGCGCCCTGGCATGCGTTTCGCCAGCAGCCTACCCACTTTGCCCCCCCCTCAAAGTGTTGCAGTTTTACCGCTAATAGGGCTCTCTCAGCCTTGTTGGTGTAGAGGGAACAGAGTTGCCCCCTAAGGTTTGCAAGGCATCGTTTATGTGCAAGTGTGGGGCGTTCCTGGTCCTGTCTTTCTAGATCTTTAATATCCTTGGAGAGGCTATCCTCCAGGAGAAGGACTTCACGCACCCACGCAATTGCCAGGGATGTGATATGATAGCGGATCATAGCCTTGAAGGCATCCCACACTACAGGGAAGGATGTTTCGGGAATATCCTTGAAGGCATCCCACACTACAGGGAAGGGTGTTTCGGAAATATCATTGACCGCAAAGTAAGAGTCAATGGCAGTCCGTATGCTTTCCACATTCACTGGGTCTCGTAGAATGTGCGGCGGCAGACGCCATCGTGGGGTACGGGAGGGACAAACGGCCGGGTCCTGCAGGTGAAGTTCAACATGAGCGTGATCGGAGAGCGAGATAGTGGACATGGAGGCTGAAAGCGTGTCACTGATCAGGGCATGAGAGATAAAAATATAATCAATGCGCGAGTACGAACGATGGACTTGTGAGTAATACGAAAAGTCACGTGTCTCAGGAAAGTGATAACGCCAGGAGTCCAGCAGACCAAGGTCCGCTATTTGTCTCCGGAGGGCCGAGGACATGGTCTCCGTCCCATGTGAGGAGCCTTTGCTGCTGTCTACTTTAGGATCCCATGCCAAATTGAAGTCCTCCCTAAGACTAGCGAGGGATCATCCTGTGTCACTTGTTCCCGCAAAGTCGTCTGGAGATAGGAGTCCCGCATCTGGTTGGGTGCATACACACTACACAGTGCAAGGAGGCGTTGTCCAATCCAAACTGGACAGTTGGGGGAGTTAAGTCCCTTAACATTGAGGGATATAATCTTCGGGGGCAAGGGGTAGTCATAGTTGTGTCAAAACCCAGATTAGTCCGTCATGCCACCGTAAAAAGCAAGATGGGAAAGTAGGGAGACGGTGTAGGGGCTCGTCACTCTTGTCAAAAGGAGGGCACCATCGGAAGAGAGTTTCCCGCTCGCCATAGCCAGAAGAAGAAAGAAAGTGGGAAAAGAGAGAAAGAAGACCATACATATGTAAAAACAAAAAAGGGGTAACCAACATTGGCCAACCGGGCCACAATGTCCTATTCCAGTTGCGGGTCAGCCTAGACCACAAGGCTCGGGTGATCCCAGCGATGTCACTCTCTCAAGAACAGATAGGGGGCAGGTCCCCAGCTGCTCACGGGGTCATCTAGGCGGATAATCCAGTACCATTCACACTGCAGTTGGAACTGGGGTATGAACGATTTCTGAGAGTGATCACCAACCCCAGAGGGGTCGGGGACGCTGTCTGAGGGCTGTGTGTTCATTCATTTGCAGAGGTGGGGTTTCAGTCAATCAAGGTGATGGAGATCGGGAGTTAGCTGTGGACTTTCCCCCCTCCAGGGATCTAATATGTTGGATAATGTTGTTCTTGGCTTGCGAGGATGAGTGTGCATCGGGATGCGGCGAGCGTCTATGATGGCACATGGTAACCATGATGGCTTGCAGGTGCCAGCGTGAGGGGCAGGAGACGTGCAGGGCTGGCAGGTGGCATTGAAGAGAGATGAAGAAGTTGCTTCGCTTCTTTATAGGACCTTATCATCCGGCGCTTGCATTCCCATTGGAAAATTAAAGCGAACGGGTGACCCCCTGGTACGAGATGTCCATGCGTCGCAGTTTACCCATTATAGGTTTAAAATCCCGGCGTCCTCGAAGGGTGGTAGGTGCGAGGTCTTGGAATATCTGGATCTTGATCCCGTTGTAGGTGAGGTCCGGCTTGGCATGTGCTGTCCTGAGAATAGCCTCCTTTTCTGTAAAGAAGTGGACCCGGGTTAGGATGTCCGGGAGAACATCTGGCCTGCCAGCGGGGCCAGAGACCTGATGAGCCCAGTCCAGGGCCAGTGGAGAGGCATCATCGTCTCCCCAGACCTCGTGCAGGAGCTGCGCCACGTAAGTCATGATGTCATTCCCCTCCGCCCCAAGTGGAACCCCCCGGATGCGGACGTTGTTCCGGCAACTCCTATTTTCCAGATCTTCCTGCTTCAGTTGCAACTCGAAGTGCCGTTCCTCCAAGGTTGACAGGCACTGCCAGAGTTGTTCCTGGTCCTCGGTTCGGGCATCTACGGTCTTCTCCAGCCCATCCACTCTTTCGCCAAGGTCTGTGATCTCCTTCTTGAGCTCCCGGACACAGGAGTGGACCTCAGTGCGTAGAGATCCTATTTCATTTTAAAGCTCTGACATACAGGTGGCCATAAAAGCTTGCGTGACAGGCAGCAAATCCCCTCCAGTCTGTGAAGCCACCTCTGCAGGGGCCGGTGCGCCAGATTTGCCCCACATAGCGGCAACAGGATTGTCTTTGGGGGCGCGCTGAGTCCTTTCCCACTTTGGTGCGTGTCATCCCTAGTATATGTGTGACCCTCAGCAGCGCAAAGCGCAGGACCCAGTGGGTGGTCGGAGGCTTGCTCGAGGTCGAGCTTGGGTGTCAAGTGCACTTGCCTCGCGGCGGTTGATAGAGATTGGGATGTGTCACTTTGAGCTCAACAGTTGTTAGAGCAACGTGTGCCAAATGAGGTGAGCAGGGTCACCGTTCACAAGGATGCTCTCACCTCAGCTCCCCGCCTTCTCAGGAGGTGTGCTATCCAAAAGGCTAGTAGGGGGCAAGGTGACCAGGGCAGATATCAATGTGAGGTCAAATTCAGCCGCTCAGTCACCCAGTCAGTAGGTGTCAATCCCAGAGGTCAGGGGCCACGCAGACCAGCCCAGCCCCACCAAAGGTCGACAGTCTGCAGTCACCTCCGCTAGTCTGCTGCACCTGTCTGTGCTAAGGGTCGTGCGTTACACCGTCGAGACGCTTTCAGGGCAGGTTGTATAGGAGCCGCAATGTCCAGGTAGGGGAGGCCGTACACCGGGGTCAGTCCAGAGGAGGCTCCAATGGTCACAGGTCCCACACCCGCTTCCTAGGAAAGGCACTGAGAGTGTGGTGCGCCGCCCTAAATGCGCCTGCCCTCTAATGTCAACAAGAGGGTGATTGGAGGCCACAGGTCATGGAGATATTCCGTGCGAGGCTGCGTGCAGCCAGCCCCACCAGCTTCCTCGGGGCAGGCACCACCGGCACGAAGGTCAGTCATCAGGGGCCCCCTGCCGTCAGGTCAATCGCGTTCTCAGTATGTCTAGCCAGGCCCGAATCAGGCGTAGGATGTTGAGTCGCGTTGGGCAGCAAGGCGTGGAGGCCAAGGGGGGGATTTGGAGAGGGGAGTCAACAAGAAGCGTCCTCACTCCTCACCTGTGCCGCGTGTCCATGCTGCCACGATCCAGCGTTGGGCCAGTTGAGGAAGTCGCCACCGCCAGCCGAGTCTACCGCCAGTGCGCCACTAAAACCTCCAGGCGTCCACACTTGCCTCCTCCCGCCTCACGCTGGCACCAGGGAGTTGGATGGTATTCCCAGCTACTCGAGAGGCTGTTGTTTTCCGCATGGCAGCTGAAGCGTCTACTCAGGGCACTTCCTACGTTGCCCACAACGTTTCCCCAGGCCCGCGTGCCGTGCCTCGCAGCAGCTACTCACATCCTCAGGCGTTTCAAGGCTGCCTCAGACAAGATTGCGGCCACCACTTTGATAGGCCCCGAATGAAAGGGGCCCACGCACACTGCAGAGGTTGTCTCCGTCGCCTCCCACCAAAATCCGGGCACCACCATCACTTCTCAGCCCCTACGATGCGTCTGCCAGGCTGGGGAAGACAATCTACAGCATACCACGCCAGCGGACGTCTCGGACACGGTATTCAAAATGGCATCCCAGGTCAGGTCCGGGGTCTGTTCACCCGCTCCGGGCCAATCCCAAGCACTATCCGCTCCAGGGCAGGTGCCCCCACCACTCCATCGTCTGCCCCAGGGCTGTGCCAATCCAGGGGGTCCCAAGTGCCCAGGAGCAGCTCCCGTTGCTCGTCAGGGGAATCAAGGTCTGGGCTCCATAAAATGGCGGGCGCCCCGGTCTGTAGGCCAAAGTGCTGCGGCTGCCTCACCACTGCCGCCTCCGAGCAGCCCTCCTCACCGCAGCAGGTGCCTCTCACCTTTTGATAGCTTAGCACCCCCAGGGGTGGCGTCAAGAAACCCCCAGGTCCGCTATAATTGCTTTGGACAGCAGCGGCTGGCCGGAGCTCCTGCAGCATGCGTCTCACTGCATTACCAGCAAGACCACGCCCCTAGAGTCTTTTTTGAGCCAGTGCAAAGTTCACGTTTACTGGTCCTAAACAAATTTGACATTAGCATGCTTGAATTTTGATCCCATAATTATTAACCTTAAAACAAAACTACAGGTCCCAAACGCAGTGGTGGGGGTACAAAGGGAAGTAAATTATATGGAGTTCAATACTCACACAGTACATTAATGGAGCACAGAAAGGAGGAGGAAATGGTAGAAAAAAGAAAACTCGGTCTAAGAAGGATGGAACCTGGAATGTTTTAGCTGAAGAAAGAAGGGTAGTTTACTAATTTATTTTTCCAGTTGTTGATAGCTAAACACGACCTGGAAGTATTGGAGCCCTCTACATTAGCACCATTACATAAATTCACATTCATATTTTTAAGCACAGCGAAGGTATTTGTCCAGGATCACAGGATGTTGAGCCGACGCCAGAATAAACTTGGTTCCCCAGTTCTCAAGTTGACAGCTCTGGCTAAAAGTCACCTGCTATTCAGTTACGAGGGAGAAAGGAGAAGGTGTAACAATAAAACATCTCCTACCTTTAACCGCTTCATCTCTTCTTTATCACAACATTACAATTTTGGAGGCACTGGATGGGACTCGTCTTCATGCTGCATTTATCACTGTTGTACACCTCAACAAGGCGAGTGGCAGCTCGCTGCAGTGGCGGCTCTAGGCTCATGGCGGCCCTGGGCAGGGAGCATAGGTAGGGGGCCCCGGAAGAGGGGGTCCGGGCGGGGCGGAGCGCAGAGGCCAGTGAAGAGGGGGGGGGGGATCAGGGTGTTTGGGGCCACCACGCAAATATGTATCCATCCTCAGAGGATTGTTATATTAAGGATATATATTGGTGTGGTAATATATTAAGGATATATATTGGTGTGGTGGCCCCTGGGGTTTGGTGGCCCTGTGCAGGTGCACAGCTTGCACATGCCTAAGGCCGCCCCTGTTCGCTGTCACAGCTGTGCGGTGTGAGATGCTGAGTTGGTCGTTTTTTGCTGGCGGACCTCGAGTCATGTAATCGCCCGAAGCATTCCTCCACTTTTGTTTGGGCCAGGGATCCTCGGTGAAATGATTTCCTGGTTGTGTCTCTGACTTTGGGACACTGTCTCTGCTTTTAGCCTGCGCATCTCTTCTGTTCAGACGCTGCTGTTGGAGAACTGGTACGTGCTCTCCCTAAACGATATTGCTAGCGTACATGAATTAAGAGCGTCCCAAGGTACGCGTAATATTCTTGCCCCTGGGCTCAGAGGAATGACTGTTCACCCTCTAGCTCGTTCTTGCATTGACTTTAAGCGTTTGGAGGAACAACTCTTCTCCCTCCGACGCTGTGGCCACTGTGTTCGCTTTGCACATGCGTCAGTCTTCAAGAAAGGAGATAGTTTATTTTTCAGACAACTAGAGCACGTAAAGCAGCAGGAAGCGAAATACCTTCAATTTCACTCATATCTAGAGTGCTCAGAGTCTAGTTCAGAGGAACTACTCTTCGCCCTCCAACTCATCGTTATGTTTTGTAGGAAGTGCATGCTACATTGGCATTGTTTAAAAGTACAGTATCTTAATAATTTGTAGCGCGGAGGAACGTCAAGTTTGCCCTCCAGCTTTTCTTGAACACAGCGTCATTCTGAAAGACAAAAGACAAACTAACTGTAAATCAGAGTGACAGGTCCATGGCACTACTGTAGTCATTGTTGTGCCTTTTAGTTACTCAAAAGGGTTATTAGCTTATACCTTTTCTTTGTATTTATCTGCTCTATGTATGTGTTTCTTTATGCTTAGTTTGGCACACAAATTTATTCCTGCTCTTTGTTCATTAACAGTGACAAAAAAATTATAATTTGTGCAATTTAGATATTTGAAACTAAAGAGGAAAATGCAGAATGTAACATCACCCCCTTTTTTAGGTTTTGCCTACGCAGTGCCCATGCACTGCATAGGAGACCTTTAGCTGTCGTGCAGTTCTTTTTCCAAGCACACACTTGTGCTTGTGGCGGCATACAACTTGTAGGAGTGCGCAGCGGTGTGTCACAAGCACGAGTGTGTGCTTTAAAAAAGAGCCAACAGCTGCTGCTTCTCGTGCGCGCGTGTGCACTCCCCCACCCCTTCTACTTGTTTACTACACGCGAGCGCTCATGTTTTCAGTGTCTACTAAAGAAACGTACCCATATTAGCCAGCAGCTGCTGCTTTGAGCGCGCGTGCACTCCCCCCATCCCTCCCACTTGTTTACTACTCGCGGGCGCTCATGTTTTCAGTGTCTACTAAAGAAACGTACCCATATTTCTTCTTTCCCCTCCCACCTACCACTTCTCCGTGTTGCTGGCCGCCAATGCTACTCTGCAGCTTGCGCTGAGATTTAGGATTTCTTTAATTTATTTCACGTTTTGCTCGAGTCGCCTCCTTCAGTGTCTACTAAAGAAACTTACCCATATTTCTTCTTTCCCCTCCCGCCTATCACTTCTCTGTGTTGCTGTCCGCCGTCACTTCTCTGCAACTTGTGCTGAGATTTAGGATTTCTTTAATTTATTTCACATGTTTTGCTCGAGGCGCTTCCTTCCTGCTCCCACCCAGCACTTCTTTGCCTTGCTGCCCTACCCCACACCCCTCCTTACCAAATCCGCTTGTTTAAAGAGTAGCCTCCTTTCAGCATTTTATTAATTTAATATGTTTTGCTTGTATGTTTGATACCTAAGTATTATGTTTCACAAACCATTGTGACCACATCTTGCCGGTAACGTATGCCTTTATTTCACCTACTACTTTTCCATGTTGCTGGCCGCTGTCGCTTCTCTGCTGCTCGCACTTTGATTCAGGATTTCTTTCATTCATTTTAAATGTTTTGCTCCAGACGCTTCCTTTCTCAATCTCACCCAGCACTTCTCTGTCTTGCTGCCCTGCCCCACACCCCTCCCCACAGTCTCTGCTTGTTTGAAGAGTAGGCAGGCTCCTTGCCGCATTTTACTTATTTAAACAGTTTTGCTCGTATGTTTGATACCCAAGTATTGTTTTTTCCAATCCATTGTCACCACATCTTGCCAGGAACGTATGCCTTCATTTTATCTGCCTCAGGAGTTGAGACATAAATTATGCATATGTTTATTTCAAATATTTGATATACATTTTAATGTATTCTTTCATTATTCAGTTAGCAGCAGCTCTCAATGAAAGCAACTTCACAAATGTATGCCCTCAATTTATGCATAACGCAGGTTAAGCAAAGGAGATGCAAGGCAGATTCCTCCGCACTGCTTGACAATTTGCCTTTTCCATGCTCTTTTCTGTAGCTGTTATTACACTTTCAATTGCTGACACCTAGAACATTCCTGCACATACACAGCATTTGATTAATTGTCCGAGCACTCGCTGCACAGTGCACTCCATTTCATTTCTCGCTATCAATATCTGTAGGTGTTAAATAAGATATAGGGTGCTGAAAAACACCGATGTACTTTTTGTTTTTATAAATGCTGTGTGTGGAATTTGTGTATTCTTTGAATGTTTCTAACCTTTTGAATCCCCTTCACTCATTAGCTTTTTCTCCCTACTTTCCGTGTATTTTCATCTCATTCCCCCTTTCCTGTATATTAATTTCTCTTAATTTTGCAATACTTCTGTCACCCTTTCTCTTATTCATCTTCCTCTCCTCCTGTTTATCTCTTTCCACTCTTCTTCTCATTATTTCCCCTCTCCTCTTTTTAATTTCCTCTTTGTTGCTCTTTTTTCTCTCCGTTGCTAGTCTTCTGCCTTGTGTCTTTCTGTCTGACTATCACATAGGCACTCATCCTCTATTTGTTTTAATCTGCCTGTGATCACTCTCTTTCTGACATGATTTATCTTTTTCCCTGCTCTCAATTTCACTCATTCTCTCTCTCACTTCCCCTATCTCTGTAAAGCATATACACACACATAATGTCTTTCTCTTTTTTCTCTTTCTCTGTCACCCTTTGTCCTTCCTGTGGGTATCATTCTTTCTATTCTGTTGCTCGCTTCTCATACTAGCTCAGACTGCCTTTCTCACGTTTATTTTTCCCCCACACACACCCTATTACCTCAGTGTTTCATTCTCTATATACTTCAATATTTTTGATAACATACTGATTTCAGACCCTGTCCACGCAGTTTCTAATGGACCCCATTCCCATAAATGCAATCAGCCCTCGGAATCTGGCATCCGTTGATTCTGCTCTACTAAGCACTCTCCCCCAATCCCGCAAGCTTTTCTGAGACTTGTTATATAAACATATTTATGCAGCAAAGGGCAACATTTTTATTTTTATAATTTTTCCTTCTTAAGTGGCATAGCCAATAGGTCTCGCCTTTGGGACCTTATAAGTGTTTAGCCATGCAACAGTTGATGTTGTTGCACCAAGGATATTGTACTGCATAACTAAATACTTATAAGGTCCCAAAAGCGAGACCTATTGGCCATGCCAATGCTTGTTTCTCCCTTCCCCTTGTGAACCATTTATAGGGCGGTCTAAGTGAAAAAAGAAATGTGGAAACTATGCACAGGTTTCTGGTACTAATCTAAGTGCTGAATGCAAACATGCTTTGTTGTTACATTGTTTAGGGGCAAATTGGTATCTAAGTGCAAATTTGGGGGTGCGACAGAAGAAAGGATTAGAGATCAGTTTGTGCTGCGCTGCAACAGTGACAAGTAACTTTAGATGAAAGATAAGCCACCTCTTGAGGAGATTCTTATTGTTGCTAAGCAAGTGGAGCATATGATGAAGTGTGTTGGCGAGCTTAAGGCAGGGAAAGAGGTGTATACCTGTAGTGCTTCAGATACAGATAATACTACAGAAGTTAACGCGGTCAAAACTCATAGTGTCAAATCTCAAAGTGTTCCTGTAGTGAAACAGTCCTCAGAGGTCAGAGGTGTCAGGTGTAAGGAACAGAATCTCAATGTTAATTGTTTCAGATGTGGATATGATGGTCATAGAGCCAATGATAGATTCTGTCCTGCTTTGTCCAAAGTTTGCGATTCCTGTGGCATCAAAGGTCATTTTAGTAAATGTTGTAGGAACAGAAACAAAAGATATAACTAGGTCAGTAACAAGGAACCGTGCCAGGAGATTATGTTGCAAGTTAGTGAGCCAAAAAGAACATTTCCTTCAGAAACATTTATTATTGATGGGAAAGATACCATAATGAAATTTAATTCTTGTTCCCACATCACCATCATCTCTAGGCAAACGCCATTGAGTTTGTTTCCAGATGATAAGCTTCTCACCAAAATGGATATACAACTGGAATGGTATGGTGGGAGCAAGATTGATATGATGGGTTATTTTTAAGCAACTATTGGTGTGTGTAGTGAAAGTATGAGTGGTAAAAAATATGGTTCTTGCAAGGTGGATGTCTTTTGGGTTGGTGTCACCAGAAGGAGTTGGGTGTCAGTCTACATCCAGGTAAAAACCCACAGGTACAAGTTGACTAGGTTGATTGTAATGATAACAAGTTTGTCAAGGAGTTCAATGATTTGTTCAAAAACAAAGTTGGAAAGTTGGTTGGTTATAAACACAAGATCAGACTAAGAGACTGTGCTACCCCTGTTGTGGCAAAGGTAAGGAGGATTCCCATGCATTTGCAAGCAGCGGTTGACAGCGAACTGAAGAGGTTGGTAGAGTTTGGAATCATCGAAAAGGTTGAAGCTACAGACTGGTTGGCTCCTATTGTTGTTGCACGCAAGGGCAATGGGGACATTTGCCTTTCTGTGGACTTGAGGGTGCTGACTAAAGAGGTTTTGGTTGGCATGTTAAAGATTGCAAGGATTTGTTAGCATGAGCTGAAAGCCATTTTGTATTTTGGCAGCCTTTTTAGGTAGCCATGTGCTCGCCATGTGCTGTTTCCCTCTTCAGAGCCTTGCACATGCTCAGATGTACCTAGCTAGTAGAATGCACCTGCTCCTCTTATACAGTTGTCTGGCTATTTGTGCTGCTGTATGGAGAAGTAACTCTCCTCCCACTTTGTTGAGCAAGCAGATCTTGGATGCCCATATTAGGCATTTTGCATGCTTACGTGAGCCAGGACTGCCCCTTGGTCTTATGCTGACTATGTAACCCTACGCATATATAAGGCCCCAGGTTTCTGTACTCCTTAGACTGCCTCATTCAGTTGCTAAGGCTTCTGTGTGACGTAGTCTCCCTCATTTGAGGTTATTAAAAATGTTACTTTTATATTACAGCTTCTGTGTCAATTTCTTCTTTGTTGGTTTAAAAGGACCAAGTATCAGTGAGACCCCTGAGAAGGTTTCTATTCTCTTCAGACAGATTCCCACTACCTAACATAGAGGAAATGATCACAACCTTTTCCGATGCAAAAGTATTTAGCACATTAGATCTGATGTTGGCATACCACTAGGTCGAATTACATGGGAGCTCACAGTATCTTACAGCCTTCACAACTCCTTTTGGCATCTTTCGTTTTAAAAGGATGGCATTTGGATTCATTTCTGCTGCTGCAGTTTTTCAGAGGATTATGTCTGTTACTTTGAAAGATCAGTTTGTGTAAAGTGTTATTAGGAAAACATAATTATTTATGGCTCCAATAATAAAGAGCATGACCAGCGTGTTTGGCAGGTGTTATGGAAGCTTCATGATGCTGGTCTAACACTCAAAGCAGAATTGTGCAGGTTTGGCATCAATGAAGTAAGCTATTTAGGTTAATTTAGTCACTTCTACAGGGATTAGACCTAAGAATGAACTTGTGGATACGAAAAAAGCTTTGAAGAACCCCAAGACAAAAGAGTAACTTTCATCTTTTTTGGGAATGGTTGAGTATTACAGTCACTTCATAAAATATTTTGCAAGTCGAACTTACGATATGAGGAAATGTAAAGCAGGAGTTAAGCAATGCTGCTTTGTTGCCATCTTTTGAAGCTTCGTCTGAGACAAAGATTGTGTGTAGTGCAAGTGATAAAGGGTTAGGTGCTGTACTTATTCGAACCAGATATGGCAAGAAAAATCTTATTGCGTACATATCGAGAACTCTCAGGGATGAAGACAGTAACTATTCTGTAATTGAACGAGAGTCATTGGCTGTGTTCTGGTCATAATGAGATTTAAGCACTTTCTCTGGGGCATCAAATTTGGTGTGCAAACTGATCATTAACCCTTAGTGGAGGTATTTGCTAAGAAGGGACTTGATTTCATTTCAACCTGATATGGAGATGGGTTGTAGGTTTGCAGGACTTCTCCTTCACTGTCCAGTATGTCCCAGGTGCGAGCGACTTTTCTGCTGACTGTTTATCTAGACTTGCTGACATTGATGTTTCCCAGTCTGATGGTAGGGATTAACTGGATCAGGAGGAGAGAGTGAGTGTGTGTGAGGTGACCGAAGGATTCATTGGTGAATAGGAGTGGTTGGATGAACTTGAGAAGGATGTGACTTTGTGCAAAATTAGAGATATTGACATTTCGGGTTCGAGGTGTAAATCTCAGATCAAGAAGTATGCAGGAAGTTGGGAGAGGATTGTGGATTAACTTGCAGGTTGACAAAGGGTTTATGTTAAGAGACACAAGATTAATCCCTCCCGAAAAGTTGAGAGGCAAAATATTACATTACGCCCGCACCCGCCCACACCCCCAGCACACAATATGAGACATGGCACGAAGGGCGGAATGTATAAACAACAGTTGATGGACAGAATGCAGAACAATGTCATACATTCACCCCAATACAGAGACCGGGGCCTAAATCCATCATTTTTTATTTTTGCACTCCACACCACCTCTGCCTTGACCCTGTGCCTCATGGGAACATTCCAGACCGAACTGCCAAGCCATGTCTTTCCTGGACCGGACTCAAGCATCCTAGGACAAATTTCTGGTTATCAGCCATCTTCAGCCAGGATAGCTTGACTCTAGTGGTGTGGAGAGCATGGGACTCACGTCTGAGCATACCCATCCCACTCGGTGTGACAAATGCAAAAACAACAGTTGATGGACAGAATGCAGAACAATGTCATACATTCACCCCAGTACAGAGATCTGGGCCTAAATCCATAGTTTTTTGCACTCCACACCACCCCAGTTCAAACATGGCCATATGCAAATCAGCCTTGACTCTGTGCCTCATGGGAACAGTCCAGCACGAAGGGCGGAACGTTCCACACGCCCCCAACATTTGTCAGGCCCCCCCAGCACAAGCCCACAGCACAACGCAGACACGCCCACAAGGGACTACTTTGCTGGCACGGTTCTTTTACTTTTTAAATGTATATGGTGGGCATCTGCATAGCCTATGTCCTTCTGCTGCAACTACCCTTTCCAACGCTGTATTGGGTGTTGTGATTGGTGCTGTGGTTCCTGAGATTGCCCGCCTCAAAGGTTTTTGGCTCTCTCTTTATTATATTAGTATGGATATATATTTTATCCATTTTAAAGTGTCTTATGGCTAAGAAACCATATCAATGCTTTTACAGTATTATTTCATAATACTCCTTTTACTGTACGTACTTTACTTTACATTAAGTATTGCAATTGTGGCAATTCATTTCTCTTGCATGAGAAGGAAGACTGCTCAATAAATAATACCTTTTATTGAAAACGCCCGTCTCTCTATTATCTGTGTTAGGACCCGTAGCTCTTAAGGGAAGTCTAGGCCTTTCGAGTCTGTGCTGAGTGTGTTGTAATGTATTTTTCCGCCTACCATGGACTACATGTCCCAGAATGCCTTGAGGCGTTATATGGAAACCATGCTTCTTTTTGCACCAATCAGCTGCAGTCTGGGAGGTTCATATGCCTCCTCCCTCTTCTTGGCGGTGCTTGGTTTTCATGTTTGGATTCCTGCCTGGTTCCCGACCAGAGTATCGCTGATACTGTTCCTGTATCCCCGTGAACTGTGTTCCTGTTCCTCCCTTCTTTCCCACCCCCGAGATAGCGCTCCTCGAGACCGTGTGGGCTCACGCGGTCTATTTCAAGAACTACTACGGTGTTTTGGTTCGTGTCTCCTGCCTTTGCCTTCGCCGACCTTGGGACCGGATTTACCTTTCCTCCACCCTAACTGTTCACAGGTGCGACGCTTGGAAGCGCTGCCTGGTTCTGTCAGTCTCTCTTTGGCTCCCCTGTGCCTCCGCACCTACACGCTGCGAAATTCTGCTGAGAACTCTCTGCCTTTTTGTTTGAGGACAATTATCCACGTAGTTATTATTTTGCACTAAGGCACGCCGGTTAAATGTAGCCGGTTTTAAGGATCCTTGGTGAACATACGCACGCATTTGGGAACTTTGTGTTTTTTGCCTACGCAGAGAGGATTAACTTTTACCTACAATATCATTTGTTGGATTCTACATATTGGGAATTGATTCGAGACTATTATCTCTTACGAGGAACTACTTATCTTTATTTTGGAGAGACCAAAGTATACACCCTTCTTTTGGTTCGTATATTTCTTTTATTCCTTTTGGGTTTTCTGCACTCAATGGGCAGGTAAGAGCATTGCAGCACACTTGGTACAGAAATATATTAAGCTCCTCATTGGTGCCCTTTTGAATCTACTAAGTCCCTGTTGTGTGTTCTGTTTTCTTTCTCCTCTGCAGGTTACTGCGTCCTCATCGCTTATCATTCCCGAGTGCCCTATCTTCTATTCAGGAGACCTATGGGTTTTGGTCTCTCTCTTTTCTGACGACCTCTCAGGCCTATGTGTGTTGCTATTCACTGGGTGTGTGGTGTCGATTGTAACAGAGAGAGACACTGTCTACACTTCTGAGGAAGCAGGTTTCTGCCTGGAGCCTGTTGTTCGCCCGACAGAAAACCAAGCCCACGTTTTATTTTCCTCCCGAGTGTAGACAGTCATGGATGACGCAGCCATGCTAGGTGAGGCAGATGAGGTAACATTAAGAGAGTTAGCAACCACAGTGGTGAACTTGCAAACTGAACTAAAGTTAATTAGAAATGATAATCAAAGGTTACTAGCTGAAAACGCCCGATTAATAGAAGCAAGTAAAACCCCTGAGATACAAGCTAGACATAGAAAAAGTTATATACAACCTTCTCACTTTCAAGCGTCTAGCGTTAGCTCCTCGGGAGCCTCTCAGGACTCTACCACTCCTGTACAGGTTACTGTAGTTACCCCACCTCAAACTCCCTTAGCAATGCCAGAAAGATTTAGCGGAGACAGTCAGAAATTCAAAGTCTTTATGAATCAATGCCACCTGATGTTTTTGTGTAAAGCCGCTTCATTCCCGGATGACGCGGCTAAGGTTGCTTTTATCATTTCCTATTTAAGCGGGAATGCTGCCTCTTGGGCGGTGGCTTTAGTAGAAAATGACGATCCTGTGTTATATAATCTTGACCTATTTAAAGAGAGGATGAAAAACCTTTTTTCTAGGCACACATATATGCAGGCGAGTGATAACGAGCTTCTTAATTTGAAACAGGGTTCCAAGGATTTATTGACATATATCACTGCCTTCAATAGATTAGTGACAGAGACCCACTGGCCGGACGATAAGAGAACTTCTATATTTTATAGAGGTCTGCGAGACGAACTAAAAGACATCTTATCGCAAATAGTGGACCCTCCCGAAAACTGTTCCGAATTCATTGACCTAGTGGTCAAATTAGACCACAGACTGGCTGAAAGAAAGGGAGAAAAATCTCGTAATGACCTCCCTAAATTCTTAATAACAAAGACGGTAAAAAGCGATCCCAAAGACACAAGCGAACCCATGCAAATAGGAGGTATTCGTGGCCCATTAACTCCCGAAGAAAAGGAAAAAAGGCGTAAGCTAAATCTTTGCTTATATTGTGGAAAGGCTGGCCATTTCGCCCGAGAATGTCCTGTAAAGCCCACAAGTTCCTTGAGTGGGGGGTTACCAAAATACTCTAAGACTATGCCTTCGGGAAACTAGTTGACTTGGGGAGTACCGATGTCGCTCTTCCAAGTCCCTCGCTGTCTCAGACCTCTAAATATGTGGCTAACACATATTCACCCATTCCTAAACCATTTACCATTTCGGTGGTGTTAGTGTTGCCTTCACAGGGAAGACATTCTATGGCTCTTCTTTTGGACTCAGGGGCAACAGGTAACTTCTTGGATATTACTCTAGCTAAATCCTTGGGTATGCAGTTCATAAAAAAATAAGTGCCTGAAAACGTCAGAGCCGTAGATGGGTCTGCCCTATCCTCTGGGATGTTGAAATACCATACCCCTGACATTATTGTGTTATGTGACAATGGTCATAGTGAGAGCATATCCTTTGACCTAATCGATACCCCCAATTTCGGGGCTATATTGGGAGTACCCTGGCTTCAGACTCATAACCCCCATATAGATTGGGTAGCCAGAACTGTTACCCTACGCTCAGCTCACTGTCTTACTCATTGTTATAGAGACATCAACCACTGGCATACTCCTGTGTATTGTGCTTCTACCACTATTGATGGGGCTACCTTACCCTCTGAATATAGACAATTTGCTGACGTTTTTGATGATGTAAAAGCAGTTGCTTTACCGCCACATCGTTCCTACGATTGTAGGATAGATTTAATACCGGGCGCTGATTTACCTGTTAGTCGCATATATGCGCTTACGGAAACAGAGACTAAATACCTGCAAGATTATCTACATGACATGTTGGCCAAAGGCTTCATCAGTCATTCCACCTCTCCAGTGTCTTCCCCCCTTTTTTTTATTCCTAAACGGGAAGGGGGACTCAGAGCTTGCCTAGACTACAGAGTATTGAGTAAAGCCACAATCAAAAACAAATATCCTCTTCCCCTCATTTCCACGCTGCTTGATCAGGTTAGGAAGGCCACTATTTTTACCAAACTCGATTTACGAGGAGCCTATCACCTGATCATAGTTAAAAGAGGGGATGAATGGAAGACTGCCTTCCGAACGAAATTTGGGCTCTATGAGTACAACGTCATGCCCTTTGGGCTATGTTATGCTCCCGCAGCGTTTCAGTTTTTTATAAACGAGATACTGCGGGAGTATCTGGACATTTTTGTCATCGTGTATATCGATGATATACTGATTGATTCCTCTAATGAGTCTGAACATGTGTCCCATGTACAAGCCATATTGGGAAAATTACAAGAACATCACCTGTTTGCAAAACTTGACAAGTGCATCTTCCATACCCACAGCGTAGCCTTTTTGGGGTTTGTTATTTCCTCCAAGGGTATACATATGGATCCTGCCAAAATTTCTGCCATCATAGAGTGGGCAAGTCCCACTTCCGTAAAGGAGATTCAATCCTTCCTAGGATTTGCCAACTTTTATAGAAGGTTTGTTGACCATTTTTCTGACCTGGTAGCTCCCATTACACGCCTGCTTAAAAAGGGAGTTGAGTTTATCTGGGATGCGGAAGCTGAACAAGCCTTTCAGGCTCTTAAGGTCAGCTTCACTTCTGATCCCGTTATGAAACATGCGGACGAAACGCAACCCTACTTCTTGGAAGTGGATGCTTCACAATACGCGGTGGGTGGTGTGTTATCGCAACGTGACTGCATAAAGGGTACCCTCCATCCTATTGCATATTTTTCAAAAACCTTGACACAATCAGAACAAAACTATACTATCGGAGAAAGGGAACTCCTTGCCATCAAGCGAGCCTTCCAAGAATGGCGTCACTACCTTTTAGGCTCACCCCATGTGATCACTGTTTATTCTGATCATCAGAACTTACAATACTTCCGAACAGCTAAAGCCCTTACACCGAGACAGCTACGTTGGGTTGCATTTTTTGGGGAATACGATTTTTTGATTCACTTCAGACCAGGGATAAGACAGGGTAAGGCGGATGCTCTATCCAGACTGGGTAAGGAGAACAAGTGGGTTCAGGAGAAGCCGTTGCCTCTTATGCCTGAGAGTAGACTAGTGGCTATAGGGGAAAGAATTCCTGATTCACATACCTTCTTGGAGCACTTAGAACAGGCTTATGCCCCTTTAGATCCTCTCACCTGGTTACAAGAACCAAAAAACACCATCGTGGACAATCTGTGGTATCATGACAATAAAATCTTTTTACCTACTACAGAATTGCACCACCTTGTTTTACAATGGTGTCACAATGTGCCCTTAGCAGGTCATCCAGGGGAAAACAAAACCAAGAGTCTCTGTCAACGATGGTTTTGGTGGCCACAACTATCGCATGATGTTAAGCATCACGTCAAGACCTGTTCCACATGTGCCCGCCAGAAGGCCTCACATTCTGTACCTGCGGGGTTACTACAACCCCTTCCTGTTCCCAACTGTCCCTGGACTACCCTTAGCATGGACTTCATAACAGATTTACCCAACACTCATGGATATACCACAATTCTGGTTGTCGTGGATCTGTTGTCCAAAATGGCCCATTTTGTACCCCTAAAAAAGATCCCCTCAGCTGTGGAGTTAGCAGCAGTGTTTATCCGAGAAATTGTCCGGTTGCATGGATTACCTTCTGTTATAGTATCAGACCGGGGTCCCCAATTTATTTCTAGATTCTGGCAAGGGTTATGCAAATCTCTCTACATTGATCATAGGTTATCCTCAGCCTATCACCCCCAGACAGACGGTCAAACCGAGAGGACAAACCAAACCTTAGAGCAATATCTCAGATGTTTAATAACCACCACATGTCAGGATTGGGTGCAAGCACTACCTCTAGCAGAATTTGCGTACAATAATTCTACTCACACTGCTTCTAAGATCTCTCCGTTTTACTTCACCACTGGTTATCACCCCAAAATACTCCCTCTTGAGGTACTCCCCTCTGACACGCTAAACCCTGCGGTTCTCGATCATCACCAAACCCTGTTACAGATATGGGAGCAAGCCAAAACAGAATTAACCCAGGCGAAAGAGCAAATGAAGGCCCAAGTGGACAAACATAGAAGACCTGCTCCCGTTTATTCAGTAGGTGATAAGGTTTGGTTATCATCTAAGAACTTGAGACTCGAAGGGCCACATAAGTTACAACCCCGCTATCTAGGGCCCTTTGAAATACTAAAAGTCATCTCCCCTGTAGTTCTCAAATTGGTCCTGCCCCCTGAGATGCAGATACATCCTGTTTTTCATACGTCCCTTCTGAAACCTTGTGTGGCCCCTCTACTCCCTGAACCTCCTCCGCCCCCAGTCATGGTTGAGGGAGACATCGAATACGAGGTGCGAAGGGTTCTAGACTCTCGCAGGCACAGGGGTAGACTCCAGTATTTAATTGACTGGGTGGGTTACCCTCCAGAAGACAGGACCTGGGAACCGGCAGAAAACATTCATGCCCCTAGACTGATACGTAGGTTCCATGCTCTTCATCCCTCCAAACCTCGACCTGTGAGAAGACCTTTAGGGGGGGGTACTGTTAGGACCCGTAGCTCTTAAGGGAAGTCTAGGCCTTTCGAGTCTGTGCTGAGTGTGTTGTAATGTATTTTTCCGCCTACCATGGACTACATGTCCCAGAATGCCTTGAGGCGTTATATGGAAACCATGCTTCTTTTTGCACCAATCAGCTGCAGTCTGGGAGGTTCATATGCCTCCTCCCTCTTCTTGGCGGTGCTTGGTTTTCATGTTTGGATTCCTGCCTGGTTCCCGACCAGAGTATCGCTGATACTGTTCCTGTATCCCCGTGAACTGTGTTCGTGTTCCTCCCTTCTTTCCCACCCCCGAGATAGCGCTCCTCGAGACCGTGTGGGCTCACGCGGTCTATTTCAAGAACTACTACGGTGTTTTGGTTCGTGTCTCCTGCCTTTGCCTTCGCCGACCTTGGGACCGGATTTACCCTGCCTCCACCCTAACTGTTCACAGGTGCGACGCTTGGAAGCGCTGCCTGGTTCTGTCAGTCTCTCTTCGGCTCCCCTGTGCCTCCGCAACCACACGCTGCGAAATTCTGCTGAGAACTCTCTGCCTTTTTGTTTGAGGACAATTATCCACGTAGTTATTATTTTGCACTAAGGCACGCCGGTTAAATGTAGCCGGTTTTAAGGATCCTTGGTGAACATACGCACGCATTTGTGAACTTTGTGTTTTTTGCCTACGCAGAGAGGGTTAACTTTTACCTACAATATCATTTGTTGGATTCTACATATTGGGAATTGATTCGAGACTATTATCTCTTACGAGGAACTACTTATCTTTATTTTGGAGAGACCAAAGTATACACCCTTCTTTTGGTGACCCACTTGTGGGACACCCCCGCGCCGCACGGCCACCAGCTGCTGCGTGTGTCTCCCTCTGCCTGCCTTCTGCCTCGCAGCCGGCCTCGCTGACGCCTGGCCGTTCCCCTCTGGTTTTGCCAGTGTTTTTGCCCAAAATTTGTGCTTGTTTTTTTTCTGTGCCGTCCGATCGCTTTTTAGCTGTTTTTCCACTGTTTTGCCCGTCTATTGTGCCTGTATTCCCTTGTGCTGTACCATCGTTTTTCCTTCCTGTTTTTGCCTTATTTTTGCCTCCATTTGTGCCTGTTAATGTAATTTTTCCTCTTTGCCGTGTCCAGTTTCCTTCCTGTTTGCCCGCCTACCTCGCCGCCCTCCGCTCTCCCTCCCCGCTTCCCGCCTCCCGCCACCGCCTGTGGCCACGCCCCTTTCTCTTCTGTTCCCTCCCCGCTCCCGCCTCCCAGCTGCTCCGCCCACCCGCGCACTTTGCCTTAAATGGCGACCGTGCGAACGCGCAGCGGTCACGCGCAGCGGGCGCGCCGATTGTGCGCCGAAGGTGCGCCAAAGGTAAGCCCGTCTGCGCCCGTCCGCGACCGGACCGCGCCCAGCGCCAGGACCCCTGGCCCACGAAGACCCCGACCGACCCGCCTGACGTACTCCGCCGCCACCCTCACCGCTCTCAACACCGGCCGACTCCCAGAATGCCATCAAGCCACTCCACGACGTACCCACGGACCTTTCAGCTGCCACGCCTGCAAGTTCACCTGCATCCGGACCTGCCTCGCACCAGCACCCGCCAAGTCGAACACCAGCAGCACCCACCTCAAGTGCATCCTGCTCAACACCCGCTCCGTCCACAGACACGCCATCGAACTCTGGAACCTTCTAGACGCCACAGCCCCTGACGTTGCCTTCCTCACGGAGACCTGGATGAATGCCTCTTCAGCTCCCGACATCGCCATCGCCATCCCAGAGGGCTACAAGATCGTCCAGAGGGACCGAAACGCCAACCAGATGGGAGGAGGCATCGCCATCATCCACAGGAGCACCATCCGTCTCACGACCAGCACCGACAACACTCTGACCAGCGCCGAACACCTGCATTTCCAGATCCACACCAACCCGAACACCACCCTCAGAGGCACCCTGATCTACCGACCCCCTGGACCACGCATGCAATTCAGCGAGGACATCGCCGACTTCGTCAGCCCGCATGCCCTCCCCTCCGCTGACTACATCCTCCTGGGAGACCTCAACTTCCATCTGGAGAACAACAACGACCGCAACACCAGCACCCTGCTCGACAACCTCGCCAACCTGGGACTCAAGCAACTGGTGTCCACCCCCACCCACCTCGCCGGACACACACTCGACGCAGTCTTCTCTTCCAGCACAGACATCGACTTCAGCCACGCCACAGAGCTTCAATGGACGGACCACAGCTGCGTCCACTTCACCTTCAAGAGAACAACGACCCACCAACACCAGCAACAGACCGCCCGCAGAAGCTGGAACAAGATCACAGCAGACCAGCTCGCCACCTCCCTGAGCCAGCACCCTCCTGCCAGCTCAGCGAACCCCAGCCAGGCCGCCGACAACCTCACGAAGTGGATCAGCAACTGCGCGGACGAACTCGCCCCACTGAGGACCCCGCCTAGCAGACCCGGCAGCAAGAAGGCCCCATGGTTCACCGACGAACTCAAGAGCTCCAAGAAGAACTGCCGAGCCCTCGAGAAAGTCTGGAGAAGGGAACCGACACCAGACAACAGGACCTCCTTCAAACTTGCCACCCGGAAACACCACCAGCTGATCCGCGCCGCCAAGAAAACAGCATTCAAGGACCGGTTGGACAACAACTCACACAACTGCAAGGAACTCTTCAACATCGTGAAAGAGCTTTCCAACCCCAGCGCAGGAAACAACGACATCACCCCATCGCAAGACCTCTGCAACTCCCTCGCTTCATACTTCCACAACAAGATCGCGGACATACACAACAGCTTCAACAAACAACCAACGCACACCATGACCGAACAACCACCCCCCACCACCACCCTCCACGCCTGGACCCCGATCAGCACCGAAGACACCATCCGCACGATGAACTCCATCCACTCCGGATCACCGACCGACCCCTGCCCTCACCACGTCTTCAACAAGGCCGACGCTGTCATCGCACCCCACCTGCGAGACATCATCAACACATCCTTCGACACCACCATCTTCCCTGAGAGCTGGAAACACGCCGAACTCAGCGCTCTACTCAAGAAACCAACAGCGGACCCCACCGACCTCAAGAATTACCGCCCCATCTCGCTCCTCCCGTTTCCAGCCAAAGTCATCGAGAAGACCGTCAACAAGCAGATGGCCGCCTTCCTCGAGACGAACGGATCCCTCGACCCCTCACAGTCCGGCTTCCGAGCCAACCACAGCACCGAGACCGCCCTCATCGCCGCCACCGATGACATCCGAGCCCTGATGGACAATGGAGAAACAGCGGCCCTCATCCTCCTAGACCTCTCAGCGGCTTTCGACACGGTCTGCCCCCGCACCCTAGTACGGCGCCTCAGCAACATCGGAATCCAGGACAAGGCGCTGGAATGGATCATCTCCTTCCTTGACGGAAGAACACAGAGAGTCCGCCTACCACCGTACAAGTCAGAGGCCTCCGAAGTCATCTGCGGCGTCCCCCAAGGATCATCTCTGAGCCCCACCCTCTTCAACGTCTACATGAGCCCCCTCGCGGCCATCGTACGCAAACACAACCTCAGCATAATCTCCTACGCCGACGATACCCAGCTGATCCTCTCCCTGACCAACGACCCCGCCGCCGCCAGAGCCAACCTGCACGAAGGGATGAAAGAAGTAGCCGAGTGGATGACGACCAGCCGCCTGAAACTGAACTCGGACAAGACGGAGGTCCTCATCCTGGGCTCCTCACCCTCCGCCTGGGACGACTCCTGGTGGCCTCCCGCCCTGGGCACCGCACCCAAACCGACAGACCATGCACGCAACCTGGGCTTCATCCTGGACTCCTCCCTCTCCATGACCAGGCAAGTCAACAACGTCTCCTCGGCGTGCTTCAACATCCTACGCATGCTACGGAAGATCTTCTGGTGGATCCCCACCGAGACCAGGAAGACCGTCACCCAGGCCCTCGTCACCAGCCGACTGGACTACGGCAACGCCCTCTACGCCGGGACCACCGCCAAGCTCCAGAAGAGACTCCAGCGGATCCAGAACGCCTCAGCCAGACTCATCCTCGACATCCCACGAACCAGCCACATCTCCGGACATCTGAGAGACCTTCACTGGCTCCCCGTCAACAAAAGAATCACCTTCCGCCTCCTCACCCACGCACACAAAGCCCTACACGACCAAGGCCCGAGCTACCTCAACAGCCGAGTCAACTTCTACGCTCCCAAACGCCACCTCCGTTCAGCCAACCACGCCCTCGCCGCCGTCCCTCGCATCCAAAGAGCGACTACAGGATGAAGGTCCTTCTCCTACCTGGCCGCCAAGACCTGGAACTCCCTCCCGACCGACCTGCGCCTGACCCAAGACCACCTCTCCTTCAGGAAGAAGCTGAAGACCTGGCTGTTCGAGCAGTAGCGGCACCCCCCCCCCCCCCAACGCCTTGAGACCCTACGGGTATGTAGCGCGCTTTATAAGTGTCAATGATTGATTGATATTTCTTTTATTCCTTGGATACCTTTTGGGTTTTCTGCACTCAATGGCCAGGTAAGAGCATTGCAGCACACTTGGTACAGAAATATATTAAGCTCCTCGTTGGTGCCCTTTTGAATCTACTAAGTCCCTGTTGTGTGTTCTGTTTTCTTTCTCCTCTGCAGGTTACTGCGTCCTCATCGCTTATCATTCCCGAGTGCCCTATCTTCTATTCAGGAGACCTATGGGTTTTGGTCTCTCTCTTTTCTGACGACCTCTCAGACCTATGTGTGTTCTATTCACTGGGTGTGTGGTGTCGATTGTAACAGAGAGAGACACTGTCTACACTTCTGAGGAAGCAGGTTTCTGCCTGGAGCCTGTTGTTCGCCCGACAATCTGCACCCTGGTGAAACTAAGTATGCACATCTGACTGAGTGAAATAGCTGTCTATTGTTTCACACGACTCTAGAGATTGACTCTTATTCTGAGGGAGCAAAGTTGTCATGTTTATGCGGTTGTCGGAAGCTGAATCCCTTCTTGTCTGAGCCAGGGAAGCTGATCACTTCCTATTCAGTCAACAAAGTTTCCAGTGACCTCTGAGCTAGCTGGCACAAACCTAAATTAAGTCTAACATAGTCAGTAGAGACCTAGAAGACCTCAGTCCTACGTCTACACTGCTGTTTATGTTATTCCAATGCGCAGGGCCTATAGGGAAAATAGGAACTACACTACATAGTGAGTGCAGAGTTGTGAGTGCAGAGTTGTGAGTGCAGAGTTGTGAGCGCAGAGTGAGTGCAGAGTATTGAGTGCAGAGTAGTGAGTGTAGAATAGTGAGTGCAGAGTAGTGGATGCAGAGTAGTGAATGCAGAGTAGTGAGTGCAGAGTAGTGAGTGCAGAGTAGTGAATGCAGAGTAGTGAATGCAGAGTTGTGAGTGCAGAGTTGTGAGTGCAGAGTAGTGGGTGCAGAGTAGTGAGTGCAGAGTGAGTGTTCAGAGTGCAGAGTATTGAGTGTGTAGAGTGCAGAGTAGTGAGTGCAGAGTCCAGAGTAGTGAGTGCAGAGTCCAGAGTCCAGAGTGTGAGTGCAGAGTGCAGAGTGAGTGTGTAGAGTTGTGAGAGCAGAGTTGTGAGTGCAGAGTTGTGAGTGCAGAGTTGTGGGTGCAGAGTTGTGGGTGCAGAGTTGTGGGTGCAGAGTTGTGGGTGCAGAGTAGTGGGTGCAGAGTAGTGGGTGCAGAATAGTGGGTGCAGAGTAGTGAGTGTAGAGTGAGTGTTCAGAGTGCAGAGTATTGAGTGCGCAGAGTGCAGAGTAGTGAGTGCAGAGTCCAGAGTAGTGAGTGCAGAGTCCAGAGTGTGAGTGCAGAGTGCATAGTTGTGAGTGCAGAGTTGTGAGTGCAGAGTTGTGAGTGCAGAGTTGTGAGTGCAGAGTTGTGGGTGCAGAGTAGTGGGTGCAGAGTAGTGGGTGCAGAGTTGTGAGTGCAGAGTTGTGAGCGCAGAGTGAGTGCAGAGTATTGAGTGCAGAGTAGTGAGTGTAGAATAGTGAGTGCAGAGTAGTGAATGCAGAGTAGTGAATGCAGAGTAGTGAGTGCAGAGTAGTGAGTGCAGAGTAGTGAATGCAGAGTAGTGAATGCAGAGTTGTGAGTGCAGAGTTGTGAGTGCAGAGTTGTGAGTGCAGAGTTGTGAGTGCAGAGTAGTGGGTGCAGAGTAGTGAGTGTAGAGTGAGTGTGCAGAGTGCAGAGTAGTGAGTGCAGAGTCCAGAGTAGTGAGTGCAGAGTCCAGAGTCCAGAGTGTGAGTGCAGAGTGCAGAGTGAGTGTGCAGAGTGCAGAGTTGTGAGTGCAGACTTGTGAGTGCAGAGTAGTGAGTGCAGAGTAGGGAGTGCAGAGTAGTGAGTGCAGAGTAGTGAGTGTAAAGTGCAGAGTAGTGAGTGAAGAGTAGTGAGTGAGTGTGCAGACTAGTGAGTGCAGAGTGTGAGTGCAGAGTGTGAGTGCAGAATGTGAGTGCAGAGTGTGAGTGCAGAGTGTGAGTGCAGAGTGTGAGTGCAGAGTGAGTGTGCAGAGTAGTGAGTGCAGAGTGCAGAGTGAGTGTGCAGAGTAGTGAGTGCAGAGTAGTGAGTGCAGAGTGCAGAATAGTGAGTGCAGAGTGCATAGTAGTGAGTGGTGAGTGCAGAGTAGTGAGTGCAGAGTAGTGAGTGCAGAGTAGTGAGTGTGCAGAGTAGTGAGTGTGCAGAGTAGTGAGTGCAGATTGCAGAGTAGTGAGTGCAGAGTAGTGAGTGCAGAGTAGTGAGTGCAGAGTAGTGAGTGCAGAGTGATCAGTGTGTGTGCGTGCAGGGTGATCAGTGTGTGAGCATGCCGGGTGATCAGTGTGTGAGTGTGCAGGGTGATCAGTGTGTGAGCGTGCAGGGTGATCAGTGTGTGAGCATGCAGGGTGATCAGTGTGTGAGTGTGCAGGGTGATCAGTGTGTGAGTGTGCAGGGTGAACAGTGTCAGTGTGCAGGGTGAACAGTGTCAGTGTGCAGGGTGAACTTCCAATGCAAACCACATAATTCCATTACACACCACATGCATACACTCTTTAACACATGGCTAAAAGACATTGGCATTTACAATGCCATTAGCTCTAACTGGAGTGGAGAAGTGTGGCTCAATGGTGAGAGCGGCAGACCCTGATGCAGAGATCTAGTCCGGGACCAGGGTTCAATTCCCCGCCTCGGCGGGTCTTGGGCTCAAAATTCCACGGACCTGATAATTCTCGCCTCGGTGCCTATTCCAATCATGGGGTCCCACTCTGCAACTCTGGGCAATAGCTTGCTTAATCTACACAACGGCCCCCACAACGCTAAGGATGCCTGGCCTCCAACTTGGGGGTGCCCAGGAGTGGACGCCTCACAGGGAAAGCCAGGATGGGTTCCACAGTTGTATTCGTACAAGCGCCTTGAGACTCTTGTGGGTAAGTACTGCGCTATACAAGTATCAATTTACATTTTACATTTACATTTACTCAAACAAATCCGAGACCTATTGCATTTCCAATGCTTGTTTAAGTTTTGCCTACGCAGTGCGCATGCACTGCATAGGAGACCTTTAGCCGTCGTGCAGTTCTTTTTCCAAGCACACACTTGTGCTTGTGGCGGCATACAACTTGTAGGAGTGCGCAGCGGTGTGTCACAAGCACGAGTGTGTGCTTTAAAAAAGAGCCAACAGCTGCTGCTTCTCGTGCGCGCGTGTGCACTCCCCCACCCCTCCTACTTGTTTACTACACGCGAGCGCTCATGTTTTCAGTGTCACCAAAGAAACGTACCCATATTAGCCAGCAGCTGCTGCTTCGAGCGCGCGTGCACTCCCCCCATCCCTCCCACTTGTTTACTACTCGCGGGCGCTCATGTTTTCAGTGTCTACTAAAGAAACGTACCCATATTTCTTCTTTCCCCTCCCACCTACCACTTCTCCGTGTTGCTGGCCGCCAATGCTACTCTGCAGCTTGCGCTGAGATTTAGGATTTCTTTAATTTATTTCACGTTTTGCTCGAGTCGCCTCCTTCAGTGTCTACTAAAGAAACTTACCCATATTTCTTCTTTCCCCTCCCGCCTATCACTTCTCTGTGTTGCTGTCCGCCGTCACTTCTCTGCAACTTGTGCTGAGATTTAGGATTTCTTTAATTTATTTCACATGTTTTGCTCGAGGCGCTTCCTTCCTGCTCCCACCCAGCACTTCTTTGCCTTGCTGCCCTACCCCACACCCCTCCTTATCAAATCCGCTTGTTTAAAGAGTAGCCTCCTTTCAGCATTTTATTAATTTAATATGTTTTGCTTGTATGTTTGATACCTAAGTATTATGTTTCACAAACCATTGTGACCACATCTTGCCGGTAACGTATGCCTTTATTTCACCTACTACTTTTCCATGTTGCTGGCCGCTGTCGCTTCTCTGCTGCTCGCACTTTGATTCAGGATTTCTTTCATTCATTTTAAATGTTTTGCTCCAGACGCTTCCTTTCTCAATCTCACCCAGCACTTCTCTGTCTTGCTGCCCTGCCCCACACCCCTCCCCACAGTCTCTGCTTGTTTGAAGAGTAGGCAGGCTCCTTGCCGCATTTTACTTATTTAAACAGTTTTGCTCGTATGTTTGATACCCAAGTATTGTTTTTTCCAATCCATTGTCACCACATCTTGCCAGGAACGTATGCCTTCATTTTATCTGCCTCAGGAGTTGAGACATAAATTATGCATATGTTTATTTCAAATATTTGATATACATTTTAATGTATTCTTTCATTATTCAGTTAGCAGCAGCTCTCAATGAAAGCAACTTCACAAATGTATGCCCTCAATTTATGCATAACGCAGGTTAAGCAAAGGAGATGCCAGGCAGATTCCTCCGCACTGCTTGAAAATGTGCCTTTTCCATGCTCTTTTCTGTAGCTGTTATTACACTTTCAATGGCTGACACCCAGAACATTCCTGCACATACACAGCATTTGATTAATTGTCCGAGCACTCTTTGAATGTTTCTAACCTTTTGAATCCCCTTCACTCATTTGCTTTTTCTCCCTGCTTTCCGTGTATTTTCCTCTCATTCCCCCTTTCCTGTATATTAATTTCTCTTAATTTTGCAATACTTCTGTCACCCTTTCTCTTATTCATCTTCCTCTCCTCCTGTTTATCTCTTTCCACTCTTCTTCTCATTATTTCCCCTCTCCTCTTTTTAATTTCCTCTTTGTTGCTCTTTTTTCTCTCCGTTGCTAGTCTTCTGCCTTGTGTCTTTCTGTCTGACTATCACATAGGCACTCATCCTCTATTTTCTTTAATCTGCCTGTGATCACTCTCTTTCTGACATGATTTATCTTTTTCCCTGCTCTCAATTTTACTCATTCTCTCTCCCACTTCCCCTATCTCTCTCAAGCATATACACACACATAATGTCTTTCTCTTTTTTCTCTTTCTCTGTCACCCTTTGTCCTTCCTGTGGGTATCATTCTTTCTATTCTGTTGCTCGCTTCTCATACTAACTCAGACTGCCTTTCTCACGTTTATTTTCCCCCACACACACCCTATTACCTCAGTGTTTCATTCACTATATCTGGCCTCAATACTTCAATATTTATTATACCATACTGATTTCAGACTCTGTCCTCGCAGTTACTGATTTACCCCATTGCCATACATGCAATCTGCCCTCGGAATCTGGCATTTGTTGATTCTGCTCTACCAAGCACTCTCCCCCAATCCTGCAAGCTTTACTGAGACTTGTTACATAAACATATTTATGCAGCAATGTGCAAAAATTTTATTTTTATTGTTTTTCCTTCTTAAGTGGCATAGCCAATAGGTCTCGGCTTTGGGACCTTATAAGTGTTTAGCCATGCAACAGTTGATGTTGTTGCACCAAGGATATTGTACTGCATAACTAAATACTTATAAGGTCCCAAAAGCGAGACCTATTGGCCATGCCAATGCTTGTTTCTCCCTTCCCCTTGTAAACCATTTATAGGGCGGTCTAAGTGAAAAAAGGTATTTTAAAACTATGCACAGGTTTTTGGTACTAATCTAAGTGCTGAATGCAAACATGCTTTGTTGTTACATTGTTTAGGGGCAAATTGGTATCTAAGTGCAAATTTGGGGGTGCGACAGAAGAAAGGATTAGAGATCAGTTTGTGCTGCGCTGCAACAGTGACAAGTAACTTTAGATGAAAGATAAGCCACCTCTTGAGGAGATTCTTATTGTTGCTAAGCAAGTGGAGCATATGATGAAGTGTGTTGGCGAGCTTAAGGCAGGGAAAGAGGTGTATACCTGTAGTGCTTCAGATACAGATAATACTACAGAAGTTAACGCGGTCAAAACTCATAGTGTCAAATCTCAAAGTGTTCCTGAAGTGAAACAGTCCTCAAAGGTCAGAGGTGTCAGGTGTAAGGAACAGAATCTCAATGTTACTTGTTTCAGATGTGGATATGATGGTCATAGAGCCAATGATAGATTCTGTCCTGCTTTGTCCCAAGTTTGCGACTCCTGTGGCATCAAAGGTCATTTTAGTAAGTGTTGTAGGAACAGAAACAAAAGATATAACTAGGACAGTAACAAGGAACCATGCTAGGAGATTATGTTGCAAGTTAGTGAGCCAAAAAGAACATTTCCTTCAGAAATATTTAGTATTGATAGGAACCATAATGAAATTCAATTCTTGTTCCCACATCACCATCATCTCTAGGCAAACGCCATTGAGTTTGTTTCCAGATGATAAGCTTCTCACCAAAATGGATATACAACCGGAATGGTATGGTGGGAGCAAGATTGATGTGATGGGTTATTTTGTAGCAACTATTGGGGTGTGTAGTAAAAGTATGAGTGGTAAAAAAATATGGTTCTTGCAAGGTGGATGTCTTTTGGGTTGGTGTCACCAGAAGGAGTTGGGTGTCAGTCTACATCCAGGTAAAAACCCACAGGTACAAGTTGACTAGGTTGATTTTAATAATAATAAGTTTGTCAAGGAGTTCAATGATTTGTTCAAAAACAAAGTTGGTAAGTTGGTAAACACAAGATCAGACTAAGAGACTGTGCTACCCCTGTTGTGGCAAAGGTAAGGAGGATTCCCATGCATTTGCAAGCAGCGGTTGACAGCGAACTCAAGAGGTTGGTAGAGTTTGGAATCATCGAAAAGGTTGAAACTACAGACTGGTTGGTTCCTATTGTTGTTGCACACAAGGGCAATGGGGACATTCGCCTTTGTGTGGACTTGAGGGTGCTGAATAAAGAGGTTTTGGTTGACATGTTAAAGATTGCAAGGATTTGTTAGCATGAGCTGAAAGCCATGTTGTATTTTGGTAGCCTTTTTAGGTAGCCATGTGCTCGCCATGAGCTGTTTCCCTCTTCAGAGCCTTGCACATGCTCAGATGGGACTAGCTAGTAGAATGCACCTGCTCCTCTTATACAGTTGCCAGGCTATTTTTGCTGCTGTATGGAGAAGTAACTCTCCTCCCACTTTGAAGAGCAAGCAGATCTTGCATGCCAAGATTAGGCATTTTGCATGCTTACATGAGCCAGGACTGCCCTTGGTCTTATGCTGACTATGTAACCCTACGCATATATAAGGCCCCAGTTTTCTGTACTGCGTAGACTGCCTCATTCAGTTGCTAAGGCTTCTGTGTGACGTAGTCTCCCTCATTTGAGGCTATTAAAGATGTTACTTTTATATTACAGCTTCTGTGTCAATTTCTTCTTTTTTTGGTTTAAAAGGATCAAGTATCAGTGAGACCCCTGAGTATGTTTCTATTTTCTTCAGACAGATTCCCGCTACCTAACATAGATGAAATGATCACAACCTTTTCCGATGCAAAAGTATTTAGCACATTAGATCTGATGTTGGCATACCACTAGGTCGAATTACGCTCACAGTATCTTACAGCCTTCACAACTCCTTTTGGCATCTTTCGTTTTAAAAGGATGGCATTTGGATTCATTTCTGCTGCTGCAGTTTTTCAGAGGATTAAGTCTATTACTTTGAAAGATCAGTTTGTGTAAAGTGTTATTAGGACAACATAATTATTTATGGTTCCAATAATAAAGAGCATGACCAGCGTGTTTGCCAGGTGTTATGGAAGCTTCATGATGCTGGTCTAACACTCAAAGCAGAATTGTGCAGGTTTGGCATCAATGAAGTAAGCTATTTGGGAAACATCCTTTACAACGTAACTGGTACAACGCGGTACCGTTACGACGCAGCTTTAACAACGAAAGTCGTTACAACGACTTTCGCTGGAGGGCGCTCTAGGATAGCGGAAAGTTTAATTTACTATCCAACACCTTCCCTACTATCCACGGGGACTGGTGTTGGAATAGTTAATTAAACTATTCACTATCAGCGCCCCCCAACGCAAGTCGTTGTAACGACTTGCGTTGTTAAAACTGCGTCGTAAAGGGACGCGTTGTAACGGTACGCGTTGTACCGTCATACATCCAGCTATTTAGGTTATAAAGTTACTTCTACAGGGATTAGACCTAAGAATGAACTTGTGGATATGATAAAACCCTTGAAGGAACCCAAGACAAAAGAGTAACTTTCATCTTTTTTGGGAATGGTTGAGTATTATAGTCACTTCATAAAAGATTTTGCAAGTCAAACTTACGATATGAGGAAATGTAAAGCAGGAGTTAAGCAATGCTGCTTTGTTGCAATCTTTTGAAGCTTCGTCTGAGACAAAGATTGTGTGTAGTGCAAGTGATAAAGGGTTAGGTGCTGTACTTATTCGAACCAGATATGGCAAGGAAAATCTTATTGCGTACATATCGAGAACTCTCAGGGATGCAGAACGCAACTATTCTGTAATTGAACGAGAGTCATTGGCTGTGTTCTGGTCCATAATGAGATTTAAGCTATTTCTCTGGGGCATCAAATTTGGTGTGCAAACTGATCATTAACCCTTAGTGGAGGTATTTGCTAAGAAGGGACTTGAATCCATTTCAACCTGATACGGAAATGGGTTGTAGGTTTGCAGGACTTCTCCTTCACTGTCCAGTATGTCCCAGGTGCGAGCGACTTTTCTGCTGACTGTTTATCTAGACTTGTTGGCATGGATGTTGCCCAGTCTGATGGTAGGGATAAACTGGATCAGGAGGAGAGAGTGAGTGTGTGTGAGGTGATCGAAGGATTCATTGGTGAATAGGAGTGGTTGGATGAACTTGAGAAGGATGTGACTTTGTGCAAAATTAGAGATATTGTAATGTCGGGTTCGAGGTGTAAATCTCAGCTCAAGGAGTATGCAGGAAGTTGGGAGAGGATTGTGGATTAACTTGCAGGTTGACAAAGGGTTTATGTTGAGAGGCACGAGATTAATCCCCCCCGAAAAGTTGAGAGGCAAAATATTACATTTAGCCCATGAAGGTCACATGGGTATTGTTAAGACTAAAGGGAGGCTTTGGAGAGATTTTTGGTGGCCTTCACTCGATTGTGATGTTGAGTGTTTGATTAGAGATTGCATTGAGTGTGCGGTTTGTGACACAGGGCTTTAAACCAATCGACTACCCATGGTTTGCAGAACGCTGCCCAAATATCCTTGGGAAGAGGTAGCAATGGATATTCTTGGGCCAATAAGAGGTGAACATACCACACCCTATGTCATTGTTCTCATGGACCTATATTCCCAGTGGGTTGAGGTTTCATGTGTGCAGGACATTTCTTCTTTGGCAGTTATCAGGTTCCTCGAGGGTGTGTTTAAGAGAGAGAGTTTTCCCAGGTATTTATTTACAGACAATGGGGTGCAATTCTGTTCTCGTGAGACGGAGTGATTTTTGCAGAAGTGTGGTGTCGTTCACAAAGAATCAGCACTTTATCATCCCAAAACCAATGGTGCCATTGAGAGAGTCATCAAAAACTTAAAGGGAGGCATCCAACGGGCACAAGTGAATGGCTTGGATTGGAAGAAGGAATTGTCTAATAGACTTCTGGGCTATCGGTTCTCACCCATGGCTCTACCAGGAAGACTCCTTTTGAATTGTTTAAAAGTATATCTCTGTCTACTGCTGTGTTTTCTGGATGGATGTGTTGGGGCAAAGGCTGTGTTGACAATACTCCTGGTTTGTGGAGAGAGAAAGAAATTACTATTCAATGGAAGAGAAAAGAAGACTTTGAATCCCGCAAGTGTGTGAGAAATGTTGAGGCCAGTGTGGGAAATGTTGTCAAAATCAAAGATCCCAAGGGGTGTGCAATTTGGTCAAAATTCACTTGGGAGTTACAAGTGATCAAATGTTTCAAAAATTCTGTTAAGACACATGAAGGTCGCATATGGAACAAGAGTAGAGTTCCTGTTATACGGCAAACACCTAATTCTTCTGACAACCCAGCTTTAAAATCACAACCAGGTGTAAGTTGAGTCTGTAATTCAGGTTTGCAAAATTCTTCTAGAAGTACTCCTCCAGTTCACAGGAGAAGCATTAGGGAGATCAGGAAACCTGCTTATCTCAAGGATTTTGTGGTGTGATATGTTCTTCATGCCAAATTTACTTGCTTATATTGTTTGAGATCTACATTTTCCATTTGTTTCCTCATGCATGTGTTCATTGTGTTATTTTATGTACTTTGTTGTATGGGAGGAAGAAGTGTGCTGTGGAATCTCACTTGTTATGAGGTCCCTGTCAGAATGCTTCAGAAGGCTCTCTTGTGAGAGGATTCCGAGAGTTAACGTTTGCTGCGCCATCATTGATAGATGAGGTGTAAAGATTAAATATCTCCTATCTTTAACCACTTCATCACTTCTTTATCACGACATCACAGAGGGACATTTGACTAGGTGACAGAAGGGTAGGGGAGTTATGAGGGAAGAGGAATTAGTAGTACTGGATAATGGTGCTATGTATTTATGGGCGGGGGAAAAATCAATAATCAATAATCAAAACCTTGAAGTCAACGATTGCCACCAGGAGGCACAGTGAGACTCAGGAGAAAATGAAAATAAAACATTTTGTAGAGAAGGGCTTTAAGAAGATGCTTGCACTAAAAACAAGTGCAATCTATGCTTTTCAGTGTGCATGAAGTTCTATGATGAAAGTTAACAGCTCACTATTCAATATTAGGATTTTAACTTATCAACTGCAAGTAACAAAAATATCTCTCACACAAGCAGTAACCCGCTTCTCTGGTCCCAGGTACCCAGCCCGTAAGACTTTGCCAGGCCTGTGGGGTTCCTGTGCACAGCTGCCACCCACTACCCGCCACCCGCTACCGCTATCTGCCCCCACGTCTGTGGCAACTACGCCAAATATGGCTATTCACTGTGAGTGCAGCTGTCTGTAGTTGACAGCCGTGGAGCGGGGTCTAGAGGTGAGCATTGGAGGTGGTCTGACTAGGCTCGGGTGCGGTCTGCTGCCCCACTCACCTAAGTGAACAGGTCAACAGCGGAGCCACAGCCCTATAGGGCGGGAGGAGGAGCAGAGAAACCCCCAACCACCAACTACCAAACCACAAACAACCACCAACCTTTCAGCCAACCTTCCAGCATTTTGGTGTCGTGGGGCCCCCGTAAGGTCGTGACCAAAGCAGAGGCTCAGGCTGTTGCTGTTGCCATTTATTCAATTAGGCAAATAATCAACTTCAACTGGTCGGCTCCAGACCCCCATCCATGATGGCAGCCCTGTGTGGTGGAGACTGAGTGCGGTTTGCGACTTTAGGTTTATCAACAGTAGCCGTGGGTAGGCAGTGTGGTGAAGAGCCTGACCTCCATTTGGCATTCTGAAAATAGTAACCTGTACCCGGAGTGCCCCCGGGAAGGAGAAATTGCATGCCAGACAGAGATCAGATAAAGCGGCCAGACAGCAGACTGAAAACGACGTAGCGAAGGTGAGGAGGAGGTGAGGAGGAGGGAAGATGGGCCCAAAAGTAAGGGGTATCATTTACACCCTATGCCCTCTGTAATATCTACCACCCCCTAGCCTGAACAGATCAGTTAGCAATCCCTTGATCCCCCTTTTCAGCTGTAATGGCATTAAGGGGGCCCAGGGGAGGATCCTAAACACAATTCATTCAAGCAACTTAAGCAGTGCTGTGGGCGGGGCCAAAAAGCTTCAGGTGATCAGTGACAAGTGATAAGTTAGATTCAGTGGCCTAGCCGACCAGAGGTTCAGTAGCCCAGCAGTCCAGAATCATGACAAACACTGAACATACTTCAAATACAGTTATGAGGTCAGACCGTCTGCGTGGGAAAATACATAAATTACAAATAAAGCAACGGAAGAAGCGATTGCGGAAAAATGGAGCGGGAATATCAGGCAGTGGACCAAGCAGCCCAGTAGGAGACACAATTAATACAATAAGACCATCTCCGATCTCCTCTGTAACTGTTTGGTGGGACAAGTCCCAAAAATGTACAATATCAGTAAACGTACCACGGAAAGCATTACAGATTCTGAAGTACAAACAATGAAGGGTGAAGTTAAAACAATGCAAGATTTAAGTTATAATAAAACGAACGCAACAAAAATGAATGATGCAATTTTCCCAGAGAAAGAAGAAGCAGGCATCAAGCCTATATAAGCTGGTAAGAGCCCCTGCAGGTTACCCAAAGCCCACCATGCAACCTCTATTGTGGAGATGGGCCTTTGCCCAGTGGCGGCCAAAGTGCAGGTACATGCCGCCAGTTCTCCAATAGATGTGATTCGGCTAAGAAGTGCTTCTGGTGGACATGTGAATGGAACAGAAATTGCTCCAATGCATCAATTGGGCTGACGAAAAAGTCAGCAACAGACTACAATGTAGATACAATTTGAGAATGGAACAGGACTGCAGCCAAAATAAGAGCAATACGGTGATTAATTTATCATCCGGCACTGATTCAAATTGAAGTGATGAGGTATTTTTGTCATATCTTATGCGACCAGCCAAATTTTCCCTGTTAAACTTTACAAAAAAGCTGAGGGATGCCAAAATGCTATACCAGAAGCTTTTTCAAGCCCCAGAGATCTTAAGAGAAAAACTGATATAGATCCTTTCAGCCCCATATCAGAAGCAGGAATTATTATTAATGACCTTAAACCGACTATGATCCCGGAGATAATCGATATTGAAAAGGAAGGCTGAACAAGCTGAGTCCATGAACAATACTCTTAATTCAGTTTACCTGTCAATACTAGCTAAATATGATGAGAATTTCTTGTTAGGAGCACGAGTAATAGAGGATCCAACAGAGCCCCAAACAGGAGTTTGGATTAACCTGCTTAATAGTATGGATACTATAACTAATGCTCTTAACTATCATATTCAGATAAATTGAATATTCAAGTTGATTTACTAAACACGCTATCCCTCTATGCTGTCGGGATCAACTCTAAACTACTTAATTTAACACATTTAGTAGTTAGAGCTCAATCTGATAGAGATAGTCAATTGATCACTTGCACCCATATGTTAGATAAAATCTCAGAGTTACCAAGTATAGTCGGTTCTTTGGTGACAGAAGTTAAGACAATGTCGGTACAGAACACAAAGGAGTGAGTAGGCACAGCAGAGCATGGTTACTGCCAGTGCCATGTCATCAAAGCACCTCTGGTCAAACTATGGAAATATTGGATAAGAACGGGATTGGAAATAAGATTAAGAATAAAAAAAGGCCAGCGATTAAGTATAATACAATCAAGAAAGAAAGATCAAAGCAGGGAAAATCATTTAGTAGGGGAAGGAAGTATATTAAGTGGCCTACAAGAAGCTCCTGATCTCATTGAATATAATGAACCCATAGAGTCATCATCAGCACAAGCTGACGAAGATACCCAAATTACTAATAATACAGCCTTATCATCCAACCCAATAAAAAAAAGAGCTAACTAAAAGTGCAAGAAAAAGCGCACAACAAAACAGAGAATTATCTAAAATAAGTTCACTCCATAAACCAAAAGAAAACTATCCAATTTTCAAATCTTCGGAAATATACCAGTGGGAAGTGATGGAGCGCGATAGTGTCCTAAAATTGTAGGAGGGCATCATAATCATGGATAGTCTACATCCATATATATTCTTGTGTTGTATTAATTTTGATCAGTAGCATCATATTGTAATAACGAAATGTGCAAGTGAAGTAATAGAGAAGTATTTTGTGATGATGAAAACCGCACGAAGAAATAATGAGTTATGCTTAACAGGTAAGCTGATACGATGGATTTGGTTACTCTACACTCAACCCACAGCACACGTCATCATCAATAACCATCAATCGGCCACTTTTTCTTTACATCGGGACACGAGGCAGGGGTGCCCCTTGCCCCCCTTACTATTCGCACTGGTGTTGGAGCCCTTGGCTGTCTGGGTTAGGGGGGACCCTGGGATTCAGGGGCTTAAATGGACAGTGGACCATGAAGACTGCATTTCGTTATACGCTGACGATATTCTTTTATATCTAGCCGCACCAGCGTGATCCCTACGGCGTATGTTACACATTTTGCATATCTTCGGTTTCCACTCGGGATACAAGATAAACTGGTCCAAATCCCAGATGTATGCACTGTGGGGTGATCCCCTCAGCAATCCAAGGGGGTATGAGATACCGGTCGCAACACAGGGATTTCGATATCTTGGCCTCTTCATTACCCCAGATGACGGCCTCTTTTGTGAACAAAACTTGCCCGATCCCCTCCAGCACCTCAAATCTGACGCCCTCCACTGGCGTTTTCTCCCTCTCACCCTCCTGGGACGCCTGGCATCCCTGTTTAAGATGCTTGCGCTCCTCCGCTTTCTTTACGTGCTGCAAAATGCTCCCAACCCTATACCGGATTCCTACTTTGCCCAAATCCATGGGCGTCCGCAGGAGGGGGCAAGGGGGGGCACTTGCCCCCCCCCGAATCACCCAGCCTGCCATGTCTGGTGCTGTGGTGGTGGTGTGTTTTCAAGTGTAATTGTTGAGTGGCATTTTCCATTTTTATTTCCATTGTTAGAATGGATGGATGATCGGATCTTTTAATTATGTGAGCAGGTCTCTTCATTGTATATAATTTTAGGCCAGCAGGCAGCAGCACCAAATGCCATCATGACATCATGACGGAGTGCTGCGCCACCTATCTTACACTGCAAAGTATCGCGGCCGCGGGTAAGGTCACACAGCCCCCACAGTGGTGTTTGTTTCCAGGGTCATGACACCCTCAATTTTAGGAGAGGGTTGGGAATTCGGGCAAACTGCTGCTGAGCCTGACCGGCAAGATCACAGAGATTGAAGGCCCGGGCTTGCCTGGTCCCACAGCTTGAAGTTGAAGTAAGTCATCATAACCTCTCTTTTTTTCTGTTTCTGTCTAGCTTCTCATTGAAAACCGTGACTCCAAGAACGGCCTCTTACTCTTACTGTGTCATTGTTTCTTAAGAAATAAAATCCTGTCTGTAGAGGCAATGATGAAGGGAAGCATTTACTTTAATTGGCAGGTGTATTTCACAACATACTTGCGAGTTGTGAATTTTGTATTTTTCCAAAGTGCAGCATTGTTCGACAACTGAATATTTATGCTCTGTCTTCTGTCACAGTAAAATGGCTTGGTGGATGTTTTCACTGCTAGGCCTTGTCACATTAGAAGGGGATTCAATTTCTGAGGGGCCAGGGGTGTTAGCAGACCTACCACGTTTCCTGGCATGGTGTAAATAGCTGCTCCTGGGTCTTTTAAAAAGCTGAACTTCGAACTTGTGTGCAGTTTCCCAAACAGAGTGAAAATTGGGCGGGCTGCTTTGAGTGGCTCTTGCATTTCTTCTCTGATTTGCGTAGTTTGTAGTGGTTTGTTTTCTGGTATTTGGTCTTTTGCTACGCGTTTCTGATTAAGGTTCTTCTGCCCGGGGGTCTGTTGTAATCCTTCACGATCTCATGATCCATTTTTGTTATTTGTGTGTATTCTTTTAAAAAAAGAAAATCATTTTTGTCTTTCTTTTGCACTTCTCCTTTTGAAATTGTGACGATCACCTTTCCACTTGTAGGCGGGGTTGTTGCTGCTGCTGCTCTGTTGCATTGTTTGGTTCCTTTCGGTGGAATCTTACTTAAGAATGGGGTACTTCTTCGGGGTTGGGGTAGAGCTGGGGAGTTGTGTAGAGGGCTGACTCCCTGGTGAGGGATACACTGGTACCCACAGTTCATGGCCTCACTTCTGGTCTATGCGCCTTGTGGCCACTTGTTGAATAGCACCCATCCTCATGTCCTTGGTAGCCCCTCTATTGCTCCTTTTATTTGCAACCCTGTTCCGGGACACCCGTTTTGGAGCAGATGAAGGGGGGTGAGGTGCGAAGTATAGTGGCAACGATGTGATGCAGGCGGTTGAACTCTGCCTTGGGTCCATAAGCCTTAACCACCTTACCCCTGCTACTTCTGCTTCCCGACTTATCTCGGTCCACAGTGGGCCTCAGTAATCTTTTGGCTGTCTTTGTTCCCTAACCCCCAGGGCCGGGTACAGCGCATAAAGGCTGGGGATGGGAGGTCAGTAGGCTGTTGGCCTAGTGGAAGATCTTGACCTCAACCTCGTCCAACCTAGTCCAGACCTGTGCCCATTGTGTGTGTACTGGAAAATGTATCTCAAGCTTCGGAGGAGCTCACAGAACACGTGTCACACTGGCAGCAGCAGTACAGTTTCTTCACGCAAAAGTAGATTGGATTATTGCATGAACCTGGCGCTCACAGAACATGTGTCAAACTGGCTGAGCTCTGCTTTTTTCTTTGACAACTGCTAGAAGGTGTGAATGATATCTACCAAAGGCCAAAAAAGAAAGAGATGGCTGTGGCACAATAACCCTATGGTGTATGAGATCATATGCGGCCTGCTTCCTGCCCCCCATGGCTCCTCCTGCGCCCCTTTTTTTTCTGTACCCCACCTGGCACACATCATGTCGGAGGATGGTAATGACGTTAACATTTTGCCCCCCCCCTGGAAAAATTTCTGCGGACGCCCATGCCCAAATCTATGGCGTTCTTCGTGGCCTCTTGTGGGAAGACTGGGCTCCACACATTGCATTGTCCAGGCTTGCGATGGAGTGGTACGATAGGAGCATAGGACTGCCAGACTTCCCACTTTTCCACCAGGCTTCCCAACTGATAGCGATCAACAGCTGGGTGTTTGGCCCCCATGTTAATCCCAATTTCCGCACAGACCGGTGGCTCATGGGAACGAGTGGATACAATAGGGACACAAATCCCCACAAACTTAAGTTAACTGGTCCCACGGCCCGTGGAAACCTGGCACAGAGTTACAAGAAAGCTGGGGTGGTATAAGTGCATAACCAAGGCGACTTCGTTATGGGAGCCTGAGATCCTGGGTCAACTTAGTCAATGCCCAGAGTTCGAAAAATGGGACAATCTGCATTTCTACAGTGGGAGACATTGGGTGAAGGGGAGGATAGCCTCATTTAGTGACCTCCAGACAAAATACCAACTGGCACCATCGGAGGCATTTAGATATATACAGATAAAACATGCTATTTCAGCAGCCTTGCCAAAAGAGATCCCTCTCCCTGACTTTTCCCCCCTGAGGACAGGTTGCTGCTAGACCCTATGGACCGCAAGGCAATATCACTCACATATAAGAAGCTTGTCAATAATCGGGCAGATCCACTGCAGAAACTTAAAGGGTGTTGGGAGACTGACCTGGGTCCTATGGTGGACGAGGACTGGCGTGATGCACTGGCCTACCCCAGGGAGGTCGCTATTTCCATGCGGCTGCGGCTCATCCAGGTGAAAATCCTCCATAGAGTATACTTCGATACCAAACTTCTATTTAGATTGGGGAGGCACCCTGACCCGCTTTGTCTCCACCACTGTAACCAAACGGGAACTTTTTACCACATCCTATGAGAATGCCCACGTATACAGCACTACTGGAACACAGTCACCCATCAAATAGAGAGAACGTGTGATAAGTCCATTGAGCTACCTCCCCAGCTTTGCCTACTTAATGTTTGGCACGGCTGAACAAGATTGGGCCTCAATGGGCTTTACAATTGCAAAACGCAATATTCCATGGAAGTGGGGAGTGGACGGAGTCTCGTTGTTACGAGACGGGGCTACAGATATGGACGCAGCTATGATCGCAGAGAAAACAGTATTCAAGGGATGGAGATGCCCTAAGAAATGGAACCACAAATAGGGGTGGAACAGGTACAGAGGGGACATTTGTATATCACCCACGATAGAACTATGGCGCGAAAGACAAGCACTGTTGGCCCAGTTATCATCTGAGGTTGTATCTTCTCTCCTTCGCACTTGGTGCTGGCTAAAATGTTTATGCTCAATAGTATACCCCGAAGATCATGGTTCGCTGATCAGAAATGTGAAACTGTTCAATTTAATACTCAAATGTGTGTGATTACACAATGCCGGGGGGAATGTAATCACTGTAAAGATGCTTGATGTATACCGATACTCTGTTGTTGGAAAATAAAAATTGTTAACAAAAAAAATAAATAAAATAGGGATGTCACCATAGAGATAGAGTTGGGATAACCTAATGCTTTTCACTTTTCAGCCACGGTTGAAGTCTGACTTAAATGTTGGAGCAGTCCTTGCTTGTGTTTTAGTTTTGGAGTTGTTTATTCTCTTCATGATTCATCAGAGCAGACTCATTCATAGATTCGGTTTTGTATTAGTTCCCATGTATTTTTACAACCTTGCCTTGAGGTGCTTGTATATTCAGTTGTTTTTGGCTTTGTAATAACCCCCTAAACTGAAGTTTGGAGTCTGTGATCTTATGAGCCATGATTATTATTGGAAGTTGAATTACTTAAATTGAGTAGCTTCTCCCCTTTACACTTCTCAGCAGGTAAATAGAGACATCAACCTAGGGTTCCTAGTTAAAATGTTGGTAGCTGAAACCAGCCTTATCAGAAGTGAAAGATGGGCTGACTGCAAGTTCAAGTAGACCAGACGTGTTACTTTCTTCTGAAGATGCTGTTAATAAGTCATTAAAAACTCATTCCATAGATGCATTAATTTGCCCCGTGTCCAGACGAGACCCTGGACAATGGCCTCTATTAGGAAGCAGAGATCTACAGATAACAGTGCAAGATAAAGAGAGGAGAAAGAGACATAAAATCTCATTTTTATTGGAAAATAAATAAACAAATATTATGCCTCCATTAACCTCATGATCTGGGAAAATTTCAGTTCAAATCAAAAAAGATAACCTGGATAATAACTGTGTTCTAAGTGACATTGGTAGAGTAGATGATTTCTCAGGAGGCCAGAAGATACAAGACTCACCTTCATTACTTTCGAATCATGATCACGCAAAAAATGCAATAACAAAAGGAGATAACAGTTCTGCTTCCTCTGTCAAATTAATATTTATTCCAGGGTACATCTCAAGGGGCCCACATGATATTTTAAATTGTAGTAATATTCTTAAACTGCTAAACTCAATTCCAGAGCTTTACAATCTAACATCGGATGACTTAGACTCAGTCCAATTTAAACAAGATCTAAGGAACTTCACTGAAGGAGTGTCTTGTACTGCTTGGCACAGTGAAGAGATAATTAACAAAATCCTATAAAATGGACCTCAATTTGTGAAATGGGTTATTGAACTCAAGCTATTTAATGATACCCAAAATCCAACCCTATTATTTCCAAAGCCTGTGTTAAAGAGGTCTGTTCAGCCAAACCCCATGACAAGTGGAATACACTAATGTTTTAAAAGGAGCTATAGACCCAATATTCAAACCTGTTCTATCTATCGGCATTAAAATGTCAAGTTGTAACTCTGGCTCACAAATTTGTGAAGAATTTTTAAAAAATCCAGTTTTTAGTGATGATTGTGCCTGGCTTCCAAAAGTTTTTACTAAAGAGAAAGCTGAAGGGAATGACTGAAGGTTGAGCAGCTCAATCAATACAAAAAAATCCATGAATATTTGTTCATCGAATGTTCATGGCCTGATAAGATTGTTAGACGATCAGGACACAGTAATTTTTATACAGAGCTTCAAAGTTCTAATGCTCCAGGAAATTTGGAAAATGTGCAAAGTACCCATGTTTGGTTATAAGGAGTATGCCAATTATGCATCCAGTTCATCTGCTTTTTGTGGAGCAAAAGGGGGATTATCCACTTATGTGCCGTTGGATCTGGATATCAAGCACTATAAAATCGATTTCCAACTAACTTGGCTATTATGTATTAAAATAGATTTTAAGAAAACAATAATATTCTTAAATGTATATTTAAGTTCAAAAAGATCAGATAAGATATCTCAATTCACAGTGCTTTGAGAAATAGCAAAATGTCTTAATTACCAATACCCTGCTATTACCCTAATTATGTCAGGAGACTTCAACATGCATTTACTCTCTAAAAATCGTGCCGATAAACTGAGTAGAGCTTTATTACGGATGTGTTGCTCCCAGCTAAACAAATACAATCTTATACTGCTACAGAAAGTCACTCAAAATAATAAAACTGAGAGCGCCCCAACATTCAAAAATTCACTGCAGCATTCTATTATCGATTATACTATTATTTTAAAGGACCTTGTATCTTGCCTCTTGGAGTACCAAGCGATACCCAGAGTGGAAAGTGACCATAACCCACAAACATTGACATTGACAGTTGATCTTCTGCCAAAGTCAACGTTCCTTGTTTCTGGACCAACTGCATACAATCTGAAAAGGCTAGTGTGCCATCCAACAACACAAACAGAGATACTGTCATACATAGAACCCGCAATAGAATTAGCACTTATTGAGAGCAGAAATGGTATCCTTCCACGTACCCAAGAGGAACCTCCGCTCCGCCGACCTCGCCCTGGCAGAGATACCCTGCATCTGCAGAAACAGAACAGGCGGGAGAGCCTACTCCTGCATCTCAACCAAGACCTGGAACGAGCTTCCTGTGAGCATCAGATGCTCCCCGACCCTGCACACATTCAGGAAGGACCTCCAGACCTGGCTCTTAGACTGATCCTGAGCCGCTGCCCCACGCCCCTCCTCCCCAGCGCCTTGAGACCCTCACAGGTGAGTAGCGCGCTCAATAAACCCCTGATTGATTGATTGATTGATTGATTGATTGAAATGGTAAATCAATGGTTGAAATTTACCCCTGACTCTGTGCTTCTTTGATTGATCACTTCTGGACACAAGCTACAACTCGGGAATACCCTACAAGGCCAGTAAGAACAGGGTGGAATTCACATAGGTTATACCAACAAAAAAATCACTTAATAAAGCATTGCAGGCCATTTTTAAACAACCAAGCAGGGCTTTTAAATCCTCAAAATTGTGATCACTAAAACACTTGAGAAGAATATACAAAAATTATATATGGAAGGCAAAAAGAACATACCAAGAAGAAATGTGGTCTAAATTGCACTTTTCTAGTAAAACGAACAATTAAAAGGCATTTGGGGGATTAATTAATATTCTTGAATATGGCAGTAGAAGAGCTAACAGAACCGACATCTCAGAATCATGCTGGGTGTCCTTCCTCAAAAATCTACATGGGTTACTGTCTTAGACACTAACATCGAACAGTATATGCTAAGGCCGCCGGCCAACACAAGTAGTGAGATGAAGGAAAATGATCAGTAAGTATAACACTACAAGAATAATCATTCAAAATGGCCATACGTGGGTTAGGATCAAATGGGGCGCCGGGCCCCAATGGGATCCCAAATGCTGTTTTTAAAGCAAAAATAGATTTCTGGTCAGAAATGTAACCTCACTATTCAAATGCGTTGTGAAATCTATAACGGTTCCGCAGTCAGGGCAAAGAAGTATTGTTAGAACTGGGGGTCTCTAGTTGGCAGAGGTAGGTACCACTGTCCAAATAGGGACCCTTGTTTCTAATCAGGGTAAGGAGGAAACCCTCTGAGATAGCCCCTGCTCACCCTCTAGGTGGCTTGGCACGAGCAGTCAAGGCTAACCAGAGGCAAACTGACTCCACAACAGTTTAGAAAAATAAAGGCATTTAATCTAAACTACACAAGACCAAAACGACAAATATCCAACATACACAGTTCATGAATATGGTTGCAAAAGAGTTCTTAATGTTTAGCGATAACTTTATCCACAGTTGCGTCACGTTTTAGCCACAGTACCTTTGTTAGCGATAAAAAGTTGCAAGCACAGGAACGGTGCAAACAAAACAGGTGATGGACCGAATGTGGATCAATGTCACACACTCACCCCAGTCCAAAGATCTGGGCCCAAATCCATCGTTTCTTTGCACTCCACACCACCCTGGGTTAGACAATGGTGATATGCAAATCAGCTCTGACCCTGTGCCCCATGGGAACAGTCCAGTCCGAACTACAAAAGCCATGTCCTTCCCAGAGCGGAATCAAGCATCCGAGGACCGGACCGGTTTCGAGGTAAAACCTCTCATCAGCCCGGCTAGCTTGACTCCAGTGGTGTGGAGTGCCTGGGACCCATGTCTGGGCATCCCCAGCGCACTTAGGGCGGAATATGCAAACAAAACAGGTGATGGACCGAATGTGGATCAATGTCACACACTCACCCCAGTCCAAAGATCTGGGCCCAAATCCATCGTTTTTTTGCACTCCACACCACCCTGGGTTAGACAATGGCGATATGCAAATCAGCTCTGACCCTGTGCCCCATGGGAACAGTCCAGCCCGAACTACAAAAGCCATGTCCTTCCCAGAACGGAATCAAGCATCCGAGGACCGGACCGGTTTCGAGGATGCTTGATTCCGTTCTGGGAAGGACATGGCTTTTGTAGTTCGGACTGGACTGTTCCCATGGGGCACAGGGTCAGAGCTGATTTGCATATCGCCATTGTCTAACCCAGGGTGGTGTGGAGTGCAAAAAAACGATGGATTTGGGCCCAGATCTTTTGACTGGGAATAATGTGTGACATTGATCCACATTCGGTCCATCACCTGTTTTGTTTGCAATACCGCCATAAGTGCGCTGGGGATGCTCAGACGTGGGTCCCAGGCACTCCACACCACTGGAGTCAAGCTAGCCGGCTGATGAGAGGTGTTACCTCGAAACCGGTCCGGTCCTCGGATGCTTGATTCTGTTCTGGGAAGGACATGGCTTTTGTAGTTCGGACTGGACTGTTCCCATGGGGCACAGGGTCAGAGCTGATTTGCATATCGCCATTGTCTAACCCAGGGTGGTGTGGAGTGCAAAAAAACGATGGATTTGGGCCCAGATCTTTTGACTGGGATGAATGTGTGACATTGATCCACATTCGGTCCATCACCTGTTTTGTTTGCAGCACAGGAACGGTAGCAGTGAAAAACAAGCGATGCTTTTCTCCTGAGACCCTGGGGAGGCGTTAGCGACAGCCCCGCTGCAGCAGCGGGCGTGTTGCGACGAATCCGGTCTGTATGGGGAGGAAGGCCACTTGTATGGATTCCGGTGCGTAGGTTCTGTAGGAAGTTTTCTCCCACAAAGGCACGATGCGACGATTCTCGGGTGTTGTGATGATCTCCGAGGCGACGATGCGCGGTCCAGCGGCGATCTTTCTCTCACAGCTCCTCGTTGCGGTGGCTCTGCGACGATTCTCGCAGCGACGTGATGCGATGGTTTCACCCAGCAGCAGCAGGCTCTGCGACGATGTTTGCAGTGGCAGAAATCTTCCCGCTAACGAAGGATGCGGCGTCTTTGGGCAGCGCGGCAGGCGCTGCGACGATCTCATCTTCGTAGCGGCGGGAATTTTCATGCTTGGCCGGGTTTGCGATAGATTTTCCATAGCAAAGTCTTTAAAAGCGGGATTTCTAGCTCCCCTCCACAGGTACAACTTCCAGAAGCGCCACACATGGGCCAAGCACTCCAGGAAGGACAGAGCTCTCTCAGCAGAGCTCAGGGAAGCTGGGGGTGAAGTCCTTTTGATCCTGGGACTTCAAAAACAGGGAGCCAGCTCTTCTCAGGCCCTTGGAGATTCCTTCAAGACAGGGGACATAGCACAACAGCAAAGTCCTTCCCCTCTCCATGGCAGCAAAGCAACAGCAGGTCAGTCCAGCAGAGCAACAGCAGGACAGTCTTCCTTCTTCAGATTCAGCTTTCTCCTTGGCAGAGGTTCCTTCTTGATTCCAGGATGATCTAATTGAGGAAATGTATTTTTTGAACGACAATCATTTTTACAGGACTCCATTGATTTTTACATTGCCATCTCGAGGCAAACACTTTCCATACGCCCCACCTGGTAGTTTTTCTTGATGTACGAGGAAAATCAGCACGACAAAAATCCATTTTTGCAGGCCTGCATTTCTGCCCAGGAACTGTCACCCGCCCAAACCCCTGTTCTCTTCAGTTCATCAGAAAGCCACAGGGCCCTCACCCCGAGTGAATGATTCATTTTTCCTCTCCTGCTCCCAGCCTGATAAAACAATGGTCTGACTGCTGGACTCTAATCAGGGTAAATAAACAAATGACTTGAAAGACCAGGCTTTGATCAGGCAATTGAACAATGACCTGAAAGAAAGAGCCCTGATCAAAGCAGAGTGGACAATGCTCTGTGTACCAAGCCTTGACCAGGTCACCAACTACAAGCATCGCCTTGATCAAGCTATCAACTACAAACACTGCCCTGATTGGACAATGGACCGACAGCCAAAAGAATGGTATGAGAAATGTATAAAAGGCTTGTAAGCTACAGAGTAAAGTAGCAGCCTCCTGGGTTTTGTCTCTGACTAGCTTGAGACTCTGTTCCAGAGCCCGGGCTATTGAATAAATCTGGGTTCCTCCTGCAGACGAAGGCTCCTGTGTCTCCTTTTACTACGTATGAAGGGTATGGAAGATTTGGGCGGTTCCCCCGCCGCTGAGACCCTGTAAGTGGGTTAATCCGGTTCTTCTAATGGCGCCCGAATAGGGACTCCACGAGTACGGAGGTCAGGCCCGGTGGACGTGAGGAGGTGCATGGAGAGACTCCGACGGAGGCGCCCTACCCAAGGATTTTTGTTTTATTCCGGTAGACCGAACGACTCACCCGTTGTTCCTCCCCACCCGGTCTGGGCCACTTGACCGCCTTCTCGCTGGAGTTCCCTAGCAAATAATTTCTGGAGCAGGACACAGCCCTACGTCTTCAGAAGAGAACTACCCCTGTAAGGTAAGGGTGGACTGATCATCCACCAAGTCTGTATGATTCAGTTATTGACTTTCGCAAAAGCCAATTTATTATTGACTTTTGCCAAAGCCAAGCAAGCTAGATGAATTTTAAAACCCGCTGGTGTTTGTTCTGTATTAAATCTGTATGAATTATTGTCCTTTGCAAAAGACAAGCAAGCAAGGTGAGTTTTAGGAACCCGCTGGTGTCTGTTATCTGTTTAAAAGCATGCCGGTCAGTAGTAAATTCAAGAGGTTATGTTGTTGTATGTGTACGCAGGACTCCCAGCTGGAGGAGACCAGCTCGCTTCCTCCAGAAGGAACTCCTGGCCACACTATGTATATTAAATATGGCCCGCTGCATAATGTTTTCCTCGTTTTGGTTGAAATACACCAAGAAAAGTAACGCGGAGTTACAGTGGCCGGTAGAAATAGCCGATAGGGAGCATGGGGCCCGGGAACAAAAATGTTATCCAGTCCGTGAGGAAAAAGTAAAGGTCCATATAGAAGAGGGAGAAGAAAGTGATTCCTTGCTTGATACCATGCTAGAAAGCCTTCCTGCATATGCCCCAATGTACCCTGCCCTGACGCTTCACACCCCGCATGTCCCCCTTCCACCACCCGCTCCAGCCCCCACTGCCCCTCCTACCGTTTCCCCTGTCACACCAGCCCTCCCGAGTTTTCCCAGGACTTCGACCACACACATTAACTCTGTCCTCACCGAGGGAATGATAACAAGTCTCCATCAGTCCAACCCTAGCGGCTTTACCCCTACCCGTCCTTCTCCTGCTTCCCCGTGGTCTACAGTCAAACAAGACTTATGTAAATTATTCCCCCCGAATAGCCTCCTTACGCTCAGCAGTCAGATTTTCGTCCCTTCAAGAGAAAGACCTACAGAGGCAACAGTGTGAATGTTGGATGAATAACAAAGATATTTATTCCTTTAAAGAAATATGGTCCACCTTTTCACAATGGACAATTATGGAACAAACCACCTGGGCTGAATACATGTGTGCTTTAGTCATGCAAAAATTTGAAAATGTGTCTGTTCAGATACCAACCGGATTGATAGACATTAGGTCACAAATAAAAAGGGGTGATGTTCAGGGAGAGGGGATGTTTGGGGCTATATCTGTTTTAGTAGCTTACCGTGACATGACTGCCTTTTCAAATGTCCCTTTAGAAACAGCCATGCCAATGAGAGAGGCGGCCCCTGTCTTTGTTAGTGCACTTACCAACACCCAAAATAATGGCTGAGGGGCTGTCGAAGCACACTGGCGCAGGTTTTGGGTTCATGTTCCTTGGAAAAGGTCAGAAGTAATGCAGTTAAAAGGACAGTTACCAGATCCCCGGAAGAATCTGGCTGCCTTTTACAGAGAATTAGGTCAGATTATATCTGCAGGTACTCTCGTTCTTGAGGATATAGATTTACTTTTTGGTGCGGTTGTACCCACTGAAGTATGGAACAAGATTCGGCATACTGATCATGAAGTGGCATTGGGAGGTAAATGGGCTGACCTAGAGGCTATGGAAGAAGCAAGGGTAGGAGGGACTAAACCAGAAGCTGCCATCCTGACTTTACCCGGTAAAATAATGACTTTTATGAAAACACTTTTACCGGAAACTGTCATTAATTGGGATAAAATAAACGCCTGTAGACAGGGAAAAGATGAAAATGTGGCTGACTTCTTTACCCGTTTTGAGACTGAATACAAGGGACATAGTGGTCTGGATCCCCGGACCCCGGGTTCTGGCCCAGTGTTTGTCGACAAATCTCTGCCAGGCTTAAGAAGGTCGAGAGTACATGGCCTGCCCAAACTATGACCGGTATCTTGGCTATGGCTCAATATCATGAGAATAGGAAGAACGGAGATAAAGATAAGGAAAGTAAGAAGGTTAGGGATCTTAAGACTAAGGCACTTCTGCAGCAGGCTTATCCTCCCTGAGGTCCCGATGCCTGCGGAATTTTAGACCGCAATCCCAACCCCCTCCAAGGGCTCACCAGTCCACCCCCTCCAGTCCTCAAGGTACGAGAGCCCTCCAAACCGATCAGTCTTTGGATAGATGAGTGTCCTCTATTAGCAGAAAACATAAAAACAGGGAGAACTCGGCCTCGCGCTCCCAGGGAAGCGAGGCTGACTCGGGATCATGGCCCACCCCATCCACAGGATAAAGAATGTAGGCCCAGGGATGACGCCCCCACCCGGCAGCGCCCGACCTACCGGTTTGATGGGAATGAAGCAACACACACTTATTATAATGATGATTATGACGAAGTTGATGAGACAGGATCCTACCAAGCGTAGGACAGCCAGGAAAGGGGTATTACCAGGGTGCAAATTCCAGTAGATCAAAAGAGCCCGTATGTTAAATTATCAGTTGTGGGGAATGATAAGAATTTTCTTTTGGATACTGAGGCCACCAGGTCTTCTATTGCACGTCTGTCAGTCCCGGAGGCACCCCTTTCTGGCAATATGAATGTCTCCGTGGGTTTTGCAGGGACGCCCATGACCAGTCCTGTCTCTGAACCCCTCCCTCTCGATATTGGCCCTACACATGTTGACGCTTCCTTGGTCCTTACTACAGGTTGCAGTGAGAACTTGCTAGGTTTGGATTTACTAAAAGCCCTGTATGCGACCATATCATGTAGTCCCCAAGGTGTATCCCTAACAATCTCTCCGACTGCAGCTTCCTACATGTATCTGTCCAGTCCCATCCCATTAGAGTTGCAGTCTTTACATTCCTCCCTCTGGGCATCATCAGACACTGATATCGGGTCTCTCAATATACCCCCTTATGTGGTACGCATCCAGCCAGGTGCGCTCCTCCACCGCCTTCGGCAGTATCGACTGCCCGCGGAAGGAGAAATGGCCCTGTTGACAATAATATCTGAATCGATGGACAAGGGCGTAGTGGAGGAGACTTGTGGCAATATCTGTAACAGTCCCATTATTCCTGTTCTTAAAAAGACTAATGGAGATGCTCTCTCCCCTAAAATATACAGATTTGTGATTGACCTGAGAGCCCTTAACAAAATAAAAATATCCCAATATCCTGTTGTCCCCAACATCACTGCCCTCTTGACGATGATTCCCTCGGACGCCCCACACTTCTCTGTCATGTCCTGAAGAACGCCTTCTTCAGCATACCTATACATCCTGACAGCAGACTATTTTTTGGTTTCTCCCTTGGTGGGCGGAGTTTCAGATTCTGCCGCGCCCCTCAAGGATTTACCGAGAGCCCCAGTATATACAGCCAAGCCCTAAAAAACCAACTAGATTCCTTGGAACTTCCTGACAATTCAACACTATTGCAGTATGTAGACAACCTCCTCCTTGCTGTAAATTTTGCCCCAACATGTAAAGAACCTACTCTCTGTCTGTTACGCCACCTTGCCCTCCACAACCACAAAGTCTCTTTAAAAAAGCTTCAGTTTTGTCAAGAGAAGTTGACCTATTTAGGTCATCTCCTCTCGAAGGAGGGACGGCAGCTCACCGCTGTTCGTATAGCCATTATCAATGCTATGACGGCCCCACGAACACAAAAGCATGAGCCTTCATAGGCCTAACCTCATACTGTAGACAGTGAATTTCAAATTTTTCAGCCATGGTCAAACCCCTTCTTGCCCTCACCACCAAGGATGTATCAGACAGTTCCTTTCCATGGACTACAGAGCATGCACAGGCCTTCAAAGATTTGAAGAGGGCCTTGTGTACTGCTCCAGTCCTCGGTACCCCTGACTATAGCAAACCATTTTTTCTTTTTGTACATGAGACAGATGGCTGTGCATGCGCAGTCCTGACCCAGATGTTTGGAGGGCACCAACGGCCATGTGCCTATTTATCAGCCACCTTGGATCCTGTTGCGAGGGCTCTCCCAGGATGCCTACGGGCGACAGCTGCGGCCGCCCTCATGGTCTGTGAGAGTGCGGGAACCATCATGAACTCACCTCTGACGGTCCCCCATTCTGTAGACACCCTCCTTAACAACACCAAGACACAGTGCCTCACTAGCGCACAACTTACAGGGTATGAACTAACACTCCTTGCCAGCCACATTAACATCAAAAGATGCACTGCACTAAACCCCGCCACATACCTCCCACTGGACACTCCAGATGCCCGCTTAGACCCACATGACTGCATATTAAGGACGAGACAAAGGGACGGATTGACTTACAGAATACCCCGATAGAGGACCCAGAAGGTACACTATATGTGGATGGATCATGTCTCAGAAGGCCAGATGGTAACACCTCAGCTGCCTATGCACTCACAACATTAGAAAAGGTATTCGAAACAGCTCAGATTCCGCAGTGCTCTGCCCAGGCAGCAGAACTAGTGGCCCTCACTAGAGCCTGTGAGTTAAACAAGGGTATAACAGTAAAAATCTACACCGACGGTCAGTATGTCTTCCGGGTGGCCCACAACTTCGGAAGGTTATGGAAAGAAAGGAATTTCCTTACTTCCCATGGGACAAAGATCCAACATGGCCCCTAATACACCGACTGTTAGACTCTTTGTCACTCCCCAAAAAGGTGGCCCTTATGAAATGTCAAGCCCATAAGAAAGTGACAGACGATGTCGGGAAAGGCAATGCTCTAGCTGATCAGACGGCCAGACAAACAGCGCTGAGGAAGAGGGAAGGAATGTATGTAGGAGGTCCAGCTGGTGGGTGACAGAAGGGGGCATGGTTTAAAATACAATACAACGTGTGCTTGATATTCAGTCCCATACTACTCCTGAAGAACTAAGAGTGTGGGAAGATCACTTAGCAAAGGAGGGAAGTGATGGTTGCTGGGTCCGTACAACCACGAAGAGACAATGGATGTTGCCTTACATTCACGTGCTGGCAGTAGTTACAATGGCCCATGGTCCTGCCCACATTAGCGCGGAAGGAATTAGAAAACTGTTGGAACATACATGGCACAACTCCAAAATACCAGCATATGCTGAAAATCTGGTTAAAACATGTATGGTTTGCCTAATGTACAACCCCGGAAAAGGCACTGTTACTCCTAAGGGAGAATTCTCTCCTCCTACCTTCCCGTTTGAAGTCCTCCAAAGAGGAGCACTGCACTGTCAAAGACTGCACTGCTATCACTACCACCAAAGTACTACTCAAGGAGTACTTCCAACGCTTTGGTTTGCCCCGTTTGGTCTGGAGCGACAACGGGACACACTTTACAGCTCAAATCATGGACCATGTCTGTACAGCATAAGGATAAAATCAAAAATGTCATGCCACCAACCACCCCCAATCAACAGGCCTAGTGGAGGTATACAATGGCATCCTACAAACTAAAATGGCCAAAATAGTAGCTGAGACCGGTGTCACTTGGGTTAATGATCTGCCCTTGGCCCCACTGTCCACTAGAACAACGGCCCATACCAGGATAGGATTATCTCCACATGAGATTGTGTTCGGGAGGCCTGCCAATGTCTGGGGTGTCCCTCGACCTAAGAAACTGTCAGATGTTGAATACCCTGTATTGACTGATTACCTGTACAATCTAACCAACAACTTTCATACTCTTTATCACTAGGTGCACGAGGCCATATCGGACAAAAGCGAGGGCCCAGGACACGTCATCCAACCTGGCGACTGGGTCCTGGTGAGGAACTTCCAGCGGACCAAGAGCCTCGAGCCCGGCTGGACACAACCCCGCCAAGTCCTATTGGCCACCCGCACCGCTGTGAAAGTGGATGGTCAAAAAAACTGGGTCCACTCTACCCACTGCCGGCGTGTCCCTCTGCCTCTCCCCTATGATCAGTGGGTGATGGAAGGACTGGGAGACACAGAGACAGAGACAGTTCCAACCTTTGTCCCATTCAGCGATGACAGGCTGCATTCCACATCCACGGAAGCGGAGAGTGACAACGTCCTAAAAGGAAGGGTGGAGCCCTCCCTTAACACTGCTCAACATCAAGAACAACTGTTTCCTGATCATACCGTCCCTGCTTCCGACAGGTATAATCTACGTTCCAGAGGGAAGGCTTGCCCTTGACTTCGCCAGGTGCCAAAGGCTGTAGGGCTGTGATCCTCCCAGGCTGAGAGCAGTGTCATTTATAAGACTGAGGTAAACCATAAGGGCCCTCGGCCACTGCATCTGGTGAAACAACCACCAATCACAGACAGCCACTAGGGGTCCCTGGCTTAGCACAATGGCTGCCTTCCCAAACACCTCTATGCAGAAACGAGATGTCAGTCTCCGACTTAGCAGATGCTACCTGGTCACCGTGGTGACGCTGTTTGTCTCCCTCCTCCTATCAATCATTGGTTGGCTCTTACTGATCTACCATCCTGCTACATCACCAACTCCTATCCCGACTCCCGCAGAACATCAGTACTATTCCTTACCAGCCCACGAATTACCCCGCTGTGCAGAATTTTTCAATAACACCTTCATCCAAATGTTGCATCACCACCAACTGATCATGAACACTTCCAACTGCTGGGTGTGCGCACTGATGCCACATTCCATGCTATATCCTGTCCCTTTCTTTCCTTATCCATTTTCCATCTCTGGGTCTTGTCTTGCATGGTGGATGTTGATGCAGGAGGCCTACACTGTCAATGGTACTGCCCATCCAGTACTTGGTACATTCCGTGATGACTTCTGGCGGAACAGATCTGGCAATGCCAATGCTCCTTTTTGCCCGACCAGCTCTTCCACATTGCTACTACCACCAGATGTGCTCGGTGAGATGGTGGTATTCATTCCACCACTCGACAAACATTTTCCAGGTTCCGCACAAGAAAGATACTGCCTAATGAAAGAGACACTTTGAACGTCATAAATGTACAATGCTGTGTCTGCATCCACGGCCTAGGGACTAAGAAAGTTGGCACCAGAATATGTGACATCACTAAGACACTAAACTCCACATCTCCTCCGAAGTTGGTGGCATCCCCCAACACCTATTTTATCTGCGGGACTGCCGCCTACACTTGGCTCCCCGTAACTTGTCTGGTACCAGCTATCTGGCCTTCCTCCTTCCATCAACATATTCCACCCATGGAGGTTACCATCTGACAATGAAGAGCGTCCTGCGCCGCTCACGTAGGGGTGTCATATCGGCAGAAGATACAGCAGGCCAGGAAGCTGGGGACTTCTTTAAAGGTATGCTTCCATTCTGGGGCCTCATGGCAAACAGTCGAGCTATACGAGGAATTACCAGGGTCCTTGAGGCCACCATCACAGTGACAGCTGGTGCCCTCTCCAACATCACTGCAGAGCTGCAGACCGCCTCATAACGTTCCAAAATCGCATGGTCCTGGACGTCATCCTGGCTGATCGTGGTGGCGTATGTAAATTGATCGGCTCCAGCTGCTGCATGTATATCCCGGACAACGCACCTACAGTGTACGATGCCATCAAACGTCTGTATCGTCTCTCTTCCGAAGTGCATCTGGATGAAGGCAACTGGTCTCTCACCGGCTGGATCTGGGGCCTTCTTTCCCAGTGGGGTTGGAGGGTCTTCATCTTCCTTGCCTTAGGAGTAGCTGTCCTGGTGTCCTGCTGTCTGTGTTTTCAGTGCCTGCCAGTGCTTTGTACTATGTGTGCCCAGACCATCAATCCTCCTCCATCAAGCATTCACAACACTAATGTGATGGTAATGGTCCAGCAAGAAACAGATGGGCTTATGAACATTGACATTTCATGAAGTATTTGCCACTCTATAGCAAAAGGAGGGTCTGAGGAAATGTATTTTTTGAGCGACAATCATTTTTACAGGACTCCATTGATTTTTACATTGCCATCTCGTGGCAAACACTTTCCACACGACCCACCTGGTAGTTTTTCCTGATGTACGAAGAAAAATTCTATCAGCACGACAAAAATCAATTTTTGCAGGCCTGCATTTCTGCCCAGGAACTGTCACCCGCACAACCCCCTGTTCTCTTCAGTTCATTAGAAAGCCACATGGCCCTCACCCCGAGTGAATGATTCATTTTTCCTCTCCTGCTCCCAGCCTGATAAAACATCCTTGACACAGTGATCAGGTTATCTAGACAATGGTCTGACTGCTGGACTCTGATCAGGGTAAATAAACAAATGACTTGAAAGACCAGGCTTTGATCAGGCAATTGAACAATGACCTGGAAGAAAGAGCCCTGATCAAAGCAGAGTGGACAATGCTCTGTGTGCCAAGTCTTGACCAGGTCACCAACTACAAGCATACAGTGGACAATGCTCTGTGTACCAAGCCTTGACCAGGTCACCAACTACAAGCATCGCCTTGATCAAGCTATCAACTACAAACACTGCCCTGATTGGACAATGGAATGACAGACAAAATAATGGTATGAGAAATGTATAAAAGGCTTGTAAGCTACAGAGTAAAGTAGCAGCCTCCTGGGTTTTGTCTCTGACTAGCTTGGGACTCTGTTCCATAGCCCGGGCTGTTGAATAAATCTGGGTTCCTCCTGCAGACGAAGGCTCCTGTGTCTCCTTTTACTACGTATGAAGGGTATGGAAGATTTGGGCGGTTCCCCTGCCGCCGACACCCTGTAAGTGGGTTATTCCGGTTCTTCATAATTTTCCGTTGTCAGGGGTCCTGTACTTATACCCCTAAAAGTCTTTGATCCCTTTGTGCAGGAGGGCTCTGAGCCCGGTCTGAACCAGTTCTGGGTGTTTCTTGAGCACTTTGTTTTCCTGGCTTCTCCTTTCCTTTCAGAGGGAGGGGCAGGGTCGTCAGCCGCCCAGCAGGAGGTGGAGCCAGCATTGTGCAAGGCAGGCACAGCCCTATTCAGGCCCAGGTGCTATCTCCTCCACCACTCAAGTTGCAAATGCAGTCATTCAGCCTAGGGCTGACTCAGCCAGCCTCCTGTGGAATCCCCAGCCCCTGTCACTCTCAAACCAGACAGTCAATACACAAACAGGCCAAGGCACACAGAAAGGTCAGACAAGAGAACAGCAGCTTTCTAAAAGTGCTATTCTCAAACACAGGAGTTAAAAAAACACCTTTCCTAAAATGTGTGTTATTAAATTCTGAGTTCAGGGATACCAGACTTTTATGTCCTATCTTGCTCCTATGGGACAATGTGCTGGTAGCCACTGTAGCCAGCATCCCCCATGTTAGCCTATGAAGCAAGATAGCCTTGCAGCAGTGAAAAACAAAAATGGCTGTAATTCACTACCAGAGCATGTCACCTGCACAAGTACATGCTCTACCTTTCACATACACAGCACCCTGCCCAAGGGGGTACCTTGGGCCTTCCATAGGGGTGACCAATGTGCACAGAAAGGGAAGGGTTAGGCCTGGTCAGTGGGGACAGTGACCAGGAGGACATTGCAGTTCACAGACTGGACACAGGCACTGCGGTGGCAGGCCTGAGACACCATTTTAGGGCTACTCATGTGGGTGGCACAATTAGTGCTGCAGGCCCACTAGTAGCATTTGTCATCACCAGCCCTGGCACACCCAGTGCACTTTACTAGGGACTTCATGGTGACACAAATATGTCAATCATGTATATCCAATCATAATAACAATTTACACAGGGAACACTTATACTCTGACCCTGATCAGCAGTGGCAGAGTGTCGAAAGCATCTAAACCAGTAAAAACGAAATCCAGCACAGCATCAAAAATACAGGAGGTAGAGGCAAAAAGATAGGGGGAAACCACGCCGAGGATGCCAGGTCTAACACGTGTTCCCTCCAGCTGAAAGCGGGGAGAACTACCCACCATCTTGGGAGTTCTCTTCACTAAGGCAGAAAAATCTGGACAGACCATCAGCCTTGGCGTGTTCTGTATCAGTATTTAACAACAAGGGGTGGTGATGGACAGAGTTTCTGAATTAAGCAGAATACTCTCACCCAGTCAAGAGATCAGGGCTAGATCCAACACCGTTTTTTAGCTCACTGCACCATCCCAGCTCAGAACCTGGCTATATGCAAACTAGTCTGTTCCTGTCCCAGTACATGATGGGAAGGTGTGGCAGGGTATACTCAGACATGAGTCCCTTTCTCACTGCACCATCAGGATTCAAGCAAGCCGGGCCGAAGACGGCTGAAATGCCAGAAAACGGTCCCCGGTAGCTTGTCTCCTTTCTGGTGAAGAATTGGCTTGGTAGTTTAGTCTGCCCTGTTCACATGATGCACTGGGCCAGGGACAGACTGATTTGCATATAGCCAGGTTCTGAGCTGGGATGGTGCAGTGAGATAAATAACAGTGATGGATCAAGCCCTGATCTTTGGACTGGGTAAGAGTGGTCTGCTTAATTCAGGCACTCTGTTCATCACCATCCCCTTTTCTGAATCGTTTTTGGCCACTATAGGTGTGGCAGGGTATACTCAGACATGAGTCCCTTTGTCACTGCACCATCAGGATTCAAGCAAGCCGGGCCGAAGACGGCTGAAATGCCAGAAACCGGTCCCCGGTAGCTTGTCTCCTTTCTGGTGAAGAATTGGCTTGGTAGTTTAGTCTGCCCTGTTCCCATGATGCACTGGGCCAGGGACAGACTGATTTGCATATAGCCAGGTTCTGAGCTGGGATGGTGCAGTGAGATAAATAACGGTGATGGATCAAGCCCTGATCTTTGGACTGGGTAAGAGTGGTCTGCTTAATTCGGACACTCTGTTCATCACCACCCCCTTTTCTGAATCGTTTTTGGCCACTATAGGTGTGGCACGGTATACTCAGACATGAGTCCCTTTCTCACTGCACCATCAGGATTCAAGCAAGCTGGGCCGAAGACGGCTGAAATGCCAGAAACCGGTCCCCGGTAGCTTGTCTCCTTTCTGGTGAAGAATTGGCTTGGTAGTTTAGTCTGCCCTGTTCCCATGATGCACTGGGCCAGGGACAGACTAATTTGCATATAGCCAGGTTCTGAGCTGGGATGGTGCAGTGAGATAAATAACGGTGATGGATCAAGCCCTGATCTTTGGACTGGGTAAGAGTGGTCTGCTTAATTCAGACACTCTGTTCATCACCACCCCCTTTTCTGAATCGTTTTTGGCCACTATAGGTGTGGCAGGGTATACTCAGACATGAGTCCCTTTCTCACTGCACCATCAGGATTCAAGCAAGCCGGGCCGAAGACGGCTGAAATGCCAGAAACCGGTCCCCGGTAGCTTGTCTCCTTTCTGGTGAAGAATTGGCTTGGTAGTTTAGTCTGCCCTGTTCCCATGATGCACTGGGCCAGGGACAGACTGATTTGCATATAGCCAGGTTCTGAGCTGGGATGGTGCAGTGAGATAAATAACAGTGATGGATCAAGCCCTGATCTTTGGACTGGGTAAGAGTGGTCTGCTTAATTCAGACACTCTGTTCATCACCACCCCCTTTTCTGAATCGTTTTTGGCCGCTATAGGTGTGGCAGGGTATACTCAGACATGAGTCCCTTTCTCACTGCACCATCAGGATTCAAGCAAGCCGGGCCGAAGACGGCTGAAATGCCAGAAACCGGTCCCCGGTAGCTTGTCTCCTTTCTGGTGAAGAATTGGCTTGGTAGTTTAGTCTGCCCTGTTCCCATGATGCACTGGGCCAGGGACAGACTGATTTGCATATAGCCAGATTCTGAGCTGGGATGGTGCAGTGAGATAAATAACGGTGATGGATCAAGCCCTGATCTTTGGACTGGGTAAGAGTGGTCTGCTTAATTCAGACACTCTGTTCATCACCACCCCCTTTTCTGAATCGTTTTTGGCCACTATAGGTGTGGCAGGGTATACTCAGACATGAGTCCCTTTCTCACTGCACCATCAGGATTCAAGCAAGCCGGGCCGAAGATGGCTGAAATGCCAGAAACCGGTCCCCGGTAGCTTGTCTCCTTTCTGGTGAAGAATTGGCTTGGTAGTTTAGTCTGCCCTGTTCCCATGATGCACTGGGCCAGGGACAGACTGATTTGCATATAGCCAGGTTCTGAGCTGGGATGGTGCAGTGAGATAAATAACGGTGATGGATTAAGCCCTGATCTTTGGACTGGGTAAGAGTGGTCTGCTTAATTCAGACACTCTGTTCATCACCACCCCCTTTTCTGAATCGTTTTTGGCCACTATAGGTGTGGCAGGGTATACTCAGACATGACTCCCTTTCTCACTGCACCATCAGGATTCAAGCAAGCCGGGCCGAAGACGGCTGAAATGCCAGAAACCGGTCCCCGGTAGCTTGTCTCCTTTCTAGTGAAGAATTGGCTTGGTAGTTTAGTCTGCCCTGTTCCCATGATGCACTGGGCCAGGGACAGACTGATTTGCATATAGCCAGGTTCTGAGCTGGGATGGTGCAGTGAGATAAATAACGGTGATGGATCAAGCCCTGATCGTTGGACTGGGTAAGAGTGGTCTGCTTAATTCAGACACTCTGTTCATCACCACCCCCTTTTCTGAATCGTTTTTGGCCACTATAGGTGTGGCAGGGTATACTCAGACATGAGTCCCTTTCTCACTGCACCATCAGGATTCAAGCAAGCCGGGCCGAAGTCGGCTGAAATGCCAGAAACCGGTCCCCAGTAGCTTGTCTCCTTTCAGCTGAAGAATTGGCTTGGTAGTTTAGTCTGCCCTGTTCCCATGATGCACTGGGCCAGGGACAGACTGATTTGCATATAGCCAGGTTCTGAGCTGGGATGGTGCAGTGAGATAAATAACGGTGATGGATCAAGCCCTGATCTTTGGACTGGGTAAGAGTGGTCTGCTTAATTCAGACACTCTGTTCATCACCACCCCCTTTTCTGAATCGTTTTTGGCCACTATAGGTGTGGCACGGTATACTCAGACATGAGTCCCTTTCTCACTGCACCATCAGGATTCAAGCAAGCCGGGCCGAAGACGGCTGAAATGCCAGAAACCGGTCCCCGGTAGCTTGTCTCCTTTCTGGTGAAGAATTGGCTTGGTAGTTTAGTCTGCCCTGTTCCCATGATGCACTGGGCCAGGGACAGACTGATTTGCATATAGCCAGGTTCTGAGCTGGGATGGTGCAGTGAGATAAATAACGGTGATGGATCAAGCCCTGATCTTTGGACTGGGTAAGAGTGGTCTGCTTAATTCAGACACTCTGTTCATCACCACCCCCTTTTCTGAATCGTGTTCTGTATCAGGGCTGTGTTCCACCGTGAAGTCCATTCCCTGTAGGGAGATGGACCACCTCAACAGTTTTGGGTTCTCATCCCTCATTTGCATCAACCATCTGAGGGGCCTGTGGTTGGTCTGAACACGGAAGTGAGTCCCAAACAGGTAGGGCCTCAGCTTCTTCAGAGCCCAGACCACAGCAAAAGCTTCCCTTTCAATCTCACTCCACCTCTGTTCCCTGGGGAGTAGCCTCCTACTAATGAAAGCCACAGGCTGGTCCCAGCCCTCGTCATTGATCTGTGAGAGTACTGCTCCCACACCATGCTCTGAAGCGTCTGTCTGCACTATGAACTCACTGGAGAAGTCGGGCGCCTTGAGCACCGGTGCTGTGCACATGGCAGTCTTCAGGGCATCAAAAGCAGTCTGGCAGGCTTCGGTCCAATTCACTTTCTTGGTCTGCCTTTTTAAGGTCAGCTCTGTCAAGGGGGCAACGATGGTGCCATACCCCTTGACAAACCGTCTGTAACACCCGGTGAGTCCTAGGAAGGCTCTCACCCCTGTCTGGGTCTTGGGGTGGGGGGGGTTCCCAAGCCAGAATGGTATCAATCTTTGCCTGTAGGGGCGCCACCTGGCCGCTCCCCACCTGGTGTCCCAAATACACCACAGATCCCTGCCCTATCTGGCACTTGCTGGCCTTGATAGTGAGGCCTGCCCTTTGCAGAGCCTTCAACACTTCACAGAGGTGTGGCAAGTGGTCCTCCCATGTGGAGCTGAACACAGCAATGTCATCCAGATATGCGGCGCTGAATTCCTCCAGCCTGGTCAGTACCTGGTTAACCAGTCTCTGGAAGGTGGCAGGGGCATTCTTCAACCCAAAGGGCATGACTGTGGAGAAGTGTGGCTCAGGGGTTAGAGGCGGCAGACCCGGAAGCTGAGATTGGCCCTGGACCAGGGTTCAATTCCCCCCCTCGGCGGGTCTTGGGCTAAAAATTCCATGGACTCGATAATTCTCGCTCTGGTGCCTTCTCGACTCACGGGTTCACACTCTGCGACTCTGGGCAATAGCTTGCTTAATCTCCACAACGGCCCCTCGCGGCGGGATGCCTGGCTTTCACCTTGTGGATACCCTGCCGGGGTTATCTCACAGGGGAATACCAGGACGGGTTCCCTAAGCAAGCGCCGGGAAACCCACTGCAGGTAGCTGTGCGCTATATAAGCTCAAATACATTTACATTTACATGACTCGGAACTGGAAGTGCCCCTCTGGCGTTGAGAATGCAGACCTCTCTTTGGCCCCATCAGTTAAGGCAATCTGCCAGTACCCAGAAGTCAAATCAAATGTACTGAGGTACTGTGCAGCTCTCAACCGATCCACGAGCTCATCAGCTCTGGGGATGGGGTGTGCGTCAGTCTTCCTGACCGCATTGAGCCCACGGTAGTTCACACAAAACCTGAGTTCTAGAGTGGCATCTGTCGCAGCAGCTTTTGGTACCAAGGCCACTGGGCTAGCACAGGGGCTGCTGGAGGGCTCAATCACCTCTAGCGCCAACATCTTGGAAACCTCTTCCTTAATGCTGGCCCTGACCTTGTCAGCTACCCTGTAAAATTTCTGTTTCACAGGCAGACTATCTCCAGTGTCCACATCATGGACGCACCAATTGGTGACACGTGGGGTCAGTGAGAACAGGGAGGAAAACTGACCCAACACCTGGCAACAGTCCCTTTGCTGTTCTGAGGTCAGGGTGGGCGAGAGGACCACACCATCCACTGACCCGTCTTGCTCCTTAGCTGCCAGGAGGTCCTGACATCACTATCCTCCTGCATCTGTAGCCATGAGCATTGTCACTTCAGACCTCTCAAAGTGTGGTTTGAGGCGGTTCACATGCAAGACTCTCAGGGGCTGCCTGGGAGTCTTCAAGTTAACCAGGTAGGTTACTTCGCTCTTGTGTTCCACCACCTTATATGGCCCAGTTCACTTGTCTTGGAGCGCACAAGGCTCCTCTGGCGCCATCACCCACACCTTCTGCCCAGGTTGAAATTCGACCAGAGTGGTATTCTGGTCGTACCATCTTTTCATTTCTTCCTGGCTAGCTTCCAGGTTCTCCTGAGTGAGCTTCCTGAAATGTTGTCTCTGGTTGCGGATGGCCAGCACATAGCTGAACACATCCTGGGGGGTCTTCCAACGGGATTTCTCCCACTCCTCCTTCACCAGTGTGAGAGGTCCTCTAACAGGTTGGCCATACAGGAGTTCAAAGGGACTGATCCCTAAGTACTTCTGAGGCACTTCCCTGTAGGCAAACAACAGGCATGGCAGAAAGACTTCCCACTTCCGTCTCATGGGCTTCGCTAGGCCCATAATCATACCTTTTAGGGTACGGTTGAACCTTTCAACCAACCCATTTCCTTGAGGGTGGTAAGGAGTGGTGAACTTATAAGTTACCCCACACTCCTCCCACAGAGACTTCATGTACCTAGAGATGAAGTTGATACCCCGGTCGGAGACCACCTCTCTGGGGAACCCCACACGGGAAAAAATCTCCATCAATGCACGGCCCACCACGGGTGCTGTGATTGTCCTGAGAGGGACTGCTCCCGGGTACCGGGTGGCATGGTCCACCAAGACCAGGATGAACCTGATGCCTAAGGCTGTCTTGGGGTCCAGGGGCCCCACAATGTCGATGCCCACCCGCTCGAAAGGGGTGCTCACCACAGGAAAGGGTTGGAGGGGTGCCTTGCACTTCACTCCAGTCTTGCCACTGACCTGACATATTTGGCAAGACCTGCAAAAGGACCCAACATGCTTCTTCATCTGGGGCCAGTAGAAGTGGGCGACAAGCCTGTGGTAGGTCTTGTCTTGCCCCAGATGTCCTGCGAGAGGCACGTCATGAACGAGACCCATTAGGAAGTTCCTGAAGCGCGTGGGTATCACCAGCACACGGGCTGCACCGGGCTCAGCAAACTTAGGCTCACTATATAACAAGTCATCTTCCCAGTAGATGTAGTGATCTTTGGACCCTAGGCCTGCTGCCTCGTCCACGGCCTGTTGTCGCATACTAGCGAAAGGAGGGCATTCTTTCTGCTCCTTGCAGAATTCCTCCCTGGAGGGCCCACCGTCTTGCTGCCAATGGGTCAGCTCAGGCAGGTCGCCCAGTTCGGCCACCTGTTCCCCTGTAGGTTCCAGGGCATCGCCCTCAGGTTCTGCTTGCTCCTGGACCGTGGGAACGGCTGTGGCTGGTTTCCCACGCCCTCTGCCTCTTCCTCGTTTGGCAGGTCTCTGGGCCACTGTTTCAGGCTCCAGTTCTGCTGAATCACCCTTACTGGCTGCCATAGCACGCGTGGTCACACAGATCCACGCAGGCAAACCCAAATGAGTTCTGTGTTCTACATCCTTCCATGGAGAACTCTCCAGGTCATTACCTAGCAGACAGTCTACAGGCAAGCGGTACAAAAGGGGGTGGTGATGGACAGAGCATCTGAATCAATCAAACACTCATACCCAGTCAAAAGATCTGGGTTTAATCCATTACTGTTCTTTAGCCCACTCTGCCACCCCAGTTCAGACATGGCTATATGCAAATCAGTCTGACCCTGTGCCTCATGGGAACAGTCCAGCCAGAACTGCCAAGCCATTTCTTCCCTGAACCGGAAACAAGCTTCCGAGGACCGGTTTCTGGCATCCCAGCCAACTTCGGCCCGGCTTGCTTGAATCCAGTAGCAAAGTGAGCAAGGGACTCACGTCTGAGCATACCCTGCCACACTTATGGTGGCCAAAAGCGGTACAAAAGGGGGTGGTGATGGACGGAGCATCTGAATCAATCAAACACTCATACCCAGTCAAAAGATCTGGTTTTAATCCATCACTGTTCTTTAGCCCACTCTGCCACCCCAGTTCAGACATGGCTATATGCAAATCAGTCTGACCCTGTGCCTCATGGGAACAGTCCAGCCCGAACTGCCAAGCCATGTCTTCCCTGGACCGTAAACAAGCTTCCGAGGACCAGTTTCTGGCAATCCAGCCGTCTTCAGCCCGGCTTGCTTAAATCCAGTGGCAAAGTGAGCAAGGGACTCACGTCTGAGCATACCCTGCCACACTTATGGCAGCCAGAAGTGGTACAAAAGGGGGTGGTGATGGACGGAGCATCTGAGTCAATCAAACACTCATACCCAGTCAAAAGATCTGGGTTTAATCCATCACTGTTCTTTAGCCCACTCTGCCACCCCAGTTCAGACATGGCTATATGCAAATCAGTCTGACCCTGTGCCTCATGGGAACATTCCAGCCCGAACTGCCAAGCCATATCTTCCCTGGACCGGAAACAAGCTTCCGAGGACCGGTTTCTGGCATTCCAGCCGTCTTCAGCCCGGCTTGCTTGAATCCAGTGGCAAAGTGAGCAAGGGACTCACGTCTGAGCATACCCTGCCACACTTATGGCGGCCAAAAGCGGTACAAAAGGGGGTGGTGATGGACGGCTCCAGTTCTGCTGAATCACCCCTACTGGCTGCCATAGCACGCGTGGTCACACAGATCCACTCAGGCAAACCCAAATGAGTTCTGTGTTCTACATCCTTCCATGGAGAACTCTCCAGGTCATTACCTAGCAGACAGTCTACAGGCAAGGCATCACTGACAACAACTTCCAAAAGACCAGAGCCCCCCCCCCCCACTCAAAGGGAATACGTGCCAACTTGCAGAGGTGCACTGAGCTGTCAGCTGCCACTACAGGGCGGAGTACATCAGGGATGACCTGCTCTTCAGACACCCACTGAAACCTCACGGATGTCACGCTGGCTCCCGTGTCTCTCGGAGCCACTATCTCCCTCCCATTGACGGTCACCTTCTGCCCATATTTCTTAGTGTTAAGGGGCAGTAAGGTTTCCTGGACCATCTCTTGGTCCCCTAAAGAGACAAGGGATATAACTGCTAAACCCTCCTCCCCACTGCCCAAAACTACACTTGCTAACCCTGGGGCTGGAGCACCAGTGGGTGCTGGATTCTTTTTAGGACATTTAGGAGCTATGTGGCCCACCTCGTTGCAGTGATAGCAGGTAGGCGGCGCCCTGTTGTCTCTGTTATCTCTATTGTCCCGCCTGCCCCTAGGGGGCCATGGCTGTCTAGGTTTGGGGGATTGGGATTCCTTTCCCTGGGAACTATTTTGGGGCCCTGGCGATAACTCCTTTTGGTTACCCTTGTCCCCCCCACTCTTCTGCTGGGGACCCTGCCCACCTTTGGCTGTGGTACCCCCAATTCCTCTGTGGACCCTGGTACTGGTCCAGCGGTCTGCCTCCTTAGCAAGCTCAATGGGGTCTGTCAGCTTGCTGTATAAAAGATGCTGGCGCAGCTCTGGAACACAAAGACTACTTAAGTGCTCCCAACTGATTAAATGCAACAACCCCTTAAAATCAGTTACTTTACTGCCCTTCATCCAACCTTCCAGTGCACGTGAGTACAAATTCACACACTCCATCCAAGTCTCAGACTCTTTCTTCTTAGAGTTTCTAAACTGCAGTCTATACTGCTCTGGAGTAAGGCCATACCTGAGACATAAGGCCTCCTTCATATTGGGATAGGTCATGGCACCTGCCATCTCTAAGGGCTCTAGAGCACTTCTCCCAGAAGCCTCAAAATGTTTCCACAGGCCCGCCCCCCAATGCTGTTCAGGCACACCATTCATTCTCAATGCAATCTCATAAGAAGTAAACCAGGCATAAATATCCTCACTCCTATGGTAATTCTGTACCAGATCTTTGGGAATATATACTTTACCCCCCTGTACTGGCTGTCGGCTGCCACCATTTGAACTGGCTACCTGTAAAACCTGATGGTCATTTATTGTAATCACTCTTTTTGATTAACCAAGGTACATCAAGTATAGAAGTCGATTGTATATTCATCACCATCTGATGGTCTTTATCACAGCGACCTATAGGTACTATTTTAAATCTTAATATTCTCCATGTAGCCCAGATCAGATATAGTCTTTCTTAGTTAAATTTTTTTTTTTAATTTTCATGTTATATCGGACTAAAGGACCGTTGATAAGGTGCACTTTTAGGTTAACTGTTGTCATTCTCTTTTGAGTTAACTGCAGAACACCAAAAAGTAAGATCTCTCCAATTCTCACGGATTGTTGTTTCTCCTATTTAGTTTAATCATCCACCCAATCAGATTGACCACGACGTCAAGCGTGGTTCCTCTGTTCAGGTATTGAACCCTTCTGGGTCTCCAACCATGGTAAATCAGATTTAATTTATTTTATCTGTGTCTAACCTGTAGATGGGATGATGATCTTCATCCTTACTATGAATTATAGCTAAATACGTGTTTGTATTCTTTTATACAGAATGGCCCCACCTTCCTTCCCCTATTTGACGTCCTGATGAAGACCCCGTAAAAGGACTTCAATTGGCCTATAGATAGGGGTCGAAACGTCGACTGTTCTTTCTTTAATTTGTCCTTCCGGCACACCCCTTAATTCTCTAATAATTAGATGTGACCATTGAATTGCAAGGTTTAGATGTGTTCTTTAATTTGTAGTCCTGATTTGGGACGTTTGTATTCTGATTATCTTTAGATAACCGTTGTCAATTTGTATTGTTACCTCTTTATACTGTGTCATAACCTTTTTACACTTCCTCGAGCACTACCCCTCCCCTTCCTTCCTCCCCCCTTTGGGGCCTCTAATCTACATGATTTTTGTATTGCACTTGATAACCACAAAGCATTGGTCATTAAATAATATATGCCAATCTGATATTCGCTTACATAATTTCTGCTTTATTGATTTTTGAATAATTGCAGTGTATGTAACACACAATACACATTTCTTTCCTATGGGGACCCCCTTTTATATGTATCACAAAATAAAAACCTCCTTGCGACTGGCCAATAGATTACACTATTGTAATAACAATACTTCTACAAAATATTATTTAAATTGCTGTTTATCCATTTCATTGATATTTTATTCTAGGTATGTTTCGCAAGTCTATCTCTTGTTTTATAGTAAAACAACCCTCCCTGCCTCATCAACATGGCAAACCAACCATAGAGGTAAAATCCTGCTCCTCCGACCCCTGAAGACAGGTAGCCTCGCCTACTCCGCTGTTTTGAAGGATAAACAACCCCAGGCTTGCTTTCAATTGTTACTGCTCACGCACCAATGTCTCCACCAGCGTTGTACATGGCCATGGCTCCTCTCATTGCTGCCCTTCAGTGCCGGGTAGTTTAATCCTTCTTTCGTCCATTGTCTACAGCTCCACTCGGGGCCAGGCTGTATTTCCCAGTGAAAACATAAACAAGTAACCCGGGCACTCGAAAATAATAGACCTGTAGGGGTGTCTCAAAAAGATAGCAATATTTCTGATGTATAAAATTAATAAATTCTAATCAACGACTGAGCTTGTTCGCTAACCCTGTTAGTAGTGTCTACAATGACTTGTTAAAATATTTTAGCAAATGATTGTGCTTTCAACTGTTTAATTGTTCGAGTCGCTGTTTTGTTTACGTTTTTTTTAAACAAATATCAACCGTACTCTTATGAACTGCAGCTGTTGCTACGTCCATGTCTTAGTCCAATACCCTGCCTCTTCCTCTCTCTCTCTCCAACTCCCTCTCTCCTCTCTCTTTGTCTATCCCTCTCTCTCTTGCGCTCTCGTTTCCCAGCTCACAGGATGCACAAACATACTCAGGCACAGTTTATATACAATAAGGTACGAGGGGCCCGTTCACGACATTCTATGTGGGTTTACTAGGGAGAGGCAATAGGGTGCCTCCTCACTGGGGTTCACATAAAAAGACAAGTACTGCACTGCTACAATTCAGCTGCCACAAACCCTCAGTTGTGTCACAGCAGTCACCATTGTTTAAAGGAGTACCACCTTGTGAATCTAGCACTCTGCAGCTGAGCAGCTCACCACAGTAATGTAAAGCAATGCTCAGCAGATGTCTTGAATAGAAAAATACTGGATCTACAAGATTGATGAAATGAGGAGCAGGTTGTAACGTGGACACTGCGTGAGGGACATGTGAACAAGGGCAACTACAAATGAAAGACGTAACACGCATGGTTTACCAAGGAACAATGAATGAAAGAATTTTGTGAGTTGTCAACACAGCTGTGTATACATTTTCAAGAAGGAGGAAATGATGCCGTGGAGCAAGAGGACATAAATTCCAGACGATCCATTCATGTCACCCTGCCTAATATCGACCCGGCACGTAGAGCGGTAATCAATTCTTTAAAGGAACATACCTATACTTTCTCATACTGTGTTTATTCTTGACCGATTCCAGTGGTATTTTTTGATTCAAGTTTCGGCTCTACTTTCACAAGAAGCTCCAAGTAGTGTTTGAGAACGTCGTGGTTCAGTAATTCGTTGAAATGAAGAGTCGTGGTTAAGGGCTTCATTGTTCAGAATTCCTTGTTGTTCTGACTTCGTTGTTTAGGTAAGACGTGATTAAGACTTCGTTGTTTAGGATGTTTCCTGTGCAAACCATTGCTGGTAGAAAGTAATGAAGCAAGAGTTTGTAAATGGTTGGAGATCCTATCTAACGGAGAGCCTAAATACTTTTAAGTCTCAGCTCTTTGAACATATGGTCAGATATAAAACATTGTTTAGACAGATGTTACATCAATCAGCAAACTTCTTATCGACCATATTGGATAAGGAGGAGTTTTTAAAAAAAGGCTTGCCTGGTCGGTGATTAACTCATTTAATAAACTAGAGTCACAGCCTTATCTTCTCTCCTATTTAAAACCGTTTGTAAGGGATAAACTTCTTTTGCTACGATTCGGTCGATATCCTGCATAGGATGGAACCCCAAAATGGGTGTAAAATTGTCAACAAATAGTTTTAGATTAGGTGGCTTTTATAATAAATCATTATTGCATATTGTATGCATTTTTCCTCGCTTACACCAAGAGAGCACTGAAAATCTATCTTCAATGAAAACAGAGTGAGAACATGTCGCCAAGAAATTATAACTTGCCTTTCAGGGAAATCAGCTTGTTTAACAACTCCGTTTGTAAAGTTCATCCTAATAGCTGAAAAAAAGATAAACCATGAGTCTCCCCTAGATACAAAGGGCAGCCTGTAATGACCAGTAATCTGTTTTTACTGCTATTTTATTTCTAACTGTGCTGTAAGACCTGAGCATGGCTAGACTGTTAATCCTAATTCCTTAAATATCGAAGTTGAAGATGTTATTTTGGCATAGGAATGGAAAACTTCATATAGTTTTATAACATTGTAATGACCTGTAATAACTTGCACTATTAATGATTTGATCTAAGTGTGTTGAAGATGTTATTTTGGCATAGGAATGGAAAACTTCATATAGTTTTATTACATTGTAATGACCTGTAATAACTTGCACTATTAATTATTTAATTGATTTGGTGTATCTTGACTTATGATAAATAATTGTAATTCCTTTTAATTTTATACAATGATATAGAAAGATGATTCAAGTAAAAACTGCATTTTTTGAATAAAATGCACGATGGCACTTTAAATGTAGGAAACTATAAAGTAATGTAGTAAAGATAGTTTTATGGAAGATTTTATTAGCTCAAAAGAAGTGCTGTTTTAATAAAGAAAGAAATATGATATGAAATATAAATTATAGAATAAAATGCCATTTTAGTGATGGACTGTTGTGACATCAATGAGTTGGTATGTTACGTGATCCCCAAATCACAAAAATACTGGCAATATATTTGTCCTGCACTTGATGATTGATGGAAACAGAATTGCTCCATTATGTTTTTATAAATCTATTCTCTTCACCAATCCAATGTATTGTATATATATATATATATATATATATATATATATATATATATATATATATATATATATATATATATATATATATATATATATATATATATATATATATATATATATATATCCAACACGACCTCCCTCCAAAGAGAAAGACGAGACCACAGCAGGGGAACCGTTTGGAGCCAGCTTTTATTGAGCAACACCTCCGTACAGACGAATGCACTTCGGCATAATGACAGCCTTCTTCAGCGCCTGGGGTATTCTGCAAAAGAGAAGGCATTCATATGTCGGTATAAATACCCGCCTCCCCCTTGCTGTTCTGTGCTTGCTCCACCCCTTCCAGGTACAGTCCATATGCATATGCCTCCCGTTTGGCGCTATATTGTTATCGCCTACAGGTCCCAGAATGCAATAGATTGCGGGGATAGGAGCAAGTACGGCCTATGATGTTATGAAGTATACCCCAAAGTACGAGTGTCCCAAGATTCAGTGAGCTCCTCTGGTCCCCTAAGTCGCAGCGCCCCTCAAGCCAATGGGGTTCTTGTAGCGGGGGCAAAGCGGGAAATACGCCCCGTCCAGAGAGCAGTCGAATGGCTGCTACACCGCACCACATTATCCGCGGATCGAAAAAAAAAAATAATTAAAAAAAAAAAAATATATATATATATATACATATATATATATATATATGTATATATATATATATATATATATATATATATATATATATATATGTATATATATATATATTCTTTGATTGTAGTGATTCTTATTAACACCTTAAGAGCGTCGAACGTTCAGCGCCCAGTGCTGAACGTTCGACGAACGAATGATGGCCCGTCGGCCAACGGTTGTGCGCAGCACTGGGGAGGTAGTGCTCGCGACGACCGTTGGCTGACGGCAGCACTTAAGGTGTTAACTGACAAAGCTGACTACTATTATTAGTAGTAGTAGTAACAATAATAATAATAACAATAATAATAATAATAATAAGAAGAAGAAGAAGAAGAAGAAGAAGAAGAAGAAGAAGACGAAGAAGAAGATGAAATATTATAGAAAGAGTTTATTATAAAGAAAACTAAATAGTTTGGAAGAGTTTTAAAATACAGTTACTGCCTTTTTTAAATAAATAAATAAAAATAAAATATATTGATCTTACATTTACATTATTTTAGTAATATGAAATAATATTGTTAGGAATGACGTTCTGCTACTATGGCTCATAGAGTAGGTGGGTTTTGAAACCCTCATTTCCTTATCCCCGAATAAATTTGAGCAGTTAAAGATGGCCGTTAGATTAGCGAAAGCAATGGAGCAAGTTAGACGTCGTCCATGATGACAGTAGTCCTTCTTTGGTGTTTAAAGCGTGAGTGAGCGGGTGTGTGTGCGAGAGAGAGAGATTATTACCGAGTGGGTCATATCAGACAGCACGGATCAATTGCTAGAAAAGTATATCTTATCGCACCCCAGGGGTACCTTTGGCGGTTTATTTCTGTGTTTCCTCCTAACGAGAGTTGGTCCTTTCTCCATTTCAATAGTAGCTGAGTATTGAAAGGAGGAAGCAGGGTCAAAGTGTTGAAGAGCTGAAACCTCTCACCCATTGGACTGTACAAGGGTCTGTGCGTGTGCATCTCTATTCTCTAGAGTTTTTGGGGTAACTCTTTTCCGCAGTTATGGCTAAGGTATTGATTGCTTCCCAGTTGAACAGAAGTGCATCACTGCTTCTGCCTGTGGCACCTGCTGCCCCTGCTCTGTGCCAGCTTAAGTGGTACAGCAGCCGGGCAGACCCGGAATACCTGTGTAGAAGTATTGTACCTACTATGCACTACCAGAACAGCCTGCCAAGGTAAGAACATTCAGCTGGGGTGTATTCCTAAAAACAGGAAAATGCGACTGCAGTAGTGCTTTTATTTATTAACATGCCGCTCGTGAGCAGTTCAACTGTGCTTTAGTAACTCGTTAATCATATCAATTTTTATTACTTAATAAAGTGACGCCACAAATCCTATATTAATCTGTTTTGTATGTTCGCTAAGCGCGCAGATCAACTTCATGTAGAAGGCAGTGCAGAGCCATGTAGGTGAAAGGTGAAAATGGTAAAGAGCTAGTGCAAACCAGTATGCTCCTTCAAGTATAACTTGCTGTACAAGTCTCAGTCCACGGGTAAAGATGATGTCGTGTAGATATTAATGGGTACTTTATAAGTAAGTCTCCAGTTTAGTATTTTAGTGACCCAGGTTAATTTTACCCTTGTTGGCAGGTGGAAGAGGGATCGAGGGTTTGCTGTTGTTCTCTAAAATATCCACCCCTCCACCTCACCCAAGTACTTGCTGATCACATGCTTCAAATGTACTGCTTCTCCAGCCGCACATAATCCTGACCTGCACACAGATGTTATTCTCCAAGTTTTCTAAAGTGTAAAGATCAGACACGATTGGACAGTTGTTGGTATTGTGGAACCGATGTCTTACTAGCTCCCAGAGCAATTGGCTAGAATAGAAGAGAACGGGCACCAGGACCAGGTATCCCCTATTTAATTATAACCATCTCCTCCTGTTCCTTTTGCTGAAAATGTTGGTTATGCCGCAGTGACACCGAGCATCCGTTCAAACGCTTCATACAATACTAGGTATATGTTTATGTATATGTTATCTATTGTACTGTATTGTAGCGCTAACTGCCCGTATATAAGGCACTGAAGCGTTTGCATACTTGGACCAGCTACGCCTTGTAGGGTGTGTAGTTGGAAAGGTGTTTTTTATCTTACGTGGAAAGTGTTTCCATATCGTTCAGGATGACCACCAAGGTCCGGTTATTGTGTTATGGATGCAGTGTTCCGCATTGTAATGGAGGAAGAAGTGAAGGCAAGATAAGCAGGTTACGGTTTTCAGTAGGCTGATTGCTGCACTGGGTAGTCCAACAGATACTTTGTTTAACGTTTTTGATCCTAAACACAAGGTCACAGTTATACTTTTGTTTTTTGAGGCACATGGAGATCAAGAAAATTGCCCAGAATTACATTGGAGAGAGAAATGGTGCTGGAGATTTGCTGGGATACTCTTTTTTTTTTAATGTCATCCAATGTCTGAATGTCATTGTGACCTGTAAAGAAAGTGTAGTGTAGTGTAGTGTACTGTACTGTGTAGCTAGTCTGAAGTGGTGGACTAGACTAGCAGTATGTGAGCAAATCTTTCAATTATTCCATGCCTGTTAAATTGGCAAGGGCTGGATTATTGGCTGGTAACACTGATTTTTTTTTAAGGAAATATTTTGAATAATGTGCACCAATAACAGTACTCTTGCAGTATTGATCACATGTTTTGCACCTTGAACACAATTTTTGCATGTATGTATTCACATACATGCAAAGACATTTAACTCTTTCATCCTTCAGAAAGCCCCTGGCCCACAGGCCATGAATTATTTCTTGAATTAGCCCTTTCATCTTCTTTTTTTTTTTTTTTTGTTGTTGTTGATTTTTTACAACATTTATTCCCCTAAGTCCACCCCCACCTGCACAGGACATAAGAAAAAAACAAAGAATACAGTCCAATTTCAACCTTCTAGGACATTTGTATATCTCCAGTTTCACTACCTTGGCCTAACATACTATAATGAAGGAAAACCATAAAGATAAAACAGATAAACATAAAACATATCCCAAAGAAAAATACAGCGTACTTAAAATTCCTAATTTACATTAAAGACCCTCCTAGCATCTCTAGAGCGGTTCTATATTTCCCGCCACCCTGTTCTTCCAATCTGTTATTGGTTTCCATATTTGAAGACCAAGTGCTCTGCCCTTCTTCCCTTTCCTGGCGTATAATGCTTTTTCCATGTTGTATACATACAAAAGCCTAGCCAACCATTGCTGCATAGTAGGGGGGAGCTTATCTCGCCATGCTGAGGCTATGCATAAACGGAATACTGCCATGGCTACAAACACCAATTTCTCCATCTGTGATTGTTCTCCAGTCCCATCCAATCCCATCAATATTACTTCATGTGACATTGTTAACTTATAATTCAATGATCTATCTAGAAACTCTTCAATTCACTTTTTCAGGGTACCAGGTTAGGACATCCAGCAACCATATGCACTATATTTCCCTCCTGGCTATCGCATCTTGGGCATGTTATCCCTTATGTGCACCTCCACTGCGCAACCCTAGCCGGGGTGTAATATAGCTAATATAGGGTCTTGTATTATTGGGCTTGCAATGATGAAGAGCGAAGTGTAGGAAGGTGGATATCTGACTATGGCTACCCCCAACTTTTTTGCCTGGTGTTTTGCTGGTTTCTCGACTTAGTTGACATGGGGCCTTGCTATTCAGGACCCCAGGCCCACTGCTCTCTCTGTAAAATGGATTCCATGTACTCTAGGTAAATATCTAATTGGATACTGAGTCACCTTATCAGCCCCTGTACAGTGTACCATAGGTAGCCAGGGCATAGGTGCACCTAAGGCCTACCAGGGTCTGCAGCATGAATTATGCCACCCCTGGCTGGCCATCTAAATCTGACACAACTGGCTGATCAATCAGCTGGGGCAAGGTGGTGTAATCACCCTTTGCTTTAGATATAGTATCCCTATATCTAACCCTAAAATGGACACATATCTTCCTATCAGTCACTCCTATGGCAGGCCTTATCAATCCTGAAGGCAGAGTGCTTGGAATTATGTGAGATGGTGCTCTGGCATGAGCTGAGCCCGTTTGCAGCTTGCTGAACCCAGTCCTAATAGCTGTTCCATGATAACGCTATACCATATACTCTTAAGTGCATTATGAACCTCGCGGTCAAATGCTAACTTTGGCATAGCATTATCAAAACATGTCGAGTAAGGTGTCATATGAATTGGAATACTACCCCCTCGCCAATTCTGGCGACGAGGGTAGCATTCCACCCTAGAGGGACACGACATGTATGTAACTGTGAACCCCGGTTAAAGTTAACTCGAGCCTCAGCATCACAAAATGGATGCTGCCACCACAGACACAAGTCTGACCTCCTGCTGCTGGGAGTCCTTCCAGCGAGGGAGGCTCGGACAAAGGGTTTCCTGCCTTGGGAGGTGCTAGCACCACCCCAGACAGGATTTTGTGTATTAGGTAGGACAGGGATGAAAGGAATGAGACCTGCCTGGGGCACACAAGGCGTCCCTGTGCATACTCCGGTCTAAACCAGTTCCTGGGGCACTCCAGCCACAGAGCTGGCGCAAGACCGGACAAAGGATAGGGGGTGTAACTACCCCCATTTCTAGTCCCACCCAGGGGAGGGACCTAGTCGTAGTGCAGCCCCCTTTAGCTGAATAAAGGTAGGAGCTGGTCCCATTCCAGATTGGATTAATCTTGACAACTTTTACGAGGAACTCTTGACCTTCGACCTCCTGAACATCAGAAGACTGAAGAATCTCCCCTATGGTCAGGGAGTGACCTTCCTGCTTCTCAGGCACCATCAAGCTCTTGTGCGGTTTGCTGCAAGTCCTTCCTTCCAGGAACCCGACGACCCAGCTCAACGAGACCCGGACCTCCAGACTCCTCTGACCTCTACCCACATCTACAGCACAGCTGAGACCCGTGGGTGCGACAAGCAGCTTTGAGAAAGCCATCTTGAGAAACCTGCACAGCGCTTCCAGCACGACCGCCGAGGGATCTTCGAGTGAGTGCATTGGGGTCTGAGAAGCCCCACACTGACGCAGCTCCTGCACCAAAGACCAGCCCCCCAGCATCCACGTGGGGCCCTTTTGCCTGGTTGCTGCTTGTCCTGTTGTCTGGTCACTTGCCGGCTGGCTCGTGACCACTGAGACGATGACCCGAAAAATCCAACACTGCAGGTCTGGTCCCCCAGACTGGCCCTTGCTTCCTTGTGAACGAGAAGCACCCCGGACCCTCCTGGTCCGCACCAGACGCCATCTTTGTTCCACCGCGTGGCTTGCACTTGCCAAGGCCTGTTGACCAGATCGACGATCCAACACCGCCATCAGCAGCAGACTACGTGGGACAGCTCGTGCCTCCAGCCTGGTCGTGAAGAACAGCTCCTGGTCCGCGCAGCTACAGAGAGAAGTGACCCTTCCTCCACCTGAACGCGGCGACAGCATCTGGTTCCCTCCTGGTTCCAGCACCGTCACTGGCTAGTGACCGAGACTCTGTCCCCTTCCCTTTCAGGACTTCTTCTTCCTAGTTCCATCCTTGGAACCACCGGACTCCTCCATCTGGCTGCCTGCCAGCAACTTCTTGTTTCAGGCATCACCGGGATCAACGCAGCAAACCCGACACCACTTCATCCCTATGCACACGCAGCCTGTGGGTTAGGTAACTAAAGCTTCTAGGTGCTGAAGGTAGTGTTCACTATCCTAGTGCTCAGGTCCACTGTTGTTTTCCCTCCATCCAGCCGGGTTCGTCCGGAATCCGTAACTTTGTAAACTGTAACTTCCATAGACGTTGGTACGCATCCCGCGTGAGAGTTTCCACTCTGCACATGAGTCTCGTGGGCCTCCTGCTCCTTACTTACCTAGTTTGTAACGTAGTCCCAGCGATCCTCCAGCCTCTGGATCTCCTTACAGTACTTTCTTTCCTCGCATTCCATTGTTTCCAGTATATGGTTTGTCGTGCCCCTAGGGCACCATTGTAAATCGTGCAACTTGAGTGTATTTGTCCTAAGAGTTTGTCATGTGCTTAGCCCTCTGACCTCCTAAAGAGTTCAGAGATATATGTTAGTTAATAAATACTTGTTTATTTTCATAACTACCTGTGTGGTGTCCTTTCACTTGGTATTCAAGGGGTTATATGTGGTAAAACAGCTGGCTTCACATGCCAATAGAGTTTAGCCTAAGACTGCTTTGTCCATGCTACCATTAGGATAGCTGGTCTATAAGGTTGACTTACAACCAATCACCATAAGGGTTGTTTGGACTGATACAAGGTGATCACTAGAATTAGTGAGCATCGTATATCAGGCCAACTTCTCACACAAAGCACCTCCTGTCCCATCTGTAATGATTTCTCAAAGATCCCCTCAGTAATCCCTAGCGTATCCATTCATTTTGCTTCAAATTTACTTAAATCATCTCCCCTATGTGCTATAAGTTCAGCATAGAACTTTTTATTCGTGCAACCATGTCCCCCTTTTATTACTTGTAATATTGGGTTATTACCAAATCCCGAAGGTCCCCCTCTCTTTCCAGCCAGTAAGCTTCTTATTTGCAGATACTTAAAAAATTTCCTTGTGCTGACCCCAAATATTCTTTGTATTTCTGAGAATTGGCGCATTCTTTCTTCACGTTCATGATAATCGGAGAGATGTTTAAATCCACTAAATTGCCTAGATCAGCAGTAATAGTTATCCCTAAATAGACCCCCTTGACCACCACCCGCGAATCTGTTCATGTTGCGTATGCGTTCTTTATGATTTGTGTTTTAGCCTTATTCAATGTGTACCCCGCAACCATCCCAAATTGCTCTGCCTCCTGCTCTATTATACTAATAGCTTCTGCCGGTGAGGGCGTAATAATCGCAATATCATCTGCGAGTACCTTTATCGGTCCCATTTTAGTAACTATCGGCCTAATTTGTTAATTTAATTCCAGTTTTTTAATAAACGGGTCTATATAGAGTGCAAAGAGCAGGGGTGAACATGAGCACCCTTGTCGTGTGCCCCGCGTAATTCCAAACGGCATAGTACGGCCAGCATTCACCCTTACACACGCCGTTGGTCCTATATATAATGATTGCGTTGATTTTATAAATCCTGCTCCTATATTTCCTTTCCTTAGAACTGCCCACAAAAATTCCCACGCCACGCGGTCGAAGGCCTTTTCGGCATCTAATAACATGGCTGCCATTGGTTTCGCCTCCACCCCTTGCACATCAAATAGCGTGATCATCTTTCTAACATGAATTGTAGTACCTCTTTGTGGGATAAATCCGTGCTGATTAATGTTTACTAATTGTGTTATTATCCTAGCAAGTCTATTCGCTAATACTTTAGAGAAAATTTTAACATTAGCGTTAATCAATGTAATAGGGCGATATGACCCAGGCTCTGCAGCAGGTTTCCCTTTTTAAAGAATAATAACAATCTCTGCCCCTGCCCAACTAGCTGGTATAGAGTGCCCTGTCTGTGCCTCCCTGAGTGTTCTGGTTAAATCTGTAATGATTGAGGCATAGAATACTTGATATAATTCCCCAGGTATCAGATCCGGTCCGGCAGCTTTACCAGAGGGCAGGCTGAGCATAGCTCCCTTTATTTCTTCTACGTCTAAATGCGTCTCTAGAGAATCTCTATCTGTATCATGTAGAACCTTACTTGGTAGTTCTTGCAAACACCTCTGAATATCGGCCAGCTCCCTGTCCTGCTCCTCCTCATAAAGCTTGCTATAAAACTCCCTAAAAACCTCTAGGATGCCTTCCTTATCTGAAACCATGTTACCCCCCCCTATCTCTTATCTCTTTGATCTCACCTTGTGCCAACCTCTGTCTCGTGCGTGCTGCCAATGTCCTCCCTACCTTTTCGCTATACTCGTAGGATTTTTCTTTCTTACTATTATATATCTTGGCTGATTTTATTGCTATGTTCTCCTCTGCATCCGCTTTCGCCACCATAACCTCCATTAAGTATTGTTCCAGCTCCGACCCATCTGCAATAGCCTGTTCAAGTCTCTGCTCTGCGTACATCAGGTCGCTGTTTGCCTGATCCACCTTAGCTTTCTCTTTTTTCTGCTTGGCTAGACTAAAACTCAGTGTTTCACCGCGCACCCAGGCTTTAAATTTATCCCACTCATTTCCTGGGTTGGTGCTCCCTCTGTTAATATCCCAGAAGCCCTTTATCCAAGCATGCATGTGTTTAATATAGTCTGTATCCGTCAAGAGTTCTCTTTCAAAGGTCCATGATTTAGCCTGTCTTTTAAGCCCACTGCCTATTATTGTCAGTAATGGGGGGTTATGGTCAGACAAAATACGGGGTAATCTTGCTATCGTAAGGGTATTTAAAGGTAACCTGGAGGTGAAAAAATAATCCAGGCGAACACACTTCCTATGAGGGGCCGAGTAATAGGTAAAGCCATCCTCACCCACTTTAAGCTCTTCCCAAACATCCGTCAGGGCGTTATTTCTGGCCATGCTTAGGATTGCTCTGCACACCCTCTTTTTCCTCCCTTGATAAATGCCCCTATTGTTCAGTCCCAAGCCTGATGCCCCATCGATGTTAAAATCCCCTGCGAGGATCACTCTTGGTGCCCAGGTGCCCAATTCTATATCCAGGAATTAGAATATTTCGGGATCATCTGTCGACCCATATACCGACCCGATTGTGACCCATTCCTCCCCAACTAAGCACTCAATCAGGGCCCACCTATCCAACGATCTTCTAGTTTTTTCCTGGTATTAATATTAAATAGTTTAGTTAAGATGGCCACCCCCCTAACTATTGCCCCTTGTTTTGAATATGCCAGCACCCGCAACCCCAATTGTTCTAGCAAAAAAGGCTTATTTCCTTCTATATGGGTCTCTTGTAGGCATATAAATTCTGCCTGAGTGTTTTTTAATAGTAAGGCTACTTTTTGTCTTTTCAGCCTATTGTTCAGCCCGCATACGTTCATTGTAAACACCTTAACCTTTGAACTCATCCTGAAACTTTATTATTTCTACAACTCTCAGCCAGAGTGAGATTTCTTTTTTTTTCTTCTTTTTTTTTGCTCTCAGTACCACCCTTACTGCACATTCTGTTATGTTTGCTTTTAGATTTTCAACTGTTCTTTTTGGCCAAATTTACCTCTAGACGTGTATGTAGCCCTTGTTTCCCTTACATGTGTCCTGATTTCCTTTTGAATAGTTTCTTCATTTTTATATGTCCTATTTCTTTTCCCTGTCTTCTGTCTCCCCCCCCCCCCCCACCCACCCCCTCTGTACAGGCAAATAGGTCAATTCTGACCTAAGTGTGACTGCCTCCTAGTCTCTAGAGTGTCGCTCCCCCCTCTCTCCCTTAGTGCCAACATTCCATTAACCAACTTCAACAATCAAACCCCATAAAACAACATGTATGTACCAGGTACCCCAATAGTTCTGGACTCATGTACAACCGGTAGGCTAAATCTGTCTTATTTCAGGCTGCCTATTAAAATGTACCATCCATTTACAATCTGATACTAAAGGTATTATGATCATACTACCTGGTAAGATTATTCATTTAAACATTTTAATCACTTAGTCATTTAGTAGCAGATGTCCCGGCCTCCCCACCGTTTCTCTTTTCCTTTAACTCCGTCAGAAACCCCTGTGCTTTAATTTCAGAGAAAAACATTGTAGTCCGCCCGTTCAATATGACTTTCAGCCTGGCTGGGAACAGAAGATAAGCTTTGCAGCCTAACTTCTGAAATGGATCAATTAATTGCCTTAGCCTCCATCTCCTTTCTATCGTCACGTGGCAAAAGTCAGGTTGTGCGAAAAAAGTTGTTCCCTTGAAGGATCGTTTGTCCTGTGGTCTGGCCTTGTCTATAATTTCTTCCCTAGCCAGATAATTTCGCACATAGATCAGCAAGGCTCTAGGTTTTTCGTTTCGGGAGGCACCATATATCCTCTTTTGGACCAGAGGGAACCTATGTGCCCTCTGGACCTCAACCTCCCAGTCCCAACCAGTGATTTTAGGGAATGCCTCCTTCAATAGGGTGACGACAAAGGCTCTGGGGTCCTGCTCCTCAACTCCTTCAGGAATACCCAGTAGTCTGATATTATTAAGCCTCTGCCTATTCTCGAAATCCTCGAGTTTTCACTGCGTATCCTCATTAAATTTTTCCTGCACGGCTCTGAACTCTTGCCAACGGGACACCTCATCTTCAAGCTTCCCTGTTCTCTCGTCCACCTCCGTCACACGACCCGCCATTTCAGCATATAATTTATTCATCTTGCTGAGAGAGCCCTCAATCTTTTTATTAATCTGTTTTAATCGCTTGGACTCTGACCTTGCCTCTCCTTGCATTTGTTTCAGCGTTGTATATAGTAAATCCATTGTAGTATTTTGCACTTGAGGTTGACCTAGCGTTTGCCATCTGGGGTGCCCACCTTGTGCCCCCTCGTCTTCCCGGTATACATTAGACGTGGCTGAATAGTCCCACACCAGTTTTTTTGCCATCTCCAGCTGTGACGGACTTCTCAATTTACGTCCCGTACGACTCCTGTGAGATTTCCTCTTCGGAGTCAAAACATGTCGCTGAGTTGTGTCCCCAGAGGAAGACTGTGAATATGCCTGGTCATGCTCTGAGTTCGAACCCCCACTTGTAACAGAGTTTTCATCTGTCCCGGTCAATACTGATTCAGTGCCCTCGCTCTCAGAGGATGTGCCTGACTCATCGTTGACCGAATAGAATCGCTCTTCATTAGGTGTGCCAGGCTCAAAGGTTTCTCTTTCTACCCGGGGCTGTCCTTCCAAAGTCTTAGTGCCTTCCTCAATACCCTGCTCCCCCTGAGTGGCTCCTCCATCTAGGTTACTCTGTGTAAGTTCAAGTTCCTTTTCGATTTCATAAACCTCTTTTGTCGGTACCACAGTGTCTTTGCCGCTTTCATCAGGAAGTGGTATACCCTTGTGGTTTCTGTCTCCCAGCGATTCTAAGAAATCGGAGTTCGTAGTTTTATTATTGTTATTGGTGGACTGTTTATCGGGGCCCTGACGTTGTAGTAAGGCCTCGTTGCTGCCGGACCCCTCTATAGTGCTGCTTACCTCTTCGGTCTGGGCGACCTCTGTCAGTGTCGGAGACGCTGCTGGGAGCACCGCAGCTCCATCCACTGCCACAGCCCGACCGCGGCTCGTCAGTCCCTCCGAGCTCCCCTGTTCTGCTCCGATACCAGCTACCTTGCGTTCTGTAGCATCTGCGGTATCTGTGTTCGGCCCATCCGGAGTCTTCCTGCTCTGTGCTCCCGACGCATAGACAGTCTCCACGCTCTGGTCCGCTCTCTGCAAAGGCGAGGAAGCCGAAGCTGCCGCCCCTGCTCCCACCGCCGACGGCCGACGGCGCAGTCTGGTCCACTCCAATTGACTCCACGTCTTGGTTAGCAGCACGATTGCCGGTGAACGCCTCTGGTAGTGTAGGTTGTCTCAGATTGCCCCCCCCCCCCCCCCCGAGCCTTAGGGGTTGCCTTGTTCGTAACACAAGCTGCAGCCTCTTTCTGTGCCTTTTTTCCGCAGCTGCTGCTGCTGTCGCCTTTCGTTCTGCTCTTGCCTCGGCTTTAGCCTCCATGTCCTTTTTAGGGCTCGCCTGCTGTGCACATGTGCACAGCTGGAAGCTCTATAGGGGCTTATCCAGTGTTTACCACCACTGGCGATTCCTTTGAGTGCATGTGCTTTTTAGGTCATTGCGCAAGCCCTAAAAAGCGCGTGCACAATGCCACCAGCCGCCTGCCTGCCTGCCTCGCATTACCACATCAAAGGCAGCCCTCCCAGCGCATTTGTCACCACCTAATTATTCACGGCCGGCCGGCCGTACTTTGTTTCACGGCCGGAGGCCGTGTCTCCTTTTAAAACCTGTTTAACTTGTTTCTTTGAGGTATAAAGAAATTAGAGACAGGCGTTTTATTTAGGGATTGTAGACTTTCATGCATGCTGATTACCCATTCCGGGGACAGTTCCATTTCTATTTTCCACCTACCTTAACAATTGATAAATCAGCATCTCTAACCAACAGAATGCAGGGGCTATTCGGGAGATTTCTCTGTAGAGAGCAGGGCAGAGAAAGCCAAGTAGGGCTATGTCTTCCCGCCTTTCCCGCGCATGTGAAGGGGCACAGACGTCAAACACCATGCCTTTGAAATGCACCAACCTTTCATTAAATCTCAGATCCCTTAAAAGCAGAGGCCGATACCGCACGTTTTCCCTCCAGCTTGCCATATGTCTTGCATTTCCGCCTCGTTTCTGGTGCTTTCTGTTTGTTCTTCCCAGTCAATAACCGCCGCCTGCCATTAGAAGGCTGTAAAGTATTCCATGTGCCATTAAGGCGTCCGAGGGTCTTTGAATGCTGAGTGCACGCATCCGCCTCTTCATTCCAAACTCAGCTGTGACTCCAGCGCCCTAGTGACAGCTCCAATCTCTCAAACAAGTGTATTTGCATCGTAATCGTCACACCGAAAATATCTGCACACAAGGAAGGAAGATGGAAAAGCTACCAGGTTACAATGTCACAGACACACAACTCCCTCGAGATTCGGGTTTTAGCACGAGCTCGGAGTGTGGAGTAGAGTTGTGTGTGAGTGTGCTCCCCAAACATATCGCATCATAATTTGCACGAAGCACACCTGCAGCTCAATTTCTGTGTCACCCTCCCCTATCAAGGCATTTTTTTCTGAACGGTGTCATAGCTAAGTGGGTTAATGTGCATGTTGTAGAGAACTGTGTGCAATTTGAAGATCATGGGTCCTGCGCTCACTGATGCAGCTCTCATTGTTAATGTGCTGTAACTTTCGTGAAAGTTGAGGTGTGTTCTCTAAAGGGAATGACCAAAAAAAGTGTAACTAGAAATCCTCTCTAAGATGCATGGCCTACGTAATATGGCTGTGGTTTAAAGCACGTGACCTGGCATGCATGAAGAAATTGAATGAACGCCACAAAACAGATTTATTTGTACCGTACTGCACAATTGGAACGAAACTAGTCGTTCCATGGTCAGCAGTTTAACCACTCTGATGCTGAGTGAGTAAGCACTCGGGTTCTAATATTGCTAAACAAATTTCTTGAAGTTGATTTCAAATACATCTCTAGATAATGTACTATCCGTTGTTTTATTACAACATGAGTGTTCTGACACCAGGGCCTCCTCGTAATAAGACCATTGAATCCAGCTCCACCGAGGCACCCATCATACAGCTCCACCAATGCACCCACCACACAGCTCCACCGAGGCACCCACCACCCAGCTCCAACGATGCACCCACCACACAGCTCCAATGATGCACCCACCACCCAGCTCCACCGATGCACCCACCACACAACTCCACCTACACAGCTCCACCAATGCACCCACCACACAGCTCCACCAATGCACCCACCACCCAGCTCCACAGATGCACCCACCACCCAGCTCCACCGAGGCACCCACCACCCAGCTCCACCGAGGCACCCACCACACAGCTCCACCGAGGCACCCACCACCCAGCTCCACCGAGGCACCCACCACACAGCTCCACCGAGGCACCCACCACACAGCTCCACCGAGGCACCCACCACACAGCTCCACAGATGCACCCACCACACAGCTCAACAGATGCACCCACCACACAGCTCCACCTACACAGCTCCACCGATGCACCCACCACACAGCTCCACCTACACAGCTCCACCGATGCACCCAGCACACAGCTCCAACGACACAGCTCCACCGATGCACCCACCACACAGCTCCACCGATGCACCCACCACACAGCTCCACCGATGCACCCACCACACAGCTCCACCGATGCTCCAACTAAGCTCCAGCAATGCACCCACCACACAGCTCCACCAATGCACCCACTAAGCTCCACCAATGCATCCACCACACAGCTTCACAGATGCACCCACCACACAGCTCCACCTACACAGCTCCACCGATGCACCCACCACACAGCTCCACCAATGCACCCACCACACAGCTCCACCAATGCACCCACCACACAGCTCCACCAATGCACCCACCACACAGCTCCACCAATGCACCCACCACCCAGCTCCACCGATGCACCCACCACCCAGCTCCACCGATGCACCCACCACCCAGCTCCACCGATGCACACAGCTCCACAGATGCACCCACCACACAGCTCCACAGATGCACCCACCACACAGCTTCACCGAGGCACCCACCACCCAGCTCCACCGATGCACCCAGCACACAGCTCCACCGATGCACCCACCACCCAGCTCCACCGATGCACCCACCACCCAGCTCCACCGATGCACCCAGCACACAGCTCCACCGATGCACCCAGCACACAGCTCCACCGATGCACCCAGCACACAGCTCCACCGATGCACCCACCACCCAGCTCCACCGATGCACCCACCACCCAGCTCCACCGATGCACCCACCACCCAGCTCCACCGATGCACACAGCTCCACAGATGCACCCACCACACAGCTCAACAGATGCACCCACCACACAGCTCCACCTACACAGCTCCACCGATGCACCCAGCACACAGCTCCAACGACACAGCTCCACCGATGCACCCACCACAGCGCTCCACTGATGCACCCACCACAGCGCTCCACTGATGCACCCACCACACAGCTCCACCGATGCACCCACCACAAAGCTCCACCGAACGACCCACCACACAGCTCCACCGAGGCACCTACCACACAGCTCCACAGATGCTCCCACCACACAGCTCAACAGATGCACCCACCACACAGCTCCACCTACACAGCTCCACTGATGCACCCAGCACACAGCTCCACAGATGCACCCAGCACACAGCTCCACAGATGCACCCAGCACACAGCTCCACAGATGCACACAGCTCCACAGATGCACCCAGCACACAGCTCCACAGATGCACCCACCACAAAGCTCCACCGAGGCACCCACCACACAGCTCCACCGAACGACCCACCACACAGCTCCACCGAACGACCCACCACACAGCTCCACCGAGGCACCCACCACACAGCTCCACTGGTGCACCCACCACACAGCTCCACTGATGCACCCACCACACAGCTCCACTGATGCACCCACCACACAGCTCCACTGATGCACCCACCACACAGCTCCACTGATGCACCCACCACACAGCTCCACCGATGCACCCACCACACAGCTCCACCGATGCACCCACCACACAGTTCCACCGATGCTCCAACTAAGCTCCACCAATGCACCCACCACCCAGCTCCACCGATGCACCCAGTTCCACAGATGCACCCACCACCCAGCTCCACTGATGCACCCAGCACACAGCTCCAACGGCACAGCTCCACCGATGCACCCACCACACAGCTCCACCGATGCACCCACCACACAGCTCCACCAATGCACCCACTAAGCTCCACCAATGCATCCACCACACAGCTTCACAGATACACCCACCACACAGCTCCACCTACACAGCTCCACCGATGCACCCACCACACAGCTCCACCAATGCACCCACCACAGAGCTCCACCAATGCACCCACCACACAGCTCCACCAATGCACCCACCACACAGCTCCACCAATGCACCCACCACCCAGCTCCACCGATGCACCCACCACCCAGCTCCACCGATGCACCCACCACCCAGCTCCACCGATGCACCCAGCACACAGCTCCACAGATGCACACAGCTCCACAGATGCACCCACCACACAGCTTCACCGAGGCACCCACCACCCAGCTCCACCGATGCACACAGCTCCACAGATGCACCCACCACCCAGCTCCACCGATGCACCCACCACCCAGCTCCACCGATGCACCCACCACCCAGCTCCACCGATGCACCCAGCACACAGCTCCACAGATGCACCCACCACACAGCTCAACAGATGCACCCACCACACAGCTCCACCTACACAGCTCCACCGATGCACCCAGCACACAGCTCCAACGACACAGCTCCACCGATGCACCCACCACACAGCTCCACCGATGCACCCACCACACAGCTCCACCGATGCACCCACCACACAGCTCCACCGATGCACCCACCACACAGCTCCACCGATGCACCCACCACACAGCTCCACCGATGCACCCACCACAAAGCTCCACCGAGGCACCCACCACACAGCTCCACCGAACGACCCACCACACAGCTCCACCGAGGCACCTACCACACAGCTCCACAGATGCTCCCACCACACAGCTCAACAGATGCACCCACCACACAGCTCCACCTACACAGCTCCACTGATGCACCCAGCACACAGCTCCACAGATGCACCCAGCACACAGCTCCACAGATGCACCCAGCACACAGCTCCACAGATGCACCCAGCACACAGCTCCACAGATGCACCCAGCACACAGCTCCACAGATGCACCCAGCACACAGCTCCACAGATGCACCCAGCACACAGCTCCACAGATGCACCCACCACACAGCTCCACAGATGCACCCACCACACAGCTCCACAGATGCACCCACCACACAGCTCCACAGATGCACCCACCACACAGCTCCACAGATGCACCCACCACACAGCTCCACTGGTGCACCCACCACACAGCTCCACTGATGCACCCACCACACAGCTCCACTGATGCACCCACCACACAGCTCCACTGATGCACCCACCACACAGCTCCACTGATGCACCCACCACACAGCTCCACTGATGCACCCACCACACAGCTCCACCGATGCACCCACCACACAGCTCCACCGATGCTCCAACTAAGCTCCAGCAATGCGCCCACCACACAGCTCCACCAATGCACCCACTAAGCTCCACCGATGCACCCACCACACAGCTTCACAGATGCACCCACCACACAGCTCCACCTACACAGCTCCACCGATGCACCCACCACACATCTCCACCAATGCACCCACCACCCAGCTCCACCAATGCACCCACCACCCAGCTCCACTGATGCACCCACCACCCAGCTCCACTGAGGCACCCACCACACAGCTCCACCGAGGCACCCACCACACAGCTCCACCGAGGCACCCACCACACAGCTCCACCGAGGCAACCACCACACAGCTCCACCGAGGCACCCACCACACAGCTCCACCGAGGCACCCACCACACAGCTCCACAGATGCACCCACCACACAGCTTCACCGAGGCACCCACCACACAGCTCCACAGATGCACCCACCACACAGCTCAACAGATGCACCCACCACACAGCTCCACCTACACAGCTCCACCGATGCACCCAGCACACATCTCCACCAATGCACCCACCACCCAGCTCCACCGATGCACCCAGTTCCACAGATGCACCCACCACCCAGCTCCACCGATGCACCCAGCACACAGCTCCAACGACACAGCTCCACCGATGCACCCACCACACAGCTCCACCGATGCACCCACCACACAGCTCCACCGATGCACCCACCACAGCGCTCCACTGATGCACCCACCACACAGCTCCTCCGATGCACCCACCACAAAGCTCCACCGAGGCACCCACCACACAGCTCCACCGAACGACCCACCACACAGCTCCACGAGGCACCTACCACACAGCTCCACAGATGCTCCCACCACACAGCTCAACAGATGCACCCACCACACAGCTCCACCTACACAGCTCCACTGATGCACCCAGCACACAGCTCCACAGATGCACCCAGCACACAGCTCCACAGATGCACCCAGCACACAGCTCCACAGATGCACCCAGCACACAGCTCCACAGATGCACCCACCACACAGCTCCACTGGTGCACCCACCACACAGCTCCACTGGTGCACCCACCACACAGCTCCACTGGTGCACCCACCACACAGCTCCACTGATGCACCCACCACACAGCTCCACTGATGCACCCACCACACAGCTCCACTGATGCACCCACCACACAGCTCCACCGATGCTCCAACTAAGCTCCAGAAATGCGCCCACCACACAGCTCCACCAATGCACCCACTAAGCTCCACCGATGCACCCACCACACAGCTTCACAGATGCACCCACCACACAGCTCCACCTACACAGCTCCACCGATGCACCCACCACACAGCTCCACCGATGCACCCAGCTCCACCGATGCACCCAGTTCCACAGATGCACCCACCACACAGCTCCACAGATGCACCCACCACACAGCTCCACCGAGGCACCCACCACACAGCTCCACAGATGCACCCACCACACAGCTCCACAGATGCACCCACCACACAGCTCCACCGAGGCACCCACCACACAGCTCCACCGAGGCACCCACCACACAGCTCCACCGAGGCACCCACCACACAGCTCCACCGAGGCACCCACCACACAGCTCCACCGAGGCACCCACCACACAGCTCCACCGAGGCACCCACCACACAGCTCCACCGAGGCACCCACCACACAGCTCCACCGAGGCACCCACCACACAGCTCCACCGAGGCACCCACCACACAGCTCCACCAATGCACCCAGCTCCACAGATGCACCCACCACACAGCTCCACAGATGCACCCACCACACAGCTCCACCGAGGCACCCACCACACAGCTCCACAGATGCACCCACCACACAGCTCAACAGATGCACCCACCACACAGCTCCACCGAGGCACCCACCACACAGCTCCACCGAGGCACCCACCACACAGCTCCACCGAGGCACCCACCACACAGCTCCACCGAGGCACCCACCACACAGCTCCACCGAGGCACCCACCACACAGCTCCACCGAGGCACCCACCACACAGCTCCACCGAGGCACCCACCACACAGCTCCACCGAGGCACCCACCACACAGCTCCACCGAGGCAACCACCACACAGCTCCACCGAGGCACCCACCACACAGCTCCACCGAGGCACCCACCACACACCTCCACCGATACACCCCCCACACACCTCCACCGATGCACCCACCACACACCTCCACCGATGCACCCACCACACACCTCCACCGATGCACCCACTACACATGCCCCCACAGATGCCCCCACCACACAGATCTACCTACACAGCTCCACTGATGCAACCACCACACAGCTCCACCGATGCAACCACCACACAGCTCCACCGATGCAACCACCACACAGCTCCACCGATGCAACCACCACACAGCTCCACCGATGCACCCACCACACAGCTCCACCTACACAGCTCCACCGATGCACCCACCACACAGCTCCACCGATGCACCCACCACACAGCTCCACCGATGCACCCACCACACACCTCCACCGATGCACCCACCACACATGCCCCCACTACACATGCCCCCACCACACAGCTCCACAGATGCCCCCACCACACAGCTCCACCGATGCACCCACCACACAGCTCCACCGATGCACCCACCACACAGCTCCACCGATGCACCCACCACACAGCTCCACCGATGCACCCACCACACAGCTCCACCGACACAGCTCCACCGATGCACCCACCACACAGCTCCACCGATGCACCCACCACACAGATCTACCTACACAGCTCCACTGATGCAACCACCACACAGCTCCACCGATGCAACCACCACACAGCTCCACCGATGCAACCACCACACAGCTCCACCGATGCAACCACCACACAGCTCCACCGATGCACCCACCACACAGCTCCACCTACACAGCTCCACCGATGCACCCACCACACAGCTCCACCGATGCACCCACCACACAGCTCCACCGATGCACCCACCACACACCTCCACCGATGCACCCACCACACATGCCCCCACTACACATGCCCCCACCACACAGCTCCACAGATGCCCCCACCACACAGCTCCACCGATGCACCCACCACACAGCTCCATCGATGCACCCACCACACAGCTCCACCGATGCACCCACCACACAGCTCCACCGATGCACCCACCACACAGCTCCACCGACACAGCTCCACCGATGCACCCACCACACAGCTCCACCGATGCACCACCACACAGCTCCACCGATGCACCCACCACACAGCTCCTCCGACACAGCTCCACCGATGCACCCACCACACAGCTTCACCTACACAGCTCCACTGATGCACCCACCACACAGCTCCACTGATGCACCCACCACACAGCTCCACCGACACAGCTCCACCGATGCACCCACCACACAGCTCCACCTACACAGCTTCACCGATGCACCCACCACCCAACTCCACCGATGCACCCACCACACAGCTCCACCGACACAGCTCCACCGATGCACCCACCACACAGATCTACCTACACAGCTCCACTGATGCAACCACCACACAGCTCCACCGATGCAACCACCACACAGCTCCACCGATGCAACCACCACACAGCTCCACCGATGCAACCACCACACAGCTCCACTGATGCAACCACCACACAGCTCCACCGATGCAACCACCACACAGCTCCACCGAGGCACCCACCACACAGCTCCACCGAGGCACCCACCACACAGCTCCACAGATGCACCCACCACACCGCTCCACAGCTGCACCCACCACACCGCTCCACAGCTGCACCCACCACACAGCTCCACCGATGCACCCACCACACAGCTCCACCGATGCACCCACCACACAGCTCCACCGATGCACCCACCACACAGCTCCACCGATGCACCCACCACACAGCTCCACCGATACACCCACCACACAGCTCCACCGATGCAGCCACCACACAGCTCCTCCGACACAGCTCCACCGATGCACCCACCACACAGCTTCACCTACACAGCTCCACTGATGCACCCACCACACAGCTCCACTGATGCACCCACCACACAGCTCCACCGACACAGCTCCACCGATGCACCCACCACACAGCTCCACCTACACAGCTTCACCGATGCACCCACCACCCAACTCCACCGATGCACCCACCACACAGCTCCACCGACACAGCTCCACCGATGCACCCACCACACAGATCTACCTACACAGCTCCACTGATGCAACCACCACACAGCTCCACCGATGCAACCACCACACAGCTCCACCGATGCAACCACCACACAGCTCCACCGATGCAACCACCACACAGCTCCACCGATGCAACCACCACACAGCTCCACCGATGCAACCACCACACAGCTCCACCGATGCAACCACCACACAGCTCCACCGATGCAACCACCACACAGCTCCACCGATGCACCCACCACACAGCTTCACCTACACAGCTCCACTGATGCACCCACCACACAGCTCCACTGATGCACCCACCACACAGCTCCACCGACACAGCTCCACCGATGCACCCACCACACAGCTCCACCTACACAGCTTCACCGATGCACCCACCACCCAACTCCACCGATGCACCCACCACACAGCTCCACCGACACAGCTCCACCGATGCACCCACCACACAGATCTACCTACACAGCTCCACTGATGCAACCACCACACAGCTCCACCGATGCAACCACCACACAGCTCCACCGATGCAACCACCACACAGCTCCACCGATGCAACCACCACACAGCTCCACCGATGCAACCACCACACAGCTCCACCGATGCAACCACCACACAGCTCCACCGATGCAACCACCACACAGCTCCACCGATGCAACCACCACACAGCTCCACCGAGGCACCCACCACACAGCTCCACCGAGGCACCCACCACACAGCTCTACCGAGGCACCCACCACACAGCTCCACAGATGCACCCACCACACCGCTCCACAGCTGCACCCACCACACAGCTCCACAGCTGCACCCACCACACAGCTCCACCGATGCACCCACCACACAGCTCCACCGATGCACCCACCACACAGCTCCACCGATGCACCCACCACACAGCTCCACCGATGCACCCACCACACACCTCCACCGATGCACCCACCACACACCTCCACCGATGCACCCACCACACACCTCCACCGATACACCCACCACACAGCTCCACCGATGCACCCACCACACACCTCCACCTATACACCCACCACACAGCTCCACCGATGCACCCACCACACAGCTCCACCGATGCACCCACCACACAGCTCCACCGATGCACCCACCACACAGCTCCACCTACACAGCTCCACCGATGCACCCACCACACAGCTCCACCGATGCACCCACCATACAGCTCCAACTACACAGCTCCACCGATGCACCCTCCACCCAACTCCACCGATGCACCCACCACACAGCTCCTCCGACACAGCTCCTGATGCACCCACCACACAGCTCCACCTACACAGCTCCACCGATGCACCCACCACACAGCTCCACTGATGCACCCACCACACAGCTCCACCGACACAGCTCCACCGATACACCCACCACACAGCTCCACCTACACAGCTCCACCGATGCACCCATCACACAGCTCCAGCGATGCAGCCACCACACAGCTCCACCGACACAGCTCCACCGATGCACCCACCACACAGCTCTGCCGATGCACCCACCACACAGCTCTGCCGATGCACCCACCACACAGCTCCGCCGAGGCACCCACCACACAGCTCCGCTGAGGCACCCACCACACAGCTCCGCCGAGGCACCCACCACACAGCTCCGCCGAGGCACCCACCACACAGCTCCGCCGAGGCACCCACCACACAGCTCCGCCGAGGCACCCACCACACAGCTCCGCCGAGGCACCCACCACACAGCTCCGCCGAGGCACCCACCACACAGCTCCGCCGAGGCACCCACCACACAGCTCCGCCGAGGCACCCACCACACAGCTCTGCCGATGCTCCAACTAAGCTCCACCAATGCACCCACCACACAGCTCCACCAATGCACCCACCACACAGCTCAGCCCTGGCACCCACCACACAGCTCAGCCCTGGCACCCACCACACAGCTCCGCCGTGGCACCCACCATACAGCTCCACCGATGCTCCAACTAAGCTCCACCAATGCACCCACCAAACAGCTACACCGATGCACACACCACTCAGCGCAACCACAGCATCACTGGTTCAAATATGTTCTTTCAATTTTTCAAGCTTTCACGCTTTATTACAAATCACAAAAAGATGTTAATATTTCACTTCTGTTCTTGGATTTTCGTCACAACAAAAAACACTTAACATAATCTTCACAAATGTTATTTACAAAAGTTTAAGCTATTGCCATTACAAATTAAATAAATTATTTAAGTATTAATTATTTAAAAAAATTAAAAGCCATTGTTATTTGTAATATCAATACATCTAAGTCACGTAAATACAAAACATGTTGCATTGCAAATGCTAAAGGTGTCACATTTGCGAAAGTTATAACTATTGGCATTGTAAATGATAACGCTATTAATTTAGCTATTTAAAAAAAACACAAATAAAAATAATTCATTTATAACACCAATAGCTCAAACTTTCCTGATGCGAGCCCTATTGCATTTCCAATGCTTGTTCTTTCTCTCTTTTCCTCAGTTCCTTTTTTTTCGAGGCTGATTCCATGGGGTTATCTGCGTTCCTTGATGCCGCTTGCTGCCTTGTGACTGTTTGTGATTCTGTAGTCTTCGCAGTCTCCTCTGTGTCTTTTTGTTTAACACCGCGTGGAGGCATCCTTCTTTGCTCCTTCCCAGTCAGCCTATATTTCGGGATCTCAGTGCCTCTATATCAAGTATTCCGTTGCAGTAGGCACAAGGTCTGTATTAGGAGGTTTTTTTTTCCTTAACCAGCTAAAATGCCTCATCGCCTCGTTGGGTTATGGTCATCCTGTTCATCGTCTCATTTTCAAATAAAAACGGGAGAGAGTGCTCTTAGTGACTTACACTCTCGACTGCTCAGTGGCCATCTTGCCTCTATGATACTGCCTCATTTTTGCGAAATAGCCCTTTCATCTTTATTCTCTCTTTTAAAGTGTTCTTTCTCAAAACCAGGTATCAAACCTGGAGTGTTTAAATTTAAAAAAATAAACATGATGAAAAAAAAAAATCTGCAGTGGACATCTTTGTAGATTGTGGGTTTCCAGCTTGTACATAAGTTGGTGTCCTCAATATACCTTTCCAAGAGCAATTTGGTAAGCTTGTAAACATTGAGGAAAAACTTCTAGTTAATGCATTCAAAATGCAGGCTATAGGATTGAAAGTTGCTGTGTCCATTCAACAACCTATTCCTCACCTCATTTTATGTTTGAGCAGACCTGGTATTTTTTCTAGAGCAGGAGACCCCTGGCACAAGTCTTCTGGTAAGTGATGTTCATGACTTTGGCATATTGTTCATCAACAAGTGAGTGGTCCTCATCCCTTCCAACCCCCCCCCCCCCCCCCCCCCCCCCCCCCCCCATGATCAGGTCAAGGAAATTAGAAATGGTTAGTGGCAGTTGATCATAACAGTGGGTTTTAGTTGTTTTTTTCTGAACCATAGCTGGGAAGAGTGCTTACTGCCCTTCATGGTAAACTTTTATATACAAAGTCATGGTTCGGCCCAAATCCTGGCTCCTGATTGTATGTAGAGTGTGCATGATAGTGCTTGCTTACATGTTAGTTGGGGTAGCAATTGGTAGGTCCGCCAATGATTGAAACAAGGTATTAAAACTCCATTGTATTGATCAGAGCTACTGTTTCTCTCCCCCATTTTCTGTTTTTAGTTCACACTCCCCTCTAAATTCTTTATGAAGCCAGTTACAATTGTCTGGCTTGAATCATTATGTTGGAGGAAGTAGTTAGAAAAGCCTTGTCTTGCTAACTAGTTATGGACTAAGCTAGCTCCAGTAGTTCCGACTGTGGCCTAGCCAGAGGAACACTGTTGTGAGGAAGACACAGAATAAACCTAAACACAGGTCTACTTGCCACAGCCTGAAAGCAATGTGATTCTCCCAAGGCAGCCACGGAGTAACTGCCTCAAGTGGAACCCTCGCCTTCCAAGCAACAATAAAACATAAACAAAGTTCCACTTTCCAAACACCAACCCATTACATTACTACACATCTCCTCACTTAATACATAAACAAAATAAAAATAAGGAAAACTATATAAAATAACGAATGGGTAATTACCATAAATCGAGTACATCAAAAAATACAATAGATGAACAATGCAAAAAGTAAAAACTTAATAATATAACATAGAATACATTCCATCAAGGCCCCTGTACATAATTACTCCACGCTAAGATCTTTGAAAACCTGCTGCTCCTCTCTCCTCTTGGAGAACACTCCTGCCGAATTCCTTAATACTCATGTCTTCCATTGCCCTGTTAACACCTCTCCTCAAACACACATTCAAGCTACCAGTCAACCCATTATCAATCATCAACATATAGCCATTTACATTTTCATTATTGTACCTACCTTTGTCCTTCACATCACCCCCTTTTTAATACAATGCCGCTTTGCATTGATATCATGTGTTGCCATTGCTAAGAACAATGTACTTTTTGTGCTCCTCTTTCATCTTGTAGGGGCCCCAAAACTTTGATAAACCCCTGATGCAGCGCCTCTCCGGAAATAATTTCTAAAATCCTCATCACTTTTCCCTGAAGTCACATTTTACCACATTTACTCATCAGTGGGGCCCATAACACTGATTTCACTTCATGCACTTTCTCTCTACTTCATGGATTGGTGTGATTCAAAGGAGAGCGGCTGGATCATAGCGGAGTGTCTAAATTCAGCTAAACTATTTACAAAATATACATCTGCAGTTTAAATTCTTTCACCATGGTTCTAGTATTACCTTAATTTATTCACACACCACCATTAGTTTCGATGGATCATGCTAGTAAAAATTAGGCTAAGGATGAACAAGACCAGCTTAATTCTCATTTATCTAATTTTTATTTAACAAAGATTCTTTGTCATGACTTATTTTATTAATGCAAAATTAAAGTATACTGAATTCCGGTTTATTAATCGTAACTCTCAAACATTTAATTTATTAAATGTAAGCTCAGAAATTGACATTTATTTAGATTCAAAGGACACTGTTATTTAAGAAAGAAGACATAATAGTTCCCAAGTTCATCATTCTATTTCCCTAACTATTAACCTCACCTAAAGATTCTGTTCCCATTCAGGCTAAGTTTAAAATCTCAAGAAAAACGACAAAGTTCTTACGCATCAGGAATTAATCAGCATGTCAGGATACATCAGGAAAGAAAGTTTTTTTACCTCATCGGAACGCCTTCGTTTATACCCTTTTTTACTAACTAAACTATTTACATTTCTGAAAAATGTGGGGTCTCTAATGTCTCTGATTGGTCCTTTCAAGGGGTTGATGAGCATAACCTCATCTAAGCTTCCGCGACTTCAGCAATTTTCTTTTTTTTTTTTAAACCATTTTTATTACATTTTTAACAAATTTTTTCCCCCTAAACCGGGGGTGAGGAGCACATTGCTATATACAGTCAATCATAATTTCTAAACAGATCTGCTAATAATTCCTACAGAGAAACATATACATTACATACATAGGATGATTAATATCTATATATATTTAAGAAAAAAAAACAAGACCCCATTTCCTGCTATAAACTTAAGAAACACTGCCTCATATCGCAGTACACAATCCATCCCCTATACAACATAGTAAATTATGGTTCCTCCTTCCAATTAAACATTGGCTCCCATATTTTCAATCCCAGCTTCCTCCCCTTTTCCCTTTTCTGGCATAAATTGCTTTTTCCAAATTATATATATTTAAAATCCTGGCTAACCACTGTTGAAATATTGGTGGTGCCTGGTCGAGCCACGCTGAAGCGATACATAATCTCAATACAGCCATTGCTACAAAAATAAAATAACATCCTTCTCCCTGAATGCTGTCTGAATTCACCCCCAATAGCACTATCGAAGGGGTTAAGTTAACTGTTATTTTTAACGCTCCTTGTACACAGTTATTTATTTCTTTCAGTATCGTAAATAGATGTGGACAAGTTGCGACTATATGTATTCTATCAGCCTGAAGACTTCCACATCTTGGACAATTAATTCCAGTAACCACCCCCCATTGTGCAAGTTTTGCCGGGGTATAATAGAGAAGATATAATGTCTTATAATGCTGTGCCTGTAGTGCTGCAGAACACAAAAAATTCTGGCCCAGCTCTAATGATAATTTAAAGCATTCCAATTCTACCTCCAGCTTGCTCGCCCAACTTTCCCCCCACTTATCCATATCATCTTGTCTTGTTTTAATTAGTTCAGCATAAAACCTTTTGATAGTACAAGTTACTCCCTCTTGTATCACCTCTAGTATGGGGTTTTTCTCAAATCCACTAGGGCCCCCCCCCTTTTATTTGCCAGGAAACTTCTTACTTGAAGGTACTTAAAGAAATGTCTTGTTTCTAGACCATATTTCACCTGGATCTCAACAAACTGCTTCATCCCCTGCAGATCCATCAAGTCTCTCACCCTCGTAATTCCCTTTCTCAGCCAATCCGCGAAGACTGCATCAGAAAAAATATCACCGGGGAATACTGGATTATTTCTTATTCTTGTATATTTATTGATTTTCCCCAAACCATATTTTTTAATAAAGGCCTTCCAGATATTATAAGCTGCCATAATGGTCTTAAATCGGGTCCTCTTAAAGTAAGCTGTATCAAAGTGTCTTAAAAGTATATTATTTGCCTCTTCCCCATCAAAAGGCCATATATTGCTAACGTTCCTAATTCATCATCCCCCTCCGCCTCCGCTCCACCTATCAAACCAACCATATATTGTAAAGCGGCAGCCGAATAGTAAGATTTCAAATCCGGTAATGCCCACCCTCCTCGCTCTCTTGGTAATGCCATGAATCTTGCTGCTCTCCTAGTTTTTCCTTTAGACCAAATAAATCTATTGATCATAACTTCTAATTTTTTAAACCAAAAATTGTCAAACAAAAGCGGAATTGCCCTAAAGATATATAAAAATTTTGGTAGGACGAGCATCTTAATAATATTGACCCTGCCAACTATCGTGAGATGGAGATTGTGAAGCCTATCTAAATCTCTACCAACTTTCGTTATAATGGGACCTATATTCAATTCTATTATCTTCTCCAATTCTGCAGTAATTATAATTCTAAGGTATGTTCCTGACTGCAACACCCTTTGATCCTGACATACTGCCTTATCATTTTTAATTATTTGAGTTTTGTTAGTATTTAGGGAGTACCCTGATACTTTCCCAAATTTCTTAGCCTCCATTTCCACATATCTAATAGCCTCTGTGGGTACTGGTGTTACAACAGCCACATCATCAGCATATGTGAGTATCTTGCAATCCCCCCTATGTGTACTAACTGGAGTTATATTCTCATTCATTTCCATCCTGCGAATCAATGGATCCAGGTACATGGCAAACAGGGGGGAACACGGACATCCCTGTCTGGTACCCCTATTAATTTGCACCGATTTAATTAGTCCTGAGTTTATTCTTATTGCCGCCACCGGGTCCCTGTATAATGTCTTTATCGCGGTGACAAAACCCTCCCCAAATCCTGCCCTGATTAAAACACTCCACAGATAGTCCCAGGAGACCCGGTCAAATGCCTTCTCGGCGTCTAAAAGCAATGCCGCGATTGGTTCCCCTGTGACTTCCATTTTGTCAAATAGAGTTATTAGTTTCCGTGTGTGATAAGTGGTTCCCCGCCCTGGTATAAATCCATGCTGACTGATGGTGACTAGTGGTGTTATAACGCTCGCAAATCTTACTGCTAATGTTTTTGAATAGATCTTTGTATTGGTATTCATGAGTGTTATTGGTCTGTAGGAACCAGGGTCCGTAGATGACTTTCCTTTCTTTAGAATGACTACAATTTCTGCACCGACCATGAGTCTGGTATCGATACACCCATCTGCGGCTGTTGCATAGTACACACCATATCCTTCCCCAGTACTTTCCAAAAAACCTTATAGAACTCTAACGGTATCTTATCTGGTCCAGCTGCTTTGCCGGAAGGAAGACTCATAAGAGCTGTTTCAATCTCCTGCAGATCTAGTAAATTATCTAATCTCCGTCTTTCTTGATCTTCCAACTCCACCCTCGGGGAGTCATTCAAATATGCTGTTATTTCCCCTATATCTTTCCCTTGCTGTTCTTCATATTAATTCATGTAGAATTGTCTAAAGACTTCCTAATCTGCTGTGTACCCGTCACCACCTTCTCAGTCCTATCTCTAATTGCACTTATCTCCCCTACCGCTGCTTTTTGCCTTGCGCTCACAGCTAACGTTCGCCCTACTCGTTCACTAAACTCTTAGCATTTCTCCCTATTTGCCACGTATGTTTTTGCTGCCTTAGATGCTATATATTCCTCTGCCTCCGTTCTTAGCTTAACTAATTTAATCATGGCAAATTCCAGTACATTACCAATTGGTGTAGTTGCCTCATTTGCTGCACACTCACTCACTTCCTCCTCGGCTAAAAGTATCTCTCTTCTTAAAGCTTGATTTCTCTGTTGCTCCTGCTTCCTTTTATTTACACTGTAACTTAGGGTCTCCCCCCAGCCTTGAAGCTATCCCAGACCGTACCTTCAGCTGCCGTACCCCTATTTATTGCCAAATATTCTTCAATCCACCGCATCATATGTTGGATATACATCTCGTCTTCTAGGAGTGCTCTCTCAAAAGTCCTAACTGTACCCCCCCCCCTTGACATTATTATTATTATTATTAATTTTATTAAGCGCACAGCTACCCAAAGGTTTCCCGGCGCTGACCAACAAAGGTATGAGATTGCAACAGATTACTGGTTGAATAGCCATGTCTTTAGGTCCCTGCGGAACTTCAGATAGTTGGGCTCAGTCCGAAGACCGAGAGGAAGGGAGTTCCACCAGGATGGACCCAAGAAGGAAAAGGAGCGACCTCCCATTCTTGCTCTCTTGATCCTTGGAATTAGAAGCTTGAATTGGGTGGATGATCTTAGAGTCCGGGAAGGAACATAAGAAAGAATAAAAGATTTAAGGTATTGTGGGGCGTTGCCCACAATGATTCTGTGTATAAAACACAGAGCCTTAAACTTAACCCGGCTCTCAATACGGAGCCAGTGAAGGCTACGTAGAAAGGGGGAGATGGAAGACCTGTTAGGGAGTTTGCCAAGAAGGCGAGCTGCCATGTTTTGAACAGTCTGCAATTTCCGGACAATCTCCTTGCCGGCACCCAGAAAAAGAACATTCCCATAGTCCAGGCAGGAGGTGATTAGTGCCTGGACTACGGTTTTCTGGGTGTCAAGAGGGAGCATCCAGATGATTTTCTTTAACCACTTGAGAATGACCGTACACGTGGCGCAGACTTTCACAACATGGTCCCTCATTGATAATTGGTCATCAAAAATGATGCCCAAATTTCGAGCAGTTCTGGGGGGCAAGGGAGGGGTGCCCATTTGGTCAGGCCAGTGAGAGGGCCCCCATAGATCACAATTAGGTCCAAACAGAAGAAGCTCAGTTTTCCCTCCATTCAGTTTTAATTTATTCTCCTACATCCAAGCAGAGATTTTACTAAGCCCGAGACGTAGGGAAGAAGGGAGGGATGTGTGGCTGGTGGATAATGAAAAGATTAACTGAGTATCATCAGCATACGAGTAGATGGAGAGCTCTGCTTGCTCCGCAATCGTAGCCAAAGGTCTCACGTACAGATTGAAGAGAAGGGGGCTGAAGATGGAACCCTGTGGAACCCCGTATGCTGATGTATGGGTTTTGGATGCTGATGAGGCTGAGAACTTGGAACGTCCTATTGCATTGATGCCGCTGTTAAATTTATAATCAAAGGATTATGATCCGCCAGTAATCTTGGCAACCTTTCAATCTGTATGTTTGAAATACAATTACTGCTAACCAAAAAAAAAATCTAATCTTGCACTCACTCTGAGGCGCAGAGCAGTACGTATATCCCTTTTCTCCTGGCTTGAGAGCATCCCAGACATCTAATAAACCGTTATTCCTTGCCAAGAAGCAAACTGCTCGGAAAACTCTTCTTTTTCTTCCTTGATATCTTACAGGAGGTCCTAACCCTAGTCCCAAACACCCTTCTCCATTGTTATTGAAATCTCCTCCAAGCACAACACAGGGTGCCCAAGTAGCCAACTCTACGTCTATCTGTTCAAAAATTTCTGAATCATCCCCAGTAGAGCCATATATAGAACCAAAAGTTATCCATTGCTCTCCTACCAAACATTCTACCAAAGCCCATCTCCCCCAAGCATCTTCCAATTTCTTCCTAGTGGTGATACCCCTCTGTCTTGATAATATTGCAACTCCCCTATTCCTAGAACCCTGTCTTGAGGAAGCTAAAACTGAGAATCCCAGTTGTTCAAGCAAGTCTACTTCAGATGCCTGGATATGCGTTTCTTGCAGGAGTAAAAAGTCCAATCTCAAGCTTTTTATTAGAGTAGACACCTTCTGCCTCTTTTGTCTATCATTTAGGCCACACACATTCCATGTCATTATTCGAATATTCATTAGGAATCGTCAAATGGACAAACAATCCTCATCACATTCCTCAACTCAAAAATTATATTAGACATATATACAAATTCAACTTTCGTTTATTCTTCATTCTCTTCTGATTTCCTTTTTTTGTTCCTCTGTAGTAAATCCATACCTTTTGCTCCTCACCCCCCTCCCCCACGCCCTTCCCCTGGGTTCGTGTCTCATTTTGCTCCCGCCACCCCCATGTCCTTGTTAGCTTTCTTCCTGCCCCACCTCCCTATGTACTTTCTGTTGGCTCGTGTCAGTGTGTGGTCAACTTTGAGGCTGTCTGTGCTGTCCACCCACCCACCGCTGCTTCTTTGTTATTTTGTTTTTTCTATTGCACTTTTATTTAATAGCACAGGAGTCTGTTTTTAGTTTCTTTCTACATTGTAGATGTGCTTGCGTCTTTTATAAATATCAGATGCCTTCTAGTTTAATTTAATGCGAGGTTGATTTCTCATGTCTTATCTCTGGACACTTGCAGTCTCTGGTTTATGTTGTTCTTCACGTATGCCTCATTCTTGCCCTCCAGTCCCTTTTCCTCTTCTCCTTCTCTCCTTTATCCAAGCCTGATGTGTCTCTCACTCTATCTCCCTTTAGAACATTTTCTTTTCTTTGTTCTTCACTTTGTCTCTTCCTATCCACCTATCCTTCATAATATTTTGTTTTAGTCCGCAGTCTTACTTCGGCACACTCACTCCAGTCCTAAATCTTTCTCAGCTGTCTCATTTCCTACTCCATGACATCTCGCTTTGGGCTATCGCAGCCTTCAGACTGCTACACTCCACTCCCAAACTCTGATCCTCCTCTTTCTCCATAGTGCCCATAGTTAAAACCTCTCTTCCTCTGCTTGCTCCAGTCTCCTGCACTCCGACCTTCTCAAGCTTGGCGTGCCTGAAAGGAGGGTGGAATCAAGGGGTGATGGAGGACCGGTCCATAATAGACAATAGGGATGAAGAACTCTTTGGAGTGTCAAGTTGAGTGTAAGTAGAGAGTGACTCTCCACATGAAGGTAAATAGAGAGGAGCCAACTTAGCCCTCCTTTTGTTCTCCCGCCTTTCTCTAACCAGTTGTCCCTCCTTTTCATTCCATCAACTACCCTCACATCTCTAACCTCAGATCACTATCCCCCCCCCCCCTTCTTTTCCGTCTCACTTCCCCGGCCAGCACACACGTCATCTCATAATATGGATCACTCTCTGTACATCTCCTGCCCCTCTCATCTCCCCTCGGAGCAGTCTCTTGTGTCTTCTTAAATCTCTCACCCACCTGTGTGCAGTCTTTGCCTGTTCTTTATCTTATTCCCCTCTCTCCCCACTGCTCTAGTATCTCACTCTCTTATCTCCCCTATGCAGTTTTCCTCACTCTTCCGCCACTAGCATTTTACTGCAGTCTCTGCCTTGTTCAGTTACTCACTTCTCCCTCACTTCTTTTCTACACTCTCATTTACTCACTCATCCATGCACATCTCATCCCCTCCCTCTGTCACACACAGTCTGTTTGGTAACTCATCCATTGTCTGCTATCTTGCCAGTCTCTCTCCTGTCTCCCAGACCATCAGTCACTCTTTCCTTTCTAGTGTCCCAAATGTCTTCAGTCTCTTATCCCTCTCTCCCTGTCCTCTTGGGGTTTCTCTCTTCTTTACCTCTGTGATCTCTCGCTGCTTCTCACCTCTGCCTCACATTTTTCTCAGTTTAGGAGTCCTAACTTTTTACTACTCATAAAACTGAGAAAAATCCTAATTTTAATACTTTCGATATTCACAGAAGGCATTTAGGAGTCCTAAAGTTAGGACTCCTAACTTCTGTGAATACCGAAATGAGTAAGTGCCTTCTTTGAATACCAAAATGGTAGTGAGTTTAGGATTTTGTCTTAAGTTAGTTCTGTGAATCGGGCCCTCTATTTCTAGTCATGGTCTTTGAAAACTCTCCCGTCCCTCTGATCCCACCTCACACTCTGCTTCGCCTCTCTTGTGTCTCACTCACTCACTCTGTAGTATGAAATGTGTTTGGTCCCTGCCTCAATCTCTAACTCCTTACCTGGCTTCTCTAGTCTCGAACCTAGTGACCCTCACCCTCTCTTCCACCTCTCACCTATTCTTCAATGTTTGATGTCTCATTTGCAGGCTCTGTTTCTGTATGTCTTTTTCTTTCACTCACCCGCCCAATCTCCACATCAACTTGTCCTTCATCTTGAAACCTACTCTCTGCCTCATGGCCCCTTGCTGTCCTCTCCTCTTCTCTCTTGGAGTCCTCCCTGCTTCTGGTTCTACCGTGTTTCCTGCAGCCTCTCTCCCCTCATTGCCCCTTGTTGTCCTTTCTCCTTCCCTCCTCCTGCCACTGGCACTACAGCCCCATGTTTCCTATAGCCTCTCTCTCTCCAGGCTGCTACATCTCTCCCCCTCGTGTCCCCTTGCTGTCCTCTCTCCTTCCCTCCTACTGCCTCTGCTGCCACAGCCCCATGGTTAATGCAGTCTCTCACCCCAGGCTGTTAATATCTCCCTCTCATGACCTCTTGCTGTCTCTCCTCTCTTGAAGTCCCGCCACTGCCTTTGGTGCCACAGCCCCATGTTTCCTGCAGCCTCTCTCCCTCCAGGCTGTTACATCTTTCCTCTTCAAGGGCCCTTGCCGTCATCTCTCCTCTTTTCAGGTCCCTCCTGCATATGGGGCCTGATATCCATGTTTCCTGCAGCCTCTCTCCCCCAGGCTGTTACATCTACCTCCTGCCAGTGCACTCGGCATACCTGCCTCTCATCTCCCTGCCCCTTTTCTTCCTCCTGCCCCCCCACACCTGTTTTGTCCGCTCTCCTCTCCTCTCCCTCCCCAGCCCTGGTCCAGCTGCGTGTAAACTGTTTGCTACGAGGTAAGATAGGTTTCCTAATTTCGGCCCAAATAACAGATGGCTCCTCATTAAAAAGTGAAATATAAACACTGGGCCTGCTTCTCTGTGCCTCTGATAGTTTGTTTCAGTGTTTTCCCACTATCTACCAGTGGTCCAGGGCTTGACAGCTGGATTTCTGGTCTTAGTGTGAGCTTTTCTGTTGTTCATTCATTAGGTGTAGCTGCTTCTCTGGTCCTGTCTATAATTCCTCATTATAAATCATCTAGGTAGTGCAGCTAGCTGCATCTCTGGTCGCAGTGGTAATTCCTCATTCTAAGTCCTGTAGACAGTGCTGCTAACTGCTATTCTGGTCCAGTTGATAATTCCTCCTACTAAATTTTCCAGACAGTGCTGCTAGCTGCTACTCTGGTCCCGTCAGAAGTTCCCACATTTTAAGTCCTCTAGGCAGTTCTGCAGCTGTGTCTCTGTTCCCATGGTAATTCCTCATTCTTAGTCCTCGAGACGGTGATGCTAGCTGCTTCTCTGAACCAGTCAATAACTCCCCCATTCTAAATCCTCTAGGCAGCGCTGCAGCTGTGTCTCTGGTCACATTGGTAATTCCTCATTCCTAGTTCTCTAAGAAGTGCTGCTACCTGCTTCGCTGTTCCTGTCGGTAATTCCTCATTCTAAGTCCTCTAAGTGCTGCAGCTGTTCCTCTGTTCATACATCCACTACATTACAAACTAAAAAACACATATAAAAAACAATGTCATTTACAACGCTAATAGCTCTAACTCTGATAAATGCAAGACCTATTGCATTGCAAATGCTTGTTAACTAGTCTGACTGGGATCCTGCTAATCAGGACCCCAGTTGTGCTTTCTCCCTAAATTTACTATGGTAAGGACTGTTGTACCTCCACAATCGGCTACTGGTGTACCATTGTAAGTCGCTAGTATATGGTACTAAGGTACTCAGGGCATAGATAGATACACCAGGGGTCTCCCATGTGTTGCAGCATATATTGTGCCACCCATGAAAGACCACTCCAACTGTGAATACAGGCCTGTATTGCAGTCTGTGTGAGTTGGTGTTAGCACATCTCACAGCAGGTATAAGTTTCCTTATATCTGAGGTCACTACCCTTAAAACCTATATTCATCCCTCTGGCAGGCCTTTCAGTCCTGAAGGTAGGGTGTTTGGTTATAATGCAGGGGACACCCCTACAAACCCCAGAGTCGATTATGCAGGCTTTGTAAGTGAGGTCAGCCATTTTCATGCATATAGTGGACATTACGAGATGTCTAACTATATAGTAGCTGCACCGAACCCAGTCATGTTTGGTATCAAACCTGTTGATATCATACCCCAACTCCGATTCAAGTGTTGGAGTATGATCTAGTTTTCCTTCACCCCTACCCCCACCCCCGAGGCTACCCCCCTGTACCCACAGTTATAGCCTTTCAGGGTATGACCCCAAGCTAGTGCTGCTGCTGTCGACCACAGACACGATCTGCCCTCCTGCTGCTGAGCCAAGCTCGAGCAAGCAGGGGATGGCAGAATAATAGGTTTCCTGTCACAGGATGGTATGACAACCTCCCGATATAGGACTTGGTGTATTGGGCTGGGGTGGGGGTGCTTGCCAGTGCCACCAGACTGCTCTGAAGGGTACATTTGGTGCCCTCCTTGCCTACTCCAGTTTAGAGAGCCCTTAGCTCCCGCTCTGGCGCGAAACTTGTCAAAGGACATGGGAGTATCCTCCCCTCTGTCCAGCGCCTCTTCTGGGACGGACCCCTGAGTTGTCCTAACCCTTTTCCTAGGGTATTTAAGGGTTTACCATGGGGTGGGTCCTCAGATTCATCATGGGATAAGACTGAAGCCTGAAACCACGTCACTCTTAGACCGCCTTGACTCTTGGACTTCGCTGGACTTCGTCTGGAACTGATACTGCATCAAGTAAGGCTCCTGCTGCTCCTGGTCTCGCTGTTTTGCACGTCTTCTTCGTCGTCTGTGTCTGTGCTTCTTCCAGGATCTTTACTAGACCTTGATGCCCTCAGAACTCCCGAAGTAATCTCACTTGGAGTGAAGGAGTCACTCCCCTGCATCTACAGGCACCGCAGCAAAACTGACCGGTCTTCTGCTCCTGACGTCCCTCGGACTTCAGAAGGCTCAGCAACACAGGTGGTGGTTCTGCAACTCCCTCGAGGCCTGACCTGTCCTCTCTGCAATTCTGAGGCCAGTATCCCTCTTCGGAGCTGCTGGGACCAAATCCCTGTCGACCACGTCGACTTGCTGTTACCAAGGCTTGTTTTCTCTGCTCTCCAGAGAGCTTCAGGCTACAAGAAGCTCCAGTCTCCAGTATCTCTTTCTGCCAAGTACAGCAACTTCACTTTATCCTCCCCACCGTGGATCTTCCTTCTTGGTGAGCTTTTGAAGGTCCTCTTGCGACTCCTGTGCCTTCAGCCCGTGAGTCCTCTTGAGGGTCTTCTCCTGCTTCAGTGGGCTCCCCTGATTGCTTGTAGACACCGATGTGGGACAGCTCGTGCATGGCTTCTGGTCTTCCTGAGTGTCGCCTGGTTCTCACAGCTGCAGTGAAAAGGTCACTGTCAACTCACTTGAACCAGCCTTCTATGCCTCCTGGTCACCTCTGAGTGGCATAGACACTTTCCCCTCTGCTTGCAGATTCTCCTTTTCAAGAACCCACCCTTGGATTCCACTGGACTCCGGCGCAGTCTTCTCCAGTGGTATCTTTCCTGAAGTCCTCCATTAGGGTATACTGTGGTTTCCGACGTCACTTCTCACCTATGCACCCGGCTCCCCTGGTGTAGGTATCCTGGTTCCTAGGATACCCACAGGTGGGATGACTCTCCAACCTTCTGTCTTCCACGTGGTTTCTTCAGAATGCACTGGAAAGGGACCTTCTTCTTCCAAACTGCAACGCGACTTTCCCGTTGACTTCTATTGAACAGGCGGCTGTTTTTCGACTCTTCCCACAGCCTCTGTTGGGTTACTGGGTACCTACCTTGGGTGGTTTCTTGGGTCTCTAGCTCCTCTGAGTCTCCTGTTCCAAGTCTCGACTTTGGTTGCAGTTTGCATTCCACTTTCTTCATATATGGGTTGGTCTTTCCCTGGATACCATTGTGTTTTGTGCTTACCACCAGTTACATTTGAAGTATTGTGTATTTGTGTTTATATTTCCGGGTAGTAGATATACCAATGTGTTAGTGAGTGTTGTGTAAGAAATAGAACTATTTTTATATGCACACTGTATGGTACTTTTTCATTTAACCTACACTACATGATTAGATCTTTTAAAAACAAGCTGCTTAACGCTTCTTTAAGATAAGCCAGAAGGCTGCTCTCCACAGCTACCACTTAGAGAGCTTTCTTTGGTTGTCTAAGACCACTAAAATCATCATATATGTTGCCTGGATTAGTGTAAGGTGCTTCACTTAAATAAGTGTGCACCATACTCCAAGCCAGCCTCCTACACGTATCCTTCTACAGAGAGTAACTGATTGGGCATTACATTTATGAACTGATGTTACATATGCTACCAGACTTACTGCGTTGTGCTCCACGCCACCATCAGGAGTAAGGCTTTACTGGATGACTTAGCTAACTGCTGAAAGTCAAAGCCCAAAGAGGAGGTGCTTGGCAGTTCCACAAGATTGCAGTACTACCAGCTTCCTGTGTTTCCAATGACCATGAAGATACTTGGCATCAGGGTTGTAAAAGTGCCCTTGATTCACACAGGCCACTGAGACCTGCTCTCGCCATGTTAAGGACTGCAGAATGTGCCTCCTCGTTCGTTAACAGGGTGCTTAATTATTGATGTAGTAAGTGGTAGACTTTCTTTGATTAGTATATCTGATAGCTCTTTCAGGAGTTATTCAGTGTTGACAGACCCCACACCGCTCTATTAGTAGTAAAGACTCTTGGACATAGTAAATTGCAGCATCATATAAATGTTGTACTGTACAGTACTCATCCCATGATGTTGTACATCACAGCATTTGACCTATGCTTGGCAGGAGAAGTGCCCAAGGCGTCCCATCTATTGAAGACAGCGAAGCACTGTGTTTATTCTTCTTAGTACCGAGATGGGAGGACTGTTTGAATAGGCCTAATATTTAAACCATTACCAAGAAAGGCCAGATTTCTGTCCTGTGTTGATGACTTGGTGTTTCACCCTTCAGGGGTGACAGGACAGTAGCATTGAGAAGAGTAAGAGTAGCACCTATTAATAGAACGCTTGTAAGCAATCATGTTTGTGACGTGCACCGATAGCATTCTTTAATATTTAAGTTAAAAGCAAAATTGAACTGCAAAAGAAAAGTTCAGTAATTAAGTAAAACAAAATATCGAAGTTATCCTTTATACCGATGTATATTAATAACCTCTAACAGTACATCTTTACAACAGGCCCACTTCTACTTGGTGTGCAAATAAAGCATTAGGTTTAACAGGGTATGCAACACCTACAAAGTCGTCCTACATATGAGGAGAGCAAGAGAGCGTGCTGGCCTTCCTGTTCCCAGTTCTGTGCATCACTTGCCAGCACTGTAAGGGCGAGTCCTGATTATTACTGACTGCTCCAGGCAGGTCCTAGCCTTTCTGGGGCACACACTTATCAGGAATTCCTCGGATTACCGCAAATGCATGCCTGCCTCAGCAACCAATTTAAACGAGACGAAGAAAGCATGTTGGTTTTCATTGATTGTGGAAATTAATAGTAATCTGATTATTCCTTTCTTTTTCAGGTTACCTGTTCCAAAACTGGAAGATTCTATTAAAAGATACTTGACTGCCCAAAAGCCGTTACTCGATGAAGAGCAGTACAGGTGAGTGCCATATATATGTAAGCTATCGTACTGTTATGCAGTAATGGAAGTAGGGCGAAATGAAGATCTGGAATTGTGCCTTCATGCATTCTAAGGAAGATCACCAATTTTCTGTTCCAAGCGTTCCAAGCAAATGGTGAATATAATGTCATGTAGAGGTGTTGTAAGGGTTAATGACCAAGGTAACAGGAGGAAGGTCAATCCTGCACAAGGGTCTTGCCTTCTCTAGAGGCCATCCTCCCCTAACTTCAAATGTTCCATCCCAGCTACTAATTTAGGTTATTGTACAATGTAGCCTACTACTGTATTCAGTACCGGCCTCCTAGTGCCAGATGTGGGAATGGTTGTTTTTTTGGTGGAGGAAAGCTGGCACTTCGGGTATATGATGTTACCTGACTTCACCACCATCTTGTCCCACAGTACTTTCATGAGGCTAAGCGGACGTTCCTAACCCCATTAATGGAGGGTTTAATTGGCTGGTGATGCGGAGGATGAGTTGGGTACGGGCTGGCAGAGAGTTGGTGTGGTCCTGAACAGTGAGTGTGCCACTCAGCAAAAACCGCTGCCAGTGCTGAAGGTAGAGAAAAGTCACTCTTGGGTGATCTTTGCTGCGGATCCTTAGGAGTGGAGAAGTCCGTGTTCCCCTCCAGAGTCTCTTCTTTTGGCAGGACGCCGCCACCATAGAAGCTAAACTTGCATTGACCATATGTTTTGCTTACCTTCAAGGACCGAGTTGAGCAGAATCCCATAACTAGAAAAAGGAGGAGCTTTATCATGGCAGCCTGGATTCTATAACAGAATATGAACCTTGGCAGGATGGCTTCACCCTTTTATGCTACGAATTTGTGTCCAAGTTTCTTTTGCTTCTTCTCACTTGGTTTTTGGTTTTGTGTATGGATGAATGCGCTTTGTGAATTCGTGTTTAAAACTTTATGATCTGCATAAAATCATGGAATGGAGTTTCTCCAGTGCTTATAATTAATTTGGCTTTTTTTCCTTACCTTGTTCGTTTCTATTGTCCTTCCAGTTGCCCTCTCTGTAACTGTTTTCGAGGTAACTTTTCATTATTTTCCTCACCTCCCTATCTGTCTCCTTTCCCGGGACTCCTGCTCCTCTTTCGAGCACTCCAGTCCCACCCCATATCCAGGATGTGCATGGATGAAGATATGTATTCTTCTCATTAAAATTTCAGCCCCCAACAGGTTAATGGTTAGCAGTTTGCACACCATCCTACTGCACAGCAGTTCTTCAGGCAAATGACAAAGATTGACTGAATGAAACTTTTCTACTTGGGACATGGGATATGTAATGTGTGTACTCTATTGTCCCAAGCTTGTGTCGTACCATTATATTCTTTTGTCCCAAAGATCAATTAGATGTATACATTTTGTTTTATGTATTTATTCTAGGCCTGCTGCTGACCTACGTGGTCATAGGGAAGAAGTCTTCTGAGAAGTTAATATGAATACTGATAGTTGTGAGGTCTTTAGTGACCATATACTCAGCTGCACTATAACAAGCATTGGCATAACCAACGGGTCTAGCCTTTTGGACCGTATAAGTGTTTAGAAATGCAGCATGTTTTCAACAAGCATTAGAAATGCAATAGGTCTCGCAGCATTAGAGTTAGTGCTTTTAGAATTGTTTATATATTTTTTGTTGTAAATCTTTAGCATTTTATTTTTTTGTAGGCAATGCAAAAGATTTACAAATCAAAAAAGCAAAAAGCAAATGTAAAAGCTTTAACTAAAAATCCTGCGAGACCTATTGCACTGTGTGAGGGTGAGGTGTTGAGGGTGAGTGAGGGTGGGGGTGAGTGAGAAGTTGAGTGTGAGTGAGGTGTTGAGGGTGAGTGAGGTGTTGAGGGTGAGTTTGAGTGAGAGTGAGTGAGGGTGAGGGTGAGAGAGTGTTATTGTGAGTTAGGGTGAGGTGTTGAGGGTGGATGAGGGTGAGGGTGAGGTGTTGAGGATGAGTGAGGATGAGTGAGTGTGAGTGAGGGGTTGAGGGTGAGTGAGGGTGAGTGAGGGTGAGTGAGGGTGACTGAGTGTGAGTGATGGTGAGTCAGGTGTTGAGGGTGAGTGAGGTGCTGAGGGTGAGTGAGGAGTTGAGGGTGATTGATGTTTAGGGTAACTGAGGGTGAGGGTGGATGAGGTGTTGAGGGTGAGGCGTTGAGGGTGAGGTGTTGAGGGTGAGGTTTTGAGGGTGAGGTGTTGAGGGTGAGGTGTTGAGGGTGAGGTGTTGAGGGTGAGGTGTTGAGGGTGAGGTGTTGAGGGTGAGGTGTTGAGGGTGAGGTGTTGAGGGTGATTGAGTGTGAGTGAGTGAGGGTGAGGTGTTGAGGGTGAGTGAGTGAGGGTGAGGTGTTGAGAGTGAGTGAAGTTGAGGTGTTGAGGGTGAGGATTTGAGGGTGAGGGTGTGAGGTGTTGAGGGTGAGTGTTTAAGGGTGATGGCGAGTGATGTTGAGGGGGTGATGTGTTGAGGGTGTTAGGGTGAGGTGTTGAGGGTGCGTTATTGAGCGTGAGGCTGAGGTGTAGAGTGTGAGTGCGAGGAAGAGTGAGGGCAATTGAGTGTTTTAGTGTTAGTGTGGGCGAGGTATTGAGGGTGAGTGAGGGGAAGGGTGATTGTGGTATTGAGAGTTAGTGAGGGTGAGGTGTTGAGTGTTAGTGATGGTGAGGTGTTGAGACCTATTGTGCACTGCACAGTGTGGGTGAGTGGCGGCTTGCGTGGGTGAGTGGCGGCTTGCGTGGGTGAGTGGCGGCTTGCGTGGGTGAGTGGCGGCTTGCGTGGGTGAGTGGCGGCTTGCGTGGGTGAGTGGCGGCTTGCGTGGGTGAGTGGCGGCTTGCGTGGGTGAGTGGCGGCTTGCGTGGCTGAGTGGCGGCTTGCGTGGATGAGTGGCGTTGCGTGGATGAGTGGCGTTGCGTGGATGAGTGGCGTTGCGTGGATGAGTGGCGTTGCGTGGATGAGTGGGGTTGCGTGGATGAGTGGGGTTGCGTGGATGAGTGGGGTTGCGTGGATGAGTGGGGTTGCGTGGATGAGTGGGGTTGCGTGGGTGAGTGGGGTTGCGTGGGTGAGTGGGGTTGCGTGGGTGAGTGGGGTTGCGTGGGTGAGTGGGGTTGCGTGGGTGAGTGGGGTTGCGTGGGTGAGTGGGGTTGCGTGGGTGAGTGGCGTTGCGTGGGTGAGTGGCGTTGCGTGGGTGAGTGGCGTTGCGTGGGTGAGTGAGTGGCGTTGCGTGGATTTGGCTTTGAATTTTTCCCCATGCTCTGAATACACCTTAAATGCTGGCTTAAAATAAAATCAGCAGCCTTCTAAATACTGAGATGTGTCCTGTTTGTAAGCACACAGTTTTTTTGCAGGTCTACCGAGCAAATTTAACCTTCTGGAGTTAAACTGATAGCCCAGGATAACAGTGTTGTCCCCGAAGTATTAGGTCGGGCTAGAGCTTTAAGGAGAGAGGGAGGGAGAGAGAGAATGAGAGTGAATATATGAGAGAGAGAGAGAGCGAGAATGAATGAATTTGTGTTTTTAATGTTGAGGTGCGGTTAGGTCACTCTGCTGTACTCTTTCTGCATTTGGAGTGTGGGAATGACATTTCTGTATTTCCGTTAATAGAAACACGCTCAAGTCGTAGACCTCTTGAATTTCAGTGGCTGTTTGTTATTTTGTACTAGAACACACTTTGTTGCAGTCTGCTGGCTTATTACACACTTTGGCCGTTCAAAGGATTGGAAAGCACTATACTGCAGTAATGTAATACAATTGACGTAATTCATTTAACATCGCTGGCTTGTGAGCACTTTCCACCTTCACCCTCTTGCCGGTGGCCTGCTCGGGTGGCGTGCAGTACAGGAAGAAACAGTTGGCGAAGCAGCTGCCAGCTCACGACTAGGACCCCTCGAAATGCCACGAGTTGTCCCCCGGCGAGGTGAAGCAAATGGAGCAGTTTGTGAGCAAGTACAAGCACGACGTGCTGGGAGTGGGGGATGTCAAGCTCCCAACCGAGGTGGAGGCCCAAGCAGCGGGGAGGGGGAGGAGAATTGCGACACGGCGGGCAGGGGAGGGGGCCGAGAGGGGAGAGCTGGTGATGAAATCAGTGCACAAGGTAGACTAACACAGGGGTGGGGGGCAACACAGGGGCGGCAAGAGAAGCACATGATGAAAGGAAGAAGGCAGAGTGTGAGGAGTGATAGCAGCACGGTGTAGGGGAGAAAAGCTCATGACAGAACAGTAAGCATGGGGAGAAGGACACAAGAGTGAACCACAGAGGGCAGCAGAGGGGGGCATGTGAGGTGAGCATAGGAGGATGAGAGATGAAAAGGACACGCGCTTCAGTGTAGTCACAGCAAAGGATCCCACACGAGCGCGTCTTGCAGGCCACAATACAAAGTTAGAACGAAACATCAGGATGTCAGTGTATTTCACGCAATGCCTGCACGTTGTATCAGTCAGGGGGTGTGTTTCGTCTTACCTTCCTATCCACTCGGGGATCACGTCTGCACGCACCACGACACAGAGAACAGGAATAAAGGACAAAGAGAACAATGACGAGAAAGAGGCTAAGAAGGCGGCAAACAGAGAAAGACAATGGAAAGGAAAAGGTAGGAGACACAGAAAAGAGGGGAAGACACATGAAGCACGAGTAAGAGATAGAGACAAGGTGGGACATGACTGCGCTGCCCTGGTGCGTAGTCCAGCTGTGTGCAGACAGACACTAAGTCACTGCCACGGCAAGATCCTGCGACACCGTGGGTGGATCTAGATGGGCATCGTCCCTCCCACTGGCGAAGGCCTGGGATGTGTGTGTGGCATGATGGCGGGGCGGGAGGGGGGGGGGATATCAAAGAGCCATCCTTAGGCGGCACTGCGAGGGCCCCCACCGAACAGGGGCTTCACCGCCAGACAAGCACGTAGAGGCCGGCATCCAGGGCTCTCCCTGCTACTGCCAAACAACCAGCCTGCAAGGCCCAGCAAGACTGAAATAGAACCGGGGGAGGAGCCCGCTATAAATAGACGGAGCATGCTCGGGGAATAAGGATTGTTCATGCAAACAGGCAGCGAGAGAGAGGGAGAGTCTGTGTGTGTGTGTGTGCGTGTGTGTGTGTGTGTGAGAGAGAGAGTGTGAGACACAGGCGAGAACGGTAGAGACGAGCGGGGTAGGTAAGAGGCGAGACAGAGAGAAGAGAAAGGCATCGGAGAGAGGCCCTTCCAGAAGGAGAGAAGAGGAGGAAGAGATTCCGACCGGGTAGAGATGGGAAAAGGGTAAAATAAACAAACAAGAACGTTGCTCACAAGCAGAAGATATGGAAATGTGTGCCAGGGGACTGCTTAAATAAGATGCTTTGTATGTGTAAATGTATGTGCTGTTTCGAAATGGAATCAAACGTGGACAGAAGGAAATGAGTGTGTACACAGCTCCAACAAGCCGGAGGGAAGAGAGGGGAGGGGGGAGGAGAAATGCGACACGGCGGGAAGGGGAGGGGGCGGAGCGGGTCAAATCAACAAACAAGCCGGAGGGAAGAGAGGGGAGGGGGGAGGAGAAATGCGACACGGCGGGAAGGGGAGGGGGCGGAACAGGGGAGGGGGCGGAACGGGGGAGGGGGCGGAGAGGGGACATGCACGCGCCCGTGACTTTTAAGGTCAATGCGCATGCGCATAAGCTTAATGCGCATGCGCATTGACCTTAAAAGTCACGGGCACTGCAAGGAATCGCCACGATTCCTTGCAGTGCAGATAAAGTGTGGATAACTCGCAATACTCTCGCCTTGCTCGATGCGCATGCGCATCGACAGGCGAGACCTAAAAAGTGAGTAGCTTTTCTTGCGTGTGTGTTGTTGCTGTCTTTTGCTTTAGGCATCGAATGAGCAACTTCTAACTTGAACTGCCACTGAAACTGCAGATTAAGCTGAAAATATATTAATTTAGAAAATACCTACACCGTGATGGACGCTGGTCAACCCAACGATACATGAAACACGAAATATGGATAATGAGTGGTGTCAGTGGGGGTCACGCATCCATGTAAGTAGCAAGGAAAGGCACAGATATACAAGCAAAGAGCAATGAAGCCTGCTTGTTCCACAATGGCAGCATGGCAAAGCCGGCCCTAACCTTCTGTGACAGTAAGTCTTAGTGTGCTAGTGGATGGGTAGCATAAAAGTTGCAGAAAGTCAGAAATGCCAAAATGTATTCTGAAAAGAAAGACACAATATCGCAATGATGCACATGTTAAGCTTATTTCCTCTGAAACATAAGTAATAGTTTGCTATAAAAAGTAACAAGGGCAACCTACCAACACAGCGTCTATCACTTTAAAGTCCCTTATATAAAGTAACGCCGGGTAAAGTGAACAGAGAGAGCAAGTTTATGAACAATAAATGCAGATGTTTCGTACCTAAACACGGAAACGGATGCTATATAGTTCAAGACAGTTTATTTTTGCTTAACTGCCAGAGACACAAAAGTTACAACAAATGTAGCTTGATATGTACATCAAATAATTTGGGAGGTTGCCAACTGGGTTCCAGTCTCACTGTGAAGTTTTAGAGCCGGTGATACATGGTAATTCATGCCATGTTTACACAGCAAAAAAACACTCAGTTGCTAGTGTGAACAGTGATATAGATCTTGGCAGCTAGTCGTAGGTATTGACTTTCGAAACGGATGTGAGCGCATGGCAATTGGTTTCCATGGCTAAGATAGCCTAAAGGCTTTAAAAAACACATTTGCCCTTTAGAGCCACATGTTGCAAGTTTTTTCTACCATGAACAACAGTAAATTAGCGGCAAGTAGTCTGGCGGGGCGGAAGAGGGTTAAATAGTTTGTAGGATACTTAAAAAGAGAATGTATTTAAAAGAAATAGGCGCAACACTATTTAACGCACCGTACAAACCTTGTCATTTTGTAAAGTTTAAATAAAATATGTATTTATAGCACTCCTCATATATGTACTGTATGGTTACCATTCAGGAGGATACTTTTTTATTTGTTGTTTATCAAAAGAACAGCATTCTATGGCATAATCTTTCCTTTATTTGGTGCACAGCATTAGTTCCTGTTAACGAATCCATGTCATCTGCAAACCTGTTCACACCGCCGATACAAGATTGCCCCTCATCTGAAACAGCTTAAATCTTTAATTCCTCAAGATGATCTCAAGACAATTGTACAATGTATAGTCCTTTCTAAACTGGACTATGGAAACGCCATCCTAACAGGGTCACCAAAAGCTCACCTAGCCCCACTAAAGCCAGTTCTTAACATGGCAGCCCGACTCCTAACTGGTGTAAAAAGATTTGAACACATCTCACCAATGCTCTACGCACTCAACTGGCTTCCCATGGAAGGTAGATGTATTTTCAAACTGGCCTGCATCACTCACAAGGCCCTTCACACCCAATCCCCAAACTTCCTAAACAGCAAACTAGTAGAAGCAGGGAAATCTAGAACTCTGAGAAGCACCAACTCACTTCTTCTCATCCCTCCGAAACTGAAAAAGAAAACCACCCAGTGCCTGTACTTCTCTGGCAACGTACCTAGGATGTGGAACCCACTCCCAATCGACCTCAGATGCAACCCGTCCTTCTCTTGCTTCAAAAAGGACTGAAACTCTTTCTTCTCAACCAATACTTTACCGACCACGGCAACCGTCCCAGGCATCAATAACCTAGTGGATTCCCCACTCACTGTGCCTATTAAGGATGGTGGTTTTTCTGACTGTCAGCCACCTGCCTCATTCTCCCCTCACAGGATACATAAGTGTTATGTCTTTGCTTTTGTCTTTAGGCATCCCCATGTACTGCGATGTTATGCAATTATTTCCTTTCTGTATGTAAAGCGCTCTGATACCCACAGGTCTAGCTAGCGCTATATAAAACTTTATAAATAAATACATTGGTATGAAGCAGTTAGGCACGTACTGACCGGAAGCTGACTCAGAATTTGACTTGCATACCTCAGAATGTGATGTCACATTGAAACTTCTAATGGCCACACTCCAATCGGAATATCCAGAAGAGAAAGCTTTGAAAAGGGCATACATTTGACATGGCAGCTATAATAGAAAAGTAAATACAAACATTTTTAAAGAAAAACTTAACTCTAAAAATTTTAAAGCCATAAAACCCACAAAGGATGAAAGTAAATGAATTTGTTACATGAATAAAATACATGTACTGGATGATTGAGGAAAACATTGTACATACTGCCACCTAATGGCTTGCAAAAACAAAGTATTTCTAGTAATAGCAAAGTCCCACTAAAATGTGTTTAAGATGGAAAAAAACATGTAATAAAACCAGATAAAGCACGGCGATCGTGAAGCATACCAAAAAGTAAATACAAACAATATTTTAGAAACGTAGCTCTGAAATTTAAAAGCCAAAATGCATAAAACCTACAAAGGAAGAAAGTAAATTAATTAGTTACATGAATAAAATACATGTACATGGAGATTGAGGAAATTGTTGTACATATTGCCATCTACTTGCTTGCAAAAACAAAGTAATTCTAGTAATAGCAAAGTACACCATAAATATGTGTGAGATGACAATGTGTACTAAAACCAGATAAAGAGTAGCAATCGTGAAGAGGGCGCCACGTTCAGGATGAAAACAAAACGCGACTACTGCAAAACACGACCACTGATGAGATGAACAAAATGTGTACTAAAACCAGATACATCGCGACGATAGTGAAGCGTGCGCCATGTTGATGATGGAAACAAAACAAGACCACTGATGGGAAGTGCTCGTCCCAATTTAAAACAAGCCGGTGCATGAAGTAAAACCGAGCACTTCTCACTATGCAAGCAGAGGCAGACCTACAAAAAGAGTGCTTTGAAAGCATGTAGAGTAAAAGCACAAGTAAGAGAAGTTACAAAAGTGCAAATGGAGGGACTAGTATGCCTTTTCAACAATCAAAAGCCAGAATTTATGAAGGACAGTTAGAGGAGTCAATAGAAAAGATGGGAGGTCATTGATGCCCATATTCCAGATACAGCATGACCGGCAGAGCAGCGCATGCGCTGCCTAGGCTCGACCTAAAAAGCAATTGCAGTGATGAAACTTTGACTTGCAAGATGACTTGGGTCGTTTGCCAGTACAGCTCACATCATAAATCAAGTTTATTTTGCATTGGTGGGCCATGCCTGTGGGTGTTAGTGTTTTTTTAAGTCAGCACAAGAACCACTAAGCATTAACTATACCAAGCTAAAGAGGTACCCCATCAATGCTAAAGAGGTACCCGTTTCTCGGGACGCTCTAACTGAGTTTTCCTTTCCCGACACAGATCGGTTTTGCCATTTAGCAGCTCCGTCTGGGACGCCCATTATCTCATTTTTACTCGGATATCAATTACTAGCAATCTGATCACCCCCTGACCTGCAACTTTCAGCAGGTAAAGTCCTTAAAGACACATTTGTCCTCATGTGTAGCCCTCAGTGTATATACTTTTTAACTATGTTCCCGGGCGGAAACCCCCGCTACGGTTTAGATAGGGACCAATTGCCCTGTGATAATTAATTTCTGACCTTCATTTTCTGTTCAACCCTAGGAGGTTTTGTCCACCCCCCCATCCCCGCTTGTCCTGAAGAAGACCCGCACTGTAAGGTTCAATCACCCTACGATCAATTGGGTCGAAACGTAAACTGTTTATCTACCCTTCATCAACTCCTATCACCGGCGCGATTTGTACGGCTTCATAGGAGCTTGAAACTTTTGTTGAAAAATTCCCAGATTCTCCTGTTACTGCATAAGACCCTGATTGGATAGGGATCTTTTTGAATTCATACTAGAATCTTTAATGTATGTTTTCTGTCTCTAATGAATGAAAAGTGAGTCACATCTTTTGTGTAAACTTTACTACCTTCCCCTTTTCCTCCCTCTTTCTACTTGGGCACATGAACCAATTCACAATTACGTATGTATTTTGCTCTTTATTGAATAAATTCAACTGTGATGAAAAGAATGCATGATGAATAAAACACTGCATTTTAATTACATCTTTGATTGATTACTTTCTGTTTAAATTGTTTGAAAATTATTTTTGACTTTCTCCGTCTCTTCACCTACTCCATACCTGTTGGGGACCCCTCTGTCTACAATACCTATATACCCAGGTCCCTTTGACTATTTGGGTTCAACCCTGTTTTGTAATATACTTCGGGCAGACACTTGTCTGCGAGGTTCTTCTTTCCTCGTTACACTTAACGTCGCCCCTTTGGGATTCATAACCAATGTTGAATGGCAGACAAAGAAATTTTATCTTACACTGAGGACTACATCAAACAACTTCTTTTAGATCCAACCAATAATTTTCTTTCGTCCAATTTACCCAATCTTGATTTCACCCTCAATGATAAAATTAGTAACCTAGAACGCCTTGAGAAAAAACTCATTAGAACGAAACTGCACGGACATTTTCTTGTACAATGCTTGCAGTCTAATATTATCCCTGTAGGCCTACAGGTGAAAGTGGAACCAGCTATCTTTGTCGACGTCCCCAAGTTTAGGGAAGGCTTCAGCTTTGTCGCGAACAATTGTTCGCGACACTGGATGGTGTTAGGCATTGAAACCGCCAACGAACAGATTTCCATTCTACCTAAACAAATTTCTGACTTAAAGGCTGAGATAACAAGCGACTCAACCCTAACCAACTCGAAGGAAGCTCTCACTAAACTTGTCTCCATGATACAAGACTTCGAGACAACAACCATAAAGAAAACACTGGAGAAACTTGCCAGAGACTTGAAATTATACGACAAGAAAAAGACGTATCCCTACCTCCAGGACGAATACTACCGACAGGATTCGCAGGGTAGATTTACCAACCGAGGTCGAGGTGCCTATAGAGGGAGAAGGAACTTTACAACTTTCTCGGATTCGTCCTATAGCTCGGGGGAAGACTCTGAACAGGCCGGCCCTAGCGGATCCTACCAATTGAAAGTCACTCTAAAATCACATACCAACTGCAATACCACTAATGTGATATATTGCATCATATGCCCATGTGATCTACCTTACATTGGACAGACACAGCAACGTGCAAAGGTCAGATTTCTCCAACATTGCAGTAGAATTAAATGCAAGGTACCAGGCGCCCCAATGGTAGAACACTGTATTGAAAAAAACCATGTACCTGACAGCCTGAGATGGGTCATTTTAGAACAGGTCACACTGGGCCCTAGGGGTGGGAGCCTAACCCCTATCCTGAATGTCAGGGAACTGAAATGGATCAATTCCTTTGACTCCGTAACAAATGGCCTTAATGAGTCTGAGAATACGTTTGCCCAACTTGCCAATTTGTAACTCCCAATCTGTTTTCCAAACATTGCCTTACACATCCAGTATATAACTGTGCCGGTGTGGTGCATTTAACCGCCTTGTTGGCAGGTTCATGCCGATCACCTAATTTTCACACTGTCTACGTCAATCTGCACAGTGTAAAATGTTTTATTTGGGTGTAGCCGTTAAGCAGTTAACCGCTGTGTGGGCAGGTTCCTGCTGATACCAATCTGACTACTAACTTTAACATATGTAATTTGAAATGTATGCCAATGTTCTAGATGCATTCTAGGCTTTCTAGTTTTATCATTTTCTCAATTTTTATTGTATTTCATGTGGGATAATTCTTTGCCGTGGCAAGCGGCCGAGATGCTCCGTTTTTCAATCCAGACAACTAGCACGCATATCTGTTTACCAGGTTCGTTGCCTGGTTACCACACTGGAGTCCTTTCTTAATCTCTTTGAGCCGCGTACTTAAGGCTCACCACGCCCCCTTCCAGGACACTTCCTGGTTACGGGAGACGCTTCTTTGCCACGAGACGTCCCGGCAAGCGCACAGCAGCACTGCGCTCACGGGTAAGCCGGTTCCTCCTACAATAATTTGGTATTCGTCCATCCTTTAGGACGCTTTACTCACGGGCACTACGATCTTCCCTCCCCAGACACGGACTGAAAATCTTTTCAGCGTGACTTCACCCCAGGCCCTTCCCGGATCCCGGAGACGTCCGCCGTCTTGAGAATTCATTTACGAGTCAACTTTTGATGACTTTGGGTAAGCTCTCCTACACGCTTAACACTGCTCACCGAGGGACGTGTTTATGTTTAGATAACTCCTTACAAACTATCTACCGTGTCTCCTCTGCAGATGCGGAATTCTGACACAAGCCTAGCCGTTTCGGACTCATAAGGCAGCCTACCAACCAATTTGTGAATTCATTAATAAATGAGGCAGTACAGATAACTATGGGTAAGCTCATTGACACACCTAACACCGATCTTTTAGAGACGGGCGTTTTCAATTAATTTTCAATTAACTTGTAATTTTTGTAATTTTTCTAAAACTGTCCACCGTGTCTCTCCTTCAGATACGGAGTTCTGACACCAGTTCAGCCGTCTTTTTGACTCTAAGAGGCACCTCTCCTTCTAGAGGCTCATTATATTGCAGTTATTCTCACAAACAAGTAAGGAGTATTGAACCTGTATAAATACCATCAATGCTAAAGAGGTACCCGTTTCTCGGGATGCTCTAACTGAGTTTTCCTTTCCCGACACAGATCGGTTTTGCCATTTAGCAGCTCCGTCTGGGACGCCCATTATCTCATTTTTACTCGGATATCAATTACTAGCAATCTGATCACCCCCTGACCTGCAACTTTCAGCAGGTAAAGTCCTTAAAGACACATTTGTCCTCATGTGTAGCCCTCAGTGTATATACTTTTTAACTATGTTCCCGGGCGGAAACCCCCGCTACGGTTTAGATAGGGACCAATTGCCCTGTGATAATTAATTTCTGACCTTCATTTTCTGTTCAACCCTAGGAGGTTTTGCCCACCCCCCCATCCCCGCTTGTCCTGAAGAAGACCCGCACTGTAAGGTTCAATCACCCTACGATCAATTGGGTCGAAACGTAGACTGTTTATCTACCCTTCATCAACTCCTATCACCGGCGCGATTTGTACGGCTTCATAGGAGCTTGAAACTTTTGTTGAAAAATTCCCAGATTCTCCTGTTACTGCATAAGACCCTGATTGGATAGGGATCTTTTTGAATTCATACTAGAATCTTTAATGTATGTTTTCTGTCTCTAATGAATGAAAAGTGAGTCACATCTTTCGTGTAAACTTTACTACCTTCCCCTTTTCCTCCCTTTTTCTACTTGGGCACATGAACCAATTCACAATTATGTATGTATTTTGCTCTTTATTGAATAAATTCAACTGTGATGAAAAGAATGCATGGTGAATAAAACACTGCATTTTAATTACATCTTTGATTGATTACTTTCTGTTTGAATTGTTTGAAAATTATTTTTGACTTTCTCCGTCTCTTCACCTACTCCATACCTGTTGGGGACCCCTCTGTCTACAATACATATTCCAGATACAGCATGACCGGCAGAGCAGCGCATGCGCTGCCTAGGCTCGACCTAAAAAGCAATTGCAGTGATGAAACTTTGACTTGCAAGATGACTTGGGTCGTTTGTCAGTACAGCTCACATCATAAATCAAGTTTATTTTGCATTGGTGGGCCATGCCTGTGGGTGTTAGTGTTTTTTTAAGTCAGCACAAGAACCACTAAGCATTAACTATACCAAGCCTGTGGAACAATGTTTATTTGAAAGCAGTGTAGGACTGTGATCCTGCTAGGCATGAGGGAGAGTTTCTCATGGCACTTTACCTTTGTGTTCTGTGCAAAATTCACTCTTCTAGTTCATTTTCCGTCTTAGTGGAAAGAGAAGCACAGATAAATAAGTTTCCAATAAATTTGGTTAGTGTAGATTACACAGGTGATTTTACCAAATGTCTAGCCCTGTTTTGGCACCATACATTCCAAGCTTCATTTTCATATGGAATCAGTAGGAATGAACATTGAATGTGCTGATCATGTAGTTGTATCATGAACCTGTTCTAATTTGTTATTCAGGCACAGAATTTGTCCATGCACCTGTTTCTATCTAAATGTGTGCTATATGCAGACATAGAATAGGCAACACAGACCAATGGGTGCTTCTTAATGTTTCTGAGTTGTACTGTCTACAGCACACATACTATCTTGTGGATTTTCTAAGTTAGTGCATGCACTGTAGGCAGCCCAGTTACAGGAAAAGTGCTAGAAGTATTCTTTCTGGGGCTTTTAATGGTTTCTGAAGATGTTCTTGATCTGGGATCTAGGGAGTCATTAGTTTTATTATGGTCAAAAGTGGCTAATTGTTAGAAATGGGGTGTCTAGTTGGCCGAGGTATGCACCTTGTCCAAGTAGGTACCCTTTCTTCTAGTCATGATAAGGGAGTTACACACTTTAGATAACCCCTGCTCACCCCCTTGAAGCTTGGCACGAGCAGATAGACTTATTCCCAAGCCAATGTGTAAAGTATTTGCACCCGGACACACAGTAACAGAGTGAAAGCACTGTAAATGGATACCACACCAGTTTCGAAAAATAAAGTATATTTATATAACCCAAATGAGACCAAAATGACAAATCCAACATACACAATTCAAAATATGACTTTGAAAAGTCTTCAAACAATTCTGTCCATAGAAAACTATGGTTGCATGACTTTTACAAAAAGTATCTCAAATACATCAGAATTCACAAGGCCAAACGGCTGCTGACAATGGAAGGGCTGAAATACATAGCGATGCATCAGTTCCTGAGTACTTGGGGAGGCGATGCAACAGTTCTGCTGCATGCAGGAGAATAGATGCTTCAAATCCAGACTGTAGGGGGGAAGTGATGCATTAATTCTAAGACTGTTCTGGTCTGTGGGTGATGCGTCGAAAAACTTTCTGCACAGTTGTGATGTGTGGAAATCCGTGACGTGCTGGAGGTTGAGATGGCAGTGGCAAACAGACGCGTCTATTTCTTCAGCTGTGGTCCTATGATGCCTTGATTCTTACAACCGCACAGCAGGGTCTGTGTCTGAGTCGGTGCGGTGATCTCTGACTTTTTAGTTGCTGACAGGTGCTGCATCGTTTCTTTGGCTGCACGAAACTGAGCATGGAAATTTCTCCCACTTGGTGGTGGTACGTCTGAAAAACAGGCGCTGGGAGGGCGATGTGTTGATTTCCTTAGTTTCTTCAAGCTTTTTCAGCTCCCAGCAACAGAACAACCTCCAGAGGCCCAGAACTGGAACAGTCACCTCCTGGTAGGCCATAACGTCCAGCAGTGGAGTTCAAGGAAGTTGGTGGTGAAGCCTTTGTGTCCCTAAGACTTTAGAACAGGAGGCATGCCCACACAAGCCCCTGGAGATTCTTCATAGGCAGGTTCACAGAAAGTTCACGTCGTTGTCCTCTCCTTGGGAGAAGCGGCAACTGCAGGCCAACCCAACAAAGCATCAGAGAGCTAAGGGGCAGTACTCCTTCTTACAGCTAATCAGCTGTTCTCCTTGGTAGAGGTTCATCTTGAATCCACAAGTAATCTAGATTTCTGGGGTTTTAGGTATAATATTTATACCTCATTTTCCCTTTGAGGTCTTTGTTGCAAGAGTCTGAGCTCAGTAAAAAACTGTTCTGTTCTCCCTGGTCCATCTTTACTACAGGAGGTGGAGACCGCATTGTGCAGAGAAGACCCAGCCTATTCAAGTGCTAGTGAAAACTGCTACACCACTCTAAATGCAGAAAGGTATATTCAGCCTGGCTATGTGTCACCCAGGAAAAGCAGGGGGCAATCACCTCAACCCCTGGTGACTTTCTAGAGTAATAGCCAGCCTTTCAACGGGGAAAAGCTAAATTAACAGTATTTCACTATAAGGACATGTAAAACACACCAGTACATGTCCTACCTTTCACATACACTGCACACTGCCATTGGGGGCACCTTAGGTATACCTTAGGGGTGCCTTACATGTAAGAAAAGGGAAGTTTAGGGCCTGGCAAGTGAGAGCACTTGCCACGTTGGCATGGCAGTCGAAGACTGCCCGCGCAGACACTGCAGTGGCAGATCTGGGACACATTTACAGGGCTACTCTTGTGGATGGCCCAACCGGTGCTGCAAGCCCACTAGTAGCATTTGATCTACATGCCCTGGGCACACACAGTCCCCTTTACTAGGGATTTAACAGTAAATCAGATATGCCAATCATGGAAAACTTATCAGAATCACAATTTACACTGAAAGAATATGCACTTTAGCAGTGGCAAAGTGGCCAGAGTCCTTAAGCCAACAAACCATTGGACAAAAACAGGAGGGAAAAAAGTCTGGGTATTAACCGCTAAAATGCTAGGTCTACCACTTAACATGGCATGGGTAGGTCATAACAGGAGCTTCCATCACAGAAAACTCCTTAGTGGCATTTAAGCTCCCTCGAGGTTGTTTTTCTCAGTACAAAATACAACTGACAATACGTAAAAGGTGCAACCAAATTTCCCCTTCCTTTGTGCTGTGATTGTCTTCTGACAAGAGGCTTAAGATTGAGTGATTGCACCTTCCATTGGAAGACTTTGATTAAACGTGAATTTTGGCCAAAATACATTCAGGTGCTACTTATGGTGGTGTAGTATTGGGCATCATAATGCAGGGAATCAATACTTCTCTTATCTCATACTGTTAGTTAGTTCTACTATGTAGCTGTGGTCCATGCTACTGTGTCTCACCCATATTAGCTGCTGTCACAGACTTTCAAATCATTTGCTTATTAGGTCAGGCTCTAGGCAGAACTATAGGAAATTAAAAGCTAAGAGGACACCAGCAAGGAGACCCTCTTCATGGATAATATTCAACGTCACTTTTTAACCTTAAACAGTCCCATCTATGATCAAAGGACTAGGATCTATAGAATGTTCGTTCATTTTAAAGTCGCATCCAACACACAATTATTGGTGGAAGCAATGCTTGCAATAAGTCTATTAAGGAAACCATGGTGCACATTACTCTTCTGATGTGGCTGAAATAATTAGTGTTTCAGTTTTGTAAACCAGCTTAACACGGTACACGCATCCAGCTACCCCCAGCGGTTTTGCAAATGTTAGGGGAGATAGAAAAACAACCCATATCCTAGAAGAACCTTGTCAATTAAGGTGAATATCGCCCACCACCATTTTTACTTAGTTATGGTCCAACCAGCTACAGCCTGACCACAGTTAGATAAATTACAAGATGAAGTTAATATATAAATGTGGTGCAACAAGGTCAAATCTATGGCGTAGCTAGCGGTTTTGCCGCCCGGGGCGGTCCCGCAGTTTCCACCCATTGATGGACGTGCATGCAGGCAAGCGTTTGGGAGGGAGGTATGCTAGTGAAGTGAAGAGGTGAAGTGAAAGGGTGAAGTGCCGCCATGCGTGGCGTGGCTCTAAAAAAACAGTTCTGCCCCGGGCGCATCGCCCACACCTCCCCCGATATGCCACTGGGTAAACTAATGGTTCTACCCATGAAGCTGGTGCGATATATGTTTTAATTTGGCTGTCCTTTCCCCAGCAGCTATTGTCAGACCACCCGCCTATCTTGGAGCCCCATAATGAAAGGCGCGACAGCGATTTAGTTTTTGATGGGACAACAGGACTGACATTTCAGGGATTGGACTGAGGAATTTAATGTGTTTCGACAACAAAGCTAGGCCATCTCAAGTGCATGAAACTAAGGAGGGCCTGCATCCTGCTAGCATAAACTAATCTAATTTGATGAATATTATAGATCAATTGCTCTTGGAATGTGATTGGCAAAAATGGTTGGGGTCTACTGGTAGATTATTGTAATAGATTTTTTTACAAGTGTCAACCTCCCGAACCTAAATGGATGCACCCTGGGGGACAAGCGTGGGCACAGTAACTTATCCACCCTCAATTTTTTCATGCCTCGATTTATCCTTTTGTTGAGGGTGAAAACTTGAGGACAAAAAGATAATTTGTAATAAACAATTGTGTAGAGAGTGATTGGCATCTCCCAGCTGTAGATGTTTGCAAGTTTTTTTGTCTCTGGCTACATTCTATAATGATGGTCGGTCTATTTCTTAGTGACACTGGTATGAAAATAGGGTTTGGCACTTTGATCTAATGAAGCAAGGTCAAGCTACTGACTATATACTGGGATGAGGTGATATTAGAATACTGTAATCTAATCTCCTGCTTAATAGAACCTATTGTAACTATCATATGCATGTTAAGTTTAGCATATGGGTGGTAACTTTCACAGAATAACACTAACTTGCAAAAATCAGCCCATATTGCTTTAGTAATTAAACTTGAACTCTACGCAGGGTCGTAATAATAAAGTTAAGGGGGATTTCTGGTAAAGATGTATGCTTTTCCCCATGGCTAATAAGCAAGCACAATGCAAACTTTGCCAGCAATCAAAAAAGTGATACCATCCATGAAGAAAGCTTGCAGATAAGGCTTATTGCAAAATAATGTTAAATCGTGGCAAGTGGCAATACAGAGAGCTTCTGAAAAATAGTTACACTGCTGGTTCTACACGAAACAGCTTGCCTGCAAATATTGACGCCCGCCTTATGGAAAACGTGCATTTTGGCTGTGTAGCAACAAGTCACAAAATGATAATGAAAATTGGAACTCCATGAATTGTCCAGACAAACAAAACACTGATGTCACAGTTATTCGCATACAGAAGTAACCACGTATGGCTTCTTAAAACAATTCCTGGGCAGTTGAGTTGAATCTGATGGTTTGGCTAGTGCTGTTTTAAAGCGAAATCACTGATGGTGGTTGTTAGATCTGGCATCCTTGGCGTAGTTTTCCCTAACTGTTTGCCTTCTGACCTATTACTTTTGCTAATTGTTGAACTCTGTGCACTTTTTCACACCTGGCCAGTGTGAAGGTGCATGTGCTCTGCATCTAAAATGTAATAACAATTGGTTTACCCCTGATTGGCATAATGCTACTGGTGGGCCTGCAGCACTGATTGTGCCACCCACATATGTAGCCCTTTAAACATGTCTTAGGCCTGCCACTGCAGAGCCTGTATGTGTGGTTTTAAACTGCCATGTTGACCTGGCAAGTTAACCTACTTGCCAGTTTCAAAGCTTCATTTTTCTTACACATACGTCACTCCAAGAGTAGGGCCGGGACAGCCCAAGGGTACGGTGCAGTGTACTTAAAAGGTAGGATATTAGCCAATGCAACTCCTGCCGTGCGAGGGTCCCGAGCTCCAGGGGGCCCCCTCCGGCACTGTGCATGGGAGGCGGGCCTCAGGGAGCTCCTGACGGGGTCTGTGGGATGGGGGAAGGGGCCCTCCCGCTACTTTGCAGTAGACCCCATATGTCCTGGTAGTGAAATACTCTTAAATTTGTGCTTCACTACTGCAAGGCCTATCTCTCTCATAGGATAAATTTGAAGTTACCCTGTAACATTTTATAAGTGTAGCTTCCAATTTGGGAAAAGATAGGAAAAACAAATATGGTGTCTCTGCCACTTTTAGAAAGTTTTGGAACAACTAGAGTGGTTCAGGAAATTATCACATAAGCAACGACTACTAATGTTGTATCATAAATAAAACACAATTAAATTTGAAGACAACAGACATAGGGAATTACGAAAAAAAACATACAAGCGTACCCAGAACAATTGGTCAAAAACATATATTATCACTGATATATATTTTTTTTTAAAGGAACAGTTATACAAAAATAGAAATGTACTGTGCAAGGGGTGCTCACTGGGTTGCGCAGCAAACGTGACTGAAAACACAATTTACAGTGTAAACAAAGGAAAAATGGCAGAGGAAAAGATTAAACAAAACAAGTCCAACGGATAACAGGAACAAAAATGCAATATATGCTTTCTCGTTCATTTGTGCCAAAGGAAGGTGTCGACTGCGTTTTGACCTATTCAATTCATGAGGTCATCATCAGGGCTGCCAATCAATAGAATGTGTACCATCTATATCCCCCTGTAGTGAGCCAGGACAGGGAAAGGCAGGGTATTGTGCACTAAAAATACCTTTCTTTGATGTTTCCCAACTTCAAAGACAAAAGTGGGTATAAGTACTGGACCTCTTACACCATGTACTCCGAACACTGCTGGAACTAAGGACATTATGCCAGTAAGAAGAGCTGCTGTGCTGTAGGGGGGACTGCTACTTTGCTAACTGCTTTGCTCTTTGGCCTGCTGATTGCTGTACTGTAGGAGAGACTGGCACTCTTCCACCTGCTTTGCTGTGTTGGCCTGCTGCTTCTTCCTGAAAGTGAGAAGGACTGGACCTGCTCTCTACATCAGGTAGACTTCTGTTTCTCCAAGGGCTTGTTGGCTTGCCTCCTATTGCTGAACTATGAAGGTTATGAAAGACTTCACCTTTGAACTTCATCCCAGCACCTGGACGTTACTTGCTGTATGTCTTGCTCTGCCAAGTGTTGCCAATCCAATCTAGGGCCCTTGGAAGTAAGTTTAAAGTGTTGCATCAGCCAGATCCTGTGATTCGACATCTCTGTGCTGATCGGACACCGATGTATCGGTTGCTGCTACATTGGGATCAACGCATCACCACTGCTGCAAGGTTTGGATCCTTCATACTGAACACATCATTGCTGCAGCGCCTCTGGAATCACCACTTCAGGGATATCAACACATCATCTCCAACGTGGATTAACCTGGTGAGAGAGAAAGATAGAGAGATTGATTTTACACATTGCCAGGCTACCAGAGGGCGAAACCATGCTGAGTGTTTTACAACTGCTTGATAGCTCATAATTTGATCAGGGGATTAAATGTATAGTTTCAGGACCTACTCTATACACTGGAAATGCCCTGTACTAAGAGGGCATCATAGTTGGCTAACTTTCCAATAAAGTTTGGTTAAAAAATGCTCCACTATTTCATACATCTATAGATTTCAAGTAACCGGGCTTTATTGTGGGTATACTGATGTATCTATTTAAGGGTGTTCATAACTGTAGGCAGTTATTTGGTTGGGGGTCTAATGTTCATGGTAGAAAGGCTATGACTAAAAGATAAGGCATGTAGTCATTTGATGCAGTGCTCCATGTTTTCACATTCTTTCTCAATCGGCTGGTTTATATTAGGCACCTCATGAGGTAGGTGGCTGCCAGCCCTTTTTATACCAGCAGTCCCACATTGATAAACTGCGCTAATATTGTTTTTCAACATTGTGATGGGGATAGCTAATTATTTTCCCTCAAATGAACTCAAAATCAATAAGACTAAGACCAAGATTATGGTCTTTGTCAAGCAGACATTCACTTAAAATTTGGTCTGAGGGGTTTCTTTTAAACACAAGTTAATAAGTAGTCTTCTTTTGTATCTTAATGGAAGCAGCGCTTGGCGGGTCCTCTTAATTAATGCCTAGATAACTCTGGCAAAAAACATAATGTGCTTTCATTTATTTTCACTGTAGCTTTTGGGGAGGGCTGTCTATGTATCCTATGGTTACTACATATAATTTTGGAATTTCACCTTAATGTATAAAGCCCCATTGTGTTCGTTCAAGAAGATCTGGAACTATGACGCTGTTTCTCAGGGAAGTGCTTATCCTTGGCAATCCTACTGCCATGCAGTGTTTTTAAACTGGAGTTGTGGGCTCGTACCACCATCATGCAGATCTTCCAGCCTGTTGTACTTACTCTTGGTGTAAGATGTGATCAATGCCAAAGGTGATTGTCTTCTTGAACAGCTGCAAAATGATAATAGATCGGAGTACATTGCCAATAAGCCTGTCAAAACAATTGTGCTTTGTGTGCTAGCCAAAACGCCTATAGCAAAGTCTTTTTACAGGCTTGCTGTAAATCTCATTAGAAAGCTGATCAGCACCCCTCTTTTGGCTAGATTTTATTATTGGTGTTTGGACTCTGAACACTAGGGTGCTGCCTTCCAGCACCGAGTGTATGTGTTCTGATCCTTAAAAACATCCAATTTTGGCTAATATGATTGGCAAACTTAACTTACTTATAAGTCACTTGGAGATGTAACACTGCATACCCAGAGCCTGTAAGTTTAATTTCACTAATGGACTGATTCGGTCTCCCCACTGAGGATTTTCAACTTTCATTTTAGAGACTAAGGGGCTGATTACGATGCTGGGCGGAGCGCCACCGCCGTCCCGGTGGTGGCGATCCGCCCGGCATGGTAACATGAATTACCCGCATCCATATTAAGATGGCCGTGGGTATCGCGGCAGACAGGAAGTCCGTCTGGAGCTTTTCCGCCAGTCGGCAATCGTTACAATTGCCGACCCGTCAGAGCTGTGTCACATATATGGTGGCGGTGCCTAGCAGGCACCGCCATGCATATTATGGTGTTCGTTTTTAAAGGCCTTTCCATGGCAGCATCGGAAAGGCGGGGACTTGCCTAGGGTCCCGTTGCTGGCCCCGAAGGTGGGAGGGTGCACTTGGGGGGTACCTATGGTACCCCCCTGCATGTCCATGCACAAGGTGGCAGGGACAGCGCAGTGCCTGCCACGTTGTGCATGGAAATGCACAACATGGCATTTAACCATTGCTGCAGTTGCTGCAGCCAGCAGCACCCGCCGCAATGTTGAATCGCCAGATGCGTCAGCCGCTGTGGCGGTCTCATAATAATTAGGGTGGCAGGATCGTCGCATGGCAGGCAGGCGGTCTCATTACCGTTAGGGTGGCGGCGGACTAAAGTCTTCCCGCCATCCTAATGAGCCCCTAAGTCTGAAGGTAAAACTTTCCACCGGACCTAACCTGGTCCTGTATCCGACTCGCACTCCATTGTTTTTGGCCTTAAATTTGACTATGACCTTGTTGGTCTAGTGCGACCAGATACCCGTAGTTGACGCTTTGCACTTTTTGTCGCTAGAAATAGCTTGAACTTTGAAAAAGCATATTCCTGGCTTCCTGCATCTGATGTTTGTTATTTTGGTGTCTGTTTGCTCATTATATTTTAATATATTTTTTACATTGGACTGTGGTTTTTATTTTGTTTTGCACTTTTTAACTCTTTTGGTACTGATGCATGCTTTACTCATTCCTCCTAAGTGAAGTCAAGTCAAGTCAGGAGATTTGTATAGCGCGCTACATACCCATAGGGTCTCAAGGCGCTTGATGAAGGGTGGGGAATTACATGTCGAATATCCAAGTTTTAAGTTGCTTTCTGAATGCTAGGTGGTTCTGAGTAAGGCGAAGGTTAGTGGGAAGTGAGTTCCAGGTTTTAGCTGCCAGGTAGGAGAAGGATCTACCTCCCATGGTGGTTTTGTTGATGCGAGGTACAGTGGCAAGGGCTTGGTTGGAGGATCGTAGCTGACTGGAGGGGGTGTAGAAGGACAGTCGTGTGGTGAGGCATTCGGGTCCAAGTTCGTAAAGTGCTTTGTGTGCGTGGGTTAGGAGGCGGAAAGTAATCCTCTTATTTACGGGGAGCCAGTGGAGGTTTTTCAGGTGACCAGAGATGTGTTCTTTACGCGGGATGTCTAGTATGAGCCTGGCTGAAGCGTTCTGGATGCGTTGGAGTTTTTTCTGGAGTTTTGCGGTGGTACCGGCGTATAGGGTGTTTCCGTAGTCCAGGCGGCTCGTGACCAGTGCGTGGGTGACCGTTTTTCTAGTTTCGGTGGGGATCCAGCAAAATGTTTTTTTGAGCATGCGAAGAATGTTGAAGAAAGATGATGAAACGGCGTTGACTTGTCTGGTCATCGAGAGAGAGGAGTCCAGGATGACGCCCAGGTTCCGTGCGTGGTCCGTCGGGATGGGTGCTTTTCCAAGGGCCTCTGGCCACCAAGAGTCATCCCAGGCGGAGGGGGAGGTGCCTAAGATGAGGACTTCTGTTTTGTCTGAGTTCAGTTTCAGACGGCTGTGCTTCATCCACTCGGCTACTTCTTTCATTCCTTCGTGTAAGTTGGTTTTGGCGGTGTTAGGGTCTTTGGTGAGTGAGAGGATCAGTTGAGTTTCGTCAGCGTAGGAGATGATGTTGAGATTGTGTTGGCGAGCGATGGTCGCAAGGGGGCTCATGTATACGTTGAAGAGGGTGGGGCTGAGTGACGATCCTTGTGGCACGCGGCAGATGACTTCAGTGGCCTCTGACTTGAATGGTGGGAGGCGGACTCTCTGGGTTCTTCCGGTGAGGAACGAGGTGATCCATTCCAGTGCTTTTCCTTGGATACCGATGTTTCTGAGGCGCTGTAGAAGGGTGTTGTGGCAGACTGTGTCGAAGGCTGCGGAGAGGTCGAGGAGGATGAGGGCGACTGTGTCTCCATTGTCCAGAAGAGTTCGAATGTCGTCTGTTGCGGCGATGAGGGCGGTCTCCGTGCTGTGTTTGGCTCGGAAGCCGGACTGTGAGGAGTCGAGGGATTTGTTGGTTTCGAGGAAGGCGGCGAGCTGGTTGTTGACGGCTTTCTCAATGACTTTGGCCGGGAATGGAAGAAGCGAGATGGGGCGGTAGTTTTTGAGTTCGGTGGGGTCAGCAGTGGGTTTTTTCAGAAGGGCACTGAGTTCTGCGTGTTTCCAGCTTTCAGGGAAGGTGGCGGTGTTGAGGGAGCAGTTGATGACATCTCGGAGGTGTGGTGCTATGATGGAGTCTGCTTTGTTGAAGATGTGGTGAGGGCATGGGTCAGTTGGGGATCCTGAGTGGATGGAGTTCATCAGGCGGATGGTGTCCTCAGTGGAGATTGGGTTCCAGTCGTTTAGGATGTTCAAGGGCGGTGAAGGACCTGCAGAAGGTTGGGTGGGTTGGTCTCTGGGTCGGTTGTCGAAGCTGTTGTGGATGTCTGCGATTTTGTTGTAGAAGAAGGAAGCTAGGGAGTCGCAGAGGGCTTGGGAGGGGTGATGTCGTTGGAGTTGGCTGATGGGTTGGTAAATTCTTTGACCATGTTAAATAAGTTCGAGGCATGTGGGCTGCTAAATTCACATCTAGTTTATAGATCGCCGCCTAGTGTTGGGTCCGGATGATTGCACATTGTTGTCCTGGAAGAGTCTTCGAAGTATCACGAGATAGGTGGCTCCTCCCCTGGACTACAGTGCGCATGGGCATCGACTCCATCCCCAGATTGTTTTTTTTCCGCCATTTGGTTCGGATGTGATTTCGACGCCTCCTGTTCGGAATCGATATAAAACAGTTTTAAGGCCAAAAGGCTTTTAGTCACTCGTCGGTATTGTTCACGTTCGGTCTCGTGTTCATTCCTACTCTTCAAGTGGGTTTTCGTGGAGTCGGTGACTCTTCGATCATCGAGGCCCTGTCGACGCAGCAAGACCCCGACGATACTGCGATGGAACGGAATCCGTTCAAGTTCTGCCCCGTGTGTGGTTCCAAGTACCCACACATCGACGTGCACCCCGTGTGCAACAAGTGTCTTTCGCCGGACCACGACGAGGCCAACTGTATGGCCTGTTCCCGATTCCGATCGAAGAAGACCATCAAGTCTCGGCGCGTGGCACGTCTTGAGGCCCACCGATCGGCTCCGGCGCCAGAGGACATCTTTGGAGACCCTGATGCAGAGGAGCAGGAGCTTAATCTGCAGATTTCGCCGGCATCGGCGGAGGTCGAGGCCGACTACGGAAAGGAAGTCGGGTACCACGTCCTCGGAGAAAACATCGAGGAGGTAGGGGACGACGAAGAACCGTTTGGGGCCGTGGAAGATAGCTCGGAGGATGAGCTATGCCCCGAAAAGACTTTTATTCCGGCTCCGGTCACGGGATCGCCTCAAGGCCTTACCCACGACCATATGCCTCGTCCCTCCGCCCCGCCTGTCGGCCCGGCTACGGACGCCCCTACGGGACCGTTGTTACCGAAACTGAAACCGAAAGTGGTGGACACCTCTACGGAGCCTCCATCGAAGAAACCAAAACCGAAAGTGAAACCTTCCGGACCGGTCACGCCCAAGGGGGACGATGCTTCATCGACACAAAAGACGGCGGCTGCGTCATCGGCGCCGTCGTCTTCGCACGCCTCCAAGCCGCGAAAGACTGTGGATGCGGCTAAGGGCCCTAAGGTGTCTGTGCCCTCGGGCTCGGGAAGGGCCTCGGTGTGGACTACTGTCAAGCGGGCCGCGTCGGCGACGTTGGAGGCCCCAGTGCCGAAGAAGTCGATGGCCGACCCGAAGACCTCGGGTGGCGCTGGGGACGGTTTGACAACTCCCAAGCCCAAGAAGGTGTCGACCGCGCTCCAGTCTTCGCCGGGGGGCGGATCGAGGGCGTCAGTCGGATCGACGAAGCCGTCCGCTTCCTTTACGAAGCAGGTGCAGGACTCCCTCAAGCGGATTCGTAGTAGGGAGTCGGTGTCGACCCCGGGAGCCCCCTCTGAATCTACTCCGGTGGTGTCGAAGAAGCAGGCCTAGATGCCGATTCACTTCACCCTGCCTCCGAAGGTGGTGCCTAAGGCTTTTGCGCCCAGGTCGGTGTCCGCGGACTCGATGGAAGGCGGGCACACTCAACTGAGTGGCGATTCGGGTCGACGGGCTCCCTCTGATGACGAGTCGGAGCTTTACATCGATGCCGACACGGGGAGGTTGACGCTCAAGAAGAGGAAGATCACTTCTCAGCCTCTGGAGCCGTTTGTGATCCCATTAAAGAAGAAGAAGCCGCTCTCGGGGTCTCCTCAACTGGTGGAGCCTCTTTACCAACCAGTCGCGAGCCCGGAGCCTTCACCCACTGGTTCAGATGTTGCAGAGGGTGAGCAGGAGGAACAGTATACCTTTCCTGAAGGCAATGACCCTGATGAACTGCGAGACTCCTGGGGGCCATCTGGGGATCAGGGGGACGACCAGAATATCCCTGACCCGCAAGCCTATGGGCCTAAGACTTCTCCCACAGAGGATTCAACGGCGTTCAATGCCCTGATTGAAAGGGCTGCTGCTAATCACAGTGTACCTATGCATGCAGACCCAGTAGAGGTGGACTTCCTGTTCGACACTTTCTCTACTGCCGAAAAGTCTGTCAAGATTCTCCCTATGCTTAAGGGTATGCTGAAACATGCCACTGACATTTTCAATTTACAAAAGGGGGTGGTGATGAACAGAGTGTCTGAATTGAGCAGACCACTCTTACCCAGTCCAAAGATCAGGGCTTGATCCATCACCGTTATTTATCTCACTGCCCCATCCCAGCTCAGAACCTGGCTATATGCAAATCAGTCTGTCCCTGGCCCAGAACATCATGGGAACAGGGCAGACTAAACTACCAAGCCAATTCTTTACCAGAAAGGAGACAAGCTACCGGGGACCGGTTTCTGGCATTTCAGCCTCTTCGGCCCGGCTTGCTTGAATCCTGATGGAGCAGTGAGAAAGGGACTCATGTCTGAGTATACCCTGCCACACCTATAGTGGCCAAAATCGATTTACAAAAGGGGGTGGTGATGAACAGAGTGTCTGAATTGAGCAGACCACTCTTACCCAGTCCAAAGATCAGGGCTTGATCCATCACCGTTATTTATCTCACTGCCCCATCCCAGCTCAGAACCTGGCTATATGCAAATCAGTCTGTCCCTGGCCCAGAACATCATGGGAACAGGGCAGACTAAACTACCAAGCCAATTCTTTACCAGAAAGGAGACAAGCTACCGGGGACCGGTTTCTGGCATTTCAGCCTCTTCGGCCCGGCTTGCTTGAATCCTGATGGAGCAGTGAGAAAGGGACTCATGTCTGAGTATACCCTGCCACACCTATAGTGGCCAAGGACACTACTAGGGCACGAGTGGTGAACCCTAGGATTGAGAAGAAGTACAGGCCGGCACCTGGGGACCCTGCTTTCATTCGGGGCCAGTTGCCTCTGGACTCTTTGGTGGTCTCCAATGCTCGCAAGAGGGCGAACTCTCAGACGGCGGGTGAAGCTCCTCCCCCAGACAAAGAGTCTAAAGTGCTAGAGGCATCGGGAAAAAGGGTGGCAGCGCAGGCAGCCAACATATGGCGCATCTCCAACACACAGGCCCTGTTGGCCAGATACGACAGGGCACACTACGACACATTAGAGCAGCTTCTGCAACACCTCCCTGATGAGTTCAAAGAGGGCGCGGAGATGCTCATCCAGGAGGGCAAGCTCATCTCCAACGCTGCTATTAAGTGTGCACTGGACGTTGCTGATACCGCGGCAAGGTCCATCAGCACTAGTGTGATGCTGAGACGCCAGGCCTGGCTCCGCATCTCTGGTTTCAAGCCTGACATACAAACAACTATCCTTAACCAGCCTGTCAATCCGGACAGTCTGTTTGGACCAGAGGTGGACTCCACTCTTGAGAAGATTAAGAAGGATACTGAGACGGCGAAATCCATGGGTGCGCTTCAGTCTCAGCCATTTCGGAGCAGCACTTTTCGTCGCTCAGGCAATCGGGGTGTTGCCAGAGGACACTTGGCACAGCAGACGCAATTTACCAGGGGTGGTGCACAATCCTCGTACTCACCGCAAAAGAGAGGTGGTTACAGAGGGAACAACTCCAAGGGCAGAGGCAGAGGCAACAACAGCGGCCGTTCCTCTGCCGCTAACAAACAGTGACTCCCTGTCACTGCCCCCCGACCATCTGACACCTGTCTGGGGGAGACTCCAGCAGTTCCTGCCCGTCTGGAAGTCCATCACCACAGACAGGTGGGTGCGGCAACTTATCCAATTCGGTTATTGTCTGGAGCTCACATCACCTCCTCCCAATATTCCCCCTAGACACCGTCCTATGTCGGCAGAGCACTTGCACTTATTGCAGCAGGAGGTTCTTGTTATGCTGCAAAAAGGCGCTATAGAGCTCGTGCCGGAAGAAGAACAAGGCACAGGGGTCTATTCCCTGTACTTCTTGGTACCAAAGAAGGACGGTTCGCTCAGGCCCATCCTCGACCTACGCCCGCTCAACATGTACATTCTTTCAGAACACTTCCACATGTTGACACTGCAGCAGGTCCTTCCACTGTTAGAACAGGGAGACTTCCTCGCGACCTTGGATCTCAAGGACGCTTACTTTCACATACCACTCCATCCATCCCACAAAAAATACCTCAGGTTCACCATTCAAAACAGGCATTACCAGTTCAAAGTACTGCCCTTCGGAGTGACCACTGCCCCCAGGGTGTTCACGAAGTGTCTGGCGACCGTGGCGGCGCATCTCAGGAGACAGAACATACATGTCTACCCATATCTGGACGACTGGCTGGTTCAGGCCAAGTCGGCTCAGCAGTGCGCCGCAGATATGTCCAGCACTATTCACCTTCTTCACAGTCTGGGGTTCTCGCTCAATTATCCAAAGTCGCACTTTCAGCCAGCCCTTGTGCGGCAGTACTTGGGCGCGACGATCAATACTCAGACTGCTACAGCTCAGCCGAATCCAGTGAGGATCAACAGCATCCAGTCACTGATTCAGAGGTTCAGACCACGACACTCGCTTCCGGCGAGAGTGTTTCTGCAGTTGATAGGCATGATGGCCTCCTGCATCTTCATTGTCCCGCACGCGAGGTTGCACATGCGTCCTCTCCAGGAGTGCTTGGCGCACCAGTGGACTCAGGCTCAAGGACAGTTGAAAGACCTAGTGTTGGTCACCGGTCGGGCATACAACTCTCTGCATTGGTGGACTCCACATAACCTTTGCAAGGGCCGACCGTTCCAAGAGCCTGTACCACAGATTATCCTGACGACGGACGCGTCTCTGCAGGGGTGGGGAGCGCATGTGCTCCATTACACGGTGCAGGGACTGTGGTCGGCACAACACAGGAGGATGCACATCAACTACTTGGAACTGATGGCAATCTTCATGGCACTGAAGTCCTTCAAGGTGCATCTGTGCAACAAGGTCGTGTTGATCCGGACGGACATGACTGCAATGTACTATATCCAGAAACAGGGAGGAACACACTCTCCGCAGCTGTCTCATCTGGCTCAGAGCATGTGGAAGTGGGCCATTCAGAGGAACATCTTCCTCATGGCGGAGCACCTCCCGGGCAAGGACAATCAGATGGCGGATCTGCTCAGCAGGCACAGCCACCAACTGCACGAGTGGGAGTTACATCCATCAGTACTCCACCCGTATTTCGAAGAGTGGGGTCATCCAGAGATAGACCTGTTCGCGATAAAGGAGAACGCAAAATGCCAAAGCTTCGCCGCCAGGTTCCCACACCCGCAGTCGCAGGGCAATGCGATATGGATGAACTGGTCAGGCAGATTTGCGTACGCTTTTCCCCCAGCCCCTCTCATACCGCTGGTGGCGAGAAAGCTGAAGCAGCACTCGATGACGCTCGTCCTGGTTGCTCCAACGTGGGCGCGCCAGCCGTGGTACACCACGTTTCTGGAGCACTCCGTGGTACCGCATCGAAGACTGCGCCTCACGCCCAGGCTCTTGACGCAGAACCATGGCGACATTCAGCATCCAGATCCGCAACAGCTCAACCTGGCGATCTGGCTCCTGAAGTCCTAGAGTTTGGCTATCTTGGTTTGCCCCCGGAATGCATGGACATTATCCGAGAAGCAAGAAAGCCCACTACCAGAGCTTGCTATGCAGCTAAATGGAAGCGGTTTGTCGTTTACTGTACAGAACATCATATCAACCCGCTGGATGCATCCATTCCTGATATTATTTGCTATTTGTTGCATCTTTACAAATGCAATTTGGCGTATGCTTCCATTCGGATACACTTATCCGCCATAGCGGCCTATCTCCAAAACAGGCAGCACCTCTCTGTTTTCAGGGTGCCTGCCATTAAGGCTTTCCTTGAGGGGCTGAAGCAGGTTATTCCCCCCAGGTCCCCACCGGCTCCTGTGTGGAACCTCAACGTGGTCCTCACCAGATTGATGGGACCGCCGTTTGAGCCCCTACATTCCTGTGAGATTCAGTTCCTGACATGGAAAGTCGCCTTTCTCATTGCCATCACGTCTCTACGGCGTGTTAGTGAGCTACAGGCGCTCACAATACAAGAGCCATTCATTCAGGTTCATCCTAATAGGGTGGTGCTGCGCACTAATCCTAAGTTTCTCCCTAAAGTGGTGTCACAGTTTCATGTCAATCAGACCATTGAACTGCCCACATTCTTTCAGAACCCTCAGACTGTGGCTGAAAGAATGCTTCACACGCTTGATGTCAAACGAGCGTTGATGTACTACATTGACAGGACCAAAGACTTTAGGAAAACACAACAATTGTTTGTTGCCTTCTCAGCTCAGCACAAAGGCAACCCCATTTCCAAGGCTGGAATTGCCAGGTGGATCGTTAAGTGTATACAGATTTGCTACCACAAGGCTAAGCGCACTTTGACGGTTCCCCCCAGGGCCCACTCAACGCGGAAGTTGGGGGCCTCCATGGCTTTCCTGGGTAATATCCCTTTGGAAGATATTTGTAGAGCAGCCACATGGATTACACCACATACGTTTACTAAACATTATTGTGTAGATGTACATTCCAAGCAGCAGGCAGCTGTAGGACAGGCTGTTCTTAGAACTCTTTTTCAAACTTCTGCAGCTGGCACGGGCGGCCGCCGTTAATGGAGGGACTGCTATGTATTCTATGCACTAGATGTGAATTTAGCAGCCCACATGCCTCGAACTGAATATGCTACTTACCAGTATGCATCTGTTCTTGGCATGTAGGGCTGCTAACATTCACATCGCCCGCCCTCCTCCCCGGCGCCCGTAGCGGCTGCAGAGCATTATTGCATTCAATCATTAGCATGGACATCATTTACACTATTTCACTCCATCTCTGACACAATGGCTAAAAACAATCTGGGGATGGAGTCGATGCCCATGCGCACTGTAGTCCAGGGGAGGAGCCACCTATCTCGTGATACTTCGAAGACTCTTCCAGGACAACAATGTGCAATCATCCGGACCCAACACTAGGCGGCGATCTATGCACTAGATGTGAATGTTAGCAGCCCTACATGCCAAGAACAGATGCATACTGGTAAGTAGCATATTCATTCCTTGCTGTTGTGGGCGTTGTTATCTAGTCGGTCTTTGAATGCGGCTTTCTTGGTAGATCGGATTAGTTGGTGGTGTATGCGGGTCTCAATGAAACAACTACCAAGGGTTGAACTGGGGTTTAAAGTACTGAGACCCAACTGGATCTGGTAAGGAATAGTGCCTTTATTATTTAAAGAAGACTGCCACCCACTTCAACTATTAATCCATATTTCACAGCCAGAAGAATAGCCCAGCTGCATAATGCAGAGAGGACTTTGTCTACTCACTTTAATGCTAAGATTGAGTCCCCCAGTCAGGGTTCATTTAGCTTTCATCCTTTAGTCCAGTGTTTCCCAAACTGGGGTCCGTGACACATTCCCTGGGGGTCTGTAGGCAACAGTTTTAAAACCACAGAAAAGTTTCTTGTATAATGAGCAGCTTTCCAGGAAACCATACAAGTGTCAAGATCATGCAAGTGATTAATGTACCTGCTGGTGAGGAGAGTTTTGTTCAGTGGCAGCTTTCACTTAACTAATGTAGCACAGAGGGTTAATGTGCCTACTGCAAAGAACGTGTAACATGCATTTTAAAACGCAGTATTTTATGTGCATAGGTTCGTAGTTACTGCTTTTGTCACAGAGATTCTTTCGTTACTGTGCACTTCACAAGTGACAATTGTAATGTAGCAGAGGGACCTATAAACTGTCATCAAAGAGCTGCTTGCAAACTGCATGGTACCAGTTAGTAACTTATGTTTTTCCCCAGTTATTCATTATCCTGATGCTGCTAAAAAGGTTTATTTGGGTGAAAATACATTTTTTATGTTAAAGTCAGTGCTAGCCACCGTGTTATGTTCTGAATCCTGAGTTTGTGCTTTTCCAGACCAAGCACTCTTTAAACATTTTATATACACACTGATTCACATGTATGAATCAATGTCTCTAAATGTGTGTGTGATGTAAAGTGCTCTGGTATCCTACAATGGTATGAGAGATGCTATAAAACAAATGAAATGCATGTGACAGAGGGGCTATTACTTCAATATTAAATACTAAGGGCCAGATATATGATCCGTTTTTATATGTGCGATCGGGTTCGTGAACCCGTTTGCGCATGCAAAAACCTATTGGGCCATGTGCATTGCCTATTTTGCGAGTTGCAATTTGTTTGCGACTCGCTAAATACGTTTTGCAACTTGCTATTTGGAAGGGGCATTTCCTTCCAAATAGCGAGTCTCAAAACCATGTACAAATGGTTTGCGGTCGCAAAACATTCGCAATTACCACCTACTTCAAGTAGATGGTAATGCATTTGCAAATGGGAAGGGGTCCTCAGGGGACCCTTTCCCCTTTGCAAATGCATGTAAAATTATTATTTAAGGGGAGGCAGTGGTCCCAGGGACCTCTGCCTGCCCTTAGAAAATTAAACAAAAATGTTTCATTTCATTTTTCTTTAAATGCATGGTAAATGGGCTGCATTTTCTGTTTAAAACTGCTTAAAAGCAGTCCCAGACATGGTGGCCTGCAAAGCCCAGCAGGCCACCATACCTGGGAGGGCTGGCATTCCCAATGGGCTCGCAAATTGCGAGAGGCTCAATAATATTAATGAACCTCGCAATTTGCGACCCCATTGGGAATCCCAAGCAGTGTTAAACACACTGTTGTACATTTCATTTAGCGACTCGCAATTTGCCACTGGCCATGTGTCGCCAATTGCGAGGCGCTAAATGAAATGGTCGTACATCTGGCCCAAAAATCCTTAGTACTTTGAGTAATTGTTTTGTATGCACACGTGTGTATTTTTTTCGAATTACGGTTTTAATATTTGAAATGTAACTCTCACAAATTGCTTGGGGGTCCCTGGCTTCAAAAGTTTGGGAACCACTGCTTTAGTCAATAAAATGAGTACCAATTTAATTGAGCAATAACGTCTGTGCCTACCTTTGAACATGTGGACCTATCCACAGATGTCTGCATGGCCCGTTAGAGTGCTTCTGGGGTGAATTGGCTGTGCCTTAATGGGCCACCTCTGCTTTCTACTTTCTTTGGCGTTAACCTTGATGGTATGCGAGGGGACCTCTGCAGTAGGTAGGATGGCCTCCCAGCAATCTTTTTTTGGATTCCCTGCATTTGGGGCTCCTCCCTCTAGAACTGCAGCCCTGCAACAGTTATGCAGCGGGAAGACACGGAAAGGCCTTTAAAGAAGATAGGGGTTCTCCTGATTAGTGATCATTGAGGAATGGTCATATCACTGCATGGGTGGGTCAAAACTATCTCTACCCAATCGTTGGTTGTCTGAGGTCCAGCTAGGAAGGAGTTGGCTACCTGTCTGTTACATGTCCTAGACCAGGGTGAGCTGCAGGAGATACTCAGACATCAGCGTTGCCACACTCCATTTCTCTCCACAGGTATTTAACACCGGAAGGAATGGGAACTGAGGATTGGGAGGAGGAAGACACGGTTGCAGACACACTTCGGATAGCAGCCTTATTCCACTCAATTTCTCCCCACAGGTCATCAGGGTGGGAAGTATTACAGGAGAGAACCTGGCACCTAGATCCTGCACACTCTCTTAAGAGTAAGGACGAGTGATCACTCCCTTAAACTCAGAGGAGAATATCCTCTACACAAAGACTGAGCTACATGATTACAAGAGGAGTAAGGCATTGCTCCCAATACCCCTATGAGGCAATAGGGGCTTCTAGTTACATTTTGAATAAAACTTTCCTGCACAGATTAAAGAATGTACGAGTAAATATTGTTGTGAATGGAAACCAATCCCATACACTGGTTTCTGAGACTACCTCAGGGCTAAGAAACCTAGACTAAGGTATGCAGCACTATATAAATAAAACGCATGGCAGCAGGTCAACACAGGTGGAGCAGCTCTGTCATCTTTGGAAGGCGGAATATGAATTTACCTAAATCTTGTAGCCCAAACGATCCTAAATGCTCCACGGTTTAATTACTGCAAGCCTCTTGGTGTCCAGAGAGGCTCACGGACGCGGCAGTCTTACCTTAACGAATGTGGGATATTAGGGAGACGCTTATACTCGCACACTAATTCGAGCAATTGAATATATGAAACTCGGAAAGACGGCAGTGTGATTACGAGTTATCAGACTGGAATTGGTCAGATCTCAGCCCCTCCACCCCCCTTCTACAGACCTACACACACCTATACACACACACACACACACACACACACACACACACACCCACACACCTACACACACACACACACACACACACACACACACACACACCTACACACACCTACACACACACCTACACACACACCTACACACCTACACACCTACACACACACCTACACACCTACCTACACACCTACACACCTACACACACACCTACACACCTACCTACACACACACACACACACTTTTTTAATCCTGACCAGGAAATCCTTGAATAAAAAATGAGAAGATATTCTTGAGCTACTTTTACCTTATTTCTGCACATTTAATCCCTGAAATCATTTGTTTGTACTGTCGAACCCCCAATCCCATCCACCACACACACTCCTATGCTCGAGCCCAGCATTGGTCAGCACAGGGATGTTGTTAGCAAGCCCAGTGATGAAGCATGCCACAATCTGTGGGTGAGGGCATTTTTAACAAACTGTGTTTGCGCCACATTCCTCATTTTGTTATTCAAAGACAGGTGTCTCTCAAAGATATTCAGCAGTCACAGGTGTGGATTGTTCCGATTTATGGTGGCCTCACTGGAAATCGAGGCATGGCTCTCTCTGCCTCATGATTGTTTTAATTAGAGCTTTAAGCAACATTTTTGAAGAGGGCTGTGGTAAGCTTCAGCAGTATCTCTGAGCTAGGACAACTGGGATAGGAAGGAAAAATTGCTTTGTTAGAGTTTAGTGGGTCTGATCCCCATTAAATTAAAATGTCGCATCTGGAATTTGTGTTGTGGTTGATGTCATGTGATTCTTTCAGAAAAACTGAACAGCTGGCACAGAAATTTGAAAAAGGAATTGGAAAACAATTGCAAGAGCATCTGATTGCGGAAGACAAAAAGAATAAGCACACAAGCTACATCTCAGGTAAAAAAAAATACATACATATTTTAGCTAAAATAAACACTGAGTGATTGTTTAAGAATGTAGCACGAGTGGGCATTTTGATGTGTGTCAGTTTCTGTTTCGGGTGTTCATATGTATCTGACCGTGAATATTAATTTTAAGCTGTAGATAAAGTATGTTTTTTCCAGAGTGCCTCACCAAAAGGAATTATAACATGCGCCAATCATCTAATGCAAAATGGTATCAATCAATCAATTAATATATTTCGGGCCTTAACCCTCGAAAACAGTTAAATAGTACATACATCAACTCGGGTACCTCCAGAAAAAATCTGCAAAATATTATATTTGGATTTTAATCAGAAAAGAGAGCACTTATATGATTAATGCTAGAGTATGCCCTAATTGAGTGCCATTTAGATCACAATCAGGGTCACAGTCTGGAGTAGTTCGAGCAGTAGTCTGTGAACAAAGGATTTATTTAATATACAGATAACAGGCCCGTATGTGCGCCTAAAGAGGAGGGAGCAAACAATCATGTTTCTTTGGTCTGTGCAAATAAAGCAGTAAAGAATGATTAAAAGGTGTGCGGATTACGTGCAAATACGAGATTCACGAGGGACTGAGACTGCATAATTTAAAATTGTTTTGATGGGGGATGGCTGGGACATTATCATCTAAAGCAGAGCATTTACCAATGTGGGATAAATAATTACTTGAATGAGTAACATAATAGATGAGAAGAAAATGTAATCAGACTTTTTTTTTTCTTTATTGATCTGCTGGTGGGGTCTATGCGATTGCTTGGTTTCGGTCACCGGATATATTAAAAGATCTCAGCAGCTCATTATGGCATGTTAGAAAAATCGGTAAAGGGTTACGTGTGGTTGATGATAAGTAAAGGCTTGAGCAGACGAGATTAAAACAGAAAACCTAAATCGTGAAGGGTTAATCTGGTAGTATAACTTCTGCTTTCCCAAACTTCCCTATGCATTTTGTGATATACTGCATAAGAAATTAGTGGTCACATCACTCAGTTTTTTAGCTTGTGCAGAAGAACTATGTAAGGAGCCTGTACAATGTCCTTACCCTTGCACACGGTAAACTTTCCGTCAAGGTTTTTGTCTCACTGTGAGTTTATCCATTTGGTTACCGAATTACAATATAGTTTTTCACTGTAATTTAGACATTATTACTTTTGTCTTCCTTAACGATTTACATAATGTAGTTCTACACTTGTCTAAACCTTCTAAATTCATCTGAATTCACCATCAAGTTTTTACGTTGATTGTTTACGTTGAGATTTTAAAGGGTGAGTAAATGAGAAGAGATTATTGTGCTAATTGGAAGACAGATAACCTTTACCTGTCGACGAAGATCTTCATTTGGGCAGGTGCCTTTGCAGGATGTTACACTTCATTCGAGTGGTCACTTTGAGTGGTCAGGGCCACTGGAAATATGCAACTATGGAGGGTCAAATAATGTGGCTGGTTTGAGTAAATTATGCAGCAAGAAAAGGCTAATTATGCTGCATTATTCGGGCACATTTTTTGATGGTATTACTTGATTACTTTGACAATTTTAAACTTGCACCTTTAAGTGCCAGTTTAACACACCGATACAGCAATAAGAAAGGTAACCAGTTCAACTTTTGCAAAGGGCCTTTGATTGTGCGGTAGCAAGGGTCACTGCATTTTTAGTAACCTGTTCGAACCTATTTAGCTCAAAACTATTTTTTTGTTAAAAACTGCAAATTATGCAGCTGATTGTGTGGCAAATGCGGCAGATTTATAATTCTGCGTAAAACGCTGCTGCCAAATTGTAGGTGGTTTTCCCAGGATGAGTACCTCAGTCTTCCCAGCATGAAGCTTCAAGCAGCTCAGGCTCATCCATTCGGCCACCTCTGATAGACCGGTATGGAGTGGCGATATGCATGGCATACTGATTCTATTCAAACACTGGTGTTAGTGTAGTCCCTCTGGAATCACCAACGTGGCACACTCATCAAACCATACAGTTATACAATCATTCGCCTTATAAATCATAACAGGGAATCGCAGTAGGAGTGTCACGTTGGTGATTCTAACAGTCCCACCGGACAATTTAGGACCACATTACATTCAAGCTGCACATTCGGTGTTAATTGCACTTTCCTATCAATTGTTTCAGAATTAAGGTTGTAATTAATCTTATTGGGTATATGTCCTGCACCCTGACTACAGGACATATGCACTACTGAAAGACATGTTGCATATAAGGTGAACTTGGCAACAGTATTTCCTTCACTGCCGCACCACAAATCTGCACTCCGCCATTGGGCAGTTATTCTGTTCACAGAAATTTGTTTTGGTAGATGAAAGTTATGGCAATTTAGAGTAAACACAATTCTACAACAGAACACTTGTGGCTGAATTCTGATTAGCAGGCCTTCAGCCACTGCAGATGTCAACTTTGATTTTCGTGATGCTTTATGTTAAGGTCTTCACGATATTTCTGTTGTAAATGTTGCAAAACAAATCAGTCAAATTGTTCATGGGTTTCAGATACAGGTTAGGAATGTCACATTTAAAGGAATCCACACAGTACAGATATTATTTCTGGCATAACATTTTGCAATCTGTTCATATTCCAGCATCCTACTGACCTGAATTCTGGCCAATATAAACATGCACGCATCAATCTCTGACCAAAACAACTCGCTCTATTTCTCATACTCTCCTGCATTGTGTCTATCTTTGTTATGATTTTCTTTAACTATCATATTTAAAGTAGAAGTGGGAAAGTCGGTGTTTTTCCCACTAATCCATCTCCTCTTTATGTCAACCCCCGTAAACTCCTAGAATCACTTCCATTAATTTAGTTGTGGGAAACCCGCCCTTAAAGTTAACCACTTGGGGCATCATTACGAAAGTCCACCCGCCACCTTAACGATATACAGGACAGACCGCCGGAGGTGTGGCGGTCCTGATGTGCTCATTAGGATGCGACCGCCACCCTGGTGGTCGCATCCCACATATTGAGCCTTGTGGGGGGCAGTGCTTCAAGCAGCACCCGTCACAATGTCCAAAATGCACTGCGCGGTGCCTGCCACCTTGTTCATGACAATGTTGGGGGGTACCATAGATACCCCCCCTTAGTGCAGCCCCTCAACCCCCCGGGCAGCCCGCAATGGGCCCCCAGAGTGAACACCTCCTGCCTTTCCATGGCGAAGTCTCCGCCATGGAAAAGCTTTGCAAATGGCACATCCTGATATGGAGGGCCTTTTCCGCCGGGTTGCCAAGACAACCGGCGGAAAAGCGGCAGATGGTCTTTCTGTCCGCCGCGGTGCCCCCCGCCATACTAATATGGCGGGGGGAGTACAAGGGACATTTGGCGGGCGGATCACCACCGCTCGCCTGGCGGTGGCGATCCGCCCGCAATCGTAATGGGCCCCATGGTGTGATGTGTGAGATTCTGTCTTTGGCATGAGTCTAAGGCTGCTTTACAACAACATTCTGTTATCCCCCAGATCCTCTCCTTTCATTAACCCCATCACTGTTGGGCTAATTCCCCCGCGACGCGGGGGAGAGGGGGCCACGTGCGGCGCCGCGTTGCTCGTGACAAGCTCAGCTCGTCACGCAGCACGGTGGCGCTGTGCGGATGACGAGCTGAGCTTGTCATGACCACGCCCGTTTTTCGGTATGATCAGCACAGCTGAGGAATTAGCCTCGTGTGTGAACGTCGCGCATGTCATGACGAGCTCAGCTCGTCTTCAGCACAGCACAGCGCAACTGTGCCTCATGACGAGCACGCAAGAGGTTAAAGTAATGAGTCTGAGGTACTGGTCTATGATGACAAACTTTTTTTTATACAAGAGAAGAAACGTGAAGGAGGATGTAAAGATGGTGGAGTGGGCAAGAAGACTGGAACAGTGAGTGAAGGAAATGAATCGGTGGTTTGTGGATCGGACATATTTTTGCGGTATATTTACCTATATTTAAGTATTATAAATCAACTTCAGTGAGAAATACCATACATTTCATCTCAGCGCTATGGCAAAACGCACCCACTTTGACTATGAAGCCCCGAAAATTGTTACCTCCAATCTTTATTTTTATGTTATGTTATAGTGCTCTCATACCAGTTTGGTGATGTCAGGTTTTCTCCTAATTTAAACAACTAGTGTAATTCCGAACTAATTTAGACGAATCTGAAGCTCAGCTGCTTCACCTGCCACAAAATCAAGTGTCAGAAATTCAGAAAATATTGCCTGCTAAACTGGGAGCAGATGTGATTACGTGTCTTGGAGTCAAACTAGCCCACTCCATCGCTAGAGTGGTAACCCCTAATTCTGCTCTTTTAGGGAAATTAAAACATCTTTTAAGGTGGAATCTATACCACTTTTCCTGGCTTGGCAGGATGACTAGAATTAAAATGAATATTCTGCCAAGAATCTTATATTTGTTTCAAACCATACCCATAGCATTACCCAAAGGAACCCTCAATCAATTGCAGTCTCTAATCTCTAATTATACATGAGCAAAATAAACAAGCATTTACAATGCAATGGTCTCGGCATTATTAAAGGTAGAGCTATTGGCATTGCTCATGACTTTTTTTTTTAATCATAAATAAATGGCATTTTCATTTACATTGCCAATAGGTCATGCATTTGCGAGCGATTAAGCTATTGGCAATGTAAATGACAATGCCATTTATTTATGATTTAAAAAAAAAAAAAATCATGAGCAATGCCAATAGCTCTACCTTTAATAATGCCGAGACCATTGCATTGTAAATGCTTGTTTCTTTATACTGGGTTGTAATGACCCCCTTACTTTTTCATTTCACCTTTGCTCTTTTGTTCTGCTTTTTTGATCTTTCAGTCGTATATATTTGGGGTTTCGGCAGATTATCTTTAGGCTGTACTTGAGCTGAACTTGTGCTGGAAACAGCCACCTCCAGCAATAGACCATGTGTGTCTTCTCTTTTGTTAGTGATTTTTTAGTGGTTTTGTATTCTTAGATAAGTTTAGTGTCTGTTAATGTATGTAAGTTTCAGTTTTTGCTTTCAGCTTTTGCTTTTAGCTTTGGCAGCCTTTTAGCAGTTTTTTCAGAGCAAATGGTGATGATGATAGTAATCAAACCAACCCGCTTCTTGCCTGCTCGGTTTTCCCTTTCGAAACCAGCAAATACCCGAGCTGGTTCACTGCTCCCTGTTGCCCCTTAGGGGTTTGCTTTTTTTCTGTTTGTTTTGGTTTTCCTGTGCTGCAGCTTCTAGTGCCTCCTAGTGGAGCAGTCATTCACAAGTGGGTCCAAGTTTTTCTAAGTTTTTCAAAAATCAAGTTTTGGAGATTTTTTCCCTTTTTCTTTTTCAAAAGTTTTAGCGGTGGACGGTCTGGTCTGGTAGTGTGGCAATGAGGCAGCATGTTGGACAGCGCAAAACCAGGAGCGGAGTAACAAAGTAGGGAACACAGACGCAAACACAGGCACAGGGGGTACAGGACTGCACAGGACCGCCGAGCTGCCACACCGACACGCCGTGAACGGCAGTCCACAGCAATCCACCGCTGAGCCTGCTCGTGAGTACGCCCCCCATGCAGCTTCCCCCAGCCTCACCTCACGTCTTGCCTGCGGCCCGTTTACCCCCGGATCAGTTGTCTTTACTCAACCCACGAAGGGGAGTGATCAGCGGGGGGCTGGGGCTGGTGCCGAGGCTGAGGGAGACGAGGGAGAAAATGGCAAAACGGCTTCAGCGCCCTGCGTCCCGCTTGCGGCGCATGTTGGACAGCGCAAAACCAGGAGCGGAGTAACAAAGTAGGGAACACAGACGCAAACACAGGCACAGGGGGTACAGGACTGCACAGGACCGCCGAGCTTCCACACTGGCCCGCCGTGAACGGCAATCCACCGCTGAGCCTGCTCGTGAGTACGCCCCCTGCAGCTTCCCCCAGCCTCATCTCACGTCTTGCCTGCGGCCCGTTTGCCCCCGGCTCAGTTGTCTTTACTCAACCCACGATGGGGGGTGATCAGCGGGGGGCTGGGGCTGGTGCCGAGGCTGAGGGAGTCGAGGGAGCAAATGGAAAAACGGCTTCAGCGCCCTGTGTCCCGCTTGCGGCGTGTCCTCGGCCTCCTCCTCCGGTTGCTGCGGCTACGGTCAAATCAAAAATGCAGCACGTTTGTTCCACAAGCGAAAGCATCCATTGGGGACCTCTAAAATGAGGCCAATGCGAAGCGCGAGGGCATGCTACAGATCTGCATTGTACAGCGCATCCCTGTGCCTATGATCATAGTGCCCTGAAAAGAAAGTAGGGGTTAATACATTTAATACGAAATGTTCGTGGCTAAGGAAAGAGACCAGGCTTACCCAACAGGTTTCACCAACATGATGGAACAAGCAAGCTCCGCCATGAAAAAAACGGCACAAACAGGGAAAAAAATGGCAGACGCAAAGCTCTGAATTTCGGAATCTGGGTTGTGTTTTGGCGTTCTGAGTGACGGGTGACGTCACAGTAGAAAGAATGCAAAAAAACACGCCCCCCGAATCCGAAAGAGACAGGGCTTTATTGGAGTGACGCCTGTCTCCTCCAATGGCTGGCCTCCGTTTAGGAAGCCAGCCAATGGACGAGAGAGGAGGAGAGAGGCGGGTACAAGCCCCCATACTCCAAATCACTAAATCTCCTCCCAGAGACTGCGCAAGCGCAGCCTTCGGTCCTCGACCTAAAAAACGGCAATAGTGGCTAAACATACGTAGGCCACGTAGAAAAGAGTCTTGGCAATACTTCACGTTAAAACTTCTCAAGCTACCCTTTTAGAATATTAGTAGAGTTGGACAAACTCAAAACTGAGAAACTTGTTGATGACTAGTGCCTCTTCATCTCATATGATGAGGATGTTCCTAGGCTGTTTAAGCTACTGAGAATATTGGGGGGCCCTCTGCCTACTCTCCAATCCTCTTTGCTCACCACTACCCATCTTCTATAGACCTGTTGTTCTCCTCGCGGCGGGATGCCTGGCTTTCACCTTGTGGATACCCTGCTGGGGTTATCTCACAGGGGAATACCAGGACGGGTTCCCTAAGCAAGCGCCGGGAAACCCTTTGTGGGTAGCTGTGCGCTATATAAGCTCAAATACATTTACATTTACATTTACATGCTTCGCCAAGCAGGTCATACATTCTCCTGGCTTCTCACCGCTTTGTGCTTCTTTATTCCTCCACAATGTTGTTGCCCTCCATGACTCTGACTTCCTATACCTCACACTCTACATAGGTTCTCAATAGACGGCGAACCTTTATGTCCTGATACACTTCTCAGAGTTATGGTGAGGAAATTGTGTGTTTACAGAATGACTTGTTCGACTGTCTTCAAATGTTATTTACATTTCTTGCAGACTCTTTCGCATATGTATGCTGTATTGCATGTCTTCTATGCTTGCAAATTAAAAAAAAGATTTAAAGACAAAACTGGCAAACAGTGGTGTGGAATAGAACATTAAATAGCAATTACTTCAACGTTGCATGGAGACAATGCAGCTGGGGACATTATTTCTACCCTATGACACGTGCCACACTAGTGGCAAAGCGGCGACACTACGAGGGCTCACATCGTTTATGCATATTTGCTTTAACCCGAATTTCCAACCAGCTATGAACAAACTGACCTTTATAAAATGTAGGTACAGAAAATGTATAATAGTGGACTCGCTATTCAAAGATGGGCATATCAAGAAGTTTGAAGATCTCAAAAATCGATTCAGTTTTTCTAAATGCGAACTCTTTGCATAGGCGCATGTTAGACATTGAGCCCTTCATCCTGTCATGAAAGAAGGAGCATCTAGGCCTTTGATGCCTTTTGAGAAAAGCTTAAAAACAAACATCATAACAAGCATACAATCTCAGCTATATACAACAGCTAATAGACTGCCAGCACTTATCTAATATGACATCACAAGCAAAATGGGAAAGGGAATTGAGGAGTGGACTAACGGACAAACAATGGAGCAAGATATACAATAAGGCACGTATATCAGCTAAGCGCTGCCAAATAAAAGAGAAATCATACAAATTGATTTTCTACTGATATAGCACCTCTCAGACACTAGCAGAATGAGACTAAAGGGGATTATTGGATATGAACTGGAGGCCGTAAATTCGGCCTGTGTTATTGACAGTTGATGAGTAACTGACCCAACATCCTTGACTAGATAGTAACATTGTTAATCTCTGTTTGCTGTAATGTGTCAATTAGCCCTGGACCCTGGTTGGTCTTTGGAAAAGGGCTGAAACATGTTGACGTAGTATACGGCAATTTGGGTAGTAATCCTCCCCTTCAACCACCCAAGTAATTAATTCTTATTTTATGCATATCAGTGGCAGCAAAAATAAAGGGAAACTGGGGTGACCACTAGGTATTCCTAATATTTCTGTTCCCTGTGGGGATTAGAATACTATCCCAAGTGCTCCTTGGAAGATGGTTGCTCCCCCCCCCCCCCCCTTGTTTTTAGGGACCAGGATGCGACCTGATGATGAAGCATGATTCCAGTAGGGTGTGGGAGAGTCCACAAGAAAAATATTTGCTATCCTTTCAGGGAAAGGAGGACTAAGCAGCAGTAATAACATTCTAGGTAAGGTGGTAGGATACCCTTTGATTAGATTGACGCCCAGAAATTGAGAGATTTTCGACGTTCACAGAATCAACCCAATCACAACCACTTACAGGACCTGAGAGCTTTGTGACATGTGCATAATGAATTCCAAGACATCACAGCGGCCTTCTACTGAGAGGAACTTGTTTACTCATCCTGAACAGTCTTTAGAGTAAAGTCGCAGCCTTCGCACATAAAGGCATCGTGGCTACGAAATGACTGCTGCGCCAGTAGGTTTGGTTTCTATTACTTGACAAATCAATGTAAAAGATGGTAGTAGAGTGACATTGCTTCCAAAGTTTTGAAAAGAACGGTCCCTTAAACCTCTACAAATGTCTGCGTTGCTGTGGAGCATCTGTAAAGAAATTGCAATGGACTCTTTGAGATCCACCTTCACAGGGCAGCATCTGCCAGTTGCGATGAAGGAAAGCTCCTGTAATCAAGGTACCGCCACAATACAACAAGTCCCTCACCCACATAAATCATGCGAAAAATCTAAATAAAAATATTGCATCTCCCTGAGTAGCCTGATTATGGACTACAAAGAGAAATGGGACCTGGTTACGCAAGTAGTAAGAAGAAATATAGACATGAATTCAATTAACAAACTAATTGGAGTACTACCAGCCACTTTGGGACTAGTTAAGCTGTTTTGATGCAAAATGATAAACTGTGTATTCATACTTTTTCTGCAGCAGGACCTCTTCCACTTCCTCATGTTCTCTTCCTTTCTCATCCTCTCTGCTTTCCTCTCTATCTGCTGTGCCTCCCTGCTCATCCTCGGCCTAAAATCAGGCATCCAGAACGACTCATTACAATTATGAAGTGAACGTGAATTTGCTTATTTCTTGGAACGGGGGGGGAGGGGTAGATGTAAGGTCTTTTTCAATGACCAAGCAGATACATGGTTTTAAAGCTGCCATTTCCTTACTCAAAATTATATATTTTAACCAAAACAAATTATTTTTTTTCCTAGATCATTGGTTCGACATGTATCTCTCTGCACGTGACTCAATAGTTCTGAATTATAATCCATTTATGTCATTTACTCCTGATCCAAAGGCAGAATATAACGATCAATTAACTCGAGCAACAAATATGACCATGTCTGCCATGCGCTTTCTGAAAACCATACGTGCTGGATACCTGGAGCCAGAGGTTTTCCATCTGAACCCTCAAAAGAGCGACACTCAAGCTTTCAAGAAGTTTGTGCGATGGGTACCATCATCACTTTCATGGTACATGGCTTACATGGTCAATGCCTACCCTTTGGACATGTCGCAGTATTTCAGAATTTTCAATTCCACTCGTTTACCAAGACCAAACAAAGATGAGCTTGTGACAGATGACCAGGCTAAGCATCTGCTAGTGCTAAGGAATGGACACTTTTACATATTTGATGTTCTGGATAGAGATGGAAATATTGTGAAGGCTTCAGAAATTCAAGCACATCTGAAGTACATTCTCTCCGACACCAATCCTGCCCCAGAGTTCCCTCTTGGCTATCTCACCAGTGAACAAAGGGACACTTGGGCCCTGCTCAGGCAAAAGCTAGTAGAGAATGGAAATGCAGAAGCCTTGAAGAAGGTAGATTCAGCTGTGTTCTGCTTATGCCTGGATGATTTCCCCATTAAGGACGCAAATCACTTGTCCCATAATATGCTGCATGGCACAGGTGTCAACCGCTGGTTTGATAAGTCTTTTAGCTTGATAATGGCCAGTGATGGCACCACTGCTGTGAACTTTGAACACTCTTGGGGAGACGGTGTGGCCATGCTGAGATTCCAAAATGAGGTGTTCAAAGACAGCACAGAGAAACCAGCTGTCACTCCAAAGGACCTGCCGGCAGCCGTGGACTCTTCCAAGGCAGTGACAAGGCTCCATTTTCAGCTGAATGATGTCCTGAAAGCGGGAATCGTGAAAGCCAGAGAGAACTTTGATGCTGCCATAAAGACTTTGTCAGTTGGTACTATGGAGTTCAAAGCAGGCGGAAAGAACACTCTAAAGAAATACAAGGTCAGTCCTGACGCAGTGGCACAGTTGTCCTTCCAGGTCGCCTTCTTTCGGCAGTATGGCAAGACTGTAGCCACTTATGAGTCGTGCAGCACTGCTGCTTTCAAGCATGGGCGCACTGAAACAATCCGTCCGGCCTCTGCTTATACTAAGAAGTTCTCAGAGGCCTTAGTTAGAGAACCTTCCAAGTACAGTGTTGGTGAACTCCAAGAAATGATCACACAGTGTTCCAAGTACCATGGGCAACTGACCAAAGAAGCAGCAATGGGTAAGTGAAGATTGTGTAACCAGTGCACGAAAGCTTGTGGTTTTGTCAAATTACAAATCTGTGTTGGAACCCTCTGTGTGTTTGATGAGACTAACTGCTGGTGAAATGATTCGTTTTTGATAGGTCATAAACGATGTATTGGTAAACCCAGTCCTCCGTGCCATCCTATGACAATTTCATTTATTTGGGTAAACTTACTACTAATTCGGGGTTTAAGGCTTAAATCATTATATATAATTTACAAGAACTCCATTTACATCGGTTACTTACAATAGCTTAAATTCTAGTTTGTTTGCAGAACCATCTGAGAAAAGATCATTGTATGGCAGTTTCTTCTCTCTTCAGAGTGTCGTTTTGTTGGCATGTAAACAAACAAAAATGCATAACGACACTGCTCCGAAGGGGGTTTCCGTATAGTTACTTATTCATAATGTTGTATACCACAGTGCTGGTTAGCAACTGATATTCTCGAGATATTGTCTTCATGTTCTCCTTTTTTCACTTGCCCTCCACCCCACAACCCTCACTGGCCCCTCCACAAATAGTTTCCAGTTACTTAAATGTGATGGTAAATATCTGAACTAAACTCCCTGGAATCAGGGAAAAGCCTATGCAAAAGGACCAGGCAATTCTGATTCCAGTGGATTACTCCACATTCCGGCCTTTTTCTTGTAATCCCTGCCGTCTCGCTGGGCAGTAATAGCTGAAATAATTAATTCTGACACTGGTATCACCCTAGGGGGATAAAAGGATATTCCCAATTTAACTCAGTCTTCAGCTCTCAGATATCTACCTCCCTCCAGTGTGGTCCTCCAGGTGAAAGTTGAAGTCGCTAAAGAGGATGAAGTAGCTAAATGCTAGCACCGGTGGGGCAATGAGGTCCATAAGGGTTGTCCATAAATTGTCTCTGGCTGATAGAGTAGATCCTTCTCCCAGGGTGGTGTTGCTTATGATGCTGAGCTTGAAGGCCATGTGCTTGAGATGGTCAATGGAGATTGCGTGGAGGGCTTCGGCTGAGTTGCTTCTCGGACTACGGTGGGAGGGTGGTGGACTAGCGGGTCCTGTCGCTGGCATGAACGGACACAGACAGACTTGCCTTAGGTATGCCAGTGGCACATTCTTGCTTCGGCTGCCATTAAGAAAGTATAGGAGTGGGCGAAGTTCCGGAGGGAGGTGGGCAGGGCTGGACTGACTGATCTCAAGTGTGTGGTGGGAAACGGAGATGCAGCAGGTAAGATCTCAGCACAAAAAAGGCAGGCAAGACAGCAGAAAGCAAAAGAGGTGCAAGAAGGGAAAATAGAAGGCAACAAGGGTCAGAGTGAGGAAAAAAAATGTTAACTAATAAACCTAATCATGAAAAATATGCCCTACAAAATCTTAAAGATAAGGGTGGACCCAAAAGATCATTTAAAAAAAAAGTTATTTAAAGAAAGAGCAGTCTTGTGGGGGCTCTGTCTGTTCCCCCAATCAATCCAATATTCGATTCCTGACATTCTTTGCAAGGTTGATAGGAGAGTTTGGCCCAACTCGTATCCATATAGAGGATGCCTTGAATATGCTCCCAGATCTGGACATTTTTTAATTGCTGTAGGACTCCCTGCAAACAGAGGTAATCCGAATCTGGGGCGCCACCAGGCAGAGCTGCTAACAGGCCCTGCTACTTTTCCTACTTGCAATGAAATAGTTTATCTATTGCAATTTGTTGTACAAATTAGATCAAAACATGATTTTGAATTATCTAAATCCACTTACACATGCAATAAATGGTGCATTCCACATGTCCACCCTAAATCTTTATTTCTGGGATAGATTACAAATCCCTGGTGCTGTGCTGGGGAAAAAAAATTCTTGGCGGAAGCACCACGTATGGTGCTCCTACGGAAGGAAACACCATTTTTTTCTGAAATTAAAAAGGGAAAAAATGCAGAAAAGCCTTTTAGTTTTATATATCTTTTTATTTCTTAAATCTGGTGTTGAGAAGCAATACGAGGGCAAAGTGGGTGTGGGCAAGCAACATGGGTGGGGGGGGGGGCGTGGAAGTAACAGGTGGTGGTGAGGGCTGAAGCAACATGTTGGGCTGGAAACAATACCTCGGGTGTTGGTGGAGGAGAAGCAACAGAGGGCACAAGAGTGGAGTAAATGAGTGAGAGGAAGAGTAAATGGAGCGCGGCAGGTGGGGAGAAGAGCAAAGGGAAGGGAGTAGAAGCACACGGACGAGAAAGGAACACAGGAAGAGCACACGAAGGTGAGCACATCAGAGGAGCGGGGAGGAGAGCCCCACTAAAGAGCAGCTTGGAAAAAGGAAGAGAAGCACACCATGGAGACAGCTGGAAAACGCATACACTCTTGTGAAGTGCATGTGCTGTTTAGTAGGAAAGTCCTATCTATCAATCAGTCAAAGAGCTCCGATTTGTAGATTGCAAGTAATCACCTACAAGGGTACAGGTGCTAGGTTCTTGTTGGGATCAGTTGAAAAGCCAGGTCTTGAGTCCCTTTTTGAACTCTGGGAGTGAGGATGAGGTTTGGAGGTGGGGCGAAGGTCATTCCAGGCCTTGGCGGCAAGGTTGGAAAAGGAGCATCCTCCACTGTGGCTTCGGCGAATGTGGGGAGTGTTGGTGAGGGAGACAGAGTGCAGGTGTCGGAGGCTTTGTGAAAGTTCAGGCAGTGGTTGATGTATGCTGGTCCTTGGTCGTGGAGAAACTGGCATTCATGTTTCAGTATCTTGAATTGACAATTTCTCAGGATGGGGTGCCAGTGGAAGTTCCTATGGTGGAGTGGGGGATGATATGGGTCGAAGATGCATCTGGCAGCTGAGTTCTGTATCATCTGGAGTCTCTTCAAGAGTTGGGTGGTGATCCCTACGTAGAACGCATTGCTGTATTCCAGCCGGCTGGTGAGTAGGGCTTAAGTGATGGTTTTCTTGGTGTTGGCGGGGAGCCATCTGAAAATATTTGGGAGTATGGAAAGGGTGTGGAAGCAGGTGGCGGAGACTGTGTTGATCTGGCACTTCATGGTGAGTTTGATGTTCAGGAAGATGTCAAGGTTAGGTGTGTGGTCTCTTCGGTGTGGGTCTGGGTCCGGGCTCGGAGGGCCACTGGGTGTCATTCCACCAGGAGGTGGTGTTCCCAAAAATCAGCACATCTGTCTTGTCTGTGTTGAGCTTCAGGCAGTTGGTCTTCATCCAGTCAGCGACGCACGTAATGCAGCTGTGAAAGTTGGTCCTATTTGTGTAGGGTCTTCTGAGAGGATGAGTTGTGTGCATAGGATATGATGTTGAGGCCATGGTTTATGACAATGTTGGCCAGATGTGTTATGTAATAAGTGTTAAACAAGGTGGGGCTGCGTGATGAACCTTGAGGGACGCCACAGATGATGCTCTAGGGCTCCAAGGTGAGAGTGGTAGGCGGATTCTATAGGTTCATCCTGTGAGGAAGGATGCGATCCATTTGTAGGCATCTCCTGGATTCCAATGTGATGGAGTCTCATGATTAGTGCGTGGTGAAATACAGTCATTGAATACTGCTGAGTTGTCAAGGAGGATCAGGGCTACTGTTTCTACCAGGTCGAGGACGGTTCTGTTGTCAGTGGCAGTGATAAGAGCGATCTTGGTGCTGTTGTTGGCACGGAAACCAGATTGGAGGGTGTTCAGCAGGTTGTTTCTTTTGAGCTGTTCAGCGAGTTGGTGTTTGATGGCCTTCTCAAGGACTTTGATGAGGAAGAGGAGCAGAGATTTGGGGTGGTAGTTCTCAAGTTTGCTGGAGTCAGCAGAGGATTTCTTTAGGAGGGGTTTGACCTCTGCGTGTTTCCATCTGTCTGAGAAGTTGGCCGTGGTGATGGATGAGTTGAGAATGGAGGTGAGTTTGCAGCGGATTTCCTTTCTCCCAAGCATGAAGATATGGAGTTCCATGCTGTGGTTGGAGCTTGCTTCAATGAAGTCAGCCTCTTTTTGTGTCTTTCAGGTGTTGTTGAGGGGGCTCGGTCTGTGGGATCTTTGCTGGTGCGCCATCTCTTTTCTATCCATTTGCAGTTGTGTTTCATTGTCCTGCGTTTTGGCTTTTGTGGTGGAGCTGCTGGTCTTGGAGGGCTTGATGGGGGTGCCTCTATCAGCGCTGTTGGTGATCAAGGTGGAGACATTCTGGACGGCCTTTTCCAGGTTGGTTGCGAGGTCAGGATGGGTGGTGTTGAGGGCGTCCTTCCATTGAGTCTCTGTAAATTTGCTCCAACTGCACTGGGAGGAGCTGGAAAGCTTGGTGGTGGTGGTGCATGGGGGAGGGGAGGTTCTGCGGCGGTAATGTGGCCGAGGGTGTAGTCGGTCCAAGTGAGTAGTCCGTCCAAGTGAGTTCAGTGAGATAACTGTACGTGACTCTGTTGCTGGCGGAAAAGATCGGTTCAAGCATGTGTCCTGTGTTGTGTGTGGGGTTGGTAACCAGTTTGGTGAGGCCGATGTTTCTTATGCTTTCCAGGATGTTGGCGGAGTTTGCGTCTTTGGTGTTGTTGAGGCAGAAGTTGAGGTCACTCAGAAAGATGTAGTTCTTGGAGTTAGTGGTGGGTAGGGCAATTAATTTGGGTATGGCATTGCAGAAGCCTGGGCTTGGTCTTAGGTGTAAGTAGGCGAAGGTGCCTCTGATGGTCATTCTGCAGTCGGTTTATAGTTGGAAGTTGAGGTGTTCTATGATCAGTGTTGTATCGTGTTCGGTGATGGCGCAGCTGAATGCTTATGTGTGGATGATCGCAATGGTTTGTTGGCGCTGTCACAGTGTATCATCTTGTTTCTGTTGGGGTGAAGGAGGGGGTTGAGCCAGGAGTCTGTAACACCGGGGTGAGGCTGGTGATGGTGTCCCCGATTTCTGTGTCATTTTTGCAGAGTGATCTGGTGTTGAGCAGGATGCAGCTGAGTGATTCTAGGGCCGTTGTGGACGGTGAGATGGGACTGGTGTGTGTTTCCTTGAAGGTGGGAGGTCCTTAGTCGCAGGTGAAGAGGTAGCAACAGCAGGTGAAAGGTCCTACCGTTGATCATAGAGATGCAATATAGCAATTGCCGGCTCCCAGGCATAAAACGACGGGAATAGAAGACAGCAAGGCTAAAGTAAACAAATCACAGGCAGCACAAACGAAAAGATGACAGTCCAAAAATAAACGGCAGCACAAATGACAACCGCATCAAGTCCAAAATAAACAGATCAGGGGAAACACAAATGATAGAGCAACACTGAGGCCAGAAATAAACAGCACCACAAAAGAAATTACAATGCAACACAAGCGTGACACCACCAACTGGCAGGCAGAATCAAGGACACCTACTGGCCAGCAAGAGCAGGAGTGGATTGAGGATCTGCTTAATGGGGTCGCGCTGTGGATCCATTAAGTAGGTCCTGAGCGGGGCGCTGGGAGGCGGGAAGCCGGAGAAGTGAGTAAAGAGAGCGACAGCATGGTGTGCCGGCTCCTGGTCAAAAAACAGCAGGAAGATCAAACAGGAGCAACAATAGGTGAACAGAAGACAGAGGCTAACGCAAACAAATCACTGGCAGCGCAAATGAAAAAATGACAATGAGGCCAAAATAAATATTCTGAGGCAGCACAAATGACAGACCAGCAGTGATGTCAAAAATAAACAGCAGCATGAAAGCAATGGCAATGTGGCACAATCGAGACACTACCAACCAGTAGCTATTGTCTATTTTTTGCTGCTCAACTAAACCACTGCGGGACCCAAGGCACGAGCTAGTCACCTACAAAGCTGCCATAGTACAAAACAACTGTTTGTTTTTATGCAAGGCCCTTATTCCCTCATTGTTGAGTGCAGAAATCCGCACGGAGAATGAGTAGAGGAAATGCCATGACTGATGAGATAAAGAAACTGTTTTTCGTTTTGGTTACATGGAGGACTAACTTTCTTTTTTGTGTTGACAGGGCATGGATTTGACCGTCACTTGTTCGCTTTGCGTTACTTAGCAGTCACAGGAAGCAGTTCGCTACCTGACTTCTTCCAGGACCCAGCGTATAGTCAAATCAACCACAACATCCTATCCACCAGCACACTCACCAGTCCTGCTGTGCAATTGGGAGGCTTTGCACCAGTGGTCCCCGATGGCTTTGGTGTAGGGTATGGCGTGCACGATGACTTGGTTGGCTGCAATGTGACTTCCTACCCATCCAGAGACATTAAACAGTTTTTGCAATGTGTACATAAATCACTGGAAGACATTTTTAATATCTTAGAAGGGAAATCTGTTAAAAGCTAAGCTTAAACGGTAATGATTGCACTAAATCCGCAAATGTTTGTACTCACCTTTACAGGGTTTTCAGATCTACAAATGATACGAAAATGAGAACATGGGTGGGCTTTGCATAGTATCTAGGTTGAGACCGAAAAACACACCATTAATCATTATAGAATGTAAATCTCATGTGCACTAATGACCAGAGATGGTAAATGTTCCTTAATTATTAGTAAACCTTCCAAAACGTGCCTTGTATTCTAAACAGTTGTGCTGGAGCTTCGCAGTGCCAATGGCGGTACACCTTTAGCTGCTCCAGTGTGGAAAGGGAGGCAAGTTATTATTCAGCTTACAGAGTGAACAGTGAAGTTGTGTTTGGGGAATGATGTATTGATAAGCTTGATACTAAAATTGGAAGGGAGACACCCTTGAATTGCTGCTGTCTGCCCATATAAGCTGTAATTACTTCAGAGTTTTTAAACCTCAATACCTCATGAACTATACAGTTTAGCTCATGTTTTTTCTGCTGACGAAGTCCTGAATTACTAAAGATGCTTGTCTGCTGTATTTGATTCTGAAAAAATTATTTCTGTAGGATGTGGAGCATGACCTATACAGCTAGATGTCTTGTCCACCCATTCTTTCCGCTTCTAAGTCTTAGGGACTTTAAAAAAAATATCAGTATGTCTATTCTAAATAACTATTTGATTATTCCACGCACAAGTCATTCATCAATACCAGCATCGGCAGCATGTAGAGTATTCTTCAGCCTAAAAGTGTCACCAGAAGGAGCTACCCTAATCCACCTTTGCTTTGATTTCACTGTGTGGAGATGCCCATGTACCTCAGAGCTCCACAACACACCGGACCTCTCATTGTTTTATCACAGAATTTTTGATTTCAGATAAAATCCACATCAAAGGTTATATTTTCTGGCTTCCAGTTATTTGATAGTAATTGTCAGCATCAGAAACGTTAGCTTGCCATCCTCTTTATTTGTCAAAATACAGCAGACTGACCTCAAACGACTCTGAAGTCCATGCTGATGTGTCTTTGCCTTTGGAGCTGCTAGAATACTTACTCTAATTAGTGTGCCATCTAATTAGATGTATATAATGGTGCAAAGGAACCAGTAAACAAAATTGAGAAATGCTGTGCCTTGTTCATCCGCTTTATACACATTGCGAAATGGGTAATTATTCAACTATACATAGTGTGTTTGCAGAGGTGCTAGAATACTTGAACTTTAATTTATTTGGGTGAATCACCATCAGGCCTCCTTTGAAATTAAGAAAAAGCCAGCATTGGGACTAATTAAAGAAGGTGTTTTTATTGTATGGTCCTTGTTCCCTTTGGCAGTTTATGGCTGGGTTTTGTTTCATATATAAAGATTGCATCCTTCTGTTCTGTGTCCTGACTGTTTTTCGACCAACCAGCCTTCGAGATGAAGACAAGTGAAAATAATTCCGTGGAAAGGTTAAACTAATGTTGCAGTTGCATGGGCTTCTAATATGTTAAGTGAAGAGGCACTGACTTGAATACCCTTGCAACTTAATGATGCTGATTTGTTTAATTAAATAAACATTAATTTTGGAAACGTTTACTTCCTTCGTATATAATTGGGGGACAATTGACTCCTATTAGATGTTTTGCCAGCAAAATGGAGCATGTAATGCGGATTTTGGTGCATGCTGCACCAAAGTCTGCAAGTCTTAATTTTTACCTGGAGTATTTCTCCTGGTTAATAGCGCCCTGTTTGACCTGACAAAATGTATCAGGCGGATGTAGATTTTATCGCGTCCACTATTTTTCAAATTTGATAAAATACACACAACTCAAAATTCCAATATGTGCATTGATATATGTCTAGAGCGCACAGCTACTGAAGAAGAGTGTCCTGGCACTTGTGGACCTCGGAGCTAAGACTGTTGCAGACCCTGAAAGGGGAGAGAAGATCCTTAAGGTTGTTGCTGCAACAGCCAGGTTTTCAACAGCTTCCTGGTGAGTAGATCTGACACCTGTTTAAGAGTCACCGGCAGGATGTTCCTAACGCAGACCACCTGAACTTGGAAAGAACAACCTCCAGTCTGGATGTGGGAAAACTTGGGGACAGCAGCCTGATTCTGGAAGGATGACCTCAAAGTTCTGCAGGGGACTTAATGTGTGACTCTCCTTCTACTATAGTGTGCGCCTGTTCCTTGTAAAGCCTTGAAAGCTAAAAACACGCTTTAAAACTGATTCTTTTTCGGACGGGAAGCCAATGTAGCTCCTTCAGGTGGGGTGAGATCCGGGCTCTCAGTCCAAGCATGAGGACAGCCCTGGCGGCTGCGTTCTGGACCACCTGAAGTCTGTTCAGAAGGGACTCCGGAAGGCCTAGGTGTAGGACATTGGCATAGTCCAGCCTAGAGATAAGGGGGTGGACCACAGTCTTCCTGTGTGTGAGAGGCAGTAGGGGGAGAAATTTCTTAAGCATCCGCAGGAGGCCAAAGCAGGATCCTGCGACTGACTGGATTTGGGCCTTCATGGACAGGGTATTGTCCAACTTAACACCCAGGTTCTTAACCGTGTTAACTGAGGCAAGGGGAGGTGACCTGTTTGATGGCCACCATTGCTTCCACTCGTCCCGAGATGGCGAGCCGAAGAAGATTCTCACTTTTCTCTAGGTTACATTTAAGTTCATTCTCTCTGAGCCATGTGAAAACCCCAGTCAGGCATTTGTTGATCTTCTCCCCTACAAAGTCCTTGCCCTTTTCACATGGAAATAGAAGCTGCGTGTCGTTCGCATAGGATAATATTGTCGCGACGCAAGCTTCAGCCAGAGGAGCAAGGGGGAGACATTTAAATATTGAAGAGCGCTGGGCTCAAAATAGAACCCTGAGGGACACCCACCTTAAGAGGAGGAATGGGGGCAGCGAAAGGAGGGGACCAGACCTCTTGGTATCTATCCTCTAAAAAGGGTGAGAACCACTTAAGCACCGTGCCACCCAGGCCACACTCCTGTAATCTGGGCAGTAGTCTGTCGCGTGGCACAGTATCAAAAGCCGCAGAGAGGTCCAGCAAGATCAACACCGTTTTCCCTCCAGGAGTTACCATACATATCTGAAGTATACGAACCACTTGTAGTAAGGGTCTACATAAATGTTTGACACTGCCGACATGTAAGGGGATAGGTGGAACTATCTATCTTCTGCAACACCTTAAAGTGAGGAGTTTGAGGTTTACCCAGATATTTCATTATTTTAAGAAAAGAAAGACTTTTAATAGTTTTTTCCCCCCCTCCGTTTTGTACCTAGCCTCACACAAATATATGCAAGCGCAGTGGTCTGGGCGCTAGTCTTCTTCCTGACCTGGACATCAGGGGAGTCTGTTCAGTGGATCTTCTCTTCAGCCATTGCTTTGTGTGCTGCTCTTGGTCTACTTGCTCTGGTAGAAGGATAATGGAATGCTGCAAATATTGATCATTGTTGTGGTTGATTTTTCTTAGCTAGTGTGACCCAGCACCACTTTGAGCAGTTCTGTGTCTCGTAGTGATAAAGTCCAGGCCTGCAGCTCGTCGGCTTGTTCCAAAGACCAGATTGTGGATTCTGAATGGGATTAGGCTGAGATTTTGCATGTGTTCTACCTGCCTAGTGCTGAGTACCATATTGTTTCTCCCTAGTAATGTTTGATTTATTGTACTTCTATGGTCTCATTAAGTTAGGAGACCTACAAATGCGTATTCCATGGTTGCGGTTAGATTCAATTCTGTCCATGTCTGTTGCACAGACAACTAAACTTTTTCATACCTGGTGCACAGCGGGCTGTCAATTTTATATCTTTCGGACCCCCGCCTGTGACTAATTTTTAGGTCTCTCCTTTTCCATTCCGAAGGAATGGAAAATGGAGAGAATTCAAGTGCTCAAAATACTCGTCAAACCAAGGGTTTTTTGGTGCGGTTTTCTTCGAGTTCACGTGGCCACAGGCACGCGCTTTTGGGCCATAAACTTTCACGGCCATCTGTTCCCCAGCTCCAGCACCTCCCCTCTCTCTCCCCGCACACAGCCTTACTTGGATTTCTCCTCCCCCTCCCCAAACAGCTTCCCCCAGGCTGTGTTCCCTCCCACCTTTCCTCCTCTCTGTCCCTTCTTTCATTCACAACTTGTGTTAATTGATCTTAAGTATGTGACATTGTCAATGTGTTGCGCCCTTTCCCCCACGCATTCCCAGCCCTTTGATGCTTCCGCCGCACTCCAATTGCTCCCCTCTCCCGTGGTGTTTCTGCCCCCTACGTTGCCCCCTCACCCTCACACTGTGCTCGCATCCTTTTCTTCTTTTCATGTGCTTGTGCACACACACCCAACTCCCAGCCAGGTCGCACGTGAGGACATGGGGCTGCAGTGCTGAGTGAGGTGGGGCAGGTAAAACGGCTATGGTGTTAGCGGTGGGAACGCGGGGAGGGGGGTGCATGGATGTCCGTGTGGGAGAACAGGTAGCGCGAGTCGACCTCAGACTGAAAATGCTAGAATCAGCAATGTCCGCTTTGGTGAAAGAGGCTCCTAATGACGTAAATGGACATGCTCTGCATGGCCAGTGTAATACCCACCACTGACTTCCTCCCAAGCAGATATCTTCTAGGACAGAAGAGGCCCCCTCCTAACCCTTATATTGGCCATAGAATATAGTCCCATGCAGGCTGTGTTCACCAGTGACTTTAAATAGGAAAAACTCTGTCTGAGTCACAAAGATAGTGAAAACATGTCAAGGAATAATTACATGGATGTTAGATAGCAGAGCGCTGTGTTTTTTGTTTTGTTATTGCAGAGCCAGCAAGAATAAAAACAGATTTAGTTTCTAGGTAACAGGAATGTATAATATATGTGGCTGGTACTTTATGATTAGTTTTTTAACATTGTGTAATACTTGATCAAAAGTGGCACTATCAGTACTGTCCTGCTGACAGTTTTCTGAAATCGGGATGGGAGCACTACCAAAGGTCACTCTCGATCTGAGGTCACAATACTGCATAATACCATTTTATACGCTCTAAGCCTGGTAGTAACTAGAGTTTAATCTATTGGCATTGTAAATTAGAATACCTTTTACTTATGTCTTTAAAAACAAAACAAAAATAAAAGGCATTGTTATAGCGGCTTTTTTTTCTACAATACAAACGTTTATTCATTACATTATTAAAACCCAGTTACTAAACATGCCGTTTTCTGTAACAGCTGTTACTTTTAGCACTGCAGCGTCTAAAACATTGGAACATAGTGCTACATAAAAGTAGAATAAATAATGCACCACGGACGCTTTTAAAAATAAATAGATAAAAAACAATGCCATTTACAATACCAACAACTTTAAACTTTGCTAATGCGAGACCTATTGCATTGCAAATGCTTGTTCCAACAGTGAATGGCTGCATCTCTTGTTGCGAATCGGGAAGATCAGAAGATGTAGGAATTAGATTATTCTGCATGTCTCAGTGGTGAGGACTCTGCATAGTTACTTTCCAACCTACATAGAGCCAATCATTTGAGCTGCCTATGGGCAAAATAAAAGAAAATAAGATAAAAACAATCAGACAATGGATGTGAGAAACATACATTTTAAAGCAGCAGTGCTTTATAAAATGGCAGTACATTTGACAGAGTATACTAATTATTTTTTTATATCATGCTAATTGCATCCCTTAAGGCTGGTGAGCTTGGTCTTTTAACCTTTGTAGTATACCTTGTATCAATGTGTCGTCCTGTTTGGCTTCGCATTCTGCAGAAATAATCACATTCCCACCTGGCCCCTTCCTTGTCACAGTCCTTACACTAGAGTGCTTACCCAGGATACAGGCAATTCACTTTTTTTTTCAATAAAAGCCTCTTTTCTTGGGGTATAACTTCCTAACCACCTACAATCGCAAAAATAGAGCAAATTAGTCATTGGAGGCGAGCGCTAGGGGTCATTCTAAGAACTAAGGATTCTAGTTTGCCTATCCCCTTCGGAGGCTGGCATTCACTTCAGGTGCCCGTTAGCATTTTTCGCTTTTTTTCTTATAATGGTGGTTTCCTGCCTTTCTTCTGTGTGACTGCTTACTGACCATGTTTGAATATGCTCTCAGCTGAGTGTCTTTTTGACTTCTGGTTAGATTCCTGCCAAAATATTTGTTGTCACTTTCTTCCCTGCAGCTGGACTCCTAGCCACTGTACTGTAGTTGGCATTGGAGTATTGTCAGTGCTGTCTGGAAGGCATTGCTGGGCAGGTGTTTGTTGGCATGTTGAGCAGCTATTTGGAAATCTGCTTGTCGTGTCTTGCTTCAAAATGGCAAGTTCTGAGAAGCTTCCCAGTTGGTTTCTGCCTGAGCCACCTGAGAAACTAAAATTGCATAAATACCACAATGCCAGTTTTTATTGTTTGGCATCTTACATTCTAGATTTGGGTGAAGCTACATGCGTTTTTAGGTCTTGCCTTGGCAGCACATGCGCTGTCTCAACGAGACATAAATTAATCTGTATGTTTGCTGAAATTTAGTGTAATTTGTCATGCCGCTTGCTATTGGTTTAACTCTGGCATTACTGTTGTAATCTTGCTTTCTGTTGGCTGTTGATACCATATCTAAATTCCGTGTAGTCCGGAAGCAGCAGAGCCTAACTACAGTTTTCGTCTGCAGCAACGCTCTACAGGGCGCCCGGGGAACTTTCTTTTTAAGGCACCATGTGGCTTGTAAGAGGTGGGCGCGCTCTTCAGCAACACCCGCCTTACCAGCCACATGGTGCACGGGCGCGCGCTCCTGCAGCACGTGGAGTTGAATTTGCTTGCCTTTTATTTGGCTTACCCCACCCCCTACTTAGCGCAAGGAGTCTCACACCACAGATTGTTCTTTTTATTTAAAGAACTGTCGCTACGTACTGCTGACTGACAGCCGCAGCTCCCCCACGTTCCCCCCACGGAGGCTGACACCGTGCGGTGATGTCACAGTGATTGGTAGCTCTGCCTGTGCTGTTTCTGAGGAAGGGGCGGGACCGGTCCCTCGCCACAGCTCGAGGAGGCAGAAACTGAGTCGTTGTGTGCGGCCACCTTCCCTGGGCTCTGCCTCCTTCTCTCTAGCTGGCTCTCCGTCAGTTTCTCATCCAGGCTGGTTTTTGTGGCTGTAGGTGAATGTTTTGTGTGCTGAGCGCAAAGTGGTACAAAGATTCATGAGCCTACTAACGCTGTCCCGTTTCACGACTTGAATAATCGATCCCCGGACACCATGATCAGTTCCAAGTTGATTTAGGCTGCCTGCAACCGGAAGTACTTGCGCATGCGCGCTCTCCTTTCTTTCTTTCGGCACTTATCCCTCGGTGGTCATCACAGTAGCTGTCGTACACCCATTGTGTTATGGTGGACTTCTTCCGGGTTGCAGTGAGACTGGAGGTGATTGTGCACCAGAGTTGTACTTCCCGGTTTCTGCTCTCTGTGGAACATTCATTATCCAGGCACTAATTCAGGTTTAACTATCTCAGCAGTCCCTTACCACACGGACTAGTCCCTCAACAGTCGCTTAACTAGGAAGCTGTCCTGTCTGAAACAGTTGCTGCCCCAACTGTAATTCTCTCAGTCATTCACCCCATTCTTTCATCCAGTAGCTGCACCCCTTAGAAATGGCTCCTCTCACACCACACACCCTCTGAGCAGCCTCTTACTTATCCCTCTCATGTCCCAGAAGCCACTCACTCACCACCCACCACCCGTCTAATATGAGCCATCATTTCCTGAACAGTCACTAACTTTTCCAGCTGATGGTTCAGCAGTTACAGAGACAAGATCTCGATCGTCAGCTGTGACTTTTTTTGGCAGACATTCATACCGTGTCCCGGATCGGTCGGCAAGCACTCTATTGTGGTGCCCTTATTTGACCCACTGACATCACAACATTCACCCAACTTAGGGTCACAGATGAAGCTGTCTATCGTTTGTCATTTGCTCACTCAGTCCACTGGCCTTTTAGCGGTCAATTTGTAGGCAGTCCCTTCTCCAACAAGCATTTGCAATGCAATAGGTCTCGCAGTTACGCGGGTTTAAGCTAATGGCATTGTAAATAACAATGCCTTTTATTTTTATTTTCATTTTAAAAACATTTAAAAAAAGGCATTATCATTTACAACGCCATTAGCTTAAACTCGGGTAACTGCGAGACCTATTGCATTGCAAATGCTTGTTACTTTTCGTCTCCATCTGTTGCTTTGGCCACTTTTGAGGAACCTGTCAGCTGTTCATCCTGCTTCCTTCTGTCTCCTTTGTTTTTCTGCAGTGCTTTCATGGAATTCGTGTCCCCGGTGGCACACGCTCTTTGTGCTTCTTGAGTCCCTTCCTAACAATGTCCTGTTTGCTCTTTGGTAGCAGCTGGTAGTTTGGACATTCGGAGTATTGTTGTGCATAGAGTGCCATTGTAGCTCTCTTTTTGAGAGCTCTCTCTTTCCAGAGCTTTGAAGTTCCGGTCACCTGCTGAATGCTGTCATATGTGTATTGTTAGAATGTTATAGTTTGAAGTGTAAAACGGGGGGTTCGCGGTTTGCGTCCCTGACTGTTGCACTGCATCAAATGAGGAGACATTCCTCGCTAGAAGAGTCCATTTATCGTGTTCAGTCCTATTAATTCATTTTCATCCTTAAGCTTTACACCATTTTTGTTGCTTGATATGTTTCAGAAGTAAATCACTCCAGAGGCAGCCTGGTGTAACTTGAATGTTTTTATTTTGCATATTCGAATGTCTAATGTCAGCGTACTTCTTTCTCTGCACAAAAGGCTTCAAGTGTGTGGTTTAACATCATTTACCACAGTTTTTTGGTGACGGAGGGCCAGGCTACTGCTTTTAGCCTGCCGTGTGACGGTGTGAGTGAGGAATATCTCACTCAGTGAACCCAGGGTGTGCAGAGAAAGGAGTACGCTTAGCCAGAGCAGATAAAACAAACATTGGCCTAGCCAATAGGTCTCGCATTTGGGACCTTATTAGGGCCCGATTCACAGAACTAACTTAAGACAACATCCTAAACTTACTACCATTTTCATATTCACAGAAGGCTTTACTCATTTTGGTATTCACAGAAGACACTTACTCATTTCGGTATTCACAAAAGTTAGGACTCCTAACTTTAGGACTCCTAACTTTAGGACTCCTGAATGCATTCTGTGAATACCGAAAGTCTTAAAATTAGGATTTTTCTCAATTTAGTAGTAGTAAAGTTAGGACTCCTAACTTTAGGACTCCTAAATGCCTTCTGTGAATACCGAAAGTCTTAAAATTAGGATTTAGTAGTAGTAAAGTTAGGACTCCTAAATGCCATCTGTGAATACCGAAAGTCTTAAAATTAGGATTTTTCTCAGTTTAGGAGTCCTAACTTTACTACTACTAAACTGAGAAAATTCCTGATTTTAAGACTTTTGATATTCACAGAAGGCATTTAGGAGTTCTAAAGTTAGGAGTCCTGACTTTATTATTACTAAACTGAGAAAAATCCTGATTTTAAGACTTTCGGTATTCACAGAAGGCATTTAGGAGTCCTAAAGTTAGGACTCCTAACTTCTGTGAATACCAAAATGAGTAAGTGCCTTCTGTGAATATCAAAATGGTAGTAAGTTTAGGATTTTGTCTTAAGTTAGTTCTGTGAATCGGGCCCTAAGTGTTTAGCCATGCAACAGTTGGTGTTGTTGCACCAAGGATATTCTGCTCGATAACTAAATACTTATACAGTCCAAAAGGCGAGACCTATTGGCTATATTTAGAATGTTCTTTTTCGAGATCGTGGAAGCTTTTAAAATGTGATGACTTCGCGCAAGACGTAAATAGAGTATCCACTGTCGTTCAGCAAACTCATGCTATAAAAATCAAGAACAAATCCTGGAAGCTGAAATCAAGACTGAGGCTTAGATGCAGTATAAATAAAAGGGCACGTCGTTTATTCCCAAGCACTGCCTGGAAGCAGAAAAAGTAAGAGGATTTCAGAACAAAAATAGCTGTTTGAGGGTTTATGCTCCTTGTGATGGGATGGAGGGGCGTTGTTCTCTCTTAACTGCTGTTGCAATGGACCAAACTATGTAGCAAATGCCTTAATACTCTCTTGGCCCGTTGGGGTCGTTTTGGGGTACATACAGTAAATCCAGCGGAATGCAGGATGAAGTAGCCCGTTTCCGGGACTTTCATGTGCGAGCGCTCGCATCAACTGACTAAGCAAACTGTCCGGCCACATAAGCAGTTGTCAGTAACGAGCAAGACACCTTGGAAGCAGATGTTTCCATCTGAGACCGCCCTCTGAACACGCAGGCAGCTGGACTCAAACGTCTGCTCCAGGTATTATCGTAAACGTTTTCTTTTTGGAATGCCGGCACTTATCAGAAAGTTCTAAAAATTAATCTGTATTGCTTTAACGAAAATGGAATGATCAACTGTGCGCTGAACGGGGTTTGGATAGCGGGGAGGGTCTCTCCACACAGAGCGCCCATGGCTGTGTCGGCTGTTTGCGAACATAAATTAATAAATAAACTTAAACACATGTACACCAGGATTTCTTGTCTGCAGGGCATGCAGTCAACCACATGGTGATAACAAGCTCGCGCGGCAGCAGGGGGGCCTGCACTTGCGGGAGTGATAATTGCTGCCTTGCTGCCATATGGCGGCGCGCACTCCCGCAAGTAGATCGCCTCACGTGCACGCGTTGCCATCGATGGCAATGGAACGCGTGCACGTTTTTGGCTAAAAAGCCAAAACGATCGGAAAAGGTCTTTTTGCCTATGCAGCGCATGCGCACTGCGTAGGCGAGATCTAATAAAAAGGGTTTGGGCTCGACCTTTTCTAAGGTACTGTGTTGCTGTGTGCTGTAACGTCAAGGGAAGCTGTTTTTGCTTAACTGCAGTGCCTGGTGTGAGAGTTAATCGGACTATGAGGGGCCTGTGGCTCAAGCCAGCAGTTTGAGATGAGCAGCACAAGTGTACCTAGTTCCAGGGCGCACTCTAGAATGTTCAGCGCGTGTGGTGAAACTCCCAGCGCGTATGGCAGCCAGCGTGTGCTATCGGCACGACATTGTTGAGGCGACAGTTCATCGCGTATGGGAGCTATTGCGTTGCCTGCATGTGTCCAGCACATGCTGCTGTCTGTTCACAACCACCATCTGAAGTTTTGTACATCCACCTTGTGTATTGAAATTCTCTCCTGCTGCAGCGTTTTAAAGGAGCTGTGTTCTGATTTCATGCACAGCATTGTGGTAGAGAGGAGGGACGCGCACAGCTGTTCATTAAAGGAGTATTGTTTTTTTCTCAACTCAGCAGGGTGCTAGGCATCGCGGTGGCAAGCAAATCAGGTTTTTTTAAAAAAGAAAATTATAATAATTTTTGTGATTTCCATGGGCTTTCACTACATTTTATTATTTGGAGCAGAGCTTTTGTAGTGGCTCTTTTTAAGGAACTGCTGTTATGTCAGGAGAAGTTGGAAGATGGCAACATGGAGCAAGCCTCAATTGCAGCACCACTGCAGTTTTTGCGGCATCAGGGGACACCGGCCATTCAGTGGGAAGACTGGAATGACATGTTCGGCCAGTACTTGTTGGCTTTGGATATTGATGATTATAGTTCTGCGAGGAAAAAAAGCAATCCTGCTCAACTCTTTGGGTTCAGAAGTGCAAAGAAAGTTTAAATTTTTGCCACTGGCATTGTATAACGGTGCAAGGATTGCTGATGTTTATAGAGAAGCTAGATGTAGATTGAGCACTAGGTTTGCGAAAGAAACAAACTTTGTCATGGCCAGGTATATGTTTTTTTACACAACCACAGCATGTAGGGGAGTTGATTGATGAGTTTATGTCTAGGTTGAGATAGTTGTCTGACATGCCAGTTTGGTGGTATGGGGAATGAGCTGATAAGGGACCAACTTATAGTGCAATGCAAGAGTAGGCGGATCCAAGAACGGCTGTGCGCAGCGAAGAATCCTTCTTTTAAGGATGCCACTGGCATGGCAAAAGTGGTGGAAGAGTCACAATTCTGTATGCGGGAGATGAGCAAGCGGGGTACCGGTTTAACTGAGAATGATGGGGTCACTTAGGTGGGAGAGTTGGAGAAAACAAGTGGCAAAGTTGGATCTGTTGTGAAAAGTGCTCAAAGAACCCAGGAGGCTTCGGCTAACAAGCCAAGCTCAAGTAGGTGCAATCATTGTGGAAGTATTTTTCATGGGTCTGAGGCAAACCATTGTTATGCTATTGACAAAGAGAGCAGTAGATGCGGTGGTACGGGGCATTAAGCACACACATGCAAGGAGTGGCCTAAAACCAAAGTGGCAGTGACTAGTGATGAAAGGGATGAGTTGGTGTGCAACCGTGGAGAGTGCAGAAAGTGCATTTTAAGCTTGGGAGATGATTAGGGAGTGGACAGAAGGAACATTCAGCACAAGGTGTGGTTCTCTTTAGGAAGCCCTAATGTAGTACTTACGGTTGACACTGGTTGAAGGTACACCATTTTGCCTTAGGACATTTTTAATGATTCATGGTTTCATTTTGGACTATTGCCCAAAGAAGAGTTTCAAGGGGAGGAAATAAATATCTTTGGGTATTTTAATTCGACAATAAATTTCAACACACAAGAAACACAATGGATAGTATATGTGTCTGACAGTGGACCACCTATCCTAGGGTGGATGCATCAGTATGATCTAAGTATTATTGTGAACCCAAGAGCATTCAAACAGGTCATGGTGGTTGAGAAAAACAATGTGGGAGGGATTTTGAATGAAGTGAATGAAGTCTTTCGAGAAGAGTTAAGGGTCCTGGAGAGGTATATCCACAAGATTCGTGTAAAAACAGGTGCAATACCCGTGAAGCACAAGGTTCGGAAGGTTCCTATAGCTGTAAGGGAGGAGGTCCGTCTTATGTTGCCTGAGATGGTGAAGGAGAGCATAATTGAGCCTGTGGAGACTATTAGTTGGATTTCACCTGTTGTGATAGCTAAGAAATCTGACGGACGGTTGAGGATTTGTGTGGACATATGCAGTGTGAACTAGAACATAATTACGGATAGTTTCCCTCTCTCGAACATCAATGAGTTGCTCTTTTTGCTTAATGGTAGTAAGTACTTTCCAAAGTTAGATTTGAAGAGTGGTTACCATCAAATTAAGTTGTATTAGACCCCTGGGAATGTGACCGCTTTTATCACAATGGATGGAACATTCCGTTTCACCAGAATGCCATTTGGATTATCTTCAGCTGCAAGATTTTCAAAGAATGATGTCGCAAGTATTTGAAGGTTTTACTAACGTGCTACTCTTCCAGGATGTCATTTTGATATATGGAGCAGCTGTGGAGCAGCACAATCAGATTGTATAGAAATTGCTCAGAAGGGTGATGGATGTGGGTCTTACCCTGCGTATGGAGAAGTGAGTTTTTCTATGTGAGGAAAGAGAGTATTTGGGTCTTACCATTTGTGGGAACGAAGTGAAACCGAATAGGGACCTGCTAACAGCAATAAAGTTATCTCCAGAACCCAACGACAAAGATCAGTTAAGGTCGTTCATGGGGCTCATAGAGTATTACGTAAAATTTGTGGATAACTATGCAACCAAGACTTAGGATTTGAGGGTTTTATTGAAAAAGGTGTGTCCTTTCAAGTGGGGTGATGTTCAAAACGGGAAACATCCTAAACCACGATGTTCGAGCAACGACTCACCCGAACAACGAGGAAAGAACAACGAAGACTGCACAACATCGACGTACGGAACCACGACGGCCAGAACCACAAATTGACGCCCACGTCACTTGTAAACGATGTCTTCCGCATACAAAAACCTTTACGCTTACTACGATTGGGCTGTTGGAGTAAAACGTCACTCATCTCTGCCCAATCAGAAACATTTGTATAACGCAGTAGGTTAAGAAGAAAAAAAAAATTGGCATCGTTTAGAAGGCACCCTGGTTGGCGTAATCGGTTGTACGAGCATAGAACATGACAAAGGTAGGTCAAATCTAAAAATGAATGCAATTTAAAAAATATATAAATATTATTTGGAGTATTATTTAAAAAATGAGTTGAATAACGTTAGTGTTTAAAATAACGTATAAACAATTAGACTTCAAGAAAAACGTAAATAAGGGACCTTTGGGGGGTTTACCCCCCACAAATAAAGAATAAATAAAAGATTTTCGTTGTACAGAAAGTCGTACTAAAAAAAAGTAGTTGTAAAGAAAAGATCGATGTATAAACTTTCGTGGTTTAGGAGGTCGTGGTTCAAGCAGTAGTGATTAAGTCATACAACCGTTCAAAACACGTGTTTTGAAAAGATCAAACAGGATGTGTGGGATGCTGGAATCTTGCATCCTGTTTTTGAATACTTTGAAATCAATTCTGACTGTTGATGCTAGTGTATCGGGGCGGGGTCCGGTTTTTATCTCAGATCCATGGTGGAATAGAGAAGAATGTAGCCTTAGCATCGCACTCTGAGTACTGGGTCACTGAGCAAGGAGCATTGGCGGCGCCTTGGGCAGCGGAATATTTCAGAACATATCTGTGGCGTGTAAATTTCATAATGACGAAGGATGATAAACCACTGATGAAAGTCTTAACTCCTAGTGTAACCGGAAAAGGGGTCATCAAGATTAGTGGCTTGCTTACAAGAATTCATGTATTCTGTTGAACAGATACCTAAATGGTGCAAAGCTCAAGCTGATGCCCTGTCCTATTTATCTGTGGATTGGAAGTTGGTTGAAGGTGAGGCTGTTCGCAATAAGGAGGGAGCAGTGGCATGGCTAGACAAAGTTGTGCGCTATGGAGTTGGTGTTTTCTCTAAGGAAGAATTTGTGCAGGAATTGGGTAGAGATTAAGTTTTGCAGGATGTGTGCAAGATGGTGGTGACGGGGTAGGAGGGACAGCAGCATTGCAGTGTTGGTGAGGCCTTTTGTCAAGTTACTGAATAAATTATCTGATTGAGAAGAGTGTGTCTTAATGAGGGGGGGGGGGGGGGCAGATTTATACCACATGAGAATCATAGAAGGAAAATTATCCAGTGTACCGTGGACAGGAAAAATCAAAAGAGGGAAGGAAGAGCAAAATGTTTTAACACAGTCCTAAACCCAAGCTCCTCCCTGGGAAAATACCATGAATCCTAAAATAGGGTCAGTTCCACCTTAGCCAAGGGGGGGAGCCTAAAGGTGGGCCATTGTGGCTAATAGTCCTGTCGAGTCCGATCTTGAAGCCCTTACACACCTCTTAGGGTGTTATGCATCATCATTGGCTGCTCTTAGTCAGGCCGGTGCTGCAATGCCAGACGGGCCTGGGGGCTCTTTGTCGGAGATCATTTTGATCTCAGGATGCCGTAAAGATGAATGCAAGTGAGGGTGCTACCTAACTGTGTAACTAGTGAAGGGTGTGAGAGGTAGACTTTGGGCCTTCAGGGAATGAAACATGTTGACCACACCTCATTAGAAGCTATCCTGGTACTCTATGACCATGTGATAGCACCACTGTTTTTAGCTAGATCTGGAAACTACTCCCAATGAAACTATGGGGCATATTACCAAGGCGGGCGATATGTGATTATCGCCGCTTTAGCGGCCGTTTTCGGCCGCTAAGCGGCGATAATTCTATCGCCCTATTAGCAAGCTATCGCTAACAGCAGTTAGCAACAGCTTGTAGGCAATAACGAGCTGTTTGGGGCCAGCTTTGCATGTCAGCCATATTTATCGCTAATGACATGCAAAGTGGGCGTACCCAACCTGTTAGCGACTGAAAGCAGTCGCTAACATCGCTATCGCCTATTAGCAAGGCAGGCGTAGCGATGGAAATATTCGCGCTAAGTGCGAATATCTCCAAAAACTAACGCCTGCTCAGACCAGTTCTTAGCCATAATATCCAACTCCCATTGGATATAATGGCTAAGTCTTCATTAGCGATAATGCGTGAATATCGCTGGATTACTAGCGATATTCACGCATTTCACAGCTAAGAGATAAACGTTGCTAATAGCACGTTATTCTGCGATAATATCTGGCGATGCTTGACGTTAAAAAAATACTTGCTAAGCCCATTTAGCGATAAATATCGCCAGTTGTTGGTAATAAGCCCCTATGTTCTTTGAATACCAGAACCTATTTTAATCACCACTCACACCCATCACTAGTTATACTGTTAGGTAGCCCCCTCACTTGCATTGAGATTCAGTGCACCTTGGACAGCCCATGACTCAGAGAAGGGTGAAGGAAAGTTTTTGGTGGCCGGAGGTTGAAATAAAACCACTCAATGGGTAGAAAGGTGTTTGGGGTGTAGAGAAAGTGAAGAAAAGACTTAGGTTGGGGGCAGCCTGATATGGGTCATATTCATGATCTAAAAGAAGTGTGGCATACTCTTTTTCTGGATGTTATTGGACCTCTGGGCGGGTGTGAGTCAAGATTTGAGGTTTTCCTTGGTACTGGTTGAATAATATTCCAAATGTCTGGTGGTCATATTCAAGAAGGATGTTTCTACAAGAAGTACTATCATGAATTTGCACAAGATTTTCAGGAGGGAATGTTTCCCTTCATACTTTGTTGACCGATAATGGCACCCAGTGAACTTCTTGTGAAATGAAGGAGTTTTTAACTGTGCATGGAATGAAGCATCACCGTACTACTTTTTATAACCCACAAGGCAATGGCACCACAGACCGGATGAATCGAGGGTACTGTACAGTTGGCCATGCAGAGTGGTATGGATGTTTCTGTAGCGGTCCAGGAAGCTGTGTGGGCACATCGCACCACAGTCCATAAGAGGCTCAGTGGATTCCCATTTGAAGTTATGAGGTGACGCAAGGCAAGAACTAAATTGATTCCTGAGTTTTGGAATGCAGGGAGGAAACAAGTGTACCTTCGAAAGGGTGTAAAGAATCGAAGATTCAGATAGGTGACTGGGTGAAGGTCGAGGACGGTCGCATTGGCAGATGTTTATTCAAGTTTAGGGGTCTGTTCAAGGTCCAAGAGTGTTATGTTGTGTTGGAGACAGATGCAGAGTAGCTTTGTATCAGAAGGGAAATACAATTTAGATTGGTGGTGTAAATTGATGAGGATTGTAGTGGTTTTATGCTGGCAGGAGAGGGAGCACCTAGTTCCATGAATAGAGGAGGCTAGCGGATTGATGGTGCTAGTGGTTTTCGAGGAGCCCTGGAAGGTGAGAGAAGGGATTGTTGTGTGCAGAAAGAAAGGCCCCTGCATATCTACAGGATTATGTGATGGGATCAGCTTGAGTCTTGCTTTCTTTAACTTTGGTTTATATGTATTCCTATGCTTTATTCTAACCTTCCGCAATCTCATTTGCCCTTATTTTTTCCTGTACTTCTCCGAATGCCTTTGAGGAAATACTCTTGTTTACATTTTGTTCAGTTATCTTTGCCTTTATTTGCAGTTCTATGCTCTTAGGGGCTTAGTTATGAACCCTTGTGTCAATTTTACGCCGCTGGTGCGTCACTTTTTGTGACACACCAGCAGTGTAAAAAATGCCCCACGTTGCATCATATTTACAAAGTGATGCATCTAGATAGATGCGTCATTTTGTAAACCCCTGCGCCACATTATACCTGTGCCAGGTATAATATATGCAGGGGGGAGGGTGGGGGGGGGGCGTTCCAGCGCAAGAAAGGGTCGTAGAAGTGACGCAGTGAAATCTATAAGATTTCACTGCCCCACTTTTAGGACACAAATGCGTCAAAATCTTACGCCAGGCCCATGGCAGGCGTAAGACTAACGCAGGCACATTTCACATGGGACTTGCCCATGTGTAATGACCCGTTGCTGGAGTTGCGTCACTTTTGTGACACACTCCAGCAATGTGTCATTTTTGTGCCTACAGATACGTCAGAAATACTGATTATTATTATTAATAAAATTTTTAGAGCGTGAACAATGGCCCATGGGCGTCTCGGCGCTAGGATATCTGCAAAATTTAACCAATGAGGGGAAAAGTGGGTCTACTGATTAAAAAGCCAGGTCTTGAGTTGTTTGCGGAAAGACCAAAGTGAACGGCTTGATTTGATCGAGGGAGGCAGAGTATTCCATAGTTTGGGGGCCGACACAAGAAATCTTCTATCTCCCCATAAAACAGATTTGCTGCGAGGAACCACGAGATCATTTAGACTGGAGGAACGTAAGGTTCTAGAAGGACCGTAAGGAATCAAATTTTGAATGAAGAAAGCAGGTCCCATGTTGTGCAAGGCCTTGAACACTATACAGAGAGCTTGGAATATTATCCTATTCCTGATAGGTAGCCAGTGTAATTCTCTAATGGTTGCAGAAGCAGATTGGTATTTGGGGATTCTGCCCAGAAGCCTGGCTGCTGAGTTTTGGATTATTTGCATTTTATTCAAGACTCTTTCTTGTGCATTCAAGAACAGAGCGTTGCAATAATCCAAGGTCGACAGTACCAGTGAGGTGACCAAGGTTTTGCCAGCTGTATCGGGAAGGAAGGGAAGGATTTTCTTGATTAGTCTCAATTTGTGAAAAGCGGCGGACGTGATCTGGTTAGCATGTGGGAGAAAGGTGAGACGGTCATCAAAAATGACTCCCAGATTCCTCACCTTGCTAACAGGCTCAGGAGGAGGGCCTAATGATGAGGGCCACCAACAAGAGGACCATTCCGGGGTCAGATGACCAAAAATAACTACTTCCGTCTTGTCGGAATTTAATTTTAGGCAATTGGAAGCCATCCAGTTCCCAATTGCCAACATGCCCTGATTGAGATCATCGGCTTTTTTGTGGCCGTCATTCTTAATGGCAAGGACCAAATGAGTGTCATCTGCATAGGAGGTAAGGCTCATCCCATGTGCACGAATGATATTGGCAAGGTCCCACACGTAGATGTTAAAAAGTGTCGGACTAAGGGATGAGCCTTGGGGAACTCCGCATGGCAGAGACAAGGTGGAAGAATGAAAAGATCCCATTGTAACCACCTGAGTCCTATCGGCTAAAAAGGAGGCCAGCAGTTTCTTGGCATTGTGTTGGACACCAATGTTTTCGACACGGTCGATCAAAGTAACATGATCGACCGTGTCGAAAGCCGCTGACAAGTCAAGCAGTATCAAGACTGCTGTCCCTCCGGCGTCACGTATGGATCTGACATCAGCCGCGGCTTTAATCAAAGCCGTCTCCGTCCCATGATATTGGCGAAAGCCAAACTGGGAGTCGTCAAGTAGATGATGTTCCTCTATGAAGGCCGAGAGTTGTGAATTCAGTGCTTTTTCGGCTATTTTTGCCAGAACTGGAAGGCTGGCAATAGGTCGGTAGCTCTTTAATTCTTCCATGTCAAGATGAGGCTTCTTTAACAATGGTTTAATGAGAGTCTGTTTTAAAGTGGCTGGGTAAATACCTGAGGTGAACATGGAGTTGCAGATTGAAGTGATGGCAGGAAGCACCACTTCGATGACAGGAAGGAATACTTTAAGAGGACATGGATCAAGAGCAGAACCCGATCTTATGGTGGATATAATGTCCGCGACCTGAGAGCTAGAGATATCTGTAAACTGAGAGAGGGTGGGTCCAGTCCGGGAAATTATCGACGAATTAGAGGGGGTTTTAATGTTATTTGCGAAGGCGGAATAGATGTTGTTAACCTTACTATAAAAGAAGTTGGCCAGGGTGTCACATAGCGACTGAGAAGGTAGGGGAGTCACGCTAGGAGAGTAACCAGCTAGCTGCTTGGTAGTCTCGTACAGTGCCTTGTTGGAATTTTTGGCTAGTTCGATCCTGTCGCTAAAGAACTTTTTCTTAGCCTCGCTAATCATGGTTTTGTATTTAACCAGCGTTTCTTTATACTTAATTTTGGCCTCCGCAGAATAGTCTTTCCGCCAGTGCCTCTCTTTATTCCTACACTGTTGTTTCTGAGTTCTTAAGACCTCTGAATACCAGGGGGCCGACGGGGCAGATCTATTACGAGATCGTTGTTTAACGGGGGCCAGATAGGTGGCCGCGGAGCCCACCCACTCATTAAATTGTGTAATGGCGGTGTTAGGATCGGCTGATAGGAGGGGAGTGGAATTTGTCAAGAGAGTTTTCAGGCTGGCAGCGTCTATATCGCTCCATGCCAGAAAAGGCTGACGGGGGATGGAGTGTTGTTTAGGAGAACCAGAATCATGAGTAGTCAGCGAAGCCACGATAACATGATGATCTGACCAGGTGAGGGGGAGGATTTGAGAAACATGTAGATCCACTAAATTAGTGAAGATGCCGTCCAATATATGGCCCCCATCATGTGTGGGTGATTTAACCAACAGTGGGAGACCAAAGATTGTCATGTCAGCTAGGAGGGCTGCAGTATCCTTGTCCTCGGTTTTATCAAAATGAAAGTTGAAGTCGCCAAGGACAGTTAGAGAGTTATCAAGGGCTGAAGATTCCAGGATGGCCCTGAGATCCGAAATGAATCCGATCCTTGACCCAGGAGGTCGATATAATAGAATCCCTTTGAAATTATAGGAGGGAGTCAATTTGATGGAGAATTGTAAAGCCTCACAAGATGGTAGAGAAATTATATTGGTTCTGGCAGTAAATGCATCACGTAGGATGACTGCGATTCCACCGCCTTTCTTACGCTGTCTGTCCAATCTGTGGATAGAGAAGCCTTTGGGAACTGCAATCACTAGATCTGGATCGGACGAGCTGTCCATCCAGGTTTCGGTCAGAAATAACATGTCAAGTTTTTTGTCCTCTATCAGATCAGCTATGTCCTGTCGGTGTTTACCGAGCGACCGGACATTAATAAGGGCCATAGAGTAAGATTTATGAGATTTAGAATTATTAGTGAGAGAGGGCTTCAGCAGGAAGGGTATAGAGGATTTACAGCAAGGACAGATGTGGGCAAAATCTCGAACGAAGAGCAGAGGGTCAAGTACAGAACATGACTGATGGTGAGGGGGACGCAGCTGCCGGGAGCATACTCGATGTGTATGTTCCTCGTGAGGTCAAGGGAGCTGGACCAGGGGGAGTGGCCCTGGGCCCGGTCCAGGCGCAGACGGGCTCGCCTTCGGCGCGCCCGCTGCGCGGACGGGCGGGTCTGTTGTTTTTATCCGTGGTAGAGGGGAGTGGGAGGAGGGTGGGAGGAACGATCACCTAGACTGGCAGCCTTCCCCTGCCCGAGATGGCGGCTAAAGTGGCTGGACTAGGTTTTCAGCGCCTAGTAACGGCGGCCCTGTGTCAGGCAGGTCGGGGAGCAGCCACAAGGATCTGTAACTCCTTGCGACATGATACGTCATACTGTAAATATGAAGCATCATTGGTGTCGCAAGGAGGGCTCAATGAAAAGTGATGCATCGCTGTTTTCTTGCAGCGATGCGTCTCTTTTCATAAAGGATGCCTTTATTGTTTATTGGTATGTGAATGGGGTAAGATGTGCCATTTTCTCTATTAGAACAACCTTGATTCCAAGGTTCTGTTCGAATGTTATAGCTTGAAGGTGGGCGGTTTATGCTGAGTCTTGCGAAACGAAAGTCACGCTTCGGTGGGCTGAATTAAAGGACTTCAAAAGGCTTCAAGAGTGATGTTTAACTTCATTTACGGCAAATGCTTTCGAGAGTTGATGTGCTAGCGAAAGGGTTTTTTGTTCAGGGAAATTACTAGGCGCTCTGCTAACTGTAGACGCAATGGTTTCGAACATAGAAAGGTTAAGGTGTGGTGCAACTGGGTGAGGGCATAAGCCCTATAACCCCCCAATTGTGTGATGGAAACAACCAACACACTGTGATATTTCAACTAGATACCCATGCACACAACATTAGAGTATAAAAAAGTGTGTCAGTGTGGACACATATACAATTCAAAGCAAAGCTAACAGAAAATATAAAAGGTTTCTTGTGTGGTTTGTAAACAGTTTGGTCTCTTAATTTCTCAAGCAAGCCAGCTAACACGTGTTTCGTCGCACGTGAAATAGTCTTTCTGCGACTCCTCAGGGCTGTATTTGAAGTGAAAACAAATTGGGTAGTCGCTCCGCCGGTGAAAATTCCGACCCGGCAGGGCCCGAGACTCAAGTGATGATATGCCAGATGGGTGAAAAATGCATCGGATGATAGGGAACGTCAGTATTAAATCCTAAACGTCTTAGAAAGCTTCTGTGACTTGAATAAGTTTCAAAAGCGATGAGCAAGTTGCCGCTCGTTAGTACAAAAAAGCAGTATGTATCTTTATAGTACACCGAGCCCCGCAGGATAGGTAAAGAATGCAAATGGGGAGCGGATAACTCCTCGTGTTAATACGATCTGTATGTAGTATACTGTACGAGTTTCTCTCCTGGGGGTCACCGTGTTCCTGGTTCCTCCACAACAAGCAACTGGCTCATTGCTTGTGAAACCTATTCAAGTCACAGAAGCTTTCTAAGACGTCTAGGATTTAATACTGAGGTTCCCTATCATCCGATGCATTTTTCACCCATCTGGCAGATCATCACTTGAGTCTCGGGCCCTGCTGGTTTGGAATTATCAACGGTGGAGCGACTACCCAATTTGTTTTTACTTCAAATACAGCCCTGAGGAGTCGCGGAAAGACTATTCCACATGCGATGAAAAACGTGTTTTCTGGCTTGCTTGAGAAATTAAAAGAGACCGAACTGTTTACAAACCACATAAGAAACCTTTAGTATTTTCTGTTAACTTTGCTTTGCTTTGAATTGTATATGTGTCCACACTGACACACTTTTTTATACTCTAATGTTGTGTGCATGGGTATCTAGTTGCTTTTGAGAGTTGGTTGCTCACCTTCGAGATTTGCAGGTTTCTCCAGTTTGTGGCTTCATGTTCTGGCTGGGCCTTTCTTCCACTTGACTTCAGGACTACGTTCTATTGGTTGCGTTAGCAGCACCTGCTGTTTCTTCTGTAGTCCCTGTACAGATAGCGTTTTTTGGCATGGTCTTTCATTTTTTCTTTGCCCCATTCCATCTCCATTTTAGGGCTGTTCATTTTTGGGCTAGGACCAATTTGTGTTTTTTTGTTTATTTCTCTTTTGAGGCCATTGGTGTGATTTTCTATTTTTTTTTTACCTGCTGAAAATTGCTGGTCTGATGGAATGCTGCGGTAAGGGACTCATCCAGGGAGCCCTCTGGCATATCTCTGTTCCGACTGGTTCAGTGCCCTTTCATCAGGTGTCTGCTTTTTAGGCAGATCCGTATAATTTGTATTCGATACCTGGGCATTCACTGTGCTTTCTCTTGTTTGCATCGACTAGTTTAGAGTTGCACTATCACCAGGGTTGGAGATCCAGTAGTGTCTGCATCTGTTGTGAGAAGCAGATTCTAATCTCTGCTATATTGGGGAAATTGCTTTCTTTTCATCCTTTTTGCAATGCTTCAGTTGTGAGGTGGCTTCTCACTGGGTTATTCTGAGTTGTGGGTCCACTGTAGTATTTGATGCCCAGGGTGAGCGGGTTTTCTGTAGGTTAGTTCCTTTTGGCGCTCCTTATTTCCTCAGCAGCTCTTGCTTCATGGGTTGTTCACCTACTTAGTTATTGGCTCCCGGCTTTTTTGATGCAGTGGTATGGCAGCCCCGTTTAGGTGGTTCACTGTACTGGTTGCTTGTCTAGCCTTATGTCCTGTCCATTTAGGGAATTAGGGGGTGGGGAAGATGGGTTTGATGCACACACTCATTCACTGGCATCCTTGCTGCGTTTTCTGTTGCTGCAGAATTCCTTCTTCTTTTGCTGCGATAAAATAACAAGTCTCCGAAGCCGGAAAATCGTACTATGCACAAACCCCTGAACCCTTTCATCCTCCACGGTACAGTCTTCAAAAAGGCGGACGCGTCTTCTTATTTACCTAACACTAGGGCCAACATTTCTTAGAGTTTTGCACGATATAAACGATAGCTTCTGTTTACCTACAACTTTAAAGTTCTGCGTCCAAAGGAATACTTAGTATAGTTAGTAAATGTGGGCCGTCGTTTTGTTGAAAAACTTGGCGCAATACATTTGTGTCGTTTTTCCCAAAGAGGCATCTACTACAGTAGGCTTAAGAAACATGTTCTTTACCTGTTGAAATACTTTGTTCTCTTTCTGCTCCATGCCCGGCCTTAGTAATCCCCGTTGTCCCTCAACCCCTTTGAAGGTAATATATATTATATTTTCTTTTCTTTTTAAAGTAACAATTCTGGTTTTTCATTCTTTATTTTTATTAGTGCTGAAATATTCGCTTTTGACTTGATCATAACTACTGAAGCCAAGCCTGGAGTACAGCTCTTGCTACATGGCCCAGTGACGACAAGACGTCGCGACTGAACGTGGTTTACCATCTCCTCTGGTCCGATACCTCACTATGTTGATTCCCTCCTGGGCCTTTGTGATTTGGAAAGTAAAGAAACTGCAAATCATAAAATGAATGCGGACCAGTGTCATCCTACTCTTGTGTTAAAAAACTATTTTTTGTTATGTATAGTCAAAACCTGTCAATCACCCTTCTCTCATTAGGTAAACCTGTTAAAGAGAGAAAGATGTTAAACTTCTATTTTTGATGTAATGGTACATTACCACCACTAATGCAAGTTTTTGTTTGTAATGGGCCACCAGGGACGGAAGTGACTTTGCATCACATGTTGTGTCTTTTGCAAAAACGGATTCTTCCAGCACACATTGCTGTAGTAATGTCGCACTGATCACCTTTTCTGCGAAAAGATGCCTCTTAGAAATCTGTGTTGCTGCCTATCTGGAACAGGATTCACTTGTCAGAATTAAAGCCTGAAGTCTTGAAAAGTACTTGGCCAATGACATTCTGCTACATGTGCAGTCCCAGGTGGTGACAAAGGACCCATCTAGCCCAATCTGACTCAGCAGCCTAGGGTGCTTACTGTGATTGCAGCCTTTCAGAGTCCTGGAACCCCGCCACCCCCCTCCTTCTTAAAGGTGCATACTGATCAAGTGGAGAAGGGGGCCTTCCATGCCAATAAAAAGGCTGTGGGAGTGCTTACGTATAGTCTAGTGCTCCTCTGATATACCTTCTACTCATCATACCTACTACTTGCCTCACAGTCCCTGGCTTCTTTTGCATTCCAGGTAGAATGGTGGTGAACAGGCGAGCCTCAGTAACATGCTGGCATGCCACTGCCTTCTTCCCAGACATACAGCGGGCCACTCAATGCAACCCACCCACAGCCAAAAGTGCAGAGTGGGAGCCCCTGAAGAGAAAGAACCACTGTAGGAGTAGGGTACTCTGGTGCCAACAGAGAAGGAGATGGGCAGAGGAATAGAGGTAGGGATGGCTTGGGGGTGGAGGGAGGACGCCACAGATTCTTGGAGAGAGGGGCTTTTAGTTGGGGGTCATCGGGGGCATACTTTTGAAGGAAGTTGTGTCAAGCTAGCATCACACAACATGGTGCAAGGGTGATGCAAGCCAAAAATACATTTTGAGTGGCTTCATAAATCTGGAGTAATGCAGCTCAAATCACTGCGTTGCGTTACTCTACGCTGGAAAGACGTTCCATGGGCTTTACGTGGGTGTTCCAACACAACTCCCATGGTTTTTGACGCATTCCCAGATTTACCAAAAGTGGTAGATCTGGTAATGCGCCTTCCCAGGGAGGGTGTAACAAGGAGAAATATCTCTTTTTTTTTTTTTTATATCCTCATATTGCGATTTTATGTTTTTGGGAAATGACGGGGTTCAGCCTCTGCATTAACTGTACCAGCACTGCCCCTAAATACGAGTGTGTGAGGGGAGTTTCCCAACCGAAGGATTTTGCAGAGTTCCCCCTCCCTTTGGAACCATCGCATAAATACCTTTTCTGTTTTTTCGTTGATGAGGGGGAGATAGCCACCTTGACTACTCGATGAGTATTGTACACATCAACAGAAGTTACCTTCGCTTAATCATAGGATCATCATTCCATCTCGGCCACTAGGTTAGGGTTAAAATGATTTTCCCATATTTCCCAGAAGTTATTTCTATTGGTACGCTTTCCCCTCCTATCTAGTTTGTTTATTTTCAAGACTGAATTCATCCATTCCCCAACCGTAGGGGGTACTGGGCCAACCCACTTAATACATATCTCCCTTCTTGCGAGGAGGATCAAAACAAAAACCAAGTTTTCTTGCCCTTTTGTTAGCTTACCCGCTCCTATATTGCTGTCAATCCCAAAAAGTACAAGGGTGGTACTTACAGTTAGTTGCTGTTGTAGGATCGAACTTAAGGTCTTACCCACTTCAGACCAGAACTCGTCAAGGGATGGGAACTCTTTAAAGATGTGAATATCATCTGCCTTCTCCTCTCTACATTTCGGACATTTCCTGATTTGGGCGCCTTTAAATTTGGACAGTTTTTTTGGGGTCCAATAGGCCCTATGGATCGTGAAGAGATGATTTCTTTTTAAAGCTGCTGATTTTACTGTAGCCCAGCATTTCTCGATTGACTTTAGCCACACTCCCTCAAGGTCTGGAGTTTGTAAGTTCTTCCCCCAGATTAGTTCTGCAATCTGAGCATCTTCATCTCCTGATGTTATTAGGGCCCAATACCATCTAGCTATCTCTTTCTTTATGGGTAGAACTTTCTGCATTTCTTTCTCCAGCTCTTCAGTATTCTTTTCATGGTATGTGAGGGTTTTTGCCCAACTAGAAAGCTGATATTTAAATTTGGAGATGGTGAAATTAGTGATGGTATGAAGATCCTCCCATGAGATCAATGTTGATCCGCTTAAGGTTTGACCCCAGTACTCGATGTTGGCTGTTTTCAAAGGGTTTGCCAAGCTATCTTTTAGGCAGTCTGGGGTGCCTGGGGAGTCCCATATAAGGGCCAGGGGGCTGTAGTATGAAATATTTAAAGTCCCTCTGATCTGGACCCATAGTCTGGCCGCATCCTTCAGGACTTTCAATTTTATTTTTTTAAAGAATTTTGGGTGGCCGAATTTATATAGGAAATGGTCATTGCTTGAAGATATTCGGGGTAGTAATGGTGAACTCTCAACAGTGGTCTCATGTTTTTAAAGAAAAAGGCTCTGTAATATTCCCACAGGTCAGGGCTAGCTATCCCTCAGTGTTCTTTTCTTCTCCTGATTTTCTTCCACGATATTCTAGTTCCCTTAGAAGCCCAGATAAAGATAGCAATTTCTCCCTGTAATTTTTTCAGTGAATTCCTTTTGAATTCTAAGGGAATTGTGTTAAACAGGTAGGTATATTTGGGTAAAATAAACATTTTTATGTTTGATCTACCTATGAAGCTTAAAGGGAGGCTAGTCCAGATCTTTAAAAGTTTTCTTATTTCGCCTGCCACTCTATTTAGATGTATCTGTGGGATTTTCTCCAGGTCGTGGACTAATGTTATTCCTATATATTTGATTTTCTTCTTGATACTTGGATTGGAAAGATTTGTATTCCACGTCATAATCTCGGTTTTGGAATGATTAACCAAATAACCTGAGACTTTCCCAAAATTCTCAAGGGTGGGTTTGATTTTAGATATGGAGGACTGGTAGTCGTTGGTGAAAAGCATTAAATCATCTGCATACAGGGCAACTTTTTTGGACCAGCCCTGGTGTTTGAATGGAAGTATTTTTTCGTTTTCCCTTAAAAAATTTGCCAATGGCTTAATGTACAAGTTAAAAAGTAATGGCCAGAGGGGGCAACCTTGCCTAGTGCCTCTTTCGATTCGTATGTTATTGGTTAGACCCCCATTCACCAAAGTTTTTGATCTCGGGGTCCTATAGATCTCTTTCACTATGTGCAGAAAGGATTCCCCCAGGTTATTTCTTCTCATTACCTCATTTAAAAAGACCCAGTTCACCCGGTCAAACGCCTTTGCGGCATCAAAGGTGAGTATTGTAAGAGGAGTTTTTTCGGAAGTAACAACGTCTATTGCCCCAAATAATTTGTGAGTCAGGTCTTGAAGTTGTCTTCCTCTGATAAAGCCTTTCTGATCAGTATGAACCAGCTGGGTCATCACTCTCCCCAGCCTTTTTGCCAAGATTTTTGTGCAGATCTTATAGTCACAGTTAAGTAATGATATTGTCTGGTATGATTCACATAATGTCAGCTTTTTTCCAGGTTTTAGAATTATAGTTATGATGGGATCATTCCAAGAGTCTGGGATCTTTTTGTGTTGTTTATACACCAGATTGAGTAAGTCTGTGATTTGTGGCGACAGAGTTTCTCTAAGTGCCATATATAGCTCGTTTGGAAGAGCATCCGGGCCCGCAGCCTTCCCTTTTTTCAATCCCTTTATTGCTTCTTCTACTTCCTCTCTAGAGAATTCTTCATTTAGGACTTTTTTCTCTTCCTCTGTTAGGGCTAGGGTAGAGTGTTCAAGTAGCCTTCTATTTGTTCTTCCGATGGGTTTACATCTTCGGAGTATAACTCAGCGAAGAATTTTGTAAATTCCTGCCTGATTACCGTTTCTTCAGATGATGGTGATGACTGGCTGTCTTGTTGTATACTTACTACCTTATTCCTGGCTAGATCTGACTTTAGTTTCCAGGCCAGTAGTTTCCCACAACCTTCCCCATACTCGTGATGTGCTAGTTTGCTCGCTTCCCACTTCGTCCTTACTCTATCTTCTAGGATGTCAGCAAGGTATTCTTGTTGTCTTTCCTTCTCCGTCTCCTCCCTTTTGTCTGTTCTATGTTCAACCAGTATTTGTGCATCCAGAAGGTTTATAGAATTTTCCAAATCCGTTATCTTGTGTTTTATTGTTCTTAATCTAAATGCTCCTTGGCTTAATAATTTCCCTCTAATGACTGCCTTATAAGTATCCCATGTAATTTGTCTTGTTGTGCCTACCCTGTTATTTTCAAAGAAGAATTCGGTTTCTGACCTGAGCTCCTGTATGCAATGTTGGTCGAGCAAAATAGCCCGTTTGATTGTCATTCTATTTTGTGTTTTAATTTCCGTCCTTTGCACCGTAAGCTGGACTGCAGAATGATCTGACAGGTGAGCAGGAAGATGTTCTAGGTTTATTACATCTTCTGTAAGGCTTCTATCAATTAAAAATAGTCAATTCTTGACCTATGTCCAAGTTTCTTATTGTGTAGGGTAAAAGGTTGTCTTTTATCCCCTTTTATTTTCCAGATATCCAATAGGTCTAGGTCTCTCCTGTAGTTTCCACGCCACTCTCCCCTTTTTGGAAGATTTTTGTGATTTTCCCGGGGGTGATCTGTCTACTTTAGGGTCCATAATTATATTGAAATCACCTCCTAATATTATTGGAGAGGTAGCTGACAACAAATGGGTATATAACTTTTGTAGTGGCCCTGAGTCGTCTGTGTTCGGGCCATAATATCCTGCTATTGTATAGAGGTTATTTCCAATTCGTGCCCTAGCAATTGCCCATCTACCTTTGCTATCTACTTCGGAGTATTCAAGCTTAATTTTGAGAGTTTTCTTGAAAATAATAGCTATCCCTTTTATGTTACATTCCTGATTCGTGCATACATACATGTCCACCCACCCTAGATTTTTCATTATCTGGTTCCATTCTTCTTTCAAGTGGTGTGTTTCACTATCTGATGCCTTTAAATACTCTAAAATCCTGTTTCTTCTGGTTTTCACCCTGAGCCCGTTTACGTTCCATGAGAGTATATTAAACTTTCTACTAATTGACCCCATCTATTACTTGAATAGTATATTGTGTAGTGGCAGTCATTATGATTTTACTGGCTGAAACCTTGATTTCCCAATTTTTCTGAAATATTGAGGATTTGTTTGATTTTTTTTTCCCTAGTTTGCTTCCCACCCGTGTTCTGTTTTATATATTTTGTTTTTGTTTTATGTACATCTTGTTTACCCTCCCTGGGGAAGCCTCCTTCTTTTTTTAGGGCTATTCTCTTGCCCCTTTCAGGCTCCTTGACTTTTCTATTTGCGCCTATATTTTGCTCTTTCTGCTTTTTCCGTGATATACTTTGCAAAAGCTTCTAATGGTTTGCGGGATTTTCAGACCTGATGTTGTCTCGGGCCATCTCAAGAAATTCTTTAACCTCCTCAGGATCTCGTATATTTCACATTTTATTCCTCCACATGATTCTGAGCGACGGAGGGAACTTCATTTGCACCATGGCCCCTAGGGACTTTAGTTCTGTCATGAATTGTCCCAGTTCCCACTGCCGGTCTTGTGAGGCTTTGGACATATCTGACCTTATCCTGAAGGGCCAGTTGTCCTTACTGAAGATTCCCTTTTTTATAGCTTCACCAAGAATTCTCTCCTTCAACGTATATGTTTTAAAATTGACGAGGATTTTCCTAGGTGTTTTCCTTTCTTTGGCTTTTCCGAATGGGTCTCGGTGAACCCTTTCTATGTCTTCTTCTAGCGTTTCTTTACTTGCCCATAGGAAGTGATGGGAAGTGTTCTGCAAGGAGTGTAATTACAAATTTTTTCATATCGGTTCCTTCTTGATTTTCCGGGACATTCAAAATCCTTATATTGTTTTTCCTGGCCTGATTTTCTAGTGATTCGAGTATCTCGCTCATGTTTTTTCCCTCTTGTCTTAAGGTTCTAATCTCTCTTTGATGGACATCTACCTTCTTACTAAGGGCTCCCACCTCTTCTTCCACTGTTGTCACTCTGTCGCCAAGCGCTTTTAACTTGCAGTCCAGTGCCTCACATGCATCTTGAATTTTACCTTGATTGGCCTCTGAAATCGCAAATTTGTCTCTCATTTCATTTAATATTCTCTCCAGGAACTTCTCCATAGGGGTTAACCTGAGACTCTGGGCCAGTTATGGTTATTTCAGCTTCATCTTCTACCTCTACTATTTCCTTTTCACCGCTCGATGGATGTGCTTCTCCTGTCCCTGCTTGATCTGCTTCTTCCATATTTGCCGTATCTATACCTTCGGAATTCACGAGGTCTTTCACGAGGTCTTCACCCTTTCCTGTGTCTTTAGGCTTGGATCTTGCGCTCCTGAAGCAGTGAGAAGGTTGTCGCTTGGTTCCTGTGGGGCAGGTTGCTCTCGCTGTATCTTACTGGGTGGGTTGGTGCCTTGCTGTGTGAGGTGTTGGACTTTAAAGAAGGTTTTCAAAGATGGAGTAATTTTCGCCTTCCCCCTGACCCCCTTTCCCTTCTCCTCTGAGTTTACCTTTTCTGCTCGGGACTTACGTATAGGACGTACCTTATTGGGCTTCTTATCGACTTCTTCGGGGTTATGCCCTTAATTGCGGGGGGGTTGTAGTCCTGCTTGAGATATTGTCTGCTCCTAAGGCTATAGCAAGATCTTGTAAATTTTCTCTGTTCTATTTGGGGATCTATTCCCTCCTTCTGCTCCCACTGGGTGTATCTACTTAGAGGTGTAACTGATGTGTCAGCGACCTTCTTGTCCCTTCTATCAATCTCTTCTCTGGGGTCCTCAATACCCTAAATGGCCGTGTGTGTGCCAGAATCAGTGTAGGTGCCAAATCCACTGAAAACCCCTTCCCCCCCCCCCCCCCCCCACCTTGCTCATGGGCTGATACTTGCTGTTATCTTGTTGGACCTCTCGCTTGCTTATTTCCTTCTCTTCCGAGGGCTTTATTCGTACAGACACACCAAAGTAATCCACTCCTTTAGAATATCGCCAAATATATATTTCTTTGGTTGCTGGAGTGCTTGCTTCCACTGCTTTGAGATTCTCACTGTAGGCGCGTTGACACTTGTGCAAGTAGTCGTATTCGTAGTCTGTTGCATGGATTGCCAGAGTCAGCGAGCACCCCAGTGAGCACTCCGCTTGCACTGCTTGCCCCCAGAGAGCTCTGCTACTCTCGCCCCGGAAGTGAAAGCCCAGTCTCCCGGCAACGCCCCCCCCCTTCCCCCTCCTCCACCCCCTTCCCCCTCCTCATCCCCCCCTTCATCCCCCCTTCCCCCCTCATCCCCCCTTCCCCCCCTCATCCCCCCTCATCCCCCTTCCCCCCCCTTCCCCCCCTCATCCCCCCTTCCCCCCCCTTCCCCCCTCCTCCACCCCCTTTCCCCCCCTCCTCCACCCCCCTTCCCCCCTCCTCCACACCCCTTCCCCCCTCCCTCCCCCCTTCCCCTTCCCCTCTCCCCCCTTCCCCTCTCCCCCCTTCCCCTCTCCCCCCTTCCCCCCTCCCCCCCAACAGCTCAAACTCTCGCAATTGCGAGACCTGTTGCAATGCATTGCATAGGTCCTAGCACGTACCCTCTTTCCCTGCTCACTGGTGACTTGTCAGAGTGAGTTGTTCTTTACTTTACAGTAGAATATTGTGTAGTACATTACACCTGCCTGACAATCTGTCCTCTTCTAACTTCTGGTAGAAAGGGCTCTATATTTACATTTGCGAGAAATCACATCTGGAAAATCACGTCTGGTAACCACACCGAAGTCTTCCATCTTGGAATGAAATAGGCGCAGGTGGAGACGAGGAGAGATGCGTCCGAAACACAGGAAAGCCCACAAATGATAATCCACATCTACGATAAGCTGAACTAAAGGGCGTCGATGTCTGACGGCCTCATTGCCCACTCTTCTCCGACGCACAGTGTGATTCTAAGCATATAAAAGAGGAGAGGCACACTGTGCAGTACAGTGCACGCTCATTCACATTTAGGATTATGATATAGTAAAGTAGCACTGCGCACTCTCGGCAACCTATGCCATTTTCGTGTTTTTTTCTAGGGAAGAGAATCTGTGAACATGGATAGGCCCCTAAGAGCAGATTGGGATGTCCGGACCGAGAGTAAGAAAAGTCAGCTTTACTCAGTACAGGAGCTGAGAGGCCCCGTACTGCAGAATGGCGCGGTCCAGCATTGAAGTGGGCATGTGTACTGGGCCGAGGGGTACCGGTCCTGCCCAGCGACGGATGTTTAGTTGCGCGGGAAGGTTGGCGCACCGCAGAATTAGGCGACGGGCTCTGTTGTGATATAAACTGTGGTAGATCAAACAAGATCGGTGCATTAATTGATCACGTGAATGGAAGGTATTTAATGACTGTCTTTTTAATAATTACTGCAAGGGAGTTTGTGGTATTCAATTTAGCATCTCATCATAGATTAATGTGCAGTACACAAAAAGAAGACTTCTCGGAGAGCTGTGATTGAAAAGACCTTTGGGGTTTCGCCCATTTTGTTTTCGCTTACAATATCGGAGTGGCTTCAAGCGACGGCACTATCATTGCTCATCCACTGCTCTCCACCCCACGGCGGGGGAGGCAAGAGCTGGGCTGGAGCTCTTACTCCTGCCGGCGAAGAGCGAGGGAGCAGGGGCAGCACCTGGCGGGAAGGGGCCGATTAATTATTAATGGCTCTGGAGGCAAGTGGCCCACCATGCCAGCAAATAAGGAAGCTTGCCTCACGGAAAGACATCAATCAGACAGTGACCACAAATAGCGGTAATTAGCGTACCTTATAAGCATCCGGTGCACATGCCCCAGCCTCGGCTTCCTTTTTAGGCGGGATGACTTATTTGCATGCAGTTCGGGGCTGTGAGCCTATATTGGGGGGACGGCGCGAGTTAAGTTTCAGTGGCAGTGGAGGTTCCAAGTGCGCGTGACCGTGCTGAATTTATCCCATGTATCATCTCTCGGTGGTCCTGGGCAGTCTTCGAAATGGCCACAAGATGGACGGCCAAGCGTGGCACACGTGGCCTGGTCCACGGCGAAAGTGAAGTGTTCACTAGGGCCAGCACGCGATATCGGTTTCCAATTAACTCCCTCACATATGCACAAAACAATTGCCAGTGGCTGAAGAAGGCCATCCCAGAGCCAATTTCTACATGTAGCATTAACAAGTGTTCAACCAGGCGGAGGGGGTGTGTGGAGCTGGAGGGGGTGTGGAGCGAGAGGGGGGCCTGAAGCGAGGAGAGCCACCGGACCAGCCATTGTGCATTACAAGTGTGCAAGGCCAAAAAAAACATTAACTAATAAAAAAATCAGCCTTACTTGCAGTGGCCACGCATGCTGGCAGTGTCCAATTTCGCAGCTCTGCTTGTCCTGCGAATGGTTTGTGCAAAGAAGCCTTAAGAAACTCCTGGCAACCCCTGCCGCTTTTTTCCAGCCACAAGTTAGGATATGTCAGAAATGGTGAAGTTCCCAAGACAGAAAACAGGCAGCAAAGAAGAGCTGTTTATTACATTCCTTGTTCAGAAATATTGAAGTTAACCCCATTTTTTAGAAATATTACTATTGATGCCCCGACTCACCCCAGTGAGCACTGTTTCTCCGACTCTCCCCTCCATTGAGGCTGCAGTTTTACTAATAATTGCACTTCCTCAGGCACACATAGCCCATATCTCATATAACAGGCCGAAAAGAAAAACCCAAATTGCATTCTTGTTTCCTCTTCTGCTTTTGTGTTTTCCAGGCCATAAATAGTCTGAGACATGTGCTAAAAACACCGACATGAAAAGCAGGGATGTCTGTTAAGTTTTGACACAAACATTACTAGGTTGTCTGTTCTCCCTTGGGCTTTATTGCATATATCACCCTACCTTTGTTGCGCACATTAAAGACTCTCCAGGCAGATTCTGCGAGGGGAAAAAAATACAGCGCGGATCACACAGAGGCAGGGAGGAAGAGGCTGCGGGAGAGGAATCAAGCACGCCTGACGAGGGGGCTGACAGGAAGCGGGTGGGCTCCGCCCGGGGAGAGTCAATCGCGCACCATGGCAAAATAACAATTTTCAGTGTTATCTGGTGATGCTTGAAAGCATTAATCTTGACCTCCAGTTGGACCATGTGAGCAACCAAGGTAGGAGCGCAACCTTTCCGTGGAGAAACAGTGACTTAATGAAAAGGTTCAGAACCTCTCTTTCCTTCTTATATTTAGTTGCTTCCCTGTGAAATGGATCCAAAAAAGAACAAGCCGAGAGTGGTGCGCGCGCGCCACAGCGAGACATCTGGTTTCAATTATTGCGCCCGTGTCTGTGCACGATAATTGAAACCACATGGCGGCTGTGCAGGTAATTGACCCCATGGCTGATCCTGGTCTGTTATTACATAATCTTCCAAGACATACAATATACTCCCCCAAGACACTGCGCTGCCTAAAGAACTTACGACCATTAGGCGCTGCCTGCATGTGCCAGATACAGGTAGAAGGCCCATTTTCATGTCGGATTTGTCAATCCCAATTTTCTACTGAAGGGACTAGGCCTATCAATATGTATAACCCTTGTATCAGGGCAACTATGCCTATGCCAGTTATTAATACCCCTTCGCCGGGGAGGAAAAATATCCTGTGTAATGTCAGATCCCTTTCTAAGCATACCACTGAAGTTTGGGATATGATATCTTCTTACCAACCGGAAGTGTGTTATCTGACAGAAACGTGGCTTAAACCACATTGCACCCCGGATATAACTCTCGCTATCCCTTGCAGCTATAAAATACTGAGATTGGACCGCCCGATCAAAATTGGTGGTGGAATCGCGGTGATTTACAAAGAAGATCTGAGAGTCACTATTTTAGAGGAACTTAGTTCCGCGGAAATCGAAATAATGATTTTTAAAATTCAGGTATCTCCTAAAGGACACTATAGAGGCGCCTTAGTTTATAGGCCCCCAGGTCCTTACAGGAATTTTACTAATATTTTACTCGAACTATTGGCTCCTTACATCATTAATGACAAGGAGTTCATTTTAGTTGGTGATTTTAACGTTCACGCTGAAATTCCAGATTGTAATGAGGCGCAAACACTATTAACAGATCTATCCTCTCTGGGTCTATTATTGAGAAATAGTGGACCTACTCATCGAGCAGGCCACACTTTGGATTTAGTGTTCGCTAATGTCCAGCTTGCATCATGCCCACCCGCCACTCAGGTGACCTGGACTGACCACTTCATTGTGGAATTTACCACCCCTCTTCAGGCACCCAATCTGTCCCACTCTAACACCCTACCCGGTACCCGGAGACAGTGGCATAAAGTTACCCCTTCTACTTTTAGAGAGAAATTCATCCCTCCTAGTTTTCTACCTTCGGACAATATTGATACTGCCCTTGCTAAATTCGAAGGAGAAACTAGGAAAGTCATCGACAAAATTGCTCCTGTAAAGACTTTTAAATCTAAGCCTGGGAAAAACATGAAGTTTGGTTTTCTGATCACTTGAGAACCTTGAAACAAGGGGCTAGAAAATTGGAAAAGAGATGGAGAACCTCGCATCTTGTGGAGGATAAGGAAAAATATTGGTGTGCTCTATCTTCATATCACAAAGAAATCCGTGGTGCTAGGAAATCTTACATTGCATCCCAAATACAAGAGGCCGGAAACTCTCCAAGAGTTCTCTTTCAGATCTTACAGACTTTTGTCAAACCTCAAGCTTGCGAAGCCCCTGATATGACTTCTCAACAACTGTGTGAAGACACTTCATGTTTCTTCACTAATAAGATCAACACAATTTATGAAAAAATTATCTTGACCAACCAAGCCTCATTGACCACTACAGAATCTCCCCTTGATCCTGTAGAATGCACACCTGCTACACATTCCCTGGATGTCTTTCCCCCGATATCCTTGAAAGGAACATCGGATCTTTTAAAACAAATTAAAAGCGGTAGTCCTGAGGATACTATACCTGCCAAACTAATGCCCACACTTAATGAACTTCTATGTCCAACGATCTGTGAACTGGTAAATATTTCACTCATCTCAGGTGCTGTCCCCAAAAATTGGAAAAGGGCGCTTGTCAGACCCATAAGGAAGAATACTGCCCTATTGTGGTCTGACCTGACGAATCTTAGGCCCATTTCCCTGTTACCTTTTGTGGGAAAAATTATAGAGAAACATGTTAACCACCACCTATCAGCACATGTGGAACTGGTAAAAGCCCTGGATGAATCCCAATCGGGTTTCCGCCCCAAGTACAGTACAGAATCCACTCTCTTGTCTGTTACTGATGATCTCCATGCCTACCAGGACAAGGGCCTTTCAGTCATCCTGGTGCTATTAGATCTATCAGCAGCGCTCGACACCGTGTCTCATACCATCCTGACGCAACGGTTGTCGAACGCTGGCATCCAGAACAAGGCTCTTGACTGGCTAAAGAGTTTTCTGACCGGCCGCACCCAGAGAGTCACCATGGGTGCATACCGCTCAGTGGAAACAGAGATATCTAAAGGGGTGCCACAGGGCTCATGCTTGAGCCCTACTCTCTTTAATATCTATGTGGCACCCCTGGCAGGAGTTTTGCGTAGATATGGCTTTATTCCCATATCTTACGCTAATGACACACAGCTCCTGTTCCCCTTCAAAACTCTCACCACTGAGGTCAGAAACTCCTTTTTGACAGGCATGAAAGAGGTGGCAAAATGGATGGCTACAAACTACCTCCAATGCAATGTCACCAAGACTGAGATCATGTTATTTGGAGACGCGAAAATACTCTGGACACCCGAATGGTGGCCGTCGGAGCTTGGAGCAGTCCCTGAACCTAAACAGGTTGTGAAGAATCTGGGAGTCAGACTCGATCATGACCTGTCATTTAAACAGCACACCAATTACATATCAGGGATCTGCTTCCACACCATTGGACTTCTCCGTAAGGTCTTCCCGCTTTTACCCGACGCAGTAAGGAAAACGCTTGTTCAAGCGTTGATCCTCAGTCGGATTGACTACTGTAACGGTTTACTTTTATCAGCCAATGAGGGTGTGTTGGATAAGCTGCAGGTGATCCAGAACACGGCGGCTCGCCTAGTTCTGAATGCCCCTCCGAGAACTGCTTCTAAACCTCTTCTGAACCGCCTACACTGGCTTCCAATACGACAGAGGGTCAAATTTAAAATATGTTGTTTGATCCACAAATGTCTAAACTCAGAGGGACCTATCTATCTGGAACGGAAATTTATTCCTTATGCTCCAGTACGGTCTCTTAGATCTAGTAGTAATCTCCTTCTGGTGGTCCCCCACATAAAAAAAGTAAGACATGGAGGCAGAGCCTTGTCTGTTACTGGCCCTAAGTTGTGGAACAAGTTACCTTTGGCATTAAGGCAATGTAAAGAACATCTGACTTTCCGCAAACTTTTAAAAACAGCTCTTTTTAAAAATGAAGTCTAACTCATCCCCTCACTGTTAATATGCTGCTGATCCCTGGTCAAAAGCGCAGAGATACTCCTGTAGGAGTGATTCTAGCGCTATATAAACGTATAAATAAATAAATAAATAAATAATAGGCCATAGGCGGAGCAACGCGCCCGCCTTTGGCCAATTGCATGCTGTCTTTATTAAAAGACGCACGCAAAGGCCAATAGCGTGGACCAACACAAAAAGCACATGCATGTGAGATTCTTAGGTTAGTTTTGAAACCCCCTAAATGAAGTCTTTGCCAAAACAGCACATGCGCATTGTTAAAGGCTCGACCTAAAAAGGGGGGGGGCATGGCGGTACCTAAGGGTGCATTGAAAATGCAAGGGACCATGCAGCAAGCCACAGGCATCTCAGTTGGAGTAGTGAGAGGTAGTTGAGAAAACCCACTTTCTCCAGAAGACACTGAGGGGGCTATTTACAATTAAATGTCAGATCGCGGTTTTACGCCAAAATTGGTAACGCCGCACTCAGACATTTTTTTAACGCAGGGATGCACCTTACTTTTATTAATACAAGGAAGAGTGGGAGACCCAATGAACTCTTGGAGGCCCGGGCAATTAGTGTATTAGCCGGTAAACGTGCCTACAAGCGATTGTCTTTCTTTTGCACAATTTAAGATCTAATAAGCAGACAATGGTCGCAAGCTCTATCTAGTAGCTCACATTGAGTTATTTAAAAGTTTTAATTAATGTATTCCAGTTTGAACAAATCTGCTACAGATAATTTTACATGTGTGTAGATTTTCAAAGACGTACATTTATAATGAAAAACTTTTTAGAGGATACAAAAAACTATTACATATAACAATATAAATCAACACAGTGTCTGAGATTTACAAGTGATTTGTTGTTACAAGCATCTCATTATCACTAATGTGGACACCTATTCCAAACAATATATACAACAGGAAATTGTAACTGATCAAACAGAAAACAAATCCTCAGGTGAATAAATCAGGGAGAAAATAGGTGTAGTTGTCGACGTTTCGGTCTAGATAATGAAGACATCTGTTAGAACATCTTTAGGACGGTAAAGTCAAGTGTTGAATGACCCTTAGAGGACTACATGAGCGATTTAAGAATGTAGTCAAGTTCATTAAAATGGTCTGTCCGACATCAAGAAGAAAACTACTGAATAGCTACTGTTGTTTCACAGAGGTCCAAAGAACGGTTCAGCACAGTAATAGCGATCCTACAACGGTCCTCACGGACCAGACTGTTCCAATTCCAGCGTTTCCAATTATTTGTCTGGAAAAGAGACTGGCAGTGCTCCGTAGGACGTTCCGCTGTCTTGACACTAAGCAGCACACAAAGAAGGGACAAAACAGCATTTAAAGATTGTTTATGTGCAGGAAGGGAGACCTTCCTGAACATAAACAATCTTCCCCTGCACGCAGACACACTTGCACTATGGTGCAAGGGTGCCTGCATTGGCGCTAGGCTGCTAAGCGTAGCGCCAGCGCAGGTGGAAATGCAAGGCTGCATCATATTCTCGAAAATATGGTACAGCCTTGCATTTCTGAAGTGGCGGACTGAGGCATTAAGCCATGGCGGCTAACTCCTCACTCCACCACTTCTTGGTACATATGCCCCTCAGCGTCTTCTGCCCCAAGTCTGTCACAGTTGGCATTCGCTCACAAGCGATATTGGTGTAACCTAGCTGGAGTGTAGTAGACACAATGTAAGAATTTATAGTGACTACTAGCCATTCTATTTCCGGTCTGTTGGCAGCAATAGGTCCATTGTTTGTCACAGGGTAGTCCCCAGTTCCGCCTGTCATCCCGATTGGGACCCACCCACCACCCCAGCCTGTTCTGTCTGGGTACAGCGATATAGCTGTGAGACTACGTGTGAAGGGTATGCAGGGGCAAGTGTAGGGGGCTCACTCTGGAAACCAGGAGTGGCAGTCTTGATATTGTGTCTCATTAGAACGTATAGGAATGTCTCCATTGTGGTTAGAGCATTATTTCCAAATAATTCCTCCCCGTTTAGGAGGTTGCCTTCCTTCTAGAGGTCCCCCCAGGTGTGCATACGGAATCTGTGAAATATCTGGCAGCATATCGCCTCTTGTGTGACTGGAAGAAGGAGTTAGAGGGAAAGTCACAGCAGCTGGGAGTAAAACATAGGTACCCCGAGCTGCCTTGTCAGCCCCTGCTACACCGCCATGGTACAGGCCATCTCTGTGTCTAGTTTCGTGCTCGGAGAGCACGTCCCAAGATAAGCATCAGCTGGGCTCTATCGCCAAGTGGGGCATATAAGGGAGTGGGTGAAACCATTAAGTCACAAAGTGCACTTGGGCACAAAGGTGGAGCCTCTCTTCTTTCTTAGAAGGATGCGGAGGCGGAAAGAAGGTGGGTAAAGTGATGGTCTTACCAATGTGGAAAGAAGTAACCACTTTTGGATGAAAGGATGGACGAGTTCGAAGGACAACCTTGACCAGATGAACAGCCAGAAAAGGAGGTTTTAAAAACAAAACTTGGAGCTCACGCACCCTGCGCGTAGAGGTGATGGCAACCAGAAAATCAGTCTTTAAGGTCAGAAGCCTAAGAGGACAGTTATGTAGCGGCTAAAAGGGAGCGCACATAATATAGGTTAGAACTAGGTTCAAGTCTCACTGGGGAATTACGAAGGGAAAAAGATGAGTAATGTCCTCAAGGAAGCGATTTACAACAGGGGACTTGAAAAGAGAAGGCTGATCAGGAAGCCTAAGGAAGGCTGAAATGGCAGAGCGGTAACCCTTTTAGAGTGCCCAGAGCAGAGCCCTGCTGGGCCAAAGAAAGGAGGAACAAGAGAACCTCAGAAAGCGGGGCAGAAAGGGGATCCACAGCATTTGTTGTGCACCACGCCACAAATGTTTTCCATCTGCAGGCGTATACCGTCTTAGTGGAGGGATGCCTGGCTGCCAAGATAACATCACAGACTTCGGGAGGAAGGTCAAAGGCCGTCAACTGTTGCCGCTCAATCTCCAAGCAAGGAGGTGGAGACTGGACAGGTTTAGGTGGAGGACCGTCCCCCGCTGCTGTGACAGAAGATCCTCCCAAAGAGGCAGTCAGATTGGAGGATCGATGGCCATGTGTAACAGCTCGGGATACCAAACTCTTCGTGCCCAATCAGGTGCCACCAGGATGACTTGGGCCCGTCGCGCATGATCTTCTTCAGCACTCTGGGCAGAAGTGGTATAAGTGGTATAGGCGGAAAGGCGTATGGAAGACCCCAACTCCACTCATGACAAAAAGCGTCGCAGAGCGAGTCCAGACTTGGAAACTCCAACATGCAGAATTGCTGACATAGCGCGTTCTCTTCTGTGGCAAATAGATCTAATAAAGGCTCTCCCCATTGCTGAAAGAGACCTTGCGCCACCTCCGAGTGAAGATGCCATTCATGATCCAGCTTGCACCTGCGGCTGAGTTTGCCCGCCCTGGCGTTCAGAGAACGTGCCAGGTGTTGAACCACCAAGGATATGCCCAGATGTTCCAGCCATGTCCAGAAATGGAGAGCCTCTTGACATAGGGTCCACAACCCCACCCGGCCCTGTTTGTGGCAGTACCACATGGCGGTGGTGTTGTCCGTGAGCACCTGCACTACTATTCCCCGTACAGAGGGAAGGAATGCTTTAAGTGGAAGACTAATCGCCCGAAGGTCCAGAAGGTTGATGTGGAGCCCGGACCCTGCCGGAAACCAGAGGCCTCTTATCTACGCCTCTCCCATATGGCCACCTCATCCGAGAAGTGATGCATCGGTCACCACTGTGAACTCTGGTTGGGGAAGGGAGAGGCGTCTGCTGTTGACCCAATCCTGGTTTGTTAGCAAACATGCCCTCCGATATCTGTACGCAATCAGACAGGTTCCCCTGATGCTGTGCCCACTGGAACTTCAGGTGCCACTGCAGATCCCACGAATGCCATCTAGCATGATCCACCAGGAGGATGCAGGAAGCCATCAGGCCCAGTAGCTGCAGAGTCACCCTCACTGAAACCCGGGATGGAGGCTGAAAGATCGGAATCATAGCCTGAATATACCAGACTTGCTGCTCCGAAGGATAGACCCAAAACTGTGTTGTATCCAGAACCGCTCTGATGAAGAGGAGCTTCTGAGAGGGAGTCAGGCATGACTTCGGCACATTGATAGAGAACCCCAGGGAATGCAGGAGGTCCGCCGTGGTCTGGAGGTGGGAGATGACAGCTTGGGGCATTGAAATAGGGGTAACTGAAACCCCTGATCTGCGCAGATAAGCTGCGACAACTGCCATCAGCTTTGTGAACAACCGAGGGGCGCTGGTGAGACCAAAGGGGAGCACGGTAAACAAAGTGCTCATGGTCTACCATGAACCTCAAGTAGCGCTGGTGGGCCAACAGGATGGGATGTGAAAATAGGCGTCCTGCAAGTCCAACGCTACCATCCAGGGTCGAGAGCAGAAAGGACCGGAGGTAGCGTCAACATTTTGAACTTCTCCTTCCGGAGGAAGCGGTTGACGTCCCTGAGATCCAAGATAGGACGCAGGCTTTTGTCCTTCATGGGCACCAGAAAGTAGTGGGAATAGCAACCACAACCTACTTCTGGGGCAGGAACTGACTCGATGGCTTCCTTGGCCAAAAGAGCCGTAACTTCCTGTTGGAGAAGGGCCAGATGATCCGCCGACATGCAATGGTACTGAGGTGTCATGGCTGTGGGGGTAGTCTCGAAGTGAAGGGAGTAGCCCCTTCAGACTATTTGCAAAACCCACCTGTCCAACGTGATGATGCGCCAGTGTGGGAGGTGATGGGGAATCCTGCCGACCACTGGCGATTGGTGGCCCTGAAAGGTCAGACTAGGAGGGTTTGGAGGCTGCTGCAGAGGGGGCGGTGGTGGACTGGCCCGCTTGCTTACCCCTAGAACCACACCGGTGGGTCCCATGTCCCCGGCCGCCCAGGCTGAACAGCTTGCGCCAGCCAGTGGCTCTGGGCGGAAGGAGGCAGGACACTCCTTCCGTAGCCACGAAATGGGCAAAAAGCAGACTGCTCAGGGTGGGTGGAGAGGCCCAAGGACTTGGCCGTAGCCCGAGAGTCCTTGAAGCGCTCTAGCGCGGTGTCTGCTTTGTTGCAGAACAGGTGACGGCCATCAAAGGGCATGTCCATAAGGGTAGCTTGGACATCCCTGTAAAAGCCAGTCGACCTCAGCCAGGCGTAGCGTCGAAGGGCTACTGATGTTGAAATCATCCTGCCTAGCGAGTCAGCAGTGTCCAGCCCACATTGGATGGTAAACTTGGCTGCATCTCTCCCCTCGGTGACTGCAAGGGAGAGCACGGCCCGGGCCTCATCCGGGTACTGGGGAGCACCTGCGCTACCGTATCCACACAGAGTGGGTGTAGCGGCCCAACAGACATACGGTGTTTACTGACCGTAGCCCCAAGCTGGAGGAAGAAAACATCTTCTTACCAAGGTGGTCCAGGTTTTTGGATTCCCTATCAGGTGGACGTTAAGGCTTGGACCACCAAGCTCTCGGGTGAGGTGTTGGGAGAGAAAAGTGGGGTCACCTGGGGCCGGGAGGTGGCGTTGGGTAATCATCCTATTTCCAGTAGCCCATGTGTTGGGCCTGGACCAGGTGCCCAAAAGGATGTTGGTTATGGCTTCATTAAACGACAGCAGGGGCTCCGAAGAGCTTGCTGCCGGTTGAAGCACCTCTGTCAGGATGTTAGTCCTGACTGCCACCATAGGTAGCTCGAGGTTGGGAGCCTTGGCCGCCCTACGCAACACTACTGCGTAAGACACTCCCTCCACCGTAGCCACCGTAAAAAAAGACAACATGCCATGGTCTGGGGAGGTATCCAGACAACTGGCTTCCCCCAGCACCTCACTCCAGTCCGAGTCGTAATCCAACTAGTCAGTTGAAAGGTCCCCAGACTCCTCCCAGTCCTCCTCACTCTACTCTGGTTGCCAATCTTGCCTGAAAGAACCAGGGTAGAACAGGGGTACAAAAGTACACGTCGGCGCCGGATCCGGTCAACGTCGGTCCGGCTCCGTGTCTATGTTGGGGCAGAGGCCGGGGTTGATGCCGGCTGGGGACACAACCGGCTGCGGACGTGGTGCTGGTGGAATCGGCGCCGGTGTTATGGCATCGACCGGCGCAGATCCGGATCCAAGGGGACTCTGTGGCGCCGAGGCCATAGTCACCGGCATCGAAAGCCCACAGCCCCCAGCCCAGTCCGCGGGGCCTGATGTCGCGCCTGCAGAGTCTGGCTACCCAAAGATGGTATGCATCGCTTCGTAGAAACTCCGAAGCTGGGCAGGGGTCGCTCCGGGTTCCGGAAAATGAGGGAAACTCTGAGTCGACCCTTCAGGCTCCGCGCACGGAGCCGCAGGAGAGGCACCACCTGCATCCCTCGTCGCGCCGGTCGACAGACGGAAGAGGTCGAAGAGCGACAATGCTTCTTCAACTTCTTCTTGTGCTTCGACTTACCTGAGGAGTGCAAAGACTTCGTAGAGGACTAGTGGTGGTGGCTTGCGACCAGGACCTCAAACAGCGTGGAGCCAACTGCCGGGCCTCGAGAAGCTTTAGGGACTGCTCCTGCAAAGACTTCGGATTCAGGGTCTGGCAGTTGGAACATAACTTGAAAAAGTGGTCATGTTCCAGGCACAACAGGCACATGCGGTGCCGATCCGTCAAAGACATCAACTGTCGGCAGGAGCCGCAAGCCTTGAAACCGGGCATCCCTAGGCGCACCAGGAGTCAAGGACTCAAAACGGTGTCGACAAAAGTCGATCAAAAAAGTCAGTAAAAAAGTGACTGGAGGTACTGCTCTCTCCGGATCTGCGCTGGCTGGCACAGAAAAAGAAAGAACTGACATTCACATGAGAGGGCGGCGTTTAAGTAGCTGCTGCAACTTCATCCCGGCGACCACAAACGCAGAGCCGACCGACGCCACCTTTCGACACGCAGCAGCGCTGCTGTTGAAAAAATTCTCCAGATCCAGTCTGATGCCTGGGGGTAATTCACAAGGTAAGGAGTCTATCACTAATTGTCTCTTTCAGATCGGAATTTTACAGTCTGGATATATCCAGTTCAAGAATTTCACCATTCACAATATCTTGGTGAAAATACAGTCTCCCTCCTAGACTATAAAATCTAAATCTCTGTTTAAAGATTTTAAATTGGCTAATTTCGGCCTCCTCACCGGCCTGAATCTAGATACTTCTTTGACAGATCAAACCAGGAGATTCGACTGCCTTCAAACGGTCACTGCGGAATCACTTTTAGCTATGTGAATTCATTTGAGCACTGAGCTTCCCTGACTATATTTATCCTACATAGTGACTGAAGAGGCTGATCACCTTGATTCCCAATAGCTTTATTTGAATATTCAACAAATCATTATCTCGATGTGTTGCTACATTAGAGAAGTTGCAGTAGTCAAAGTCAAACAGCTACTAAATAAAACCCAAACCTTCTTTAGATCCTGAAGTCTTGGGCAATTATCCTATATCACTTCCTCCATTTCAATGCAAAAATCCTAGCAAAACATATATTAGTCCAACTCTTGAGTTTAATTGAATCCAATAAGTCATTACTTAGCCATAACCAAGCAGGTTTTGGTCTAGACAAAAGGACAGTATTGGTTGTGGTCTCTGTCCTGGATGACCTGCATATAAACGTGAACAATGGAAGAGTGGCAGCTTTGATTTTAATGGATTTATCAGTATCCTTTGAGACCACTGTTCACACTATTTTGGTCTCTAGACTTGTTGACATTGGTATCTCTGGTCTCAACCTGAACTGGATTGTCTCTTTTTGGGGGAGAATGCAAGCAATCTGTAGATATTTCACATTTCATGCAGATAAATGTAGAGGGGAACTAGGAGCGCATAAAGTTCCAGCATACAGGCTCCATAGGAAACTATGCAATACAAAAGGTATGCAGTCATAGGGGGACAGAAGAAAGGGAGGATCTAGGTCAGGTAAACTAGGACAACAGATCAGGGGATCTGATTGCTCAGAAGCAATAACCCTCACTCATCTGTGTGGGTGTCATGTTTCATCATCGGGCAGCTACCCGTTCGGCTGGCGATGTCATGCCACCCTCGAGGGGGCTCTTTGCCAGAGATCTTTTGAGCAAGAGATGCCAATATGTGGTGCAGGGTGGAGGTGCTCTAGCTGGAGAATGGTGTAATGTGGATTTGTGGTTTTAAAAATAGCTAAGAGATACCCAATTACATTTAATAGCTGGGTTGTCTTGTTATGATTAAAAGGCAATGGGTGGCTGAATGTGGAAGTAATGGTCCTATCCAGCTCATAAAATATTGTGTGTGTGTGAGTAGGTCAACATGTTTCTCGCCTCAAGTGTTGCTATCAATCTTAACAATTCTTCTTGTGGTTGGGGAAAACGTATGCAGCATTAGCAAAATGTACGCCAATCAAACAACCAAATCCTCACAGTAAATTATGCCTGGAGACATCTAAAACAAGACCTACAAAAGAACAACAAAGAAAATTACAGAAGTACAAAAATTAAGCAATGGAGATACAAGAAGGGTGTTTTCTGTTTACATCCTTAATGAAAATAAAGTGGTGGGATACATTCATGCCAAAGTGCATATCCTTGTAGGTGCAAAGTAGCATGAAAGACACATATTCAAAACAAGCAGGTGGCACTCAGATGTAGTGATGCAATAATCACGACGTGGGGGGGGGGGGGGTTGGGTGGGTCAGGGCTGACTTTATACTGGAGCAAAAACAGAAAATTGACTGTAGGTGCTGCGCTAGGATAGCCCAGCAAGAGATGGGATGTAAACCCACATGCGAGCAGTGAAACAAGGCGGCCGTCATCTTGAGGTGGAATTTGGTGTCAGTTATCAAGGTTGGGTATCAGTGGTACCGGCCACAGAGAGTGCTGGTGAAAGACTGCATTAAAAGGGGAGCAGGAAGAGTGTGGGCGGGGGGGGGGCGCACAGAGGAGGGTAGCAGTGTGCTGAGTGCTTTCAGAGAGGAGAGACAAAAGTGGCTGCCATCTTTGAACGGCGTCAGAGATGCTGATTCTCAATGTAGCTGAATGCAGACTGTAGGGGAAAGAGGGGGGGCGTGCGGGAAGTTGACAGGTGTCGACTCCGAACATGGCTACAGAGGCGCCAATTTCTAATGGGGCATGAAGCTAAGGGGCGTACCCCAAAGAGGGTTTATGCTGAGCATGAACACTCAGGTTGAAATAGGACAGGGATTATCAGTTGCCCAATTCACCCCAGGGGATGTCATTGTTCAGGCCAATCAAATAGGTGGCCAAACAGAAGATCCAGTTCTTTATGAAAAAGAACGGCAGTGGATTTATAAATTATCCACACAGCATAAAGAACTGAATGATTAAATACTGTGGGGGGAATCCTATAAGATATACAATAGATCATGCATGACAACAACACAGATTGTTCTTAAGTGTAGAACTACATTACACAGGTACCAACACGAGCACAGTACTCAATAGGATGGATTTAAACCATATCCGAGAAAGAACTACAATCCCCACAAGGGTAGTAGCTCATAAGGAGATCACATGACAAAGAAAAGGAAGTTGTTTTCTGTTCAAGAAACAAAAACCTGTAATTTACGATGTAATTGCAACTATGTATCCAAGCCTAAAATACTGGCTATTAATCTACGTGACAAAGAAGACACTGATTCACATCCCACCAAGGAATCAATATCCTACAAGTACAATTCCCCAAACATTTGTAGTTCTCTCACAGACCTACCGATCATGTGATGGTCACATGACGAGGAAGAGGCTAAAACCGGAGATATCCGGCTTACGACCTTTGATACAAGGTGCTGGGAGCTAAATAGGTAAAGATGCAGGGGCTGTCCTGACGAAGTGAGTAATACAAAAGTAGAGACCCTGATGCTCCTGCTGTTTAAAAATCCTTTTTCAGACCCCCCTAATATACATGCTATGCTTGAGTTTATTTTCTCAATTTGTTCCATAAGGAGCGCTTAAGCCCATGAAGCCTTATTGCCAAAATACCCAATAGGTGCAGATTGTGAACACTTTTGAAATCACAAAATGTTACTGCTGCTTCATATTAGCCATGTGTGGTAAAACTGTATGTATACAAAAGTCATATCCGTTTCAACCTTTTGCATGCAATCTTTTCTCCGTGGGAATTTGTTGATTCAATCAAATGACACAACCCATACTACAGGCTCAAAGTAAAATGGCTATGGTGGTGTCTTTCATAACCGCAAAGAATGAACTAACAATACTGGAATAATCAAAGATTTGAGTTTTCCAGTATAATCAAAGTTATTTCCATCAAGAACAGGTTGAACTAATACAGGATTCAAAATATGTATAAATTATGTCAAGTGAGCAGATAATTAATACTACTCATTCCCCAAGTGAAGGTGTCGGAACCCCACTCATCATCCACAAGGTGCTGCACAAGAGCTGACGTGCCAAGAGCTGATGTGACAATGCACTGCTCTCATGAGGCACTAGAAAATTCCACTGTTCCCTAGATACATTTCCCTCCACCTGAGGTGCTACCCCTATTCTACAAAATGTTATGATCAACTCTACATTTCCTACAGACTCTAAAGATTTCCTCTTCTAATCTACTGTTCAACTCTCCCCTACAATCTGTAACATATTAAGCATATTATTCTTTCTTTACGAGTTTTGGAAAGCATTTTGGGAAATGTGGAAATAATGCTGTGGAAAATGTTGCCAATATCTGGTTCTGTCTTTTTTTGAAAATTTAAATGTTTTTATACTTTGACCAATGAATAACTGCGTAGTGGTGCACAAACCAATTTACAATCTCAAAACGAAATATACTTTTGAAAAGTGAACACGTTTATTTTATGCTACAAAAGGACTGCACATGTTAATATTATATTTCCTCTGCATACACTTCGAGGTATGAGTAGACATAGTGAATAGCAACATGGGTGAAAAGTACTATATCAGTTACAGGAATACGAGCAACATGGAAGTATTTTCAGGTAGTTCTCAATAAGTAAAAAATGTTGAGGGTGAGAGTTATTGTGAATGACTAATCAGAATTAAAAGTTATTTTATACCCTTTCACCAAAAACATGGCTTTAAGGCACACACTACCAGGCACAAAACGAAAAGTACAATGGCACGTAATGCCTTAAATTAAAAAATGGCAGTAGGTGTAGAGATCAAATCCTAATGGTCTAAAATAGGAACTGCATTCTCCACGAAGGGGGGGGTCATACTGATTTATAGGGGTAAGGTAAAACCTAGTGTAAAGATGATCACAATGATTGCAAAAGATCTTATGTTTGTTAGATAGTATTTTTGTTGATGTGTCGCCATTGGTCAAAAACATTGTACATGTTCTGTAACACATAAAACTCAGAATTTGAACAAAAAAATAGAAATGTCAGCATTTAACAAACTGATGGGTTACATCGTATATTCCAACAGATTCCTTTATTTTTTCATCGTAGTCCATCCAATCCTGCAATGAAAAAGGCACCATCAGAAATGTAAATGGATTAACTATAACAGATTCATATGTGAACATATTAGACAAATAAAACAGTCGAAGGATACAAAATGGACGAATTTCTCGGAATTCAACATAAGTCTTAATTTTCAGACCTTACTAGTTTAAAGAACACAGATCGTGAACACATCAATGAATCCTACAAAATGTCATACACTTCACAAATGTATCACTGGCAAGCAGTTCTTCGCTACACTTTCATCTGCAGGGAGCCTTTTGCGTTGTTGCAGGGATTCTGTTTAGGAACAGAACTATGCCTGGGATCACAGACTACCAGTAAGTAGGAAGTTAGTCACCATACCACATCAGTACCTATGGGCCAAAATCCAACTAGCTCATCCTGCCACACCTGCCTAACCTTCCTAGAGTAACAGGTAAATTGACACCCCAGAACATAACACTCTAGCCCCTCCCAGGGAGCCATGGTAACGCATCATCATATTTCCTTCTTTCACTCATGCACGTTCAAAATAAACAGTAAAGAGATCCGAAGAAAGGTTACAATATTTATTGAAACTATATTGCTCTATCATGAAGCAACTGCGCTGCAATTAAAAAACATGCAAGTTAGAAGTGTGAGTAGCATGACTAATAAACTGTATACAATGAAAAACACTCTCATGGCAAATAAAAAATCTGCCTAAGCCAACCCTCACTATGTGAGCACAGTGATATATCAGATCTCTGGGATTAGTAGCGGACCCCATATCTGGCACTTGTAGTTGGTCTACTTCTCGGATTGCGCAGCCCGCCCGTTTCGGGACCTTTTCTCTGCAAGAAATCTCTCTGTTTTCAAAATGGCAAGTCTTGGTTTATGTGATAAGGAATGCCATTCTCAAAAACAGCAGCTGGGTTTCCTATTTATGTCTATGTGTTAGTGACCGGCCACAGAGAAAAGCAGGGCTTTTGTTCTTGGACCTTGTACGACATGTTCAGACTGAGTCCCAGGAAGAACTACTGAATAATAAAACATGTGCAATGTATTTATAGAATAATATCGTGGCACAAAACCAAACATGTTGTGTGTAATGTGTGCAAAGAAATTAGGCCTACAACATACTCAGTTAGGCTAACATAGGTGAGAATTACAGTGGGGCCTATAGGGAACTTATATCAGCGTCTGTGATGACTAGGTAGTTACAACAATTCTGCCCATTTCTTGCAGTTTTTGAGAAAACAAAAGCTCTTATCAATATACATATATAGATAGGAGGTTTTATTAATATGTATATGCATGCAGCTAATTGATTTGAGCCTCATTTTGGCAACTAACGTTATGAAGTAGTCAAATGTAGACATCATTAACTACATCCCAGCAGAGAGAACAGAAGTAGTGTTAGAACTATAATGCCACTTTGGAAAAGGTCCTTTTTTCCATACAATACACATATACGTGGTGAATCTTACTAGAGCATGGCAGGACTACTACTGCTAGGCAAGCATCTCTTTTGAAAGTAACCAAAATGGTAGACATGATTCAACATATATTGTATTTGACAATTCAGAAGAGTCTATCCGGTTACCATATAACTGAAATTATATTTAAAATAAAATACAGATAAATGAGGAAAAAAATGATGAAATGGGAAGTTTCAGGGCAGTATTGACTGGCACCCTGATCAAAAGGCCCTACTTCCCTCCTACGTCTAGAACTGCACCCTATGTGCCCTCTCTGTCCAGGGGGCTGGAGCAGAAGGCACTGCCTCTGATGAGGGAAAAAAAGCAAAAAAGTCAGGAGTGGAGAGGAAGGATGCCTCAAGAAAGCTGGTAACATGGTGGCATGAGTGTGCCGAGACTGGCACAGCTTTGGGCTCAGAAAAGACAAGGATGGTTGGTAGCACATACCAGAGGTGTCCGGTGGGTTTCTGCCTGCTGCTGCCTCAGACAGACGATTTGGCATTCGAATTCCGACAAGGAACACGGCAGATCAGAAAATAAGTCATTTATCCCTTTTATTGTGTGAAAATAAGGACGCTATGGGGATTTGTAGCACCTAATAATATTGGAATAGAGGAAGAACACACCAGTTCCTTTAAAGATTTTACCCAATCTTTTTTGAATGCCTTTAAGTACCCTAAATAGCTTTGACTTTCGGGTGGACTACGCCGTTTTTGGGAGTTCATACTCTCAGATTTAAGCCTTGAAGAAGTTACGGTTGTAACGCAAGATGTGTCGGCTGCCATCATCTTCTGCCACCCTGCAGTTGTATTAAATGGATTGTCATGCACTAATTGTATAAATACAGTCTGAATGTGACTAAATGGATACAGGTTACTGTGAGTCAAGTGAATTATGATGTCTAGAGTGGATCACTGTTACCAAACATTAAATAGAATGAAATCTTCCGAATGATTTTCTGCATTGGTGTTTCCAGTGAGGTGTCATATTTAGTACACATGGGATGTTTGGTCTTGTATACTGCTTATGAATAGAGATTTAAACATATGGAGTGCAGAGATACAGTTATCTGCTGCCCAAGTGTGACCATGTAGCACCCGTATTAAGAGACTGAAAGTAAATGGTGTCCAAGACGACCTCCTACCAGATCAACATAATCCCAGAATAGAATTTAACATGCCAATCAAAACCAGTCAAAGATTAGGGTTTTGTACAGAAAAAAGGGGAAGGAAAATCATTGTGTTTCTTTCTCTGCATTCTCCATCGATGGGTTTAACCGGTGGGGTGAGGGTGTTCTAAAAACATGACAGTGTGTGCTTTTGAGACCCCGAATCTTGTTCAAGGAGCTGCAAACAAACAATTATTATATAAATATTCCTGTAGACAAGTCTAATTTCTTTCCTTTTCCTCTATGCACAATATTAAGAGCTCCCTCCTTAGAGGTGCAGAGCACCATGGATGAAGATCACCAGGGTGCGAACCGATGATGAAGCATGCCACACTAGTGAGTGTCAATTAATCAGAAGGACTTTTGTTATACTGTGTTCTTAGCCTGTCTTTACCTTTTACCTTTTGTGTTATGTTGTGCTGGGGAATGTGGGGCCTATGACATACTGGGTTCTGATTCAGTTACTTGTGGTTGGAGTTGTTGAGTCGCCCTGGCATGTGGTTCCTGCTTTACATTAAACTTGGACTCTGAATATTCCTGCCTACTACGTCTGCATTGGATGAATGCCTCTACAACAGCTTTTCCTTGCTAGAGTATGGCCTCTGCCGCATAACAAAGTGGGTGGGGCAGGGAGTAGGATACATCCAGAGTTGCTGGGCCGTAGACTTAGGGAGACTGGAGAAGATATGGCCCCACGAACGCACTCCAACAACCACACAGCCCACAAGGACGCCACTCGCAGACATCACCACCTCATCAGAATAGCCAAGAGATACTCCTTCAAAGACCGGCTGGATAACAACGCACACGACAGCAAAGAGCTTTTCAGCATTGTAAAGCAACTCTCCAACCCCAGCGTCAACGACATACCGCCCTCACAAGAACTGTGCAACTCACTAGCCATCTTCCACCGCAAGATCGCTTACATCCACGACAGCTTCAACGCCATGATCGCCCAGACTACGCCAGACCCCACCTTCCCTGTGAACACCACCAGCGCCAACCGCCTGACCTCCTGGGCCAAAGTCAACGATGACGAGACACGCAAGGCCATGAACTCCATCCACTCAGGATCTCCGTCAGACCCGTGCCCACACCACGTATTCAACAAAGCAGACGCTGCCAACGCACCCAAACTACGGAAGGTCATCAACATCTCCTTCGAAACAGTGACATTCCCGGAAAGCTGGAAGAACGCCGAAATCAACGCCCTCCTCAAGAAGCCCAAGGCGGACCCCAAGGACCTCAAGAACTTCCGGCCCATCTCCCTTTTCCCGTTCCCGGCGAAGGTCATCGAGAAAATCGTCAACATGCAACTGGCCCGCCACCTGGAAGACAACAACATCTTGGACCCGTCCCAGTCCGGGTTCAGACGAAACCACAGCCCTCATCGCAAGCACTAACAGAGTAAAGGGATGGTAGATTTCTACCATCGTGCTAAAACAATGAAAACAGGCAAGTATATAAAATACATGACAGTAAAAAGCGTACTCCTACGATGCAACCCTAACTAGATGTACCCAAGTGTATCTAGCATGTATGTGGATGTAAAACCAAGAACCCCTGTAGAATAAAGTCAAACCCATTACTTGAAGTGAGAGACTGTGGAAGCCCGTCTTGGTCTAGAGATGGACACACCACAAGGGATGTCAGACCACTGCGAGCTAGAGTGTCTGCGTGCAGGAGTGTCATCGTCTCACGTCAGTGTGTAGGCATGTAAGTCCTTTTGTCCTCTATCTCAGCAAGAGATGATGCATATATACCAAGTGTTACCCCCTGGGGATATACCTTGTTTTTGCATGTCGGACTAGGATGACGAAAGGAATGACCCTTGTACATAGTTATGCAGGAGAGGTTAGACCTGCTGTCCTGCTGCAATTCCAAATATCCGGACTATTGCAAAGCTACCCTATTGAGGGATAGCACCCAGGTGCACTGCTGACTCAGACTAACTCCAGCAGAGAGCCACGAAAATAATATGTTGATGCATTAAAGAAACTTGGAATCGAAATAATACTGTTGAATTCAAAAAACTTTATTTGAACTGGAAAATTGAACATAAAACCTTTGAGTTTCCGTCAGCAGTGCACAGGGGTGCTATCCCTCAATAGGGGTAGCTTTGCAATAGTCCGGGTTCGTCTTACGCTGTGTGGAACAGACAGCGATACCCCAGCTGCACGCTACAGACCATTACAACCATTAGACAGAAGGTCTATTGGGCAGTGCGAGTCCTACACACCTTCATTGGTAATTCCAAATATCCTCATGCATAATGAATGTGGCTTAAGCTTTTCAGAGGAAACCCAATGTCATCTTTAGGCATTACTGTAACTAGGTAAGAGGTCAGTACTAAGAACCGTTATGCAGTGTAATAGTAGGTGAGAATATAGGTGAAAGGTTGGGTGACTACCTGAGCCTATATTGGGGTACCTATATGAAACATAACACCAGAGGTCCCCAGGAGAGACTTGAGTGAAACCCAGCATGCGTGAGGAAGAATAGTACAGTGACGTACTATTCTGTAAAGCCAGTGACAACTGGTTGTTGATGAGTCATTGAAGTCCCGGTTTGTAGGTCGACAAAAAGTGCCATCAGACAGATCAGCAGTTTGGAATCGGTGGCAGGACTGGAACTGACCTGGTCCACATAAGCTAGCAGTGGAAGGAAAGATGAAGGCAGGCCTCAATGAGATCAAAAATGGCAAGGATACAGTTATGAGACTCCAAAGGTTGACAGGGTTAACTAAAAAGAGTTGGTAGTAGCCAAGAAAGGTCCCTATCCATTCTGCTCAACGAGGGGGAAGAAAAAGAATGTTCATAGTAAGAAATATGGAGAAGGATCAATTCAATGAGAAGAACACGCTCATAAGGCTAACAAAACAAAAAAGGGTGTCCGGCTAACAAAACCTGATTTGTTGGACTTTATAAAAGTCATGCACAAAAATCTGAGGCAAGGCATTGAGCAAAATGTAGGGGCTGAAAAAGGCCATCATGGAAGTGAAATGCAACCTATAGTCCAAAAGAGAGAGAGAGAGAGAACAGCGGTTAGCAAAGTATCAGTTTATGATATTATACAAAAAGAATATCAAGCACAGACCAAACCATCCTAAAACTGGAGAAGAAAGCACTGACGCTGGAGGAAAAATCTCAGGACATACAAAACATGGATGAGACAGACGACGTGGATGGATATGTAAAAACCAGATGGTCGAAGAAGAAATGCCTTGGTAAAAAAAAAAAGATAGAATGAGTGCAGTGACTGGGAGGAGAAAGAGAAAAATGACAGAATAAGAGACATACTTGCAAAGATGCACTCTTTTATAGTGAAGGAAAGACTCTGATTTTGGAATGCCCTTCACAAAGACTGAGTTTTAGCAAAAAAAGATTCTATCGATGCAAGATGGATAACTGACAAGACCGGCCATATTAGTGACCATCTAACCAACCCGAATGTGCATTTCCATTACGACTGTCCTTTTGGCCTGGGCGGTAAATTCCGTTCCGCTTGCGGAATTTGGGTAATTTTGCGTTCCACGGAGAACGCGGAATAGCCAAAAATTCTGCAATCTGCGGCTTAATGGAATTTTTTGCTTGTTCGCGCTTTCAAAATGTGTGTTCGTGAGATATTTCTCCCCGAGCACACAAACAACGTTTTCAAACAGAAAACAGCATTGCGAACGGGTGGAACAAGCAATTCCGCTTGTTGCGCAGTGATTTTTTTACTGTTTCGCGTAGTTTTGCGTAGCGCGACTATGCAAATTCCGCCCACCTCTACTGGCCTTTGGACTTGCATGTAAACTCACTCATACTATACCTGTAGAGGAAAGAAGGAGAATGCTGAAGCTGAATTCACCAGATCAACAAGGCAATTAACATCTCAACAAACCATTAGAGGCGAGATGGCCATTAAACCAGCATAGAAGCACAATCGATCATAAGAGAACATGAACCAATGAGTAACAGAAATACCAATAGGTGATGTAGAAGGTGGACATGGGAGTAATTCCTCCGAGGTTCAGTCACAATAAGGGGTTGGGTCACCGAGGCCAGGGAATGCTGGACACCAGTGCTCATAAAGTAACAGAAGTGATACCTCTCTAGAATGAGTTGGTGTTGATTTTAGTAAAAGAACAAAAAAAAATTTCAGTTGTTCTGCAGTCAGGCTTTTTATTTAAAAACAATTGTCCTAGTAATTCATTACCATTATTACTTACAATGGTACAAGCTTACAAGAAGCAAAAATATTTGAACTTAAAACACTTTTGTATGAAATGTATAAGAGAAAATATACACGCATCGCTGTCTGTCCTCAGTACTGCTCACTGGTCAACGGAGGCATTGGGCCTTCCAGATGGTGCATTGGGGCTGCTATTCCTGGGTTGTATGTCATAGTCATGGAAGCTGAAACAAGGCAGTCTCCTGTCAATGGTGCCACGTCTTGCGCCGCTCAGGGAGCGCCACAGTATCATGCATCGGGTAGTGCAGTTGGGAGATGTAGTTTCCAATCCATTTATCACATGAAGTAAAATTAACTCACTTTAATTATAACAACTACAAAAATGTGTTAAAATAAGAAACTTATGCAATACAAAAGGATGGGTAGACCAGTACAACTAAGGAATTGGAAAAGCAGCAGAAACATGAATGCATTGTTCTCTGGATAAAGTTGGCAGAAGATTCTTAAACGTTATAGTACTTGGCTAAAGTGGATGAATGAATACTGTGCTCAAATTGTGCTGTGTTTGCACGGCTGAGATAAGGTAGGGGTACAGATCTGGCATTCAGAGCCTCTTCTTAAGGTTTGGCAAAACGTAGTGCACACAAATTCAGTGTTTACCTAGTGGGCAAAAATATTTTGGTGTGTTGAGGGTGGATTAGAGAGTTGAGGGGGGACACCAACATAGAAATATTAAAAGGGTTTAAAAAAAATGCATGATGATCGGGAGGTGGAAAATGATGGTCCTTTGGAGGAAAGACTGTGGTGGCCACATATTGGTCAGGATAGAGACCTTTGGGAGCCCAAAATGTTGAATCCTGTCATGAAAGACTTTGGTTATTTGTTCTGTAATTCAGTCATCTTGTTCAGTTCTGTGTTTTTGTGTCGAATATGAGGATGAGGGTGACTTCTCTCTTCAAAAGTATTTTTTTCACACATTCGCCAACGATTTTAACGTCAAGTACCATTAACTTGAGTTGAAACTCGTGTGAATACTCTGAAGCGTTTAACCAGAAGGGATGTCATCTTTAAGCAAAGTATTCTGGACTTATATTGACTGATCCGTTTGCATACTTCTTGATTGGTTTTCTCAATGTATAATTGACTGCAGGGCAAATATACTGCAGACAACATTCTTAGTTTTGCAATTTGAAAACTTGTGTTGTACAGTCTTGGGTCACCTGTTAATTGTGTGCACTCAATGTCTTTTGACAAACAGTGCATTCTCCACATCTATGAAGTCTTAGAAAAGTTTGCTGCCTTCAAATTTCTCTTAAATCATTCTGAGTTGCCACCTCAGGTTCGATGTAAGGTTTCAGTAGTCGATTCTTAAGGGAATGTTTTATTTTTACACAGCAGAGTGGCGTCTCCAATTGGCAGCTGAGTGTAGACAATTTGTGCCAGTTTTTGTTAATATTTTTTTTTTATTGGTTGGTACTTGGACTGAGTATGGTAATACAGAGTTGTTGCTTTTATGTTCTTTTCTCAATGGGAGATTTGAGGTTAAAATCATGTTCCTTTGGATTATTTTTTTAGTAACATTTGCGAACAGCCTCTGGCTTCCAGCAAAATTAAGAGTGTGGCCATTCAAAACAATCCTCTTTAGTTGTGCAATTGAGACATTCTTAAGAATTGTTGATATGGGGGATTATCCTGGAGATTTCCTGGATGGAATCTGTTGTATCGTAATGCAATTTTTCTGGCTGTAGGTTTGATGTATTAAGACATTATGAGCTATGTTGTCCGGTTTCTTACCATAATATCCAAGAAGTTATTTTTGTGTTGGTCATGTTGTACATCTGGTCTGTGAAAAAAACATTCCGACAGCAGAAACCGCCATTCAGTTCTACCATTGTCCCTATCCAAATACAAAAGACGTCTATATAACTGCGCCAGTCGGTAATGTTGCTCTTGCAATGATTATTAGCAAAAATGAAATGCACTTTAAAGTAAACCATGTACAAACTTACTGCTTCAGGGGCAAAAAAACGGGCAAAAACCAGCCCATGACGTTGCCTTTCACTTGTAACTAGAATTCACCATCAAAATGGAAGTAGATGCTGTTGAAAGCAATTCTTGAGAAGTGGACTATAAACTGTGTTGGTAACCAGTGTGGTCTTTAATACCTTTCTAGGTAAACTTCAAGGCTTCATCTTGTGGGGCATTAGTGTACAGTGAGATAACAAAGGCTCAGATTTCCAAAGGTTTTGCATCGCGTTTGCGTTGGTCTATTACAAATAGTAATGGACTGCAATGCAGGAAGTGATCCTTACCTGCACAATAACTATGCAGACACCCTTGCACTATGGAGAAAGAGGGCACGCATTGGTGCATGGCTGTACAATGTGCATCAGTGGGTGGAGAGACCAGAACTGCACCATTTCCATGAAGATATGGCGTTTATCTACTCTCTCCAGTTCACGCGGTGCCGCGCAGCAAATTTGCGTGAACGCTTTGTAATCTATGCCAAAATGTCACCATTGTACAATTGAAAGGTTTTCCTTCTAATATTTTTTATGACATCAGGTATTTTGATATAGAATTTGACAGAGGTGGCAAATGGTTTGAGGATTTTAATGATGTATTTTTAACAGGCTCAAGGGAGTCCCAATTGGTCTGTCCGGGTGGTTCCTGGCGTCCTTGTGCATTTTAGGTAATACATGTAGGATGGCTGTTCTAGTAGGAGTCGAAATCTACATATCCAATCTGCTCTTCATCGAAGCCCTCCTGGAACTAAGCTGTTATGTTCTCCTCAAGTTGGTCTGAGGGGTCTTCCCTCACCTTTGGTACTATTCTGGGCTATTAACTTGATAGTAGCTTTAATTTAGGAGGACTTCTTTGATCTGGATCATTATTGATCCACCCATATCAGCTGATTGGATGTGAAAAATGATCCAGAAAAGGGGGTGGTGATGAATAGAGTGTCTGAATTAAGCAGACCACTCTTACCCAGTCCAAAGATCAGGGCTTGATCCATCACCGTTTTTTAGCTCACTGCACCATCCCAGCTCAGAACTTGGCTACATGCAAATTAGTCTGACCCTGGCCCAGTGCATCATGGGAACAGGGCAGACCAAACTACCAAGCCAATTCTTATACTGGGAAGGAAACAAGCTACCGGGGACCGGTTTCTGGCATTTCAGCCGTCTTCGGCCCGGCTTGCTTGAATCCTGATGGTGCAATGAGCTAGGGACTCACATCTGAGTATACCCTTCCACGCTTATGGTGGACAAAAATGATTCAGAAAAGGGGGTGGTGATGAATAGAGTGTCTGAATTAAGCAGACCACTCTTACCCAGTCCAAAGATCAGGGCTTGATCCATCACCGTTTTTTAGCTCACTGCACCATCCCAGCTCAGAACTTGGCTACATGCAAATTAGTCTGACCCTGGCCCAGTGCATCATGGGAACAGGGCAGAGCAAACTACCAAGCCAATTCTTATACTGGGAAGGAAACAAGCTACCGGGGACCGGTTTCTGGCATTTCAGCAGTCTTCGGCCGGCTTGCTTGAATCCTGATGGTGCAATGAGCTAGGGACTCACATCTGAGTATACCCTTCCACGCTTATGGTGGACAAAAATGATTCAGAAAAGGGGGTGGTGATGAATAGAGTGTCTGAATTAAGCAGACCACTCTTACCCAGTCCAAAGATCAGGGCTTGATCCATCACCATTTATTAGCTCACTGCACCATCCCAGCTCAGAACTTGGCTACATGCAAATTATTCTTAACCCTGGCCCAGTGCATCATGGGAACAGGGCAGAGCAAACTACCAAGCCAATTCTTAAACTGGGAAGGAAACAAGCTACCGGTTTCTGGCATTTCAGCCGTCTTCGGCCCGGCTTGCTTGAATCCTGATGGTGCAATGAGCTAGGGACTCACATCTGAGTATACCCTTCCACGCTTATGACACTCTGTTCATCACCACCCCCTTTTCTGAATCGTTTTTGGCCACTATAGGTGTGGCAGGGTATACTCATCACCACCCCCTTTTCTGAATCGTGGATGTGAAAAAGTCATCCTTTTTGCCCTGATCACTCCCCTTTTTGGCTGATACTGGTGGTGACTGACTGCGCTCTGGGCTCTGTTAACCAGGCCCAGGGCTAGTGCTCGGATTAAAAAGGTACGTGGTAATTTGGTATCAGTTTTCTGATGAAAAAGGTATATGGTAATTAGATGTAATTACAATTGGCACAGACAACCTACTTGTAAGACCATAGTATATAGTAAGGCATATAGGTTTAGAGGCCCAGAAGCTTTGAGACACTTAAGAGTGCACTGCTGTGTTACCCACTGTCAATTTAAAAGTCAGCCACGCTCTGCAAGCTGCTTTTAAATTGAAACTGCATGCAAATTCGAGTTTAGATTTAAAGGTACTTATAAAGTATTAAACTACCTTATTTGTACATACGAGTCACCCCTAAGATTTGCCTTAGGGGCCCCCAAGGCCAGGTGCCACGAACAAATAAGCAGGGACATTTTAAAAGATGTTTTATAGGCCCTGGTGATGGTAAAACTACCAATTTCTTTTTTCTATCATTGTAGCATTTTAGTGCTCCATAGGCTAACATGGTTATCCTGTAATACAATGTAACTATTGACAGGAGTGAGATAAAATGATATTTCAAGGACTTATAAGACTGGTAATGATAAATCCAACAAATTGCCACTGTTGAATATCTCATAGCTAACAAAGAAAATAAGTTATAGAACTTTCTTTTCTGTGAGCCTTCTAGAAGCCTCTCCTGATTGGCCGGCTCTTAAAAGGCTTAGCCATACTGCTTTGATAAGGTGCTAAGTGGCTTGCATAGAGACAGAAGTTACCTAGTGGGGGTAGCTTTGCAGCTGCAAAGACCAGGCTATGAAGGAGGTTGGGTAAGAAACTGGTATTCAAAGAGAGCAGGGCTGTAAGTAATGCCAGCCAGGCCTAACTCCTCTTCCTGTACCCCCCAGCCAGAAGGGAGCCCCAGGAATGGAATTTGTGGAGTGGAAACGGAGTGTTAAGGGAAATGAGCCACACCAGTAGGTTGGCTTCGCTAGCTCTTACTCCGAAGGACAGAATTTCTCCATCTTGAATTTAAAAGTACAGTGCTGTTTGGGACAAGAATATGCCACACTTTGGAGGAAGCGGTCATGCTTTCGGGTGCTACCCTGTACACTATTGGCCAGGGGTGCCCCCTGCTTGTTGCCGCAAACCACTGGATACATATGTGAGAGCTGCACAGCAACTCAGTGCTGCTGCCTGAAACTACAAGTGGAAAAAGGCCTGCCCTGCACCCCAAAGGATTGCACTCTGAAGGACTGCTCCTGCTGCACACTTTGGACGAGAGCCCTGAGGACTTTCCCTTACTTCAAAAGGATTAAGGAGTGGACTCCGTGAAAACTGCAGGTAAACTGAGCTCACCTGCACCATCTCCTCCAAGACGTCCCCAGCCTGGAGTGCGTCCAGCAGACTTAATTCAGGTGCATAGTGGGAATTGTAGTCCCAAATCTCCAAGAACCATCTCAGAGATTTTAGACCCTTGGATTTGTGTTTTGGGCACTATGAACCCACAAGAGGAACTTCAGGAAGAAGTTCCAGAAGTTTGGAGCAACTTTAAAAAAAGCTTCATTCCGTGATAGACCCGTCAACAAGAGTCAAGCAGCCAACGTCAAACAGCAACCTGGCCTGGATTTCACATTCGTCCTGCTGAAAGCTCCTGAGCTCAATTCTTCCAGGATTTCACCGAGGCCTCGCGCTGAGCCAAACTGCCGTCGTCTACGTATATCCTGGCCTGAAGAGGAGACTCACTCGATGATGAAAGAAAATCCTCCAGAAACGTTTTTTAAGTGCGAAGGTAAAGTTTTCACCGAGGCCTCCCGCTTAGTGTATCTGACCAGTGATCTATCGCTGCCAGCCTCTAACTTGGACTTTGTACTGGTCAAGTGTGATCAGATGTCCCAAGTTGGCGCTATATGTTTTTAAGCACTAGAAAGTGTTTATTCTTTAAAAATTCATATCTCCGTTTCCCTATATTGTATTTTTGTCGCTGTTATGTCATTTTAAGCTGAAATGCATTTCCTATTTTTGTGAATTGGGTGTGGATTTTATTGTGTGCTGTGTCTTACTTATTTACTATATTGGTGTTTTTAATTGATTTACACACCTGTCTCCTAAGTTAAACCTGCCTCGCAGCCAGCTGCCAAGGGTTGAGTTATGGGCTAATGTATTAAGACCTTGACTGGACGTTACTTTGAGTTAGTGACCTTATTGCTAGTGGTAGGTGCATGCTTATCCTACCAATAAATCCATCTTCCAACACTGGACAATATATTTATTGTTTTTTAACTATGGAATGGCTTTCAATTGTGAAGTTGTGCGATTAGGTTTGAAGTATCTTGACTCTCTTTCAAGTTCTTTGATGGCAGATAGAACTTCTTAATCTAAGGTAGGGACTTCGTTCAAACCATTGTTTGGAGCACTATTAGAAATCTGTTAATGATCTGTGTGCGTCTAGTCTTGTATAAAGGCTGTTCTTCAATTGTGACTATAGTGATTACATTTTTTTAATATCTTTTTTATTATGAGAAAAATACAGTAGGTTAGGATACAATCATTTTAACATAGCAGTCATGCATTTCCACAGTTTAGGTCACAATGCAGTGCACAGAGTTCAGTCGTAAAATTAATGCATCCCCACTATTTCGCCATCTGAATTGTCCTTAATGTTATTTCCCCGGACTACCCTGCGAACAGAGGGGCCAGGGCAGATTTCACCACTGTAGGCAACAATCCATATCTCTCCCCCACTTCTCAGGAGTTGGTGCAGCTTGTGCCCCCCAATATCTAGCTATATTGCGCTTCACGATCACCATTCCTAGTGTTACCCATATTTGGTCTTTGCGACTCAAATCAGTTGCCTCCCATATGTTAAGGAGACACCGTTTTGGCTCAGGCTGGAAGTCTGCCCCACATACCCGCTTTATTATGTTCACCCCAGACTCCCAGTATAACCTGATCTCCGGACATTCTCGTAAGAGGTGATAAAATGTGCCTTCCTGTCCACGTAGCCGTTGACATAGTGTGGTAGTCTCCCTTCCCATTTTAACCAACGTAGCAGTAGAAAGGTAGGATCTTAGTTGAATTCTACGTTGGATTAATCATAGTTTCAAAGAGATGGCCACTTCTTTCGGGGAGCCAAGGTCTTCCTGCCAATCCTCATCTTCCAGCTCTTCCACGTTTTTATGCCAGTGTTCACTAAGGTTTTGCATATAGTGATTCAATTTTAAAAGTTTGTTTATCCTTCTCAAATTTCAGGAGTTTCTGGTTTTGCATGAACTGTCTGGATTGCCCAATTTGCTTATTAATCTTGGCTAGTAGTTCTTTTTCTTCAGAGAGAATGTTGTCCTTTATTCATCTTCAAATTTCAGAATCTCAGAGAACTCTCTCTGGCAGATTCGCTGTGCACTTTCGATTACAAGGACCATGTACTTTCGATTACAAGGACAATCCAGTCATGAATGCACTTGGTTTCAATGCAGCTAAAGTCTTTTCTATAGATGGGGGTCTTCTGTAAGGATGAACTTGATATTTTTCACCTGCAGATCTCATGATATTATATCATGAATATTTTTTGTCTTTATCTTTAAGAGTTTCCCAGTTTTGTTTTTTGGAGCAAGTTTGCGGTTTTGAGGACAAAAAGAGGCGTGTCTACGTTGTTCTATCATTTAACACTTCTCTGTCCTCAAGAAAAGCTAAATCAAAACTTAAAACAGAACCAAAATGTGGTCATCCGCCAGGAAGACTTAAGCCAATTACATAGTCAAAGCACAGACATATAACACCAGTCAAAGACAAGCACATGTCTCAGGAACTATGCTAGACCCTCCCACAGAGAGAAGGGCTCCATTTCAAATTAGCCACTTGTAGCCACAGGTCCCCATGCAGCTATAAAGAAAATGCACTTTGCACATGGGTTCCTACAAGAAAGGACAAATCCCTATACACAGGTCAAAGATCCCAGGGGCCCATATTGGCACAGCATCGGAAAAAGGGACCCTCCCTCTCTGCAGGGACATACCCCTTTATAAGGAAGGATTAAAATAACCTTACAGTTGGGGAGGATAAAGAAAAAACATCTACTTTAGGTCTCAGTATCCACCACTAATGTACCACACCTTTCATAGACACAAGCAAAAGGTAAAGATGCTTTAAAAAGGCAGTAACCCTGTAAAGGTTTGAACCTCACATGCTCCAATGGAACATATGCATGGAAGACTCCAAGCTCTAAGACCAGGTATGGGCAGGTCTCTGTGTAATTCCATCTGAGCCTAGAGAAATCTGTATGTGTTAAAGGCCTTATCCAGCATATTTGCCTGGTTAGCCTAACAGGAATGTCCAAGGAGTGCACCCATGGATACCTACTAAAGGACACAGGAGAACCCATAAACCTGGCCACCAAGTCCATGGTGTTGGGACCATACATAAACAATTGTTAAGCAACCCCTAGCCCACCTCAAACTGTTTCTGCAAAGTGTCTTATCACACAGTGCAGTAAAAGAGGAACCACCATCTGTGACATCTTACAGAGGGTATGGGACTAAAGCGCAAACAGGCACATGGTGTTGAATGAACAAAGAGTCAGGCTCCCTGAAGAAAGCAACTTCTTCCTACCATCTCAATCTGAGAATCTGTCTGCTGGTGAGGAGAGGAAAGCCATGCATTAATTCCTGACAGAAAACAAGAACCCACAGCCACAGAAGAGAAGACAGAAATTTCAGGTTTCTTGAGCCACGTGATGACAACACGCAACTTGACAGTGGACCGCCTGCCGAGAAGCAGACTAACCCAAGCAGACAGACAAGAGTTTTAACAGTGCCTCAATAAACGCCAACAGGGGTTTCGACATGGAAGTGCCAGACTGGAGGATTTCTGTTAAAGTGTTTGATTCAAACTCTGCGACTGGCAAAGTCAAGTCAAGGACTTAAGCCGTATTGCCCAAGAATGCCTAAACATTTTTTTTTTTTAAATCATCCGAAGAGACAACTTCAAAAGAGGTCTATCTGACTCCTGAAGTTCTGGAAATGAAAACAGACTTTGACTGAAGCCGAGCATGGTTCAAAAGAAGTCCATGTGTTCCGCTTTGTCCAATAGAGGACCTCTGTTTTTAAATATTGCCACACCACTGTAGTACCTTAGACATTCTTGGCTATCCCACCCTCATCCACACCTTGAAGTCTCACATGGGATTCTATAGCAAAGTCTTTCACCGTTTTCCTCTTACCTACTCAACCAACAACTGTTCATTCACATGAGCACCTCCAAGTCCCACAAACTACCTATTACCTGTAGAGTATCTCAGGGCTCGATCCTGTTCCCTGGGACTCTTCTCTGTGATAACAGCAACAAATGTCCAAAATAAGCCAGCGGCACACAACTTTACTTTAAAACCTCCTCTACTTCAGACATCCAACACCTCAAACCGTGTCAGAACCTCATCCAGATGTGTCCAACACTTCCCTGAAACTCAAACCCAACAAAATACAATTCCTGCAACTGGACAAGAACAACAAGCCCCGGCTCAACAGCTCAGACCTGGACAGATTCAATAGAAACTTTCACTCAGCGCCATATCACTCTGGGCACCAACCATAGCTGTAGGTATGCCTAGCATCTAGAAGCCTGCCTACTCCTAGAGGGATGGAGAGTGCTTGGCTCTGCAGGAGTGACTGTTCAGGAGTAAAAGCCCAGCCGTGTTTCCGTTGTGTAGAGCACGGAGAAGAAGGCAGCTTGTGTTCTGGAGAGCGACCAGCACCGACCCAAGCTGAGAGCAGTCACCCAGCCTCCCTGCATAGTTCATGTGGAGAACTGCATGAAGTGAAAATAACCCCTAAGTAAGTGCACCATCTAGCATCGCTGTTGCAACCCCAGGGACCTCTACTGCTACTGCCAACACCACAACTGTCATCACCACAGTAGCAGAAGACCCACCGTTGCCTGATTAAGCAACTGCTGAAGATGGGCAACTGCTGACAAAGGTGTGCCATGCTGCATGCTTTAGCGATGAGAGCCAAGAGGCGGGGCCACTACCACTGGAGCCCTGTATCTTCTGACAGATATAATGCCTGTCCATGAGCCACGTTCGTATGGAATGGAAGTACAAGGCCATGTTGAGCAACAGAGAGACTGCCGGAATGTAGTAGCCGGATGGAGGTTGTAGCCACTGTGGTTATTGCGGGAGCTACAGGAACTTCTTGAGCTTGTAGTGTTGTAGAACCCTGCCGCTCAACCCCCATTACTGTGTGAATTGTTTCGTTTTCCTCTGCTATTAAATGACTTCTCTTTTTCTAAGACAAACACTGGGCTTTATAGTATGTTAGTGTGTTTGTTGTTTAACGGATGTGTTCAGAGTCTCTTCTCCCTATATTACACTGCTCAGGTAGACTGTGAGTGCTTGCCCTCACCACCCTACGAGTTGAGTGCAGACAGGCTGTCCTTGCCTGAGTTTGCAGAGCCATAGCGGGGCAGTACCCAGGATATGAAATGCAAACTGCAACCAATGTGGTTGTGGCCCAATAGCCCTGCTTGCCCTATGAAACACTACACAGGGTCAGCTAATATCCTTCACCTAACTTTAAGCCGAACGATAATCCTTATTGGCAAAGATATTTAAATTAATTTAGATATTCATTTAGACCGAACACTAACACATTAATTTAAAAAATATCCTAACCCTGCACTTTATATTAACCATAATCCATTGTGCAAAATAGATTTTAATAATTATTCTCAACCTAAAACTAAGTTATACTCACCTTAAAACTATACCTACTGCCTACATCTGACCTTTAAATAATTTACAATAAACATACATTTATGACCGATTATTCTTTAACAAATTACATCCATATTTGTGAAGGCTTTCTCTGCTAGCCAAAGATGAGGTCTACTTTTTGCCTTAGCTTAAAAGTAAACATAACTAAGAGCGCTTAACTATTAAAAGAGTCAAACAGAACAACAATTGCATAGAAAAAAGGTTCCGTATTAAAAATGATTTGTGAGATATTCTTTCATTATGACGATTTTCCAAAATGAAGAAAGTCATCCTGTCGAAATCAGGCTAATGAAACTTGAATTTGGAGGAATGGCAAAATGATAGAATACCTTTAACACAAAAACAGTAAACTCTTTTTTATGGGAAAGGTAGATCAGTATTTTATTAAATACAAAAAGGAGAATGCGTCTCAGGTAGGAATTAAAAGGGTGTGGGAAGATAGGTGAGGTGTAGTGTTGAAGGCATAAAGAGATTAAAAGTAGGGTTTAGAAAAAAAAAAAACAGAGTGGAGGGGAAAGGAACAAGGAACAAGTGGAGGAGCGCAAGGCACTTAAATGGAAGGGGGTGGGTGAAAAAATCATGATGGGGAGCAAAGGGAAAAGGTAAGCGGGTTCCACCCCCTCCCATTTAAAAACAACTAAACTAAACCAGAAGACATGCATTTTTCCAAAATAAATACTTTAGCAAAGTTGTTTTCATCAACCTGGTGAAAGCCATCCTTGACGAAAAATTAATAATAAGGACTTGACGAAAACAAAAACAAAATAGTGAGAACTACTTTCTTAAGATATGTTTTCCATTGAAAACACATACAACTGAACTGTGGCGAGTTACACCTGCTCAAATTAGAATAAACATTGCCAAAATAGCACAATACCTTCTCTTCCAAATTAATTTCATGGAAAGGCGTGCCAGATTCAGCACCTTCAGCTGCAAAACCGGCCTGAAAAAGAAGGGGAAAAAATTAATTAGAAGTGCAGTTCTGGCCATCATTATTAAGCTAAAATGCTCCTGGGAAAAGGAGCAGAACATCAGATTTACCCATAGGGACCTCCTGTTTGGTTTGTACACATTCAGATTTGTATTCAGAGAAGACTATGTGCCTACCTTATGTACAATGTGAAACATATTTTGGGGCCATGGGTAGTCATACTTATTACGAGAAATGTATAACATTTTGTGGCTAATATTTCCTTTGGTATTAGAAGTTCATATTAGCGACAACATACTATCTGAAGGACAGTTTATTAATGAAATGTAAACATTTACTTGATAATGGAAGCAGCTTATCATTGGGGTGTGGGGGGGGTCAATTTTATGGTTTGGAATAATTTTTTTGAAGAGTCGTATCAGAGGAAGTCATACCTACTTTGACTGATTTACTTGACCTGATGCTAAAAAGGGTACAATTATATCAGATGATCTGGATTTGCTTCAAGATTTGAGAATACTAGAAGTAAATTATTGCATTTCTAAGGTGGTAAGGGAGGTCAGTAGACTCATACTATGAAAAATATTTTGGGGTAATCAGGGCAGATATTGCAGCCAAATATTTCTTAATGCTTTTCCTAGTTCTGACTTTTTTATTGGCAAAGAAAGATAAACTAGGAAGATAAAACACCAACTGTGACACTGTACAAGGTGTTTCAAAAACTGCATGAACTTGGAGAGACTGGTATGTAAGAATAGAGGGTGAGCACAAAGACTTGAGAAGGTGTGGGAAAGAAACTATGCTAAGGAAGCAACAGCTGCAAAGAAGGTGTACAAGAGTCTAAGTTGAAACCCCACTAAGGTCCAGCTAAAAAAAAAAAAGAGCCAAAATGCACAAAAGAGGGCATAAGGAAAGATGAAGTTGCCAACAAGAGTACTGCTGGAGATTATTAAGCTTTGGTGGTTTTCAAATGTGGCTTTTCATATGTTTTGTCTTGCAGCTGGTTCCAACAGATGAGTTATTCATTCCATTTTATTCATTCTATTTTAGGACACGTTTCTGGCAGTAGAACCCTAAATCAAACTTACAAATGTGTATCTAAAAATTGCTGTCTACCAAACACTAATTTACTTCTTTTGAAAGTTTTCTTTTGTAGGAAAACCTTCAAATGCATTTTCCAATTAGGGGGCATGGCCAAGATGATGGCGGGACAGGTCACATAAACATGAGCTCCATCCTGCTCCACCTTTCTCCTGGGAAATTGCCGGCATCCTACACCCACCGCACTGCTTTTGACTTCCACCTGGAGCCCTTTGGAGAGACAATCCAAGCCAAAGCGAGGTAGCAGCGACACTGGAGACCACGAGCTGCAGGTCACAGCCTTCAATTTACAGGCTGCACCGGGAGTACTATCGAAGGCCCAGACGTCCAAGGGTGGCTTTGAGCTCCAGAGAGACCTGTAGTGCTATGGTCTGGAGTATGGGGAAGCCTGCAATACCAGATTGCCCCTGGAAGAGGTATCTTGATCTGGGCAGCTGGACTGGCTTCTACTCAGCCCTCTGGTTTTTGATCAGACTCACGCTACCATCAATGGGGCAGTGAGGCCCGTCTGGGCCAAGCAGGATGCAATGAGCGATTGAGTGAGTGTCTGCTCCAGGATCGACAGCTCAGGGGATTAAGAGTGCAGAACAAGGACCTCCATCGAAGGCCATTTAATCGACGGAGTAGTGCTGCCCAGCCCCTCCCCAGTCTGAAATACCTACCATGATCTGGGCATGATCTGCCTCATTGTTTGAGGGACATTCCTTACATCGGTCGGTAAGCCCCCCCTTTCGGGGTGGACATTAGGTCTGACATTAGGTCTGGGCATTTGCAGGTGCTGCTGGGTGACCAAAGAGACTGTGACTCTGTCATTGCTTTGTCACCTGCTCCCCCCCCCCTTCATTACCTTATAAGGTCCATCTCGTCCTACGAGGTTTAGGAGGTACCAGTCCATCCCACAGATGGCTGGAAATCTGTGCCCAACTATGCCATAGGTGAGGTCTCCTTCTTCGGGGAGCCGCTTGTGGGAGAAGCACTTGTTTATTACTGGACTGCATTTGATGGGGCACCTCTGAAACACCCGTTTCGTACTGCTACCACGGTGTGGAGGGGAATACCTGTGCATGTCACCACCTTTTCTGTCATTATGGTGCCCCCTAAAGGCTCCAAGCCTGGGGATGCCCCACAGGCTCCCGCCTTATCCGAGTTGGGGTCACCCCTGACAAGGCTGCCCCCCAGTGCTGATCATGTGTTACAGGACACTAATGCCAAGTTTGCAGAACTGTAAGCAGCTGTTCAAGGCTTAAAGCGGTACAAAAGGGGGTGGTGACGGACGGAGCATCTGAATCAATCAAACACTCACACCCAGTCAAAAGATCTGGGTTTAATCCATCACCGTTCTTTAGCCCACTCTGCCACCCCAGTTCAGACATGGGTCAGACTGATTTTCATAAAGCCATGTCTGAACTGGGGTGGCAGAGTGGGCTAAAGAACGGTGATGGATTAAACCCAGATCTGTTGACTGGGTGTGAGTGTTTGATTGATTCAGATGCTCCGTCCATCACCACCCCCTTTTGTACAGCTTTTGGCCGCCATGAGTGTGGCAGGGTATGCTCAGACGTGAGTCTCTTGCTCACTTTGCCACTGGATTCAAGCAAGCCGGGCTGAAGACGGCTGAAATGCCAGAAACCGGTCCTCGGAAGCTTGTTTCCGGTCCAGGGAAGACATGGCTGGCAGTTCGGGCTAGACTGTTCCCATAAGGCAGAGGGTCAGACTGATTTGCATATAGCCATGTCTGAACTGGGGTGGCAGAGTGGGCTAAAGAACGGTGATGGATTAAACCCAGAACTTTTGACTGGGTGTGAGTGTTTGATTGAGTCAGATGCTCCGTCCATCACCACCCCCTTTTGTACCGTTCAAGGCTTAAAAGCAACACTGAAACCTAAACTAGACAATTTGATTGCCTATATGGGCCACATGTGTGAGGAACACAATAATCTGAAGACCAGATAAACCACTCACGATGTGACCATAAAAGAGATGCAACCCGTATCAGACACGCAGGCTGCACTGGCTGTTTTGCAGTGAGAGGTGTGCATATTGAAGCGAAGGGCCGAAGATGCAGAGGGGCGGTCGAGATGGAACAACATCTGGGTGGTTGGCCTGCCCGATAAGATTGAAGGTCTGAGCATGGACCTGTATCTAGAACAATGGCTGACACACACAGTCCTGGGAGGTAGGACGTCTACGTTCTTTTCAGCTCATCAAGTACCGGCCTGACCACGGTCACTGGGAGCGCCTTCATGTCCCATGGTGGACCTCATGTTCAATTACCGGGACCACAATAAGATCCTTCAGCATGGGACTGGCTGTCGTCCAAAGGGGCTAAAGACAACGGTCCTTGGCAGGGAAAATAACAACATCAATAATTATAGGCCACAATATGCACTATAATGAACAAGAAGTCCAAAGGGGAGCACAATTTATTGGACTGACGGTACGCAGAAGACAGTTGGCAACCTGCTCAGAACCGATTTTGCTCCAATCGTAAATACCGCTCCTGCCCCTCCTGAGACCACGCCGCACAATAGAGGACACACGTGGTGGCCACATTGATTCAGGCTGGGTCCCCTAGCCTAGGGGGCAGTCCAGGTATCATAGACACTGCGGGCTGTCTGTCCATGCTAGATGACTTACCAAATGCACTGTAGGAGAGTCCTGTGGTTACTCCGATGACTGCTGATTACATTGGCTGACTTGACTCTCTTGTGCTCATATCCTTTTCTTATTTCTGTTAGAGTCCACTGGATTGGTTGTTCTGCTTTTCAAATGGGAGAGCCTTTTTGAAGAGGACAGCGGGGAGGGAAATGGCTTGCCTTTGTTCTGGGCTACAGGACATGCGGAGTGATTTTCTTACAGTAACATTCCATGATGGTCACGTATTTCTTCCTACGATCTGCTGCATTGACTCATGATTTGGTTCACACAAGTTGTGGGGTTTCTGGCCTGTTGAGCAATGGACTGGGGAAGGGATTTCAAGACAATGCTGGGGATTGGGAACAAGTTTGTGAGGTGCTGGGTGCTAGATTTATCGGAATGGCTTCGGTTTTGGGGTGTGTGCACGTTTATAATTACACTTTGTCATGAGAGTGCCAGAATACACGTTCCTTAGGAGGAATATGAGAGTTATGGGTTCCTATGCTAAGCACCACATGCTTACCTAAAGAGACGTGGGGCCCACTTTGACTGTTTCCAGGAGACACACCTTACATCTCTGGAACTCGCTAGACTGGGTAGAGGATGGTGAGACAGGGTCTATGGTACCACATATTCTAGTTATGCAAGGTGTGTGTGGATGGGGGGGGGGGAGGGGGGGGGGGCATGTGTGCCCTTCACAATATCACACACAAAGATCAACCCTGAGGGCTGCTTTGTCGTGGTGGAAGGATGCTTGATGGAATATCCTTAACACTGGTAGCGGTTTACACCCCAACTGCAGAGCAATCCACACCTTATCTGACCCAAACACCCATCCAGGGGCATACCCTTGCTCTGTTTCACAACACCTGAAAACATGGGCTCACGAACACCAGTAGGGGACATTTGGCACCAAAACAACAGGGAATATTCACATTACTCGATGGTACACAAGCTACATTCCAGACTTGATATGGACTTTGTTCCTTTTCGCGATGATTACACTATGCACACGAGCAAAGTTCTTGGGCAAGACCCTTATTGGTTTCACTGAGTTGGGGAGATCCAGACCGAGGATTCCCACTTGGTGCTTACAAACTGATTTCGTGGCAGACAATGGATTTCTATCTCAGACTGGTGTGGGCATTGATGCTTATTTCCAAGACAACGAACATAATACTTTGGGCGTATGGGATGCATTCAAAGGTGTGTTATGTGGCTTATGCATGAAAACAACGTATGGGGTGTGTAGGGAGCTAAATGAAGAGGTGACTGCGATGGAGGGTCGCTTGGGAGAGTTGGAGCGCACATGTCCAACAGACCGTTACCATTTTTGTGGCTCTCCCTGCCTTGCAAAAGTAATACTGGCTATTGGCCAGTCTGTGGGTTGTCCAAATTTGACTTTAAGGTATACACACAGCAACAACACGAACATGGTGATAAGGCGAGTCACCTACTGATGTGGCTTCTACGTTCGGAATCCCCCAGATTTCCTATCACCTCTATCCAACTGCAGTCAGGGCAATTACTAAACACGCAGGAGGCTATCCAGGGGGAATTTTGAGAATTCTTACCGGGGACTGTACAGACAGTTCGCGGAGATACAGCCAGATGGGCTTACTACATATTTGACACATGTCTATACTTCTTCCGTTGATCCCCTCCAGGCCCAGGAATTAGATAGTACACTCATATTGAAAGAGGTACATGAGGCGATCACCTAGATTGCCCGAGGGAGGGTTCCAGGTACCAACGGGTTCCTGCTAGAAATGGGGGTCTCTAGTTGGCACAGGTAGGTACTTGTGACAAATAGGGACCCTCTCCTCTAGTCAGTATAAGGGGATTACACTCCTAAAATAACCCCTGCTCACCCCCTTGGTAGCTTGGCACGAGCAGCAAGGCTTTATCTCAGAGGCGTTGTAAGTTAAGCATTTGTGACCACATACAAAATGAGACCAGGTTCCACATGCAGCAATGAACAAGTCTACAATAAAACATATACAATGTTAGTCATCTTATGGTCAGGGTTATCCCTCCCTCGATCCGGCTTGATCTGTAGAAGTATTATTTCAGTCATGAATCTCAAGGGTCTTCTCTTGCTTCAGTAGGCTCCCCTGCTTGCCATGGCTTGCTTTGACTCTCCTGCTGTTGAGTAAGTCCCTTGGACCTTGCTGGTCCCAATGTTGTTCCTTTTTCGTCTGCCATGCTGGTTGCAGCTACCAAGGCTTGTTGGTGCTCCTGCTAGACACTGACCACCTAGACATCAACATCAGATGTGGGACAGCTCATGCACAAGGTCACCGTTGACTTTTCAGAATCTCATGACATCAGTGAGCATTGTGTCTCTGTGTCTCCTGGGCTCCTCCGAGTGGTATAGACTCGGTTCCCTCTGCTTGCAGGTCCTTTGCTTCTAGAATCCACTTTTGGGTTCCACTGGACTCCTTCGCAGTCTTCTCCAGAGGCAGTTTCTTGGAAGTCTCCTATTGCTGTCTACGGCAACTTCTGACGTCACTTCACCCCTATGCACCCGGATTCCCTGGTGGTGCAGGTAACCTGGTTCCTGGGGCATCCACGGGTGGAGTGGCTCTCCAATCTTCGGTCTTCCAAAGGATTTCTTCAGGGTCCTCCAGGCAGGGTCCTTCTCTAAAACTGTAACCGCAACGTCTCCATTGACTTCTATTGAGCACGCTGCTGTGTTTCCACTCTTCACACACCCTCCGTAGGGTTCCAGGGTACTTAACTTGGGTGGTCCCTGGCTCCTCTGCATCTACTGGGCCTATTCCTGTCCTCCGATGCAGTTCGCACTGCACCTTCTTAATATATGGTTGGGTCTCCCCCGGAGACCACTGTATTTGTGCTACTTACCTGATTACTTTTGAAGTATTCTTGCGTATTGTGTGGATATCTCCGGGTAGGATATATACTAATGTGACAGTGTGTTGAAATAAATACTTATTTCCGCCAAAACTGTGTGGTTTCTTTTTCATCTAATCTACAGTACATATTGAACTGGTCAAAAAAAGCAGTTTTACACTCCTTCACTGAAGGCTGCTCTCCACAGCTACCAAAAGTTATCAAAGAACACTAAAATCACCATAAGGGTTGTCTGGATTAGTGCAAGGTGCATCACTTAAAGAATTGTGCACCATATACTAAGCCAGCCTCCTACTTACTCCATTAGCTATCTGAGAGTGCAGGTGTACTATGACCCGCATGATTTGCTAAAGGGGAACCTAGGGAACGTGGTGACTGCAATTCGCCTCTCCCTCCCTTTTTTGGCCAAACTACCCTTCTCCCAAATGGGCAGGTTAGCCATTGCTAACATGCTATTTTTTTTATAGCCCTACCATTGATTATCCATAGGGCCTTCTACCTAGATCTAATAATGGTGTTGACAGAATTGATTTGGGACAATGACAGGGGATGGGTTGCTCTACATAAACTATTTGCTTCCTTGATGAAGGTGGCCTCAGAGCTCCGGAATACGAATCGTACAATGCTGCAGCACATCTGCAGTGGCCGATGCGGATTGCAGCAGAACAGTCTCTGGAATGCGCGGGTATTTTGGATGAGCTGGCGGGGAGACCATTATTGCATAGGCTTTTTGACACTACCCCTCCTCAGGACATGGATAGTGTACCGCTACGTACAGCGGTATACGTCTGGAAACGATATGTCGGAGATAGGCAGCACCGTATGCCCAATGCACCCAGTGTACCTATTTGGGTCATGACAGAATGCGTAGGCTTAAGGACCACGCATCTGATTCGGGATTGGGAAGCGTCAGGAATCACAATTTTTTGCAGATGTGGTGTCCAAGGACGGTTTTTGTGACTTCAAAGTTTTGGCGTTAGATCATGGACTAGGTCCAAAGCAGTTCTTATTGTATTCGGCCCTGCACTCTGTGATGCGTAAGACCTGGGGATCCGATTAAGAGCAAACCCCACAAGGCCACTTGTTGAAGTGGCTTTAACAGGGGGTGGGAACGCTACGAGGGCCATCACACATCAATACTATGTGTTGTGGAGGAGACCAACTGCAGAACATGCAAGGTTACGACATTGGTGGAAATTGGTGGTTGAACTGATATCACAGACTAACAGTGGGACCAATGCTTGTAATCGGTCAAACAGGGGACATGAAACGCACAGTTTTGACTAATACAATTTCACTTCCTGCATCGTGCAAATCTCACCCCACACAGGATGAGCAACATGCTGTGCTTTTAACGTATGTCTGAGGTGCAGATCCACTGATGCCGACTTCCTTCACATGGTGTAGTTCTGCATATTAATTTGCCTTTTTTAGGAACAGGTGTTGCAGGTGGTATCAGCAGTGACAAATAATTTGTTAGCGCTGGACCCACTTAGATACTTGCTTGATATGGGACGTATCACCAAGAAGAACAAGGGTTTGTTGAGATTCCAGAACTTTGTGCTCATCTTAGCTCAACAGTGTTACTATGGCTTGGAAGTCAACCGTGGCGCCACCACTGAAATGCTGGAGGGCAGACATGCTCCGTTGGGCACTTGCTGAGCTATCGGTGCACAAGCGATTACACACTTGGTGAGAGGGAGTGGATCCACTGGGACACTTACCTGGAACAACTTGAGGCCGGTACGGACGACTTCCCCCCCTTGAGCGATTAGCCTTTTCTCTGGGAGATGATGTTTAGGCAGGGCTTGTCCCCTCTTGGTAATCTCTGCTGGGCCCCTTACCTCAGTTGGTACACTAGATGGCCAGGTGTTGGAACCTGCTTCTAGGATGTCCTTGGGGGTATGATGAGAGAGACTTTGGCATCTGTTGTGAGGCATAGTACTGAATATTCATATATTCACTGGAACTGGTGTTCTCTTGGATGGGGCACTGATCACACATTCACGGGTTGGGTGGTGGGTATTAATTCATTGTTACTTGATAAAGCTTGAGTTTGAATGTTAATGCACTTGTAACATCTGTTGCACTGTACACAGACATGACACACGGAAATAAACATCATGCTTTAAACCATCTCCTGGCAAGTGTTTTGTCTTTGCTGGATCGAGCATTTTGGCCCAACTGAGACTGGGGTTTTGTCGAATATGTAGTAAGTTCCCAATGTACATGGACCCGGTGGCTGATTGTTCTCATGTGACTGTACTATCTAGGACTTCCTTACTCTACAACAGTGTGAGGTTACTGTAAGCCATATGTGTTTTTACCCATAGTATCAAAATATATAAAATGTAATATAGATATATTATTTTTAAAAATGCATTTTCTAATTATATGATAAAATACTTCAAAAACCAAAATTTATAAAAAGTGCATTAAAATGCATCTTGCACATCCTTGTTGACAACCTCTATCTGGAAGGTAAGTGTTAGAACTGGGGGTCTCTAGTTGGCTGAGGTAGGTACCTTAGTCCAAATAGGGACTCTTGCTTCTATTCAGGGTAAGGAGGGACACACTCTGAGATAAGCCCTGCTCACCCCTGGTAGCTTGGCACGAGCAGCCAGGCTTATCTCCAAGGCAATGTGTAAAGTATTTTGCAACAACACTCCCAGTAACACAGTGATAACACCCCAAATGGACACCACACTGGTTTCATAAAAATAGAGGTATCTTTATAAAAATAAATACGATGAGACCAAATGATAGAAATCCAACATATGCGTATTTGTAATATTTCACTTGGCCGGTCATTAGGCCAGCAATCACTTGTAGGTTCTGGCGTTAACAATGAGCAATTCACAATCTCTAATGCAGTCCTAATGCAATGCTATGCAGTTCGTAATGTGGTAATAAGACCGTCCTTAATGCAAAAATCAAGCAGTTCGTAATGCAAGAATAATGCAGTTTGTAATGCAAGAATCAGGCAGTTCGTAATGCAAGAATAATGCAGTTAGCCAATCTCCACGGTCAACTCGGGCCCCACTAGGCCCCAACTGCAGAGACAATGGTCGTAAGCTTAAAGGGGCGGCCCCGGTACTGCTGGACAGGTACGGGCCGCTCAGGGACTCAGCACGTCCAACGTGGTGCAGCGGGAGAGAGAGTGAAGCACTCCTGTACTCCTCCTGCACGCCTCCCGAAGCCACACACGCTTGCGGCTCCCGACCGGAGTCCTAGCCTTACCTGTGGGGTGCGCTGCCTCGCTCTCTCTCTCTGCTCTTCGGACTTTGTGCTTGGCACTCCCGATCACGTTGCAGCTCTGTTGCTAGGCGATGCTGTAGCTGGACGGGTTACGACGCTGCCTTCTCCTTCCTTGACGATCTTGAGCAGATTCCTTCCGACGAACAACGATCACAATCCCTTTCACCTTGTAACTTCCCTAGCTTCAAGAAATACTTTAGCACGTTGCAGCTCGGGCCGGTGGCGGCGATCTTTATTCACAGCCTCAGTTACGCTTACCGCTCGGGCCACAAACAGCAATTCAGCAGCGCGGACGATGTTTCACACTGCAGGGGCAATGCGGTCACGAGAACGCCTTGTAAACAGCACCACAGACCACATATCAGTCTCGGGCGTGGAAAAAGCACAGGTACACAGCGTCGCTGAGACACATTTGGAAATGTTTATGTTCCTGAGTTTCCACAACAGGGGACCAGCTCTCCTCGGGCACTTGGAGACAAGTTACTTCAGGACACAGCAAAGTCCTCACAAACAGGGGGACACAGCAAAGTCCATTGACCTCTCCTTAGTAAAATCAGCAAACTGCAGGCCAGCCCTAGAACACGCAGCAAGGGCAGTCCTTCTCTTCAGATTCTTCAGCTGTTCTTCTTTGGCAAAGGTTCCTCTTGAACACAAAGTAGTTTCAATCCTTTTTCAGTACGGATTTCAGTCTTGAGTTCAGGGGTTTCAGCTCTTACATTTATACCCCTAAATGTCTTTGAAGTCTTTGTGTTCAGGGGGCTCCGACCCCGTCCAAACCAGACATGGGTGTCTTCCTGCCAGTGCACAACCTCCTCCTTTGACAGGTAGAGGCACACAGGATAGTTAAGAAACCAGCCACTTCTAAAAGTGTGGTTTCTAAAAACACAATTCAAAAACCATCTTCACAAAAAGATGTGTTATTAAATTCTGAGTTCAGGCACACTGAACTCCATCCCTCCATATTAAGCCTATGGCAAGATATGCTGGAAACATGAAACACAGCATTCCCGATTCTGTCCTATGGGCAAGAAGGCCTTGCAACAGTGAAAACGAATTTGGCAGTAATTCACTGTTAGGACATGGTACACACCTCAGTACATGTCCTACCTTTCACATACACTACACCCTGCCCAGGGGGTACCTTGGGCCTACTATAGGAGTGTGTGATGTGCAATAAAAGGGAAGGTAAGGCCTGGCAAGTGGGTGCACTTGCTAGGACAACAAGGCAGTTAAACTGCGCGCAGGCACTGCAGTGGCAGGCCTGAGATATCTTCTTAGGGCTACTTGTGTGGGTGGCACAATTAGTGCTGCAGGCCCACTAGTAGCATTTGCATTACCAGCCCTGGCACACATAGTGTACTTTACTAGGGACTTTACTAGTAAGGCAAACATACCAGTTATAGACAACCAATTACCATAACACTTTATGCAGGGAACACTTTGACACTGATCAGCAGTGGCAAAGTGCCCAAAGCATCTAAGTCGGCAACATAATGTCAAAAAAAGGTCTAGGAGGAAGGCAAAAAGTTTAAGAAACTTTAGCCAAAAAGGTCCAAGTCCAACAGTAAGCTTACCTTCTCTTCACAACTGTCCTTTAAACAATTCTTTAAATTACTAGGGCCATTGTCCTTATCACTATGGTGCTTCCCATTCCTCTCCCAAAAAATAAATATTTGTGACACCAGTGACTTTAGGAAAGAAGGTATGCCCTTTCACCGGAATAAGAAGCATGATTTTTTTGCAACTTGCACAGTACTAATAAAATGTGTTTAGTAAATCATTTCTCATGATAGTGCAAATAGGAAAAAGTATGTTTCTTATTAGAGTAGCAGTACAATAAAACATTTGGGTATTGAGAATTACTACTCATATTTAGTGGGTAACCAATCTTGGAGTATATAATTTAAAGTACAAAATGAAATGTACTAAATGTGTCTCAGACACATTAGCAATTCCCAATTGGGTCGCAAATGACCTGCCTCATCAATATTCATGAGGGAGGTTGTAATCTGTGACCCATTGTGAATAGGCAATAACACAAGGATGGTGGCCTGCTGGTGACAGCAAACCACCATGTTTGTGTTTGCTTTTAAATACAGCAACTTTTTTTAAAAAATGCAGCACGTTTTCCTTAAAGGAAAATAGAAAGTGTTTCCAAAATAAAAATAAAACGTCTCTGTTTCATTTTTGAAGTGCCTGCTCTTAAATATATTTTCACTGCAAGCCACAAATAGGAAGGGGTCCCTTTGGGACCCCTTCCCGTTTACAACTGCTTACCACCTACCTGAAGTAGGCGATTGTTTTGCGACCGCATTCCGATCGCGAAACAATCGTACTTGCCCTTGCGACTTGCTATTAGGAAGGGATGCCCTTGGCAATCACAATCCCTATTTTGCAAGTCGGTAATTGGTTACCGACTCGCAAAACTGGGTTGGGACATTGCAAATGCCGTTTAAGTGGTCACAAAAGGGCATAATCTTTGTTTGTGTCAATTAAAAGGTCGTACATGTGCCCCTCAGATACATTTAATTATGAGGTATTGCTGTTCAAATCTAGTTCAAGTGAGTAATGAATTAAAAAACATTACTATAGAGCAACTGTCCATTCCAAAATGAAGCAGCACACACAATAACCTTTATGCTTCCAAGAAGAACCTACCTGTGGCTGGAAGTCAATTGGTTCTAGGCCCCGACATTCAAACTCGACAATAGTCTTAAATCTTTCATTGTCTTCAGCCTAAAAAGTAAAATTGAGATTGTATTTAAATGTTTACATATCAAATAACGATCCCTGCCATGCAGACACTGATATATATTCAAAGCAAAACAATCATATGTTGTGTTTGCTAAATACAGTGTAGCATCAATTATTATTCATTAGCCAAAACAACGCTATTTGTCACAAAAATACATTTTCAATTCTTTAGCCTACATCATGATCCACAATAATGATTAAACACAGATTTTTTTCAACTGATTAAGATCAGTTCCACCTAGAAAATACGCAGAACCCAGGTTTTATCCTTTATAGATTATTCTACTCCTCAAACGAATTACATTTTAAATTATCTACCAGTACAGTCTTTCTTCGTTATATAATTACCATGCAGACGTAGAGAGAACACAGGGGATTTTGGTAAGTGCAGAACATGCCTCATCTGCTCTCATTTGGTAACTTGAAACCATAGATTAAAATAAAAATGTTTCTTCCATGTTAATTCATATTTGAAAGACACGTGCGATCTGGGCAAAATAGGGTCTCCTACTTCATTTTAGTCCACTTACATTTTAATGAGAAAAATTCTAGGAGGCAATGACCATTTTAGATTATAAATAAATACTCACATGATATGAAAGCTGGGTTAAGAACGTTGCACTGGCTGCCTGTCAAGGACAGAGTAAAGTTCAAATCTCTGTGTATCGCCCATCAGGCTTTTTGGAAAATGGGAGCAGAAATCAACCACTCTTTGATTTCTCCTTATCTTCCCAATAAGGCGCTTCGTTCCTCGTCTGCATTTCTGGCTAAGACTCCTAGAATCTTTAAAGCCAGAGCAGGAGGACGCTCCTTCTCGTATAATGTATCAGGATTATGGAACTCCCTTCCCTTGTACATGAGAAGCCATTCCAACTTAACCAGTTTTCGGAAGCAACTTAAAACTTTTTTGTTTCAATAACCAGAATCCTTGTTTATTCGTCTGAGGGCAATCCTGTTTAGTCACAGCGCCTGGACGCCTGAGGGCAACTGTAGCGCTTTACAAATTTTATTTTCATTTCGTTTCATATATATGTAGGCAAGCAGCTAAGCAGATGTTTTCTACATAAGCCCCATCTATTTAACCTTGTATGCAAATGAGCTTATTATTAATGCAAAAGTAATGTACAAAGACAACTATTTTAAACTTTTCTCTCACTGAACAGCATCTATGTTCCCAAATTACCCATTAGAATGATCCATGTAAAACGCTAACCTAAAGCAATACCGTTTTGATCCTACTGAAGCGCTGCGTTTAAGGTTTCAAAAGTGACTTACATTGTAGGGCTTCATGGTCTGTCTTAAGATATCTATAAGAAAAAATAGACACACACAAGTAAGTATGTTGATATACCAATATAATAGAAGATGCCTCTTCTACACTTCCATCCACTGCTCATATCATTCCTTAGGGAGTAGTAACAGGATCCTGAGAAAGGGGTTTGCAGAACTCTAGTAGTTATTGGCTGAGTCTCATTGTGCGTCACAGCTCACTCATTTCACTTGTTGGGTCTCATAACACCAAGTCTTGATTACCAAATGGTCACAATGACCACAACTCTTCAACTGGATTGAATTAATTTCACAAAACAATCGCAGATACACATATTAGACTATCAGACAGGATCAAAAGGATGATGCTTTTATGCCTACAGTAGTGCAACAAATGAATAAAAGTATAAAAACCCAAGAATGTCTTCCAGTACACGAAGGCTCAGAGGTCCTGTTTCTCCCTACGATAAGCTTCACCAAAGCCTTTTACAGTTTTGTTTCCAAGATATGTCCTTTGCCACTTAGAATGTTTCCACAACTGGCCCCCTTACTCCATCCACCTGCTTGCACCTGTAGCCACTTAACTCCTTGTGCACTTGCACTATGCTTTAGAGAGGCATTAATTGAGGCCATGCGTAAATGCAAACGGTTATAAGGGGTATAAAGACAATCCTATGATGAAAATTCTAGCTATGTTGTAGATCTGCGATTAAGAGTTGCACCTTATCTAATCTCCTAAAAAGAAGTTTTAGTACAAACAAAAATCATCAAATTATCTAATGCATTGAAACTGATCTTTGCATTTGGAAGAGACGGCATTGCTCTGTCAGCCTGCTCCAATAAGATTCCTCTCTCATCAAAGAGTGCGGCACTTTGTACTGAATGGTGGAGGTTTGTTGCTACCAGTTTAATGCTACTCATTCTATAGATCTTCTAGGGACTAAAGGCTGAGTGAGCCCAGAGAATATCAAAGCTTGGAACCTGAGGCCAAACACAGGTTTGTAGAGTGAATTTATTAATCCATTGAGGATTCGTACACTAGTCCGGGTTTCCTCTTTTAATTACTTTTTGCTGTGGCCACTGTTCTTGAGTCAATCCTTTGAGGTATATGTGGCATTGTATTGTGGCCACTCTTCCTTCGGCGAGTCCTATGGAGCTTTTAAGGGGGAGAACATGTGACACCAAGACCAGCGTTGGTAGTGGCCTCTGAAAATGAGCAGTGATCTATAGCTGCTGTAATGCTCAAAAAATCCTCACTAGTGTTAAACAAATGCACAACAGTTGATTTAACAGCAATGGGGCTAGCCGTTTTATCGCTAAAGTTGGTGTAGTTCCTCCAGAGGTTGGAAAAGGGCTACCAGTTCTTCAATGTTCACTGATGTTTTGGCTAGCTTAAACTCACTGGACTATGACAAGACACCTTTAACAAGGAGGTGTATTTGAACAAAAAAATAAACAAACTACCACTATAATATTGCTGCGTATATTGCAGTTAGTCTCCATGCAAAGCCACTGCTACTGAGGCGGCAAATGAAAAGGCTTGCAGCTTGATAGACAGGGCACATTTATCTATACATTGTTACTGATTTGGAGTTTCCACTACTATGTCATTTGGTGGATATGGAAAAGGACGACTGGCAACCAGTCGAAAATTTTACAGTGTTAAAAAACCACCAAACTGAGAAGCATTGGTTCCACATGGATCGTGCGGTTGCATGCCGGCCATTGTGGGACCTTGCTTGGCTGCCTAAACATGCCCAAACTCGAAGTAAATATGTCGCGGCACACACCAAAACAGTCCTTGAGATCTGAGAAAAAAATGCGGTTTAAATTGGGCTGACTTCTTTTCCGTCCCGGGACAGCCCTATCACACGTAATCCGGAATTCCGCCAGGGCCTCTCAACACAGGCGTTCAGTAGATGGAGCGCTAGGGAATGTCGAACAATTTGCGACTTATTTGCAGGGGATGGCATTAACACATCTGATACATGCCACTCCGAATATGAGCTGCCCCGCACAGCGCAACATCAGTACATGCAACTAAGGCACTGGTTCTCTGCCCAGAGCTCCATACGGCGGCAACACGCCCCCTCGCCCTATTTGAGAAACTGGTACGGACCTTTGAGGACACCCCGGGGCTAATTTCTAAAACCTATCAGGTGCTGCAGCACTCGACCCCGATGCGTGCACATAAATATCTCAGACCGCCTGGCAGGACGCCCCCCGGAGGCATCTCTCCCAAACAGAGGGATACATAACTTATCCCTGTGTTTGGGGATGTCCTGCCATACATCCCCAAAACGTATCGTAACCTTACCTCCCATGAAACCGCATATAAGCGAATGCTCCAATGGTACCACACACCTTCTCGTCTTGCTACTATATACCGCACAGCCCCCAACCTCTGCTGGCGTTGTGGGAAGGAGGAAGGCACTCGATACCACATATGGTGGTCTTCTGAGGTGATAACCACCTTTTGGAAGGAGGTCCTGGGACACATTAAAGGGGTCGTGGGGTACCCGATCCCACATTTGCAACACATGGTAATACTAGGTATACGCCCCTCTATACTGGTGGCAATGACCGGGGCGGACTGGGCCCTCATAAGCCACTTACTCCTAGCAGCGCGCCAGCTTATAGTGTGTACATGGAAACAAACCTCGCCCCCCTCAGTGGCGCAATGGTTTGTCAAAGTTTGCCACGTATTGGAGAGACTCTCATAATATTGCAAACACTGAAAAAAAATTCCAACGCATCTGGCAGCCACAGATTTCTTACTTAATGCGCATTGAGTTCACTTGCTTTAGCCGGCGAGTCCGAGGGCCCTTCAACTCTTTCCCAACGATTGATCGGTACCTTCGCTCAGCCTCCACGAATGGTTCCAGATGCACTGGACACTGATTTCCCCGTCCATACATTTTAGTGCACGGAACACACTGGACGTCCCAAGCCACATACCACACCGCAGCTCGTACCGCCTGTTAAATTATGTCACTTGTTTTTCTCTTTTCCTTAATGCCACCCTTGCCATAAGAGCACACACGCATTCTAACGTAATAGTACATCTGACACAGTGGGCTAACAAGCCTATCAAGGGATGCCTTGGGGCAGATACACCAGTTGGGGTATGCCCACGCTTCTCGGCCCCTCACTCTTGATTGCACCTTCCTGGGGCCCCTGAACACTGAACTTACATATCCCTGACTATACTACATAATCCGATGCCTCGCTCAGCTGAAAGGCCCTTCTGCAGCTTGTTTAGCCTGCGTGCAATGTTTGACTCTACGCAGCCGGCCCGAAGTGGTTGTAGGCGACTTGCTGTGTATTCCTATGCTGATTTCCCTAATGCCTCTGTCAGTCTCTACGCTGCCGGCCCGGCCACGGTTGTAGGCATTACGCTATGTTTATCATTGATTGCCTTTAATAAAGGTTTTTGAAAATGAAATAAGCAAAAAACACCAAACTACTGGAACAGACTGAACGCTCAGAGATATAGGTATAGATAACAAACTAGAGCCAATATTGAAGATGTACAAAACAAAAATGTTTTGGGTTGCAAAAGGCACACATTACGCTTGCAATTGAGTGCAAAGGAAGCATTTCAGTAACTGAGAACGATTTCCTTGCACACTTTAGACACATTCTACGTGTGCAAAATGTACATGGAAACATATGAATCATGCAATTTGTCTATTTTCTACACACGAATGGCTGCAATCTCTGAGCAGGAATATGGAGAGTGTCCTAATTCAGTTTGATGATGTATGTTTGTAAGTTGGACTGCTTCAGAACGATAGATGACAACTTACTTCAATACTTAATAACTGCACAAATATTTACAAGTTATTAGGAAAAATATTTTGCTACGGTCTACGAGGTACACTTACTCTGTATACGACAGGTTAATGATTAGGCCTGCTGTAACGTCATGCTGCTGGTATGTGTAGTAGGAGTGTGCCATAGATGTGTGCCACAGGTTACGATTGTGTTAACTCTAGCTTTAGAATACCTGAGATGCTTAACACTAGTAAGCTGAAATGGTGGATGATTATAAACATCATAGTGGCTTGGGATTGGTTGGCGGAAGACACACAGTTCGATCAGACAGTGGCTTCAAATAGGTACATGAGTAACAATATATATTTAAATCGGGTACGTTTTAGGCAGACACTTGTCTACTCTGGTATTATATAGAGCCTATATGTATCAAGACTCGTAAAAATGTTCCTTGTGACTATAGGTCATGCTGTAGTTCAAAAGATGGAGGCATAAGCAGTGTTGGATAAATGAAAGGGTCAATAATCATATAGACTGTCTCGTCCTGTTAGCATATCATTGGCCTATCAACAGGAGTTATACAAGACATATTGGTCCTCTCTTTGAAAGTCACAGGCAAGTCTGATAACCATGCAAAGTTATAGCAGCATGTTTAAGGATAAAGCCCCCATTATTAAGATCATTAGGCCTGGCAATTGTAGGCCTAAGGTCACTGGGTTTGGGAGGTCCTGGGGCATGCCAATTTCCACTCCTACTAAAGCAACTCTATAGAAAGATTACAACTTCACAGATCCGTGATAATCCTACATCACGCTGTGCTGGCTGATGGGCAAAGAAAGGGTTTGATAAAAATGTATCTATTCTGGTCAGTAAGGACGCTCCTAAATTTGACCATGTATTCTTCGAAGGGGAATGTCAACACTGCATAACTCCTTACAATCAAGTGCATCATCAAAGTAGCTTTGAATGCTACTCTAGAAAAATGACGCGGTATGTGATGCAGCAGTACAGGGGCTGCTAACACGCTCAAGGACACAATGACTACGAACTCACTTTCCAGGACTGCTCATAGTGCAGTAATTATTTATGCTGAAAAAATTGGATTGGAATTTCAATTGGATTTGTATTTTTTCGCTTGATCAGCCTTTCTATAGATCTGTTGAACATAATTATAAAGCGGCAAAAAAACTATTGGAAATGAATCGTTCAGTCAAACAAAAATATTCTGCGTCATAAATGAGAGGTGGGATGATAGATGAGACATTTCCAATTTGAATGTCAAAATGTCTCTAGTATATACATTTTTACAACAGTGACAAGGTAGGGAAGGATGTTGGAGTGGGTATTAGCAGGGTCCTGGTGGGGTGGGCATGTGTAGGGGCAAGAGCCATCTAGCTTAGTGTCTAGTGAAAACGTAGATTTATGCCTCTGGAGGTTGATGAGAGTCCTGGTGGCCAAGTTCAAGACTTTGTCCAAACCAGTTTCATTTATTACCAGGGTGTTTATGATCTGACAGTGTGGAACAGAAACAGTGGACTGATTTTTTAATGTAAAAGTATTCCAGTCCGGAGATTAATATTTTTTTAATTGAGACTAATACATGGTCAGCGCAATGCAAGACATTAAGGTAGTTCATTTTGAATTTGAGTAACATGTGCAATTCAACATCATCAGAGACTGGAAGAAAGAGCAAGTCAAAATGAGCTCAAAGGCTAAAAACTTGAAAACACACACAATTCCACACTTAACCATAGCCAGAAACTGTGTTCTTAGCTAATAATAGTCAATAACTGTACCCCACAATTCATTTGGGCTAGTGAGGTCAGTTAAATCCACGGTATAGCTAAAGTGAGTCTTGAAAAAGCCTTACAACTGATTTTCATACAATATTATCCACCTGAAGAGTGTTATCAACACCAAACAAAATACACTGAAGAGCTTTACTTTAAGGTAAGTTAGACACAGACTCACCATTCTGGAAAATATGGTGATCCAATATTTCTGGGTGGAGATGCACATGCCTAAGTCACAGGATAGGGTTAGCATTCTGAATCCTACTTTTATTACATATCAAAAAGTTTGCAGGAAAGCAAATCATCCTCGTTTTTTTACGAGCTAAGCAACAGGGTTAGGAGCACCTTCCAGCGCTGGAAGATCATAAGGCAGTCGTTTATTTTGTTTGTAAAGTGGGCTGTGAAAGCATAAAAGGCGGCAAAGAGAATAATATCTTGTATTATTGGCATAAAGGTGGAAGTAAAAGCCAAAACGGGAAATTATTTCTCAAGGGATACCATTAGAGGGCTTTGTCTACTATGCCCTGTGTTATATCCAGGCTTTTATGTATTCATGTTATCTCTTGCTCTGCCAGTGGAATGTTCATTATATGATGTGCTACAGAATTTTAGGAGCCAGAGATGTCAGTTCAGAAGGGCTGAGCAGCATGCTGGCTGCTCAGCCCTTGTATTGGATTTAACTGGATGACCTGTAACTAACTACCAATAAATATCTAAAGATCCTCTACACGTCTGGACACAGTTACTATAATTTTTGGCGACTAGGATAGGATTGTACAGTCCCATCCCTACTGTGCACAACATTTTTGCCTCTACATGAGGTGTTTCACATGGGTTGCATTCCCATTTAGTGCACAACAAATGACCTCCACTTGAGGTGTGTAGTATGGGTCTCAATCCCATCACTGCAGTGTACGACATTGGACCTCTATACCAGGTGTGTCATGGGTTACAGTCCCTGCTCTACGGTGCATAACATTTTTACCTATTTTGGCACTCTTGTTGTTTGGGTTACATTCCCATCTCTACGGTACACATTTTTTTTTGTCTCTACAGGAGATGTGTCACATGGGTTACAGTCCCATCCCTACCGTGCACAACATTTTTGCCTCTACGTGAGGTGTTTCACATGGGTTACATTCCCATTTAGTGCACAACAAATGACCTCCACTTAAGGTGTGTAGTATGGGGCACAGTCTCATCACTGCCATGTACGACATTGGACTTCTATACACGGTGTGTCGTTCTGGGTATTCCCTTCACAACAGTGCCCAACAGTTTTATGTTTTACCCTTCTTAGGGTGTGTCGTTTGGTTTTAGTCCCTTCACAACAGTGCACAATATTTTAACGTGGTGTATTATAATGGGATTGGTCTTATCAGTTCAGTGCACAGTGTGCACCCATTCACCACATGTTTAGAACAATATTACCTTCACACAGGGTATTTGGTCTGAATACCATTTGGTGATATTCTCAAGTTTAATTTGTTTTGTTTACAACCTTCAATTGGTATTCAACGTCATCATTTATTATATTGAGATTTTAATTTATGGGAAGTATGAGTGATTTATTTTAATTGTCTCACTATTTCCTGTTACAGCCCAGTTTTCCTTTTGAAATCTCTTACTGGCGTCATCTATGGATTCTGGATTCTATTCCTCTTTGTTTTTCTCTGTTTTTCTCTTACCGTTGTGTTTTTTTGTTCATTGTAGGTTTTCTTCTCCTACTCTTTGTTAGTGTCTGGTATGACTTGCCTCTTTTTATACATGCCTGGCCAGCAAGTATATCTTGAGGTAGTCGTTGGAGTCTTCTCTTTTCGTTACTGTTGTTGTGTTGGAAAGGAGGATGGTATTCTCACTGTTTGCCTTTCTATCTGTTTATATTTACTCTTTCTATTTTCTCTAACATGTTTTTTTTCTGTTTTCATTCAATACTGCTTTATATATGGAAGGAAAGGGGATATGTTATATCCTGGCTTTTATGTATTCATGCTATCTCTTGCTCTGCCAGTGGAATGTTCATTAGATAATGTGCTACAGAACGTTGGGAGCCAGAGATGTCAGTTGAGAAGGTCTGAGCAGTATGCTGCCTGCTTCTGGTGGCGTCTTGTATTGGATTTGACTGGATGATCTGTAACTAACTACCAATAAACATCTAAAGATCCTCTACACGCCTAGACACAGTTACGACACCCTGGGAAGCAGAGTTGCAAGAAAGGATTAGTCCATATGCATAAATGATGTGAAGAAAGAAGAGCAAGCAGCAGTACCGACTGCAAAAAACTTTTGTGCAAAAAGCTTTCATAGAGACAAATTCTTAGAGAGTCACTAAAGACTTCATCGGGACGTAAATAAATATTTCTTAGCTGCATGCAGTAATGCATTTCTTGACGATCATAGGCAAGAAGTATGGTGCACAGCTGCAGTCAACCTAGAAAAATAAATTATTGCATTTTAGATTTACAAATGCTTGTATTTCTTGTACAATGGCTTAATATGATCAGTGAGAGTGGCGAATTAGAAACTCCTGATTTAGCAAACAAACAGATCAAGTTAGGTAAAAGGGATATTCCATTAACTGGCAGTATTGCTGAACTATTTTGAAGGCCATGGTAGCATGGAAAAATACTACATTCACCCAGAACACTCCTTAGTTCAGCAGTTTTATAGAGGTTGGAGAAATCAAAGAATAAAAATGAGTGTTGAACTGGAGTGCGGAAAGAACAGAAAGATGTGTAGCAATACTCTTCTTTTTGTGTTTTGACTTGAGCTTCCGTATAGAACATAACTGAAGACAACAATGGCTAGTGGACAAAGCAATCACCCCTAACAGTTGTCAGCTTACGGTATCATGTTGAGTTCTATTTCGCTAGCTAAGGCTTGTAGCCACACAGATAAAGAGCTTGCCACCAGAGACAATCCACACTGCACACAATTATTTTAACTCTAGATTTTCAAATAAATCACAAAATAAATCAATGACCTACCTATGGAATTTTCTCTAGCACACAGCTTGCACTTCTGCACCATGCTCGCGCTTCCTCTACCTCCCTTGAGAGGGACGCTGTCCTAACAACAAAAACACAGTCATGTTATGCACATCATATTTTTTAAAACACAAATACTGAAAAGGCTGACGGGATATACGATACAATTTACTAGTAGAAGTGCAAAGTTTGCCATTTAGGAAAGATGATAAATTTTGCTCTCTTATATTATCCTGTTTTTTAGGGCTCGCCTGCTGATACGCTTGCGCATAGCTGGCGTAGCTCTATAGTGGCTTATCCAGAGTTTAACCACTGGCGATTCCATGCAGTGCATGTGCGCTTTTTAGGTCATTGCGCAAGCGCAAGCCCTAAAAAGCGCGTGCACAATGCCACCAGCCGCCTGCCTGCCTGCCTCGCATTAGCACATAAAAGGCAGCCCAGCCTCCCTCCCACAAGCTTCTCAGCGTGCGCTCTCATCCCCTAATTATTCATGGCCGGCCGGCCGTACTTCCAGTTTCACGGCCGCCAGGCTGTGTCTCCTTTTATGCTCTCTGATGCTTGTTTTTTTTTTTAACTTGTTTCTTTTTCCAAGAATGCCATTTCAAGAGAGGAGGACGGATTAATGCAGTTTTGGGTTTATGCCCATAGCAATTTCTCTTCAGCGAGAGGTAGACAGAGCAGTCTGATAGGGAGAGCTGTTTATGACCCACATTAATGTGAATTTGAATTATAATGAACGATAAGAAGGGGACAGTCTTACAAGCACCCAAGTGAAAAGCTTATCCCTGAGCTCAGTGCAAGTGTGGTTTTAAGACTATTTAAGGATGGCAACTATTGTTGCCATTCGATCTCAAACTGGAGAAAAGGCATGATAGTGACAGCACGGAATGTAGACGTGGCACAAGTGTTGGGCTGCTATCGGTTCAATAGCCAACTGGTCTGAGCTAAAGCGCTACCACATGCAGACACAATCTTAGCACATTATGGGAAGACAAAGTTAAGAAGCAAAAGTCAGACTACTTTGACAGCTCTCTTGCCTTCTTTACAGTGTTTTTATTTTTATATGAAATGAAGGTTGGATGACAAGGGAGCCTTCATTATACAATTATTGTTTCGCTTCTATGCCATAGAAAGAAACGAAGGACTATGTTCAAGGCTCTGTTTCAACCAAACTATAATTTCATCTAGATACAAAGACGTTTACTGAAGGCAAGCGAGCTTTCAATACAGTTCTGATTCTGCTTCTAGGAGATAAGAAGCCATGATGGCTCGGTTGCCATGGGGTGAAGAAATAAACCAATCCTGGTGAGCTAATGAGAGGATGCCAGAAGGTTCCACATAGGAAAGAGGGAAGGATGAGTGGTGCCAGAAGAGGGAGAACAAGAGAAATGAGGAGCTGCCACTCAGGACAAAACAGAAGAACTGGGAGGGAGCGACAAGGAGCTTACACACAGGGGAAGAGGGATGGATGGGACGGAGCAGAAAGAGCAGACGCATGAAAAGAAAAAGATAGGGGCATCAACAAGGAGTCATCTCCCATGCACTGCACTGCAAGCTGCTGGAGGCAGACAATAGTCACCCATAAATCTAAAGGCATTAGTTAAAAATGGAGTTCTTTAGGCTTTGGCCTGTAAGCTGATCCAAGATGCGAGTGACAAAGTCTTAAGCAAATGACTGGAAGAGGCTGCTCGAAGAAAGCAGATGACTGATGGGGCAGAGCGAAAACCCAGATCTATCGGACATCTGTGCTGTTAGAGCATACTAGCAGAACTAAACAAAATGTCTACTTGCAAAATATGCAGTGATAAAAGTGATAAAGCTGTCGACACTTACCATTAAGGTAATATATTGCCATCTTTCAGAGACCTCGTTACAATTTCCACATTTGAACTAGAATAAAAACCAACACAATCCTTTGAACAAAGTGAAATGAAGACTTTAATAGATGCTAGCATAAGAATCTTCATAGGAATTATGTGAAATATTGGGGAAGACAGCAAGCAAGTTGAACATTAAACAATTTACAAAAAACACAAGTGGCTGCATCCCTTCCTGTATTCATACACATTGTTTTTTTTTTTTTTATAAGAGAAGATTGTTTCAGATGATCCACTTTCTTACCATCAATTACTTTTGGGCTGCCACAAAAAAAAGACGATAGTCAACCCAATACTAGGAGACCAGATTAAAAAACAAAATGCCACTCCAGGAAAAGTTTAATAAATAAGTATTAAGATTTTGAAAAAAGTGAAGTAACCGAATATTTAGGAATGACTCACTTTAAACAATACAAAATACCCTACTAATCCATTCATAAAATATACAGATCCCAGTAGTTTAGTGATGTATGTGCTTGAGTCGATAGAATGTAGAATAGGAGTAGATTCCATAAGGCAGAGTTCTTCAAACTGTGGGGCCGCCCCCCCAGGGGGGCGCGACACAATCCCAGGGGGGGCGCGCACTCGACCCTAACATCTTACTTTTGTTGTCCTTAACACTGATCTCCACGTGGCAAGTATTTACCCATTTCAAATGGGAATTTCTTTTCATTAACGAACTCCGGTGACAGAGGGTGTGGAAGGGGGAGGGAGGGGAAATCACTGGGCGCGCTGTGCCGTGCTTTTGTCTGCTAATTGCTAAGAGTTCACCGTCCCAGGAGGGGGTTAATTGCTGGAGCTGAAATGCTTCAGCTGCAGTGGGAGGCAGGAAGTCTCCTCTGGTAACAAGCACTGGCAAAGCCAGCAGGTTACACCTTTACAAAATCTATGGCTTTCAATTGTTTTACATATTACACAGCACTAGAGCTGCTGCACAACATAGCTTATGATAAAAAAAACACTATGACACAGTCAATGGTGCACGCATCATAGCACTTTTTTTTATATTAAGCCAGGTTTCACAGAAGCTCAACTGCTATGCAATATGTAAAAAAAAGAAAATTGCCAAACCCTATAGATTTCATATAGTCGAAACCTATTGCCTTTTGCCGATGCAGGTTGTTCAAGTTGGCAGTTATGATGGCCTGAGTGAACTTGTTCTCCCTGTTCAGCAGGAAGTCACCATACCGGAGGAAGGGCTTTAAGTAGAATGAAAAAACTTTTGGGGGCTCCCAGAGGGGCATGGTCGATGTAATGAAGGGTGTGACTTAAAACCCCTAACTGAAAATCCATGCCCGGTATAGTGTGTCGCCCCACTGGTATTTTGCTGCTTCATCCTTCCATCCATATACATGTAACATTACATCTACTACAAGCCAGGACAATTGTCTTTGTCAATGGTTGTTAGTTGCATAAGATAAATATGCATCAGCGATGGCTTTGAAGCTTGAGAGGGGTGCTGCTAAGGGTGAGAGTGCGCTGCGAGGGGTGAGAGAACTGTAGCTGGTGTGAGAGCGGCGCTGCGTGAGTGTGATGGGCGCTGCGATGGTCTGATGGGCGCTGCGAGGGTGTGAGGGACGCTGGAAGGGTGTGAGGGGCGCTTCGGGGAGTGAAAGGACACTGTGAGGGGTGCTGCTGGGGATGAGAGTGGCACTTCTAAAGGGTGAGAGGGGCTCTGCTGGAGGTGAGAAAGAACTTCAGGTGGTGTGAAAGCTGCACTGCTATAGCGAGAGAGGCCCTGGTGGGGGTAACTGATGTGCTGAAGAGGGAGCGAAAGGGCACTGTAGTAGACAAGCAGTATTTAGGGGTGAGAAGGGTACTAAGGGGTTCGGGGACGGAGGATGCAGGGGGTAAGGGATGCGCTGCAAGGGTGGAGAGAGGACATTGCTGGTGTGAGAAGGGCACTGACGTGTGTCTGGGAGCTGTGCACGAGAGGGGATCGCTGCAGACTTCATCTAGGGCATTGATGAGAGTGAAGCTGGGGGCACACCCAGAGTGAGGAGTGCCATGGCAGTGGCTAACAACAAAAGGAGTGTGATAAGTGTGTAAACGGGGGCACTTTGAGTGTGAGATTGGATGCCCCACGGAGGGAGGCCGGGCAGCGTGCAACTGTTTGAAGATGTAACTTGGGGAGTGATCAGAGGTACGCATCTGGTAGTGAGCCGTCACAGTGAGATCTTGAAAGGAGTGAGTTTGCATGGGGGGGGGAAGTCCCTGTCTACCGGGACTGTGTGTGCACACGTGTGGCTGAGGTGTGAATAGGGCGCACACTGCAACAAGTCGCTGTGGGGTGAGTGGATGTGTGCATGGGTGATAGCGAGTGTATGGAATCACCGTGTGAAGAAGGTTGCATCGGTGCAGGTGGTGGGGAAGCAAAGAGAGGGTGAACCAGTATTGTAATGACTGTCTGGTGGCGGACTGTGTGCAGCGATGAGGGGCTGCTCGGTGAAGGTGTGTGCAGCGTGATTGTGAGTGGACAGTGAGTGCAAGTAGTGTCTGAGAACAACTGCCTGCCAGCAGTGCGTGATACGTCACCGGGGGCCCTGAAAACGCGCTAGTGGTACATATAGCGCTGTGACACCCCCTCATGGAAAGTGCGTGCAAGGCGCATGTCTTCAGAGAAATATGTGCACCGGGAACCATTGTGCAGACGTATCAGCTGGAGTGTGTCAGTGAGATTGTGCATAGAGAGGCTTCTTGCAGAAAGTCACTGCAACAAAGTGTGTGCAGGGGGAGTGCGTGTATGGGGGTCACCAGCTAGGAAGTCACCACACCCATTTAGGAAGTCCCTGCAAGAAAAGTGTGTGCAGACGGGGTCACCATCTAGGTACCCTAGCCACAAGCCACTGCAGGGAGAGTGTGTGCAGGGTGAGTGCGTGCATGGTGAATACCAGCTAGGAAGTCACCACAAGGAAAGTGTGTGCAGGGTAAATGCGTGCATGGGGGGTCACTGGCTACGTGTGTCAGCCCGGCCTGGAAGTGTGTCTAACTTGAATACTACAATTACATTGTAACAGAACTAACGCGCAAGCCGCAGAGCTGCAAACAGATTTAGCAACATTATTTGTCGGATGTGACCCGTGATATGCACGTGGTGGTCGATTCCAGAAATTTCTGTCAGGTCGTGGGGGGGCCCAACATCTAAAAAAATTGAGATGGTGGGGCTCAACCTACAAAAGTTTGAAGACCTCTGCCATAAGGGAAGGTGTTGTGGGTTCGGTCCTGTAGTTTACAGGTAGTCAGAGGAGAGCATCTGTTTAAATAAAGTGGTGCAATATACCGCCCTAAATCAGTATTCAGAGCATTACCTAGCTCCGTCGTCTGGGCAGGCACTCTGATGCTATGAAAGAATCTCCCTCTACAAGCAGGTATTATAATGTTTGTGTTATAAAACATTTAACTATGTTAGTTAAGGAGAAACTTTTAATTAAAATCAGAAGAAATATGTAGCGGGCAATTTATCAATAGTACTAGCTGAAGGGACAGGAGACCCGCCAATGTTTTTAAAAGTGGAATAGATATAAAGCAATACAGACGCAAAGCAATCAAACCTAGCCACTAGTAGAACTGTGTATATTTGTGGTTCAGCAACATGCTTGCATAAAACGAACAACAACAAAAAAAGTATTGCCGCCAATTCCGTTTCGACAACCACTTTGTGAAGGCTTTAAGTTCAATAGCACAGTTTTTTTTAATCAAAAATTTAGACCCTAAGCTGGAAAACTAAAAATATAAATAACACTTGCTGCATGCCAAGACATTGACAGAATGATTACTTGTACATATAGAACATCATCTGGCATGTGGACACCGCAGTCAATCCATTCTACATATCTGGGGTAATTCGCGTCTCGCTATCACATATGTAAGGTGAGGATCTCAAAGCTGAAGGAAATGGTAGCCTGCATATTACAGCTGCCATAGACCGGCTGCAAGATAGAAAGAAGCCTTGCAAAGAACCGCTGGGCAGCTGTGGATACTCAAAATGACATCTATCAAGCGGCCACATGTTTGGTGGCTGCACCAATTTACTAATCACTTGCAGTTTTTACACTGAAACCCATCTCCTCCTTGATGACAGAGAGGGCTGTGATTACAGCCTCTGATTAACCTTAAAGAACATTTCATGCTGACATTGCTCTCTGAAACCTGCTTCACTTCAGAGTATATTCTAAGTGCACTCCCAACCACGATGGAGATGGCAACAGCCTTCTCATATCAGGCTATGAGGTGACTGGTGGTGAGGACGGTGAATTACACTCAAGGATACAAGCCTTTTTGTCCACAAAGTCTGTTGGAGCCATACTTCTGGCACTACCCTGACAATCTTTACCAGTCTCTCTTTTAAGCAGGTGAGAGCCAGGAGGCTCTCTGGCCGCACCAGCCAACTTGTGTACACATCCTGAACAGGACCAGCTCTGCCCTGCTCGGACCCATGAGTACAGCTGTAAAAAGCCTACTAAGACAAGGGCAAAAATCAAGTTGTATTTTCTTGGAGAATTGTGTACTTTTGAAAATAAGTGCACTGTGGCTGACAAGCTTGCAATCTATACCTCCTAAGCAGGATAAATAGGGGCCACATCATTCCAGTAACTAGCATTGTTGTCTGACCTTTGAGGAGACATCTCACACCATTTTGGGGTGGGGCGTGGGAGGGGGGTGAGATGAGTTCCAGCGACACAACATTCCATGAAGGCTGTCCTCATTAAGGGATAAAACCAAACTTTGGTTGCTGGAAACCCCTGTCCGTTGTTATTAAACTGAACTTCAGGAATCTGAAATGCCAAGAAAGTAGAGGAGCAAGCCCCAAACGGGAAAGATAACTCCAAGATCCAACTGACAGGAACAGTGTGTGGAGGACCAGTGGCATCCCAATGTTGGTAGCCAAGGGGGCCTTGCCAGCCCCCTTGAGCCACACCACCACAGCTGTTAATAAACAACATATTTTAATGGACTCACTTGCCCCTCCCTGCATGCGGGCACTCATGCTTAGTGGGCGCTCAAAAAGTACTTTGCAGGGGAGGAGCCAAGCCTGCATCCGAAATGGCCGCATAGCCGCTCGGCACCGTGAGCCCTCTCTCCCTGCACGCCCATCCTGCTGTTCGTTCTGAACTACAAAGGTGTATTTGGATGTTAGAAGGAGAGCGTTCACTTACCACCTGCTCCTGAGACTCCTGCGTGCTGTGAATCCGGAGAATTCCCCATCCATTGCTCAGCGGCCCGTGCGGTGACGAAGCCGGGGTGTCGATTGCAACGGGCAGCCGGCCGCGACTGCAACAACAGCGGCCGCCTCTGGTGGTGAGGTGTCGGTCGGAGGGTGCCGTTGTCTTGGAGTGCCGCTGAAGGCAGCATCAGCCCGGTCCCTTGTCGAAGAGCCCTGAGGGCCTGAGAGGCATACTGGAGTCGAGGGGGGTGTGTGGCTCCTGGCCCCCCTCTTCGGACTCCGCGCCCGGACATAACCAAGGATCGCCCCCGAGACAGGCGGGCAGCCCCCAGGGAGTGGTAGGGTCTTTTGTTTAGCCTTTTGGTGACTCTCCCTGGGGAACCCGCCTCATAACTTTGTGTTCAGGGCGTACATTTAGCGGCGCCCCGTGCTGGGGCCGGTCCCTACAGTGAGGTGCAGAGGGACGGGGCAAATTGACAAAGATGGCGGCTGACACCCCCCACCACGGACCATGTCCCGATCGGACGGCTGCCGTAGGCACGGAGATGGGATGCTGGCGGCGCACAATGGAGCCCACACCCAAAGATGTGTTGGCCGCCCGAACTGATCTACGAGAGTCCCTGATTTGCAATGCCTGTGACCTGGATCAAAGAATGGCCGCCATTGCTGTTTCACCGCCCTGTAAGGACGTAGTCCGATTTCAATGGAGTGCCGCTGTCCCCATGTCTACTTCTTTGGGGAGGCCTCTGGACCCGCCTGGGTTTTGGGAACTGCCGAGAGACCTGGTTGCTTCTTCCGCCCTGTCCAGGGAGGAAGTACACGTGAGTGCCTCTTCGGGGCACATGCCTAACTTGAGCTTCAGGACGCGCTGCTGTTCTTCTTTTCGGGCCGCCCCAACAACACCGCGGCATTTGCCGGACAGTGAGATTTCCTCTTCATGGATGGTATTACTGTGCTTGGACTTTGTGACACCCGCGGCCTTGGTATTGCCGCCCGTGGACTTCAGCTGCACACGTCTGGATGGACTCGAGCTGCTGACCCTTTTTTGGTATTACTCGGGCCTGATTCGCTCGGATCCTCCAGATCCTCCAAAAAGTACTGTACATCAATTGACAAGGGATTATTGGGTGGTTCCGTTGCTAGACGAGGCCAGGGGTGATGCATTTTAGGTTTCGGTGGCCCTCACGTTAACGGACGGTGCTTTGGGTGTGTTTACATTGGGACTGTATTATTGATGTACTTGGTACTTGACGTTCTCCGTGATACTCCATTTTGCTTTTGGACTTTCCCCACGTGCAGGGGTGATGGGCGAGGCCGGGCGGCGACTTTGAGGGCCCTCCTCCATCTATGCTTCTTGTCTTTTCTCTTTTCCTTTTCTAAATTTCGGGTTCCATTAGGGCAAAAGGCACGCGGCTGGGGGGATAGGCCTTGGCCTTCCGCGGGTGTGCAGGGTTGGGGTAGGTGGGCGGGGTTTGTCTGTTCTTTGTTTCCATGGCCCTTTAGTCTTTTTGTCCTTTTTATAGTGTCGTCTTCATTCGTGGTTCCTGTAACGTGTATTGCTTTGAGGGGTGGGGTTGGGGTTTGCTCTCCACCGGATTTGTGCCAACGTCTCTCCTGATTTGTGTGCCTTAACCCCACTACTTCGTCTGTATTTATATTAATTGTGGATATCCTGATTTGCGCGCCGTGTTGTAGGACCACGTGTGATTGTATGGCACTTCTTTAGTTCTCTATCTTAAAAAATGAACCTCTGTAATCCTGACTTTGGACCTGACCGTATGCCCACGTGTTGTCTCCTGATATACATATCGTTCCGGCTTTTGAACTGATCTGACTCTCCGTATTGATTGCTATATTTTTACCCTGTTTCGCGGCCGGCCGAGAAGGTTGTAGGCCCGTACCTGTACTTGATTGCATGACTAATAAAGGTTCAATAAAAAATTAAAAAAAAAAAAAAAAAGTACTTTGCAGCCATCTCTACAACTTTAATTGGAACTAATTAACAACTGCCACCAGGCTGACTTTTTGTGGCATCATAGGGATGCGGGTATTCCTTTGGAGGGAGACAGTGCATCCTCATTGGGTTGAGTTGGCTAACTGACAATTCTGACCTTGAGGGAGGGAAGCTCTTGCTTTTGTCTGTCCAAACCAAGGATACTTTTTTCCCTTACTTATTTCAGGGGCAGGTGACATACTGAGTACATATAGCATTGTAGGCTTGTGCCTTAACCCTGCCAGCCCCTCCCCGTGACGAAGGAGGCGAGGCAAGAGGGGTGCTTGTTCTCTATTGAGACAGTGAGAGGACACTCAGATGCTGGCATCATACAACACCCAGACGGTAATGCAGAGTGGCATTAAGAGCCATCACACTTCATCTCCCAGGAATGAGATTTGGTAAAATAAGACAAAGAAAGTCCAAATACTGCGTGCCTCTCCCAATTCATGTTATTTTGGGGCAGGTGCGAGGTTCAGAAATGGTCAACAATATTGCACTCCACTTTCGGACTTGGTTTAGAATGCCTTAATAGGTGTTATGCACAACTCTATTGAATGGTGCTCCTTTTACTGAAATTGAAAGACTGAAAGGTTGAGATGCAAAGGCTCGTAGCCTTGTAGGGGGCGTGAAAAACTTTGCAGTTAGCATATAACATAATATATAAAAGTTATACCAGGACCTCCTCAACAGAAACATGAAACCATTGACCTAACTTACTACGATCAGATATGCTTGTGCTCTGTAGCAGGCACATTAACTGTTTTTTGATGATATAAAGATGCAACGCGTCAACTACTTCAAGGTCTCTGCTGTAAGTGCATTAACCACCTGACTATTGTAACAGCATAAACTGACATATGTATTTACAGAGCCCATGTTCACCATGGGGGGCATCTTGGCATTGAACAACAAATGTTCGCTCTCTGACTCAGTCATACTGATCTCATCAACCTCAGAAGAATACAAGGCAGAGTGAGCTTCAGCCTTCAAACCTGTGACCAAGTGGTCAAACACAGATTTCTGAAGTGGATGCATCCAGAACAAGGACTAGCACTGTAACCTGGGACCAGCATGTTCTAAACAAGTCCCCGCAGTAGCCACTGTAACTTTCAACTTGTACATTTAGTCAGCATATATAGATTGGTAAATTGGCTGCGTGGGTTAAGGTCGTACGTTAGCAATCTGAGGACACCAAAATGTTTACTGGTAACTCAATCTTTCATCCTTCTAGTAATGTGTGCCATTAGAGACTTAAACATAATATTCAAATGTGTAATGATAGTTGATTTGTGTGGTCTCTACCTTCCTCAAGTATCCCAAAAATGTTTTAGGACAGCGGTTCTTAAAAGGTTTGACTTCTGTAGACGCCCCCTGAATCACTACAGGAGGCATGGGAGCCCGACCTAAGCAATTTCTACTATTTGAAACTAAACTCAAAACCATACACAAAATACAGAAACAAGAATATATCACATGAATACCAAAATGATGAAATATGTAACTTTGTAAAGCAACAATATATCAATATCTAAATTTTAATGGGAGGTTTGGAGATATTCAAAACTTGATTTAATTTCTAAAAGACAAAACAATATTCTAGACTCAAGAGTCTAGTACATCATGGTCTATTTTTACTCCTAATTCAGGCTCTTTTTTGTCAGCACCAACCAGTGTTTCAGTTGAGGCCACCAATTGTCCATACAAGATTATGTTTGCTGTACTTGAGCTGCTCCCATGAATCAAGTTAATTTACATTAACAGAGCATTTTTATATTTTCAATTGAAAACCGTTCTTTAGTTATTAATGTATAAATACATTATTAATCTGCTAATATTTAAATGTTCTAACTAGTCGGGGAACCCAGGTTAATAACAGTTGTCGTGCAAAGATCCCAAGATATATTTTTTAAAACAAGTAAGAAATGTAAAAGTAAAAAAGTGCAGAATTAAAAGGGTCGAAAATGTTTGATTAGATGAGGAAAATTGAAGGTTATAAATCTGGACAGTTTCTGCAGTTTCAATTTGTTGTTTGACTGCTGGTCTATGATTGAGCAGATATCAACTGAATGGAAGAATAATCAATTATAGTAATTGGGTAAAAGCAATCAGAATCTGCACGAGGATGTTAAATTAAGTGTTATTTCTAAGTGGGTCAATTTGTAGAGCATCTCTTTCTTTTGATGACTGGGATGTGGGACAGAGTTTACGAAAGTTCAATTGAGTGTAGAAAGTTTTAGGACAAAGAATCAGATCTCTTAGTTCAGCGTCAGATAGCACTTGAAGAGATTTTGAGCAGACCTCGAGGGATTATGCCGTGTTTGATAACAGAATAGGAGAATGACAGAGAATGTAGGTGAGAGGTGAAACTGCCTTAAAGAGCCGTCGCAGTACTATTGAGGAGTAGACAAGAGGATGAGAACGATTTTTCTTCTGATAGAAGAGAGCTTAGTTTTTCATACATGAAAAAGATTTTGAGAGCGGTGGGTGTTCACCGAGATAGGGAAGAAGTCTGGAAAGTGACTGCTAGAGCTTCCTATTTAGGGAGCCAAAGCAGGGACAGAGGTTGTGATTCAACCAGTGTTTGTGGAGAGTCCATTACGGAAGGGAAAGTAGCTGGTAAGGAGATGCTACATGGAGGGGGTGACCAATTTATGAGTTGAGGCTGAGGGTGTCATGATCAAGCTTGGAGCTAGCTGTCTCTTCACATTCTGAGCGGAAGAGGATGAGAAGAGTGGCTAAGCACATTGTACTCAGAGTTGAGAGAGGATTGAAGTGCAGAGATAGTGCGGGGCTTGGGAGGGGATGAAAAGAACTGAAGGGAGGGGCGAGGCTGGAGTCCAGAGTACGTGGGGAAGAGTCAGAAGTAGAGCATCTGCAAAGAGTGATTTATTGAATAGGGTTTGAGACAACAAAAGTTCCCTTCTGTACCGTCTTTTAATGATAACCATAAGTAGTATCCACTGAACCAAGTCCTCACAAACAAATGATAAGTATCTGACAGTTATAATATATTGAAATATATTGATTTCATAAAATACACATAAAAATACAGGATAATTATTTTGTTAACATTTATTAAAAATTACAATCAAATGATTTGTCTAGTTCGATATCTGGTCCCTAAAACCAAACTAATTATCAACATTCACTTTTGTATAAACAACTACTAACATGCTTTTACCGTCCTATACAATTTTTTTTAAACATCTCTTTAAAAACTTTGCAATTTCCTTGTTGCAGAGTCCATTCCATACATAGAAAAATGTGTTGGTTCAGCGTTTCAGTGGTTCTTTTATTTCATCACCCTAGATAACAACAAGCATTGGAAATGCAATAGGTCTCGCATTAGGAAAGTTAGAGCTATTGGTCTTCTAAATGACTATTTTTTTTATTTATGTGTTGTTTTTTTAAAATAGCTAAGTTACTAGCTTTGTCATTTACAATGCCAATAGTCATAACTTTTGCAAACGTGACACCTATAGCATTTGTAATGCAACATGTTTTGTATTTACGTGACTTAGATGTATTGATATTACAAATAACAATGGCTTTTAATTTTTTTAATAATTAATACTTAAATGATTTATTTAATTAGTAATGTCAATAGCTAAAACTTTTCTAAATAACTTTTGTGAAGATTATGTTCAGTGTTTTTTATTGTGACGAAAATCCAAGAACAGAAGTGGAATATTAACATCGTAATAAAGCTTGAAAACAGCTTGAAACATTGAAAGAACATATTTGAACCAGTGATGCTGTGGTGGTGCAGAGTTATGCTGTGGTGGTGCTGAGTGGGAGATGGGGAGAGGGAGAAAAAGGAGAGCAGGGAGAGGGAGAGGGTAAAGAGAGGGAGAGAGGAGAGAGAGAGGAGAGAGAGAGGGGGAGAGAGCAGAGAGAGAGGGGGAGAGAGCAGAGAGAGAGGGGGAGAGAGCAGAGAGAGAGGGGGAGAGAGGAGAGAGAGAGGGAGACTGGGAGAGAGGCGGAGACGGGGAGAGAGGCGGAGACCGAAGAGAGGGAAAGGGAGAGAGGGTAGAGGGAAGTGAGGCAAAGGGAGAGAGGAAAAGGGAGAGAGGGTAGAGGGAGAGAGGGAGGGTAAGAAGAGAGAGGGAGGACGAGAGCGAAGGACAGAGGGGAGAGAGAGGGGAGGGAGGGAGAGAGAGGAGAGCAAGCAGAGGGGGAGATGGGGAGAAAAAGGAGAGCCGGGGGAAGGTAAAGAGAGGGAGAGAGGAGAGAGAGGGGGAGAGAGGAGAGTGAGAAGGAGAGAGTGAGAAGGAGAGGGTGAGAGACAGGTAGACGGAGAGGAGAGGGAGAGGGAGAGAGTGAGGGGAGGGAGAGAGAGGGAGGAAGAGAGGGAAGGAGGTAGAGGAGAGGGAGTGGAGAGAGAGAGGGAGAGAGAGGGAGTGGAGAGAGAGAGGGAGAGAGAGGGAGTGGAGAGAGAGAGAGAGAGAGAGAGAGAGAGAGAGAGAGAGAGAGAGGAGAGCAGGGAGTGGGACAGAGGAGTAGAGAGTGAGAACCATGTTATCGACTCCAGCACCATGAAATAACAGGAAGGCACGTTTGGTTTAGGAGCTTGATGCATAATAAAAAACAAGCACACACGTTACAACTATGGGATGAAGTAAGCCATCACAAGTGCAGGTGAGTCTGAAGTCCGTGTAATGCAATACATTCAAAATAAACATGGTTGTGGTTGTTGATTACTTCCCCAGAGCCTTCAACACAACCAGAGAACCTGGTGTCACCTCTGGGAGTGTCTACCGCTCGGGTTAATCCTCAAATATGTACTGGTACACCGTCTGTTTCTTTCACTGAAACGCTCCCCCTTCTAGTAGAAAATATCTACTGATCCAAAGCCGCTCTTACCACGGCTCGCGACACAGATCCTTTACTGCATTAAAGCAACAACCACTGCCCAATTCACTTTACAAAGAGAACCATGGAAAAGGAAGAAGGACAACTGCAAATTCAAGCAGGATGTGCGGTTGGTTCTAGTTGGCCGACGTATTTCTTGTCGCTTTGTCGATTACAAAGGTTTACCCAAAAACATACACCAGAACTGCAGGTAACTCATTTAAAAATAGTGATATATTGTTTAATTCACCTATGAAGGCCTTGTTCGAATTGTACTACATTCCACGTATTTATTATCCTATAGTGACAATTAAATTGGTGTTTCTTTTTATAAATATTTTTTAAATGTACATTTTGAACATAAATAGGAATTTAATTAGATTCACAGAACTACTTACTTTAGGCATTGCAGAACTACTAACTGTTGAGAAAAGTATGTAAATATTGTTTTATTTAGTAAAAACAAAGTTCAATCTAATATGGCTTAACCTCTAACTAGGTGCCGTCTAGGGTGGGCAGGAAGTGCCTGTATCTTTAACTTCCAGTAGTGCCCTTTGCCGCCATGTTGGATGAGGCAGGAAGGGGAGAAAGAAGATCAAGGGGAGCGGTGGTGGTGGCGGCCGGGCGATGGAGGTAAGGTCGTCTCGTGCAAGGATGGTACAGTTCCAGAGTATAAAATAACATGGGGTGCAACCAAGCCTAGAACACATCGAAGTTGGGATCTTATCGCCAGAACTAATGGCTTTGACAATGCTTGTAAATGTGGCAGTTTTGTGAAGAATGTTATTTGATAGTTTTATTAAATTGTTACTTCAGAGCGCCAGCGGCCGGTAATGGGAGAAATGCGCAGTACTTAAATTACAGCAATCCTGTTTTTATCACTGCTCAAGATAACAACTTTGTATGCGAAGGACTACTGGACGCATCTTTCCATTTCTGAAAACAATGTTCAATTAAAAAAAAAAAAAAAACTTAATACCCGATCTGTAAGGGAATATACTATAGCATGTATAAGAGACAAGCAACATGCACAAAGGCATGTACAGTTCGTGAAAGTGAAACGGGTACAGAAACCATCGACTAGAAGTTAAAGCTTGGCTGCCGGCCAGGTTTCTGGCAGGGAGCTCATTAGAAAGGCTGAGACAAACTTTAAGTGTTTCAGCCCGAGATAAAGTAAGCACATTAGTTAAGCCGTGAATTTTTAACAATTACAACATAATACTGCGAAGCTCCAACCAAAATGTTTTTCAGAAAAGAGCAGAAAGATGAATTATTGTAACTCTGCTGATCATTACGTGCAGGCGCAGAAAGAAACCAAAGAGAACAGATTAGTCTAGATATAAATCACTTAAATGCACTAAGTCTTTGCTATAAATGCACTGAGTATTTGCTCTCTCGCGCCCATTCTCGCCCCCTCTGGATTTAAAAGCAAGCACTGAATATAACATCCAGGCTCCTGCCTGCCCTGACGGGGACTCGTCTCCTAAGAAACCTCCGTCTTCACAGAGCGCCTCTAGCAATGCCTGGCAACACAGACGGTGTCAATAAGAAACAATCACACTGGACAAACGCAGCACGTTACGAGGCAGGGCCAGCCGTGTCTGAGCTCTGCACCAATTGTAATAACAGAGGGTGTTACTACCTACACATCTCAAACACATAACGTCCAGACTTAGAGGCAAATCCACATGAAACAAGACGGAGGGAAGACAGAGAAGGGGAGGGGGAGGAGAAATGCGACACGGCGGGCAGAGGAGGGGGCGGACCGGGTAAAAAAAATAAAACAAGACGGAGGTAAGGCAGCGAAGGGGAGGAGAAATGTGACACGGCGGGCAGGGGAGGGGGCCGAGCGGGGAGAGCGGCGATGAGGGTGTGAAGCAGCAGGGGCCTTTGAAGTGAAGCTAAGCTTCACTTCAAAAGGTGTGGAAGGAGTGCTGCTGGGGAACAGATAGCGATTTGATGATGTGCACGCGCATTTTAGGTCAATGCGCTTGCGCATTGACCTAAAAGCGCACGGGCACAGCATCAAATCGCCAGTCTAGGTAAAGCTTATTTAAGTCCCTATAGTCTCGCTGAATGCGCATGCGCATTGAGAGGCAAGACCTAAAAAAGGAACACTTGCTTACAATCCATGGCCCCGCGGCCAAGGAAGTGAATAATGATGCATAGCTACAAAGGTTTGAACTCCCACCTCTCCTGAGTTTGGGAAACAGGATGCAGGGTATTGGCTTGTGGCTGAAGAGATCCTCAAGACTAAAAGGAGAACGGATGACAAAGTGCTGAATGGGGATGGTGACAAGACAGGAATGCATCGTCTATGAGTCGATTCTGGGAGGTCTGTGTTGATCAATATGTGAGCATCGCTAAATGGGTTTCATTCTTGATTCGGAGCCTATTAGAAACTACCAATCGAGTATGCTTATTTTTGATGCTTTTAATTGGCTGTAGAGGTTGTTTGTCTGTAGGAAATAATAAAACTGTTTAAAAAACGAACAAAAAAACAAATGTCCGTGTGCGAAGTTTTGGTGTAGCTTCCTTTTGTTTATTAAAATTTAACCACACAACTGCAGATCTACAGGCACTGCCCTTTCCATGGTTCAACTCTATATAAAAAATATTATTTCTTGTCTCCTGAGCTCTATATATGACCTCTTTATATAAGAACCATCATAGGCCTTGAACGGAAAATGAAATTACAAAACATCCTTCTATTACATATTAGGGCCTAACACTAGTGGAATAGTAATTACAACTAATCAATAAAATTAATTGGTGTTTGTTTTCCAGTCATGATTGCTGTGTTTCATTTCCTTGAGTGAGCTGCTCAGGGTACTATGGTCTTTGCTGGTCGCCTCATCAGACTCCTAGAACCAGCCTCTTTTAGTTACACCGGACATTCTCTTTGTGTTACTCCAGGCTCTCCTAGGCTTGACTTTAGCCCCTCAGGGCCACACACTGTTGTGAATCTTGGTGGCTCACCATTTGGCTCGAGGTTCTCCGCTGATGCGTAGCTCTCATTGATGAGGAAATAAGTTTGGTTCACTGAAATCCACAGTCCAATAGAGGCCCCAGGTAACTGAGCAAAAATAGTTTCTTTAAGCACTAACTGCACAGAAGGTTCCACCCAGGTTACAAGAGTCTATATTGTGGCTCTTGGCCTCTACCCCTTTGTTGTCACAGCTATTCCCCTATTTTGTCAGGGTCACCATCTTCCCACCCTCTCTCTTTGTAACTGACTCCGCTTCATTTCTTTTCACCTAAGTTCCTGAATTACTGGGACATCAGAGTAATTCAGCAAAAGCCAACTTCAGAGTCGTCTGCTCAATAGTACTCTCACGAATGACTATCATACAACCAACAGGAATTGCTGAAAAACCTGTTTACATAAAATGCAAGACTACATAACACTGTACAGAAACTAGGAATCAGCATTAGAAACCTCTATTCCAGTTATTCTTAGCAAGTATTAATATATTTATCCACGTGTGTTACAAAACTAAATCAGAGTAATGAGGACCTGGTTAACAATAATTACGATCAGTGGCCAGAGAAGCCCATCACCTGTCTAACTCTTTCTTTTCCATTGAGCTTATTCAGATTAAACAACTAAAACAAGTACAGTAGGTCTACTCCCAGGTGGGTAACTAAATATGTAGTGACATGAGATTCAGTTATGTACCTTGCACATTAAATTATGTCAACTTCATATTTTGTACTTAATCCACTACATTTTTAATAGACTCAATGAAAACGTGTGCGGTTATTCATTTTATTTATTTATTTATACAATTTATTGAGCGCACGATTACCCAAGGGTGTCTTGGCGCTTGACAGAAAGAACTGAAGGTTCAGATCTAAGAACATTGATGGAGTCTAGTGATTAAATAGCCAAGTCTTTAGCTGCTTCCTGAATGAGGTTAGTGTAGGAATGTTCTTGAGGTGACAAGGCAAGGTGTTCCATAATTTAGCTGTGGCTACTGCAAAGGATCTATCTCCTCAAGTAGCCTTCTTGGTTTTTACTACCTTCAGAAGGTTAGCATCAGCAGATCTGAGAGTGCGTGATGGTCGGTAAGGGCAAAGGGCATCTTTAAGAAAGGATGGCGCTTTTTCATGAATGCTTTTAAAAGCTATACACAGGGCTTTAAATTTAATTAGTTGTCTGACCGGTAGCCAATGGAGTTTGCGGATGATGTTGGAGATGGGTTTGAACTTGGGTGTGCCTGTGACAAGTCTTGCAGCTGCGTTTTGGACCAGCTGGAGTTTATTGACTACTTGTTCTTGAGCATTAAGCATGAGGGCGTTGCAGTAGTCAACTCGGGACATTAGTAATGTTGAGATCAAGGTGATTATGGTGTTTGAGGGAAGGTAAGGTTGAAGTTTTTTAATCATTTTGAGTGTGAAAAAAGAGGCAGAAACTATTGAACTGGCTTGATGAGTGTATGAGAGTTTATTGTCAAAGACTACGCCTAGGTTTCTAACCTTGGTGCCAGGGTTAGTTGGAGGGCCAAGGTCTTGGGGCCACCAGGTAGAAGACCATGTAGGAATGAGTTTCCCAAACACCATCACCTAGGTTTTATCTGAGTTAAGCTTCAGACAGTTTGAGTTCATCCAATTACATATGGCAAGCATTCCTTTTTGGAAGTTGGTGGCAACTTCCATTCCGTTGTTAATGGCCAGGACAAGCTGCGTGTCGTCTGCGTACGATGTTACTGCTAGATGATGAGCTTTAATGACCCTCGCCAAGTTCGCCACATATTTATTTATTTTTATTTATTTATTTTGAAAGTTTTATATAGCGCGAACAGGATCTTTGCAGATATCAGAGCGCTTTACACGGCTGGGAATGCCAGCAAGATAGTGGGGTTACACATAAGTAGTACAGCACATCAATAATACAAGTATAACAGTTAAATGTGTGCATAGATAGTCAGTAGCATCAATAATACAGGTAAGATACATATTCATATAGTTCGAACTGCGAGTTAAATGTGTGCGTAGATAGTTAGTATCGACAATAATTCAGGTGAAATACATAGACGCGGTGTTACTCCAACTCAAAATGGCTCAAGGTGAAATACATAGTCATAGAGTTCAAACAAAGTAATACAGGTCAGAGTAGGGTCTTTCCAAATCCAAGCTAATAGGTCAAGTGTATTTGGCCATAAAAATAGCTTTTACTTCTTTCTTAAAAAGTGTGAAGGAGGAGATGAGCCTGGTTTCAGGAGGGAGTGAGTTCCAAATCCTGGGTGCCATTCCTGAGAAAGAGCGTTTATAGGTTTTTACCTTCCGGAATCTTCGAGGTTTTAGCAGAAGATTGTCTGTGCCTCTAGTGTTTCTAGAGCCGCCAGAGATTGACAGCTTCTGAGTGAGGTATCCGGGAGAGCTCAGATGTAGAGCCTTGTGTGTCATGCAGGCGATTTTCAAATGTATTCTGGCTTCAAATGGCAGCCAGTCCAGCGTTTTCGGATCAGGTGTGATGTGCAAGTGTTTTTTTGATCCAGCGATGAGTCTGGCTGCAGCGTTTAGAGAGGCTCTTAGGGGTGCAGTGCTGGTTAACGGGAGACCGCAGAGGGCGGTGCTGCCGTATTCAATTCGCGGGATTACTAAAGCTTGTACTGCAGTTTGGAAGTCTTTGGCTAGTAGGAAGGGTTTAAGTTTCCTCAGTGTATTGATTTGGAAGTTCGCTCCCTTAGTGGCCTTGCTGATATGCTGCTGCATGTTAAGGTTGGAGTCGAGGGTTATGCCTAAAGATTTCGCTGAGTCCACTATGATGGGTTCGGCATTGAGTGCCGTTAACTGTTTAAGCCAGGTTTGCGTGATGGGGATCTTCGCGGGAGGTGCGATCAGCAGGAATTCTGTTTTCAGAGCATTGAGTTTGAGATGATTATCAGCAAGCCAGGATTGGGTGCTTCTAATCATAGAGTTCAGTAGTAAAATGTCGTTGGGGGATTGTAATTTGAGATATAGTTGGGTGTCATCTGCGTACATGTGAAAAAGTACATTGGATGCTTGAAGCAAGGTGGTGAGAGGTTCCATAACTAGGTTGAACAGGGTTGGTGATAGGGAAGATCCTTGGGGGACGCCTAACGACACAGGTATTGGAGAGGACATCAGGTTGTTACTCTTGAATTTCTGCGACCTGTTGTGTAAAAAGGAGGTGAACCACTTGAGAACAGTCCCAGAAAGACCCATTCTTGTGCTCAGAAGATCGAGTAACTTCTCATGTTTGACAGTGTCGAATGCCGAAGAGAGATCAAGCAGGATGAGAAGGCAGGTATCACCTTGATCTAGGATTTGAAGGGCGTCGTCAATTATGTGAGTCATAGCAGTTTCAGTGCTGTGTCCTGCCCGGAAGCCTGATTGATGCGGGTTGAGGAGATCAAACAGGTCGATATGTTTAGTCAGTTGTAGTTGAACGCATTTTTCCAATAATTTGGCGAGAGTGGGAATATTGGTAATGGGACGGTAGTTGTTTAGGTCGGAAGGGTCGGCAGTAGGTTTCTTTAGCAAAGGTGTGACTTGTCCAACTTTGAGGGAGTCAGGGATGGTTCCTTCTTGGAGCGAGCTGTTGATGATTTTAGTCCAGAGAGGAAGGAGCAGTGGGATGAAATCTTTGACAGCGTTAGCAGGGAGGGGATCCGTGAGGTGATTGGAAGGTTTCAAGGTGTTGAGCAGTTTGCCTATTTCTTCTTCGGAGTAGGTCTCAAAGGTTGACCATGTTGCATTGTTTTTAGGTTCGGTGGGTGTTATGCAGTCGAGTGTGTTGTGGAGTCTTGCGTCAGCGCGGAGATCATTCTTTATGTTGTCAGTTTTTTGGGTAAAGAAAGTGGCGAAGTCTTCACAGGAGGGTGCTTCGTGCAAGGTACTGAGAGGTTGGGGTTGTTCCTTGGCTTGTGTTCTGATTAACTCAAAGAGTTTTCTATGGCGATTTTTTGCTTGGTCGAGATGGAGGCTGAAGAAGTTTGCTTTTGAGCGCTTTATTTTCCTGAAGTAGGCGTTTCTCTTTTACTTCAGGATTTTCAGGTGTAGTGCAGAGGGAGCTGTCCTCCAGGTGCGCTCTGCCAATCTCATGGCTCGTCTATCTTCATTGAGACTCCCGTCGTACCATGGGTTGGAGATTTTAGCGGAGACTCTTTTTAGCTGCATGGGAGCAGCCTCATTAATTATTGAGGTCACGGCGCTAAGATAGTGGTCAGTCAGGGATTGGACATCTGTAACGCCAGTAGGGGGGAGTAGGAGGTCGCGACTGTTCGGGGGTAAGGATGATGGGTTGAGTTTTTTCGGGTCTCTTTTCCAGACTTTAGTTCTGGTGGGTTGAACCGTATTGTGTTTGACTTTTTCATTGATGTGGAATGTAACAATATGATGGTCTGACCAGTCACAGGGTTGAATAGTCTCAAGTTGAGTAGCGCCCTCTTTGGCGATGATAAGGTCGAGGATAGAGCCTTTCTCGTGGGTCGGGCTGTTACATAATTGTGTGAGGTCCAGTGCGCTGAGGAAGCTTTTAAGACTATTTACCACCGCATCGTTAAGATCGTTCCAATGGAGGTTGAAGTCACCCAGGTATATTTGGGTGAGCTGTCGTCCTGCGTTGGTTGAAATCAGGTCCATCATTTGTTGGGCGAAGATGAGGTGGTCTCTGGGAGGGTGGTAAATGCCATGGAGAGAGCATATTGGTTTGCCATCACTGATGATATCGAGGCAGATGTATTCGTAGGAAGTTGGGGAGGGTAGGGGCGGCACGGAAACTGTCAGAACAGAAAGGCTGTTCCTGTATATGCATGCGATTCCAAACCTATCTTGCCAGACCTGTCAAGCCTAATGATGTGGTAGTTAGGGGGAACCAGAATGTCCATTATAGGTGTAGAGGATTCGGTTAACCAGGTTTCAGTCAGGATGATAAGGTCAAGGTCCAATCTTAGGATGAGATCAGCGATGGCGGAGGAGTGTTTAGAGGCCGATCTGCAGTTTAGGAGAGTGCATTTGAGACGGGGTGTGTCTGGAGAGGATGAGGGTACTAGAGAGAGGGGGGCTTTTCTAAGGTTATTCGGGACAGATGTTCTGTTGTTGAGAGTGGAGGATCTACGGGGATTTGAGTGTATTGTGGGGATGGGGAAGTGCGAGGCAGTTGTGAGGTTTAGGGGAGCTTGGTCGTAGGAGCGGAGGAGGGAGAGGGTGTCGAGGTCCGAGAGAGGGTTGCATGTACGAAGGGGGCGGTTGTTGCGATTGTGGGCGGGGATCGCGGTCCAGTGAGTGCGGCGGTTGTGCTTGTTGCGATTGTGGGCATGGATCGCGGTCCGGTGTGAGGGACGTGGCTTAGGAGCGTCTTCGGGACGGGAGGGTAGCAGGTCGAGAGGGGGGTGGTGGTGCGGTGAGGCGAATCTAGCGGGTGTGGTGAGCAACTCTTTGATGGTGTGCATGTCTTCCTTGATGGTGTGAATTTCTTCTTTGAGTTGTAGGAGGAAGGACATAATCTTGTCTAGCGTGGGATGAGTATTAGTGCTGAGGGTGGAAGTCATGGTTGGGTGGATGACCTGGGACTTAGCGTGCGGGTGAGGGGGAGGGTTAGTGTTCATGCAGGGCTCCGTGTTGTCGTCGTGCGGGTTGGTGTTAGGGAGAGAGGGTACGGGGTCGATGGGAGTGGATGAAGTATGGAGGAGGTTGGAGGCGTGGAGGCGGGGATTCATGGCAGGCGGAGAGAGCGGGGTGGAAGTGGAGTGTCTGATGGTGGTGAAAGGGGAGTCTGACGGGAAGTGAGGGCTGAGAGTGGGGGGGGGAGTTGAGGTTGGAGATGGTCCTGTCGTGGGGCGGGGGAGTTAAGATAGTAGATGAGGTGTGCTCTGCATGATTAGTTAGCGTGTGGAAGTGGGGGCTGAGAGAGGGGGGGGGCAGGGTGTGGGATTTGTCGCTATGTGTGTCGATCTGGTGCTGAAATAGGTTAGAGGGGTGGGGGCGGGGTCTATGGAGTCTATGGTGTCAGGGGGAGAGGATGGGTGGGAGTATTATGAGAGGGGGTCACCGGGGTGGGAGTGTGGGGTCGGCTGGTGTGTGATGGGAGGTTATTTATGTCTGTGATTGCGGAGTGTGGGGTGGTTGCAGCAGGTGGGTGAGTGACTGGTGTGTTGGGGGAGGAGGTGAGGTGCATGTCGTTCTGGTGCTGAGCTAAGTAATAAGAGTTATCGCTGGGGGCTGTGAGGTCTGGGGTGATAATACTGGAGGGGATGTGAGTGGAGGTCCAATGGTTGGAGAGGTTCTCTTTGAAAGTGGGGAACAGGTTGTCTAGTAGTTCCAGGTTCCTGTCTGTGGATTGAATTAGGACAATCCCGTTATTGTAGATAGTAATAGTGGTTCTGCCTAGGAAGAGTTGAGAAGGTGTGATGGAGAGAGTTAAGCAGTGAGCGGATTTCCTGGTGGTGGAGACAGTGAGTAGGGAGAGGAACGTTTCTCTCCATTGAGCTCTGCGTGAGGTGTGGAAGATGATATCGATGTTAAGGGATCCATTGACTGGTGAGAAGTAGGTGTCAACAAAGGGGATTTCAGGGTGAGACCTCAGGAAGTTGTGTTTAAAGCGTTTAGCGGCTTTTTTGGTGAGTGCGGATGGGTAGTTGATTTTATATGTGTGCTTGCCGATGGGCTCCAAGCTGGGATGGCGGTATATGTGTAGGTGAGTGTGGCGGTAAAAGTGGGTGTGGGAGGGTAGCTGATAGTGTGACACATGCGCAAAGAACAGTGCAGACAGTAGGTTACATGGTACACAAGTGTCCTTAGTGAGTAACAAAAATAGCCCACATATAGGGGTAACAATCTGAGTAAAGCACTATGTCGACAGTAAATTACGTGGTACACGAATGCCACTATTGAGTAACAAGATAGTCAAAATAATCAAGATAAAGAGGTAGCAATCTGTGCCAACCAAAGATAAACAGTGTGAATGGGTGTAGCTTACACAGTGTACACTAATGTAACGTAGCTTACACAATGTAACGAAATATACAAGAATATAAAAATATAAATGGTGTCAAACGGTGCATATCGAGCAATATTAATACTAGCTATTCGCCAGAACAGTTTGAGGTAGCGCTCGGTACATATAAAAAAAAATATATAAAAATATAAATGGTGTCAAACGGTGCATATCGAGCAATATTAATACTAGTTGTTCGCCAGGACAATTTGAGGTAGCGCTCGGTACATTGACAGTGAAGAAAAGTGAGAAATGTGCACATATACAAAAACGAAAATGTACACAATACAGATAGAGGTATAATGTTGCACTAAATGCAGGCACTTAGTCACACGAGTGTTTAAATACACAAGCTGATTGTAAGTAGCAAAGTACAAGATACAAGTTGAGGTAGAAGACTGCAAAAATAGGCAGGCACTTATGAGATTAGCAGTCCGTAAATTACATGAGAGAAAAGTGATAAGTGGGTGTAAGTTGCAGCATTGTGCAAAGTAGTGCAGAGTATACTTGGAGGAGTAGATTTGATAAAAATATCAACCTACACTATATGGGGTAGCAGTCGGTGAATTACAGGAGATAAGAGTGAGAAATGGGTGCAGATTGCAGAATTGTGTAGAGTAGTGCAGAGTACAATTGGAGGAATAGTTCTTATAAAATATAGATCTATAGGTAAAATATAAAAATATAGAAATAAACATCAGAATACACCTGCCAACAGTCGGTTACAAGACACAGATAAGTGTGTGTCAGAGTACAGTAGTTGAGCTTAGTCTAAAGTGGTGAGGTCTTAGTGTCAGTTTATATATAGTGAATTAGTTAGTAGTTCAGTGAAATTGACTAGTCCAAGATGGTGGCCCGAGAGAAATAGACTGGTCAAAATGGCCGCTACATAGAGGGGGAAGAAACATTAGTCCTCTGTTTATTGCTGTTCTTCTGTGATCCGGGAGGGCAGTTTCACTTTCATGCTCGAGGGAGCCTTATCTTGAGGAGCCTCGTGGCCACAGAAGGTGATTTATTGCTTTAGTTTTTGAATTTTGGGCTCCCGCCATTTTAAACGATGGGGTTTTGATAATGTACAAGCACATAACTTTTCTCAATTCCTCGTCTAAGCGGTGCTTAGCTCTCACGGGACCGCTGTGCGCGATTATGTTACCCCTGCGTGGCGGGTGGGGCGTCCACAGCCTCCCGTGACCTCCGCGAGGACTGTAGGGCTCCCGGTGCAACATCCAACGGCCCAAGCCCCTCTCAGCCCTACAGACCGCCAGGACTCCTCTGCTGCAGGGCGGTCGGGAGGGGGGGGCGGGGGGGGGGGGGGGGGAAGAGTAGCTCTATGTGCAAAGGAAACTCCGGGGAGCGGGTGACTATCCTCAGACTTGGGGAGGGCTGGCCAGAGCTGTTCTCCGTTAGTGCCCCCGATCTGCAGAACAGCAAAAAAGATTATAAGTGCAGGGTTGATTCCGCCTGCCACCTGTGCTGTCCGTCTCCTCCGGCGTCGCTGCGAGGCGCAGGGCTCAGCTCGCAGCACTCTACGTGCAAAAGAAACTCCGGGCAGAGGGAGAGTATCCTCCGACTTGGGGAGGGCTGGCCAGAGCTGTTCTCCGTTAGTGCCCCCGATCTCCTCTGTCTCCACTACCGTGGGGCGCCTTCCCTGACCGTTCCACAGTGGGGGCTCCGTTGGGCTTAAGACGCCTGCAGCGATCCTGGTCCTGGTCCGCTCCTGATCTCAGCTGTCGGGGCGATGTGCACAGCTCCCAGTGTGACACCGGGGGCTCGGCAGCAATCACAGGCGGGCAGGTCCGTTATGCCTCAGGCGTCTGCAGCGATCCTGGTCCTGGTGTCCAGAAGGCAAACCACTGACACCGATCGGTTCCACAGCGGGCTCCAGCTAGCAAATCCTCATCGTGTTCCGCATAGATGTTAAAAAGTGTTGGACTCAGTGAGGATCCCTGGGGGACTCCACAAGGTAATGAAAAGGAGTCAGAGGAGAATGCGCCCATGGAAACCAATTGCTCTTGGTCTGTCAAGAAGGATGCAAGAAGTGAGACGGCATTTGGTGAGATTCCGGCTTTTCTGACACGGTCGATAAGAATGGAGTGATCGACCGTGTCGAAAGCCGCGGAAAGATCAAGCAGTATGAGCACCGCGGCACCTCCTTTATCGAGGATCATTCTAGGATCATTCTTATCTCATCTGAAGCTTTTATTAATGCCGTTTCCGTGCCGTGTCCCTTCCTGAATCCGAATTGGGAAGCATCTAAGCAGTTGTTAACATCTATGTATTCAGATAGTTGAATGTTCATAATTTTTTCAATGGTCTTAGATGGGTAGGGAATACATGCTATGGGTCTGTAACTAGTGACTTTGGAGGGATCTAAGGTGGGTTTTTTGAGCAGTGGCTTAATTACTGTCTTTTTCCATATGGTAGGGTAGGTGCATGATGTAATCATGGCATTAAAAATATCTGCAAGAACAGTTGAGATAGTCTCTGGGACCATTTTAAAAACTAAAGGTGGACAGGGATCATTGGGTGAGCCAGAGTTACTGGTCATCATAAGTTTGTGAACTAGCTCAGGCGAAATGTGATTGAAAGAAAATTTGGGAGAATTGGAGGGTGTGGATTTAGGTATGGCGTGAGCCTGCTGTGTATCATTAGTGAGTTTATCAAAATTGGAATAAATGTCACAGACCTTTTCTTGGAAGTAAGTAGAAAGTGCATTGCACATAGGTTGAGACGCTTCTGTGGTAGAGGATTTGTTGTGGCCGGAAAGTGGGAGACGACCTGAAAAAGTTGTTTAATTGAATCTTGGGCTGATTCAATTTGATTGTTAAAAAAATGCTTTCCTGAGTGATGATCGATAGTTTGTAGTTCTTTAACTTCGCTTTGTAACAACTTTTTTCATGGGGGTCATAGTTATTTCGCCACTTGCGTTCTTGTCGTCTGCAGCTTTGTTTTTCTAATCTAAGGGCCTCAGTAAACCAAGGGGCAGAGTTTGACAGTCTATTGGCAGAGATTTTTTTTATGGGAACAGAAGTGTCGGTTGCAATCTTAATGCATGTGGTATAGTGAATGGCCGTGTTTTCTGGATCAGAGGTGTCAATTTCTTTCAAGGGGCCTAACTTATTACTAAATTCGGGAATATTGATATTTTTCCATGATTTAAAAGTGTTAGGTTTACAAGGTTTCATGAAGGATGGGGTAATAGGGAGAATATTGAAGCAGACAGCGGAATGATCTGTCCATGTAAGTGGTATTATATTCTCTATAGTCAAAGAGTTCAGATTGGAAAAAATTCCATCTAACGTGTGTTCTGCTGAGTGCGTGGAGGAGTGGACAAATTGGGTGAGGCCTGCTACGTTCATTTCACTGAGGAGGGAGTGAGTGTCAGGGTCCTCCTTCATCTCTAGGTGAAAATTAAAATCACCTAAGATGGTAAAGGTATTTTCTCCAGGTATTGGCTCTAAAAGGTGACTCAGGGAGGATAAAAAAGTAGAGCGAAGACCTGGGGGGCGATAGAGCAGAATGCCTCTAAAGGAACTGGAGTAAGGAGTAACAAAAGTGAAATTCAGGGCCTCACAAGTATTAATTTTTAAGGGTTCTGCGCGTAGACGAAAAGTGTTGCGATATATAATCGCTATCCCGCCCCCTTTTTTAAGCGATCTGCCGAGTCTAATGGTAGAGAAACACTCCGGAGTGGCTGAGGTGAAATCAGGGTTGGATGCCTGGCCTCCCCAGGTTTCGGTGAGTAGCAGGATGTCCAAGTTCCAGCTTTCAATAAAGTGTGCAATCTCATACCTGTGTTTCGGAAGTGATCCAACATTTAGAAGGGCTAGTTTGATGGTGTTGGGAGATTTGTTGTGAGGTGGAATAGCTGGAGCTGTTAAGTGGGGGGGGGTCCATAATATGAAATGCACAATGGGGACAGGTATATGGGGCATAATTGAGAGTATGAAATTTGTTGAGGCGCAATGGGTGTTATTGATGTTAAGTGATTTCAAATAGCCAGCATCGAAGTAGATACCGGAGTGTGAAAGACGAGATGTCTGTGGACCAGGGGGGGTGGCCCTAGGCTCGGGACAGGCTCGGACGGGCGCAGACAGGCTTGCCTTTGGCGAGCAGGCGGCGCGCCCGCTGCGCTTCCAGGGAGGGGGTACCATTTTATAGTGGTCAGGGTGGGAGGGCCGAGCAATTAGTCTGCTCGCCCTCTGACTCACCCAAGATAGCGGTGATCGTTATCTATTGCAGCGTTAAATCGGCTGCTATAGCCCCAGCTTCAACGCGGTGAGCGCACGCGTAAGCAAAGGTAGGAAGTGCTCAGGGAATACTTTTAAAAGTAGCAACACACAAATTACAATTTTTTAAAAACCGCTAAAAATAGCTGTTCCCGGCTCACGCCTCAGGAACCTTACAATTAGTCTGTCAGGTAAGGAGGCTGCCGAGTAAATGGGCTTTTTATAGTGGTCAGGGTGGGAGGGCCGAGCAATTAGTCTGCTCGCCCTCTGACTCACCCAAGATGGCGGTGATAGTTATCTATTGCAGCGTTTAATCGGCTGCTATAGCCCCAGCTTCAACGCAGTGAGCGCACACGTAAGCAAAAGGTAGGAAGTTCTTAGGGAATACTTTTAAAAGTAGCAACACACAAATTACAATTTTTTTTAAATTGCTGTTCCCGGCTCACACCTCAGGAACCTTACAATTAGTCTGTCAGGTAATTCATTCATTACATAGTTGAGAACCCTTGTAGCTTATTTCAATGCAGCCTAATAAAACCTAGGTTGTGGGGCCCGTACAGCTACTCAAAATATAGCCTACTTTGTAGACCCCAACTTGTTTCTTAGTACAAGCAAACAAGTGGTGCGTAAAGATTGGCCCAGCTGCTTCCAAGAGCCAGTCAGCCCACTTTAGAGCTGCAGTCATTAATCAACCTATTGTGTGTCCTCCTTACAGTTTGAATATTGGGATTTGATAATATACTAGTTCTCTCAGACTGGCTTCCTCAGCTTCCAAATTTTATGCGATGTGATCATTTAAAAGTGACTAAAGAAATCAGGGAGATTACTGAACTATAAATTGTGCTGGACATCAGCGATGTTCCATCAGAGGATAGTCAGGATTCCATGATCGATATGGATAGATATAGGGATCCTACACTAGTTTTTCAACCTATAGAAGAATTCACAACCTTACTCATATTTTCATAAGATTTAACAACCGTTTCCCTCCCCTTTGTTGCATCCGTTTTTCCATTTTATGAACAGTAAACTAAGCACGTGTTTCCTTCTTCAGATGCAATGATACGTATTTTTATTTTATTTGTTGTTTATAGCGTGGACTATATGCAGAGGGTGACAGAGCTCTTCACACAAGACCAAGCAACAGCTTACAGTGGAGAGAATGGAAATAATATGAAGAAGAATCAGTGGCTGAGATTATTTCAAGCGTTTCATCCATCACGGTTTCCATATGTCAGTGTGTCGCCCTAAGTGGGACGGGTATGCCCAGATGTGGGTCCTATGCACACTGTGTCACTGGAACCAAGCTACACCTGGCTGATGAGCCCCAATCAGGGTGAAACTGGTCCTGGGTTGCTTGTGTTCCAGTTCAGGGATGACCTGGCCTGGAAGTTTGGACTGGATTGTTCCCACTGGAGCATGGTCAAGCCTGATTTGCATATGGCTAGGTCCAAACTGGGGTGGCAAGGTGTGCAAAATAATGATGTACTGGAACGAGGCCCAAAGTGATTCCCAGTCGCTGAGCTTATTTCAAGCGTTCCATCCATCACTTTTTATAAACAACAAAATCAAAGACTGAAACGCATTACTATTATTCAGTAGAATACCATGTGCATCCGTTTTTGGCTTCTGAAAGACATTTTAAAATCTCTTCAGAGTGAAACGCAAAACTGTATACGCCTACCTACTGCTTTTCACGCAATTTTTCATGGTGCGATATAAATAGAAGAATAAGCAATGAACAGTCTGTCTTAACACCATCGGTGCGGTGCAGATTTCCGCGGTGCGCTGACCGCAAACGGAAACCTATGCGTTCATGACAAGCTCAGCTCGTCATGAGTGTACGAGAGGTGTACCTCATGACGAGCTGAGCTCGCCATGAGCGTCGAAGGGGTTAAGGGACACTCAGCTTTACCTGACTAAATTATTTTCAGAAAACTTTTTAGTACAAACTCAATAAACTGTTTGTCATCGGAGTCACTCATCCTTATCATTTTATCGTTTGCCAAATATATTTGTTCTTTAGATGTTTTCCCCATGCCCCCTCCTCTGTTCAGCAGAAGAAATTAGGTCCAGTACAGAGCGCAAAGATATTTTGAACGTGCTTTGCAATTTTCGTCTTTGTTTTCCCACTGTGCCATTTCTATTTTTTTAAAGACTGTGCCTACCTTTAGGAACCAACGAAAATCGTCTCCAAGAGGTCGTACATTTGTGACATGTTCCAATGTTGCTTTAAACTGCAACCCGATTTTCTGAAAATAAAAGATCAGTTATTTTTTATTGTACAAGGGAGGGCATGAGAGCAAGTAAGAATATCAAGCGGTGCTTATAGTGTAGATGTAGAAAGGAAGCCAAGTTAAAATATGAAGTGATGGGAGTGGTAGGTGGGTGCTGAGTGGGGAGCATCTATAAAGTGTCACCAAAATGATGGTGTTTAAATATAGGGGGCTGAAATGGCCTGATGAGGTGGGACTATACAAGAGAAAAAAAAGGAAGCCATAGTGATAGTGATGTGCGGATAGGTGACAGATGTAAGAATGATGTTCAATATGCAGTATGAATGGTCTGACTGGTGTTTAGGTCACTGAAAGCATGGGGAGGTAGGATAAAGTGTATAAATGAAAGGAGTGAAGTATATGTAGAGGCAAACCAGCGATATTGAGATAACGAATGGGTGCCAGCTAAGTGGTGGTAAGGGTGGAATGGAAGCATGTGGATTAGTAAGAATGACCTTGGTGATGGTAAAAGCTTGTAGATGAGTGAGGGAGGCCTGAGGGGTGTGAACGAGTACAAAGGCCAAGGTACTGAGAGTGGGTATGGCGGAGCAAGGAAACTACATGACTAGGAGTAAGGTGATGTGCAGGATTTAACATATTTGAGAATGTCATCAGGAAGAGAATAGGAGCAAATAGGATGTAGGAATATAGTTAATATGTAGGTGTAGTCATCTTTCTATTTCCGATCAGAGTGGGTCGGCGCTGATATCAACATGTCACCCCCTTAACATAAGATAAAGTCCCTATTTAAGTAAACCTTGATTGTGTGATATCAACACAGCATGCACAAAGACAAAAGCTAGAACAAGAGCTTTCAGAAAATCAAATAGCAAAGTCCTATGGCTCAACAACATAACACACTAGATCAGAAGTCTTCAAACTGGGGGCACGCTTCTCTAGGAGTCCGTGGTGGGGCACAAATCAGTAAGTATTGTAAGTGAAGATGGCGTGTTAGCACAACCCTGTTTATATTTTGCGTTTCATTTACATTAAGGGGCTGAATTGCATATGAAAGTATGACAACTGTGAACCTGAGGCCTGTGGTAGTAGCAGGGTCAGAGACATGCTAAAAACAAAAAAATATTCTAGAAGTATTTTGTTGCTTTTTTCACTTTCAAAACAACTAGATATAATATAAGGCACACATCTTTAATAAAAAAATTCAACGCAAAGTAAAGTAATTGGTGATAAATGCACTCTTTTACATTATGAAATGTCTATTGGTTAAACAATCACTGCAGATGTCTGCGTGCAAGACCAGAGTGACAGAATTGAATCCTGGTTGGCGCAGTTTAGAATAGTGACTAGTGATTTTTATAGTGCAATGAGGTCCCAGCATGTAACAGAAAGCACTGTGAATATGTAAGTTATTATTTAAAAATGGTATTACAAACAGTATAAGATAGGCTGCCGCACAATGATTTAGTGTATATGATAAAAAGTGTGTCTAAAGTATGAGAGCTGTTTTTGTCAACAAATTAGAACCTTAGTCCCCATACACTAAGCCAACTGTGACCTCTGTTTACAAGTAGATTTCCTTTCAGGTATGTCAAAGTGGTAGTAGGGAGGAGGCCAGAAGGGTCATATTCTAGCCCTCTACGTCTTAGGGCCCGAATACCTCAACACGCGCCTGTCCTTCTACACCCCCACCCGCCAACTCCGATCATCCAATCAAGCCCTCGCCGCAATTCCACGCATCCAAAGATCCACCATGGGAGGAAGATCCTTCTCCTACTTAGCGGCCAAGACCTGGAATTCCCTCCCCACCCACCTCCGCCTCACACAGAACCACCTCTCCTTCAGGAAACAACTTAAAACTTGGATATTTGACAAGTAAAGCTCCCCCCCTCCCTCAAGCACCTTGAGACCCTCTGGGTGAGTAGTTCGCTATATAAATTCTAACTTGACTTGACTTTATTCTGAGCCCTGATCATAACGACAGAGAGCCTCAAATAGAGATTACAATTATTTATTCTTTATGTATCAGAGCAGCTACTTCTTCGCTGCTCTTCCTCTCCACAACTGCAAATGACAACCAACGTTTCTAACCTTACACATTCTACATTCCACATGTGGCCATGACCATGACTACATGCCACACTTCTAATTCTTGCATGGCATTGCTACAATCATCCAAACCCCTAGGGTCTACGAGAAATAGCCCAGGAAAAAGTGGTAGGAGTAAAATCAATGCATAGTATCAAACAGATGGCCCTGAGAAGGGGGTCCTGTTTGGGCTCTAATATTTTCGTTTACAAATGGACAGAGACAGCTTCCCCACTTCCTCAGAGAAATGCCCTGTGGGTGTTAAGAAATGGAGACTCATATTTATTAAAGGAGCCATAAGTACTATTAGTGCAGCAGTACTGGGGCAATAGTGTGCGGAGGGGCACAGCACTCCAATTAAGGATGTGTTTCTAGCACAGAGGGGGGGTGCAATTTTCCTTGATAGCATTGGGCCCCACATCACTCGTGCTACACAAGGAGCAAGCAACAAAGGGGCGACATGTGAGTATCTGCCCTATTTGAGGTCATACTAATTGTGCTGATACAACAAGAAGGTAACACCTGTCCCCACAATGTACACTCACTGGCATGACCTGTCACATCACCACAGTGGTTAGAGCTATCAACAAAAGACAAACAGTACAGTGTTCTCTTCATAGTGCACAGAGGAAAAAGCAGACTCCATAACAAGCTCGTACACGAGTTCTCGTCCAAACATGCGGGTTAAGAAAAAACACGCAAGAGCTGTAACTACAATGCACATAGAGAACTAGCATAAACATAACGCATATGCAGAACAGCCACTACAATAACATAAATACACGCGAGCAAGAGCTGTCACTACACTCAAATTCAAGCGCTATCAACCCTTGGCACATTCAAGAGCTGCCACCACAATTTTGAGGCAAAAAGTGTTTCCACCATGCAAGCCACCTGGTCAAAATCCATCACTGGCAAATAGGCTAAAAATAGTTGCCAAATTGCCACCATAAGGAGTGACAGGACTATTAGCACTAAGAAACATAGTCACATGGTCTCAACCGAAAAGTATATAGCAATACTGCTCAACACAGGCAATAGATTTCAACAGAGCAAGCACACCTAAAGGTCACATCTCATACAAAGCAAAGTATGTACTAAATGCAATAAAACGCAGCTGTTATCAATGCAACGCCCGCCATACAGCAACGTGATGTGTGACAGCTCCACCGCTTCGGGCTTTGTTGCCTGCATTTTTGCACGTTGCAATCAGGGAAAAATGTGTACGGGTGCAACATTCGAGCACTCAACGTGCTGGTATTAAAAGTTAAAAGTAGCTGAAAAGTAAATACAAGACATGAGGGCACTTGACGTAAAACCACAAAAAGAACTTGAAGAGGACGTGCACCAGTTCTTACCACCATGGCCAGATGACTGTTTTCAGCCTACTTCTGTGTGATCCTCTTCTACCCTCGCGCCGGTATAACTCTACTGTTAGAAATGCTACTGCACCCCAGCACACCTCTTCTCCTGTTCTCTGATTCACTATCTGTGGCTGTTTCTCTACACTCCTCTAGTCAATCAATCCCACCGTGCTGCTGTCACAGAGTGGGAGGTTCGTGTTAAAAGCCTGCGAGCGAGTACCTTTCTTTGGCAGCCATCTTGAAGTGGAATTCTTCTACGGTCATTCAAATACAGGGGCGCGAATAAGACAATGTTAGTTCTGTGATTTATTTTTTACAGTAAAAAAACGGGCAGACACATGTTATAGAAGACTTTAGCGAGGGCACTGGTGCCGCATGTTTATCAGAGGGTAGACATTATCAGGCTACTAATACTTTGTGGCTTGTATGGGGAGAGGATATGGTATGCGGCTAGATGTCCGATTGTGGAGCTGAGAAGCCAAGTTCAAGCCTCGGAGTCGCGTCCACATCCTGGGATTCTGGGCAAATCACTTAATATTCCTGTGCATACCAAAAAAACAAGCACTGGCATAGCCAATAGGTCTTGCCTTTTGGACCTTATAAGTGTTTAGCCTTGCAACACTTGATGTTGTTGCACCAAGAATATTGTGCTGGATAACACTTATAAGGTCCCAAAGGCAAGACCTAATGGCTATGCCAATGCTTGGATGCAAGTGCAAATGACCGCACCCATCCATATGTGCTTACAGGCTCTAAATGAATCACTTGTCTCTGCTAATTATAGCCTTATCATCTGCATTGTTTGCATCATGAAAAGTGTCTGTGTGGAGGGGGGGGGGGGGGTGGGGAGTGGCAGGAGGGGGTGGGGGGACAGGGCCAGGAAGAGAAATTAAAAAAAAAGTTATCTGATGTACTCAAATCCACCTCTGTGAACTATTTCTGTTATGGGCCCTCAGGGGGAGCGGCGCGAGCTGTCTCCCCATGGGGTGTTCCCGCACATGGAACAGTCCATGCGCGAGATAGGAAGGGAGCGTTCGGGAAGTTTAGCGCACGCGAGTCTGTGAGGAGATTAGGCGTAGGCTGAGGCGCAGGAAGGGAAAAGACGGCGAGGTTTTCACCTCAAGCGAAATCAGCCCCACAAGGTCGTTTCTTCGAGATAATAGGGGGCAGAGGTTGCCATAAATACAGAGATTTTTCGCCAGCATGAATATGAGTGAGCAGCTGGTGGCAGCTTTGAGAGTCATTTAACAGGAGGGGAGAGGGACATGCTGACGCAGGCTGCCCGTCAGGAGATGCTCCCTCCCAAACGTACTCCACAGCGGAAAGTGGCAAAAGGGGTGAAGTCTGAGATAGCAGCTTGTCAGTCAGTGCATGTCAAAAAAGGAGGCAGGAGAGCGCGCTCGTTGAGCACAGGCGCTGAAGGGACAGCAAGACTTGGCGCAACAGGGAACTTCTTGGTTATGCGCAGGGGCATTTCCCTCACACCTCAGAAAGCGGTGAGTCTGGAGGATGACATACATGACTTTGCTGATGAGAGTGCGCAGGTTCCAGTAATTAAAAAGAGGGCAGCCATCAAGAGAAAAGGGAAGGAAAAGGCTGTGAAGAAACTGGTAGTCACCCAAAGCGGGCTGGGGGGTCCCAGGTATGCCTACATAACCCCCATTAAAGCGCCTTCCGCAGGGATTTGACAATTCTTGTCAGGATAACAGGTCAAGCGCCATGAGTAAGACTTTTATAGAAAGGGGGCGAGAAGGTTCATTTGTGGCTTATTCCAGCGACAGCGAGGAGGGAGAAGAGTTTGTGGCACAGCCTATTAAGGAGGTGCCCCTTTCCAGGACACGGAGTAACATGCCACTGGACAGGAGCGGGATTGAGGAAACCATAGAGTCAGGAGTAGGGTGCCAACCATTGGCAAAAAAGGGGGGACCCCGTGCACATACACAGATGTACGTAGGTCTAGAGCCACAGGGTACAAGTGACTTGGAGGTTGACTTAGAATCAGACAGTGAGGAGGAAGGAGGAGATTACGAAGGAATTGGGTAAGGAAGAGACACAGTTCGTTCATGCTCGGCGGTAAGGAGATGGGATACAGATTATTTATTCCCACGCGCTCGCCTGCCACCGTCTACAACGTAGGACATGAGCGACACCCAGAACAGGAGCCAGGAAGGACAGTGGGTATGGGTTGAGCACCCAAACTCTGCTGGTGACAACACGACAGAAGGAAAAAATTACAAAGGAAGGTTCTCGCGACCTTTCTGACGCGCAGATGGGTGTTTTTTTTTTACTGTACCATCTGTTCAAGCGGCTACCTCTAATGTATCACCGTCCATTGAGGAGCTTGATTATGTCAATAGTAGCGAATCTAGAGCGGATTTTGTGCGGTCGGGCAGACCTCTGGAGCGGAGTTCTGGCTCGGCTTGGACAACCTTTGATGGCGGGGTAGGGGACGGAGTATGTCCCAGTACTAGTGAGATGCGGTACAAGTTTAGACAGGGTACAAAAGAGCAGGATGGGCTGTCGCTACGGGGCAGGGATAATTTTCATAGCATAAATGTTCCTAAACAAACAGTTTCAGGTATGGTATATAAAGCAAAAGGGGAAAAAGGGGGGGAGGGGGCAACACAAAAATCTTTTTTATCGTTTCAGAAGTCAAGTGCGGACTCTTCTAATACAGAACTAACACCGAGAGATTATCAAGAGCGGATGTCTCGAACAGAGTTACAGCAAAGAGTGGAACAGTTACCTCACGGTAAGCCTCATTGGTGGGCAGCGTGGGATGAGATGCAAGGAAAAAGGGGGAATGAAAGAATTTGACCTAGTGTAAAACCTGTTGAGGAGATTGAAGGTGGGGAGAGTGGGTTGGTAGACGGGTCTGTATCACCGAGAGTTCTGACACCGCTTAGCGTAATGGGTACAGGAGAGTCACAGAATAGGTCAGCTATTTTAGAAGAAGGGCGGGCACAAGACGAAGTTTCTGATAAGACAGTGTCCCTTAATGTTAAACGAAGGCTTCCTTACATGGGTCTTGCGATGCCCTTGGGGACGCACTTATCAGACAAAACCAAACAGAGGATATGGAACCATGAGTTTGTTGACGTTTTCAAGTTACTACACCGGGATGTGCAAGCTAAAGAGGATTCAAAAGAAGAGGAATGGGAGTTAGCGCGACATCCCAGGGTTCCTCGTACCATTGAAAACTGGACCTCGGCTTTCCTGATATATGCAAGTATTTATTGTGAGAAATATCCTGAGAGGTCAGTTGCCCTCTATAAATACATGGATATAGTCAGGAAAGGGCAGCTGCATTTTTGGGGGATAATCATGGTTGAACTATGACGAAGAATTTAGAGCTCGTATTAGTATATGCGCTGAGAAGCTGTGGGGGGACGTGGACTCGGAACTTTGGCTCCAATGGATGTCCACTTCTCACCCATTGGCAACGACACACATGGCAAGCGGTTTGCCAGTGCCTTACCGGCCCTTTCTTTGGCGTCCCACTCAATCTGGGGCGGGTGCATGGGGAAGGGGTTTCAGCTCTGGGACGGGGGCCTGTTGGAACTATAATAGAGGGATGTGTAGTAGACAATTGTCCTGCTTTAAACACGAATGTTCGCAGTGTGGAGGAAGTCATCCACTCATGCAGTGTGGTTCCCCGGCAGGAGGTTTTGGCGGCCAAAGATTCAGTGACCAACAAAGATTTAACGAACAGAAAGACTGGGCATATAGGGGAAGAGGCGCCCCTTTCCATGCTTTTCCAAAAGGCGCATACACCAGTTAGATTGCCAAGTTTGACGCCTTGGTTAGACATGTATCCAGATACTGACACAGCGGCTAGATTGTTTGGGGGGTTCCATGAAGGCTTTAAGCTTGGATATCAGGGCCCCCGTCATCGTAGGTGGGCTGACAATTTACATTCTGCTGAAGAGTTACCAGAGGTGGTTCATCGTAAGTTAGACGCAGAAATCAAGGAAGGCAGGATAGCGGGCCCCTTTCAGCACTGTCCTTTACCAAATTTAAGGGTGTCCCCACTAGGTGTCATTCCAAAAAAGACAAAAGGAGAGTATAGGATGATACAACATCTGTCCTGGCCAGAAGGGGGCTCCATTAACGATTTCATCTCGGCAATTGATACTTCAGTGTCTTACACCACAGTAGACGAAGCGATTACGTTAGTGACGTGGATGGGAGACGGGGCAGAGATGGCTAAATGCGACATCCAATCTGCTTTCCGTTTACTACCAATACACCCTTCTGATTTTGAACTGCTGGGTATGTTTTTTCAAGGCCAATACTACGTGGACAGAGTTTTACCAATGGGCTGTGCGGCTTCATGTGCGCTTTTTGAGATGTTTAGTACGTTCATTCAGTGGGTATTTTCTCAAGTGTGTGCCAAAGGCGTCAGCTGTCATTATTTAGATGATTTCCTTTTTGTTGGGAAAGCTCAGTCGGGCCATTGCAAGGAGGCACTCACTCAATTCCAGGCACTGACAGAATCTTTGGGGGTCCCATTGGCTCCTGACAAGACAGAGGGGCCTGGCCCGATAATGACTTTCTAGGCATTGAGATTGATACGCTGAAGATGACAGCGCGCCTCCCAGAGGGTAAGATACTAGAAATCAGGTAATTTTTGCTATTGGTCCTAGTGCACGGAAAATTGCGTTGAGACAAATACAGCGCTTGTTAGGCTATTTGAACTTTGCGTGTAGGGTAGTGAGAGCAGGGAGGACATTTTGTAGGCGGTTAGGCATGGCGTTATCAGGTACTTCTCTCCCACACCATAGAGTTCGCATGACTAAGGCAATTAAGGAGGATTTGAGAGTGTGGTTGTGTGTCCTGGAAAGTTTCAACAGAATACCGTTGCAATTCATAGATGAGGATTTCGTTTGGCAAGTACAAATTTATTCTGACGCTGCTGGATCAAGTGGTTTCAGAGTATTCTGGGAAGGGAGGTGGTGTGCCGAAAGCTGGCCGGTGCATTGGAAGAATCAAGGCCGCAGTATTGCCTTCTTGGAGCTGTTTCCTTTGATTGTTGCTCTGTTGGCATGGGGTCATGAATTCCAAAATAGATCTATCTTATTTCACGTTGATAATACAGCAGTGGTAAATTTAGTGAATAACCAGAAAGCCAAAGACGTGAAAGTTTTACAATTGCTGAGGATGTTCATGCTGTTGAGTTTGCAGTTCAATATGATTTTCAAAGCTAAGCATGTCCCTGGAGTTAACAATTCCATTGCTGACGCCCTTTCCCGCTCTCATTGGCAGAAGTTCGAGAATTGGCGCCGGGGGCAGATGTCAGCAAAACGAGGGTGCCACACAACCTTTGGGCCCTAGGGGAATGAGGATCGTACAGCTAGTCGAGCAGTCCATTGTCCCTTCGACTAGACGAAGTTATGTACAAGCATGGGAAGAATTTTTACACTATAAACAGGTTTTAAGTGGGACAGGGTCAGCAGAAAAGGAGAGTGTAAATATTTGTGACTTTGTTCTAATGTTAATAGATAAGGGTTTATCTCACACAACCATTGCAGGGAAATTGGCGAGTTTGTCATTTTATGGACAATTGTTGTGGGGTTTTGATCCAGTATATACTATTTTAGTTAGGAAAATGTTGAGGGGACTCAAGAAGAGGACAGTTAATTTTCAACGGCTAAGGGCCCTCATTACTTTTGAACTACTACAACAGTTGTTAGAGCAGCTGGCGTTATTTTGTTATGATGTTTGGAAATTAGGGCGTTTTAGATTGGCTATGATTTGGATGTTGTTTGGTGCATTCAGGGTGTCAGAAGTTTTGGGTTTGGGGAGAGATCGGGGTTTATGCAGCAAGAGATTTCAGTTTTTGAGCACAAACTAGGTATATGGGTTAGGAGGTCCAAAACTGATCAGTTGGGTAGGGGTATATGGGTTTTTCTGAATGACAGCGGGATAGCGCATTGCTGCCCAGTGCAGGAATGGGTACAATTTTCTTCTTCAAGCTCTTTTCAGCAAGGCCACATTTTCATTCACGAGAACGGGAACAAAATAACGAGTGCACAATTCTTAGCAGTATTGCGAAGAGCCTTAACGTTCTTAGGAGAGAACCCGCAAAATTTTGCCACGCATTCATTCAGAATAGGGGTGGCTACAGAGGCAGCTAGGTTGGGACTGGGACTGGACGTATTGAAACTTATTGGCAGATGGAAATCCAGTTGTTAAAAAAGATATGTACGCAAATAATATGCATTGACAATCGTAAATTGTTTGGCAGTAGGTTAATTTCCATTTTCTTATTTAGGTAATGTTCGGGGAGTTACATCGAAATTTAAAAAGCAAACGTGGATGGTAGGTCATTCTTTTGTAAAATGGGCAGCTCTTTTTGCGGAGAAACAGATTTACGGATCTCTTGGTATTCCCAGCTCCCAGCATGAATTGGTGTGGAAAGGCAAAGGAGGTATGAAATGGGCTGATTTGTTCCCAACGCTAACAAATATGTTTCATGTACGAGGTTGCCCGGATTATCTCATTAATCCATCTAGGAGAAAATGATTTGATGGACTTATCTGGCCTAACGCTCATCAAAAAGATGCAATTAGATTTAGCGGTTTTGAAAACCAATTGGCCGACCACTCGCCTCATCTGGACTGAATTCATTTACAGACAATCTTGGAGAAAGGCCAGATGTCATGCTGCAGTAGAGAAAGCAAGGAGAAAGTTGAATAAGTCAATGAGGGTATTTTGTACAGTGGTGCAGATCCAATGTATTGTGCATGAGAATATCACAAGCACCGAAGGTCACCTTTTCAGAGACGACGGAGTACATTTGTCGCACTTAGGCATAGCTTATTATTTAATGGAAATCAGGGATATGCTGGCTCAGGAGCTACAAGTCAATTTGTGGTGTAATTCTAAATTGTGAATCGCTTCAGATTAGGTAGAGGGTGGGGCCAGGAAAACTCTTTGGTTTTCCTGGGTGGCAAAATCTCGGGGAGAAAAAGTCTAGAGCGGGCTTCTCCTGTCATTAGTTGGGGGCTAGGGGAACTTATAGAGAACAATTGAGGGGAAGGATGTAAAGAAAATGTTGGGGAAGTTCATTTCAGTTTGGAATACAAGAAAAAATATATTGATGGTTTCGGTCTGAATTCATATTTATAGTTAAAAAGTTAAGATGACAAATGGTTTCGTTTTCAATTGCCAAATTACATATTATAATAATAATAAACGGTTATCTGATGGGAATTCATATATCCTGAATAAAGTGGCCTTTTATGCTATAAAGAAATGCGAGTGGTCTTGATTTTGTGGGCGAAAGGAAGTCTTCTGCTCATCAAGCCATTCTCTTGTTTAGAATTTTCATGTGTTGAGCCCTATCATGGTTCTTGCCGCACCTGAAATTACTGCATCAATGAGGGTCCACTTTTCAGCCAGAAGAACAGCTAAGGGTGAGCCCGGAACATTTCCATATGAAAATGAGTGACTAGAAATGCAAACCTAGGCACTGACAGGATAGAGGAGGAAAATAGTAAGCAAAGCCCTGCTGCCTTCAGAGAAGAAGTTAAACTGCCTGGCTGAATTCCATGCATAGTGTCAAGAAGGCAAAATAAAACAAATCTCTGTGCGGATGAACATCTAACACAAAAGAAAAGCCTGAGATTTAAAACCAAACACTGATGAGTTGCAATAACAAAAGGAGGGTCCCTAAAGATCATTGAAGATGGGGGGGGGGGGGGGGGGGGGGGGGGAAATGATTCTGAACAGTCACATTATAATGTTTTTGTGGTGTTCTGAAGGCATAATCGGAGGGGAGAGAATGGGCGAGCGCAAAGAGGAAGGCAAAGCGTTAACAACAATAAACAAGGCACAGACGGGAGGAGGGTTGTTAGGGAGCTGACAATGAGGAGTCTCCGAGTGATGGGTGCACACGCAGGACAAGTGAAGGGTCACATGGAGTGAAGAGACGGGATAGAGAGGGGAAAACAAGAGATTCAAGGGAGGCTGGAGAGAGTGACACAAGACAAGACAGGCCGCGATGATAACGAGAGACAAACAGGCAGCCAAAATAAGGGCCCTCTGCAGACAAGGGGAGGCAGAGACAGCATGGACTGAGGGGCCGAAGGAGAGGGACGCATGCACAGAGAGCAAGAAATGCGTGCAAACACAGCAGAAACGAGCACTACAGGATCAGAGGAGAAAGTCAAAGTCACGATTGTGGTGAGATGAACTGACTGCTGAGAACGTGTTGCAGACACACGGAGCAAAGCAAAGGCAAGATGAGAGTGATGGGCAAAGCGTGATATAAACAGGCTGAGGGTTAGAATGCGCTGGGTGAGTGAGTGAAAGACTATGGAAGATAATCGATCCTAAAAGGAAAGGCCAGTGTAGAGGGACAAACGAACATTACGTCACCCTAATTTGAGAATATGTGTAGCACAACTGGCATCAAAGACTGGATCACAATCACCACTGAGAGCAGGACATAGTTACATTTCTTCAAGCCAGCACTGGCAGCAACAAGTGCGCGCGCCTGTTAGATTGTAACTCCCAATACTTGCGCAGGAAAAGAATGATGCTTATTCCCAATGCCCCCACAGAAGAGGCTCAAAACACCTTTATTTAACGTGTTCCAAGATATCTCCTCAAGGAGGAAGGGGGAGTGGATAAAATATTAAAAGAGAGAAGAGACTGCCAAGATTAATTGTTTCTATTCCTTCTCCTCAGCAAGACAAATGCTGTGGACATCTGGTCTCTAGAAACTAAACAACAATAACAGTATTAAACCCTTATTCTGCTCGCTCCTTCATCTATTCGTGTTTTCTATAAGTCACTTACCAATGTACTCTTGGATTTTAGCTCCTCTTCTAATTGTCTTCTCTACTCTTTTTCTAAGAAGACTGCCTCCTTACTGCTCACTTGCTTCTGGTAAGAACTAACATAGACAGATAAATATTCTCTGCACATTCATTATCTAGTCCTAACTATACATTCTGCTTTTATCCTAAACCCTCCAATACCTACCAAGAGCCGCAAGGAACTCTTCTAAACCTTTTTAACTGGCTTCCTCTTTTTGTTGAGATGCTGATGGCATTTGGCTCTATTTCTAGGAGAATATCAAAAACACACCTTTCCTTAATTTACACAGCCACTTATTGTTCTGGATTGCTAATAATGAATATGCTACTTACCAGTATGCATCTGTTCTTGGCATGTAGGGCTGCTGACATTCATATCTGTGCATAGATCGCCGCCTAGTGTTGGGTCCGGATGATTGCACATTGCTGTCCTGGAAGAGTCTTCGAAGTATCATGAGATAGGTGGCTCCTGCCCTGGACTACAGTGCACATGCGCCGAAGTTGCGCCTAAGTTAAGCCCGTCTGCGCCCGTCCGCGGCCGACCGGGGTTAGGGGCACAATACCCTGCCCAAATCATTTCTTACACTTCCTCCCAGCTTCACAGGCTACAGGGTCCGTGGGTTCTATCTGCCTCCACACACTCACGGATATCCCAGCTAGATTTATCCCCTCCTTCTCACTGTTCCTGTTCATTCACTTCTCCTATTCCGGTCCCCCCTTCCACAGAAGCCGTCAATACTGCCCCAGTTAAGACCCTTAAGGCGTATTATCTGAATACCAGATCGGCGGTGGCTCATTCACATGAACTATCAGTGTTGTTAGATCATCATGCACCAGATCTCCTTTTAACCGAGACATGGTTCTGTGATGACTCCCTACCCACCTTGCTAGCTACATTGCCCGCCCCCTACTATGCACTTCGGGCCGATCGTTCATCCGGCAGAACGGGGGGTGGCGTCGCGGTCATTGCCCGTTCTGATCTTCCATTTCAACTGCTCTCTCTCCCCGATATTGCCACCACAGAGTATCTTGCTATTCGAACCACGTCCACATCCCCCCCTCTCACCTGTCTTCTCATTTATCGACCGCCCCAGTCGCCTCTACGATTTCTCCCTGATTTCCAGGAGGTGTTAGCCACCCTCTCGGTCAATAACTCTTCGGTGTTATTACTGGGTGATTTTAATTTTTGGCCCTCCGACCCAGCAGAGTGTTCATCTTCTAGAGAGTTTTCAGACACACTTTTATCTCTTAATTTTGTTTCTCACGTATCTTCCCCAACTCACGTCAAGGGGCATATCTTGGACCAGATTTGGTCCTTGAACTGCCCTGTCGACTCCCTTCTTATTTCTCCTTGCACTTGGTCTGATCATCACCTGATTTCTTTTGTTCTTCCTATCAGTTCTCCAGTTAGGGCCCCCCTTCCTAAAAATGTCTGGGTCCGCTCGTGGAGTAGAGTTGACCCGGCGAACTTATCAGCTCTTTTAAGTGCTTCCTATCCCGTCTTACACGGGCTTTCCACCTCGGCTCAGGTTAACAGCATTGAACAATGGCTCTCCTCAGCCAGTGAGTCCATTGCCCCCTTGAAACGTCTGACCTCCAAGCGGGAGAAAGATGCCAACCTGTGGTTTACCGATGACCTGAAAACCATCAAATTATCGGTACGCCGTGCTGAGAGGGCCTGGAGGAGAAACTATTGTCCCATCTTAAGAGCTGATTTTACCACTCTATTAGCTCAATATAAGAATGCCATCTTGGCCGCTAAAACAGCCTATTTCTCCTCCAAGATCCTCACAGCCGAGAACCAATCTAGGGAAATGTTCTCGATTGTTCAGAACCTAGCCTTTTCAGATCGTACCTCTCTTAAGCCCTCTCCTTCCCTTGCCCTTTGTCACTCTCTGAACAGCTTTTTCATTGATAAAATTGCTGCCATTAAAGCTAATATCCCTGCACCTTCCCCGTCTTTTGTTGATCCTCAGTGCCCTCCTTCCCAAGGACAATTAAACTCTCTCCCCCTTCTGACCAAGGAATCCTTTACATCCTTAATCCCCCTTGTAAAATCTGGCTCTCCCCTTGACACCTGTCCCGCTCAAATACTTCGTCACATTTACATTTCTTGCCCTGATCCTCCCCTTCACTTACTAAACAGTTCACTCTCTCAGGGGGTTGTTCCCAACCCCTTGAAATCAGCTATCATTTTACCCATTTTAAAAAAACCTGGTGCAGACCCCTCGATCCCAGCCAACTTTCGCCCCATTTCTCTCCTACCATTTTTGGCTAAGGTGCTCGAGCGCCATGTCACCAGGTCTCTGAGCACCTTTGTGGAAGAAAATGGGGTACTGGCTGCCCGCCAGGCTGGTTTTCGCCCCGCACACTCTACGGAGTCCGTAGTCCTTTCGGTCCTTGACAACCTCAGGGAGGGGAGGGACACCAATCAATTCCAGGCTCTGGTCCTCCTCGATCTCTCTGCCGCCTTCGACACGGTGGATCATACCATCTTACTTTCCCGTGTCGCGGCGGCGGGGATCGGGGGTACGGCCCTGGTTTGGTTGTCCTCCTTCCTGAGGGACCGCACCCAGGCAGTTCGCCTGGGTGACTTCACTGCGGACTTTCGGAAAGTTCTGTGCGGGGTCCCCCAAGGCTCCTCCCTTTCACCTCTTCTGTTTAATCTTTACATTTCTCCCCTCATTTTTTCTTTACAACAAATGGAGGTCTCCGTATACAACTATGCGGATGACCTCCAACTTGTCTTCAATCTGTCTTCTTCTTCTGCCTCTATCTCTAATTTCCAGTCCACTATGATTTTCATCAGGGACTGGATGGATTTCAACCACCTGAAACTCAACCCTGATAAGACCGAGTTGGTGTTGACGGGTGGTTGTTCTAGTCCCTGGTCTTCACTCTTTTGGCCCCCTTCCCTTGGTCCCTCTCCGGTCCCCTCTACTTCGGTCAAAACCCTTGGTATTAAACTCAACTCTCACCTTACCCTTCACTCCCAGGTTAGTTCTGTGGTTTCTTCCTCTTTTCTGTCTCTTCGCACCATCCGCAAGGTCTCTCGATTTTTCACCTTTGAGGCCTTGAAGTTGATCGTCCTTGCGATGGTCATCTCCCGCCTGGATTATGGCAACGCCCTATATGCAGGTATACCTGCATATAGTCTCAGGCGGTTGCAGATGATCCAAAACCAGGCGGCTCGGCTGGTCTTTAACCTTCCTAAATCCTCACATGTCACCCCCCTTCTGAAACTTTTACATTGGCTTCCGGTTCGGGAACGTATCCAATTCAAGCTTGCATCTATCACTTACCAGGCTCGATTGGGTATGGCCCCTGCATTTATTTCTTCGGAGATTATCCCCTACTTGCCAACTAGGGAGCTCCGATCTTCTTCCCAATCCCTCCTGATAGTTCCCCGGTTTCGCCGGAAAAAGTGGGGGGCTCAAAATTTGCGACTCTTGCCCCAACCCTTTGGAACTCATTACCCCTTGATCTCAGATCCCTAACCCCATATTCCCAGTTTCGAAAGAAACTTAAAGCCTACTTCTTCAGCAAAATTTTCATTTAATCCTCTGTTACCTGACCTCCCTTCCTTGTCTATTGTGGAGATCTGCCAGTTACAGCGCCATGAAACCGCTGGTGTAAGAGCGCTATATAAAACAATTTTTAAACTCAAACTCAAACTCAAACACATGGGCATCGACTCCATCCCCAGATTGTTTTTAGCCATTGTGGCAAAGATGGAGTGTAACACCGTGAGTGATGACCATGCTAAGAGTAATTCTGAGTGCTGCAACCGCTACAGGCGCCGGGGAGGAGGGCGGGCGATATGAATGTCAGCAGCCCTACATGCCAATAACAGATGCATACTGGTAAGTAGCATATTCGGTTCGAGGCATGTGGGCTGCTGAATTCATATCTGTGCATAGAATACATTGCAGTCCCTCCATTAGCGGCAGCCGCCTGTGCCAGCTGCAGCAGTTTGAAAAAGTGTTTTTAGAACAGCCTGCCCTACAGCTGCCTGCTGTTTGGATTGCACATCTACACAGTAGTGTTTAGTAAATGTGTGTGTGGTAGACCATGTGGCTGCTCTACATATGTCTTCTAAAGGAATATTTCCAAGGAAAGCCATGGAGGCCCCCAACTTTTGTGTGGAGTGGGCCCGTGGGGGAACCGTTAATGTGCGCTTGGCTTTTTGATAGCAAATTTGAATGCACTTAACGAGCCACCTGGCTATACCTGCTTTGGAAGTGGGGTTGCCTTTGTGTTGTGGCGAAAAGGCAACAAACAGTTGTTTTGTTTTCCGAAAATCCTTGGTCCTATCTGTGTAGTACATTAAAGCTCTCTTGACGTCTAGTGTGTGGAGCATTCTCTCCGCCACTGACCCAGGATTTTGGAAGAACACAGGCTATAGTCTGAATGATATGGAACTGTGAAACCACTTTAGGAAGAAACTTAGGGTTAGTGCGAAGCACCACCCTGTTGGAGTGAATCTGTATGAATGGCTCTTGGATAGTTAGTGCCTGGAGTTCACTAACGCGTCGCAGCGATGTGATCGCTATCAGTTAAGCCACTTTTCACGTCAAGAACTGAATCTCGCATGAGTGTAGAGGCTCAAAAGATGGACCCATTAGTCTGGTGAGGACCACATTTAGGTTCCATTCAGGAGCTGGTGGGGTCCGGGGAGGAATGACTCGTTTGAGTCCTTCCAGAAAGGCTTTAATGGCAGGCACTCTGAAAAGTGAGAGATGCTGCCTGTTTTGTAGATAAGCTGCTATGCCGGACAAATGTATACGAATGGAAGCATAGGCCAGATTGCATTTGTATAGATGTAACAGATAGTAAATGATGTTGTGAGTAGATGCGTCTAGCGGGTTGATGTTGTGGTCTGCACAATAAATGACAAACCGCTTCCATTTTGTCGCATAGCATGCTCTGGTGGTGAGCTTTCTTGCCTCTCTTATGATATCCATACAGTCGGGAGGCAAGTTGAGGTAGCCAAATTCTAAGACCTCAGGAGCCAGATCGCCAGGTTGAGCTGTTGCGGATCTGGATGCTGAATGTCGCCATGGCTCTGCGTCAAAAGCCTGGGTGTGAGGTGCAGCCTTTGATGCGGTACCACGGATAGTTCTAGAAACGTACGTGTACCATGGTTGGCGTGCCCACGTCGGAGCAACCAGGATGAGTGTCATCGAGTGTTGCTTCAGCTTGCGTGCCACCAGCGGTATTAGAGGTGCTGGGGGAAAAGCGTACGCAAATCTGCCTGACCAGTTCATCCATATTGCATTGCCCTGCGACTGTGGGTGTGGAAACCTGGCGGCAAAGCTTTGGCATTTGGCGTTTTCCTTTGTGGCGAACAGGTCTATCTCTGGATGACCCCACTGCTGGAAGTACAGGTGGAGTACTGATGGATGTATCTCCCACTCATGCATTTGTTGGCTGTACCTGCTGAGCAAGCCTGCCATCTGATTGTCCTTGCCCGGGAGGTGTTCCGCCATGAGGAAGATGTTTCTCTGAATGGCCCACTTCCACATGCTCTGAGCCAGATGAGACAACTGTGGAGAGTGTGTACCTCCCTGCTTCTGAATGTAGTACATGGCCGTCATGTTTTCCGTCCGGATCACCACAACCTTGTTGCACAGATGTACTTTGAATGCTTTCATCGCCATGAAGATAGCCATCAGTTCTAGAAGGTTGATGTGCATCTTCTTTTGCTGCGTTGTCCATAGTCCCTGCACTGTGTAGTGGAGCACATGAGCTCCCCATCCCTGGAGAGATGCATCCGTTGTCAGAATGATCTGTGGCACAGGCTCCTGGAACGGTCGGCCCCTGCAAAGGTTTTGTGGATTCCACCAATGCAGAGAGTTGTATGCACGACCGGTCACCAACAGTAGGTCTTTCAACTGTCTGTGAGCCTGATTCCACTGACGTGCGAAGCACTCCTGAAGCGGACGCATGTGTAGTCTCGCGTGCAGGACTATGTTGATGCAGGAGGCCATCATGCCTATCAACTGCATGAACACTCGTGCCGGAAGCGAGTGTTGCGGTCTGAATTTTTGTATCAGCAATTGAATGCTGTTGATCCTCACTGAATTTGGCTGTGCTTTGACTGACAGAGTATCTATTGTCGCGCCCAGATACTGCCGTACGTGGGCGGGTTGAAGGTGGGACTTTGGATAATTCAGTGAGAATACCAGATCGTGAAGAAGGTGAATGGTGTGGGACATGTGGGCGGCACACTGCTCGGCCGACTTTGCTTGGATAAGCCAGTCATCCAGATAAGGGTAGACGTGAACGTTCTGTCTCTGTAGGTGTGCAGCCACTGTCGCCAGGCACTTTGTAAACACCCTGGGTGCCGCATCACTCCGAAAGGGAGGACCTTGAATTGGTAATGCTGATTTTGAATGGTGAACCTGAGGTATTTTCTGTGTGACGGGTGTAGCGGAATATGAAAATATGCATCTTTCAGATCCAATGTTGTGAGGATCCTCAATGACTGAGTAGTGGTAGAACCTGCTAGCATGTGAAAGTGTTCTGATAGAATGTACTGGTTTAGGGGTCTGAGGTCCAGTATGGGTCTGAGGGACCCGTCCTTTTTTGGTATCAAGAAGTACAGCGAGTAGACTCCTGTACCTCTTTCTTCCACAGGCACGAGCTCGATTGCTCCTTTTTGCAGCATGACGAGTACCTCCTGCTGCAATAAGTGCAAATGCTCTGTGGACATAGGACGGTGTCTTGGGGGTATGTTGGGTGGAGTGGATGTTAACTCCAGACAATAACCGTACTGGATAAGCTTCCCGACCCACCTGTCTGTGGTGATGAATTTCCAGACCGGCAGGAACTGTTGTAGTCTCCCCCCGACCGGTGTTGTATGGTCGGGGGGCAGTCACAAGACATCACTGTTTGTTAGTGGCGGAGGATCGGGAGCTGTTGTTTCCATGACCTCTGCCCTTGGCGCTGTTTCCACGATAGCCACCTCTACCTTGTTTGGTGTAGGTGGTTTGCGCGCCACCTTTATTGTACTGTGTTTGCTGGGACCGCTGGCCTCTGGAAACTCCTCTATTATTTGAGCGACGAAAAGAACCACCTCTGAACTGCTGCGACTGGAGAGCCCCCATAGACTTTGCAGTCTCAGTGTCCTTTTTGATCTTTTCCAAGGTGGTGTCCACCTCTGGTCCAAATAAGTGATCAGGGTTTACAGGCTGATTTAGTATGGTGGTCTGTATCTCTGGCTTGAAACCGGAGATTCTCAGCCAGGCATGTCGCCGTAACATCACACTTGTGTTAATGGCTCTGGCCGCTGTGTCTGCTGCTTCCAGTGCACACTTGATAGAGGCATTTGAAATAAGCTTTCCTTCCTGTATGAGCATCTCTGCTGCCTCCTTATATTCATCTGGCAAGTGTTGTAACAGGGTCTCAAGTGTATCGTAATGGGCCCTGTCATATCTGGCTAAGAGTGCCTTAGTGTTGGAAATGTGCCAGATATTGGCCGCTTGAGCTGCCACCCTTTTCCCTGATGCTTCTAGCACTTTAGATTCTTTGTCAGGAAGAGGAGCATCACCCGTTGTTTGCGAGTTTGCCTTCTTCCGGGCATTGGGAACAACCAGAGAGTCCAACGGCAACTGTCCCTTGATGTAGGTAGGGTCCACAGGTGCCGGTTTGTACTTTTTCTCAATTCTGGGGTTTATCACCCTGGCCCTCGTGGGCTCTTTAAAAATGTCTCCAGCATGTTTTAAGACACCCTTTAGCATTGGCAGAGTCTTGACAGTTCTCTCTGAGGTGGAAAAGGTGTCAAACAAAAAATCCACTTCAATAGGGTCTGCATGGAGCTGGACATCATGATTTTTGGCTGCCCTTTCAATAAGTGCATTAAACGCCGCCAAGTCTTCAGTAGGCGAGGTTTTTACAGCATACACATGACTGTCCGGGGCAGTGTGTGGATCTCCTGGGTCAGCAGCGTCTGCCCAGGGTTCATTGTGATCTTCAGGATCAGTGTCTATAGGATAATTGTACTCCTTATGGTCACCTTCCCCTGTCTCCACATCTGAGTAAATTGGCGAGATAGGAGCAGTGTCTTGGCCATGTGGTGATACAGGTTCGACAAGAACGGGTGATGTAGTCGAATCCTTCTTCTTTTTCAATGGAATTTTGTATGACTCCATAGGCTGTTCCGGGGCGATCTTTCGTTTGTAAATTGAAAGTCTACCCGTGTCGGCGTCGATGAATTGTTCCGACTGCTCTACAAGCGGAGGTTGTCGATGCTTCGTGACCAATACCGCAGTTGTGGGCTTCGGCCCCGTGGATACCTTCTTGGACGCTTCGACGGCAGTCTTAGGGGCGAAGGCCTTAGGTACCACTTTCGGCGGCAGCGTGAACTGGATGGGCGCCGACGATTTTTTAGGTTTAATGGCAGGCTTCGTTTGTGGAGTATCCTTCGGTCCGACAGTTGAAGCCTTCTCCTTAATTAGTTTCAGCGATTCAGACACCTGTTTCGAGAAGGAGGCGGACGGCTGTGTCGACTCGACGGGTTCCTTTGAGCCACCGCCAGGCGTGGACTCGAAATTCGTACCTCTCTTAGCCTTGTCTGCTCGACAGGTAGGATCGAGAACCTTCTGAGCTCCGAGTCCTTTGTCTGTGTCGACGGCCTTCGGCGACGATTTTTTCGGGTCGACGACCTTGACCAGTTTTTTCGGTGTCCCAGTCTTCGGCTCGACACCCTTTAGCGACCTCACGGGTCGATAACACCTTTATGCTTCGTCGGTGCCGATAGTTCAGAGGACTTCGAGCCGACCAAAGCAATACGCACTTTCGGTTTCGATTTTGCCTCCAGTGCTTTCGGTTGCGTAGACATCAATGCTTTCTCTTTCGGTTTCGATCGGTCAACCCGTGGCTCCTTAGAAGTGTCCGAAGCCGGGCCTTGAGGCGAGGCTGTAGAACCCAGTGTAAGATCTTGGGTAAGGCCATGTGGCGATCCCTCGACCTGAGCCTTATCAAGCGTATCGGCCCCCGTACCAACGGTAGGGCCCAGCTCTTCGCTCGAGCTATCTTCCACGGCCCCAAAGGCCCCATCGTCGTCTCCTACCTCGTTGACGACGTCTTCATTATCGACCATTTCAATATCAGCGTCATAGCTGGAGTCGATCTCCGATGCAGGATCAGACAGGTTCTCTCGAACTTCCTGCTCGACTCCCTCATCCTCCTCGGCATCGAAAATGTTCACCGGATCAGGTGCCGTCTGCTGGGCCTCCTTACGCGCAGCGCGTCGAAGTCGAATCGTCTTCTTGGAGCGGAAACTAGAACAAGCCATACAGCTGGCTTCATCGTGATCCGGCAACAGGCATTTGTTGCACACCGGGTGGACGTCGATGTGAGGATATTTCGAGTTGCACACGTGACACCTCTTGAACGGGCTCTGTTCCATGATGGTTCGTGGATAAGGCCTCTGGCGTCGACCGGGCCTTCAGTGCCGAAAAGCCACGCGGCTCCTCTGGATGTCCGGCTCGGGAACTGAGCAGGAACAGAACTAGGCACCAATCGCAAGACAATATCGACGATATACTAAAGGTCTTTTGACCAAAAAGAAAGTTTTTTATCAATTCCGAACTTGAGTTAACAAATATGCCTCTGAACCCAATGGCAGAAAAAAACAATCTGGGGATGGAGTCGATGCCCATGAGCACTGTAGTCGAGGGGAGGAGCCACCTATCTTGTGATACTTCGAAGACTCTTCCAGGACAACAATGTGCAATCATCCGGACCCAACACTAGGCGGCGATCTATGCACAGATATGAATTCAGCAGCCCACATGCCTCGAATCAATAATAAGTCAATTAGCTCTGAGTTGGAGCTCCTGCTCGCACCTGTGACTGCACTGAATGGAGTTCGCCTTGAAAACGATCTTTCTGCGCACTTCTTAGGCTGCGATACACTGTGAGACTCTTCGGACTTGCTGGCTGAAGAGCGGTCACACGCAAGGACTTCAAAATAACTATTGCGCTTGTGCCGAATGAGGAACGCTGTAGGAAGTTAAGTAAAAAAACACACGTTCTTCAACCTGAGCGTCGGAGAGTTGCTTGACAACAGAGTCTATTCCGACAGGGGAAAAACCCAACGGAACGAGGACGAGGAAAAACTAAGAGACCTAACTAACTAACTGCGGGAAACTCTCTCAAACACGTCTCAATCCACTCATGGATTCAGTGAAGTGCGCCAACATTCCAAACTTAGCGCTCCTCATAGAACACAGAGAGTGGTACAATGACTAGAGAGATAACTCGTTGGAGGCGGCGGCCATCTTGGAGATACTTAATCTCCATGTCTCATTCCAGGTTAGAATTTTCTTTTTTTTAAATGCGTAAGCGAGATTGAGTGACCCCTATTACACCTAAGGGAAGTTTCTTCTTGACCTTCGCAATCCTGACAGCTCCTCGGAACTGCCGCGGGTTTACAAAGTGGGAGGCACACAAAGCGTTTCCTTTGCGAGAGCGAGCCAGGGTCACTATGTATTTGTAAGTTAATTACAAACATATGGTGTCAAGCTCGCTCCCGCAATGTGCACATGTTGCCATTGAAGGCAATGGAACGCATGCACGTTTTTGGCTGAAAAGCCGAACCGATAGCTTAAGGTCTTTTGCCTAAGCAGCGCATGCGCGCTTCGTAGGCGAGACCTAATTAATGTGTCCTTGTGTAACGTAACCGGTGCGCTTGTAAAGTACTCCAATACCTTCGTGTCGAGTTTGCGGTATATAAACCTAAAAATAATCAAGCATTTACAATGCAATAGATCTTGCAATTGCGAGATTTTGAGCTATTGGCATTGTAAATGGCAATGCCTTTTATAATAGTAAAATGCATTGTTATTTAGAGATTCAGTATGCACTGAATTGTGTAGATGAGTGAAGAAAGGTTGTGTGTGGTTTGAACAAGTGAAGTGAGGCAGCTGACTATGTAGTGTAATGTCTAGTGAGAACGGAGTTAATGCTTGTTAGCAAGGCAAACTACCAAGGGTTGTCTGAAGTTGTTGCAGCAGTTTCTTTAAAGTAGTCTTTCACATTTAACTGACTGATGTGGTCTAAGGCTGCGCTGCTTCACCCGACTGCAATCACTGGCAAGTTATTTTTCTTTTTTAAATGCAACCATGTCTGTATGAACGCGTTATTTAGGAAGAGATCGAAAAAGGAGTTCTGACTGAACACATAAACACTACACAATACTTATAGACAAAACTATATGTACTTTTGACACGGAGAATGCTATGCAAAGAAAGGTATCTGAATGAACCAAAATGAAATGAAGAACAGTGAAACTCCATGCACGCATAGCAAAACAAGTGATGGCTAGTGAAAGAGGGAGCAGGAGTTACAGAGCGAGAGAGCAATTGACAAGCACCAAGGGCAAGGGAGAGACTGGTAGGGTGAGGGGAAAAAACTCAGAGAAGGCAGTCATGAGAGGACACATAAGAGACTGTCAGCTTGCAAGCAAGAGAGATGCAGCGTGAAGGAAGGGAGACAGAAAGGCAGAGAGAGGAAACAATCAGCCAGAATGTAAGTGAGAGACAGTCTGAAGGTATATAAGAGACAGCCAGAGTGAGGGTGTGCAAGAGACAGCTAGTAAGTGAGGGAACATGACTGTGACATTGAGAGTAACTGAAAGGCAAACAAAATGATTCCCTTGGGTCGTGTACAGGAGAAGCTAACATTTTAGCTATAACACAGTTAAGTTTAAACACACCAGCTAAAAGAATAATCAAAATTTAAGGTACATAACAATTTATTGAAACAATAAAAAACATACAATTACACTTGGGAAAAATGTTAAAAAAACGGTTAAAATACTGTATAATTTTGTGACCAGCACAAAATGAGGGACAGACAAAACTCAATTGTAAAACATACAAATTGGAAATTACAAAGCGTACATTCACAGTTAGTGTTTCAACATCCCCTGGTGTTATAACCTCACAATCGTATATACACCGGGGAGGAAAAGCATGAATTGTACAAAGACTTGCGTCGACGCGTTTCGGTGGTTGTGCGTATTATTGTGTGCCACCTTTGTCAAGACTATTATTTCGTTGTCTGTCGTGTTACTGGATCCTTATTGATGTCCTATAATAGATATACATACAATTAATTATCTAATATTAAATTAAAAAGAACTCTGTATAGTGGTATAACAGTAATTCAAAGGTACATTGTCTATCATATTAGGAAACAGTATTGTATTGTGATTCTATTTATACATGACTTATACATTCTATGACTTCAAAATTGTCTCTACATGCAAGCTCGCAAAAACACAGAGTAACTCAATTGTGGGAGCTTGGTCCTGTTATCATCACTGGAAAGTCTCTGAAAAACCTGGGTTTTGACAAGATTTTGCAAACTGTTAGCCTAATGGGCACTAGCTGGGCGGGGACAGATACTGACAAGGACTCCTATCCCAATATCTGAGGAAAAATAAGCCTGTTGGATACTAGGCATCTAACTCTCTAGGTTTTCGCTAAAGATGATATATGGTTGGTACAATATAGGGAGAGACATCAGGTATGAATCTACCTGCTATGTCTGTCCTATTGAGGTTCACTGAAACTATTTAAAAAGTATAAGAACTGCGAATTGAATTTCCTTGTTCAAGTTTTGTTGTTACCTGTATAATCAGGTTGGATTCCTAGTTGTATAGAGGAGATGAAAATATTTTCAGGATGAAGGAGCTGTTCTTGTTGGGCGGTTACCATCTAGAGGGAAAAGCATATGAACCGCTAGTTTGAGTAGGGGTTTGGATTACATCCTGTGTCTTTCTTATTTCTTTTGGCCTTATTGTTTGACGTGAAAATACTTTCAGGCTGAAGGAGCTGTTGTTGTTGGGTGATTAAACACCCAACAACAACAGCTCCTTCAGCCTGAAAGTATTTTCATCTCTTCCAAATAACTATAGGATAGGATACGCATAAGAAACCTACAGGTACGTCAAACAATAAGGCCAAAAGAAATAAGAAAGACACAGGATGTAATCCAAACCCCTACTCAAACTAGCGGTTCATATGCTTTTCCCTCTAGATGGTAACCGCCCAACAAGAACAGCTCCTTCATCCTGAAAATATTTTCATCTCCTCTATACAACTAGGAATCCAACCTGATTATACAGGTAACAACAAAACTTGAACAAGGAAATTCAATTCGCAGTTCTTATACTTTTTAAATAGTTTCAGTGAACCTCAATAGGACAGACATAGCAGGTAGATTCATACCTGATGTCTCTCCCTATATTGTACCAACCATATATCATCTTTAGCGAAAACCTAGAGAGTTAGATGCCTAGTATCCAACAGGCTTATTTTTCCTCAGATATTGGGATATGAGTCCTTGTCAGTATCTGTCCCCGCCCAGCTAGTGCCCATTAGGCTAACAGTTTGCAAAATCTTGTCAAAACCCAGGTTTTTCAGAGACTTTCCAGTGATGATAACAGGACCAAGCTCCACAATTGAGTTACTCTGTGTTTTTGCGAGCTTGCATGTAGAGACAATTTTGAAGTCATAGAATGTATAAGTCATGTATAAATAGAATCACAATACAATACTGTTTCTTAATATGATAGACAATGTACCTTTGAATTACTGTTATACCACTATACAGAGTTCTTTTTAATTTAATATTAGATAATTAATTGTATGTATATCTATTATAGGACATCAATAAGGATCCAGTAACACGACAGACAACGAAACAATAGTCTTGACAAAGGTGGCACACAATAATACGCACAACCACCGAAACGCGTCGACGCAAGTCTTTGTACAATTCATGCTTTTCCTCCCCGGTGTATATACGATTGTGAGGTTATAACACCAGGGGATGTTGAAACACTAACTGTGAATGTACGCTTTGTAATTTCCAATTTGTATGTTTTACAATTGAGTTTTGTCTGTCCCTCATTTTGTGCTGGTCACAAAATTATACAGTATTTTAACCGTTTTTTTAAACATTTTTCCCAAGTGTAATTGTATGTTTTGTATTGTTTCAATAAATTGTTATGTACCTTAAATTTTGATTATTCTTTTAGCTGGTGTGTTTAAACTTAACTGTGTTATAGCTAAAATTTTAGCTTCTCCTGTACACGACCCAAGGGAATCATTTTGTTTGATTTAGGCATAACACCCTAATTCCCTTGTCTACTTCAAGGGGTTCCTCTCTCTATTCACAAAGTAACTGAAAGGCACCGAAGGCAAGAGAGGGCAGATAGTGCAAGGGTGAACCAGGCCGACAGCATGATGGAATTGAGAGTGCAATGAAGAAAGAGGTGGCTAGTTTTGCAATAAGCCATGACTGTGGCAGTAGGGCGTAGGAAGGTTGATGGACAGAGCTGGGAGGGGCTAGACCAAAAGCAGGAGGGAATAAAAACTCACTGAAAGTTTCCGAAAGTTTTGCAGGAGGAGGGGAAGGGATGAACAGAGGGCCTAAGGTTGGGAGGGGAGCGGGAAAGACTGATGGGGAGGGGAGCATGATTGTGAGTTCTGGGATAGCAGAGACAGGCTCAGAGAGAGATGAACTGGGGCGGATTCCGGTTGAGATGTTTTGGGGTGGTTGTGGACTTTGTGGGATGGTACGCAAGGGGGGAGGGGTGTGAAGACGAAGGGAACAGACTCTGATAGACACTTAGCAGTGGTGAAGAAGTGATGTATGCCCAGGAGCACACTGTGTGCTGGGAGCGAGATATGATTCCACGTGTCACTGTTCATGCAAGGCGTAATGTGTGGCTCCAACGCAGAAAAAGAACAGCAGGTTAGTGTGCATGTTGGTTGTGTGTGGATGGTGGTGGGTCCAACAGCAGCGGAGGCTGGCTACCCCGCCCCCACTCACTGTGGGAGCAGTAAACAGGGTCTAGGCCACTGAAGGGGCCTGTCTAGCAACAGGCAGTGAAGAAGTGACCCCGAGGCTCTGCAGCTCGCCCGGGGCAGAGGCCTGTTCGAATAGTGCAGGCTATGTCAAGCTATGTTGTGTCTAGTAACCAACTTTAGAGGGGCCACGTGTGAAAGGAGCACTGGGAGGGTTGGAGGGAATGAGGTCGGGAGAGCTACACATGGTGCAAGGGTGAAAACGAGCTCCACCTAAGCTGTAAGACCCCCATATTTCACAATAGCAACTGAAAACAAGTGCATGGTATTGTTTGAGACTTTAGGTTTTAGCCTGCATTGAAATAACTGTATTTTATATCAGGCTCTGGGTCAGCCCGTGCTGGGACCACGGTACCATGGGGTACAGTGCTCTGTTTAAGAGGTGCTGCCGCTTACTTTCGCTATCTGTTATAGTGCAACAAGGGTGGAGAGTGACGGGCGGGAGAGAGGCTGTGGAGCAGAACTAATGGGGCGGTAGGATAAACAGGCACTGAAATACAATTAAGTAGTCACTTCTAAGCTGATGCTTGAACAGCGCATGACAATAGCACACAGAGAAGACCACATCATGCCTCACCATGAAAACACCTTCTAACAATGTCCACCAATACAGACACCTAAAAGATCGCTGCTTCTTGACTAACTAGATCATATTATAATTTTTAATATCAACTGTATAATAAAGCTATGGCTATATAAATGCAATTACAATACAATTATGCTATTTCTATATTTTTAGTAAGTCAGTGAGAGACTGGACAGGATACATAGAGCATGGGCTGGGATGAGGGACAGAGGGGTAGTGAGCAGCGGGCAGAGCAGCGGCTTAACGAAAGGTGAGGGGGCTACCCACTTTCTGGACCCTGTCCGTAGCTTTCAGTTCAACGGCCTGCTGCCCCTGCAAAATGCTGGAGAGGGCCCCCTGAAGGTTGTGGGACCTCCGCATTGCGGAGGCTATGGGGCTAATGTTACCTGCTGGTGTACAGGGGCAAGAGACAAAAGGGGTAAACAGGGTAGAGAGCAAAAGATAGTGTTAGATAGCATGAGACAGCTAGGAGGGTGCAAAAACCATGTTGTTTAGCGCTGCACTGGTGCTATTTAAAAACCGGTACGTAGAAAAACAAAAGAAACCGAGGGACAGAAAGAAGACAGGCAGTTAGAGGGGAATTAGAGAGACAATAGAAGACACCCAGTGACATCTTACATACAAGAGACTGCTGAGTGCAGAGAGCATGGGACTGGACAGGCCCGAGAGCCGGGGGGGAGGAGTATCGACACAATGGAGAGAAACCTGGAAAGAATGAGGAAGTGACGCCATTCCCAGAGTTCCGTTGTCTCAGACGTGTCCCCTCCTACACACACCTGCACTTCAAGCGCTGATGACCACTTTCGGCTTCGTGGCACACACCACACCCTGTCAAAAGGTCACAGTGTGCGACAGTTACAGCAGCCTCTGTCCTAAGCACAGCGCAGCCTCACGCTGCATGAAGCCTTGAATAGAGGCACTGTGCAGGGGGGGCTGAAGACCTGAAGTCACCAAGGTCACAGTGTGCGATAGTCACCGTACCGCAGCCGCCGTCCTAAGGAATCGAGGTGCTGTGCAGGGGGACCTGAAGACATGGAGTTACCTTGTGCGCCTGCTTAGCTGGCCTGGCTGCTGCAGCTCTGCTGCTCCCTGTGCACCCATGGGCTGTCCCTGCCTCGCGGCAATACACGGCAGGCAGAAATCAGAGGACCACAATAGTAAAAGCGGCCAGCGCGCAAATCGTTCGGCTAATTAATTAAAAAATTAACACGCCGAGAAAGGAGGGCACACGCACGGCCCCCTGTCCCTGGGAGTCCCCCTCGTATGGCGCTCCCTCACTGCAGCGGGGAGGAGGGACAGTAATATCGGTGTGAAGGCAGCGTGATTGTAATAGAGGCCCAATCAGAGAGCCGACTGGTGCATGTAAACAGCGGGACTGATAAGAAATGTAGTCACATGCAGAGACGCCGTAGACTCGGTGTTCCAAGGGCGTGTCCAAAAAAGCTATAGGGCGATAACAAAAACCGCTAAACAGTAATAAGAAGCCAGGGTTTAACATAAATATTGACATTGCCCAATAGAAAGCATGGGTGGGAGCAAAAGTCCTTCTCCTAAATTCCCTCTACCCCAAAAAATCTCTCCCTGCGCGAGCAGCTCTGCGCGCTGCCAACCTAGGCGCGAGACCTAAAAACGGGAATATTCGCGTTTGAAATATTTAGCCACAATATTCCTGGATCCATCGCGATATTTTGAAGTTAATTATAAGTATACCGCTATCAAATCTCGCATACAGCATCGAGGATAACTTGCTTTCATCTCCATGCCCTCAAATTTGGCAGACAGAGGACAATTTTAGACGTCTTTCCCCATGGATGCTAACTTCTAAATTGGAGACCTGAAATCTTCATCTCTCACAAAGTAACTGGAGTAAATTAGTGCATTTTTTTCTTGTGAGCACATGGCTAATCACAATAACCAATGGGTTTACTTCTAAACTTGGAGTTGTCATTTGTAAATTCTGTATTTTAACTTGTTACCCTCTTCCCTTTTCTTCCCTTCCACGCAGTGAAGGATTTGACCTGTTGTGGACACCAAAGGGATGTTGCTTATGTACAATAAAAGCTTACTGAAATTCCTTCTGGCTACTTTGTAATACATTGTGTCGATCGCTGGTGGGGACCAGCTTGACCAGCCCTTTCCCCAGGTGAAGTTTGTCACCAACAGCGTGAAGATCCAGCATGAAATTCCAGCAAGCAGTATCAATCAAATGCTTACAGACGTTACGCTGTGTTATCAAGTCTGATGAGGTGTAATTCAAGTGCTGGGATTCCTAATTTTCTTATCTATTCTGGTTATCCTGCAGTCACACAACCTGTGCGACTGAGGTGAGGCGCGACAAGTTCATTATTTTGTGTAACTTAACTACGTTACTCTTACCGCATTGTCATGCAGGTTTTTGGAAAACGAGGCAGTATCTGTAAGGCCTGCACAAATAACATATCACATTTGTCCTTCACTGGGAACCATACACCCTAGTGTAGCGCATGACTCTCAGGGAGTAGTGTTGCAGAGCAGTCTAAGGCTTACTCAAGGGAGGTGGTGTGGGCTAGTAATCACTATTTACAGGTACGCAGAAATAACTCAATAATTAATTGTCCAGTCTCTACTTAAACACACACACTACTCAATACTGTGCACCAATTTACGAATACACATAAGCTGTTGGAATTATTTTGTAACATTACGTAACATTTCCACCTCTCCCGAAGGGGGGTGGGGTCTAGCACCACCACTTCCATGTATGCACATCATCTTGCCCCCTAATGAGGTTAGTTGAACATAACCTGGAGAGAGGGCCCTGCACACTGGCACCATCCGTGTGGCGACCCACCCCATTACCACAACCAGCATTTAAAATAGGCACACCTGCCCTGTTGACACATAATGCTGGCTGAGCATCCCATACCTACCATGAAGTATACACCTCTACATCTTAGGGGCTAAAAGTCCGGGTTCTTCTTCACCTAACGCAGCAGCAAGAATACATGTATAGGCATCCCTTAAAAATGAGGTACTTTTTAGACGATAACATTTATAATTCATTGCAATTACAACCTCTAAAAGGCATCACTGATGAAATCCCAGAATTAAGCATATACAGCCATACACCCTAGCAGGAATGTCTAGCAACACAACCCCATTTGGCTTATGACATCACCTTACACAGGTACTTCACATAACACATGTGACTTTTAGTCCCTCTAAAAAAATGTTAGTCAATGTTTTTCTGGTGCAATTACACCTCTTCACCACCAGAGGAAGCCCTTCTCCAGACACCCCCAACTCAGCCCTTAACCCCTTGATGCACTTCTCAATACACCCCCAGCTGTAAAACAAAAGTTTCAGCCCAGGAGGTGATTAAATGCTAGCTGAGCCCTCGAGGGATTAGTTCTTCAGAGCCCCCAGAGACTTAGGGAGGGCTGGGGGGGACTGTTTCTCTTCTTGCTGGGGGAAGACTGCATTGCTCCTGCAGCTCCCCTGCACCTTTGCACGCATCTTGCGGTGATTCTATCCTTCTGGGGCCACCACAAGCCAAGAAAAACCTGCTTCCCATTGCAGGCCGATCCGGGCCTGCAAGGCATTATGGGGTGCTTCTCCTCAGCCCAGTACATATTATAGTAGCGGCTACTATGCTGCTTCGGGGAGAACCGCGATCACTGCTGTTGGCCTCCAGCTCCTTCGTTGGAGGGTCCGGTCTCACCCGGACCCCCAGGTCAGTGATACGGCTCAGGGAGCCCACCCCTGGCTGTTCTGCTTATTTTCGGGGGCTCGGTCCCACCTGGGCCCTTGCCACCTTCACTTTTTCCTCTTTGGGTTCCAGGTCCCACCCGGGAACCCCGTACCGCAGGCTCGCTGGAGAGCCACTCGGGAAGCCAACCCCCAGTGGCTCCCGCCGGCTCCCCACTCGGCCAGCACCCCCGCCTGCTGCCGAGGGAGCCGACACTTCGCTTCTGGTCTGCCCGCTCCGGTGGGCAGGCCCAGAGATTCTCCTCGGTCCCGCCGGACCCCGGGCGAGTGCGACGGCACACCACCCACCTTCCTCCAGCCACAGGGGAGTGCAGCACGACCCACTGGGGCCCGGAGTCGGGGTCCAGGGCCCCTCCCCGTGGAGGTCTTGACGTGGAGCACAATGATGCTCCCCGACTTCAGAGTCGGTCTTCGGGGCCCGGAGTTGGGATCCCAGCCCGCAGGAGCATTCTTCAAGGGGAGCGCAACTGCGCTCCCCGTCTTATCTTCGGCCCAGTGGGTCCTCGGGGAAGTGCGACGGCACACCCCGTCCCCCGCCTTCACATAGGGGCTGGGTGATGGGGTCCCGGGCCCCTCGCTATCTTTACGGGGAGCACGGCAGCGCTCCCCGGCTTTGCTACTCCACATCGGGGCCTGGATTTGGGTCCCGGGCCCCTACAGGCTTCCTTGCGGGAGGCACGATGGCGCTGTCCGCCCCCCCTCCCATATCGCCAGGGTGGGCTCCTGGCTCCCCGCTTGGCCACCTTCATGTGGAGCGCAACAGAGCTCCCTGGCTTTTCTTCATGTTGGGGGGCAGCCCCTGGGATCTGACCCACCCTGGGGTCACATCAAGGACCGGCGGCGGAGCCCCACACGTTTCGTTGTCGGTCCTTCCAGAGGTCAAAGGTTGCCTACCTTCTGGGGGGCTTATCTTGGCTCCATGGCGATCGATCTGGTCTATTCTGGCCTCTTCTTGCTCCTGATGGCGCTCCCAAGCCACTGGAAGCACTTTCCTTCGCCCTATTGGTCTGCAAGGGCGTGAACTCAGCAGGGAGCAGACTTCACTGGCTCCCTGCGCCAGCCTTTCACCTTGCTCTCCTCCTGGGACTAACTTCTCTCTGCGCAGAGGCCCTGGCTTCTGCTCACTGGTCCTGGTCTTCACCTGTGGTGCCAGGCAGGGTCCTGGGCCAGTCTGGAGGTTCTTCCTTTCAGCTGCCCATGGCGCCAGGCTCCAGCACCAGCCTTCCTCAGTAGACCACACCCCAGAGAGAGCTCCTCTTCCTGTCTTTTAAAGAATTGGGGAGGGGGCTGGCAGGAAGTCTCTGTTTGCCCTATCACGCAGAGACACATCACTTCTCTGCCCCTGCTCCCTCCTTCCTGCCCAGGCCTCTGGGTTGGTTCAAGATGGCGTCGTCCAGGGGTCTCCCACTGCATGGACTCTGAAAGCCCCTTCCCCCATCCTGCCTTCTCCCCAGTGCAGCTTGGTGCCTGGCATCAGGTGACAGCTGCCGATGGATTAGCCAGGAGTTCCACCCATCTTCGCTTCTTGGAGAGGAGGCCTTCACCCTTGGAAGGAAGGTCATAAATCCAGCATGCCAGGGTCAGCCCCCAGCCAGGCCCTGGATATGAGCGGACTCAGAGAAATATGACATTTCTGGATGACCCAAAAGCAGTACAAATATGACTTTGGACTCTGCAGAATACTTCTTCTCACATAAGTTACAGTGGACTTTGGTGCATGTCTGGAACTTGTAAGCCCTAGGAAAGTGAAACTAGCCCATGTGCTCTCATCCTCATAGAATAATGAAGTGAAAAACAGTAAACCACACGGACTTTCCCTGACATTTTTCTTCCCACTGTATAAAGCCTAGTCCATGTCACCACACAGCTCTGCATAACTCCTGCCACACCAGTCTATCTGCACCTGCTCCTTGGCTGCGCACGCCAGGAATCTCCCCTGCGCAGCCCCTACATGTCTGCACACACATTTACACATGTGTCTGCATGTAACCAGCCTGGTGCCACTTACTCCAGCTGCAGCGCAGCGGCCTAGTCAAACCAGGGGACACCAGTAAAATCCACATGCAGTCTCTTTCATCATGAGTTCACTGTGGCGAGTCCCAACTTATGAGGATCTCCTACATTCAAAACTCAACAAATAGGTGTTCAAAAAAGCAAAACATCTGGGCGGCTCAGATGGTCAGACCCACCTTCCAACACAGGTCCACCTTAGTTATTTTTGATATGGAAGCCCAAAATATTTTTTAATTACTGGGCAGACATTATTCAGTCTTCACAGACTGGCACAGCTGTCTTTGCATGCTGGTTACTTTACCTTGTGTGCCAGTTTAGTGCATTTTATCAGTCAGGCACAGCCGATTAGTATGAGTTGTTAAAAAGGCAAAACTAGCTTGGCTCGGTGGATTCACGAAGGCGTGCTATTGACTGTGGCCACGTTTTCTGTTCATCACTAGCATTTTAGACAGCGCCATTTCATATACGAGCTGAGCGTTCAACAACTGTGGAGCAGTAATTTCTTTGGAGTTTACTTCGTGCTCGCTCTGCGCTTCATCGCGCTGACTGCTCTCTCTCCAACGTTCAGAGGCCGGTGTCGTTCGTTTTGGGTGTCCTGACTGAGCGCTTTCAAGCTGACAGGCAACGCGAATTAACTCCTTAACCAAGGCGCAAATTTTGCCGCGGTGCAGGAGTTCTACTGATTGGGCGTGGCCGCGTCGGCCAACGGACGTGTGCATCACTACCAATGTAGTGCTCACGGCGGCTGTTGGCCAACGCACGCACGCAACTGGGTAAGCCTGTGATTTCTTAAAGTGGCATTCTTCACGCTGATGGGCACAGCTATATTTGCCTATCAGGGTCCTCTTTGCTCGTTGTGTGTCCAGACAGAGCGTTTTGGCTAACAATGTAAATGTTCCCGCTCATGCTGTCATTTGTAGAGAATGCAATTAGAGGGGGCGTTTTGACAGGTTGTGTAAAAGTCTGAAGTCTGAAAGGAAAAATTTACATATGGCGGTTGATGAGAGTGAAAGTGTCAACAAATATATATATTTCAAATTAAGGATAACATTGTAGAGTCTGGAAATAACCACCCAACGTGCGAAATAGGTTTAGATGGGCTAGACCTCAGAGTGTATGCGGATTCGTGTTCACCTTACACGTTATTCAATTGTTATCTTTTCATGGAAAAGTTCAGGGGGAAATGCCACAACATCTAAAAAGCTGATGTCATTCCAGGAGGATACAATACAGATCCTATACCCCTTGTGGGAATGTTAAGACATGCAAATATCATACAAAGGCTGTACAACCTTAGGAAAGATTTATCTGGCACGGAAGGGTCCAATCCTGTTGGGTTGGGCACATCAGAAATAATTTGGAATTAGGCTAGATCCTAATAGTGCAGAACAAGTTTTAGCAATTGAGGAAAACAGTAACAGTTTGGATGTATGTGAAGACTTTCCAGAGGTATTCAATGAGAATATTGCCCATTTGAAGAAGTTTCAACACAAAATCAGGGTCAAAGATAATGCAGTACCTATTGTGCATGAGGTGAGACCCATTCCTCTTCTGATTCATGATCCTCTCAAAGAAGAACTTGACAAATTAGCGAACCAAGGTATAATTGAACCAATAGAAACTTTGTTATGGTTATCTCCAACTGTAGTCACTCAGAAATCATGGGGGAGGGGCATCCATTTGTGTGTTGATTTGAGGGATCTCAACGCAAATATTTGGGTGGACAGGTTCCCTCTCCCAAGAATAAGTGAGAGGCTGAATGAGATTGGTGATGCAGAACACTTTAGTGTGATTGACCTCTCCTCTGCATATCACCAGATAGAGCTGCATCCTGAGTCTAAATCACTTACGTCTCATTCATTACACCATTTGGAACTTTTAGGGACAGCAGAATGCCGTTTGGTCTTGCATCGGCAGCTGCAGTATTTCAGAGAATTATGATATAAATACTCAAGGCAATACCAAACGTACTGTGTATTCAGGATGATATCCTGATTTATGGGTCCTCAACTACTCAACACAATGTCATCCTGAAACAAGTCTTGCACTTAAGGAGGCAGGCTTAAAGGTAAAAAGGGACAAATATAAAATTGATGTTGATTCAGTGGATTATTTAGGGATCCCGATTTCTAAACAGGGGGTCAAGTAAAGGCGGTAAGAGAGGCACCGACACCTGTGAACAAGGAAGAAGTGAAATCTTTCCTTGGATTGGTGGGATATATGACAAAATTTGTGAAATATTTTGCGGACATTTTCACTCCATTGAGGAATTTGTTATAGAAAGGTTTACCCTTTGGTTGGAATGAAGACTGCCAGCAGTACTTTTAACTTACAATAAAAGCAATAACTGATGTTCCATCATTAGGCAATTTCGACATGAAGCGCAGGACAGTGTTAACCAAAGATGCTAGCAGTAAAGGTGTTGGGATGTCTCTCACCCTGATTGTGGCAAGGAAAAATAGTGGTGTTTGCCTCTAGGGCAATCAAGAAGGTTAAGTGTAATTATCCACTGTGGAACGTGACGTTCTTGCGTGTGCATGGGCCATTTCTCATTTTAGGTTTTTCCTTTGGGGTTTACAATTTATTGTTTGCACTAACCAAAAACCCCTGGTTTATATATTCTCTACTAACGGCAGAGATAACACCACTCCTTGCATAAGCAGGTGGCTTATTGGGTTTGTAAGGGTAAAATTTACGAGTGGAGTATGATCCTGGTACTACAGATTTAGTTGCTGATTGCTTATCCAGATGACTGTGATGAAGTAGGGATGGAGAGTGAGGTCACAACAGAGTTGTTGCTACTGGTGGACTCTCCTGGACTCTCCAAGAAGGAATGGGAAATTAGTTTGGTTAATTATCAGAGTGGAGTATGATCCTGGTACTACGGATTTAGTTGCTGATTGCTTATCCAGATGACTCTGTGATGAAGTAGGGATGGAGAGTTAGGTTACAACAGAGTTGTTGCTACTGGTGGACTCTCCTGGACTCTCCAAGGAGGAATGGGAAATTAGTTTGGTCAATTATCAGAGTGGAGTATGATTCTGGTACTACGGATTTCGTTGCTGATTGCTTATCCAGATGACTGTGATGAAGTAGGGATGGAGAGTGAGGTCACAACAGAGTTGGTGCTACTGGTGGACTCTCTTGGACTCTCCAAGGAGGAATGGGAAATTAGTTTGGTCAATTATTCTTCCCTGAAGAAGGTAAAGTAAAAGATTGTTATGGGGTGGCCCAATAAGCCTGGTGGTCTAGATGAAACTCAAAGATTTTTGGGCGATTGAATATTGCTAATGACAGTCATGTGTGGGGGCAAACTGGTACATCCTAAAGATTTGTAGAGTACAATCTTAGAGTTAGCTCATGAGGGGCATTTGGGTAGGAGCCTTACTAAATTCAAGGTTAGAACTTCTTATTGGTTTCTGGGCATAGACAGAATGGTGGAAGTGATGGTCAGAGATTATTTAATCTGTGCTATGAGTGACAAATCTAAAGTCACAAAGGCGGCTCCTTTGTCCCCAGTGAGCATCCCAATCAAACCTTGGGAAAAGCTTGGGTTGGACATAATCGGTCCTCTTAGAATTTCTATTTGGGATGGAAAGTTCATGTTGGTGCTTGTGGACTACCGTTCTCATCGGATCATGACCAGGGTGGTGAACAGGATCAATACGTTGTCATTGATAAACTTTTTGACTTATGCATTCACTAGAGGGTGTTCCAGTACCACTAGTACTGATAATGAAGTACAGTTTACTTTTGTGGAAATGCAAGAATATTTGGAAAAATTGTCGGTACATCATCTGAGGACGGCTCTATATTGCCCAAGAGCAAATGGTTTAGCGGAGCGCGTTAATCGTATGATTAAAGAATGTATCCAGCTAGCTCACATGTTTGGAGGATATGTAGATAAGGCTCTTCAGAACATGCTTTGGTCATATCACACACCTCCAATTCAGTCACAGGCATCTATACTTTTCTAGCGCTTAAAGGTAGGTTACCGGGCAATAAATTAAATCCCAATTGGTTGCGAGGAGGCGAACCAAAGTGGGTGTGTACTGAGGAAATGAGTTGCTGTGTAAAACACCATCAACAAAATTATAAGGGATGGTATGATCAAAAACATGGTGTTAAAAGAGGCAAGCGGGGAGTTGGTGAAAAGGTATATGTCAAACTTACTGACTTTAGGACGAAAGAGAGTTCACAGATTTCTAAGCTCACGGAAATTGTTAAGGTGAGGGGAAATGTAACCTTGGAGGATGGCAGGACATGGAGCATGGATAGGTTGTCTCCATGTGTTGCTAGTTGCAAAAAAAGGGGGGTGCTCAGTTACATTCAACTCAATACCATCCGTCGCAGTGACCGGGTGCGTAAATATCCTGCATGGTGTGAGGATTATGTTAAGCATTGAGTGTTTCTTGTCATTTTCCTTTTATCCTATTTATTTTTGCTCACATTGTTCTTTGTTAACAGAGGTTTTTCGATGTTTCCATTGTGGAAATATATTTACATTTCCTTTCTCCTCTGGGTTATGGGGAAGGAGGATAAGTGTTGTAATTTGTAAATACTGTATTTCATCTTATTTTACCCTCTTCCCTTCTTTTCTCCCTTCCATCCTCCCCAATTTCCATGGTACACTCCCAGCCTTCTGTATTGTGGAATGTGACCGTTGGGACAGAGTGCTGTGAAGGTTTTGTGGTGGCCTAAGGGCTGTTGCTTATATACAAGAAAAACTTACTGAAATTCCTTCTGGCTACTTCGTAATACTTAAGTTATGGAGTAGTGTGCTACCCACAGTAAAGCTCTTCAGTGCCTTCTCAGGGTTAATAATCACTATATAAATGCAATTACAGTTACATTTATGATTTCAAATCCTGCCTTGTAATGTAGACTTGCGGATTCAACGCAAACCTACCGTTATCCAAAGATATAAATTCCCAGGTTCAAATCTCCAACGCCCCCCATAAACACTTGACTACTTCAGCCAATATATTGTGGCATTTCTTAATTTCCAGCACCAGCCTTGATGCCTTACTTACCAGTAGGGCCGGTGAAATAGATGGAAACCCTAAGTATGGGATATTGGGGCAAGCATTTATTACTTCCTACTGGTTTGATCCTGTCTTCAGGGGGCAGACACATCAAAAGTAATTATTACGAGGATGAGATTGATCAAGAGTTATTATTTTAAAACCCGTTAAGTGAGTTCATTAGTAGTGGCTAGGTGGTTTCAGGTGAATGGTTGGTGTAATAGGCTGGCTGAGATTTGGTAGTGTTAGGTGGAGGAATAGGAGTTTTAAAGAAGTTGTGATCTATGAAATGAGGTGTCATCAAGGTAGACAGGTATGAAACTGAGAGGATGCTATAATAATGCATAGAATAGAATGCATGCAGAGGATGAAAGATAAGAGGAGTCACTGAAGAAAGAAAGAGGCATCAAGAGGAGGGTTTCGGAGTATTGGGGAGTCAGTTCTCTGGAATTGCAAATAATCTGATGATGTAAACTGTAGAAATAAAAAAACACTACAGTTTTTCATGAGCAGACCGCTTAAACATGCACGTTTGAGTGTGCTCATCATTTAAACATTAGGAGCCTGAGCTTGCTGTGTGCCAAGCCTAGGGCAGCCCTTTAAAACATAGTCGTACGCTTGGTACAGGATCTGTATACTGCACAAGGGGAGGTGAAGCAGACCACTTTTTAAAGAAAAGTCTAATTTAACGATCTATCCACACTATTCTCTGTTTTAAAGGCAGTTTCACTCACTCGCTAAAAAGGTGTTATTTGACGGGAAACATCATTTTCAACGAAGGCTTTTCTACGCGTGACGTTTACTACGAGGCACTTACCTCGCAAACGTCTTTTCCACGCGTATGCCTTCAACGCCAGTCTTTGCCACGCATATACGTTCTGGCTAGGGGGATTGGGGGGTTGGCGGGGGTTGGCTGGGGGAGGGGCTGGGGGGGCTGGGGGGGTCTCCCCCCCAAAAATAAACAAAGGAGCGGATCAATTAAATAAAAAAAAACGCACTTCAGGACCAACGAGGTAAAAGGAAAGTGCCTCCCCCAAAGACGTGCCGTTACGTCAAAACAGCAGTCCTTTTTTAATTTTGGCAGACGTGTTTTGACGCTTGTTTCGATGGTGGATGGAAGTACGGGCTGCTGGTGAAAGACAGGAAGGTGTCAGGTAAGAAAATAATCTTTATTATTTGTGTTTAATGGAAGTTAAAATGCGTGGCGTAATCCATCGTTGCAAATTCCAGCGTGGTAAAGCCACTTGCGAACTAAAATTCGCGTGGTATTGCCATGCGTGGAACTTGTATTCGTGGTAACATCATATATTCTTATTTGACACTGGCTGAAAGCATCTCGCCAATGCGCAGTCAGATTTCTACCTTGTTTTGTTCCCTAGTCGCATTCCAGGTTGTTTCTATGGCACAGCAGAGCAATCAATGATGTGAAAGGTACCTAGAGCTACATTCCTAAGTATATGCTATGCTTGTTTGTGGCCAGTGAGGTATATGTATTTTGTGTATAAGTGATGTACAGTAATAAAGGCCTGCGGGTTCCATTTTGGCCTCACAAAATAGGGGTAAGGTTGTTTTCCCAGACACTGGAAGTGTACCAGGAGGGAAGTGAGAGGGAGGAAAACTAGACACTGAAGTAGAGACGAAGCTTCTATAGAAATTTCATTAGATCCTTTTGTTGAGAGGGCCTGCCAATCAGCTTTCCTGAAGCACGGCCACTTGGTAGATAGCGGGGTGAAGGGCAGGGCTTCAGAGTGAGAAGGGTATTTTTTGTCTCTTTTTCCCCACAGCTGGTCATAGCCAGGTGCAGACAGTTCATACCTCTTTTTGCCTTTGTTGTGGGTACTCTAGTTGGAGCCTGCTGTGGGGAGTGCCACTCTGCACAAAGGCTGGCCTGGGGAACAGCTCGGAGAGGCACTTGAAAACAGGAAGACATCCCAAGCACGGCTTGTGTACCTAAAATATATTCATGTTTATCTGGACACATACTGTTTTAGATACTAATTCGCAAAATAGAAATTAATACGCATAAGTGAGCATGCTATCTAAAGTATGAATTCATCTTTATATGTGTACGTACTATAGCAAATGTGAATTAAGGTTCACACTTGCCATCTGAAGCTTTCTGCTGTTTAGCTGCTTGTCACCCAGTTAAGTAACTTGCTTATCGCAATAAAACATGTTATACGTGATTTAAAAAAAGGATAAGTTACTTACCTGTAATCCTGGTTCTCTTCCAGGGGTATTCTCATCAAAGTCATAGGCACTGAATATTCACGCCCATGTGCGGGGATCCCTGAGTACATTAAAAAACATATATAACCATATATATATATATATATATATATATATATATATATATATATACATACATACAACAACATATATATATTATTTTTCCATAACTAAAAAATGCAGACTTCACCAAAAAGGCTGGACAATGCTTCTATAAATTCCATTTGTTTCAATAAATATATATATATGCTTTCAACTCTCTTAATCTTAATTATAGAAATAAACAAAAAGTAAGCAAAGAGACAATCCATTCTCCCTTTATTGAACAGTACAAACTGCAATGGAAAAGGATAGGCATTATTAGCTCATAGGCTGCACTGAAAACATAACAGAAGAAACAAGCATTGGAAATGCAATAGGTCTCGTATTAGGAAAGTTTGAGCGATTGGTATTGTAAATGACACTTTTTTTATTTATGTGTTGGTTTTGAAAATAGCAAAATTAATAGCTTTGTCAGTTACAATGTCAATAGTTTTAACTTTCGCAAATGTGACACCTATAGCATTTGTAATGCAATGTGTGTTGTATTTACGTGACTTAGATGTATTGATATTACAAATTACAATGGCTTTTAATTATGTAAATAATTAATACTTAAATAAAAGTTATTGTAATTTATAATGGCAATACGTAAAACGTTTGTAAATAACTTTTGTGAAGATTATGTTCAGTGTATTTTATTGTGATGAAAATCCAAGAACATTGCATTTGCACCTAAACACACACACACAGCCACACACACACACACACACACACACACATATAGATGTGGTGGTGGTGGATCTGGGGGATATGGTGGTGGTGGATGTGGTAGTGGATGCAGTGGTGGATGTGGTGGTGGTGGATGCGGTGGTGGTGGTGGTGGTGGATGTGGTGGTGGTGGTGGTCATGTGGTGTTGGTGGATGCGGTGTTGGTGGATGCGGTGGTGGTGGATGCGGTGGTGGTGGATGCGGTGGTGGTGGATGCGGTGGTGGTGGATGCGGTGGTGGTGGATGCGGTGGTGGTGGTGGATGCGGTGGTGGTGGTGGATGCAGTGGTGGTGGATGTGGTGTTGGTGGATGTGGTGGTGGTGGATGAGGTGATGGATGTGGTGGTGGTGGATGCAGTGGAAGTGGTGGTGGATGTGTTGGATGTGGTGGTGGATGTGGTGGTGGTGGATGTGTTGGATGTGGTGGTGGATGTGGTGGTGGTGGATGTGGTGAAAGTGGTGGTGGATGTGTTGGATGTGGTGGTGGATGTGGTGGTGGGTGTGGTGGTGTGGTGGTGGTGGGTGTGGTGGTGGTGGGTGTGGTGGTGGTGGGTGTGGTGGTGGATGTGGTGTTGGTGGATGCGGTGGTGGATGTGGTGTTGGTGGATGCGGTGGTGGTGGTGGATGTGGTGGTGGATGTGGTGGTGGAAGTGGTGGTGGTGGATGCGATGGTGGTGGAAGTGGTGGTGGATGTGGTGGTGGTGGATGTGGTGGTGGTGGATGTGGTGGTGGTGGATGTGGTGAAAGTGGTGGTAGATGTGGTGGTGGTGGTGGATGTGGCGGTGGATGTGGCGGTGGATGTCATGGTGGATGTCATGGTGGATGTCATGGTGGATGTGGTGGTGGATGTGGTGGTGGATGTGGTGGTGGATGTGGTGGTGGATGTGGTGGTGGATGTGGTGGTGGATGTGTTGGATGTGGTGGTGGATGTGGTGGTGGATGTGGTGGTGGATGTGGTGGTGGATGTGGTGGTGGTGGATGTGGTGAAAGTGGTGGTAGATGTGGTGGTGGTGGTGGATGTGGTGGTGGTGGTGGATGTGGTGGTGGATGTGGTGGTGGTGGTGGATGTGGCGGTGGATGTCATGGTGGATGTGGAGGTGGTGGTGGATGTGGTGGTGGATGTGGTGGTGGATGTGGTGGTGGATGTGGTGGTGGATGTGGTGGTGGATGTGGTGGTGATGGTGGATGCGGTGGTGGATGCGGTGGTGGATGCGGTGGTGGATGCTGTGGTGGTGGATGGGGTGGTGGTGGTGGTGGGGGATGGGGTGGTGGTGGTGGTGGATGGGGTGGTGGATGTAGTGGTGGTGGGTGTGGTGGATGTGGAGGTGGTGGGTGTGGTTAAAGTGTTGGTGGATGTGGTGGTGGTTGATGCGGTGTTGGTGGATGCGGTGGTGGATGTAGTGGTAGTGGAAGTGGTGGTGGACGTGTTAGATGTGGTGGTGAATGTGGTGGTGGTGGATGTGGTGGTGGTGGTGGATGTGGTGGCGGTGGATGTGGTGGTGGTGGATGTGGTGGTGGTGGTGGATGTGGTGGTGGTGGTGGATGCGGTGGCGGTGGATGTGGTGGATGTGGCGGTGGATGTCATGGTGGATGTGGAGGTGATGGTGGATGTGGTGGTGGATGTGGTGACGGTGGATGCAGTGGATGTGGTGGTGGTGGATGCGGTGGTGGTGGGGGTGGATGCAGTGGTGGTGGTGGATGGGGTGTTGGTGGTGGTGGATGCAGTGGTGGTGGTGGTGGTGGATGGGGTGGTGGATGTAGTGGTACTGGGTGTGGTGGGTGGGGTGGTGGTGGATGCGGTGGTGATGGTGGATGCAGTGGTGGTGGATGGGGTGGTGGTGGTGGTGGATGGGGTGGTGGATGTAGTGGTGGTGGGTGTGGTGGATGTGGTGGTGGTGGGTGTGGTTAAAGTGTTGGTGGATGTGGTGGTGGATGTGGTGGTGGATGTGGTGGATGCGTGTGGTGGTGGATGTGGTGGCGGTGGTGGATGTGGTGGTGGTGGTGGATGCGGTGGTGGATGCGGTGGTGGTGGATGCGGTGGTGGATGCGGTGGTGGTGGATGTGTTGGATGTGGTGGTGGTGGTGGATGCAGTGGATGTGGTGGTGGTGGATGCGGTGTATGCTGATGTGGTGGTGGATGTGGAGGTGGATGTCATGGTGGATATGGAGGTGGTGGTGGTGATGGTGGATGTGGTGGTGGATGCGGCGGATGTGGTGGTGGTGAATGTGGTGGTGGTGGATGCTGTGGTGGTGGATGCTGTGGTGGTGGATGCTGTGGTGGTGGTTGCGGTGGTGGTGGATGCGGTGGTGGTGGATGCGGTGGTGCTGGATGCGGTGGTGCTGGATGCGGTGGTGCTGGATGCGGTGGTGCTGGATGCGGTGGAGGTGGATGTGGTGGTGGATGTGGGGGTGGATGTCATGGTGGATGTGCAGGTGATGGTGGATGTGGTGGTGGATGTGGTGGTGGTGGATGCGGTGGTGATGGTGGATGCAGTGGTGGTGGATGGGGTGGTGGTGGTGATGGATGGGGTGGTGGATGTAGTGGTGGTGGGTGTTGTGGATGTGGTGGTGGTGGGTGTGGTGGTAGATGTGGCAGTGGATGTCATGGTGGATGTGGAGGTTATGGTGGATGTGGTGGTGTATGTGGTGGTGGATGTGGTGGTGTATGTGGTGGTGTATGTGGTGGTGTATGTGGATGTGGTGGTGGATGCGGTGGTGGTGGTGGATGTGGTGGTGGTGGTGGATGCGGTGGTGAATGTGGTGGTGGTGGAAGTGGTGGTGGACGTGTTAGATGTGGTGGTGGATGTGGTGGTGGTGGTGGATGTGGTGGTAGTGGTGGATGTGGTGGATGTGGTGGTGGATGTCATGGTGGATGTGGAGGTGGTGGTGGTGGGGATGGTGGTGGGGATGGTGGTGGTGGATGCAGTGGTGGTGGATGCGGTGGTGGTGGTGGATGCAGTGGTGGTGGTTGATGGGGTGGTGGATGTAGTGGTGGTGGATGGGGTGGTGGATGTAGTGGTGGTGGGTGTGGTGGATGTAGTGATGGTGGGTGTGGTGGATGTAGGGATGGTGGGTGTGGTGGATGTGGTGGTGGATGAGGTGGTGGATGTGGTGGTGGTGGGTGTGGTGTTGGATGTGGTGGTGGATGTGGTGGTGGATGTGGTGGTGGATGTGGTGGTGGTGGTGGATGCAGTGGTGGTGGATGGGGTGGTGGTGGTGGATGGGGTGGTGGATGTAGTGGTGCTGGGTGTGGTGGGTGTGGTGGATGTGGTGGTGGTGGATGCGGTGGTGATGGTGGATGCAGTGATGGTGGATGGGGTGGTGGTGGTGGTGGATGGGGTGGTGGATGTAGTGGTAGTGGTGGTGGATGGGGTGGTGGATGTAGTGGTGGTGGTGGGTGTGGTTAAAGTGTTGGTGGATGTGGTGGTGGATGTGGTGGTGGATGTGGTGGATGCGTGTGGTGGTGGATGTGGTGGCGGTGGTAGATGTGGTGGTGGATGCGGTGGTGGTGGATGCGGTGGATGCGGTGGTGGTGGATGCGGTGGTGGTGGATGCGGTGGTGGTGGATGTGGTGGTGGTGGATGCGGTGGTGGTGGATGTGGTGGTGGTGGTGGATGCGGTGGTGGTGGAAGTGGTGGTGGATGTGTTGGATGTGGTGGTGGATGTGGTGGTGGTGGGTGTGGTGGTGGATGTGGTGGATGTGGTGTTGGTGGATGTGGTGGTGGTGGATGCAGTGGTGGATGTGGTGGTGGTGGATGTGGTGGTGGTGGTGGATGTGGTGAAAGTGGTGGTGGATGTGGTGGTGGTGGTGGATGTGGTGAAAGTGGTGGTGGATGTGTTGGATGTGGTGGTGGATGTGGTGGTGGTGGTGGATGTGGTGGTGGTGGATGTGGTGGTGGTGGGTGTGGTGGTGGATGTGGTGTTGGTGGATGCGGTGGTGGATGTGGTGTTGGTGGATGCGGTGGTGGTGGTGGATGCGGTGGTGGATGTGGTGGTGGAAGTGGTGGTGGAAGTGGTGGTGGTGGAAGTGGTGGTGGATGTGTTGGATGTGGTGGTGGATGTGGTGGATGTGGTGAAAGTGGTGGTAGATGTGGTGGTGGTGGTGGTGGTGGTGGTGGATGCGGTGGATGTGGCGGTGGATGTCATGGTGGATGTGGTGGTGGATGTGGTGGTGGATGTGGTGGTGGATGTGTTGGATGTGGTGGTGGATGTGGTGGTGGTGGATGTGGTGAAAGTGGTGGTAGATGTGGTGGTGGTGGTGGATGTGGTGGTGGTGGTGGTGGATGTGGTGGTGGTGGTGGTGGTGGATGTGGTGGTGGTGGATGTGGTGGATGTGGCGGTGGATGTCATGGTGGATGTGGAGGTGGTGGTGGATGTGGTGGTGGATGTGGTGGTGGATGTGGTGGTGATGGTGGATGCGGTGGTGGATGCGGTGGATGTGGTGGTGGTGGATGGGGTGGTGGTGGTGGTGGATGGGGTGGTGGTGGAAGTGGTGGTGGAGGTGTTAGATGTGGTGGTGAATGTGGTGGTGGTGGATGTGGTGGTGGTGGTGGTGGTGTGGTGGTGGATGCGGTGGCGGTGGATGTGGTGGATGTGGCGGTGGATGTGGCGGTGGATGTCATGGTGGATGTGGAGGTGATGGTGGATGTGGTGGTGGATGTGGTGACGGTGGATGCAGTGGATGTGGTGGTGGTGGATGCGGGGGTGGTGGTGGATGCAGTGGTGGTGGTGGATGGGGTGTTGGTGGTGGTGGCTGCAGTGGTGGTGGTGGATGGGGTGGTGGTGGTGGATGGGGTGGTGGATGTAGTGGTGCTGGGTGTGGTGGATGTGGTGGTGGTGGATGTGGTGGTGGTGGATGCGGTGGTGATGGTGGATGCAGTGGTGGTGGATGGGGTGGTGGTGGTGGTGGTGGATGGGGTGGTGGATGTAGTGGTGGTGGGTGTGGTGGATGTAGTGGTGGTGGGTGTGGTGGATGTGGTGGTGGTGGGTGTGGTTAAAGTGTTGGTGGATGTGGTGGTGGATGTGGTGGATGCGTGTGGTGGTGGATGTGGTGGCGGTGGTGGATGTGGTGGTGGTGGATGCGGAGGTGGATGCGGTGGTGGTGGATGCGGTGGTGGTGGATGTGGTGGTGGATGCTGTGGTGGATGTGTTGGATGTGGTGGTGGATGTGGTGGTGGTGGTGGATGTGTTGGATGTGGTGGTGGATGTGGTGGTGGTGGTGGATGCGGTGGATGTGGTGGTGGTGGTGGATGCGGTGTATGCGGATGTGGTGGTGGATGCGGTGTATGCGGATGTGGTGGTGGATGTGGAGGTGGATGTCATGGTGGATGTGGAGGTGGTGGTGGTGATGGTGGATGTGGTGGTGGATACGGTGGATGTGGTGGTGGTGGATGTGGTGGTGGTGGATGCTGTGGTGGTGGATGCTGTGGTGGTGGATGCTGTGGTGGTGGTTGCGGTGGTGCTGGATGCGGTGGTGCTGGATGCGGTGGTGCTGGATGCGGTGGTGCTGGATGCGGTGGAGGTGGATGCGGTGGAGGTGGATGCGGTGGAGGTGGATGCGGTGGAGGTGGATGCGGTGGAGGTGGATGTGGTGGTGGATGTGGCGGTGGATGTCATGGTGGATGTGCAGGTGATGGTGGATGTGGTGGTGGATGTGGTGGATGTGGTGGTGGTGGATGCGGTGGTGATGGTGGATGCAGTGGTGGTGGTGGTGGATGGGGTGGTGGATGTAGTGGTGGTGGGTGTTGTGGATGTGGTGGTAGATGTGGCAGTGGATGTCATGGTGGATGTGGAGGTTATGGTGGATGTGGTGGTGTATGTGGTGGTGGATGTGGTGGTGTATGTGGATGTGGTGGTGGATGCGGTGGTGGTGGTGGATGTGGTGGTGGTGGATGCGGTGGTGGATGTGGTGGTGGTGGAAGTGGTGGTGGACATGTTAGATGTGGTGGTGGATGTGGTGGTGGTGGTGGATGTGGTGGTGGTGGTGGATGTGGTGGATGTGGTGGATGTGGTGGTGGATGTCATGGTGGATGTGGAGGTGATGGTGGATGTGGTGGTGGATGCAGTGGTGGTGGATGCGGTGGTGGTGGTGGATGCAGTGGTGGTGGTGGATGGGGTGGTGGATGTAGTGGTGGTGGGTGTGGTGGATGTGGTGGTGGATGAGGTGGTGGATGTGGTGGTGGGTGTGGTGTTGGATGTGGTGGTGGATGTGGTGGTGGTGGTGGATGCAGTGGTGGTGGTGGATGGGGTGGTGGTGGTGGATGGGGTGGTGGATGTAGTGGTGCTGGGTGTGGTGGGTGGGGTGGATGTGGTGGTGGTGGATGTGGTGGTGGTGGATGCGGTGGTTATGGTGGATGCAGTGGTGGTGGATGGGGTGGTGGATGTAGTGGTGGTGGTGGGTGTAGTTAAAGTGTTGGTGGATGTGGTGGTGGATGTGGTGGTGGATGTGGTGGATGCGTGTGGTGGTGGATGTGGTGGCGGTGGTGGATGTGGTGGTGGATGCGGTGGTGGATGCGGTGGTGGTGGATGCGGTGGTGGTGGATGTGTTTTATGTGGTGGATGTGGTGGTGGTGGTGGATGCGGTGGATGTGGATGTGGTGGTGGTGGATGCGGTGTATGCGGATGTGGTGGTGGATGTGGAGGTGGAGGTCATGGTGGATGTGGAGGTGGTGGTGATGGTGGATGTGGTGGTGGATGCGGTGGATGTGGTGGTGGTGGATGTGGTGGATGCTGTGGTGGTGGTGGATGTGGTGGATGCTGTGGTGGTGGATGCTGTGGTGGTGGATGCTGTGGTGGTGGTTGTGGTGGTGCTGGATGCGGTGGAGGTGGATGCGGTGGAGGTGGATGCGGTGGAGGTGGATGCGGTGGAGGTGGATGTCATGGTGGATGTCATGGTGGATGTGCAGGTGATGGTGGATGTGGTGGTGGATGTGGTGGATGTGGTGGTGGTGGATGCGGTGGTGATGGTGGATGCAGTGGTGGTGGATGAGGTGGTGGATGTAGTGGTGGTGGGTGTGGTGGTAGATGTGGCAGTGGATGCCCCCCCCAAATTATGAAAGAAATTGGTCGAGCTATGCCCAACAGCATGATACCCCTGCTCAACGATTCTCTTACCTCAGGAACAGTACCTAGCAGCTTCAAACAGGCCTTATTGATTCCCCTCACCAAGAAGCCTGGTATCGATCCGCTAGACCTCACGAACTATCGGCCCATATCCTTGCTGCCTTTCCTATCGAAAATGCTGGAGGCGCATGTCACCAACTGCCTCTCTAATTTCGTGGAGGAAACGGGATATCTCCAACCCAACCAAGCAGGTTTCCGGCCTGGTCACTCCACTGAGGCTGTAATTTTGGCCGTCCAGAACACCTTGAGGTCCAACGCTGACAACAATCTACATCAAGCCCTAGTACTCCTTGACTTGTCCGCTGCATTCGACACGGTTGACTATTCCATTCTGATCAACCGTGTCGAACAGGCGGGTCTCAGAGACTCCGCCCTAGCCTGGTTGAAATCGTTCATCTCTGAACGTACCCAGTCTGTCCGCTTGGGCTCCTTCTCTGCCGCCAAAGTCAAGTCCTTCTGTGGGGTGCCCCAGGGCTCGTCACTATCACCCTTGTTATCCTGTACATGCGGCCCCTTCTCTTTGCCCTGAGAAAGCACAAAGTCACTGCAATACAATTATGCAGATGACTTACAGCTCGTCTTTGTTCTCAACTCCCCTAACGCGGTGGAGGACTTTCAAGCCACGATGACTCTTATCCAGAGCTGGATGTCCTCAAATCACCTCAAACTAAACCCAGGGAAAACTGAGCTGATCCTGCCCGGCAAGAGCGAAATCAGCTGGAGCCCTAACTTCTGGCCGTCTGATATGGGCCTCCCCCCCAAGAAATCTCTCACTGTAAAAAGTCTGGGGATAACCATTAACGAGGACCTTTCGTTAAAATCTCAAATTGGAACCGTGGTCTCTTCTGGATTTTTCCAACTTAGGAAAATCAGGAAAATCGCCCATTTTCTCACTCCCTCCGCCTTAATCCAGGTAGTCATGGCCCTGGTCCTCTCCCACATTGACTTCTCAAACAGCCTTTACCTAGGCCTACCTGTAGGCCAACTCAAAAGACTGCAGTACTTGCAGAATCAGGCCGCCAGGCTGATTTGCAAAGTTCCCAAATGGGAATCAATTAAATCAGACCTAGAGAGCCTGCACTGGCTACCCGTGGCTCAAAGAGCCGAATTCAAAGCCGGGTGCATTATCTTTAAGGCTCTGCAAGGCAAGGGACCTCTATTCATCAGACAGCTGATTAGTAGATATGCTCCCTCACGGAACCTAAGATCTGCCTACAAAGACCTTCTTGAAGTCCCTCGCTTTAAGAAAAAACGACAAGGTGGCAGTAGTTTCCATTTCCTAGCAGCCACCCTATGGAATTCTCTGCCACTAGCCCTTAGACAGAGTAAAGATCTTCTCGCCTTCAGAAAGGCATTCAAGACTCACCTTTTCACAAAAGCTTACTTAAAATAACGCGTCCGGCAGATTTACCCCTTGTTATGTTTTTTATCTTTCCAGCGCCAAGAAGCCCTCGGGCGTATGTGCGCTTTATAAATTTTTAATAACATAACATAACATGGTGGATGTCGAGGTTATGGTGGATGTGGTGGTGTATGTGGTGGTGGATGTGGTGGTGGATGTGGTGGTGTATGTGGTGGTGTATGTGGATGTGGTGGTGGATGCGGTGGTGGTGGTGGATGTGGTGGTGGATGCTGTGGTGGATGTGGTGGTGGTGGAAGTGGTGGTGGACGTGTTAGATGTGGTGGTGGATGTGGTGGTGGTGGTGGATGTGGTGGATGTGGTGGTGGATGTCATGGTGGATGTGGAGGTGATGGTGGATGAGGTGATGGTGGGGATCGTGGTGGTGATGGTGGTGGTGGATGCAGTGGTGGTGGATGCGGTGGTGGTGGTGGATGCAGTGGTGGTGGTGGATGGGGTGGTGGATGCAGTGGTGGTGGTGGATGGGGTGGTGGATGTAGTGGTGGTGGGTGTGGTGGACGTAGTGGTGGTGGGTGTGGTGGATGTAGTGGTGGTGGGTGTGGTGGATGTGGTGGTGGATGAGGTGTTGGATGTGGTGGTGGTGGTGGATGCGGTTGTGGTGGTGGTGGTGGTGGATGTGTTGTATGTGGTGGTGGATGTGGTGGTGGTGGGTGTGGTGTTGGATGTGGTGGTGGATGTGGTGGTGGTGGTGGATGTGGATGCGGTGTATGTGGTGGGTGTGGATGCGGTGTATGTGGTGGATGTGGTGGTGGATGTGGCGGTGGATGTCATGGTGGATGTGGAGGTGATAGTGGATGTGATGGTGGATGTGGTGGTGGATGTGGTGGTGATGGTAGATGTGGTGGTGGATGCTGTGGATGTGGTGGTGGTGGATGCAGTGGTGATGGTGGATGCAGTGGTGATGGTGGATGCAGTGGTGGATGTAGTGGTGGATGGGGTGGTGGATGTAGTGGTGGTGGATGTAGTGGTGGTGGGTGTGGTTAAAGTGTTGGTGGGTGTGGTGGTGTATGTGGTGGTGGTGGATGCGGTGGTGGATGCGGTGGTGGATGCGGTGGTGGTGGATGCAGTGGTGATGGTGGATGCAGTGGATGTGTTGGATGTGGTGGTGGATGTGGTGGATGTGGTGGTGGGTGTGGTGGTGGGTGTGGATGTGGTGGTGGGTGAGGTGTTGGATTACATTGAACCCGCATGCATCAAGTGCGGATTATACAATATAAAATAATGATTTCTTTTGTGCTGACTCGCAACCTTAACCAGCCATGATCATTTAGAAATAAATAAGACTATCCACTTAGCTGTGTGAATACAGCACATTCTACAGCCGATTAATAAAAAGTCACCAACACAACTAAATAAAGAGCATGAAAAGACAAATAAGAAAGCTGGTGAAAAAGAAAACACATTGCCCAAAAAATAGTGCTTCTGCAAACTGCATATATTGTGCAAAAAGAAACGGAGCATTACTGACAAAGACCAATAACTTAACAATTCTTTTAAGCTAAAGAAATCCACTGCAGCGCACATTCAGTGACTAAAAATTGAAATCAAAGCAACCACATTCATTCATCAAAAGAACAGCTCAAGAAGGCTGTATGGTGGGCATCGTAAATAAAAAGTGCACTTTACACGGCAGGCCGCCCGTGAAACTGAAAGCACGGCCGGCCGGCCGTGAAAGCCTTTGATCTGGCAGGAGGTGAAGCGGCGATATCAAAAGAAGGGGAAAGGAGGTAGGACAATTTTTAAGGGGGTCCAATGCACTCGTCCTAACAACAATGAGCAACAATATGGTGTACAGAGTTCCCCCAGGAGAGCTTAAGAAATCTGGCTCAACCTGTAATTCTCTCTCATGAGATCTAGACAAGGGGTGAAGAGATGGTCTCAAGTGTGCAGTGTAGACCCATATTCCAGAATGAAAAGGTACCTCACACAGGCTATCAACAGGACCACAACTGTAGCCCCAGTCGATAGTTGTCCAGCCTCATCATCGGTGCCTTGCTCCTTCGGCGGGCTGGCGGTGCAATGCCCGTCGGGCAGCGTTGAAAGCTGCACTTTTAGTGGAGATCTTTAATTCTGGGCCAGCGGGTGTGTGCGTGTGAGGGGCCAAAGGGAGTGTAATAGTGAGCGTGGTGGTGAAGTTAAAAGAAGTCAGGGAAGTCCTGTTGGTGAACAATTTATTGGTCAGGCTTCCTGCTTCAGTAAAAAGGAAAGGGGTACTAAGGGGTGGCAAGTAATGGAACCAACCCGTATTCAACCCTTTGTGTGCAAGAAGTGGTCAACATGTTTCACGCCCTAAGGGCGATTCATCAGGACCTGGGTGCTCATAAATTACTCGGTTCCTTAAAAATTTATCAGGACACCAGTATACGACCTGAAGTAGTGTCGTATCGTAATGGTTCCACAGAGGGGACCTTCTGGAACCCTAATGTTTCCTCCTAGAAACCTCACGGGCCATCCAAGTGGGGCCAGCAGCGAGATGAGGGAGCCCTCTAGCGTCGCTGCAGGCAAGCTGCTCTGCACCTACCCCTCCCACAGGAAACCAAGGTCTGGACTTCACCACCACGCTCACTATTACACTCCCTTTGGCCCCTCACACGCACACACCCGCTGGCCCAGAATTAAAGATCTCCACTAAAAGTGCAGCTTTCAACGCTGCCCGACGGGCATTGCACCGCCAGCCCGCCGAAGGAGCAAGGCACCGATGATGAGGCTGGACAACTATCGACTGGGGCTACAGTTGTGGTCCTGTTGATAGCCTGTGTGAGGTACCTTTTCATTCTGGAATATGGGTCTACACTGCACACTTGAGACCATCTCTTCACCCCTTGTCTAGATCTCATGAGAGAGAATTACAGGTTGAGCCAGATTTCTTAAGCTCTCCTGGGGGAACTCTGTACACCATATTGTTGCTCAGGAGGTGAAGCGGCACCAAGCTGGGCAACAGATGGCTGGCAATTTGATGCTGTGCAAGCGCATTTTAGGTCAAAGCGCACGGGCACAGCACCAAATCGCCAGTTAGGTAAAGTTTGTTTAAAGCGCTATAGTCTCGCTTCTCTATCAATGCGCATGTGCATTGATAGGTCACGAGACCTAAAAACAAAAGAACCGGCACAGTTCCTTTAAGGCAACCATGACCCCTTGCCTCCCATCATGCCTCGGGGATGACAGTTAGGTAAGTTGTTCTTTACGGTGATCCGAAGATCAGGTTACATAGAGATGAATTATTGCTTGATCATTTTTCTGGAGAGGTGGGCGGGTTGCTTAAGACTTTGATGAGGATACCCCTGGAAGAGAATTAGGATTACAAGTTACTTATCTTTCTCTTCCAGGGGAGCCTCATTAATAGTCATAAGCACTAAATTGAGTACCAAGGCCACCCCATACCTTTTAGACAAATGACAAGGAATCATGAGCTGCTGTTTTCAGCATTGAAACTAATTCCTCAAAGAGGCCTGGCCTACTTGGAAATCAGCTTTGGTCTCCAAATCAAGACTGTAGTGTCTCATGAACATCTGAACAGATCTTCAAGTGGCTGCCTTGCAGATCTCAGAGATGGGAACATTATGAAGCAGGGCCACAGTAGCTGCCTATCCCCTTGTGGAGTGGGCTTTGGCTGTAACCGAAAGGAATTTGTTGGCCAATTGGTAAGCTAGTTTGATACAAGAAACTATCCATCTGGAGATTGATCATTTTGAAGCTGGAAATCCTATTCTAATGGAACCACAATTAACAAACAAATGATCAGATTTCCTCAGGGCCCTAGACCTATCTAAGTAGATTTTCCAGACTTTTAAGGACTAAAGAATGCAGCGACCTTTCAGGTGGTGTGGTGGGATTTGGGGAAAAACGTGGGTAGTGAAAGGGTCTGATTAATGTGAAAGTCAGACACTACCTTAGGCAAAAACGCAGGGTGAGTTCTCATCACTACCCTGCTGCTGTGAAAGACTGTGTAAGGCTCTTTAAAACAGAGGTCTTGGATTTCGCTTACTCTGCGAACAGAGGTGATCGCTACTAAGAAAGCAGCTTCAAAGGGTAAGAGGCTGTAGGGTTGTTCTGTGTATCAGTTCAAAAAGGAGACCCATGAGTTTAGATTGAACCAGGTTGAGTTCCCAGGGAGGGGAATGGGAACAAACTGGTGGGAAGACTTTCATTAACCCTTACAAGAAATCCTTAACCACTGGAAACTTGAAGAACAATGGTTGGAAAGGTGACTTTCTGTACGCCGTAATGGCTGCAAGGTGTACTTTGATGGAAGCAAACTGCAAACCTGAATTGATCAAGTGTAGGAGATATGGTAACATTACCTCCTCTTGCCCCTGAATGCTATTTGAATGCAGAGCAGCACCGAGTGGACAGTCTTTTTGATTCTCTTAAATATATTCATGTACTCCTGTGGAAGTCCTAGAAGCCCACATTGTAGGAATTCAGTAGCCATGCCGTCAAGTTCAGCGAGGGAAGGGTGGGGTGTTCAGTTTCCATCCATCATCTCCTTGTGTTTACTTTGTTCGCCTAAGTTGGCAGGGTATGCCCAGACGTGGGTCTCTTGCTCACCTTGCCACTGAATTCAAGCTAGCCTGGCTGATGAGGGGTGTTACCCCAAACCGGTCCCAAGATGCTGGTTTCTGGTCCAGGGAAGACCTGATAGGCAGTTTGGGCAGGACTGTTCCCAGAAGGCACAGGGTCAAGACTAGTTTGCATAAAGCTGGGTCTGAACTGGGGTGGCGAAGTGAGCTAAAGAAGGATGATGGATTCAACCCAGATCTGTGACTGGGATGAGTGTCTGAAAAGTTTCAGCATTCGTCCTTCATCTTCATTAGAGCCGGGACACCCCCGTTGGGGGTGGCCGTGCGCTCTATAAGTGGTAATAATAATAATCTCCTGGTGTTTACTTTTGTAAGCCTTAAGTTGGCAGGGTATGCCCAGACGTGGGTCCCTTGCTCACTTTGCTACTGGATTCAAGCTGGCCTGGCTGATGAGGAGTGTTACCCAGAAACCGGTCCCAGGATGCTAGTTTCTGGATGGGGTGATGGATTCTCCTGTTCAGGTCCATCAATCATCTCCTTGTGTTTGCTTTGTTTGCCTAAGTTGGCAGGGTATGCCCAGACGTGGGTCCCTTGCTCACCTTGCCACTGGATTCAAGCTAGCTTGGCTGATGAGGTGTGACCCCGAAACCGCTCCCAGGATGCTTGTTTCTGGTCCAGGGAAGACCTGGCTTGGCAGTTGGGCTAGACTGTTCCCATAAGGCCCAGGGTCAAGATTGATTTGCATATGGCTGGGGTGGCAAAGTGAGCTAAAGAACGATAATGGATTCAACCCAATTCTGTGGCTGGGAGTGAGCACTCCGTCCATCATCTCCTTGTGTTTGCTTTGTGCAAAGTAACAACTCAGGGAGTCTGCTAGAGTATTTTATTCTCCTGGAAGGTGAACCGCTGCAATGGTAAGTCGTCAGGTTAGGAGCCAATGCCATATTTCTCTTTTTTTTATTTTGTTTTTGTTAAACAGTAAGCAAAAACAGACATTGATAATACAGTTGCATGTTTCCCCTCAAATTCACAATCAGCTTTTTGTTTGGCCCGTTTGACAATCATCTCTTTGCTGTTACATTGTATTACGTATACACGTTACATTTTTCATCCCCTATTTACCTCCCCTGCCCTTTGCAACTAGCCGCGAGTCCCAACCTAGCCTGCTTGACACAACCCACTCATGTTGTACCTGGAGTTATCCCTCGGACTCTTGTGAACCGTGCTCTGCAGCCTGTCTTCCCTGACTCTATTGTGTGTCACGTTCTCCCTGCTGCCTAAGATATTCCCTTAGAGGCTGCCATATATCCTTTGGGTCTGATGTCGGGGGTTGAAGTTCAGCATATAGTTCACTTGTGGTATCGCAATATGATACTCCTGATCCATCCTTTAACTGTGGGCTTCTGTCTGGTGCCCCGGCGAGTAACAATTTCGCACTTCGCCAGGAGCATTGCCAATGCCACAAATCTGCGATTACTTTTGGGCAGTACGTGAACGTAGCCCAGTAGTGCTAGCAGTGGGGAAGGAGTCAATTGTAATCCAGTCATCTGCTGTACTGTACTAATTATATCTTGCCAGTAGGAGGCTATTGTGTTACATGTCTATGTCATATGTATAAAGGAGGCCGCATGTGGGTTGGATTTGGGGCATCGTGCAAACCTGGCGCTGATTATCTGGGCCATCTGCTGTGGCGTTACGTAAGCCTGTCTTATTATCTTAAAATGAAGTAATTTGTGCCTATGGTTATATGAAACAAGTCTGGTTTGCATGCAGCATCATTTCCTTATCTTGTCTGCGAAAGGTTGCCCTATATCAGCTGACCAAGTGTCTCGGACTGAAGTGCCATGCTGTGGTATTAGTGCCAGGCATGCTGTGTACAGTCGGGATGTAATGTGCTCCCCACTACGATCTGCCATTACTAATGTGAGTGGTACGAACTCTGGAGGCTTGAAAAAGTTGGTATGACGTCCCTTAGTGTGCTCTGTATACGAGCCAGGACAAAATGATCCATGAATGTGGCTGATGAGAAGCGGAGGTCTTCTGAACGGGAGAACATGTGCACGTTAGGGAACAAGTCTCATATCGTATTCATCCCCAGTTGGCCTAGAGTACGCCTAGTCCAGGCATCCAGTGTCTGAGGTATCCATGGGTTGGCGAGTATTAACAGTGCGGGTGAGTATAATGTGTCCCCCCCCCCCCCCCCGATCCACCTGAGTATTGTTTTCCACACCCAGCAGGCATTGGATAGCGAGTCTTGTGGTATCCCTACAGGTAAAAGCATGTTGAGTGGGGTAGGATCGGCCAGGTCCCTCTCCGGTTTAGCATAGGGCACTCACATGTCTGGGCGGTACCAGTGCCAAGCATAGCCACACTGCGCCATAAGGTAGTACAATTGCATATATAGTACTCCGAATCCCCCCCCTATCATAAGGCAGGGTAAGCGTGTCCCCACTCACTTTTGGCTGCTTCCCCCATACCAGTTTTATTAAGAGTGTACGGGTCTATTTAAATTTGTGAGTGGGATGGGTATATTTGAGAAGAGGTGGAGAAGTTGGGACAGTACCACAATTTTAATAGTGGCTATCTGCCTGGCCATGGACAGCAGTAATTGGACCACCGCTCCACCTGTGTTTGTACTTGATCCATCACTGGGTCATAGTTTAGACGCAGCACTTGTTATTTGTCCCTATGTAAGTGTATTCCTAAATATTATGTCTCAGTTTCACACCAGTGAAGAGGAAATTCTCCACACTATCGGTCCTGTACTCCCATCAAGGAGAACACTTCAGATTTGCCCCAATTGATGTGAAGGGTCGGATAGGGCTTCAAACCGCACAATTTCCACTAACAGCGGCTGGAGGTTAACAGCTGGTGTCCTAACACACAGTACCACGTCATCAGCATACAGAGTCACTAACAGCAGACCATGTTTAAACTGAAGTCCTCTGTGCAAAATGCCATATCTCTTGAGCCTCCAGGGATAGAGGGCGAGACTGGGTCCCTCCCTGTTTGTTCAGGTAGTACTTTATGGTTGTGTTGTCTGTTTGTACCAATAGGGAGCTGGAGGGGTAACATGACTTGAGGGCTAGATGTACTGCCCATAGCTCTAGCATGTTGATGTAATATGCCTGCTCCCTGATCAACCACAGACCCTTTGTTTATAGAGGATCCATGTGGGCTCCCCAGCCCTGGAGAGACGCATCTGTGATCAATGATTGTGTTGGCGGGCTCAGATGGAATGGGAAACCTACCAGAAGATTTTTGCGACACGTCCACCACAGGATGGAAGCACCTGCTGACAGGGAGAGATTGACTTTGTCATCCCAGCGAGCTGTATGCAGATTCGATTTGTCTTCCAGCTGCAAGGGTCTCCTTTTCAACCTGGCATTGGGAACCAGGAAGATGCAAGATGTCATCGATCCCAGGAGAGAGGCAACGTGCTGGTCTGACCACCGAAGAGTGAGAAGAAGATGGTTGCACGTTAGGGCTATGGATGACAGTTTCTCCTCCGAAGGACACACTTTTGCGACCTTGGAGTCCAGTGTCGCGCCCAGATAGTGTATCCTTTGGGTTGGCTAGTGAACCCTCTTGGCAATATTGATGTAGATACCAAGCCGCTGTAGCAAGTCGAGACGCGTCTGATACTGGAGAGGATTGAGGAGAGGAGAGGAACTCTTTAGCAGCCAGTCATCCAGATATGGATAGACGAACAGCCCTTGTCGATGCAAGGCCATTGCTACCACAGCCATGCACTTGGTAAAGACTCGTAGGACCGATTTTAGGCCAAAAGATAACACTTTCTATGGCTAATGCTTGTTTCCCCACCATGAAGCATAGAAATCTTGGATGTTTTGGGTTGATTGGCACATGGAAATAACCATCCTGCAGGTCTATTGAGCACATCCAGTCTCCCTGATGAAGGTGGGGATATATTTGATGGAGAGCGAGCATTTAAAATTCCTCCATGCGGATGGACTTTTTCAGAAGACGCAAATCCGACATATGTCTGAATTCCACTTTGGGATTCTTCTTTGGCACCAGAAAATATTGATAGTATACCCTTTCCTCTTTGTGAAGGGGGAACTTCCTCCATAGCAGGCTTTTGTAGTAAAGTGGAAACTTCTCGTCGTAGTAGCTGTAATTGGTGGCAGACAGACTTCACTGGAGGAGTTGCCGGGGGTGGATTTCGAAACCGTAGAGAGTACCGATTTTGTAGCATATTCAATACCCAATGATGTTGTGTTATGCTGAGCCACTCTTGAAGATGGTTGGCAATACTCCCCCCCCCCCCCCACACGAGTGGGAAACAGCAGCAGAGGAAACGATTGTTCCTTGCTTCGCTGCGGTTTTTTGTAGAGTTCTGGTGTGGCGCTTCCCGGCTGCATGTAGAGCGGCAACCTTGCTAGTGCACTTTGGGTTGATGTTGCTGCTGATATTCAGATCATTGAGTACTTTGAACCCTCTGATGATAGGGTCGGCGATCGTATGGCCTATACCTTCATTTTTCCCATTTCATTGTCTGTATGGGACCCAAAGAGTGAATTACTGGTGAAGGGCAGATTCAAAATGCACTGTTTGACTTCCTGCTTGAATGCCACAAGTCGGAACCAGGACGAACGTCTGGCGCATATTCAAAGAGCGTACACATGTGCGGCAAGGGTCGCACTATCTGCTGCTGCACTAATCATCTGGTTTACTACTACGCTTCTTTCCTGGAGCACTTCCTCAAAATTCTGCCTATCCTGCTAGGGCATATATTGTCTTTGAATCTTTCAAGGGAGTCTCATAAGGACCTGTCGTAGCGCCCCAACAGGGCCGATGCATTGGACACCTTTAAGAAGGAAGTAGAGGTGCCACACACTTTCCTACCCCAGGAATCCAGGTATCTGTTCTCTTTGTCTGGAGGGACAGTAGATGAATACACTACTACATGGGTGTTTGCCATAGCAATTATCACCAAATCCAGTGGTGGATCCGCCCTCAAGAACAGCGGATCTTGATCTGGTGCTTTATACTTTTTTCAAAATCCTCGCAGGAGCGGACTTGAGGGAGGCCGGAACGAGGAAGGTGTCCATCACCGGCTGAATAAGCCCAGGTACCAAAGGTAGTAACAGTTTTGAGGCGGATCTCTGGTGTAAAGTCTCAAAAATTACTGATGGCGTTGTCGGAATAGCAGGCATGTCTATATTCAACTAATGAGCCCCTCTAGCCTATACCCTTTGGAATATCTTAATGTTATCCACTAGCCAGACCCGTGAAGGTGGGCTATCAGTTAGAGTAGGAGAATAGTCTCTTTGATTAGTGCATTAACGAGGACCACGTAGGAGACCTAGGTCTAGGAGGTGTAAGATGCCTAGGAGGCCGTGTGGTCAATCTTGGTCTTTTAGGTGGAAGACTTGGAGTATGAGAACCTTTGCGACCTTGAGGAGCAGCTGTAGGTGAGAGGGCGACAGCTTCTGCCAACCGCACTATAGGTGAGTGGTGGAGAAGACTGGAGTAGTCCTGATGCTGATCCAATTGAGCAGTTGTAGTGTTCTGCCACTGTCGCATTGGTAATAACCATCTGGGAGACAGGTGCATAAAAGCTTCAGAGGGGAGAGCACTGTGGCCCCTCTGTTCTTGCTGAGCGTTAGGCACCGTTGTCTGGGTGTCCTGCGGCATTGCTATCTGCGTCCTCCTGTCAGGAGACGGTATGAATGAGCTGCTTAATGATGTGGGGGGCATCTGTGCTGATGATCTCGACGTTGTTCCTCATCTGGAAGGGAAAGTGTGTGATGCACGCCTTGATGCTTGCGCTGCAGCGATTGGGTCAGTGTTGAGCTCCTGGAATGCTCTCTAGATGCCGAGCATCTCCCAAACGTCGAATGTGACCTTTGCAATTCTCCGTTTCTGGACGTCGAGAGCCTTTGAACTTCTGGCGTTGGCAGAGAATAATGCCGTCAACCCCAACCAGTTTGTGTCTCAACGTTTAGCAGTAACTTGCTGTAAACATTGTGCCGATGTCGTACGTCGATGGGCGACGTCGATTGGACCCGGTGTCCAGTACTTTAAATGGGGAAAAAAATAGTGCAGGTACTCATTTAAATGTGGCGAGTGGGCAGAGCTAGGAAAGCGGCTAAAGGCAAGACATGTGAAGTTTATTGGCTTGTATACTAGATGCAGTATACACGAGAAATGTCTTTCTATAAACAAATCAGGTGAATTCGTTATACAAAATGAAAGTCAAACAGTGATATTTTAACCTTTCCTTATTTCATAATATTTCTCTCACAAAAACAGGCATACACAAGCAGGCAAACAGACCCATAAGCAGACACTCACACAAAAGTATCAGGTGGGATTAAAGCCCTTTTAACCTTCCATGGCTTTTCTCATTGTGCTGTCACTGGGCTGCCTCGATTCCTTTCAACACTGCATCGCGGCGAACACTGAGATATCATGCAAATGAGCCCACGCTGAATAGTTCAGCGGGGGCTCAGCTCAGGGCTATAAAAGTGATTTGGCTGAACAAAGAGACAGGCTACTACCACCAGAGGCCAATGCGCCTACCCTCCATGAGTACCGGCACTCTCCACAGCCATAGAGAAGTGCTGGTACTAAGTGTGCTAAAGATAAGAAGTGCCGGTACGGTATACGGGTGAGTACCGGCCCATTTAAAGCACTGCCGGTGTCTCGCCATCGAAGGGATGATGCCGGCGGAGACCGGTGCCTCTATGTCTTACGTCAGCTGCATGACGGAGCCCAATGTCTTGATGTTGAACGTCATCAGGTTGACATCAACGGAGATCGACGTCGAGTGCCACTGGGTTGACATCAACGGGGACCGATGCCTCGACGTTGAATGCCAACGAAGGGTGCTAGGCCGACGTTGATGGTCGTCACTATGATGCCGTACCAGGATCTTGCGGTGGCGGCGAACACAGACGATGAGATGACATTGATTTTACCACTTTTCTCGATGATGAACGCTTTGTCGTGGAGCGGTGCACCGGCGAATGTTCTACCGCCATTTTCGACGTCGGTGGCCATGTCGACGGTGATACCTGTGACGTTGGTTTGCTCTTCTTTGCTGCTGGGGGCATTTTTGATGGAGAACATACAAGAATCTTCTTCTATAGGTAGATCTGGTTCTCTTTTTCTTGTGTTCAGATGGTGATCTTCCTCTGGATCCCGCAGCTGACTTCTGTCTCTTCAAGAGAACATACAGGGGATTCTAGCTCTATCTTTGAGTGCATCTAGATATATTCTTACAATGCTATCAGTACTACGAAGTACATTTTGACAAAAAGGAAAAAAAAGGGAGCTAGAAGTCCCGACTGAAGGAGCCAGAAAGAAAACCTGACCTGTCACCCCTGAGGCATGATTGAAGGTAAGGGGTTCATGGCTGCCTTAAAAGCACAGAGCCAGTTCTTTTGTTTTTTAGGTCTCGCGACCTATCGATGTGCGCAAGCGCATCGAGCGGAGCGAGAATTCAAGTGGCGAAAACATCGTCAAACCAAAGGGCTTTCAGCCCCGCGGTTTTCATGCAGTTCACGTGAACCACATGATTAAACATGCACGCGCATTCAGGGCCAGCCCAGCACATCAAAGGGCTTCTCCTCCCCTAATTATTCATGGCCGGCCGCAGGCCGGCTGTACTTTCAGTTTCCCGAAACGGCTTCTCCTCACCTAATTAGGGGAGGAGAAGCCCTTTGATGTGCTTCACACCAATGCGCCTCACAGTCATTCCTAAGTCAGTACTCTGCCTCTGCCCAAGACCTGCCTTCTAACACTTTGAGCCTCGCAGGCAGGCTGTGGCCAATTGCTGCTTGTTTGTATTTGCTTCGGCTGCCATTCTTTATTTCACTTTGTCTCCGTGCGTGCATTTATTTTTACTTGCAGAGCCTTTTTCCAATACTCGAACTCATTTTTTTTCACTGTCTCCGTGCGTGCATTTATTTTTACTTGCAGAGCCTTTTTCCAATACTTGAACTCGTGTGATCATTTTGGAGGTGGGAGGATCCCACATTGTTTGTGGCGATGGGATGTGGGTCTCAGCAGTTCCTAGAGTACTGCTACTTGTTTTCCTTGTGTTCGTTGCCAGTAAACACAGCTGACTTACAAGCCGAGAGCACCGAGGAACAGTAGGAAAACACATTTGAAAGCGTTTGTACAGCCCGTTTGGCAATCCTTCTGCAGGTCGACTTTGATCAAGGGATTCTTGAGAGAAGGCAACAATCTTTTCTTCTTGTCCTGGGACATTAAACTCCGAGGTCAGACTCATCAGTCAAAAATGAGAAAAAGGAAAGGTCAACAAGCTTACTAGCAACGCCACTAACACACGCAACGTCACTCACACACGCAACCCCACTCACCCACGCAACGCAACTCACCCACGCAACCCCACTCATCCACGCAACCCCACTCATCCACGCAACCCCACTCATCCACGCAACGCCACTCATCCACGCAACGCCACTCATCCACGCAACGCCACTCATCCACGCAACGCCACTCATCCACGCAACGCCACTCATCCACGCAACGCCACTCATCCACGCACCGCCACTCATCCACGCACCGCCACTCATCCACGCACCGCCACTCATCCACGCAACGCCACTCATCAACGCAACGCCACTCACACATGCAACGCCACTCACACATGCAACGCCACTCACACATGCAACGCAACTCACACATGCAACGCCAGTCACACACACAACGCCACTCACACACGCAACGCCACTCATCCACGCAACGCAACTCATCCACGCAACGCCACTCACACATGCAACGCCACTCACACATGCAACGCCACTCACATGCAACGCCACTCACACATGCAACGCCACTCACACATGCAACGCCACTCACACATGCAACGCCACTCACACACGCAACGCCACTCACACACGCAACGCCACTCACACACGCAACGCCACTCACACACGCAACGCCACTCACACACGCAACACCACTCACACACGCAACGCCACTCACACACGCAACGCCACTCACACACGCAACGCCACTCACACACGCAACGCCACTCACACACGCAACGCCACTCACACACGCAACGCCACACACACGCAACGCCACTCACACACGCAACGCCACTCACAACCACGCAGTGCCACTTTTACCCACGCAAGCCCACTCTCACACACGCAACGCCACACTCACCCATGCAATGCCACTCACACACGCAACGCCACTCACCCACGCAACGCCACTCACCCACGCAACGCCACTCACCCACGCAACAACAATCACACATGCAACGCCACTCACCCAAAGGCACTCGCACCCACGCAGTGCCACTTTAACCCACACTGTGCAGTGCACAATAGGTCTCGCAGTAGAAAAGTTGGAGCTATTGGTTTTGTAAATGACAAAGCCCTTTATGTTTTTAAAATGAAAACAAAAATAAAAGGCATTGCTATTTGCAATTGTAATAGCTCCAACTTTCCTACTGCGAGACCTATTGGCAACGCCAGTGCTTGTTTTTTCTGTTATGTCTATCAATGCAGCCTATGAGCCAACAATGACTCCTTTTCCATTGCAGTTTGTTTTGTTCTATAAAGGGAGAATGGATAGTCTCTTTGCTTACCTGCGGTTTCTTTCTAAAATTAAGATTTGAAAGAGTTGAAAGCACATATATGTTTATTGAAACAAATGCAATGTATGGAAGCACTGTCTAGCCTTTTAGGTTAAGACTGCATTTTTTAGTTATGTAAAAATATATATATATATATATTTTTAATATACTACGGGGTCCCCGCACATGGATGGGAATATTCATTGCTTATGACTACTGAGGAGAATCCCCTAGAAGAGAATCAAATCATAAACAACCAGTTACTAATATAACTAAGAGAGTCAAGTCTAGCTAGACTTACAGCCTCATAAGACATAGGTTACCGAAGACCAAATACAGTTTTAGAACCTCTTTACTGGCAAATCTAAACACGTTTTTCTGTGTGCTTTCATATATAAGTTCAACGTTAAGAAAACAATTGAAAAATCAGTAGCAGAATGATGCAAAAAGTTCCCAATGTATTCAGGTCACTAGACGGAAACAAACCATAATTAGAATAAAATGCCTGTATGCTTTGTTGTTCGTGCTTGATACAACTCTTCCTCCCCCAGTCAGTTCCTGGCACACATCTCTGTTCTTTCTGTCAGTAACACCAAGGGTGTTAAAAGACGCCTCCACCGGCTACTAGTGAAACTCTGCATTAGGATAATCTGTCAGCCATTTCCAGTTTTTAAGAAGAAAGTACGCATAACACAAGCAAGAATGACAGAGGTGACAGTAAGATTCTGTCACTGCTCAATCTTCAAGCATGGAGGTGTAAGCTGTGCATATTCAGTTGAAGGATTAGGCCTTGCTGATGAAACAGGAGCTCCTCCCAAAGCGGAGGCCTGCTTGGAGGTCAGATGCTCATGCTCAGGAGCACCAGGTACCACACTCCTCTGGCCAAATCTGCAGCCACTGGGATGACATGGGCAAGAACATACCCGATTTTCTTCAGAATTCAAGAGAGGAATCCGTTGGTCCATTCCAGTTGCAATGTATCTCTAACAAGTGTTCTTGATACGCCAATGTGCAAAACTATTGACTCTTTGCATTGTCAATGGAAGGGAAAAGACGTAGCTAACTTTCCTCCTATGGGCAGAATAGGCCCTGTGCCACCTGACTGACATTCAGGGACTCTGCCAGGTGGTTGTTAATGAGAAAAATGCCCTGGTGCTGCAAGCACCTCCTAGCACAGGACTAGGACTCCACTTTGCCCTGTTTCTTGAAATACTACATGGCAGTGGTGTGTGTGAGAACCTGCGCCAGTCCTTTTTATTAACCACATGCGTGTGGGGGTTATTTTTGCGCTACGTGGCTTTTTTCCAAAAGCTGCGTTACATGACAAGCTCAGCTCGTCATCCGCACACGACCACTGTGGCTGATGACGAGCTGAGCTCGTCATCAGCATCGATGGGGTTAATGGATGGTAGGAAGGTCTTCAGGCCAAGAACAATGGCCCTTAGCTCTAGTGGGTTATCAGAGTTGGTCCTTCACTGGAGACCAGAGTCTACTGAGCTCCATCTCCCCAAGTGACACCCTTCCTTTCCCAACCCAATAGTGATGGGTTCATCACAACTGTCACCTCTGAGTGGGAAACGGAGAGCAGTCTGCCACAGGATAAATTGTGACCAGTCAGCCAACACCGAAAATCCTAATCCGTATACTCCTAGTCCAGAATGGTGTCAGAAAGGCAGTCTTGATGCTAGACCCACTGGAATTTCAGGTCCCACTGCAGGGCTTGGATATGTCACGTGGGGCAGTTGATGAGGATGCACTAGGCCAAAATGCCCCAGGGCCATCCTCACCTTGATCTAGGATCGAGACTGAATAATGGGTTTATAGCCTGACCTGAATTTGCAGGACCCTTTGCTGTGAAGAAAACAGCATGAACTCTAGCTTGTCCAGAATTGCCTTGGTGAAAGGAAGCCTCTGTGATGGAATCAGGTGGTACTTCAGCTCATTTATAGTAAATCCTACATTCAGCAGCCAGTCGATGTACAGGAACACAGGAGCTCCCAACTACCGCACTCACTTTTGTGAACACCTGCGAGGCAATGGTGAGGCCGTAGGGGAGAACAAACTGAAAATGCTACTGGTCCACCTTGAACCCAAGGCTAATATCTAAGGGACTGTAGGAGACTTATATGAAGTACCAAGCAGGCCCACAGACACAAACCAGTCTCCAGGGTACAGAGCAGATTGGATCCGAGACAATTGAGCATTTTGATTATGTCCTTCCACAGGAAGGCATTCTGGGGGCATCGAGGTCCAAGATAGGCATGGGGTTCCTATACTTTTTCAGGACGAGGAAATGGTGTGAGAACCAATCTAAGTAATTATAGGTTCAAATGTGTCAGCTTTTCCCCCAGCACACCATACATGCCAACATTTGAACACAAGAAAGAGGGAGATATGGGAAAAATAAACATCAGAAGACTGCATTTTCCACGTTGATGTATATTGAAGCAAAGGCAGTTTTATGTGGAAGACATCTAAAATAGAGCAATTTTGGCTTAAAAGGACCGGATCGCTATTTGTGGCATGCATTCTAAGCTTTTATATGAGTGACAGCAGCAAGAATAATTTTGAAAGGGACATGCTGGCCCCAATTTATCAGTGATCTCTTCGCTAATTTATTGTGGCCGCTTAAATGCCATGAGCGCATCTCAGTTCAGGGTCTCTGAATGTGACACGAGGTAAATGGTACAATCCTAAAGGAACAAAAAAGGAAAAGACATTTTCCTATAAAACGTCAGAGTAGGTTAGCTACAAGTCTTGATGTAAAAATTGTCTGGCACTGCATGGGCTAATGCCCACCTGTGCTGTATTATTGTGTCGACGTCTACACAGGTTTGGGAGCACTCCAATTGAAGACAAAATATACTTAATTGTCACTTAAGTTAAGAGTGAGAGCAGGGACATCAAGCATTGGCAGTATTATTTTCAAACAAAAGTGACCACACCACACATACTGGGTGCCACAAGGGGGCTAACACTCGCAACCCCCTTCAGTACATACCCAACTGGACTTAGAGTAATGAAGATTTCCAGACAGTCATTGGGCCATTACCTCTATGACGCATGTCATTATCCCAGTCATTTCGTTTTATTTGAGATCAACAAACGGGTGTTTGGCAAATTAGGAGGTAAATCTAAAATATGCAACACCAAGTTTAATGCATAAAAGAAACCAATCACCAGATATTATTTAAGCACTAAATCTCAACATTTCAGATTTGAGAACTCCAGTACTCAAATAGAACTGGGAGTGTCGCATTATTCACCCGGTAGTGTCACAAAAGTGTGGTTAGATGACCAACTGGCAGCCCTGCAGATCTCCTGAATAGATACTCCCGGCCCTACAGCACAAGATGCATCCATCTCTCTAGTTCATCTTCATTGAATTGGAAGTTGAACGGTTCCTTGTTGTCCTGCTAGCAGAATTATTGACTTTATCAATCTGCTCAAAGCCAATTTTGAAGCCTTCTTACCTTTTCCAGACTGACCAAATGTCACAAATAAATTACCTGATTTCCTGTTCTCTTGCATTGTAACCGGTCAATTTAAATCAAGAGAGCTCTTTTAGCATCCAAAGTACTCAACAGTTTTTCCTCAGTCGAAGGTGGTGATGGATCTAAATAAGGAAGAATTACCCTTTGTGCCATTAGAAAAGAAGAATTTACCCTTGGAAAGAGAGTAGAATGAGGTTTAAGAACTACACCATCATCCAGAAACTTGATGAAAGGAGAGTGACACATTAAAGTAGAAAACTCTCCAGTCCTGGGGCAGAAGTTACTGCAACAATGAATAATACCTTGTAAGAAGAGACTTTTAGATCTAGTCTCCAGAGGTTCAAAATGATGAAGCTGCAACGCTTTTAAGATAAAACAAAGACACCAAGCAAGGGAAATAGAGCACAGTAGGTTTGGCAACTGAAAAGCTTTCACAAAAGCCCAACCTCAACTGCAAACCATTGTCTCTTTAATGCAATGAGAGAGGTTAAGATGGAACACATCCACGAGGAATTGAAGAACAAAAGAAAGGGTTCAGGATGATTTTGCCCTGAGCACCGTTTGTGAAAAGGCGCCTAGTGTTTAGATTAGGATTTTAAGGCAGACGGCCTCTTTGAGTTTTGAATAGCTTCAATTGTGGAGGAGAACCTATACTTAATACCTTAAACCTTTAAACTTATAAACCAAGAGACTTAGTTTGAGAGAAAGAGATACAGATGAAGGTCTGAAAACAGAAGGAAAAAGTAAATACCCATGGAGGATAAACTGGCAGAAACTTTAAAGAGGAAATTGCGACCTTTGGGGCCAGTAAGAAACCCCTATGATCAACTACACTTTGGGACACTTTCGCCTCCCAAACTTTGGGAAAGTCATCAGAATTAGAGAAGGAAGTGAAAAGGCATGTGCCAGGCTTTTGTGCTATTTAATCAACAGAGTGTCAACTTCCCAAACTCCTTTTTCCAGTAACCTGGACCATTGTCCTTTGAGAGGAACAGATCCGAAAAAGGAGTTTCCAAATATCTTAAATCCATTTGAAAGATCTTTTGAGCAAGGAATGTTCCTGAGACAAAGGGAGCCTCCTGCTTAGAGTATCATCAAGCTTGTGGTCTGTCCCACTGAAGTGGCTCAACCAAATGGTCTTTGCCTAAAAACTCAATTGTGTTGCTACTAGCTTTAAAATCCTGAATTAAGTTCTCCCTTGATAGCTGAAACAGGAGACTGAAATTGTGTTGTCTGTCCTGACTAGACTATTCTTGTGAAGTATTGCCTTTTGAAAGTACTTCATTGCTCTGAATATTGCGGTTAGTTGACTCCAGTTCAATGATCTCTGGTACTCCAACGTAGACTGAATTGACAATGTGTTGTCCAGGGTTGCTACCTATGTGATGTAACTGGTGTCAGCACTACTGCAGTAACATGATTCATCACAAGTCCCTAGGTAAGACGTTCTGTCTTTACTCACCATTCCAAGTCTTTCCTGGTTCCTGGAGAAAGAGGAATCAGCTCGTCTACTAGAGAAAAGAACCCGTTGAGATGGCTCAAAAGTGGGCATAAATGAGGTCTTCTCAATTGAACTGTGTATAACAATACTGCCATACGAGCTTGGGTGTCTAATGATAATTTGGCTGGAGCTTCAACAACTTGAGAAGCAAAGTCTGAAGATGTAAGATCCGCTTCTTGATACAAAAACTCCCCAGATCAGTCCTGCATCCTGTGCCAATAAATATAAAGTCTTTGGAAGGATGTAGTTAGCATTTGGGAAAGTGTAGAAGTCCTAGCCGAATGATGGTTGTCCTGGTCTGATTACAAATAAAAAAGGTTCCTTTCTCTAATGGAGTAACCAGTCATCCAGATACGGAAAAACTGAGATTCCCTGATGGTCAAGACACGCTACTACTGGAGCCACCATTTTCACGAAGATCCTAGGGCTGACTTCAAGCTGAAGTGCTGGACTTTGAACTGCCAATGCTGATATTCCACACAAAAGCTCAGATATTTGTAGTGGGATCTTGAAATAGGAATATCAAGATATGCTTACATAAGGTGCAAAGTTATCTAGAATTGATTGGTAGGAATCAAAGGGATGATCCTCTGAATAGTCTCCATTTTGAAAAAAATCAAATCAAGTTTATTTATGCTTGGGGGGGCGCTAGCGTGCCCGCGGCAAGATGGCCGCACTGTAGTGCAGCTCTGCCAGCCGGATAATATAATCGAGAAATTATCAGCGGATCGGGTGGACATCAGGTGTAAAAAAAGAATGGCAAGCAACTAGGGAATATAGGACGACCACCCCCTTTGAGGAGGCTGAAGCGTGACGCCCAGCACACAACTTGTTGCAGGTCGGGACGCGTGGAACTGCAGCCTGCATGTCAGCAAGATGGCCGCACAGGGCCGATGTAGAAGTTGAAAGGCGGAAGGGCTTGCGGAGTGGCGCACAAACAAGAAACCCTGGCATACCAGCGCACAGGAGGCGACACTGAGGGTACACCTTGGTGCATCGGGTGGAGCAAGAACAGCGCAATCGGTTGGGAAAAGACATGGTGGCTGAGAACGGCGCAGGAGGTGTGTGGAGCCCATCCACCTCGTAACAAAAGTACAGAGGGGAAGGAGGTTGGGGGTGAACCACTGGTACAGAATACATAGCGCAGCAGTGGATGTGTGAACTGGGAGTGCCCCCTTCCCACAGAGCCATCAGCGCTGTGAATAATGTGGCATGGACACTGCAAATCAATGTAAAGTGGGCCTGATAGCAATAAAACTGTGCTGTTTGGAACGCTGGGGATTCCAAGGGCTTCCCCAAGACACATGAAGGATCTGAATACAACTAGAGGGCCTGGCTGGGGCTCAAGTGAACTTCCACGATGTTTGACTGAGGGTATTATCTGCTTGCATTGTGTGTTTCTAGGCGGAAAGGGCACCTCCGCGCAACCACAATTTTAAAACCGACACCACTATTGTGAAACATCAGAGTGAGAGCGTTGTAGGCTGGGATGATGAGTGTGAAGCCCGCTAACGCGGAAACTAGTGCGGGCACTTGGAACTGTATTGTAACCCCTATTTACGGAGAAGAGCCCAAGATGGGAAAAACAGATTAAGCTCTCATTTGAATCGCGCCGATTGTCCAGGCCAGCAGGCGCCCATCCCGGTACCGAACTAGAGCTGGGACAGCCACATACTGGAGTCCACCTTACAGGCCATGCAGCAAAGCCTCAAGGCCAAAGACGGCAAGATTGACACCTTGAAGCTTAGAATGGACAACACGGCTGCCAAGCTGGATAAGCAGGGCGAGCGTCTAACAGCGGCAGAGCAGCGCATGTCATCAATTGAAGATGAATCGCATACTACGGTGGGCAGGTGCTGCAATATGGAGAAAATACTAGAAATTATAAGGGTGAAAAACAAAGACTTGGAGGCGCGCTCTCGCTGCAATATTCTGTGCATAATGGGTGTTCCCGAGAGTAGGAACACAGGGCGTCTCAAGGACTATGTGGAGGGGATGCTTAAATATCTGTTTGGGTCTAATTGTTGGACATGCACATCGATCGATGGCGCCCAAACCGCCTCCAAGATCGCCACCACGACCTATTATTGAGAGAATTCTCAATTTTAGGGACCGGGACAAAGTGCTGCAGCTGGCAAATGAGCAGAACTCAACTTATCAGGTAAAAGCAGTGTACTCCTTTTCGGATTTTACCATCACGGTGCAAGTGGCTCGCAGGGAGTACACAGAGGTCAAGAAGAAGCTAGGCAAAATGGAGATCCAGTATGCAATACTCTACTCCGCCAGGCTGAGGATTACTGTGGAGGGCAAATATAATATGTTCCCACTTGTGGAAACAACATACCAGAATATGAATCAATAAGGTGTTTAGGTCTACATATTCATAGAAACCCAAGTGAAATTATTCCCAAAAACTATCGGAGAACAATAGTTACACTGCACTGGGCAAGTAGACAGATTCCTCTGTTTACCCATCTACATAGCTGGAATAATAATGAAGGAATTGTCGAAGATCCCCTGTTTTTACTCCAAATGGCTATTCGATTACCTCAGTTTATTTTTTTTATAACTAAAGGGGAACTACCGGTGCCACCACAAACTATATCAAGACAAAGACTGAATCCATGTGATGGCAAAGTTGGTCAACGATGCCACATTCCATAGCCAGAGTGCAGGACTTCTGGTACCCACGTCAAAATTTCTTGATCATTAAAAGTGAGACTCCCCCATTTTCTGCTAGGTCACACTTTGGTCATGTGCCCTACCATTTAGCTTTGAACAACCTTCCACACCCAACAGCAGCTGTATTACAGCATACCCAGATGCATTGTTTTGGCTGCTTTGCACCTCAAACCGGTAGGAGTTGACTCAGTTATTGCTCAAAAAGCATCCTATGCAATGTTGTTGATGACATAAGGCTAAAATCTTAATGTGCAAATGACAAACACGACAGGTTTTAACAGCCACTTACATGAAAATGGAAAAGGTGCCTTGGTTTCACCAGAATTTTATTAAAGGATTACTTTGGGTTTTGTAAAAAAAATTCCAAACCATACATAAAAGTCTTTAGACCGGCGAAGACAAAAATAAAAGGACATCCCAGCCCACCCCACAACAACATAAAATTATAGCATTTACAGAATATTTAGATTGGCTTGATCTTGAAGTGTAAGCCAATTAAACTGAAGACGAGACATTTGAGGTCCTGCACCAGGTAGTAAAATACTCGCAAGCCTTCTGGATCCCTAAAAAAGGACATACAAGACAATCATCAGTTTTTCAAGTATTACAATATGTTCAACAGAAAACGTTGGTAATAAAATAACTCAGCTATAGAGTAACCTCTTCCATAATTAGTGGTTCCCTACAGAAGTCAGTAGTAATAGTATGACAGTATGGGTACAGATACACATCTAAAGTAATATTGTGTTAAGAAAATAAAAAAAACACTCCAGTAAATATTTGTAACATGTATCTAACTGTACTCACCCCTAAGAGGAGCCGTAGTGCTAGATAAAGAGTGAGTTTTGTTTTTATTTTTTTTAAAGTATTGATTTTGAATAGTAGTATAACAAAGCACCACAAAAACTACTTCATCATGCTCCACCATCTTAGTAATAAAGAACATTGCGAGGTATAGTTCTTTATGCGGAAAAAAAACATAGTATTCACAACATTTGCCCCAAAATCTGTTGAATTTCGGAGGGCAACTCTGGGCGGTATAAATTGGTTCCACCCATTTGGCACACCAGCCCATGCCAGACCATCACAGCTTCAGACTGGGCAGTTTCCAAGCACATGCGTTTATCACGTTGAGCACTTAGGGATGCCAAGCCCACCAATATCCTGTTTCCTGTGGCCCTCCAAACTCATTTATTAGGCCCAATAGGCCATCTTTGGGGCCAACTCAGTCGGTCTAATAAGGATCGCCAACAGGGCGGAAGTGGTACCTTTCCAGAAGAATGATCGGAATAATGCGGCCACCCCGGTTGAACTACATGTTTGGAATTTGGAGCGGGAAGTTCAGTTTTCATTTTTGGGCTTATACCGTCTGATGGGTGCAGATATCCAGACTTCTGGTAGATGGGCAATACTGCTTCTTACTAATAAATGACACACCTATCTGAAATGTTTGCAGTATTTTAATTTGGTATACAAACATCAAAAGTTTATACTCTTTTGGCATTTTTGCTTAATATAATTATACGTAGCCTACAGTGTGTGCGCCGTGGCAGTTGATTGTGCCAACTGGTTAATTGTCAGTGTGCGGTATTTCTTAGAAAACAAAGTGAGTTTCTGGCAACTAGCCATGTTTTTTTTTAGCAATAACACCCTTTATTTTCATACATGTACCATTATCTGTTTATAGCAACACATCCTAGTTTTATGGAGTCGAGTCCTAAAAATGTTAATCTTAGAATGCTGCAAGTAACTTACTTTGATTGATTTACATCAATAAGGGAGCCAATTTTTGAGGTGGTGAAAGAAATGTGTTCATCTCCAATCACAATTTCGAGTTCCTGAAGAATGGGAAAAACACAAAGACCATCATAAATACATAACCACAAATTTTAATTTAGTCATTTTTGCATATTTCATCAAGACACATATAGCAACGTGTTTTAATAAAAGCCTTCAGTATATACTGCCAATCAAGTGTTTGTTCACTTGTGTTCTTGGATTTTTGAGTTGTGTGCATGCGAACAGTTATCATTTATGTATCATCAAGTAAAGTGTCTTGATTAGTTTTGAGCCTATTCAAATCTTCGACCCCATCACAGTTCAGAATTACATTTTTGCTTTCGTAACTGCTGAAAGTGGACAATTTACAGTTGTTTACATTTTGTTGCGTTACAAAAAATGACACCCTACAGCCTTTCCTGAACTGTAAAGTGAGAGGAGTCTATAAATACCAATCTCCATGTTTAAAAACATAAGCAGCAATTTGGTTTGAAGACATAGCCTGACATTTGACTACTGTTTCGAAACTCCACATGCTTCCGGTGTAGACGGTACAAAAGGGGGTGGTGATGGACGGAGCATCTGAATCAAACACTCACACCCAGTCAAAAGATCTGGGTTTAATCCATCACCGTTCTTTAACCCACTCCCTGGACCGGAAACAAGCTTCCGAGGACCGGTTTCCGGCATTCCAGCCGTCTTCTGCCCGGCTTGCTTGAATCCAGTGGCAAAGTGAGCAAGGGACTCTCGTCTGAGCATACCCTGCCACACTTATGGCGGTCAAAAGCGGTACAAAAGGGGGTAGTGATGGACGGAAGCTTGTTTCCGGTCCAGGGAAGACATGGCTTGGCAGTTCAGGCTGGACTGTTCCCATGAGGCACAGGGTCAGACTGAGTTACATATAGCCATGTCTGAACTGGGGTGGCAGAGTGGGCTAAAGAACGGTGATGGATTAAACCCAGATCTTTTGACTGGGTGTGAGTGTTTGATTGATTGATTCAGATGCTCCGTCTATCACCACCCCCTTTAGTACCGCTCAGGTGTAAAGAAGCCTTCAAGTAATGGTGGCAAACTCACTTATTTGCATCTCCCAGCAATCTTCCATTCGAACCAAGCCATTCTAATCACACATGCTGATTGCTTAACTGTTTGCTTTGATACTTCCTTGGGACTCTCCTTCCTTCTTTTAGTGCTTTTGGGGTCACTCATGGCCAGGTATTCCAACAATAGCTACTCTACCTTTAGCCAATTGTGTATCCCTTTAAACCCCACAATCTCTGAAGAATCAATCTAGCAAAACTTCATGCCTAAGTTTGGATAACCGTCCACACACATACATTTAGCACACAGGATACCTCTTGCTTTTTCTCTTAGATGCCCCTTTACAGCATGGTCACTACACAACATTTGTCTAGCTCGTTCCTGCTCACATGCATTAATGGGGGGAACGTGTTTTTCCTCCAAAAGCAGTGCTCACACTTAGGTGTGAAGCCCACAGTAGCATACGCCATACTGACATACCTTTTACACGATTCAGCATCTGTCATTTCCTAGACCTTGCTTAAGTCTTCTATCTCCACACCATAGAACTGCTAAGTTATTGCCATAATGTTGCTTTATCTATACTCGGTGCGCTTAGCATCCTTAACTTCAAATATAACGCCTTGCGTACCCTCTATCCGCATCCTCAGAAATCTGCAACTAGCGACAAAATCAGATAGCTAAGTGCCGTGATAAGAGGAATAGCCTCACAGACTCCTTCATTCATCAAAGAGAGGGTGTTTTATGGGCTCTATACTAAGACAGACATCATGATGGTTTTTCGGTTAAACATTTACTTTGATTGTACAATCTGTTGGTTACGTTTTCTATGAAGACTGTTCTCGACTGCACCCTTACATAATGACCTCGGAACTGAATATTTTTCCTTTATTTTAGGTTAGGCAAACATGGTTTGATCTTTTCCTAAACTGTACTTTACAAAATATAACCTCTACAGAGACGAAGTTATCTACCTCCAATGGAGAAACCCACAAATGCCATGCTAAGGTAAGGACGCACACACAATATCCTTCTTTACTCAATATAAACTACATAGAAAGATCTAATGCTAGAATTTCAAACGCTCAATATAAACTACATAGAAAGATCTAATGCTAGAATTTCAAACTTAATCAGCCTACTGGGATACTGCTAGAAGCGGGCACTATTCTTATTCTGATGGGTCCCAGGAGATTGACCTACATATGGAACTATTATCTCTTGATATCAACTGAGCAGTTCTCACATTCCTAGGAAATTTACTCCGTCATCACCAATTCAATATCTTAACTATCCCCCCACCTTGCTCCCAGTCATTAAAAACTCCTCAAGTCTCCATGCCCTCTCCTTGTCCCACTTCCTATGAATCAGACTTGTGTAATGATGTGATGTGCATGTGTACACATGCATTATGATGTAAGACAAGAATGATATGAGGGTGGTGTTCCAGGATGGATCGTTAGGGGTCTTAAAAATTAAATTAAACTCTGTTGTATGTGCGCAGGCTTCGCATGACACTGCAAGATGACAGTTTCTATGGGCTGTGCATTGTAATCGCTCTGCCTAGTGATTTATGCAACACACTGTTGCACACAGTTATATCTTTAAAACAGTGTTATGTAGCCTACACCCTTTGATTAAAAAGTTGAAAACTCATAAACAAGTATATCATTTGTAGGTGTCATTTTGAATGCTATTTACTTATTTATTGTAAAGAAAAAAATTATATTTAACACAGTAACAGTCATGACAACAGAAAGAGAAGTAACAGCCAATATGAATTCTGACATGCATGATGAGTAAAATGAGGCAGGAAAAATATTAAGTACTGTATTTGGGAGGGAGACTGCTGCCCTTTGATCTCTCAGAACAGCAAAATGTTGCTCAAAGGTGGGAGAAATAGACAAGAAGATTTGAACATTTTCTAAATGCAACGGGTAAAAATCATATTGATGAACAGGCAAAAGACTGGCTGCTCAATCTTGTGGGAGATGAAGTAGAAGATCTAATTATTACATTTCCTCAACAAGAGCGAAATACTTATAAGGGACACATGAAAAGATTAAATGATAAGTTGGATCCTCACAGAAACCTAGATATTAAAAGACAATTTTAACACGGCATGTCAAAAAGAGGATGAAACAATGGATGATTTTCTCACCAGATAAAATAAATTAATAACGTTTTGTGAATTCGACAAATTTAATAATGAAGCAGCCGTAAGGCTAAGCGTTATACAAGGTAGCAACTCAAAGAAGTTCAGAAAAAAACTCTTAGAGAAAAACATGATCTACAAGAAATTGTGTGCATGGCAAGAACCGAACTACGGGCTGAAAAACATGCCATGAATATGGAAGAAAGAAAGATAAAAACTTTAGTTCAAGTGAGACAAAATGTCACTAAAAGTAAACTGTGAAAAAAGAATGGAGAGACGGTACAGAGAAGAAAAGACTGCTACAGATGTGGATTTCAGTTTCCTCATCAAAAATTCTGTCTAGCTATGGGACAACAATGGAAAGAATGTGGGAGATACATCCATTTTGCAAGTGTTTGCTCATTTTAAGAAGAAAAAAAGGAAAACTGGACAAAGAAAGAAAATGGAAATAAACAATTCAATTCAGATGGAAAAAAAAGAAATGAAAACGTGAAACACAAGGGAAATGGAGGCAATTGAAAGACGAAGAATCTGAAGAAGATTTTGAACATAGTGAAAGGATATACATGATACAAGAAATAAATGAAGTTCAACAACTTAACATGATAAGAAAATAAGATATCAAAAAGACAACTTCAGTTGATTTGTTAGTAGGTTCTCAAAAAGTACCTTTAATTCTGGACAGTGGAGTAAGTGAGTTTGCGATAATGTTAAAACAGCCTCCTCTTAAACCATCAAATGTAAGCGCCCTATCTCCTGTTTAGGAAAGGCTGAGGAAAGTCTAAGACATCAGGAAATAAGTAGCAAAGAAGAAATAAATGTTTTGCAGGGAGAGGTTCCAGGACTATGCTTACTAAGTAACATAATTGCTCAGTTAATTGGGTTAGTAGCAGTAACCTGTAATATAACAACTGATCACCCTGTTCTCAGGAAATATCCAAAATTATTTGGTGGTCTACGGAAACTGAAAGATATAAATGAAACAAAGCCTGTAGTTCAAACTCATAGAAGGGGTCCAGTCCATTTGCAAGCGAAAGTTGAAAAGGAAATCAAGGCATTACTAGAAGACTACATAATTGAAGAAGCAACAGGTCGAACTCTGTGGGTATCTCCCATTGTAATCATTCCCAAAAAGGACACTGAAGATATCAGAATGTGTGTGGACATGAGTTCCAAACACTGCAATTGAAAGAGAGAGATATCCAGGCAGTCATCTAAATGATACGATTAGTAATATCAATGGTGCAGTTGTTTTTTCAAAACTTGATATACGTAAGGGATATCATCAGCTAGAGCTTGATAATCAATTAAGATACATTACAACATTCCACCCACCTGGGTCTTTTCAGTTATAAACGTTTGAATTTTTGTATACGTTCTGCTGCTGTAATTTTTCAAGAAATTAAAAAGGAGCATGATCAAGCTTTGGATGGTGTAAGTAAACTACTCCTTAAAGCTGGATTGACCCTCAATTTCAAGAAATGTGAATTAAATAAAAACCAAACATTCTATGGGCATATATTTTCTCATGAGGGAATGAAGCCGGATCCCAAGAAAATAGTTGCCCTAAATGCAATACAAAGACCCAAAGACAAATTTGAGATCATTTCTAGAAATGGCCAGTTATTGTGCGAGGTATGTTAACAATTTCACAACTTTAAGCTCGCGTCTCAGACTTGACCAGAAAGGGTCGGAGATTAGAGTGGAATGAAAGTTATGGAGAAGCATTCAAGAAAATAAAGTCACAAATTACCATGGCAGCAGACTTAAAGTACTTTTATCCAAATCTATGTACAGAATTGGTAGTGGATGCCAGCCTTGTAGGGCTAGGTGCTATTCTGGTACAACACAAACCTGGAGGAGAAACTCCAAGATAAGTCATTTCTCATGCCAGCAAAAGTCTTTCAGAGATAGAACAAAAATACTCTCAGCCTGAAAAAGAAAGTTTAGCGGTTGTATGGGTATGCAAACATTATTACCATGACTTCCTATATGGAAAGCCTTTTGTAATAGATCGCCAAGCTCTTATTTCCATTTTTGGGAACCCAAAGACAAGGATGCCTCCAAGAATAGAAAGATGGGGAATTAGATTAATGGATTATGATTGTAGAATCATTCATTAGCCTGTAAAAGAATATATTCCAGCAGATTTGTCTTGACATCCTTCTGTTTCAAAGGCAAGACAACAATTTGAGGCAGAAGAGTACATCTGTTTAATAACATCAGGAATACCTGGAGTCATTGCAGAAAAGGAACTGTTTGAAGCCACACATTTGGATGACACTATTTAAAAAGTCATGAAAATTATTTTTGAAAATAACTGTAGATTCATAAACGCTGCAACTCGCTGTAAGCCAAATGTGAAAAAGAATGACATTTTAGCCTTTAAGAACATAAAGTCAGAATTACCAGAAGCCTCTTCAGAAATATTACTTAGAAGAAACAAGATAATTGTTCCTGTCTGTTTACAAAGGAGAGTTATTGATTTAGCTCATGAAAGCCATAGAGGTATATCTCCCACTAAAAACTTATTAAGAGAAAAACTGTGGTTTCCAAGACTAGACCAGCAAGCGGTCATGCAGTGAGGTCACATATGTCAATGTACACCATGAGAAAGAGGAACAGAAGAACTTCACATTTCAGAATAACCGGATGGTGTATAGATTAATGTGGCAGGAGATTTTTATGGTCCTTTAGATTCTGGACACTATCTGCTAGCCATAGTAGATGAATATTCTTGATTGCCTATTGTTAAAATGGTATCTTCAACGTGGACATCAGTGGTACCAGTTATTCATGAAATTGTCTACGTGGGGAATACCTAATATACTGAAAACTGATAATGGTCTTCCGTTCAGTGGAAGTGAATTTAAAAAAATGTATGAATTATTTGGGTATTGTGCATCGGAGAGGGACTCCTACGTGGCCTCAAGCTAATGGAATTCTGGAAAGGTTAATGGCCACCATTAAGAAAGCTGTACAAAGAGCGAAACTAACAAGTGTCAATAAATCAAGCATTATGCCAAGTGTTAAGAGATTATAGAAACACTCCACATATGTCTACTGGAAAGTGTCCATCAAAATTAATGTTCGGGCAATCAAGGCATACTCGTTTGCCTCATTTACCAGCAAATCAGTCAGAAAGACATAATGAAGTACTAAAAAACAGATAAGGAAGCAAAAGAAAAAATGAAATACTATGCAGAAAGTAAAGGAAGATATCAAATTCTAGAATATCAAGTGGGCGATTTTGTTCTAGTTCTACAACAGTAAATAAAACTGTCACAAAGTAGACTTTATTCAATGCCTTTGGAGATAAAAATAATTAGTGGAACAGCACTAACAGCGGAAAATGATAGAAAGGCAATAAACAATAATAACTTCTTCAAAAAAGCAAATTTTTCGGTCCATAAAATGCACAACCAAACATGTTACAGGACAAAGAAACATTTGGGCAGAAAATCTGAAAGAATTCCAAAGAAACCTGTTTGTTTAATTGAACATTGTTGAAGTGTGGTTTTTTTTGGGAGGGGGACTTAATTATTTTTTTCCAAAAGGGGAGACGTTGTCGAACTGTAATGTTGTGATGTGCATGTGTACACATGCATTATGATGTACAAGAATGATATGAGGAAGGTGCTCCAGGATGGAAGGTAAGGGGTCTTTCAGGAGAATACAGTTTACTACGGTTAGAGACGAAGTATTAGGCAGATTATATATATATATAATTTGCCAATAAATAATTATTAACTTACCTGACGGCTGCAGTAAGTCATAACTTGCATCAGTCCATGACCCTGTATCCCCATGGTGCTATTCTTATATTTTATTAACTGTTATATGCAGGGAGTTGAAACCCCTCATCTTCTGCCGCAAAGGTCTTCAAGTGGCTTCTGAATTATCTGGTGTCTGTCAGCTGCACCATATAAAACAAAAATCAGTTCATGCACCAGGACATTAATCCGTTCTACTGACCTGCCGTCCTACTCTGTCAGGTGGTGGCCACAGGGCATCATCTTCCTTTGTAATTTCACTGTCATCAATAATTCGCTTTAGTTCTTCCATAACACTTTTATGTACATAGGCCTAAAAAGCAAAAGCAAACGTTAGCAATAAGTGCATATAAACACCCAAAGCATCATTACCCATGCACCCATTTTAGCAACCGGATAAAGTGCCTAAAGGTAGGGGCACAGGAATTATGAGAGTTTGCAGCTGTAGCCATCACTTAACTATAAATATGTCACCACATAATTCATCATCTGCCACATAATCTGCAGATTTTAATAACTTTTTCTTGTTTTTAACTCAAACAAACTACAAATGCAGCGACACATGTTGCAGTTCAATGGAAGGCCCTTTGCAAAGCTGGACTGGTCAACTTTCTGTTGCTTATTGCCATATTGGGGTGTTAAATTGGTACTAATTAGGTGTACCGAAAGCCCAGACAGTGTTACCACATTTAAAAAAGACAAAATCATGCCTACGGTCACAAAATGTGCTGTATTACGTCGCATGATTTGCCCTTTCTTGCAGCATAGTTTACTCATCCCTGCCGCATAACTTGGGAGTCTTCTGCCGCATAATTCCAGTGGCCTTGCCTATAGGGATTTAAATGTTTACTTGACAAGGAATGTTCTTTCAATATAGTTTTCATCTAGAGCACTGCTTGAGAAGAGACAAATAGAAAGTGAGGTACAAAGGAAATGATGGAAAAAAACTGATTTGCACAAATGTTTTGAGAAAGATAGAGGTGGGCCACAAATGAAAAAGGGGTACAAAAATATCAGAGCTGAGTCCCAGGAATCAGGACAACAGCCAGACTATTAAAAAGGGTTGGGAAATTAGAAGGGCATAGGTGTGGGACAGAAGCTAGTAACAGACTGTGCTATTAGGAATATTCTACAGAGATACATAGTGCATACATAAAGGAACTAGTGCACTTTGAAGAACAGTATCTCAAGGCTATAGCATGCTTCCAGGATAGGACTTAGGAGGGGAACAAGGAAAACTGCATTAGTCTGGTTTAAACGGACCGTTACTCAGGATTTTTTTAAATCTGAACATTTTCACCAGACCTGAAGGTCTAGTGACTTGAATAATCTATTCGCCATCACTGTAATGCGCATGACCCCTAAACTAGACTCAACTTGGGTGATTCTAGGCAAATATTATAATTTGAGTTGCTTTTTTCTTCATTATCACATACGAGAACACATTCAAATAGGTGAGTCCAACATGTCTACAGTACACATAGAACAAATTGTGTTTGATTTAATAGACTATACTTTTGCTCCATGCATAATAAAACATTAGCCCACTTGACCCCGGACTTGCCTCTTATTTTACTAATAGCAGTCATTAGTGCAGGGGCTGGAATATCTCTCAGTACATTGTTTAAAAACTCTCCCTTTTGATATATATATTACTCAAGCATAATGTGGTAGGAGTGTCATTTACAAACAAACATGTTTCAATGAAAGGGACCAACGTTCGCACCAATATGCAGTTTTACTGATAAAACTATATAGCGTACAAATGATAATGTGTGGAAATTGGGAATCAGCAAATATTTATCATTTGCACATCACCATGTACAGTATTACAATCTGGTTTGATCTTATTAAAATCTTTGTTTCCACACTTCAGAATTACAAAAAATTGCTTTCATAACTTACAAAGTATATTTTAAAATATTTGGGCAATTCATTTACCAGCAATTTAAATGAAGTGTGCTTAGCAACATTGTCAGACAGTTCACTTTACAATATCCTCTAACTTTGAAGTTGGCGAAAGAAAAGTAAACATCAATCTCCAATATAAAATGCCTTTAAATCTAGTCTTTAAAACTGATGCATAATATTTGTAAAAGACATGGAATGAAATTTGACTTCTGTCTTTGAATGCACAGCAAACGTGATCTCATTTAAAGGAATTCGTTTTGCTCATTCATTTTCTGGCTGAACAGAACACCTGTTCTTTGCCTCCTTGAGCTAGCGCACCAGACCAGGCCAGTAGGCCCTAAAAATAGCTCGCCATGATAAAATCTGGCTCGCCATAGCAGATGGGCGAGTAGATTTCACAAGGCCGACTACGGGTATCTGATATGGGAAAGATCAGGGTAAGGTGCACATTTGGTAAATTATACAACTACGAAGAGGTGCACATTTTTCATGCGCAGCTACTCCAGAACAGATTACACAGCAAAGACCATACATACATATCCCCATACTCCAGAGCTGCCATTCATTCAACAAACTACGTGCAACAGATATGAGGCAAGCCAAATACTATAATGAGGATTTAACATTATACCAGCCTAATGAAACCTTGTAAAGATAGGAACAGTCTACGTTCTGAAATATTTCTGCCTTGAACCATATGCGATTTTTCACTAAATAATATAGAGTTCAAAATCAATATGATTTTTTTAATTGAGCCCACTCATCGAGCACCATCTGACAGATACAAAACATATACTTGAACACTAGCCCCACGTCCAGATAAGGATTATCCAACTACGAGAGAGTGATTACTTTGATTAGACGGTGAACCTGCTCGTTATCGTTTATATTTTTACATGATACATTCTTTGACTATGTCAATTAGCATCGGAATCAATACTACGGTCATAAAATGATTCACATCTTTTCTAACTTTTCACAAACACAAACCAGTGAAGACAGAGCTGCAGATTACACCATCCCAAAGAACCACCAATCAAAACTAGGGAGGTTTCATACATACTGCAAAAGCATGTGGTCAAGCAGACAAAGTCTCACTTCCCTCATAAACCTCTAGCCTCTGAGCCCAGAAAAAGCTTGATGCTCAGTTGCCCAATCACTTGATTGCCTCATACATTCAAAATGTGGTTCTGACATGCAGCACTCTCAAAGTAATTCACCATATCACCGCTCATATACTCATCTTTGTTAGACGGACCGGGAGGGTCGGCCGAGATTACGGGGAGAGGTCTCCAGGGAGAGCCGTCTCCAACGACTGTACAGATAAGTAACTTCCCCCCCACAGACGGACACCACACAAGATTGAAGGTTAACGAGACTTTATATGCACTTCTTAGGTTACGTTGATATAATACAAGGAGGTCTGGACTCAGGGGTCCCCTCGGTTCTGATCTCTGGTTGAGGAAAAGGGTAGCGGGACAGTCTTAGTTACCAATGAGTTCAATAGCTCTCAATCCTCGAGCTCGGCGTGGTTGCTGGTCGGGCCGTGGAGGAGCCAAGCAGGTCCCGAGATGGATGAAGGATGGTCGACGGGCCGTGGAGAAGCCAAGCAGGTCCCGATGCAGATGACAGTTACAACGGTCCGCGGCCTCGCCAGCAGATCCGGACGACGGTGAAGGATGAAGGTTACGACGGCTGTGGCAGCGCCAACAGGCAGGATGATGGTGCACAGGACAGAGCTACGGCAGCGCCAGTAGTTCGTCCAGGATGAGTTCTTCTTTCGTCTCTCGACTCCAAGATACAACTGCCTTCCTGCTCTGGAGCTGCCCCAGTTATAGGGCTGGCGTGCTTTGATGTCCGGACCCTCGCACTTGGAGGTCGGGAGGTCCGGGATGAGGGAGTCCAGACACCCAGCAGGGGGGTGGAGCCAGCGCCCGGGGAGGCGATGGGCGAGCGGCACTGGCCGGGGGAGAACCATCGACACCTCTTTCTCCCATTGACCTGCCAAGTAGCTCGCTCACCTCCTGGGTGGAGGGTGGTGCCGGAATGTCTGAGGCCGGGCTAGGCCCAGGGTTGAGGTCGATCGGGGGCCAGGCGGCCTCGTGGCGAAGTGTCCAAGATGGCGGCCCAGGCTGGGCGCATGGGTCGGCCGTGGATCGGACCCACGAGGTTATCATGCTCGAGGGCAGGTGTCCCTGAGGGGACGTAGGACGTACAATGGTGGTGTGTGGCAGGTGTCCCTGAGGGGACGTAGGACGTACAATGGTGGGGTGTGGTGCTTGCGTGACTGGCTCGGGCCTGGTCGAGCCGGGGGAGAGCGGCCCGTCATGTGGCCTGTCCAACATGCGTCCCCCCCAGCTGAAGGCGGGGAGAGTTACCCATCCTCTTGGGGACTCTCTTCGTCGAGGCGGAAAAACCGGGACAGGCCATCCGCGTTGGCGTGGTCGGACCCAGGCCGGTGTTCAACGGTGAAGTCCATACCTTGCAAGGAGATGGACCAGCGTAGCAGTTTTGGGTTTTCCCCCCGCATATGCATCAACCACTGCAGGGGTCGGTGGTCAGTCTGCACCCGAAAGTGGGTGCCAAAAAGGTAGGGTCGGAGCTTCTTGAGGGCCCATACCACAGCGAAGGCTTCCCTCTCTATGGTGCTCCAGCGTTGTTCCCGTGGTAGGAGTCTCCGGCTGATGAAGGCCACCGGTTGATCCAGGCCTTCGGTGTTCACTTGGGACAGGACCGCCCCAATGCCCTGGTCGGAGGCGTCCGTCTGGACGACGAACTCCCGGCTGTAGTCTGGGGCCTGGAGCACAGGAGCGGAACACATGGCGGCTTTTAGTTGTTCGAATGCCGCTTGACACTCTGGGGTCCAGTTCACCTTCTTGGGCTGATTTTTTGACGTGAGTTCGGTGAGAGGCCCCACGATGGTACCATAGTCTTTCACGAACCTTCGGTAGTAGCCCGTGAGGCCCAGGAAGGCTCGCACCTCAGTTTGAGTGATAGGGGGTTGCCAGTTCTGGATGGCGGCAATTTTCAGCTGTAGAGGGGCCACTAGGCCGCTTCCCACCTGGTGTCCGAGGTAGGTCACCGACCCTTGTCCAATTTGACATTTGCTGGCCTTGATCGTGAGGCCAGCTCGCTGAAGGGCTTGCAGCACTGCTTGGAGGTGGTGGAGGTGCTCGGTCCAATGGTGGCTGTACACAGCGATGTCGTCCAGGTAGGCGGCGCTGAACTCTTCGAGCCCCGCCAGGACCTGATTGACGAGCCGTTGGAAAGTCGCTGGGGCATTTTTCATGCCGAAGGGCATGACCGTGAAATGATAGTGGCCATCGGGGGTGGAGAAGGCAGAACGTTCTTGTGCTCGGGGTGTGAGGCCGATCTGCCAATAGCCTGCCGTTAGGTCGAAGATGCTGAGGTAGCGGGCAGCGCCCATTCGGTCGACCAGTTCATCTGCCCGGGGGATGGGGTGTGCGTCCGTTCTGGTGACTTCATTCAGGCCCCGGTAGTCGACACAGAACCGGAGTTCGGGTGTGGTTCCGGGGGCGGCTGCTTTGGGGACCAGTACGACCGGGCTGGCCCATGGACTGTCTGATGGCTCGATGACCCCGAGCGTGAGCATCTTAGCTACTTCCGCCTGGATGCAGGCCCGTACCCGATCAGGTACGCGGTAGGCCCGGTGGCGGATAGGAGGGCTGTCTCCGGTGTCCACATCGTGCACACACCAGGAAGTGACACCTGGGGTGAGGGAGAACAGACTGGCAAATCGTGATAGGAGGGCTTGGCACTCTTGGCGTTGTTCCTGGGTGAGGGTCTCCGAGAGTCGGACCCCATCCACGGAGCCGTCCTGCTCCTGGGTCCGCAAGAGGTCAGGGAGAGGCTCGGAGTCGTCTTCAACCCCATTGTCTGTGGCCATCAAGAGGCTGAGTTCTGTTCGTGCAAAGTGGGGTTTCAGTCTGTTGGTGTGGAGGACTCGGAGCGGATTCCGGGCGGACTCCATGTCGATCAGATAGGTGGCAGGACCCTTGCGCTCGATTACCTTGAAGGGTCCCGTCCATTTGTCTTGGAGAGCGCACGGTTCTGTGGGGGACATTACCCAGACCTGTTGCCCCGGCTCGAATTCAATAGAGGAGGCGTTCTGGTCATACCATTTCTTCATGTCCTCTTGACTGGCCTCTAGGTTGGCTTTTGCTAGGTCTCTGAACCGCTGGGACTGGTTGCGGAGGGTGAGGAGGTACCGGAAGACATCAGGAGGACTCTTGGCCGGAGGCATCTCCCAGCCTTCCTTGATCAGGCTGAGTGGCCCCCGTACTGGGTGCCCATAGAGCAACTCGAATGGGCTGAAGCCTAGGGACTTCTGTGGGACCTCCCGGTAGGCGAAGAGGAGGCACGGCAGCAGCACGTCCCACTGGCGACGGAGGGGTTCTTCCAATCCCCCGATCATCCCTTTTAGTGTGCGATTGAACCGCTCAACAAGTCCGTTTCCTTGGGGGTGATAGGGGGTCGTGAAGCGGTAGGTGACCCCACACTGTTGCCAGAGGGACCTCATATATTTGGAAATAAAGTTCGTGCCTCTGTCGCTGACGACTTCTCGGGGGAACCCCACACGGGAGAAGATCCCCATCAGGGCCCTGCCGACCACTGGGGCTGTCACGGTCCGGAGAGGAATAGCCTCAGGGTAGCGGGTGGCGTGGTCCACTAGTACTAGGATGAAGCGATGGCCTTGTCTTGTACGCGGGTCTAGGGGTCCCACAATGTCTATCCCGACCCTCTCAAATGGGGTCGTGACTACGGGAAAGGGTTGCAGGGGGGCCTTTAATTTGCGGCCGCTCTTCCCACTAGCTTGGCACGTGGGGCAAGATCGGCAATGCTGGTGCACATCGTTTCTCATTTTTGGCCAGAAGAAGTGGGTCACTAGGCGGCTGTAGGTCTTGTCTTGTCCCAGGTGCCCTGCCAGGGGGACATCGTGGGCCAGATTTAGCAGGAAGTCTCTAAAGCGGAGGGGCACCACTAGCACTCGGTTGGCCCCCAGCTCGGCGATTCGTTGCTCGCTGTACAATAGGTCATTGTCCCAGTAGACCCAATGAGTTCCGGAGGTATCCCCTGCGCTTTGGGCGAGCGCTTGTTGTCGGAGTCCCTCAAGGGAGGGACAGGTCTTCTGCTCCTGACGAAATTGTTCTTGTGTGGGTCCCCCCTCTTGAGCCCACTGGTCAAGAGTAGCAAGGTCGGAAGGTTGAGCAAGTTCGAGGGGGATGGCCTGGTCGGGGGTCTCGGCGGGGGCGACCGGAGGCGGAGGCGCCGGCCATTCTGGTTCTTCTGGGTGATGGTTGGCACGGGCGGCCATGGACCGGGTGGTGACGCACGCCCAGTCTGGGACGCCCAACATCCCCAAGTGTTCTTTTCGCTCCACGGCTGCCCACGGGGAGCTTTCCAGGTCATTTCCGAGGAGGCAGTCCACGGGGGCGTCGTCTCGGACCGTTACTTTCAACATGCCGGAGACCCCTCCCCACTCAAAGGGGACGCAGGCCATCCGACACAGACTCTCCGAGTTGTCGGCTGATCGCACAGGGCAGAGAATGTTCGGTAGATATTGTTCTGGGGTCACCAGATGACAGCGGACGGCTGTCACACTGGCCCCGGTGTCTCGAAGGGCTTCGGCCCGTTGTCCATTGATGCTCACCCATTGGCTGTACTTCTGGGTGTTAGCGGGTAGGGGGACCCGCGGGACCATGTCTCTTCCCCCTAAGCACGCGAGAGTCATGGCGGCTGGCTCCCACTCTTGATACTCTTGCTCGTCTGTTTCTTGTTCCTCGGAGATCTGTTCTTCCCCTAGTGCCGCGGCGGCCACCTGGCGAGGTCTTGGGCTCTGATACTGCGGGCAGCTTGGGTCATTTGCATAGTGGCCGACTCGTTGGCATCGGTGACATGTAACATTGGCTCTGTATCCCGGGCGCGCCGGGGTGCTGCCCCGGTTGGCCGGGGGGGTGGTGCTGGTAGTGGGGGCGGCCGGAGTGTTGTCTCTTCCTCGTCCTTGGCCCCCTCCTCCTCCTCTGGATCGGTGGTGACCATTGTTGTTCCTGTTCTGCTCGTAGGACCCATTCCGGCCCACTCGGGTGATCTCCCACCGGTCAGCTTCGGCTGCGAGCTGCCGGGGATCGGTTAACTTGCTGTCGAGGAGGTGTTGGCGTAGTTCAATGAAGCAGTTGTTGGACAGATGCTCCCATACCATCAGATTGAACAACTGCTCGTAGGTCGTGACGTTGTTCCCTCTGATCCAGCCTTCGAAGGCTCGGCTAAAGTACGTTACATAGTCCACCCAAGTTGTACCTGGAATGCGTGTGCAGTCTCGGAACCTCTGACGGTACATCTCGGGCGTGAGGCCATAGCGAGTGAGGAGGGCCGCTTTCATATGGTCGTAGGAGGTCATCTGGTGGTCTGGGAGCTGTAACAGAGTATCGCGGCCCTCATTGAGGAATTTGCCCCATAGGCCGGCTCCCCAGTCGGCTCTATCGATCCGGTGCGCAGTCATCGCGATTTCATATGCCTTAAACCATTGCTGGATGTCGTCTTCTCGAAAATATTCTCGGACCACATCCTTGGGGATGTGCACTTTTTTGTCCGTGGTCCCGGGGGTGGACGGTCTGTCGGGCACCCCTAACTCTTTATTCTGTTTGCGCAGGTTGATCTCGGCTAGGTTCCGCTCGTGCTCGTACGTTAGTCTTTTTTCCTCGAGCTCCCTTTGCCTCTGTTTCTCCTCTCTTTCTTCTCGGAGGCGAAGGTGCTCTAAGTTTATTTTTTGCTCGGCCAATTTGAGTTCTATGTCCATCTTGAGTCGGGCCATTTCAAGTTCGTGTAGTCGGGCTTTTTCTCTTTCTTGGATCTCGTCTTGTGAGAGACCCGTTCTTTGCTCTCCAGGGGCCGTGTTGGTCTTTTTCGCGGTGCTTTGCTCCGGGGCTTCGACATCCCCGGTCTCTGCCCAAGATTCTAGGGCATGCTTAAAATCGTCCTTGGTACTTAGTCCGGTGGTAGCGATACCTAGTTCGATGCAGAACTGCTTTAGTTCACGATGGCTGTATTCTTCTAGTTTTTCCATTTGGAACTTCTCAGTTGATCCGCTCTCTTTAGTCGACATTGTTGTTCGTTGTGGGGTGAGCTACTCTCTGTACGTTATGCGGTGATTCGGATCGCGCCGCTGGCCACCAATGTTAGACGGACCGGGAGGGTCGGCCGAGATTACGGGGAGAGGTCTCCAGGGAGAGCCGTCTCCAACGACTGTACAGATAAGTAACTTCCCCCCCACAGACGGACACCACACAAGATTGAAGGTTAACGAGACTTTATATGCACTTCTTAGGTTACGTTGATATAATACAAGGAGGTCTGGACTCAGGGGTCCCCTCGGTTCTGATCTCTGGTTGAGGAAAAGGGTAGCGGGACAGTCTTAGTTACCAATGAGTTCAATAGCTCTCAATCCTCGAGCTCGGCGTGGTTGCTGGTCGGGCCGTGGAGGAGCCAAGCAGGTCCCGAGATGGATGAAGGATGGTCGACGGGCCGTGGAGAAGCCAAGCAGGTCCCGATGCAGATGACAGTTACAACGGTCCGCGGCCTCGCCAGCAGATCCGGACGACGGTGAAGGATGAAGGTTACGACGGCTGTGGCAGCGCCAACAGGCAGGATGATGGTGCACAGGACAGAGCTACGGCAGCGCCAGTAGTTCGTCCAGGATGAGTTCTTCTTTCGTCTCTCGACTCCAAGATACAACTGCCTTCCTGCTCTGGAGCTGCCCCAGTTATAGGGCTGGCGTGCTTTGATGTCCGGACCCTCGCACTTGGAGGTCGGGAGGTCCGGGATGAGGGAGTCCAGACACCCAGCAGGGGGGTGGAGCCAGCGCCCGGGGAGGCGATGGGCGAGCGGCACTGGCCGGGGGAGAACCATCGACACCTCTTTCTCCCATTGACCTGCCAAGTAGCTCGCTCACCTCCTGGGTGGAGGGTGGTGCCGGAATGTCTGAGGCCGGGCTAGGCCCAGGGTTGAGGTCGATCGGGGGCCAGGCGGCCTCGTGGCGAAGTGTCCAAGATGGCGGCCCAGGCTGGGCGCATGGGTCGGCCGTGGATCGGACCCACGAGGTTATCATGCTCGAGGGCAGGTGTCCCTGAGGGGACGTAGGACGTACAATGGTGGTGTGTGGCAGGTGTCCCTGAGGGGACGTAGGACGTACAATGGTGGGGTGTGGTGCTTGCGTGACTGGCTCGGGCCTGGTCGAGCCGGGGGAGAGCGGCCCGTCATGTGGCCTGTCCAACAATCTTGCTTCACTATTTTTCTTTGCATGCCTTCATTTATCAGCTAAAAAACAACCACCACCAGAACAATCTTCAACACAGAAGCCAGGCTGTACAAAAACATAGGGGAAAAAAACCTTCTCTTGTGGCACTCAATAAGTACCTCCTCCAACTCATTCTTTCTAGCGACAGCAAAACAATGCCCATCTTGAATACTCTGAAGTCTTCTCCCCCTCCATCTAGACATTTCCAGGATGTTGTTCTTATAATGCACTATTTGTTGCTGCCCATAAAGCTTTTATTTCCTCTTGCTCTATTTACACCACACATCCAAGGCACTGTTGGAGTGTTGTAAAGTGCTTCACAGTCAAGTGGCCTAGGTCAATGCTATGTAAATAGGTGTGATAAAAATGGTTAATATCATACAATACCTCTTTTCTGATCATGACATCGTTTTTGTAATTGCTGTTGTTGGCATATCTTAATTTACCTGTTGAAACAAAAATACACACAAATGAAAAGTCACATATGCGTAGTCTTGGTCATCCGTTGTTCAAATTTTACAATCCACATGCCAATCAAACGGGAAAAATGGTCAGACTACTTAGGATTAATATGGTGCGACAGATCTGGCTTCTGCACTGCTTCTATTTAAAGGTTATGTGTTATGGTGCCTTCACACTTAAGGGAATAAGTTATTTTTTTCTTTTAAAATGGGGGTAGTTCGGAGCATATAAATAGTTAAACTTCCGTTTTAAAATTCAACACCAAACTATTTAATTGTGGTTCCTTCTCTGCCACAAGGACGACCCTTTATAATAATGCCGAATGTTTGACAAACATGTTTCTTTGGCCACAAACTCAGGCATTTGCGAACATTCGTTGCTACATTTTTCAGAACATGGCAAAGATTTCTTTAAAGTCTAGATTTATGCACGTTCCACGCCTAGACCTATTATGTTTTTTTGTTTTTACCGCCAGAGTCCTGTATACCTGAAACCAAATACTTGAATAGTTTATCAGCAAGATGAATAACAGTGGTGGTGCAGTTTTCACTTACTTCAGAAGCATACATGCCACTTTTATAATCGCTTTTTAAGCTTCACGCTGCATCCAAATAGGTCAACCAAGGGACAATAGATCCTTAGACCAACCAATGCTGCTCAAATGACTTCTCCGAAAGCACGAAAACAAAGGCAGCAAGATGGTGCAATATACACAAACCGGTATGTGTCTAATATGGTAAGCAAGCATTGGCAAATGCAACAGAGCAGCCTTATTACTAATATGCTTCCTTACAGACCGCTTGTGTGTGTGTGCCGGCTGACAGGACGAGAAGGATTTAACGGTTGGATGAGTGGGTAAGTGGGCGAATGAAGGAGGCTTACATGGACGGCTAGAATAGGTGAGTAAATAGATGGAAGACAACAGGCGAGTGCATAATAAATGAAGGGTGTGTAAGAAAGACAAGAGTAACAGAGCAATAGGAGGACGGCAGGACCAAGAGAGGGCGGAGCAGTGTGGGAGTGTAGAGGCAGTGATTAAGCGCGGGTGGCTAGTTTAATAGGTGAGATGATCAATTAAAAAAGAAAGGGTCAAGTGGCTTTGGTGGGAGGTTGATGGGGACAGAATAAGACTGAGGTGCGTACATGAATGCAACGTTAAATTGAGCATGGATTTTTGTATTTGTCTTAGCCATGTAATAAGTAACAAAGTGCGGTGTTATAATTGCATTAGGACATGTGTGCGTTTACGTCTATTCATGAATAGATGAAATGCATAATGCATTGTTCAGCAGTGGAATTTGAGCCGTACATTATGAAGCATTGAAATAACGGCGATAGTATCTCAGCCACAGGTGCATTTCACATCTGGCTCTGGGTCACACTGACAGAAGAATTGCAGGTGCTTTTAGCCATTGTTTAAGGACACCTTCCAATCAGAATTCCATAAAAAATTAAAATAAACTTTATGTTGCATACGTATAACTGGTGAGTACACAAAAGAAAAGCAGGACCGAAGGGAGTGTAAGACTTGGAAGTGGGTGACCTAAGAAAAAGTGCGTTCGAATTAAGCACTGTGCATGTTGCAACATGTTCTCTCCAAAACCGTTGCTCTGATATTGTTTGGTCTAAAAAATAATTTAATTTACGACCCAAAAGAACTGGGAAACAACTGCTTGAACTAAAAAGTAGTGTGTGGAAATGCACTATTTAGAAAAGGTCAGGAATAATACTAGCAGAGGCTTTTTTACAAGGCAAGAATCTGAAAAGTATTTCATGTGAGGGGATGCTGCAGAAAGGGTTCGAGTTCCACTGGGCAGGAAGGCGATGTTGAGGGTGAAAAGATGCGGATAGCAGTGCCAGGTCCTCCAGTGATAAGGATGCTTTATGCAAGCCCCTTCCTAAGCCCTTAACATTTCACCATTCTTGCCCTCCAGGACTGTCGCCAGTGACCCACTGTGTGTTGTTCTTCTTACGTAGCATATTACAGTTAATTTTTTCACAAAAATTTATTAAAAGCTTGCCTGACGAAAGTTATCCAAAATGAAAGGTATCTGTATGTAGGATGGAGGCTACCAGAGAACAAATCTAGATCTTCTGTAAGAACTTGAAGATCACCCAAACAAGGTGCTGGGGTCAGAGACACTGCTAAGTAGGCCTTATTACCCATAAGGTAGGGTGCACAGTATTTAAAAGTAGAACATGTAAAAGCATCATATTAAACTTGTTCGTACAGTAAAAAGGTCCGTGAAACTTTTTATTGTATCAGGGTTGGTTGTTCAGGTTGTTCCATAGAAAAGCATAAAGGGATTCAAAATGTCATTAAATAATGTTATCTCTAGCTAGGAAGCTACTTTTAGAAAGTTACCTTTAACTCGCGCCTAACATCTCTGGAGGCTCATACATAAGCTACAACAGACAACCAGGAACTTCATAGCCCCCATGAAAACTTGCTCCCACTGCTTGGAAGAAGGCATTGAGCATAGTGGGGTATTCTGTTGTGGCAGGATGACCATCTAGGCTATACTCAGGAACTTAATTGACTTTAAAAAGGTCTACGATAGCACAGGCAAATGCAAGCAGGGCCTTCTTTGTTCCCCCAGTCAGACACCAATCCTAGTGGGAGGGGGATCTGCCTAAAAAACTGGTTTGAAGTCATCACAAAGGTGAGGTTGCTCATTTCCCTGGTAGCACCTCTGTCTTTGGTAGGCACACAGGCTCTTCAAAAGGTGACAGGAGTTTCACTGTCTTGCAATTAGGCACACAGGAACTACGGCACACGTGGGCTGTGTTACCCCGTGGACATTTCTCATATTGGTTAGAAGGTGCCAGGAGTCATCAGCACCCACAAGCTAGTGCCAGGAATAGATGTGCTCCCACCTCAAAACACTACTAGATCTGCAAAAGTGAAAGAGGGACTGTACCTGCTGTTGCTACCTGTGAAGAGGCCTGAAAGTCTACATCTCCTCCAACTTGTACCCAGAAAAAAGTAGTAGACTCCAATGGTCCGTTGGCTGATCTCCTGTTAATCAAGAGGGACACAAGAAGCTGTTAAAGCCCCTTTCCTGAAGAATCCAGCTGACCAGTTCCAACGGGACCTACCGTGGACCCTGCGGAGAGTTTCTGCTGGCTTGAGCGGGTCTCGACACCCAGGTGCGGTTTTGAGGTCCTGGGACTCTTGGTTGTGTAAATGCGTACACCTCCAAATATCCTGCAAAATCTGGGACTTAGAAACATTTTGGACCCAAAGACCTCTGGAGGATCCGGACAAACCTGCCAGGTAAATCCAACGAAGGTGTTCTGCAGCTGGACCCAAGATCCAGGCTGCTTCCACTTGGAGCTTTTCTGCAGCAACAAATCAGTTTCAGCGTAGCATTATGGAAAGAGCATCTGGCCCCATGGAGCCATGTTGAATTTTAGCTTGCAGCCAAGCCCTGCTTAAGGAATCCAAGCTCCAAAAGAGTTATCAAGTTCAAACGTAGAAATCTTCACCAGATGGAGGTGCCACAATTATCTAGCTGGCAAGGGATCTTTCGTGGGCAAACATTATGAATCTCTCCCACTGAGTTTTCCTGCCAAAAGTCAACAGCTTCACCAGGTCCTCATTCAACAGCCACCGAGCTTTGTAGAGCCCTTCTCATCCACAGCCTGCTGCCTTGCCCTGCCATATTAAGTACGTAATAAAAAAGTGCAGGTCTTGCATTCAAAAAGTGCAGTTCTTGCCTTTTAAGTCAGACTTGTGGAGACATGAAGAAGAATTGTATACATCAGATCCGTTTCAAACTTTTTAGAACCACATTTTATAAAAAACCTTCGTTCCCACCTACCTTTAATGACCATGAGGGGTGATTTTCAAATGTGCCTAAAGCATCGCGTGGTAGAACATTGCAAATTTTCTATTGAAGAGGCCACAAATTTTGCACAGACATACAATTTTACTGGTAAAACTGTATAGCACACAAATGTGTGGAAATTGGGTTTCTGTAAATATTTAACATTTGTCACCAAGGAAAGTGACATTGCCACTTGATAGTTTTGCAAAGTAAAAGCAATTCTGCGTCGCCCAGCCAGTGGGAGCTCTAAGTGCTATTTTCTTTCATTAACTCACAGTAATAGCCCCTGTGTCTCCGGCGCGGCTTTCTAAACTATTTTAAACATTTCATTCTTTAATAGAGGCTGCATATCTTGGAATTTTACTTTTTTTTTTAACCATATACTGTTTAATCAGTAATCCTCCATACCAAGCAGCGTCACTGGTGTGGCTGTCTGTATAGAATACCTTTTCCCGAAGACAGCGTGGCGCTGTGCTGTACTGTGCGCGTGCCTCAGCGCGTCACAGCGGTGTCTGGAGGAACGATTGGGAAAGGCGGCTTGCGGCTGCTGCTTCCTTAGTTTTTGTGACTGAACTTTCCACACCCTCCTCCTTCAGGAGATATGCTGAACCAAGATGTCCTGGGAAAAGCTGCCTACATGACAGGTTCTGACCTTACAGTGGGCGGTAAATAAAGACAGCAAGACGCATTTGGTAGACTGTTGCAGTGAGTGGATAGATAAGATAGTGACTGAATGTTTTCGCTTCGATGGCTATATCAATGTACACACTACTACATGCCTTCAGCAGCAAAATTCAGCACCTTAATTCTCCGCCTCTGAGCTGTACAGCAACCCCGTCCCAAATGCCTTCCACTCCTGCCCGCTGATCTTGAGGAAGTCACAAACTGGGGGCTGCTTCTAAACTGCATCATTCAGAGTCGAGGGAGGGACTGTAGCCGTTACAAAAATATAGTGAACGCAGCGGAAACATATGGGGTGTGGTAGCTTTTGTTTCAGGGACTGTTGTAGTCATCGCCAGTTTGCATGACATTGCATCGAATTCCGTGAGACTTTGTTTAGAAAAAAAACGGAATTGTTTACTTCTAATACCAGAACTGGTCGGTCTGCTGGCACCCTCCTCTTCTTTTCGCTCTGAGTAGTAAAATACTAATAGCAGAGGGACAGCAAAACCCCAATAAAAGATGCAAGGTTTACATGGCTGGGACGTGTACAGGAAGCTTCCCACCCTGGTGTCAAGCAAGCATACTTTTTGTGATTTACCACAGCTTTCAAGTTTCCGGGTCCATGCGCGAGGAGCTTATCTACCCCACTCCAATCTAACGCACTCTACCCCAGTTTACCCCACTCCACACATGCCAACATTCCAGAAGAGCTAAGTGGGAGATTTAAAAAAAAGAAAAACAGAAATCTGGAGAATGGGGCCTTGAATCTGGTTACTGTCATGTATGGGCTTTGGAAGTGTGCTGCTGCAGGATCGGACATTTGAAACCCCAAAGTCACTTCCTCAAGATCAGAGGGCCGGAGTGGACGGCATTTGGGGCGGGGATTGCTGTACAGCTCAGAGGCGGAGCAGGGAGGGTGGAGAATTACCACCACACCCCTCTCAGGCTGTGAACATAGCGGGTTAGATACAGAACACAGCCATTACAGGGACCTTCTCGAACAAGCATTGGCATAGCCAATAGGTCTCGCTTTTGGGACCTTTTAAGTATTTAGGTATGCAGCACAATATCCTTAGTGCAACAACACCAACTGTTGCATGGCTAAACGCTTATAAGGTCCCAAAGACGAGACCTATTGGCTATACCAATGCTTGTTGTGTATTGCTTCCTGGCAAGTTTGTTTCCTTTGCTCTCTGAGATTGCATGCACCTACATTCTACAGTTTAGGGCACTAACTGCTCCATTACAGTTTTTTGTTGCAAAAAAACAGGCACCAGCCTCACTGGGAGCCTCAAGATCCACTGCTGCCTCTCTGGCTCTGCAGGCGTGCTCATTGGAGAAGTGAGCGGGGTAGAGCAGGGGGCACAATCCGCGCTTTTTCAGATCAGAGTTTATTTCCTTTGCTCTCCAAGATCATATTCCACTAATCTGCTGTGACCTCCTCCACCACGTGCCTGCAGAGGTACTTAATCTCACAGTGCTGATCCACTCCTCCCTACCAACCCTGCTTTTACCATTTTCTAAGTAAGCACAGTCGCTTCCGATAGTCACTGCCCCTACCCTCTGCCTCATTACATGCAGACACCTGATCCCTGGCTTGACTTCGGGAACTCTGGTCACAGAAATCTCAACTACCAAAGAGCACATTATGTTTGAACTCCTTGTGCTTTCTCTTCTATGTCTTCCCATCTTCCAATGCAACATTCACCTCCCCTTGCCCTTCTTCATCCTCTCGCTCCCTCTCTTTCACCCTATTGCCTTCCCGACCCCCCAACTCCTATGCATTGAAGTCCAATCTCAGCTCTAGAATCGATCACGAACACCTCAATTTCCATTGATTGTGGCACTGGAACCATAGAGTCTCTGAGCTTCCCTTTGCACCGAGGTCTCTGCTCTTCACTAATTACAAGCTACTGCCTGGATCACTGCTGGCGCAAGACACCCCCATTTTTATTAGTAAATACGTTCAATGGCTTGAAAAGCAGTCATTGTCCTGCCGGTGTATGTGAGTGCAGAGAATACGTGATGGGATGTTAACCATCTTAAGTGTGCTAAAAGTGTGTTACTGCGCTGCTAGGAGTCTGGACACTCAGTGAGATGGACCGCAGCTAAAATTATAATACCAATGAAACAAGCTACTAATATACCACAAATGTTTGTTAAACAAAATCTGTAAAAAGTTGCAATTTTAATATTTCCATCGTCAACACACATAATGAGAAGAGCAGGCACACTCACATATGCCATAACACACACACACTCGTGAGCCAGCATGTTTGCCTGCACATGTATATGCAATAACTGATGACAATACCCACAACTATTGATATTACATAATATATGTGTTAATGTTATTAGAAATAGTTCTCGTAAATTTACTGCAGGTGCCGATACAGTATACAGCTGTATTCCATCTATCGGAAATTATAAATATGTATCATAAGTGCGATATATGCATGAATATTTCACAATATTCTTACCTAGTGATACAGTGTAAGGTTGTCAAGTTGCCAGATTCAGGCTTCATAATTTGACCTCTCGTTGACCAGTTGGCACCGAACTTTCACACAGCCATTTTGTGGTTGTTGCAGACATTGGTGCACGTCTGACAACGCACGTCAGCAACAGGGTGTGTATGTGTGCATGTCTCTGTGTGGATGCATCTCTCTCTCTATAGGTGGGCTCTGTGTGTGTGTCTGTGTTGCTGCGCCTCCCTGCGTCAGTATGTAAAGACAGAAAGCCCATTGCACAAGCTTGGTGCAGCAATGCAACGTGCAGACAGATGTTTTAATGTATTTTTTGTCAACAAAAATGTTTTAGTTTAGAACAGCAGAAGAAAGGGCCTTCACCCATTGGAGAGAAGGTATGAGTCGACTTTAGATGTGTATATTTCTTTCACAGCAGCATCTTGGCCTCCAGGCGTGGCCCAGCAGACTGTGGAGGGCACAGAGCAGCTTGGGGAAAGGTACAGGGCCTACTCAGTGCCCCTTGGTGCCCGGGAAGTGCAGCTGCACTGACAAGCACCGAAAAACTGCCCTCTATCCCTAGGCGCTCTTAGAGGCTGGGTAAAAAAAAAAATCACTCAGACAGACACCAGAAAACAGATCCCTCGTCTCCTCTTCGACCCCCTGGCTTCCATGCATAATCTGCACTCTTCTCTCTAAAGGACAACCCTGTGGGTACATTTTGAACACATCCATCCAGAGGCCCAAGTCTCTGTGCCAGGCAGGAGTCCTTTGTGCTTGGGGTGTCATTGTTCAAGTGATCAAGCTGGGATGCCCTCACTGGTTGTGCTGATAATGTGTCCCAAGATAAACAGGACTCACGAGAATTCTGTGTAGGTGCCCATCGAATGTACAGGGGCTCTCAGTCCACTTGCCGACAGACACACAGGGGTCTGTGCATGCGCCAGCAGACACACATGCATATCCATTTGCACCAATATAGACTCAATGGCTCTCAGCATATACAATTAAGCACGCATGGTGACTCTGTGGAGAAGTGTGACTCAATGGTTAGAGCGGCAGACTGATGCAGAGGTCTAGCCCGGGACCAGGGTTCAATTCCCCGCCTCGGCGGGTCTTGGGCTCAAAATTCCACGGACTTGACAATTCTCGCCTCGGTGCCTATTCCAATCATGGAGTCCCACTCTGCAACTCTGGGCAATAGCTTGCTTAATCTCCACAACGGCCCCGACAACGCTAAGGGTGCCTGGCCTCCACCTTGGGGATGCCCAGGAGTGGACGCCTCACAGGGAAAGCGGGTGAGTAGTGCGCTATACAAGTATCAATTTACATTTACTCTACATATGCCCTTCAGACATGCAGGGCTCCTAAAAGTGCCATCAGACACACAGATAATCCGTTCATCTGCCCTCGCGCACACATCCGCTCCATACGTGTGCCCTCAGATACAAATGAGGTTGGGAACACATCTCTCAATGGGTACCAGAACAAGTATTTCAGTACCCGGCACTGGGGTATTAAGCAGCACCCTATAATTGTTACACTACAAGACACATGCCCTGAGGCACACAGTGCTTCTATGTACATGCACCCTCGGTGGCACACGTTGTAGATGTAACAAGCACCACCCCAGCGGGAACAACATGCCCTGGAACTGCACCCTGTACATCCTCGCCTATACGGACCCTGATTTGATCCACCTGCTTCTGGTCTTGAGCTGTGCAGGGCTCACGGAGAAGACGTCACCCAGCACATACTGAGGCAGACCCGTACATTGCCCATTTGCCTGGTTACGGAGGTGGGAGTCGCCCCCTAAGTCAACATCGCTGCTTTGCGCTGCTCTACACCTGTTACTGGCCATGAAGGCCTTTACGCCTGCTGCATCTCGCCCACATCACAGGGTGCTCTTCTGAGTGCAGTCTCCTGGCAATGGCCTCATCACCGCCTGGTCGAGCGCACAGATGCCGGAACGCTCAGCAGCACTTCCTCCTCTGTGCCTCTCATGCAACAAAAACGATCTGCCAGGAGGTCATGTTATCTCTGCACATGGCAGCATGACAAGAAAATGTATTTATAATAGCAACCAAAAAGAACAAAATAATCAGAATGAATATAGGGCACATTCCTTAAACAAGCATTGGAACAGCAAATAGGTCTCGCCTTAGGGACCATATAAGCGTTTAGCCATCAATCAGTGATCAATCAATCAGTGACATTTATAGAGCGCGCTACATACCCGTAGGGTCTCAAGGCGGTGGGGGGGGGTGCCTCTACTGCTCGAACAGCCTTGCAACAGTTGATGCTGTTTCACCAAGGATATTGTGCTGCATAACTAAATACTTATAAGGGCCCAAAAGCAAGACCTATTGGCTATGCCAATGCTTGTTCATACTAGTATTCAGGCTTTAATTTGGAATGTTGGCCTAGTGCAGTGGGGTTCAGTACTCAGAGCATTTGGGAAGTCTCCTGCAAGATGGGGTGACACTGCACAGTGTCCAAGTGCACACAGAAGTTCTAAATATGCCATTTACCTACGAGCCCTCTTATGGGAAATTAGATGTGTGCAGAGTGTTTACTGTGCTGCGTTAGAATGTGCGTGAATTGTGGGATCAAAAACACTTTCCACATTTAAGTTGCTGCTGTAAAGTACACACTGGGATATTCATTCAAGTAAAGTTACGACAGCTGCCTGTTCATATATGATTATGGTCAGTCATTGTGAGTGACTTCTATGAGCATTGCTTGGGAGTGTGCTCTGATGTGAATAATTCACTTCCTGATCTTTTTGGAAGATACCATTAGTAATTAATTACATAGAATAAGTCCTTTGCTGATTGTTTGGGTACAAAAATCGACCATGTTGCTTGCAAAAATCGCTCACAACCAAGAAATCTGAAAAACACATGAACCACAATATGATGAGTTCGCTACCTCTTAAGGGTTATGGCAGGCTCACTGCAGACAATTTCATGCCATTATTTCAAGGGGAGTAATGACATTTCATTTAATTTGTCAGGAAGAAAGTGCTAATGTTAAAAGCCATTTAATAAAAAAGTGGCGACTCATTGAAAGGAAGCCTTTAAGTAATTGCTTCAAGTGTCTTATAGGCCGCTCACCAAAATATTTACATTACGGTTTTGCAGTGTAAGGAGCTTTCGATCGTGTTGAGAAAGCTGCAGCTCTGGTAAAAATCTACTCGCAACTGAGGCCTTCTGTATGGAGTGTAAGCTTTCCAATAAGGCAAACAAAAAGGGCATACAGTCAAAATTACATAGTGAATAAAATTATAGATGGCAAATCAAAATGCTTTCTATAATAAGAATAAGAATTCTGACAGTGCAAATCTTCTATACGTTCTTGAGTGGCAGGTCATCCGATCATCGTCACTGAGTTCAGTAGTCTATTCACTAGACTACTGAACGCAGAGACGGCTGCTCTGGATCAGACTGTAGATTCATAGTCGAGATGAGTGATCGGTTGACATGCCACTCAAGAACGTGACGTGCACGCAAGGCCGTTAAACTCACGAATAGGAGCTCAGCTGAGCCCAGAGTCTCTACATTGTCCAGCATCAAGTAACTAGCTGGTAACATGAATAGGTGCTCCACCACAGTCCTGATGAAGACCCCAACCTAAGGCTGGACTCACCTAGTTCTAATTACAAGGGGTCAAAACGTCGACAAGCGGGACAATTGTACAAAAAATAACAGTGTCCATGTTGAGCTATGTATATTATGTGTAACAATTGACCTATATTTTTTAGGCCGGATCATTATCATAATGTTTATGTGATGAATACATGTCACACCACTCTGTCCGTGTCCACTACCATCACAAATCCTCAATGGTCACTCACATTACTTTTCCTTTCCTCATTTCCCATCTCGTGAGCACCACAATGTTTGAATATTTGTATACATACTGAGAAATTTAAGCAACTGGGTGCTATTTACTACAATAGCACAATGAATTGGGAATTTATTCCGCAAAAGGAACTTGGTATTTTGGATGTGAACAACTATGTGTATCTATTATTGTTTCATGCTACCTGACCATTTCTTATTGTACTGAACTACTAACCGGGGTCTGGTAGGCTTTTGGGTCTCCCCATTGATACGCAACACTATTCAAGGAATAGTGTCACACCAGGGCCAGTATTCGGTAGCTGCAAATAGCGCTGGGAAGCCTCGGGGAGCCATGCGCTATACAAAAACTACAGAATAGAATTTTGTAATTATGAGTAAGCCAGCTTAGCAGTCTACTAGCTAGGTATATCCTGTTATCTGATCTAGGTCAAGGGACACTAGGCATCATGACAAGCACTTACAGCTTTGCTGAACCTAGATGTAAGGAAGTTTGCATATTAAGCAAGTAGTAAAAAAGCCAATAGGCTGTGGGCGTATAGGAAGCACTTACAACTTTGCTGAATGCAGGTCACTGAGGCAGAACAGTGCAATAAAGTGCCACAAGCTAATGCAATAAAGAGAAAAAATGCTGGGCAATCAGCTGGCGAAGTGGCATGCTGTCTAATCTTAGTCAAAATATTCTAGTTAATGCGGTCCCCAGGTCAGGGTCCATGTTCTTATGGGACTGTTGCTTTTGGTCATCTTGTATCCTGTAGTGGCCTTCTAGCTTCTGAGAAGAATTCACCAATTCAGGCTAGATCAATCAATCAAAGACATTTATAGAGCGCACTACCTACCCGTAGGGTCTCAAGGCGCTTGGGGGGGGGGGGGGGGGGGGGGGGGCGCTACTGCTCGAACAGCCAGGTCTTGAGCTTCTTCCTGAAGGAGAGGTGGTCTTGGGTCAGGCGCAGGTCGGCCGGGAGGGAGTTCCAGGTCTTGGCGGCCATGTAGGAGAAGGACCTTCCTCCTGTAGTGGCTCTGCGGATCCTTTGGTACTGCTGAAGTGTAGCTGTATGTCAACAGTTGGCATCATGAGATATGGAGAGACCCACTTCTCCTGGAATGTTTCAGATTTATTTTATTTCGCAGTAAGCACACCGGAGACCATACTTTGTGATCCCCGTAAAAATGTTTGAGAGTACCCATGGCGTAGAACATGTACATGTAAATTTGGAGACTCCATTCTCACAATCACAGGCATGATCCTCTGGAATGCATTTCACCTGTTGCTTTGTACTGAATCTAACCTCCATATTAGGTAATCTTTTAATAGGAAGAGCATAATGTTAATAAGCACATAATGCTAATTTGGCTGGCTTGTCTTACTGTTATCTACGCTCCATAAGACCATGGCAAATGTGAGCCATATAAATACTACGTGTAGTATATGTAGTCTGATTACTGGAAAAGATAGAACAGAGCGATTGAGTGTTTAGTGTGAAATACATGCCCGACCTGCACCTGAAAATCTCTTTCAGCTGTGACCCAAATCTAGCCTGGAAATATCTGGACACATCTCTGGGCGAATTTGAGCTTAGGGAGATCTAGGACTCCACCATAACCCAGGAATCATTTAAGAAAGTTGTTAACAAAACAATGGATTACCCATCACTAATAAGCGACATAGCCATCTTAGTTAAAAGAAAACATGCATGGTCCATAATAAATAGCTACTCAAAAAAGATGGTTCAGCAATATCTTGACATGGCATGGTCGTTGAAAAGTAAACAGACTTTTGTTAAAGCAAGATTTGGAGTATAGAGGGGCCAATCCCATGCAGCCCCGTGGAAGAGACTTGAAGGCACCATATTGTGTAGGCTTTGTAAATCTGGTGAGGTAAATATTATCCATCTCTTGTGTGTCTGTTCTGAACTAAAAAAATAAATACTAATTATATTAAAAAGAATATTTAACGAAAGAGGGATAAGGACATGCAGACAGGCATTGATTCGTTGTCTCTGTCCAGACAATATACTCATTAATTCCGCTTTGACAAATTTTTTAGCAAAAGTATGGGAAAAATTAGAAAAGCATAAAACTGTAAACTAAGAATGATTACTTTTCTTTTAAAGTTTTAAACATATGAATTTTATTACAAACTTTTTTGAACTAAAGGTGTATATAATTGTAGGGATTTATTGCTATGCAAAATGTACATAATGGAGTATTTTATGAATTCTGCTTTTTGTAAAGATTTTAACTAATCATACAATAAAGGAAATTTGATTTGACCCAAATCTAGGGAATCAATAATCGCAGAACTAGCACAGAAGAGCTAAGAGAAACGCTGAGAAACATAAGGAGATGGTAAGGTATAACAGCGCAAGCAGATGTAGTATTTGCAACTGAGATCGGTATAACCTGTAACTAACAGGTTCAAATACCTAAATAGTAGATTCAACCTTCCATGCTTCAGTGAATAATAACTGAGGTACTACTGAGCTCGGTAACTGCAACTTGGTATTCCTGTGTTTAGTGTAGGTGTTTAATAAAGATTTATTACAAAATGCTAAAAACAAAAAAGTCAGATGTGGTGTTGCCTTACACACCTACAGAAAAACAGACAAAAAACTGCAAACTGGGTAATGTTTTTACCTACAATCCCCATTAAAAGTGCAAACAAAAAAAAGGAGTACACATTGCACCACACCTGCCTTACGATACAGTAGAAAGATGAAGGTATTTCTTTTCACCGATTTAGTGACTCCCTTGCTCAACTTCCAACAAGCAGTGGAAACAAAAACAGTAAATATCAAAAAGTCCTGGAAGACCGCTACAGTACTGAGAAAGATACGCTAAAGGTTGAGAATGTGCATTATCAAACTATCAAGAGTCGAATGTGAGATGTTCCAATGGAATCAATCTGGTGCTCTTCATGTCACATCAAATGTTATGCCTCTATAAAATGCAAATCAGAAAGGATATTCACGCAGATCAGTGTTACCAATAGCATTGCTCCGACTGTCATAATTTGCATCTCCTATCATGCCCTTGGAACGCCCACAACCTGCGCTTCCTATCCAACCTTGCTGGTTCATCTTTAGAGTGATATGCTAGAATAAGATGATCATGGAAGCTCTTTGGCAGTCTCGCACTGGCTCATTTTTAGGTCTCGTCTAGGCAGCGAATATGCGCTGCTCTAGGAGGGCCTTTGTCCATCGGTTTTCAATTTGCAAGCACTGCACTCGTGCTTGTGGAGGCATCCACCTTGCGGTAGAGAGCAGCAGCGCGCCACAAGTGCAGGGCTTGAAAAGTGAAGACTGCTCTCCCAAGCTAGTGCACCACTTGCGGGCTCACCTCCTGCTCCCCCTCTCTCTCACAACCTCTTCCTTGACCTGCATGACTCCCTCCGAGCCCCCACCAACCCCTCTCGAGTCAACTGCCAATCTCCAAAGATCCCCAAAAGGTTGATGATTTGATGCACATTGCAAATACAGGGTCAGTTATCCAATTATCGAACGACCCAAGCACTAAACTCAAAACATTCCCAAGTAGAGGGACATTAAATGTGCTAATCTGCCCAAACGTCCACTCCGAGGTCACGTTCAAACCACAGTGCAAGCAAACTGGCTTTAAAATTAAATGTTGGGTTGGCGTCACTGTACGCTGGGTGCAGATCAGAAAGTCATGGAAATACAAGGTCAGATTTTTGTGCTTTCAAGCTTTTTGTACCCTCTGTGGTGTATGTCTTCCATTTCTATTGTAGTTTTCTTTAATTAGTTTTGTAGTTCTTCTTCTGTGTTAGACTCTTTGCTATGTAATATGGAATTCTGCTATTGTATTCTAGTGATCCAGGTTCTACTTCAGTGAAGCGGTTGGAGCTGAACTGAAGAGATGCCTGGACTCTAGCACCAGTGGGTCAATATGTTACTTTAAGAATAAAACAGTTTAAATCCTTTATTTGCCTCCTTCCGCTCTTTACAATGGCGACGAGGCTAATTAATTAATTACTGACCCACTGTGTAGCTATCCTTAAGAAAAGAAGACGACTTCTTTCCTGAAGCCCCTTGATTCGGACCTCTGCGTGGTTGTGCCGGCTACCATTGTCCTCCTGTTGAAGATCCAGGCATCCGCTGTGAAAATCTCGTAATTTCACTACGTTTTAAGGTACTGTTACGATTTTATTAACTTTAAGGATTCAAAACGGCCCTTACTTTTCCTTTTTGCCGTTAATTGCCGCTCGCGCTGGCTTCCTGCACTCAAGACTCTTCTACGTCTCTCCGCGTTCTGAGCTCTGTGACGCTGCATGCAGTCACGTCTTCACGCTTTCCTAACGTGTGAGCTCATTGAAACGCATCGCTTTGCACGCAACGGGCGGCCATTTTAACAACGCGTTTCAAGATTGTCATGGAAACTGTCCACACGCTCATAATATAAGCGCGTACTTGTTTCAATGAAGCTTGATTCGTCTTTCATTCATCACCAATTTAAAGCCGTTTTCAATCTCTCAGCGAACACAGTGATTCGCTCACTTTATTCTTCAGACACTATTCATTTTAGCATTGCATGTTTGTTTTATTTTGCATCAGTGATTTGCACACTATTATTTTATCTGCAGGTTACCTTTCAGTGACGTGCACATCGTCATTTTAAGTGCAAGTTACCCTTCTGTAATTTGCACACTGTTACTTTAAAGTGCAAGTTACTTTTCAGTGATTTGCACACTCTCATTTCAAGTGCAAGTTATCTTTCAGTGATTTGCACACTGCCATTTCAAGTGCAAGTTATCCTTCAGTGATTTGCACACTGCCATTTCAAGTGCATATTACCCATTCAGTGATTTGCACACTTACACTACGAGTGCTAGTTTTGTTAATTTCAGTGATTTGCACACTTCTCTATTACTGCAAGTCTCTGCTAATTTCAGTGATTTGCACACTGTTTGTCTGTCATGGCTTCTTCTCAAATTTGCAACCAACCTTCTATTTTCCTTCAAATTCCTGGAAAACCTAAATTATCTTGGAAAAAATGGTTTGAGTCCTTCGAAAATTATATTGTTGCAATTGATGGTTCTAAATTCTCACCTGAAAGGAAAAAAGCTATTCTTTTTAGTTATTTAGGTACAGCTGCAATTGAGATCTTTAAAAATCTTGAACCTATTGCAGCCCTGGGAGGTGAAGGAGATGTTTGGAATGTATTTTTAGAAGCCGTTGCCAGACTTGAAAAGCAGTTCGAAGATGAACCTAATGTGTTAATCGAGAGACATGCTTTTCACAAAAGAAAACAATTGTCTGATGAGTCAGTTGAAGATTACGTGGCTGCTTTGAGGGTATTAGCTGCCAATTGTCAATTTGGAGCACTTGTTGATACAATAACAATGCTTGTTCTGTTCCTGGATCTGTTCATTCCACCTACAATGCTGAGAAATCTCCAGATCCTGGACCCGTCCTTTCCAGTGACAATTTTGAGAATTATATTAACAGTGTTATTCTCCCTTTCAAAGCTCCTTTGGGTATTGTTTCTGTTGGAAAGGTTGAGTTTGAAGCCATGGCTGATTCTGGCTCGCCAGTAACCATTTTATCTGACGTATTTTTCAAGGAAAATTGAAGTGGTGTCAAGCTTAACATTTCCGATATAAATCCCAAGGCGTTTGGTAATTTTAAAATTAAAATGTTGGGTTTCTTTCATGATTTTTTAAAATTTGAGACTCGCCAAATCTTTACTAAAATTTACGTGGCTATTGACGGAAAGAATATTGTGGGTTGGTTTGACCTTGGCAAGCTTGGCATTAACTTATGCCCAGGTTCTGATCACCCAATTCAATTAAGAGATATGCCTGTCAGCAGTATTATGTTAGAGGATGATTCCCTATCTTCTATTCTTCATAAGCATGAAAAGGTCTTTGAGGATGTTGTTGGACAGGTAAAAGGATTTTCTCATAAAATCAAACTCAAGAAGGATGCTTTACCTGTCCAACACAAAGTCCGTATGGTACCTCTGGGAGTGAGAGATAAACTCAAAGCACATCTAGACGACTTGTGTTCTCAGGGTATCATAGAATCTACAGACAGTTCTGAGTGGGTTTCTGCTATAGTTATCGCTCTTAAAAAGAATAATGATATTAGGTTATGTGTTGACCTTCGCTCTTTAAATAAAAACATTGTTATTGAGACCTATCCTTTACCTAGGATACAGGAAATGTTGGCGGCGGTTAATGGGGCAAAATTTTTCTCCATTATTGATCTTAAATCCGCCTTTCATCAGGTAACTTTAGTAGAAGAATCAAAAGACTTGACAGCCTTTATCACCCCTTTTGGCTTATATAGATTCCTTAGAATGCCTTTTGGCTTAGCCTCAGCGGCCAGTGTTTTTCAAAAATTGATTGAGAACTTGTTTCATGGTCTCAAAGGTGTACAATCATTTCAAGATGATATACTAATTTTCGCTAAGACCATTCCTGATCATAATGTTATCCTGGAAAAAGTTTTAAGTACCTTGAACAACAAGGGTATGACAGTGAGTAAAGATAAATGTAAGTTCTTGGTCAGTGAAATTAATTACTTAGGCCATAAAATAACTTCGGAAGGCATCTTCCCAAAGAAAAACATAATTTCCAGTTTAGAAAATTGCAGTAAACCCAAAGACAAGGATACCTTGCGCTCATTTCTTGGTTTGAGCGAGTATTATGCCAAGTTCGTGAAGGGGTATGCCTTGGTTGTAGAGCCACTTAGATTACTACTAAAAAAAGGTGCTAAATTTTTGTGGACAGATGTTCATGATTCTGCTTTTGTAAAGGTTGTTAATCTCATTGCTAAGGCACCCGGTTTAAACACTTTTGACCCTGAAGGCGATTCTTTTGTGACCGTTGATGCCAGCACTGTTGGTTTGGGTGCAGTGTTCACCCAGGTGGTTGAGGGCAAAGAACGTGTCATTTCTTTCATCTCCAGGGGTATTAGGGGTGCAGAAGCTCACTACAGCACTATTGAGAAAGAGGCTCTTGCCTGTGTGTGGGCTGTCGAAAAGTTTAAGAATTTTTTGTGGGGAAGGCCTTTTACTTTGGTAACTGATCACAAACCGCTTGTCTACATGATGGACGGCGTGAGAAGTGGTAATGCTTCCTCGAGACTTGTCAGACTAATTGCGAGGTTACAAGAATTTAACTTCACCATTCAACACATCTCTGGTGGAAAAAATGTTACTGCAGATTGCTTGTCCAGATTACCCCCTGTTGATGATTCTGGTGATGAACTTCTTGATCTGCACGAATGTGTAGTGGCTTCTGTTGACGCTTTAGAATTCTGTTTTGGTGTTGAGGAGAAGGATTGGAGACATCATTTTTCTAATGATAGTGTTTTGCAGAAGGTTAAATCTTATGTTGCCAATGGGTGGCCTTCTGTAAAGAATTTAGAGTTACCTCTAAGAAGTTTTGCTCAAGTCTCCGATGAATTGTCCATTCAAAACGATTTTTTGATAAGACAAGATTTGTTCATCCCTCCTGCTGGCCTCAGGGATAGAATTATTCAGTTAGCGCATTCTGGGCATCCTGGTGTGTCTGCTACCAAGAAGCTGTTAAAGTGCCATTACTGGTGGCCTGGTTTAGACGCTTCGGTGGAAAGATTCATTGATAATTGTTCTGTTTGTCTCAATTCTGATAAGCACTGGAAGGTTGCTTCTGAACCGTTGTCCTTAGGTAATGGTCCTACAGGTCCTTGGCAAAGGCTTTCCATTGATTTTTCGGGACCTTTTGACTGTTTGGGTAGAGAGATGAGATTTCTCATTGTACTAATTGATGATTTCTCCAAGTGGATTTATTTTTCTTTTGTAGAACACCCCACCACTGATGAAGTTGTATGTTTTTTGGACAACATTTTCAGGGTTGAGGGAGCGCCTGTTTCTTTGATGTCGGACAATGGTGTCCAATTTGTTTCCAGTAAGATGCAAGTTTTTTTGAATAAGTTTGGGGTTACTGCCATCAGAGCTCCTCTTTACAGTCCTCGCTCGAATGGTCAGGTGGAAAGGGCTAACAGATTTTTTAAGGAAGGCGTTCAGGCCGCTTTAGAAAGCAATCTTGATGTTTTACAGTTTCTTAAGGAGAAACTTTGGAGTTACCATTTGACTCCCAATTCTTGCACTGGCATATCCCCTTATTTTTTAATGAGAGGCAGAGAACCTAGATGCATGTTCATGCCTTTAATTGGTAGTGCTAAATCTAATAAAATCAGTTTGGAGGATTCTATCATTAAGGCTAGGGACAATATTTATTCTGCTCGTGTGTCTGGTAAGGCCTATCATGATTTATCCCATCATTCTAAAAGCAAAAATGTTTCTATTGGTGATTGGGTTAGAATTATCAAACCATCTTTCACCCCCAAGGGTTCGTCTAAGTTCTCTGAACCTTTTCAAGTTGAGGATGTCACCAATTCCACTGTTTTGCTTAAGGATAAAGGTTGGTGGAGCAAGAGTTCTGTAATAATTCTTAAACCTGGTCAAGAGCGTTTCTTTTCTAAAATGGGAGATGGTGCCTTGTTTGATGATATTGCTCTTTCCAATGACAATAACAATGCTTGTTCTGTTCCTGGATCTGTTCATTCCACCTACAATGCTGAGAAATCTCCAGATCCTGGACCCGTCCTTTCCAGTGACAATTTTGAGAATTCTCCCATTCCTGTTCCTGACACTGCTTGCTTACCTCCCTCTGATTCGGTGGGCACTGATCTAGGAAATGACATTTCGTTGAATTCCCCTGTTCTGGATGCTCCTATTTTATCTAGAAGAAATGTGAAATTACCTAAGAAATTCTGTGATTATGTTTTAGGTTGATTTTGTTTTCTTTATTTTGTTTGTTTCCTTTTGTTTAGAAAGGAACATGTGGTGTATGTCTTCCATTTCTATTGTAGTTTTCTTTAATTAGTTTTGTAGTTCTTCTTCTGTGTTAGACTCTTTGCTATGTAATATGGAATTCTGCTATTGTATTCTAGTGATCCAGGTTCTACTTCAGTGAAGCGGTTGGAGCTGAACTGAAGAGATGCCTGGACTCTAGCACCAGTGGGTCAATATGTTACTTTAAGAATAAAACAGTTTAAATCCTTTATTTGCCTCCTTCCGCTCTTTACACCCTCACAAGTCAAACACTAGTTTAGGTCACGGCAAGCATAGCTCCCGGTGACATCATGGAGCGTAACATTAGGGAGCGTGACATCACTCTCCGAGTGGCATATCTCTGCTAGACCCTATGCAGTAGCAGCTGCAGAGTCTTATACTACGTTCTCGACAGCGCTTCAAAATGAAAATCAGCAGGTAAGTGTTAACAAGCATTGGCATAGCCAATAGGTCTCGCCTTTGGGCCCTTATCAGTGTTTAGTTATCCAGCACAATATCCTTGGTGCAACAACACCAACTGTTGCATGGCTAAACACTTTTAAGGTCCCAAAGGCGAGACCTATTGGCTATGCCAATGCTTGTTTGCATTGAATGCAATGAATAAAGTCTTTGAGCATCACAGATGGGTCAGAACAGGATCCACAACCTAACCCTAAATATATGGAATAGAAGCAGTCCATCTAGATCACTCAATGACCAGGTCAACTTTTTGAAGCTCATTACATCCCTTAGGTTACTTAAATGAGTTTTTTTTTTGGCATCTATATTGCCCCAATTACTTTTTGAGTAAAAATGCCCAGTGAGTTAGAGACTTTTTCCTTTCTAAGTATGGCATTATCCTAAAGAAGAAAAAAAACAGCCACAAAGAGGAAATGCTCCTTTTTTAAGGGAAGTTTGTTTTTCCAGGGAATAAATTGAGCAGTAGATGGGAACCCAAAATAAATAATCCCATACAAATGTATCACAATGTTCTCCTGTAGTATCGGACCGACTAAATCTGTCCCTGAAATATAGTTTTTCCAACCGGTGGGCCGGTGAACAATATGGCTATAGGTCGTGGATTTAAAAAAGCAATGATAGGGCAGGCTAAAATTTGCCAAAACAAGCGCACACAAAAACACATACACACATCTGAGGTCGCCCTGCGAAGAACATATTAACCATCACATTTGACCCACGTTTCTTGCGGCATTACCGTCATATCCTCAATATAAGATGATGGTTCTGTTATGTTAAATTAACCACATGAAGCATATAAAAGGCAATCCACTATGCAATGCTTCAGCCAAAATGAGTGTTAATTGTAGAGCGCACACCTTGCACATATGAGCACGCTTGGAAACAGCCTCAAATCTAGTACTCTTAATTTCCAAATCATCAGAGCCCCCAACTCTAAACACAAAGGACCATGGACAGTGGATATGGCTCCAAATTACTCCCTGCATAAGAGGTACTTAAAGGCGGGATTTATCTAAACTGCACTGGGGCACCACTATGGCAGACCCACGGCAAGAGAAAGGAGGGCTGTGTAATGGGGTTCCACGATACCCATGCCCCTCAGGCAATCGATGAGACTATATGTCTTAAAATGGAATCAACAGAACTACTTTAGTACAGCTCATGACAGAATCAAAAACAATTTTTAATATAAATTCACTTAGATGCTACTCGAAAAGCAGCCCGAGTTCCTAACAATGTGCATGAAGGAACCTGCCTCGGGTAGGCACCTAGACTCCTACTGATAGGCCTTGAAAACTCCCCTCTAAAACCCTCGGAACTTACCATCTGGCCGAAACTCAAACTCAAGAAACTCGTGACCGAACTTTCCCTTATGGCCCACGTAGTATCGCAGGTAGAAGTCGCTCCCCATAGCCACCACTCTCAAACTCGTAAGTGGAGCAGCCCCGCCGGCAGAGCACGCACAGGCAGCAACGGTCGCAGTATACTGACGTCAGAGCGTCTCATCGGGAACACAGAAAGAAGGCCAACAATCCTTAGAAAAACGTTCGAAAGTAGACAAACGTACAAACTGACCACGAGAGGATGGAAATTCTTGTCACGTTTCTGTCGTAAACTCAGCAACTGTTTTTGTAACAAATATACTTTTATGAGGGTAGTAACAAATGTGATCGAATAAACATAAAGGTTTACATTTAAACATAGCTGCCAAGTTTTCAGTACGCACCTGTGATCGACATGGCAACATTTTAGGGAGAAAGAGGAAGATTCTAAAAAATATAACCAGGAGAATGTATTTTCTCATTGATTAACCCCGATTGGAGGAGAAGCAATTTTCAGGCAGAAAACTGCAAAAAGAAAGCAATTTTTTTCCTACAAAAATCGGGCGCCTCCCGCCTGTATCAGATTGGCATGTATCCGTCACATATGATACCTCTACTGACTCTTTAACACGATCAGTGGATTAAGAAATGTATGTTACTCAATTAAAATCTCGTTTTATTAAATGCAGTGCAGTCAGTTCCTGGATTCAATAAACCACTCACACCAGGCATGGAATACTGAAACCGTCTTTAGATTCTTTTCTTCAGATTTATTGTTGGAAAGCCCACAAGCAACAGGGACAACAGCAATCCATAACGCCTCCTTCACCACACTGACTGTGTTAAGACACTGTACTCTGCATTTGTGTGGTATTTATTGTCACCTTGAATGCACCACCGACATCAGCTGCCAGCCAGTGTGCTCCAAGTCTCCAACTGAACTCATGGAACCCGCTCCATGAACATTCTTGGTATGAGTTGCTGGCATGCAGATCTTAAAGGAAAATACTACATGTAACTGCAACACACCCCCTTACCCATAATACAAAAAAGATAATAAATAAAATTAACTATCTGAAAATACCCATGCTATGCACAGAATAATCAGCATAAGAAGTCACTTAAAGGTAAAAGGAAACATGAACACAAAATGAGAAAAATAGATATGCAAAGAGATATAAAGCCCATGAAACCAGCATTAAAACATCACATAATCCTTGAAGACTTCTGGGGTACTCCGAGGTCTCACAGAAGTGTCCCTCCTGGGAGAATCACAAGACAAACAAGCGTGTTGCATAAGGTTTGGCGCAGTGCTGGAGTTGTGTCGCGGGCGCAACGCAACTCCAGCACTGCCTCAACCTGGCCTATCCACACCATGGTGCTTCACTCCTTACGCCTGCTTCAAGCAGGCGCAGGGTTTTGACGCAACATAGCCGTAAAAGTGACTCAGTGAAATTTTTTAGATCTCACTGCGTCACTTTTACGCGGTGTTCCGGTGACGGAACGCCCACCCTGCGCCAGAACGCCCACATGAAACCTGGCGCAAGTTGCATGTGGTGCAGGGCTTTACAACATGACGCATCTCCCTAGCTGCGTCACGTTGTAAATAAGGCGCAACCTGGCGCAACGTTGCCCATAGTGGTGCATGACCGTGCACGAGGTGGCTGGTGGTGGCCACCGCCAGCCTGGCGGGGGCAATCCGCCCGTCATCCACTCTCGTTTTCCCCCCCACTATATTAGAATTGCGGGGTGGACCTCGGCGGACGGAAAGACCATCCGTCGCTTTTTCGCCCCGGTCGCCTTGCGGCCGGGGCGGAAAAGGAATAATATGGTGGCGGTGTCTATCAGACACCGCCAGCCATATTATGATGGGCATTTGGCAATGCCGCCACGGAAATGCAGGCGGACTTCACTCTGGGAGCCCCGTGCGGGCCCCCAGAGTGAAGGAGAGTAGGGGGGTGCCCACGGAGGGTACCTGTGGTACCACCCTTCATTTGCATTTACAAAGCGGCAGGCACTGCGCGGTGCCTGCCGCTTTGTAAATGCAAATGCTGAAATGCATTTTTAGCATTGTGGCGGGCGGTGCAGAGAGCACGACTCACCACAATGCTAAAAATACAGGATGTGCCCGCCACTGTGGCGGGCACATCCTAATACCCCCACGGGACCCCCGCCTTAATGGCGGGCAGTCCCTATCACCACGAGGATGGCGGGTGGGTAAAGTCCGCCCGCCATCCTAATGACCCCCTTGGTTTCCTTTGTTTGATGTGGTCTGAGGACCAACTTGTATAATAATAAAAAGGGGATAGTATATTTGTGAGATAATTTTTTTGGTACGAATAGTGACCGTGTCTGATATTAAGATGCCTTGTTTGAGCAAATTGTGGTGTTTGGGGTGCCGTTGTTGTTCTGCTGATGCTTGACTGAAGGAAAGACAAGCTGCACCTCCGGAAGCACCCCGAACTTTGACATGTACGTAAAGCACGGCATTGGCCCTATGATGTTTAGTGCATTGTGGCACAAATATACGAGGGACAATGCCGAGCTGCAGTGGCCACTAACAGGTACCTTTGATGAACAAAAGCTGAATTTCCTGCAGGATAAATTGTTTGCAAAACAAAGCAGACAGTTGATGTTTGATTCACTTCAGGTATGGCAAAAGGAAGCTAGACAAAGGTGCATGAGAGCACAAAAAGAGGCCCAGAGAAGGAAGATGCAGACAGTGACTCAGAAAGCAGTAGCGTACGATAGAGGGGAAAATAAACAAGCATTTGCAAATGTAAATGTCAAGGTATTTGTAGAGCGCACTGTCACCAAGCGGTTTCCTGGCGCTATTACTCATACCGTTGTGGAACCCTTCCTGGCTTTCTCTGTGAAGTGTCCACTCCTGGGCACCCCCATGGTGAAACCAGGCATCCCAGCACTGTTGGGGCCGGTGTGGAGGTTAAGCAAGCTATTGCCCAGAGTTGCAGCATGAGGCCCATGATTAGAATAGGCACCGAGGCGAGAATTATCAGGTCCGAGGAAATTGAGCCCAAGACCCGCCGAGGCGGGAATTGAACCCTGGTCCCGGGCCAGAACTCTGCATCAGGGTCTGCCGCTCTAACCATTGAGCCACACTCCTCCACCATTTGCAATGCAATAGGGCTCGCATTAGTAAAGTTAGAGGTATTAGTATTGTAAATGACAAATTTTTTATTCATGTTTTTGTTGTGAAAATAGCTAAATTAATAACTTTGTCATTTCCAATGCCAATAGAATTAACTTTTGCAAACGTGACACCTATAGCATTTGTAATGCAATATGTGTTGTATTTACATGACTTAGATGTATTATTATTAAAAATAACAATGGGTTGTATTTTTTTCAATATTTAATACTTAAATAAAAGTTATTGTAATTTATAATGGCAATAGCTTAAACTTTTGCAAATAACTTTTTGGAAGATTATGTTTAGTGTATTTTATTGTGATGAAAATACAAGAACAGAAGTGACATATTAACTTTTTTTGTGACATTTGTAATAAAGTTTGAAACATTGAGAGAACATATTTGAATCAGTTGTTGAATGGTTGCACAGATTGATGCTGTGGTGGCTCTGAATGATGTTGTGGCGGCGACGAGTGATGCTGTAGCGTTCAGTGATGCTGTAGTAGCGCATAGTGATGTTGTGGTGCCCCTGAGTAATGCTGTGGTGATGCAATGGTTATTGAGGACGAAAGATAGATAGGGGGAGGGGGAAAGATAGATAGAGGGAGGGCGAGAGATAGAGGCAGGGTGAGAGATAGAGGCAGGGTGAAAGATAGAGGCAGGGCAAGAGGGCGAAGGATGGAGTGTGGGCGAGGGATGGAGTGTGGGCGAGGGATGGAGTGTGGGCGAGGGATGGATGGAATGTGGGGCGGGGGAGGGATGGAGTGTGGGGCGGGGGTATAGATGGATGGATGGATGGAGTGTGGGGATGGATGGATGGATGGGGGATGGATGGATGGAGTGGGGGGATGGATGGATGGAGTGGGATGGGATGGATGGATGGAGTGGGGAGATGGATGTTTGGAGTGGGATGGGATGGATGGAAGGATGGATGGAGTGGGATGGATAGATGGATGGATGGATGGAGTGGGATGGATGGATGGAGTGGGGGGGATGGATGGATGGAGTGGGGGGATGGATGGAGTGGGATGGATGGAGTGGTATGGATGGATGGATGGATGGAGTGGGGGGGTGGATGGATGGAGTGGGACGGATGGATGGAGTGGGGGGATTGATGGATGGATGGAGTGGGGGGATGGATGGATGGAGTGGGGGGATGGATGGAGTGGGATGGATGGATGGATGGATAGGGTGGATGGATGGATGGAGAGGGGGGATGGATGGATGGAGTGGGGGGATGGATGGATGGATAGAGTGGATGGATGGATGGAGTGGAGGGATGGATGGATGGAGTGGGGGGATGGATGGATGGAGTGGGGGATGGATGGATGGATGGAGTGGGGGGATGGATGGATGGAGTGGGGGGGATGGATGGATGGAGTGGGTGGGTTGGATGGATGGAGTGGGGGGATGGATGGAGTGGGGGGATGGATGGATGGAGTGGGGGGATGGATGGATGGAGTCGGGGGATGGATGGATGGATGGAGTGGGGGGATGGATGGATGGAGTGGGGGGGATGGATGGATGGAGTGGGTGGGTTGGATGGATGGAGTGGGGGGATGGATGGAGTGGGGGGATGGATGGATGGAGTGGGGGGATGGATGGATGGAGTCGGGGGATGGATGGATGGATGGAGTGGGGGGATGGATGATGAATGGAGTGGGGGGATGGATGGATGGAGTGGGGGATGGATGGCTGGATGGAGTGGGGGTATGGATGGATGGAGGGGGGATGGATGGATGGAGTGGGGAGGATGGATGGAGTGGGGGGATGGATGGATGGAGTGGGGGAGCCGAAGGCAAGAAAAAACGAGTACAATCAGGGAAGCAGAAGGCAAGAAAACAAGGGCAATCAGGGGAGCAGAAGGCAAGAATTAGGAAAGTTTGAGCTATTGGTCTTGTAAATGACACATTTTTTATTTATGTGTTGGTTTTGAAAATAGCGAAATTAATAGCTTTGTCATTTACAATGCCAATACTTTTAACTTTTGCAAATGTGACACCTATAGCATTTGTAATGCAACATGTTTTGTATTTACGTGACTTGGATGTATTGATATTACAAATAACAATGGCTTTTAATTTTTTTAAAATAATTAATACTTAAATAAAAGTTATTGTAATTTATAATGGCAATAGCTTAAACTTTTGTAAAAAACTTTTGTGAAGATTATGTTCAGTGTATTTTATTGTGACGAAAATTCAAGAACAGAAGTGAAATATTAACATCTTTTTGTGACATTTGTAATAAAGCTTGAAACATTGAGAGAACTTATTTGAACCAGTTGCTGTTGAATGGTTGCACAGATTGATGCTGTGGTGGCGCTGACTGATGTTGTGGTGGCGACGAGTGATGCTGTGGCTTTCAGTGATGCTGTGGTAGCACATAATGATGTTGTGGTGCCCCTGAGTGATGCTGTGGTGGTGCGATAGATAGATAGAGTTAGGGCAATAGATAGCTAGAGGGAGGGCGAAAGATAGATAGATGAATAGAGTGAGGTTGATAGATAGATAAATAGAGTGAAGGCGATAGATAGATAGATGGAATGATGGCGATAGATAGAGTGAGTGCGATAGACAGATAGAGTGAGGGCGATAGATAGACAGATAGAGTGAGGGCGATAGATAGACAGATAGAGTGAGGGCGATACATAGATAGATAAATAGAGTGAGGGCGATAGATGGATAGATAGAGTGAGGGCCATATATAGATAGACAGAGTGAGGGCGATCGATAGATAGATAGATAGCATGATGGCTATAGATAGAGTGAGTGCGATAGACAGATAGAGCGAGGGCGATAGATAGACAGATAGATAGAGTGAGGGCGATAGATGGATAGAGTGAGGGCGATAGATAGACAGATAGATAGAGTGGGGGCGATAGATGGAGTGAGGGAGATAGATAGACAGATAGATAGAGTGAGGGCGATAGATGGAGTGAGGGCGATAGAATGATAGAGTGAGGTTGATAGATAAATAGATAGATAGATAGATAGATAGATAGATAGATAGATAGATAGATAGAGGGCGATAGATAGATAGAGTGAGGGCGATAGATAGAGTGAAGGAGATAGATAGACAGATAGATAGATAGATAGATAGATAGATAGATAGATAGATAGATAGATAGAGTGAGGGCAATAGATAGATAGAGGGCGATAGATCGATAGATAGAGGGCAATAGATAGATAGATAGAGGGCGATAGATAGATAGATAGATAGATAGATAGATAGATAGATAGATAGATAGATAGATAGATAGATAGATAGATAGATAGATAGATAGAGTGAGGGCGATAGATAGATAGCTAGAGGGCAATAGATAGATAGAGGGCGATAGATAGATAGAGTGAGGGCGATAGATAGATAGAGTGAGGGCGATAGATAGATAGAGTGAGGGCGATAGATAGATAGCTAGATAGCTAGATCAATAGATAGATAGATAGAGTGAGGCCGATAGATAGATAGATAGATAGAGTGAGGGCGATAAATAGAGTGAAGGCGATAGGTAGATAGATAGATAGAGTGAGGCAGATAGATAGATAGGTAGATTGATAGATAGATAGAGAGTGAGGGCGATAGATATATAGCATGAGGGCAATAGATAGATAGAGTGAGGGTGATAGATAGATAGAGTGAGGTCCCACACTGACCATGAAAAAAAGGGAAGACTGCTCTTTGTTACACTGCATGGTGCAGAGAAGTCCTCGGTGGGACCACTGTTCACCCCCCTACACCAGTGGAGCCTCCTCTTTCCGTGGACACAATGGGAGAGACTGACTGAGATAGACTGCCGCGACTCTTACAAGGTGGTATGATGGTAACTGTGGCCTTCTGAAGTGCTTTGTGTGACCACATGGCACAACTACTAACCTACTGCCCAGGCCCTAAAGCATTCTGGCTCCAGTAATTGGCTTCCGATTTTCTTACCAATCCAGTGCTGTGGCAGTGCCAGCCAATAGACCTGGAGGCGAGCACAAGCAGCCTTAGGAAAGAAGGAGCAACAGGCCATGTGCACGACAAATGTTGGGATACACAGATGGCATTACCTGTGAAAAGCAAAGTATGCGTAATGTGCTCTGGTCTGACCCAACTCCTGTTTGCAAAATTGTGAACCACGCTGGCCTGTGGTGCACTTGCACATTGGCTGCCTCCATGCTACACATGCAATACCCTGTGTGCTGCCGCTTCTGCCCAAGGTAGCGAACATTGATGTTTGGCACAGGTGCCAAAAACCATCCCATATTCAACTTACCGTAGTGGCCTATGCATGTGAGTTGAGCTACAACTTCTGGCAATGCTTGATTTTCAACAAGCTAGTCCAAGGCTAACATCCTCTGTGGCATAAAACTTTCAGAAGGAGTAGGAAAGTTAATTTACCCCGTGCAAACCAGTTGCACTTACGGTGATGACATTTGGTCACAGAGAAATCGTGAGAGCAACACAACATTGTGCTGGACAAAGTGTGCCAAGCCCTCCTAGAAACAAAGCTGACTCTTACCTTGGTGAAGTTCAGATTTTAGAAACCAGAACTCAAGTTGTATGATAACCATTTTCCCGACAAATACACGGTCTGATCCAGAGAAGGCTTGCCTAGATGTCCCCAAAGTTGTGAACGATTTGAGGTTATTCACCAGCATGGCCTGCTTCTGCGTAGCTATGCAATTAAAATATTGTAGCAAGTGATCAAACATGTAAATACATTTAGGTTGTTGCCAACACCCAAGGAGACATTTTTAAAGTTGGCTAAAACTAAGAGTGATCTTATGGCATACTTTGAACCAAGGTCTGATAGCAGTTCAGTTGGGTTACGAATAATATTGACACAACAGAAGCCTACAAGAGTCTGCAAAAAAGGTTGTTTCATATGCCATAAGAAGTCTGTCAGAGGCGTAACATTTTCAGCTGGAAAGGACTGTTTGGCAGTGTTGTATGGGCTTACCAGTATTGCCATATATATCCAATTATCTGAGATTTATAAAAGCAGTGCCATCGAGTTGGGTAATGGTCAAATCTGTTACTTAGAGCAATATGAAGCAGAGGCAAGTGCTACATTAAAAAAATATTGATTTTGTAAATTAAAGACCACATTTGTATTATGCATGGAGACTAAACCTTCAGATATAAGACTTTAAGATTGTGCACATACATTTTGGAGGAGTGCTGGTGAGTCACACGCCCTGCTTTAATCACAGCAGTGCCCCCCTCACTTGCAGATGTTTATTGAGTACATCAATGTTAGGGTGAAATGTGTGCCACCTGGCCCAATGTCCTTGGAGTGCGTGCATGCACTCTCTCTATCTTCCAGTCTGTGTTCCACTGACCTGACCGTGCAAGAAAAACTCATCAAAGATTGATTGTGTTGTCACGCGCCTTAAGTGTGACAAACAAGCTGTGGGGGCCAGCTACACGGTACGATCAGATACTGCCTGTCCTTCCATACTACCTATTGTGTGAGGATCAATTAAGACTTATGGATTTGTTGTCACAAATAACTTGACATGGGAGAAGCAGATGTTCTCGTTTTTTGGAGACCCACGTATGGGCGACCCTCAAAGCACGCGCCCTATGCCAATGCACAATGAAACATGACCGGTCTGCCCACGAACCATGCTTGTTGACATATACCATACTGACATCCTTTCTTGTTAAGGGGCGCCAGAGTTGCTCCAGGAAAGGACTCTTTGCGTTACACTTGAATGCCCCCTTGCTTTGCTAAATCGTAAGATGAGCACTGAAAACAAGATTATATAAAGAGCGATATGATTTGGCGGGAGTTTAGAGAAAGCAGAACTGGATCGCAGTGACCTTCTCCTGCAATCTGCATTGGCCTGCGGTTTATTTTTGTTTGTGATTTGAAATTAAACCACCTCTCTTTGGCTGGACATTAAGTAAAGGAAAAGCTCTTCTAGTTAAAGGGCTAAAGGCAAAAGGAAACACCTGGCCAGGAATTTGAAGCGCTTTGCAAATACTAATATTCAGAGCACTACCACAAAATGCTTCCACAATAAAGTTCGACTGATTCAGCCACCCTCTCATTAGAACACAGACGAAGGGCATGATCACATATCTTTGGCAGCCGAAGAGTTTTTTGACTCGCAGGCAAGTGTGTGCGCTTGCAAGGCCCAGCACAGCGTGTGACTTGTTTTTGCTGCCGACTGGCATTTTCTCAGCGTGTTTTATGGCACACAGTGCAAGATTTAGGAATAAGCATTTTTGCACATGAACATTCAAGGGTGCAAAGTGCAGCGTTACCGATATAGGCATGCATGTGTAGGTATTCTGTGGAGTGTAGGTCCGTTGAATATGCCCTGGCATTGCTGTGGGGAGGGGGGGAAGAGAAATGCACAGCCGTGAAAGTGGCTCTCGGGGCGCATTCCTTTGAAGTGTCGGGTCTGATGCAATTATGCGAGGCAGGCTGGTTAGGAAGCAAATGGCAAGGGAGGGAGGCTGAGGCTTTGATGTGGGGAGTCACAAGTGAAGTGAATAATTAGGGGAGGAGAACTGGCAGGCTGATAGGCAGAAGGCTCAGGCAAGCTCGTGCACGAGGCGGCGTGCACTTCCCAAAATCCTCTGAGAGCCCTTGGCCTTAAGAAATGGTTTGACTGCATTAGGGCTTGTTTCCTATTCCTGCGGAATAGGAAAGGACGAGCCCTAAAAAGGTAGAGTGTGCTGATAGAAAGTTTCAATTGCAATGTGATAAATCTTTTGTCACTCAAGAGGAGGGTAATACATTTGTGGAGGAGCTGTTAGACGCTCGATCTCCACCTCCCTATGCCCCACAGAGAATATTCCCTGTTGTCACGACACCTCAGTCTTTTGCCCTTCCTGCCTCCACCTCTGGTTCTTCTGCTCTTTGCCTGGCTGCTTCAGCTATGGCACCTCCTGCTTCTTCTCTAGCTTCACACGCCGCTGATGCAATGACGCAAGTCTCCCAGCTACACCTATTGTTTCCGCTTATGCTCTCTCTCCTTCCCTCACACCCTTAACACAACCATTATTAACCCCCGTGCCTGCCCCTTCATCTATGGTGTCCTCCTCAAATGTCTATTCTCTGACATGCTGAGTATTGGGACGTCGGTGCGTGTACCGGATGAAGGGAATTGAGCAGCTGCTCGAGAACGAATGGGGCGGGTGCTGATTCGATCTGATGTAGGGAACGAGGAGAAAAAGATGGTGGTTGACCAGGCTGCACAGTGTGCCCGGAATCCAATTTACAGTGTAGAGGATGCGTGTAGTGTTGTGAAAGATTATGAGCCATTTGTGCAGCAGCATGGCCTCAAGAATATGTTGGCTACATTAATAGAGTTTGGGGGACAGTGTTTCAATAGTGTCGCCCCCAGATAATTTATGACATCAGAGACTGCAAATATGCTGCTGACATGACTCCTGATTAAATTTTTATTTATATTGAGACACTGATTGGCTATCGAGGTAGGTTACAACAAAAAACGTCAACAACAGGGTCCCAGTGTCCAATGAGGGAAGTACATCCTATTTTTCACCCTGAGATACCGGAGCTGCAGTAATCAGCAGAATTCTGTTGTCAGGCAGCGAGTAGAGGCTCACTTTCAGGAACAATGGGTTTACACTCTGTTAGAAATGGGATCTCCGGCTGACTAGGGCTTGCGCCAAAACCAGTCAGAGACCACCATTCCTACGTCAGGGCAAGGGAGTTACACGCCAAGATAACCCCTGCTCACCCCCTTGGTAACGTGACACGAGCAGTAAGGCTAAACTCGGAGGCTATGTAAGTTAAGTGTTTGCGCACGCACCCCCAGCAACAACACCCAAGGCCCACCACAAAGGAAACTCCACACAAGGTTCTATAAAAAATAGCCTTTGTATTGTACAAAACACATTAGATAATAAATACACACTTTACAATGTGCCATAGGCACGGGTAGAATTTACAGGGGATTAGGTGCATGGGACAGGGCCACGGGCGCCACTGTCAGGAAGCAACACTTTTAGAACTAGCACTGGGTAGAATTGGCACTCTGTAGGGATAACCCTCTACACATAGAACAATTGTAGAACCAGATAGCAAATAAAGCACACAACCAGTAACCACTGGTAACAGGTAAGTACCACCTACGCAACCCTAACCACCTTAGGAGAATGTCACGCAGGGAACCAGGACCTCACTAGTAACACCTGTACTAGGAAGAACAACCACCTAAGCATCACAATACATGTAGGGGTATAAGCATGAACACATTACACATGATGCATCACAACATTCAGAGGTGTAGGGAAGGAAAACACATGATGCATAAACATACATTCAGCGGTGTAAGAACAAGGCACATGACGCATCAAAACACATTCAGAGGTGCAGAACAGAAAAATTCTCAGAAATTACGTAAGCCACAACCTGTGACTGTCCCCAGGCCAACTGGCCTCTCTGGGGCTAGGACGCCCTGTGTCCCAAATGTCAGGGCCTAAACGGAGCAGCTGCCCACTAAGTGCTGGGCAGCTGTAGAACTCCTCTGGGCTCCTAACATGAACAGTAGTGCCAAAAACGATGTGGGAGCCTTGCAGGCTCTAAAACAACCAACTGTGCCCCCAGGAGCCCCCGTGGGCTTGGAAACAAATGTGGGGCCCAGGAGCCTCGTGGGCTTTGAATAAACAATCTGCCCCCGTGAGCCTCTCAGGCTCGAGAACGGTGTGCCCAGGAGCCTCTCGGGCTCGGTAAACAACTTGACCCGTCGGTGGAGCCTCGGGGCTCTAACACAAGTGTGCCGGAATAGTTGGAGTCCCACTCGGGGTACTCGAAGAGGGAAAATGCCACCTGAGCCTTTCAGGCTCAAGAACTACAATGCCCCAGGGTGCTGCCGCTGAACGATGGAGCGGCCCTCTGCCATCCGGGGCCGCTCTACAACCATTGCTGAGCCCCCAGACGCCCACACTCACCGGGCTGCTGTGGCGGGGGCTCATAGCCGTTCCCGCGCTGCTCCTCTCCAGCCTGTAGAACAGGAGAGCTCCCGCTTCTCAGGGCTTTCCCTCCGTACTTCGCCTGGACCCTCTTCTGGGTCCGGGGCTTCCCTTGAGGCTGCGTCCTGTGGAGGCGGGGTGGGCTCCCGTCCTCCTGTTCCTTCTCCGGGCGATGTCAGGCAGGACTGGGCAGCAGGGGGGGCTCTACCGGGCACGTGCTCAGTCCCGGCCTCCTCTCTTCACCGGAGCGCGGGGTAGGCTCCCGTCCGCTTCCGGTTTCGGGGGCAAGTACTTCCGGGTCGCCGCGGGCAGTGGGCGGCCCTTCCAGGCACTGCAGGCTGGGGGATAAATCAACCGAGGGGTAGGCTCCCTCGAGTTAAATAATAAACGGGGCCACACGAGGGTTAGACTCCCTCGTTAATTTAAATATAAAGCAGGCTGGCCACCCACCAGCTAAATTATGCCTCGAGCGGCACAAATGCGAGGTGGGCACTCGCTTGGGGGCACGAAGGGGGATCCCCACGCCGGGGTATCCCTCGAGGAATGGAGGATCGCCGCTCCGGGCGCTAGGGTAAAATAAAGCGCTCTCCAGCGCTAGGGGCCAAATAAAGCACTCCCAGGCGCTAGTGGCCCAAAAGTTCAGCAACAAAGTCCTTCAGGAGGTGAGGGGCAAGGCTGGGCCCAGAGCCAGCTCACAGGGTCCTCCTAGGCAGGGAGGCAATCCCCAGTGGCGGTCCTTCTGGCACCCAGCAGCAGCAGCAGGCCCCCCTTGCTTGGATCAAGAAGAAGAACATTTCATAAGAGGTCACAGCCTCTTTTTATACAGTAAATCCCTTTGTTTCAGGGTGCAGGGTGGGGGAAAAACCAGTTGCAGCTGGTTTTGGAGCACTTTGTTTTCCTCAGCCACCCTTTCCATTCACAAGGCAGGCTAGGGTCATTAGACGCACCACAGGGGGCGGAGCCAGCATTGTGTGGGGAAAGCCCAGCCCTATTCAGGTCCCAGGTTTACTCCTCCCTCACATCACTCATGCTAATCTCAACATTCACCACAGGGGCAGACCCATCATGACTCATGGAGCCTGGCTCACCAGCCAGCTCCAGCCAATCACAAGCCAGACACAAATTACATCAACATGCCAACTTCTAGAAGTGGCACTTCCACACTAGACACAATCACGCCGCATACATCATTGCGCAGCATTTAATCACACGAGTCCACACATACCAAACTCGCAACTGCACTCCCCACGCATCAGGAACTACCAGGGACACATACATTCCCCATGCATTCTTATGGGAGGGCAGGCCAACCTCTCCACACGCACGCACTTTACCCTGGGACACAGTGGTAAAGTGCGCAGAAACCAAAAAATCACTATCACCAGGTCACCATTAAAAAGCAAAAAGTTCAGGGGTGAACCTGCCTGAAGGTCCAAGTCCAACACACTCCATGGAAAAGGAGTGAGGTGTTATCTCTTAAGAGCCAGTTACTGGATCCTAAAAAAATTCTGACTGCATATTACGAAGAATTGACAGAGGCTGCCTCGCCAACAGTGATGACTTTGGCAGATATTGAGATGCTCTTCGGGTTGTTGGTACTGGTGGATATTTGGAAACAGGTGCATATGCAGGCGCACGCTGTGGAGTTGGGTGGCACTTGGGATGAGATCAGGGCATGGGATAAAGAGAGGAAGCATGGTGAAAAGCCTAGGGCTGACATACTAGCTTTGCCAAGTCGTATTATTACTTACATGCATTCCCTCATCCCACAAGTCGATTGGGAGAAGTTAGCAGCCTGACTTCAGAAGAAAGATGAAAGTGTGTCTGATTTTTTCACAAGGTTTGAAGGTGTGTTTTGGGATTTCAGTGGACAGGACTTGTCAATGGAGGGAGGTGTCTGATTGTTCTTTAACAGGTTTGTTACAAACTTGTTTCCTGAGATCTCGACTTGATTACAGGCTTCAGAGAGCACTTGAACTACCTCCTCCCCTTCACTGATATTGATCATGGCACAATATTATGAGCATAGGGAAAATGAGGAGACGGAAAAGGTGGGGAAGAAAAATAAAGAGTTGAAGATGAAAGTGTTGATGCAGCAGGCAGCTAAGAAGCTGTAGAAGATGTGGCACCGATTCGGCTCAACAGGTGCCCAGCACCAGCAGGAATAGTGCACCTTTGGGGCCGAATCAATGTGCGTATTGTAAAAAGGAGGGGCACTGGCGAAGTGAGTGCCCAGAATTGCTGCAGAAAGTATCGGCCCCCAAAGGACGAGGCCGTCGCGGATGGGGTACCTGTGGTGGCAGTTCGGAAGGGGTTCAGGCAGATGAGTCTTCGCAGAGTTGTTCTGATCTGCACTATTTTGATGATCCTCAAGGAAGACAGTACTATCATGATGATTATGATATGCATTCGGCGACAGGGATGCCTTACAGCTAGGGCAGCCAGGGATGGGTGAGGGGCCAGTCCAGATACCTGCAGATCAGCATGGTCCTTATGTCTCAGAGGATTTGCATGGCTCTGAGAATTTTTTGGTGGTGGATACAGGTGCAATGAATAGCTCTGTTTCTCGTTCACTGGTCCCCGGGGCAGCTCTGTCTGGCCAAAGTAATGCTTCGGTAGGTTTTTTCAAGTATATCGATCGTTAGCCCCATTTCCAAACCCCTTGCTTTGACTATTGGCCCTTTTACCGTAGATTCACCATTCTTACTGACAACAAATTGCAGAGAGAATTTAATTAGACTAGATCTGTTGAAGAAGTTGCACACTACAACTTCTTGTTCCCTGGATGGTGTCTATACGACGATAGGACCAAATGTGGCTAATACCAAACAGAGTTTTTCCAAAGACGTGCCACTCACTGCTGAATTCAAGGATGTGCTGCCCACGTTGTGGGCTACAGGTGATACGGACATAGGGTTGTTGCAGATACCTCTGGTCTCTATTAAGGTAAAAGACAACACTGTGTTACCGCGTATACCGCAGGCAGGGGAGCAAGCTCTGTTGCAAGTTATTCAGGATTTGATTAAGTCAGGAGTTGTTGAGGAGACAGCAGCAAATGTGTGTAATAGTCATATTCTACCTAGATCTATGACAAACTATCGATTACAAAAATATCTACCTACAAACATATCGCAACAAAAATATCGATTACCAAAACATCGACATCCTATCTCTAAAAAGGTAAGTACAAAAATATCGAAAAAAATATATACATGTCCAAAATATTCTTATTAAAAAACTATCGTTTTTTTAAATAAAAAAAATGTAACATAAACAAAATAATACTTATAAATGTAATAAACATAGTTAAAAATATATTATTATATTTAAAATTAATAAATAATACATAATTTAATAAAAACAAATAATAATATAGATATAATACATAGGATATACTTCATTAATAATAAGTCTAAAAAATATTTTAATAACTTATAAATAAAGAAAAATATAATACATTACAAATACATTTATACACATAAAATAATAATATAAATAAAAATTAATAAAAATGTAAAACAAATTAAAAAAAGTAAGCAAATGTTGGATAGTGTAGGGGTAAAAATTACTATTCCAACTCCAGAGAGTGCAACAGTAGGGAAAGTGTTGGATAGCGTAGGGGTAACAATTACTATTCCAACTCCAGAGAGTGCAACAGTAGGGAAAGTGTTGGATAGTGTAGGGGTAACAATTACTATTCCCACTCCTGAGAGTGCAACAGTAGGGAAATTGTTGGATAGCGTAGGGGAAAAAAGAACATACTTAAAAATAAATTAATATTTTAAAATAATTAAAAACGTAATTATTAAATAAATATAAACCATTTACAAATGTGTCCTGCCGTGAGTGGGAGTCCTGCTGGCTGCTTTGTTTTCATCTCGCTTGGGCTGCTGTTACAGGCGCGTTTTAAAGACTCTTCTCCGAGGCCGGGCTTGGCTCTGCCCCTCCCGCTCAGTGGACGACCGGCCGGGCTTGGCTCCGCCAGTTGAGCTAGAAACTACATGCCCCAGGATCCTTAGGGGCGCAACAACGTCTGCAGAAACGCGCCAGGCGGCGCATAAAGATCCGACAGGTCCCTCGTCCCGCGAGGACGCGCGCGGGATGCGCCGGGCTAAGCCCGGGCAAAGGGCGGGCTGTCCACGGCCGTCTGAGGCCGGTTGAGGCTGGGCTGGGCCATTCCCCTTGGTTTATTATTTTACTACGTATTTGGCGTATTACAACGGTGATCCTTTCATTTTTTTGTCTTTGTTCTAAGGTATTCATTGTGTTTACTAGGTAACTCTGGTCTGAGGTGTAACGGCGGCTCAGCCAACCAAGGGAGGCAAGGATGGTGAGAAATCTAATACTGGAAGCATTTTGGGTACTTTGGACAATTATTTTACACGGGTCTCTCTTGCACTGGAACATCAGATTAGTGCGGTCGAGAAAAGACTATCAGCTGAGATCTTTTCGAAACGTTCCTCTCTAGGGGCAATTCAGCATTGCACCACGCCTGAGAATCGCATAAGCCAACGGCTAAGTGACTTGGGTCTGCCCGAGTCCAGCATCGAACTAGATTCCCTTGCAAATATTTTTGAGGGAAACAACTCTTTTACACTGCCAGTTAGTGCTGATTTAGTTGAAATTCCCACTTGTATATCTTCACCCAATAGCTCTCCGGCTTGTTTGGTAGTTGACTCACCGCCCTTAAATAAAAAAGTGACAGGTAAAAGGAAAAGAAGAGGGGGCGGTCCACAAAGTAAAAGAGTTAAAAGGTCTAAACCAATATAAAAGGGGAATAAACCATTGGGTGAAGGGATCTGTATAGAGCCTGATAACATAGTATATCCTATTTCCTCTCCACAACTTCCTTCAGATGTGCATGGTGACGGGCCTCTGGTGGGGCAGGTGGAACACCTGCTTCGTTCTTTTCTACTTCCTATCATTGAGAGGCTGAGACTAGTTACTGCTAGTCTGGACAAACTGGAATTGCAGTCAAAGATAACTCGCAAATGTTACACTCCCTGATAAACGAAAAAAGTAAGGGCAAACTCCTTCTGCTAATCCAGAACAGGTGGTCGCCAGAAGTGCCCAAGCATCCACTATCTGTAAATCCCCCCTGCTGAATGGAAATAAAACAGTGGTACATAGGGATGTAAGTCCAGTCAAGTTAGGTGATAAAAATACATACCCTGAGTCATCCAAGGCCCTGAAGGGGGCACCGCAATCTCACCAGGAAGCTTCCCTAGAACCTGATAGACTTGCTTCTGGGTATTTGGCTCCTAACAATTCTGATTTAGTTACAGGTAATCAATTCACACTAGACTTACACCCCCAAAGTACACCCTTAGTGGTGGTCATGACTAATGTTCCCCCTCTTCAAGCTGGTTTAACTGAGGGGTTTTATCAACTGAAAACAAAGGTCACCCACTGGTTCTCAAAGTATCTAGAAGAGGTTCATGAAGTAGGACGTGACATACTCATGGTTCGTAGAGTAGGATGGGTGGGTCGCTCAAGGAAGACAAGAGAGGGTGACTGCATAGTCATAAAATGCAGTTGCCAGAATATTATGGGAGATAGAACAGCATCCATTAGCGAGGGGGCAGGGTATAGAAGTCGTGCCCCTCGGGTTCTTCTACAGACCAGGCACTCAGGGTAAACCCACCCATGAATTCCCACATGGAGGAATTTCACAAATCAAACTTACCCTATGGGAGGACATGGAATGCGACCTAGACCTTACTTGATACCATCTGGTAGTTTGCATGGGGTATACTTAAGGTACAGAGGCGGAGTAGAAATAACTAATAGATTCAACGTCCTCTCGGGGCTTAATGAATGCGACTGAATTACTTCCAATCAAGTAGGTAGCAACTTGGTGCATGTCGCTAATCTCCTTCATGATCACCATTCTAAGGGGTGGTTCCTACTAAGGGGAAATCTAATCTAGTAGAGTGTATTGACAATACTACCGACCCTGATATACCCCCGCTAGGCACTCCTAGGGAATCGGTAATAAATGATATGGAGGGTGAAGGAAGTTTGGTTTCCTGGAACATAGCTGGCATCCGCCCCAAACTGGAGTCTCAGGAATGGGTAGATTTTGTAAATTGCTTCGATGTGTGTATGTTCCAGGAGACATGGATGTGTGAGCCCTGTTTTCTCCAAGGGTATCTGAACTATTCGATCCCGGCAACTAAAGGTCAAAAGGGTCGTCCAAAGGGTGGCCTTATTATATGGGTATGTCAATGTCTGCCCTTCTCTATAAAAGTGGTTGAAACTGGTAGTAATGATATCCAACTCATAAAAGTGGGTATGGGCTTATCCGGGTGTCTGGATATATACAATGTATATGCCAGGGGTTCCAATGGGGGGAAATCAGTAGTTCTTGCGGCACTGGTCTCCCTACTTGAAACACACTCCATGGACAATAACATCATTATTGCTGGAGATTTTAACCGCACGTTTGAACCCCTGGACATTTGTGACGATCTAGTTGGGATGGACGAGGATATGCAATGGGGAGTTCCCAAATTAAATTTAGACCCAATTAAACGTTGGTCTGAGGATATTATATGTTTGAATGCCATTTGTTTGGAAAGGGGCCTTAGGGCACTAAATGGGCGAACAATGAGTGACAAGGGGGGGTCATGTACTTTTGATAACGGTCGAAATAAGAGTAGGATAGACTACGTTCTGTGTAGCCTCCAACTATGGAAGGGAGTCCACGACATGGAAGTAAAGCACAGGCTAGAAAGTGACCACGACCCTCTGTGCGTAGTACATAAATGGTGGCTACACTCAACAGGGAAACCCGCTATAGAGTGGGATGGTGTACCTCTGCTTGTCCCCACCAATAACATGCAACGGCTAAAATGGAACAGTGTTTTGGCGAATCGACAGTCTATGGTTAGTATAGAGAAGGAGGTGGACAAGGCGATAATTGCCCTAGAGCAGGCAAACACAGTTGTACCAGGGTCTCACGAAACTACTGCTATACATGATAATCTTTTTTGTGTTATTAGATCCCATTTCCAGAAACCGGGTAGGAAAACCAGTAAGGCTCCTCCCAGTTCTGCGAGGTGGTATAATTCTCAGTGCAGGAAAGCCAGGCTAGCTCTGGGAATAGCTATTAAGAGTAGAGATCAAGTGACTATCCGCAGTGCAAGAAGGATCTACAAGGATTTGTGACAACTGACCAGCTGCATGAACTTTTACTAAAGCGCGTGACATATATTAGCGCAAATCTGCGAGCTTTACCGCGATAATTTTGAATATCCTGTTTGGTATATTTAATTTAATTTAATTTACATTTCCCCTGTTTTTATTGCCCTCGTCCCACCTGCTTGCACGATAATCGTTATCCTCACCGCTTCTTTGGCGGGTCCCTTCACGATCTATCCCCACTGTTGGAGGACATCTTGGGGGAGAGAAGGACGCCTGGCGGCACCATCTTTGGTGACGGTCTAGTCATCATAAGGATGCTAGACATCTACTTAAGGCAGGGAAACTCACTCGCCCAGTCTTGTTACAACTGATTAGCTGCATGAACTTTTACTAAAGCGCGTGACATGTATTAGCACAAATCTGCGAACTTTACCGCGATAATTTTAAATATCCTGTTTGGCTTATTTCATTTAATTTAATTTACATTTCCCCTGTTTTTAATGCCCTCGTCCCACCTGCTTGCACGATAATCGTTATCCTCCCCGCTTCTTTGGCGGGTCCCTTCACGATCTATCCCCACTGTTGGAGGACATCTTGGGGGAGAGATGGACGCCTGGCGGCGCAATCTTTGGTAACGGTCTAGTCGTCATAAGGATGCTAGACATCTACTTAAGGCAGGTAAACTAACTCGCCCAGTCTTGTTACAACTGACCAGCTGCATGATTTTTTACCAAAGCGCGTGACATATTAGCGCAAATCTGCGAGCTTTACCGTGATAATTTTAAATATCCTGTTTGGTGTATTTCATTTAATTTAATTTACATTTCCCCTGTTTTTAATGCCCTCGTCCCACCTGCTTGCACGATAATCGTTATCCTCACCGCTTCTTTGGCGGGTCCCTTCACGATCTATCCCCACTGTTGGAGGACATCTTGGGGGAGAGAAGGACGCCTGGCGGCGCCATCTTTGGTGACGGTCTAGTCGTCATAAGGACACTAGACATCTATTTAAAGCTGTCATGCTGATGCGCAGCGGGCACGCGCAGCGTGCTCGCCGGATTTCCGCCGGAGTTACGCCTGAGTTCAGCCCGTCTGCGCCCGTCCGCGCCGGACCGGGCCCAGGGGCTATGACCCCTGTATCAAGCCCGGCAGTTTGCCGCGTATCTCCAGGGACCTATTCCTATACCGGTGAGGTTTTAAAATCTCTACGCCCTCCTATATATGCTGACTGCACTCCCTGCACTTTACCGATTCATAATTTTAAATGCTCTGGTTGCAATTTCTCCACTGGTAAAATGTCCAGATGTAAAGCAATGAGTCATATTCGAACACGAGGTAGACGGAGGGACGCAAAAACTCCTCTTAGCTGCCCTCCACTCCAGTTTTGGAGTATTAATTGCAGGTCCCTTCCGAAGCATAAACAAACCATTTACAACTTCATCATTGATGAGCAGCCTGACTCCATATTTCTTACTGAAACCTGGCTTCATGAAAGCTCAGGTCCCGACATTGCTATTACAGTTCCTAATAACTACGTTATAATGAGGCAGGACAGAGACTCCGGAAAAGGGGGGGGCATTGCTATAATTTTTAAATCTACTTACAGTTGTAAGTTTGAAGCCTTTCCCTTATCCGGATGTCTTGTTTAAACTAGCAATTAAACCCCAACTGACTTTGTCGGGCCTCTTGGTTTATCGCCCTCCAGGCAATGCTAACACTGGACGTCCTCATTTGCCGAGACCATAGCCCCTTTACTTCTCAGGGCGGCAAATTTCACAATTTTAGGTGATCTTAATTTACACCTTGAAGATCCTTTATGCACTACCAGCAAGCACTTCTTATCTGATCTTGAAGTTTTGAATCTTTCGCTGCGTAACTCTGGATCTACTCATTCTGCTGGACATCAATTAGATCCTATTCTCTCCAACCTTCATTTTGATTGTTCACAGAGTGCCCGCCCGCTGGAGTGGTCTGACCATTTCGCAGTCCACTTTTCCTTACCTCATGCTAAGAGCCTGGCAAAGGGTGACGGCGGTAAGGGCGAATTAATCCATCGGTGGGGTAAACTTGATATTAAGAAGTTAAACCAGCACCTCTTAAATACTCGCCCTGACATTGAGGTTCCTGTTTTGGAACTGAACACCGCAAGGGTCTAGGGTGTGACCACCACATATTGGTGGTCACACCCTAGACCCTTTTTTTACTTCTCTTACATCGGTCAAAGTCCTGCCTCCCAGACCTATGGCTTGGACTGACCACCACCTAATTGAATGTCATCTCTCACTTGAAGTTCCTCCTGCAGCTGCCCCTACTCCTATTATTTCCAGGCGCCCGTGGAAAAAGTTGAAACTCAATGATTTCCATCTGCTTTTAGCCGAAGCCCCTCTGGCCCCTTTCACGGATGTGGAGTCCGGCTATAATCTATACTGCCGCTGGCTCATTAATGCGTTGGACAAGCTTATTCCTCTTGCCCTGACTAAACAACAGCGCAGCCATTCCAGTCCTTGGTATGATGATGCTCTTCGACTTTTAAAAAAATCTTGCAAACAAGCCGAAAGAGCCTGGCGCAAGTCTTATGACCCGGCCAAGAAAGCTTTGTACCTCGCCACCATCAAGACTTATCATAGAGCCATCTGCAGGGCCAGGGCCTCTTACTTCTCACGTAAATTCAGTGCTAGTTCCAACCCTAGTAAACATATCTTTAAAGCACTGAAAGATCTTACTGCCTGTAGAGCCTCTACCGCTGAGATCTGCTCTGCCTTCCACTGTGAGGATTTGGCTGCTTTTTTTATCAATAAAGTGGAAGGAATTTATCGAGCCTTTCCCAGCTCTACAGGTTCCCGGCAGCTTATCACAGCCACTTCTAAAACTACTTTCTCGCTATCCTATCTTCCGGAGCTCTCTACGGAGGAGTTTGACAAACTCGCGATTAGGGTGAAATCAGGTTCCCCGAAAGATCCCCTGCGGCCTTCACAATTTAGAGAATCCTCCGTCTGCCTTCCCCCGCTCTGTAAACTTATCAATCTATCACTGTCCTCGGGCTCTGTACCAGCTGCCTGGAAACAGGCGCAGGTAATTCCTATCTTGAAAAAACCTGCTTTGGACCCTAAAAAAGCTGAAAACTATCGCCCCATTTCTCTCCTCCCGTGGGCTGCTAAGCTGACTGAGGCCCATGTTAATACTATTCTAGCAAAACATCTCCATTCTGCGAATATTTTAGATCCCTCGCAGAATGGGTTCAGGCCCGGTCATAGCACCGAGACGGCGCTCCTGTATATGGCTGAACATCTCCACATGTTAGAGGATTCAGGTCACACGGCGGCACTTGTGCTCCTCGATCTAAGTGCCGCCTTCGACACTGTCTCCCATGACATTCTACTCCAACGTCTGGTTGAGGCAGGGGTGGATAAGCTGGCCCTTGAATGGTTCAGATCTTTTCTATCTGATCGCTCCTTCAGGGTCATCACTCCCCCCTTTGAATCCAAACCTCATGCGATTGCCCAGGGCGTCCCCCAGGGTTCGGCCTTAAGCCCCACTCTCTTTAACCTTTATGTCCAGCCGCTGGCTGATGTCGCCATGCATGGGAACCTCTCCATCGTGTCCTACGCAGACGACACGCAGCTTGCGGTTGCGATTAGTGGGGCTTCCGATCTCGAGGCAGCCAAGTTCCGTGAGGGACTCATATCTGTGGCCCACTGGATGAACGATAATTTCCTACAATTGAATGCTAAAAAAACCGAGGTGCTCATTGTGGGGAAACAAATTCATCTGTGGGGCGACAGCTGGTGGCCACGTGAGCTCGGTCCTACCCCTACCCCTGTCACTGAAGTCAAAAACCTCGGGGTGTGGTTTGACTCCCAACTGAGCTTTTCCACTCACACTAAAAAGACCGCGGCATCTTGCTTTGGAATTTTGCGTCAGCTTCGGTCCACCTTCAAATACTTTGACGCTCCTACACGTCAACTCATTGTGCAAGCTTTGATTCTGTCTAAATTAGACTATGCCAGCTCTCTTTTTCTTGGAGTCAATCAGGCTGAGCTCTCCCGTCTCCAACGCGTCCAGAACGCTGCCGCCAGGGCTCTGGTTGGTTTGCCTAAATTCTGTTCAGCTAGGAGAACCATCTTTAATCTCCATTGGCTCCCGGTGGCACAGAGAATAAAGTTTAAATCTTTGATTTTGACATTCAAAATCCTTAAGCTTTCTTCTCCTCAGATTCTGCAGCAACTCATTTCTCCTTATGTTCCAGCTCGCTCGCTGCGGTCTTCTGTTCTCCACCTTGCCACTGTTCCCCGTTTCAAGAGATCCAGGATTGGCGGCCGCTCCTTTCGAGTCCTTGCCGCCAAACTGTGGAATTCCTTGCCCGTCCACATCCGTGCCATCGATGAGCTCCTTGCTTTTAGGAAGGCGGTTAAAACTTTTCTTTTCCCCATAGCCCCTTAGTTCTGCTGCCATTGTGTTGTGTTTCCCACCTCCTGTCCGGTTTTTTTGTTCTGCACTAGCGCCAGGACGCCCCTTTGCTGGGGCAGCTGTGCGCTCAATAAATCAGGATAACATAACATAACATAACATAACATTATCACACTGGCTCACTAATGCTGTAACCACTCTTCTCCCTTTAACGCCGAAACATTCTAGGTCTCACCGTCCCCCTGCACCTTGGTTTTCTGATGATCTGAAGATCTTACGAGCCAATTGCAAGGCCCTCGAAAGGAGATGGAGGCACTCTTATTCTATTTCTCGGAAAGCTGCTTATAAAGAAGCTTTGAAGGGGTATCACTCACAATGCAAAATTGTAAGAGCTGCATACACTGCGAGTACAGTGACGCAAGCACAGAACTGTCCGCGCACTCTTTTCTCTGTTGCTAAGAAGATAACAGGAGCGGATACTGTCCCAATTCCTCCAGCGTTGGAGGAAGCTCAATGCAACTCTATTGCTGAGTTCTTTATTGCCAAGGTTGAGCGCAAATATGACTCTATGAGTACTACCTTGACAGAAATCAAACCCCGACCAGGACAGACTGCGGTGATTGAACGACCCCTTCCAATGGCGAGAGTTACAAACTGGCAACTGTTTGATGATACCTCGTTCCTTTCCTGCTTGAACAGTGTTAGATCTGGATCACCTTGTGATCCAATACCTGCGAAAGTCCTAAAGTTATTGGACCTTGAATTCCGGCGGGTTCTCATGAGATTGCTCAATGCATCTCTAACCGAGTCTCATGTGCTACAGGAATGGAAGCATGCGATGGTTGTCCCCCTTTTAAAGAAGGCAGGAGCAGACATGTCAAATCTCGCTAACTTCAAACCTATATCTTTGTTTTTTTTTTTTCAAAAGTGTTGGAAAGGCATGTTAACACTTAGTTAAACCATCTTGTAGAAAGCTCGGGAATTCTACATCCCTCCCAATCCGGCTTTCGAGCGCACCACTCCACCGAGACCGCGCTCCTTGGGGTGACGGAGAGGTTACGGCACGGTATCTAACGCGGGGAGACATCTGCACTCATCCTTTTGGATTTGAGTGCGGCGTTCGATACCATGTCCCATTCCATCCTCTTGAACTCTCTCCGGTCCCTGGGAGTAGATGGTCCCGCGTTATCCTGGATTGCCTCCTTTTTAAATGAGCGCACTTTCCAGGTTTTTTCAACGAAAGCTACATCTGGTATTTTCTCATCGGCGTATGGCATTCCCCAGGTTTTTTCAACGAAAGCTGCATCTGGTATTTGCTCAACGGCGTATGTCGTTCCCCAGGGGTCTATACTCAGCCCCCTATTATTCAACATCTATGTTAGACCCCTGGCTACCATCGTGGAGGACGCTGGGCTGACCATATTTTCATACGCCGATGACACTCAGATTGTTTTCTCTCTTTTTTCAGCAGTGAGTGTAGCAACTGTCACGTGTCGCTGAGTGGATGCAGAAGCATCTACTCAAGTTAAACGGTGACAAGACCGAGATTGTTATCTTGGGGAAGAACAAAGATCTTTGGGGCCCTCAGTGACATGGGACCCCTTCCCCAGACGGTCTCCGTGGTTCGCAACCTCGGATTTCTTATAGACGACAAGCTCTCTATGAGGCAGCAGGACACTAAGGTGCCCTCCGTGTGTTTTGCCACTTTGCGATGGCTCCAGAAAATCCTATGGATGCTGCGTTAGTAATCTCCCGCCTGGACTACGGAAATGTCCTATATCTCTGTGCCGACACTTCAACCATCAACAAACTTCAGGTGGTGCAAAATTCGGCGGCCCGACTTCTCTGTAATGTTCCGAGGAGATCTTCGGCCTCAGAGGCTCTTTGCGACTTACATTGGCTTAGGGTCCCGAGCCGTATCAAATTTAAAGCTCTGTGTCATCTCTTTAAAATTAAGCAGGGCTCGGCCCTAAAATATCTACAGAGCCTTGTCCAAACATACAAACCCAGTCGCACTTTGAGATCTTCTGCAAATGGTGACTTTGTTGTTCCAAGATTTAAACTTGTAAATATGGGGGGCCGATCCTTCTCCCATCTAGGCCCCGAATCTTGGAACGCACTACCTCTTGCCCTGAAATCAGAAACTGATTTATTTTGCTTTCGGAAAAAACTTAACACTCTGCTCTTCCAGTAAATCTGTCCTTTTGCTCTAGCTGGCTCTTGCACTGTGCTGTGTCTTCTTTTCTTCTTGTGTCTATCCCTGGCGCCGGGAAACCCACTGCGGGTAGCTGTTGCACAATATAAGTTCAAATAAATAAATAAATAAGGACAGTATAGCCTCTGCAAAAAAAACATGGATTGAGAGGCATTGGAATGAACTAAGGGAGGCAAGTAGGACTAAAGATTCTAGGCTCTTCTGGAGCATTGTCAAATGGGGTAGTGGTGGTCTACCCAATTGCCCCGATAATAATGTTGGTGAGGAGGATTGGGTCAATTATTTTAAGCCACAATATGCCGATAGCCACCCTGGCTCGGAGATGGATGGTTTCATGGCTGTATATCCCAAAGATAACTTTTTTAGTCAGGGTGAGGTGTTGTTGGCCTTAAGTGTATTATCAAGAGGAAGAGCTCCCTGTTTGGATGGGATCCCGGCGGATCTTTTTATTAATGATAGGGAATGCTGGGGTAAATATATCCTTATTTTGATTAACGCTGTTTCCCAGGGAGCAATGGTTCCATCATCCTGGAAGGGTGCAATCATTATCCCCGTTTATAAGAAAGGTGATCGGGGTTTGCCGGGTAATTACAGACCCATAAGCTTGATAGCTACCATTCAAAAGGTGGTGGGGAGAATGGTGGTGAACAGGCTTATGGTTTGGGTTGACCAGAACAATGCATTATCCCCTTACCAGGCTGGGTTCCGGAAGGCCACTAGTACGGTGGACCAGGTGTTCCGCTTTACCTTGCTACGGTGGCGAACTGTGGTGCTGGGCGGGGACCGCCTGTATGCCGCTTTTGTGGATTTGTGGGCTGCCTTCGAGCTGGTTCCCAGGACTAAGCTGTGGTCAGTTTTGTGGAACCTGGGCCTACCGTAGGATTTACTGACCCTAGTTATGAGGTTGCATGAGGCGAATTTTGCCAGGATACAGTGGGGCAGACAAGGTGAGGTCACTGCGGACTTCCCGGTCGAGCGGGAAGTTCGGCAGGGGTGTGCAATGGCCCCCCTGCTTTTTTCCTTGTTTATCAATGGAGTAGTAGCTAGAATGCTGTCTGTTAATCTAGACGCCCCCTTGTTGGTGGACATTAAGGTCCCAATATTAATGTTCGCCGACGATACTCTTATTCTATCAAAGACCCCGAGTGGCCTGCCGTGTGCCCTCAACATCTTTGAGGAATTTTATGGGGAGCATGGTCTTGAAGTCAACGTGGCCAAAACCAAGTTAATGATTTTTAACCCCCACCGTAGTTTTCGATCCAGGCTGTCTATGAACCAGCACCCCTTAGTGGTAGTTAAAGATTTTACCTACCTTGGTATTTATGTAACCAACGATCTCAAATGGTCCCAGCATATTGATCTTGCAACATTAAGGCATAGACAATTAGCTGGAGCCGTCGGGGCAGAACACAGAAAATCAAAATCTAAACCAATCATGCCAGCCCTACAGGTTTATGAGGCAAAAGCCCTTGGCTCAGCACTATATGGGGCTGAGTTGTGGGGTTTTGGGAAGCTCGATTCATTACAGAAGTCCGAAAACAAGTTCTTTAGGACTATTACTGGTCTTCCCAAAAGTACTCCCCTTTTTCCCCCTTAGATACGAGCTGGGCAGAAAGGCGGTGGTTGATTTGGCAAAGCTTCGCGCGATTTTGTATTGGAGACGACTCTGGACCACTCCAGAATTCGAGCACTATGCTGAAGGCTTTTTAGCCTTGACCAAAATGGATGTATTCCATGGGATCAAATGGCTAAAAGATCTTAGATCCTTGTTATGTTTGTTGGGTCTCCAAACCCTTTGGTACAACCCGCCAGGCGCACTTTATCCTAGTAAAAATACTGTAAAGGAGTTGTATTGGGACTATGTGGCTGAGCGGGATTGGAGAAACACTGACTCTAGATCTATGACAGGATGCTAGCTGGAATCTAAAATCTCTCCTGACCATGAACTTTATTGGGACAACATAACTAAGCCATGGGACAGGAAGCTTCTATGTCAATTGAGGAAAGGTGCTCTCCCGCTCAGGTCCCTACCTGGCAGGTGGAGGGGTTCAACTAATACTTTCTGTCCCGTGTGTGGAGCTGGAAAGGAGACCATTGGGCAATTTCTAATATCCTGTCAAGCCTATGCCATCCCTATACCTTTACATAAAACACAGTGGTCTTCTATTTGGAGGAATTCCAAAATCAAGATTACTATTTCTCCCACCCTCATGTCTTACTGGGCTGCAAAAGGAATTTCTCTTGTCCACCATTTATATAGTGATTCCGGTGACCCTTTACCCTTTTCTACCTTGGCACATAAACACTCTTGACTTCTATACCTTTCTGAAAATCAAGGTTGCTGTTTCTAAATCTCGTCTTCATCCCTCCTCCTCCACCATTTCGCTTTTCCACATTTGGCTCAAAGCTGGTCATGTTGCTTCCAATATTTATAAGTTTCTATCTTCCACTTCGCTTCCTGATCAGACGGTGGCACAACGTAAATGGTCGCGTCATTTTGACCACAACATCACAGATCATATCTCATCCGAAGCCTGGCAATCCATTGGTAAATTGGCTCTCCGTAATAAAATAGCTCCTTCCCTAATGCAATCTAAATTTTTCTCGGTCAATCTTCTCCATTGGACGCCTGCGCGTCTTCATTCACTCAACCTTAAAGACGACGACCTTTGCTGGAGCTGCGGCTTGGTGACTGGTGACTTTCCGCATATGTTTTATCATTGTTCCTTACTTAAACCTTTTTGGGACCTTATTCAGCAACATTTATCCCTCATTTTTAATATTGAACTCCAGCTTTCCTTTCCTATAGTCCTACTAGGCCCCTTGGCTGCTCCTACTCCTCTGCCTTTAGAACCGATAGAACTACAATTGTTAGATCTTCTCTTAACTGTAGCGGTTAAAATCATCCTTATGGAATGGAAATCCTTTTCGTCTGTCTCATATCATACATGGTGGGCGTGGGTATCCTTCCTACGCAGTGCCCACACCTCAGTAGATCTAGCACACCTGTCGCCTTCCATCTCTAACGGGGTTTGGAAAGCCTTGGATGATTATATGGAACTCTCCTCGAAAGGGTTAGTACCTCAATTCCCTGTTGATTCGTCTGTCTAATTGTTGCTTGTTCTGTGCAGTGTATTGGGTCGCTCATGTGGGAATCCTTCTTTTTTCTCTTCTCTCTGCTTTCCTGTCCTCTCATCCCGTTCTCTCTTTCTACTATGTTCTCTTCATTCTTTCTTTTTTCTTTCTTTTCTTCTACCTCCTTCCTTGGCCCCTTTCTTAAATTAGAAAGTGATACGTTTTGCTTTTGATTCCTGACAGTCGATATTGATTCATATTCCCAATTTAACAATGTTTATTTTATTTTTAATTTTCTTTACATCTACTTTATTTATTTCTTCAGTGATGTATATGCATCTCTTTTTTTTCGTATGTCAGAATGTATCACCTCTATTGTACTTGGTTTTTATTACTTGGAACATTCTTTCTCAATAAAATCTTATTGAAATCAAAAAAAAAAAGCCTATGCCATCCCTAGGCAAATTTGATTAAAACCTGTATGTAAAAACGTAGGTACCACCAGTAGCATCGTAGCCCTGAGAATCATTTGCAGTAGTTCTTCTTTGCCACTGGCCATAGCAGTAGCAAAATTTATGGGGCGGGCTTGGTCCATTAGGCATGAATTGTTAGCCGAGTAACTGTTTACATTGGGATGCTTTTATTGATTCTACTTGATGTACTTTGAATTTAATAGTATATGCATATTTATGCTTTTTATGTAAAGTACTTGTTTTTATTTGATCGAGGCAACTATTTAATACCGTTTTAACATTTTTGTATGTAATGTGCTTTTATGAGAAATACTCGAATAAAGCCTCTTTGATTGATTGAAATATCAATACAGAATTATTAAAAACATGATTAGCAATAAATATTTAAGTAAAAAAATTAAAAATAAATACCAATTAATAATAATTATTACCAATTAATAATTAATTAAGAATAAATTAATTAACAAAACAATTAATTAAAATACATCATTACTTAATTACATTTAAATTACTTCCCACCCTATTCTCCTATAAACCCATATCCCGATACAGAACATAATGATCAATTAATCAATTAATTAAAATTAATTACCAATTAATAACCAATTAATTCAAATCAATTTTTAATTCCTAAAAATTAATAATTAATTTAGTATAATTAAATTACTTCACACTCTATTCCCCTATAAACCCATAACCTGCTACAGAACATAATTATCAATTAATTAATTAATACAAATTAATTACCAATTAATTAAAATTAATTACCAATTATTTAAAATAATTCATAATTCCTAATTAATAATTAATTTAGTATAATTAAATTACTTCCCACCCTATTCCCCTGTAAACCCACAACCTGCTACAGTACTAAAATACAAAATTTACTTAAATTACATAAATAAAAAAAAACATAATAAATACATAATAATATACATAAAAATAATATAAAAATCGATATTAGTAACATCGAAATTACTAACATCGATATTACTAACATCGATATTAAAAACATCGATATTACTAATGCATCTCTAACCGAGTCTCATGTGCTACAGGAATGGAAGCATGTGATGGTTGTCCCCCTTTTAAAGAAGGCAGGAGCAGACATGTCCAATCTCGCTAACTTCAGACCTATATCTTTGATGCCTGTTTTTTCAAAAGTGTTGGAAAGGCATGTTAACACTCTGTTAAACCATCTTGTAGAAAGCTCGGGATTTCTACATCCCTCCCAATCCGGCTTTCGAGCGCACCACTCCATCGAGACCGCGCTCTTTGGGGTGACGGAGAGGTTACGGCACGGTATCTAACGCGGGGAGACATCTGCACTCATCCTTTTGGATTTGAGTGCGGCGTTCGATACCATGTCCCATTCCATCCTCTTGAACTCTCTCCGGTCCCTGGGAGTAGATGGTCCCGCGTTAGCCTGGATTGCCTCCTTTTTAAATGAGCGCACTTTCCAGGTTTTTTCAACGAAAGCTACATCTGGTATTTTCTCATCGGCGTATGGCATTCCCCAGGGGTCTATACTCAGCCCCCTATTATTCAACCTCTATGTTAGACCCCTGGCTACCATCGTGGAGGACGCTGGGCTTACCATATTTTCATACGCCGATGACACTCAGATTGTTTTCTCCCTTTTTTCAGCAGTGAGTGTAGCAACATATCGGTCTTGAAGGTTGGACTGTCGCGTGTCGCTGAGTGGATGCAGAAGCATCTCCTCAAGTTAAACGGTGACAAGAGCGAGATTGTTATCTTGGGAAAGAACAAAGATCTTTGGGGCCCTGAGCACTGGCCTAGTGACATGGGACCCCTTCCCCAGACGGCCTCCGTGGTTCGCAACCTCGGATTTCTTATAGATGACAAGCTCTCTATGAGGCAGCAGGCCACTAAGGGGGCCTCCGTGTGTTTTGCCACTTTGCAATGGCTCCAGAAAATCCTATGGATGCTGCCCCGTGCCAACCAGAGAACCATTGTCCAGGCGTTAGTAATCTCCCGCCTGGACTACGGAAATGTCCTATATCTCGGTGCCGACACTTCAACCATCAACAAACTTCAGGTGGTGCAAAATTCGGCGGCCCGACTTCTCTGTAATGTTCCGAGGAGATCTTCGGCCTCACAGGCTCTTCGCGACTTACATTGGCTTAGGGTCCCTAGCCGTATCAAATTTAAAGCTCTGTGTCATCTCTTTAAAATTAAGGAAGGCACAGCCCTAAAATACCTACAGAGCCTTGTCCAAACATACAAACCCAGTCGCACTTTGAGATCTTCTGCAAATGGTGACTTTGTTGTTCCAAGATTTAAACTTGCAAAGATGGGGGGCCGATCCTTCTCCCATCTAGGCCCCAAATCTTGGAACGCACTACCTCTTGCCCTGAAATCAGAAACTGATTTATTTTGCTTTCGGAAAAAACTTAAGACCCTGCTCTTCCAGTAAATCTGTCCTTTTGCTCTAGCTGGCTCTTGCACTGTGCTGTGTCTTCTTTTCTTCTTGTGTCTATCCCTGGCGCCGGGAAACCCACTGCGGGTAGCTGTTCCGCAATATAAGTTCAAATAAATAAGTAAATAAGGACAGTATAGCCTCTGCAAAAAAAACATGGGATGAGAGGCATTGGAATGAACTAAGGGAGGCAAGTAGGACTAAAGATTCTAGGCTCTTCTGGAGCATTGTCAAATGGGGTAGTGGTGGTCTACCCAATTGCCCCGATAATAATGTTGGTGAGGAGGATTGGGTCAATTATTTTTAGCCACAATATGCCAATAGCCACCCTGGCGTGGAGATGGATGGTTTCATGGCTGTATATCCCAAAGATAACTTTTTTAGTCAGGGTGAGGTGTTGTTGGCCTTAAGTGTAGTATCAAGAGGAAGAGCTCCCAGTTTGGATGGGATCCCGGCGGATCTTTTTATTAATGATAGGGAACGCTGGGGTAAATATATCCTTCTTTTGATTAACGCTGTTGCCCAGGGAGCAATGGTTCCGTCATCCTGGAAGGGTACAATCATTATTCCCGTTTATAAGAAAAGTGATCGGGGTTTGCCGGGTAATTACAGACCCATAAGCTTGATAGCTACCATTCAAAAGGTGGTGGGGAGGATGGTGGTGAACAGGCTTATGGTTTGGGTTGACGAGAACAATGCATTATCCCCTTACCAGGCTGGGTTCCGGAAGGACACTAGTACGGTCGACCAGGTGTTCCGCTTTACCTTGCTACGGTGGCGAACTGTGGTGCTGGGCGGGGGCAGCCTGTATGCCGCTTTTGGGGATTTGTGGGCTGCCTTCGAGCTGGTTCCCAGGACTAAGCTGTGGTCAGTTTTGTGGAACCTGGGCCTACCGGAGGATTTACTGACCCTAATTAGAAGCTTGTATGAGGCGAATTTTGCCAGGATACAGTGGGGCAGTCAAGGTGAGGTCACTGCGGACTTCCCGGTCGAGTGGGGAGTTCGGCAGGGGTGTGCAATGGCCCCCCTGCTTTTTTCCTTGTTTATCAATGGAGTAGTAGCTAGAATGCTGTCTGGTAATCTAGACGCCCCCTCGTTGGTGGACATTAAGGTCCCAATATTAATGTTCGCCGACGATACTCTTATTCTATCAAAGACCCCGAGTGGCCTGCAGTGTGCCCTCAACATCTTTGAGGAATTTTGTGGGGAGCATGGTCTTGAAGTCAACGTGGCCAAAACCAAGTTAATGATTTTTAACCCCCACCGTAATTTTCGATCCAGGCTGTCTATGAACCAGCGCCCCTTAGTGGTAGTTAAAGCTTTTACCTACCTTGGTATTAATGCAACCAACGATCTCAAATGGTCCCAGCATATTGATCTTGCAACATTAAGGCATAGACAATTAGCTGGAGCCCTCGGGGCAGAACACAGAGAATCAAAATCTAAACCAATCATGCCAGCCCTACAGGTTTATGAGGCGAAAGCCCTTGGCTCAGCACTATATGGGGCTGAGTTCTGGGGTTTTGGGAAGCTCGATTCATTACAGAAGTCCGAAAACAAGTTCTTTAGGACTATTACTGGTCTTCCCAAAAGTACTCCCCTTCTCCCCCTTATATACGAGCTGGGTAGAAAGGCGGTGGTTGATTTGGCAAAGCTTTGTGCGATTTTGTATTGGAGACGACTCTGGACCACTCCAGAATTCGAGCACTATGCTGAAGGCTTTTTAGCCTTGATCAAAATGGATGTATTCCATGGGATCAAATGGCTAAAAGATCTTAGATCCTTGTTATGTTTGTTGGGTCTCCAAACCCTTTGGTACAACCCGCCAGGCGCACTTTTTCCTAGTAAAAATACTGTAAAGGAGTTGTATTGGGACTAAGTGGCTGAGCGGGATTGGAGAAACACTGACTCTAGATCTATGACAGGATGCTATCTGGAATCTAAAATCTCTCCTGACCATGAACTTTATTGGGACAACATAACTAAGCCATGGGACAGGAAGATTCTATGTCAATTGAGGATAGGTGCTCTCCCGCTCAGGTCCCTAAGTGGCAGGTGGAGGGGTTCAACTAATACTTCCTGTCCCGTGTGTGGAGCCGGAAAGGAGACCATTGGGCACTTACTATTCTCCTGTCAAGCCTATGCCGTCCCTAGGCAAATTTGGTTAAAACCTGTATGTAAAAACGTAGGTACCACCAGTAGTATCGTAGCCCTGAGAATCATTTGCACTAGGTCTTCTTTGCCACTGGCCATAGCAGTAGCGAAATTTATGGGGTGGGCTTGGTCCATTAGGCATAAATTGTTAGCCGAATAACTGTTTACATTGGGATGCTTTTATTGATTCTACTTGATGTAGTTTGTATTTAATAGTATATGTATATTTATGCTTTTTATGTAAAGTACTTGTTTTTATTTGATCGAGGCAACTATTTAATACCGTTTTAACATTTTTGTATGTAGGCCCCGAATCTTGGAACGCACTACCTCTTGCCCTGAAATCAGAAACTGATTTATTTTGCTTTCGGAAAAAACTTAACACTCTGCTCTTCCAGTAAATCTGTCCTTTTGCTCTAGCTGGCTCTTGCACTGTGCTGTGTCTTCTTTTCTTCTTGTGTCTATCCCTGGCGCCGGGAAACCCACTGCGGGTAGCTGTTGCACAATATAAGTTCAAATAAATAAATAAATAAGGACAGTATAGCCTCTGCAAAAAAAACATGGATTGAGAGGCATTGGAATGAACTAAGGGAGGCAAGTAGGACTAAAGATTCTAGGCTCTTCTGGAGCATTGTCAAATGGGGTAGTGGTGGTCTACCCAATTGCCCCGATAATAATGTTGGTGAGGAGGATTGGGTCAATTATTTTAAGCCACAATATGCCGATAGCCACCCTGGCTCGGAGATGGATGGTTTCATGGCTGTATATCCCAAAGATAACTTTTTTAGTCAGGGTGAGGTGTTGTTGGCCTTAAGTGTAGTATCAAGAGGAAGAGCTCCCTGTTTGGATGGGATCCCGGCGGATCTTTTTATTAATGATAGGGAATGCTGGGGTAAATATATCCTTATTTTGATTAACGCTGTTTCCCAGGGAGCAATGGTTCCATCATCCTGGAAGGGTGCAATCATTATCCCCGTTTATAAGAAAGGTGATCGGGGTTTGCCGGGTAATTACAGACCCATAAGCTTGATAGCTACCATTCAAAAGGTGGTGGGGAGAATGGTGGTGAACAGGCTTATGGTTTGGGTTGACCAGAACAATGCATTATCCCCTTACCAGGCTGGGTTCCGGAAGGCCACTAGTACGGTGGACCAGGTGTTCCGCTTTACCTTGCTACGGTGGCGAACTGTGGTGCTGGGCGGGGACCGCCTGTATGCCGCTTTTGTGGATTTGTGGGCTGCCTTCGAGCTGGTTCCCAGGACTAAGCTGTGGTCAGTTTTGTGGAACCTGGGCCTACCGGAGGATTTACTGACCCTAGTTATGAGGTTGCATGAGGCGAATTTTGCCAGGATACAGTGGGGCAGACAAGGTGAGGTCACTGCGGACTTCCCGGTCGAGCGGGAAGTTCGGCAGGGGTGTGCAATGGCCCCCCTGCTTTTTTCCTTGTTTATCAATGGAGTAGTAGCTAGAATGCTGTCTGTTAATCTAGACGCCCCCTTGTTGGTGGACATTAAGGTCCCAATATTAATGTTCGCCGACGATACTCTTATTCTATCAAAGACCCCGAGTGGCCTGCCGTGTGCCCTCAACATCTTTGAGGAATTTTATGGGGAGCATGGTCTTGAAGTCAACGTGGCCAAAACCAAGTTAATGATTTTTAACCCCCACCGTAGTTTTCGATCCAGGCTGTCTATGAACCAGCACCCCTTAGTGGTAGTTAAAGATTTTACCTACCTTGGTATTTATGTAACCAACGATCTCAAATGGTCCCAGCATATTGATCTTGCAACATTAAGGCATAGACAATTAGCTGGAGCCGTCGGGGCAGAACACAGAAAATCAAAATCTAAACCAATCATGCCAGCCCTACAGGTTTATGAGGCAAAAGCCCTTGGCTCAGCACTATATGGGGCTGAGTTGTGGGGTTTTGGGAAGCTCGATTCATTACAGAAGTCCGAAAACAAGTTCTTTAGGACTATTACTGGTCTTCCCAAAAGTACTCCCCTTTTTCCCCCTTAGATACGAGCTGGGCAGAAAGGCGGTGGTTGATTTGGCAAAGCTTCGCGCGATTTTGTATTGGAGACGACTCTGGACCACTCCAGAATTCGAGCACTATGCTGAAGGCTTTTTAGCCTTGACCAAAATGGATGTATTCCATGGGATCAAATGGCTAAAAGATCTTAGATCCTTGTTATGTTTGTTGGGTCTCCAAACCCTTTGGTACAACCCGCCAGGCGCACTTTATCCTAGTAAAAATACTGTAAAGGAGTTGTATTGGGACTATGTGGCTGAGCGGGATTGGAGAAACACTGACTCTAGATCTATGACAGGATGCTAGCTGGAATCTAAAATCTCTCCTGACCATGAACTTTATTGGGACAACATAACTAAGCCATGGGACAGGAAGCTTCTATGTCAATTGAGGAAAGGTGCTCTCCCGCTCAGGTCCCTACCTGGCAGGTGGAGGGGTTCAACTAATACTTTCTGTCCCGTGTGTGGAGCTGGAAAGGAGACCATTGGGCAATTTCTAATATCCTGTCAAGCCTATGCCATCCCTATACCTTTACATAAAACACAGTGGTCTTCTATTTGGAGGAATTCCAAAATCAAGATTACTATTTCTCCCACCCTCATGTCTTACTGGGCTGCAAAAGGAATTTCTCTTGTCCACCATTTATATAGTGATTCCGGTGACCCTTTACCCTTTTCTACCTTGGCACATAAACACTCTTGACTTCTATACCTTTCTGAAAATCAAGGTTGCTGTTTCTAAATCTCGTCTTCATCCCTCCTCCTCCACCATTTCGCTTTTCCACATTTGGCTCAAAGCTGGTCATGTTGCTTCCAATATTTATAAGTTTCTATCTTCCACTTCGCTTCCTGATCAGACGGTGGCACAACGTAAATGGTCGCGTCATTTTGACCACAACATCACAGATCATATCTCATCCGAAGCCTGGCAATCCATTGGTAAATTGGCTCTCCGTAATAAAATAGCTCCTTCCCTAATGCAATCTAAATTTTTCTCGGTCAATCTTCTCCATTGGACGCCTGCGCGTCTTCATTCACTCAACCTTAAAGACGACGACCTTTGCTGGAGCTGCGGCTTGGTGACTGGTGACTTTCCGCATATGTTTTATCATTGTTCCTTACTTAAACCTTTTTGGGACCTTATTCAGCAACATTTATCCCTCATTTTTAATATTGAACTCCAGCTTTCCTTTCCTATAGTCCTACTAGGCCCCTTGGCTGCTCCTACTCCTCTGCCTTTAGAACCGATAGAACTACAATTGTTAGATCTTCTCTTAACTGTAGCGGTTAAAATCATCCTTATGGAATGGAAATCCTTTTCGTCTGTCTCATATCATACATGGTGGGCGTGGGTATCCTTCCTACGCAGTGCCCACACCTCAGTAGATCTAGCACACCTGTCGCCTTCCATCTCTAACGGGGTTTGGAAAGCCTTGGATGATTATATGGAACTCTCCTCGAAAGGGTTAGTACCTCAATTCCCTGTTGATTCGTCTGTCTAATTGTTGCTTGTTCTGTGCAGTGTATTGGGTCGCTCATGTGGGAATCCTTCTTTTTTCTCTTCTCTCTGCTTTCCTGTCCTCTCATCCCGTTCTCTCTTTCTACTATGTTCTCTTCATTCTTTCTTTTTTCTTTCTTTTCTTCTACCTCCTTCCTTGGCCCCTTTCTTAAATTAGAAAGTGATACGTTTTGCTTTTGATTCCTGACAGTCGATATTGATTCATATTCCCAATTTAACAATGTTTATTTTATTTTTAATTTTCTTTACATCTACTTTATTTATTTCTTCAGTGATGTATATGCATCTCTTTTTTTTCGTATGTCAGAATGTATCACCTCTATTGTACTTGGTTTTTATTACTTGGAACATTCTTTCTCAATAAAATCTTATTGAAATCAAAAAAAAAAAGCCTATGCCATCCCTAGGCAAATTTGATTAAAACCTGTATGTAAAAACGTAGGTACCACCAGTAGCATCGTAGCCCTGAGAATCATTTGCAGTAGTTCTTCTTTGCCACTGGCCATAGCAGTAGCGAAATTTATGGGGCGGGCTTGGTCCATTAGGCATGAATTGTTAGCCGAGTAACTGTTTACATTGGGATGCTTTTATTGATTCTACTTGATGTACTTTGAATTTAATAGTATATGCATATTTATGCTTTTTATGTAAAGTACTTGTTTTTATTTGATCGAGGCAACTATTTAATACCGTTTTAACATTTTTGTATGTAATGTGCTTTTATGAGAAATACTCGAATAAAGCCTCTTTGATTGATTGAAATATCAATACAGAATTATTAAAAACATGATTAGCAATAAATATTTAAGTAAAAAAATTAAAAATAAATACCAATTAATAATAATTATTACCAATTAATAATTAATTAAGAATAAATTAATTAACAAAACAATTAATTAAAATACATCATTACTTAATTACATTTAAATTACTTCCCACCCTATTCTCCTATAAACCCATATCCCGATACAGAACATAATGATCAATTAATCAATTAATTAAAATTAATTACCAATTAATAACCAATTAATTCAAATCAATTTTTAATTCCTAAAAATTAATAATTAATTTAGTATAATTAAATTACTTCACACTCTATTCCCCTATAAACCCATAACCTGCTACAGAACATAATTATCAATTAATTAATTAATACAAATTAATTACCAATTAATTAAAATTAATTACCAATTATTTAAAATAATTTATAATTCCTAATAATTAATAATTAATTTAGTATAATTAAATTACTTCCCACCCTATTCCCCTGTAAACCCACAACCTGCTACAGTACTAAAATACAAAATTTACTTAAATTACATAAATAAAAAAAAACATAATAAATACATAATAATATACATAAAAATAATATAAAAATCGATATTAGTAACATCGAAATTACTAACATCGATATTACTAACATCGATATTAAAAACATCGATATTACTAATGCATCTCTAACCGAGTCTCATGTGCTACAGGAATGGAAGCATGTGATGGTTGTCCCCCTTTTAAAGAAGGCAGGAGCAGACATGTCCAATCTCGCTAACTTCAGACCTATATCTTTGATGCCTGTTTTTTCAAAAGTGTTGGAAAGGCATGTTAACACTCTGTTAAACCATCTTGTAGAAAGCTCGGGATTTCTACATCCCTCCCAATCCGGCTTTCGAGCGCACCACTCCATCGAGACCGCGCTCCTTGGGGTGACGGAGAGGTTACGGCACGGTATCTAACGCGGGGAGACATCTGCACTCATCCTTTTGGATTTGAGTGCGGCGTTCGATACCATGTCCCATTCCATCCTCTTGAACTCTCTCCGGTCCCTGGGAGTAGATGGTCCCGCGTTAGCCTGGATTGCCTCCTTTTTAAATGAGCGCACTTTCCAGGTTTTTTCAACGAAAGCTACATCTGGTATTTTCTCATCGGCGTATGGCATTCCCCAGGGGTCTATACTCAGCCCCCTATTATTCAACCTCTATGTTAGACCCCTGGCTACCATCGTGGAGGACGCTGGGCTTACCATATTTTCATACGCCGATGACACTCAGATTGTTTTCTCCCTTTTTTCAGCAGTGAGTGTAGCAACATATCGGTCTTGAAGGTTGGACTGTCGCGTGTCGCTGAGTGGATGCAGAAGCATCTCCTCAAGTTAAACGGTGACAAGAGCGAGATTGTTATCTTGGGAAAGAACAAAGATCTTTGGGGCCCTGAGCACTGGCCTAGTGACATGGGACCCCTTCCCCAGACGGCCTCCGTGGTTCGCAACCTCGGATTTCTTATAGATGACAAGCTCTCTATGAGGCAGCAGGCCACTAAGGGGGCCTCCGTGTGTTTTGCCACTTTGCAATGGCTCCAGAAAATCCTATGGATGCTGCCCCGTGCCAACCAGAGAACCATTGTCCAGGCGTTAGTAATCTCCCGCCTGGACTACGGAAATGTCCTATATCTCGGTGCCGACACTTCAACCATCAACAAACTTCAGGTGGTGCAAAATTCGGCGGCCCGACTTCTCTGTAATGTTCCGAGGAGATCTTCGGCCTCACAGGCTCTTCGCGACTTACATTGGCTTAGGGTCCCTAGCCGTATCAAATTTAAAGCTCTGTGTCATCTCTTTAAAATTAAGGAAGGCACAGCCCTAAAATACCTACAGAGCCTTGTCCAAACATACAAACCCAGTCGCACTTTGAGATCTTCTGCAAATGGTGACTTTGTTGTTCCAAGATTTAAACTTGCAAAGATGGGGGGCCGATCCTTCTCCCATCTAGGCCCCAAATCTTGGAACGCACTACCTCTTGCCCTGAAATCAGAAACTGATTTATTTTGCTTTCGGAAAAAACTTAAGACCCTGCTCTTCCAGTAAATCTGTCCTTTTGCTCTAGCTGGCTCTTGCACTGTGCTGTGTCTTCTTTTCTTCTTGTGTCTATCCCTGGCGCCGGGAAACCCACTGCGGGTAGCTGTTCCGCAATATAAGTTCAAATAAATAAGTAAATAAGGACAGTATAGCCTCTGCAAAAAAAACATGGGATGAGAGGCATTGGAATGAACTAAGGGAGGCAAGTAGGACTAAAGATTCTAGGCTCTTCTGGAGCATTGTCAAATGGGGTAGTGGTGGTCTACCCAATTGCCCCGATAATAATGTTGGTGAGGAGGATTGGGTCAATTATTTTTAGCCACAATATGCCAATAGCCACCCTGGCGTGGAGATGGATGGTTTCATGGCTGTATATCCCAAAGATAACTTTTTTAGTCAGGGTGAGGTGTTGTTGGCCTTAAGTGTAGTATCAAGAGGAAGAGCTCCCAGTTTGGATGGGATCCCGGCGGATCTTTTTATTAATGATAGGGAACGCTGGGGTAAATATATCCTTCTTTTGATTAACGCTGTTGCCCAGGGAGCAATGGTTCCGTCATCCTGGAAGGGTACAATCATTATTCCCGTTTATAAGAAAAGTGATCGGGGTTTGCCGGGTAATTACAGACCCATAAGCTTGATAGCTACCATTCAAAAGGTGGTGGGGAGGATGGTGGTGAACAGGCTTATGGTTTGGGTTGACGAGAACAATGCATTATCCCCTTACCAGGCTGGGTTCCGGAAGGACACTAGTACGGTCGACCAGGTGTTCCGCTTTACCTTGCTACGGTGGCGAACTGTGGTGCTGGGCGGGGGCAGCCTGTATGCCGCTTTTGGGGATTTGTGGGCTGCCTTCGAGCTGGTTCCCAGGACTAAGCTGTGGTCAGTTTTGTGGAACCTGGGCCTACCGGAGGATTTACTGACCCTAATTAGAAGCTTGTATGAGGCGAATTTTGCCAGGATACAGTGGGGCAGTCAAGGTGAGGTCACTGCGGACTTCCCGGTCGAGTGGGGAGTTCGGCAGGGGTGTGCAATGGCCCCCCTGCTTTTTTCCTTGTTTATCAATGGAGTAGTAGCTAGAATGCTGTCTGGTAATCTAGACGCCCCCTCGTTGGTGGACATTAAGGTCCCAATATTAATGTTCGCCGACGATACTCTTATTCTATCAAAGACCCCGAGTGGCCTGCAGTGTGCCCTCAACATCTTTGAGGAATTTTGTGGGGAGCATGGTCTTGAAGTCAACGTGGCCAAAACCAAGTTAATGATTTTTAACCCCCACCGTAATTTTCGATCCAGGCTGTCTATGAACCAGCGCCCCTTAGTGGTAGTTAAAGCTTTTACCTACCTTGGTATTAATGCAACCAACGATCTCAAATGGTCCCAGCATATTGATCTTGCAACATTAAGGCATAGACAATTAGCTGGAGCCCTCGGGGCAGAACACAGAGAATCAAAATCTAAACCAATCATGCCAGCCCTACAGGTTTATGAGGCGAAAGCCCTTGGCTCAGCACTATATGGGGCTGAGTTCTGGGGTTTTGGGAAGCTCGATTCATTACAGAAGTCCGAAAACAAGTTCTTTAGGACTATTACTGGTCTTCCCAAAAGTACTCCCCTTCTCCCCCTTATATACGAGCTGGGTAGAAAGGCGGTGGTTGATTTGGCAAAGCTTTGTGCGATTTTGTATTGGAGACGACTCTGGACCACTCCAGAATTCGAGCACTATGCTGAAGGCTTTTTAGCCTTGATCAAAATGGATGTATTCCATGGGATCAAATGGCTAAAAGATCTTAGATCCTTGTTATGTTTGTTGGGTCTCCAAACCCTTTGGTACAACCCGCCAGGCGCACTTTTTCCTAGTAAAAATACTGTAAAGGAGTTGTATTGGGACTAAGTGGCTGAGCGGGATTGGAGAAACACTGACTCTAGATCTATGACAGGATGCTATCTGGAATCTAAAATCTCTCCTGACCATGAACTTTATTGGGACAACATAACTAAGCCATGGGACAGGAAGATTCTATGCCAATTGAGGATAGGTGCTCTCCCGCTCAGGTCCCTAAGTGGCAGGTGGAGGGGTTCAACTAATACTTCCTGTCCCGTGTGTGGAGCCGGAAAGGAGACCATTGGGCACTTACTATTCTCCTGTCAAGCCTATGCCGTCCCTAGGCAAATTTGGTTAAAACCTGTATGTAAAAACGTAGGTACCACCAGTAGTATCGTAGCCCTGAGAATCATTTGCACTAGGTCTTCTTTGCCACTGGCCATAGCAGTAGCGAAATTTATGGGGTGGGCTTGGTCCATTAGGCATAAATTGTTAGCCGAATAACTGTTTACATTGGGATGCTTTTATTGATTCTACTTGATGTAGTTTGTATTTAATAGTATATGTATATTTATGCTTTTTATGTAAAGTACTTGTTTTTATTTGATCGAGGCAACTATTTAATACCGTTTTAACATTTTTGTATGTAATGTGCTTTTCTGAGAAATACTCGAATAAAGCCTCTTTGATTGATTGAAATACCAATACAGAATTATTAAAAACATGATTAGCAATAAATAAGTAAGTAAAAAAATTAAAAATAAATACCAATTAATAATAATTAATTACCAATTAATAATTAATTAACAATAAATTAATTAACAAAACAATCAATTAAAATACATTATTACTTAATTACATTTAAATTACTTCCCACCCTATTCTCCTATAAACCCATATCCCGATACAGAACATAATGATCAATTAATCAATTAATTAAAATTAATTACCAATTAATAACCAATTAATTCAAATCAATTTTTAATTCCTAAAAATTAATAATTAATTTAGTATGATTAAATTACTTCCCACCCTATTCCCCTATAAACCCATAACCTGCTACAGAACATAATTATCAATTAATTAATTAATACAAATTATTTACCAATTAATTAAAATGAATTACCAATTAATTAAAATTAATTTATAATTCCTAATAATTAACAATTAATTTAGTATAATTAAATTACTTCCCACCCTATTCCCCTGTAAGCCCACAACCTGCTACAGTTCTAAAATACAAAATTTACTTAAATTACATAAATAAAAATAAAAAACATAATAAATACATAATAATATGCATAAAAATATTATAAAAACCGATATAAGTAACATCGAAATTACTAACATCGATATTACTAACATCGATATTAAAAACATCGATATTACTAATATCGATATTAAATCTATCGATATAACTTACCTTCTATATTATGTCCCTTCGATATTCAAACATCGACATTATTGTATGTCGATATTTAAAAATCGATATTTTATCTGCATACCATTCTACCCATCCTTAAAAAAGCACCCTCAGATTCCCCTGATGATTATCCTGATGTCTATCGTTTTGTGATTGATTTGCAGGAGGTTAATAAAATAGTGGTTCCTCAGTTCCTGGTGGTCCCTCGCATCACCGCCCTTCTGACAATGATTCCGTCCACTGTAAAAAAAAATTCTGTGATTGATTTAAAAAACGCTTTCTTTAGCATTCCTATTCACCCAGATAGAAGGCACCTTTTTGGGTTCACTCTGGACGTCAGAATTTGCAGAAGTTGCTCCTGAGGGGTATACTGAAAGTTCTGGTATATATAGTCAAGCTTTAAAAAGTCCATTGCATTCCTTCACTCTTCATCTAGGTAATGTATTATTGCAGTACGTAGATAAACTTCTCTTTTTTTTTTTTTTTTAAAACCTTTATTGAAAAAGACATGAAGATACAAAAGCAAGTATACGGCAACTGCGGGTCGGCTGGCATCTGTCACAATACAGTACTGGATAAAAGGTACACAGCCCTTCAGCCGACAACCCATAGGGCCCGGCGGCAAGTAGAAACCCATGTCTAGCCATATGTACATGTAAAGGAGAAGAGAAGGTTTTGATTTTATCTTTTTTGGAACAACCCCCCCAACCAACAAACATTAGAAAAATACTGCAAGGGCTCAAAATAAAAAGGGACCAATCTTGGTGAATCCTTCTGGAGAGGGGTACCATGTCTGCACTGATGCATTGTCAACAAACTGGATGTCCGGCATGGAATGAAAGAGGGAACAGGTAGTAGGCAACAATACGCAAATGGAACCTGGAAAGGAGGGAATGTAATGCTAAGGGGACTGGAGACGGTCCGGTGGCGGCTCAAAGGGAGGGGTGCAGATCTCACCACGGTATTGATTCCACTGACCCCATATTCTACTCCACTTTTTGGGCCTGCCCCTGGCAATATATACTGTTTTTTCACGGAACATGCACCAATATATGTTCCTAGACCAGGCAGACAGACTCGGTGGCTTCGCCGACCCCCACAATTGCGCAATGTCACGTTTAGCAATCATATTGCCCAAGGTGGCCCACTGCGTTTGGGCAACATTATAGTCGTTGGGCTCCCATACATTAAGCAGACATCTCCGAGTCTCAGGCAGAAGCGAAACACCCGTCACCTCAGACATAACACTATACACACGGGTCCAGAATGAGGCAACCGCAGGACATTCCCATATGATATGGAGGAATGTACCCACCATACCACAGCCACGCTTACACAAAGCATCCGAAACAAACCCCATCCGCAACAATCGAGGACCCGTCATATACACTCGGTGTAAGATGTTTAATTGCACCAGTCTCAGACGAGCCGAGATCGCCACCTCCTTTGGAGAGGATATCGCCGCCTGCCAGTCCTCATCGTCAAGCTCCACTCCATCACCGGTCCAAGACGTGCGGAGCTGTACAAGAAGGTCCACCCAATGGTTTATTAATTTCTTATATATTAACAAATTCGTACTGTCCGGGATATGCCCGTCTAGCACTCTATCCTCAAGGGGCGAGGAGTCCGGGACGGACGTCCCAGGCACCATCACAGAAGAAAGGGTGTGCCGAACTTGCAGATAATGAAAGTGTTCACGAGGGCCAAGTTGAAATTCCCGTTGCAGCTCCTCAAAAGATTTGATCTCGTCCTTCCGCAATAGATCACCAACCACACTGATTCCAATAAGGTCCCATTTATCGAACCCCTTAGTCGTCCACAATTTACCCAACTTTTCAGACGCATAGATTGGAGTCGCCCGAGTGAGGGTATCCGACCAACCAGTGGCAGCGGTGGCGTTGTACCAAACCCTTACCGCGACCTTTGTAGGCCCGGTCAGGGCCACATCAGACCGTTTTGAGTAAAGTGTCCTATTGTAGTCTCCGCCCGAAAGCAACCATTTATTCATGGCAAAGGCCGGATTAGCTGCCGGACCATACACAGCATGGTTAACCGGGCTCAGTTGTGAGGCCCAGTAATACAGACGGATATCCGGTAACGCAATTCCGCCATCGTACCATGGAAGCGTAAGCTTGGCCAAGGCAATCCGGGGACGGCCGGCCCAGACCAGTTTCCTTTGCAAGCTTTCTATCTCAGGAAGTAGCTGGAGGGCACTAGGTCTAACGTGTTCTGGAGAGCATACAGAAACCTGGGAAGAGCCATCATCTTGAATAAGGCTGCCCTACCCACCAGGGACAGAGGCAGCCTGTTCCACGCCTTCACATCTGCTCGTAGCCGAGCGAGCGGGGGAAGCAAATTGAGCCGGTATCTTGTCGTCGGGGCACGTGAGATGTGAATGCCTAAATACTTAAATCCTGTGGACGAGATCTGTATCGGACAAGTACGTGGTACTAGTGGGACATCCTCCGTAAGTGAGTATACACAGGACTTAGTCCAATTAATGACTAATCCCGAGTTCCTGCCAAAGGAGCTAAGGACATCAAATAGTACTCCCAAGGATTTCCGCTGGGAGGTAAGGTAAAGAAGAATATCATCCGCATAGAGCGAGATGCGATCTTCAAAACCGGGGGCCCACCTGATGCCTTTGAGAGAAGGCTCCCATCTCAGCCAGGCTGCCAAAGGCTCCAGAGCCAGGGCAAAAAGCCACGGGGAAAGGGGACATCCCTGCCGCGTACCCCGACCCAAAGCGAAGGGAGCCGACACTCTACCGTTAACGACCACCTGGGCCAAGGGTTCCTCATATAGCAAACGGACCCAACCAATGAACACCGGCCCAAAGCCGAACTTAGCCAAAGCCGCCCATAAGTACGGCCATTCCACAGTGTCAAACGCCATAGTGGCATCTAACGAGACCAAAATGGCCGGCTCATGCAGTGTATCCGCTCTCGCCAGCACGCCATGAAGGCGACGTAGATTGAGCGCAGTGTTACGGGCAGGAATAAAACCGGATTGGTCCGGATGCACCAGATCACTTATAACGGTTATCAATCGGTTGGCCAACACCTTCGCCAAAACCTTGGGGTCGACATTTAGGAGAGAAATAGGCCTGTACGAGGTACAGAACTCACGCGGTTTGCCCTCCTTGGGAAGCACCACAATGGAGGCGAGTCGTTGATCTCGGGGAAGTCGGCCTCTCTCTCTCGACTCCAAAAACTCGCGAAGATACAACGCCATTTTGTCTGGGCACAACTTGTACAGCTCGATGGGCAGGCCGTTTGGTCCCGTAGCTTTACCCGAGCGAATGGAGCGAATAGCGAGCGCTACCTCATCCGTGGAAAAATCCGCCTCCATTCGCTCCCTATCAGATTCAGACAGACAAGGCAGGGCGATATCTCGAAGCAAAAGACGGGAGTCCTCCTCAGGCGGGTCCGACACCGGAGCAGACACCTTACGAAAGTGCGAGGCAAACTCCTCCGCTATCTCCAGCGGATCCGTCAAATGCACCCCATCCTCACGCTCAATCACAGGCACCACACGACTCAATCTCTCCCGTTTGTCCAACCACGCTATCAACTTCCCGGCTTTATCGCCCACATCATACAGACGGCCCATTTGCTCCCGACTCATGGCTTTCGCAGCATTCGTGACCAAGGCCTTATAGTCAGACTGTTTTAACTGCAGAATATGCAACTTCTCCTGCGTGACTCCAGTGTCAAGTTCTCTCTCTAGAGTGACCACCTCGGCCTCCAGCCGTTCAACCCCTCATTGTATCTCCTCTTAGCGCCAGCGATAAGCGATAGCGCCTGGCCCCGTATCATAGGTTTAAAAGCTTCCCAGAGGGACACTGAGGACGAAACAAAGCCCACATTCTCCGCAAAATAAAGGTCCACAGCTTTAACCAACCCCACTCTAGTCTCTGGAGTCCGTAGATGCCAGGGATTGATTGGGGCGATTCGGCCCCCAGCATTCAGATGGAGATCAATATGAACCCACAGCGGGGAGTGGTCCAAAATGCCTCTGGGCAAGTGTCGGGCCTCTCGCACCGTCGTGGCCTGGGCAGCGGGTACAAGAAGATAATCGAGCCTAGCCAGACTCCCATGCGCCCCAGAGTGAAAGGTATATTGGGGCTGACCCGGATGCAGCATCCGCCTACAATCTACCTTACCAAATGTATCTAGCAACCCACTAAGACCAGATTGGGATGGTGTGAGCGTCCTGGGAGGGTGTCGATCCAGCGAACCATCCATCAAAGAGTTAAAGTCACCTCCCATCACTAGAAGCCCTTCGGGAAGCCCAAGAAACAATTTACCCAAGTCAACAAACGTGGTAGTCTGCAGGCCAGGGGGAACATAGACCGAAAGGACATTTACAGTTCTTCCCTCCCACCTCCCAACAATTGCAGCGTATCGACCCCTGTCATCCAAAATCGTGTCGTCTATCTCGAAGGGAAGGGAATTACGAAGCATAATACCAGCTCCTCTGGAGCCCGAAGTAAACCCTGAGTGCGGCACCAACCTGTAGCCCCTCCGATTCATAGCATGAAACGTATTCCCAACCAGGTGCGTCTCCTGCAGGAGTATGATGTCGGGAGAGTGACGTTTCACATATTGAAGTACAATTCCCCGCTTTATCTTGTCCCCTAAGCCATTGACATTCCAGCTCAAGACCCATAGTCCCCTACCCCCCATCCCGGAAGTAAGAAATCAGGTCCACCAAACCCCACGAAGGAAACACAGAAATAGCAACAATACGCAGCCTCAAATGCAGTATGAACAAAAAAGAGAAAACCCAACCCCCTTCCCCCAAGCCCCAGAACAACAACCCCCCACCCTGCACCCCTGCGAGGAACCAAAAAACCACCCCATTCAGCAGTGTGCCTGTTGCCCTACCCCAAGAACTAAATTACAGATGAAAAGGAAAACACCCCCGGAGGAGGAGAAGTCCCAAACCCCCCGCCGCCCCAGGGTCCAAATTATAAAAGTCATCGACCCAAAGAAGGAGAACAAAATATCGTAGCAAAGTACAATGGAGCATATGCCGGTGCCTCTACTCCTCCTGGTCCCGTTGGCCTCCTTCAGCACCACCAGTGTTGTCATCATTGTCTCTAGGCGTGGATAAAGTGTCCAACCAGTCACTAGCCACCTCAGGCATATCGAAGAAGAGCACCCGCTCATTGTGTTCAATGCGCAGTATAGCGGGGAAAAGCATGGCATACTTCATGCCCAAATCCCGTAGTCTACGTTTCACCCCGGAGAACGCCAGTCTCTGCTTCTGCACCAGGGGAGTAAAGTCAGGGTAAAAGTTAACGGAGGTATTCTCAAACCTGGTGGGGCCGTTGGTCCTCGATGCCTGCAAGATGGCGTCTCTGTCTCTATAATTGAAGAGCCGCGCAATGATGGGCCGCGGGGCCGTCCCCTGTGTTCGTCTGCTGCCCGGAATCCTATGGGCGTGTTCCACAGCAAAAAGCTTGCTTAGGCCTTTAGGGGCTAGATGATTAACGATCAGGTCCTCAACAAGAAGGTCTGTCGATTGATCTGCCGATGTCTCCGGAACTCCGATAATGCAGATGTTATTTCGCCTAGCACGACCTTCAAAATCCTCGAGGCGGCGAACAAACCGTTCGCTAGAGGATCGAAGGGTACGGACCTCGGTCTGGAGCTCGGATACATCCGAGGTGAGACTGGCAGTCTTAATGTCCAACGACTTCACCCTCTCATTGGTTTTTCCCAGATCTGCCCTGATCAGGCCCACGTCTACCGCCACTGTGTCGATCTTGGCCGCCAAGATCTCGTATTGTTGGCCCATCGACGATTGTATGCTGGCGATGGCTCCCATAATGTCTCGAAGAGTCAGTTCTTCCGACTCCTGGGTGCCACTACCCATGCCCTCCGAGGTTTTCCCAGTCCCACTCGGCGAGCCCTTGTTCCGAGCAAATCTGTCCATAATGGAAGCTTGGGTCCCGCCACCACGAGTTGCAGTCTTGAGAGACCGTTTGTCACCCTCCGACTTAGCTGCCATAGTGGATAACCCCCCCCGCCGGGGCTTTCGAGATCTGGTGTAAATGGCTCCCTCGAAGGAAAACTCCACAAGGTGTTGAAACACAGGGCACAGTGGGGATCAGGCAGGGAGCTGCAGTAGCCAGCAGGCTCGAGATCAGCTACCTCCAATCCTCCCGGCTAGGGAGAAACGAAACCGAAAGTAGGTCCCGGGCGACCGTCTCATGCCACAGGCCGTTGTTGTTCAACTACTTTCAGGGGGCTCCCAATGCCCAAGGTCAGGGATAAGCCACGATGTAGGCCTCGGGGCCCCAGAAGGAGCAAGTCGGGCATCTGGCGTCCAAATCAAATTCTGAAAAGGGTCTTCCAGATCAGGAGAGTCGCGGCAAGAAGAACCCGTCGTCTAAACCAGGATTAGTGCCAGGATAGTCGGTGGAGGCAGCGAGGGTCTCGGGAGCTCACAGCTCACGCGACCATCTTGGATGCGCGCTAAGCTCCTCCTCTCGTAGATGAACTTCTGATAGTTTCTGGCACTGAACAAGGTTGCAAAGATGCAAAGGTCAAATTATTACTACATTTGAATAGCACAGACATAAAGTGTCCCTTTCAAAGTTTCAATATTGTCAACAGGAGGTCACCTATTTAGTTCGCCTATGTCGAAGGAGGGAAGGAGACTAACACCATAGCGTATTAGTGCTATTGTTAAAATGCCCATCTCTAAGACTCAACAGGATATGCAATCCTTTATCGGCATTACTTTGTACTGTCGACACTGGATTGAAACTGTTCTTTACTAACAAAGACACTGTTGCAGCTAACCACTAAAGATGTGCATTAACCCTTGCCATGGACACCTGAATGTCAACAAGATTTTGAGCAATTAAAGGTTGCGCTTTACTCTGCACCTGTGCTTGGCACCACCAGACTATGCTAAACCGTTAGTGTTGTCTGTACATGAGATGGCTGGATGTGCGCTCTCTGTTTTAACACAAACCTTTGAAGATAAGCAGAGGCTGTGTGATTATTTTCCTGCTCTTCTTGGCAATGTCGCGAGACCCCTCCTGAGCTGTCTAAGAGCATTTGCAGCCGTCTCTATCCGACAATCGGCGGGGCTCATCCTTGATACGGATCTCACAGTTATGGTACCTCATGCTGTAGACACACTTTTTTTGTTTATCCTCATTTTGCGGATGAAATGTATAAGGAGTATGACGGGAGGCCGCAACTTCCATAATTTGTACCTCCACTCTCATATCTTTACTGGTCCAGCAACGGAGAGTTTCCGAAAATAATTAAAGATGTACTTACTTCTAGGCGTCTTCCCAGAACCGGGCATTTCATCTTACCCACTTCTTAACAAAAGGAATCCAGGTGAGGGCAACCTTGGAACATGTGCAAATCGTCCGCCTTTTCGAGCCCACATTTAGGGCAGTGCTTTACACTGGCTCCTTTAAACTTTGATAGCCTTTTGGGGGTCCAATATGCCCGATGTATTGTGAGTAGATGGTTTCTCATTAGGCGAGCTGGTTTGATGGTTGATCAGCATTTTTCTAATGACCTCTGCCATAAGCCTTGAAGGTCCGTCTCTACTATATCACTCTTCCATACTGTTTCTGGGATCAGGAAGTTCTCTTCACCTGCAGCTATTAGAGCCCAGTACCACTTTGATATTTCCTTCTTAACTGGGGTTGACTTCATCATTTCTTTCTCCAGCTCTATTCTGCCCGTTTTTTTATCCGCTAGTGTGCTTGCCCAACTAGTGAGTTGATAGTATTTGAATTTTGACACCGTAGCATTGGTAATTTCTGTTAAATACTCCCATGATTCTATTGCATTTTCTGTCATCAATTAGCCCCATTCTTTAATTCCAGCCGCTTTTATTGGTAGTGCCAAGGAGTCTTTTAGGCATTCTGGAGTCCCCGGAGAGTCCCATACGGGGGCCATGGAGCTATAGTAGGGAATGTTCAGGGTGTTTCTGATTTGATACCATAGTTTTGCTATGTTATTTAGTATCTTTAATTTTATTTTCTTTAAAAATTTCGGGTGACCAAATTTAAATAAAAAATTGTCATTTTTGTTAGTCATTGTTTGAAGGAAATCGGGGTAAAACTTGTGTCTTTTTAGTAGAGATCTCGTGTTTTTGAACTGAAAAGCCCTATAATATTCTATCAGATCCGGGCTTGCTATTCCCCCTTGTTCTTTTTTCCTTCTTAGCTTGTGCCAGGCAATTCTTGAGCCTTTAGATGCCCAAATGAAACTCGCGATTTCTTCTTGGATCTTTTAAAAAATGAATCTCTCTTAAATTCCAAGGGTATAGCATTGAACAGGTAAGTACATTTAGGAAGTATTGCCATTTTTATCATATTCGTTCTTCCCAGAAAGCTTAAAGGTAGTCCATCCCAAACTTTTAGAATTTGTTTGGTGTCAGTGGCAATTCTACTAAGGTTTATCTGAGTTATTTTTTCCAGATCCTTTGTCAGCGTTATGCCCAGGTATTTTATTTTATCCTTGGAGTATGGGATATTCTGATATACGTTCCAGCTCATCGATTCTGTTTTGGTTTTATTGGTCAAATATCCAGATACTTTGCCAAATTCCGCAATTGTGTTGTTAATTGCCGCGGATGAATTTTGGTAATTATCAGTAAAGATCATTAGATCGTCCGCGTATAACGCTACCTTTTGGGCCAGTCGCGGTATCTGAAATGAGTTATTGACCCGTTGCTCCTAAGTGTATTTGCCAGTGGTTCAATATACAGATTGAACAGCAGCGGTGACAAGGGGCAACCCTGCCTCATTCCTCTCTGTATATCAATATTGTTAGTGAGAGCACCGTTGATTAGAATCTTTGCTGTTGGTTTTTTGTATATCTCACAGACCAAGTGGCTAAAGCATTGTCCGAGGTTGTATTTGGAAATGGTTTTATTTAGAAAGGACCAGTTAACTCTGTTGAATGCTTTAGCCGCATCGAAAGTGATTATGGTCAAGGGATCTTTTCAAAAATTGCCAAGTCTATCGTGGCAAAAAGCTCATGCGTTATCTCATGTATTTGTCTACCCTTTATAAAACCCTTTTGGTCCAGATGAATTACATTTGGCATTACCCTAGCCAATCTCTTTTTTTTTTTTATAAACTTTTTTTATTGAATAGAGCAACAGGTGAGCCAAAGGTACAAAACATGATATACTTTAGAATTCAATAATCACAAATTTCCAATAAATTTCCAATAAAGTTCTCAAATAACAAACAAGAGATAAAAAGTTAAAAAGTTAAAAACGATATGCAAAGATAAAAGGAAGGTTCATCTAGATAGAAAAAGTCAGCCTACTACAGCGTTAAAATTTTTCCCAGGACATTGAGTGCAAAATATACAATTTATAAGGTGCATCAGCAAAAACGTGCAAAACTGCAATAAAGTGCAAGTGCAAAAGTGCCAAAAGTACAAAAAAGTATTATCTTAAAAAGTGCAAAGTGCAATCTGATATAGGAAAAGGTGCTAGCCAATCTCCCTGCAATAATCTGCATAAAGATTTTATAGTCGCAGTTTAGCAACAAGATGGGTCTGTAGGATTCACAGACAGCGGGGTTTTTCCTTGGTTTTGAAATGATACTAACTGTTGCATCGTTCCATGAGTCGGGAATCTTACTCTGTTCCTTAAAAATTGTATCTAAAAGCCTTGTTAATGGTGGAGCCAGGATATCACTCAAAGCAGAATAAAGTTCATAAGGTATAGCATCAGGGCCAGCCGCCTTCCGTCTTTTCAGCCCCTTTAGTGCTGTTTTCACTTCTTCAATTGATATTTCCGCATTTAGCTCATCTTTTTCCTCTTCCGATAGTTTGGGTAGTATTAGGGGATCCAGATACAAATCAATTTGTTCTTCTAGAAGGATAGAGTCCTCTTTATATAAATTGGAGAAGAAATTCTCGAATTCTTTCATTATTATCGATTCTTCTGAGGTTAAGCCACTCTGGTTGTTAAGCTGAATTCTCACTATTTTATTTCTGGTTTGTTTAGTTTTGGCTTTCCATGGCATTAGTTTTCCGTAGCCCTCTCCATACTCGTGAATGGCGAGGCTACTGGCTTCCCATTTCATCTTTACTTTGTTTTCTAGGTAATCCTCCAGCTTTTCTCTTAATTCTCGCCTGTCTTCCTCCATTGAAATTTGTTTTTCCTGTATCATTTTCTGCAATTATCTTTGCGTCTAATAAGTTTATGTTTTTTCCAGATCTCCAATCTCAAGTTTAGCGAGTTTTGCTCTGTAGGCGCTCATACTAATTAGTTTCCCTCTAATTACTGCCTTGTAAGTGTCCCAAGTAATTTGGTCTGATGTGCCTGCTCGATTGTCTTCAAAAAAATTAGCTGAGGTTATGCCTAGCTCCTCTCGTATCTTGGGGTCTAGTAGTGAGGTACGATCGACTGTCCACCTGGATTGAGGTTTATTGATTATAGTTTGTAGGGTGAGTTGTACCGCCAAGTGGTCTGACAGGTGTGCTGGTAAGTGGTCTATGCTTTTAACGTTTCTATGCAAATTTCTGCTTATCAGGAAGTAATCAATTCTGGATCTGTGACCCAATTTTTTGTTATAAAGAGTGAACGGGGACCCCATGTTACTTTTCTCCTTCCACATGTCTATCAAACCCAGGTCTTTTTTATAAATATTTAACCATTCTCTCATCCTGGGTAAATTGGGAAGTCTCCCAGGAGGTGATCTGTCCACTTTAGGGTCCAGGATAATATTGTAATCACCCCCCAATATTATTGGGGCGGTTGTTGCTAATAATTCTGCGTATAAGCCTTGGAGGGGATTTGGGTCATCGGTGTTTTGCCCGTAGTATCCTGCTATGGTGAAGATGTTGTTGTGGATTCTTACCCTAGGAAGAGCCCATCTTCCTTTGCTGTCCACTACGTTATGTTCAATTTTTGCATTAAGTGATTTTTTAAAGATTATTGCAATGCCCTTAATATTGCAATCTTGATTGGAACATACGTAGGAGTCTACACATCTGAGGCTTTTCACTATTTGCTCCCATTCTGATTTCAGGAGGTGTGTTTCCTGTAGAATAATCACTTAATTCTCCAATTCTTTTAGATATTCGAATATCCTTCTCCGTCTACTGACTGTTCTAAGCCCATTGACGTTCCATGATAATACTTTGAATTCTTTAATTGTTGTCATTGTTTGGTATTTTTTTTAACTTACCCGGATACTCCTTTAGTTTAACTTTGGATACTGAGGATATTTTTTTCTATTTTTTCCCTAGTTTGCCACCCACCCGTGCATTCTTTTTTATTTGTTTTTATATTTTGTTGTGTGTATTATTTCCCACCCCGAGGAAGCCTCCATTCTTCTTTTATGGGCGGTATTTTTCGCCCATTTGAGCTCCATGCTTCGCCTTATTTACATGTAGTTTACATAATTTCTCCTTTTTTTATTTTTCTGTCGCCGTCCGCAGCTGCTCTTTCATTTGTTCTAGGAAAGTCTCTACTTCGCTGGGTTCCCTGGTATTATACATTTTATTCCGCCACATTATTCTCAGTGCCGCTGGGAATCTCATCTGAACTGTGGCTCCGAGGGAATTTAATTCTTGCATGAATTGGCCCAGTTCCCACTGTCTGTCTTGGGTGGCTTTTGACATGTCGGAGCGTATCCTGAAGGTCCAATTGTCTTTGATTAGAGAGCTACTCTTTAGACCTTCACTTAATAGTTTTTCCTTTAGTGTATATGTTTTAAAGTTGATTAAGATCTTCCTTGGTGTGCTTCTCTCTTTATTCCTCCCAAACGGGTCCCGGTGTACCCTTTGTATGTCATCAGCCAGATTCACATCTTTAGTGCAGGGGAAATATTCCTCCAGTAGTTGAATGGTGAATTTGTTGATGTCAGATCCTTCCAGATGTTCCAGTACATTTAAGATCCTCAAGTTATTTTTCCTTGCTTGAATTTCTAATGATTCAAGTTTTTCATTTATACTTCTGTCGGAGTCTCTCAACTTTCTAATCTCTTTCTGGTTGGCGGCCGGCTAGAAGGTCCAGTCGGGAGCTCCTTGCTCGCTGACAGGCTCTATACTAAATCTTACCCAGCACAACACCGCAGCTGCTACGATGTCGTAGCTACACCACAACAAACAAGAAAAGAAAGAAACCTACCATCTGAGGTTCGCCGGCTGAGCTCGCGTGGAGCTCCGAAAGGGTGAGAGACGAACCGCTGTCTCTATTAACACCAGACCCCCAGACTCGTCGGGAGATGCGAGACTTTCCCCCTTTCCTACAAAACCACAAAGGCTCCACAAAACACGAGAGGACTATAGTTTCCCCGGGGGTCTGGGCAGCGGCTTCAAACGCTCGGAGAGAGTGTCAGAGAGAGTTCGGGAGGGTTAGTTTCCTCTTCCGGGGTAAGAGCGGCGGCGGCAACAGTAGGGAAGGTATCGGTGATCGCACCATTTCTCCAGCGCCTAAAGACAAGGACTGTATCCGGGGTGCGAAAGGCAGCGCTGCTGATCCCGACTTCAGCTACATATGGGAAGGAGCTGTTATCCCCGTAAACGGCAGCAACAGAAGAGGTATTATATAACAAGCACCAGAGAAGCGATTTGAGCCAACTAACACCGCTAACACCGCTGCTAATATCACTGCCGGTTTCAAACTAATAAAACATACTGAAAAAAAGCCGCAAACCCAATCAATTGCAGGATTGACAACAACACCGCAAGACAAACATCAAAGAAGTGTGTTGAGCCGTCCAGTAGAGATTGCAGAGCCACGAGAGACTGGAGTGGAGAATTAAATACGGGAGAGGGAGAGTTAAAAGGAGAGTTAAAGCAGCCTACAAAGCCGACAGACGACGGTCAGTGGAACGCCCGGAGGATTAAAAACAACCCAGAGTCCATGAGCAAGGTACAAGGGGAAAAGAAAGGGCAGGGGATTAGAGCATTAGATCTGATCGAGGGGTGTGAAGGGGGCAACACAGGAGCCCCACCAAGAAAAGAAGGAGGTAAGGAGAACACTAAGGGAGCTAAAAGCTTATGTGCTAAGGGTACTGAGTGTTTAAAGGGGATGACCTCAGAGGTAGAAGGCTTAGCAGGCACAACATCAGGAGAAAAAAGGGAAAAAGGGAGCTTTCAGTCCAGATCTGAGCTTGAAGAAGAACTTGAAACAAGATCTAGTTATTGCCTCAGAAATAGGCAACTTCCCATACAAATCTTCTCCCCCCCCAAACAAGTGATACTACCAGTAAGCACCAAAAGAAAAACGAGAGGCACAGCTAACCGGGATAGACAATCTAAACCCAGATCAGAGAAAGAAGGGGTTCTAACAGTACAGAAAGTGAAAGTCACCCCCTCCCTGAGATCCTACTTTAAAGTTCAGCAACCAAACCCCCAAGTCTTTTCGGATACCCCTAGGAGAGCCCCAAGGAGCAGCGCGCGGACACGACAGGAGGAACTAAGTGACAACGCTCAAAGCATAAGTACAGAAGATAATTCTCATAAGGAACCTGAAATGGAGGTACTAGAAGCCCCAACACTGATAGACACAGACTATCTTGAGGCAGAAAATTTAGGTCTCCCTCCTTCCCCCTCCTTTCTAGAACAAACTGGAAAGCTCATGGAAAGTTGCATGGAAAAGGTACTGGGCGAGATGAGAGAAACGTTCTCAGTGTCTGAAACAAACCAAGCTAAGATCCAGGAGGTATGTGAGTGCCTTGATCAAAAGTTGAACGCACTTGGCGAAAGGGTGTCGGCAGTTGAGGCGGTAGTTAAGACTTTAAGTAAAAAGGTGGACACACTTTTGAACAAAACGAAGACTCAGCATCTCAGCATTGCATGTCTGACTGGTTATGAATTGACCCTCTTTGCACCACATGTCACTATAAAACTATGTGCCACTCTGAACCCATCCCCGTTACTACCCCTCCATTCTGATAGTGAGGACGGAGATATACATGATTGTATTTTTTGTATGAGGGAAGAAACAAAGGGACGGGGAGACCTGACTGATGTTCCCTTATCTGACCCACAAGGGGAACTATATTTCGACATTAGTGCAAAGGAAATATGTACATTTTTAGATCCTGTATGGCAGAACGATAACATCCCTAAAGTAGCTGCTCACCTGGTGAAGTATTGCATGGTCTGTATGATACATAACCCTGGAAAAGGTACCCCTACACCTTCTGGTAATCTTGCACCACTCTCCTTCCCTTTTGAGGTTCTCTAGATGGATTTAATCGAAATGGAACGAGTCAACAATTTAAAGTATGTATTGGTGGTTGTTTGTGTGTTCAGTAAATGGATTGAGGCTTACCATACTAAAGAGAACACAGCCATAGCAAAGGTGAAGGCCCTTTTAAAAGAGTTCTTCCCACGCTTCGGCTTGCCCCGTTTAATTTGGAGTGATAACGGAAGCCATTTCAACTCAAAGGTTATCCAGTTAATGTGTGATGATTTGCACAGCAAGCAGAAATTTCATGCAGCAAACCACCCCCATTTGGCAGGTTTAGTTGAGAAGTACAATGGCACTCTCAAATTGAAGTTGGCAAAGATCAAAGAAAGCACAGGATTGCATTGACTAGATGTGTAACCCCAAGCCCTGTTGTCCACAAGGGCGACAGCCCACTTTAGAACAGGGTTGTCCCCATATGAGGTCATTTTCGGCCATCTCGCATATGTTTGAGGTGTCCCACGGTCTCACTGCTTCTCTGAGATAGAATACCCTTTGCTGGCGGAATACTTGTGCGAGTTGACATAAAATCTGCATTCTATTCATCAACAGATCCACAAGGCCCTGCCACCAATACCTGAGGGGCCAGAGCACAGCATTCTATATCCTGGACCGAAACTTCCAGAGGAGGGGGAGTTCAGGGCCATGCTGGAAAGGACCTCTGCAGGTCCTCCTGGCCACCTGCAAGGCAGTGAAGATGGACGGCCGGAAGCATTAGATCCACTCATCTCACTGCCGGAGAGTCCCACTACTTCTCCCCTATGATCAGTGGGTACTTGGCGGCATAGGGGACCACAAGTCGGAGAAGGTGCCATGCTTTGTTCCCTTTTCTGATGCCCGACCCACATAGGCGCAAAGGAAGGAGGAGCACGACGCTGATTTGCATGAGGCGGTCACCCCCGAAGTAAGAGTGGCCAGGGTCCCCCTCCATCTGGCCCACAGGAGCTTCAGTCTCAGTCCCCTGGCCCCTCTGAGTTTAAGATCCTTTTTTGCGACGACACGGTGCCCGGAGTGGCTAGGTACAATTTGCGCCCCCGACGGAGGGACAGTGCACCAAAGGAAAAGTCAGATTAGTAGGGACGGACTTTATGGATGAAGAATAGGGTGTATGTACGTAGGCTGCAGTACCAATGATAGATCAGGGAAAGGGAGATTGGTGCATTGTCCGAGACACTGGACAGGATACGTTGAGGGTGCCCTTCCAGTAGGGAGGATGCACAATCCTGAGCAAAATGGGTTTCTTCAAAAAGGGCTGTGATTGCGCAGCTCCACCACGAAGTGCTCAATAGCACTACCGTAGATAAACAATAGGAGTCTACTGGCGGGGCCCAGATGGAAGCTGGGGTTTGTGCCTCTTTTCTCTGTTTATCACCGTTGGCTCCAATGTATGTCCTTCCCTTTGGAAGTATAAAACAAAATGTAGAACAGCCCATAGCAGCCTCACGTTTTGAGCAAAGTGGTCCTGGTTGTTCTAGCTGGTTTACTAAATTAAGATAGTCTTTATCATACTTGTTCTGCGTTTTTTGCTGACTGCGTTTGGAGTTATGTGGTTCCTGGAAGAGGAATATCCTGTGCTTTCTTTGATCAGTACTACTCCTGCTCCCCCTGAACATGTATTTGTCATTTTGACCCTTCATAAGTAGGGGCAAAGACAAACGCACATTGATAATGTTTTCGTGCTGATGCTCCATCAGGCGCACCATACGTCTAATGTTACTAATTGTTGGATTTGTGGTTTACTCCCTTCTGTGATGCATAACAATTATTTATTGATGTCCCTACCCTACTCTTATTTTGGGAGCTGTGAAGCCTGGTTCCAGCTATTTACCATGGTGTATATCCATTACCATACTGATGCAATGAAAATAATAATTGAGAATTATGAGACAGTGCTAAAATACATCAGTGTACACCAGGGGCTTACTCCGGGAGAACAAGGGGACCATGATAATTTGCATCAAGATGCCTACATGAATGTTTTCGCAGCCAAAAAGAATGTCACTTGGCTCCAAAATGAAATGATGGATTTCTACGATTTCAATGTTACTGAATATTTTAGGTCCTTTCTGATGTGTAATATTATTCAGGACAGAGCACTGCAGTGCCAATAGTTAATACGACAACAAGTTTCTGTGTCCACGATTTGGGAGTACTAAAATGGGAAAGAACATCTGCAACTATACTTATGACAAAAACACGGCCAATAGCCCACCATTACTTCCACCCCACAATGTGTACTTTGTTTGTGGGTCTCAGGCCTATGTATGTCTTACCAGGGGGCGGCCTGGCATATGCTATGTCTCTTTCCTCCTACATCCAGTATATATAGCCCCGTAAAGTTATCACAAAGATCATCGATTGCAGCGAAGGAGCTTATACTTGCTCTGAGATAGAAGAGTTACTAACATGGAAGACATACATCAGATAGACACTAGACAGACAGCAGCAGTTTACTGATGCTATGAAGGGTATTCTGCCTTTCTGGTATCCCATGTCCAATAGCCTGAACAATCGCCGACTCATAAGGGTTGTGGAGGGAGTTATCAACACCACAGCAGGAATACTGGCTAACACTACAGCTGAGCTTCAGGCTACAAGACTTGTTGCTCTTCAAAACCGGATGGTGTTAGACATCGTCCTTGCTGATCGGGTGGGGTCTGTCGCGCCATCGGAAGTAGGTGCTGTGTGTACATACCGGACCGTGCTCTGAATGTTTATACAGCAATACAGAAACTACACCGACTTGCATCAGACATTCATAAAGACAATGGCACCTGGTCCCTTTCTGGTTGGTTCTGGAGTTAGATATCCTCATGGGGTTGGAAAATACACCTTTTCCCAGTGGCCATTCCAGATGTCATTTTCACTTGTTGCCTGTGTATTAATTGTCTCCCTGCCTGCTGTACATGTTGTGTTACAAAAAACAATTTGATGGACAGAATGTAGATCAATGTCTTACATTCACCCCAGTACAAGGATCTGGGCCTAAATCCATCGTTTTTTGCACTCCACACCACCCTGGGTCAGATAATGGCTTTATGCAAATCAGCTCTGACCCTGTGCCCCATGGGAACAGTCCAGTCCGAACTACAACAGCCATATCTTTCCCAGACCGGAATCAAGCATCCGAGGACCGGACCGGTTTCGTGGTTACACCTCTCATCAGCCCGGCTAGCTTGACTCCAGTAGTGTGGAGGCTCTGGGACCCACGTCTGAGCTACCCCAGTACACTCAGGGAGAAAATTACAAAAAACAATTTGATGGACAGAATGTAGATCAATGTCTTACATTCACCCCAGTACAAGGATCTGGGCCTAAATCCATCGTTTTTTGCACTCCACACCACCCTGGGTCAGATAATGGCTTTATGCAAATCAGCTCTGACCCTGTGCCCCATGGGAACAGTCCAGTCCGAACTACATTCGGACTGGACTGATTTGCATATCGCCATTGTCTAACCCAGGGTGGTGTGGAGTGCAAAAAAACGATGGATTTGGGCCCAGATCTTTGGACTGGGATGAATGTGTGACATTGATCCACATTAGGTCCATCACCTGTTTAGTTTGCAATTGCCGCCCTAAGTGCGCTGGGGATGCCCAGACGTGGGTCCTAGGCACTCCACACCACTGGAGTCAAGCTAGCCGGGCTGATGAGAGGTGTTACCTCGAAACCGGTCCGGTCCTTGGATGCTTGATTCCGTTCTGGGAAGGACATGGCTTTTGTAGTTCGGACTGGACTGTTCCCATGGGGCACAGGGTCAGAGCTGATTTGCATATCGCCATTGTCTAACCCAGGGTGGTGTGGAGTGCAAAAAAACAATGGATTTGGGCCCAGATCTTTGGACTGGGATGAATGTGTGACATTGATCCACATTCGGTCCATCACCTTTTTTGTGTACATGTTGTGTTAGCAAGCTAACACCTACACCTAAGGGCTCAGAGCCTGACACCAAGCCCTTAGCTACGATGATGCAAGCTGTCCATGATCTAATGAGCATCGATGTGGCATTTTTTAATATTAGCATGTATGTGTATTGGCTTACATTGAGGATTTTTCTACTATTCTAGAATAGACAAAATTGTTAGCAAATGCAGCAAACCACCTCATTCTAGCATTTGCAGTGCCATTTGTCTTTAGCTGCCAAAATTAAGTCTCTGACTCATTCACTGCCTCAGCAAAAAGCTGCTTCGAATTACTTCTGTATTATTGCATTAAAGGTTGAATCGTAATGTACTAATCAATAGCTTATTTTGCCATCACATGCCTTTCCTCTGTGATAGCCCTGCTCCCATGTTGGAGAGTGCTGAGCTCGAGCAAGACAACCTTGAGAATGTGATAAGATGTACCCGTTTTGCAGGTGGTAGATTATCTCTCTGAACCTCCTTTGTTTGTCCATGCCCGAGCTGGAAAATTCCAAAGTGGGCAGGGTTTTAGGAGTGTTGGAAATGCATATTATGCTTTGCCAAGTGCTCCGAAGTCAGTCCCTCAGCAGCTATCCCATGATGCTGGTTAGACTGGACTCCGCTGCAGGGCATTTACTAATAAATAACTTGGTTTGTATTCTCTACTGTTTCCCCAACTTTTCATTTCTTGGAAGGAGGAGAGGTGGACACGAGTGGTCCGGGTGACCCGATTCGGGTCACTTCCTTCACACCCCCATCCAATTGAGTAAGAACCGTACCCAACCCCTTTGGGCTGGCATCAGTGGTGGTGATAGTTTTCCTTTGTGTGTCGAAATGAGTAAGAGTAGGCATTTTACTGATCACTTGCTTCACTGCCTTGAAAGCTGTATCACAATCATCAGACCAGGTAAATTGAGTCCCCTTTTGCAGCAATATCCTAATGGGTTCCCCAATGCTGGCAAAAACTTTAATGACCTTCGAGTAGAACTCAGCAAGTCCAAGAAAGGATCTCACCTGCTCCTTGTCAGAGGGAACATGAGCATTTACAATACTTTCTTCTAATTCTAGTTTGGGTTGAATGCCCTCCCCCAAAATAACATGGCCCTAATATGTGACTTACGTCACTACAATTCTGCATTTCAATTTGTTAACAGTGAAACTGCTGTCTGACAATTTTCCCAACACCCTTCTGAACATTCCATAATGCTCTGTCTCATCTTTACCATACACAAGGATATCGTCCTAAAAGAACGATATGTTAGGCATATTTCCCAGAACCATTTTCATGATTCCCTGGAAACAGGCTACAGCTGAGGCAAGCCAGAATGTCATTCTCACAAATTAACATCCACCTAATGGCTTCACAAAAGAAGTCAGGTGCTTTGACTTTTGGTGCGATGATGCGCCAAAGAAAGATCTAAAACACTAACATTATTTGCACCATACAGCCTGGTGATGGATTCTGCAATATTGGGGAGTACCTGGCAATCTACCCGAGATCCATTTATTGAGGAAACTCAAGTCCACAAACATTAAGATATCCCCCCCTCTCCTTAGGTGCCAAAACCACGGAGCCAACCACTCTGAGGATTCAATTTCCTCTATAACATTCAGAGCCACCAGACTGGTGGCTCTGAATGTTCCTCTAGTTCCTCTCTCAAACCTTCCAACATCATGTTAGGAACTTTTCTCACTTTATGCACACAAGGTTTAGCATCCCTCTTTAACACAATCTGATGCTCAAATTCATTGAGCAAACCCAGCCTCTCACTAAATACTTGCAGAAACTCCTTGAAGAAATTATCCCTGCTCCCGCAATCATCCAGCAACATGACTTGGTCCCATGCATTGCGTGCATCTGGATTTAATATAATCCCTAATTCTCTTTGGTGTCTCCAACCTGAGAGGTTGTCCCCTCATTTGGCTAAATACACTTTCCCAATAGTTTCCCTACCTTTGAATACTATTCTCATTACTACATAACCTAAGACATCAATATGTGCACCCCCATAACTAACCGGGTTAATGTTCGGAGGACAGAGCTGCATTTTGGGAAATGTTGTGTCCCACAACTCATTTCCAATCATCCTAAATGGGCAACCTGAGTCCGCTAAGACCACAAATTGCTTACCTCCAATTTCAGCTTTACACTCAGGCATGCTCATAAGACCAGCATCCACATAACCATCACTTTTTCCATTAAACGCCACCATTCTCAAACCATCTCTTATATTTTCCACATTTTCCACAGCTCATACTTTACCACTGGACCTGCAAACCCTGACATAATGAACTTTGATGCCACACTTATGACGTGGAATTTTTTTCATAATAGATAGGACTGCTGGAAGTTTGACCAAAACTTCCACAACAGTAACATTTTCCTTTAGAAGATTCAGTCGGAATTTTAGTCTTCCCTCCATGGGTCACTTTACAAATGTTCCCACTGGAATCCTTTTGTACCTCTTTCTCTACCACCTTGTGTATACTATTTGGTGTAGGAACATATGAGCCACCGTCATGTGAGTTTTCATTTCTTTTACCCAACTCGATGTATTTTCCATTCCTTCAACAATAGCAACTGCTTCTTTGAGTGAAGGATTCCTTGGTAATAGTTTATCCTGTACTCTGGAGCTGTTTGTACATCTTACCAACTGATCTTGTATCAGTGAGTCCCCCAAATCTGTAAATTTGCAAGTACTTGCAAGTGTTTTTAATGACGCAATGTAATGTCCAACCTTTTTATTTGGTACTTGTGCTCTTGTGAAAAATGCGTGCCTCTCTCACACAACGTGGATGCATGGACCAATGTATAGCAACAGCATTTTTTTAAACATTTCAAAAACATCTGTGGGTTCACCATCCCCATCACCTACTGGTAATTCATCAATACCTTTGTAGATATTGCGGCCCTCAATCCCTAGGTTGTGGAGAAGAATGGCTTGTTTCCTATGTGCAGAAAATGTCTCACCTCTAATGGCCAATAAATATGAGTCAAAATGTTTTCTCCATCGCTTCCAAAGAAGCATAGGTTCCCCCTTTTCACACAAAAAGGCAGGAGGTTGAGTCATGCTGGTAGCTGACACGACTGAAAGGAAATGTTAATTGAATTGTAAAAATAAAACTGTACCTTGGTTCGCCAGTGATGTCAGTTAATAATCAGGTTTATATGAGGCGTTTCATGAGAAGTTAGCGTTCTAGTTGAAAGTCGTCATAAACACGAGTGCCAATATTGTGGTCATCCATAAGACTGGTAAGCCCAGGACACGGTGCCCATCTTACAGACCTGTATCGCTCCTTAACGCGGAGCCTAAAATCCTAGCGAAACTCCTGTCCATTCGACTGGTTAAGGTGATCACATCCCTTATTCACCCGGATCAGTCCGGTTTTATGCCTCGTCGTAACACCGCGTTGAACCTGCGTAGGCTGCACGGCATCCTTAGAGAGCCTCGAAGATCCATGAGCCGGCAGTGTTGGTGTCTTTGGACTCCACAATGGCCTCCGATAGAGTGGAGTGGCAATACTTGTTTGCGGTGTTGGCAAAACTTGGCTTTGGTAAAGGATTTAACGATTGGGTTCGCTTATTATATGCCAAGTCCCTAGCTAGGGTGGTGGTTAATAACTGCAAGTCGGCCGACTTCTGTTTAGGCAGAGGCACAAGGCAGGGATGCCCGTTGTCTCCTTTACTTTTTGCACTCGCGATGGAGACCCTGGCAGCCTGGGTTAGGTGGGACATATCGATTCGGGGCTTACGATGGTCGCCTGGCTGGGAGGACAAGATTTTGCTCTATGCGAATGATGTCTTGCTGTATCTCACGGACCCTGGCGCCTCCTTTAGTAATTTTCTGGACATACTTGCTATCTTTGGCAGATACTCCGGACTGGCAATAAACTGGGTGAAGTCAGTGTTATATGTCTTAGTGGGCGATCCCCCGGTGATCCCGCAGTCGTGCCCTATCCAGGTTGAGACCGTTGGGTTCAAGTACTTGAGAATTTTCACCTTGCTCAATCTGCAGTTGCGATATGCGAATAACCTAGTTTCCCCATTGAACCGGTGTAAAACGGATGTGGAGCGCTGGAAAGCCCTTCCACTCTCCTTGCTTGGGAGAGCTACGCTCTTCAAGATGATGGCTTTGCCTCGGTTTCTGTACGCTTTGCAGAACTCGATAGACCCAGTCCCAGCGGCATATTTCCGGGAGGTAGAGACTCTCCAGAGACAGCTCCTGTGGGATGGTAGGGCGCGCATAGCGTTTGGTAAATTGACTCTCCAGATCTACGAAAGTACTATTGGGCCTCACAACTGGCTGCAGTGAACCACATTGTTTACGGTCTTCCCGGAGATCCAGGCTACGCTTTGGACCGGGGTCAGGCCCCGGGTGAGTGATAGAGAGAGCTCTGTATCGCCGGCCTGGGAGGTTTCCGTTGACTGGCCCTACTGCACATGCGGTTCAGGTCTGGCACGCAGCTAATAGGGGTCTGGGGTGGGGCGGTCGGTTGACATTAGCCACTCCTGGCGATACAAAAGGGGATGATGGACGAAGCGTTTGATCAAATAAAACACTCACCCCCAGTCAACTGATCTGGGTTTAATCCATCACCGTTCGTTAGTTCACTCAGCCACCCCAGTTCCGACATGGCCATATGCAAATCAGTCTGACCCTGTGCCTCATGGGAACAGTCCAGCCCGAACTGCCAAGCCATGTCTTCCCTGGACCGGAAACAAGCATCCTGGGACCGGTTTCGGATTCATAATCCTCATCAGCCAGGCTATCTTGAATCCAGTGGCCAAGTGAGCAAGGGACTCATGTCTGAGCATACCCTGCCAGCTTAGGGCGAACAAAGCGATACAAAAGGGGATGATGGACGGAGCGTTTGAGCAAATCAGCCACTCCTGTCCTGAACTCTGAGAAGCTGGGTATTCTATGGAAATCGAAGTGATTCGATAGATGGGACCTCATTGGGATAACTCAAATAAAAGACGTATGGGGGAAGGATGCGGTGCTCACCTTCGAGTCCCTCAAGATGCAATACAGTTTACACGATAATGAATATTACCGGTACCGACAAGTGAGACACGCCCTGACTACCCACGTCCCAAGGGGTGTGGTGCTCCCTGAGTCATCGCCCCTGGAGGATCGAGTACTTGACGGACTCCTACCCCAGAAAACTATCTCCCTGATATACAGGAAACTGATCAATAACATGTAGAACCCACTGGTGCAGTTCAGAGCGCAATGGAACGAAGATGGGTTAGAGTTAGACAATGAGGACTTGGAGGGTGGTTGCTATCCCAATGCGGCTTTGATTGGTGCAATTGAAAATACTTCATAGATCCTATATAACTGGACCGTGCGTGGTGCGAATGGGAAGAGCAGTGAGCGGAGAATGTAGGAGAAACTGTGGGGAGGTCGGCACCCTAATGCATACTCTCAGGCACTGTGCAGAAATACAATTGTACTGGACAATGGTCCAAAATGAGATGGGGGTGGCCTTGGGGGTGGAGCTGCGGCCGGAGGCCCGGAGATGTTTGTTGAATGTGTGGGAGCCCACGGATTTGAATGCGTATCAGAAGCAGTGGGTTACCTTGGCGTGTATGGTGGCTAAACAGAACATAGCTCAACACTGAGAGGCCTGCCAACCACCCCGGATCACCAAATGGGCAGATGACCTTGACTGGTGCATGAACAGGGAAAGAGCTGTTTATGTAGCCTGGGGCTGCCCCAAGACGTGGGGTAAGATTTGGAGTGCTTGGAATAGTCATAGTGGTGAAATTTGTGAACCACTTACACCGACGCTGGTGCCAGGGGCACAGGACTCTCCAAATTCCCTGTAATTACAGTTGATGTATCTGATTTGTATTTTGTCATAATGCCTCATATGTCGGAATATACTATGCATACCTGGGCATTCTTTTTCCTTTTTGTAATGTCTTTTTGTTTTCAATAAAAAGAGTTTTCAACAAAAAAAAAGTCGTCATAAACGCTGAGTAGGTTGGTCTACTTCCAGTGACCAATCCAGCAACCCTCCACATTACTAATTTGCAGTGAAACACTCCATGGAACAACTCTGCTTCAGGACTATTACATGAGTTGAAGAAGAAAACATCAAACAGCCTAACTTATGCTTAGGGAATATGACCGATCAAAGATGATGGCTCACGTACACGCAGTGACATCAGCCGCTTACGTATGTACACAAGTTGCAGTGTCTTCGATGTCCTGGTGCTCCACCATGCTGTTCTTAATGCGCTCTCCCAAACGAATAATGTTTGCTTGTGCACCATCTTCAGCTAAATGCGCAGCATGAGGAGATCTGTTGACAGAATCAAAAGATTACGGTCAAATTACCTTTTGGTAGTCCAAACTGTTGACCTTTGCCAAATTAAAGACAGTAGCCAGTCTTCATGTAGTTACCATCAAAAACACAGGTTGAGAACATCAAATGATTCCTCAGTCTCTGATCTTCTTATACTTGGGTTCTCAGGGAAGTTGGTGGTGAAGCTTATCACCAATCAAGCGTCACTTGTATACTGCATTCTTTAAGTGGTATTTATTGTCACCTTGAATACACCAAAAACATCAGCTGCCAGCCAGTGTACTCACAGTCTCCAACTGAACTCATAGAACCCTCACCATGGAGACTATGAACATTCTTGGCAAGAGCTGCTGGCATGCAAAGCTTAAAGGAAAATACTTTCATATAACTACAACAGACCTGTTCTCCCCAAGCTGCTCTAGAACCCATTACATTTTAATTAACTCAGCACACTACATCAGACATTCTTATATGTTACAATTAATATACTCTAACCTAATATAAGCATACAAACTCTCTATTCTGCTCAGCCAGTGTGTGATGTCATGGAATGTTGGTGTGTGACTGTAGGATGGTTGGCAGTTAGATAGATTGGGCGGAGCTGAGGGGATGCTGCTCCTGATGGGGTATTTTACTATGTAACCTGTAACCTCTTCAATAAACCTACAATCTGTTAGTCTACGTGAAGTGGCTACCTGACTCCTACTTATCAAGAAAGAATCTTTAATTGCAACACAATACATTGAGATTTAGTTGTTCTCACAACTTTTAGCTGAACAGTCGAAAATAAAAATTGTTTGAGTAAGAGTTGAGGATGTTCTGATACGTCCTTGACACATGCCTGTAAGAAAACATCAATCAATCAATCAAACAAAATGTATTCGGACTTTTGCAAAAAACCATAAAAGTCAATTGTGCAATAAATTTACAACATTTAAAATCTATTAGACAATGCATCTACAGCCTCACCTTCAAATGCAATAAAGTTAATACTAGATTTGCTAAAACCACAAAAAGAACTCAGAGAAGTACATTTATACAAAATACAAAGTAAAATTAGTATCAAACATTTTCAACAATAATTAGCCCTCCTCTGTTAGTCGCAACTGAATCTAAGCCTAATAGCAGACTTAAAAAAATGAAGAAAATAAAGTATTGTATTTCATGAGAGCATTTGTAAGAAAATAAAAGCCGGTCAAACCTGCCTAAAAGTTGCCTTGCTTAAAATGGGAATGATATATGACTTCTTGGGTACCTTGTAAAAACTACTAAACATTGAGAAGTGGAACATGTCCTGTGGAGACGTTCCGTCGCAGCCACACAGCGATAGGTTCTGACCCTTATTTCACCCACACGGGAAGGCGAGAAAAAGATAAAAAATTTCCTAGCGGAACATGATTGATAAAAATTGTTCATAACTGATCTTAATCAATAAGAGCTACAGGTAAGTTTTTTGCACAGTTTTCGATATGATGTGCCTACGAGCACTGGACTTCCTCAACACCACCTCTTCTCTGTCCAACGTCCACTTTCTTAAAAAAGAATCATTTACCCAACCAAGATCCTTCCTACATATTTTTTCTGGATTAATAAATAGGTCTGCACTTTCCAGACTCGTAAAACACTCCCTGATGTATTTAAACCAAGGTATTTGATAAAAATGGTCCAGGGCCAGACAATCTCTTTACTTAATACAATCCCCTTACAGAGCCAAGTTTTGATCCATAACAAAAGGGGATAATAAACCAGCATATCAGAGAGATATGTCATACCCAACACTTCATGTACCATGAAGGTGGAAGTGCCCTCTGGTACACCTAAGAGCCGTCGCAAGAAGTTGTTTTCAACAATTTGCAAATCATCTCGGGCAATACAACCACAGATCTCCCTACCATAGATCTCCTTAGGGATACACGTAGGCTATGTATCTGAAAGATGGCCCCAATCGGTCTATTGCTCAGTCTAGAAGCACATTTAAAAACAACAGCACTGGCCCTTACAATGACCTCTTTCTTTCTATTTTTAAGAGGCCGCCAGTCCTATCGGAGTCCAACAATAAATAACCCCAGATATGAAAAAACACTAGTCTTATAGACTAGTGTGGATCCAACCATAAAGGAGTAAGGTTTTCTTGACTGGGAAGCCACCTGCATCACATATGATTTGCAATTTTTAACCAACAAATCCAGATCCTTCATAAAGTGGATGAAAGAATTCAGCAAAATATGCCCCCCTCTAGCTGTCAAGCCGTAAGAACGGCGTCATCAGCATACAATAGTACGAGCAGACTTCACCCTCCCACTTGGGGGCAGCCATCTTTTGACTTCAAGAGAACCTGATCTAAGTTGTTAACATATAAATTATAAAGGAAAGGAGCCAAGATATAGCCCTGCCGGAACCCTCTCTGTATTGAAAGTTTTGGCTAACCTTAAGGTCTGTTGTGTAGCGCATCACCGCCGTAGAATCTCTATGGAGGTCCCTTAAAAAAGAACTATATCTCTATCTACTCCAATGGACAACAAGATCTGCCAAAGCTTAGTTCTGCTAACATGGTTGAACGCGGAAGACAGGTCCATAAAGGCCAGGTAGATAGTACCAAGACGGGCAACAGTATACTTGTTGAGGATCATATAAAGGTTCTAACATTGGTCCACTGTTGACCGTCCAGGATGGAATCCTTACTGGACTTCCCTGAGAACACCCTCTGCTTAGTCATGCGGCCAGTTGTAAAGCTTTATTTAGAACCGAAATCCGCAGTAGTCAGCCGTGTTATACTGGGACATTGAGGCAGGATGGAGAATGGTGTAAACACCACCTAATGTTAAAGCACGTCAGTTCACAATGCTTTTTTTTTTTTGGAAAACCTTTATTGCACCTTCTTATAATTACACAGCAAGTCGCCTATAACCCCGAGGGGCCGGCCACTAACATAGCAGAAATAGCAGTGACAGCCATGCGGAAATGAAGTCCATACGTGAAAGAAATTATTGTAGTGAAAAGGCTCATCACAAAATCAATTGAAGGTCATTAGTCAAGATCACATTTCAAAATAAATGAGGTTTTCATTTTTTGTTTTTTGAAAAGAACCAAAAGAACCAACAGGAAATCACTTTGCGATCATTGATAAATAACATTGCAGGTTAGTTGTATGAAAGATCCTTAGGACAGTATCAGTTGCCATGTGTTGTCTAGGGATCTCATGCGGAACGGGGAATGGCCTTTCACCCCCCCTTACCACTATCCAAATGGCGTCCCTATCTCATCTTCCCCCCTTCACTCCATCCCCCCCATATCATCCGATTCCAACGGGTCATCTTCTGGCAACGGATCGCAGATGTCGCCACGGTACACATTCCATGGGGACCACACCTTATTCCACTTGCCTGGACATGCACGGCTCAGGTACACCGCCCTTTCAGTAATCATTGTTCTATCCATATTCATGCACCACTGTGACTTCGTTGGAAGTTCTGCCGCCCCCCAACGCTGTGCAATATCCCGCTTTGCCACAATCATTCCTAACGTTACCCAAAGTCGACCATGTCTGGACAAATCTGTCGGTTCCCACACGTTTAGGAGACACCGCCTTGGCTCCGGGAGGATTGAAATCTCTAGTGCCTGGGATACAGTACGCAGAACCTGTCGCCAGTAATTTTGTATGCGTGGGCAGTCCCAAAATGTATGGAAAAAGGTGCCCTCTTCCCCACATCCACGCAGACAAAAAGGGTGTGGTGTTCTGTGGATGCGGTGTAGCAGTGTCCTCGTGTAGTATACCCTATGAAGAACCTTGAGCTGGACAAGTCTCATCCTAGCCGAGATGCCCACCTCTTTCGGTGAAGCCAGAGCCTCATTCCACTCGTGTTCATCTAGGGCGCCCACCTCCTGCTCCCACCTTTCCTTCAGGGGAGCTAGAGGATCTGGCGAGTTGTTCAGGAGCTTACAATACGTCAGTGAAGTTGCTCTGTCCACCATAAAGTCAGTCAGGAGGCGATCCTCCAGCGGGGAGGACTCAGGAAGAGTCGACCCAGAGCGGATGGCCGAGAGCAGGGCACGACGAACCTGCACGTATCGGTATGATTCGTGTGGCCCCAGGTCATATATTTCCCTCAGGCGGGTGAATGAAATAACGTCACCCCGTTCCCACATGTCACCCACCGTGGATATGCCGATGGAATCCCAGAGGGAGAAGCCCTTGCTATTTCTCAGATTGCCCAAGGCACGTGTGTCCCAAAGCGGGGTGAGTTTGGTGATTTTCCCCTTCCAGCCTTACGCAGCCGTCGCCGCGTGCCAGGTTTCCATAGTGAGTTTAGTGGGCCCTGAGAGGAGTCTCAGCTTTCTCCGGTCATAGAGTGGGGCAAGTATGTTGTTAATGCCCAGCTGCGCCCTGTCTGCTTGAAATGCCGGATCAGACTGCGGGGCGTGCAGCCATTGGTTAATGGGCCTAAGTTGTGCTGCCCAGTAGTACAAGTGCAGATTCGGCAGTGCAATACCCCCGTCATACCAGCCTCTACAGAGTTTAGCTTGAGCTATGCGTGCCGGCCGATTGCCCCACAATAGCCCCGAAACCACCGCAGCCACCTTCTTGAAGTATCCCGCTGCCACCAAAAAGGGCGTATTATCTAGGATATACAGGAAACGGGGCAGCAATTTCATTTTGTACAATGCTGCTTTCCCCAGCATAGTCAGTGGCAGCCCCGCCCAGAAGTTGGCTTCTTGCTTGAGAAGCTCCAGCGGTGGCACTAAATTCAGTCTCTTGTACTCAAGTGGGTCCCTCGTAACATAGATCCCTAAATATTTAAAGGAGGAACCAGCCAGTTTCAAAGGGCAGTCCGGTCCGAGCGTCGGAATCTGACCTGTCAGTACGCACATCTCTGATTTGCTCCAATTAATGGTGTAGCCAGAAACCTTGCCATGCTCGTCGCACAAATTCAAAGAGCAGGTACTCCATGCTCGGGATCCGTTAAATACACCAGCATGTCGTCCGCATAGAGGGACAGGCGGTCTTCCCATCCCTCCCACCACTGTATCCCCTTGAGCAAGGGAGTTTGTCTTAAGCGATTAGCCAGCGGTTCCAGGGTTAGCGCAAAGAGCAAGGGAGACAGAGGGCAGCCCTGCCGGGTGCCCCTCCCAAGCGGAAACGTACGCGAAATGTGGCCATTTGCTACTACGTGTGCCACTGGTGCCGTGTAGAGTAGCTTAATCCATGATATGAAGTTCGGGCCAAAGCCCATGTGGGACAACACCTCGAAAAGGTAGACCCACTCCACCAGGTCGAAAGCCATCTTCGCGTCCAGGGACAATATAACTGCACTGTCACTAATCTGGTCTACTCTCGCCAACACCCCATGAACCCTACGAAGATTTAGCGCAGTGTTTCTATGAGGCATAAATACCGACTGATCTGGGTGGATAAGATCAGGCAGGTGAGCCAGCAGCCGGTTGGCCAGGAGTTTAGCCAGGATTTTGCTTTCTGCATTCAGTAGGGAGATGGGGCGGTATGAGGAGCATTCCTCCTGAGGCTTACCGGGCTTTGGTATAGCCACGATCGTGGCCGTTCGCTGGTCCAATGGGAGCAGCCCCTTCTCACGGCATTCCTCATACATGTTGAGTAAGTAGGGACAAAGGTCCTCAGATCGTGCTTGATACCATTCCACCGGAATGCCGTTCGGACCCAGGGCCTTTCCAGGCCTGAGCGCCCCTATGGCAATCCGTATTTCGTCGGCGGTTAATGCCGCATCCAGGTTGGCCATTGCCTCCGGTTGCAGTATCGGGATATCTATTCCGCTCAGTGCACACTGGGCCATGATCGCGGTCACCTCCCTCTCGGGAGTATACACCCTTTCGAAGTGGGCCGCCAGCGCCTCCACTACTTGTTCTGATTTAGTCAGCATCGCACCGTTCCCATCCCTCACCTGTTGAATCCCTCTGGAGCTACCCCCTCTCTTGTCAAGCCAGGCCAACATCTTTCCCGCCTTGTCGCCTACATCGTACACCCGATTCTGTGTATCAGTAATATGTCCCTGTACTGTGAGGTGTGTATGGTCTGTGTACAGTCGCTGCTGGAGTGCAAGGTGATGCGCCGTGTCCTCTGTAGGGTCAGCCTCGTGTATAGTGGTGGCTGTGCGCAGTTGGAGCTCAAGTGTAGATTGCTCAGCTGCCTGTTCCTTTTTATGAGCCGCGATGGAGCTTATAGCCTGCCCCCTTAGCACTGTTTTGTAGGCCTCCCAGAGAACCTCGGCGGACGCCACAGTTGACACATTCTCAACAAAGTATTGCTCCGTGGCCCTCTGAAGAGCCTTCCTGATTTTCGTGATTTTAAGGTAAGATGCCTGAATAGGGTAGATGCGGTGACGTGACTTTGTCTGGGTGGAAATGGTGAGAGTTACCGGAGAGTGATCTGAAATGCCTCGGGGGTGTATGTCAACCGTGTCTACTCGCTGTATCCCCTCCCCCAACGCCAAAAAATAATCAATGCGGGAAAGACTGTTGTGGACTGTGGAGTGGAACGTGTACTGTCTGACCTGAGGGTGAACATGTCGCCAGATATCTACCAATCCCAGTGCTTCTAGGAACCGCTGAAACCGGGAGGGTCCCCCGGCGGAGCAGTCACCGGAAACCTATCGAGCTGTGGATCCGCCGCTGCGTTAAAGTCCCCACCTAAAATTACATCAATGTCGGGGAGAGATAACAAGAAATCACCCAGGGCTGGAAGCATTACTGAATGGAGGGACGGCGGAACATATACAGAAACCACTGTCAAGGGACGACCGTCCCACTGCCCCACCACCGCCGCAAAGCATCCCTGATTATCGGTTTTCGTACTCAATGGAATAAAGTGTGAGGATTTTTTAATCAGGACACCCGTGCCCCGCGAACCCGATGAAAATTCCGAGTGTACAATCATCCTATACCCCCTCCTATCTAAGGCCTTAGTAGCCCCTCCCACCAAGTGAGTTTCTTGCAAGAGTGCCAGTTGGGGTTTATGTCGCTTCAACTCGGTTAGTACTAGGCCACGTTTCACCTTGTCCCCTAGGCCCCTTACGTTCCAGGAAAGTATTCGAAGGGCGGAGCCACCAGACCGCGCCCCATCCAACCCCGCGGCATTGAGTTGTTCATCCGCCATTTTCAATCACACTACCACACAGGAATCGTCTAGAAAGAATACATCGTACCTGCAATAACACCATTCTAGTAGCAACACACAGTTCAGTTCTTGACCGACTTAGTGAATTTCCAATGAAAAAGAACCAAACCCCCCCATCCCTTCCCACCCTGCCTCCCTGCTTAACAGAGCTACAACTGCCTGCCACCCCATCTTAGCAGAGCGCTTAACCCATCCCACAAACAGAGTACTTGCACGTCGGGGGAGAGTGTCCCCCAGAGCAGGCGGCTCCCTTGCTGCCCTCGGGATGCCCAGGCCGGTGTCCACTAACGACGTAGTTGAGCAATCAAAGTGGGAAGAAGTCAAAGTCCAAGCATTTCACGGCCTGCTGACCTTATTTGCCCCTGGCAGCCCCGGACAGGTCTTGTGTCGGCGATGCACTCGCGCTCCTTCCAGCCGAAGTCTGTGAGCCGGGCCGGCTGTCGTTTTGGTGCCTGTTGCGCTGTCGGCCAGACGTGCGATCCACTGTGCGCCATCCCTCCAGCCAGTCTCTTGCTGCCTCGGGGGAGTCAAAAAACCAAACCTTCTTATCGGCCACCACCCGTAGCCGAGCCGGGTAAAGCATAGAGTACGGCAATTCCTGTTCGCGTAGTGTCCTCTTCACCTCCAGAAAAGTTCTCCTCCGTCTCGTAACCTCCGCCGTATAGTCCGGAAAAAAGGATATCCGCGAGTTTTGGATCTGAATGGGTGGTGCCACTCTGGCCGCCTGTAGGATCGTATCACGATCCCTGAAGTTAAAATGTCTCGCCAGGATCGGGCGCGGGTGGGCCCCTGGCTTAGGTGTTCCACCGGGTACCCTATGGGCTCGTTCAACCGTGAAAAAGTTGGAGAGCCCCTTGGGGGCCAGCTGATTTTTTATCAAATCCTCCACATACAAGTCCATGGCCCCTTTGGTTTCAGATTCCGGGACCCCCAAAATGCGGACGTTGTTCCGCCGGGAGCGTCCTTCATCATCGTCCAGTTTGTCTTTGAGCAGTTTATTATCAGCCTGCAGCTTCTCCATTGCGACCTGTAGATCTGAGACATCTTCCACCAGCGATTTAGCTACTACATCCACCTGCTTCACTCTTTCACTCATCTTCTGGAGGTCCGCTCGTATCAGGGTCACCTCGGTAACAGTCGCGCCCACCGTTGCTTGAACCTGCGCCAGGGCGTGTAAGACATCCTCCAGGGTCGCCTTCTTAGCCCCTTCACCTTCCGTGCCTTTGCCCAAACATTTGCGCTGCTCCGATTGGGAGAGTGTCTGTTTATCGTAGGCGAATTTATCGAGCTTAGCCTGAGTGGTGGTTTGTCGGAGTCCCTTCCCCGCCATTGTGGCTCCCCGTCGGTACACTCCCGAAGGACAGGTGGTCAGGCCTCCCTTGTACTGCGGCGCCCAGTCGTCTTGGCAGGCAGACACGCCAGTTGTAGTTTGCGAGTCACTAACGGCGTCTAGACCCGTCGGCAGTGAGTCCACACCAGCGCTGGCAGACGAGATGCAAGATGGCGGGGACTACGCAGTGACTTTCGAACTTCAGTTACAATTATCGCCGCTGTTATTCACTGTACTGCCTTGACGTCGGAGAGATAAAGCCAGCATTAGAGTGACCGAGAGGGATCCACCAGTTTGAAGCTCCTCTGGCGTCGGTCTGTGGCCGCTGCGGGCACTTCCGCTAGGCCGCGCCGGCAAAGGTCCACTTCCGCCCGGATAGAACTCAACCCAGCCACCGCGGCTGCACTCGTGCCACCAGGCCGCACTCTGAGGCCAGTTGAAGTAGTTCCTTCCTCCCGTTCCCGGGGCGCAAACGCCCCCAAATTTCTCCTGCAGCCGTCGTTCGGTCACCGGACCCGGGGCACCCCTTCTGGGTTCGTTGTTGAGCGGATAGGAATGCGGATTGATGCGGGAAGCCGCCACGCTACGGGAGCCTCTCTAGTTTGCTGCCGCCATCATCGGCTACTCGCCACGCCCCCTTCACAATGCTTTTTGTTAGCAGAAAATCAACTCTCACAATCCCCACTCTGATGATTTTAATCATCACTTAAATTCTTTATTACAACTCATTGCTCATCAATTTTGGATTATTTAGCTTGGCCTCTTCCAGGTCCTTCAGAGTGTTGTAAAGTTTGCTTTCCATCTCTTCAACCTTGACATCAAGTCTTTTTTCGCTTTCGTCCTCTTGTTGCCGACAGCTTCTTATACCAACAATTTAACCCCTTCTTTAATTAAATTCCTCTGCAAAACTTCAATGAAATAAGTACACATGCAATTTCAATTAGTATAACTAAAAAAGGAGTTAGTATCAAATTCAGGATTCCTCCTCCTACACTACCAAGCCATTCTCCTAATTTGGAAAATTCTCTACCAATGGATCCAAATAATTATCCTAATACTTCCCGGGCACCTGACTCTTCCAATTCAGTTAATTCATGTGTTATGTTCGTAATGTTAGTAATATAGCTGTCAACCTGTTTATCTATGCGAGGAATGAATGCACAGTAGTCCCAAGCACTTTATAAAGATTGTATAAACATAAGTGCCAGGGCTCTTATCAGGAGATCACTGCAGCTTGTACCACCCATTGCTCCTGCCAGAACTGCCAATTAAAACAACTAACCATCACACTGTTTCAAGTGTTACAGTTTAGACTATTCTAGGCCCCCTAAGCTAAAAGAATGGGGTGGGTGACAGATATAAATCATTTTAATGAATATGGCATTAATAAACAACTGTTGTTGTGCTACTCTGTAAATTAGATTGGCAGTGCCACCATGTGGCATAATGTTATAAGTCCCAGTGTTATCAATTAAGTGCCAGTGCCAAGCACCAGAAACCACTGGCTCAAATTAAGCACTGTCCAACCATGAATCACTTTGTAAACTCCGCCTTCCTTTGTGAGGGGCACATCCAATGAAAGGTGATTCTAAATGTTGATATCTCTCATTGCAAGCAAGTCTTTATTATTCATAACTAAAGTGTCCAGTTTCTGAATCTTTACATCACTTAGTGTCACTGCTGTAGAAGTGCACCAAATATATCGCAAACAAATCTGATTATAGCTTCGCTTGCTTCACCTAATATATTGTTAAGAGGAAAATCTAACTCATTAGTAAGCTGCATAGCAAATATTCACCTAATTGTATAGTAGCTGAATATAAGCTTGCTTACCACACACATAATAGATTCCGTTAATGATAATTTCAAAATTTCACTATCCTCCCCCCGCCCTGGTGGAAACAGATTTCCAGCGGAATTTTATCGGGTTTATTCTCCAATTCTTAGAGAGAGGCTGGTCGAAGTATATCGGGAAGCTACAGCTAACTGGCGTCTGCGGCAAACCATGAGAGAGGGGGTGGCATGTTTAATGTTGAAACCCAGAGGGAATCCTGTGGACCCGTCACCTACAGGGCCCTAACTATGCTAAATACTGATCTAACATTTTTGTGCAAGATTCTGGCGACAAGGATGGGGGAGTTATGCAGGATCTAGTCCAGGATTACCAATGTTGCTTTATGCCAGCACATAGTGCTGCACACAATATTTGTAGACTGACACATCTGCTACATACGGCCCTGGATCTGAAGGAGTAACTGGCACTGCTCTCCCTAGAGCTAGAAAAGGCATTTGATACAGTGGAATGGTCTTTTCTGATGGCAGTGCTGAGTGGCATGTGATTCGCTCCCAATTTTAGTGCATGGATTCGGCTTCTATATACTGAAACCTCGATACGCGCAAAAGTGGGAGGGCAGCTATCGGAGTCCTGGCAGGAGGGGAAGGGCACCCGTCAGGGATGCCCCTTCTCGCTGTTGTTGTTCACCCTGGCGATTGAGCCATTGGCACAAGTGTTACACATGGAACTGGCCCCATGGGGCATACAAGTAGGGAACAGAAATCATGTAGACTCGCTCTACGCTGACGACGCAATAGTGTGTGTCCGCGAGCCCAGAGAGTCCATCCCATTGTTCATGAGGTGTTTGAGCGATTTTCCCTGTGTCTCGGGACTGAAATTTAATTTAATTTAATTTAAGGTTTTTGTAGAGCGCGTAGTAACCCTTGAGCATCCCAGCGCTTGAACCTGAATTCGGGAGGGAACAGCAGCGGAAGGGACGAAGAATCAGGGGAAGAGAAGAGTTTTCAGTGCCTTCCTGAACTGAAGGAGGTTTGGTTCGGTTCTTAGTCTCCGGGGGAGGCTGTTCCAATGTTTGGCAGTGTGTACCGAGAAGCGGCGACCTCCAGACTGAGCTTTTTTTACTCTGGGAACAGTGATGAAGTTCTCTCCGCTTGATCGGAGAGCTCTTGTCGCTTTGTAGGGAATGATAAAATTATTGAGGATGGGTGGGCCTTTGTTATGGAGAAGTTTGTGGGCCAGACAGAGGGCCTTGAAAGCCACCCTTTCTCTGACTGGGAGCCAGTGAAGAAGCTTCAAGGCTGGCTTTGCCGAAGATCTGGCTGGGGTGTTGAGTAGTCGGGCAGCGGAGTTTTGGATTCTCTGCAGGGTATTGAATGTAGCTTCCGGGGCACCCAGGTAGATTGCATTGCTGTAATCTAGCCTTGCCAGGATGAGGCTCTGGATCAATAGTTTCCGGGAAGTGGCGGGAAGCAGGGGGAAGACCTTCCTACATGCCCTGAGGAGTCCAAAGCATATTCCTGCCGTCTTTTTGGCCTGAGTTCTGAAGCTCAGATCCTTTTCTAGCCATACGCCCAGGCTCTTAACCTCCTCCTTGGGGGCAGGGGGGGTAACCTAAACAGTCGGGCCAGATGTTAGGCGGCAAGGACAGCAGGATTTCGGTCTTGGACCCATTCAGTTTCAGCGCTGAAGTGTTCATCCAGCTGTGGATTTCGGTGAGACAGCTGTGAAGATCGGAAGGATCTTGGTATGGGTGTGAGAGGGTCACCACCAGCTGGGTATCGTCGGCGTAATTGATGATCGTCACGCCGAACGGGATGACCAATTCCTCCAACGGAGACATGTAAACGTTAGGGCTAAGAGAGGAGCCCTGCGGTTCTCCACAGCGGAGGGGGATCGCGGGGGAGTGGCTGTCATTCTCCCAGACTTGGAAGGAGCGACCATCTAGGAAAGACATGAGCCACTTCAAGGCCGTGCCCCTTACTCCAATGTCTCTCAGTCGCTGGATTAAAATCTGGTGATTTACAGTGTCGAAGGCCGCACTGAGGTCCAGGAGGATCACTGCCACTGATCCTCCTGTGTCCAGAATGCTTCTGGCATTCTCTACTGCCGCCAGGAGGGCGGTGTCGGTGCCCTGGCCTGGGCGGAAACCTGTCTGGGAGTTCCTGAGTATGTTGTTACTTTCAAGGAATAGTGATAGTTTTTTATTTACTAGCTTCTCCGTGATTTTACTGTTTCCTGGGAGGAGGGAGATTGGCCTGTAGTTGGCTAGGTCCTGGGGGTCCAGTGAAGGTTTTTTCAAAAGACCTTTGACCACCGCCGCTTTCCAGCTGGGAGGGACTACTCCCTGTGTAAGGGAGGCATTGATGAGGGACGTTAGAGGAGGGATGATGGTGCTGGACACTTTTTTCAGGAAGCGAAGCGGAGCAGGGTCGCTGGGGGAGCCACTTTTAATTGTGGCCAGCATCGCGGCTACCTCTTCCGTGGATACTGGGCCGAAAGTGTCGAGAAGGGGTGAGGGGGCATCGGTGGAATGACTGTGGCAGTGGGGAGAGTTGGAAGGGTCCCCGTCCGTGTGGCCGGCGTCGAAGGGGGGTAGGGCCGCGAGGATTTTTTTAATTTTCTCGTCGAAAAAAGTGGCCAATTTAATACATTTACTTTCCGCGGCTTTGGGGTCCAGGGGTTTCGTAGGGGGATCTGGGGCATGAAGAAGTTCTTTAAGAATGGCGAAAGTTTCTTGGGCAGAGCAGGACGAGTTTTTAATTCTATCTTCGTAGAATGAGCTCTTGGTTTTAAACTTAACATTTGTAAGTCCCTGGTGTCCCCCCTCAGGAGCCTGATTGGGAAGCAGTTGCATCAACTGCCAGATGTGGGCTGAAGATGGGAAGTGGAAGGGTTTTGATATTTGGGAATCTGGTTTATTCACTTGGAGACCCAACGCCACCATCATATTATCAACAGGGTGCTATCCAGTCTGGAGGGATCCGTTTCCTTCTGGAATCGATTTCCCCTCTCTTTAGTGGGAAGGGTGGCGATAGCCAAAAGGATCTTCCTTCATAGATGTCTGTATCCCTGTTCCCACTGCAGGATAGGTTTTTCCGATGCTTGGATAGCTTCTTAGTGACGCTTTTTATGGTCGGGTAAGAGTAATAGAGTGGCGCTTGCTACATTGAAACGAGATATGGAGGACGGAGGACTGGCTGCCTAGATATACAATCTTACTATTATGCTGCTCACCTGTAAAATCGGCCCACTGGCTAGCGGAGTCTGACAACTGGGAGAAACGGCTTTTGTGAGCTGACTTGGGGGGAATACCCTGCCTCAGCTACTGATGATCGGGGAGATCGGATGCTCAGGTGCCCTACTTGATTACTCACATGGCAGGGATCTGGGAAAGGATGGTTTGGAGGGTTCTCCACAGGCTCCCTTCAGCACAGAGCTGAAATTGTGGGATTTGGCGGCATTCAGAAATATTGACTCCACCATGTCAATAGAGATGTGGCAGGAAGGGGGGTGCCTGGAAGCGGGTGACCTCTACCCTGGGGACACCTTGATCTCATTCCAGGATGCACAGGACACCTGTGGGGTGGGACTGGCTCATTATTTACATTATACCAAGTTGGTGAGTGTTGCTAAAGATATCTGGGTGGAATTTCCGTGGAGGTTCTTGAGAGGCTCATAGGATGGGGGAAGGGCGCCACCTCATTACACATTTTAACAAAGCCCTCCAGAAAGGCATGCTGATGCAGAAGTACCCCGCAATTAGGGCATGGGAAGGCGATATGGGGGGGGGCGATCTCTGACATGGATTTGGAGACGGCATTGAACCTCGTTCATACTGTATCCTTGTAATGGCCTGATAATTCTGCCAATCACCAGGACATACAACCTTATCCTCTCTTGGGACCCAAAAGTACACAATACTTCACAATACTTACCCAAGAATGGAATAATACTAACAACTAACTGAAGATAAAGCCATTGCCGAGGAGCTCGCAAATAACAACGCCAACTGGTAACAACACATAAGAAACCAAGGGCCACGAGGTCAACGTATCCCAGGGTACGACAACAACACAATACCAAGGGCCACGAAGTAACAACAATGCACAAAAAGCCCACCCAGGTGGGACTACATCAATGCACACTCGTCCCAACAAGGCCTGGGGTGGAAGAATTAGAATTTCGCTCTCTTTAAGGGTCAGACAACCTCTCGAAGCAGCAATTACCCATTAGAAGGGAATTTACCCATCCTTCTATAAGCCTGCAAAAAGGAGCCTGCTCTCCCTTCACAAAGAATACAGACAAATAATTATATGCTCTGGGGTTTCTTTATTACACAATGATAAAATGACAAAAGAAAAGAATCACTACAATGTCAAGATACACCTTCTTCATATCAGCACCTAAGCAATTGCTAAGGGCAATTGGGCAGGTTAACTGATACTTTTTTGAATATCAAGGCTTATCTCCTCTTTGAAGTCTTTCTGGATGATATCTAGCCCTTCTTGGCTAAGAAACTCTTTATCCAGTTCTGACACAGTTCATTGCCACTGAGGGCGGTAATGCACAAATGGCGGAACGCCCCCTCAACGGCGAGTACTTGCCCGGGGTGTTCGAGCGGCAGAGAGACAGATCTGCACGTTCTGCTCTTCTGCCCCACCTACGCCAGGGCAAGGGAGAAATGGATTTTGCAGCTATGTAGGGCTAGGGGCTTTAGGGATTACAGGGAGGTCTTTAGGATTCTTACGGCCACATGCATCATTGTTGGTATTTGCGATTCCTAAATTGCGAAAATTAAGGAATCGCAATTTAGAAATCGCAAATACCTATGCATTAAAAATTCGCATTTTTATTTGCGATTCCTTATTTTTCCTTATTTGCGATTCCCAATTTTGGGAATCGCAAATAAGGAATCCCTTTAAATTGATTCCTATGGGCCTAGAGGCCCATAGGAATCAATTGGAAGGCATTCTCATTTTGCGATTTGCAATTAAGGAATCGCAAAATAAGAATGCAATTTCAAGGGTGCAGGGAGGGGTCCAAAGGACCCCCCCTGCACCCCTGAAATGTACCTGAAAGTGCTTTTTTCACACACACATGCCCAAAGGGCATTTGTGTGTTTAAAATGAAACTTTCAAAAATGCACTTTAGTGCATTTTTGAAAGTTTTCTAAAATTACCATGAAGGTGAACTTCATGGTAATTTACCACTTCTAATTTGCGAATTCGCAATTTTTTTAAAATCATGCATTGCATTTAAGAAATCTCAAAACTGAGATTTCTTAAATGCAATCGCAATTTGAGAAATCGCAAAAAAATTGCGATTTCTTAAATTGCGAAAATAGAAAAAAGCTTCATGCATCCCAAAAACGGGATTTGCATTTGTAAACGGCCGAATTTTGCTATTCGCACCGTTTGCGAATGCAAAAACCCTTGATGCATGTGGGCATTGAATACGACACAACCCCCCTGATAGTGTTTGCCACAGCAAGATTATTCCAATCTATGTGGTACACAAGATGTGCAATACTAAAGCTGGAAGCCCATACCTCGCTCTAAGGGGTACTTATTTTTTTTTTAGGAGGTGCTACACTTTTTATACAATTTTTACACAATTTTAGATATTTTTATATACTGAGATTTTGGTGTTTTAACCGATGTTTTTAATATCTGCAGGAACTGGTTATATGAGACTTTTTTAACATAGTATTAACAGTTTTATTTTGTTATCTTGATGTGCTTATTTGTGTATGTATGGCCTTTTTATGGTATGCTACCGAAATAAAGTACTTTGACTGACTGACTGACTGGCAATTGCTAAACTCAATCAGTGAGACATATATGTATAGATATAACTTATATGTATATAAATGTATGGAACCTGAAAATAGGAGAGGATAGTTAGACAAGAACAGTAAGAATATAAGAGTTAGTGGAACACCTCACCAAGTTTCCACACATCCTGTTTCCACTTCTCCAGAGGGGAGTCCGTTTCTCTAGCCGAATCAGGATTCTCTGCTCCACCGTCACAGCTACACGTCTGTACTGTGATGAACTACCAGTGGTCGAGACCCAAACACCCCCTTTAGTACAAGTGGAAACGTAAGACGAAGCTTCTAGCGATTCTCGCCTCCTTTTCCCATCAGATTCCGTACCACTCTGTGCCAAGGCCACAGCATCGTCTAGTTAGGCGTCTGTTATGACTCCGGAGCAGAGCTAGCACATTCCTCCGACAAGAACTGGTTCCTAGTAGCATACAAAGTGCAGAAGACAAGTGAAAAGCATAACATGACTTCTCACCTAGAAAGGTTCAGAAGATGGCAACAGCTTAGAAAATTGAGTCGCATAAGCCACTACTCCCACAAAGAGCCAAAATTAGTATGCAAGATGGCATAAGAGTATGCCAAAGCCAATAGGTAAGCACGGAGCAAGATACAGTCGGAAACAGACAAAATATCATCAAGCCCTACTTTGGAGCTAATTCATATTATGTAGGCCTACACAGCACTATATTAGAGCAACATACACTGAGATGGTAGTGGGCAACTGTCATAATCGAGCCATTTATCCATAAAAATAGTTCAGTCACTACAATCCTGCAATACTTGCTGCAAGCTACTGCATTTCTATTTTGTCCACCACACCTATGTCACCACACCCAGTATTAATAGGATAGAACCCACGAGGAATGCTGCCTGTCCGAAATGTGGGCTCTACCCTTTTACACTTGGGTATGTCCTCCAATTCAGTCGTATTGGGCACTGGTGGGACCTCGCATAGAGGCGGCCACGGGCATTAGGGCCCCACAAACCCCACTTGCTTGTATGTTAGGAGTGGTGGTCCGCCCCAGAGGGCGCAAGATCCCTCACAGACTGGCTTAACTAGCCCTCCTACTGGCAAAGAGGCAGGTGGCTATCAGGTGGATGGGGGTGCGGGCTCCGGTGCTGACTTGCTGGTCGAAGGACATGAAGGAATGGGGGGTCACGGACGAGCAAAATATGCGCCTTGCACTTATTGACAATAGGGTGTCCGAGGCTATTTTACTGTGGGTACGGATGTTGGGTATGTTTAGGGAGGATGATGACCAACCCATGACGGATGACCAGAGTGGGGAGGATCGAAGAGAGGTGGGAGGAACTATCTATTGGCAGCTACCATGTTAGCATCAATACGTGACTGTATGGCTTAAAGCTCGATGCCTTGGTTTTATTTCTATACTCTTGTGGAACACCTTCGGACCCATCTGTAATCCATATCTGTAATCTGAATCTGGAAGATCTATACGTTTTTAACATCTGTCTGCTGAAACACCGTTCCGGTTATGCCAAACACACTATATGTTCGTTGTTACTGGAAAATCAATAAAAATACAGTTTTAAACATTTCTAAATTTCAAAAGTTTTCCCTTTCACTAAATAATTTATGCTCACACTCACTCATCTGAATTTCTCAGTTGCTTAATTCCCCTCTGGCTGTCTTATTATGCATAAGGTTCCCCTTTTGGTGAATTCAATGCTTAATCTTGGAGGTGATTCCTTCAAAATGTCCTTACCTTTCCCACTAATATGTCCTGTGCTTGTCTTTTCTACTTTGCTTTACTCATCTACTCATATAGTTTCATTCAATAAGTCTACAAACACCCTCTTATCTTGTTTAGTTTTGCAAGTTACGTCAAGCAAATTATGATTAGTACTACTAAGGTAATTCAAAGGTGTAAAGAATTTCATCACATACTCACACCGATACCTTGATTTTGACCCTTGGTAAAAGTGAGAAATGTGTTTACTTGCCCATAAATACAGATTTTCCCCATTGATGATTGCCACATTTTCCAAAAGGGTTTTTAAAATAAGAATAAATTAGTTGGAGGAGCTAACACCAACCAAGATGGCCGCATAGTCTCCCGGCTCCGCTGACCCCGTCCTACGCTCGCTTATCCTGTCGAATATCCTGCTCTCCAGCCCCGGATTCGTGTGGGTGAACTAGTCGGCACCCGGATGGTGTGATCACAGAATTTTTCTGATGTTCTGGGGTTAAGCAACATCGAAAATGTTTTGAGGCCTAACTCAGACTGGACGCAGGGGTCTCGATTGCTGGTTTACCCGGGTCCAAAGTGGACAACAACGGACTGCTGAGGGTGGTCGGGTCCGGTCCCTGGAACTTTTGAGATTTCTCTGGATTGCTTTGCAATCATCTGCCGCCTGGTGCTATACCTGAGGTCAGGTGGCGCGCGGCACTGAGTCACGGGGGGCCCCGGCCCGGAGGCCCGGCACTAGCACCGCTGGCGCCCCGGGGTGGGGGGTCCCGCCGTACGTTGCTGCGTGCTGCTGGCCCGTCCCTCACAGCTAGTTTCTGCTCCTGTGTATCCTGCCCCGTAGAGGGTGCCCCTCCGTGGGGATCGTTATGCCTGCGGCCGTATGGAACCTGGTGGAACGGACTCAAAGTGGCCCTTCTTTGCGGATGTAAATGTAAATGTGCATGCATTTATATAGCGCAAATCGCCCACATCGCAGGCATCTATGCGCTTGCTTAGGGAACCCGTCCTGGTATTCCCCTGTGAGACACCCCGGCAGGGTATCCACAAGGTGAAAGCCAGGCATCCCGCCGCGAGGGGCCATTGTGGAGATTAAGCAAGCTATTGCCCAGAGTCGCAGAGTGTGAACCCGTGAGTCGAGTAGGCACCGGAGCGAGAATTATCGAGTCCGTGGAATTATTGAGCCCAACCCCCGTCGGGGCGGGGAATTGAACCCTGGTCCAGGGCCGATCTCAGCTTCCGGGTCTGCCGCCTCTAACCCCTGAGCCACACTTCTCCACAATGGCGGAACTTGCGGCGCTTCACGCGATGGTGAGGGCCCAGGTTAATCATTGGCTGTCGGCGACAGATGGGATAATAGAACCGGGAGCAAGCCCTGATCTGATTTTTGAGACCCGGCAGCCGACTTGCTCTCTGTTGGAAGCCTTACCGGCGCATCTGGACCCGGTGTTGGAAGCTATGTATGCCCCCGAAGGAATGGAACTGAATGAATGGAACTTATCGTGAGTGCTGTGATTAGTGACTCTCTCACGTTCCCGGAAACATCAGTCCTACAGTTACCAGAGCATTTCTCTGCTTCCCCCATCCTGGACACTGTTGACCCATACTTTGGTCTGTATCGGAACGAGTCACATTCCCTCCCCAATCGGTCTCCCAACATGGCGGATGGAACGATGCTTGGCATCGGATACGGGGAGGGACATCGTTGGTGCAAGCCATGTGCGTTGGGATCTGCTATTCCTCTCCCATTTGCTGAATCAAGCTCCGGCTGCTCCTGTGTGACTTTTGACTTTCTGGGGATGGGGCTTTTCTTATCCAAGGGACTCAGCAACTTCGTTAGACGGGGCCAAGGCTGAGATTGCGGGTTGAATTGTTTACGGTGGATCTATTGGTAACGGGACTGCTTCATTAACAGACGGATTCCGGGACGGGGGTTTGTGGTTCCCCCCGGGGTATTTATGTACGGTGGGCAACTTTATTCATGTTGGCTTAGGGGGGCCCCTTTGTTAGGGCGGGGGGGAGAGACCGGGAGCGCATAGACTATTGCCCTCCTCCACTTACCCGTTAGGTGGGGTTTCCTTTCTTTTTACTTTTCCCTGTTTCTTCTATATTTCGGGTTTGGTTCTCGGGCGACAGGCACACTGCCAGGGGGGGAGCATAGTCATCTGCAGGGGTGCAGGGTGGGGGGTTGGGGGAGGGGATTTTTTTGCTTTTCGTTTGTTTCTATGGCCTTTTTACACTTCTCTTCTCTTTCTTTGTCTTTTTCTTTTTCTGGGTCAGTGCAGTGGGTTTCCTTTGGTATCAATCACTGCTTTTTCATCTGTGCTTCAATTTTTGTGGTGTTCTCTGGTTCTTAGGGCAGGTGACTGCAGGCGCGAATTGACCGTAATATTCCTTCATATCCTGTACCTCCTGTTTCTGCACCATTGATTTGATCGATTACTGTTTACTGTGGACATGCTTACTATTCTGCCTACCATTTTTCGCTGCTAGGAAATTGTTCGGCACCTGATCCTTCCATCCTATATTATAAAATGAAAACCTTTTATATCCTGTTTTCCTAATTGTGCTGCTTAGTGACCAAGAGTACGCTAGCATGGAGATTCTGCTCCCCGAGGTGCTGCATGTGATTGCAAATTGCTCTCTGTTACTTTAACTGTTTAGCGGCCGGCCCGGGGGTTGTAGGCCCATACTTGTATTTGGTTGAAATGCCAATAAAGGTTTTCAAAAAAAAAAAAAAAAAAAAGAATAAATTAGTTTATGAGAATTTGGCTGATTAAATAGGTTTAAGAAGACGGCGCAAGAGAATGCGTAAGACAGAGGTAAATGGAAATAAGCTGCTCCCTCAGCTGATGAGGCAGGAAGATAAGAGCAGATGTAGCAGTCTTCTACTTTCATGACCTTTACATATTCTGACAACATCTTATAGTATACATTATAACTGCACACACAATTGTGCTGTGGGAGGTGCAAACCCTTACTCTCAGGTGAAGGAGAACTATCTACAGGAACAATAGTAAAGCTAGTTGGGACAGACGTTTAATTCCCTCCTGGCAAGTAAACATCCAACAGCCATCCAAATACAGAAACTAAAATGGCAACTGCAAAACCTACCATTATAGCCTTGTAGTGTAACTGCACCATGTTCAGCTTAATTCAGATCAAGGAAATCTCTAAAGTGTTAGTTGTCTAGTTATTTACCAACCAACTGTCTCTACCCTATCCAACATCTATCAGGATTTGTATTCTGCATTAACTGGAGGCGTAAAGGAGCTATCATCCTCTGACCTTTACCCTGACTTTCTATTACTCCTTTTAGACTTTTGTCATCTTTCAAAATGAAGAGGGTCTGTGTCGTAGCAAGGGGTATGGGGGGCTTTCAGCCCCGGGCGGCATGAGTTTTGGGTGCAATGGCCTCCCCCACTCTTATTTGCAGCTGTTGCGGGAATCGCCAGCACCCCTCCACCCCGTGCATACATGACTCACCTGCGGGCGGCAAACACAGGGACCACCACAAGCGACACATGGTCTAGTAATCCCACTAAAGAGGGTTTTCACCATCATGAATCTTTGATTTCAAGGAGCTCGCCAGATTCAGCCAAGCAGTCTTCAATGTCAAACTTGATTTAGGAAGATATGCCTTGTGTGGACCTGAGTATTTTTGGTTGATCGTTCTTTCTCTTTTAGGCCATTTTGAATTGCTCAACTCAAAGCCAATGTATGTGATGTCAGTCTGGTTCAGTTGTTTTTATTCCTCTAACTCATTATCTTACCTAATCATCTCTGGTCTGGTCTTGGGCATCAGCAGCATTTTTCTAGTGCCAGTGTTTTTGGGCCAAACTTCCTTGAAGGTGCTCAAGATTTCTGGTTCTGATGAGGCTGATTTGCTTTCTGGGGAGAAATCTCCATGTTCTGTCCTGGGTTCCACTCCTTTGGGAAGTTGCTGTAACAGGTTAGTCTTGGACTTCCATGAATTTTCACTGTGCTGATGAATGCATATTCTCAATCCAGTCATTGGTATTAGAGGTTGCTGGAAAAGTAGCGCTCTCATTATTCCCTAGTTTTGCGTTCTGCTCCTTCAATGGAGATTGAAAATCTCTGGTCTGGCCTTTCCCATCTTTCTCTCAAACTTCAGACTCCTCAAACCTCCTAAAACCTGGGCACTCAAGGATATGGCAGATGTTGTCCCTGCCTCTTCTCCTGTGTACCTTGCCTTCTTGGTATGAGACACATGTATCCAATTCAGTAGACCAGCCCATTTGACAGCAGTGTGTGGTAAACAGGATCACCTGGTAGGGCACACACCAGTCCCCTTCCAGACACAACTTGCAAACTTGTTTCTTGATGTGGACCCAGTTGTCAGGGTTCAAGTCATGCCCTGGAGATATTCGAACATCTGGAGTAGGGACGTCGACCTGATAAGAGCTAGAATGCACCACTTCAGACAATCCTTGCAGTACTCCAAGTCCATTTAATCTGTGATATTCACAAGGGTAGCTGCCAGGACGGAGAGTATTCGCATGGCTTTTCCGATTATTCTTGATGAGAAAACAATCCAGTTCTTTTACAAGGGGTACTTCAGATACACATGAGCACTAAAGGAAAGGTGTCAGGCTGTTTAAGTGAAGTGGAAGTGCAAGCTTTAGACAATTTAGCTTTGATTGCCCCATTCAGTCTCTCTACAATTCTTGATGGTTCCTATCTGTATCTACAGTAAAGCCTTAGGTTAGTCCCAAAGGTGTACAGGGTAGCTGCATGATCTCGCTTTTAACGTGAGTTCCTCGACCTTATTCAAGATGAGCTGGCAATTCAAATCACAGTATTCACTCCATCAACAATAGTTTGGTAACTGTTAGGCTATCACATGTCTGGGTAGGGTATGCCTTGACCCATCATGAGAATAGTCACACAATGATAAGAAGGTATCTCAACTGATTTAATCGTGGCATTTCCACAAAGTCAATCTGAAGGAGATTAAAGGGACCATCAGGCTTTCCAACATGACTCATAGTTACTGCAACTCTGTTGCCTAAATTTTGCTTATGACAGGTCATACATTGTTGGCACAAATTTTCGGCCATCATTCTGAAACCAGGATTAAAGCATTAGGAATGGAAGGTAGACACCATTCCTTCCCTACCTACATGAATTGGACCATGTATGTGTCTCACCAGGAGGGAATCAGGAAGAACTGGTTTTCCCTCATTAGACTCCCAAATGTCACTGGCATCTTTTATGCATTCCATCTTTTTCCACTTAGCCTTTTCGATCTCTGGGGCAGAGTGTTGTAGTTCTCTTAACTCACTGAAAGTGTGTACAATCGTCAGTAACATATTGAACGCAGCCTTTCTTCTGCTATTACGTGGTTCATCAAGATGGAACATACTCGAGTCAAGAGAGCAGTATTGAGCAACTTTGTCCAGCACACTTCACCACTGCAATTTCCTTAGGCAGTTGGAGAGTCACTACCACCCCCGTGTGCAGCACACTTCACCATTGTACTTTCCTTAGGCAATTGGACAGCATTTAGCACATTTGAAACATACAACCCATTACAGATTGGAGTGCCAGCAAATGTCAAAAATCCCCACTGCGACCATAACCAGTGGTGGATGGTGAGGTTTGAGTAGCGTTGGTTGACTTGGTCTGGGTCGGAGGGGTGCACGTTAGTGGTACACTGCATTTTTTAGCAACTAGTTAAGGTGAACCCCTGGCACTCCTGGGACATGGTGGAACTGCACCTGCTGTACAATTGATACATACTCTCCTGGATACAGAGGGTGCATAAGACAATTTGTAGAAAAAACAGGAGTATCCTGGAGGGCACTGACATCCTTAATGCAGCTTTCATGGAGGCCCCTTTAGGTTTCATTAACTGTTCAGCAATCACCAGTCTCGATGCAAAAATGGCAATTGAGAGGCGGGCACACAAGCTACAATCATGCTTTCATGGTCTGACATTCAGTTATTGCTCATTGCAGCCTTCAGTCTAGAACAGAGGTCTTCAAACTTTTGTAGGTTGAGCCCCCCCCAGCTGAATTTTTCTTAGATATTGGGCCCCCCACCACCTGACAGAAATTTCTGCAATCTGTACCCTACATAATTGACTGCCATGTGCATATCACGGGCCATATTCGGCAAATAATGTTTAACACAATAGTGTTTAGTAAACTGCAGGTTTGTGAGGCTTATTATGCAGTTCAAAACACAATTTTCCAAGATAAAATGTGCGCAAATTCTTTTTACTAGCATGCTTTGTTTTACACGACCTAGATTTATAATATCACAAACAAAGGTGTGGACCCGTTTTGATCTAAAATAAACTTTTTTATGGTTGTTGCGATGGTCTTATTTGAGTGAGTATGCACATTGAGCAGAAAGGGGGACATGTGAGTGAAGTGTTTCATGAGTGCAGGTTGAGTAGTGGGCTTGTGCGACTGCAGGGTGAGGTACAGGGTGAACAGCACAAGTTTATTGTGAGTGCTGAGTGATCACTGTGAGTTCAGGGTGAGCGGGTGATCAATGTGAGTGCCTGGTGATGAGTGTGAGTGCATTGTGATCATTGTGAGTGCAGAGTGATTACTGTGAGTGCAGGGTGAGCAGGTGAAAGGTGTGAGTGCATGGTGATAGGAGTGAGTGTATGGTGATCATTGTGAGTGCATTGTTATCATTGTGAGTGCAGAGTGGGCGGGTGAATGGTGAGAGAGCATTGTGATGATTGTGAGTGCATGGTGATCACTGTGAGTGCAGGGTGAGCGGGTGAATGGTGTGAGTGCATTTTGATCGCTATGAGTACAGGGTGAATGGTGTGAGTGCATGGTGATCAGTGTGAGTACATTGTGATCGCTGTGAGTGCAGGGTCATCAATGTGAGTGCATGGAGATCACTGTGAGTGTGAGCATGAAAGTGAAGGGCGAGATTGTGGAGCTAGTTGTCTGAATGCAGGGTGCATTCCCAGGCACTTGAACTAACTTAGCAGGTTATTGACGGCAGCGTAGGGTTTCAGATATGCTATTGCTATTATGGCATTAACCAGGGATCAGGGTGGAGGAAATAAATGTGCTGATCTTGCAACAAACTTCCAGTTTTATGGTTAGGGTTGCCAGCCCATTATTTTGAAGGCCCAGTTGGTACAAAAATAAACAGTCACCTAAAGCTGCATTGTTAGCACATGCCTGTGCATACTTTCAACAGCAAATATAAATAGTAGCACTTTTAATTGTGTTCTAGGGCTGCCTGAATGGTCCATGACTGATAATTAAATGGAACAAAGGTAGAAATGTCACATTACAAATGTCAAGACAAGCAGGCTGTTTGAAAAACACATGGCTAATTTTTCTGTTGGTAACTGAAGCCCTGTGGTGTTGCAGCGCATGCCTGTGTAAATTTAGGTTTAAAGTATTTTATTGAAGCAGGGTAAAGAAGGAAACAGCAAGGACATGAAAAAGAAAAACCACAGGTGCCCCACAATCAATGCGTACGGTACATTAGATACATCAAAGCATTTCTGTCTCCTCAATGGGCACCATCCAGTATGGAAATACAGCTTGCGCGCCTGTGGTTAAAGACAAAAAAGGGAAAAAAAGGGGGGAGGGGGAGGAAGGGGAGAGGGAAGGGGGGGAGGGGAAAAAGGAAAAAGGGGGGGAGAAAGGGTGGGGAAACAACCCTGCTCCATATCCTACCCAACCAACAAACCCCCCAACTACAGCACCCAAACCCACCCCCTGCACTGTGCCAATGACCATCTGCTCTCCCCTCGTAGCGACCCTCCGGTGGACTCCGCTACTAGACGCCGACTCCAACCAATCAAACAGGCGGATCCGGCGGCGGTGTCAGCCGTAACAGCCTGAGATACCTCGGGCAGGTGATCTCCCTGAACTCAGAACACAACAGACCATGGAAAGGCGCCCACAGCTCCTCAAAAGCATCTAAATCCCCCACTGCCACTAAGGACATTTTCTCCATGCCAAGAACATGCCACAATCTATGCAGCCAGCCGACAACAGAGGGGAGCGTGGTGGAGCGCCAGTGTATGAGAATGTTTTGCACCGCTGACCCCAGAGCTATCGCAATCTGTCTACCCCTTCTAGACCTGAGGGGGTACATCAACCCATTCGGCAATCCCAATAGGACATAGGCAGGGAACCGTGGCAGCTCTATCTCGAAACATTTGTCAACCTCGCTAAGGACCTCCTCCCAGTAGGAAGCCAAAAGGGGACAATCCCACAAAATATGTGTAAGCGTGCCAACTTGGCCACAGTTACGCCAGCACGTCCCTGGTATTGACCTATCCATCTCATGTAATTTCTCAGGAGTGCGATACCAACAGGTCGAAATTTTGGTGAAGGTCTCTGTGAGCCCCGTGTGATAGGCAGAGTGGCGTGAGCGGTAGGAGATGTGGTCCCATTCTGTATGACTCAACACTCGTCCGAGCTCCCGGTCCCAGCGCTCCCGACCCGGGTTGTGAATGTGAAAGGGGGGGGGGCTGCAGCATCTTGTACAAGTCGGAGATAAGCTTAGCGTCCGATGTGCGAGTGACTAACCAGCGCTCGTACACCGTGATCTCCCGGTCAGCCCTTTCACGCACGTGAGACTGTAGCGCCCAGTGGCGCGCCTGCATATACCGCATGCGCTCCGTCTCAGGGAGGCCATAATCCCGCCGCAAGTCCTGGAAGGGGATGACACCCTCAGGGCCATACAGGTGATACAAAGTGCAACAGCGGGCCGCCCGCCAGCAGTCATAAGCACCAGGTTCAGTTCCCGGACCAAAGTCCGGATTGCTAATTAGCGGCGTGAAGGGAGAGGGAAAGGTAGTGAGTTCATGCCTAGTGGCCACTGAGTCCCACACCCAGAGTGGGACACGCGTCACAAAAGAGGCATAAAGGTTAGGGGGTCGATGGGCCCGTCTCAAGAATGGCACCTCCTGTAGCGTTCTGCCTGCTACCGCCTGGTCCTGAAACAGCCAGTGTTTATCTGACTCCCACCGGCTCCACTCCACCAGATAGCGAAGTTGGGCGGCCTGGAAATATTTCCGTAAGTCTGGAATCCCTAGCCCTCCAGATTCAGGCGCCAGCGTAGCAATGTTCCTTTTAATCCGCGGTCTTCGGCCCTGCCACACAAAACGCGCAATGGCCGACTGAGTCTCCGTGAGCCATCCCGTGGGGGGTTGGAGCGGCAGCGCCCTGAACAGGTACAACACCTGGGGTAGAAGGGCAATCTTCACTGCGGCCACCCTACCCAGCAGCGACAACGTGCCCTTATCCCACCGAGCCGGTTCCTCCCTAATTTTAGTGCTCAAAGCCGCATAATTGGCCGTGACCATCGCTGGGAGTGAGGGTGCTAACAGGATCCCCAGGTACGGAATCCGGTCCCCGGACCAGCTCAAAGGGAAAAGCCTCTGTAGTTCCGCCCTGGTGGCGCCGGTCAGCGAAATATCGAGGGCAGCAGATTTCCCGAGGTTCACCCGAAAGCCCGCCACCGCGGAGAAAAGGTCCAATTCCGCGATACAAGCCGGCAGCGACCTCCGTGGGTCATCGAGCGTCAAAATGACGTCGTCCGCATAGAGGCTAATCGCATGGTGAAATTCTCCCATCTTGACCCCGATAATATCGGGGTTCTGTCGAACCCTTTGAGCAAACAGCTCCATATAAAGAGCAAAGAGCAAAGGGGACAGCGGACATCCCTGTCGTGTTCCCCGTTCTATAGGAAAGGGTCGGGAGCTGCCTCCGTTCACTCGGACCACCGCGGACGGAAACCGGTAGCAGTTAAAAATCAGGTGCCGGAACTTCTCGCCTACCCCGAACTTGCTCAGGACCTTCTCTAGGTAGGGCCAGTGCACTCTGTCAAAGGCCTTCTCCGCGTCGATGGAAATGTGCATTCTTTCCCCGGGGATCCTGGAGGCCTTCTCAAGAATACGAGTCACCCTCTTCGTGTTGTCCACCGTCTGCCTGCCAGGCACGAAGCCGGCTTGATCCGAGTCGACCATGCCCGGGAGATGAAGTGCCAAACGTGCCGCCAGTATGCTAGTAAACACTTTCAGGTCCACGTTCAGTAGCGAGATAGGACGGTAGGATCCACAGGCAGTCCGGTCCTTGCCCGGTTTCTGGATCACAGAGACCGTGGCCTTGAGAAATTCGGGGGGGATGGCGCCCGGCTCCGAGAACGTGTTGAAGAGGCGTGTCAACAGAGGCGCCAGCTCCTGACAGAAGGTCTTATAAAAAAGAGGGATGAAGCCATCCGGGCCTGGGGCCTTACCCGGTTTAAGCCGGGAGATTGCCGTGACCACCTCCTCGATACGGATCTCCCGCTCCAGATACTGGGCCTGATCCGGCGTCAACGACGGGAGCGGCACCGACTCCAGATAGCCCGCCTCCGCCTGGGCGGAGGGGGCCTCGCCAGTGTAGAGGTCAGCGTAAAAACTACGGAAAACGTCCGCAATTTGCTCGTCTTCCGTGACTGAACCTCCGGCAGGGGTAACCAGCTCCTTCACCCGGTGCTGTTGGTGTTGCACCCTAAGCTTGTTGGCCAAGAGCCGTCCGCACCTGTCACCACCGGTGTGATACTTGTGCTTCAGACGAAGCATCGCGTATTCAGCCCGGTCCATGTCGAGGGCAGACAAGAGTTTCCTGGCGGCTTTCAGTTGTCTCCAGACCCTGGGGGCTCCCGTCCTAAGATGGACCTGCTCCAGCTCCCGCACCTGTCGGGTAAGCTCATCCCTCTTGAGCTGGCGATCCTTGTTCTCCGCCGAGGAGATAGCGATAAATTCGCCCCGGAGCACAGCCTTCAGGGCAGCCCATTGCGTCGCGCGGGAGGTGTCGTCATTATCGTTTACACGCTGAAAGTCCGCAATGGCCGCACGAATCTGCTGCACCGTCGACCATCTGTGCAATAGGGTGTCCCGGAGTCGCCAGACCCCTCGTGGTCGAGCCACCGGGGGTAAATTAAAGGTACCATCCACCGGCGCATGGTCGGAAAGAGAGAGGACTCCCATATCGGCATTCGAAGCCAGAGCGAGCATCGGGCCAGTCACAAGTAGATGGTCCAGTCGCGCGTAGGACTTGTGTGCGTGTGAGAAATAGGAGTATGCGAGGGTCGCAGGGTGGAGGCGGCGCCACATGTCATGCAAGTCCAGCTCCTCAAGTCGGGCGCGAACCGAGCCCGAAAGCTCTCCCAACTGGTGGCGCCGTTGCACAGACTTGCCCAGAGCCGCGTCGAAGACTAGATTCAGATCTCCCCCCAACACTATGTGCCTATCAGAGGTGGACGCCACGTCTTCCAATGCCTTGTGCAAAAATTGGTCTTGATGGTCGTTGGGACCGTAGATCGAGCCCACAGTCATCACCAGGCCCCCCACCTTAATCCTGTATGCTAAGAGCCTCCCTTTCTGTTCCGCTACCTTTTGTAAGATCTCCCCCCTGAACCCCTTGGAGAACAGAAGTGCCACCCCTGCCGTTTTAGAAGCGCAGGAGGAAAAAAGCTGCGTAGGGAACTTGGGGGTACGCATTCTGGGACAATCTTTGGCCAGCAGATGGGTCTCCTGTAGCAGGCAGATGTCAGCTTGGGAGTTCTCTAACAGAGACAACACTGCCCGCCTTATAACTGGGTTATTCAGCCCTTTCACATTCAGAGTGACAACCTTAAGGGCCATCAAGGAGGGGAACCCTTAAAACGCACATGAAGGTGGGCAAGGCCCAGCAGGCGAACATAGAGGCCACCTCACGAAGCCTCAGCGCACAGCAAACGCAGACATCCTTACGGCACAGTGCAGTCCCCAAACCCCAAAACCCCCCAACTAAGTGGACCCCCCCCTGGAACTTCACACACCCAACCCCATACCGCTCCAAACTCCCAGCCCCCCTGCAAACCCCCAAACTCAAAACACCCCCCTGCAATTCCCATTTCCCATCCCCGCTTCTCAAGTCATTCAAAGAAGCCATTGTCCCAGCCCGGTCCTTATCGGACAAGGCCGTAGAAAGTCAGTCTAGTGGACGTCCAGCCACAACCACCTGCACTTGCCATCCCGACCCTCCCCACCCCCAGAACCCCCGCACCTGCAATGAGGAAAAGCTAGTGTAGACTCCCCCCGGAGTAAGTTCAGGCCGTCAAGGCCACTTCGCCAGCCGCTGTTGCTCTGGAGGCCTCCTGAATGGCGGCCGACATGTCTGCCCGAATCGTGGGCGAGTCAGGCCGCTCCGGTGGCGGGGAGCGCCTCTCCCCAGCCTGCTGCCAACCATCTCGAGTGCTTCGTCTATGGCGCGGCGCCGGAGTGTCCGCATCCGATGCCGTGATGCCCAATACTGCGCACACATCCTGGAGGGACCGGAGCTGGTGCAATATTCCGTTCCATCTGAAAATCAGGCGGAAGGGGTACCCCCGAGAGTACTGCGTTCCCTGCTCCCGGAGAAAGTCCGTAGCGATTTTAAAGGATTTTCTCTTCTGCAGCGTGACCGTAGACAAATCCTGATAGAGGGCCACCGGGTGATCTCTGAAGCGGAAAGGCTGCTGCCGCCGCGCCTCGCGGAGGATCCGCTCCTTCAGGGGGAAGTCCGGTAGGAAGGCCAGAATGTCCGGGGGGGGCGCCGTAGCTCTGCGAGGGCGGCCCACCCGGTGCGCCCTGTCGATGCGGACTTGAAAATCCTCTGACTCCCCCAAAATTGCACGGAAGAGGGCCTCTAGGTAGGCGGTCACGTCTTCACCCTCTTCGCCGGACGGGACGCCCCGGACCCTGATGTTGTTCCGCCTGGACCGGTTTTCGAGGTCCTCGGCGTGGGCCTGCAGCTCAATCTGTTGCTCCCGCAGTCGCAGGACCTCCTGCTGCAGGTGGGTGATCTCTTCGTCCCTGGAATGACCAGCTTCCTCCACGGTGTTGACTCGCTCCCCCAGGGAGTCCACCTCTCTCCGTACCTCGCGGACCTCCCCGGCCACCTCCTGCTTCAAAGTCTGAAAATCTTCCCTTAAGGAGCTAAACAGCGACTCCAGGAACGATCGTGTGACCGGGGGCTCCCCGCCTTCAGCGCCTCTAGAAGGGGCCGGGGAGTTCGGGGCGGCCTGGCTCCCTCCGCTGCGTAGGGCACCGCGTCCCAACATGTCCGGCAAAGTCCGGTCGCCTCTCCTCTGACCCCTGGCATTCGACATCCTGGCGGCGCGGGAGCCACCGATGGCCTTCGCTCGGAAGCCACAAGGGTCAGGACCGCTATTCGCCAGCCAGGAAGCACCGCCACACAGAGGCCCCGACCAGGGCCGGGCGGCCGGTCCGTGGTTCCCAAAATGGCCGCCCGTTACAGTCAATGGGCCAACGCCCAGGGAATGAGGCCTACCTCCGCCGCGAGTCCAGTGGCGATAAACACAGCCGGAGGGCAGGCTCGCGGGGCAAAGGCAGCCGGGGTCGGCACGTCTGGACGAAGAAATGCTCCGGAGGCGCGACACCTCTCCGCCACGACCAGGGTTGGGCCGGAGCGGCCGCGCGAGGCGAGCGTTCTCAAGCCCCGGACTTGCGTAGTAGCCGGGGCCGGCTCCGCCTCCGTCGCCCTCCTCCGTTCGGCTCCGCCGGCGAAGTCCTCCTCGGCACCCACTCGAACACCGCGGTGCAGGCACTCCGGCAGGCCACTCACAGTCAGCAGAGCACGCCGTCGAGACCCCAAGCCTGAAGGTCTCGCGGCCTCCGGGCCGCACACAAGCCGACCAGCGGGCTCCGCCCCAGGCTATCTCGTCAGAATCGCACCTCTAGCGGGGCACCCGAGGCTCAACGAGCGCTCCACACCACCACGGGGGTCACCAGGCTCAGTCACCGCTCGATCCGGGGGGGAATCAGCGGCTGCGAGCGGTGCAGGGTTTCAGGGGTCCGGGAGCTCTCGGCAAGTGCGACCTCTCAGCCCGCCATCTTGGCCACGCCCCGCCTGTGTAAATTTAAAAGCAACTTTGTCTCCTTTCTACTAAGAGCTGCCTCCCAGGACGGGTTAAACTGGTAGAGCTGAAATGCTTTAGCTGCTTTGGGAGGCAGGATGTCTCCTTTGCTAAAACGGAAAGCAAGTAAAGACCGTCCTTTCAGCTGCAGTGGGAGGCAATGAGTCTCCTTTGCTCTGAAATCGAGGGCAAAGTTTGCTTTGTTTTTAGCAGAGGAGTCCCTGCCTCCCACTGCAGCTGAAGCATCCAAGCTCTACCAATTAACCCCCTCCTGGGACGGTGAACTGCTAGCTCTTTACATGACAAAAGCACACGTCCTGCCTTATCTATTTCCCCTCTCTCCCCCATCCAGCCCTCAGTTACCGGAGAATTCCCATTTGAACTTGTGACTCTGAAAGGTAAGATCTTTGTGAGGATTGCGCACCCCCCTGAGACGGTGTTGCGCCCCCCTGGGGAGCGCGTTCCCCACAGATTGAAGAACTCTGGTCTAGAAGAAGACACGCGCTGTGAAATGCTATTTACTCATTGTGAAATGTACCTAACTAAAACAGCCACACTCTACTGGGTCAGATTGCAATGCCAAAGCACACAAAAACAAATTCTGACAGTCATTGCTGTCCCTGCAAGTGAGTATATAATCTGGTGGTCAGACAACCCTAAATGGACCCAATTACAAACAAGCATTGGCATAGCCAATAGGTCTCGCCTTTGGGACCTTATAAGTGTTTGGCAAAAGCTAGGCTGACTCTAGGCTCGACCTAAAAAGCCAGTTCATTAGTGAGACACATATGGCGCAGTAAAACAAGGCCATGCATAGGAGTTAGCAGAAAACCTGCAACAGGGCGAGTTTTAAGGGAAAAGAAACATAGACGTTCTTTTAAACTGTGAAGGATAGAGTGAGCATGTTTATTTGAAATTAAAAATTAAAAGATTTTGTTCTACTTTGCAGTTTTGTCCAACGGGAGCGGAAGATCCAGTTTGACAAAATGGCTGTTTAATTAATCAAACAAAGCGTTCCTGATACTCCGGGGCAGGGCTTTAAGCAGGCCTGGTTCTGCCAGTGCTCAGTGACCTGCAGTTTTTAAAATTAGGTGCTGAGAGGGGTCCCTATTGGGCTCTGCATTTTTATCCTCACCCTTAGGATGAAAAAAATAAAGAACTTACCTATACATATACTTCGATGGGCCCAACACCAGCAAACAGGTACAGACAGGTGAGATGCAGTGGAGCCAAAGCAACACTCCCCATTATCTATTGCCCAGGTCTCTAGGGATGGTTGCACAAGAATTCCGATCGTCGTCGATGTGCATTAGTTATCACCTCATGCTTACGCCGGCATCACAGCACCCAGCTGCCCAAACGTATGCTCACAATAGAGCAAAAAGGCAGTGCTGGATGGCAGTTCCAAATAGGAAGTTTGTCCCTCGTCAAGGGTGCCTAATACCCCAAAACGGCCCGGAATTTCTAATACAAGGCAGCACAGATGCAGCAGTCTCACGGGAGACAACCGCTTTCCCCATACAACCCTAATTACTTCTTCCAAAAGTGGCACTCTGACAAGTGAAGATATGTGTATCCTGTAAAAACAAAATACAGCACTGTCCGCCCTGCAACATGGGTTCAACCTGAGGTTTATTTTTCTCCATCGCCATCCACACTGCCAACAGCTGAGAGAGCTCTGTGCGTCTCCCCTAAATATAATGATGAAAAGTGCTGGTACTGTCCCATTAAAAGCATACTGGCCACCATAAACATAAACAGTGGCATGATAAGTGACCTCTGCCTGCTTCCCACACACAGCACGTTTCTGGGACATGGCCTGATGTTCCCAGCTGACTAAAGGGTCTGCACTGCGGTCTGGCCACACAGTGACCTACCAGGCCCTGCACAGGAGGCGGCGGAAAACATGCAAAGCTCCCTTGGCAAGTGTAGTGGTGTGGCTCACTGGTTAGAGGTGGCAGACCCGGAAGCGGCAGGGTCGTGGACCAGGGTCAGCGGACTCGATAATTCTCGCCAGTGGCGTCACTAGGGTTGTTGTCACCCGGTGCGGGTAACTCATGGTGTCACCCCCTCACGACTTACCCCATGAATCCATGATGGACCTCCTAGAGGAGATGTAGTCATCTGTGCACCACCCATGGAGGGGGTACTTCTTCTGCTGGGGTCTTCTTCTACACCAGAGTCTAAAGCACTGCAGAGGTGTTACCGATCCTTTCATAACTCCTCCCCTTGCTCCTTGGAGGCCATGCTTTCTACTCAGAGTATTTCCCTGCTTGCTTTTGGTCTTCTCTGCAGTGTTGCCACATTCCTGTCCACCCCAGCTTGCTATCACTACCCTCCCTGCTTTGCTTCCGTCTCTCTCGCTTCCCTTCACCTGTCCTCCAGTCTGGCGTGACACCAACCCTAGTAACGCCACTGCCGCTGTTGTCATAATGCCAGCCAGAGCTGATGATTTAAAATAGGGGCATCCCGAAGCCTTGTCATAGCACATAAGGTTGAGTTTCGAATTGTGCAGGCACTCAACATTCATGCTTACTTGCACACATCGAACATGCACACATTAATCCCGAACACACACTGGCAGGCATGCATTTCACTAAATGCAGCAGATATAAAATCATCCATATGTGCAGGTAAACAAATATACAGCTGAACAGAGACTAAACGATTTTCTTTACAATATGCAGCATGAGTCATAGTGATATGCGTGGAAAGGGACACAAGGTAATGTGAACAGGGACAGGGTGATGTACAGCAGAAATAGAAAGGACTAGGACTTACCCTCAGATGAGCCCTGTTTGATGCACATTACAATGTGCTTCATGAGAGCATGGACTGCTGTGCATCAAGGGTGCCCCCGATGTTGATGTTGAGCATGAGATCAGCGCTGCCCTGGCCACTGCACCACACCTCTCTCACTGCACTGAGTGGTCTTGACATGAGGGGCTCAAGGATGCATTCATCATGGAGGCCGAGGGCGATATTAATTGAGGAAGCAAGCATGGAAAATCTGTCCACAACCGATAACTCTGCACCCCCCTAGTAACGCCGCTGAGTCTCTGGTTACACATACAGACATCTGCAGCGATTGCATTCACCACTTGAGGTTTCTTAATGTATAAGAGTGCATTTTCCACAGATTCATTTAATTTGTATTTATTTTTCACTGAAGGTGTGTGGTTATTTTATGTCCAGTTTCCTGAAAGTGAAAGACCAACTAAAGAAGCTACAGATTATTTTGCCCATTTTTGCTCCATCTTCCCACAATTACTAGCCATTCCCCGTTGCACTTAGGATCACCGAACTTTCCCAAACTTGTATGCACTTCAACCGCTGACATATATCTATTTAAAGCGCCTGGATTGGTTTGAACTATGAAAACACATTAGGGTGAGACTGTCAAAGTGAAAGGGCATTCTATAGCTCTGCCTGTTACTCTCATTAACACGATGGATCCCAAGCAGCTCCTGTGCATGGAAACCTTTGCCCGCAGCTTGACACCTGTGCCCTGCCGCCTCTCCTGATACACTCATTACTATTATAAATTCCTCAGGAATGTTCTCAGACAGCTCTGGTTCACAGGCACGGTAACACTTATGGCAAAAGACCGGGGTTGCCCTGAATGCCGGGCATGAAACTGTGCACTATTAAGATCCCAGGATTGAGAATGTGTACGTCACTTCCAGGATCCAGTGTGTTAGAAGGCTGAGACTGTACTCATCCCAGCATTCCAAACGTGAGGTCTAAAATCGCAGTGGTTTCTGTGTCAGAAGGTGAGTAGTTAACATGCCTTCTTCGAAAGCCCCCACGCTCCTACCTGTCATCTTCAATGACAACCCTCGAGAGCGAGGAAAAGACACCCGGAGCGGGAGCCATCTTTTCGCAATAAACAGTGAAAGTTTAAATGCCGCTGCATACAATGTTATTCAATGCTCTTGCATGTAGGGCTTCAATTGGCGGGACTTAAAGGAAACCCCCCCCCCCAGGAAGAAACTGTGGCCCTCACCGCAGGGCAGGAACCAAAGAGTGCATTCCCAGAATGCAGGCCTGCCAAGTATCACGTATGAGGCATGACTCTAACGCATTTCAGTGGGGTGATCTGCATCACCGCACTGAAATGCATTGTCACGCATTTAAATGCCACTGTCTCACTCCACTATACCAGCACTGAAGCAGGCTACGCGAGGCTGCTAGTGCGGGCCGGCCCCTCTGACACCTGTGTGCCGGCTAAGGGCTTTACTGTTCCCTGCAGAGACTTGCAGCAGGCTCAATAAACAGATCTTGTGCACTTTCAGCCTGCTAAACTGTTCTATCTTTTAGCTCTGTGCTGCCTCTGGCAAAGCTGCTAAGGTTTCAGATAGCTTATGTGACATTTTCATTATGAGTGACATTCAACGGCTATGAGTGACACTTATTTGCGATCAAAATCAAGCAATGAAGATGAAGGAAACATATCAATATCTGGAAATATACCCATTTGTGCAAGGACGAACGCTAGGAACATCTTTAAATTGCTGCAAAGCACCAGGAATGGAAGTGCCCTAGAACGTGAGAGAGGCTACAGCGTGGAGCCTGAGCCAGCCTCACTCACGATGAACTCAACATTGTGCAGATTGCAGACAGTGACTGCAATGCTGAGCTCTGCTCAGGCCTAGTAACTTTTCTTACAGGGCAGGCTTCTGGCTCAGGAAGTTAGATAAAATATCTCTGTGACAGTCACTCTCCCCACTATTACCTTCTGTCTCTCCTGTGCAGTCACCATAAACTCGTTCCCCACCAACTTGTTCTATTCCGGCCCCAGCTCCTCCCCTCAGATAGCAGGGATGTGGAGAAATACCCAGTGTAATAAAACCCTGACCAGTCCTGACTACTACAAGATATATTTGATATGTTTCCATTACCATCATGCTCAGTGGGTTACTGTCCTGTGGGGTGTACTGTTTCCACAGTATGTCCTACAGAATTAAAACATAACAAAAACACACAAATACAAAAAGGCCTCTCAAGCAACAACAAAAAACAGCAATTACAATATCAGTAAAACTAAAATGGCACCACGGCTATACAAGGGAGTAAATGGTGGCAATGAGGCCCAATATTAAACAAAATACAATCATGCCTCCTGATTCTTAATAAGCAGCCATGCACACTCTGTGCCCAGGTGAGTATTCTACATGTTTGTCTTTCACCAACTTTCAAATAACAAAAAACTACCGACATGACCCTCATTACTTTTCTAAATACGTGCCTCAAGTATGAAACAAGCTGAGCGTGAGAGAAGCGGGGCTGTCTCTGGATGTTTTCCTTCCTCATAACGAGCCATCACTTCCCGAAATTAAAATATGCTGTTACAATAATCACAGTCACTTTAAGGAATTCCGTTTTTTAAAGTTTATATGTATATTCACTTTGCTTTACAGTGGGCCCTACATAAAAGCAATACAGTGAAGATTTAAAGTGAGTCCCGAACGTATCTGATTTGGCATTGTGTTGCTTGTTGTGCAGCAGAGCATACAGGCTCCACATGAGGATGGCGCAGCCGGAGTCGAGAAACAATATTAACTACTTACTGGCACGGTGTACCCCGGCCCCGCTACTAGGGCTAATGAATGTGCGGCTGGATCTGCATCATCATCATTCGCCGCTGTTATTTACCGTCTTAACGGAGCAGTGTGTATGATACGCTGTGTGACAACAACACTACTTGAGTCGCTCAGTGGCAGGCCAAAGAACTTACTTCTTGTTCAGTAGTAGTCTGTCTGTAATACATCTCAGGCTGGCAGTCATGACGACGTTGCGGCCGCATTGGTTATGACTGAACCCACATTTCAGTCTGGCACTCTGCCTTGAGCGCGAGTTTGGTGCAGCGGTGGCGGTGGGCTTCACCTGTTGCGGCCGCACAGCACTGCAGCTCCCAGCAGCGCCCGAAGCCTCGACGACTTAATATGCACGGCCATTATGCTGCTAAGAGTTTCGATGTTGCCGTCCAGTTCAACGAAAATTTTCGCAGGCAGCAGCGCATTTATTATGCCGCGTCGCCGGGACGCACTCAGCACACAACTCCATTCAAATTCCCAGCCGCTTCCTGCTTCCGAACTCAACTTCCAGAAAGCTGTGGCACGGGCGGGAATTTCAATAGAGCCAGACTTGCAAGGGCGCCACCTGCAGTTCGTGAAAGTTCTAACTACTACTTACATAATGTCGGTTCTCCTTATTTCTGGCGTGAATCGCGGCCCGTGCAGTGCTTACATTTTAAATCGTAGCTTAATTGGATAAAATTCTTGGCCGGGTAAGGTTCGACAGACTAATATTTTTCATTTTGGTGTCAGGGTGTCACCCTATGTAACGGTGTCACCCGGTGCGGTCCGCACCCCCCGCACCCCCCTAGTGACGCCACTGATTCTCGCCTCGGTGCCTACTCTAACCAGGGATCACACTCGACAACTCTGGGCATTAGCTTGCCTCATCTCCACAACGGCCCCCCACATACGCCGGGGATGCCTGGTTTCACCTTGGAGATACCCAGTAGGGACCATCTCACAGGGAAAGCTAGGAGGGGTTCCCCAGCGGTCTACAGCGCGGAGATACCCCATGTGGGGTGATTCATGCGCTTTACAAGACATCATTACATTACATTACATTACAGTGTGTGTGTGTGGGGGGAGAGGGGGGTCACGGTTGCCTGAAGCTGAGCAGTTCTAGAGAACTCCCCGCAAAGAGGACGCTATTCACGAGCCCCCACCCGGCCTGTGAACTTTAAACTAGGACCACCCCGTAATGTAGTGCCTCTTGCACACTATCAAAACACAGTGCAAGCGTTTCATGCCTGTGCCATAAAACTGCTGGGACTGTCCCATTCACAGCACTACTGGCCGCCTTTAACAATAAACAGGGGCATGCTGTGGGAGATGATGGCAGGGGAAGGGCAGCGCATGGCCCGCCATAGTTAAATATAAACAGTGGCTTGTGGGGCTTTGGGGGGGAGGTGGCTCACGGGCCGCTACAAGGGAAATGGTGAGATCAGAAGACTCGGCTGGTGGCATGACCTGTTCGACCAGCTATGATCGTCAATGCAGAAAACTGCAACCGAAAGTACAATGGGAGGGGGGCGGGAGCAAAGGAAATGCAGACAATGGGAGGGGGGCGGGAACATGGTAAACACGGCGGGAAGGAGGGCAGGAGCATAGTGAATACAGTGTGAAGGGGGCAGGAGCAAAGTACAGTGGGAGGGGGAGGAGCAAAAGAAATGTGGACAACGGGAGTGGGGCAGCAGTATGGTGAACACGGCGGGAAGGGGGACAGGAGCAAAGTGAACATGCAGGAAGGGGGGCAGGAGCAAAGTAAAACAAGAGGACATTAGGAAACAAGCCCACACAAAACAACCAGCGCCGCCATTAAAGTGATAGCCACTGCACTATGTTTAATTAGTAACCTGATCCACGATGAGGAATGCAGCTGCCACCCTGCGCGCTGCTGCTCTCTCCAGAGAGCAAAACGCTGTGGGAGTGAACATCAAAAAAGAAGGTGGGACATGCACCCGCCTTTAGCCATTTGTGTTCTTTCATTAGAAAAAGACACATGCAAAAGCCAATCCTATATGTGAGAGGAGTCAGACCCACAAGGAGTAGGTTAGAGTGCTAACAAGAAGCCTCGCAGAACAGCTCATGTGCGGTGGCTCAGGCTCGACCTAAAATCCAAATTGGCCGGCATGACAGCTGGCACTATTTTTAACCTTCACTATCACATATTAATACAATAAAAATGAAGGATGAAATGCTTTCCAAAAGGTTTCATGTACATTGACAACGGGGTGCGTGGTGGAAGCATATGAAAAAAATAGGCAGGCGTGTAGCCTGACTGCCATGGACTCCAAAGCAAGCATGGAATCGGGCAGCCCAGGAGCGTAACAAACGTCCCCGCAGCACCCGTGGTGTGTGGGGGGGGGCCCACTCTCTTCAGTAAATGAAGGGGACCCGGCCCCCTCAGCTCTTCAGTGAGAGCTGTGAGAGAGGCTTGTCAAAGCAAGCCTCTCTCCCTCTAAAGCAGGTGCAGGCTGTCTGCAACCTGCTCTAAGCCCCTCCCACTGACTGAAGAGAAACAAAGTATCAAGTTAACATTGTTTCTCTTCAGTCAGAGGCCACCCGGAAATAGGATGGAGTGGGGGCCCCAGAGAGCAGGAGGCAGCACAGAGCACTGCTCTGGACCCTGACAAGGGTGGGGGTGGGGGCCCTCAGAGTCAGCATTCTCCAGGGCAAAACCCTTATGAGAAGGGATGAGGCAACAAAATGGTGCCCTCAGGTAAGCACTCTTGCTAGAACGCACCATGTGGGCGTCCGCAGGGGGGCCGAGAAGGGTGCAAGGCAGAGGGGAGAAGGGTGCAAGGTAGAGAGGAGAAGGGTGCAAGGTAGAGAGGAGAAGGGTGCAAGGTAGAGAGGAGATGGGTGCAAGGCGGAGAGGAGAAGGGTGCAAGGCAGCGGGGAGAAGGGTGCAAGGTAGAGAGGAGATGGGTGCAAGGCAGAGGGAGATGGGTGCAAGGCAGAGAGGAGAAGGGTGCAAGGCGGAGGGGAGAAGGTACAAGGCGGAAGGGAGAAGGGTGCAAGGCAGAGGGGAGAAGGGTACAAAGTAGAGGAGAAGGGTGCAAAGCAGAGAGGAGAAGGTTGCAAGGTGGAGGGGAAAGGGCGCAAGGCAGAGGGGAGAAGGGTGTAAGGTAGAGAAGGGTGCAAGGCAGAGGGGAGAAGGGTGCAAGGCTGAGGAAAAGGGCGCAAGGCAAAGACGAGAAGGGTGCAAGGTAGAGAGGGGTGCAAGGCGGAGGGGAGAAGGGTGCAAGGCAGAGGGGAGAAGGGTGCAAGGCAGAGGGGAGAAGGGTGCAAGACAGAGGGGAGAATGGTGCAAGGCAGAGAGGAGAAGGGTGCAAGGTAGAGAGGAGAAGGGTGCAAGGCAGAGGGGAGAAGGGTGCAAGGTAGAGAGGAGAAGGGTGCAAGCAGAGGGGAGAAGAGTGCAAGGGCGAGGGGAGAAGGGTGCAAGGCAGAGGAGAGAAGGGTGCAAGCAGAGGGGAGAAGGGTGCAAGGTGGAGGGGAGAAGGGTGCAAGGCAGAGGGGAGAAGGGTGCAAGGTAGAGAAGGGTGCAAGGCAGATGGGGAGAAGGGTGCAAGGCAGAGGAGAGAAGGGTGCAAGGCAGAGAGGAGAAGGGCACAAGGCAGAGAGGAGAAGGGGGCAATGTAGAGAAGGAAGCAAGGCGGAGGGGAGAAGGGTGCAAGGCAGAGGGGAGAAGGGTACAAGGCAGAGAGGAGAAGGGTGCAAGGCAGAAAGGAGATGGGTGCAAGGCGGATTGGAGAAGGGTGCAAGGCGGAGGGGAGAAGGATGCAAGGCGGAGGGGAGAAGGGTGCAAGGCAGAGGGGAGAAGGGTCAGACCGATCTCTTGAGGCGGAAGCCGGGAGTTGCACTCACGCATTTCTTGCTTTTTAATCTTGATTGTCACAAAATAACTTGTCTATTTTAAAAACTCACCAGTCTGTGAGAGCACTTTACAGAGCACCGCTCGAACCAGGTCAGGCACGCACAGCGGATCCTAGCGCTGCCGCCTACCACAAGACTCCACCTGATGCCATTCCCGGCCACGAGAGAGACCACGCCCCTTTTTAAGCCACGCTCATCGTCGCCGCATATATAAATTGCTGAATACAAGCGACTTATCAGACAGACCGATCTCCTGAGGCGGAAGCCGAGAGTTGCACTCACGCATTTCTTGCTTTTTAATCTTGATTGTCACAAAATAACTTGTCTATTTTAAAAACTCACCAGTCTGTGAGAGCATTTTACAGAGCACCGCTCGAACCAGGTCAGGCACGCACAGCGGATCCTAGCGCTTCCGCGCAGCCTACCACAAGACACCCCCTGACGCCATTCCCGGCCACGAGAGAGGCCAGGCCCCTTTTTAGGCCACGCCCACCCACTCCCCTCCTTCCGGCATAAAACGTGCATCTAGGAAGCGCAGCGGACGAGGGCAGTGGGAGCGCCGTTTGCGCGCCGAAGGCATGCCTAAGGCAAGCCCGTCTGTGCCCGTCCGCGCCAGGATGGGCCTTAGGGCATGCCACGCTGACCATCTTATCACATACTCAGCTCAATCCCTTAGAGATCTACAATACTTCGCCACCACGCCTTCTCCAACGGCCATTCAACGCATATCTGCTGTTGGCATCACGCGCCCTGACCAACTCCATCCAGGCAGACGCTCACCCTCAGCTACGCCAATTAGGAACTCTACGTCTATCAGGGTATTATACCTGAACACCCGTTCGCTGGTGAAACACTCCGAGGACATTTTTATCTTGCTGTCTAACTCCAACCCTGACATGCTCCTACTCACAGAAACATGGCTAACATCAGAGTCCCTTCCAGACATCCTGGCAGCCCTCCCCCCTGATTATTATATTCTTCACGCCGATCGCCCTGATGACCGGCCTGGGGGTGGGGTGGCAGCCATTATATCTAAACGCCTGACCTCTATCTCCGCTTACTCTCTTCCCCTCCCTGAGAACTTACTCATCAGTGTGCAAACCGACATCGGCCCCCTCACCCTCCTCCTCCTATACAGGCCTCCCCACTCTATGCCTTCTTTCTCTTCCATCATGAGTGGACAACTGTCCACCCTGTTAACAATACACTCCTGCTTCGCTATTTTTGGCGATCTAAACTATTGGTTTAACGACACCAACGCCGGCTCCCATGCCACTGAGCTCTTTGAGACCCTTAAAAATCTGAATCTCACTCAACATGTCTCTCAACCCACCCATATCAAGGGACATATTCTGGACCAGATTTGGTCCTGCAACCTGGCCCTGTCCCTACCGGACATTCTCCCCTGTGTCTGGTCAGACCACCACTTGGTGGATACCACCATCACAGTCGCTGGCCAGATCTCCGCCCCCCTAATGGCCGGGGGCCTGTCACGGAAATGAAACACATACGATGCCCAGGGCTTCCTCACTGCCCTCGCCGACTCTCGCCCAGGCTCTCACCCCTCCAGTGACATCGACGAACTAGAACAAGACATAGGCTCCTGGTTAGAGTCGGCCAGCGACCAGTTTGCCCCCTTAGTTAAATTCCCTCGTACCAGGCATCGGAATTCCCACAGGTGGTTCTTGGACGACCTCAAGGCTCATAAATTAAAAATGCGCCAGTTAGAACGCACCTGGAGACATGACTACTCTGATTCAGCCAGACAGTCCTATCTGGCCGCATGTAAAGACTATAAATCAGCCATCAGGTCAGCCAAAATGGAACACTTCTCTAATAGGATCTCATCGGCAGCAGACAAATCCAAGGAGGTGTTCAGAGTCCTGAACGAGCTAACTACAGATGACAGAACCCTCTCAGCCCAGACCCCTACTCAGGATGCCTGCGACACTCTGAACTCTTTCTTTCTGGAAAAAATCATAAAAATCAAAAAGTCCACCCCCCCCCCTTCCCCAGTCATCCCCCCCAGATTTTTCCTCTAATAATCCCCTGACCTTCACTACCTTTCCCGCTCTGGATCCTACCTCCCTAGCGGAACTTGCCACCCGTGTGAAATCTGGCTCCCCCAATGACTGTTGTAAACCCTCTGTCCTCCGGAGCATATGTCTTAATCTGCCAGATTGTATTCTACACTTACTCAACAGATCTCTTAGCAGTGGCATCTTCCCCACTTCTTTCAAGGAGGCCATCTTAGTACCCCTCCTCAAAAAACCTGGCGCCGATCCTGCAGAGCCGTCGAATTATCGCCCCATTTCCCTCCTTCCCTACTTTTCCAAAATCATGGAGGCCCATGTCACCCGGTGCCTGTCAAACTTTATTGAATCCTCCTGTCATCTTGAGCCTAATCAGGCTGGCTTCCGACCTGCCCACTCTACAGAGGCCGTCATCCTGGCAGTCCTTGACACACTCAGGAGCAACGCGGACGCGGGGCGTCCTCAAGCCCTCGTCCTCCTGGATTTGTCGGCCGCGTTCGACACGGTGGACCATAACATCCTCCTCCACCGTGTTGAGCAGGCAGACATCCAGGGCTCTGCTCTTGAATGGGTCAAGTCCTTCCTCACTGGAAGAGCACAGGCAGTCCACCTGGGCCCTTATACGGCCAAAAAATCCCCCACGTCCTGTCGAGTCCCCCAGGGCTCCTCCATTTCCCCGCTTCTATTTAATTTATATCTCCGGGCATTGATTCAATCTCTTCTCAAATGGGACATCATAGTCTATAATTACGCCGACGACTTACAGCTCATCCTCTCACTTAACTCACCACAGGCCATCAATACGTTCCACACAGTTATGATCCATATCCAACTCTGGATGAACCAGAATCAATTAAAACTGAACCCCGGTAAAACCGAGCTCCTTCTCCCTGGACTCAGCCACGCCCACTGGGGCCCTCAGTTCTGGCCGTCGGAGCTCGGCTCTCCCCCTACCCCAGCAAAAGCAGTAAAGAGTCTGGGCGTAAACATCGACGCCGAACTCTCCCTCAAAGCCCAAGTTGGAGCGGTAATCTCATCTTGCATGTACCAACTTCGGAGGATACGCAAAGTCCGTCACCTTCTCCCTCCCGCGGCAATCACTCAAACTGTCATCTCACTTGTGCTCTCCCGTTTGGACTTTTCCAACTACATTTATTACAGTCTCCCACAATTTCTGTTACACCGCCTCCAAGTCGTCCAGAATCAAGCGGCCCGCTTGATCCATGGAACCCCCAGATGGCAATCAGCCAAGCCTCTGCTCCATAGCCTCCACTGGCTCCCAATAGACCAAAGGGCTGCCTTCAAGGTGGCATGTCTCACCTTCAAAGCCCTTCACTGCTCCAGCCCTGGGTTTCTCAAATCCCTCATTCGTGCCCACTGTCCCACACGCAACCTCCAATCAGCCCACCGTGACCTGCTAGTCACCCCCAAAAACAAAACTAAGAAATTCGGCGGCTGCCGTTTCTCCTACCTAGCTCCTGTGCTCTGGAATCTCCTTCCTCTGTCTATCAAATCTTCTTCCTCTCTTCTTAATTTCAGAAAACTGTTAAAAACCTATCTTTTCCTCCCCTTTAACTAGGTTGTTCGCCTCCTGCGTTTCCTCCTCACCCACTCTGTCTATCAGCGCCAGGAAGCTTCGGCGTCAGTGCGCTTTACAAATGGCACCTAAGATAAGGGTGCAAGGTAGAGAAGGGAAGGGTGCAAGGCAGAGGGGAGAAGAGAGAAGGGGGAGGGGAGAAGGGTGCAAGGCAGAGGGTAGAAGGGTGCAAGGTAGAGAAGGGTGCAAGGCTGAGGAGAAGGGTGCAAGGCGGAGGGGGAGAAGGGTGCAAGGCGGAGGGGGAGAAGGGTGCAAGGCAGAGGGGAGAAGGGTGCAAGGTAGAGAAGAGAAGGGTGCAAGGCAGAGGGGAGAAGAGTGAAGGGGAGGGGAGAAGGGTGCAAGGCAGAGGGGAGAATGGTGCAAGGCAGAGGGGAGAATGGTGCAAGGCAGAGGGGAGAATGGTGCAAGGTAGAAAAGGGTGCAAGGCGGAGGGGCAGAAGGGTGCAAGGGGGAGGGCGAGAAGGGTGTATGGCAGAGGGGAGAAGGGTGCAAGGGGGATGTAGTTGAAGTTAAAAATGTGCCCCCCCCGGAAACATTTCTGTGGATGCCCATGGAAACGCACACTACTTTGTGAGAGAGAGTGGTAGAGAGTGGAGAGAGAGAGTGGAGAGAGCGCATGGAGAGAGAGTGGAGAGAGGCAGTGGAGAGAGAGAGAGAGAGAGAGAGAGTGGAGGGAGACAGTGGAGAGAGAATGGAGAGAGTGGAGAGAGAGAGAGTGGAGAGAGAGAGTAGAGTGAGAGTGGAGAGAGAGTAGAGAGAGAGGGTGGAGAGAGAGAGTGGAGGGAGACAGTGGAGAGAGAATGGAGAGAGTGGAGAGAGAGAGTGGAGAGAGAGAGTAGAATGAGAGTGGAGAGAGAGTAGAGAGAGAGGGTGGAGAGAGAGAGAGTGGAGGGAGACAGTGGAGAGAGAATGGAGAGAGTGGAGAGAGAGAGTGGAGAGAGAGAGTATAGAGAGAGGGTGGAGAGAGAGAGTGGAGGGAGACAGGGGAGAGAGAATGGAGAGAGTGGAGAGAGAGAGTGGAGAGAGAGAGTAGAGTGAGAGTGGAGAGAGAGTAGAGAGAGAGTGGAGAGATAGAGTGATGAGAGAGTGGAGAGAGAGACAGTGGAGAGAGAGTGGAAAGAGAGAGTGGAGGGAGACAGTGGAGAGAGAATGGAAAGAGTGGAGAGAGAGAGTGGAGAGAGAGAGAGTAGAGTGAGAGTGGAGCGAGAGTAGAGAGAGAGGGTGGAGAGAGAGAGTGGAGGGAGACAGTGGAGAGAGAATGGAGAGAGTGGAGAGAGAGTGGAGAGAGAGAGTAGAGTGAGAGTGGAGAGAGAGTAGAGAGAGAGGGTGGAGAGAGAGAGTAGAGAGAGAGGGTGGAGAGAGAGAGTGAAGGGAGACAGTGGAGAGAGAATGGAGAGAGTGGAGAGAGAGAATGGAGAGAGAGTAGAGTGAGAGTGGAGAGAGAGTAGAGAGAGAGTTGAGAGATAGAGTGGAGAGAGAGTGGAGAGAGAGACAGTGGAGAGCGAGACAGTGGAGATAGAGTTGACAGAGTTGAGAGAGAGAATGGAGAGAGAGAGAGAGAGAGTGGAGAGAGAGTAGAGACTGACTGACTAAGCGATTGAATACTGACTGACCGAGAGACTGACTGGCTGAGAAACTGACTGAGAGAGAGAGAGAGAGAGAGAGAGAGAGAGAGAGAGAGAAAGAGACTGACTGATTGAGAGAGAGAGACTGTCTGACAGACTGACAGAAAGAGAGAGATTGAGAGACTGACTGAGAGAGAGAGACCGACTGACTGACAGACTGACAGACTGACAGAGAGAGAGACTGACAGACTGACTGACTGAGAGAGACTGACTGACTGAGAGATACTGAATGACAGAGAGAGACTGACTGACTGAGAGAGAGAGAGAGAGAGAGAGAGAGAGAGAGAGAGAGAGAGAGAGAGAGAGAGAGACTTTGATGGGATTGGGGTCACAGTGTGTATGAAGCTATGCAATGCCTCTTAAGATTGCTATTGTCTACTAATAAAAATGTATTATCAAAATGTGCTCTTTGTAGTTACATCTGCTTTGAAATACTGTATTGTTGCATTGTCTAATGTTTTAAAATGGAAACGAGAAGGAGCAGTGGATGCACTTTTGTCAAAACTGAACGATGAGTGGCCCCGATGTTGTATATCATGACAGGAGTCTGTGAAGTATTTAGGGGTTCCCAAGGCCTACACGCTCCAGAGATAACCCACTCACACTCAAGAACTGTTGGCACGGAAACTGTAAAATGCAAAGAACAAGTTTATTAAAACCCCATGGGGTGGTGGTACACTCAAACAGCACCCTTCGGTAATGCTAGAGGTATCACACCGAACATCGGTGCAACCTCATATTATATACAGTTTTGGGGCAATAAAAGATAGGCGGCACAAGTTAAGACACATTTTCGAGACATATATGGTCATGTTTTGGAATACTGCCAGCTCATTGGAGGGGGCACAACTCCGCTGGTCAGTTTGGTGCACATTCCTGAAGGTTTACGGGTCAGTGGGAACTGCGCATGTGCGGCTTGACCAGTACTAAAAATAGCCTGTTGCTAGGCAGATAAGCATGGTCAGTGGAACGGACAACGGACTAAAGGGCACGTCGGCCACGAGGCCGCTCATGATCTAAGATGGCCGCTGTAACATTCAAAATGGCGTTTGTCATATATAGCCAAGTTAAGGAGGACAACGTGTAGGTTCAGCTAATCGCTAATGCGAACGGGCCAATTACGACAGACGACCCTTTTAGCGTTTAGCTGAATCTACCTCATAATGAACATAGTCAGGATGTTCGTCCTCGATGTCAATTAACATAATTTGTGTCACCTCTTTGTGTAGCATCATTTTGTCATGGGCAAGAGCTCGTCTTGATGGTAAGCAAGCTGATAGACACATTGAACATAAAGCAGGGCCACATTGAATACACAAGCATATAAAAAACATTGCTCCCACAAGTATGCAGAGAATTGTCAACAGTTTCCAGCCCCACGTCGCAATCATGGACCAGAACCATCCTGAAAGTGTCCAAGTCCCATTGTCTGGGTGTATTTCAGCAGCTATCTTATGCAGTTTGGAAATAGCATCATACACAGATGGAGAATTGTCCGGGACGTATACGCAACAGCTGCTTCCGATAATTCTGCATGCCCCCCCACGATCAGCCAAAACAACATCCAACACCATTCTGTTCTGGAGGGTGACAATTCTGGAAATCTGTAGTTCCTCGGTAATATTCCCCAGGGCAACAGCAGTGTCATTCGCAACAGCCTCAACAACGCGTGTCAGCCGTCTGATTTTCCGGCTGTTCAACGCAGCCCCCACAAAGGAGAATAGTCCCAGATTAAAATCCACATACTGTTGTAATGCAGTGTCCGTTTGATCAATGTCCTCTAGGGCAACAGTTCGTTTAACTCTGTTCAAAACGAAGTCGTGGTACAATGTATAATCGTTGTGGTACATTGGAGGGGCAATGAATACAGGAGGCTGCACAAACGATACATAGCATGTGCCCAACCACCCCACTGGAAGCTGATGATACCCCTTCGTTCCACAGATAAAATAGGTGTTTCGAGATGCAACAAATGAAATGCCATTCGGGCTATCAAACGTGAGAGTAATGTTACATTCACTTTTCCCCACTGCAATCGTGCCCTTGTTTCTAATACATAAATCGGCATTTGTAGCAATGACATTTATGACATGGGCACTAGATACGTTAACATTTCGCTGATTGCTATATACACGTGGAGCAGATACATTATCAGGCCTGTATTCTTCCCATTCGAAACGTGTACCCTCAGCCCGGGGAAACCCATCCTTGTCATGGGAACATACTTTATTCAGACGGAAAAGCACCCCCCCTTTAGTTGGCCATCTCAGAGTAAAGAGGAGAGTGTACCAGGCGTTGCATGACCCATTGTGCGAAAACGGGAGTGGGATAAGTGGGGTGCCCCCTCTCTTCTGGTGCCCAGGCAACATTCCGCACACCCAGCAATTAGAGGTATTGGTCATATTATGCGTGTGGTGAAGAATCTGAATGAAGCTGTTATTTAAGTACGTTTGGCGATGGCGCTCTTCATGGAAAGGCAATGTAAAATGAAAATGTTCAGACGGTGCCGGGGTAGTCGGCAGCAAATGTTCACGTACAGGCACCACAAGTTCGACTACCCAGGCTATAACAGCAATCACCACAATGGTCAAGACAAAGAGAAAGGCACCCAATATTTTCTTATCACGAGATGCCGTTGGTGCCATAGTTCAAGAAAGTTTGTGCAAAGTCTCAAGTGGCACAAATTGTTCACAATGTTTTCACAAATTGTCTCAGATACACGTGCGTGTATACCTAAAAAAAAAGAAAAATGCGGTGCTGAACTCCGAGGTAGCCGTTGTTTTCTTCTCCGGGCCAAGACGGGTGTCGCTACTCTGGCAGAACTGATCCCCCCCCCTTGGAATTCCCGGTTTCCGTTTCACAAACCTGGAGCGGTAACCAACCAGTCATAAAAAGGAACAAAAATCTTCTTATCGTGGACGTAGATCGTAACGCTCTCTTCCGGTAGCAGATTGGTCCGGGAAGGCTCCCTCCACTTCGGCCGACGTCACAGCTGGGCTCTTTTCTTTCTCCAAGATTTCCTTATAATCAGTCAACACAGCAGGAGTCACCAGATCCGGAGAGACACGGCGACAATGTGTCGAATGCACCCACCGCTTCCTGTTCGTCACTCGTACTGCGGTGCGGGTTGCCAGGAGGACCTGCTCGGGGCCCTTCCACCTGGGCTCCAAACTGCTTGCTCTTTCAAACGAACGGACCATTACATGGTCCCCAGGGCGAAGATCGTGGCCTTCTCCAGTGGAGTTATCAGGGAGCGCTTCTCGAACCTGTTGATGAATAGAGAGCAAATCATTTGTTAATCGTGCCAAATAATCATTCATCATAACACAAGGCACATCATGCATTAATCGCGGCTTGGGCACCCCCCAGATATTCATAGGGCGGCCAAACACCACCTCATAGGGCGTAAGGCCAGTTCGTGAGTGGGGTACTGATCTGAGAGATAGTAGTGCCAGCGGCAATGCATCTGGCCACTTCAACGATGTAGACGCCACGATTTTGGCCAGCTTAACTTCAAGGTGGCATTGTACCGCTCGACCAAACCTGCTGACTGAGGGTGGAATACAGCGTGGAACTTTTGCTGAATCCCTAACCCCTTCAGTACATATTCCACAATCTTTCCAACAAAATGGGGCCCATTATCGCTCCACAAAAATCTGCAAACTCCAAAGCGAGGAAAGAATTCCTTAAGCAACACCTTAGCTGTTGTCAAAGCCGTATTGTCTTTCGTGGGGTAGGCCTCAACCCATTTGCTAAAAGCACACACCACCACTAGGACGTACTTCAGGTGATTGCAGCGCTCGAGTTGGATGTAATCCATTTGAAGCACTTCAAACGGTGCAGAAGGTGGAACGAACCCTCCTTTCGGAGTATGGGTCCCCTTCCCAGGATTGTGTTGCAAGCATACCAGGCAGGTCTGCACTACTCTCTTTGCAGTATTCGCAATCTCGGAATGTTCCCAAACTCGTGTTAAAAGACGAGTGATTGCAAGAGCTCCGACATGCGCCAGTCCATGAGTCATCTGGACCATCGCCTGTAAGTAAGCCGCAGGCAATTTCCACTTCTCCATGTCTTTGCTTCTCCAACAACCTTCGTCATCTAGTACCCCATCTGCTGCCCAAGCCGTAAGTTCAGATTCTGTGGCTGATTTTTGAATATCCCGTATCTCTGCTCTAGCATCACTCCATCTCTCAGCCTGTGATTGTACCACGTACATAGGGGAGCTAGTTCGGGACATAGCCGTCTGCCTTGCTATGCTGTCTGCAAAGGCATTTCCTTGACCCACTTTATCCGTAATCTTCTTATGGGCACTGCACTTCACTATCGCTACTTTCTTGGGGCAAAGCAACGCATTTAGGAGATCACGCACTAACTCTCCGTGCATAATGTGCTCCCCGTGTGATGTCAGAAACCCACGTTCCCTCCAGAGGAGCCCGAAGTCATGGGCCACTCCAAAGGCATACCGGCTGTCCGTGTATATGTTCACACATAATCCGGCACTCAATTCGCAGGCTCTTGTTAAAGCTATCAGCTCTGCTGCCTGAGCCGATTTTTGTGGTATTCTAGCTGTTTCTACCACTGTCTTAAGCGTCGTGATCGCATATGCTGCGGAAGTCGTACCATCTGGCAGCCTTAAACACGATCCATCAACCCACAGTTCCCCATCCACATCAGGAAGTGGCACATCCTGTAAATCGACATGACCCTTTGTCCGTTCCTCAGTCAGGAAAACACAATCATGATGTTTTTCTTCCTGACCCTCCTCGGCCGGATAGGGCAATAAGGTGGCAGGGTTCAAAGTAGCGCATCTTTTCAATGTTATGTGTGGCGCTAAGAGTGTCAGCTCGTATCCTGTAAGTCGTGCACTCGTGAGGTATTGGGTCTTTGTTTGGTTTAACAGGGCATCTACCGCGTGGGGGACTAGCACCAACAATTTGTGTGATAACACTATGCCCTCACTCTGTCATATGGCTACTGCTGTTGCCGCTACCGCTCGAAAACACCCAGGCAGCCCTCGTGCTACAGGATCCAAAATGGCAGAGAAGTATGCACATGGTCTCTGCTTATCCCCGTGTAACTGCACTAACACTGACAACGCACACCCATCATTCTCGTGTACGTACAATGTGAAAAGTTTCGTGTAGTCTGGTGTCCCTAACACGGGTGCGGAACAAAGGGCCTGCCTCAACTGTTCAAAAGCTCTCTGACATTCATCTGTCCACTCAAGAGGCATCGGTGTGGCTTTGGACAGTAATGCTAGCAAAGGTTTTATGATATGTGAAAAACCCATGATCCATTGCCTACAAAAGGACGTCAACCCTATGAAGGCACGCACATCTCTCTGCGTGCGGGGGACTGGTGTGTCTAAAATTGCTTGAATTCGATCAGATGTTAATGCCCGCCCCTCCTTAGACAACAGATGACCGAGGTAGGTCACCTGGGGTCTACAGTATTGAAGCTTTTTCTTGGAAACCTTGTGATTGTTTTGTGCCAAAAAGGAAAGCAACGCAAGCGTACTCTGTTCACATTGTGCATAGGAGTCGGCGGCAAGCAGAAGGTCATCCACGTACTGGATGAGCGCCACGCCAGACTGCAATTTAAAGGAATCTAGTTGTCGTTTCAAAGCCTGGCTGTAGATGCTAGGGCTTTCAGTATATCCTTGGGGAACACGACAAAATCTATACGATTTATTATTGAGCGTAAAACCAAACAGATATCTACTATCTGGGTGAACAGGGGTGGAAAAGAACGCATTCTTTAAGTCAATGACACTAAAGGTGGTGGCCGTCGGTGGAACCAAAGTAAGCAAAGTCGTGATATCAGACACCACTGGGTATTGGGGAATGACAATTTTATTTATTTCACGCAAATCAATAATAAACCGATAGATTTTGCCATCTGAGTCTCTCTTAAGAATCGGTAGAATAGGGCTGTTACAGACATTATAAGGGACCTCCTCCACCACCCCTGCAGAAATCAAATCCTGAACAATATGTGTCAATGCAATTTCACCTTCCTTCGAAATCTTATACTGTGGCACTCGTGGTAGAGGGGCCCCCTCTTTTACAGTAATGTGAATTGGTGGAATGCGCATCTCTCCCACATCCGTATCTGAGGTCGCCCACAACGTGTGCGGCAAAGAGGCCAAAGCAGGGATGTCTAGAATGGCATAAAATCTGTCAGGGTCAGGGCAATCATCAGGGTCAGGGTAGTTGTCGTTCAGAATAACCCGCACTCCCTCCGGAGCGCAGCGTATTGTTGCTCGAAAATATTTAAGCAAATCAATGCCCAGGATATTGTCTGGGGTATGGGGTGATAACAAAAATTGGCCAAAACTAAAGTATTTGTCAATGCATAGTGCAAGGGGCTTGGACAATGGGCTGGGGGAGGGTGTGCCATCAAACCCTACACACGTAATCATTTCGCCAGACAGGGGAGCCCTCGGAACCAAGTTTTTCGACAGAGCACTACGAGTAGCTCCTGTGTCGACTAGAAATTGATCAGTAGAACCCAAAATACCCGCTGTTACATATGGACCTTGCTGATCTACCGGCACTTCAACTGATTCCTTACCCCATCCTACGCAATCCTATGCATGCACATAATCCTGATGTTCCACATTCTCTCCTTCCGAAATCTGATATTGATTCCGTCTATCAAACGTATTTCGTTCGTCCTGGCCACGGCCCCTCTCCTCAACCTGTCTACGATCACCTCCGCCACCTCTCGTTCCAGTATAACCTCCTCTTGACCTTCCACTGCCTCGACCACGCTGACTACGCTGTTCACGAAGTACCGGACAATCTTCGGCCCAATGCCCAAACTCCTTACAATAAGCACACTGATCCTCCGCAATGTCCGTACGACCATACGATGCATTACCTCCACCTCGTCTACCTCTATCATTCCCTCTACCCTGTGTTCCCCGAACCTGCGCCAACATCACCTTCGTTTTCAATTCCTTCGCCTTTTTCTCTACACTTTCTTTAGCCTCCATTTCCTGCCGCTCATAATACTGAGCCATAGTTAACAAGGACGCAGGGGTCGCCGTGGCCCAGGACCTTTCACTCGACTTCAATCGCTTTGCAATCTCCGGCAGGAGATTAGCTACATACTTATCTACAAACAAATGCCGACCCGTATCGTCTGTTAAAGATTGACCACTATAATCATGAAATGCCTCCTCAAAGCGCGTAAAGAAATCTGAAACCGTTTCATCGGGTTTCTGCTTGCACGACGTTAACATGGTCCAATCAATCTTTTTGGAGGGAACGAGCGTTTTTAATTTATGTAAGATAGCTGCCGGGAGATCTAGGATTAGCTGACAAGGCTTACATGCTGGTTCCCTATCTAAATCTGCAGCATTTATTTCCTTCCATGTCCCCCCGAATATCGTTTCATCATTATTTTTACGAATCTGCCGCCACATATCAGGTGGTAATATTAAGCCAAAAAACCAATCTATGTCCACGAGAGTCATCACACAAGACGATATAGCCCCCTCCACCCCTTCATAAAAAGCCGCTGGATTCTTCCGAAGATCAGGTAAAGAATTTTTCAATGCCATGACATCTGCTCTATTCCATGGAGTGTAAACCCAGTTATACACAAAATACCCTTTCGCATCCTTTGACAATTTATCCTCATCCGTACCTTCCCCCCTCGGCGGAACATACAAAGGCGCAGCTTCACGCATAGGCATAACATGCAACGCAGAACTCTTATCTGAACGACGGAGAGAACACCCTCTGGCCTGCCCATCATGCTCCAATTCAGACTCCTTTTGTTTCCTTTTCCGCTCCTCCCGCAATCGAGTTGTCTCATCCCGCAGCTTGATCAATTGTGCAAACAGGTCATCGACATCTGAAAGATCAAAATCACCTTTAGTCAAATTTTCACGATACACTGACAATACTTTGGGCTCTAACGTATCCGAAAGGTCACGATATGCGCTCACAACCTCATCAGCCAAGGAAGACAGAAAATACATCAATTCAAGATCCGTCCACCCTGTTTTCTCTGATATCAATTGATCCTGAGTAACAGTACGCTTATTCACTTTGCGAGCCCAACTACGTAAATGAGAGGACCTCTCCGCAGAAAACCTGAGAGCAGATACACCCTTCTTGCCCGACTTATCCTGTCCGCCATCGTCGGAATCCACAGCTGGAGCCGTCGGCGTAACGTACGGAGGCGGTGACCGATCTAACAAAGAAAAATCATCAATTTCATTATTAAGGACAGGGTAAAGCGGTCGGCGAATAGGAAATTGACCAGTCGTTTGCAAATTACGTTCCTGTTCCTCCCTTTCTTTCTTCTCCTGAGCCTCCTTTTCCTCAAGCTGTAAAGCCTTATCCCGAGCAGCCTTGCGCTGCTCTTTGTCCGCCAAGGCAACCTCACGCTTCATTCGCTCACGCGCCGCTTTCTCCCACATTCGCACGCAATCAAACATGTTTTGTCTAGACCTGCGTTGAAACATACATTGCTCTACAAATTGTATTTTACTCAAATCGTACGACCCGTGTAGGGGCCATTGCAACTCGGGATCGGCTTTGGTGTATTTATGCCATAATTTACTGTACATAATAGGGGGAAGGCCGAACTTTACATACATGTCCCTATTTGGAGTTCCCTCTGGGGGAGCCGGCTGTGATTCCGCTAACCTAATTGAGGCACCTTCTCCTAAACAACACATTCCTCGGAGTGTACTGAAAACAGGCATGTTCAAAAGTATCACGAAAGCGTGACACCGGAAAAATGGCACTTACAGTTCTCCACACGATCGTGCCGCTCAAAGGAAAAAAAAGAAAGTTAGAGAAACATCTCTACATGCCTGCCTATGTGAAGTGCACTACACATATAAGTTCAAAGATCACAAATTCACAATGTTAGCTAACTCAAATCAAAGTTCCTAGAACTCGGCAAGCATCCGAAGACTACCTCACCGATCACAAAGCACAGATTTTCAGTAAGCGTCCGAAGACTACCTTACCGAACACAAATCGCAGAACTTCAGTAAGCGTCCGAAGACTACCTTACCGAACACAAAGCTTACCAAATTCCCAACTGTCCAGATTCCAACTGCCAAGGTCTTGTAAGCCAAATCAGCCAAACGGCACTTTTGCAGCGATGCAGACACTTCAAAGACTCAGTCGGAGACCGGCGCCACCTGGAAGGTCAGATCGGAAGGAAAGGAAAAAACCCCGTGGCAGCCAAGACTCGGGTCACTCGTGGCAGCGCGCGCCCATGGCGGATTTCCAAGCCTTCGTCACGACCTCTCCTTCGGGCATCCGAGTCGCCGATGAGTCCCTTCGTGGTCGCCAATTGAAGTATTTAGGGGTTCCCAAGGCCTACACGCTCCAGAGATAACCCACTCACACTCAAGAACTGTTGGCACGGAAACTGTAAAATGCAAAGAACAAGTTTATTAAAACCCCATGGGGTGGTGGTACACTCAAACAGCACCCTTCGGTAATGCTAGAGGTATCACACCGAACATCGGTGCAACCTCATATTATATACAGTTTTGGGGCAATAAAAGATAGGCGGCACAAGTTAAGACACATTTTCGAGACATATATGGTCATGTTTTGGAATACTGCCAGCTCATTGGAGGGGGCACAACTCCGCTGGTCAGTTTGGTGCACATTCCTGAAGGTTTACGGGTCAGTGGGAACTGCGCATGTGCGGCTTGACCAGTACTAAAAATAGCCTGTTGCTAGGCAGATAAGCGTGGTCAGTGGAACGGACAACGGACTAAAGGGCACGTCGGCCACGAGGCCGCTCATGATCTAAGATGGCCGCTGTAACATTCAAAATGGCGTTTGTCATATATAGCCAAGTTAAGGAGGACAACGTGTAGGTTCAGCTAATCGCTAATGCGAACGGGCCAATTACGACATCTGCACCAGGAAACCCACCTAAAATTGGGCAAACTTCCCTGGCGTACTGATGGCGGGGACCGTGTAATTAATGAACCACCCCCTTTGATAGCATGCTGGCAGACTAAGCTCAACCTTTAACTCCACCATCCAGTGTTACTTATAACGGCTGTATTGGTGACCGTGGCGTAACAATAGCTCCGCATCCCCTGCAGTATGGCAGGTCGCTGGCCTGAGACCTCTAGACTGGCACGGAGGATGGGAGGGGGGCCCCCTCCATGTAGTTTGCAGGGGGGCCCCCTCAAGTTTCGTTACGCCACTGGGGCAGCCATCCTCTGGTAGTAAATGATATCCACAAGTGGACCCCTGGCTCTCCTGGGACATAGTAGAACTGCACCTGCTGCACAATTGATTTCGATTCTGCGGATACAGAGGGTGCAGAAGACAATTGGCAAAAACAGGATTATCCTGGAGGGCCCTGGCATCCTTAATGCCCCTATCATGGAGCCCCCTTTAGGTTTCATTGGTATACAACGTTTACAACGGAATTTTTACAACGCACTACCATTAGAACGCAGGCATTACCACGCATACCATTACAACGCATTGCGCTGGGGGGCGCTCTAGGATAGGGAATAAGTATAATTTTATATCCAACACCTTCCCTAGTGTCCACGGGGACTGGAGTTGGAATATAAAATTGTACTTACCACTATCCAGCACCTCTAAGCGCTATGCGTTGTAACGGTATTCGTTGTAAATACCGCGTTGTAAAGGTATGCATGGTAACAGTATGCGTTGTCACGTCATACATCCGGTTTCATTAGATCACTGTTCAGCAGTCACCAGCCTTGGTGCGAAAAGGGCAATTTAAAGGTGGGCACACGAGCTACGATCATTCTTTCAGCAACTGGCTCTCAGATATTGCAGTTCAAAGCCTTCAGTCCAGGAGAAGGCGCGTGCAGTAAAGCGCTCTTTATTCATTGTGATACAGACCTTACTGAAACAACTACTCACTCTACTGATTCACATCACAATGCCAACACACACGAAAAAAACTACTGTAATTGTTGCTGTCTCTGCAAAGGAGCATATAATCTGCTGGTCAGACATTATTTTCATCTATTCTAGACCCTAAAGTGGCCCAATTAAAACTAGTCAAATGGGCCGGGCCTTGTAGCTGGCACTTTTTTTAACCTTACCTGGTGAACTGCCGATCTCCAACCCCTTTACAGACTCACAACGTCGACGGGTCACGCCACTAACCTGCAGTGCTGTGCGCCAGCAACACCCTCAGTCTAGCTGACTACCTGCTGGTAGTAAATCATGGTGTCTGAACCCGAGTTAAAATGGCGTCCAGTTCCAGCATTAACACATGCACCAGGAAGCAGACACCACACATTGAGTATGCGCAGTGTGTCTTAAAGTTCTAATGACAAATTACGCAGACCCGATTTCTTGGCTTCTTGGCTTCGTGCCTGCAACCTTTTCTAAACACCCCACCTTCGTCTCCATCTGTACACACTCATCTTTTGTTTACATTGATCATTTTTCCTGAAGGTTGAACCCACCCCAAGCACCTGCAATAATGTTTTCGGATGGTTTTGGAGGGCCGGCAGACCCTTGCCCTCCAAGGATCTTCAAACAAGCATGGCCAGGACTGGAGGAAGACATATCATCGCTTCTAAACAGCTCCCTCACTTCCGGACAGGTCCCTTTGAACCTCAAGGAAGCCCGATTGATACCGCTCTTAAAAAAGGCAGGGGCTGACACCAAGATCTTAAAAAACTACAGGCCCATTTCACAACTGCCTTTCCTAGCTAAAATACTTGAGTAACATGTACTGCCCAGCCTCTCCCACCATCTTGAGTTCAACTCCTTGCTGGAACCCAACCAAGCCGGATTCAGGGCCCACAATAGCACGGAATTGGTCATGCTTTCCGTAGTAGACGACCTGCGACTTAAAGCAGACAGGAAAGACCCCTGTGCCTTGGTGCTGCTTGACCTCTCCGCGGCATTTGATACGGTCAATCATGACCTACTATTGTCGCGGATGTGGGACTTCGGCATCCAGGGCACGGCCCATGCCTGGCTGACTTCATTTCTTACTGAACGAGTTCAGAGAGTGCAACTAGATGACCTGGTATCAGAGGCAGCAGGGATCACTTGCGGAGTCTCACAGGGCTCGGCTCTGTCACCCTTGCTGTTCAATGCATACTTGCAGCCCCTCATTTCATCTCTGAACCAGATGGACTGCAATATATACAATTACGCTGATGATACCCAGATCATCATTCAAATCAGTAACACTCCAACAGCAGATCATAAATTACAAAACATCCTCAAATTTACCGTCAATTGGATGACGGCAAACTCCCTAAAAATCAATCCTGATAAGACGGAGGTACTTGCAATTACGACATCTTCTAGCCCTTGGAGTGACCTCCTGTGGCCTCCTGAATTAGGATGTCCCCCAGTACCGGCAGAATCAGTAAAAAGTCTCGGCATAGTTGTAGATGCTAACCTCACTATGTCAGCCCAGGTCTCAGCTGTAGTGGGCACCAGTGTGGGCTTAATGAGACAACTGCGCAAACTGTCGCCCATTCTGACGGTGGACACTCTCAGGAGAGCAGTATCAGCATTAATACTGGCACGGCTGGACTATGGCAACGCCATGTATGTCGGTACCCCGAAAAAACGAATGAACAGACTCCAGATCGTAATGAATGACGCAGCCAGACTCATTTTTACCAAACCAAGAAGGACTCATGCTAACCCCCTTCTTCGCAAACTTCATTGGCTGCCAATAAATCAGCAGGCCAAGTTCAAGGGCCTATGCATCACGCATAAAGTCATATACGGGCAAGCTCCTAAATACATCAAGGAACGTCTTGTCCCGTATGCCCCTAGCAGGAACCTTTGCTCATCAGAAGCCGCATTACTGATCTGCCCACGGTTCAAACTATCCTCCATAGGAGGTCGCACGTTCTCCTACACAATCCCCAGTGCTTGGAATAAACTGCCTGAGAACCTGCGCAAAGAAACAAGTTTGATGCCTTTTAGGAAAAAGCTAAAAACCCTGCTATTTCAGGAGGCATGGGGTATCATCTAGCATCTTCCCTTACAAACAGTGCCCACTTGTATTTACAGCCCGCTAAGCGCTTAGAGACCCCTGGGTGATAAGGCGCTCTACAAATCAAAAATACAAATACAAATACAAATTGTTGCACAACGCTCATGAGATTCAATTAACTGTGTATACCACTGTTCATTTGTAAAGCAACTCGCTATCTGGACTACTGGAAAATGTATTGGATGCCCGAGACCCCGTAATATTCTCTGCTACGTTTGAAAGGCCTCGCAGTGACAGTGCTGCTGGAGAGATGGTGGCAAGCCTGTGAATTCGTACTCCATCTGCACTTGCTCCGATTTAAATACTCTTAAGAGTTGGAGTGACAGATTTAACCATTTTAAATACTCCCACGCAGTTTTGTAGTTCAAAATGGCCCCTTGCGCACTGCGTCAAACCATGTGTATAGTGCTGAGAGTTCCCGCCCTTGCAGAACATTTACCGAGGCCTTTCATTGGTGTGAGGTCATAGCATAGCCTGTAAGTAATGTTACTAGAGCAGGGATTGTCACCAAGGACACCATACTCTGCATTTTTATTGAACTATCGTAACTCAAAGTCGATATCTTGCTTAGAGTATCTAGAACTGTATAAAAATAGGTATGCGAAGCAAAAACTGTAATTTAAGGGGCAGATTTACGAGAAACTGACGCATCTGTAGAGATGTGTCAGTTTCCCTGTGCCATTCTGCGATACCCTTGCGTCACCATGGATTTACAATACAGCACATCACGGTGCAAGGACTGACAGATGCGTCAGAAATTCTGACGCATGTCGCATCTGTCGGCCCAAAAATCACGCATTGCTGGAGTTGTCTCGCAAGCGTAACGCAACTCCAGCAATGCATGTTGAGTTCTATACTAATTGAACTCCGTCACTCGAAGCAAGCGTAAGGTTTTGATGCAGTAGTGTCCTAGAAGTGGCGTAGTGAAATCTTGAGGATCTCACTTTGTCACTTTTACGAGGCTTCCCAGCATGTTCACACCAATGTTCAAGAGGAATATTTTTTAGAATAACTGTTCCTATTAGCATATTATGTGCACCCCACCCTAGAATGTTTTTTCTCTCTCTCTCTCTCCCTCTCTCGTGTTCCCCGTGCTGAGTGTTGCGGTCTTACTCATTAACGCTGTCGCTTCCTGACCCCACCCGTTCCTTCATTACAAGCCCACCTGGAAGTCCCTTTTTTTTAATTAAAATGTTTATTTCTTTTATTCCTATGTAAAAAGGCGCTTTCAAAGTACTTTTTTTTTTCAAATTTACAGATTAGTAAATTAAAAAAGAAAAGGCACTGGTAATTTTGGAGGTATAGTTGCGTAATAACACGCATACGTCCTCACACATGCGTTCGCATACAAAATAACAGGGAACCTCCTAGACAGGGCCACCTCCCCTTTTTTCAGCTTTTGCCGTCACACATCATAAGCATCACAACACATGAACAACATGCACTGACAGAACCAAGAGGCATTAAAGGCGAGACTTATTGGCTTAGCCAATGCTTGTTCTTTCTCGATTACTTCAGCTTACCTAGAGCTGCCGTGGACTCAGCAAGCCTGGGAGTTGTGAAGCAATTACATGATTAAGTCACTGCAGTGTTTCTGTTTGACCACTAGGGGGCAGAGTGAAACCAACTATCTGCAAAGTACTGAACGCCATAATTCAGTGGGATGGAGGAGTGCGAATTTTGTCTGCTATTACGATCTTTTGAGGTCAATTAACGATTATTTAATAGCTCATTAGATCAGCATCTGCCAGGCCTTTTTGTTTTGACTTTCCCATCGGTACCTGATCACTTTCATTCTCTTTCGCTAATTCCCTCCAGTTTTACTGCACTGCCGACAAGATTTTCCTATTCGTTGTCTCTCTCTGCACATTATGTTTACCTGTGGGCTACTTTTGGGCCTCGTGTGACAGCGCATTCGTATATGTCTGCTTTTCATGACGATATTTGGTCACCGCTACCCACACGGTTCACGTATCGCGGGGGCGAGCCCACTGCGGATATTTGAGAAGATTGTTTCGTTTTAAGTAGGGTCCTGGGTTACCAATGAATCCATTCATGTTATATGAATGTACAGTGGTATTTAGAGGTTTAATTCAATCGCCGTAGGAACTGTGCTTGCAAATTTGCTAAATAAACCCCAAACAAGATTGCAAGTGCCAGAATGCACTGGATTGTTAAATAAATGCACAAGCCAAATATTTTGTGTCCTTGTATAATTGTGCAATGTGTTAACCCCTTCACTGCTACCCCCCCAACCCCTGCTAATTAATGTTTTGGGCTAATAGGGGTAGTTTGGCCTTAGACCCCTGTAACGTTTTTTTCCACATAAGGTATCCATGCCAAATTTGAGTCCTTTTCTTCCAACATCTTCAGGATTCTAAAGGTACCTAGGCTTTGTGGATTCCCCTGGAGGGGAAGCCAAAAATACAGCTACATTTTAGTTTTTAAAAAAATGGGGAAAAAAATGCTGCAGAAGAACGCGTCTGTTTTTTCCCCTGCAAATGGTATCAACAAAGGTTTGTGGTGCTGAAATCACCATCTTTCAGGGACAGGCAGACTTTTCTCTTCACATTTTTGGCATTTTACTGGGACATAGCCTATTTTTGCTGTTCTTTGTGCTTTCAACCTCCTTCCAGTTAGTGGTAGAAATGGGTGTGAAAGCAATAATGAATCTATATATTTCTGAAAAGTAGACACAATTCTAATTTCAGCAAGGGGTCATTTATGTAGATCCTTCAAGGTCTTTTTATAGATACTAACAGTTGAAAATAAAATATACTGAAATTGAGTTAAAAAAACAGCCATTTGTGCCAACATTTTCACCTTTAACTTCTTCTAAGTATGACAGATTTTTGAAAGCAATATGCTGTTACATCTGCTGGACCTTTCTGGTTGCAGGGATACATAGGACTTGTAGGTTCACTAAGAACCCGAGGAACCCAGAGCCAATAACTGAGCTGCGTCTTGCAATGGTTTTTCATAGCAATCAATTTGGTAAAATATAAAGAGTGAAATATAGGTACCAAGGAAACCTATAGATGTCCGAAATGAGAAGAAAATATAGAGTTTAGAAGCAGTGGTGTTTTGCACATCTCCGAAATGTTGGGTACCCATACAAGCATGTGAATTAGAGGTCATTTTTCAAAATTACTTCTTTTTTACAAATTGCCTTACATTTAGAAGGCAGAAATGCAAAGAAAGTCAATTGGTAATAACACTTACTCTACTATTCTCTATTTCCCTAAGTTTCCTGATAAAAATGCTACCTCACTTGTGTGGGTAGGCCAATTGCCTGCAACAGGATACGGCCCAACACACAACTTGGACACATCACATTTTTCCAGTGAAAACGGACCCTTTTTTTGCAATCTGCCTTGCTGTGGATTTTGGACCCTAACTCAGCCGGCACCTAGGGAAACCTAGCAAACCTATACTTTTTTTTAAAACTAGACACCCAGGGAAAGTAGGAAGGGGTAACTTGTGTGGCTCTCAGGAGGTTCTGTTACCCAGAATCCCTTGTAAACCTCAAACTTTGTAAAAAAAAAATCAAATTTTCCTGACATTTCTGTGATGGAAAGTTCTGGAATCTGCTAGGAGGCACAAACTTCCACCCACCCAGGGCTCACCAAAGTCTTCGATAAAAATGGTACCTCACTTGTGTGGGTAGGCCTAGTACCCGCAACAAGTAACAGCCCAAAACACAATGCAGACAAATCACATTTTTCAAGTGAAAAGGATCCTTTTTTCGCACGGTGCCCAGTTATGGATTTTGAACCCTAGCTATGCCAGCACCTAAGGAAACCTAGGAAACCCACACATTTTTGAAAACTAGACATCCAGGGAAATCCAGGATGGGATAACTTGTGTGGCTTTTACCGGGTTCTGTTACCCAGAATTCCTTGCAAACCCAAACTTTTTAAAAAAACATTTTCCTCACATTTCTGTGATGGAAAGTTTTGGAATCGAAATTTGCCTAGCTTACGTAACGGTAAGTTTCAATTCTATTAAGGACACGGAGGCGAGGATTATGCTATATCTTCCTTCGCTTTATTAACATAAAGAAACCACAGCAGCTCAGGAAAAGATATAATAAGAACACAAGATGCTTTAAACATAAAGCATTGACGTAATGTTCAACAAAAAAATCAACAACAACTCCCAAGAGTCTCTTTGCTTATAATAATAGTCCATAGTCCTTTGTCTCTGTCCATCGTCCCTATATAACCGGACTTCCCATCCTCTTCCTCCTCTTTCTTCGCGCAGATCACGCTTAAGCCTCATTGGTCCTGTTTAGCACCGTCGTTGCCTGCCAAAAAAGGAACAGCATCAGCGAGGTGGCCCAGGAAATGCGACAACAAGGCGAGGAGTATGCAGAGAACAACACAGTACTGACAACGTAAAGGAAAACGCTTTACTTACTGCCATACGGGTGGGTAGAGACACCACCGTAGTCCGGGTGGGATAATCCTCGCCTCCGTGTCCTCAATAGAATTGAAACTTACCGTTACGTAAGCTAGGCAAATTTCGATTCTATGTCAGGACCGGAGGCTTCAGATTATGCTAGTTTAAAGCTTACTTACCACCAACTGAGCCAAATCCACCACCGGCTTAAAATAAAACCCCTTGAAGGTGGAATCCGAGGACCAGTCCGCAGCTCGCATAAGGTCCTCCAGACGAGCACCCACAGAGAATGCCTTAGAGGCCATGGCTCCCCTGGCGGAGTGTGCTCCAAAGAGAGAAGTATTGATGCCCGCTTCCTGCATGACCCAACGCACCCACCGAGCAATAGTGGGGGAAGAGACAGCTTTGTGTGGCTTCCGCAGGGCAATCAACAACTGACGCTCGCCCGGAGGGCGCAGATCCAAGGTCAGGTCCTCATAAGCTTTGAGGCATTGCACGACACACAACTTAGGAGTGTCAGTAAAGGCTGGATAAGAAATGGAACGCGACGACGTCTTAGTGCGTCGGCCCACCGTAAAGGTAACCCCATCCGGGGAAAAAATGCGTGCAGAAACATCCAGCGCGCGCACGTCCGAGACGCGCCTACAAGAGACCAGACATAACAACATGGCTAACTTCGCCGACAGCTCTTTAAGAGACAGATAGGAATTGGCCGGCCACGACAGGAACAAATTCAGAACCAAATTGACGTCCCAAAGGATGGAGTACCTGGGTTCTGGCGGCAGCGCGAGGCGAACAGCTCGCAGAAGCCGGCACACAAAAGGATGTTCCCCTACCGGATGGCCATCGATGTTATCATGGCCAGCAGAAATCGCCGATCGAATAGCATTGATCGTCCTATACGCTAGACCCTTGTCGGCCAAATGCGCTAGGAAATTCAGCACGGGAACGAGGCCTGCGACCACGGGATCCAGATCCCTTCGTAAACACCAACGCATCCACTTAAGCCAAGCGGATCTGTAACGCTTCGTCGTACTATCGGCCCATGCTTTGGAGAGCAAGTGCTCAGCTGACCCCGAAAGGCCCGGGAGCGTCCAGCGTCTCCTGAGAGCCTCCACGCCACGAGGCGGAGAGTGTTCTGCACGACGAGAGGGTGAGGTTCCTGATCCGGGCTCGTCAGGAGCAGAGGAAACAGGGGGAGTAGGATTGGAAAATCCCAGGAAAGTTCCAGAAGAACCGGAAACCATACTTGAGACCTCCACAGCGGTGTAACCAACACCAGGTCCGCACCCTGGCGGCGTATTTGAGCCGCCGTTCGCATGATCATGGAGAACGGGGGAAACGCAAACGGTTGTTCCCGACTCCAATCCTGTAAGAACGCGTCCGTGGCCTCCGCCAGAGGGTCCGGCCTCCAGCTGTAGAACCGCGGCAGCTGGTGGTTGAGACGGGACGCGAAGAGGTCCACCGAGAAGGGGCCCCAAAGGGAAAGTAGCCACAGGAAGACTCCCGGATCCAGTTTCCACTGGCTGGCATCCCTGAGATGTCGAGAGTGCCAATCCGCTACTTGATTGGACTGGCCTGGCAGATACTCTGCCGTCACCGCAATGTGACGAGACAGGCAATAATCCCAGAAGTCCTTCGCTAGATCCGCCAAAGCGCGGGACCGAGGACCTCCCAGGTGGTTCACATATCGGACCGCCGAAATATTTTCCATCCGTAGCAGGACACAAGCCTTGACCGAATCCTTGGTCCAACAGCGAACCGCGAAGGAGCCCGCAAGGAGCTCCAAACAATTGATATGCAATTGTTGTTCTTCTGACGACCAGGCGCCGCCGGTGGAAAAATCCCCGCACCGGGCGCCCCAGCCCGACCTGCTTGCGTCGGACTCTATGATCAAGTCCGGAGCCGACCCAAAGATCGCTCGCCCATTCCATGCCTCCATGTGAGACAGCCACCATGACATCTCCTCCTTCACTTCGTCCGTGAGGGGAACCCACTGGTCGTAACACATCCCACGGCGCAAATGCTGCGCCTTCAGGCGCTGAAGAGCCCTGTAGTGCAGCGGGCCTGGGAAAATCGCCTGGATGGAGGACGATAGAAGACCCACCTCCTTGGCGACATGGCGCAGTGACGTACGATCCCTCGCGATCGTCTGCCGAAGCAGGTGTCGTATCTTTGCGACCTTCCGACCCGGTAGGCTCAAGACCGCCTGTACCGAGTCCACCACGAAACCTAAAAAGGTGATCTGCTGAGTGGGAACCAAGACCGACTTGGAGAAGTTGACAACGAACCCCAGTCTCTGAAGCAGGCCGACAGCTTGACGCAGCTGTCCTGCCAGTACCTCTGGGCACTGTCCCATGAGGAGGATGTCGTCTAGGTATACTATCATACGGACCCCCTGGCTTCTGAGAAACTCCACCACCGGGCGAAGGACCTTCGTGAAGCACCACGGGCCGAAGAAAGACCGAACGGCAGGGAGGTGAATTCGAACACCTTGCCGTCCCACAGGAATTGTAGGAAACGACGATGAGGGGGGTGGATGGGAACGACCAAGTAGGCATCCTTGAGATCCAGTTGCACCATCCAATCCCGAGGGAGGAGCACGTCCCGAAGGAGGTGGATCCCCTCCATCTTGAAGTGACGGTAGACCAACCACCCATTGAATTCCTTGAGATTGATCACAGGCCTCTTGCCCCCATCCGTCTTGTCTACCAGGAAGACGTTGCTGAGGAACCCATGTGGGTGGCGCGTTGATAGACGGATGGCTCCCTTGCGCAGCAAGTCTGAGACCTCCCCGTCTATCAATCGCGCGTCGGATTCTGAGAAAACCATCGGGCGCGGGGGCCTCACCTGAGTTGGTTGGTCGTGAAACTCTATATGGAAACCTCTCACAGTTTGCAAAACCCAAGCATCGGCAGTGAGCAATTCCCACTCCCCGTAAAAGCTTGCCAGCCGCCCCCCAATCGGAACTTGATCCAAGCAAAGTACACTCACCGGGGGCATTTCCTTGTCCGGAGTTCTTCTTGAATCCTCTGCCACCATAGCGCTGTCCCCTCGTGGGGTAGAAATTGGTGTAGTGGGCCGAGGTCTGGTACTGACCTCTTCCGGAGCCTTGTCCACGGTTGTTGGTCTGCTGACCACGGCCGATCGCGCGGCCCCTGCCGCGACCGGCCCCTCCAGAAAAACGCTGGTGGAACACCCTCTTGATGCTGGACTGGGCCTTGTCCAGCGACGTGAACGTGTTCACGAACTTTCCAAGCTCGCGGATAAAAGGCTCACCGAAGAGGCCACCCTGGGCCACGGCACCTGCCTCCGACGAGGCCAGGTCCCCCAGCTTCGGGTCCAGCTTGATAAGGAGCGACCGCCGCCGCTCCGTGGACAGAGCACAGTTGGCGTTGCCCAAGAATACGATCACCCTCTGGGCCCAGTTGGAGAGCACCTCCGGTGAAATGGCGGTGCCATTCGCTCGAGCCTCCTCCGCCATATCGAGGATCTTCGTGGCGGGCCCGACCGCATCCAACAGCTTGTCCTGGCAGGCCCGCCAGGACCGGTCGATCCCCTTCCTGGGGTCCTTCATGAATTTCGCCAGGAAGGTGGCCATCTTGGGGTCCAATTCTGGTGTCATGGCCACTTTCCCCTCCAAAGTAGGCCGAGGGCATTCCCCGCGCAGGCAACCCCTCGCCTCCTTCTCCAGGGGCTTGCGCAACCTGCCCGCGACAAACTTCGCCACCGTCTCCCCCGGGGCCCAGGCCGTGGATCGGGGGTGGACGATCTCGTCCGGGTCCAGCATGCCCGACTCATCTCGGGGCATCTCCTTCCCTGAAGGCGCCGGGAGCCAAGAACGGGTCGACTCCCCGTCGTCATCCGTGTCCGGAGAGTCGTAGATCGGGGAGGCGGGCGCCGTCGACAGGCCGCCCGAAGTGCCAGGTTCCACCAAGGGCGTCGGAGGCACCGCCGTCGCCTTGGCCAGGAAGGCGTCACGAAGACGCTCGAAAGCGCCCTTATCCACGCCTTGGGCCTCCGATGAAGGCCCTTCACCCCGGGGTCTCTTCGGAGCGGGCGGCAACCCGCCGGACGTCCCCGGGAGTTCGGGGGACAGCGGCACCTGCGCCGCTGCCAGCTTCGCACACTCCTCCACGATGCGGGCCGAAAGGCGGTCCTCCATGGGCCCTACCACCTCCGTCACACAACGATAGATGGAGTTGTCCACCGCTTGGTAAAACTCATCATCCTGCAGATAGGGGCAGGCCTCCTCCTCGTACTCCCCTTCCATCTCGGAACCAAGGGGCAAATGCGGGGCACCCAAGAGGGCGGCAACCGAGAAAGTTCTCGAATGTGGGCAGGCCCAGCGGCTGCGATCACGTTTTGGGCCAGCTGACGTGGCAGGTGGGCTGCACCAACCCCCAAGCGCGCAGACCCTCCTCGCCGGGACCGGGTCTACGTACCCCTCAAGCGCGCTAGGCCACACACTGTTAAAGAGGTGCACAGATCTCGCCCGAAGGCGATTCACGCGGTCAAAACCGCCATACAGACCCCAGAGGGCGTCAAAATTGTGAAAGTACAGACCCGGATCACCAGGTGTCAGAGGGGTACGCGAGGGTCGGCCCCTGCGCAAGCAGACCCCACGGCGCGGCTCCTCGTACTGCGGAGGCGCGCCGGAGGGTCGGCAAGGCGACAGGCCGCCCCCTTGCGGTCTATGTACACACCGCACACAAGTGGGAATAAAGTCGCGTAGGAACGACAGAACGTTCCCGCAACCAGGGACTCTGAAAGGGAATAAACCATGCAAGGAGTCCCCAAAGACCGCAAGACAGTCAATCACAATAAAAGAAGACAAAATAGAAAAGCACTTATCTGGCTGCGGGAGCAGCGAAGAAAGAGGAGGAAGAGGATGGGAAGTCCGGTTATATAGGGACGATGGACAGAGACAAAGGACTATGGACTATTATTATAAGCAAAGAGACTCTTGGGAGTTGTTGTTGATTTTTTTGTTGAACATTACGTCAATGCTTTATGTTTAAAGCATCTTGTGTTCTTATTATATCTTTTCCTGAGCTGCTGTGGTTTCTTTATGTTAATAAAGCGAAGGAAGATATAGCATAATCTGAAGCCTCCGGTCCTGACATAGAATCTGTGTGGATCCACAAACTTCCACACACCCAGCATTCCCCAAAGTCTCCTGATTAAAATGGTACATAATTTGTGTGGTTAGGCCTAGTTCCCACGACAGGGAATGGCCCAAAACGTACTGTGAAGACTTCAAAATTATCGATTACAAAAAGACCTTGTTTTGTGAGAGAGTCACTTGCGTTTTTGATCTAGTGCTCGGCTGCCATCTAAGGAAACCAATCCCACACATTTCCAAAAACTAGACAGCCAGAGAAGTCCAAGGAGATGTGATTTGTATAATTCCCCCAACGATTTCGTACCCAGAATCCCCTCCAAACCTCAAATTTAGCTGAAAGAAATCAAATTTTTCTCATATTTCTGTGTGGGAAAGTAGTAGGATCACTGATCTGACACAAATGTCCTACCACCCAGCCTTCCACCAGGTCTTCCGATAAAAATGGTATCTCACTTGTGTGGCTAGGCCAAGTACCGCGGAAGGCAAGGGTCCAAAACGTAATGTGGAGACATCAAAATTATCTATCCCAAACAACCTGAGTCACCTGGGTTTTTCGTCCTAGGCTCGGTTGCCATCTAGGGAAACTCACCAAACCCACACATTTCTGAAAACTAGACACCCAGGGGAGTTCAGGGAGATATGGCTTGAATGAATCCCCCAATGTTTTTCTACCAGAATCGCCTGCAAACCTCAAATTTAGCAAAAAGAATGAGAATTTGCCTAGCCTTGGTGCTGGTAAGTTCCAATTCTAAGGACTCGGAGGCGAGGATTATGCCTTACTTTCTTCACTTTATTTCTCACAGCAGCAAGAAAAAACATGTAAAAAACTACTTTTCCCATGAACACCAGGGAAAAAACAGGAAATTGAACAGTAAGTCCTTTGTCAGTCTCTATGCACCGGCAGCAACCATCATGCCTTGCATCCACTTCCTCTTCCTCTTTCTTCGCGCGAAGCACTCAGTCCGGTACCTTCACGCATCCTGTTTAGGTCCATCATTCCCTGGAAGAAGAGCTCAGAGTCAGAATCCGACCTCACGAAGCATCAGGTACGTAGCATAAATGCAGACAGAACGGTACCATTAATAACCTCATGAAAAAACCATAAATGGATTACTTACAGTCTGTACGGGGAGGGTCCACTTCGAGGAAGTCCCTGGGGGGGATAATCCTCGCCTCCGAGTCCTTAATAGAATTGGAACTTACCAGCACCAAGGCTAGGCAAATTCTCATTCTATGGCAGGACCGGAGGCTTCAGATTATGCCAGTTCAAAGCTTATCGACCACAAGCCGAGCCACCTCTGTTACTGGCTTAAAATAGAACCTCTTGAAGGTGGAGTCCGAGGACCAATCCGCGGCCCTTATCAGGTCCTCCAACCGAGCCCCCAGCGCAAAGGCTTTCGATGCCATAGCTCCTCTAGTCGAATGAGCACCAAACTTCTTCGTATCAATCCCCGCCTCCTGCATGACCCAACGCACCCATCTGGCGATGGTCGGGGAAGAAACAGCCTTGTACGGTTTTCGTAGGGCAATCAGCAGTTGTCTCTCACCCGGAGGGCGAGTATCATCAGTCATATCCTCATATGCACGGAGGCACTGCACTACACACAGCTTTGGGGAATCCGGGAAAGCCGGGTATGAAATAACCCTCATAAGGGTCTTAGTTCTCCTGCTCACTGTAAAGGACACCCCGTCCGGGGAAAAGGTCCGTGCTGTAATATCGAGCGCACGCACGCCAGATACTCTTCTGCAGGAAATCAGACACAATAGCATTGCTAGCTTAGCAGTAGGTTCTTTGCGAGACAGAAACCTATTTGGCTGCCATGAAAGAAACAAGTTCAGAACCCTGTTGACGTCCCAGAGGACTGAATACCTCGGTTCGGGGGGCAGCGAGAGGCGAACCCCTCGTAACAGTCTGCAAACCAAAGGGTGCTCCCCAATCGGGGAACCCTGAACCAGGTCATGACCTGCTGAAATGGCCGAGCGGAAGGTATTGATAGACCTAGAGGCCAAACCCTCATCCGCCAAGTCGGCAAGGAAATTAAGGACATGGACTACATCCGTCCCCACGGGATCGAGACCCCGTCGCACACACCAGCGACGCCACCTGTGCCATGCTGATCGGTATCTCTTGGTGGTGCTGTCCGCCCATGCCTTTGAGAGCAGATTCTCTGCCTTTCCCAAAAGGCCGGGGAGAGACGAGCGACGCCGGAGATCCGCCATGTCATCAGCCTCAGTGAACCTTCCTGAACCAACCTGTGGGGATTTCCGTCCGGGCTCAGGAGAATGTGAGGAGAGTGGGGGAGTAGGATTGGAAAATCCCAAGAAAGTTCCAGAAGAACCGGAAACCAAACTTGAGACCTCCAACAAGGCGTGATCATCACCACCTGTGCTGACTGATGGGGCAGTAACGCCGACACCCTCGTGATCATTGAGAACGGAGGGAACGCATAGCCCTGCTCGCTCGACCAGTCTTGGAGGAACGCATCTGTCGCCTCCGCCGACGGGTCCGGGCGCCAATTGAAATATCTCGGCAACTGATGGTCCAGCCGCGAGGCGAACAGATCCACTGAAAACGGACCCCACCGGTCCATCAATTGGGAGAACACCCCCGGATCCAGCTTCCAAACGCTGGCATCCAGGATGTGCCGGGAATGCCAATCGGCTACCTCGTTCTGACGGCCCGGCAAATATTCCGCCGTGACCGAGACCTGATGATCCAGGCAAAAGTGCCAAAAATCCAGCGCGAGATCCGCTAGCATCTTGGATCTAGTGCCACCCAGATGGTTGATATATCGGACCGCAGACAAGTTGTTCATCCGTAGAAGGACACACGATTGCACTTGCTCCTTGGTCCAGCACTGGACCGCAAAGGATCCTGCCAGCAATTCCAAGCAGTTGATGTGTAAAGACTGCTCGAGGGCAGACCAGGCGCCGCCTGTGAAGAAGTCCCCGCACCTGGCCCCCCAACCTGCGCGACTGGCGTCCGACTCTATCACAATGTCGGGGGCGGACCCAAATATGGCACGACCATTCCAGGCCTCCATGTGCATCAGCCACCAGCGCATTTCGTCCCTCACGTCCGCTGACAGCAGAATCAGCTGCGAGTACGTGAGACCCTGCCTGAGGTGGTACGCTTTCAACCGTTGCATCGCCCGGTAGTGAAGCGGCCCCGGGAAGATGGCCTGAATCGAAGATGACAACAGGCCCACGATTCGTGCTAGGTGACGCAACAATATCATTGACTTCGCCAGGGTCTGGCGCAACTCGTGGCGAATTTTGGACATTTTCCGTGCGGGGAGACTCAAGGATGCAGAGACTGAGTCTATGCTGAACCCGAGAAAGTTTGCGCACTGAGCTGGGACCAGGAGGGATTTCTTCTCGTTTATCACAAATCCCAGACCTTGCAACAAGTCCACCGCAAACTGCAACTGGGCCGTCAAGCGCCTTGCACACTGGTCCATTAACAGCATATCGTCCAAGTAGACTATCAATCTGACCCCGCGCGCCCGCAAGGCTTCTACCGCGGGGTGGAGTACCTTTGTGAAACACCACGGCGCGAAAGAGAGCCCGAAGGGCAGCGTGGTGAACTCGTACACCTGTCCGTCCCACTTGAATTGGAGGAAGCGACGGTGCGGAGGGAAAATTGGGACCGCCAGATAGGCGTCCTTCAAATCGAGCCGGGCCATCCAGTCGGCCGGCCGCAGCACATCCCGCAGGAGGTGGATTCCCTCCATCTTGAAATGGCGGTAAACCAGCCACTCGTTGAACTCCTTGAGATTGATAACTGAACGGTGGCTTCCATCTACTTTGTCGACTAAGAAGATATTGCTGTGGAAGCCGTCCAGGTGCTTGCACGCGCGGCAAATCGCCCCTTTGTGAAGGAGGGCGGAAACCTCGTCGTGCACCAATGCCGCATCGCGCTGTGAAAATGCAATGGGGCGCGGACGCTGGGGCTGCTGAGGACGGCCATGGAACTCCAGTTGGAAGCCCTGAACCGTCTGTAGTACCCAGGCGTCCTTGGTAAGGGAAAGCCATGCTGGGAAGAACTGCGCCAGGCGACCTCCTACACGTAAAGTCGCAGAGGGCAGGACACTCACCTCTTCCACCTTGCTGTTGGCCTCGATAGACGCCACGTCCTCGGAATTTCTGACCTCTGGTGGTGTAAAAGTTATTGTATCTGGAGTTATGCTCCTGACCATGTCCGCGTCCGGAGCCTTGCCCTCTATCGGAGGGAGCACCCCGGCCGAACGAGCGGCCCCTGCCTCGTCCGGCCCCTTCAAAAACCCGAGGGGCAAACACCTTTTTTATATTTGACTGGGCCCGGTCCAGGGACGTAAACGTAGCAACGAATTTGCCCAGCTCTTTGATAAAAGGATCACCAAATTGGCCGCCCTGCGCCACCGCGCCCGCCTCCGAAGAGGCGAGGTCACCCAGCTTGGGGTCGATTTTGATGAGCAGTGACCTCCTCCTCTCAGTAGAGAGGGCGCAGTTGGCGTTGCCTAGGAAAACTATGGCACGTTGTGCCCAATTAGACAGGATTTCCGGAGAAATGGCATCCCCTGACACTTTAGCCTCCTCCGCCATGTCGAGGATTTTGGTCATGGGGCCCACTGCGTCAAGCAGTTTGTCCTGGCACGTGCGCCAGGACCGATCAATGCCCTTCCGGGGATCTTTGACAAATTTAGCGAGAAAAGTGGCCATTTTAGGATCAATATCTGGGTCATGGCCACTTTCCCCTCCAGAGAAAGGTCTGGGACACTCCGCCCTAAGGCGGCTGCGAGCGTCTTTGTCTACCGGTTTACGGAGACGGTTCGCCACATACAAGGCCACCTTGTCTCCCGGCACCCATTCGGAGGATCGTGGGTGGACGATATCGTCCGGATCCAACATATCCGAAGGGGCCGTGGACGTGGATGGCTGGGACAGGAGCCACGACCTAGAAGAGCAGGCTTCCTCCTCCGAGTCCGGAGAATCGTCATCCTGCCGTGGATCTGGGGACATAGTATGGGGAGTAGGAGGTGAGACAACTACCTGCTGGGCAGGAACGGGTAGGGGTTCCTCAAGCGCCTTAAAAGCATGCCTGACCTTGTCGAAGGCTACTGGATCAATCCCCTCAATGCAAGCCTTCTTAGGCGGGGGGGAACCGCTGACAGGGAAGGATCCGAGACCGGGGTAGGCGACGGAATGAGGGCCGCAATTTTCGCGTACGCCTCATCCAAACGCGCCGTCAGGCGTTGTTCTAGCGGTACTATGGCTTGGTCCACTGCTTTATAGATGGAATCATCCACGGCCTGGTAAAAATCATCATCCCGGGAGGCATAATTCAGAGGGTCTTCCTCTGGGTACTGGCCTGACTCCCCCTGCATGATGAGGTAAGTTGGGCTCCACAGGAGGGAGGTACAGCGCAGCCAATTAACAAGACCCCTGAGGGCACAATATGGATCTGGGCAACCCAGAGGATATGGTGGCACAGAGGCACAAATTACGGGGCTAGCCCAGGGAACGCACAGCCCTCTGTGGACCAGGGCACTACCCAGTCAAGCGTTCCCAAGCGCTGCGCACCAGCGCCAATTACGACCCAGCCAGGGTGTTCAACGGTCCAAGTACAACCCACTTGGGGCGTCAATGTGAGGGAGAACCTAATTTCGACCCCGCAGGTTGTCAGCACCGGGTAGCCAGGGACAGCGCTGAAGCTGTAAAAAAACGCGGTAAAAAACGCGTTTAAAACGCAAATTATAGCGCGCCTAGCACAGAGAAAGCACTGCCCCCTAGCGGCGCTCGGAGCGCACCACACTCTGCTGGGGCTACAAATCGCGTAAGGAGCGCAGAAGCGTCCCGCGATGGCAAGGGGACCTGTCGGCTCTGCCCACAGAAAGCCCCCAAAACCCAGGAGAGAAGACAAAAAACCACTTAACTTGCTGCTGAGCAGCGAAGAAAGAGGAAGAGGAAGTGGATGCAAGGCATGATGGTTGCTGCCGGTGCATAGAGACTGACAAAGGACTTACTGTTCAATTTCCTGTTTTTTCCCTGGTGTTCATGGGAAAAGTCGTTTTTACATGTTTTTTCTTGCTGCTGTGAGAAATAAAGTGAAGAAAGTAAGGCATAATCTGAAGCCTCCGGTCCTGCCATAGAATCACATTATCCTCACATTTCTGTCTGGCATCACCGTGCCAGCACACATGTCTCACCTGTTGCCTTTTCATATAGTAGAAGGAGTACTGGACTGCGAGCACGTTGGAGCAGCTCTTCCTTTAGCCTTCATACTCTACTCCTCGCGGAACCCGCTCCGCGGGTCCCGCATCGCCTCTGGACATCTTGGACTGCGCTGTTGGAAGTGCGCTGTGCTGTAAAGCTGAAAGCCTGATACGAACAACACTGATTGAGCTTCTGTGGCGGTGGTGAGTGCAGGGCTGCGAGCGAGGGCAGGCGCAGGACTACTAGTCCCAGGAGCGCCTGACCCTCGGCATCTTCATCAGCTGACCCGCTCTCCCTGCTGGCTCCTCCCCCGCCTCAGCGCAGCTAAAACCAGCGTGTCAGTTTCCTTGTTGGATTGCTCACCTGTTGCCTTTTCATATAGTAGAAGGAGTACTGGACTGCGAGCACGTTGGAGCAGCTCTTCCTTTAGCCTTCATACTCTACTCCTCGCGGAACCCGCTCCGCGGGTCCTGCATCGCCTCTGGACATCTTGGACTGCGCTGTTGGAAGTGCGCTGTGCTGTAAAGCTGAAAGCCTGATACGAACAACACTGATTGAGCTTCTGTGGCGGTGGTGAGTGCAGGGCTGCGAGCGAGGGCAGGCGCAGGACTACTAGTCCCAGGAGCGCCTGACCCTCGGCATCTTCATCAGCTGACCCGCTCTCCCTGCTGGCTCCTCCCCCGCCTCAGCGCAGCTATAAATCTCCCACTTGGTACCGCAACGCGGGAGCGCGCGGGAGTGCGCCGGGAGAAGCCCGGGACAAGGGCGGGACCGTCTGAGGCCGTCAGAGGCTGAAGTAGGCTGGGCTGGGCCCCCTCCCTTTGATCTCTGGTATTATTTAGTTTGACATTTCTCTACAGGCTTGTATTGTACCTTAGGGTTCTGGAATTTTCTATCTATTGCTTCTTGCGTAAACTATTCTCATGACGGCTAAAAAACTGCGTTCTGGACGCGTTCTAGTAGGGAGATCTGGGTCTAAAACGAAATCTAACCCTTTACGCAATAAAATTACGTCCTCCATGCAATTGAAAGGCCAGTGTCAGCTTTTCAATTTATGGGACAAAGGGAAAGACAAGTCGATTGAGCTGCAGCCCCCGAGCGAAATTCCAGAATATAACGTTTCGGAGCCTGCTAATATAGTTATTAACGTTTCCTCTAGCCTGAGTTTGGTTCCTAGTCAATCTTTGTTTATACCTGCTAGCCCCGAAATAGTAAGGGGTTCGCCTTTGACTTCAAACAACTCGCAATTGAAACTGAATTCACTTCTTGAGTCTTCGGGTTGTAAGGTTTTGAAACCCGACAGTACTGTCCCCCCCCAAGCGTCTCTCAGGGAAGTTCCCAAAGTTATAGTGAACACTAGCCCTTTGTCAGTTTTGCCAGTTAATCCGCCTGTCCTAGGAAGTGATTTTACATTACCTGACATTGATCTAACAGCTCACAAGGATCGGATGAGATCCCTACAGGGGAAATCTAGGGGTATCCCAAATTCAGATGAAGTTATAACCATTTCAAGTGCGGGTCCTCTAAGTAGTACACCCTCTAATAAATTAGATTTTTCCCTTGCTCAATTAAACTTTACCTCTTGTTCTGGCCCTATTTTGAACAATTTAGCTGAGGGTTCTCCAAGTATTAATGGGAGGTTAATCTCCAACTCATTTTCCTCTTTGGAATCCATACTATCTTCGATTCTGAGCCTACTTGAAAAATTTGTTGGAGGTTCTGAGTGTATTTTTGACACGGTAACTCAAATTTTAAAAGTTCTTTTGCAAAATAAGAATGGACCAGTGTCAGATCGCCCTCCAACATCTGCTACTCTGATGGAGATTCCCAAAAAGAGTTCTCCTAGTGCTCAAGCAGCACTGGATTCAGCTCAAACTCCTCTCCTTACGGAAGGCCAAAAAGCAATGAATCCAGTAGCGCTTCCAGCTGACCTTAAGATTTTCAAAGCGGTTTCGGCTGGTGCTAATTGCATAGCTTCCATTAGTGATAAGATAGAGGTAGTATCTACGTCCCCAGTCAACCATAAAATTGAAACCCCCTCTCTCTTCCCTATATTTTCCTTACAGTCAAACAAAGAGGAGGAGATCCCTACAGCAAATTCTGGAATGGTAGAAAAATCGATTCCCCCAAAACACAAAAAGATCAGAATAAAGAAGAGAAAGCCCATTCGAAGATTCTCTAAAAAAAGACAGAGAAAACTTCTATTTGATAAAAGTGTGGAACCAATTCTAGAAGATCCCCCTCAGGCTGAGCAGTCTTCTGCCTCTCAGGAAGATATGATTGCTTCCCCTAAAGTGGAACTCACGTCTACAGGTTTAGGTCCCATAAGTTCCACTAACCCTTTCCTCCCCAAGGTCACCTCTCCCTCTGTTAATCCTTCCCTTTCCTCTCTCAATCCCTCAGCAAGGCCTTTCCAAGATGCACCCTCAATTGTAGTCATTCCTCCTAAAGAAAAAATAAATGTAGATACTTTGTTTCTTGATTTTTCTCCCTTATTTGAACCCGATTTAATTCTAAATAGATCTGCCCTACTTATTGTTTCAAAGAGATTGAAAGTTTAAAATTAATTCAAACGTCTGATTTGGACGTAGTATTCCTTCTTAACTCTTTGGTAGGGAGATCCACAAGGGTGAAATTCCAATCTAAAGTTGTGTTAAACCTTATTCTACAGTGGGCAGAGGAATTACAAATCAGAGGGATAGATGTTACGCCATACTTTGGGGAAAAACGAAATCAATGTGCTCCTTCCAATTTGTCATCTCCCTCCAATTCGGGTTTGATGTTGTCGGGTTGGTCTAGTTCTAGATCGGAGGACTTAAAAATATGTGTGTCCAGGAATGAAAGGCAAGTTTCATATAAAAATCCTCCTCTTAAACAAACTGTGAAGGATGATCAGTCTAAATGGAGTTGGTTACCTGGAGTTTTAGCGAGTAAATCTGCTTCCTGCCCCAAACCGCACTCAAATTTTTAACAGAGAGCTGAAGCTCATCTCGTGGAATACTGCAGGTTTTAAAGATCATAAGGAGAAACTGTGCTTCTTGCATTCCCAAAAGGCAGATATAATCTGTTTACAAGAAACATGGGTGGAAGGTAGACTAACTCTAGAAAAAGATTACTTTGTTTTGGAAAACAGCGCAACCTCCTCCAGAAGAGGCCACGCAAAGGGAGGAATAGCATGCTTGTTAACAAATAGAATAAAATGGAATTACTCACATTATCTCGATCCAGGGAAATTGTTCCAAGCAATAACCTTAAAAGATGTATTCGAGGATTGCCCTAATAGATCGCTGGTTGTGATAAATATCTACATTCCCCCAAATTGTTGCTTTAATGATGGTCTAAAAACACTGTTCTCTTTTTTAACTAAAACGATGGATGCTTCCCCGTCTCCTCATGTATTAATGTTTGGGGATTTGAACTGCAATATCCATAGGGAAGAGTCTTTGAATATACCATCGGCCCAGTTCCCTGCTAAAGTTAAAACTAACAAAAGAGGTAAACTTGTCCTAGAAGGCCTACATAAAGTTGATTGTTTAATAGTAAATGGGAGGCTCCCTTCCGACACCCCGGCAGCTTTTACGCATAAATCAAATAAGGGAAAATCTATTATTGACTATGTTATGGTAGATTATGCTTTATTTTCCCAGTTGAAGGATATGAAAGTCATTGAGTCTAACCTTAGTGACCATAATGCGTTGATGCTTACAGTCTCCGTCAGTCTCCCGTAAGTGGATTCTTGGAGTATGGATACGGACCTGGTGAATTTTGACTCCAACTCAGGGAAATGTTTCTGGAATTTTCGCTCCTTTGAAAGTTTGGTGTCCCTTTTGAATTTAACTGTCGAGAGTTTACCTCTCTGGGAAGGGAGAGAGCTGTTGGGATTTGCTAACTTTTTAGAATCGGTAACTTCCATAGCGAAAAAGAAACCCTGTGTGAAACAATCTTTTGCAGTCCCTCATCCCCTGCGGGCTATAAATATAGAAATAAATAAAGTAATAAGGGGGCAATATTTATCATTTACCCAAGAAGCCAAGCACAAGTTGTCAATTTTAAAAAGAAGGAGAGTTAGGCTTAAGGCCCGGTTAAAACGCAATAAGGAAGACTCTCTTTGGATACAACTGAGGGAAGCTTCTTATAACGGCCAAGCCAAGACTTTCTGGTCTTTAATCGGCAAGGGTTGTGGTACCAGAGCCAGTCCCACTCCTATTGCCATTGAGGAACAGACGTGGGTCCAATATATTGAGAATTTGTACAGTAACAATAATTCACAATTATACAAGGTGGAATCTAATAATGTCTCACGTGTATTTGATTGTCCATCGGAAAAGGAAATTGAATTTGCTATTATGAACATGCGTTCCTCTGGTGCGATGGGTCCAGATAAAGTCCCCATCTCTGTATTAAAACAACAGAGTGAACTTTGGAGCAAAATCCTCTTTCCAGTGTTTAAATTTTGCTTCTCTATTGGAACAGTCCCCCCCTCCTGGAAAGGAAGTATCATTGTTCCTTTATATAAAAAAGGGGCAAGAGATCTTCCCCAAAATTATCGTCAAATCGCTTTGCTTGATGCCATTGGTAAGGTTTTCGCAAAATGTATTCGTACTTTAATGAACCAATGGGTAACTGAGTTTAAAATCCTCCCTATTGAACAAACAGGTTTCAGACAAAATCACGGAACTCTAGATAACTTGACGGCATTACAAGTTATCACGGAAAAATATGTGAAAGTCCGTGGTGGGCAGGTATATGGCGCTTTTATTGACTTCTCCACCGCATTTGATAAAGTGGATAGAATATTGCTGTGGAGAAAGTTATTTGATTTAGGTATGCCCTCCTTTCTTATTAAGTTAATTCGCGCCCTCTACTCAGATACCTGGTGTAGAGTTCTACTGGGAGGTGAATGTGGTTTATCTAAAATAATTCCTACTTCTAATGGGTTAAAGCAAGGTTGCCTTTTGGCTCCTTTGCTGTTTTCCCTCTATACAGTTGATTTACCCATTGCCCTCTCAGCCTGCGCTGGTATTGCCCCGTCTTTGGGTGGAGTTCCAATTGCATGCCTTATGTATGCAGAAGATATCTTGATTTTGGATCTTACCCCGAAGGGCTTGAATAATCGCTTGCAAGCACTTTCTGAATACGCTGAAAACCATTACCTATTGATAAACACGGCAAAAAGTAAAGTGATGTGTTTCTCTGGTAGGAAGAAACCTAAATTCCCTAACTTTCCTTGGGTTGTGGGGGGTCAAAAATTGGAAATTGTGAAATCCTACACCTTCCTTGGCAAAATTGTCACAAATAATCTAAGTGACAAAGCACATATAGACAATAACTCCCGGAAGGCTATTTCACAGGGAAAGAGTTTAGTATCCTTGTATAAAGCCACAGGTAGAAGGCATTTTTCTATTCTTTTAGGTGTATTCAGAGCGAAAGTTCCTGCCTCCCTGTTATACGGAATAGAGTTAATTGATCTAAAAAAGTGGAGTTTTTTAAACTCCGCGGAAGGGAAAATTTTGCGTAGTTTATTATCTGTTAGTACAGCAAATTTGACTGCTTCCCTGAGACAGGAACTTGGTATACGTAGTAGCTGGGTTCAAGGTTTGGCCAGTATCATACGTTGGGTAGTAGGTATAGCAAAAAGTGAGTCTAACACCTTAAGACATCTTATAAAAAATGAATTACTGGGAAACTTCAATGACTATTCCTTGATTGTAAAAAATTTCAGATTTGCCATGGCACAATTGAAACTGGATAAAGAGACTTTATTTTCTTTATCCTCTTATCAATTAAAAACCATCTTGAAGTCTGCCACATGGGAACTGGGGTTTAGTCAGGACAGAGATTCCCGGCTGTTGAAAAAAGGTTGTACTCCTGTTATTGAGTCCTGTATTTTGCGGAAAGCTCAACCTTATATGTACTGGAACATCTCTCATGGTGTTAGACGCTTAGTGTACTTAATAGGACAAGATCTGCTTCCGTTGAAAGTTCTTTGTGCCAGATGGTATGGCCATTCGGCACTCTGTGATCTTTGTCAGATGTATGACCAGGACTTAGATCATGTTATTTTTGTTTGTCCTGCCCTGATGCCTTTCAGGCGTAGATGGTTAAGACCAATTTGCCTACAACTCAACATTCTATCAGCTTCTTCATTTCAGGCGGCCTTGATTAACCCACCTAATGAAATGTTTTGTTTTAAACTGTACAGTTTCTTTAAATGTTTTTTGGACCTGTATTAAGATGTTAATTTTTTATTTGTTCTTGTTGTTAAATGATATCTTACGTGCTTCTTGCTTTTGTATGTATATTTTGGCTTTTATGTGGACCTCATAAAGAGTTCCTTTATCATAATAAAATAAACTTGAAACTTGAAACTTACCACTCCACGTTCCCCTCCGTTTCCTGAGTAAAATGATGCCTCACTTGTGTGGGTGGGCCAAGGGCCCGTGACTGGGAAGAGCCAAATACATAGGGATTGGAAGTCTGTGGCATTTCTTTGATGGGATGGGGGTATCGGCATGCCCATTCTGGGCAGTCCCCACCCCTGTACTTTGAAAAAAAAGAATCCCTGGTACCTAGTGGGATTTCTGCCCCCGGTGGGGGGGGGGCAGATAAGGGGCCATTGCACCCATCTGACTCCTGGGGGGGGGGGAGGCAGAAAGGCTGTGGCAATGCTTTTTGGGGTGGGGGCATTGGCATGCCCATTATGGGCAGCCCCCACCCTTGAACTTCGAAAATAATAATCCTTGTGTTTAGTGGGCTTTTTGCCCCCACACATCCCCCGAGGGGCAAAGCAGGGGCTACTGCCCCCATCTGCCTCCTGAGGGGGAGGGGGCAGAAAGATTTTTGCCTTTTTTAAGGCGGAACCACTAGGGAAGAGTGCCATTGGAAAGGGGAGATTTTCCACTTTCAAACGATACCCGTCCCATGTAATTCAGTGGTCGGGGTGGGGGGCTGAGGTAGCCCCACGAGGACCGAAACAATGAAATGGAAACTCAGTTTCAGTTTCATTTTCAATGTAAGGACCGCAGCGCGCCATGCATGCGATCGTCATTGCATTGAAAAAAAAGCCCTGAACCTCTTCCCCTCCTCTCGAGTCAAAATAAAAAAAAAAAAATCCCTTTGCTGTCTGCAGCAGAGGGATTTAGTGCGCCTGTGCACATGATGGAATGGTTCCTTCATGAGCACAGGAGCACTGGTGCTCATGCTTAAACCATCCATCATGAGCACCGAAGGGGTTAATTTATAGAATAATTTACAAGAAAGGTCCGGGTCGCCCCTTAAGGCAGTTTAGGAGATTATATGAGACGTACTTTAATTTAAGTTTGTCGTTCTAAGAATACTGGTCAGAATATGGCACAAAGACCACTTTACAGAAAGGGATTCTCCCACGAAGACTGTTTTTAGGACATTCTGGAAAATTGTAGATCTAAAGGAACTAGGGGGAAATAATATTGGTCAGAACCTTACTGAGAGAATGGGTAATATCCCCTAAATTCAGAAAATGTGTGGACAATAATGCATTTAAAAGCACTTTGACAAAGAGTCTTAATTATTTTACATTGTTTATTTCCATCAGGTCTAGCTTGCAGCTTTATCTGCTTGCCTGTTTTGTAGTTATAATACATCACCACAGCCTCCAAAGATGTGTAGCGTATCTATGAAGCAGGAAGTAGTGTGAATTCAAAGTGATTACGTGGATTACGTGGTTTAGGGGTTGTAGCCACTGCACACCCAGCCCTGGTGGAACTTCTTGCCACCCTTGCCTGCTTGTAGTTTGTAGTGAGAGCCATTAGTATACAGCCAATGGTGGTGCTTGCACCTTGTTACTGTCTTAATGGCCATTGTGCACAGCAGCAGCAGGCAATGTAGTGCAGACTCTCAAGTTAATGATTAATATGTGTGAGCAGCTCGTCTAATTATTGTTTTTTGCTTTGCATTTCAACAGTTGCAGTCTTGAATTTCCGATGGCATAAATAGCACTACAAGAAGGAGAATGCAAAGAGAGCATTTGGCCTAAATGAGCAAAGCCCACATGTCATGGGAACGAGAGGGCTTCATGTTGTCTCTCTTTCAAAATAGGCATTAACTACTAGTTAATTCTAAATAGAAAACAAATTACATGCCCATTGTAGGGGTTCTGGCTTTGGTCGGATCATACTGTTATGCAGTGAGCGCCCATGTAACACAGCCTTTAAGCTACTCCATGCCACTGATGGTTAGCTCATTCAATCCTGATTTTGCCTTATGGTTTAAAGTACTAGACTGTGAATCAAAACAGGGCAGGATAATCTGCTCACTCTTTACTTGGGACAGTTTGAGGGTTATTTGTAAAGCAAGGGTCTCCAGCTGGCTTTCTTTGCTGCACTTGGCATCACTTAGGTAGTTCATAGTATGCAGCACACATTTCAGGTATGGACTGACCACATCACTATACAGAAAACCCACAGACAGAAACACACTGCCTGCCTTTTCCAGCCATCATACACGGACCCTTAGGGATGGTCTCCTATATGGGCATTTTTTGCAGATAAGGCACAATTGTACACATAAGTCTGAATATTTCAACGTAGCCTACTTCCTAAGCGACAGGCTTAACCAGAGAGTTTACCCACAACAAATTCTGAAGTCCGCACTTAAGAGAGTCTGGTATTTTCATCCCAATAACCTTCGTACTCCTACTGAGAAACCCAAATGCAACAAAATCACTTTCATCATCACTTTTTCTTCTCAGTCACACAAAGTGAGAACATGTATCAGGAGAGACTGGCACATCATCCTGAGCATAGATTCCTCTATTGACACATCATGGTTTTCCTTTAAATGGGGCAAAATAATTGGAGACCATCCAATACACTTCTGGCACTACTACCACCCGAGCAAACTCAATTGACAACGCATGGGGTGGCATCCCCATTAAGTGGCATTATAAATCTGGTAATTGCATGGTATGCAAGTACACTATGAACACCAAAAAGCTTATGTACTGATTAATTGATATTACTCTTAAAGACTTCCCCAATTGTAACTCAACCAATGTTATTTACTGTGTGTGGTGCCACTGCAACAAAATCTACATTGGGCAAATAACGCAACCCATCAAGGCCCGCATCGGTTAGGACAGGAGCAGGATTTGCTGCGGGATAACTATGGCTCCACTGGGACCTCACTACACAGCAGAACAGCATACCACTAACAATATTAAGTTGCAAGTCCTGGAAATTGTCAAAATCCCCTCTAGTGGAGGCGACCTTGCCCTGATCCTCCAGCGAATTGAATGTAAATAGATCAGCACCTGCAATTCAACCACTGACGAGCTTAGCTTGATAGATGAACGGAAGAATTTTATTTCCAGCAACCAGTAACTAGACATGGTCCATTTGGACTTTAAATTACCTTGGATGCTTGGAATTCAAAGGCCTCCTGCCTAATGCAATTGCTTTTAGCCTTCCTGTTCCTCTTTATTCATTTTTGGGTCAAACCTGGGCAACGCATGCGCTGCTCTGTGAGGCATGCTATATTCAGGTAGGGACTTGAAGCTCCACCTACTCTCCACCCATATTTTTCATTGGCTTGTGTCATTGTCCACTGTAAACTGTGACTGTTCATTGGTCAATAGGCTTAGTAGTCCCTCCTTAGTACCGCTTTGTCTTCTTTTGTAACCTCCCATGGCGACACCCCCTGTTACATGTGTTGTTACTCAGTAGGCTTTAATTACAACCTCCCAGCAGTATTTTCTCAAATACATTTGTCCTTCCTCCTGTTGTAGGCAGGACATGCTCTCTCCTAACGCTTTTACATTTTTTATAGCATGGGCACCAAATGCATTTGCAATGCAATAGGTCTCGCATTTGTGAGAGTTTGTAAATGACAATGCCTTTTATTTATCTGTCTTAAAAACAACACATAAATAAAAGACAATAGGTCAAACTCTCGTAAATGTGAGCCTATTGCATTGCAAATGTTTGTTTTCTATGTGCCCTGCAATTCTCCAAACAATCCCTATCTTGGCACCTTGTGCTTGCTGTACCGTCCCTTCTTCTTCTCATCTTCCATCCACGCATCTTAAAGACAGACATGTATGTCAAACACTCGAGATGAATGTCCAAAGTAATCACACCTACACAACACCCTGTAAAACACACCCCATACCATATCATAATCCTTTGCATTTCTCACATGCAACCAGAAACAACTAGGCTCATTTTTATTTGCCACTATCTTTTCTTGTGATTTGTGTCCCATTAGTCCTTACAGTTTGATTTAATTGCTATATTTTTTTCTCTTCATTTATACTAGGTCTTGGAGAAAAACTACCTTCAGATTCTCAGACACAGAATTGACACTGATTGTGAAAAATATTATTAGGGTAGAGCCACAGATGTAGCATAAAGTGCATAGGTAACACGCATTCCTGTGTCAGATGTTCACTTGTAAAAGTCTTCATATGGATAGTTGCATTATTTGGTTGTTTCCATAAAATTGCTCTTCGTTTAGAATTATTGTCTGTAAAAAAAAGGCTTTTTGCCTAGAAATTCTTTAGTCATTGTCTGAAATTTGACTAAGAAGCAGGTGGTCGCTCTATGTTTTATACTCAAACATAAATGTTATTATATGTTTCCTTTATGTCAAATGTGCAGCATGTATTCATAAGGCTTAAACAACCCATTTTCTACATATTTCTCCTTTGATGGGCCAACATTTGTTCGGAGTTCAAAATATTTTATTGAATTTTATAAGTAGCACAAACAGAAATTATTACAAATAAGGTAGTTTAGAGTTTTTAAGGAAAACTATAATTCAATTATATACACATTGTAGGAAAGGTTGATGCAAATAAAAATAATAAAAATAAAGCTTAGTTACAAGCCATAGCATATTAAAAAGATTAACACAATCAATTATTAGCACCAAAACAGAAGGAAAATAGAAATATTAGCAATACTATCCAAAAATAACTAATCAGTGTCAGGAGGTTTCCAAAACGATTGATGAGCCTCCTCCTATGCATTCTTATTGATGCCTCTCTGGAGCTCTTCAGTTTCGGCCTATCAATAACTGGATGCTGGTAAGTGAGTAATGCTTTGTGTATGTTGTACACATTATTATTGCTTGAGCCACAACCCAGTTGCACCTGACGACGTACACTCACGTCTATATCATCTGGACACTACACCGGTACCATGCAGCAGACCATCCTCGCCTTGAAGGGCTTACCATTGCTACTCCAGTGTTTTCTCTCTCCGCCATTTTCCAGCTCGGTCCAATACTTTTCTATTCCTTAACAACTAAGGGCCAGATGTAGGAAGGCCATTACTGGGCGGTAATGGCCGAAATCGGCCGTTACCGACCGGTAATAGCCTTTTCTGATGAAGGTGGTATATTTACCGATTCGGTAAATAACGAATAGGCATTTACCGATTCAGTATTTACCGATTCGGTATTTACCGAATCGGTAAATGAGATGTAGGAAGCACTTTAAAGAGTGCTTTTGTGCTTTAAGGATTCGTTATTTACCACCAACTATTAGTTGGTGGTAAATAACGAATACCTGTGTAAATGCAAACCTGTGCGTTTACACTTGTTCCATGTGACAGACATACATGCCCTCAGGGCATGTATGTGTGCCACATGCACACCAGCACTATTCAGGGGTGCAACAGGGTGTCAAAGTGACACCCTGCCACCCTTGACTCTTTCCCAATTTGACTGAATTGGTATTTACCGATTCAGTAATTGACATTCATTCCTTTGGGCCTCCAGGGCCTGCGTGTTCATGGGTGGCCCCAGGCCCACTGGGAAGGATACTCCCTTGGCCCCCGCATCCCGACAGCCTACTTACCAGCTGTCACTACCCCTGGAGTTACATGATGCTGACCGCTAAGACCGCAGACTAGGCTTACCACTGTTGACCTTACCGCCACAGGCCAGCATAGTTGACCGACTATCTGGCCGCCTCCCTCCTTCACTAGAAAGGTCCTGTATTACGCTTCAAATCCTCCAGCCAAGATATGATGTCATCCATAAAGGCACAGTTCCCTTTATGTGAGAGGTGCATCCCCGTCCTGTAGAAAAAATTGATCACCCCTGATGTACCTGTGTGTTATAGTCATTAATCTAGGAGTCCTAAACAACTTATCAAATTTATTGTTGAGCCGCTTTACTGCTTGATTCAACGCCCTGACTGATTCACCCCCCCTTCACTGGAACCTGGGTAGCATGTGAGACCAAGATATTATGGACTGAGGACACTGTTTCGCTAGCCACCCTACTTCTGTAAGTAATTCTTCCACTAGTACTCTCCTACCTAATCTGGCCAGATCGTTGCCCCCTAAGTGCAGGATCCAGATTGCTGGTGGTCCCGAGCTTTTGCACAAAGCATGGTTTACCAGCTCCCTGAATTGCCCCACGCACAAACCACTTTGACCAAAAAATGACATTTTGGCTCCTAAGTTCGTCACCCTATCTCTGACGGATCCTGCAAAGAAAGTCTTCAGACGGCAAACATATGAGTGTCCTATCACCCAAATTTCTTGATTCTTCTGGTGCGAAGAGTAAACTTGTGTCGCCTTGTTGGTTTCTTCGCTGTTAGCAGCAACCTCTTGAATGGACGAACGCCTCTCCCCTGAGTCACAGGGTGAAGAAGCTGCAAGTAGGTAGAAAAGAAAGGAATGGTCAGTGCAACGCCACGCCGGCAAGTCATGCAATGACTACAACAAAGTCAGTTATTACTCAATTCTGTGACAACACGCTCCCTTCACTCTTGAGTCACTCACAAGAATAAGGGGTCCCTATGGGCCTGACTGCTTATGAAGACCCTGATTCTAGAGCATGTGCAGCCGCACATACCGTTTATAGCAATCGGAAGTCCACTTGCCGATCTTCTTAACATGCCCCCCCCCCCAGATCCCTTGCTGCTGCTTCAGTGGCTGCACCTATTCTGAAGAAGTGAGTTCCAAAATCATTGGAGTCTAACCCCACCACTCCAAGTGCCTTGAGCATAACTCTTTCGAACTGAAATAATATGAGGGGTGTCCCGTCCCTATGTGTGAAGAATGGTCCCCCTACACTTTGCACCCTTTGAGCCATGAAGGCCTCTAACCTGGTGACCGGGCAACATGCGGTGTTCCCTGCCCTGTGCAAGACTACGCAGTCCCCCCTGCCATCCTGGTCGGTTTTTGATTTGTCTATGGAGATCATCACTGAACCCACCCCTAGCTTCACATGTCCTGCTTGGAGTGTGTAGTGTTGGCTTCCTAGTTGTTTTACCTATGTCATCAAATGGAATGTTACCACACAGGATGACTGATTGGAATGTTATGTTCTGATGCTAGAGTCAGTTGGGAGCTGAGGATTGAGCTGACTGGTGACAGCTCCTGGTGGGAATTTACCTTGGAATTACTCTTATTGTCTTATATTATATATGAACTACCACCTCATGTCAACTTAATTAATAAATACATCTTTCTATAAGAACCTACGTGATTTGATCTTCATTTAACATCACTACAGAGTCCCCCAGCCAATCCTGTTTATTCCTCACGACTAACTCCCCCACCCTGAAAGCACCGTAAAACGCTAAGCAGAACGCCGCCTGGAAAAGGACCGCCTCACCAGGTGATGTACAGACCTGAGGTAAGGCCGACACTAGCTTCCCCAGGGTGTCTAAACCAACAGGTCTCCTGAAATCCGGCTGGGCCCCTTGTAAACGTTGCCACCCTTTCAGAGCCTGACGAATCACGAAATGCTTAGTGGGGTTGCCCTTCCCGTGTAATTTGGCAAAACAAGATATGGCTGTGACATGTCTCCTCGCTGCCGCCACTGTGCAGCCCTGTTCCCACATGAAGGCAAGGTACGCAACTACTGATTCATGGTCAAGCCATCTGGCACCCCACTGGTCCCCTAGAAAAAGACAAAAAGAACCAAACGCTCCTTCGTAAGCACTCCTTGTTCTAGGCACTAGGCTTGCAGCCAGGAGGTGCGATACTCTGGGGCACCAAGTTGCCAGAGCTGTTCTGGGAAAGGTGTCAGGTAGACCGCTGCCTCTGGGATGTGTGCCCTGAATGCCTGCATTTTAAAACGAGACAATGCGTCAGCTGCGTGATTCAGCACCCCTGGAACATGTTTTGCTCTGAACAGTAGATTCAACTTCATGTACTGCAACACTATCTCCTTTAGCAAGCGCTGCAACATCTCGCACTTTGCTGACTGGTTATTTATGGATTCTACCACTACCATGTTATCAGACCAAAATATGACAGATCGATCCCTCAATGCCTCCGCCCAGACGACCAAGGCTACTAGGATTGGGAAGAGCTTGAGAAAGCTTATGTTACTGGTGAGCCCTGAACTTTTCCACCATTCTGGCCAGTGCTCCGCCACCAAGTTGTTCCCAAGGATAGCCTGAAACCTTCGCTGCCTGCAGTGTCGGTCATCAAACCCAGTTCCGAGTTAGACACAGGTGGACTAGGCCAAACTACTTTGCCATTATAGTCCCGCAGGAAAGCCTTCCATATCAGCATATCCTGCCTGACCTCCCTGGACAATCTGGTGTGGTGATGCTTCTCTTTGAGGCCGGACATGGCGTAAGCAATAGTGCAGGAAAAGGGGCGCGCTATTGGGATGATGCGTAATGCAAAGTTCAACTGGCAAACCACCCGCTGTAACTGGTGTAGTGTAACTTTTTCTCTGTTAAAGCAGCATTCCAAGGCGAGCCCAAATTCCTTGACCTTGTCACTTGGGAGTCTGGACACCCCTTGGATGGAATCTAATTAAATTCTTAGAAATTCAATGATGGTAGCTGGACCCACTGTCTTATCAGGAGCCAACGGTACCCGAAATTCCTGCATGAGCGTGCAGAATTCCTGTAGTGCTGTCCTGCATTCCCTCAAGCCTAGCGCTCCTAGAAAGAGGTAGTCATCCAAATAATGGAGGACCCACTGATGCCCGGACTTCTTCCTGAAAGCCCATTCTAGGAAAGAACTGAATTTTTCAAAATAGGCGCATGACACATAGCAGCCCATTGGCATGCACATGTCAACGTAGTACTTGCCCTCAAACTGGAAACCTAGAAGGTGACAATCATCTGGGTGAACTGGCAGCAAACGGAAAGCTGAATCAATGTCAGACTTTGTGAGCATTGCCCATGCCCTAAACTTCTCAGCATGCCCACAGCCTGATCAAAAGATGCGTACTTTACGCTACACAGGGTGTCTACGATGGTGTCATTCACTGAACTGCCCCTAGGTGCGGACAGGTTGTGGATCAATCTGAATTCCCCCGGCGCCTTTTTCGGTACCACCCCTAGAGGTGAGCACACAAAATTCGGCATCTGGACATCATTAAATGGTCCAGCCACCCTTCCTAGGTTCAATTCCTTCAGAATTTCTGCCCTTGCTATGTCCATATTAGATCTAACAGACACCTGGTTCCTACAATGTGTCACCCGCTGTGCCCTTGTGCTGGTATCCTGAAACCTTCCACAAAACCTTCCCTGATGACCCTTGCTGACTCAGCGCAATTGTAACGTTCCAGCCAAGGTATCATTGCCCCGACGTTCACAGGAGAACTGGCCGTATATATCTGTCCCTTTCTGATCCTGTTTTCTACCCCCTTTGTCCCTTGACTTTTTGTTGCACTTGGATTCGGGGTGAGAGGCATTACCGCAATACTCACAGGAGTGTTTAAACAGGACCGTTTGTTATAGTCAAAGCAAACCTCTTTCTTTCCACTGGACCCTGTTCTGGGCGTATTCCCCTCCGCATTCCCAGCGGGTCTTGCCTTAAAGGACTGCAACTGCACAGTGTCAGTGACCAGTCCCCTTGCGCCCTTTGCTGAAACCACTACCAGGTGTTTCAGATGGAGGAACATGTCTGTCTGATCCCACCTCAAAGATGAGTCCTGAGCATTTGCACTCCTAAAATCTTTATCATAATCCTTCCACCCATCGCCGCCCTTGCCCGCGTGAGCGAGAGTAATCCTATTTTGATAAATTGCCATCTGTGGCCCCACCTCTGGGAAACGTTCAAGCATGACGGACATGTATGTGGAGAACCCCTGAATCCAGTTCGCCAGGCTCTCCTCAACCCTGTACTTTAATAAGATGTTGGAACATTCCCTGGGATGTGTCCACTCCTTATTCTTCGTAGCCTCTTCTCTTTCAGCCTCATCAATCAGGAGAAAAAACATACCAACATATTCCCCTTTCCATATTTTTTCCTTCATCTCTTTAGATAGATGCCGTCCTAATTGCTCCCTCCCCGAACGCATTTCCCCCACACCAAGAGGCGTCAAATGCTGAGTTGTACCTGTCGGTGCTGTCGCATCAGCTTTCTTGTGCACCTCCAGCTCCCTCGTGCTGCTGCTTGAAACTGGAATGCCCTCGCCCCCGGTGGCTGGCACTGCGTCCAGGAGTGCTAACCCCTGAACGACGCTGTTAGGGATGGTATCGTGGGCGCCTGCGTTGCATTCCCAGCCGGTAGTGCCGGTACCTCATTAGGTTTCCCGGGTCCTAGCTCTGCTAGTAATTTATTTGCCCTGCCTAGCGCATCACCCCATCCTGAAGAAGCCCCCGCAGCGTGCTACCAATTCCCTACGGTCTCCAGCCATGGCAATACTGCTGCCAGGCTAGCTGCGATGTCTGGCTGCATTGAGGTGGTAGGTGTTGGCCCTTCTGCCACCTGGCCCCCAGGAAGGGCAGCCGGCTCCTCCCCTTGTGGGGTGGTTCCCGGTCTCGCATGGCCCTCACCTGTGCTTGCGGGAATGATATCGCCCGGGTGCAGTGGTGTGCTTTCGTTCCCCCTGCTCCCCTCACTACTGGGCTTACGCCTACTCTGCTTCGGTGGTGGGGGGGAATAGTGCCTTGGAGGAACAATGGGCCTCTATGCCTCCCTTCTGTTGTTTCCAGCCCCTCTACCTTGTCCTGTAGTCTGTTAAGGGTCTGCCCCATGGCCTGCACTTGTTGCATTAGGGTCTCCACCATCACCTCAGTGTGTGAACGCTTGCTGGGTCGCCTTGCCTTAGGGGTCATGGCGTGGACTGACGTTGGTAAAGCGCCTAACTGTGCGCGACCTGACCACGCGTGAACTCTCCCTCAGGAGACCGTAACCCCCAGTTACCTTTACGTTGTAGGGCGCCTCAGTCAACCCCTGCAGTCACGCAACCAGAGCCAAGACCCACTGGCTAGTCCAGTAAGCTCAGGTGAGCTGCCCGCTCAAACCGTCTATGGCCCCAAGAAGCGATAGACTGCTGGTTAACTGAGACCGCCTGCAGTTCCTCCCGTGATCGCCAACACTTTGCGCAGGAAAGAAGAGTGACGTTCTCCCAAACCGTGTGTTGTTGCTGCAAGGAGAAAAGGAAAAAAGTAGGTCTCACGGCGCTGCCTTGCCCCTCTTTCCCAGCCAATGCCATGAAATTTATAATGGGGCTTGCGCACTGTTACAGCTGAGGCCCCCCCGTGCACCCCCGGGTAATAGTGGTGCCTAATCTCTTAGATTATTTGTTGGCACCTGGCTTATGCTCACAAAACCAGGTAACCTAGCCCAGAGGGAAGGAGGTTTGTAAATTAATGTATGGATGCCTGGTTAGAAGAGACAGCCCTTCCTCAGCCACATCGAACTAACAAAGCGCCGCGCGATGGGACCCTCTCAGTCAGTGATTAACAACTCTGCTTTGACCAAAAACAACCCCTCACTTGGAGTCACCCTCTCGCCTGAGACACCAGCGCCCCTACTCGTCAATGCGCCTAATGCCTGTGCGCTCTGCCCAGACACAGCCTGCCCAAAAAACCTGGAAACCACTGCCGGTAGACCCGCCGCACGTTTTGGGATGCACTCTGCCCCGATGTCCCAGCTCCCTGTCTTGCCCGGTACGCCTGTATTCGCTGTCCGATACCTGCAAGGAGACAAAGCATAAGAAATTGGGTGCGCACAAACGAGTTCGGCTCCAGCCTGCGAACCGCCTAAGCACCGCTTCGCGTGTTGCGCTGTTTCCGCTGGCCCGACGAGCTCCTCTACTCTTCCCGCCGGCTGTACTCCAACCTGCAACAAATGGGATAAAACACAGAGTTGGGGATACACACTCCGAGTCGCGCTGCTCCTCTTGCCCGACGAGCTTCCTCATGATCGTCTTCCAATTCCCCCGACGCTGCCCGAAGAAATTCCGCCGCCGTACCTGTAGAGGAGGAAAAAACACAAATCTAATTAGAGGGCCTGGCGCCGCCCACGGACGTTGTGGCGAGCGGGGCAGTCGGAGCAAAGAGTCTGCTCTCCAGACTGGCTCCCCTTTTAAGGGGCTGAGCCCTAGGACTCGCCTGATTGGGCGGAAGTGACATTTAAACCGGAAGTACTAAAGTGCTTCCGGTTCACCCTAGCGAAAGGCGGGCGCCCATTGGCTGCCGCGCAGAGGTAGGGTCCGTCCGCGTCATTGCTGACGCGGCCCCATCTCTTTAATTGGACTTCCGGGGACCAGGGCGACCGCCATAATGGCGGCCCGTCCCATGCTGTTCCTGGCTTTCCCCAATGGTTCTTGCTGAAATGCGTGTCTGAGCAGCTTTCGGGATCTTGGAGAGCCTTTCATCAAGTCGTCTCTCCTGACCAGCCAGAGGCCGCCCTCATCAGTTTTTATTCTGTGAACTCTGTTGTCGCCTCTATCACTCACGCCATGACAGGTCCCACGCATTATCTTTATAACATCAGTCACGTCACGGCGGACGGGCACGGCCTAAGCGAACCGGCAGAGCGAGCTTTCTCCCAATCAATCATTCTGAGGCCGCTGGAGTTGTGAGGGAGAAAATGATGCGTTTGAGCTGATGATAGATACACTGCTTGAAAAATGGGAAAAAACAGATGTGATTCTGGGATTTTAAAGTTAGGCTGGGGTACGGGTGCCGGTCCAAAAAACAAGCATTTGCAATGCAATCGGTCTTGCCTTTAGGACCTTATATATCTTTAGCTATGCAGCACATTTACCTGGGTGCTGAAACTTCTACTGTTCTTTAACATGGAGGTAAAGTAAGCACAAAACTGCGAGACACACCAGGTATGGGAACACATAGAGAGAAAAATTGCCTTTTCGTATGCTCGACCTAACAAGCACCCGCGCATGTACATCGGTGCAGTCTATCACTTTCTCTTTCAGAGGCGAGGCTTCCATTGGTGCAGCAGGTGCAGTGCCACCGGGTGCATAAGGCCACTAAACCCTGTCTATTGATGTATTTTATAACTCAAACATCATACAGGTGCTATTTCCTCCCTCGCTGTAAGACCTGTGACACACTGGCTATGTTTTCTTTTCTATTTTCATGATAAACAAGCGGTCTGGTGTATGATTAAAATATCCTAGGCACAAATCCTTAAAAACAGAAGTGGAAGGACTGCCCAAGTTAGGCAGTGTGCTAGTGGCATCATGGCGCATGACATCACCGCATGTGACATCACATGTGGCATCACATGAAGTGGCATGACAACTAATGACCTCACAGGATGTGACATCACAAGAAGTGACATCAGATCTTTACACCTCGGACATATGTTTAGCAGTTCTTTCATGAGTATATTTGCGAGCATCACAAGATTTAACAAGGGGACATTTTGCGTCGGGTTGTTCTCAAAAAGTGACGCAACCCGGACACAAAATCTGGGTCTCAACTTATACATTTATTTATTTTAAACTCTGCCACAAAGAAATTGGCAGCAAGGAGAAATGTGGCAGTAAATCGGTTTTGCTTAATTGGTTGGAAAATCTGCATTTTAAAATATCTTATGCGGTTAAGACACCTGCTGGAGAGATCTTTGTGTGCCCAGTAAAACTCAGGGGACAATAATGGTAAGATAACTTTGGAGGTTAACACATTTGATGGAGAAATCTGTGTTTTGTCTAGTCTCAGTTTTGAATCAAAGTAGCATAGTGTGTGTTAATGTGTCCCCTGCAAAGCTCATCGTGTAACATGCAGATGACAGATTATTATTTTATGAAGCTAGGGTTTTGTTATTTGCAGTTTATAAATTGTAATGCTTCTAATACAGAACAGGGAGCTATGAAGGGCATGTAACTCCTAAACCTTGTAACCCTCACCGTCTTATGTAACACATATTGTATATTGATTTACACTCATATGATTTATTGCCAATGCATACTGTTTACATGTGTTGTAAAGCGCTCTGACACCCTGCATTGGAATGAGTAGTGCTATAAAAGAAATAAAACAAAATAGTGGTATTTAAATTGATATTTGTGTAAATACTGGGGGTGTCGAACACATCTGACATTTTTACACTGCATGCATAGCTCTTATATCCACAGTGGCGGCTCCTCCGCTAAGGCAGACGAGCGACGCCCCAATGCTTTATAAAGTGTAAAAAAAGGGAAAATAAAATGATAATAACTCGAGGTTGCAGCCTCTTTGTGGAGCGGGCTGCTCTCAGAGTAGGGGGAGGAGTGGTTTGCACTCCCCTTGTGAGCATGAGTGCTTAGCCGGCCCTCTCGGGCCGCCCAAAATAGTTTTGCGCACATAGCATGTTCTACATGCAGGTTGCATTACAGCCTGCATGGAGAACATGCTCACCCCTCCAGCCCCTGGCTGAGTGCCGTGTCATGGTGCTCAGACCAAACACAACGCTGCATTGCAGCGATGTGATTGGCTGCGGGGAGCGTGGGAGCCCTGGTGCTTCCTGTTTTGCAGAAGTTGCCAGGAAGAGGACGCAGGAGAGACAGCGGCTGGCCATCCGGCCGGCTGGGAGGTAAGTGATTTTTTTTATTTACCCTGATTCCCCCCCTCCCCTTCCCGCCACCCTGCTCCACTGCTGCCTCAAGGTAGGAGTCACCACTGTATATGTAGGGACTGAACAAAGTAAAAAACATGCTCTGTTAAGTATCTGTGAAGTGAAAAACTGTGTGCATTTGTTTTCCCTCCATTGCATTTAGGTGTGATGCTCTAGATAGCTCCGAGCCGGGATGATTAAACAAAAGGAGTCCTGATGGTCCCCTTGGCGTTTGTTTTGGGCCAGCTAGAGTTTAAAATAAGGAAGCCCACTCATCTCCCGACCAGTGCTGCTCGGAATGAAAGCAGACAAAGTGCAGGCACTCCAGAAATGGGACGCGCTCTAGTAAGGCTGCAGAAATTAATTTAAAACTTGCACAATTCAGGAGGATCGTTGGCTTTTAAAGATATTTCAAAACTTCTTGTCATTTGATTTGTCATTTGTTTTACATTGCACTCACTGTTTGGCCGGATTTTCGCTGCTCTTTGCATTTCCATGAATATTGCCTACTAGCAGCCCGTCCCGACCTTGTCCGGGAAAATTTTGGTTTCCCCTACCCCCTCCTGACCCGACATTGCCCAGCAGCCCGTGGCCCCGCCAGCAGCCCGTGCCCCCGCCCGCCCCCCGCCTACCCCGATTATTGTTTTAGTAATTTCCCGTCCCCTACCTGGCCCGAAACCCGCGGATGTATGCCCCTACATCGGGGTCTGCTACATCGCACGCTGTAACATCGCGTCTATTACATCACTTCCTCCATAACATCGTGACCAATGACATCGCATCCCTTTGCAACGCGATTGCATTGCTTTCCATTGGCCCGAACATCACCCCGCAGTACATTACGTCGCAGGGCAAAACAAGGCTGTTTCTTGTGTTTGCCGCATGAACCCACCTCTACCCCTGGCCCCCCCCTCCCCTATCCCCCTCGACCCCAAATCTTCTACTTTTATTACTTTGTTAGTATGGTATATTATTAATTTGTAAATTGCAAGTAAAGTAACCCTATTTTTTTTAAAGTCATTTTAATTTTAGCCTGTTTCGTGTAAGGAAAGCACATGCAGGTCTGGAGATCCGTCCTCCCTTGCAGGCCCAATCCATGCTTTTCCAGTTAGTCTTAATGGCTCACAAAATACCTCCTGTCTTTACTGATGAAGGAGTTTTTTCACTTCCTGTTAATACACATTTTGCAAAAACTCGGTATTTGTACAGTGCCACCTAATCACCCATAAGGGTCTCTAGACTTTGGGGGCCGTGGGGGATATTACGTGAGCTATTGCCCTGAGTCACATGATGCTGAGCTGATCTGCCTCATTACGAGCAGCACGTTTATTTGCCAGATGTGTGGCAACTCCTCTTACAGCAAGTATCACAATTATTTGTTTTGTAATAAATATCATCAGCTCCAACGTGTCAATAATTATTGGGGGGAAAACGCTCAGTATTTAGTAAGACATGCAAACAATTTTGGTGCGGAAAGCAAAGAAAACGTACATGTTACGCCCCCCCCCCCCAAAAAAATTAATTGGGTGTTATTTATTGACCTCAATAAACGTTGACTCTGCAGACGTTATAAAGTGTGATAAATGCCATACCATTTACCAGACGCATGTAATGGGGGTATTAGACTTTGCACATTATCTCTCTACATTTGTCAAAGAATCTCTACAATTCGCAGTAAGTGGCAATTCACATTTTTGAGTCCTTGTTAAATTGTTGGGACGATTCGGGTAATCTCTGCATCACATTAGTTTTCAAGTGATAAGGAGTTTACCAATTTTCCTGAAATGTTGGCATTTGTGAGAAAAGCTGTGTAACAGTTGGACCATCAGCTTTGCCAAGAATTACGCATATGGGGTTAGACCATGCGGGGTGAGGGAAAGCGGGAAAAGGAGGTTCACTTGAAAGGGGATCTCTATGGGCATTGGGGTTTGAATATATTAATGCGGCCGTCCTGCTGTGAAGACAGCACCATCCAATTCTTTCCGAGCCTCTCTTTGGTGCAGCGGATGGCAGCAGATAATTCTAAAAACTGGCATGGACATTCAGAGGCCCACTGGAGTTCAAATAACAAAAATTGTAATTTGGGGAACATCGGCATAACAATAATTACCTGAGACACCCCACTGGGCCATCCACCCTTCCATCCATTCATCCATCGACCCATCCTTCATCCATCCACACCCTACCAGCCCCACATCCATCCATCCATACACCCACCCATTCTTCATCCGCCCATCCATCCATCAATCCATCCATCCATCTTGCCTTCCACCTTTCACCCGTCCAGCCACACACCCTTCGTCCGTTCACCCACCCTCTCACCCATCCATCCACCAGCTCATCATCCATACATCATTCATCCATGCAACCATCTTCCATCCACCCTTTCATCCACCCTTTCATCCATCCATTCATCCACCCAGCCTTTCTCCCGTCCATCCAACCACCCAGCGTTTCACCCGTCCAACCATACCCCCTTCATGCATCCATCCATGCATCCATTGATGTACATGATGAAACAGCTTTGAATGTACACGTACATGAAGAATGATACAGCATACAATATTGACAGTATTAATGCCCTAACATACTGAACATCGCATTTTTTTTCTTTACGCTATTTCTCAAAAATGCTCATGTGGAATTAATTCTTTGTAGCAGTTGTTGCAAGTTCAGTATTCGAACCGCCGACATTCCACTTCATAAACGTTCCGTTTAGCTCTTTACGCTATCATACATTTTTAACGGGAAGCTGGGATTTAGAGACCCGACTTGTCTTCTGTGAATTGTTATTTGGACAGTCAGCGCTGTATTATATTGTTCGGCCAAATATTCATTTTTGTTCATTACAAACAACAGTCACTCACCCTCTCACCCATCCATCCACCTATCATTCATACACCAGTTCATCATCCGTACATCATTCATCATGCAACCATATTATATTGTTCGGCCAAATATTAATTTTTGTGCATTACAAACGACTGTCAGTTACTCTCTCACCCATCCACCCACCTATCATTCATCCACCAGCTCATCATCCATACATCATTCATCATGCAACCATCTTCCATCCACCCTTTCATCCATCCATTTATCCACCCAGCCGTTCACCCGTCCAACCATCCACCCTTTTATCCACCCATTCATCCACCCAGCCTTTCTCCCGTCCATTCAACCTCCCAGCATTTCACCCGTCCAACCATACACCCTTCATCCATCCGTCCATCCACGGATGTACATGACGAAACAGCTTTTCATGTACACATAACAGAAAAATTATACAGCATACAACATTCTCAAAAATGTACATTTTGCATAAATTATTTGTAGCATTTGTTGCAAGTTGGGGATTCGAACTCACGACCTTCCCCTTCATAAAAGTTTCTTTTATCTCTTTACGATATCATAATTTAATTAAGAAAAGCTAGTCAGTCAGCGTGGTATTTTTTTTCCCCCCACATTCGTATCTTCATGTGCCTCAGCGAGGTATTTAATGTAAGCTCGTAATGTTTATCTTCAGGTGACAGCATACAACATTCTCAAAAATGTACATTTTGCATAAATTATTTGTAGCATTTGTTGCAAATTGGGGATTCGAACTCACGACTTTCCCCTTCATTAACGAATCTTTTATCTCTTTACGCCATCATAAATTATTAATGTATCTTCATGTGCCTTCATGTGTTTATCTTCAGGTGCCTCAGCGTGGTATTTGCGGGTATTAGCTCATAATGTTTATCTTCAGGTGCCTCAGCGTGGTATTTGCCGGTATTTATTTCAACATCGTACTGTTTGGATCAAGTGCCTCATATTTTAACATCTGGGTATTTATAATGTTTAGCTTCATGTGTCTCAGCGTGGTATTTGCCAGTATTAATTTCAACAGCGCCATCCAAATCATGTGCCTCAGCGTGATATTTGCTGGTATTTATTTCAACAGCGCCATCCAAATCATGTGCCTCAGCGTGGTATTTGCCGGTATTTATTTCAACAGCGCCATCCAAATCAGCCTCCAAACAGCCACCCGATGTAGATGCTATGCAATCGCTAGCGACTTAAAGGTCCATGCGATGTTATAGCATGCGTCGTAATTGCATGCGTTCTGAAGCCTGCCGCGATGTCCTAGTCGCGTTGGTTGGAAGTGCGATGCAATACTTTCGTTGCAACGGCCTTCCCCGACACTGTCCCCAGAGCATTACCTGAACCGCAGGTCCTCATTTCACCGCTCCTCGCGCCTCAGCCACCGGTCCTCATTTCGCTGCTCCGCCGCTCTGCTTCTTACCGCCTGTCCGCCGCCGCTCCTCCCCCGCGCCATGTCCGCCGCTCCTCAGACACCTCTCCTCCCCGTGCTGACGTGAGCACGCACGTCGCGGCCGGCGCTACTTTGGAGGGACTACTTTTTAAAAAAATATAAATATTGTAAATAACGTTTTATTTTGTCATTTATATAGCCTATAACCATCTACGCACCCTGCCGATTTCAACGGTGTATTGGGTGTGTAGATTTGCGCTGTGGTTCCCGAGTTTACCCGCCTCAAAGCCTGAAAGTTCTTACTTTATTATAGTAGTATAGATTATTCTATTCTTGATTAATATGAGACATATTTTTAATATTCTAGGCCTGTCTGTGTTTATATGATTATTGCTTTGTATGAGACATATTCCTATTACTCTATGCCTGTCGTGTTTCCTATATTTACCCTGTAAAGCTCTCTGATAACCGCAAGGGTCTTGTCCGCGCTATATAAAACCTTCCAATAAATAAATAAATAAATACTGTTAGATTTGGGGGTCTCTGGTTGGCACAGGTGGGTACTTGCGACAAACAGTGGCCCTCTCTTCTAGTCAGGGAAAGGGGATTACACACCTAAAATAACCCCTGCTCATCCTCTAGGTTGCGTGGCGCGAGCAGTCAAGGCTTATTTCAGAAGGGTTGTAAGTTAAGCAGTTGTGACCACATACAGTAACCCAGTGACAACACTACAAATGGACACCACACAGGTTTTATATCAAAATAAGTAGACTTTATATAGAGTTACCACAAGACCATAAACGACAAAAATACACACTATGATTACTTTAAGATGGTAGATTTAAGCTTAGTTCAGTTCAGTTCTTAGATGCAACACTCTGCGTCAATGTACCTTAAGTTGCGTTGCGCTTCCCTGACAAGCAATGTCGCAGCGATGGGAAATGCGTCAAATGTCGTGTGCAAAGAAATAAAGACGTGAAGATTTTCCAGATGCGGCACGCTTCTCTGGGATGCGAGAAACTCTCGGTTCAATGCGTGGACTGGAGCGGCGACACCCTTACGATGCAACTGCAACAGCTCCAGCGGTGACGCTCTTCTCCACGATGCGTGAAGCTTCCACTGTTGTGACAACTACAGCGGCGTCATCCAAGATGCGATGGCAGCAGCTCCGACAGCGGTGTGCTTCTCGGGGATGCAAGGTGCTCTTGGTCGATGCGGTGCAATGCGACAGTTCCAGCGGCGACACCCTCCTTCTCTGGAGTTGCGACGGCAGGCACTCCAACCGCGTTGCGAGATTCTTCTCCTGATGCAGTGCAGTGCGACAACCACAGCGGCGACACCCTCCTTCTTCGGAGATGCGACGGCAGCAGCAGCGACGGCGACACACTTCCTGTTCGTTGCGGCATGTTTCTCTCCGATGCGGTGCAGTGCGACAGTTCCAGCGGCGACACCCTCCTTTCTCCAGAGTTGCGATGGCAGGCACAGCGACGGCGACACGCTTCTTCTCATTGAGTCGCGCTTCCAGCTCCTTGCGACACGCAGTTCCTCAGAAGGCCGAAAACAGCAGCAGGCACTTCCAAAAGAACTCTGGGGAGCTGGGGGGTGAAGTCTGTTGTCCCTGAGACTTCAGCAGGAGGCAAGCTCTTTTCCAAGCCATTGGAGATCCTTCACAAGTTGAAAGCAAAGTTACAAAGTTCCTTTCTCCTTCCTTTGGCAATAAGGCAACCACTGCAGGCCAATCCCCCAAGCAGCACTTCAGCTTGGGAATAGTCTCTCCTCAGTTTCTTCAGGTTCCTCTCCTCAGTAAAGGTTTCTTCTTGTAGTCCAAAAGTGATCTAATTTCATGGGATCAGGGTCCCAATATTTATACTCCAAAATCCATTGTTCTCTGAGGGGAGAGGGGCCTTTGCCTATCCAAACCAGTTCTGAAGCACTCTCTTTACCAGACTTCTCCTTTCTTTTCACAGTGCAGGACATGCACATCAGACACCCCACAGGAGGTGGAGCCAGCATTGTGGAAGGCAAGTACAGTCCTGGAGCACTCTGCTGACAGGACTCCTTCTTCTTCTTTTAGTGTGCATGGTAGAGACATCAGCCGCTCCCCAGGGTGCGGAGCCAGCATTGTGGAAGGCAGGCACATCCCTATTCAGTGTTCAGGTGCACTCCCCCCTCCCATCATGATGCAGATCTCTCTATTCACCACTGGGTGACTCAGCCAGTCTCCTGGAATTCCCCAGCCCTGTCACTCACAGAAACCAGATATAGGAATACACAAACTTGCAGAGGCAGGTTTGAATGGTTAGACAAGCCAATACCTACTTTCTAAAAGTGGTATTTGCAAACACAGAATATCAAAATAAACTTTACTAAAAGATGTATTTTATTATTCTGAGTTCAGGCATACTAAACTTAAATTTCTACCATGTTCTCTGAGCCTGTTAGTATTATAAAATGTAACAATTCTAACAGCTCATTCTGGCCTATGGAGAACAGGTATCCTTGCAATAGTGAAAAACGAAAATGGCTGTATTCATTATTAGGACATGCCACATACATCAGGGCTTGCCCTACCTTATACTTACAATGCACCCTGCCGTTGGGCCTACCATAGGGGTGACTGATATGAAGAAAAGGGAAGGTTTAGGGACTGGCAAGTGGGTGCACTTGCCCAGTCAGCATGACAGTACCAGACTGCATGCAGGCTCTGCAATGGCAGACCTTAGACACATTTTACAAGGCTGCTTCTGTGGGTGGCACAACCAGTGCTGCAGGCCCACCAGCAGCATTTGGATTACACACCCTGGCACACTCCGTGCATTAGACTAGGGTCTGACAAGTAAACCAAGATAACCAAACATGGAATCAATAATCCATACATCAATTCATAATAGGGAGCACTTCCACTGTGGCACTGAATAGCAGTGTCACAGTGCCCAAAGCATCTAACACCAGCAAAAACACATGAGGCAACAGCAAAAATGGAAGGGAGGCCCACGCCAATGATGCCAGGTCTAACAAATGCATTTCTCCTTGGTCCACCGCGTATTTCTCATTTGAGTGGAGGGAGATAGCGGAAACAGTTTCCCCTCATTTCTGGGCTGATCGGAGGATACCAGTCTAGCTACTCTCCTCCTCTACATAAACATGCCTGACATGACGCACAACAGACGTGTCACTGGCACGCTAAAGGCAAGCCGTTTGCGCCCAGCCATCGCCAGGTTCCGGGACCCCTGTATGTTTAACATCTGAACTAAGAACCAGGAAGAAACACACTTACACTAACCTGGAACTCCTCGATGTTAGACTAGGCAGTTCAGATAAATGCACTTATCATACAGATGAAACGCATAGGGCTCTCCCGGTTATTGAGGGGCCCTTTGTGTGCAAGTCCTGCCAATTTCAGAGCATGAAGCTGGAACAGAAGCTCACATACCTTATGCCATCTGATCCAGGCAAGAGTCAACACAGCCTCAATGTAGATACCCATTCCCAGACTCCTTCAGGAAACCATATGGGCAAATCTGCTCAAAGTTGGAACGACTTTCTAAGCAATGTAAGATCCCTACCTAAGCATGCAGTAAAAATTTGGGGTCTACTTACCTCCAAGAACCCAGATATTGGATTCCTGACTGAAACCTGGCTTAAACCCAGCGCCCACCCCGCCATAGAAGTGGCACTCCCGGAGGGCTACCGTATTCAAAGGCTGGATAGACAACACAAGGTGGAGGGGGTGGGGGGTTATAGCCATCATTCATAAAGATGTTATCAAAGTCTTCATACTTGAGCAAGGCTGCAATGATCAAATTGAAATCTAAGTCTATAGAATGACTTGCTTCCCCAACATAGCTGGAAAGGTGCCCTAGCATATCAGCCCCCAGGCCCCCTCTCAGATTACTCGCTTCAAATTAATGGAATTGTCTCCCATGTCATCTCTACCAAAGGGTTTTGGCTCTTGGGAAACATTAACGTACATAGTGAGAACACCTCAAATCAGGATGCCTCCGCGCTCCTGGCAGACTTAGCCACTTTAGAACTAGGTAAGATCAACGACGACCCCAGACACTCAGCTGGACGTATGTTAGATCTTATTTTTATCAACTCTCTCAGTATTTTCTGTGAAGCTCTCTGTCCACTTACATGGACTGACCACTCATTAATCGACTTTCAAATCAGGGGCCCCAGTGTACATGACGTCCCCTCCTTGGACCCCCATAGCCTTCGCAGACAGTGGCATAAAATCACTCTTGATCACTTCCAGGATATTTTCCCAGCACCCTGGATCCATTAATCAGATAATGTTGAGGAATGCCTGGCTAGCTATAATTCTACAGTTAAAACAGCCATTGATCATCTGGCTTCTTTGAAACAGTGCCCTAGTTCGGATAGGCGCCCCCAGACAGTGTGGTTTTCCTGTAACCTACAAATGAAAAAAGTCTTTGTAAACATTTGGGAAGGAGCTGGCGCCATTCCCATGATGCACAGTACAAACAGAAATATAAGATCGCTCTGGCTCAAAATAAAAAAAATATAAAAACTGCATGCAGAGCCCATATTGCACTGCAACTTAATCAGGCAGGCAATGCCCTCACTTATACCAAATCCTTAAATCCTGCACAAACCAGAAGGCATGTAACAATGAGCGGCTCCCTCCCAAGCACTTTGTGTTAAAATAGCAATACATTTTACACAGAAAGTTGAGCTGATCTACGATAAAATCAGTCGGGAACCCACAGCATGATTATACATCCTGCTACTCTCCAGCCCCGACTAATGCGCAGATGTTGGAAAACTTCCCTCCTCTCACTGTTGGTGAAGTGGAGTCAATATTGAACACAGTCAAATCAGGCTCCCCTTTGGATATTATACCAGCCAAAACTACCACATCTTTCTCTAAACAGCAATGCCCCCGATTTGCTCTATCCTCAATATTTTGATGAGAGGAGGGCCAACTTCTAGCTGAATGGAAGGCGGCACAAATAATTCCCATTCCGAAGAATATCAAGGCCCCCATGGACGACCTATCCAACTATTGCCCAATTTCTCTCTTACCTCTCCTGAGTAAGATATTGGAAAAACATATTAACAACCATCTATCCTTCCTTGTTGAAGCCACAGGTTGCCTTGATCCATCTCAGTCTGGATTTAGGCCCAGGTACAGATCTTTGGACTGGGTAAGAGTGGTCTGCTTAATTCAGGCACTCTGTTCATCACCACCCCCTTTTCTGAATCAGGTACAGCATTGAGTCAGCTTTGATTGCTGTTACTGACAATATTAGGCAGTCTCTGGACAATGGACAAGCAGTACAACTCATACTGCTTAATCTGTCGGCTGCCTCCGACATGGTTTCTCATCAGATTCTGCCCAGGAGACTTAAATAAATTGGAATCCAAGGACAAGCCTTTCAGTGGATGTAGAGTTTTCTCTCTCTTTGAACTCAGACTATCAATCTAAGCCCCTTCCATTCAAAGGCCATGGGACTGACTAAGGGAGTACCTCAGGGCTCCTGCCTCGGTCCCACTTTATTCAACATTTATGTGGCTCCATTAGGAGGATTACATAGGAAATTGGGTTTCACACCTGGCATAGGATTTACCAAGAGTGAATGACAAAGCTCTTTTTATATTAATATCTGCCACTCCCACCCTCAACGCTTTGCTTAACTAAACTAACCTTGGCACCAACATAAGGGCCTCATTCAAGTTTCATAGATGGTTCATACCTGCATACCTCTTCTGAAAAATAGATCTAATATTAACAAAAATATTAGCATCTAAATACCTTTCACATGGCCATGGGGGAAGCAGGAGCAACTGGGCCCACCTTTGGGATAGAAGCCTTTTATGACTTGCTGTAAATCCTGAACAAATGGGTTAAATACCCCTTCAGTACTTGACTCTCAATACCAGCATATGACCAGCAGTGTAAGGCTTCTGGGGGAGGTGTGTGCTGGGGGAGGGGGGAGTTGAACACAGTCTCACAACTCCAAATACGTTGAGCAGCAGCAAAAAATGATTGTACAGTAAGGAGTGTTTATATATGAACACAAATATGACATACTCAAACAATACACAAGTCCCCTGAGGTCAAAGGGCAAGACTCTGGTGTTCAACAGGCAGGGCCTAGAGTCTAACCTATGGTAATGATTATTCTCCATTCACTATAGGATGCATTCAGGTTAAGCCCAAGCAGCAATTCGAGTCTGAGGAGTCCCACTCTGACTCTTCCAAAGTCAAAAGTGTTCCAGCGCCTCTAGTGCTATGAGGCAGAACAAGTTCTCCGTGGGCTTTCTGGCCCTGCAAAGAGTCTTAGCCACTCCTGCAGGGTTTGCGTTATTTGCATACCCTGGAGCGTTTCACTCTCAGTTTTTGAGGAGGGCTGAGCAACTGCTGATTGTATTTAGCACTTGCATCTCTGAAGAGGCAGAGACTGGGCGTCCGCGGCGTTTCCTCCGGTGCAACAGTATGTGCCTCTTATCCCTCTAAACAGGTGGGGTAGCAATCGCTCATGTTCTAGTCCTCATTTGGGGCTCAGGAATTGCACAGGTCACCACTCTCTACAGATCTGTTGAGGAAGATGCCATGAGGGTCAATAGTTGGGTCTGAATTGTAGTAGAAAAACTGGTGCCTATGTCTCTGCATACACCTTGCAGAACTAAGCCTTTTGGGCCCTGGTTTATGGATAGCCTTGGGGGGGAGGGCGTTGGGGGGTGAGACGAAATGTTGTAAAAATATGGAGACACTCTGAGGAAAAGACTATAATGATGAGTACAAAGTCGTATATAAGGCAGCATCAAGGAAATATCACTCCTCTGCCAAAAGAGCGAGGAATCTCAACTTTGAAGAAAAGATTGAGGCAGTGGATAATAAATCCAAGGAAATCTTCAAATTGGTGAAACGCTTCATGTCACTTATGGCATGCGCCAGAAGCCTACAACCATAACCATTAAAGTGTAAACAACTTTCCTCCTTCTTTCAAAGTAAAATCTCTAATATTCAAGCCAGGTTTAGCACCAGTTTGCTAAATGATGGGGGGGTCTGTGGTCACAGTAGATAAGATCGTGGCGCGCTCACTATTGTCATTTGACCCTATCACTTTGGATGACAATCTAGAAGCTATTCGATGTCTAAAATCGGGATCGCCTGCGGGGCCTGTCCTCCTGTCCTCTTATTTTTGGGGGCACAGGCAATCAACCCTTAAGTTAATAAAGTGCTTAATGACTCACTGTCTACGGTGGTAATGCTACAAACCTGGACACAGGTTAAGATTTTTCCCCTGTTAAAAAATCCTTCAGCGGACCCTAAAGTACAGTCCAACTACAGGCCGATATCTCTGCTCTGTGCTCTGTCTAAGCTGCTGGAGAAATGTGTTAACCAGCAACTTTCTTGGCACTTTAAGGCTAATGACCTCTTGCATTTGAGTCAATCAGGCTACAGACCTAATTTTATTACTGAGATCACAGTGCTCTAGGTAACGATATCAGAGATATCATTAATGCAGGGGGAAGGCAGTGCTGGTATTGTTAGATCTGTCAGCAGCCTTTGATACGGTCCCCCACTCCTGGCTCCTAGCATGCCTCCAGTCAATTAGACTTGAGGCTCAGGCTTTGAATTGGCTGGCCTCTTTCTTAGATGGCAGAAGACAGGAGGTTTGGACTCCACCTTTCTCGTCTGGGTCTACAGAGTTAACAGTGGGGGTTCCTCAGGGCTCTGCCCTGAGCTCCACTCTGTTTATTATTTATCTCATGCCGCTAGCACATCTGGCAGAAGCTTTTGGGACAAAGATAATTTCATAAGCAGACGACACATAGCTACTCCTTTCCTTTAAAAAAGGAGAAGAGATTGCAGTAGATCTTAACAAATCCTGCCTAGCTGCTGTATTTCATTGGATGGCCCTCAACCAATTGAAATGTAACACAGATAAAACTGAAGTTTTGTTCTTCGGCCACAATCTTGGCAGATCTCCTGGCTGGATGGGGCTATGCCTCTGGGCCATGGGTCAGGAGCTGTCAAGAACCTGGGGGTCAAGTTTGACAACCTCCTGTTCTTCCAGCAACAAGTGAACTCTGTGGTGGGATCCTGTTTGGCCTTATTCAAATACTGAAAACATTTCTTCACTTCCTCTCTTTCTCAGTCCGTAAAACAGTATAGTGTGAGAAATTGGCCTGGCATATTCTGTCCACTGGTTATAGTGGGCATCTTGCACCAGTCCAAATAACCCTTATTGAGGATAGGTTTAAAACAACCTTTATTGAAAGCTATCCTAGTGGTAGCTATGGAGAGCAGCCTTCAGGCTAAGTCTTGGAGGAGTGTAAAGCAGCTTGGTTTATTTTAACCTCTTGAATGTCTAAATGAAAGGAGAACCACACAAGGTATATATATAAAATATATGTATTTATTTCTAAACACTCTCTACTAATCTCTTTATGATATTACAGAGCAAAGTACACAATTAAAATACAATAGGACTTCAGTAAATAGCACAATATACAATATACAAAAGCCATATATTAAGAAAGTGGTATAACAACCACGACTTGACTAGACACAAGGCCTATAGCCTGTAGAATCGCTGAGACCACAAGGAACCACCCTAGGTAGTGACACAGGGGACCCAAGGGGGACGCGTGCAGTGTGAGAACACAGCCGCAAGACGCAGTTAGCTTCTATGGGGAAAGTCGCAGTTGGAATTTTAAAGATAATGGACACTTAGCAGAAGACTTTGAGCCCCCCACTTTAGACTTAAGGGGTTCTAGGGCCAACACCCACAGGACCACCGGAGTACTCGAGTTACCTCACCCAGGGAAGCCAGGTGCATAGATGTCAAATGGTGTCGGGAATCGTCGTTGATTTCAATGGCGATCTGCTGCAAAGTGCTGCTGCCGTGGAGGAGAAAAGTGTCCGGTGTGATCGAAGCCTGGATCGAAGATTTGAGGAACCTGAAAGCAGATGGGACAGAGTCTGGGTCACTTGCCAGTGACCAGGGGCACGATAGACAAATTTCACCAATGTCGGGTGATTCGGGTGCGAAGAGGTGAAGCTTGACTCTAAAGCCACGAGGACCAGGAGTTGTTGATGATGACCAGGAGCGGGATTTGAGCTGTCCCACAATGGATGTTGAGTGCTGCGGCGTCGGTGCTTGGATTGAACACAACAAGCCTTGGCAACAGCAACCCACACAGAAAGAGAAAAGATTCTTCGGTGTGGACCAGCAAGGTCCAGGGGACTTCCCAAGTGGTGGAGAGTCAGGGCATTTCTGGAACAACCAGGGAAGTACAAGGAAAGTCAAAGTTGCCTTCCCAGGGACCCACCAGGCGATGGACCAGGGATTGCGAAGGTACATCAAGCAAAAACACAAAGGGCCGGCTCACGGAACACTTGTGGAGTATAGGCCAGCAACCTTCAGTGGAAAAGGTACTTGGGTCTGGGCTACAAGTAACCCAATGCACAGCCTCAAGGATTGTCGAGAAACTAGTGCACTTGCAAATGTGAACAGTGTCCAGGGGTTCCGGTTCCATGGTACCCACAAGGAATACAGGTCTCAGCTTTGCTGGGGACTGAGATCAACGTCTGGGAAGTGTGGAAACCCACCTCCTGTGTTGCAAATACTTCAGAGTCCGGCGGGAGCTTCGGAGATGCAAACCGGTCAGATGCGTCTTTGGTGCCTGCCACGCAGGGAAGTAACTCCTTTACTCCAAGGGAGATCCTTCTGTCATCTAGCGCCTTGTAGATCGTCGAAGTTTCAGGATTCAGTATCAGAGTTTCGTCCAGGTGTAATCTAAAGTCCTGTTGCCAGGAGTTCCTATCTTATACCCAAGGGAGGGGTGGGACAAACTCTGGGGACCCACCTATGGAAGGGTTTGGAAAGAGGGGTGGCTACACCCATTTCCTTTGTCCATTTTCACGCCAGAGCAGGGGCTGGTGGCTATGCACAGGGACACCAAATGTGCCCCCACTGCTGACTTCAAAGAACTCTTGGAGCGCACCCACCCAGGCCCAATACACTAAAGCCTGTCTGGGAGGTGGTGTCACCTCCCTGTGACAGGAAACCCATTGTCCAGGCCTTTCCTGCCAGAGTTTCGTCCAGCGGTAGGAGGCCAGACTCGTGTCTGTGGCATCCATTTTGTGATGCCAGGGTTCTTTTAAACTGGTACCGGGTGTAACGGTGTGCACATGTCTCTTCCTCTAGAAGGGTGTAATCATACTCCCGCCGCCAGGACTGGTGGGGGAGTAGGATTCTAAAGTGTTTGACACCAAACACAACATCTTTCCTTGCATCCATTCCAAACTTAGCATTTACCACGAGGTTATAATGCACTGAAGAGTATATGGTCTGGCTGCATCACAGAACAACCCCGGAGAATGGATTTCAAAGGCTGCAGAGGGGCCCTGCTCATGGATGGGCAACCTCTCACACAAAATCCAGCATCCTGCCTTTAGGATTGATAAGGCCTGCCATAGGGGTGACTGATAGGTTTATATGTGTAGTGATTTAAGGTAGATATAGGGAACCTATATCTAAGTAAGGGGTGCATACACCACCTTACACAGGCTGCTGCAGCAGACCTTTGGTGTCATTTTGGAAGGCTGCAGAGGTGTGGCATAATACATGCTGCAGTCCCTGGTAGGCCTCTGGGGTTCCTATGCCCTGGGTACATGGTGTACCATATACTAGGGACTTATAAGGGTACCCCAGTAACCAAACTGCAGTTTACCTAAAGTAAATGGAATCATTTTAGAGAGGAAGCAGCTAGGCTGGGCTCCTGGATAGCAGGGCCCCAGTCAGACTAAAGTTGAAAAATAGTGAAACATCAGCAAAACGTGGGGGTAACTATAAGAAGCAGATCCTACTCTTCTACATTTAGGCGCTCATCGCATCCAGGTGGGACTTTGCAAATGCCCTGTACTTGGGTCTGTCTGACTACCTGATTAACAGATTCCAGGTGGTTCAGAACGCAGCAGCCTGCCTACTCCTTAACCTCCAGTTGAGAACGCTTGTGTCCCCTTACCTCCATTATCTTGACTGGCTCCCAATGATGAAGCACATTCTAATCAAAGCTCTGGTTCTCACTCACAAAGTGCTTCATCAAACCGAGCCCGGCTATGTGGTCTCCAGAATTAGACCCTGCTTTCCCACCATGACATCTGCTTTCCTCAAACAGGGCTCTAATGAGAGTTCCTTTTGAAGCACCTCCATCCTGGCATTCCTCCAGAAGGTAGTCTGGGTGAGCAGGAGCAACTCTGAGTCTGCCCCATTAGCCCCAAAATGCAGGCTATGGGAGTGACTTGCGGTTCACTCCTGAATATCAGCTACAATGATATGTGCATTCAAAAATTACGTGAGGGCCCCAGACCTTCTCTCTATGATTTTCTTACCAGACCCATTTCCTTCCTGAGATGTGCACAGGCCCCTTTCCAGTGACCTCTCCCTGAATCAAGGAGCATCATTTAAAATGTGTATTGAAGAGCCTGGCTCTCCTTCCTCCAGTATGTGTCCCACTCATCTCTCAGGAATGCAGCAATTGACAAATCTGCCTGGGGGATTCCTCTACCTTTCCATGCTCCTCCAGTTAGCCTTAGGTCTCCCAAAAAGGAACACCACATTTTAAATGTTTTGTACCATTCATAGACACACATATATACAGCACACACATGGTACCACAGACGTTTTGCATAGCACTACATACTTACTTGATGTAGGCCAAGGCTGAGTTAAGCACACAGCAGTGGAACTTTACATGAGGGAAGACAGTAGGTTCCACTCCAGTGACAGAGGTAACGTAAACACTAACCTTCCTTCCTTCGGGCCAAGTATGTTGATGTATATTCGGTACATAGTGACATCTATAGATGATTTTAATGCTATTTCCTTGGTGCTCGCATGGGAGGCAAAATTGTTCGCCATTAGTAAAATATCCTGCCATTGGTCTAGGTACAGGACCAGGACCAATGGCAGGATATTTAGGGAGGACATAATGGCTGGACCTGGTCCAAGGCCCGCTGGAACGCAAACTTTTGGCCTTCTTGTCTAGTGTTCAATATAGTGTACATTTTAGATGTAGCATACCCATCTACTACATAAGCTAGTAGATATTTTTCAAAAGTGGTCAGGGCTCTGGTGGCCACCTGTTTGATTATATGAAAAAGTAACCAATGGTATAGTTGACGGTAGTGAAAGGGTTCTGTCTCAGGAAGTGCAAATTCCTCCTTCAGGTGGTCAAAGGACTTACTAGTGCCATGGGTAAACACATCTCTTTGTGCCTTACATCCCCCTAAACTCCATTCTCGGTAGGAAGTCTATGTTGCCACAAAGTGGGTCGAATGGCAACGGGAACGCAATCAGCCCTCATTGAACAGTCACCCTATCCCAGAAGTCCACGTGACCCTAGCGACTGGGGATTTGTAAAGTGCGCTAGTGCGTTGTACTTTACACAGAGCGGATTGCAAAACAGGTAGAGGTGGGGGCTTAGCGACAGTCTTTAAAGATCAGTTTTGCTGCTGGTCATCAACTGAGGAGCTACCTGACTGTGAAAGTCTGAGCTTTGTACTAGAAATTTCATCTACAGTCACTTTCTCTGGCCTGCTGATCTATCTGCCACCAGGACCGGTGGGTCAATTTCTTAACAGTCTTCCTACCTTAGTTGCCGAATTAGCATTATCTCCAGCGAATTTTACAGTTCTTGGAGACCTTAATATACACCTAGATGACCCCCCCGATAATCATGCAATGGATCTTTTGTCCAACTTGTCAGCTCTCCAAATTGTACAGAAGGGCTTTGCACCGACACACAGCAAGGGTCACCTCCTTGATGCAGTGCTCAGCAATGACCCAAAACTCTATGTGGGCACTCCTATCTCCCTCCCGTGGACAGACCATCTACTCGTTCCTATGGAATGGTAAACCATCGCTCCCCCCACTGTGCAGAACGCTGCCCCACTGCTAGAAAGGAAATGGTATAATCTTTCTGCCAGTCAGTGGTCCTCCTCACTAACTGCCACCATTCCGCTGTCTGCCTCGGACCCGGGAGAGGCCAATAGTAATTTTGACGCTTGGATACAGACCTCATTAGATTTATTAATCCCTAAGAAAATATCATATAAAAAAACAAACTAAACTCGTCACCTTGGTATACGCATAAACTAAGGGAATTTAAACAATTGTGTAGAAAACTAGAAAAGAGTTGGAGGCAGGCCCCAGATGCTGGCAGTAGAAACACCTATAGAGACGCAATTAGGAATTATAAACCCCAAATTAAAATTAAGCAAGCTGAATTTTATGAGGGCAGGATCAGCGCGGCGGCAAATTCACCACGGGAGATCTTTCGGATTGCCAAATCTCTAATCAGTGTTCCTCCTAAACTCCCTAACCCTAATGAGGCCCAAGCTCGATGTGATCAGCAGGCTGAATATTTCCATCAAAAAGTTCAGCTTATCTCTCATTCTTTTATTCCCTTTCAGGTCCTGAGAGCAGTCCTATCAATCCACAGTACTCTTTATATGAGTTCCCTCTGCTTGATGAAACACTTCTGTCCACAATAATGGCCAGAATAACATCTGGCTCCCCCATCGATCCAGCCTCTCCGCGTCACCTTATGCTAGTTGGGGATGTAATTCGGCCAGTCATCCTGAAGGTTCTAAACGCTTTCATTACTTCAGGAAAGGTGACAGTCGCTTGGAAATGCGCCCAAATTAGAGCTCTACTAAAGAAACCCAATCTGGATCCTTCCATCATGGCCAATTATCGCCCCATCTCTCTCCTCCCCTGGTTGGGCAAGCTGGTTGAGAAGCATATTAGCACCACTTTGGTCCACCATCTGGAATCTAACAATCTTCTCCATGATTCCCAGGCAGGCTTCCATCCTAAGCTGGGGATGGAAGCAGCCCTCCTGGCAGTGACAGAGGGCGCTCGGAGGTACCTGGATCAAGGCGGCACAGCAGCAATTATTCTGCTGGACCTTAGTGCCGCCTTCGACACTGTAGACCACAACATCTTGCTCTCCCGATTAAAACATCTAGGGGTGATAGGCTCGGCTCTTGTCTGGCTTCAATCTTTTTTGGAAAATCGTTTTTGTCAGGTCTCAGAGCGTGCTACTCTATCCAAACAATGGCCCCTTAGCTGTGGGGTTCCGCAGGGATCTTCCCTGAGCCCCACGCTATTTAATATCTATATGGAGCCATTAGCTGGGATAGTGCTCCCTTTCGGCATCGAAATTGTCACCTATGCCGATGATACCCAACTGGTGGTTGGTCTTAACCACCCAGACGGATCATCTAGCATTTTGGGCAGGTGCCTAGAAGCGGTAGCCAACTGGATGGCTCTCTCCCATCTTAAGTTAAATGGGTACAAGTCAGAACTGATGTTCTTGGGTATGTCCCCTTCTCCCAGAGCAGCGTTGATATGGCCTACCTGTCTCGGCGCTATGCCGATGCCAAAAGAGCAGATTAAGAGCCTGGGAGTGTGGCTGGATAGCACTGTATGCTTCAACCATCAAGCCACTAAGCTTTCCGCCACTTGTTTCGGCCCGATGAGATTACTGAGAACATTTCTACCCCTTCTCCCTGTTCAGGCTCGTAGGATCATGGTGCAGGCTCTCATCCTGTCCCGCCTAGATTTCGGGAATGCTGTGTATCTGGGAGCACCACTGGCCACTATCAACAAATTACAGGTGACCCAGAACTGCACAGCCCGTCTTCTACTGGAGCTTCCGGGGAGGCAGTCGGCTTCATCTTCCTTGAAGAAGCTACACTGGCTGCCAATTCAGGCCAGAATTCAGTTTAAGGCGATGTGTATTGCGCACAGAGCCATGTGGAAATCAGGTCCTGCTATGATTTGTTCTTTAGTGACCCCCTACCAGCCCTCTAGAAGCTTTCGCTCCAGTACAGCCGTCCTTGCAGCTACACGCAAAGTACAGTGAGCCAGATGGGGGGGAAGCTCCTTTTCACAGAATGCTGGCGCTTTTTGGAACTCTCTGCCATTCACTCTGTGCAGTGAATCCAACTAATTAATTTTTCGTAGACTCCTGAAAGCTTTTCTCTTTCACTAATCTGTATACTTCTGGTCTCATTTTCTTGCCTGTCTGGTCCCAGCGCCACAAGGCCTCAGGGTAGAAGTGCGCTATATAAATTGAATTTTCATTTAATTTCATTCATTTCATTTCAAGGTACTTCCCAGAGGGGTCACGCAACCACTGTATGATCTATCTTACACTATCCTTATTCAGTCTCCCAACGGGTTCAATGGATCAGGAACCACAGATGTGACGCAGATGTTACTTCTAACCCACCTTGTCATGGTCATAGTACGCACTAAGCAGTGGTGTAACAAAACTTGAGCCCCGCCCTGCAAAGTACACAGAGGGGGCCCCATCCCTAGCCCTTTTGCTGAGGGGGTCCCCTGGAGCTTGTGGTAGGCATGGGCGGAAAATCCGTTCCGCTCGCGGATTTTGCGGATTTTCGGGAAATCCGCAATCCGCGAGATTTGCGAATTTCCTGCAAAATCCGCAAATCCGCGAGCAGCGGATTTTGCTCGCACTGCTCGCACTGTTCGCGTGAGTTCGCGCCCCGCGAATAAGTGCGAAATTGCAGAAATACGATCTAAGCAAAACTGAAAGTAACTACTTACCAGGTTCAAAAGTTCAGGCACATCATTAGTAGCCATTTCCTGTAGTGCTTCCTGAGGGGCCCCTCCAGAGTTCAGTTGCCAGTTGAAACTATTATGTGACCCTGCTCTGAACCTCAGAATAGTTACACATATGCCACAAAGGTCATGAATTACAGCTAAGGGAGACAAGCAGGAGCCAGGCTGGAAGTTAAAATCCATTAATCAGCCCCTAATTCATTATTGTCAGTTGGGGCAGGGCAGGTGTTGTAACTAATTTTGCAACAATGAAAGCACTTAGCAAGTGCAAAAGATCACTAATCAGGGCGCACTAAGGAAGCAGGTGCCAGCTAAAAAAATATTCTGTGACACATTAATCAGCCCCAAATTAATTCAGGTCACTTGAGGCAGGGAAGGTGTGCTTTGCTTTGCCGAAAATAATGTACACTGGACAACCAGAGGGTGTGGTGATGAAACAGAGGGTGGCATGGGTGGGCCAGAGGGTGGCATGAGTAGTCAGAGAGTGGCAGTGGTGACAGAGAGTGGCAGTGATGAAGAAGAGTGTCCCAAACAGGTTGGACACGTAGAAACAACAAGTTCGCAAAACTTGCGACCCGACAGGTAAGTTCGCAAATTGCGAAATTGTAAAAACCCTCGCGAACTGGCAGAAACACGGGCGAACACAAAAAAAAAAAAAATCCGCAAATTCGCGGGAATTCGCGGATTTTGCGGATTGCGAATCCGCAAATCCGCAAAATTCGCGAACGCGAGATCCGCAAAATTCGCTCATGCTTAGCTTGTGGACCCACCACACCGTGGGGGCTGAAGAGGCTTATGTTACGCCACTGACACTAAGACCTCGCTATCCTTTTTGTCTTATCCGGCCAGATATATGAGTAGCACAAAGATTGCAAGTCATGTATATAGTATGTTTGGAATAGGAAGTACTGGTGTTTACCTAGGAGTGAGAGTTCCTTATGTTATGTTAACTAATTTTATAAAGCGCACAGCTGCCTCAGCAAAGAGGCGTCCCGGCGCTAGCAGTGGAGAGACAGAAACTAAAAAACTTGATGGAAAGCAAAGAAGAGAGTGGGCAAAAAGAAGCAAGATTAGATCGCAGGAAAAAGAAAGGTCTTGACGGCTTTACGCTCACCCCTACTAAGGTTGGCCTGTATCCCTCCCTTTAGCCTGTGTAAATTAAGGACTTCTGTTATAAGCAGGGTGGCTGCTATGGGAAGACCCAGATAGCTGCTATTAGTCATTGCTCATTGAGGGATGTCTTCATCTGTAACTTTACTATGGTAGATCTGGGGGTCAAGATGTTAAGGATTTCTGATTTGGTGAGATTTATTTTAAACCCTGAAACCTTTAGATCAGTGTTTGTCTCAGCCAAAATCTGAGGTAGAGAGTGCAGTGGGTCTGTCATGGACAGTAGAATATCATCTGCAAACATGGTCATTTTTATTTCTTGTTTGCCGAACTTGATCCCCTTGATCCGACGATTGCCCCTGTTGCATTGGGCCAGTAGTTCCAGAGTCAAGGCAAAGAGGAGCAGCGACAGTGGGAACCCCTGCCTCGTACCTCTACATATGTTCACCCATGGAGAATACAGCCATTGATCCTAGCTCCGGGGCTCTGGTAATCTGCCAGGAACCAGCTCAGAAAGTTATCACCAATATCCACTCCCTGCAGAGTTTAAATTAGCTAATTTACTGGTACGCCTTATGTACAGGGGGAGAAGTACAGTGGGGCACGGGATGGGTGTAATTGGGAAATAACTGTGAGGTAACTGTAGGTTTTTATAGGTTGGGAAATACCTGTGAGGTAACTGTAGGTTTTTATAGGTTATCCCTGTGTTCGTCTCAGTCTGGGCAAGGTCGTCCCAGTTAGATAAGGGGCGTAGACTTGTGGATCCAGGGGTTCTTTTGTTGCATACGTTTGGGAGTAGGAGTTGCGGAAGCATTGAGCATTATCTACGTCTCACATATTGATCCGCTTATTGGGGCCTCTAACCACTGAAATAATACTCATGGCCTGGCATGGCATGCTCTAAGTAGATTTGTTAGTAATTTGCCCGACTAGTTGTCTAAGTCATAATGCTTGTTTTCTAGCTTAGCCAAGAGATATGCTGCCCTGTACATTTCCAAGGTTTTAATTTGTCCACTGGTCATGAGTATTTTCCCTCAAACATTTTGGAAATTAGTCTGGTTAAGTTTTTTTTTTAGGTGTTAGGAGCTCTATTTAAGTCTTTCGTGCATAGTTTTCCGCATCTGCAAACGGGCTGCCTCTGCTATAAAGGTTTCTTGAAGGACTGCTTTCAAAGCATCTCAGAGGATGGCGGCGTTTGTGTCCCAAGTATCATAATGGTCAGTATAGTCTTTGATACTATACTTAATATTGGTTACTGTCACTGGGTCTCCTAAAAGATGGTCTTGCAGTTGCCACATCCTCCTGTCTCCCTGGGATCAAGGGCGCGTGTGAACCGAAGTGCATGAAACTGGGCCATGGTCAGGGAGTGTGATGAAGGGCTGTATGGCATCTGTAAGTTCTGGGGTAGTCGTATGTCTAGAAACATGGGGGTAGATTTATGAGGAAGTGCCGCAGCACAGCAACGCAAGCCCTTTGGCTGCGCCACACTGACACACTTTCAGAGCACAGGAAGATCACATATTTACAATGATATGTCGCATTCCTGTACTTTCCCCTGCGCTGGCGCACAAACTACTGCCATGCGTAGGCACCCTTGCATCATGGTCCAAGGATGCCTGCATCTTGGGGAGATTGTTTTTGTGCAGGAAGGAGTACCTTCCTGCACAAAAACAATCACTACAGGCATTTTCCTCTTTCAATGCGTGCTGTAGAATGCAGTACGCATTGAAAGAGGAAACAAACGAGGAGAAATAAAAACATTTATCCTCGTTGTGGCTCGCTACGGAAGCGTAGCATTCAGACGCATTTCCAGGGGGTGTCCTGTTCTAAAGACACCCCCGCGCCGCACGGCCACCAGCTGTTGCGTGTGCAACTCGCCCCGCTGCTGCCCGCAGCCTCGCTGAGCCTGCCTCGGCCCCGCCGTATCTTCGTGTTGTGCTAATTTTCTTTTTGTCTCCTTTGTCTCTTTTTTGTTTCCCTGCAGCTTGCTAATCTATATTTTATTTCCCTTTCACTGTTATTGATTATTTTTCATTGCCTGTACTGTTTACTGTGTCTCGGTCACTGTGCCCCCTGCCCGCCTCGCTCCCCGCTTCGCGCGGCGTGCTAGTGGCCACGCCCCCCTTTTCCTTCTGTGCCCCCCCCCCCCGCTCCCGCCTCCCAGCTGCTCCTCCCTCCCTCCCTCCCTCCCTCCCTCCCTCCCACTTGGCCATAAATGGCGACCGAGCGGCGCAGGTGAGTGTGACCTGTTCTCAGGACACCCCCGCGCCGCACGGCCACCAGCTGTTGCGTGTGCAACTCGTCCCGCTGCTGCCCGCAGCCTCGCTGAGCCTGCCTCGGCCCCGCCGTATCTTCGTATTGTGCTAATTTTCTTTTTGTCTCCTTTGTCTCTTTTTTGTTTCCCTGCAGCTTGCTAATCTATATTTTATTTCCCATTCACTGTTATTGATTATTTTTCATTGCCTGTACTGTTTACTGTGTCTCTGTCACTGTGCCCCCTGCCCGCCCCGCTTCCCGCCGCCGTGCTAGCAGCCACGCCCACTTTTCCTTCTGTGCCCTCCCCGCTCCCGCCTCCCAGCTGCTCCTCCCTCCCTCCCACTTCGCCATAAAAGGCGACCGCGTGGACGCGCAGCGGGCGTGCCGAATGTGCGCCGAAGGCGCACCAAAGGTAAGCCCGTCTGCGCCTGGACCGCGCCCAGCACCAGGACCCCTGGCCCCCACCGACGCAAGACGACCCGACAGACCTACGACACCGCCGCCCTCAACGCACTCAATGCCGGCCGGAACCCCGCCTGCTGCCGGGCCGCCCCGAAACGCTTCCACGGACCCTTCACCTGCACTACCTGCAAGTTCACCTGCCCCGCCAAGCCTAACCCCAGCAGCGACCTCAAGTGCATCCTGCTCAACACCTGCTCCGTCCACAGACACGCCGTCGAATTCTGGAACCTGCTCGACACAACATCACCAGACGTCGCGTTCCTCACTGAAACTTGGATGAACGCCTCCAAGATCATCAGGAGGGACCGCGTCAACCAGACCGGAGGAGGCATCGCCATCGTCCACAAGAACACCATCCGCATCACGACCGACGCCGATGACACCTACACCGCCGCTGAACACCTCCACTTCCAGATTCACACCGACCCAAAGACGACCCTCAGAGGCACCCTCATCTACAGACCACCGGGACCACGCACACAAATCAGCGAAGACATCACGGACTTCATCAGCCCACACGCCCTCCCCTCCGCCGACTACATCCTCCTAGGGGACCTCAACTTCCACCTGGAGAACAACAAGGACCGCAACACCGTCACCCTGCTGGACAACCTCGCCAACCTCGGACTCAAGCAACTGGTCAACACCCCCACCCACTACGCCGGCCACACGCTTGACCCCGTCTTCTCATCCAGCAAGCGCATCACCTTCAGCCACTCCAACGAACTTCACTGGACCGACCACAGCTGAGTCCACTTCAGCTTCAGAAAAACCACCACGCACCACCACCCACAACAGGTTCCCCACAGAAGCTGGAGCAAGATCACCGCCGACCAGCTCACCGCCTCCCTCAGCCAGAACCCACCTGCCAGCACACCGGACCCCAACGAAGCAGCCCGCAACTTCACACAATGGCTGACCGCCTGCGCCGACGACCTCGCACCACTAAAGAACCCTCCCTGCAAACCGAGAAGCAATAAGGCCCCCTGGTTCACCAACGAACTCAAGGACTCCAAGAAGACCTGCCCCACCCTCGAGAAAGCCTGGCTCCACGACCGGACCACTGACAACATGACCGCCCTCAAACGCGCGACCCGCAAGCACCACCAGCTCATCCGCACCACCAAGAAGAAATCACTGAAGGACCGACTGGACAACAATGCCCACAACAGCAAGGAACTCTTCAGCATCGTCAAGGAGTTCTCCAACCCCAGCACCGGCAACAACGACATCACCCCCTCACAAGATCTCTGCGACTCCCTCGCCTCGTTCTTCCACCGCAAGATTGCCGACATCCACAACAGCTTCGGCACACCATCCTCGCAACCAACCGTCGAACCAACGCACCCCACTGCCAACCTCCGCACCTGGACCGCAGTGACCACCGAAGACACAGCCCGCACGATGAACACCATCCACTCCAGATCTCCGACTGACCCCTGCCCCCACCACGTCTTTAACAAGGCCGACTCCACCATCGCACCCCAACTCCGAGACTTCATCAACACCTCCTTCGACACCGCCACCTTCCCGGAGAACTGGAAGCATGCCAAGCTCAGCGCCCTACTGAAGAAACCAACAGCGGACCCCACCGACCTCAAGAACTTCCGCCCCATCTCGCTCCTCCCGTTTCCTGCCAAAGTCATCGAGAAGATCGCCAACAGACAGCTTGCCGCCTTCTTCGAGACGAATGGATCCCTCGACCCCTCGCAGTCCGGTTTCAGAGCCAACCACAGCACCGAGACCGCCCTCATCGCAGCCACCGACGACATCCGAGCCCTTCTCGACAACGGGGAAACAGCGGCACTCATCCTCCTGGACCTCTCCGCTGCGTTCGACACTGTCTGCCACCGCACCCTAGTCCAACGCCTCAGCAACACCGGCATCCAAGAGAAGGCATTGAAGTGGATCATCTCGTTCCTCGCTTGAAGAACACAGAGAGTCCGCCTCCCCCCGTTTCGTTCCGAGGCCACCAAAGTCATCTGCGGCGTCCCGCAAGGATCATCACTCAGACCCACCCTCTTCAACGTCTACATGAGACCTCTCGCAGCCATCGCACGCCAACACAACCACAACATCATCTCCTACGCCGACGACACCCAGCTGATCCTCTCCCTCACCAGAGACCCCGACACCGCCAGAACCAGCCTCCACGAAGGGATGAAAGACGTCACCGAGTGGATGAAGAACAGCCGCTTGAAACTGAACTCAGACAAGACAGAAGTCCTCATTCTTGGGCCATCACCCACCGCCTGGGACGACTCCTGGTGGCCCCCAGCCCTGGGCACCGCACCCAAGCCGACAAACCACGGACGCAACCTGGGCTTCATCCTGGACTCCTCCCTCTCGATGACCAGACAAGTCAACGCCGTCTCCTCTTCATGCTTTCACACCCTCCGCATGCTCCGCAAGATCTTCCAATGGATCCCGATCGAAACCAGGAAGACGGTCACCCAGGCCCTCGTCACCAGCCGGCTGGACTTCGGAAACACCCTCTACGCCGGAACCACAGCCAAGCTGCAGAAAAGACTACAACGCATCCAGAACGCCTCCGCCCGACTCATCCTAGACATCCCTCAACGCAGCCACATCTCCGGCCACCTGAGGAACCTGCACTGGCTCCCCGTTAACAAGAGGATCACGTTCAGGCTCCTCACCCACGCACACAAGTCTCTCCACAACCTGGGCCCCAAGTACCTCAACGACCGCCTGACCTTCCACACGCCCACCCGCCAACTACGATCCACTAGCCTCGCCCTCGCCGCCGTACCACGCATCCGAAGAGCCACCGCCGGAGGCAGACCCTTCTCCTACCTGGTGGCCAAGACATGGAACTCCCTCCCCATCCACCTTCGGCTGACACAGGACCACCTCGCCTTCAGGAGACAACTCAAGACCTGGCTGTTCGAGCAGTAGCGGCCCCCCTCCCCCAAGCGCCTTGAGACCCTTCCGGGTGAGTAGCGCGCTATTCAAGTGTTATGATTGATTGATTGATTGATTTACAATTCCTCGTAAATCTAGAAATGTGTCTTGTTCCATGAGTGTTGGGTGGGAACAACCACAGCAACACCCATGGAACGCCCCTTTCATGCAAAGTGCTGCGTGTAAAGGGCCATATTTACAAGGACAGGAAAAGCCAGGCAGGACGGCTTTTGCTGTCCTTGTAAATATGCAGTAATATGCGCCACCAGTATGTCACAAAAAGTGACGTGTTGGTGGCGCAGGGGGCTTGTAAATCTGCCCCATGTAGTCCAATGTAGCACATTAATAAACAAATAAACTGGGCAAATAATGGGGATAATCTGTCCGGTTTTAAAGGTGCACCTCAAGATGCTAGCTGCCCACTATCAGCTCAAAATTATTCTTCAAATGCAGGTTCTTTGAATACCAAATCTCAGATTTCTTTTTCATTTTTTTTTTTGTAAAAAGATTTTTTTTGTTTTCAACTTCCCTCAGAACCTTTCAGATGATAGTTATATACAAAGCCATTATACAGATGGCCCATCAAATATTTTTATTTCAATCAAGGTTACTCAATAAACCCCCCACCCTCCAACAATCCTAACACCCCCTCCCCTCTACCCCCACCCCCTGTCAGTGTGCCCATCCTAATTAGCCCCTGGTTGGAGCCACCCAACTGTCTTGTCTTCCAGCCAAACAAACAACACAATACTTCCTAGAAAAGAATTGGGGCCAGAAAAAAAAGGAAACTCCGTTGGTAAGAAATATGTTCCCTGGTGTCACCACTATAGTTGACTAGTGTCACTAAACCCGGAATATGCAAGGTGGCTCCCTCATACTACAACTTGGTATGTCATCTCATGCCTTTCTTCCTGTTGGTTCGCCAATGCTGCCCTCTCAACCTGATCCAGATCCACATCCTCCTCCCCTTCTTCAGCATCCATAGCAGGAGTTTGGAGATCCGGCACCAAAGCCACCCATGCCCTTGCCACCTCTAGTGCCTTATCATTAGCAGATATTATATCAAAAGCAGGTTGCCAGCAAGGGATTTGTTTTACAATATCCTAGACAGCATTAGGGATCTCTATTAAAAAGAATTTTAGATCCTAACTGTGAACATCAATTGCTGTTTTATATTTAAACGTCCAATTACTTAGGATAGAGCAAAAATCTCTGTGAGAGGCTACTACACTATCCAAATAAATAAATAGAAGCAACACAAGAAGATTATGCATCAAAATTATTATTATTTGAAACAGTTATAAGGGTTCTTCATCAGTTGTTAGAATCAAACACACTAAATCCTAATGTACAAGGAATACATTAATTGGTCCAACAGTACAATAGAATGCGTCAAAACTGTTACATAAGGCACAATGACTACTCCTGGATTTGAGGTAAGTCACTGAGCGCAAGATGTCAGTAGTGGCAGAAGTGGACGTGGAAGTCGACGTTTTGGTCTTAGCAAGATAAATCACAAGACCATCATCAGGACAAATTGATAAATATGTGCCGATGACCCCTGAAAGACTTTATTGGGGTTTCAGTATCGAATTATTTGGTCTTAAAATCACCATTATATTCATGGAAGATCCCAGGGGTATTAGTTTGTCCGTTCGTAAAAGTCGAATAAGACGTGCTTCACCCGGCAAAGTCACGGAGAGGCAATCGACTTTTTAGTCATTGAGCCTTATGTAACAGTTTGGACGCATTCAATTGAACTGTTGGACCAATGAATGTATTCCTGGTACATTAGAATTTAGTATGTTTGATTCTAACAACTGATGAAGAACCCTTATAACTGTTTCAAAATAATAATAATGTTGATACATAATCTTCTTGTGTTGCTTCTATTTATTTATTTGGCTAGTGTGGTAGCCTCTCACAGTGATTTTTGCTCTATCCTAAGTAATTGGGTGTTTAAATATAATACAGCAACTGATGTTCACAGTTAGGATCTAAAATTCTTTTTAATAGAGATCCCTAATGCTGTCTATAATATTGTAAAACAAATCCCTTTCTGGAAACCTGCTTTTGATGTAATATCTGCCCAAGCCCGCAAGGGTTTATATTGGGTTACCCACCTTTCTGTACTTATCATTAGCAGTGCGCCTAGCTAGCTGTAATCGAAGTGTCCCCTCGCTACCCGCCAAAATTAAAAAAATTGCTCTCCACCTCAGATAATTAGGCCCTGTCTTCTTCCAGTGCATGGTAAGCTCCCTTTTTGCCACAATTAACCCTAAGTCATAGAACTTACTAGTAATCTTCGTGCTGGGGGTATGTAGGAACCAAAGTAACAAGCAAGTCCCCATCCCTGCCTCTATCGTTCGTATTGTCTCCTGATTCAAACATGCTATCACCTCCTCCCAGTAAGATCCCAACCCCGTACAAGACCAGATCATGTGTCGGAAATCAGCCCCATCTGCATTACACCTCGGGCACTGCGACAGGGAGCCACCGAAATACTGTAGGATTTTAACCGGCATCAAATAGGCCCTATGTAATGTGAAGAACTGAACCAATTGGAACCTGGCGTTTCGTGTACCCTTCGAGGCACGTCCCACTAGTTGAGGCCATGTCGTCTCGGGTATGGGCTTACCAATATCCGCTTTCCATTTGCCTTTCAGAACATCCAGGGGCCGGAGTTGCTCGGTCGATAAGCGTCCGTATAGGCATGTGATAGCCTTGCACGTACCTGCCGCCATGACTTCATAGTGGCAACCCAGTGAAGTCGGAGATTCCAATAGTCCCATCCTCCACTGCCCTTGAATCCCCATTATTAGGGCAGCATGCAATAAATAATCTCCCTGCGGTAACCCAAAAGTGCTCTGCAAGTCTTGAAAAGATAACAGAGCCCCGTCTCTGTATAAATCCCCCAACATATGGAGCCCAAGCTCCTCCCAAACAGCCAACGCAGACCAGTTCCCCCCATGCGGAAGGGCTGTGCACATGCCCAGAGGGATCTCCGGAGCATATGGGCGAGTTATCCCGCTCATCTTTGGCTCCGGTTCCAGCATAAGCCTACCTAGTGTGCGTTCCTCAAGGGTGAGCTGATCGAGACTGATCTTCTGCTGGATAACTATAAATGACAGTACATGCCGGGGAATCGCTCTACCTTGCGGTCCTTCCGGGCCTCTAAACTCCAGAGCCACCGCCTGCGTGAGCCACTGTAATTGCGCTGCTAGATAGTACCACTCAAAGTCAGGGACCGCCAGTCCCCCCTCCACCCTTGGTCGCATCAGCGTGGGTAGCTCAACCCGCCTTCTACCCGGACCCCAGATGAACCCTGTAGTCAAGGTCCTAAGCATCCGAAAGATTGACGCCGGGATCCATACAGGTAAAGTGCGAAAAAAGTAGAGCAAATGTGGGAGTGCCACCATTTTCAACAGTTGCAAACAAAACAGGTGATGGACCCAATGTGGATCAATGTCACACATTCACCCCAGTCAAAAGATCTGGGCCCAAATCCATCATTTTTTTGCACTCCACACCACCCTGGGTTAGACAATGGCGATATGCAAATCAGCTCTGACCCTGTGCCCCATGGGAACAGTCCAGTCCGAACTACAAACGCCATGTCCTTCCCAGAACGGAATCAAGCATCCAAGGACCGGACCGGTTTCGAGGTAACACCTCTCATCAGCCCGGCGAGCTTGACTCCAGTGGTGTGGAGTGCCTGGGACCCACGTCTGAGCATCCCCAGCGCACTTATGGCGGTATTGCAAACAAAACAGGTGATGGACCGAATGTGGATCAATGTCACACATTCACCCCAGTCAAAAGATCTGGGCCCAAATCCATCATTTTTTTGCACTCCACACCACCCTGGGTTAGACAATGGCGATATGAAAATCAGCTCTGACCCTGTGCCCCATGGGAACAGTCCAGTCCGAACTACAAAAGCCATGTCCTTCCCAGAACGGAATCAAGCATCCGAGGACCGGACGGGTTTCGAGGTAACACCTCTCATCAGCCCGGCTAGCTTGACTCCAGTGGTGTCTAGTGCCTGGGACCCACGTCTGAGCATCCCCAGCGCACTTATGGCGGTATTGCAAACAAAACAGGTGATGGACCGAATGTGGATCAATGTCACACATTCACCCCAGTCAAAAGATCTGGGCCCAAATCCATCATGTTTTTGCACTCCACACCACCCTGGGTTAGACAATGGCGATATGCAAATCAGCTCTGACCCTGTGCCCCATGGGAACAGTCCAGTCCGAACTACAAAAGCCATGTCCTTCCCAGAACAGAATCAAGCATCCGAGGACCGGACCGGTTTCGAGGTAACACCTCACATCAGCCCGGCTGGCTTGACTCCAGTGTTGTGGAGTGCCTGGTACCCACGTCTGAGCATCTCCAGCGCACCTATGGCGGTATTGCAAACAAAACAGGTGATGGACCGAATGTGGATCAATGTCACACATTCCACATTCTGTCCATCACCTGTTGTGTTTGCATATTCCGCCCTAAGTGCGCTGGGGATGCCCAGACGTGGGTCCCAGGCACTCCACACCACTGGAGTCAAGCTAGCCGGGCTGATGAGAGGTGTTACCTCGAAACCGGTCCGGTCCTCGGATGCTTGATTCCGTTCTGGGAAGGACATGGCTTTTGTAGTTCGGACTGGACTGTTCCTATGGGGCACAGGGTCAGAGCTGATTTGCATATCGCCATTGTCTAACCCAGGGTGGTGTGGAGTGCAAAAAAACGATGGATTTGGGCCCAGATCTTTGGACTGGGGTGAGTGTGTGACATTGATCCACATTCTGTCCATCACCTGTTGTGTTTGCATATTCCACCCTAAGTGCGCTGGGGATGCCCAGACATGGGTCCCAGGCACTCCACACCACTGGAGTCAAGCTAGCCGGGCTGATGAGAGGTGTTACCTCGAAACCGGTCCGGTCCTCGGATGCTTGATTCCGTTCTAGGAAGGACATGGCTTTTGTAGTTCGGACTGGACTGTTCCCATGGGGCACAGGGTCAGAGCTGATTTGCATATCGCCATTGTCTAACCCAGGGTGGTGTGGAGTGCAAAAAAACGATGGATTTGGGCCCAGGATCTTTGGACTGGGGTGAGTGTGTGACATTGATCCACATTCTGTCCATCACCTCTTGTGTTTGCATATTCCGCCCTAAGTGCGCTGGGGATGCCCAGACGTGGGTCCCAGGCACTTCACACCACTGGAGTCAAGCTAGCCGGGCTGATGAGAGGTGTTACCTCGAAACCGGTCCGGTCCTCGGATGCTTGATTCCGTTCTGGGAAGGACATGGCTTTTGTAGTTCGGACTGGACTGTTCCCATGGGGCACAGGGTCAGAGCTGATTTGCATATCGCCATTGTCTAACCCAGGGTGGTGTGGAGTGCAAAAAAACGATGGATTTGGGCCCAGATCTTTGGACTGGGGTGAGTGTGTGACATTGATCCACATTCTGTCCATCACCTGTTGTGTTTGCATATTCCCCCCTAAGTGCGCTGGGGATGCCCAGACGTGGGTCCCAGGCACTCCACACCACTGGAGTCAAGCTAGCCGGGCTGATGAGAGGTGTTACCTCGAAACAGGTCCGGTCCTCGGATGCTTGATTCCGTTCTGGGAAGGACATGGCTTTTGTAGTTCGGACTGGACTGTTCCCATGGGGCACAGGGTCAGAGCTGATTTGCATATCGCCATTGTCTAACCCAGGGTGGTGTGGAGTGCAAAAAAACGATGGATTTGGGCCCAGATCTTTGGACTGGGGTGAGTGTGTGACATTGATCCACATTCTGTCCATCACCTGTTGTGTTTGCATATTCCACCCTAAGTGCGCTGGGGATGCCCAGACGTGGGTCCCAGGCACTCCACACCACTGGAGTCAAGCTAGCCGGGCTGATGAGAGGTGTTACCTCGAAACCGGTCCGGTCCTCGGATGCTTGATTCCGTTCTGGGAAGGACATGGCTTTTGTAGTTCGGACTGGACTGTTCCCATGGGGCACAGGGTCAGAGCTGATTTGCATATCGCCATTGTCTAACCCAGGGTGGTGTGGAGTGCAAAAAAACGATGGATTTGGGCCCAGATCTTTGGACTGGGGTGAGTGTGTGACATTGATCCACATTCTGTCCATCACCTGTTGTGTTTGCATATTCCGCCCTAAGTGCGCTGGGGATGCCCAGACGTGGGTCCCAGGCACTCCACACCACTGGAGTCAAGCTAGCCGGGCTGATGAGAGGTGTTACCTCGAAACCGGTCCGGTCCTCGGATGCTTGATTCCGTTCTGGGAAGGACATGGCTTTTGTAGTTCGGACTGGACTGTTCCCATGGGGCACAGGGTCAGAGCTGATTTGCATATCGCCATTGTCTAACCCAGGGTGGTGTGGAGTGCAAAAAAACGATGGATTTGGGCCCAGATCTTTGGACTGGGGTGAGTGTGTGACATTGATCCACATTCTGTCCATCACCTGTTGTGTTTGCATATTCCGCCCTAAGTGCGCTGGGGATGCCCAGACGTGGGTCCCAGGCACTCCACACCACTGGAGTCAAGCTAGCCGGGCTGATGAGAGGTGTTACCTCGAAACCGGTCCGGTCCTCGGATGCTTGATTCCGTTCTGGGAAGGACATGGCTTTTGTAGTTCGGACTGGACTGTTCCCATGGGGCACAGGGTCAGAGCTGATTTGCATATCGCCATTGTCTAACCCAGGGTGGTGTGGAGTGCAAAAAAACGATGGATTTGGGCCCAGATCTTTGGACTGGGGTGAGTGTGTGACATTGATCCACATTCTGTCCATCACCTGTTGTGTTTGCATATTCCGCCCTAAGTGCGCTGGGGATGCCCAGACGTGGGTCCCAGGCACTCCACACCACTGGAGTCAAGCTAGCCGGGCTGATGAGAGGTGTTACCTCGAAACCGGTCCGGTCCTCGGATGCTTGATTCCGTTCTGGGAAGGACATGGCTTTTGTAGTTCGGACTGTACTGTTCCCATGGGGCACAGGGTCAGAGCTGATTTGCATATCGCCATTGTCTAACCCAGGGTGGTGTGGAGTGCAAAAAAACGATGGATTTGGGCCCAGATCTTTGGACTGGGGTGAGTGTGTGACATTGATCCACATTCTGTCCATCACCTGTTGTGTTTGCACCATTTTCAACAGTGCCACCCTCCCCGCCACTGACAGAGGTAGGTTTCGCCAGAACCCCATGCTGCTCTGAAGCCCCCTCACCGCTCTGCCCACATTACCCTCCAGTAGGTCGGGTTGAGTGTGATGGATGTTAGTACCCAGGTAAGGTAGACAAAGAGGTTCCCATCGCAAATTCCCCACAGATAGAGGCACACGGTCACCCGGGGTCAAAGGGAACAAACAGGTCTGACCCGAATTCACCTTTAACCCAGAAAAACATCCGAACTCCCGAAGCAGGGCTTTGGCACCCTGCAGCGAGTCATTCACATCAGCCAAAAACAACAATAAATCATCCGCATATAAGGAAATTTAGTGGATCACCCCCCGCAGCGGTAGACCCTCATAAGATCGTCCCAACCGAGCGTGCGATGCCAGCGGTTCAATGGCCAAGGCAAAAAGTAAGGGGGATAAGGAACACCCCTGGTGAGTACCTCTCCCCACCTGATATGCCGCTGAGATGGTGGGCCCTGTTCGAACCCTAGCAGTAACTGAGTTGTATAATATGTTCAGTCCACCGTGGAAAAGTGTGGCTCACTGGTTAGAGCAGGCAGACCAAGAAGCAGAGGTCAGACCTGGGACCAGGGTTCGATTCCCGACGCGGCAGGGTGTTGAGCTCAAATGTCCACGGACTCGATAATTCTCGCTTCGGTGCCTGACCTAATCATGGGTTCACACTCTGCAACTCTGGGCATTAAGCTTGCTTAATCTCCACAACGGCCCCCCCGCGGCGGGATGCCTTGCTTTCACCTTGGGGATGCCCTGTAGGGGCTATCTCACAGGGAAAAACCAGGACGGGTTCCCAAAGCAAGCGCGGAGATACCCCTTCGGGGTTCGATTCTGGCGCTATATAAGAAACATAATCAATCAATCATAATCCACCGTACGAACTGGTCCCCAAGGCCAAATTCCCTCAAGACTTGAAACAGATACAGCCACTCCACGCTATCGAAGGCCTTCTCAATGTCGACCGAGAGCACCACTGCGCCCGGCGCCCTATCGTGTCCTTCTCCCATAACCCTAATAAGCGGACATATACACGTCGCTGTGTTCCTGGTGGGAATGAAGCCCGCCTGATCCAGGTGTATCAGGGTACCCATGTGTTCCAGGAGTCGAGTTGCAAGAATCTTACTCAGAATTTTGTAATCCACCGTAAGCACTGAGAGTGGTCGATATGCCGATCGAGAGCAGGCATCCCCCCCTCGTTACAACAATAGTATTATGATCGCTTCTCTGGCAGTCGAAGGCAACTTACCCAGTTCCCACGCCTCCCTGTACATAGACTGTAAGTGAGGTGCAAGGAGGTCTACATACGCCGCATAAAACTCCACAGGAAGGCCGTCTGCTCCCGGGGTTTTCCGCCGAGCCATGTGCTTAATCGCCGTTCGAATCTCTCCTAGTGAGATTTCCCCCCCCCCAGCCTGTTCCCCTGTTCTGGATCTAAGCGCGGGAGCTGCGCTGCTGACAGGAAGTCGCTAACCCCATCCGGTAGGTCCTGCATCTTACTCTTATAGAGCGACAAAGGTCAGGAATTGGTCATTAATCTCCTTTTATGCGTATACTAAGTTCTCGGCTGTGGTAGTCAGCGACAAAATCGGAGTGCCCCGGACTGCCGGGTTAGCCAACCAAGCCAGTAGGGACCCCACCCTGTCCCTCTCTGCATGAGCCCGTACTAGGTATTCCTTATGGTCAAAACAGCGTAACATTTCAACTTGAGTAGCAACTTTTTCGCGTTCTGCAAGGACTGCCTCCTGCCCCTTTGGATCTATATGGCTAGCCTTCTCTGCCCGGAGCAAGTGAACCTCTTCCTGCTCTATATCATGCAATAATGTCTTGCGAGCCCCTATTGTGGACGAAATACACACCCCTCTCACCACTGCTTTAAAAGTGTCCCTTTCCAGGGCCCTGCTCGATGCTGTCCCCCTATTTTCTGTAAAGTAATGCTCAATACCATCTCGGACCTCAGCACAAAAAAATGGGTCTTCCAGCGTCACTGGGTTCAAGCGCCAAGTGGGGATGGCCTGTCTTGTCCTGGTCCACTGTACCGTTATCAGACAAGGGTTGTGATCAGATATCGTCCTCGCCAAATATTCACTATGGCAAGTCAGTCCCTGAGCTTCCGGCGAGCATAAAATACTATCAAGCCGCACATGTAAATCATGCGGCACCAAATAGAATGAGTAATCTCTATCCGTAGGGTGATGCATCCGGCAAGCATCGACTAGACCTCAAGTGTTTTGCCACTCCCGCCTCTCCTTCGCCAGTCGGTGAACCACAGATTGGGCCAACCGAGGGTGAGATCGGTCCAAATCTACATCAGTGATTGAATTAAAATCTCCACCCAGAAAAACCGTGCCAGTCAAGAATGTCACCAGCTTCCCGGACAACCGTGAGAAGAAAGCGGGCTGATCTACATTCGGGGCATAAACACTGCACAGTGCTACATCCCTACCATCTAGTCGCCCTTGTACAGCCACAAATCTCCCCTCTGGATCAATCACCGTCGTCAAAGGCTGAAAGGGAACACCTGATCTCACCCAAACCAATGTCCCCCGTGCATATGCGGAATAAGTAGTATAAAACAATTGGCCTCTCCATCTCCGCTGCAACGCCCGCCCCTCAATCTGATCAATATGTGTTTCCTGTAAAAAGGCCACTTGAATCCCCCTTCACACTAAATAGGCATGGACCTTGTATCGTTTCGTCATGGTACTCAGCCCCCGCATATTCCAGGTGATACATTTCAACTCAGGTCGGGTTCCCATACGTGAGAATGCAACAGAACAACCTCCCCATTAGCCCGGTAGGCACACTGACAGTCCCCCTAAGCCCCAAACCTCAGATTTCTTTTTCATATACAAAAATAGTATGGTTAATATACGCCTATCATGTGTTCTTCTGAACATAATGTATTCCATTTGTTCAGAGCATAACTAATTCACAACCTAATCAAAATACACAAACATCAATTATAGATAAACATTGCATCAGATTTATTCCATCACCATAGAGAAGCACCAACAACTGGTTCCTCGTTAGATACAATTTCCAGGTGAAAATAACCAATAGTAGAGACTTCAACTCTGTTGAGTTGCCACAAGCATAAAACTGAAATAATCCCAGCCGACATAGGTTTCGCGAAATTAAGTACAACGGATCAATGTCTTGAGTGTATTCTCTAAGTAATATAAATAATACACTTCCGGTTCACAGAAAGTCAGATGGGCGATCCTTTCTCTCCATTATGATGACGTTCCAAGTAGCAGGCTGCCAGACACAATATTCCTCCAACAACTTCAATAATTGCAACAAACCCACGACGAGGACTAAACATCACACCATGGGTTTTTGCAATAATTGAAGTTGTTTGAGGAATATTATGTCTGGCAGTTTGCTACTTGGAAAATCATTATTCGTTAACCAAGAACCTGAAAATACTGAAATGAATCTTAAAATATAAAAATGTGTCATCACCCTCAAACACACATCGAAGGTGCTAGCCGAGAACACCACTAACAGAAGACACAGAATCTGGAAAAAACCCAAGAAAAACCAGCAGAGGGCGTGCGTGTAACACGCCACACCTAAAAGACAATTTGAATGGATTAAATTGAGAGAAAGCACAAGAAAACACCTTACCGCTGTGTTGGTGCGTTAGAAGCACACCAAAACATGACATTGCATAAAGCACTCTCCAGGCGAATGATTGTGTGACGTAAAATAGCTGCAAGGTAAATTTGAGTGAATATAATAAATGACATTCCAGTGTTCCATCTAAGTGAGAATGCACATTGTTCATGGGGTTAGATATTGATGTGTTTCCTGAATAAGGTATATGTCACTCTTAGCACCCCTAAGGAAGGATGAAAGCGCCAGGTGCTTTGCTGGAGCCTTAAGGCACTGTACATTCAACCTGAGTATACTAATCATCAGGAAGCAAATGTCAGGGGGTGCTTTAGGTCAGATGTGGTCCTGATCTAGAGCAAGTACTATTTAAGAGAGCCGCTGTATGGTGGTGGTCAAGGAATAAGTGTGTTACTAATGAATGTCCATCAGGGGAAGAGAGAACGAAAGGGAGGAACATTAAACAATACTACAAACAAGTACCCCGCCTGGGAACAGGATATACCAACATCTGAGGGTCCATGTTGTTGGCACTAAGTAGTGTCAGTTCTCCAGTTCGGTAGGGGAGCTCCACTGCCAGGCAGCAGCAAGAATAGCAGAGCTGGGGCCAGTACCGGGGTTTAGGCATACAGTAAAAGCAAGCTTTATGGCATCTATTGCGATGGAGAGGCATTGCATCGCAGAGGTGTCAGCGGGTGATCCAGAAAATCAGCGTTCACTATCTGACGCACTATCACGGCGTTGCAGCTGGCGCAGGACTGCTGCTGTTTTCCGTCATTCTTTTCCCATTGGTTTACAAACTGGTTTCTTTGATGGGCGAGAGGAGCAATGCATCCTTGCAGGGAGGGAAGTTGGTTGCTGTGATGATGGTTGGATGGGTCCCCAAAGAGTGCAGCAATGTCCATCAGGGATCAGGCCTCCTCGAGTGTCCAGATACTCCTAGTCTCATTGTCCCAAACAAACTAAAGTCAGAAGGGGAGCCCCATTTGTATTTGATCCCTTTGTCTCAGAGGAGATCGGTTAGTGGCTGGAGAGATCGACGACACTGGAGCGTGATAGGCGGGCATTCGGGAATGGGCCGAAGGGCCGGTGCCTCAGTGCCCTCTGTGGGTCTTTTTTTTCTCCCCTGTCCCAGTCCACAGAGATTGGACTAGGAAAGGGGAGAAAAACAAGCATTGGAAATGCAATAGGTCTCGCACCATTAGAGTTAGTGCTTTTAGAATTGTTTATGGTTTTTTTTTGTAAATGTTTAGCATTTTTGTTTCCTGTAGCCAATGCTAAAGTATTACAAATAAAAAAAGCCATAAACATTTCTAAAAGCTCTAACTGAAATGGTCTGAGAACTATTGCACTGTGTGAGGGTGAGGGTGAGTGAGGGTGAGGGTGAGTGAGGGTGAGGGTGAGTGAGGGTGAGGGGTTGAGGGTGAGTGAGGGTGAGTGAGGGTGAGGGTGAGTGAGGTGTTGAGGGTGAGTGAGGGTGAGGGTGAGTGAGGGTGAGGGGTTTTGGGTGAGTGAGGGTGAGGGGGAGTAGTTGAGGCTGAGTGAGGGTGAGTGAGAGTGAGGGTGAGTGAGGGGTTGAGGGTGAGGGGTTGAGGGTGAGTGAGTGAGGGTGAGGGGTTGAGGGTGAGTGAGGGTGAGGGTGAGTGAGGGTGAGAGGTTGAGGGTGAGTGAGGGGTTGAGGGTGAGGGGTTGAGGGTGAGTGAGGGTTTGAGGGTGAGGGGTTGAGGGTGAGGGAGGGTGAGTGAGGGTGAGGGTGAGGGTTTGAGGGGAAGGGGTCGAGGGGGAGGGGTTGAGGGTGAGTGAGGGTGAGTGAGTGAGGGTGAGGGGTTGAGGGTGAGTGAGGGTGAGGGGTTGAGGGTGGGTGAGTGAGGGTGAGGGTTTGAGGGTGAGGGGTTGAGGGTGAGTGAGTGAGGGTGAGGGGTTGAGGGTGAGTGAGGGTGAGGGGTTGAGGGTGAGTGAGGTTGAGGGTGGTTGAGTGAGGATGAGTGAGAGTGAGGGTGAGTGAGGGGTTGAGGGTGAGGGGTTGAGGGTGAATGAGGGTGAGTGAGGGTGAGTGAGGGTGAGGGGTTGAGGGTGAGTGAGGGTGAGTGAGGGTGAGGGGTTGAGGGTGAGTGAGGATGAGTGAGAGTGAGGGTGAGTGAGGGGTTGAGGGTGAGGGGTTGAGGGTGAGGGGTTGAGGGTGAGTGAGGGTGAGTGAGGGTGAGTGAGGGTGAGGGGTTGAGGGTGAGTGAGGATGAGTGAGAGTGAGGGTGAGTAAGGGGTTGAGGGTGAGTGAGGGGTTGAGGGCGAGTGATGGTCAGGGTGAGTGAGGGTGAGGGTGAGTGAGGGTGAGTGAGGGTGAGTTTGAGGGGTTGAGGGTGAGGGTGAGTGAGGGTGAGGGTGAGTGAGGGTGAGGGGTTGAGGGTGAGTGAGGGTGAGTGAGGGTGAGGGGTTGAGGGTGAGGGGTTGAGGGTGAGTGAGTGAGGGTGAGGGGTTGAGGGTGAGTGAGGGTGAGGGGTTGAGGGGGAGGGGTTGAGGGTGAGTGAGGGTGAGGGGTTGAGGGTGAGTGAGGGTGAGGGGTTGAGGGTGAGTGAGGGTGAGGGGTTGAGGGTGAGTGAGGGTGAGGGCGAGTGAGGGTGAGGGGTTGAGGGTGAGGGGTTGAGGGTGAGGGTGAGGGGTTGAGGGTGAGTGAGTGAGGGTGAGTGAGGGTGAGTGAGGGTGAGGGGTTGAGGGGGAGGGGTTGAGGGTGAGTGAGGGTGAGGGGTTGAGGGTGAGTGAGGGTGAGGGGTTGAGGGTGAGTGAGGGTGAGTGAGGGTGAGGGTGAGTGAGGGGTTGAGGGTGAGGGTGAGTGAGGGGTTGAGGGTGAGTGAGGGTGAGGGGTTGAGGGTGAGTGAGGGTGAGGGGTTGAGGGTGAGTGAGGGTGAGGGTGAGTGAGGGTGAGTGAGTGTGAGGGTGAGTGAGGGTGAGGGGTTGAGGGTGAGTGAGGGTGAGTGAGGGTGAGGGTGAGTGAGGGTGAGGGAGGGTGAGGGTGAGGGTGAGGGAGGGTGAGGGGTTGAGGGTGAGTGAGGGTGAGTGAGGGTGAGGGTGAGTGAGGGGTTGAGGGTGAGTGAGGGTGAGTGAGGGTGAGGGGTTGAGGGTGAGTGAGGGTGAGGGGTTGAGGGTGAGTGAGGGTGAGGGGTTGAGGGTGAGTGAGGGTGAGGGTGAGGGTGAGTGAGGGTGAGGGGTGGCCAACATCGCTATCCTCGTTAAACCAGTTGGCTCATCAGTGTTTGTCAACAGTGCGCCTTGTTGAGTAAGCAGAAAGAGATCGACGCCGGTTCGATAATGCCACAGCTCTGTGCTAACAAAAATGCGGAAAAAATAAGCATTTAAATCATTGGCAAATTCAGTAAGCAGAAAGAGATCGACGGCGGTTCGATAATGCCACAGCTCTGTGCTAACAAAAATGCGGAAAAAAGTAAGCATTTAAATCATTGGCAAATTCTACGGAAATTGATTGCAAATGGGAGCAGCTCTGCTTGCAAATCCTCCCTCCGTCGCCCAGGCTGCTGGACTGGAATTGCAGCAACTAGAAGTGAGGAAGAAAAAAACAAGCAGCAGAGCACGGCGTCAGTGTTGGCATTGCTGGGGGGTAGGGGGAAGTGGGGATTTAAAAAAAAATGCGACACGGCGGGCAGGGGAGGGGGCGGAGCGGGTAAAATAAACAAAGCGCAGAAAAACACACAGAACCAGGGCTACATTTCACACATATTAAAGAAACCAGCAAAAAACTACAACATAATGCAAGGCAAAATAAATACTAATTAGAGCAATGGTGCCAAGTACTAATCCTGCGTAAGCATGTGTACTACACTAAACAAGCATATGTAAAATGAAGAATGAAGGAAACAGTCCCAAATTTTGTGAAACTTATTAGTAGCAGCTTGGGTTGAAGACCGGAGATACAAGAAGAGAGAACGACCAGGAGTTAGATGGTGAAACGTAATCCTCACGCTGCATCCAACACCAGCAACAACCAGAGGCCAAGCGTAGCCTGGCAGCCGGTAGCACGAGCCAATATAGAGCTTGATTACAGACACAGGCAACAGCAGACAACCGCTGCAATCGCAAAGGACCCTGAGCTGAAAATAGCGTCCACAACCTCTACCTTCACTCTCATTTCAAAATCCTTCTTAGTTTAGTAATCCTCTGAGGGAAAAATGCTTGTGACGTGTGTCTGTTTACAAAAAGGACAGGCAAAAATACAGAAAGAGCTTCATAATCCAAACCAAATTTAAATCCGATAAATATTTAATAATATTTCACAAGCAGAAATAATCAAAGGTGGATCAGATCATCAAATAGGGATCCGTAAAACTGGCAAAATAATAAAGGGCAGAGCTAGAGAAGTGTTTCTTTTATATCTTTTTAAAAAGTTATTGTACGCCTGTCTGTTGTCTTGCTTTATGACGAGGTGTTGAAATTACGGCATTCCCAATAAATTCTAGATTCCAACATCCCCATGAGTTCCCGTAATGGTCCGGAATGGTCTTAAAACATCCTGAGAATCGGCTCCAAAAATAGTGATTTTTCTTAGAGTCTCCATGGTGACTTTGAGGTTTTTTGGCCCTGGTAGGGGAATTTAAAGGATGCAATCCTATTTATGTGGTGGAAATCTCCTACAAGATCAAGCCACAATTCCCCACACCAAACCAAAAAGGGGGGAAGTGGGTATTTAAAAAAAAATGCGACACGGCGGGCAGGGGAGGGGGCGGAGCGGGTAAAATAAACAAACAAGACGGAGGGAAGAGAGGGGAGGGGGGAGGAGAAATGCGACACGGCGGGAAGGGGAGGGGGCGGAGCGGGTAAAATAAACAAACAAGACGGAGGGAAGAGAGGGGAGGGGGGAGGAGAAATGCGACACGGCGGGAAGGGGAGGGGGCGGAGCGGGTAAAACAAGACGGACGTGCACGCGCTTTTAAGCTCAATGCGCATGCGCATTGAGCTTAAAAGTCACGGGCACTGCAAGGAATCGCCACGATTCCTTGCAGTGGATAAAGAGTGGATAAGCCCCCATAGTCTCGCTTGCTCGATGCGCATGCGCATCGACAGGCGAGACCTAAAAAACGGCCCACAGAGTGCACGGAGACAGAGACTGAAAAAATGAAAGCAGCCTCGCTGTGCGGCCAGACAGCGATTGTCAGCTGTGGCCTCTCCATCACCCCTGCCATGCCAAGCAATCAAGCTGAGGCTGGGCTGGGGAGGGGTGATTGTTTGCAATAATCGGCCTCCCTGGGGGCCAGGTGTTTCTCAGGCCTTTGAGACATTTGCACCTCGGCCCCCTGGCGCCCATGCAGCCCAGAAACGGCGTTAGTCTTAACACCTCGCCCACAGCCCTTCACATTCAGGGCATAGTGGGCGAGGAAGAATGGGTCTTGCTGTGGGGGCCCGGTGATGTTTGGAATTTTTTTGTTTTATTTATTTATTTATGCGATTTTATATAGCGCGGACTTTACCCGAAGGTGTCAGAGCGCTTCACACTAGGAACAGCAATAATACATGAGGAGAAAATTATAAGTGGACAAATTACAAAAGCAAACGTTAAGTTACATGAATCAAAAGTGACAATAGTGAGCAACCAAAATACAAGAGGAGCAAACGATACATTACAGGAAGAAAAAGAGATATGTGTGCAGGTTACAAAAGCGTACAAAATACAAGTAGAGGTATAATACTGCAATTAATGGCAGACACTCCAGCACAAGAACAAACGTTACGTAGGCAATGGTGGCACTTGTGCAAGCATCTAAAGCAAATAAAAAGTGAGAGGTAGCAAACAGTGTGTTACAAGAGAAAAGTGACTTGTGCAAGTTACAAAAGGGTACCATACACAGGTACAAGGGTAATACTACAGTAAATGGTAAATACTCAAACTGCCAGAACACACTGGGAAGGCACTTCAGATGCACCAGCTTCACCTCAGCCTCCCCCCTGGCTACCTGGCTACCTTGGATGACCCAGAAAGCTGTGTTTTGTGCACCCCTGCCAGGACATTTTCCCAACGCCTGGAGGGTTGATTAATTTACTAATTGCAGGGGCCTTACCTCTGTTCATGTGCTCCTGAGCTGAAGGTCTGGGGAGGGCTAAGTAGGTTAGTAATAGCAGGGGCTTTGCTGCTTTTCAGGTGCTCCTGTGCTGGAGGGCTGGAATAATTTTGTGACAAAAAGGGGCCTTGCTATTTTTTTTAGTTGCTCAGCATGTAGGCCATTGTCACCTTGGCCCTGTGTCGTGTGCAAGAACAGTATCCTCCCACTTTCATTCCTTGTCTGTGCAAATGGTGTTTCATGAAAGGGCACGCCCCTTGAATGTGGGCCACGCCCCTTGAATGTGGGCCGCGTCCCCTAAATATGGGCCATGCCTCTTGAATGTGGGCCACTTTTTTCGTCAGTGCCCGGGCCGAATTGTGATCCCAATCCGACCCTGGCAAGACCCTATTGCCTTCAAAGTCAATGGCATTCCTATCTCAGACAGCAGACATGATGGCTTCCTTTTGCTTATAGTAGTGTAGACAGGTGAGGATGTCTTGAGGTTGGCCTGGAGAGGGACCAGGAAGTTCCGCTTGGTGTGTACGCTCTATGTGGACGATCTGCGAGATCCAGGGCCACATGATGAAAAAGATGAATGATAAATTCTTCGAGCCATCCGGATTCTGCCTGTAGTGATACTCCTCATAGGTGAATATTTGAGCACCTGGTTCAGTTTGCAAGATCTTCTAGTAGGTAGCAGAGCTCCAAAATCTTTTCCTGCAGGTCAATACATTTCCATCGGTGGCCTTCCAATTGTTCCTCCCACCAAGGGGGAGAGGTGTGGCGCCGCGGCCAGGGTGACTGACTCCGGAATCTAGGGATCACGGTTCGATCCCCGGGCCGGCGGCAGATTAGCCCAGCACCATGTGACTCTGGGCAATAGCTTTCTTAATCTTCCCGACGGCCCCCAGCGCCTAGAGACCTTGAGGGGTCGTGCTTTACAAATGTGGATTATTATTATTATTATTCCTCACAAGAGTCGGCCGTTTGCTCCAAGGAGTCGACATGAAGTTCAAGTTCAGTCATTTGTATAGCGCACTGCTCACCCAGAGGGTCTCAAGGGGCTAGAGGGAAGGGTACGCTATTTGTCGAAAAGCCAGGTTTTCAGTTCTTTTCTGAAGGAAATGTGATTCTGATTAAGGCGGAGGTGGGTAGGGAGTGAGTTCCAGGTCTTGGCAGCCAGGAAGGAGAAGGATCTGCCACCCATGGTGGATTTTTGGATGCGCGGGACTGCGGCGAGGGCTTGATTGGATGATCTTAGTTGGCGGGTGGGATTGTAGAAGGACAGTCGAGTGTTGAGGCATTCGGGTCCTAGATTATAAAGGGCTTTGTGTGCGTGGGTGAGAAGGCGGAAAGTAATTCTTTTGTTGACGGGAAGCCAGTGGAGGTCTTTTAGGTGTCCGGTGATGTGCTCTTGACGCGGGATGTCTAATATGAGTCTCGCTGACGCGTTTTGGATGCGCTGGAGTTTTTTCTGTAATTTTGTTGTAATTCCGGCGTGGAGTGTGTTGCCATAATCTAGTCGACTCGTGACCAGTGCATGGGTAACAGTCTTTCTTGTCTCGAGGGGGATCCAGCGGAAGATCTTTTTGAGAATGCGAAGGACGTTGAAGCAGGAGGATGAGACGGCGTTGACTTGTCTGGACATTGAGAGAGAGGAGTCTAGAATGAAGCCAAGGTTACGTGCATGGTCTGTGGGTGTGGGTGCTGTGCCCAGAGCGGAAGGCCACCAGGAGTCGTCCCAAGCTGAGGGGGAGGATCCTAGGATGAGCACCTCCGTTTTGTCTGAGTTGAGTTTTAGGCGGCTCTGTTTCATCCATTCGGCTACTTCTTTCATGCCTTCGTGAAGATTGGTTTTGGCGGTGTTGGGGTATTTGGTGAGGGAGAGGATTAGCTGGGTGTCGTCGGCGTAAGAGATGATGTTGAGGTTGTGTTGACGCGCGATAGAAGCGAGAGGGCTCATGTAGACGTTGAAGAGGGTGGGACTGAGTGATGATCCTTGCGGGACGCCGCAGATGACTTCGGTGGCCTCTGAGTAGAATGGGGGAAGTCGGACTCTCTGAGTTCTCCCAGCTAGGAACGAGATGATCCAGTCCAAGGCTTTTCCTTGTATGCCGATGTTGCTGAGGCGTTGTATAAGGGTGCTGTGGCAGACTGTGTCGAAAGCGGCGGATAGGTCGAGTAGGATGAGGGCCACTGTTTCTCCGTTGTCCAGGAGTGTTCGGATGTCGTCGATCGCTGCAATGAGGGCGGTTTCGGTGCTGTGTTTGGCCCGAAATCCGGATTGAGATGGATCAAGGGAGTTGTTGGATTCAAGGAAGGCGGCGAGTTGGCTGTTGACGGCTTTCTCTATGACTTTGGCCGGGAAAGGGAGGAGGGATATGGGTCGGTAGATTTCAGTTCTGAGGGGTCTGCTGTGGGTTTTTTCAGAAGGGCACTGAGTTTGGCGTGTTTCCAGATTTCTGGAAAGGTGGCAGAGTTGAAAGAGCAGTTGATGACATCGCGGAGTTGGGGTGCGATGATGGAGTTAGCTTTGTTGAAGATGTGGTGGGGACAGGGGTCAGAGGGCGAGCCAAAGTGGATTGAGTTCATGAGGTGAATGGTGTCTTCAGTGGTGATTGGGTTCCAGGCGCTGAGGTTGTTGGTTGGAGGAGTGGGATCTGAAGGGGGTGGGGCGGGTTGCTCACTGGGAGTATTCTTGAAGCTGTTGTGGATGTCGGCAATTTTGTTGTAGAAGAAGGAGGATAGCGCATGGCAGAGGTCTTGGGAGGGAGTGATGTCGTTGGATGCTGCGGTGGGATTAGTGAGTTCTTTGACGATATTGAAGAGTTCCTTGCTGTTATGAGAATTGTTGTCGAGACGATCCTTGAATGCTGATTTCTTGGCGGATCGAATCAGTTGGTGGTGTTTGCGGGTGGCTGTCTTGAGGGAGGCCATGTTGTCTGAGGTTGGGTTTTTTCTCCAATTCTTCTCCATGGTGCGGCATAGCTTTTTGGATTTTTTAAGTTCATCATTGAACCAGGGAGCCTTTTTGTTGGCTGATTTCAACTGGGGCTTTTTCAGGGGAGCTAATTCGTCCGCACTGTGGGTAATCCATTGCCTGAGGTTGGTGGCCGCTTGGTTTGGGTCCGTTGCTAGGGTGGGAGGGTTTTTGTTGAGTGATGTGAGGAGTTGGTCGGTGGTGATTTTGTTCCAGTTTCTTTGGGGAATGGGTTGTGGACGGTTGTGGGTCAGGGTGGTTTTGTAGCTGAAGTGAACACAGCTGTGATCCGTCCAGTGGAGAGCTGTAGTGCGATCGAAGGAGATGTGGTTGCTGGAGTTGAAGATAGGGTGGAGTGTGTGTCCTGCTGTGTGAGTGGGGGTGTCAACAAGTTGTTTGAGTCCGAGGTTGGCCAGGTTGTCCAGAAGGGTGGTGGTGTTGCTGTCGAGTGTGTTTTCAAGGTGGTAGTTGAGGTCTCCTAGAAGAATGTAGTTCTCGGAGGCGAGGGCATGTGGGCTGATGAAGTCCGTGATGTCATCGCTGAATTGAGTGCGGGTACCTGGAGGCCTGCAGATGAGGGTGCCTCCAAGGGTGGTCCTGGGCTCGGTGTGGATCTGAAAGTGGAAATGTTCGGCGTTTGCAAGATTGTCCTCGGAGCTGGTTGTGATTTTGATGGTATTTCTGTGGACGATGGCGATGCCTCCTCCAGTTTGATTGGTGCGGTCTTTTCGAATAATCTTGTAAGCGTCCGGGATGGCGATGGCGATGTCGGGAGCAGAGGAAGCGTTCATCCATGTTTCAGTGAGGAAGGCGATGTCAGGTGAAGCAGTGTTGATTCGGTCCCAGAGTTCTGTTGCATGTCTGTGGACCGAGCGGGTGTTTAGTAGGATGCAGTTCAGGCGGTTGGGTTCGGAGCTGTGAGAGGAGGAAGTGGGTTTGGAGAGGGTCCTGAAGCAGTTGAACTTGCAGGAGAGGCAGGCAAAAGGGCCGGTGGTACATCCTGGGGTGGCTGCGCAGCATTGTGGTGCGCGTCCGGGGTTGAGGGCGAGGAGAGTAGCGGCATCATAAGTGACTCTAGAGGATAGGGAGCCGCGGGGGCCAGGGGGTTTGGCGCTGGGCGCGGTCCAGGTGCGGACGGGCGTAGACGGGCTTACCTTTGGCGCACCTTCGGCGCGCATGGGGCGCGTCCGCTGCGCGTGAACGCTGCACGCATAAGCAACTGTCATAAATGGGTGGAGGGGGAGGGGCGAGGGAGGCTCAGCTGGGAGGCGGGGCGGGCTCTAGAGGACGGGCTTGCAGGGAAAACAACAACAACAAAATGGCAGCGGATGGTAAAGCTGTTTCAACAGAGCGCAGAGATGAAAGCAACGAAGGCACAGTGAAAGTCACAGCGCTACAGTAAAATGTATGCTCATAGAATGAGGCAGACTGCAATAGTTAGCGGAGCAACAGTCACAATGCAAATATCGCACTAGATATTTAAATGGCAATTCACAAGCTCAGCACACCGAAAGCGTGATAGCAGTAACAATGCAAATATCGCGCTAGATATTTAAATGGCAATTCACAGGCTAAGCACACCGAAAGCGTAATAGCAGTAACAATGCAAATATCGCGCTAGATATTTGAATGGCAGTTCACAGGCTCAGCACAACGATACCAGCTCAGGCAGGGAGTCTGGGGAGCGACCGCTCACAGCAGCGATGAGACGGTCACAGCGCTTCCAGGTACGGGAGCGGTGTATGTAGTCAGTGGGAGGGAGGCTCAGCTGGGAGGCGGGGCGGGCTCTAGAGGACGGGCTTGCAGGGAAAACAACAACAACAAAATGGCAGCGGATGGTAAAGCTGTTGCAACAGAGCCCAGAGATGAAAGCAACGAAGGCACAGTGAAAGTCAAAGCGCTACAGTAAAATGTATGCTCATAGAATGAGGCAGACTGCAATAGTTAGCGGAGCAACAGTCACAATGCAAATATCGCACTAGATATTTAAATGGCAATTCACAGGCTCAGCACACCGAAAGCGTGATAGCAGTAACAATGCAAATATCGTGCTAGATATTTAAATGGCAATTCACAGGCTCAGCACACCGAAAGCGTGATAGCAGTAACAATGCAAATATCGCGCTAGATATTTAAATGGCAGTTCACAGGCTCAGCACAACGATACCAGCTCAGGCAGGGAGTCTGGGGAGCGACCGCTCACAGCAGCGATGAGACGTTCACAGCTCTGCTATGTTCCGCCTGTAATGTCATTCTTGAGTGCTGTGAAGTCTTCCCTCATGACTGGTGCATTTTCAGTTTCAGAGCCTGCGGCAGAGACCTCCGGAGGAGATGCGGCTGCGTGTGCCCCACTCCCTTCATCCACTTTCATCGGCAGTGGTTTGGCAAACAGATCTTTAAGAGTAGCATCCTTTCTACAATTTTGTTGTGAAAACATATTCGCAATGTGGAGCAGTTACATCATGGTAGAGAGATGCGTGGTGCAAGTCTGCTGGGCCTCTGAAAGTTACAGTTGGGGGATCAGCTTGGGTGGTGGGTGCATCCCTCACAAAAAACCATGGCAACTGGACCCCGCACAGGAGCTAAGGTCCCATTGCGAATGCTCCGCCACACGGGAGCGCCTCGTCAGCTCCACTCTCACTGATTTTTCTGTGGTGCTTTGAGGAGTTGCCAGAGCTCCTAATGTGCACTACCAAGAGGACTAAAACCTGCACCAGGGCATGGGGCAGGCGCCGTTCCAGCAGGGAGGTAAGTGCACAAAAGACCAAGGTAGATCAGTCCGGCCAGACCACAAAGGAATGCACCTGCAGCAGTTGGAAGCATTAGCTGGGGTCATGAGTGCCAGTCTGGGGCCGCCAATCACCCCAGTGCCAAAGAGTGATCCGATTGGAGGGCTGTGATTGACGCTCACCCTGTGGCAGGTAAGGCATGTGGGGTTCATCGATTGGGCATGGGGGGGTGCACACCGCTCTAGCATCCCCCGTTGCATTGGTTCATCCAGGCAGGAGGTGTCCTCTATCCACACTGCCGCTGACCGCGCGACACGCAGGGGAGCATGGGCGGGGCAGCGCCCTAGTCCCACACGACGGGCAAGCAGAGCCCTTAGCGCTGCACCCCTCCCCCTGAGCCGACCTCCCTACTCGACCAGCCAATAGGGAGGGCTCACCTGGGAGAGGGGGGCGTCCCACACCGGTCAAGCCCCTCTTGACCGGGTGGGTAGTACTCAGCGTCAGGGCTTCAGCAGCCAGCCCAGGTTAAGCCGAGACTGGCAGGGGCTGGGGCTGGGGCTGGGTGGGGACCCAATAGCCCTATTGTAAGCCCGGGCCTCAGCGGCCGCTGGGTTCCGCGTGGACCAGGAGGTGAAGGATCCTGTGTGAGGGGAGGAGCGATCTGCACTTCTTCGCTCATCCGCTAAGCTGCTCACCGCGCAGGTCCAGGGGGTCATCCCAGCCTGGGATTCTGTGCTGCTCTGCTTGCCATGGGCCAAGACCCCAATGCGTAGATCAAGCAGCGGAGCTCTGTGGAATAGGTCCTACACGGGCACCGTGTTTGACACAACCCGTTCCTATTAAGATGAAAAAGGAAGAGGATTGTGGTTTGTCAGATGCCATTAATAAAGTATTATATTCTCGCATGAATGGAAATCTGATAAAATCGAATTGAGACCTCAAATGGAAACACACGCCAGTGACAACAGCATAGTTACGTTTTTTTTACATATGCATTTGTAGGCGTCGGGAAACATTTACTGAAGCCGCTTCTTACGTGCTTTCTTCATACAGCGTGCCCAGTGGAAAATAGGCAAAACACACTAGAGTTACTCTGGCCCCTGGTTTTTACTCGCTGCTGGATGCGTTACCTTCCTTCTCAGGGCAGGCTCTCTTGGAAAAGCACCGGTATGATATTGTGTTACGTCACTGTTAACAATCCTAAATCAGTGACAGTAACACAAACAACTTCTGAAACAATCATGATATAACACCACACATCTTGCTCAAGGGTTCATGCTACATGAGGCCCTGATATTGTAAGTAATATACCTGATAAGTTTGAGTCTCTCAAAAACTGGATTGCATCCGTGATGAATGTGGAATTGATTGTGTAATCCAAGTTATATGACTCAAAAGGCAATTCCACCCTCTTTATAACAACTTTAGAAGGACTGATTGATACAGTATCAGAGATGTGCATGCCTTGTTGATAATTAGGAGAACACTATTTCATTTTTTTTGCCCTACTAGCCGAGTAATAATAATGAGTCTGTGACAAATACAGTAAGTGGGTGGAGCCAGTGGAAAAAATGGGCGGATCCAGATAAGTGGGTGTGGCCTCTTACACAAATTTGAGCACCTGGATTTAATATTTTACAAATTAAGCACTGTCCTAGAGAGCGTCCTGTCATGGGCAGGTCTAAAGGAAGGACCTCACAGGGCCTACACGAGCACCAGATGATGGAATCCTGCCACATTGCCACAGGGAGGTGCTAACAAAGTGATAACTTATCCCGGGAGTGTGGGCGATTCTTTTGACCAAAGTGTTGCACCACAATCGCTATATAGTTCACCTTCCACCTTTTTCCATCAATATTTTCTACTCTTCTGCTTTGTATTGTTCTCCATGTCTTCACACTAGTTGTCTCATTTTCTGTTTTCATTTTTTTCCTTGGTCAGCTCTTTTGTTTGCATGTAACCTATGTAATGTGACATCACTTATGTAAAGTGATTTAATGCCTTTAGGCAATGACTGCACTACATAAAACTGCACAAAGAAATAAATAAATACATTCAAATGCAATTTTAGGTTTCCAGGTGTGACACTGAGTTATAAAAGGTTTGTGGCAGATGGAAAAAGGCAGCGTCACCATGTAGGTTTGTCTCACTAAGGTCATTAAGAGTTGGAGTAAAATGGTGCCTGCTGAATCCGCCCATGAAAATACACCCTTGTATTTAGTAGCAATCATCTAATGAAAAAAACAGGGTGATAGAAGAGCGGTCTTGCTCTGCAATTCACCTTACTAAACCTAAAGGTTGAGGGTATTGAAATGCAGCATCATCAAGGTGGATGTCATTCTTGCAATTAGGAACAAGATGGGTGGTTCTAGATATCCAAGCTGTGAATCACCTGTGCTCTGGTGGAAATCAGAGCATAGTGACAATGGAATCTGAGAGACAGATGTCCAATCTACTCCATGCCTTACAATGGAGTGAACCTTAATATAGTTTTAAAATTATGTTAACTCTCAAGGTTCCAAGCTGTTCCAGAGTATCTATATTTAAATGATCTAGTTGTTGCAGACTTGTGTAGGTGTTAGCTTTGGTTTTAACCCATATTTTGCATATCATTGTAATAATTAAATGTGTATAATCATTCACCATGTTTTGGATTTCTAGAATGTTCATATTGAACTAAATAGTCTCCAGCTTTATCGTCTGCCTTGTTGTTGCAGAAACAGAGTACATCTCACTCCTCCTTCTCGTCAGCTCTGGAATGTGCTTTCACAGACCATCCCTAGGTGTGTTTACTGAAACGGGTCTAGTCTCTTTCAAAAGGCACACAGCCCCATCTTCAAATGAGAATGTTATTCCTTGTAATATTGCTTTAGACTGTCTGATATTCACTGTTTTCCACAAACGCTTTAGGGATTTTTCCCGTACAGATGGTTAAGGAGTGCATGCAAGCAAAATGCCTTTCTTCCCACCTCAAGATAATTGTTAATGTTGGATGTTAGACCTGACTTCCTTGGCGTGGTATTCCCCAAAACTCTGTGCACTTTATTACTGCTAACGAGTGTGCTCTCCTCTTCAAACATGGTAAAATTGTCTTAGACCCAATTGGCACATTTAATGTACTTGCAAGTCCCTAGTGTATGGGACAACGAGTATCAAGGACCTGTAAATGAAATGCTACTAGTGGTCAGCAGCACCCTTTGTGCCACCCACTATATTAGTCTTCTAAAGCATGCCTTAGTCCTTACACTGCAACCTGTAGAGCAGTTTGTGACTTCCACTTTGAACTGGCCAAATAAACCTTTTGCCAGGCCTAAACCTTCATTTTTGATATTTAGCTCAGCTGGCAGGATGCATTGTATTTAAAAAGTAGGACATACGTGTATATGTTTTACATGTCACGGCAGTGAAAAACGTCTAAAGTCGAATTTCACTGCTACACAACCTATCTCTTCGGTTGACTAATTGTGGGTTACCTTATTACATTTCATAAATGATAACTTTGGTTTGGAAGAAAATAGGAATATGCTGTACGACTTGTCATTTAAAATCCTCTTTAATGGTAAAGGTGGAATTAAAAATTATGGAACTTCCACTGTCCAAATCATTTGTGCATTCTGCTAGTGTCCTGTGTCACATTTCAATGAATGGCTCAGCTGTTGGGGTTTATATATTCCAGACTGTGAGACAGAGGGGACAGTGTAGGCTGCCAGGATGGCTGTGGGCAGAACTGTGCCCTACGCCACTTACACTTCAAAGTGCTTGCCTTCAGTACACAAAAAATGCCCCTGACACCAGCCTATTATCACTCTAGACAGCATAGAGCCTTGACAGTCTAAGAGACACATTTCCCAAAATCAGATGTGGGTGTAGAACAGGCACCCCACACACACAGTCTAGCACCAGCCATAAACATTGGACCTCCTTAGCCACTCATCAGTACACTACTGGACCTGTGGACAATACAGAAGAAAGACTGCCTTGACCCCAGAGGACTGCCCTGCTGCTGGAGGCCTGCCTTGCTCTCCAGAGAACTGCCTTGCTGCTTAGGGACTGCTATAACCACCATATGGCTGCCCTGTGGCTTAAGGTCAGCCTTGCTCTCTGAGAAGGAAGACTGGATTTGCTCCTTTCATCCTAGGCTGCCTGAGTGACACCAAGGGTCCGCTGGCAGATGTCCTGCCTGAGCTACAAGGACACAACAAGCTACAGAGGCCTCTCTGCAACTGCCAAGGGGGTCTGCTGCGGCTGGACCTGCATGTGGATCTGCATGAGCACTGTTAGCCTCTGCTAGAGTAAGTCCCAGAGCCCCAAGAGGTACCTACCCAAACCATGAACCCTTGGCTGGCACCAGAGTGCACTCCTCTTCAAGAAAAGCTGAAATCCTGACGTTTTGGGCTTTTTGCGACCGCAAACTTCATATATTCTTTACACTTTGGTTGTTGCCTGAGTGGGGTTTCTGTAATTTCTTACATTGGATCTAGTACTTGCGTTTGTGCATGCCACTCAGTAATTTTGTGTAACCCTAAAATTCCATTTAAATAACTTGACACACAACTTGATTTATTTCAATTCTCTTTGATAGGGTTCTTTTGCTTTTTCGAAATTCACTTCCATTCCGCTTACCTGTGCACTGGCAGCATAGAGATTGAGCTCAAGAACCTGGAAAGCTGCACTGCGGTTGAACTCAAGTGACTCTGCAGGTAGAGGGGTTTCCAGCAACCAAGAGCTCCAAGAAGCAGGGGTTGCGCAGCCCTTTAGGGCCTGGGTGGAGGCCCACCAGTCAATGTATACAGCACAGGAGCAAGAGGAGGATGAGGATATAGGAGAGCCAGAGGAGGAAACAGAAGGGGAGGATGACAACCCCCTGATCATGGCCTCAGAGGAGAGGGGGGGCTCATAGTAGTGTGGCTCCTGCTGGACCAAAGGCAGGAAGCAGTGTATCCCTCTGCAACCTGTCCTCTGATGAATTAGAGGACAGGAGGGCTGAAAGAGTTCAGCCTGCCATTGGCCAAACTCAGGACTGAGGAGGCAGCCACAAAAAAGGGAGGCTACCAAAAAGGAGGCAACTGCAAAAAGGAAGGCTGCCTAGGAGGAGGTAGCCGCTCAGAGGGCCTCGAAGGAGATGAGAACTGAGGCAGAAAGAGTGCCTTGGTAGAAAGAAAACCTTTTCTGGCTCATGAATTGAGTTTAAAAGAGCCGAACATGAAAGCAAAGAAACACACATGGGCAGAGGCGTAGCTAGAGCTTGTGACGCCTGGGGCTATCCCTCAGATTGCCACCCCTGGGGAGGGGGGTGAGGGAGGGGTGCTGGGGAAAAAGGACCAGGAGACACCTAGTATCAACGCTAATAGTTACCTCGATCATGCAAGTTACATGCACATACACGACACGGTCCAAGGCTACACAGTTGAATACACCGGTGACCGGCAGTTCAAAGGAGAACACACAGACTGCCACCCTGCAGGATTTCAGGAAGGGCCTAAAAACATGGTTATTCGATAAACGTCCCTCATCAGCAGCACCGCCCCCACCCTGAGCGCCTAGATACTCTCACAGGTGATAAGCGTGATGAGACCCAATCTGGAAAACAGTCCTCATCGCCTTCTTTTCTTTTTTCCCCTCTCTATAGCAGTCATTTTGTTATTCTGTACTTGAGGTGCGCAAGTGGCAGGCACATTGCACCGGTTTCGCAACAGATAATCTGACCCTACTACAATAACTCCCTTTTCTGAAATTTACAGAAACCTTTTGTTTGCAGTGGCGCAGCACACACTGTAAATGAGTGTTGCAGATCTGGGACCAACAGTACGGTCAGCTTAGAAGGGCACTAGGTGCTTCAGTTTCTGGTTATTTTCAACAGTTTTAACATCTTCTTAGAGAGTTTTGTTGCTCAAATGGGTGCAATTGCCGATATTTATATGTTTGCCCTGTCTTCAATGCTTGATTTTGCTTCCGAGAAAGTGTCACTCATAGTCATTGAAATGTCACTCATAATTTCACTGGAATTATGAAAATATCACACAGCAATCTAAAACCTTGGCAGCTATGGAGCCCACTAGTCTCCCTTATGAGTTATGCTGCCGATCCTCAGCCAGCAGCCGACTTTCTCAGGCCTGGTCCAATAATACTCCCCCCTCACCGCATCCGCCTACCTTGTTTGTGAAGTAGTGAGAGGAAGTTCAACTTGACAGAAAAGTTGTTTGGCCTTCGATTCACCTGGACGTCTTGCAGGACTGGGGCAGAGGCGATACCAACACCCCCTCTATCGCTGGCAGCATTCCCTCATTGCCGTCAATATGCCGAGTCAAAGGCGTCAGACCGGCCCCGCTCCTACCGCGCATGAGGGGCAGGGCGCTAGAAGAGGCAGCAATGCATGCCGCCCAGCAGTGCGCAGGAGGTTGGCATTGCACAGGAGATTGCATTTTCTGATCTCAGTGAACCATTTGCCACTCATGCACGCACCACACTACCACTGCTATACTAGGTGGCGGTGCGTGCAGCGTGCGTGCGTTTGCGTGCGTGCATGAGGCAGCAGTTTTGCAAGCAAGTGAGCTTGCTTGCACTACAAACGGGGCCGCTCAGCGCGCGCGCGGCACTGGTGGCCCGTTGTGGCCACAGCCTTTATCATATATTTGAAGACTGGGGACACTGACTGACAAAGTGTCAGGCAGTGAGTGACCCCAAATAAATGATAAAAGCCGCGGCCGCAACAGGCCACCAGTGGTGCGCGGCCGCCGCCCCCAAAACAGTGCCGCCTGAGGCGGTACGCCCCTCCCGCACCCCATTAGCTACGCGGGTGCACATGGGGGTTGCGAAATTCCATTGTCCATTGGAGACAAGAGGTTCCATTTCCTCACACATCTGGTGCTGGTGTGGTGGATGTTAAGGTTGCCTGAGTGGGTGTGCCTTACCAAACAGTCCATGCCTGCCCGAGAGAGAAATCAAGAGGACCTAGAGACTGGAACAATGGCCCAGCTTCCTGCTGAAAAGAGGTAGGGCAGGTGGTGTGGGAAACCTGCTTCTAAGACTCCCATGGTCCGGGAGGAGACTGAGCCCGACGGTGAGGCCCCCAGAACCTTCAGATGAGGACATTGCTGCCCTGGGGACCTATCTGAGCTGCCTGGCTGGCAAGTTGGAGGGGGGCCCACCAGGCAGGAATTCTGCAAAGCCCTGAAAATGTGCCCTATTTTTGAGTGCCAACAGCAGCATCCCGAGGTCCAGGCAGGTGGCAACACCTCTGGTAATCTACTGAGATAATGATTTCCTGTATTGTCAGCATGAGGTTTCTGAGCCTGGTGCAGTAACTATGTTGGTGCTCACCCCCCAGTACTACAAGGCTTTCCTACTAGACCTGGCTCATGATGTATCCCTTGCAGGACATCTGAGTCAAGACAAGACCTTTGCCATACTTTTCACACCCACTTTTATTGACCCTGGATGCAAAAGACCTCAGATGCATTCCACAGGTCCTACCTATCAGGCCTGTTGGTAGACAAGAGGTCGGGCTCTCCTGGTTCTCCTTTCTGTGATGGACACCCCCCCTTGAGAGTGGGCAGCAACATTGTTGGGTCCCAGGACCCAAACACTGATGGGCATTAGGTTAATCCTGTTCTTAGTGGACCATGGAGGATATACCCCTGAGTACAGGGACTGCACTTACAATGCCCAGAGCACGGATGGGTATATTTACCTGAGTGGATTTCCCTACAGAGGTAGTATCTGACGAGTGTACCAACTTCATGTCAGCGAATATTATGTCCATGTACGATGAGTGTGGTTTAACCTATAAGTTCTACACACCCTACCATCCCCAGACCAATGGACTTGTTGAGCGATTCAACAAGACCCTTAAAGGCATGACTATGGGCCTATCAGAGCCTTTAAGGTGAGAGTGGAACGCCCTCTTACCATACCTGTTGTTAGCCTTCAAGGAGGTACCACTGAAAGGAGTTGGGTTCAGCCCCTTTGAGTTCTGCATTGCCACTCTTTCAGTGGGCTTCTTTGCCTTTTGGAGGAAGGATGGGTGCAAGCTCCCAAGAAAGCCCCTCAGAATGCAACCAGCTAAATGTTGGCACTCAGGACTCAGATGAAGCACTTTTGAAAGAAAGCCACTGTGAACCTGGAAGCCAGCCAGGAAGTTATGAAACTCTGGCATGATGCAGAGGCCACTCGGGTTGAGTTTGAGCCTGGTCACAAAGTGTGGGTGATGGAGCCTGTGGAACCCCGGGTTCTTCAGGATCAGGTCTCATGAGGTGAAAACGTGCAAGGGGGAGGTCACATACCTGTGGACCTCAAGACCTCTAGGAACCACTTAGGAGTCATGTATGTCTGTCGTCTCAAGCCCCACTTTGAGAGGTCATAGGTCACCATGCTCCTGGTGATGATGGGGTGAAGAAAGAAATGGAACCTCTTCCCAACCTATCTTCCAAGTAGCAGGATGGGACAGCAGAAGGTGTTTTCCTTTCCCCTACCCTTACACCAGCACAACAGAGGGACTGTTGCCAATTGCTTAGGCAGGTGCTTCCCTTTTCTCACTAACCCCAGGACTCACCACTTGGTGCACCCATGTTATTGACACTTGGGGCAGTATGCCTGTGAACAATAAGATCTGCAGGCTATCTGACAAAGTGAGAGCCACCATCAAGGCTGAGGTGTCCAAGATACTGGCACTAGGAGTGATTGAGCTCTAACAGCCCTCGGTCAGTCCAGTGGTTCTGGTCCCCAAAGCAGCCTCACTGGGTGCCACACCAGAACTAAGGCTCTGTGTGGATTATCGAGAGCTCAAAACAGTCACAAATGCTGACACTCACCCCATCTCAAGTGATGATGAGCTAATTGATCGAATAGGAGTTGCCCAGTTCCTTAGCTCATTTGAGTTAGAGTCCAGGTACCAACAGATTGCCTGAACTGAGGGGGTTAAGCAAAGGTCTGCATTCTCTACCCTAGAGATCCACTTCCAGTTAAGGGTGATACCCTTTAGACCGAATAATGTTCCTGCCACCTTCCAGAGACACTAATAAGGAGGAGTCAATAGAGTTGTAGTGATGCTTTAAAATTGTAGGGTGTCATACTAGACAGATTAGATTAGCTGACTAACCTTTAAATGTATCACCTGGACTACCTCTAAGTGGTCTGTCCAGAATTGTATGGAAGACACTAGTGAGAATAATTTGTTAGGGTTATTTTGTTATACTTGTATGTTGTTTTTGATTATGTATAGAATGGTGTGATATATGTCATTTGTGTTTTGTTTATTTCATTGATTAGGTGCTATTGTCCATGTAGGATATAACTTTGGTCTAATACATTCATCAAGAATAATAATTGCGGAGAGGGTAAATTAAATGTACTCTACTCAGTAACTGTTTTGTATTTATTCCTTATACCATCTGTTTTGTTTATAATTACCTTCCGGAGGCTGGTCAATACAGTCCTGGATGGAACGGAGGCTGTTAGTGCCACCTACCTGGACAACATTGAGTTCTTCAGCTGGGAAGTTCTTCAGGAAGTGCTCAGGCACTGCAGAAGGCAGGCCTGACCGTCAAGACTAGCAAATGCCAGATATGGCAGGGTTCTTTGGTCTAATTGGGACACCAAGTTGCTAAGGGTAAGTGCAGTCCCTCCAGGACAAACTAACCTCCTTCCCGCCCTTCCTCACCCCCAAAACCCTGACAGACGTGAGAGCCTTAACAGGCCTTACCTATTACTATAGGAGATTTATCAAGTGGTAAGGCAGTGTCAGGAATCCCTATCTGGACTCATGTAGAACTATGCAGACCTTTGTGAACTTACCTGTGTTCAAGGGTCCATTGTGGACAAAATCCGTGCTGGAAATCCTCTCTTCGGATTGTGCTACAAGAACTGCAGTGTTCCGACATGTTGAAGGAACATTTGGCCGCTCCCACTTATCAGTAGTGGTGCGTGGTCTAGTTGTTCCTCTTCCTAGTCGCAGTGTTCTGGTAATGCGCGTAGACTGTAGAATCAGCCTGACTGGAGTTCTTCCGTGAGCGCCCTCAGTGAAAATTCTGTTTCTGCCTCACAGAAAGTCTTGTATTTTAGTTGGCGCTATTTAATAATGAGGGAAGTAAGAATGGGAGACACTTCCAGTGCTGTTTTGAGGATAATGTAATTTACACAAATTTTCTTTCCTCAGCATTCATGTTCTAAGGTGAAGTAATTCAGTTGTCTCTGCCCTCGAGGACAAGGAGGACACAGAATCCAATAGCTTCTTCAGTCAAGAGAAGAGCTCAGAATCGCCAAGTAAGCGTGTTCAGTATTTATCCAATTGTCGGCTCATCGTGACCCAGAGGCTTTGAGTTCTCGAGTAATATACAAACTCGCTGTGACCCATTGGCATCTGCAACCCACGAGAGCTTCTGAGAGGCACTACAGTAAATGTTTTGATGACAAAGGTTACCTGAGAATTGTATTAAACAGAGGATGGTTTTTATAGTTACTGAAGAAGTCGAACAGTTGATACCAAGTGGAATTCAAACCAAAATCTAAAGACTTGCTATTAAGCTTAGTAGATGATTGACAAGAGACCGACTGTTAAAAAACACGGTTAAATTCACGAATAGAAGAACTATTGTTGGCACAGACACACCCTCCAATACAGCAATCAGAATAGATAGTGCCAGGTGTTCATCCAGTAGATTAGATTCTAGAAGTTGCTACCACAGACAAAACATTTATGGAGAGTAGCTAGCTTCTACAGAAACACTGGTAAGAGAACTAATAGAGAGAGAGTTGTAGGGTGTAGAAGGTGCTCCAAGTTTAGGAAGAATAATGTTGCGTTTATCTTTCAGAGTTCCCACTGAAGCCTTGAAGTAGGAGCCAGTGTCCAGAAGCGTGACTCTCTCTGTTTTGTCTTCAACTTCCCCTTTCCCCCGAACTAAGTGCAGAGACAGTGAATACTAAAAGTATCTGACCTTGGTAGGTGGGAGCTGGGGTAAGATCATCTGTTCCTGAGGGGGCCGCACCAAAGAGTATCCTTTTGACAGGCACTATTGTTGCTCCCTTGACAAAAGCAGCCCAGAATGGTGATTTGGACAGAGGCATGCCAGAATGCTTTTGACACCTTAAATGTGGCCTGGTGCACAGCACTCCACGCTACAGCAACAACAGTCGGTGGAGACCGCCAACTTGAACTCGAGCAACGAACCATCCACAAACCCTGATCAGCAATTCACGATACAGTGACAACAGCCTGTACCACCCGTCCTGCTCTTTGTGCTACAGTGCAGACCCTCCGTGATGATCTACCTGCTCCTCATAGCTTAGAGATGGTAGCCTTTTCAACTGGACTAATCTGGTCCCTTTATCTGGCTCTTACCTAAAACTTTGTATTTGCATATCTCTGGTTCTACTGATTGGAATTTTCTAGTTCTAGTCTCATTTTTTTATGGACAATCCTTTCTAAATTGGTTTGAAGTTTTTCCTCTTTTGTCTTTTCACTTTATTACTGTTTATGCTGCATAAATACTTAACAAGTTGCTTCTAAATTAAGCCTGACTGCTTTGCTCCAAGCACCAGTGGGACAAGTACAAGTTAATTTAGTGTTGTTTGCGGTTCCCCCTGACAAGGATCACGGTTGTTACCTGAGTGGGGCTTCCATCGCCCTCAAAAAATAACAATTTTTTTCAATGGAAAAGCAATGTTTGTACATGCACTGTTTGTTTCTCTTTGCTCTACCTGATGTATAAAAGACTCACTTTCTAACTTAGTAGTGGAGAGCACGGGATATTGAGAATACCATGTTGTGTTTCATGCTGATTGCTTTTTAATATCCTACGTATCTTGTGGTCTCAGCCTTTAATGTGTGTAGCAGCCATACCCTTCACTTTTGACTACTGACACACCATTTCTTCAGAAGTGGAAATTCGTAGTTTGGTCTCATCAATTGTTGACACTTGACCCTTGTCTTTCTCCTGAGATGAAAAAGAAGATTTCCCTTGAAAGGATTTTGGTAAAAACATCTTCCTCGAAGATGCAACAGTGTTGTCCTCTAGGGAGACACCACCCAGCAGTCGCCATGAGAGCTGGGTTTGTGGTGTCCGAGGTGAAGGCTCCCACTGCCTGAACTCCCAGAAGAAAGGAAGCTATTGTACATGTTCAGCATTCAGGCAGTTGTGAAGGAGGATATTTTTTTCCCGCAAACAAATGTCTCACGTGGAGTTTAGTGGTCACAGACTGCACACGCCTTTCAGCTCCTTCCCTAAATTCATATCTTGGCTCATTATGAAAATGCCCCTTCAATCGATATAAAGTTACTGTTTGGAGTGCATGCGTAATTTAGCATGAAACATTTATTTAAGAAACATAATTTCATTATCTGCAGTGCTCTTGGCTATGCAAGATGCTCTATTTGATACCATTTCCAGCAAGAGTCAATTAATGAATGTATCTTCTGGGCCATGGAGAAACATATTAATTACAACACTTAGAAATAAAAAAATACAGATATTAAACATTATATAAGAAATGGATATTATTATTGCTATAACTGGGCCATGCTCAGCTGAGTTCAACCAGGCCAGAGGGTGGAAATAGTTTTCATCCAGCTCTCTCTATTTAGCTCTAGGTCCCCCCTAGATTAACTGTGTTCCTCTCTGCAGGGTGTGATGCTTGTGGCGTTCTTATCAGAAGCAAGGTTAGTCCTGATTTGCATTAGGCAGGCATCTGGGGCTGATTTAGAGCTTGGAGGATAAGGCACTCTGTAGCAAAAGTGACGGAGTAACCTGCCTGCCAAACTCAAGGACCCCCTTCCTGTTTTTCAAATGCCTCAGACTGTAAATCTTATGGTGTCTGAGTAAAATGTACTTTTAGGTATAAAATGTCCTCCAGCAGTTCAATAGAATATAAACCGTTAGGGATAAGCCATCCGATTATCCGCTCTAGTTAGACTGGATGGCTTCTTTTTAACTGTCCATCACCACCAGGTATATCCTGGCAGCAAGGAATGGTCAAAAGAAAATCACATGCCCACCATGGAAGAAAACAAACCAGGACGGCGGTTCCTGCCAACGTATAGAGATGTCACGGCCGGCAGGCTGAATAAAGGCGGGTGGCTGAAGTAAAATCATCCGCCACCCTGTCTGCCTTTATTTTGTCTGTCAAACCCTGAATCAGGCCCTCTGTCAAGAATGAAGAAATAAGAAATGGGTGAAAAATGATGGTTTGGAATGCTACCCTGAGTGATTATCAGTGGTTAGACTTACCATTCACCCCATCATCTCTTGGTTGTTTGATTGTGATTAGTTTGCCTGGAAACCTGAGACTGGCACATGTTTCCGAGCCTACCTCTGCTGTCATTTATGAACTCCAAAAAATAGCAAATGTGCGTCCGTCCATTCAAGGAGTACTTATATGACAGCAGATTCACTATTTTTTTGAAAACTGGTCACTAAGTATATTTAAGTTCCTGATCCAAATACATGAGTAAAATAAAACATCTTAGTGAAATTAGGATGGCTAGAGAAACAAAGACATAGCAGCCCTGACTCAGGACCCTCTTACCTAAGTAACAAGCCAATAATTGTTTGTGCGGTGTCATACTCCAAACACCCCCCATGAAGACTCATTTATTGTGGAGTTGGGCAGTCCCGTCAGTCTTTGATGAGCTGAAGGTTTGGAAAAGAGCTCTGTCAAAAAACCTTGCACAATCTTGGATTTTACCTGCACCACACCGAAGGAGATTTGCAAATCCTTAAAGCACTTTTCCAGAACAAGAAATACATTGTAGTGAGGAAGAGTGGGAGTGGAGACACTGTAGAGGCAATCCAGTTTCGCTTCAGTGTTCCTCCATTGACAAAAATGCCTGGAAATGAAGAAAAGAAGGGCTTGCATTTGGAAGAAGAAAGGCAGTTTCGCGTCTAAGGAACAACCGGGAGGGGTACCACATGGGCACTGCAAGCATTGCTCATCCGTAAACAGGCTTCAAAACCATTCTAAGAAGTCCACCCATGTGTGTGCATGTGCATAGATGGCCATCTATGCATGTTTTTTGTAATAAAGTATTACAAAAACGAGTCCAGATTAAATAAGCATTGGCAAAGCCACAAGGTCTGCAGCCAACACCAGAACTGTTGGCATTGCCGCTGGTTGCTTTCCATGGCTGGAGCACAGTAGGTTGGATGGGTCAAAGAAAACTGAAACTCTTGTGCTGTGTTCCTTAGCATTCAACAGAATAAGCTTCCAAATGACTTTGGCAATGGCTTACGTCGATCTAGGAGAATTGCTGCACCCAAATATGCTATCAGAAAAAAAAGAAGCATGAGGTTTTTAGCTGATGTTTTTTTCTAACAGGAAACTGGACTTTTCATTAGTCTGTGGTTACCATGTTGATAAAGATGTCTAAAGATCAAGAGAGACATTGCAACAGTGGGCAGGAGGATGAAGGTGGTGGTAGGACGAGGCCTTTCCTTAACTTGAAGTGACCAAGAAGAGCAAAAGTGTGATATCTTGGTATTCTCTATGCTATCCTTCTCTACCTCTAATGGAATGTTCATGTGATGCATCTATCAGAATGTTGGTGTTCTGCCTGAGGGTTTACAGTTGGCTGGGCTGAGCACCTTGCTGGATGCTCCTGGTGGGGTCTCTCTACATAACTTGGAATAAAGCATCTCTTAAAAACATCATCACTTGGGGACATTTCATCATTACATATTGGCGACGATCTTTTGAAAGAACCTACATCTCTCAACTCTAGAAGTACATCTAACAACTTGAAATTAAGAAAGAAAACTACAAATTATGAAAGGACCTCCTGCAACAAGAAAAGCGACCCCGACTGCCAGCATGACCCCACCAGTGACCTACAATCGGTCGCCCACAGCAGTCTGGCAGTTGTCCTGTGTACCAGTGAGTCTACAAATTTTAAGGAGCTGTGCCCTCACGCTGTGTAAGCCTGTTTGTTTTGACTTTGGGACTCACGCTGTATCCTCACATGAGGGTAAGCATTTTATTGGCCAACTCTGAATGTTGTCCTATTTACAAGGAGAGTCTTCTTTATGCTGTGTTGGAGCTGTGCCCTCTAATGGGTTAAACCTTAATCGTTTTTGCTCCAGGCTCATCCTGTGTTATGCCTTCAGGCTCCCGTAACGTTATGTTTATCCCAGAGAGACTGTGAGGAACCAGCGAAGGAATTCCATCGGGCGTGATTTAGAGACGCTGTCCGGTGCGGATACTCAGTGGATTTAGTCTTCGTGTGGAGTTGAACTATTGAAAAGTCACGCATTTTGGATATAAGGTTTTTTCAACAATATGAAGAATTGCCATATCTTACGCTTGGTGTAAGATACAATTGTAAAAACGACTTTGAAACTAGGCTGGGATTTTTACTGACTATGAATGCGGTAAAGTACTGCTTGTTTTGTTTGCACATTGTCCTGATGAGGCATGAAACTGCTTGACAGGCCGAAACACGTCAACAGTTTATTATTGATTTCGACACCTTTTTGACCTGGAAACAATATGAGATATATTCCCTAGGAGTTGGACTGACTTGAGAAGCCAAAAAAAACATTTAGTTGTGCTTCACTTACTCCTACAGATAATTGTGGTGTTGGAAAAAAGGAATTAAGGTTACAAGAGACTTTACCAATTTTCCTTATTTGCAAACTATTGGGCTTCTGATACAACCCATAGATTAAGGGTCAACGAGTGTACAACCGTTTTTTTCTTGTATGTTGGATTGAAAATTGCTCGACACAAGAATATAGATTGTGTGATCCTTTGATGTGTATGACTAAAATACTGAAGATCTTAAAGAGATTCCTAAAAGATTACTAAAAAAGTATTATATATTATTTATGTGTTTTGTATTTCTTTTGTAAATAGCCACAAAATGAACATCTAAATAGGACAGTCGATTTAGTTCATATAAAGGTGTATGGTGGAGATAGATAATTGATTGTATCTGGTTCTCCAAATAATTACGTTTAAATTTGAATACCATTGGCATCACTTGTATTTTGCTAGTTCACATGAGAATAGGCATTGACTTTCTTCATCTACGCTGTTTGGGGAAGTAATGTGATAAAAAAAGAGACATGTACCTTTTCTTTCTATGGAGCACCTGATGGGGAGCCTACTACCAGTACATGTGTTGACAGCTAGCATTGTGTTTTGTTGGCTAGTTTCTAGTAACTATTTATCCACGAAATATGAAGAAATTAGCTCATGGCAGCCCCGCTGGTCTGTTGGCAGTTAAACAGCATGTTTCGAATTCAAATGAGCATCCACGCGCTTACCTGCGCGAGCCTCTGGTCATGAACAGTCCTCCGGCATTCACTGTTTCAATTTCGTCATCTGGCTCATCAGCGCGTTTGGTGCATGGACGCACCGTGAGCCACTTGGGATGACATAAAAAAAGTGCCTCCATTTTGGGATGTTCTGCCAACCACGGCGCTTTGTCATTAGAGTTCTTACATGCTGTGGGTAAGAGTGTCTGCATCGTTTTGCCAACCACGATGTTTGTGCCTTTGTCAAAGTTTTATTCAGTCAGCATGAGTTAAGGTACAACGTGGTGTCCTCGATCTACTTGGCATCTGTTTTATGATTAAATCTCCGTTTCTTCGATGCCAGCGGTAATGTACTTTCAGCATTTCTCAAATTGCATCTGTTTTATGATTAAACCTCAGTTTCTTCGATGCCAGCGGTAAAGTACTTTCAGCATTTCTCAAATTTTGAACTGTTTAATGGATTCCGTTTGAGTTTCTCCGCTTCAAGTATGACTGAGTTCTACTGTGCTGTTCCACGTTGCCTCCACTTTTACACGGTGACAAGCACACCAATGACATTTAAGAATTAGTGTTTTGTGGTTAACAAAACTTGCTTGTCTACCTCATTCCGGTGACAGGCACACCACTGTCATTGTGTTATTACAAGCTTGAACAAAGAAATGGGGGTTAAGTGAATTTTTTTCTTCACGGCCATATGACATTTTTTCATAGTAATATGTTTTATTTAACAGGTTTGTGAGAATTAGATGCTTTTTGTGTATTTTTACAGTATGCTAAATTTCCATAAAATTTGTTTTTTTTAACTGTGGTTAGCATAGGGGTGGGTTTTTAGTCCCATTTCCTTTAGAAACATGTTTTCTTTTTCTTTGTGTTGGGGGTTGGTTTTAAGCCCCATCACCCCGGTATGCCAGTTGGCATAATGTGTTCTTTATGGATGATCGAGTGGGTCACGCACTACTTTTGCTGTGGGTTTCTGTCCCACCTGTTGAATTTGCAATGGGTCCCAGTCCCATTTGCTTACAGTGGGTTTTAGTCCCACCTGTGTAATTTAAATGTTTGCGATGGGTCCTAGTCCCATTTACTTTCAGCGGGTTTTAGTCCCAAATGTTTTTTGCGATGGGTTCTAGTCCCATTTGTTTGCAGTGGGTTTTAGTCCCACCTGTTTACTTTTCAATGCTTTTGCAAAGGGTCTCAGTCCCATTTGCTTACTGTGGGTTTCAGTCCTACCTGTTTAATTTGCTATGGGTTTTAGTCCCATTTGTTTATTTTGCTATGTTTTTGCGATGGGCTCAAGTCCCATTTACGTCCAGTGGGTTTTAGTCCTACTTGCGCAATTTCTATGTATTTGCGATGGGTTACAGTCCCATTTGTTTGTAGTGGGTTTTAGTCCTATCTACTTTATTTAAATGTTTTTGATATGGGGTTCAAGTCCCATTTTACTGTAGTGGGTTTTAGTCCCACCTGGCACCAAGTCAGTTGTCCACACGGATCTCGTCTATTTTTGTTTGGGTGTGCGTATTTTTGTCTTTTTCAGAGGAGCTATGCTAGTTTACCAGTTACTTTTAGAGTCTAGGGGCCTCATTTATGAGGCCCCTTGCGCCATCGGAACTTCACTTTTCATGAAGTTCCGTGGCGCAGAAGCCTGCGTGGTATTTATCAGACAGCAGTACGCCAGTTTTTGTGGCGTACTGCTGCCTGATAAATATCAGTCCCTTTAACGCAGTGTTCTGCGTTAAAGGGGCGTGCAATGGGTGTTGCTGGGGGCGTTCCCAGCAACATCCATGGCCTTTTGACACTGCCCCAGATTTACGAGAAATCGTAACTCTGAGGCAGTGCCAAAAGCTTACGCCTCCCCAGGGGAGGCGTAAGGGAGGCGCAACAGGGAGAAATGTCTTTATTTCTCCTCGTTTTTCCTTTTTCTATGTGTGCTGCATTCTGCAGCACACAGAAAGTGGAAAAGCCTCTTGTGATTATTTTTGTACAGAAAGGTTTCCCTTCCTGTACAAAAATAATCTTCCCCGCAACGCAGGCACCCTTGCACCATTGTGCAAGAGTGCCTGCGCTGGCGCACGGCAGCCCATTGTGCGCCGGCGCAGGGGAAAAGGACAGGAATGCGCTGTATCTTATAGATACGGCGCATTTCTGCCCTTTTCTTTTGCCGTAGGGAAGCGCAGCAGGAAGGCCTGCTGCGCTTCCCTACGGCAAAAAGTCATAAATGAGGCCCTTGGTTTTACATCCACATATTTAGCTTTGTTTTCTCTATTTATGTGCTTTTATGCTTTCTATGCTAAATACGTTCAGATTTGATGTATTTTTATTGCAACTTTTTGCACTGTTATCTCTTGCATTACGTAATTGTATTTTGCTTAGAGGTAATAGTGTTTAGATGAGGTTTCACCTCTACTCTTCCTCATCTTCCTTGTTCTTGAAATGAAGGTTTCTTTTGTTCTTTCTCTTTTCTTATTGCCTTCCATTGTTTCCTTCCCTTTTAAGTTCTATAAGAGGGGAGGATGGTTTATACGTTTTTTCCATTCTTCTTTCTTTGTTCTTTTTTTATGGCCGTTTCCTCTTTGCTGTTCCTTTCTCCGCTTTTGCTCAATTTACTTGCTTTCATTTCTTCCTGTTCTCCGTTGCTGTTTTTAGCTTTTTGTTTTCTGTTTAAGAAGAGAGGATAATGTGGTATCTTGGTATTCTCTATGCTATCCTTCTCTACCTCTAATGGAATGTTCATGTGATGCATCTATCAGAATGTTGGTGATCTGCCTGAGAGTTTACAGTTGGTTGGGCTGAGCAGCACCTTGCTGGATGCTCCTGGTGGGGTCTCTCTACATAACTTGGAATAAAGCATCTCTTAAATACATCATCACTTGTGGACATTTCATCATTACAAACAGTTAATGGAGGAAATACTGAGAAATCTTAAATCAGCATTTAAATTGTTTTAAGGCCGCTCTATGTGTAGAAAAATAATTTTTGTCGACTCTGCTTGTACATGATTTCCGTCAGCCGAAGATCAATTTCTTGGTTTGCAGGCATCCATAGCACCTCAGAGTACAAGTACACATATGTAGGGTTGTGTCACAGACTACTTATATTATGAGCAATGATCACCGTGAATAAAGCAGCAGTGTAAATTAAGAAGAGAAGACACACACAAAAATAATCATTAGAAACAATTTATTTCCTTCTAAGTATAAACAGAGCACTCTTTTACAAATGTGTTAATTTGGTTTAAGAGAGTACCCCATATTTACAAACATACAATAATTTCAGATTACCCTAACCCCAAACCCTTTTTTCTTCCCAATCCCATTTATAAAACAAACAAATAAAAGGCACCAAGCAAGAGAAAACTAAAAGAAAACCGAATGCTCGAACAAAAATATCAAATCAAACCAGGGTTATAACATTACAAACGATGTCAATGTTCCATCAAAACCAACCGTAAATAAAATAAAACACCAACTTTGGTTGATTGTGGCTCGATTTGTTTATAATTCTGCAATGTTAAAAAGTTTATTAAGTCATTTACATCGTTCTAAAAAAAGTGTGCACCTTTCTTATAAGTGTACCAATTTTACAGATCTGTTTTTTTACAATTATAAAAAAAGATTGGAGCCTTCAGACCTATGTACAGAATTGTGGTCGTTTGCAGTTCAGTGCCATCACGGACGTGTCCTCTCGGTTCATGCACACAGTGCATGAACTAAAGTAATGGGGTGTCAAAAATGCTAAATATACACAAATAACAATGAAAATCGAATATTTAAATCCATCCTGCTTCAATGCTCCTTCAAAAATAGTTGCCTTTGTTCTGAAGCCTATATAAACTGTGGCGCAGCAAGAAAATGCACATAATAATCAGTTACAAAGTCGTAGAAGTACATGAAAAAATTTAATAAAATACACACAGCAAGAACGTAACTTCAAGTTTTACAAATCTAACATGTGGGGATCGACACCTTTTCTAGATGCCAAAAAGGCAACAGTCATAAAAGAGACATGAAAAGTGACCCAGTATTTGCCAGGAGGACAAAAATCTTCTAAAGTGAATTCAGTAAAATTGATCATGAACTAAAGTATCCATAGTAAGCACAATTTCACGGCCCAAGTCTCAGTGGTTCTATGTAACATACATTGTGCCTTATTAAATGGATGAAAAAATGTTGGCAGTGAAAGGAATGTTATACTGCATCAGATGAAGACTATGTATAAATGTTGGAATGATTGTTGACTGTTTTGTCCAATGGTTCACCAAACTAACCAAAGCATATGCCTATGTGGTCTTTCTCGGGCCAGCAGGTTTAGTTGCATGATGGCTCACATGTGTGAGGAGCTCACTGAACCCTAATTATAAACATCTTTTAATACCCAACTAGGGAAATGGCACGATCATCTCACTTTTTGACATCAGGGCCCATTGCATACTCTCTACAAGACCGCCATCTTAGGTAAAATGTAGGCAGAATATAGTACAAAATGTTTGTAAAGTCTCTTGACAGCAAGTTCGGAACAATTTGTGGGTGTGGCCAGGCCAGATTAAAGTCTATGGAGGCCCCTAGGCAGTCGAAATGTCAGTGTCCCCTCGCAAATTATATCCTAATATGTTGATACGTATATATCCTCGTCGGTGTTCTAAAAGCTTCTACTCGAAAATATTATACTAGGGTCTGGAGTCGGCAGGAACTCTGAACTCGCGAAACACACTAACCTCACAGAAACCTTCGTTTCGGTAGATTTCTTGTGTGCATGCTCTAGTGGGATGACATTGAACTAATTAGTGTGCATGTCGGCCGCTAGATATATATGACCATCACTACTGCATTACACGTACGCAGTTTGCACCAGACTTTTTTTTACAAACTGACAGCTGCAAGAAGATGAGCTTTTAAGAGACAAACTGTTATGTGAATTTGATATCTCTGGTTTATTTAATTTAAGTTGTTAATGGTAGATTACATTAATACAGTATTTTATCCATGAAGTCTTTAATGTAAAGTTTTAATTTCTTTGAGGCAATTCATTTTTTCTATCTTGTGGAAACAGTTTAAGAAAGCTTGATTGCAATTTTCTTTCAAGAACAAAATCAATGTTATTTGATCTGATGTAATGAGCCCCTATAGGAATGGGGCCCATAGGTCGGTGCCTAATTTGCCTATGTGGTACTGGGTGTGGTAGCCATTGTGTCACAAGCAAGTGATAAGGAGGATGGGAGCGTAGAGACCGGGCTCCAGTACAAACATCGTCCTGTTCCTCACTGTCCTGCCCTCTCCACTTTTCTTCTTACTGTCACGCCAGGACACTCATGAGTAATTGAGCACGCTACAAATCACTTATAACATAACATATTAGATGTTAATAAATCCCTCATGGAGGTCCAAAATCATGCCCCCATCCAGCTTCACTCTGTGCCTGGCCTACCCTGTCTGTGTCGCCAGGAGTCCCTTTTTGTGTCGTGAAGCCTCTTTCGCTTCTGTATTTTCTTTGTGAAGTTATGGAACAGCAGAACCTATTGCCCTTGTTTACCTTCTGCACCAAGTTCATAGGATAGGCATGAAAAGTCAAGAGATGGGTTTGGGAAGAACTCAACAGACCAAAGCATAGCAGTTCTCAAAAAAAGTGCTGCTTAGATCATAAGTAGCTGGTCATAAGTGTGTTACAAGGTTTTACAGGGTAGCTGCTTATTAAAATACATGTCCAGGAGGGTAGAAGCTACAAACTATAGAGTTTCTTTCTTCTTTAGACTCACAATTTTTTGTGCGCTGTATGTATTAAGAAATAGGAAAAAATAAATAAATACTGGATTATGGCTGGCATATTACAAATTGTTTCAATGGGAAACAATTGTGAAAACTTTCCTGCACCTAAGCAATGTAAACAGTAAACTTAGCCTACATTGTGCCCAGTGTGCAAGCCTGGTTTTGATCGGTTAAAGCAATGGTTTGCTTTGGGTTCAGGAGCAGTAAAACATACCTTACCTCCTCATAAGTCTTCCACACCTTATCACTAATGTAGTGAGCTTCAGCTCCCAAACAGAACCCTCCAAGAAATGTATCACTCTAGTCCTCCCAACTCTCCCTAACATGGCCCACCTCCTTCACCCCTGACCTAGTACAAGAGGATTATTACATAACAATAGGGTATACCCAGTATACTGTTGGACCTGGGACAATTATGGTATGTATGAAAAGCATATAGGTCAGTTGGACATTTTGTTGCGAGTACGAGAGGAGGCACGGCCCACCCCACTTCCTGTTCAAGTACCAAGCCTCAGCACCCAACATGAAGCCGATAGCTAAACAGGGAAGGGAGGGATGGGAACTCATGTGGCGAGGATGACAACACTCGGAGTAATGAAGATTGCCGGTAAGTAACCATGGGATGCGCACTAGGTGCTTGCTGTACAAGTCAACTCGTCCAAACAGAACAAGGCACAGGTGTTCAGAAAGCCGCATTTCTAAGACTGACTGCCAGTGATTTGGATAGGAAAAATCGTAGAAGCATTAACCCGGCGCTCTTGTTCAAGCATCCCTTCGAAACGCTCTTTCAAATTCAAGAAACTCCTAGTCTCTTTCAAACTAAACAAGGTGTTGAAAAAGTATTGAAATTCAGCGTCATGTTTACGTAGCTCGCACGGAGCGAGCTGTGAACGTGTTGATGGGGAAAAAATCCTTCCTTGCAGCTGACACTGTTACTTTTCTCTGCTTCTTTCTCGAGAGCAGGTAACACGTTTTGGAGATGGAATGCTTTGCATTAACTCTTGATCCAGTGCGGTTTCGGCTCCGAGGGCACTTTGGCGCTGGGTGGATGAGAGTCACACACAGAAGGATAATCACTGTGTGTACACAAAGTTTAAACAATTTTCACTGATTTACTCAAATTTCTCTATTTATTTTGGTACTCTTTCAACAGCCGTTCAAGATTTCTTCCTAGATGTTTTCCATTCATGTGCCACACTAAATAACATTTATAAGACATTATCTCAATATAATCCATGTCAATTGCACGTTGTTTCCTTTTCCCTTTTTCTCTGGCAGCTGACTGTCATCTATCCTTTATTTTGTGGAAACTTGGTTTTTCGAAGTTGAAGTTTTGAGATTGCTCAACACACTACCCCAAAGTTTAAGGGACTCCCCGAGTCTACTGCTTTTTAGAAAATCCTTAAAAACTTGGCTTTTCACTCAACAGTTTTAGTTTCAGCAAATTCTTCTCAGAGCAGCGCCAAGCAGGCGCGGCCAGTACAGGTAAGAGCAGTGGGGCATGATGTCAACATACGACGGGATAGGAAAATAAAACAAATAAAACCACGTAATTTGCGCTTGTCGCATCGCCGAGTCAATAATGCGCGAGTGCAAGGTAAGTGGATTTATTTATTTTATTTTCCATATCAGTCATATGTCAACTTCACCCCTGCGCCGCTTACCTGGCCACCGCTCTTACCTATACCGGCCGCGCCTGGCACCAAGACACATTTTGGTAATCAAGTGCTTTATAAACCGATTAACATCTCACATCTTACTTAGCAAATCAAAGGTTCCTCTTTATCATTTTGCTTTGCATCTCAGTCACACCTGTCTTTGACGTGTGCAACACCGCCTGCAGGGGTCACACTTTTAATGTTTGTGTTACATCAACAGATTGGAAAGATTCAGGATGCAAAACCTTGCCTGTTGTATGTTCAGTGGTTTCTAATTAAACCATTTTACCCCATTTAGTTTCAGATCTTTACATATTATTGAGCTATATTCATTCGTTTTCTGCATTATGGCCACTGAAACACCATGCTAGCGTACTTTGGTTTTTCCAATACAAAGTATAGTGCTGCTTGTGCCGAAGAGAAGAATATTTGGGTAAACTGAAAGTGTAGCAAGCACACAAAAGGAATGGGGTTTCCTGGCCTTCAACAACTTCATGCTTACTCTTCAGTGCCCCACATTAAGCAGGAATAATGTTCATTAAACACCCACAAGTGCCACCAACAAGGCCGGCCTTTCAACAGACAGTGACCCGGGCGAAAGTAAATTTGGTACTCCTTGTCAACATTGTGCACAGTAGTTTGAGAGATGTCTTAAGATCCTGGGTCAAGGGGCATGGGGTGTGGATTAGTGGGGAGCTGCTTCATTCACTTGACACTGCGTGACTCTCTAAATATCACTGTCTCACACTGGAATTCATTTTTTCAGCTTTATTATGTCAGACATTCCTGTACACATCATTAGGATAGCAGGGTGGATCACGCAAGAAGAATTTCAGTGCTTAATTTGAGCCAGTGGTTTTCAGTGCTCGGCACCCCAACAAAATTGTCAACACTGACACTTATGAAAGTCTGCCACATGGTGGCGCTGTTTGTTCAATTTATATATGAGTACATCAGCAGTTGTTTATTAATACAATTTACATTAGAAATGACTTCTACCTGCATTCATAGCTTTCGGGGCCTTGAATATTCCGATTCGTCACACTTGTAGAAGTGTGATGGTTTGTAGTTGTGTTGGTACTGTCATTAATAGCGATGTCAGGAGCAATGGTTGGTGCAAGCTGCAGCAGCCTCCTGACACTTATTATTATTTTGTTTACACAAATTAAGCACTGGTACAAATGCCCCTACACCATTGGCATCCGAGCCAGGATACCCTGTACACAGCTCCATACTATTAAATTCGTGACACCATCAGACTTTTGGATTGCAAAACATTTTGCCTTTTTTAGTTTTTTTTAAACATTTCCGTAAGTAATGGGTAGTCTCCAAGCATATGCACCTTAGTGGTATCACATCGTTAAAACAAACAAAAAAATGTCTCTGTCAGTACCTGCTAGCCAGAAAATCCCTTTTGAAAAACAGTCAGCACGACGTTGCGTTTGGATTCCTCTCCCAGTCGCAAGGAAGGCCTGGTGACAATCTCTTTAAATAGATAGCATTTTATGGTGAAAAGGCTCGTGCATTTAATTATGCAAATGCATTCTTGATAGACCAATAAAATGGTTCATTTCAATGCTAGGACCCATTTGACAATGTCATACTAAAATTCCCAAACTTTCAATACACTGGCATTGGATCCACTTTTATTGAGCGCCCCTCATTAAGCAGATTCATTAAAAATGCACTTTGTGAAAAGATAAGATGCCGTACAATGAATTTCAAAATTCTTTATGCCCTATAAAAGTTATAAGGCACCATCATAAAAATCTAATGTGATAAGCTCTTGAAAAAGAATTGCCCTCCGTAGCCGGAAGTGAATGTATTATTATTGTTTGGTGTCTCTGGTACCACTGGGAATGCCTTGGATGTATGATTCCAGACCACTGCCAATGGGCTGAGTAATGCTCGATGAGTGACCACTCAGGGCACAGAACCGAGAAAACAGTGGGTGCAGCTTTCTCATTTAGAAGGACTTCATATTAGGTAGTCCGCGCATAAATTAATACTAGCCACCCAACTACAATGTATAACAGATGTGATAGGCTGGGGGGGGGGTGTAGAAGGTTGTATGTCAGAATATCAAGCACAAAAACACTTTGCAACCAAAACATAGCGAAGGTAAGCATGTATAAGTATGTACAGATATACTATTTCACCTCCACATCTGGTACCTTGAAGACATGTATGAATTGTTTTTGCAGAATTGTGATATATATCCAAAGGAAATGTTTTATACTTTAATAAAACATTGAGGACTCGTGAGTAATTACACAACCATAACAAAAAAAATAGTTACTGGATGATGGAAAACATCTGTTTACCTTACATGATTAAAATACCACCACCACAACAGGTTTTCAGGGCAAGAGAGTAAAAGGCTTTTCCTAGTAATGACAACAACACGGGAGGTGCCCATTCACACCTCTCTCCGCCTTGCTGGGCTATCTGGCTCCATGTAATGCATCATGCTCTCCGCTGCTGAGTCAGCAAACTCCTTAGGGAGTCTGCCTTCCAAACCAGAAAGTACCTAGGAGATAGATCAAAGGTCATGCAAACAGAGGAAAGGCTGATTGCCACTTTTGTCTACCTCAGTTGAGGAGTGTAAAGATGTTGCCACTAGTTAGGCAACTGGTTTAGACCCCAAAGAAGTTATACCATGTGGATTAGGTTTGTAGGAATTGTTCTTCAGGATTTGCCAGAATCCATGTTAAACCCTAGGTTAATACCCCTGCTTTGTCAGTGAGTGATATTTTCATGAAAAGCTAAAATACTTCAGCATTTACAAAATTCCTGTAGTGGGATGAAAATTAATCCGCAGGGCCTATCCACAAAAGATTATATCCACAAAAGGTTTGAATATCTCAGAGGGGAAGTGCTGATGTTGCAAGTGCCATCTCTGCAAAAGCTGTCCAGTCAAGATCGGAAAAGTGCAGGTTGAGGTTCGGAAGTGCTAGTTAGACAAAGGACTCTAGCGTCAGCCAGCGAGGACATACAAGTCTTACAACACTTATAAAAGAAGAGCAACATCGGATAACTTCAGGCATAGAATTGGCCACAAACACACACCAGCTCCGCACTGGATCTATTTGAATTCAAGCTCTTCTGTCCACTTAGGGCTCCCGCTCAGCAGATATGACCTCGTAGAAGCCTCTTCGGATCCAGAATCCAGTTTTGTCTCATTGGAATGAGCTTTTCTTCACAAGGTGCTCTTGATCCCAACCTCAGAACGCACCAATTTGCCTCCTGGCCAGAGAGAAGGGTAGAGCACACCTCGCCGGCCATGTGGCCCTGCCACTTGCTTGAACTTGAACATAGCATAGACTGTAAAGTTATAGGCATATATCACTGTAGTTTTTATGGAATACACTAATTTCCCTAAACAAAAAATGTGTTCATTATGTTGCCTTAATGTCTGTGATACAAGAGAATGCCTTCCTGTTAAATATCCCCAGAGTGAGGAAACCTGTACTGGTGGATGTCAGTATACGCAATGGCACCGGCCATGTGGAATTAGTTGCTTTTAAGCCTTCGATGGATCTCACGCACAGTAATCTTTAGGAGAAAACAAAAATGAAACATTTATCTTCCCAAACTAGTTCAATAGCTAGTAAACTCTCAGATTTCTTATTGTTTTATCCCACAATGAGTTCAATATCTTGTAAAAAGATATGCTGTCTGCCTCAACAGTTTAGCTCTGGAAAGTCTTATTGGCATGAAGGGCGTACGTCATTTTAACTATGTGCACTCACAAGTTGGCCTAACTTGGGTCCTCAGTCCTGTTAGGAATCGAACAAGAAGATTTTTCAAGGATTTGTACCATTTCCCAATGACTTTCATTGAACACCTTTTTCCTATAGTACCCTTTGGGAATGGCCCTCTTTTGTAAATAACCTTTGAGCCTTTACCCATTCCTAATAAACATTAAGGCATTTTGTGATTATATGTAATTATAGTCTTGTTACACCCTTAAGGTTCTTTGTTTCTTTAACTGTGAATGATGTTTGAAGAGATTTAACAGCATCACCCCTTGCATTTGCATCCAGCCAAGATTTCAAGAGTGATCAAAGTGTACTATTAAGGGAGAGACTGTTTTTTTCCTTGTGAGCCTCCCTGGTCAGGTGGCTTGGGGCGCAAGTCACAGCTCTTATCAGGACTGTGGTGTCTCTCCCACAACTTGCCAGGGGAATTCCATGCTCTCTTTTAGCTCTAACAAACTTCTATCAAGCACCGAACATACAAACACAAGGATTGGGAGAGGGAATAAAGAAAACAAAGTTTATAAAAGCAGATCATAACACCTTCCACATTAATTCAGTTATCTGACAAATGCAGGGCACCAGCATTGAATTCTACAGTAATCCAGAAAACCCGTAACAAACAAATGAATAAATATTGGGGTTAAATACAGTTGATAAGAGTGTGGGATTGTGTGACAAGATGTGAATATATATATCAGGTCCAGAGCGCGACAACTTCATCCTCAATTTCTTGATTACAGTTATCCTGATGACCCATGCTTACGCTGACCTGTTAGTATTTATACAATGCTATGTGTACCAATATTTTTTGCAATGTATACTCTTGTTCAGAGCTTAAGAGTTAGTCTACCTAAAAGTTCTCTACCAGCAAAGAACATTCTTGTACGACATCACACATTTTAAGATTAACAACACTGGTATGGTAGTTCTCTTTGTTCAATGAGGTCACATTTAGAGGGTTAGAGATCTTTTACAAGACAAGCCCTTTAATTGGTCTCCAAGTTTTACTCTCTGTTTAATTTGTTCTTGCTTGCTTCTTCAATATCCAATATGGAATTACACAATTACTCCTTTGCTATGTTCTGCAACAAAACACTGTTGTCCATGGATTCTCTTTAGACAACAGTAGTTAGGACATACTTTTTGACAGGAAAAAGCTAGACAAAGTCATACAATGAGTAAGTCTTTCCAGGTGCGTGCCGATTTAGCTCTTGGAACAAGGTAATCATTCATTCACTTCAACATGGGTCACACAAATGTTACACGTTCATAAATAATCTTCTACATGTATCGTGTGTCTATAAACTAAATCTAAATAAAAGGTAAGTGCATGAGCAAAGCAATGCATTGTTGAAAAAGAGTTATCCATAAAACGCGATTTCCCAGTGTACACCATATTTTGATCAGAAAAAATAGATTATCTCTAACTATCTACAGTAACAAGTATATAAACTAACAGTAGTTCGTGTAACAACTTAAACGACTTCAGTGCTACAACTGTTCGAGCATGGGCTGCCTGAGTTAAACTTTGCCAGGTGGGTATGCAACCTTTTTTTTTTAAATCAATTTCACAAGAGAATTAAAACTGTTCTTCTCTCTGTACACGTGATTATGTCAAAAGATGGTCCTTGAACTTTGCACAGTTTAATTGACCAGAATCGCACTTTTAAGAATAATTTTAGAAACCCTTCTCAGTCTTGTATTCATTTGAATATAACTAAAGTTTATGAAACCCCCAACACGTTTTGTGAATGCTGTCTGGCTATTCTAACTCTCCAAAAACACTAGCAACTGTTTTTCGATATCGCCTTTTACAAATTCAGTCACTTTTTTAATTGTGAGATAACAATGAAAATATTGAATAGCCCACACAAGGCCATGCTGATAATATCGAATTACAATTTTCGTTTAACAGTCCCTTGCAAGAATTTAAATCCTTCTATAGTCACTCTTCACACCAAAGTCTAGGATTCAAAGCCATATTTCCCACCAGGTGTATCTTAAGGTATCGGACACTATTGTCAGACAAAAACTAGCGCTGCTCAATTATTTTCAAAATATAGACAGAAATCATCTATGCACGGAGCCAAACATACCAAAAAATAAATACTCTCACCCCTGTGATGTATGTACAGAACATAGCTTCTGTTCAGAAATAGGTTAATAAATATTCTAAAAAATTCATTAATTGATTTTTTTTTTTACTTATGTTGCTGGATAGTCACAAAGTATGTTCAATATATTTACAAAATCTTCTATAAATATAATATTTAAAATGCGGTCTAGAGGTTGTCAACACAGCTGTTATGTACATCATGTTAGTTGCCCATCAGTAGCGTCTCAGTGACTACTTGCGTGTAGTGCAACAGGTAAAAAAAAGTTGTATAAAAGATTATACATAGAAACTCTCACATCCTTTGGATGTTTTCGGTCCATATTTGACTTTGTTGATATCCGTCTGCAACACGAGTAATAAAAAAATAATTGGGCTCTACAAGTGAAGAGAGTGTGTGCAATGCATATTATTCCAGGGTCCTTGGTCCCTTAGCAGCTTCTTCATCCTCAGGGTAACCCGTCGTCTTCTAGGCTCAATGCCACGCGCTGAAACAAGGAAACAGAACAATCAATATTTCATAAACAAAGCAAGGAATCTCATATTAAACACATACCTGCAGCTTAAAGAATTCAGAAAGATGCTAAGTTGAGAGTATAGAGTAGTGGAAACCTCTTAAGTGGCAGAAAGACTGAAAAACCTCTACACAGTAAAGTAGGGTCTTGTTCTAAGGATACCTGCAAGCAACAATGAACCACTGTTGGTCTTAGTTTTGGTCAGCAGACTAAGTAGTACAATAGATTTGTGAGGCAGTCTGAATGGTGTGGGGACAACACAGATTCAGTGTGCATTTAACAAGAAGGCTAAGGGTGGTGAAGAAATTCTTCATGGTGATGGACAATAGTGTCAAAGGGTGGAATAAAGAAGTGAAGTCCAGAATGGATGGTGGGTTTGGGGACAAATATAAAGAAAAGAACAAGTTAATCACAACTTTAGCATAAACTATCGTTCCGGGCAGTGTTTTTTTATGTCAATCATTTCTTTCTGTATCCGTAAGAAAGTAAGATGGGCAAATTAAGGGATTAGGTCTGCCTTCTCAATAAACTCTAACCTTTTTGTATTTTCTGTAGTGGGAGTTTGAGCCCCTGGCGCTCTGATCTGTTTATGCCCTTCTCTGATTTCATGGGCTTCTCTTTGATCAGTTAAATAACCTCTCATGTGCATAGCACTCTGGCAACAACAAAAATTAGGCACACCATAAGTCGCTAATTATCGCCATGTGACTAGTGCACTTTAGATGCTAGCTTTGTTACATTTTTAAAATGAAATTGAGAGAAATGTGTTCATTTATACCCGGCTTCATGTTTTTCTATGACTTGGTTGGCTCTTGTGAAATGTAAGGGCAAGTAGGATTCTTGTAAGCATCAGCATCAGGTGTTCTCTACACTTAAAGTATAAATTTAAATCTTCCAGGTGGTAGTAATTACTGTGATGACATTTGAAAAGTATTTATAACTTTTAATGCCAATAACAACCACAATATATATCGGGCTGGCTATTGTTCCTAAATATGCGTTTTATAGAATGTTGTAAGAAATGTGGTTACTTGTTGAGGGGTGTGAAACCCTTACTCAAAAAGCAACCACAATCTTTGTCAGGGTGAGGCAAAAGCAAACCCCAAATTAACCTGCGCTCACCCCTCCGGTAGCTTGGCACAGAGCAGTCAGCTTAACTCAGAGGCAAGGAGGGAAGTATTTATGCAGCACTTCAAACAATAGTTGAGTGAAAACACAACACAAGAAAAACCCAACACCTATTTAGAAAAACCAAGCAACACTTAATGAATAAATCAAGACCCAAACAACAATAATCCAATCCTTGTTCCTCCCTAGCCGGCCTGAATTGGTCTTCAGTCCACTAGTATCTGACCACACGGAAGGTGGTCCAACAGATTCCCAATACCCGGAGCCGGCTGGCCTGAGTCACCATGGTAATTCTCCGTTTTTGTACAATAGGGCTATTTTGAATAGCTTTTTAATCCATTTTTTATGTAGAATGTACTTAGTTTTTTTCTCAATTTATTGAATTGTCTTGCCCCACTACATCCCTTGTTGTCCTGATGAAGACCCCGTCTAAGGGATCAAGTCAACCTCCCATGTAGGGGTCGAAACGTCGACGGCTCTACCAGTATTGTCATCCGGCACTATCCATGACTATTTAGTATTTATGATTGTGACCGTCGAATGACTTCTGCAATGTTACTGTAATTGTACTTTTGGCTAGAATAAGTTGAAGCCTTTCTTAATGAATAGTGAATGTTTTGTTGAGTATGACATTAAGGTCTCTCTTTTGAACTACCCTACCCTTTCCATTTCACACCTTACACTTCCCTCCTTTTCCTGTGCTCGGGGCATTATTATGATTGTGTATAATGTCTGATTTATTGACTAGCACATTGTGATTAAAGAACAGTGTTTGCTCTATTAAATGTGATGAATTCTTTTATTAGAAAATGTTTTGAATAATTAATTGTGTACGTTTGTGATACGTCTTTCTCTGGGACCCATACATATGTACTACCTAGCACCCAGGTCCCAGCGACTTCCTGGGTAAAACCCCCCCTTGGTAATGTTGCAAACGTTTGAGCCGATGCTTCACAATGGCGCTCCCCGTGTGCTGTTGATGCTTTAGTGTGATGGGTCGGATGACGGAACTTCAGGTTGATTTTTTTGTAAAACATTTTTATTGGCATTTTTCCGTTATAACATACATCGTATCTTTCATGGTCGATGAGTTTGACATTCAATTGATCCCGCATGGCGACTGTTTACCATACCACCTCAGCATAGGGGCTGAAGACTATTATGCCTTATTGTTCAGTTCAGTAATTGGCAATGTCCCTCACGAGTCTATGTCCATATGCAGGGTACCCACACAGATGTTACTTTCCAGGTCACGCTAGGGACGTGTGACGTAGTGTCTCCCAATACGCAAGCTCGTGGGGGATTTGGAATTTCTGCCTTATGTAAACTGTAAATATACTAGGGGTAATAAAAAACAAAAACTGGGATGCACTGTGTCATATGCTGGATTTACACACATGGGAATGCCTGAGAGCTGCACTATTGTGGGATATCTTGATGGACTTGCGCCGAGTCGGACTGGAGGAGGGGGAGAGGCAACGCTAGAGCCTTCTGCGTGGGAATGTGGCGGTGAGTCGATGACTCATTTGGACAGACACATCTGGTGTTTGGGCCCGTTGCATTCCCCCTGGAGCACTCCCCGGGGTTATAGAGGGCCTGGGGAACTACCTCCCGTCGTGTCCGCTACTGCCACCGTTTCATGCGTAAAGGAGTGAAGTGGCATGGCCCATGGCATGGAAATTGGATGTTTGCAAATTCCTTGGGCTTCCTCCCCGCGCAGTATGCCTTCTTCTGCTGCACCCGATTTCTTGACTGCACCCACCCATGCCGCCAGGGGGGCCGTCAGGTGCCTTCCATTGCATTGGTATGCATTGTTTGGCCAGGAGGAGTGCTAGGGAGGCAAAGCGCATTTCGACTTTCATGTGCTTACGCCGCCTACTGATACCAAGGGCGCTAGCTTCCCATGTGTAGAGATCCCGGAGGCCAGTGACTGTTCCAAGAGTAGTATGGACGGTGCACCAATAGCTGTGGAGGGATGGGCAGTCCCACAGCATGTGGAAAAAGGAGGCAGCAGGCTCCTGACATCTTGGGCATTCGAAGGTGCCATCGGGGAAGTACTTCTGGAGCTTTGCAGGAGTGAGATATGCCCGATGTAGGATATGTAATTGTATGTTTTTGAAGCAGTAGTTGCGGGAGACCTTCTTGGTGTACGCTAGTGCTTTGACCCATTCCCTATTATGTAAAGGCCTGCAAAAGTCGTCTTCCCATTGTTTCCTAAGGGATGCAAGTGAGGGTTGCTGAAGGGAATGTATAGCTTTGTATATCCAAGTAACTAGGTGCCTCCCTGGGCCGATCTGCAGGATTGCATGAAGGACCGGGTGTTCAGGGGCTCGTCCTCGAAGTGTGCCAATGTTTACGACAGTCATTTAGTAGCTGCCTATGCAGCAAGAATTGTCCCCTTGGAAGCTCAAAGTCAGTCATGAGTGCCTCAAATGTCTGCAGTTATCCATCAAAATAGAGGGCTCCAACTTCTGTAGGGCGTGCTCCGTCCATATGTGCAGCATTCTCTCCGTGTAGTGTGCGTGACCTTTGGGTAGCAATACCAATGGCAGGAGGGGGGAATACGGGGGCGGCGCACGATTCATTTTGTAGATGCGTGCGAGACAGGCGCGCGCGGTCATCAACTGGAGCAGCCTGGTCGGGGGTGCAACTCCCGTTAGGAGAATGCGGTGGATGGCGGGAGTCTGCACTTACCCAGCTGCCGTGGTCAGTTTCCTTGCGCCCGACCCGCCGTCCAGCGGGACAACCATTGTAATTGGGCGGCCAGGAAGTAAGCATCAAAGGATGGCGCAGCCAGCCCTCCTTGGTCAATAGGCAACTGCAACTTTGCCAGGGCGATGCGCCTGCGGCCAGAGCCCAAGATAAGGGTCCCTAGCAAGGTATCCAGCTCGCTGAAGAACGATTGAGGGGGAACCACCGGGAGGTTAGAAAAGAGTTATAGGAGTCTTGGGACTAGGACCATTTTGGCCATCGCCATCTTACCTGTGACTGTGAGTGAAAGACCTTTCCAGAAGTGTGTGGACGACCTAATGCCCGCCATCAGCCTTCGATAGTTGCCCTCGTAGATGTCCTGTGGATGTGTGATACAGTCGGACTCCCAGGTACCGTACTGCCTGAGGACTCCACGAAAGGTTAACATTACCCAACCGCAGCTGGCATTGAGGCATTGCCTGTACCAGGGGATAAACTGTGGACTTGGCCCTGTTAACGCATAGTCCAGCCACTTCCTCAAAGTCCTGCAAGATACGTGTGAGGTCTGCTGCAATATCTCGAACGTATATGAGGACATCGTCAGTGTATAATGACACTGTATGTACGGAATTGGCAATAGGAATTCCCCACTCCTCCCCCTCGGCCCGAAGACAGGCTGCTAAGGGCTCCATCGCCATGGCGAAAAGGAGGTGGGATAGCGGACAGCCCTGACGGGTGCCACAGTGGACCGAAAAGGAGGCGGAGATAAGGGGGCCTATTCTGACTCTGGATGTGGGCGCAGTGTATATGAGCCTAGTGTTTGCCTGAAGGTGAGGACCTATCTCCACATGCTGCAAGACCCAAAATAAATATACCCATGAAAGAGAATCTAAGGCTTTTTCCAGATCCAGTACCAGACACGCTGCAACGAGGAAAATTATCACGGATCTGGTCCTGCACGTGGAACAGCCGCTGGATATTGGAGGAAGTATTCCTGCCCGGCACAAAGCCATTCTGATCCGGATGGACCAGTAGTGAAAGGATGGTGGCCTACCTATCCGCCAGAACCTTCCCGTAGATTTTATAGTCCGCGAGCAAGAGGGTTATAGGCCGATAAGAACACAACTGCTGGGGATGCCTATCCGGCTTAAGGAGAGACACTATGACCGATTCACACATGAATGGAGGCAGGGCGCCTCCATCTAAGGCTGCTTGGAATTGGCCCTCCAGCTGAGGGACCAACTGGGATGCAAAGTTATAGTAAAATTCCAACGGACGGAACTTCATGTTGATGGGCTGTGCAAGTGACAAGGTTTCAGTGCCAATGGGCCCATTTGCAGTCGTGAAGAGCCCAAAAACTTCAATTCAGCTTCTCTGAGGCAACACCAAGGGTCTAGGACCTGGGAGGGTACCACTTGGGTACCAGGGTCTTGCTACAGCTGGATCTAGATGCTAGTTCAGGTAGGTGGGAGCCTGTTATGTCCCTGTGGCTCTGAACAGGAGGCCAGCAGACTAGCCCATGGAGTCATTCTGTGAGTCATGGGTTCAGGTGCAGGTCTAAATCCCTTGGACTCTGGCAGTAGGGTAGCTATTCAGTAAGGCAATAGTCCTGCAAGGCAGTAGCCAAGCAAAGTAGCAAACCAGGAGAGTTGCAGTTCTTTCTGCACCATAGCAGTCCTTGCTCCAGAATAACTAGAGGCGGTATGCAGCCCTTTGTGTGGGGGCAGGACACAGCCTATTAAAATGTAAGCAAGGAGGCTGTGCCCAGCTTCGCCGTCCCATCCTGCATGTGATGGCCCATTCAGGCACACCTAAGCTCTCTATTATGGGTGGCTGTCTAGGAGGAATACACAAAGCCCAACTTCCAAATTCACCTATTTCTGTGACCCAGTGACTGGCTGCAGGCAGTTAATGGATAAACCAGGAAAGAGCCAACTTTCTAAAAGTGGCGGCTTCAAAACTATAATTTAAAATCTGACTCCACGATAAGAGAAGGTTTTTCATTGCAATTCCAAAGACCCCAGATATGAACTGGTTACCTGTCCCATTTGGAAGTTACACCTTATTGAATGTAATAAGGTAACCCCAATGTTATTTTATGGGAGAAGCAGGCCTTGCAGTAGTGAAAACAGGATTTAAATGTTTTTCACTGCCAGTACATGTAAACTTAAAATTACATGTCCTACCTTTTTAAATACACTGTACAAGAACACTCTGGGCTGTCCAGGGCCCACCCCGGGGTAACTTATCTATACTACTATTATAAAGAGAGAACTTGCACCTTTTGGCAAGGTAAACTCGAAAAGTACACCACCAATCCGAACAACAAAGACATCATTGAAAACCGCAGGGCAAGCAGAAAGACATAGGCTATTTAAAAAAAATATATACATTGTTTTAAAAATGTTTAAATAAATAAAAGTAGTCCCTTGCAACTAGCGCCGGCCGCGACGTCTGCGTCATGACATCGGGAGCGCGGGGAGGAGCGGCGTGGAAGCAACAGGAAGAGCGGCGCTGGAGAATGCAGGAGGAGCGAGGCTGCCTACAACGCAGTAGGAGCAAGCTGGAGCTCAGGCAGCGCGTGATGCAGTCTCGCAGGAAGAAGGAAAGGTAAGTTCTTCATCACCCCCCCCCCCCCCCCCCCCCTGTGGTATCCTGCTTTGGATGCCATGTGAGAAATCATTGGTAACGAAGGTGCAGGCGAAATCAAAGTTTAACATTCCTCCAGTAGGTGGCAGTAAGTATCCAATCATGCTGGTAGCAATGTTCCAAATCATAATTCACTGACTCAGTTGACGGTACTGCTTTTCTGAAATGTGTGACGCAAGGCAGTAAAACGGCCAGACAAAACATTCGCAGCACAGATGAACAGCAGGGCACACAGGCGGAACCTCGCACATTTCAAATGTAGGTGACAGTACCTGGAACACATCACAAGTGTGCAAGCGGGGAGGGAGTTGTACACACAGATATGAGAAAGTAACTGCCACACTTCACTTGTGTACAAACAGGAACGATGGAACAAAACCAGGCAGCATCAGTCTCTGCGTTCATGAACTGTCACATCCTGGTTGTCAGGTATTTCAAATAGGGACATGGTCTGAGCCGCTCTGCTGGTGGGTGAAGGACGACAAGGCTGAAAGATAACACACTCCACTCGGGGCAATGTAGGAGCGTTAGGGGGTCGGGGCGGGCGGGGGCCAAGGCGGGCGGTTGGCCCTAAAGCCTCATTACCCCCAGGCAACGCTGGGGCGGGCTGCTAGTATGTAATAAAAAGGAAGGTTTAGGCCGGGCAAAAGGTTTATTAACCAGGTCGAAATGGCAGTTTAAAACAGCACACACAGACTGCAATGGCAGACCTGAGACATGTTTAAAGGAATACTTAAGTGTGTGGCACAATCAGTGCTGCAAGCAGGCTCGCATGTAGCATCTAATTTATAGACCCTGGGTACAGGTGGAGACACTTTACTAGGGATTTACACATAAATTAAATATGCCACTGTGGGTGTAAGCTAATTCTGTCATGTTTAGAGGAGAGAGCAAATGCATTGTAGCACTGGTTAGCAGTAGTAAAGTGCACAAAGTCTTAAGGCCAGCACAAACGAATACAGCAAACACTTGGAGGGTAAAGATCAAAAGTTAGGGGGTGACACTGCAGAGAGGGCCAGGCCCAACAGTGGTTATTATTTGTTACCTAAAAATCAATCCGCCATCATAAAATATACAAATAGCTGTCTGTGGGTGTTGTGTTTTTTTCAGAATGGGAAGAAGTAATTACATGCAGAAAAGCCTCCATGACAAAGTTTTAGTGTTCTTGACACATTCAAATATGCTTGGGAAAGTGATTTAACACTGATCAGACAAGTGGGCAACCTTTTGTCCTCACTGGGAGCAGGACAGCCTGTTGGGTCCTACTCCAGTACGAGCACACCTACCTCTCCTCTGCCTGTAATGCACTAAGACAACATGGTGAGAGACTCAAGGGGAAGTGCAACTCTTTCTCACAAGCTGACTCTTTAGCCATCTTAGAATTACAGGACATTGAACACAATATCAGTGGCCAGCAAGATTTCATTGAAGTCACATTGTTGTAAAAGTGGGAGCAGGTTAGAGACAGCGCTACATGGTTGCACTATAGGCTTACAAATTCTACCAATGAGACCCCAGCTTTCCCAAAATGATGCTTTGTTAGGCTCACGGACTCCTGCCACAATCCTGAATTATTTCCTGATTCTTGAAATAAAGTTAGGGAGTCTATAATCAGAATGCCAGAATCATGTACGAAGAAAGCCAGACTACATAAATCAGGAAGAACCAGCGCCTCAGCTCACCACTACAACCAGTGGGGTTCTCTACCTTTTGCTCAGCTCCGCATGCCTGCTGCATGCCTGCTGCGGGAGACCCAAGTGCCTTGAGGTTTGTTTAACTTGATACAAGATGGCAGTGGTTTATCTGTGGGAACCTGGCTTGGTAATTTACTGCTAGCCTGAAACACCAGAAGTACGGCTGTGTTCAGGCATTACTAAGCCAACTTCAGGCTGGCATAAAAGGCTCAATGAGGCTAGGATCCTCCTTTAGGAGCTACAAAGTGCCTAGAATATGTGTCATCATCCTGAAGTGGAAGACAGCAGCATCCCAGAGTTTAGGATAGGCAACTAAAACAAGTTTCTTTCCATCTACAGACATTGGAGATAATACTCTCAGGGCCCTGAAACTACCTTTTGAATAATCTTGGTATGCTGAGGCTTTCCTAGTGAGACTTCATATAAAATGCGTTTTGTGCTGAGTTTGCTTCTCCTATCCATTTAAATTGGTTAGATAGAGATTAGGGACTTCATATCCTAAAGAGACTGTTTAATGTTTATCGACAAAGAGTGTACAGAGTTCCCCACATGGGGTAAAGTTTGATCGGCTGTCCCGCGAGTTTGCCGCTGTGGGATGGGTAGGTGATTAGAAGCCTAGAGCCAGGAGACAATAAGGTGACTACCACATAACTCTGGCCCCACTAGGACAGTCGGTGGGATCTCCTGATCAGGGATTACATGGCGGGAATCTACGTAGGAATTGATCCCACGACACCTTGCAGGTCGTATACTCGATTCCTTCTAATAGGGGAATTCGTAGCAAGTTTATGAGCACTTAGGTCCTGATGAATTGCCCGAGAGGCATGAAACATGTCGACCAGACCACACTATTATTGAGGGTTGAATGAGGCCAGATCTCCCTAGCTGTTGCGCCTCAGTACCCCTCAATTCACCATTTTAATAAGGCAGTGAGCCATATTATTAAAGTTGTCTTAATGGACTTTACTGACCTCTTTTAACTTCACTCACGCTCACTACTGCACCTTGTCTTTGGCCCCTCACACACACGCACCCATTGGCTAAGGAATAAAAGAACTCCGCTAAAGTGTAGCACTTCGTGCTACCCGACAGGCATTGCATCGCCAGCCTGCCGCAGGAGGCCAATGATGACACGATACGATCATCGGGTGGGATGGCAACAGCCGTCCAACCTTTGAATTGTGTGAGGCATCCTTAATTCCGTAAAGGGGTTACCACATCCCTGTCACGTACGCTCCTAGAGAGAGAGGTGTCCCTTTGCTTACTTTACCCCATGTGGGGAACTCTGTACACTCTTTGTTGATTTCCAAGTTGTAGGACACGTACATTGGACCCCGATAAATATTGTCCACTTTCTGTTCCCTTTCTTTGTTATAATGTTTAATGTTTATGCCATACATGCTTAAAGTTTAAACCATTCTCAGGTGTGTAAAATAAGAGATTATTAGCCTTCTAAAGACTATTGTCCCGATTCTCTTGTCATTTTTCAGAGACCTTCTTGTTTCCTCGTTTCCCCCTAATGCTCCCTGAGAGAGTGTTGAGGATGGCCTACCACCAAGAGGGGGACAGAAGGATGCTTTAAGGAGTCTTTCGTTTATCTGTGTGGAGTCCCTAAGGCAAGGATAATGAGAGAGCATAGCCGTAACATATACACTGATTATGTTCACCACTCGCCTGCCTCATCTTGCCAAGGGAATGTCTAAGAGACAGAACTTATTCCTCAGCTTTAAATACTTTCATGCATTTATGTGAAGGCTTTCTCTCACTACCCTCCCCCCTCAAACTTGGTTTCTCCCCACATAAGCCCATCTCTCCTTCTCCTTTCTGCTTGAGCCTAAAGTTAATCCTAGAGATGCAAATGAGATTCTTGTGACTGCTACTGGGACAGTTTGAGTGTGCTGTCGAAGTGAACAAATCATTTGGACTAAAGTAACGTATGGTTCTCCTTGGTGAGTAGTTTGATCTGCCTTTAAAAATTCTACGAAGCAAATCCAAAGGGGATGATGGACGGAGTGTTGAACATTGCAAGCACTCACCCCCAGTCAACAGATCTGGGTTTAATCCATCATCATTCTTTAGCTCACTCAGACATGGCCGTATGCAAATCAGTCTGACCCTGTGCCTCAAGTGAACAGTCCAGCCCGAGATGCCAAGCCATGTCTTCATTGGACCGGAAACAAGCAGCCTGGGACCGGTTTCTGGCTAATCAGCCGTCATCAGCCAGGCTAGCTTGAATTCAGTGGCAAAGTAAGCAAGAGACCCACGTCTGGGCATACCCTGCCAACTTAGGGCGAACAAAGCAAAACCAAAGGGGATGATGGACGGAGTGTTGAACATTGCAAGCACTCACCCCCAGTCAACAGATCTGGGTTTAATCCATCATCATTCTTTAGCTCACTCCACCACCCCAGTTTAGACATGGCCATATGCAATTCTACATCCGTAAGGTTCCAGAAATGATACCACCACATTATGTATGCAGAGCGCTATAAAAAGGTTGATCAGAATATGCAAAATGTTGGTGAGCAGATATATTAAGAAAAACTATACACTATGTGGGGGCTCCAGAGCTGGAATGAGAGAGACCTGTGTTAATAAGAAGCATAAGTATCAGTTTAGGGAAATGCAGACCTGCCAACTTATAAATATATTTCACTGTGCGAGGTGGGGGAGCGGCTCGAGGCAAGAAGTACTTAAGAGGCACCCTGTCCCCACCAATCCTCATTTATTTCATGGGTGCAGGATCTTTCGGAGAACCACTTTTCATGGTCGTCAGAACTATGAAAACTTCCTCCACAGTGACAGGACCAAGAGAAACCAACTCTGCTGATCGTACCCTTGGCTGGGGGCTTAAGCTACCACCAGAGGAGACGTCCTCTGATAGCCGGGGGAGGGATGCAAGGATGTTATCAATTTTAGTTTTAAAAAAGGAGGCCAGTTCTGAGCATTTCTCACGTGGGTCCTCGTGAATGACCTGAGGTTCGGGAGTTTTCAGGAGTTCTTTAATGACCCTAAACGATTCTTTCGAGGAGTTGGCCGCCGAGCCTATTCTCTCCTCAAAGAATCCAGATTTTGCTACCCGAATAGCAGATTTGTAGGTACTAAGAGCCGCCCGATATTCTCTCCGGCTTGTTTCGCTCCAATCTTTCCTCCAGGTCCGCTCCAGCCTCTTGCAGCCCTTCCTCAATGTCCTCAGCTCAGATGTATACCAGGGCGCCGATCCCACTCTCTTCCCCCTGGTAAGTTGTTTCTTTTTGGGGAGGAGAGCATCCAGCGAGTTGGTAAGCCAGATGTTTAAGTTCTCATTTGCAACTAGCGGATTAGGCCCAAGGGGAGGCCGAGACGCCTCCAGATGTGCCGCCCATGTGTCCACTGGGAGCCTAGACCAGGCTCTTTCCACGGTGTGTACCCTAGGGGCCGGCGCAGCTGGGATGCCAAACTGCCACAGTGCAGGCACCATAAAGTGGTCTGTCCACGGCAGAGCCAGCGCTGGGAGTGATTTAAGATCGTCCGAATTAGAAAATATAGGGTCCAACAAGTGGCCTTTCCCATGAGTGGCACCCGAATTAGCCAGGTTGATCCCAAAAGCTTTGAGATCGCCTAGCAGATCTACTCCCAAGGAGTTGGAAGGGTCGTCGAGGTGGATTTTAAAGTCACCTAAAGCAACAAAATTGCCCGTTGAGGAGGCAAGAAGTGCAGTAGTTTCTAGGAAAGAGTTGAAGAAATTTCCCAGGGTTCCGGGTGGGCGATAAATCAGCAGTCCTGCCATGGACGCAGTAGGTGACAGGAGAAGAGAGAACTGGCAGCTCTCACAATCGCTCACCCCTCCATCCTGAACCTTGCAAACTAGCGAGTCCCTATAGAGGATGGCAATTCCTCCGCCCCTCCCCACAGGCCTGTCCAGATGGGATATGAGAAAACCTGGAGGGAGTGCTCTGACCATATCGGGGCCCGAGCTGGAGGAAATCCAGGTCTCGGTTAGAAATAGCACATCCAGCTCGTGGTCCAGAACGAGGGAGTTGATTTCAGTAGCATGGCTAGGTAGGGACCGACAGTTCAGTAACGCCATGGAGAGCACTGATTTAACAGAGGCCGAAACCTGGCCCACAATGCAAGCCCTGCAAGGTAGGAACGGAGGCGTTCCCTCCTGTGCGAATTTGCATGTGGTAGAATGCAACGTCCGCCAGGACATGAGTTCCTCCCTCCTATACCTGACGCGAATGCGAGATGGATCTGAAGGGTCGGGCATAAGGACCAGCCCTGAGCCCGTCTGGGCCCGGACGGGCACAGACGGGCTGAACTCTTGCGTAACTCCGGCGTCAATACGGCGTCCCCGCTGCGCGTCAACATGGCTGGCTGTATGCTCGCGAGGCGAGTAGAAACAGGACTAGCGCGGTGGAAGACACTCACCCAGTATGGCCGCCACGTGCAAGGGGCAGAGGGACCCGCCAAATGCGGTGAAATACACAATTAAATTGCGGGTAAGATGACAGCCGTGGGGGTGTGCGGGCCAAGCTGAATTAAAAACAGGGGCTAAGTGCAAAAACAAAATAGAAGTAAAGTTGACCAAAACGGGAGGTTTAAAAACAGAGTACTGCCAAATACAAGCGCTACAGGTAAGCGCTACCGCTGGAATAGAGCGCGCTGCTGGAATTTGCCTGGCTGTATGCTCGCGAGGCGAGTAGAAACAGGACTAGCGCGGTGGAAGACACTCACCCAGTATGGCCGCCACGTGCAAAGGGCCGAGGGACCCGCCAAATGCGGTGAAATACACAATTAAATTGCGGGTAAGATGACAGCCGTGGGGGCGTGTGGGCCAAGCTGAATTAAAAACAGGGGCTAAGTGCAAAAACAAAATAGAAGTAAAGTTGACCAAAACGGGAGGTTTAAAAACAGAGTACTGCCAAATACAAGCGCTACAGGTAAGCGCTACTGCTGGAATAGAGCGCGCTGCTGGAATTTGCCTGGCTATATGCTCGCGAGGCGAGTAGAAACAGGACTAGCGCGGTGGAAGACACTCACCCAGTATGGCCGCCACGTGCAAGGGGCCGAGGGACCCGCCAAAAGCGGTGAAATACACAATTAAATTGCGGGTAAGATGACAGCCGTGGGGGTGTGCGGGCCAAGCTGAATTAAAAACAGGGGCTAAGTGCAAAAACAAATAGAAGTAAAGTTGACCAAAACGGGAGGTTTAAAAACAGAGTACTGCCAAATACAAGCGCTACAGGTAAGCGCTACCGCTGGAATAGAGCGCGCTGCTGGAATTTGCCTGGCTATATGCTCGCGAGGCGAGTAGAAACAGGACTAGCGCGGTGGAAGACACTCACCCAGTATGGCCGCCACGTGCAAGGGGCAGAGGGACCCGCCAAATGCGGTGAAATACACAATTAAATTGTGGGTAAGATGACAGCCGTGGGGGTGTGCGGGCCAAGCTGAATTAAAAACAGGGGCTAAGTGCAAAAACAAAATGGAAGTAAAGTTGACCAAAACGGGAGGTTTAAAAACAGAGTACTGCCAAATACAAGCGCTACAGGTAAGCGCTACCGCTGGAATAGCTAGTAATGAAAGAGTGTGATCAATTTCACACCCTGCGTTACAGGAAACAAGACCCTGAATTTACCAAGCCACACTGGTTTTGGTGAAGTAAGCACCAAAATCCACGTTATTCCCAATAAAGACTATGGTGTTGGATTGTATCGAGTGCAATACTCATTGCATCCAGCAAGGGGCACTCGTAATCAGGGCCTTCCTTAGGAGATAAAAAAAAAGGTGAGGAGAGGTGTGTTGCAGCGGCAAGGGCAGCTGACTTTGGAGCACAAGGTTCACGGTTCGATCCCCGATCCCCGGCTCCGACAGCAGCTCAGCACCATGTGACTCTGGGCAATAGATCACTTAATTTCCACAAGGGCACCCAGCGCCTTGAGACCCGTAAGGGTGAGTAGTTTGCGCTTTACAAATACCGATTTATTTATTTATTTAACTCAACCGCCGAGGCTGCAGCTGTGTGTCTTTGCCTGGCCTCGTTAGCCATGTGGCTAAACAGCACCTCACTGTAAGTTAGCAGAGGTCACAATAAAACTGACGCCTTGGAAAGCTCTGAAGTTAGCGCGGGGCACGATGGGAAACCTCCACCGTTGACTTCTTTCCCTATTTTTGCTTCATCTTTTAAGTAACATCAATCCGAAGAAAACAATTTGTAATATTTGGCTTGCTACAAATGAACTATGAATTTATAAACACCAGAATCCAGCCTTAGCACCACGGAGATCATACCCCGAGTAAAGTTTCCGCAGTCCCAAGGAAGGGATCTCACTGAGATTCTGTTTCCCACTGTTAGACGGGACCTGGAGGGTCGGCCGAGGACAAGGGGAGAGGCCTCCGGGGAGAGCCGTCTCCTAGCGATCGTACAGACAAGTAACTTCCCCCCCACAGATGGACACCACACAAAGATAAGGTTTAACGCTTTTTATATGTAGTTCTTGAAGTAAGGTAAGACGGTACAGTGAGATCAGGATACGAGGATCCTCTCAATTCTAGTCTCTGGCAGGGAAAGGGGGTAGCGGGACAGTCTTGTTACCAATCTGGCATGGAGGTGGACTGATGATAGCTCACAATCCTCGAGCTCGGCGTTCTGGAAGGTCGGGCCGCGGCAGCGCCAACAGGTCCCGAGGAGGTCGTAGATAGCAACGGGCCGCGGCAGCGCCAGCAGATCCCGACGAAGATGGTGGTTGCAAGGGGGCCGCGGCAGCGCCAGCAGGTCCCGACGAGGACGTAGGTTGCAAAGGGCCGCGGCAGCGCCAGCAGGTCCCGACGAGGACGTAGGTTGCAAAGGGCCGCGGCAGCGCCAGCAGGTCCCGACGAGGACGTAGGTTGCAGAAGGCCGCGGCAGCGCCAGCAGGCAGGACGACAGTTCACAAGGCAGGGCTGCGGCAGCACCAGCAGTCCGTCAAGGATGAGTTCTTCACGGTGTCTCTCGACTCCAGGATACAACTGCCTTCCTGCTCTGGAGCTGCCCCAGTTATAGGTCTGGCGCCCTTTGATGTCCGGACCCTCGCGCTTGGAGGTCGGGAGGTCCGGGATGAGGGAGTCCAGACACCCAGCAGGGGGGTGGAGCCAGCGCCCGGGGAGGCTGGGGGCGATCGGCACCTGGCAGGGGAGAGCCATCGACACTCCTCTCTCCCATTGACCTGCCAAGTGGTCCGTTCACCTCCTGGGTGGATGGTGGTGCCGGGATGTCGGGGCCTGGCCAGGCCCAGGGTTGGGGTCGAGCTGAGGCCACGCGGCCTCGTGGTGCAGTGTCCAAGATGGCGGCTGGGCCCGGGCAATGGTGCTGACGGTGGCCCGGGCCAGTGACACAGAGATGTTCGAGGGCAGGCGTCCCGTAGGGGACAGGTTGCGGGTTGCTTTTGTGGGTAGCACATGGAGAGCCGGTGTCCGGGCTCCGTCATGCGGGGAGGGAGCGAGCCCTTCCTGGGGCCTGTCCAACATGCGTCCCCCCCAGCTGAAGGCGGGGAGAGTCACCCATCCTCTTGGGGACTCTCCTCGTCGAGGCAGAAAAAGCGTGACAGGCCATCCGCGTTGGCGTGGTCTTGGCCCGGGCGATGTTCCACAGTGAAGTCCATCCCCTGCAGGGAGATGGACCATCGCAACAGTTTGGGATTCTCCCCCCGCATCTGCATTAACCATTGCAGGGGGCGATGATCTGTTTGTACCCGAAAGTGGGTACCGAAGAGGTAGGGACGGAGCTTCTTGAGGGCCCACACTACTGCAAAGGCCTCCCGCTCGATGGTACTCCAGCGCTGTTCTCGGGCCAGCAGGCGTCGGCTGATGAAGGCCACTGGTTGGTCGACTCCCTCGGGGTTCAGTTGGGAGAGGACGGCCCCAATGCCATGGTCTGAGGCATCAGTCTGGACGATGAACTCACGGCTGTAGTCGGGGGCCTGGAGCACAGGGGCGGTGCACATGGCGGCCTTCAGCTTCTCGAAGGCCGCTTGACAGTCCGGGGTCCAGTTGACTATTTTTGGGTGTTTCTTGGATGTGAGTTCCGTGAGGGGCCCCACAAGGCTGCCATAGTCCTTCACGAACCGCCGGTAATATCCGGTGAGCCCCAAGAAGGCTCGTACCTCGGTTTGGGTGACGGGGGGCTGCCAGGACTGGATGGCAGCGATCTTGAGCTGGAGAGGGGCCACCAGACCGCTCCCCACTTGGTGCCCGAGGTAGGTCACGGACCCCTGGCCAATTTGGCACTTGCTGGCCTTGATTGTGAGGCCGGCTCGTTGAAGGGCCTGCAGGACCTCTCGGAGGTGGCGGAGGTGGTCTGCCCAGTGGCGGCTGTATACCGCGATATCGTCCAGGTAGGCGGCGCTGAATTCTTCGAGGACCGCCAATACCTGGTTCACCAGTCGTTGAAAAGTGGCTGGAGCGTTTTTCATGCTGAATGGCATCACGGTGAACTGGTAGTGTCCATCCGGGGTGGAGAAGGCGGATCGTTCTTGGGCCCTAGGGGTGAGGCCGATCTGCCAGTAGCCCGCTGTCAGGTCGAAGATGCTCAGGTAGCGGGCAGCCCCCATGCGGTCAACCAGTTCATCTGCTCGGGGGATGGGATGAGCGTCGGTTCGGGTGACAGCGTTCAGACCCCGATAGTCGACGCAGAATCGGAGCTCGGGGGTGGTGCCCGGGGCAGCCGCTTTGGGGACCAGCACGACTGGGCTGGCCCAGGGGCTGTCTGAGGGCTCGATGACTCCGAGTGTGAGCATTTTGGCGACTTCTTCTTGGATGCAGGCGCGCACCCGATCTGGTACTCGGTACGCCCGGTGTCGGATAGGGGGACTGTCCCCGGTGTCCACGTCGTGAAGGCACCAGGGGGTGACCCCGGGGGTGAGGGAAAACAGGTTTGCAAACTGCAGCAGGAGGGCCCGACAGTCTTGGTGCTGCTCCGAGGTGAGGGCATCGGAGAGTCGGACCCCGTCCACTGAACCATCTTTTTCACGGGTCCTCAGCAGGTCAGGGAGGGGCTCGGAGTCTTCTTCCGCCCCACTGTCGGTAGCCATCAGTAGGCTAAGCTCCGAGCGCACGAAGTGTGGTTTGAGTCTGTTGGCGTGGAGGACCCGGAGGGGGTTCCGGGGGGATTCCATGTCGATGAGATAGGTGACAGGGCCCTTGCGTTCGATCACCTTGAAGGGTCCTGACCATTTATCTTGCAAGGCACAAGGCTCGGTGGGGGACATCACCCACACCTGCTGACCAGGTTCGAACTCGATGGAGGAGGCATGTTGATCGTACCATTTCTTCATGTCCTCCTGACTGGCCTCAAGGTTGGCTTTAGCGATCTCCCTGAATCGCCTGGTCTGATTGCGGAGGGTCAGGAGGTACTTATAGACGTCTGGAGGGGTTTTCAGGGGGGCCATTTCCCATTCTTCTTTCACTAGGCTGAGGGGCCCTCGGACAGGGTGTCCGTACAGGAGCTCGAAGGGGCTGAAGCCGAGGGATTTCTGGGGGACTTCTCGGTAGGCGAAGAGGAGGCACGGGAGTAGCACGTCCCACTGGCGGCGTAGGGGTTCCTCTAGCCCCATGATCATCCCCTTGAGAGTGCGGTTGAACCGCTCGACCAGTCCGTTTCCTTGCGGGTGATAGAGGGTTGTGAATCTGTAGGTGACTCCGCACTGCTGCCAGAGGGATTTCATATATTTGGAAATAAAGTTTGTGCCCCTGTCGCTGACGACCTCCCGGGGGAAGCCCACTCGAGAGAAGATCCCCATCAAGGCTCGGCCTACCACTGGTGCTGTCACAGTTCGAAGGGGAACGGCCTCGGGATAGCGGGTGGCGTGGTCCACCAGGACCAGGATGAATCGGTGCCCTTGTGCTGTTTGGGGGTCCAGGGGCCCCACAATGTCTATTCCCACCCTTTCGAACGGGGTGGTGACGACGGGGAATGGTTGCAGGGGTGCCTTGAGTTTTCGGCCGCTCTTTCCGCTGGCCTGGCAGGTGGGGCAGGCCCGGCCGTGGTTGGAGACGTCATTTCGCATCTTTGGCCAGTAAAAGTGGGTTACCAGGCAGTTGTAGGTTTTGTCTTGCCCCAGGTGCCCAGCCAGGGGGACATCATGTGCCAAGTTCAAAAGGAAGTCTCTGAAGCGGAGGGGCACCACCAGCACCCGACTGCCCCCCAATTCCGCTATTCTTTGCTCGCTGTACAATAGGTCATTGTCCCAATAGATCCAGTGGGCCCCTGCGGTGTCTCCCGCGCTCTGGGCGAGTGCTTGCTGCCGGAGTCCCTCGAGGGAGGGACAGGTCTTTTGCTCCTGCCGGAATTGTTCCTGGGTGGGCCCCCCCTCTTGACGCCACTGAGCCAGGTCTGGAAGGTCTTGGGGCTGAGCGGGCCCTTCTTGGGTTTCTTCTGGGGGGTCAGTCTGGGCGGTGTCTTCCTCTGGGGCGATCGGGGGAGGAGGTGCTGGCCATTCGGGTTCTTCGGGTCTGGGGATGGTGCGGGCGGCCATGGACCGGGTTGTTACGCACGCCCAGTCCGGGAGGCCCAACATCCCCAGGTGCTCTCTTCTTTCAACGGCCGCCCACGGGGAACTCTCGAGATCGTTCCCCAGGAGGCAGTCCACGGGGGCATCATCGCGGACAGTCACTTTTAGTATGCTGGACACTCCTCCCCATTCGAAGGGGACGCAGGCCATCCGACACAGGCTCTCAGAATTGTCGGCCGATCGGACGGGGCAAAGAACGTTTGGCAGGATTTGTTCTGGGGTCACCAGGTGACAGCGGACAGCCGTCACACTGGCCCCCGTGTCACGCAGGGCTTCAGCCTTGCGCCCATTTATGTTCACCCACTGGCTGTATTTTCTGGTGTTGGCGGGTAGGGGGACCCGCAGGATCATGTCTCTTCCCCCTAGGCAAGCTAGGACCATGGCGGCAGGTTCCCACTCGGGCTGCTCCTGTTCGTACTCTTCATGTTCTTCGGAGATTTGCTCATCACCTAGGGCGGCGGCAGCGACCTGGCGGGGCCCGGGAGTCTGGTTCATTGGGCAGTTTGGGTCGCTGGCATAGTGGCCGATTCGCTGGCACCGGTGGCAAGTAACGTTGGCTCGGAACCCTGGGCGCATCGGGGGGTTTCCCCGACCGGCCGGGGGCGGGGTGGTGTTGGCGGGAGCGGCCGGGACGGCCTCTCTGCCCCGGCCCTGGCCTCCTCCTCCTCCTCGGGGACGATGGTGACCTTGGTTGGTTCTGTTCTGCTTGTTTGGCCCACTCCGGGCCACTCGGGTGCTTTCCCATCGGTCAGCCTCAGCGGCGAGCTGCCGAGGTTCAGTCAATTTACTGTCGAGGAGGTGCTGCCTGAGCTCGACAAAGCAGTTGTTGGAGAGGTGCTCCCACACAATGAGGTTGAAGAGTTGCTCGTAAGTGGTTACGTGGCTCCCTTTTATCCATCCCTCGAAGGCTCGGCTGAAATAGTTCACATATTCTACCCAAGTCGTACCCGGGATCCGTGTGCAGTCGCGGAACCTCTGGCGGTACATCTCGGGCGTGAGCCCATATCGAGTGAGGAGAGCGGCCTTCATGTGGTCATAAGACGTCATCTGATGGTCCGGGAGCTGTAGCAGGGCATCGCGGCCTTCATTGACGAACCTCCCCCATAGACCGGCTCCCCAGTCACTTCGATCGATCCGGTGGGAGGTCATGGCGATCTCGTAGGCCTTGACCCACTGTTGTATGTCGTCGTTCCGATAATATTCTCGGACGACATCTTTAGGGATGTAGACCTTTGGTTCGGTAGCGCCTGGTGTGCGCGGTTGCTCGGGCACCCCTAGTTCTTTGTTCTGTTTCCGCATTTCTATCTCTGCGAGCTTGCGCTCGTGTTCGTATGCCAGTCTTTTCTCTTCGAGTTCTCTTTGTCTTTGCTTTTCTTCTCGCTCTTCTCAGAGCCGTAAGTGTTCTAAGTTTATCTTTTGTTCTGCCAGTTTCAGTTCTCCGTCCAACTTGAGCCGTGCCAATTCTAATTCGTGGAGTCTGCTTTTTTCTCGTTCTTGGATCTCTTCCCGGGAGAGACCCGCTCTTCTTTCTTCGGTCGGAGTGGTGTTTGTCTCTGGTGCTTCGGCGTTTTGGTCCCAGGGTCTGGCGGTACCTGTTTCTGCCCAAGATTCTAGGGCGTGTTTGAAGTCCTCTTTCGTGCTCAGACCGGTGGTAGCAATGCCTAGTTCTATGCAAAATTGTTTTAGCTCTCGATGGCTGTACTCTTCTAGTTTTTCCATCTGGAATTTCTCTGTGGATCCGCTCTCTTTGGTTGACATTGTGGTTTAGTCGTGGGGTGAGTTACTCTCTGTACGATTACGCGTTGGTTCGGATTGCGCCGCTGGCCACCAATGTTAGACGGGACCTGGAGGGTCGGCCGAGGACAAGGGGAGAGGCCTCCGGGGAGAGCCGTCTCCTAGCGATCGTACAGACAAGTAACTTCCCCCCCACAGATAGACACCACACAAAGATAAGGTTTAACGCTTTTTATATGTAGTTCTTGAAGTAAGGTAAGACGGTACAGTGAGATCAGGATACGAGGATCCTCTCAATTCTAATCTCTGGCAGGGAAAGGGGGTAGCGGGACAGTCTTGTTACCAATCTGGCATGGAGGTGGACTGATGATAGCTCACAATCCTCGAGCTCGGCGTTCTGGAAGGTCGGGCCGCGGCAGCGCCAGCAGGTCCCGAGGAGGTCGTAGATAGCAACGGGCCGCGGCAGCGCCAGCAGGTCCCGACGAAGATGGTGGTTGCAAGGGGGCCGCGGCAGCGCCAGCAGGTCCCGACGAGGACGTAGGTTGCAAAGGGCCGCGGCAGCGCCAGCAGGTCCCGACGAGGACGTAGGTTGCAAAGGGCCGCGGCAGCGCCAGCAGGTCCCTACGAGGATGAAGGTTGCAGAAGGCCGCGGCAGCGCCAGCAGGCAGGACGACAGTTCACAAGGCAGGGCAGCGGCAGCGCCAGCAGTCCGTCAAGGATGAGTTCTTCACGGTGTCTCTCGACTCCAGGTTACAACTGTCTTCCTGCTCTGGAGCTGCCCCAGTTATAGGTCTGGCGCCCTTTGATGTCCAGACCCTCGCGCTTGGAGGTCGGGAGGTCCGGGATGAGGGAGTCCAGACACCCAGCAGGGGGGTGGAGCCAGCGCCCGGGGAGGCTGGGGGCGATCGGCACCTGGCGGGGGAGAGCCATCGACACTCCTCTCTCCCATTGACCTGCCAAGTGGTCCGTTCACCTCCTGGGTGGATGGTGGTGCCGGGATGTCGGGCCCAGGGTTGGGGTCGAGCTGAGGCCACGCGGCCTCGTGGTGCAGTGTCCAAGATGGCGGCTGGGCCCGGGCAATGGTGCTGACGGTGGCCCGGGCCAGTGACACAGAGATGTTCGAGGGCAGGCGTCCCGTAGGGGACAGGTTGCGGGTTGCTTCTGTGGGTAGCACATGGAGAGCCGGTGTCCGGGCTCCGTCATGCGGGGAGGGAGCGAGCCCTTCCTGGGGCCTGTCCAACACCCACATATGTAGACCTGACTTTTTGAACAAGATCAAGCATGTCGTCTTCTCGCTGGCTCCCGTTAGCTGTAGGTACTCCGAATGCTAGAATGTTCCTGCTACCTGTTTACAATGCAAGGTGAGTATAAGAAGGGTCACTGGAATTATGTGGCAGTGGGAGACCAAATTAAACAGCATGGTTGACAACATTATGTGGCAAGAAAAGGAGATTACATTTGAATATGTCATGATTTTACCATGCTCCAGTCCAAAGCCAACCCCTAGGCTATCAAATATTGATTTTCTCATCAATCGATTCACCTCATTAGCACCAGTTTGATATCTGAACATAGGACCCAACCTTGAATGTGATCACCCAACCTTTGCAATGCTGCAACCGCTGTGCTGCACGACTTGTGCCACATTTATTTTAGTATCTTTTAATCTGCTTGAGTCAGAGATAAAAATATAATTGTTGAACTCTACAAATTATTTAACAATGGGAGAAATATGCCACGATTCTAGTACTATGCAGAAAGCACAGCAGCATCGAGTTTCCCAGTTACCCTGAGTAGAAGCTGTGAGAGATTGCATACTGGACACACTGTTTATAAACATTAGAATCCTACAGCGTACGGTTAAGTCCCTGAGTATTGGCTACTGTGCACAGTTATGCCTGCAAAAATTGGCAACAAAACAAAACAGTTTAAACCCAACTGCATTCCAAAACTAGGAAGCAAATATTTAAGCCAAGATCTATCACACAGAAAGAGAGAGCCTCAGACCAACATGGGTCTGAGAAACAGCAGTGTCCTGCATCCCTGGTTAACCCAGACTGATCAGGTTTTAGCACAGCTAAGCTCACACAAGGAAAAATCAATGTCTGATCAATTTTGTTTACAAATATGATACGCTGGCAGTTTTACTATCACGCAACCTGTAGAGAGCATTTGACAGTATGAACTGGGGATCCCTTGCAAAACCATTACAAGACATAGATGCTTTTCCAAACTAGGCCAGTTATGGATGTGTGGCTATCTGTTGGGTAGGATGTGGCTTCGAAGGAGCTTGAGGCAGCGATGCCCAAGTTCACTGTTTTTGTTTTCTGTAATCGTAGAATTGTATGCCCAATGTGAGAGAAAGAATATACAGGTTGGAAAGGCTTGATAACAGGCTTGTTGCCCGATTACGATCTTGGCAGATGGGGTTCTTGGTCACAAACCTGATGGATATCCCGTCCGCCGTATTACAAGTTCAATAGAATACAATGGAATTGTAATACAGTGATAGCATCACATTTGTTACCGTAATCAGGTCCTTTGATCTCTTTAAGTAGAAGATGTTTGCTGGCGATATCGTGATTTCTATTCGTGGTCACAATTCCTAATTGTCAATGATAACGTCAATGCTCCCACTATTTAGAGACGCGGCATGTTTCAAAGTAAGTTGTGAGAGGTCAGAGTTGATAAACCCTGCAGTAAAATTAGATCAGAACTTAGGCCCTAGGAAAACATCACCCTCGACATTGATGAAAAGATAGACCAAATAATTTAGACTAAATCAAAGCCCAAGTCATAATTTATAGGTATATTTAGGCATGTTTCAGAAAGTAAAAAAGGACCGGAAGGTTTTTAAACAATCATCAAGATAGCTATTCCCTGTTCATTTTTTTCCAGACATTGCACATAAAGTATCAGGCAAGACTCTCAGTGATTTCACGTCTCGAGAGGATGCAGTTCTGTGGTTAGGTAAGACACCAGGGGATGAATTATCAGAAGCACTTCAAGGTGGTACACACCTGGAGCTCTTTGGTATTACAAAAACATGCATACATTATGCAGACATTTGTTTTGCCCTCTCCCATGAGGAGCCCTCACTTGTACCACACCTCAGAACTCTGGTGCCTTACTGGGCTGCTCAGTGAACCAGAAAACAACCACAGGCAACTACAGACTAAAACTTCCAATTTAGCAGAATAGCATTTTTATTGACTAAACTTCATAGGGGCCTGAAAACGATGCTCAGAGTTCTTAAGATGCCCAGTGTCAGGCATGAATAGCTCATTCAATCTTGTTTTGCATTCCAGATGTGTACTCCTGCCTGTAATATTACAAAGCAGAACTAAAAGCCTCCATGTTTACAAACTAACTGCCCTAGTGCGCGTCACAGACGGTGACCTGTAACCATGACAACCACCTTTCTTCGACCTCAGAACATCCAGCTGGGCTCCAAGACCCGGGAGCAGCTAAATGCTGCCAGCCAGCACTGAGCTCACACTGGCAAATACATTTTAATACCTGGTGCAAAGTCACAAACCGCTGCAGAGCTCATTGCAGGTCTGTAAACTGTGTGACAAACTGTTTTAGTGCAGGTATGTGGAAAATAATTCTTGCATTAGTGTAACCTGTTATGAGTGATACTGTGAAAGGCGGAATCTGAGCTGTCAACCCCAGTGACGTAGCTAGAGCTTCTGCCCGCTGGGGGTGGGCCTTGAGTTTGTCGCCCAGTGACGGCAGGTAAGAGCCGCGGGAGACGACAGAAGATGACAAGAGAAAATAAAATGTAAAACAAGCATTTACAATGCAATGGTTTCGCCTTTGGAAAAGTTAGAGTTATTGGCATTGTAAATGACAAAATTTGTATTTGTGTTGCTTTTGAAAACAGATAAAAAACTTTGCATTGTCATTCACATTGCCATTAGCTTAATCTCTGCAGTCACTCTGCACTCTCTAGCACCCCCTAGAACTCCCTAATCACTCTGCACTCTCTAGCACTCCCTAGCACTCCCTACTCACTCTGCACTCTCTAGCACTCCCTAGCACTCCCTACTCACTCTGCACTCTCTAGCACTCCCTAGCATTCCCTACTCACTCTGCACTCTGCATTCCCTACGGACTCTGCACTCCCTATGCACTCTACACTCCCTATGCACTCTACACTCCCTATGCACTCTGCACTCCCTATGCACTCTGCACTCCCTATGCACTCTGCACTCCCTATGCACTCTGCACTCCCTATGCACTCTGCACTCCCTATGCACTCTGCACTACCTCTGCACTCTGCACTACCTCTGCACTCTGCACTACCTCTGCACTCCCTATGCACTCTGCATGACCTATGCACTCTCCACTCCCTATGCACACTCCACTCTCTATGCACTCTCCACTCCCTATGCACTCTGCACTCCCTATGCACTCTCCACTCCCTATGCACTCTCCGCTCCCTATGCACTCTCCGCTCCCTATGCACTCTCCACTCCCTATGCACTCTCCACTCCCTGTGCACTCTCCACTCCCTGTGCACTCTCCACTCCCTGTGCACTCTCCACTCCCTGTGCACTCTGCACTCCCTGTGCACTCTGCACTCCCTGTGCACTCTCCACTCCCTGTGCACTCTGCACTCCCTGTGCACTCTCCACTCTCCACTCCCTATGCACTCTGCACTCCCTATGCACTCTCCACTCTGCACTCTCCATGCACTCTGCACTCCCTATGCACTCTGCACTCTCCACTCCCTATGCACTCCCTATGCACTCTGCACTCTCCACTCCCTATGCACTCTCCACTCTCCACTCCCTATGCACTCTCCACTCTGCACTCCCTATGCACTCTCCACTCCCTATGCACTCTCCACTCCCTATGCACTCTCCACTCCCTATGCACTCTCCACTCCCTATGCACTCTCCACTCCCTATGCACTCTCCACTCCCTATGCACTCTCCACTCCCTATGCACTCTCCACTCTCCAATCCCTATGCACTCTCCACTCTCCACTCTCCACTCCCTATGCACTCTGCACTCCCTATGCACTCCCCACTCCCCACTCCCTATGCACTCCCCACTCCCTATGCACTCCCTATGCACTCTCCACTCTCCACTCCCTATGCACTCTCCACTCCATATGCACTCTCCACTCCCTATGCACTCTCCACTCCCTATGCACTCTGCACTCCCTATGCACTCTGCACTCCCTATGCACTCTCCACTCCCTATGCACTCTCCACTCCCTATGCACTCTCCACTCCCTATGCACTCTCCACTCTCCACTCCCTATGCACTCTCCACTCCCTATGCACTCTCCACTCCCTATGCACTCTCCACTCCCTATGCACTCTCCACTCCCTATGCACTCTCCACTCCCTATGCACTCTCCACTCCCTATGCACTCTCCACTCTCCACTCCCTATGCACTCTCCACTCCCTATGCACTCTCCATGGACTCTGCACTCCCTATGCACTCTCCACTCCCCACTCCCTATGCACTCTCCACTCCCTATGCACTCCCTATGCACTCTCCACTCTCCACTCCCTATGCACTCTCCACTCCATATGCACTCTCCACTCTGCACTCCCTATGCACTCTGCACTCCCCATGCACTCTCCACTCTGCACTCTCCATGCACTCTGCACTCCCTGTGCACTCTCCACTTTGCACTCCCTGTGCACTCTCCACTCTGCACTCCCTATGCACTCTGCACTCCCTATGCACTCTGCACTCCCTATGCACTCTGCACTCCCTATGCACTCTGCACTCCCTATGCACTCTGCACTCCCTATGCACTCTGCACTCCCTATGCACTCTGCACTCTCCACTCCCTATGCACTCTCCACTCTCTATGCACTCTCCACTCCCTATGCACTCCCCACTCTGCACTCCCTATGCACTCTCCACTTCCTATGCACTCTCCACTTCCTATGCACTCTCCACTCCCTATGCACTCTCCACTCCCTATGCACTCTCCACTCCCTATGCACTCTCCACTCCCTATGCACTCTCCACTCCCTATGCACTCTCCACTCCCTATGCACTCTCCACTCTCCACTCCCTATGCACTCCCCACTCCCTATGCACTCCCCACTCCCTATGCACTCCCCACTCCCTATGCACTCTCCACTCCCTATGCACTCCCTATGCACTCCCTATGCACTCTCCACTCCCTATGCACTCTCCACTCTCCACTCCCTATGCACTCTCCACTCCCTATGCACTCTCCACTCCCTATGCACTCTACACTCCCTATGCACTCTACACTCCCTATGCACTCTCCACTCCCTCTGCACTCTCCACTCCCTATGCACTCTCCACTCTCCACTCCCTATGCACTCCCCACTCCCTATGCACTCCCCACTCCCTATGCACTCCCCACTCCCTATGCACTCCCCACTCCCTATGCACTCCCCACTCCCTATGCACTCTCCACTCCCTATGCACTCCCTATGCACTCTCCACTCCCTATGCACTCCCCACTCCCTATGCACTCTCCACTCCCTATGCACTCCCTATGCACTCCCTATGCACTCCCTATGCACTCCCTATGCACTCCCTATGCACTCTCCACTCCCTATGCACTCTCCACTCTCCACTCCCCACTCCCTATGCACTCTCCACTCCCTATGCACTCTCCACTCTCCACTCCCTATGCACTCTCCACTCCCTATGCACTCTCCACTCCCTATGCACTCTCCACTCCCTATGCACTCTCCACTCTCCACTCCCTATGCACTCTCCACTCTCCACTCCCCATGCACTCTCCACTCTCCACTCCCTATGCACTCTCCACTCTCCACTCCCTATGCACTCTCCACTCCCTATGCACTCTCCACTCCCTATGCACTCCCTATGCACTCTGCACTCTACACTCCCTATGCACTCTACACTCCCTATGCACTCTCCACTCCCTATGCACTCTCCACTCCCTATGCACTCTCCACTCTCCACTCCCTATGCACTCCCCACTCCCTATGCACTCCCCACTCCCTATGCACTCCCCACTCCCTATGCACTCTCCACTCCCTATGCACTCCCTATGCACTCTCCACTCCCTATGCACTCCCCACTCCCTATGCACTCTCCACTCCCTATGCACTCCCTATGCACTCCCTATGCACTCCCTATGCACTCCCTATGCACTCCCTATGCACTCTCCACTCCCTATGCACTCTCCACTCTCCACTCCCCACTCCCTATGCACTCTCCACTCCCTATGCACTCTCCACTCTCCACTCCCTATGCACTCTCCACTCCCTATGCACTCTCCACTCTCCACTCCCTATGCACTCTCCACTCCCTATGCACTCTCCACTCCCTATGCACTCTCCACTCCCTATGCACTCTCCACTCCCTATGCACTCTCCACTCCCTATGCACTCTCCACTCTCCACTCCCCATGCACTCTCCACTCTCCACTCCCTATGCACTCTCCACTCTCCACTCCCTATGCACTCTCCACTCCCTATGCACTCTCCACTCCCTATGCACTCCCTATGCACTCTGCACTCTCCACTCCCTATGTACTCTCCACTCTCCACTCCCCATGTACTCTCCACTCTCCACTCCCCATGCACTCTCCACTCTCCACTCCCTATGCACTCTCCACTCTCCACTCCCTATGCACTCTCCACTCCCTATGCACTCTCCACTCCCTATGCACTCTCCACTCCCTATGCACTCCGCACTCTCCACTCCCTATGCACTCTCCACTCCCCATGCACTCTCCACTCTCCACTCCCCATGCACTCTCCACTCCCCATGCACTCTCCACTCTCCACTCCCTATGCACTCTCCACTCTCTATGCACTCTGCACTCCCTATGCACTCTCCACTCTCCACTCCCTATGCACTCTCCACTCTCCACTCCCTATGCACTCTCCACTCCCTATCCACTCTGCACTCCCTATCCACTCTGCACTCCCTATCCACTCTGCACTCCCTATCCACTCTGCACTCCCTATGCACTCTGCACTCCCTATGCACTCTGCACTCCCTATGCACTGCCTATGCACTCCCTATGCACTCTGCACTCTCCACTCCCTATGCACTCTCCACTCTCCACTCCCTATGCACTCTCCACTCCCTATGCACTCTCCACTCCCTATGCACTCTCAACTCTCCAATCCCTATGCACTCTCCACTCTCCAATCCCTATGCACTCTCCACTCTCCACTCCCTATGCACTCTGCACTCCCTATGCACTCCCCACTCCCTATGCACTCCCCACTCCCTATGCACTCTCCACTCCCTATAAACTCCCTATGCACTCTCCACTCTCCACTCCCTATGCACTCTCCACTCCATATGCACTCTCCACTCCCTATGCACTCTCCACTCCCTATGCACTCTCCACTCCCTATGCACTCCCTATGCACTCTGCACTCCCTATGCACTCTCCACTCCCTATGCACTCACCACTCCCAATGCACTCTCCACTCTCCACTCCCAATGCACTCTCCACTCTCCACTCCCTATGCACTCTCCACTCTCCACTCCCTATGCACTCTCCACTCTCCACTCCCTATGCACTCTCCACTCCCTATGCACTCCCCACTCTGCACTCCCTATGCACTCTGCACTTCCTATGCACTTTCCACTCCCTATGCACTCTCCACTCTCCACTCCCAATGCACTCTGCACTCCCTATGCACTCTCCACTCCCTATGCACTCTCCACTCCCTATGCACTCTCCACTCCCTATGCACTCTCCACTCCCTATGCACTCTCCACTCCCTATGCACTCTCCACTCCCTATGCACTCTCCACTCCCTATGCACTCTCCACTCTCCACTCCCTATGCACTCTCCACTCTCCACTCCCTATGCACTCTCCACTCTCCACTCCCTATGCACTCTCCACTCTCCACTCCCTATGCACACTGCACTCCCTATGCACTCTCCACTCCCTATGCACTCTCCACTCCCTATGCACTCTCCACTCCCTATGCACTCTCCACTCCCTATGCACTCTCCACTCCCTATGCACTCTCCACTCCCTATGCACTCTCCACTCTCCACTCCCTATGCACTCTCCACTCCCTATGCACTCTCCACTCTCCACTCTCCACTCCCTATGCACTCTCCACTCTCCACTCCCTATGCACACTGCACTCCCTATGCACTCCCCACTCCCTATGCACTCCCCACTCCCTATGCACTCCCCACTCCCTATGCACCCTCCACTCCCTATGCACTCCCTATGCACTCTCCACTCCCTATGCACTCTCCACTCTCCACTCCATATGCACTCTCCACTCTGCACTCCCTATGCACTCTGCACTCCCCACTCTGCACTCCCTATGCACTCTGCACTCCCTATGCACTCTCCACTCCCTATGCACTCTCCACTCCCTATGCACTCTCCACTCCCTATGCACTCTCCACTCCCTATGCACTCCCCACTCTGCACTCCCTGTGCACTCCCTATGCACTCTCCACTCCCTATGCACTCTCCACTCTCCACTCCCTATGCACTCTCCACTCCCTATGCACTCTCCACTCCCTATGCACTCTGCACTCCCTATCTAATCTGCACTCCCTATCCACTCTGCACTCCCTATCCACTCTGCACTCCCTATCCACTCTGCACTCCCTATCCACTCTCCACTCCCTATCCACTCTCCACTCTAATTTGAAGTTGCTGCAGGCAATATTTGTTTTAATATCAGGGACACCAGCAGTAAAACCCCACACACGATGAATGCACTGTCAAGCCAGACCACCGGGCACTGCCCGATTTGCTCTATAAGCCAGTCCGACCCTGCTTAAAGTTGATGGTTTTTTCTATTCAGTTGTTTAAACAATACGATAAACCATCACAGTACTTTACTGCCCGTTTGCTTAGGGCTCTGTGTGCGTCAACGGTTGCTATGTACTCTTCCTCGGTTTGGACTGCAAGTACCTCTAGCTTTTGTTTCCTGAATTTGCAATCAAGCACACGAAGGCACATGAAAGCAAAAATCCGCCAGGTTGCATCATGTTAAACATTTTTATCAGTTCAAGATCTTATTTTGTTTTTTTAAATTTAATTGTTTTGCCAAATCTTGGACTGTATTGGACGTTTTACCCATTTGCTGTTAATCACCTTTGCAGCACGTACTTTATGGCCTCTGATGCTCTTCAGCGCTTTGCAGTGCGGTTAGGATATGAAGCGCTATATAAATTCAACTGTAATGCATTACGAAAAATGCCAAACCATGAAAAAACTCCCTGTTGCAAATCTTATGAGCAGTTTTACAAGTGTCTCACGAGGGGCACGAGATGCTTAGCCCATACGAGTCTTTTTAGGCCGTTTGGGTACTGAACACCCGCAGTTTTAAAGACAATATTAAAACGGACTGTAAAGTCGAACTGAAAGAATGGAAAGTTATGCATGCTGCAACAAAGGGGATCAGCCAAGCAATTTTACATCAGACAATCTATGCACTCTCCACTCTCTATGCACTCTGCACTCCCTATGCACTCTCCACTCTCCCCTCCCTATGCACTCTCCACTCCCTATGCACTCTCCACTCCCTATGCACTCTCCACTCCCTATGCACTCTCCACTCCCTATGCACTCTCCACTCCCTATGCACTCTCCACTCCCTATGCACTCTCCACTCCATATGCCCTCTCCACTCCATATGCCCTCTCCACTCCATATGCCCTCTCCACTCCATATGCACTCTCCACTCTCCACTCCCTATGCACTCTCCACTCTCCACTCCCTATGCACTCTGCACTCTCCACTCCCTATGCACTCTCCACTCTCCACTCTGCACTCCCTATGCACTCTGCACTCCCTATGCACTCTGCACTCCCTATGCACTCTGCACTCCCTATGCACTCCCTATGCACTCCCTATGCACTCCCTATGCACTCCCTATGCACTCTGCACTCTCCACTCCCTATGCACTCCCTATGCACTCTCCACTCTCCACTCCCTATGCACTCTCCACTCTGCACTCCCTATGCACTCTCCACTCTGCACTCCCTATGCGCTCTCCACTCTGCACTCCCTATGCGCTCTCCACTCTGCACTCCCTATGCACTCTCCACTCTGCACTCCCTATGCACTCTCCACTCCCTATGCACTCTCCACTCTCCACTCCCTATGCACTCTGCACTCCCTATGCACTCTCCACTCTCCACTCCCTATGCACTCTCTACTCTGCACTCTACATGCACTCTGCACTCCCTATGCACTCTCCACTCTGCACTCTCCATGCACTCTCCACTCCCTATGCACTCTCCACTCTGCACTCTCCATGCACTCTGCACTCCCTATGCACTCTTCATTCTGCACTCCCTATGCACTCTCCACTCCCTATGCACTCTCCACTCCCTATGCACTCTCCACTCCCTATGCACTCTCCACTCCCTATGCACTCTCCACTCCCTGTGCACTCTCCACTCTCCACTCCCTATGCACTCTGCACTCCCTATGCACTCTCCACTCTGCACTCTCCATGCACTCTGCACTCCCTATGCACTCTGCACTCTCCACTCCCTATGCACTCCCTATGCACTCTGCACTCTCCACTCCCTATGCACTCTCCACTCTCCACTCTGCACTCCCTATGCACTCTGCACTCCCTATGCACTCTGCACTCCCTATGCACTCTGCACTCCCTATCTGCACTCCCTATGCACTCTGCACTCCCTATGCACTCTGCACTCCCTATGCACTCTGCACTCCCTATGCACTCTGCACTCCCTATGCACTCTCCACTCCCTATGCACTCTCCACTCCCTATGCACTCTCCACTCCCTATGCACTCTCCACTCCCTATGCACTCCCCACTCCCTATGCACTCTCCACTCTCTATGCACTCTCCACTCCCTATGCACTCTCCACTCCCTATGCACTCTCCACTCCCTATGCACTCTCCACTCTCCACTCCCTATGCACTCTCCACTCTCCACTCCCTATGCACTCTCCACTCCCTATGCACTCTCCATGGACTCTGCACTCCTTATGCACTCTCCACTCTGCACTCCCTATGCACTCTCCACTCTCCTCTCCCTATGCAATCTGCACTCCCTATGCACTCTGTACTCCCTATGCACTCTGCACTCCCTATGCACTCTGCACTCTCCACTGCCTATGCACTCTCCACTGCCTATGCACTCTGCACTCCCTATGCACTCTGCACTCCCTATGCACTCTGCACTCCCTATGCACTCTGCACTCTCTATGCACTCTGCACTCTCTATGCACTCTGCACTCCCTATGCACTCTGCACTCCCTATGCACTCCCTATGCACTCCCTATGCACTCTGCACTCTCCACTCCCTATGCACTCTCCACTCTCTATGCACTCTCCACTCTCCACTCCCTATGCACTCCCCACTCTGCACTCCCTATGCACTCTCCACTTCCTATGCACTCTCCACTTCCTATGCACTCTCCACTCCCTATGCACTCTCCACTCCCTATGCACTCTCCACTCCCTATGCACTCCCCACTCCCTATGCACTCTCCACTCCCTATGCACTCTCCACTCCCTATGCACTCTACACTCCCTATGCACTCTCCACTCCCTATGCACTCTCCACTCCCTATGCACTCTCCACTCCCTATGCACTCTCCACTCCCTATGCACTCTCCACTCCCTATGCACTCTCCACTCTCCACTCCCTATGCACTCCCCACTCCCTATGCACTCCCCACTCCCTATGCACTCTCCACTCCCTATGCACTCCCTATGCACTCCCTATGCACTCTCCACTCCCTATGCACTCTCCACTCTCCACTCCCTATGCACTCTCCACTCCCTATGCACTCTCCACTCCCTATGCACTCTCCACTCCCTATGCACTCTCCACTCCCTATGCACTCTCCACTCCCTATGCACTCTCCACTCTCCACTCCCTATGCACTCTCCACTCTCCACTCCCTATGCACTCCCCACTCCCTATGCACTCCCCACTCCCTATGCACTCCCCACTCCCTATGCACTCTCCACTCCCTATGCACTCCCTATGCACTCCCTATGCACTCTCCACTCCCTATGCACTCCCCACTCCCTATGCACTCTCCACTCCCTATGCACTCCCTATGCACTCCCTATGCACTCTCCACTCCCTATGCACTCTCCACTCTCCACTCCCTATGCACTCTCCACTCTCCACTCCCTATGCACTCTCCACTCCCTATGCACTCTCCACTCTCCACTCTCCACTCCCTATGCACTCTCCACTCCCTATGCACTCTCCACTCTCCACTCCCTATGCACTCTCCACTCCCTATGCACTCTCCACTCCCTATGCACTCTCCACTCCCAATGCACTCCCCACTCCCTATGCACTCTCCACTCTCCACTCCCCATGCACTCTCCACTCTCCACTCCCTATGCACTCTCCACTCTCCACTCCCCATGCACTCTCCACTCTCCACTCCATATGCACTCTCCACTCTCCACTACCTATGCACTCTCCACTCCCTATGCACTCTCCACTCCCTATGCACTCTCCACTCCCTATGCACTCTCCACTCCCTATGCACTCTCCACTCCCTATGCACTCTCCACTCCCTATGCACTCCCTATGCACTCTGCACTCTCCACTCCCTATGTACTCTCCACTCTCCACTCCCTATGTACTCTCCACTCTCCACTCCCCATGCACTCTCCACTCTCCACTCCCTATGCACTCTCCACTCTCCACTCCCTATGCACTCTCCACTCCCTATGCACTCTCCACTCCCTATGCACTCTCCACTCCCTATGCACTCTCCACTCCCTATGCACTCCGCACTCTCCACTCCCTATGCACTCTCCACTCTCCACTCCCCATGCACTCTCCACTCTCCACTCCCCATGCACACTCCACTCTCCACTCCCCATGCACTCTCCACTCTCCACTCCCCATGCACTCTCCACTCCCCATGCACTCTCCACTCTCCACTCCCTTTGCACTCTCCACTCTCTATGCACTCTGCACTCCCTATGCACTCTCCACTCTCCACTCCCTATGCACTCTCCACTCTCCACTCCCTATGCACTCTCCACTCCCTATCCACTCTGCACTCCCTATCCACTCTGCACTCCCTATCCACTCTGCACTCCCTATCCACTCTGCACTCCCTATGCACTCTGCACTGCCTATGCACTCTGCACTCCCTATGCACTGCCTATGCACTCCCTATGCACTCTGCACTCTCCACTCCCTATGCACTCTCCACTCCCTATGCACTCTCCACTCCCTATGCACTCTCCACTCCCTATGCACTCTCCACTCTCCAATCCCTATGCACTCTCCACTCTCCAATCCCTATGCACTCTCCACTCTCCACTCCCTATGCACTCTGCACTCCCTATGCACTCCCCACTCCCTATGCACTCCCCACTCCCTATGCACTCTCCACTCCCTATGCACTCCCTATGCACTCTCCACTCTCCACTCCCTATGCACTCTCCACTCCATATGCACTCTCCACTCCCTATGCACTCTCCACTCCCTATGCACTCTCCACTCCCTATGCACTCCCTATGCACTCTGCACTCCCTATGCACTCTCCACTCCCTATGCACTCTCCACTCCCTATGCACTCTCCACTCTCCACTCCCTATGCACTCTCCACTCTCCACTCCCTATGCACTCTCCACTCTCCACTCCCTATGCACTCTCCACTCCCTATGCACTCCCCACTCTGCACTCCCTATGCACTCTGCACTTCCTATGCACTTTCCACTCCCTATGCACTCTCCACTCTCCACTCCCAATGCACTCTGCACTCCCTATGCACTCTCCACTCCCTATGCACTCTCCACTCCCTATGCACTCTCCACTCCCTATGCACTCTCCACTCCCTATGCACTCTCCACTCCCTATGCACTCTCCACTCCCTATGCACTCTCCACTCCCTATGCACTCTCCACTCTCCACTCCCTATGCACTCTCCACTCTCCACTCCCTATGCACTCTCCACTCTCCACTCCCTATGCACTCTCCACTCTCCACTCCCTATGCACACTGCACTCCCTATGCACTCCCCACTCCCTATGCACTCCCCACTCCCTATGCACTCCCCACTCCCTATGCACCCTCCACTCCCTATGCACTCCCTATGCACTCTCCACTCTCCACTCCCTATGCACTCTCCACTCTCCACTCCATATGCACTCTCCACTCCCTATGCACTCTGCACTCCCCACTCTGCACTCCCTATGCACTCTGCACTCCCTATGCACTCTCCACTCCCTATGCACTCTCCACTCCCTATGCACTCTCCACTCCCTATGCACTCTCCACTCCCTATGCACTCCCCACTCTGCACTCCCTGTGCACTCCCTATGCACTCTCCACTCCCTATGCACTCTCCACTCTCCACTCCCTATGCACTCTCCACTCCCTATGCACTCTCCACTCCCTATGCACTCTCCACTCCCTATGCACTCTGCACTCCCTATCCAATCTGCACTCCCTATCCACTCTGCACTCCCTATCCACTCTGCACTCCCTATCCACTCTGCACTCCCTATCCACTCTGCACTCCCTATCCACTCTCCACTCCCTATCCACTCTCCACTCTAATTTGAAGTTGCTGCAGGCAATATTTGTTTTAATATCAGGGACACCAGCAGTAAAACCCCACACACGATGAATGCACTGTCCAGCCAGACCACCGGGCACTGCCCGATTTGCTCTATAAGCCAGTCCGACCCTGCTTAAAGTTGATGGTTTTTTCTATTCAGTTGTTTAAACAATACGATAAACCATCACAGTACTTTACTGCCCGTTTGCTTAGGGCTCTGTGTGCGTCAACGGTTGCTATGTACTCTTCCTCGGTTTGGACTGCAAGTACCTCTAGCTTTTGTTTCCTGAATTTGCAATCAAGCACACGAAGGCACATGAAAGCAAAAATCCGCCAGGTTGCATCATGTTAAACATTTTTATCAGTTCAAGATCTTATTTTGTTTTTTTAAATTTAATTGTTTTGCCAAATCTTGGACTGTATTGGACGTTTTACCCATTTGCTGTTAATCACCTTTGCAGCACGTACTTTATGGCCTCTGATGCTCTTCAGCGCTTTGCAGTGCGGTTAGGATATGAAGCGCTATATAAATTCAACTGTAATGCATTACGAAAAATGCCAAACCATGAAAAAACTCCCTGTTGCAAATCTTATGAGCAGTTTTACAAGTGTCTCACGAGGGGCACGAGATGCTTAGCCCATACGAGTCTTTTTAGGCCGTTTGGGTACTGAACACCCGCAGTTTTAAAGACAATATTAAAACGGACTGTAAAGTCGAACTGAAAGAATGAAAAGTTATGCATGCTGCAACAAAGGGGATCAGCCGAGCAATTTTACATCAGACAATCTATGCACTCTCCACTCTCTATGCACTCTGCACTCCCTATGCACTCTCCACTCTCCCCTCCCTATGCACTCTGCACTCCCTATGCACTCTCCACTCCCTATGCACTCTCCACTCCCTATGCACTCTCCACTCCCTATGCACTCTCCACTCCCTATGCACTCTCCACTCCCTATGCACTCTCCACTCCCTATGCACTCTCCACTCCCTATGCACTCTCCACTCCATATGCACTCTCCACTCCATATGCACTCTCCACTCTCCACTCTCCACTCCCTATGCACTCTGCACTCTCCACTCCCTATGCACTCTCCACTCTGCACTCTGCACTCCCTATGCACTCTCCACTCTGCACTCCCTATGCACTCTGCACTCCCTATGCACTCTGCACTCCCTATGCACTCTGCACTCCCTATGCACTCTGCACTCTCCACTCCCTATGCACTCCCTATGCACTCTCCACTCTCCACTCCCTATGCACTCTCCACTCTGCACTCCCTATGCACTCTCCACTCTGCACTCCCTATGCGCTCTCCACTCTGCACTCCCTATGCGCTCTCCACTCTGCACTCCCTATGCACTCCCTATGCACTCTCCACTCCCTATGCACTCTCCACTCTCCACTCTCTATGCACTCTGCACTCCCTATGCACTCTCCACTCTCCACTCCCTATGCACTCTCCACTCTGCACTCTCCATGCACTCTGCACTCCCTATGCACTCTCCACTCTGCACTCTCCATGCACTCTCCACTCCCTATGCACTCTCCACTCTGCACTCTCCATGCACTCTGCACTCCCTATGCACTCTCCACTCTGCACTCTCCATGCACTCTGCACTCCCTATGCACTCTTCATTCTGCACTCCCTATGCACTCTGCACTCCCTACGCACTCTGCACTCTCCACTCCCTATGCACTCTCCACTCAGCACTCCCTATGCACCCTCCACTCTCCACTCCCTATGCACCCTCCACTCTCCACTCCCTATGCACTCTCCACTCTCCACTCCCTATGCACTCTCCACTCTGCACTCCCTTGCACTCCCCACTCTGCACTCCCTATGCACTCTCCACTCCCTATGCACTCTCCACTCCCTATGCACTCTCCACTCCCTATGCACTCTCCACTCCCTATGCACTCTCCACTCCCTGTGCACTCTCCACTCCCTATGCACTCTGCACTCCCTATGCACTCTCCACTCTCCACTCCCTATGCACTCTCCACTCTGCACTCTCCATGCACTCTGCACTCCCTATGCACTCTGCACTCTCCACTCCCTATGCACTCCCTATGCACTCTCCACTCTGCACTCCCTATGCACTCTCCACTCCCTATGCACTCTCCACTCCCTATGCACTCTCCACTCCCTATGCACTCTGCACTCCCTATGCACTCTGCACTCCCTATGCACTCTGCACTCCCTATGCACTCTGCACTCTCCACTGCCTATGCACTCTCCACTGCCTATGCACTCTGCACTCCCTATGCACTCTCCACTCCCTATGCACTCTCCACTCTGCACTCTCCATGCACTCTGCACTCCCTATGCACTCTTCATTCTGCACTCCCTATGCACTCTGCACTCCCTACGCACTCTGCACTCTCCACTCCCTATGCACTCTCCACTCAGCACTCCCTATGCACCCTCCACTCTCCACTCCCTATGCACCCTCCACTCTCCACTCCCTATGCACTCTCCACTCTCCACTCCCTATGCACTCTCCACTCTGCACTCCCTTGCACTCCCCACTCTGCACTCCCTATGCACTCTCCACTCCCTATGCACTCTCCACTCCCTATGCACTCTCCACTCCCTATGCACTCTCCACTCCCTATGCACTCTCCACTCCCTATGCACTCTCCACTCCCTGTGCACTCTCCACTCCCTATGCACTCTGCACTCCCTATGCACTCTCCACTCTCCACTCCCTATGCACTCTCCACTCTGCACTCTCCATGCACTCTGCACTCCCTATGCACTCTGCACTCTCCACTCCCTATGCACTCCCTATGCACTCTCCACTCTGCACTCCCTATGCACTCTCCACTCCCTATGCACTCTCCACTCCCTATGCACTCTCCACTCCCTATGCACTCTGCACTCCCTATGCACTCTGCACTCCCTATGCACTCTGCACTCCCTATGCACTCTGCACTCTCCACTGCCTATGCACTCTCCACTGCCTATGCACTCTGCACTCCCTATGCACTCTCCACTCCCTATGCACTCTCCACTCCCTATGCACTCTTCACTCCCTATGCACTCTCTTTGCACTCTGCACTCTCTATGCACTCTGCACTCTCTATGCACTCTCCACTCTTTATGCACTATCCACTCCCTATGCACTCTCCACTCTCCACTCCCTATGCACTCTCCACTCTCCACTCCCTATGCACTCTCCACTCCCTATCCACTCTGCACTCCCTATCCACTCTGCACTCCCTATCCACTCTGCACTCCCTATCCACTCTGCACTCCCTATCCACTCTCCACTCTAATTTGAAGTTGCTGCAGGCAATATTTGTTTTAATATCAGGGACACCAGCAGTAAAACCCCACACACAATGAATGCACTGCCGGCCAGACCACCGGGCACTGCCCGATTTGCTCTATAAGCCAGTCCGACCCTGCTTAAAGTTGATGGTTTTTTCTATTCAGTTGTTTAAACAATACGATAAACCATCACAGTACTTTACTGCCCGTTTGCTTAGGGCTCTGTGTGTGTCAACGGTTGCTATGTACTCTTCCTCGGTTTGGACTGCAAGTACCTCTAGCTTTTGTTTCCTGAATTTGCAATCAAGCACACGAAGGCAAAAATCCGCCAGGTTGCATCATGTTAAACATTTTTATCCGTTCAAGATCATATTTTGTTTTTTTTAATGTAATTGTTTTGCCAAATCTTGGACTGTATTGGACGTTTTACCCATTTGCTGTTAATCACCTTTGCAGCACATACTTTATGGCCTCTGATGCTCTTCAGCGCTTTGCAGTGCGGTTAGGATATGAAGCGCTATATAAATTTAGTTTTGCTAGGCATATTTTGTATTTTAGTTTAACAAACAAATTCTAACTACATGCGAAATGCCCTCAAATGTAATGCTTAAGCTTCACCTGGCTCTACGAAGGTAAACATGTGTGCCCAGCAAATACAAATGTAACTGGTCAAAGTTTAGACAAGGTTGTAGATGGTGACAACCTACAAACAATATTGACTACGACCTCTCTGTTCTTTTTGTTAAAGCATATTTTGTATGTTTTATGTGAATATCAGGTTTTATGCACAATTAGTCTTAAGGCTTGATAATTAAATGATAACTTGAATAGATCAAATAATTTTCCTTGATATTCTGCAGTTAAGAAATTAAAAAAATCAAGAGAGGGTTAATTCAGGCCATCAAGTTGGATGGTAAACAACATCTCTCTGCTATTTAAAATAATCAATTATAGTGGTGATGCTGAAGACTTACTGCTGGGTATACATGTCCAATCTGTGTCGTTCTACCAATATGGATTTCATCTTCATCTTCCTCTTCTTCCGTGGTCTTTCTGTACACTGGATTATCGAAATTCATGCTTTTCGTGTTCTTCCGTTTCCAGTTTCTCCATATCAGGTACCCTCCCATGCACAGCAGACCGATCGCCACTGAAGAGAAAATGGTTACGTATTAGTGCTGATCTCACCGATGGATACTGTTAAAGAACTTTCAAATTCCTTATACTTGGATTCTCTTTTTATTGCCCCAAAACCAGCCACTTTGCATTACTTCGTATATTTCAGAAGATAATACAGTAACATTTGGAAGCTATTGCATTGGTGACCTTAGCCCCATTAATCATTTTCCCTTTATCACCAAAGATTCCCCCTGTATTTTACATTTTTGGCTAGGCTTGTTGAGGACCTAGTCTAAGGGACCACCAAACTGGAAATCAACTGCTTCACAATGACACTTTTGGTGACCCTTGGACCAGCAGAAACCTTAAATTAGCCGATTTTTTTAAGGTACCTCTCTTCAATCCCCTTATTCAGGTCCTGGAATGTAGCAGCATATGCTTCGTTTTGGGATGCATTAACTGCAACCAGGAGTTTTTGGGGATAATAATGCTGCTATCAGAACACATGGAGTTTTCTATTAATGCTGCTCATTCGATGAAGGATGAAAGGTACCCAAGGGATGGACAAAGTAAGCTGACCCTCTTCCTTCTACTTGCCCTAGGAGTTTCTGAGTGGGATACTTTATCACTCGCCCGCCACAGTTCTTGAGCAGGTATCTTATAGATGGTGATGCATTGGCATGACTACCCGCAGTGAATTCTGGAAGTACGGCAAGACATTTGGTAAGCAATATATGCGCTTTTTCAAATGCAGGAAAACCCAATCCTCCCTGGCTGGCTGGAATTTCAAACTCTCAAGTTGCACCTGAACTGATATGCAATGGGCAGCTGCTCCAAGATAACAGACTAACCGCATCAACTGGAGACTCACCCAAGCAGTTTGAAGACCTTCATCTTAAACAAAACTGTGTGGACTAAGGAGCTGAGCCCTGCCCAGTCCCTCTGCACTGGCGCCAAGCCTGCATCTCTGCGAAATCTCTGGTGACGTCCTCATCTTCTGCCTTTGAATGTATGTATGTGTGCAACCAACTAGAAAACTCCAGAGAAACGGTTTTATAGCACAAGAACGCCATTTACCTCCTTACCAGAGACAACCCGTGAATCACCTTTATAAATACAGGTGAGTCGAGTGGTGAGTATTCCTGATGAGTACCGACGTATTATTTGTCTACTCCCAACATTGTCCTATTCAAGGTACCCACTAGCCTCCAACCAATGTAGTGTTGCACTTTGGCCATCATCAGCCTTGGTGGCCTGGGTGATGGAAGAAGTATTCCTGAGCCACACTTAGGAGACCTCTGACCCTGTTTAGCTCTGCAGATCTCAAACACCTGGAATTAATGCTTTATAGCTGGATTCAGAGCTCACAGACAGTCCGTGTGGTCTTGGTGGACTCACATCCTACGCCCCCTAATGTCTAGTCCAGTCTGACACCATTCATTATCAAGATCTGCCCATCCTGGTATCAAAGCCATTGAACTGAGGTTGCTAGCTCTTACCTGTATCTAGATATATGACTCTCACGGTTCTGGAATGCCCTCACTGAAAACCATGACAAGACCAGCTCTCTTCCATGAACGTTTGCTGCAAAAACTGTAACACATATATTGATACAAGTGTTTTCATGTTTTATTGTAGTTTCCCATACTATGTATTAATTGTCTTATTGCTGTATTAACTGTAATACTGTTTGCAATAGTAAACAATGCTAACAGTCTGGTCCAGCCCATCCTTTTGACCGGATGACCGGTGAGAAGGAATTGTGACCCACAGTTTGTAAACAGAGACGTATGGTCACTGTAGTGATCGCCTTCAGCAGAGCACGAGTTTGCATTTTTCGATGGAGGATCAGTAGTTAGATCCCTTTCTGCAGGATAACACGGATCTTTGTTTGATATGACAAGGGATCATGATTCCGGTTGTTTAAACCCCCTGATTATGAGCCTCAAAGGGATTGTGATGAGTTAGTACACTGCATATTTTGGGTGGCAGTGGAATGATCACTGGTGACGATTTGTGCTTACAATTTTCTTTAGTTTCTTAATGTTTAATTTACATTTTAAAGGTACAAATGAAAGTGTCTGTCTTTTAGCTAAGCAGCATCTAGTTTCAATATTCAGATAACACTAATAAGGTAGGCCTTGCCTATTTTACCACAGCCATGGAGTTTTAAGGGGATTTTGAAAGCCATCTTTTGATTCAAAAGAAAGATCCGAGCAACTTGGTCAGTATAGAACACATCCAGCATCACCTTTGAAGCAGAAGCAGCTCCAACAACTCTAAGGATCCGGTGAAACCCAGCAGTCACATGTGAAACAGAGCTGCTTTGGAGACTTGGCTCAAAGAAATAATGGACCAAGAAAGAAGGTGGTTTTTGTAAGGAACATATTGTAAAATGCCCTTGCTGAATTGACGAGTGTTCACCCCACATTATGTTTTGAAATACGTACTACTAGTATGTAGAGAGGTTTTGCAGTTTTGTATCATATAAAATGATGCAGTTGTTTTTGTATCAAGATAACCTTCTGTGTCTTGTGCAATCAGACACACATGTAAGCCTTTACTCTTTCCATGTTTCTCTTTACCACAGAAAGTAAAACTAAACAAACCATCGGTGTCGCCAGTTGAGCCACAGCATAACATGAATCTTCCTTCTATTCTTCATTTGGTGGCATCAATAGTCACTGGGAGTTCCCACAGTGCTTGCTATTCGAGCTGCTTCCCTGGCTCACTCAGCTCTGAATGATGGAGTGACATCTGCAGTGTCCCTGTCAGTATCAGTCAGAAGCCTTTGCATCTCACATGAAGAGTCTTGAACCTCTGTGTACCACTCCTTGAGAACCTTCCATCTGAAACATGCTCCTCTTATAATCCACTAGAGAGCTCTTGGGCACATCTGCAGTAAAATCCACTTCCAGCCTCCTGTGATAAGGGGCCACTAAGACCCGCAAGTACCACCGGATGCTGTAGGCAGCTGCTACGGATTCTAGTGTAACCAACCTAATGTTTCTGAAAGTAGGTTCAGAAAGCTGGGCATAAAAACATGCCGAGGAAACACATTCGTAACAGAGGCAATTTAAGCACAGCTTCAAATCACCAGGGCCGCCACTCAAGCACTGACTACCAGTAAAGAAAAGAAACCATAGCCTTTGCTTGTGTGATACCAAAGTGAAGTGGCACAGCAAGGGGGCATGGGAGACCCATGCAAGCAAGTCATAGGGGCCCTCCGTCCTGTTTTTTTTTTTTTTAAATTTAATAAAGTTTTTATTGAAAGGTGGGTGAAGACATTAATAACGGGGATACACCTCAGGGCTGCAGTGCCACCGCATCTGCTGCACAGCTGGTAGCTATGCCTCTGGACACCTTGGAGATTAAACATGTGGTTCTGGTGCTGCACCAGGCACGGATATCAGCAGAGAAGCAGTGGCGGCTGTTCCATTGTGGCTGTAGGCATTGCCCTGCCCTGGCTTTTGTTTTCCGGTCTCTCAGTGTCTGAAGCTCTTCCTTACAGCTTCAGACTTTGAGTGACAGGGAATCAGCAAATAAAAAGTGTGCATGGCGGGTTCTCTTCACAGGCAGAGCCATGCATAGTTTGTCTATGCTTTTTCCTTTGTCAGTGAGACAGTTTTTAACTGCTTTAGACACTAGGACTGGCAATGCAGAAAACAGCCTCTGACTTTGGTTCCAGTGCCTGCCTGGGGTGGTGGGCCCTGACTTTTGCTTTCACCTCTATGCCTTCTCCCACTCCCAACGCTAAACATGCAGTGATACCCCATGCAGACACTCGCACCAAATTCGGAAATTAGATCAGGTGGCTTCTAAAACTTACCAGTGGAGATCACGGAGGGCCCCCTACACCTAGGTGCCCCGGTGGCCTTGCATTGGCTGCACCACTGATGGCTACATCCCAGCCAAAGAGCCCCTCGTTGCAAGATCAAGAAATCTCTCATTGAAGCGCTCAAGTGGAACGCTCCCTTCCCTCTACACAGAAAACCACCAACCACAGAGAGATCTTACATTAACAACCAATATATACACCACCCAGGCCTTGAGAAATCTACTCGCCCACTTGCTATGGCAAGTCAAATTCTATCAGGGTGAGCATTTTTCATAGACTGCTAGCCCTGAATGGCCAGAGACTCAAGTTGACAAAGAACAGGCATTATAATTAGGAAAGTGAAATAATAATAATGATGCCTTTAAATCTTGTTACATTTGCTGTACGTCCAAAGACAGACGTCAGTTTATGTCTTTTTACAGATTATTACTTATTTTACCCTTGAGATCGTTTACAAAAACCATTACATTTGCAGTCAGGGAAAAAAAAACAAAGTGAACTGTCTTGACAATCATGCCTTGTGCAATGAAAGGCTAAAGGGTGTTGTTAGAAATGGCATCCCTGGCTGGCCAGGGCTTGCGCCAAAGCCAGTCATAGACCACCATTCCCAAGTCAGGGCAAGGGAGTTACACGCCAAGATAACCCCTGCTCACCCTCTAGGTAACGTGACGCGAGCAGCAAGGCTAAACTTGGAGGCTATGTAGGTTAAGTGTTTGTGCGTGCACTCAGCAACAACACCCAAGGCCCACCACAAAGGAAACTCCACACAAGGTTATATATAAAAATAGCCTTTGTATTACACCAAAACACATTAGATAAAAACACACACTTTCCAATGTGCCAACAGACACAGGCAGAATTCACAGGGGATATGTACAAGATAGGGCCACATGGACCACTGTCAGGAATAGGCACTTTTAGAACGTAGCACTGGGTAGAATAAGCACTTAGTACATAGAATATAAATCACTGTAGCACAAAATAGAACATAAAGCACACAACCAGTAACCACTGGTAACAGAAGTACCACCTACGCAACCCTAACCACCTTAGGACAAGGTCATGCAGGGAACCAGGACCTCACTAGCAACTCCTGTACTAGAAGAAAAACAACCACCTAAGTATCACAATACCTGTAGGGGTATAAGCACATTACACATGATGCATCACAACATTCAGAGGTGTAGGGAAGGAAAACACATGATGCATCAACATACATTCAGTGGTGTAAGACCAAGGCACATGACGCATAAAAACACATTCAGAGGTGAAGGAAAACACAATTGCGCCAAACTCACATAAGTCACCACCTGTGACTGTCCCTAGGCCAACTGGCCTTGTTGGGGCTAGGGCGCCCTGTCTCCCAAAGTCAGGGTCCTTAACGGAGCAGCTGCACACTAAGTGCTGGGCAGCTGTGTAGATACTGAGGGCCAACGTTGGAGCCTCGCAGGCTCTGCGCCACTGACTGGGCCCTCAAGAGCCTCTCTGGGCTCTAAACACAATGTGGGCTGTGAGCCTCTCTGGGCTTTAAAACAACAATGGGGCCCTGGAGCCTCAGGGCTCCTGATTACAAATGCCCCCGGGGAGCCTTTGTGGCTCTCAATACAGAAATGCCCCCACGAGCCTCTCGTTGGCTCTACAACCAAATGTGGGGTCGTTGGAGCCCCGTGACACCCAAGAGCCTCTCAGGGCTCGTAAACACTGATGCCGGGACTGAGCCTCGCAGGCTCTGAAGAACAAATGCCCCCTCGAGCCTTGTGGGCTCAACGAAGATGCTGCCGCCGTGGGAGTCCCCCCTCTGGGGATTCGAAGTAAAACTATGCCAGTGGAGCCTCTGCGGCTCTAGAACAAATGCCCCCGTGAGGTTGAGAGAGAAGGGGGAGCGGCCCGCTGCTTCCCGGGGCCGTTCTCTACACAAGGGAAATGCCCCCCCATGTCAGAGTCCCGCTCGGGGACGAATCCTTCCCCTCCACGGAGCCCGCACTCACCGGACTGCTGCGGCGGGGACTCCTCATCGGGACTGCTTCTCGGCGGTGTCTCCTTGCTACCTGCGGGGCTCTCCCCACACTATGGGAGCCTCGCTACTCCGGCGGCCGGTGCTTTTGCACCCCGGGGCTCTCCCTCCTCCGGGGAGCCCCGGTGGAGGTACGTCGACTTCCTGTTGTCCCTCGGTCCCGCCCCCGGTCTGTCTGACTTTCTGCTGCGGGCCGGGCGGCGGCGGGGACAATCTCGGGGTTGGCTCCCGGTTGATTAGATGAGCTAAGAATTCGGGCAATGCCCCTGGCGGGGTGGGCACCAGTCAGGGGTCACACAAAGGGGGCAGGCACACTGCAAAAAGGCACCGGCCTCGGCAAAAAAGCGCTCCCAAGCGCCTAGACAAAAACAAAGCGCTCCCAGCGCTAGAGGGGCGACCACAGCGCTCCCAAGCGCTACAGGGAAAAGATAACACGCTCCCAGGAGCTAGGACAAAAATGAAGGTCCACAAGTCTAGGACAAAGTCTCTCAGGGTGTGGGGGGGGGGGCAAGGCTGGCCAGCTCACAGGGTCCTCCTAGGCAGGGAGGCAAGCCCCAGTGGTGGTCCTCCTGGCGCCCAGCCACAGCAGCAGCCCCCCTCTAGATAGGATCAAGAAGAGAACATTTTCATGGGGTCACAGCCCCTCTATTATACACCTTTTCCCTTTGTCTTTGCTCAGGGTGAGGGGAAAAACCAGTTGCAGCTGGTTTGTGAGCACTCTTGATGTGCTCAGCCCCTCACTCTATTCACTGGCAGGGCTAGGATCATCAGTCGCATCAGCATGCTAATCTCCACACTCACCACCGGGCAGACCCATCCAGACTCCTGGAGCCAGGCTCACCAGCCAGCTCCAGCCAATCACGTGCCAGCACACTCACTGCACACGCACATCCATGTCTAGAAGTGGCACTTCCACATTAGACACATACATGCCGCATACATCATTGCGCAGCATTCAATCACACGAGTCTGCACATACCAAACTCGAGCCTGCACACCTCACGCATCAGGAACTACCAGGGACACAGACGTTCCCCATGCATTCCTATGGGTGGGCAGGCCAGCCTCACTACACGCACACACTTTACTCTGGGACACAGGGAAAAAGTGCGCCAAGCCAGAAATCACGAACGCCAGGTCGCCATCAATAGCAAAAATTTCAGGGGTGAACCAGCCAAAAAAGGCCCGGGTCCAACAGGAGTCAGTTACTTTCTAAAATGTTTTTTAATATATTGTAAAGGAACTGCGAAATACTCCAAAATATATTTCAGTAGTTAGGAAAGCACTTTAAAAAAAATAATGATGGGTAATGGAAAACACATATTTTAATAGAATCAAAACAAATTAGAACGTTTTACTTGATGATATGAAATGATAAATATTTGCAGAAACCAAATTTCCACATTGTCATTTGTACACTTCTAAGTACATCAGTAAAACTGCATGTCAGTGGGAAAGTTTGTGGCCATTTCAATGGAAACGTGCTGTCTGGAAATGACAATGCATCATGCTTTAAAAATATATCTACTGAAAGTGAGAGTTTTAAAACATGAACTCTGAAAAATTCCTGCCCCCACCCTGATGACAATGAACCAGGAGGCAAGTGAGGGTTCATGTGTACCTTTTATGTGGGCTAGATTTTTGTTATACATGGTGTAAAAGTTTAGTTCATTAAATCAAACATAGGAGTTTTAGTATGACAGACATGCTGAGCTCACATATTTGAAGATGCTCTCATATTTGATAAGGAAGAAAAATGTGTCTCAATGACCACGTCAGAAGGAGGAGAAGTGGTATAATATGCACCTTAAGTGTGCATGGGATAGCGAAACCGTCATGTGCACTTACAATGTTCTCCACCTGGCTGTATTGCACAGCCTGGGTGGAGAATATGCACAGGCTCCCACTCCCTGAGTGCTAAACCACAGCTCTCAGACCAATCATGACGCTGCTGTCATGCTGGTGACAGCAGCGTTGTGATTGGCTAGAAGAGTCTGGGAGCCTGGGTGCTGCTGGGAGCCAGAACAACGAGGACAGAGGAGAGGCGGCGGCTGGTGACCAGTGACGAGAAAGTAGTCTTTAAAAAATATATATTTCTAACCCATCCCTCCAACCATTCCCTACCAGTCACCACTGATTGTATGAACACCCTTGCTGGTATACATTTTCTTTAATGATTTGCAATTTCCTTTTAACAAACATGCCACCTCAAAAGAATGACTCGAAATTTTTTTATAGTTTCCAAATGGAGACCATTGCATTCTATTCACTGGCAACGTCCGTTCCATCTCGCTCTTTTCAGTGGCGCCCCTAGACTCCACACTAAGATCAGTCATCGCACAAGTCACCAACTGTGTTAAAGTAGGAGCTCTGGCTATTGCATTAGATAAGTTTTGCTGCTGTATTACATTTGGCAGTAAGCCGCTATTTGCGGGTGCCTTTGCATTTGTACTTTCCAATCTTCTCTGCCTCTTTGAATCGAATCCATCTCATGCCACATGTATTTCATCTAGTCTGTACCTGTGCTTATATTTCACAGTTGTAAATGTCTCCTATTGCAAGAGGCAGAGAAGCAATCTCAATCCTCAGAATCCACACGAACAGTATAGCTCATAACAAATGTGGACCTTGCAGTTGCGCACAGTCTTCTAATATGAAACACCACATCAATCCTAATTGAGGAGTTCCAAATAATGGTGGGCAGAAAAACACACCACAGGTACTCAAACTCATGCTCAGGTCTTGCATGCACTGCACCAATCCGCAATAGGTGCAGCTTGCGGCAAATCCCAGGACCTTGCGTCATTCAGAACATTACAATGATTCCAGATGCCATGGTATTTAGAATAAAAACACAAATTGCCTTTCCTAGCACAATTGAAGGGCACAAGTAATCTTTTATGATAGTGCCAATTTCCCTCATGTCAACATTCCTAGGTGGGACCTACATATTGACATGCCTTTCCTTCAATAGTGAATCTTCTACAGGGTCACTCAACATCTTAGTGAAGTGGACTGCAGAGTGTCTGGTCACAGTCCTACTGGACCATCATCCAGTGAGCAGACATGGCTCCTACATGCCCTGACCTTTAGCTCTCTGTGAACAACTTGCAAGAAGAAGGCAAGAGATTTCTGGTCATTAGGTGAGACACCCCCACAGTATCATCACAGAGCAAGAAAAGGTATGCACTACACACCACTAACCTGATGAAACTCACATGTTGGCTGCAGTGTCTGTGACTTTAACTATGGATGACAACACCCTTCCTAAATACACAGACAGAAAGAATGCAGATACAATGCAGCACACAAAATACATCTGTGGATACATTTCCAGTCATGATTCTGCTACTCACACACATCAGCAGAGGCCGTCCATTAGGGGGAATAATCCTACTTTCAGTCATGCTTCATTAAAACCTTGCAACTGATTTCCTTTCACAAAATGATGCAAACAGCTGCACTTATACCCCTCTCGTGCTCAAGCTCCTCCTCAGAGGTTTGTGTACACTCTTGATTACTATGGGCTTTGCCCTGATTGTGTATTTGCCTCACATTGGGCCCTTTTCTGGCTTTTGTTTATCTTATATAATAATAACATATAAAATACATAACAGAGACTTTCTTAATATGGGCCTATATCATCACCGAGAGGGTTCTAGTGACAGGCAACAATGTGCTTTGTTATTGTGAATGCAAAGTGCACTGGAAGGAAAATAAAAACGTATTCTAAAATGCGTTCTTCTATTGTGGTTCATTGACACTAAAGAGTAGGTTTAACAAGACATATATAAAGAAAGACATTAAAGTGCAAAGTGGGACAGTGTAGCCTTTTGCTGACAGGGTTCTGCCTTTTCACTATTCATTTCACACACTGGGAGTGATTCCTTGGTACATGGTTTCATCAAAGATGGGCCAGCAATAGTAAACTGGCCGGGTGTGCGGCTTAATTCTCTGTGAGCAGCACTAGGATTGGGAAAGCCTTTGTGTAACCAGTACTGAAGCAAAGGACGATGTGCTGTGTTAACCTTTTATTCACCTCTTTTTATTTGATTAGGGAAGCTGAATATCCGGAATATTAATTCAGGCACTGTGAATTACTGGACATAATTCACGTTAATAGCTATTTACTTTCTAATATGAGCTTTAAAACCACCTGCAAATATACAATAAGAATGTTTTCCACATAATAGAAATAAACCTAGATCTATAAAAATCTATTGACCGTTCGATCGTCCGCCTGTCCATCTGGTTATCATGTCAACTGAAGCAGCATCTTCCTGGAGTTCTTTTCAGCCTTGGTGTTTGTGTCAAAGAGTTTTTTGCCCAAATTTGCTGTTTGTCTGATTAAACAAAAGTACATCCTTTGTTAGTTTTGCACCCATACACACTATTTGTTTTTTTGCAACATTTCAGGTTATTTATTGCTGCATCTTTTCATCAATATTTGTATGCAAAAGATAAGATGGAAAAGGGATGATTTTTGTACTTTTGTCTTTCACAAAATTTAATATTTTAGTGCATATCTCAAACACATATAACTCCCCGCGTGCCAACGAAGTAGGTGTTGTCTTGAATGCCTCGAGTCTTCAAACTGAACATATTTGTTGGTTTTCATACCGGTTTCTATCACATCTGGGCTGACCAGGTTGCCAAGGCAACAAGGCATGCTTTCATGATCACCTCGCAAGAGGGCAAGTCGCCCCAGAAGCAAGAACACACCATGTACCGACCAGTATGCCTTTATAATTCTTTGATTAGAGACTGTGCTCGGTAACGCAGGAAGATGGCAGTCACCTGTACTTCGGATTATCCACCTCAGCAAGGAAATTGCTCATGTGGTTTCCAAAGAAGTGTTAAAAACAAGTAAAGTGCACAGGACCAGAAAAGGGTGGAAAAACATGTTCAATGGCGGGAGGTACAAATGAAGCCACATAAAGGCAACAAAGTAAAACATAAATGTTGGAAAATTGCCCATTCTGCAGGATCACCCCTCATTATTTGCTGGCTATAGAACCCGTTGCACTTTACCCCTGCTAACCAGTGGTAAAGTGCTTGTGCTCCTCCTATCAACTTGCCGAAATTGGCATACTCCTGATTGGCGTATTTAATTTACCAAAAGGTCCCTTGTATATTGTACTCGCTGTCACTCACAGCAAATGTTAGCTGACACTTGGGCAAGGCCCTGCTTTTGTTCTGCCAGTCAGCCAGGTCCCAATCACAGTGGGACTCTGACATTACAGTGTCAGAGCGTCTTTGACGGATCAGCTGGTTTTGCATATAATATTTGGACACACTTCAAAGGAAGGAAACAGAAGGCCAACTTTGTGGTAATCCACTGTCAGAGTGCTGAAAGCCTAGCTTTTTTTTTTTTACCAAACTTCCATCTCTGTGTTTTTTAGGAGTACAAAAACTGCCTAAAGCTGAATTTTAATATTAGATGTGGAAGGGCAGCAGGATTACCTTAGTACACTCCCCTAGCCCTCAGAGCGCACGTTTAGAGCGGCCGAAGACTTCGGCCAGCTTGATAATGCACAACTTAAATGTAAATTGATACTTGTATAGCGCACTACTCACCCGCAAGGGTCTCAAGACGCTTGCACGAATACCGCTGTGGAACCCGTCCTGGCTTTCCCTGTGAGTAGGGCAGAGGTCTTCAAACTTTTTGATGCCGAGACCCCCTTGTAAAACCTTTTTAGGCGTAAGGACCCCCTTCCGACAAAAGTTTCTAGAAACTGGTACTCCTCATCATCAACTTTTGACAACCATAAATGCGCCTGTTAGACCTCATCACATCCCTCCATCATTCATCCACCCACACTTTCACACATCCATCCATCCACCCTTCCATCCATACATCCATCCTTCATCCATCCACCCTTTCATTCTTCCATCCATACATCCATCCTTTACCCATCCACCCTTCCTTCCATCCACCCATCATTCATCTACCCACCTTTTCACACATCCATCACTCATCCATGCAACCTTTTATCCATTCATACATCCAGGGCTCGAGTTGGGGTACCATGATGGTGGACGGCGTCCCCCCACTTATTTTACCGGGAGCTCGATAACTGGAGAAAATGGAGCCACACATTCACTCTTTGGCCTCTCTGGGGCGAGATCGGAGCTCATTCAGAACGCTGCTCACGCGCTGGCTTCTCTGATGTAATCGTATCTAAGGGGTGAGCGAGGGGATGCAATGAGTCTGATTGTGCAAGCCACCTTTCGTGACATCACTTCCTGTCGTGATGTCAGCGTCCCCCCACTTCTTTTTTTTTAGGACTTGTGCCCTGCATACATCCATCCACCCTTCCATCCTCCGATCCATACATCCATCCTTCATCCATCCTTTCATCCTTCAATCCATACATCCATCATTCATCCATCCACCCTTTCATCCATCCACCCATCTTTTTACACATCCATCCATCCATCATTCATCCATCCACCCTTTCATCCGTCCATCCTTCATCCGTCCACCCCTTCATTCTTCCATCCATACATCTATCCTTCACCAATCTATCCTTCATCCATCCACCCTTTTATCCTTCCATCCATACATCCATCATTCATACATCCACCCTTTCATCCATCCATTCACCCTTCATTCATCCACCCATCTTTTTATACATCCATCCATCATTCATCCATCCACACTTTCATCCATTCATCCATCCTTCATCCGTCCACCCTTTCATTCTTCCATCCATACATCTATCCTTCACCAATCTATCCTTCATCCATCCACCCTTTCATCCTTCCATCCATACATCCATCCATCCATCCATCCATCATTCATCCATCCACCCTTTCATTCATCCATCCACTCCTCATTCATCCACCCACCTTTTCACACATCCACCCACCTTTTCACACATCCATCCATCCTTCAGCCTTTCATCCATCCACATCCATCCATCCTTCAGCCTTACATCCATCCATTCACCCATCATTCATCCACCCACCTTTTCTGTGCCTCTCATAGGGGGGGGATCAGTATCTTTCTGCGTCGTCGTCCTTCTTCTTTCCCGCACACGGGAGGGCATCTCTGTGCCTCCCAGCTTCAGGGACACACACACAGTCACACCCAAGTACTTGAAAGGTCTTTAAAAGACCTTTTACTTGTTAATGAGGCGTTGATGTTTTTCACACCTCGGTGCGAATTAGACCTCCGCCTTGAGCACCCTCAGCCCAATGACAGGAATTCTGCAGAATCTGCGACCCCCTTCCCGGGACTCCACGACCCCCCTGGGGGTCGCGCCCCACAGATTGAAGACCACTGGAGTAGGGTGACCAGATTTTCAAAATTAAAAACCGGGACGGGCACAAACATAGAAAAAGGACTAAATGTTCTGTCAGGTTTCAGGGAGCTATATATACATGTATATATAAATACATTTTGTAAGAACACAAACATATATATTTGTGCTCTTTTAAAGAAATGTATTTTTACATTACCTCCCGTCCTGTAAAGAGCACCAGGGTCCGGCTGCTGCAGGGCCTGGCCTTGCCCTGTGGCCTCTGCTGCTGTGGACTCACACCTCATTAAATCCTGCTGTGCTGCTCAAGTGAGGCGAAGCAGCACAGCAGGAGAGGTAAAGAACTGAACTTCTGCCGCCGTTTCCTGGAGGGCAGGTCGCAATGTGAGCCTGCATAACACTAATTAACTTGCAGGTTCACCCGACCCTTGCTTAAAAACCTGGACATTTCTTTTAATAACCCAGGCACTTCCCAAAAACCCGGACATTTCTCCAAGTTGGAGAAAAGTGTCGGGACACCGGGACACTTCTCCAAAACCCCGGACCGTCCGGGGAAAACCGGGACGTCTGGTCACCCTACCTGTGAGGCGTCCACTCCTGGGCACCCCCAGGGTGAAGGCCAGGCATCCTTAGCGTTGTGGGGGCCGTTGTGGAGATTAAGCAAGCTACTGCCCAGAGTTGCAGAGTGGGACTTCATGATTAGAATAGGCACCAAGGCGAGAATTATCAGGTCCGTGGAATTTTTGAGCCCAAGACCCGCCGAGGCGGGGAATTGAACCCTGGTCCCGGGCCAGACCTCTGCATCAGGGTCTGCCGCTCTAACCATTGGGCCACACTTCTCCAAAGTGGAAGGGTTAGCTTTGGGAACCTATACTCCATTGGTTGGTGCGTCTCCAGGGGTCATTCCCACCCACTAGCTCATGCCAGGTATGTAATTCATTCTTCCAGGCGCCAACTTCAGAACACTCCTGGACCTATGGAACATCAAAAGAGGACAGAACCCGATATTTGTGACCTGAGAAGAGCCTAGAAGATTGGGCTTGCTCTCCCACTTGCACCCAAGACAAAGAAGTGCACTCTAAGGGTCATAATGCTGACCTGTTCAAGCTACAGGGGCTCAAAAAGCTACACAAGGCCTTTTTCTGCAGCTGTCTGGCTGATCAGTGGCTACTGGATCTGCACTGAATCTTCCTGTTGGCCTCTGCCTACCACCCTGTGAGCCCTGAGGGTGCGTTAGAGCTGTAGTCCGATGGTGAATTGGGACTTAAAGAACTAAAGTCAGAAGGTAAAATCTTTTGTCCAGGATAAATCTGACCTGTGCACCGTCGCAGTCAGAGTCAAACTGCACCTAGGTCTGGTTCTACTGCAACCACTGACTATTAGCACTTTTTGCACTTTGTGCTATTTCTGCTTAAAACTTTAAAAAGTAATACATTCAGTTTCCCTTATTAGATTTGTGCCATTTCGGTTTTATTGTATTTCTTAAATTCTACTTTATGTTTCTACTTTATTTTGGGATTTTTTTTGTTATGTATTTGGACTTTATTACTGTTTTAATACTGCATAAGTATTTTGCACATTGCCTCAAAGTTAAGTCTGTCAGCTCTATGCTATAGTGTTAGAAGGTGGTTCTGACACCCTGGGCCGCCTGGATTTTTCGCTTTTTGAGCACCAATTTGTTGAGCTTTTACTGTGGGAGAGCCTCATACCTCATGATGAAAGAGACTGCATGTGGATTTTACTGGTGTCCCCCTAGCTTGACTAAGCCGCTGAGCAGCAGCGGGAGTAAGGGGCACCAGGCTGGTTATATTCAGAGACATGTGTACATACGTGTGCACACGTGTACGGGCTGCGCAGGGGAGATTTCTGGCGTGCGCAGCCCAGGAGCAGTTACAAAGTGAATGGTGTGGCAGGACGTATGCAGATTTGGGTGGTGACATGGAATAGGCTTTATACACTCGGAAGAAACATGTCAGGGAAAGTCAGTGTGTTTTACTGTTTTCACTTCATTATTCTCCAATGGGGATGTGGAGCCCGTGGGCTAGGGACATTTGAACTTCTTTTGGGTCATCCAGAAATTTTATATTTCTCAGAGTCAGCTCATAACCAGGGCCCGGGGCTAACTCTGCCAGGCTGATTTAATGACCTTCCTCTCCAAGTCGTGGCCTCAGAGGCCCAGCCCAGCACAACATGCATTCCAAGGGCGAGGGCCTCCACTCCAAGAGGAGAAGATGGGTGGAGCTACAGGTTCATCCATCAGTAGCTGACACCTGGGGCCAGGCACCAGGCCGCTCTGGAGGGAAGGCAGCCTGGGGGGAAGGGGCTCTCAGAGACCATTTGACAGGAGACCCTGGACGACGCCATTTTGAACAAACCCAGAGGCCTAGGCAGGAAGGAGGGAGCAGGGGCAGAGCAGTTATTGGTTCGCTGTGTGATAGGGCAAACAGAGACTTCCTGCCAGCCCCCTCCCCAAATTTTTCAAAATAACTTGCATAGGAGCTCTCTCTGGATTGTGGTCGGCTGAGGGTTCTGGAGCCTGACGCAATGGGTAGTTGGAAGGAGGAACCCCCTGACTGTCCCAGGATCCTGAACAGGGCCATTAGAAGAGACTAGGACCAGTGCACAGAAGCAGGGGTCTCTGTGCAGGGAGAAGAGAGGCCCAGGAGGTGAGCCAGGCGAAAGACTGGCGCAGGGAGCCAGTGAAGACAGCTCCCTGCTGAATCCACCCTCCGTACGACCAGGAGGGCAAAGGAAAGCGCTCCCAGCGGCTGGGGTGCGCCACCGGGAGCAAGAGGCCAAGGTCACCAAGATCGGACCCCTGGGGCTGAGATAGGGCCCCAGAAGGTAGTCACCCTATGACCTCTGCCATAACCGACGACAAAGCGCATGGGTCACTGTCGCTGGTCCAAGATGGGCCCCCGGTGTGGGTAAGGTCCCGGGGGCTGCCCCGGCAAAGAAACAAAGCCGGGGAGCACCGTTGCACTCCCCGTGAAGGTGGTAAAGAGGAGTGCCAGGAGCCCACCCTGGCCCCCAAGAAGAACTGGAGCAGGGGAGCTCCGTCGCCCCCCCCCGGGAAAAGTGGCAGGGCCCTGGGATCCCAACTCCGGTCCCCATGTGCAGTGGAAGGAGGGGGGAGCGCTGTCGCCCCCGCGAAGAAGATGCTGGGGCCCAGGATCCCAAGTCCGGGACCCCCGTAGCTGGCGAGGGCCGTCACACTCCCCATAAGGAATCGTGAGGCGGCAAGGAGCCCACCCTTGACCCCGGCGGAGAAGTTAAGGTGGGGAGCGCCATCGCACTTCCAGTGAAGAAGTCCCCCCCGCGGGTGACCAGAACCCACCCTGGCCCCCGCCAAAAAAGCAAAGACGGGGAGCGCCGGTGCACTTCTTGTGAAGATGTACCCCCTTGCGGGGTGCCAGGAGCCCACCCTGGTCCCCGCTGGTGCACTCCCTGTGAAGAGGAGGAGGGGGCTCCCGTGTCTAGAGAAAGGAGGGGGGAGTGCCGCCGCACTCCCCCACTGCAGCCGGAGGAAGGCGGGGAGAGCCGTTGCACTCCCCCGAGGTCCAGATGGACCCGGCAGAAGCTTCGTGTCTGCCCGCAGGAGTGGGCAGACCAGAAGAGATGTGCCAGCTCCCGCGGCAGCACGCAAGGGTGCTGGCCAGGCGGGAAGTCGGCAGGGGTCAGCTGGGGGTGGGCTCACCGGGCTGCCCTCCACCGTGAAGGCATGGGATGGTCCCGGGTGGGACCGGGACCCCGAAAGGACAGAAAGGAGGTGCAAGGGGCCCGGGTTGGACTGGGCCCCCGAAAAACACCAAGAGTGGCCAGGGGTGGGCTCACGGAGCCTGGACACTCAATGGAGGTCCGGGGGGAACGGACTCTCCATCGAGGGAAGGCTGCGGCCGGAGGCACACATCGCAGCTCTCCCCGACGCAGCGGGAGAGCCGCTATTATAATATTCTCAAAAATCCAGGAATCGCCTATAATGCCTTGCAGGTCTGAATCGGCCTGCAAGGGAAAAATCGCTGTTTCTCTGTTTGTGGTGGCCCCAGGAGAACGGGGTCACCATTAAGGCAGTGCCAAGGTGCAGGAGGAGCTGCTGGAAAAGCACAGTCTCCCCCAGCATGAAAATGGTAGTCCCTCCCTAAGTCTCATCGGGACTTTATAAGGATAACCCCTCTCGGGCTCAGCCAGCATATTAACTATTCCTGAGATGGAACATTTGTTCTACAGCTGGAAGAGGAGTGAGAAGTACACCACAGGATGAAGGGCTGAGTTGGGGATGTCTGGAGAAGGGCTTCGCCTGGAGATGAAGAGGTATATTTGCACCCGTAGTGCATTTAATAATGTTATTTCTTTTAGAGGGACTGAAGGTCACATGTGTAATGTGAAGTACCTGTGTAAGGTGATGTCATAAACAAAGTGGGGTTATGCTGCCAGACATTCCTGCTAGGGTGTCTGGCTGTATATGCATAATCCTGTGATTTCATCTGTGACGACTTTAGGGGGCTTTAATTGCAACACATTCTAATGTCCAACAAATGTGATGAGTACTGTCATTCTAAAGTGATGCTTAAACATGTATTCTTGCTGCTGCGCTTAGGTGAAGAACCTAGACTGTTAGCCCTTAAGACGTAGGGGTGTATACTTCATGGTCAGTAGGAAATGCTCAGTCAGGGTTGAATGTCACCAGGGCAGGTGTACCTATTTTAAATGCTTGTTGAGGTAATGGGGTGGGTCGCCGCTGGGATGATGCCAGTGCGGAGGGCCCTCGTTCCAGGTTACGTTCAACTAACTGCATATGGGGTCAAGAGGATGTGCAAACGTGGGATTGGTGGTACTAGACCCCTCCCCCCTGCGGGATGGGTGGAGATGTTATACAATGTCACAAAGTAATTCCAACAGCTTATGTATATTTGTAAATTGGTGCATAGTATTGAGTAGTGTGTGTGTTTAATAAATGTACTCTTACTTTTATACAGCAAAGTACGGACCGGACAATCAATTATTGAGTGTTATTGCTGCACACCTGTATTGGCGGTTACTAGCCCACACCGCCTCCCTTGAGTAAGCCTCAGACTGCTCTGGAACGCTACCCTCTGACAGTCAGGCGCTACAATTGGGTGTTTGGTTCCCAGTGAAGGACAAATGTAGTCATGTTATTTGTGCAGGCCTCACAGATACTGCCTCATTTTCCAACACATAGCTACCAGGGGGTTGAGCTCAGGTTTATTTAGTGACTTTGAGGGTTCACCCTGAGAAGGATTGGGGTTACTATCTGAGGTGGATACCTACACCCCTCACCATATCCCCCAAAGTCTTCAATAAAAATAATAAAAAGCAACAAAAAAAAGAAAAGAAACCAAGGCAACAGCTCTAGTCCATTTATGGACCCAGAGTCTGATACAACTTCCCTGTATCCATAAGGTCCACCTCAGCCATGCTCTAATTTAGGAAAGATCTGAAAGCTCATACCTTTAAGGAACCCTACATTGCAACTGTTAGATCTGTCAGCCCTAGGGTGATCTTTCCCCCAACTTTTTGCCTTTCTCCTTCGTTTTCTTAAGTCGTTTTTGGCGGCCGTAGGACTGTGAGCACTTTACAACTGCTAACCAGTGCTAAAGTGCAAGTTATCTCTTTCGTAAACATAGTATTATTGGCTCATTCCTAATTGGCATCTTTAATTTAGTCCCTAGTAAAGTGGTACTATAAGTGCCCATGGCCTGTAATTAAATGTACTGTTTGTGCAACCCGCTTAAGTAGCCCTTTAAACAAGTCTCAGGCTGGCCAGTGCAGAGCCTGTGTGTGCAGTTTAAACTGCCATTTTGACCTGGCAAAAAACCTTTACCTTCCTTTTTAATACATATAAGTCACCCATATCGGAATTACCTAGACAGCCAAGAGGGCAGGCTGCAGTGTATTTAAAAAGCAGGACATGTACTTTTACGTTTTACATTCCTACTAGTGAAAAACTCTTGAATTCATTTTTTTCTATTGCAAAGCCAATCTCTCCCATTGGATGAAATTGAAAATAACTGCATTACATTTTACAGAAGTAATTTCCAAATGGAAAGAGATAATCCCCTCAGGTTTGGTATCTCTGCAATCACAATTTAAAATCCTAACCTATAGTGAAGTTGGAATTTAAATTGCAATTCTTAACATGCCACTTTTAGAAAGATGGCAAACACAAGGAGATGATAGACGGAGCGCTGAAACTTTTCAGACCCTCATCCCCAGTCACAGATCTGGGTTGAATCCATCATCATTCTTTAGCTCACTTCGCCACCTCAGTTCAGACCCAGCTATATGCAAATCAGTCTTGACCCTGTGCCTCATAGGAACAGACCAGCCCGAACTACCAAGCCAGGTCTTCCCTGAACCAGAAACAAGCATCCTGGGACTGGTTTCTGGGTAACACTCTTCATCAGCCAGGCTAGCTTGAATCCAGTGGCAATGTGAGCAATGGACCCACGTCTGGGCATACCCTGCCAACTTAGGGCAAACAAAGCAAACACAAGGAGATGATGGACGGAGCGCTGAAGCTTTTCAGACACTCACCCCCAGTCACAGATCTGGGTTGAATCCATCATCATTCGTTAGGCCACTTCGTCACCTCAGTTTAGACCCAGCTATATGCAAATCAGTCTTGACCCTGTGCCTCATGGGAACAATCCAGTCCGAACTGCCACTCCAGGTCTTCCCTGAACTGGAAACAAGCACCCTGGGACCTGTTTCTTGGTAGCCCACTTCATCAGCCAGGCTAGCTTAAATCCAGTGGAAAAGTGAGCAAGGGACCCACGTTCTGTCCATCAGTTGTTCTTTGTGCACTTTTAGAAAGATGGCATTTTCTTGTCTTTGCCGTTTGGTGCCTGTAGCCAGTCTCTGGTCACATGACTGGTTGTAATTGGCAGTTGTGCGTTTGAGTATTCCTCCTAGACAGCCACACACAATGGGAGTTTAGATGTAACTGAATGGGCCATCACTGGCAGGATAGGAGGGAGGAGCTGGGCCCAGCCTCACTTACATTTGAATAGTCTGTGTCCTGTCCCCACACAAAGGGCTGCATGCCCCTGTAGTTAGCCTGGAGTCAGGGCAGCGAAGTCAGGGCATCTGTTCACTTCAATGGCATGCCTCTACAAGCTTCTCCCCACTTCAAAGGAACAACTGTGTATAAAAGAAGGACCTGAGACAACACCACTTCAGTACTTTTCTGGACCCGTGGATGCTCCGCCAGAAAGAAGGACTGCTTTACTGCTGAAGGACTTCCACTCTGCTAGACTCCTGCTTTGCTGTGCTGACCTACTGCTTGCTGCCCTCTTGCCTGGGTGGGAAGGACTGGAGCTGCATCTCTTGAACCCAGAGTGACTCCAAAGGTTAGTTGGGTGGCCTCCTGATCTGAAGCCTCAGGGACATAACCGGCTAAAACAACCTTTCACCTGCACCTGCATCTGCATCTCAGAGTCTACCCAGCCAAGAGGTGGCACCCCATTCCTAGACCCTTGGAAATGGGCCTTTGGTGCTTGCCAGCAGACCTGATGCACCTTCTGTGCTGAGGGGTGCATCCCCAAGCAGAACTGATGCATTGCCGCTGCTGCATGTATTGGACCTGTTGCAAAGTCACACGTCACCCCCACCATCCTCTTAAGCAACGCATTGTCTCAAAAGCGCAGCACATCCACACCCCAGGTCTCTGCATCGCTCGTCAACGGCAGCCTCAACAGCGATGTCGAACTGCAAATTGCAGCCTCACAGCTCCTCGGAACAGACGTATCACCAGCTGTGACCGACATCCCCAACACCGAACTTCACATGGCAAGCCCCATTGAAGGAATCCTTGATGCCGAGACAACAGGACCTCACACTGCAGCCTCACCACATCTCAGAACCAACACATTGCTCCAGCGGTGTGGAGCACCTTTGACAAGGATCCACACAAAGCTCCGCAACCAGGATATACGGTACTTTTTTCAGCGGGGCTAACTAGGTCCCTGTGGCCAGCCCGCACTCCATTACATTCAGCCTGAACTTGTGACTTTGTCTTGTTCTGGCGAAACCAGATATCCCGAGTTGGCGCTTTGTGCTTTGAGGCACTATTCTACAGTTTATTCTTTAAAAATTATTAACCCCGGTTCTAGTAATTGGATAGTTGTAGTTTTGGCCTAGTTTTATTTATTACAAATTACTCTTTTTTTCTAAATCTGTTGTGGGTTCCTTTTGTGGTGGGGATTCACTGTTTGAAGTGTTGCACAAATACTTTACAAATTGACTGAGTTAAGCCCTGACTCTCTGTGCCAAGCTACCAAAGGGGTGAGCACAGGTTAATCTGGGGTTTGCAGTGCCCTACCCTGACAAGGATTGTGGTTGCCTCTTGTCTAGGGCTTACACCCCAGTCAACAATCAACCCGATTTCTTACAACAACCAAATGCCAATCCGTCTCCATTCTCAGAAACCAGCTTCCCCAGTGTTTTTAGTGGACCACCGCCTGCCAGAGGAAACTCTCTCTGAACATTCACTCTTCATTTAATAAGGAAACACTTGATGAGCATTTTCATTTTTCACATATGAGAGAATCAAGAACAGAAGTAAAGCCCTCCGGCCCCAAATGATGATATTCCACAAGTGTCAGCTGAGCGAAGTTACAATTAGCATCTTAAGCATGTATATCATGTTTATATATATATTCACATTTCCACAAATGATACTCAAAATCATGATGTTTACTTGTGACTACCCAAGTGTAAGTGAGGCTGATTACATAAATCAAGCACTTCTTCATAAGTACAAATAGAATAAAACTAAATTGAACTACATGGAAAATAAATTAATATTGAAAAAGAAGTTATTAGTTCAATAGTACTTTACTTTTGCAGTATGATTGAAATATTTACAAAGGGTTGGGATTCTAGTTCCAAAGCTCTACACTACAGCAGTGTAGGCTCCAAGGCAACTGCCTTCTAAAGACCACCAACACCCCAAATCCACATTAGGATGTATGAACACTGTTACTGTGTGAATGCACTGCGGAGTGCGCCGGGCGCTCTCCTGTCAATGTGGCTGTAGTCAGGGCTTTAAGTGGGATGAAAAAACTGGAGGGTCTCTCAAAGGGGCACGGCCAATGTAATAAGGGCGTGGCTTAAAAACACTTAAGCTCAAAATCTGTGTTTAGCTTAGTGTGCCGCCTGACTTGTATTTTGCTGTTTCTGTCATTGCATCCAGATATATGATACAACAGTAACATCGTACCTACAACAAGTCAGGACTATTGGCTTTGTCAGTGGTTGCTAGTTGCATAAAATAAATAATAAGCAGCAACTATTGCATGTATATAATATTGAAAAAGCTTCCACTTAAAGCCCTGGTGACACCACGACGATGTTGCTGCTCCTGAGTTTCAAAAAGAGAAGGGAAATCCAGAGAGAAAAGGACTCTTTTTAAAGGATTTCCCTTCCCCTATAACGCTCACCTGGCATGACGTCATGAGGTAACTTCTCCACTAGTGAGAAGTGAGCAGTGTGAGCACACGCACATCGATGTCACTGCAGTCTGGAAAAAAACATATCGCCTGTGCCAGGGCACAAAACAGAACCCGATAGAGACTCGTTTCGAGACCCCCTAAATAAACTGCTGGTGCTCAGACCCGGCCTACTTAAAGCCCTTGCTGTAGTGACGGATTTGTGAGAACTTGCTTGCGGACTGCACCACCTCAGGCAAGCATGTCAGAAACGTGTGTGGGGCTGAGGTAAACAAACTGGAGAGGGCCCTCCGTGGTTTTAACAAAATGAGCCATCTTCTCCATCAAAGAGCACAGCACAAAGGGACACCACCTCTAAATGGCGGCAGGGACGGAGTGAGAGGCTGTAGAAGTGAGCTACATACAAGGAGAATGCACAGCCAATCACCATTCCTTTTACTTTTGATTCACCTGTTTTCCACAGGGACCCACTCTTGCCTTGTGCGCAGGGATGGCTGTGTGTGTGAATGACCCTCACAACTGTAATCACAGTCCAACACTTTGTTGACCCTTCTATTGAGAGTAGGTACATAAGGTACCTCTTGGTTCTTCCACTTGCCTCCAGCAAGGATCCAGCATGGACACAGATTTGCCTGGTTACCCGTGAACAGCCTCACCTTAGACCTCTCATAAAGTCCTTAATTTGTCCTGCCACAGGCTAAGAAAGGGCCAATGGGCAGGCAAAGGGTCAGAATACACTCCAGGGCTATACATTGCTTGTACCGGTTCAAGACTTCCCAGTTTCCAGGCACGGGTTAATATTTAAAATATAAGCTTAATTTTAGAAACATTAAGACAATTAAATTGCTTTCAATGTAAAGAATGTTTGCATTTTCGATATTTAGAAATTTGGTGTGCTGCTGGGACCTAAATACGCTGAACTGATGGCTGGGTATAGTATGCAGTTGCTTCAGTTACATACAGACAATATCAAACATATTTATTCATACATTCTTCTAGAAACTGAGATGTTATTCAGCTCAGCCGTTATCTTCAGATGAGCAAATAACACAAATGCATCGAGTTCAAGGGCATAGAACACTCAGGAGAGGGACTCATAGACACAGAAGAAAGACGACACAATGCAAGATGAAACCCCACGCTCACCCCATGCTTAAGTATCTGGCAGGAATGATAAACACCTGCAATCCAGGGGAAGCCGCTGTTGCTAACTCTCACTGAGTCATGCGCCAGCTGACAGATGCCCAGCCTAATTGTTGTGGGCGCCTTCTGCTGTTGATGTTAATGCAATATTAATGAACTAAAGACTTCAGACTAGTTATCCTGTGACGCGTGTGCCCTTTAGTGACTGGGAGAGAACCAGCTAATGATGATGTCCTGGTTCTAATGATGCAGCCACCACAGTGACCTCTGCTGCTCAATAAGCAAGCACTGGATAAATGTCTGAAGGACACGTTGATAAATGCATTCAGTTCAGGAGCGCGACAAAGGAGCTCTAGCAAGGACCCTACCTGCCTTTTCGATATATTGGCGTTATTATTTTTCTGCGCTTGCCACAAGGGATCACAACCACACTTACACAGAAAGTTATTTTGTTCAAGAGCAGAGGCTTTTCAAGGCATAGGCAAAGGGGACTCTGGCAAAGGGCCCCAGCCTTTCTGGGGCCCCCTGATAGAGCCAGATCTGATCTGCAGAGAGCCTTGGCCCGATGACCGGTAATAATTCTTAAACAGAATGTTTTAAAAACCGTGTTCCTTTAATTTGTTTTTAATGCGTGTGAGAGTCTATTACAGACATTTTACAAAGAAGGTGTGTTTATGTTTCATGCAGCCTCTATAAAAAAAGTTTCTTTTAGATCAAAACAGGACCTCACACATGAGAAATGGGTGGATGTCACAGAGATTATTTGCAGTAATATTAGTGAGCTGCTGCTGTGTTACAATAATACAAACACACATCACTATCGCTGAATATTAGATGGAAACTCATTTAGAAGTTGTACGAGTGTGCATGTGCACTGTCAATGACCTGACCAAAGAGGGCATGAAAGAACTGAAATTGGATCATAAATGTAAAGCTTTTCCGTATAGGGGCCCCAAAATATGTTTGGCCCAGGGCCCCCAAAATCCTTAAGATGTCCCTCTCCAAGAGGACACAAGCCCATGCCTTTGGCCTTTTATTACCGTATTGACCTCACGCTGGGCCACACAAACAGAGCGCTGAATGTTTGGAGGGTTTTCTCCCCACGCTAAACACGCCCTTATTCCATTGATGGACACAACATCTCTAACCAAACGCAGTTTCAGAAAAATAGCCAAACGATAACTTCAGAATCAGAAGCAATTAAATAAATGTTGTAAACAACATTGGGCAACAAAGTCACAATACTTATGAGATTGCTGAGAGTGAGTTTTCAGTGAATACCTGCCCACGCTCCAGAGTGGTTAATCACCGTGTGAGGTTTCAGCTCACCAGGTGTGGGCGCCATGGATGAAATGACTCCCATAGGACGGTCTATGATTGGTGGGGATGCAGACACAAACAAGTCCTCAAAGTCAGGGCAGCTAGATGAGACCCTTGATGTAGAATCATCAAACCCAGATGGATCCTCAAGCAGACTCTGAAATAAAGAACATTCATTGCCTCCATTTCATCATCTTATTCAGGATACACCATGGTACTGATGGAGCTGGGATTCGCGTGCAAGCGCCCTGCTCTCATACAAAACCCTTGCTTAAACCGTATAATCATATTAACACCATTGTTCGTCATTTATAAAGTGTTTTTCCCAACACGCGGGTGTCCCCGGGATGCTTGCTTGTTTGTCTTTTCTCGTACTAACGAAGCTTGCACTAAATTCGGCTGCTTCGCTGAAACTCAGTCTGCGCATGCGTCGGTCATACCCATGTGATGTGACGCACTCGCATTCTGGAGGGATTCTGTGCACATGCGCACTGTTGCAAATATGGCCGCTTGTCTCTCACCACGCTCTCCGCTTGCTACTGCTGCTTTAGCCTATCTATCTTTTCGCACTAAACATTAATGCTATAGTCATTATAAAGTAAGGGTTGGATAAGATTTTTCATGGTATACAGTGTGATCATTTTATATGTGATTTTAATTTGTTTTCGCTTACTTTTCATGTACCGCGTCTTTGTGGGCTGGGGCATACATGAGCGACGCCATGCTGAGGCTCCTCTGAACCCCGTCACGTGACTGGGGAAAATCCAAACTGCGCAGAAGCTGAACCAAGCCAGCTGGCTCCTGAAGCACAATGCGCCTGAGAAGCTCTCTGGGAAAGCAGAGTCTTACCTTGGACGATGCAACTCTGTTGCTACCTAATGTGAACTCTTGTTGTGCTGATGTATTCTATGCATGGGAACGTGAACCCGGGGGGCGGGTGTACAAAATTGCATATTAAGTATGAGAAAGTGGAATTCTAGGAGGTGGTAATGACCGCACCACCTCTCCTGACCAATCATAATATGGGAAACTGTCACTTGCAACATTAGTGGGTGGTCTGAGGGTCCCCAAAACAGTATAATTGCCCTAGTTTAGCTTAGGAAAATTGTCCGACTTGTCCGAGTAGCAGACCTGTCACTGACCCTACGATCTCAATAGGTGCTCAATCTGAAAGTGCTGCGGAGCACTCTGTCCATACTTTCCACAAACTCCTAAGGGGTGGAAAAATCCTAAGTGCTGGCGAAGCACTTTGCTGGGAAATTCGAAAACCCAAATCGGGGTTACTGGCGGATTACTTGCAGAGAGGGGTAACGCAGGCGTTGCTGTCCGAAGCTGTGGGTGTTGGTCGTACCTTGGTGAGCCCAGTCCTGATCCCAAAGCCTGAGGGGTATCCTGTCCTTACTGTCCGTGAGCTGTACCTGCTCGCATTCTGGTATTCCTTCCTGAGGGTCCTTGTCCCCGTCCTTCCAACTGACCCGTGGCCAGGGTTAGTCTTCTTTCTGAACTAGGTAAATATCACTCCGTGGGTTTGCGTCCCTGCCTCTCACTTTTTTCTCTCTCTCTCTCTCTCTCTGATTGCCTAAATAAAGCACTCTTGTCTGTGATATTGCCCTATCATCGTGAAAGTAACGTATATGCTATTATCTGTTAGAATTGCTCCACTTCTCTCCCCTACCTTTAGAGAATTGTCAAACTGGTATGCTTTATTAGTATGTTCCAATTTTCCCTTTCCTTTAGCTGGTTGCAGTGGATTTAGTAAGAATAAGTTTAGTGCACTTAGGTTAAGTACATGTTCTAGGTCCCATCCTCGTCCTAGGTCTCTAGTATAAAGTTGCAGTGACTAGTTCTGTTCTAATAATTCCCACCTTAGTCATCCCATGTACTCGAATGGTACTAGCATTTATCTATAGTTATGTTATGGTTATGATTTTATTAGTTGACGCTATACTCTGCCTATCACTTATTGCCTTGTCATTGCCTTTTTAAAACTTTATATAAAGTTTTGAACTACCCTCAGGTGTCTGTGGTCATTTTACAGAAATTGTGGATAAGTATTGTACTGATTATAAAGAGTATTTGGTTTAGACCTGTCTGCTATTTTCCCTGCTAGCTTCAGATCTGTCGTAGGAATTGTGCCTGAGGTAAGTCCGGTACATGGTAAGCAGTGGTGAAACCAAACCTTAATTGCTCATAGCAGCGTGCAGGAGGAGAAACAAAGTAATCCTCACCCGGTTCACCCGAATTATTAGTAGGGGTATTGACATATTTGCACGCCGGGGCCCAGTGCGTGTAGAGAAATTAGTAACCTTGGTGACCCGGGTGGACTGCGCGCTCTATCAGTAATTTTCTGGTAGCAGTAGTATGGTTTGGACTAGTTAGATTAGGTAGACAGGGAAGTTAATAAACAAACCGTGAATATAAAATGTGCTGCTAATTTCTACTGTATGAGCTCAAATATTTGAAATGTTTTAAAGGTTTTATATATAAATGTACATGATTTTTTACATTGCTGCTATAGATATTGCATGTTGAATTAACCCAGAATTGTTTGTAAGTGTTCAGTGTAGTCCGAATCCCCGGGGAAGTATTTAGCTAACGGTGAGCAGAATCCGGTTAGCTGTTGAAGTCACTAGGGTTTGAATCATTAGTGCAGGGTTAGGAATAACTGGAAGCACTAATTAGGACCTTTGTTGCATCTGAATAAATGATAGCTACGAGTCCGGTATAAAACTTTCATTGCGATATCACCTAGTAAGGGTCGCATACGGAAGGAGTAGTAGGGTCTCCGAGGCTTGACTGGTAAGTAAGGTAGTTCGCTGGTGAAATCCTGGCTCAGTACATATCCCCGACTAAGGTGGATGAGTCAGAAGAATAACGGGTTCTATGTTACTAGTGTGAAGGGACAGGCAAAGAAGTCTATCCAGAGTGAATGAAAAGTAGACAGAAGTGGTTTACTTGTAGCGAGAGGAAGTTTTTCTATCTCTTTAGAACACTCAGACATAGTGGCAAACGTTGCGTGTTGTTAAATAAACTCTGTATTCGCACTTTAGGAAAAGTTAAAAGTTTCCGTTACCTTGTGAAGGAGGGAGTCAGTCGGAAGGCTGCTCTGACGTCACTCCGTGCCGCGCTGGTATTGGTCGATACAGCGGGCGTGTAGTGAAGCTGAATTTGTGAAGGAGGGGTGAGTGCCGGAGCGTGAGACTCTGTCTTGCGAAAAGGCCGCGCACCCATTGGTTAAGGGTTTTTGTATTCTCAGACCTGATTGGGTATTGTGAAATAAAAGTCGCGCTAGCATTGGAAGCACTAAGGTAAACAAAATTAATCAGCAGGAGCTTGAGAGGGATCTGGAAAGGTGTATGTGGTATCCTGAGTTCTTACCTAACCCCCAAAACTCAGGCTTCTATAGGGAACAGATTATACGAGGTAGACCGCACATGATGTACGGAATAAAAAGAAAAATGTCATTTGCCGAAAAGGTAAAGAATTTCTTTAAAACAGACAAACCAATTAGAACAAGAGAGGGTGTGATCATTCCCCCACCGAATACTCCTGCTTCCTTCATGATGTTCGAGAAAGGGTATCATACCTGTGTGTGGCTAGAGAATTGGGCAAAGTATACTGCAGATGACGGAGTTCTAGCATTCCCTATTGATGGTACTTTTAATGGTAGGATCCTGTTTAACTTAAGGACCCGCATGAATGAATTGCATCCCAGACCCAGATTGACACAGTACGAAGCCTTAGAAGAGTGGGAAATTGAGGCTTTGGAGAGAGATAGACCCCGGATGGACAAGGGAGTGAGTAAATGGTATCCGAGGGTTCAAGCGCAGACCAAAGAGCAGAAAATGAAACAGTGGAGACAAAGCATGATGACAGAGGGATTGTTTCCGATGATGGGGGTATTAGAAGAAAAAGGAGGTAAATGTAAAGAAAAGACCCATCACCTAATGCCTGTAGGGGACTCAGAAGATGAGCACCTGGAAGAGTTATTAATGAAAAATCCACCTCCCTATGTTGCAGAGTCAGAGCCTGTACATTCCCCAAATCCCTTTTCAAAGTATCCCAGATGTAGGAGGGACAGTGATACAGATGGAACGGGTACAGACAGTAAAACCAGTAACGGGGATGGGTTTTGCAGACCTAAATCCACAGTCCCAAATTATCAGCCGTTCGGAGAAGGTCCACCCCGATTGGTCACTCCGACTGCCCCGAGTATTTATCCGTCCTTAGTACCTCAGGTGTTGCATGACAATTCTGCCGAAAAAGCATTGCGGGAAAAAGAGAAAGAAGCCCTGGCTAGACAGCGGGAAGATTTAGTTAGAACCATTGCCCAGATACATCCCCATCCCGATTCCCTGACTATTCCAGTAACTATTGGCCCAGCTATTCCACTGTATAGAAACGACCCGACTAGCTCGCATCCTCCTGCTATCCCCTCAGTATTGCCCACTCCTAGCGTCCCTTCCCCGAGGAAAGAAGTATTCATAGATGAAGATCAGGAAAGTGAATGTTAGTCTGTGGTACTGATGGATTTGCCCATTAGAGAGCCTAGGACTAGCACAGCGGGGGCAAGAAGTCAGCAGAGACTGAAAGAAGTGTCGATTACAGGTACCACTGGGATTAGGAGTGCCACCGTAGTATCCCCAGAAGAATTAGACAGATGGTCGAAGGAGCTGGAGAAAGAGACTACTCCCCAACCCAAAGCATTAGAGATATATAAATTAAGAATAGAAATAGAAGAAATGATGGCTGGAAATGTAGGAGTTGAACGCCTAAGCTCGTACAATGAAGACGAATTACTGTTTATCAGCAAAAATCTCACCCGGAGTGCTAGGTTGCTCCATGAAAGGATAATGGATACAGCCACAGAAATGGGAATTGATGTTAGTCGTTCCAAAATTCTTCAGAAACCCTACAGAGTAGATTTTTCAGACAAGGATTTAGAAAGCCTGAATGTGATGGGGAAGCAGATCCAAGTAAAAGAGTTGTTGAAGCTCCTGCAAAAGTGGGGAGAGGTGGGAAAATGGAGAACCCGGTGGGCTAAGAAAAAGGAAGACAGCAGGGCTAAGTCTCAGGTTTCAGAATTCATGTTGAAAGAGGTAACTCCAGCAGAAAAATTGTGTCCCATGAGAGAGGTCCCGGGAGGGAAATATGTCCATGTCCCTTGGTCCCGACAGGATATTGTGTCATTTACAAATGACTTCCCGAAATTACGGGAGAAGCCTGTTGATTGGTACAGGCAGGTAGAACGCTTCATAAAAGTTCAGAAATGTCTGTTGAAAGACCTGGATGGGTTTTTCGACATTGTGGTCCCCGTAGATTTATGGACGACTGTAAAATCGAAATTGATTGGCCCAGTGAAGAATTCCCTAGAGATGAGAAAACAGGAGCTCCTGCACCTGAAGTAATGAGGAAGTATGAACAAGTCATACAATATCTCAAGAAAAAGGTTCCCGCAAAAGAAACAGATTGGACCCGAATAGATAGAACTACCCAGGAACGTGATGAAACGGTGCATTCTTTTTATGAAAGGTTACTGCAGGTATTTAAAACTTACAGTGGTATTGATAACGTAGATATGAAGGACATGACCCATTTCAGCTACAGATTCGTGCTAGGATTAAGGCCTGAAATATCACAATGGATTCGAGATAATAAAATCAGTTGGCAGGGAAAGCCCATAGATGATGTCCTGAAATATGCAAAATACTGCGAAGATGAAATCGAAAATAAAAAGAAAGCCCTCAAGGAAAAGGTCATGTGGGCACAGGTAAAATTAGCTGAACAACAAGAAAAACAGTTAAGTCAATTGACCTCTGGTAATAATGCTCAGAATGCCACTGCTGGGGGAGGAGGGAAGCCCCGCACTAAAATGAGTAGGGAAGAGGCCATGAAAAAATTTCCGTGCCATGGGTGCGGCCAGATGGGGCATTGGCGAGACGAGTGTCCACACCTGCAGGCCGGTAATGCCCCTGTAAATGGTTTAAATCCACAGGTGCCGAAAGAGGGGACGAGAAAGAACCAGCAACAGGTAAAATTACCTCCAGTACCTCGCGCTACCAGACAGAATTTTAAGAATCAGGGTCAGCAGAATGAGAGGGCGGAAGTATGGGAAGTCGAGAGTGAAAGGAACGCAGTCATTCCACAGTATTTGTTAAATGATACCTTCCTCTGTGAAGATCAAGATTGACGGGGCCTGAGAGGGGAGGATGAGGAGTGCGTGCTTGGCGCCTCCCTACCGGTAGACCAGACTGGACCATACATTGAAGGAAAGGTTGAAGGAAAAGATGTCACCTTTCTGTTGGACACTGGTGCTACCAGATCTACTGTAAGAACAGTGGATGTTCCTAACCTACCCCTCTCGGGAGAAGCGATCCAAGTAGTGGGCGTCTCGAATCAAATAATAAGTACCCCAGTAACTGAACCAATGGAAATTTCTATAGGGAATTTCAAGGAAATGCACAGATTTGTGGTCTGTGATTCCAGTCCTGTAAACCTGCTAGGACGAGATTTGTTGTGCAAAATGCGTTGTACCATTTATTGCACACCAAGTGGCGTCGAGATTCAGACCCCCGATGAAGATGGTTTGTACAAACTGATGTTAGTCAGACAAGATGCTGATATCAAACCTTTGACAATTGAGGATTTACCTGAAGAGCTCCAGTTAAGAGTAGTACCAGAAGTGTGGGATTTCACAGGAAAGGATGTAGGCCTGATGGCAAATGTGGACCCAGTTAAAATAGCGATAAAAACGAATGCTGTATACCCCAAAACCAGACAGTACAAAATAAGTGTAGAAGTGAAAGCAGGAGTAGCGACTGAAATTACCAGGCTGCTCGAAGCAGAAATAATAGAAGAAGTGATGAGCAGCCCCTGTAATTCGCCTATCATTGGGATCAAAAAGCCTAGTGGAAAGTACCGGGTAGTGCAAGATTTGCGCAAAGTAAACCAAATTGTTGTGCCTTGCTGCCCAATTGTACCCAACCCTGCAGTGATTCTATATCAGATTCCCTGGAATGCAGAATGGTTCACTGTCATCGACCTGTGCCATGCATTCTTTTCCATCCCGTTGCATCCAGAAAGCAAGTTCCTTTTTAGTTTTGAATTTGACAGTCATATCTATGTCTGGAATCGTGTCCCCCAGGGGTACACCGAAAGTCCATCGATTTTCAATCAGATACTAAAGAAGTGTCTTGAATCTCTAGTGCTGCCAAGGGAGTCTGTTTTAGTGCAGTACATAGATGACCTGTTGGTGGCGTCTAAAACCCAGACTGACTGTGTCACTGACACAATTGCCTTGCTGAATCACTTAGGAAAGGGAGGACATAAAGTGTCGCCTGACAAGTTACAATTCTGTAAAAACTCAGTGAAGTATCTGGGGCACCAGATAGAAAAAGGAATCAGGAAAGTCACTACCGAAAGAATTAAAATAATTAAAGCAATGGAACTGCCCAGAACTCAGAAAGAGGTGAGAATGTTCTTGGGAGTCGTGGGTTACTGCAGACAATGGATTGTAGGATTTGCGGCTCTAGCAAGACCCCTGATAAAATTGACAAAGAAAGGAGTAGAAGACCCCGTCAGTTGGGACAACGAAAGCATGAACGCTTGGGTGACTTTGAGAAACTGTCTATGTACCGCTCCTGCATTGGGTATGCCCGACTACACCAAGCCTTTTGAACTCTTCTGTGACACAAGAGAGAATTGTGCTCTATCAGTCCTGACCCAGGAGCACGGACTGATTAGAAGGCCAGTGGCCTATTTTTCAGCCACTCTAGATCCGGTGGCTGCTGGATTACCTGGATGCTTGAAGGCAGTTGCTGCTACTTGCGTCAGCCTGGAACAGAGTGAGAACATTGTCATGGGACATCACGTCACTGTATATGTTCCTCATTCTGTTGTAATCCTACTGACCAGAACGAAGACCCAGTACCTCACGCCTAGTCGGCTGACTAAGTATGAGAGGATTTTAATTGGCGCCGAAAATATAACTATTTCTCGGTGCAACGTCCTAAACCCTGCAACCCTGTTACCGGTCCCTCTGGATGTAGAGATCGAAGAGGGAGGGGAACATAATTGCATCGATTTAACTGAGTACAGTACAAAGCCCCGTCCGGATATTCGTGAAATAGCATTACTTGATGGGGATAAGACAATGTTCGTGGATGGCTCGTGTTTAAGACATGAGAGTGGGAGTCTGAGTGCTGCCTATGCTGTGGTTACATTGACTAAAACAATAGAAGCATCCTACCTACGCGAGGTGAAATCTGCACAAGTGGCGGAGCTCATCGCGTTAACTAGAGCCTGTAAGAGGGGTAAGAACAAAAGAATTACTGTTTATACAGACAGTCAGTACTGTTTCGGGGTTGTTCATGACTTCGGCCACTATGGCTGCAAAGAGAGTTCATGACTTCCTCAGGCACTCCTATCAGAAACGGAAAGGTGGTGCATAACTTGCTGGAAGCTATCCAATTGCCCAAAGAATTGGCTGTGGTCAAGTGTGCGGCTCACAGATCTGGAAATGATGATGTGACTGCCGGTAATAGGTACGCTGACCAAATTGCGCAGTTTTGTGCCCGACATCACATGTCCCTCCAAATTGCATTGTGGGGTGGAACCAGCTGCCAACTTATGTTGTTTGAGAATGTGTCAACGTGGGAAGAATTGAAAGAGTTGCAACAGGCTACAGACAGGCAAGAAAAAGGAAAATGGGCAGCAGAAGGATGCAAATTGAGAGATGATGGTGTGGTGGTAAACTCGACTGGGGTGCCTGTACTGCCTGATAGCTTGATTGACCCCATGATTCGAATGATACATGAACCAACACATATGGGAAGAGACGCAATGTGTCGGGTGTTTGACAAGGTGTTCTGTAACTCAAAATTCAGGAACCAGGCGGAAAGGCTTTGCCAGAGGTGCCTAGTGTGTCAGCAATTCAATGCAGGAAAGAGGACTGTAGTAGAGCAGAGTACTATTGGAAAGGTAGTAGGTCCCTTTGTCAGAATGCAGGCAGACTTTGTAACCATGCCTAGGTGCAAAGGGTATAGATACATCCTGGTCGTAGTCTGTCTGTTTTCCCGGTGGGTGGAGGCTTACCCCGCAAAGAAAAATGATGCCCTAACTACAGCCAAGCTATTACTCAGGGAGTTGATACCTAGGTATGGAATCCCAGAGACTATCGAAACGGACCAAGGTGGGCATTTTGCCAACGATGTCCTAGAAGAACTCTGTAAAGCATTCAAAATGAAGCAAAGACTGCATTGTGCCTACCGTCCAGAGGCTTCTGGGGTAGTGGAACAAATAAACGGCACCCTGAAGTCCAGGTTGGGAAAAATGTGTGATTCCACAAAAATGAACTGGATAGAGGCTTTACCCCTTGTGCTGATGAGTTTGAGAAGTATCCCGAACCGAAAGACTGGCCTGAGCCCCCATGAAGTGTTGATGGGAAGAGTGATGCGGCAGGCATGGGTACCCGGACACAAACTGCTAAGCATTTCTGATGATATGGTGCTAGAATACTGCAAGCAGCTGGGTGACCAAGTGCGTTCTCTCTCTCAGCAGATTGGAGAGACAGAAGACGAGTGGCCAAAGACTCCAGCACATAAACTGCAACCCGGAGATTGGGTGGCGTTAAAGAAACACACCCGGAGCAGTTGCCTGAAACCCAGGTGGGGAAAGCCACGACAAGTGATCCTCGTCACTACAACTGCTGTAAAGTGCGCTGGTGTACCGAAGTGGATCCACGCCAGCCACACCAAGCGGGTATCTGGAGAAAATGCGACTGGAGCTGAAGGCAGCGCAGCTGAAGAGGCTTCCGAAGAGGAGAGTCCGGAACTAGCTGACATCGAACTGCCGAGCACAAGTCGAGACGTTGAGTGGTATCCCGCCGACGACCAGGTTCATGATCCAATACGAACCAGGAAATATTCCTACTTAGACAGTGAGTGGGATAGTCCAGGTGAGCTAGAAATAGAAGAAGAAGGTCAGGTCAACGAGAATCACATCACACCTGATCAGGAAGTAGGCCAAGTAGGGTCAGATCAAGGCATCGAGACTCCTCCTGAAACTCCGGAGTCTGGAAAGGGACAGATAGTAATTAGAGCTGACGTTCATGCAGAAGAAAACGAAGAGATCGAAGGGCATGAACAGGAACAGATAGAAATAGATCAATGTGCTCAGACACCCGAAATAAAAGCAACCAAACGGAAAAAGCAAGTACGATTTGAATCTGAGCAGGGTCAGATTAGGGACCAGGCAGAAGAGATAGATGAAAGACCTGGAACTAGTCAGTCAGGTAGGGAAACAGAAGTGCCACAACAAAAAGTAAAGAGAGTGCACGAAGAAGGCCAAGTCTCCTCAACTACTGGAAGGAAAGGAGGCAGAAGTGCACCCCGATACGTCAAAAGACTAAGGCTCAGACTAAAGACAGTCGATGAGAAACTGAAAGACCGGAAAAGGGCTGAAAGTGAAAAAAGGGCAGCCCAGGGAAAATCGCTGAGAAAAAGCGACAGACTAAAGAAAAAGAACCGGCTGTATCAGAGCCCTGAGTGGACTTACTTTGTGTTGGAAGAAATAGACGAACCACACCACAGTGGCAACAGTGACGAAGAGTCCATTGCTGATCGGAGTTCGGACGAAGACCCTCCTTGAGAGAGCCCAGAAGTGAGCCTCTGGTACAAAGAAACGAAGAGGGGTAGCAAAAGCCACCTGTAAGCTAAAATGTCTGATCCGAGTGTCTCTGGGAGATCCCGGTGTGGGTGTCTCAAAACCTGTTGTAAGATATGCTTGTGTAGTGTAGCCATGCTAATAGTAATGTGGATAGGACTAACCGTTTTTCTACCGTTTATGATAAGTAAAAATCCTAACTTGTCCCCCACTGAACCCGAAGCAGTAGACGTAGGAGATGTACCGACTGCAGAAACACCACGAAGCTTAGAAAGACGTGACAAACAAGTGAGTCTGACACACACACGACCTAACTTAGAAGCATCAGATGAGGATGGACTACATTTTCACAAAATGAAGAACAGGACACAGTTAAATGTTTTTGCTAACTTGTTAGTGCATTACGTAGAAGCTATGGAAATAGAGGACTGTTATGTCTGCATGAAGCTGCCAACTTCAGTGGCTGAAGGCGTGACATATCACCATCTACCTTTAACCTATGGAATCTCCTGTAGTATATTAGCTAGCTTGTTCTATAGAAGCACCTTGCAGTATTACTATTCTAATAATGACGTAGTATTTTCTGAACTTCCTATTAGAGGACACTTGAACCGTGTACATACTACAAGTGACGTGACCCGTTATATGGGAGAATATTTTCTGACTATAGGTAACATTGATTTAGACGAAGCAAGACAATCTAATCTGACCTGTTCTCTGCAAGAGCAGGAAAAGATGTTTATAAAGATGGCAGACAGAAGGAGAGAAAAGTTTCAAAAGAAAGCAAATGACGAAAAGGATAGAGTCCCTAGGTGGGCTGAACACATGGATAACACCTCGCAAAGGGAAGCTAGTCCTGCCTTATTGCTGGATTTTGAACGGAAGGGGAAACTTTGTATCCATAGGGAAAAGACAGAGTACTATAACAATGTATTCATCGGTTCCAGCGAGTGTGAACATAATTACAAGGTAATTGGAGGTTGGGGTTTCAAAAATGGGTCAGAACCTGTGTTTCCCGGAATATATTATATATGTGGGAACAAGGCTTATTTCAAATTGCCAGATCACTGGTATGGAAGCTGCTACTTTGGCATTGTTTTCCCGAAAATATACCATGTGAATAATGCAGCTGGAAGCGATGAAGAAACTGATGGCTTAGTGCGTAGTAGACGTGAAAGTGTAGGTGAAATTATAGGCGATATTTTTAGTGCACTGATACCTGGAATGGGGGTAGTTCTGAACACCCATAGAATCTGCAAATTGTCTACAGTAGTGGACTGGTTATCAACGGACACTGCTGCCGGATTCCTGATGGTCAATACTGAAATGGTTGCGATCAGATCAATGGTTTTACAAAACCGTCTTGCCCTTGACACCCTATTAGCAAAAGAGGGCGGAGTCTGTAGAATGCTGAAAGCGCAACATTGTTGCACTTACATTCCAGATAAAAGTATCGAATTAAAACAATATGTGAAGAACATAACTAATTTGGAAAAAGAACTCAAACCATTGGAGGTTGACAGTGCCTGGACGAGACTGACTGGAGGTCTCTCCTCTATAGGTAGTTGGTTTACTAACCTAGGTAGAAGTCTTTTAGGGAAAATACTGATGCCAATAGTTGTAATAGGTGTGATTGTATTGATCATTTTTATCTGCTGCAAATGCCAAAAATGCAAAAAGAAATATACAGTGAATCAGAGGGGGGTGAAAAGAAACATAGATGAACTAGAATTAGAAGAGCTAAAGAGTGCTATCTACAAAAAGGCGAAAAATCACCACTCTCATAGAGAAGCTGAAAGAAAGCTAAACAACAAATTTGTTGAAATTGAAATGGGTGATGAGGATGAATGAGAAAAGTTGGCATCTGTTTCCTTCTATGTAGTGATGATAGTAAATATCATCAAAGAGGGGATTGATGGAGCTGGGATTCGCGTGCAAGCGCCCTGCTCTCATACAAAACCCTTGCTTAAACCGTATAATCATATTAACACCATTGTTCGTCATTTATAAAGTGTTTTTCCCAACACGCGGGTGTCCCCGGGATGCTTGCTTGTTTGTCTTTTCTCGTACTAACGAAGCTTGCACTAAATTCGGCTGCTTCGCTGAAACTCAGTCTGCGCATGCGTCGGTCATACCCATGTGATGTGACGCACTCGCATTCTGGAGGGATTCTGTGCACATGCGCACTGTTGCAAATATGGCCGCTTGTCTCTCACCACGCTCTCCGCTTGCTACTGCTGCTTTAGCCTATCTATCTTTTCGCACTAAACATTAATGCTATAGTCATTATAAAGTAAGGGTTGGATAAGATTTTTCATGGTATACAGTGTGATCATTTTATATGTGATTTTAATTTGTTTTCGCTTACTTTTCATGTACCGCGTCTTTGTGGGCTGGGGCATACATGAGCGACGCCATGCTGAGGCTCCTCTGAACCCCGTCACGTGACTGGGGAAAATCCAAACTGCGCAGAAGCTGAACCAAGCCAGCTGGCTCCTGAAGCACAATGCGCCTGAGAAGCTCTCTGGGAAAGCAGAGTCTTACCTTGGACGATGCAACTCTGTTGCTACCTAATGTGAACTCTTGTTGTGCTGATGTATTCTATGCATGGGAACGTGAACCCGGGGGGCGGGTGTACAAAATTGCATATTAAGTATGAGAAAGTGGAATTCTAGGAGGTGGTAATGACCGCACCACCTCTCCTGACCAATCATAATATGGGAAACTGTCACTTGCAACATTAGTGGGTGGTCTGAGGGTCCCCAAAACAGTATAATTGCCCTAGTTTAGCTTAGGAAAATTGTCCGACTTGTCCGAGTAGCAGACCTGTCACTGACCCTACGATCTCAATAGGTGCTCAATCTGAAAGTGCTGCGGAGCACTCTGTCCATACTTTCCACAAACTCCTAAGGGGTGGAAAAATCCTAAGTGCTGGCGAAGCACTTTGCTGGGAAATTCGAAAACCCAAATCGGGGTTACTGGCGGATTACTTGCAGAGAGGGGTAACGCAGGCGTTGCTGTCCGAAGCTGTGGGTGTTGGTCGTACCTTGGTGAGCCCAGTCCTGATCCCAAAGCCTGAGGGGTATCCTGTCCTTACTGTCCGTGAGCTGTACCTGCTCGCATTCTGGTATTCCTTCCTGAGGGTCCTTGTCCCCGTCCTTCCAACTGACCCGTGGCCAGGGTTAGTCTTCTTTCTGAACTAGGTAAATATCACTCCGTGGGTTTGCGTCCCTGCCTCTCACTTTTTTCTCTCTCTCTCTCTCTCTCTGATTGCCTAAATAAAGCACTCTTGTCTGTGATATTGCCCTATCATCGTGAAAGTAACGTATATGCTATTATCTGTTAGAATTGCTCCACTTCTCTCCCCTACCTTTAGAGAATTGTCAAACTGGTATGCTTTATTAGTATGTTCCAATTTTTCCCTTTCCTTTAGCTGGTTGCAGTGGATTTAGTAAGAATAAGTTTAGTGCACTTAGGTTAAGTACATGTTCTAGGTCCCATCCTCGTCCTAGGTCTCTAGTATAAAGTTGCAGTGACTAGTTCTGTTCTAATAATTCCCACCTTAGTCATCCCATGTACTCGAATGGTACTAGCATTTATCTATAGTTATGTTATGGTTATGATTTTATTAGTTGACGCTATACTCTGCCTATCACTTATTGCCTTGTCATTGCCTTTTTAAAACTTTATATAAAGTTTTGAACTACCCTCAGGTGTCTGTGGTCATTTTACAGAAATTGTGGATAAGTATTGTACTGATTATAAAGAGTATTTGGTTTAGACCTGTCTGCTATTTTCCCTGCTAGCTTCAGATCTGTCGTAGGAATTGTGCCTGAGGTAAGTCCGGTACATGGTAAGCAGTGGTGAAACCAAACCTTAATTGCTCATAGCAGCGTGCAGGAGGAGAAACAAAGTAATCCTCACCCGGTTCACCCGAATTATTAGTAGGGGTATTGACATATTTGCACGCCGGGGCCCAGTGCGTGTAGAGAAATTAGTAACCTTGGTGACCCGGGTGGACTGCGCGCTCTATCAGTACCAGTGCAGGAAACAACAGACCGTGAAAAAGGCTCAAAAGTGGTTCATAACTCGCTTACCAGGACATGGACAGGCAGGAGCACACCATCTCCCTCTTGCATGGGGCTGTCCCCAAAGCCTCTCTGGTGGTTTGTCCAACTGTTCATGGTGGGACAATGCTTGAGGAGTATAGACAATAGGCCTACCCTATACCACCCCTGCAGCTCTCTCTTGCCTTCTTCGGTGTTACTGAAATGCCCTTGCAGGCTATGATGCCATTCGTTCAACTCTGCAGCAGTTTTGACAAAGGGCATTCATCATTCAGATTTGCTGAACAGATGTGTTTCTGGGTAAGGGGGCGTGGCTTTGAATCACGTAATACAATCTGCACGTAAGCTAACATCTCAGTAGCCTTCTGAGGGCCCAGCATCTTGGGCATGGCTCGATCTGTAGTTAGCTTGGGTCCAGCTTCCAGGCTTGCACACTAAGGGCCAGATGCATCAAGCTAAAAACCGGTCGCAAAGGGGCAGATTCTCAGAATCTGCCCCTTTGCGACCGGTATTTTTGCATTTGGGATGCATCATCCCAAATGCAAAAATCGCAAATAGAGAATCCGCTAAATTGCAATTGTTTGCATTTAAGGAATCTCAAATTGAGATTCCTTAAATGCAATGCATGAAAGTTTCAAAAATAGCGAATTCGCTAATAGGGCACGCAAATTACCACGAAGTACAACTTCATGGTAATTTGCAAAAAATTTGAAAAATGCACTTTTGTGCATTTTTCAAAGTTTCATGTTGCGCACACACATACCCTAAGGGCATGTGTGTGCGCAACATATGTTCACAGATCAAATTCAGGGGTGCAACAGGGTGTCCTTTGGACACCCCTGCACCCTTGAACTCGCAATCTCAATTTGCGAATCGCTAATTGCGAATCGCAAATTGAGATTGTCTTCCCATTCATTCCTATGGGCCTCTAGACCCATAGGAATGAATGGGGAGGTATTCATTAATTGCGACTCGCAATTTGCGAGTCGCAATTAAGGAATTCTAAGGAATCGCTATTTTTGTAGTGATTGCTTGATGCATTCCATTTTGCTATTCCTTATTAGTGATTCCTTATTTTTCTCTAATAAGGAATCGCAAAATGGATGCTTGATGCATCTGGCCCTAACAGAACATCATACTAGGGAGATGCAAAATCCAATGTGTGAGGAGGGCTGGAGGAAGAGCACTGGAAAATCGGGGCTAATAACATGTGGTATATACACACACAACTGGAAATGGTTACCATAAAGGCAGATGCAAATATGGCAGCAAACCTGTGATAGTGTTTTGCCTTCTTTTCTATCAGAACGTCGTTGCGCACATTGCGTAAGTGCCTGAGTAGGGTAAGCAATGGCAACCCACTGTTCATTCTGCTGGTACAGGAGTACACCGTGGAGGCCTGCTCGGCTGACATGACAGGCAACTCAGTGGATCTCATAGGGTCATTTACAATATAGTGCCAGATGTATGACCGTTTTTTGCGGTTGCAAACGGGAAAACGTCTCGTTTGTGACTGCTAAATTGGTCTGGCCCATGTTCAAACACTATTTGGTTAGTCAGTAACCAAAACCCAACTCACAAAATAGGTTTGCCACTCGCTATTAGGAAGGGGCGTGCCAAGGGCCACCTTTCCTAATAGCGAGTCCAAATGGTATGAACTATTGTTTTGCAACTGCATTTGCGGTTGCAAACAGGGTCGGATTGGGATCACAATTCGGCCCGGGCACTGACAAAAAAAGTGGCCCACATTCAAGAGGCGTGGCCCATATTTAAGGGGCGTGGCCCACATTCAAGGGGCGTGCCCTTTCATGAAACACCATTTGCACAGACAAGGAATGAAAGTGGAAGTATACTGTTCTTGCACACGACACAGGGCCAAGGTGACAATGGCCTACATGCTGAGCAACTAAAAAAAATAGCAAGGCCCCTTTTTGTCACAAAATTATTCCAGTCCTCCAGCACAGGAGCACCTGAAAAGCAGCAACGCCCCTGCTATTACTAACCTATTCAGCCCTCCCAAGACATTCAGATCAGGAGCACATGAACAGAGGTAAGGCCCCTGCAATTAGTAAATTAATCAACCCTCCAGGCCTTGGGAAAATGTCCTGGCAGGGGAGCACAAAACACAGCTTTCTGGGTCATCCAAGGTAGCCAGGTAGCCAGGGGGGAGGCGGAGGTGAAGCTGGTGCATGGGAAGTGCCTTCCTAGTGTGTTCTGGCAGTTTGAGTGTTTACCATTTACTGTAGTATTACCCTTGTACCTGTGTAAGGTACCCTTTTGTAACTTGCACAAGTCACTTTTCTCTTGTAACGCACTGTTTGCTCCTCTCACTTTTGTTTGCTTTAGATACTTGCACAAGTGCCACCATTGCCTACGTAACGTTTGTTCTTGTGCTGGAGTGTCTGCCATTAATTGCAGTATTATACCTCTACTTGTATTTTGTACGCTTTTGTAACCTGCACACATGTCACTTTTTCCTCCTGTAATGTATCGTTTGCTCCTCTTGTATTTTGGTTGCTCACTATTGTCACTTTTGATTCATGTAACTTAACGTTTGCTTTTGTAATTTGTCCACTTATAATTTTCTCCTCATGTATTATTGCTGTTCCTAGTGTGAATCGCTCTGACACCTTCGGGTAAAGTCTGCGCTATATAAAATCGCATAAATAAATAAAACAAAAAAATTCCAAACATCACCAGGCCCCCACAGCAAGACCCATTCTTCCTCGCCCACTGTGCCCTGAATGTGAAGGGCTGTGGGCGAGGTGTTAAGACTAACACCGTTTCTGGGCTGCATGGGCGCCAGGGGGCCGAGGTGCAAATGGCTCAAAGGCCTGAGAAACACCTGTCCCCCAGGGAGGCCGATTATTGCAAACAATCACCCCTCCCCAGCCCAGCCTCAGCTTGATTGCTTGGCAGGGTAGGGGTGAAGGAGATCCCACAGCTGACAATCGCTGTCTGGCTGCACAACGAGGCTTCTTTCATTTTCTCAGTCTCTGTCTCCGTTCACTCTGTGGGCCGTTTTTTTTATCCCCTTTCCTAGTCCACTCTCTGTGGACTGGGACAGGGGAGAAAAAAACGGCCCACAGAGGGCACTGAGGCACCGGCCCTTCGGCCCATTCCCGAATGCCCGCCTTGCCAATCCGCCCCTGGTTGCAAACAACTAACAGTTTACCACCTACTCCTACGCAAATGGGAAGGGGTGTGAAAATATTTCTTAAGAGCAAGCAGTTGTCCCAGCGACCACTGTCTGCCCGTAAAAAATTAACCTGAAAAGTTAAATTTTTCCTTTTTAAATGCATCCTGTTTTCCTTTAAGGAAAACTGACTGCATTTAAAAAAAAAGGTTTTTATTAAAAAAGCAGTCACAGACATGGTGTTCTGCTGACTCCAGCTGACCACCATCCCTGGGAGTGATGGCCATTCCTAATGGGGTTGCAAATAGCACCTGCCTCGTGAATATTACTGAGGCAGGCAATTTGCGACTCCATTAGGAATCGCTAACAGTGTCTGAGACACTGTTGTAAATTGCATTTTGCAAGTCGCAATGCAACGCAATTTGTGACTCGCCAAATGTAAGGGTCGTACATGTGGCCCACAGTCATTTCCACCAATGTCACATCCTTCGTGTTCTGGATTGCAGTAGCCAGGAGGCTTCCATATTAGCAGATCTATATGTGGCACTGTTAGAGATATACAGCTAGATTCATCAAGCATTTTTGCGGGCGGAAACGGTGCGAATCTCTGAAATCGGCCGTTTGCGCCCGCAAAAATGGCATTTGGAATTCATCAATGGGTCATGAACTCGCAATTTGAAAAATCGCAAAAAATTTAGATTTTTCAAATTGCGATCGCATTTAAGGAATCTCAATTTGAGATTCCTTAAATGCTATTCATGAACCATTAAAAAATTGCGATTTCGCTATTTTTTGCCGCTATTTACCGCGAAGTCTGACTTTGTGGTAAATAGCGAAAACTGAGAAAAATGCACTTTTGTGCATTTTTCTCAGTTGTATGTTACACACACACATGTCCTTTGGACATGTGTGTGCGCAACAGAAGTCTTAATTTACGTTTCAGGGGTGCTACAGGGTGTCCTTTGGACACCCCTGGCACCCTTGAAACGCATCCTTATTTGCGATTAGCAATTTGCTAATCGCAAATAAGGAATGTGTAGGAATCGCAATTTATTTAGAGATTCCTACATGAATCCCGTTTTGCAAGTCCTTAATAGCGATTCCTTAATAATCGCTATTAAGGACTCGCAAAACGGGACAATGATGAATCTAGCTGATAATGCTGAGCAGGAAGAGACTGCAGTACCCTGCCATCCACAGGAAACTGCGGACCTCGGATACCCTCTGCGGGCGAGGGGCATACGTGACGTCACTGACTTTCTTTGGTAGAAAAGTGGAAGGAAAAAATGTGATCTCTACATTTTAAATAGTGCATTTGTTGCAAAGCAACATTATTCCATTACTGTGCATTCTTGTGAGGACAGCCCGCCAGCGAGTATGAGGGTTTTCTATCAGGTTGGAATGGACCAGGAGATCGACACTGATACGGAGTGATTCTTGCAGCATTGACAACACTTCCTTAATGCAACCATTAACAACATAAGCAGTGCACGATGTGGCAAAATGTAGACTTTTGGAGATCCTCGATGGGGTGAGAACATATGTGCACAAGGAAGAATCGTTCAAAAGCAATGGTGAGACTTGGCATTCAGTTCGCTATTTGAAACCCAGTAGGGTGGGTAAACGTCTACCAGTGGGCCATTGAGAGTGACATGTTTCTACTTTTTTTATCACTCGGCAGGACGTGTGCATGTCACCACATATTGGGACTTCACCAGGATGCTCAGGCTTGTGTGTGATGATGATCAGCAAAACCCGAGGGCTGGGCCCTTTATAGTTCACATGGATATTATTTCGGTTCTAATAAGGTTCTGTGCATTTGTTACTGTGGCCATAAAGGCCCCAGGGATCGGGCAAGGCGAGGCACCACTATGCACATACATTCTGGTGAGCAGGTCGTCATAGTTTCGGATGTGGACTGAGTGGATGGTAGTCCTTCCATGCCATATTGCACACACCGAGTCACCAGTATATTTCAGGCTGAGGACGGTTTCTCTTTCCCCGAGTCACAAATGAGCACTTGGCATAAGACTTAAGCTTCCTTCATTCATTATAAATAGCAGAGTTAATATAAACTCGCTCAACATTCTATTTCAAGATTCCAAAACAGGAGAAAATCAAAAAATCAAAAGAGGGTTCCAGCGAGGGGATAATGTCTCAAGAGAAGCTATTGTTCAAGAGCCTTTAGTCGGACGTCCATGTCCCAGCGTTAGTCGTGTGTAAACCCGTCAGCCGGGTCTGGCATTTTAGCAACCAGAAGTCTGCATTCTGATATATGTATATAATATCATGAGCATAGGCTTACAAACTCCAGCATGAAGGACGCAGCAGGCCAAACCCCCGGGGCTGGATGAAGGGGCGTCTGTGTAAGTGTCCTCTAAAAGGAAACACCCCTAGTGCCTGTGAACTGTACATCATTCAGTGCTCCTCTGAGATAAAGCACTCACCCTACACTCCATGCACAACACTCAGTGCTTCCTTAATGCACAGCAACAAATGCTCTCCCGAGATACACTCAATGCTCACTCCGTACACAATACCAGGTGTCCCCTCAATGGAAACACCCCCAGTGCCTGTGAACTGTACATCATTCAGTGCTCCTCTGAGATACAACACTCACTCTACACTCCATGCACAACAAGGGCTCCCCTGAGATACACTCAGTGCTCACTCCATACACAATACCAGGTGTCCCCTCAATGGAAAAACCCCAGTGCCTGTGAACTGTACATCATTCAGTGCTCCTCTGAGATACAACACTCACTCTCCACTCCATGCACAACAAGGGCTCCCCTGAGATACACTCAATGCTCACTCCGTACACAATACCAGGTGTCCCCTCAAAGGACACACCCCTAGTGCCTGTGAACTGTACATCATTCAGTGCTCCTTCGATATACAGCACTCACTCTACACTCCATGCACAACAAGGGCTCCCCTGAGATACACTCAATGCTCACTCCGTACACAATACCAGGTGTCCCTGAAATGGAAACACCTCAATGCCTGTGAACTGTACATCATTCAGTGCTCCTCTGAGATACAACACTCACTCTACACTCCATGCACAACACTCAGTGCTTCCTTAATGCACAGCAACAAATGCTCTCCTGAGATACACTCAATGCTCACTCCATACACAATACCAGGTGTCCCCCGAAATGGAAAAACCCCAGTGCCTGTGAACTGTACATCATTCAGTGCTCCTCTGAGATAAAGCACTCACCCTACACTCCATGCACAACACTCAGTGCTTCCTTAATGCACAGCAACAAATGTTCTCCCGAGATACAACCCCAGTGCCTGTGAACTGTACATCATTCAGTGCTCCTCTGAGATACAACACTCACTCTACACTCCATGCACAACACTCAGTGCTTCCTTAATGCACAGCAACAAATGCTCTCCTGAGATACACTCAATGCTCACTCCATACACAATACCAGGTGTCCCCCGAAATGGAAAAACCCCAGTGCCTGTAAACTGTACATCATTCAGTGCTCCTCTGAGATAAAGCACTCACCCTACACTCCATGCACAACACTCAGTGCTTCCTTAATGCACAGCAACAAATGTTCTCCCGAGATACAACCCCAGTGCCTGTGAACTGTACATCATTCAGTGCTCCTCTGAGATACAACACTCACTCTACACTCCATGCACAACACTCAGTGTTTCCTTAATGCACAGCAACACATGCTCTCCCGAGATACACTCAATGCTCACTCCATCCACAATACCAGGTGTCCCCTCAATGGAAATACCCCAGTGCCTGTGAACTGTACATCATTCAGTGCTCCTCTGAGATAAAGCACTCACTCTACACTCCATGCACAACAAGGGCTCCCCTGAGATACACTCAGTGCTCACTCCATACACAATACCAGGTGTCCCCTCAATGGAAAAACCCCAGTGCCTGTGAACTGTACATCATTCAGTGCTCCTCTGAGATACAACACTCACTCTCCACTCCATGCACAACAAGGGCTCCCCTGAGATACACTCAATGCTCACTCCGTACACAATACCAGGTGTCCCCTCAATGGAAACACCCCTAGTGCCTGTGAACTGTACATCATTCAGTGCTCCTTCGATATACAGCACTCACTCTACACTCCATGCACAACAAGGGCTCCCTGAGATACACTCAATGCTCACTCCATACACAATACCAGGTGTCCCCTACATGGAAACACCCCGGTGCCTGTGAACTGTACATCATTCAGTGCTCCCCTGAGATCCAGCACTCACTGTTCACCCCATGCACAAAACCTAGTGCTTCATTAGTGCAAAACAACAAATGCTCTGCAGAGATACACGCAATGCTCACTCCATGCACAACACCAGGGGCTGCATTATACATACGCTGCATTTTTCTTCATTGCGCTGGGCGCACCTATAAAAAGATGCGCCCAGCGCAATGAATGAATATGTGCCATGTTACCATGAACGCGTTGCCCCGCGGCAGCCACGAACTCGCGGCTGCTTTAAAGCCCTTCTGTGTTTTAACAGTGCAGGCGGCAACCTGCCTGCACTTTGAAGGGGGATTAAGAGCCCCTTGTGGTAGGGTACAGTCAGTGACTGCACCTGCCTGCAAGGGGATGTTCTGGGGGGGTCCATTAGAACTCATCTTCCCCCTCTAGAGGGCTGCTCCCAGATTCTTTGCCTCTGCTCCTGCGTCTGTAATACGGCGCGGGCGCAAAGGCAAAGGGATTCTCTCATTTGCATGGGGCCACACCCTTTGCATGGGGTGTGGCCCCCATGCAAATGAGGGAACGCCCCCTGAAGCTAGTGCTGGCACTTTATGTGCATCTGCACTATCAGTATTACAGAAGTGGCCACACAAGCATCTGCGGTCCCTTCTCTAATACCAACGTGCCCCGGGGCACTTTGTGTAATACGTCCCCAGGTGTCCCCTAAATGGAAATACCCCAGAACCTGTGAACTGTACAACATTTGGTGCTCCCCTGAGGTACAGCACTCACTGTTTACTCCATGCACAACACTCAATGCTTCCTTAACTCCTTAAGCGCTCATGACGGCTCCCGGCCGTCATGAGTCACAGTAGGCGTGTGATCATGATGGCCGGGAGCCGTCCGAACGTTGCCGCTCTGCCCACGCGCAATTAATTCCCCGCCTGTGCCAGAGAATTAATCAGTGGGGGGAGTTTGGACGGCTCCCAGACGTCATGAGCACACGCCCACCGTGATTTATGGCGGCCCAGAGCAGTCCTGAGTATGGGAGCGCCACGCCCGACCCCACCCCCCTCGCACCGCAGCGGATTTTGCCCCGCAGCGAAGGAGTTAATGCACAGCAACAAATGCTCCCCTAAGGGACATTCAATGTTCACTCCATGCACAACAGCCAGTGCTCCCTTCAAGCACAGCTTCAAATGCTCCCCTGAGGAAGTTCAATATTCCCATGAGGCCGATGGCCCGCTGCTCCCCGGCTGTGTACTGCACCGTGCTCCCCTAATTCATAGAATCCTGTGCCCAACCTAGGCTGCAGGACATCCTGTGCTAATGCATACCAACCTGTGCTTTGCTCATGCACCTGAACGTGCGACCTGTGCTTCACAGGGCTATGTATGACTCTTGTCTGTGAACATGTGCTCTGTGTGTGCACGCGTGGCCATTAGTTGTGTCTCTGTGCAAACAGCATCTGCAAGGGTAGGTCTTATTGGCACTGCCAATTGCTTGCTTACCTGGTTAACGTCTGTGGATAGTGGTTTATGGTACTACATAATGTACAACAGATCAAAGGATCACAATGCTCCGCCCACCACAGGTGTGTGCACCACCAGCCGAGTCCCGTTCAATCTTTAAAAGTGCACCGCACTCAGTGCCATAAAGTGCAACCTCCTTCGATGTACTGACCACTGCTTGCATCATCCGGACTAATCCTCCTGAGGTGTGCTTTCTGAGCAGTAAAGGGAATCAAAAGATAACCCTCCTCACTGGAGCAAGCATTTCTTGGTGTTTTTTTTTTTAAAAACAGCCTGTAACATAATTTCAAAACCGCTAATACGCTGAGAATTATTCCTGAATGACCTAAAAAGCCAAACAAAAGAAATGAAGCAAAAGGATTAATAGTTCTGTGACATAATGAATTATTACTCACCAACGGGGACCACTATTCCAATGATGGCGGCGGTAACTGTAGACCCCAGACCAAAAGCGTCAAAGCCGTCTGCACAAAACACAAGAGAAGCAGGGATACAGTTAGGGGAGGCATTCGACCTGTTATAATTCAGTCTCCCAAAGGATGCTTGTCTGTGGGTCCAGAGGTTATGCAGATATTTTTATTTTATCTGTTACACATATTTATATAGTGCCAAACTAACCACATGGCCAGAGAAGCGCTTTGTCATTAACAGTAGGCATACAATGCATTCATTATGCAGGTGATGAACCAATTCTGTTTGGTGGTTTAGCAGTGACCAGAGATGAAAAGCAGGGGAAAGGTGATAGATTCAGTAAGAAGGGGACCCGAGGTGCTCAATCAGGTCGGTTTTAAATAGAAGGGTTTTCATTGTCTTCTGAAAGAGGGAAGAGATTCTGGCGATGAATGCGGCTTCCTGGTTTCACGTTGTACAAATCAGCCATTAATCATGGATATATATGTGTGTCTCCTACTTACCTCTTTATGCATTAGGGCAGAGCGTGGATGGCAGGCAGAAGCCCCATGAAGGCTCGGCTCGTCATGGGCTCGAGGTTTCAGCAGATCTACGAGCCCAGCCAGAGCCAGCCTGGAGGTTCGAGTCTGGCTCGAGCGTTCAGCGACTGGCCCCCTTGAGGCAGCACAGGAGATGGCACTTCCATCTAATGTACTGGTACTCAAAGTACGGTGGCCACATGTGGCCCTCCTGACCTTTACATGCGGCTCTCTAGTCAATAGGAGCACTGGACTGCTGTTCCCTTAGCACTAACTAAGTATAAAAAGATGTTAAATAGACAGGCAAGCATTTTCATAAAGGTTAATTGGTATTGAAGAAAAGATGTAACTAAGGAGTCCAGCAGCTCTTTACTTTAGAAACACCCTCCTTTTTAAACACATCTTGCAGCAAAAAAGTACAAATATGATAGTCTCTTCAAAATTCAAAAAGTGTATTTAAATAACATGCAGAACCTTTTCACCTTAGTACAACTTATTATATCAGTGCACTTAGAAGTATTCATTTAAAAGTGATAGGTTTCAAGCATGAATTTAGAAACATGATTTCTTCCCAGTGCAGGGAGTCACGAGAGAGGCCTCGGTGACCCTCCCGCTTCCTATCACCACCACCTTTCACCCTGGCACCATTATCTCTCATCCCGATTTCCCCCATTGAGCCTCCTCCCCAGGGCTTTAAGTGGGATGAAAAAACTGGGGGGTCTCTCAAAGGGGTGTGGTCAATGTAATTAGGGGCGTGGCTTTAACACACTTACGCTAAAAATCTGTGTTTAGCATAGTGTGCCGCCCGACTTGTATTTTGCTGTTCCTGTCATTGCATCCAAATATGTGAGACAACAAGTCACATTACACCAACAACAAGTAAGGACTATTGGCTTTGTCAATGGTTATTAGTTGCATAAGATAAATAGGCTGCAACTATGGCTGTTTACATATAACATTGAAAAAGCTTCCAATTGAAGCCCTGGTGACCCTACCGCAATGCTGCTGCTCTTGCGTTTCAGAAATAGAAGGGAAATCCAGAAAGAAAATGACTCATTAAAGGATTTCCCTTCCACTACACCGCTCACCTGGCATGACGTCATGCTGTAACTTCTCCCCTAGTGAGAAGTGAGCAATGTGAGCACGTACACACCGATGTGCCTGCTGTCTTGAAACGGGTCTCTATCAGGCTCTGTGCGCCCTGGCACTTTTTTCTGGACTGCACTGACAGCAAACTGCTGTCACTGCAGTCCGGAAAAAAACTGAGCGCCTGTGCCAGGGCTCAAAACAGAGCCCGATAGAGACCCGTTTCGCGGCCCCCTTTAAAAAACTGCCGGTGCTCAGACCCCTTGAGACCCGGCCCACTTAAAGCCCTGCTCCTCCCACCATCTCTACTCGTTTCCACAGCCAGCTATTCTGCCCACTTTTGTTCTGTTGCCTTCAACAGGACACAGCAACACAAGCATCAAACCCTCAAGCGCCCCCTAGTGTTCTTAGCAAGCAATTAAAAAAAATAGGCCGAAGTTCTAGAAGAGAACCAAACTACCGTGGGTCTCTGCATTGGTAAGATCAACAACCACAAATGGGTGTTATCCCTTTTGGGATAAGGCTCAGCAGTATATTTGAAAATTTAAGGGATTTTATCAGCATTCTATATGTAACTTTCTGTATGTTTTAACTTGCATAAGGGCTCCACACTCTGACAGCAATGTACGTTATAAATCTTGTGTCGTGATTTTATTGAGCCAGACAATTACCAAATAGACAGTGTGGTGCTGGGTCAGGTGTACTCCACTTGGATTGGTGTCAGTACAACGCGTTATTTTACGTCGCATTCCGTTACAACGCAGATTTTACAACGCAGGATCCATTACATCGGATGCCATTACAACGCATGGCATTACATAGCAGATGGTATTACAACGCATGGCATTACATCGTAAGTATAGGTAAGTATACCTTTTTTTAAAAATGTTATTAAGTAAATTTAATTAATTTTATTTAAACAATTTAATTAAAATACATTTTAAAATAGTCATTAATTTAATTTAATAAAATAATATCTATTTAATAAATGTAATTTTAATAAAAATTGTAATTAATTTAAATAAATTAAAATAATGAAATTAGTTTAATGTACATATTTTTAAAATTGTAATTAAATTAAATTAATATTAATAATTTATTTAATTTAATTAAAAAATGTAATTAATGTAAAATAATTAATTTAATTTATTAAATATATTTTAATTAATTTAATTTATTAAATATATTTTAATTAATTTAAAAATGGTCAATATAATTTAATTATCTCTAAACACAAACCTACCCCTGAACCCTAAAACACCCCTGTACCCCAAAACCCAAACCCTGCCCTAAAACCTAAAAACACCTCTGTACCCCAAAACCCAAACCCTGCCCTAAAACCTAAAAACACCCCTGTACCCCAAAAAGCCAAACCCTGCCCTAAAACCTAAAAACACCCCTGTACCCCAAAAACCCAAACCCTGCCCTAAAACCTAAAAACACCCCTGTACCCCAAAACCCAAACCCTGCCCTAAAACCTAAAAACACCCCTGTACCCCAAAACCCAATCCCTGCCCTAAAACCTAAAACCACCCCTGTACCCCAAAACCCAAACCCTGCCCTAAAACCTAAAAACACCCCTGTACCCTAAAAACCCAAACCCTGCCCTAAAACCTAAAAACACCCCTGTACCCCAAAAACCCAAACCCTGCCCTAAAACCTAAAAACACCCCTGTACCCCAAAACCCAAACCCTGCCCTAAAACCTAAAAACACCCCTGTACCCCAAAACCCAAACCCTGCCCTAAAACCTAAAAACACCCCTGTACCCCAAAACCCAAACCCTGCCCTAAAACCTAAAAACACCCCTGTACCCCAAAAACCCAAACCCTGCCCTAAAACCTAAAAACACCCCTGTACCCCAAAACCCAAACTCTGCCCTAAAACCTAAAAATACCCAAACACCCCAAAACATATACCTCAGTACCCCAAAACATATACTCCTATTCTCATACTTATTAAAAAAATTACTTAAATTAATATATTTAATTTATAATATTTAAAAACATAAATAAATATTTTTTTTATAATTAATAATAATTAAATCAATTATATAATATTAAATAAAATTAAAAAAAAATTATATACTTACCAATACTTACGATGTAATGGTATGCGTTGTAATAGCATCTGCTATGTAATGCCATGCGTTGTAATGGCATCCGATGTAATGGATCCTGCGTTGTAAAATCTGCGTTGTAACGGAATGCGACGTAAAAGTTGCGTTGTAAGTGATACACACCACTCCACTTCGAGGCGCAGAGAGAAATTCACCAACAGTCTCTCAGCAGGTCTTTGGAATCTGAGATGAGCATCCCTCCCTCTAATCTGCTCGGGAAATTTGCTTTAAAACTTGAAACAATTTTCTTAATGAGATGCCAGCTCCCTCTTAAGTTAGTATTCCCTAAATTTCGGTCACTGTACTCGGAACAGCTTCTGTTGTGTATTCATGTTAAGCTCAGGCTAGCTTGCTCCGAGTGCCCAACGCCTCTAGTTCCCTCTCCTGGGATTTCCTAGGGTTCGTGTGTAGCACCCAAATTCTGCCCAATCAAAGCATGTACTCCTGGCTCCCAACATGTAGGCAGAGCCAAAGACCTTCTCTAGTGTTCCTCACATAATTGTCTGGCGACAGCTAAGCGGTCAAGCCAGACCCTAAAAACAAGCCCAGTCCTATAAGCTAAGTAGAAATCTTAATAAAGAAAGTTTCACTGAGTGAATGAATGTTTTCTTTAACTCGGAACTGTGTACTGATTTCATTGTCTTTTTTTACAAATAAGATAAAGTGAAAAAAGCGACCTCTTTCAAACATGAAGATTGTCAACCACGAGATTGCTTATGAGCAAATGGACTAAAGGGGAGAATTGCTATCACTTTTAAAAAAGGAAATGTGTTCCACCCATTACAACAGGACGATGCATCAGTTTGCATAAAACAGGTTCACAGCAAGATGCTTAAACCACTGTGCACTGCAGCACGAGACAGGCTCATGAACCAGTCACTTACAAAGCAGTGATTTGTGAATCTTCCTCTGACTTCCCTGTGAATCCCAATATTAATAATGAATAGTCTCTGACACAATATTGGTAAGCCTCATCAGGTTCAAGTTTAACAGAAGCAGGGTCACTCCATTGATGGCAGATTGTTTCCCTTTCACTTTTCCGTCCTGATGAATGCTGAGGACCCTTTTGGGCACATAGGCAGAAACATGTTGACAAAATTAACCACTACGGTGCTGGGACAGTTATTCCCCTTTTCACCGTTCTTGTATTTTTTATTATCATATAATCTCCTATCTGAATAAACGCATTCTGGCGATCATACTGATTTTTAAAACTTACTCACGTTCACGGGCCTCCACTTTGTTTTAGAAGTACCTCCCTGTCTCCAGTTGTTGGCTCGCTCTCTACCAAACCAAGACTCTAGAGAGCGAGGACTGCCGATGATAAAGCATGACACCAGGTGGTGTGTGAAGACAGTCCTTCACCTTTTGTGGATGCCAGCACCCTCTTAACTTAGTATTTCCTAAGTTTCGGTCACTGTACTTGGAGCAGCTTCTGTTGTGCCAGTTGTGTGCTACCACAAAAATGTGCTTACCTGCTACACAGCTGTGAACATTTTTTTTATTTTTTCAGTTGCCTGAACGTTAGGGGCACGCATATGACATTGTAGATCTATCAAAGTGACTTAGATAACTAGACAATTTATAGTGTTATTCTCTGGCAGCAGCAAAGTCAGGAGGAGAGCTGTCATTAACCTACATGGACATTTAGGTTGGGCTTGAAATCTCAACTGTCAACACACCTTTTCACCTATTCCACAGTTCTTTGCTTCCACACAAATACATATCCATTCCCATGCTATTTACTTTGAATGCATCACATTACCATACGGCATTTCTTTAAAGCCAGACCTATTGGCATTGCCAGTGCTTTTTTGCTTTTTTCAGTTAGGTTACAAACACTGTGGCCCTGCGCTATGACTGAGGACCAGTGGCAATGTGGCAGACGTAGAGAGGCTAAGCCAGGCTAAATGAATTGCTGTAGGGGGTATAGTGTGTTGGATTTAACTCCAACACATTCCCTACTGTTGACCGACTGGAGTTGGAATAATACATTAGACTATTCCAACATCCAGCACAACCCCAACAGCAAGTTTGGGTTAAAAATTGCATTGTAACGGCATGCAGAGTAAAAGCATGGGTTGTAACGTCATACATCAGTGTAAAACTGAGTCCGAGCTGCCGCTGGCACTCTTGACTGGCAAGGCAAGTCATGCTCAGGCACTTTTCATTCTTTGTGACATCAGCACAGATGGAGGAAGGCAGTGGAAAACAACTGGGTGACCAGATATTGGAAATGGACGTTTCTGCAGGGTTATCCTCAAATTTTTGTCTGTTTGTTCTTATTATTCTGACCTTCTTTGTGTTGGCTTTTAGACTCCAGGCACTTTGCCACTGCTAATCAGTGCAAAGTGAATGTGCTCTCTCCCCTAAAACTTGGTATGATTGACTTACATTTGTATGGAATATTTAAATTGACTTTTAAGTCCCTTTTTAAGGGGTATCCAATATACCCAGGGCCAGTTATTTAAATGCTAGTTGGGCGCAGGGTCAAGACTGATTTGCATATGGCTGGGTCCAAACTGGAATGGCATGGTCAGCAAAAAAATGATGGATTTAGGCCCAGATCTCTGCACAGGAGTGAATGTATGACATTGTTTTGCATTCTGTCCATCAATTGTCCTTTTTGCATTTGTCACCCTGAGTGGGACGGGTATGCCCAGATGTGGGCCCCATGCTCTCCATGCCACTGGAGTCAAGCTATCCTGGCTGATGATGGCTGAAAGCCCAAAACGGGTCCTAGGATGCTTGTTTCCTGTCCAGAGAGGACCTGGCATGGCAGTTCGGGCTGGACTGTTCCCATTGGGCGCAGAGTCAAGACTGATTTGCATATGGCTGGGTCCAAACTGGATTGGCATAGTGAGCAGAAAAAAAATGGATTTAGGCCCAGATCTCAGTACTGGGGTGAAGGTATGACATTGTTCTGCATTCTGTCCATCAATTGTTCTTTTTGCATTTGTCGCCCAAGTGGGACGGTTATGCCCAGACGTGGGTCCCGTGCTCTCCATGCCACTGGAGTCAAGCTAGCCTGACTGATGAGGGCTGAAAGCCCGAAACCGGTCCTAGGATGCTTGTTTACAGTGCAGGGAGGACCTGGCCTAGCAGTTTGGTCTGGACTGTTCCCATTGGGCGCAGGGTCAAGACTGATTTGCATATGGCTGGGTCCAAACTGGAATGGTGAGCAAAAACCCAATGGATTTAGGCCCAGATCTCTGTACTGGGGTGAATGTATGACAGTGCTCTGCATTCTATCCATCAATTGTTCTTTTTGCATTTGTCCTCCCAGTGTTCTCAGCACGTGAGGTGCTTTTTGCTCTCCAGGATCAAGTGCTTGTAGGCGCTTTGTGGCAGGCTCTACTCCGCGCTTTGATTGATTCGCGCTGCGTCTACATAGCAGGTGCAAGCCTCTTAACAGCATTGGGGAGCGCTCTACCCCTCATCAGCGATGAGGAGAGCATGGGGAGCGCTGCTATTTCTAAAATCTAGGTGTGGTTTGAAGCATTTCCGCGTTTATCCTGTGCGTGGTTTTGCGCACCACACTTTGGCAGCGCCAAAGGAAACCCCGTCTGAGGAGTCCTGCATTGCCTAGTGAGTGGGGCCAGGCCTCCAGGGGAGACTCGGACGAGACTGGCACCTAACGGAGATTTCGCTCTGTGTTTCGCCAGGGTCTACCTCTGAAGTGAGGGAGCTGGGCTGCTTGTCCTCCAACTTGTGTGTTCCCCTGGCAAGGCCCGCACTATGGTTCGAGGCTGACTGGTGGGTTAAGTGCCGTATTTGCCTACCCAGACAAAAGGGTCCACATACAACGTACCCCTTAGTTTTACACTTGCTGCATGGTCGCCACGGCACAGAGGGGTCTGAATGGAGTCACAGGTTACCCTCCAGCACCTACATTTACACAAACAAATGAAGAGCTCACTCTTGAACTATGAACATCCTTTAGTGCTGGTATTTTGATCATGGTACACCAAGAAGATAGTCAGGCGCTTGTCAACTGATGTACTTACAGTGGTGCGATAAGTTGCTACTCGCAGTTGTCACAATCTTGGAGTCCTCATGGCTTGGCAGAGTTGGGGAGTGCGAAGGAATGTAGGCTTTTGGTATTGATACTGCATCAAATTTTGTAGGAGGAGTAGTTGTTGTTGTGTACTTCACTGTGCTACTTGTGGTTGTAGTAGAAGTGGTGGAGGTAGGTTTACCGGTGGTGGAAGTGGTAGGAGCAACAGTTGTGGTGGTAATGGTTGTAGTCACAGTAGTAGTTGTAGAAGGCACAGTCGTGATAACTGGAACTGTCACTGATGCACCTGGAAGAGCTAGAAAAGAAACATTATATTTTCAATTACTATTTGCTGATTTGAAACCAGTATACTAAAAACAAGGTAATAATACTAAATCCTCGGTTTCAGAGTCTATAACTTGAAATTATGAGACTTGAAGTCAGCCTTGGCCCACAAGTACGGGCAGAGGGGCCAATGCCCCCTCCCCCCCACCTTTTTCCGGAGAAGACACATGTCTGTAAGGCTGAGCAATGGTCAGACTGACACTCTTCTTGTTCAGGTCAGGCAGCCAGGATGTAGACATGTGCTAAATACGCAGGCTCTTGGGCGACTGAACTGAACTTTGCCAGGCTGAGGATTGGACAGGCTTGTGGGCGTGATCTCCTCACCTCGGCAAAAGTGCTTTGAGGCCCTTCCCCTCATGATGAATGGGGGAGTGTCACTATTAGCCTCGAACCTGGGTGCTACACTTTTAAGCCCCGAAGTGCCCTGGGTCGAGTGTCAATCAGTGACACTTCGTCACACAGTATAATGTGGTCAGTAGTCTCACTAACCCCATCCCACTCTGTGACAAGTGAGTTACTGCTGCCTAAGAGGTAAGAGGCACCAGTCCCAACCCTCCTGGGACCTCTGGGTCTGGGAGATGCAGGGCGGGTAAGTTTTATGCTTTTTAATGTATGGTGTGTGTGCGTGTGCAGGTAGGTATACATTTATGAATTTGTTGTGAGTGTTGTGAATAGGTGTATGTGTGTGTGTGTGCATGTGCGTGCTTGTGAATGCATGGGTGTGAGTGATTGAGTGTATATGTGTGAGTGTGCGGCCAGTCCCACCGCCCCCCTCCCTGCTAGAATTACCGACTGCCACAGCTTGAAGTTCATCTGTGTAATGTACATTCTCTAGGAAACAGAAGTGCACTCTTAATATCTCAAATCAATATATTGATGTGTTTCTCCACATTTCTCTCTTCTCCTTGTAAACCAAATTGCTTCCTAATTTATTAATTCATGAAACGTTACTGGAAAATATTGCAAGCATATTCGAATAATGGTTTCTTTTTTATGGCATTTTCCTCCAGTGCAGCTTCATTACAAAAACCCTCTAGCATCTCTTGGGCGTCTCTTCCACTAAACCTTGGTCCACAAGGAGGAATTACTTGCGCAAATACACGCAAACTGAAGCACCATTAGTATGTTCTATTGTAGGCACTTTACCATTGTAAAAATGTATCCCTCAACAACAGAATCCTACAGAGAATGCCTGGCCCAATGAATAAAAGGGCGAAATTGTCTGTGTCCTATAAAGAAAAGCTACACCTAGTCACTGTCTATACAAAATTCAACCCTTTGTCATCAATAAGCAACTGGACAGGTGATCCCACGTGATTACGTAGAGGTGAGATCACTACTGGGGCCTATATTTTTGCCATTTGGCATCTTTAACCCCTTCGATGCTCATGACGAGCTCAGCTCGTCATGCAGTACACTGCTCGTGTGGTACAATGGGATTCAAGGGAGTGCAGCATCCGGGATGAATTGCTGAAGCACTGATGGTGTTAACTTCCTACAGAATATACAAAACTCTGAACCAATAATATGATTAAGATTGACAGCAAACAACCAACCTGCCAGGATTATGGATGGACAATTCTAGGCGGGACTGCAGAACATGCATAATGGATGACTGCTGGTCACATGCTGCTGGCCTCTTGCAACTGACACCAAGCATGTCAAAGATGTCATTCATTCAAATGCATCTAGTACATAGGAAACTGCCTACCAGAACAGGCAGCTTTGCACATGTTTGAAATGCTTGCAGTTCCCTTCTGAAAATACACTCCTACTAACTTTTCAAACCCAGAGGCTTACGCAATCCACTGGAAGGTGAGGATTTGAGCTTCCTTTTTAGGTCAAGCCTTCCAGACAGCAAAGCAATCTCATTGTAAAAGACCTACTGTGGCTTTATCAAGTACTCACAGGGCCTTGCAGCCCGCCTATTGCTTATCATTGGCTGGCTTTATTGTCACTCTTATTTGCTTACTTCTAATTCAATGGCTTTCCTTGTACCCAGCTTGTCTATCTTTGTTGGCCCTTCCCCTTGACCATAGCCTCTTAACTATCTCTCTGACTGGCTGGCTTCTTACCTGTTACTTCTCACTTTTAGGGGCCAATTATGTTCGTTTCGCTCTCTCCCCAGTGTTCTTCTCCAACCCTGCAAAACACCTGCCCTCACGTGCTCTGTGTTGCTGATTCCCTTGTAGTGCAAGCTCTCTCTCATGTGCTTCTCCCTCACCAAACTCCCTGCCTCCTGTGTGCACTGTGTTGCATTTTTGATTGTGAACTTCTCCTCACACCCACGAGTTGGTGTCCCTCATGAGCTGTATTCTCTTCCTCCGCCCACTCACACTTTTGCACTACTACCTTTTCATTTTTTTCTACAACTAAGCACTGGATAGAAAAACAGGGTTGGTTCTCAGCGAGTCTGATGGCATGGGTCTGGTTGGCAAATATGCCTTGCATGATTAACCCCTTCGATGCTGATGACGAGCTCAGCTCGTCATCAGCCACGGTGGTCGTGTGCTGATGACAAGCTGAGCTCGTCATGTAACGCGGCTTTTGCAAAAAAGCCGCGTAGCGCAAAAATAACCCCCTCACGCATGTGGTTAACAACCTTTTAGGATGGGATTCAGATTCCAGGACTTGCGCCTCCCCTACTCCAGTGCCTTCTCACTTCCCTGAAGAGCCATAGGTAGATATATGGCTTTGACCTACTAATCTAAGATATTAGGGAAGTCTTTTAGCCTCCAGTGATGTAGTTGTGGGTGCAGGAAGCCAGTGTGCACCAGCAGGACTAGGTAAAAAAACTCAGAGAAGAGGGGCTTGGGATACTTTGATCCAGCAACAGTGCACAATTCACCATAATACTGCATATAGCTGTTAGGGTTTAAGGAAGGCATACACACTCTTGAGCAGCCAGAAACACACAAGGAGGTGCTCATCTGGCCATAAGCATTATTCTGCTGTCTCAAAAGCCCCGCCCACCAGTACCCATCTCTTTCCTTAAAAGCACTGCTTGACCAATTAAAATGAGAGATGCACTTTCATTTGAAAACATGAGTCAAGATGTGCATAACATATACAACACATTACTTTGACATGGTTCTATATATTACCCCGGAGACGTCCATAAATTGATACTACAATGTGTCTGGTGACATTTAAACCTACTCTGCTACAGTCCTGTGGTTTTATAATATCACCCAAACTCCTTTAAATAATTTATAGCCTTGTTATACTTCTTTTATCCGTTCCATAACAATGGACAGCTGTGCGTTGCAAAGCGATCTGTCCAACAAGCCTCTCTGGTGGCACAATAACCGCTGCCGCAGATGATGGCACGTCGCCAACCTCGCGAGAGAGATTTACACTGAGAACAGCTGCTTCTTCTTGCGGCCATCAGTAATGAAGTGCCGTCCAGTTCAAAAGGGAACAGCCCGCGCCAACCAACAAGTCCTGGTGACACGTTTACAAGCCATAAAACCCGGTGACAACTGCGTGGATTGTTCTATTTGCTTGAATAGGATGATCAATACTTCTTCTCAATAATTAGAGCCAATTTATTGCCAACGTCCCCTGCGCTCTGCGTTCTACTGCTCCCCACCACTGGCTTGCTATCAGTCTCCAAGCTTCCTATTCACTTAGGTCAATTAGAGGTAGTAGCTGATGATTGCCCTCTCTTGACTCTGGCAGGGTCCTTGCTACCCTTAGTCTTAAGGGTCAAGAGGTCAGACGCCAGAAAATAACAGCTCAGAGAGTCATTTACTTATTCAAATTCTACATCTTGTCATTCCCCCTAAGTCCTCAACAGCAAACAGGAAGCTGTTGGGGGTCAATGGGTGGGACAAGGGGTCACTCCTGTAGTATCTTCAGCAATGAAAGGCTGTAGGGTGCATCTTCTGCTACTTCTGGTTCTTTGGTCAATTAACTTCCAGGGGCATTAAGAAGAGGAGCAGCTTCCAGGCCCAAACGCCTGTTCCCGTATCTATGGACACACATCTGCAACCCCCATCAACGTCTTCAGGAAAACACAACTAACTTCCCAAAAGGAGTGATTCATGTAAAGGCAAGTGCTCATGACTGACCAACTGCTTACTTCAGTACTGTAGAGCAGGGTTTGCCAAAGTCGGTCCTGGAGGGCTGTATCCATGACAGATTTTTAAGATAAGTACATTGACCTAAATTGGTATATGCTAAAACTCTGGCATGAATCTGGCCCTCCTACTTTGGAGAACCCAGCTGTAGAGGGCAGAATTCATCAGCAGGAGAGATGCAACACAACTGGCTAATGCAGCAGGACAGGAACAAGGATATGTCTCCGTTTAGGAGGAGACACTCAGGGTGATGGCACTAACCGCGTTTCAGACTCCACACCAGCAGACTCTAAGAAATACAGTGTATTTTAATGGCTCACCTTGTTTCTAGGCTTAAATATCAGTTGCTGAGCCTTCATTATTGCATGTATTTTAAGCAGCACATTACAGCAATGCACACAGATACAATCCAGTCGTTTAAGACTGGTATAGGGTGTGGTAAGCAAATATGACAAAAAGACCGGGGAAAGCATTACTTTACAAATGCCACTTCTCAATTCACCATTGTTAGATTTGGGGATCTCTAGTTGGCACAGGTAGGTACTTGTGACAAATAAGGACCCTTGCCTCTAGTCAGGGTAAGGGTGTACACCTAAAATAACCCCAGCTCACCCCCTTGGTAGCTTGGCACAAGCAGACAGGCTTAACTCAGAGGCAGTGTGTAAAGCATTTGTGACCACATACAGTAATCCAGTGACAACACTACAGATGGACACCACACAGTTTTTATATTAAAAATAAGTATGCTTTATATAGATTTAACACAAGACCTCAAATGACAAAAATCCACAATACTGCACTTAAAATGGTAGTTTTAGCTTAGTTCTGTTCAGTTCTTAAAATGCGACACTTTGAGTCAATGTACCTTCCGATGCGTTACGCTTCCACAACAAAAGTGCTGCAGCGATGGAAATGCGGCAAAGTTCTGGTGCAAAGAAATAAAGATGTGAAGATCTTCCAGATGCGGCACGCTTCTCCGATGATGCGAGAAGCCTCGATTCCATGCGTCAGCTGCAGCGGTGACACCCTTGTTCTTCAATGCGATGACAACAGCGTCGGCTTCGACACTCTTCTCTGTCGTTACGAGACGCTTCCGCACGACGCGACAACTAAAGCAGTGACATTCAAGATGCGATGGCGGCCCGCTTCTCCGTGGATGTGAGGAGGTTTTCTTGATGCGGCGCAATACGACCTCTACAGCGGCGAAATCCAAGATGCGACGGCAGCAGCAGCGACGGTGAAACGCTTCCTCTTTGTTGCGAGACGCTTCTCTTGATGCAGTGAAATACGACAGCTACAGTGGCGACAACCACGATGCGACAGCAGCAGTCGCGCTTCTAGCTCCTTGCGACACGCAGTCCCTCAGAAGGCCCAAAACAGCAGCAGGCACTTCCAAAGAACTCTGGGGAGCTGGGGGTTGAAGTCTGTTGTCCCTGAGACTTCAGCAGGAGGCAAGCTCTTTTCCAAGCCCTTGGAAATCCTTACAAGTTGATGAAAGTACACAAAGGCCCTTTATCCTCTCTTTGGCAGTCAGGAAACCACTGCAGGCCAATCCCCCAAGCAGCACTTCAGTTTAGGGATAGTCTCACCTCAGTTTCTTCAGGTTCCTCTCCTCAGCAAAGGTTTCTTCTTGTGGTCCAAAATTGATCTAATTTCTTGGGATCCGGGTCCTAATATTTATACCCCAAAATACTTTGTCCTCTGAGGGCAGAGGGGCCTTTGCCAAGTCCAAACCAGTTCTGGAGCATTCTGTTTACATGACTTCTTTCCTTTCACAGTGCAGGGCAGAAACATCAGACACCCCACAGGAGATGGAGCCAGCATTGTGGAGGAAAGGCACAGCCCTAGAGCACTCTGTTGACATGATACCTTCTCTCCTTTCACAGAGCAGAGCAGAGACATCAGACGCACCATAGGAGGTTGAGCAAGCACTGGGGAGGGGGAACACACAGTCCTATTCAGGTCCCAGGTGCAACTACTACCTCCCATCAAGATGCAGATCTCTCTATTCACCACTGGACTGATTCATTCTGTCTCCTGAAATTCCGCAGCCCTGTCACTCAAAATCCAGACAAGGAATACACAGCTTAGCAGAGGGAGGCTTGGATAATTAGACAAGAAAATACCTACTTTCTAAAAGTGGTATTTTCAAACACAGAATGTTAAAACCAAGTTCACTAAACGATGTATTTTATCGTTCTGAGTTCAGGCATACTAAACTCGAATTTCTACCATGTTCCCTGAGTCAGTTAGGATTATAAAATGTAATAATCTAACTGCCAATTCTGGCCTATGGAGAACAGGTAGCCTTGCAATATTAAAACACGAAAATGGCTGTGATTCACTATTAGGACATGCCACACACACCAGGACATGTCCTACCTTTTACAATGCACCCTGCCCTTGGGCCTACCATAGGGGTGTCTGATATGAAGAAAAGGGAAGGTTTAGGGACTGGCAAGTGAATTAACTTGCCCAGTCAGCATGGCAGTACTAAACTGCACACAGGCTCCTCAAAAGCAGACCGGAGACACACTTTTACAGGATGCCTCTGTGGGTGGGACAACCAGTGCTGCAAGCCCACTAGCAGCATTTGGGTTACAAGCCCTGGGCACACACAGTGCACTGTACTAGGGTCTGATCAGTAAACCAAATCAGCCAATCATGGAGTCACTAATTCATACATCAATTTATAATAGGGAGAGTATATGCACTTTATCACTGATCAGCAGTGGTAAAGTGCCTCGAGTCCTAAAACCAACAAAAACAGGTCAGACAAAATACAGGAGGAAGGCAAAAAGTTCAGGGATGACCCTGCAAAAAGGGCCAAGTCCAACAGCCATCAATGGTAAAATGCAGCTCTCATTCTATTAGTGAGCAGAGCAAAGCTTACTGTTCAGGTGTAGCCAATGTAATATGTGCACTGAGGGGAACAGGTGCATGAACTCTGTATGTGGTGCAATGTCCAAGCCGAGTTTGCTCTGAGGGACCAGAGAGACACCTGGAAACTGGCTGTGGAAGGAGTCTGATGTGAAAGTGGCTTCTTCAGTGGGTTTGGAAGCAGATCTTTTTCTTGCGAATATTCAACATTTTCAGAGTTTACTTTTTGTGCACTGTCTGCTCTTTAGGAGGGGGATCTCCGGACATCATCTTTTTGATACGAGGGCACTGCTCACATCCACGGTGGAGGACGGAGGATGCTTAGACCAAGGTATAGGAGTAAACCGGAGGAGTGTCAGACGTTATGGTGAGGACAGAGCAATGATTTGATTGTTATTTGGAAAATAAGAATAGCTTGAGTTTGTATTTGGCCACATGAGGTTCACGTAGGATTTATTGACATGTCGTGAAGACAGTGGACATAGAATCCAAATTACGGCCAAGAGGAAAAGAGAATAAAAAGCCAGAAAAATAGTCTTTCAAGTTCACAGAACTCATGAGTCCCCTGGTTGCTATATTATGTTTTTATTCATAAAATGTCCATTAAGCAACTCGTGCCTCTTTTGGGCTCTATGCCCACTCTTATCTTTTCTCAAGAAATCCATATAAAAAATATACAACAGAGGCCAAGTGGGCTGTACGCCTTTAACCCCTCCCATGCTCATGACGAGCTCAGCTAGTCATGAGCCACGGTTCCCGTGTGCTCATGACGAGCTGAGCTCGTCATGACCATTAGAACGCTCACATGCGGGGCTAATTCCCCTGCTGTGCTGGGCGTTCTAAGGAACCGGCGTGGTCATGACGAGCTCTGCTCGTCATGAGCACACGAGAACCGTGGCTCATGACGAGCTGTGCTCGTCATGAGCACCGGGGCGCTGCGCGCTCCCCCCAGCACAGCAGGGGAATCTGCCCCGCAGTGAAGGGGTTAAGTAATTGACAGCCTTTTGCCTGTAGGTATCCACCCAGGGAGAAAGGCGCAGCTTAGAAGATGAGAGAGGAGAAGACGAGTACACTCTCACCATCACCTTGCTTTGTCTGCCATGGCATCTCTCAGATATTGAAACACTACACAAGACCTCTATAGCTGGACAGTCTTGGACACAGATACTTTGCTAATTATCTAAAATAATTGACCTTCTTCAATAAAATAGTATCCATGTAAAAATCTTCAGCAAGAGGAAATTCTGACAACTCTTGCATATGTAAATTCCTGAAACACATGGCTTCCAAGAACAAAAGCAAAACAATCCCAGCTCCTTTGGGTGTTCCCGCCTTGCTGTTCAGGCTGCATTATTGATGATGGGGGGGATGGTTTGTACCGTGCAGCTATGAAGATGTGTTCTTTAGTCTGCTTTCCTGTCTGCTGGTCCCTTGATGCTGCGCTCCCACCTTACATGACCATGGAAGAGCACCAACAACTCTGTGGACAGCTGCAGCTTCAGCATTTTTTGTGTAATCCGGGTTATTGATGTTTTTAATTCAGAGGCGAACAAAACAGCAGCTCACACAATCCCAAACTCGCAGTACCAGGTACAGCTTCATATACCACAGTTCCAGGATCCAACCAAGAAACAACAGAGTCTGAGCATTTTAAGAAGCTGGAAGTAAATCAGCTTCTTTGAGGATTTCTACAACTGTTGGGAACCTTATATTTTAGGTTTGTGCATGCCAAGAGTTCGAGCAACAGCCTCACCAATCCAGTTTATTTGCTTTATCACCCCCCCCCAACATTATTTGCCATTACACTTTATGTGTAGGCCCTTTGCACGTGAACGGGAGAGCATGGACCTTGTACCTTAAGACCTGTACAGCACACATCAGATTACTGGGCATGCCTACCTCTCTAGCAGTCCATACAAGAAGTTGGGGAGGTGGGTAAGAGATCCTTCTACAACACGTTTCCGGCTAGCTACCATTAATGCAGCAGGTGCAGTGCACCGGGGCCTTGAGGGGCCCATTGAATCCTGAGAATTGCTATATTTATGACCTCAAAAGAAGTCACAAGACGAAGGCCCACAGCCGGCGCTATCAAAGGCCAGGGTACCGAATACCAAGGCTGTCTCGTCTTGTTTCCATCTCATGCCTCTTTAACCACTCAATAAACACTCCAAGCCTCTTTTTCTCATTCTTGGAGGTGCTCTTTCATTCCTGCTTCCTCCATGTGTCACTCACTATTTGTCTGTTTTTCTCTTGCTCCTTCTTTTGCACTTTTGCGCTTTTCTTCCTCTTTCTCAGGATCAGTGTCTGTTTATGAAAAATAAGTGCCGATTCTCAAAAATGAGTGCTGGTGAGCCCCACCTGAAAACACTGGCTCACGGTGGCGGCTGGTGCATAGAGGCGAATGGGGCGCCGCCCCACTAGCCTCGGGAGTCGGGACGAGGATCAGGGAAGTAGGAAGACATGAGAGACAGGTACCACACGCAATGCAGCAGCGTCAAATCAATGAAGTGCTCACTGCCCCGTGTGTCTGAATCCAACTGCTCTGCTCTCGTCAAGGGACGGACGATGACGAGGTCACAGGAGGTCAGAGACATCACACGCATGTGCCTGGCAGGGGTGAGGAATATCGCTCGCCCTGGAAGCAGAAATGCGTAAACAGTGATGTCACCACAAAGGGAGTGGCGCAAGAAAGGGGAAAATGGCTGCTCCCAAATGGGCGCCCATGCTGCGCCCCAGGCGTCCCCAGCAGCACGCCACTGAAACCAACGGCAAGGGGCAGGGCAGTGGGTGGCAACAACCGGACACTCCCCTTGCCTTTGCGCCACTCCCAGGCCTCTGATTGGACAATGGGAGGCGGGAGCCCGTGCACTGCGCAGGACAGACATCAGCACTGGCCACAGCCAGAGCACCACACTGCAGAACACTCTCGCCCTCCAGCCCCCCATACACCACAGGCCCGATGTGCCTCCCGAGCAGAGATCGATGTCACCACTTGGCAAATGGATCGCGCAAAACAAACAGAGCGGTGGGTGGCGCCCATGAACACCCACAAATTCAATGAAGGCTGTGTTGAAAAACGATCGACTTGGCAGCTAGGAAAGCACAAGCAGAGCGACGCCAGGTAGGCACAAAACCAAACAATCCATGCCCTGCCTGGATTGGCTCCACACTGCAACCCGCATGCTCCCCATGGCAACACACATGGCATGCCTGCATGGGGACACCACAGCCCCAATGCCAAGCATGCCCTCCTCTCCAATTAAACTACGATCTTCATGATTCTCTTCCTCTGCGCCACCACATTCTCGTGCTAGCCAGGCTTCAACCAGAGCCTTGAGAGGAGGTGCGAACGCGAAAGTGAAAGACCGACTGTGGCAGTGAGCGACTGCAGTGCAGAAGTCCCCAGAGAAGCGCGTGTGTACAGTACCTTCACAAATTCCCGAATGTGGCTTGAGTGGCCCAATCCATAGATTTGTGTGCATGCGGAGCCGAGCCCCGGCTGCCATAAAGGAGGCACCAAGTATTGCCTCCTCTTGGCAGAAGCCAGCCAAATCCTCCCGAGCCCCCTCCCCCCAGTGCCCCCTCCCACCACTGGGCAGCCAACTCAGACCTCCACACCCCACCCCCCTCAAACGTCACCAGCCGCCTTTGCTGGCTCAAATTAAGCACTGCACTTCTTGCTTATCTATTACCAAAAGAAAGGAATCTGCATACGCAAGTGCACTCTGCTCTATTTTTGACGTCCAGGCAAATTCAGCAATTAACTTGTCCAAATGACGCTCGATTGTCTCATCCCTATACTATACATGCCAATAGACCTGATTCAGGGGCAAGACTCACACATTTTTAAGCCAAAAAGGGCTTGGTTTTGGCTTCATTTGCCTGAAATTGCCTCTTCTTCAATAGAAGTCAATGCAGGAAATACATACGCCGGATTCGTTTTTTTTAAATCTCCCCTTGGCGTCCCCCAAGGATTGTTCCTCAGCCCCACCCTCTTCAACACGTACATGAATACATGATCCCCTTCGCCAACACTGTCAGATCACACGTACTCAACATCATCTCCTACTCCGAAGACAGTCAGCTCATTCTCTCGCTGTCAGAAGACCCCTCCACCACCAGAGCCAACTTCCACAGATGTATGATGAACGTTGCCAATCGGATGGAGGACAAGCTCAGCATGGACAAGACGGAAGTCGTCATCTTTGGGACCAACTCCTCGCCATGGAATGACGCATGGTGGCTGCTGAACTCGGCCCATCCCCTGCCCCGACAGACCACGCCTGTAACCTCGGCATCATCTTGGACAGCAAGCTATTTGTGAAGTAACAGGTAAACACAGTCTAATCCGCCTGCTTACACCCCCTGCGCGTTCTCCGCAAGATCTTCAGGTAGCTACCAGTCAACACCAGAAGGACCTGTTTACCAGCAGGCTGGATTACGGGAACACACTTTACGTAGGAATCACCACATGCCTCCTGAAGAGACTACAGTCAATACAAAACTCAGCGGTCGGACTCCTCCCCGACCTCCCCAGATGAATCCACATCACACTCCACCTCATGAAGTACAAGAAGATGATCCATGCATACCAAGCTCTGCACAACGAAGGACCAGCATACATCAACAAGTGCATGAGCTTCCACCAACGGACCAGACACCTACGATCCCCCTCCCTTGCAGATACCCCCCGCATCCAGCGCGGTAACATCGGAGTACGCTCCTGATTACACTTGGCAGTCCAAGATTGCAACGACTTTCCTCTGCACCTCAGGACCGTCTCATGCCTCCAGCAATTCGGGAAAGGACTCAATACCTGGCTGTTCAAATGAACAGATCACCACGCAGCAGCTAGCAACTCCAGCGCCTTGAGCCCTTCCCAGGTAATTTGCAGTGTTCTACAAATCCTTGATTGATTGACTGACTTTCCTTTTCTAGATTGTTTACATGCATGTTAGACTAAATAGTGCTCTGAAGCAGCTGCAGAGTATTAGAAGCACAATAGGAAGACCTTTAAACTAACACATCAATAAATAAATATGCAAATAAATAAAAACATACAAAATAAATATTATTGACAGTGATGCCTTCAGAGACAAAAGACCCACCCACTAAGTTATGGACCATCACACAAACCCAACTCTTCCGTTACACTAAATTGTGACAATTTTATAGCAATTGATAAAAAAAAAGTGATTAGTACATGTTTTATCTGACATTCAATACATTTATGTGAGCCCATTTGTAAACCTTGCGTGTTGCACTTTCAGATTATTGTATAATGTGTTTTTAAGCTGCTTGTTTTGCAAGCTAGAAACCCTGTCAACAAACTATAAGTAGTATGATAATTTACGTTAATGAATGCTAATGTAGCAATATGAGGCAATGCTGGTGTTCCAAAAGTTGGAGGTAAATATAAAAAACGTAAAGATGAGCCGAGGAGGAATGTATTTTAATCTCTCTGGAGGAATTCGTGAAATGTTAATGTTTAATTCACTTTAATGCTAATGTAGACATAATGTTATCTTTTAATTAAAATATGTTGTGAAACGCAATAAAAGATAGCTGGTCTTTAAGTATGAATGAACGCTGGAAGTACAAAACCATTTTACCATTGCCATTAAAATATCACACACGAACAGTCATGCTAGCTGAGGGGATAGAAAAAAGCCCGAAGGAGACTAACGGAAGTAAACATGCAATGCACTTTACCTTTTTGGCACTTCCTCATGTCGGGGGCAAGCTCCAGTCCATCGGGGCATGCGCACGTGTACTTGGGTGAATGGAGCGTGATCTGAGGTGCAGGGAGACAGAGGTATTCGCAGCCGCCATTTTCTTCAGATCCCAAGAGGCACGAGTCAGGCGCTGCTCAAAATACCAATACCACATAGTCAGATTATTGATATTTTTAATTGAAAAACTTAGTTGGCAAGATTAAAATTGCTCACTCATGAGCCATTGACATCGCGAATCAATTAACAGTTGAATTAAATAACATACTGACCAAAGTTCAAAAGTATACATTTTTTCATAGGAAAAAAAACCAAACGTCTCTCACAGTGCACTCATGCGGAAGACCTCTCACCCGTCACTTGCACAGGCACGCCTATCGTCCTGCACAACATAAACCCACTTTTCCATACATGCCAACATTTTAGAAGAGGAAAGTGGGAGATTTTGTAAAAATAATCAGGAAATTGTTTTTTCCCATTGACTTCCATTGAGGCCTGAATTGTGTCTATTGTCCTGTATGGGACTTGAACGTGTGATGCTGCAGGATTGGATTTGAGAAATGCAGATATAGTTTTTTTCCCCATACCTGTCAGGAGCACGGAGAAAGCGATACATGGCAGACAGAGAGTGCGTGACAAAAATGTTGTGCATTGGCCTGCAGGAGCTGGTTACTGGCAGGGAATACTACGAGTCCCACCACATCAGTCCCGCCTGAAGCCCTCCGAGGAATCGGGTTAATGAATGCAGGAATCGAGAGCCGGGAGACTAGTTTTTAAATCAGTAGTCTCCCGCCTAAATCTCATACAAAAACACTCCTCCTTCAAATCTCACATCGGTACACCTCTCATGCATCGTGAGTGAGGGCCCATCTCTCACTTTGTGCTCACACAAACACAGTACTCACCCTTCACTCAGTCAAGCGCACCACTTACCCTTTACTCAGTCAGGCTCACCACTTACCCTTCACTCAGTTAGGCTAGCCACTTACCCTTCAGGCAGACAGGTGCACCACTTACCCTTGATCAGATAGGCACTCGCTCACCTGGGCACATCACTCAGCCTATACTTACAGGGGCCAACTCTCACATTGAGCTCATAAAGGTAGACTTTTTCGCTTGCACTTACATGGGTACACCACTCACACTGCACTCACAAAGGCACACTGCTCTTACAAACACACCATTCACCCACATTCACATTGGACGCATCTTTCTCCGCTCTCTCGCACAGTTACAGTGCTCACCTCGCACTCATACGAGCACACCCTTCCACCAGCACTCCTCCAGACACATATCAATCAACTCTCACATGGGCTCATTGCTTACCCTGTGCTCACACAGGCGCGGCAATCAATCTGCACTCAGATGGGCACACTGCTCACTAGGCACTTACACAGGCAGACCGCTCACTCTTCCGTCAGGCAGGCCCATGTGTCCCATTCAGGTAGACCCCACTCACACAGACAACCGTTCACACTTTTGCTTTTTATTTGGATTGCTCTTCTGTTTAAATGCTCCTGGACAACATTTAAACAGAATGTTTTCCATAAAGACAGGCTCTTTTGGCCAATGGTGGCTAATTTGCATAGCCTTTGCATTCTCAATGTGTTATTATATACTTCAATATTTTAGGGGCAATAATAAAATACAACACAGGGCATTATTGTGTCAGTCCTTCTAGATAACTGGAAGAATAGCCTACTTTGTACAAGGGCTTTTTGGGCTGCAAACGGTTGCAGAAGACCTTCATTAGCAAATTTTTAATTTCAAATATAGGTATTTCCAAAGAACCCTTTTAAAAGTCTTTCGCATTCCAAGAGAAGAGGCTGGAATAGAGTATAAGAAATCTGTCACTTGGTGGGTGAACGAACAAAAAATCCTGATATGGTTGACCTTGTGGACAGATCAGGGAACAGCACTTTACAAAACGCCCTTAACACTAAAAGTGAATTACTGGCACCTTTTAAGAAAACATCCATCATAGAACTATGAGAGAGTGTGTGGTTCTGCAGGCCAAGCAAGAATAAAGAGTAGAGAGGGATTTTGAAAAGGACAGTAATCTTCATCCTTTGATAATTGTATGCAACTATCTAGGTTTATTAATCACAACATCTTACGGTTTAATGTGTGTAGTAAAGCATCACCTGTGCGAAATAGAGTAAATTATTTTAAGCCAATTCCTTTCTCCACGCGTCACCAATGAAAAATCACAGGTTAGGAAATACTCTAAAATTTGTTGATACTAAGGAGGGGAGGAAGGGTAATAGTAACTCTGATACTTGCCTCCAGGTTGTTTCAGTTCATGTAAGATCACAATGCCATGGGGGTTATTCAAGTTTTCTGCCACGATGGAGATTTCCAGTCCATTCAACCTGTTAGCACTGAAGATTGCTTCGTTCTCAAGGTCAGTCCAAAAGACTTTATCCTGCAGATTGAAATAGACAAACCGTCAGAAGTGACCAATAATGTGCACCATCAATATATATGGCAAGGACTGACCTACAATAGGAACAATAAAGGAAAGCATTAAGCACAAAAAAATTAACTATATCACTTTAAATTCAAGTTATTTCATGTATTGCCCTTACCAATCAAAACAAGAAAGAGTGATCTTCAATCAAACATCTACATTTTCTTTTAGGGGTGAGCGTAACTCGTGAAGTGCAATCACATGGAATTCCCCCAAAATTCTGCAAGATTACTTGGAATTAAATGAAAAGAGTAAACTTATTTTCTTAATGCAAAAATGCCTGCGCAAGTCCAAAATAAACGTGAGGATGCCTTTTGCTCTAAGAAATAGCGCTGAATGCAACAGAACATGAATAACAGGAGGGAACAACTGCTTGCTCTTGGTAAATGTGCCTTTTAGGTAGGATTTCCCCCCCAACTTACTCCTGGCATCTGGCACTAGTTTCTTAGAGCAAAATGTGCCCTCCGGTCTAAAATGGACGTGAGGATGTATTTTGTGCTAAGAAATAGCTCTAAATGGGACAGAAAAGGAATAGCGAGTGTTAGCAGCTTCTTGCATTCGCTAAATGTGTTCTGGCTGTAGAATTATTTCCCCCAAATTACTTTTACTCATAACTGCGTTATTATCAGTAATTCCACGTTAAAGAGTAATGCAGCATTACCAAAAGTACAGAATACTACTGCATAAGTGAAATTCTGCCCAGGCCTATATTGGGATGAGTGGCCGCTGTGTTCACATATATTTTATATTGACCATTTCCTCTTTACGTCAGCTAGAAACATACTGACAAGTTTGATTGAGACGGTGTAATGGCAGGGTTTTTGGCTTTATTTAGCAGTGATAATAGATCATTATTCTTGCTCGCATCTAGTATAGGTATTCTTAGCCTGTGTTGGCCCTTTTAAGCCCTTTTACCAGACCTAGAAGAGGATAGCTGCTTAATATGCCTTTATTCTTGACTTTAACCTGTCTATTGCCTATTGGCTTTGACATATTAGACACATTGGTATGGTGTATGTAGGTATTCTGACAGAGCTAAGGAGCATTTCACCCCTTTCAGGCCTAAAGCTAGAGAGACTCCATCTTGATGGAAGCAGGGAGGCTTTTCAGGGCAAAGGCGAAGTTTATAGTTAAGGCTGTTTTCCACTTGGAGAGAACCGGTCTGGGCCAGCCCTTATCGGTAGGCTGTATTATTCTCTGTGTAGAAGACACAACAAAAGGCCGGCCGGCTGGTGTGTGTCCTTGATGCGAGGTGATGCAGAGACCTGGTAAGCGGAGGGCTGATGGATGGAACTTTCCATGAGGAAACAGCATTCTATATTTGTGAAGTGCAGAGGCGGAGTCAGTCAGTCAAGCAGAGGGGAGTCGAGGAGTCAGTCGAGGAGAGAGTCCAGCAGAGAGGAGAGCAGTGGAGTGGAGTTGGCAGAGAGAGAGAGAGAGGGTTCAATCTGGAGAAGAGCTGAGTTGAATAGTGAGCTGGAACTGAAGGAAGCAGTCAGAAGCAGTTGTTTATCAGGAGGAAGTGTGAATAGCTGGAGTCTGAAGTAATGCCTTTTAGAAGAGATAGAGGAGAGCTCGTGGATTAACCTATGGGAGCAGATGGGATTGGACATTGGCGCAGAGAAAGAGCGACTAAGATAGTGGAATGAACGGTGATCAGAGCGGCAGGAACTATTAAAAGATTGAAGACGCAAGGTGAAGAGACAGTTTGTGTGGGGGAGAGGAGTCCAGAGACAGAGCGATCAGCGCAGAGGTGTACCCAAGAGTGCAGGAGAGGAGAGAGAGAGCATGAGATGACCCAAGGCACAGACGAGAGAGGAACCCAGATGACAGCTAGAACAAGACTACACACTAATAAGGTGAAGGCGTTCCTGTTATATTAATTTACTTTACACTTGCATCTTGATCTTATCTTTATTCCCTGGGCTTTTGCATTGCTAATCTTTTCCCTTTCAGCGGAGTGTTCCTGTTATGTGTAATCCTTCTCTTTCAAGCGGTGTGTTCTACCTATAGCCTTTGTTAGATTTGTATTAATGTTTATATTACTATAATAAAATGTCCCCAGTTTATAACTAACTGGTGTGTAGTCCCTATTCTTGTTCACTAAAGGTAAATGGCACTTCTAGGTGTTTGCTAGATGCATGAATGGATGAGTAATCCCAATCAGGTAAGTGGTGATCACATAAATAGGGAGTGAGTGGACCTTTGATGCCAAGAGCAGGTAATACACAATAATCTGGACCCACAATCAAAGTTATTATTGTAGTTTCATCCCGAGTAGACAGCTGAGATAATATCCCAATATATATATATATGTATAGGTGTTCATAGGAATGTGGTCGTCGTTTGACACGCGGCGTTAATGAGAGCACTGGGGGGTCAAACCAGTGTTTATACCCACAGGATTGTGGCTTGAGCTAATGAGAGCACTAGGTGGTTGAACTAGTGTGGAAGTTTCGCAGGATCGCGAACGGTTTGGAAAAGGGAGCATTGGGTTCTGCAGGCCCGTGTGTAGACGCACCAGATTGTGTGTCAGATCTGCCCTAGGGTAGAACGGTCTGGGTCAGGGTGGCCGCGAGACCAACTGATGTGAATAAGTGTAGTGTAGGGTATGGATATCCCTAGTAATCAGTGAGTATTCTTAGTATCCCTATAGATTTAGTGGTGTTTTTGATAATATGAGCTTGTATATTGCGAGTTCCCTATCCTCAGGTAGGTACCAGGTGCCTGGATAGGTGGTCCTGAGGACGGAAGGTGAGTACGTTTTGGCTGGGTCACAGGGGCCCCTGGGGGCTGATCCCATCTAAACAGAAAATCCAGCCATTACAGACGGCCATCTTGTGACTGCGGCCATCTTGTGACCTGTTCCGCAAGTATATACACAGTAGGATCTGTGCAAGTCCTATATGCAGTTCTCCACTTCCCTAAAATTAATTCTATAAATTGAGGGTTGTGTGCAGTAGCTACAGCCTGTTTGATACGTTTGTGTTCATGAACTTTAATTGTAGGTCCCTCTTTGGTGCTTGTACGCATAACACTTAACACTTTCTTTTAATGAAATGTTCATCGAAGGATTGGTCGAAGTGGAGACATTTGCCGAAGGGGAACTGTTGGTGCTATCCAGAAAAGGAAAATGTTGGATGCCAGATCTAAGTTTCTTCATTCTCTGTGAACCAATCCCCTAGAGTCATTCATAGAGGGGGTGGGGAGGAAAAGAGGAGCAGAACTGAACTAGAGAAAAGACAATGAGTTATAAAGGCTCAGAATCACACACGAAGGCACAGAAGGTTATTTGACATGAAAAGTCTGGGCTACAGGATAACAAAACAGGAATATGACCGAACTCATTTTTTATCCACCATCCGAAACCCGGAACTTGTTACGAGTTTCGGGACGTCGAAGTGTGATTTGTCAGTGATTGAACCGTAAGGTGTGTAGTGGTCAAAGCCATATGGGCCATTGCAGATGTTCTGGTGACATACTGTATTAATGAGAATTCAGTATATTTCCAAGAGCATATGACCTTAAAACAAAGTATACTTGAAGTCTTGCTGAATTTAAAAAGATAAAACCTTTAAGTAATAAACTATTTAATAATTAAAATGAAAAAAAAACATGCTTAAGAACAGGTGCAGACTTTGAGTGACAATGAAGGTGTGTTGGAAGAACCATAGTCTAAGGTCCATTCGTGTGAAAAAGGGGCGCGTGGAAGTTGTCCACTGAGGCCGGGATGATAGGTTTTCATCCTCTAGTTGAAACCCACTGTCTCCACTCATGCTTCATAGACTTGGACCTAATGTTCATACAAACAGCCTATTATATATTGGCCAGATATTTTACTCGGCTACTATTATCAGGACCATATCCATGCATACTTATTGCACGTCTTCAACACACAGTCTACTATTACAAACGCATGGTTTAATATGTTCCAGATGTCTTGGAAAGCAGATATCTTGGTTTGGCGGATATTAGTTTGAATTTGCAATATAGTTACCAACACAATATTTAGCTTCGAGCTGACGTATTTTGGAACCAGTCACTGATAGAACATGCTCATGTGTGTTTAGCATGATTTTCAATTTAACAGGTAATCCATGCTGTATTCACAAATCCAAGAGTGAATTTGTACAATCTGGGCCTAGGATGTGTTAACCCGCCTTCAGATCACCTGTATGAAGCATGCAACAAGCATGGCCATGTGCTATGTCCTGTTTCAGTTGGCTACATGGGCATGCCATGCACTTAACTTTAGTGCGCCTAGGGCAAGAACTTGCGTCATGTGCTCTGATTGCTAGATATATGGGCAATGGGCTCGAAACCATGGACTCTATAATAGATGATGCCATTAGTTAGGTCATACATAATTTTATAAGTAATGTAATTGATCACGTCATCCATATTGCCTTATGTTAGTTTATAAGTAGCACATGAGTTAAGGTTTCGTAAGTAACCATAACTGGTGAATTTCAGCAGTTTTAAGGGTTAGTTTCCATCATAATCTCATTACAACTTCAAAAACCTTCAGGAAATGTTAAAGGAGTTTATAGTGTATGTTTTAGTAGCTAAGCATGATATACCACTGACAAAAAGAAATCAGTACAATTCTTGAGTTTTATAATGCTAGCCTTTGTGTGTGTGTGTACACACACACACACACACACACACGGTTATGTGCTGTGGACACTGTGCATTAAGCATGCTTGCAGAGTGAGCTCTGTTGTCTTGAAAACTGGGTGCTTTTGCATGCTATGTGATCAAATGCTTGCCATGCAGGGACTGGGTATAACCTGCGATCAGTATCCATAGCTGCAGTGCTCTGTGCCCTGCAGGTAGTGGGTGCATGGCATAAACTGCAGTCATTCGCGTGTGCTCAGTTCCCATGCAGCCATATCCGCTAACCACCAATCCTATCAGCTTTACCTTGAGGGCACTGCCTGTTGCATTTCCCTGTGTTCGGAGGGCATGGCCTTTGGCCTAGTCCTCTGCTCAGCACCCAGTTTCTCCAGACACGGATTGAAGACTTGACTTTTGAACATGCTTGGTACCGGGTACTTATTTCTACAACGCCCATAGGGTACGGACTGTTGACATGCCTTGCAGGTTCCGGCAACAGGTAATGGCAGGCATCTGGGCCCTGTACAAGTGAATTTATTACAAAAGAACCAATATGAGGTGGCCTGCCACCAGGTCCTCTTTCTACTTCTCCTGACCTGTGGATACTGGTCACAGGGCATTCCTCAAATCCACGCTGTGCACACCGTGTTCATGACCACAGTACCAATATAGATGTCCTGCATACACTGGGCCCATGGAATGACCAAACACCATTCACTCTGCCTCGTGCGGGGCCCACAGTACGCAATGATATGGTTCGCGCCAACATCCTCTGCCTTGTACTTCGAGAACACTGCAGGTGTGCATTCATTACGTCCACAGCAATCATAAGGTAAGGGCTGCAACAAATCTTGGCATCCAGCTCCCTGACTGTAGTGCATATAGGGCAAGGCCGCTATAACGAAAGCGTGGCCCAAAATGTGTTTATTGGTCGGCTAATCAAATAATTTCGTTTTCTTCAAACAAAGTAATTTTCAACCCTTCAGGGTGTGTCCTGGTTCCCCATCAAGGTGGAGTGTCTACCTTCCCTCACTGTGACTTGTCTCCTCACATTCTGTTTTTCTCACCTAGGCCCTTGCAGCTTATTTGAGGCTAGCAAACAAAAGATATCTGCCGGAGCAAAAAGGCTCAACCTCTGGCATTCCATCACATGGCCAGCTACGATACAAAATTCAATTAGTGTAACCAGATGGCTAACCCAACGGTCTTGTTTATAATGGTTTTGCACTTTTTAGGTCTCGCGTTGACAGCATATGCACGGTATCTTCAAGACATTTTGTTTACTGTTAGTGGGCTTGGAAACCTCCTATTACTTACCATTGAGGGGCTTCAAACCCACTCTAAATTGCTTGCTTTGTGCTAATCAGTTCTGCTGTCGGCACTTACCTATTCTTGCACGGCCCAAGTGCTTGTGCCTTATAGTGCTCGCACTTTTGGGACCAACTTTTTTCTTTTTTTGAGCCACTCTACAGAGTGCATCTTTCAGTGCTTAATTTGTCAAATAACTGCCAGGACCCTGACCAGGAGGCCACTGCAGCCTTCACCATCCACTACCCCATCATCATTGCCAATGACGATGCCAAAACAATTCTAACCATCTCTCTCGCCTGCAAGTCCGACAGTTCACATTATTCCAGGTACCCAAAGCTAAAGGAATGACTGGTGAGGCAGGTATTAGTATTTTATTATGTATATTGTATTCATGAACAACTGTTGCTCTGTTCATCTCTAAATTAGATGAGCAGCGCTACCATGTGGCAGAGTGTCATAAGTGTGGTGATGACAATTTAGTGCTGGTGCCGATCACCGAAAACCAACTGAGTGCCCGTGCCGTGCACTAGAAACCACCAGCTCAAATTAAGCACTGGCATATTTCCTAGCTTGCTCGGTCGTTTGCTTGTTCTTTTAGGCTGTCCAGCTTAACTTCATCTCGTCAGTACTCGCTATCTGTAAACAGGCCTTTAATTCTTGTTCTTATCTTGTCTATTTTCTGTGCATTCAAAGACAGAGGTCAAATTTCAGGCTTTGTACTCCGAGGGAACTTGGTGTTTACTTTTCTTTTGTTGACTTTAAAGTGAGAGAATTTATGTGACAGTCTATCCTGTTGAGCCGACCACAACCTACCCCACTCCATTCCAAACTACCCTACTCTAATCCACCCAGTCTAATCCACTCCAAGTACTCCGCTCTAGGAAATCCACCCCACTCTACTTTAATCCACCCAATCTACCCCACTCCAAGTATGCCACTCCAGTCTTCTCCACTCCACTCTACCCAATGTAATGTTTTTCAATATACCCCACTTTACTCTACTCCAATCCACCCATTTCAATCTGCCCCAATATACTTCACTCCACTCTACCCTGATCTACCCCACTCCTATCTACAGCAATCCACCCATATCTTCTCCTATCTACCCCAACCCACCCAAATGTTCCTGCAATCTACCCCACTCCACAATCTACCTTACTCCACTAAAATCTACCCCTCCACTGCAAACTACTCCACCCCACTCCAATCTACCCCAATCCAATCTACCTCACTCCACTACAATCTACCCCACTCTACACCACTACTCTACCCCAATCTTCCCAACTCCAGCCTACCTCACTTTACCCTAATATACACCACTACAATCTACCCCACTGTACCCCACTCTAAACCAATCTATCCACTCCACACTACATCAATTTACCCCGCTCTACTCTAAACTAATCTACCCAACTCCATGCTACCCAACTCTACCGCACTCCACGCTACTCTAAACCAACGTACCCCACTCCATGCTCTCCCAGTCTACCCCACTCCTCACTACTCCAATCTACCCCATTTCACTCTACCCCACACCACGCAACTAACGTTCAGCCATGCTGAACAGCAGCCACACTGGTGTTCAACATGTCTAGAACACATTGCTAAAGCCAATTGCTCTTGCATAGTTGAGCCCTATTGGTTTTGCCAATGCATGTTTTGGGAGATTTCGTTAAAAAGGAGCGGTATTACACCAAACCACAAAGGGAAATCCCTAGGGCTAAGCTTTGGGAATATGCTACAATTAATATTTGTCTGTGAAGTTTTTAAAGTTTGTAAACATTGTAAGTCTGTCAACGTTGGAATTGTTTTTCTATTAGCAAAATTCCTTTAAAAATGTTTTCCCACAAAACAAAAAAAAAACGGTTTTGTGAAAGGACTTTTACTGCAGAAATAGATTTTTGTAGGGTTTTTCTAACGCAAAGCCTAAGTTTGAGAGATTCCATTACCTACATTTGTTTTCAGAAAACTTTGTAACTTTCACGAACCTTCCGAATTGTTGCAAAGTTTTACAAACAACTTGACAAAGGCTTTGTAACGTTCCACACCTCATAAAATTGCCCTTCATGGCAAATCTGAAGATGAAGATAGTCCTTCCCATGTTTTTTTTACAATATATTAACAAAGTTTTATAAGTGGCAAACACTTCAGAGCTCTGATAGCGTTGTTGTGGCTTAAGAACAATCTTAACAAAAATGTTCTTTTGGAACTTCGAATGCAGAAAAATAACTTTTGCAAAACATATGCAGATTCGTCACACAGAAGAATCTGCAAAAGCACAATTGAAGCAAGTCTGTTTCGTCTGGAGTAAATGTATTTACTCCTAACCAGGGGTGGCTGGTATCCCCCCTTTGCAAGTAGTGAGGCGAGCAAAGCGACTCACCACTCCCAAACAAACAAAATTAACCAACCCCTCCTTCCAAAAGGCCAAAAGAAAACAAACCCTCCCTCCAAAAGCCCAAATACAAAGAAACTCTTCCTCCAAAAGCCCAAAATTAAACACAAACATGCATTACATATTTATTGGAAATATAAGTAAGTTGTACTTACCCACGGGCTACGACGCGTCCTCCTAATTCTTCTCTTGCAGTCTGTGGCAGGAAGAGCTCCCCTAACCAATCCAGCCGCTGCTCTCATGCTGTTAATAAGCATGAATGGAGGACCAGGATTGGATGGAGCGGGTTGCACCAGCACTCCTTCAAGCCCTGGAGGTCTATGCTTGCTCTCCACACAGATGTCTAAGACAGCTGCATGGAGAGCAGAAAAGTGCGCATGTCAGGCTGGCCGTCATAAGACAGCCGGACAAACTGACATGCATACTTTGCAGTGTCTGGCCAGTCCTCCAAGCTGCCAATTAGCAGCAGAGCACAGTCAGAACACGCCCCCATTTCTTCTTGCTCGGGGGCAGGCTAGAGGCTGCTGCGAGCCGCACTAAGGTTTAAAAAATGAAATGCTAATGAAATCATTTTGTTGACATTTTATTTTTAACACTTCTGCGGCTCGCATTGGGTGGAGGTACGACGCTACCCAATAAAGAAACCGCTGCTGCTCATAACAAAAGAATCTCTACCGTGGACCTATAGAGCATTCTGTCCAGAAGCAAGTACTCTAGACACACCTGACAGCCGGGCAACAGACTTACCTTGCCTTAGATCGAGGATACAAACATTATGCCACTATCAGGTAGATGCATCAAGCATTTTTGCAAACGCAAACGGTGCGAATCGCAAAATTCGGCCGTTTGCGCCCGCAAAAATGGCATTTGAGATGCATCAAGGGTTAATGCACTCGCAATTTAAGAATTTGCAAATAATTGCGAGTTCTCAAATTGCGATTGCATTTAAGGAATCGCAATTTGCGATTCCTTAAATGCAATGCATGAACCATTCCAAGATTGCGAATTTGCAATCTGGGGTCGCTATTTACCGCGAATTCAAATTACGTGGTAAATAGCAAAAACTTAGAAATATGCCCATAGGAATGAATGGGAAAGCCATTCCTTATTTGCAATTCGCAATTAGCGAATCGCAAATAAGGAATCAGTAGGAATCGCAAATAACATTGCGATTCCTACATGCATCCCGTTTTGCGAGTCTTTAATAGCGAATCCTTAAAATTCGCTATTAAGGACTCGCAAAACATAACTGATGCATCTGGGGGTATGACATTTTCTTCTGTATTATAGCGTTTACCAGTATCTTTTTTCAATTTCTTTTTTTTTTACATCAATATTTTTACTCCATCATCTTACATCCACTGCGAACACTAATCTTTTATGGGTCTGTAAATAGGGAGTTTTTGTCTGAAAATTGGGAATTTCTCCTGGGAGTTATCACATTTCGTTTCCCTGCTCATCAGTGCATAATAAGAAACACCGCTGATTAGTCAGCACAACATCCCAAACGCATTTGCAAGCGGCGCAGTCGTAAATCAGGCGCCTCAGGAGGCTGCTGATTAAAGCCTGCGGAGTCGATGAAGGTGTGAAGACAACAACTGAGGGAAACATTTAGAAAACATCAGCAGACTCGCCCAGAGTGTGCCAACGGTGAGATGAAGCCAGAGCAGGCTTCGCGGAGTCGCAGTGATTTAGTTGGGCACTCTGCCTGTCTCTGGGGCGTAGGCGTCAATCACATTAGAGGGATTCATCCTGGTAGCACACACATTACACGCCTAACTCAGTTGTTCATCACCGACACCTTTAGGCACAAAACTCTGTTGCTCTTGCCAACATCTTACAGTCGGAAGACGTGCGCATAATTCAAAATGGCTGCCAAATTATCCCTCTGTTGGTCATGTATGGACTTCAGACGTTCATGCATGATTGTGGTGTCTGATGCAGTTGATCACAGTAGCACTGGAAGCCTTGACAAACTTCCCAAACCAATCTTTTCGATGCAATGTGTTTGAAATGCATACCTGCTTGAAAACAGGTTGTAGTATTAATTGAATAGATCACTGATATATCTTGCAAGCACAATATTCACGTATGGGCAATACAATATTTGAGATAGGGGCTACCACTAGGTGGGACCACAAGTGGTGAGCCCTTGGCTGGTTTCTTTTTGTCAACTTGAAAGGAAAGAGGCGGGTGATAGTGGAGGCTGCCTGACTGTCAGACATAAATTCCAAATCTGTGTATAGGGTTCTCTCCATTTGTGCAAGGGCAGGGAGTAGCAGGATTATTTGAGTCAGGCATAATGGGAGGGCATAAGTGGTGCATTAATAAAAGGCACTGGCGCTTCTTAGCCTCTCAAGACAGCAGCAGCACCTAAGGAGTGATAAGAGCTGGGCAGGCCTGTTATTCCCCAGGCCATCTTGCCAGTGGGCAGGAGCCAGTGGCGGAGGTAGCTAGACAAGTTGCTGCCGAATGTAAGAGCGGGGGTGGGCTGGCGAGACCTGCGGCACCCGCCACACAGCCATAAGGGGGGGTGCTGGTGATGCCGCAGGTAGAAGCAGGAGGGGACGGAGGCCGGCACTCCCAAAACTCAGGGCTGTCTGGGGCAGACCACCCACTTGCTACGCCCCTGGCAGAAGCACATTGAGATTTTTGGAAGCCGAGGGCCGCACTTGGGGCTTCTGTCACTTTCCCCAGCTCCCACTTGCAGCAGGCACTGGGAGGCTAAGAGAGAGAGAGGAGAGAGAGAAAGAGAGAAAGAGAGAGAGAGAGAAGAGAGAGAGAGAGAGAGGAGAGAGAAGAGAGAGAGAGAGAGAGAGAGAGAGAGAGAGAGAGAGAATGAATATATTTGGAGAGGGGAAAGAGGGAAAATGGATGTTTTGAAAGAGATGACATGGGGAGATGAAGAGAGGCTGGTTTGAGCATTTTTGCCAGGGCTGCTGTTGGTTCTCCATTCTAGACCTGAGAGTGATCCGCTGTGTCAGGTGTGGTAATTTGGAAGGCAAAACCCAGCAAGAACTGTTATGGAGTATGACGCTGAACACCCTGCTGAGTTGTAACTAGGCTGCACCATAAGAGCAGGTAGAACAAGTGATAAAATAAGATGAGCGATTGCAGAAGGGTAGTACTCAAACTCAGGAGCATAAGAGAAGTGAACAGCAACAACCTAAGAGGTACTAGAAGCGGTTATCCGGCTGGCTCAGGCGGTCTCTAGATAAAAACACATCCCAAGCCACATAACATGTGTATTTGTAAAGCGCACGTTCACACATAGGTCTCTTGGTGTTGAATAAACATCAGTTACTGTTAACCAACACAATAGTATTCATTTTATCGACCTCAGATGGATGAAAGGCTGAGTGGACCTGCCGGGATTTGAACCTGTGACCATGAGGTCGAACACAGGCCCCTGCAGTGGATGCATTAGTCCACTGGGCCACCAGATCCAGTGCACACATCAAGGACAAATGCACACAACCATGAGCTCGGGTGATGCTGCCAGATTAGAGTACACAAGAGTCATGGAAAGACTGCAGCATCAGCATAATAAAAGATAGACGCATCAGAGATAATGTGGTAAGAGAAACAAGCTAAAGGGACAATATGAGGCAAGGAACAGAGGGCCTAAATTGGAGTTTGGCAGACGGGATACGTTGCCACAAATGTGGTGGGGTACCGTGTCTGAAACTGATGACCTACTCACTCTAGAGGCAAGAGACCATCATGTCTCTGTCAGAGGTACCCTCGCTGGCTCTACTTGTCTGCCCTATTTAGAGCAGATGGTCTGATGTGTGAGGGTGTCAGGGTAATTCATCGTTTAAAAAAAAAGTGCTGTGCGGCTGCGTGAAACACGGAAGACACTTTGCAAACGTTCAATGCCAAGGGGAGAGGAGTTGGCCTACCGGCGAGGGCGGTCAACCTCGAATCTGGGGAACTGTGTTTGAGTCTCGGCAATGACGCTGAACATCCTGTGATTCTGGGCAAATCCCTTAATCTCCCCGTGCCTAACAAAAATTAGTGTGTCCTCATGTACTGCAACTGGTGCTATGTAAAGAGCTCTGATCAAATTTGCGCTATAAAAAACTCTGCAAAATAAAAAAAAATGTCAATTGCCTTCAGAGGTGGAGCTGTGGCAGAGGCTCTCCTGAAGGCACAGATCTCCACTAGGACGGCAGACATCTTTAAATATGGCAGACGGTAGTCCGATAGGGCAGCTGAAGTTACTACCATCACTCCCCAGGCAGATGGTTGGTCACCTGCTAAACTTTAAACCAGGCCCAGGGTTACCAGGAGCACCATGAGTGGGGACACGAGGGTAGAAGACATTAGGGAAAGAAGAGGAAAGTCCCAGGTGGGGGCAAACAGGGTGGAAGTAAGGAAGGTTTCCTGAAATACCACCAGACTGGCTGAAAGGGCAACTAGGAAAACAGGAGAGCAGGCAGATCAAGTATGCCGTAAGGGGTGGGTGATGGTTCTGACATCAAGAGCACTACAGTCAGAATAAGATGAAGCCCAAGAACATTAGGAGGAACAAAACCTAGTTTAAAACTATCCAGAGCACAAAGCAAAAGCCACACCTGCTCCTTGCTCAACTAAGGTGCCATTTAAGCCAGTAAAGACCCTCGCTCCAGCTCCCAATCACAAGGATAGCATCAGGTGACAGAATGCAACTGAGGGATACGGCTGATCACTGGAACGAATCGTAAAACGTGAATGGGTACTAAATCAATCAATCAATCACATATTTGTAGAGCGCACTAATCACCCGTGAGGGTCTCAAGGCGCTGAGCGGGGGAGTGGGGGGCAGCTACTGCTCGAACAGCCAGGTCTTGAGAAGTCTCCTGAAGGTCAGCAGGTCCTGGGTTTGTCGCAGCTGTGTGGGGAGGGTGTCCCATGTCTTGGCTGCGAGGTAGGAGAGGGATCTGCCGCCAGTGCTGGTCCTGTGGATGCGTGGGACGGTGGCGATGGCAAGGTCGGCGGAGCGAAGCCGGCGGTTCGGGGTGTAGAAGGTGGGACGCTTGACATATGAAAGCATGCTGCAGGTTCAAGAACAATTTCAAGGCCGAAACAAAGTCTAGGGGTACGCTAGTGAGTGGGAAGTTGGAAGAATCACGACACAGGGGCAGCAACTACAAATGACAGAAAACCTACAGAAGTATGCACATAAAAGCTAACCGGAAAAGACAGGACTTGCGTCCATTGAGTAGATGACGCCATTGATGGTAAGGGAACTCTCTCAAGTTTACCAATATCTAATGATCAACTAATGAAACTGTCCGATTGTGTGCATTGCAGAACCAAGCCGATCAGTAGAGCATGTTCAACCACTTCTTTTCACCAAATTTGTCTATGAATGTCACTAAGCAACACCACATCCTTCAGGCATATGAAGATGCTGAGAAAATGAATGGAGAATTCACCAACAAAAAGAAGCGCTCAGTTAGATACGTTGAACAAGTGGTACAGAGGTCAGGGAATACGTGGGCAGTGAGAGCTGGTTTTGGGGAGAGTGAATGTTGGAAGTGTGTGTTTAGGAAGGGCGTGTGTGTGTTTAGGGAGGTCAAGGGTGCAGAGAAAGTACGTAGGCATGTGGAGTCCCACATGCAAGCAAAAAAGTTTCTGGGTAGGGATAACTCAGGCAGCGAGAGAGCAGGCAGGAAGTAGAAACCATGTGGGCAGGTTTATGAAATGGTACAGAAGCATGCGGGTAGATTCTGGGTAGGAAGATGGTGCTAGATGTTCCTGCACCATGAATGCCACTGGATAAACCTTTTTTGTAACCTCAGAGGTGGGTCCAGTTATCTTAGCATCAAACTGGCCTTGGAATGTCTCTTTGAACTTTTTGAAGGTTTCCACTGAATTGTTTGCAGAAGCAGTCTCCCCTTGATGACATTACAGCCCTGCTCTTGAAAGCCGAACCAATTTGTTTTACTCTGAACATTGATAACATCTGAGCCTCATCCTTCAGAAGAGTGTCATGCTCAGCTCATGCTCTCATTGTTGGCTTTCTTTTTGCGTTCCGCTCTTCGCTCTGGCCGGAGTGGTCGCTCCCAGTGCCCCTGGCGTCTACTGGTATCGTTGGGCAGCGCTTTTTGTTGATTTTGCCTCCTCACTATTGCCTACAACTCTGCCTGGCTGCCGCTTTGCTTTTAATGCGCTTTGGCTTTTAGATTGTAAATTTCTGCTGTGTTAGCGCGTTCTCCCCAAGCGCTCTGTTGTGCTCCCCCCTCCTCCATTTTGTTTGTTGTTGTCGTCTTGTGCAGCCCGCCCCACCTCCCAGCTGAGCCGCCCTCGCCCCTCCCCCTCCACCTTCCATTTATGACAGTAGTTCCCGCGCGCAACGTTCACGCGCAGCGACCGCGCCCAATCCGCGCCGAAGGTGCGCCAAAGGTAAGCCCGTCTACGCCCGTCCGCGCCTGGACCGCGCCCAGCGCCAGACCCCCTGCCCCTCGCGCTGCCCAGCCCTCCCGCATTACCTACGATGCCACCACCCTCCTAGCCCTCAACCCCGGCCGTTCCCCCAACTGCGTCCAAGCCGCTCCTGGACACACCCATGGTCCTTTCTCATGCTACTCCTGCAAATTCATCGGTACGTCACCAACTCCGCTTCGATCTCACCTCAGATTCCCGACACCAACCACCTACAATGCATCCTTCTCAACACCTGATCGGTCCACAGGCACGCCATTGACCTATGGAATCTACTAGACACCATCTCTCCAGACGTCCCCTTCCTAACAGAAACATGGATGAACGCTTCCTCCGCCCCAGATATCACCATTGCCATCCCTGAAGAATATAAGATCACACGCAAGGACCGTACCGGCCACACAGGAGGAGGAATCGCTATCGTCCATAAAAAATCTATCCACATCTCAACCAGCTCTGACGTCAATCTCGCCAACTCTGAACACCTTCACTTCCAGATCCACATCGACCCCAAGACCACACTCAGAGGCACCCTCCTCTACAGACCACCAGGACCCCGCGCAAAATTCAGTGAAGACATCACGGACTTCATCACTCCACACGCGCTCCCCTCCAAAGATTACATCCTTCTGGGAGACCTCAACTTTCACCTTGAAAAGAACAACGACCGCAACACCACCACCCTCTTGGACAACCTCGCCAACCTCGGACTTAAACAACTGGTCACTTCCCCCACCCACATCGCAGGCCACACTCTCGACCCTATCTTCACCTCCAGCAACCATGTCTCCTTCAGCCACACCACGGATCTCCTCTGGACTGACCACAGCTGCGTTCACTTCACCTACAACAAGCCGAAACCCATCAACCACCCCCAACCAACTCTGCAAAGAAACTGGAACAAAATCACCATCGACCAGATCTCCTCATCGCTCCTTCTAAACACCCCAGCCCACTCTTCTAACCCAGACCAAGCCGCCACCAACTTCACCCTATGGTTATCCAACAGCGCCGACATCCTAGCACCACTGAAAAAACGTCAAAGCAAACCTGGCAGCAAGAAGGCCTCATGGTTCAACGATGATCTTAAGAAGTCCAAGAAACTCTGCCGCTCCCTTGAAAAGGCCTGGAAAAATACAAGGAAAAGCACTTGAATGGATCACCTCGTTCCTCACCGGAAGATCCCAGAGAGTCCGCCTTCCACCATTCAAGTCCGAGGCCACTGAAGTCATCTGTGGCGTACCACAAGGATCCTCACTCAGTCCCACCCTCTTCAACGTATACATGAGCCCCCTCGCGGCCATCGCACGCCAACACAACCTCAACATCATCTCTTACGCGGATGACACTCAACTGATCCTTTCTCTCACCAATGACCCCAGCACCGCCAAAACTAACCTACACGAAGGAATGAAAGAAGTTGCCGAATGGATGAAACACAGCCGTCTGAAACTGAACTCAGATAAAACAGAAGTCCTCATCTTAGGTACATCCCCCTCTGCATGGGACGACTCTTGGTGGCCGGAAGCCCTTGGAAAAGCACCCATCCCGACAGACCACGCACGGAACCTAGGCGTTATCCTGGATTCTTCACTTTCAATGAACAGACAAGTCAGCGCCGTCTCCTCATCCTGCTTCAACATTCTTCGCATGCTCAAAAAAACATTTCGCTGGATCCCCACCGAAACAAGAAAAACAGTCACCCATGCTCTGGTCACGAGCCGACTGGACTACGGAAACACCCTCTACGCAGGTACTACCGCTAAACTCCAGAAAAAACTCCAACGAATCCAAAACGCCTCAGCCAGGATCATATTAGACATCCCGCGCAACAAACACATCTCTGGTCACCTGAAAAACCTCCACTGGTTACCCGTCAATAAGAGGATCACTTTCCGACTTCTAACCCACGCACACAAATCACTCTACGATATCGGACCAGAATGCCTCAACTCACGAATGTCCTTCTACACCCCCTCCCGCCAACTACGTTCTTCCAGCCAAGCCCTCGCCACTGTACCTCGCATCAACAAGACCACCATGGGAGGTAGATCCTTCTCATACCTGGCAGCTAAAACATGGAACTCACTCCCCACTTACCTTCGCCTTACCCAGAACCACCTAGCATTCAGAAAGCAACTTAAAACGTGGAAATTTGACAAGTAATCCTCCTCCCCTCCCTAAGCGCCTTGAGACCCTCTGGGTATGTAGTGCGCTATATAAATTCTTTGACTTGACTTGACTTGATCTCCATCCTGCTATTCAGAGGATGTGGTCTGACGGCTAGACTGCCGACTTTGGAGCTGGGAAACCAAGGTTCGAGCCTGTCATTCTGGGCAAATCACTTAATCTCCCCGTGCCTACCAAAAAACAAATAAAAAATAAAAAAAGGTGTCCTTCTGTAACTTAACTGATGCTCAAGTAAAGCGCTCCAATACCTCTAGGTTGAGATTGCGCTATATAAATCTGCAAAAAAAAATAAAAAATACAGAAGGGACCTGGGTTGAATGATTAGAGATGGTGCTCACATATACCTCAGCCAAGCAACCTTGTAACACTGGAGCATTTTGTTGAACTTTTAGTTGCACTATGGATCTCAGGACAAAAGGTCAATATTGTAGTTATGTGGTGTGCATTTGCTTTTCAGTGATGCATGGAATCCTTTTTAGGGTCTTTGTGAACTTCTACAGTTCCCAAATTTGTAAGGTTCCATTGAAGGGGGATACTTCAGTGCTTTAGCAGCGCTGGGATGCCTCCGGGTAACCACGCGCTATATAAATGAGTATTCATTCATTTACCTCACACATTTATAAACATACTCCCTCACAGTACTTGACTTGAAATGATTGGTGATTGACATTTTTGATCTCTTTGTGAAACCTTTGGGTGATTAGCATCCTTTCTCAGCTTTGCATATGAAGAAATCCCCAACAAGTGGGTACCGGGAGCAATTAGCCCATGGCCACTAATAGAAGAGGACCATTCAAGGTGCTGCAGAAGTTTATGTTCAACATCCCCCACTGGACCAAACTCCGATCTGTAGACATGATCGGGGCTGGGCTTCTGCCAGCCAGTTACTTGGTAGATCTTTCATTGTTATCTTTCTATCTTCACCAGGAGAGCCATTCCAGGTAACCGCACAGTTTCTGTATCATAGAATGTTTGGCCATGTCTTTATGCCTACCAAATGCATGCTGGACAAATGGAAATTTCAGTGCGCTCTTTATCGCTAAACAGTAGCATGTCATAACTTTTCTTCCACTAATATGTACAGTTGAAGTCTGATATTTGTGAACATCGGCATTGTCGGTTCTTCAGCAGTTCACCTGCATGAGGTTTCTTCATGGATTGCCACGATGATGTGCCTGGATGGAAACTTTCAAACAGTCATTCTCTAAGGTGGCTTAAACTATTATGATTTCAGATGCCAGTAACTAAGCCAGAATGCAGAAATGGGAAAACTAAAAGAATGTGAGTAGATTTTTATAGATAATGCCTCCCTGAAGAGATGAAGTTGGAATATTTTGTTATTCTGAGTGGATGTCTGGTCAGTCTCAAACTGGCACCCATATAATTGCAGGATCAATTTTCTGATTTGAGTGAGGAGGCAATAGAAGCAATGGGGAAGCCTGCTTGCCAAAACTGTTGTGCCCTGTGAGGAAGAGGAAATTGTTTAAGGGAGCAAAGTCCAAAGGGAAATCCTGTTGAGTGGATTCCCTTAGCGAAGTGTGAGCAGACGGCTGCTGCATTGCCCATGTGTAGGGAAAGCCGGCGACCCTCAAATGCCAGAGTGAAGCAAGCAGTGATAGTCGCTGTGCCAGACGGGTCATCTCTCTTGTGCAGTGAGGGACCTGTGACCTCAGGAGGGACCACCATGAAGAGACTGCCGTACTGGGAAGGCTATCGGCCATGTGCAATGTAAAGCTTGCAACCCCATATGCCATGAGGCACGCATTGAAGAGAGCGCCATGCTGAGCAGGCCGTAGTCTGTGGGAGGTGGTGAGCTGGAGGGTCTGGATGGCAGAAGTGGCCACCATGAGGAAATCTGCTGTGCCTATCGGGTCGGAGCTTGTGTGCAGTAGAAAGAGGGTGACCCTGTATGTCATAGGAGAACAACAGGACCAAGCAAGAAGTGTGCCCTGATTTGGATTGTCACTGAAAGAGAGAGGCCATGATGGGGGCCACTACGGACCTGCATCATAACGGAGGACCAGCATCAGGACCTTTGCACTACTCCCCCTCCCACCCCCCCACTCGCCATGGCAAGGACAATAAAAAACCTACCCAGCTTGGAGGAGCCACGAACATTCTCCAGTTGTTGCGTTGCATGACCGGGTGTGAGGACCTTGAGGACTGCCAAGAGCATGCCCACCTCGGCCACATGAAGATAACTTACCAGAGAGAGCTGCTGCAGCACAAGCACCAACTCTGACTTCTAGCGGGGCTTAACCTGAATGTGGCCTATAGTGAATGGGGAATAACTACTATCTGTAGAACGAGGAGGGAGTGGGACTGGGTAACCAATTAAAGAAACGCTAGAGCCCTGACCTCGGGAGACTGTGGAAGTTGTTTGTGAATGTTGTATTTCCCTTTGTGGTACTAGCTGTAAAATCAATACTTTTTTTCATGAAAGTAAGCAAATGACTGGACAATCATTTACTGTTGCGTGTATTTTGAGTTATGAACCTGCGTTCATTCCCTGTATCTACCTTCTTCCGCGCCCCTTCTCCCCCGAGAAGCCTGGGACTGCTTGAACAGCACAACCACTGAGAGTCAAGTGCTGAAGGGGTACTTGGCCCAGTTGCTTAGGATCCATAATAGGTCAAGCCTTGGGACCTCAGGAGTCATAGGTCGCAACCCCCACAATTGAGCCCAGTAACCCATGCTTGCCTTCTGAACGGGGTTCTGACAACGTCACTTCGACACTGTATCACCCGCATTGTCACTTTATTGATAGTGATCACATGTTGTAACATTGTTGAGATGAAAATATGTCGACAAGCTAGTGTCAAATGGGTGAAGCCAATGTTTTTAGAATTCACTAACCAACGTCCACTCCGCTTCCAGACTAGGCATTAAAGTAGACTCTATAGGTTACCATGACAACAATATGTCTGTCATCTCAGGAGCAATACTGTGCTTTGGCTGGGCTGCAATTTAAATGAACAGCAGTGGCACCTGGAATTAAAAGTTCCATTCCTACGAAGAAAAGGCCTATTCTTTTTATATATTTACTACTCACTCCTAAAGGGTGCCATGTAGACCCGCAGGGCATGGTGCAACATATGGAAATAAGTATCAGACGTAATGGTGCTAGTGTGCTCTCAAAGTGAAAGAAACATCCAAATCTATTTCACTACATCAGTATTGCGACAGGTTTCCCTGAATATGCCTGGATAGGAAAATCTTCATTTTCCATCTCTGACTGGAGAAATGCTAGAAAAATGCTTCTAAGTTAATTTCTACTTACATTTAAAATTTTTGATTTGATGGTAATATCAGATTCTTGATAATTTGGGTGGACAAGCAACTATAAACATGTACTTTCGGCTTAGCACAATTATTTTCACTCATCACACCTCCAGAGCTAGATTACGCTTTCTTTCCTGGGAGAATGAATAATACTGAACAGCTGGTAGAACAAAGGACAGTCTTGGCACTAACTCTTTCATTTACACGTGCCATAAAGGGCTTCCTCTATTCGAGCTGGGCTCGTCATGGCGTAGCCTCCTCGCACGCTGATGACTAGCCCAGCTCGTCACGTAAAGTGCGTTTTCGCAAATGCCAGCGTGCGAGCGGAATTCCGCTAGCGCGCATGGTGTTAAAGGGCCCTAAGCAACGGCCTAGCTCCAGTCACAGTAAGCGGCAGATGGGAGGGGAGTTCTTCTAAACAGGAAACTGACCAAGGAGCTCAAGAAAGGTCTTCCTGGTGGCTGAAGGGTTCTGCCATATTGAAACAGGGGCACCTGGGTAATTTAAGCCAATTACAATGTGCTGCAGCAGGAAGCAGGGGACTGCAAAAATATATTTAGGGTTGGGTGGCAAGATTTCTCCACTCTGCTGTTTCATGTCCGTTGTCTGCATGTCCCACACAGGTACTTCAGATATTGCACTTGTTTGCCCTATATCGGTATTTACATGTCCTAGACAGGCACTTCATACAATTGCACTTGTTTAACTTTTCTCCTGTGGATGAGAGTACTTTACATCTGCTCTGCTGGCAATCTGTGAACACTATCCAGTGCCAAACAGGGAAGCCCTCAGGCCTCATTCTTTGCCCTTTTCCATAAATGCAGCAGAATTTGGGACTTTACTCGCTGACACAATTCAGGAAGGACCTCAAGGCTCTTCGTATGAATTCAGCACTTAGTCTGATCGGCTGCCTCCCCCGCCCACACAGCGCCTTGAGACCCTCACGGGTGAGTAGGCACGCTTTACAAACCCTGATTGATTGCTTTCACTCAGCAACTAGCACCCCTGCCAAGCAGGCCCGGTTCTAGAGGGTGGGCCAGGCCCACCCAAACATGAGCCTGGCCCACCCAAACATGAGCCTGGCCCACCCAAACATGGGCCTGGCCCACCCAAACATGAGCCTGGCCCACCCAAACATGAGCCTGGCCCACCCAAACATGAGCCTGGCCCACCCAAACATGAGCCTGGCCCACCCAAACATGAGCCTGGCCCACCCAAACATGAGCCTGGCCCACCCAAACATGAGCCAGGCCCACCCAAACATGGGCCTGGCCCACCCAAACAGGGGCCAGGCCCACCCAAAGTCTGAGGAGGAGGCCATGAGGGGGAGGGTCTACGGAGAGATGAAGGGCAATGTTGGAGGGTGGTCGTTAAGTTATCTACAGAGATAGAGGTCATTGGTGGGGCTCCAAAAAAGACTCTCACACCAGCACTAAAGCCGGCCTTGTCATGGCATTTCTGTTTTCATTTATTTAATTAACAGTCAGGTGATTAGGACAACTGTGGAGCATACTTTAAAGTGTTTGAAAATTTGAAAGTGATTTTACTAAATTTGTTTACTGGGAATAATGAAAGTAGAACTGAAAGGAGGCTGATATGGGGCTAGGGCCCAGAGTAACCTGTGAGATAAGGTGCAATGGAGAGGGTGGTAGAAAAGTGGATAATTAAGTCTGTAGGGGGGTGTGCTGCGGAATCAGGTGGAGGTAGTAAAGAAGAGGGTTTCTCCCTGAAGGCTCGCACAGAGGGAGCCCGCGTAGTGTCACATGCTTGATACTCCCACCTTAGAAACCTCCTCTTCCCATCAAAGGGACATTACATGGAAAAAAGCACTTTTTGAGAGTGATAACATTTAGAAAGAGACTTGGAAAAGAGTGTGTTTTACTGGGCCTTGTAAGACTAAGGAGAGATAAAGGAGGGCCCAGAAGCAGGCCTGGCCAATATATACAAGCGACAAATTGGGCCACCCGAATGCACCGTTGGCCCACCCAAATAAAGATTCCTGGAGCCGGGCCTGCTGCCAAGTGATAGCAATACCGGGCAAACAAATGCTGGGTTGTGACAAGTCGCTTCTCAGTTCCCGTCTTATTTGGCATCACAACACATTATACTCTGCCCAATATATTTGCAGCTCTTTACCTCAAAGACAGCCAGTCCAAAAGGATGGCTGAGGTCGTCCACCGAAGAGATGAGAAGTTTTCTATTGCTGCCGTTGCAGTCGATGCTGGACAGTGTGTGCAGCTTGGAGTCCACCCAGTACAGACGCTGGTTTAGCAAATCTGAAAAAGTACAAAAGATTAATTAATTAATCTTTACAGCAATCAACTTTCACAGCAGGGCAAATGAACCCTTCGGTGTATGCGAAGCTAGATTGAGTGGTGCTAAATTAACATGTTTTACAGCAAATTGAAAGTGGTATGGGGTCATCACTAGTAAGATAATGAGTCAACAGCCTCCAGAGAATGTTTCAACAGCAGCCAGAAGTCAGGACAAAGTGGAGAATAATATTAGATTCCAACCATCATACATTAACTCAAGTAGAAAATATGGACCAGACCTCTTGACTGCGATCCACACTTCCACGGGGAATATTGAGAACAAGTGTAGTGGGCAGTGTCAAATGTAGAATAAAGAGACCCACCATCCCTCCCAGAATCTGCCACAGTTTATAATATATTGACATTGTTATTTAACCTAGCATGCAGACGCCTGACTTTAATAACAGAAATTAAAGCTACATTGTAAATATACATTTCTACTCAATTAAGACCATGTTGTGTGAACCAAAATTCCTTTAGTCAAGTTATGTATGTATATATTTGGTGGAATACTATACATATTTATTTTATTACGCGTGCACAGATCCTTGTATGCCTTCTTACATTCTTGCTTTCCTTCAATATTGTATACATATAGCCAGGTGACTTGGTAAAGCGCTCTCGTTTACTTATGATGCATTCTGTGAAGCACTCTAATACCCTGAAGCCATGTTTATGCCACATAACATCGCAAATAAATATAATGTATAAATCGATTTATGGATTACAATGAGATCATTGTTTTCAGCACATTAACTTTTCTTCGCTACTTTAGTGTGCGTTAGTAGGGGGAGGCTTACCAGCACTGCTACAGTACTGTCCGCGTTGAAATGGCTGAATGTTCCATTCACATTTTATTAGGTCTTGGTTTGAGAAAGCTTTTGCTCTCTGTTGGACATCAATTGGTTCGAATAATTACATGTACTTGAGTGGCTTTAGGTCAGCCCCTTGCTCGTGGTTGGATACCTTTGCTGTCTGTTTCGGGTGTCTGCTCTTGATTTGATGGCTGTCCTCCCTACTCGTGTTTGTCTCACTCAGGAACATTCAGTCTCACCGAATCCCAGCTGGATGGGTTGTATCCTTCCAGCACTAACCTGAGAGAACTCATTTTTCTTTTCCTTTCAGCACGCTGTGAGAGTGCAAATGCTTCTTTTTTTCTCCACATCCCTATCCCCCACTCTTTATTTTTGCTTTTTATCTCTCACCTCCAAAGTGATTCCCTGGTCAGGTATTTAACTGGATTCCCCACATACCATATTTCCCTCCGTGCTCCTTTTTTGCCCCCAGACCTTGCACCCCATTCCCGCTGCCCATTTAAACCTTTCATTTATTAAAACATTGTTTTAGAGGGGCCAGCAACTGCATAGTGTTGCTGGACTGCTAGCTTCCTTAACCCCGCTCCTGCACACTTTCCTTGTTTACTTTTACTTTAGCGTTCTAAAATTACTGTCAGCATATTGGAATGGCAAACTAAAACTGATAACATCGCTGCAGTGCATTGAGAGGCATGTGCACACATTGATGGCCATCTTGGAATAGGCTTTCTTTAATACAAACCCCCTTCCAAGATGGCGGCCATGTGTCTGTATGCTTACACATAGTCGTGATACATGTGTGTATGTGTAAAATTGTACACTTGTGGCCCTTTAGGTATTAGCTATTGCCAATGTAAAGAAGGACTGGTAAGACTGCTGAGAACTATTCGCTTTGCAAACGCTTGCTTGGATTTATGTTCCATGAACATTCTGCAACTTTTGGGGCTCCCGCTTTTGTTACAGGGGGCTGATATTGAACCCCGGCGGGCACAAAACAGGCCCCCACCCCTCCGTTCCCACCAGGGAAATGCCTGGTGCCCGCTATGGCCAGTCCAGCGCTGCTGCAGTCCCATTAAAATAAACAGCTCATAAAAACTCTTCCAACATTTTCAATTCAGACAATTATTACACGCATGCGCACACACAAAGATACGCACACGCGTTCCAAGACAGACATGTACACCCACCCAAAAAATGGAAATGTCCCGCTGCTTTTATTCGGTCTGAGCAATTAAAGAAAGTAGAGCGGAGGCCGAACAACACTACTGTTAGCAATTGGATTACATTTGTTTGCGTGAAACTGTTACAATATTTTCTTTTTATATCCAACACACCAAATTTGCAACAAGATACATATAAAACAAGTGAATACAAGATGATGCCTGGAGCGCAGATAGCTTCAGTTATTATGTAAGCAGGAAGAAGGCACTAAGACAGCAACGGTTTAAAGCACAAAGGTGCAGTGTCAGGACACGTAAGATCAAAAGGCCCTTGAAATACAACTATAATGACGTCATGTTGTGCCACGGTCACTTTTAAACCTTCATATTGGATACATCACCCTATGTGTTGGATGGTGGGCTAAGGATACAGACCAAATGACCTGGTTCACACTGAGAAATCTTATGCTGTGACGACTTTCAATGGAAGGTTCCACTTTCATGATGTGACAGTGTGTGTGATAAAGTGCGGAGAAGTGTGGCTCACTGGTTAGAGCGGCAGACTCTGAAGCAGAGATCGGGCCCGGGACCAGGGTTCAAGTCCTGACGCGGCAGGGTCTTGGGCTCAATTTCCGTGGACTCGATAATTCTCGCCTCGGCGCCTACTCTAATCATGGGTCCCACGCTGCAACTCTGGGCAATAGCTTGCTTAATCTCCACAACGGCCCCTACAACACTGGGATGCCTGGCTTCACCTTGGGGGTGCCCAGGAGGGGTATCCAACATGGAGAGCCAGGATGGGTTCCACAGGGTTATACAGCGCCGGGACGCCCAGTTGGGGCAGCTGTGCGCTTTACAAAATACACTACATTTACATTTACATAAGATATAGCAAGTAGAAGGCAATTTGAAAGTGCAAGGAAGGTAATTCCCAACTTATTAAAATTGCTTAATTTGTGCCAGTGGTTGAAGGTGAAGCCCACTGGCACTCATTTTTGGGGACCAGCCCTCTTTTTCCCCCATCACCCAGGGCAAGAGAGAAAACACTAAGAGGGGAAAGAAGAAGGAAGAGAACCCCCTTTCAAGAATGAGAGACAGAGGCAGGGATAGTCTGGAGATGGATTAAAGAGGCGTGGTCTGGAATCACGTGTACACAGCCTTGGCCTTCACTACCTGCATCCAGCTGCAGGCTTCTGGACCAAGCTTTGGACCCCAGCATTTATTCTTTTACAAAGTAAGCACTGCTAGATTCTTAGCAAGAAGTGGCACCACACTCAAAAAGCCCTGCAAGTTCTCTTATCAAAGCAAAAGTTGGTAGAGGCGAAGAAAGTGCTGACTGCAGGACAGCACAGAGCAGTGCCACTGATCAAATCAAAGCTCTTTTATACAAGATGTCTGCAGACGGGGCTCATGTTCAATCTCAAAACTAATAATATTGATTGGCAGCGAAGCTCAATGTAATTATTAAGGTACAGAGTAAATGTTTAATGTTTTAAAACGAATTATCCTACAAGGATATAACAATATAGGGAGAAAATACTTCCAACGCACAAGGGACTAAAAATTGTTTGGACAGGTTTGAGATTTTTTTTCTCTATTTTCTTGAACTATTTTCTCGAGCTAAAGGTAATTTCACTTGGGGTGGCAGACAGCCCATCTAGAAACAAGAGTTCGCTTTTACATTTTATACATATATTTTATATGCGAAAGTAAAATCTTAGCATAGAGAGGCATGTCGTTTGTTTTGATAATGTCAGACAACTTGGTGCAACCTTCTCAAAAGCAGAAATAGGCAAGTGGAAACAAAATGTGCAAATATTGGGGCCTGGGTTGAGCATTTATGAGAAGGTGACGGCTTAGGACTACAGCACTTCTTCACATACTCAAATGCCTATGGAACTGGCCCAATGTCGTTTTTAGAATAGGGATGGGTAAGGATTTTTCACACCACAACTAATGTTCTCATCTTATATTTATAAAATATTTGTTCAATTCGGTTTAGCTTAATATGTTTTGCCTCAGGAGGAAATTGCAGCTGCCAAGTCACAGTCTACTGGATTCATTCACAGTGCGTGGTCTGTATTAACAGATCGCTAACAAAATTCAGAATCTTTCATGAGGAAGGTCGCAAATTGGGACTCCCTACGATTGGTGGACATCACAGGTATGTTGGCCTGCTGGGGTCTGAAGACCACTACGCCTGTGATAGATGATGTATATATATATATATATCATATATATATTTCTTCAAACACAGCTCGTTTTCTTTATAAGAAACAGCTATGTTTAGAAAAAAAAGTGTTAAACTTTCAAAGTTGGTTTGCGAATAGAAAGTGGTCCCCTGGACTACTGCTTACTACCCAACACACTTTTTGAGGTCGAGCTTAGGCAGCGCGCATGCGATGTCTGCAAGACCTGTTGTTATCTCCTCTATCGGCTTTTGGCATGCCCATGAATTGCCATTTGTTGGTTATGGTGCTATTTAGAATTACGGGGTTTGTATTGGTGCATTGGGTCTGATTCTCCCGCCTTTGTGTACTTGGGTCACGCACAGGCGATTTCACTCATTGTTTGCTTGCGTTGGCCATCACAAAACGTCCACGGTTCCTCCTGGTCATCCTGACCTGTCTTTTTATCTTTTAAGCTATCAACATCGTTTTAGGCTTTCAGGCCATTTCACGTAGCAATGCTCTGTTCGGCACCTGTAAATTAGCAATTTCTGTCTGGTAGCTGTTGAGCTATGCCAATAACCCTAACTCAAAAAAAAGCATCTCTCATACTTGTTTTAATATATTCACAAAGGGAGAAGGTTACAAGGCACCCCTTCTCTTTTGTGAATCAATTAACAGTCTATGTTGGTAACTGTAAAATGTCAATGTTCTGCAAATTATTTTGCTTGCAAAAAGACGCCCCTTCAAATTAGCGACTCCTCTGGGGATGTTTCAAGGGTGAACTGTTGGGGCAAAGTAGGGCTGGTGACAGTCTATCATATAAACAAACATCCACTGAAAAAAATACTTGTTCAAGGAGACAAACAATTGTACAAAAACATAAGCTTCCCCTTAAGAATATCAGACGAAGTGACATTATGATTACCACTTGCACTGCCACTGGCTACGATGGGATTCTAACCACGACTCGCCCCTATCTTCCTCCAACGCACTGCCCATGACCTCACACATGATGTCAGAGATAATATCACAAATTATGTCATCAATTACATCATGGGTGACATTAAGTAGAAGCTCCCTATTTACACATTATTGTTGACATCGCTAAGGACAGAAATATAAAGGAACGTCTTACACCAAAAGAGAACTTTGAAACAAAACACTGCATTTTCAGGCATATTAACTTCAATTTAACGAAACTCTGGACTAAAAGCGAGAGGTCAATAATGTTGTACTGAATAGACCAAGGATGCCTAATCTAGTTTTTAACTTGCAGAAGGATTGGGGGAAAGTGATGCAGATATAAAACCCTACTTTGATCTGTGTGAATAGGACCTTAGTATAATACGGGATCAGCACAGGGCTAGCTGGAGGCCGGGATCTTGGGAGAAACCAATGGACATTGGTATGTGTACAGGGCCTGGCCCGGCCATGCACTCAGCTCCACTGCGAACTGCCTATGAGTTCTATCCGGAAGAGGCCATAACCTAAGCCAAAGGCCAGGCCCTACATCCAACCCCACTGTGCACTGTCAGTTATGTCCTACAGGGGCTTTGCAAAGGCCCTGTGTTCAACTCCTGAAGGCCTTAGGATGGTTGTTTCTGCAAAGGGTTTGGCACAGTTTGTGGATTTAGGCGAGGAGTTATGTGCGATTTATGTCGCCGATGTCAATGGTTAGGTGATATGTTAAGCCTCCAATGACGTTATTGATGACTTTATTTGTGATTTCATCTTTGATATTAGGAGTGAGTTCATAAGCAGTACCTTATCAGTAGCGGGTGAAGATTGTAACGCTAATGTACCTTTAAATTACGTTTTAAATAAGAATATACATATAAATATAGATCAGTGCAGTACTGTGGCTGGTGTACATGGACTTGTTCTATGGTTGTACCCCAACAGCCGCAGCGGTGCATGAAAATATATACACACAGGTGACTCTGGTGTAGCACGCCTCAAGCAAGGATTGCTCCGGCTTCTCTTTTCATAGGTTGGTTTTGACAAGTTCTGTTGTACTATATCAAACTTGGTCAAAACAGGATCGCAAGCTGAAGCAGCGGAAGCCACTCCTTTAAAAACAACAAAAACTGGAAGGCCCTCTTCGGCTGTGTTCATACCAGCCAACTTGATTCATATATGAGAGTTCCCCTAACTGTGTCTAAGTGGTGGTGGTGATTACTCCACTTCGTCCCTTATTGAAAATTCAATTTCATCAAAGTGCTTCAAGACTCGAGTCAGCTCGTGAAGTCTCTCGATTTGATTACAAGGCTTAAAAATTCTGCCGTATTCTCAGGTAACCCACTTTCTCCAAGCATTGAACTGTCGTTTTGCCTTTTCCTTGGAAGTTTTGGAGCAGTACTTTATACATTTTATATGATCGTGTGTAGAATTTGTATTAAAGAAACTGCATATTTGAAGTTTTTACAAATGTAGCATTGCTCTAAGGGGGTGGAGTCTGGGAGGCCCTAGAATATCAAGACTCACTCTAGAGAGGCCTCTGTGCTTAGGAAGAGGGTAGGAGTACAACTGAAACACACATTGCTGTTCCTGGCCTCTGTTCCCACTACGGGGCACAGACACAACAAGGGGCCCTCTTTCTCTTGACCCATGTGAGGATACAGGTCCAAAACCTTTATTTGGCACTCAGGACACTAAGTAGCCTCAGCACCACTTACTCTGCTCTGGCTGCAAGTGAAGCAAAGGACTTCCATGTCTGAACTGTTCCCTGCAGCCTTCTCGCCACTGGCTTCCACCTGAAAAACCTCCCATCAAAGGCAAATCTCACCAGCTCACTGTGTCAAGTGTCCCTCAATTGTTAAACTTGGTCGAGCTCACAGATGACCTCTTATTATAGGCCCTGCCAGGCTATTGGGTGCCTTGGGCAAACTATGACGTGGGCTCTCAATGTCCCGAAATGGTCCTCTTGTTGGAAATCTGAATCCTAAGTGAAACATATTGTAAAACTGCATGAACATGGCCACATTCAAAACAAATTGCCAAACCCAATACCCTGAAGCGGTGCTTATACGATAAACATAGGTCCGTATGCTTACCATGCCTCCCAATGCACAGTGGTCAGTGTTGTCCATCTGTGAGGTGAATCGTGAGATCTAAGTTTCTTATATGCATTCCTACATTACTATAATAATTCTGAATTCTAGTTTCTGAGTCGTGTTTCACTCTTGTGGAGCACTAAAGATGGTTGGGGGCACTTTTTTTCGGCAGCAAAACAGTTCAAAGGCCACGGTCTCCTCAGCTGTTCATTGAACAACTTACGGTGACATTCCTCAGTGACTTCCAACAGCTCAGCACAGACCCGCCCAGTCAGTCTCCTGGCTGTGCACCTAAAGGCAAAAAAATCCATGGAAATCCTCAGCACTGTCTATAAGAATGTATATATACCGTTCCACAAAAGCCACACACTTCTTTATGGACCTGAAGTGGGGCAAGTGACGTAAAAAAAGTAAAAAAGCTCAGACTTGGCTATTTAGAATAAAGTGGACATTGCGCAGAATGCCCGAAAGGGGCAAATTGATGTATTATTGTGGGATTTAGTATTTTGACTCATGCTAACTGTTGGATCTAAGTCACAGACCCTTCCTTTTCAGCATTGCCGTTCATTTCAGACTTCATGGGCCAGCCTTTCGGGGGAACGTAAATACAAAGTTGCTCAAATAATTAAAAAGAGCAGTTTCCACGGACAGGGGGACAAGGTTCGAGTTAATCTGTTCTGTTCCCATGAAGCAGCTATAGTGGCACTGAAACATGTCCTGAAGGAAGAAGGGTCAAAAGACCCCAATGACCTACAGTAGACTTTGGGTTTTGCCAGGTTTATGTGGCTGGGGTTGACCACAGCTTTTTAACAGGAGGTCACCTGTCCTTACTGACCTATAATATATACAGCATAGTAGTGGGTTGGTTGCAGCCCGCCGGTTGGATGCGTCCCACTCTGGTATTCATAGTCCGAGTGTCGCGCTCTAGGGCCGCAGCGCTGCTCGTCTCTTCCCCCTTTATTTTCTCCTAAATCTTCCCACACATTAATGGCTGACTTTGAATCATCCTTTGAAATTTGCAGGCCATGTTTGACTGACAGTCTGGATAAGGTATGATTGTCTTGACAGAACACATAATGCAGCATTAATCATCACCATGGCAATCATCTTAATGCTTTAGAAAAGGATTACATTCTCCTGGGGACACAGAGTGCTAAACTGGGTTATGAATCATTCTCTCTGCGAGTGTCTTAGCAAATGCACCTGTAACATCTATCACACACCCTTCAGTGTCAATGGACAACGGAGAACTGACAGGAGGAGATGTGATTCAGGGGCTAAGCGGCTGCCTTTGGCAAATAGCGGCCCGGGTCCTAATCCTTAGCCTATCCTTTTGTGACTCTTGGCAAATCACTCCATACTGTTCAAACTACTACTCACATCCCATCAACCGTATACTCCAAATGTGAATTGTGATGTGAATCAGAGTGCTGGTTGCCAGCCGCATTACGGGCTAAATCAAGTCTACGAAACAATAGCACGCTTCATTTCTCAGTGACTAAGAATATAATAATGTACTTGTGAAGGTGTGATGTAAAAACACAACTAAATTATATAGTAACCATAGTGTACAATGCACTGTCTTTTAATGTCCCAGGAAATTGTGCCTTGATGCCCCTTGGGGCTAAGTTTTGCACGGTATAAAAACGCCATTCATTCATTCATTCATTCATTCATTCATTCATTCAGGTAGGTATATATTCCCATTGCCTGCCCTCAGGGTCTCAGCATGCACCCCCACTATGCTCTATTTCCAGCTACCCATGTTTGAGATGCTTTTCCTGCAATGATGCTCTCTGGATAGGGCTATGCTGCTTCTTGGCGCTTGGTCCGAGCCATCTCAACTACCAATAAACATGAAAGGGATTTTGCAAATCTCTCCAGTAAGAATTATCTTCCTACCATCTTGTCGGTGGTGTGTAAAAGGAAATGCGGAAAGGAAGCTACCCAATTCTATGACGTCCGTTCAAACCACCTGTATAGCTTCGTATAGGAGGATCTTGGGCTCATACAAATATACAACACCCATTGGCTGAAGAAGATTCAGACTTACAAGACCTACAAACCTCTCGCAACAGCAGCAGGATCCCCCGCTGAAAGTGCATAGAGATAGCTACCAGCTGCACGTAGTGCTGTACAAATCCCAACATTAAACCCATGTTTGTATTGAAATAGGAGAATCACCAAACACTTAATGTTAGTTAATAACCACAAAAATAATGTGATGAAATATTTTCCTAGTTTGTTCACACATTATTGCTCGCTTTTGCAATCACACAATATTGGACAAACACCACAAATGAGGCTGTAGGCCCCAAAGGGTTAGGGCAAGTACATGTCAACTTTCCAAAAGTGGCATTTTCAAAACAGTGACTTAAAACCCAACTTTACCATTGAAGAGGGATTTAAATTACAATTCTGTAGACACCAAATGGTCTTTTGGAAGACAAGACTAGAGTCGCCCTAAAGAGGACAATGTTAGGAATATTCATAAGGAAGTCAAGGTGAAGAAGGCACATAAAGAAGACAAGATCTGGAATAAGCATAAAGAAGTCGAGAGTGGGAATACCCATACAAAGGACAAGGTTAAGAATATTCATAGCAAGACAACGTTAGGCATACCCACAATGAAAAGAGACGCAAGAGTATCCATAGCGAAGCCAGTTAAAGAAAACCAATACAAGACCAAATATGGAATGTTTGAAGTCATTGAAATTGTGCAAGGTCATAATGTTATCTAATGTAGACTTCCTTGGATAATCTAGGAACAGCTTTTAGGTGCCCCTCAGGTATTCTTCATCACATCGTCCTGTAACACTCAATGTAAACATACACTCCTTGTTCATGTTTCTTTTAGTATCTACTGTGACTCTTCTGTTCCTACACTCTATAGTGTGAAAATTGTTCCCCATTAATGGAACTGATGTTTCTTTTCTTGCAATCCCTTTTCTCCTGAGTCTCTTCACTTTTTGTGTATGAGGCTGGAGCTGTCACAGGAGCGGAGGTTGGAGTATCTGTAGTAAGTAACTAAAGGGATCTGTTTAGGTTCACCGGAAATTACAGCTGGGGAGCTTCGTCTGTATATTGTGTTGCCTATGCCTGAAATGTATTCTCTTCTATGGCATGCTAAAGTTATTAATATAGCCTTATAGCCCGCCGTAGCAGGCTATACCGGCTATTAAAGGCCCGCTGAATCGTTAAAGGCCGAAGGCGAGGGACTTTAACAAGACAGCGGGACTTTAATAGCCGGTATAACCCTGCTACGAAGGGCTATAAGCCTATTAGAACATTCTGCCACTAGAGGGCAGAATGTTCTAACAAATTAAACAAAGGGTTCTCGAAGCTCGAGGGGATATAAATCCACTTGAGCTTCGAGAAGCCTTTGTAGAACATTGGAATGTTGTTCTGCGGGCCTTTACCGGCCCGTAGAAGCAGGGAGCACTCCATTGTCTGCAATGGAGCTCCCAACATTCCAATGTTCTAATACGTTTTAAACTCACTGTCGAATTCTTGTCACTTTCTTATAGTTTGATAAGTGTAAAACTGTGTAATGCCACTTGTTAACATGTGGGATGTCATCCTGTGACATCCTCAGTATATCTTATGTATTGTACTGGTATGGTGATTCCAATATCATTTGATACAATACAGTAAATTCAGGAATCCAAATGTCATATTGCACTTTCGACTACCCTTGAATCTGATGAAATTCGCACCATTGGCAGCAACCTTCCGGCTTCATACCTGTGAACCCAGACATGTGTATTTATTAATTTAAAAGGGTATATTAAATGCAACTGATGCACAGTGCATCATGAAAGGGTACCCATATATCAAGTAACAAAATATATTTTGGATTCTATTCTGATTTTTTATACCGTTCAAATGAATATTTTTTTCAGAAATAATATATTTTATATAATGCATTGCTTGAGTGAGTAAATGTTTGAATAGCCTTTCATTTTGATTTGATTTCGGTTTCACAGCATCATCCTCTGATGAAGGAGCCTTCTGGCTCTGAAACGCGTAAGGACTTTTCTGTGGACTGAAACACCGTTTCTGTTAAATAAGGGCTTTTTGAAAGCACTCGGCTTGCGAAGGGTGTCCTCGCTTCAGGGCAATTTTGGATATATATATATATATATATATATATATATATATATATATATATATATAGTCCAGGTCCCGTAAAGGTGAAGCGGAACCGAAAGGTCAGGACCTCAGAAGCCTCACGCCCAGCAAACAACCATAGCCTCGCAGAAATCAGAAATCCTGCAATGGATGACAGGGAAGACGTTTATTTGAATAAAGGTGACGCGTTTCACTCTACACAAGAGCTTGTTCACACAACACGCCAGGAACACACAAAGCATATATATAATTAACATAAACAAAGGACAATTGAAAACAACCAATAGTACACGCCTTCACTGAACAATGGACATAATAGAAAGACTCATAAAATGAAAAGAGTTAAAAATAATAAAAATGAAAATACAATGGACCAAAATTAGCAAATAGTGAGGTTCCATGATCACAGGCAAATAAGTACAATACTGAGGAAGAAAAATCAAAATATTCCGCACATGGACACGAAAATAAAGTATGTACATTGAGTATAGCCACAAGTTAAAATGTAAGTGGAGGTCTGAAAATTTTTTCAAACGTAATAATGGCATAGTGCCAAAATGGACCACAAAAAGCAATGCTGATCAAGAGATCATGAAAAGAACATGATGACATAGTGCCAAATTGCATCGCGAAAAACATAGCTATTTACTGCAAATTGTAATTGCCCTGTGCAAAGGAATAATGATGAAATATCCTAGATTATGGGATAAAAAAAGTGAACAGTCATGTGGAGCAAACCTCATCACTCTATATATAAGTAGTCCATATCAATGAGAGAAAACACATTTTATCTGAAAGGGCAAAACATGCAATCTGATCAGAGAAAGCAAGAAAAAATAGAAGTAAATGAAAAGAGAAAAAAGAGTATACAAAGAGTATGAGAAAGCCACAGCTGAGAAAAATACAGATGACAGAAAAAGGAATAATCCAATGCAAGAGAACCTGCAAACTGGTGTCACACCATTCAATATATACACAATTGATACCATAGAAATAAAGTAAACACCAGACCGAAATATATACATATAAAGGCTAACCAGACGGCCAACCACTCAGTGAAAATCTAGATCGCATCAGAAAAAGTTACGGAAAACAAAGTCATGATGAGATGAAAACAGTTCATAAGAAATTACTCAGATCTTGGGTGAGGTTAAGTCCATTTGGGGCCTTAGTATCTAGGGCAAGAATCAGGTGCGATTCTTTCTGCAGAAGAAGCTTCATTCGGTCACCCCCCCGGCCGGGTTGGGGTACCGAGCATAGAACTGTGTATTCGAGATCCTTCAATTTCTTGTCGTGTACTGCACGGAAATGTCTAGCGACAGGATGACTATTGTCGCTGTTAACAATTGCACGGATGTGCTGCAAAATCCGTTGGAATATGCAAATACAACAGGTGATGGACCGAATGTGGATCAATGTCACACACTCACCCCAGTCCAAAGATCTGGGCCCAAATCTATCGTTTTTTTGCACTCCACACCACCCTGGGTTAGACAATGGCGATATGCAAATCAGCTCTGACCCTGTGCCCCCTGGGAACAGTCCAGTCCGAACTACAAAAGCCATGTCCTTCCCAGAACGGAATCAAGCATCCGAGGACCGGACCGGTTTCGAGGTAACACCTCTCATCAGCCCGGCTAGCTTGACTCCAGTGGTGTGGAGTGCCTGGGACCCACGTCTGGGCATCCCCAGCGCACTTACGGCGGAATATGCAAATACAACAGGTGATGGACCGAATGTGGATCAATGTCACACACTCACCCCAGTCCAAAGATCTGGGCTCAAATCCATCGTTTTTTTGCACTCCACACCACCCTGGGTTAGACAATGGCGATATGCAAATCAGCTCTGACCCTGTGCCCCCAGGGAACAGTCCAGTCCGAACTACAAAAGCCATGTCCTTCCCAGAACGGAATCAAGCATCCGAGGACCGGACCGGTTTCGAGGTAACACCTCTCATCAGCCCGGCTAGCTTGACTCCAGTGGTGTGGAGTGCCTGGGACCCACGTCTGGGCATCCCCAGCGCACTTACGGCGGAATATGCAAATACAACAGGTGATGGACCGAATGTGGATCAATGTCACACACTCACCCAAGTCCAAAGATCTGGGCCCAAATCCATCGTTTTTTTGCACTCCACACCACCCTGGGTTAGACAATGGCGATATGCAAATCAGCTCTGACCCTGTGCCCCCTGGGAACAGTCCAGTCCGAAGTTTAGTACTTCCGATGTACTCAAGATTACAGGTGCACCTTAGTTTGTACACGACATACTCAGATCTACATGTCAGGTATTCTCGAATGGGAATAGGTGTGGAACAGAATGCAGTAACATAGTGTGTGCTATTCTTGGCAAAGGTACAGGCTCGACAAGATGTACATCTGAAAAAGCCAGTTTTAGTCGTAAGGCTTATTTTGGGCGGGCCTTCAGGCATAGGTCTGTTAAGGGCATCTCTCGTAGTAGGAGCCCTTCTGAATGTGATGTTGGGAATGCTTGGGAGCAGAGGCCCAAGAATAACATCCGTTAGGATGATGGGCCATTCAGAAGAAATTATGCGCCTAATTTTGCGCTCCTGAGTGCTGTAGTTGGTAATCAGACGTACATTGCACTCGGTGGTGGAAATGTTAGGAGCCTTAGGTGTGAGTAATGTTTTCCGCTCAAATGTACAAGCTTTGTGGAGGGCTTTATTCAGAATAGAATCAGAGTAACCCCTGTGAATGAATCGCTGTTTAGACTCACTTAAACATTTGTCGAGAGAGTCCTTATCACTGCAAATTCTGCAAATACGAATGAACTCCCCGTAGGGGATGCTGCGGATTGAGTGGGCAGGATGGGAACTACGGGCATGCAAAATTGAATTGCCCGCAGTGGCCTTTCTATGCAGGCGGGTTTCAATTTGATTATTCTTGATGAAAATGCTCACATCCAAAAATTCTGCTGTATCAGTGGTGATGGTAGAGGTGAATTTGAGATTGAAAACATTAGCATTGAGTTCCTTAACAAATGCTTCCGCCTCTTCTGATGATCCTTTCCAGATAATACAGACATCATGTATAAAGCAACAGTAATGCGCAATATAGGGTAGCCAGCGGCGGTGCGCGGTCCTGAGCTCGTGTTCCTCCCACCAGCCCACATGTAAACAAGAGTAGCTGGGGGAGAAACACGAGCCCATCGCCACGCCACGCAGCTGCTGATATAGCTGACCCTGGAATCTGAAAAAATTGGTGTTAAGACAGATATTCAACATTTCCATCAACAGGGCATTGTGATCCCGGAAACTGATGTCTCTTTATATATACATACATATATATATATATATTTTTTGCAACCGGATACCTGTGTGCTTGTCTTTTTGGCTCAACGGAGCCGGAAGTGTTGGGATATATATATATGTATATATATCAGCCCACTCCATCCATTGGATGCTTTCACTTTAAGTGACTACATTTGCCCTAGCATATGTAAACTTACACCGAAAAAATAGTCCTCCAAGAATAGAATTTGTAAGACACAAACAATTCCCAATGACTGATAAACTCTACATATAATAGGGTTTCAGCCACTATTTCCACTTTCTCTAAACTACAATGCTGATTCATCACTATAAACCAGCTTTGGGATATTTATTAATCCCACAGAAAAGGATCACACGTCATTAGAGTAGCAAGAGTGTATATGTAGGTTTCTATGTTGAAGCCACACACCCCTCAGTTTTGTGATTTACCTTTCATTCACTTGTATCTGACTTGAGAGACACCTATAGTAACCACTTGTGAAATTGAAGCTTTTCAAAAGACTTTTTCACAGTATTGGAGTGCTGAACACCCCCTGCCTACCTTGTCTACTGATGCATAAGGATAACACTCCTCCTCCTCTTAGCTCAGTAGTATGTGCATACATAACACTCATAGAAAGATGAACAGCCAAAAAGAGTTATCCAAATGCACTTTTACTTACCAGTGAATAAAAATGCATATATTTAGTAGACTCGAGTCACTTACTGTGAGAGAAATCAAGAAATGTATTGAAATCTGTTATTTTGACTCATTAATATGAACCGACTTTGGTAAATAATTAAGCCTATGGAAAACAAGCACAAATTATAGAAATAGCAAAAGTGTGTATGCAAATGTAAACATTAAAGCCACACTCCCTCAGCTTGGTGCAAGTCTTTTGAAACAGTTGAATGTGACTCGAGTGGGATCTCCTACCAACAAGTGGAACTGCAACTTCATATAAGATTATAAATGCTTTTGCATTTAACTTGTGAGGGACACCTAGCAACAACTAGTGGGACATCATCTTCCTCAAAAATGTGATTGCTTTTGCATTTAACTCAAGAGGGAAACCTAGTAAGAGCTAGTGGAACTGCGGCTTCTTGAAAGAATTTTGCTTTTGACTTTCGAAGGACACCTAGTTATGACTTGTGCAACTGCAGCTCCCTGATAAAAATTCTATTCTATTGCAACTGACTCTATAGGGACACCTAGTAATGACTAGTGGTACTGGAGCTGCAGTGTAAGAATGTCAATGCTTTTGCAATTGACTTGCGAGGGACACCTAGTCATGACTACTGGACCTACAACTTCCTGATATAACGTCAATGCTTTTGCATTTGACTTCAGAGGGACATCTAGTCATGACTAGCGAAACTGCCGCTTCATTTAAGAATCTCAATGATTCTGCAACTGACTCGATAGGGACACCTAGTAATAACTAGTGGAACTGCAGCTTCATTAAATAATTTTAATGCTTCTGTATTTGACTCAGAACATCTAGTTACAATTTGTGGAATTGCAGCTTTATGTAAAAAATTCAAAGCTTTTGTATTTGGCTTGTGAGAGAGGCCTAGTAATCACTAATGGAAATGCAGTTTCATGTAAGAATGTATCTGCTTTTACTATCTGACTCCATAGGGACAAGTAACAACCATAAAGTGCAGCTCAAAAACGGCTTTTCAACAATATGATTGAAGGCACTTGACTTAATCGGTGACTGCTATTCCCTTTAAATACTAGGTTATGATCACAAGTGTTTCATAGTCCTCAAGACATTTATTGAAAGTTGCAATATTGTTTAATCAGCATATACCAGCATTGGCACATGTACCAATCCCATTGAAATCAAGCTCAAATTATTAAAGTAGCAAAAGTTGATATGTACATTTTTATGTTGTAGCCACACACCCTCATCTTTGTGAAAAACATTTGAAGCAGTTGCACCTAATTCAGAAAAGACATTGAGGAACGAGGCGAGTTATTGCAGCTTTGTGACAGGCTTGTTAAGCAGGTTCTTCTGACTTGAGGGGGGCATCAAGTAAAGTTTTGGAGGCTGCAGTCTTGTTAACTGCTTCCATGCTCGTGACGGAACCTCGGTTGAGCTGTGCTCATGACGGAGCAGTTCCGTCATGGCCCGCACGGCACGCCTGCGCGGCACTGATTTCGCGCCTGCGCGGCGCGTTCTATTGAGCGGGCGGGGCCATGACGGAACCGCTCCATCATGAGCAGAGCTCAACCGAGGCTCGTGACAGAGCGGTTCCGTCACGAGCATGTGAGCGCCTCTCGACCCCCCTACCGCTGCGGCGGAATTGTCGCCCCAGCGAAGGGGTTAAAGAGTTTATGCTGTTTCATCTGACTTGAGAAGGCTATTTAGTAATTACTTCAGGTACTGGGCTAGAAGGCCAAACCGATTGGCTTTACCAATGCTTGTTGATATCAAGTGACAGAAAATGAGGTGGGCCACGACAGATGGATGTGAAAAAAGTAATTTAGACTTCGTGGCTATTCTGGTAACAGGAGTCTTCGCTCATGGAGTACGGACTGTGACGGGGTAGGTGGAGGAGGAGGTAAATCTTGGGAGGAAAGGGTGTGGTCTACCGGCTAGATTGCCGACTTTTGTGCAGGAAACCAAGGTTCGAGCGGGGTTGCGTCCACATCCTGTGATTCTAGGTAAGCCACTTAATCTCCTCGTGCCTGAATGTATCCGTGTCAGGCCCGGACTTGCCGTTGCGGGCACTTGGCGGCACCCCCAACCCACAGGAGGGGGGTGGGGGTTGGGGGGGATGGCCGTACTTTGCCAGGGCCGGTTTTGGTTCCCAGTCGGGTCCTGGTCCTTCTGTAATAACTGGTTCATGTAAATCGCTCCAATACATTCGGGTCGAGTTCGCTCTATATAAATCTGCATTAAAAACAAAAAAAATCTGTGAAAAAAGAAGTCGTTTGGTGGCGGGGGCCAAATCGTTGCACTGGGCCCAGAGACTAAACAAACCACGTCTAAAATTAGTTCAGTTCACTAATAAGTTTTCCACTGACAGACTGTTTTTGATAGAATGCAAAACGAAGAAACATTAGCTTTCCTTTTGGAAAAAGAGTGCAAATCTCAGTATTCTATCAGAATCGTGGTATTCCCTTTACGAAAATCACTGTTTACTGAATCTGCCACCAAAACAAACACAGCGTGCTGTAAAGCATTGGATACCCAGTGCTAGACGGATTCATTCGCGGAATGCCCACACGAGGGCGCTCGCGTAAGATATATTGCCCAACCGGGAAGGGCAAGCATCCAGGGCGGCAGCAGAGAAAGCAGTTCACTTGTCTGACCATTGATTTTTCTAATGGGTCCTGAAATCGGACTGGTGCCAGGACACTAATACAGCAAGAAAAAAACGTTATTATCGAAGAGGCTGCAGTTTCAGCCAGAGACAAAACAAAGCTTGAGATAACAGAGTGTTGTGGTTATGAGGCAACAATAGAAACGGCAATCCAGGCGAGAGGGATGGCTCACCATTGTTCCACGCCGGCTCAGTTGTCTCAGATCCAGGACAGGGGGTGCACAGGAGGACACTGAAAGAAGCTGCTTCTGTTTAAGGTGGCACAGGATCTAATATTTCCAATTGTTTGCCTTGGGGACTTGGGTCCAAACTATGAAAAAGTTATGTCCTGGCTGTTTCTATACCAAGTTGAGACCATATGAAAATATTTGCATCAAGGCCGATGCTACATTAAGGGATCTGCAGGTAATTGCCTTAGGGTGCAAAATGGCGTCACATTGAAACAAACTGCGAGAAGTAAAGGAATTACCTGGGGAAAGACAGTCCGATTGGAAGAATACCATTTTGCTTGGACCTCAATGCTCGAGGCTGCAGGGGGTCTTTACCCCCCGTTAATCGCGGGCTGAGGTGCTGCCTGCACAGTGGAAGGCAGTCTGTGGCCTCCAAGCAGCCAGTCTGCCTTTCTCTAATGCGTTGCCCCAGAGCTGCAGTGTGCGCGCGGCAGCGCTGGGGGGCGCGCATTCATGGTGATGGAGGGCACTGATCCAGTTGTCACCCTGTGCACTCAGCTCAAGGAGCGCCATGGCGCAGGCCACGTCAGTGCCTCGGGAATTCTAGACAACAGTTGATACCATGGATGTCATTTAGGGGTCGCCAGGGGTCACTGCTGCGACCCCTGCCTTGCTCTTTGCTAACCCTAGCACTGCTTGCAACCCCTGGCCTCAGAGGTGGCAAATTCAGGGCCAGGATCACAGGGGCAGCTGGGGCTTCACTCTATTTTCTGTACATCTTTCGTCACTCTAATAGTGAATACATAAAATATACTATTCACTAATAGAGTTATAAAAACAATGAGCTGCAATATGCTCTTCCAAGGCAGCCGAGGTAAGTAAAATATGCTTTTAGATGTATGTTGTGTGCGTGTGATTGTTTATATATGTGAATTTATGTGTATGCCCAAGTATGTGTGTGTGTGAGTGAAAGTGGAGGCCTAAGGGCGTGTGATGTAACTTCCGATGCCCCTGGCATTTCGGTGAATAGGCGTCCATGCTGGATACTATGCAATCTTGAGCTTCTATCTGCCATATTGTGCAGTTTTTATTTTCCTTCCTTAACTCCAGGACTATCCTGAGGGAATATAAAGCCCTCCCTCCCCTTAGCCTTGTGGCGCGCAGGAGTGTTTCTGATTTGCCCCTCTTTTGCCCGTTAATGCTCACATGAGGCCCCTGGCAGATTTGGAGTGACAGGAAGTAAGCTTCTGTCCTGTGGTTTGCAGACTGGGCGACCCATGAGGGGGAGATTAGTTGACTGGAGACACAACATTAAATAATTTAAATAAAAAGGCGAGAAAAAAAACAGAATTCACAGGATTTACGGAAAGAGGGAAGGTGTGCTGGATGAAACTACTTTTAAAGACCGTGACACTGTTCAGGTAAGGGGGCTGCCCATCCTCACGTGGATATTGGCCGAGGGATGCTCTTAAACACTGTCCAGTGCTGGAAATGTATGGAGTGAATCTTCCTGCAAAGTGCTGCTTGAAGAGGGGCTCATTCTTACGCCCTGAGGGAGGTTATTCTTGTGGAAGTGGAGGATGCCACCTGACCTGAAGACTCGAAGTAGGACAGGTAAGATCAGCATTAGCAGTTTATGTATCACTTCTATCAGGAAGCCAGACTTCCTGCAAATTAAAAGCAACACAGATGTGGGACCGTAAACTGGAAGCAAAGCATGATGGGACTCATAGGGGCCAACTCAGTGGGTTTAGGATGGTTGCATGTCCAGTACAAAGATGGTGGGGCCTACGGGTGCTTCTTCTCTGGGGCAGGAAGTTACAGGGTAATTAGGTCTCCCACCCTGGAACTATAAATCAGTGGGCTGGGATGTGATTTATGAGAAAAAGAAATAAGGGAGCCAGCTCTGGGGAAGCTTTCAAACAAATCTGGTTTCTGTATTTTTGTTTCAAATACATGGTATTCCCACGACTTCATATCGATACTAGTGAATGGCCTTTATGTCGAAAAATACTCTCTTCCCTACTTCTCTCCGATGCTCCTGCCCTTTTTCTCGTAACAAATAATATTGTGCCATTTTCCTGTCTCATTTTTATGGTGCTCCATAGTTACATTTTGAAACAAATTATAAAAACGTCATTTTCAAGACAGATGTGAGTTGTCAGGGCTGCCATTGTAGGTTTTACTCAAGAATGAGGCTTTTCAGAGGTCCTCGCATCACATAGGGTCAGATTCCAGTCACTCTCCTGAGGAAGAAGAGGCAGCCAGGCTGGGAACAGATCATCGTCAGAGAAAGCCACACACCACATGTCAGCTTTTACACCAGCAAGGATGCTTTCGGAGTCCCTGCCTGGGCATTTGTGGCCGTTTCATTGCAATATGTCTCTCCTCTCACCCATTGGATAAGCTGAAGTTCTTGTAATGAACCCTCCAACTCCAGGTCTTCTTCCTGCCAGGCCTGCCCCAGCGATGGGACTGTCCATGGAACCCTTGGTTCCCAAGGATGCACAACCAACCCAGTCAAAGAGAGGGGAACAAACACAGGACGGTGCCCCTAAGTATTTATAAGGCCACAGAGCATGCCTACGTCACCCGAGTAGGGTGCATGGGTGTGCTGTGTGCTGCAATGTGGGGGGCCGAGACCACTATGCTATGCAAGGGTTGTTGGATTCATCCGCATCTCCAGGTCTATTGTAAAACATGGTTAGGATCACGACGTGTGCTTTCAAAGGGCATGTTTCCTTCCTTCACGTGTTACTGGTAGAGATGGCCGGACAGAACAGCGGCCTTTCACCTCACCGAGATGTGACCACAAGCAAGGGGGAGTCCATCGTTACACGGATCACTGCCTTTCCACCCACACACTGTGTGCTCCTGTGCCTACAATGCTCACTGTAGTGTCGGCACAGTAGAAAGTCCAAAAGGTGCTTTGCAAACCATTTCTGTCGGGATATCATGCCAACATTGTGTGCATTGCGGATAGGTGGAGCCGGATCCATGCGGATTAATCATAATTACATAGTGACTGCAATTTAAGTGGGAGGGCAGCAAATCCTCGGATTTGCAATACAGCGACCATTTAACTGTTTGAGTAGTAATTATTTGCGAGCATGGTATCTCAACCTTACAGCTGTTTCTGTAACTGCAACATTTGATATTACCATTGCAGGAGCACATTGTCACAATCACCGCATAACAATGAACAGAATATAAAGTTCACCGTCCAAGGCCTCGATTTATTACCATATTTGGCGACGTCATTGTTTATTGGAAAGAACAAAACAGGGTTCTGGCTATTAACCCAGTAAGGCTAAGCCGAATATAACAAAAGAACAATACAATGGCCAATACTGGACTTGGTTTTATGTATTCAGACCTTAACCTTTATGAATGAAACATACCGGTCCGTTTTTTACTTACGTCACTAGTTGAATTTTTATTTTTATCACTACTAGAACATTTTTAATTTTTGATCATATCAAGAAATATTTATTCATGTACAAACAATTACAGAACTATACATATCAAGACAAACAAATTTACATATATTTACATAAAATTCTACACATCCTACCTACAGCATTCATACTTCACTCATACAGCTATACACAAAAGAAAATATATTGTGGCCCTTTGTCAAAAAAAGACCAATCCTATATCCATATAAATGATATTATTTCTCTACATTAGCAGTTTTGTTTTGTCATAAATGTACTTTGAAGGCAAATCCTAATTTTAGAACAAAAACAAATCCACTGCTATTTCTGGTTGACAAAGAGTCCCAAAAATCGGACGAAAACTGGCCCTGGCAAAGAGCTCGGCGGCACTCCCCCCACCTCCCCAGGGGGGAGGGGTGGAGGGGGGGGGGGGTGTTGGGGCCAGCCGAGAACTTTGCCAGGGCCGGTTTTGGTTCCCAGTCCGGCCCGCTGCCCTGGGGGCAGGGCTTTTACGCGAAACACTGAACGACTTTGAAGGGACTGCCCCTTGTTTCACTGCAGGCAGCAAACTGCCCAAACTTTTAAGAGGGGAGAGAGATCCCCTTGCGGGTGGGTGCAGTGAGTGACTGCCCCCGCCTGCAAGGGGGTGTCTGAGCTTGCCCCCCTACAGAGGGCTGCTAGCAGACGCACTGGCAGCTTCTTTGCCTCTGCGCCCCATCTATAATACGGAGCGGTCGCAAAGGGACTCCCTCATTTGTAAATAAGGGAACACCCACTGGTGCTAGCACTGGCACTATATATATGCACCAGCGCTATATGCATTTCAGAAGGGGCTGCACAAGCAACTGGGGCCCTGTCTGTAATACCAAAGTGCCCGGGGCGTGCAAAGCGGGCGCACTTGTTTGTTGCACCACCGTGGACTTTCCATAATACGCCCCTGGTGTGCTGGTTAGGAGGGATTCTCCTTTCCAGAGTGCTTGGGGACCCTGCAGCTGTGCCAATGGTTGAAAAAGCCTGACCCTTCCAAAGGAAGCAATTAAATTCATAAACAATTTGCTGTTTTCCTGCGTCTTCAGTGATAAGGAAGCATAAAACACTGAGCATGAAAAGTTGGCTCCACTTCAAGAAAATTCTTGTTGGAAACAGAGTGCAACCTCCCTCCCATGAAATCGGACTTTTAACCACATGCGTGCGAGCGGAATTCCGCTCGCACGCTCAGATTTTCTAAATCCCATTATTCATGACGAGCTGGGCTCATCATCAGCGTGCGAGGAGGCTACGCCATGACGAGCCCAGCTCGTCATCAGCCCCGAAGGGGTTAATGCTCTTTCATCAGAATTCTTAACTCTAGGTTGATTGGTGGGGTCTGGAAGGCAGATACAGCTGCCTTATATTTCCATTCAGTAAATGTAAAGAAGTACATACTAATATAAATATTTATAGCAAGAAACGTGGTCTTATTTTACTGTTCCACTGACCGCAAACTCATTGAGAGCTTTTGGGATGTAAATCGAGAAAGTTCACTTTTCTGGGTAAAGGGAGATGCGGTTTCACCTCTAATATAAGCTACAGAACCGCTTTGCTGAAAGATCCCTTGTGGATACAGTTGGACGATTTTCACACTACGATTTTGTGCTTTCAAGTTCAAGTTCAGGGATTTATATAGCGCACTACTCACCCACAGGGTCTCAAGGCGCTTGGGGAAGGGGGGGGATCAATCTTTGTCGAAAAGTCAGGTTTTGAGTTCTTTTCTGAAGGGGATGTGGTTTTGAGTGAGGCGGAGGTGAGTGGGGAGTGAGTTCCAGGTCTTGGCAGCCAGGAAGGAGAAGGACCTGCCACCCATGGTGGATTTTCGGATGCGCGGGACTGTGGCGAGGGCTTGATAGGCCGATCTAAGTTGGCGGGAGGGTGTGTAGAAGGACAGTCGAGTGTTGAGGCATTCGGGTCCAAGTTAGTAGAGGGCCTTGTGTGTGTGGGTGAGAAGGCGGAATGTAATTCTCTTGTTGACGGGAAGCCAGTGGAGGTCTTTTAGGTGTCCGGTGATGTGATCTTGGCGAGGGATGTCCAATATGAGTCTCGCTGATGCGTTTTGGATGCGTTGGAGTTTTTTCTGTAATTTTGCTGTGATTCCGGCGTATAGTGTGTTACCATAATCCAGTCGGCTAGTGACCATTGCGTGGGTTACAGTCTTTCTTGTTTCGATGGGGATCCAGCGGAAGATCTTTTTGAGAGTACGAAGTACGTTGAAGCAGGAGGATGAGACTGCGTTGACTTGTCTGGACATCGAGAGAGAGGAGTCTAGGATGAATCCCAAGTTGCGTGCGTGGTCTGTGGGTGTGGGAGCGGTGCCCAGGGCAGAAGGCCACCAGGAGTCGTCCCAGGCCGAGGGGGAGGTTCCTAGGATGAGTATCTCCGTTTTGTCTGAGTTGAATTTTAGGCGGCTATGTTTCATCCATTCGGCTACTTCTTTCATGCCTTCGTGAAGATTGGTTTTGGCGGTGTTAGGGTCTTTGGTTAGGGAAAGGATCAACTGGGTGTCGTCGGCGTAAGAGATGATGTTAAGGTTGTGTTGACGCGCGATGGAGGCGAGAGGACTCATGTAGACGTTGAAGAGGGTGGGACTGAGTGAAGATCCTTGTGGTACTCCACAGATGACTTCAGTAGCCTCTGAGTTGAATGGGGGAAGTCGTACTCTTTGAGTTCTCCCAGCGAGGAATGAGATGATCCAGTCCAAGGCTTTTCCTTGTATGCCGATGTTGCTGAGGCGTTGTATAAGGGTGTTGTGGCAAACTGTGTCGAAGGCAGCGGAGAGGTCGAGTAGGATGAGGGCCACTGTTTCTCCGTTGTCCAGTAGCGTTCGGATGTCGTCTGTAGCTGCGATGAGGGCGGTTTCGGTGCTGTGTTTGGCACGGAAGCCGGACTGTGAGGGGTCAAGGGAGTTGTTGGATTCGAGGAAGGCGGCGAGCTGGCTGTTGTCGGCTTTCTCAATGACTTTGGCGGGGAAGGGGAGGAGGGATATGGGTCGGTAGTTTTTAAGTTCAGAGGGGTCTGCTGTGGGTTTCTTCAGGAGGGCGCTGAGTTCGGCGTGTTTCCAGCTTTCTGGGAAGGTGGCAGAGTTGAACGAGCAGTTGATGACATCACGGAGATGGGGTGCGATGACGGAGTCAGCTTTGTTGAAGATGTGGTGGGGGCAGGGGTCGGTTGGCGAGCCAGAGTGGATTGAGTTCATTAGGCGGATGGTGTCTTCGGTGGTGATTGGGTTCCAGGCGCAGAGGTTGTTAGTTGGCGGTGTAGGATCTGAGGGGGGTGGGTAGGATTGTTCGCAGGGAGAGTTCTCGAAGCTGTTGTGAATGTCGGCAATTTTGTTATAGAAGAAGGAGGATAACGCGTCGCAGAGGTCTTGGGAAGGAGTGATGTCGTTAGATGCTGCGGCAGGGTTGGTGAATTCTTTGACAATGTTGAAAAGTTCCTTGCTGTTGTGGGCGTTGTTGTCGAGATGATCCTTGAGAGCTGATTTCTTGGTGGATCGAATCAGTTGGTGGTGTTTGCGGGTGGCCGCCTTGAGGGTGGCCATGTTGTCGGTGGTTGGGTTTTTTCTCCAAGTATTCTCTAGGGTGCGGCATAGCTTCTTGGATATTTTAAGGTCATCATTGAACCAGGGGGCCTTTTTGCTGGCCGAATTAATCTGGTGCTTTTTCAGGGGTGCTAATTCGTCAGCGCTGTGGGTGATCCATAGTTTGAGGTTGGTGGCCGCTTGGTTTGGGTCCAATGAGAGGGTGGGAGGGTTTTGTTTGAGTGAAGTGAGGAGTTGTTCAGAGGTGATTTTGTTCCAGTTTCTTCGAGGAATAGGTTGTGGGCGGTTGTGGGTCAAGGTGGTTTTGTAGCTGAAGTGAACACAGCTGTGGTCCGTCCAATGGAGAGCTGTGGTGCGGTCGAAGGAGATGTGCTTGCTGGAGGTGAAGATAGGGTCGAGCGTGTGTCCGGCTACATGGGTGGGGGTGTCCACAAGTTGTTTGAGTCCGAGATTGGCCAGGTTGCCCAGAAGGGAGTTGGTGTTGCTGTCGTGTTTGATTTCAAGGTGGAAGTTGAGGTCGCCTAATAGAATGTAGTTCTCGGAGGCTAGGGCATGTGGGCTGACGAAGTCAGTGATGTCATCGCTGAATTGAGTGCGGGTTCCTGGAGGCCTGTAGATGAGGGTGCCTCTAAGTGTGGTCCTGGGGTCGGTGTGGATCTGGAAGTGGGGGTGTTCAGCGGTTGCAAGATTATCGTCGATGCTGGTCGTGATTTTGATGGTGTTCTTATGGACGATGGCGATTCCTCCTCCAGTTTGGTTGGTGCGGTCTTTTCGGATGATCTTGTATGCGTCCGGGATGGCGATGGCGATGTCGGGTGCTGATGATATGTTCATCCAAGTTTCTGTAAGGAAGGCGATGTCCGGTGACGCAGTGTCGAGTAGGTCCCAGAGTTCAGTGGCGTGTCTGTGGATCGAGCGGGTGTTTAGCAGGATGCATTTAAGGTGGTTAGATTCGGAGCTATGTTTGGAGGTAGTGGATTTGGTGAGGGTTCTGGAGCAGGTGAACTTGCAGGAGCGGCAGGCGAATGGGCCGTGGGTCCGTCCTGGGGTGGCTTCGCAGCATTGTGGTGAGCGTCCGGGGTTGAGGGCGAGGAGAGTGGTGGCATCGTATGTGTAGCTAGTGGGCTGGGTACGGTGGGGACCAGGGGTACAGGCGCTGGGCGCGGTCCAGGCGCGGACGGGCGCAGACGGGCTTACCTTTGGTGCACCTTCGGCGCGCATGGGGTGCGTCCGCTGCGCGTGGATGCTGCGCGACGATGCATCTGACATATATGGATAGTGGAAGGGGAGGGGCGAGGGAGGAGCAGCTGGGAGGCGGATGCGGCAATGCAGCTAAACAGCACAACAGAGGCACTCAGAATTAATGAAAACAATGCAGGCACTGTCGAGCAGACAAATAGGCACGTGGAAATAATGAAGTTGTACTGCAGGCACGGTCAAGCGCTAATTGAGAGCAGCAGCGTAGCGCTAACGATACCAGGCAGAGAAGGCAGGATCGAGCAAGGGCAGTAGGGAGCGACCGCTTCTGACGAAGCCAGGACGGTCACAGCGCTTCGGTGATCAGGGGGAAGCCTTGCCTCTTAGTGGGAGGGAGGAACAGCTGGGAGACGGGTGCGTGGTGGAGGGGGCGGGCTCCGGGCACAACAACAACAATGCTAATGGCGGCGAAAACGGGAGTGCAGACCGGGTTGGGGGAAAGTGAATTAATTATTTACGCGGTGGGCAGCACAGCAATAAGTAACAAACGATGCGGCAATGCGAGCTAAACAGCACAACACAGGCACTCAGAATTAATGAAAACAATGCAGGCACTGTCGAGCAGACAAATAGGCACGTGGAAATAATGAAGTTGTACTGCAGGCACGGTCAAGCGCTAATTGAGAGCAGCAGCGTAGCGCTAACGATACCAGGCAGAGAAGGCAGGATCGAGCAAGGGCAGTAGGGAGGTTGTGTTAGACCTGGCATCATTGGCGCGAGTCTCCCTTCCATTTTGACGAATTGCTTACTCTGTTTTGATATGATTTTGCTGGTTATTTGCTTTGTGCACTGTGCCACTACTATCAGTGCCACAGTGCAAGTGCTCCCCATGTTTAATTGATGTACCAATTGGTGATTCCATGATTGGGTTATTTGATTTACCTGTCAGCCCCTAGTACAGTGCACCATGTATGCCCAGGGCTTGTACATCAAATGCTGCTGGTGGGCTTGCAGCACTGGTTATGCCACCCTCAGAAGCAGCTTGTAAAGTATGTCTCAGGCCTGCCATTGCAAGGCCTGTGGGCACTCTAGTACTGCCATGTCGACTTGGCAAGTCCTAAACCTTCCGTTTGCTTCATATTAGACACCCCTATGATATGCCCAAGGGCAGGGTGCATTGTAAGTATAAGGTAGGACATGCTTTGGTGTGTGTAGCATGTCCTATTAATAAATTACAGCCATTTTTGTTTTTCACTATTGAAGGCTACCTGTTCTCCATAGGGTAGAATGGGCAATTAGATTATTACATTCTTTTAATCCTAACAGACTCAGGGAACATGGTAGAAATACGAATTTAGTATGCCTGAACTCAGAATAATAAAATAGTAACGTTGGTTTTAATATTCTGTGTTTGAAAATACCACTTTTAGAAAGTAGGTATTTTCTTGCCTAACTGTCCAGGCCTGCCTCTGCTAGGTTGTGTATTCTTTGTCTGGGTTTGTGAGTGACAGGGCTGGGGGATTCCAGGAGACAGGCTGGGGCAGCCCAGTGGTGAATAAACAGATCTGCATCTAGATGGGAGGGAGGAGTTGCAACTGGGACCTGAATAGGGCTGGGCACTCCCTCTACAATGCTGGCTCCACCTCCTGTGGCTTGTCTGATGTCTCTGCCCTGCACTGTGAAAGGGGAGAAGGAATCTTGTCAACAAAGTGCTCCAGAGCTGTGCCTTCCCTCCCATGTGCTGGCTCCACCTCCTGTGGGGCGGCTGATGTCTCTGCCTGCACAGTGAAAGGAAGAAGAGAGTCATGTAAACAAAGGGCCCAGGAACTGATTTGGACTAGGCAGAGGCCTCTCTGCCTTCAGAGTACAAAGGATTTTGGGGTATAAATATTAGGACCCTGATCCCAAGAAATTAGACCACTTCTGGAACAAGAAACCTTTTGCCAAGGAGAAGAACCAAGGAAGCTGCAGGAGTTTGACTGCCCCTCTGCCAGTTTGCAGTTTGCTGGGTTGGCCTGGAGTAGTTGCTTCATTGCCAAGGAAAGGAGAAGGAACTTTTTAAGGACTTTCATCATCTTCAGAATATTCTCCAAGGGCTTGAACTGTGCTTGCCTCCTGCTGAAGTCTCAGGGATAAAAGACTTCAACTCCAGGTCCCCTGTGAATTTCCTTGCTGGGAATTCTAACTACAGATATTTGCATGTCGCTGGGAGCTGGAAGCGCTACACATCGAGAAGAAGCGTGTCACCGCCACAGCTGAAATAGTCACATCGCCGGAGAAGCAAGCCTTTGCCGCATCTCCCTAGAAGCGTGTGTTCATCAAAGCTGCCTGCTGTCACATCACCGGCGAAGCGTGACTCCATTGAGAGAGTCGCCATCACATCACTGGATAACGACGCATTCCCTACTTTGCGCAAGCATTGAGGCGCGACGCATCATTTCCCCCGGATCACGGAACCGACGCATCTCCCCTTTTGCGAGCCTTTTGTTTACTTTGCGTTACACATCCAGGTACTTTGTTGAGAACTTTGTCGCATTTATCATCAACTTGAATTAAGCAACATTTATCATCTTTAAGTCAACTTTAAGTATAGTAATGTGGATTTTTGTTGTTTGTGGTCTTGTGTTTAAGTCTATATAAAGAATAACTATTTTATAAAACCTGTGTTGTGTCCATCTGTAGTGTTTTCACTGTATTACTGTGTATATGCACAAATGCTTAACACACTGCCTCTGAGATAAGCCTGTCTGCTCGTGCCAAACTACCAAGGGGGTGAGCAGGGGTTATTAAGGCGTGTAATCCCCTTATCCTGATTTAGAAGTAAGGGTCCCTATTCGGACAAAGGTGAATACCATTGCCAACTAGAGACCCCCAGATATAACAGGTTGTTAACAGAGTTCATTATATTTGCCTTCGTTACTGGTGTGGTGTTGCATTCTCTTCCATTCCTGCCCAAAAATATTTTTCTATGCTCTTCTATCTTTGAGTCCTGTTTGTGACTTTGTCGTTATAGTAGCTGTCTAATGAAAGATGCACGATTCCAGAATTAGAATGGTTTGTTACACATTCTCACTCCGCTTTGCTCCAGTTGTTACACAATTAAATGCTATTTGTTTTTTCCTTTTGGGACTCGACTCCCAAAACTAAGCCTTGTTGCGGTAGTCCTCTTTGAATTGCCTGTAAATTGTCTTGTTCCTTTTAGAAAGGGGAGAGCAGTGAAGATGATGCCCTGAGAGGACAATCCGAGTGTCAAAGAAATATCTATAGTCCTCATTACTTGTGTTGAAAGTTGATGCGGAGACACCATGTGACCGAAATCCTAAATACTAGATGGTTTTCCAAGCACAAATTCTAGCATTGGCAAATTTGTCCCTGGAATGGGTAATAACTACACACTGTTGGAAAACGAGGCAGCATCTGTGAGGCCTTCACAAATAACATGACCCATTTGTCCTTCACTGGGAACCAAACACTCTAGGGCAGCGCCTGACTCTCAGAGGGTAGCGTTGCAGAGCAGTCTGAGACCTACTCAAGGGAGGTGGTGTAGACTAGTAATCGCCATTTGCAGGTGCGCAAAAATACCACTCAATAATTGATTGTCCAGTCTGTACTTTGCTTTATAAAAGTAAGAGTACATTTTTTTTTTTTTTTTTTTAAAACCTTTATTAATAAATGCACAATACACAGCGTCTGCCTACAACCCCGCAGGGCCGGCCGCTATGACATAAGCAGGATAATTAAAAAGTAGATTAGGAGACAGTACGTTGTTAAAGCAATCTCTCGAGTCCACAATGTCGGATAGAACATAGCACATTATAAATAGGATAAGAAAGGTTTAATTTTATGTTTTTGTCGAAAGGAACAATAACACACAAACACATGGTATCATAGTGGCAAGGGTTGCTGGAGGTGGGAGGGGAGGGTGAACAAGTAAAGAAGGACGTATGGCAAGGGGGGGGCGAGCGCGAGAGGAAAACAGAGCGTGTGTCAGAAATTGGAGAAGGAACGTAAATCATGGAGAGGAGGGGAGAGGAACCTCATAGTTCAGTGGAGGAGAGCAAATATCTCCACGATACGAATTCCACTGAGCCCAGACCCTGGACCATTTCTTTGGACGCCCCCGCGCCTCATACACAGTTTTTTCCCTGAACATGCACCAGTCCATGTTCTCTTTCCAGGCACTGAGCAGAGGTAATCTGGGGGAGCCCCAGAGCTGCGCTATATCTCTCTTTGCAACCATGTTGCCCAGGGTAACCCAAAGTGTCTGGGCAGCATTACAATCAGACGGTTCCCACACATTTAACAGACAACGTCGTGCTTCAGGAAGGAGTGGGATCCCGGTGACACGACCCATAACATCATGCACTCTAGACCAAAAAGCTGCAATCATCTGGCATTCCCACAGAACATGAAGGAAGGTACAGTCCATCCCACACCCACGCCTACATCGTCCATCCGAAACCAAACCCATTCTCACCAGACGCATTCCAGCCAGATACACACGGTGGAGGATCTTCAACTGGACAAAGCGAAGTCGAGCCGGAATAGCCACCTCCTTAGGGGAGGATATAGCTGACTGCCAGTCCTCGTCGTCCAGTTCGAGTCCGTCGGCCGTCCAGGAAGCGCGAAGCTTCTCAAGTTGGTCAGCCCTGTTGTTGACAAGCTTTTTGTATATCAAGGAGATAGTGCTATCAGGGACGTGGCCGTCTAGAACCCGATCCTCCAAAGGGGAGGACTGCGGTATGTCGGTACCAGATGGAAAGACGGAGGACAAGGCATGCCTCACCTGCATGTACCGGAAGTGCTCTCTGTCATCAAGCCGGTATTCCAGTTTCAATAACTCGAAGGATTTGACCGCGCCCCGTGCCCATAGATCCTCCACCGTACTGATCCCAATCATGTCCCATTTCTCAAACCCTTTCGTCTTCCACAAATTGCCCAACCGGTCCGAATCATACAATGGCGTCATACGCGTTAGCCTACCACCCCAGCCCGTGGCCACAGTGGCATCTCTCCACGCCCGCACCGCACATTTCGTTGGGCCCGTGAGGAGTCGGAAGGGTGCCTTAGAATACAGAGCCCTATTAAAGTTGCCACCGGGTAGCAATAGTTTATCCAAGGCAAAGGCAGGAGCAGGTTCCGGGGCGTACGTCGCATGGTTGATGGCGCTCAGGTGAGAGGCCCAGTAGTATCGTCTAATATCCGGCAACGCGATACCACCATCATACCATGAGAGGGTGAGCTTGGACAGGGCAATGCGGGCACGGCCGTCCCAAATCAGTTGTCGCTGCAAACTCTCAACCTCACGGAAGTAGCGAGCAGGGACAGGGTCAAAAAATGTTTGCAGGGCGTAGAGAAATCGGGGAAGCGACATCATTTTGAAGAGTGCCGCTCGGCCCAGTGGGGATAAGGGCAATTCACGCCATCGTCGGACGTCTTGCTTGAGTCTACGGAGCGGAGCATACAAGTTCCGCTCATAGCGGACAGAAGAGGTCATGGAGATATAAATCCCCAAATACTTAAAGCCATCAGTCGCTACCAGAATGGGAAACCTGCGAGGTAGTGGCGGCAGAGTCCCGGCTATGACGTACACACAGGACTTAGTCCAGTTGATGACTAGCCCCGAATTCTTTCCAAAGGAAGTGAGAACGTCAAAGAGAACGTTAAGCGACTTTTGAGGGGGTGTAAGATAAAGAAGGATATCATCCGCGTACAAGGAGACACGATCTTCGAGGTCTGGAGACCATCTGATCCCTTTGATGGAAGGTTCCCACCGCAGCCACGCGGCAAGGGGCTCGAGCGCCAACGCGAATAGAAGAGGGGAGAGCGGACAGCCCTGGCGCGTACCACGGCCTAAAGGGAAGGGATCAGAGCATCTGCCGTTTACCACGACCTGAGCCAAAGGCTGTTCGTAAAGGAGCTTGACCCATGCGATGAAGTTAGGGCCAAAGCCAAATTTGGCGAGAGCCGCCCAAAGATAGGGCCATTCGATAGTGTCAAAAGCCATCGTGGCGTCCAACGAGGCAACCACAGCCGGCTCGGCGAGAATTGGAGCCCTCGCGAGAACACTGTGGAGCCTACGCAGGTTAAGGGCAGTGTTCCTGTGTGGGATGAAACCGGATTGATCCGGATGGATCAGGTCACAAATCACCTTAAGCAGCCGATTGGCCAGAACCTTAGCGAGGATTTTGGGTTCCGCGTTAAGGAGAGAAATGGGGCGGTATGAGGCGCAGCGGTCGCGAGGCTTGCCGTCCTTATAGATGACCACTATGGTAGCAAGGCGCTGCTCGAGGGGGAGGCTGCCAGCCTCAACCGCCTCGAGAAACATCTGGCGCAGGTGGGCAGCCATCTTGTCCGGACAAAGTTTGTAGAGTTCAATAGGCAGTCCATTTGGGCCCATCGCCTTTCCCGAGCGCAAGGAACGGATAGCAAGGGCAATCTCATCAACGGTGAAAGGTGCCTCCAAGACAAGGCCATCCTCATCCGAAACAGTAGGCAGGGCAATGTCTCGCAATAGTAGCCTGGAATCGGCCTCATCCCGATCGCTAACAGGCGTATATATCTTCCGGAAGTGGTCTACAAAGCAATGCACAATTTCACCAGGATCAGAAACACTCTCACCAGACTCGCGAACAATGACAGGCACAACACGACTCGCTTGCTCAGCCTTATCCAGCCATGCCAGGAGCTTGCTAGCCTTATCGCCCACGTCATACAGTCGGCCTAATTGATTCGATCGCATCAGTTTAGCAGCATCCGTGACACATGCTTTATAGTCAGCTTGTTTTAATTCCAGAGTGTGCAACAATGCAGGCGTGTCATTCCCACCCAGCTCACTTTCCAGCGCCGTAATCTCAGTTTCAAGAGCCAGTACAGCCTCCCTCTTTACCCTACGCTCTGCGGCAATGAGTGATAGGGCAGAACCCCTAATAACCGTCTTGAAGGCCTCCCAAAGGACAGTGGGGGAAGTGACCGAGCCCACATTCTCGTCGAAGTAGCAATCAATTGCCTTGACCAAATTTGAACGGAGCCGGGGGCTTCGGAAATGCCAGGGAGGAATCGGGGGGACCCTGTTGCCAAGAAGACCACCCACAGTAATCCTAAGCAGCAAGGGGGAATGGTCCGAGATACCCCGGGGAAGATGTCGTACCTCCCGAATGGTGGACAGAGTGGAGGCTAACATAAAGAAATAATCGATACGGGAGAGGCTACCATGTGCACCAGAGTGAAAAGTGTAGTGCTGGAGATCGGGGTGTAATGAGCGCCAAACATCCACTAAGCCAAAAGTGTCAGCCATCTCACTGAGCCACATCTGGGAAGGAAGCAGGACCCTAGGGGGAAGTCGATCACATTCACCAGACATAACAGAATTGAAGTCCCCGCCCAGGACTAACAGTCCATCCGGAAGACCAAGGAGAGTCCTGCCAAGATCGGCATAGGTGGTGGCCTGCAGTCCTGGGGGGATGTAGACAACAACCAGCACAATCTGTTTACCCTCCCACCTCCCAGAAACAGCAGCGTACCGCCCACGGTCGTCAAGGATAATCTCGTCAATAGCGAGAGCAAGGGAAGACTTCACCATGATACCCACGCCCCGGGACCCAGAAGTGAAACCAGCATGTGCAACCAGGCGGTAGCCCCGGCGGTCGAGGGCTTTACAAGCATTTCCAATCAAGTGGGTCTCCTGTAAGAACACAACATCAGGGGCATGGCGCCTCAAGAACTGTAGTACAATGCCCCGTTTGATCCTATCACCCAACCCGTTTACGTTCCAAGAAAGAACCCGCATTTCACCCCCCTTATGACAACTACATTCCACCCCCCTCCCCCTCCACATCCCCAAGTTCAGAGTGCGTGCAAACTGTGATATACCATGGAAACAAATACATAACAAACTAAACAAAACACAACCAAATCCCCAAGAACCAACCCCCCAACAGAAACCCGTTACAACACCCCCCTCCCTGCACCCCTGCTGACTAAAAAGCCACCCCCAACTGCAGTGTGCCTGTCGCCCCATCTTATCTACACAAAGAACCCCCCGAGGAGGAAGGGAGAAATCACCCGTTCCCGCACCGCCACGGGCAAAACCATAAAGCACACAGATAGTTTACTCAGTACAGTACGTAGTCTCAGTCCGGACCTCCGGGGTCCCATATTACTCCTGGGCCGTTGCACCACCTTTCGCACCACCAGGGCCTCCGCTCCCAGAGTCTTCTGTTGGCAGCGAGTCCAACCAGTCGGCAGCACGCTCCGGTTGATCAAAAAAGTATGCACGTTCTCTAAATTCAATCCGTAGTCGGGCTGGAAACAACATGGCGTACTTCAGTCCCCGTTCTCTCAGGCGACGCTTCACCCCAAGGAACCCTGATCGTTGTCGCTGCACATGGGGAGTGAAATCAGGATAGATGGAGACAGAGTTGTTGTCATACTTCAACGGGCCGTGTTTACGGGCGGCCTGGAGGATAGCGTCTCTGTCTCGATAGTGAAATAGTCTTGCGATGATAGGCCTCGGCGGGCCTCCTGGTTTCACTTGTCCTCCTGGAAAACGATAAGCGCGCTCTACGGCAAAGAACTTACTGAGTCCAACCGGAGCAAGTTTAGCAACGATAAGTTCCTCGACCAATAAGTCGATCGAGGCAGCACCATCACATTCCGGCACTCCGACTAGGCGTATGTTGTTCCGCCTGGCCCTGTTGTCATAGTCCTCCATACGCTTGAGCAGCAGATCGTGCGAGGCACGCAGATTCCCAATCTCAGACTGTGCCTCCGCCATGTCCGTCACCAGACTCGACGTCTTAAGATCTAGTGCCTTCATCCGCTCGTTTGTTTTGGCTAAATCGGCCCGAATAAGAGTAACGTCCACAGCCACCGTGTCTATTTTGGACACGATGGCCTCGTATTGCTGACTCATATCGGCCTTGAGTCCAGAGATGGCAGCCAACAGATCTTGAAGCGATACTTCCGAAGAAGACGGCATATCCGTTTGAGGTCCTTCAGCTCCTGCGCTCGGAACTCCGGGGGAGCCTCGCGGCTGGGTGTAACGTTCGATCATGTTGGACTGGATCGACCCCCCCTGGGTTGCAGCCTTCCTGCGTTTTTCGGCCTCAGCTTTCGTTGCCATGTCGCCTTCGATGCCGGCCGAGTGGCCAGGTGAAGCTGTGGGACGGAGGAGAAATCCAGAAACTCCGACGTGCAATTCAAGAGGGAGTATCGCGGCCTCCTTGCCAGTCCAATGATGGAAAGTGTGGATCGCGAGGCAGCAGGCGAGGGCAGAGTAGGAGGAGACAGAGACAATGAGGCAGGAGACCGAAAGCGAAAGCAATACACCTCCGGTGGGCCAGATGCCAGGCAGCCGTTGTTGTTGAGTTACGGGTCGGCCACAGTAGGCAGCCGAGTCCCCGGTCGTGCCCGCGGGCAGGCCAGAAAGTTGAAGACGACACAAAAATGGTCCCCAAGGTCCGATTTCGACCAAAAAAGGATCACCAGCATCAGTAAGGATAGTGCTTCAAAAGCCCGTCAAAATGATCAGGATAGGCACAGGATAGACGAAGAAGGGCGGCGCGGGTCTCGGGAGCTCTCTGCTCACGCGACCATCTTGGATGCCCGCGTAGCTCCTCCCCCAAGAGTACATTTATTAAACACACACACTACTCAATACTATGCACTAATTTACAAATATACATAAGCTGTTGGAATTACTTTGTGACATTGCGTAACATCTCCACCCCTCCCGCAGGGGTGTGGGGTCTAGCACCACCACTCCCATGTATGCACATCATCTTGCCCCCAATGCAATTGGTTGAATATAACCTGGAGCGAGGGCCCTGCGCACTGGCACCCTCCCAGTGGCGTTCTCCCCCCCATTACCTCAACAAGTATTAAACAGGAGCACACCTGCCTTGGTGACACATGATCCTGACTGAGCATCTCCTACTGACCATAAAGTAATGCACCTCTACATCTTAAGGGCTAACAGTCTGGGTTCTTCACCTAAGTGCAGCAGCAAGACTACATGTTTAGGCACACTTTAGAATGACAGTACTCTTCACATTTGGATATCACCTTACACTCGTACTTCACATTACACATGTAACCTTCAGTCCCTTCAAAGGAAATAATCATTAGTAAAAGCATTTCTGATGCAATGACACCTCTTCACCTGCAGGTAATGCCTTCTTCCAGACACCCCAGCTCATCCCTTCACTCCTTGAGGCAATTATGCAAACACCCTCAGCTGAAGAACAAAAGTTCCAGAAGCGCAGAAGGTGATAATTGAGGGCTGAGCCCTTGAGAGGTTATTCCTTTGAAATACTTAGGAAACTTAGGGTGACGTTTCTCTTTGTGCAGGGGGGAGACTGCGCTTCTCCAGCAGCTCCCCCAGCACCTTTTCATCAATGAGGGTGACCCCCCCCCCTCCTCCGGGGGGCCACCAAGCACCAAAACGGCAGGCTTCCAAATACCTGGCAAGGAATTATGGGGCGATTGTGCTCCTCCTCGTGAATATTGTATGAGCGGCTCGCCCGCTGCGCTGGGGAGAGCCGCGCTGATGCTGCTGGCGGCTTCGCCTTCTCTTCCCGCTTCGGTGGGAGGCCTGGTCCCACCCGGACCCCCAGGTTTGGCAGGCGGCTCGGGGAGCCCACCCCCGGCCGTTTCTTTGGTTTTCTGGGGCCCGGTCTCACTCGGGCCCCTGACACCTTCCTCGATCTTCCGGGGGTCCCGGTTCCACCCGGTGCCCCCGCATGCCCATTCAATGGAGGGAAGCCTGTGGAGCCCACCCCCGGCTGTCCCCGCCGGCTCCCCGCCCGGCCAGCACTCTTCTGTGCTGCTGCGTGAGCCTGCTCCGGTCTTCAGGTCTGCCCGCTCCGGCGGGCAGACGCATGACATTCAGCGTGTCCTCCTGGACCACGGGGGAGTGCAATGGCACTCCCCCCTCACCTGTTCCTGCACATCGGGGCCCGGGGATGGGGTCCCGGGCCCCCAGGGTCATCTTCACGGGGGGCACGCCCCCCGGCTTGGACCACCTTCCTTCAACGCTGGCCAGGGTGAGCTCCTGGCACTCCGCGGCCACCTTTTCCACACTCTGGACCCGGGGATGAGATCCCGGGCCCCGAAAATCTTTGGGGGGACGTGACGGTGCTCCACCTCACTCTGCCACATCGGGGCCCGGAGATGGGGTCCCGGGCCCCTCCTCCTCTGGACGGGGTTGTGCGACGGCGCGCCCCCTTCACATTTGCATCGGGGGCCAGGGTGGGCTTTTGGTACCCTGTGGGGGCATTTTCATGGGGAGCGCGACGGCGCTCCCAGGCTTTACTTCTCCTTGGGGGCAGCGCCCGGGACCTGACCCACCCCGGGGGCATCTCTGAGGCCGGCGGCGGAGCCCCACACGCTTCGTCGTCGGTCTTCTTAGGGGTCAAAGGTCGCCTACCTTCCGGGAGCCATATCTTAGCCCCTGGGGGTCCGATCTGCCTCATTTCCGTGTCTTCTTGCACCTGGTGGCGTCCCCCAGCCACTGGGAGCACTCTCCTTCGCCCTCCAGGTCTCCAAGAGGGTGCATCTGTGCCTCTCTTCTCTCTGAGCAGAGGCCCTAGCTTCTGCGCAACCCTCCTGGGCTCTTCTTCTTGTGCTGTTAGGGGCCTGGGGGGCAGTCAGGGGTGTCCTCCTTCCAACTGCCCATTGCCAGGCTCCAGCACCTTCCGCCTCAGCAGACCACACCCCAGACAGAGCTTCTCTTCCTGTGCAAGTACTTTAAAAAAGTTGAGTAGGGGGCTGGCAGGAAGTCTCTGTGTGTCCTATCAAACAGCGTCACATCACTTTCCTGCCCCTGCTCCCTCCTTCATGTCCAGCCTCTGGGTTTGTTCTTAAAATGGCGGTGTCCAGTGTCTCTGGCCACATGGCCTCTGAAACCCAACTCCTTCCCTCTTTACTGCCTCCACTGTTGTTCAGCTTGGTGCTTGGCACCCAGCGACAGCAGTTGATGGATTGGCTTGTAGCTCCACCTATCTTTTCTCCTTGGAGGGAAGATCTTTGCTCTGGGAAGAAAGGTCATTAATCTAGCCTGCCATGGCCAGACTCCAGCCAGGGACTCAGAGAAATATGACATTTCTGGACGACCCAAAAGCAATACAATTATGACTTAGGACTCTGCAGAATACTTATTTTCACATCCGCTACACAGAACTTAAGTGCGTGTCTGGAATCTGTAAGCCTGGTGGAAGTTACTCTAGCCATGGGTTCCACCTCCCCATAAGGGAATAATGAAGTGAAAGACACAGTAAAACACACTGACTTTCCCTGGCATGTTTCCTTCCAGTGTTAAAGCCTATTCCATATCACCACCCAACTCTGCATAAGTCCTGCCACACCATTCACTCTGTAGCTGCTCCTGGACTGTGCACGCTAGGAATCTCCCCTGTGCAGCCCCTGCCCGTGTGCACACGCATGTACACATGTGTCTGCATGTAACCAGCCCGGTGCCCCATACTCCAGCTGCTGTGCAGCGGCCTAGTCAAGCCAGGGGGACACCAGTAAAATTTCCATGCAGTCTCCTTCATTATGAGGTCACTGTGGGTGAGTCCCAGATTATGAGGCTCCCTCACAGTAAAAGCTCAACAATTAGGTGGTCAAAAAGCGAAAATCCGGGCGGCCCCTAGTGTCAGAACCACCTTCTAACACACACACTGTCCTTTTCCATGTACTTTTCCTTCTTTTTGGTCAGAAAAACGTTGGTGAGGCAGAAGTATGGGGATGGGGGGGTCAAGGTAGGCAATAGCCTGACGGGGGAGGTGGGCAGCCATTGTCTGCTCCCACTGTTTATTTATTTTGTGTACTTGTAAAGCGCCATATCACCCCCAGAGGGATATCTCTACGCTATGAAGGTGCTATAGAGATGTAGATAAGAGGAAGTTGATTAGAAGAGTTCAATTTTTAAGGAACCTTCTAAATAGAAGGTAATCTCAGTGGCTGCTGCAGCGGTCTCGGCAGGGACTGGGCTGTGCTGCCGCACCGGTCTTGGTTGGGACTGGGCTGTGCTACTGCCCACAGTCTCTTCCCCGGCAGCAATAGGGAGTGGGTCCTACGTCTCCAGGCACAGCATTATCGGATCGAGAGTTGGTAGGCACAATGATTCCGGAACTGCGGGTGGTAAAATTTCACCCAGAGCTTTAACTCCATGCAAAATTGTGCCTCAATGAGGGTCTCAGTGCCTACTTGTTATCCTGCTACCGAGGCAACCTTTCGCTCCCCTTACTCAAGCATTGCTCCATCCCCACATAATTTAGCCACCCCTACGTCACTAAATATGATAGACCCTTGATCACAATCTTTACACAATGGCTTTAAAATCCACCTTCCCATTGGATATCTGAGCCCTCTGAACCTTAGAGCTCCAAAACCAATTTTTTAAATGTAATTTACAGTCTTATTTGAACTGTATCAAGGCTACACCCTGTATCGGCTCACAATTAATCAGGAAACTTCAGAAAGTGCAGAACAAGACTGTGCATCGACTGCTGGGCCACACATGCAAGACCACATTGCTCCTATTTTTCGCTGCCCCCTCCACCATTGAACCATTGCAATTAATTTTTTTTTTACATTGATGAGCGAAATATGTCCATCATCTGATTGAAAACTTTTTCCTACTTCATAATGTAACGCTCCATACATTCTCGCGACTGAGATCTTGTTCAGAGAAACCGAAGATTGCTACTACATTCTCACAACCAGGGCTGAACATTTTCTATGCTGACACTTGCACTTTATAACAAGAACGTGTAATGGTTGAAAAAGCCTCTGGCAATGCCTTTGGGCTACTTTCCAGTCCATCTGCTTTGCCCACTGAGCCACTCCAGTTGGAGAGAAATCATATAGAAATCAGCAGGCCTGCTTGTTTGCCCCTCCCTCTACCTTCCACCCTCCACCCTCCTGGAGTGGTGTAGTGGGTATATAAAGAGGACTGGAATGCAACCCCAGAGTTTGGGATGGTTAAGACTTTTACACACATTCTACCTATTATCGTTTGTGCTTTTAACCTTCCCTTTATAATTATTTTCCACATTTTGGCAAAGTACCTAGACAGGTAGTGGTTGTAAATAATCTTAAAGTAACCTAACCAAGATTCCAAAACAGCGGTTCAAGAACACAGATAGGACAGACAGACAGACCCCTTTGGTAGTGCTGTTGGCCCCTGCTTAGGTACTGAGGAAACAACGTTCACAATGATAGCATCTGAGAGGGAAAAACATTTAAATCAGATAAAAGGTATTGGCCAAACACCAGCAGATCACAGAAGAAATGAAGAGCAAATAAGGAACAATAACAGACAGAACAGGAATAAAACGGAATAATGGCCCTACCAGGAGCTAAAGGTACAGTTTAAGTAAAATTGTTTTCTCTAAAAGCCCTAAAATGTTTATGGCAGTGAACAGCATTAAAGTAAACGTTGAAGTGTGGCTGTACATCTGTGGCAGATATATATTCACACAAATGCTAGCATTTGCGAGGGAAAAAAACCTAAAGTAAGATAAAGGTATTGGCCAAACACCAGCAGACGATCACTGAAGAAATGAATAGCAAATAAGAAACACTAACAGACCTAAAAGGACTGAAATTGAATAATTGTCCACCAAGGAGCTATAGGTACAGTTGAAGTAAAATAGTTTTCTCTAAAAGCCCACAAAATTTATGGCAGCGAACACAGCCTTAAAAAAACATTGAAGTGTGGCAGATTAAATCTCTAACCTGAACTAAGTCTGCAGGGACCAGCCAGTTTTGTAAGAGGTTTTCGCATAAAGGGAAAAGTTCAATTCCTACTCAGCCTTTCGTAAGTGGTTCTGTTGTGGCCTTCAGGGCAATTGCTGGTGCAGGGTGGTTTAATATGTCCCCAAAAAACTGACCACCTGACCTCATATCCGGAGTATACTGTCTCGATTCCTAAAATGTTCATTAACAAATCATTGACTTCAGGTATATGTTTCTAATTAATGAATGAAAGCAAAAAAGACTGCAACACCCAGAATGCATTAGGCTTTAGGCTATCACACAAATGTCCAGGCCAGGCAGCTGTGTCCATCATGACCTGGAGGGAGCTGGTAACACTGGGTCTCAAACTGGGCATCATAATGTGCTTTCGGTAACTCCCATAGATCCCTGGGGCTCGCTATTTCCACCACCACTGAAACACAATTTTGTTCTCGCTTGCTTCAGTATAGTGGGAGGAGGGTAGAGTGAGGGGTCTTTACCGTCCACCGGAAGTTAACACGTAAAAAAAGAAAACAAGCATTTGCAATGCAATAGGTCTCGCATTTGTGAGACTTTGAGCTACTGGCATTGTAAATGACAGACCTGTTTGTTATCTATGCGTTGGTTTTGAAAACATAAATAAAAGGCATTGTCATTTACAATGCCAATAGCTTAAAATTTCGCTATGAGAGACCTACTGCACTGACTCGTGCAGATCCGGTTGCTCCCCTCTGTCCTCCTGGGTATCGTAGCGCTTCTCCTACGCTGCTTGTGATCTTTGCATTCTTCCAGCTGTATTACCATAGCGCCGCATTGTGTATTAAACGTGCTCTGTCCTCAGCGCTGCTTTATTGATTGCACTGTGCTCAATTTCATAGCGCCGCTTGTTACTTTTAATGTGCTGTGTTCATAGCGCTACTTTGTCTCAGCCATTTCATTAGTAAAATATATGTTTTTGTAATAGCGCTCCACTGCTCGCCCCAACCTCTCCCAGCGTTAAGTTTTTGTTATTGTTGCAGCCATTTGCTTCTTGTGACGTCCAAGCCTGTCCCTCCAATCACGCTCCCGCCTCCCAGCTGAGCCTGCCTCGCCCCTCCCCTTCCACTATCCACTTATGACAGTAGCATTTGCGGGCAGCGGTCACGCGCAGCGGTCGCGCCCCAGTTGCGCCAAAGGTGCGCCAAAGTTAAGCCCGTCTACGCCCGTCCGCGCCTGGACCGCGCCCATCGCCAGACCCCCTGGTTCCCGTAATGCCCTGTCTACTCGCATCACTTACAATGCCACCTCCCTACTAGCCCTTAACCCCGGCCGTTCCCCCAACTGCATCCAAGCCGCTCCTGGACACACCCATGGACCCTTCTCTTGCAACTCCTGCAAGTTCGACAGCACCAAAACCAACTCCTCATCCACCATCACCAATCAGAGACCTGACACCAACCACCTAAAATACATCCTGCTCAACACCCGCTCGGTCCACAGACATGCCATCGACCTCTGGAATCTACTAGACACCATCTCACCGGACGTCGCCTTCCTAACAGAAACATGGATGAATGCCTCTTCAGCCCCAGACATCACCATTGCCATCCCGGAAGGATACAAGATCATCCGTAAGGACCGCATCAAGCAAACAGGAGGAGGCATCGCTATCGTCCATAAGAACTCCATCCGCATCTCAACCAGTTCAGATGTCAACCTTGCCAGCGCCGAACACCTTCACTTCCAGATCCACACCGACCCCAAGACCACACTCAGAGGCACCCTCCTCTACCGGCCTCCAGGACCCCGTGCACAATTCAGTGACGACATCACTGACTTTATCACCCCACACGCCCTCCCCTCCGAGGACTACATTCTATTGGGAGACCTCAATTTTCACCTGGAAAAAAGCAACGACAGCAGCGCCACCACCCTTCTGGACAATCTTACCAACCTCGGACTCAAACAACTTGTCACCACCCCCACCCACATTGCAGGTCACACACTTGACCCCATCTTCACCTCCAGCAAACATGTCTCATTCAGTCACACCACAGCTCTTCATTGGACGGACCACAGCTGCGTCCACTTTACCTACAATAAGACCATAATCCACAACCATCCTCAACCCACCCTGCGAAGAAGCTGGAACAAAATCACCATCGACCAGATCTCCTCATCGCTTCTTCTAAACCCCCCTGCCCACTCATCGAACGCCAACCAAGCAGCCATTAACCTCACCCAATGGCTATCCAACAGCGCCGACATCTTAGCATCGTTGAAAAAACGTCAAAGCAAACTAGGCAGCAAAAACGCCTCCTGGTTCAACGATGATCTTAAGAAAATCGAAGAAACTCTGTCGCTCCTTCGAGAAGGCCTGGAAAAAAGACCCAAACTCCAGCACCAGGGACCCCTTCAAAAACGCCACCCGCATACACCACCAACTAATCCGATCTGCCAAGAAAGCCGCATTCAAGGATCGACTAGATAACAACGCCCACAATAGCAAGGAATTATTTAACATCGTCAAAGAATTTACCAACCCATCAGCCAACTCCAACGACATCACCCCCTCCCAAGACCTCTGCGACTCCCTAGCTTCCTTCTTCCACAACAAAATCGCAGACATCCACAACAGCTTCGACAACCGACCCGGAGACCAACCCACCCAACCTTCTGCAGGACCTCCACCCCCCTTGAACATCCTTAACGACTGGAACCCAATCTCCTCTGAGGACACCATCCGCCTGATGAACTCCATCCACTCAGGATCCCCAACTGACCCATGCCCTCACCACATCTTCAACAAAGCAGACTCCATCATAGCACCACACCTCCAAGACGTCATCAACTGCTCCCTCAAATCTGGCACCTTCCCAGAAAGCTGGAAACACGCCGAACTCAGCGCCCTTCTGAAAAAACCCACAGCGGACCCCACCGAACTCAAAAACTACCGCCCCATCTCGCTTCTTCCATTCCCGGCCAAAGTCATAGAGAAAGCTATCAACAACCAGCTCGCCACCTTCCTCGAAACCAACAAATCCCTCGACCCCTCACAGTCCGGCTTCCGAGCCAAACACAGCACTGAGACCGCACTTATCGCAGCAACAGACGACATTCGAACTCTACTGGACAATGGAGACACAGTCGCCCTCATCCTCCTCGACCTCTCCGCTGCCTTCGACACAGTCTGTCATAGCACCCTTCTACAGCGCCTCAAAAACGTCGGAATCCAAGGAAAAGCACTGGAATGGATCACCTTGTTCCTCACCGGAAGAACCCAGAGAATCCGCCTCCCACCATTCAAGTCAGAGGCCTCTGAAGTCATTTGCGGCGTGCCACAAGGATCGTCACTCAGCCCCACCATCTTCAATGTATACATGAGCCCCTTTGTGGCCATCGCTCGCCAACACAATCTCAACATCATCTCCTACGCTGACGACACTCAACTGATCCTCTCACTCACCAAAGACCCTAACACCGCCAAAACCAACTTGCACGAAGGAATGAAAGAAGTAGCCGAGTGGATGAAGCACAGCCGTCTGAAACTGAACTCAGACAAAACAGAAGTCCTCATATTAGGCAACTCCCCATCCGCCTGGGATGACTCTTGGTGGCCAGAAGCCCTTGGAAAAGCACCCATCCCGACGGACCACGGACGGAACCTGGGCGTCATCCTGGACTCCTCACTCTCGATGACCAGACAAGTCAACGCCGTTTCTTCATCCTGCTTCAACATTCTTCGCATGCTCAAAAAAACATTTCGCTGGATCCCCACCGAAACTAGAAAAACGGTCACCCACGCACTGGTCACGAGCCGCCTGGACTACGGAAACACCTTATACGCCGTACCACCGCAAAACTCCAGAAAAAACTCCAACACATCCAGAACGCTTCAGCCAGGCTCATACTAGACATCCTGCGTAAAGAACACATCTCTGGTCACCTGAAAAACCTCCACTGGCTCCCCGTAAATAAGAGGATTACTTTCCGCCTCCTTACCCACGCACACAAAGCACTTTACGAACTTGGACCCGAATGCCTCAACACACCACTGTCCTTCTACACCCCCTCCCGTCAGCTACGATCCTCCAACCAAGCCCTGGCCACTATACCTCGCATCAACAAAACCACCATGGGAGGTAGATCCTTCTCCTACCTGGCAGCTAAAACCTGGAACTCACTTCCCACTCACCTTCGTCTTACTCAGAACCACCTATCATTCAGAAAGCAACTTAAAACTTGGATATTCGACAAGTAACTCCCCACCCTTCCTCAAGCGCCTTGAGACCCTATGGGTATGTAGCGCGCTATATAAATCCATTGACTTGACTTGACTTGACAAATGCTTGTTTTATTTACCATACCATTCTCTGTTTCCTTTAGTTAGACAGTCCCTGTCTGGCTTCGCTACTCTGGTTTGGCCAATGTCTAGTATGCAAAATTGTGCTGGGGAGTCGAGGCACATTCTTTTGTGTGTTGTCCCACTATACCCATCCTAGATCCCCGCGCCCGCCTCTCTCGTCCATCACTGTCTGGTGTCTGCTGTAAACAGACCAGGCTCCTCTCTGTCAGTACACAACAAAGAAAATCTAGTTCTCACCTATATTCAATCATTACACGGAGCCCTGTTAAATCACGGCCCCTTCTTCCTGGCCTCCCTCAGTCTCTGGCGTTTTATTACCAACTTCCTGTGGGGTGTAGACAGAAAAAGCCCCCAGGATTGCATGCCATCTGCCAGACCTCCAGGCACCAGCCGCCACGCCACACGAGGCCACGTGACTGTTCCAGCCTGCGGCGCGGGAAAAAGGATGCGGGGTCTCAGGGAGGGCGCTGAGAAGCCTCGGAGGACTGCTAGGTGCAGAAGTGTGCCCGGCAGGGCTGAGAGGCGATCCTGACCCCGAGGCCTGGAGCCCATCGTCGAAAGCGCCATGACGCAGAGGCAGGCACGAGACCCTTCGGTTGGTAACTATTTTGTATACTTCTGGTTTTTAATGGTATTCCGTCGTCCTTGCATGCTGCCTGTACTCTGTCGTGGTTGAGTGTGGCTTGACAGCAAGCGGGTGTGTGGCGTGGTGAGGAATAACCGGCGAAAAGTAGGCAGGACGGGATGTGGCCTAGTGGCTGAATTGCTGCTTCCTGGGTCCTCAAATTTGGATTCTGCTCCGAGATTATGTATTTGAAAGGGAACACACTGCGTTATCGCACGTTCCTGCAACTTTCGAAAAGATGGCATAAGTGGGCCAGGCATGGTTGATCTAGGAAATAAAATACTTTGAACGTCAGACAGAAAATTTAATTATCTGCTCACTTCACGGGCAGCGAAGGGCTGCGTTTGGGTACTTTTTTTTAAATTCGGGAAACAAGTCAACACATATTATTTTGGACTCTGCCATTTTACTTGTGTACAGTTTGATAACCGGGGGCAAAGTCAGTTACAATAATAACCTTTAGCTGGGATCCAGAAACAAGGGGTCAACCGCGGATGCATGTTGTTCTTTAGGGAGAAAAGGTGTGCCTCGCACAGAGACTGTGGCACGTTACACACTGCAGCTAAATGGAGTCATCACCAAGTACTTCCAGTAACAGTACATTTCCGTTTCTGGGTGAGAAAGGTTTCTCAGATTCCAGGTGCAGTCTTGAGAAGAGCGGAGCAGCGGCCCGTTCCTTCGCACCCCCGTGAAAAAGGAGAACTCGCCCTGAGCTCCGTAGTCTCTGAGTAGCAGCCCTGGCTCACCCCACGGACTGAATGAGGCTGCTGCAGAGAGGAGACAGCGTGCGGCCTGCCGCCGCATGTTGCGGTAATAGTGCCCTGACCGAAGGATGAACCCAGCAACGCAGGAAAGGCCAAGCGTGGCCGGGCGGGTGCCTGTAATAAATGAGACCCACCCCCAGTAAAATAAAAAAGACTGCCAGCGCGATGTAGACGGCCAGTCAGCAACGCTAGCCCAGCGCAGCCTGGGAAGGGAGAGAGTCTGCTGCGAGGGGTGGAAGACGCCAAGCGAAGATAACAGCCGGCAGGAGGAGAATTTAAGACTGATCACGTCTCGCGAACTAGCACTCCGAATGCGTCTGCACTCACCTGCTGTGGTAGTTGGAGCCACACAGTGAAAGAGGACAGTGCCAGCTGGCGTGTACCCCCTGGTTGAAGGCAGATGGGAAGATGAGCTCTTGTGGGGGCAGATTAAGCTCCAAGAAAAAGAGCTGAGCAAAGTCGGCAGAGTGGCGAAGCTGCTGAAGAGACAGGTCTCTCAATAGTAGTCCAAACAGTGCCATCTAGTGGCCATCTAGCAGTACGGCGCCAGTGAAAGACGAGAGGGGCACGGTGCCGTGCGCGCCCACGAGGTAAAATCTCCGTCAGGAGAAGCGCGTGACAGTCTGCTGTCCACATTCCCCCAAAAGGGATAACATAAGTTGTCTCGCCCTATACAGCAAAAGCTTTGCTTTTGCTTTCGTCTAGGCGAAACCTGAAAACTATTCTAGAACTGGAGCTGTCCTAGATCCTCTGTGGTTTTTACCAGACTGGACTTGTGCTCTGTTCGGTGCCTTCAGTAACTAGAGAAGGACTCTGAAGAGCCTGTGAAAGGTCCTTCACTGGGGCCTGATGAACAACACAAGCAGCAGAACCCGAGTGGAGAGGATGGGGCTCAATCACTGCCAGATACTGCTATGAAGGTCTGTTCAACACATGCTACCTGTGCACACACCTCGCTGCACACACCCTCGCTGCACACATGCTGCCTGCGCAGACACCTCGCTGCACGCATGCTACCTGCTGCACACACCCTCGCTGCACACATGCTACCTGCACACACAGCCTCGTTGCACACACCCTCGCTGCACACATGGTACCTGTGCACACACCCTCGTTGCACACTTAGTACCTGCGCACACACCCTCGTTGCACCCACGGTACCTGCGCACACACCCTCGTTGCACACGTGCTACCTGCGCACACAGCCGCATTGCTCACACCCTCGTTGCACACATGGTACCTGCGCACACCCTCGTTGCACACACCCTACCTGTGCACACACCCTCGTTGCACACACGGTACCTGCTGCACACACCCTCATTGCACACATAGTACCTGCGCACACACCCTCATCACGCACATGGTACCTGCGCACACCCCCTCGCTGCACACACCATTGCTGCATGCACCCTGCTGCACACACACTTGCTGCACACACCCTTGCTGCACACATAGTACCTGCACACATGCCCTCGCTGCACACAAGGTACCTGCGCCCACAACCTCGCTGCACACATGGTACCTGCACACACACCCTTGCTGCACACACACCCTCGTTGCACACACCCTTGTTGCACACACCCTCGCTGCACATATGCTACCTGTGCACACACCCTCGCTGCACACATGGTACCTGCACACACACCCTCGCTGCACATACCCTCGCTGCACACACCCGCGCTGCACACATGCTACCTGATGCACACACCCTCGCTGCACACATGGTGCCTGCTGCACACATGCTACCTGTGTGCACAGCAGGGTAATGCCTCCAAACCTTGCTGCACACATGCTACAGGGGTGCACAGAGATGTGATGCCGCCAAACTTGGGTGCACACATGCTACCTGCGAGCACAACAGAGTGATGTCTCCAAACCTCGCTACACACATTCTGTCATGTGGCCCAGTACAGCCTAGTAGGAAACACTGCCATTTCTACATGTACATGGGTCTTTCCTAAAGTTGCCTTTACTTTTTCACATCATCTTTTGACAAGCATTTGCATTTGTGACACTAGGGATAGTTTCTTGGAAACACTGACCTTGCTTACATGAATAAACTTCATGCGAACACTATCATGCTGCCTTGGCATTGTGTACAAGGCCTACACATAAGTTGTGCAAATGTGTCTGTTCTTTACACCCATATGGTGGCACAGCTATCCGCAGAATACAAACAATGGCAGCCTGATCACAATCTCGGCCCAAGGAAAAGATGCCTTTTCCTATATATAAAACACCAAACGGGGACCCATTACGCTCCCCTATCACGCCGCACAGCCCGGTCCGTCACTAAATAGATCCAATAAATCAAATTGGTACATGTACTCCTTATTTATTCCTTTCTCTTTTTTCTCCATGAACCTTGCCGTCCTCTGGTGAGATTGCACCCACTAATGATGGATAAACAGTGGAGCACAAAGATGGAACTTTTTCTGAATAATTAAGGCATCATCTACACAGGAGAATGTATTTCCATATAGAAACGACAAAAAAAAAACACAGTCATCTAAGGTGTATGATTAAATTGTGGTTTCATGTTAACTGTAAGAGCACAACATCGATTTAAACAGCACAAATGGCAAAATATAAAGGACAGAACATATGTGGTAGATTACTATGCAGACCTAGGCAGCATATATATGTATATACGCGAGTACATTTCCATTTACGATCAGTTTTTCAGCATACAGCATGCTGGTAAACGTAGTCTTTTTAAGGTTTGATCAGGCTGTTAAAACCAATTTGTAACACCGGTGTTGTTTACACCGAGCCAACGTACCGTGAGACTAGCAAGGATTGGGTGGAGCTATTAATGATGACGGGAAGCAACAAGCAGTTGATACGACCTGTCTCTCAGGAGAAGTGCTGCGGCACTCGTTGAAACGATATGTGAATGGTAATCTGAGTGATCTTTGTTTTAGACTCACATATATTACGGTAAGCGTTATAATAAGAAATGCTGAGCCTTTGTATGAAAATAGCCGGCGAGACATTGGGCTTTGATTATACCTAAGGACTGGGAGTTCATTAAATAATCACATGATGTGTTCGTATAACATTGGGACTGTATGATTAAAGCCAGAACTGTATAAGTAGAAGTTAGCTAGGTTGTCAAAATAGTAGCTGGTGCTAACAATGCTAGTAAATTATTTATGGGCTGTCACGTAACAAATATGTCATGCATGTAAGAAATTATGTTAATACCGCAGACTAATGGCGATCTGTTAATGATTTTTCATAGATACCCCCGACGAAAGGAAATCTTTCCGGAAATGCATTGGGTGCATTTTTAATAAAGTCGCTATATGTGGAATGACCTCCTGTTTGTGAAGTTTTTTTGAAAATGGTCAAGAATGGATAAAATAAATCGACAAACAAGTTGAAAAATGCTGATAAAAAATGGAGGAGAAAGGAATAAATAAGGAGTACATGTACCAATTTGATTTATTGGATCTATTTAGTGACGGACCAGGCTGTGCGGCTTGATAGGGGAGCGTAATGGGTCGCCGTGTGGTGTTGTTTACTTGCGAGCGCAATTGGACGGAGCGCGAATTCAGTATCGCACGCCAGAACGAGTCTGAAACTGTTGAACAGACACTTAAAATAAGCGTATAATAATAAAGAATAAAAAGGAGTACAATGGAGTGCATCTCACAACCCCAAATCTACTTTTCCTATATATAAACATCGGTTTCCGGATAAAGTTAGAGAAGGCACTTCTGCTGACTTCGAGAGGTCCCTGCATGCTGACGCTTTCGCCCAGCAGCTGTCTGACATCTCTGTGAGGGATGTCCAGTTTGTGACCAAGACAGGGTCCTACATTGTTACCCACTAGGTAATGGGGTTAGATCATCCAGTAGGGAGTTTCTTGGCAGAACATACATCTACCGCCTAGACACATAGTTTAGGGTTTGCATAGTAGGAGTACGCTAGATTGTTATATGATTTCTATATGCCTGTATATATAAATACTGCTTTAGCAAGATGGTGGAACTGTTCGTTCTATTCACTGTCTTGATGCTAGTTATAACTTTCATCAGCTTCTGTCTATTGATCATTGCATCACATATATTCTATACAAGGATCACTGTAGTTCAATAAATATTGAAAACGTCCCATTGAGTATTCTTTGTATACTTCTCTGAGCAAATGAGAGCACAAGTATATGAGCAAAAGGTTCTAGATGTCACCACGATCCCTGAGGGGTCTGGGCTGTCATGTTCATGAGTTGCCAGAACTGTTCGCTCCCTGTCTAGGGGGGCTTACGGTGGCACTGTGAGCTAGCTGGTCCAAACGACAACACATCCTGCGGGGGTGCACAGAATCAGTCCGGCACCATCCCAAAGTCTATGCCACACACATTTCCTACAGATAGGGGGACACTACACAACAGTGCTATCTGCACACAGCAGAGTAATGCCTCCAAACCTCACTGCACACGTTACCTGCGCACACAGCAGACTAATAGCTCCAAACCTCACTCCACACATGCTACCTGTGCGCACAGCAGAGTAATGCCTCCAAACCTCACTGCACACATGCTACCTGCGCACACAGCAGACTAATAGCTCCAAACCTCACTGCACACATGCTACCTGTGCACACAGCAGAGTAATGCCTCCAAACCTCACAGCACACATGCTACCTGCGCACACAGCAGACTAATAGCTCCAAACCTCACTGCACACATGCTACCTGCGCACACAGCAGAGTAATGCCTCCAAACCTCACTGCACACATGCTACCTGTGCACACAGCAGAGTAATGCCTCCAAACCTCATTCCACAAATGCTACCTGCGCACACAGCAGAGTAATGCCTCCAAACCTCACAGCACACATGCTACCTGCGCACACAGCAGAGTAATGCCTCCAAACCTCACTGCACACATGCTACCTGTGCACACAGCAGAGTAATGCCTCCAAACCTCATTCCACAAATGCTACCTGCGCACACAGCAGAGTAATGCCTCCAAACCTCACAGCACACATGCTACCTGCGCACACAGCAGACTAATAGCTCCAAACCTCACTGCACACATGCTACCTGTTCACACAGCAGAGTAATGCCTCCAAACCTGGGTTCACACATGCTACGTTCGCACAGAGCAGAGTAATGCCTCCAAACCTGGATTCACACATGCTACCTTCGCACACAGCAGAGTAATGCCTCCAAACCTCACTGCACACATGCTACCTGCGCACACAATAGAGTGATGCCTCCAAACCTGGGTTCACACATGCTACCTTCGCACACAGCAGAGTAATGCCTCCAAACCTCACTGCACACATGCTACCTGCGCACACAACAGAGTGATGCCTCCAAACCTCACTGCACACATGCTACCTGCGCACACAGCAGAGTAATGCCTCCAAACCTCACTGCACACATGCTACCTTCGCACACAGCAGAGTAATGCCTCCAAACCTCACTGCACACATGCTACCTGCGCGCACAACAGAGTGATGCCTCCAAACCTCACTGCACACATGCTACCTGCGAACACAGCAGAGTAATGCCTCCAAACCTCACTGCACACATGCTACCTGCGCACACAACAGAGTGATGCCTCCAAACCTGGGTTCACACATGCTACCTTCGCACACAGCAGAGTAATGCCTCCAAACCTCACTGCACACATGCTACCTGCGCACACAGCAGAGTAATGCCTCCAAACCTCACTGCACACATGCTACCTTCGCACACAGCAGAGTAATGCCTCCAAACCTCACTGCACACATGCTACCTGCGAACACAGCAGAGTAATGCCTCCAAACCTCACTGCACACATGCTACCTGCGCACACAACAGAGTAATGCCTCCAAACCTGGGTTCACACATGCTACCTGCGCACACAGCAGAGTAATGCCTCCAAACCTCACTGCACACATGCTACCTTCGCACACAGCAGAGTAATGCCTCCAAACCTCACTGCACACATGCTACCTTCGCACACAGCAGAGTAATGCCTCCAAACCTCACTGCACACATGCTACCTGCGCACACAACAGAGTGATGCCTCCAAACCTCACTGCACACATGCTACCTGCGCACACAACAGAGTGATGCCTCCAAACCTGGGTTCACACATGCTACCTTCGCACACAGCAGAGTAATGCCTCCAAACCTCACTGCACACATGCTACCTGCGGACACAACAGAGTGATGCCTCCAAACCTGGGTTCACACATGCTACCTGCGCACACAACAGAGTAATGCCTCCAAACCTCACTGCACACATGCTACCTGCGCACACAACAGAGTGATGCCTCCAAACCTCACTGCACACATGCTACCTGCGGACACAACAGAGTGATGCCTCCAAACCTGGGTTCACACATGCTACCTTCGCACACAGCAGAGTAATGCCTCCAAACCTCACTGCACACATGCTACCTGCGCACACAACAGAGTGATGCCTCCAAACCTCACTGCACACATGCCACCTGCGCACACAGCAGAGTAATGCCTCCAAACCTGGGTTCACACATGCTACCTGCGCACACAGCAGACTAATAGCTCCAAACCTCACTGCACACATGCTACCTGTGCACACAGCAGAGTAATGCCTCCAAACCTCACTGCACACATGCTACCTTCGCACACAGCAGAGTAATGCCTCCAAACCTCACTGCACACATGCTACCTTCGCACACAGCAGAGTAATGCCTCCAAACCTCACAGCACACATGCTACCTGCGCACACAGCAGAGTAATGCCTCCAAACCTCACTGCACACATGCTACCTTCGCACACAGCAGAGTAATGCCTCCAAACCTCACTGCACACATGCTACCTTCGCACACAGCAGAGTAATGCCTCCAAACCTCACTGCACACATGCTACCTTCGCACACAGCAGAGTGATGCCTCCAAACCTGGGTTCACACATGTTACCTTCGCACACAGCAGAGTAATGCCTCCAAACCTCACTGCACACATGCTACCTGCGCACACAACAATTTGTGGATAGCTCTTGATACATACATGTTGCTGCCACTTTGAGATACAGGCAACATGTGTCATTGCAACTCGTAGTTTAACCATTGTTAAAAACACAAAAGTAGAAAGTTAAAAAAATATGTTACATAGATATACTTCAGTAACAAGGGCATGAGCTGTGAGCAGGATTCTGTTAGTTACGGTGTCCTCCCCCAAGCTCAAAAAGAGTTTAAAATTGTGAAAAGTGACTGCTCACACTTCCCGTTTGGTCCCCGCCTGCTGACTGTGGTGACTTGACTTCCTGCCTTGATTGGTCTAAGACAGACAGTTCAGAATCACAGAACGATAGTTTTGGAACGGAGGTCCGTTTTACAAAAACCGTCATAATTATGTTGGAAAATAATGAAACTACATTTCTTCTGCCAAACAACGCCTGATGATAAGGCACGAGGGGAACTGAATTATGCGAGAGGAGCACAGCAAAGGTGTCGAAAAACCACGGAACAGAGCAGAAAAACATGAAAAAGCTGGAAAAGCAGAAGGCGCTGTAATAAGGGTACCACAGATACCGCCTCTTCCTGTGTTTAAAGAACACACACAAAGGGGACAGAGGATTACAAAAAAACAAAATGGCTCCCAAATCCACAACAGAAGATGCTACGAAAATAAAAATAAAAAGCATACCGAATTCCCACCATCAAATGTTACAAAAATTAAAAAAAATCTGATGAAGAAACATCGATGCCTACTTCTAAAGCCTATATTTGAACGGAGGCTTCTGTGCAGGTTCAGACAGTAACATGAATACTAGATATTGTCGACAGTAGTTTTGACCTGGATCAAAAATGTGTTTTGCAAAGTAAAGCCACTGCACAGATCTATTTCGGTGCACAAATTTCGGAGTCACTAACAAACTGCTTATTAATGATGCACCCAGACTGCAATCTTCTATCCAGCAGCATTTCACACCTTTTTCTCACATTACAGAGGACATTTGACTGAGTTCAGATAAACCTGGTCGAAGTACCTCGGTTCTTAGCACTAAGTGCGTGGAGGAAGGGTCATCGGTTTGCTACTCACCCAGGGTGATCCCATTGGGCCACTCGATGGTCTCAGACACCAGCACTTGTCGGTCCACTCCATTGAGCCCGGCTTTTTCAATTCTAGCTCGATCTCCCCAGTCCGACCAGTACATGAACCTGGAATTAGAAGACGCGACAGAAGAATTCAAAGGCACGTGGCTAAAAGCAAAAAGGCGGGTAAACAACAACGATGACACAAAGTATGGAGGATAGACATAAAGCCATTGCTTGCTTACCCGTGGATAGGGTCTACTGCGATGGCTCTCGGCTCACTCAGGCCATGCTCGAAAAGGGTCCTTCTCTTGCATCCGTCCGCGGTGGCCACGGAGAGGGTCTTATTTCCCGAATCCGTCCAGTAGATATTCTTGTGCACCCAATCCATGGCCAGGCCCTCCGGAGAGTGGAGATGGCTGTTTATCACAGTGACTTGTTCAGCGGTGTCACTGGCTTTATCTATGTAGGCACTGCCAAGAAAAACATCAGCACAATATTTATGATGTCCTGCCGCAGGCTTCACAGAGATGAACTACACTGAGCATCTATAGTATTGTATAGGATGACTGGAGCTACAGCAGGCGGAAAGAGATGTCTGGCCAACAACCAGCTTGGGGCAGCCCAAAGATGCACAAATGCCATGCCCAAGCAAACACAGAGGCTTCAATTTAGGCAAATTTCGAGCTTCAATAAGAAATGGGTGTATTTTTTTCTTGACTTTTTCCATCCTTCGATTTTTCAAAATTTTGGGGCTCATTTTCTAAACCACGCCACTTAATTTTAGAGAATATAGCGCGATGTGAATTAATACCTGCAAGCCACACCCATGGATTTTCTGACACTGTCTGACCCCACCTATAGTGACGGCCTACTATATTAAGATAGTTTGCAGCAATGTTTGGCAAACAGGCGCTCATCTTCAAGGCAACAGCACCCAGGATGGCAGAACACACTCTTGGGAGTCTTATTATTGTGATGATCTGCTGCAAGGCCAGGCTAAAGGGACTCAGTTGATGCTTCGCTCGCCTGGCATGTCTTGTCCAGGATGCCGAAAGGACTTTGATACCAGCTGACATAGTTTAAGGCACTATTGAAGAACCCAAAGATATAACAGAGGACCACAAACTACCCTTCAATCACCACATCACGTCAGCAGTAAAGAATACCAACCAACCACTGATGAGATTGAAAAAAGTATGCCATTACCTTCAAGGAAATCACAAGATCAAGCTTACTCGAGCTCTTGCACTATCATGACTACACTACTACAATATATATAATCTACCTCGAAGCACCAAAGATGGAAATTTGGAACCTACAAATAAATCAGAACTAAATGACAAGACTGTGCACCATATCGCAGGACCTTCCAAAGGGATTGTCCTTTCTACATCCGATCCAGCACCATCTTCAGGATCGAAATTGCCAAATCCAGAAGAATTAAGCCAGAGGCGGGGGGAGGGTAAGATATCGGGCGGGGAGCTATGTTGTGAAGTGAATGCTTTGGACTCAATCTTGCAAGCAATGGCCAACTCGGCACCACTTAAATGCATGAAGATAAAGCTTTTCAAAGAAATGTATGAACCTAGGGAAGAGGAGTTGGTCTAACGGCTAGGGCGGTCGCCCTCAAATCTAGGGAACTGGGTTTGAGTCTTGGCAATGACACAGAACATCACTACAATCAATCTCCCCTTGCCTAACAAAAAAAAAACCTAATGTTAATGTTAAGGGGGTGCTTCTATAGCGCACGGCTACTCCGAGGAGGGTCCCGGCGCTGTAAGAGCCTCAGCAAGTCCAGCAAGGAACGAGTGACAGGAGCATAGATCCGCAGGCGATGTTATTGCAGGAAGAGGAATGTCTTCAGGTCTTTTCTGAAAGCCAGAAGATTGGGGCTAGAACTCAAGGAGAAAGGGAGATCGTTCCATAGCTGCGGGGCGAGATATTTAAAAGAGCGCCCACCACAGCGAGCACGACGGATCATGGGAGTAGCTGATTTGGCTTGAGAGGAAGAGCGCAAGGATCTGGCTGGAGAATAGAAGCAGACCCATTTCTGAAGATAGCGGGCACCCATACCATGCAAAGCTTTAAATGCAATGGTCAGGGCCTTAAAGATGATACGCTTCTTCATGGGGAGCCAGTGGAGAGTCTTGAGAAGCTCACTGGCCCTTGCTCTCCTGGGGAGGCCGAAGATGGCATGGGCCGCCGAGTTCCATACCACCTGAAGACGCGATAGGAGGTAATCAGGAAGACCAAGGTAGAGAACGTTGGAATAGTCCAGCCTGGAGCCGATCAGGGCCTGGACAGTGATCTTCCTGTGTTCCAGGGACAGAAGCGGCAGGAACTTCCTCAGCATCTTTAAAGTGGCAAAGCATTTGCTTACTAATCCTGACACTTGGGCCCCAAAGGAGAGACAGTTGTCAATCTGAATACCCAGGTTTTTTGCAGCCCCGGAGTCGCCAGTAGGAGGGAACATGGCTGCCGGCCACCAATCTTTCCATTTGGGGTCGGCGGGGCAGCCGAAGAAAAGAACCTCGGATTTATCGGAGTTGCACTTGAGACTGTGCTGACTAAACCAGTCAAACACAGCCCCCAGGCAACCCCGGATGGAAGCCCCGTCGAAGTCCTGTCCCCTGTCACAAGTTAACAGGAGTTGAGTGTCGTCAGCGTACGACACAATCTAAGCCTCAAAATTCTCCGCAAGTGCCGCCAGAGGGGTCATGTAGATGTTAAAGAGTGAGGGGCTCAGAATTGAGCCCTGCAGCACTCCGACCTCCAGAGGCGGCATTGCGGCAGAAAAAGGTGGAGCCCAGATCGTTTGCTGACGGCCAGTGAGGAAGGACCTGAACCATCTGAACACCGTCCCCCTTAGACCTATCTCCCAGAGTCTTGATAGGAGGCGGTCATGGGGGACGGTGTCGAAGGCCGCCGATAGGTCAAGCATCACCAGCATAGCTTTTCCTCCCCTGTCCAGGGTCTCTCTGATCATCTCCATGACCTCGAGCAGCGCTGTTTCAGTGCTTAAATTTGAGCGAAAGCCAGACTGGGATCTATGCAAGATGTCATGGGACTCCAAAAAGTGGGACAGGGTGGAATGGACATGTTTTTCAGCCACTTTCGCCAAAGCTGGCAAAAGGGAGATGGGTCTATAATTAAGATGAAGATCCGGGTTCAAGTTAGCTTTCTTCAAAAGGGGCAAAATGAGGGCCTGCTTCCAAGCTTGGGGTACTACACCAGTGTTGAACGAGAGGTTAAGAATAGGATTAATAAGATGATTAAGGGTAGGGGCCATGAGTGCCACAAATTTGGCAGGGCACGGGCCCAGAGGGGAACCAGATTTTAATTTGGAGAGCAGGTCAAGGGAGGACTGAAGGGATAATGGAGGGAAGTTCCAAAGAGAGGGAGTGGTCGGTGTCTGTGAAGGGTCAGGGAAACTTAAAAAGGGGGGGGGGGGGATCCTGGGTAGTGGTTCCGAAAGAGACCTGGATAGTCCTAATTTTATTAGTAAAAAAGTTTGCCAGTTCAATGATCCAGGGCTCAGAATGAGTCAGTTTGGGAGTGGCCCAAGGAGGGGAAATGAAATCTTTAACTATTTTAAAGATTTCTTTACACGAGTTGGAAGCACCATCAATTTTGCTGGCCAGGTAGGATTTTTTGCACGCTGCGATATCATGATGATAGTCCCTGATCAATGCCCTATAGGTTTCTTTATAGAAAATGCAAGGTGCCTGGTCTCGGGTTTGATGCTGTTTTTTATTTCACAGCGGATCAGAAGCTTCTGACTAATCGTAAAGCTTCCAGGATTTATTTAATCTTTTCACAATATTTTTTAAATTAAACAGATGAGAGGTTTAAACACAAACTTTAACAGTAAATGTTACTGTCATTCATTGAAAAACAATTATACACAAATCAAAACATTTCAAATTCAACATAAAACATACTTATTTTGAACAATGTAGAAGAAAACAAGTTGATGGGGTACACCAGAAAATTTTAACACAGTCCAATTGGCTGAATTTCTTTTAGCTATTTAGGACTGGGGTCACCATAGGCTTTTTATTTATTAAACTCAAGTCCCACAGCCTGGGACAAATATTTAACGCCTTTGGCGAGAAGAAGGGATGGATCCTTTAGGAAAGCCGACGCGTTTCCAAACCCGGTCCGTGAGTTAGCGGGTTTTTCCTCAGGGCTACCTGGGTACCTAATGATATGGATAATAAAGAAAGCTTCTTTTAGTTCCTACTCCTATTTAGTGAAAACTGAACTTAGCGCCATAGTGAACATAGGAGTACCTTTGTGTTCCAGCGCTTCGGTTTCTTCAATATTCAGGGAGAGTGGTTTTCATACCTGTATTTAAAAGAAAACTGTTTGATCTTTTTTCTGAACGGGGGGCATTTCTTGATATTCTTGGCATTTCTTTCCTAAAGGATCCATCCCTTCTTCTCGCCAAAGGCGTTAAATATTTGTCCCAGGCTGTGGGACTTGAGTTTAATAAATAAAAAGCCTATGGTGACCCCAGTCCTAAATAGCTAAAAGAAATTCAGCCAATTGGACTGTGTTAAAATTTTCTGGTGTACCCCATCAACTTGTTTTCTTTTACACTGTTCAAAATAAGTATGTTTTACGTTGAATTTGAAATGGTGTTTTGATTTGTGTATAATTGTTTTTCAATGAATGACAGTAACATTTTCTGTTAAAGTTTGTGTTTAAACCTCGCATCTGTTTAATTTAAAAAATATTGTGAAAAGATGAAATAAATCATTGAAGCTTTACGATTAGTCAGAAGCTTCTGATCTTCTGTGAAATAAAAAACAGCATCAAACCCGAAACCAGGCACCTTGCATTTTCTATAACGTTTATAGTCCAGCCTGGCCCCGTAGGACAAAACCCCTTACTTAATACAACTATAGGTTTCTTTGGCGCTGGCGTCATAAAATTTGCGCCAGGTCCGTTTGGCTTGTTTACATTGTCGACGTTTGGCGGCCAGTGCCGGCGAGAACCAAGGGGCAGAAGATCTCACTGAGCGAGGCTTAGGCGTAACAGGGGGGGCAAGGATGGCCAGTTGTTGCGTCAGCCAATCCTGTAGAAGATCGAGATCGGTGGCAAGCGATCCTGTCAGTGGGCAAGGGTGAGTCTCGAGGGTCTTGGCCAACATGGCTGGAGAAATATTCTCAAAAGCCCTAGAAGGAAGCGCATCGCGCCAGTGTCCATTAGCAGCTTTCTTAATAATACGGGGGATCTCAAAGTCCGCTAAAAAGTGGTCTGTCCACAATACAGGGGCGAGGGAGGTGAGGACGATAGGGACAGTGGAAAAGATTTGATCTAGAATGTGTCCTTTGCAGTGAGTAGGAAGGCCGAGGTACGGCAGGAACTGAAGGGCAGATGTGATGTCTTTAAGTTTAAGACTGTCCGGGACGTCCACCTTGTCCATATGGATATTGAAGTCGCCCAACAACAGACAATGGTCAGATCTAAGGCACAATGTAGAGATCAGTGCGTGGAGTTCTTCAAGGAAGGTGCCAGTGGGGCCAGGAGGTCTGTAGACCAGCAGGCCAATACAAGATTGGTGAGAGGAGAGAGAGAGGGAGAAGGCAAGAACTTCGCAGCCTGTGATGTTGTCCACTGGGATAATGGAGCATGCAATGGTCCTGTCAATGACCAGTGCGACACCACCCCCCTTCCCCTTGACTCTATCTTTCCTGTAAATCACATGTGTCCTCATATAACGCAACTAGTACTATGTAAAGCGCTCTGAAACCCGATTCTATAAGAAACTCCGTGAAATAAAAGATGTAAAAATAAATAAACCTTAAACACATCTGATGCCAAACCCCACTCCTTCCTCTAGCTCAGCCCCTATTACTCTCCCTAAATGATCATCCCCCCATTAAACCCCGGACAGATCACAAGTCATTCTACTATTTCCTTCACGTGCTGTGAAGCAGCTTTGGTGAATTATTGGCACGGTGCATATTAAAGAAATATTAAATTTGCATTACTGACAATGAGAACAGCCCTAAGGTCTTGGGTCCCGTTTTCTTTGTGAGCTAATCTAGTCCTTCCATGGTTATGGGGTCATCCACAATTCACCCCAAATACCTGTGGAAAAGATTGGGGTGAACTATGCAGTTAAAAGGTCTTCCAGTACAGTTTGTTACATTTATTAGATTTCTCAAGGTAGGTCTAAAAAAAGTTCCTACTGCGTGTACCAAGTGAGTCACACTTCTGCAGCAGGCAGGTTTTCTGTGCAATGGCAGACATAGCGCCCATATAATAAGTGAGTTCCTTGTTGATTTCAGCACGGGGGGGGGGGAGGGGGGGGGGGGGGTTGGGTGCACAAATTCAACTATATCCCTGCTGGGTCAAGTCGCACAGGTGTGGGCTCACTTGAATGCAGAGGGGCTCAGGGGTCGTGAAGGCAGACAACAGATCACTAAACGGTGCATAAGGTGACAACTGCGACCTGTGATGCTGCTAAAACGACTCCTTGTAGGCCTGTGTCATCCAAGTAAACAAAATGTTTGTGATCTGCCTGGTGCAGTGGTTGCCATGGGTACGCTTGGCCAAGGTTTTACATAGGTAAAGTATCCCAGAGTCTGGTGAACACAGAGCATTTCGATTTGAAATGACGCATTCACTATTGTGCCCGTTTTTTCAAAGAGTCTGAAATAGTGATCCTACTAACAATAATTGACAGAAACTCACAATTACTCACGAGTTAGACACTAGGTAAGTAGTGAGCACCTAGTGGCATGATGCATTTTTATTCCACATGCACAATCTGCGAGATTCTGCATATCTAATGGGTATGAAATGGGGGTGTATTTTTTTTTCAGCTGTGAGGGCTCGAGTAGAAAGTGTCTCACTAGAGAGAGGTCCGAACCAGCCCCTTAGCCGTTCTTTTGCATGACTTCCTGAAGGGGAGATACTCCCTCACGTTCAGTTTTGACAAGAGATATTAAGTAAATCCATCTTGCTTAGTTTTCTTTATTTATTTTTTTTACAAAAGTTCGACAGTATCTGCAAAAGAAAATTGCTATTTTGCACACTTTGTTGGTTCTGACTGTGAAACTTGTCAGGTATGTGCATTGGGAAAAATTGGAGTAAGGGAGAGGCCGTCCCTTATTTGATATCTAAATTATTGCAGAGTGGGATTCCTTCGACAATAAGGGTGACTGGACTACAGTTGTATTACAGATTGTCTTCTACAATACAACAATATTTCAGAGCAGCGTTCCTTTTCAGGTAACGGGAGAAGGTACCTCTTACATTAGACGATTCTCGAGCCTGTCCTGTGGGACAGATCCTTACATTTGCACAGGTTGGGCTTGTGTAGGACAGACTGTATGAATTGTTTCAACCCCTGGTGGATTGTTGTGCAGTTTTTTTATACTCTTAAGCTTGGCTTTTCCATGCTGTGTTGATTCACGGGTGCTGTTGACCAATGGGGTTGGTCCTGAGTCTTGTATGCTGGCTGGAGTAGGCCTTTATGGTTTGGCTGTGGCCAGTGCATAATTTGAGCCGGTGGTTCCCAGAGCACTGCACTGGCACTTAAATGTCAACACCGGCATATATGACAGTCTGCCACATGGTGGCACTGTTTGACAAATTTCAAGATGGCCACAACTGTTGTTTATTAATTCAATACATATTAAAAATTACTAATACCCTACCGCTCAAGTCATTCTTATAACACTGGGAGCTTGGAATAGTCTGATGTTAGTAGTTGTGTTGGACACCCCTTGGGGTAGCCGTGCGCTCTAAAAGTACGGCTATAACATAACATAACATAACATAACATAATGTCATTGGCATGCGCAATGGGTGGTGCAAGCAGCAGTGGCCTCCTTATGATGCCCTTGGCACTTATGCTTTTTTTTTTTTTTTACAAATTAAGCACTGGCTGTAACCATATTGCCCTTTCTGTCTCAGCCATAGTCTGGCTGTACAAGTGCTATATGTGAGTGCTTACTTGCTGCCAAGAGGGGCATTGGAACAGTGTGCCGAGTGCGGTCACCTTTTTCAGGTCTGTATATCTTATTCTAGCCGTTGCGTGGATTTCTATCACACATAATTGGGAAATATGTTTACTGCCTTTATACACAATTTATCCTAGAAGTGATGCATTCATGTCACAGGTGCCGAGACCATTATCGGACTTTTTAAGTACATCTAGAGATTAGGTTAATCAACACAGTGCATGGTTTCTACTTTCACTATTTTATGAAACACTACATGGATTTTTCTATCTAACCTCCCACGTATGTAATATTTACGTTTGGCCCCCTGTTATATATTCATGTCACTGTCATGACATACGATTTATTCAGACACATTTTAAGCACACTCCTGACATTATCGTTCAAATAAATAACTCATACAATTTTGACCCCGTAAAGCGACGCAATAAACAGATAAATACACACAGAATTAAATGCATGCCGCACATATAATAAAAATATTTATGTGTTATCAATTCCAGAAGGTATTTCCACTGACTCGTATTAGGGAGATGGCCGCTTGCACTGCTGTAAGGCTCTTGTGTCTTCTATAAATGAGACTGCCTTAAACAAACTGCAAGACATTCAAAATAGGGCAGCCCGTCTCACTCCTAGTCTTCCAGCTAGGGCGGCCTCTGTCCTTCTTCTGCGCATGCTTCATTGGCTGCGGAATGACAGAAGCATCATCTTTCAGGTTTGCTGCCTGACTCGAGTCCTTGCAGGGTAATGCGCTGAGATACCTTTCTGCAAAGCGTGTCCACTACTGCTTGTAGAGTTTCCACACGAGTTCCACGTATCACTAAATCTCACTCAGGAGGCAGATCCTTTTCTTATCTGGCTCCCCTACTGTGGAAAAAACCTCCCATTTCATATACGCCAATGCGCAGATCAGTTCAGTTTCAGAAAACTTTTTTATTCTATGCCTCCTCAGTCTGCTTCTCTGCTTATGAGCTGTGCCGCGCAGAGATACCCCTACCGGAGCGATTCGTGCGCATTATAAATTAAATTAACATTACCGCATGCAGTGTGGATTCCGCATTTTGAAAGACGAAGGGCCACTTTGTGAGGTGCTGCAGTCTGTGTAATTAAATCAAGACTCTGGACGGCAATGGGAAGGCTGATGGACTGCGGGCCTCGTCTGGGGAAGCAGTGCAACACCGCAGTTCTGGGCTTCCTCCCCCAGCTCATCTGTTTTGAATGAATATAGCATTTCTTAAGCGCATAGCTACCCGGAGGCATCCCAGCGCTAGTGGCAGCACGTACACAGAGAACAACAAACAGCATTAGGGGAGGAGCCATGTTTTAAGAGATTGTCTGAAACATCAGATGGTTAGTTTTGAGACGAATATGGAGGGGGTTCCATAACCTGGAGGCATTATTAGAGAATAAGTGACCCCTGCTTCTTGCCTTTCTAATTTTAGGAACTACGGCGAGACAGAGGAGCCCTTGCAAACACGGATTCACCAACCTGCTTGGGAAGCAGATGTGACATTTGATATCACACACTTGAAGCCCCGCCCATCCCAAACCCTCCATAGACTTCCATTAGCAGCAGAGGGGCCCATTTACTTTCTGTTCTTGCAGGGGCGGCTCTAGGCTCATGGCGGCCCTGGGCAGGGAGCATAGGTACGGGGCCCCGAAGAGGGGGTCCGGGCGGGGCAGAGCCCCCCGGAGCTCAGGAAGGTTTTTTAAATGGATATCATAATTTTTTTGTTCTTGTTTATGGTCGTCAGTGCCTGTTTTACCTAGTGCATCAGCAGTACTCTGGCCGGAGGATTCTCCATATTTAGGTTTCCCTTGGGTGATAAAGTTCAGGATTGCTCCTTCCTGTGACGCTACGAAAGCCTTCTGAGTCGCCTTTCTCTTTCGTTTCGAATAACCAGATTCGTGTACTAGAATTCTCTTCATTTTGCTTGCAATGGGTACGCGAATGTTGTGTTTTCCCTATCCCACCAGATATTAACTATGACCAGTACTTTATAAAAACTATAGATAAACTTGTAAGACGACTCGTCCGCCGGGAGAGGAAAAGGTTAGTTGCTTTCAAGCAAGAGTAACAGGGAATGAAAGGATGGCGGTGGCCGTGGCTAATATATGCCTGTACCAGCGGGCCAGAAGTGGGTAGGGAAAAAAAAGCCAATCAGGAAGAACGCAGGCGCGGAGGCCAGTGAAGAGGGGGGGACAGGGTGTTTGGAAGTGGACCAGAGCAGGAGGCTGCCAAATCCCTGCCAGGGGCCGCCACGCAAATATGTACCCATCCTCAGAGGATTATTATATTAAGGATATATATTGGCGTCGCGGCCCGTGGGGTTTGGCGGCCCTGTGCAGGTGCACAGCTTGCAAATGCCTAAGGCCGCCCCTGGTTCTTGTAGATCCCTTTAATAACATAAAGCCAGATAGAAGGACAGTGCCAGAGATAGCAAAGGGACTGCATGGAGTAGCAGCTGCTACCCGTAGCTACCTTTAATATGGGTCCACACTGTCAGCTACTCCTTCATTGCCCAGTGGAGGAATAGGGCAGGGTTCTTGATCTGACCAAGACCCTCCACTGTTAATTTCTCAGGCGCAACCAATCCCAGAGCCTTCACGTGCACCTCGGCAATCATGTGCCGCACACTCTGGAATAATAAACAGCAGCTTGGGCATTCAGGTGCAGCACACAAACACTAGAATCACACGCACACTAAAAAATGTTCAGCACACACTGGTAACATGAATGACACACTCAGGGATTTAAGTGGGTCAGGTCCTGCCAGTGCTCAGCACAGTCAGTTCTAAAAATTAGGTGTTGAGACCGGTCCCTTTCAGGCTCTCCATTTCTGCTCTCACCCTCAGGGTGGAAAAACAAAATCTTAACTTTGCAGCAGTCTCTCTCTTCGCTGCCTTTGATGTAACTTGAAGAGACTCGTAGGTCTTTCACAGTGATCATTTCAGAACTGAATCATTTTAAATATTATATACGACAAAGCCATAGGTGTTGTTTATTTATCTTTTGAAACTACCAGCCATTGACAAAGCCAATTGGCCTGGTTTGTTGTAGGTATCATGTTAATTATATTATATATCTGGATGCAATGAGAAACAGCAACATAGCAATCAGGTGGCACACTATGCTAAGCACAGATTTTTAGCTTGTATTTTTAAGCCACACCCTTAATTACATTTGCCACGCCCCTTTGAGAGACCCCCAGTTTTTTCATCCCACTTAAAGCACTGGACACAGCATAGCATAACACACAGTACAGACTACAGACAGGCACAGCACAGCTCAGCATCATGTGTATTACAATCTCAAATCATATATATTACGCACCGGAATGATCATCAGGCCAACGTGAAATTGTGACCACACACACTGCAATCACAAGCAGCAACCCTATAACCATGGGCCAGCACATCCTAAAACAACGCACAGCACATCCCGGAATCCTGCATAGCCCAGACTGGGAATATGAACAACATAGTCTGGAAGCACTTATCGTAAAAAGACTAACTATAGCACCAATTTATTTCGGATTGAAAGCACAAATGTAAGCTCAGCCTAGTATTGCGCACAGCACACGCAGAACTCTATGCCCCCCATTACATGAAAACATCCCAGAACCAAGGGCTAATACATCTACAACCTTGCAAAGGTCAGGAAATTGTAAGAGGTGCCCAGGATTCATGCGCACGAGGCCACAAGTGGACAACTGCATGTTCACTTCTCAGTAAACTGAAGCACTAGGTGAATGAGACATTTACTTCTGGTGTTGTGGGTGCAACACTGCCTTAAAGCGAGTCGTCAGTCCTTGCCATGTGTGCATGCTCGACGTGTTAGCTTACCTGTATATTTTCCGGTGGTACAAGTCACACCAGAAGATCTTGTTGGTCGCCACCTCCACATCCAAGGCCACCACATTCTTCAGCATAGGGATGACACGCGAGTAGTCCCTTTTCACCAAGTCGATCTTGCAGACCTCGTGGCGGTTGGTGAAAATCAAGGCAGGACTCTTGCCTGTTACAAAAGGAAGTCACAGTGCAATTGTTTAGCTAATAAGCTTGCAAATGCTGCATGTTTGCTTGTTTGTATTGTGGGTTGGGCTATCAAAGGCATGAAGTATCAATGCAGTGGTACGAGGGGTGAAGATTAATGCATACTTGGTAGTTACTAGTGGTTTCTAGGAGGTCGAGAAGGTATCCTATGGTTTTGACATATACAGTAAACTATGAGGAGCGTTCCGGATGATTTCACCTGCATCTTGAAACTCGAGGTTGATGTCTAATTGTATCTACTGATTTAGATTGCATTCAGGATGTATTCTCATGTTTCTGCAGAACATGTAGCCCACTGTACAAAAACCACATCTCCAAGAAACCATTTGCAAATAGTAAATAAAAAATCCAAACAGAGAATATTACGAGGCATCCCCACCCCTGCAGAAACTCTTCACCAATAGGGGGAGGCCCTAAAATATATATGTTACACTGTTAAGACTTGAAAAAAAACTTTTTCAAATGACAATCTGACAAGCTACTGTTGTGTCACTTTACACTTCAGTGTAATATAATTTTTGCTATTAAGTCAAACCTAGGCAGCGCACATGCGCTGTCTGCAAGACCTGCTGTAGCATTACAAGGATTGTAATCTTGCCTGCTACGTACCATTGAATCACTCCTATGCCACTCTTTTTTGCTGCCTCCTAACTTGTTCAGGTAGCCGATGCATCACTTCCGGTCAAAGTTAAGAAGTACCTGCCAAGCACAGTCTACTTTCAAATACTTTCTTCATCTGTTCTTTTAGAGATTTTTTTTTTAAGTTGCGCCAGTCGCTTCTTCCGCCCTCCCACCACCTTACGACACAAATACAGCATTTCCAAGGGCTCCTATAATTTTTTACCTAATTTGGCTGCAAGCTGTTTGAACAAAGGCCACTGAATTTATGGGGATACAAATTTTCTGCAGAGTTTACTAGGTCCGTCATTTCAGCAATAACATGCACATTTGCACCCACCAACATTGGTTTGTGGGCTGCGCTTGTTTTGAACTTCTGTTTACGGGGCCGCCATGCACATAAGTAAATATGCATGGGCGCTGCTCTTTATATTTTAGTCAGCACCAGGTTCATCATTTTTTAAAAATGACTGAGGGGGCGCTACACTTTCAGATTTAGCAAGGCGTCCGCTTATCTATTTTTATCTAATTAGAAACTATTGTTTCCAACACCATGCATCTGCACACCTTTGGATCTTTCCAACTCCTTGGACCCTTCCGCATTCTTGGATCTCCCGGGAAACCACTACATTACCCTGATCAGGCCTTGGATTTCCCAAAGAGTTGGATCCGCAAGCCTTAATGGGGCCGTTGCATGTGATGGAGAACACTAGAATTTAACGGTTAGTGTCCAACCCCCGCCCTCTTAGCCTCTATTATTATAATTAACCTTTATCTGAACAAATCCCCCACCCCCCAACCAAGGGATCCACCCCTCTTCCCTCCCCCGCACATCTTTATACAAAGACATCTCCAACTTGGTGCACACAGGTCTTTTTTCCACAGTTTTATCACAAATGCTTCTCCCTCACACGGTTCTTAAATAACTGACTTTTACAATAAACTTTTACCAGACAGACCTACATCGCATTAAACATTTACTGCACAGCACACCTTTAGCACATGAAGCTTTTACCAGCTAGACCTATAACAAAACAACAGCTACCAAATTACTCAACGTCATTTAAGACGCCTTCAGCTACTTCAGTTTTTCAACAAAGAACACTGAGCATTGAAGCCTAAAACTATAACAAACAGTAAGAGCGACACCACAATTCACATACAAATATTAGTGGCAAAAACATCAAGATGGTGAAACAAGCATTTGCAATGCAATAGGTCTAGCATTACTGAAAGGTTGAGCTATTGGCGTTGCAAATAATAATGTTATGTGTAACGGCAATATCTCAAACTTACAGTAATGCATTGCAAATGCTTATTTATTGATATCACTTCCCCCTCTCAGGAACCCGCTGCAATGCTTGCCAACAGTTATATTTAAAGATAATGCTAAAAACATAAATTGTAGAAACATAATAATACAGCAGTTACACTAAAGGAAAGGTCAGAAGTAATGGAAGAGGATTGCAAGCCTTCGCCTCTCTTCCAGTGCTGCACAGACCTCTCCACCCAGCCATTTTCTGAGCTGACCTTCAGATATAAGTGCTTAATGAGGCGAAACTATCCGAACTCCTCTGCCAAAAAGAAATGCGTTCATCTCTGAACAGAGATGGGATTCATTTTGGCTTCCAGCTAAACCGAGCTTTATTGGAGAATGGGGTATGAACCGGTTCGCAAACTATAGCGGCCTAGCAAAATAGCGCTTTTTCAGACAAAATTTCACAAAAATTAAGTAGAGAAGCACAATTTTTTTCGAATTGCTCGAAATGTGGATTGCAGGTATTTCGTGTGACATTTGCAATGGCATGTTCACATGATGTCATAACTCACGTAAAAAATGAAATGAGATGTAAATGTAAATGTACAGGAATTTATATAGCGCAAATCACCGAGCGGTTTCTAAGCGCTTGCTTAAGGAACCCATCCTGGTATTCCCCTGTGAGATAATCCCGGGAGGGTATCCACAAGGTGAAAGCCAGGCATCCCGCCGCAAGGGGCCGTTGTGGAGATTAAGCAAGCTATTGCCCAGAGTCGCAGAGTGTGAACCCATGAATCAAGTAGGCATCGGAGCGATAATTGTTGAGTCCATGGACATTTTTAGGACTCAAGACCCTACCGAGCCAGGAATTGAACCCTGGTCCCGGGCTGATCTCTGCTCCCAGGTCTGCCTCCTCTAACCAGTGAGCGACACTTCTCCACCAGGAGATACAGACAGGATAGAAATATTTTCTGTTGGGAACAGTGTATAATAGGATAATAAGAAATTTCATTAATTTTACAATTTTGCATGGGCCCGCCATAGGTGCCAAGGCTTCAGATGGCTTATGTGACAATTTCATAAATTCAGTGTATTATGAGTGACATTCAATGACTATTGAGTGACACTTTGTCGCAAGCAAAAATCAAGGAATAATGACAAGGAAAATATATAAATATCTTAAATTGTACCCATTGGAGCAACGAGAAACTCTAAGAAGATCTTTAAAGCACTAGAAATGGAAGGGCACTAATGGGAGTATGTCCGGGTGTGGTACTGAAAATTCTGAATCTGTGTTTTAAATATCATGATTCTGTTATGAATATGGTAACAGCAGACCGTAAACAGTAATTTCAGCAAGTGCGAGTGTTTTCGTCATGTTACACCAATGGATTCACTGTGTATTTGAAGGTTTTGTATTGAACCCACGGGTTCCATCTTGTGCATAGCAGCCAATTTGTGGATTGCCCTTACAGTAGGCCCTCACTGTGGCAGAACAAGTATTTAAGGACATAACCTTAGCATCGGTTTGTGCTGACTCCTGCATGACCTAGCGAAAGCTGACCCTGTTGCTTGAGGCTAACCTTGCCAAGCCAGTTCCTGCCCTTTAGCTGATCAAGATTATAGATCAGAGCACAGGACATTGTAAAGATTTACTACACACAAACATGCCTATCTTACTTCCATCTGTTCCTGTTCCTGCCTCCACAAGCTATTTATGACATGGAATGTGATCTTACTGTTTTGGGTTTATCCGGCCTTGTCAGCTAGAGAATGTACGCATTATGTGGACATTGTTTATGGCCTGGACTTATCTTGAAAGTGGGTTTGTCATCATACAGTGCTTTGTGTGCACGTCCTGGGAGTGACCAACAATAATGTACTTCAAAGAGAAAATGTGTGCCTAGGGCATAATAAATGGTATAAAAGGTCTGTGCGGACACCATTCAGCAGGCTACCTCATTCAGTTGCTTTAGGTGTGACTGGGCGACGTAGCCTCACAATTAATTGTAATAAAGATGTCTTTTCATATTTCAGATTCTCTGTTGATTTCTTTGCTGCTTTTGAATGGACTACTTATTGGTAAGACCCCTGAGAAGGAGTTTGTGGATTTCTGGAACCACAAATGGCGCGACCAAGGCGGGCTTCATCAGAGAAGTGACTTTCTGTGGGAGTGATCTTGTCAGGAGACAGAAAGCTACTGAGGAAGACAAGACAGGATTCTACTAAGAAGGTACTCTGTGCACAGTGATTCTGGGGATTCTTCGTCTCTGCAGCCCAGTGTATTTCTGCTCTTCCTGATTTTGATCCTCCACATGATGTCACTCCTGACTGAGAACCTTTTTGGCGTGAGTATTAAAAAAACCAACAAAGCGACCGTTAGGTCATGTAGAACTTGACAGTTAGAATTTGGAAAACCATTTGATTAGTAAAAGTAAGAGTTAAGTATAAGTGGGTCGCTCCCAGTCCTTTGTTTTTTGGTTCTGTGGTTCTTTGCTTAGTTTGTTTTGGTCCTTAGTTCTATTTGAAGATTGCAATTTTCAATAACCAAGGGTCTTGTATATTTACAAGTGTATCGATAGAGATAGCCCCTTGAAGTTTGAAGCTAGATTAGTGAGCTATAAGATGCCTGATCTTAGCAAATTAGAAGATTTGTGTTGGCCAACTTTGTATACATTTGAATTAGTCGGTTTCCCCTAAAGGGAATATCTAAATAGGTTAGATTTACAAACATATTTCTTCCTTGGTGATTTTGTATCCCCATGGAATTAAAATATGGACATAATACATACAAGGATCCTTTGTTCTGCGCAGTTTTATGAAAGAAGATATGCAGAACGATTTTGTTTGGTCTTCTGCTAGTCAAAGCTAATGAATTGAGTGCATTTTCGTTTCTTGGACATACATCAGTCTGTTGGGCTGTTTTTGCAGTCTTTTGGAACACAATTGAGAAGCGTTACTTGTAAATATGACTTACAACTAGCATTTACAAATGGTTTGGTTTAAGTACAGTCTATATGCTGTCCTTTATTTCTGTCCTGAGTATTGGTTTGTGGGTTAAATGTGTGTTTAAATGTCTCTGTTGTTTTCCCATTAGTGCAATTTCTTTAAGTAAATAGCGTTGGCGCTATTCACGAAAATGCATGGCTAAAATCGCGCCGTATTGTGTGTGACTCCTTTCTGTTTGTCTGAAATGAGCTCAAATGTGTGATGGTGTTTTTTCTTGATGTTTTCAGTCTATTAAGCAAGATGTCAAATTTTTAAAAACTAAAATGTAAATTCACATTTACTGGGAATAAAAAGCCCCAAAAACGAATTTGGGTGTTTTGCAAAAAAATAAATAAATTTACAGCATTTTCCTTAGATGCATTGTATTAGATGTTCACAGGCAAACCTTTCAGCTGCAGTATATTTGATAGGAATGTTCATTCAGCCATCACTTTTTCCAGTTAAACACGGGTGGAATTTTGCATAACCGTCCTTTTAAATAAATGTGGCGCAAAAATGTGACGCAGGAATGTGATGCATTTTAAGTTAGGCATATGCGCTCAGGTTTGTGAGTTAATGCATCTAAATGATAGGCAAGGGATGCAGTGGGCTCTTATATGTAGAACAATCACAAAAAGCAATAATTGGTTTTATTAGAAGGTAAAAAAATTATTAATTATGAAAAATAATTATTAAAAATAAGTGCTACAAAATTCGTTTTTTTATATTTATAAAGCTTAACACTCATATTATGACCTCCTAGCATTAAAATTTGATTTAAGTTATGTTGCATCACTAAAATGACAAGCATTCGTGTGTATAATTTCCCCTTGGCATAGGCGCAAGCAAGCTCATTTTTATAAAGTATAAGTTATTATTTTCAAATGCCTGACTCATGGGTTATGTAATAGACATTCTAGTAATGCATATTATGCAAGAAAACTGTAGGATATTCATTTTTTAATGCCCAAAATGTAAAAGTCGATTTTGAGTAAAAGCACTGTTTAAACTGCATTTTGCTTTCATTTAGAGTACTTCTTTTAAAGTGTCTCAGGTTTAAGTAAATGCATACATTTAGGTTTTGATATATATATATATATGCAGGTTGTGCCTTCCTATGATTCAGTGGGTTAATGTGCCAGTACACAGGCTTGTTTTAATATCAGGGTTGAAGGTTCTAGCTTCAGCAAGGCCTACGGAAAAGTTTGTTCCTTTAAGACTGATGAAGTGTGTACCATAGGATTGCAACAAGCATTTACTCTAAAAAAACTGGTCTGGGTGTCATTAGGTTTTGAGAATTATTAACAGTAAATGTAGTTTAATGATCTGGGAATAGAGATAATTTTAGCGCCTAAAAAGAAAAAGAGAAATTATTTTTCAAAATAGAGTGAATTATTGCAGGTTAGACCTTCTGGCTTTGACAGCGTCAGTGTGGCAGAAGCTGAGGGCTGAGAGAATTGCAGAGACGCGCTGCTTAGATGTTATCTTTTAGTTTCCCTGTAAATAATGGAGAAGGCCGTCATGTTGACATTTGTGACCTCTTAATTAGGACTTTGCCTCCGAGGAATGCAGAATGACCTTGCTGAACGGGCCCCTAAGGGTGGGGTTTCTGGTTTCTCCGTGAGAACATCAATAAAATGAAAGAACTTAATTTACAAGGGAAAATAAAAAGGTTTTTTTTTTGGAAGTCCCAAAATATTGTGTTAAATGCTCTGCAGAACTGATACATTTGTGTCTCCACGCTAAGAAAAATAATGTTTGCTAGTTTATTTGACAGAAAACAAAGTGTTGCATTAAGTCTTAGATAGAAAATAAGATGCAGCCCTTTTCCAAAATTTTGAAGGCTCCAGGCCTAAGTAAAAAAACGATTTGCTAATTAGGAACTATTTCTCACAGTGGAAATTATAGGTTCCAAATTAATATGGAGTGTCAGTATAACCATTTCTTTTAGAACGGTAAAAATAAGGTGGCTTGATGTTGCGAGGTGAACTGACAAGAGAGTAACAGTTAAGTAATGAAAATTTATTTTTTGTGTATGTTAAAATGTTTTTTGTGTGTTGTGCATTTTTCTGCTTCTGCCTATAGATTATTCATGGATTGTTCTGAGGCTGACAAGACACGCGAGTTTGGTTAATTGAAAGGAGATGTGTTTTTGCGTGATTTCTTTAAAAAAAAAAAAATCATGTTTTCGTTTGTGTATTTGGCCCTGTCGTGAAATATTTTAGTTGGTCCTGTATGTTAGAAGAGAGACAGTAAAGTTATGTTTGACAGCAGACTCTCACTACCTGGTGCTCTACTGTCAAATGGAGGGTAGGGACTTTAGACCTAACAAATTTAGACAGGCCCAAATATTGGGTTTTGGGCTGCAGGTTTACAGTGCATGAAGTACATGTGCCATGTTACAGTGCATGAAGTACATGTGCCATGGTGCTGTGTGTCACCACTTGTCCACATATGCTATTGTTTTGTCTGTGCTGCTTGATATACAGCAAGTATATCTGATGGCTTGACATGTGCATTATTTTGTGTATGTTTTGTTTTATGTTGTTACTATTACAAGTTCCCCAGTGTTGTGAAGGGATCCGTATGACGATACGTATTGTTGCACAACAGTTGGATGGATTTGGTATAATGGTAAATTTCACAGATATGGTTTTCATACTGTGTGGGAAGACAGGCAGTTCTTTTACCAGTGCATGCCTAAATTTGGCTATAATAATATTGAAGAAAACTAAAAAGATATGCAGGTTCAAAGTGTGTCACCTGATGTTAGTCACTTACTGCACATTCCCTTAAAGGAACAGGCAGCCCTAAAATTATGTAACCTGATTGGACGTAAGGATAAAATTATAGATCTGTGACTCTTGTACATGGTGGCCTAATTTCTATATTGCATTACTTAATCATGTTCTGTTTCCCAAATAGCATATGGCTTTGTCCCTTGAAAGGAAACCAGGTTTCATTTTTTCCCTGAAGAAGGAACTGGAACATTAGCTAAGATTACCGTATATGGTGTAGTTGCTAACGGTAGAGTTAAAATTTGTGTAACTTTGGGCTTGTGTGTATCCCCCGACCTCTTGGTGCTGTGTCACATGCCTGAGGCACCCAAGCAAACTCTTGTTCTGCCTATAGATTTTTCTTTTGTTGCTCCCCCCTGACCGATGCCGCATCATGCTTAGTTATTGGGGATTTTTAGTTGTGTCCTAGTTCCATTTCCCTTTTCCATATTCCTTTCACCAGTCAGCCCATTTATTATTATGGGTGTATTGTTTATGTTCACACTTCTAGACTGTAGTGATGTATCAGGGACCCCCCCCCCATGTTATGTAGAATTCCCTTTTGTATGACCAGACCGGTTTCCAAGAATTTTCCTTAGGCCTACTTTATTGTTTTTTTCAGACTGACTGTCTGGGTAGTGATAGGCTGGTTAACTGACCCAATATTATAGTAAGACAAGTTTTCCATCTCAATAGGAGATATCTTAAGTTTACCTTTTGAACACGACGAATTTTCAATGTCTATTTTAATTTTTCAGTTCTCTTGTGTTCCTGCTGCTTTAATTTTTGGTGGGATCAGATGTGTTCTAAAATTATGCAAATACCGGGACTCTCTAGTGCTCGTCTTTTTTTGTATGCACATTTGATCATTAGCCTTTGTATTGCATAGTGCACTTAATGCACATTTTTTAAAGGGACTCTTCTTCATGTCCTTGATAACCTGTATTATGTCATTTCTCTATTTGAGAAGTTCTAGATAAGGAATATAGGAACACCTAGGCTTAATCATTGAGGAAAATATGTATTTACCCCATTAGACAATGTCACTGTGTGAGGACATCCATTTAGATTCCCATGGTGTATTGCCACTCCCTTGCAGATTGCAGGCCCCTGCTTGCAGTCCCCTTGTTAAAACCCATGAACTGTTTTTTGTGCTTGATTTGAAGGAAACTAACAATTGTGTTACATTTCCTATATCACTAGGTTCTGCGGGATCTTCCAGAGTCAAAGGAAGAGTGATACCCTGCAGACCTGTGATCAAGACTAAGCCCACTCCCCATCAGTGATTGCTACAGATGAATGACAGATTTCTTGGCTCTACAATTTCTGAAACCAGGAAGTCGCGAGGCTGGACAGCGATCATCAGCGTGTCGTCAATGGTACCTCCCAAGCAAGGCGTTTGCTTTATCGGAAGGCGTTGCAGAAAAAAGAGGAGCTGGTTCCTTGTTTCCCACAGAATGAGAGCTTCTGTCTGTTTGAGCTTTCTACCTGTTTTGTGCTGGAAACCTCTGACAGCGTACAGTCCTTGGGCCCTTGGCCCGAGTTTTGGCCACCCACACACCTCTTTTGCTTTGCTCCAGCGAAAAGGCAGTGCACCCAAGGATCCACATTTGGAAAAAGGCACTACATTCTGGTGCCCATGAGAGAGCAGCTTGAGCGTCCTCTGACACTAAATAATGAGTGTTGGAGTCTGAAAGTGCTGCTGATCTTGAGAGGTTGTTCCTCAGTAGTGCTTGGATCTGCACGAGATGTTTTGTGCCCTTGATCAATGAAGAGCACATCATTTGTAGTGTCTGCCACAAAGAAGAGACACTGGTGCATTGTTTTGAGACATTGAGACTTTCAAGCGAGCTGTGGGTGTTTGCCAGGAGGGAACTCCAACTAAGCAGTACTTTTTCTCATGAAAAGACCTGAAATCGAGAGGCCCAACGCGGAAGAAGACAATGGAAGCGGATTTGATGGACAATAGAAGCCTTCCAAAGAGGCTTATAACGGACTTTGGGCACAGTTGCAAATATAGACTGAGTGATTGCCTATGCAAGGGCAAAAGGATGGTCTGTGGTACTGAAAATTCTGAATCTGTGTTTTAAATATCATGATTCTGTTATGAATTTGGTAACAGCAGACCGTAAACAGTGATTTCAGCAAGTGCGAGTGTTTTCGTCATGTTACACCAATGGATTCACTGTGTATTTGAAGGTTTTGTATTGAACCCACGGGTTCCATCTTGTGCATAGCAGCCATCTTGTGGATTGCCCTTACAGTAGGCCCTCACTGTGGCAGAACAAGTATTTAAGGACATAACCTTAGCATGAGTTTGTGCTGACTCCTGCATGACCTAGCGAAAGCTGACCCTGTTGCTTGAGGCTAACCTTGCCAAGCCTGTTCCTGCCCTTTAGCTGATCAAGATTATAGATCAGAGCACAGGATATTGTAAAGATTTACTACACACAAACGTGCCTATCTTACTTCCATCTGTTCCTGTTCCTGCCTCCACGAGCTATTTATGACATGGAATGTGATCTTACTGTTTTGGGTTTATCCAGCCTTGTCAGCTAGAGAATGTACGCATTATGTGGACATTGCTTATGGCCTGGACTTATCTTGAAAGTGGGTTTGTCATCATACAGTGCTTTGTGTGCACGTCCTGGGAGTGACCAACAATAATGTACTTCAAAGAGAAAATGTGTACCTAGGGCATAATAAATGGTATAAAAGGTCTGTGCGGAGACCATTCAGCAGGCTACCTCATTCAGTTGCTTTAGGTGTGACTGGGCGACGTAGCCTCACAATTAATTGTAATAAAGATGTCTTTTCATATTTCAGATTCTCTGTTGATTTCTTTGCTGCTTTTGAATGGACTACTTATTGGTAAGACCCCTGAGAAGGAGTTTGTGGATTTCTGGAACCACACAGGCTCTCCACTTGGGACCTCTATTAGTTAATGCGCAGAGCCAGAGAGCCACAGAATTGAATCATGGTTGGGGCAGTGGAGAATAGTGACTTGTGTGGGTTTAATGCTACAAGGTCCCAGTCTTATGAGTGACATCCAACTGCCAAATGACAAAATATTAAAAATTAGATCTTTTTGAGAAATTAGAAGTTCTAAAAGTATCTTAGCCTGGCTTCCAGAGTCTAAAAAAAATGCCCCCATTGCCCAGATCAGAAACTGTTCTGTTGCTGGACTCACCTTTGCCACCAGAAGCAAGTCCCCCCTGCAGTGCTAGGCTGAAGCAGAGAGCTTGTTTGGCCTGTGTTTTTGGACAGGAGGGCAAGAGAGCTTGATGCAGTGCTCCTGTAGTCTAGAAGTGGCTGCAACTCACTGTCTCAGCGTTAGTGCTCGGGGTTTATTTGAGAAAACAGCTTGCCTCAAAATACACTGACCCCATCTTATTCCAGCAAGTAGAAGCAGATTCTCGACATGGACTTTGTTGTCCTTTTCAGCATTACGATATAATTCAGTCGTGCTCCATTTAACCCTGTCTTTTGTACACTGACGAGGCTTACGGCTTATTTACCATTTAGAGGGTCAAATGATATTACCGTATTATGCTGACCTTTAGAATTAAAAGTTTTATGCTATCAAATGCTGGCACCAGGGTTGGATTTGGATTAAAATTGTTCCCGGGCAGGCTAAAATAGTGGCCCACATTTGCATATTTCCTTTATGCAAAACACTGCTCCAGCGAAATTTTATAAAAAAGATGAGGGAGGGAGAGGGGGGGGAGCGTAAAAAAAATTCAAGGATTTATTCACACTGGTGAAACACACCTGAACACAAGTGAGGTCACTTCTGCTCAGTCCGCCTGCCCCCGCTCGGTATACACACATTAATGGGCCGAGAGAGAAAGGGAGTGACACCTCTGCACTTTAATAAAAGGGAGGTAATGGGCGCCCATTTACCTCCAGAAAGGCCACTCAAGCACCCACTGGCAGCACTGAACAACGCAGAAATCGCCCAAAGCAGCCCACAGCTGGAACCGGAAACTGGCCCCTCGGGAATTGCCCGAGTGCCCGCATTACCGATCCGCCGCTGGCTGGCATGAATTCTACAGATTTATGTCACATCCGTTGGGTGTCCATGAGGAGTAACACTCACTCTGAAGCAGCGAAGCTGCACACTTCACTGGCACCACACAGCGGTCTTAGTGGGCAGGATTTTGCCATGCAAATATAAAAATGTAGGTGCTCGCTATTCCAGCATACCTGTTTGCTTCTAGAAGTGCCGGTACTCTCATTTAAAAAGTATTGGACCATGATAAAAAGTGTAGGTACTCTCTTTTAAACTGAGGAAGGGCAGTAAAGAACGAATCTCTCCTCATTTGAAACACTGTCCCTGTGAACAGAATGAAAAGCTAGGCTCTGCGAGCTGGAGATTTGGAATGCCATGGGGCTACTGCATTACTGGGGGACCCCTACGTGGTGGGGGGCTCCCACATGCACAAATACAGACAAGAACTATTTTCTGGCCATGCTGTAGCTCTCTCCTTCAGTGGAGAGGTGCTCGGGCTGTTAGAGCAGGGAGCACGTGACCCAGCAGCCTGGAGCCAATTGCTTTCGTGATACAAACAAAACTCTTCGGTGTTTCAATGACGCAGCTAAAATAATTTGTGAGGAAAACAGCTAACTACTTGTCCAGTATTTACAAAGCGTTGTCACAAAAATCACAATCAGGTCCCTGTATTTCATTTCACACCAATAACTGAGAAGAGGCGCCAGACAGGAACATTTTACTCGCTGAGGAAGAGGTCACATTGCTTACTGCTTTTCAGGCAAGACTGGCAAGAACAGGCCCCACTGCCTCAAAACCATTGAACTGTAAGTCCTGCAGCCAGCACATTACTTAGGGAAGTGCTTTCCAAACTTTTTTGACCTGTGGCTCCCTTGACCTAATCAGCAGTTGGCCGTGGCTCCCTACCATTTTCTTACCCGCTCTGAGAAAATGGAACATTGAGGTTGGTCTGTCACCAGCATTATTTTTACACTAAAAAGGCAGGCTCCTCATGAGTGGCTTCACCAACACTGACCCAGAGTGATGCATGTAGGTGCAGGACTATGCATCTCAGTACCTGCACAAAGGCTTCTCGACGCTGCCCCACGCAGGCCTATGCGGAGAAAGCTATGTGCCTGGCTTCAGAACTCATTCACAGCGAGCAAGAGAGGAGCTGGAGTGAACCAGGGCAGGCAGCTACATGGAAGTGTAAAAATAATCTGTCAAACGTTGTGTGCATGCAGATGAGTGTGTGTTTGTGTGTGTGAAAGTGAGAGAGAAGAGTGAGTGACTGCTATTGTGACTTAGAACATAACAGAGTATGTACTCTGCCGTGTGTGTGCCCATTTGCTGCTCCTGTGCACGTGTACGTTCTCTTCGTATTGTTCACAGTGCACTCTTGAGATCTTCTTGGAGTACGTGTGTGAGTATATACGCATTCAATGCTAGCTTACGGGTAGCTCTCTGTCCTTGTGTGCATGGTCTTGTAGATAGATATGTGTAAAAGCTTGACATCGTCTTATTGCAAGCTGTGTACTACTGAACTTGGTGCACATACTCACTGATGCTGTGTGCACACACTCAGATTGTCAGAGCATGAAATCTAACTTTGTTATGTGCACACTCAAAGTCATCTCTACTGAAGGTGTGCACTCACCTTGGTGCAGGCACGGTCACTGAGCACGTGCATACATTCGCCTCCCTCGCCTGTCTAGGCATGCTAACGGCAGTATGTGCACACTTCACATGCTCTTTCTTTGGAAAGTGTGTATCCTGTGTGTGTTTGCAATCTCGAGGGTGTGCACGTTACCTATGTTTACATGCTCTTTGCTCGCGGGTGGAGGCTCTCTGCTCAGAAGTGCCTGCCTTTGTGCACACTTTCGAGATTCTCTCTCTGAAGTGTGTGCACTTTTCTGTGTGCACGCACAGCCATTCAGCGCTTAAGCGTGTATGCATGCTCTTTGCTCCTGTGTGCATGCCTCGCCTGGATGCTAGATGACGTTTGCCGGAGCGCAGGAGCTGCAGTGGCTGCTTTAGAAAGTAAGTGCTGCCTCCTCCCAGTGCTGCTGCCCTCCGCTCCCCGCCCGGGAAGACCATCGGGGCGCCGGGCAGACACTGACCCCAGGGCAGGCGGATGTGCTGTAGGAGGCGGCTGCGCTCCTCTCCCCGGAACCCTTTTCATGCCATAAACGTGATTATCTAAGCTTCCTACCCCTCAGCGCTACAGCGGATTTGGCGCAGAAGCCGGGCATCCTCAGAGCGGACCATCACCACCTTTTCCCTCCTAACGCTCATGCTGCCATTTTCCACATAGTGCACGCGGCGTCCCTGGCACCTCATTATGGCGCACCGGAGTGCCACGGTGCACAGTTTGGGAACCACTGACTTAGGGAGTTGCACAGCAGAATCTCAGCAGTGAAGATCATGAAGGACTAAAATGAAATATAATTGAAATTTACATTACCTGACACTAGACAATGGCAGCTTGGCAGAAAGGCCAGCATCATGAGAGGCTGCCGACCCCAAACTCGACTCTGGCAGCCACGGCTGTGATCCGGACGCGCGCCGCATCATGACCAGAGGCTGCTGGCACCAGTGAACCCTCTCCTGGCACAGCAGAGGCCTTGGTCCAACTCTGGTCAGGACTCGAGCCGCACCTTGATAGAGGCTGCAGGGTGCATGCACCATACCGGCCGGCGGTGCCAGCAGCGGCGAGCTCCACTCCGGCCAAAGTTTAAGAAACTACCTGAGAACTGCAGGCTGCCCCCATTGTGCCCTGGGCGGCCCGCCCTGTCTCTGCATTGGCTAAATATGGGACACATTGTTGCACTCTCCCTAACAAGTCACGTGAATGCCGAATGGAGCCTGCGCAGCTGAACCAGCCCTTGGGGCTGCACCAGTCAGCGCCCCTGTCCGGTTGGCTGCCAGAGCACACGCTACATGCCGCTTTGCTCAATGCAAATCATGGCGCGCAAGCTTGACAGGTTTATTGAGGCCTTATAAATGCGTGACTTTGCATTTCAATGTGTTGTGATGAGGACCACCACACTAAAATGCATTAGCCTAACGCCTGATGCACGGTACTTGGCAGGACTGCCTAGCAAACACAAGCAAGCATGATCGACTTACTTCCTGATTTGGAGGAGCCCGTATGACAGCGAAGGAGTGACTCGGAGGTGAGAACACAGGCATGCCTTTGTTGCAGCACCTGCAGCTACTTAGCATAGGCAGTTGGTGGCAGGATAGGACAGGAAATTCTGTAAGGAGTGGGAGCGGGATAAAAGGATTGTCCCCCAAAAATCTGAAACAGATGCTCAGAGTGCTGATTCAGTGCAACACGTGCCAAAAGCCCACACTTTTTAACTGACAGCTCGCGAGACTGAGCATGGATCTACATGGACAGTGTAAAACACCTGTCCTACCCAAGGAGCATTTCAGTGTCACCGGCTTTTGGATTGATGGCAGTCGGATCCTTCCACTGCTGAGATTAGACCTTTCAGTCTAGTGCAGAAGAGGCACTATTTTCTCCTCCCTTCTTCCTTGTGTGGGGCACGCTCAACCACCGATTGATGAAACTTAATTAGTAGCCCTCCGCAGCAAGTGCTGTGATTGAAGTACTATTTCTACTTTCTTTGTGAATTATGTGCTGCTATGGAACGATTGTTTTATTTGCCTCTGCCTGTGGATTGTAATGATGTGTTTGTGTTTTGTTTACTTTCTGCAGGCTTGATAAAAGAAATGTTTGAGGCCGCTTTTCATCTTTCTTCATGACGGCCAGGCTCTTTTGTTTACTTTGGGCGCCGTGTTTCTGTTTCACTCCTCCTCCCCCACATTCATACCACCTCCCCTCTCCCCCACCCAGGTCAGTTTACATACTTCAAATTATGTATTCAACATGTTGACAAATATTCTGAATCTTCTTAACCCCTTCCGTGCGGGGCATATTCCCCCGCTGTGCTGGTGGAGTGGGGGCACGCACAGCACCCCCATGCTCATGACGAGGTCAGTTCGTCATGAGGCACAGTGCTCGTATGCTCATGACGAGCTGAGGTCGTCATGACCACACCCGTTTGTGTGGAATGCTCGCACAGCAGGGGAATTAGCCCAGCATGCGAGCGTTCCAACGGTCATGACGAGCTCAGATCGTCATGAGCACACGAGCACCGTGGCTCATGACGAGCGGACCTCGTCATGAGCATGCAAGGTGTTAATGTCTTTAATGTCTTGAGTCTCATATGGAGTTTGAGCTGAATATCTACCCAGAGCCTTCCCCAGTGCGTTTAAGAGACAATATATGATCCTGTACATTGCTCGTAGTATGCCCGTCTTGTGTTTCACTCCTTGCCATTCATTCCAGTATGCAAAGAAACATGGCTGTCCCTTCACCGCATGCGCAGAGTCATAAATAGAACCCAGTTGTATCATACCGAAGCTTTATCTGTAGATTCTCTGTAGATTTCTACTAAAGCTATTGGTCTGCTGATCGAGGAACTTTATTGCTAGCTGTAGCATTGCAACAACTCGCCAATGGCAGAGTAGTCCCCCCGAATTCCTTCTTCCTGCTTGCTTTTTTGTTGGTTTTCTTTTTGTCATTTGACTCCCACTAATCTTTGATGTGCCTGAACCTACCTAATCTTTGCCCTGCTTGGACACCATGGAATTTGGTCTTTTTTTCCTGTCTCGTTCTTTTCCTGCGTATAAAAATTCTGCACTACTCGCACATACTCGCATTTGTTATTCCTACCCATTAATATTGTTTTTCTAGCACTAATTGTTCTTTGAGCTGAAGTGGCGTCGAACAAAATCTGTGAGCGAGCGGAATAATCGAATCCGGAGCTTTCTCTTTTGCAAACACGTTCTGCTGGATAGCAAGCTCCATCTAATGTTTTAAAAAAATTGAGACAATACATTTGTCACAACATTTTCTGTTTCTGTATTAATGAACATACCAGACTGGATTTTCTTCTTACTAAAGTTGTGCCCCAGGGCAATAAACTGGAGCCAGCTTATTTCTCATTAATGTTGTGGAGTTTACCTAATTCGATTAGGAGCATATGCACTGCTTGTTATGCTGTGGCAGTTATTTAACTGAGTGCTACACACAAGATAGTATGTCAGGAAACAACTATCATTCAATATTCACAGTTTTCTACTTGTATTTTTGCCAAAACTAAACCAGTGCTTAGTTTAGTGGACTACAGGTTTAGGTCACTTAATGCCCATTGATTAAGAGTCAACAATGTAACTTCCTAATATTATTTCATATCTACCTGGCAAAAAATACACACGCTTGCAGCTTCACCCCATGACTCGCTAAGTAATGAGCATGCTGTACAAAGTTCTACAGAAAAAGACACACAACAGAGTTCTTTGTAATATTAAGGTAGGGAGGGCGTATCTTTGCCAAGTGCGCTAATGTTTACCCGTTTACATAATATATTATGTAATTTTAAAAGGATTATTTATAGGTGTTTTTGTGCCATTAAAGGCAGCTCTAAACAGCACACCACATCATTAAACTACACTACATATCACTCCACAACACAAAATACCATTCCACATAATTATACTCCAAAACACACAATCCCACTCCATTAACCCCTTCACTGCGGTGGTTATTCCGCTGCAGTGCTAAGGGGGTGAGGGGGGCCGCGTGGCGGTCCCGCGCTCGTGACGGAACCGCTCCGTCACGGCACGCGGGTGAGCTGTGCTTGTGATGGAACGTTTCCGTCACGGCCCCACCCGCGCTAGAGAACGTTAGCGCAGGAGTGGAATTCGTGCTGCGCAGGCGCGGCGAGAGGGCCGTGACGGAACCGTTCCGTCACCAGCACAGCCCACCCGAGGCTCGTGACAGAACGGTTCTGTCACGAGCATGGGAGGGGTTAATAACCAGTTTAGTCAATATAATATAATTTCACAGCACATCATGCCACATAATTCCAATAACAAAACTACTCCACTCAATAACACAACTAATCCAATCCAACCTACATAATTCCACAGCACGTCATATACATACACTCCATAACACATAAGTTAAAAACATTGCCATTTACAATGCCAATAGCCTCAACTCCAACAAATGCGAGACCTACTGCATTTCCAAAGCTTGTTCTGACTTGCACTAGGGCCCATGACACACTGGCTACGCTACCGTCCACACCTAATCTAACATTTAAACAGCTTTTTTCAATGTATTTAGGAATCCAAATATGTCCAAACAAACTTTATTTTCTGATCCTGGGTCAAACAATTTATATACAAAGCAGCAACTCTGGCCTTTGTATAATAAGCCAATCTGGAGATACCGTAAAGCACAAGTTACACTTATACTACACTGTGAAAAGCAAGCCGCGTTGGCCAGCAGTCTTCCTTACTCAGCCTGTACGTGTACACCCACACAGATGTGCACACGTTTTCACATTCAACCTGCATGTGGTGATGGTCATCAAATACAGACACGAGTAGAACTGAGTCAATCAAGTATTTATTCCTGCTGAATCATAAAGAGAAAGGCAACGACCCCAGCCACCGCAGCAGCCACAACAGGTGACGGCTTCACTCTGTCCGCACGGCGCTCGCCTTGGAACACTGGTCACGGTGACATTCTAAATGATGTCACCGCGAGCAGTTCCATTACATGCAGAGCTGCCGGGGGGGAAAAGGAGTGGAATATACCACACATCCCCCTTCCCTACGGAATGAGGCATAAGAAACGTACCTTCAGAAGTTGAATGTACAACAGAAATTACATCATCACATACTGCTCCAAATGTCTGGGTGGTCTGGTTACTCTCCGGCTTGTCCCTCCAACCGGGTGAGGGACCGTCCACTGTTCCCTGGGAGGGGGACCCATACTCCCCACAGAATTGCCTTCACACCCACTTTCTCTACAGGACTCTTGCCCGGGGGGTTGATATCTCACTACTCTTCCCAGGTTCCAGATCTTTCCTTCCCGGGTCTTGACGGCATTCCTAAACAATTTAGTGATCTTTGTGGGCCTACTGTATCCAGACCAACTTGCCCTGCCAGTGGGTGTCCTGATCTTAATGTCATCCCCTACTTTAAACCCAGCTTCCTGTGTAGAGTGGAGCCTGTCGAACCTTTCTTTTCTCTCAACCATTGCTTCCCTCTGTCTCTCTAACTCCTTTGCTTCTTTGGAGTGATCCAACCATCCCTTGTGCCAACCCATCCAGCCCGGTGATAGTTTGGTGTTGGGTATTCTTGCTCGGAGCAACTCAAATGGGGTGACTCCCGTCGTTTGGTGCGGAGTGAACCTGTACGCTTGTATCCGCCTCCATACTTCTTCCTTCCAGTTCAAGCCGCTGGTCCTGGCCAACTGAATGCTCTCTTTGAGAGTCTTGTTGAAGCGCTCGACATTGCCATTGGTCTCAGGCTGATACAGAGCGCAACGTTTATGTGCGATTCCCCTCTCCTCAAGGAAGTCTTCCATCTCTTTCAAGCACAGTTGCACCCCATTGTCTGTGAGTAGACTGCTGGGTAATCCCTCTCTAATGAATAAGCCTTGAAGGAACTCAATGACGGCCTTTGTCGTGATTTCACCTACAAACTTTAATTCCGGCCACCTGGAGTACAGATCCATGAGCACCAGAATGTACGGCGTACGCACTTCTCCCGTCAGTGGGCCAACTATGTCCAACGCCAACTCTTCCCAAGGTCCTGATGGTGGTGGCCTGCACACCATTGGGGGCGTCAGTTGTTTCAGCACTTTGTCACTGATGCTACACGGAATACAGTCTCTCACTTTCCTTTCAATGGTAAGGTCCATGTTCGGCCACCAGTAGTCTTCTCTCAACCTTTGCTTGGTCTTGGTGATGCCCTGGTGGCCATCGTGAGCCATATCCACCTGGTTTTCTCTCACTGCCGCGGGAGGTATCAACCTTGTTCCCCTGAACAGACATTTGTCGACTACGGACAGCTCATCTTTGACACTCCAGAATGGCTGTAGAGCGTCGTCCCATTTATCTTCAGCTTTCCATCTGTGTTTTACTCTTTTCCACACCTCATCTAAGACTTCGTCTTTCTTTAGTGCTCCTTTCCATGTTTCTTCACCTATTGCACACACATTTTCTTTTTGATAGTCTTCAATTTCATCTTCCACCACGTCTTGCGTTTCATTCACGTCATTTTCTTCCACCAACCGTGACAAACAATCTGCTGCAAAATTGCGTGTTCCAGGGACATACTCAACGCAGAATGTGTATTCCTGGAGGCCAACAACCCAATGTCTGATCCTGCTAGAGATCGCATCCAAGCCCTTTTTTCCATAAACTTCTACCAAAGGCTTGTGGTCCGTACGAAGAATGAACTTGGTGCCCCACAGAGAGTCCCTGAATTTGCCCAATGCCCAGAATACTGCGAAGGCCTCTTTTTGAATCACAGAGTAATTGCTCTCTGACTTCTGTAAGGATCTTGAGGCGAAGGCTATCGTTTCTTCTCCGTCTGTGCTTACTTGGGTGAGGACCGGCCCTAGCCCCTTTGCGCTTGCGTCGGTGGTGACTACAGTCGCACGATTGGGTATGAAAGACTTGAGGCTGGTTGCTTCTGCGAGTGCATTCTTCACGTCCTTAAACTCTCTTTGACATTCATCCCTCCAGCTGAACACTGTGTCCTTTTTCATCAACTGTTGCATAGCATATGTCCTTCCTGCAAAATTCTGTATGAATTTGCTGTAGAACTCCAGCATACCCATGAAGGACTTGATTTCATCCTTACTCTTCGGGGGCACCAAGTTCATGATGGTGTTCTGGAGCTCAGCTTTCGCACGGATTCCTTCTGCTGTTACCTTATGTCCCAAAAAATTCAGTTCCCTGCAGCCGAATACACACTTTTCTCTCTGTCCAGCACTTGTCTCAGTCTCTTGTCATGTTCCTCATGGTCTTTTGCAAATACTAGCACATCATCCTGGTAGCATAGGACACCAGGAATGTCTCTCAAGATGTTGCCCATGAGTCTCTGGAACACAGCTGCCGCTCATACCAGACCGAAGGGCATCCTCTTGAACGCGCCCATGGGCGTCACAAACGCTGTGAGTTCTTGCGACTCCTCGTGCAGCTTGATCTGAAAATAAGCTGAGGTAAGGTCAAGTGTGGAGAATACTCTTGCGCCCTCTAGCATGCTCATCATCTGGGTGATGTTGGGCAGTGGGAAACGGTTGACTACGACCTCTTTGTTTAAAGCCCTCAGATCAATGCACAGCCGACCCATCCTTTTTCTGGGCGGCCACGATTGGTGCCAGCCATTCTGTCGCTTCCACCGGTTGGATGACTCCTGCTTTGCACAGTTTCTCGAGTTCAGTCTTCACCGCTTCTTGGATGGCAATGGGTAGCTTCCTTACTTTGGCTACTACAGGCTTTGCGTTTTCTTTCAGTTTGATTTTGTGGCAGTAATTCTTCAAACACCCAAGTTCTTCCCTAAATACCCCTTTGAACTCTGTCACCAAATCTTCCTTTGACTCTTGCACTTCTTATATTAAGATTTGGGGATTACTATTGGGATTGAGATAGACCCCCAACTCCTTCTGTGCCTGCCAACCCAAAATGTTATCACCAACAGTAGACACATAAACCTTGGACACTGTTGTCCTGTCCCTGTATTCAATAGTGTCCCAGAAATAACCCTTCATAGAGATGGGGTGACCTGCATACCCCCCAGGCCTTACATCCATCCTTCTCAAACTAATCCTCCCCTTGGACACCCGTGAAAATTCCTTTGCACTGATGATTGTTATTCTTGAACAGGAATCAAACAATACCTCTAATTCCGTACCTTTTACTTTAATTGTGTCTTTAGGACTGCAGACCTGACCTTCACCAACTTGCACGACTATTTCATCACATATAGTGTCCTTGGGACCGCAGATCTGACCTTCACTTACTTGCACCACTATTTCGTCGCATACTGTGTTTGTCCTATCCCTGCTCCGCCTACTAAATCCCTGTCCACTCCTGCAGTATTGCCTGAAATTACCTTTTTTTCTGCACTTGTTGCATGTGAACTTGAGGGCAGGACACTCCTTGTCATTGGCCATGTGCCCTTGCTTCCCACATCTATAACAGGCACCCTTGAATGACCATCCCATTTTGTTCTCTTTCTGCTCTTTACCAACTATTTTCTGGCCTTTGATCACAGACACAGCCTCACATTCAGTCACGACTTCGCTTACTTTGGGTTTGTCTTCGCTTCTTTTCTCACCACTGTCCTGTTTGATTTCACTGACACACTGCAGCATGTGTTCTACCTGTTTTGCAACTATTAAGACCTCCCTCAGCTTTTTTCAATGTATTTAGGAATCCAAATATGTCCAAACAAACTTTATTTTCTGATCCTGGGTCAAACAATTTATATACAAAGCAGCAACTCTGGCCTTTGTATAATAAGCCAATCTGGAGATACCGTAAAGCACAAGTTACACTTATACTACACTGTGAAAAGCAAGCCGCGTTGGCCAGCAGTCTTCCTTACTCAGCCTGTACGTGTACACCCACACAGATGTGCACACGTTTTCACATTCAACCTGCATGTGGTGATGGTCATCAAATACAGACACGAGTAGAACTGAGTCAATCAAGTATTTATTCCTGCTGAATCATAAAGAGAAAGGCAACGACCCCAGCCACCGCAGCAGCCACAACAGGTGACGGCTTCACTCTGTCCGCACGGCGCTCGCCTTGGAACACTGGTCACGGTGACATTCTAAATGATGTCACCGCGAGCAGTTCCATTACATGCAGAGCTGCCGGGGGGGGAAAAGGAGTGGAATATACCACACATCCCCCTTCCCTACTGAATGAGGCATAAGAAACGTACCTTCAGAAGTTGAATGTACAACAGAAATTACATCATCACATACTGCTCCAAATGTCTGGGTGGTCTGGTTACTCTCCGGCTTGTCCCTCCAACCGGGTGAGGGACCGTCCACTGTTCCCTGGGAGGGGGACCCATACTCCCCACAGAATTGCCTTCACACCCATTTTCTCTACAGGACTCTTGCCCGGGGGGTTGATATCTCACTACTCTTCCCAGGTTCCAGATCTTTCCTTCCCGGGTCTTGACGGCATTCCTAAACAATTTAGTGATCTTTGTGGGCCTACTGTATCCAGACCAACTTGCCCTGCCAGTGGGTGTCCTGATCTTAATGTCATCCCCTACTTTAAACCCAGCTTCCTGTGTAGAGTGGAGCCTGTCGAACCTTTCTTTTCTCTCAACCATTGCTTCCCTCTGTCTCTCTAACTCCTTTGCTTCTTTGGAGTGATCCAACCATCCCTTGTGCCAACCCATCCAGCCCGGTGATAGTTTGGTGTTGGGTATTCTTGCTCGGAGCAACTCAAATGGGGTGACTCCCGTCGTTTGGTGCGGAGTGAACCTGTACGCTTGTATCCGCCTCCATATTTCTTCCTTCCAGTTCAAGCCGCTGGTCCTGGCCAACTGAATGCTCTCTTTGAGAGTCTTGTTGAAGCGCTCGACATTGCCATTGGTCTCAGGCTGATACAGAGCGCAACGTTTATGTGCGATTCCCCTCTCCTCAAGGAAGTCTTCCATCTCTTTCAAGCACAGTTGCACCCCATTGTCTGTGAGTAGACTGCTGGGTAATCCCTCTCTAATGAATAAGCCTTGAAGGAACTCAATGACGGCCTTCGTCGTGATTTCACCTACAAACTTTAATTCCGGCCACCTGGAGTACAGATCCATGAGCACCAGAATGTACGGCGTACGCACTTCTCCCGTCAGTGGGCCAACTATGTCCAACGCCAACTGTTCCCAAGGTCCTGATGGTGGTGGCCTGCACACCATTGGGGGCGTCAGTTGTTTCAGCACTTTGTCACTGATGCTACACGGAATACAGTCTCTCACTTTCCTTTCAATGGTAAGGTCCATGTTCGGCCACCAGTAGTCTTCTCTCAACCTTTGCTTGGTCTTGGTGATGCCCAGGTGGCCATCGTGAGCCATATCCACCTGGTTTTCTCTCACTGCCGCGGGAGGTATCAACCTTGTTCCCCTGAACAGACATTTGTCGACTACGGACAGCTCATCTTTGACACTCCAGAATGGCTGTAGAGCGTCGTCCCATTTATCTTCAGCTTTCCATCTGTGTTTTACTCTTTTCCACACCTCATCTAAGACTTCGTCTTTCTTTAGTGCTCCTTTCCATGTTTCTTCACCCATTGCACACACATTTTCTTTTTGATAGTCTTCAATTTCATCTTCCACCACGTCTTGCGTTTCATTCACGTCATTTTCTTCCACCAACCGTGACAAACAATCTGCTGCAAAATTGCGTGTTCCAGGGACATACTCAACGCAGAATGTGTATTCCTGGAGGCCAACAACCCAATGTCTGATCCTGCTAGAGATCGCATCCAAAGCCCTTTTTTCCATAAACTTCTACCAAAGGCTTGTGGTCCGTACGAAGAATGAACTTGGTGCCCCACAGAGAGTCCCTGAATTTGCCCAATGCCCAGAATACTGCGAAGGCCTCTTTTTGAATCACAGAGTAATTGCTCTCTGACTTCTGTAAGGATCTTGAGGCGAAGGCTATCGTTTCTTCTCCGTCTGTGCTTACTTGGGTGAGGACCGGCCCTAGCCCCTTTGCGCTTGCGTCGGTGGTGACTACAGTCGCACGATTGGGTATGAAAGACTTGAGGCTGGTTGCTTCTGCGAGTGCATTCTTCACGTCCTTAAACTCTCTTTGACATTCATCCCTCCAGCTGAACACTGTGTCCTTTTTCATCAACTGTCGCATAGCATATGTCCTTCCTGCAAAATTCTGTATGAATTTGCTGTAGAACTCCAGCATACCCATGAAGGACTTGATTTCGTCCTTACTCTTCGGGGGCACCAAGTTCATGATGGTGTTCTGGAGCTCAGCTTTCGCACGGATTCCTTCTGCTGTTACCTTATGTCCCAAAAAATTCAGTTCCCTGCAGCCGAATACACACTTTTCTCTCTGTCCAGCACTTGTCTCAGTCTCTTGTCATGTTCCTCATGGTCTTTTGCAAATACTAGCACATCATCCTGGTAGCATAGGACACCAGGAATGTCTCTCAAGATGTTGCCCATGAGTCTCTGGAACACAGCTGCCGCTCATACCAGACCGAAGGGCATCCTCTTGAACGCGCACATGGGCGTCACAAACGCTGTGAGTTCTTGCGACTCCTCGTGCAGCTTGATCTGAAAATAAGCTGAGGTAAGGTCAAGTGTGGAGAATACTCTTGCGCCCTCTAGCATGCTCATCATCTGGGTGATGTTGGGCAGTGGGAAACGGTTGACTACGACCTCTTTGTTTAAAGCCCTCAGATCAATGCACAGCCGACCCATCCTTTTTCTGGGCGGCCACGATTGGTGCCAGCCATTCTGTCGCTTCCACCGGTTGGATGACTCCTGCTTTGCACAGTTTCTCGAGTTCAGTCTTCACCGCTTCTTGGATGGCAATGGGTAGCTTCCTTACTTTGGCTACTACAGGCTTTGCGTTTTCTTTCAGTTTGATTTTGTGGCAGTAATTCTTCAAACACCCAAGTTCTTCCCTAAATACCCCTTTGAACTCTGTCAACAAATCTTCCTTTGACTCTTGCACTTCTTATATTAAGATTTGGGGATTACTATTGGGATTGAGATAGACCCCCAACTCCTTCTGTGCCTGCCAACCCAAAATGTTATCACCAACAGTAGACACATAAACCTTGGACACTGTTGTCCTGTCCCTGTATTCAATAGTGTCCCAGAAATAACCCTTCATAGAGATGGGATGACCTGCATACCCCCCAGGCCTTACATCCATCCTTCTCAAACTAATCCTCCCCTTGGACACCCGTGAAAATTCCTTTGCACTGATGATTGTTATTCTTGAACAGGAATCAAACAATACCTCTAATTCCGTACCTTTTACTTTAATTGTGTCTTTAGGACTGCAGACCTGACCTTCACCAACTTGCACGACTATTTCATCACATATAGTGTCCTTGGGACCGCAGATCTGACCTTCACTTACTTGCACCACTATTTCGTTGCATACTGTGTTTGTCCTATCCCTGCTCCGCCTACTAAATCCCTGTCCACTCCTGCAGTATTGCCTGAAATGACCTTTTTTTCCGCACTTGTTGCATGTGAACTTGAGGGCAGGACACTCCTTGTCATTGGCCATGTGCCCTTGCTTCCCACATCTATAACAGGCACCCTTGAATGACCATCCCATTTTGTTCTCTTTCTGCTCTTTACCAACTATTTTCTGGCCTTTGATCACAGACACAGCCTCACATTCAGTCACGACTTCGCTTACTTTGGGTTTGTCTTCGCTTCTTTTCTCACCACTGTCCTGTTTGATTTCACTGACACACTGCAGCATGTGTTCTACCTGTTTTGCAACTATTAAGACCTCCCTCAGAGGTGGGTCATCTTTCAACCACAACTCTTCGCGTACTCGTTCCATCCTACACGCTAGCACAAACTGGTCCCCGATCCTCTCCTCACTTGCACCACCAAACTTGCAAGTCACAGCTAGCTTTCTTAAATCAGACACAAAATCTTCAATAGATTCCCCTTCCTTATGTACTCCTTTCCCAAAATGGTATTATTGTGCTTGTCTTGGGGAGGTAGTGCAAATTTTATTTCTTCAGGCTGACTTCCAGCTCATTCAGACCCCTTGCTTCCTGCGCCACTAGGTCTGGGAGGTGATCCAAAACTTCTTCCCCCTCTGCTCCTAGGTAGTATGCCAAAAGGGCTACTTTTCTTTCTAACCCAAGATTTGGGCCACACACAGTAGCATAATTTAAAAACACTTTTTTCACTTTTTCCATTGTATTGCAGAATCCCCTGGGTTAGTTAGGAAGAAGGGTGGAGGTGTTACACTCTGCATATTTTCTCTGTCCCAGGGGCCCCTCCCTAAAAACACAGTAGAATACGTGTACTTTGGGGTTAAAGGAGGTGTGAGGAAGTGTAATTAAACCGGTAACCGAAACAGAGTGTTATACATGTACAGATCACAATGAATAGTCTGAATAAGCTGGCACTGTAACACTACTGGCGGTGTGGGCAAAAACTTTTTGAATCACTGGGTGGCACTGTGGCACCAAAGTCAGCTCCCACTGAGGTGAATTTTGTACTTGAAATAACTGGTCTGTTGTCATTCATGTGCAGGGCGTCACCAGTCAATAGACGGCCAACCCTCTTCACTTTCTTTCCTCACAAAGCAGTAGGGCTGGTCCAACAGAGTCTATTTCCCTGTGGAACAGATGACAGGAAGATCGCAGGGAAAGCGCATGTCAGTCAACAATCTGCACGGAGGTGAGGATTTTACTGAGGATGTATTACAACTAAGATGTGACGCCTGGAGCTCACTACTGTTCTCAGGAATCTTAGCCGCAAGGCTCTGTCACGCGCTGTTCTAGTCAGCAGTCACCTCAAAGTCAGCTTACCTCAGTCAGAGCATTATACCAAAAACCCAGAAAGAGCCCGTTTCTCCACTCTCTGACGTGGTCCAGCAGTGGCAGCCGCCCCGCCTGATAGTCACGCTGCGACTCACCGCTGGTGTCCAGTCACGCAGCCACGCTCCGTCAGCACCCCACCTGCAGGTTATACGCGTTGGCCACTTTGCGCTCCACAGACACTTCTGGCATTCCGCACCGCCTCCTATTCCCTTTTCTCGCAGTCAATACTCTTCACAGAGAGCACAGCTAACTTTCCTTCACTCCTCCGCCGGTCCCCAACTCTTATGTGAGATCCGCCACAACTTCACACTCAGCCTGCTCTTTGCATGCCGGTAATTGAGCAGGACGACTCACAAACTGCTGACACTTCACGTAAACCACGCTTCTTCCGCTTTTCCGATGGTCACAGCTGATGCCTCTCACACGTTTCACTTTCAGCTGATGACTCACCGCCGCTCTATTCCACAAGTCGCTTGCAGTACACTTTTCCTTCTGACTGCCTCCGGACTTCCTTTTAATTCTCTTCACTGTGCTTCTTGATCTCACAAGCGTGTTGCGGTCGCTGTCCCTGGTTGACCCTCGTCGCTAGTGTGGTGATGGTGATCAAATACAGACACGGGTAGAACTGGGTCAATCAAGTATTTATTCCTGCTGAATCATAAAGAGAAAGGCAACGACCCCAGCCACCGCAGCAGCCGCAACAGGTGACGGCTTCACTCTGTCCCCACGGCGCTCGCCTTGGAACACTGGTCACGGTGACATTCTAAATGATGTCACCGCAAGCAGTTCCATTACATGCAGAGCCGCCGGCGGGGGGGGGGGGGGGGTGCCGGAGGGGGGGATTGAGAAGTTGAAGATACCACACTGCACTTAGCCACTTATTGCAGCAGCACAGCAACTAACCTGATTAAAAAGTTGACCCTGATGATTACAGCTCCAAACTATTTAAGTAGAGAGCGTACAGAGGATGAAACTCCAGCAGGGAGTCGTATGCCACAGCGGAAGTCCAGAAATCAGAGGTCCAAAAGTGAAAAAAAATCTTTTTTTAAATGGGTTAGAGTCCAACTTCATATGCCACAGAACATACAAATGTTGCATTATGGGAACATTTGGGGAAAATAATGAATCTCAATTTCCCTTCTGCATTCACCAGTGTAGGGAACTCTCTTGGGGCAGCATAACAGAAGATCGGGATATTTGTGGACCAGAAATATGCACCTACTAAAAATATTACAGAATGGGCTGCTACCTACAAGGTGTTTGTAGTTGACAGGACTGTCACTTGTCTGGGATCTAGTGGTCTGTGATTCAAAACTTCCACAGCAGGATTTCAGCAGGTCGACTCAGTCCTCTGTCTGTTAGTCAGCACGTTCGCCCCACAGGGTGAACACGCACCCTACAGACAACATGCTGTGTTACTGGTACCTTGAATCGGGGGGAGGGGGGGCATAGTATATACACATGAGGATGCTAGTGGGAGGGGATACAAGTTTATCTATTCTGCCTCCCTAGTGCCCCAATTCAATAAAAATTGAAATCAGCTGAGGAATAGCTAGTGAGGCGTTTATGAATTCTAAACATTACCATTTTTATGGAGCGCCCGAGAGCTACTTGGAGACAATTTTGCTCCTGTTGCTGATTTGCTTTTTTAATACAACAATATTAGCCAGTGGCAAAGCTGTCAATAGGCTCCTTTCACTGGAAAAGAACACGGTTGTTAGACCCTAATGGAACTTGACAGCAGAGTTAAAGCACTTTAAAGCACCCGCGCCATGAAAATGAATGTGGGGGTCACTGCAATGGAACATGCAGTACAAGACCCTTCAGGGGCGCAGCGCATGCACTCCAAGTGTGACAGAGAAGTGTTATTTTACGTTAAAAAAAGTAATATAGCGCTCAACTCACCAGGGGGCATCTCGGGTGAAGTGTTGAGAAGGGGGGGGGGGGGAGGAGGGGGGTCGTCAGAAAGCTAAGGGATGAATCCCTGATTTCTAATAACAAGACACAGTCGGACTTTCCACATCAACACTTGGATGTACACATAGGTATCTAGATGTTATGCTTGAAGATTTTGGCAGTAGATGAGAAGATCCAGTTTCTCACATCTATAAAGGATACTTACAACATACAAGACTTCATGAAAAGCCACATATCCTCAACGAAAACCCTTCATTGGCAAATCATGGACACTGGTGTTCTGTGCAAAGTCTACTTTTGATGCCCCTCATTATTTTTGCAACTCGTGAACCAGTCCTTGCTATCCTCTCCATAAAAAGTAGCAATTGACCATACTCATCTTTTTGTAAGATCTGGAGGTGGTGAAGAGAACTTTCACAAAATCTATAAGCACATCTCTAAACTAATATGCACCATTATCAAACGCCGTCATACGTAAAGGTGGAAATTGGCTACGCAACAACATTTTTTACTCATAGTAATAATGATCTTACGTATACTAAGCAACGACAGCATAATACTCCATCTTCTTTTACAACCATATGAGGGGGTTTACATACTGGTTGGCAGTACACCCGTAGTAGTAGGTAGCATCTTACCCACAGCCTTGCAGTTCTTGGAGTGGCTGTCCATCTCGTAGCCCTCGTAGCATTCGCACTTGTAGTCGCCCTTGTAGTTGATGCAGATTTGGCTGCAGGCATCGGGGTTCTCACATTCATCGATGTCTGAAAGGAAGGTGCAAAGGTCATCAGTGCATCAAACTTTGCATCAAACCACAGAGAAGCACCAGAGAACCTGTGACCTGCATAGAACCAATCAAACATGGCGGAGAAACATGCAAATTACCTCCACACGTCTTCTTGTCCAGCAGCTTGTACCCCGATGGACATTCGCATTCATACCCAAGCTTCAAGTCTTTGCATATGTGTGAGCAGCCGCCATTGTTGGCCTGGCATTCGTTTATACCTGCAGGAGGAAGAACATCGTTAACTTTGGACCAGTGGTTCATTTGTAAAAACCTAAGTGCCGGGGCTCTCGTCTGCAGGCAGCTTGCACTAGCTGATTTCACCTGTCAGCACCGCCTATAACAAAACCAAATACTAACCATGAAAGTGAGGAGATGGTGTGGCATAATGGCCAAAGGTGCTGACTTGAGAGCTGTTGAACCAGGCTCAAGTATCAGCGTCAGCTCAACACCCTGTGATTTTGGGCACATCACTTAATCTCCACGTACCAACCAAAACATCTGTTCATGAAAAGTGCTGGTGTTGATAATTAAGTGCCGGTGCTGAGCACCTGAAACCCCTGGCTCAATGTAAGCACAGCTTTGAACACAATCACAAGATCGCCAAACAAAGGTAAGACAAACGCATACACAACAAGACTCTCTTGGGTCGCCCACATTAGAAGAGCTTTGAGAAAGGACTGTGTTAACCAGTGACACCCAACTGAATCCAGGGTGTCACTAAAAGATGTCACCCTAAAAGAATTTGGAAGCATTCCTCTCTCCAGATGGAATAGTTTATAAACAGCCACGTTCCCTAGGTATGAGCATCGACACACAGATTTGGTTAAATCTCACAACAGGCCACTTGACATATTGACCCACAGATACATTGTGACCAGAATATCAACTCCTAAAATGTTGTCAGGTAAGTGCAGATTTTTTATGCTTTGCTCTGCTGTGGCAATATTTTGGGATTCAACATTATGATTACAATATATCTGCAAGTCAATGTTTGCACTGCAATAGTGTGGAGCACAACCACAATTTTACCATAAACATCCACAGCATTATTCAATTATATCTCTCACGGCAGAAGGTTCTGATAAAGCAGACTGCACTTCATGGTCTGAACTATAGGATCCCAATTAAATGCAAACAAATATGGCCCAGGAATGATCGTTCCTCCTGCCTCCACAAGCTTCTGCTGAAGAAAATGTAATTATAAAAAGTAAATGAATAGATGCTCGCTCCCCGTTACAGCATGTTGGGATAATGTATCCCTCCAGTGCGAACTATGCCATGCGGGTGGGTATGGATAGATAAGAAGCTTTGTGTGCTAAATTAATGATGCTGACAGCTTTGGTGTACTTCAAGAAACGGAAACTGGGTTCAAAGGTGAGTGATTAAAGAAAATACCTAAAGACAAGCGTGAAGTGACACTTTGCTGACACAGTCACCTTCATTTATTTTTATTTAATAATATTCTAACCTGCAACCTGTTACATCCTTGCAAATGTGTGTGCATACATCATTTTACTTTGAAAATTAGATGTTTTATAATATTTATTTTTCTATTGGCATTTTAAAGTTGACATGAGTGGGCCCATGTGCATGACTCTATTTTGAAATGAATGTTGTATTTCTGCTTGCTGTGCACAGTAACACATTTTCAGTTTCAGGCACAAGAGTCAACGTTCTCAGTTAGGAATGTTATGCTTTATTAGCTTACACTTTGAAGGTCGTAGTCTAGCCATTAATTTGATTAGATGATTCCCACCACCTGCCTAGGGTGGGAGGAGAGGAGGCGAATACTCCTTAGTGAGATGTCGTGAAGGTCGCAATGATGCAAGAAACTGACATTGTATTATCCATGAGAAGGAGGCTGAAGCCAAGTGCAGAAGGAGGACTGGGTTTTGATTGGTCTTGCTCGATGGAAACCTGCAAGAGGCATCAGTTGGATGTGACTGCATGTTTTAACTGTGTGAAGCATGTTAGTTAGTTATAGTTCCTGCCTATGTCCATCTTTTCCTTCTCGAGATACTTCTTGTTCTAATCAGAATCTTCATCTGATTCTTATTTTAGGCTGTTTTGACTGCCACCTGCTGTTTCTGAGTTCTCTGGCTTGCTGCAACCTTAACTTAGTATTAGCGTGTTTCCTTTAAGGGAAACAAAACATTTGCATATTTTATCCGTGAATACTTCTTTTGAAATTGCTGATTTGAACTGACTGAAATACCTTCTAATATGCCTGATTCAGGTAATATTGACTGACAATTAACAGATTTTATTTTATTTGAACATTACTAATTTCTTATAAACCTTCATGATTTACAAACGTACCCCCTTATGTCATTACTGTGGGGCAAAATCTGCTTCACTACATGTCATTGCAATTTTATTTAATTTGTGATTCCATCCTCAGTTTGAGCAAAAGTTCCATCCTAGTGTATATAGCAGAGTTTTTACAATACGCCAAGATTGCTTGATACAAAGTCCATCCTTATTTAGTCCCGCTATCAAATCTCAGTCTCCATACAACTTGTCCGAAAGGCTTATAAATGTGCTTTTTCTAAGTAAATCTGGTTCCTATGTTGTCAATTAGCTTCAGCCCCATGTCTACTGGTCCCAAAGATAATGCTCCACCCCCTTTTGTAGACTTTTCCCTATTTGGGTGTTGTGTATGTATGTATGTATGTATAGGCATTTATATAGCGCACTACTTACCCAGAGGGTCCCAAGGCGCTTCGACCGCTGCGAAACCCTTCCTGGCTTCCCTTAGAGAAGGTCCCTTAATGGGTATCTCCAGGGTGAGACCAGGCATCCCCGGCGGTCTTGTGGGGCCGTTAGTGAAGATGAGGCAAGCTAATGCCCAGAGTTGCCGAGTGTGATCGCTGATCAGAGTGGGCACCGAGGTGAGAGAATTATCGAGTCCGCTGACCCTGGTCCAGAAACCTGCCGGGCCGGGAATCGAACCCTGGTCCCGGGCCGTCCTCTGCTCTCGGGTCTGCCGCCTCTAACCAGTGAGCCACACTTTAAGGCATTCCAGCAACACAAGGCAATATATTTTTTGCAGATGTATTCAAAGTCATCTTGGCCAACATTGGACCAACATGAGACTGTTTACTTTGTTTTTTGAAACGCGTTCTGAATTCTTGTTTGCACACGGAATCTTGAGAGAGGACCCCGTGACTAGCGGAGGGGTACCATTAGACGATCTGATGGAGCCAAGTGTCCAGTTGTTTCTAGCCTGTGCATTGTGGGCAATCTCCTCTCTGCTTCTTTGTCCCCGCTTTGCTAAAAGCACAGCTCCAGTGGAGTACTCTAACTGGGTGACATCAGTTCATGGGAGGGGCAATGGGTTTATAAGCCTGAGTTGCACTGCTTGTAAGTAAATAAATAAATGAATAAATAGCGCTGTTTGAAGAATTGTACAAGGGGCAGTGCAGATTTATGTGCTCTGAGATGATGTGTGTATGTATATATATATATATATATATATATATATATATATATCTTACCTACTGGCGGTCGCCAGTAGGTATATATAGTTAGGATTTTTTTTAATAGGGATTTCTGAAAATTCTATGTTGAATAACTTTGGCGTTGATGGACGGAATTGGCTGAAATTTTCAGGAAAATGGCACATTTTGTTTCTGAGCGTCCCCTGAAAGTTTGGGGGGGTTTCGTCAAGCAGGGGCCGAGAAAAAAGGGGGGTCCGAAAACGTGCTTTTAACATTGAGTTTTCCATAGGGCGGTTGGACTCACTTTGAGCCCGAACGGCTGAATGGATTTCCACCAAACTTGGCAAAATTGTAGGGACTGGTACCCCGATGTGCCTTTGCTATGTCTCAAGATATATGCTCCAGTGGTTTTTCCGAAAATTAACTTAAAAAATATATATTGGGCTACATTGGGCTATATATATGTTAGAGCCCAAATGTAGCCAAATGTAGCCCAATGTAGCCCAAAGGTGGCCACCAGAGACAAAAAAAAAACCAAATGTAGCCCAAATATCAGCCAGATGTAGCCCAACTATAGCCCAATGACAGAATGTCCCAGAGTGTCCTAAAGAACAACTAGAGCGCTAACAGTCTTACTTATGACAAAAGTATGGCACACCTGAAGTAATCTTGATTGGAACAAAGTGTTAACACTTAAAATATTTAATTTGCAAAGGAACAAAATGAGGGGGTTCATTTTGCCATAGAAATTATGATTATTGCTGAAGAAAGAAAAATTAGGGCACATTTTGAGTGACTTCTCAAATCCTCTTATATTTCATTAAAAAAATTCTGATATGCAGTCTCCCAAGATGGCCACCAGAGACAAAAGAGCCCAAATGTAGCCCAAATATCAGCCAGATGTAGCCCAACTGTAGCCCAATGACAGAATGTCCCAGAGTGTTCTAAAGAACAACTAGAACACTAACAGTCTTACTTATGACAAAAGTATGGCACACCTGAAGTCATCTTGATTGGAATAAAGTGGTAACACTTAATACATTTAATTTGAAAAGGAACAAAATGAGGGGTTTCATTTTGCCATAGAAATGATTATATATATATATATATATTCACTGAAAAAAACATAGGTTATAGACCATATATAGTTAGGAATTAGCATTTACAAAACCTTGAAAATTCACTGAAAAAACCATAGGTTATAGACCATATATAGTTAGGAATTAGCATTTACAAAACCTTATTTTACTCACACAAAACCATTGAAATTCGCATATATAGTTAGTTGCACTAACTATATATCGCACACCCGCAATCCACTGCTGATGATGTCACATATTACATCATTCATGACATGGTCAGTGACATCACTGATGACATCTCAAATGACATCAATGATGACAACATCCAGTGACTGTATGTTTCTGTAAAGTTAAAATATGTCTTACATATTGAAGAATGAGTGGATGTATAAGTGTCTGGATGAAGGATTTAGTAGGTGTATGACTGACTGTATGAGTGAGTGATTAAATGTGTCTCACTGAGTGCATGGGTTAGTGACTAAACTGTCTTAATTTGTGCATCATTATGTCTGTTGTTCTGTAAACTGCTGCATGTGTTGATCAGTAGCTATATGAGTAACTATATGGGTTATTGATTGGTTGCCCAAGTATTTGTATGGGAGACTGAGTGTGTGTGTGGGTGGCTGGGAGGTGTATGACTGTGCATAGATGTGTGAGCAGTTGATTCACTAGATGTATGGGTTCAAAAGTGCATGTGGAAACAGCTGTATGGGCGGTTGACTGTGTGCATGAGTGTATTGGTGAGTGAATGGATATCTCAGTGCTACATGTCAAAGTAAGTACATATGTAAAACACAGTACATGTGAGAGTTGACATATATAAATAACTGTGCATAAGAGCCAGTGAATGTGTGAGTGGCTGTATGGATCATTGTGAACTTGTATCAGGGATTGTATAAGAGAGTAAATATGTGTTAGTATATGTTTGAATAAGTAAGGTGTGTATAACTGTATAGTTGAGGAAATGGAGGTGTGATTGATTCTTTGCATGACTGACTAGGTGTGTGAGTAACTCCATGGATGAGTGACAGTCTGTGAGTGTCTGTTTACACTGATTGTATCTAAGGTTATATTAGAGTCTGAAGAGGTTCATCGTATTACCACATGAATGATATCATCAGTGATGTGATCAGTAATGTCAAATGAGATGTCATCAGTGATGTCATCAGTGATGTCATTTGAGATGTCATCAGTGATGTCATTTGAGATGTCATCAGTGATGTCATCAGTGATGTCTTCAGTGATGTCACTGACCATGTCATGAATGATGTAATATGCGACATCATCAGCAGTGGATTGCAACTAACTATATATGCGAATTTCAATGGTTTTGTGTGAGTAAAATAAGGTTTTGTAAATGCTAATTCCTAACTATATATGGTCTATAACCTATGTTTTTTTCAGTGACTATATATATATATATATAGATATATATATATATATATATCTATATATATATATATATATATCCAATGATGTCAAACAATGTTCTGCCATGAAGAATTCTGAAAAGAAATGCTGTGCAATCTTTAAGATGCTTCTGTTTAGACTTCAGGCAAAGAAAGCGACGACCTGCTGTGAAAGCCTACTCCTCCTGCTCTGTCTTATGCTTTTGCGTATGTTTGCAAGCTGAAGGGGCAAAACCATCTTGGTGCAGAAGTGAGCTCACTACCTTGCACTCAGTTACACAGGGGTGTTGTGCAAAAATAGCCGCATCTCAGAAATTGAGTTTCTTCACGCCTGACTTATCCACACAAGAAATTCAATTTCCCTAATAAATTATCTACTTTGTTTTTCAAAGGGGTATAATTTACAGTTTTGCAACGCCTCTCCCAGGAATACCTTAATCTGGCATCTCTAGCCTGCACACTCCCCACACCGGCACAATATAAGCAACTTTAGGGAAGGAAGATGGTTCAGAATGACATGACCAATTATCTTCAATGTAAAACTGAGAGTCATGTGTGAAATCAATTCCACCATCGCAAACAAAACAGGAGTCCATCCCAGGATAAAGCAAAGGGTGATTCAGGGAACACAGGGCCTGGGGACTCGGTCGATGCCGCGCGCTCACCTGCGAAATCCGATGGGTTTTGTTGGTCTAATTGCTGACAGGACGTGGGCTTCAAGCTGATCCGGTTCCGCCGCGGATCCCGTGAATGTTTGTTCTGTTTGGCTGCAAACAACTGCTCTGCCAGTCAATATCGCACGCGCTCAGGAGCGCAGCAACGCCAATATCTGCGTTTGCAGAGCAGCCAAGCTGCCAGCGTGAAGGGATCAATAAATCTCCACTGATAGCAACCACAAAGGACGGACTTTCTCTTCGAGGATGAGCGAGCGAGGTCGCCTCTCATCAGACCTCCCTTCATTTCACTGAATTTTAAGGTATAAAACGTGGTTGCTTTAGACTTTGCTGTTCAAGCAGCTATCAAGCAAAAGTTAAGATCCTGATCAAGAACGGGCTCAACTCTTGGCAGCCAAAAGGCAAAAAAACCGTTGATTAGTTGGTACAGGCTGTTTTGTAATATGTGACCCAGGGCCAGCTTTAGTGCTGGTGGCACGCGGTGCAACAATGTTTGTTGGCGACCGCCATCCATGGTGGAGGTGGCGGCCACCCCCACCATGGATTCCCTCACCACCACCTTCTAACAGTGCCCCTCAAGGCTCTATACCCACCTCTTTCAGATGCATTTAATTAGTTATGTTGCACCACTGATACCAGTGTACGGTTGCAGAGCACTTTGCATCACGCACTCTTTACACAGAGACAATCAATACTACGTGTGTAAATCAGCCTGTAGGAAATGTTACATAAGCCCGAGCACTACAAGGTGTAAGAGTGACATGTCATCCATACTGGTAGGCAGTATAGTTTAAGAGTGCTTGGTCTGGAGAAGCACAAACTCAGAAATAAAACGGAACACCATAGTTGGGGGTTCTCTTAAATAATGAGAATTGATTTCTACCCAAAGGAACCCATTTGCAAAATTAATCTGTGCTCTAATCTATACTTTGCAGTGTGCATGCAGTTCTATGATGACAGTTAATACATCACTGTTCTATATTGGTATTTTAACTTATAAACTGCAAATAACAAAAGGATGTCTCTTAGAAAAGCAGTAACACCTATATATGTTCTTTGCAGCAGGCGTATTAACCGTCTGTGATATTTTACGATCAGTCAGAACCTCAGCTAGACAAAACTCCGATCTCTCTCCAGGAAGAACATTAGTCACCAGAGTTATCTTGACATTGCCTGGAAATTGCTGGAGGCAATAAAAGCAAAAGCAGAAATGATGGACGGAATGCTGAACAATGCAAACATATATCTCCAGTCATAATGATCTGAGTTTAATCCATCATTCTTTTGCTCACCACACCAACCCAGTTTGTACTCAGCCATATGCAAATCAGTCTTGACCCTGCTCCTCATGGGAACAGTCCAACCTGAACTGCTAAGCCAGGTCCTCCCACAACCAGAAACAAGCATCCTGGTACCAGTTTCGGGGCGTCACCCTCTTTGTGATTGGGGGTGAATGTTTGCATTGTTCAGCATTCCGTCCATCATTTGTTCCTTTTGTTTTTGTCATCCTAAATTGGCACGGTATGTCCAGATGTGGGTCTCTTGCTCACTTTACCACTGGATTCAAGCTAGCCTGGCTGATGAGGGGTGTTATCCTGAAACTGGTCCCAGGATGCTGGTTTCTGGTCCAGGGTGGACCTGGATTGGCAGTTCGGGCTGGACTGTTCCCATGAGGGACAGGGTCAAAACTGATTTGCGTATGGCTGGGTCCAAACTGTGGTGGCTTGGTGAGCAAAAGAACTATGGATTACACCCAGATTTTTGTGACTGAGGGTGAATGTTTGCATTGTTCAGCATTTCGTAATCATTTGTTCTTTTTGCATTTGGAAATTGCTTAAGGCAAAGAACATGGCAGCAGGTGCTTTTGAAACCAAAATAAACTTGCAAAATCGGCACCCCCTGAAGACAACAGCAGTGGCACCAGTTGCACCGTCGTAGAGACGGCCCTGATATGACCTACAGCCCTGTGTGGGACCAGTGGCACAAACATGGACCTTAATGCAAGTAAGGGAGTTGGCGCCCCATCCCCTAGTTTAAAAAAAAAAAGCCTATAATTGAGGTAAAGTGGGCTCCAGTGTCGCAAAAACTCCTGCACTACTGATAGCTATGCCTGTTTGGGACATTAACCCGTTCGCTGCGGGTGTCGGCCAACGGCCGTCACAAGCACTACCCCGTAGTGCTGCGCACGTCTGTTGGTTGACGCGGCCCCGCCCGCTTAATAGAAAGTTCTGCACTGGCGCGGGATGTTCGGAGCAGTTAAGGTGTTAAAGAAGACAGCTAATATTTGGCTGTATGGGCATGGATGGTGTCAGATCTGCATGCCACCGCCGTCGAAGAAACCGAAAAAAAGAAATAGGAAATGGATAATATGCTGTATGTACGGGGTGAGAGATCTGGGAATTGATGGGGTAGATGAATGACTCTTCTGTAGGGCAGGGTACCCATAGATGCGACCCAGAATATGGAAGGGGTGGCTCCACAGACCATAAATATTGACACCATAGACTTCCCAAATTGCTTCCAAGTCAGGGGTATAGCCAAAGCCCTTGTGAAGTGAGGGGGGCGAGCTATGGGGGGCCCGCCCGGCATTGGGAGGTCCCTGGCCTGAGAGCTCCAGACTGGGTCTGGAGCGTGGGGGGCCACCTGCACGTACTTTGTAGGGGGGCCCTTTAGTTTTGTTACGCCTCTGTGCCAAGTAGGAGAAATGCCTATAGCAATAATGTTCCTGTAATTAAACATGAGCAGCGATGGGGGTGGGAGAGAGTGGGTGATAATACTCTTATGACATGTACTGTTGTTGGCATAAAGACACATAAGTATTGCTCCACTGGAACCATGGTTGTGTTTTTCTAAAACTTTGAAAATGAATAAAGAATATTAAAAAAAATAAAAAGAAGACAGCTAATATGCTCAGGGGCCTAATGTAGGCCACTTCAGCCCCTCAGGCACTGGAGGGCCCCAACCATTTAGAGTGTCCCTTTCTGCCCAAGGTCGTACAATCTGGGCAGAGGAACAGATAACCAAATGTTTAATGATTCTACTGAAAAGGGCGCAGTATACTTGAAAGTCACAAGGCTGAGGTGTCTTGGGGTCATCAACCTCAAAACAGTTAGTAGGCAGAGCGATTTAAGTGTACATTCAATTCTTCAAGGGAATTAAAGAGACTACCGACAGATTGCATACACATGGCACCATGTTTAAATGGAGAAAGTTGGTAGACAGTTGCTTAATCCTTATAACATCACTACCCTTTCACTTTATGTCTGTTGGGGGAGCTTAATCCACTCTCATGAGTCTGTCCTTCTGGAGTCCAACAGCAACTGCATCATCCCAGGACTATTAAACATTCATGTTCACCCCTTACTCGAAAATAACCCCATTGAGGAGTGTGGCTCACTGATTAGAGCGGCAGACCCTGATGCAGAGGTCTGGCCCGGGACCAGGGTTCAATTCCTGACGCGGCAGGGTCCTGAGCCCAAAATGTTCACGGACTCGATAATTCTCGCCTCGGTGCCGATTCTAATCATGGGGTCCCACGCTGCAACTCTGGGCAATAGCTTGCTTAATCTCCACTACGGCGGCCCACCCGCTGCGGGATGCCTGGCTTTCACCTTGGGGATGCCCTGTAGGGGTTATCTCACAGGGAAAAGCCAGGACGGGTTCCCAAGGCAAGCGCCTTGATGCCTTCGGGTGATACGTGCGCTATATAAATCGCAATACATTTACATTTACATTGATCAAATGGATTAGAAATCCTGGTCTTCAACAGCACCTACTCATCAATGAGAGACAGATGTACCCTCCAATGAGACGACTCAAGATTATGGCCAGCTTTCACTATATCTCTAAGATCGATGCATGCAAGATAGCCGCAGGTCAATGCGTAAACTGGCCTCCAAAACAAGAAGTTAAGAGATGTACTCTGCCGTTCCATCCAGGTGATGCTAGAACTCAATGACTACATCTTTAAGTGCTTACCACTGCACGGAGAAAGAAAACTACTTGTCTGAGTTCAGAAAAAGACTTAAAGTGACTTCTACTAGATAACATTTGTGTTGAGCAGAACAAAGAAACCAGGAGTGCCAAGGAGGCCCAGTGAGACTACCCTACATGTTAAATTCACTTGTGCCATACTTTTGAAATACTGTGAACTTGTTCTTGCTCATGGTTCGCTTGAAATCCTTCAGGAAGTCCATTTAGGGCAAAACATGCTTAAGCTGCTAGCTATTCACTTTTTTCACTCAATGTGGAGTAAAAGGTATGGACCTTGATTAAAATAAAGAACTGAGGCACTGATCCGAAAAGACTTGGCATAATAAAACTCTGAGAAGAATATTGAAGAAGAAAACTGTGTGGACTTAATATTTGTGTTAATATAGGATTATTGCTCAGGACATTGATTCTGTTTTTATATGTCATATGGGTGTAGACGTTTCTGCACTCATGTAACAATGTGCAGTGGTCATTGTTCAATGCCCCTATGAGCACTCTCATAGATGAATTAATTGAATTACTAATAGACTCCGGTATATCAAATTGCGCAAAGAGTACCCTACCACCTGTTAACCTTTTAGTTTTTAAATGGTGTGGGACCTGTTTCTTTGCTCTTTGTTGAACATGCATGGAATAACACAGTGAGTTTTTTTCACAATGTATGCAGCTCTGATAGTTTTAAACCAAGATGAGTCCATCCCTTTTGCCAGAGACGCATCAATAATCTGGAGAATTTCTGGTCACACAGAGACAGAAACCTGGCTAATGATTTTGGCAGGAAATGCTTCATTAGGACACTTCGATTTTCTGGGGTTGATAAGAAGGTGGAGCAAGGTTTGAAGGTCGCTTCTGGGCAGGATAAGAAAAAGAGTAGAAACACAGAAGTGTGGTCGATAAGGGAGAATCTATGGATGTAAGGACGTACGACTGGATTTGCTGATTTTATTAATTGGGCGAACATGGCAGAGAGAAGGTACCTTCAGTTGATACAAGGTTTTCTGGTGTGGTCTGAAGGGCAGTGGATTAGGGTTTAGAAATATTCAGCGTTTCTGATGGAGATGAGGGAGGTGTGAGCTATAACTTGGGTTGTGGGAGCATTGAGACTTTTAGGTATTTGAAATTCACAGCATCTCTATTTTAATTGACATACTCAACAATTGTTTTTGCTTAAGTCACATGAGCACCATTGCACAGTTGAAATTGTCTTCAGTGTTATTAGTATTTATGAAGCATTAACACAATTCTTGGAGGTAGCATCCCCCTTTTAATGCCATGCGTGAGTACGATTAGGCATGCTTGTCAAGACAGACTTTATCGCTATTCGAGGATATCACATGATCCTCAGAGACTTTTAAGAGTCAACATTGAGGATTTTGAGAAAATAACTTTCATGGGGGAAATCCCAGATCCCTCAGCACTTATATCATAAAGATTGCGGACTCTTTCTTTCAAGTACATCAGAGAGGTGAGCTCATCCATTGACTTGGGGTTCAAGGATGTGGTCTTGCAAGTCAAATTAGAGATCTTTGATCTGGTTTGTAAGTGTGCAATATTTTCTGATGGTTTCAGCTGCTCTTATTTATCATTTAATTCTCCATATAAATGTTTAATATAGCATGAACTAAAACTAAACACAGACGGCACATCACTTTGTGGAACAGCCGCTTCCAAATTTGGAATTACATACAGCTACTACGGTGGCAGAGCATGAGCATCCAAGCTCTTGATGACATGATGGGTACTTACATGTTGGGGGTTATATATGGACTATACACGTTTGGAGATAGTATAGAGAATTTAAACGTACTCTAGGCCTTATGCTCATGACAAGGAAGTATGACATGTGAAAGAAGATGGTAAAGATCATGTGCATGCACACTGCACACAGAGAGTGAGGGATCATGGAGTGATCTGAACAGGCATGAAGGAAGATCTTGGAGATTTTGCACATATTAGTAGACTGAGCAATGGGAATAGAAAACAAATTCAAAACAAGCCTAAATGTCCATATAAGGCTCAAGGCAATGCAGCCATCCTTGTCAACCAGCAAAAGATCAGCAAGAGCGAAGCGTGGAGGAATCAATGGGGCAGCTGAGAGAAAGGCTGACATTGGGGAAAGAATTGCATCTTTTAACAGTCAAGATGCCCATTCTCGCCGACAACTGCTGCATAATTAGTGTTGGTTTGACAGCGGGAGGAATTTGACAAGGGCACTGCTTCTGGCATCAGAGGAAACCAGAGACGGTAAACCGAGTTACATTGTGGGCCATGTCAGCACCTGACACCGCTGACAAGCAATACCATTGGAAATAAACTCCCTTCCGGGAAATTCATCTGTCGTCATGGGGTGCTCTTGGAAAGAATAAGTCAGCACCATGAGGGTCAGCACTAGTATAAGTAGTGATCACAGTCCTGGGCAAGCAGACATGCTGTAATAGCACAGAGATCAGGGGCGACTCCACCATAATGGCGGAGGAGTGTCGCCCCACTCGTCAGAACCAGTCAAAGAAAATAAAATGATAATGAAACAATATCTTTTTATTTTTCTGTGACTGGATTTGACATGTGTGGAGGGCCGGGCCATGAGTGGCAGGTGGTGGCACTCAGAAGTGCGCATGTATGCTTGTCCGGCCATCCTAAGCCGTCCAAACATACCATGCACACTTCTATTTCTCCAACCCTGCTGTGAAAGCGGCTGTGTTCACAGCCGGGGTTTGTGAAATGTCTCAGACTCACAGGTAGTGTCTGAGCAGCAGGCCGCTCAAACCAATCCAGGCACTGCTCTCCCAGCAGAGCAGCGTCTGGATTGTCTGAGCAGCCTCTGCCTTCCCAGAGACTGCTGGGAGAGCTCCGAGTCGGGAGGCGGCCACCGGAGGCTGCTAGGAAAAGGTAAGCTTTTTTTTAATGATTATTTTTCCTCCCACCCCTACCTCACCCCAACAAGCCCATCCTTCTCCCACCTCCATTTTGTGGCAGCCGCAACTGATAGAGATAATCTATTCTTTAGTAAGGCTGGGCAGAGCTGGGCACTCGCCTCCACCCCCATATTAAAAATGAATTAAAACTACAATAACAAGTAAATAAAAAAGACTTACCTTCACTGTGCCGTCCCGGGGCTGCCGTCCTCCTCTTGCTCATGTCTAAGGGTGATCTGCGCATGCGCGTGTCCCCGCGCATGCGCATTTCTTGCAAAGAATGCGGATGCACAAGCGCAGATCAACCTTAGACGCCAGGAAAAGGAGGACGGCAGTCCAGGGATGCGGCACTGAAGGTAAATCTTTTTTATTTACGTGTTTTGTAGATTTAATTAATTTTTAATACAGGGATGGAGGTGGGTGGCGTGCCAACTCAGCTCTGCCGCTGAGTGTGCGGAGTTTTGTCTACTCCGCGTTACGCGGAGTAGGCAAAACTCTGCTATTTTTTTGGAGGGCAGTCAAAACCGACTAAGAGCCTCATTTAGAGATTAGCTGAGCATGACAATCGCCGTAAGCCAGTGCTACAGCGTTTTGCTCTCTCCTTAAAACACGGTAACACTGTAAGATTGGCTTATCCCCAGTTGGCGTATTTAATGTACTTATAAGTCCCTCATAAAGTAATACTACATGTACCCAGGGCCAGTAAATTAAACGCAAATAGAGGACCTGCATCTCTTAGTGTGCCACCCAGTTAAGTAGCCCTTTAAACCGGTCTCAGGCCTGCCATTGCAGCCTGTGTGTGAAGTTTTAAACTGACATTTTGACCTAGCAAGATAAAGCTTTTTCCAGGCCCAAACCTTCCTTTTTAACACATATAAGTCACCTCCTAGGGTAGGCCCTAAAAAGCTGTGTTCAATGTATTTAAAAAGTAGGGCATGTAATTCTAAGTTTGACATGTCCTGGTAGTGAAAAACTTAAAACTTGTTTTTCACTACTACAAGACCAACCTCTCTCATAGGATAACATTGGAGTTACCTTATTACATGTAATAGGCTGTAATTTTCAAGTGGGTGCAGGAACCCAGTACATGTTTAGTGCCTCTGGAATTGTACTGAAAAGTCCACTCTATGTAAAAGTCTGATTCTAAATTACAATTTTGGAAATGTCACTTTTAGACAGTTGGCATCTTCCTGCCTTTTAACCATTAAGTGCCTGTTACCTGTCTCTGGGTCACATGACTGGGTGTAGCTGACGGCTTGGGTTTGTGTATGCCTCATAAACAGCCACACACAAAAAAGAGCTTAGGTGTGCAGGGATGAGCTTTTACTGGCAGGATGGGAGGGCGGAGCTAGGCACAGCCCTACTTACACTTGTGTAGGCTGTGTCCTGCCTCCACACAAAGGGCTGCATACCCACTGTTGTCAGCCTAGAGCCAGGGCAGGGGAGGCAGAATGCCCGAGGACATCAAAGGGAAACATCTAGAAGCTCTCCCACTTTCCAGAGGAAGGGCACCAGCTATTAATATTGGACCCAAGAAACACCCGCTTCAGTACACTTTTTGACCTGTGGATACTCTTCCAGAAAGAATGACTTCTGTGCTGCTAAAATGACTACCACTCTACTGGACTGGTGCTCTGAGGAAACTGCTGCCCTGCTGTGCTGACATGCTGCTAGATGCCTGCTAGCCTCTTGCCTGGGTGAGAAGGACTGAACCTGCATCTATTGAACCCAGGACCCCAAAGTGAGTCCAAGGGCTACTTTGCTGGTCTCCTGACAAGAGCCTCATAAACAGAAAGCTCCAACACCTTTGACCCAAGCACCTATTGCGTTATGCTGTACAAGGAATTTGTAAAGTACCTGGTCACTCCATTTGGTGTGTCCCCATGCAGGATTCCAACTTAGAGTCTCACAAGCCTGCCCATTATTAACTAATGACCTGGGGGTTGTCTGAAGAACTAAGTCTTCAACTTTTTCTGGAACAGGACTTCAGAAGGTTCCATTCTTAGATCCAGAGGGAGTAGATTCCAGAGCCCAGCAGCCAAAAAGCTAAAGCAGTGATACTCAAGTTACGGCCTGAGGGCTGCTTGCGGCCCTCTCGACCTTTACATGCGGCCCCCTGGTGAACAGCAGCACGAGCTGCTGTTTAGTTGCTGAGCTCTAACATTCAGATTTTATTTAAAAAAAACGGACAAGCATTTATTAACCTGCAAATAAATGATTGCACGTTTAACATTTTTTTAGACCTCCTTACACAATCCCTGACCCACCCTGACCCCCTACCGCCACCCTGCTGTCATCAGTGCAGCCCTCGGACACACCACAGGTTGTACTTTGTGGCTCCTGGGCAAATGTTTGCGAGTACCCATGAGCTAAAGGAACCACCTCCGAAATGTACTTTATTTTTGGGATCCCTATCCAAGGAGTCCCCGAAGATCTGAGACATCTGCTTGGGAACTATGGTTTGCCCAGAGGAAAAAGGTAACCATGACCATTCTGATTTAGAATTCTGTGGCAGAAACAGTGTGCTTTAAATGAGACTTTGTCCTTAATGAGAAGCCAATGGAACTTGAAAGAGCTGTATCCTTGGAGGAGAGTCTTGGGATGTTCAGAAACATCAGGGCAGTGGCATTTTTCACCCTTTGAAGAAATTCCAGCCTACTCTTAGAGGCACCCAGGTAGAGTACACTGCAACAGTCAAAACGAGACTCCACAAGCACCTAGAATACAGTCTTCCTTACAGAGTCAGGCAAGAGCCCTAAGATTTTGCATGCCAACTTTAGAATTCGGAAACAAGTTCCGGCAAGAGCACAGATCTTTCTGTGAAATTACAGGGTGGAATCAAACCAGATACCAAGGTTTTTACCTTTGATTTAGGAGTAGGCGTCAGGCCCAATTCACTAGGCCACCATGCAGTAGACCATATAGAAGGTTGCTTTCCTACTACCAGGACTCTGCCATTGGTGAGTCTACCCTGCCAAGTGGTGCCACTCCGGTCCTGGACCCTTGGAAGTGGGTCTAAAGTGCTCTGCCAGCCTCCGTGGATCGAGCGGAACTGACGCATTTCCTCAGCTGTGCCGTACACCCCCGAGCAGAACTAACGTATCGTTGGTGCTGCTTGGATCGGCTCAGTCGTGAAAACCTACATAGCATCACAGTCTGTCACCTCATTGGAACTGCTGATGTGTGACGCATTCTCTGCACAGGAACTTGTATGCCTCGTCGACGCAGGACCTTGCATTGCAGCTTCGCAGCTCCTTGGAACTGATGCATCGCCAGAACTGCGCATCGCAAATCCTCGCAAACCCTTGTCGACTGGATCCTCGATGACATTGCAAAACCTCACACCACAGCCTAGTCGCATCTCGGAACTGACGCATCTTTGACGTGGACCCTCACAGCACCCTGCAAAACAGGATTTAAGGTACTTTGTTCAGCGGGCCTAACTGTAACCCTGTAACCAGCCCGATCTCCATCGCAGTCAGTTGAACTGTGACATTTTCCCGGTCCTGCGTCACCAGATATCCACAGTTGCTACTTTGTGCTTTTTGGCACTATTTTTACTGACATATTTAAACCGGCATATCTCCAGTTCTACTGATTTAATTTTTGTCGTTCTGGTCTTGTTTTATTTATTAAAATTACTCTATTTTCTGTAACCCGGATGGTGTGTGATCCTTTTGTGCTTAGTTTTCACTATGTGACTGATTGTAGTGCTGCACAAATATGTTACACGTTGCCCCTGAGTTAAGCCTGACTGCTCTGTGCCAAGCTACCGAGGGTTGATCACAGGCTAATTTACAGTTGGCTTGTCCCTCACCCTCACCCTGACAAGGATTGTGGTTGCTGCTTGACCAGGGCTTACACCAACAACCCAGTTTCTTACACCTCCCTTTACCAATAACTGCCCCAAAGCCCTACGTTACCTACACCTCACTTTACCCTCAACTCCCTTTACCCCAACCCACACCTTTATCCCCTTGTTTTTAAATAATATTAAAAATGATGTTATCTAAAAAGAAAAAATACATACCTGTGTGGTAAAGTACTGCATGGGAAAAGATGTGGACCTGTGTGATACTTATGTGTGTGGTAAAAACTATGTTGTAAAGGCTGTACACCATGGAGAACTAGGAATAGAGCTGGCAAGGAAGTCTAAATGACCCCCCCCCCCCTTTTTTGTTTACAATTTTACGCCTTAGAAGACAGAAACAAACCAACAAAATCACAATAAAAGCAAATATGAATTCAAAGAGAATAACATTATATTAAGCACAAGGAAAAACAACGTGTCATATAACTGCATTATGCTAGCATTAGGATTTACTATATGGATTGCGGGTGAATCTCTGGAACTGAATGTGTCTTGTTTGTTCAACCAAGCAGCTTCATTTTTAATATGCATTTCAATATGTGTATTTGACTAGTATTTGTGTCTAAGATATATCTACATGCAATAAACTGTAATATAAAGCATGCTAGTGCATAAACTAAAAAGATAGATCAATAGTCAGAAACATAATTACTAAGTGCCACTCTGATTTAAGGACACTTGATCTGTGTTCGATTGCATGCTAGCAGAAATTCATTAACCCTATAAACACCATTCAGTTCATTATCTTCCTTCACAGTCCCCGGTTGGGAGGCTGTTTAATTACAATACAGATGAAATAGACATTGCAGACATTATCTCCTGTTCATCCTATAAAACATTAGCAGGACGCCCCCTGGTTAATTCGTCATCCTAATTAGGATTTATGGAGGACACAATCAGCACCTTCAATTGTTAACTAGTAAACCCTCGAAAAGGCCCAGGCATTATGGAGCATGCCGGGTAGAGTTCTTTCAAAGATGTACTACGCCAGTGAAGTATTCTCAATAAATCCAAGAGAGGTTGTAATTCATGAGATGAAGTTTAATCCAGGAATAAAGATCCCATCCACATACAATGCCAGCAGACATCAACTGACACCAATTAGAACATTTCCATGACACATACAGTGACATAGCTAGTGATGTCCTTAAGATTCTATTAAAGCTACAGTGTTAAATATCACAGGACGCCATTATGTTAACCTACGTAGCACTCCCGCGTGTCTGCGGCACGCAATGTTTCGTGATGTGGTGATGTATTAGTTGCTATGGAGCCTCTACAAGTGCCCATTGTGACTCTATGAAAAAATCAATCTACATTTGAAAAATTTAGATCCTCTCCTCCAACCTTGGAACTCTGGATATGTGATCTCTGCTGTGGGCTGTGAAATGCCCAACAGGCTCCAGTCTTACATGCCCTGTAAAATGGTACACTTTTGAGTCTTCAGTAAAGCCCTAGGTATGGTAAGCATTTCCTGTCTGTTTGTCATGACACTCAGCTGTCATCAAGACCTGTCAGACGAGTAATAACTAACCACTTATAGGTCAGCAATATAAGTGCAGGAATGCAGGCCTGTTGCTAAAGGCTCAATTATTAAAACCTATGAAATATCTGCAGTAAGACCCTGATCAGTCAGGCCAGAGGCTGCACTCACTCTCTGACATCTGTGCTGCAGAATAACATTTAACTTCAATATTCACTTGCACCTGTGCTGTGGCTAATGCAATTCACGCCAGCATAATATCTGAAGAGCAATTTTCCAAGAAAGGCTGAAATCTGTAATCATGTTTGAGTTTCTTATTTTAGAAGTGTCACCTTGGGGGCATGGAATATTGAGCGCTTGCCCCAGGATAGTGTGTTATGAGATTCTTTGCAGCTGTGCCATTTCACATCTCTTCACACCTCTGGCCTTTTTCACTCACACCTCTTAATACCCTTGCTAAGGATCCTCTGCCCAGACGAAGGGCAAAGAGGGCACAGAAAATGGAAAAGTGAGAGGAAGCTGACCAAAGTCACACTTCCTTAGCATTTCTTCAAGGCACTGGCACCTACTTCTAGTAAGGACATGGTCTCTGGAGACACACAGATTCCACCACCCTGCTTGATATCTTGAGATGCTGTCAGCATTTGGTACCGGAAGCCGATTGGATAAAAAATAGTTTGAACTGCTTGGTGATGGGTGGAGCTAAGAGGGGGGAGCAAGAGCCCCTCAGTTTCAAAGATGCCAACCAATAAATTGACAGCTAGCTCACAAAAGACAATGGGGCAATGTTACATCCACTACAAATACAAAGTAGTGAAGGATAAAGCGCTTATTCTTAGTCAGTAGGTGTAAGAAATATGGGTCAGGTGGCTTCAGGGTAATCATAATTTACTGGGGCCCAACTGTTCTGATGGGAGACTCTTTATCTCAGGGGCACTGTTGCCTCTCTACTACATGCACCCACACTGGGAACCAGGTACCCCTTTTTAGCATTTGACTTCCAGGATATTGAGACAGAGCATTCCATTACAACAAGATCAATAAATCAATGTCCAGAAAGTTATTTTTTCTTTTGAAAAAAGAAAAATATTTGAATGCACACACAGCTAAATACTATGCATAAAATTACAAATTATTATAATTATTATTAATGAACCCTTCTTAAGCGCATAGCTACCATAAGGCATCCTTATGGAACAAAATTCCAGTTTGGTCTCCCACATGATAGGCATCACATGAATTATGATCATTGCAGATGCCCCGGGGGACCCCCATTGTGAAGGCCACAGTGAGTAGGCCGAGAGATCCCCCCGGGCACACCAAGTTGTATTTTAGACCCCACTCCTAGCGGGAGAAATTGGACAGGATTCAGCAGCGTGGGATGCAATTAAACTCTTGGCCTGTCGACCAGATTCAAGGGACCAAACTTTACAAATATGGGTTATGTTGGACTGTCCACTTCAAAGGACTTTCCCTGCAAAATGTGGTGTTACACTAATAATGGTATGCGGCAGATGATTTTTCAGAAGCTTTACTGGGACAGAATTAAACTAAAATATCTTTGTTCCAGCTGGACTCATTTTAGTGGGTTTTATGTGCTCCAGGAGAAACCGTCTCGCACCCCTCCGCCGCCCCCCCCCCACTGCCCCACCACCACCAGTATCAGCTGCTAGGGAGGTTTTTTCAGCCCTTTGCAGCCTCTACTACACATCCCACTGCTTCCACCTTTGACAGGAGCAGGGTCACTGGAAGGGCCCGGAGTCCTCCTGCCCAGCCCTTGTGAACCCCAAGATTTCAGGCAGTGGCTGGCAGCTGCACTGGTCATTTCTATTCCTTTCTATTCTTCCTGCAGGGGCTTGTGAAGGGAGGTCGAGAGTTCTGCAATTGGTGAGAAACTGACCCAATGCACAGATGCAGCTTCATCCCTGCACCACTATCTGATACCCAAAGGAAGTATTCCATTTCCCATACCACGCAAAGCATTCTGGGAAAAAATAAAATGGCGACTCCCAATAAAGTAAGAGCACATCAGCTCTCTGGGCCTGACTCTGGTCGCACTGGTCTTCCCTCTGTCCTTTAAAATGTCAAAGAGGCCAACTGCTGGACACCAGAGACTGAGGTTCACCCTTTTTCCACAATTAACAGGGAGTTCCTGGTAACAACACTTGGAATTCACAACGCCCTCCGTTCCTCCAGCAACGGAATCTTAATCTTCCAGGAATTGGCCTTGTGTTCAGTGAGGCCTTTCAGCTGCCAGATTGTCAGCACATTAATTATCTCCACTCAGCCAGGAAACTCCACGGGTGAATTTCATTAGGGGGTTGTTCAGAGAAATATGCTTTTTACACAAGTAAATTAAACAATCCAGCCAAGGTAAAATAAAAATAGAAAGTTAGAGAGCGATGGAGGGCCCAGGAAAATATATAGAAATCTATGTGTCAAATAAGTGTACATGTGCCAATGCAAAATCACAATTTAATGCAGCCTAAAGATAGGGCGCACATAGTGAAAACACTTACAGCTGGTACACTTTACTCAGAGGGAAAGGCGCCTTAGCTTCCAGTAGCCTATTGAATTAGAAGGCGACATGCAAGTTCGACTGAGACCCTATCTGTCTTCTACCTGTGTGAGGATGCCAAGCTGAGACAAGCAGCCACCTTCATAAATGAGGTTACACATCCAAATGTGTGTTACTGTGCTACACACAACCAGTTCACACCCCATAAACCACTCATCCACAGCACCGGACCTTATTTTACAAGGCTCACTCATTGATTTCTGGGTGAAGTTTTGCTGTATCATCAATCTCATGACTACCACAATGAGGTAGTAAGTGGAGTGGCATATGTATGAACTTTTTTAGGTCTGGTTTGACAGCGTAGACAGACCTTATGTGATTAACAGAAAAATAGTTTCAAGTTGCCCTACTGGAGAGGGGTTTGGCTCCTCGTACCGTTTGATTACCTTCATCACAGCATTTGATTGGGCAGAAGTGGTGTGCTTCATCTGAAAAAGGGGTGCTTGTATAACACTTTATGGCTTGTTGGGAATCCTATTGCCAGTATAATAGGCATACATTGGCTATGGTGACAAGCCAGTAGTCTGCTCTTGCATTAGAAAAAAAACTATGACAAAGGCCGTAGGCTTGACTTATTAATTGTGAAAAGCATATATATATATTTTTAAATCAGTAGGCCTGTGAGGTGCTGTACGGTACATTTTGTTACAAGGATTGCCAGAGATTAAAGTAGTAGGCAAGGATTTTGGTGTTGGTTACCCATTCTGACTAGCCCTTGAGATTCAATATATGCATTGTGAGGATCCATGTCATGCCCACTTAGGGATGGGGGGGTATATTGTTATGCCAACAATAATTTTGTAAATATTTACATTTTATGACTGTATGCCAATGGTTGCCTTTTGGAAAGCATATTTACAAAACAGTAGACCTCAGTTGACTACGGTGGAAACCCAATGATAACATCTGCAGCCTGAGTGGTTCATTTGGAAAGTTAAGTCAGAGGCCATAAATCTAAACTGTTTATTATGAAAAGTTAAAACAAAGATAATAGGTAAGACATTTTTATAGTGAAAAAACATGTTAAAGACAATAGGTCTTTAATGGTGGATTGTTATTACATTATGCCTGTAGTCATGGAAATTCGCAGACTGCCGTGGTAGGCATGGGTTTTGGTTGTAGTTAGCCCTCTGACAAACACTGACAGTAGAAGAGTTTCATTGTGACAATCCTTGTTTGGCCCTCTTACGAGAACTCATATATTATTTTACCAGCTGCAGGTTTGTACATATTTGTGATTTTATGACTGTTGCTTGTGGTGAAGCGTATGCTCAATATAAGAGGCCTGCACTGGGAAGTATCACAAGCCAATGAAAAAGATTCTAGCAATGATTTGTTCATTGGGAACAGTTATATCTGATGCCATTGGATGATGTGTTTCTTATGTTTATTATGAAAGGATACATCAAAAGCAGTAGGTCCTACTTATTTTTGTGTGAAAAGCACGTGTTAAAGTAAATGGGCTTTTAAGAGTGAATTGCTGTTACACTGCGTTAAAGCCAATAGGCAAGTATTTTGTCACAGGCGACCTTAGAGATTACTATAGTAAACAAGGACACACCATGGAGGTAAAATGTTTACACTGAGATAATCCATATCAGGTCCTTTTAGGAGGGATTGGATTAATTATGGGATCCCTGATGACTGATAGTGTCTGAGAAGTATCAACTCCATATAGAAGGAATGATTTTCATTGTGAAAGACCAATGATAAAGACTACATTCCTGATTGGTTCATTGGGAAACTTTGTCTGATACCACACGTCTGATGCATCAATATGAAAATTATGATCAAAGCAGTAGGCTTATTTATTGTGAAAATCATATGTTAAAGTCAATCGGCCTGTAACAGTGGGTGGTTATCATGCTGCGGTAAGCCCTATAGACCTTTGTTGTGTTACATGGAATCTCACAGCTTACCAGATTTGGTGTTGGTTACATTTTCTGTCAAACACTAGGAGTAGATTTGCACAGCCGTAATCCTTGTTAGACCCTACTAGGAAGGGTTGTATACATTTTTGCAAAATGTCGTTTTTCACGTTGATAAGTTTTTTGAGTCTATGCCTAATGACTTCCTTGTGGGAATGTTTATGCTCAACACAGTTGGCCTTAGTTGGTTATGGTGACAAACCATCATCATCAAAATAACTTTATTCAATTCTTGTGAATCATAAAACTGTGCATATATACACAGAATATATATAAAAAATACAATTAAAAACATTTATAAGGAAAAAACATTCTCTTCAATAATTATTAATACACCAGCAAAACTCAATCAGTTTTAAGATTATCCCAAACTTCAACCGCAGAATTTAGACATTTAATTTATTCTTAAAATGACCTACAATAAATGTAAAATTTCGATTCCTTTCAGCCTTTTCGGATTTAAAGTGTTATTCTAATAAAACTAAGCACTGCACTACAGATTGCATCCGTAGATAATGAACTCAAATAATCAAATCCCTCCATATAGGAAAAAGGCTGAATGGCTTTCAATAAGGGCTTAATAAAGCGTTCTCTAGGGACTGCACACAATGAACAAAACAACACAAAGTGCATTGTGCTCTGTTTGGTCAAATGACTGCATGGACAGGGGGTTAGTCTCTCACACTAACCAATCTGTTTAGGATAGGCCGCTAACACAAACCAAAGATAATGTATATAGGCCTGATTGGTTCACTGGGAAAAAAAAACATTTGTCAGATGGCTTAGGTCTGATCTGTCGGTTATGTAAATATATGACTAAGGTATCAGGCCTGACTTATTCATTGTAGAATACATTTGTTAAAACCAGTAGGCCTTGTAGGGTAAATTTTTACTATATTGCAGTAAATTCTATATATTTTTACATACAATCTCACATATTATCATGGAAGGCAATGGTTTTGGTGTTGGGTTCAGCCTCTAACAATCACAATTCTAGTAGAAGATTTGCACTGTGAGAAACCATATTCGGCTCCCTTAGGCGATGTATATTGTTTTACCAACTGGAATTATGTAAGTTTTTGTTATTTTGTGAGAGTAAGCCTAGTATTTGCCTGGTAGCAAGATTTATGCTCATTATAGCGGGCTAGCATCAGTTATGGTGACATGCCAATGACAAGCCTGTAGACGTGACTGATTAATTGGAAAAAGGTAGGTTAGATGTCTTATGTCTATTCAGTTTCTTACATAAAACTATGATAATGTCATATCTATAGTGAAAAACATATGCTAAAGAGAATAGGCCATTAAGAGTGGAATGTTATTACACTAAGTTAAAACCTGTAGACCGGGATTCCGTTACATGGAATCTGACATATTACTGTAGTAGGGAAGAGTTTTGGTGTTTGTTACTCTACTCTTGAAGCCATGGGGTAGAAGATTTGCATTTGAGAATCAGAATCTTTGCTACAACTCGTAGGAGGGGTTGTATATGGTTTTGTCAACTGTAATTTTCTAAATGCTTGTAATTTTATACATATAATTTAGTGGTGGGAGTATTAAAGTAGTTTTTAGATCCAGGCTGACAGCTTTAGCTGTCTGCCAGACTCTTGTAATCAAAACAGTTCATAAACATACATGCATATGTATGCATACACGGAGGGACTTTGCCTCAGCCCTCTTCGGTCATTGGTTTGGTTGAGTGTCCTACACATTCTGTATCATCCAGTGACAGTGCAGAAACATGAGCCAGCCCACTTCAGACACTTTCTATATTGTCCTCTGAGTGATGGCATTTCACCTGATCACATTTGCGCATCCACCTAACATTGAGTATGGTACATTGTCAGGGCATGTACACCAATGACTTCAGTTTTGCATTTCCCCCCGCCCCCGAGTGCATGTATTATGATGTACTGAGTATCTTTTCTCACCAGTAATTGAAGAGGCACATTCAGTTATAAGCCAGACCTGTTAGCATTGCCAATGTTTGCTTGTGACAGCTACCAATATGATGCCAAAACTTAGGGGCGTGGCCTGGGCTAGGAAGATGGTGGCCACAGTTTCATGACCTCCGAAGGGATGCTGCTCTTATCTCGCATCTTTGATGAATTGGGCCCCAATCGACAATGCAGATCGGCCTCCATGTCTCTGGTGGCTGGCGGCTGTGTGTCTTGCTGGTGGTGGGGATGGTATCAGCCCCAAGTGGACGGGGCTGTCGGGTGACAGCGAGGCCTGCCGGACCTTGTGGCGGAGCCGAGGCCGCAGTGCTGGCTGCATAGGGTCCGGTGTATTACACAGAGCTGTAGGTGCCCTCCCCCACCTGGAAAGATGCACGGCCCTGTCCTTGGGAGTGATGGTATAGGTGTGGGGTCTTAGCTCCCCCTGTCCCTGTAGAGCACAGATCACAGATGGCCTAGAAGGCACATGGACGAAGTCAGGTGGGGACTAGATTGTGCAACTGAGGAGAATGGACACTCACTCCAGGGCTCCTGACACATTGTACTGGTGCCGCAATTGTACCTGACCCCTGGGGCCCAAGACATTTCTGCAGACAGCACTGCTTTGGTAGAGACATTTCTTGGGGGACAGCTGGTTGGTTGTGCTGTCTAGCCACGTGAGGCCAGTGGGTTGCCTGGAAGCCACCAGCACGAACATCCTTGGTCTCCATCGAGCGGGGTTGGTTGATGGAGACAGAGACACTGTGGGTCCTCTTCCTCCCCTGATCGTCCCTTCCCTCCAGCTGAGAAGTGGGCACGTAAAGGTTCCCATGGCCTCATCAGGTTGAACAGAATCAGCGGAAAGGGCCACACACGACCGGGACAGTGGAGAAGGGAACTAATAGGAGAGGCTCCGGTGGACACAGATGGGGTCATCTAGATACTGGTGGCGGTGAACTTGCACGCATCCATTGAGGTGAACATCAACACAATGGCCATAGACTTAGTCCTGCTCCAAGAGGATCAAAAGAAGTTAAATGAGAGAGTGGCATACACTGAGGCCTACCTTGGGCACCTGAAGCCATGGATGGAGGACCTTCAGTGGCAGGTTCATGGCCTCATTTAACGTCTTCAAACCTGGAAAAAAAAGCAGAGGATACAGAGGGCCGTGGCCGCCACAGAAATATCTGTGAGGAGGGCTAGCTGGACCGGGCTGAAAAACAGATAATGGTGCTTACCTAGAGGGGGGGTTGCGAAGAGTCATTGCTCCTGGGGAACTGTCCACTTGTTAGAGCGAGTGCACTGGTTCCCCGCGTGGATGCCACCATCGAGGGTACTGCAGCAACTGGTGGCGGACAAATTATTGCATTTGCGCAACAGAGCTATCATCCTCCGAGTGGCAAGGAGAACTGGCCACTACTCGGCGGAGAACAGTAGGGTGCTCATTTTCCCTGACTATATCCTGGCTGTGCAGAAGCATAGGGCATTGTTTCAGGGAGTGAAGAGGAGTCTCTGGGAGATGGACCTAACATACACCCTGCTCTTTGTGGCACACCTCCACATCCCCCATGAGGGCAGGGCCCACTTTTTCATGTACCAGAAGGAGGTATGGGACTAGGCAGAGACCTGCGGGGGACCCTCGCAGCCCAGCATGTCCCTGGAGTGGTCACAGCAGTCTGGAGTCCAGCGCCAGCGCCAATGCCGGAGATGGAGGTGGCCACAAACCCTAATAAATTACAGGTCAACATTGATAAGTCCCAGTCCTGCAGGCAGCAGAGGAACTATGAGACCCCTCCTCTCTGCCTGCGTCAGACACCAGCGTTGTAAATGACTGCAGAGTTTCTCTGAATAGCTCGGGCGACGAGACCCATGGCATGCTACACTTAACTCCACAGTCAGCTGAGGAACTGGCGTGACCTTGCCTTAGTGCCCTTGTGGTCAGCGGTGTCACACCCCTGTTAACTATGTGATGGGACAACAGATAAATCATGGGATCAGCTCAAACAAGGAGCCTCGCACTTGGCATCTGCAATGGAAGTGGTTCTTCAGTGCCCACCCTTGTGGAATTTTAGCTGGTTTGGTCATGTCTTCTTATGTTATCCCCCAGTACTTTAGCTGATGTGCTGTTTACCTGCCTTCCCTTCAGGCCTTTTGCCCCTTCCTTACCCTCAGCCTATTGGTTTTTCACTTAACACACTTCACCCCTCTGCTTGGGGTCTCTTTAATATGGTTTTTCTGGTTGCTTAGTTACAATAGTGGGTGGGGGCTTGGTTTCTGACTCCGCTGGGGGAGGAAAGTTCATGTTGGGAATTTTTTGATTCCTTGTTCACACACCACTTGTGGGGAATAAGAACTATTTTATGTGTCCAAGGAGATCTAGTGGCAGAAACAGGTCACAGAAACACACTGCATTGGATGGGAGGTCTGATCTGGGATGACAAGTGACACCAGCAGGGTGAGTGGGGTGCTACCTACATCCTAGCCCGTGACCCTATATGATGAACATCTCACCACCACACTAAGGTCCCGATTACGATCTCGCTCAGAAGGGCTACAGACCGCATCTGTCATAAGCGAGTCCGACTCGCTGCCCCATTTTGCGAACAAGCGAGCAAGAACGATGCCTATATATAGCCTTACACTCCGAATGACGTGTACCGGTCAGCAATGCCTTCCAGACGACTCTTACATGGCGGACTCATGCTACGCAATGGGGCCGATTCCGAGAGAGCAAGTACGATGAGTGCGTCTGTCAGTTAGATAGACTCGCTCCTGAGGAGACGTTGCAGTTGCCGGAGATGTACTTGGCAGGCCCCCCTTCACCCATAGCCTTACAAATCGGTCACTGGGGGGGACCCCATGCATGCACGGTGCGGAGGCACTGAGGCGTCCCCGCACTAGGGGGCACCCTATTTTCAGTGACCTACCTTTTTCACTATGGGAGCCTATGCACGCGATGTACAACAGGCTCCCATACACTTCAATGGGACTCCGAGAGACCCGGGTCCAACAGCGCGCAATTACATCAAGCTCGGTCGCTCGGAGCCCTGGAGTCGTTCAGAAAGCTCTACGGACCAGAGTCAGCCGTAGGGCTTTCCCAGTGAGATCCTAATCGAGCCCTAATCGAGCCCTTAGCGTTTACCTTCCTCACTTGGAATGTTCACAGGATGAGGTTGCTGGCCAAGCGACAGTATCCACTCATATCTGGAAAGCTGCACTGTACATGTAGCCATTTTCCAAAAGACACACTTGACGTAACAGGAGGGGAGGCACCTGCGGGCCCGATAAAGGTGCTAACACTTTACACCACTTTCTCTGCATACTCCCGGGGGGCTCTCATATGGGTGGCACTTGGAAAGCTGGCCTCAAGAAATCTACTCGCCATCACAAATCAGATCTTATCGCGGTGAGTGCCTACTCCGTACTCGCCATTCTGGCAAGCTTATAAAGTACAGGTCTTTTGTTCAATCAGAAAGGGAAGGAGCAATAAAGATGCTTTCATATCTTGTTTTGATCTTGTCACATTTGCTCTGTGTTCAGACACAGCGTTCAGAAGTCAGTTTATGTCTTTTTATAATTACTTTTCTTTCTCTGACTGCAGAGTTCTAGTATCTTGTAAAGTGAACTGTCTGATGTGCTGTAAAAAAAGTGTGAAATGAAAGGCTTTAGAGTGTCAGGTTTTTTTCTAACATGCACCATTTAAAATAGCTGCTAAGTGAACTGTACAAGCATTTCAAAATATATAGTTCAGTAGTTATGAAATACCATTTTTGATAATTCTGTGTGATAAAAAATGTTTTAGTAGGATGAAAATATATCAACGTTTTATTGGTGATGTGTAATTGATAAATAGGTTTGCTGAAACCAAATGTTCACATATTGTTATATATACGCTATTTAGTTTTATCAGTAAAACTGCATGTTAGTGGGAACGTGTTTGGCCATTTCAATGGGAAATGTACTGTTTGTAAATGACAGCACGCTCCCACATCATGCTTTAGTAATATAGGGCCATATGTACAAAATCTTCTTTGAGGTTACAAACTGCCCAGTTTGCAGAACAGGGTTGTTTATGACAGCAAAAACGTGTTTTTAAATGTCAAAAGCAAAATTGGGTTTGAATCACCAATTACAGAATCACAATTTGAGTTTGCGAATCGGTTTTTGGAAGGGGTGTGTTTAGGGCAGCCCTTCCTAATCCAGATTTGTAGTTGTATGTTTGTATGTATGAATGTTTTGCATCCAAATTATGGTCGGAAAACATGATTTTTTTACAGACCCCTTAAGGGCGGTAGTAACCATTCGCAAATGAGAAGGGATCTCCATGGGACCCCCTTCCCCTGTGTGAATGCTGATACAAATATTTTATAAGAGCATAGTGGTCCCACAGACCACTGCCTACTCTTAAAATACGTAATTTAAATCTTTCATTTTTTTTCTTTTTAAACACATTCCGTTTTACTTAATTGCTTTATTAAAAAGCAATCACAGACATGGTGGTCTGTTGACAGCAGTAGGCCACCATCCCTGTGACAGCTGCAATTCCTAATGGGCCACAAACTGCGACCTATCTCAATAATATTCACGAGGTAGGTATATTGTGAATCCATTAGAAATCACTATTTCAAAATTCTAGTTTTTTTACATTAGGACGGATCACTGACATAATATAGAATACCAAAATATCGACCTACCAATATATCGAGGTAAAAATATAGAATGCCAAAATATCGACCTCCTATCTCCAAACAGGTAAGTACAAAAATATCGAATCAAAAATATCAATGTAAAAAATATAGTCAAAATATCGAATTTTTTAAAATGCTTTAAATTAATTAAAAATTAATGAAATAATAAATATAATTAACTTAAACATACTTAAAATACTTAAATAATATTAAAATTAATAAATAATTAATGTAAGTAAAAAAAACATACAAAGTGATTTATTAATACATACATATATTTATATGGAACACTCCAAACTTTTTCATCCAAGTAAGGCACTGACTCCGTGAAATTTTAGTTGATTCCAAATAAATTTATTCTTTCATTAAGGCTGCTATATAATATATATATATATATATGTAATATTAATAAAAAAATTACTATATTTGTACCGTAGGATAGCGGAAAGGGTAACATTTACTATTACCACTCCAGTGAGTGCAACAGTAGGGAAAGCATTGGATAGCGTAGGGGTAAAAATTACCATTCCGACTCCAGAGAGTGCAACAGTAGGGAAAGCGTTGGATAGCGTAGGGATAAAAAATACTATTCCAACTCCAGGGAGTGCAACAGTAGGGAAAGCGTTGGATAGCGTAGAGGTAAAAATTACTATTCCCACTCCAGAGAGTGCAACAGTAGGGAAAGCGTTGGATAGCGTAGGGGTAAAATTTACTATTCAAACTCCAAAGATGCAACAGTAGGGAAAGCGTTGGATAGCGTAGGGGTAAAAATTACTATTCCATTTCCAGAGAGTGCAACAGTAGGGAAAGCCCCTGATAGTGTAGGGGTAAAAATTGCTATTCCCACTCCAGAGAGTGCAACAGTAGGGAAAGCGTTGGATAGCGTAGAGGTAAAAATTACTATCCCCACTCCAGAGAGTGAGACAGTAGGGAAGGCGTTGGATAGCTAGGTGTGAAAATCACTATTCCAACTCCAGAGAGTGCAACAGTAGGGAAAGCGCTGGATAACGTAGGGGTAAAAATTACTATTCTAACTCCACAGAGTGCAACAGTAGGGAAAGCGTTGGATAGCGTAGGGGTAAACATTACTATTCCCACTCCAGAGAGTGCAACAGTAGGGAAAGCGTTGGATAGCGTAGGGGTAAACATTACTATTCCCACTCCAGAGAGTGCAACAGTAGGGAAAGCGTTGGATAGCGTAGAGGTAAAAATTACTATTCCCACTCCAGTGAGTGCAATAGTAGGGAAAGTAAATACTTCATATATAAATAAAAATAAAATAAATAATAATACCAATTGCAAATTAATTAAAATACTTAACACTTTTATATAATATATTAATTAAAAATGCAAATAAAAATTAATAAAAATATTTACCTACTAATACAAATTATTTACCAATTACCAATAAATTAATTAACAATTAGAAAATAATTAAACATTTGATAAAATAAAAAAATAATTTAAAAATAGAATTACTTACAATTAAATTACTCCCCACCCTATTCCCCTATAAACCCACAACCCACTACAGAAACGAAATTATTAAAATTAACATAATTAGCAATTAATACATTAATTAAAATTAATTACCCATTATATTTTAATTCATTACCAATTAATAATTAACAATTATTTCTCAATAAATACAAATAAATAAACATATTTAATTATTTATAATTAAATACCTTCCCACCCTATTCCCCTATAAACCCACAACCCGCTACTTAAAATAAATTACTAAAATTAACATATTTATCAATTAATCTATTAATTTAAATTAATTACCAATTATATTTTAATTAATTACCAATTGATAATTATTTAATAATTAATTCAAAATAAATACCAATAAATAAATAACATTTAATTAATTATAATTAAATTACTTCCCACCCTAGTCCCTTATAAACCCACAACCCGCTACAGAAAATAAATTACTAAAATTAACATAATTATCAATTAATTAAAAATACTTACCATTTATATTTTAATTAATTACCAATTAATAATTAATTAATTAATTCAAAATAAATGCCAATAAATAAATTAACATAACTATAATTAAATTACTTCCCACCCTATCCCCCTATAAACCCACAGAATTATATTACGCAAAAATTAAAATACCATAAAAATAATTAATATAAATAATAAAATAAATATACACTTTTCAAACATATACTAACATAAAATACACTTTAAAAATGTATATTAACTCACTTACCTCAAATTCGATATTTTTGTAGTCTATATTCTATCCATCCTATATTTTTGTAGTCTATATTCTGTCCATTCGATATTATGTCCATTCTATATTTTTTAATTCGATATTAATGCTATCCTATTCGATATTTTTGTAGTCTATATTCTGTCCAGTCGATATTGTGTCCATTCTATATTTTTTTAATCGATATTAATGCAAATCGATAATACCAACTCGATATTTTGACTGTATACCATCAGGACTTGCAATTTCTTGATCGCAATTCGCAAAGAATCGCTATTAGGAAGTTGCAATCCCTAAATCATCAATATATTTCCCCATATTGTTTAGAAAGTGATTTTTTAAACATGAAATGTGAAACACTCTTGCACCTGCCCACATGGCAATGCTGTTAGGGTACTAAGATGCAAGTCAGGGATCATGTACACCCTGTACGTGGGATAGATTCTTATCTATACTACTATAATAAAGTAAGAACGTTCAGGCTTTGAGGCGGGTAAACTCGGGAACCACAGCACCAATCTACACACCCGATACACCGTTGAAATCGTCAGGGTGTGTAGATGGTTATAGGCTATATAAATGACAAAATAAAACGTTATTTACAATATTTATATATTTTTTTAAAATAGTCCCCCCCCAAAAGTAGCGCCGGCCGCGACGTGCGTGCTCACGTCAGCACGGGGAGGAGAGGCGTCCGAGGAGCGGCGGACATGGCGCGGGTGAGGAGCGGTGACGTGAGGCCAGTGGCGGTGGGAGCAGCGGAGAGGCGGACATGGCACGGGGAGGAGTGGCGGCGGACAGGCGGTGAGGAGCAGAGCGGAGGAGCGGAGAAATGAGGACCGGCGGCTGAGGCGCGAGGAGCGGTGAATTGAGGACCTGCGGCTCAGGTAAGGCTCCGGGGACAATGTCGGGGCATGCGGGTGTCGGGCCAGGCAGGGGACGGGAAATTGGAGCGGTGAAATAAGGATCTGCAGCTCAGGTAATGCTCCGGGGACAATGTCAGGGCAGGCGGGTGTCGGGCCAGGCAGGGGACGGGAAATTACTAAAACAATGGTCGGGGCAGGCGGGGGACAGGGCGGGCGGGGGCACGGGATGCTGGCGGGGCAGGCGGTGGTAGGGGCTGCTGGGCAATGTCGGGCAGGCGGGGGTAGGGGAAGCCTAAATGCTCCCGGACAAGGTCGGGACGGGCTGCTAGTTACAAATGGAGCAAATGTTTAGTTTTAATCAAACAAAAGATTTTTTTTGTACAGCAGAAATCCTTAACTCACATTTTGGAAGTTGTTCTCAAATGTGATAATGAAGAAAAAGGCGATCTGTAAAATAAAATATTTGCTTAGGATCACACAATTTGAGACCAGTTTACAGGCCAAGTACATAACAGTTAAGTCAAGCAGATTATTCAAGTTACTAGATCTGCAGGTCTAGTAAAATTTTTATTGTTGTTCGAAACTGGAGTGCCCTTCCAACTGGAGTGGCAGAGAGCAGATCCCAGAGGCAGATATGTCTTGGCCAGTGTAAAGCTAGACAGCGCCCCACTACACATAATGGAACTCTACTTTCTTAACGTAGGGCAAACAGCTTACTTACACTCCCTCGAGGAGCTGATGGAATGTACACTCACTGAGCCGGCCGAGGTGGATAGGGACTTTAATAGCGTGGCACAGATGCATAACTGGATGACAAATTAGCACCTGCTGGACACGTGGCACAACGCGCACCCCCTGACAAGGGAATACTTATTTTCCTCTATACATGCACTGCACACAATGATCAACTTGTTTCTCACTTTTCGAAACTTAGCGGGAGTGATGCACAACACAGAATACTTAGCAAAGACTTACCTCGACCATTGCTCCCTGCTACTAACCTCCTGGTGACTACAGCTGTCAGCACTAGAGGATGCGGCTTTCCACAGTGGGGTGCAGGAATATATCACATGCTACTTTGAGCATAACTTGAACATCACTGGTAGAGTGGGACACCTTCAATGTGTATATTCGGGGGATATGTATTAAAACATCCAATGGAATGCGTTCTGCCCTGCAATGCCAGTTGAACAGTATGGCGGTTGAGCTTAGACACGTGGAAATTTGCGCGGTGTCAGAAGTGGAGGCGGGAGCTGCCCTGGTGTGACAGAGGCAAACGCACGCAGAGAGGTGGGTCCAATTGGCCCATACACGACTACAGCGAGTACCTGGTGCAAGCACAGAAGAAAAGATAACGAGCGTTGTGCCTGCTCGCAAACCTGCTGCATGCTGGGTCCGACCACTTAACATTAAAAGCAATCAGACATCCAGATGGACACCATGTCTTTTGATAATTGGACATCGTGGCAGTGTTCTCTTATTACTACGCAACTCTCTATTGCCAGATGGACATCGGTAGTGGACGCAGAACAACTATCCTCCTTCTTGGCAGGGACGCAGTTGGCAGCTCTCCCTTCAGACAGCAGGCAGCAGATAAAGTGTCCCATTATGGAAGGCAAAATATCCCTTGCAATCAAACAACGCAGTAAAGGGCGACCCCTGGAATTCTATAAGGAGTGCCAAAAGCACCTTATAAAGCCCCTGGTGGCGATGTATGCAGGAGCGCGAGAAGAGGGACAGTTACCCGACTCCTTGCAAGAACCCTTAAACGTAATGACCTCGAAACGAGGTGGCGATCCACTGGACAGTGGTTCCACAGACCTCTGCCCTTGTTTAATTTGGATTGCAAAATCCTAGGAAAAATCGTAGCAAACTGCATTCAACCACGCTTGGTGTCACTGGTCCACACAGACCAAAGTGAGTTTGTCTCCGGGAGGAGCACCTCCATGAACATATGGCACTTATTCCACCTTATAGATTGTTTGCAGGACTGGTGGTGTTCTTGTTTGACTTGGAGAAGGCGTTTGACAGCCTTACCTGGTCCTACCTCTTCGCTGTGCTTTGCCACAATAGGTTCAGCATTGAACTACTGGCTTGGATTTGTGTGTAAAATATGGAGCCGGCTGTATGAGTTTGGGTAGGACGTGAATACTCAGACCAATGGCGAATATACAGGGACACTCGTCAGGGCTGCCTGCTGTCACCCTGCTCTTTGCGCTCACCATGGAATCACAGGTGAATAGACTTGGAGCACAGGGGAGGGCCTTGGGCTGCAGGTGGACTGCAGACTGCACATGAGCTCTCTATACACAAATTACATTTTAATATATATGCATGACGTAGATTTTGGACCGAAACCCACAATTGAACTGTTAGACACATTCAGCTCATTGTCTGGACTGTGGAGGAACGTGTCCAAGACATGCCTTTACCCACTATTGGCCTGGTGGGAAACCCATATGGCAAATTCTGGACTCTATGCGGTCCCCACAGCCACACACACCTTTTGGTATATGGGGTCCAGGTTTATCGTGACCCTGAGGACGTTCGCAAGGTGACTCTGAGCAAAGTGGTCACTTCACTTCACGGAATGTCAGACTTTTGGCAACTGTAATTAATATAAGTGTTCCCTAATGTGCCATTACTATTGCCTCACAATGTAGTCACAAATGATAGGATCTCTGAGCTATATGTGGGCCACAATACACCACCGCGTGGCCTTGGAGAAGCTTTGTTTGCTTATGTCTACGAACTGTATTATCGTCAACTACAATGGCACATTACGTGGATAGTCCCGGATTCACTGCCCGAGGCAGCCAACCTGTGGTCGCACAGGACGGGGACAATGTACTCAGCGATGTGCTGGGTCAGGTTTGAGGTGTAGGATATATATATCATGACTGATTTGAGTGGCTCTGCACTGCTGGTCCGGTTACATGCGGCCTCAGAGGGCAGGTGTGGTTTATTTACCAGATTTGCAGTTGTGGTGTCTGCCAGCCTTTGCCAGGATCTGGCGAATGGCACATCGATCTCAGTGGCGATGCACCTCTATAGATGACCTTGGCCAGCTGTCTCAGTTGGTACTTCCCTCACATTTGCAGAACTCCAAGAGATATATGCTATCCTGGCTGGGCAGTTTTTGATGCAGGGTGCACTGATTGGGGTCATCAGTAAGACATTGGGAGACACGAGCAATTAACCAGATGCAGACCCAGTACTACAGGTACTGTTGACATGGAGCCCCGGGTGCCACAGGATCACTAACATATATGGGGTGCTGACTTAAGCAACAGGCAGGGCCCTGGATGGCCTGAGGGAGCGCTAGAGTAGGGATCTGCAAATAGAACTAACAGCCGGACTAGAACAAAGTCCTGAGCCACATCTGCAGGGTCTCACGAAACGCACGACTGAAGCTGCTGCAGTGAAACTATGTCCACCGGACGCATCTCGCCCCGTCACATCTCCACCGGATGTTCATCACAGTACCACATAAATGTAAATGTAAATGTAGTATACTTGTAAAGCGCACAGCTGCCCCAGCAACGGGGCGTCCCGGTGCTGTATAACGCTGTGGAACCCTTCCTGGCTCTCCCTGTGAGATGCCCTTCCTGGGCACCCCCCAAGGTGAATCCAGGCATCCCAGTGTTGCTGGGGCCGTTGTGGAGATTAAGCAAGCTATTGCCCAGAGTTGCAGCGTGGGACCCATGATTAGAGTAGGCGCCGAGGCGAGAATTATCGAGTACGCGGATATTGAGCCCAAGACCCTGCCGCGTCGGGACTTGAACCCTGGTCCCGGGCCTGATCTCTGCTTCAGAGTCTGCCACTCTAACCAGTGAGCCACACTTCTCCACATGGGGGTGCTGGGGTGTGATTTTTGCCACATGACATGGCAGTGTATGGTGCTTCAGCACTTGTGGGTCATGGTATATGCTGGGGTTGATGTCCAGCCTAAGGTGGACAGGGCAGACACAGACGGCGCTGGTGAGGCGAGAAATAGTGAGACATTGGAGGGTGGGCATGGTGCCCCAGCTCGCAATATGGCGTGGCAATGTACCCAGCTGGGAAAAAGTGGAGGACGACATGTTTCAATGGCTCCCAAGACAGATGGGACACCCTAGCTACTTCATGGGGTGAGACATGATTCTGCTAGAGCTAGAACCTGACCCAGATGGACAACCGCCCTGAGGCTGATGCCCTAGGGGGCTACCAAACAGCCAATGAGGATGTCCAGGACCCGGTGGTTAGAATTGGGGCTATGCAGACTGGACCCTGTATTTTGGCAGGAGGTCCACCCCACTCATGACTGGGATCTGTGGGGGACACAATCTCCACTCCCTGCGTCTGCACAACCAGTTAAATGCCACAGGGTGGGCCAAGGGGGGCCAAGGGGCACACCCCTTCCTCAAACTCACTAACTCACCCAATGTCTGCACTACTTAAAGTGCACCTTTGAGATTGCAACCCAACCAACCATCCAGTGCTCAATACCACATGCCTGTATTCTAATGTGCTGAGATGAACCATTATACGTCTCACTGATGGTGCTCCTGTTCTGTCAAAAAGCAATCAACATTAAACCAGCCCTAATTACAAAGGATAATAAATATGTTACACCTAAAGAGTTGGCTGTGCCCAAAGACACTGTGCAGTCTGAATACCTGCCCTCATACTTTACATGGGGTGAAATATTACTTGTATAAATAACTCATTGGAATGTTAACTTCAATCATGATTGTAAAATCTCACAACACAGTTGGAAGGTGGTTTATTAGTAGGAGCAGGTAGGTACCTACAACTAGTAATAACACCACAATCACAGATGCGGTCCAATCAAGTTCTCAATAAATGAATCCTTGCTCTACCCTTGGTAGCTTGGCTGTGAGCAGAAAGGCTCAACTTAGGAGACAGATGTAAGACACAACTCAATAACAATCCAACACCAATTTATAAAAACATGAAATATCTTAATGATATAAATGACACAAAAACAACAAAAATCCAGTGTAGGGAAGCGGAGATAGGAATTTTTATGCCAGCTTGGGACATTGGGTCACGCTTGACCAGGGCAAAGTCAAAGTTCCAGGCCAACCACAATGGAGTGTGAGTAGGAAACAGTGAGCGGTAGGGACCGATAAAGTTTTTACCTTATGACTTAGTCACTTTTTTCGAAGTTTTTTCTCTTGAGCAAGGCATCTCGCCAGGCACGATTGCGAGCTGACAAAGGCGGCTTGCTTCAGCAAAACTCTGTGAAATCCTGGACGTCTTGAAACTCCAGGACTTTCAGCGGGATGAACCTGAATTTCAGAGTCATGGTTCAACATCAGCAGCTTGACTTTTGGCGATGGGTCGATCAATGTTCGGAACTTTTTCACAAACTTTCTTCAAATAATTTCAAACTTTTGAATCTTCTTCCAGAGGACCTTTTGGGCTCATGAAGGGTCTAAAACACCAATTTAAGGTTCCAGAATCTCTGAGTTGCTCCTTGGAAAGTTGGGACTACACAACCCACAATGCACCTGGACAAATCCTTAAAAGTCCACTGAATGCTGTCCAGCTGACTTCTTCTTGCTTGGTGGAGGTGATGCAGGTGCAGCTCTTTAACCTGTTACTTTCAGGGAGTCCACTCCTCAAACTTTTAGAGTCAGGCAAAGTCCTTCTATTGCTGAAGTTCAAAGTGGGCAACAGGTGGAGTCCGTCAGAGTGCGGTCCTCTTGGTGCAGGCCAAGGGTTCAGTAGGGCAGTCCTTCTTTTTTTCTTCCACGCAGGAATCTGAGTTGCTCTGCAGCTCTGCCATATTTATCCAGCCTTCCAGGCTGGCAAGCAGGGGGGCACCCCTGACCAATGTGGTGTAGGGAACCACCCTCAATGATGACCACTTCCCCTGAAGTGAGGCAAATATGCTTATTCCAGAAAGCACTGTTCCTTAAAAACCCAAACTGAGAAAATCTCTCCTGGAGCTTCAGGTCTGGTTAACCCAACCTACAGGTGCGGCTAACTTTCCTTAACATCCCCCTTCCAGCCCCTCGGCTAATTCACTTACAGGGGCTCCCATCTGGCTGAGGGTGCAGCAAGTGGGGGTGGACCTGGGTCCTGGCCTAAGTGTCTTTCGCTCTTTGAAGACCAGTTTGGCTACCTAGTCCACTTCCTGGCTTTTGCTCTGTCCTTTCGGATCTCCTCCTACCAGATGTCTCTTTGTTTCCTTTGAGGCCACTTCACACCTCATCAGAGCAGTTTAGCTCATCATGTGAAAAGCTGACCAATCAGGAGAGGATTCTGTAGAGCTGGATGCAGGCACATCAGAAAAGCAAGTTCTATAACTTCTTTTCATGTCATAGTTATGATAAAGCTACCTTTGGCAAGTTGTTGGATTTATTCTAACTATTATATAGACACTTTGAATTATTATATTAGCTCACTCCTGCCAATAATTAGATTTTATTAAAGTTTAATAAATCCTTCCCATGTTAGCCTAGGAGCTAATGCACTACAACTGGAAAAACAAAATGGGCAGTTTTTCCCTCACCAGGGCTTATAGAACATCTTTTATAATGTCCCTGCTTATTTTAACAAAGTTCCCCAAGCTTGGGGCACCTAAGGTAGACATTGGAGTGACTTATATGTAAAAATAAGGTAGTTTAAGACTTTGGAAATACCTTTAATTCCAAAATCGAATTTGGACATAGTTTTATTTTAAAAGCAGCTTGCAAAACAGGGCAGTCGTTTAAAATGACAGCAGGCAACACAGCAGTTCCCACTTAGGTGCTTTAAATTTGCTGGGCTTCCAAAACTACATGCACTACTATATACCAATTGTAATTACACCTAATCAATCAATCAATCAATCATAGACATTTATAGAGCGCTCAACTTACCCGGAGGGTCTCAAGGCGCTAGGGGGGGGGGGGGGGGGGGGGGGGGGGGTGCTGCTACTGCCAGAACAGCCAGGTCTTGAGCTTCTTCCTGAAGGCGAGGTGGTCTTGGGTCAGGCGCAGGTCGGTCGGGAGGGAGTTCCAGGTCTTGGCGGCCAGGTAGGAGAAGAACCTTCCTCCTGTTGTCGTTCTTCGGATGCGGGGGACGGCGGCGAGGGCGTGACTGGCTGATCGGAGGTGTCGTTTGGGAGCATAGAAGTTGATGCGGTTGTTGAGGTAGCTCGGGCCTTGATCGTGGAGAGCTTTGTGTGCGTGGGTAAGGAGACGGAAGGTGATTCTCTTGTTGACCGGGAGCCAGTGCAGGTCTCTTAGGTGTCCGGAGATGTGGCTGTGTCGTGGGATGTCGAGGATGAGTCTGGCTGAGGCATTCTGGATCCGTTGGAGTCTCTTCTGGAGCTTGGTGGTGGTTCCGGCGTAGAGGGCGTTGCCGTAGTCCAGTCGGCTGGTGACGAGGGCCTGGGTGACAGTCTTCCTGGTCTCGGTGGGGATCCACCGGAAGATTTTCCGTAGCATGCGCAGGATGTTGAAGCACGACGAGGAGACGGCGTTGACTTGCTTGGTCATGGAGAGGGAGGAGTCCAGGATGAAGCCCAGGTTGCGTGCGTGGTCTGTCGGTTTGGGTGCGGTTCCCAGGGCGGGGGGCCACCAGGAGTCGTCCCAGGCGGAGGGCGAGGATCCCAGGATGAGGACTTCCGTCTTGTCCGAGTTCAGCTTCAGGCGGCTGGTCGACATCCACTCGGCTACCTCTTTCATTCCTTCGTGAAGGTTGGCTCTGGCGGCGGCGGGGTCGTTGGTAAGGGAGAGGATCAGCTGGGTATCGTCGGCGTAGGAGATGATGTTCAGGTTGTGCTGGCGTGCGATGGCCGCGAGGGGGCTCATGTAGACGTTGAAGAGGGTTGGGCTCAGCGAGGATCCTTGGGGTACGCCGCAGATGACTTCGGTGGCCTTTGATTTGTACGGTGGTAGGCGGACTCTCTGGGTTCTTCCGTCGAGGAAGGAGATGATCCATTCCAGTGCCTTCTCCTGGATTCCGACGTTGTAGAGGCGCTGCACTAGGGTGCGGTGGCAGACGGTGTCGAAGGCCGCGGAGAGGTCTAGGAGGATGAGGGCCGCTGTTTCTCCGTTGTCCATCAGGGTTCGGATGTCATCGGTGGCAGCGATGAGGGCGGTCTCGGTGCTGTGGTTGGCTCGGAAGCCAGGCTGTGAGGGGTCGAGGGATCCGTTCGTCTCGAGGAAGGCGGCCAGTTGCTTGTTGACGGTCTTCTCGATGACTTTGGCTGGAAACGGGAGGAGCGAGATGGGGCGGTAATTCTTGAGTTCGGAGGGGTCCGCTGTTGGTTTCTTGAGTAGAGCACTGAGTTCGGCGTGCTTCCAGCTCTCAGGGAAGGTGGCGGTGTCGAATGAGGTGTTGATGATGTCCCGCAGGTGGGGTGCGATGACAGCGTCGGCCTTGTTGAAGACGTGGTGAGGGCAGGGGTCGGTCGGAGATCCGGAGTGGATGGAGTTCATCATGCGGACGGTGTCTTCGGTGCTGATAGGAGTCCAGGCGCGGAGGGTGGTGGTGGGGGGCGGTGGTTCGGTCGAGTCGGACGTGGCGTTCGTCGGTTGGGTGTTGAAGCTGTTGTGTATGTCCGCGATCTTGTTGTGGAAGTAGGAGGCGAGGGAGTTGCAGAGTTCTTGCGATGGGGTGATGTCGTTGTTTCCGGCGTTGGGGTTGGAGAGCTCTTTCACAATGTTGAAGAGTTCCTTGCAGTTGTGTGCGTTGTTGTCCAGTCGGTCCTTGAATGCAGTTTTCTTGGTGTCGCGGATCAGCTGGTGGTGCTTCCGGGTGGCAAGCTTGAGGGTGGTCATGTTGTCCGGTGTTGGCTCCCTTCTCCAGGCTTTCTCGAGGGCTCGGCAGTTCTTCTTGGAGCTCTTGAGTTCGTCGGTGAACCATGGGGCCTTCTTGCTGCCGGGTCTGCTGGGCGGGGTCTTTAGTGGGGCGAGTTCGTCCGCGCAGTTGCTGATCCACTTCGTGAGGTTGTCGGCGGCCTGGCTGGGGTTCGCTGAGCTGGCGGGAGGGTGCTGGCTCAGGGAAGCGGCGAGCTGGTCGACTGTGATCTTGCTCCAGTTTCTGCGGGCGACCTGTTGCTGGTGGTGGTGGATCGTCGTTCTTCTGAAGGTGAAGTGGACGCAGCTGTGGTCCGTCCAGTGGGGTCCTGTGGCGTGGCTGAAGGTGATGTCTTTGCTGGATGAGAAGACGGCGTCGAGTGTGTGTCCGGCGAGGTGGGTGGGGGTGGTCACCAGCTGCTTGAGTCCGAGGTGGTCGAGGTTGTCGAGCAGGGTGGTGGTGTTGCGGTCGTTGTTGTTCTCCAGGTGGAAGTTGAGGTCCCCCAGGAGGATGTAGTCAGCGGAGGGGAGGGCATGCGGGCTGACGAAGTCGGCGATGTCCTCGCTGAATTGTGTGCGTGGTCCCGGGGGTCGGTATATCAGGGTGCCTCTGAGGGTGTAGGTGTTCGGCGGTAGTCAGGATGTCGTCGGTGTAAGTCGTGATGCGGATGGTGTCCCTGTGGATGATGGCGATGCCTCCTCCCATCTGGTTGGCGGTGCGGTCCCTCCGGGAGATCTTGTAGCCCTCTGGGATGGCGATGGCGATGTCGGGCGCTGAAGAGGCGTTCATCCAGGTCTCCGTGAGGAAGGCAACGTCAGGAGCTGTGGTGTCGATGAGGTTCCAGAGTTCGATGGCGTGTCTGTGGACTGAGCGGGTGTTGAGCAGGATGCACTTCAGGTGGTTGCTGCTGGTGTTCGTCTTGGCGGGTGCTGGTGCGAGGCAGGTCCGGATGCAGGTGAACTTGCAGGCGGTGCAGCAGAAGGGTCCGTGGGAGCGTCTCGGGGTGGCACGGTAGCATCCCGGGACTCGTCCGTCGTTGAGTGCGATGAGGGTGGCGGCGTCGTACGTCCGGCGGGTGGGCTGGGATCTGCGGGGGCCAGGGGTCCTGGCACTGGGCGCGGTCCAGGCACGGACGGGCGCAGACGGGCTTACCTTTGGCGCACCTTCGGCGCTCAGTCGGCGCTCAGTCGGCGCTCAGTCGGCGCTCCAGCTGCGCGCAGTCGCTGAAGGGGCGTCATAAGAAGGGAGCCGGGAGGGCGGGTCAGGCGGGAGGCGGGGAGCGCGTGGACCTATCGGCAGGCGGGGGGGCGGGGTCGCGGCAAAAACCGGCGCGAAATTCCAGGCGGCCGGCCCTGCGGCGGCTGGGGCGCCGGGATGGATCGGCAGCAGGCAGGCAGGCAGGCAGCAGGTAAGAGGCAGGCAGCAGGCGGGGAGCGAGGGGGCAACCAGGCCGAGGGCACAGTGGTCGCTGCTAATTATCAGATACCTTTTATAAAGAGCACTGACCCTGGGCCTGGGAACTAGTACCCACCTCTACCAAATTCAGACCACTGAACAATAAATATTATTTTTAAGGAAATGCATTGTATGGTCACCCCTACATATTTTGGCTAATGCTGCTGCTTTTTCGACTCTGAAAATGCACTTAAGCTTGCTAACCAGACCTCAGTGCCAGTGCCAGTGCCCTGACCTTAAAGGTGCATGTTAAATTGGCTATACTCAATTGGAAATGTCTAACTTACCTGTAAGCCCATAGTAAACGGTACCCTAGTAACCAGGGCATGTAAGTTAGAGGGATAGCCCATGGTGTGCAGCACTGATTGTGCCACCCTGGAGATACCACAAGTAAAGCAAGATCCCCAGTCCGCCACTGCAGACTGGTAGAGCAGTCATGTACTGTTTTTGCCACTGAAAGCCATGGCAAAGCCACCCCTGGAAATGTGTGTAAGCCACCCCTCTAGCATGCCTACTGAGCCCTAAAGGCAGGGTGCAACATATGGTACAGGCAGGACATGTACTTTACATGTCCTTATAGTAATACATACAAAATTATTGTTTTTACTGTGGAAAAACATGGTTGCCCAATTGTTGAGTACAGGGTTATATGCTGACCCCTTAGATGTGCTAACACCTGAACGGTACAACCAAATTGGGCACTCCAAATTATCAAACAACTTGTTACATTAAGCCTGACTTGTATCTCAAGTTTCAATTAATGTAACTTGTTGCAGTGTGCAGCTTTAGCAAAGTTGCCACTTTGTTGCCTTCAAAACTCCTGTGCCATCCCAGGCACGCAAGGAGCCTGCTTCACGAGACAGCTTTCTGCTCTCCCAGAGAGATGTGCTAACTACTCTTAGGAAAGAGAACATTGAGGGATTCCAGATCACCTCCTTCCTGCAGGAAGTCACTTGGGAGTTAGCCCCAAAATGCAGGCTTCAAATGTGAAGCTGCCTTTGAAGGGCAGACGTGCAGCACAGGGGGGAGGGGTTGTCCCATTGTTGAGGTAGACAGATGTGCACGGGTAACAGAGAGGGAAAACCACTTGTAAACCAGTTTGCCGAGGAGTGTGTATCCCTGTGGTAGCCACACCCCACAGGGGGTGAGCTAGTGAGGTCTGTACCCTGAGAGAGTGGTCTCGCCATCTTGGGAGTAGGCAGAATGGTGCATCCTGGGGTAGCCTGGGGTAGGTAACTATCAACCACATTGGTACCCACCATATCCTGCCCTGAGGGCACCTTCAGAGCGTAAAGGGGTCACCCATGGCAGCTCGACCTCCGCTCTCAACCAACTTGGAAGAAAGACCAAAGAAGGACTGGCCAACTACACCAAGGGACCAGCACAGAGAGACTGCATATTGAAGAATGTACCTGCTGCACCTGGTGGCTAGAAAAGAGAAGGACTGTGCCTGCTGTGTCCTGCTCAAAGAAGGGGTTGTCTGTTGATCCCAGTCAGGCCAAGAGACTTCATGGGTCTGCTGAATGGCTTCCTGTTCACAAAAAAGGGGCAAAACAGCTGAAGAAGCTTGCTGGGACATGTTGGTAGCCCAAAGTCTTCAATCGGTACCAGCCACTACAACCACCACTGAGCAGCACCGAGTACCAAGACCCAATGCACAGAGTTGCACCCGAGTTTGCTGAGAACGGGAGTGCTGTCGGAGAGTTGCTGGGACTCTCAAATGGTGAGTTAGTGACTCAGGAAGGATTGGCCTGTGACCGAGCCCGCAGGCGACTGGTAGTCCAGTGGCGACTGGACTTCAACTAGACCACAGAGGACTTCGTGGGACTTCAATCTTACAAACAGGACACTCTTACCATCTTCGTGAACTGAGGAATTCGTGCAGGAAGACCCTTGTCGACCACATTACAGCAACCTTCATCCTTGCATCAGAACCGCTTCATAGGAATGCCTTGCAACACAGATAAAGTGCCTGGAACTGGTGAAGGATTATTTCTTCTGTGAAGGTAACTGTTCTTGAGGATATTGCTGGTCCCCCTGACTAGCTCCCTGCCCGAGTTGGTCACCCCAAGTACTTCTAACCAATTCAATTGATACTTATCTAAATTTTCTTTGAAAAAGTCTCTAAGTACTCAATTTGTTGACTTTGCCAAGGCTTGTTAAAGGTTGATTGCAATTGCTTTGATTTATTATTGCTTGTAAAATCTATATTGCCAGAACACTCTGTTGAATCATTTTCGTTGTAGTGTGTACATTCTCCTAAAAGACAGTCTTTTTTTATAAATTGGGTCAGTTTTCTTGAGTGTTGTATAGATTTCTTCTTCAATCATTTTAGGGCTGTTAAAATGCTTAACACTTGTTCCTCTGTGTGCCTTCATGCTCAGTGCCACAGTTACCAAGGATTGAGCATAGGGTTTGACAGACGAAACCCAGGGGTCCTAAAGGTGTTGTATGTGTAATGCACTGTGAGGTTGCACTACAACACCATAAAATACAACCCATTTCCTCACAATAGTTTACTTATTTTGTTCTAGATTAACATCTGATGTAGACATGTCTTCATAATTTAATTACTTGATTTGGCTAGGGTAACACTATTATGCCATCAACAGTGATAGTGAGAACATCAAAAACAAACAGGGGCGGCTACTCCACTAAGACGGAGGAGCGTCGCCCCACTGCTTTCAGAGCAGGAAAAAATAAAAATAAAATTATATTAACTTTGTTATTATCATTTTATTTTTTGGAGCTATGGGGCTGGGTCAGGGTTGGGTGGGGCTGGTGCCACAGGGGGAGGAGTGGTTTGTGCACTTAAGTGCGCAGGACGGTTTTGCCAGCCATTTTGGGCCGGCCAAACAGTCATGCGCACTTGGCATGCTTTCCACCGGGCTGTAATTCACAGCCTGGGTGGAGAACATGCCTAGGCTCCGAGTCGGCATCTGAACACCGAACCATGGTGCTCAGACTAATCCTAACGCTGCGTTGCAGCGGTGTAATTAGCTCAGGGGAGCCTTTGTGCTTCCGTGACATGACAGCGAAGCAACGATGGAGAAGAGACAAAGGCGGCCATGAGGGGGCAAGTGTTTTAAAAAAATATATATATATTTTGTGTCCCCCTCCGGCCTACCACCCCTGTTCCCTGCCAGCCGCCACTGAAAACAAAGAGTAAAAAAGACAGGACAACAGGAGACATGATGATTAATTCAAAAGATATTGTCTCTGTCTTGTCAAATAGCTTCATGGCACAGAGTTGGAATACAGTAGCTTTGCACTGATGTAAAAAATCTAAGGTACTTTAATGTTGCTCCTTGTGTAACAGAGAATGACGCAAATAGTGTTTGCACCAGGACAAAGAAGGCATGAATCAATTCTGCTGCTTTTACATAATAAGATAAGAAAACATTTTCTCTGCTTTTCACATTTGAAACACTGGAAGATGTTGAGACAAAATTAATCTGTTTCATGATCTTATTTTACCAAAAGCAGACACAATCCAAAATATTTTTAACAGATTATTTGTGGACTTCGTTATGTGTGTTAAAGTAAATCTGAAGCAGGTAAATTGAGTCAATAGCAAAGAAAATGTGTGGTCGTAAGCTTTAGCAATGGTTTCGCAATCTATGTTCTCATTTGTGCCCCATGAAAAACCGTCCTGGTAAAACAGGATGGGACCAAATTTGACACCACGATTCCGTAATACAGAGGCAGAAATATAGTGCTCACATTTTTTTTACTGTTATTTTTATCAGTGAAAAGTTTCTTTAATATTGTCTCAACTTTCCCATTGAAAGACAGAATTATTACAAAGAACTTTCAGTAGGTGGAGAAGGGTCGTCATGCATGTAATGCACAGAGGTATCCAAAGTGATGTATAGGGCAGGTTATGGATATTAGCAAAAGTGATGCTGTACAACATTGTTTTAGTAAAAACTCAATAAAGAAATATATATTTTTTAAAAATACTTCTGTATATGTGATGCCTTTCCGTCAATGAAGCTGAACTGTGACATTCAATAATTATTTGTCAGTGGGTTTATAGAAGTAATAATCTTGTATTACATTCCAGCAAACCAAAAAGAGTCAGCGCGCTCAATAGGAGGGTCACCACCCCTAAATTCAAGTACTGACTGGAGGATATCGAGATGGTGCTTTAAATCCTGTCAGCAGCGTGCAGAAGAACCCCGATCTCGGGACAGGATAATGGCAGGAAACTGTCAGACATTCTAAACGACAAATTGCACCTCTCAATTTTAAATAACTACTTATCAAATAGTAAATGAAAGCATATAATATCAGGGATAGGCCACCAAATTAGCCACCAGGGCACCGCCGATTCATATCATTTAAAAATGATAACGTGGAACTGTAGGTCCTATTATTAGGGAGGTACTAAACGCATCCATCACCTCCAGCACTGTACCGACCGTCTGGAAACAGGCCATGGTCAGGTCGCTGCTTAAAAAACCCAATTTAGACCCGTCTGACTTGGCCAACTATCGCCCCATCTCCCTTCTCCCATGGGTGAGTAAGGTCTTAGAAAAATATATTAATTAACAGCTCGTGAACTTCCTGGAAAATCATCACGTACTAGGATCCCACCCAGACGGGCTTCAGACCGAAACACGGGACCGAGACCGCTCTCCTCATGGTCACCGAGGAAGCTAGAAAAATCCTGGATCAAGGAGGATCAGTGGCATTGATCCTCCTTGATCTAAGCGCGGCATTAGACACGGTCAGTCCTGACACCCTACTGGACCGTTTGTCCTGCGCCGGAATCAAGGACAAAGCCTGGACATGGTTTAAATCCTTTCTGGAGAACAGATCCTTCAGGGTCTTTGAGGGTGAGTCCGTCTCCTCTAGCAGACCTCTAAAGTGCGGAGTTCCTCAGGGCTCCTCTCTGAGCCCCACACTCTTCAAACTGTATATGAGGCCACTGGCTGATGTCGTCCGCCCATTCGGAGTTAAGATCATCTCCTATGCGGACGACACGCAGCTGGTGGTCTCACTGGCGCAGGAGACTACCCGGCCTGCGTCAGGTGGGCTTAGAGAATGCCTAGAGGAGGTGAAGACCTGGATGTCTTCATCATCCCTCAAGTTGAATGGGGATAAAACAGACTGATGCTCTTAGGCCCCCCAGATCTTGGCCTCCTAGTCTGCCCCCCCCCCCCTGCCCCCAAGAACAATATTAAGAGCCTCGGAGTGTGGCTAGACAGATCTCTGTCCTTCAATGCTCAAGCCACAAAACTTTCAGCCACCTGTTTTGACATCATGAGGATGCTAAATAAAATCTTTCCCCTCTTCCCCCTGGAAGCCAAACAGGTGGCCATACAAGGCCTCATACACTCACGCCTCGATTTCAACAATATGCTCTATCTAGGGGCCCCAGATTACACTCTGCGCAGACTGCAGATAGTGCAGAACTGCGCAGCGCGCTTACTGCTCAAGATCCCTCGGAGACAATCAGTGAGGGCCGGTCTGGTCAGCCTTCACTGGCTACTGATTCGGCAGAGAGTCCTTTTTAAAGCTATGTGCATAGCCCACCAAGCATTCTGGGACACAGGCCCCAGCATTTCACGTGACCTAGTTACTCACTACATTCCCAACCGAAGCCTTCGCTCCAGCCAGACCTTTTTAGCAGTGGCGCCAGGAATAAAAAGATCCAGGTCAGGCGGAAGGACTTTCGGCTACAATGCGTCCAGAACCTGGAACACTCTGCCACTACATCACAGAGCCAATCCCAACCTCACTGTGTTTCGTAAACAATTAAAGACTTTCCTGTTTAATTCCCCCCACTAATCCCTAGCTTCCTCCTCATCTGCTCTTCGGTAGGTTCTGGTTACCCTAGCGCTTGGACGCCTCCGGGCAGCAATCGCGATCTACAAGTCTACAGGTTTACAGGTTTATAGGTGGGGACTTGACAGACATTTACCCAGTTTACAAGGGTAAGTGAGCAAAGTCCACCCATCCATGTTTGCATACTTTTCGGGAATTCATCAGTTTTGGTCCCTTATTTTCTCCATTATAATGGAGGGGAGAGGCACTGGAATAATGCGGTTCTGCGGCTGCAGCGTTTTCTGCATATTTATGGATTTGCTTCACTTGTCAGATAACCCATCATCTTCTGCATAGTTTGCAGATTTTAGCAAAAATGTTGTTTCTATCTCAAACAGTCATCAATACAATAGGAGCCACAGGGGGATGAACAGGACAGGCCGCCCCCCACTCAACACATTATACACCAATAAAAGGCCTGACCCAGTATAGTCACACCAAGTCCTCTACTTACAACACAGGAGGGGTCTCAAACTTTTATAACTCCCTCTCATACTTATTTTGTACAAGTGTTGTGGTGTGTCTCAGTTTAAAACAAAATAAAATACCATCACAGACCCACCCATATACTGAGCTGGATGTTTCCAGACGCCGGAGGGACACGTTAGCGGTGACAGGACTTTGGGTGCTCACTGCTAAGGCACGCGATCAGCTGACGCGTTCGCCTTTTAGAGATGGTTGCAGGTATGCAGTACAGACGCAATCAATTGGTTTTGATGTGGAACCTCCCATGAATTTCAGTTTGGAACCCCACTAGCCCTGAAGAAGTTGCTCAAATTGTTCTCTGCAAAGGATAAGGTCTATGGTTTATTGGAACCATTTTTAATTTGGGGAAGCTTACAGCACCTAATAAAGTTACTTTGAGCCAGTAAGCTGCACCTATTTTTAGCGGTGAGAATGATTTGTTTATATTCTCCCGGGGGTTCAATGGGCACGACTCATAATAGTTTGCACAGACAGCTCATTCACATATAGGTTGTTCTGTTTTTTTTTTTATTTCATGGGGCGAGATTTCTTTATGATAACCCACACACTTGTTTCTTTTTGAGAGAAAGTAACCGATGATGATAAGTGGGCTTGCTGGTGAGTACCAGCCAGCAGCCCCTTGGTGGTTCGACCGTGAGGTGCTCTCTCTCTTTCCCACACTTTTGTGTTCCTCCTGTGTTGTAAGTAGAGGACTTGATTTAACTATACTGGGTCAGGCCTTCTATCTCAAACAGATCAAAAGTTACTAAAAATGCTGCCACATGTGTTGGTGTGCAGTGGCAGTCCTTTGGTCACCTTTCAGCTACCCATTGCTGATACGAATGAGATGGGACCTTTGCTCAGACAATGTTAACATGTGAAAAGTGACAGAAGATTGAAGTAAAACTCCACAAAATGTGAATGATTACTCTGCACAATTTGGCTTTACTTGTTGCGTGATTTAGTCAACTTTGCTGCATAATTTGGGCTTCCCTGCCCATATATTTTCGGTGGCCCTAGTCATACGAGTGCTTGTGGTTTTGTTAGTTAACAGGCTATGCCCAGATGACCAGGAGAGAGCGACACACCAATTTAGGTCTGGGTGGTAAGTCGCGACCACCATACTGTGAAACAGCTCGTTTGTCTACTTGTACCATGTTGTAGAGGTTTCCGAGTGCCCCTACAGTAAGGGTGAGATGCTACCTTCGGTAGAGTGGCTGAAATAAACTGTGACATTTCTGCTTCCACCAATCCTATAACCAGACACAATTTATTTACTTATTTAAGTGCTTTTATCTAGAAAAGATAGCAGATATTTGCAGTTCATTGGCAAAATGAAGATAGCACAGTTTAATAACAAAGTATCTGTGGCAGATTCCACAAGCTGAAGTCTAGGGCCCAGGCATTCCTAGCAAGCTACCCCTGGCAGAGTTGGGTTAATTAAAATGCACAGGTCACACAACTGTAGATTCATCAGTATCACCTAAAGTTTTTTTAACAATAGATCTATTTTATTTTCCATTCATAAGTCCACATACCAACCTTCAGGGAGAACTATAGAAGAAACACTGCACTATGGAAGGGAAAGAATGAATGGATCCTGCCCACCTACCATGAGCTGATGGTGGGCTACATCGCCTTTTCTTTCAATAGATGACAACAGTAGGGGAATGGGTGAAATAGGTTATTTTGAAGCAAAGGATACTCCATGCTTTCAATCTGTCAATTGTTGAATGGAGAGTCATTCATGCCACAACAACAAAAAATCTAAGTCTAGACACATTTTCATTTTTTTCTGAATTAATCTGGATAGTTAGGGTAGCCAACTAACAGATCCTCTTAGAGTCTGCCGGATCTTGGTCACTTTTTATGTTTTACACCTTGGTACATATCTTGGGCATCCCAGTTAAAACAGTACTATTGTCAGAAGGGGCGCCGATCTATAATTCACGCCATCTCTAACAACGTTGCATCAGAAATGGGCGCTTCCTTCCACCTAGGAATGTCTCACCATACCGCAGTCAATTTTTGGGAGATATGAAAAACAAATTCCCCACTACGTAGCCACCAGCAAAGATTACTCTGTATCTGTGAAAGTCAGAAATAACACTAGTATTAATTCCACTGGCACCAGCCATGCAGAAGATGCTTTTGTTGAGCGAAACGTCGGTCTGTGACCTCATTCCTCACAGTATCTTCCTCCATCCCACGATTCTTACTTTCAAGAGGAAAATAATAAATTATTATATTTGGGAGTATTTTTATCAATCACTAGTATGACCAAAGGAAGCTAGAGAGTGCCAAGTTGACAGAAATCAGTGTTAGGAGCTAGAGTCGAGTAGAGGTCCTTCGTTTAGATACACATGAGTGAAGATAGGGCCCTTCAGGAACTTGAGGCAAGATTTGATGTTGGTTTCCTGACAGATGCGGTGGAAGAGCTCCAGGCATGCGGTGGAAGAGCTCCAGGCAGAGACGCTTTATTTAGAGCAGTCACCTATCCCAAACCGTGTGATGTTTGACAACAATAGTGAACAACGGTTGGATTGAGGCCGACTTTTGGTGTTGGGAGGTATAAGCAGTTATTTAAGCAGAGAGGTGAAGGTGGGGACAGAAATTTCTGATTATCACGTATTTAACTATTCTGTATTTTAAGCAAAGAATCCCCTTTTGGTAATATCATTTTTCATTTTAATTTGAGCTGAGGGCCCCACTACATTTAACAGAATTTTTATTGTTTCACTCTCTACATTCCAAATTTTTCGTGGGGGCAGCTATGTCCCCTCTCCTTCTGGAAAAAAAATACATCAAATAAACATTCTGGGATTCACTTCTCAGTAGTGTGCACATCTTTTATAAATTAGATTTATTCTATTCAAAGAACTGTTTCGGGTTTTTATGCTACATGTACTTCAATATACTTTTTCAATTAAATCCAAGCCAAGCAGAGTTTTTATTTTATGTTTTGAACTTGATCAGTTATTTACTAATAAACTATGTCCCTAGGCATTTCAGGCACAGCTATTCCTACCCAGGCGTTTTCTACCCGTGAGTCAGAAAATGTGATTAGCCTAACAAAATACCCATGCGACTAGTAAGGTGAAGGACAGATGTCTTAGACATTAAAGCTTCGGATTGGAGAACAGAAATCAACCATCCGTACTGCAAACACAAAACCAAGTCTAGGAAGAAACTGACGAGAGCAGAAACACAGAATCTACCACCTTATAAACCAAATCTGTTAACAAATTGAACCTCCATTATGGGGAAGCGACATGACAAGACTTTCATTAATTACAGCGCCAATTATATTGGAAGGAGAGAATAAATAGGTTACAAGCAATGAGTTAATGTGGAAAGCAATTGCCTTTTTTTTTTTATGAATAACAGAATTTTCCCAGTGTGTTACATGAATTACAAAATTAAATCAGTGACATCTATTAGGAAAGTACTATAAAAAAACAACTTTACTGAGTATGTTTAAACTTATCTAGAATAACTATATATTCAAATATAAAATGACCATATGACCATGTCCCAAGCAAAGCATTTATTTGTCCTAGAAGCAGCTGGAATTGTAAAAGGCTTGACAGTGACCAGTGACAGTGACCAGTGCGAAACATGACGCGGCGGAGAGCGCATTGAATGCAGCACATTTCAGATGTGTTGTTTCTCTTTGACCCTAAGAAAACCAATAAGGAGAGAGGACACAAACAAGCCGAAGCACTCCTTAAGACAGACCAGAAGACAAGGATACTCGCTGTACAAGTCCATTCAGACAGAAGTGTGATGAAGAAATGAAAATAGCACAGACACAAAGGACGAGGAAGTCAAAGTCTTACCACATTCTTTAAGGTTCTCATCTGACCAGTCTCGACAGTCCTGCTTCGTGTCGCACACCTTGCTGATGTCAACGCACTCGCCGTTCTTGCACTGAAACTTGCTGGAGCCTTCACAAGGGACTTCCACTGCAATGTGGAGAAGAGAAGAATCCCAGGTCACATCCTGGGCTAGGGGTCTGTTGGTCCTACTGGGTGAGGTGGAGATGAGCGCTACATACCGTTCACACAGCCGGCCTCGTCACTACTGTCGGGGCAGTCATGCACCTTGTCGCACTGCTTCATTCCGTGGATGCAGGTCCCGTCTCCACACTGGAACTCATCAGGCCGGCAGGTCACTAGGGCTAGGGACAGAACAAGAAATGTTTGGGTTCTAGCCGATTCAGTAGGTTAAAAAACGAGCAATACTACTTTCCCATCTCCACTGCCCACTCCCGGCTCAGCCTACCCCTTTTATTCCACCAATAAATGATTAATACATGAAAATGGTAGATACAAAAGATGGCACAGCTATTGACCATATGAAATGTCACCCAATATCATTGTCAAATGCAACAGGTCTGGAGTGTTTTTATTGGAAACCTTGTGTGGCTTTTACAATAAGTACATAGGTTAATACGATTGCATGTGGATTGAAGTTGCAATTCCTACGAGTCTGATTAGTGAAAAGGTCAGTGCGCATGCTATGGGTGTGGTATTTTTTTTAAATGCCTTTGTGCAGCAGTACTACTCACAAATCAGTTTTCATTTAAGGGGCTAACCAGTGAAATAACATTTCTTGAGCTTTTTTAAAGGGTATGACAAGCGATTAGTAATTTATTGTGTTTCGTCTTTAAAACATAAATCTAGTTGTGTTTTTCATTGTCTTGCCTTTAACCCTTTAATTGCTGCCGTCGGCCAACGGTCGTCAGGAGCGCTACCTCCCCAGTGCTCCGCACGACCGTTGGCCGACGGGCAAGCATTCGTTCTCCGAACGTTCAGCACTGGGCGCTGAACGTTCGACGCTGGGAACGGGTTAAAGAACTGTGTGGAGCATCTTTACTGGAAGAGTTTTTCTCCAGTGGGCCGATCTAAGGAAGTGCTGTTCACTGGAAGAGTTTTTCTCCAGTGGGCCGATCTAAGGAAGTGCTGTTCACTGCCTTTTTCTTTAAAGGACCAGTATGTTGCATTGCTAACCAGGAAGCTGTCGACAAAATAGTCTGTCGAGTGAAGAGTTCTTCATTGACCTTTTCCTTGAAGGGCGTACCATATACATTGAAACACAGAGTGTTTTTTAGGTCAAGCCTGGGCAGCGCATGCGCTGCTCTGCGAGGCATACTGTACTCTAGTATGGACTTGAAGCCCCGCCCACTCTTTGCCCATATTTGTCACTGGCTTGTGTCTTTGTCCTTCATAAATGCTTGCTTCTGATTCATTACCAGGCTTGTTAGTCCATACTTAGTACCGCCTTGTCTTCATTTGTAACCTCCAACAAGGACTAGCCTTTTACTTCGGTTGTTACATGATACATCCTATTTAGTCTGTAAGCACTATTTTCTTTAATGAGTTTCTCCTACTGAAGCCACAACATGCTTTCCACCAACATTCAGCGTGCTGTGTGTGCTTTCCCTTTCCAAGCATCCCAGGACAATGGTGGCCACTTATTTAAAGTGAAATAGGTCTTGCATTTACAAGCAGGCCCGGACTGGCCGTTGCAGGCACCGGGCAATCCCCCGGTGGGCCGCAGGGGTGGGGGCCGGTTTGGGGCCCCTGGGGGACGTTTTTGTTACAGGGCCGTTTTTGCAGCATAGCTGAAAAACGGCCCTGTAACAAAATCGGCCGAAAACCAGCCCTGGCAGAGAGCGCGTCCGCCCCCCCTCCCCCCGGGAGGTGGGGAGGGGGGGGTGGGGGGGGGGCGGTCGAGCACTTTGCCAGGGCCAGTTTTGGTTCCCAGTCCGGCCCTGTTTACAAGAGTTTGAGCTATTGCCATTGTAAATGAGAATTACTTTTATTTATGTGTTAATTATCAAAACAGATAAATTACAGGCATTGTTATTTAGAATGCCAATAGTGTAAACTCTCTATTGCAAATGCTTTATCTTTATAGGGCCTGTCAAGTTAAGTGCTGTTTAATGGGCGTGTCTAAAAAGAAACCTTAACACTAGCCTGGCCCACAGAGTGCCCCTCATTGTGAAAATCAGTACTCTAGATCAATGTAAATCACAATGAGCCAGTAATATTAGTCAAATAAGAAATGTGAAATGCTACACAACAGGAAGGGGCCAAGGCTAGGTCTCAAGGTCTTGTGTTTGAAAACTTGTGACAATGGCTCACTGCTCCTTGCACACATTCTAGATTATATGACACACAAAGCACACACTTTTCTCAGTTTGCACAATGCTTCATCACACATATGACCCTTTTTCCCCTACACTATGGGCACGAGCATCCAAACTAGTAAGAAGATATGGACTGACCCACCGGAAGAAAGTGGTGCAAAATTCAGCACCTCCCTATAAAACACCAAAGGGAAACCATGCAATAAAACATTCCACATGCTGAGCAAACTTTATTTACCCATCCTCCCAGAATTGCAGAAGCTCTTCTAGGGCTGTCTGAGCAGCCTCTGCTGCTCGGTATATACCCCATCAGCATGCCATGTATTATGATGCGTTAGGTTCATGTGTCTCCACCCCCACAAGGCATCACTGCATCAGGTATTCATATGCCAATGCATGGAAAACATATGCCCGCACACGTTCATGCAGCGCTGGCTCAAGAACGCATAGCACAGAGCCTTGATCCCTCAGCGTTCACCAAAGGTCACCCAACTTTAGGCCAAATTCTCATACCTATGGCCCAAAATCATACAGCACTTGCTCAACCTCGAACAGCACAAGCGCAATATCATACAGAATTGCGTATACGCATTGCTCTCGAAGTGCTTAATTTGTATTGAGAATTCAGTGCCATGGAGGGAAGCAAGATGGGGGAAGACTGAGTGTTGTAAGCGGTCAAATGCTAAAGAGCTGCCACAGCGGACTCTGGAGTAGAAGCTTTAGCACAGGCTTCTCTAACGAGTAGCTCTAGAGCTACCTGAGAGTAACTCTCTTGTGTGCAGAGCAGCCTCCTAAATTGAAACTGTTGTTTTGGTTGAATTAATACATGTATACTAAAATTGAAAAGTATGTATTTGATATGAAAATATGTGTATTTTCAGAGCCCATCATTTCCAAAGTATATTTAAAGCTGATATTTGAATCATAAATCATGCAGCACTGGGTGACTTATTACTAATATTATTAGTTTGGTGCCAGGGAGCAGTGGCATTATGACTATTATGTATTATCCTTGTGGAAGCATTCCAAATTGACTAATACATTTTTACATTACTGATGGCAATCTTGCACTGAGGTGGCCACGGTCAGAAATCTTGCATAGGGTGGCCACTAATGTAATCTTGTCTGATATGTACGGCACTGATATTCGCAGTAGCTCGGTGTGATTTTCATTGAACATAAGTAACTCTTGTTAGTGAAAAGTTTGGAGTCCTCTGCTTTAGAAAAAAAAGACAAATGTGATTTTAGCGGCAGCTTTGCAAGAAGTAATAGAGAAACGATATGCTTCCCCCACCACCCACCAGTGGTACCGTAATATCAGACAAGAGAGGATGGTCACAGAAGCAACCGATCATTAAATATAGTGAAAACTCCTCGAATGATGGCGATATAAGAGTTAGGCTGCTGGGCAGAAGGCGTGGAACTCATCAAAAATATGCAGGTAATAGGTTCTTAACTCCCCCATATGTGATTTTCCAGGCAAAAAGCTAAATGTGGAGTTGCTTGCTTCCAAATGTGAGTGACATTTGTGAATTGTGAGTGGGGTGAGAGGCTCTAGAAAAGAAATGCAACTCTGGGATTTCTGTTTTTTTCTTATGCTTTCCTTTCACTGTAGAGAAAAAACAGGCAGTGATTGGAGAATGTAGAAAGGCTGGGTGAGCAGAAGGAGCAGGTGGTGTATGCCTGTCTCAGAGTTTGCTAACTAGATCATAAATGACATTTGTAAGTCAAGAAGACAAAATAAATGCCAATTCTCTTTAGAACCTTTTGCAAAATCATTATAATAGACGGCTTAATTAATAACTACTGCTGCAGACAACTAAGGCTTTCTTCAGGCAGACCTAATTAAAGTGGATCAATTTGTATTATTACCCATGAACTCGCATTCAGTAAATTTGCTTGGAAGAGAGATTTAAAATTGTCTTCATTCAGACTTAAGAGGGAGAAGTTGGTAAGCTCATTAGCACATACTGCCATGATGTGGAGGATGCTTCTTCACACAGTGGGTACCACCCTAAGGTGCTGTAGGAAATTGGGTTCCTGGTTGAGGGGGGGTGAAACCATACTCATTCTGCAACCACAATGCTTGTCAAGGTGAAAAGCAAGCAACCATCAGATTAGCCTGTGCTTAACCCTCTGGTAGCTTGGCACAGAAGCAGTCAGGCTTAAGTTAGAGGCGGTGTGAAAGTATTTTTATGGAGTACTTCAAACAGTAATAAAGTGAAAACACACCACAAGAAAACTTTCCATGCCAATTTAGAAAAATAGAGTAAAATTCAATACATTATTTGAGACCATAATGGCAAAATCCAATAGGGATATAAAATGTTTAAGGTTTACAGTAAAAATAGTGATAAAAAGCACAAAGCACCAACTGTGGTTATCTGGTCACACCGGACCAGGACAAAGTCACAAGTTCAGGGCGACAGCAAATGAGCACAGGTCTGATACAGGGACCAAGTTAGGCCCGCTGAACAAAGTACCTTATGTCTGCATGACATTGCTTTGCGAGGCTTTGTATTGTTTGCCATTGGGTCTTAGGAGCTGAAGGCTGCAATGTGAGGTTCTTTGACCAGTTGCATTGCGCCGGCTCCAATGAAGCTGGACGGTGTGTCTTTGGGAGGCTTTGCATTGGTTCCAATGAAGCTGGCAGGCAAGGCTTTGCAGGGCTTTGCGTCACTCGGCATGGATTTTGTTGAGGCTTGCAGCTGTGCAGTGAGGCTTTGCGGGACTTCATGTCCATTGGCTTCGGTTCCGATGAAGCTTGATGCTGCGCGGCTAGGCTTTGTGGCACTTCAAGTGGCATCACATTGGATTTGGTGCAGATCACATATGGGTTCAATCTCGCAACCAAGGGTTGAAAACTGGGGTAGCACCGATTTGGGGGTAAGACTCACAGCAGACAGAGTCCAAGTGCTTGGTTGAAGGTGAATGGAGCCTTTTCTGTCGCTATGACTCTATTCAGGAGGCCAGCCAAATAGACCTTGGAGTCAACTCTGGTAGTCCTGGGTTCAAGGTGCAGGTCCAGCCCTTTTTCACTCAGGGAGCAGAGTAGCAATACTTCTTGCAGTAGAGCAGCACAGCAGTCCTTCTTGTGAGTGTTGCACAGGTCCAGATGTGTACTGAAGAGTTGAGTCTGAGGGTCCAATATTTATACTTGGTGCCAGCTTTGAAGTAGGAGATGGTTGTAGAGGTTTCCACCCACAAAGGTGTTTGGAATGTCCTGCTTCCTGCCCTGGCCCCAGCTTGTCTGGGGGCACAAAAGAATAGTGTAAAACCCTCTGGGAGTGTGCTGAGGCAGAGATTTTGTGATGGGTGCTAAGTGACAGCTCCACCCTCTATAAAGTCCCTGCTAGTCCATCCTGTAAACACCTATTGCCCTTTGTCTAAGAGCAATAAACAAAAAAGAACTGCTAGCTACACATAGTCACGTGACAGAGGATGCAGGCATCAAATGGTTAGGGCAGAACAATGACAACTTTATAAAAGTATATATACAAGAATTATACCTGGAATCCTATTTTTTCAAATAAAGCAATCACACTATCTGCCTTTTGTGATTGGGGTTATTTATTTACCCTCTTCTCTATGTTTTTGTTACTTCTTTTTGCAATTTCTCTTGTTTGGAGAATCACACAAAAATTATACTAAATGTAACATTAATAACAATTAAGTGGTTAGACAACGTAAAACAATCACACTTTTCACAAACATCATATAATACACAATATGTCAAAAATTCCACATTAATTACACCATATATATCACATATATGTATAGATTCCTACATACGCCGTATCCTACTTGGGCATATATGTACAAACCAGTTTTTTGTTCTCAATTTAACAATTCATTTTGCCTGATTTATGGGTCAATTATTAAACATCATAGATTGATTATGCCGACGCGTTTCTAGCCTCGTTATTTTCTTTACGGGCTTTCATCAGGGCTCCTTACTGTGAACACATTGGACATATCTAAAAACAAAAAGTGGAAAAATCAATAATACTACCTCCACCTCCCTGTTACAATGTTAGATCTCCACCTGATTAGTAGATCATACCATTTATTAATGTCTTGTGGACCCAGTCCTTAGGCCTCCAACAAATCCAAATATAGACAGCAAGATGATCTGTGTGTTCCCTATAGAGACAAACCAATCAATTGGTCTCACTATATCCGTGTCCTTCGTTTAATCATGGCATATGTATGGTACATCAAACCTTCAAACATACCTTTAATGTATGGGCTAAGGGTTGTAAGCGTTTATCCTTGCCACTGGTACACGATATTCTGTGTAGGTCAAATCTGTGTAAAGGAAGCACGTTCATATTGCCTCCTCTGACGCCGAGCATCTCCACGCACCAAAGCACTTTTCGAAGCCCGCTGCAGCAGCCGCCACGCCTCGCCGGACCCGCTTCGCGGACTGCAGCAGCCATCAGATAACAGCAAGGGGTTTTGATTGGAACTGACCGGCAGGGCTGCGAGCACGCGCGGAGGACTCCAAGGACCAGGAGTCCCCGCGAGCCCTTGTCCAGCTGGGCTGCTCTCCCTGCCGGCCCCACCCCCTTCTTCACGGGATAAAGCGGCTTCCTTCCTGATCCTCCGTGAACTGCCTCCTCTGACGCCGAGCATCTCCACGCACCAAAGCACTTTTCGAAGCCCGCTGCAGCAGCCGCCACGCCTCGCCGGACCCGCTTCGCGGGTCCCGCTTCGCGGGTCCCGCTTCGCGGACTGCAGCAGCCATCAGATAACAGCAAGGGGTTTTGATTGGAACTGACCGGCAGGGCTGCGAGCACGCGCGGAGGACTCCAAGGACCAGGAGTCCCCGCGAGCCCTTGTCCAGCTGGGCTGCTCTCCCTGCCGGCCCCACCCCCTTCTTCACGGGATAAAGCGGCTTCCTTCCTGATCCTCCGTGAACTGCCTCCTCTGACGCCGAGCATCTCCACGCACCAAAGCACTTTTCGAAGCCCGCTGCAGCAGCCGCCACGCCTCGCCGGACCCGCTTCGCGGGTCCCGCTTCGCGGACTGCAGCACCCATCAGATAACAGCAAGGGGTTTTGATTGGAACTGACCGGCAGGGCTGCGAGCACGCGCGGAGGACTCCAAGGACCAGGAGTCCCCGCTAGCCCTTGTCCAGCTGGGCTGCTCTCCCTGCCGGCCCCACCCCCTTCTTCACGGGATAAAGCGGCTTCCTTCCTGATCCTCCGTGAACTGCCTCCTCTGACGCCGAGCATCTCCACGCACCAAAGCACTTTTCGAAGCCCGCTGCAGCAGCCGCCACGCATCGCAGGACCCGCTTCGCGGGTCCCGCTTCGCGGACTGCAGCAGCCATCAGATAACAGCAAGGGGTTTTGATTGGAACTGACCGGCAGGGCTGCGAGCACGCGCGGAGGACTCCAAGGACCAGGAGTCCCCGCGAGCCCTTTTCCAGCTGGGCTGCTCTCCCTGCCGGCCCCACCCCCTTCTTCACGGGATAAAGCGGCTTCCTTCCTGATCCTCCGTGAACTGCCTCCTCTGACGCCGAGCATCTCCACGCACCAAAGCACTTTTCGAAGCCCGCTGCAGCAGCCGCCACGCCTCGCCGGACCCGCTTCGCGGGTCCCGCTTCGCGGGTCCCGCTTCGCGGACTGCAGCAGCCATCAGATAACAGCAAGGGGTTTTGATTGGAACTGACCGGCAGGGCTGCGAGCACGCGCGGAGGACTCCAAGGACCAGGAGTCCCCGCGAGCCCTTGTCCAGCTGGGCTGCTCTCCCTGCCGGCCCCACCCCCTTCTTCACGGGATAAAGTGGCTTCCTTCCTGATCCTCCGTGAACTGCCTCCTCTGACGCCGAGCATCTCCACGCACCAAAGCACTTTTCGAAGCCCGCTGCAGCAGCCGCCACGCCTCGCCGGACCCGCTTCGCGGGTCCCGCTTCGCGGACTGCAGCAGCCATCAGATAACAGCAAGGGGTTTTGATTGGAACTGACCGGCAGGGCTGCGAGCACGCGCGGAGGACTCCAAGGACCAGGAGTCCCCGCGAGCCCTTGTCCAGCTGGGCTGCTCTCCCTGCCGGCCCCACCCCCTTCTTCACGGGATAAAGCGGCTTCCTTCCTGATCCTCCGTGAACTGCCTCCTCTGACGCCGAGCATCTCCACGCACCAAAGCACTTTTCGAAGCCCGCTGCAGCAGCCGCCACGCCTCGCCGGACCCGCTTCGCGGGTCACACTTCGCGGACTGCAGCAGCCATCAGATAACAGCAAGGGGTTTTGATTGGAACTGACCGGCAGGGCTGCGAGCACGCGCGGAGGACTCCAAGGACCAGGAGTCCCCGCGAGCCCTTGTCCAGCTGGGCTGCTCTCCCTGCCGGCCCCACCCCCTTCTTCACGGGATAAAGCGGCTTCCTTCCTGATCCTCCGTGAACTGCCTCCTCTGACGCTGAGCATCTCCACGCACCAAAGCACTTTTCGAAGCCCGCTGCAGCAGCCGCCACGCCTCGCCGGACCCGCTTCGCAGGTCCCGCTTCGCGGACTGCAGCAGCCATCAGATAACAGCAAGGGGTTTTGATTGGAACTGACCGGCAGGGCTGCGAGCACGCGCGGAGGACTCCAAGGACCAGGAGTCCCCGCGAGCCCTTGTCCAGCTGGGCTGCTCTCCCTGCCGGCCCCACCCCCCTTGCTGACCAATTGATTTGAATTGAATAGCTATAAAGAGGAAGCACCAATCCCGCTGCGCGGGAGCGCGCGGGGGGGCGCCGGGAGAAGCCCGGGACAAGGGCGGGACCGTCTGTGGCCGTCAGGGGCCGACAGAGGCCGGGCCGGGCCCACTCACTTTGCTTCTCTTTGCTTTTCCTGTTATTCCATCCTATTCATTAAGTGTTCCTTTCTCGCTTCTTGCTTTACACGCCCTTTGTAGCCCCTAGTGATGTCTACCCTGGAGTCAACTCAGGCACAGGCCATTCAAGGGTCTCTTTTGTTAGGACCCTTGGACAAATTCTTCGCCAAAATCAAGACTGATGTAGACCGGGAACTCCTACTGGCTGAGAAACGGGCGGGTCGACGTTTATCTATTGACAAACTGAAATCAAGACCCTTCCAACCTTTGGACACAACCATAACATCCCTTTCAACTTCTTTGGACCTAACTTCACCAGTAGAACATGTCAATACTCTACCTCTCATAGAAGATATCCCCCTTATCTTTCAGACTAATCCCCCTTCACAGAATGACATTATCAATATCTCAGACTCCATCCACCCCCAAGTATATGATACCCAGACAATAGATTTATGTACTCCCTTCGTAGAACCACCCCTTCTTTATGATCCAGCCATTCCATCTCCCGTGTTCACACCAAGCTTATCTGATAACCACACTAAGTGCATTACTGAGGACCAGCCTCTATTGTCGCCATTTAGGGTTACTACTAAAAGTCTTAAAACCCCTTCCAGCAAAATTCCTTTAGGCTCCCCACCAAGGAAGCGAAGAAAGAAGTTGATAATTAAAAAGAGAGCCGTACCCCCAAATAAAGTGCCACATAACATATTTACTATTCCAAACAAAGCTGGGGCGGTAGACCCCGCAAAAGAGATGACTCCCAGTTCTATCTCAGTACCTAGTTATACTGGACTATTGGGGGACATCGATTGTTTAATAAAGGCATTGATCCTTCCCCTGACCGAAAGGATCAAAAGATTAGGGGAGAGTGTGGAAAAAACTTTGCAAGGCCAAACGGGGACATTCTGCCCGAAACCGAACTCCTCTGTAGTTTCAATACAGCCCATTAGTGAATCCAAATCATCTAAGAAAGTGACTGGTATTTCTAAGGCAACCGCACCACCTACAACTGGGCCACCAAAATCGTCCCAGATTTCCATACCACAAGTTGAAAAAAGCAATAATAGCCATAATAAAACTTGCTTTGGAAAAACCAGCGATTACAGAAAAATCCCATACTTCTACACGTCCTCATAGTATGCACCCAAACAATGGTACTAATTCAAATCTCCCTCCTACTCCCCCACATCAATCTATTAGCAAAACAAAGAACACCGTAGATTTGCCACCCGAATGTTTAAATTATGTTATAGCCCTTACAGGAGTGCCACCCCCCCCAGAGGGCAACCGTGAACATCATACCAACCTGAAAAACAAGGTCATCTACTGGCTGAGGAGAAACAGACCACTCCCGCCTCACCTGAACGGTGATATCGTTTCAGCCAGGCGTTGCCATTGGGTCAGTACTAGACCCAAGGATATCGAAGGAGATGTGATCTTAGTTAACTTCAAGGATCACAGATTGGTAACCCATATCAGCGATTGGTTCCCCGGAACAGGGGAGGGGGGAATTTCAACTCATAATTTAAGCTATTTCTACCCTGAGACAATGCTGAAAAAACCGTCAGCCCAGCCTAGACTCTACCACCCCGATAGCTATGGTCGCCAAAAAACCCCTGGTGGCCCTAATACACCCATATTACACAAACAACACATGGGCTATAACACTTTTTTTCCATATCACTCGAACTCCCCTGCCCCATCGACGTATAGACCTTTTGCCTCAGATAGCCTAGCTCAGGCGAGGACATCAAGGGATCAGAATCCCCTTGATTACACTAATGATTTCCGTTTGCGTTCCAGTCAGGTATTTTTACCACAGAGAAATCCGCACGACCTTAATGCTCATTGGGGTGCACTATGGCCTCAAAATCCTAAAGACTTGTGGAATATACCCCTGTCTAATTTTTATTATCCGCTCTCAGGCTTAGATGACAATGAATGACTGCACAAGTCAATCATCACTGGAAAATCCCATGTGGGCCCGCGGACTATTCACCGCTCCACTGTCCACTTTTTGTCATCCAGCCTGTCTAAAAACCATCATAACAGCCAACACGGAGGGACACTGGCGGATATGGATTCTCTGAGTGAACCGCGGCTATCTGGTCATTTACAGCCTCAACAGCCTCAACAGTCCATGAAAAACGGTTCTATTTTTAATCCCTTGAGCCCTTCCCATGTCCTTACCAGTATAACACAACAACTAGACTTACCATGTGCGAACCTAGGTCGCACTTGTGGAGAAACAAGCTACGTTCCTGTTAAAAAATCACTTCTTTCTTGGAACGTGGCTGGTCTGGCTAGTAAGGCATCAAATAAAGCTTGGCTAAATGCCACACATACGCACGACATCTTATGTTTCCAAGAAACTTGGTGTTGTGAAGAAGTACATCTTTTGGGGTACCAAACTTTCCACTCCCCTGCCACACCATCCGCCCATGGTCACAACAAGGGGGGGCTCTGTGTCTATGTCTCAACAGTAGCAAAAGTCAAGATCCACAAATTTTTCTCTTCTACTCACTTTCAAATTCTATTCTTTAAGTGGGGTTCATTAGAGAACATAGCACTGTTGAATTTTTACAACAATATGGCTGACACTGAATTGGAGTCCACTATGTCTGATATATCGCGCTTGTTGTCACATACTGTGAATCATCTTAAGGGGGCAACAATAATGTGGTTTGGGGATTTTAACTGCACGATTTGCCCTCACTCTGATTCCCCCTTGTGTGGTATTGTAGGTCTAGGCGAGGATAATTCAACTCACTTTGTGCACACGAAGAGGGGAATGTTGTTAAATACTTTTCTTTTTAAATTCGACCTTTGTTTTGCCAACCAGTTTTGTCCCACACCAGTGCAGTTTGAGCCTACCTTTTTTGGCAGAGATTGCAATTCAACCATTGATTTTATCCTGATATCGACTGCCAATTCAGGAATTTTGAGCTCATGTGTGGTTGGCAAGGAGGTATTTAGTGACCATTATCCCCTTTCCATTAGCGTAAAAGTAGAGGAGCACAATGCCAAAAAAGCTACCATTCCCATGTACCCCTATAGGACTGAACTATCCAAAACAAATGGCTATGTTGTGAAGTGGGAGAGGATTGTACCCGATGTGTTCTTGAAAAAACTACTCTCTAACTCGGCAAATGATGTCAACCTTTGTTTAGAGGTTCAGGCAGACCCCCCCTCCGTTATGACCGCATTTGCCAATATCCAACAGCGGATAAAAACCTTACTGACCCGGGTAGCAAACAATAACCCTTCAACTAGAGAAGGGTGGTTCGATGGGAAATGCACAAAAGCTCTAAAAGCTCTTAAAAAAGTTTTGGCCCTCAAACCTAGAGACCCTGACATAATTCGTAGCGCTAGGCGAGCATATAAATGCGCACTAAAAGAAAGAACCCAGTCTTTAAAAAAGCAAGCTTGGGCAACATTAAGAGAAGCATCTGCCCAGAAAGATACCACCAAGTTCTGGAGACTGGTCAAGTCTCTGTATCAACCGAATAATAGCGGTAATAAAATAGAATTGGCTATAACAGGTGACAGATGGTTGGAACATTTTAGGCAGTTATATAGGGACATAAAGCCAGCAGACACTATTACATTGACAGGGCTGGTCCCAAACGCCCCACGACCTAAAGATAGTAGTAACGAGATCCTTCCCCGTGTCTGTCCTTTCCCGATTGACATGACATTTACCATAGGGGAAATGCAGGATGCAATCAGGGACAGTGCATCAGGCAAAGCACCAGGGCCAGACTGTACCCCAGTAGATGTCTACAAGGCTGAACCAGATTTCTGGGCCCCTTTGCTCACAAATGTGTTGAACAAAAGCAACCAATCTGGGTTCATAGAAAGTTGGTCGGATGCAATAGTGGTCCCCATTTTTAAAAAGGGTAGGCGAGATGATCCAACCTGCTATAGGCCAATATCTCTTTTAGATGGCCTTATGAAATTAGCAGGGAGGATTATTTTAAAGAGACTACAGGAGTGGGAGGAGGAACACAATGTAGTCTCACATCTCCAATATGGTTTTAGGAAGGGTATAGGGACTGCTGAGCAGTGCTTAAACTTGGCCATTTTATGTGCTAAATACACGCAGGCTAGAGGTGGGTCACTTTTTATAACTTTTGTTGATTTGAGTTGTGCTTTTGATTGCGTGGATCATTCTTTGTTATGGTCGACATTGGCCGAGATGGGAATTGATGCACGCCTAATCACTTTCATCAGAGAACTGTATCACAATTGTGGGGCAAGAGTGAGATTTGGTAAGCAGGGCGAATGTACTGACAAATTCGCCCTGTTAAGGGGGGTTAGGCAAGGATGCATCCTAGCCCCCAGGCTATTTACCTACTACATAAACTCAGTGGGCCAATACCTCTCTCTCTTGCAAAACGATTACCCCACGTGAAAGGCTTACCAGTGCCAATCCTCTTGTACGCCGATGACGCGGCCATAATGTCTCAGACCCAGGTGGGTTTGCAGAGGGCAGTGACTAAATTTGCAGGTTTTATGGAAAATAAAGGGCTGAAAGTAAACATCTCGAAGACTTTTACCATGCCGTGCACTAACAAGCGCAGTAGGGTGCCATGTAACGTGTTCCTGAACAAGCAGAATATTGCCATCGTTGATAAGTTCTGTTACCTTGGCATACTCTTTGACAGGAAATGTCGTTGGAAACAGGCGATTGAAGCGAGGAAGTTGGCCTTTATCCGTACTATAGGCGCCCTGCGCGCTTTTTCCAACAGAGTGGGTGGTAGACCAATTAAAGAACTTGCACAAATATACCAGGCGAAGTGTGTGTCCACAGCCACCTACGGGGCGGGACTTTGGGGCATTGAGAAGGATCAAACTTTGCAGAGCTGTGAGAATCAATTCATCAGCTACCTTCTGGGTGTCCCAAAGTCCACATCCTCATTTATGACACACATAGAGGCCGGAGTCAAGCATATGGGGGACACAATTAGGATGGCCCCAATTCTCCTATGGCACAAGGTATGGACAACCAGGGAGGCCAGTTTTAACAGGGACCTTCTGGAGGATTGCTTGGCCCTAGATGGGGTTGCAAATCTCCGCTGGCTGTCGTACGTAAGATCTGTACTCAGTGAGATGGGCCACCTAGATTATTATGCAAATCCTGGTACCTTGGAGGGCGTATCCAGATCAGTTCTTAAAAAAACACTAACCTCCCATCTGGAAACTTTGAGATGGAATGTTGAAAAGAACAAACAATCCATCTTAAATTTTCAAGAAATCACCCCCAAGGAAGGCATGCAAATGTATCTAAAAGTGGACCCCAGCCCTTATCATAGAATGCTCCTGACTCGCCTCCGTCTTGGGATTTACTTTCGTATGGTTTCTGTACCAAAGATCAACAACTGGTCTCCACTGAATTTAACATGTCAGTGTGATAATACTGCATTCCAATCCAATTTGCATTTAATGTTCTTTTGCTCCTTCTATACTACCCCCAGAAAACTTTATTTAAAACCTCTGTTAAAGCGTTGGGGTGTAAGAAATTGCAGACCTGCTTTTTCAAGACTGTTAAAACTCGAAGATGAGCATGTGATTTTTGCGGTATCCTGTTTTTTAAGATCTGCCATGTTGTTGCGGAAAACCATGTTGTAAAACAATCCCGCTTGGGTCTCCCTATTGTGTTGATCAGCACTAATTTCAATCCATTCTGTACTGTATTTTGAATGTTTTTCTTAAGATTGAGTATTACAATTGTCGTTTTTAATTGCTAAATTTTATACTCAAACATATCATTTGTGATGTTTTTATATGTATGTATTGTGCTTTTATGATTTCGAAGAAAATCGAATAAAGCTTATATTACTTACTATCACGTTCATATTAAAGCCTCCCGTACATCGTCACCTGACTGCCTTATATCTATGCACTGCTTCAAGCCCCCGGGTACTTGTAATGTTCGTTGGCAATTCGGAGGTTTATTGCTTCCGCATACTTATATTCATGTTCCCATCGGGGCGATCTATGGAAAAACCCAGAACTCATTATTAAGCGATGCCTCGGGTTAGTGCCAAACGCTGCTTCGCTTGCACGTTTAACGCAGCGATTCTTACCTTTCGTTCGGTGTTTGTGGCCAGACGGGGAAAATTTATTTGAATCTCGCGGACAGAGACGCCAGTCTAGGACTCGTATTTACCGCGTCTCAACTCACAACATCGGAAGTGATTATACGTCACTTCCTGTTTCTTTGTAAACAGGGGGATGTAGTCATCCCGATACCTTGTACTTCACTATAACGTGGCTTCACGCATGTCATGGCCAATTGCGTAGCCTGAAGCTGTTTACTTATCACAATATACACTCAAAAACCGGGGATGCTTCCGAGTTTGTGAAAAAAATGGTAGGGCCTGTGGGAGCGCCCTCACCAGGTGCTGACCAAAAGTGAGGCATTCAAGGCAACACAGTGGCGCCAGGCATCATCTTGCTGTCATATGTGGACAGAGGGCCTAATTTTAAAACCTATGAATGTTCTGTAAGAATCGATATCAAGCCGGAGGGTTGAAAACTACTATATACAAGCTTTTTCTTTCATCATCATTTGTTCATTATATGCATGTATTATCACATTTTATCAACATTTGTAAGAGCAACATAGGGATTTACAACAGCTGGTACTTTCACATGAATTCACAATCTTGACAGCTCTGACATTTCATTTAGGCCTGTAAGAACACTATTGAACTTCATTATTAGATATGCTTCTTTGGCCAGCAATAAATAATCAATATCTGTCATGTTTCCAGATACTTTCAATGATACCAACACAGTCCATTTGAAGTCCCTTTCAGAATGACCTTCTTTTATGAAATGGTCAACCATCGGGCCATGCTCACTTTCTTTTTTCTTCTAGACCGATGCTGCATTATCCTTTGATTAATCTGCTGGTTTGTTTTAACTATATAAATCTTGCTACAGGGACAAATCACAGCGTAAACGAAATTTTTTGTCTTTGTCTTTTTGTGACAGACAAAAATACGATTTTACATTTCAGGAGTGCACATCCTAAGTGCCTAAAGGAAAATCTTCCTTATGGCCAGCTGCTACGCATCCGCAGAAATTGTTCTTCAAAAGACGATTTCGAGGTGTATGCAGGTGATTTTTGTGACCAGATGCAAAAGAGAGGTTATCCGAAAAAGATGCTGAAGCATGCCAAAAAGTGTGCATGGTATACACCACGAGAGGTGTTGTTGCAAAAAAACGTAAAACCGGCATTGGAAAGGTTAGTAAGCGTTACCACGTTTGGCCATGACACAAATAAGTTTAAACAGATCATAATGCGCAATTGGCATTTATTAGAAAATCAGGAGGTTCAATTCCCACAACCACTTTTTGCAATGAAACAGAACAAGAATATTGGGCAAGAGTTAGTGAGAGCTGACATTTTTCCCAAAGAGTTGAAAAAAGATTTACGCTCACAATGGGGGATGAAACCTGTGGAAGGCCACCACAAGTGTGGAATTGCATTGCATGCGAATCCACAATTGAAGGGATGGAATTCACACATCAAGGCGTGAAATGGATACATACAACTTTCACTAACTGCAAGACAAAAAATGTCGTTTACGCAGTGATTTGTCCCTGTAGCAAGATTTATATAGTTAAAACAAACCAGCAGATTAATCAAAGGATAATGCAGCATCGGTCTAGAAGAAAAAAGAAAGTGAGCATGGCCCGATGGTTGACCATTTCATAAAAGAAGGTCATTCTGAAAGGGACTTCAAATGGACCGTGTTGGTATCATTGAAAGTATCTGGAAACATGACAGATATTGATTCTTTATTGCTGGCCAAAGAAGCATATCTAATAATGAAGTTCAATAGTGTTCTTACAGGCCTAAATGAAATGTCAGAGCTGTCAAGATTGTGAATTCATGTGAAAGTACCAGCTGTTGTAAATCCCTATGTTGCTCTCACAAATGTTGATAAAATTTGATAATACATGCATATAATGAACAAAGGATGATGATAGAAAATGCTTGTCTATAGTAGTTTTCAACCCTCCGGCTTGATATCGATTCATACAGAACATTCATAGGTATTAAAATTAGGCCCTCTGTCCACATATGACAGCAAGATGATGCCTGGCGCCACTGTGTTGCCTTGAATGCCTCACTTTTGGTCAGCACCTGGTGAGGGCGCTCCCACCGGCCCTACAATTTTTTTCACAAAACTCGGAAGCATGCGCGTTTTTTGAGTGTATATTGTAATAAGTAAACAGCTTCAGGCTACGCAATTGGCCATGACATGCGTGAAGCCACATTATAGTTAAGTACAAGGCATTGGGGTGACTACATCCCCCATGAGGCTGCGGGCCTTGTTTACAAAGATAATCACTTCCGATGTTGCAAGTTGAGACGCGGTAAATACGAGTCCTAGACTGGCGCCTCTGTCCGCGAGGTTCAAAGAAATTTTCCCCGTCTGGCCACAAACACCGAACGAAAGGTAAGAATCGCTGCGTAACATGCAAGCGAAGCAGGCATCGCTTATTATTGAGTTCCGGGTTTTTCCATAGATCGCCCCGATGGGAACATGAATATAAGTATGCGGAAGCAATAAACCTCCGAATTGCCAACGAACATTACATGTACCCGGGGGCTTGAAGCAGTGCATAGATATAAGGCAGTCGGGTGATGATGTACGGGAGACTTTAATATGAACGTGCTTCCTTTACACAGATTTGACCTACACAGAATATTGTGTACCAGTGGTAAGGATAAACGCTTACAACCCTAAGCCCATACATTACAGGTATGTTTGAAGGTTTGATGTACCATACATATGCCATGACTAAACGAAGGACACGGATATAGTGAGACCAATTGATTGGTTTGTCTCTATAGGGAACACGCAGATCCTCTTGCTGTCTATATTTGGATTCGTTGGAGGCCTAAGGACTGGGTCCACAAGACATTAATAAAAAGGTATGATCTACCAATCAGGTGGAGATCTAACATTGTAACAGGGAGGTGGAGGTAGTATTATTGCTTTTTCCACTTTTTGTTTTTAGATATGTCCTATATGTTCACAGTAAGGAGCCCTGATGAAAGCCCGTAAAGAAAATAACGAGGCTAGAAATGCGTCGGCATAATCAATCTATGATGTTTAATAATTGAACCATAAATCAGGCAAAATTAATTGTTAAATTGAGAACAAAAAACTGGTTTGTACATATATGCCCAAGTAGAATATGGCGTATGTAGGAATCTATACATATATGTGATGTCTATGGTGTAATTAATGTGGAATTTTTGACATATTGTGTATTATATGATGTTTGTGAAAAATGTGATTGTTTTACGTTGTCTAAACACGTCATTGTTATTAATGTTAAATTTAGTATAATTTTTGTGTGATTCTCCAAACAAGAGAAATTCCAAAAAGAAGTAACAAAAACATAGAAAAGAGGGTAAATAAATAACCCCAATCACAAAAGGCATATAGTGTGATTGCTTTATTTGAAAAAATAGGATTCCAGGTATAATTCTTGTATACGTATTGATAAATGGCCCTACCTAGGTCCTGTTCATTGGGCCTGACCCCCCTCTTGGTTTAACTTTATAAAAGTGGCATTTTCAGGATTGTGACTTAAAGTCCAACTTTACCATTAAAGAGGGTTTTAAATTACAATTTTTTAGATACCAAACTAAACATTCCTACTTTCTCACAATTGAAAGTTATCACTATGTAACTCAGGTAAGTGCGCACGAGTTCTAAAGCCAACTAAAATGGGTTAAGAAAACAGGAGAGGTGAAGGCAAAAAGTTTGGGGCTGTACCTGCAGAAAGGGCCAGGTCCAATAATATACATATGACCTATGTAGCTAGCATCAACAAAGGACTTGAACCAGGATTGGTTTACCGCATACGTTTACCTGCATTCACCAGACCTGGGTCTACACAGTTTCTCCTCATATTCAAGTAAAATGTTATCACACAAATCATCATTGTTTTAATTTCGTAACTCATCTCCTCGAATTGTTACTTGCTCGCCCCCCAGACATCTATCACTCTAACTATACTTGCCACTTCCTACACTGACCTTCCACATGAATCACAGTATTGCGCCAAGCTCAGCTTCAGGGTTTGGCTGTAACCATGCAGAAAAGTCCAACTAATCTTTCAGTAAAATTGCACTGCCATGGTGTAAGCAAGATAAACTATTGACCAATGGTGGAACAAGTCTAAGGAGTTGAATCAGTCTGTTGACATCATTATCATGCTAAATATCCATCCCACTGCTCCAGGACAGCTTTACCACTCTCTAATAGGGTGATTCTTTCCAGGTGTGAAAAGCTCATTCACAAAGGACTGTGGGACAATATGATGTTTGAGAATGATATGAATCCTAGATTTCTTGTCTCTTTGCTGACCTCAATGCCCGATCAAGGAGCATTTTCTGCTGAAGAGGCAGAGGATTTCTGTAAATCAGCCATAAACTGTATTGGACATTCTGAATTAACACTGGGACTGACACTTGATCTCTGCTACCGACCCGCAAAATTTCACGCGACAGCTACTTGAAATAAAACGCTTACCCCTGGGTGAGCACAGACAGACGAAGGGAGAGGTGGTACCCATGGCAGGTAATTACCAGACACTACTTCATTACCAAGTTTCTGACTACCAGGTTTCAACAAAACAGTCAGCTGAAATGTTCTTAATGTAGCTTGCACAAAAGAGCATAGCAATTTTCTTAACAACTGGTGCGTAGAAAAGTAAACGCAGAAGGTAGGAATTGGCTTCGCTCCCGTAACATGCGAAAGTATTGAGCTACCACAAGCTGCTTTATTTTTGTTTTGCTGCATTTCTTCAAAAGTATTGTTGACTCAGTAGATTCTGATTTATAATAAATATTTACAAGCAGTATTAATCTCAACTACTGTTATTGGAGACGTGATTTGGGCACAGATGAAGGGACAGCAAATTTCCAGACGACGCTGTGATGTTTCCTGGAACAGAGGCTCTCAGTGATCAGAACAGGTTGGCTTCTGAAAATGAGTACAAGAAAAACCACTGCCCCACGGCTGAGAAATGGCCAAGAGGTCTTCTAGCCTCATCCTCTTTCTGTGGCCTGTGCTAAGAGTCATGGTAGCACTACCAATAGCAATTAGGGATTGACTGTAGGCTGCGTGCTGATATATTAGTCCATTAGCCTGGTCGGAAGACAGCTTATATCCCTCCTTGAGGTGAGCCAGATCCTAAGGATGCAGCTTCATACTTTCCACATGAAATTGGAGGTATGCAGGTGCATAGCTTGGTTAGTAAGATGGGGAGGGGGTGAGTTTCAGATATTCCGACAATCAGGCTGGCATATAATGTTTCAATACATTATACAACAATCAGGGTGCCAGAGAGGGGTCTAAGGGGCTATGGAAAGGAAGAGGAATACGGATTAATGGGAGTACTTAGAGAGAAAACACAATATTTTGTATAATTACCAATATTTTGAGGACTTTCAAAACAGGGAGAGAGTGTGTGCGCAATTTTGTCAGTGTGAGTGTAAACATGCATGGTGGAATCCGACTGACATCTCACAATACCAGATTGAAAGCACCTGTACACAATTATTTATTAGAAAATAAATTTGTTAGTTGTGTTTAACACCCCAAACACCCCCCTTGAAGCTACGCCCCTGGTCTGCTTGTCTGTTTCTTCTTCTGCTCATCCATCAAATGCACTAAAAACCCCGACTGCTTTCTCCCAGACACCCCCCTTCAAACCAAGAGCAATGTGGGTAGGTGCTCACTACTGCTTTTCCAATTCAAGTCATTTCATTCTATATTCGATTTAAAAGGAAACCCATAAAAGACATCAATACAAGACAATACATCAGTCACTTCCCAGTTGCTTACTAAATCTAATGATGTCAGACAAAAAAAAGTCACATGAAAACAAATATGCACATTACATAGTAACTGTAGATACAGCAACGCAGGCCTCATTTGCTTAAAATGCTTGTTGGCCAACAGAGAAAGAATTTAAACAAGATCAGCTGTATGTGTTAATTGGTGGTAAGGACAGAGAATGCAAGGCTTTTATGGCATTATTGAGGGGAGTGGTATGGCTGAAATTGTAGATAAGTGTATCGGAATCTTATATAAAAACTCTCATAATGTAGAGCTCAGCATAAATCATTGAGTACAAGCTGGAGCATGCAAGCCCAAATTTTAGTAAGCAAGCATAAGGTCATAAAGCCAAACATCCTTCCTTGGCAAGAGAGGTACTGCAAAAGCATTCCCTTATCCACAGAGATTAAACTTGACTGAAGACCTATTTGTAGCATATCCGTTCATTTCTATATTATTTCAATATTATCTGGGTACAGTTTAACGAAGCATAAGCTGACCCTACAACATTCATTTGGTGAAATAAACGCCGATGGCGTGCAAATCCGCTGTCTGCCCAAAAATCATCCAAACACCCACCACCGCCCTTACATACTCCTTACTCAACTTTCAACTGACATTTACTGAATTTTCGACCAGAGTAAGCTCCCATGATCAATAAGTAAATAGTTTACACATTATGTTACAAGTTCATGGATGGCAGAACCACTGTCACCCAAAGAATAAATACGAGTTTGCCATCCTGAAGTGCTTTATTTTTGTTTTGGGGGCACACTACTAATACGCAATAGAGCAATCACAGGCAGCAAAATGCTATAAGTAATATGCAGAATACTACATGATGATCAGTAAAACATAATAATAAAGTATTCCAACAAAACATCGACTTCTATGGAGCGAGACAACCCCCACCGGAGTCGCACCATGAGCCCACAAATCCCCGCCTAGCTAGAAGAATCAGGACTATTGTTTTGTTTTTAAAAAATAATAATTTTGCATGTTGATCTAAATGGTTTCTCTCAGGGTAACTTGTCATGCACTGCCCATTCATTTCAATGGAAATCTCATCATATGGGCCTCAGCCCCTTAGCGTCCAAGTGGTTAAGGCATAAGAACATGATCAGTTCAATAAGCTGTTTGTGTTCTTTGTTAAGCATTGCAACTAGAAGTATTGACTAAATAGTCATGACTAAGAGAATATAAATTCCATCCCAGTATAACATGATTTTTTGAACACCTCAAAAAAGCCAGGTTGAAGTGTCTCTGTCTCACACACTGAGCGACATGATAAGGGACATAAAGGGTTAGGAATATAATTTCCAACTCATGCCACCTCGGACTAACTAATACACAGCTGTCCAGCTATTCCCTCATATTTCAATTAGAGTCAAATTGGTCTCCTTTCTCCTGAATGATAAAGAGGAGCTCACCCAGTGGAAATTAAGAGGAATATTATGAAGCAGTTAGTGGCTCAGCACAGCAAAGCTCTAAAACGCAGTTATTGATGGACTGTCTGAATTATCATTCACACAATCTACGGGGCAAGATAAGGGGCATTTTTCCTCGATAAGGTGCACCAGGCGTAGAAAGGAGTCTATCAGACGACCCGAGGTGGGACATGTGATTAACTCTACCGGCCTGATTGCGAGTTTCTCGTAATATTCTGACCCATGCGTAAACTACTGTTTATGCATGGGTTAGTTACAGGTCTGAAGGTACTCAACACATCCTATGATTATCGGATGCATTAAATAACTCATTCTTCATTCAATTTTGGCAGGTCAATCCTACTGCAATTTAACAGGGGAAAACATACGGTATTTACCATATCATGCAGATTTTGGTGTGCTAAAAACACCCGATAAAAAACACACGCCGTGGTATTGTTATTTATCAGGGGCAATAAATAACGCCTTCGATCGTAAACATGCCCTATGTGTTAGGGGGATATAAAGAGTAAATCATATCAGATTTCCTTATAATTCAAGGAATCATACAAGGAAACAGGAATTTTTGGGATAAGAAATGTAGTCACAAACTATATTGTTGAAGAATCAGGAGGATGGAAATGAAGGTGTGTGCTTGGTAATGGCTCAACACAGTTGTTCAGCTAATGACATTGCAAAGCACTTTGTGACATGGTGGGTACTGACACTCATTTTTGGGAACTGGGATTAATTTTTTTAATTCAGATTTTGGCCCCAAGCAGAAAAGGAGGAAAGAAAGAGGAAGAGAATTGTCGGAAACCACAAACAAAGGAAAGAAGCACATTTTAAAAATAGAGTGAGATAAAGAGACAGGAAGTGCAATGTGGGGAAAGAGTGATGAATGAGATGCAGTAAACATTAAAAAGCCTTGGTATTCAGCTACCCTGCTACTTAGCAGCAAGGGCTCCTAGGAACACACTTGGGCCAATGTGCGTATTGTTTCACATATCAAGCACTGCCAATGACCCTGAAGAGACTATGTCATTCTCGAGTCCATTACAGAAAAAACGGTTATGATATAGACTTTACCTGCACACTGTCTGTCCGAAATGTCTGAATAGCGCTCACTCTTTGGGTCAACCGAAAAACCCAATTTAATCAATACATATAACTGAGGAGCACAAAGTTTAGGAAGTCTAGAGAAATGTTTTCAGAATGTATACATTATTCATAACGAGACATACAACAGCAAACCCACTACTTAAAGATACTCTGACTATGTAAATGAGTTCCATTACAATGCATTGTATGTACATTTGTATCATGTTAGTATTCTGAAAATCTAGATCCAGCCTTTGTGGAATAGGTTTAGAAACCTCAACAGTTTAATTCATGGTTTAAAGCGAGTCTTATACTTGTTAGTTCTTTGTAGTACTTGGTAGATTTTGGAGAATTACTGAATGGGATTACCTAACCTGTGCAAGTAACTTCCTGTTTTAAAACGTCTTCCATTGGAGGTGGAGCAGTTTCTATATAGAGCCCCTTCACATTCAGCTGACGTCACAGAAAGCACAGGTATAACTGTGCATTTCTGTGAAGTAATTGCCCTGTGGCTTGAATTCCTTATACATTTTCATTTTTTATAGCATTTGTGAGGCATTGTCAATTTATAGATGTAAGGCACATGCAAAGGTTGTTTTTCCACGTAAATAATAAATTGGCGCTATAAGAATGAGTGAGCACAGTTGTGCAATTAGCAATTCTTATTTACTTGCACAGATGAAATAACATACTAGGAAATGGTTTCAGATGCGGGGTTACATACATCATTTGAATAGAAGCGGCCATCTTGTGGTGTCCAATGAGGCATCCTGGATCGCTGGGGTTTCTCTTAGCAGCAATCCACACAGTTGCTTCCCAATGCTTTTATTGCTTTTAAAGTCTTCTAAACATTAAAGACAAGACCCACAGAGCTAGCAATTGCTATTAAAACCATTAAAAAGACTCACAATTTGATTGTAATGCAGCCAAGCATGTGTTTCTGGAAACATTACTTATATTCCAACAGCTCTTGTGAGTAATGCAGAAGGCCAGGCACTTCAGACAACTGAACACAATAACCTATAAGGAAGCTTCTCACTATTCTGTATTACTAATGTACTGTTTAACCCGTTTGCCGCGGCCACGATTTCGCGGCAGTGTTGCACTTCCGCAAAACAGGCGGGGCCGCGTCGGCCGTTGGACGTGCGCAGCACTACGAAGGTAGTGCTTGCGACGTCCAACTGCAGCACTTAAGGGGTAATTACTATTTTGTGTGCCTAGGCTTTTGCTTGCATTGTAAAGGTTGTTACCCACAAATACCTGCTCAGGATTTGATCTGGGAACAACAGAACAATTATCCACCAAGGATGTGATCACATATATGAGTGATTAATAATTGCCTTATTACATACAATACATGTAACACTTAAATGCTTTTAGGTTTCGGGCACCCATTCGACGTAACAACCAAGTCAGATGCAATGAAAACCATAGAATTTGTAACCTCACAGTCACAAGAGAAGCAAGGACAAGAAATGTCGAATAAATCAATGTGGTAAACACTGACTAGGCATTTGAAGGCAATGAATAGATAATGAATTGTAAGAAGACCTTAAGTAATTACCAGGTTTATCATAGAGAACACAATTCAGAAGAGGGAGTGTGGAAGATTATAATGAGCATAACCTCTAAAACTGTGAAAAAACGTAAAATATATCTATGCCTACAAAGAGAGAAAGCAAAAACAAAGTATGGAGCAAGAAGAAATAGGAAGCATGAGTGGCACAACATAAAATGAGATAGGGGGCTTCTAAATACGAGTTGTCATGATAAACTCATCCGGAACAAGCAGCAATAGATCAATAGCCAAGCAATCATCCAAATGAGAACACAAATCAATGACTTTCAAATTCCCAAAACGGGATCCCCCTCTTTGTTGTTGGTCTTTGGTCGTTTGCATAATTGTGTACAAAGGCTTTAATTTATCTTTAACTGTGTGATCACGATTGGAGCACTATACAAGTTTTTTCTTCACTGCTTATCTATTGCTATGGAGAATTAAAGAAAAAGGAAAATTTTGAAGGACTAACGTGCTAGGTTACGTTCAATAATTCTTTGAACAAAAGATGTAAAAAAAACTTAGATCAGTACAAGTCGACTGTGCGCCATTTTGCTTGCACACAAAGCTAGTGGGCACGACTACTCTTACTGCTGCTTTCTTCAACTTTACCATTATGTTGCTTTTACGAATATTTGGTCTCCCCCGGCACACTCAATGACATACTAATATGATTATGAATACAGCTTGAGATTTTTTTCTGGCCATTACCCCTCACTGTATTTCTCAGCTGCCATTCTCTTTCTAACCACCCACTTGGGCGGTCAATAGACAGGTACTTCTTATTAAGAACCTTCGATTCCAACACGATATGGTCATTGGGTCATATGTGCTGCTTTTTTGGGGTTTCTTTTAGCAATAGCTTTATAATCTGTTCTGTAAATCGAAATACCTTGTATTATAACAATTGTAAATATTTTATATGTTCAATTTTGAAGCTTTGATGAAGCCCGAGTGTGACAGAAGAAACAGGGGTCAGTGACCCATTGAAATATTTCTGTTTGTAAAAATAACATTTGTAAAAATATGTTATTAAAGCCCATATATTTGTCAGGTTTACCAACATGTAATGTATGATGGCACTTTCAGCTTACACGTTCGTACAGTAAAGTGCATCTTTAGCCAATTTTTTTTTTTTATGAAACGGGAATAGATACAATTGGAAATATCATATTTTTTCTGTATTTCAGCTTTGTCTCCGGTGTTTATAGCTGCCCGAAATATGCATTGAGTCCCTGCAATCAACAAGAAAGCAAGAAAAGCCACAGCTAATATAAGTAACAGGTGTAAAAGCCTCATAAATTGGGATGTGAAAGAAAATGTTCCTGATCGCGCCTCCTGGATCTTCAAGTGGGCGAGAGGGAATAAATTAAGCAAGATCTATCTAATATGGCTTACTCTTCCCAGACACAGTTGTAGGAACATCAGGCTCACTTCTCTCAGTGCCTCCATATTAAGAGGACTCTTGAAAAACGCGGTGGCAAAGAACACAGTCACCAGGCATTAATGACAAAATATGATCTATATATTGCTAATGCTTCCCGAACATATGGACACGTCAACTGTGAGAAAGAGAAAAGGGTCTGAAGAACTAAAACATGAATAACCTGCTCACCATGAAATGAGTGCAACCCACCTTGTTGCTGTCTACATTTTTCAGACGCACAAATCAAGGGTTGGGAAACCCCCCACCTGCATTGGTGCAGGGTCTGTTTTCATCTCTGAATGAAATGAAATGAAAACATAATGTATAAAGCGCGACAATAATCCAGGGGTATCTAGGCACTAAGCAGAATCGGACAGGCGGGAAAGATCCTGAAAATGGCAGAATTATCTTGAAGAAAGCCAGGTTTTTAGATTTTTCCTGAACTCTGGCACGTTTGTCTTGAGTTTTACTTCCGCAGGCAGCAAGGGGATTTCACCCAGAGAAAGACACCTGCAGAGGACATCAGGCACCCCCTGGTTACGCATAGTATTCAGAAAGGTAACTTCAGAACAAAATCAGACCTAACTTGACTCGCACATTTATTACCTAAAATGAAGGCCACATTCTAGGTTAGCGTTTCACAAACTGTGGGTCAGGAACGGATTTTAGGTGAATTTTAGGTGATTCTGGAAAATCCGAGCAATGAATAATGATATCTTTAAAATCTATTTATCTTGTTACATTTGTAGGGCTTCAAGACAGAGGTCAAATGTCATGCTATGTCATCTGACAAGTTGCTGTTTACTCTTTTAACACTGGTTTAGTGTTTACCTTTATTTCTCAGACTGCAAACTTACAGAATTTTTAAAGTGAATTATGTTGCAATCTTAGATGTCGTTTTTTTATAAACACACAACAAAATGTGAATAACTGTAAATTAAAAGTATGCATTCAGCAATTAGGAAAGCAAAAATGAAGTACATTTTTTCTAATTCTGATGTGTGCTGGAAACAAAAAATTTAATGGGATCAAAACAAATAGTCAATTTTGGTGAAGAAATGATAAATAACCACAGAAACACAATTTCCATATATTATTTAGTAATGTATGCTATATAGTCGTATAGGTAAAGCTATGCATCTGTGCATATTTAGTGGTCATGTCAATCGAAAATGTGCTGTCAGTAAATAACAGTGCGCTCCCACAGGAAGCTTTAGTTACATTAAAAAATCACCCCTCCTCATGTCTATTAATGGTAGGTCGCAAAGGTTTGTCGTTCCAAAAAGGTGGGTTGTTGTTCTAAAACGTTTGGGAACCCCTATTCTAGGTGATATGCCTCATATTTTTGGAGGACTAAGTGTGTTTCCGAGCATTGCCCAACATTCCCAGGAGGCAGAGAGAAATGAAAAGAGGCTCCCACTCAGCCATGATATGATTCTTATTCTGTAGAGGAGATACTATCCTATTGAAGAACTTTGATTATTATTAAGCCAGCCTACGGCTGATGGGAAATTTCCTTTTAAGGCTCTAGAAAAATATTTTATCATAGGCACCTTAAAAAGAAGTCAGTATGTATACTCCTCAAGAAGAATACAACGAAGAGACAAAAAATTCGAAAATGCTGTGCATATGACATAATGATACAATTATAAAGCATTTGTCTGAAATGCAAAATAGCATTGACATTTCCCACTTAACACAAATGCACTAAAATATTTTATAATTCTAATACATAATGGAAAATTAAATAGGTTTGGCTTTGTATACTGCATGCACACAGCCTCTCGGTGTACACAAAGACATGGACATAGATGGCACATACATAAAAATCTGCAGGTCAAATACAGACACTTATGCACACGGAGCTAATGGGGTGCATACACGTAGGCCATTTGCCGTGGTCACCCATCTACTCACACCTCAAGACACGAGCAATATTGGTTGCTCCCATGGTAACTCAAATATCTGAACAAGAAAAGCATGCAAAGGAGACGAAGCAGAGGGAATTTGAAAGGAACCTTGTAAATGGGATGACCTTGTACAGCATGGAATAGTAGTTGTTAGCCACCTTGTTGGAAAGTGGTAGCAAGGAAGGAGGGGAGCAAAATAGCAGTGGTAATGAAACGAAACGAGAAGATGTTTTAGGTATAAATGACGAGAGACAAGCAGCATGAGGAGTCTAGGCACAATGTTTCACTTTAGGCACTTAATGACTTCTATAACAATCAACAAAACAGTTACACAAGAGAAAAAAATAAAGGAAAAAACCCTTTCTAAAATTACAGATTCTATACAATTTAAAAATACTATAGTCATCAGATGATTCCACAGAAGCCATGTTGAGCCACAGTGCATCTGTCAATGTAGTTGCCTTGTTAATAAACATTGAACCAAGGAGCTTTCGATGGACATTTTTCAGTGATTTGCAGTAAAAAAAAACACAACTTAAATCCTGAGTCCCTTCCTTCCAGGACATTGCTTCAGCTCAGACCTGCCCATCTGCCAGCGATAGATTTAAGGGGAAGCCATTATAAGCCTGGAGCTACTCCATTGTTTGGAACGGAGCTCCCAACATTCCAATGTTCTAATATATAGTAATGTACTTGTAAACTAACAGATGGGATACTTCCCACATTGTGACAGAGTAACCCGTTCACCCACCTCGAAATCTGGCCACTAGTCTGCAGTTCCCATTTTAAGTGACACAATGAACTCCAGAAATGTACGTCAATCCAGGACAATCCTAAATATTGAAATGCAAGTTTACTACTAGTTATCTGTTTTTGAGATGTATAGCTGTTCAATATTAGCATATTCCTAACGAAAGCTTCTATCAAGTTGTTGCAAGCATTATGAATACAGCACCCCTGCCATACTATTGCCATACAAAATAGCCACTTACTATGCCAAATTCTAATGAAAGGGCTTCCAGTGGTACACAGCTTTTCAATATTGCAATTCTATTTATCAAGGAAGACGAGCACCCATCCAATACATGCTGCACTGCGTGCAAGTGCATTAGTGGAACCATCATATGCTAGACCCATAAGAGGTGTGAAAATGCCTTCTGTTCAATTAGCTATTGAAAAAGTGATTCCCTTAGCCATGAGATGAAACCTTAAGGCTTAGTTGTTCAATGTGAGAAAGGCCAGACAGATTTTGAGAAAACATCACACAGAGATACACAACAATTGGTAGTGTTTCTGATGGTCAGTCTCCAACAGAAAGTAATTTCCAACTCCATATAAACATCATGATTTTATTCTCAAGCGTTGCTAACACTAAGGCTTCGGAGTACAATCTTTCATGTGAAAAACAATCACATCAGCAGCATGCATTCCGATGAGGAATGGATTGAAACCCAGGAACGGTTAAAATTTTCATACAAGCAGGAATGTTTGGCAAAATCCTACAGCTGTAATGAAAACAAAAGCAGGTCCAAAAGGCACTCCTGTTTCAATCCATTTTGTGTTTCAATATTTTTAATCTAAACTTTGCCTATCCCCGGTAATATTCTATCAGGCACATGCATCAAAAGAAAAACCTGTCGCAAACAGGCAGACTCTCAGAATCTGCCCCTTTGCGACTTGTACTTTTGCATAGGGAGGCATCATCCCAAATGTAAAAATCGCAATCTAAGTAATCTCTTAAGAGAGATTACTTAAATTGCGATTGCATTTAAGTGATCGCGAATTGAGATTCCTTAAATGCAATGCATTAAAGTAAAAAAATTAGCGATGTCTCTGATAGGGGCTGCAAATTACCATGAAGTTGAACTTTATGGTAATTTACAAAAACTTTGAATAAAGCACCTTTGTGCATTTTTTAAAGTTTCATGTTGCGCACACACATGCCCTTAGGGCATGTGTGTGTACAACATATGTCCACAGATCAATTTCAGGGGTGTAACTGGGTGTACTTTTGACACCCTTCCATCCTGAAATTGCATGCGTAATTTGCGAGGACCTACTGGTACTTGCAAATTACGCATGCAATGTCCCATTCTTTCGTATGGGCCTGAAGGCCCATAGAAATGAATGGGAAGCCATTCCTAATTTGCGACTCGCAATTTGCAACTCGCAAATAAGAAATGTGTAGGAATCGCTCATTTTACAGCGATTCCTACATGCATAGGCTTTTGCGATTCCCTAATTCTCGTAATTAAGGACTCGCAAAATCCTACCTTGATTCATATGCCTGTATTTCAAGTATTAGACTGTAAGCTAACCAACCTTTTCGGAAGACAAGGTGGAATCTTCAATGCAGCATCTTCAATCCACAAGACTGGTCTATCAACCCCATCAAATTCTTTAGAAAAGTCTAGAAATACTTTGTACATTTTTTGAGAGTTCTTCAGTATTTATTTATCTACGCTTAGATTATGATATCTGGACTGCAGCAATACTATATAGAGCAGATGGATTTCTTCTGAAGCCTGGTTCTCCCCTAAGTATTCTGTTCCGATCATGTACCCACGGGTCAAGATGTTCCACAAGATATTTGCTAAGTAACTTACCTGTAAATTCTAGAAGTACATATCAGTTACAATATGGAGAGAAAGAACTAACTCACCTTTTATAGGGGACTAGGATGTTTACATTCCAGGAATGTGGAACCACCCAGAGGTGAGACACAATTTAAATAATGGGAATAAAAGGAGAAGGTAATTATTCAGAAAGGAGATCCATATCTCATCTGGACAAGCCACCACTGAGCTCCTTGGTTTCTTAATATTTAATGCTTTGTGTTGAGGACTAAAGAAGGTAATAGATTCATCCATAGAATTAACTAATGACTTAAGTCAAATGTGTTTCCTTTCTCAGTATAAAGTTCAGAAATACATCAACCCATACCTGTTTTTTCTGAAATGCATGTTAATGTTTTTTTTTTGCTCCGTGCCAAAATGTGCTAGAATTTGTAACTATTTACTTCTTTTTACAGAATTGGGTAGAGTAGTTCAAATGTGATATTTCTGAAGCAGATTTATCAATATTTGATGCAGAGCAACACAGCAAGAGACCTTGCTGTGCTGTATCATATGGACAGGGCAGGAATGAATCATATCTACTAAGATATGTTATGAAGGGAGGAGATTTGTTCCCGGTGTCACAAACCCTTTATGATTGGGTTAAAGACCTCGTGTTCCTGAATGGCCTCAGTAAGCCGTAGAAACCACTTTCTCACTGGAGCACAAGTATCAGTGGAGAATTAGAGGTCAAATTGGGCTTATTGGTATCCTTGGTCTTACTGTGCTATAGAGAATATTAGGGCCAATTTATAATTTATATTTCAAACACACTGCTTTATTTAAATTAATAAGAATTGCTAGTGTGGGCATTGAACCAGATTTCAAGAGAAATAAAACAGCCAACACGTGTTTCGCCCCTTCCCGGCGCGCAGGACTGGGCCTTTCTCAAGGTTGATGAAATTAGCAAGATAAAGGTAACCTAGGCAGTATATACCCAACATTAGTGGAAAAAATTAACATAAATATCGAGTAGGATTTGCATAACAATAATGAATAAATAATCAATAAACATCCATAATAGGCAAGAAACACAATGCATATCAATATTAGTAAGTAGGATTCCATGTTAATAACAGTTCCAAATTAAATATAGCACTGAGATACACAGATTCATACACAGAACGAAAATATTAATAATACAATATATTTAATGTATAAATATGTACCAAGTTGATATTAAATTATAGGAAGCACAAATAGACAGTAGACACATACGGAATCCAGTAGGGTACGCATATATCAAGGTTCGCAGTAGTACTGAGAACGTTGCATGAGGATAAGCAATGGCTGAAAAAGTCAAGTGGGGGGAACATATTTCAGTAAAATGCAGCTTGTTTATTTGTGACTGTTAGACCTGTTATCCTTAGGGTGGTCTTCCACCAACTTTATGTCTGCTTACCTACACATTTTGCAGTTTCATTTTGTTGGCCATAGAACTCTGAGCACTTTACCACTGCTAACCAGTGCTAATGTGCCTGTGCTTCTCCTTTAAACATGTTGACATTGGTGTATACCTGACCGGCTTCTTCAGTTTACCTGTAAATCCCTTGTAAAGCGGTATATCATATACTAAGGCTCTGTAATCTAAATGCTACTAGTGGGCCTGCAGCACCGATTCTGCCACCCACACAAGTAGCCTTTCAAACCTGGCTCTGGCCTGCCATTGCTGTGCCTGGGTGTGCAGTTTTTGCCACTTCAACTTGGCATTTAAGACCACTTGCTAAGCCTTAAACTCCCTTTTTATTACATACAGGTCACCCCTAGGTAGGCCCTATGTAGCCCTAAGGGTAGGGTGCTGTGTAACTGAAAGGTAGGACATGTACGTTTAAGTTTTACATGTTCTTGTAGTGAAAAACAGCCAAATTCTTGTTTTACTACTGTGAGGTCTACTCATACGTTAGCATTGGGAATTCCTTAAAACCTTTTAAGCTGTAAAACCTGATTAGAAACGAGTAGCTAAATCATGTTTCATATCTTTGAAATGGTAATGATAAATCCTCTTTAGTGGTAAAGTTGGAATTGACATTACTATTTTGAAAATGCCACTTTTGGAAATAGGACCTTTCTCTGCTTTTAACTTATCCCTGTGTGCCTGCAGCCTATCGCCAATACACGTCTGGGCTGGGTGACAGCTACACTTTGTGCATTCGTTCTAGACAGCCATGAACACAGGAAGGATGGGTGTCACAGAGGACTCATCTGCATTCGGATAGCCTTCCTAGACAAAGCGGACACTTACATCTGGGGAGAGGATGTGGTCCGTCGGCTAGATTGGCGACTTTGGTGCTGAAAACCAGGGTTCGAGCCTCGGGGTCACGTCCACATCCTGTGATACAGGGCAAATCAATTAATCTCCTCATGGCTAAATGTGTAACGTAACTAGTGCTCATGTAAAGTGCTTCACTACCTTCGGGTCGAGTTTGCGCTATATAAATCTACATTTAAAAAAAATTCTGAATAGACTGTGTCCTGCCCCCCACACGAAGGGCTGATTATCCCTCACAGACAGCCTGAGAGACAAGGCAGGGATGACAGTGGACCTCTAAACTTCAAGGAGCTGCTTTCAAGTCACCAAAGGCACATTTGGGTAGAAGTACTAGGGCTCTGACCCTACCAAGACAGTACACTACTGGGCCTGTGAAGAATGCTGCAAGTAGCAAGGACTGCTGTGCTCCAAGGATTGCCACTCTGCATGATTGACTGTTCCAAGAAACTGCTTCACTGCTGTGCTGAGATGCCCCTTCTGATCTCTGCCCTGCTGAGTACAAGGACTGAATCCATCTCACCTGAACTCAGAGTGACTTCAAGGGCTTGCCTCCTGCTTCTGAAGTCTCAGGGACATAAAGGATGTCTTGAAACTCTGCAGGTGCTGTTGGACTTTGCTATCTGTGAGTCTTACCCTTAAATGAGGTGAGCCTTCCAGTCATGGGCCTCAATAGTTGGTTTTGCAGCTTTGCATCGATGTAGACCCGGCAGTGGTTTTCCGCCAATCAAAACCGATGCATCGCCCTTAGACCCTGACGCATGGGCTGCTCAACGACTGCAATTCTTCGACTGGCGCAGCACTATGACTACAGACAGTGCAGCTTGATGACGACGGACAGTGCGGTGCGATGATGACAGACAGCGCGTCTCGATGACGACACAGTGCCTGAATCATGCAGGGGTTCACCAATGAAGCTTCCATCGACGACGCTGATTGACATGCTAGATGCTAGATTACTGGGCATCCGGTTTCTAAGGCTATCTTTTTCCTTCTTTTCTGTTACTGCTCTGGGGACTGGTTCACCCTTCCTGTTTCTATGCACGTAGTTTATAATGATGCTCATGAGAAAAGTCACAAATAAACAAGCTGCAGTAATATACCCAATAACTGACATGTTCTCTCCACTTTACTTTTTCTGCCATTGCTTCTTCTCATACAACGTTCTCAATACTACTGTCAACCCTGATATAAACACACCCTACTGGATTCCGTATGTATCTACTGCCTTTTGCACTTCCTATAATTTTATATTGAACTGATACATATTTATAGATTGGATATGTTGTAATATTCATATTTTTATTCTGTGTATGTATGTGTGTGTGCATTAATTAATTTGGGACAGTCAATAACATGAACTTCTCATTACTAACCTTAATGTGCATTTTGTTACGTGCCTATTATGGATGTTCACTGGTTGTTTTTAAATTTTGTTAAGCAAATCCTACTCTATATTTATGTTGTAAATTTTTCCCACTATTTTTGGGTATATACTACCTATTTTACCTTTATCTTTCTAATTCTATCAGCCTTGAACAATCCCCAGGTCTGCGTGCCAGCAAGTCTCAATCCTTCAAATACAGCAGTGTGTTTGAAATATAAATTGGAACTTCAATTCTCTATGCAGAGTAAGACTAAAGATACCAATAAGCTCAATTTGACTTTAATCCTCCAGTGATCTACTAAGATATGGTGCATTCCTGCTCTTCCACTGCGCTATCACACCACGTGCTGCCTAGCTACTACCACACCACATGCCTACTAGCTACTACAAAGACAGTCTTACACCATGATGCAAGGGTGCCTACATTACAGGCAGAATTGTTTTTGTGCAGGAAGGGACACGCTTCTGCACAAAAACATTCCATAGAGGTTTCTGCAGCACACTTAAAAAGAGGAAACAACAAGAAGAAATTCATATATTTCTCCTTGTTGCACCTCTGCCAAGAAGGTGTACAATTTTTTTGCATTTCCCGGTTTACTAATCTTATAAATCTGGAAATACTGCAAAAAGCATGGTTGGATGCATGTGAATGCCCACTCTCCACCCATGAAACACATTCATGGGCAGAGTAACGCAAGCCAGTGACTTGCGCTGCCCTCAGTTATTATTGATTTGCCATACAGGGACACAATAGGTGGCTTGGCGTGGCATGGTAAATATGACTTAAGAATTGCTGTGCCCTTGTGTCAACTTGCGACGCAAGGGCAACACAATGCTTTAGTCAATCTGGGTCTATGTCCTTAGTACAATAATTATACAGTGTCCTTTGCAATTGCCAAAATATACTCCCTCCATCGTTTAGGGAATTAAGAATGGTAGGCTATTAAAGAGATGCCAGGGCAAGCCAGCAAGAGTGAAGTACCCAGTCCTCAAATCTACACAAAGAGTGTGATCCACGCAGACATTTCAAAACCATACCCAATTTCAGTCCCACACAGTTACAATCAGACCGGACCGCACACACACACAGAAGAGCAGAGGGAAAAACCGGCAAATGGGATGCATAGATTGTAATGTTTCTCCTTCTTCCCACAAGTATACACAGAGGCACTGTAATGTTAATGGACTGGTGTTTATTCAGCAATACAAAGTATATGGAGCTTAGGGCGCCGAGCGTCTATCTCCGTCTCGCTCCGGTCGCCAACTCCCGTATTCCTAGTTCGCGCCTTCCCGTATGGTCCCTTGCGCATGCGCACGCCTACCGCTCTGGTCTATGGCGTGACGCGTCATCGCGTACACGCTCATAGACTAGAGCGCATACCACATATCTCCCCCCTTTAATATAAACAACATAACATTCCCCCCTTAAGGTTGAAAGTCCCCAGCAGTGGGTTAAAGTCTCTGTGGGGCACCTCGGGGGTGGCACCAAGTATCTAGTGTCCATCCATCACAAAGTCTCTATAGCGAGAGGGCACCGTAACTGCCCTTCCACTGCGGGTGTGTCTTACCGGCATGTTCTCTTCCACCTCTGTCTCTCCTTGGGATCTTTCATCTTCTCTCAACTCTCCTCTCTGCGCTGCGTTCACCGGGGTGCCCTCTCTGTCGATCGGCACTGCATCTGGAACGTCCACTTCATTGTCCTCGCCTACGCCTTCCCACCGGTCTGCTGTGCTGTGCCCCGTTTGGGGTCTTGCTTCCTGGGAGTCCATCCGTCTCACATCCTCCTCAGACTTGGGCCACACTATTATTTTATTGACTCTGGCCATGCGGTCTTGTGACCACACCTTCCCATCGCTGAGGAGAGCCGCCCTGCCTCGTACTTCTTTAACCTGTAGGGGCCGGCTAAACTTACTTTCACCTTTCTTTTGTATGGTAGGGAGTTTGACCCTGACCCATTCTCCTTCTTCCAGCTCAGTTTCCTTTGTGTTGCGTCGCTTGTCATAGTGTGCCGCATAGATCTTCTGGGCCTTCTCCAGATTGTGCTGCACCACCGCTGGGGACCACTTGCTGGTGATGGTCTTCTCCCTCCATGCTACATTGTCCCGGGTGAAGGGATGCCGTCCTCTCAACACTTGGAACGGACTGTACCCCACTACTGAGGGGGTGATCCGGTAGGCCCACAGCATGCTCATTACTTCAGCTTCCCAGTCCTTTCCTTGTGATATGGCTGCCTGAATGGAGCCCATGAGCACACGGTTGAACCTTTCAACCTGGCCGTTGCATGCCGGATGATAGACGGCTGTGTGTTTCACCTCGATTCCGTTCCTTTTCATAAATCGAACCCATTCGTCCGATACAAATTGCGGTCCATTGTCACTGAGAATGGATTTGGGTATACCTTCTCGTAGGAACACCGAGGTCAGGAATTTCAATATCGTGTCAGTGTCCATGGATTCCTGTATGTCCACTTCGGGCCATTTGGAATACTTGTCTATTATCACACATATATATTTGTTCACTCCTCTACTGTCTAGGACGGGCCCCAGAATGTCTATCGCCACGTTTTCCCAGGGGCCTTGCGGGGTGTCAAACTTCCCCAATGCAGGTCTGAGGGGGCGTAGCACCTTATCGGCTCCTTGGCACTGCTCGCACTCCCGCACTTGCCTTTCTATGTGGGCATCCATGCCCGGCCACCTATACATCTGCTTGACCAGCGCCTTGGTTTTCACAATGCCCAAATGTCCTTCCTGCAGTAGCTTCAACAACCGGGGTATCAGTGTCGCTGGGGGCACAACCCTTTCACCTCTATACAAGAAAATTCCCGAATCACTCAGGGACAGTTCCTCTCTCATCTCATAGAATCTTCGCACTCCTTCTGTGAGCTTCTTTTTGTCCGGCCAGCCCGACGTGAGGTGTCTCCTTACTTCCACCTTCTCCGCATCTAACTCATAGGCGGCCTCCCATTCCTGAGCACTAATCGACATCTCGTGATCCTCCATGCTGGCCACCATCTCCTCCCCGTCCGGGGCCTCCTCCGGCGCTTCCTCCATAGCTGCAGCCCAGCTGAGGTAATCAGCTACCTTGTTCTGCGTACCTGGAAGATATTCCACGTCGTAGGTGTAATCCAGCAGTTTTAAGGTCATTTTGGCGATTCTCGGGGTCGCAGTGTCATGGCCCGAGGACGTCAAGACTTTGATGAGTGGCTTGTGGTCTGTTTGAAGCTTGAATCTTGTGCCCCAAATAAACTGCCGAAACTTGTTCAAGGCCCAAGTGACCGCCAGCATCTCCTTTTCGATTACGCTGTACCTTTGCTCCGTCGGGGACAGCGCTCGAGACGCAAAGCTGATCGTTTCCTTGGATCCATCCTCCCTTTCCTGTGCCAAGACCGCCCCCAAGCCCTTGTCGCTTGCATCTGTCGTCACTATGGTCTTGCCAGTGGGGACGTACCCTTGCAGTGGGACAGCTTGGCTGATGCAGTCCTTTATTGTGTCAAATTCCGACTGTGCTTCTGCGTCCCACTCGAATTTTGCATTGTTTCTGATTAGTTGTCTCATCCTGTAAGTTCTGGTGGCAAAGTGTCTGACAAACTTGCTGTAATACTCGGCCATCCCAAGGAATGACCGCACTTCCTCCTTGGTAGATGAGGCCTTGGCATTCCTTATTGTTTTCACATTTTGTTCCTTCGGCGAGATGCCATGTGTCCCTATTTCATGTCCTAAGTAGGTCACCGAGTGAGTCCCAATTCTACATTTGCTCCATTCCGCCGTTAAACCTTTTCCTTGCAACACTCTTAGAACTTTATGCAGCTTCTTATCGTGCTCTCCTTTGTCGGAGCCCATCACTAAGATGTCATCTTGGAAGTACTGTACCCCCGAGATGTCCTTAAACAGCCTGTGCATCAGCTTCTGGAAGACGGCCGCAGCGGATGCCAAACCAAAGGGCATCCTTCGGAATTGGTAGCACCCAAAGGGCGTAATGAAGGATGTGTACTTCCTACTTGACGGATGCAGTTCTATTTGGTAATATGCTGATGTGAGGTCTATGGTGGAGAAGTGGGTGATCCCTTTTGTTCTCGCCAGCATCTCCTCGATCCTGGGGAGCGGAAATCTCTCTACGATGAGGTTTTTGTTGAGCTCTCTGAGGTCCACACAGAGCCGGACCTTACCATTAGGTTTCTTGACCACCACCAAGGGCGATAGCTATTCCGCACTGTCCACTGGCTCTATGATGCCTTGTTCTTCCAACTTCAGCAGTTCCTGTTGCACTGCTCCACTCGTAGATATGGGTATGTTCCGGACCTTATGAACGACTGGTACTGCTCCCTCCTTGAGGACCATTTTATGTACGAATTTGTCCAGTTTGCCCACCGTGCCCTCGAAGACCTTAGGGTATGCCGCCTTCCAGTCTTCATCTTTCGTGAGGGGCCATTCATCCGTTAGCAGTATCTGCTCCTTCCCTCCTGGGTTGAGTATGATGCCGAGATCCCCGGCGTCTCTCCATCCCAGCACCGATGGGCCCTTCTCCGCCACGTACAGGGTGCACGTGGCCGACCTTCCTCTGAATTCGAACACAAAGTCCCGGCACCCCACCAGGGGGATGGAATTCTCTGTGTACGAGATGGGTCTGATGTCCGGAGGCAGTAGGTCTGGCCCCACAACCGGTGCGAAGTCCTCTTCCCATATCGATCTTTGCACGATGGTCCAGGGGGACCCTGAATCGACGGCCACGTGTACCTTCACTCCCCCGATGAGCATGTCCGTGCGGGGCTTATCTCTTCGCTTCCCCGCCACTTCCAGCACCTGGTCCTCTATGCACAGAACCAAATCATCCTCTTCCAGGTCATCCTCCCCACTCAAGTTTGCTGTGGCTGAGTCGATGTACTTGACGGTGGACTTCGACCCCTTCTTCCGACACACCTTCTCAAAATGGCCGGTCAAGCCACAGAACGAGCACCTGGCGCGGAACGCAGGACAACGTCTGTCCTGAGCCGTGTGCGCTGCACTGCCACACCTGTAACACGCAAATTTATTTCCAGGGCTGGAGCGGGCCGTCTGTTTTCCAGTCCCTCTTGTGTCCTTCCTCTGGTCTCCATAGGTGCCTTTGGGCTTGCTGGACTGTGGTGCCTCATCAATCTTGTTAATCATCTGCCTCGGCCCACTTTCCCTTTTTGCCGCGTCTGTGCCTCGCTTAGACATTTCTGCCTTCTTGACCATCGCCACCACTTCTTTAAGGGATGTCTCGTTCATCGCCCATAGTTTGTCTTGGACCGCTCTGCTGGTGGTGTGCATCACGATTTGGTCTTTTATGTATTCATCCTGCAGAGCCCCATACTGGCACGTGATAGCCAGGCGTCGGAGCGCCGCCACATAGTCATCAATGGATTCTCCCACCTCTTGTTTTCTCTGTTGGAAATTATAGCGGTCTATAGAGACACAAACTGCTGGGCGGTAATGGCTGTCCAAGTCGTCCAGTGCATTCTTGAAGACATCCGTCTCCGTCGCACCCCTCTCCTTGGGTACCAGATTCTTAAACACCCTCACCCCTTCCGGGCCTAAGTTGTGGAGCAACAGTCTCTTTTTCCTTTCCGGTGTGTATTCCCCTTCACTTTCATCTCCGAGAGCCTCAATGTAATTCAGAAAGTATTCTTTCCAGTCCTCCCATTTTAACTGCGGTTCTCCCGGTCTGGGTAAGAAAGGGACGGGTGCCATCAGGGCTGAAGCTTGATTTGCCATTCTGCCTTCGCCTCTGGGGTCTCCCTCCTGGGCCCTTCGTTGGGTAGGCTCACCGGATGCTCCTGCGCTCTCTGCCGTGTCGCCTTGACCCCTGGGGCTACCTGGGGTATTGTCCCTCGCACTTTGCGCGATTTGCTCAGTCTTCCCCCCGTCCTCTAGCTTGGGGGTGGCGCCCTTGGTTGCCAGGGTGCTAGCTGAGGGCTCCTTGTGTCTTGGGCCGCACTAACCTGGCTTATAGGTTGGTGTTTCGGTTTGTACCGTGCCGCTGCGCTGCTGCCACGCCCTTTGCTCCTCCTTGTAGATGCCTTTGCCTTGCTGGCTCGTGTGTAATTTGTGGGGGGTGCTTGCCTCGTCCACTGCGCCTGGTGGTGTTCGTATGCCAGCCTCGTCGCCACTGTAATGTTTCTCCTTCTTCCCACAAGTATACACAGAGGCACTGTAATGTTAATGGACTGGTGTTTATTCAGCAATACAAAGTATATGGAGCTTAGGGCGCCGAGCGTCTATCTCCGTCTCGCTCCGGTCGCCAACTCCCGTATTCCTAGTTCGCGCCTTCCCGTATGGTCCCTTGCGCATGCGCACGCCTACCGCTCTAGTCTATGGCGTGACGCGTCATCGCGTACACGCTCATAGACTAGAGCGCATACCACATAGATATATGGCTTCACATTATAGGTACACTTAATCTTTGCACCTGATGCCAAGTATATCATGACTACAACAGGCATCACCCACCTGCAGAGGGTAGCCTCTTAGCTGAACTAAAACTTCTACACATTGCTTATAAATTCACCAGGATCCAACTATGCTAGTTCATGTGTATACACCAACGGAAACCAGTAGGACATGGTGTTGGGAACACCGTTGCTTCTACAGGACAGCAGCAGGAAGAATGTCGCTTCTACAGGACTGCAGTACAAGACACCAGGTTAGAGGGTGACTGTGCATTTAACCCTGGCTTGGAGGAATACGTGTTTTCCATGATTTCTTGTTTGATCCGCTGAACTGTCCACATTGAGGGGTTTGGTTCCCTGGTGGTTAAAGAGTGCCTGCTTCTTAACTAAACTTTAGGGCAGGCAGAAAAAAAACTATTGGCCATCACCAAATGTCAGCGTCAGAAAACTGGGGCAAGAGCAGTTCTCTTTGATTATAGAGCAATACTGACTTACAATAGTTGATTACATAAGGATGGAAGCTCACTAATTGAGGTTCAAGTCATCCTTGAAATCCTCCAGCTTGTGTTATTGAGTAGGACAAGGGCCCTTTATCCAGCCTCCAGGAACCCTTTGCATTACTCAGCATCTATTATGCTTTTAACAGAACTTAGACAACTCAATATCACACCTATAAGGGACTTTTTTGAAGTTTGTGTTTATGAAGTGTAATCAATGAAATGTAGGGGCTTAGCGCAGGGCCCTTGGTGCCTATGCGTTGTGGGGGTGGGGGGTGGGCGCTACCTCTCAGGCAAGTAAAAGTACATGATGTATATGAGGTAAAAGTCAAGAAAAGTAATGTAAAAAAAGTTAGCTTGCATGAAGAAATATCAGCCAACATCACCAACCACATCTTGTGTGCCTTTCCTGGTGATGGTACAAAATATTCACAGAAATAAGATCCAGAGAAGAGGCATACTTCTTACAAGAACAATTATAGTTATGTAAAAACCTCATAACTACTGACATCTGGGAGCAGCAGATATTAATTGAAGCTTCTAGTTGCTCAACTGAAGAGAAATGAACAGAAATTGAAATCAATACTGTCTTTGGAACAGAACGTGCAATGCTACTATAGTGCAATGCATCCATTGACGGATATGCCCGCTGTTGCGTCCCTTTTTTAGGTCTCACCTAGTGAACGCACTGCATGCGCTGCTTCACCTTGGCGAGCCTCTATTTTCGTCGCTTTGGTAGCGAAGGGAGACAAACCATGTGCGTGCACGGACAGGCGCTCCCATTGTGCGCTTTGCGATACCCCTGCTCCTTGTTGTTTCTCCTGCTGAATCATGGAAAGAGTCTTGCTTAAATGGGGAAATATTTTAACTGGTTACCCGTTAGGTGTAGTGGAACACGCTTCCTTATATATATAGTACCTGTCTCCGCTGAAATATGACTGTCCTCTGCCGGCATGTGACGAGAGCGACATTCGGTTAGAGCTTCTTGGGTTTTCTGCTGAAGTAATAACATCAAGCGTGCTCGTACTTGCGCTTTTGCTTTTTCGTTAAATATGAACCTTCAAGTTCTGTGTGCTTAACTCAGAGACCTAGCTGAGTCCGCTTTCTGACATTGGGGGGGAGGAAGTGTAGGTGGGGGCGGCGGGCAGCGCTCATCGCTATTTATGACGGTGTTTGCTGCCCCCTAACAGTCTCAAGAGAGAGCATTCAAATCCTAGCCTTACTGAGAACCCACTGTGTTTTCTCGGCACGCAGTGCTTAATTTGTGCCAGTGATTGCCGGTCGGGTGCACCGGCACGTATTTTCCCCGCGTCAGATATTTACCGAGCGGAAGAGCTGGAAAACTCACAGATCGGACAGATAAATAGAAAGATGCCGAAAACAGCCTTGATATTCAGGTCTTCTGAGTAGAGCTATGGGCGCTGACACTTTCTTTTATAAATTAAGCAGTCAACCAGAGTAGGGGTAACCCGAATTTACCTGCTTTCAGATAACTTAGCTGGCAATGCAACATGTGTTTTTTAATCGCAGCCTTACAATGGTTCTGTTGTTGAGGGACAATGTTTATATATATTTTGAACTTGCGTTATTCATCAGTTTTGAAGTACAGTGGGAAATGCTCTGAGTCTTCAGAAACACAATGAAAAGGAAGTGCTTTTGATAATTCACACCTTACACTGCTGCAGGTGTGCATCCGCGTGCGCAGCTCCACAATGTGCACCATTTAAATGCAATATGAACATATGTGGAATGCCTGTGGTCTGAGGCAGAGGGCGGGCTTTGTATTCACCGCTTGATGGGTTTGGCACTGATAGAATAGATGTGCTGAATGTGCACATACCTAAGTGTGCAGCAGCTCCTCTACACTGTTTTCAATTAGTAAGTAAGAAACTTGGGTCCCCCTGCTCATAGAGGAGCGTGAGGCTCCAGCGTAATGAACCAGACTATATCATCAGGGTTGGACTGGGCCAGAAACACTTCTGGCCTCTTCCTCTGGCCCGAGCTGCTGTAGGGGTGGAAGGATCCTCTGTCTGTGAGGTGACCTTTACCCTCTGACAGATAGAGATAGAGGATAGAGGGCTCTGAGCAGGGGTCTGTGCAGTTACGGGTCAACATTGACCATAGATCGCTCAAGGGGATAAATTTCATTACATCTACATCACTATGAACACATAATAAAAGGACAGCTACTGAGGCCGCCGTCTATTTTGAAAAAACCCAGAAGAATATAAAGTGGCAAGCGCTACTTTGATCAAGGATTCCTTTACCATAGGGACACAGATGGGAGTATTGCAAGGTTTGCCCAATCTGAGAAGAGGGATCATTCATGCAATAAAACGGACAATTGATGAGCCCTGAAGAAGTCCTTAAATTGGACGAAACACATTGGCTAACTGCGAAGAAAAGAGAATTAAAGGAATGTGTAACAATTTCACTTGTTGGAACTGTTTTTTTGCCTTTTATGTGTGCTGATCAAATAATTTTTGTAAAAGTTCGATGTGCAAGTCTTTTCACATATTAGGAAACTATGGGGTCTTGTTTCCTTTGATCGCTGCACCATATGCTAATAATTTCTCGAAACACAAATAAGTGCGGTTTTAAATCCTAGACCTCTTTTGTAAATCATTCAGACTTGACCAGAAAATAGGCCCGGCACCAAATAAAAAGTGCCCCCAAAGCAAACCAGATAGGGTAAACAAGCATTTGCAATGCAATAGGTCTCGCATTAACGCAGGTTTGAGCTATTGGTATTGTACATGGCATTGCCTTTTATTTATGCTTTGGTTTTTAAAACATTGTCATTTACAATGCCAATAGGTTAAACTCGCATAAATGCGAGACCTATTGTATTGCAAATGTTTGTTCTACTTTCTAATGGTTTCACAGTTGGTGATTCCCTTTCCTGTCCCTTAACTTCATCTACTACGATATCCTATCCGGCCTTCGTCTGAAATGTATACCTCCTGGAGATATGTTTTCCACCACTACACGCCATCTCTGTAAATGCAGTATGGACAGTCTGGCAGTGGTGTAGCTAGCCGATCTGCCGTCCATGGCGGTCTCTGACTTTGCCATCTGGTAGCCGCATGCTAGGGAGTGTGAGGGCGATTCCTGCGACAGCAGCCCCGCTTTGCTGCAGGTAAGAGTGTGGGGGGAGGGGGGCACCGCCCGCAAAACTTGTGCCGTTCCTTTACTACAACTCTTAGTTTGGGCTTTTTTCTGAAACTCACTTATATAATTTGATGGTAAATCTTTAATTGCCTCTTGTTTCTGCAATTTCTGGAAGTCACCTGCTGTGAAGTACGTTATGTATTGGGCTTGTAACATCTGCATTCTGATTATTATATTGCAGTTTTTCTGGGTATATAGTATTACCTCAATTGCCTGTTCAGCATTCCAACACCCTGAAAGATCTGTTCTACTCTATATGAAACCATGAAAATTAATTTAAAAATGCGCTTATCAAAAACGCTTGATTCCTGACACCTTGTCCCAACCAGTATCATTTACCATCTGCCATTGGAGGAGACCAATTGGGTAGGAATGAGGAACAATGGCATTCTGAGATGGAAGATTGCCATTGAAAGCGCAGAGATACCCCTTTGGGGGTGATACCAGCGCTCTACAAATTCTTCATTCATTCATCATTCATTCATTCAAGATCGTTGAATGTTCTAGGATTTTCTAATTGGAGACTCAGAGTCAGTCACCATCCTTCGCCTGACCACAGGCTTTAAAACCCGTCCTTTAACTCCCCAAATCGTAGTCATTTAACCTGCATTAGCAGAGGCAAAATTTGTGAGTCTAAATAATATTTTAGGCGCGACACACCAATATTGGTGGGAGCTCACATCTTTTTGCATTACACCTGGGCCTACTCTAGGTGTCTGCTCCCTGCCCGCTACATGTTTCTTTACCCCTCCGACTTGACCCCATTCTAGTGTCTCTTCAAAATATTTGTAGTTTTTACTGAATTTTTCTGAGTGTTAGTACTGATTGGCTGCAGATTTTCCTTGATAAAAAAAGAGCTCAATGATTTTAATTGAATTATTAACCTGTGAGTATGTGGAATTTGTGCATGTCATTGCCTAGATTGTGGAAGTACAAGGCATGTGTCTGGTGCCTGTTTGCCGGGGATTGTGGGCCACTCAAACAGGTATCCACAGTTTACCTTGATTATACGAGATAAGTTATTCATTGGTTAACATTTATTTGTAGAAAAAATTGCAACAGGGCACATGGCAATAATGGATTTTCACATTAATATTTAAATAAACTATCATAAATGTTGTTTTTCTTAGTCTTTAGTACTTGATTTTGAAAATGCATTGAAGAATAGTAGTGGCAAAATAACCTATGCCACATAACAGATTTGCTTTAAAAACATATCAATCTTTACTCACGACAATCTGCTTCGTCGGTCTTGTCTTTGCAGTCGTCATCACCATCGCACTTCCAGTTCAGATGGATGCACTCGCCGTTCCCACACTTGAACTCCTGGGCGGAACACGCGTGAACGGCCTGGGGTTTGAGCTTGTGCCCGCACTGCTCTATGGATTCATCTGATTGGTCCTCACAGTCGGGCTGGTTGTCACAGAGCCAGTGCGGTGGGATGCAGACATTGCTGTCACACTGGAAGTCATTGGGGCTGCAGGTACGCGGGGCGCATTTCCTTTCATCGCTGCGGTCACCACAGTCGTCATCCCCGTCGCATACAAAGATCATGGCGATACAGGTCTTGTTGCTGCACTGGAACTCATTGGCATTACATCCTACAGAGTGAGACACAAATAAGAACAAAAGCATGAAACCTTCACCCATGATCCACTCTTGTTCCAATGTGATCTGCTAAGTGTTTTTGTTATAGCTGCACCAGCAAAATAGCTTTTGTGTTAAAGAAAGTGTAAAACTTTTTTCACATTCTTTCCGATATCTGGCACATGCAATGAGTTCTCTTATTTACTTTCTTCAGTACAGCTGCTTGTACAGTGCCTAATACTGGGGTCGACTTTCTTAAAGAGTTCACAAAATTGTCTAATAAGACACGTAAAGACAAAGGAAAGCTGTTCTCACGACCAAAAGATTTAGGGCCTGATGTGCGAAAATATAGCGACTCGCAAATCGGTAGCAAAGTTGTTTGCGAATGAAAAAAAGGCCTTTTGCGAAGTAAGAAAGTCACACGCATACCAAAAATAGAGATATGACAGGTTTGTCAGTCAAGATTTCTTGCGACTGCAAATAGGAAGTGTGAGAAGTTGGCCTGATATATGATGTTCACTAGTTCTAGTGACCACCTTGTATCAGTCCAAACAACCCTTATGGTGATTGGTTGTAAGTCAACCTTATAGACCAGCTATCCTAGTAGCGTGGACAAAAGCAGTCTTTAGGCTAAACTCTGAATGGCATGTGAAGCCAGCTGTTTTACCACATATAACCCCTTGAATACCAAGTGAAAGGACACCACACAGGTTGTTATGAAAATAAACAGATATGTATTCACTAACATACACCTCTGAACTCTTTATGAGGTCAGAGGGCTAAGCACATGACAATACTCAAAAGGAAATACGAGTTCGCACAATATTTACAAGTGCGCCTTAGGGGCACGACAAACCATATACTCAAAACAATGGAATGCGAGGAAAGAAAGTACTGTAAGGAGATCCAGAGGCTGGAGGATCGCTGGGACTACGCTACGAGCTAGGTCAGTAAGGAGCAGGAGGCCCACGGGACTCGCGTGCAGAGTGGAAACTCTCACGCGGGATGCGTACCAACGTCTATGGGTCTTACAGTTTGGAAGGTACGGATTCCGGACGAACCCGGCTGGATGGAGGGAAAACAACAGTGGACCTGAACACTAGGATAGTGTACACAGACTTCAGCACCTAGAAGCTTTAGTTACCTAACCCACAGGCTGCGGGTGCATAGGGCTGAAGTTGCGTCGGATTTGCTGCGATGATCCCGGTGATGCCTGAAACAAGGAGTTGCTGGCAGGCAGCCAGATGGAGGAGTCCGGTGGTTCCAAGGGTGGAACTTAGAAGAAGGAGTCCTGAAAGGGAAGGGGACAGAGTCTCGGTCACTAGCCAGTGACGGTGCTGGAACCAGGAGGGAACCAGATGCTGTCGCCGCAGTCAGGTGAAGGAAGGGTCGCTTCTCTCTGCAGCTGCGCGGACCAGGAGCTGTTCTTCACGACGAGGCTGGAGGCACGAGCTGTCCCACGTAGTCTGCTGCTGATGGCGGTGTCGGATCGTCGATCTGGACAGTAGGCCTCGGCAAATGCAAGCCACGCGGTGGAGCAAAGATGGCGTCTGGTGCGGACCAGGAGGGTCCGGGGTGCTCCTCCTTTACAAGGGAGCTAGGGCCAGTCTGGGGGACCAGACTAGCAGTGATGGATTCTTCGGGTCTTCGTCTCAGAGGTCACAGGCCAGCCGGCGAGTGACCAGACAACAGGAAGAGCAGCAACCAGGCAAAAGGGCCCCACGCAGATCTCGTGGATGCTGGGGGGCTGGTCTTTGGTGTAGGAGCTGCGTCGGTAGGGGGCTTCTCAAACCCCAGTGCACTCACTCGAGGATCCCTCGGCGGTCGTGCTGGAAGCGCTGTGCAGGTTTTCTCAAGATGGACGTCTCCACGTTGCTCGTCGCACCCACGGGTCCCAGCTGTGCTGTGGATGTGGGTAGAGGTCAGAGAGGTCTGGAGGTCCAGGTCTTGTCGAGCTGGGTCATCGGATTCCGGGATGGAAGGACTTTGCAGCAAACCGCACAGGAGCTTGATGGTGCCTGTGAAGCAGGATGCTCACTCCCTGACCATAGGGGAGATTCTTCAGTCTTCTGGAGTCAGGAGGTCGAAGGTCAAGAGTTTCTTCGTGGAAGTCGTCAAGATTAATCTGCTTTGGAATGGGACCAGCTCCTACCTTTATTCAGCTAAAGGGGGCTGCACTATGACTAGGTCCCTCCTCTGGGTGGGACCGGGAAGGGGGGTGGTTACACCCCCTTTCCTTTGTCCGGTCTGTCGCCAGCTCTGGGGCTGGAGTGCCCCAGGAACTGGTTCTGACCGGTGTATGCACAGGGCACCTTGTGTGCCCCAGGCATGTCTCATTCCTTTGAGCCCTGTCCTACCTAATACACAAAATCCTGTCTGGGGTGGTGCTAGCACCTCCCAAGGCAGGAAACCCTTTGTACAAACCTCCCTCGCTGGAAGGACTCCCAGCAGCAGGAGGTGAGACTTGTGTCTGTGGTGGCAGCATCCATTTTGTGATGCTGAGGCTCGAGTTAACTTTAACCGGGGTTCACAGTTACATACATGTCGTGTCCCTCTAGAAGGGTGGAATGCTAACACCGTCACCAGAATTGGCGAGGGGATAGTATTCCAATTCGTATGACACCTTACTCGACATGTTTTGATAATGCTATGCCAAAGTTAGCATTTGACCGCGAGGTTCATAATGCACTTAAGAGTATATGGTATAGCGTTATCATGGAACAGCTATTAGGACTTGGTTCCGCAAGCTGCAAACGGGCTCAGCTCATGCCAGAGCACCATCTCACATAATTCCAAGCACTCTGCCTTCAGGATTGTTAAGGCCTGCCATAGGAGTGACTGATAGGAATATATGTGTCCATTTTAGGGTTTAGATATAGAGATACTATATCTAAAGCAAAGGGTGATTACACCACCTTGCCCCAGCTGTCGCGCAGCCAGTTGTGTCAGATTTGGATGGCCAGTCAGGGGTGGCATAATACATGCTGCAGCCCCTGGTAGGCCCTGGGTACACCTAGGCCCTGGATACCTAAGGTATGCTGTACAGGGACTGATAAGGTGACTCACTATGTTATGTTATGTTATGTTATAGGTGCTTGTATAGCGCACGGCTGCCCCAGCCAAGGGGCGTCCCGGCGCTAGCTGCCATTGTCCAAAGGAGACTGCTGAAGATGTAAACTGAAGTGAACACAACATAACTAACTAAAAAGGTGAGTTTTAATGGCTTTTCTGAAGGATAAAAGATCCTTCATCTCACAAATCTGGGCTGGGAGTCCATTCCAGAGCTTGGTAGCTAGGTATCTAAAATGAGCGACCGCCCATTCGGCTTAATTTGATGCGGGGGATGGTAACCAGATTCTGGCGCTCTGACCGAAGAGTGTGTCGGGGAACGTAGGGTGAGAGGAGTGGACATAGCATGGGGGGGAGGCGAGTTTCAAAATTTTAAAAGCAAGGCATAAGGTTTTAAAATGGATCCTCTTTTCAACTGGGAGCCAATGTAGGCCCTTGAGAGTAGAGGATACCGATTTGTGCCGGGGTAGACCCGTCAGAGCTCTCGCTGCAGCGTTTTGAACTCGCTGTAGTCTGACTTTCTCGGCCACGTTAGTTCCCACCAACAAGGAGCTAGCGTAGTCCAGCTGCGAGAGAATTGCTGATTGTACCACCACTTGGCGGGTCTGATGGTCAAAATATTTTAAAATAGGCCCAAGGTTTCGTAAAATTCCAAAACATGTGGCAGCCACTTTTTTAGTGTGAAGGGTAAAGTTCAAGGCAGAGTCCACCCATACTCCTAGGTTTTTTACCACATTTTTGGGTACAGGTGGTTGATCCATAGTTTCAGGCCACTAGTTGTTTCCCCAGGCCGTTGTGTCTTCACCTAGCAGCAGGACCTCCGTCTTGCCGGCATTAAGTTGGAGGTAGTTTGATGACATCCAGCTGGTGATGTCTGCGAGGGTTTGTTTGAAATTCTGTGCACTCAGGCCGTTCTCGTCTTTTAGTGCTACCACCAGCTGGGTGTCGTCGGCATAGGACACCAGTGAGAGCCCGCGCTTCCTGGCTACCTCTGCCATAAACATTGAACAGGATGGGGCTGAGAGCAGACCCCTGGGGTACTCCCTGTTCAACGGGACATTCCTTAGAGAGGTAAGGTTGGATGGAGACCCTAAAGGATCTGTCTGACAGGAAAGCCTTAAACCAGCTAAGAGCCTGGCCGAGAACCCCTACTTCCTCAAGTCTGGACAGCAGCACCTTGTGGGAAACCGTGTCAAAGGCAGCACTGAGGTCTAAAAGAATCAGTGCTGCCGTTCCTCCTGAGTCTAGTATGGTCCGGAGATGTTCAATGACGCTCAGGAGGGCAGTTTCGGTGCTGTGCCCGGCCCGGAAGCCATGTTGAGACCTGTCTAGAATGGAATTAGACACCAGAAAGTTGGTCAAGGTGGAATTAACATGGGCTTCCGCCACTTTGGCTGGCCAAGGAAGCAGAGAAATTGGTCTGAAATTCTCAGGGAGGTTAGGGTCGAGTGAGGGTTTTTTTATGATGGGAGAGACCTATGCTTGCTTCCAGGTGGCGGGAATGTTGGCCGTAAGGAAGGAGGAGTTAGTAATGTCTCTGAGTGGGCCTAGTATTATTGCACCAGCTTCTCTAAAAAATTCAGGTTTCAGGGGATCTGCGGGGGAGCCAGATTTAATTTTGCCGCATAGTGTCAGATAATTTTCATGACTAATTGCCGGAATGATGGAGAGTTTGGGTCTGTGAGAGTCAGTTATGGAAATGGGTTGGGACGTAGTCGGAAAGGAGTTGTAGATTTTCTTAATTTTATCCATGAAAAAGGTGGCCAAGTTATCACAGAGAACAGGAGAGGTGTTAAGGTTATTTACAGTTTTTTTAGCACTAAGCTCTTTCAGGATTCTAAAAATAGTTTTAGAAGCATTCTGGCTATTATGAATTTCAGTGGCGTAATATGCAGCTTTGGTTCTACATATATTGCGGTGGTAGCTTTTTTGTAGCTGGACGTATAGGCTCTTGGACGTGGGATCATAGTCCCTTCTCCATCTACGCTCTGCTATTTTGAACTCTTTTCTTAGTAAAGTAAGCTCATTGTTGAACCAAGGGCTGGATTCATGGGTTCGTGGTTTTATCCATTTCGCTGGAATCAGCGAATCTAAAGCTTTGTTGATCCGGTCGCAAAGACTGTCATACTCTAAATTGGGATCTTCATTAGACATAGGGGAATCTGCTGTGAGAAGAGCGTGGAATTCCTCAAGACGAAGTTTTTTCCATGGTCTTTTCTTAACCTGGTGCGAGTCGCTCCCAGAGGGTAGATCCATAGTCACTAGGTAGTGATCTGTCCAAGTCATGGGGATGGGTGGTTTAACCTTCATGTTGGTCAGGTTGGAAAAGATCGGTATCCAATTAGATATGTACCTAAGGTACATGGAATCCATTTTATAGAGAGAGCAGGGGGCCTGGGGTCCTGAATAGTAGGGCCCCAGGTCAACTAAGTCGAAAAACCAGCAAAACACCAGGCAAAAAGTTGGGGGCAACCATAGTCAGATATCCACCTTCCTACAGGAAGTCGCAATTTAGCAATTCCTAATAGCGATTCACAAATAGGATGTTAGAGACTGTCATAAATAGCGACTAGTCACTAAATTACGTGTTTGAGCGTGCAATTTACCACCAACTCAAACCAGGTAGTAACAGGGTGCAAAGTATAAAAGCAAGGAGGGCAAGGCTTTACACAATGGCTGCCCTGCACGTGATAGCAAGTACAGGGCTGCCTCCTTCTCTAGCTCTTGGCTGGCCATGCCTTGTGATGCAAGAATTGTTTTTTCTTTGCATTGCTGTTCTCCAGCCTCCTTTTGCCTGCTTACCTGGATTCTGGGATCCAGCACTTCCTGTTTGTGGGGTCATCTCCCTGAATCAGGAAGCAGAGTCGCATATTTGTGACGCATTCGCTAATTGCGACCGCATTCACAATATTGGTATTGCTAAATGCGATTTCCCAATTAAGGAAGCAACTCATTTGCGAGTTGCAAATTTCATGCCGCCACAGTACTCACATGCCGAATTGCGATTACCAAATAGCAATTTGCATAATATCGTTAATTGGTAATCGCAATCCGGAAGATTTGTACATCTGGGCCTTGATCAGGTGATGAAGCTGGAGCTGAATTCTGGGCATCCTAGTACTAAGACATAATGGGTATATATACATGCTTTGGAGTGGCCATCCATGCTTTTTGGGCGAATTTGAATATTCAGAACACATTCTGAATACTTTCAGAATCCCATGCAAGCTGCATGTGAGCATACCTCCAGATGAGATTCTGAAAATGTTGGATCCGTGCGACTCCCTTTTGCTGAAAGCATAGTAGGTAAAGTCATCTTTTTGCAGGTGTGATGTCAGTGGAGAAGAAATCCTTGTTTAAGCATTAAACGGCATGGCAGACAACTTGAATTGTATTGTTGATACAGATTTTAAAATGTCAGTACCTTACTCAATTTGTAATCAGTATCTTATTGTAAAAAACTATGTGGCCATGCTGCACTGTCCAACTGCTTGGTAAACTCAGGAACTTGCAAAACTCTTGCTAGTCCTAGTTGACAGATAGGCAATGTAACTGTGCCAAACTGTGATACATCATCGATGTTTCAGAGGTTAATCTAATGGCATACTCCCGGAAAGTGCTATGGTATGCTTCCTGGGCTGAAAAATTAAAGATTGATGAACAACTCTAATTCTGAAACAGAGTAGCGACTAGTGACTTTAACCAATGTTTAAGATTTCAACCACAAACTTTCACCAACTGTGGAGTACAAAGCAAGACGACCAACTAAAGAAATGTTGGTAAAATTATCTTTCACACATGTTTGCAGTCAGTGAGCAAAAGTGTGGGGTGCAAGTTTCCCAAGTCCATGCGTGACTAGTTAGGCCATTTCAAACTTTATTTTAGAATTCTGGGACTTGTAATCCTATTTGACCCAGTATAAAACTCGAACTATAAGTCCTCAAAATCTAAGAAAAAAAACCATAACTGGACTAACTAATCACACAGGGACCTGGGACCTTGGCAGCTATGTGGGGAGAGCATACACTCTGCAAACAATTGTCTCTAGAATCAAAAAAAGGTGGGAAAGGACCATTAACTTGTGGAGTGTTGCGGGATAGTTCTACCTGAAAGAAAGCTCAGTTTTTGGAAAAAAACATGCAATACCATGGTGAAATCGCCACTCTGGTTGCCTCTTTCTGCTTTCCCCCTTCTTAGCACTTTTTTAAGTGCTGCTCTTTCCCCAACTCTTTTGTTTCCAGAAAAGAGTGACTCTTCTTTGATGTGGAAGTGGCAGAGTGTGACCCGGCTATTGTACCTTTTACAGGGGTGTTCACACCCCTGAGACCCTGTTCTTTTTTGCTTTGTAAATGAGGGTTTGCCCGATCTCTTTGACTATCTATATCTCGAGTGCAGTGCAGGCGGTTAAATGTCTGGTGCTGCAGGGTATGCGACAGGAAGGCCGCATACCGACAAAGCAATGGGAGCACTAAACATAGCGGAAGGAGCTTAGGAGGGCAAGCACTGGTGTATGTCCTCCCACCATAATTTGTGTATTTTTGGTAAGAACTTTTTGTTCGGCACTGTTTATGTCCACTCAATGTGGGTTTCTACTGCCTGCAATGAGTGGAGTAAGAACTACATTTGGTACTCAATTCACAAAGAGGCTTACGGCCACGAATGGCTCCATCTACGCATTAGAGCTCTCCACAAAAGAATACCTGTCAGGTATAAATGGTTTTATGTTATGTTATGTTATGTTAAGGAGAGTTTTGTATAGCGCTCAGCTACTCCGTGGAGTGTCCCGGCGCTTAAAACCCTCAGCGGTACAGATGGGAGGGGAACAGAACGGAGCACCTACTAAACAAAGAGCCAAGATTTAAGGTCCTTCCTAAATGCTAAAAGATTGCCATTTGTCCTGAGAGACAGAGGCAGAGCGTTCCACAACTGTGGTGCCAGACGCTTGAAGGAGCGGCCGCCACACCAGGCACGCTGAATCGCTGGTACAACTGCCAAGGCCAAAGTGTATGACCTGAGTGACCTAGATGGCTGGTAGAACATCATCCGTTTCCGGATGTACAAAGCACATGTGTCATGAAGTGCCTTAAAGGCCAAAGTAAGCGCTTTAAAAACAATGCGCTTTCTAATTGGAAGCCAGTGGAGGGTATTGAGAAGATCGCTGGCACTGGCTCTCCGATTAAGGCCGAAGATGGCACGCGCGGCAGAGTTTTGGACAATTTGCAGGCGCGTTAGGAGAAATTCCGGGAGGCCAAGATACAGCACATTGGCGTAGTCCAGGCGAGAGCCTATCAGTGCCTGCACAGTAACTCTTCTATGGTCCAGCGAGAGTAGGGGCAGGAATTTCCTGATCATCTTTAGGAGACCAAAACATTTGCCCACTAGGCCCAGAAGCTGAGGTTTCAGAGAGAGGCCATTGTCAACCTGCACTCCAAGATTTTTGGCGACCACCGAGTCGCTGGAGGGGGGAAACATGGCCGCCGACTTCCACCTCGGGTCCAGAGGACACCCGGAGCACAGCACCTCAGATTTACCGGAGTTGCACTTGAGGCTGTTTCGCTGAAACCAGTCGAATACAGCCTCCAGACAGCCTTTGATGATCTCACCATCAAAGTCGGAGCCCCTGTCACACGAGAAAATGAGCTGGGTGTCGTCAGCATACGACACAATCTGAGCTCCATGGGCCTCCGCCAGTGCCGCCAAAGGGGCCATATAGATGTAAAAAGCATTGGGCTCAAAACTGAGCCCTGGGGAACTCCCACCTCCAGTGGCGGCACCGTAGCAGAGAACGGGGGGGCCCAGACCATTTGTTGGCGGTCAGCTAGAAAAGACTCAAACCAACTATACACCGCCCCCCTCAGACCAATCTCCCGGAGTCTTAAAAGGAGACGGCCATGGGGGACGGTGTCAAAGGCTGCCGAGAGATCCAACACCACCAGCATTGCTTTGCCCCCGGAGTCCAAGGTTTCCTTGATGGCCTCTGTGACTTCTAGCAGAGCTGTCTCCGTGCTCATGTGAGATCGGAAACCCGACTACGAATGGTGCAGAATATTATGCGTCTCCAGAAAGTTTGCAAGGGTTAGATGGACATGTTTCTCTACAATTTTCGCAAATGCTGGCAGAAGGGAGATGGGTCTATAATTTGCATGGGCCGTGGGGTCCAGAGTGGGTTTTTTCAGGAGTGGCAGAATGAGAGCCTGCTTCCAGGGCTGTGGCACCACCCCTGTGCTAAGGGAGAGATTGAGCACCGGATTGACTAGGGGGTTGATCACATGAGCAACTTTTGCAAGAAATTTGGCGGGGCAGGGGTCAAGAGGGGAGTCTGATTTTAACTTCATAAGAAGGTCCAAGGAGGCCTGAGGAGTGAGGGGCGGGAAGTTCAAAAGGGAGGGCCCCACAGCGTCTGAAGATAGTATAGGTCGAGACGCTTCCTGGGCTGTGACTCGACCAACAGCAGAAAAAGAAGCCTGGATGGATTTAATTTTACTGGCGAAGAAGTTAGCTAACTCAGTGACCCAAAGCTCAGAATGCGATCTTCTGGGGGTACACCAGGAGGGAGAAGTGAATTCCTTCACTATCAGAAATATTTCTTTACAAGAGTTAGTAGCTGCCTCAATTCTTCTTGCGAAGTAAGACTTTTTTTCTACGGTGATGTCATGATGGTAATCTTTGATGGATTCTCTATATGCTACCTTAGATATGGAATCATAATGCCGGCGCCATGCTCTTTCTGCTTTTTTACACTGCCGCTGCTTCTCTGCCAGAGCTGAAGAAAACCAAGGAGCAGATGCTCGGGGAGAATTTATACGGTCGGCTTGGGGTGGGGCCAGTTCATCAAATTGCTGAAGAAGCCAAGTCTGCAGGTGCTCCAGAATAGTCTCTAGAGCACCTGTCCGCTGGCACGGGTAGGAAAGTAAGGCCTGCGCCAGCATGTCTGGAGAGACACGATGGAAGGCTCTGACATTCTGCACTTTGCGGGCATGCCCACTAGAAGAGACTTTTTCAGAGTAAGTGATCTGAAAGACCACTAAATAGTGGTCCGGCCACAGAACTGGCACGGGAGTGGAAGTGTCAATCGGGACGGTTGAGAACACTTGGTCCAGTGTATGACCCTTGTTATGTGTAGGGGCCGAGAGATATGGGATGAGTCCCAATGAAGCAGTGGTGTCGCTGATCTTGATGCTGTCTGCTATGTCCTCAATATCCACATGGATATTGAAGTCTCCTAGAAGCAGGCAATGCTGTGATCTTATGCATAGTGCAGAAATTACGGAATGGAGCTCCTCATGGAAAGAGCCTATAGGGCCTGGAGGCCTATAGACCAGGAGCCCCGAACACGATTGGTAAGGAGACAGATACTGTTAAAGTCTCCAGCACAAGCGTGCTATTACACAATAGTAAAGCTCATACAATGGTGGTAAGTGGGAGGAACAGTGTATGGTTTTTCACATAAGTTTATGGATGTCCATAATCTTGTGAGGTTGTTGTTATAATATACACAAACTCCTGTCCACTCCCAGGGTGGGTAGGTGAATGGATCACCACCCAGACTTGAAGGAGCCGCAGAAGAGGATTTCTCAATGTTTTTCTCAATAAGTAAAAAGAAAAACAGGTGTGCATATGCACACCAGGCTGCTGTAGAACAATGCATCATTGACCACTGTGCACAAATGCACATTAAGGAAATACCAACTGTTGGAAGTGGAGGTCCCTGTCGCTTAGCGCCGCCACCACATGCTGGAGGCGTGCGTCCCTGACCCCTCCCTTCAACGTTAGACTAAGTAAGGACACCATCTGAGATAGCCCTGCTCACCCCTTTAGTAGCTTGGCACAAGCAACCAGGCTTATCTCCAAGGCACGAGTGTTCAGTATGTGCAACCCCACTCAAAGTAACCCTGTGATGTCATCACAAATAGACTCCGCACGAGTATAGATAAAATGAGTATAATCTTTATATAAGCAATTATACGATATGACCACACAATACAAAATCAACATATAAGAATGGGTAGTATTCTTTCCGATGGGTTGGTAGGTTCTAACCCCAACCACTGCTTCTAACCAACAGTTAAGCTCACTTCTAACAGTTTCCCAAAAGGAAACAATACTGCAATGCGTAACGATATTCTCTTATACTGTGCAACAGAGAAACAATGCCATACGTAACTCCACAGTCATGTACTTTGCAATTGAAGGAATAATGCAATGCGTTTCACCACCAGCCTGCCCTGTACCAGGAAGAAACAAAACATAGTGTCACGCTACAATCCTGTACAGTGCAACGAAGAAATAATACACTGCGCCACGTTATACTCAGATACTGTGCACTGAAGAAATAATGCAATGCGCCACGTTTCAATCAGGTAATATGCAAGGGAGAATTAACGCAGTGCATAATGCATCAAGCATAAAGTTCGTCAGGCACAAAGTAGGTCAGGCGTCATACGACAGTGCGATAGTTCGTTCGTCGATAGTTTTACGTGCTCCGTTAACAGTGCCCACGTTATGGATCAAATGAGGACACAAAAAGTACTGCTTCCCACTCTGGCCCCAGTACTGCCCCGTCTTGGATAAGCACGGGCCAGGATCCGAGCCGAAGCAACGGCTCGCACAGCTGACTGAAGCGGGAGGCCGAGAGAGTGTCCCTCGGGCCGGCACCCCACCCCAGGTGTTGATCCACGTTACCTGGGGGGGGGGGGGGGGTTGCACAATCCCACTCTCCTCTCTGACTTCAGCGACTTAGGCCTTGAACCAAAATTCTGTCACAGGCTGTGGCAGACTTGGCCCGGCAGCTCCGTTCTTCAATGGCTGCCGGTCCGGGACGCTGCTGATCAACTCCTAGGGCCCCAGGGACTTGGCCCAAACTCCGGAGGTTTCAGTCCACACCAAGACCCGCCCTCAGCACTGTCGAGACTTTACTTCACTTCGGTACACACCCTAACCAGGCACTCCTCACCAGCACCTCAGGTTGCACTTTGACAAACACACCGCGCATCCAAGACTCGCCTCTTCTCTGGTGCTCATGACGATCTGGCACTCTTTACCAATGCTCCGCTTGCACCTCAACATGCCCCCTGCGCGTTCGAGCCTCTTCTCTTCTCCCAGTGCACACGATGTCCATGTGCTCTTCACCAATGCCCTGGCTGCACCATGACACGCACTCTTGCCCGTCCGAGCCTCGCCTTGTCTCCCCGTGCACATCACGACCAGACTCTGCACACCAATGCCTTGGCCTGCACCCCGAAACGCACTCTGTGCATCGGAGACTTAACTTACTCCTGCGTGCCTACGATCACAAGGCACAACTTCTGAAGGTCTAAAGCGGCAAACAGCACGCGCACACCGCATTGCTGGGACTTCTCCGGAAATGTTTATGATCCTGTATTTCCAAACAGGGAGCCAACTCACCTCGGGCTCTTGGGGTTAAAAGACACAGCACTAAGCACAGTCTTCTTCAAGCAAGGGTCCCAAGCACAGTCCCAACAGACTCTTTCTTAGTTAGAACAGCAAACTGCAGACCAGCCCCAGATCAAGAAGCAGGGACTGGTCTATCCACAGCAGTCTCTTCAGTCGTTCCTTCTTTAGCAGAGGTTCCTCTTGACCACAGAATGGGTCCAAGACTTTTCAGTCTCAATCCATATCTGTTTCATTCCCCCGTTCAGGGGTTCCAGCTCTCATAGTTGTACCCCTTAATGTCTGTGAAGTTTGTATGTACTAAGGGGTCCCTGACCACTCCCTAAATCAGTTCCGGGTGTCTCCCTCTCAGGGTCACCTTTCTCCCTTTGATACAGGGGGTCTGGATCCTTCATCACTCAGCAGGCGATGGGTCAATTGGTTTCTCGCACCAGTCCAGGCCTTTTCACCGCCCGGGCTTCTCCTCCCCCTACTCTCCAGATACAGGGCAGCCTAGTGCCATCTCAACACCTCCCTGGGTCAAGACCTCTCCCAGCTCCTCTCACCTTTCAGTTCCAGACATACAATCCACATTTCAGATTCACGCAGAAATGCTCAGAGCACAGTACTCAGCCACTTTCTAAAAGAGTGGTTTATAAACACACAGTGACAAAACCACCTTCACAGAAAGATGCATTATGACACTGTGAGTCCATACATACTAAACATCACCTCTCCATTATAAACTGACAGGAAACCAGGCTAACAAACACAACACCAGCCTCCCCCTTCTGTCTTATGGGCAGAATGGTGTTTCAGCATTGAATTTTTTTTTTTTAGAGTTTTTCACTGTCAGAACACAACACACAGCTCAGTTTATGTTCTGCCCTTTACGTAAACTGCACCCTGCCCAGGGGTTACCTGGTAACCACCTCAGGGGTGTCCCATGTGTATGTAAAAGGGAAAGTCAGGCCTGACAACTGACAAGTGGTTACACTTGTCAGGACTAAGCATTCTGCGTGCAGGCCCTACACTGAAGGCCTGAGTTCCCTTCTCCGCGCACCTTTTCATTACAAGCCCTAGCACACACAGTGCATATCATTAGGGAATTTTACTAGTAAGGCAAACATACCAATCATGGCCAACCAATCACCATTACATTTTACATAGGGAACTCTTGTACTTTGACACTGATCAGCAGTGGCAAAGTACCCAAAGCATCTAAAAGCAAAGGTGGTAGAAAAGTCAGGGGTAATCACGCCAAGATATGCCAGGTCTAACACCAACCTTTACAAAATAGCATGGATTCAGTTAGTAATAAGCCTGGAAAATTCAGTGTTTTGTGAATAAGGGAAAATTATAACTCTGCTCCGTTGAGGAATACTAATTCTACAAATTAAAATTTACGATTGCTAGTGTGAATCTGGTGTCTTTAATACATTTAGACTTACTGCAATGTCTGTATTTAGTTAAAGGGGAAGTCTCACTGAGGAAGACAGAGGCCACAATGGATTATCCTCCTCTGCCCATTCCCAGCCTTTGAAGTGTGATGAAAACCTGACATAAAGCTGGTAAATACTGAATTTTCACTGTTACATGAACAAGCTTCCCAGGGTGGAGCGAGAAGGGAGCTGCGGGTCAGTCCCTCAGGGGATCATTACAAAGGCATGTTAGATAATGTGAAGAAGTACTCCAGTAGTAATCCTTGTGTACCTTTACAAACCTTTGTTAAGTGGTCCCAAAACATCTACAATGGGACTATTCAGACAACATTTAAGCACATTTAGTAGAAATAGAAAGGACTGTGTCCTCTTTGCACTTTTCCAAATAGTAAAATTCTTGGCTGATCACAAAAGGGTGTAAGAGACTGCAAAGGAGTACACCTGCAGCACTAATTCTCCTACTCAAAAAGGCTTTTGTAAATTGGCCTCTCAAAGAGCAAGTCCTTCAGTTTATAAAAATGTGATAGATGGAAGTCATTGTGTGGACGTAAGTGTGCCAAAGCTTCAAAACCATTAGGAATCCCACTGGGTACCATTTGTACACATCGTTGTGTGGTTCTGAAAATTCCGGACCCTGCCATAATGGTGTACCAAGGCCTAAACACTCGTGCAGAAAATATCATCATACCACGACGAATTTGGTATCAATAGACCGGTAATGATCAGGACATTATGCCTGTGTATTTTCATCACGATACAATGATGCATGCAGGAGTTATTGGCAAATTCATTCTGAGCCCACAGGCTCTAGGTTGTGAACAAGCGTCCATTTTAGTTGTTGCCCTTTACATAGGCATATACATGAGCCAATGATTCTTAAAGGACACGTATTCCTTAGCTTGAGTTCTTCCTGACTCCCATTTGACCTGAACAGGCTGAATCTGCCTACGTGATGTTGGCCTCACCAAACCAGTCCATGCCCTCTAGTCAATCTATATTAAAGATCTGAGCAACTTGTTGTGTACATTGGCCTGAGCAAGATTAGAAGGCCGAATACAGTAGCCATGCCTGTTTATGACCCACAAGCATCCCTTATCCTACATTTCTATCTTCCACACCTGGCTCTGTTTCTCTGCTTCTGGGCTTTTACAATGGGGAGGTGACTGTTTATATGATGGGGAGGAAACCAGTTCTATTGTGTGCTCAACCGGGCCTACACAGGAAAATATGTGAAGTTTGACATATGTTCATGATGGAAGATGGGTTGGTCAGTTTGGGCAAGTAGAATGGAATTCATAATTATAGCCTGCTTTGTTATGGTACCATGGGAGCGACCTACAATGATGTGTTTCACAGCAAGAATGTGAGCCTAGGGGCAAACTTTTTGTATAAAAGGCCTGCCTGAGAAAGCTCAGGCAGGCTCCCTCTTTCAATTGTAAAACTACGGTTGGACGACGAAGCCTCATAATAATAATAATAAAGATGTCTTTTGATTTTACAGATTGGCTGTCAATTCCTTACCTGCTTTATTATGCAAATTACTGGATAGATCCCTGGTGGGGAGAGTGAGTCATTTTACACTTTTCTTCAGTTGTTAGCCGCGCTATACTATTTACATACAGGAACCAACCGTAGGTACATGTATGTAAAATGGCAGCTGTCATGCAGCAAGACTTAAGTTGCCCCGTCCCTTTTCACAAGAATCACTGTTCTCAAAAGTAACACTTTCACCTTGAATACAGTCAAGATTTCTGCTCATTACCAGGTACAGTGTTCGAACACATATTGATCCAAACGATATACATTTCTTGGAGAAAGGTGACTTGTTAAAAAACAAACAGACACTAAATAACAATATGGAACACAATGCTATGAAAGAACAGCAAATCCAGGCTCCATATCAGGGAAACCACCCTGACCACAAGAGCAAGGATTAGCTGAAATAGATACCAACTGGAAGTGCTAGAGGAAACCAACTCAAGGCCACAAACACATCCTGGATTCATGCACGTTTCTACAATATCTACTCTTGACCATCGGGGCAAGAGTGGTCTCGGTGACCTAGGGTGGAAAGGGGGGGTGTCTACACACATCTGTCACATGAGTGTTGATTTCCATCAATGGCAATGGCAACGGAAATGAAATTGAGCACTCTTTATCCCACGTTAACCCTCTATGTCCAGTTTTTCTCTGACAACCACAGACGTTTTAAGGCATGGTCAAATTTGTTTCGGGCCCAGGGTCTCGGCTTTTCAGGGGGGCGGGGGCAATAGATCCAGCTTTGTTCTGCAGAGTCTTGTCCTGATGACCTTGAATCATTTTTAAACAGATAGTTTTAAATACCATTTTTCTTTAAAGCATTTTTACTTTTAATGTGGGTGATGTATGAGAATCTATTTACAGGCATTTTGCAGAAATATGAGTTTATGTTTCATGCAACATAAAGAAAAAAATATTTTTTAATTTGAAACAGGACCTCACATCTGAGAAATAGGAGGGTGTCACAGAGATTATTTGCAGTAAAATTACTGAGCAGCTGCTGGTACTATATTGAAAACACACGTCACTATCCAACACAACTATCTAATACATAAAAAAAATTGGACAAGTGTGCCTCTGCACCGTCAGTTACATATTGAAACAGCTAAAACTGGATCGTAAATTCTAAGCTGTTCTGAACAGGGCCCCTCAAAATAGGTTGGCTCGGCCCCCAAAATCCTTCAGATGTCCCTGCTTACAACAACTTGTTATTTGCTGCTGAAGGAAAGGCAAGGAGTAGGAGATAGAGGCAAGAAGCATGTGCTACACTTTCTGTTATGCTGTCATCATGACCCCTGAGACAGGGGTCACCTAGGGTGGAGTCAGAGGTAGCAAAGGGCAAGCCAATGGGAGCAGCTGCTACATCTGAGATCAGCATGAGATTCTGTACAAAGCTTTCAAATGGCCCAGTCCCTCAGCAGCCATCCGGCTGGCGCGCCTCACAAACAAAAGCGCGATCTAGGCGGGAATCTGGAAAGTGGGACTCCAGCGAATAAATGTATGAAAGACAGACATTTTCAGAAGTCTGGAGCTTCAGTCTCCCCAGGTAGGACGCCCAGCAGGCTGATGGCAAATTAGAACAACAGAAGGGCCATTTTCTCTGTCATATACTGCATTTATGGCAGCGACTGTAAGAGGAAGCAGCAACTGCTGGAGAGACAGTTCGGAAAGTCACCCACTGTGCTCTGCTGGAGGGGGCGGCAGCTTCCTAACAAGCATGTGGCTTTTGTACTGCAACATCACATCGGAATGATGGAGCACTGCCTCCCCCTGCTCCTGGTGCGCCACAGGAGCGCTGGAAGGTGTGAACATCTATGTCAGGCACGTAGCAGCCAGTGCATTAACCCCACAGGCCGCTCCCAGACACTAATTGACATAAACACGTTAGTGCATTTGCCGGGCAATGAACAACAGAAGCATTAGCATGGCAGCGAAGGCAAGGATTTATTATGAAGATTAATTGCATCAGATTTAATGTGCAACTAGTTATGGCCTTGAGGAAGGAAGGGAAGGAGCCCTGCCACCTGCGAAGAGCAGCACACATTTAGAAATAAACTATTTCTGAGACCAGCATGAAGCAATCGTTAGTAAGATGCTGTTTTCTAGGATAGACTGTGGCTTTTCCAACAAAACTCGACTACTAAATTCATATTATATTTTTGTATTCGTATTTTAATCTTTAAAAGCTGTATATTGCACGACTTGTGCTTCTAAAACAGAAAATAATACATTTGGCATCTATGTTAATGGAATAAAAAGAAAAAACTGTACAGTCCACAGATTTTTTTTTTACTGAGGGCTAATGATGGCCCCAGGGGAAAAGCATGTAGCAGACTAGTCTTTCCCTCGGGATTTGATGCACAAAACAGGATATGGGTGGGGATAGGTAGTTAGGGATGGGAAGGGGCGGGTTCAGGGGAAAACATATCAGCGTCCGGACAGGCGTTATCTGCCTCTTCCAGACTCTGTGCATCACCAGGGGAGGTGTAGGTTTAAAGAAAAATGTTGTTACCTTACCGGGACCAGGTGAGCCCTCCTCGGCTTCATATGGAGTCAGGCGGCTTGCGCGGCCTGTGTCTCCGGCCAATCCAGTCGGTGTATGTGGCGCGGGGGGCATGGCTTTGCCCTCTTCTGACAAGGTGAGGGCCGCTCTGCAGACATTGGATGCATCCGGCATGATTTGTTACAGCCGGGTATTCTCGAAGAAGCGTGGTGAGGTAAGCGGTCTGCGGCTGGTGGTGTGGCCTCTGCTGTTGCGGCATGCCTCCCAGATTCTGGGGAAGGCAAATGCAGGGCAGTGTTGAAGCCCTGCTGCAATGGCTGGCGATTTATCTGGAGAGGGGGGAACTTTGTGGATTGAATTGGGTTTCAAAGAGGGTTTTCGGATTGAGTATCAGGGTCCTTGGAGGCGCATGCGGGCTGACAATTTGGGGTCAGCCAAAAAATTTCCAGAAATTGTGACAGCTAAGCAGGCCAAGGAGGTAGCGGAGGGCAGGATAGCAGGGCCTTATACCGAGTCGCCCATGGCGGACTTGATTGTGTCTCCCTTAGGGGTGGTGCCGAAGAAAGTGGAAGGAAAGTTCTGACGTATTCATCATTTGTCATTGCCAGAAGGAGCATCAGTTAATGACTACAATGCCGAGGAGGATTTCAGGGTGCTGTATGCATCGGTAGATGAAGCAGTGGCCCAGGTGCACAGCAATGGTCATGGGGCCGAGTTGGCGAAATGTGACATTAAGTCGGCATTTCGTTTACTCCCCATACACCCTGAGGATTTTCAATTGCTGGGCATGCAATATGGAGTGTTTCTCTATGTGGACAAGGTGTTGTTGATGGTTTGTGTTATCTCCTTTGTGTTGTTTGAAGCCTTCAGTACCTTCTTGCAATGGGTCTTCACAAAATCTAGTGGCCATAGAGAGGTGTCTCACTACCTAGTCGATTTTTTACTTGTGGGACTGAAGGATTCGGGCAGGGCACTGCAACATTTCCAAAGGATGGCAGAGGGTTTTGGGGTGCTTCTGGCGCCTGAGAAGACAGAGGGTCCACTGGTAGTGTTGACGTTCTTGGCCATTGAGTTGGACACAGTTTTGATAGAAGCGAGGTTGCCACAGGCCAAGGTGAGGGAGATTCAGGGTTTCTTATTGGAAGTGATGGGCGAGCGCAGGATTGAGCTCCGGAAAGTGCAAAAGCTGCTTCGGTTTTTTAACTTTGCATGCTGCATAGTGCAAGCAGATTTCATGCATATGGCGTGGAGCTGTCCCGGAGTTAATACATTTTGGAAGGAGTGCAAACTTTTGGCAGGCGGTTGGTCATGACCATGTCTGGAGAGACTTTGCCGCATCACAGGTTCAGGATTTCCATGGCAGTCAGGGCTGGCTTGAAGATGTGGATGACATTTGCGAATGATTTCAATGGTGTACCCATGTATTTCTTCGATGAGAACTCAGTCTGGCAGATCCAGTTATTTTCTGAAGCGGCTGGTGCACACAGTTTTGGGCTTTTTTGGTATGGTCTTTGGTGGGATGAGTGCTGGCCAGAACATTCAAGTTCAAGTTCAAAAATTTGTATAGTGCACTACTCACCCAGAGGGTCTCAAGGCGCTTGTGGGAGGGGGGTACTTTACTTATCGAATATCCAAGTTGCTTTCTGAAGGAGAGGTGGTTCTGTGTCAGGCGGAGGTGGGTGGGGAGAGAATTCCAGGTTTTGGCCGCTAAGTAGGAGAAGGATCTTCCCCCCATGGTGGATCTATGGATGCGTGGAATTGCGGCCAGGACTTGATTGGACGATCGTAGTTGGCGGGTGGGGGTGTAAAAGGACAGGCGCATGTTGAGGCATTCGGGTCCTAGGTCGTAGAGGGCTTTGTGTGCGTGGGCGAGGAGTCGGAACGTTATCCTCTTGTTGACGGGGAGCCAGTGGAGGTCTTTCAGGTGACCGGAAATGTGAGCTTGGCGGGGGATGTCTATTATGAGTCTGGCTGAGGCGTTTTGGATGCGTTAGAGTTTTTTCTGTAGTTTGGCTGTGGTTCCAGCGTAAAGGGTGTTTCTGTAATCCAGTCGGCTTGTGACCAGTGCGTGGGTGACCGTTTTTCTTGTTTCGGTGGGGATCCAACGGAATATTTTTTTGAGCATGCGTAGGATGTTGAAGCATGATGATGAGACGGCGTTGACTTGTCTGGTCATCGAGAGGGAGGAGTCCAGGATGAAGCCCAGGTTACGTGCGTGGTCCGTTGGTATGGGTGCTGTTCCCAGGGCCGGTGGCCACCATGAGTCGTCCCAAGCGGAGGGGGATGAGCCTAAGATTAGGACTTCCGTTTTGTCAGAGTTCAGTTTTAACCGGCTGTTCTTCATCCACTCGGCTACATCTTTCATTCCTTCGTGTAAGTTGGTTTTGGCGGTGTTTGGGTCTTTGGTGAGGGAGAGGATCAGCTGGGTGTCGTCTTGCGTAGGAGATGATGTTGCGGTTGTGTTGGCGCGCGATGGGTGCGAGGGGCCTCATGTATAGGTTGAAGAGGGTGGGACTGAGTGAAGATCCTTGTGGTACGCCGCAAATGACTTCAGTGGGCTCCGATCTGAAAGGGGGGAGGCGGACTCTCTGGGTTCTTCCGGTGAGGAACGAGATGATCCAGTCCAGTGCTTTTCCTTGTACTCCGACATTGCTGAGGCGTTGTATGAGGGTGCTATGACAGACTGTGTCGAAGGCTGCGGAGAGGTCAAGTAGGATGAGGGCAACTGTTTCTCCGTTGTCCAGTAGTGTTCAAATGTCGTCTGTTGCTGCAATGAGGGCGGTTTCGGTGCTGTGTTTGGCTCGGAAGCCGGACTGTGAGGGGTCGAGGGATTTGTTGGATTCGAGGAAGGCGGCGAGCTGACTGTTGACGGCTTTCTCAATAACTTTGGCAGGGAATGGGAGGAGCGAGATGGGGTGGTAGTTCTTAAGTTCAGTGGGGTCTGCTGTGGGTTTCTTCAGGAAGGCGCTGAGTTCGGCATGTTTCCCGCTTTCCGGGAAGGTAGCGGAGTTGAGGGAGCAGTTGATGGCGTCTCGGAGATGGGGTGCGATGATGGAGTCTGCTTTGTTGAAAATGTGGTGGGGACATGGGTCGGTTGGCGATCCTGAGTGGATGGAGTTCATCAGGCGGATGGTGTCTTCAGTGGTGATTGGGTTCCAGGCGCAAAGGTTGTTAGAGGGGGGTATTGGTTCGGAGGGGGGTGGAGTGGACTGGTCTCCGGACTGGTTTTCAAAGCTGTTATGTATGTCGGCGATTTTGTTGTGGAAGAAAGAGGCTAGGGAGTCGCAGAGGTCTTGAGATAGAGTGATGTCGTTGGTGCCGGCGATGGGGTTGGTAAATTCTTTGACGATGTTGAATAGTTCCTTGCTGTTGTGGGCGTTGTTGTCAAGTAGATCCTTGAATGCTGATTTCTTGGTGGATCGGATCAGTTGGTGGTGTTTGCGGGTGGCATTCTTGAAGGTGGTCAGGTTGTCAGTGGTTGGGTTTTTTCTCCAGGCTTTCTCGAGGGTACGACATAACTTCTTGGATGTCTTAATGTCATTGTTGAACCAGGGGGCTTTTTTTGCTACTTTGCTTGATTTGATGGTTTTTCAAGGGTGCTAGTTCGTCGGCGCTGTGGGTGATCCATTGTGTGAGGTTGGTTTGGGTCCGATGATTTGGCAGGAGGGTTTTGGTGAAGCGAAGTGAAGAGCTGGTCGGTGGTAATTTTGTTCGTTTCTTCGGGGGATTGGTTGTGGGAGTTTGTGGGTCGTGGTCTTTTTGTAGTTGAAGTGAACGCAGCTGTGGTCCGTCCAGTGGAGAGCTGTGGTGTGGTTGATAGGTATGGGCGGAAAATCCGTCCTGCTCGCGGATTTTGCGGATTTTCGGTAAATTCGCAATCCGCGAGATTCGCGAATTTCCCGCGAAATCCGCAAATCCGCGAGCAGCAGATTTTATGGCTTGCTCGCACTGTTCGCGTGAGTTCGCGGCTTCCCAGTTCAACTTCGCGCCCCGCGAATAAGCGCTAAATTGCAGAAATACGATCTTAGCAAAACTGAAACTACTTACCAGGTTCAAAAGTTCAAGCTCATCATTAGTAGCCATTTCCTGTGGTGCTTCCTGAGGGGCCCCTCCAGAGTTCAGTTGCCTACTTGCAACTATTATGTGACCCTGCTCTGACCCTCAGAATAGTTACACATATGCCACAAAGGTCCTGAATTACAGCTAAGGGAGACAAGCAGGAGCCAGGCTGGAAGTTCAAATCCAACAGTGACACATTAATCAGCCCCTAATTCATTATTGTCAGTTGGGGCAGGGCAGGTGTTGTAACTAATTTTGCAACAATGAAAGCACTTAGCAAGTGCAAAAGATCACTAATCAGGAAGCACTAAGGAAGCAGGTGCCAGCTAAAAAAATATTCTGTGACACATTAATCAGCCCCAAATTAATTCAGGTCACTTGAGGCAGGGAAGGTGTGCTTTGCTTTGCCACAATAATGTACACTGGACAACCAGAGGGTGCTGTGATGAAACAGAGGGTGGCATGGGTGGGCCAGAGGGTGGCATGAGTAGTCAGAGAGTGGCAGTGGTGACAGAGGGTGGCAGTGATGAAGAAGAGTGTCCCAAACAGGCTGGACACGTAGAAACAACAAGTTCGCAAAACTTGCGACCCGACAGGTAAGTTCGCGTTTGCGAAATTGTACAAAACCCTCGCGAACTGGCAGAAACCCGCGCGAACACAAAAAAAAAATCCGCAAATTCGCGAGAATTCGCGGATTTTTGCGGATTGCGAGTTCGCAAATCCGCAAAATTCGCGAACGCGAGATTCGCAAAATTCGCCCATGCTTAGTGGTTGAAGGAGATGTGCTTGCTAGAGGTGAAGATTGGGTCGAGCGTGTGTCCGGCATAGTGGGTGGGGGTATCAACAAGTTGTTTGAGTCCGAGATTGGCCAGGTTGTCCAGAAGGGTGGTGGTGTTGCCGTCGTTTTTCTTGTCCAGGTGGAAGTTGAGGTCTCCCAGTAGAATGTAGTCCTCGGAGGGGAGGGCGTGTGGGCTGATGAAGTCAGTGATGTCTTCGCTGAATTGTGTGCGGGGTCCTGGTGGTCTGTAGATGAGGGTGCCTCTGAGTGTGGTCTTGGGGTCGGTGTGGATCTGGAAGTGAAGGTGTTCGGCGGCTGCGAGGTTATCCTCTGAGCTGGTCGTGATGCGGATGGAGTTCTTATGGACGATGGCGATGCCTCCTCCTGTTTGGATGGTGCGGTCCTTTCGGATGATCTTGTAGCCGTCCGGGATGGCTATGGCGATGTCTGGAACTGATGAGGCGTTCATCCAGGTTTCTGTAAGAAAGGCGACGTCCGGCGATGTGGTGTCGTGTAGGTTCCAAAGTTCAATGGCGTGTCTGTGGACCGAGCGGGTGTTGAGTAGGATGCACTTCAGGTGGTTAGTGTTGTCGCTCTGTTTGGAGTCTGTGGATTTGGTGTGGATCCTGATGCAGTCGAACTTGCAGGAGTGGCAGGTGAAGGGTCCATGGGTGTGTCCTGGGGCGGCTTGGTAGCACTCTTTGAGACGGCCGTGGTTGAGTGCTGAGAGGGATGCGGCATCATATGTTATGCGGGTGGAGTGGGATTTGCGAGGACAAGGGGGTCTGGCGCTGGGCGCGGTCCAGGCGCAGACGGGCTTACCTTTGGCGCACCTTCGGCACGCATGGGGCGCGACCGCTGCGTGTGAACGCTGAGCGCAAAGGCATCTGTCATAAGTGGGTCGTGGAGGGGGAGGGGCGAGGGAGGAGCAGCTGGGAGGCAGGAGCGGGGTGGAGAGCCGGGCAGGGAGGCACAACAACAAACAACAAAATGGCAGCAGGCCAAAAGCAAAACTGGATTGGGGCACAACCTTAAAAAACGCTATGCACAAATGAATTATTCAGCCAAAGGCAGCCAAGCACAATTGAATGCTAGTGAATGCGCGCTACAAAATATAGCGCTACGATAAAAATATTAACAGCAGTCAGGCACTAATGGTAGTAGGAGCAATGCGAGCTATCAAACAATCTGGGAGTAAAGCAATCTGGCAGTGTAAAGCGCTACAATACCACAACAGTGTGGGGAGCAGCGTGAGGAGCGACCGCTTCTGAAGGCTTCAGGACGGTCACAGCGCTAATGCAGGAGGGTAAAGCTAAAGTATCAGTGGGAGGGAGGAGCAGCTGGGAGGCGGGAGCGGGGTGGAGAGCCGGGCAGGGAGGCACAACAACAAACAACAAAATGGCAGCAGGCCAAAAGCGAAACTGGATTGGGGCACAACCTTAAAAAACGCTATGCACAAATTAATTATTCAGCCAAAGGCAGCCAAGCACAATTGAATGCTAGTGAATGCGCGCTTTCAAAATATAGCGCTACGATAAAAATATTAACAGCAGACAGGCACTAATGGTAGTAGGAGCAATGCGAGCTATCAAACAATCTGGCAGTAAAGCAATCTGGCAGTGTAAAGCGCTACGATACCACAACAATGGTGGAGTTAGTTAAGAGACAGAGCGCCAGAGACCTTCGGGTGCTGATGTTGTTGAGACGGTTTATGCTGACGTGCCTCCGTTTGAACATGGTTTTCAAAGCTAGGTATGTACCTGGAGTGCAGAATGACATTGCAAATGAGTTATCTCATTTGCAGTGGCAACACTTCCGAACCCTGGCACCTGGGGCGGACGCTTGCAAGACACTTCTACCTGAAGACGTTTGGGAGATGGGCGAGTGAGTGTTGTCAGTCTGGTTGAGGGAGCTACGGGTTGGTGTGGAGGGAGTTCTGGGCCTTCACAGGAAATGTGCCGCAGGGTTGAGAACAAGATCAGGACGAGGTCAAAAGGAGAGTGTTATGGTTTGTTCTTTTTTGTATTGACAGGGATTTATCGCCTGCCACTATTGGGGAAAAAGTGGCTGGGGTTTCATTCTACGGCAAGCTACATTGAGATATTGCCCTTGTAGGGGAAGAGATTTTAGGCCGGATGTTGAAACTATGGGGCAAGCAAAGGGGTGGGGGGAGGGTGTCACATTCGAATTGTTTGGGAAATGGTTGGCGGTTTTACCTGCCTGTTGCTACAATGAGTCAGAGGTAGCCATTTTTCGGCTTTGCATGGTGTGGATGTTTTTTGGGGCTTTTCAAGTTTCTGAGTTGTTGGGGTCAACAAGGTCGGCGGGATTAGTGCGTGCAGAAGTATGCACTAACATGGGGCGGCTGGGGATATTGGTGTGGTTGTGTAAAGTGGGGAGCGAGGCAGTGTGCCCGGTGCAGGAGTGGCAGCATTTTCAGGCCGTGCCAGTGTGACGTTGCGAGGGAGTTTTCTGTCACGAGGGTGGCAGACCGATGTCTGGTTTTCAGCTCTTGACGGTGCTGCACAAGGGGTTGCGTCGGCTGGGGAAAGATCATGCTGCGTTTGGGACACACTCTTTTTAGATAGGGGCAGCGACGTCGGAGGCAAATTTGTGATGGGATTGGGATCATATACGCAAGAAAGACAGGTGGAGGTCATTTGTTGTGAGCGCTATGTCAGGAAATTAATGCGCTTGCGGCGACTTGTCAGGAAGGGAATGCAAGGTATTGAAGGGAGTCTGTGCGGACACCAGACCTAATGTTTTTTCTCTTTCATTGCAAGTTGTGTGAGTGCTCCAGGGTCCAAGATGGTGACCTGGATTATGGGACCTTCTTTTGTGCATTGGGCAGCCAAGTATACGGACCAACAGATATACGGCTGGAATTTGGGCTTGCACAGCAGCTGGCATGAAGTGTTATGGTGGGGTCAAAGTGCAATGCAATGGGGAAATTTGCTGCCTTGGTTAACAAAGCTGGTTCTGCCGAGGGGTTGTCCAGACATGCCTTTGATTCATTTCGGGGAAAATTGATCTGGTACTGTTATCTGGTTTGACACTCTTAAAACACATGCAACGGGATCTTGAAGCCATAAAATTGAATTTTGCTGGAACTTGCATTGTGTGGACTGAATTTGTGCTGCAAAGATGCTGGCGGGGGCGGTACGTCATGTGGCGATCGACAAAGCTCATAAGCTGAACAGGGCGATGAGAGTTTTCTGCAAGGGGATGGGAGTTACTGTGATCTCTCATGGGGGCATTTGAGTGGAAGATGCATGTCTGTTTCGGAATGATGGTGTACACTTGTCACGCATGGGGAATGCTTACTACATGATGGAGTTGCGTAACACAGTGATGTGTTTGTGGCTGGTCGCGTGAGTGGGGGGCAGAAAAATGCCCTCTGGGATTTATTCTGGATGGCGGGAGTCTTGGGCATTGGAGTGTCACATGCCGGCTCTTCAACACCCACGGGGAGAAGAACAACAGAGCACAGGTAAAAACTCAGTGTGCTGCACCTTGTCGAGTGAGGAAAGACTTCAGGGGAGATAAAAGAAAGACAGCCTTAAGAGATGGCAAGAACGTAAGAACTGGACCAGGGAACAAGGTATGACGTTTGGGGGAATGGAAGTTGGTGTGATATGTCAGTGGCCACGTGAGGTATGGAGGACGGTGCCTTAGTTGCAAATTTGATGTTATTGTTTAATAAAGTTAATATCTTCCAACCATGTCTTAATGAATGGGCTTTTATGCTAATCACGGGGTCATGAGTGTTTTGTTTTGCACAAAAACACTCCAAGCTTTAATGAAATTTCTAGGCTAGAATTTAATAAACAGATTCTAAAGGTTATAGTACTAGTTGGTTGCATGATATTTAACTGCTTTTGACTATCCCTGGTGTATATATTCTGATGCTAGTTAATCAATAGCAAGACAGGAGTAGTTAAGGTACTGAGGGTGCTGAGGAGTTCTAGCCAACTAAGAACAAAAGGTACGGCCTTTAAACAGTAAGGCTAGGCTCAATAAACAAAATATCACTAGAAGTGCCAATACTGTTGACTATTTATTCCATTATTTTGCAATTGGGGCACTTCCCTGATTCAATGTGACACCGAAGATTTCACTTCATATCTTTTTATTTTCTTAATTTTAAGAGCTCATTATACTTTTTTTCTGTATCAAAATCAATCAATATACACATATATTATATACAACCCACACCCATCATTTACAATTTTACAAAAAACACACACAACATTTTTTAGACATTACATAGATACAATGTAAGGAAAATAACTTCAAAAAAATTAATATTGATACAAACAATTGAACATATACATAGAGAAATTGCTTAATTGAAATTCACTAAACAATAGTCATGGAATCAATAGTGCCTACCATCAAAAAACCACCTGCTCGTGCTACTTATTTTCTTTCTTTAGTATATTTATAAAAACATTACAACAAGACTCTGGGAACTTTCTCTTTTTGCTGCACTTGTAAAAAAAAAAAAAAAAAAAAGGAGGGGGGTAAGTGGAGTGTGGTCGACGCGTTTCGTACCCAACACTAAGTTCACAGGGTTCTCATCAGGACAAATAGCTTAATTCGACGAGACCAGCCGACCTCTTTCTTTTCAGGTACTTAGTGTCTCCAAATTGTTTATTTATATTGGTGGGCATGGGCAGCCATCCTTGCCATTTTTACAGGTTCTTTAACAATCTTTGTGTTCAGATGCCTCTAGAGGGAAGCGTGTTATTTTTGACTTATCGTCGCGGCGGGTGGCACTCTTCCTCAATCGTACTCGTCGTGAACTTAGTTTTGGCTTCAAAACGCGTCGACCACGCTTCCCCCCTATTGCAAAATAATGGAATGAATAGTCAACAGTATTGGCACTTTTAGTGATATTTTGAGGCGTTCTAGCCAGCATCTTATCCTGAGGAATGGCCTGTTTCTACATTGAGCAAGTGGCATGTTTGTAAGGAGAGCTGCATGCAAACGTGTATGTTTTGCATGTTTCCTCTGTCCCATACAAGCAGGGTGCTCATACCTTCCCATAACATAACATGTGTATTTGTAAAGCGCACGATTACCCATAGGTGTCTTGGCGCTGAATAACAGACGTTTATTGTTACCCAACACAATGTTACTCATTTTATCGACCTCAGATGGATGAAAGGCTGAGTGGACCCACCGGGATTTGAACCTGTGACAATGAGGTCGAACACAGGTCCCTGCAGTGGCTGCTTTAGTCTACTGAGCCACCAAGCCCTGGGTTAGTACAGCCTGTGCCCCATTTCAGGGGGACTTTCCGTTGTTGAAGGCTGCGTTCTCAGTCCTTAAAAAAAGAAAGTGCTGTTTGGACTAAACTTGCAAGGTCCCCATCCCTCTCTTCCCCTTTGCCAGTTCCCTTTTTTCTAGAGTTTATAGCCAAGGAGGACCCAATTCTATATTCCAGCTGCAGAGTCCTTGGCGTCCTAAAGTTCCCATGCTCAGAGTCTAGCGCATTTACAGCTGGTTCCTAGGCAGGTTAATTCGGTAACGCAATCAAGACTTTCCATTCTGCTCTTCTCAGTTTGGTAAAAGGAGTCCCTTTTAGCACGTTTTGTGACTCAAGCATCTAAGGTACAGCGCTCTTCAGGGATGGTTGCATCTTCCATAGAGCAAACTCGCGTTAGATTAATGATCAACTGTAACATCTTGCAAGAGGACCAGCTACTGCACCCTTTCATTTCCACAACCAGTGGCTTCAATGCTAGTATTCTTTTTTGATGTGGAGATACCGGAATATCCAATTCATCACGCCACCCCTTCATTAAAATGTGCCCATTATGAGATTATGAGCACGAAACATGGAATACATTGTAGTGCCAGTTTTACTGAATCCTTTTCTGCAGATATTTCTCATTTCGGGCCCATTACCCAGTCCCTTTCTGCTATAATTTACCACCTACCTGTAGCTGGTGGTAACCTGTATAGAAAGACTGTGCAGGGTGGGACGCTTTGGCAGTTGTGTGGAGCTTGGGGTGTGTATCCTGGTCCAGGAAAGGGTCTGCAGCTTCTTCCTCCCGCCTGCAGGAGAGGGGCAGGCAGGTGTCGGCTTTACAGATACATATAGCAACTCTGCATCAGGCCTGGAATTTCCAGCCAGGCTACACCCCCTCGAGGCCATTAGAAGAGAGGGCTGATGTGAAGATGTGGGCTGATGTGAAGATGTAGGCTTCTTCCTTTGCAGAATGTTCTGTCTTAGGGGAGCTGAAGACCCCTGGCTGTAGCATAGAACTTTTAGAGTTGGAAGAAGGAGGGCAGAAACCTGAGTGCAAGGAGTTGAGTTGTGGGACTTATAAGTTGACCATTTAGCATGGTGCTGTGTACCTGTGCATAGAGGCTACAAACACTACACACAGCCACCCATTGGGAGAGTACATGAAAAACATCCGAGTACCAAGAGGTTCATGGAGGGGCGGAAAAAGCTCACATTCATAGTAATTTGTATCCTGAACTGGTTGTGAGGAAGATCAGATGCAAATTAAGTTTCGGTTCTTGGATTGACTAAGAAAGCCTACTGCAGAAGCTGGCTACCAAAGGTGTGACATAACTCGCTACAATCTGCTGTCGATGGATCTTCGGCACTGGTGGTAAGAAGTCTATACATCTCTTCCCGATGGACCTATACCTTTGCTGGGGTGAGGTTGGGTTTTAAAAGGGCAAGGGGACAAGGAGGGATTAGCTGAAGGTAAGCATGACAGTGATGTTGCGATAAAGCAAAGTTTGAGGATTGGTCAGTAGGCATGGGGAGAGAAGGTGGAGTTACTAGGGAGTAGGATATTTTTTATGTAAGTGGAGGTGGAGTGGTAAGAAGACTGACTGGAGAATGGAGTGGCTCCTCCTGCTGTTGTAGACAATTGTTTTTAGGTCTCGCCTATCCCATCCGCAAAGAATAGATAGTCGAGAATTATAGGAGGCAAAAAAGTTCTCAAACCATCGGGCGGATTTCAAACAGTTCACGTGAACACAAGCACGCGCATTTCCCCACATCAAAGCCATCAGCCTCCCTCCCACAGGCTTCCCCAGCGTGCGCAGTGCACGCTGGCCTCAATTCTCCTCCCTCCTAATTGCTTTCACTTTCACGGCCATTTCAAAGGATCCTTTCCCGGCCGCTTTTTTTTCTTTCGGCTATGTTCTTGTTTAGACGTGTGCTGTGTTGAGGGCGCCTTCCACTCCTTAGCTCTGCATTACTGTTTTCACTTTCACAGCCGCCAGGCCGTGTCTCGCATTTTTTCCTCTCACCAGTGACATTGTTTTCAAATATGTTACACATGCCGTGCAGCGCTTTGTTTACTACTTTGTTTATTGCGTGTGAGGTAAGCTCTAAATCTTTGATACAAAAGCAGCATGTTTTTGTCCGTTACAGCTTTGTCTGCAATTTGCATGCTTTTATATTTATTTGGCTTCTTTGAACACATCGCAAAGTTCATTTTTTATAGGAGTGCCTTTCCCGAACTTTCTGTTGCTTTTGCTTGCCCACATCGCATAGTTTGATTTTGAGTTTACTGAATACTTTTAGCTATTATCTGTGTGTCTTCTATACTATGCAAAGCTTAGCCAGTGCTCACTACACCCTGACTGGCAGCACCAGGACATGCAGGATAGTGAAAGAGAGAGATAGGCTAAGGTGCGGAGCGGCCGACTTCAGAACTGCAGGACTTGTTAAAACGAACTGTGAGCTGTGTGTTGTTTTATCCCCCGCCGCCCTCTGCGCAAATGTCTTCCTCTTTCATTCTTTCCTTGCTCTCCCCCGCCCCTCTTTGCGCTATCCCTGCTTAATTTGTGACTGGAAAGTGCCGGGACTTGTAATTTAACATAATTTGTATTGTGCGAACTCGACTCCAAGGTATCAGCGTGCTTTGCATGAGCACAAGTTGCATTACAGAAGGACACAGTATATATATTTTTTAAGGCACGGGCAGATTTGAAGAGAATCACAGGCTCAACCCTGGTTCCCCAGCTTCAAACTCGGCAGCTCTGATTGTTAAGCCACATCCTATTGGGCATGAAACCCCTGAACACGCAGCGGCCCGCACCCTGTTATCCTGGAAAAACTTCACACAGATACCACATGAAAGCGGCCGCAAAAGTGAACGCATTTTGTTTTACGCATCGTTGAGGAGTATATGTTTGGGACCAGGACTATCTATATGGTGCATTGAAGCCTATCAAAATATTATATTAAGTGTGGGTAACCAGTGCGACTCCTCTCCAATCTGGCAGCCATGATGATATAATGTTGCAGTGAAAAGGTCGCAGCCCTTGCATTTTTAATCACGCGTGACAACTGACCAATGACTCCTTTTTAAAACGAACTGTGAGCTGTGTGTTGTTTTATCCAGAATGCCTCCTCTCCCCCGCCCCCCTCTGCGCAAATGTCTTCCTCTTTCATTCTTTCCTTACACACTCTCACAACCTCTCACCCTCACTCACCCTCACCCCCTCACACTCCCACATCACTCAGGAACACCACCACATCACTCAGGGGCACCACCACATCACTCAGGGGCACCACCACATCACTCAGAGACACCACCACATCACTCAGAGACACCACCACATCACTCAGGGACACCACCACATCACTCAGGGACACCACCACATCACTCAGGGACACCACCACATCACTCGGGGACACCACAAAAATCACTTGGGGACACCACCACATCACTCAGGGACACCACCACATCACTCAGGGACACCACCACATCACTCGGGGGCACCACCACATCACTCGGGGGCACCACCACATCACTCGGGGGCACCACCACATCACTCGGGGGCACCACCACATCACTCAGAGGCACCACCACATCACTCAGGGACACCACCACATCACTCGGGGACAACCCCACTATATCACTCTGGGACACCACCACATCACTCGGGGACACCACCACATCACTCTGGGACACCACCACATCACTCTGGGACACAACCACATCACCCTGGGACACCACCACATCACTCTGGGACACCACCACATCACTCTAATACACCACCACATCACTCAGCCCAACCACATCATCACTCAGCAACACAACAGCACTGTCCTTGCTTGCTAACAGCAAGCATGGCCATAGCCAATAGGACTCGCATTAGGAAAGTGTAAGCTATTGGCTTTGTGAATAACAATGCTATTAATTTATGCTATTAATTTATATAGTTTCAAAGCCAACACATATTTAAAAAATGTGTCATTTACAATACCAATAGCTCACACTTTCCTAATGGGAGACCTATTGCATTGCAAATGCGTGTTATAAGTTTCTCTTTTTCACACTCCATAGTTCCTCCTGTGGAATCAACTCCTAATATATTAGTAATATCCCAGCAAAGTTTGTGGGTAAATACTCCCATTCTGGCTATGCTTGCTGATGATAGAGGTAGTGCAAGGGAATCCGTATTTTTGGGACTGGGCAGGTATTGGAGGGGAAATGGGGTGCCATGCGAACAGTGAGCAGAACAAATCAAGATATACTGTATATTGAAGACGATGGAAGAGAATGGGATGGTTTGTGAATAAACGCACAGAAAATGGTGAATGCACTAGGACGAGGGGCAATATTTCAATATTTGTTAAAATGGGAAATTTATGACGGACTGCGAAAGGTCCCAAAGTCGAACCATAACGAATATAGCAGGGGAAACTGGGATTTCCACAGATTGAGAGGAGATAGTACATGTGGTAAAGAGATTATGGTCAGATAGAAATACTTTTTCGTAGATGGTGAGACCAACATTTTCACACAAGACAGCTATGCAATCATTAAACATTGAGGGGCATATTAATAAGAAAGTCACGCAGCGCAGCAGGTCGCCTTGCTGCACTGTGCTGCGTGACAGAGAAAGGGCGGGAATGTGCCGTATTTAAAAGAATACAACACATTCCTGTGCAGGTGCAGTTTTGCCTTCCTAGCACCAATGCAGGTACCTTTGCAGCATGGTGCAAGGGTGCCTGTGTTGTAAGGTGGATTGTCTTTGTGAAGGAAGGGGCACCTTTCTGCACAAAAACAATCCCCTGAGACATATTCCTCTTTCTACTTGCACTGCAGAATGCAGCCCACATAGAAAGAGGAAGTAACAAGAGAAATAAAGATATTTCTCTTGGTTACGCCTCACCTAGAAAGGCGTAGCATTTTGGCGCATTGCCAGGTCTACCACTTTTGCTAAAACTGGGAATGCAGCAAATTCCATTGGATTTGCATAGGAACCCCTACGCAAAACCCATGGAATGCCTTCCCAGGGCACGTAACGCAAAGCAGCGATTAGCGCTGCATTCCGTTACTCTGATTTATGAAGCCGCTCAGGGCCACTCAAAATCAATCATAAATATGCGCCTCAATTGTTTTAAACTCCTTAGGGCCTGAAAATTCTGATGGGTCCGGTGTTACATGGCCGTTTAGAATTACAAGCATGTAGGAATCTGCAGAGAACACTGATTCCTTCATGTCATTTCCCAAAAACTTTTAGTCCCGTTATTTCCATGTCCCCAACGGAATTACCGGGCTCCTGTTAACATTAATTCGATGGTGTGGAAAAAGCAGCGATCTTACTGTGCCGCTTGTAATGAGCCTTTATAGAAGAACAATTGAAAATTCAACATACTCTCTGTACATTATAAACTATTCTACATCATTTCGATTGTATTTTCCGTCTTTTTACCCATTATCCAGTTTACTTTGAGTATTGATATAGTACACAATAAAATATTGTAGGACTTTGTGATATGAAGCACAGAAACCAAAACAGCAACTCGAGTCTCTAATACGTCTTCGTAGTTCCATCTGCTGTACCTGTTCGGTCAGGGCTCATTTACATCGGTCATTGCTCATCACCTCTTTTAATCATAAGTAGGGTTCCCGGTATTATGGTATTTAGTTTTTTTAACATTTCACTCTGTATTTATCCATATTTATTTTTTGGTCATCTTATTGGTATTTATCCATATTTATTTTGTGTTTTGTAAACAGATGAAATGATAACTCGTATATTTCTCTATTTATTTAATGGATAAACCTGGACTCATGTGTTGATGCCTGTCAGGTTTTAGCACACACATTCAAAAATAATAAAATAATAAAACACACATTCAATTCTTTTTTGTAATAACACATATACATGTTGATATATGCAGTAATTTAAGTGTATCTCATTGAACTTTGTAGCTCCCCTGCTGTCATTATGTACAGCTAATGGCATGAAAGTCATTAATCTCAGCATGGGGAATCAATTAAAAGAAGCTAAATTATCTGTATTTTTCCACTTTTAAAAATAAATACAGACAGGAGCGACAGTGTTTTCTGTCTGTATTTATTTGTAAAAATCAGTAAAAACAGAATACTGGGAGCCCTAATCATTAGATACTATCCTTCACCATACTAAGCCATTTCCCTTCCAAACTTCCTTCCTGCTTTGCTAATCTATTTTGAGGTTCCTCTCGCCCAATTGTGCTTTAAAAAATATTATAATGTATTGGTTTCTCACATTCCAGTTCTTAAAACTGACAGGCTGTCAAATTCTTAATAAGTTAAAGAATATATTCCAGTCTTCCTCTTACTTACCCTTTTCCAAACTTGAATCTACTCTCATTAATTAGGTATGTGAGCTGAGACATGTTCAGTCCACCTTGGCACTGTTAATACCCTCATGCAAGTCACTGTGTCCTCAGAGGCGTGAACTTCAAAGGCTGATTGGGTTTGTGGAAAGGTGACCGAGGAAGACCGGAGAAAGTTTCAGTTTTCTTTTTTGTAATTCGAAATTGTTTCCAAGAGTAACCCTAGTAAGTTGTTACACTTTAAAGACAATGTTTATGAAAGTTTGTTCACAAAACTGAGAAGACATTTCTACCTGCGTAAACTGGCTTTGTCAAGGCTTGTTTTTGCTAAGGTAAAGCCATGTGTGAGATTTACGAAATGTAGTTTTGCCATTGGTATCTATGTACATATCTGAAAATGCTCACATTAATGCAAATGACTTTGTAACTTTTGACATGTTTGGTCTATGTTTTTTAGCCATGCCCCACAGCATTATAGATGCTGTGCGGCACGGAAAATCGAAGCCAAGGACATTTCATTTTTTGGCACACATACCACACATGTGCCTACCTACAAAATGAAGTGATTTTTATTTTCTTTTTACTTACCAATCCAAGTTGGACCGGAAACTAAAAAGCAGAAAATAATTGAAGGAGTGGGTGGGGAGCGAGAAACCCAATGGCTGCAGGTGGAGGGAAGCAACATGGAGGGTGCGTGTCAGAAGCAGCAATGGGTGAATGAGCACTGTGGAGGGGCAGGGAGAGACCCACGGGTGACAGAGATCAACAATGAGTCCACTGGGAGAGAAGTATATGAGGGAGTCAGCTGGAAAACACATGCACTTTGTGCTTAACTAACAAAACAAAAAGTCGTGCTTGAAAAGTAAGCAGTAGAAGCACAGAAGGCAGCCAATCAAAAGAGATGGTGAAAAGACTCTGCCCCATGGAAAGGAGTAACTCAAGATTACCGAGCTGGGACACGAGTAAATAACTAAGCAAATGAGATTGACAGGAAGGCCAACTACTGGTAAGCAATAGGCAGGCTCCAGGCCCCCTGTATGTTCCCTGCTTGGTGTTGCTGCCTTTTGCATCTGCTCTTCTTCCCCTGCATGTTGCTCTGTCCCTTGTGTCCTTCTCCCCATGCTCCCCATGTTATTATCTCATCTCCCTCATGTGCTGCATGACTCTCGCTTCTTGGGCTTCGTTTCTCCCTCCCCACCCACCTGCTCTGACATTGGACCCCCGACTTCCAACACCTGTGGTTCTTTTTTTTAAATATATTTGTTTTTGGGGGGATGGGGCAGCCAGAAATTTTCTGCTGGTCCACCGCAAAGTGCTTTTGCTCATGTAACATTTCTTTTTATTGACCAATTAAGTGGCACCTACTGTCTTAGATCTGTCAATAAATTCTAAAAGAAAATAGAGCCCATGTCATTCTGGGAGACGCATGTGGGATGATGCATGCATGCGCCTACAAAACGATTCGACCGCCCCCATGCTGTTCAGGATCACCAAATCATTGACGAAGTCTTAAATAGAGACCTACTGGCTTTGCCAATGTTTGTTCCAATACTACCCTACACCTTCTATTTATGTATCTCACTCTTGCAAGTTGCTGTTCATCCCCGACTTTCACCTTTGTAACTGTTTCCCTTACTTTCTCTCCTTTCTGCTTTCTCCCTTTGATGCACTTCTCTTTCACTCTTTTTCAAAGTCTGTTGATGGAAATTATATCCCACTCCATAAGCATGAGTAATGATGCCCACCACCAGCAACCATTGGCACAAATTAATCACTGCTCAAAATGTCCTGACACAAATGACAGCAGCTTCTGGGCAACCCTCACCTCCCCCATGCTGTAGTTTTGCAGAGAAAGCCACACAGTTGTGCAATGTTAAGCCAATGTATTTGAATAAAAAAATAGGAACATGGCAGAATGTACAAATAAAAATTAAAGAGATGAGCATCTTTGAGCATCCAGTAATCATCTTTTTATGCACTATGTTACAACAGCTACTGATACACCTAAAGCATCAGAAAAATAGCTGCTAGATACAAGGTGGACCTTGTAAGGTGCTAGACTGCCCAGACCTTCTGTGGTGTCCCATTTAGTGTTGCTTGTGTGATATATCCTGCCTATGTATTAATGTTTCTCCCCTGTTACCCTGGTTCCTAGTTGCTCAGCCAGTGTGAGTGTTCTGAGTGAAATGTTGGTGTGATGAATATGTTTGGAATGTTGGGTGCCTTTATGGCGAGGTGTGATAGTTGAAGATGGGCTGAGCAGCAGGCAGGCTGCTCCTAGTGGGGCTTCTTTACATGGATGCTAACCTGCAACTAAGATCTAATAAAGAAACTACAAATATACTCCTCTCCTTTGTTTGGTACGTCACAACATAATTTTGGTAACGAGGATGGGATAATTGTTCAGTCCCTCTCGAGATGTTGTATTTTACCCTGCATCCCTGGGTTCTGAGCGATTTTCTTCTCGTGTACATTTTGTGTATAGTTTTTCCCACTTAGTATTTTTTATTTTAGTTTCCATTTAAAAGGGGGAGGATATGTTATATCCTGCCTATGTAGTAATGTTTCTCCTATGTGACCTGGTTCCTAGCTGCTCAGCCACTGTCAGAGTTTTGAGTGGAATGTTGGTGTGATGGAGGTGTTTGGAATGCTCGGGTGCCTGTATGGTGAGGTGTGATAGTTAAAGATGGGCTGAGCAGCAGGGAGGCTGTTCCTGGTGAGGCTGCTTTACATGGATGCTAACCTCTAACTAAGATTTAACAAAGAAACTACAAAGAAACTACAAATATACTCTTCAGCTACGTTTGGTACGTCACAACATCATGCATTTCTAAATTTCCAAATATGGAAAGTAAGGCACGGGGAATGAAGTCAGCCGCCCAAGTTCAAACAATGTGCTTGAGTTGAGAAGACAGTGCTAGAACTGTGGCATCCTGGTTTGTACACCAACACTACATCAAATCTACTACCACCACCTAACTTGATACTGAAGACTACATCAGAAATATTATCACTGACAATATCACTGCTTTGGCTAAAATAAATGTAAGTCTTAGTGTAAGAGCTATGATTAGGTTTAGAGGCGGGACTTTTCTCGTCTTACTAACCTATCACCAAACCTAACCCTGCCAGTCACAGTAATCCTTTTTCTAAAACGATAAGAAAAAGGATTACAATGAAGGGTGGGGTAAGGTTTGGTGCTAGATTAGCAATACGAGAAAGATAAGGATCGGGTTAGACCAATAATAAGATACAGGTTTAGGATCAGAACTTGCTTAATATTTATGGTAAAGGATAATTGTAATTTAAATTTATAGAGTGCATTATCACCCAGAGGTCTCTAAGCGCTGTTTAGAGGGAGCACCTAAACTGATGGAAATGAGCCAGTGACTAGCTTAAATATTGCCCCAGACCTCTGAGAAGAGCACAGTCTTCAGCTTCCTCCTAAACGGTAGGAGATTTGCTTCCTTATGTAGGTTTACCGGGAGGCTATTCCACACCTGGGGAATAGATGTTGAGAAAGCTGTCCCGCCCTTGGAGGACAGGTTAAACCGGGGGCAAACCAGTCGGCAAGCCTCCGCAGACCGAAGTGCCCTATTGGGGATGTAGGTGGCTAATCAGTCCTTGATGTATCTTGGGGCTTGGCCATACATGGATTTATGAGTAATGCAGAGACCTTTGAACTTGATTCTCTGCCTAACCGGGAGCCAATGTAGGTCATGTAGTAGAGGCGTGGCATGTACCCGTCTTGGCTTTTTAAAAATTAATCTGGTTGCGTCGTTCATGACAACCTGCAGTCTGGTCAACTGTTGTTGCCGGATGCCAGAGTACAGAAAGTTGCCATAATCGAGCCGCGACAGTATCAAAGCTGAGACAGCCCGTCTAAGAGTGGCGAAGGTGAGGAGTGGGGACAGTTTCCGCAGCTGTCTCACCAGACCAACGCAAGTGCCTACAACTGCCGACACCGGTTGTGTCATGGCTAGCTTGGCAACAATTTTGATACTGAGGCTTTTCACAGCCAAAGCTGGTTCTGGAAACGGCCCGAGTTCTCTTGGCCAAAAGAGGTTGTTCCAGGGGTTGGCAGCTGTGGTTACCGCCAACACCTCTGTTTTCTCCGGGTTTATCTTTAAAGAGTTAGCCGCCATCCAGTTGACAATAAATTTTGAAATATTCTGCATCCTTAGATGAGCCGTTGATGAGTTGTCGATCTCAATAATAATTTGCGTATCGTTGGTGTAATTATAAACCCGACACTCCATCTGGTTCAGTGCGGAGATCAAGGGCTGTAAATAAGCATTGAAAATGAGGGGCGATAATGCTGAGCCCTGGGGTACTACGCATGAAAGAGTGGCTGGATCAGACATCAGGTCGGCTAGCTGGACTCTTTGTGAACGGTCTTAAAGAAAAGAAGTGATGCCTCGAATTCCCAAATCCACAATCTGTGACAGTTTTTTCCAGGGAAAGATTGAGGAGGGCGAGCACTTCGTCATCAATTCCCGTAAAAGCCATTTTGAAAATCTTAGGTGGGCAGGGGTCTGCTGGTGAGCCAGATTTCACCCCCCCTGGATAACATGGTCAGGGACTCCTTGGTAAGTGATGGCAGGGTGGTAAGGGAATTAGTGAACGTGGGGGGAAGAATGGTAAGTCCTATATCACAGAGGAGCGTCGGCATGTGATGGATTTCCGTCAGGAGGTCTTGTATTTTCCCAGAGAAAAAGGACTGGAATTTCTGGCAATCTACCTGGCTAAAGGAAGGTTTTTGCCCCTTATCATTTCTTAGTTCATCCAGAACCCTGAAGGTCTCTTCTTTCTGGGGGTTAGCAGCCGCAGCAATCTTAGTCTCATAAAATTAGGCCTTCCGTGAAACAATGGCCTTTTTATAGGAGGCAAACATATATACATAGGCTGCCCGGGGACTGGGGTGGTATGCTTTGCACCAAGTTCTCTCGCACTGGCGAAGTAGTTGTTTCATTTCCCTAAGTGCCTCATTAAATCAAGGTGCCCCTTTACCCTTGTCTAAGATTCTAACGCTACGAGCTGGTGCCACAGCGTCAATGGCATTCTTAAACCGTGACGATAGGGGGGCACTGTCAGCCTCTAAGTGTCCCTTAAATGTCAAAGATGGATCGGGATGGAGTTAGCAGTTTACCAAGTCATCTGCATTGATCTTGTTCCAGCTCCGCAGTACTTTCCACTCCGGCGGGGCGTTTATCATTCGTTTAGGAAGGGAAAGTCTGCCAAGGATTAAATAATGGTCCGACCAGGAGCAAGAGGAGACAACAATAGGGCTGGGCAATGGGTGGGACGACCAATCCAGATCCAGTGTGTGGCCCTTCTCATGCGTCGACCCAACCACCATTTGGCACAGTTCAAGCGAGGTCAAGGCCTCTTCCAGCTGTTTTGCCTGGGAGTCTTTTGGGATGTTTTCGCAGTGGAAGTTAAAGTCTCCCATCACCACCACACCTTGATAACGGGAGTGGAGATTGTGGACTAATTCTAGGAAGGGTTCCATAAACCTGGATGGCGTACGCGGTGGGCGGTAGACTAATAGTATTACAAAACAGTCCGTTGGGAAACAAAACTTAACTCCCAGCACGTCTGCAGCCTCTATACTTTCCGCACAGAGGGTTTCTGTCTTGAATGTACTATTATAGAGTATGGCAATCCCCCCCCCCCCCTTTCGTGCTACTAGGTCTATTGTAATGGATAGCTGCAAAATTTGGTGGAAGCGAAGCTACCAAGTCCTGGGTAGAGGATTCTTCCAACCTAGTTTCCGTGATGCCTAGAATGTCCAGGTTATCTTCATGGAGGAGCGTGAAAACTTCGAGGTAGTGCTTCTGTAATGAGCGGTATTGAGCAGGGCAAAGCTACATCCTTGCGGGCTCGCCGGCCTCGCCAACCTTTGGGGGATATGGTACAGTTAGGGCTCCTTGAGCTACCTAGAGGCTTCAGCAGCCCTTCCCTTCTAACCTTGGCTGTTAGTGTATTATGCAGCCGCTGCTCGCCAAGATTTAGGGACATGAGTTCCTGCATAGAATACATACGGCGGGGGCCAGGGGTCCTGGCCCCTGGACCTAGCTGGACGCGGACGGGCTTGCCTTAGGCGCGCCTTTGGCGCGCCCGCTGCGTGCTTGCTCCGGCATTGATTTTATTTATTTATTTATTTGTGGATTTATTGAGCGCATACGAATCATCCCCGAAAGGATCTCTCTGCGCTATACAAGGAGAAAGATCGTGAGGATATGCAGTTAAAAAAGCCATGTCTTCAACAGTTTTTTAAAATTGGTTAATTCCCTGCAGGACCTGAGATTTTGTGGAAGCGTATTCCAATGGCTGGCTGCCAGGTAGGAGAAGGTTCTACCTCCAATACGTGCCTTCCGTATTTTCTGGGTACACCGAAAATTGGAATTGCTAGATCTCAGTTGTCGGGCTGGCTGATACCACCTAAGTTTATTCCTGAGGTAGGCAGGGCCCTTTCCCTGTAGTGATCTAATGACTACACAGAGCACTTTAAAGATAGCGCTCTTCCTCACCGGGAGCTAGTGTAGCTGATGCAGAAGTGGGGCTGATGGAGTCCTTGCCGGTTTATTGAGGGCAAGGCGGGCCGCCGTATTTATAGCCCGTGACTCCTCCCACTCACCACTCAGCCCTGCTGTGCAGCAACTGCCTGATTCCCACAACTAGACCGTGACACTAGCAGGAAGTACAGAAGCAGAAGTGAGAGGGCACTGGGAGCGAGATGCAGGAAGTTCAAATGAAAGTAAAGCAAGAATTACACGTGACAATTTTTTGTAAATAAACTTAAAAACGACAACGTTAAAAATTAGCAGCGTTTCACAAGGGGGGCTTGGGGGAGGGCAGCCGACCCCTGGGAGGTCTCCTCCCCCGGGCGGTTTGGGAGATCTGGGTGGGGGTATTTCTTCTAGCAGATTCTAGTTGGGCGTTTTTTGAGCTGGTTTTTAGTTGTATTGTGCGGCCCCCTATAAATGGGCGGGGCTCCTCTCTCCGGGCACCATTTTGGGCTTGGTGACCTGGTGGCCGGTTGAGCTTAGAATTTTTGTCAGATATTTGGTGTTTTGTTATCTTCTCTTGTCGCTATTCTATTTCGATATTATGGCTGGTGAAGATTACCGAGTTTTGGAGGCTATTCGCCTGCTTAGCGAGGCAGGTCGGTTGGACCTGGTTATTGGTGACCGGGGTCAGTCGGAGCCTCCACGTCCCCAGCGGGAGGCCTCAGCGAGGGTGTCGGCTGTGGTGGCAGCGTGTTATTCTCCGAAACGCCGGAGGCAGGACGGGGTAAGTGAACGGGGTCGTCCCAGGACTCGGCGGGCGGGTTCTAGGGCCCGTCGTGGGAGTGACTCTGGATCTTCGGATCCGTCTGTTTCTTTAGACAACTCGTTGGTAGAAGTGGTCGGGGAAGGTGATTTTCCTTCTGTGTCGGGGGAGGTTTCTACTGTTGGTTTTCGTGAAAGAGCGGCCTCTGCTCCTGTTTTGCGAGGCCGTCGTGCTTCCAGGCAACGTGGTTGCACGCTCCGTTCGGCTTCGGCCTCCGCGGTGGCGGGTATTGACGTCACTGAATTAAGGGGGGCGGATGCCATTTTGAATGTGGTCAATGTGGCACAACAACCGTTACGGAGTGCTCCGGTTCAAGAGATACAGGAGGTGGGCGCTCCTTTGAGCGTTATTCGACAGCATGTGGTTCCGGTAACGGTTGATGGTGGTCCTGTTGGTGCTTCCATCGCTAGGCCTTCGATATCTGGTCCCGGGTTGGTCATGTCTGAGAGATCTGGTGTGCTTGTGCGGTCGGCGGGGAGGGATCAGAGTAGCCCGTTATTGTTTTCCCCCACAGTGTCTTTAAGAGGGGAGGCTGTGTCTGTTGGTAGTGGTTCTTTGGGGGAGGGGGAATGGGCTCAGATGGGTTTGGTGGAGGGTTCGGGGCGGACTGAAGGTCCTTTCCTTGGGGGTGAATTGTATGGTGTGGGTACCTCAGTGGGGAGTTTCCGCCCGGCGGACGAGGTTGGAGGTTTTCCCCTTGTTGAGGACGGGAGCGGAGCTGGTTTTGTTCAGCAGGGTGATGTTGAGGGGGGTTCTTTTTATAGGTTGTCTGGGGAGTTTCAGTGTCCTGGTCTGAGAGGGGTTTCGGGGCATGCATCTCGGGGTTCCTTTGGAAATACGAGGGTTCCGGATTTTTCTGCTCAGGGGCCGGCGTCGCAGATTATTCAGGCTATGTTGGATGTTAGTTCGGATGAGGAAATCTGCCCTCCGTCTCCTCGGCTGTGTGACGCTTTGCAAAGGAAGGGAGCTGGTGGTTCTGGGATTTTGGAGGGAGCTGGTAGGGGTGGAGGACTTAGTGTTGGCGGTTTGTCTTCTGCTCATGGAGTTGGTTTTAGTAAGGGTCCCGGCACACCAGTCCGGCCTTTTTCTTTACAGGTAGGAGCTCGACCTTCGGCAGCAGACTTGGCAGGGCGGCAGGCAGCCCAAGTACGCCGAGGAGAAGTGCGGGTGGAGCCTGGCGCGGCACGTCCCATACCATCGAGGGATCCTGCCGCGGCCATCACACGCAGGTTTACTACGACCTCGATGGCCCCAACGAGGGTTTTCGACATGGGTGGTGCCCCCGGGTCCAGCGCGACCTTCCCAGCGTTGACGGTGGAATCCAACGCTTTACATGGGAGCGGGTTACGCACGACCTCTCTTGTGCCACGTGGTGGTTTTAATGCTGGCTTATCTTTTACAGGGGCTCAACAAGTCGTCAGTGGTACTGGCGGGGGTGTGTATAGACGGGTTCAGTCGTCATCCCCGCCAAGGTCAAGTGTGAGGGCTGGTAAGGCCCATGGTCGGTCAAAAACAGTGGAGGCACGACAGACTTCGGTGGTTGTCAATGCCCCTCCCCAGTTAGATGAATCGCTGATTTTAGATTATGATGAGGAGAGCCCTGAAGAGGGAGAAGTACGTGAGATGGTGTCTGGGGGGGGACACGTTAATGTTTCTCATAGTCCGTTACAGGAACAGGTGGTACGGAGTCGTGCGGAATCGTCAAGGCCACGAGTGCTCGGCCCCTCGGTGAGGGCTCCTCGGAGGGCGGACAACGGTGCACAGACAGAGTGGAGGACGGGCGCCAATCAACCGCCTCTTTTACGCCCAGGTGAGAATGTGGTTCAGGCCGTGCGGCCAAATATGGTTTCTATTGGTGTTGGTGTGGATCTAATATCCACTGAAAAAAACGGAAAATTATACAAAGGTCGTGTGGTAAGAGACCAAGGTGTGGGTACAAACTTAGATGAACTCAGTGCTGGTGAAAAAGTGGATAGTGGCACGTCCACTGTTGGTTTGGGCACTACTAAAAATGTACTTCACAGCAAGGAATTAAAAATTAAAAAGTTGCCGTATATGGGTGTTACGAAGCCTTTGGGGGCTTATTTGATGCTTAGTACAAAGGAAAGGATATGGAACGGTGAGTATGTGGAACTGTTAAAGTTACTACACAGGGAGGTTCGTGCTAAAGAGGGCTCCAAAGAGGAGGAATTTGAATTGGCCAAACGCCCTAAAGTTCCCTTGACTATCGAAAATTGGACGGCGGCCTTTTTAATTTATGCCAGCGTCTACTGCGAAAAGTTCCCTGAGCGCTGCGTGTCATTATTTAAGTACATGGATGTTATACGTAAGGCTCAGCTTACTAGGAATGATTACGCTTGGGCTCAGTATGATGAGGAATTTAGGGCGCGTATGGCCTGGGATCCCGAGGCGAAATGGGGTGAGTTGGACTCTGACCTTTGGCAGCACACTATGGGTTCGTCTGCCTCTGGTAAAACGATTTTTACAGCCAGTGGTCTTCCTTTAGTCTATCGTCCCTTTCAGTCCCGTCCCACCCGGGGAGGGGTGGGGGCCAACTCTAACACCCAGTCGCCTACCGGCACGTGTTGGGATTTTAACAGCGGGACTTGTAATAGACAGTTCTGTAAATTCAGTCACGAATGTTCACAATGTGGTAGGAAGAACCATCCGTTATCCCGTTGCTGGGGTCCTAGGACTTCCGGGGGTCCCCAGGTTTCCCAACAGAGTTCAGGAAATTTCGTGCCACCACAGCAACCTCCAGCTCCCAGGGGAGGGAAGTCTTCATCCGGTGCTGGGCCCAAAGGCTCGTACACCGGTTAATGTTGATCGTTTGGCTGCTGCTTTGCGGGATTAGGAGCCTGCCGAGCTGCAGTCGGTCTTGTTGTTGGGTTTCCAGGTTGGTTTTCGTTTGGGGTATGAGGGACCACGTTTGAGACGTTGGTCCAAGAATTTGAAGTCGGCAAGTGAACACCCTGCCATTGTACAGTCAAAATTGGACAAGGAAGTGAGTGAGGGAAGGATGGCGGGCCCGTTTGATGATTGGCCTCTGGTGAACCTAATTGTATCCCCTATTGGTGTGGTCCCCAAGAAGGAGCCTGGTCAGTTCCGGCTCATTCAACATCTATCATGGCCTGACGGCGGGTCGGTAAATGATTTCATTGACAACGAAGCTGCATCGGTATCTTATTCTTCAGTGGATGTAGCTATGCAACTGGTTGTCACGGCGGGCCCTGATGCTCTGATGGCGAAATGCGACATCAAATCCGCATTTCGGCTCCTTCCAGTCCATCCTGAAGACTGGTGTCTTCTGGGCATCCATTTTCTTGGAAAATGGTACGTGGACAAGGCGTTGCCAATGGGTTGTTCCATGTCTTGTGCGTTGTTTGAAACTTTCAGTACGTTTCTACAATGGTGGTTTACTAAACAGAGTGGCCATGAATTGGTCACTCATTACTTGGACGATTTCTTCTTTGTGGGTACTGCCAATTCGTTGGTTTGCCAAGCTGCTCTCACATCGTTTCAATCATTGATGAGTTATTTAGGTGTACCATTGGCCCCTGAGAAGACCATGGGTCCTTGCGCGACCATGTCTTTTTTGGGGATCGAGCTTGATTCACATTTGATGCAAGCTCGTCTTCCATTGGACAAGAAACAAAAAATGCTTGAACTGGTTGGTACCATGTTGGGAAAAGAGAAAGTGTTTGTGAAAGAGATACAAGTTTTGCTAGGACACCTTAACTTTGCCTGCAGAGTGGTTAGGGCGGGTAGGACTTTCTGTAGGAGGTTGGGCAGAGCTTTGTCTGGTCATTCCCTTCCACACCATCGGGTGAGACTGTCCGCGGGGGTGAAGGAGGACTTACGCATGTGGGTCTTCTTCTTACATGCCTTCAATGGTGTGCCTTTGTGTCGGGAGGTGGATTGGTGTTGGGATGTACAGATCTTCTCTGATGCTGCTGGAAGTGAGGGTTTTGGTCTGTACTGGCAAGGAAGGTAGTGTGCCCAACAGTGGCCTGTGCAATGGATGAATGGTGGCAGAAGTATTGCCTTTCTGGAACTTTTCCCTGTGGTTGTTGCTGTCACTCTGTGGGGTGTGGATCTGGCCCACAAAAAGGTTCTTTTCCGGATTGATAATATGGCTGTGGTCCAGGTAATTAACAAACAGTCGGCCAGGGATCCCCAGATTTTGAAGCTCCTTCGAGTGTTTGTGTTGGGTTGTCTGAAACATGATATCTGTTTTCGGGCCCTGCACGTTCCTGGCGTGGACAATGACATTACGGATGCTTTGTCTCGTTCACAGTGGGAGAGATTCCGTGGGCTTGCTTTGGAGGCAGACGAGGAGCCGACTCCCATGCCGGACCACCTGTGGACGGTAGGCAACACCGGGTCTTTCGCCTGGTTTTAGGTTCCTTGGCTCCTTCCACGAGGACAGCGTATGAGTTAGCCTGGACTGAGTTTTTGGAGTCGGGTGCGTGTTGGAGGGAGCAGGATTGGCAACGGTCTGAGGATGTGGTTCAGTTCATCTTGTGCATGATGGATAGGAATTTGTCTAGAATTACTATTTCTGGCAAATTAGCGGGTATTTCTTTCATGGGTAAGCTTTTGTGGGGTTACTCTCCGTCGGCTGGGGAGTTGGGTAGGAGAATGTTGGAGGGGTGGTCTAGAGAGAGAGGTTCTGTTCGTACTTTGCGATCTCCTTTGTCGTGGCAGAGGCTGTTTCAGGTGATTTCTGTACTCCCGGCTGTGTGTTCTGATCGAGTGGAAGAGTGTTTGTTCGCCACGTTGATGGTGTGGATGTTTTTTGGAGCTTTTCGTGTGTCTGAATTACTGGGCAACAAGTCCTCTCCTGGCCTTTTGTGGGGGAATGTTCAACTGTCGGAAAGGGGGGTCCACATTTGGCTCTCCCACTCCAAAACGGATCAAAGGAGTATGGGTAAAGGTGTTTGGTTGGAGGCGGTGTCCCCTCCGGAAACGTGCCCTTTACGATGGGCTCTTTGTTGGAAGAAAATGTCGGGTGGGTCATTAGACCTTCAAGTTTTTCGACATTTAAATGGTTCATGTGTGTCGAATTATCAACTGCGCATGGTTCTGCGAAAAGCGCTGCGACATATTGGTTTAGATGGGTCATTATACGGTACTCACTCCTTCAGGATTGGGGCGGCCACGGAGGCCTTCCACAGGGGCTGGTCAAGGGAGGAGATCATGGGCCTGGGGCGCTGGACTTCTGATTGCTTTCGGCGCTATGTTCGAAATGAGGCTGCTGGAGCGCTGGCGTCTTCATCTGTTTTGCCTGTCTGATTCTGTTTTCTTTTTCAGGTTCTGTGGCTGGTCCTCGGGCTGCTTTCATTACAGTGTGGATCGTGGGCCATTCCTTCGTTAAGAGAGCTCAAGTGCAAGCTCGTCAAAGTTATTTTGGTTCATCCTTGGGTTTCAATGATCGTTTGTTTAATGTGGTTTGGAAGGGTAGGGGGGGTATGTTATGGAAGGAACTGATCCCTGCTTTGAATTCTTGGTTGGTAGGGGGGGTTTGCCCGGATGTGTTGGTTCTTCACTTAGAAGAAAATGACTTGGGTTCCGTCAAAGGGGTTGTTCTGCTTCGGGCGATCAAAAAGGACTTGGCCTTATTGCATAAACAGTGGTCGGGTTGTCATGTTCTGTGGACTGAAATGGTGCCAAGGAGGGTTTGGAGGTATGCGGTGAAACCGAAGGCGGTGGATAAATCTCGGAGGAAAGTGAATCTGGAGGTTTCCCGTTTCTGCAGGGATTTGGGTTTCGGTCGTATCGTCCATAGTGACATCAAATATGATGCGGTGGAATTTTTCAGGGGGGACGGTGTCCATTTGTCCAGGATGGGTATGGACTTATATCTGCTGGAGCTGCGGGAGGTTTTATCTTGCTGTCTGACTGTGCAACATTTTGTTGGTGAATAAGGGGTCGTTTGTTGTAGGCTTTGGTCTTACCTCCTCTTTGGGTTCCCCCCCCCCCCACCCCCATCCCCCCCCCTGTTTTTAGGTCTGTGTGGGGGGCAGAAAGGTGGGGCTCTCTCCGAATCAGTCTTTCACCCCACGGCTTTCTGGATGGCGGTTTTGCTATGTGATTGTCAGTTTTGGGCCAGGTTTGGACCCGTTAGTTGTAATCGGATCTTGTTGGGGGATGTTTCATACTGATTGAGGTGGGGTTCGGAGAATATGGGTCGGGGGATATGATCAGTTGGTTTATAATCGGTGATGTGATATTTTGTATTTGATAGGTGATGTTATAATGTTATAATGTTATTGGGGTTTGTATGGTTTTTGTGTTGGGTATGTACGGGTGGGGGCGGGTGTGATGGAGGGTGTGGGGTGGGGGCGGGGTTTGGGGTTTTGAAATAAAAACGAACAAAATTTTGGTTGTGGTTTAGATTGTGAGGCGGTTGCCGAGTTTGTGTATTTGTAAATGTGCACCTGTTCCAATAAAGCGGCCTTTTTCACACTTCAATGGTTTTTGGGTCTGCTCACTCTCCCCCACCCCTCTCTCCCAAGGGGGGCTTGGGGGAGGGCAGCCGACCCCTGGGAGGTCTCCTCCCCCGGGCGGTTTGGGAGATCTGGGTGGGGGTATTTCTTCTAGCAGATTCTAGTTGGGCGTTTTTTGGGCTGGTTTTTAGTTGTATTGTGCGGCCCCCTATAAATGGGCGGGGCTCCTCTCTCCGGGCACCATTTTGGGCTTGGTGACCTGGTGGCCGGTTGAGCTTAGAATTTTTGTACCTCCCTCCCTCCCTCCCTCTTTTGGGGGTTTGTTTCGAGCATTTATTTCTCCTTCGGCTGCTGTTTGGGACATGTGTGCATGGGGTTTGACGTTGTTCTTTTGGCGCTTGGGACAGGTGCGTGGCGGTTTTGCTATGTGATTGTCAGTTTTGGGCCAGGTTTGGACCCGTTAGTTGTAATCGGATCTTGTTGGGGGATGTTTCATACTGATTGAGGTGGGGTTCGGCGAATATGGGTCGGGGGATATGATCAGTTGGTTTATAATCGATGATGTGATATTTTGTATTTGATAGGTGATGTTATAATGTTATAATGTTATTGGGGTTTGTATGGTTTTTGTGTTGGGTATGTACGGGTGGGGGCGGGTGTGATGGAGGGTGTGGGGTGGGGGCGGGGTTTGGGGTTTTGAAATAAAAACTAACAAAATTTTGGTTGTGGTTTAGATTGTGAGGCGGTTGCCGAGTTTGTGTATTTGTAAATGTGCACCTGTTCCAATAAAGCGGCCTTTTTCACACTTCAATGGTTTTTGGGTCTGCTCACTCTCCCCCACCCCTCTCTCCCAAGTAACAGAGATGAGAGGCATTTCAAGCAGCCCGCCGTACGTCAAGGTAGACCCTCTAGTCCGACTCGCCTGCTCCGGCAAAGATTTTATAGCCCATGACTCCTCCCACCCACCACTCAGCCCTGGGGTGCAGGGGCTGCCTGATTCCTACCACTAGACCGTGACACTAGCAGGAAGTACAGAAGCGAAAGTGAGGGATGCGCTGGGAGCGAGATGCAGGAAGTTCAAATGTGAGTAAAGCTAGAATTACACAAGAGACAATTTTTTAAAAATAAACTTAAAAATTAGCAGCGTTAAGGGCTGTGTGGGGTAAGAGGTAGGTTAAGAATTGGGAGGAGCAAATGTTTCATTGAGATGATGAACTGTAAGTGTTTCTAGTTTAGAGAGGCGGCATTTAGAGTTCAGGCAGCTCAAACTAGGAGTCTCCAAGTATGCGGGATTGGGATGTTTTAAGGTGCTCTCCACCATGACGTTCAGAAGGACACAGACTGCTGAACTGTATTGTTGAGGTCTCTAGATCAAGAAAAAAAGCATGTGAAGTTTGGTGATGGACAGCATTGGAATGGAAGATATTCATTTAGGGGCTGTTCAGCCTCGGATAGAATTAGATGGCAGTGGTGTTTTTTGCAGAAAATAGCTAGTCTTGCATCAGTCAGGTTATATTTTAGAACTGTTGTGTAACCCGGCTGCTGTATTGTGTAATATAATACAGGTGTTGCACTGCCATGTAGGCCGTGTTCTGTGACAACCAGCAGATTAGGGTTAGAATCTGACATATTTTATTTGATGTTCAGCAAGTGCTTGGTCAATGATCTTGTGTTCAGGAGTTCATAGAAGAAAAAATTAATAACTTAAAGAGGAAGGTGGGAGTGTGTAGTGGATAAAGTCAGACATTCAGGTGGTGCAGACGATGGGCCAGTCAGGTCACTGGTAGACTCAAGCATGCTCAGTAAAGATTGCACAAGGTTTGGAAGAGGTGGGAAGAGAGGTGCAGAACCAGCCAGGCATGTAAGTTTGTACAAGAGTTTATTTTGGGGGGCGGGGTGAGCTGGGCTTTACTGAGAAGAAGAAGGGTAAATAGCTAAGGGGTAGAGCAGAGGGGAGAAGACAACTAGGGTGGTTGGAAAACTTGGAAGTGGAGGAGAAGCAGCATGTGGAGTTTCAGGGTTAGTGCTATGAGGTGCACATGTGTAGTTTTGAGTAACATTAGGAGACGTTAGGTGTTAGATCAGGGGCTGAAATATTTGAATGTAAAAAGTGGGATCGAAAGGTGAGACATGTTCAGAGTGAGGTAGAGATGGGGAAGGGGTAGAGGGGGTTTATTATAATTGAATAAAGCAGGAAGTGATGGAAAGAGTAGTGGAAGTGCGGTTATAGCAGAGTGGGCAATGAACTAGAAGCAGAGGAAGGATTTAGGTAGGTGGGGATGAGTGGGAGGAACACGCAGGACCTTACGTGGGAGAGGAAGTGAAAGAGATAGGAAAGCTTAAGGATAAGGGATAGAGTAGACTGGTGATTATGTCTCATTGGTTTGAATGATTCTTAGGTACAGGTCCATGCAGTCTCTCATTGAGGTGGCCTCTCATAAATGTTCTCATGACCATTCACTTCATAAGCATGGGAGCACTTGAATAAACATCTGAACAAATCCACAAGATCATGTAGTCAATTAAGGTTTTAAAAAGATTAAGATTGTATTTACTAATGTTAAAGCTGTTGCAGGTCATTTCGCTATTTCATTTACTGGTGATGTCTCGTGGTGGGCACAGGTAAGTTAGCTGCAGAAAGGATGCACACGGTGTGCCAATCACTTCTCTTTTAAAAATGCTAGCAAAATCTCAAGAACCAGTTTTGTTCCAGGCAAGAAAAATTATCCTAAAATGAACATTTTTCAAATTGCTGAATTCCCTCTTAATTAGGCAGTGGAAAGCAGAAGGAAACAGGAGGGATGATGAACAGCTGCGGAGAAGGTAATGCGAGAACTTTACACCTCAATCATTGCTAGGTTATTTGAGGTCCCTTATCATCTATGCCAAGAAGGTTTTCTAATGAGGTTACCAGAGGAATATAAATGCACACACTGTTTTATACTGGCTTGCTTAAAATGCAATGCATGACTTGCACTCATTATAACAGTGCCTCATCTACCATTGCAACCTATCAGCGTCTAAGTCAGGCCAAAGATGCGCGATCTTTAGCTGTGGCGTACACTACAGGACACAGCACCATCAATATACTTACCTCATTCTGGTTCTGGTGTGCATTGTGTACCTCTAAGCAAGAATAACATTAGGGAGTCACAAAGAATTTGGCTTCTCATTAACCCCTTCCATGCTGATGACGAACCCAAGCCGTCATGCACTACGGTGCTCGTGTGCAGATGACGGCTGGGGTTCGTCACGGCCCGCCCCTGTTAGTGCTGGTTACAGCACACCAGGGGAATCGCGGCCGCATGGAAAAGGTTAAAGTGTACATACGTTTATGCACGTCTTTGGATTTTTTAAGTTAACCTCGCTAACGATGATATAATGATTTTAGCAAGGTGAGGATGACGCGAACACTTCCATGGTTTGGGGAGAACTCCTGGTACTCAGTGAACTGATTGTGCCTCTTCTCTTTGCTCAGGCTAAAATAGTGCCATTTCCTGAAGCAGACTAGGTATGTCCTCACTTCCCTTGCCTCAAGTGTTGATGCCTGATGTGATCAAGCGGTGCACCACCATTGCCTGCTGTGACAGGTTCAACCCGGAGTGGAGATGAAGAACTGCCTTACACCCCCCAGTCCACTCCGGAGTGGCTCATACAGACCAGAACGGCATGGCGGAGCGTTCCATTATTCGTGGTCTTTCGGAGTTATGGTTATTATTCTTTAACAGTAGGCATTACTTTGTTGGGTGAGGGGACACAGGTGCCAAATGAAGAAAAAGAAGCAACAAAATATGTTCGGCTTGGAAATGAATTGCCAAGCTACTGAAAAAGGGATCATGTCGAGGTTCTCGCTCGAATGCATTTTCATAAAAAGATGAATGTTTAATTCCAAACTGTTGGCAGATAATTATTATTTTTGCTTTTTTATATGCGCAAACTCGACCCGAAGGTATCGGTGCGCTTTACATGAGCACCGGTTGCATTACAGATGGACACATTCTTTTTTTTTAATCACAGGGAGATTAAGTGATTTGGCTAAAATCGCAGTATGTTTGAGCCTCCCGCCAGATCAGAACCTGGTTCCCCAGTCGGCTGCTCTAGCTGTTAATATGTAAAACACAGGTGATGGAAAGCAGTTTAGTAAAGCAACTCAGGTATACATAGCTTACATTATGCCCATTCTTCATGCCCATGCCTCAACAGACCAACTGCCTGGCTTCTTCAGCATCAATGTTACCCCAGAACCAGGAACGTTGGGGTAGGGTGGTAGAAAAAAGAAAGAACATACCAAGGGGCATTAAGAGAAGAAAGGGATAGGGTACAGGCAAAGGCGTCAGAGTTCCGGCATTTTATGTATTTCTGGAAACCCCCTCTGGATGTTCTACCTTAATGTTAACTTCTTATTCAACTAAATTTTGCATCATAGACTGCCAACCGTTCCTGAAAATGAAGGACACTTTCCTCATCTTCCGTTTGACTGGGAAAAAGGTGGGAGCAACGTGGGCAGAGCAACATAAGCGCTGCCACGCTTGCCTAAATGTAAATGTAAATGTGGCGTATTTGTATAGCGCGAACAGCGACCCGGAGGCATCCCGGCGCTTGTACTCCTACCACAAGGGAACCCCTCCTGGCTTTTCCTTGTGGGGTGTCCACTCCTGGGCATCCCATGGTGAAACCAGGCATCCCTTGTGTATCAGGGGGCCTTTGTGGAGACTAAGCAAGCTATTGCCCAGAGTTGCAGCGTGGGACCCATGCTTAGAATCGGCACTGAGGCGAGAATATCCGGTCAGAGGAATTTAAGCCCGAAACCCGCCGAGGCGGGAATCAAACCCTGGTCCCTGGCCAGCATTCTGCATCAAGGTCTGCCGCTCTAAGCATTGAGCCACACTTCTCCACTTGCCTAAACCACGCATATGCCTTAACCACACTTTTGCAGGGTTAAGGCACTGCATGGTCTAGCTGTAGTAGAAGTAGGAAGGATCGGGAGAGGACACATTGAGGTAAGTGAGGCTACGGCCCAGATTTGGGGGTGGGGGTAGTTTTTAAGGGTTGGTGTAGTTTCCAGGGCTGGGGGTGTCGGGATGTTTTTAGGGTTCATGGGGGGACTGGGGTAGTTTTTAGGGCTTAGGGAAGGAAGGGTCGTTTTTAACGCTTGGGGGTGGTGACTTTGAGTTCTGTGGGAGGGGGTTGGTTTTCTGGAGGGAGGGGGGTAGTTTTAGGACTTGGCAGAGGCTTAGGGGGCTGTTCTAGGGCTCAGCACGGGGGGTAGGGATCAGGATACTTTTTAGGGAGGGCAGGTTAGTTTTCATTGCTATGGGGAGGGCAGGGTCGTTTTTAGGGCTTAGGGGGCAAGGAAGTTTTTAGGGCTCATGGGTTGGTTTCCAGGAGGGAAGGAGGTAGTTTTAGGTTTCAGGGCTGGGGTCATGGGGGATAAGACTTATCTGATAAGTCTTAACTACGCATGTCTTTGCCATACAAGTCTTAACAATGCATATGAATGGTAAAGGCATATTCTTGGTTAAGACTGTGTGGAACCGACATGCGAGGTAAACGCATGCGCGGTTCCATCACACAATCGTTTGACAGGCACTGCCGCAGTACTTAGGACAATAGAGTATTGGAACCCATAAAGTTTCACGACCAGGAAACTTTTGAGGTCTGAGTCTTCCACAGATATAACGAGTTCAGGGGCAAAGGCACTAATTGTTATGCCAAGTCTACTTCTGATCTCTCCACCCTTAAAAAACAAACAACTTTTAGAGCTACATAAATCTTAATCCATGATGACCTGTCTTCAGACTCCACCCTCACCTCACACACCCCAAAAAATCAATGGCATTTCCTTTGAAAGAAATAGCTGCAAAAGATGGTACTTTTGACAAAATCTTCCAGCTCTTTGCCAATTAAGATTTTTCTTTCAACAATGTATAGAGTCCGCCATTACTTGCAAGTCCTCATTAAAAGCTTGAACACCATCAGCTAGTGGACCAATTTCATTCTGAGCTTGCTATTAAAACCATATTTTCTATAGGTTCACCAATGTTGGTCAAGTTTCCAACTCTTCAATGTTGCATACCTCTTCCATCAAGTAACACTTCATGAGTTGTCCATCAACGTCTTTAAATTAGGTCTTTATTAGTTCTGATTTTTCAGACTTGCATAAAAACAGATATGGAACTACTCCAATGATCTACCCAGTCACCATTGTATACTCCCACATAAATGCAGTCATCTACTCCACCGTGTATACAACCCCACAGCTATTAATCCATACATACATACATCTAATCAGAATCAACTGTCTGCATGTGTCCATTTGTGTATTGTCTGAGTGAATGAGTGTTATATTTTAGTGTATATTTGCATATTTGTTATTTGTATCCCTGGGTTCTTTGCATGAGCTTTCTGTTTGTGCCTGCCAATAGATCACACAACATACACCTGTTAGATCACATATACCTAAACGATACCTGTTGTATTGACTTTGCCTAAACTTGTTTAGGGTGGCTACTGTTACTAGGGTATATGTCATCAGAGAGTCCCAGGTGGGCTTTTCCGAGCTTTAGCACGTTATAAGGGACTGCATCTCCATATACAGGTTGAGTTCCTTTCCTAATTCACAATCTGCTTACTCTGCAGGCACCTCATAAGCCTCTTACCCTGATCTACCAGTTGGTTCTTCAAACATTTTCCTGCAGAATCACATCATCCTTCCCACACCATATACCAACAGTCCTCTTGATGAGTTGGCTGGGCATCCTAATTGATTAAAATGTGTTCCTGTCCTTGAATCCTCTTGTTAATTGGCCGCGGTTATGAAGTCAAAGATCCGTCACTTTCCATATCACTAAACTTTGGCTATGTAGGTCTGCTACAGTCAGGTGGAAGTCTAGATAGACTTTCCTTGGTTCGATGAACAGTGTGACAGATGGGCCACTCTTTCGTAAAACATTCTCATTTCCGAATGTCACCATGGATTGCTTCTGTTGGTTTTCATTAACATCCTAGGGGGACTTAAAGAACAGACAGAGCTTCTTCTTTGACAGTCATTGGGTGGTGAGTAGCTAAGTAGGTCTCCTCTGTGCTAAATGGCACTACTGCAGAGCCTGACAACACACAACTAACACATACCACGTGCTTGCTGTGTGTCTATCAATGCTGATTTTTTTCTAAATTGTAGGCCTCAAGGCAAGAGCAAAACATTGAACGCTAGAGAATCGATGTTACTACATACCAGTATAAGTAGGGTGTACCAGCTGCACTTTACCTCCTACCCCCTCAGAGGTGGGCAAGAATTTAGGGGTGCATGTTGACACACACCTATCCTTCAAATTCCAGATCGCAGCAATGATTAAAACCTCCGGCTGGACACTGAGGATGCTAAGAACATTTCTTGTGTGGCTCAATGATTAGAGCGGCAGACCCTGATGCAGAGGTCTAGCTCGGGACCAGGGTTCAATTCCCCGCCTCGGCGGGTCTTGCGCTCAAAATTCCATGGACCTGATAATTCTCGCCTCGGTGCCTATTCCAATCATGGAGTCCCACTCTGCAACTCTGGGCAATAGCTTGCTTAATCTCCACAACAGCCCCCACAATGCTAAGGATGCCTGGCCTCCACCTTGTGGGTGCCCAGGAGTGGACGCCTCACAGGGAAAGCCAGGATGGGTTCCACAGCGGTATTCGTACAAGCGCCTTGAGACCCTTGCGGGTGAGTAGTGCGCTATACAAGTATCAATTTACATTTACATTTTAACCTCCCTTCCTGGGTAGGCCAAAAACCAATAGTCCAGACACTGATCTTCACAGACTGGACTAAGCTAACATTCTGTAATTTCGAGTCCTGGACTAACTTATTCAGCAGCTGCAGCAAATTGTACAAAACAAGGCAATTCGCCTTTTGTTTAAACTTCCCAAACATGCCTCAATCTCCCACTTCTGTAGCCAGTTGCTCTGGTTATCGGCATAATAAGGATCATCTTTAAAGCCTTGAAGGTGTCACATTCCGCCTTCTAAAAGGCAGATCCTAAATACCTGTCCAAAAGGATCATCGAATACTGTCCTAAAAGATTTCTGCTCTCACAGTCTGCCCGACTGCTGGTTCCCTACTCCAAATGGAAGAAGTGGGGCAGTTCAGCCCAACCAGCTACACCTAGTCATGTGACCCAGGATACAGGATGCAGCCACCAAATGGTTAGAACAAGATAATGACAACTTTCTAAAAGTGGCAACCAAGTATTGGAATGAGCTTCCCCTTCTACTTTGATGCATTCCAGAAAAAAACCTCTTTCGAAACGACACTGTAGCAGTAGCTATGCGCTTTAGAAATCCTTTCATCCATTCATTCATTCTCTCACTTCAAAAATTTACTAAAGTCTTGATTCAGTGGATACCGAATCAAAAGGGAGTGTTACAGCTGATTTGACTTTTATTTCTGCTAACCTGTGGTCACTAAATTAATTAACTGGTTCTACACTAGCGCAAAGCCAGTCGTGTTAGGGATTCCCATTTTACTGCACAACCACAAATCACCGGCACTATGTATGAGGGTCTTTTAGAATCTGGCAGGTGGTCCACCATGCCACCAGGTCATGCCCATGGCCTTTGATCCCCTGGTGGAGTAATGCTATCCAGATTTAGTGATTCGAGCCTGCGTGGCTGTGGCAGCTCTATTAAAAGCACTCATTCGTGTCCGCGTGGAAGTCATGTTTGATGCACTGACTCTGTATAGATGTTTTACTTTTCGATTAAAAACTCCCAAAGCAGAGTTTACTCTTCAAGGAGGCCAGGATTTACCTAGAAGTCCCCAACAGGAAATACATACATCTGAAGAATTACCCAATATAAAGCAATCTTTCTGATATACATTGACCGACACCAGTGGCGGTGGGCCATCCCTCAAAGGTTTCCAAGAGCAGAATCAGACAGGGCTCAGACGATGGAACCTGCTTTGACGACCACCTCTAAATGGGGCAGGGGGGGTGGGGGGGGGGGGGGGGGGGTTGGTGGACAGGGCATCTGCCAGACTCTAAATGACTCCTAAATATATTCACAATGGGCCTTCACATGCTATCTGACAATAACAGACAAACCTGCAAACAAGGGAAATATCATAAGCATGGTTTACATAACATCTCTGAAGACAGTATATTTGCACAACACGCATGACAAATGCAAGGCCGCAATTGTGAATTTAATACAATACAAGGCACACTCTTGGGCCACATTTCAATACATTTCTCTGAAATAATTTACATTATGGCAACTGTGCGCCCCTTTCAGGACCACTATCCTCTTACAGTATGACAAACTGGGTGTAATTCTCTCATTACAAGTGTAATTCTCGCTTTACAAATGTGCACATTTTTGCAATAAAAAGTCGTAATTACCCTGTAGTAGGGTTATCATGCAGGTCATGGCGAGCCATTAGTCGGCACATATCCCAGAATGTTTTTTTTGAATACAATAGGGATTTTCCTGTAATTCCAACGGCTGCGCGAGGAGCCTTAATTCTTTAAGCAGGACGACACTACAGCTGCACACTCCGGTTCATTTCTGCATAGACAAGCCTGATGCACAGCATTAATCCCCCAGCTGTCCTGTCCTACAATTAAGCACCGTGTCTCTCGACTCTGCTCGGCCCGCTTTACTGAGGGGGATTTTCATCTGCTAAATATGGTGTGATTTCCTTAATTTCCTGCTGCTGTCATTCCACTCAGGCAATTGTAGATCACAAACTGCGCCTGGTAACACGACTCAAAATAGCGTATTAACATTTTTATTTCGGAATAAACGATGCTTGCTTCCATTAATGTGAGGCGATAAAGATACCAGCTGTAAGAAAAGAAAGCCGCGAGAGGAGCGTTAATACACCGTTTGCATTTCTTCAGCAGCCATGTTTGTTGCTCTGCACATAACATATTTTACGATGTTGGTTGAGGGTTTTGTTCTTTGACGCAGCGCTCTATGGCCAATTTGAACCATTTCCATCTCAATTTAACGTGCGCTGGAGATTAAAAAACACGGCATAATTTAACTTCCTGCAGCTAGCACAAACAAGATTTCAATTAAGGGAGACAAATTGAGCAACCGCCTAAACAGATGTAACCATGCGCATCCGTCAACGGCGTCCAGTGAAGTGTTGCGTTGTAAACAACTCCCCGACAGCGCGCAGGCATGCCCTGCTTGTCAGGAAGTGTTCCGGCCGCGTGGTTTCATGAGGCGTACATACGGGTCCCTAGTGTGGCCGGAAGTTGTCGGTCTGCACTTGGTCTGCTGTTGGTCACTTGCAAAGAGTGAAACCTTTGAAGTGGCAGTTTTATACGGCACCATTTACAAAGTAATCAAAGTAAACTGTTAAGTCAATTCTTACTCAAATTCAATTCAAATCTTCTTTATTGGCAACTCTGCTACAAATCATAAAACGATGTCTACAACTCCCAGTTCCCTCATCAACTGTCCCTCCCTGGAATCCCCACTCATGCATTCCTATTCCAATGATGCCCCTTACATTCCAAACTAAGAATGCTACAACACTAAAGGGACACGAACACTTGGCTCCATGGTTGGCATAGCAGGGATGAGCGTTGAAGGTTGGATGCCCCTGCTGCAAGAGACTTTGGGAACCACATGGACTGAACATTTGATTGATGGCTACGGGGTCTTTGAACAAGAGGGAGGTGGGAGGGATAAGGGGTTGGGGTCATGGGGATGTTGCTTGATGCTGACATACTTGTTATACATGGCTTTTTTTGTGCTGCAAAACAATAAAAAAATAAAAAAAATAAAAGAATGCTACAACACAACACATCTTCCCCCTTTACAATAATAAATAACCTTAAGAAAACTATATACAACATAATGACAAAAAACAAAACAAACAAATAAATTAAAAAAAAAACTTAAACTAACGTATAATCTTTAAGTCTGTGAGGAGTATGGATGACTCTTCCAAATCTTCCCAATCTCCTTGTATCTGCACAAGTTTGTTCACATAATTCTTCATTTCCCAGACCATTCTCTTCTTCAATTTCTAATTCATCTTCCACTTAATCTTCCCACAACCATTCCTCAAACATAGCTGTAGTTCCCCCAACATCCTCCTCTTCTGCTTTTTTAAAATTTTCACATTTAGCTATTCGACTCATATGCCATACCCGACCATCACCAAGTCTAGCCGAGTTTCTCAGACATTCCACAACTCTACATGGCTTTGAAAATACACTTTCTCCTTTAGCCACTTTTCCCCACTTCTTAGTTTTTACCCAATCTCCAACTTCAAGTTCTTCCATCCTTGTCACATTCTTTTGATCAAAATTCCTTTTATATACACAAATCGACTCAAACCAGTGAGACAAGGTGTGAGACAATAACACCACAAAATTTTTTTAAGCTCAACTTCCCAATTCTTCTTATTCTCACAAGCAATTTGGATAGTCCCTTTAATGACGCGATTAAACCGCTCCACTGCGCCATTACCCAAAGGATGATATACAGATGTCAATGCATGTGTTATGCCTTTCCTTTTAAAAAAATCCTCAACCTTCACGTCTGTAAAATGCGTTCCATTATCACTAATAATTCTTTTAGGCAACCCTTCTCTCAAAAATACACCATTCAGAAAAGTTATCACTGTTTCCGCATCAGCTTTCTTGACAACTTCTAAATCAACCCACTTACTAAAGTAGTCTATCAAAACTATAATAAACTTACTCTCTCCATTTTTTTCTGGACTGGACCAACAAAGTCAATAGCAATCAAATCCCAAACCATTTCTGGACATTGCACAGGTGACAATTGTGTTTTTTTGTTTTTTTTTGTGAGGTCTTATATAGCGCTCGACTTACCCTTGGGTATCTCGGCGCTTGCATTGGGAACCCGTCCTGGCCTTTCCGTGTGAGATAGCCCGTACTGGGCATCCCCAAGGTGAAGGCCAGGAATCCCGTCGCGGGGGGCCGTTGTGGAGATTAAGCAAGCTTAATGCCCAGAGTTGCAGAGTGTGAACCCATGATTAGAGTGGGCACCGAAGCGAGAATTAGCGAGTCCGTGGACAATTGGGCTCAAGACCCTGCGTGTCGGGAATTGAACCCTGGTCCCGGGTCTGACCTCTGCTTCAGGGTATGCCTCCTCTAACCAGTGAGCCACACTTCTCCACTGGTTTCAACATTGTTACATTTTTATCTGAATCAGCACATTCTTTGCACTCCCTCACAACTCTTTCCACCTCTATATCTACACCTGGCCACCAATATGAACTTTTAACCCTCTTCTTTGTCCTAACAATGCCAAAATGTCCTTCATGACATAAATCTACTATTCTTTTTCTCAAACTTCTTGGTGGTATCATCTTTCCTCCTCTGTACACAAATCCTGACTCTACACTGAACTCACTTCGTACTTCCCAAAAACTTCTTTCTTCTTCTGCATCTGGTTTCCTTTCACCCCAACCTTCCAAAACCTTCTCTTTGATCTTCTCCATCAACTCATCTTTTCCATAATGCAAAAGCCATTCTCTTTTATCAATAGACTTGACGAACTCTTCCTCTACCACAGCAATTTGATAATCATCCCACTCACTCCTAGGTAATTCTTTAATTGGTATAGGCATTCTACTCAAACAGTCCGCAATTTTATTTTGTACACCGGGAACATATTTAATCCTGTAGTTGTAATCCTGCAATCTCATTGAAAGCCTTGCTATTCTCACCGATGCTCTTATCATACCATTCGTTGTCAATAAATTCAATAATGGCTTATGATCTGTTCTTACATCAAATGCATGTCCCCATAAATACACCCTAACATGTTCCATTCCCCACACACAACCTAGGGTCTCCCTTTCTATTACAGAATAAAGTTCTTCTGCTGGTGTTAAACTCCGTGATGCAAATCCAATAACTACTTCCCTATCACCACCTTTATTCTGTGTCAAAACCTCAACAAACCTTTCCTGCTGGCATCCACTGTTAACACAACCCTTAATTCTGGATCAAATCCCTTAATAGGTGTAGCACTACATACCTCCCTCTTCAAGATCTCAAAACATTCTTTACACTTTTCATTCCAGTCAAATTTACTCCTTTGTTTCAATAATTGTCTCAATTCATAAGATTTTCCTGAAAAATTCCTCACAAATTTGGAGTAATACTCCGGCAACCCTAAAAATGAACAGAGTTCCTCCTTATTCTTTGGCTCCGGTGCTTCACTCACCGCATGTAACAATTCTTTTTTTGGAGAAATACCATCAATACCAATATTATGACCTAAATTTTTGTTTAGCAAACTTACATTTTCCATATTCCGCCGTCAGTCCCTTATTCCTCAAAACATTGAGTACATCTCTTAACCTTTGATCATGAGTCTTCCTATTCTCCCCCATTACTAATATGTCGTCTTCAAAATACAACACACCTCGAATACCTCTCAAAATCTCACTCATAATCCTTTGGAAGACTGCCGCCGCAGAGGCTAGCCCAAATGGCATTCTAACATACTGGAAACAGCCAAAAGGTGTTATAAAAGATGTTATTTTACTGCTTCCTTTGTGTAACTGAATCTGATGGTATGCTGACGATAAGTCAACTGTTAAAAACCATCTCATACCTTTCGTCTTAGCCAATAACTCATTAATCTTTGGTAAAGGATATTTATCCACTAAGATTTCTTTGTTCACACTTCTCAAATCCACACAAGGTCTGATCTTACCATTCGATTTCCTAGCTACCACAATCGGAGACATCCACACAGATGACTCAATCCTCTCAATTATTCCCGATGTTTCCAACCTCATCAATTCTTTCTCTAATTCATTCCTTACTGTAAAGGGAACGTTCCTCACTTTATAATTCACAGGAACAGCGTTCTCCTTCAATTTTATCTCGCGTTTGAATCCCTTAAGCACACCAATTTTTCCTGAGAAAACATCACTATACTCTTCTTTAATTTCTTTCGCTAAATCATCATTCTCACCCAACACCATAACTTGTTCTTTAGCATTCAGATTTAGTATTATATCTAAACTTGCCTGATCTTTCCATCCCAAAACACTTGGTCCATATTCAGCAACATACATTCTTCCCTCTGCTACTCTACCTTTAAACACAAATGTCACATCTCTACACCCCACCATAGGAATGCTTTTCCCAGTGAAACCTCTTGGATTTATGTCACTTTTCAATAAGTCAACACCAATTTCTTTCTCAAATTTTTCCTTCCACATATCCAAATTAACGATAGTATATGGCGATCCTGAATCAGCCACCAACATCACTTTAACCCCCGCCACATCAATTTCACATTTTGGTTTACTTCTTCCTTTACACTTTACATCCAAAATAAAGTCCCTTATTATAAAAATGTCATCTTCGTCTTCTGAATCTTCTTCTTTATCTTGTTCTTTCATTTTATCTTTTTCCGTTGTCACATATTTTATCCTTGTAGTTTTATCTCTTGTATAACAAACTCTTGCATAGTGACCAACTAAACCACATACTGTACATTTCTGATCTCCTGCCCCAAAAGCTTTATTAATAGCTAAATGTGTATAGCTTCCACATCTAAAACACGCAAAATTAGTTTGGCTTTCTCTTCTGTATTCATTTTTTGTTGCTTGAATATATTTCTTCTCCGTCTTTTTATCATTAAACTTATCTCTTTTTTCAGCGCCAACGCTGCTTGCTGTTATAGTCTTCCTTACAAAGCACACCTCTTTTTTTTCTTTTCCTTTCTCATCACCCAGAACTGTTTTTGCACATCTGACAGATACTTCAACTTTTCTCACTACTGCCAGTACCTTATTCAATGTTCCATCTCCCATGGTCCATAACCTTTCTTGCACCCTTTTATTATTAGTCAGCAAGATGATTTGATCTCTTATCAATTCCTCTTCTATCTGTCCAAATCTACATTTCTCCGCCATTCTCCCTAAAACACTTAAATAATCATCAATCTTCTCATTCTGCTCCTGTTTCCCCCTGAAAAACTTGTACCTGTCAATAGCTACACATACTGTTGTACTGTTGGTGCGTAATCTTTTTCTAAGTCATCTAACGCATTCTCATAGACATCTGTTTCTTCTTCACCGCTTTCCTTCTATTGCATTTGCTCATATTGCCTAATCCCTTCTGGTCCTAAGGGGTGTAGCAATATTGCTTTTTTAATTTCTGGCGTCTTATCCTCATTTTTAATAGTGAACATATCATTTTTGAAATACCCTTTCCATTCCTGCCATCTTATTTTCGGTTCTCCAGGTTCCGTTAAGAATGGTATTGGTGGCGTTAATGTAAATGTTTGTGCTGCACACATTCTTTTTGTATATATATATATAAGGATGAAACGCGTCTGCCTAGTGTTTCAGAAGTCAACTTGTCTGTCAGCGCTTTTACACCATTAAAAGCTACTTTGTTCCCCCGGAGTTGTTCACACTTTCTTCGGTATGCTGGTTGGAGAGAGACTGGTATGGATACATAGCGCCGGCTAGCAGGTGTTGGCGCACTGTGAACCCCTCTCGGTCTGGTGTGACACGGGCTTACCTGCTACTTCTTTGATGAATGCATGAAACTGCTACCGTGTCACCCCCCCTCTGCACAAGGAAACACCACTTGGAGAAACATCTACAAGAGGGGAGGGATGGAGGCAGTGTTTCGCTGCCTGATTGAGGGGGAGCAAAGAAAGACTTTTTAATTTCTGCACTGGCTGTTTTGTGGGACAGAGGGACGCCGGCCACCACAGTGTGGAACCATCACTGGATGTTTGAGGAGCACCCTTCACTGTATGGGTCCCTGCGGTGGACCACAAGACCCATAATGCAGCATTGGGAGCAGGCGTGACTTTCAGAACATTTCTACCTGTGAGGCAGGTACAGGGTGTGGCCACAGAATGGGAGTGGTGTCAGCTTCAATAAATCACCGAAGCATTGGCCCCTGTGCTTTTTGATAACGGACTGAAACGGGCACTGAAGATTCCTATGTTAAGGATGAAACGCGTCTGCCTAGCGTTTCAGGAGTCAACTTGTCTGTCAGCGCTTTTACACCAGTAAAAGCTACTTTGTTCCCCCGGAGTTGTTCACACTTTCTTCGGTATGCTGGTTGGAGAGAGACTGGTAGGGATATATATATATATATATATATATGTATATATATATATATTCCTTTAAATTATGCTTAGCAATACACTTTCCCTTTTTAGTTAGTGTTTGTTGTAATTCACACAAACTAACACAACTTTTCCACAAGCTGAGATCTTGTTTCCTTTTCTTACTTGTAGTTCTCTATCACTAATAATGGCCGTTTCCTATTTGTGCTTTTATTATTTATTAATTTTACAGTTCTTTATTCACCAGTTCCTCTTTTAGTAAATACGATTCTTCTTACTCGTTTCAATTGCTTTTCTCAAAGTTACTTTTCCTTCCTTTTTTTTTCCCGATCCTCTAACAATCGTGTTTTGCTTTAAAATGAATACGAGTCTTCCCAACTCGTTAAAATGGCCGCCAAATATGATGATGTCACACGCTCGCCAATCAGCATGTGCGCATCTGGTACTCTTATCCTACATCACAATCCTCTGCACGATACTTCTTCTTCACGCGCAATGACGTTGCTGCTGCACGCGATACTTCAATCTCCTTTCCACGCGCACAACGTCCGGATCACCACCTCACGCGCTACTCCTCACGCGCAAGATACAATTCTTCAATTGCCTTCAAATATTCATTCGTAATTAATTTTCTCCAGTTCCATTCCTTTATATTCAAATTATCGTCGTCTTGCTCACCTCCGTCCTCTTCTCTTCGGCCAATTTTACTTCTTTAGTATACTTAACTTTACACTTCCTTTTCTTCCTCCGTGGGTTCACGCAGAGTTGCGCATCCTCTGTCGCCAATTTGTAAAGTCAATTCTTACTCCAATTCAATTCAAATCTTCTTTATTGGCAACTCTGCTACAAAACATTATAAAACGATGTCTACAACTCCCAGTTCCCTTCTCAACTGTCCCTCCCTGGAATCCCGACTCATACATTCCTATTCCAATGATGCCCCTTACATTCCAAACTGAGAATGCTACAACACAACATAAACATATTTATAATCAGCATAATGGCAACATGAATGCCAACAGAACCGATTCAGTCGAAAGACTCCGATTTCTGAAGCCAAAAAAAATTTGCTTTATTTTAGCTGTCTCTCGCCTAAAATTGCCTGCATCAGAGAATACATTTCCCTGATTTTATTTTTAAAATCTCCCACTTTGCTATTTCAAAATATTGGCATGTATGTAGCATATGTATAAGAAAGTTAAAGCTTCAGAACAATACTGACATGGGGTCCAGTTCTATTCTTCCTATTGAGTTTCTTTGTTTTTTTCGGCCAATTTCTAGAGTTGACACCTTTCAAAGAGATCTCATGATATGGCTTTTTTCAACAGGGATATCCATAATTATTAACATACCCATACTTGTGTCTCAGTGTCTTCCCCAAAAACTGTCTCAGTCTCAGAGAAACCTACGTATGCTTTATAAGAGAATTTAACATAACATAGGAGCTTAGAGATTTTGGTTGATGCAACGGAAAACATCTGCCAATGCTTTAAGGTACAGAAGCTACTTTTTATTTCCAGCTAGACTTTTCCTATCCCAGTTCTCACCAGGCAGTGGGGAGAAGGCAGGAGTGTGTCCTCTAATGCAGCACCAAGAGTTTGCAGATTTTGTTGTTAGCTGTCTGGTTTGCTCACTGCATTCTTCTGAGATCTCCCTCGCAGAGAAACTGGAAATATAGATTTTTAAGTCAAAAATGCCCATATCAACAATGGAGATCTAAAGCCTACTTTAAGTCTCTGTGCATCGCCAAAAATGGGCAACATAGGTCACTCACATCAAAATAAAGGAAAGGTTACCAACAAACATGTTCTGCATCATAGAGGCCGGGCTGTCGGGGTCAGAGTCTGTAATCTTCCACTGTGGCCAGCTCCACTGCTTGTAATCTACTGGGTGCTCTTCTGGGGGACACCAGTCACAGCTTCAAGTGGGAGACCAGACTCTACCCCTGCTTACAGCTACCTCCTGGAATCTCCTATGGCCCGGATGTTCTCAGGACAGGCTTCCAGGCACCAGGTCTCTAGTGCTCTCCCCGTGCCCAGACACAAGTGGTCAGTCACTCCTTCTTACGAGTAAGGAGGGCCTTGTGACATTTCTCTCTCTGTAGCATCAATATAAAGCCAATCATGTAATCCTTTTTTTTTTTTATTGTTTTAACCAAACTCATAGGTGTTACAGGCTTTGGAGCAAGTTGCATAGTACAATCTTTGAACAGGAGACCTGAATAAACCAGTAGTAGACCAAAACAAACAAGTTCAAGTTACATAACATATTACTATAGCACATTTGGTGACATATACATCAGGTTCGTCAGTGTCATATATACATGTTGCAAGGCTATTAGATTTACAATTAGACCATATATAGCATTAGCGGCCACTACATTGACTACATAACCCATGTAATCATTGGAGAGCAGCATTTCTTTCAGTTTATTGCAAACTTCCAAGAATCCATCAACCAAATGGTCACCGTCTTCTTGCAGCTGCAGGAACCTGGCTGCTCTGTCTATTTTACTATGAAGATTAGGTGTCTTCCCCTCTATCAGCGCTTGAACCGCCCCTGGTGGGGACACAGACACAACATATAGAGTGGCTTCGGAAATCAATGATTGTAGGTCCTGAAAGCTCCATTTGGTATTTCAACTTCAGAGAAATGCTGTGAAATCTGCTCTTTCAATAGACATATGTTCCCATCTACTTCCCAGGTGACTAATCCCTGCTAAGTGTCCACTGTTAATAAAATTGCTAAATTCCTGCTGTCACAGGCCAGGCCATTGTCTTCTAGGAGGAAGGACATGCATTTAGTCTATGGTGCAGGGCTGTGAGGCAAACAAGTTCTAAACCAGTATACTCTCAGGCAGCACAAAGTACACTTTCACACTGAAGTTAAATATCTACTTTCACCATTGAATTAGATTTCTAAAAATCTCTGTCAGGGTGAAACACATGCATACCCCAAATTAACCTATGCATAAACCTCTGGTAGCTTGCCACTAAAGCAGTCAGGCTTAACTTAAAGGCAATGCTTAAAGTATTTATGAAGCACTTCAAACAGTAAAGTGAAAACACTACACAAAAATCTCACACAATTTCGAAAAATAGAGTAAAATGTAATAACTTATTTGAGATCGATCAATAGAACCGGGGATAAACAATTTTAAAGTTTTAAGTGAAAATAGTGCCTAAAAGTACAAAGCGTCAGCAGCGGTGTCTGGTCTTGCTGGACTGGGACTAAGTCACACGTCCTGGCCAGTGCTTAATTTGTAAAATATTAAGTGCCAGGGCTCTGGCCATGAGGTTACTGCAGCATGTAAATGTTACAGTTCAGATTATTCTAGGTCCCCAAAGCTAAAGGAATGGCTGGGGAGGTAGGTATTAGCACTATTTTAATGTATATGGTATTTCTAAACAACCGTTGTTCTGTTTATCTCTAAATTAGATGAGCAGTTCCACCATGTGGTAGATTGTACTAAGTATGGTGTTTACAATTGTGTGCCGGTACCGAGCACCGGAAACCAATTAAGTGCCAATGCTGAGCACCAGAAAGCACCTGCTCAAAATAAGCACTTGTCCTGGCTGACCATAATGGAGCTTGAGCCAAACACAGGGACCCAGCTAGACCAGCAGAACAAAGTACCATAAATCCTACCTTGCAGACTGTTACGAGATCCTGCATTGAGGATGCGTTGCACAGCTGTGGTTTTGAGGAGCTCTGGGGCTGTGATGAAGAGCACTGCATCGTTATCAAGAATGCTGTTGATGAGGGGCTTGTGATGTGAAGTCCAACATCGAAGATGCGTCATGCACCGACAGTCCTGAAGAATCTGCAGGGTTGTAATGCGGAGTCATGCGTCGTTGTCGAGGATGTTGTCAATGAGTGACTTGCTATGCGAAGGCCTGTGTCAAGGATGAATCACACAGCAGTGCTTCAGAGAAGACTGCAAGGGGTTACATCACACTGCATTGGTTCTGCTCACAGGACTACAGCTGGGCTGGCAAAGTACCTTCAGGCCATCTTACAAGGGACTATGACTGGGGCGGCACACATGGGGGTTATGACTCTCAGAAGACACAGTCCAGGTGCTGGGTTCAAGGTGGATGGAGTCTTTTCTGTACACGAGGCTTGGATAAGCAGGCCATCCAACTAGCCCTTCAAGCTGCTCTGCTGTTCCTGGGTTCAAAATGAAGGCCCAGTCCTTTTCATTCAATCATCAGGGCAGCAGAGTAGCAGTCCTTCCAGCAGAACAGCACGGCAGTCCTTCTGAGGCTTCCATAGGTCCCTAGGTGTCCTCAAGAGTTTGTTCTACAGATCCATTATTTATACCTGGTGACCACTTTGGGGTAGGAGAAGGTTCTGGAGTTTTCCACCCACAGAGGTGTTTAGATGAGGGTCACAAAAGAGTATTGTCAAACCCTGTGTGAATGTGTGCAGCAGAGGCTTTGTGTTGTGCAAGTGTGGTGGGTGACAGCTCCTCCACCTCAACAAGTCAGAGATGGCCTATCCTGCCAAGACCTACTCCCCATTGTCTCACTGTCTGGGAGAAATACACAAAGACAAACTGCAAGATACACCTAGTCATTTGATCCAGGATAGAGGAACCAAATGGTTAGAACAAGATAATGCGAACTTTCTAAAAGTGAGTATGAAATAGCAAGTGCACACCTTCTCTTCTTTAGGTTTAATTTTTTGCTTAAATTGCCAAATACATGCGTGCATCACAGCGCTGTGAACGTCCCACACAGCATATCAAAGATATTGCCAGAACGGGTGACCTTTGAGTCCCGTGCTGTTGCGCTTTAGCTGGGTTCACAGTTTACGTTCACATGGGTGGTGCAGTATGGGTATGTTAGGCACTAGTTAATTCCTTCAGGAATTATAACACATGGTTGGTCATGGGGTCAGTTTAATTAAGCACTGATAGGAAATACGTGTGAGAGCAGGTTTTAAGATCGGTTAGGAAGAGCAGAGAGTTGCTGATGCCATGAAGACAGAGGAAGATAAGCATACAAATAACGGCCGGTTATGGCGTGATGAGGTAAAAAGAACTGAGTTTGCCTATAGGAACGCTGTGAATGGGTAGGAGCACGTTTTTCATTGCTTTTAATTTAAGAGAATCAACATCAGTTTTCACGAGGGGAATGGGCGTTTAGAAAGGGTTTGGGAGGAAACGCTTTTAAGTGCACTTTTGTTTTGTAGCGAAAATAAAGGGGATTTAAGTTGGGGTTTCAGGGATGATAAATGGTTGCCGTTTTTGTGATTTCGCACATGTAGTAAATGTATTGTATCATTTTTTTCATGCAGTTCTTTCTGATTTATTTTCAGTACCCCTGACAAAGAACTTTAACAGTTCGAAATGCATTGGGTTGCTTTAACAATGCCGGCTTAATGGAATGTTGAAAGCACGTGTCTTTGTATAAGCTTGTATGGCAGAAAACGACATTTGAAAATGCAAAATAAAACATTCTAAGTTATCACTGCTGCCTCCAGAGTGATTATAAGGAGGATGGATGAAATATTGATTAATGTTGTGGACTACTACAGATTACTTTGGAAATATTTGGTTAAAAATGGTGAACTTGGTTTACTTCAAGAGAGGAGCATCCTCATTATAGCAGTGCAACAGCACAGGGCTCAAAGGTCACCCGTTCTGGCAATAACTTTCTAAAAGTGGCATTTTTCAGAATGGTGACTTAAAATCCGACTTTACCATTAGAGAGGGTTTTAAATGACAAGACTTTATAAATCAAACTGGATAGTCCAACTTGCTCCCAATTGAGAGTTGGCACCTAATAAATGTAAAAATGTAGTTCACTGTTATGCTACAGCAGAGGAAAGCTTTGCAGTAGTGAAAAAGAAGATTCTTTTACAACCAGGACACGTAAAACGTAAAGGTACATGTCCAACTTTTTAAATACAGTGAAAAAAATGAAATCCAGTATTTTTAAAGCGCACAATTATCCGAGGGTGTCAAGGGACTGAGGGCTGTCGGGAAGATTAAGCGTGCTATTGTCCAGAGTCACATGGTGCTGGACTAACCTGCTGCCTGCATCGGGGATCGAACCGTGAACCCTGTGGTCCGGAGTCAGGGGCCCGGGCCGCTGCGCCACACCTCTTCCACTGACTGCTGTGCTGTTTAGGGCCTAACCTAGGGGTGAATTACACAAATCAAAAAAGAAGGTTCAGGCCTGGCAAGTAGTTTATCTTGACAGATCGAAATAGCAGTTTAAAACTGCAAACACAGACTGCAATGGCAGACCTGAGACCTGTTTAAAGGGCTACTTACGTGGATGGCACAATTAGTGCAGCAGGTCCACAAGTAACTTAATTTACAGGCCCTGGGTATACGCATTACTGCTTTACTAGGGACCTACAAGTACAGTAAATGTGACAATTGGGTGTAAACTGATGTCACCATGTTTAAAGGAGAGGGAACAAGCACGTTAGCACTGATTCGCAATCCGGATTTATATCCGGGTATAGTACGGAGAAAGCGCTTTTGGAAGCTACGCAGACGATTGGGGATGTTTTAACACGTGCTAAAACATCAAAGAAGGCGATTAGCCGAAACTCGCCTGTTGTGCGTCCAGAGTTCCGAAAAATAAATACATAGTTGGAACTCCCCCCGTGAGTGCTCTCTTCTGTGGAGCAGGGTACAATTACCCGTTGGCAGTTTGGAGCTGTGATTTACAAGCGGGAGCACCCCTGCTATGACACGCACCGTTCATGTGTGCGGAGGCTGGTGGGTGTGAGCGAGAATATATATATATATATACATATACATACATATATATACATATATATACACACATATATACATATATATACATATATACATATATATATACATATATACACACATATATATATATACACATATACACATATATATATACATATATACACATATATATACATATATACACATATATACACATATATATACATATACATATATATTTATATACATATATATACATACATATATATATACATATACATATATACTCAATCCCTCCCGGGCGAGAAATAAAGACTGCACACTCGGGGATCTTCAATTCCAAACAGCAACTTTACTTGCACAGACGCGTTTCGAAGAACCCCGAGTGTGCAGTCTTTATTTCTCGACCGGGAGGGATTGAGATTGTATGTTTAGAGCGCGAGGCTCCGACGCGCTGGGACTGCACCCGTCGTAAAGAATGACACGTATTTTGGAGCAGTGAGCAAGGATATATATATATATATATATATATATATATATATATATATATATATATATATTCACTGAAAAAACCATAGGTTATAGACCATATATAGTTAGGAATTAGCATTTACAAAACCTTATTTTACTCACACAAAACCATTGAAATTCGCATATATAGTTAGTTGCACTAACTATATATCGCGCACCCGCAATCCACTGCTGATCATGGCACATATTACATCATTCATGACATGGTCAGTGACATCACTGATGACATCACTGATGACAACATCCAGTGACTGTATGTTTCTGTAAAGTTAAAATATGTCTTACATATTGAAGAATGAGTGGATGTATAAGTGTCTGGATGAAGGATTTAGTAGTGCATGACTGACTGTATGAGTGAGTGATTAAATGTGTCTCACTGAGTGCATGGGTTAGTGACTAAACTGTCTTAATTTGTGCATCATTATGTCTGTTGTTCTGTAAACTGCTGCATGTGTTGATCAGTAGCTATATGAGTAACTATATGGGTTATGGATTGGTTGCCCAAGTATTTGTATGGGAGACTGAGTGTGTGTGTGGGTGGCGGGGAGGTGTATGACTCTGTGCATAGATGTGGGAGCAGTTGATTCACTAGATGTATGGGTTCAAAAGTGCATGTGGAAACAGCTGTATGGGCGGTTGACTGTGTGCATGAGTGTATTGGTGAGTGAATGGATATCTCAGTGCTACATGTCAAAGTAAGTACATATGTAAAACACAGTACATGTGAGAGTTGACATATATAAATAACTGTGCATAAGAGCCAGTGAATGTGTGAGTGGCTGTATGGATCATTGTGAACTTGAATCAGGGATTGTATAAGAGAGTAAATATGTGTTAGTATATGTTTGAATAAGTAAGGTGTGTATAACTGTATAGTTGAGGAAATGGAGGTGTGATTGATTCTTTGCATGACTGACTAGGTGTGTGAGTAACTCCATGGATGAGTGACAGTCTGTGAGTGTCTGTTTACACTGAGTGTATCTAAGGTTATATTAGAGTCTGAAGAGGTTCATCGTATTATCACATGAATGATGTCATCAGTGATGTGATCAGTAATGTCAAATGAGATGTCATCAGTGATGTCATCAGTGATGTCATTTGAGATTTCATCAGTGATGTCATCAGTGATGTCATCAGTGATGTCATTTGAGATGTCATCAGTGATGTCATCAGTGATGTCATTTGAGACGTCATCAGTGATGTCATCAGTGATGTCACTGACCATGTCATGAATGATGTAATATGTGACATGATCAGCAGTGGATTGCGGGTGCGCGATATATAGTTAGTGCAACTAACTATATATGCGAATTTCAATGGTTTTGTGTGAGTAAAATAAGGTTTTGTAAATGCTAATTCCTAACTATATATGGTCTATAACCTATGGTTTTTTCAGTGAATTTTCAAGGTTTTGTAAATGCTAATTCCTAACTATATATGGTCTATAACCTATGGTTTTTTCAGTGAATATATATATATATATATATATATATATATATATATATATATATATATAACATTTCTATGGCAAAATGAAACCCCTCATTTTGTTCCTTTGCAAATTAAATGTTTTAAGTGTTAACACTTTATTTCAATCAAGATGACTTCAGGTGTGCCATACTTTTGTCATAAGTAAGACTGTTAGCGCTCTAGTTGTTCTTTAGAACACTCTGGGACATTCTGTCACTGGGCTATAGTTGGGCTACATCTGGCTGATATTTGGGCTACATTTGTTTTTTTTTGTCTCTGGTGGCCATCTTTGGGCTACATTGGGCTACATTTGGGCTCTAACATATACATAGCCCAATGTAGCCCAATATATATTTTTCAAAGTTAATTTTCGTAAAAACCACTGGAGCATATATCTTGAGACATAGCAAAGGCACATCGGGCTACCAGTCCCTACAATTTTGCCAAGTTTTGTGGAAATCCATTCAGCCGTTCGAGCTAAAAGTGAGTCCAACCGCCCTATGGAAAACTCAATGTTAAAAACACGTTTTGGGACCCCCCTTTTTTCTCAGCCCCCGCTTGACGAAACCCCCCCCAAACTTTCAGGGGACGCTCAGAAACAGAATGTGCCATTTTCCTGAAAATTTCAGCCAATTCCGTCCATCAACGCCAAAGTTATTCAACATAGAATTTTCAGAAATCCCTATTCAAAAAAATCCTAACTATATATACCGACTGGCAACCGCCAGTAGGATTATATATATATATATATATATATATATATATATATATATATATATATATATATATATATATATATATATATATATATATATATATATATATATATATATATATATATATATATATAAAAATCCTAACTATATATACCTACTGGCAACCGTCAGTAGGAGATATATATATATATATATATATATCAATCAGACAAAGAGAACCTATGCCGGACTGCGGAGCTCACTGATATAATGAAACTACTGGATATGTCAGGCTACCCCCACATAGATCCTCCTATGTGGATGACTGTCTGGAAGGTAGTGTGGGAACTAGAACTCGCTGGCTAGGTGGCAAACAGGATGTTTGAGAAAGATACCTTTTGCAATGTATGCACAGCAGTGTGACCTTTTATAACACAGATGACATGGCCTGAGCCTCAGTCACTGGAGTGCGTTGACAGAGCTTCACAGGGCACGGGATGAGACAGAAGGGTCTAGAGTAACCCGTGTATAGAGGCTAAAAGGAATTAAACAAAGGACCTGCATTGAGAGCCATTTAGAAGGTGAGTACTGCTTCACTTGTCCTTTACATAAGCACACTTGATTAGAGTAGTCCTTTACATAAGCACACTTGATTAGAGGAGTTGCAAAGATGAAAAGCCTGTTAGAAGTGAGAGTCTCTAGTTGGCAATGGTTGGCAGCTATGTCCTAGTAGGGCCCCTTGCTTCTAGTCAGGGTACTGGAGTTACACCCTTAGACAACCCCTGCTCCCCCCCTTGGTAGCATGGCATGAGCAGGCAGGGTTATCTCAAAGGCAGTGCGTAAAGCATTTGTGAACACATACAGTGATATAGTGAAAACACTACAAATGGACACCACACCAATTTAGAAAAATAAATAATTTTTATCTAAAGACTCCGCGTGCAGTGATTTATGCAGCCGGGGGCAGGTGCTGCGTCAGTTTCTTTAGCGGCATGATGCCAATGCATTGGAATTCTTCTCGCATGGTGGTGTTGTGTCGGAAATGGGTGCAGATGCATCACGCTTCTTTGGTTATTTCTCTTTTTTCAGCTCCCAGCAACAGGGACAGCATCTAGATGCCCAACACAAGGACAGGCATCTCTTGGCAGATCGAAACTACCAACAAGGAAGTTCACGGGAGCTGTTGGTAAAGTCTTTGCGTCTCTGAGACTTCAGAATAGGAGGCGAGCTCTACTTCGAGCCCTTGGAGATCTTCTTCAAGCAGAATACACAGCAAAGTCTTTATCCTCTCCTTGGCAGAAACAGTCACTGCAGGCCAACCCCAGACAGCACACAGCAAAGGGGCAGTACTTCTCCTTCAGCTTTCCCAGCTCTTCTCCTCGGCAGAGGTTCGACTTGAGTCCAGAGTATTATAAAGTTCTGGGGTCTGGGCCCCAATATTTTTACTCAAATTCTCTTTGTTCTCTTGAGGCAGAGAGGTTCTGTGCTCAGTCAAAACCTTTTCTGTCCTCCCTGAGCCAGCTTCTCGGCAGGAGGTTGAGACAGCATTGTGTAAGGCAGACCAGGCCAATTCAGGTGCAAGGACATTTCCTGCCACTACCCGAAATGCAGCCTAGGTCCATTCAGCCCAGCCCTGACTCATCCATGAAAGGCAGGACACGCCTGAGCACAGGTGTCTACAGTGAATGCACATCCCCAGCCCCTGTCACTCCAAAGCCAGACCGACCATTCAAAAACCAGCAGAGGCACACATGATGGCTAAGCAAGAAAATACCCACTTTGTAAAAGTGGTATTTTCAAACACACAATATAAAAATCATCTTTACTAAAACATGGATTTTTATACCCTGAGTTTAGGCATACTAAACTCCATCTTACTATCTTGTCCCATTGGGAAGTTATATTTATAAGATGTTATAAACCAACTCCCATTCTATCCTATGGGACAGATAGCCTTTCAATAGTGAAAAACGAAAAACACTGTATTTCACTATCAGGACATGTCACACACATCAGGACATGCCTTCCCTTTCACATACACAGCACCCTGCCCACAGGAGTACCTTGGGCCTACCTAAGGGGTGCCTCACATGTAATAAAAGGGAAGGTAAGGGCCTGGCAAGTGGGTGCCAGGTCGACATAGCAATAAAAACTGCAAGCAGACACTGCAGTGGTAGGTCTGAGAACACTTTGAAATGCTGCTTGTGTGGGTAGCACAATCAGTGCTGCAGGCCCACTAGCAACATTTGACTTACCAGGCCCTGGGCCCACACAGTACTAGGGACTTAGTAGTAAGTCAAACAAGCCAATCATGGAAACAGCAATCCATAATAACAATGTATTCAGATAGCATATGTACTTTAGCACTGATTAGCAGTGGTAAAGTGCCCAGAGTCCTAAAACCAACAAAAACAGTGTCAACAACACGAGGTCAAAAAGCAAAAAGTTTGGGGACAAACCCGCTGGAAAAGCCAGGTCTAACATAGCCCCATTTATTTCTCTAGCTATCTAGTGTACCACAATTCAGACAAAGGCACACAACAGACATGTTGAATGGTTCTACCATATGACCACTGCACCTGTGGTTCCCCACTAATCATTTACATCTGGTGCGGTCCTGCCAAAGGCAGAGAGTATTACAAATCACAATTCTTTATTGAACCAGCTATTGGTCAAAGTATAAAATCATAAAGCCATCACACCATACATTAATCAAGTTGTGGTAAGTGCTGAAACTCTGGTGTGATGACTGTTACAACATGGACAGCTATCATAATAAATGCGGAATAACTAAAAACATGACACAGTTAACACATTACGTGGCCCGAACACCAAAGGCAATATGATTTTATGTTCTATACAAAGAGGTGGCCAATGATCGTTGAATACGACAATCTGTAGGGTTCAAGTACCCCATTCAAAACTACTATAAACCTAGGTGGGATATGGCAAAGTACAATAAGTGCAAATACCCCTATTAGGAAACTGACCTCACTGATGTTGGGTACACAATACCTTCCTCAATGAAGTAAGAAAACTTCTAAGGGTTAAACATCCATAGGGTCTAATACAAAAGTTCACTCTCAGCTTCATATAATAACAATAAATCCCTAGTTAAACAAAATATCCATTAATGTGTTACTCTGCTCATGTAGGAGCAATACAGAGGGAAAGGTAGATGTCCAAGGAAGAGGCTATTATGAAAATACCCATTAATCTTCCTCGATAGTTAGGCCAGGTGGTTTTAATGTAGTTAATTAAATGATAATTGTTTGATGGTGAAACTGACAGACATGCAGAGCCCAACAAGACCACAGAAGAGCATAATGAGATTGACATCTCACACAAAGCCTAACAAAGGGGAGGGGTGAGGATGATCCAATGATGGGCAATAGCCTTTGCTACATTTTTAAATGCTCAATATAGTAAAGTCCCTGGCATGGGGTACTGTGCAGGAGGACAGCTAGAGATCCTTGTCTAATCCAGCGCAGATCTTTCATAGACCTCCACATTGAAGAGCAATAGCATGACGAGAGGCACACATCACCTTCCAACAATAGATCTTTACTTAAAGGAAGAAATGCCTATTTTAGACTGGCTCCAGGAAGAGCCAGCGTTTGCAGAGGCATGGACTAGTTTGATTCCATTTAATTAAAGGACACAGGTAGCACAGAGATCTGTCCCCACCACTTGACAGTCTCACTATATGGCAGCTCTGAACACTTGGAGTTGGCTATAGCCAGCAATTACACACCAGGAGAAACCTATTCTCAAGATTTATAGACTCTGAGACGTCTATGTCAGGGGCTCCTCTTTCTTCCCTGTGCTACAGTGAGCCCTCTCTACCTTTTGACATTCTTCGTCATCTCTTTCCTGTGCAACTCTCACTCTCTCTAATTTAGATCTCATATTTGTGGCACCTAGCTTTATCTCTTTGATCTTTTCTTACTTTTCAATCTCTTCTCTGTCACTCTGATTCTACTACTTGTGTCTCCTTTGATGACACTTAGCCCAATGTTTTATCTGTACCATCCTTCTTTCTTCAACATGTTATGTGAAGGTCTCTGCTGACTGTGCCATCTCTCCTTGTTTACTTCAATGTGAGGCCATAAGTGTCACCGATATGCCCAGAACAGGTCCAGTGTTCACTGTGCCATGCAACTCACGCTGCACCATACTGATGAGACCCACACAGTGCAGTATCCACTGTGGGATTGTTGGTGTTCCCATTCAGAGAGGGCCTGAACAGTTGTTCCTGTAGTGCCCCTGTTGAAGCAGGACCAAGACTGGTTTGAAGACGCATTGTTCCTGTCTGAGGTGACTTGGTGAACAAAGAAACAATGGACTAGAATGCGGCCCAGAATAACACCAATGACTGAGATAAATTTAAACATTCTTAACATCTGTTTTTAGTTACATCAGTGAGAAGCACTTGCCAGATGTGATTCTATGCTCACTATGCCATAGGACTTACGCTCTCTTTACAGACAATGCCCAAAAAGGCTAAACAGGTCTGGGGTTCGCTGGGGTTACCGCTCAGAGGGGACGTGACCTGGCTGTTCAGGATGGGCTGCTACTATTGGAGCAGGAGCAATACTGTTTTGCATGCGGCTGGTTCCTGTCTGAAGTGGTTTATTGGGATACAAGAACAATGAATGCAGCGCATAGAGATTATCAGTGGCTGAGATTAATTCAAGCATTCTACTCTTTATTATGCCGTTAATCTCTTGCTAATAGCTGCTCCTCTTGGTCCTCTAAGCAACTTTAGAGGAATGTGAGAACTGAGGGGAATAAATGTATATTTACAAGACTTCAATCCGGAGGAGAAAGATTGTGTTCCTCCCAGTTGTATTCAGAGTGCTGTCAGCAGAAATGCCCAAAATGCAGTATGGAAGACCATTCTAGCATCAGCAGCCTTATGGAGCTACCTAGTGCTCCACTGGCAATTCCTTATGTGAAGCCTCTGCAATCCTTTATTGGTTCAGGAGTAGCATGCTGCTCACCAAAAAAGTGAGTAGCATTTCAACACCCCATCAGGGGTAATAAGCGCTAAATAAATACAAACCTTTCTGCCCTCTTCTATCCTTCCGCTATCCTTCTGAATCCAAATAACTGACTATCCTATCCACCACTCAAATTACTTTCATATTTCACTAAACTAATTCAACACTAATCCTTTATTGGTTCCAGAGGAGCGTGCAACTCGCTTAAAAAGCGATACGACGCCTCTTATGGGTAGTAAGTGGAGCTAGTGAAGGAAGTGGATGGAGCCAGGAAAAAGGGGTGTGGCCTCCAACAAACATTTGAGCACCTGCACTTCATATTTTACAAACTAAGCACTGGTTATAGCACAAAATGGCGCAGTGAATGGCGAGACAACAGATACACTTTTATACAGAGTACAAAATGACTGAGCGAGTGTCAAGATAAAAAGTCTATTTTCCACAGTCCTTCCTGTTGACTGGAGCGAAGCAGAAAGTCAAGAGGTATTGTCCCAATGGCTAGTGTGACTAGTTGGAACACTGTCTGATTTCCTGTTGCACTTTTACTCTTTTCAAAACTTTCCCGAGGAGTAATGCAGAGCCTCAGTGGTCATACTTGTAAGCAGAAAAAGCAACCGTTGGTGCCTGTCTTCAAGTAATTTTGAGAGGTTACTAGCACTTCTTATTACTTAGGCACTCCCAATATGAAGAAAACAAAATGGTGAAGAAGGTAAAGATGTTTCGTTGCCACATCTTGCAGACTGAGGGGTTGGACGGCCTCAAATTGTAAAGCGCTCTGATATCCTTCGGGATGAAGTTCGCGCTATATAAAACTTTATAAATAAATAAAAATAAATAATAAAATCTGCTAGCCTCAACAGCCCTGGCAAAAGCTCATTTGTGAAGGTGGGTCTTGCAGCTGACTATGGGCTGAGATAGGACTAGTTACTGAAGGAGACTGACTGTCGGCTCACTCCTTTCCAGGCAGAGATCAGCATGCTGCCATCCCATTTGGTACTGGGACTCATCACAGTGTAACACTCACAGGCCGCTTCTACAGCCCAAGAGGTGTTGGCCTTGAGTGTGGCATTAAATTTAGAGCCGAGGATTCCCTCTACTCTGACCCCACAGATATTTGTCTTAGCCTCTCCTGCTTGAGCACTACGTCAACAGCACTTACTGTGAAAACATGTGGAGCTATGCATGTGTCACAGAGGGGAGGATAACATTTATTTAAAGCCCCATTTTACCTGAAAAATGGCTCCATGGGGACACAAACTAATTTATATAACTACACCAATAAGGACAGTGCATGCAACATCACCATGCTGCACAGCTAAACACCAGGCCTAAAGAATGAATCTTCGATACCACTATTTCACTTTTACATCATAAATATTTTTGTGACAGTGTACTGAGACATTAATGGGCCTCATAAAAAGAACATTTAAGGAAGTGTTCAAAGTGGGCTGTAAATGTACAGGGGACTCTAAAATGGTTACAAAAGTGATATGTGCTCCTGAATAATACTTAATAAATATAGAGACCAGAAGTTTCCTATTAAAGGACAGATTGAAATACATATTTATTGTGACAGACTGTAAGACTCTAATGAAGTGTGTTATTATTTGACTAAGGGGGATGCCCACCACAAAAAATAATTACATTATCCCATCAGGGTGAACCCCAAATTCACTACATTAACATGAGCTCAACCCGCTGGTACCTATGGCACGGACTATTCATGAAGTACCAAACCCATAAGGAATTCAAAACATCAGAAAATATTCGCAAAAAGAATTAGAAAAATTGAGTACATTTTAATAAACAAAACATTAAAATAACAAAAATCCAAAACGGGAACTGGAGATATCCGCTTTTAAATTTGAAGTACCCTATTCCTTGGACTGATCATATGGTCATTCCCTTCATATGGAATACGCCCATACCCGGTCCAGCAAAACTGCCCAGTAAAACTCTGAGTAGGCGGTGGACGAAATTAGAAATGAATGAATGGGTAGAGGCACTGAACACAAGCGAACCCCAGGCCAATCAGGACATTGACAGGGCTAATGTGGACTTCAACCAATGGATTGAATCATCATTGGATAAGGTGCTTCCAAAAATAAACATCTCCAAAAAGAAAGGCTCCACTAAACAACCTTGGTTTACTTCTGAGCTAAGGTCCCTAAAACAAGAATGTAAACGGTTGGAGAGACAGTGGCGAAAACATTTTGAGGAAGAGAAAAAAAACAAATATAGACTCTCTCTAAAAAAATATAAATCTGCTCTTAACGTGGCCAAATCCATCTTTTACGCAGAAAAAATAGAGATCTCTGCCAATGCCCCAAGAGAGATGTTTAAGATAGCTAAATCTCTGTTAAAAGCCCCCGACCCGACATCATCACCACTCTGTACGGAGGAGGCTGACGCTCACTGCAACAATCTGGCGAATTTTTTTGCTGAAAAAATTCAAAAGATCCTCCTGTCCCTCCCTCCTCTACCTTTGGAAGAACCTATCCTTCCTTTGCCAGACGATACTGACATTATTCTGCCTTGCCTCTCTTTCTTTTCCCCCCTCAGTACTGAACTTCTACCCTCGCTTTTCAACTCTGTAAAAAGCGGCTCTCCGCTAGACCCTGCCCCTATGAATATTCTAAAGCTAGCCCTGCCTAATATCAGTACATACATCATCCATCTAGTTAACACTTCACTTGAATCCGGAAGGGTACCTCAAGACTGGAAACTGGCCATGGTTAGGGCCTTGTTAAAAAAGCCACATCTCGGCCCCCAAGACTTTTCCAACTACCGTCCCATTTCCCTGCTCCCTGGCATTAGTAAACTTGCCGAGAAATGGGTAAATAAACAATTAGCATTCTTTCTGGAGACCCTTAACCTGCTCCATCCAACCCAAACCGGGTTCCGGAGAGGACAGGGAACGGAGACGGCACTGTTGAGGGTGGTAGAGGATTCCAGGAGGATTCTGGACGCAGGTGGCAGCGCGGCCATTATCCTCCTGGACCTCAGTGCCGCCTTCGACACGGTGAACCACCGTGTCCTCCTGTCTCGTCTCAGAAAGCTGGGCGTCAATGGCAGGGCACTCATGTGGCTGGAGTCCTTCCTTGGCGATAGATTCTTTAAGGTCTTTTCAGAAAATAGCTGCTCCCCATCAATGCCATTACAGTGTGGGGTGCCACAGGGTTCCTCCCTTAGCCCCACACTGTTTAATGTTTATATGGCGCCCCTGGCGGAAGTAGTAGCTCCCTTTGGGATCCAACTGGTAAGCTATGCTGACGACACCCAGCTAGTTGTCTCTCTCAATCAGGTGGAGTCCCCCCCCCTCCAGGCTTTGCCGTTGCCTGGAGGCGGTAGCAAACTGGATGGACTTGTCCCACCTGAAATTGAACGGAGAAAAAACGGAGCTGATGCTTCTAGGAAAACGAGCCATATTTAACAACGTGATACATTGGCCCTCCTGTATGGGCCCAGGACCCACTCCAAAGACCGAGATAAAGAGTCTCGGGTTTTGGTTGAACGCAGAGTTGTCATTTAAGATCCAGGCAAGGAAGACAGTGGCCACCTGCTTCGGACTGCTGAAAACAATTCGGAAAATCCTTCCTCAGCTACCCGAAACAGCAAAGAAAACCATAGTCCAGTCCCTTGTTTTATCCAGGCTGGATTATGGAAATGCGCTCTATCTTGGAGCCCCCGTGTCGGTTATCCGGCAACTTCAGGTTGTCCAGAATTCCGCAGCACGGCTACTCACGGGCACTAGCCATCGTACATCAGCCAGGCCCGCACTCTGCACCTTGCACTGGCTCCCCATAAAGGAGCGAATTCATTTTAAGACACTCTGCACGGTCCATAAAACACTCTATGGGAGTGGCCCCCCCATTCTAGATGACATGATCAGACCATACAAACCTACTAGGAATCTTCGCTCGAACCAACAAAACCTGCTGATAGCTCCTAGGATCAGCAGAGCCCGCACAGGAGGCCGTCTGTTCTCGCACAATGCGGCTGGGTTGTGGAATGCTCTTCCTCCACCTCTTCGCCAGAGCCTAACCTCCTTGTCTTCCGGAAAAAGTTTAAAACTCTTCTGTTTCCAAAAACTAGATAATACAGATCTGCATTTTTAATCCACCTCTGTCTGGTCAGTCTTAAGCGCTGGGATGCTCCCGAGTGGCCATGCGCTATAGAAGAGCCTTTTAATAATAATAATAATAATAAAGTAAATTCACTTACACTTGACACCACTTGAACTGCTAAAAGTTGCATTTTGCCCATTTTTTTCTTCACTGTGAAAATATATACCTGGGCCATAGTATATGGCCAGGGCCCACTTGAGAAGGCGTAGGCATGTTTATCATGCTTATAAGCTTATCAATTTCTAGGAAGATCAAACCAGACTGTGGTGGCGGTGGACAGAGCACAGGTTGAGGTAAGAGGCAAGACTATGGGCACGGCCATAGGCCTTGACTGTGCAGGTTCCAGCGACAAGTTACCTGTGTGCAGGGTGGTAATGTAACTTATGAAGTGCGATCTCCTGCCATGGGGCGTCTTGGCGCTATAGAAATCTGATTAGGCTGAGATAGTGATTTAGTTGGTGTAAGGCAAAAGCGCAGAAAAATAACTTCTACTCCTTAGTGAAAAGCCAGGTTTTTAAAGCTTTTCTAAAGGAGAGTAAGGAGGGAGCAGTTTTTAATGTTAATGGGAGAGTGTTCCGAAGTGTGGCTAAAGTCCATTCCACGTGGACTGTGATGCTAGGAAAATGAGCGCATCGCATATCTTTTTATCTATTTTGTCTTAACTAATAATCTAGTTATTGACAGCAGTATTTACCCTTACAACTTAAAGTACTGTAGTCATTGATGACTTAAATGGTGAGATGATCGAGAATATCACCAGTGATGTCATTTCTTATGTCATGTGCGATGTCATGAGTAATGCGTGGTGGTGTTAAGGTTGTATAGTGCACCATAACTGATTAATTTCAGTGGTTTAAGGCTTCCACTCTCCAGATTTCCCTTTAACTGAAGTTGGTAATGGAATATATGTATCTATATTGTCCTGCTAAAGAAATAATTTTGCAAGAATCGTGTATAACTTTACTTTGGGGCAAGGTTTGAAAATAAAACGTTTCAAGAAAACCCTAAAGCGACGCCTGGCAAACTAAAAGGGAAAGGCTAACCTAGAATGGGCATATTAATAGGAGAAAACTGACCTAATATTACGGGGATGGACTTTGAAAAAACGGTTTAACTGTTTTGCTATAGGGACGTTCTTTTGTTAGTTCAAATGACATGGAATTGTCTATTACATCTAAATGCAATATGGTGAGTGGATCACAGAGAACCATTGAGGGTTACCAGCACAGCGTGGATGAGAATGCTGAGTGATAATCTAAAAGAGAGAGCCATGTTGGTGTAGTGTGTACCAATTCACACACTTACACCCCGATTCTGAGTTTCAGTGAAAATTCCAATCCATGGCAAACAAGAGTTTGTGCGTGGTATGGAATTTTTAGTTTTGTGATAATTATGACACATCTTGTGTTTTTCAGCAGGTCATACCTTACAGAACTTCTCTGGGGAAAAAAGTCTAAACTGAGGATTTAAGTGCATTATACACAGATTCCAAATCCGATGCCTCATTCAGAAATGGCTACCTCAGATTATGAGGTAATGACCACATCCAGTAAAGACCCATGATATTTAAGGGTATATGATAAATACCTCACTTTCTCCAACCTATTCAGAATTGGGGTCTTAGGCACCCAAGTAGCCCAGGTGTTCCTGTCATCAGTCCTCTCTCAGATCTGGGTGCTGAAACTACAACCTTCTCCTTAAGAAGCCAGCATCCTACACCTTATAAGGCATTATTCGTGCTAGACTTCACAATGAAAGACTGGACAAACATACATAGCAGTTCGAGGGTCTCGGACAGCAAAGTTGACCCATCTGTGATCAATAATAGTCGAGAAAGGGACTCTTGAAGAGAAACTGATCAACAGAAGGTATCACATAGATTACGATTTTCCATTCCCAGTCCTTCTGCTCACAAGCAAAGTGTGGTGATTAGCAAATCCCAGCATAATTAATTGAATATAAGGAAAACATGAGCCCAAAATGTTGAAGCAGTTCGATTCTTGCAATTAAAACGGTTTCGTTTCCCTCAAGTTAAAGACTGAGGGCCAGATGTGGGTAAAGTACATCTACCTATTCTAAAATACCAAATTTTACCAATTCTGTATCTTAGAATCGGTAAATGCTATGTAGCAAAAAAATCGGTAAACATTACTGAATCGGTAAGATTTGGTATTTACAGAATCGGTATTTACTGATTCGGTAATTGCCATTCATTCCTAAGGGCCTGGAGGCCCATAGGAATGAAAGGCAATTACCGAATAGGTAAATACCGATTCGGTAAAATGGGGGAAACATTCAAGGGTGCCAGGATGTCACTTTGCCACCCTGCTGCACCCCTGAATCATGCTTTTGTGCAGATGTGGCACACATACATGCCCTAAGGGCATGTATGTCTGCCACATGGCACAGTTAAAAATGCACAGATTTGCATTTTCAAAGGTATTCGTTATTTACCACTAACTTATAGTTGGTGGTAAATAACGAATCCTAAAATGGGAAAAGCACTGATTTGAGTGCTCACTACATTGCAAATTCTGTAATTTACCGATTCAGTATTTAAAAAATCGGTTCCTTAAAATACCGAATCAGTAAATTACCGAATTTGCAATTTAAGCCACCTACATCTCAGTAGCCTAATACCGGTCGGTAGGCACACACACCAGGTAAATGCTTTCTTCCCCAGCACTTGATGACTCACGCTCAGTCTTATATAGGTATACTCAGCTTTGGAGGAGTATGATAATTACATACCCTCTCTCCGATTTATTTTGCTGTATCGGGCATTCTATCTAAGCAGTGAGTCGCACCCGACTCGTTAGCTGCACATGAGCAGTTTGAAGCCCCCGAAGGGTTGGAGCTATATATAACCACGACCGTATACATCCTCTATAAGAAGTGCCGATTGGACTTACACGCAACATTTTACAAGGGACTATCATCGCATACAAGGGTCGACAGCTTTTATACTGATATTCGTTCATCTATGGTCAAGGGCCCAGCTGGGTCGGAATTATCACCAGTGGAGCGACCTTCTGGTGTAACACAGCCATACAAAGTCCTGAGGATTCGCAATAGCGATGAAACACGTGTCGGCTGGCTGTTGTACTAAATGAAGGACTCCATCGGACTACTCTTCCTCTGGAGATTCCCACATCCCTATGTCGCTTTGTACACTGTTTATTTGTCTGAATTTTACTGAACATATGTTTTACTTTTGAGTGCATTGGGAATACCTGTTAATACCGGTCTGTAATGGCTAAAATTTGGTAATTTCGGCCGTTACTGACCGGTATTGGGCGACCTACATCTGGCCCCGAATCTCTAAAAAACTCGCAAAGCTGCCACACATATTCTGCCAACAACAGTGATGCCAAGGGATTGCTGTAAACCGGGTGGCCTTTAGTAGCCTTCGCCCAACACCAGATATGAATGAAAATATATAGTTCATTCTCAAGAACAAAAAAGCAAAACATTATTCCAATATGCCATATATTCGAACGTATGATTAGTCTAATAACGACACCTGTGCGAAACTGAAGCTGACAATTAGAACTCAATATATTATTAAGAAATAGCCTATCAACTTTAATATGTGGCTTAATCCCTTTACTTTCAAATGCTGTTATTAAATTCATCAAAAAGGGCCAATTCTTGAACTGGGAAGGAAACAAGCTTCTGGGGACCGGTTTCTGGCATTTCAGCCGTCTTCGGCCCGGCTTGCTTGAATCCTGATGGTGCAATGAGCAAGGGACTCACATCTGAGTATACCCTTCCACGCTTATGGTGGACAAAAACGATTCAGAAAAGGGGGTGGTGATGAACAGAGTGTCTGAATTAAGCAGACCATTCTTACCACTCTTACCCAGTCAAGAGATCAGGGCTTGATCCATCACCGTTATTTAGCTCACTGCATCACCCCAGTTCAGAACCTGGCTATATGCAAATTAGTCTGACCCAGTGCCTCATGGGAACAGAGCAGACCAAATTACCAAGCCAATTCTTCACCGGAAAGGAGACAAGCTTCCGAGGACCGGTTTCTGGCATTTCAGCCGTCGTCAGCCCGGCTTGCTTGAATCCTGGTGGTGCAGTGAGCAAGGGACTCATGTCTGAGTATACCCTGCCACACATTTGGTGGCCAAAAACGATTCAAAAAGGGGGTGGTGATGAACAGAGTGTCTGAATTAAGCAGACCACTCTTACCCAGTCAAGAGATCAGGGCTTGATCCACCACCCTTATTTAGCTCACTGCATCACCCCAGTTCAGAACCTGGCTATATGCAAATTAGTCTGACCCAGTGCCTCATGGGAACAGGGCAGACCAAACGTGGAAGGGTATACTCAGATGCGAGTCCCTTGCTCATTGCACCATCAGGATTCAAGCAAGCCGGGCCGAAGACGGCTGAAATGCCAGAAACCGGTCCCCGGAAGCTTGTTTCCTTCCCAGTACAAGAATTGGCTTGGTAGTTTGGTCTGCCCTGTTCCCATGATGCACTGGGCCAGGGACAGACTAATTTGCATATAGCCAGGTTCTGAGCTGGGATGGTGCAGTGAGCTAAAAAACTGTGATGGATCAAGCCCTGATCTTTGGACTGGGTAAGAGTGGTCTGCTTAATTCAGACACTCTGTTCATCACCACCCCCTTTTCTGAATCGTTTTTGTCCACCATAAGCGTGGAAGGGTATACTCAGATGTGAGTCCCTTGCTCATTGCACCATCAGGATTCAAGCAAGCCGGGCCGAAGACGGCTGAAATGCCAGAAACCGGTCCCCAGAAGCTTGTTTCCTTCCCAGTTCAAGAATTGGCTTGGTAGTTTGGTCTGCCCTGTTCCCATGATGCACTGGGCCAGGGACAGACTAATTTGCATATAGCCAGGTTCTGAGCTGGGATGGTGCAGTGAGCTAAAAAACGGTGATGCATCAAGCCCTGATCTTTGGACTGGGCAAGAGTGGTCTGCTTAATTCAGACACTCTGTTCATCACCACCCCCTTTTCTGAATCGTTATTAAATTCATCAGCAATGATTCACAAAAAAAGTCCATACATCCACGCCAGTGCAAGCCCCTCTATGCACAGGTGTAAAATTAACAAGTTTTATCTAGACACATACACGCCCAGTAAAACGCTACGAAAGTTGAGCGAGTTTCTGGGCATGCTACTGAAATGGCCTGTAACATTTGCCTGGTTTCCAAACATGAAAGTTGCACTCCCAGAACTGCTCCAGCTTCGGAAAGGAAGGCCACTGTGCAAATGCACATTTGTTTACCTTTTATTTTTTAAATCTACCAGAACAATATTGGAGAGCCCCAGCCCCTACACCCCGACCAAAATCTGAGGGTGTTCATCCCTCTTCCCACCTCCAAAGGGGATTTACCCCATTTGGGGCCACAGCTCTGACCCTTTATTACCAGGGTGTCAAGGAGGAGATTGTGAATGTCCGCAAACTTGCAACTTTCGGAGTGTTCATAAACTCTCAAGGCAAACCACACGTTGGTCCACATAACCACCACCCGATGCGGTAGGCTTAACGTACTTGTATGCTGTTGTAGGATACTATTACCAGGAGTAAAGCATTTACACCTGCTACAATCTATCCTTTTATGGAGTCACTCACGTAGTTCATGCCTGAAAATGGCGTTGTGTATCGAGACCATTGTTTTTTTTTTGTTTGAAAAGCTTTATTTGAATAATAATGATAACAAATGACATCAGGAAGGAGAATTCAAAGTATACAACTGAAAGAAGAATCATAACATTCCTAATGACAAGCTAGAGAACTAAAAGCATTTTATAATATTTTGAAGGGGGAAAGCAGGGGGAGGAAAGGGGAGGGAGGAGCCCATTGTTAACCAATCAGAAACATTCACAGCTGAGAGCACGTGCTCACAATCCCCGCCCTGGGTAGGTAGGTACCACTCACCTTTCGCACACCCCGCCTCGTCGGTCCCGCTGTCGCAGTCCTTCTCACCGTCACACCTCCACGTCGCCGGGATGCACTTGTTGCTGGAGTCTCCGCAGCTGAACTTCTCAGGCGGACACACCTGCCGGACTGTGGGAGCAGGAAGAGAGCTTGTGTTATTTCATTTCACAAATAAGAGAGACAAGCGCTCATTGTAATGTAGGGCAGACTCACTCCCACTATGACAGAAGTTTACATCACCGAGGCTGCTGCAGTGATGCTGCTCACTTCGTAAATTTCCAACTGAGTCTGGAGTTTTTTGCCTGCAGTTATTTCCTTTTTTACACGTTATGCCACAATACTAATGTCCCTTCCCACAGAGCCACCTTCATGAGGCATCCAGGAAGTGCTGAAAGAAGCACTGACTTTATGTTCGCACAGTGGGCAATCGCTCTCTCATCAGTCTTTCTGTGTTCCTGCCACAAAGGCCCCCTGGCAGCAGTGCCATTGGAGGCCGAGTCTTCAAGCCAAAGAAGCGAGGAACGCAAACACATCCATATGCAGCAATGCTCAAAATCAAAGCACCCTGGTTTCAGCTTCTGCCCATTTTTACATATGGATAAAGACGGAAGACACATATTTCAGAACTGAATAATACAGAAAGTGTAAATGACTACTTTGTGCACCAAAACCCTATTGGTCCTGAAGTCTGAGTGGACGCTGGTCAGTTCAATATAATGACATGGATGTATATTAGTTTCAAGTTTCCTATTTAATGGACATCAAATAAATATGTAGGTATACCCATGAGATAAAGTATGAAGAAATACATACACAATATAATACCATAACACTGGGAGCCCCTCTCAGTGTTTGTGATCTGCAGAGCCTTACACTTTCCACTGGGGACACACATGGGTGATGTCACGGCTCTCAATGTAATGAATACATAAAAGACCTATTAATAATGTGGAGTGTGAGGAGCTGGACATCACCAACTTTGTTGTTTGTTTTCTAAGCATTGCCACCTATGCAAGAGTGTGAAGCAATCTGCTGATGGATGTTCAACAAGAGGAAACATCCGGGATAAGCCTGACTGTTCGTGCCAAGCTACCAAGGGGGTGAGCAGGGGTTATCTTGGCGTGTAACTCCCTTGCCCTGACTAGAGTGGTGGTTTCTGCCTGGCTTTGGCGTAAGCTTTAGCCAACCTGAAATCCCATTTCTAACAGTTTCCTTTAATTTACACACTCCACTTCACACCACTACACTGTATAACAGTTGACTTTACATCACTCCACTGTAAGCTATTTAGAGTATCCCCACTCCAGTTTGACACTCCAGGATACGCCACTACATTGTACGCTAATGCAGTATCTAAGCCGACTGCATGAAACGTTATTTTTGGGGGTATACTGCGAAGGTGAGAACATTTGCGCCTTTGTGCCAGGGTTGCCACGCGAGGCGTCTGACATGGCGAACAGCTTCTAGGTGTTAAGGAGTAGGGTGTGGGTTGCAGCGCTATAGTGGTGTTTTTAGACATATGGTATATCAGGCTTCAGAACTGAGTGATGGGAATCAGTGTTGCAAAAAACAAGGTGATGGAATTAATGATTACTCGGGGTTGCATTCCAGGCTGCAAATCAGTCTTGTTTTAGAAGAACAAGGGAACCCACTAGGTAATCAAGGACCAGGGGTATTAGTAATATCTGTCAACAGCTCCTTGACAAATTACTGTAAAGGCTTTAAATAAATATAGGCTACAATCTGCGCTATAATGAATAAGGTGTCCAGCCGGACCCTATTATTTAATAAATGAAAGGTTTGAAGGAAATTCAAGAGAACATAAATACTGTTGACAGATAATGCAAATCATTCTTGGTCCTGCTCTGATAGGAATAGGAAGAGTTCAGCCTGACCTGCCAGGACTGATCACAAATCTACCCGGACTGGTATTGGTCAACTTGGAGCCTACAGTGAAGTACAGTTTGAGTCATATGGCCAGGGCCAGACTGGGAACCGAAACCGGCCCTGGCAAACTGCTTGGCCAGACGCCCTAGAGGGGGGGGATGAGGGGAGTGCGGCTGAGCTGTTTGCAGGGCCGGTTTCGGCAAATTTTGTTACCTGGGGCTGGCAAAAAACGGCCCCCCAAGGGGCCTAAAACTGGCCCCTAACCAGGCGGCCCACCGGGGAAACGCCCAGTGACCACCATAGCCAGTCCGGCCCTGCATGTGGCACAGTGAGCATAGGATCCATGTCTGGGCATACCCGTCACACTCCGAATATCTACTGCAACAAACAACAACATGAAGGACTAGATTCTAGTCACTAGAATGTTGTTGAGTAATTATCAGTGGTTAATTCAAGTTGTCCAACCATCACTTTTTATTTTCCTCAATGATACGCCCTAAGTGAAGTGAGGGATCGGCATATGGCAGACTCCTATCTAACATTGTGTAGGTGGTCTGCACACCATATTTTACATTCTTTTCCGTTTCATTTAATCTAAGCATTTTTGTCCAATTGCGTGCGTCCCTGGTTGTGCAAGCCCAAATGCACTAATACTAAGTAAGAACATACGGGGAGCGCGCGGTTGCACGCCCCACTCCCAGGTGCACTGCGTTTGAGGATGCAATATCCAGTTCAATATCCAGTTCAATTTTTAAACCATTCGACCTCTTTTCAGTTTATACAGAATTCTTCGTGGGTGCTTCAGTTAGAATTGAGTTTTTTACGGAATATAGGATTGACTTTTCCTTAATGCTTGGTAAAGTTAATTCATATGGGGTGACAAATCAGATTATTCAGGAGGGTGAAGGGTTAGTCAAATGCAATAGTTGTAGCCGAAAAAAGGACTGGGACATTCTTGCATTCTGTATATTTATTTAACATCGCTGAGTATTGAACATCAGATAGCTTGATTTTTTAAAAAAAAAAGTCTTTAAATAAGGTATTGATATTATTTGTAATTAATATATGATTATAATTATCCATTCACAGTTACCCCTGACGAAGGGCTGGATTTTAGCCCGAAATGCATTGGGTTTGAGATAAAATAAAAGAATGCTGCTCTGAACCACTCAGTGTATGATGATCTTTATTTATTTATTTATTTATTTAGAAAGTTTTATATAGCGCGGACAAGATCCTTGCGGATATCAGAGCGCTTTACAAGAGAAGTACCTGGGGGAGCATAGACAGACAGGTGGAACAATAGGTCACATAGTATGAGACAGCATTCGATGTCCAGTGCCCTCCTCCGCCGTGTAGCGGGGGACCTCTTCCAGCCCTCCGAAGTCGTCAAGCTGTCGGGACTAGGCTCCTGGAATTTCAGCTGTCCCTGTGATGTGCAATTAATAACAGTACTGAAAGGTTGAGTGAGAGAGTTCGGGCGGGGAGGTGTAGTGGAACAATAGGTCGCAAAGTATGAGACAGCATTCGATGTCCAGTGCCCTCCTCCGCCGTGTAGCGGGGGACCTCTTCCAGCCCTCCGAAGTCGTCGAGCTGTCGGGACTAGGCTCCTGGAATTTCAGCTGCCCCTGTTTATTACGAATGTTCAGAGTAAAGCTAGTAGGGATTTGCTCATTGTAGATCTCAGGCAGTTGGCATATGATACATACTCTAAGAGTCACAAAGAGGGCAGGCACGTGAGATAACGAACTTTACCCGAAGGTGTCAGAGCGCTTTACATAGGATCCAGTGGAAAACATAAGGACTGACGGTTACATGCGTAAAATGATTGCAAATTTTTGCATTACAAAAGAACCAGTTAGAAGCATACGGACCAGGGATTACAAGTGTAACAAAAAGGAATACAAATGGATATACTCTAGGCCTATACTAGTAATATCTCTATCAACATAGGGAGGGGGTACACCTGGATATACTCTAACAATCACATGGGAGACTAGTCGCTAGAGTTATCTCTATATACATAGGGAAGGGATATGACTGGATATACTCTAAGAGTCACATAGGAATGGTGGAGAGCACAACGTTCTACAGCATATACTAGTGATTAGAGCTATCTTTATATACATAGGGAAGGGAAAGGACTGGATATACTCTAAGAGTCACAGAGAAGGCAAGCACGTGAGATAAACGAGAGATGGAAGCAGAAAGTGGTGAAAAAGACAGTGAGGAGTGTGTCAGAGGCAACAGGAGAGACAATCGGAAAGTCGAAAGGACAGTGAGAGATCACTAAAATGGCGGAAGAGAACGTTAGAAGAAGAGGCAAGTCATACGGAGAAAATGGCGGGGAGCAAGAAGGTCCAAGTCCGACAGTTCTGGAAGAGGGCTGGCATAGCCAGCAGGTCCAGGGGGAGAAAAGCAGTCCGTAGCAAAGTCGCAGCCTCATCGTTCACGAGGAGCTGGGGCAGAGGAGAACAATCCGGAGACCAGGGGAGGGTCACGGGAGAGAGACCACAGGCGCCCAGGCGGCGATGGAAGGCAGCAAAGTTTGAAGCAAAGGGAAGGAGGGGCCTCTCACCAGAGCCCAGTGGAAAACCAGATCAGTCTTGCGTGACCCCGGGGCAGTCTGGTGATGTCGACAGCCTCAGCACTCCAAGTGGGGGAATGCAGCAATTCTTAAGATCAGGGACAGCTTTTGGTGTGCGAGGGCAGTGAGAGTTGGGTTCAGAAGCTCAATAGGGGGAGCCGATCGCCAGTTGCAGGTCGCCGCCAGCCGCCATTTTAAGGTCAGGCATGCGCTGGAAGGAATATCGTTATGAGGATCACCTCCAGTGAAATGCCGCTAATGAAGCACCTGGGTTTTGTAAAGCTTGTCTCAGCTTCTGTGCTGTGACCTTCAGCCGTACCTCCTGTTGGGGATTGCAGCTGTCGGCGCTCTCGGCAAGATTACGACCGCCATTTTGTATGCCGCCGCCTTCTCCCCCGCACTGCAGATTTTCACCGCTCCCACGGCACCAACAACGATCGGAGCAGCCCAGCCCTGCAAGTGCCCCACACTCTCTGGTTCAGGTGTCGTGGAGAATGCTCTCCCGTGGCCAGGAGCCGTGCCGGAGCAGAGCGTGGACCGGGAGCCGAGGCAGACCCCCGCCGGTTGCTCCGCCCCTCCGCCTAGCGCCTTCGCCCGCATCCCGCTCCCATCTCACTGCAGGCGCTGGGTGTTCCGACGCAGTATGCAGTGCCGGGGGCCCAGATTCGAGCTCGGGATCGGCAGGTAGGCAGGGCAGCCGCGGAGGAGCTCCGGGGATCTTAATTAGAGGGCTAAGGTCCCTCTTGTGCAAAGCGCATCAGATGCAGGAAAAACCCCCGAGCCCACAAGCACCATTTTGATTATTTCCGAAAGAAGTCTGGATGGACACATGGAAATACGAGAAGTTTTTGAAATACAGTACGATAAATATGTGGATTTGATGAATATCATGACAACAGTATGACAAGCACCCACGAAGAATTCTGTATAAACTGAAAAGAGGTCGAATGGTTTAAAAATTGAACTGGATATTGCATCCTCAAACGCAGTGCACCTGGGAGTGGGGCGTGCAACCGCGCGCTCCCCGTATGTTCAGACTCCTATCTAAGGCATGGTGGGCAAAAAATATAATGGACTACAATGAGGTGTGGACAATAAACAGTGGCTGAGAACAATGTAAGCATTCCACCCATCACTTTTTTGTTTTCCTCAGTGGGAATCTGTGTTGAGTGCACACGCTGCTGCCACCTTCCTTGTAATGTTTACCATGCATTGCTTTTACCACAAATCTGCCTTTACCACACATGACTAAACAAAAAAGGTAGGCATATTTAAGGTAAGAATATGAGTGTATGCGTGTGTATGTGTGTATATATCACACAAAAACAGAGGTTAAACCTAAGTTATAGTTAGGGAAACTTTATTTTTGTGTGATATACAAACCCAACTTAAACTACACAAACATGAGAAATTCTAAGGTTATAGTTATCTCTTCATTTTATGAACTATGCACAACTTACTCAATTATTTCTTATTTGAAAAAAACCCAACACAAAGAACAAACATAAGAAATTCAAAAGTTATTTGGTAAATTTCTCATTTACATCATCATTTTTAAGTGACTAAAAGTCGTACATATAACTCCTATTTATACTTCTGCACCACCATTAAATTAATATCACTCGAACACCTCCATACACAGTCTTGTCACCTCACTCGTCACATTAAATTAACTATAACTTACCACTGTACCATGCAATGTCTTCTTGCAAGTAATATAATTTAAAATGTCGTAAGTGTTTTAATTAATGCAATGATTCAAGATTTCACAAGCTATAACTCATGTAATATCCAAGTGTATAGCTTGTGAATAGAGAAGGGGTGAGTTATAGTTAATGTAGGGAGTGAGGTGACAAGACTGTACGGAGGTGCGCAAATTAAATTAATTTAAAGGTGGTGCATAAGTATTAATGCGAGGTATACTGAAATGGCACACAGCGGAGTGGCTTAGAGTGGAGTCGCATACAGTGAAGTGGAATAAAGTGAACTCGTATACAGTAGAGTGGCGATTATTGGAGTGGCATAGAGTGTAGTGGCCTACGAAGCATTGATATACAGTGGGATAGCATAGAGTGGAGTGCGGTAAAGTGGAGTTACGTGCTGTAAATATTGTATAGCGTATTCGTGTACACTGTATTGGTGTACAGTGGCATGCTCTACACTGGAGTGTTGTACAGTACAGGGACAAATATTGGAATATCATATACTGAAATAGCGTACAGTGGAGTGTGGTATAGTGGAGTGGTGTAAACTTGAATAGTGTATATCTGAGTGGAGACAGTGGAGTGTCATACAGTGGAGTGGGGCACAGTTCAGGGCTGTACAGTGGGCCAACAAAGTTGAGTGTGGTACAGTGTAGTGTAGTAAAGTGAAACTGCATAAACTTGAATGGAGTATATTAAAGTGCAATTCAGTGCAGTGGTGCAGAGTGGAAAAGTGTACACTACTGTGGGGTACTATGCAACAGGGTAGAGTGCAATAGCATATACTGGAGTTACTTAAAGTGTAGTGCCACACAATGGAGTAGAGTAGAATTGAGTAGTTTTTAGGGTCATAACGTAGAGTTTAGTGGTGTTAAGTGTTGAGATGTACATTGGAGTGGCATATAGTGGAGTAGCGCATGGCATATAGTGGAGTAGCGCATGGCATATAGTGGAGTAGTGCACAGTAAAGTGTTACACAATTCAATAGGGCTAATTATAGAAGCGTAGATTCTAGTGACTGACAGTGAAGTTTTGTTTAGTGGAGTGGTGCAGAATGTAGTCTTGTAAATGAAATAGCAGCCAGTGGATTGTGGTACAGACCAGAGGCGCATACTGCATTTCAGTACAATGGACTGCCGTCGAATAGCATACAATGGAGTAGTGAACACTCCAGTAGTGCACCATCAAGTCGGGCATAGAATAATAACATATAGTAAAATAGCGTAAAGTGGAGTTGCGTACAGTGGAACAGCATACAGTTGGGAGCAGTATCTTTTAGGGCATCCAGCAAACAGGCATACGCAAACGTTTAACCTGTTAACCGTGGCGGTAATTCTGCCGTGGTGCGGGCGTTTCCGTGCGTGGGTGGGGCTGCGTCGGTCATTGGACGTGCGCAGCACTACGAAGCTATTGCTCATGACGGCCAACGGCCGACAGCAGCACGCAACGGGTTAATAGAAGACAGTGGTAAACAGTATAATAGCGTATTATAGTAGTGTAGGCTGGAGTGATCTACAATGGAGTTGTGTAGAGTATTGTGCACTGCATTAGCGTACAATGTAGTGGTGTATACTGGAGTGTCAAACTGGAGTGGGCATACTCTAAATAGCTTACAGTGGAGTGATGTAAAGTCAACTACAGTGTAGTGGTGTAAAGTGGAGTGTGTAAATTAAAGGAAACATATTGTGAAAGGATGTCCATATTATATCTCCAAAATATATATTATAATATGTAAAGGTTACTTTTCTGGTAGTATATCTAAATAGTGTAAGTAATGTTTAAGTTAAAAGTTGTATAAAATGTATAAAATAAAATGGTGGTATGATATAACATAAGTTCACAGCATATGTTGTACTGAGAACTCGTCATTTATTTTCACTCCCTAAGAATTCCTCACAATCACAAGTAAGGTTGGAATTTGGTCTGAACGACCAATCTTGTGCAAGAAAAGGAAACATAATGAAGGTGTGGAACAGAATAAAAAATGATTATGACAACGAAATGTCCCGCCTTCTTTGGCAAGAAGTAAAAACCAACCGTTCCCTAACTATTTTTGCCTATTTAAAATCTGCAATCAAGGACTATGGTTTAGCTTCTATTTGGAACAACACGGTTAAACAGGAGAGCTTCAAAAAGACAGTAAACAAAATCACGGACTATCTTTCTTTGATAAAGGACAAAGATAATTTCACTAAAAGACACCATGCGTGGCCAATAGTAAATGGTTTTAAGAAAAAGAAGATCCAAACCTATTTGGAAACATCATGGACCAAAAAAAAAATAAACAAATCTTTATGAATGCTAGGTTTGGTATCTTTCCAGGCTCATGTCATTTGGCACCATGGAAAATACCTGAAGAATTTGGGGCGTGTACGCTTTATAAATCGGTCAAGAAAACATCATACACCTAATGTGCCTTTGCCCGAACCTGGAAGTCGAAAGAAAAGCTGTACTTCAGAAACTATTTAATGAACGTGGTATAAGGACCTGTAGACAGGCTCTCATGGCAAGCTTAGATCCCGAAGACCTAGCAATTAATTCAGCATTTGTGAAATTTCTTATATTGGCCAAGAATAAGTTGGACGCTTGTGTTTGAATTTTGTGTAACTACTCTCAAGATGATTAATGGAATAGTTTTAATGGGTCAGAGTACTTTTTATTGTTTTACGAGTATTTGAATATATTTGAATATAAGCGATGCATCAATATTTAAGTATTGTAAAAAAACATTTTATATCCATTTTGTAAGATTTTAATTAATCAAACAAATAAATAAACATGAAACATGAAAACATGAGAACTCGTTATGTGATTAGTTGTTGGCTCAGTTTACCAAAGGTAAAAATCAGACGTAATTTTTGTTACAATTTTGCATTATTGTAAGGTCAGCGTTCCAAAGCATTCTGGGTTACATCTTACATACAGTTAAGTATTATGTTTTATTGTTATTACCAACCTATTTGCACTTGCTTTACGTGGTAATAGGTTAAAGTTTTGGTTTATAAAGTATACATTAGTATATATTATCAACATAAACCTTTTTCTAAATTTGGTCCCTTAATAACTTTGCACCCGTTTCACAAATGTCTCCCAAATGTTTCAGACAAGTTGCACCGGTTTCATTGTTGGAGGAGTAAAAGTTTAGCGGTGTTTGGTCAAAGGATTGCAAAGTAAAAAGGGGGACCCCAAGGCTTTCTTACATACAATGTATTTTACATACACTTTTGTAGTTTGCAGATTACATATTATGACGCGCATGTGATTCTTTTGGGCAGTGGAAGTGAGTAGTGTTATTATTTTATAAGTGTTAATGTATTTAAAGTTAGTGATATCTGTTGTTGCAGTACTCCTACAATGCATAGTGGTCACAAGTCATGAGCTGATTGGCTGATCATTCAATTTACAAAAGTTAAAGGCAGGTATGTTGTTTTTAGGTAAACTTTGCCCGTGTTCTGTGTTATGCCTTCCGATGTGAGTATTAGGTTAAGCATTTTTCCCTTAACAATTACCACTTTAGTGTAGTGGTGAAAGGGAGAGCTAATTATCAGTTTTCATATATATTATAGATGTATTTTTTAAAATACAGAGTAGCACAGTACTACCATAGTATCACAATAAAATTTTGTAAGGTTAACATTTTTGATGATATATTTGTATACATTGTTATACCAGTGTACGGTGAGGTGTAAGTAGCACAGTAATTTAAACTAAGTAATGTGCTACTCATTACACTAGAGAGGGTGTGTCGTAACAGCCTAAGCTGCTGACTCCAGACCTGGGGGAACCAGGTTCGAGTCTCAGCATTGACTCAATGTACTTTGATTCTGGGCAAATTTCTTAATCTCCCCATGGCACCTTGATCCCCTCATGGGTGATTCGCCATGCTTTACAAATCCTGGATTCATATTATTATAGGGTGGGAAAAGGTGTTTTTAGGGGTTGGTAAGGGTATAGGGTGGTTAAGGTGTTTTTAGTGGTTAGGGATTGGTACAGGAAAAGGATGGTAAGGATATAAAAAAAAGGGTGATGGGGAATCTTAATATTGTAGACAGAAATTTGAGGGACAAAATATTGAAAGGTATATGTATAGATTTTCTATACCTAACACCAGATATATGTACCTTAAAAAAAGAATACATACATACATGTATATCTTCAAGGTCAATAGATTTGGAGTTAAGTGTAGTAGATCTATACTTCCTTTATATCCACTTACCTTTTGATAAGTGGCAGACCCTCCACAATGGCAGAGAAGTGTCGCCCACTGCCTGGCTCAGAGCCAGCAAATGTAAAATAAAATGATGTTCTTACATCGTTTTATTTTACAATTGCCTGCTCTTAGCCAGCGGTGCCCGGAGGCCGAGACGAGGCGTACGAGGTGGTAGGAGTGCTAGTTCACTCCATTCCTAAGTGCTCAAGGGTGTTAGGCCGGCCGTCTCAGGCCTACCATAAAACACATGGGCACTTAGGTTTTCTCCAGCCCAGCTGCATTGAGCAGTCAAGCTGGAGAAACCCCACAGACTCCTCGTCTGAGCAGGGCGTCTTTACTGCCCGGTCAGACCAATCCCTGCGCTGCTTTGCCACAAGGGGATTGGACAGGGAGTCTGACCAAGGGGCTGCTTGGACCAGGCAGGAAGTGTAGAGGTGGTGCGCGAGAGTGACGCTGGAAGCGGCTGAAGGCAAAAGGTAAATTTTTTAAAATATTTGTATTATCCTCCAACCCGCGTGACCCCAATAATCTCACCCCCTTTGTTTACGGCAGCCGCTGCTACTTTTGATATTTTGTTTACTATATTATGGTATCACAATATTACTATTCTCAATATTCAGTAGTACCGCCCCATGGGGTTGATGGAGAAAATGACAGAGGCGCCAACATCGGCCCCCTCTCTTAAAACCACTCCAGCCCACCAGGAAAATGCCCGATGTAAAAAATCAGGCAACCTACCTTCCTCTTACCAGCTTTATATCATAACAGTTTACTGGACATAGCGAGGGAGGCATCCTATTGCACAAAATTATGCCAACAGAGCTGCCGTGCTTGCAGTGGCGGGAGAGGAGAGGTGTGAGGGACAAAACATAAAACACTTACCTGAATCTCCGCATTGTCCCTCTTCTGGCTCCACTGCAAGCACTGTCTCCCAGCCTGCCCTGTAGCCAATCCTGATGCTGCTCTCACAGCATGACAACAGCGTCAGGATTGGCCTGAGCGCCCTGGATTTGCCCTACCAGGAAACTGAAAGCCTGTGCCTGCTGTCTCTAACCCGGCAACACAGCTGGAGACAGCTTCAGTGCACATGACACTTTGGGCTGGCATCAGACGGCCGGCCAAACCGTCATGCGCACTGAAGGCAGTACCCAACACTCTCCCTCAGTGCCTGTCATCTAGTGGCACTGTCCCCAAGACTACAAGGTAGGAGAAAAATAAAACGATCATAAACCTAGTTTATGATCGTTTTATTTTTCAAAAGTTGCAGTTGCTGCTGCTGCTGCTGGTTTGGGGCGGTGCTCCAACGCCACAGTGGAGGAGCCGTCCCTGGATGTCATCTTACCACATTCCTACTTAGGATGTAGACGCAGGTGGTGGAATAGGTGGAATGGGGGCTTTGGGCCTATTTTACCACGGACACCAGTCAGGCCCTGAGTGCAAAGTGCGATATCTGTGCATTGTGCGGGGTTTTAACACCAGGTTATATCTAGTGTTACCGGTCATCTAAAGGACAGGGTTGAAATTATTCCACAATTATATTAAACTGGTCTTGAGAAAGAAATCATTTTTAGGTATCACTTGCAAGCAGCAAACTAGGTTTATGTGCGTAATAGTAATCAATGCTTGGTATCTGGAAACAGAACGGCAAGTAATCGGCTTATGAGAAATTTTGAAGAAATTAAGATGTTGCTTGTTGGACCTTTTTAAACACCAGAGCACCGTGAAATGAGCGGCGATGGAGCGGAATGCAGTTTTCTATTCTCCGGCAATAAACGATTCGGAGGCACAGCTGAGAGAGCACAGACTGCGTCTCGCGCTGCTCTCTCTCATTAAGGGGGCTTCACAGTGAGGCATTAGGGTACCCTTGTGTCTGCACGGCAGCCCTGCTGGGGCCGGTTTCAATAGGCAGCTTTCACTGCACTCCCTGCACGAGCATGAAGCTCGCTCAGGAGCGAGAGCAGTGGCTCTAATCTGGCAATTAACAGGAAATATGGAAGATAATACACTGACACTATTACTTCCGGGTTATTCCATGCAGAACTAGCTTCCCCTTCCACAGTGGTCGACGCATCTTGTAGGACGGCGAAGTGACACGAGGGGGAGAGATCTTCTTCGGAAAGCAAGCCTTTCTTAAAACAATATGCATCGGAATTCGGAAGGGGAGTCCAGTTGTTGCTTAACCACTTCAAGGTCATTTTGGGGCAGAAGGATATGCTTAAACCTTTATCAATAAGACAACTCAGCGAGTTGAGCTCTTTGGATAAACCTGCAGGACCTTGGTTTATGTTTATTTTTGTAGTGTACCATTTCCTTTTGGGGCAACAGGGCGGTTTACATATGTACTGGATTGCAAGAAACAGCCTTAGAAATCAGTATGGCTGTAGCAACAAAGCTGAGGACAAAAGCACAATATATAATCTACAGGAGCTATACATATGAAACATACAAATGTGCACATGTTTCAGCCTAAGGATACATCAGTTATTAAAATCGTCACCAAGTAAGAGGTCACAGATGAAAGAGCAGCCATTTTGACCTACTGTACCCTGCCACGTTTAGACTGACCTGGCATGGGTGATGGACAGTTGGCATGGGCAGAGTCTCTCTCGCTACAGCCTGAGGAAGCCTGGGAGGAAGTTTAAGAGGCACCTACATAGAGACATTGTATCAGTATTTCAATTGAAGCTCACAGTCTCCCTCATTCCCAATTATGCACCGGTGCCAGGAGCACAAGGGGTGGTGCGATGCACTCCATGTAAGACAAAGGGGGTCATTGAGAGCCTGGCTGAGTGGACGAAGTCACATGAATTTACAGCCCCATCAAAGGCATGGTTTTACCCTTTCCATTTAGAGGTGGAAAAACCTACACAATCAGAAGAGTAAAGTCTCAGTTCTTTTTAGCGCCAAGACGCCCATGGGCATTCGCTGCGCTTTACAAATCAATAATCAAATCAAATCAATCAAGTTCTGGTCTGCTTCACCCACTGCTGGGCTGTAAGGTCATAGTGATGTCATTTCACACTATTTAGGGCGGAGAAAACCACTAGATTTCCATGCCTGGGACCACCATGTGATGCACTGTGTCCCTTGGCATGGACATCAATGAATGGCCACAAAGAGATGGAAGAAAGTTCAGGGGCGGAGCTCGAAGGGGGGCGTTTGGGGAGGTACACCCCCTACAAAATGTATTTTGTAGTATATAGTTGGGTACAGGTGCTTTCAGTCATGTGAAGAGCCTGTTCGGATTTCACCTGGGATATTCACATGCAAAGAGGCAAAAAGAGACACACACTCACTCTCTGGTCACTGTTTTGAAGGTCTTAAAAATGATGGTTAGTTTGAAAATATTGTGTTTTAAGTACTACTAACCCACTGCCACTTAAGCCCCCCTCATGCTCTGCTTCTCATAGAATGTATTTTCACAAGATACACCAGCGCCCTTGTTGGAAAATGTGAAGTTCACCGCCCGCCCCAAAACCCAATCTTACTGACCAAGCTAGGCCACTTAGAAAATTCCCTGCACATCAAGGCCAATGGCTGATTGTTTTTCAAAAATATACTCTCACTTAGGGAGTCCAATTTTGAAAAACAAGAAGACATGATGAGATGGGCCAAAACAACACAGCGTCCACTTGGCTTTTCTCTCGGCCAACAGTGGAGCTACAGGTGTGGTGATAAATACGGCAGGCGGATCTCCACCAAGGGAGTGGGCACCATAGCCTCCGTTGACCTAGCAAACTTTCTGCCCAAAGAGCATATTTCCAGACGAACACATTGCACACTTATAGAGTTCATAAGGAACAATAATTTGAACGGCTCAGACGTTATTTGACTCTTATTTTCAGCCAAAGAAATATTTGACCACTGTGACCACGTAATATTTCCATTTCTTATAGTGTTTAATTGCAAGTTTTGCATTTTTACAGACTGAGAAATATCGGTCTGCAAATTTTGTTGATGCCTTGATACTGGACTGAATAGGAAATGGCAAATACAAATGGAAAATTAGAACAATACGAAATTAGAGCTGTAAGGCTCACAGCATAACAAAATAAACTTCGGCTATGATGTATTATACGGAATAAAGCACCCCCCAATCCAGCATAATGAGGGTACTACGTCACCTCAGAGGAGCAAAAGTTTACAACATCACGTACCTTGCTACGTCTTTATGCTTAAGGAACACCTTGGATACTTCGGATATCCTCACTGCATACAGTTGTGGGTACATAATCCCATATAAAATTATTATTATGTTATTCAAGTAGCAAGTTATTGTATAACTGGGTGAAAGACAAAAACAAATCAATATCGGGAGCATCTTGCTGTCAATACATCTTCCCCATTCAAGTAGTATTTTTGTGTCTGTCTTTATTGCTCAAAATGCAAACCTTGGATTAAGCATTTTAGCATGTATAAGAGAATGTAAAGGGCTATATTTTCATCCTTGTTCTGGTTACTTGTATGGAAAGGGAAACTAACCCTGATAAATTGTCTTAAGCAAGAAGCTCACAGCTTCAAAGCAAAAACTCAGAGCTTAATTTGAGCCAATAGTTTGCAGTGCTCTTCACCGGCAATTAATTTTCATGACTGGGGCTTGTAACCGTCTGCCACATGGAGGCACTGTCTGTCTAATTTAAAAATGAGCACAACAGTTGCTTCGGTCCTGTTGAGAAGTCTACGCACTACGCTCCTTGTATTTAAACTAGGGGGGGGGGTACCGGGGTAAGGTGGGTTGAAGGGGGGCTTGAGGGAAGCAGGGCTTTGTTTCTGGTCTGAATATCGTTTGTACTTCTCCCTATATAGAGCCACGCCATATGGTGTCATTGGCAAAGTCTACAACTACAGCAGGCCTAAACGTAGGGTATTCACATCCAATAGGAGCCAGGATTCTGTACCAGGGCCTTAACGCCACACTCTGTGGCCTCTGGTTGGTTTGTTGATTGGTTGTTCCATTTGGGAGGGGCCACCATGGAGTACTACGTGTGCACACTTATAGTTCAGAGCACCAGAAGCTTGAGGTCCCATGAAGGACATATAAGAGTGTAATGTATAATCACAGGAAAGTGATTATACATAGTTAAAATCTGCGCTTTGCAAAACCCCTCAATGGACTTGCAGTTTTCTACTCTGATTCTCCATGACTGCCATCTGTTAAATGAGGCTACTAATTGTCATGGAAGGACAGTTTTTGAAAATGTGGTTTTGCTGGCCCAAGTTTGAGGCCACTTCTTAGCTTTATGTGGTCAACAGAGATTCTTTGATCATAGGCTAGTAATTGTCACGTGCTAAGATAAACTCCGTTATACATCAGGCAGTACATTTGTATTTTTATTCTGTCTTTTAGCGATGTTCTTCAGGTGTATAGGTGATAAGGCCCTTTCCACTTGTACCAATGAAAAATCTGGATATTGCACACTGCAGTGTTGAAATGGACCTCACAAACCGAGCAAGGCGCAGCTGGGCACAGTTCGAGGTCAAGAGTGCTGCTTACAAAAGTCTTGTTTTCTGTGTTTTTTTTCGTTTTTGTACTTGTTCATCTCTAGTCTTGCAATGTCCTGGCTTGAGTGCGGCATGGTCCACTGTATGTGGACACGGTCTAATTGAAAAGGTAATGGCGCTGATTCTGGTAATCTTGCAGGTGAAACAAGTGGTCTTGAAGATGGTACAGGCATGGGGAATAAGCCAATGAAATGTCTTTAGGATTGATGTGATCAAAAACTCTTATAAAATGCAACTTAACCTTAACTTAAAGATCGTACTGCCTGAGCACTAGAAATTATTTTACTGTTCTATGATATTTTAATACAAGGGTTGAAAAGCCAGAATCAGTTCTACCAAACGCATCTTTCCATAGAGAAACTCATCAGCTTAAACAAATAGTGAAAACCAAACACAAAGCAGTCCCTTCTTTTGAAATAGTGTTAATTATTTATTTATTCAATTGCATGTCATAATTTTGTCTTTGCAAATACCATCGCACAGTGTGCAATTTAAAACTAGCATTTGTAAAGCAATAGGTTTCGCATTTACGCAAATTTAAGCTATTGGCATTGTAAATGACAATGGCTACTTTTATTTTGTTGTTTAAAACATAAATAAAAGGCATTGTCATTTACAATGCCAATAGCTTAAACTTGCGTAAATGCGAGACCGATTGCATTGCAAATGCTTGTTTAAGTAAAACCGAGTGCAGCGCCGCTTCAAGGTCACCGCTCTTTAGTTTCTTTTTTTTTTTTTTTTTAACTTTAACACTGAGCGTGTTGTCCTTGAAGCGGCGCCGTGCTCAGCTTTAAAGTAAAAAAATAAACAAACAGAGTGCAGTGTCCTAAAAGCAAGCACTGCGCTCACTATGAAAGTAAAAAAAATTAAAATAAACAGAGCGCGGTGTCTCAGAAGTGGACGCTGCGCTCCACATGTAAGTTAAATAAAATTTAAAATGATTGCGGTGTCCCTAAAGCGGGTGCGGCGCTCATTATGCAAATACCAAAAATAGCAGCTGTCATTGTCCCCATCAGATCCAATAACAAAAATAGTGCCCCCCCCCCCCCAAGATAAAGCAGGCCATGTAACGAGCCAAGTAAAAGGTCCTGTTGTGATGGTCGCTAACAAATGGAGACAAGGCGGTACCAAGGCGGGACTAACAAGCCCATTTACGAATAAGAAGCCACCATTTAAGAAGGACAATGACACAAAGACAATGACAAATATGGGCGGAGAGTGGGTGGGGTTGCTAGTGCATACCCTAATACAGCCTGCCTCGTAGAGCGAGCAGTGGATGAGCGCTGCCGCTAGGCTCGACCAAAGGAAGTGATATACAGAAATAGAAATTGATATTTTTAGAGCAGGTCATAAAAAGCAGAAATTGATATTTTTTGATAGTATATTGCTCGCATAAATTATGGCCCACTTGGGCAGGACTTTTTTGAATTTAATAATTCCTATGATGAATCATGTTCATTTACTTTATTTTGCCCACTTGGGCGGGAGTTCTGCTGATTGATCGATATGTTTTCTTTGATAACCATACAATGAAACTATGTATGTTTATAAATTTGCCATGACTGTATTTGAATCAGCAAAGTAACGTTAGATTAATTCATTGTCCCATGTAACGGATTTTGTTAAGGGCAAAAGTGTGTTACATATACTATGAGGCACGAATACTATGAGCGTATGGTATTGACTAGCTTAAAATGTCTGCCACACAACAGTTTGTTGTCCTACTGCACTTTCTATGCACTAGTATGTAAATAGCACTGGTCACTTTCACAGCTTTACCGTGAACAAGCCGTAACTGGCGAAACGCGTCGGTAGGCAGTTGCCACTTTTTGCCTAAATAAACAACTTGATTAAGCATCCAGAGGTATCCTGCGTTATTTCCTTTTGGAGAGGGAAATTGTGAATGATATATATATATATATATATATATATATATATCAGGCAATCCGCTTCTAAACGCTTTTCTGGATTCTCGCCAGCCGGCAAGGATACACGGACACGGACCAATTAGGCGCTGAATTTTCTTTATTAGCAGAGAGTTGTCAAAGACGTTCCGGCTCAACGGAGCCTTGTTCACATGACAATGTTTTCGTGAAAGGACAGCCCTTTTAAAGTGCAAGTGTCAGAAATATTAAACATCACCTGTGCATTCATTGGAATGGACATAGAAAACATGCTATATTTACTCAATAGTAGGTCTAAAGCAACAAGATATTGGTTACTTTAATAGGATAACAGTGAAATACCTACATATCCGTATTTGATATAATATCATACAAATTTTATCTGATATACCAGATTTTCGGTGTTAACATTTGATACAACATGTTAAAATATTACTTAAATAGAAAGAACACCTGGATTTATTTGGTTTTAGGGAAAGAGGCCAATAATAAAGTGCAAATGCAGGTTTTAGTTAAGAAATGTGCAAATAATGCTAACAGTGCTTTAGTTATGTGCAAATATCGCAAAATGTGCAAAATATGGCAATTTAACCCTTTCCATGCTGGTGACGAACCCCAGCCGTCATGCACTACGGTGCTCGTGTGCTGATGACGGCTGGGGTTCGTCATGGCCCGCCCGTGTTCGTCCGGCGGCCGCACACGGGAAGGGGTTAAGCAAACTGTAAACTCTCAATATGTGCAAAACAAGCTATTATTTCCCCTCCTACGTCTAAATCCTCTTTCACGGCAGAAATTATTCTATAACCAGTAAATGCAAAACGAAATGTTATACCTGGTACTGTCAGATAATATCACATATCAGTTTAGTGTCAATTTGTAAAAACCAATCAGTTCTCTATCATTTGTGTATTTCAACAAACCACGAATTTCACTGTTTCAACATAATCCAAATACTTCATTTCTACTCCATGTTTTGTGATATAATACAAAATAAATCCCAAAACCAAACATTACAGTGAACTGATCGGAAATCAGGATCCGTACAGTTCATATCTATGTAAAGTGCTCAAATGGTGAATTTAAAAAATCAATGTCATTTCCATTAAGTAGCAGCTTAAGTCAGTTATTATTCCTGGATATCTGTCAGGTCGCAGCCTCCCCATGGTGCACACACATACATCATCCGACCGGGTGATTCCTGCGTGTACCACCCCTAGGAAGGAGACCTCCGACATCTGGGGTTTTGTATTTATGCAATTTCAAGGCAAGCATGTATAGAGATCTTCTGTAATGTTAAGGCCTGTAGGGGTCTTTGTATTGAGCAAGAGGATATATTTAGTTTCAAGCCTTCTGAGTTTCGTGTCCCTGTCCCCTCCTCTTCTACTACTCATGACCGCATCAATCACCCAGTATCGGAGGCTGGTATTGTTGCTCTGGTGACATTCCCTGAAATGGCGTGCCACAGGGTAGGTATTGTCACCATTTGTGATTGCGCGCAGATGTTGGAGAATTCGCTTGTGGACAGCATGTTTAGTGCTGCCGACGTATCTCAGATGGCAGGGGCATTGTAAAATATACACTGCAAATTCCGTTTTGCAGGTAAGGACCTGGGTGATTTGGTGTTGTGTATCTGAAAACCCATCCTTATAGGTTTTGGTATTAACTCCATGTTGGCAGGCCTTGCAGGTCTTACATTTATAAAAGCCTTTGTTTTCCTGCCACCATGAAGTTTTGGCATATGGCTCGGGATTTGTTACCACTATGATCTCGTAAGGATGGGGCTTTGCTGAAGGTAAGGGATACTCTTTTTGGGAGATCTTTGCCAATAATGTTATCCTTCATAACAATAGGCCAGTGTCTATCAATGATCCTACGCACTTGCTGGTGTTGTTTGTTGTATCCTGTTAATATTCGGAAACAACCCCCTCCTTTCTCCCTCACAATCTGTGTGTCGCTAGTGGACATTATCTGTCGATCAGATTTTTTCACCAAAAGTTCATCCCTAGTGAATGCCATAGATTTCTGTTTGGCACTTTTTATTAGTTGGCTTGAATATCCTCGCTCTAGAAAGCGCAACTCGCTTTCTCTCTGGGCCTTCTCTAGATCTACAGAATATATATATATATTCAAGAAATATTCCATTCTCATACAGAACACGATATAAAAAGTTTAAAATTAAACAATTTGTCATAAAATACAGCCACAAAGGCAGAAGCCTTGTTAAAACACCAACTATCATATCATTCATTTCCCAGGTTAAATTGGACTTTTAATACACATAATTCTTCAATATGACTTAGTTTTCGATGAGGATATCTCTGTGGCGGTACAGTCCCTCCCCTCTCAGGCAGGATGTCAGATCACTATGCTACAATATCTATATCAGAAGCACTAACCGCACAGTATACGACCCATGCCGATGGAATATTCCAAGCCTCATGGCAGGAAAATGTCATTGGAAGCATGTCAAAAGATGCTCAATTCCCAATCTCCAGTGAGGATTTTGATAAATGTGTTCAATTGCTGCCAGCAAAACAATTTCATTTAGTAATATAAAGAGAAACAAAATATGGTTAAATCTGCAACGAATGGCATCAAAGCACCCTCCTCACACTCGAGAGAGAAAATGGCGTATTACACAAAAATGTATTAAAGCCACCCACCCTATCACGGTGCACCAATCCGAACTGTCAGAAGAGAGACCGTCACACGAACATTTCCTACAAGCATCAACAGCACAAATAGAAGTTTGTAAAATTTCATAGCAATTCCAGAACCCACCACTCTGTAGACAGAGGGTATGCCAGTGCCCTGTGCAACACATTTGCCACAATGATCCATTAATATACAAATGGTGTACTTGTGGCTAAAATGACCTTACAATCAGTTTTCCTTGGCGTGAATAGATACCCCCGGTGCAGATCTTTATGTAACATCCCCCCTTGCATTATAATCACATGATATTGATTGGAAAACATAATGATATTGCTCTCAATTACATCTGTCTCACCATGTACTTTACCAATGTTGTAGCCCTGTCCTTAATTGATGAAAGAATACTGAAATCTAATCAAATTATGGACGTAATGCTTTTGAAAAAGTCAAACAATTTACTCAAAATACAGTAATTAATATTAAAATACACTTTCTTTACAACGACAACCCCACATTACATTTATAAATACCTCAATACTTGTTTAAAATAAGTTCAGCATCTTTTAAGAACTACCTCAAAGCCACAGCAACAACTAGAAAATGCATGCTTAATAATAAATCAAGGGGTGATAATCGTGAGATGTTGCCATATCTAAGAAAACGTGGGTGCAGCTATTTGCGTAGTGGTTCTCAAAACCAGAAGCAGACCATTATTTAATGTGCATTATTCCACATTCTCCAAGAGCACATGTACACCTAGCCTAATTTACCTTAATCTCAGAATAACATTTCTGACACTTTGAGGGGAAAGTCCCAATCCTAAACATAAAAAGCCTCTTTAAATTACGAATAAGGATCATCTACAAATATTGGAGAGACCCACAGCTTAACTTTGATCCTAAAGGTAAGGGAATTGACAATTAACCCATCAAGTACTGACAGTCAGCATCATTGGACACAGCAAATGACAAATCCCTAAAAAATGTACAGCTGAGAAAAGTGCCTCACTAAAAATTGATTTCAGGTTCATCATACATTAATTTGAAAAATGTACCTATCTAAGCACATTAATAGCTCAAGAATGCTCACTCCCTTGGATGTCCCACCAACAACAGGAGGGAATTTTGCCTTTGCTCCTGATATCAATCAGATTAAAACAACCCAATATGCAGATCCCTGTGGTAACTTTCCAAGACGTAAATTTGCTTCACAACGGATTGCCTGAAACATGAACCCAAAGGGGCTGGGAACAAGCTTTTAAAAAATGACTTACATCTAAGTCACATATTAGTCTATTGGCCAAGAGAAAGAGATCCGCCTCAATCAACACCAGTGGCAACATTTTACTGCTTAAAGCCTTTAATAAGAGGGCCATTGCTAAGGCAAAATAATCCTTCCCTTAGTGCAGGACTGGTACCGCAGGTCTTAAAACAATATAACTTCTTTAGAGAAAACACAAGACATAAATCACGTGGAATTTAAAATTCATATGCAAATTTCACACATATTTTATGTATCCAAACATATGGAAAATACTTGGTTAGCCAGATGCGAAACTCTTTAGAGTATCACTTGCTGTCAAGCAATTGTTTATGCAGACTGGGGTGGGGTACTGAGTCTCTATGGATCTCCGGATGGCATAACTCGAGGCAAGACGTGTGTGGTAGTAAGGTTGGGGCACTGCCATAATTAGATCCATCTGCTTCTCTTGATACCATTCACCGTATCATGATCATAGGATAACTATAAAAAGGATCCCAGATACAGATTCAACATAGGAATACAGGGCCCGATTCACAGAACTAACTTAAGACAAAATACTAAACTTACTACTTTTGGTATTCACAGAAGTTAGGATTTTGTCTTAAGACAGATTTAAGACAGACTTAAGTTAGGATTCTGTCTCCTTTGATCTCTTCCTTTCATGATCAAACCATATGGCACAATTCTTCGATTTTAATAAATAATAAGCCTTTCTTCTGGAAGTCATGGAGAAATCGTGGTCTTATATGGGTGCGTCAATTATTACATCAATCATGTATTCTCCCATTTTCAGTTGTTGCAGAATCCTTCCACCTCCCTTCTTCCTTTCGCACTAATTATCTCAGATTAACACAAGCACTTCAATCTGCATTTGATATGCATGTCCGGCTATCCTCTACATCACTTCAGGAGTCTCCTAGCACATCTCAACTAAGAACTTTACTTACTAAAGGATCTAGGGCGTCAAAAATATATTCTTTCTTGCATGCTCCAACATCACCACGCACCAAGACAAAGGTAGAGGAGGCATGGGAAGCTGACATGGGCCTTTCATGGTCTATAGATCTTTGGGATAGATTATGGGTTAAATTACGAAAATCATCTAGGGCTGCAAACACTATTCAAACTCTATTTTTCATCTATAATCGACTCCTACTTTCCCCATTAACACTTAGTAAAAGATATCCTGCCCTACCTCACGCTTGTTGGTCCTGCTCAACTCCTCAGGCGGATCTACTTCACATGCTTTTCAATTGCAATCTGGTTCACCGGTTTTGGGTTCAAATTAACAAAATCTTCTCCACTACACATCCGTTTCATATGTCACATATTTTTTAAGTAGTATTTCACCTATCTGGAACCCTCGCAATTTCGATATAAAAATAATTGACTTACTTCTTGCAGTAGCTTTTCAGAAAATTAGCAAAGCTTGGAAAGACTCCACTAAACTCTCTTATCAGGCTTGGTGGTATGCTGTGTGCTATAATCATAGATTAGATACAACATATGTTTATCCACCTGTTTTAGCCCCAAAACGAAAGCAGTTATGGGATCCAGTTACTTCATTTTTTTGATTCTTGTGCCCTTCGTTCTCTGCCTAAATCTCCCTTTCAACAAGAAGTTGCTAAACCTCCTTGAGTTCCTTTTGTTATATTGTCTTTTTTTTCTATTTCATAATATTCACAAACTTGCTATGTTGTTTAGTATTATATTTCATAGTAATGTATTACTCTTTATCTCCTAGCTGGTATTTTTTCTTTTTATCTTTTTGTATTTATCTCATATGAACTGTTTTTTCTCATCTATTTTGGATTTTTGATTCTCGTTCTCATGTGTTTCATTTATTCTTTTTGTATCAATTTCATGCATCCATGTATTTAAATTGTTTATATGACTTTTTCAAAACTTTCAATAAAGCTTATTTTGAACTGAAAAAAAAGTTAGGATTCTGTCTTAAGTCTGTCTTAAGTCTGTCTTAAGTCTGTCTTAAGACAAAATCCTAACTTCTGTGAATACCAAAAGTAGTAAGTTTAGGATTTTGTCTTAATTTAGTTCTGTGAATCAGCCCCACAGTTTCTTTTGTTTCAAAACACAGATTTATTAATTGGTCACACCCTGTTTCACACTAAGACAGTATAGAGAAAAGACTCATATTAAGCACAGATACTCCGGAGATTCGTACTCCAACACATCAGTAATATTTTCACCAACAGTCAGGCCTAATGTAGTCAGATTCCCACATGTAACCAACCACAGCTTAACCAGCAAGCAACAAAGCCACTCCACCAATTCACCCCTCCCTTCATGTTGATGTTGGGTCTGGTGGCTTAGTGAACTAATGTGTCCTCTGTAGGGGCCTGCGTTCGACCTTATGGTTACAGGTTTAAATCCCAGTGGGTACACTCAGCCTTTCATCCTTCTGAGGTCGATAAAACAAGTACTATTTAGTTGGGTTACAATAAACATCTGTCATTCAGCGCCAAGAGGCCTACGGGTGAACATGTGCTTTAGAATTACACGTTATGGTATTTAATTATTGAAATACCGCCGTGACCTCTGTGGAAGGATCCCAAGATTCCAGCTGGATTAAAATTTGAAGTTGGCAGGGAGGAAGGCAACTGTCACAACCTAACATCCATCAGTGTTCTCTTTGTAAGTGGCAGTGGTTAAGCCACCATCTTGGAGAATGTAGATGTTCCATATTAAAGAAACTAGGGTAAAGAACATGCCTTCATCATATCAGTCTGATACTAGAGCTTCATAGTATACAGCCTTTCTTTGGAATCTCATTAATTTGGTTTTAATTATCAAATCAATGCTGATAAGAAGCCAATCTTATTGTAGTTGAAAGGGGAACCTGCCAAGAAGGCGGTTCCCATCCTAAAATGCTGAAAAGAAAAAATATCATCCGATGGTTTAATGTGGACTAAATTAAATCTGGTAAAACAGAGATTCTGGCTGGGAGAGAGAACTCCTGAAGCCAGACAGTGATGGAGGGCGATGGTGCTCTTTCATTTGTAGGGGTGCATCATAATCACGAATAGTCAGCAACTACATTTATTTCTTTGTTGTGTTAACACTTTTGCAAGTGAAATTATAGAATTCATTTATGCCATGTAAAGAAACAAACGTGGCAGTTGTGTTCTGAATAATGTAACCGTTAGCCTTTGGTTGCTATTAATTAATGAAGTTTGCTCATTGTAATGTAACTCATTGATTTAAATGTGTGCCATATTAAAGTCTGCCCACAGATGTGGTTAATTGAGCTTTTACGTGTAGGATTGTAGAGGCTGCTCACAATGATTCATGCTGGGATGTGCTTATGTAAAATGTTCATTTATGTGTAATTTGTAGGGCCTATGTGCTTCACTCTTATGTTGGCCGATTACTGTAGGTCTAAAATGTGTTCTCTCACTCCCTAACTGCTCTCATAGAGGGGTAGAGTGGAATTTCATGTGCATGCTGGATTTGTTCTGTTCTCACGTGTCTGTTGCAGGTGGAGTAAGTCGCCTTTGTTAGTTAGAATAACGCCTTTTGTTTTAGAAGTTAGGCTTGGAGAGGAGAGGACACTTTTATGCAAAGAATGCTGATACTTGGGAGACAGTGTTCTTTCTCATTGAAGGGGGCCTGGGAATCAAGGTCATCGAGCTGGGAGGATCGAAACTAAATGGAAAATCACCTACGAGAAGTGCCCAGCAGGATGAGGTGATCCAGATGCAAGCTGTGGGCATGTCTTATGTTTTGAATTAGGGACAGTGCTCTGGGGGGTGAGTTAGGAGAAGAGGTGAGGAGATCGATGGAGAGGGAAGGAGCATCTTAGAACAAGCTCTGTAGCTTTGGCTACTTGATTCATACAACGCGAGTGCACTTTTTAGGATGTCTTCACGCACTGACACCTTTTCCTGATCTTGCCTGAGAATGTCAAGGTAGTAGTAGTGTAGGGACAGACTAATGCTTTTCACTTATCGACCCCAAGTGAAGACTGATCTTGATGTGGGGCAAACATTACCTGTGTTCTGGAATTTGTCATTTGTTTCATGCTCCAGTGTTTCAATCCAGCCCATAGGTTTGAATTTGTATTAGTTCCAATGTATTTCTACAACCTCCTCTTGAGGGGTATGTATGTCACGTTATTTTTGGCTTTGTAATAAACCCACTAATTTGGAATTCGGAGTCTGTGTTTCTTCAGAGTTATGTTCCTTTCAAGTGGTTAGTTTGCCTTAATTAGTTATTTATCCCCTCTACACTTCTCAGCAGGTAATAACGGTCCATTGACTAAGGGTTCCAGGGTAAATTGGTAGGGAGGAACCCGGCCCCATCAACAGTAAAGCTCGGACAAAAGTCAGTGGGCACAACGTCGAATCATCACATTGCATGAGAAACCTGGATGTCCTGATGGCCAGTAATCCGGCTACTGTAAATTGCCAGCACAAAATGACTGCTAAGTTTGGAAATGAACAACTATGTACACCGCACTCCAAAAGTATGCACCCACTCGTATCTTATCTTTTAACACAACTTGAGCAAAACATTATATTTTCTCCAGTGTAAATCATGCAAATATATTCTACCATATGTGCTGTACTTATGGCAGCAAGTAACAGTTTCTAATGTGTTGTCATTTTAGATTTGGTGCCACTAGTCATTTCACTCTTCTAGTTATCAAGGCACAGCTAGTAGGGTGACCAACCGTCTGTAAATTTCAGGGACCGTAGGTCATTTTTGTGTGATGTCTGTAATCATTCCTTTTACGGACGCCTTTTGTCCGTAATTTTGGATATTAATTACAGCGTTCGCTGTGAGAAGCCCCATGAGATTAAAAGTTGTCAGGGGCCAGCTCGCACTTCTCTGTTGAACTCCAGAGGCGGCAGCAGGCCCTCCCTGAGCTCTCACAGACTGAGGACAGGCCCATTGTCATTCCAACTGAGGCCGATTATCCCCTTTCGAATGACAATGCGCCCGCCGTCTGCCTTTAGCATATCATGTGCCAGTGAGATGGTAGTTAGTGATTAAAGAGGAGCTTACCCAACACTGAGTACTGTAAGGAACTTGCCACCTTGTGTAATTTGACAATGTTGTACACAGAGTGAACAGGGCAGGAGCAGTGATGGGACAGGAGAGGCGACAGGAAAGGAGAGGTGACGGGGCAGGAGAGGTGACCGGGCAGGAGAAATAACAGGCAGGAGAAGTGATGGGGCAGGAGAAGTGACAGGGCAGGAGAGGTAACAGGGCAGGAGAGGTGACAGGGCAGGAGAGGTGACAGGGCAGGATCAGTGACGGGACAGGAGAGGTGACGGGACAGGAGAGGTGACGGGACAGGAGAGGTGACGGGACAGGAGAGGTGACGGGACAGGAGAGGTGGCAGGGCAGGAAAAGTGTTGGGGCAGGAGCGGTGATAAAGCATGAGCAGGAGCGATAACCGGGCAGGAGCAGTGAACGGATAGGAGAAGTGAACGGATAGGAGCTGTGAACAGGGCAGGAGCGGTGAACGGGGCAGGAGCGGTGAACGGGCCGGAGCGGTGAACGGGCAGGAGCGGTGAACGGGCAGGAAAAGTGACGGGGCAGGAAAAGTGACCGGGCAGGAGTGGTGACCGGGCAGGAGAAGTGAAGGGCAGGCGAAGTGAAGGGGCAGGAGAAGTGAAGGGGCAGGAGAAGTGAAGGGGCAGGAGAAGTGAAGGGGCAGAAGTGGTGACGGGGCAGGAGAAGTGACGGGGCAGGAGAAGTGACGGGGCAGGAGAAGTGACGGGGCAGGAGAAGTGACGGGGTAGGAGAAGTGACAGGGCAGGAGAAGTGACGGGGCAGGGGAAGTGACGGGGCAGGAGAAGTGACGGGGCAGGAGAAGTGACGGGGCAGGAGAAGTGACAGGGCAGGAGAAGTGACGGGGCAGGGGAAGTGACGGGGCAGGAGAAGTGACGGGGCAGGAGAAGTGACGGGGCAGGAGAAGTGACGGGGCAGGAGAGGTGACGGGGCAGGAGAAGTGACGGGGCAGGAGAGGTGACGGGGCAGGAGAGGTGACGGGGCAGGAGAGGTTACAGGGCAGGAGAGGTGACGGGGCAGGAAAGGTGAAGGGGCAGGAGAGGTGAAGGGGCAGGAGAGGTGATGGGGCAGGAGAGGTGATGGGGCAGGAGAGGTGATTGGGCAGGCAGGAGAGGTGAAGGGGCAGGAGAGGTGATGGGGCAGGAGAGGTGATTGGGCAGGAGAGGTGATTGGGCAGGAGAGGTTAAGGGGCATGAGCAGGAGCGGTGAACGCGTAGGACCAGATAACGGGCAGGAGCAGTGAATGGGCAGGAGAAGTGACGGGCGGGAGAAGTGACGGGGCAAGGGAAGTAATGGGGCAGGAGAAGTGACGGGGCAGGAGAAGTGACGGGGCAGGGGAAGGGACGGGGCAGGGACGGGGCAGGGGAAGTGACGAGGCCGGGGAAGTGACGAGGCAGAAGCAGTGATGGAGCATGAGCAGAAGTACTGACTGGATAGGAGCAGTGAAAGGGCAGGAGCAGTGATGGGGCAGGAGAAGTGATGGGGCAGGAGAAGTGACGGGGCAGGAGCAGTGATTAGCAATGAGCAGGAGCAGTGATTAGCAATGAGCAGGAGCGGTGAACGGGTAGGAGCAGTGAAACGGCAGGAGCAGAGAAGGGGCAGGAGCAGATAACTGGCAGGAGCAGTGAGGGGCAGGAGCAGTGAATGGGCAGGAACAGTGATAGGGCAGGGGAAATGACAGGGAAGGAGCGGTGATGGGGCAGGAGAAGTGACGGGGCAGGAGAGGTGACGAGGCAGGAGAAGTGACGAGGCAGGAGAAGTGACGAGGCAGGAGAAGTGACGAGGCAGGAGAAGTGACGAGGCAGGAGAAGTGACGAGGCAGGAGAAGTGACGAGGCAGGGGAAGTGACGAGGCAGGGGAAGTGACGAGGCAGGGGAAGTGACGAGGCAGGGGAAGTGACGGGGCAGGAGAAGTGACGGGGCAGGAGAGGTGACGGGGCAGGAGAGGTGATGGGGCAGGAGAGGTGAAGGGGCAGGAGCAGTGATTAGGCATGAGCAGGAGCGGTGAACACGTAGGACCAGTTAACGGGCAGGAGCAGTGAACGGGCAGGAGCAGTGAATGGGCAGGAGAAGTGACGGGGCAGGAGAAGTGACGGGGCAGGAGAAGTGACGGGGAAGGAGAAGTGACGGGGCAGGGAAAGTGACGGGGCAGGGAAAGTGACGGGGCAGGGAAAGTGACGGGGCAGGGAAAGTGACGGGGCAGGGAAAGTGACGGGGCAGGGAAAGTGACGGGGCAGGGAAAGTGACGGGGCAGGGAAAGTGACGGGGCAGGGAAAGTGACGGGGCAGGGAAAGTGACGGGGCAGGGAAAGTGACGGGGCAGGGAAAGTGACGGGCAGGGAAATTGACGGGCAGGGAAAGTGACGGGGCAGGGAAAGTGACGGGGCAGGGAAAGTGACGGGGCAGGGAAAGTGACGGGGCAGGGAAAGTGACGGGGCAGGGAAAGTGATGGAGCATGAGCAGAAGTATTGACTGGGTAGGAGCAGTGAAAGGGCAGGAGCAGTGAAAGGGCAGGAGCAGTGAAAGGGCAGGAGCAGTGAAAGGGCAGGAGCGGTGATGGGGCAGAAGAAGTGATGGGGCAGGAGCAGTGATTAGCAATGAGCAGGAGCGGTGAACGGGTAGCAGCAGTGAAACGGCAGGAGCAGAGAACGGGCTGGACCAGATAACGGGCTGGACCAGATAACGGGCTGGAGCAGATAACGGGCTGGAGCAGATAACGGGCTGGAGCAGATAACGGGCTGGAGCAGATAACGGGCTGGAGCAGATAACGGGCTGGAGCAGATAACGGGCTGGAGCAGATAACGGGCTGGAGCAGATAACAGGCAGGAGCAGATAACAGGCAGGAGCAGATAACGGGCAGGAGCAGTGAATGGGCAGGAGCAGTGAATGGGCAGGAGCAGTGAATGGGCAGGAGCAGTGATGGGGCAGGGGAAATGACAGGGAAGGAGCGGTGACGGGGTAGGAGAAGTGACTTGTACTTTTGTTCTTTGCCTATTTATTTATATACTATAGCATGACATCCACTGATGTGTCTGCAAAGCATACCTGTTGCCCCAAATTTTTGTCCTGAATTTTGACCTCCTGGCCTGAACTTTTGTCCTGAATGTTGCCCCCTTGTCCTGAATTTTTACAATCACCATCCTGAATTTGCACCCATGCCAGTTGGCCACCCTAGCAGCTAGTCCCATTCCACAATATTTCTTTTATTTCAACGACAACTTTTTTCAGTACAATTTAAACACCTCTTGACCCTGATTAGGTCTTGCTTTCACAGCAGCCGAGGGGGTCAGGTGACCCATTTTTTTTTCTTGTTGGTAGGTAGGGCCCATCTAAAACTACGCCCCCTAGGTCCGAAATAAATATTCACATTTCAAATGCTCACAAACATGAAAGCAACGCCTGTGCAGAAAAAAACATTTTCTAATGCACGATTACTTGAATGTGATACTTTTCCTGATGCCATCCAAATCCAATAAACTAAACAAAAAAAATATATATTCTAGAGTTAAATCATAAGTCACAATAAAAAAAGGAAACAAATCCTACCAGGCAAAAATCAACCAATAATCAACACAACTGATTTGTGTGTTTGTTGATCATATTTATATTTATTTTCTATGCTTTCATGTTCTCTTTCTTTTCAGTGCTTTGCTTCCTTCCTTTTTGTCTGGGCCCCGCCACTGAAATAATTCCAAGAGTTGGAGGACGTTGATTGTGCTGAGCCTCGAATTGCCTTTGTAAAAGTCGCTAAGTGCTTTCGGTGAAAACGTCAGACTCATCTGTGCCAGTTTATCCCAATGAACATGTGAAGAGTAGCGGGCAGTGGGTTCCGCTGGAAGACAGGAAGGGTTCCTTTTCTCACAGCGGCCAATGACACAATCTCTGTTTCTTTTTTGTGAGTTCTACTTGTCTCTCGCGACAACTATGGAAGTCTCGCCGGTCCCCCACTGTTCAGCTTCCTCTCACCCCCCTTCCTCTCCCGCTGAGTCTTTCAAGCCATGCCCCCTGCGCCGCAACAAGAGACCCCCAAATGGAAGAGCCGTGGTTGGATTTCAGAGGAGCACGTGGTAGGTTCTCATCACACGGGTACCATGGAGCGTGTAGGAAACAAACTTCGAAAACCTCCAAGGACGGGAATACTCTGTAATCAGCAGACGGGCGAGGGCTGTAAATACATGCATATTAACTGGGTTGCTGCAGTGCTGCTTACTAAATTGAGTTTACAGTTCATCAAAAGTCAAAGCACAGTTTTTTTTTATTAAATTGTGTTATTTCTGCTAATAGGTATTACGATTTCTTACAATACACAGTAAAACAGATCTGCTTTCAACACAGTGCATTAGAAGAAATCCGTGTGTTTCTGCAGCATTTGTTCTTTGTGCTGCAGGGTTGGACTGGCCTATCGGGCAGCCAGGCAGTGACTGATAGACTGGTCTGACAGGTCAGTGTGTGGGCCGGTTTTATAGCAGTTTGTGAGTCTTTATGGCCAAGAGGGCTAGTGTTTTAGGTCGCGCCTGGCGTAGCAGCGTATGCGCTACTCGCTCTGCGAGGGCTTTTTGCAATTGATACGGATTCAGAAAGGACTTGAAGCCCCGCTCCTGTTTCCCATTGGCTTGCGTCATAATTTATGGTAAACGGTGGCACGTGATTGGAAATCTGGCTTCTTCGTTACCACCTTGTCCACTTTTAAGATGGCCCATCTGTTCAAGCCAACACCATCTTTGTTTGGCCTGACGTGGGAGGGTTTCACTTTTAAAGCGAAGTAAACTGTCCCCACGTCTGCTGTTTATGCTAGCGCGCATGCCCACTTTCACTTTTAAAGCAGGCGCATAACAGCTGTTATTGCTCGGAGGTAAGCGAGGTAAACAGTTACTGAGTCTGCTGTTCACACTACCCCTTGAGAGATAAACATGCCCACTGTCTGTGCTTGTTATTATTACGGCGTATGCTTCAATGACATTGCATATTCCTGAACAAACCGTGGCACGAATGCAAGAGGTTGGGAAGTGACGGAGGGACCAGGGCCCTAATGTTATTGCCCATTGTTGCATTACATATTACATATGCAGGTAGACCATAAACTGATGTTTTCCCTTTCCATCATCTGCTAAAAGCAACGTCGTTAAGATTGTGTTTCTGTACAGTTGTGTAGCGGTGTAGAACTACAATGTAGCTCAAACCCGGCATGCTTACACTTAGCCATTTGATACTCTCACTCCACAACTGTGCTGTGAAGCATTGACAGCTGAACAGGACAGGCACACCGTAGATGGGGGTCGGAGAGAAGCAGGGTGTGACGCACAGAGTGTAAAAGGTAACACCTTGGTGGCTACCAGCAGCGGGTTTTGTCCTAGACGCTGCAACGTCATTAGACCAGAGACATGAAGGCTGGGCCACACTTTTTGACTAGACTTATCAGCAGTCCTACAATTTGCACGACACGACTGACTGCTCTCTTGCTCCTGCAGCAAGACTCGTCAGAACAGTTCACTAAAGAGATTACCAATGTCTTTTGCACTTTGGTCAAAGGGATGCATGAGGACAATGAAAAACTGGCAAACTGCACCAGCCAATCCCCTGTTAATATTTCATCCAGCCAATTGCAGTAAAGCGCACGTTCTCAGAAGCTGAGAGAATGTTTATGCATGCCTGATTGACTGAGTGTTTGTGTGTAAGACTCGTGTGCAGTGTCTCCGCTTGTGATATTTGTGAATTATTGAACAAAATACAACAGAGAGCTAGGACTTACACTATGAAGTAAAACAGCGCTCGTGAAAATTGAACCTCGGTTGCAGTCATCTGCACTCGTCCGCAGGTGCGTTGGCGATGCACTAAGAGCATGACACTTTCTGAAGAGTTTAAGACATGGACACAACAATGCTTAAATAAAGCTGACTTCAGTAGAAAGAGTAGTGTCGATGCAGGCATCGTAGGCTTAGTGCAATACTTTAATGCCCACGATCACTTTAACACCAGCTCTTGCTCAGGGAGGATACTACTCATTAAAAGGCAGGTGAGAAGGGGCAAGCTCTAACATGGAGTTGTGCCTTTTATATTTTCCTATCTAGAGGTTAGCCGATTAGCTAGTCGGGTGTAAAACACTGCACCCTCCTTATGTCGTCCCCAGGCACCACTGCCATTTCCTCTTCTTGTAGAGACGTTACTTGTACATCTTGCGATTGGTCTTAGTGAGCTGGTGGGAAGATGTATAGGCTCATAGTTTTGAAAAGTTATGCTTTTGTACCACTTCTGTTTGAAAATTAGATATAAGACAGAATGCTTTAATATTAAGGTATGCATAATACTTATTGGTATCAATAAAGAAATGTGTTGGAGAAAAAACGGTGCCTGTGATGAAAACATAAACTTGCATGGCTAGAGTAACAAAATATTTTCATGACAAAAAAGAAACTTTATGTTTATATTTTATATAAATCTGTAAGGTTTTTGGTTCCTGCTGTGGACAAACGTCTTTCTCCCTCAGAATCCATCAGTTGTGGGTGTAATATCACCCTTGAAATGGTGTCCCATTTTTAAATGGCTGTGTACAGTAATCAACAGCTGAAACATGTCCAGTTCATCTTTGGAACAGCTTTTATGCACACATACTTATTTTTAATCCATTTTCAATTATGTTATTCATAAACAAGTGCGTTTGTTTGAAGCTGCAAATAGGATGCTATGCCTACACAGTAGAATAGTAATTGTTGCTGTACCCAAAATAATGTGCTGCATAGCTAAATACTTATAAGGTCCCAAAGGCGAGACCGATTGCAAGCAAATGCTTGTTTTATTTTACTGTTTATTTCCCCGATATTACTACAAGCAGTGCATGCAGCAAACACAAATGTACGCAGTCTCCCGTACATTGCACAATACCCATACAGCCTGTCTTTAAAGTTCAAAACAGGCCTCATTTCAAATGTGGACCATTTTTCTGGTTCGCTATTGTGGGCCACTTTTATTATGGTGCCCAGGTCTATTTTTTGAGCCAGTTCGACCCCGCTTCATGGTCAGTGCTTACTTTTAGCCGGTGGTTCCTGGTGGCGGCCACCGGCACTTATTTTGGGGGATCAGCACTTATTTTTCCACATCACATATTTACTGAGCGTAATAGAGGGGTAAAAACGCAGATTGGAATGACGGAACAGAAATGTCACAGAGTAATTGTCAAGGGAGAAAGCACGAACCTGCTAGAGCAGACAAAAGGGAGAGAAGTGTTTAGTAGTGGATTAAAGACTATCAGCCTTGTTTAATTACAATGGCCGCCGGCTTCTGAGCAGAACTTGGACACATTTACTCCTGTTCCAAACTAAGCACTTTTCATGGTACACAACTTTAAGTACTATCTGTGCGTGGTCACTTCTCAGCAAATGCTAATGCACAGATCATTTTATTTTATTCATTGGTGACCCTCACATCAGTTTTCAAATATTAACTTTACCATCATCCTTTTAATGGCATTACAAACACGATAGACCTAGGTACATTATTCACAGTTTCCAGAAAACTATTGAAATTTCAGTTTTTCAGATTCACAGATTCTGATTATGAGAGTTTTGAAGTTTACTGAATCCTGAGCAAAAACCTGTTTGAGCTGAAATGGAATCCAGACTCCTATGGTATTTGCCATAACCAGTATTTACGGGGTGTGATAAAGTCATACTTGCTGGTACTTCATGGGGAAAAGTGTACAGTATTTACAGTAAGATGCAGATTTTGGTGTGGTGAGCACCACCATCCATGTTATTCCCCAAAATGTCAGCACATTTGATAATTATCACGTCTGAAAAATTCTGAAGACAAAGGAGATAATGCTTCTTGTTGTAGGCCCTGGAGACTGGAATCATCTTTCTTGATCACTGAAGTGCATCTCTTCTCTACAGATCTGTATAAACAGTAGAAAGCTCAACTATTTAATGAATAGCAGTCAATCCTTTCGTTTGTTGGTCTCATGTAATGCCAGACAGTAGCAGCAGTAATTATTAGAACATTACCTAAAGGCCTCTGGGTACACTATGCTGGAAATGTCCAATGAGTAGTTATAGTGACAATAATTTCCTTCTTCGGCGAAAATAAGCACACCATATTTGTAATCACAAGACCCTTGCTTAGTTTTTAAAATGAAACCTTGACACAATGCATTTGGGCCTTGTCACATTAGTATGCAGTATTTAAAAATAGTCTGTAGTAACCCCAGCCATACATTTTAAAGAAGTTCAAGTCACGGAGGAGTTCTGTGACCATAGAGAGGAACAAGGCCAAAGGCCGAGTTTCTTTAGAAGGTCACAGACCTCTGAGGTGGCTTTCAATGGCCTTAATATGTACGTCAAAGGGTACTTTTCCTTATAAGACATGGTCACACCATAACCCTTCCCACAAACCACTTGAGTCCTTGGCATGGACAGCGTTCATGTGAAAGAGATGGGATGTTTGTGAACGATACAATTAGAATCTCCAGTTCTTTAGAATGTGTAATCACTCAATTGCTGGCTCTAACTTAACATGGAAACCTTTGGTGGGTGCAAAGAATGAGAAGCTTTCTAGATCTATTGCTGCAGTTTTCCGGTTTGCATCTAGGATGGGCAGTAAACTTCTTAAGACTTTGCTGAAGAAATAGGAACCCAAATGTATTTCAAAGCCTTCTTATGATAGGTCTGGGGGTGTATGGCACTTGACTACTTTCAGGTTACCGAGAATACATTATTGCAACAGTTACTTTGTGTTCCTCAGGCCACCCCCTCACTGTGTATTGATGAAGAGTTGGAAGTAGGTTATTTCAGTGATTTTCTAGCAATGAGCCCTTTGTTGGGCTGGATTACATTGTGGACTAAAAAAGCTCTTTGCCTGAATAGGATGATATTAAAGGACTGTTTCTCGCTTGATTTTGCTCTAAGAATCCCTTGGATCAAATGTATTTAGGATTCTTTCATTGAGCTTTTTCTAAACCCGAGAGTATTTGTACAATGGATAGATCTTGGATGAAGATCAACTTCTTAGAAAGGAGAGCTCTGGCTAGAGAGGAGTTTGGCCTCCAGAAGCCCAGTTTAGGAGGTATGTGCTGCTTAGAGTGACACAGATGATGGAGCTGTATCTCGTTGTGGTTAAAAACAACAGAGACCGCTATTTGCTCACTAGGTTTAGATTCAATCTTTTGCACTTACTGTTCGCTTCACCCAGAGGATGGTATGATCCGGGGTTAATGGGTGCCTCTGGCTGCGACAAAGTGTATCCACAGGACACCCTTCATTTTGTAACGTTTTGTAAACATTTTGTTGAACCTCCTCTTTAAAATGCATGATGTATCTCATCTTTTAATATAATCAGCCAGTTATGATATCATTTAGGACACCTATGGTTTATATATATAGTTGACACCTGCCGCACTGCCTCCATCATTCTTACGTCTATCGTATATTATGGATGTACAACTATATTGCTTTAAATGAAATATTAAAACAACAATATTTAAATATGAATGATATATATGAATAAAAAGAAATGTTTTGATATACATATGAGTGCATAGCCATTTTTGTTAAAATAAGATGGTTCTTGTTTGTTCTAATTTACCTTTACTTCAGAGAAACACAAAAAAGATCTACTGTTGAATCAATGCCTAGCTAAATTTTTCCTTATTATCACCTATGGTTTATATACAGAACAGACTTTGCCTAAAAAAAAATTCTCAGGCCACCTAGTAATACTTCTCATTTTTACGTAAAATTGCAGGCCTCTTCCCTACTCCAGTGTGCTCACCTGAACTCTATACTGCCTTGCTCAGCTACACTCCCAACCAGACTCTCCTCTGCTGATAGTCTTTCCAATGGGCAGTAACTCGGAATAAACAACCAAGCAAAAAGCATCCTCAATTCTGTTGGAAATAATAACCAGAGTGCGATTGAATGTCCACAAAGCTGTTCTTTTGTAAAACTGAGTATAGTTTTCATTAAAGCCAAACTGTATTCTCAATTTGTAGCACTTATGGAATGATTGGCAAAGCTCATTTTGCCATTGTTATGTTATGTTATAATTTATTTGTAGAGCATTCATCTGCAGATTCTTCTTGGTACTTTAGGAAGACACAAGCTAATTATCAAAATATTGGCCTCTAAAAGTAAGTTGATTTGTTTCTGCCTGCAGTGTGAAAGGGCGCGAGTTGCACAGTTTGGCCATGGCTGAAGAAAAACCCTCCATAATTGACCGTCTGGTCCTAGTGGTGGCATGCAAGAATTGGTTTGTAAATCTGAAGGAGTCTAATGGTAAAAGTACATTGTCTGCACACAAAGGAGGGTGATGTGAGGTGTGGGGCTTTATTGACAATTGTTAGGGCCTAAAACTGCAGAAGGACGTAGTCTCTTTAAGGATTTATGAACCAACCAAAAGTTGTTTGGCTGAAATATAACCGACCTGCATGGTCATGCTTTTACCTCCTTATGCAACATCACAGTGGTGCTCACTGTGATGGGAAATTCCATATGACTGAATACACGTTAACAAATACACATTCGAGAACACAGGAATCTCAAGGAGTGTCAAAACTGTTGTACATGTGACATCATAACAACAGGAACAATATGAAAAGATGGGGCAATTCGAGATTCTACTAGGGGCTCTCATTTAGAAAGGATCAGGTTCTCAACACTAATACTATATGCTTTCGTAATTACGTCACTTTAACTTTTGATCAGGCTATTATTGCAGATTTAGCCCTAAGTATGGAAAAATACAGAATACTGAGTGGAAATAATGTTTCTACAAGTATTTCTCAAATGCTTCCCAGTTAGGCCACGCTATAAAAGTGCCACTATATGAAAACCCTTTCTGAATTTAAATGTGTAATTGTAGTACCAAGTTTTCTTCATCTGCCACATTCTCTGATTTGACAATGGCAATTCCAACTTTAACAAACAGTGTTAAATGCATGGAAATCTACTTTCCACATATAAAAGATGATTTGTTTTAGATCTGTCTCTAACTGAAAGCCTGAATTTAGCATCATTTCTAGTGTGGAGAATTACCAGAAATGAGGCACGGAGGTGAGGTGATAGTGTATGAGGAAGTCACTGATGCAAGTGATCCATGAAAGACTTTGACACTTAGTGAAAAGCCATCCATTGAAGTGTGGTTGCTTCTCTAATATTTTCCTCTATCGGACATTTAACCACACCACGGCCGACTCATAGGCACCCAACCTCACCCTAAAGGATGGGACTCGACATAGTATTGCAAAGCAAATATTGCTTCACTGTTTTAACTACTGAGTAATTGTCACAAGGTCAAGCCAGCTCTTTCGTCAGCTCAACAATGTATGTGAATCCTAGGCGAGAGTCCAAAAAACAAGCACTGACAAATACATCAAACACAAACCCAAACAAATCTCTGGCTGGACACGGACTGTTGACCGTGAAGGCAAGAGTGATCTTTTATGAAGAGCTATCTGGGAAAACTAGAAACCTCAGTGCTAGAGACATGTGACTTAAAAAAACATTAGGTTAGGGAGTAAAAACCCCTTCAACCAATGCATTCTGGAAATGAGTGCTGCAAACGTGCTTCCTCTTCCCTTCTTTCCCAGCCTGCATACAAGTTCACAAAAAAGCGCCTTCAGGTAGGTTTCCTGGACAACCGATGTGGCGCGTATCGCGCTCACCTAAATTACCATGCTTCCATTTACCGTCTGGGAGATCAGAGCAGAGCAATAAGAAGGGGATCACGATCCAGGCCTTTAGCCTAATTACTGAGAAGAAGTGAGTTTTGTCAAAACAGCTCTGCAAAGCTTTTAAAGGGCTATTTCATAATGAAGATTGGCATGGTTACACAGAGGCTCAATCCTGTTCATGACGGAATAAGTGATCCCCAGTGCTTTGTGGGAAATTAATATTTACTTCACCAATGTGTGCATACAGAGGCCACATTCAGCATGGATGTTTCCATGGAAAAGACATCCTGCCACTTTGCCTGCAAATCTTTGGAATGCTAATTGCAGAATGCTTGATTTTAGGTCTCTTTAATAAAAGTATTATTGTACAGAAAGTAAATGTGAAAATATAAGATAACATACCACTGCGGGTCAATCTGTGAAAAACTTTATTGTATAGTTAATTAAAACCATTACAAAGATACAGATATAATAATATGCTAAAAACACACTGAAAATTTACACTAATGTGAGAATAATAAAATGTAAAATGGGAGGTAAAAACAAGTGTCTTTCTGGGGTAAAGAATAACAATTTCCAAGTTCAAGGTTTTGCCAATGTTCTTTGCTTTTTCTCAAAATATTCAATAAATTTGATTGATCTACAGATGAATTGTGGGTCTGTGGTACATAATGTTTGCATAATCGCAGACCTACAGGTACATATTCCAAACTGCTTGAACTTGGCTTTCAACCAATTTCGACGTTCCTGTATGAGAGCCGGGCAGATGCACATCAGGTGGATGAAGTCTTGTCTTGCTGCAACGCATAGCCCGCACCCTTCACTTTCTTGGGACTTCCACTTAGGATGATCGGTGTTGGTTGGCAAACTACCCAACCTTATATTAAGATATTTATGTTTGATATAAGGTGAAAAAGTCAGGTCCAGGAAGTGCGCCGGCACTAGTTTTTTGTACGATTGGATAGTCATCCAGGCATGTGACCGGAGACTGAAAGCTATTTTGTCATCCAACAATGAGTGTTTGATGGCTGTCTTCCTGACCACCTGTTTGATAAAGGTACTTGTAGCTTGGTTTCCCAGAGTCCAGCCAGATTTGTTGATTCCAATGACATTTTGAGGTACTTGGCATAGTTTGAGTTTGGACATTTAATGATAGTTTCCCACATAGCACGATAAATCATGATCTCTTGGTGCATCCAGACATTATACCAGAATTTTATGGTCTCATACTTCCTCAGTAGCACTTGAGATTTCAGGCCAAGTTCCACTGCGGGTCAATCACTATACAGGTATTACACAGAGGAGTTGCACGACCATATAAAAGAGCAAAACCAAAGGTACATTTACTTCATCAGGTCCTGGAATTCCAAGGTGATTTGTAGTATTCTTGTAATGAATGGCAGAGTGTATTTTATTACTTAAAACACTTGGTCACACCATCACCAGTCTCATAAACCATCTGAATAGTTGATATCTTGTTCTTTCATGTTATTGTAGAACAGAAGAATAAAAACAGACTCTGTATTGAGAAATTAAACACTCCAATAAGCAGTTTGTAATGTTTTTTTCAGAAAAACATTAGAATCAGTTTAATGTATGTCAAGTTGAAATAAATGCTGCGGCTCAGAGTGTGTAAACGCATGTAGAGATTCTATCTTTCCTGCAAGGACCATTATCGTTGAAAGAAATGGATATGTTGGCATTAATATCTCCTTTCTGCTGAGCTCCTTTCTCCTTTTTTTTGAGAAATATAATAAAAGAGATTTTTCCCATTTTTCCTCTTTCAAGTGTGTCATACTCCATTACCTGCCTTTCACCCTCACTCCTGTCGAAGGGAGAAGGGGTTGTGACATCAGAATTCATTACCAATTCCAGTGGAGCAGCTATATCATTTCTTTATTACAGGTGACCAGAGATGTCACAGCTCACCTTTAATAATACAATAAGATACTGGCTTACATACTAGGATTGCAGCTGTCCGTGAAATGTATTCACAGCTAACCCCTTTAGTAAATATACTCCAGCTGTCACACAGTACTTCTTAATGCAAGTTCTTATCATAAATAAAAGATAGAAATTATGAGATCTTTCCCCTCCCCCTTGATACACCATCTAATTGTATACTAAAATAGAAGAAAGCTTAGTAGGGAAAGAGCTAACCTATGTTCATTCTAGACAACATGTAATACTAGCCTCAAGAAGGTTCAAAGGGACCATCCGTGCAGAGAAAAAAAATGTTTGTGTCACTAATAATCACCTAGAATAGGTATTTCAGAATTACATCTTTTTTAACCCCTTAGCTGCGGCGGCTATTCTGGGGGGCCGCGCAGCGCTCCCGTGCTCGTGATGGAACCTCTCCGTCCCAAGCCTTGGGTGGGCTGTGCTTGTGACGTCTCCGTCACAAGCCTCGGGTGGGCTGTGCTTGTGACGGAACAGTTCCGTCATGGCCCCGCCCGCCTAATAGAACGCTCAGCGCAGGCGCAGAATTTGCGCCGCGCAGGCACGCCGAGCGGGTCGTGACGGAACCGTTCCGTCACCAGCACAGCCCACCCGAGGCTCGTGACAGAACGGTTCCGTCACGAGCACGCAAGGGGTTAAAGACATCTGCTTAGGTTTTGAGACCTATTGTGACATCATTCCCCACATGGCCCCTTTTACTTGTGAGGTAGAATGATAGTTACCTGCTGCTACAGTTCTTCTTCATGTTTACTTCTACATGTTTACAAATGCTCACTACGTCTAAATTCCTCTGCTTTCAGAAGAGTTTCTCTCTTCAGTTTGGACAGTTCAGAAATCCATTATGAAATATTTTATTTCTTTTACATTTAGATTTCCTCTTGTGGTTCACCCTTCGGGGATTGCTCTATGAATCTGCATTTTGAAGTACGGTAATAATCTTTAAAGTTGTATCTTATAGGATAACACATGTTTTACAAAGTGTAGACAGACGTAAACTATTAAATCATAATGCTTGTTAGTAAATACTGTGATGATTTCACTCACCATCCTATATACAATGTGATATGAATCATACAAGAAATGGTAAACAAATAAAAGTGTTTGCTAAATGTACAAGTCGACAATAGGGTAACACGTTTGAAATAATAAGTGTTACATCTTATTTAAGACATTTCTACTTAGAATGCTTTGCATTGTATTTCAATTGTGTTTATAGTTCAATACATGACAATTTAGTTAAACTGTTTTGTCCAGATCTTTTCTGTAAAATCAATATGTTATAATTTAATTTGGAGTTTGTAGATGGCCTTAGATTGGAATCAGGCCACTTGGGGACAAAATAATTTTACCAAGAGCATCAACTTTACTCCCTGTGTTCTAGAACAGGGCTTGATTTCAGGCATATCCATTATTTAGGTTCATGTATACTTTGAGTTGTATCCGCGTTCTCTCGTGGTTCCCTTCAGCACCCTGGATATCTAACCTCGATCTTACTTTTTTAGGTCTGGCTATGCCTTTTTTGATCAACAGAAAAATGGCTTTCAGAGGCATTTTTGAGAGAGGGTCTTTACCTCTGCCCGCATGTTGAGTACTTGACTGTGGCATTTGACTGGGCATAAACTGAAAAGTAGCACTAGCATTCCACTTTTTGCATTGTTGGAAAGTGTGCGTTAGTAGAGAAGTATATAGTTGGTTATGGTGACAAGCCAATAAGACAAGTTATGAGCCTAGAATGTTTATTAGGGAAAAATTGTGACATAATTCACTAGGTCTGACACTTACTGTGAAATATAGGAGTTAAATACAGTAGCTGTTTAAGGATGTAGAAAGGTGTTTTGCTACATGGAATTGTTCAGGTTACCATAGCAGCCATGGGTACCTCTTTTGGCAAACCATGAAGGTAAACTATTTACACTGTGAAAATCCTTGTTAGACCTCTTAGGGAGGAAAGGATGTTTGCCAATTGTAATTTTGTAGATAGTGGCCTTGTAGGAAATCTTATGTGAAATACAGTAGAACAGGGTTGGTTATGGTAATAAGACAACAACAAAAGCTATAGACTTGAATGGATGCCATTTGTCTGAGCTATTCATTATGAATCGTTACAGCAAAGGCAGTAGACCTGATGTATTTTCTGTAAAAACAATTGCTGAAGCCAAAAGGCTTTTAATGGTAATTATTGGCAGTAGACACGTTATTTGTTAAATGGAATCTCCCTGGAATCTCACTGATTACTGTAGCAGGCAAGGGTTTTGGCATTGGTACCTGCTCTGACAAACCCTTAAGATTTAACGTGCGCTAATCCTTGTTCGGCCATTTTGGAAAGAGTTGAATATTGTCTTGCCAATGGCAATTTTGTTGATAGTTGTCGTTTAAGACTATGCCCAATGGATGCTATGCAAGCAATACAGCCACTGAGATGGTTTTGGTGACAAAACACTTATAAGGGCTATCAGCTTCATTGGGAAAAGTTAATAGAGATGGTATAGGCCAATTCTATTGAAATAATGAAATGTTATGACAAATACAATAGGACTGACTTATTTATTGTGAAAGGCATTTCTTAAAGCCAGTAGACAAGAAAAAGTGGATTCCAGTTACATCTCCCTCTGCTATCTTTATTCTAATTAATATTTTATTGCAAATATAAAACTACCAAATTCGTGCAGTGGCATCTTTTCATACTTCTATTTGTATCATATTTAATTTATCTTGCATATTCTTTTTGAGTATGTATGTTATAGTTCATAGTAAGTATGTGAATGCAAAAGTAAGTAAGTGGATGGATGAATGGATGCATACGTTGAATGATGAGCAGCAGAGTGGTTACATGATCAAACTCATTAGCAGTTTCAGTTATAAGCCAGACCTAATGAGATTGACAAATCTTGCTCTTTACTATGCTCAGCCTTCCCTTACTATGGCCCCCTTTTGCCGCCATGATGTATGGAGAAGGAAGGCCAAGAACAACCAAGAGCAGGCGCCTCCTCTGTATAGTTACCAAAGCATCCCTCTCCTTTCCTTTTAGCATTGTCCTCCCTACTAATCATGTATCTATTTTCAAACAAGGATCCCCTGGGCGTCCTTTTGTGTATAGGTTTCACAATGGGGGGGGGGGGGGGGGGGGGTTGTGGGGGGGGGGCTGAATGTCTACAAGGTTGCGTGAATTCTTCCTACTCATTCCCTCTCTCATGATATTTCACAGGGTCTCCTCAAAATAATTGCAATCTAGTTCCCTCCCTTATTAGCCTGGTTTGTTCTGATAAAGTTCCTGCATTCCAGTCCCACATTTCTTACTTCTCGATCAGTGATTCAGACCAGGTTGTGGGAAACTTAGTGTGGTCAGTATAGCTTTCGGCTAATGCAGCCATCATGCAACAGCATTATTCAATGCAGATAGACAGAGAAGGGCTCTCCCCTTCATCATTAGGGGAAGAACTTGTACCACAATATTGAAGGCAGAATGAAAGGCCTTATCTTTTTAAGAATGGTTTTTTGGGATATTTAGTTGATATGTTCCTCATGGAAGTTTGAAAATGTAGATAAATGACATTTCAAGATAGGGTTAGAGAGCTGAATTGATAGTGCCACACGTACAACCTTTTAAGTAGAGGGTAAATGGCAATTGCAATCGACTAGAATCACTCAGGTTTTATCAATCGTAGTCTATTTGGAGTATTCACTAAATCGCAGAATGTGTTCAGCTTTGCAAAACATAGATGTGAAGATAGGATAGAATTTCAATTACTCCATACATTAAAAAAATAATAGAAATTACAAATCCAAGGATCTCACTTAACTCATTTTCCCCATATTCATAAAACATTCCATTCCCCTGCTGCTGCCCGTCACTACCTCACTTCGCAATGCTCGGCTGCAGCTTATCCCAGTCTCAATATTTCAGTAATTCAATCACATTCCACCACTCAACAGGGATACCCACTCATGTCAAAGTGTGAGCCTTCTGATTTCAGACTGAGTTGCACATTTTCTCTTTCTGAAGGGCCACCCTGATTTTTGCAGGACCCTTTATGTTTTGCTGACTGTAGAACTCTATGTACTTTACCCCTGCAATGTTTATGTACAGGGATTTATTGAGAGCGTGACTACTCGAAAGAGTGTCCCGGCATTTTGCGGTGATGCGCACATGAAAAAGAATGGAAGCTGGGTACTGAACAAAAAGGCATGCCTTGAGCTTTTCTTAAAAGGTTCTTCCTCATCTATCTGGTGTAGTTCCACAGGAAGATTGTTCTAGCCCACCAGTCCCAAAAAGGAGAAGGAACGTCCACCTGCTTTAACAAGATAAATTGTGGCCAAATGATTTTTGGTGGAACACAATGCTCTCACAGGATTATAATAAGAGACCCTGAAGGATAAGTAAACAGGGCCCAAGTCATGCAATGCTCTGTGTTAACAGAGAGGTCTTTAATAAAATCCGCTTGTTTACGGGAAGCCAGGGCAAATTACGCAGGTGTTATGTGACATGCTCTCTTTTAGGAATTCTGAGGGCAAGTCTGGAGATCGCATTCTATACAGTCTGTAATTTCCTCGACGGGTATTGCGGCAGACTGGCATATAAAGCATTGGCATAGTCCAACCTGTACATGACACAAGCCAGAATCAGTGTAATTCTAATTGGAACTGAAAGGAAATGGCAAAATATTTTCATCATAGACAAGAAGCTGAAGCACAACCCAACCACTAAGTTGATTTGCTTGTGGAAAGACATACCTTTGTCAATTTTTTAACCCCAAGTTTTTCACCGTGTCAACTTGACTTTTGGGTGGGGAAGCCCCTTCTGGCCAATGCACTTCCAGATTGAGATCAAAGTTATGTCCCACAATGAGAACCTCAGTCTTTTCGGTATTGCACTTCAGTTGATTATAGCTAATACATCGACAAACAGCTGAGAGATAAGGGTAATTAGCATCCTTTTAGATTGATACCCTCTTAACAAAGGAAAAAATATTCTATGTATCATCGGTAAAGGAGATTATTTTAACCCCAAAAGATGCCATCAATCAGGAAGGGGAGACATACAAATATTAAACATTGTGGTGCCAAGGGCCGAGCCCTGAGGAACACGAAGTGTAAGAGAGTAGCTACACTTCTTGACTTCTGTCTTCCAAGAAGAATTTCATCCACTTCCAGGCATAGTCCCTAATGCCAATCTCTTGAAAGCAGGAAAGCAGCCTGGCATGTGGAACCATGTCAAATGCTGCTGACAGGTCTCATGATACCATGACAGCTCTATCGATTGCATCAATGGTACTTTTAATCTGTTCAGAGACTTCCAAAAGGGCAACCTCTGTACTGTACCGTGGTCTGAAGCCAGATTGACTGGGATGTAGTAATCTTTTAGTTCCAATATAGTTGGAGAGCTAACCAGTGGTAAAGTACCTATGCACCCCCTTTCAACTTAATGAAACTGACATACTCCCAATTGGCATACTTAAATTACCTATAAGTCCCTAATATATGGAAAAAGTACACCCAGGGCCTGTAAGTTAAATGTTGCACATGGACTGCAGCCCCCATTGTGCCATCCACCTCAACGACAGTGTAAACATGACTGCATACCTACCTTGAGTAACCTCGGAGTGCAATTTTAAAATGCAAATTCAGGCTGTCATAATAACCCCTTTGGACAGGCCTGAACCTTCTTTTTAAATATGAAGTCACCCCTAAGCAGGCATTACTGCCCTTATGGAAGGGTGCATGGTATTTAAAAGTGGAACATCTAAAGGTTTAATTATACACATGCACTAATCGCGCCAAATCTCCAAAATCTACTTTCCCAGAAGCAGGATTGGTTGCTCCACAGTAAAACATTGGGATACAATATTACATTTATTTATGTTATTTCTGGCGAGGAAATAGCTGCAAAATTAATTCCTGGAAGTTACCTTTTCCCTGCCTAAAGCCTCTGGAGGCCTATTTGCATGAGCTTCAACTGTCACCCAGCAGCTGAATAACCCCTTGATGAGGTGTGAAAACTGCTCTTGGAGAAGCACAAAGTCTTGGGTGAGTGGAGGTGTTTTCTTTTCCTCTAGCAAGATGGCAATCTGGGCTGTGCCTAGAAAGTTGAATAAACTTCAAAGAGGCCTACCCTGTCAAGAAAAACTTCCTCAGAACATTGTTCTTACCAGTGGAAGAACAGAAAGAAACTGGAGTTGCTGTCTGTGACCTGAGAAGAGCCTAGAAGACTGGAGCTGCTCTCCCTCTTGTAACTAGGACAAAAAAGTAGACTCTGAGTATCTTAGACTGACCTCATCTTGAAACTACAGGGACACAACAAGTTACAAGAGACCTTTTTTGTGACAGCCCAGCTGACCAGTTCCAGCTGGACATGTCCTGGATGCTTCTGCTGGCCTCGGCTGTAGTGAGTCTTGCCACCCAAGTGCCGTCTCCAAGGTGCTGGACCCTCGACTGGTGTCAACGCATACTCCTTCTAAATTGTCCTGAAGCCTGGTAAGAATTTATGGGCTCCAAAAACCTCCAGGGGAACGTGACAAACATGTCAAGCCAATTAGATGAAGGTACATTGTGTCTGGGCCCAAAAATCAGGTCGTTCCTGCTCAGAGCATTTATGCAACAGCGAATCCAGTTCAGTGGAACCTCGCGGGGAAGTTATCTCGCCTTGTGGAGCCATCTTCGGCCACAGCTTGCAGCCTCCCTGGAAGAATCCAAGCTCCAAATAAGTGGCTGAATCCAAAGGTAGAAACCTTCACCCGGTGAAGGCATCAAAAGTATCCAGAAGGTTTGGGTCCTACCCCCTCAACGAATACTCCAGTTCCTTACAGGAAGCCAGCATCACCCTTACCAACACTGAAGGCCTTCTTCCCAACACAAAAAGCATACACAGTGACTGGGGAAGGGGCAAAAGGTGGACACTTTGTCCACAATGATCTCAAAATAGAGATGGTGAATGTACATATGTGATTATCAACACAATGAAAATGAAGTGTCCACACCGGAATCTGAATTACGTAATTACCATAGCTGGCTTTGTCTCCAGAGTGCAGTTGGGGCATCTTGCCATGCTTCATGCCTGCTTTCCTTTACAGGGTGTGCAAAATCTCATCTTGGTGTTCATGGTTCATATCTCATGCGTGGTGTTTCAAGGGATCCTGCCATTTATTACCCGGCAGGGAAGAACTACTAACGTTCTTCAACAATCAAACCTTTGCTAAGACATCTTTGATTGAGATGAGAGCAAGTGCTGCAGGTGCTGTAGCCTCATATTCATGGGATTGGAAGTGAATGAGAGTGGATTTAGGGAGCAACAACATGCTTTTCAATCTTAGATCAGGTGTCAGCTAGGCTACTGGGTTCCCGTTCTAGAATTAGTCACTGAGTTGTCAGGACAGAGGACCTATGTGAAGGTTGGAGTTCTAACATAAGAGCCTGAGACATTATGAGCACTTTCTAACTGGACCTTAAAGGCCCCCTGCTTGAAAGGAAAACAGTCCTTGGTTATTCATATACCCCCTTACCATAGAACTTGGGGAAATTCTGAGATGCAATATTTTTGTATACAACTGCAACACATAATTTCCACCATGCCTTTTTCAGTACTATGTCATCCATTCGCCATGCACCACTCTCTATCATTAGGACTCTTATAAGAGACGATCAAATATTGCGTATCAAATACGAGCAGATTGCAACCTTCTGCAAGCAGGCAAAGTCTCTGGTTGGACTAAAGGGGAAAATATGCAGATACAGGCATGGAAATTACAGATTCTGCATGTTATTCCCCCAAAACTCATAATTGCTGCTATTTCTCCATCCCCTGAATTACCAGGTCCCCTAAAAAACAGTAATTCCAGGCAGAGAAACATTGGGAATTTTTACAGGCCACTGCTAACATCGGTCTATGATTCAAAGATTGTTCCGATGGAACCATTTCTTGTTCTCATCTATGTTCTGGAACATATGCACAGCAATTCTATTCGAAATCGAAAGCTATTCAAATACATGTGAAACAATGTTGCCAATACAGGTGGCTGCTGTAGATTGTTTTGAGGCTTCCCTGCAAATGAATGAATAAGATTGTCCCCTATAAAGATACATACTGCATGTTTTTGAACCTCACTAAATCACCTTCGGCCTTACTGGCTTCTATTAAGGGATACCACTGAATTAATTAAAAAATCTGAGAGCCTTTGCCACAGACAACTCTTTCTTTAGCATTCAAAAACATTCACCTTTGCGAAAGAATAAGTGTGCATTACAATAGGAGTGCGTAGTAAAGTTTTCCAATTTTCTAATCCCCAAAAATCTAACAGTTGATCATCTGCTTTACTTATTATGTATTTTACTGCCTATTTGGTCAGCAGTTTACCAGTTATATCCAAATATTGAAATCTAGTGCAATAAATCTATACAAAACTTGATCTGCTTAAACCATATTTGAGAAACTGACAGTTGCGATGTTATACTTTTTGTTTAGAATTCCAAATGAATGGGGCTATTGTTCGTTTTTCAAATTTGAACACTTAACATAATCTGCTGTTTTGTTTTCTTTTAAAAGTGTTGGATAGTTCATATTTCAGGATGGAAATTCAGGAGAAGAGAGTGGTACACTCAGGTACAGCCGCGGGGGTCTAGGGGTGGGAGGTTGTACGCATAGTAAAAAAAGTAAATAAATAACTTACTTGGCCGCCGGGTCGGCGTTGCTGCCCCTGCTCTCCCGGAAGCTGAGAAACAGGAAGCACAAAGCAGGCACCACTGGCCAATCGCATAGTAAGAACCCAGGCTCCCTGACCAATCACAACACTGCAGTGCAACGTTGTGATTGGTCTGAGCGTCCTAGTTGGACGCTTAGCCAGGAAACGGGCGCCTGGGCATGTTCTCCATGTAGGCTGTAATGCAGCCTGCATGGACAACATGGAAAGAAAGGGCTGACCAAACAGTCATTGCTCCATTAGCAGAGCAGCCCTGGCCACCCGCCCACCTTTAACCCCTTCGAGGCTATTGACGAGCTGGGCTCGTCATCGCGCTTACCTGTCGTGCGCGGATGACAAGGCCAGCTCGTCACGTAACGCGGTAATTTCAAATCTGCCGCGCACAGCGGGAAAAGACGCCGCAGCGATGCGGTTAAAGAGGCAGGAAACATAAGATGATAATAACTAAAAGTTATTATTTTATGTTTCTGCTTCTCGCACTGGTAGAAAGTAGCGGAGGAGCCGCCCCTGGGCACACTGCTCCAGGTGAAAACAGAAACTGAGCTTGAGTAATGAATATAAAAATAACAATGGGAGTTCATAAAAACAAAAAGTTCTTGGGAAGAGGTATAATAGATAGAAGCTAGAACGAAGGGCGACCGCAAGAAACAAAAAGCCAGTGGTCTAGATTCAGGGAAAACTGAACAGCAGCGTCTTCACAAACTAGCATCATGTAAAAAAAAAGCGCATTCATCTCGGATCATTCTAATAAAAAATTTAAAAGTAACTGTCTTTGTGGAGTTGCCAGATGCAAAAAAATCATCTTGAAAGCAAATTTCTGCTTCAGCTTGTATTAAGTCTGGACTTGTCGAGTTTTAGAGCCATCTTTGATCAATAAGCTGACAAGTTTTCTAAAGTTCTTTTGATCAACTTCCGAGTCGTTTGCTTTATTCGAAAGTTTAGACCGGTGGTATTTTTAGAAGATTCTCAAACTAATTATCAAAGCCTGACCAGCTAACTATTCTTGAATCTGAATTTTGCTTTTACAGAGGCATACTGTCGCACAGTCTCTACTGAACTGGTTTTCGACGTTTTCAAGAAGAAAAGCAAAAGAAGGAAAAAATGTTTTATTGACAATGTATGTAAATGTAAGCAAAACACTTTGCATATATTCTTTTGCATTTATAACTATTGTCATTCATTCATGACATGCTTTTTATTTACATTTCTTGTTTCATATAGTAATATCGCATCACCTTGTACCCTTTCTGGGCCCGCTGAAGTAGAGAAAAATGGTGAAAATAATAAGACAAGACGCGTTGTTAAAGTCAAGAGGTCTGGCCTTGGCAATCTTGGAACGTTTAAAAAAAAAAATTTTTTGCAAATGTGTAATATGTATTAAAAGCATCACTACAATAAAAAGTAACATGCTTATGACAATATGTTTGCAAAAAATGATTTAAAAAAGACCTCTTAAAACAAAATACAAAAACACAACATGAAAAGAAAGCCAAGATAGTCCTACCAGTTATTGCACGGAAACAGAACAGCTTTTTTTGCAACGTTTATTTATTGTCATTTAAAAAACAAAAATCTATAATCAATATACAACATGCCACAGTGTCAGTGAAAGATCCCTAACATGTGAGTGAGGGCTGGAAGAGTGTCCGGTTCAAAGACAGCAGCAAGGGCATGCCCACATTGGCAACTGAGCTTAAGGGGCTCCTATCAGCCAATTCCAGTCCAAGAAAGGTTCGTGGGGACGAGTAGAGGAAGGAAGATTGACTGTAGGTAGTATTTAAAAATACGAGTGGGGGAGCAGAGGGGCTTCGAGATAGGGAACAAAGAGGAAAGGGCATATAAGGAGGGAAAGACAGCTGGCGGGTGGAGGTACACACAGGACTATGCACAGACAGGGTGGCGTTCAAGTCGTTTAAGGCAGATATACACAAGTTAAATATTGTCATTCACAACGAAGTTAAACAGTGGCTGAATTGGGCTGACCCCCACACCCTAAGCAAAACTTGAATGACACTGGAAAAGACAAATGGATTTAAGGGGGTCGACTGAAAAAGATGAGGCTGCCTGACAGCGGACGGTGTCTCTAGGCCAGACCTAAAATCTGCAGAGGATTTAAATCTTGGCTACTACGCTCTGCCTAAACCTGAAGAGATCAATGCCTACAACCCCAGCTGGGAAACAAAAACACCTGGTTTATGGAGGAACAGAGGCTCAAGCTTCAGCCACTGTGCATTATGAGTAAAGCACATGGGTGAGGGGCAGGGACGAATGTTTTTATGTCCAGAATACCCATGGAAACCTCTGCTACACAATATCTCCTCTCATCATGTCTTAACCAGACGCGTCAGGATTATCTGTAGGTTTGATTCCAAAGGCTGGAAGTACAGACTGGGGATTTCTGGCCCAGACATCAATCAGATCATAGTAAAAGTTTGCATCGAAACTTGGTTTTTCGGTTGTAGAGAGTGGCCTAGGTATGAAGCAAGAGCAACACGCATGTAGTGTCGCTACAAGATGAAAGCGGGGGATGCAAAACCGCAGATCAAAGTTGCAGTTTTTGCCTACAATATTAATCTCTGCATTTCTTGGCTATGTTGTCACAGCACACAATGCATTTAGGGGGCTGCTTCTGGGAACAGGGAGGAAACGCTGGTATCCCTAACAACGACTATTAAGTTTCCAATGGACACCAGGTTTGTAGGTGAGCACTCTTTTCTACTACTCTGCTTGTTGATTCAGCATAATATATTCGGACACAGTGCTAGAGAACACTGATATTTTATTAAGAATGCCAAGATAGACGTATCCTAGGCTGTGCATCTTCTAAAACTAATTTGTTAAACAAAGTCCTGAGGCACACTTATTTCCTTGTAGTTAAATAATTTTGGGATTTGTAAAATATTCTTTGAAATGCCATGCACATACTCCAGCAGAGAACTCGATTGCTTTACAGTGCCCTCATTTTATGATAAATGGTCATACATTATGCATCGCCTATATTGCAGGCATACAGTTCTAAATATCGATGGTTCCATGGAATATGATGAAATAGTCAATGGAATGAGGTGAACTTACGTTTATGAAAGCACCTCATAACGGACTGAACAAAGAAAATTTAAAAAATTTACCACTCAACAGAAATTGGATACAAAAATCAAACATGTGATGGGTGGAAACAAACTAATATAATAACATTAGTGTGAGTCTGCCATTTTGTTTTTTGCCACAATATGTTTGCTACAGGTGACAAAACAAACATCAAAACTGTTCGGCAGAATTCTGCTCGCTATCCCTCAATGGGTCTGTATCTTGATATTGTAGAATCTCAAAATACGCGCACCTAAAGACTTATTTATGAGAGGCTTGCTCAGTTGAAGCATCGCGTTTTATGATGCTCCAGTGGTGCAAGCCTCTCAATCGTATCTATGGGTTGACGCAACGCCACTCTGCTTGGCTTTGCACGGCCTCATATATTTGGAGTAATATAAAGCAGTGCAAGGCACTGCCTTGCCTTCCTCTGCAAATAATCAAAAATCAAAGTAGATCCCAACTATTTCCTCAAGATCACCTCCTGGTTGAGGTCAACAAGACCCAATGATGATGCTATCAGCCATGACTCCGCAAATGGACTAGTATGTCTTATACCAAAGGCAGAAAATGGCTGTTGAGGGTCCGACATATTTGTCATCAAGAGCCCTCGTGGACTCAGGGCCCTGATCCTTTTTGATTCTTTGTAACATATTTAAAAACTGAGTGGGACCCCAGACTGCTTCTACTTCCCTCTCTTGATAGATTGCCTTACTCGGTGTCAAGCAGGCTTTCCACGGGTGTTTGTGGCGGGTTTCCACACGCAACACCCATGGGTTTGGAAGCTTCCCCAGATTTACTTAACTCCTTCCATGCTCATGACGAGCTGAGCTTGTCATGAGCCACGGAACGCTCGCATATGGGGATAATTTCCCTGCTGGGCTGAGCGTTCCACCGGAACGGGTGTGGTCATGACGAGCTCAGCTCGTCATGAGCATGCGGGCGCCGGGCGCTCCCCCCTTCCCCCCAGCACAGCCGGAAAATAACCCCTGCAGCGAAGGGGTTAATCTAGTAAACTTGAGGCAGCGCCAGATCGTTACACCTCCCCAGAGCGGATATAACGAGGAGAAATATTTGTATTTCTCCTCGTTTTTCCTCTTTCCATGTGTGCTCTTTCTGCATAGAGGAAAACATCTCCATGGATTGTTTTTGAGCGAAAAGGTGCCCCTTCCTGCAGAAAAACAATCCTGACTGCAAGTGAGGCCCCCTTGCACTATGGTGCCTACATAGGCACTAGGCAGAAAATGATGAGCTAGTGCAGCGGGAAAGGACAAGAATGCGCTGTATTTCATAAATATGGTGCATTCCTGCCCTTTTACATTGGCGTAGGGCAGCGCAGCAAGAAGATTTGCAGCTCTGCCCTACAACAAATCCTCATGAATGAGGACCCTAGTTTGAGAATCCCATAAAACAACATCATTATCAAACTGCTGAGAGAATTTATAATTAAATACAATGAAATGAAGAACCACGTGTCCTTATATCACGTGACATTTTCAACCTTTATCATCAAAAGAACTTTGCTTGCTGGGATTTTGAGCCAATAATTAATGACATACTTAAAGTGAAACAACACATGCAGGAATGCCAGGTGCTTCTTGCTAAGACAGGAATGGCTGAAGATATCAGAAAGGAGATTAGGCCACGTTACAGCAGTCCTGGGGGCTCGAGTCTGATGCCAAAGGTGCTAGAATATCTAGTCCTTGTCATTGGGGGTAGCACATCTAAGCAGAGCTCTCAAGTTAACCTGGACCTTGCAGAAGAATAGCATGCAATTGTGTTTTTTCATTCCTGTACTTGTAAATCATGCTTGTCTGATTTCAAAATCAGGACTTCAATCCCAGAATGCAAACTTAAGAGCTGTGTGTAAGGTGGCTCTGAAACAAATTCCAGGCTTCATTGTTTATTTCCTCCTGATCAATTAGTCAGCAACAAATAGTCCCATAGCTTGCTAATTTGATGCCAGTGGCGGACATAAATGACTTCCAAATTTCAAGGAGCAAGCAAGCATGGCTATTTTTTGTGTATATATATATATATATATATATATATATATATATATATATATATATATATATATATATATATATATATATATATATATATATATATATATATATATATATATATATATATATATATATATATATATATATATATATATATATATATATATATATATATATATATATATATATATATATATATATATATATATATATATATATATATATAGTGCAAACCCGGTCCTAGGACATTGGTCTCTAGTGTCTTACATGAGCACAAGTTAAATTACACATGGTCCGATTTTTTGTTTTTAGGCCTGAAATTAAGTGATTTGCCCTGAATCACAGGATGTTCAGCAGATGCCGGGGCTCGTGACCATCGTGCTGTTTTTACAACCTCTGTGTTTATGTTGGATGCAAGCTCTGTTTGTTCATGAGTCAAACAAACCTGTGCTGATCTTTCCGAGTGCCTAGGCGCAGCTTTTGCTTCCTCCCTGCCCGGCCAATCTCGAAGCTGCGCTTTAAAATAGAGCAAGAGGTTCTTTCAACAGCGTAGAAGACCGGCCTCGGGATTGGCTGGACAGGGCACCTCCGTGCTCCATCGGAGAATGAGGGCTGCCATAGCTGTCCATCTGGCTCTCTAATACAGTACCAGTTCAGAAATTTCAAAGTGCGCATGTCTTTTTAGCCATGCTCAAATATTTGCCGAGCCTGACATGCGTACTTTCTTACAGCAGCCCCTGTCACTCACTGAGCAGTGCAAGGAGGAGTGCTACATTTCCTGCACTATGTGATCTGACTTGGTCTACAGTAAATATCCGCCATTTATTGTAGATATTTTACAGTGTCTGTCGCAGATCTCAGGTGGCAGTGCACGCCTTAAATGTTCCTGAGGAGGAACCGCCACTGTTTGATGCTCTTTAATTGTTAGTTAGAGGGTGTGAGAGTGAGTGTGTGTGAGATGTTCTGGGATTAATGAAGTTCACTATTTGACTATATTTCACCGTTTAAAGCCTTTTCTTCAACTTTTTTGCAAACCAGTGATAATTGAAACTCATTTTAAAATACGCTTGCAATATGGTTGTGCTGTAATTTACTTGGTTCCACCCTACTCCACTTGTCCTCCCTCCCTCGTTCTTCCCTTGGAATGTACTGACAGTTGGTGAGTAAACATTCTACAGCTGCCACCAGCTGAATGGAACCTGCTGGTGGTGTAAGATGCGTTAAATATTTCTCCACTTTTACTTGGTGTCATGTCTTTTTAACAGGTTACTTAATTTCTGCCAGTGGTTAAAGGTAGTTCCCACCCACGCTCATTTTTCGTCATGAGACTTTGATTGAGAGCAAGAGAGAGAGAGAGAGAGAGAGAGAGAGAGAGAGAAAAGCAGCTGAGAAAGAAAAAATGAAGGAGATAAACTTGAGAAAAGAATGACAAAGAGAGAAAGGAGATATGAGAAGTAACCTGGTAGAGTGAGATTAAAAGACAGAAGTGTTGGGTGTGGAATCCAGACAGGATGCCTTGATAAACCAGACAACCCGGGAATTCAGCGGTGCCGGAGTCGGACTCCTATGAAAAAATTATTAGTAATAGTTTTAGTAGTAGTATTACTTAAAGTAATAGAGAGTACTTGGAACTATTATTTAGATGAATGACCATGACTTTGCCTCTCTGCTATCCTTATGCCGATGACACCCAGTCAGTGTTCCCTTTTGAAGATCAGTCGGCAGACTCTTTTTCGAGTTTCAAGGTCTGCCTCAAGGATGTGGCACTTTGGATGAATAACAACAAATTAAAATTAAATGCTGAAAAGACAGAAGTGATGTTCTTTGGGATCAATAAGCCGCCAGATTTGGATTTGTGGTGGCCACAGGAAATGTGTTTACCACCTACCCCAGCGGGCACTGTTGAAAATGTAGGCGTAAAATGGGAGACAGATTTATCCTTTGCTTCTCGAATCCAACAAGTAACATCTTCCTGCTTTGGAAATTTGAGATATATGAGGAAATTTCTACATTTGTAACCAGAAAAGGGCTGTCGGACCATAGTTCATGCTACGGTGACTTCTAGGCTGAACTATGCAAATGGCTTCTATTTGGGCATGCCTGCGTACTATGCTCCATGTAAATATATATTTTTCTACAATAAAAACTTACAGAAATAAAAAAAAGAAAAAAAAAGAAACTACAAATGGTCCAAAATGAGGCTGCGAGATTGATTAGACACATACCTATGCATCACCATATCTCTCTGCAAATTAAAAAACTACATTGGCTACTGGTAGCCAATAGTATTAAATTCAAGGCACTAACTTTAGCTTTTCGGTCTATTCATGGACTTTGTCCCAGATATCTGAAACAACGGCTGTGTGCTTACAGACTCGCACACTGAGGTTCAGTTATCAGAATCTGCTTGTCACCCCTCGAGTAAGGAAAATGCCATGGGGCGGTAGATATTTTATGGTGGGAGGGACCAAGCTAGGGAACTCCCTGCCGTCCGCCCTGCGCCAGATTGATCCAGAACTTTTATTCAGAAAAGCAATAAAGACTTGGCTTTTCAACCAGGATTAAATCTGGTGGGCTGCCAGTTCGCTATATTTTATTTAATTATTTGCTGCCAGCTGTTGCTACAGTGCTGGGACACCAGGCCAGGACTGGCCACAGCGGGCACCGGGCAATCCCCCGGTGCGCCGCATGGGTGGGGGCCGGTTTTGGGCCCCTGGGGGCCGTTTTTGTGACAGGGCCGTTTTTGCAGCAAAATCGGCCCTGTAACAAAATCGGCCCGACAAAGTGCTCGGCCGCCCCCCCTCCCCTGAGTGGGAAGGGGGGGGGGGGTGTGCGGCCGAGCACTTTGCCAGGGCCGGTTGTGGTTACCAGTCCGGCCCTGCAGGACACCTCTTTCGAGAGGTAGCTGTTTGCTCTTAACCCCTTTCGTGCGGCGAACGTTCAGCGGACGTCGCGTGCACTACCTTGGTAGTGCTGCGCACGTCCGCTGAACGTTCCGGCCCCGCCCGCTTAATAGAACGTTCCGAACTGGGGCGGAACGTTCAAAGCAGCGGAGGGGTTAAAAAATGGCTGTATTATTAATTTTTGCTAAAACCTGTGTCACATGGAAGTTCTCTGGCAGAGGGTCTTGGAACAACTCTGATCATGAAGTGCTTGTTCAGAATGTATCCTTTCATCCTAAAATAAGCACATAATGGCTTTCTTCCATTTAATTTTTCTGTCTTTCACATCTCCATCGCTTCTGTCACAAACCTTCCTCTGTGTTACATACAAGTTATACATTTAACAAAACGGAGTTATATTAATTTCAATGTTTGTTTTTAAAGCCTACCCATCTCTTTGCAGAGAGAAACAAATCAGATTTAAACAACCATACATGATGAGAGACACAATGTAACCGCCAAAGTATAAAGACCTCTAAACCGATCAACAACCATATAAAACAACTCCCTCCATACTTACCTTGCGTTCCTTGATTCCACTTATGACCTGACAATAGGTAGATGATGTGTGATTGGAGTTGGTCTTTCTGGGTGCTTTTTCACTGTGCGCGGTATATAAAGCGAGCTTTACATGCCAGATTATGAAGCATACCACGAGGCTTGAATTGTGTACATTTCAGAAAGTGCATTAAACTTCTTCACCATCCCATTCCCCTCAGCCCCAGATAACACGGTCAAAGGCAAGGCATAGCCCGCTCAGGATTTGGGAATATTAACACACAGCCTTGGACTGGCAACCAGTGAATGAGTCTCTGATTTACTAAAACTGGCTTGAAATTAAACAGATTACAAGTCCTAGTTAGCCTCATTCTAATTTGAGATGGTGTTGCTCAGAGAATCATTTGAATCATGACCTAGGAGGACACTGCACTAATTACATTATTTTATTTTCCCCCTAAAAGTCATTCCAATTTTCATACTGTCTCACTCAGAAAAATCCCTAAAAGCGATTCCCTTCAATTTAAAGATGAAATGTAAGTTTTTATTTAAAGGAAGACAAATCTCAATTGGTGGATAATATCTAGTAAGGACGGAGTTGGGGCTCTTAAATTTGCAGGTTTTATGATATATATTTCTATGCTTATTATTTTGCTCGCTTCCATCCCAGTGCTAGGAGTTTTAATCTTGATTTCGCCTCTGTGATATTGGGCAAATCACTTTATCTCCCTGTAAATGTGTCATGAAATCGACTTACTAGACTGTCTCAGTTACACTTGGCAACTGTATTCAGCTTCAAATTCTACTTTTTAAAATGTGTTTTTGACCAATGCCCATACATACATGCACACTTTATTTTCTGGCATACCATCTTTTGAGTCCCCTTGAGACCTACTTCCAAAAAACGAATGCACTCACCTGCACCTCAGAGCAATGTTTGCATTTGTAATGTGTGCATTTAGAATTTCTAAGATGACAATGCTATTTTTGGTTAGTTTCCATGACCCTGACTTGGAAAGATTCTTCCTCTCAGGGACTGTTTGAGTCAGTTTGAGAATATCTGAATTGGTTACAAAGGACCTTATTCACAAAGGTAAACGTATTGGTGAATGCAGGCGTATGAGTGAATTTGCCATTTTTACGCTTATGCATTCGCTACTGGGGTTTCGCTACCATGATGCAGAGAAATCTGCATTAATAAATCTCACTCATGAGATGAGAAATGGGGGTTCCAAAGCATGGTTTGCTATGAAAGTTTGTGAAAGGCACAAACAAGTACATTTGTGGGTATTGACAAACTTAGATCTGACCCCTTATCCCTTTGGTAGTGGTGGGAAATTTACATATCGCCCCTTACAGGATAGAAAGGGGAATGGATCTACCCTACTTTGGGATTGGTGCAGGAGGAAGGCTTTCTCAATGGAGCAACATTTTTTCCCTGTAGGCAAAAAGGACCTTTGCAAAGGAGACTATTCTGACCATGCAAACTTCTGCACTATGGAACTGAGTGAGATTAGAACCCCACGGGAAAAGTCACCCGAAATTCCCAAAGGCATGCTTGAAAACATGCACTTGATGCAGCCTTTTACACATACTACTGGCAATGTTGCTGAATAGGAAATGAATGTAACAGTGGGCCAGATGTAGGTCGCCAATTACCGGTCGATAACAGCCGATTTCGGTAATTGGTTTTTGAGAAGTAGGGGGCCCGAATTTCACCGAATCTGCACATTTACCGATTCGGTAAATGTACAAATTCGGAAAAAAATACTGACTCTGTATATTTACCGAATCGGTAATTTGAGATGTAGCTGGCACTTCAAAGAGTGCCACAGGCCCTTTAGGAGTCGGTATTTACCACCCAATCCTTTTGGGTGGTAAAATACCGAATTCCAGTGTACATGCACATCTGTGCATGTACACCTATGCCATGTGACACACAGACATGCCCTTAGGGAATGTATGTGTGCCACATGGCACATAAGCCTGCAATTGGGGTGCTACAGGGTGTCAAAGTGACACCCCGTTCTCTCTGCCAGGATTCGGTATTTACCGATTCGGTAAATAACAAATCAGTATTTCCCATTGATTCCTATGGGCTTCAAGGCCCATAGGAATCAATGGGAAATACCGATTCGGTATTTACCGAATCGGTAAATACCGAATCTTACAGAATCGGTAATGGAAAAATAAAAATTACCTACATCTGCCTACTTCCAATTTACCTACTCTTAAAAATCGATTCGATATGATTCGGTATTTAAGAGGAGGTAAATCGGAATTACCTACATCGGGCCCAGTATGTTTAGGTGGAGTAGTATATCTCTAGCTGTATTTTCATGATTTACGCCAATTGTTTTTACAGTGGCACGACAGCAAAACCCTTAAAGTAATCTGTCATGCCATGGTGTTCTATTATCATTTTAGATAAGCAACTAACATTCATAGGCTACACACAAACTTCGTCATTTTCCCCTAAGATTAGTACTAATATTTCGCTAAGATCAGTACACGGATTGTTCCATAATTAGCACAAAGATAATTGGAGGAAGTGTATCACCTATCCAGGTGCCTCTCTTCAGTGCAGAATGTCGACAGACGTTCAGGGATACCGTAGACATTTAAGTCATGGAGTGTGAATACCACCACCTAATAACAATACACCTGAAAGCTTTTAAATTGCAAGATTGAAGAGGCAAGATCCCTTCCAAATAAAGGCCTTCAGGACATTTATGGAAAGGACCACTTTACATCAACAGCCATGTGGAAGACCATGTGGAAATTATCAAATATCAGTAGGCACCGCATGAAATAATCCTGATTCTAATAGAGTATGGATTCTGGGAAAGTCTCTCTGATTTTATGCAAAGACTAGAGGCTAGCATTATGCGTTTGTTCCTTTATTGCCACAGCCTTACAGTAGGTAAAGGAACAGACCAATACTGAACACATTTAGAATTAGAATGTCTCTCTTCCATGTAGAACACACTTGAACCCCCTTTTCTTCCTCTTTGGTATGCTGCCCCTGTGACATGTAGGTACCATTGATTTTTGGTGTGCCTGAGTCGTGAAACCATCAGGAAGCACATTAACATCTGAAGATCACGGATACCTAGATTTCTCCTCCTTTGCCCTTAAAACTAAAAGTGACGTCATTCTAACAACTACATTTGGTTCTTTGGAAGATCGCTATTCCGAAATGTAGAGCTGTTGCTAGAATGTCTTGAGTTCTAATTAATACTCAACGTTATCTTCTTGCAAAGCCCTAATTTCAGGACTAAAAGGGAAAGAGCAGCGTACCAACAAAAAAGAACATACAAGAGGAACATAAAAACCTTAAGCATTAAGACACATCAGAAACTTCAAAGCATCAAACATTAGAGACTGCAAAACAAGTGACAATTGTCCTGCCCATAAAGAACACAAAGTAAAAGGACAAAAAAAATGTAAAGGATTTAAGCTTTCATTTGTATAGATTAAGCAGTTGTGCTCTAAACTATGACCATTCATTTCCTGAGGTTATAATGCAAATATAGCGATAGCTTCTGCAGCCTACCTGCACTTTTGAAAGGGATTAGAGATCCCCTAGCAGGCGGAGCAGTGAGTAACAGCACCTGCCTGCAAGGGGATGTCTGGGGGGTCCATGGGACCCCCTTTCCTACCGCCAGAGGGCTGCAATCAAAGGGTGCACTGACAGGGCACCAGGGTCAGACTGGCCGTAGCGGGCACCTGGCGTTTCCCCGTTGGGCCGTCAGGGTGGGGGCTGGTTTGGGGCCCCTGGGGGGCTGTTTTTATTACCAGGGGTCGGCAATTTCGGCCTCCTGTAACAAAATCATCCCAAACCGGCCCTCGCAAACAGCTCGGCTGCACCTCCCACTCCCTCCAGGGTGGGTAGGCCAAGCACTTTGCCAGGACTGGTTCTGGTTCCCAGTCCGGCCCTGCAGGCCACCACCTTGTGCCAGTGCACCTCATAAGAGCTTCTTTGCCTCTGCGCCCGTGTCTGTAATATGGCGCAGGCACCGGGGCAAAAGGATTCCCTTATTTGCATGGGGCTATGCCCCGATGCAAATGAGGGAACGTCCTCTTGAGGGTGCACTGGCGCTGTATGTATGCCACTGCTTTTAGTTTTACAGAAGGGGAAGCGGCCCCCTCTGTAATACCAAAGCACCCCAGGGGCGTGCAAAGCGGGCACAAATGCCTGTTGCTCCCCTCGGGCACTTCTATAATACAGCCCCTGGTAATACCTAGGGTTGGACCAGGCTCTCGCAAGCGCACAAATTCGGGAGTGGTGGGGAGCAAGTTTCAGTTATATAGTTATATAGGAAGAATTCATCAAAAGCAGTGTATCATTGAAGCTGTATATTGCTAAGATCTGTAACAGAGGTGCTATATAAACCTTCCAGCAGGATTGTCTTTTTGCTAAATCAATTGCAATTTTCATTATCTAATCAAATAAATCACCACTGTGCTCACACAGATGAGGAAGAAACAGGCAATTAGGTACTTGTTCACACACAAAATGAATACACTGTACTAATTTCCATAATAAACATAAAAAACATTTCATAACAACCAATATAATCATTGTTTGAAAGCTAAATAACAATTATGATCTTTACCAATAGTAAAGAAAATTAAGATAACAGAAAGGATAAAGAGAGAAACTAATTAGGAGATAAATGGATGACAATTAAAACACCCTGATAACTTTCAATCTTATGTAATTTTACTGTTTCTAATTACAGTGGAACTTTGATTTTTCATGATACCTAAAGCATTTTTTTCTAAAACCCAGACCATTTCATACACTGTTTATGTTGAAATAATAGCTAGCACAAATTACTGGTAACTAGATCTTTGAAGTGTTTTGTTAAGAAAAAAACTAAGGCAGATTTGTGAAATCTTTGTTTTGTATAAAGAAATTATCTTATAGTGTATTTGGGTTTTGCTCATTTTATATAACGCTGGCTGAGCCCAAACAACCACGGTGATTTAAAAGAGGAATAATTGTATGGCATGAAATGGCTCTAGGATTATGATAAGAAAGTAAATAATAGAAAATAGAAAAGTTGCAAATCAGTATAAAATCACATTTAAATTCATAAGTACAGTTAACAGCTGGAAGGACACATGTTCTGACCAGGCCCACAAAAAGACATTTACTGAAGAGGAGAAGGAAGATAGCAGAAAAAAACAATATGTCTAAGTCATCTGAAGGATAGTAGGTCAGGAGAAAACCAATTGTCAGAGGGGAAAGACTTCAAACTTTCCAGTTCAGCATCTGAAAAACCTAGAGTAGGAGATATTGATTTGTTATAGAGGAGACAGAGAGCCAACACTTGTCTTTACTGTAAAGAAGGTAACTGAAGATGGAGAAATTGTGCTTCCTTTCACACAAGCTAAGTATTTGGGTTTTATACTAAAATTGTTTGCTATGACTAAGTTGGAAAGTCTACTTGAACAACTCTTTTTTATAAAATATATAATGAGGGGTACTAATAAAAATACATTTTATAATTTGAGGAGGACCAAAGGATACTTCCTGCATATGGTGGTTCTCTCCAGATAGCAAAAGCGCATTTTAGATTTCTTTCCATTTGACCAGTCCAGCGGGTATATATCTAGAATCTGGCTGAAGATGTGAGACTATTCATTTGAGAAAGCAATGTTATCACCAGATTGAACCATTTATATAATTAAAAACTTACTAATGCCTCAAAATGTCCCAAGCTGGTTCAGAGATATTTAAGCCGTGTGAAGACAAATTGCCTTTATTCCTAAATTTAAATTACAATTTGCATTAAAAATAAAATCTTTACAAAAAAAACCTAAAAAGATCAAATGGAAGACAACATGAGGAGATTATAATTTTAACTGGTTTTAAGTACTCGTAATGTTTTAGGGTTTATCAATTATCTTTATTGTAACTAGTATCAGGTGTAAATAGTTAGATGTTGCTCATTTTGAGAATGAAGGTGGTGCATTAAATGGTAAGGAAGGAACAAGTGCCATTTCTAAGAAGTGTGATTGTCGTCGCTTCAACGAATGATTGTTGACTTTGAAGCTCCCTGCCACGATATTATTCAGATTTTTCTCTATCAAACATTAATTGTTATCAGCATTTTTTGATCAAAAATATCTAAACAACGCTGACTATGAGGGCGTTCACAGATTTCGCTGCCAAACTAGCAAAATATTATTCAGATTTTTCAATTCTCCAAACCGTTTTTTGTGATTCAACAAATACCTGAGTTTCCAGTTTAAAAGGATAATCTCCATTTGGATAGATTCCTAAGGGTCAACCATTGTGAATTTCTACAGTCCTGAAGATGGTCGAATAGACGAAAGCCCATCGACTGAAACATCGACAAGCACACTTCCTTTCTGTATAATGTTGATATATCCATTTGATCTTTCTGTGGGTCTGCCTCATCTTTTATTTAGAAAAGAGTGTACACAATTGTTGCTGAGAAGTTTAAAAATCACAACTGATGTATATAACTACCTGTTACATTGCGTGTTCAATGTTCTAGTACCCCTGAATATACTTTTTAATTACGGTAAAATCTTTTTGTACTATACACCCATGTTTGATATGTTTTTTGTTTTGCTTTGGTAATCTTTTTCCATATTTGATTTAAACTTATGTTTACACATTTTCAGTAAACAAACTTGTATGAGTTGTTTATGGGCAGACAATTGCTCTCTGCAAGCATATTATAACAGCTTGCTTTAAGCAAAAATAGAAATAATTGAAATTATCTTCATACACAAATCCCTTGCTGGCATACTTGCATGTTCATTCTATGCTATCCAAGCTGTCAAGGGTTGATTGGGTTACCCATTACACTTCACGTCCATTTCTATTTTGACGGCTCCAATGCAAGTGTAATACCTTAACACATGAGTGTACGAGCATTGAAACGCCATAGACCTAATCCTTTAGTTTTATCCACTTCGGAGGTACTTGCTGCAACAAAATGAATTGGCATTTTAAGGATAAGCATTCCCAAGCCTTGTTTAAAATTATTTTATTCGAAACACACATAATAAAACCAGTCATAAATTATCACTCTCCCATGAGAGAATATTGGGAGTAGTGCAGGTGTACTTTGCTGCCACTGGTATGGAATTTCACAATTTTCTACAGCCTTTCTGCTCCTAAAAAAGGCATTAGCATGCTTTTCAGAGACAGGTAAGGTGTAACTGAAACATTCTTTGTTTGTCGGGGCTGGGAAAGGTTTCTGCTTATTAATTAACTGAGAAAAATGACAAAAAGGGGATACTTTTGAGGCTGGTGCGATACAATTTAGTTCAGCTGTCGAAATGCGGCTGACTGTGTTGCATGCAGGGCCACAATCTGGAGAAGAAGCCGCTTAGTGCAGCATCCCCCTGCCAGGCTGTCCACCGCTCCATCTACTTTATACTTTTCATGGGAGGGTTGGGCCTCCTGTGGGGGGGGGGGGAGGGGTGGGGGTATGGGAGGGAGTGGTTACATCTGGAGGGAATGGCCAAAACACCTTCTGTGAATTCAATTCCAGGGTGGGGTTTCCCCTTTAAATGCAGCAAAGCTCCAGGGATCGTCCTCTTTGGACGATTCCAATTTTGAGCTCCCTGGGGCCATTCAGAGGATGAGAATTAAACCAGCTGGGGCTGGTAACATCAGGTGGCATTAAAGGTGAGTCATATTCACGCGTCCTCCCGGTCCACCAGAGAACCTCTGTGGTGATATGAGCACCCACTGGTTATGGGGACATTGGTGGAGCACGTTTAGCTGGATGCAGCTCCAAACAAGGGATTAGCTGGCCTTCGAAAACCATATAAATCAGGGATACTGGCTGCTGATTGTGCAATGAGGTGCTGAGCAAATGCAGCAAGAAAGAAATGCTGGCCATATAAGGATAACGACAATGGTGGGGGTCTCAGTGCCACCGGTTGCCACCCCTGAGGCTTGGACGATTTACGATCCAAAGGACTTTAGTGCACTAAACAACCAAAAGAAAGAGCTCATAGGGGCTTCATGCCAATACCCCAGGAGGTTTTACATCCTGACCCCTGGATGGAAGCGATGGTGCCCTGTTATTACCATAAGTATTTTTTAGGCATTAGCAACTAGGGGCTTGCCTGGTAACACTCCCCATCTCCGGGAGTTCTTTTCCTGGAATATGGGGTCCAGATGTGGGGTAAACACCCAAAGGCTCAGCACCAGATGTTGTATATTCCTAGTACTCATTGGATAATCAGACGGGCAGTCGACTGGCTGCTCTTGAATTGCCATTAAGTTAACCCATTACCTTATCAAATAAACCAGCAATATAACTTTCTCCAAACAAAACCCATGTGGTCTCAGTTGTAAACTTTTCCTGTGCATGCATTTATTCATTGTGTGTGTGTCTGGCTATGGGGTATCTGCGGTATGCATATTGAGCGGTATCCTGAAAGAAAGCAGTTTGATGGGCATGTTCGCATAGAGGGAAGTGACGCTTGGAGGTTATTTGCAGATCCTGTAAATGATTGCATCAGTTCTGGAGGAGAGTTGAACTTCGGAGACTGTAGTAAGTGTCAATGCCCACCACAGAGTCTCAGCAGTTTTGACAAGTAAAATGGATTTCCCCATATACCTTGCAGGTAAGGCAATACTTTTTTAATTGAACTCTGAGCAGTGTAAATCACGTAGGACTTTGGGGACTTGATCCAATTTACTTTTGGCAGGGACGAGGCTGGCTGCGGTGTGAAATGCAGCCTTCACCGGGGCATGAACAGACTGGGCAATGACAGCCAAAGGGCCATTACTTAAGATTACTGTGGATAATATTAGTGCATGGCAGGCTGTGTTTGACCGAATAGGAGCTGCAAGATGTTTGGTTTTCTTGAGTCAGTGTAGGAATAAGATCACAGATTAGGCTAACTTGTGGGCAGAAGTTATGGTAGCATCATAATCTTCCCGGGAGGCTGGTAGGGTGGGGGCTGGTTTTGCATCAGTGAGGTCTAGTTTTGCAGCGGTGAGGGGCGGTTTTGCATCAGTGAGTTCTGGTTTTGCAGCGGTGGGGGGCGGTTTTGCAGTGGTGCTGCAATATCGCCCCCAGTAACAAAATCAGCATGAAAGCATTTCCAGCCTCCAGGGCCAGGCAGTAGTGTCCCAGGGCTGCTCCTTGGTAATTGTCAGAGCTGCTTCCGGTTCCCACTCTGGCCCTGGTTGGCTGAAGAGGTTAAGGGCCAGATGCACAAGGCACTGATCACAACATACTGGTTATAACTTGCAAACCAGTACATTGTTTTGCAATCTGGCCTATGTAAATGACCATGCAGCAAGGTTTCTGAAATACAGACAGGCATGAAGAATAACAGAGGAAAATGAGGATACCAAAGGGGAGAGGGAACACGTCACACTTCATGAGACACCAAGGTAGCTAGACTTGAAATATTGCTTTTGTGCTCACAAAGAAAAGACTGCAGCTTTGGTGATGAAAGACATTAATATAAAGGCTGATGAAAAACATGAGTTAAATGTGGGTAGCTGATCAATACGTCCATCCATGACAATCACGTATGAAGTATTAAATTCATAGGTAGGTTACAGTGTTTTATCAGTCAGTTCACTGGACTTATCAAAACATCAGTTCTTTTGAGCGTCTGCTAAGTATTCACTGGGTATTATTTTTCCAGCGCCAATAAGCCATTCATGGAAATGATAAAATGAATAAATCACTATTACCTGCAACCCCTTACTGAAAGCAATCTAGGTCTAAGTATGCCCAAAAGAAGCTTTCACAAGAGAACATGCAATTCACCACCACACCAATACAGTGTTGCCAAACTACCCCAATGTCTTAAAAGAGCAAGCAAAACAAACGACACTGTTAGAAATAAATTGGAAATAAATTAAAGCAGCTGTAATATAATAACTGCAAGTCAGCATTAAAAACATGCATAAAAGTGCAACAGAGGCTAAAAAGCCTTCCACTGCTCTACAGTTATTTTGCTCTTAACTAATTGATAACCAATCTTCAAAAGTTTAAAGAACTCACAAACAAAAAAATGGAGATGAGAGAAATACTTCTCTGGGATAAGACAAGATATACAAGGTCCAAGTCAATATCTGAAGAGGCTGGTTAATGGTTGACAAAAGCAGACCTGAGGCCCACTCGGCCAATTGTAGCAAAAGGCCTTTTTGACAGCTGCGCTGTCAACCCAGACCTAAAGACCGCTGAATTTATTACAACCAAAAACATCACAGATTTTACAAATTAGCAGCGAGACAGAATAAACACCCACAGCTTTCATCTGAACAAAACTGGGCCTACGTGCCTAGTTGAAGCATTACCCCATCAGTCAAGTCATGAAGGTATGCTTCATGTAAAGAGCCTGGAAGATCCGCAGCTCCAGTATCGGGAATAAAGAGAGAATGAAACAGTGCTCATGGATATACAACATTGTTTCTAAACAAGTTACTCCAAGGAGTTGTCGTCATTATAGATAAGGGAAGAAATCACTGCTAGTACAATAGCGTTGTAAATGGTGCAGCTGGCTTTGAAGATGGAATGGGCCTGCAAGCGAATCTAATCCAGTTCCATTGGGATGGAACGCTACCTTTTATTATGAAGTAATCCCATTCTTCTTTAGTTTGGAGACCTTTGAGGGACCCAAATGTGAATATTGGTTATAATTCAATCAGACATTCATTGGTAGGGTCTGTTTTCAGTTGTTTGTAAGTAGAACCATGCTTTAACTGGTGTTCCATGTCTTTCATATAGTAATCTCTGTTTAACATTACTATATTTCCATTTTTGTCACCTTATATGATCACAATATATTCATCTTCCAAAGGGGCACTACAAGATTTTGTAGTGCCCCTTTGGAAAGACTTTAATTGTTCTACTAAACTTCCAGTATCAATACCCAATTGCTTACCTACTTTCATCATATTGAACTTGGTAATATAACTTTAAGATCTTAAAGTCATCACATCTTCTAGATCTTTTATAGACATTGTAGCCTCTTATACATTTGAACATCATCAATCAGATCTACCCTTTTCTGAAGCAATGTAAATAATATGAATGAATAGGTTTTTTACGGTGTTCTTTGTGATGTATGACCAACTTAGAAGTGAAAGAGTAGGGAGAAAATAAGCTGCATTGTCTTTGTGGATAGAATATGTGCTTTGGAAAAATAAATACATGAAAGATTAATTTTATTCTGTGCAGCAGTGTTAGTTTTTCACTTTGAATGGAGTGAGTGAAAAAAAAAGCAAAAAATGCTAGCACTCTGAGGTCTAACGCAAGGTATGAGCCACCTCACAGGTACGCTTCAGTAACTTCCTGCTAAAAGGATATAATCGTAAATGGTCACCTGTGTCACCAATCTTCGGAGAAAGTTATTTAAACGTCTACCACAAAGTGAAAGATAAAAATACAAATGCAACCAACTTGCATGTTATTTTTTTGTGGTTTAGTCTGTATGTCTAGATTTATGGGCAATGACAATTTCTGATATAAAATATCAAAGCTCACTTGCAGCAGTCTTATCTTGTACCCAACATCATCTTATGTATTTTCCTTTATGCACCCAGATGGTCAGTGGTGGACCCACCTTCAGTTCCAGAGACTTGCTCATCAGTGTGTTTTCTATTGGCCCTGTTTGTCTCCCTACACTGACTCACATTTAATTACGATAAAAAACATATTTTGCTAAAGAATTTTGAAGTTCTTCCTAATTACTAATCAACCTGCATTTGTTTCTTTTTGTATTACGGCATTTTGAGGGCAATTTTTACCACACATTTTGTTCTCGGCCGTGTTGCCAGAATTTGCGTTGGAATCAGGCCATAGACTCCAATGCTAACTCCATTGCTCCCCTTCAGTCAAATTAGATCTGTAATGAATTCCAGAATCTGAAATGTACAGAGGAAAGAAAGGGGCGGGAGTTAGAGAGAAAAAGAACACTCTGTAAGCAACTTGACCTGCTGAAATCAGGAGCACAGCTGGATGAAGAAATGTAGAAAGGACCCTCAGTCAGCAACTGACTGACTGGTAACTCTCTTAATCAAATAAAGCAAATAACCATTAATCGAAATATATATGTTACTAGGGGATAGAAGTGGAGAGGACATGACTACCCCTCAGATGCCCACGCTGCAGTCAGGAAGATAATACACAGGCTCCCCTTTAATAGTAGAGGTACCAGGATACTTGGAGTGTTTGAATTCAGAGTAGCATTTTTTTTAATTTTAGCAAGCAAAGCTTCATATCTGTGTAGGAAAGGGTTAACCCGAGCTGCCTTAACAATTTGAGTGAAGGAAAGGGAAGCAAAACTAAAATAAAAGTGCAGGGAATGCAAACTGTTCAGACTATGCAAATGGAGTACAGAAACATTCAACCACTGGTGTCAGACAAAATGAAGTTCTGTGACTTGTGCTTAAATTCTCTCAACTCTTACTGCCCTGGAAGTGCTTGGATCCTTCTTGCTCCTTCAGGATTGTTCCATCTCTTCTAGAGTGGTCTGGCTCGTTGCACATTGTGCCGGAAGTGCTGATCTGTGTTACCCTGTAACTTCACCCTCTTTTGTCTCCTCAGCCAACACCGGGCCATTTACCAATCTCCATGGCCAGTCCAACAAGTCTCAAGGGTTCTTAACACTTGTCCCCAACCAGAATGAAAGTACAGGAATAGTAAGACACGAGTAGAAAAATACAAACATACAGCTATATATTGGAGCCCTGAGGAATGCTACATGGAAATAGTACTGTACCCTATCCAGAGAGGAGGGAGGGTCCAGGTTTTCAAATCATGTCTAATGAAGCTGAATCCACGAATGATGTGCTTAAGTGGGGAATTGACATATGAGTGGATGTTAAAGAAGGAATAGTAACGTTTGGGCTGTTTAAGAATTTTAGCTGCTTGACACTTGCGAGAAAAGAAAGAGGAAATCCATCATGGAGCTTTACGCTAAACACCAGCGACAATAAGGCAGTCAAAGAGAATGTGATAACGGACAGTGTAGGACAGTCCCAGGAGGATGCAGGCACTGACGGCCTTCTCATCAGTGAGCATATGCAAACCATCAAGGATAGAGGTGCTAACTATTCCAGTGCTTCAGAGGGCTGAGATCTAGCCTGGCTGTGTCAGAGATTACTGGCATCCATGGCGAATCCAAGCTGGTGAGATGCTAATGTAGTAAGTATCACCAGTAGAAGGGGATGTTGGAGGTTAGGCCATAGTTGTTTGGTGAAACAAAGATCAAGCGTGAGGAAATACTAACAGCATGTTTGAAAGGAGGAAGAACAATCCCTGAAGCTATGGTTAATTAGGTGTTTCCATTGGTTGAGGAAAAGCATTGCAAGCTCATAAAATAGTTGCTGTTTGAGCAAAGTAGATCAAGGATCTGTGAATCAGATATTGGGTTGAAACAATGCAATTCATTAGAAACTCTTCAAAGAAAATGAAGAGGATTTTAATAGGTGATTGTGGAGGATTTATAGAAATTGGCAATAATGTGATAGATATTTGATATTTTGCCAATAAAGATCATAGGAAATTCTTCACAAACGTTGTTATAGCTTGCTGTAGATTAGGCTAGCATTGGAGGGGTGGAGAGTTAGTTCAAGAACCTGCAATGTTATTTGGCAGCGTTTGAAGCTTTGCACAACCTAGTGGTGAAATGTGGTTTTGGTATGTTAATGTGAGATGTAAGATAAATGAGTAAGGTAAGTTTAGTGGTGGGACAATTGCAAAAGCACCTTGTCCGTTTAAGGGGGCAAAGATGTTATTTGGATTAGAAAACCACTATGTAGAATATAACTATGTGATTCTCAAGGAAAAACCGGGTGTTCTTTAGATGAACTTTGTCATGGACTGAAGTGAGGAGGCTATGGAGACCAGACAGTTGAGGTAATATAAATTTTATGATCGATTGTGTCCCCTATCTTAGACCCCACCGACTCCATGTACTAGCTTGAAGTGCATGTAACTTCCCTCCTGTGCTAGCTATGAAGACGCAAATACATTTGCGTCCACCGTTAACATGTTCTCTTTCAGATCCGCCATGAACGGATTGAATATTCAGTTTCTGAATACGCTATGCCAACGTCTTTTTCTGGTATACCTTACACGTTTTTCAGCTCTGGCGAAGTAGGCCTGAATTCTGCCATCGAGCCTTTTTCCTGCCTTCTGACTTTGAAAGCCTCAGCCCAGGCTGCCTCTGTGCCAGTGACCCCTGCTCTACTTCTTGCGCGGCTAACGGTACTCGGCTCATCCCGTTGCCTGCCAAGACTGTATTCAACCTTCGAATTATCTGCTCCACTCCTCGAAAATACATTCCTGTCTGGTAGATTCATGTCAACATCCTTCCAGCTGCAGAGTAAAGGGTTAGGCCTCACTGTCTCTATGCAAGTAATTCATGGCCCTGTTTCCATGGTAGGCCCATGCCCTCCCTCGCACCCCTCGCGTCTCATGCAGACACGTAGACGCTCATACACGCACTCACAGCCAGTATAGAATAGCCTCTCGTCCGAGAGACCTTTTCCCTCCAGATAATGCAGTTCCTTAAACATGAGATATTAGATACGATTTGGGATTAGGTTGATCTGACATCCAGACATCCGTCTACACTTGTAGGGCTAAATGTCAAGTCCCCCTTCACCCCTCGAGTTACACGTACATTACACGTCATACTGCTGCGCGCGCATCTCTGCCATGTATTTTTGCTGACACTGCCGGATTCACTCATGGATCCGCCTATCTGTGACATCATGTTCAATGACGTTCTTGTTCACGCCTTCATGCACGCCTATTGTAACGCCTTTTGTATTACGTACCTGCACTCTTATCTCTCTTCTCAGCTGTTACGCCTCCTGCATATGCCTTTACTGTAATGCATTGACTATAAATATGAATGCCTGTCAATAATGTATTGTCGCATACTTGCATATTCGCATATTACCATTGACTCTGTCTGTCAGTCCCTTCCCGAACCCATGTGGTGACGGAATGGTATGCCACCTTGGCTCGAGCCAATATGCTAATCACCCAATTCCTTTTATAGGAATAAAACCCTTTTGAGAAACCTCAAATATCACGGATTTTGCCTCTTATTTATTATGAGTTATTCTTATTGATTTTACCGCATAGAAATTAAGCACCGGTAATTAGAATTTACCACACAGTGACTGGGTTCAGCATTTGGGACACAGTTGCATTGAGTTAATAGTGGGGCTGTTGGTTAAATGGAGGCCTTCCCCAGACTCTTTGGTTGTTGTAGGTCAATGGAGATGGTGAGCAGAAAAGGATGGGTGGGGAGAATATGCGCCTCCCCCCGTTCAGATCTGAAGCCACCGAAGTCATCTGCGACGTTCCTCAAGGCTCCTCGCTCAGTCCAACTCTCTTCAACGTCTACATGAGCCCCCTCGCAGACATCGCACGCCAGCACAACCTCATCATCATCTCCTACGCTGACGACACCCAGCTGATCCTCTCCCTCACCAACGACCCCGCTACCGCCAGAGCCAACCTTCACGAAGGGATGAAAGAGGTAGCCGAATGGATGAAGAACAGCCGCCTGAAACTGAACTCGGACAAGACTGAGGTCCTCATCCTGGGATCCTCACCCTCCGCCTGGGACGACTCCTGGTGGCCCCCCGCCCTAGGCAGCGCACCCAAACCAACAGACCACGCACGCAACCTGGGCTTCATCCTGGACTCCTCCCTCTCCATGACCAGACAAGTCAACGCCGTCTCCTCGTCGTGCTTCAACATCCTGCGAGACCCTCTGGGTGAGTAGTGCGCTATATAAATGCTTTGATTGATTGATTGATTGATTGAGGGATGCCAATGTGCTATGGCCACGGAGTAGGGGATACAAGGTTGCTAGTAGATCCAGATTGTGACTTTCCTATGTGTTGGCCATGTTGGTGATGAAAGTATTGTAACTGACAGGTTTGTTAAATGTACAAAAGATGATGAGGTTAGTATTGGAGAGAAGGTTGGTAAATAGTGTCACTGATAGCTTCACTGAAAGCATAACTGAAGCCCATACTCAGAAACTGAAAGGTGAAGGGGCTGAGGAGGCATTTGTGTACTAGTGGACTTTCAGAGAGCCTGGGAATAGCTAAATCGATGAAGGTGCAAGCACTGAAGATTTGTGGATGAGGGCAACGGTCACCATCCACCTTTTCCAGGTCCTCTGTTTTTTGTAAGGGACGTTGAAATCTGGTGGAAAGGTATCTGTGTTCACTGGATTACAGGAGTCCAATTGTCAATACTTCACTTAGAAGATTATATGAAGGAAGTACGTTTTCAGACAGGAAGTTGTGGTTTTCAAGAGCACTTGACTGCCAAAAGCACATTAATTAGTAAGAGTTGAGGGGAGTGTGTAATTAGAAGAGAAGTGTGTCATCAGAAAGTGAATGTGTGCCTGAAAGGAGGGACTGAAATTTGAAGAGAATGAGTTCGGAAGCAGTCTTGTGAAAGTCAGAGTAAATACTTCTATCTGGTTTTTAAGGTTATAGGGGTTCACCGGAAGAGTAAGTCCTACAGTTTCAATATGGGGTTGGTAAGGATAAAGCCTGGCTGAAATGTTCATTATGGGAGAGTAATCTCACATTTCTGGCATTTATCATTATGCTTGTTGAATGAAATTACGTCACGCTGCATAATTTTGAGTCTGTTCGGATAATAAGTCTAATGCAGGAGCACGCGAGAACAAAGCAAATTAACAGAACACGGGTGAATTGTCCACAGCACTTGTGTTTTTTGTGTCTTTATTTTAGTGTGAAATGTGTTGTCAGGTAAACATTGGACATGATGCCCTATTTTGCACTAAAATAGAGCACTAAATGCTATAGTTACATTTTATCTAGTTCAAGTACATATTTTTGAAATTTCACATAATTGCACAAAAGGAAATTGCACACATTTCGTACACCCAAAGGAAAGATGCAATGGGAGAGTGAGCTTCAAAGTTGAAATGAGTAGGCGATTTGCTTTAAAGGACACAGTGGCCTGGGCGGGCATAAACCAAGCATTGCAGACCTGAACTGAGATCAGAGTTCGTATTGCAGGAAAGAAATGTCTGCATCTAGAACAAGCATTTGCAATGCAATAGGTCTCGCATTTGCTGGAGTTGGAGCTATTGGCATTGTAAATGGCAATGTTGTTTATGTTGCGGTGGAGTGAATAGTTAAAGAAAAAAAAGTGCACACCATACCATATTATAAGCTTTTATAGCAATTATACAGTAAAGCTATGGCTATGTTAACAGAGTAACTAAGCAAAGTAAATGCAGTCATGGCAAACACTACTTGGAGCCCACTTATGGACACCAGAGGTCAATCACAGGTTTGCACGTATGTAGGCAGTCATGGCAGATGATGGGCATGGTTCATGTAGCTACAACAGAGGAGCATGACACAAGTATGCTCTGTTTAAAGATAGCTGGGACTACAAGGTCGTAAGAAAGTGGATTTAAGCATATGAGTATTTCAATGTTGTAAATGTATATGTGTTCACATTTATCTATACGGAGACACTGTTTTTGCACAGGCATGAGTGTACATTGCTGGTAATGTTTATTGTATGTGTAGACAGTGTAGTTCCACATTATAGCATGTATAGCGATGTATAGCATGAGAGGAACATACAAAATCAGGAGTGGAAATGTGCCTACAGGCCAAGGGCCTGGCAACCAATGCGCTATGCAAAAACCGCTTCACAAAACGCCACTTATTGGTGGCAAAGTCGCGCTCTAATGTGGCCAGCCACAGTTCAATTCATTTCCCAGAGAAATGCAAGGTCTGTGCAGTGCGCTCTTTAATCCAGCAGACCTTTTCAGATCACAGCACCTCTCTCACGATGGCTCTCGCGGGACTGCTAAGTAAGTCTGCCATGATGAAAGCAAAGTGCACCCCTGCAGATGACTTCCTTATTGCATTGTTTGCCTTTCTTGGGAAGAGAACCGAAAACCGCAGCAGGGTACAAACAAGCATGCATGCTTTTTTGTTTACTTTTCTTTTATACTGACGGCACCCACGCTTAGACCTTGAACATCTTAAGCTAAAGAGCGGGTGCCGCGATTGCTGTAAAAGTAAAGATGTTTTTAGTTCTTTACCATTAAAGCCATTGCAGCACCCGCGCTTTAACTTAAGATGTTCAAAGTCTAAGCACGGGTGCCGTCATTATAAAAGAAAAATAAATAAATAAAGTTAAAGAAAGGTTGGCGCCAGTAAAGACAAACCCAGTTGAGGTCAAGACGACGGGGATGATTGTTTCCAGATGATCTCCAATTACAAAGGCACCCTACAGCGTGCTAACCAGATAGCAAAAAAAGTGCAAGCAAAGTGAAAGAAGACTGTAGTTAGGCGGGAATACACGTAAGTAAGAAAATCACCAACAGCCAACCAAAAAGAAGATTACAACAACACTACCACAACTAAGCCAATAGCAAACAGGCAAACAAATAAGATGAAATTTCTCCCAACATACAAATTACTTTATGTCTCGCTGAGGCAGCGCATGCGCTGGCAAGGCCAGACCTAAAAAAGGGAGACTTGTGAACTGCAGCCCGATTTTGCAAGTAAACTCCTTTTAATGTCACAATTTTATGGATATGTTTAAGTTGCATTTCTTTATTTGATTATACTGGTGATATGTGTGAAATATACAGTGTCTAGTAGTGCGGGAACTCTTTATTAATGGACCTTAGGAATGAATAGCATTGGTGCTTGTGAGAGGAATACATGGAGTTTTAATAGTAATAATAGTTCTTGGATACCATGAACAATACATATTTCGATCCACTGAAAACCACGATTGACAGTAGCATGTGATTGACATTACTGCATGGAAAGCAGACCTGAAAGAGGTTGTCAGAGGATGGCGGATTACCGGCATTGCCAGTGTAGGCTACAAGAACAGCAATGAAGGCCAACTCAGTTGCAAAACCACACTCTATTGTGTCAATGGCATTACTTTAATCTCCAATACTGACGGGCCTCAATGCAGCGAATTATCAACAGCATAGTAACGGAGAAGTGTGGCTCTCCGATTAGAGCGGCAGACCCTGAGGCAGAGGTCTGGCCCGGGACCAGGGTTCAATTCCTGACGCGGCAGGGTCGTGGACCAGGGTCAAAACGGACTCGATCATTCTCGCCTCGGTGCCAACTCTAACCAGGGAACACACTCGACAACTCTGGGCATTAAGCTTGCCTCATCTCTACAACGGCCCCCCACAGACGCCGGGGATGCCTGGTTTCACCTTGGAGATACCCAGAAAGGGACCATCTCACAGGGAAAACCAGGACGGGTTCCCCAGCGGTCTTCAGCGCCAGGGTACTCCATGGAGTCGCAGTGCGCTTTACAAGTACACCCACATTTACATTTACATTTACCTGCCCTCCTACCTGCCCTCCTAATTTCCCACTTAAAAAAGATATCCAATTTTTTAGAGAGGTCGTCAAAAGCCAATGACTCATCTTTAGTCAACACGCCAAAAAGACAGCCTGTTCACCCACCTTCACTCAGGCACTGCACTAAGGAGCCGATGGGCATGACTGAATAGTTGCAAATTGTGGTGCCAATCTCACTGAATTAGTATTTCAAACATATCTGAAGATCTCTGCTGCCTGCAATTGTGCCACGCCAATCACTGCACAGCTTGATAGGCGTCATGAGGGTGAGCATCTGAGAGCTCTACAGTAACTACATTTGGGCTGAAGAGACACCCTTCACTTGAGCCACAGCAAATATGTACTGCTCATACGGTGTTACAAATATATGGAGGGATATTGTGGAAAAATAATCTGCTTAGTGAAATACGTTATCTTTGAAATAAAAGCAGACAAATTCAAATCTAATAATGAATTAAAACTGTGAGATGGTTGAAGCAAAAAAAGGTAAAGGACTGAACAAGATTGCAAAGTAGCGGCTTGAAGCCTATGATGTTGTCTAACATAGGCCTTTATATTGGCCCGACAACATCCATGACGCACAAATATGGTACAACTTCAAGTGCATAGAGTAGAGCTATTACCCTCCTAGCTCATGTGAGCAAACTAGAGGTCTGAATAACTCTTTCTGCCTCTTTTTTGGGTCTTGCCTACTCAGCGCATGTGCTGTCTTCGGGATTTGTAGTATTCAGTAAATGGGCTTTAAACATGCCCAGCGCTTTCCATTGGTTCTTTTTCGTCTGCCTTTACAAATTATGTTGTTTTTATTGGTCAAAAGCATACATTTGTCCCTACTTTGGACTGTTTTGTTCCGCACTGGAGACTGCCCCTGCTACATGGATCATTTCACTATGGGCCATATGTTTTGCTTCAGTGCTCTCTCTTCGCCGATGCTCCCAGTTCACGTAACCTCCTGTGCAGTTCACACAAAAACCTCCTACGCCTCGCAGCTTGATTTTATTCTGAACAGCTGCTCTTCGCTTCCACTCTTCAAGTTGCAGCTGCCTGCTCCTCCCTCCTGCTCGTCGGGCTCTTTTCTCCAATGCAGCCTGCGTGGCATCACTGACGCCCCCCCTTCCCCTCCCCCTCCCTTGTTTAGAAGTGAGGAAGATAGCCTGAGCATTTTGAAATCATTCCTTGCCGATAGGGTCCAGGTGGTGGCCCTGGGAGATTTTGAGTCCAGATCTTTCAAACTCCCAGGGGGGGGGGGGTCCACAGGGTTCCTCCCTTAGCCCCACCTTATTTAATATTTATGTCTCATTCCTCGGCCCAGTGATCCGGTCATTTGGATTTGAATTAACATCCTATGCAGATGATACTCAGATCGTGGTATTTCTGCTCCCGGAGAGAGAAGAAGGCGTAGCTGCTAGGTTCCAGGACTGCATGAATGCGGTCAGCACTTGGATGGCAGGTAACTGCCTAAAACTGAACTCCTCTAAAACTGAGGTTCTACTCTTTGGTGCTGATGTTAGTTTCTGGAGCCCTAAATGGTGGCCCGACGATATGGGAGCTCCACCCATTCCGGCAACGAAGGTAAAGAACTTGGGAGTTCTTATTGACAGTCAACTATCCTTGAAACCGCAAGTCAATGCATTAACCTCCTCTATTTATTGGATCATGAAAACTATTAGGAAGGTCCTCCCCTTCCTACCGGACAGTAGCAGGAAAACGGTGGTGACCACACTTGTGCTCTCCTGCCTCGATTACTGCAACAGTCTCTTGCTGGAAGCCCAGCAGGGGCTGCTCAATAAACTGCAGGTGCTGCAAAATGCGGCCGTACGTCCGATTACTGGTCTGCCCAAGTTTGCGCCAGTGGCCCAGGAACTGAGGAAACTGCAGTGGCTTCTGGTGCGCAAACGGATAATGTTTAAATCATTGTGTATTGTGTATAAGGCAGTTCATGGACTGGGTCCATCTTTTCTCCAACAGCACTTCCAACTGTACACGCCAGGCAGACAGTTGAGGTCGGCCAACAAAGGGCTAGTTAAGACAACTCGGATTAGGAGAGCACGATGGGGAGGCAGAAGCCCCATCTCTGGAGTTTCCACCGCCTGGAATGCCCTGCCCTTGGCCTTGAAGCAAAGTACGAACCTGATGGCCTTCAGGAAAAATATTAAAACCTGGCTTTTTGGCTTTTAGAAACGGACTGTCACCTTGGGGAGATATAATTTCAGCGCCAGGACACCGCTCGGTAACAGCGCGCTTTATAAATGGTATAAATAAATATTTAACACAGGCTCTTTTTGCCTCATTTATGCTCATCAGAGGTGATGAGTACATTGCATGTAACCCTCAAACCAAATTTCTGCAAGAGCTTCCTCCTTTAATTTCCTCTCCTTGGCTCCCAACCATAAATAGTGGACACAAATGGTATTTACAGAATGGTACCCCAGAAAATGAGTGACTAGGCGTTTGTTCATTATGCGTATTCTGGCCCAGAAACCTTTTCTCCCCACAGAGTCACTATGAATTCAGCATCGAACAGCTTGTGTTCATAACTTTAACACTTCTAGTGACTGACACACAGAAATGTAATCATATAAAATATTGTGTCATTTATTATAAATGGCTATGTCAGGTCAATTTCCCATTTATCTGCTGTTTGTGAGTCCAGGGACACCCTAGGCTATGCCATCATTTTATTTATAAGCAGAAATATTACCTACTTCAAAACAGCAAAAGTCTTTGAGCAATTGTACTGGATTTAAAATGCAAGTGAAAAAAACTTTACAGCAGCTACATTTATTTTTACAGCTTTGCTGTAGATTGTACTGGGAGGAATGCGGCACAGAGCACATGAAGTCACCACAACCGAGTTGTCACTGGCTGCTGACATCTGCAGTGATCCAAAAGGCATGGCTCACAAACCTAGGAGGTAGAAGCAGCCTTCTGTAGTTCTTTTAAACTTTTTAAACCGGGGGATAGCAACATCTTGTCCACACCAGGAGTGTGGCATGAAGCTCTATGTAACATTATTATTTTGAGGGAAAGAGCAGGAATATAAAGTGCGATTTTCTATTTAAATCCCCACCTCTCCCCAAAAAGAGAATCGATGTTGTGAAAAACGAAACTGTTGAACGTCACAAAGGGCCATATGTAGGAGGTCAAATACCGGTCGGTAACGGCCGATGTCGGCCGTTACCGACCAGTATTTGGAGAATCAGATGTAGGGGGCCAAAATATTTCCGAATCTGTAAATTTACCGAATCGGTAAATTTATCGATTCTGTAAATTACCGATTCGGTAAAATTACAGATTCGGTAATATTGGATGTAGGTGGCACTGAAAACAGTGCCACAGGCCCTAAATAATTCGTTATTTACCATCAAATTCTATTTGATGGTAAATAACGAATTCCTGTGTACATGCACATCTGTGTATGTACACCTGTGCTATGTGGCACACATACTTGCCCTAAGGGCATGTATGTGTGTCACATGGCACACAAGCCTGAATCCGGGGTGCAACAGGGTGTCAGAGTGACACCCTGTCCCCCTTGTAAAATCGGTAATTACCGATTCGGTAATTACCGAATGTTACCGATTCGGTAAGTATTTTGGTAAAAATACCTACATAGCATTTACCGATTTGTAAATACCAAATCGGTAAAATTCGGTATTTACGAATAGGTAAATGCCATTTACCTACATATGGCCCTGAATGTTTACAACATTTTAGAAGTAGATCGCACTCTGTTAGTTGTGGCCTGGTTTTGGTAAATGTTTGTTCAGTGGCTTTTGAGGAGAAACGATATAATTATTGCTTAGATGCACTGAAGATGGTAGAGGCACTTCAGCCTTGTAATTACTTCATGAGCATAAAATCGAAGGGCTGACACCATTGCAATAGAGCCAGGCCCTCATTTGTTTTTAAAAGGTTATTTTATGCAGCACCACAGTCCTGCGTATAAAAAATCTTTTTAACTGAACCAAAAATTGGCAGCAATTGTGAACGGACTATGTCTATTTGGCCCCTCCATGTTGTAGTCTAAAAATGTTTCCAACTTCGGAGCCTACTCTGTGCCCAAGGAATGCAATTTTGCCAAATGGTATGTATTAAGGCAAAATAAGGAATCGCAAAATTTGCAATTCCTTATTTTGAGATTGCATTTTAAGAATTGCAAATTTTGCAATTCCTTAAATGCTATGTAAGAAGCAACAAAAAAGTGCAATTTGGACTTAAGGAATCGCAAATTACCACCATCTTCAAGTTGGTGGTAATTTGCGATTTCTATGAAAAATTCACTTCTTTGCATTTTTCAAAGTGCAATGTGAAGCACGTACATGCCCTGAGGGCATGTATGTGCGCCACATATGCACCCATGTTTATTTCAGGGGTGCAACAGGGTCTCCTTTTGACACCCCTGCACCCTTGAAATTCCATTCTCAATTTGCGATTCGCTAATTGCTAATCGGAAATTGAGAATGTCTTCCCAGTCATTCCTATGGGCCTCTAGGCCCATAGGAATGAATGGGGAGGTATTCCTTAATTGCGAATCCCAATTTGCGATTCTCAATTAAGGAATATGTAGGATTCGCAACATTTATTGCAAATCCTAAATACAAAGCATTTTGCAATGCTCAAATAGCGATTCGCAAAAAATCACTATTTGAGAATCGCAAAATGACTTCTTGATACATATGGCCCTTAATCTCCCTGTGCCTAGGAAAATGAATGTGCCCGTCTGTAACACAACTAGTGCTCATGTAAAGCGCTCTGATACCTTCGGGTCGAGTTCGCACTAAATAAAACTAAAAAAACATGCTAAGATTAATGACCTCAGACCTTGAAAAGCATGCCAAGAGCATGGGGAGGGGATGTAGTTTAGCATCACAGATCCCAGAGTTATTTTATGGACTACTACTGCTGCCTCGGATGTTTGCAAACTAAACAGGCATGGATGAGCTGTTTAGTTACCTATTATATGTACGCTCAATTGAATCGCTGTCTCTCTCCTGGTAGTACATTTTAAGAGAGGGCTTAGATTCGTGTGCAGCCGTGTCGGGAGGTGTCCCTAATCATCTGTGACTAAACTCTGCTACATTTCCCATAATTGACCCTCCATAGCTGGGTAATCAGGCTTCAAAATCAAATCCCCTAGCTCCCTCTTTCGTCTGTTCTGTTCTAGTCTCTTCCTCAACAACACACACCCGCCCTCGGTTTCCCACTCCCTCTCATATTCATTCTCTCCTACCCCATTCTCCTCTAACCATCTCTTTCTCCCTACAACTCAAGCACACTTCTATCTCTTTATGCCTCTCTGCCTTTTACACACATAGCCCGTTCCAGTATCACACTCTCTCCTGTCATGCATTATCTCCGACCCTTTACAGCCTTTACTCCTTTCCTATTTTTTAAATTCCTTTTTCATTGGTGTCATTTATCTTCCACCTCCTCCCCTCCCTCGTATTCTATTTCCCATTATCTGCTACTCCAGCTCAGTGAGGTCATACGAATGGCAAAAGCGCTATGCAAATATGATCACTCGACTGCAAACAAAAAAGTGAAAAACAATGTCATTTACAACGCCAATAGCTCTAACTTTCACAAATGCAAGACCAATTGCATTGCAAATGCTTGTTTTACGGTGTTACTAACTCTCACTACTGTTTCAGCATATTACGTGCCCAACAACATTTAACATACAGCATCAGGCAACATATCGTGTAACCCAATCTAAGTGTAATTATCATAACCCGCAGGAGCACCGTGGGGAGGATCACATTTCTCTTTTTCTGGCTCATGCTCACTGGGACTGTGAGAGATTGTATCTGCCCCTAATTGGATGCTTCCCCCTTCACTCCCAGGGACCCTCGACATGGAGCACATTTACAGTGGAACAAACACATAACTTCTGCCCATTAAGAAGCAATGCAACTTGTGCTAAACAGTGTATTATCAGTCCAAAACAAACTTGCAAGCTACTGTTTATTCAGGGTAGAAAGCTAAGTTTGTAGACAAAACATGTCTCCCACTCACACACTGAATGCCACTAAGTGGGACAAAGTAGCAGTTCTAAACTTCCCTAAAATAAAAAATAAAAGGTAGCCCCCTATTTACATCCTGGAAGCAAGAAAGAGAGTACAAAGATGGCAACAGTGATGCCCAAAGAGTAAGCTATTAATTGAGTAGTGCATTGAGGCATTGATGGTACAGAGCCCTAGATGGCTATTAAAGCCGTTTGGGAAAACATTTGGTGATTGATTACATTAATTCAGATATTGCAATTCATAAGTATGGGGTTCCTTGAGAATAGACACTGCTCTTTGTTACCTTGGAACCAGTGTTGGTGCACATGAGGGTGCTACAACATCCAGCCCAGCAATGAACAGGCTTTGCCTATGGGCTCTCTACGCTACCACTGCATTATTATACATTCCGTCTAGTTCTCATTTCATATAGAATAGCCTACGGTGAGAGTATCTTCATCGAGATTTGTTTAGTGATGATGAATCAGTAAGAATTCAATACACATTATCCAGTACGCCAGGCATTCATCAATCATCGATGGCGTTATCACGGAGGAGGACGCGTATTAGATTATTGTCTTGTTACCACAGCAACACACGTCAAATGCAGAGACGTTAGATATGTTTTCTGTATTTCCAGTGGATTCCCACGCTCATGGGAACCAAACCGCGAACAGCAGCCACTCAGGCATTTGAAGTAGCCATCTTTTGAAAAGGAGAACATCATGCGCAAGGCCTCAGGAGATGGATGTGGAGCTAAAAAGGCATTTGTTCCTAGTTTAGTGCTCATCTGGGCAACGATGGACAACAGAACAGTCTGCAGATGTTTGTGCGGGCCTATAGAGGGATGGATTTTAGCATGGGCGAGATGTCTAGGGTGACTAGATTTTAAGAAGTCACAAGCATTTACAATGCAATGGTCTCGGCATTATTAAAGGTAGAGCTATTGGCATTGCTTATGACTTTTTTTATCATAAATAAATAGCATTGTCATTTACAATGCCAATAGCTTAATCGCTCGCATATGCATGACCTATTGCATTTATACACACAGAGCCACCCACACAAAAAGCTATCTACACAGGAGGAAAAAGTGAGATGGGCAGAAAGAAAGACAAGAATAGAAGGGGAAAGGAAGAGTGAAAGAAGGAAGGAAACTTCGAAAACAAAGCAGGAAGAAATGGTGAAGGGTGGAAGGATGGATGGACTTTAGAATGAACCAATTGGAGTAATGGATGGAGCAATGAGTAGCAGAGTGAATTGAGGATTGGTGGAAAGGATAGGTGATGGGCTAGTGACTGGATCAATGGCTAAAAAGATAAATGGATGCATGCATATACCGACGAGTGGATGGACAATGAAGGAAGCATGCAAATGTGGATGAATAAAGGGTGAAAGTGAGAACCGATGTGTGGATGGATAAGTGAAAGGAAGGACGACGAAAGGGTATAGGAAACTGTTCTAGGGAGTATGGGCAGTGTCCCTTGGTGCTATTTAAGATATGGTTCAAGGTGGGAGCTATTTTACTGTTATTACTACTCAGTTGTTTCAAAGTCTAGGAAATGCTGCAATTCATTCCGCAATTGGGATAGATAATCACATATGTCAAATGCTCGAAATCCACATCCTCCCCCCGCCCTCCTCTCTCTAAAAGCCTCACTGCGTGTTTGCTCATTCATTTTACCTTACTGACTCGGGCCTCCAAATCCGTGATCCCAGTGGGGAAAGAGAAGCCGAGTTTCTGTCTGAAAGGACACCATGCAGGGTCTTAAAATAAGTCATGATCTAGTCAAGGATGCATACAGAATACATAATATACACACACACACACAAAATCCGCCCATCTCTCTCCCCCCACCCCCATCTCTTGCATGTCACCTATCTGCAAAGAAGGACACATACTGTGGGTGCAAAAGCTTCCTTTACTCTGGCCCGGGCGCTGGCCACTCTGGCATCGTCTCATTAGGACAAAGGTTAGAGAGTGGCATTACACAGTACAAGTTTTGTAAATTATCAAGCAGAAGCCGCTCAGTTAACCCGCATCCAAATTTCTCAATGAAAACTAATTTTAATCCAGATGATTTGCACTGAACCATATGTCAGCACTTCAAACCTGGTAATGTGGATGGGCTGATGAGACAGCAGGCTGTGATGTCACAGAGCTGTGTGGCAATCACAAAGACAGCACATTCTGAAACAGGGAAGATAAAATGCCTATAAAGTACAGAACAGAAATAGCAACTTGCTCGGCACATTAGCGATTTACAGGCATTACCAGCCAGCTAGGATACACGCGCTGCAAGTGGTTTGGAAACCAGCACGAGGCACACTAAGTGCTAGCCACATGCGTACACCTGGCCGGTTCACACAGCATCTGCTAGGACATACCTCGGTGGTAGAGTGAGTGCCAGGCATCAACAGGTGCCTGGAGTTTGCTGAACACACCTGGAGGTAACGACTCCAGTCTCTTACACAGATATTACTAGCAGCCTGCGCATACTTGTGAGGTGCAGGAACATTAACCTCATGTACCTCACGGATGCACACATGTGCTGCTGGCCTCCATGCACCTAAAAGGACATGCCATCTGTCTCTGACTTGTGAGACATAAACTGTACTAAACCAAACACATGCAAACAAATGGGTGGAAAAAGCAGAGTCAGCCGCCTGCACATCGGAGTGCTACAGACAGTACCTGCTTTCAGCAGGCACCTGGAGGTAAGGTTACTGCAGGTAGTGAAGACAATACTAAAGACAAGCCCATATCTTGCAATCTAGGATGGTGGCAGAATCCTCACAACTGAAAGAGCCAAGTACATGATGTCACGCGTTCAAACCTCGGAAATGCAGGCATTGCCTAAAGTGATATCGGCAATACAATGCACCAGCATATACCGGGGAGTGGGAGGAACAGATGCACAGTATTGTAAAGTGCAAGATTATGCCAAGGAATCCAGGAAACAACAGGTAGTTGAAAGCATACTTAATTTTGTTCCTTCGAGATTCAGATACATTCCCATGAATACCCGTAACCGTAAATTTCCCTCTTAAGTATCCAACACGGTCCCTTCAAACCCATACAATCACACGCGACCTCCAACCAATCAGTATACACACTCGCGACACATTCAAACATATACACACCTTCACAACATGCATCCATACACATGCGCAACCATTTAAACACAAACACACATTCATCCGCTCACTCACGCGCCTAAACACACACGCTCTCGTTGTTCACACCAGAGATGCACAGTCCCAGGCACCCGCACACTCACTTTGGAACGAACAGTATGAGGCATCCGCACACAATTAGGGGGCACACAGTAACCACCTGCACACGCCTGGAAGGTACACCAAAAGTCACCTGCGCATACACTGCTTCGTAACTCGCTACAGAAGCAAAAATGCCCAAGACCCACCTCCGCTTCAATTTACACTGGTTTCTTTAGCTCTAATATGCCACTTTACGGTCGCTCCAAAGTGCTTTCCCCCTGTGAGCCCCCGTACCTTCAGCCTCTCGCCTGTCCCCTCACTAGACACCCTGATGCTAATTCAATGATTGCAATGAGTTATGAGCCTGACGTGGCTCGCGCTGCCAGCGGCCTGCGCTCTTGAGGATTTACTTATGCTAGAACTCGCCGCCGGCACGACAGGTGGGGGGGGTGTTCGCGGATCGGTGGGATCCAGGGCTCATACGGTATCCGAGGTCTTCTAGGGTCAATGGGTATGGGAGGGTAGAGGGAGGAGGGAGACTGGATGGAGGCGAGCTGGGGGTGAGAGTGCAGGGAGGTGGGAGGTTACAGGGCAGAGGAGCGCGCAGGACGAGAAGCGCAGAGAGGGAGCCTGCCGGAGCAGGGAGCTACGGACTGGGAGGAAGGGTGAGAGCGAAAGGGAGTAGGGAAGTGGGAGTCTGCAGGGGCTGAGAGGGAGGCTGCAAGGTGACTGAAGAGGCGACCTCACAGGGGACGGGTTGGTGCAGGCTAGACGGCGAGAAAATGGCGGACTCGAGCTTCGGATATTTTTCGGATTTGGGGGCGTGGTTTTGCTGTCCTGAGTGACGGACTAAGTCACGAGCTAAAGAACAGCAAAAATGACGCCCCCAAATCCGAAAAAGACGGAGCCTATTCGGAGGGATGGCTCTCTCCTCCAATGGCTGGCCTCCGTTTAGGAAGCCAGCCAATGGAGGGAGAGCCAAAAAGAGGGAGGGATAAAGCAGCCCTCTTACTGACATTAATTCTCGGACTTCCGGTCTGCCTTTGGCAGACCGGATATTACCGAGACCTAAAAACCAGGACAGATTAGACATAAAAGTAGGACCAAAGAGGTAGAGGGGCGTGTGTGGGTGTGTGTGTGTGTGTGCACGAGTGTTCGCGAAATAGCGCTACGCGAAGTGCACTTCGCGAGCTACGCCGGTACCACCGCAAAACTTCAGAAAAAACTCCAACGCATCCAGAACGCATCAGCCAGACTCATTCTTGACATTCCGCATAAAGATCACATTTCTGGTCACCTGAAAAACCTCCACTGGCTCCCCATCAATAAGAGAATAACATTCCACCTTCTAACCCACGCACACAAAGCACTTTACGAACTCAGACCCGAATGCCTCAACACACAACTTTCCTTCTACACCCCCTCCCGCCAGCTACGCTCCTCCCACCAAGCCCTTGCTGTTCCTCGCATCAACAAAACCACCATGGGAGGAAGATCCTTCTCCTACCTGGAGGCTAAAACCTGGAACTCACTTCCCACTCACCTTCGCCTCACTCAGAACCACCTAGCATTCAGAAAGCAACTTAAAACCTGGATATTTGACAAGTAACTACCCACCCTTCTCCAAGCGCCTTGAGACCCTCTGGGTATGTAGCGCGCTATATAAATCAATGAATTGAATTGAATTGAATTGAATATCACTACGCAAACTGCATAGTAGCATGTTCACACTGTGCAAGATGTCGTTTTCAATGATTGCACAGTGCGGACAAGCATCCGGCACTGTGCAATAATTGAAAACAGCATCTTGCACAGTGCAAGCTGTTCTTTTCTGCCGCTCGAGTAGATTTTTACTCGAGCAGCAGCTTTCTCAACGCGGACTGTTAATTTTTCATCGCCAGCAGTTGCGAGCATGCGCGACCACTCGCAATGAGAAACCTGACCTCCCCGCGTTGAGAATCTCGCCGGGAAGTTTATTTTCCATGCTTGCGATCGGCAACTTGATGTTGCTGATTGTGAACAAGGAAAAAGTCTCGCGAGGATGTTATTTTGCTTGCTCGCGGTCACCAACTTGACGTTGAGGACCGGGAGCAAGCAAAAAATGACTGCTATGCTACCCTACGCATGTTTGCACTGTGCTATGTGCAGTTCGCATAAAGCGACGTTGCGCAAACTATGCGAGCGTAGCGCTTTGCCCAGGATTAATAAATATATATATATATCTCCAACCAAAGATTCTCCCATATGAAGAACGACACGCCAGGAGTTGCTGTGCTTCAAGTATTTAATCGGCAGCAAAAAACAAACAACGCGTTTCACCTCACGGCTTGTTCACGTGAACAAGCCGTGAGGTGAAATGCGTTGTTTGTTTTTTGCTGCCGATTAAATACTAGAAGCACAGCAACTCCTAGCGTGTCGTTGTACGTTTCTTCATATGGGAAAATCTTTGGTTGGAAATATTGGGTTTCCGGGACCCTAACAACGACCCACTCGTGAGCGGGCACTGGCTGATCACCGGAACTCTGTGTTTTGATATATATATATATATATATATACATACTCCAACTTGCCTCCAAAGTGCCTCGTGCACAGACAGGTACGCAGACAGCAAAAAGTATGCCAGAGTCGGACTTCAATTCGTGATGCTTTTATTTAGTGCAAAATACGGTGCATGTCGTTATATATATATATATATATTACCTACTGGCGATAGCCAGTAGGTATATATAGTTAGGATTTTTTTCCTATGGGACTTTTGAAAATTCTATGTCTAATAACTTTGGCGTTTGTGGACGGAATTGGCTGAAATTTTCAGGAAAATGGCACATTTTGTTTCTGAGCAGCCCCTGAAAATTTGGGGGGGGTTGTCAAGGGGGGGCCGAGAAAAAAGGGGGGTCCCAAAACGAGTTTTTCCCATTCATTTATCCATAGGGCGGTTGGCCTCACTTTTAGCTCGAACGGCTGAATGGATTTGCACGAAACTTGGCAAAATTGTAGGGACTGTTAGCCCGATGTGCCTTTGCTAGGTCTCAATATATGTGCTCCAGTGGATTTTGAGAAATTAACGTTCAAAAAAAGATATATATCTGTAACAGCGCTCCGGGCAGCGCTCCGGTTCGCGTACTTTTCGCGTAACGGAACTTTGCGATGCGAAGCTGATTGGCTCTCCGGTGTCTGTCAACATTCTGAACAGTCCGTAGGTAGGATCGAGAGACAAGAGGAGGCCAAAACAAATGGGGAAATGAAGGAAAGGGGGCAAGGTAGACCCCTTCTGACCGCCTAGGATTGATGAGGGGGATATTATAGAGCCACGCGGGGCCCAAAAAAAAAATCCGATTTTTTCGCCGTAGAGACGCGTCTTGGTACGCGAACCGGGCAGCTAACCGGGCAGCTAACCGGGAAGCTAACCGGCAGTGTAACGGGAGTCTGAGGAGAAGCTGATTGGCTGTTAACATTGTAAACAGTCTGGAGCGGCCGCCATCTTGTCTCTCTGTGGGATCGAGAGACAAGAGGTGGAAAAAAAAAAGGTGTAAATGAAGGAAAGGGGTAAGGTAGACCTCTCCTGAACCCCTAGGATTGATGAGGGGGCTATTAAAGTTCCCCGCGGGGCAAAAGAAAAAAAAAAATGTGATTTTTCGCGGTAAAGGTGCTCCCCGGTACGTTAACCGGGCAGCTAACCGGCAGCGTAACGGGAGTCCGACATATTGTGTTTTTTGAACGTTTGTGATATATGCACGTGTGGATTTTGTCTAATTAAGGTTAAAAAAATATATATATAAAAATATATATATATCTTTAAGCGTGCTCTGGCGCGCTTACGTTACGGGTTTTGTTTGCGCTGCAGAGACGATACGTCACGGTTATGCGATGCATCATGAGGCGTCTCACGGTCTACGTGATACGTCACGTAATAAAGAATATATTTTACAGCTATAGATATTAGCTTTTAAAAAACCAATGAAATTCACTGAAAAAACCATAGGTTATAGACCATATATAGTTAGGAATTTGCATTTACAAAACCTTGAAAATTCACTGAAAAAACCATAGGTTATAGACCATATATAGTTAGGGATTAGCATTTACAAAACCTTATTTTATTCGCACAAAACCATTGAAATTCCATATATAGTTAGTTGCACTAACTATATATCGCGGACCCGCAATCCACTGCTAATGATGTCACATATTACATCATTCATGACATGGTCAGTGACATCACTGATGACATCACTGATGACATCTCAAATGACATCACCGATGACATCACTGACATCTCATTTGACATTACTGATCACATCACTGATTATATCATTTATGTGATAATACAATGAACATCTTCAGACTCTAATATAACCTTAGATACACTCAGTGTAAACAGACACTCACAGACTGTCACACATCCATGGAGTTACTCACACACCTAGTCAGTCATGCAAAGAATCAATCACACCTCCATTTCCTCAACTATACAGTTATACACACCTTACTTATTCAAACATATACTAACACATATTTACTCTCTTATACAATCCCTGATACAAGTTCACAATGATCCATACAGCCACTCTCACATTCACTGGCTCTTATGTTCAGTTATTTATATATGTCAACTCTCACATGGACTGTGTTTTACATATGTACTTACTTTGACATGTAGCACTGAGATAGCCATTCACTCACCAATACACTCATGCACACAGTCAACTGTCCATACAGCTGTTTCTTCATGCACTTTTGAACCCATACACCTAGGGAATCAACTGCTCACACATCTATGCACAGAGTCATACACCTCCCAGCCACCCACACACATACTCAGTCTCCCATACAAATACTTGGGCAACCATTCAATAACCCATATAGTTACTGATATAGCTACTGATTTAAACATGCAGCAGTTTACAGAACAACATATATAATGATTGCCAAATTAAGACACTTTAGTCACTAACCCATGCACTCAGTGAGACACATTTAATCATTCTCTCATACAGTCAGTCATGCACCTACTAAATCCTTCATCCAGACACTTATACATCCACTCATTCTTCAATATGTAAGACATATTTTAACTTTACAGAAACATACAGTCACTGGGTGTTGTCATCAGTGATGTCATCAGTGATGTCATTTGAGATGTCATCAGTGATGTCATCAGTGATGTCACTGACCATGTCATGAATGATGTAATATGTGACATCATTAGCAGTGGATTGCGGGTCCGCGATATATAGTAGGTGCAACTAACTATATATGGAATTTCAATGGTTTTGTGCGAATAAAATAAGGTTTTGTAAATGCTAATCCCTAACTATAATTGGTCTATAACCTATGGTTTTTTCAGTGAATTTTCAAGGTTTTGTAAATGCAAATTCCTAACTATATATGGTCTATAACCTATGGTTTTTTTAGTGAATATATATATATATATATATATATATATATATATATATATGTGTGTGTGTATATCTCAGCTAATGAGATATACACATATATATATATATATATATATATATATATATATATATATATATATATATATAATTGTGTATATCTCATTAGCTGAGGCAGGGCCATCCACCCTGAAACCTCCTTCTCACTCTGTCTTACATCTGCTGCGAGCACGCAGCCACCTCCTACTGTGCTGCCTCAAAGAAACAGATAATACATTAAATCCCTTTAGAGGCGTTGTCTCTTGAAAGGAGAGCATAGTTCAATTTCTGCTTTGCAGAATAACTTTATCTTTGTCCCAAAAACCGCAACATTTATTGAAAATTAAGAAAAGTGCAGGGACTCCAGGACACTCATCTGAAAACCAGGACATATAGACAGATCCGGGACATCTGGTCTCCCTGGAGATGGTCCAACGGCCAGGGCTCCAACCTTCAGAAGGGCACATAGAGCTGTCTGTGTGCAGATCAAGCAGCAGTCACCCTATGACCTGCCTTCAAACCGTATTACAATTTATCTTTTTTTTCATATTCAGGCTGTGAGTGCCCCTGTTTGTTATCCTCTCACCTCTGCCCCCTTGGTGCCTCAGCTACAATTTAGGTATGTTTAGTGATGATGAATCAGGTGAGGCTAGGGGAAAGAGTTAGGATGTTTGTGTAATCATCCAGGGCCTGAGTAAGGAATAGAAAAGGCCTCCTTCTTGTCACTTTTTTCATAGCAGCAGTGAGGAAGATGAGGCCAGACAGGCCAGAAGCATCCAGGCAGTGAAGGTCTCAGTATGGAGCAGCTGAACCCTATTTGCTAGCTATTGTTTCCTAAACATGGCCATCTTCTGTCTTTCTAGTCAAATAATGTTTGCATGGACAAAATTAGTGTTTGATGTTTAGTGTTTTTTATTAAGTTTTACAGTTTATGTTTGTATTTTACTACTTATAGTTTTATTTGTGCTCAATATAAATACAGGATGGGATGAATACATGTGTGGAAGAGGTGTGGCGCAGCGGCCAGGGCAACTGACGCCGGAACACGGGGGCTCACGGTTTGATCCCTGGTGCCGGCGGCAGATCATCCCAGCACCATGTGACTCTGGGCAATAGCTTGTTTAATCTTCCCGAGGGCCCCCGGCGCCTTCACACCTTTGGGTAATTGCTCGCGCTTTACAAATACTGGACTTTTACATTTGAAACGTCAATGCAGTTTAATGGCTTGTAGTTTGTGTATCTTTTATAGCAATTTGTAGCCTATAACTAGGACCTAACACTGGCAAGGAAGGAGGGCCACATTTGAATCCCAGGGAGTGACCTTAGCTCTATATGTTATACCATGCCCTAAGGTAAATACAATTTGCGCCCTACCATGCACAGTTTTCTCATCAATAATTTTACTGCAAATGTTGTGGTGATATTGTCAATAATGTCACAAAAGATGTCAAAAATAATGTAATATGTGGGGTAGTTAGCAGTCCATGGCAAGGGTGCGAGATATAGTTACTTTAGGGCACAAGTTACTGTTACTTGAGAGAACTCTAAATATTACTCGTGAATTTCTATGGTTTTGTGTGTGTAAATCTGACCCTAACTAGAACATCCCTCTATAACATTTGGTATTTTACTGCCTTTCTAATGTTTTTTAAAATTCTATTTCCTAACTATAACATCCCTGTAACCTTTATTTTTTTACACTGAATTCCTATTTTTTTTTAATGCTATTTCCTAACTATAATGTCCCTGTAACCTGGGTGCATGAGTGGCTGTGCCAGAGTGTATGTGACTGGCTATGTGGGTCTGTGAGTGGTTGTATGAATGGCTGTGTGGGTTTGTGAGAGGCTGTGTAAATGGCTGTATAGTGTGTACGTGAGTTTGTGAGTAGTGTGTGTGAGCATGGATATGTGAGTGGGTCTGTGACTGGGTGTATTTTTTTTAATTGGGATCTGGATCCATGGATCTGCTGCAGATTCACACAAGGGGATGTGCTGAGCGCAGTGGTAGATCTGCCGATCCTTGTTCATCCCCAAAAAAGTATTGGGACAATTTCTTGCCCATGAGGGGTACTTCGCAGACCCTTCCATCAGACCTCTATCCTGACACCATATATCCTATTTGCACTGTATTACTCCTCGCCCTGAACAGTGTCAGAGAAAAATCGCAAATGCCATTTTGTCAATTCTGAGGTTGCAGCCAGCCTGAATCCGCATCTCCAGATATACATAAAAAAATTCTTTAATACCTTTAAAACTACTGAACAGATTTACACCAAATTACAAAACCCACACTTTCTGGACCACTTTGGGACTCCCCTTTTTCTTGGCCCCTGCTTGACGAATCACCCTGAAACTTTCCAGACAGTAGCTGAAGTGAGTGGCAAACTAGTTTGGAAATTATTGTAGATTTGTGGAATGGCACCAATGTTATTAGCAAAACAAAAAATGCTATTTCATATGGAAACTAGGTCCTCACTATAACTACCAACTGAAAACCGCCAGAATGTGTGTGTGTGTGTATATATATATATATGATCATGAACGTCATGCTGGCGGGGCGCTCTTCTTTTGAAATAAATATCTAATTGCTCACCTGCATAATTTGGGTCAACTCCTCATTTCTGGTCATCGTGACGCTCCCAGGATAGGGGGCTCAGCGATTCAAACTGAGTTCTCAGCATACATATATATATATACACACACACACACACACACACATATATATATATATTTTGATAAAGAGTCTCTGACTCGAAACGCGTCATGCCCATGAATCTTTTTAATAAAGAATACCTTTAAAGTAATGCTGGTGTGGCCTGGATAACGTGACAGACGGAGCGCGTTTCCTTTCTTTGGATTTCATAGAAGTGTCTGACACACTTCAACCCGGGCCCCGATCCACGAGGGAGAGGCACTCTCATTGTCAGGACGTGAGATGGAAGCGAGGAGCTTTGTTAAGAGTGCCCCCCGGCTGCGAAAGGCACAGGAACGAAGGAATTGACGGAAGGGCCACTGTGTGAGGCCCGCCTCAAACCAAGTGATTGAACCAGAAGCAACCAGGATCTGCAGAGGAACTTTTCCAAAGCACGGCATACTCAAGGCAGTGGCCTTGAAAGACGAATGCTGCACAGTGGTAGTGGAACTATTTTTCTTCACATCGTGACTGAGGTACGGAAGTTTCCATTAAAAGGCATGATTTGCACTCAGTACACGATGAGGAAATGTGGTTTTACCGTCATCTACATCAAAACCCAGTAAAGAATTGCAGGACAGCCATGTAGCATTGTGGGAAATAGAGTCCCGTTTTGATCGAGCTGAAAGTCATCTACAAGCCTGTGCACAGAAAACCTGGAGTTTGCTGCCAATTGGAGGTTAATATAACCTAAATTAAAAACTGGTACTTAACTGTGCATAAAGGGAAAGAATACCATGAAAGAATAAAACGAAAAAGACATTGTGAATGAACTGTCCCTTTAACCTGGGAGCAATGGACTGTGTCCCTCTTTGATGTTTAATAGTCACGTTGTTTAAATTCAAACGAACCCACTGACTTTGCAGCAGTTTGGCATTTGATAAAGAGTCTCTGACTCGAAACGCGTCATGCCCATGAATCTTTTTAATAAAGAATACCTTTAAAGTAATGCTGGTGTGGCCTGGATAACGTGACAGACGGAGCGCGTTTCCTTTCTTTGGATATATATATATATATATATATATATATATATATATTCACACACAACACACATATATATGTATATATATATGTGTGTATATATATATATATATATATATATATATATATATATATATATATATGTGTGTGTATATACATTATATACATATATATATATATATATATATATATATATATATTCACTGAAAAAAACCATAGGTTATAGACCATATATAGTTAGGAATTAGCATTTACAAAACCTTATTTTACTCACACAAAACCATTGAAATTCGCATATATAGTTAGTTGCACTAACTATATATTGCGCACCCGCAATCCACTGCTGATCATGTCACATATTACATCATTCATGACATGGTCAGTGACATCACTGATGACATCACTGATGACATCTCAAATGACATCACTGATGACATCACTGATGACATCTCAAATGACATCACTGATTACATCACTGATGACATCATTCATGTGATAATACGATGAACCTCTTCAGACTCTAATATAACCTTAGATACAATCAGTGTAAACAGACAATTACAGACTGTCACTCATCCATGGAGTTACTCACACACCTAGTCAGTCATGCAAAGAATCAATCACACCTCCATTTCCTCAACTATACAGTTATACACACCTTACTTATTCAAACATATACTAACACATATTTACTCTCTTATACAATCCCTGATACAAGTTCACAATGATCCATACAGCCACTCACACATTCACTGGCTCTTATGCACAGTTATTTATATATGTCAACTCTCACATGTACTGTGTTTTACATATGTACTTACTTTGACATGTAGCACTGAGATATCCATTCACTCACCAATACACTCATGCACACAGTCAACCGCCCATACAGCTGTTTCCACATGCACTTTTGAACCCATACATCTAGTGAATCAACTGCTCACACATCTATGCACAGAGTCATACACCTCCCAGCCACCCACACACACACACTCAGTCTCCCATACAAATACTTGGGCAACCAATCAATAACCCATATAGTTACTCATATAGCTACTGATCAACATATGCAGCAGTTTACAGAATAACAGACATAATGATGCACAAATTAAGACAGTTTAGTCACGAACCCATGCACTCAGTGAGACACATTTAATGACTCACTCATACAGTCAGTCATGCACCTACTAAATCCATCATCCAGAAACTTATACATCCACTCATTCTTCAATATGTAAGACATATTTTAACTTTACAGAAACAGACAGTCACTGGATGTTGTCATCAGTGATGTCATCAGTGATGTCATTTGAGATGTCATCAGTGATGTCACTGACCATGTCATGAATGATGTAATATGTGACATGATCAGCAGTGGATTGCGGGTGCGCGATATTTAGTTAGTGCAACTAACTATATATGCGAATTTCAATGGTTTTGTGTGAGTAAAATAAGGTTTTGTAAATGCTAATTCCTAAATATATATGGTCTATAACCTATGGTTTTTTCAGTGAATTTTCAAGGTTTTGTAAATGCTAATTCCTAACTATATATGGTCTATAACCTATGGTTTTTTCAGTGAATTTCAATGTTTTTTTTAATAGCAAATATCAAAAGCTGTAAAATGTATTCTTCTTTTAAAGGAAAAATATATTTTATTTGTATTTAATATAATTTTTTTATGTATATAAATTTTTTGAGGGAACGAATTTATCAACTATCATGCTGAAGAATGTGGGGAAAAAAACCAAAGAGGAGGACTAAGAGGAAAGAACAATCAGTTCAAAAATACAATTGCTTTAAAGCATGAAGTGCTTTTCCACACATTTACATTTAAATAACCCATATTAGAACATACAAAATATTTACAGAGGAGACGGTGTACATTGAATTTTAGACTCTTCATTGGTACCTACATGTTGGTACTTACATCACCCACACAACACAACAGCTCTATTCAGTGCTACCCTACCTCAAAGCACTCAAATATTATTTTACTATTTCCCTTGGTTTTCCCCTTGTTACGCTTTCCGGAACGCTACCCGCTGCGCGGACCGGGCGCTAACCGTGCAAATTTTTTTATTTTACATATATGGGCCTCCTCAGCCACCCTCAGAAAACCTAGGGGGTCAGGATATGTCTCCCGTGCCCCCTTATACCCATTCCCAACATTGTGTATCCTCCATCTTGTGACTAAATGCGTCCGAAACACAAGATGGCGGACTCCCGTTACGCTACCGGTGAGCTACCACCGCGAAAAATCGAAAAAAAAATTCTTTTATTTTTTTGCCCCGCGGGGCCCTTTAATAGCCCCCACATCAATCCTAGGGGGTCAGGAGGGGTCTACCTTGCCCCTTTCATTCATTTCCCCCTTCGTTTATTTCCACCTCTTGTCTCTCGATCCTACCGAGAGACAAGATGGCGGCCGCTCCGGACTGTTTAGAATGTTGAGTCACCGGAGAGCCAATCTGCTTCTCCTCGCGAAGTTCCGTTACGCGTCTGGTACGCGAACCGGGGCGCTAACCGGGATGCTGTCACAGATATATATATTTTTTGAAAGTAAATTTCTCAAAATCCACTGGAGCACATATCTTGAGACCTAGCAAAGGCACATCGGGCAAACAGTCTCTACAATTTTGCCAAGTTTCATAGAAATCCATTCAGCCGTTCGAGCTAAAAGTGAGTCCAACCGCCCTATGGAAAACTCAATGTTAAAAACACGTTTTGGGACCCCCCTTTTTTCTCCACCCCCGCTTGACGAACCCCCCCCAAACTTTCAGGGGACGCTCAGAAACAAAATGTGCCATTTTCCTGAAAATTTTAGCCAATTCCGTCCATCAATGCCAAAGTTATTCAACATAGAATTTTCAGAAATCCCTAATCAAAAAAATCCTAACTATATATACCTACTGGCGACCGCCAGTAGGTAATATATATATATGATATGATATATATATATATATATATATATATATATTACCTTCTGGCGGTTTTCAGTTGATAATTATAGTTAGAACCTACTTTCCATAGGAATAACATGTTATGTTTTGCTAATAACTTTTTTGCCGTGTACAGTCGCATGCATTTCGGCTTACAAATTCTTTGTCACGACGTGTTTTGACAAAGGCTTTGTAAGCTGATACTCGTCTGACATTACAGGGGACGCTCAGAAACAAAATGTGCCATTTTCCTGAAAATTTTAGCCAATTCCGTCCATCAATGCCAAAGTTATTCAACATAGAATTTTCAGAAATCCCTAATCAAAAAAATCCTAACTATATATACCTACTGGCGACCGCCAGTAGGTAATATATATATATGATATGATATATATATATATATATATATATATATATTACCTTCTGGCGGTTTTCAGTTGATAATTATAGTTAGAACCTACTTTCCATAGGAATAACATGTTATGTTTTGCTAATAACTTTTTTGCCGTGTACAGTCGCATGCATTTCGGCTTACAAATTCTTTGTCACGACGTGTTTTGACAAAGGCTTTGTAAGCTGATACTCGTCTGACATTACACATGATTTATGTTCTGCCTAGCAGATTAAACCAAAGCAACTTTACTTGAAGTGCCGTTTTGTAATTTACAGTTTGCGGAAGTACTGATATTTTCAAACACCCTGGCACAGGTGTTCCACGAGCACCCTCGGCGTTCTGGCTGTGTGCAATCTGTAAGCAGTGAATGGAATATATATATACAATTTTGTTTTTGAAAACTTTATTGATTTTCATGGCGAGTAGCCAGTATGACATAAATATGTTGGTGTTTACTTCATAATGAATTACAAACCTAAATACGATTTGTAAGAAATTTAATGAAGTTCTTTTGAATGCTTGAATACACTTATAAATAGTGCATCGATTTCAAATACCAAACTATGTTTACTATGTTTATGACGATGACGCAAATGAACCCTGCACCTTTAAATACTTGTATTGCACTTTATTAAATCACCCGTGAGAAAGCAGTGAGGGTTACTGCGAAATGCGTTGGGTTTACCCGTTGCTGAAATAAATACCGTTTTGAGGCCACGGTACCAGTGAGTTTATTTCTCGTATGCTGGGGTTGTTGTTGGAGTATATATATATATATATATATATATATATATATATATATATATATATATATATGAACAGAAACAATCTTCAAAAACACCACACTTCTGTGGAACGAAGACACGGACCCAAGGTTGCAATCAAGGAGATTTTATTTCAAACCTCTCCGGTTACGCGTTTCGAGCAACTCGTGCTCTTGGTCACACATTGCGCACCTGGTCAGTTACAAATTTATACAGTTTTTTTCTCTTATTAGTGATGCTCCACCCATTGACGTGAGTTACAAAGGTGTAGACATAGAAAAAACACGTATTTCATTGAGAAAATACGTGCACACCTCTGTATATATAGTTAAATAACTTATCAGAGTTGATAAACTTTTGAAAAATTATATCTGCATGAATGCATTTACAATATCATATTGATCTATAGCCATGTATAAAACATCCTTAATATATATATAACAATTCTACACACAAATGTTCCCATTGAATTCGAATCCTGCTAAGTACATTTAGAAAAATATATGAATATATATATGTTATCTATATATAAAAATACAAAATTATGTACATATACCTACTTCTGTACATATATACATATTTATATCTTACAAAAATATACACTATTTGCTTATTTACAAAATTTACATCCTTTTCGACTTGCATAACATTATATTCGAAAAGTAAACATATCAATGTGTGTGCTTCAGGAAAATGAAATGAATCAATATATACATGTGCTAATAGTAAATCAAGACTGATATTACGTTACTCACTAATGATGAATCTTAACGTGAACTAAATTAAAAATCTGGTGAACGTGCACCCTTGTGAACATAAAAACATGTTGTAGGTAGACTGAAAATCATAAGTCCCCAAATTATTCTATTAATGGATAGAGTAAAGCTATATACAGGAAAGCTATATACATCAAGGTCCGTATGATAAATGAATCTTTTGTAGATTCCCATGTGGTGCCAGGCCTGGCACCTTCTGGTATCAGTTGTTGTGTTCAGAAGGACCTTAAGGAGAAAAATACAGAGAAAACCCCATATGAGATCAATAGGAATAGTGAGACTATAACAAATGATGTAAGTCTTCAGTGGTGTTCAGCCCATTCGGGTACTTGCTGTCTAGTTCAATTATGTATTCAGTTTCCTTTTTTCGTAGCAGTTTTTCCCTGTCACCTCCTCTAACAAGTGGCGCAACCACATCAATAACATAATATGATAGATTGGACAAATCATTATTATGAGTGGACTTGAAATGACGTGCTACAGGGTACGTATTGTCATTGTTTACAATTGCTCGCAAGTGTTGCAAAATCCTGGCGTGCACCTGTAGTTTGGTACTGCCCACATATCGTAGGCCACAGGTGCACGTCAGGACATATATTGCAAACTCACTATGACAATTAAAGTAACCCCGAATGACTTTCCTCTTAGGGCTGAATGGTTTAAAATAATATGATGTGTTAACACCAAATTTACATGCCCTACAAGAGGAACATTTAAAGAAACCTTTTTGTTTCAGCCAAGCGCTACCATTACCTAGTTCAGGGCTGTTCTTGACCAGACAGTTGTGCATACTGGGTGCTTTTTTGTACGTAATGACAGGTGTACTGGGGATGATATCACCCAGGATGCTGTCAGTGCGCAAAATGGACCAGTGCTTCCTCATAATGGACCTTATTTGTTTTTCTTGCTTGCTAAATGCTAGCACAAGGCGAGGGGCAGGGTTCTCTGATTCCATGTCCACGGATTCAGAAGTCAGAAGAGATTCCCGAGACTTAGCTCGACATCGTCTCAGTGCGCTATTGAGGACCTTATTGTTGTATCCCCTAGCTTTCAGTCTGTTTATAGTGATCTGAGCTTCATGTTCAAAGGTTTCAGGAGTGCTGCTAATTCTCTTAACTCTAAGCAGCTCCCCATAGGGAATATTGGTGATGACGTGTTGGGGATGTTTGCTACTAGCATGTAATATGCTATTGCCAGCCGTCGGTTTGCGATATAATGACGTAGCTACAATGTTGTTGGTAACAGTAACATGAACATCTAGGAAATCTGCTTTTTCCTTGCTGATGTGGGCCGTGAAGAACAAGTTGTCATTATTCTGATTCAATGCATCAACAAAAACTTTCGCACTTTCCTCATCCCCCTCCCAAATACAAAAAACGTCATCAATAAACCGTTTCCAGTATTTAACCTTATTGAATCCGGGGGTACCGGTGAGACCGCGCTCCTCCCACCAGCCCACATGCAAACATGCGTAGCTGGGGGAGAAGCACGATCCCATCGCCACACCTCGCACCTGTCTCCAGACATTTTTGGCAAACATAAAGTAGTTGTTATTTAAACACCAATCTATCAATTCACATAACATCTTGTTGTGTGCATAATATTCACATGATCGAAAACCAAGATAGTGTGTGATAGCGTCTAATCCTTTGGTGTGATCTATAGAGGTGTATAAGGACTCTATGTCTAGAGTCAAAATACACCAATTTTCACGCCATTGAATGGAATTGAGTTTGTTGAGAAAGTCCCCTGTGTCTTTTAAGTAACTGGGCAACTCTTTGACAATGTCCTGCAGAAAAAAGTCTATATAATGTGAGATGTTTTCCCCCACACTGTTAATGGCCGCTATGATGGGGCGGCCTGGGGTGGGGATTTTCTGCTTATGAATTTTTGGGATCAAATACAATATCGGTATGACCGGATGTTCTCTATGAAGGTAGTCAAATTCTGCTTGGGAGATCAAATTGGTTCTTTTGTAAGACATTAACAGTTTTTTCAAATTGTCTTTGGCCCGTTTATAGGCCATTCCATTTGATCTTTCGTAGCAGGAGGGGTCATTAAGCTGTCTCATGGCTTCGGCCATATACTCTTCCTTTCTCCACAAGACTATATTGCCCCCCTTGTCAGATTTATTTATGACAATTTCCTGATTTTGACTGAGTCTTTTCATTAGAGTATTGTATTGTATGATCCTAGCATTGTTCTTATTAGATTGTGCCTGTGTCACACGATTAAGCCTTTTCAAATCTTCCGTCACGCACTCATGATAAATATCGATTGCATCTTTCGGCATGACGGGTAAAAAGGTACTTACTGGTTTGAACGGACTTTCTCCCGCTCCTCTTTGGCGAATGTCCACATTCATCAGTTCTCTTTGGGTATTCTGAGTACCGTCGTTGTCCTGTGTCGAGGCCGCTGCTGTGTTTCCCAGATCACATAACGTGAGCATAAGTCTGGCATCTCTTGCTGCCGGGACTGTTTGAACTGTGGCGGCGGCGGTGGTAGTAGTACGCTCCATGTTTTTAGTTGAATTTTTGGATGCAAAAAACTTTTTTAACTTAAGCTTGCGAATGAACTTAAACACATCCGCTCTCGTGTTTGTGTAATTGAATGAACTTTCAGGACAAAAGTTCAATCCTAGAGCTAATAATTGCTCTTCTGCTGTAGTAAGGGTGACATCAGAGAGATTCGTGATGGTGCAATCTTTTATTACTTCTTTTTGTTGAACCATTGCTTCTTTCTCTTCTGTTGTTGAGGCTGCTGATGTTGCTTTCCGCCTTTTGCGTCTTGCGTGGCGTCTTGCGTTGCGCTTTTTACGTTGTAATTCTTTTTGTGCCTCGGACGCAAAGTTTGCAGCCGGTCGTCCACTAAAAAATCCATCTCTTCCCCAATTTCTAGAACTCTTCCCGGTTGCACTTCTGTGTTGCTGATCTCGGAGAGAGACATGCTTGATGAGCTGGCCAGAGAGACTGTATCTGGATCGGAGTTTTCGTTTACCTCATCTTGTCGACTCGTTGTTGCCAGGTTGCTATTACTGGCTCCACCTTTCGCGGCTTGTTTGGACCATTTTGCTTGCTTAGCACGGTCATATTTTCTGGCAAAAGTGTAAATTTGCCCAGTCTCGTAGTCCTTCAAGTCCCTTGCGAATTTGTGCACTTTTCTGATTTTAATCCGCTCTTCATGTTTGTGCAGTCTCTCACTAATTTCTTTACGCATGTTTGTAATCAGCAACTTAGTATCAGGGTCAGTGGTCGCATCCAGCTGCTCATTAATGCCCTTAATTTCCTCAAGCAGTTTATCGCGGTCTATGACCGCGTATTTTATCAGCACTCTTACCAAGTTCATTGACGCATCCAAATTCAATTCACCCCATTCCTTTAGCATTGCTGGGTTGGGGTCCTCGAAGCTAGGCGCCAGCATGATCCGCAGACCACGCGGAACTCGACCGGCTTCGACGTACTTGGTGAGAGACTTATGCTCCCACCACTTCGTAATTTCCGATTTGGTTTTCTTCTCCAAAGTTTTATATATACATATATATACACACACACACACACACACACACACACACACACACACAGATATTTTACTTCATTATAGAAATAAAAACTAATAGGGGACTACTAATATAAAACTAAAGGAGTAGTTACCCTCCACGAAAAATGACAAGCAGTTCATATAATAAATATGATATATAATAATTACATTGGAGCACGGCGTGCTTGAAAATGGTGCGCAAGGGGACAGCAGGAAAACCTTATTTTTAAAACAAAGTTAACATCGCCCACCGAAGGGAAGTAATTATGAGGCCCAAGACGCACTACAAAGACCAGTATGCTCAACACTGATGCTTATTTGGGCACCCACCTGAGGGTAATTATTATTGGAACAATTATTGGGTCTAGGTGTGTTCAGGAGGCCATGTGATGTTTAAAGCCCCTCCTCTGAAGAAGGCCGAGTGCGGCTGTAATGCATTAGGACAGTGGGGCTTCACGAATGGTTTAATAAACTGTGGAATCTTACCTGCGGCGTGTGCGGCTCAAATCTTTCAATGTAGTGATGTTCTAGCTGCAATGTAGTGACTATATTAACTCCAGATATTATAACTCAGAGTCATGCATGTTGAATTTTTTTTTGCACAAAGGACAACTCCTGTGATGGATCTAAGACCCCCATTTAAAAGCAGAAATGTGGTGCTATTGTACGGATACATGTACCTCTGTGTGTACTCCTGCAAGGTAAGATTTTAAAGGGCTGGATGTTTTATCCACAATAAATTATTTTGGAATAAAGGATTAAGGGTTAAGGGTTGCACAATGTCCGTTTGGTGGTGTCTAATTGTGTTTTGAGACCTGGGTTGAAATCACTCACCGACTGCCCTTGTAAGTTGTATCCCCCATTTGTTTTAGTTTCTGCTGCAATTAAATGTAATTGTTGAAGGGGTAAGAGATGTGATCTGAGATTAGTGGTTCCCTGAGTTTGACACCTGGAAGATAAATGTTCATGTTCTTGCAATTGATGTAAAATACGATTGCGGGGCAGTGTGATAGAGTCACCTACCTGCAACTGGCAGGATGTAGAAATATCTCATGTTTTAATGCAGGCTTCAGAGGTAGCCTGCTTTTCAATTAAAAACAACACAACTAAATGGCTGATCAAACAAGAAGACATGGTAGACAACGAAAGGATAAACCTACTAGAAATCTTATCAACTTTTTGACCACCTTCAGAGATGGATCAGTAGCTCCAAAAAGTCCTGCTTCAAGAAATTGACCGCTACAACTGTTTTAATTGGTTTATTATAGTATGGCTTCCAAGAGATCTTCTACTTAAGACTACTCAAGAGTAAAAACACGTTATAGCAACATTGTATGAGGATGGCTCCCCTGGTGTCCAGACACAATTGAGAATATAATTCCTAGGCAACATAAAATCACATTAACACGAATGCAATACAAGAAATTCGTTCAAAAGGTGACAAATCTCAAAAACAAAGATTTTTTATCATAAAAACAAAGTAATACATGATAATTTTAAACCAACAATAAGTGGCAGAGATTAATTCTTCCCCTGGTGTCCAGTGACATGCTCTAATTGTTTTGCAACAAACGGAAGAGCCTTCTGGTCAGAGTGGCTGAAAACAAACTGGGGATATTATACACTAGCACGCAAGAGATGGGATCAGGAGGTTTCTGGAGGCACAACAGGTACAAGGGGACCAACCTATAGCACCAGAAAAATGGAGGATTTCCGGTTGGTTACTTAATTATTCAGTATGATATGGATTATGTGTAACATGCAACTGCCAAAGGACTATAAATAATGACAAGTATGAATGACAGTAGTCTATAAAAGTTATGTAGGAAGCATGACTTCTGCTAACTTTATTATTCTTTTTTCAAAAGATTATCAACTTTGCATAGGTGGTCTCTTAGAAAATAAAAATAAAATAACAAATAAAAAATCTTGCAGAAAGAAAACACCCTTAAAAATTTTCCTTAGTACGCTTTTGCTGGAAAGATCTGAAAAAGCCTTTTCAACAACATTTCACTGTCGATAGGTTTTGAGAAAATGATTGACTGTGTTTCCAAGTGCATGATATCCTAAAATTAAAGAAGTTAGTCGACGGGGCAACAGAGCTGGATACAAGTATCAATGGAAGTGCATGTTAAATCGGTGGCTTCTTCTGGTCTCCTTGCTGTGATTGGTTTAAGGAGGAAGAGAGGTTCATGCCGTACAGAGATTTCCAGTAGGCGGTTATTAATCTCCTGCCAACAAACGTTGACGACTGCCATGTCCTCTACAGGCTAGTGCCTAATTTACTTATCATACTACAACCTCTGAGCTGTACAGGAGCACTGGAGCCGCCCTGTTGGTGGTTAGTTTGAAGAAATGCCATTACATTGACTGTTACATCAGTGGCCCCCGGCCGGGTAGCATTCAGGTATAGGTCCCAGTTCAAGGTTCTCCTCATTATGCACAAATTGCTTCCTGCTGTCTGGACTCCTGCACTTCATCTCTTTTAAGTGCTGCCAGACTTTACAATCTAGCTCGAGATAAGAACATTTAGATAAATATCTTTATATTTACATCCTCTCTTGCTGTTACTCGCCTGAGCTGTGGTAATTGCAGCAAGGTGATGGTGATCCACCTGCATGGATGCTTGGCAGCCTGGAACCTATCTAACGCCAAATAGTTATTGATTCTGTTTATCTCTGCTAGGATTCTGTTCCCGGCGTCTATCCCTCAGCCTCCAAAGACATACTTAGGGCCGAATTATGATCTTGGCGGATGGGATACTCTCCCGTCTGCCATATTTCAATTCCATTATATCCTATGGAACTTGTAATATGCCAGATGGGATATCCCTCACGTTTCTAATAAAATGTAAATGTAAATTGATACTTGTATAGCGCACTACTCACCCGCAAGGGTCTCAAGGCGCTTGTACGAATACCGCTGTGGAACCCATCCTGGCTTTCCCTGTGAGGCGTCCACTCCTGGGCACCCCCAAGGTGGAGGCCAGGCATCCTTAGCGTTCTGGGGGCCGTTGTGGAGATTAAGCAAGCTATTGCCCAGAGTTGCAGAGTGGGACCCATGATTGGAATAGGCACCGAGGCGAGAATTATCAGGTCCTTGGAATTTTGAGCCCAAGACCCGCCGAGGCGGGGAATTGAACCCTGGTCCCGGGCCAGGCCTCTGCATCAGGGTCTGCCGCTCTAACCATTGAGCCACACTTCTCCTATAGAGTATCTCATCCGCCAAGATCGTAATCAGGCCCGGAGTATTGAAATGTAAAAATGCCTTACATTTTAGTATTCATCGTAGTGTAACTACAGAGATGCCATGGTATTGCAAAAGGTAAAGCAACTGACAGATTAGATGGCTCGTAGGTGACGTCCTTATCAATGCACCTTCATATATTTCTTCACATAACACTTGTATATGCTCTCTGATATCATGAACTGTCCTTACCATTGAGAACTGGCATACAATAGTGAATATAATGCCTTGTTGTACCATACAGATAGTCACACCCCTCCATCAAGGAGGCCCCAATAAAAACAAGTTCTGAAGTAAGATATCTTCTTCAGCCTTGTGGTGCAAAGGTTCCCAAACAGGGCTTGGGAGCTCTGATCTGCCAGCGAATGAAGAGTGCAGCGAAGCATTTAGTCTCCAACTGCTTCTCTTCTCTTCCTCCTTCCTTGAGGGATCACTCCAAGAAGCAATTGCCTTGAACGTTACAATGCACGGCGTCCCCAGACAATGATGGTTGTTGCATCACGCGCAGGCTGCAAAGCAGCCTTCCAAGAACACAAGGATGCCAGCAAGCCCCGCATTTTCGAAACACTACACCCACTGAGGTTTCATTATTTCTCTGCCTCCTGGAGGAATAGTCTTACACTAATGTGACAACAGTCGCTGTGGGTGATGACGATGATGGAAATGCAAGGCGGAATTTAAAGAGGCAGGGACAGCACTGGAAAAGGATGTAGCACACACGTTTTTCCTTTGATGCATTTAGAGTGCTGAAACTAACATAAAAAATATTCATTAGATTATAAAAGTTGGGTAGAGAAAGAAATTAAAAAGATTGAAAATGCCGTTTCTAAGTCTTTACGGTGACAATTCATTATTTTTCATTGAACAATTAACTCAGTGGTATGTTTGTTGATATCTTTATAAGTTAGTGAGCACATTTGTGTTCAATTCCACTGTTTTTTCCTGAGTAACCTTTTTCGAGGTCATGCACACCTGAGCTGGGACATTGCCATAAGATCCAGTCATTTGCACCGGTTTTATTTGGCATCCCTGGCATGGTTTCCCCTGACTCTACCTCCTGCATTTGTGATGCTGTGCCGGATTTTGATTTTGCTGGCTTAGATACTTTGGGTACTATGTCACTGTTGATCAGTGTCAAAGTGCAAATGCTCCCTGTGTAAATTGGTATCCTTATTGGTTATCCATGATTGGCATATTTGATTTACTTGTAAGTTCCTAGTAAACTGCACGGAGTGTGCTAGGGCCTGTAAATCAAATGCTACTAGTGGGCTTGCGATTCAGAAAAGGGGGTGGTGATGAACAGAGTGTCTGAATTAAGCAGACCACTCTTACCCAGTCCAAAGATCAGGGCTTGATCCATCACCGTTTTTTAGCTCACTGCACCATCACCACCCCCTTTTTTGAATCGTTTTTTGCCACCACAAGTGTGGCAGGGTATACTCAGACATGAGTCCCTTGCTCACTGCACCACCAGGATTCAAGCAAGCCGGGCCGATGATGGCTGAAATGCCAGAAACCGGTCCCCGGAAACTTGTCTCCTTTCCGGTGAAGAATTGGCTTGGTAGTTTGGTCTGCCCTGGTCCCATGAGGCACTGGGTCAGACTAATTTGCATATAGGCAGGTTCTGAACTGGGGTGATGCAGTGAGCTAAATAACGGTGATGGATCAAGCCCTGATCTCTTGACTGGGTAAGAGTGGTCTGCTTAATTCAGACACTCTGTTCATCACCACCCCCTTTTTTGAATCGTTTTTGGCCACCACAAGTGTGGCAGGGTATACTCAGACATGAGTCCCTTGCTCACTGCACCACCAGGATTCAAGCAAGCCGGGCCGACGACGGCTGAAATGCCAGAAACCGGTCCCCGGAAGCTTGTCTTCTTTCCGGTGAAGAATTGGCTTGGTAGTTTGGTCTGCCCTGTTCCCATGAGGCACTGGGTCAGACTAATTTGCATATAGCCAGGTTCTGAACTGGGGTGATGCAGTGAGCTAAATAACGGTGATGGATCAAGCCCTGATCTCTTGACTGGGTAAGAGTGGTCTGCTTAATTCAGACACTCTGTTCATCACCACCCCCTTTTTTGAATCACTAGTGGGCTTGCAGCACTGATTGTGCCACCCATGTGAATAGTCCTGTAAAGGTATCTCAGACTGCAAGTGCAATGTCGGGGCACAGTTTTAAACTGCCATGTCGACTAGGCAAGTGCACCCTCTTGCCAGACCCCAAACTTCTCTTTCCTTATATGTAAGACACCCCTAAGGTAGGCCCAAGGTACCCCCATGGGCAGGATGCAGTGTAGGTAAATGTTAGGACATGTGCTGGTGTGTCTTACATGTCCTGATAGTGAAATACTGCCAATTTTGTTTTTCACCATTGAAATGCTATCTGTCCCATAAACTAATATGGGAGTTACTTTGTAACATCTTACAAGTATAACTTTATATTGGGACAAGATAGAGAACTTTAGTCGAGGCTCTCTGAAATCAAAATGTAATACATCTTTTTAGAGAGATGGTTTTTAAATTGTGTGTTTGAAAATGCCACTTTTAGAAAGTAGGCATTTTCTTATCGAACCAATTTGTGTGCCTCTGCTGGTTTTTGTATTGACTGTCTGGTTTTGGAGTGACATGGGCTGGGGATGTGCATTCACTGTAGACAGCCACAAAGGGGGGGGGGGTGAGGGTGTCCTGCCGGGGTAACTCAGAGCTGAGCTGAGTAGTCCTTGGCTGCATTTCGAGTGGTGGGGGGAGTTTCACTTACACCTGAATAGACAGTGTCTCCTCTGCACAATTCTGTCTCCTCCTCCTGTAGTGATGCTGCTCTAGAGAGGACCGAGCTGGTTTGGACTGGGCTCAGGGACCAATGCAATAAAGAGAACAAAGACAAAATGGGGTATAAATACTGGACCTTAAACACCAGAGAATTGGATCACTTCTGTACTCAAGAGGAGCTTTTTGCTCAAGAGAAGAGCTGGAGAGCTGTAAGGAGGAGTACTGACCCTTTGCTGTGTTCTTTGCTGGGTTGGGATGCAGTTGCTGCTTCTGCCAAGACTGCAACTTTGCTGTGAACCTGCTTGAAGAAGAATCTCCAAAAGCTTGTGCGTGCTGGCTTCTTGTTCTGAAGTCTTAGGAACACAAAGACTTCAGCACCAGCTCCCCTGAACTCCACTGCTCTTCTATTTCTGCAAGTAACTGTTTTTAAGTGCTATTTTGATGTATATATGGTGGATTTTTGTGGTTTAGGTCTTGTTTGGTTTAGATAAAGATACCGTATTTTTTCTAAACTGGTGTTGTGTCCATTAGTGGTATTTTCACTGTGTTACTGTGTGATTTAAGTACAAATACTTAACACATTGCCTTTAGGATTAACCGGTCTGTTTGTGCCAAGCTGCCAAGGGGGTGAGCAGGGGTTATATAAACTGTATATCCCCTTAAGCTAACTAGAAGCAGGGTCCCTACTTGAACAAAGGACCCATCCTCTGTTAATTAGAGACTCCAATTTCTAACAGAACCTATTTGAGTTTGTATCCATTTTGCACTCCTCAGAAGCACATCATACTCACTGGAATGCAATTTTTTATAATTTTTTATTTGGAGAGTTGAGATTCTCCAATCTTCCATACTCATCAGCAAATGCAATAACCTTATATGGTCTTTCATGTCATCAAGAAAAGGCACAAATGTGTCACAGGGGTTATCGAGTAAGAGTAATGCACAACGCTTACAATATCACATTGGACAAAATTATGTCAAAATGTGAGGTCATTTTCTCACTAAAAATTTCACAAACTCCATTTAATTCTCTCAACTTTTCACATGGCTTTGAAATCTCACAGCAAATGTTAACGCCAATAATTGAGATCGATTTCCCTGCTCACAATAAGTCTGGGATATTATTTTGATAATGTTACAGATTGTATTAAACATTTCTCACCAAGATTTTGGTGGAAAGAAACTTGCAACAACTTTGTAACTCGAGCATGTCTCAAGCACCCAATTTAAGGTGGCCGATTGTTTCTCATCTTAATGATTTGTCAGAAAGCTACCTGGATTGAATTTCGAGATGTATGGATGTCCTGCCAAACAGAGAATGCAAACACATGCCAACACTCAGCTCTTGGGAACACAGCCTCATCTCACAGCCCGGAATCAATACAGTATTTATGTAAAGGGACAGCGCGTAAATATTTGATTTGATTTGATTTTCTCTGCAGACATAGCAGAAGTTACAGTCTGGTGCTGAGGGTGAATACTTTGCACTTGCCAGCTGGGAGATCGAAATTGAACCCAAAATAGCCACTAGTAATGGGCGTTTAGCTGATAAAAGATCCGTGTAATGTGTTTCCAATTTTCTGCTGCTGTGCACAGTTTGCAAGTGGAAAAGTAGTAAATGGTTGAAATCCAGCTTTTACTGATGGCTATAAAAATTGTTTACGAGGCAGCTAATTTCCTTTTGTGGTGCATAGAATGGAGTGTCCTGCATTTTCCTACTGGGCATGGAAACATAGGGAAGATATTTTCGATAATTACTGTAGACCCCTGAGGCTAGGCTATTGAGACTCATATCTATGTTTTAGTTTGTGATGACAACTATACAAGTTGCTAAAATGTTTTTTTTATTTTTAAGAAACTGTATTATTAAACAAATGCGTGCACCTTAGTTGAAGAGAAGCTAAGTCACAGACAGGTTCGGGATTGGACAGAGTCTACTGGTGGGTAAAGCCCCCTCAGTTACCTCCCAGACAACCTTTGATGGGCGTGAGGCCCCATTTACCCTACATCTCTGGACCAGGGGACCAAAGGCATTTTAACCGTGAATATTTTACAGATAAGGGATACAATCTCTGGATATCTTGAGCACAAGGCAAGGAAACAGTCAACTCTCTTTCCATCACCATAGGCTGCTGAAGGGTAACTTTGAGAACTCACCAAATGCATCTGAAGAGCTACCTGGAGAACAGGTACGGTTCCGCCACACTGATAAACGGCCTTCTAGGAGGCACACCTGGATGACGCTGGCCTACCACCTCTTGCCAATGGGTCAAAGTGGCAGGACATACAAGGGCACCAAAAATTCACTGCTTTGCCAGGCCTATTAACTAACCCATTCTCCAGTTACCTCTGCTCAAGCATTTCAGAAATGTAAGGATTTATGTTTTAACTCAGCTCCAATTATATTGGCTGCATCTCTCCTTAGAACTAATGATTTTTGAGAGTGAGCTGACTAGTATTTTGCCATTTAAAGTGTCCCTATGTTGTGGGACTTGAATTGTTAAAGGCATTTCACAGTGTGTCATGGCCAAGAGGAGGCGAAAGATCCATTGGAGTTAGGTCTCCCTGGAAAGACTTCTTCTGAAGAAGTTGCTGAGACACAGACAGGAGGATCATAGGTAGGGCAATCTTTAATTGTATTCTCTACACTGTATTGTAAAGCTAGGGATGGGAAATGTTCAAGTGATCCATGTTGGACTAAGATTTAGTTCCTTAAATATGAGCCTAGGACATCGCCCTCTTTCCCTAAATCTACTTTCTGTGCATATGAGTTCTCACTTTTAAGTTGCAGATCTACCCCAGAAATTGCAGATGTTTGCCCCGATCTGCGATGTGGATGAGGATTTGTGTTTAAAAATTACACCTTTCAGTAAAGTGAATTAAGATTTTTAAAGTCCTCTAAATTGTCTTGGAACAAAACGTTTGGTTTTTAGAATTTGGGCTAAACTATTTTTAATGCATCCAGGCGCAGTCAGTCAGAGTGCAGGGCCTGGTTGATGCAAAGCGAAGTTCCAGCATGGCCCCTTCATCTTCTCTGGTTTCAAGCAGGAGATCTGAGAGGCTCTTCTCAGATACTTATTCTGTGTTTTTTGGGATCAAGCAGGAAGGCACGCCTGTCCCATGAGGTGAAGGGCAACACCCCAGAGCATGACTATTGGCCCCAAAGGGAAACACAATAGTCTCCCAGAAAGCACTAGTCTTCCAAAATTCAATATGGCGGAAGTTTCAGCATAGAACCAAGAGCTAGATAAACCAAGCTCCAGGATGACACATTTCCATAGCTCCGCTCCCTCCTACATCTGCAAATTCCTTCCTTAACACCTTGGCTGCTAGGGGGTTTTCCACTCCTGTGCTGCAATCTCAGATTTACCATTGTTCATGACAAGGTCAACTCGTCATAAGCACAGGGCAGGTAAAACCCATGACGAGTTGACCTTGTCATGAGCACTGAAGGGGTTAAACCTGCCATCTGGCTGGGTTCAGAGTAGAAGGGGGTTGATGGATCTGGCATTCTTCTTCTAAAGTTGAAGCTGATGCTTTACAACCCCTCCCCCCTGCTCAGGCATTCCTGCAGAGTCCTCTTACAAGTGACAGCCGTTCTGCCTGGGTGCCATTTATCACCTCATCAAAGCAGCCTGCTCAATCCACTTAACTCTGACCAAACAGGGCAGACCACTGGAAGGCTGAATTCAAGCCACAGACAAGAAAGTCTTCACTTCTTTTCTGTACAATTTAGGACATATTCAACAACTGCATATTGTTGGATTTATCAATACCATTCTCCTAAGTCCTAGAATTATATTTGTCAGTTGTCCCTTCTGATAGTTATGGATTCATAAACTATTGCAATGTTAACCTATGTGGCTGGGGTTCCAACTTCCAATTACTGCAATGCCAGGGCCTATAAAACAGCTTTTATAAGGACCCTGCTTGTAGCTACATGACCCCCCACACCGTGGACACCTAGAGGAGACTTTAGGGGTCCCGGATATACAACAACAATGCAGATCCTCACTCCACAGTACTCCTAGCACAAAAGTCGATTTTGGAAAGCACTTTACTACAATGAGAGAAGTGAAATGAACAGTTTCTCTAATCCCAAGGCACATAAAACCCCTTTTATAACGTCCCTCCTTATACATACATGACCCCAGGGGAGACCCTGGGGGTACCAAATTATCCAAAGTATTGTAGTGTACCAATTGTTCAGTGCCCCTAACACTACAGTTTGGGCACAATTTTCATGTAAAAGCCGTTCTGTAATACAAGGACTGCTTTTAAAATGACCACAGGCTCTTAGCGGTGCACACATGCAAGCGCAGAAAGGGCTGCTGGCCTCTAAACTGGCATGCCCTATTATATAGTAGGGACTTGAAGGTAGTTTTGATCCCCCTGCCCTATTATGTACTAGGGACTATAGGGGAGGTCATGCCAATCATAAGGGTTCCCTAACCCATAGTGTACCCTAGTGCGTGTAGGTGTTTTCACTGTATTCTAAGTGTTTTTAGCATAGCACTGGCTGAGGGCCTGGTTAGGCAGAGCCTAGGGAGAGTCAGTTACCACCAGTACCAGTCAGCAAAACAATTGGGGTGCCCAGGGCATAGGATGGCTTTTCAACATCTGTCCATTATCTACCTTTCATGGCCAAGTTCACAAGCGTCTTCTTTTAGTAAGATGGGTGCTACGATCAATACACATCTGACATAACTTCCTTTTTAGGTCTCGGCATCGAGACCTATTGTCATGGAGTTCGCTCTGAAGGGAGATAGAGCTGTGAACGCGCTGACCAGGGTCTGTGAACGCGCACACACACAGGCAGGCAGGCATGCACTGTGCACACACAGACACACACAGAAACAGACACACGCACACACGCACACACACACACCCTCCCTCTCTGCCCACTCTGTCTCTGCTGCCCTCCCTCTACCCCCACTCACCGGGCTCTTTCCCTCCGCAGTGGGTCAGTCATGGCAGCAGGCAGACTCGGTGTCTTCTCCGGCGATCCTTCAGCTGATGTGCACGCCCACGCTGCGTCACGTGCGCGCCCACCACGCTGTTTTCGCGCCCGTTGATCCTCAGCTTGTTATATACTTTGGCTATGGACAATTAGACCACCGTTTTGCTCCGTCAATCATGTTTTCTTGGGCTGCGGTGTCTACAAGGCAAGGGGGCAGTGCACTGCACATGGATTTATCCTCGTCACGCCAATCGGTATTGTTTAATTTTATTTCTTTCGATCAGCATGTTTTTTTTGTAATCTCTGGGAGAGCCGACGCTGGGACTTGAACCCCATTCCACAGTGTCAAAGTCTGGACACGGAGTGAAAGAACGTGGCTGTGCAAGCTACCACTGGACCCACTATACTCAGTTACCATGAGGTGGCGATATCTGCCACTCACTTTCCTCACTGCACCTTTGTGTTAGCCACGATGATCATAATCATTTCTATCCACTTCCATAATAGGCTTGTATTTTCAAAGATATCCTCTAATACTGAAAAGAAATTAGGGCAATAAATATCTATACAGCAGAGTACATAAACACAAAATGTCATGACATTTTGCACACTGTTGCAGGTCCGCTGTAGTCATGGAGATTGTCTTCTGAGAAGTGTTTACATCCTCAAAATGACTTTCCAGTGTAGAGGACCATTGGTGCACCTACTTATCTGGCAATATGCATAAGGATTACTACCTATCTCACTAATATTTTATCTTCGTAAATAGTTTGTTCACAGTACATTGTAAATTGTTTTCACATCATGGGAGCTCTAAAAATTGAATTCTGTTCATCGCTTCTAAATGAGGCGCTTTTTGGCATTCTTCGACAATGCTTTCAAACTAATTTCTGCTACTGCGGTAGATGGATGGCACTCCGGAGAATATTGTGTTGATCAGTATAGCTCTATAAGCCGTGCGCGCCCCTGGTGACCCTCCCGCCCGACCCCAGGTCTGCCCAGTACAACGGCGCTCACTTCATCCCTCTGTGAGGCAGAAGGTGAGTGTGAGTGCAGAGTGCGCAGAGTGCGAAGTAGTGAGTGCAGAGTGAGTGTGCAGAGTGAGTGTGCAGAGTGCAGAGTAGTGAGTGCAGAGTAGTGAGTGCAGAGTAGTGAGTGTGCAGAGTAGTGAGTGTGCAGAGTAGTGAGTGTGAAGAGTAGTGAGTGTGCAGAGTAGTGAGTGTGAAGAGTAGTGAGTGTGCAGAGTAGTGAGTGTGCAGAGTAGTGAGTGTGCAGAGTAGTGAGTGTGCAGAGTAGTGAGTGTGCAGAGTAGTGAGTGTGCAGAGTAGTGAGTGTGCAGAGTAGTGAGTGTGCAGAGTAGTGAGTGTGCAGAGTAGTAAGAGTGCAGAGTAGTGAGTGTGCAGAGTAGTGAGTGTGCAGAGTAGTGAGTGCAGAGTAGTGAGTGCAGAGTAGTGAGTGTGCAGAGTAGTGAGTGTGCAGAGTAGTGAGTGCAGTGTAGTGAGTGTGCAGAGTAGTGAGTGTGCAGACTACTGAGTGTGCAGACTAGTAAGTGCAGAGTGTGTAGAGTAGTGAGTGCAGAGTAGTGAGTGCAGAGAGTAGTGAGGGCAGAGAGTAGTGAGTGCAGAGAGTAGTGAGTGAAGAGTAGTGAGTGCAGAGAGTAGTGAGTGAAGAGTAGTGAGTGCAGAGAGTAGTGAGTGCAGAGTAGTGAGTGCAGAGAGTAGTGAGTGCAGAGAGTAGTGAGTGCAGAGAGTAGTGAGTGCAGAGAGTAGTGAGTGCAGAGAGTAGTGAGTGCAGAGTAGTGAGTGCAGAGGAGTGCAGAGTAGTGAGGAGTGCAGAGTAGTGAGGAGTGCAGAGTAGTGAGGAGTGCAGAGTAGTGAGTGCAGAATGCAGAGTAGTGAGTGCAGAGTAGTGAGTGCAGAATGCAGAGTTGTGAGTGCAGAGTAGTGAGTGCAGAATGCAGAGTTGTGAGTGTGCAGAGTAGTGAGTGCAGAATGCAGAGTGAGTGTGCAGAGCAGTAAGTGCAGGTGCAGAGCGGTGTGTGCTGTTGAGTGCAGAGTGCTGTGTGCTGTTGAGTGCAGAGTGCTGTGTATTGGCAATGTAAATGACAATGTCATTTGTTTATGATTTAAAGAAAAAAAAGAAATGTCATGAGCAATGCCAATAGCTCTTCCTTTAATGATGCCGAGACCATTGCATTGTAAATGCTTGTTCCTTAGGACTTTCTGCAAACTTTGGACAACAGCAATGAACAAATACTGTAGAGGTAATCAGTATGTGTTTTTTGGACTTGGGTTAGGTGACACGAAACACAGGGCTCTTCATTCTGGATTGTTTAACTTGCACAGCTAAGATTCTAGATGGATCACCTAAAGTTGTTCACAGACCTCAAATGTTACGTCTTCCCTTCAGCATTTCGGCAAGTTACACATTTGTCACCAAGACAAATATCATCAGTTGTTACCTAGTTAGGCAGTGAAGTCCGAGTTAGCCACCCTCAAAAGACCGCAGTTGGTATATGAACCAACGGGTCTCTTCATAGTACTGACTCACCCTCTCACCGTAAACATGCAATACTGTCTCTCCAGCCGTCCTGATTAACTCTCCGTTCATGGTTGGCATAAGAGACCTAGCACTAGGGGGGCTGCTTTTCTTTTTTCAATCCTTTAAGAGCTCTTTCCCTTCCTCTGTCCAGACTTTAAGGAAGTTATAGTGTGCCTTTAAGATCAGTTTTTGGTCGAACCCTTTATTTAAAAATTATTTATATATCGCCCCTTTGACAGAGTTAATTTTTTCTTTTTGCATTAGTTTTTAAACCTATGACGATGATACCCAAAAAGCATGATATCAGTTTGGGGACCAACAACTCAACACTGATACACTACCTCAAGGGAAGCAACACACCCAACCCTCAAAAGGGATATTTAAAATCCTTCATAACCCAAAGCTGTTTTCTGTTGCCCTTCGTCATGGAGCGGGGGCTAATTGCTCCTTCTGCATGAAATCCGCCACTCTGCGAGAATCAGCTGATCACAGGACACCACACCCGCTATGGGTTAGTGCCCCTCATAAGCACCATCTCAGTGGGAACACTTGCAGTCCAACACACTGCCTTTTCTTGCCATCTTGCCTTTATTAAGATCCCATCAGATGCCATCAATAGGATGCCACTGGATTCATATAGGATGTCTAAAATAACTCCCCAGAAAACTGGGGACCCACTCAAGCTCACACAGAAATAACAATATAAATGAATATCTCTGTGACATCCTTACCCCTCGCTCTTGCTAAGCGCTCTGAGACCGGTCCTGGTTGCATGCCGCGGTGCTCAGTTATCATCATTAGTAGACATGACTCCATGGCTCATATGTGTGTTTGATGGGCGTTGATGGACCTACACTGGGCAGATAGCAGAGCCTGACTTCCTCCAGCAATTATTAGAAGGATGTCTTACCTTCCTTCCTGCTTCAATGAGGTCTTGCTGTCATCTGGAAGGCTGTTTGAGCTTATCATTTCTGCTCCCAGGTGGCCATAAGTCTGTCCTCGATGGCTGATCAATCCCCCAATCCCCCTCCTCTTGTCTGATTGAATGTACAGTTGTCTGCCTTTTGAATTACAAGCAGGTGCCACTTTTGCGTTTTAATAAATCAGCCATAATGGCCCATTTTCAATGGAGAATGAAAGTTTTCCTAACTGTATGCATTTTTCAGCACATTAGTTGTTTAGGAAAACAGCCATTAATGGCCCGGGCGGCATTCATTTTACAGTTTAAGCAAAGCATCACCGGCTGCCATTCTGCGGTAATGGCCGCGGCATTGTTACACCCTGCAGGCGCAGGCCTGTTTATCTATAGAATAGATTCAGAGAGAAAGGCATAAGTGCTTGCATCAGCCTCTTCATGTTCACCTTTCTACATTGCGCGAGGTAATCTGCTTCCCAGCATGCTCCTGCCCGAGACGCTAGCAGTCCTGTCAATCAAGTGCGGCCCTCTTGACTGCGCATGTCACATCAGTATATCCAGGACGAGGCTTGAAAATCCGGTTGCATCATTCAGGAAATGCAATTGTTTTAGGCGCCAATTACATTGGAAACCAAGCAAAAACTTCGTGTGGACCAACACTAAATGATGCTAATAATGTTTTACATCCGGAAACAAATGTGGAATCACAGTGTTTTACATCCGCTTCCACCATAGTAGCCTGACAGTCAGCACATGTTTTAACAGCTTGTGCCGGTTTTGGTTCTTGTATTTAATATTTATTTCTGGTCCAAATAAACAGGTCTCACAAGAATAAAAATATTCATCTCAAAAACGTAATGACAGTTTAATGATATTTTAGTGAATGATCCAAAGTGAAATGTTGGTCTCTTAAGGCTGGTATTAAGGGCAGAGGAGTGTGATGGGCAGAGGAGTGTGAGACAAAGGGGAGTGTGATGAGCAGAGGAGTGTGATGGGCAGAGAAGTGTGATGGGCAGAGGAGTGTGAGACAAAGGGGAGTGTGCTGAGCAGAGGAGTGTGATGGGCAGAGAAGTGTGATGGGCAGAGGAGTGTGAGACAAATGGGAGTGTGATGAGCAGAGAAGTGTGATGGCTAGAGGAGTGTGATAGCTAGAAGAGTGTGATGGACAGGGGAGTGTGATGGACAGGGGAGTGTGACGGACAGGGGAGTGTGACGGACAGGGGAGTGTGACGGACAGGGGAGTGTGACGGACAGGGGAGTGTGTCGGACAGGGGAGTGTGTCGGACAGGGGAGTGTGTCGGACAGAGGAGTGTGATGGGCAGAGGAGTGTGATGGGCAGAGGAGTGTGATGGGCAGGGGAGTGTGATGGACAGGGGAGTGTGATGGACAGGGGAGTGTGATGGACAGGGGAATGTGATGAGCAAAGGAGTGTGATGGGCAGAGGAGTGTGATGGGCAGAGGAGTGTGGTGTACAGAGGAGTGTGATGGACAGGGGAGTGTGATGGACAGGGGAGTGTGATGGACAGGGGAGTGATGGACAGGGGAGTGTGATGGACAGGGTAGTGCGATACACAGGGGAGTGCGATACACATAGTAGTGTGATGTACAGAGGAGTGTGATGTACAGAGGAGTGTGATGGGCAGAGGAGTGTGATGGGCAGAGGAGTGTGATGGGCAGAGGAGTGTGATGGGCAGAGGAGTGTGATGAGCAGAGGAGTGTGAAATGGAAGAGCGTCGACATTTCGTCCGTGAGAAACGCTCGTTTCTCACGGACAGCTCGTTTGGCGTTCATATCCAGATCGCCTTTTGCTACATCGCGGAGTTTCATCGCTGATGTTACTGCATCAAGGGTTGACCAACGGGCTACCCTCTGGAATAAACCACCTCTTGACCGATCCCTTTCCCCCCCTGTCTTGATAAAGACCCGCCGTGAACTGGAGCGCAACCAGGGTCGAAACGTCGACGCTCTTCCATTTGGCCAAGCTAATTCCAGGAATACGGACATTAACCCCTTGTTTTCCTTGGAACTTTTACTCAGATAAAACTGGCCACAAAACGATAGAAAATACATCGTTCTAAACTTCCCCCGGTCCCCCTTTTTTCTGTGATTTTATTGTAAATAAACGTTTTTATATATAAGTGTCACTATATGCATCACACTTGTCACTTGAATCACCATAGTCACTGCTCACGTATTTGATAAGTACTTGCCAAGAATTTAGTGGAACGAAGTAATTCCAATTTATTGTTTCTTTTTTCCTGTTTTTAATATATATAAAAACTTTGAATATCAGAGAGTTTTGCTTGTTTGTGTTTTGGAGCTGTCATCAGCCTAACCCAAAGAGATTGTCAATACCCAACAGAACCACTTGTTTGTGAATCACATATACCCAGGTTCTGAGGGACACAGGGTCACCCCATTTTGTTAAAACAGAAGAGTGTGATGAGCAGAAGAGTGTGATGAGCAGAGGTGTGTGATGAGCAGAGGAGTGTGATGAGCAGAGGAGTGTGATGAGCAGAGGAGTGTGATGCACAGAGGAGTGTGATGCACAGAGGAGTGTGGTGGGCAGAGTAACTGTTTATATAGGGATTGTCTTACTGAACATATTTGATATAGTGTGTCAATTTTAACTACATGTATTCTTGTATGCTTTTATACAATGTATTTGTTTCTTATCTGATTGAGGCAATTATTTAATGATGTTTTAAATGTTTGTATGTATTGTGCTTTTATGAGAAATACTCTAATAAAGCCTCTTTGAAATGAATTGAATTGAATTGTAATGGGCAGAGGAGTGTGATGCGCAGAGGAGTGTGATGCGCAGAGGAGTGTGATGCGCAGAGGAGTGTGATGGTCAGAGAAGTGTGATGCACAGAGAAGTGTGATGCACAGAGAAGTGTGATAGGGAGAGGAGTGTGATGTGCAGAGGAGTGTGATGGACAGAGGAGTGTGATGGACAGAGGAGTGTGATGGACAGAGGAGTGTGATGGACAGATGAGTGTGATGGAAAGGGGAGTGTGATGGAAAGGGGAGTGTGATGGAAAGGGGAGTGTGATGGACAGGGGAGTTTGATGGGCAGAGGAGTGTGATGCACAGAGAAGTGTGATGCACAGAGAAGTGTGATGCACAGAGGAGTGTGATAGGGGAGAGGAGTGTGATGGACAGAGGAGTGTGATGGATGGACAGAGGAGTGTGATGGATGGACAGAGGAGTGTGATGGATGGACAGAGGAGTGTGATGGATGGACAGAGGAGTGTGATGGATGGACAGAGGAGTGTGATGGATGGACAGATGGACAGAGGAGTGTGATGGATGGACAGAGGAGTGTGATGGATGGACAGAGGAGTGTGATGGATGGACAGAGGAGTGTGATGGATGGACAGAGGAGTGTGATGGATGGACAGAGGAGTGTGATGGACAGAGGAGTGTGATAGACAGATGAGTGTGATAGACAGATGAGTGTGATAGACAGAGGAGTGTGATAGACAGAGGAGTGTGATAGACAGAGGAGTGTGATAGACAGAGGAGTGTGATAGACAGAGGAGTGTGATAGACAGAGGAGTGTGATGGGCAGAGGAGTGTGATGGGCAGAGGAGTGTGATGGGCAGAGGAGTGTGATGGGCAGAGGAGTGTGATGGACAGAGGAGTGTGATGGACAGAGGAGTGTGATGAGCAGAGGAGTGTGATGAGCAGAGGAGTGTGATGAGCAGAGGAGTGTGATAGACAGAGGAGTGCAACCGACAGAGGAGTGCGACCGACAGAGGAGTGCGACCGGCAGAGGAGTGCGACCGGCAGAGGAGTGCGACCGGCAGAGGAGTGCGACCGGCAGAGGAGTGCGACCGGCAGAGGAGTGCGACCGGCAGAGGAGTGCGACAGGCAGAGGAGTGCGACAGGCAGAGGAGTGCGACAGGCAGAGGAGTGCGACAGGCAGAGGAGTGCGACAGGCTGAGGAGTGCGACAGACAGAGGAGTGCGACAGACAGAGGAGTGTGACAGACAGAGGAGTGCGACAGACAGAGGAGGGTGATGGACGTAAGAATGTGATGGGCATAGGAATGTGATGGGCATAGAAATGTGATGGGCATAGGAATGTGATGGGCACAGGAGTGGGATGGAAGTAGGAGTGTGATGGGCACAGGAGTGGGATGGAAGTAGGGGATTGTAATGGGCAGAGGAGTGTGACTTTAGAGGAGTGCGATCGGCAGAGGAGTGTGATGAGCAGAGGAACTTGATGGACAGGGGAGAGTGATGGGCAGAAGGGTGTGATGGGCAGAGGAACGTGATGAGCAGAGGAACTTGATGGACAGGGGAGAGTGATGGGCAGAAGAGTGTGATGGGCAGAGGAACGTGATGAGCAGAGGAACTTGATGGACAGGGGAGAGTGAAGGGCAGAGGAGTGTGATGGGCAGAGGAACGTGATGAGCAGAGGAACTTGATCGGCAGAGGAACTTGATCGGCAGAGGAATGTGTTGGGCAGAGGAACGTGGTGGGCAGAGGAGGGGGACGGGCAGAGGAGGGGGACGTGTGGAGTGTGATGGACAGAGGAGTGCGATGGACATCCCTCTGTATTATGAAGATCAGCCAAGTAATTAGCAGAGAATACGTGCCACATCTGTCCTAGTTTATTCACATCAATAAAATGGTCCTCTTGGTTAAACGTTACACAACAATGATCAAAGGACATGGGCCTTTCAACATCGATTTTTTTACATAAAGAATAAAGATGACTAATCCGATATGAAGTACACATCTTACTCGTTTCTGTAGCCTGCCATTTATTTAGTGTCCACTGTAAATATCCAGACATCAGTGAGTTACTTTTAAAAGTGCCCTGAAAATCAATGCCGCTTAATCGTACATGATATATTTCTGCACCGACGTTGGTTTTGGGCACTCTTTGTTATACATTAGATACCTGGATATCTACACATGTGATATACCCTCAATGAATTAAAAGCTCAAATGTATAACTTCTAATCAGTGGCAACAATTCATATATGTAGATGTGAAGTGATGTGTAATTTGCATTGACATGCATTTTTTGATATTTTGATTTCAAGTTACAATTGGATAATACATGAGGAAGTGCTATGTAAAATGTATAGCAGACAAGCAGCAGTCTGGACTGACTGGGACGTTTATAGGGGAACTGACTGTGTTTTTAGCAAATGCGGAGGTTTCCGCCTGGGAAATCCCAGAGCAATTCATAAACCCGGACTTTTACTTCAGGAATGAAGATGCACCCCCATCTATCAAGCGAATCCCCTCTGTGCTTGAACAGGGCACCCTGGTCTTGATTATGCATAAAACTGCTCGTAGCGCCCTCTTGTGGCCTGCTTCACTATAGGAATGTCCTTTCATGCCCTGCACAGACTCAAACAAGAGACAATCCTCTCTCGTACAAGATGTTCCCTCCATGTTAGATGTACAGAAATTAGAAAGAGTATTCCAGCTTTCAGATGCTAAAACTCAGTACACATTGCTGGAGTCACTTAGCTCTAAAAGTCGGAGTAAATTTGTTTCTAGAAAGCTTGTGGAACTGGCGGGGTGCTCCTGCTGCTGCGTTACCTCCCTCTTGAGGGGACCTACGTCACTTGACTCAAGTGCCTCTTGGTCATGACGTAACTTTAATCCAGGTGACACAAACAGTGCAAGAGACTGGACACTCTCAAGTCCTCTGTGCTCCTTCCCCTGTGCGCGCTGACTCTGGACACGAGGGGACCTTTAGAAGCAACCATATTTGCAAAGTGCCTGGGACTGCGCCAACCACACTCAAAGCCCCTGGGCATCTAAGAACCAGTCCAGGCAGGGCCATTCGTATCCCAGCGGCAGGGGCATCGTATGTAATTGGAAGCCTCAACATTAGCACAACCTTGTGTAGACTAACCAGCACCCCTAACCTCCCCGGGCATTCGAAGGCCTTCTACTGAATTACCATGGTAGGATCCTGCCATCCAATGGGCACTTATGAAAAAGGAGATGTTTTGTGTGCTGGGTTTTCCTGTGCTTCCCATTTGAAATTGCTTTGTATTTAAATAAGGGTTGTTTTATCCTTAAATAATTTTTACTGAACTTTTGTACATTTATGTGTTTATGCAGCACATTTCTAACTCCACTGGTGAATGTATTATGCTCTTTCCAATGCTTGTTTTATTTGAGTCTGTGAAATCCCCTTCACCAGGCTGCTGAGGACCATTGACTTTTCACAGGAGCAATTCTGCTTTAATCTCGCTTTTAGCCTGTCAGGTGGATTTCTAACATCATTCTTTTAAAATAATAACACCGACATGACACTCTAGTCTACACAGTTACAGACAATTACAGGGGATTATGCAATGGACATCCTGCAATAAACATGGAGAAGGTACTGATCCTTCCAGAGGCCTCCTGGGGAACGGTTTACCATAAAACAAGTGTCAGGATGATTCAGCAGACTCCTGGCTGCTGCGGAGTTCACAGAATGCACCGTGCGCACCTCAGAGCTGTAGTTTCTACAATTCCCTCCACTCGTTATTATGCTAGTGTTACGCTGCCTGCCGGGAATGCTCAATCCAATATTACCTAAATATGATGCAGAGATATCTTCTGTCTTCAAATTGTTCTTTAAGAACGCAAACATTTTTTTAACTTAAGATCTAAGAATACAAAAATTTAGCTCAGTTTTTGCCACCTTTTCATTTTTTTTAATTGTTTTTATTGAAAATAATAGACAGTTACAACAAACAAGACCATTATGCAAAGGACATCTTCAATACAGTTTCGGCTAATCAGCGTTCCTGCGGTACAGCATCATGTAGGAGTATCACAATTGGGTCAAGGTGCCTCAGTGTCCTCATTTACTGAGTCGGGCTCTGGTGGTGTGCAAATATCTCCTCGGTATGCATTCCAGGCATCCCATATCTTTCCCCATTTACGGGGTCTCCCTCTGGCCACGTACACAGCTCTCTCTCGAAACATGCACCAATCAAGGTCATCCATCCATTTCCGAATCCGGGGTGCTCGACGGGCCCCCCAAAGTTGTGCAATGTTTTGCTGGGCAACCATACAGGCGAGTGTTACCCAGAGCCTGCCATGAGTCGAAAGATCAGAAGGCTCCCATACATTCAGCAAACAGCGGCGTGCTTCCAACGGAACCTGCACACCCCACACCTCACTAATTTTCTCATGGATCTTGGTCCAGTATTTCTGAATATCACGGCATTCCCACAGAATGTGCATGAAGGTACCTAACATGCCACAACCCCGTCGACAGTTTGCATTTGAGGCGAGTCCCATTCGGCACAACCCAGGGCCCGTGGATAAGGACCGGTGGAGAATCTTAAGTTGCACCAACCGGAGTCTCATCGAGATCGCCACTTCTCGAGGGGATGACACGGCTTCCACCCAATTCTCATCATCCAAAATCAAACCATCTGCCACCCATTGCTCACGGACTCTCACCAGGGGATCCTCTGTGTGGTTGACCAATTTTTTATAGACCAGAGAGATCGCTCTGGTGGGGAGATACCCATCCAGAAGTCGATCTTCCAGGGGGAGACCTCCGGCGGCTTCACATCACGAGGGACAGCTGCCGCCAGGGCATGTTTGATTTGCAGATATCAGAATCCCTCACTCTCATTCAAATGATATTTGATCTGTAATTCCTCAAATGTCAATATCCCCTTCTTGCCCCAAATGTCTCTAATCTGGGAGATACCTATTAGGTCCCAACGATCGAAACCCTTCGACTTCCACAAGCTGCCCAGGGCTTCAGAGTTCCATAGTGGGGTGGCCATAGTTATCCTACCCTCCCATTGGAGGGCACGGTTGGCGTCATGCCACGCCCGTGACGAAGCCGACACGGGACCCATGAGTGGGAACCTACCACGCTTGGCGTACAATACCCGAAGTCCAGCGTAACCCTTTGATTGATCTATCCCATCGTACCCAGCCCGCCAGCAGCTCCATTGCCAGAACAAATAAAAGAGGCGAGAGGGGACATCCTTGTCTGGTGCTCCGTCCAAGCCGAAAATCACGGGACTTGTGATTGTTAACCACTACCCGGGCCAGAGGCGCAGAATACAGGAGACGGATCCATCATATGAATTCCGGGCCGAACCCAAATTTCTCCAGCACCGCAAATAGATATGGCCATTCCACTCTGTCGAACGCCATGGTAGCGTCCAACGACAGAAGCGCCGCCGGCTCATGGATGCGAGCCGAACCTGCCACCACCCCATGGAGTCTACGAAGATTAAGGGCGGTATTTCGGCGCGGCATAAAACCGGACTGATCCGGGTTCACCAGTTCAGTTATAATTTTCACTAGCCGGTTCGCAAGTAGTTTGGCCAGAATTTTAGGCTCCGCATTTAAGAGAGAGATCGGGCGATAAGAAGAACACTCCAGACGAGGCTTACCATCCTTATATATAACAACAATGTTGGCAGTACGCTGGTTATAGGGAAGCATGCAGTTTTCCCTACTCTCAAGAAACATAGCCTTCATAAAAGGAGCTATACGGTCAGCATGGAGTTTATAGAGTTCAACAGGAATACCATTCGGGCCTGAGGCTTTCCCGGAGTGCACCCCGCGGATGGCCATCGCGGCCTCGTCATTTGTTATGTCAGAATCCATAAACTCCCAATCCTCAGCCGATAGAGTGGGCATTCGGATATCCCGGATGACCTCCGCATTCTCTGCCACAGTGTGCTGTCCCGCTGAGGTATAAACCTCCTCATAATATCTGGGAAACTCGTCCGCTATGCGCTGCGGACCCGCCGTGGACCCCGAGCCCGCAATCTGCAGCTCCGGGACCAGACGAGACCCCCAGTCTCCCTTCTCCAACCACGCTATCAGTTTCCCAGCTTTGTCTCCGTGTTCATAGACTCTACTTTGTGTGTTAGCGTGCTGTTCCCTCACCCCCTCTCGCGATAGTTGTTTGAACTCGTCTCGGAGAAGACTGAGGCGAAGATCGCCGTCCGGGTCCCCGGCAGTGGACACCTCCTTTTCCGTTGCCAATAACTCCGCCTCGACCCTGTCAATTTCCGCCCTGCTCTTTTTCTTCTGCCCAGAGATTAGGGAGAGGGCCTCCCCCCTGACAACTGTTTTGTAGGCCTCCCAGAGGGAGCTATCAGATTCGACTGTCCCCAAGTTCTCGCTAAAGTAGTTATCGGTGACATGCATCAGCTCCTTTTTGGTGGCGGGATCTCTCAAGCGCCTAGCACTAATTGGGGCAACCCTAGCGACATTGTCCGGTCCGATTTTCAACTGCAACCATATCGGAGAGTGATCAGACACTCCCCTGGCCAGATGGCGCACTTCCTGGACGAACGCCGCCTGGGGCGCAGGCAATAGTAGATAATCAATTCTAGAGAAAGAGTGGTGTGCCGCAGATATGTGTGTTTATTCCATGTGTACGGGATGTCGAAGCCTCCACCCATCCACCATACCCGCACCAGCAACAAACTCCGACAACCACCTACTAGAGGGAGGTAGCACACGGGAGGGGTATCTATCTACTTCGCCATCCATGACTGCATTCAAATCACCCCCAATCTCCATGATGCCAGTGGATAGCGATAAAAACATCCTACTCAGGTCACAGAAGGTTTCTGTCTGCAATGTGGGTGGTACATAAACTGAGAGGAACGTGATTGTTCTGCCCTCCCACAGCCCCGAAACCCCAATATACCGTCCACGGTTATCAGACCAAGTAGCCTGTATGGTGAGCGGGAAGGAATTCTTAACCAATATCCCTACCCCTCTGGAGCCTGAGGTGAAACCGGCATGGGCAACCAATTTATACCCACCCCTGTGTAACGCCATACATCTCTTTCCCATGAGATGAGTCTCTTGGAGTAGGACCACATCTGGCAACCGGCGCCTGATCAACTGTCCCACCATTGCGTGCTTGATCTTGTCTCCCAGACCATTCACATTCCAGCAGAAGACCGACACACCAAAACCCCGCCTAGCTGACGCCATATTCGTCCCCGGAAAATCCTAAAGCGTTACGCGACATCCTTTGCAAGCGTAGGTCATAAACAAAACACAAATCAACGAACAAACGTCCCAACAACCCAACCCCCCAACTCCCCACCCTGCACCCCAGCATGCAACTTGTGCACATCCCCAGCCAGCAGTGTGCCTGTCACCCCAAGACTAACTATAGTATCTAAACGTAGAAAACGGAGGAGGACCTTAAAACAGGCCACTAGCTCACCCACCCCAACCCGCATAAGAACCCCCGTCAGTGCGAATAAAAACACCCCAAGATATTAACAAAGTCAGCGGGGATTAAAAGATCTCCCCCAGCAAACCAGCTCCCTTGTCCAGCTGCAGCGACCAACACGGGATTATTGTTCCTCATTGTCCATCGGGGTGTCGCCTTCGGTATCAGGCCCCTGGATTCGGTCCAACCAGTCGGATGCTGCTTCTGGGTGATCAAAAAACCAGGCTTTACCGTCGCATTCTATCCGGAGGCGGGCAGGAGACAACATGGAGTATTTGAGTTCCGAGGCACGTAGCCGTCTCTTGATATTCATGAAACCCTGCCTTTGTTTTTGCACAGCCTGGGTGAAGTCAGGGAAAAAGAGGAGAGACGCATTTTCATAAGCCAGAGGTCCAGAGGATCTCGCCGTCTGCAGAATAGTATCTCTGTCCCGAAAGTTCAAAATGTGAACAATCATCAGGCGAGGGGGCGCCCCTGTCTTCGGGCGGCCACCAGGTACTCTGTGGGCCCTCTCAACTGTGAAAAAGTTACTGAGACCCTTGGGCTTTAAGTGGTTCAGGATAAGGTCTTCCACAAACAGGTCAGGGGTCTGCCCCTCTGATCTCTCCGGTATGCCTAGGATACGGACGTTATTGCGCCTCGCCCGTCCTTCGTACTCATCCAGCTTGCGAGCAAATTGGGTCTGAGACTCCTTCAACTCTCTCACTTCTCACTAGAGGTCCGACACATCGTCCGTGAGACTCGATGTTTTAATCTCAAGTGATTTGACTTTTTCCGAGGTTTTATTCAGGTCTACTCGGATTAGGCCCACTTCGATATGGACAGTGTCCAACTTGGTATACATCTTACCAAGGGATGACTGAATCCTGGTGATCGCCGCCATCAAATCTTTCAGTGTCGGGTCTGCCCCGGACGGGACCTCCTCATGACCACTCACTTGCGTGCGTTTCTCGTCCACCGGGGACCCCTTGGAGAAACTGTACTTTTCCAGTCGGTTGGACTGGACCGGTTTGGTGTTCCTCAACGTTTTTGGAGGTAGCTTCTCGGGATCCCCCCTCGCCGCCATTTTCAGGTTCTGTGCGACTACCAACTCTGCCGGCCGAATGAACCCCTATATCGCAAGGGCAATCGGCACAGCTACAGATTGGTCCGTAGTGGCGTGAATGCGCGAAGTCAATTGGGATGAGATGGGGGTCCGAGGGCCACTCGAGTGGGACGCGACTTCCAGAGAATGAGTCGCGCCGCACACTTCCGGTCTCTCCCGCCATTGTTGTTGAACTCCAAAGTGGGCAGTGCCACACGCAGGGTCCTGGTGTCATGCCCAGTAGGCCCCAAAAGTTCCAGACGATAAATTTTAGTCATCCGAGCGCCCAAATCATTCGGAATTTCGCCCAGTGGCTCAGGAGCGGGTCCCCCACCAGATGGTAGGGACGGGGCTCAGGATATTGTGCCGGATGGCAAGTCAGGATGTGGTGGCCGGCGGAGCCGATGCTCAAGCGGCCATCTTGGTCGCTGGCGCTGCTCCTCCCCTTTTCCACCTTTTCTGATAAATAAAAGCTAGGCACTAAAAATTTCTTTTTAGTCATTTTTAAGTGGATTTTGACAGAAAAATTGAATAAAATCCTCTATGATCATTTTAGCAAGCAGGACTCCCTGGCCGAATCATTTAACTCACAATATCGCAAGAAAAGCCACGTACGCCTCTGAAACAGCTCCCTTCCTTCCACGAAGCCTCAGATCTCAATCTGAAGGTCCCTAGGAGAACCCATAGGGGCGTTCACACCGAGTCCGTGCAGTCTTTATGGTACGGTCACACTAGCGATCTCTGACCAGAGAACACAAAATAATCCAACGACCAGCCGCGAGGGGGTTGTGGCATTCACTTAAAGCTGAGCCGCTCTATGCTCATAACCTGGACTTGACATGCAAACGTTCCGAGTGGGCTGATGATTTTGTTTGGGACTGACAATTATTATTTTTAAACAAAAAGACATTAAAAGGTTGCAAGAATTTCTCATGCATACATTCACCTGCAAAACGCAATTGGAAATAGGCCTCCAAAACAGGCTGGAATTCGGATAAAAATGATGACACTGCTTTCCCATGTTATTCTCCATTTTAGGTGTTAAAAGTCAAAAGTGTCCGGTAGACATCTGATCATACCGCCTTCCTTTGGTAAAACCAGGTCCCGTATTAATGCACCTTGATAAAGGACCGCTCGTGACAGTGACGTAACGCAAAATGATGGGGGCCGCCTACAGAATATGATGAGGGACACCAGTGGCGTCACTAGGGGGGTGCGGGGGGTGCGGACCGCACCGGGTGTCACCCCATCTGGGGTGACACCAATCTGGTTAGTTACGCGCTGGCTGGCCTGGCTCGCTCTCGCTCAGCACTGCAGAGTGGAGTGCAGCCTGAGCCTCGGCTCATCCTCGCCCTGCTTTTTTTAATTTATATTATAGTGCGGTGTGTGCAAGCAGCAACTAGCGCACACCACCACCATGGTGCGCAGTTGCGCAGCGCACCTGCTGCTTACAAATTAAAATACTGCTGCGTCACTGGCGTAGATAGGGGGGGGGTGAGGGGGGCGGTCCGCCCGAGGCGGCAATATTTTGGGGCGGCGCGGCGGCTGCGCAGCACGTGTGTTACTGTTTGAAATGCAAGCAGAGCTAGGGTCATTTGCGGTTCGTTGGCTCCGGGCCTGGCCCCTGCGTGTCCCCGGGCCCTGTGCTGCCGGGCAGGATAAGGCTTGCTAAGTTGCTTGCGGCTGCCTCCCTGCCCAACGACGACGTGGAGGAGAAGAGCTCTGTGTTGCCGGTGAGTGTCACGCCCGGCGCAGTCCGCTCCCATTGAGTGCACCCGCCCGCCCGCCCAGTCTCATACTCCAGTCACTCTCATTCACACGGTGATGTGACTCGACTGGAGAGTTCAGGAAGAATATGCTCGGCTTCGCTTGCTAGTTGTGAATGTGCAGTAACCTCAGGCTACATCCATCAAGCCATTGAAGGAAAGTAATCGAATTGGGCAAATTCTTTAATGGCGAGGTTTCTTTGTCATGTTCGCAGCCTGTGTCAAGGATCTCAATTCACGAGAGGAAGTCATTGTGTGTCATGGATTGTTTTACACAAAAAAACGGGCCTTGAAAACACACACAGGAAAAGTGGAGACACTAGAAAAAAGAATTAACACATTGGAATGATTCTATCAGTACATTACTATGAAACTGTCTGGTAAAAAAAAGAGTATGTTAACACTTAACGTAAGAAGCGGTTTCATTAAAATGAAATAAAACCGGGCTGCAACTCTGTCCAAGAAATTAGCGTCACATGTTACTATAGACAATTTATAAGTTTAGCAAGCGGAGTTTATACAGTAGAGATTTTGGTTCATGTATTTGCTGACAGCAGCGGTTGAGGTTCCCTCTGCACTTCACCACACGAACAACTGTAGCTGTGTTTCGAAAGTATAGAGGCTGGCTGCGTTTGGAGTTCCGTTATATCACTTTAAAAGTGCGTGCCAAAAGAGTCACTAGAAATCTTTGCACTCCTCTTGGAGGAAGAACAGGGAATTATTGAAAATGGCAAAGGAGAGGATGGGTGATTGAGAGAAAGTGGTAGACTCATAGAGGAAAAAGAGAATAACAGTTTTGGAAGCATGAACAAAGAATGACTGAGAGTTTATCATAGACGTCACGAAAGGTGGCTTGCACCATCGGGCTCATTGCCTCCCCTCGCTTACCCTTAGATGCGATTGCATCTAAGAAGCCAGCGCGTGAGCAGCATCCTGTGAGCTCCGATCTCGTCCCAGAGAGGCCAAAGAGTGAAGTCCAGCTGTTTGGCAGGGGGGGACGGCGTCTACCTGGTAAAATAGGTTGGGGGACGCCGTCCACCCGCGTGGTACCCCGACTCGAGCACTGGTTGCCGTCCTTTTCCCCCGCACCCCCCCCCCCCTAACTGCCATGGGCGGCAATCTGAGGGATAGCCCCGGGCGCCAGAAGCTCTAGCTACGCCCCTGTGCTGCGTCTACTACTACTGCAGTCAGTGCAGTGAGTGAGTGTGTGCACTGCAGCCGCCACGTCGCCACGCATGCACGCACGCACTGATGCATGTGATGATGGTGCTGGAGCGATGTGGATGCGCGGCCTACCCCCCAGTTTGTGGGTCCCAGGGCCGTCAATCTTTAGCGCTACCAATGACGGTCCTGGGACAGCCCCCGCGCGCTGTGCTCGCCTCCTCTGCTCTGACACGTCGCGGCGGTCACGCGCCATGCCAGGGAGGAGAGGAGACGAGACGGTAGAACAGGGGAGTGCTGAGTCACGAGTGTGTGCTATAATAAAGAATTAATTGTTGGATATCATCTTCTTTGATATCGCGATTCGCGGGCGCCGTCGTCTCCCTCTCCCCTTCAAATTTGGGACTGACTAACTTCTTGGGTCCGGACTCCAGAGACAGGCAGTCGGTGAGAGAGAAATATTATCATGTATATAATGATTATAAATGAACTACGTTAGAAATGAAGGTGGCACTGCAGTGGCACTAATGCAAAAGAAAAAACGTCAACGGTCATCTGCATGTCCCATTGATTTTTTTTCCAGCCTGGTCTCTGTGGTGCGCAGCGGGCGTACAAACGAAACACGCACCTCTCGGGGTCTAGTGCACCTAAGCTTTCTTCCTTAATCCTTGGGCAGTCACGATAGGCCTGGGGAGTGGGGACTGCGGTAATGGTTAAATAGAAGGCCCTGTCCGGCCCGCCCTTCCAGCCTCCTAGGCTAGTCCTGACCGGGCGTGCATGTGCTTGCAGTTGCACACGGCCGCCGGCGCCGGCCATAGCAACCAACCAAGTTCAGCGTGATTTTGTGCTGATGCTTCACCAATGAAACCCATGACACATAGCTCACTATTTCTCTCACTTGGCACTACACCTGTAACTATAGTGGTGTCACATTAATACAGTCCAATTGCCAGGGCACGTGATGCGCTCTTTCTTATTACACAAATTTCACTATACTGGTCCACTAATCCTCTATGGGTACCGGAGTAGCGTGCTACTCGCTGAAAAGCGCCCCATCGCCTCGTCAGGGTTAGTAAGCGCAATATAAATGCAATTACAGTACAATACAATACAAATAGTCTCAGTCTTAGTATGGATGCTTCAGCACACCTTTCTTGTGAGATCACATACCTTACAATACCTCGCAGCGCCTCCCTTGACTATGCAGATGGGACACCCTATAAAACGTCAAAGCCAGCAGTCAATTGCAGTGTATTAAAAAATAAAAAAAAGTTTCCTAACATATATGCCTTCTGCCTCTCAATCAGAGTAGGGTTGAGTCAAGTTCAAGTTTCTTTCAACCTTTGCAAGGGTTTGTGGAAAACGTTGCGAAGCTGGCTAGCTTTTCCAATTCACTTTTGAAGACAAATTGCAGCTTTTTGGACAATTTATTTGCATTTGTGTCAGACTAAAACAATGGTTGTGCTTAAGATATACTTTGCAAGACACTCTTAGAGGGTAATGTAGACCTGAGGAAGGTTTACAGGCCACTGGTGCGGTACAAAACTCAACTCATCCTGACATATTTTGGTAACTTGCCCCTCTGGCTCGACATGTAGGATTAAGTTGCATCCAGTGATATCACTGACGCTCTTTCACCACTATATCATGATAAAATGCTCAACAATTCTTTTTTGTAAGTCGTGAGGGGGTGACACCATGAGTTACCAGCACCGGGTGACACCAACCCTAGTGACGCCACTGAGGGACACCGGCGTCTCTCAGATCGCACAGACATTCGCACAGACATTCATGGGCGCAATGGGGGCCCCTGAACGGTTGGGCCCCTCCTACTCAGCACGGGTCGGCTCGGTAAAGCAGAGTGGCTTTCACAAATGTTTAACTATTTCTCATTCCATTCCATTGCACACATTGTGCAAGGCATGCAATTGCATGGCTTAGAAGGTGAGGCCCCCCTCTTTAAAACAAGAAACCCTGGGGGCCCCCTCGCACCGCAGTGACTGGGGGTGGGGGGGGGGCTCCGATAGGCCCCTGACTCATGATTGCCCCCCTAGTGTCAGTCTTTCTCAGGTGTCAACAGCTTACTCAAATGCACACCTGCATTGCACTGTTCAGTTGCAATTTAAATTCACTGCACATTTCTGATAACGTTTTTTTAAAAGTACTCGTAAATGTGTATCATAAAAAAATACACAAATAATAGAGTTACTTTTACAGACTACATGTCTGCAGCATGTCTTAAATTTTATTAATATTTGTAATTTTTATGTTTTGGGCGGAGAAAGAAAACTATTTATGTCATTTTATGGCTGGCACAACAATCTATCAAAATGTGGCATAAGTCCTCTTTGATAACGAGTCAGAGGGAGTGAAGCAATTTTGTGAAATGAAGTTTAACATTGTAAGAAATTAGGTTGTTGTTTGAGGAGGGAGAAACCCTACCCAAGCAACAGGCATATTCCCTGTTAGGGTGAATCACAAAAAGTTACTAAACTAACCTGTGCTTAGCACACTGCTAGCTTGGCACAAAAACGTCAGGCTTAGCTTAGAGGCAATGTGTAAATAATGTATGCAGCACTCAAATTACAATAACATGAAAACACAACACAAGAAAAATCCCACACTAATTTAGAAAAATAGAGTACATTTTATTAAATTATTTGCCATCAAAATGACAAAAATCCAGTCACTAGAACCTTAAATATGAATTTTTAAAGCTTAAAGTGAAAAATAGCGCCTACACAAAAAAGCGCCAATCGTCGAAATCTATTTGTGCACGACTAGAGCAAAGTCAAAAGTTATGGACGACTGTGATGGCCACTCGTTTTGGATACATAAAGTTGATTAGGCCTGGTCTTTGCTTAACTTCTAACTTAGAAGAATTTTTTTGAAAAAATGACAGAGAAGGTAAAGTTTAGCAATGAAAGGAAGCCGGGGGTGTCCAAGGAGGAGGTGTCATTGTCTGGGGAGATGCTAGACGGAGCCGCAATGAAGATTTCTTTTTTGGGACTTAGTCTCTTGAAAGTCAAAATTCGTCAGCGGGACGAATCTGCATGTCATAGCCAAAGTGGGCTCAGGAGGTCGGTTATCCTACCGCAAAGAAAGGCAGACTGGCTATGCACCTTAGGCGGATTGGCGAGCAGGTAGGTAATGGTCTCCTCTCAGTTCTCAGGGCACTTTTTGGCAGAAAAGTCCCAAGTTGTGGATTTGGCCTATCAAGCCACCTTTAGCATCACTTCCAAGGATCCAGGAATGGAGGGGCACCTTTTAGAGGGCCTTGACTCACTCAGGCTGGGTCCAGATGCTGGTTCAATATGGTTGAAGGTATTTCTGTACCAGAGGCTCTGATCAGGAGGCCCTGTAGTCACTCTGCTGCAAGTCCTAGGTTAAAGCAGAAAAGCAGGTTTCAACCAGCAGGACTGTCCTCCAAGGGCACAGGGCAGGCTTCAGACAGGATGGCGGTCCTCTTGGTGCATCAGTTACCTGAGAACACAGCAAGCCAAAAGCAGCAACGCAGTCCTCTAAGAGTCCTCCACCAGTCCAGAAGTCAACTAAAGAGTGGGTCTGAGGGTCCAAAATGTATACCTGCCGCTAGATATGAAGTGGAAGAAACTTGTGGACTTCTCTTAGCAGAAGTGTCTGGAATTTCCTGCCTCTATGCCCAGTTTGCTGTAAGGCCTCCAAATGTGACCGAGTACCCAGCCTCGCGCAGAGCGGTTTCAACCATCTGCGACGGGGAGCAGCGTAGGCTGGGCATTCGAACAGCAGGTGGGGGATAGACTCAGCCCTAGTTGTACAGAAAGGGCAAGTTTCTACAGTTTGCCATGGTGGTTTCCATTTTGCTGTTCTTGTGCCTAAGGGCAGAACCCCGGCCCTAAATTTGAAATACAACGCCCTATCTGATGGATTCAAGATCACATCAAGGTAGGGTTCTCTGAAGGGACGGGATTTGGTAGCCAAAAACTCCTTAGCTGCTCTACACAGATTCGGTTGGGTCACTCTCTCGTTATCCACCCACAACCAGAATATTTTCTTTAGCAGCTGTTTGGGTGGCGAAGATCTACTGGCCCAAGCATCATCCAGGCCTAAGTCACAAAGGAGGCGCTTTACACCAAGGAGCCAACCGATCTTATGCCAGCCCGGGGTTGAAAGAAGTTCGCTTAGTGCATCAGCATAGCTTGATAGTTCAGGGACATTCCATATGCGGGCCCACAGAAGGAGGGGACGTAGCTTGGCCTGATCAGCTATGGATCGTGTTCCTGTATCGAGTAGAAGGGGTAGAGTGGGAGAGCTATGGGGGAGCCGCATTAGATCTTTGTGGAACTTATTCTCCAGATGGAATAGGGTATCAGGTTTCTGGGTACCCCACAATTCAGCCCCGTATAATGCCGCACTCACAGCCTTTGCTTTGTAAATGTCGAGTATCACCCCGATGGGTTTAAGGGGTGAGGCGCGATGCTCTTTTAGGAGAGCGCCCGTGACCCTCCTATATGTCAAGATGGATTTTTGGTGATGCGCCTTCCAAGACATGGTATCACAAAGTCTGATTCCTAAATAATCGAATTCCCTGACCCTTTCTAAAGGTACTGCGTCTATAGATGGCGGGTAGACTGTCTTCCTGGGGGGATTCAGCACAAGGAACTTGGTTTTGCTGATGTTAATAGCCAAGCCCCTTGTGTCGCAGAAGCCCTGGAACCTCGTTAACAGAGTTTGGAGGCCCTTCGGGGATTTCGAAATCAGCAGGGTGTCGTCTGCGAACAGGAGCGTTGGTATCTTCCTGCCCGCCAGGGAGGGAGCATCTGCTGGTAGTTGGAGAAGGTGCTCTACCACTCCTTACAGCACATATATTAAAAAGGGTGTTTTAGGACTAGCAAGGAGTTTAGTGGGACAGGCTAAATTGGCAGTTCGAAACTGCACACAGGCCACAATGGTGGACCTAAAACATGTTTTAAGAGATCTCTTAACAGAGCCACAATTAGTGCTGCAGGCCCACTAGAATGGTATGCCCAGACATACGTCTCTTGCTCACTTTGCCACTGGATTCAAGATAGCCTGGCTGATGAGGGTTATGAACCCGAAACCGGTCCCAGGATGCTTGTTTCCAGTCCCGGGAAGGCATGGCTTGGCAGTTCGTGCTGGACTGTCCCCATGAGGCACAGGGTCAGACTGATTTGCATATGGCCATGTCTGAACTGGGGTGGTAGAGTGAGCTAAAGAATGATGATGGATTAAACCCAGATCAGTTGACTGGGGGTGAGTGTTTGATTTGCTCAAACGCTCTGTCCATCATCCCCTTCGGGTACGTGCAGGTCCACTAGGAGCATTTAATTTACTGGCTTCAGGTATATGGTATACCACTTTACCAAGGACTTATAAATAGATTTAATATGCTAATCAGGTGTAAGACAATTTGACCATGTTTTAGGGAGTCAGCAGAAGCACTTTAACACTGGTTAGTAGTGGTAAAGTGCACAGAGTCCTAAAGACAACAAAAACGAATTCAGCAAAACAGGAGGGTAAAGGTAAAAAGCAAGGGGGTTATCCTTAAGTGAGTGCAAAGTCCAAGAAAGGCGTTTTTTTTTTTTTTTAATTTTTGAAACCTCTATTGTGCATCAGAAGAATACAGTTACGGGCCCACAACCACACGGGCCAGCCTCGAAAGCAATAGACAGCACAAAAAGTAAGGATAGGGCAGCCCAGCGGTCCCAAACAACAAGATGCGAAAGGTGTCCAAGACGTGGCATATGGAAAGAGGGACCGCCGGGTAGAGGAGGAATTAGGTTAATTTAAAATTTTGTAGAGAAGAAGGATCAGAAGCGGTCAATCTATCGAAAGCAAATGGCAGGCAACGAACCAGCGGGTGAACAACAGTACGAGGGAGAATAATTGAAAAAGCAGCAAAAAATAATATGCTTCAGGACAGTACCACAAACAAACAGTACATGCTGGCCATCGCCCGCCCCACTGACTCAGTACTCCCAGATCCACAATAATAAAAGCATAAGCAGCATAAAGAATACACCGCGCTACCCCTAAACACCCGTCTGACCCAAAGAAAAAGAGAAGAGAAATCAAAAAAAGAGAAAATATAAGGCCCATAGAAACTGAAACTAAACAAAATCCCCACCCCCAACCCCCCACCCTGCACGCATGCGGAGGCTACGGCCTACCCCCCCCCCCCCCCCCCCCCCCCCCCAGCAGTGTGCCTGTCGCCCAGAAACCGAACCCGAAATTTAGAACAGAATAGGGAAGAAGAAAGAAAAGAAATAACGTAATACACAGAAGACCGGAGGAGGGCCACAGAGATAAGACCAAAACTACCAGCATATATCACTCCGGCCGCCCTCCCCCAGACCCCGCCACCAACACAATACCCATATTCACTATCCCCGGCAGTCCATCAGTATCCCAGCAGTGCAAGCAAAAACAGTCCGAACATAAGAGGAGACAACCTCAACCTTGCCCCCTGCGATGCGAAGCAGCGACATTGTCCAGCCTCATGGTAGACATCTTGGAAGAGAAGTAGTGTGGCTCACTGGTTAGAGGTGGCAGACCCGAGAGCAGAGGACGGCCCGGGACCAGGGTTCGATTCCCGGCGCGGCAGGTTTCTGGACCAGGGTCAGCGGACTCGATAATTCTCTCGCCTCGGTGCCCACTCTGATCAGCGATCACACTCGGCAACTCTGGGCATTAGCTTGCCTCATCTTCACTAACGGCCCCACCAGACCGCCGGGGATGCCTGGTCTCACCCTGGAGATACCCATTAAGGGACCATCTCTCAGGGAAGCCAGGAAAGGTTTTGCAGCGGTCGAAGCGCCTTGGGACCCTCCGGGTAAGTAGTGCGCTATATAAATGCCTATACATACATACATACAAGAGGCGAGCGAGCAAAGTGACCACACCCGAGCGGGGGGGGGTGTCCATCAAAGTCCATCCGACACAAATCCATGTAGATAATAATAGTACAGGAAGATGCAACGCCCTTCAGTGAACCACCAGAATCGGCAAGTCCAGTCAATAGGAACCACTCCAGGATAGAGGAGCAAGTCGTGTCAGTAACCCCGCGAGGAGTCGCCAAACGTGGCGCCCAGACATTTTTCTCCAGCCACATCGCATCTCCAGAAACTACAAGCCTCCCCGAGGATGTAACAGCTGGCACCCCAGCAGCAGTAGGGTCTCGCACCTCCAGTGAGTCAATAGCAACCGGGGAGGAGGAACAGAAGGTAGAAGCTGGGTGTGGCGTAGTGTCCTGCTCCCAGAGGCGTCCGCGGTCAGGCAAGGGTGTTGTAGATAGAATCCCATCCAGCCGATCCCCCAATTTGCGGGCAGCGGTACCGAAAGCCGCTCTTAGAATACCTAGGGCTCCCAGGTTGTCGCCAAGCAGTACCGGGTTATCAGGGAGAGAGGACACAGTATCTCCACAGGGCAAACAGATGCAGCACTGTCTCGGGAGTCGGCCGCCATCACCCTCCACAGTCAGCTGGTCACTACGCCGACATATACCATGGCACTGCCCAACCGAGGGCACAGGGGAGGCACATTCCATGGCCACACAGTGTCAGTGGAGCGTGGGCAGACGTCCGCGTCTTCAAAAGCAGCCCAGGAGCCGCCGTCACAGGAGAGAAGGGCAAGCTGTAAGATGGCGCCCGGCACTACTCACCGAGAAACAAAGTATCAGGTAGGCTGTCCCCGGGCTGGGGATAGAATACAATGTTGCCTCCGCAGCGGCGGCGCCCAAAGCCTGCGAAGCGGTGAGACAAGATGCAGGGGGCAAGATGCGCTTGCCACGCGTATTCGGCCGATTCCGATCCGCCTGGAATGGCCGCTGTTGTTGTAGACAGGGCCGGCCAGCGAGAGAACAAAGCCCCGGCACAACCGCGCAGCGCCAGGAGGAGGCGGGGGCGTCTCGACACTGTCGCTGCTGGGATCGAGCAGGGAAGCACATCGGCAGATCCGGGTTCGCCTCCCGTTTCCGCTACAGCCACTCGTGTACAGGATGGAAAACAGGATAAGGCGGAAAACGGGAGAAAGGCGAGAGGGTCGGCGGAGCCGAGGGATCAGGCGGCCATCATGGTTTCGAGCCAGGCTCCTCCTCCCAAGAAAGGCGTTTTATTGAGTTTATGAATAAAAGACAAAGCAAAGACAAATGATTCTTCTCATACGCAAACATTAGAATGGACAAATTAATAAGTAATATGGCCTTAATGAGTAGCACAATGGATGTTACAATAGAACGAGTGTTGCAAATTTAAAAACCAGGTACTATGATGAAACTTCTTAGTTTTAGAGTAAACAATAAGATTAATGACTAAGCATAAGAGCTTATATATAGGTGAGTGCATGAATTTACAGTCCAGCAATCAGTTCAGTAATATACCTTTAGTCCCAATTTGATAGGTAGAAGAGAGCGAACATAAGCATAGGGCAATAAAAACAGGTGAAGGGGGAAAAGTAAGGAATACAGAGCACAGCAGGGTCATATCCCTAAAAAGAGAAACCCTTTGGCAGGTGGGTGAGTGTAATAGCTGTAATGCCCAGCAGTGTTGTGTGCTAATAACTGAGCTACATGTCTAGGAAAGCTAAAGGGGTCGACCGTCTGAAAGTAGACATCAGGTTTGTCTCATCCATGTGGCGAGGAGATTGCATTGCATTCCACGTGTGCAGTGGTAGCTGAGCACCTAGTGCGTTTGGAATTATATCCAGGGGATTTCCATTTACTGAGAATGGGTTTGTTACCAACTGTGATCATTAGATCTATAAGTGGCATGTTGCGAATTTGGTAGTTTAGGCACCCGAGGAACAATGTGTATTCACAATGATGTCTTGACAAAATCAAGATTTGTGTTTGGAATATGTCACATAGATATGGTCTAACAGAGGTCCATGTGAGTTTACAACCGAACAGTAAATGTTCAGTGTTGTCTGTGCCTTTCTTACAGTTCTTACGAGCACAAGATGTAGATGGCGGCCCATGACTCTTCAGAGAGAAGGTCTGTTTATTGGCAGTAGTGCGATATTCCATTTGTTTAGGGTCGAGGTGTCTGAGTTGAGTATTTGGTATGTTTTAGAAGCCAGGTGACCAGATTTGTTAAGAAAAGGAGGCCATTTTGGTTATTTTAATTTACTCAATTTGACTTTTATTTGTAAAATGTAGAGTTCGAATTTGAGGCTTCATGTTTCGGCTGCAGCTCTGCGAAGGCAAGAGACTTCCCCAGGTCCTCGGGTCCTTAGGAAGAGAGATGCCTTTCTGGACCCAGTTTTGCCAGAATGCAGTTTTATAATTTATCCTGATTCTTTAGTTGTTATGCAGTGCTAGGAGGTGGGATTCAGTAATAGGGGTTGTATCCAGGGAGGAAGAGAAGCGGAAACACGATAACAGGGGAAGAAAACATAGGCGGCAAAGAACGTGCAGGAGTGAGAAAGATGCGCAGGGAGTGTCTGGCGATGGGTTACACATGCAGGAAGGGGCTCCAGACTGTGGAGTCTTGGTATTCGGCGGCACCATTCTGCAGTGCTGGTGGCATCTTTGAGCAAATGTTCGGGTGCTGGCATTTATTATTTTACAAATTAAGCCCTGGAAGAGCCACAATACTCGCTGCCTCGCTAAAAATGCAGATTGGTGATTGAACCAGTTTGAAAACTGACAGCCCCTCTGAGTACTGGATGTTCTCTTTGCAATGTTAGCTCTTTTTTCTCAAGAAGGAAGATCACAACCTATCTAGAGTGTCATAGAAAGACGTAGAGTATGAGCGGCATCACACCGGAAAGTACTGTGATGATCTCTTTCAAACTTTTCACCTCCCCCACCATGTTATGTTCTTAGGAGATCTTTTACTTTGCCTAATGGTTTGGATTCATTAAGTTTTACTGCATTGATGGAGAACCATGGGGCCCGATGCACAGAATGAACTTAAGACTCAATCCTAAACTTAGTACTATTTTGGTATTCACAGAATGAATTTACTACTTTTGGTATTCACAGAAGTTAGGATTTTGTCTTAAGTTTGTCTTAAGACCGACTTAAGACAAAATCCTAACTTCTGTGAATACCAAAAGTAGTAAATTCATTCTGTGAATACCAAAATAGAAGTAAGTTTAGGATTGAGTCTTAAGTTCATTCTGTGAATCGGGCCCCATATGCCTGGATATTTCACAAATTTGGCGCACGGGATTTGAGTTTATCTGAAAAGCATGGATGTTAAGGGGGAAGAGAGTGAAGCAGTTTGACTGCTCCAAGTGCCACAGCCTCATGCGCGAGAACTTTACACGAAGAGTAAACAAACATTTGTAGGCAGTTTCCATATGACACCCTTCACCACGTTTGCGAAGTTTCTGTTTGCAACAAACAACCAATGTCCACGCAGGAAATGGCAACATGAAAATCTGTGCAACCTGTGCAATATTGCTAAATTTTCCGTAATGCTTCATGAAGGCTGAAAAAAAAATTACATCCTTATGCACTCCTACTTTTAATTACTGTTGCATTTTGGAATGTTCTCTTGAGATATGTGCTCCATCAAATGAGGTATACAAGCTATATATTTATGAAGCTTGTGAAATGTGAATAGAAGGGTCCTTCATCAGGCTTTTATGAACAGCCACAGGACTGTGGGTTTATCATCAGGGAGGAGAGAAGTTGGGTTGGTTTTAACAATGTTGGCGGCTAAGTGACAGAAAGCGTGTCAGATTAGGAGGCGGCTGTAAGGCTTACAATGTGGAGGATTGTAGATAGTTCAGTTTACTCTTTGAGATCATTGTTAACATATGGAATGCAACCACTAGTATTAATTACAACATTTGTTGCAGAAATTCAATGAATTTTAATATTAGCAAAAAGTCACAACAGATACCGGCATCGCTTCACTTAATGCACAATTTAAGACATCTTATATAATCTTATATAATATCAAAACCATATTATATAATCACATCAATTCTCCAATTAGTAAATAAAGGTGAACAATATAGTCGTTGCACATTACAAAATAGTTGTAGATTTAATTTCTTACTACAATTTAGAACAATCTACCACAGGCTGGATGACTGGCCTACATCAGATATATATATATATATATATATATATATATATATATATATATATATATATATATATTTATATATATATATATATATATATATATATATATATATATATATATATATATATATATAGTGTGATGCCACTCATTTTGCTGAGGGAACCAGATACACCCTGGATGGGTGGCAACAGTAAGTAGGGCTGAATATATTTACACCAGATTATTCCTTTTGTGGTTGGTAATGGGGTCTGCATCCACCCTCCCTCCTGCATGCAGAGCGGCCAGCAATATAAATCTTCCATGAAATGCAAAACCGTTCCTATAACATTGAATTGGAAGCACATCATAGGAGGCAGAATGATACCGCAAACAGCCAACAGCATAATGTAGGAAAGGAATACTCCTCTGAGCGGAACCAAAGCTCACTCCATATTGTTATGTGTATTTGTAAAGTGGAGTATCATCTGCAAGGTTATCTTGGTGCTGAGCAGGTGTGTGTGTGCCTATGGTAGGTTGGTCAATTGAAACCCCAGGTGTTCAGCTTCCTGGGGAAGTCAAGAAGAGAAGAGATCGCTCTGATATGGAGTGGGAGGTTGTTCCACACTTTCAGAGTGATGTAAGAGAAAGCACCTCCTCCTGATCTGTTTCTGTGTTTGTGTGGAATGTGTACAACTGGGAGTCCTGCAGAGGTGTCTGTGTGGTTGGTGGAAGGGGATATGGCTGTTCAGGTAGGTGGGGCCTGATTTGTGTCGTACCTGGAATGTGTGCATGAACAGTTTGAATTGAGCAGGTTTGTGTATCAAGAGCCAGTATCGTTCCTTGAGGTGTGGTGTAATGTGAGTTCTGTGTGGGAGGTTGAGCATGTATCTGGATGCCGAGCTCTAGTGAGTTGCTTGGTGTAGAGGGTGTTCCATGTATATGTTAAATTATTGGTTAAGAATAGGTGTTGCAGACATGTGAGTTGATAAACCACACTTCAAAATGACCTTTGAGAATTTAATAATGCAAGGGCTTAGACACGCCTACAGTGAGGTCACATGGCACTCAATGTTGGATAATTTTTTTTCACTGTTAGTGGAGCGTAATAAGCTTGATGTAGAAATTTTAAATGGTGCATCCTATGTTTGCTATTGAATTAAATTATTCTTTCTGATGACAGTAGAAACCTCCTACAATCCCAACCAAATGTCAGCCTCCCATTAGCTTTTAGCCCTTGGCCTCCATATTCACTGACATTTACAGCTTCTCCCCTCTGGGTGGCTGTCAGTCACCCTGCAGACCAGTGCAGTCTCTCCGCTCTCGGAGGAACAGCAGCCTGAGCCGCGATCATTGACTGGCTGCAGGGTCTCATGGAAGCTCACTCACCTCCTCCTCTGCATGCCTGCAGCTTGCCGGAGGGATAGAGAGAGCAAGGCAGCCATGTTGTTTCTGCCGCTGCCCCTCTCTGCTACCAGCCTCCTTGGCCCGTGGTGCTACACCAGCCCCATGTACTGTAAACCACCGACCATGAAGTTGGGGCAGTGAGATAACAAACAAGAAAGATATCTAGCCCCTTAAAATGCCCATATCAGCAAAACAATGGAAAAAAATAGAGTAAAAAGGAAAGTGACAAGAGGCATAGAAAGAAAGCAAAAAAAAAAAATAGTGGAAGATCAAGAGGTGAGCTCTACGCTGCCCCCTGCATGCTCATCCGACCCCATTCCGTCCAAGGGACCGCTGTGTGTTCTTATTGGGACTGGCTGTGTGCTGGGACTGGATGCTGCGACTGACCCCTTGCATCACCCAAGTTTTGTGGGTCTGAGGGGCTCTGCCCCTGATGCCTGTCATTCAATGGATTACCTCCCCTCACCTCTCTCAAGCGCTGGCATCACCTGAAACAGGGAAGGTGAGAAGGACCCTGCCGACCCTCCCCCCTACGACCCACACCACCAGACTGTTTGCCCACCCAACTGCAGTGGCTAAATCACCTGTTGACTTGTACCCGCGGGGAGCCCCCGCTGCACCATCCCCTCGGTCATGACCTGCTGCTTTAGCTATAAATGCAGCTGAAGCTCATTGTGTGTCATGTCCAACAACTCTTCACCATTCGCGGACACCGATACAGAATTTGCCACTGTTTGCGGCTATCACCATCTCGTATCTTGTACCGCTATGCCTTAATGCTCTCATTGATAGTTTATACTGGTATATTAGGCCCATGTTTTCTTTTTGCTCATGCATTGGTTTGCATCGTTATTACAGGCATATGCTATGCTATGCATAAATGCTTTTTTCTCTTGCTCATTTTACCTCAACACCGCTGCTCACGCACACACTGGTACACAAGCTGGCATACCCCTTCCCCCACTGCCACTTCATATACAGTATTGTTATGTATGTGTTATTACTTCACGTAACAGCTTCTATTTTATGTTTCAAACGTAGAATTATCACTGATTATAATATACGTCATTGTATGTTGTTGCTATGTATGTGCTCCGTGTCATTTAATTGTACTTACCCTTATGTAACTCAGTACAGTTTTCTCTCCCATCTAAGTGAAGCTCTCTGATGCCTTCGGGCAGAGTTCGCGCTATACAAAACTCTTTAAATAAATACCAATCTCCCCATGTTCAGATCTTGAATGATTCTAGATGTTACGGTGTACTTCCAGAGTAGGCTGGGGAATGTATCATGTACTGCTTTTTTAATGTGTAGAGCCGTCTACTTAATACCTTTGTAGCAGCAATTTCCACAACAAGTTGGCCCACACCTGTCCAAAGACATACCAACTGCATGATGCCCAAAAACACCATGTGGCCTTGCTTGGGTATCATCTGTATAGTTCATACACCGAAGGCTGAAATATTTAATTAGTTTGACGTATGTACATGTTAAAAAGTGTTGGCCATAATGTTGATACTTGAGCACCCCTAGCACCAGTGTCTTTTACTTCTCTGGGTAAGGAGGTAAAAAGACCTTCTGCAACCACCTCCTGGAGATATGATCTACACCAAATCAAGTTCCCCTCCTCCCAATACTAATTTCTTGAAGACAGGTAAGAAGAATGGTGTGAGAAACCATGTCGAAAGCTGCGGAAGGGTCTAACAGCACCAGAGCCTGAGGCTCAGCGGTGTCCGTCAGCATTTGAAGGTTATCCACTATGACTCGTAGGGCTGTTTCCGTGCTGTATAAAGGTTGGAAGTCTGACCGGAGGAGATCTAGAAGCTTTCTGTCAAGTGCTTGGAGATGCAACTATAAATATATTTCTCCAGTATCTTAAGAGCAAAAGGCAATAGGGATATACAACAGAAATCGGAGAGGATAGAATTACCTGAACTGGGTTTTCTTATAGAAGGCAAATTCAAACCTTTCTTCGATATGTCTCAAACAAGTCCACTGACATGGGAGTCATTGCAGACCTCCAGTAATGGAAGCCCCAGGATCTCAATTGCGCTTTCTATTTGCCTGCGGGAAGTGGGTCTAAAGGAGAACCCAATGAGTTCAAGTTGGCAATGGTGAAAAATTGTTCTGAGGACAGAGGCTCCTGGTATTCCAGGAGCAGAGTTCTGCTTAGAATGCTGGTCAGTGAAGAACGATCCCCGCCAACCTGTTCTTCCCTGCTCAATGAAGGCGGTTTCCTGCCATCCACCCTACTCAGCGTGGCTGCTGAAGCAGCCTCTAATCCAATGCAGGCGGATAGCCACTGACATGAGTCAAAGAGTCAATATTCATAGAAATCTTTTCTTCAAAGACACCAAACAGCTTATCTGAATGTTGCTGGGTGCTGTCAAAAGAGACCACCACATCTGTGAGAGTGGAAAAGTTGCAAACAATTTGGAACAATTCCTTATCTGAGTTAACTGCGCTTATAATTATTGGTATAAAAGTTGAATTTTGAAGAGGTGACAAGTCTTTTATATTCCCTATGTGCCTGCTTCTGTGGCTCCCTTGTAGAAGAAGATGCAGTCTAAGTCAACCTCTCTTATGACTGGTGTATACCACGGGGCAGAGGAAGTTAGGCCCACATGCATCAAGCACTTTTTCATTCGCAAACGGTGCGATTCCTTAAAATCGGCCGTTTGCGAATGCAAAAGTGCTTTTTGGGATGCATGAAGCAATTTTAGAATTTGCAACATTGTTGCGAGTTCTAAAATTGCGGGTGCTTTTAAGAAGTCGCAGATGTGCGACTTCTTAAAAGCAATGCATCATCACTTTAGACAAGTGAAAATTCGCACTTAGGGTTCCAAATTTACCGAGTGGTTGAACCACTCGGTAAATTTGGAAAAAGTGTTAAAAATGCTTAAAATGTTATTTTTTCAACATTCATGTTACGGACACACATGTCCTTAGGACATGTGTGTGTGCAACATGATGCGAAAAATACATTTCAGGGGTGCATGGGGGGGTCCTTTGGACCCCCCCCCTGCACCCATGAAATTTTCTAAGTGCCACTCGCAATTTGCATTGACTCCTATGGGCCTTTTGGCCCATAGGAATCAATGGAAATTGCGAAAATTAACTTAAGAATTCGGTATTTCTTTGGGATTCGGTAAAAAATGCGATTTTTACCGAATCACAAAGAAATACCGAAAAAAATGATGCATAGCATTTTGCATTTCCTAAATAGCGATTCCTTAATTTTCGCTATTTAAGAAATGCAAAATCCTACATTGATGCATGTGGGCCTAAGTCTTTTACTAAATCAAGTATTGTGTCTGTTCACTAAATACATCTTGTATATTTTACCATTATTGACTCTTATTATGGTTGCAGTCTCTCAAATGAATGGAGAGTTTTTTTTCCAAGGCTGTTACCTTTGTATCATAGAAAATTACCTCTTTCTATCTACTCCAATGGGGTTGGTCTTAGCAGTTAATGAAATTTAAAAAAGTGGCCCAACCATATCAGTGGAACGCTCTCCATACCATAGCATACATGATCCTTGTTGCCAACGATATCCGTGCATGATATCAATATCCTCTCCTTTGCAGATGACAAGCAACTCACTCTCCCTCTCGGCAAAGACCCCAACATAGAAACAAATTCACCGCCTGCATGACCAAAATCTCTAACTGGATGAAATCCAACTGCCTAAAGCTCAACAGCAACAAGACAGAAGTAGTTTATCTTTGGCAAGAACAGCTCACCAATGAGACTCTAACTGGTGGTCGGCTGAATTCTGATCCACACCCAGAAACCACACCAGCAACCTCAGAATAATCATCAACAGCTAACTGTACATAAACGCACAAGTCAACGCAGTTACTGCATCCTGCTTCTCTACAGTGAAGATGTTAACCCCTTCGCTGCGGGGTGTTTTCCCCCCACTGCGCGGGGGAGGGGTGCACTCAGCGCGGCTGTGCTGGTGATGAGTAAGCTCATCATGAGGCACAGCGGAGCTGCCAAAGAAAAACCAAAGGTGGTGATGGACGGAGCGTTGACAATACAAACACTCACCCCCAGTCAACTGATCTGGGTTTAATCCATCACCGTTCTTTAGCTCACTCCGCCACCCCAGTTCAGACATGGCCATATGCAAATCAGTCTGACCCTGTGCCTCATGGGAACAGTCCAGCCCGAACTGCCAAGCCATGTCTTCCCTGGACCGGAATCAAGCTTCCTTGGACTGAGCTCAGCTCGTCATGAGTACAGCTCAACTGTGCCTCATGACGAGCTGAGCTCGTCAGCAGCATGGATGAGGTTAAGGAAAATCTTCAAATGGCTCCCAAGCAACACTAGAGAAACTGTCACTCATGCTCTAGTCACAGCCAGGTTGACTATGGGAATACCCTCCAAGCCAGGATCACCAAGAAACTCACTTAAAAACTACTAACCATCCAGAACTCAGCACCCAGACTCATCCTCAACCTCCCAAACAGAACTCGCATCACAACCCACTTCAGGGAACTAGATTGGAACAAGGTACACAGACTCGCTCAATTATAACTTCTCACACACACATTCAAGGTACTGCACAGCTCAGGCCCCACCTACCTGAACAGTTGCATCTCCTTCCACCAGCTACCCAGACAACTACTCCACAGGACTCTTTCTCACACACATCCACACAACTAGATCAGAATGAGGGGCGTTCTCTTACATTACTCCTAACACATGGAATGATCTCTCACACCACATCAGACCCTTTACCTCTTTTCTTGAATTCCTTGAGGAGCTGAAGAACAGGCTTTTTAATTAACCAACCTTCCATAGGCAGATCTAGGCACACACACCTGCTGAGCACCAGGATAGCCTTGACGGTGATAGTGTGCTTTAGAAATACACATAAGATAACATAACATCAATAAAGTTTTCATATCCAAAGATCAGATCAATTGTGTGACCTTTCAGGTGAGTGGGCCTCTTGACTAGCATTACAAGACCATAGGCTGCCAATCCGCTAATAAATTTGTCAGCCATTGTACTTAATGGGCTTCAGGCAGATATCAATTTTCCAACTATTATAAAGTTGGCATGTGCTAGAGAAAGTGAAAGTACCAAGTCCCAAAAATAGTCAGTAAAACCATCAGCTGAACCCAGTAGGTGATAGCATAATAATGCACACTGCAATACTGTGGTTGAAGAGGATATAGAGAACCCCCCAATCTTTGCGGTGACAATAATGGCATTGTCCGTTCCTTAATCAGGAAGGTAGCCTTAATCATAATTGCCACCCTCGATGGTTAAGGTAAGGGCAATGCATGATCTTAAAGCCTGCCGGACACATTGCTACTACGTCAGAGCTGCATGAGTCTGTAAGCCAGGTCTCAGTTATGAAAAGGATGTGCAGGGAGCCGAAGGCCAGAAGTTCAAGTGCTCACATGCGACTGATTTCGTTCAGGGCCGGACTGGCTGTTGCAGGCACCGGGCAATCCCCCGGTGCGCCGCAAGGTTGGGTGCCGGTTTTGTTACAGGGCCGTTTATGCAGCATAGCGGGTAAGGGTTCATTATCCTGTCGAGCACAATTGTCTACAAATAGACTATTTATGGCTCCCACCTTGTATTCAGGTCAACTGTACTGAACACTTATCATTTTTGTATTAATAGAGGAAGTCTAGTCCACCTCTTCCCTTGAAGAAATTCCTATCTCTCTCCCCCTTGGGTTTGATAAATCTTTCAGGAAGACTTTAAACGCCTGAACCAACATAACTAAAATTTACGGCTTCAAAACACTGCACAAATCAGACACACATTCTAACTGACTGAAGGTGTGGTATGGTCACCAAATCACATGCTGTCCACACTGAAGGTTCATAAAGGAAGCAGAACAAGGTTATGCGTGTGCCTTTTTGTGATGACAGAGGGGTGGCACAGGATGGTCCTGGACTGTTCCCATGAGGCACAGGGTCAGACTGATTTGCATATGACCATGTCTGAACTGAGGTGGCAGAGTGGGCTAAAGAACGGTGATGGATTAAACCCACATCTGTTGACTGGGTGTGAGTGTTTGATTGGTTCAGATGCTCCGTCCATCACCACCCCCTTTTGTACCACTGAAGGTGTGGTATTGTCACCAAATCACACGCTGTCCACACTGAAGGTTCATAAAGGAAGCAGAACAAGGTTATGCGTGTGCATTCTTGCGATGACAGAGGGGTGGCACAGGATGGTCCTAATCTTGTCCAACACACTGTCCTCTCTCCAGTGACCATGTGCCTTAACCCATATTTCTGCTAAGCCACAACATCCCAAATTTCAAGTGACAGTTGTTTGTGGTCCTTTTGTTTAAATGTGTCCTTGTAACAGAAGTTGATGCAAGGGCACATTTCATGGTAAAATAGTGTTAAATGACCGATCTGCATTTCGCATAATTAAGCCTAATTTTGCAGAAATTTCATGTCAATTTGCCAAACTCTCTCAACCTCAAAGAATGATTGATTGAGCTGCCCTATTGTTATTCAACCTTGTGACCTACAGGGTGGTGACACATCTGAACCCTCTGTCATATCCCACCAGAATTTCCATCCCCAAGAGCCAGTTTATTAGGGCACTCCAAAAGGACAATTAATACTAGAAAATGATAGCATTTTAACCCAGAACAACACTTAATGTATCACTAATTCAAATGGAAGCATGCATACCAAAACACAAAAAATTAACACAGTGGCAAACTGAAGACAGACCAATGTGTTTCGGTTTTAAACCTGGGTGCAGAAACTACATTAAACGCTCTAAAATGAAAATGTTTATCTTTTCTAGGAAGAAACAGCACCATGAAGTGAACGTGCCTACCAATACATTAGTTCCACTCTCTGAAAGGCTACTGTTGATGAATGCTTTTGATGACTTCTTCATCTTTAATTGGAAGCAAAACAACATGACACATGGTTCTCCTATCCCTCACACTCTTCGATAGCAGGTGTTTCACGACAAAATGCAATTTTAAGCTCTTTCATTTCATTTCAACACATACTCATGAGACTAATTTAAATGGGACCAGCTGAAGCCATTTTTGAGAGCAAAGCTAACTCAATAGAGAAATTAGTGATTGGTGAGCACTGTAGCATATGTGAAATGACTAAAATGGTCAATGCGCCATCTGCTAAACACTGCCACCTAGAGGTCACTGACACAAATGCCAGCAGTGCCTCCTCTGCTTCTCATTCACTCCGGATACATGAAGTTGGGCCAGGTGCCACTGAGAACCATAAGCCATGAAAAGCTTTTTGAAATGCTATTCCCCCGCCATTTCGAATAGGCCACTGGTTGAACGCTAGCAGATGCTACCAAATCCTCCTGTCTGACTGACGACAAATTCATAGAGCTCGAGGACACAAAAAAACCTTACTCATTTTCCTGTTCATTAAAAACAATGACTTATCATGTGGTCTACCCACAAAAACACAAAGTCATTCTTAATTTTATGGAAATATCACGTCAATCTAGGGCAACTCACCTGGTTTACTGCATTACAATTAAAAAGTTAGTCCACAGAACAACCTGGAGGCGGGGCATGGATGTTACAGGAGTGATTGTTAAATATACACCTGCCCCTGGGGTGCATAGAAATGTACATTTATACACTCATTTTCCTTGGCAAGGATATGAACGCCTGTTTCTGTGCTTAAAGTTGTTTTTCTGACTCTTACATGAAGTGGTAGTATCATGCAAAGAAGTATACAGATTGTGTGTGTATGCATATATGTGTGTGTGTGTGTGCGCGCGCACGGGTGCGTTTGTGTGTGTGCGTGCGTGCGTGCATGTGTGTGTTCCTTAAATCTGTAAGGGGGAAGCTATTAGGAATGTGAATCAATATATTTTTAATTGTGCTAATTGTGCTCTCATAGCACTAGGACCAAATGATTTTCTTTTACCCAACAATGAGCATGGCTGCTACATGTTGGGCTTTTTGTGGGTTGCTCAGTTGGTATTCTTTGACACCACACATATAAACGTTACCAAAGTAGCTAGGTGAGTTTTAATTGAACCCACAAACAGGATTTAAACTCCTAGAGGGAGAAAGAATCATTGGTTACTGCTTGTAAGCATTAGGGCCAGCCATGAGGATTAAGGAGGAAGAAGGTGGAACCCTTGGAGCAGGTCGAAGCGGATGACCTAATTCTCACTCTAGCTATCACTAATATTGAGACCTTTAATGCCCATCCAGTACTCTATTAAGCATTGCTTTTTATTGTGCAGACCATTGGGTAGTTTCATCTGCATAATAGCAGAATGACTGATCAATGCACTAGCAAAATGTGCTAGTGGGAATGATCAAGTATTAAAGAGGAGCAGGGATATGTTGGATCCGAAAAGGATCCCCACAGGTCTGCTGTTTTTTTTCTGTTTTGGACCCATTGTTTTCTCTTGGCGACACAGGGCAGCTTTGAAAACAGAGTTATTTTCTGATCTTTCAGTTGCACAACTGTGTCAAATTCAAAACCTGTAGCCTGGTCAGAGGGAAGAGATTAATGCCAGAGGAGTGAGGAAGTGTAAAGAGAGAAAAAGAGAAATGGCAGTTCAAATAAAGTTACTCTTGGCCCTAAACAATAATAATAATTGTTAGACCTAGCATCCTCGGTTGCCTTCGGACCTCCTGTTTTGGTGACTTTATTTTTGCTAGCCTTGGAACTCTGCACACTGGCTTATACCCAAGTGGCATTTTAAATTTACTAATAAGTCCCTGGTAAAGTACACTACATGTGCCCAAGGCCTGTAACTTCATTGCTACTAGTGAACTTGCAGCACTGATTGTGCCACCCCCTTAAGTAGCCTTTTAAACATATCTCAGGCCTACCACTGCAAAGCCTGTGTGTGCAGTTTTAACCTAAGATGTCGACCTGGCAAAATAAACCTTTTGCCAGGCCCAAACCTTCCTTTTTAACACATATAAGTCACCCCTAAGGAGGGCCATAGACAGCCCCATGTTCAGGGTGCAGTATATTTAAAAAGTTGGACGTGTACTTAAAATGTACATGTCCTTGTATTCACTACTGCAAGCCCTATCTCTCTCTCATAGGATACAATTGGAGTTGCCTTATAACGTTTTATACATGCAATTTCCAAATGGGAAGAGATAACTGGTTTATGTTTGGTGTCTCTGGAATCCTAATTTAAAATCCTTAACTTTTTGTGAAGTCGGATTTTAAATTACAATTCTGAAAATGGCACTTTTAGAAAGCTGGCATTTTTTTGCCTTATCCTTTTAGTACCTGCAGCCTGTCTCTGTTGTCATGACTGGGTGTAGTTGGCCGTTGGGTTTTGTGTATTCCTCCCAGACAGCCACATATAATGGGAGCCTAGGTGTGAGTGGATGGGCCACCACTGGCAGGATGGGAGGGAGGAGCAGGGCCCAGCCTCACTTACACCTGAATAGGATGTGTCCTGTCTTCACACAAAGGGCTGCATATCCCCCGTAGTTAGTCGCGGGCCAGGGCAGGGCGAGGCAGGGCATCTGTGTACTTCAAAGGCATGCCTCCAGAAGCTTTTCCCCACTTCAATGGCACAACTGTGTATAAAAGAAGGACCTCAAACAACACCACTTCAGTACACTTCTGGACATGTGGATACTCTGTCAGGAAGAAGATTGCTGCTGAAGGACTGCCACTCTGATGGACTATACTCTACTGGACTCCTGCTTTGCTGTGCTGCCCTGCTACCTGCTTACCTAGGTGAGAAGGACTGGACTCACATCTCTTGAACCTAGAACCCAGAATGGCTTCAAGGGATGGTTGTCTGACCTCCTGATCTGAATCCTCAGGGACATACCAGGATTTCAACAACCTTGCATTTGCAGCTGGACTCTGCTATCTGTGAGTTTACCGTGCCAAGTGGTGCCACCCCAGTCCCGGATCCTTGGGAGTGGGCTTACGGTGCTTTGCCAGCCTCTGTGGATCCAGCGGAACTAATGTATATCCGCTGCTGCGCGATGCAACCCTAAGCAGAACTGATGCATCTCCACTGCTGCGTGCAGGGGTGAGCAGAACCCGCGGAGTTCCATTTCGCATGATTCTGCAGAGTTGCCAAAAATCTCCATGGGATTCCGCAGAGCTCCGCAAGTGTCAGAGTTTCAGCAGAGACTCAGACCACCACAAAGGGTTGTCATTCCCTTACTCTGTTTTATAACACATCAGATCGCCAAGCATTAACTCTGTGAAGAATGGCTGTGCAGCACTACAAACTGCGACCTTCCAGTGGGTGCGCACTCATCAGTGATCAGCTCATCCATCACTGTGACCTTTACACAGAACAACTTAGCAGGTACACTAACCTGCTGAGCTATAGTACTTGAATGCACACATAAACCTGCAGGTACATATAAATATGCAGCAGGGTCATTAACCCAGAGGGTCCGTACTGTCTTGAAATGACAGCTGCACTGCCCTACATACCAGGATTTGGCTTCCTGCCTTCGCCTCGTCCCCAGGCATAGAGAGTCTCACTGAGACGCTGCCTCCCCTTGATACACCCACTAACGTTCCATTTATCCCCTTCAGTACCTCTGCGAATGTGAACTAGGGTAATTGCCACATTTACAAATGGCCATATGTGAAAAATGCAAATAAATATTATCCGTGGCCGATATATATTTTTATACAAAGGTACAGGTCACGTTGTCACTTTGAAGTGGAATAATGAGTATTGGCTGTGTAAGAGGAAACGTACCACTCTGGCCGGTAAGCAACAGCATGCCAATAGTCAAGGCAACGCATAGAAGAGTGCTATGCAAAGAGGTGTGCAATCAAGGTGAGCACCAGTAAACTCCAACACACAGCGTGGTTGGAGTTTTTGCCGAACTCTACGCTGGAGTAGCAAAAACTCCATGAAATCTGCCTGTAGAGCGGAGTTTACTGTCCAGGCATACACTGCAGCCCACATCGCCTTCGGAACCTCAGCTGTGTGATGTGACCTTGACACAGGACCTCGCATCTCTTGTCAATGGCATTCTCGACGCTAAACTCTACATCGCAGCTCCTTGGGACCGGTGCAGTGCCCCGACTGTGAGGTGCATCTCTGACTTCAAACTTCACATTGCAAGCCCTCGTCGACTAGATCCTCAATACCGACGCAAAAGAACCTCGCCACATCTCTGAACCAATGCATCGCCTCACCTGCGCGGCGCATCTTTGACACGGACTCATATAGCGCTCTGTAAACCAGGAATTAAGGTCCTTTGTTTAGGGAGCCTAATTGGATCCCTGTAGCTGTCCTGCGCTCCCTCCTTGGTAGTCGTTTCTTTATATCTCCACAGACTTGCCAATACCACCCTGGGGATAGGTAACAACTCCAAGACCAACATATCATATGTCAGTGGAAAAGCAATACAATTACAAATGAGCTGTACCATTATAGAGATAGCATTGGACTATAATCTAGACTTTTCGACCATAGCTCACATTTGACTGAGCAATTTATTAGTTATTCTTATTGGGGCTAATATGGTCCACAAATTGATGATCCCATGGTCAAATGACAGCATGTTAGCACCAAACCAAATTCTACTTTAGAGCCAGATAAGTTAGTCACGTATAATTGCTCAAATGAGTGCAGCACCCAGTTTTGCTTTGGAGTCAGTAAGAAGCATTCTGTGGAGAAGAAGCAGCCCGTACCTCCCCGGGGCGGCGTCCAAGCGTGGGGTCCCTGACCTCCGAGTCCGGTCATGCAGCGTCCCTATCAACCAGGACTACTCCTCTCTCTCTTCCCCTACAGGAACCGGCAGCAACAGCCGAGCACGAAAGACTGGAAGCGAACTCCCTTGACCCCGGAAGTGAGGTGACATTCGAAGGCCCGGAAATGACCGCCTTTGACCCCGGAAGTGCTTTTCCAGATACCTGCCCGGAACACAGAAAAGCCGTCAGCAAGGAAGGAGAGGGGTTCCAAGCAGCGGACTCGTGGCAGGAGGCAGCAGCAAGCGAAGAACCAGTGGCGGTGAGCGGAGCGGAAGAACCGAGACGAGGACGAGGAGGAGGACGTCTGGTCCGAAGACTGGTGGTGTCCTCAGGAGGTGGCTGGAGATGGGCCGCAACTCGCAGGAGAGTTGCGGCAGGGCACGTGAGTACACATTAACCTTTCTCCGTGTTTCCCTTGTAATTAATTGTAATATAGTGTACATAGGACCGCACGATCACAGAATCACTGTATATTGTATCCAATCCTATCACTGGCACTGTAGAAAACCTGAGCACCGTTCCCCCACACAGAACACCCTCTTCCCGTTCTCTCTCTTGCCTTCCCTTTCCCAGCCTACCCTACCGTCCCTTCCCCACGTTCGTTTTCGAATCCCTCACTCCCCGGTGTAGGTGGCAGTACTCAGAAGTCCTTTCGCCCAGGACTAACCGCCTTGTACTTTTTCTCTCCCCTGTATACCTCCGAGGAACACCGGTGCCTCTCCCTGGACAAGACGACATCGGCCCAGCAGAGGATCTCATCCAGACGACCCCGCCCCGCCATACCCTCATCCCGGCGACCCCAGCCCTGCATATCCAACCGGGACTCACCAAACAGCACTTGTTCTTCAAAAGACCTTTTCCTGAACTTTTAATAAAACTCGCTGATCATAGCGCACTTCATCCGGCCTCCCCGCCTGTTATTCCGGTCCGCCCATACCCCTGCTCCACACATTCTTAATACCTGGTGAATGTCAAGCTCTAAGGCTTCAAGGGCTTTTTTATGGCATTATAATGCATAACCAACTCTTTTCTTCATAGAATCCCAATAGTGCATACGTTTTTCGAAGTCCATGGTACTGCTGTAAGCCACTCATTTACTACTTTCCACGTGCATGACATTGCAAACCTGTCACTTACAGCATTTAATTGAGAAAATAGGTTCTTAAACCTAAGCATGCTGACTGCAATTTAAAGATTTCCAAAGTAGGCCGAATCCGTGCCCATTCAAAGGAGGGGGATCTGGCCTGGCAGTGCAGGCTGGACTGTTCCTATTGTCACAGGATCATAGGTTGCTTTGGAAATGGTGGTCTCTGTCTAGTGCCAGGGTGTGCAAACAAATAATGCAGGGACTGTGGCCCTGAGTAAATTAATAGTGATTTGCAATAAAATATTATGTTAGCAACCTATTTGGAATAGTTTTTACAGCTACATTTTTGTAAAACAAAAATCTTGTCAAATGTTGATTTAGAGTTTCAATAGAAAAAAAGAAATGATGTTTTAACACACATGAGAAAACTGGGGAGGGACGGTAGAGTGCCCCAGCACATAATGGATTGAAAACCTTTGAGTCTCATTAAACACTCCTTATTGAATATTTGTATAATGAACCAGACAATGTCAGGATTCTGCTAAATGGCATGTCCTAAAATGGCCTTTTCAATCACCATATAAAAAGTTTCTGCCCTCCACCCATGCTCCAGAAGAGGGCTAAATCCGACAAACCCACTTTATACAAAATTCCTCTCTCCTGCAGCTGCTCAGCAGAGGATATTTGGAGCATTTTGCATTCAACCTCTCCCTGGACTACTGAACTCTTCTCCCAGGATGCTTTAACATTACATGCTTCCATTAACCCCTCAAGAGAGGTCAAAGGCACTGTACATGAAATGTAAGCACAGACAGCTTGTCAGCCTCTGGAAGGATGATGAGATTTTCTACACTTCGGTTGGCCTCATTTTCTTCCCATCCTAAGTCAATTGACCCTGAAAGTGTGATGTGCCCTAATCTAAAATGTTCCCTGCTGCATCTTCATGATTAGCCCCCCACAGCCAGAGGAAGCTCTGCTACTCCAGGAAAGGTAAGCAAACAACTATTCCGGGCATGCTGGTTGTAGAGAAGACTGAAGGCTACAATAATCAAACGGATTACCACACAAGGGCGAACATATATGAATTGTAAGTGTGACCCAGCATTCTACTTCTCAGACCACAATGATCCTTATAAATGAATAGGGGGAGGGGCAAAGCAATTTTTCTTGCAAGCGTCAGGTAATTATCAAAAATACTGGGATCACTTCTCGCAGTTGACAACGTTTTCTGCATGTGAGTTTTCACACTAAAATTTGAAGTTTAACGTTTCTTATAATGCATTTCGAGGAAAAGGGATGGACTTCGCCCTTTGGCAAAACAAAGGTCACTTTCATTTTCTGTTTCAACTAGCACTCACGAGAGAACATTGCCCGGGTGTAGCTGTTGGGAAAGCAGTGAACAAGGCAAACTATCGGTAGGCCAAAGATAAGATCTTTGTGAAATTGAAGTCACTTAATTAAAAAACTTCTGCACACCTCTACTTTTTCTTATTTTCTGTACAATACAAAGAAGATTATTTGATGTACTGAATCCATTCTATGAAAAAATATTTTTGGAACTCTGGCAGAGCTCAACATGTTTAGATGTGTTTTTGGAAATACTAAAAGCACAGTGGTTTTTGACATGTAGGCCATCAACCATTACACCAGGCAAGGCCATTCTTCCTGCAAAGGCCAATTTGGAAGATCAGAATGGAAGCCTAATACATTTCAAGGCCAGAAGACGTGATCTGTAGTGGTTTTAGTCTGTTCTGATAGTTGGCTCATATTGGGGCCCATCAGAAAACCGGGAGCAGCCTGGAAACGAGCTTGTGAGCAGGCAACTCACAAAAAAAAATCAAATTTTAAGACAGGTTCCCAAGTTTGTGGCCAGAAAATGGATAGTAAAAGCCTTTCAGATCTCAATGCCCCATAAAGGGGGAGGTACAAGAAGCCCTTAAAGGGGAAACCATAACAGAGTAACGAAAGAGTCAATAACTGAAGCATATGACCACCATGTTGTAAACAATGTATACATCACCCGCTCTAGCAGGAAAATATTTGGAGAATCTGATAAGATGCAATTGGATACGTCTGTGTTCTCCCTCATGACCTCAATACATGCCAGCTTCAATCCTCAGACTCTCAGCTTTCAAATTATCAGTTTTCTTAATATAAGGTCCAAGACAAAATTATGACAATTACCATCCTGTGCAAGGCTGGACTGGCCGTAGAAGGCACCGGCATTTCACTTGTGGGCTGCCAGGTTGGGGACCGGTTTTAGACCCCCACCGGTTTTACCATCCCCCTACCCCACAGCAGGTCCGACTCAATTGCCAGGTCCGGTTTGCATACCCAGCCCAGCCCTGATCCTGTGCACTCAAGTAAGAAATGTAGCTGTGTCTTTCGCTGTGGCATTTCAGCCTTTTGTACTGTATGCAAGTGCTCCACTGGGCATACAGGCCATACATCTTATCTGTTGTCTTATATGTCTTATTTTGTTTCAAAGGAAAATTATTGCTATTCAGTATTGAGCAGAACACATTTGATAAATTCCCCGTTTAAATGCTATGCCCTTTCAGATGATATATTTGAAAAATATGATTAAAATTGATTTTTATCCCTTTTTCTCTGTATGGGTTGTCACAAAGCAAGGCTTAGCTCGCTTACAAAGGAAACTTGCTGTGTGATTCTAGGATTGTTGCCAAACTCCTTGATTACAGTGAATTTGCACCAGGGGCTGCTGCAAGTTGTACCTACATGACTTCTTGACTGATGAGGTGAACACTGATGATTCAGGGAAGTGTAACACATATCACCCGGGACAGAAAGTTGTGAGAAAGTAGCTTTTTCTTTGAGGGGGTGAAAATCCTCCTCTAGCAATACCCCAAATCCGTATCTGGGTGAACCACAAAAGTCACTAGATTAACCTGTGCTTATCCCTCTGGTAGCTTGGCACAAAAGCGGTCAGGTTTAACTTAGAAGCCATGGGTAGTGTATTTATGCAGCACACCACAGCTATAAAGTGAAAATACAAAACAAGAAAAACAGACCAATTTAGACAATTGGAGAAAATAATAATAGATATAATTAAACTAAGATAACAGAAATCCACTCAGTAGTACTAGATATATGCACTTTCAAACATATAGACAAGTATAGCACCTAAAAGCACAAACCACCACTCGCGGTTATCTGGTTGTGATAGAGTGGGGGAAAGTCACACGTTCAGGGCAACCATGATGGAATATGGGACGGATGCAGGAAGCGCATTAGTTTTGCTGAAAATGTTGCCTTCCCAAAGTCCCGAGCGAAATGTTCCGTTCACAATGAGGAGACCGCAAGGAGCAGGGAGATCGTCGCAGATGGGCTGGGCATCGCAGAGAGTGTAGTGGAGCTTTGTGTTGGCAATCAACATGGGCTGTCAATGCTACAGTACAAAGTGCAGATTTCGCGTCGCTGGTGTCGCTGTAGAGTGAAGAGTCGGGTCCACCAGAGATTTGCATTAACAGATATAGCGGTCAGCAAGTTCCAGAGGAGGACTGGACTCCGATACCAACCAAAGATCCAGAACAGATCCAGAACAACCTCTTGTGGAACAGGGATTCATTCTACCAGAGGCCAGCAGGGCACAGGCAGGTCCAGTTTTAGTAGGTCAGCTGAGAAGTTGCCGAGAGGCCCCTAGATATTGTGTCCCTGTACCTCAGAACAGGAGGTCAGCCAGGGATAAAGAGAGCAGGTTCAATCTTTCTACCCAGAGAGCAGGGCAGGCTTCAAGCAGCAGGGCAGTCCTCTAACAGCAGGGTAGTCCTTCTTCTGTAGTAGCCTCTGGTTGAGGAACGAACTGAAGAGTGGGTCTGAGGGCCCTATTTTTATTCCTGGAGCCAGCTTTAAAGTGGAAGTAATGTCTGAAATCCCCCCACCTCCCCCCAGCCCAGATTGTTAGTTTCGGACCTTTGACAAAAGGATAGTGTGATGTAGTTTGTGAGTGTGTTGAGGCAGCTCCTTTGAAATGTAAGTGGGGCTGTGTACAGCTCTGCCCTTCCCCTCCTGGCAGGATGGCCAATTCTGCCAACACCTAGTACCCTTTTCTGTCACTGTCTGGGAGGAATACACAAAGGCCAACTCCCAACTACACCTAGTCATGTGACCTATGATACAGGATGCAGGCACTAATTGATTAGGACAGGAAACAGGCAACTTTCTAAGAGTGGCATTTTCAGAATGGTGACTTAAAATCCAACTTTACCATTAAAGGGGATTCTGAATTACAATTCTTTAGACACCAAATATGGCATTTCTACCTATACCCAAACAAAAGTGATCACATATTACATATATTAAGGTACCCAATGTTATCCTAAGGGAGAGTTAGGCCTCACAATAGTGAAACAAGTATTTAAGAGTGTTTCACTACCAGGACATGCAAAACGTAAATGTATATGTCCAATCTTTTACATACAATGCACCCTGCCATACGGGCTGTTTAGGGTCTACCTTAGGGGTGACATATTCATTAAAACAATGGGATTATTTCGACAGGTTCAATTGGTAGTTCAAAACTGCACTTATGCTGCAATTGCAGGCCTGAGACATCTTGTAAAAAAAGGCATAAATGGGGGGCACAATAAGTGCTGCAGGCACACAAGAAGAATTTAATTTACATGCCCTTGGTACATGTTGTACCACTACACAAGGGACTTATAAGCAAATCAAATATTCCACTTGGGTGTTGGACAATTTTACCAATATTTAATAAGTGAGCACAAGCACTTTAGCACCTGTCAGTAGTGGTAAAATGCACAGTCTTAAATCCAACAAAAAAAATCAGCAAACAGGAGGGAGTAGTCAAAAGGTTTAGGTGAAGATCACCCTAAGTCTGGCAGATAAAACAAAGCACAAAGTAATAATCTAAATACGTAGCACCAGGTGTCTACCACATAACGTGCAGGAATTAGTTGTACCACAGATTTCTCTGTAGGTGTTGCAGCTTATTTGACTGTCTCTAAATATGGCGGACTGGGCTTGTATACACTGAAATACACTCTAAAGACAGTGGATGGGACTTCCACCATTTTTTGGCCAATGTCATGCACCTGCCATATAATAAATAACACTATCTGACAGCTATCTTCAATATCAAGAACATACCACGCTATGCATGTAAGCTAGTCAAAAGTACATGTTTGTTTTGCACTAGATCTATAAGGGAAACATTTTGCTTGAAAACCTCACCTGAGTAAACTGATGGATCACCCCTTTTGAATGTAACTATAAAGTCTTTGTTTTTCTGGTGCTTGACGAGTTTTAACAACAGCAGAGTAAAAAGGCATAGTACCTATTCCAGTAGCATCACGAGACCGATGCCTGAAATAAGAACTTAGACTAATCTTCCTATTTTGATTTTCTATAACCAGAGGGCTTCCTGTGCTGTACATCACGCAGTAACTCACATTGCTGTAAACATGTCACACTGATCGCGGTGTTATTAACATCCCCATTACCTTATGTGAAGAAAAGGCAATTGTTCATCTCAACAGCAGCTGAACCAATTCTCCCACTTCTGTACTGCTTCAATTTCAATGACACCACTACTCCGTTTTCTGGCTAACCTATCACCGTGTGTATTGATATGATGTTGTCATTTTGGTTACTAATTGTAAATGGCACTCTGGCTACTGAGATACCCCATGGCTGTCTCGACGAATTTTGCACATATTTTGTCACTGTAAGTGGGGTAAATTTTTGTAACCCTCATTGTGATGTCTTCCACTTTCCCTCAATCTACCCCTCCTCCCTCCACCTGAAAAGGGGAGAAAGATCTTAGCCCTATTTGCTTCCTATTGCAAACTCCTTCATAGCTATATATCAGTGGCGCCTCAGTATTCAGTTAGTTACATCCTTGTTAAATTGGTTCATGATTGACACTCCACAGCAGGGGGCACCAACAGGCAAAGTCCTCTGTGGTCAAAGCATTAAACACAAGTGCTGGCCACGGAACGAGCACTGCAGCAGAATTCAAGAGTTGTTCGGGTTTCTTCAGTTAATTGTGCAGTTTAATGAATTAACTGGTATAGTTTATCAGCTCATTAACCTTCAAAAAACGCTTTTCATTCAGGGGCTCACTGCTGGCCATGCGAAAGGGAACTTTGTCGGCATTCTATCAGACACGCGTAGGGGTTTGCAGAATAGAAATAGAAATTGTTTTGACATTTCATGATTTCTCTCGAAAGATCAGCAGGCAGTGTTGCCACTGCAGAATAATCAATGTTTGTGCTTGTTTGGTTTCATGGACAAACTAATATAATAAAAATGACATCTGTAAATACTTTTACATTAAAATAAATATACAAGTAAACAGTATGTGATAAGATAATATAAGTTGAAATTGACATGTCATTTACAGCGTAGCCTAATTTTACTTAAAGTATGTCACACAGATTAATTAACAGGACAAAGCTCATCAGATGTTTATTTAGTTAGAGAACCGTTTGAGGTTTTGCTGTTCTGGATTTCAAACAAAGGAGGAATATTTTGTTACAGGCATTTGGAAATCAACATATATAACACTTCATTTTTAGCTTTAGATAAACTTGTCATGTGGCCCCTGTGTTATTTAAAAACAAGAGTTCTACAAGATTATGCAAAAAATGTGCATTGCCTAATTTGATCTCAGCCACCATGGAAACAGACATCATTGGACACTCTAGGATCAAAGGGAGGTAAAGACCTCTAATGCGCAAGCTGTAAATATTGTACATGAAGCAAAGACATCAAGAGTGTTGGATACAATTGGCTGGGACGTTGATGTTTTTAAAGCTATTCAACTATTCTAGAATATATTTCCAAGTGAATTGACCTAAAAAAGAAAGTTAGAATGTTGCAGCCTTTCTTGAAAAAGGGTTGACCTAATGACCCAAATAACTACAGGCTGACACTGACATTGTTTATGAATGCAGATGCCAGATATTTTGCAAAAACGGTCCCCAACCAGCGGATTTGAAGGTTAGAAGAAATGTTACCGTGCATAAGCTTGAATGGTTTTAATTTGAGGATAAATAACATAAGAGCTTTGACCATATTGGGCATGACGGCCCTATGCAAATTTATTCTCAATTTCGACATGATAAAGTGGTCACGATTATCTTATAGCACAAGCTCGCCTCTTGGGGAATCAATAATTTACTCCTGTGCATTACGGCTGATCTGCACAACATAGGTGAGTTAGACTCAACCTGAAGGATTTCAAAGATTTGAAAAATGGTGGTACCCTCTTTATATTCACATACTTGAATATACTCGGAAGAACACAACCTAGCCTGAAGATGCTTGATTATACCTATGTTAAAAGTAATTGATTCCTATTAAACCATTAATACATGATTATTGTTTGGAAGGATCTAGCTTTGATGAAGTCGCGAGACTACAAACCTTACGCGACGAAACACGTGTTGGCTGTGGCTGTTGAGAACTGATGTGCAAGGCTACAAGAATAAAACTTGAAAAGGAAAAGACGGATACGTTTACCATTTATATTGTGTGATGAAAAATGAGTGTTTTGCTCTTAGTAACAATAGGGAAACTACTTTGAAAGTTGACGTGTGCTGGGGAGTGAATTACAGTTGGAAGCTCATGCAAATGCGCATCTAGAGGATTTAGGCAGGCAAAATGTAACTTTTTTCGAAAGTACCTTTTGTAAAATTTTTAGTACAAATCTGACTTTACCAATGAATTTGATTTGTAATAAATATTTAAAAATGTACATGAATTAACTTTTTAGCTGGTTCCTCAGTGCAGAAAATACTGAATACCGTGGTAACCATCTGCCATGGTATAGTCTCTTAATGTTTTCAAAATAAGACTGTCTGCTGGCTCAGCTGTATAGTGGCCTTCGCTCAAAATAATTTGTTTTTTACTAATACTAAGCCATTACAAACTTTACAAATTTATTAAAGAGCATTTCATGACAGTTCATATAACAACAATGATACTGTTGCTAACAAATTAGATACTAAAAAGTGGTGCTTGGGTAACAAACTAAATGTGTGCCACCCTTTATCTAGTTGGGTGCGACCACTGATACACTTCTGAACTGGAAATCACACCTCAGACTGGATGTCCAACATGGTGCTTTTGTGACATAAGCAATAGCTCAGTAAGTCACAATTGGTAAAGTCTTTGGTAACATCTACAGCAAATAAACTCCTTTAAGGTTATTGTACCTTTGAAAGAAATGGCAAACTGGACAAAGCCCTTGACAAACTTATGTATTTGGGTTTAAAGAATCGACTTTGCAAGGCCTAATGCAATTTGAGCAGAGTCTTTCAGAAATATTGGTGCTCAGTTATACACATCAGAAACTTTATACTTGGAATGTAAGCACTGCAAAATAAGGTATATTGATTCAGTTGTCATTGTTTATGTTGTTAAAACACCCCAAAAACAACTCAGTGATCTAATAGGTTTTTGGAGACAGTCGCTGGTGCTGCTAAATTCTGGGGTTGCCAAATGCCAAGGCTATGTCTTTCTTCCGTTACCCAACCTTTTTTCTCTATATTTCAGTCTTTATTTCAACCATGCTATCTACACTGGTCACAATTTTGCTATCTGTATCTTCCTTTTCAGCCACTCTTTCATGCTCAAAGAGTGATGATTGAAAATTTGTCTGTTGTCAAAAATGAAAAACAGTTCCCACCACCTGCACAAATTAAGAGCTACAGTTAATATGGAAGGAGCAGGAAAATTAGGTATTTGGAAAATGAACATTTGTTGCTCGGATGGGGAAGTGGAAAGGAAGATTTAGCAGCTTAAGCGGATTTTCTTGACCAGGATGAGGCGTAATTTGTTTTTCCTCATATGACAGAGTACTGCTCCTCAGTGACTTATTGCCATGGTGTGATTAACTTGTATTACATTCTGTACTGTAAGTCAGCAGCTTAGCTCAACACAAACAGGGTAAGTGGGGACGATGGACCTGTTCAGCTTGAGCTTGCATGCTTGGAACAGCCTGTTCTTTCATTGCGTTAAGTGTGTGCTTTCTAGAGTGAAAGATGTGAACTTCCCTTTTAAGAGCATATTTATTCTTTATGTTGTTTAAAGGAAGAAACACGATGAACCATTTATTTTCTTTGTTTTACCAGGACTGTTCAGTTTTTAATAGAGTGCACATATAAATCAGCACAGGATTACTACCTTCCCAAGTGGTATAAATTTTGTAAGAGTACCATGTCAGGGAGTTTCCTGCAGCGGGACAGCAGTCATCTACATCACGTGTTTTATCATGTGTCAGTAACCGTTTCAGTATTTACACTTCTATTTAGCTGCTAGGCTTTAAGGTATTAGGCGAGTCTCTTCGAAACATGCTGTATTCACTTTGTGGGTGTAGACCCCGCCCACTGCTATTCACTGGTTTGTTGCAGTGCCCTTTAAAAATCCTGGCTTTCCAGTGGGCACTTGTTATCATTTGTTCCACCTTTTCGTTGTTTGTTCCCTCCCATGCAGCATGCCCCCAGGACTTGTAGCATTTTTCCTTGTGTGCATTCAGGCCAGTGCTGTGTACTACTTTTTTTCTTTTGTTTCTGGAGGCAGTTTGGAAAGGCTCTCTGGTCAGGCTCTATGGTCACACGGCTGCTCCGCCCTGCCTTGAGATTTCATGCCGCATTGAAAACAGGTCTCTAAAGAGTGTGATTGAAAACAAGCATGTCAATCTGGTTTTTGTTAGTTTCCTGCATGTGTTTCTTGCTCGTGTTGCGAGCTCTGCTCCGTATCACATGTTTTTTAAAAATCTCACTTTTATCATTGTCTGCGCACAGGGAAGAGCGAGGACAACGGGTCCCGTTGACGGCTAAAAAAGGGAGTGCCATATCATCTTCTCCACAAGCCCAGGTCTCTCTCCACATCCGCTCATTATGTTTGGGTGGATGCTAGGATCCCAGGAAACAGCTTTAGGTTCAGGCCGATGTGGCTGTTTCCTCGCCTGAATTTCTTTTTTCACTGTCATTGCTGGTTTTTGCATTTCCACCAATGCCGATAACAGAAATGAAACCACAAAAATATCTTCTCTGGCACTCATTTCATTGTTATAGTATGCTACAATTCAGTTGACTCCTGTATCAAAGCTAAGTGCACGTAAACTATCCTGTGATCTCGACGTGGTTTATAGGCAGGTTAGCCACTCAGTATAAGCCCTTTACTAAAAACCCCTTTGCTTCCGAATTCTTGGGGTGGTCGCGGACTCTGCTGATGTACCACAGTAACAAACAGGCCTAATGTTTCTTACCCTCAACATACCCGGGGAAGTTTTGGGCATGCCACAGATTCTGAGATTTAGAAAATTATTCAAGATATACATCTCAATAGGTGTGTAGGTGCTGGGTCGAAACACGTTACGTGCCCGGATTAGTATTTTAGGAAAGTAGGTGCACGCGATGAGATTAACAGATGGTATGCAAAGTCAAATTGGCAATCTCAGAACGGAGTACCATCTCTCGATGCAAATTTAGAGAAGAGAAAGTGGGCGCTTTGTGCTGTGTTTTTCATTACACAGTAGAAATAGTTCTAGTTCTTATAAATGATAATTTTAAAATTATTTTTGTGTGTCTTAAAGTACCATTCAGTACTTTAAGAAAAGGAATTTGCATAACCTGACTACGTTTTATTTAACCCCTTCGAAGCTAATGACGAGCTGGGCTCGTCATGGCACTTACCTGCCGTGCGCGGATGACAAGGCCAGCTCGTCATGATTTATGGGATTTTGGTTTTTTTAGCGCAGGACGGGAAAACGCCTAGCAGCCATGTGGTTAAAAAATGAACACTCTCAGTGATTTATGTCATTGTTTTTGTTGTGACCAGAGGAGAGTACAAGTTTTACGGTTCCTAAGGAAAGGCATGGGCATTCTAGTCCATTTTCTGCTACCAAGGCAGAACCTGACAGGGTTCTCCGAGAGAGCCAAGCAGTGACTAATTGTACAATGCAGTGCATTTAAAGCTGCTCTCTGTATTTTCGCTGTTCCCCCGTGCCTCACCTTTGCTCCGTACGTGGCTCCCAGGCTGCAGCTACTATTTGCCTCAGAGGCCCAGGAGATCATGGTGCCGCAGGACGCCTTGATATGCTTCGTGAACTGGGAGTTGGTGGTGCAGGGTTTTGAATGTTTGGGTACTAGGGACAGGGTGAGTGACCAATTTTCCTGCTGCAGTGTTAGTCCTTCCACTTTTGGGAGTTTGCAACCCCTTATGTATTATGTGATGCTTACCTTGGTAAAAAAATATAACTGATCTACTCTTTAGAGGTTAATGTCCCTCAGATACCTTGGGAGTGGGTCCAGCATGAATCATCCTGGACATCCCCCGTCGCAGCCACATCTCCAGACACCTGAGACCTGCACTGGCTCCCGGTCAACAAGAGAATCACCTTCCGTCTCCTCACCCACGCACACAAAGCCCTACACAACCAAGGCCCAGGATACCTCAACAGCCGCCTCAACTTCTACGCTCCCAAACGCCAGCTTCCCTCCCCCAGCGCCTGGAGACCCTCTGGGTGAGTAGCGCGCTATATAAATGCGATGATTGATTGATTGATTGAGCATACCTTACGCCTAGCTGCCAAGTTTTCATATGGTTTATGTGTGTTCTTTGGCGTAGTACCAGACACCCGCAGCTTGTTCACTCTCTTGTGGCTCGTACAAGCCACACCTGGCTTTATTTGGTGGATCTACCTCCCCGGTTCACCAGTGGCACGTGAAGTATCAATAGATGTTGTGGCACACAGGATAATGTACTGCATGGCTAAATACTTACATGGTCCCAAAGGCAAGACCATTTTTCTATGCCAATGCTTGTTCTTCCTTTCGGACAGTCCAAAGGGCTCACTCAGAGCACAACAGTACTACTAAGAGGATACAAACTCCCTTTTGTTTCCAATTAGAGAATACAAGTAGCTCACTACTGGGTTTTAAACCTATTCAAACTTTGGCAAGTGATACCTGGCGAAGCCTGGGTTGTAGAAAAAATACAGATGTGTGAAATTTACAGCTTGAAATGGGGAAAACATGCATAATTATTGTCTTACTCTTCATGTCAACCTGGAGAACCTGTTCTGGGGAGGTAAAGCTGCACCCGAATAATACCTCATCCTGCACAAATGGTATTTTTAGGGTGTGGTATATACCTATATGGTCACTCAGAAAGAGAGCAGGGGCATCCACTTCTGTAGAATGCTGCTTAAAATACAACAGAACTGCATACATTCATATACTCAAGATGCATGTATTAGGTAGGAACAAGCATTTGTTGATGCTTCGAATGTTGGTGGTGGGCTCACTGGTTTTATACTCCCACCCTTATCTTTTCTGCTTGTTGCAGTCCCTGTCACACCTGCTTAGACATCTTTAATTCAAACAAAATCATAATTTTTCAATGTGGACTGCGTGCTTGAGATGCCTAAAAATGAAGTTACGTTGCACACTTCTAGGCACTGGCTTTATATCTTAGTGGGATGTAAGATGCACCATTTCAGAACTACAAAGACCGTTGGGTTCGACTTCTCACAAAAAGGTATTCGTTCGGTATAATAAGCTCTCTGTGTGCACTTCTTTTTCTCAGTAAACCCAACTGTATCCTTACATCGGCTAATCTTCTCTTATGAGTAGGTCCCCCAAGTACTGTACTGTTTTTATCTTATTTTTAACTGTACTGAGTTTTTAAAATGTGAAATGGCTTTTATTGCTCTGTTTTTATTGTTGTATGCTTTTATGATTTTGTTTATACAATTCGAATAAAGCTGATGAATTGAAATTGAAATTGTATCCTTACTACTTCAATTAAGACAGAATAATTTTAAATAGTTCATGTGGTCTTAGTGAAAATTGTCAGCCCTCGCCTAGGTCCCGCTCTTCTAGGTGTATGATATTACTTCATACCCGCAAAGACATATATTACTTTTTTTCGACCGATATCTGCTACATGTTCTATGTTTTAATTATGGTTGCATTGTATTTCTCAGCATTACTCAAGTACCATCCTACACTTTGCTGGCAAATGGATCTTCCATTACTATGACCAACTGATATTTCATGTGGAAAGGTGGTAAAATACAGAGATGTTACTGACCCCTACATGAAAGTGGACGAGAAACGCGTTCTGGTGGTGATGGTGGTGATATGGCAGCGGACAAGGGAAGGGGTTTGGATCCTAATTTCTAACATGCAAAAGTCACTTGTGAGAATGGCATATTTGCCATCTACTCGTTCAAAGAGCTTCTACAAATAATTATCTCGGGGTATGGGTGGATGAGAGAGGGTTCTATCATGATACGCAAAGCCTTATAGACAAAAGCCCATTGTATAATGTTTGCCTTGAAAAAAGTGTACAATAATCTACGCTCCCCTGGTATAACCATAGTTACAGATATTTCTGCAAAAGACAGAACATTGGTACATGGCTCTGTTTTTTCCATGCTTAATTGTCTTCATGGTTAGATTGATTTAATTTAGATTATTTGACAATTTGTAATCATGCTAAAATCAGACTAACATTTGTGTTAGTAGGATAGTCACACAAAATAATGCTACCGCTGGATTTTATATTGTTTTATCGAAAGTGACACTTTTAGAAAGTTGATTTTCTGCCTATACCAAATGTGCCTTTCTGCCAGTGTCACCTGACTGTTGAATGGCTTACCTGCAGTGAGATGTGGGTGGATTGCTCCCAGACAGTGGACATAAGGTTTGTGTGGGGGAGAGGTGTTTTTCCTCTTTGAGCACATCTGATCTGTTGGCTCCTCCCAGCCCCTTCTTGAGCTTCAAAGGGTACCTACACTGTCAGTGGCAGATTTAGCAAACAGCTAGGCCTGCCTCCTTTTGCCTTCCTAATCAGCTTAGCTTCAAACCCAGTGGGAAGAGAGCTGCTCCAGAACTGGCTTGGAGTGACCACAAGGAGGGTTTGTCCATTATCATAGCCACTCCTCTGGGTGGAAACAGGGAACTCTGACCAGGGAGGGATACAAAGGTTTCTGCCATGTTAGATTTAGGTAGAGAATGGCCCTGTGGGATAGTTTACAGAAACCAAACATGAAGCACTGTATATGTGGGTAGGGTCACCCCTGGGAAGTGTTGCCCCATTGCTTAGGGAGTGTCCAGGAGTTTCCCTGACCCAAGGGCTGGCATTGGCTATACCAGTAGTATATCCTGTACCCATCTCATAACACTCCTGCAGAAGGAGGACTGCCCTGCTGTCTGAAGAACCTAAAGGAAGACTGGACCTGCGCGTCTTGCACCCAGAATCCCAGAAGTAACTCTGAGGGGAGTTGTCTGATCTACTGCTTGAGCTACAGGGGCACATAAAGGTTCCAGAGGGCTTCCTCTGACCCACGAGTACTGTTCCCAAGGTTCTGGACCCTTGGCTGGAGTCAAAGTGTACTGCTCCTATGGTTTCCTGAAACCTGAGACTTAAAACCTCTGAGAACTTGGACCAAGCTGATCTGACGAAGGAGAATCATCGCTGGGCCAAAGATTCAGGTTGCTCCCGCAACATTCTTCACCACAGCAGCAAATCTGATCCAAAGGGGCTTCGGAGAGAAGGCATCTGGTCTCATGGAGCCATTTTTAGCCACAACCCACAGTCTTGCCCCACTGAAAGAATCGGAATTAAAAAAAGTGAATAAACCTGAAGGTGGAAATCTTCACCAGGTGAGGATGTGAAATGTATCCAGCTTGAAATGTATCTAGATGGCGAGAGACCTCCTTAGTGTGCGAAATTCAAATTTTGCCCCCTCTGAGATTTCCCACCAAAAGATAACAGCTTCACCAAGAGTTCATTCACTGACAGTTTGGTGACATGGAGCCTTCTTCAGCCACATCCTGCTGCCTTGCGCAGCTGTGGATTTTTCACTTTCATTCCAGAGACTAAGTTCGAAGGTAAAACTTTGCACCAGGATGAACCTGGTCCTTGTATCCAACCCACACTCCATCACGGTCTGTCTTAAATTTGGATTTTGCCCTGGTCAAGCAGAACCAGATGACTGCTGCTGGTGCTTAATGCTTTTTGGAGCTATCTTGAACCTTAAACTTAAAAAAATATGTAACTCCGGTTCTACCAATTGGAATTTAAAAATGTTGGTGTCTTTTTATTTATTATAATGTACTCTATTTGTCTAAGTTGGTTTAGGTGGAATTTTCACTTTATAACTGTTAAAGTATTGCATAAAATACTTTACACATTGCCTCTAAGTTAAGCCTCACTGCTTTTCTGCCGGCTACCACAGGGTTAAGCACAGGTTCATTTATTGACTACTGTACTCCACCCAACAGAAATTGTGATTATTGTTTGATGTGGGTTTTCATCTCTCTCAACTCATATGCCAATAGCTAACATGTTTGTTATGCAATATTCCCAAAATGGTGCTATTATGCCACGTCCCGTAATTATGTGCTGTTCGTGGAAAAAATGTAGCACAAAGGAACAACGCAAACAATAAGCACATAAGTGGCTGCTGTTTGCAGCACATGGATGCTTTGTGCTATTCTTTTAACACAAAATTGTTTTTTTGCATCCAAAATGGATGCGAGGATGCATTTCACAATACAATAGATCATCAAATGCTAGTTTTACATTTCATTTAATTACCATTAAATTTACATAATTCAGCAAAATATTCCACACATTTTGTACAATTACGTTAATGCAAAATTCAGTGAATTTTGCAAAATCCCTACTGATATGGCCCCTAGACTACTATGGGAGTATAACCTTTAGAATTCAAGATCTGTAAGAGAAATCTACTTCTACAATGTAATTTAAGAAGTGGTGTTGTGCTGAGTTGCTGTGTGAATAGTGTTATATGCAAGTGACTATGAGGCAGACATCCACGTATGACTGTGGGAGATTGGTATTTGCCTGTTATTTGTTGTGGGGGAATGGTGCTTTATATGAGTGCTGTTGGGCTAATCACTGTGTAAAGAAGAACTGTGGAAGCATGTATTTGTGAATGGTATTTTCTGTGAATGAGTGCTTAAGACACATGCCCATTCTGCCCTCAAATGGACTGAAATGTTTCTTTGCATGATTGCATGTTTCTCCATCCCACAAATCAACACCAAGCAGGCATCAAAATGTACATGTGACGAATAACTTTGCACCACTTAAAACTCTCTCATGGCTAAATATAATAAGACCAGACAGACCAAAAATGGAGCAATCTGAGTTTTTACAATGAGAGCATTAGCTGGTGTTATTATTAAAAAAAACTTTCACTAATCAAACTAAATTTGACTCTTGAAGGCTTTCCTGCCATTGCTTTTAAGGTACACTACAAACAAAGTTCCACATCCCGAATCCGTTAGCATGTAAAGTAAAAATAGCAATATTGTCATGTACGATTTTGTTGACTAAACCCTAAAAAATAATGTTCTAGACTACTGCTGTTCTCAGTAAGCATTCTCTAAGAGCATTAAAATACAAGAGGCCATTATTATTGTGATTGAGGGCCTAGACAAAATCCCATAGAACATAGTGAACTCACTGTAGGAACTGTATTTGCAGTAGAGTGACCACCTCACTCCAGCTAATTGTGGACACTGTCTCCAGTCATGACCTTTTTGACTACAAATCATTGTTTCAGGTGGGTTTGCGTAATTACTTCAATTAAAGAAAAACAAAGACCAAACCACCATAAATGCATTAGGATATCAAACAACGGTCCTGAACTGGAAACTGCATCCGGGATTATCTGGATGGATGTAATCACTCTCATTAGCAGGCTGGTTAATATAGGCCCCATTATCACTTGTGTAAAATTGTTGCCTTAACCCTTTCACTGCGGCGGCTATTCCGCCGCAGTGCAAAGGGGCGGTGGTGGCCGCGCGGCGCTCCCGCGCTGGTGACGGAACCGCTCCGTCACGCCCCTCGGGTGAGCTGTGCTTGTGACGGAACAGTTCCGTCACGGCCCCGCCCGCTCAATAGAACGCGCCGCGCAGGCACGAAATCAGCACCGCGCAGGCGCGGCGAGCGGGCCGTGACGGAACCGTTCCGTCACAAGTGTGGGAGGGGTTAAAGGATCTGAACTTGATTCTATATCAGTAGCATTTGGTGCTCCAGATATGGGCCAACACAATGCTGACAATACCAGAACAAATGGCAAAAAAATGTATGTTGCATTACAGAATAGCATTGAATAACATAACATTATACATAAACTTCTAAATCTTGTGTTAAGTATTTGAGAAAAAGTAATTGGCACATGCACAAATAAAAAGCATGAATGATACGCCCAGATGCCTCGTTTCCCATTTTAAATCTTTTCCTGAATGTGGGCCTGGTTCATATCCTCCTGTTCACATTGTGTTTTGTCCACCACACTCCAGCATAGAGTCCTTCCCCTTGTGAAGGGGAATTCCTGCTCTGATGGGCCAACATTACTGAAATGTTGCATGTGGTTGTACGGGTGCACACTCAAAGGGCATGTATTTCTGTATATCACAACTAACATTAAAGAAGAGCCAGGAATCTCGGTTTCTTTACTATGGAAACAAATCATATCTTTCTAGCAGGTTCAAATGAATGTTTTAATCTCTTGAAACCGCTATATCTTTAACTAAACATCTAGCTGTGAGACTGTGACATACAAAGATTCATACCCTCACAGCTGCTTCAATGGTTATAATAAACCCACACTATACATTCTGACTGATCCATGGGAAAACTGACAGGAGCAGGTTTCTAGGAACAATCTCTCCACAGACTATCAACACATTTTTATTTTGAAGAGGAAGTCGGCGACAACCCTCACATCTCCATTCATAGTACTCACTGCAGACTGTTCATGACATCAAACATCATTAAACCACATTGTAGGTAATCAGTATTTAAAGAGGTCTTTTGTTTGCCATGAGGAAAGCAGGCAGATCACAAATTTCTCTGTTCCATATTTTACACCTCAATTATTTCCTCGAGAATTTGAACAATAAATTGTGTATAAGCCCCAGTACATGTTTTGGCTGCTTTATAAAAATATTACTTTTAAATAAATGTATTTTAAATAAAAAAAGCTTTCTAAGACGTGTTTACAAACACCAGTGATTAGGAATTAAAGTGTTAACATCCCCGTCCTTCCCTTGAAACATGATAAATAATATTTCTACAAGAGTGATTAAAAATTGGCAACAATTCTACCTTCAAGGAAACCACACAGAACTTTGCACCTGCAGAGCCAGTCTATAAGCGGTGCTTTGTTGAAACTCAAAGAGAGAAATTGCTCATGTTCAAACAGATATACATAGCGAGGAAAAATGTGTATTTTAGATTCCTATATGTGCTATATATTCCTATAAATGATCATGCCTGTCAACGATTTCCCTTCTCGTTCCAACAGTGCCTGACCACAGCTAGTTTTACATGAATGCAAATAAAAAGGAGTTCCTTCTCCATAGCCCCGGAGCTCCAGGCTACTCCTTCAGTGTCCTCAAATTCAATCAGAAATCTTGAAGTCATCTTTGACTGAGAACTGTGATTTGCCACACAAGTGAATAACGTGGCCAACAATGCGTTTGACATTCATCGCCTAGGTTGGATCCTTCCACTACTGAAACCTCAGAATCGATTCACAATTTTCTTGCTATGAACCCCTTGCACATAATCTACTGAGTATACAGAGGTCCCCATAAAAAATGACGAGGAAACATTGAAGTGTAGGAAATTGCACCACCAAACTCACTGCCAGAAAAGATCTTCTCATGCAACCCTTGAAGTGTCCCCATCATCTACCAGTTGAACAAATGGTGAAATGTAACAATTTTTGCTAGATTCTTGAGTCCTTTCAGAGCATGGGTCAGGAGTAGCTTTCTAAATTGTATGTACCATTCCTCTTCAGTAGACCCTAAATATCAGTCTTCCAAACTGAGATATACTTAGCTTCTGTTGAGAAAACATGGTTGTGTGCAGTGTCTTTACATTCTCAAGGCTTCTGCCGGTGAAACCCACTACATTGGTCTCTTCACTTTGAGCTACACATTAGAGCATTCCAGACACATCGAACTATCTGTCCTTTCTAGTAAGTTTTCCAACTAGAATAACTATAACTACTGTCTGTTGTGATCTCGCCTCACTCCAGTGTATGAGCAGCCTGACGAAGGGTTCACCACTTTCCTTGCCATATTGCCAATACAATACATGAATAATAATCGAGTTTATGACCTGGCGTGTAGCGCTGGGGAGAGTGCACAGTGGGTGTCACAAAGAGGATGATTTCAGTGGCCACAAACTGTTTCAAAAGATATCCTGCCTCAGTAAGGCCATAAGCGATGCTTTAATTGGGCTAGGCCTTCAGATGTGAAGTTTCACCCTAGAAGCTTGTCTGTCAGGTGGACGTGCGTTGGAGGTCAGGTGCGGTATCTCTGTAATACCCCACGCACAGCAGTAAACGATAATGGGCTTGAAGTCCAACTTGGCAACACATCAAGAAAGGCACTAAGTAAACATGGCCTTCTGCTTAGAAGCTCCAACTCAGCAATGCTGAGAGCTCCGCTTTAGGTGTGCATGTCATTGGGGGTCAGACATTTTGCTTCAGAATTATCAAGTGTGGGGCTCTACATTGATTAGTTCTGCAAAGGTTCCATTTTAAGAACATCACAGACAGGGATCTCATTGGGTGTTGTCTTGGGAACAGACATTTAACCTCAGCACTGCCATCAGCATAACCTAAAACTTAGTTTAGACTTGTAAAATATAGTTTGCGCAATTCATGTGTTTTCTTCAAAGCCACTTAGAGAAGAATGCCTTTTTCAGCAAGCATGTGGTTTATTAGACATGAATAGCAGAAGGGTCCCAGGTAGCTGAACAGCAGAGATTAAAAGAAGTCAATATGTGAATATAATTTAATGCTCACCAGAAACCTACCAAACAGTTTAATGCTATTGACATGTTGGTGATTACAAGGTGTGCTCAATAAGCAATCAATTTAGCAACACAAGAATGCTCAGACTGGAGCATTTTACTTGTCCATGGCTAGAGCCCTTTTGGGAGGCAATTTACAGGGATATAGAGCTGGCAATTGGGAAGAGAATTCAGCCTGAGGCTGAGTCAGCCCTATTTGGTATATGCGAAGATAGAACTAAGTTAATCAAGGCCGAAGAAATGTTTTTGTTTATCTCTTGTACGGTAGCCCACTCCTTAAGCCTTCAGAATTGTAAATCTGGTGATGTTCCCTCCCAATTGAAGTGGTTCAATAAAATCAAATGGACTCGTAATTTTGAAAAAGCATATGCAAGTCGGGTGGGAGCCATCGGGAAATTTGAAAAAAAAATCAAAGCATTTTGGAAATTTAGATGAAATTTAGGTGATTAACACTTGATATATGAAAATGTAGCGGACTTTGGGATCAAGAGCACTCGCACTTTCTCTTGATGATTGCACTTTAGAAGCAATAGCACTTTTTTGCAGTAAATGCACGTTATGGTATTTGCACTTTTTGCTTCTGCACTTTATCGCAGGTTTTTATCACTGTTTAAATTATTGATGATGACATTGGCTGCTACAGTTATTTATCTTTTTTTAATCTTGCCATGGAAGAAAGAAGCTATTTAATGTTTTAAAAGGTTTTAAAAATCATGTCCTTGATTTCGATCGCAACATGTATATCATGTACCTAATGACATGTATTTAAAAAAAAAAAAGAATGCTCAGACTGAAGAGTGCCATAACGATGAAACTGCTTTGAAAGAGATGATACAAAAATCAGCATGTAAAAAACCACCATAGCTTGTCCAACATAACCTTTTCCCTACACATTGCTGTACAGGGCTGGTGAAAACTTCCCACGTGGTTCTTTGCCAAGACTATTTCGCTATATCTAAAAAAAAAAAAGCATTGTGGATTCGTTGATAAATATATTATAAATACAAAGTGTGAAAATATAATCAGAGAGCACTTACAATGTCCCCACCAGCAGCTGATAATGTGAATGCAATCTTAAACATCGGAGATACCAGTGCAGAATATAAGATGTTATATAATTGCAGGTTGTGAGGCTACAAAAAGAATGCCGTCAATGTTAAGGTCGATTCATGCTTTCCAATGTCCGTCACTATGTAAGCGATAGCACCCTGCTGTAGCACTCTCCAGGGCTATCACTCCAAGTACTAGGTCAATTATTACTTCACAAATTATAATTTTGGCAAAAAAGCATAAACATTCAAAAAATGTCCATAAGCACCACACCCTTAGTTGTATTTCTCATAGAGGAGACCAATTAATCCTTTGGAAAAATGCTAGAACATAAGTGAGTCGACCACGTAAGTCATGATAAAATCATGGTACTGGAATGAATTTTTCATCTGGTGTCTTTTTGGAAGAATAATATAGGGAAGTATTAGTAAAGTTCCCAGTACCTGAAGGTCGGACAGCAGTCTCACCTGATTACAGATGTTGTGTGATTAGGATGGTGCTAGACAAGGTTGAACGAGACACACTCACAATGCAGTGAGGGCAGCTTGCCCAATCACGCTCAGTGCCACATTCACTCCATGGATGACTTCACTCTGTCTTCTCACTCTGGCCCATCTGATGAGCTGGAAATTCATCCCTTGATCTTACTCATTCAGAAGATTGGATGAACAAAGGTGGCGACCATCAAGTATATCCGCTCTAACATAAAGCAACCACTGTGTGACATGGATCTAATTCTACTTTATTTCACTGGGAACCAAGAAAACATCTCAGTTTAACTTCACTCAGGACTCATTGTCTCTGCTCAGTTTTTTATGTTGATTTCATCTAGATGTTGGCCGTCTGGCTAGGGAAATCCATAGTGCATTATTGCATATATGTTTTCCTTCATATTGGCAAAAATAGCACATCTCTAAACATCAAAGGTTCAAGAGGCAGGCCTTTGAACATATCTAACTCACCGCACGTAGCTTCTGATTCATCGGACCCATCTGGGCATTCGTCTTCTCCATCACATTTCCATCTCACCGGTACACAGTGGCCATTATCGCAAGTGAATTCATTCTCTGCACAGGTTGTTTTTGCTGCAAACAAGAAAGATATTTATGATTAGCCTTAATGACAAGTAGTACCTACAGCCATTATCATTCCTTTCTGGAGGTGTCGGCCTTATAACGATAATTTCATAACAAAGTCATCAAATGGCCCTCTTGGATTTTATCCCTTAATTTTAAAGCCTCCACTTATTATGTGATGAATATTGCATGTGTCATCCCACAAATACTCAAAACCAAATCCGGGTGCAGGGTCTTCCCATACATTGCTCTTAAAGCGTGGAAACGGCGATTTAATGTACATCAGAGCTGCCTCCTCCCTTCTTGAGTTCTGAAAGAAGCTGAGGACCTGGCTTTTCCATTAAACCTTCACCCCCATCCACCCCTTGCAGGACAAGGCACACACATCTGCTCAGCACCGGGAGACTCTCGCAGGTGACAGTGGGCTCTACAGGTACATAGAACATTAACCTTATCTGCCATAGGTGCACACACTTGCCGTACACATTATACTCAAAGAAAAAACTAAGACCGTTTTTGAATAAAAAAATTTACTGCATGTTCTATGAAACAAAAAACATAGGGCCCGATTCCCAGAACTAACTTAAGACAAAATCCTAAACTTACTACCATTTTGGTATTCACAGAAGGCACTTACTCATTTCGGTATTCTCAGAAGTTAGGAGTCCTAACTCAAGGACTCCTAAATGTCTTCTGTGAATACCGAAAGCCTTAAAGTTAGGATTTTTCTCAGTTTAGGAGTAGTAAAGTTAGTACTAAAATCCTAACTTTAAGACTTTCGGTATTCACAGAGGCATTTAGGAGTCCTAAAGTTAGGAGTCCTAACTTCTGTGAATACCGAAATGAGTAAGTGCCTTCTGTGAATACCAAAATGGTAGTAAGTTTAGGATTTTGTCTTGTTAGGTCTGTGAATCGGGCCGATAGCCCTTAACTACTGTGTTGCAAAAAGCATAGTTGTAAAGCTTAGAACATTTCATCTTCCTCCTTCAAGGGGCAAGTGCAGAACACAAGTTTATAAAGCGCAAGACTGCCTTGGCCACTTAAAGAGTGAGGAGAAGAAAATAAGGGGGCCAGTGACGTGTATCCTCCTTATGCCCCAGTCTCTACCCGTGTTTGGCCAGACTGCCAATCCAGTAGCTCATCCTCATTGTCATTGTGTCACATATGAGTAGGAATAAGACTGTGTATAGATGCACCTATGTACAAGGCACCGGATTGTGAATTTGGTGGGCATTTGATTGTCAGGGAATAGCTCAATAGAAGAGCGGGTAGTTAGTGGAGACAGGAACAGCAGCAGGAAACAAACCACTTTCCCAAGCACGGCATTGACCTCAGAAAGACTTGGCAGGACTTCATAAGTTCAGAGGCTAAATGGAAATCTGGCATCGAAGAAACTGTATAAAAACCTGTTCGACCCATCCATGATGTGTGCTCTGCCAAATAAAGTATGCCAATAAACTTTACGTGATCCTTCCTCTCCTCCTCCTCAGAGTTCAGAAATACAGCGCCTTCTTTGAAAACCCTACATTAGGACGGGGGATGGGGAGGCGCCTTACATTTCTTTTTGAACGCTAATTATTTTTTTAATTTCTCTTATTGCATGTGCTCAGCTACTCGCATCCGATTGGTTATCCTCAGCCTCTGCATTGGTAGCTGCCTGGCTATCCTCTTTTCATTCCAACACCCATGTGACTTGTTACCTTTTTTGCTGACTATGAGAAATTCATGGGTCAGCAAATAGGGTGTGGCCTTGCTTTATCCAATGGTAGCTCTCCACGGCTAGCAGGCAGTAGGTGACCATTTTCGTCAGGGCCCAACCAAGCACCGTCTAAAAGCGGGAACTGTGGAGGGTGCAAAAACATTTTACTTTAAAAACAAGGCCAGACTGGCAGGACTGGGCTTCAGGAGTTTCCCCTGTAGGCTGGAAGGGTTGGGGCCACATTTGCTAGTGTGGGGGGGGGGGCAGCTTCATAGCATTGCATTAGTTTTAAAAGCACTGCAGAGTTCCTTGTATACCCAACAGTTTTCATGCAACATTAAAAGTGGCAAGATAACTCTGGTGATTAATGTGCCTGCTGGAGAGAGATCGGAGTTTTGTCTAGTAGCAGTATTTTACTAATCTAAGGTAGCGAATAGGGTTAAAATGCCAGCTGCAAAGAGCCACAGAACAGTATTTTATGTGCATAGCTCAGTGGTTTACCTCTTGTCACAGAGATCCTTTTGTTCCTGTGCAGTATATAAGTTACAATCGTAATCTAGGTTAGAAAGTTATATTTTTCCCCTTTCATTATCATAATTTTGCTAAAAATAATTTCTTTAGGTAGAAATCAATTTTTATCAGTAAAGTCAATACTAACCAATGTGTTACGTTCTGAATCCTGAGTTTGTGCTTCCCCAGACCGAGGACTCTTAAAAAATGCCTACCAGTATAGATTACGCGAATCCTACACCTTGTAGGCCCAATTGTCTTATGTAACATTTTCTATACACTCATTTACAAACGCATGGTCATAGTCTCTGCTGTATGTGTGCAATGTAAAATGCCCTGACACCCTGCGCTGGTATGAGAGGCGCTATAAAATGAGTGATTTACATGGAGAGATGAGAGGGACTGTTGGAGGGTGAGAGTGAGGAAATCAATGTAAAGCCCCAACATACATCGCTGTATCCAGGAGCACTGTAAAGTCATCATTTACTATGCTTTAAAAACTAGTACCATTGAATACATAATGATAAATGTGTTGCAGAATGCACCATTTGTTCCCAAATATTCTTGCGGGTTGAACCACCCCAAACCCTCTTGTAGTGGCGAGGCTCGCAGTCGCTCGCCCGCTATGCACTGTATGGAGTCTGGTCTGACAAAATTTACAGAGGCTGCTTTGCGTTCCCAGTCCTGCCTTGTTTAAAAGTGACGATTTCTGTGACAGGAGAATCCGATTTTTTTTAATTCACTTTACTGAACCAAGATCAACTAAGAAAAATACAAAATTATCTTTCAGGTCACAATTACATGCATATTAACCCCTTGCATGCTCGTGACGGAACCATTCCATCACGAGCCACGGTGGTGCTGTGCTGGCGACGGAATGGTTCCGTCACGGCCCGGCTGCCGCGCCTGTGCGGCACTGATTTTGCGCCTTCGCTGAGCATTCTATTAGGCGGGCGGGGCCGTGACGGAACCATTCCGTCACAAGCACAGCGCCACGTGGCTCGTGACGGAGTGGTTCCGTCACGAGCATGGCGGCGCAGCGCGGCTCCCCCTCCCCCCTAGCGCTGCGGCAGAATTACAGCCGCAGCCAAGGGGTTAAGAAATCCTTGACAGCAACAATAGCAATAATTGCCAAAGAAAAGTTTACTTTCATGGGGAACATTATCTTAAAAGCTAAAAGATGATACAAAATGACTTCAGTAAAGTGGTCTAACTCACTACTTTGAAAATTGTCTTCACATATGCTTTATGTTATTTAAGGGTTTCTGTCTATAAAACACAAAATACATTAGGAGCAACCCGCTACAACTGAAAACACAGAGTGAGTGTGAAAACTATCTGTGGAACTCAAATCCTCATTCTGTCTTTGGGATACGTAGCTGCGGCAGAAAGCGCCAAGAGACCCTTGATAAGTGCTGTAAAACACTCATTCCTAAAAAGATGGCGCAGCGCTCCCTGAGAGGCGCAGGTAACAAACTTGCTTCTTTTAGTTTTGAACTTTAATAAATAATCACAGATGGGTAAGCGAAAGGCCTGTAATACATTTCTCAGTGTAGATGAACGTGGACAAAGGGCCAGCTTGTGAGGTTGAAGAAAGAGACGTAGGTGTGGCTATACGAGTGCTTAATTTGAGCCGGTGGTTTCTGGTGTTCAGCACCGGCACTTAATTGTCCGCACTGGAACTTGCCGGACCTGCTGCCACAAGGTGGCACTGTATGGCTGATTTATAGAAGATCACAAGAGTTAATGATTAACTCAATATTCATTATAAATTACTATTACCTGCCGCAACACAATTCCTATAGCTTTGGAGGCCTCAAATATTCGAATGATCACACTTGTAGGAGTGTGATAGTTATTAGCTGTGTTGTTACTTTCATTGGCAGTGGTGGTAGAGGCAATGTGTGGTGCATGCTGCAGTGGTGTCCTGACGAGAGCCCTGACACTTATTTATTTAAAAATTAAGCACTGGTACGCTGTATTGAATATTCTTCGACCCTGCATGAGACCTCCCTAGCAGCCAACTGGACGGACTCCCAGTCCTACAGAAACTGAAGCGAGTGAATAGGAGTTTTAAGCTGTGATACTGGACAGAGCGGAGCATACAGTACACGGAACCACTTCCTCTTGAGCTAGACTAATACCAAGGCCCGCAGCCATGCAAGCGCTACAAAATCATAATGATAATCATGACATTTTTTTACTGTGTAATCGTTAATTTCAGGGAATCCCTCAACATTGGCACCACCAGGTATATTGCTTGCTTTGTAAAGTGGTAGTTGATGGAGGAGCAGTCAGATGCATTTAGGGTGACAGCGAGGTAGTGCAGGAATGGTGGGAGGTGCTCTTTTATTGGAGGATGGAAGTTTATCAAAGTAACACTATAGAAGAATGCAAGGTGGTGAGGTAGATTTCACACAATACCTCCATCTAGCGATCTACCTATCCATCCAGCTATTTCTCGCCCTCACCACCTTTGTTTTTCTCCTGCAATCTCCGGTTCCACCTTTTCTAAAAGTGGATGTTATGCTGACCAGGACATCAAGATTTGCAAGCATGTCTATGGCTGTTTTTGTATTTGATTAGTATAGGTATCATATCAATTTACATACAATGTAAAATTTTCTTCATGGTCATCATGCAGATCCATAAAGAATAAGTTTGTTTTCTGCGTTTACTAAATATCAGGGGCTCATGTATTTTGACAATGCATCTGCTTTGAGATTCTCAAGACGGAAACTGCGTCAACTCCAAAGTGAATTTGAATTTGAATTTAAAAGCATTTGTACAGCGCTCGTTTACCCAGCGGTTTCATGGCGCTAGTGTTGAACAGTGGGCGGCAACAGCAAACCAGATTAAGTCAGGTAGGCCTGCGTGAAGAGGAGATTTTTGAGATTCTTCCGAAACAGAGGGTAGGAAGGTGAAGTACGCAAGGTAACCGGAAGAGAATTCCAAAAAGTTGGAGCCAGGACAGCGAATCTCCGGTATTGAAGGTTGCCTGAGGTGGATCAGCTTTCTAGGGCATATCATCAAACTTTAGAAAAGGCATGGTCTTGGTGGGGACCTAAAGGAGCAGGAATGAAATGGAAGCCTTGTGGCTGAACTTACTGCAGACAAGAATTAGTGACTCGGAAGACTGCTACACGGATTTCAAGGGCGAGTGAGGATAAAGTATGATCAAATCTCCAGCGAGTTTCCACTGTCCAAGCGTGAGATAATCAATGTTTAGACAACGTTCTCAATTGAGAAATAAGTAGATCACAAACGTACAATACGTGTGCACATACTCAGTCACTTACTTTGGCTGGGATCAAGCGTCACCTCAGAGGTTTAGCACGATTTTGCAGATTTTTGATATATCGCGTCAAAGGCCAAACCTTAAATGATTTCATAAATGTGATTTATTCACCACTTATTCATTATTCTGACGGTAGTTAGGAAAAAAATGGAAGTGCATGCTGTACAAGTACTATAACTAGAATTTGTACATATTCTTTGATACCACGTACTACCCATTTCTGTAAAGGTAAATTGTAGGTGATAATATTTGCAGAATCGATGCTGCCCATTCTTTTGGCCTTTGAAAGATGAAAGGAGGAACCCACCCCAGCGACAGTCCAAGGTTATTTACAACAAATGTCTGTTGGATTGGAATGTGTGAATCTCTATTATCTTTGTTTCGTGTCATGGATGGGCTGTTGAACCCAAGATGGTGAGAGAGAAGGGCCATTTTGCCCGGTATCAGGGTCAAATGGGCCTCTATATCTATACTCTTGTAGGTTTTTCGGCATTTGGCTAAGGGCGTCGGAAGCTGGAAGTTTCACTGGATTCCCTGGAAGTCTGAAGCTTGCCAGGGGAAACCTGGATGGAAATGTGACTGCAACTCAGTATTTAAGAAGCAATTCAATAAAACCTCCTCATTAGCTACAAAAATGAGATATTGTCCACTATTTCCCAACACGGAATTGACCCACAGAAGCTATGAATCCCAATAAGCAAGAATTTACCCAATTAGAGAAAACAAACTACAAAACAAAAAAGATAACCATGATGGAGCTTGACCTGGGAATATTTGGTGTAACTCCAGGGCCTGCCGTGCTTGACACACTTAAAAGCAAAATGCAATGAATGGTAGCTAAAGAGAAAATCAAAGCTACTATCTTAATCACACAATATTTTTACTTTGCATGATATAATGGGCTCTCTAAGGGGGCGGGATGAAGGAGAATGTGACTTTAATGAATATTTGGTTTACGATTCAGAATTTGTGTCTCAGTATACCTGAATATAAAGTCCCTGCTCTTAATGGGCACTGGTGCTCCAGATCCTGGACGTTGTTAAAGAATTAATCAGAAGCTGCAAATCATAAGTCAAATTACTCCTCACAGTTGAAAAACAATTATTGGGAATCATTGATGAGAGTTTTATGTGAGTTTAAAGGGTTTTATTCAAATCATATTAATAAGCATTAGTTTATTAATCATTAATTAATTCTTCTCAAATCTTAATACAGAATACAAAGTAATACACGCGTTCCATATCAATAAAAATCCCTAATCTGAATCTTGAGATGAGAAAAGTGTCTTGAACCCATAAAGAGTTAGAAAACGAGAGGTGAACGCATACAGCTTTAAGCAATTCAATTAGCACCTCTCATGAAGAGAAGTTCAAGAATTCAGTGGATTCTCAAAAATATAAAATAGATTCTGCTCAGAGCATAGAGCTTCAGAGCATAAGAAGTCTGGGTCAAGAAAGGAATAGAAGATCGAAGCATCTACAGTGTGTGGGGAGAAGATTGTCTTTAGCAGGGGCTTAGCACAGGCCCCTGCAGCCCCCACAGTGCGGGGGGCCCCAAGTTCCAGGGGGGCCCCCGCAGCACAGCACTCTGGCCGGAGAGCTCCCGATTGAGCCCGGAGGGGCCCCCTCCACATATCTTGCAGGGAGACCCCTCAAGTTTCATTACACCAGTGGTCTCTAGTCTAGGAACACACACTAATATAACATTTTGATATCTACAAATAAAACAAATGCAGCAGCAATCCATACTTTTCAACCAATAGGAGAACAATGTCTTCATGGTTTGGCTCCTACTGGTTCCTAATATGGAAAGCAAAACAGTTCAAGGTTAGGTCTGCGATTCCATAAATGAAATCATCTATTTTTCGTATGTTCTAACTTACAAAACGTATTCATGAAGAAACATAAGTAAATGTATCTACATTATTTAATACCCTATTGTATTCTATGAAAACTAGGTCTATGGGAAGGTCGAAAACTATCTTTTACTATTAAATCATGATAGTTCAGCACATTTATCACTGAACTCTTCACGTCTTCACATTAATAGGAATGTTGACATAAGGTCAGTAAAAATGAAAAAAAGCAACCTGCATTCATAAGCATTTCTTACTTAACATGGGCAGATATGGAAGCCTAGTGCTCCCATGTGCCTTTTAAAAATGTGACTTCTCGTTTTAGGCCAACATGTTATTTCTGTACATTAATTGCACTAATCTGACTTTATAAAAATGCTCTATCAGGGGCAGTTAAAATGCTAGATATAAAAGGATTACTTCTAAACAAAACTGCTTGCTCTTGTCTATGACCAAGCAGGGAAAATCTTCAGTAACATGCAAATTGAATGTGCCTAATCGGATGCATTGTTATTTATAGAGGGAGTAGGACTGACCAATCGGAGTGCAGGATGAAGCAGAATTATAATGCAGTAACCTATCAAATCACTTTAAACTCCCCACAGTCCTACTCTAGAAAGCGTCAGTTTGCATAGCTAACGCTGTGATGAATGGGCGCAGGATGGCAATATTTACAATTAACACATCTAATTAACTGTGCCTGAAGCAGAAGACTCAATAAACACAAGTGGGCGGAGATGAGAACATCCTGGGAGGATTCAGGCACCCAATCAATTCCGGTTGGTCGAATTTATTGCTATATTACTTCTGAAAAGAAAATAGATTACAGAATGTTACTGATGACATATATAGCCAGTTTAATTGAGATGTAATGGTTTTCTGGTCATGAACCGCAAAAGGTTCAGACATGGTATAGATGCTCCAAGCTGTAACTTACTGATGGACCTTCTTCTAATTATCTTGCGTGGCAGTGTGCAGCAAAGGTACGAGGGGCCCAAATGCAGGTAAGGAACATGAGCTCCGCCACCCCAGCTGGGGTAAGTAAAGGACTACATCAGGTGTGGAGCATTATTACGCCTCAGTCCTAGTCGCACAGTGATTTCCAGGGATATACAAAATACTCCATCTCAATTTGGTAACCCATATTTAACCATCTTATTCCGTTTCAACCAGTATTGTTACATTTCCTACACCATCCAGCTGTCGGGTTGTATGCTTTTTCATTGCTTCAAATGCTAAAGATATGCCCATCCAGGCCTTCTTCGAAAGCATGTGTAGAAATGCATCGTTCACCAGGGGCAGTCTGCATCCACCCAATGCATCTCGGGCTAAAATAGCCCTTCTTCAGGGGTAACAGCCAGAGCTACATCCTACGCTCAACAGAAAACCGGTCTCAGCTACTTTTCAAAACCCCACCATGAAAGTGCTCAGCTGCGGGTGGGATGGGTAAGTAAAGGCCTGCCATGTTTGAGATTACGAGGGTCCTGAGCATCGGTACCACAACACCTGCAATAGCAATTATACCTATACACCAGCTGGCCGGTGTGGGTCTTTTGTGTGCTCCATCGAACTCCATCACAAAAACGAGAAATGTTGGTGGGGCGCAATTGGGGATCACCCGTGGTAGCAAATCCTTCCTCCTTCAAGTCTCATGCCTGTCGTTTTCCTTCTTCTCTTAGACGATGCAATTATTCATCAGTCCTAGGATTTGTGTACATACATCCCTGTTATATCTTCAGGCTCAAAAGCTAAATGGTGGCACCGCTCCTGAGGTCATCGTCCTATTTTTAAGTTCATGACTAAACCACAGAAGCACATGGTTTCAACATATTTTTGTCCTGTTGTTGGGCTGTAATGAGGCTTCCCCTAGGATTTTGGTGAAATGTCACTGTTCGAAAAATGCCTTTACTGTGCTGCAGCGCTTGTTGAGCTAGCCTGTCATTGTGTGTGCTGCACACTTCTGTGCATGCCGAAATTTGCTTTAATTAAGCAATTAGGAAGGGAACCAGCCATTCAGTGACTGTACGTGTATTAACACTCCAACATCAGCACAGCATGTCATGATGTCAAGCTCATGTTACCATCGTTGAACACGTGTGTAAAAATATAATTGGTACGAAAAAATTTACAACAAAAACTTAAAAGAAGCAAAAATATTGTTTCAAATATTGACGCGCCATAGTTGCGTCTCTGGAAAAAGGAAGTCCTAAATTTTTTTTTTTAAAGTGCAAGCTTTCAGTGAGTTTATTTTATCTGCTGGAATAAAACCGAAATAGAAATGTGGCGTGAAGAAAAGTTGCTGAATTTGTCACTGCTTAAAAAGTTATCACCTCTTTTTTGCCTTCAGCGGAGCTCTTAAAAGGAACAAGCATTTCCCAGAGGAAGACTAAAAGGCTTTATGCTCCGAGAGGCTTAGCACGTCTTCGGCCTCGCTCTCGTTCACTCCATGAAATCCTTAGCAGATCAATGATGGCTGAAAGTCATCCATATTGGGCGGCACGCTCATTTTGAGTGTCACCGGTATTATCGAGTCACGCGTCCCACTCTACGGAAGGGGATGAGTTGTAAGGCCCCTTGAGAGCCTGAGACACCGCTCACTGAGGAAGAATCGAGCGCTGGTCGCCATAGTAGGGCTTATCTCATTTTCCAGGGTCTGCAAGCCTCCTCTTTGACCCTCCTCTCTGGTCCTCCTAGCTCCTACTGGCAGTCTAGTTGGCATAGTCATTAATGGCTTAAGGCATGAACATGGGCACTCAGTTAAGGAGTGCAGAGACCCATTAACAATCTAATGGGGGTATTTCTTTGACCCGGGCTGACCCTGCTAACTGTAAGTGCACTGTCCTGCATGCCAATAGGTCTACTGTAATTGACCGCCCAGTTGGTAGGGCCAAGTGTTTGCAGGCTAAAGACGTTCACTTGACCGCTCTCTTCGGAGCAGAAGCATGCTATCAGCATAAAGTGCAAAACTGGTCAACTTCTAACAGAGTTCTGGCTAGGGGGCAGGGCATATCCTGGACGTTATTGACTGGATGCGAGGGTGGACGGTCATAACGTATCGTTGAAGGCTTGATCTTGGTTAATAAATACTCGCGATTGATCTTTTCAGCAGGCCTCCATTGGTTATGTAAACAGATTTTCATCTCTGGTTCTGCAGAGTTGGAAGAGAAGCTTATTCAATAGCAACGAAAGGTCAGGTGGAAGCCTTGCTCTGCTCTATCTGTGTCCCGTAGCTGCAGCACCAGTGTTGTTTCAAGCCAAAGTGAGATCCAAAACCTTCTCCCAGCCTTCAATTGCCAGCAGGAACTGGGATCCCTCGGCTGGCAGGAACATCCCATCCATCGGCAACAGTGTTTTCTGCAGGAAGGAATGTTTAGAAAAACTTGGAAACATTCCATGCTCTCTCTACACTTCTCCTGTGCATTGCATTCTCTATGGTAACCACTGCAATAACCAGCCAGGATACAGCATCACGGAAATGCATGCTGAATGAACCAGGATTTATAAAGCACGGCTAATCACCCAATAGGATATCCAGGCGTTTGCAGGTCCCGGAGGCTTATTCAAACGGCCAGGTCCTGAGGGTGATTCAGAATTCCGCAAGTGAGGTGATGGTCCAGAGGTGTGTGGGGAGGCTGTTCCAAGTCTTTGCTGCGATGTGGGAGTGGGAGTGTCCACTTCTGCTTTGGTAGATGAGGGGAGTAGGGGCATGCCAAAGGGAGGCTTAGCATCGTCTCCTCGACGGTTGGTGGAAGTTTAGGCGGCGGTTAATGTATTTGGGTCCTTGGTTGTGTAGAGCCTTGTGTGTGTGGGTCAGCTTGAGTTGCCATCTCTTCTGTACTGGGAGCCAGTGGAGTTGCCTGAGGTGTGATGTGGGTTGGTTGGGGATGGCCGAAGAGGAGTCTGGCTGTGGCGCTCCATATGGTCCGAAGTCTCTGTAGGAGGTGTGCAGCGATTCGTACACACAGAGGGTGTTGCCCTCTACATAGGACTCTCTTTAGCAAGCCCTTTGCCGTTACCAATAGGCACGCTCCATTCAGTGCTTGTTCCCTCAATATATCTGGGGTTTCCTAAAGATATGAACAGTTCTTTACACTCTCCTGCACTGATCTTTGAATTATACTCGACCATCGCAGTACCCATCTTAGTTTTAAGGATGACCGGTATGCACTCTATTCACAATTTACAAAAGGCAGATTTCATGCACTGAATCTATACACAACTGTTTCCAAATTCCTAGGAGTTGCAGGCGCTTTGGGAGTTCCTGGAAGAGAACCAACAAATGTTAAATGATCGTCTTATTTACAATCTGCAGTTATAAAACAAAAAAAATGATCGCGGCTACAAATCCACGCTATTTATGGGCCTGCTTTACGTACCTACAAAGTGGATGAGCTTGTGTAAACTGGCAGTGTAAAGGGAGATACATGCCAAATTTAAAATAGTGGTGTTCATTCTTAGCAAATAAGAGAGACACAGAAGGTGGTGTGTGAAAGAAATCCTATCTAGTTAGAATTGACTGTGCAATTCTATTGCGCCTGCCGATATCACACTTGATAGAACATCACTCGTTCCAGAAGTATGGGGAGGCATGCACATTAACTGAAAGAACGAACCCACAGAAATTAAGGAGTTAAACATGTCAGCCTGTACATTTTCATGCAAGCAAGTATATAGGGAAATGACTTATATTTGTATGCAGAGGAAACCAAATTATTGCTTTCAATGAACTAGCCGGAGGGGTGAAAAGCACTGCCAGTTCGTCTGTCTTGTCCAATAATCCTTCACTCTAGGCAATGAATCCCATGGCTCCCAGCACTGGGACTGTGGTGCGGCTTGGAGTCTGAAAAGCCTTTCCCACAAATAGGCCACGCGATCTTCTCCAATGTTGATCCTGCTCTTTTCATATGGGGGTTCGAAAAATTAAAACTAAGAGGCCTTTAAAATATAGTGCAGCCACCACCATCTGTTCCACCCATTCCAAGCTACTGTCTCCACTGTAGGCTTGGTACTATTAAAAAAAACTGCAGACTGGGCGGGCTTTAGATTGGAGTTGTTCCTAGGCACTGCTCACTATACCCCGCCCAGTACACGGGGCAGCTGGACGTTAGTGCTGGGTTAAGCAGGCCCGCCCATTACCTCCTTAACTCAGCGGTGTAATGGACATCCTGCAGCCCCCGCTGTACGGGGTGGGCAGTCTTCTATACATAAAGGCCCCCCCACTCCTCAAATTCTCCATGCAGTGTGTCTCTATAAAGCAGCAGTGGTATAACCAAACTTGAGGGTCCCCCCTTACAAGTTACATGGAGGGGGCCCCCAACAGTCCGCACCCATTCAAGCCGCTGCCCATGCACAGTGCAAAGTGCCGGAGGGGGTCCCCTGGAGCACGGGGCTCCCACGCACCGCAGGGGCTGCTCGGGCTATTGTTACACCACTGTAAAGCAGCTGTAGTTTACAGCGTGCTCACAGCTGGCTCGCACTGAGCCGTAATTGAAGAGAAGCAAAATAACAATTTGTTTCTCTTCTATACCAGCATGGCAGGCACTATACAAGAGCGGGTGGGGCCCTCAGAGAGAGCGTCCTGCGCAGGAAACTGCTCCTCTAAGAGGGAAAGAGGCAGCACAGAACAAACTGGGACAGAGGCCCTCTGTTCACTTCTGCAAAGGCCCCGATATAATTCTTAACCCCTTGGCCGCGGCGCAAATTCCACAGCGGCACTGGGGGGTAGGGGGCGAGCGCGGTGCTTCCACGCTCGTGACGGTACCACGCCGCCATGAGCTACGGGCGGCGTGTGCTCATGATGGCACAGTTCCGTCAAGGCCCTACCCGCTCACCAATTCGCCCGCACAGGTGGGGAATCAGTGCTGCGTGGGCGGAGCAGCTGTTCATGACGGAACCATGCCGTCATGAGCTCACGGCACCCGTGGCTCATGACGGCGTGATTCAGTCATGAGCAGGCAAGGGGTCAAGGAGAACTGTATATGAAATTGTCTGTATTCTGTCTTGGTTTACTTAAATTACCAGTTGGGTAATTAAGGCAGCTCTAGAGCCCATTTCAAAGTGTTTTCTTACACCAACTGTTTAAAGTATGTTCAGAGAAGGTTAATATAACATGACTTTTAGGTAATTTTTCTGATTTTCGTAGGACAGGGACAATAACATACCAGCCGCACGTATTTCTATCGGTCTAGATATACCCACACACATGTACATGTTTGATTAGAATATATAAATCTGGCTTTCTAGGTATATAGCTATACATGTATATTTAGATATCAATACACACATACAAAGTCAGATTTAAACATTTTAATCAAATACTGATTTGTAATGAAAAGTAGTGGGACAAAGTACCATGTGTGGCATGGTGCAGTGTTTGCTTTTTCTGTATCGTCTCCTGGTATATTTTAGGGGCATAAGGGAGAACAGAAAAATTATCACTGGGGCACAGACCCCATGTTATGGTATGAGGAGTATAGTATGGAGAATAATAGAAGAGGGAAAAGGGAAGCAGCAGAGGGAAAGAAAAGAAAAACAGCAAGTAAATATAAAGTAGATGCATGCAGAAGGAACGAGATCATGAGGTGCTGTAAAGATGGGGACAGCTGGAAAGGTGATAGAGAAGGGAGGGTGGGAATAAGAAATTGAGAACAAATGGTGAGGGTCACAAAATAGACCAAGGCGATACGCATGAGATAGCATAAAGGAAGAGCAGAGACAGCAAGAGAAACACGGCATAATGGAAAGACTGCAACATGGTTAGAGAGAAAAGGTAGATGGTATGAATGACAGAGGATGGGAGTGTGGTTCTGTGGTCCCGAATTGGGTTCGATAGTTCCGAAACCCGATTTATAAAGATCGTCGGAAATGGACGATTTTGGTCTCTACGGACCGCAAATGGCGAGTGTAACGTGTCTGAGTGTTTTCGTGTGAATCGATATAGGAGAACACTCTGCATTTGAGGATTTAGTTTGAACTCTCGGGTTCCATTTTGTATGTGGCAGCCATCTTGTGTGGTTGCCCTACCATAGGCCCTATGATCATGGCCAAACGAGTCCTTGACACGTACGCCTTAGTTGACTTCTGGTTGACCTGGCCGAACTGACTCCTCGCCTGGGGCGAATCCCGCTGAGCCAGTTCCTTGTTCAGCAGCTGGCCTGATAAAGATCAAAGAGCAGGACGTGCCCTGACTTTATGGCACACCGTTCCCACTCCTCTATCTCCTTTCCATCTGTTTCTGCCTTTCCTTTACGACATGTTCATCGATCTGGGTTGAAGGTTTTATGGTGGGTTTGTCCGGCCTGATCGAACAGGAAACTTAGCATATGTGCGATCGTTTTGGTGGGCTGGACAACGGAAAGTGGGATTAACTTTGACTGTCGTGATTCGTTACTTTTTGAAATGCTACTTGTTCATTGGTTAGTTTGTATGCACCGAATGTAAATTGTGATATTGCCAGAGGCGTAATTTTCGGCATAAAAGACCGAGTTACGTTCATTGAAGTGGTGCAGTCTCTGTCGAACTACCCGTGTGTACTTCGTAGACCTCTGTCCCTGGTTGCAACCAATAAACTTTGGTCTTTGACGTCATCGAGAAGTATCCCGTGTCTCTGTTGGCCAAGACAGGGGAATCCGGGGTCTTTGGGTGTTGCCCTGACACCGCTGGGTTATTGTAATAGTATTGGTTCCGAGAAAACCCAGTACCTCAGGAGCAGAATGAAGAAAACATTGGATGTTCAAAAATAAAGGAAAGGAAAGAGATAAGAAGCAATAGGAAAGAGAAAGAGCAATGGAGATTAGAAATTTGAGTGTAGTGAGAGAAAAGCATATATATGAAATGCAGAGAGAAAAGTAAAAAAAATGAGATGGGAGAGGACCGAAAAGGAAGAGAAAATACATTGGAATGAGAGAGTTGAAACATTGGAAAAATATGAAGGACACAAATTAAGGAAGGAAGAGGATGGGGCACGAGAGGTAGAAATAAGGTATGGAGAAAGGGAGAGGGGATATTTGAACATAGAATAAGTGTAGACATAAATGGAGAGGGCAAACAAAGAAATGGAGCTATGCTTTGGAGGTGAGGTTGAAAGGTGAAACAGACAGGAAAAACAACAGGATGAGTGGGAGGGCTGATGGGAAGGAGAGAGAGTGAAAGCATTTGAGAGAGGAGAGAAAGTGAAAGGAAGGAAGGAGTTGAGGAATGCAGATAGAAACTGAGAGACCGGTAACCACAGAGTTACGCTCGGTGCACTGGTGCTCAGAGGAATGAGGAGCACACTAACTAAATGATGGCTGTCTTTAGTACAGACCTTAGCTGCAGGTGGACTAGCCTTTATAGATATCCAGAGGTTTTTCACAATGTGCTGATATCGCTGAAATGCTCGTAGGGTTGGATGCGAGTCAGTCAAGACTAGGAGACCCTTCCTTCATAGAACTCATTCTGCCCCAGCCCTACCATCATTTCAGAGACACCAAATCAGGCTGTGTCCACAAAACGTACTGTAGAGTCCTCGGTAGTGCTACAAGACAGTGTAGAATACAAGTGCAAACAACATTCTTACCTCCAAACTTCAAGATATTCCAGATTTTTCGGTCAACTCACTTGGCATATTTCATATTCAATCTTGAGTACCTTTAGGAAAGTGACCACAAGACCTGCTAACACTTTCGAGATTGCTACTCCAGGTCTACAGACAGCCAGTAATGCTACTCCCCTTTACACCACTTCACTCTTCTCTACACCAGGCCATTCCACTCTACACCACTGCACTACACCATTCTACTCTGTGGCAAACTACAACATGCTCCTTGACTCTACAGCCCTCCAGTCTACGCCCCTCCACTCTATGACACTTTTCTCCATTGTACGCTATGCCACTCCACTCTACTCCACTCCACTCCACTCCACTCCACTCAACCCTATGCCACTCTACACCACTCCATAACACTCTATGCAACTCCCTCTATGCCACTCCATGCAACTTTACCCCATTCTACTCGGACACACTACTCCATTCTACTCCACTATGCCACTCAGTGCCACTGCACTCTACAACACTCCATGCCACTCCACTCTATGACACTGTACTCCACTCAACTACATTTCACTCTACAACACTCCCCTCTAGGACCCTTCACTCCACTCTATGACACTCTTTTTCACTTTGTGATACTTCTCTCTGTCAATCTACTCCATTCTATGCCACTCAACTTTACAACACTCGACTCCAATCTACACGACTCCCTCTACAGCCCTCCATGCTACTTTATTCTACTCTATTCCACTCTACTCCACTCTACATTATGCCACTTCATAACACTCCCCCCACTGTATAGCCTCCCACTCTACTCCACGAATATCTATGCCTCTCCACTTGACTCTACGATACTCTACGCAATTCTGTGCAACACCATGACACTCCTCTTCACTCTACAACAATCCACAACACCACTCCATGACACTACACTCCGCTCCACTCCACAATACTCTATGCCACTCCATTTTATGACACTCTATGCCACTCCATTTTATGACACTCTACTCCACTCCATGACAATCCACTACACTCTGCGCCATGACGCACTACTCCCTGTATGCAACTTCATCTTCGCCACTCCATGCCATTTTACTCCACTCTATGCCACTTCACTTTCCTCTTCTCTACGACACACTTTGCCACTCCATGACACACTACTCCACTCTATGACACTATGCGAAACTCTACTCCACTCTACACCGCTCTAAGAGACTCTACTCCACTCTAAGCCCACCTACTCCATGCCCGCCCACAGTACTCCACTTGACTCTACACTCTATGCCATTCCACGACACTCTATGACACTCCACTCTACTCTACCCCACTCCACAACATTCTATGCCACTCCACGACACTCCATTCAATACCACTTCAGTCGACTACACTCCATGGCACTCCATTCAACGCCACTCCAGTCTACTACACTCCATACTACTCTCTTCTACGCCACTAAATTTTAGCTATGGGGATCAGCAGCCACAAAGGTGTACAATATGGTTAAACACATTGGAAAAAGCCAATAGCTCCCACACTGGCAAGAGTGATTGGCTTTGCCAATGCTTGTTTCTCTTTGTGGCAATATGCATCACAGAATCTACCGCTGATGCCAACTGGATGTAGGCAGCAAAGTTGAAGTACTTCTACAGAGTGGTTGACGGTTGATAAGGTATGGGCATTAAGGGGCCCTGCTCCATTTCTTGCTGTGGGCCTCCCAACAGGTTTTCTTATGCCACTGCTTTAATTACCTTTGCTCCCTCGGTTGCCAGAGATTATGAAAAAAGTGACAGAAACAGTAAGTAAATAGAGATCCGAGAGCCATGTTTGAGTTGCACTCTTTGTCCTTATTGCAGAATCTTCATCTCAAATAGATTAAGATAACCCTGCATTGTCTCAGGAGTCAAAAGGTTGTGTGATATTCCATGCACTACCACTGGTATGGTGGTGAATCAACATCCAAGAGTAGAGCCTCTGATTCATCTACCTGCTGCCCAGTCATCCTTGCCAATAATCTTCTACCAGTGTGCAGCATCATTCATTCACTGTATTTGGAGTATTTGAAATGCTTGATTTGTCTTTTAATTAGTCTATGACTTTTTGTCAATTCTTGGGCCTATCATAACATTCTTAAAGTGGCCCTGGACGAACTGGCGCCAACTCGGTCCTGCTATTCAGCAAAGAAAAGACCGTCAGCCCCTTGGTTCTCTGAACAACTCAGACTCCTTAGGCAGGAAGTAAGGAGACAGGAGCGTCAATGGCATGCCAGTTGGGATCTCAAAGACAGGGAAGCTCATAAAACCCTGCTCAAGAGATATAAGTCGGAAATTATCAGGACCAAACAAGACTACTTTGTGGCCCTGACTTCCTCTCTTTCATTTCAATCTCCCAAAGAGCTCTTCAGGATCGTGGACTCTCTTACATCTCTTCAGGTCCCCGATCCAGTTGTTCCATCTCAGGAGCTCTGTAATGACATTGCTCGCTTCTTTCAGTCCAAAATAGCGGACATTTACACTGCTCTGGAGTCTCAGAGGCTTTCTACGGCCGAGCCACCAGTCACTGTAGTCCCGGATGTTCCCTCGGCAGAGCCTCCCTTGGCCGGCTATCTGGAATCTTTCCCCCCGCTCTCCCTACAAGATCTCGACACGCGGCTTGACAAAACCAAGTCAGGGTCTCCACTAGATGCTTGCCCTCTTAAGATCTTGAAGCAGTGTAGGGGATCTCTTCTACCCCCCTTACTTGAGATCATGAACGGGGCCATGAGGGAGGGTGTCTTCCCACAGCAGTGGAAAAATGCTGTGGTTAAACCTCTTCTTAAGAAACCCTCCCTAGATCCTGGGGTTTTAAAAAACTTTCGCCCCATCTCACTGCTTCCGGCCCCTGCAAAGATGCTCGAGTCCCATCTTAATGAGCATCTACCTGCCTTTGTGGAGAATTCAGGCTGCCTTGACCCTTCCCAGCATGGTTTCGGGAGGGAACATAGCACCGAGTCCGCCCTCACCCTGGTTCTCGACTCCATCCGCATGAGTGTGGATGAGGGCCGGACATCCCTCCTGATCCTTCTGGATCTCACAGCTGCCTTTGATACCCTATCTCCCCAGGTCTTAACATCTCGACTGGGTGAGATTGGGGTCCGGGGGGCAGCCTTGGGTCTGCTCTCTTCCTTTCTCGACCATAGGGAGCAGAGGGTAATGCTGGGAAAATTTCTATCTCCATCCCTGTCTGTGCAATGTGGGGTCCCTCAAGGGTCGGCGCTTAGTCCCACCCTTTTTAACATCTATGTGACCCCCCTTGCCAGACTTATTAGATCTTTTGGGATGGAGGTAGTTTCCTACACGGACGACACTCAGATCCTCGTGTCTCTATCCCAGTCAATTGAGCTGACCGCCTCCAGATTTAGATCCTGTATGGAGGCCGTCGGCCAGTGGATGATTTACAATTCACTCAAATTGAATGGGGAGAAGACCGAGGTGATGGTGTTCGGCGGAAGGGAAGATATTTGGTCCATGGACTGGTGGCCTGACTCGCTCGGTCTTTGCCCTAAGCCTACCTCTTCGGCTAAAAATCTTGGGGTAATGATTGACCCTACCCTGGACATGCGCCAGCAGGTCAACAGGACGGTATCGACCTGTTGGGGCATAATCCATGTTCTTAGGAAAATTAGGAACTACCTTTCCCAGCCGGCAAGAAGGCAACTTGCTGTCGCCCTTTTGGGATCACGTCTGGACTACTGTAATGCGCTGTATGCTGGACTGAATAAGAGTCAGATGCAGCGCTTGCAGGGTAGTCCAGAATGCGGCAGCCAGAGTTGTCCTCGATCTTCCCCGTCGCTCTTCGGCCACGCTGGCCAGGAAGCAGCTGCATTGGCTTCCGATAAAGGAGCGGATCGTTTTCAAGTCCATGTGTATGGTCTATAAGGCCTTGGCTAAAAGCAGCCCCACAGGGATTAGAGCCATCTTGACCTACTATAACCCTGGTAGGAGCCTCTGCTCCTCCAATCATTCTTTCCTCCACATCCCCCGCATTCGGAAAGCCAGATGGGGTGGTAAGGCATTTTCCCTTTTGGCCCCTAAATGGTGGAACGATCTTCCATTAGAACTTAGGTCCCTCCCTTCCCTCCAAACCTTCAGAGCTGCCCTTAAAACACGCCTCTTTGTTCAAGCGTACATGTAAGTGCATGAGTGCCCGCTTTCTGATCTTTTTGTTAGGCGCCTTGACACCTTCGGGTTTTAGTTTGCGCGGTACAAGATGCAAAATAAATAAATAAATAAATAAATAAATATCATGAATGCCTTTTTGAGTTTGTTATGTATTTTCTTAATCTGTGTGTATCGTTGTACGATTTTTAAGAAACTAGAACAATAAATGTATTACCACTAGTACTTACTAGCCCCTAGAAATAGGACATCTAAACAGAGAACAGAACCTACCGCTTACAAAGTGCTTTATTGCAGTAAATACTGAGCACACTAAAACAAAATACCACCGTTAAATGTAGACAAAAAAGTATATAATAAACAAAAGCAATGCAAGGTAATGCACATATCTAGAACATTAACCACACATACTCAAACCTTGACCACAAATAGCTATTAAACCCTAACCATACACACTCACACTAGAACCACACCATATTGTAACATAAAATACAAATAACCATCCCCAAAACCGCATAACACAAAAACAATCACACAGCAAAGCAGCGCGAATGCACCACACCATAATATGGCAGGTGGCTGAGCAGAGACAACCCCTCCTGCAAAGAATAAAAGACCTCTGCTCTTGCCACAATTTTTCAGACACAACCTATTTCTAAATTGCTTCTGGTGTGCCAGGCGTTGAAGTAAAGGCATTAATTTCCCAAGAGCACAATTGTTGAGTAGAGCTAACGCCTGCAAATTAACACAGGAAAACTTTGCATATGAAATCCATCTAAAAGTGCATTAGCAAAAAGCTGTGATATTTCAGCTGGAGGGCGGTTTGTCAACAGGATGTGCATTTCTACAATAAATACCAGAATCACACAACATGCACACGAAAAAATACTCCAAGTGCTGCATTAATTCGAAGACCATTTCACAGCAACACACAATTTCCCTTGCAACAAAAATGGCTCCGTCTAATTGGTTTTAAAGCACAAGTAGGTTAAAAGACTATCTGCGCATGGGCCCAATTGCGTAGCAAGAGTGAATAATGAAGACAGACTGGCGCGAGAGCCTGGGAGCCTTTCTCCATGATTGTGACTAGCGAGATGGATGGGTCTGCCCCTCTCACTGGGGTAGTCACACAGTAAAGCGAAGGGCAGATCTCCCGGCATACACACCACCGCACCTTGAGTGACAAGGGAAAAGAGGGAAATCAATGCGCGTGGGCTTCGCGTTCAGTGACAGTCGCTGTACGCCGGAGCTCGTCTCTTGGGGATTGGACTGTGCTTAGTATTCTGCCCACTGCATCCCAGAGCAGAAGGAACTCATCGCTTTCCATACATCCAATAATGAGATCAGATGGAGTTCTCCAAGACATCCTGTGGCCAGGCTCTGAGACAGCATAGATCTCATGATCGGGGTCAGGTGGCCTGGACCCCAATGCCGTCTCGCGTCTGGACAGTGGAGCGTTAACTGGAATGGAATATGAAGTGCTCTAAACACCTCTGCCCCCGCACCATCTTTTCGCGACAGATGGTGCACGTGATTGCCTTGCTCCCCTGTTGCTGCATTTCTTCATCGCACAATTAGTATATTGCAAGGTCTCATGGAGGGAAATTGATGGCGACAGAAAAGTCATTAACTTAGAAGAGGTGTTGCATGCAGAGTGGCAGGGTGCTTGCATCTGATTGGATGGGAGCTATTTGCATCTTTAGGTGGTGTGAAAGAGCCTCATAGAGGGGTAGCACAAGTGACTCCACACTCACTGTCACTTGTCAACTGGAGAGATAAATATAGTATATGCAGATACAACGCTATACTGACTGGACATATATGGACATTATTAGTCAACTAATGGGAGTTATTTGGAGAACATGTACCACAGTCATAAAAAAAGATGCGCTCCTGTAGATTGTAGATTGTGCACAAGCGAGAAGATAAAGCCGCGGGTGGGATCTGCCAGCACATCCTCATGCCTTCAAAGTTAGCGCACCTTGAATTTGCAAAAAAGACTAAAGAAATGCAGTTGGTGCCAGAGCTGTATCAATCATTTGGTTGGACTACTGTAGCTAAAGTGTTAGTCACGACTGTGGCAGCGTGATGTTTTTTAAGAGCAACAAGCATTGACAATGTCGATAGGTCTTGCTTATGCATTACAGTGCGTTTTGTGTCACTGGTGGGTGTAGGCACTCAATAAGTCATCATACATGCACTCTGTCACTCACCTATGCACTCATGCAATCCATTCACCCATTTATTGACTCAATTTTATATTCACTCTCTGACACAATCACAATAAAACATACACAAACTCAAAAATATATGCAAAGTAAGTAAAAGAATAGAAGTAGAGAAAAGTAAATATGCTGCCATCTAAACATGCTGAGCATATACTTGCAAAAACTAAACCAAACTTAGCAGTGGCTGGGCGACTTGCAGTGTATTCTACATAATCTATTGTTGTTTTGAAGCTACAACATGGCCGCCACGCTTTGAACCAATTTGTTGGCCATCTTGGAATGGTAAAGCAATGATACACTATGAACAACAACATTCCATAATGGTCACCTGGTTTAGGGGGAATAACCACCTAGAATGTCTAAGCTGGTAACCAACACCCAAATCCATCCAAAACAAGGTAACTGGTGAGATTAAATATACAAAAATGTGCAAAACCTATTCACCCTTAAATACATACTGACATTGCCTACTGGCTGTGATGTAACTTTTCATAATAAACAGAACAGGCCTATGACAACTGGCAAAACTTTTTCGAGCACATCAATCAGGCCAATATTTTTTATTTTTGTCTTGTCATGTATCCAACTCAGATCTACTGTATTGAGTTTAAGCTTTTCCATTAGGCAACCATCAGGCACACCATCCTAAATGCACAAATGTATACAAAAATATAGCTAACGAACCATGAAACTATCTCCCCTATGAGGATGCCCCAGAGATACTATCCCCACCGAAATGTTCTATATCCATGATTTGTCAGAGGGGATAACCAGAACTAAAACCCTTGCCTAATAGAGTAATCTGTGAGATTCCACGTAACAAAATGTCTCTCGAATATAATCTCCCCTCAACCCAAGAACCGTTCCAAATACAGTACATTTATGTCCAAGTAATTCCAACTATGCTTGAATAATGAAGCCAAATGCAGTGTTGCCCTAACTGCAGGTATTACAGTAATCATCACTTGAAACATCAAACCATACACCTGAAGGCACAAACTACACTTCTTGCACACACTTGTCTCCATTCAGATAGCCGGCCTGCACTCATTGGAGGGCTACAGCTTGCAAAAGACTTTTCCCTCACATCTCTGGTCATGTCACTGCTACACAGAATTACGAAAACCTACATCTTTAACCCATGATTACTACCTCACACCCTGTGGTGCATGCTCAGTTGAGTACTGCAAGATGCGCTCATTGGCAGAGCTGCTCTCTACAAAATGTCATATTGCACATCCAAGGACAGAATGGAGAGTATCACTATAGAAGAAGCTACAAAGGTAATCACTATGGCAACAGCCAATGATAGGCAGCAAGGATTCAGCCTCTAACTGCTTCCTTCGGTCATAAGGTGTGCCACTCACAGCAAACTTGTCCTGAAATCATTTTTAATATGTAATGGGTGCTATCTTGTGCAGAATTGTGAAACGTATTACTGTGGAGATTCCACCAGTGTTTATGCATGGTTAATGGGATGTTGTTTAGTCAGTAGGAGCTGGGACACCGGTGGGGTTGGAGCTGTTGATGGAAACCTTTATATGGAGTAAACTTATACCAACAACCAATAATACTTCTCTTTATTGGATTACCTTATAATCATAATGGATTTGATTATTTTCTATGTCTTTGTCTATGTCTTTGGAGGTGGCCCACCACCCTTCGAGGCCATGAACATTTTAATAATGTATGGAACAAAACGAGGCACCCAGGTTGAATGGCAGATGCTGACTCATCAAATTGCCAGTGAAATCCGAAGGGACAGTACACACAGCAACATCCCCGATGCCATGTTGAACCCTTGACCCATGCTGAAAGGGACCATCCAATGTAGAGACAAGCATTTGCAATGCAACTGGTCTCGCAGTTATGCGAGTTTAAGCTATTGGCATTGTAAATGACAATGCCTTTTATTTAGGTTTTAAAAATGAAAACAAAAATTAAAGGCATTGTGATTTGTAATGTCAATAGCTCAAACTTGCATAAATGCGAGACCTATTTCATTGCAAATGCTCGTTATAGGACTTATGCCCTGGTCTTGGGTGAGGGTGTATCCAAAGGAGTAAAATCGGTCATTCTCTAGCAATGTATCTGGTAAAAAATATGGGTCTGGGAATGCAAGCTGGTTTGGACATAGTTTTATGAAGCAGAAAAAAACTTATCACAAAATAGGCAACAGGAAGAACGTATAAACTTCTCAGAGAATATGTTTAAATGGGACCTGGGAAGAATGGGATACCATGTGCAGGACACAGAGGAGGAGACGGAGCTTCTCCAGAGTGGGTGAACAGCAGCTAGTGAGGGGGGGGCTGATACACAAAATGACCACGGACCGAAGCCGCAAAAAGACAGCTACTGTGGACCAGGAAGGAGCACTGAGTCACGGCTCTTCGGACTGACAGCAGCCCAGCCACCGCCTGCCGGAATTCGCACGAAAGAAACGCAGCTGAAGGCCCGCGAGTGCAGACGGCTCCAGAACCTGGCTAAAAAGTACACTCACCCGGTAAAGAAAGACGCAGGCCTGCAGAACTCATTAAGGGACCTAGTAATAGAGGGCAGCAGCTGTCGACTCACACACAGCATACCCCGGACTCAGCAGCATTGAACACAGCCTCCGGCAAGCACTGAAAACAAGGTGCTGCTGCCCTATTTCACCGACGTATGACACGAACGACGTGCAGACGCAGTTGTCAGTATGCGTGCGTTGTGCTGAAATGACGCGAGCTGTACACGTGCACATCGCCTGTCCTCCGGGTGTGTGCACATCTCACGTCCCCCTTGGGCAGAAAATCAACAATAGATCTCGCAAAGTGAACAGCGCATGCGCTGCGTCGCTAGGCAAAACCTAAAAAACAAACAGTTCTCTTTGATGAGTCCTGCCATGGAGGTCATTTGGGGGTAGTTAGGGGTCGCAGTTGTGACCTCCAGCTTGCTCCCTTGCTCCCTGCTATTCGTGGCACTTCCTTTGCGACCCTTGGGCTCAGAGAAGACGAAAGGTGTATCCCCTCTGAGGTCAGGGGTCACAAAGGAATTTCCAGGAGTAGCAGGGAGCAAGCTAAAGGTCTGAGCTACGACCACTGACTCCCCCCAAATGACATTGAGTCCAACATCTCTAAAAATTGCCAACAATAAGCATTCTAGAAAGTTCCTTTGTCTGATGATAGCAGAAGGGGTTTTGGGATTTTTATGGCATCCTTCACTGGATGGCCTTTTAACCCCTAAACAGACCCTTATTTTTGCTGATGGGCTAGAAGTACAATATGTGCAAACAGCAAAAAGTGAAGATGGCTCTAGGAGCCCAGCACCCTTTTCAGTTCTCGAAGTTGCTGTCACAAGCCCTGAGACTGAGAGAAGCAAATGCAGTTCCAAGAATAGTAAAAGGGAAAATCAGGGGATCATTGGCCATCCCTAGCTACCCTGAATTGATGTCCATGGGCAGCATTGCCATGGTATTACCTCTTTTCGATCGACAAATTCCTCGTCTATAGGAACATGACATTCTAAACCAGAAATTACTAATATTGACAGTCCAACAGGCATTTTCATGTACTTTTCAGATTTTTGCTCATTTGGAGGTAGTTGGTTAAGGGCGTTTTTTTTTTTTCTATACAGTGCATATTTGTATTACTGTGTTTTTTATGACTCTCCATTTATACACAGCTGGTTTTGCCTTTACCAAGTGATTCATATGTAGATTTAGTTGACTTAAAAAAAAACTGTTTTTTCTGTGACATCTCCCTTGCCCATTTACTCCTTGTTTATTAAGAATTAAATGTAGATAGTAAGTAGGCTTCGCAGACTGACCACCAACGCATTTCATCTTACTCCCCGCCCTTTTTAGGTTGCGCCTAGAAGACAGCGTATGTGCAGTCTGCTGCAAGGCGTGTTGAGGCTTACCAAGAACATACCTGGTGCCTGCCCATTACTTACCATTGACTTTTGTCACTCTTATTTGCCTGCTTTTTTATCTGTGCCTTAGATTGTTAATCTTGTGTTTTTCCCTCTCAGGGCGCGTTGCCTTTTTACCATCGCTTAGACTGGCTGGCATCTCTGCATCCATTGCTTGCTTTTCAAGCACACATATTTTTTGCAATCCATGAGAATGCATGTGTTTTCAAGCTGTCTCCCTTACGTAATTCTTTTGCCCTGCGTTGGTCTGTGTCACCCGCCCCCTCCCTGTTGCGCTCATCCATGCCCTTCTCCCACTGCCCCCCACGCCCTCCATATGCATCCTTTTCTGTCCCGCCCTCCCCTTGTTGCTTCCGTGCCCATCACCCACCAACAGGTCCCAATGGCGAGACCATTTTGTTTCACCAATGCTTGTTTTTGATTATGGCCTATTGGTATTCAGTGTACACATAACAGTCTTATCGTTTTATGTAGGAGAATGATTGATTTTGTACTTGCTGCACTTTTTTGCTCTGGTGCCAGTTTGCATTTTTCGTGCCAAAACGCATGACTAGTTGTGCTGTAATCTATCATCTGTCAAAACCATCGATCGCTGCTCTGCACCAAACGTGGCTGACAGGCGAGTGCTTGCAAACATCACTTTCACTTTGCCTCTGAGTTAGCCCGCGTTCCACGGCTCTGCCTGGAGTGCTCTCTGCAATAACTTTCGTCTCGCTTTGGACGCTAATTTTACATTTCCTTTCATTTGCTGCTGTTCCAGGGAGTTTTGTTGCAGTGCTTGAGCTCTGTGGTTCTTTTTAGTGTATTCCCCATGCATTATGCCGTTATCTTCTCTAAGGAATGAACTAGGTTGGTCTGCACTACTTGGATGCCGCAGGTGTCTGTCACCTCACTGCTTCTAACTTGATCTTTGGTTGGTTGGTTTTATCTTGCTGCTTTGCTCGTTGGCCCATCAGCTTCTGCCAGTGTCCATTTATTCGAAGTTGTGTGCCATCAGGCTTGAGGTTGTAACAATGAGCATCAAGGCTGGACTGGCCATAGCGGGCATCATATGTTTTCCCAGTGGGCCAGAAGGATGGGGACCAGTTTTGGACCCGTGGAGGCCGGTTTTGCATCATGTAACCAAAGCGAGAGCTGTGCTGTTCACTAGCACCCACCGCCCCCGCTACCGGGGCCGGTCGGGCAGATTGCCAGGGGTGGTTGCTGTTCCCAGTCCGGCCGTGATGTGCATTCAAAGCGATACCAAAGGGGATGATGGACGGAGCGCTTGAGCAAATCAAACACTCACCCCAGTCAACTGATCTGGGTTTAATCCATCATCATTCTTTAGCTCACTCCCCCACCCCAGTTCAGACATGGCCATGTACAACTCAGTCTGACCCTGTGCCTCATGAGAACAGTCCAGTCCGAACTGCCAAGCCATGTCTTCCCTGGACCAGAAACAAGCATCCTGGGACCGGTTTCTGGCTAATCAGCCGTCATCAGCCAGGCTAGCTTGAATCCAGTGGCAAAGTGAGCAAGAGACCCATGTCTGGGCATACCCTGCCAACTTAGGGCGAACAAAGCGATACCAAGGGGGATGATGGACGGAGCGCTTGAGCAAATCACTCACTCACCCCTGTCAACTGATCGGGGTTTATTCCATCATCATTCTTTAGCTCACTCCGCCACCCCAGTTCACACATGGCCATATGCAAATCAGTCTGACCCTGTGATGCGCATTCATGCTCTAAAATTTCTCCTCACTTCTTCAGCTCCAAAGTAGCCCTCACTTTCGTTCTGGTCATTCGAGAAGTTCTCTCTTGCCAAAGCAAGGAAGAGGCTGCTCCAGATATTCATATAACTGGAAGTGACGTACATGCTCGCTGTCATGGGAGTCTGGAAATTGCTGGCTATGGTGGGAAGGGAACGTTTGTGGGAGCGAAGGCATGGAGCTTTCCTGTACATACATGTACAGTACACTATCATTCTATCATAACAATAAAAAAGCTGAGCGTCTATTGTAGCCAATTGTAAGCATGGACGTCGATTCCCAAAATGCCATGGGTAGCGGAACTGACATCATGTACCCTTTGACCCCTGAATGACAATAGGAAGGGAGATCATATGGCCCTTTAAGCCGGGTACATAACTGGAAGCAGTATTGTGTAACCTTTTAGCAAAACTGAATCAAAGCAAGCGCATTAATATAAGTGGACAGGAAATTACTTTCAGAACATCTCGCTGCAGCTGGGATACATTAAAAACATTATTCACACAAAGAGTACCACAAACCAGCTGAAACCACTCCTACGGACGCAGCCAGTACCCGGCAATATGCGCTGCAGGGAGAAACAGACATTCTCAATTGTGCACGCTTTACATGGTATGAAGACTTCGATTAAAAATTCTACCAATGAGGCTCCAAGATGCCCAGTGGCATGAAACGTGAGAACACAATCTTTGACAGCTCACTACATAAGACACATGCGGACATGGCCTGGGTCGTCTCTGGTAGCCAGTGGCAACTATCATAAGGTGCAGAAGAGAAAAAGAACAGGTCCCCTTGCCCAAAGCAAGACTCAGGCGGTTTGTTACAACTAGGACTAGAACACTTCTTACTTAGAAATAGGCCAATAGTGATTCTCTGTGCACTGCTTTACTTGACTGCACTACACAGCACGGACAATGCACAGCACGGAGAATGCACAGCACTCAACTCTGAGAACCGGTACCATCATTATGCAGAGCAGCAGGGCACCACGAAGAATGGAACAGAAGTCTGCTAATTTAATTAGTAAGGACATACCCCCTCAGCATTGCACAGGTCTCATTCCACTGGATATAAAAAAGTGCCCTATTATTTCACACATTTACCCTTTTCAATCTCATTTTTAGTGCAATGAAAATGCAGCTCTCATGCATTGTGTATATAAAACATTAAATCAGCCAGTTTTTCAAATATTGTCCGCGACTTCATGTGACTGCGGTCTTAACTCCCTCAGCACACGGATATGCATCCAGTTTCTTATAGATGCACGTAAAACACACACCTATTCCTTTTCAGAGTTGTGTGTTAGATGAAGTCACAGGGAGCTTAAAAAGAAGTGTAACCATTGAGACTGGGGTGTCTCGGAGATGCCAAGATCTGCACATATTGCTTGGGGTCTGCACAAACCTCCTGAAGCTCTTGCCCTCACCATCAACCCCCAGTCGCATTTGCAATCCCACCTGGGCCGTCTTTAGCGATGGTCGGGCCCGGTGCGACAATCACTTTCTTGTACCTCCTCGTCCCATGACCACATCCTTGGATTCTCTCACTACCACCTGCAAAAGTGCCCCTCATCCCTCACATCATAAGATTTTGCTAAACACAGCGCCCCCGGAGGTCACAGCGTCCCCCTCCACAGGTCAGCGCCCAGTGCAGCCCCACCAGTGGCACTACCCTAAAGCCGGCCCTGAATCGCACTAACCATTTCAAAAACAGATTGGAAGTTTGCCTCCAACGTGCCACTTTGTGCCTCCGAGTTTTATTCCTGTGCTCCTGTCTGTGCTCCTCTTCCCTATGTTCCTTCATCGGCTGTTTTTGTAGCAGACAAGGCCAGTGCGCATGCAAGAGCAATATGCACTGACGTTACAACGTTATGCGTCATAAGCGCTTCAGTGCTTGCACAGCAGACCCCCCCTTAAATCAAAGTAGATCTTTGGAAGAAATGTAGCTAACAACGCAGTAAAAAAAGAGGAGCTCAGGCCATTTCGACACTATGATTAACTAAGAACTTTGCAGACAACATGCCAGGGGTCGCAAGCTGATTAGCAGGGGTCGCAGCTGCACCCTCTGGTGACTTCTAAATTATGTCCATGATTGTAAGTTAATCAAGTTTTAACTAAAGGGCAGTGGCGGCCGGCAAGGCTTGCAGGTGCTGGGCGGGGGGCACAATGTAAAAAAACATTACAAAAAATAAACCCCATACCCCCAGGTCCTGCTTCTCTGCTGCTGGCTGCTCTACTCCGTCGAGCTCCAGGAAGAGGAAGCACAGCCAGGCTCCCCAGATCAATGACTTGGTAAGCACCCAGGCACCCCTGACCCATCACAAAGCTGTGGAGGAGCCGTCACTGCTGGAGGGCCTCACAAGTTCCGAACAAATCTCTCTTCATAGTCCTTTCATTGATGCAAAGGTGGCAGTGGAGAAGTGTGGCTCACTGGTTAGAGGAGGCAGACCTGGAAGCAGAGGTCAGCCCGGGACCAGGGTTCAATTCCCAGCTCGGCGGGGTCTTGAGTCCTAAAATGTCCACGGACTCCACAATTCTCGCTCCGGTGCCTACTCTATTTCTGGAAAATTAATACGTTTTGATGAACATTATCTGCGCCATCTTCCCTTTTGCCCCGATGCCACACTCTCTGTCGCACACGCCCACCACTTTAGCTGTCTTGACCAGACCCACCCTCTACACACCCCTGACCCCCCCCGGCACGGCTCTTCGCCTACACAAGCACCCCCACGCACTGATCACTCCTGCTTTCACGTGTCTTGCGCGTAAGCGGCAGCCATTTCGAGCACCATGGCCCCTCTGCCCCTCGCTGATGGCCAGCGCGTCTCTCGCTCTCCTATCCTCGCAGGCATCCCCCGCACGCTGACAACCCCCTCGCTCCCACATGCCTTGGGTCATAAACCCCTCTTCAGCGCAGCTCTGCCACAGAATCCCATCCTGTTCCCAGCGCGACACCTCCCTTCATTCCTTTTATAGTCTCAGGCCCTTTGATGCAAACCCCCTTTTTTCCTGTGTGCCCGTCTGCCTTCCTTGTTCCCAAGCCTCCACCTGGCCCTGCGGATACTGTTTATTACCCCGTACAGTAGGAAGCCCCCCCCCCCCCATCAAAAGACCCTCGAGCCGATCAAAGCCCCCACCCTACGAGATCCGATCAAACCCCACACATTCCGTGAATCAGCGGAATGTCCTGCTGCGCGATAATCACCACCTGTTGTGATCGGGGTGAGGAATTCAACTGTAAATGTATGTGGGAACGGGCCTGACGGGGAGATTCCGAGGATGTTCTTTCACATATCAAAGTGTTGCAAGAATGTGTTACGTGCAATAAAGATCATAAAACCTGAGTATAAGAGGCCAGGCCTCAGAGATGCGGTTAGAGCACCTCGTGACGATACTTGCTGTCTGAATTGATGTGTTCTCCTCCGGAGAGAATAAACCCTCGTTTCCTGCCTTTCAGTCTCCAGCGCCTGCTTCTTCATTGATTAATATTGGTGGGTCATAGAGGCGATACCGCTGGGCAACACAAAAGGGTCTTTGGTTACTGGTTGTCTTTGCACCCTTTTTTACAATTGGCGTCCCAAGCGTGGGGCCCATCAGCGACTCGTGGATCCAGTGGGAGAGGTCCTGACGACAGAGTGAACGACTGCAACGATCGGAAGGTACCCTGTCCGATAGACCCTCGTCTGACAGCCGATCATCCGAACTTCACTGGTTCCGAACAGACCTCTCTTGAGTGATCTACGGTCCTGACTGGGAACCATCAGGAGTGCCACGAGGAGTACGAAGAGAAGAGGACGATCGGGCGCTGGATTCGGAAGACAAGAAACTGTCCATGCGGTCCGGGTAAGGTCGTGTAAACACGACAAATCGCGAAATAATTGATAATTGATGGAAAATACTAGTATTACTTTTTGTTAATTTATTTGGAGATTCGCTGTCTGCAAACGGAGAAACAACAGGCTCTCCCTTTACAAACAGTGAAGGATAGGTACGCGTCCGTTGGACCTATCTTTCTCCCCCACTGATCAATTGCCCCTCCCCATTGATTAACTGTTACGGATTGTCTCCTGGAGATTCTCTGTCTGCAAACAGGGAAAAGAATAGGTCCCCCTCTTTGCAGATAGTGAAAGGGTAGGTGACGCAGACCTTTGCGGGCCTACTTATTCTCCCCATTGACCATTTTTTTATTTTTTATTTATTTATTGACCAAACATTGATTGCCCAATATTGGTTCATGAGGTATTCACTGCCTGCAAACAACGTAGAATAGAAATATTCTGTCTAGTCTTTGCACACAGTGATAAGATAGGTAGTGCTGACTATTATCCCCATTGCGATCCGTCATGCCTGTCTTCTCCCCACTGGTTAGTAGCCTGTTTAGCCCGGACCGCTTATTAGAGATGGACCATCTAGCTCCGCTGGAAGGCACCCCTAATAAAGAAATGTTCACAAAGTATGGATTAATTACCATAGCCTATAGTAAGCTATGGCACAAGTATACCAGAGCAAACCAAGAAAAACAATGGCCGCTGATAGGATCCTTCGATTTAGACAAAATAGAAATGGTGGAAATAGCCCTTTGTAATAATAAAACAACGCCTATTATGCTCGATAGTCTCGGTATGTGGCGCAGAGAAGCTACGCAACGAAAGGAAAGAGACGAAGTCAAGGTAGTTAAAGACACGCGACAGGCAACCCTCCAAACGTCTGGTAGGCAAAAGGAAGGGCCAGCAACGACACAGTTCCGAGGATTAGACACAAAAAGAGAACGGTGTGAAGGGATGTGCCGACGGGACAACCCCGAGACACAACGACCCACAAGTAATCCCCCGACACTATGCACAGGACGAACAGATTTGAGGCAAAACCAATGTGCTTTTTGTAGATGTCTCGGGCACTGGAAAGCCCAATGTCCGACTCTACAGAACATAGGTAAGAGCGGAGGGTCGACAGAAATAACAGGTCGGCAGAAAGGGAGAAGGCGCGAGATAAAAACAAATCAGACTAACACGGACAGGACGGATAGAACCACCACGTTTGATTATGCTCGATGGCACAGATTTCGTCAGACAAATTTCAACGACATGTCTGAGTTCTGGGACTGATTGCTCCCTGTTGCCCCCCCCCCCCACTCTGAAAAACAGAAGCAATTACAGGCCCGCGTAGACAACCCCCCCGTTAGAAAAAGGACTCAAGGAAACCAAGCATCTGTTATATAACTTAGGGTTTAATTACGATAAAGATAACACAACCAACGATAAATAGAAAAAAAACTAGTAAAACATTCTTTAAAGCAAACTGTACTAATAGGAACAATACAAAACATATTACGCTTACTCCGGAAGTTCTCAAACTGTAACAAGTCAACAGTCCCGCCCATCCGGAAGGTGAAACACACAGCACGTGTGGGGCGGGGCCTGCCAACGACCATAGCCCAAACGAAATCACCGGCGAGAAGGTACGGGGGGCTACACCAGCCGACTTGAAATGGTCTTCCCATGCTGTCCTTCCTGGGGTAACATCCCCTGGGCCACGAGTAGGGAGGGGGCGGATGCAGATGACCCCCTCCCTCGTATCGCCTGGTCCGGCCATCACGAATTCCTCCTTCGAACTGATGCAGGGTGGGCTGGGAGGGAGAGGCGACGCCGACGAACCTCTCCCACCTCCACAGGTAGGAGGTTTCCCAGCCCCGGCCCGGCGCCAAAATCCTCCAGCCGGGCCACAGATCTATTTGCGGAGCACAGGACGTACAATGCCTGACGGACCTATTTCCGTAGCACAGAAAGTACAATGTTCAACGGGCCTATTTTCTCAGCACAGAACATACAATGTCCGACGGGCATACTTGCACAGCACCGGACATACAGTGGTCCCCCAAGAGTCGGAGTCAGGGGTGTAGGGTGGTCATCATGTGCACCCCTGATTCAAAGGGACGACGTGGGATGCGCCGGGAGAGGAAGGCGGCACGGACGAGCCTCCCTCACCTCCTCAGGTGAAGGCTCCACAGCCGCACCCTGGCGCCCCGAACCAAATGTCCTGCTCCAACAGCATGGTGTTCTGTCTCTGTCGCCACAAGAAGTTTCTTCCACTCCTGAAAGACACGACGAAGGGCGGCGGCTGCAGGGTCTCAAAATGGCGTCTGGGCCCTCTGGAAGGCGGGTCTAGGCCGCTGGAGTAACTGTGTCCGGAAATTGCAACTCGGGCACTCGCCCACCTGGGCATGGGCCCCCACCTCCGACAACATCCCCACAGCTTTGAAGATTCTACCAGAGTCCCAGAAGCCCTCGGCCTCCACAGGCTTCCGACGGGGAACAACTGCCTTGATCACAAACGTAACGACCATGATATAGCCACAAGATGGTGGTGCCCTCGTGTCAGCACCAGCTTCAGTCTGAACCACCTGGGAACATTGTGGGCTAACGAACTCAAGTAAGTTCCGGCTGAGCATCAACGCGACCCGGTAAGAAAGATTCTGCCTCCCTCCCCCTTTTTGATTGACGGTCCACACCACCAGCCCCTCTGTTAGCACAGGTTATTGAACTGCCGAAAGGGACTCTGGTCCAACCGCCAATCGTCGGAGACATTTTTCCCTTGATACTACTTCCGGACTAAACCAACCTTGCCTAAAATGGCGCCGGTATCAAATAGGAACTAACGGACACCTCGTGGTGTTCTTTGACTAACAAGACTTAATGTTCTGAGTTATGTATGTGAACCTTTGTGCACTTGAGGAAAAAGGGAGGGGGGTTCACTTGGCGAACATTTGAAAAGATCCCGTTAAAATGTTGATTTCAATGTACGATTTATATGATATTTATTGTGACCGATACATAACGTAGCTTGCGACGCACGCCCACGGTATACCTCTAGGAAATGTGATTAGTCTGACTGTGTTTCAATTTATGGAATAAATACCCTATGATCCCTCAATTATTAAAAGACGTTTTCAGTTTCTTGCAAATAACTAAGCAGACGTTTTTCAATGTTTTTAAATACTGCAAATAGCCCCCCCCCTACTGTATATGCTTCAGCCATCGCCGTGTCCGACCAAATACGATTGCATTCACATATTTACTTACTGAACGATTACACAAATAAAGGTTTTCCAAACTATGAACAGGTATCGCATACTTTTGTAAATGTGGGAATTGGCGGGAGGGCTATTCTGTGCGCAACAGTTTTGCTCTCTTTTCAAGGTTATTAGAAAATGACTATTCGGCCCTGGATTGATGATCGAATCAAAAGGTATGATACGCTGCCTCCAAATATGCAACTAGGCTCGGGAACTAACGCATGAAGAAGGACCTCGACTTCCGAGAATGGGTAAAGTGAAGCGGTGTGAATGATAGAATGTTATAAAGGTATGGTGGTCGAAGGTACTAAGGGACAGGGTTGACCGAAGAACCGATATGCCTTAGAACATCACAGTTTTGGGAATGATTTAAGGACCTCGGTGGCTAGATACATCTACAAAACCAGGTACCTCGCGCTAGGCGCCTCTGATTCCTTTTTAGCGTTTCCCCACACACGATCTATAAAGCCACCCTCGAACCCCCCATGAACAACCTATCACCTTGCCCGCCCCCCTTGACTTCAGAAACCAGGACCCTAGGGATTATATCCCGAGAAGATAAGTACGAGTATGTGGTAAGTAAATAACTTTCGTGCCCGTACATTTGATATGCTCGAATGTTGTTCCCCCTCCCTTTCTTCCTTTTTCTCCCTCTACAGGTTACATTGGAATAACGACTAAGGTATGGAAAAAGATCTGGAGCCATACCATGTCCGAATACATGAAGCGGACCTACGCTGCAAGATGGCTCCTAAAGACTCCCGACTCAATGCATGTCCTTATATACTTGGCCTAATGCTCTTCCGTCCCTAACTGCATGCTTTCTACATTCTAATACAAACCCAAAATGTTTCATGTTGGGTAATACGCTGAATAAGCCTAAATAGTACATGGCCACTCTCCATGTCACACGTGTACTATTTAGCCTATTGTTGATCTCTCTCTCTCTCTCGCTCTCTCTCTCTCTCGCTCTCGCTCTCTCCTCCACTCTTTCGCTCTTCCTAGCAACTGGCACCTAATTGGCGAACCACTACACCTGGTGCACCACCTGATTGGCTCCAAATACCACAAGTATTTGCACAAATTTGTCTTAAATATAAATTGCATCAATACCACGTTACTACCTCTCCTTTTCTGCTAAATATTGATGAAACCTAGATTGACCTAAAAGAAAGGGACAGGTAAGACGACCAAGGTTCTCTAATCTGACCCATTTTGAGGGAACTACTTGTCAGTGGCATCCATGATAAAATGTTTCTGGTAAACGCGACCTTCCCTGTCCCGAAACTATCTCAACACCCAAACAGTAAAAAATGATCGAGACACCCCCGTCTTCCCAGAATGCCCCCAGTTTTGTATCTGCTGCCCGGGACGAGAATTTAAAAATGTCCCTTGCCCCAGTTCGCTATACTCCTAGTTGTTTTCCATTAGACCCCGCTCACCCCAAGGGTGGGTTGAACAGCCATCGCAAGTCCGAGTTTTTTAATAAAATAGCCAGGTTGTAAGAAACTATGTAGAATTTAGAGTAATGTTTGCGAAGTTAGAATTAAGTCAAAAAAAAAAATGAAAGAACTTGTTGCAGGTAAAAGCTGTCGAAAGTAAAATGTTTAGCCGAAAGACAGGATGCATTGATATGATGAAAAATCGTTTAGCCTATGTTCGTTCCTCAGAAAGATATCTATCAGACCATGGTGAATAACACGTTACACTTTTCCATAACATACAAAGCCCTGGAGACCGGTCAAGCATTGCAAGACTCGTACTAGGGAAATGGGTCACTACCAGGAGAACTGACATGACAGTAATAAACAAATGCAAAGAATGGGTATCAGACCTCGTACCAAGACAAATGAATGTAATGAACTGACAAAGGGGCTAAGAAATAACCACCAAGGGAAGTTGTTGGGAATCCAGCAAACCCATCATCAATTGTTCATACGTTGGCTGCAGACGTCAATGTTGCGGATTTTTACCCGAGTTGCTTGGTGTTGGGAGAGAAATAGATTTACGTAATTACCTTCCTCTGCAAAATCTCTAAAGACTGTCTTTTCAAACTTATTTAAGGGTACCACTGTCGGAGGAGAAAGAGACCGGATGTGGGAGCACGCGGCCTGACTACAGATCGTGGAACCTCAGCGACGGAGGCCAAGGCGAGACCACCACAGTAAGGAGTCGCAGGACAAGGCACTGTTTCCGACGAAACTAAAGGAAAGGGGTTGACCTGAGGCCCCTGCTCTATGACCGACGCGTGCCGAAAGGTCCCCGCTCCCTGAACATGATTATGGACTCGCCTGTCTAAAATTTTCCGTCTCCCTGGTCTGTTCCCGACCTGGCCCTGCTCCATCCCCTCCTCCTCCGACCTGCCATAAGGACTATTCACCCACACACCCTCCCTCCACCTGAACTTTCAAAATCCTCTAAATCCTACTGTGCCATACAGAGAAGGGTATTTCCTGCGTCAAAGAGGAGGGAGCCCCGACTAAGTAGACCACGAACTGTGTTAAATCTCAGAACACGTGACCTAAAAACACCACCAAGGGTCACCCCAAAGAAAAGCCAAACGAAGTATGTGGTTCTGCCCGGTACCGAGCACCTTGAAGATGATGGAAGCAACAGGAAATACCCACCACAGGAACCCAAGAACAGACAGACTCCACAACTCAAAGACAATTGCACCCTTCGTCACAATCCTTTTCTGTCTCCTTCTAATGACCACTCTTTGGATTAATGGAAGAAAATGCATCTGCTCCAAAACCGTAACGCATTTCTCCCATGAGGTCTGGCGAAACAATACAAAAGACACTCTCCTGCCCGCAGACCTCCAACGGCTCAACCCACGTGGACATTCCTGCTAACGAACGAATTGTAATACAGGTGTTCAACAGTGCCAACGGAAGACGACAAAGAATGCTGAGAACTGACTAATAATGGTCCACGACCATACGACACTGGGAACACTGATTATTGTTTTTACTATGTCCCATTTCTCTCCCAACCACCATTGAATTGACTATGCTCCAACCGAGTACAAAAAGAACCTACTTACGTGGTAACCTATCGGCTCCTATTCCAAATGATTACAAGCATCTATGATCTGTACCCAATGCTCTCACTGCATAATTTTTGTCTGATATTGCATTACTATGACTTTCCTGCAACAGATCTTAACGATGAGCCCGCCCATTGGATGAAAAGATTTTAAAAATGTGATGTTTTTCTTCACCTGGGTTATCGCTTCCTTACTTATGACCACAACGGTAGACATAGATAGGAAATAGGCCAGCAAGATGTCTTAGAAATGTTAAAGGGAGGACTGTGGAAAATTAATACGTTTTGATGAACATTATCTGCGCCATCTTCCCTTTTGCCCCGATGCCACACTCTCTGTCGCACACGCCCACCACTTTAGCTGTCTTGACCAGACCCACCCTCTACACACCCCTGACCCCCCCCGGCACGGCTCTTCGCCTACACAAGCACCCCCACGCACTGATCACTCCTGCTTTCACGTGTCTTGCGCGTAAGCGGCAGCCATTTCGAGCACCATGGCCCCTCTGCCCCTCGCTGATGGCCAGCGCGTCTCTCGCTCTCCTATCCTCGCAGGCATCCCCCGAACGCTGACAACCCCCTCACTCTCACATGCCTTGGGTCATAAACCCCTCTTCAGCGCAGCTCTGCCACAGAATCCCATCCTGTTCCCAGCGCGACACCTCCCTTCATTCCTTTCATAGTCTCAGGCCCTTTGATGCAAACCCCCTTTTTTCCTGTGTGCCCGTCTGCCTTCCTTGTTCCCAAGCCTCCACCTGGCCCTGCGGATACTGTTTATTACCCCGTACAGTAGGAAGCCTCCCCCCCCCATCAAAAGACCCTCGAGCCGATCAAAGCCCTCACCCCTCGAGATCCGATCAAACCCCACACATTCCGTGAATCAGCGGAATGTCCTGCTGCGCGATAATCACCACCTGTTGTGATCGGGGTGAGGAATTCAACTGTAAATGTATGTGGGAACGGGCCTGACGGGGAGATTCCGAGGATGTTCTTTCACATATCAAAGTGTTGCAAGAATGTGTTACGTGCAATAAAGATCATAAAACCTGAGTATAAGAGGCCAGGCCTCAGAGATGCGGTTAGAGCACCTCGTGACGATACTTGCTGTCTGAATTGATGTGTTCTCCTCCGGAGAGAATAAACCCTCGTTTCCTGCCTTTCAGTCTCCAGCGCCTGCTTCTTCATTGATTAATATTGGTGGGTCATAGAGGCGATACCGCCGGGCAACACAAAAGGGTCTTTGGTTACTGGTTGTCTTTGCACCCTTTTTTACAGATTCACGGGTTCACACTCTGCGACTCTTGGCAATAGCTTGCTTAATCTCCACAACGGCCCCTCGCGGTGGGATGCCTGGCTTTCACCTTGTGGATACCCTGCCGGGGTTATCTCACAGGGGAATACCAGGACGGGTTCCCTAAGCAAGCGCTTAGATACCGGGTCGGTGATTTGCGCTATATAAATACATGTACATTTACATTTACATTTGGTGGATGGCTTATGTCAGTCATAGAATTTCACTGCCCACCGTCCACCTGTAGTTGCAGCTTCATACCTATAACAGCATGGGTGGACCTATTTGGGAAACAGATTAAATCTGGGAATTTTTTGGGGATTTACGTCCTCTGACTTGCAGGGGCAGTTGCGCGACAGCTTCAGATGGAGGGGTTTCATTACATTTCATAGGTTAATTTCATCACTGACTTAGGGCCACATGATGCTCCTCGCAGCTCCAGAGCACGCTGCTGATTTTCCCCATATAGGGAAGACTGTGAATAAATAATGCCCCACCATCTGCAGCTATTGGCATAATTAACCCCTTGTGTGCTGTTGACGAGTTCAGCTCGTCATAAGGGATGGTTGAGCTGCCCTCATGACGAGCGGAGCTCGTCACAGCCGTTGGAACGTTCACACGCGGGGATAATTTCCCCGCTGTGCTGAACGTTCTAAAAACGGGTGTGGTGTGATGAGCTCAGCTCGTCAGGAGGGCAGCTCCGCTGTGCCTCATGACGAACCATGATTCAGAAAAGGGGGTGGTGATGAACAGAGTGTCTGAATTAAGCAGACCACTCTTACCCAGTCCAAAGATCAGGGCTTGATCCATCACCGTTATTTATCTCACTGCACCATCCCAGCTCAGAACCTGGCTATATGCAAATCAGTCTGTCCCTGGCCCAGTGCATCATGGGAACAGGGCAGACTAAACTACCAAGCCAATTCTTCACCAGAAAGGAGACAAGCTACCGGGGACCGGTTTCTGGCATTTCAGCCGTCTTCGGCCCGGCTTGCTTGAATCCTGATGGTGCAGTGAGAAAGGGACTCATGTCTGAGCATACCCTGCCACACCTATAGTGGCCAAAAACGATTCAGAAAAGGGGGTGGTGATGAACAGAGTGTCTGAATTAAGCAGACCACTCTTACCCAGTCCAAAGATCAGGGCTTGATCCATCACCGTTATTTATCTCACTGCACCATCCCAGCTCAGAACCTGGCTATATGCAAATCAGTCTAATCCCTGGCCCAGTGCATCATGGGAACAGGGCAGACTAAACAACCAAGCCAATTCTTCACCAGAAAGGAGACAAGCTACCGGGGACCGGTTTCTGGCATTTCAGCCGTCTTCGGCCCGGCTTGCTTGAATCCTGATGGTGCAGTGAGAAAGCCCTGATCTTTGGACTGGGTAAGAGTGGTCTGCTTAATTCAGACACTCTGTTCATCACCACCCCCTTTTCTGAATCATGACGAACCATGCTCGTCAACAGCACAGCGGCACCGCGCGCGGCCCCCTCCCCCCCGCACAGCAGGGGGGGGGGGGGGGGGAACACCCTGCAGCCAAGGGGTTAAAGGGGTTAAAGAACCAGAGGTACATAAGAAAAGTGTGCAGTGTCATACGTCCAAAGGCAATGAGGTATGTTGGACTAGATACACTAAGACCCATTTGCAAACCACAAGATCCACTTTGAGGTTGGCGAATGAGCATGCAATGTGAAAAGCAAACTATGTAGCAATAGGTCACGTCAGAAGTTGCAATTTTGCACAAGGTCGCAAAACAATTAGCAATTTGTGACACCATGTGAATGCAGGTATGACAGCCTGGAACGAGCATTAGACCACCATGCATGCATTTGCTTTGCCAAGTGGGAAATATATATATCTGGAGGCAGCATGTAACGATTAAAGGGACAGATGCTGCTTTTAAAAAAACATATTTTCCATTTTGATACCCCTTTGGATGAGTTGGCAGCAGTCTAGTATACCACTGATTGCCCTATTGTCATAGGGCAAGATGTCCCTCAGGGACAGATTTTTCTTTGCAAATCTGTTACCAATCTCTTTGAAGTTTTCTGTGGTTTCAGTTGCAAAACATTGATACATATGATTGCGACTCACAATGAGGAGGGGGTGCCATTTTAACAGCGGCCGCACCTTCGCCAAGGCAGAGGAGCGTCGAGCACAGGAAATTTTTTTTATAAAATGTCATTAGCAATTTATTTTTCAGTACTGGCTCTGCCGTGCTTCTTTTAGGTGCAAGCAGGGCTGGGTTGCCCACAGAGCAGGGGGAGGAGTGGTGGGTACTTTCTAAGTGCACATGACGGTTTGGCCGTCCGTGTTCCGCAGGCCAAACAGATATGCACCCTTAACATGTTCTCCACCCGGCTGCATTGCACAGCCGGGTGGAGAACATGCACAGGCTCCCACTACATGCCTGAGTGCCGAACCAGGTCGCTCAGACCAATCACGACGTTGCTGCCATGCTGATGACAGCAGCGTCGTGATGGCTTTGGGGAGTCTGGGAGACCGTGTGCTTCCCGCGTCGACCAAAAAGGACGGAGTAGAGCAGGCCTGGACTGGCCATAGCGGGCACCGGGCAATCCCCAGGTGCGCCGCATGGGTGGGGGGCCGGTTTTGTGCCCCTGGGGACCGTTTTTGTTACAGGGCCGATTTTGCAGCATAAATCGAACCTGCAACAAAATCGGCCGAAAACTGGCCATAGTATAGCGCTCGGCTGCACCTCCAACCCCACCAAGTGGGGAGGGGGGGGGGCGTAGGGTGACCAACCGTCTGTATATTTCACAGATGGACCGTCCGTAAATTGGACCTCATGTCCGTTGTCCGTGAGGGTTCCTTTTACGGACGCCTTTTGTCTGTAATTATGGCCTTGCAGGGAACAGCACTGTTCCCCTGCATGAAGCCTTAGCCCCCTCCTAGAGCACAAGAGCAGCCCCACTCCGCCCATAGTCATTCTGAAGGGGGCTGATGATTGCCACATACAGAATGACAATGGGGCTGTCTTGGCTGTTGTGGTGGCCTCCTCCTGCCTGTGTACAGCAGGGCATTCTGTAAGATAGATAAAAGGTAAAACGCCCATGCTGCAACGTGAGAATACAGTTAATATAAAGAAGCATGAGAAACAAGTAAAAATCAATATTATATTCAACAAAGCCATGGCTGCTGTTTTTTATTTTAGGCAGCTAACAAACATTGACAAAGCCAATAGTCCTGGCTTGTTGCTGGTGTAATGATACTTGCTATATTATATATCTGGATGGGGTAAAAGGGTAGATGGATGAATACTGGACGGATGAGTGAAAGGGTGGATGGAGGGATGGATGAGTGAAATGATGGATGGAAGGATACATGATGGATAGGTTTGCAAATGGTTGAATATGTTTGGATATAGATGGGCACACAGATGGAAGGACAAAATGAATGGTGAAATACTGAATGATAGATGAAAGAATTACACCTTGTAGCACCCATTATCTTAAGTAACATTTCCTATACATTGACTTTCACATTTATGTGAGTCATTGCCTCTATATAATGTGTGTGTGTGATGTATCACACTCCAACACCCTGCCCTACATACTTGGGATGAGTAACACTATAAAAGAAATTAAATACATTTGAGAGACTGTCTATGTGAAGACGAGGGGCACCATTGGAGGGTGGTGTCCAGGCCGGACTGGCCGGATCGGGGATCAGGTGCTTCCCTTGGAGGCTGGTAAGCGGGGTGGGGTGGTTTAGTTACTAGGGGCTGGCTCCGCAAAGTTCCTTGTATATCCAGAATTTTTGAATCAAAAATAAAAGCGGCCTCACTTATATTCAGGTATAGTTCACCATTGTCTGATGACTAATGTACCTATCTGCTGGAGCGAGATGAGAGTTTTGAATAGTCTAAGGTAGCAAGTTGCAAGCATACTGAAAAACCGTGAAGTGCACGATTGTCTCAACCTAATATAAAGTGTGGCGCTGCAGCCAGGGTGACTGACTCTGGAATCCGGGGATCACGGTTCGATCCCCAGGGCTGGTGGCAGATTAGCCCAGCACCATGTGACTCTGGGCAATAGATTGCTTAATCTTCCCAAAGGCCCCCAGCGCCTAGAGACCCTAAAGGTTGATGGTTCACGCTTTACAAATGTGGATTATTATTATGACTTGTACTTAAGTGGTTGTCTATTTACTTACTTATATACTATTGCGAGACCTCCTCTGATATTTTTTTTAAACTTACCTTTTGTCCTGAATTTTTGTCCTGAATTTTGACCCTTTGTCCTGAATTTTTACACTCACCGTCCTGAATTTCCACCCATGCCAGTTGGTCACCCTATGGGGCCGGCCGAGCACTTTGAAAGGGCCGGTTTTGGTTCCCAGTCCGGCCCTGGAGGAGAGGCAAATGGCGGCAGGCAAGTGAAGTTTATTTTTCCCCCGTTTTTGAACGCGCCTTCCTGCCTCACCGCTACAGCCCCGTAGCAGCCGCTACTTCATATTAATGCACCTCGTAATGGTTCGCAAAAACCAATTTGCGAGTCCGAAAGATATTTTCAACTCCAACGGTGGTTGATTGCTAACACGTTCGACAGCCGCAAGTCCCTGCAATATTGGCCAGTGCATCTGGCCCGTAATGAATTAATTAGGGGAAACGTTTTTACTTCTATAAATGCACAAGATTGTAAATATTTTATATTTATGTTTTATAATTCGCTTTTTATCAAATACAAACTAGTCGAAAGTACAGAAAGGCCCCGTGATCTGGAAAGGTGACGTATATCACATTTGCAATCATTCAGTCGTGCAAATGAAACATATCACCCCATCGAATACATAAAAACCTCTTCGACAAACATGATAAAAAGTGTACATTGAGGACCTTTTATCGACTGGTCTCGCTGATTTGTTTCCGTTCTCTCCCGTTCTCCTGCGGGTGGACATTAATCCCGCTTGTAAAACGACTGAGGGGAAAAAGTTTACAAATAGCTGTGGGTGTTTCACTGATGAGAGAGCGCTCTGGGAGCAGGCAAAGACCTCCCAACATCCAATCACGGCGCAAAGATCCGCGCGCACCGCCTGGGGGCGCCACACAAACAAGCCCAGATGGCCCTGCCTCTTGGAATGACCTTGTCTACTTCCTGTAAGCACACAAGGTCCAACTGTGCAGAGAAATGAGTCCGACAGCAGCGCAACGGGTGCCTGACACGGCATCAAAATGGAGTGTCTCAGAAAAGCATTGGCAAAGCAAAGATTGATCAACAGCTAGACATGCATCACAGCAAAATGAAAGGATGTGTTCTGGAAATGTGTCCGACAAACAATGGCCGCCCCTGGACTCCTGCTCGGAGCCTATGTCCACAGCAGGACAATCAGGGAGAGAGATGCGAATCTCTCTGCGCGTCGAGCGGCAAAAGAACAGTCTGTTCTTCCTGCTCACATCTTTGGATTTTACTTTCTGCTGAGCTTGGTATCCTCTGAATGATCTCAGAAAACCGATAGCCAAAATATTTCAAGAGCCCCGGGAGGAATTGAAAGAGATGCTCCCAATCCCAGTGCTGGCACTTGAAATATTGTACTCCTGGGTCTCACTGCTGATGGAAGGTGTGAGGACAGGAGAGAGCGGTCTAATGTGGCGTTGTAAGATGGAAGCTGATTGGTTGTCTAGGTGAGCTGTACTTTAGGAACCTATCTTCTCGCCAATCTATCAGTACTTATGCGAAAAAGTTTTCCATACCATAGCGTTAATGCAACTGTACCAGCACTTAATATTAGGGCTACAGCAACATAACCATTATTGGGCAGTAAACACAGTTCTTAAGACTTTTAGGGGGCAGAACCCGCACTTCTCGAGTAATCTCCTACACTTTAAATGGACAATACCAACACTTGTTTACTAATCTTCGACACTCTTAATGGACGACTATAACAGCACTTCTCAGCTCAGCTCATGCACTTTTAAAGTACTCTACCTGCACTTCTCCTTTGCTCATATGCTTTTTATGGCCTTCTCAGCTTCACCCATTTGCTTTTTGTGACCTGCTCCAACTCTTCTCAGTTGAGCTACTACACTTTGAATGAACAGCACCAGCACTTCTCAGCTTTGCTCATATGCTTTTTATGACATGCACCAAGTCCTCTCAGCTGAACTACTACACTGTGAATGGAACGTACTAGCACTTCTCAGCTGAGATCATGCACTTTTAAGGACTCTACCAGCACTTCTCAGCTTTGCCCGTATGCTTTTTATAGCCTGTGGAAATTCTCAGCGGAGCGCCTACACTTAGAATAGAATATACTTACACTTATTAGCTGAGCTCATGCACTTTTAAGGACTCTACCAGCACTGCTCTGTTTTACTCATATGCTTTTATGGCCTTTAGCTTTGCCCATATGCTTTTTATGGCCTGTACAAGCATTTCTCAGCTGAGCTCATGCACTTCTAATCTACAGTACCAGCGCTTCCTAGTAGCGATGCAAAGAGTTAAATGCAATAGAACTGAGAAATCTCATCACGCCTACTATTGGTTTAATGTATTGGGCAGCAACCTCTAGATGGGGCAGGCGCTTCTTCCTTCTTTCATAATTCTGCTAAGTCCTGGAACACCCTCCCACTCTACCTGCGGAAGGAGCGTAACCTGCTCTTTTTTTTGCGAAAGCTCCTAAAAACCGTTCTTTTCAATGAATGCAACTAATCCTCTCCTGTCATTCTGCGTTAGTCCACATCGCTGGGAGGCATCAGGGAAGCGATTGCGCTATATAAATTCTATTTCATTCATTCATTCACCTCTCCCATTTTAGTTCTAGACATAACCAAAGATGCACAAACGTTCCAATCTGCAAAGTTTACATTCCAGCCCCAATGCATGAGAACAGACTACGCACATCGTAGATAGTGAGTATTTCTTTATACTCCAGACTCCTTTCAGGGTACACAGAGTGGTTCTCCCTCCACTCCCGATTTTCGTCTGGTGGCGCACTCTTATTTCACACTCACTACAGATGTTTTAATGGAATCAGCCCAAAGATTCAGAACCATACCTTAAAATCAATTCATAGATAAACAAGGTATCCTATTCTTCTGCTATTTGCAAGAACCTCAAAGTTGCCTCCAGATTGGCACCGCAAACTCTGCTGTTAAGGAGATGCAATACATAGGCAATGTTGGGCTGAGACTTGGTTGATCCTGCAGTTTGCAAAGGAGGAATTTTTGATTTGGATCCTGAGCTGGGCCGGCTTTAGCGCTGGTGGCGCCCAGTGCGACACTCATTTTTGCCGAACCCTGCACCCCATGACCACCACCTCTGAGTCTCTCACTACCACCAGGCAAAAGATACGCTCATCTCTCCAATCATATTCTATTGCTAAACACAGCGCTCCCCCCCCCCTGAGGTCGGCGCCCCCACCAAAGGTCAGCGCCCAGTTCGGCTGCACCAGTCACACTGCCCTAAAGCCAGCCCTGATCCTGAGCATGCAGACGGTGAGAGGTATTCATTTCTTGCAAGAAAGTAAAGCTTCAGAGGCATAAAGCACAGCGGAGTGGCTGTGCCTCAGGATTAGAGGACCATTACAGAGGTCATTATTCATACCAGGTCAATCAGGACAGCCGACGTGGACCGACATAAGGTAGGTTGGACAATTAACCTACTATTAGGTCTTGATGCTTGAAGAGCCTTACTACCTTTCATAGCTTTAGTGCCACAAACATCTGTGAGGGGTCTGCAGTAATTGTGTGGGCTAGTGAACCTTATTTCCAGCAAAAACTAAAGCAGGAAGAGGAGGCAGCTAGTTTCTGTGCGAAATCGGTGCCGACATAACATCAAACACCAGTGACCAACATAAGGGTAAAAATTGCCTGGAGAAGAGAAAAAAAGCGGAACAGATCATATAGTTCCTTTCATGCCACAGAACTTCAATGAAGACTTTGATCACGGGCATGACTGAGGAAATTCAAAAGCACTTTCATGAAATAAAGAACTGCATATATGTAGTGGTCGGTGTAATGGCTAATGAGACATGCAGCCTTTCAGCCGAGTGACTCTAGTTGGGAGTTGGCAGGAGGTATCACATGAAATGCATGGGTGACCTTTACCAATCTTGATTCACATTGCATGATGAGCCAATCGCCTTCACTCATTGTAAAACATCACAGCCACAGAGGAAAGAAATATGACTATGAGATCTGCAGCCTGTACTGAGAAGTGAGGAAGGCTACGAACACGCAAGCTTTATGCCTTATAATAAATAATCTATGTGTAAGCCAAATCTCAGGGTCATGGGGAGAATGTAGAATGAGTTAATAAACACAATTTTCTTCCACTTCTTCAATGATAATGAAATCTTGGCACCAGGGGCAAACTCCTGTTCCCTGCATATAAAGATCGAGCAGGATATAAGAGTTAAGTAGTAATATACACTCAAGATCATGATTCAATTTGTGAACTGAGTGCTACATCTCTACGGCATGTGAGATGGTACAAAGTTAAATATACGGGTGCACTTTTAACAATCTGTAACTTGTGAGCTTGTTTCATCTGGAACCCCAGGAGGGCGGTGTTAGCAAAATGAAGTTTCTGGAGTCAGTGGTGACAGAATTTGACCAGCGCCCTACTTTGCAATTAAAACACAAAATAATGGCCAAAGACCATCAGTAAAACCTTGCCTTTTCCTTAGATACAAAGAGATTTCTAGAACAAAAGCAATGAATATGCCTTTAGGACATAGGTGGGAAGAAATACTATTTCAAATGTATTCTGCTGCAGGCTAAACCCTCTAAATGTGTAAATATCAAAGAACTGCAAAAGAGATACTATGAACAGCAAAGAATAACAGCCTATACAACATAAAATAGCAAAAAAGGACATATCCCAATGACAGCGGTGATACTAGAAGGTGTTGGAGGAACCAATGCAATGTGGTGATAGCTCGCCCAATGAAAGCCGTCGTTCACCTACAGCGAATGATCTTAAAAGGTGTATGAGAACTGGAATGCTAAACTTACCTGGGTCATAAACTGCGATAGCCCTTGAAATACAGTCTCCGCGAGACAGTTTGTCCTCGAACTGCACAGAAATCGTTTGGCTTCAGAGTGCAAGTGTCACTCCAACAGCTGCCAAGTGTGAAAATGCCAGCACACGCTGGTGGGCACCCACTGCCTGCCTGACAAGAGCACCTTGAAGTCATAAAACAGAATATTTAACAGCAGCCCTGGATATGGACGCATTATCGCACTGGCGGCTCAGCGGGCAGGGGTATTTATACACCAGATCACAGCAAACCTCAGACGCGTCACCTGGCTTTGATACTGCGAGATTAATCTGTTTAAAATTCACTATGTCTCATGGCTTGCCTTCTAGCCACGTTACACATGACCACATGCCAGCACATCAGAAGAAAAGTAGAACTGCAAATCAGGGTTGCTGTCTTGTAACAGTTGAAGAGTAAGACTTAACTAACCCACTTCATTGAAACACAGGAAGATATGCAGATGCCACTGACAGGAGTCGGGGAGGAGGGTAGCGGATAGAACCCCGGACTTACACTTGGAACCCTGTGCTAGAGGTCCTGAAGGGGGTGTCAGTAACTGGGCATCAACAGGGCTTGGAGAGCCCCATTTACTTTCGATTTCCTCAACTCCTTTCACTGCCCGAGCAGCAATAACAAAGGCAGAGGGCAGGGGGTCAAGGGGCCTGCCATGTGATGTCATGGGGGGTCAAAGCTGTGTGATACCACGTTCCCTACAGCTGCGATGTTGCTGTACTGATGTCTATGCCGAGATCAGCTACAGTTTCTATTAAATCATTTCCTACTATATAATGCAGAACATTAAATAATTCTTACATAATACACACACAAGACTATTTTTCTTTACCACGAGTAGTGATAGCATTTTGGAAGTTCATCAGTGTTGTGACTGTTTTCTTGGGATTGTCTTTCCAGGGATTGTTACAGCATCTTTTTCCATTTCCTTGGGTTCTCATGACCTTTTTTTCTACTCAAACCTTACATTATTTTTCCCACAATCAGGGTACTGACGTTTAGCTTTGCAACCTTGTGGGGCCTGGGGAACCCATTCCATCCAACCTCTCAAGATGTGGCTACATCATGTAACCGTGTCTGCTGGGCAGGATCTTGGCGCTACGGCAACAAATGGTGGACGGAATCCTGAATGAATCAAACATTCACCCCCAGTCAAGAGATCAGGGCTAAATCCATTGTTATTTTGCCCTACTATGCCACCCCAGTTTGGGACCTTAGAGTATGCTCAAAGGCAGTGCCCAACTGGCACTGGGAGCAAGAGGGCAGTGCACAGCTATTGGCTAGAGGTCACACGCTGCACCAGAGCTGCTGGATATGCTACAAGGTCGTGCAATGTGGGGTATGGAAGTGGGTGGTTAGGGTCAGTGCCATGCTTAGCAGGCTCAGAGGGCACATGACTGAGCAAAAGGGCATGACTGAAGACCGCATCCTTTGCCTCTTGTTCACAGATTAAGATCAGTTGGCACATATGAACATGGGAGGAACATTTGTGCTTACCCGTCGCACTGGCAGTGTTTACCTCAGAAGTGTTGGGAGGAATAGGAGGTAGCCATCAAAAAGATATTCACCATCATTATTTAATCACTAATATCATATGTTGATTTCCCGGAATTACTTATAATTCAATGTGAGGTAACCAAACAACTGCAAAAGACCCCTATGACCTAAAATATCCATCGCCTTCATACAGTACTGTCTTGGAAATGACTTCACTCTCTAGGGTATTTGCACCCGGTCAATAAAATAGGAAGGTGGTTTGCAGCAGCTGTCTGCCCCCATGTTATGGTTTGTTCAGACCCAGAATTTTGTTTCATGTTACAGTGATCTGTACAACCACAATGAATTTTTCCAATGAAAATGTATTTTTTCTTCTTATATATAACATGATATACCCAAATGGAGTGTCTCCATTTTACTCAAGATAACCCAAACAATGAACCACTAATTTACAATATTCGTGTTTCGATAGGAAGTGTTTAATATGACATTTTGTTATGTTTAGTGCGTGCATTTCCTAGACAATCCTTCTGTCCTTTTTGCAACCTAAGTTTCTTCATTGCCTCTTGTACCTTGAGTTTTGACTTCACTTGGGTGCCCTGGTATAAAAGTAAACTCCGATGTGAATGTGGGCTGACCTATTAAAAATGCAAAGGCTGTCCAAGAAACATCACCGAGTTTACTACACATTTGTAAAAGTTGTAAAAAAGTACAAGAAACTTTTTTGCGATGTTACAATGTGCCCCTTTCCGGTTGAACAGTGAGTTATGAATTAGCAGTGTGCCAGCTACTCATACAGGTGAACGTCCATCACACACCAAATGTACTGTAATTGATTATAAGTTGGAATAACTATATAGCTTTGTTAAACACAACATTGCCCATTGATCATATTAGGAATACTGTGAGGACCAAGACCTCGAAGGCTGAAAGTTCTACTAGAGTGTGACTCAGAAGGCTGATGCAATGCCTCCTGAGCTGCCATAGATGGAACAGCAAGCAGTGCAAACGTGGTAAAACGAAAGGTGGCAGGATTTAAAAGAGGTGTCCATGTTATAGCATTTTACATTATCAGGACGAGTATAGAGCTTTCTAAAACTAGTATAACATTGCAGTGATTTCACATATGAATATTCTGTGGTCTTTGGTCCACCTCCGCCACCCCCGTTTCACAAGACCACTTGAGAAGTATTTCCCTCAGCAGGGGCCACAAACAGAAGGCAAAGTGGGGGTACAGTGGTGTAGGATTCAGAAAATATGAAGATAATCAAAAAGGGAAAAAGAAAAGACCTCCAAGACAGCAGAGGCAAAAAAAACCTACAGGCATCACTGGAGTAAAAGAAAAGAGCAAGCCGTTCAGCACCCCCAGCAGGAAGATCTGCCTATGTTGCCTAAACACCAATGAAAAGCTCACACACTCAACAGGAAATAGGATTTTCATTGGTGGTTGGCATATAGCTTTGTCCATGCATTCAAACTATTTTCAAAAGCTGTTCACATGTCCACAAATCCATTGTCTTCTGAACCTTCTGTTCCTCGTCTAATACCAATTACCGGGCTCCATCCTAAAGTCTCAGATTCTGTAACCACCCCCCAAGTAGCCAAGGAAGGTGTTGCCCCTGACAATGTACCTCCCCCCAATAGAGTTACTATGGAGCAGCTGAACGTGAAGCCATCCTTGTTCCGTCTCATATCACGCCATATCTCCGAAAGGAACTTTACTGCCAACGCAAAATATTAAATGCTGCCTAGGGAGAAGAAGAAAGGGCAGGCTGGGATCCAAGATCCGCAAAATAGTGCCTTAAAAAGACTTCAAAGCAACAAGTCAGGAACCTAGGGATGTCCTTGCTAACAAAGATACAGCATAGCTACAGGCAAATGTGACAAAAGAGGTCCTCTAAACTAGTTAAGTGTGTGGGGTGAGATTCAGTGAAGGGCTCAATCATTATTGGTTGTGGAAAGATCAACATTTCCAAAACTGTGCGCCATCCATGGTCTACTGATGTCTTTGGTAGGAAATCTTCAGCTCTTCCCTAAATCTACAACGTGTATCTTGATTAAGTTGGGGGGACCAGGAGCATGTCAAAAGGATCACATTAAGAATACCTTACAAGACTGACGTAAGCCCTAAGGTATTATATCCTTTCTTTGACCCATCTGTGCGATTACCTAAAGTTCAGGAAGGAGATAGTAAACTCTGATCAAGTCATATTAATGCTCCCCTCCCTTCGTTTCCTACGTACCCTTTATTGAGCATTTAATCCTTCCTCTTCAGTACCTTAAATTACACCCCTTTCGTAATAATTTGCAATTGCTCTGGGCCCTCCTTGATCAAATCTAGAACCTTGTGACCCTTAATATTTACTCCAACTTATTTTGTATGTTTATTGACATGCCTGATGTGTATATATATGCCACTGAAGATAGATTTTGTTAACACTTGATACTGGTTGACCCGTTAGCACATATTGCAAGCTTTGATCTTGGCCAAACTACTAAAAGGAGAGCCAAGGGCATGTTAGAGAGACTTTTGGTTTACCGCTGTTTCCGCATAACTGAACGAGGGTGTTGTGGAAGCTCAACCGGAGTTTATTCAGCTTTTAATTATTTTTTTTACCTCTGTCCTGACTGTGACGTTCTAACACTAATTTACATTATGGATGTTGCACATTTTCAGTTCTGCTTTATACAGTTGAGGGCAATCTGTAAGTAACCAATTGTAACTGAAGACAGATCGATGGGAGGGGGGAGGAAGCCAAAGGAACAGGAGTCAGTGATATATGGATTCTGACTCAAATGTTCCACACTGCATACACCCATTCACCCACAGCCTTACCTAAGCTCTGAAAATAAACACAAACAGGGATACCTTCAAAAATATAGCACTGCTGAAGAAATTGATAAAAAAAAAACACAGTGTCTTAATGGTACGGCAGCCATCAGCTCAATGAGCATTTAAATACCGGCTCTTCAAACTAACAGGAGTCAATCAATCAGTATTTGTTACGCGAGACTGCTCACCAGTGAGGGTCTCAAGGTGCTGGGGGGAGGCGGAGGGGCTGGGGGGAGGCGGAGGGGCGGGGGGGGGGGGGGGGCTGCAGGTCCGACTGGGTGCTGAGTCACCCTTTCAAACCAAAAGGGATGTAAGGTAATAACATTCAATCCTTAATATTTTTGTTAAAAAAACATTTTCTTTAAAAGAATGTGTTTTTTCAAAAAATAGATTAAGGATTGAAAGTTATTACCTTTCATAATAAAGACTAATGTTGTTGTCTCTACTTTGCTTGTGGAAGCCTTAACTAAAATATCTGGATGGGATGGAACAACTAGGATGAGGATGTTTACTGATGTGATGGTCAATGCAAATATGACTAAATGATGTACACATTGTATACACCATAATTTTCTAAAGGTGCAGTGCATTCTAGTTTTTATTAACTGTGCATTTTTGAATATTGAGATCTTATTATATTTGAATGTTTGTGACAACAATAAAAACGTATGACATTTTTAATGACACAAAGCAATATTTCGTTTTATTTATTATTGATTTAAACATATGTTTGGTGCATCTTTACTGGGTGATAGGAATATAAATGTGGGCTATATATATATTTATTTGCACAGAAGGGAAATTCGTGTCTTTGGTTTAAATACCGGAGGACACCCTGTAAAATATGTGACAGTGCCGTAAACTTTGTAAAAAGAGGAAAGGTATCCTCACAGGACACAATCATAAATGAAATCCTAATTGTTTGGGGGAAGATGAATTTGATGTGGTTGTGCTGTTGCGACTGCTCCACGTTGTGCGTAAATATTTATAAGTTTAAAGACTGCATTAAGTAAGGCATCCACCGTCCTTCAGGGATGGTGATTAATGTCTGAAACCTCTGCTCTCCTTTTGCAAGCTGAGAAATCTTACCATGTGTCAATGTTTTGATGCTCATAGCAGTCTCATTACAGTTGTGGTTATTGGATTTGTGTACAAATGGCCACCTCATTCTTCATTTCCCTCATCTCTATCTTGCTCATACTTCTCAGGCACTGTATTAAATTCCAATAAAAGCCAAGAAGATCTTTGCTTTTCTCATTTCCAGTATCTGAATTCTTCATTCCTTCGCTGGAGCCAGCCACATTGATCAATGCCTGTCCACGTTCAATTCTCTGCTCATGGCCCAGCCCGGTGACCACTGCCCAGAGGGACACTTTACTGCAAATCTGTTCCCAGCTAATCACGTCCTTTTGCTGGATCAAATCAGTAAATTAGGTGGGGTTTCATCGGGCCGCATTATATAAAAGCTAGAAGGGGACCCTGGGGAAATAGGTCAATGCAGCCAGACAGGCAGAGCAACTCAGCAAAAAAACACAGCAAAAATGAGGAAAAAGGTGATCTTAAAGTACAAAATTAATTGTGTTTGTGGCAGACTGATAATGGTTTTCCGTACTTGTATTGCCAGATGACAAAAGACATTTGTAGGGTAAAGTTGTGGTATAGTGATCTGCCAGAAATGCAAAATCCGGCCTGTGATTTTAGTTTTTTTGGACAAATATCTAATTTTTAAGGGGAATGCATAGATTGATTTGTTTTTTGTATAAGGAATGCAAACAGAGGTATGCAGCATATAGGTACGCATACAATACACACACATACACAAGGACCATCACACCTACCGACACTCTTTTTTAATAAGTCACACAGACATAAATAAAGTCATTATCCATACATGCCAAAACATGCAGACATCAACGCAATGAAGAATATTGTTTTTGCTCCAATGGCTTTAGCAAAGCTTTTTGCTGATGCTGTGCAGCATTGACAAAAATAAAAGGGTGTCACGATGTTGACATGTGCATGCTCAAGTGCCCTAAGTGTCATGACGCTATTGCGGCTCAGAATGAAGACGCATGCATGCACATGCGTCCCCACGCATGCCCACCGATACAGCATGATGAGCCTGCCACTTAGTTTATTTTTTTTTATTGATGGCCTCAAGATGGAGGGTCCTACAGGGAGCAGTAAATAAAAAGAATACTTTAACCCCTTCGCTGCGGCCGCGATTTTACCGCTGTGCGGTAAACAAAAGAACAGGGTGGGGCCGTGACGAATCCCAGCCGTCATCAGCACACGGCCACCGCGTGGCGTGACGGCTGGGGTTCGTCACCAGCATGGGAGGGGTTAAACGTGCATGAATGTGCTATTTAAAAACAGAGCATCCCGCACGAAAATACCATCTTCCGGACACTCCAAAAACTGAAACCTCTTTATTAAGAGGACTAAGATAGGAAGAGTGGGGCAGTAATGGAAGAGAAGGTAAGAGAAGCAGGTGGGTAGGAGTCTACATAGAGAAATACAGAGAGGGTGATGAAGCAAAGGAGGAGCACGAAGCTGGGGGAGGAAATAAAACAAAAAGGCGGGAGTGGAGGAAGTAATAGACACACTGGGGTGGGAGGAGGATCAACACAGAGCATCCAATGGGACAGGTATTTGAAGGGGGAGTGGGAAACAAGGGGGAGAGCAAATAAACACATGCCCTCTCATAGAGTGCTGAAAGAAAAAGAACAAAGTATTTCCCTGAATCTGAGCAGTAGAAGGATGCAAGTCACCCAATCAAAAGCATGGTAAAAAAAGGTTTGTTCCAGGGGAAGGACAAAAAACAAGAAGAGGAAGGGAAGCCCTTTAATAAGAAGTAAGCAGGGGAGAGCGACAAAAAAAGCCAACCCGTGGTAAGCAGTTGGCTGGATCAAAGTCTACTGTAAATTTCGGTATGGTCCAGAACAGGTCTGTTGATAAATAGCTTTAAAACTGTCTGTAGGCGAGACCTAAAAAGGAAGAAGCAGAGGATATAGCACATTGTCGTTAGCGCACTGCTATAGCCCCATTTTCACCCTTGTGTAAATTCCATTTTAGGCACAAACATCAGTTCGCTTTTGATCTGTGCTGACATATTCTGCAGTCATTGCCACAACTCACAGTGTTAGTCAGAAAACAAACCTCATGAGGTAAAGTCTGTCAAAGTATGTGTGTGCAAACAGCGCAGTCTGAGTTTCTGCACCTGTGAATGAATACAAATAGCCATAACTAGTGCTGAAATCACAATAGTGCAACTATAAAGCATTGGCGAATCCCAGACCACGAGCAATTGCAAATTGCGGGCGTGCAATTGATGCAAGTGTTTTTGCCTAGGATTCATAATGAGGGCCATAGTCAAATCCTGTCCTGTTATGTTATGGTATTATAAGCTTATAGAGCGCTATATCACCCAGGGGTATCTACACAACATCAGTAGGTGCAGAAGCCAGATCACAGAGGTCCCCACGCCTCCGCAATCCTGCAACACTCAGGCTCTGTAGATGCTTTTGATGTTCAATCCTCTGAGACACAACTCTTTGGGGATATTCTGAAACATTGAGTGCAACACAATGCAGTGTTGGCGAACACTCAAGTAAGAGCTTCAAAAGGTGCTGCGTTCATTCTGAAAATGAGGGACTCTTGTAAAGTGAGGAAATAATGAGACTCCAAATCAGTTCAGGCACAAAGGGAAGACTATTCACACGCCAAGTACCCAAACTCCAGCTGTAACGAATGAACCAACCCATCACTCTAGAGCGTTATCCTGTCACGCGTTCTCTGCGCGAGGCAGGACGAACCATGAGAATAAGAACGGGGGATGAGGGATGGGGCAGGGGGGAATAACATGAAAATACATAAATTAAAAAGGCAAACAGGGAAATATAATGGCACAGAATGTAACGGGGACCTTTCCTTGTGTTCCATATTTTGATCTTAACATCTATTTAAGGCATCCTCTAAAGACAGGCTTTAAAAAAAATTCTGAAATAATTATTACGCTGGCCTTGAAAATTATTACATTAATATAGTAGCTGAGCGACTTCGGTTGCTGACGCCTAAGAAAAGAGCAATGCCTGCTGCGAAGATTGTAGTGCCCGCAGAGGACCGCTCAAGGCTCAGATGCGCCATCACTATGACAAGGCTGCTTTATGGCCAGGCAGGGGCCTTATATTAACTCCTGGCTCTGTGGGAGCCCGCGACATGAGGACGCGTTTGCGCGCCCCTTGGAGAGCTAATCTGTGCACAAGTCCACGCCACACGGCTGTACCTAAAAATAGAGGGTGCGGAGTACATCACTCCTTTAGCAAACTGCCTCCCTGACCTACATAAATGATTATCACATAACCAGGTGCCAGAAAAAGAAAACAATGTGTTAGTAGTCTTCAAATACTATGTAACCAGAATTCAACAACTATTTTAGGACCATGCATGCTTTTGCTTACCAGATGACTTTGGGTTGCTGGAACAGCATGTTTCCAGCCTTTGGCTTTCAAACAAGTGTATTCTGGGAATCGTAGTTTTGGTTCAATTGAACTAAGTGAGCGAACACAACTAAAAACAATATTTTAGTGGAAAAGTTGTGGTGTCGCAGAGACATGGAGTAATCTAAAACCCCCAAGAACCAGTGGTGGCTCCTCTGCTAAGGCGGAGGAGCGTCGCCCCACTACTCTGAAGCAGTAAAAGAAAGGAATAATTAAAATGAGAATAATGTAATATCATTATTAGGACTTCCTTCTGCGGCAGCTGTGCTTAAGGGGGCGGAGCAGGGCTGCAGAGCAGGCGAGGAATGGTAGAACCCTTATAAGTGCGCAATGGCTGTTTGTCCGGCACTCTCGGGCTGCCCCAAACAGGCATGCGCACTTTCCCTGTTCTCCATGCGAGCTGCATTACAGCCTGCATGGAGAACATGCCACCTCTCCAGCCCATGACTTAGTTCCGTGTCATGGCGCTCAGACCAATCACAACTCTGCATTGCAGCATTGTGATTGGTCAGGGGAGTCTGGATGTGCTTCCTGTGCATGGCGTCGGATGTAGGAGAGCAGAGACGCAGGGCTGGTAAATCCAAATGCTGCTGGTGGGCTTGCAGCACTGGTTGTGCCACCCACGGAAGCAGCCAGTAAAAGTGTGTCTAAGGCTTGCCATTGCAGAGCCTGTGTGCAGTCTAGTACTGCCATGCTGACTGGGCAAGTGCACCCACTTGCCAGTCCATAAACCTTCCCTTTTCTTCATATCAGACACCCCTATGTAGGCCCAAGGGCAGGGAGCATTGTAGGTAAAAGGTAGGGCAAGCCCTGATGTGTGTGGCATGTCCTAATAATGAATTACAGACATTTTTGGTTTTCACTATTGCAAGGCTACCTGTTCCCATAGGCCAGAATAGGCAGTTTGATTATTACATCTTTTAATCCTAACTGACTCAGGGAACCAGGTAGAACTTCGAGTTTAGTATGCCTGAACTCAGAATTATAAAATACACCTTTTAGTGAAGTTGGTTTTAACATTCTGTGTTTGAAAATACAACTTTTAAAAAGTAGGTATTTTCTTGTCTAACCATCCAAGCCTGCCTCTGCTAGGTTGTGTATTCCTTGCCTGGAGTTTGAGTGACAGGGGCTGGGGGATTCCAGGAGGCAGGTGAGTCAGCACAGGGCTGAATAGAGAGATCTGCATGTAGATGGGTGGGAGGAGTTGCACCTGGGACCTGAATAGGGCTGTGTATTCCCTCCACAATGCTGGATCCACCTCTTGTGGTGCGTCTGATGTCCCTGCCCTGCACTGTGAAAGGAAAGAAGGAGTCATGTAAACAGTGTGCTCCCGACTGGCCCGAACTGGTTTGGACTAGGCAAAGGCCTCTCTGCCTTCAGAGAACAAAGAGAAACTGTGCATAAATAGGGGGACCCAGACCCCAGAATTTTAGATCACTTTTAGGAAACAAGAAGAAACCTTTGCATCGCCGGAGAAGGGGATCGACGTCGCACCAGATGCTGCATCATCATCGGAGAAGCGTGTCGCTGCCATCACATCGCTGGGAAAGTGTGTCGCTGCTGCAAGCTGTCACATCGTTACCAAAGCGACTCGTATCGCCGGAGAAGAGAATCAACGTCGCATCAGACGCTGCCGCATCACCCGGAAGCATGTCACAGGGCTTGTAGCGGCTCAGAAGAATCGTTGAGTTGCCGCACGGCCGTTGGGCGTGCAAGCATCGCGTCGCATCCAAGAGAAGAAGCCATCTTTGTTTCATTGCACCGGATCTTCATGGCATCATGGCGTTGCGGGCCGCATTGCCACGGAAGCGCAGTAAAAAAAACACGAATCACCTCCCCTCGCAGAGAAGAACCGGCGCATCCCTTATGCATTAGTATGGACCCGACGCATCACCGTTCTTGCGTGTAAGGAAACAACGCATCACCTTCCCTGCAACACTTTTGTTGTATAGCGTTACGCATCCTAAGGTACATTGACTCAGTGTCACATTTTAACATCCTAAGAGAACTAAGCTAATTCTACCATTTTTAAAGTACAGTATTGTGGATTTTTGTCGTTTGTGGTCTTGTGTTAAGTCTGTGTAAAAATACTTTCTTTTTATACTACAACTTGTGTGGTGTCCATCTGTAGTGTTGTCACTGGGTTACTGTATGTGTTCACAAATGCTTTACACACTGCTTCTGAGATAAGCCTGTCTGCTCGTGCCAAGATACCAAGGGGGTGAGCAGGGGTTATTTTAGTAGTATACCCCCTTATCCTGAATAGAAGCAAGGGTCCCTATTTGGACAAAGGTACCTACCTCTGCCAACTAGAGACCCCCAAATCTAACACCAACCAAATATCACAAAATTGACTGGCTCCTATTTTAGTAAACATGGGGAAAGAAAATGAATACAGTCATGCTGTAGTTTACTAAACGGTATAAGCAATACTCAGCAAGTTCCTGTTGTCTACCTAAAGAGAAGGGGTGAGCGCTGGTATCTGGTTACCCTCTCGAAGTATTTATTTGCTCTTACCAGGTGGGATGTATCATGAAAACCGTCCAGCCACAAGCCAAAAAGAAAGAACATGAAGCAGGATAGAGGAAAAGTTGCAAATGGGAACGCTTTTGTAAGGTGCCTGTGGACTAGGACCCTTCCTGACCTAGTACTTGCAACTTCTATATGCATTTGTAATTCCGAATTCAATGTATGACTTTAGAAGCATGGCATAGGGGAGTAGTGCCCAAACTAAGCCCTTAAGGGACATCCATGCCAAATCTACTGGATATCCACAAAAGACACATTTACATCAAATTATTGTAACTACAACTCAAATTCGAAGTCTGAGATGGTCCGGAAATCAGGCTTTGATATTGTCCATACCACACCTATGTTGGACAATCGCCGGGATAGGGTTTACAAACGTGTAAATGATTCACAAGGACTGTGTGAATGATGAAATTGGGTGTCAAACACGAATACATCTGCCTTGATAATTTTTTGGTCACCATGCCATGGAACACAACTAGAGATTCTACCAGGCGCAGCCGGCACAAGTAAGAGTGGTGGGGCAGTGGCACGGGACGGGGGAGTTGACATACAACGGGATAGGGAAAATGAATAAATAAATAAAAAACACTTACCTTGCACTCGGTGCATTACCGACTCAGCGAGTGCAAGAAAAGTGGTTTTATTTATTTATTTATTTTTCCTATCCTGGCATATGTCAACACCCCCCCCCCCCCCCCCCCCCCGCCACACCAGCACCAGCCGCGCGCGGAGTCTACCACAATCTGGCATTGTTCAAGTATCTTCTTTCAACTACACTCCTTAAGCTGATGATGACACTGGTAGAATCCAACACTAGAGACACCGGAAGAAACGAATCAGCAGGGCGCTCGCAGCACGCATACCTTGAGGCACAGAGTTTTCATTCCCCACAAGTGGCCACCAGAAGACCACCAGAACCCAGAAGATATCCGCATCTGTGGGAGAACTGCCTCTTACAGGAATAAAAGGCTGCTGTAAATCAGAAACTCTTGCACTGCACGTGGTTCACACTAATTTTACAAAGTATGTCAAACGCCCGGCGCTAAAAATCAGAGTGACTTACCTCACTCAACCGCTTGTGGTACTCTGCTGAGTTCCGCATGGTGGAACTCCGCCCAGGCCTAGTACAAACTCATTCTGTTTACATCCCTAGCCCATGGGGGGCAGTGCCATCAGATGTCCCTGTATGATTTATAGATTACATTAGAAAATCTAATCTGAATATTCCCTTAATTATAAGAGCTCTATAATATTCCCATTAATTATTAGAGCTTATATTAATTCAGCGTTGAGTGAGTTCTCCGCTATAAATTAAAACTTCTAATGCTCCTCTTGGGATTTAGGCCACTTTGTATCAGCTCATATTTATAAATCCACTCACCGCAGCACAAAATATCAACGCCTGCGTTATCCACACCCAGGAACACATTAACAAATACGCACCCAACCGAAGGCAATATGTAATTGCATAGCAATTAAGCGAACTTATGATGCCGTGAGAGCCATTAGCACAAAATCCTTATAAAGTGTTTTACCTTTTTGGTTTATGGGACAATGGAAATTAATGACAATTAATGATTGTGAACTAGGGGTGTCCAAAGTAGGTCCTTTGGGCCTGAACTGTGCCTCAGTTTTCAGGATAACCATTGGCAACGCAAATTAGTTCCCGTTAGACTGAGTACGTGAAATTGTATATCCAGAAATCAAGACAATTTGGCATAGATCAGGCCCTCCTTACCCTATGCAGGTCTTCCTGGCTGTTGACCTTTTAAGATTTTCGAACTGAGTGAACATTCATTTCGAAATCGTAATGCCATGCCCCACTGTTGACAACAAGAGTAGTGCTCTATCAAAGGGCGGCCAGTTAATCGTGTGCCACATTGCTGCCAAGTTCTTAAAAGAGACACAATGTTAATATGTAGCATCTCCTAAAAGTTGACATTAATGGTATTTTTTGTGCTGCTGGTAGGGCTCTCACTCCACTTTTTACTGTCACATAGAAGCAAACATGCAATGAATGAAAATTCCACTGAGAGTCCTTTGAATAAATTGAATTTTCTTTATTTCCCATGTGAATTGCCTACAGTTTTTAATGTGCCAGCATCGATGCACTGAGTGTATTGACTTACGTGTTATTCCTACGTCTGGTGGAGCAGAGACCAACCTCTAGTCTTTCCCATCCACAGCACCCAGATAACGCGTCAGGGTGATTATTCCTGCTATACAAATACTACCTGATTGATTTATATACAGCCCCACCCAGAGGTTCTCGCCCAATATTTAAAAGGGTTTTTTAAGAACCCTCAGAGATAGGGGAGGTCACAGGGCATTCAGAGGTCACTGGGCCACAATTGTGGCAATTAATGCTTTTTACTACTGCGGTCTGATGGGGGAGGGGCTCCAGCTATGGCGCTGCTAGCCAGGCCAAGCGCACTGCTAGCTCACGTATCTCTTAGGGTAGTGAGCGAGAGCGGTTCAAGGTGTCTCAGGGAGGTAGAGTGCGAGAGAGACTCAAAACTCAAGCAGTTAATCAATAGATTGATAAATCAATGCTCAACCCAGTGATCTCTTTAAAAAAAAACATAAGTACTTTAATCAAACTAAAACATAATATGGTAAATGGAGAATAGGAGGCGCTGCTGGGATGCAGATCGCACGGTCTACTGGGTTCTCCACACAGAGGAACAGAAGGTCTTAGAACCAGGTACAGACACACTATGATGAAATGGAGCAGCTTTCCTGTATTCTCAGGACCATAGCTTGCTCCCTAATCTTCGAGTATGCAGGTCTGGTACGCGGGTGCCATTATCAGTAAAAGTCCCACCACACTCTATTTAGCCAACCTAAAAGTCAATGTCTCTCAGACACTGACGTTTACCCGATGTGGCACGCACTTTGTATGTCAAGTACATGTGCAACTGGGCAAAGAGTCACCGAACCTTGTGCCGCAGCTCCACCTTCTCTCTGCATCATATCAGTGAACACTGCTGCAACTCACAAAGGCATTCTGGGCGGGCCGTTGCAGCACTCACAGTAGAGGAATCCTTTCATCCAGCAATTTTGGAGCAAAGTCCTTGGGATGAGGTAAAGGCAAAGTTATCCCAGGTCCTCTGTCTTTCTATGTGGCAGTCTGTGAAGTAGGCACTTTTGTGGATCATTGGGCAGATGAACTTTGTTTTACTCAGTAGCAAGTCATGGAAACCCTCAGGTTTACAATGGTAGACTCCAGACACACTCGCTTGACGATCTGCTTCAGACCCACAGCTTCTCCAGGAAGATACACGGATTTCATGAGACGCACCTTGCATCTGGAAATATGGCTATCTGCGACACCAGCCCTGGCTCACAGAGGTGCTCCAAGTACTTAGCAGACTCCCGCCATCCTTGGTCAGTGGAGTAGCCTTAAAATGAACAAAGTGGGAAACTCTAGGTCACACTTTTATAAATGATGACCAGACATGGGGTGTGGATCCACATTCTACATTTCAGGAACAGGTTTGGACTGGTTGCTTTTCTAACAGCATCTCCTTTCTGCAATGCAGACAATTTCTTTGTGTAAGCTGATGGCTGTCACAGCCAGTAGTGATGCTGCTGGCTCCAAGAATTAGTAGCTATAATATGAGCACAATTAGGTTGAAGCTCTGCAACTGGCTGTCATAAGCACTTCCTGGATGGGCTTCTCAAGGGAAATCAAAAGACCCAGGCTCTTGTTAGAAACCTCCCTCCCTCTCACAACTCAATCTGTGGATTCACCCACATTTCTCAACCATTAACCAGATGTCAGTCCACAGGAAGGCTGACATTGAACTTCCAAAGGCAGCCCTGTCTTCACCCCTCGGCATGCCAATGTCTAGGGCTACACCCTCCAGGCCAAGAATGCAAGAGTACACTCCCACTGTTTGAGGAGGATGCATCACAACCTGCATCTTGTGCTGTGCTAATCCAGGGTTAATGCGAAATGGATCCCACGTGCTACACCATAAACACACACTCACAAATAATATGAAGTTCTGTCACCACAACTCGTGCATTCAACACACACTTTACATACATGCTGGGGTTGTCAGAATAGTGTTAGGACATGACACTGAGGTGGCACTTTATAAGAGGTGACCTGTAGGCATCACACTGATTTGGAACAGGCAAAAAGGCCTGTCCAAGCAAAATGTACTCAAAAACACTATATGCTGTCACCACCTCTCAATGTGCATGTCCCAAAGATGTAGACACTAGTCTCAGGTCAACCAGGGGCGGCTCCTCCGGCAAGGAGGAGGAGCATCGCTCACTGCTCTCTGAGCAGGTCAAAAAGGAAAAAATAAAATGATAATATCACATGGTTATCATGGTTTTATTTTTCAGACGTTGCTTAGCTGGTGTTGGGCAGGAGGGCTTGGCCATAGGAGCATGGGGAAGAGTGGTGAGCTCTCCCTTAAGTGCGCATGACGGGTTGGCTCACTGTCTTGGGCCGGCTAAACAATCATGCACACTTTGCGTGTTCTCCAGTCGGGCTATACAATACAGCCTGGTGGAGCACATGCAAAGTGCACATAAACCCATGAGAAAGATCAGTATGACTGATGTTCAGTGCCAGATATAGAACCATAGGCCTGGCTCAGGCGTTTGTTCTAATGGGGAGGCCATCTTGGATGTGTCATCTTTTATAGCCAGCATATTCACAAGAGAAATCTCAATTGGTACTCCCCACCTGTGTGGCAACATTTCTCGATTACTTGGTGACTACATAGACTATTGCTCTAAAAACCTACTTTTTAGTGACAATTTGGTGCCACAAAATTCCTTTTCATTACCTACATGGCTCTTACTCACAGGTCTCTTAAGAATGTCCCATGGTTTTGTGACCTCTTGCCACTGCTAAAGTATGAGTCACAATTACTCAGCTCCATGATCCGTCTATGTTGGTTGGCTATAACACATTTTGGGAGCATTAATGATCTCATAAAGAACTTGCTGGTGAAGCAGAGTTTATGTTGTTTTGCTACCTTGGTGGTGATGTTCCCTAGTTTCCAGATTTTCTATTCACAACATATCTTATTTTCATGGTATCTAAACCTATTCATAACTGTTGAACCAAGCTTGCCATGGGCAAACAGGCCAGACAGAATAGATCTTGTGTGAAATCTCATAATGTTTTATCATTTTGTATCCATTTCAGGACAACTCAAAGCCTTAATCTGAATTACAACTGGCTATGTAACATTATTAAAGTACAAGGTAATAGAGTAAGTCCAGTTTTATGTACAGTGGTGGATTACTGGCAACTTCTATATGATGTGTATACTTGCACAAGGACATTGATGGGACTAGTGGAACGCGGTGGTAATCTGTGACTAAACTGAGTGAATACACTTCTTTGGAAGTACATTAGCCAGGGAAAAGAATAAACACTTGGAAACAAAACAATGAAAAAAAGAAGTATATTTAAATCTAGACTGCAACATAAAATAGTGGGTGTGGAACTGGGGGGAAAAAACGTTCACCAGAATTATTAACAAAATGTCCATAAAAACAATTTGGATAACATAAAAACAATCAGCCACATGACTTAGCAAAAGTGTTTCACCTAATGCCCCGGTTACATCATCTGGCACTTTCCCTATATTTAAATTTAGTTAGCAGGAGTGGTGCTAATTAAAAAAAAACTATCCTTGTACTGAGCTGTCTTCAGTCAGTACTGCAAAATGTGATAGGTGAATACGGTTGTAACATTCTCTTCTGGGCAGGGAGAGTAGGGCCATGAGCTGGGGGCAGGAGGGGGGAGTGGAATGTGAGTAGATCTGTGTACCATTCTCACACCAATAAACCAGACATCATCACCACTGCAGCTGACAGCTACCACCTGCTGTGGGGAGAAGCAAGTTCTTCGAAGGAACTGAACAGAAGGTTTTACTGTTCCCTTCAGTGGGAAGTGTTCCCATTAACGCCCCATACATTATCAAACAGCATAAAGAATGAAGATTGAGAAAAACTCAACCCAAAACTTTAGAGACCTCTAAATCAAAGAGATTTGTACCGGGTCGTAAATCAACTCCTTCCGACAGGTCACTACAAAAAAACACAAACACATTGATTTAGCACACTGGAAATTGGATTTGTCACAGATAAAATGAGTGACTGCACTAAATGCGAAGCCAACAAAGAATTTCGGAATTACAAAGAAAATCTTGAGGCGCACTGCATTTTTAACTGGTTTTAGAAGTTATATTTCACTGTGTCGGAGTAGAAGTATAGCCTTAAAGGCAACCAATGTATGGGACATCGTAGAATCAAAACAAGATCTCCCTAAAAATCACATTTCCAGCACGTTAGGAAATGTTAGTCACAACATTGGCTCCTTAACCTCAGTTCTTCTCCCCTAAGCTTCTAACATCGCTCATCTGCATCGTTAACCAGCATTAGGGGGTGAAGTTTTTATTACACAAGCAAAATCCTGCGTAGTGCCCAACTATTGGGCTTCATGTTGTTTGAGAATTTCCCCTATTTCCGATCACAAAGGACAAAGCATAGCTTTGATCTTGCCTGGGATAGTTGACACTATAAACGGATAAGCTTCTTCTTGCAAGGACTGTGACCAGTAACTTGTAGGCATTTTGTCCGCAGATGGACACCGTGCATTGCTTTTCCTCACGAACAACTCAACACTTGCGAGGGAAAGCGTTGTCAAATTACGCTCATGTAAGTTATATGATCAAAACCCCACTGTTCATTTTTGCAATTCTGAAGGAAGTTTAATAGTATGATTTTTTTTTCATGTCACTCAATTCATCTAAGAACTGGAATTAAGAATCAAATTAATGCCTCCCGTTAGATCGGAATATTTTACTTTCAACCCAGGACATTTCATATTTTTCTTGGCACACATCAGGTAACCATAGTAATTAATGCATACAACACTCACGGATTACTCCAAAGTGTCTTATCTATGCCCTGCAGAAGGCCAGCAACTCAAGAAAATTGAAATTGCTGTTGGTTGTGATGGAAATGAAAAGCATTACTTTGGGAATGTGCTTGGCCGGGTCACCAATGATCAGGGCAGGAACAGATTCCAGCTTTTATGAAATAGATCCCCCTATGAATGACTGACTACAGCGGACCCTGTCATGTGGGCATAAGCTCAAAAATGACAACTTGTTTTACAGTTGTGTTTGTGTGGCGTGCCAAATTCATGTTTCACAGCACACTTGTGGTTTCGCTGAGCATTCACAGGAATCGAAAATGGCACCCTACCAATGGGAATCAAAAGAAGTTGCTGTGCTTGATTTATTTTTTTTTAGCAGAAAAAAAGCCCTCTAGAACCTCTGGATGTTGAACTCAATCATCTATTTAAATGGGGTAAATAGTGCTTGTATGCCAGCTCTCACAAGTACGTGTGATGGAGCAAGGATTCGCACGTAAAGCGACTTGCTCACACTCATGAACCTCGCCTAACGTATAATCATATTAATCCAACTGTCCGTCTTATATTTAGCATTTTCCCCAACACTCGGGCGTTCCCGAGAGGCTTGCCTGTGTGTCTTTTCATCCTCACAATGCTTGCACTAAGGAAATGGCTGCTTTGCAGAAATCCAGTCTGCGCATGCGTCGGTCATACCCATGTGATGTGACGCACTCGCATTTTGGAGGGATTGTATTGCTCATGCGCATTGATGCTAAAATGGCCGCTTGTGCCTCACCATGCTCTCTGCTTGCTACTGCTGCTTTAGCCTATCTGTCTTTTCGCACTAAACTTTAATGCTATAGATGTTATAAAGTAAGGGGTGTGTAAAATGTTATCACGGTATACAGTGTGATCATTTTTATGTGTGATTCTAATTTGTTCTGGCTTACTTTTCATGTATCGCGTCTCTGGGGGCTGGGACATACATGAGCATCCGCGTACGTTTCAGCGAACATAAGTCCGCTATTAGGACTAAAAAACTTTCAGCTCCACTGGTAGCACATTGTATTGAGAGGCAACACAAAGAGGATGAGATAAAATGGTCCATCCTGGAAAAAGTAGCTTCGAAAATGGGTGAGCCCATTGAAGTTACACGCAAAAAACGTGAAACATTCTGGATTTTCTTATTGGACAGTGTCAAGCGAGGCCTTAATGAAGAGATATCTTGGTTTGTCACCAAGTAAAGAACTCTGATCTCCTGATCATGCTTATCTGTCGCTATTTCGGCACTGTTTAGGATTCATTCTGGATAGAGTTGTGTTTTTTTATTTTATTTTTAGTAGTCCTTTTTCACTCTTGATAAGTATCCTGAATATCATTGACAAGTTGGTACGTTTCAACCTACATCATCTGAACCATTGTCTGCCTTTTTCAGACATTCTCAATTCAGGGCTTGTTTTGATTCATTACACAATTTTTCTTTTGCATTAGAATTAAGGAGAGCAGATCCTCCAAGAAAGAGTCGCTTTTCTTTATTAAATCGTATACTTGGCAATCTGACTGACTGTGTACACACACTATGGCCGCCTGGTTGCAGTCGCTTGGTTGTAGTCCCTTGCCCATTTCCACACTACGACAATCTCGCGGCTTTTCTATATGTCCGCGATACATCATCGGATTAATTGTCTGCCTTTTTTTAGACATTCTTAACTCAGGGCTTGTCTTGATCCATTATACAATCTCTCTTTTGCTTTAATATCAAGGAGAGTAGATCCTCCGAGAAAGAGTCGCCTCTATTAGAGTGTATACTCGTCAATCTGACTGACTTTGTACACACAATATGGCCGCCTGTTTGCAGTCGCCTGGTTGTAGTCCTTTGTCTATTTTCACACTACGACATTCTCGCGGCGTTTCATCATGACTGCGATACTTCATACTGCACACCAATGTATAAATCGGGGCACATAGTAGCAATGTCCTACGGAGGGTCCCGGGGACGCATAGATGCCTGGACGTTATTCGCCGAATTAAAAGGTAAGCGCTATACGTACGTAGGGCACCCTTTTGGCCATACTCAGAGACGCTGTTCTTTGTGACAGGGCCGGACATAGAGTGTAGAACTTTTGAACCTTAGTCTCGGTACTTCTATGTAATTGCCCACATATTTGGAGGGCTCGTCTCCAAATATCACCCGCATTTGATCCTTCGAGAATTCTAGCCCCCCGCTTAAACCTCCAGCCACAGGACTTAGTTTGTGTATGTTACCTTACGCGCTTATATGATCTGGATATTGGCTCTGAATAGTTTATCTTTACTTTACAGGGTCGCGGTGACAGCACGGAATTTAATCAACCTGGAGAATGCCTTACTTTTATGAAATCCGGCCATAACTAAACATTGTAAGTTCCCAACATAACCTTTTCAACCTTGCAGGTGTAGAACAATTTAACAACATGTATGTTGTGCCTTACACATATGTGTTGGTATCTTTTTATACCCTATTAGAGACTCTATTCACATAAGAGTGAACGCCCTTCGTGGACTACAGTATCCTTGGGACCCTCTAAATATTAGGAGTATCTCTTCAGAACCCAAATATCAAGAAAACTACTGGCGCCATTTTGGTATGACTTCTCCATAGAGTGTTATTATAAAGCAGTTCAGTTAACTCAGAGGATTAGTGTCCTCTAGTAATAATTTTTGACTAGTGGTTTCATTATTTCCTTTTTCTAGCTTACCACACTGAATTTGATCTCGCTTACATTATTATGAAAATTTGAGGACCACTAGATGCATCCGACTTGTTATTTCGGGTAAGCATCATTAATGGGGACCTTACACTTAGATCGTGGAATTCCTTTTCCCCTTCGCAGAAACCGACTGTAACAGTTTCCCTTGACCACCTTATAGATGCAGCGATTTTCCTGTGACCCGTCCCATGTATTCCCGTAGAGACTAACTTGGAGTGATAGCTTTCTTATTATCTTGTAAGTACAACTCACTGCCTACATCTCTCTGTATATCCAGTACCCACGGTCCTTTGTTCTGGTGTGTGCAGAATAAATCAACTCTACTGCACATGCATTAAATGATAGGGGGACTCCTCACTTTGTATCCACTATATTATTCTTCCACGATTAGATTTCTGTATTCTCACAACTAAGGAACAATATCTCTCTCTTATGTAGAGTAATGAGCTATGGGGTTGACTCAACAGTGGATGTACTAACGCTGACTTGTTCACAAGTGTTTTGTGTATGTGATAGTGACAGATTTGTCTTCTTTTTTCAGGCCAATTTCTTTCTTGCCTGATCCCCTGTTACCTGCACTATCTGATGTTCAAGGTCCTGATGAAGGTGGCTTGCCCACCGAAACGCGCGTAGACCCGCCATAAGAGCCAACAACTACATCTTGTTGACCTTTTACCACATTAGCGTTACCATCTCGCTAATAGGGATCCAGTTCCTTTTTCATCTCTGTATGTAGTATGAATGTGGAATGTCTGTTAGCACGTGAGTGAGTTGTTGTATATGGTTGTTGTTCAGGGGTAACTTCTGGTTATTTGTTATGGATTTTAGATTTGTCCTTATGTCTTTTTTGAATCTTTTGAATTTTTTCTTACATTTCATGTATTGTCTATGAATTTGATAAAAGACGATTCGCTGATTAAGAATTTAACTTATATGTATTTATATTCGTACCTAAACAAAATATAAGAAACAAATAAAAAAATATATATATTTTTTTGAATGAACTTCATTTGTACTTTCTCTGTCACTTGTTGTGTTGACTAAATTTGAGATGTACACACAATATTGAATGATCGGCCACTGCAGGAACATCTTTCTAGTCTTACATACATGAGCAACGCCATGTTGAGGCTCTTCTGAGTATTGCCATGTGACCTGGGAGAAACTCTACTGCGCAGAAGCTGAAACAAGCCAGCTGGCTCCTGAAGCCCGATGCGCCTGAGAACCCAGCACAAGACGATGAAATTCCACCTTGAACCTCAGAGACATTGTTGCTATACCCTGTACACTCGTATTTTCTACTGTATTCCTATGGATGGGAACGTGAACCCAAGGGGCGGATAAGCAAAATTTCAATATTTATGATGGGAACGTTGAATTCTAGGAGGTGACAATGACCGAATCACCTCTCCTGACCAATCATAATGTAGGAAACTGTCACTGGCAACATTAGTGGGTGGTCTAAGGGTCCCAAAATCGTATAACTGTCCTAGTGTAGCTTAGGAAAATTGTCCGACTTGTCCGAGTAGCAGACCTGTCACTGACCCTACGAATTCTATAGGTGCTCAATCTAGAGTGCTGCGGAGCACTCTGTCCATACTTTCCACAAACTCCTAGGGGTGGAAATAGTCTTAAGTGCTGGCGAAGCACTTTGCTGGGAAATTCGAAAACCCAATCGGGGTTACTGGCGGATTACTTGCAGAGAGGGGTAACGCAGGCATTGCATCCGAAGCTGTGGGTGTTGGTCGTACCTTGGTGAGCCCAGTCCTGACCCAAACCTGAGGGGTATCCTGTCCTGACTGCCCGTGAGCTGTACCTGCTCGCATTCTGGCATTCCTTTTCTGAGGGTCCTTGTCCCCGTCCTTCCAAACTGACCCGTGGCCAGGGTTAGTCCTCATTCCTAATTAGGTAAATATTACTTTGTGGGTTTGCGTCTTTCTCTCACTTACTCTCCTTTTCCTTAATAAAGCACTCTTGCCTGTGATATTGCCCTATCACCTTGAAATGCAAATTATATGCAATTGTTTATTAGAATTGTTCCACTTCTCTCCCCACCTGTAGGAGATTTTCAAAACTGTCATATTTTATTAGTGTGTTCCCGTTTTTTCCCCTTTCCCTTAGCATGGTTGCAGTGAACTTAGTAAGAATAGCATGAGTAGCTTAGTCTAAATATACATTCTAGGTCCCTCGCTTTAGTTTAAACTTGCGTTGAATAGCGTGTTCCCTAAATGCTCATATCCTATAGTGTTCCCAAATATTCTACTGGTACTTGCCCTAATCTATAGCTATATTGTGGCTTTGGTTTTACTGATAGATGTGTTACTGTGCATTTGGCTTGTTATTTTTACATATCCATTCTAAAATCTTTTTATAAAGCCTTGAAAACTCATCAGGTGTCTGTGGTCATTTTACAGTACATAAAGTGGATAAATGTATTTTGGTTTATGAAGTATATTCTTTCCTAGGAAACCTGTCACCTGTCCACTGCTAGCTCCTGATCCGTCGGGAGTAATGTGCCTGTGGTAAGTCAGGTACATGAATAGTAAGTGGTGTAAGAGTCACCCCCCGAATTACTCATAGTGGCGTGCAAGAAATCACCCGGTTCACGCAAAACTCAGTCTTGGTCTCTCGCGTCAGGGCCCAGTGCGCGGGGAAAATTGGTAAACTTGTGACCCGGGTGACCTGCGCGCTCTATCAGTAATTTTCTGGTAGCAGAGGTAATGGTTAGGACTAGTTAAGATAGGTAGACAGGATAGTTGATAAACAAACCGTAAAAATAAAATGTGCTGCTGATTTTCTACTGTATTGGTTCAAATATTTTGCAATGTTTTAAGGATTTATAGGTAAATGTATATGATTTTTGCATTGCTGCTATAAGTGTTACATGTCATATTAACAAAGAACTGTTTGTAAGCGTTCAGTGTAGTCCGAATCCCCGGGGAAGTATATAGCTAACGGTGAGTAGAATCCGGTTAGCTGGAAAAGTCACTTGTTTAGAGTCATTAGTGTAGGGTTAAGAATACCTGGAAGCACTAATTAGGATCTTTTTGCAACTGTATAACTGATAGCCACGAGTCCTTTGTATAAAACTTTCCTTGTGATATCACCTAGAAAGGGTTACATGTGGGAGGAGTAATAGGGTCTCCGAGGCTTGACTGGTAAGTAAAATAGTCCGCTGGTGAAATCCTGGCTCAGTACATATCCCAGACTGAAGTGGATGAGTCAGAAGAATAACGGGTTCTATATTACTAGTGTGAGAGGTTAGGCAAAGAAGTCTATCCAGAGTGAATGAAAAGTAGACAGAAGTGGTTTACTTGTAGTGAGAGGAAATTTTTCTACCTATTTAGAACACTCAGACATAGTGGCAGACGTTGTGTGTTAGTAACTAAGTTTTGCACTCGCACTTTAGGAAAAGTTAAAAGTTTCCGTTACCTTGTGAAGGAGGGAGTCGGGCGGAAAGCTGCTCTGACGTCACTCCGTGCCACGCTGGTATTGGTCAGAACAGCGGGTGTGTAGTGAAGCCGAATTTGTAAGGGAGGGGTGAGTGCCGGAGCGTGAGACTTGGTCTCGCGAAAGGCCGCGCACCCATTGGATAAGGATTTCTGTATTCACAGTGTTGATTGGTTCCTACAAAATAAGAGTCGCGCTAGCATTGGAAGTACAAAGGTAAGCAAAATTAATCAGGCCGAGTTAGAAGCGAGCCTGGAAAGGCATATGTGGTATCCTGAGTTCTTACCTAATCCACAGAACTCAGGCTTCTATAAGGAACAGATTATACGAGGTAGACCGCACATGATGTATGGAATAAAGAGAAAAATGTCATTTGCCGACAAGGTAAAGAATTTCTTCAAAATAGATAAGCCCATTAGAACGAGGGAGGGTGTGATCATTCCTCCACCGAATGCTCCTGCTTCCTTCATGATGTTTGAAAAGGGGTATCATACCTGTGTATGGCTAGAGAATTGGGCAAAGTATACTGCAGATGACGGAGTCCTAGCATTTCCTATTGATGGTACCTTTAATGGTAGGATCCTGTTTAACTTAAGGACCCGCATGAATGAATTGCATCCCAGACCCAGATTAACCCAGTACGAAGCCTTAGAAGAGTGGGAAATTGAGGCTTTGGAGAGAGATAGACCCCGGATGGACAAGGGAGTGAGCAAATGGTATCCGAGGGTCCATAGAGAAACCAATGAGCAGAAAATGAAACATTGGAGACAAAGCATGATGGTGGAAGGGTTGTTTCCAATGATGGGGGTATTAGAACAAGGGAAAGGAAAAAGTAAAGAAAAAACCCATCACTCAATGCCCGTAGGGGACTCAGAAGATGAGCACCTAGAAGATTTATTGATGAAAAACCCCCCTCCCTATGTAGCCGAGTCAGAGCCTTTGAGTTCACCAAACCCGTTTGCCAAATATCCCAGATGTCGGAGGGATAGCGAGACAGATGGAACAGGTACAGACAGTAAAACCAGTGAAGGGGATGGGTTTTGCAGACCTAAATCCACGGTCCCGAATTATCAGCCGTTTGGAGAAGGCCCACCTCGATTGGTTACTCCAACTGCCCCAAGTATTTACCCTCCCTTGGTACCCCAAGTATTGCATGACAATTCCGCAGGAAAGGTTTTACGAGAACAAGAAAAGGAAGCCCTGGCTAGGCAGCGAGATGATTTAGTCCGGACCATAGCCCAGATACATCCCCATCCAGATTCCCTGACTATCCCAGTAACCATTGGACCCGCTATTCCTCTTTATAGGGATAACCTGGCTAGTCCTCGTCCTCCTGTTATCTCCCCAATAATGCCTACTCCTAGCATCCCACCCCCGAGAAAGGAAGTATTCATAGATGACGATCAAGAGAGTGAATGTGAATCAGTGGTTCTGATGGATTTGCCCATTAGAGAACCTAGGACTAGCATGTCGGGGGCAAGAAGTCAGAGTAGGCCAAAAGAGGTTTTGATTGAAGGTACATCTGGGGTTAGGAGTGCCACAGTAGTATCCCCAGAAGAATTAGACAGATGGACCAAAGAGTTGGAGAAAGAGACCACTTCCCAATCCAGACCGTTAGAGATCTATAAACTAAGGATAGAAATAGAAGAAATGATGGCTGGAAATGTAGGATTAGACCGCTTAAACTCCTACAGTGAAGAAGAGTTACTGTTTATCAGTAAAAATCTTACCCGAAATGCTAGATTGCTCCATGAAAGATTAATGGACACAGCCACAGAAATGGGAATCGATGTCAGTCGCTCCAAAATCCTTCAGAAACCCTACAGAGTAGATTTTTCGGACAAAGACTTAGAGAGCTTGAATGTGGTAGGAAAACAGATCCAGATAAAGGAATTATTGAAACTCTTGCAGAAATGGGGAGATGTAGGGAAATGGAGAACTCGGTGGGCAAAGAAAAAGGAAGACAGCAGGGCTAAGTCTCAGGCTTCAGAATACGTGCTAAAAGAAGAAACCCCGACAGAAAAATTGTGTCCCATGAGAGAGGTCCCGGGAGGAAAATATGTCCATGTCCCTTGGTCCCGACAGGATATTGTGTCATTTACAAATGACTTCCCGAAATTACGGGAAAAACCAGTTGATTGGTACAGGCAGGTAGAACGTTTTATAAAAGTCCAGAAATGTCTACTGAAAGACCTGGATGGGTTTTTCGACATTGTGGTCCCTGTAGATTTGTGGACCGACTGCAAAATTGAGATTGATTGGCCTAGTGAGGAATATGCGAGAGACGAGAAAACAGGAGCTCCCGCACCGGAAGTAATGAGGAAGTATGAGCAAGTCATACAATACCTCAAGAAAAAGGTGCCCGCAAAAGAGACAGATTGGACCAGAATAGATAGAACCACCCAAGAACGCGATGAAACTGTCCATTCCTTTTATGAAAGGTTACTGCAAGTATTCAAGACTTACAGTGGTATCGATAATGTGGACATGAAAGACATGACCCATTTCAGTTACAGATTCGTGCTAGGATTAAGGCCTGAAACATCTCAATGGATTCGAGATAATAAAATAAGTTGGCAGGGAAAGCCCATAGATGATGTCCTGAAATACGCAAAATACTGCGAAGATGAAATCGAAAATAAAAAGAAAGCCCTCAAGGAGAAAGTGATGTGGGCACAGGTGAAATTGGCTGAACAGCAAGAAAAACAGTTAAGTAAATTGAATTCCAATAATAATGCTCAGAATGCCACTGCTGGGGGAGGAGGGAAGCCCCGGGCAAAATTGAGTCGGGAAGAGGCTATGAAGAAGTTCCCCTGCCACGGGTGCGGCCAGTTAGGGCATTGGAGAGACGAGTGTCCACACCTGCAGGCCGGTAATGCCCCTATAAATGGTTTAAATCCACAGGTGCAGAAAGAGGGGACAAGAAAGAACCAGCAACAGGTAAAGCTACCTCCAGTACCTCGCGCTCCTAGACAGAATTATAAGAACCAGGGCCAGCAGAATGAAAGGGCGGAAATATGGGAGGGAGAGAATGGAAGCAATGCAGCAATTCCACAGTACCTGTTAAATGATTCTTTCCTCTGTGATGAACAAGATTGACGGGGCCTGAGAGGGGAGGACAAGGAGTGCGTACTTGGCGCCTCCTTACCGGTAGACCAGACTGGACCATACATTGAAGGAAAGGTTGAAGGAAAAAAGACGTCACCTTTCTGTTGGACACTGGTGCTACCCGGTCCACTGTGAGAACAGTGGATGTTCCTAACCTACCCCTCTTGGGAGAAGCTATCCAAGTAGTGGGTGTCTCCAATCAGATAATAAGTACTCCAGTAACTGAGCCTATGGAAATCTCCATAGGAAACTTTAAAGAAATGCACAGATTTGTGGTCTGTGATTCCAGTCCTGTGAACTTGTTAGGACGCGATTTGTTGTGCAAAATGAACTGCACCATCTTTTGCTCACCAAAAGGCGTCGAAATTCAGACCCCCGATGAAGATGGTTTGTACAAACTGATGTTAGTAAGACCTGACGCTGACATTAAAACCTTGACGATTGAAGACTTGCCTGAAGAGCTTCAGTTAAGAGTGGTACCAGAGTGTGGGATTTCACAGGAAAAGATGTAGGCTTAATGGCAAACGTGGACCCAGTTAAAATAGCAATAAAAACAAATGCAGTATATCCCAAAACAAGACAGTACAAAATGAGTGCAGAAGTAAAGGCAGGAGTCGCAACTGAAATTACCCGATTGCTCGAAGCAGAAATCATAGAAGTAATGAGCAGTCCCTGCAATTCGCCTATCATTGGGATTAAAAAGCCTAGTGGGAAATACCGAGTAGTGCAGGACCTGCGCAAGGTAAACCAAATTGTTGTACCTTGCTGTCCCATCGTGCCCAACCCTGCAGTAATCTTGTATCAAATTCCTTGGAATGCGGAATGGTTCACTGTCATTGACCTGTGCCATGCATTCTTTTCCATCCCATTGCATCCAGAAAGCAAGTTCCTTTTTAGTTTTGAATTTGACAGCCATATCTATGTCTGGAATCGTGTCCCTCAGGGGTACACTGAAAGTCCTTCGATTTTCAACCAGATCCTAAAGAAATGTCTTGAGACCCTGATACTGCCCGGAGAGTCCGTTTTGGTACAGTACATAGATGACCTTTTAGTGGCATCTAAAACTCAAAATGACTGTGTCACCAACACCATCGCCTTGCTGAATCACCTAGGAAAGGGAGGACATAAAGTATCCCCTGACAAATTGCAGTTCTGTAAAAACTCAGTAAAATATCTGGGGCACCAGATAGAGAAAGGGATCCGAAAGGTCACCACAGAAAGGATCAAGATAATTAAAGCAATGGACCTACCCCGAACTCAGAAAGAGGTGAGGATGTTTCTAGGAGTTGTGGGGTACTGCAGACAGTGGATTGTGGGATTCTCAAATCTAGCCAAACCTTTGATAAAAATGACCAAGAAAGGAGTGGAAGACCCAGTCAGTTGGGACAGTGAAAGCATGTCCGCATGGGTAACATTGCGAAATTGTCTATGTACCGCTCCTGCATTAGGTATGCCAGACTATTCCAAGCGTTTTGAATTATTCTGTGACACCAGAGAAAATTGTGCGCTCTCAGTCCTGACCCAGGAGCATGGGCTGGTCAGGCGTCCCGTAGCCTATTTCTCAGCCACTCTAGATCCGGTGGCTGCTGGATTGCCCGGATGCCTGAAAGCAGTAGCTGCTACTTGCGTCAGTCTGGAACAGAGTGAGAATATTGTCATGGGACATCCTGTCACCGTATATGTTCCACATTCTGTTGTAATTCTACTGACAAGAACCAAGACCCAGTATCTCACACCTAGTCGGCTGACTAAGTATGAGAGAATTTTGATTGGTGCTGAGAATGTAACAATTTCTCGGTGCAATGTCCTAAACCCTGCAACTCTGTTACCTGTTCCCCTGGATGTAGACGACGAGGGTGAAATGGAACATAACTGCATTGATCTAACAAAATTCAGCACTAAGCCCCGCCCTGACATCCGAGAAGTAGCATTACTTGATGGGGAAGTTACAATGTTCGTGGACGGCTCATGTTTAAGACATGAGAGTGGTGGTCTGTGTGCTGCCTATGCTGTAGTCACATTGACAAACACCATAGAAGCCTCTTACCTAAGTGAAGTGAAATCTGCACAGGTAGCAGAGCTCATAGCCATGACAAGAGCCTGTAGGAGGGGTAAAAACAAAAGAATAACTGTTTATACCGACAGTCAGTACTGTTACGGGGTTGTTCATGACTTCGGCCGACTATGGTTACAAAGAGAATTCATGACTTCCTCAGGTACCCCTATCAGAAACGGAAAGGTGGTACAAGAATTATTGGAAGCTATTCAATTGCCCAAAGAATTGGCTGTGGTCAAGTGTGCGGCTCACAGATTAGGAAATGATGATGTGACAGCCGGGAACAGATACGCTGACCAAATCGCACAATTTTGTGCCCGACACCAAATGTCCCTCCAAATTGGGTTGTGGGGTGGACACAGCTGCCAACTGATGTTGTTTGATAGTGTGTCAACGTGGGATGAATTAAAAGACTTACAACAGTCAACGGGCAGGGAAGAAAAAGGTAGATGGAGTGAGAATGAATGCAGAATGAGGAATGACGGTGTGGTGGTAGACAAAAATGGAGTGCCCGTGCTGCCAGACAGTCTGATAGATCCCATGGTCCGAATGATACATGAACCAACACACATGGGAAGGGATGCCATGTGTCGGGTGTTTGACAAGGTGTTCTACAATTCAAAATTCAGGAACCAAGCGGAAAGGTTTTGCCAGAGGTGCCTAGTGTGTCAGCAATTCAATGCAGGAAAGAAGACGGTAGTGGAGCAAAGCACCATCGGAAAGGCTGTAGGTCCCTTTGTTAGGATGCAGGCAGACTTTATAACAATGCCCAAGTGCAAGGGATATAGGTACGTCCTGGTTGTAGTGTGCCTGTTTTCCCGGTGGGTGGAGGCTTACCCAGCAAAGAAAAATGATGCCTTGACTGTAGCCAAATTATTGCTAAGGGAGTTGATACCTAGGTTCGGCATTCCTGAGACGATTGAAACAGACCAAGGTGGGCATTTTGCCAACGACGTCCTAGAAGAGCTCTGTAAGGCCTTTAAAATGAAGCAAAGACTGCACTGTGCCTACCATCCCAAGGCGTCTGGGGTGGTTGAACAGATAAATGGCACGATAAAGTCCAGGTTGGCGAAGATGTGTGATTCCACCAAAATGAAATGGACAGACGCTTTGCCCCTTGTGCTGATGAGTCTGAGAAGTATTCCAAATCGAAAAACAGGCCTGAGCCCCCATGAGGTACTAATGGGGAGAGTGATGCGACAAGCATGGGTACCTGGACACAAACTGCTAAGCATTACTGATGATTTGGTGCTAGAATACTGCAAGCAGCTGGGTGACCAAGTGCGTTCTATCTCCCACCAGATTGGAGAGACAGCTGACGAATGGCCCAAGACTCCAGCACATAAGCTACGACCAGGCGATTGGGTGGTGTTAAAGAAACACACCCGGAAGAGTTGCCTTGGACCAAAGTGGGGAAAGCCAAGACAAGTGATCCTTGTCACCACTACTGCTGTAAAGTGTGCTGGTGTGCCGAAGTGGATCCATGCCAGCCACACAAAGCGGGTAAACGGAGAAAACGCGACTGAAGCTGAAGGCAGCGCCGCTGAGGAGACTCCCGAGGAGAGTCCGGATCTCGCTGACATCGAACTGCCGAGCACAAGTCAAGACGTTGAGTGGTACCCTGCCGACGACCAGGTTCATGATCCAATACGAACCAGGAAATATTCCTACCTAGACAGTGAGTGGGATAGTCCAGGTGAGACAGAACTAGAGGACGAAGGTCAGGTCAACGAGACTCACATCACACCTGATCAGGAAATAGGCCAAGTAGGGACAGATCAAGACGTCGACACTCCACCTGAAACTCCGGAGTCTGGAAAGGGACAGATAGTGGTCAAAGCTGAAGTTCATGCGGAAGAAAGTGAAGAGAACGAAGTGCATGAACCAGAGCAGATAGAAATAGATGAACGTGTTCAGGAATCAGAATCCAGTTCACCTGAAAGCAAAGAAAACCTACAAAGCGAACCTGAACAGGACCAGTTTGAGGACCAGGCAGAAGAAATAGATGAAAGACCTGGAACTAGTCAGACAGGGAGGGAAATAGACTCTGTCAAGCACAAGGAAAAAATTAAAAGAGTGCACGAGGAAGGCCAAGTGTCCTCGACCACTGAAAGTCACAGAAGCAAAAGTACACCCAGGTACGTCAAAAGGCTAAGACTCCGAATAAAAACAGTCGAGGAGAAACTGAAAGACCGTAAGAGGGCTGAAAGTGAAAGAAAAGCAGCCCGAGGCAAGTCTCTGAGAAAGAGCGACAGAGTGAAGAAACAGAATAGACTGTATCGGAGCCCCGAATGGACATACCTGGTGCTGGAAGAAATTGATGAGCCCAATCGCAGTGGCAAAAGTGACGAGGAGTCCATCACTGATCGGAGTTCGGACGAAGACCCTCCTTGAGACAAAACAGAGCGAAGCCTTGGTGTAAAGAAAAGAAGAGGGATTGCAAAAGCCACCTGTAAGCTAAAATGTCTGATTCAAACGTAGCTGGAAGGTCCAGACTTGGGTGTTGTAAAACTTGCTGTAAAATATGCTTATGTAGTATAATTGTAATTGTGGTATACTTATAGAGCGCAGCCTGTCACCACCAAGGGCATCCTGGCGCTTTGAACCCTGATCCAACAGCAGCTTCAGCAACTAGCCTATCCTCGGGAAGAGGTGGGTTTTCAACGCCTTTCTAAAGGCTGGGAGAGCCTCAAGGCTCCTGAGGGATAGTGGTAGAGAGTTCCAGAGTTTGGCCGCCGCTACTCTGAACGATCGGCCACCCATCCTCACTCTCTGGAAGCGCGGGACCACTAACAGCTTGGATGACGAGGAGCGTAGTGCTCGAGCTGGAAGATACCAAGCAAACATTCTCTGCAGCGGGATAGGTCCCAAGCCATGAATAGCTCTGAACACTATGCATGCGGCTTTGTAGCGAACACAAAGGTGAATCGGCAGCCAATGGAGTTCCTGTAGTGCTGCTGTAGCCGAGCTGTAATAGGGGCGGGACAGAGCGAGTTTAGCCGCCAGATTCTGTACCCTTTGGAGCTTGCCCAGTAGTGTTACAGGGGCATCCAATAGTAGTGCGTTGCAGTAGTCGAGTCGACTTAGAATTGTGCTCCGCACTACTTCGGACCTGGCTTGCTCAGGAAGGAGAGGTAGAACCTTGCGCAACATCCGGATAAGCATCATGCACGTAGACGTGATCTTGTTTACGTGCAGATCCAGCTGTAAATTGGGCCCAAAAGTGACCCCCAGATTACGCGCCGAATGTGTGGCAGACACCGTCTCAGAGAAGGACGGGGGCCAGAAGTCGTCTGGGAGGTTCCTGGGAATTCGATCACCGGAACAATGCAGAACCTCAGTTTTGGTACCGTTGAACTGTAACGAGTTCAAACGGAGCCAATCCGCTGTGGCCTGCATACATCGGTGAAAAGTCTCCAGTGGGACCGCATCCTGTCCCTCCAGCGAAAAGACCAGCTGGGTATCATCTGCATAATTAAATGCAGAGATCCCAAAGGATTTAATAAGCTGGACTAATGGGCGGAGGTAAATGTTAAAGAGTATAGGGCTGATGGCTGAGCCCTGCGGTACTCCTTGTCCTACTCTCCGCTCCTCTGAGCTGAAGGGAGGGAGCGACACACGTTGTTGACGATTATCCAAGTAGGAAATTAACCAGTCCCTAGCCTTGTCTTTAACTCCACACTCTTCCAGCCTCGCTATCAAGGTTGGATGGCTGACCGTGTCGAACGCGGCCGACATGTCGAGCAGCACAAGAAAGGCTGCCCGACCACTGTCGACTCGCGCCCGCAGATTGTCAAGCACGGTCACTAACGCGGATTCCGTCCCATGAGCTGGGCGGAAGCCGAATTGCGTCTCATCCAGCCAGGTGTTTTCTTCCAAGAAGCCGGATAGAGTGCGGGTAACCAACTTTTCCAAGATTTTCACTGGAAAAGGCAACAGAAAGATTGGCCGGTAATTGGAGAGACAGGCAGGGTCCAGCGTAGGTTTTTTTAAAAGCGGAGATACCACTGCCTTCTTCCAACAACCCGGTACAATCCCTGTTTCCAATGACTGGCAGCAGATGGAATGTAAAGGCTGGAAAAGTTCCTCCTGGAACAACCTCCAGAGTTTTGGCGGGAGAGGGTCAAGAGGCGAACCAGATGAGATCGTGAGGGCTAGGCTGCTAAACTCCTCCAAGGAAGGCAAAGGAAAGCTACTCAGTTGGGGTCGACTGGCTTCACTTGCCGGAGCTCCCAAACTGAGGGCCCGGTCCAAGAAGGGCAGGGTAGGACTGCTCAGCCGGGGTCGACTGGCCTCAAGCGCCGGAGCTTCTGGACTGAGAGTCTGGTCCGCAGGAGGCAGAGAGGAGCTACTCAGCTGGGGTCGACTGGCCTTCGTCGCCGGAGCTCCCAGACTGAGGGCCCGGACCAAGGGGAGTGGGAAAGAGCTACTCAGCTGGGGTCGACTGGCCTCCCTTGCCGGAGCTCCCAAACTGAGGGCCTGGTCCAAAAAGGGCAGGGGAGAACTGCTCAGCCGGGGTCGACTGGCCTCAAGCGCCGGAGCTTCCAGACTGAGAGTTTGGTCCGCAGGAGGCAGAGAAGAGCTACTCAGCTGGGGTCGACTGGCCTTCGTCGCCGGAGCTCCCAGACTGAGGGCCCGGACCAAGGGGGGTGGGGGAGAGCTACTCAGCTGGGGTCGACTGGCCTCACTTGCCGTAGCTATGCTAATAGTGATGTGGATAGGATTAACCGTCTTTATACCTTTTATGATAAGTAAAGATCCTAACCTGTCCCCTACTGAACCTGAAATATTAGACACAGACGTTGCACAGACTGCAGAAACACCACGAAGCTTAGAACGACATGACAATTCAGTTAGGCAAAGACACACACGACAAAATTTAGAAGCATCAGATGAGGGTGAACTGCACTTTCACAAAATGAAAAACAGGACGCATTTAAATGTTTTCGCTAACCTGTTGCTTATGTAGAAGCTATGGAAGACTGTTATGTCTGCATGAAGCTACCCACATCTGTAGCTGAAGGTGTGACATATCACCACTTACCCCTAACCTACGGAATTTCCTGCAGTATATTAGCTAGCTTGTTTTATAGAAGCACTTTGCAGTACTACTATTCAAATGCTGACGTAGTATTTTCTGAACTTCCTATTAGAGGACATCTGAACCTTGTCCATGTTAAAAGCAAGGTAACCCGTTATATGGGTGAATATTTCCTGACTATAGGTGACATAGACTTAGATGAAGCACGACAAGAGAATCTGACCTGTTCCTTGCAAGAGCAGGAAAAGATGTTTATAAAAATGGCAGACCGAAGGAGGGAAAAGTTTCAGAAAAAGGCAAATGATGAAAAGGATAGAGTCCCTAGGTGGGCCGAGCACATGGATAACACCTCACAAGGCGAAGCTAATCCTGCTTTGTTGCTGGATTTTGAACGGAAAGGAAAACTTTGTCTCCATAGAGAAAGGACAGAATATTATAACAATGTATTCATTGGTTCCAGCGAGTGTGAACATAATTATAAGGTAATTGGAGGTTGGGGTTTCAAAAATGGGTCAGAACCTGTGTTTCCCGGAATATATTATATATGTGGGAACAAGGCTTATTTCAAATTGCCGGATCACTGGTATGGAAGCTGCTACTTTGGCATTGTTTTCCCGAAAATATACCATGTGAATAATGCTGCTGGAAGCAATGATGAAGACACTAATGGCTTAGTGCGTAGAAAACGTGAAAGTGTAGGAGAAATCATAGGTGATATTTTTAGTGCACTGATACCTGGAATGGGGGTAGTTCTGAACACACACAGAATTTGCAAATTATCTACAGTAGTGGATCGGTTATCTACTGACACTGCTGCTGGATTCCTGCTGGTCAATACTGAAATGGTTGCGATCAGATCAATGGTTTTGCAGAATCGCCTTGCTCTTGACACCTTATTGGCAAAAGAGGGCGGAGTCTGTAGAATGCTGAAGGCGCAACATTGTTGCACCTACATACCTGATAAAAGTATCGAACTTAAAAGATATGTAAGAAATATAACTAATTTGGAAAAAGAGCTCAAACCATTAGAGGTTGACAGTGCCTGGACGAGACTGACTGGAGGTCTCTCCTCAATAGGTAGTTGGTTTTCTAACTTAGGTAGAAATCTTCTGTGGAAAATACTGATGCCAATAATCGGAATAGGTGTGGTTGTTCTGATCATATTCATCTGCTGTAAATGCCAAAAGTGTAAAAAGAAGTACACAGCAAATAAGAGAGGGGTGAAAAGAAACATTGATGAATTAGAATTAGAAGAATTAAAGAATGAAATCTACAAGAAGGTGAAAAATCACCACTCTCATAGAGAAGCTGAGAGAAAACTAAATAATAAATTTGTCGAGATTGAGATGCATGATATGGAAGAATGAAAGTTGGCATCTGTTTCCTTTGTAGTGATGATAGTAAATATCATCAAAGAGGGGATTGATGGAGCAAGGATTCGCACGTAAAGCGACTTGCTCACACTCATGAACCTCGCCTAACGTATAATCATATTAATCCAACTGTCCGTCTTATATTTAGCATTTTCCCCAACACGCGGGCATTCCCGAGAGGCTTACCTGTGTGTCTTTTCATCCTCACAATGCTTGCACTAAGGAAATGGCTGCTTTGCAGAAATCCAGTCTGCGCATGCGTCGGTCATACCCATGTGATGTGACGCACTCGCATTTTGGAGGGATTGTATTGCTCATGCGCATTGATGCTAAAATGGCCGCTTGTGCCTCACCATGCTCTCTGCTTGCTACTGCTGCTTTAGCCTATCTGTCTTTTCGCACTAAACTTTAATGCTATAGATGTTATAAAGTAAGGGGTGTGTAAAATTTTATCACGGTATACAGTGTGATCATTTTTATGTGTGATTCTAATTTGTTCTCGCTTACTTTTCATGTATCGCGTCTCTGGCGGCTGGGACATACATGAGCAACGCCATGTTGAGGCTCCTCTGAGTATTGCCATGTGACCTGGGAGAAACTCTACTGCGCAGAAGCTGAAACAAGCCAGCTGGCTCCTGAAGCCCGATGCGCCTGAGAACCCAGCACAAGACGATGAAATTCCACCTTGAACCTCAGAGACATTGTTGCTATACCCTGTACACTCCTATTTTCTACTGTATTCCTATGGATGGGAACGTGAACCCAAGGGGCGGATAAGCAAAATTTCAATATTTATGATGGGAACGTTGAATTCTAGGAGGTGACAATGACCGAATCACCTCTCCTGACCAATCATAATGTAGGAAACTGTCACTGGCAACATTAGTGGGTGGTCTAAGGGTCCCAAAATCGTATAACTGTCCTAGTGTAGCTTAGGAAAATTGTCCGACTTGTCCGAGTAGCAGACCTGTCACTGACCCTACGAACTCTATAGGTGCTCAATCTAGAGTGCTGCGGAGCACTCTGTCCATACTTTCCACAAACTCCTAGGGGTGGAAATAGTCTTAAGTGCTGGCGAAGCACTTTGCTGGGAAATTCGAAAACCCAATCGGGGTTATTGGCGGATTACTTGCAGAGAGGGGTAACGCAGACGTTGCATCCGAAGCTGTGGGTGTTGGTCGTACCTTGGTGAGCCCAGTCCTGACCCAAACCTGAGGGGTATCCTGTCCTGACTGCCCGTGAGCTGTACCTGCTCGCATTCTGGCATTCCTTTTCTGAGGGTCCTTGTCCCCGCCCTTCCAAACTGACCCGTGGCCAGGGTTAGTCCTCATTCCTAATTAGGTAAATATTACTTTGTGGGTGTGCGTCTTTCTCTCACTTACTCTCCTTTTCCTTAATAAAGCACTCTTGCCTGTGATATTGCCCTATCACCTTGAAATGCAAATTATATGCAATTGTTTATTAGAATTGTTCCACTTCTCTCCCCACCTGTAGGAGATTATCAAAACTGTCATATTTTATTAGTGTGTTCCCGTTTTTTCCCCTTTCCCTTAGCATGGTTGCAGTGAACTTAGTAAGAATAGCATGAGTAGCTTAGTCTAAATATACATTCTAGGTCCCTCGCTTTAGTTTAAACTTGCGTTGAATAGCGTGTTCCCTAAATGCTCATATCCTATAGTGTTCCCAAATATTCTACTGGTACTTGCCCTAATCTATAGCTATATTGTGGCTTTGGTTTTACTGATAGATGTGTTACTGTGCATTTGGCTTGTTATTTTTACATATCCATTCTAAAATCTTTTTATAAAGCCTTGAAAACTCATCAGGTGTCTGTGGTCATTTTACAGTACACAAAGTGGATAAATGTATTTTGGTTTATGAAGTATATTCTTTCCTAGGAAACCTGTCACCTGTCCACTGCTAGCTCCTGATCCGTCGGGAGTAATGTGCCTGTGGTAAGTCAGGTACATGAATAGTAAGTGGTGTAAGAGTCACCCCCCGAATTACTCATAGTGGCGTGCAAGAAATCACCCGGTTCACGCAAAACTCAGTCTTGGTCTCTCGCGCCAGGGCCCAGTGCGCGGGGAAAATTGGTAAACTTGTGACCCGGGTGACCTGCGCGCTCTATCACGTGCACTCGCAATGCCCATCTAACCGTGCCGCAATGGAAGCAAAGTCCCTGTATGAGATTCAAAACTGCTATGTGACAACTGCTAGTCAGACAAAGCATACAATAAGAGCCAAAGGCAACTCATTTTTGCAACAGGAACAACCATGTAAATGTGGGGGTGAATCAATGTGTTTTGTTTTCTGTGATGAACTGTTCGAAGGAGTGGATTTATAGCTGGGTATATACCTTTTTTGATTTAAGTGTCAGGATTGGCTTGGGTTCAAGTTTTCTGGCTGTTCCATCTTTCTGATGTTTGATAATGAAAGTGGCGTCAATGCTGACATGTTCTAGTAAACATAGCACTCAAACCTTCCGTTCATTTTCTTCAATGAACGAATCAATCAATCAAGTTGTATTTATGAAGCACATCTTGTCACCCAAGAGGGTATCCAGGCACTTGCTAAAGGTCTCCGTCAAAAAGCCAGGTCTTGAGCCCCTTCCTGAAGTTGGTCAGCGAGGGCTAAGTGCGGAGGGGTAGCGCGTTCCAGGCTTCGGCGGTGAGATGGGAGGAGCATCCTCCGGAGCAGGTTCCTTCCTGCTCTCCCTGGTGGAAGTCAAAGCTGACTTCTGAGAGGCCTCTCATGCCGGAAGAAAGCCTCAGCAGACCGCCACTGCAGCCTCCACCACCCCAGCGTTGCTCTGCCCCAGCCCTCAAAGCTCCCAGGTACCTGTGCCCTTAAACTCCAGGGCTCCCCGACCAGCAAGTAACAGTGGTCAGCTGTAGTGATTATGATGCTAGGTTTATTTATGTGAAATGTTACACAGTACAAATACCAATCGCCCTTCCCCACTCATCCTGCCTGTCAACCCCCACCATCTGAGGGGAGAGGGGGTTGTGGCGAGAACATAAGACAGATTTAACAACCATATGCACATATTACATTATGCAGGAGTGAAGGAAGGCAATTTAGTACAAGAGTATGTTTTTTTTAATTAGCACCTCCTATGGAAATAAACTTTAAATATAAGAAAAAGTACCAGATAATGTATCCAGGGAATTATGTAATCCACTGTTGAAAGTCAAGTGTGAATGTGGTATTTCCTCCGAAGGCCAAGATTCAAGTGTTAGGTTACATTATGTTATAAATAGTTAGCAGGGTATCCTTTGCTATCAATTCACCTTCTGTATGATAACAAAAGCATCTGGAAAAGGATCTAGCTCCTTTTAAATACATTTCCATATACACTTCCTAGAAACAGGGAAACTAAAGCAGACATGATAAAGATGTAAGGCAGTCTGAAAGGCAGACCTCAAGATTTCATCATAGTCATCAGAGTGAAAAGCTGGGCTTTGAACAGGGCAAATGAAGAGGCGACAGTGGTGAAGCTGGGATTCAAGAGTGCATTTTATGTGCACCTTGAGCTAAGACTGAAGAATGACCTCACAGCAGGACCTGTGGCTGCAAATAAAAAGATGAGCAGTCATGAAAGGCCTTGGAACCGAAACGCAGAATTTAAAATGAATGATCTTTGAAGGGCGAGTTGTGGATGAGCACACTGCACTATGGGATTGTGGGCAGATCCCTGTAAACCACAGAATAGAAAGTATGTACATTTCTTGCTACCAGAATATTTTCTTAGTTTTTTTTTTTTTACTAACTTTCTGGCTGGCCAAGTGTGCAGAGCGTTTGCAGCAATCCAGGTGTAAAATGCAATGGCGGAAAACAAAGACTTCTTATGTTTGGGAATCTTATTAAAAAAACAATTTGAATAACATTGAAAATATTTGGATTCAAACGTCATCAATTTGATGGCTGCACACATGTTTTTTTACCAAATAGAGCTTTAAAGAATGCATGAGTGTGTGGCAGTGAAGAGAAAAGACATACTTTAATGCCCGTGCCATTTATTAGGGGATAGACTTCAACCAGTATACTGCATACTTTCTTTAAAAGCTGGTGAGCATTGTTTGAGAAGTGACTGCAAGCATTGAAAGGGCTGCTGGAACTAGGGACCCACAGGTCCCACAGTACCCTCAGACCTGGAGGCAGTTCAGAAGGAGAATGGAAAACAATGAGGCCTTTAATCAGTTTTCTTTTCACAGAGCATTAGCTGTTTCATCAAATGCACTGAAAGGTCAATGGTAATTAGGGTGAACCCAGAAAAGAACTTCTAACAAACCACTTCACATTAGCTTTCCACTAAGAATACTTTATTTGGCTTCAAAGACATGGCATTTTCTAACAGCCTTTTGTCACGTTTGTGATGTGGTTCTACGGGGATAACAGAAGTATGTGAAAGGCACCAATGTAAAAAGAGCTGCTTTTTAACACTTTCTAACATTTAAAAATAGTCTAGTTTTGGCCTTTTAATTGTGGAATGTGGCAGAAGGCAAGTTTCTAAGTAATGCCAGAAAGCAAACCAATGCAGCATCATTTTACCCTTGTGTGCTTGCATTGCCCAAACCCTTCTAATTTAGTAGTGGTATTTTTAAATGACTCATTAGTGTACAAATTGACAAATCGTATGCCTATATTTAATGTTTTGGACTACCATCAACTTTTCTCCCATTGACACACACGCGCCGCTTAGTTTTTTGCTCATTTACTGCACTCACTCATTCAGTAGCGCTAGGATTTTTTTAGCACTCCTATAATTTTAGCAAAGTGATGCTCCTGGCCAGCACCCCCTGACTGACCACTGGTCAACATCATACTACTGACACCATCTCCATATGGAGCGCAGAGTGGACCATGAATAAACTGGTAGTAATCTAGAAGCCAAGAATAAAAGTTAATGTCCAACAGATACAGCCTCAACACGCGCAGAGTAACGCAAGGAACTCACAGAGTTGGTGAACGTCAAACAGCTGTGCAGCTGCCTGAAGTCAGCTTCTACTGTGGTACAAGTCCTAAATAACATCAAATATAAAGTGCTGTAGCAACTAGAGCGCTAACCTCTACATAGACTGATACCTGACGAGTGACAGTCTCAGTGAGCTGAACACGTTATTAAAGGAGTTCCTGGGCACTTCAATGTAAGAAATAGGTCCAGACCAGAGCCCTTTGCACACAAGTACCAATTATTGATAGGACTGCCTGTATTACATAGTAATGAACTCTGTCTTCTTTCCTAGGGAGTTTTAATACCTTTAATCTATTTTAGTAGCTGCGCTGCAATTGTTGCATGCGCTGCCTCCTTTGTTTGAGCAATCAATTACATCTTTACTGGCTGCAGCAAACGATCATTCATGTATAAAACTATCACTACGAAACAATTACCAGTAGAGAACACCGCCAACGGCTAATATTCTATTTCCCGAATAAGGCTCCAAATACGAGTAATGAAGTATTCTGTGTTGACACTTCGGGTGGCAGAAATTTCCTCAAAAAATTTCGCCATTACATGTTTAAACCCCTTGGAATAACGAATTGTGTAGACCCAGATTTACCGGGTATGCTCCTAGATGGAATGCCCGTCTCCGGGGGTTCTCGCGGACACAGTTACCACTCACTAGGCACAGTCGGTAAGTGGACTTCTGTATGGAGCAGAGGTTTGTTGGGGAGGGTGGAATTTTGAAGGCGATGTTGTTTGGAATGAGGCAGATTTTAATGCTCTCCAGTGCTTTGGCCAAGGTTCAGATGGGTACCAAGGGACTGGTCCCAGATGCAATACAGCGCTTCACCAAAGCTATTTTACTGGCTGGATTTTCTACCTGCTAAAATTGGCTTCAGTTTTCCCACACCCGGGAAGTCCATGTGCAAGAACACCAAACCTTCTAGAATTGTCACAGAATTGCACTTTTCACAACTTGTACTAGTGCCTGGTAAGTACTAAGTATTATTCTTGGTCCCTTAGATTGATATCTTTTTTTCTGTGAATCCTATTTAGTAGCAAGTGCACTATCCTGTCTTTAGTACAAAAGTTAAGCTCGCTTGTACAGTTCTCGTTGTGACTGCCTCCTTGTCGTAGAGTGCTCCGCGAGAGGAGGCCGGCAGCCTGTAGATCTCGACAACAGTTTTCATTCATTTATCTCTTGCTCAGAGTGCAGACTTGAGATGTGAAGAGGTGTGTATCATGAGGACTGGAGAGCGGCTTTTGTATCTGATCGTAGCCTGTAGTGAAGCACTATTAGCGCCACGTGAGCAGAAGAACGCGAAATTGCACCAGCCCCAGTGGGCACAGCACACGGCAGAATGATTGAGAGCAGGTGCTCATGCGTGATGGACTTTATAGAGGGAGTCTCATGTGACCTTGAGGGTGGATGACATGGAAACCCCAAACCCTCTTCTTCCAAATTAAGCACCAGAAGTCTTCACGGCAATCTACTATTCAGGTCTTCAGTTTTTAGCACACAAGAATGGTTGTTTTCCCAAAACATTTGGCAGCATCAGAGTGTGACCACAGCTGAAGCAAAACACATTACTATGGCTGGCCTATCATTAAACTGTACTCCTACCGTCAACGCTGATCTATCCACCTGTCCAGCTGTCAGGGTTTGGCACTAAATGGTGAAGGTAGACAGAAAATATTGCTAGTAGGCTGGCCTAGTGAGTTGACGATTGCTGCTGAAACGAGCAGTGGTGTGCTAGTTGCAAGACGGAATTGCAGCAAGGCTCAGCTTTCCCTCCATCAGAGGTGAAAAATTGAGTACCATGATTTGACTAATAATAACATCTATTATCTACAGCAGTTAGAAACAACAAGTGTATGTGACAAAGCACTAAATAAAATAACAAGTCATAAGACTGATTGCATCCCTGGTTACGCCTTCACCCAGGACCTCTCTTCGGACATCAGGAATCGAGGAAAAGACAATCGCAAAAGGTGACATCACGAGCTCCAGATGCTGAAGCTTTCAATGTCCCTAATTTACACAGCATACACGAATCTGGGTACCACTGATTAAAAACATTTCATGCCGGCACAAGCTATACCAGTTATCCCTATTCTGGCGTCAATACTTGGAAGGAGGCATCGGGTTTTGTAATGAAGCTCATCGCTTCCTAGGACAGCTCTGGCGCGTTGTCGAAAGGAGCGATACAGCCAGCTCTTGAAAATACCCAGATGGTCACAACACAAAGATGCAAATACCACTGATGAATCGCTTCAGTCCCAGAGCCCTCCTCTGCAGTATTTTGTGCTGAAGAAGTAACACACAGGAGATCCCAGACCAGGGCCCGATCAATTTACACAGTCTCCACTTATGTTTTTTGGCGCCATTGATTCAGATTTCCTCACCGCTGGCAGGGTCAGGCGATAATACATCTCGAAGATGTAAGTCAACTGCAGACGGAGCAACATGCTAATTTGCTTGTCCAAGACTTCACTGCCAAATAATGAAAAGCAATTGCTGCTCCGCGTGGCGAGAGGTTCCCGCCTTTCCTCGGCTAACGCAATATCACAAAATGGAGGCGGCAGACAGTAAAATTCGGCTTGGGACGCAAGGCTCAGCCAATATCTTTCATAAAGCGATAATGATGACAAGGAGAAGCATTGCTTTGGAGCAGTCCTCCCACCGATCTGCCTCCGCTGTGCCGTCCTTGCTTCCTCATCACCAATTATTTAATATTGAAAAAAATACTGAAAATGCTAGAAGCAGGAGAAAATGCTCAAAAGTCAATGCCTGTCACTTCTGCTTAATCCAGGAAAGCAGAGGCAAGGCACAGCTGTGGAAATCAATGGGCAGGGATCCGATCCAAATTGTATTCTCATTACGAATTCTGCGAAATCAGCAGCAGCTAAAACAAGAATAATGACTTGAAACACCTGGTTTTGTCCTGCTCTGTGAGATTCCTTCTGAAATATGGTCTTATTACCGGATACGAGATGCATATCTGTGGTCAGATTAGTGGCCAGTGGCAGGGTCGGACTGGGACAGAAAGTAGGCCCGGGTACCAAAATGAAAGTGGCGCCATTAGAGAATCAAACAGCCAAAACAGTGGCCCACATTTGCAAGTTGCGGAAGTTTTGAACTTGTAAAAACACGCTGTAAAGTTGTTATGAAAGTTCATGTCAAACAGGATTACTTTAGAACCATCCCGGAGTCATTGAATGCTCATTCAACGACTGTAGAAGTCATTTTCACATCATCAAGCAGTTGAAATAATCAGCAAAGACTGCATGCATGTATACTTCCTGTAGGCAACGTTTGTGGCAATAGGGTGGAAATGAGTTCTAAAATACGGGTCACCAGACCATAAAACAAATGACCCAAAGCAGCCCACTCAATGGCCTGTCAGACCATCCCATCAGGCACCGTCTGACTGCCCTCTAAATCAGTCCGACACTGGCTAGTGCTGACTCAGAATGGGGAAGCTGTTGACTCTCGAATGTGGCCTAGTAGACAGGCCAGTGAAGTTGGCAGGATAGGTTAGCCCACTACTAGTTGCCCACCTGGTGACAGGTTCTTTGTCTCTGACTCTGTATGCAAAGAACATGATCAAAAACACAAAGCCGAGCAGCTAGAACGTCCGAGAATCCTCAAAATTGCAACTTGATGCGGTGGAACCGTAATAGAATTGTTTCTTATAATGTAATATAATGGGTGTTTTCCTTCACTGGCTCAATGGAGCTTGGTTTATCCATCTTCAATGGATCTAAGGCTGACTGGACCCTGTCACAAATCAAACCGGTCGCTGCAGGTGGCACACAGATGTCTCATTGCCTAGTAAAGGCAGGAGGGTCCACTCACAGAACACATACACTTGATGAAGTCATGGTAAACTACCACCCAATAAAAATCATAGTACAAAGGTGACCAAGAATATGGGAGAAATGTAAGCACAGAGAAAACACCAACGACAAGCAATACCGAAGGTAACATGCAAGTAATCACCTAATAAGTATTTAGAAATTCAGTGTGGTTGACCAAATATTAGTGTGCTGAATAACACATTTGGAATGCACACCAGGTTAATCCATGATCATTCAGGACCATGGACAGTTGTTTGTCCTGATCAGCAGGGAGATTAGCTTTTTGTTAGAGTTATTTGATGGCTGTATTGTGGTAAGTGGTGGCAGTGGATATACTGCTTTAAGTGAAACATTGTGCAGTAAAACCAGTTCCATACCACGCTATTCCAGCATTACCAATGGGGAAACTCCGAACGCAGCACCAAAACTGTGCTGATATGGTGCAGCAAAGAGATTCTTCTGATTGTGTTTTTTGCACCCACTTTAACCTTTCCAGTCGCAAGGAAGACTCTAGATTCCTTTACCTTCTACCTGAAGAGGTTGACGAACCCGCACTACACATTCCACTTAACTCCTCAAAGGGTTAACAGACACAAACAGAACAGACTGGACAGGAAAACGGGAACAGATGATAAATAGACCATAGAGACGCGATGATGACGTGAAACACCACACAAGACCAATTGAAGGCTGAGAAAATCAATGGGAAGGACATTTACTACAGGGATGGGTCTGATGAAAGTCAAGTTAAATGCTTTATTTGCAAGTGAAGACATTATACTCGGGGAATTGCGGTTCCCCATTAGGAGAAATGGTACACTCCAGCCAGAAGACAGGGGAGGTACCATCAGGGACTATATTATGTACAATTTCAGGTCCTATTAATCAGTGCATCATATGGGGGATTTCCATTGTAGCAGAATCCATAGGAGGAGAGAAAAATTGGATGAGATTCAAGCATAGTATCCTTCGCTTTTCTCGATACTTCAGACAAACAATTGATTGACAGAATATCTGGCGGATATCAAAGCTGCTTGACCAGATGGACAGATTATGGGACCAGCATATAATAGGAAAACTTAAGCTTTGGATCTTAGGACAATGGTATCGGACTAGATGTCATTGGAGCTATCACCATAGAATGCTCTTCCACAGTGGCATAGAAAGGATATTTGTTTTGTTTCAGATATTTTGATTCCCGAATTTAAAAAAAAGATTTGTTCATTAAGGCTAAAAATGTATCCAGCAGTGCCATGGCTTACCTCACAAAACCCCAAATCCCGACATGCCTTTGCCAGATTCAGTTTTTGTTTTACCGTGACACCCCTTGCCACAAATGCTCTTTTTATTGAGATTTAATGCACTCCCTTGGTATCTTAAGGAGCCGCGAACAGCCTTCTGTGTTTACTATATGATGCGCTAGGACTGCACAGACCACGTTTGTCCCTACCATCAGTCTGAACCACAACAATGCGTGGGGGAGCTGGCCCACTCTACCTTAGGTAAAATGCCAATTCTGTCTCATTTGGTCATTCTATGCTGGGATGGAAAAAGACACCCAGGGAAGAAAAAAAACAGCAATCACCAACGAAATACCAAAGTAGTCATGGATTGAAACTCCCTTTAACCATTTCAGAGATTCTGTCAGCCTCTTCCGATTGGTGACGTTTTATCTGATGGCAGTTACCAAAATGGCCTCTTCGCATTCTTTGTTGGGGCAGGGACTGTAAAGTGTTAAGTGGCATATCATTTCCTGGGGTGAAATAGGGGTGCAAACGAATTGCTCAAGATTCCACGTGGAACTGCATAAAGATTGTAATGCCAGGTACGGTCCCACCTATATAGTCATTAAGGTTTCTTCTTTTGTCACTGACATAGCAAGATAAACTCCCAGATGGCCAAGTACAAGTGCCGAGACCGCACCCCAGACGCCTGGAGTGATCAGATAAGCAGGTTCCATACAGCGTCCGTGGTCGCAAAGAAGGCCTGTCTGCGCCCTTCACCCTTTGACCCCGGCTGGAAAATAAGCACCTTTGAGGAATGATGGATTGCTGTGCAAGACGCATTGATTGCTGACCGTGGCCACCCAGGGCTCACAGCAGCAGGTCATCCAAAGACTATTCCCGCTCTGGGAACAATCGAGAAAAGACTTTACAAATCAATGCGCCTTTTAAACCTCAGTTCCCAGAGCCAGCTCGAAGAGGAAATTGCTATTTTCGGATGGGGCTGGGGGAGGGGGGAGGAGGTGTAGACCTTCTAAAAAAAAAAAACATCTTTATTCCATTATTAATCAACCCATCTCATCGGGAAATCGCTTGACAGTGCAGAAGATGTTTTTTTTTAAAGAGATCAGGAGACTGCTGTCAGGGTTGACAGCCTCCCCCCACCCCCTCCTTGGTTTAGATTACTGATTTTCTTCACACTAAAGAGAAAGGGAAAGAGTGAAAGAAGGAAAGGCGGAGTCACTGGACCCTACACTAACCATCTCCTTTAGAGCTTCGCAGCATAGAGCGTCAAGTAAAGTTCACGTAACTGTGTTCAGAGCAGACGTTGGCCGCCATCTTGGTAGAGGATTGCCTCAGCGCGTGCCCATAAGGCAAAAGCACCTCTGCCTGAGCAGGTGCTCTTAATTCTTACTAGGATGTAACCCCGGTGGAGAAAGATTGCAAAACATTTTCCTTCCATGCCAGGAGGATAGAAAATCTTCCCTTTTATCCTTTTTCGCCAACTGGCATGGTGGTCCAGTGTTTAGTGCATGCTAGTGATCATGACAACCCTCCCCCGCCTCTTCCTATTTCCCACCATTAACTCTAAACGTATGAAGAAAACTTTGCCATATTTAAGGATTTCTCTTCCGCTTTTAGGACCAATTATGATCCAATATTTTCCTCAATCCGTATCACATAAATCAGGACTAAGGGCCACATGCATCAACCGAAAAAAACGGTCGCAAAGGGGCAGATTTGCTGAATCTGCCCCTTTGCGACAGGCATTTTTGCATTTGGGATGCATTATCCCAAATACAAAAATCGCAAATTGAGACATCGCAAAAATAGCGATTACTTAATTGCGATTGCATTTAGGGAATCGCAAATTGTGATACCCTAAATGTAAGGCATGATGAAATCGCAAATAGTGATTTCGCAAATAGGAGTCGCAAATTACCATCAATATGAATTTTAAGGTAATTTGCAAAAACTTTGAAAAGTGCATTTTTCAACGTTCCTGTTACACACAGACATGCCCTTGGGGCATGTGTGTGCGCAACAAGTGTTCACATTACAATTTCAGGGGTGCAACAAGGTGTCCTTTTGGCACCCTTTAAATTGCATGCGCAATTTGCGAATACCTATTCGGTACTCGCAAATTGTGCATGCAATTCACATTCATTCCTATGGGCCCGTAGGCCCATAGATATGAATGGGAAGCCATTCCTTAAATGGGACTGGCAGTTTGCGAGTCGCAATTAAAGAATGTTTAGGAATCGCTATTTTTATAGAGATTCCTACATGCATAGGCTTTTAAGATTCCTTAATTGCGATTCCTTAATAATCACAATTAAGGAATCGCAAAAGCCTATCTTGATGCATCTGCCCCTAAGAACTGTAATTTATTTTTTTACACACATAACATCTGCTTAAATGCACAAAAATGGTAGTGAATTTTGCCTTCTGGTTGTAAGATAAAGCAGTGTGTCTACTGCAGATTCCGCAATGCTTGTTTGGGTTCTTATTCCAACCGGCAGCCCCACATTCCCTTCCATCCAGGGTTGCAAGATCGCCCCTATGAGTTGGGTCAACACAAAATCGCAATATCTGTAGTGCTTTAATGCTACCATGACAGGACATGCTTTGATCACAAAATTATTTTCATAATTTAAAGCAAGAAAATTCAGTGAGCATGTAACATGACCATCTTTACTTGCTTCACAACTTACAGGTAGGGATGGCCTACTGTACCTTTTATGTTTTGATAATGATATTTATAGAGCGCAATGTCTGACATTTTGGAAAGATAAGGTAGTGCTTTCCTCAATGTGGCAACCTATTATTTTATTACTGGTCAATGGTAAGCCATCGGGTTGGTAAGTGGATAACTATTTTAAGGCACACCTATTCCTCCAATACACAGTGGGGAAAAAAGAAAACAAAAATATATATATATATGAATTATCTCAAACCGAAATAACTTGACCACGCTCACTCTCCTTTCAGTTTAATTTTCAACCTGAAATGCAGCTTCTTAACACATACTTTGGAGGCGCTATTGGAAGAGCCCCGCCTGTGCTCGCCTGGCAGCGCGACGGTGCCACGGACCAGCCGCCTAGGGAACATTCCTGTGAAACATCTTGCCCTGAACGCTTTTACGGTTTGCTGCACACATTGTTGGACCAGTATCTTGAGACCATATAAAAACCACGCTGAGCGCCCTACAGTTCAACAGACAGCTGTTTTGTATTCGGCAACTAAAGAATAAACGTGTGAGTCTTTGACAGCGATTTCAGGCTAGCAGGCAGCAAGAGCTGTTTGCAGACCAATAAAGACATCTTTGTGATGTTAAAGCTACACCAAATCAGCCCACAAATAACTCTGTAATCAGTGCAGGCAAGAAAACGTCCATTCAAAACCTAACCTACAAAGCCTACTCTGCCTCTCATCATTCCAAGGTCGGTAAGGTTATACAGTGAACAGTTAGAAACACAAAAACAGCAAAGGAGAAGTCAGTGATAATAAATTGGGAATTCAAAAACACGTGTTCTTAGCCCATGAATGGCAGTGTAGAGCAACAAGGAGAAAAAAGGGTGCTGGTTAGTTATGGGTGGGAAACATAGGTGAAAAAACGTGGTTATAGTGCATTGCATTGCTTTGCAACGAGTCAGGCCAATGAGGTTTTAATCAGTTGGCAACTAACAAGGGTTACAGTTCAACCAAAAGCATCCTTCAAACATTCACTTATTAGCAACCTACTGAAAGGAAATTAGTTTGGTTGAGTTCCTTAGGTTGGGTTGAGTGTATTCCATAGCGTTGGGGCTTAAATGCCCAATGAGTGGCCTCCATGTTTATACTGCTTGAATGTTTGAGTGTGAATGATTTGTGCATAGGTTGAACCGAAGGTCCTGGCTGGGGCATGGTGCAGCACCCATGTCTGAAAGGCCCCTCATGTTGCTATCCCTGTATACCCCCTGCATTATGCATAATACCCTGAACCTAACCCTGGTGGGAACATTGGGCCAGTGGATTTGTTCGGACTGGACTAGGACCTCTAGGTTCAAATTTAGGACTAGCCTAGCAGCCTGTTTTTGTACCATATTACTTTTTGTGATGCTTCTGTACACGATGTTGGGGTAGTTTAGTCTAGCCTTTTCTAGATACCTGAATCGTAGCAGATTGATTGAAGCATGGACAACCGAAGACTGTCCCTTTAATCAACGCGTTGACTGGAGGGACAATAGCGAACTGCGAGTCACCATAATGTTGGTGTTCCAGGGAGTTTGTACACGCATGTGATTGCTAAATTGATTTTAGAGCTTCATCCAAGTACAAGGATATTTGCTTTTGTGCCACTGAGGTAAAGTAAACTTTGCTTTATCCTTTAGCAGATCTGGTCATTGTGTGACTGTCGTCTTGACTCTTTTTCACTCCAAGTTACATTATTTTATATGCATTTCTGTAATCTATTATCTTAAATAGTTTAGTTATTGCTTGTATTTCTATTACAGTGCATCTTTAGCTCTTTTTGTTTCCATCTTTGTTTATATATCACATCAGTCTAGTGCTGCTGGCTTTTGTGGATTCTACCAGTAGCTTGCTGGCCTGTTCCCCGTCTTTCCCTCAGGAGCTGGTGCGAGCTCTGGGCTCTAGTAGAATAAATACTTTACTTATACCCAACCCCGTCTTTCACAATATGTCATGTGCATTCTTTTTTAAATGAAACTTGGAAAGTTTGATCATTAGGATCACAGGGGGAATGTAGATGTTGAAGGGTCTGACATGTACAATTCTCCAATTGAAAGACTCAGAAGCCCCCATCTTGATTCGATGGCAGTGGTTATTGTGAAACTAAAGGGGGCATTCCGTGGCAGCGCAGAGACTACCACCCAATACTTCAGAATGCCACGGCAGATAGTGTGGTTGCTGCTGAGAGGCCAAGGAGAGTTACGGTGGCCTGATAGCCTTCGTTTACAGTAGTGTGTCTTGGCTGCTGTAGGTTTGCTACTGTACCTCTCATGGATATGAATACATGACAGCAATCGACTAGTGGATTATGTTTTGCAGTTGTATTCCTGTTCTACTGTTTTGCTGCGATAAGACATGTTTGATATTGGCCTGAAGTTACCTAGATCCTCTGGACTCTCCTGAAAAAACGGATGGACAGGAGATATTTTTGCTAATTTCATGTATTTTGAGATGCACCTCAGTCTCGGAGCTGCTTTAATATTGCTTGTTATTTCTGGGCCCCATCTGGCACGAGCTCTGTGAGGGAGGACACAAGGCATAGGTCAGCGGGAAGATCAGACACTTCTTTCTTCCTCTTGTTGATCTCTTCCACTCTCATCAGCTCGAAGGCAGACATGATTGAGGGAAAAGTGAGGGCATCCGTCGATGGGCCCTCTGTTGAGCGTACCTTATTTAACATTTTTCTCAAAAAATAAAAATAAAACAAATGGTGAGAATACCCTCATTGCAAAGTTGAGTGATGAATGGTGTGTTTTTCAGTAACTTTAGGTTTGCAAATCCCTGAAGGAAGTTGACAATTTTGCTCACTTGATTAGTATCTTTTTTGTTTGATTTTGTTGCCATGATGTGCCACTTTTGGTCGAGTGTTGTGGGATTTCCATAGGGTTTTGACTGACTCATGCTTGTTTGGATAACCACTGATGGCAAACCTATTTCCAAGCTCCTCTTTTCGGGTTGGTCTTCTCCAGGTTGTACTCCTCGATGATGGCTTTATTGTCCTGTTTGATCTTTTGCAGTGTGAAGCTGGCATCTAAGGAAAGTGTCTCGTAACATTATGGAATTCAGAATCAACGCAGTGCGGAATTTGCTGAACTGTGGTTTATGTGATTTAGCGGAGGCTTTTGGTAGGGTCTTCATGTTGTGGCAGGAAATGAGGGCTTTGTGGCATGTACAGTAGTTGGAATGAGATCAGTGAGTTATCTGATCATAGATGGGCTTGTTGACTCACTGGTGACTCCAACATTGTTTCAGAACCAGGCTCTGTGTGTTGCTTGCGATGCGAACTGCACGTTAGGTGGACACCCCCACTGATCGCTTGTTCACCATAAATAAACAGAACACAACGTAATAACAAAATTAATCTGTTCCCAAAATTCAAATATATTTTTCAGAATTAAGGATACTCACATTTTATGCTTACTAAGTATTGCTGTACTTACAAGTGGATGTGGCTTAACGGCCAGAGTGGCCAACCTTGAAGCTGGGGAACCAGGTTCGATTCTGGTGGGAGGCTCAAACATCCTGTGATTCTGGGCAAATCACTCAATCGCACTCTGTCTAAAAATGAATGTGTCCGCCTGTAATGCAACTGTTGCTCATCTAAAGCGCTCCGATACTTCGGGTCGAGTTTGCGCTATATAAAACAGCACGCACAAAATGTTGGTATCTTTCTGAAATTACTGATTGTTGCAACCGTGGGAGCTCTTAAAAACATTATAAATTCTTCCCATTACCCATACCACTGCTAATCAATCTCTGGAGCATAACTAGGGTAACTGGCCAATAAGAACAATATGTTTTTTCAACTCTAACCAAGTTTATTTTCTCCTTGGGCACATTTTAGTACTATCGTGTAAAAGGAAGGGAAGCACGAAGTTCTGACCTTCGGCACCGCAAGGTCACAGCCAGTTGTTATGGCCTTGTCAGTTATCAAGTCAGGCGGCAACTGAGGGAGGGGTTTTATCAGTAAGAGTGTCTTGCAGGACAACACGAGTCCTCCCCCGCCCTCCAAATTAACAATAATGACCCCTCCTTAGTATTAAAGCTGTTTGGCCAAAGGGGGTGTATCTGTGCGTTGTCGGGGGGCATGGCACGAAATAAATCAAAGTTTGTTCTTAAAGAGACAGAAATGGACTCAGACGTCACTGAAAGGGAAATGCGGCTTTCATTCAGAAAGACAGCGAGAGCTTCCTGATAACAAACTCTGCGGTTGTTGAAGACTTTGGCAAGCAATTTTGAGGACAGAGATTGGCGTTTCAACAAACTGTCTATTTCCGGTCCCTCAGAGCAGGAAAACGTCTCATTTGATACAAACTTCGTAAGAGCTCAAAAACGGATCACATTGCAGTATCGGGCGACAATAAAAGTCCCTGAAATTGCTCGGGTGAGAATGAGGCGTGTTGCAGCCCAGAGCCAGCAGAGTACAAGGCGGACCACACTGCGGCCTCTGTGCTCGGGGGTCAGTTTGGGGCATTATTCCATACCTCCTGAACATTGGGCTCCCTTTCTAGTCAGCGTGGGGATCAGTGAGCAATGAGGGGCCTGCGCACCCCGTCTGCAAATGTTTTCCTGTCACCTAAGCGTTGCCAAGGCAACCCCTGCCATTAGAATACAAATTACCTTGGCTGTACCCCCGCAAAGGGGCTGCCGACCGACTCTGCATGCAAACTGGAAATGAAAGAAAGACTAGGTAAACAACGGCCACTCTCAGACCGTCAGCGATTCAATGTCACTGGCGACAAAACGGGACGGAACAAAAAATATACCTCGTAATTCATTGCTGCCAGGCGCGGCGTCCACACTCCCTAGGCAACCGGCCTCTCCAGCACAGCAGCGGCAAGCATCTTAACACCGAGGGAACCCCGCACAGAACAAAGCTGGTCCCAGCCTCGGCCGAGGCCCGAGAGCGCCCCCGCTCCGGCGCCGAGCCTACCAGCGTTCTTTAAGGTTGCACGCTGTCAAACAATTCAAAATAGACATTTTACTGTTTGTGTCTGGCAGCAAAATGAACAGCCCGAAAGATATAGATGGGGGGCCGAGGGTGCAAGCTGATAGATTGCAAAGCCCTTGCAGCTGCAGGGAACGTCCTTCGAAAAGGTTGATAAATGTACAAGTGGGAGAACTTCGTGCCAAGCCCTCTGAAAACTGTGAACACAGCAGAACATTTTGCTTTGGACATCAGGCGCCTAACCAGATAGCAGACAACAACACACACTGCCTAAAAGTTAAAAACAAATACAGAGGAGAAGCCACATCGAGAAACTTACTAGGCCCGAGGAAAACCTTCAGTAGTGGGTAAAAAGTAAATGTCAGAAATTCAAATTAATTGGCCGAACCCCCATATTTGACAAAGATTTGTAATAAAACTAATACTAAACAACAGGCTGTTATTTTTAGTATTAGCTGTTGAAGTCTGAAAGTATGAACTGTGAACGCCAGGATTCATACCTTTGACTTGCCTGTTACACAAACTATCTGACACGCTCGCATTATTCCACTAGGCTGTGTGAAATGGATTAACTTTCCATGTAAGTTAGATTATTCTATAAAAATGAGAAATGAATTGAAACATAGAAAACCCCAAAAGAGAGAAAATATGTCAAAACATCTGAAATTAAGGCCACTGAGAAAAGGTGGTTCCCCCAGAATGCCACTGTAGTGCGGAGGAAAACATTTTGAAATTAAGATTACACAGTTCTGGAAGAGCTATTGACCCTTCACAAAAATAGAAAAATGGCTTGAAACATCCTCAATAACAAATGTGGTGCAACAATGCTTTAAATTTTAAGCAATACCCTTTGTTTTTGAACAGATCGCTAACAAAGCATTCGCGAAGGCATGGTCTGGAGGCCAGAGGAGAGACAGGCCCATTTTGCCCTATTTGCTTCTTTGGTGGGTGTGCTGGTCCAACTCCCAAAACACCATGGTGCGTAAACTTCAATGGCTCTGTAAAGAAAAGGCCTCCACAGATGCATCTCTGGTGAGAATGAAAAGCATCAATTCTGTGCAATGGGACACACAAGGGATTGAGGGGGTGGTTATGGCTTGAATGTTGCAATGTGGGTGCTGGAACTGTGTTCAAAGGAGTGGGGGGACTCTGCTGTTTTAAAGGGACAATCTTTGGGGGGGGAACAACAGCCCATTCACAGAAGCTGCCCATAGGGTCAAAAGACTCAGTCCAACAAACATGAAACCATCTCTTGCATCTTCTTTCTGAATTCTACTCATCAAACGCCAGGTTGTAAAGTCCTGATTAAAGAACTTCACATCTAATGTACAAAGCATTAGAGGGAGCTCCAGTCAGCGCCTGAGGCAAAGTATTGCAGATCGACACTCTTCCTGCCTTTGGGAATGAGATTAAATGATTTAAATTATTTACGAGTTCAATTGCCCCAGCACGGATCCTGGCTCTTTAAACACGAAACAAATAGGATGTGACAAGCTCATCACTGTGCAGTTTGAGAATAGTGTCAGCAGACCTTGGAGAAATACATTCAATCAACTTACATGCAAGAAGGAAAGATCTACAAAGCATTCTTGAGCATAACCACAAAGGCGTGCTACTGGAGATCTGAAGGCAAGCTATCACAGGGGAGCACGTACAAGAACTAATAAGGGATGGGCTATGAAGGAAAGAACATGCGCATCATTTGCAAGATGGTGTTCTTCATTATCTTTATTTTTAGGACAAATGGTAAGCATAAGATGTCCAGTTAAGACATCTAACAACATGGCTGACCATCAGACTAAACAGACGGTTGATACATCAAATGTAATCTGAGAAAGTTTGAAAGAGGTGATATTTACCCCTTGACCGTGGTGCAAATTCCGCCGTGGTGCTGGGGAATTAATGAGTGGGCGTGTTTTGGACGGCCCCCGGCCATCCCCCGCACACACCCACTGTGACGTCAGACAGCCAGGGGCCGTCCGATGCACCCAATGGGTTAAAACACATTTAACGCTAAGAAAGAATGGTACAGAGGCTCTCAGGTAAACAAGGCCCATATTAGTAAGAGCTTTAAACAGGAAATTAAGTGTGAAAGTGATTGCCCTACTTAGAATAATTAGCATACCGGTGACTCTGAAGCGTGCTGTAATTGGTGATAATTGAAGTCAAGTGTCCTTGGCCGGTAGGTCGCAATCACTTCTTCCAAAAGCAATTTCAAAGGTGAAATTGAAACACAAATAGGCTCTTTGGTTTATGAACTGTTGATTTAAAACAGCATGCAGGCTTTGCAGAGAGGAGCATTTTCTCAATGTTCTGGTCCTGGAACCCTCCAGTAAAACTGAGACGGCTTACGGAAGGGTTCGTACTATCCCAGAGTTTGACTATAACTCGTTTGTTCTTGACCACTGTGTTACGTCTCTGTCATCTCCTCAACTGAAAAACCAGTATCAAGGTGACATTCTTGACCACAACCCAACAGAGCGATACTCTAATTTGAGAATTTGGTGTTTTGTAAAGTTTTTGGCAAGTGTTCTATTCATTAGAGGAAAGCAGGCTTCCTTTTTGCATCTGATCTACTACCAACACTATTTAATATGCCACGTTCTTGAGTGGTTGCAGGAGTGGGGCTCACCAGTTTGTCTTTCCAGTTAGTCCAGCCGTCATTGCAAATACCCTACAAGAATGATCCTGCATTTCATATCTACCCACGTCAACAGCCTGCGTTTCTGGATGTTTGTGGACAATACTTATGGGATTTCCTTTGTGGAACGGATATGTTAAAACATCCCCAGATGCAGATCAAGGGATGCAGTTAACTCTATAACTACCAATCCCATTTTGATTGGTGTCCACCTCATCTGTTGCAAGGATGTCACTTGTCTTCAGCCCTTGATGCCCCACTAAGGGGAGATCTTTGCAAGTATCCATGGGTATCCCTCACATGTCCTTGACTAGTATTGACCTTTCTATGACACCTAATCCTGATCTGTAGGCCCCCATTTTTCTTGTAGTTGGCAATTGATAAACCACCGCCATGTCCTTTTCACCACGATCTAGATAATCTGTGATTGATATGACCTGCCAGTTGTACTTGCACCTGTTTGGTAAGTTCGTTGACTTATGTTATGAAATGATTGAACCAATACCTCCTTTATAAAGGGTATCTAGGCCCGCTGCGAACATGTACTGCAATGTAGTCTGCAGCTACATACTGTCTTGAGGTCTTTATTGTGATTCACCACAAAACACTTTACTATTTCTTACATGCAGAAGTGGTTGCATTGGGGACAGAATTTAGAAATATTAATGATACGGTGACAGCTGACACTAGACTAGGTGCATCTGCCTAGCTCAAGTACATTAAATCACCTTAAATACAAGAGGGAATGATCGACAAACCATGGAAACACTACTGGAGGTGCACTAACAGAGCAAGTAAGTATCATCTTGGAATTACTTTGGTGGCTAATTGCCTGAAGAGTGACTTGGTGAGATATGCTTGCCACCCACAATTCCCATACAATACATTTAGTTTAATGTGTGGTAACTTTCGATCCGTCTGAGGTTTATAAATTGAGGAATATTTAATTGGATAATAGTAAGACCGGCGGTGTAGAGTGCTTAGAGGTGGCAAAGGTGCCACATGAAGCAAAATGCAAAAACAAACTAGTCTATTACTATATCCTCCCTATACAAAACCCAGAATCAATACTTCATTTCTATTACTAAAGTACTTATACAAGAGCTATTATTGTGCTGGGACTCACACAGAAGCCATAGAAAAATATGGTCACTGGTAACGGGCATCAACCATCTGATGTAGCGTATTTGCTCATGTGGGACGATCGAGATCCCTAGAAGCTTGGGATCTAAGGCTCCACATTAACGCCCCCTAGGTAAAAACAACCTTTTTCTTTTTGGGGATATCAGTAAAAGTGGGAGCCTCTTTACATCCTTTGCAGGTGAAGATCAGTGGAACGAACAGACAATGAGATCAATTTTGCACTTTAAAAAGCCTGTTTGGCAAAACACGGGGTCCCTGAGCTGACAAGTGGTAAGCGGGAAGGTTACTTTCAACTAAAAAATAAGATAATGCACTGGTTGTCATTGTACAGACCCAAAGCTAATCATGTAAATGGCGAAATAGTTCACGTTCGCCGTCTGTCCTGGCTGGGTGGAAGAACAAAAGACATAGGGGGTGACATTGTAGTTGTTAACTTTAGGGACAGAAAATATATTTTGAGCTGGCCCTATGGCAATGAAAACAACTGCATAGTGCCACGCCCATTGACTTATTTCTACCCAAGATCCACTGTATTTCCCTCTCAACACTCAACAAACAATATTCCCTTTAACACCCACTTTTCAAACATGGAAACAGCTAGGAACCCCGCCTATTTGCAACATCTAGTTCCACCCCCTATGATCCATGGGTGGAACACCATACCAACTAGTCACAACTTAGGAGGAAATGGAAAAATGCGCAATCTCATTCCATTCACTCCTCTAGAACTAACAAATAGGTTTGAGGTATTCAGTGGCTTGGAGGAGTGCGATTGATGTTTAAAGAGCACGGAAGATAATAGGGGTATTGAAAATGTTGCACGTATTTTGGGGTGTACTGAGGAAAAAGGATCTAGTTGTTTGAAGCCAGGTCCCTACACTGCTGTAATATGTGACGATACATATAATAGTTTGCCTGTTGCTCTACCTGTAGCGTCTCCTGGGACAAATGAGGGTTCTCTTTTGTTATCATTCGCCCTAAGTCAAAAAAGTAGAGATGCTGGGGGGAATGAAAACGTGTCATGCACTATGGGATATCACCACGGAAAAAAAGGTAATAGCTGTCCTAAGGTGGACATATGTTCTGTTGTTATAGGTGCTGACGAAGTCAATAGGAGCTCGCCAGTCGTTTTACCTGTTATGCCCCATGATTCGAATGAGGGATCTCCCCTGTTTACACTTGTCTCATGGAACATTGCAGGGGTGCGTGCAAAATTAACTGACACTGACTGGAATGCATACATGAACACCTTTGACATCTGTGTACTACAGGAAACATGGGCTACAAGACAAATGCACAGGGTTGGCTATAAAACCTACCAAATAGAGGCTGTCCCTTCCCTGAGAGGTCGCGCATCCGGAGGCCTCCTAGTATGGGTCAATGTTTCCATTAAACTAGGTATTAAAATGATTAACACTGACTCCCCAGACATTCTTTGTCTAGAAGTAACGACAGTGGATAATAGGGTGTTCTATCTTCTTAATGTATATAACAGTCCTCAGTCTTCCCATAAGGAATCCTTATGTATAGGGAAGTTAGAGTCACTTATGGATTCACTAAAAACAGAGGCAAGTGTTATTCTATGTGGAGACCTGAATTGCAATTTTGAACCAATCTCAGGGATAGCCCCATTGTTTGAAGAGGAGGACAATGCCAATGGAATACCCGCCCTTAACGAGAATAGTATGGTGGCCGGTACTGCATTGGCTCTACAGATTACAAGGTTCCTGACTTCACATGGCCTGAGAGCATGTAACGGCCGTATGCCATCGGACAGCCCGAAAGCCCCCACCTTCAAGAGACGTGATTATGGAAGTAACCTAGACTATGTTATCGTCTCCTTTGACCTTTGGCCCTTTACAGTAGACCTAAAGGTCAAAGAGAGATATGAAAGTGACCATTGCCCTTTAGAAATGAGTTTTTTACTAAGCATGGTAATGGGGCTTGTTAACACGGAGGGAGGTCATAGCATAGCATCCTCATCCACAATTGACAATATTGTCCTTAGCAACAATTGTAGGGCGGTTAAATGGGCCTTTGTGTTAGAAAAAGAGGACCTATTGGCCAATATTTACTGCATTTTTGCAGATACCCTGGACTCATATTGTCCCCATAGCTGCGACCCTAAAGAATTTATTGATCTACATAAGTCCCTTTTCAGCAAATTATTAGAAATTCTTACAAAAAAATCTAAAAAAGGTGTAGGCAGGACTAATGCAAAATCCATAGGCAAACCTTGGTATAACAAGGAATGCCGTCTTGCCAAAACTGCACTGATTAATGCTGTTAAAGGGGAAGGTCCGTTAGAAATTAGAGAGAAAAGGAAGGCTTATAACAAAATAATTTTAAGAGCGAAATCCTCATGGGATGAGGAATTATGGCTCAATATGCTTACAGCCGCTAAAAACAAGGACCAGAAACAATTCTGGGAACTGGCAGCCAAGGAAAATAAATGGGAGAAAGGCTCCAGGGAGGTTTATTTAGATGAGGACACTTGGGTTAAGCACTTTACGTCATTGTATGCAGCCAAAACTCGAACTGATGCTGCAACAGACGTACCCCCGGTTACAATACCAGCTAATACCCACCCGGTAGTTTTTACTATACAAGAAACAGAGGCAGCAATTACTACAGTAAAGAAAGGGAAGGCGCCAGGGCTTGATAGAATTCCTGGTGACCTGTATCTGTATAATATTGAAGTTTGGGCTCCCTACTTAAACCATCTATTTAATATAGTTGCGGCTAGCGAGCACATTCCGGACACATGGAATGGCGCAGAAATTATCACCATTTTTAAAAAAGGGGATCGTGGCGAACCAGCAAATTACCGCCCCATTAGTCTTTTAGATATTACGCAGAAAATATATGCCAGGCATATTTTAAATCGAATAAATTCATGGCTAGAGGAGGAGTCAATTTTATCTAAATATCAGGCGGGATTTAGAAATAAAACAAGTACTATCGACCAAGTATTTAGGCTATGCTGCTTGTACTGGAAATATGTCATCATCCGCAAAGGTCACTTGTATGTGACCTTTGTAGACCTGCGAGCAGCATTTGATCTAATTCCACGTGACTTACTTTGGGAAACCCTGAATAGGCAAGGGCTGCCAGGCGAATTACTAAAACTTGTAATGGGTCTGCATCAGGAGAACTACGCTAAGGTTAGGTGGGGCCCAAATGGGGAACTTACAGACCCGATCCCCATAAAAAGGGGAGTGCGCCAGGGCTGCGTCCTGGCCCCCACGCTTTTCTCCCTTTATGTAAATGATATTGCAACCTACATGGAAAATTGTGATAACGATTCTCCCCGACTGGGAGGGGAACGCGTTGCGTCCCTCCTTTTCGCGGACGACACAATTTTAATTTCGCAAACGTCACGTGGTCTACAGATCCTATTAGACAGGTTCCAACAGTACTGTATCCATAAAGGATTAGAAATCAATATAAAAAAAACAAAATACATGGCACTAAACCCGCACAAAACTTTAAAAAAAAACTTAATGTTAAATGGGCAAAAATTAGACTACGAGCACAGTTTTACTTACCTGGGGGTCTTGATAGACTCTGTAATGGGATGGGCCCCACAATTGGAAAAATCAAAATTGGTGTTCAAACAAAACTGTTTCCCAATAACACAGAGGTATAATAAAAGTGTGAACAAGGCAGTCACTCCAGCAATAGAGCTTTTTAGATACAAGGTACAATCCGCCTCCTTGTACGGGGCAGAAATCTGGGGGCCAGTATGTAAAAAAACTTTTGAAATACTGGAGAATAAATTCGTTAGGGGACTATTAAAAGTTCCAACTAACACCCCCCTGATACCCTTATTCCTTGACCTAAATATTAAACACACAGATCAACATGCTATATTGAGACCATTGCTGTTTTGGGTCAGATTATGGACAACCCTAGAACTATCTGACTATAAAAGTGGGTTGAAGGAAGTACTAGAGCTTGATAGAGACAGTAAGATCTTTTGGTTTAAGCATGTAAAAAACTGGCTAACCAAGCTCGGATTAACACACTTTTGGAACGAGCCTGGATCTCTAAACTCAGCTTCCAAGAAAATTGTTAAATTAACTTTTTGGTCATATGTGAGCTATGATTCTGTGTATACAAGAACACACAGTCCCCTCACTGAAAAAATTCTTTTGGCAAAAAATGAGGCATCATTCGAACAATTTCTTGATGAAATCCAGCCTCCATTGGCAAAATCCTTATTTCTAAAATTTAGGTATGGAACGTTGAGGATAAAGGTAACTGAGAAAAGATGGGGAAAGATTGATAAAGACCATTGTACCTTGTGCACTAATTATCAAAGGGAGGATATTTTTCACATATTGTTTTTTTGCCCTAGTTACGACAAGGCAAGAAAAAAATGGATAGTGCCGTAAGATCGGCTCTACTTCCCATAGGGAAGCTGGTAGGATCTTAAGCACGGACACCAGCCAAGTAATTGTGTTCGGAACTAGTAAATTTTTATTGTCCACTTATTTTATTAGAAGGAAATTATCTCTTTCATTTTAACTATGAAGAACTGCTCATTTGGACTTTCCTTAACCATGAATAATGCCAAGGCATTGTACTTTTCTTAATTATGGCTGCTATAACTCAATTTAATGTCTTTTTAACTTTTCTACTGTTTTAACATATTTTAATATTTATTTGAATCTGTGCCAAACTGAAACTGTAAACCTATGTGTCCAAATATGATGAAATGCAAGTCAATGTGTCCAAATATGATGAAATGCAAGTCAATGTGTTTAAATATGATGAAATGTAGATGCAATGTAGTTTATATAAGGTGCTCATTATAATGAATGAACTGAAGGTTTCTATACTGTTGTATATTTTACTATGAACTGTATATTTTATTATCTTTTATGTTGCAATGCAACGAAATAAAGATTGAACTTGACAAACCATGGAAACACTACTGGAGGTGCACTAACAGAGCAAGTAAGTTTCATCTTGGAATTACTTTGATGGCTAATTGCCTGAAGAGTGACTTGGTGAGATATGGTTGCCACCCACAATTCCCATACAATACATTTAGTTTAATGTGTGGTAACTTTCGATCCGTCTGAGGTTTATAAATTGAGGAATATTTAATTGGATAATAGTAAGACCGGCGGTGTAGAGTGCTTAGAGGTGGCAAAGGTGCCACATGAAGCAAAATGCAAAAACAAACTAGTCTATTACTATATCCTCCCTATACAAAACCCAGAATCAATACTTCATTTCTATTACTAAAGTACTTATACAAGAGCTATTATTGTGCTGGGACTCACACAGAAGCCATAGAAAAATATGGTCACTGGTAACGGGCATCAACCATCTGATGTAGCGTATTTGCCCATGTGGGACGGTCGAGATCCCTAGAAGCTTGGGATCTAAGGCTCCACATTAACGCCCCCTAGGTAAAAACAACCTTTTTCTTTTTGGGGATATCAGTAAAAGTGGGAGCCTCTTTACATCCTTTGCAGGTGAAGATCAGTGGAACGAACAGACAATGCGATCAATTTTGCACTTTAAAAAGCCTGTTTGGCAAAACACGTGTACAGTCTTGAATGATCGGCTAATTAAATAACGCACAAAACCCCAAAAAAAGAGTGCAAGTTAAGTTGATGGCAAGTGGCATCTTATCATGTGGCTGAAGAACCCTGTGGTTGATGCTCCTCAATGAACCATGGCCTAGAAAAACCTAAACAGCATGTCAGCTTAAAACAAGGGAACGGCTAAGCACCCACCTGCTAAGACCAAATGCAGTTACAGAGCAACAGGGTAGCTGCTAACAACATCAACTGAACAGCTGGGAACTGCTCACTCCTGCAGGATGCAGCATAAAAATGCCTTTTGTGATGTCAACCGACAGGCAAAACCAATTGACTGGGCTGCTCAAGTGAATCGTCTTCGCGTTTCACAATCTGAGATCAATAAAGGGTTATCCTAGTACAGCGCTGACAAGTTTATGGTTTCTTTCTACAATTTGACGCTTCCACAGGCATTGAGCTGATAGAAATGGAAAAAAGACTTTGCATGCCTACGTCTCGTCAGTTAAGGTAGTGCACCAGCAGGAGGCGCAGCATCCACTTTGCAACCACTGTGAGTCCCCTCTGCAGTGCTGCTCCACTCACTCTTTTAGGAGGATGAAATTGAGTGGAATAAGGCTTCTCCCATGTCTTGAATTTGCACGAATTGGAAATCGAGCTCATTTTAACTCTCAATAAAAATTCATGCGAGTTTGCTCTGTTCAAATAATCAGTAAACCCCGTAGGAGTTTGGCAGCCATGTAAATCACGCCCTGCTACAGTTATTGTTGTTTTTTCAGATGTTAAATCTACTCATGCATAAAAAAAATCCTTTAAGAAGACCACTTCTTAACAGATGAGTTCCACTCCTGCAGCCACATGTAGGGAATGTCTTTTGAACAATGTTATCCTGAGACTGGAACACCAGGCAAATGTCCTTCCATAATGTCATTATGCCTTGTGCCACTAAAGATTCCTTTGTTCTATCTTTTCACACACTACTTAAGCTGGTTTTCACTTCCTATTTCCTCAGTTCTAAAGACCTCTAGCTTCATCCTGGAGCTAACTTTGAGTGCTGAAGATTTTGCATCCATAAGAGTTTTTGCACCCATAAGAGGTTTTAATCAGAGATTTATATAGGAGATCAAGGCACCAGAGTTCAGTGCCATGTAGGTCCGCTTGCATCCATTTCAGTACTATTCCAAGAGCTTAGGGCTGGTTTAATTGAGCAATTACCAGATGTCCAATCAAACATGTGGAATACTCCATTTTAACTATGCTCTATTAACTTTTATCCAATGTATTAGTCCATTTTTGTACAGAACACACCCAATGCCCAAGTGGCCCGTGATATAAACACATTTGACTTTTTGTGTCCGCACACCAGATTTTTTGAGTGATTACAATCTTATACCTGGGATTTTTTCCCAGTTATGCTTTTTTCATAACATTTTTATTTCATTCTGATTCTGTAAACATAAAGTGTTTTGTCAAAAAAGAAAATACAGAAACCACATTGACTTTGTAGCATGAGCCGTAGAGTCCTAGTTCTGTTAACTATTTTTGGGTATTTGATTATTTCTGGAAAAAAGACAAAAGAGCTACTATGTTGTTCTGGATGCACACCAAGAGAACTCTACAGCGCATGAGCAGGGGGATAGCTACCCTGTGAGGAAAGCAATAGGGAAACTTGAGTTTGTTCCCACCAGGGCTGGATTCAGAAGATGTAGAAAGATCTGAATTTTATTTGCATTATTTCACAGAGTAGTAGCCAGAAAACAACTGTGCGTAATCTCTAAATTTGAAATCTTTGAACAATAGCCTCTACCACGGATCACCTTTAATGACCATGAAAAGACTGCAACGGATTCAGAACTCGCCTACTAGACTACGCTTGCATAAACCGCGAGACCACATCTCCCCTTCCTTGAAAACCCTGCATTGGTTACAGGTTGCCAGAAAATCCATGTTCAAGCTGCTTTGTATCACCCACAAAACAATACATGGAATGGGACCGCTCTTCATCAGGAATAAAATCACCAAACATATTCAACAAAGGAACCTCCACTCTAAAGGGGCATCTCTACTGCTATGACCTAAAAAAAAAAATATCCTCCACTCTCCTATCCCTCCACTATCCTATTTCAATCAAAATAACAGACTAACATTTTCACTTCTCAAATTCCATATTTCACTATTCTAATTCACCACTAATCTTTTATGGGTTCCAGAGTAGCGTGATACTCGCCAATAAAGCGTTTCAACACCTCATCAGGGTTACAAGCGCTATATAAATGCAAACCTTTTTCCCCATTTCTACCCCTCCCCAACCCTTCTCAATCCAAATAACTGACTAACATATCCACCACTCAAATTAATTTCATGTTTCACCATACTAATTCACTACTAGTCCTTATGGGTTCCAGAGTAGCGTGCTACTCGCCAAAAAAGCACTTCAAAACCCCATCAGGGGTATCAAGCGCTATATAAATACCAACCTTTTTCCCTCTTCTATCCCGCCACCTACCCTTCTCTACACAAATAACTGAATAACATATCCACCACTCAATGGACTTCATATTTCACAATACTAATTTTCAACACCAATCCTTTATGGGTTCCGGAGTAGCGTGCTGCTCCCTAGAAAAGGGCGTTAACACCCATCAGGAGTAACAGGTGCTATATAAATGCAAATCTTTCTACCCCTTCTATCTCTCCGCTATCCTTCTTACTCCAAATACCTGACTAATATCCACCACTCAAATTGCTTTCATATTTCACCATACTAATTCACCACTAATCCTTTATGGGTTTCCGGAGTAGCGTGCTTCAACACCACATCTGGGGGAACAAGCGCAATGTTATGTTATATGATCTTCTATAGCGCACGGCTGCCCCAGCAAAGGGGCGTCCCGGCGCTTTCACACGAGGTAAAAGAGTTAAATACAAAACTTTTTTTTCACTACCATCCTTCTGAATCCAAATAACGGACTAACCTATTCACCACTTAAAATGTACTTGTATGTTTCACTATACTAATTCAATAACAATCCTCTATGGTTCCCCGAGTAGCGTGCTACTCGTCGAAAAAGCGCTTTGTCGCCTCATCAGGGGTAGTAAGCGTTATACAAATGCAATTACAATATAATATGCTCCTCACCCAAGATGAGGACACATGATGAAGGCATTGTTACAGCTACCGGACACCATCAAAGGAAATGAAAACGTCCACTTGCTAGATATTGCCTAATATTTTGTGTTAGCCTTATTCTCATTGATGCCAATGTTTGCGCCAATGAGGAAATCCTGGTCCTTTCACTTCGTTCAACAATTAGGTGAATTAGGAAGCCAAGGTTAGAATTAGACTCTCATGGCTACATATTCAGAATTTAAAGACAAAATTAGATACTGAAGTGTAGGAAAAGGCACCATTTGGGGTTTTTTTTGCATAAAAAAGTGAGATCCATCAAATTTCCCTCCATGCCACATGGAAGAAAGGAGACTCTTAGCTCAACACTTTGAATTATATTCTACAGAAAGAGTGCTGGCTCAATGGAGTGATCCGGCAGTGGATAGCCAACAATAAAATAGAATCTGCAGGACAAAAATGGGAAAAAGGCATCAGGGAAGTGCTGGGACGTTCTCCTTCCTCGTCACTTTGTGTATTCAAGCACTTCCGGTGATGGGACTTTATAGGCAGAACATCCAGGTTATGTAAAATTCACCAAGCAGAACCAATAAGGAGAGCGCAGAGTTAAGAGACCACACCAAAAACAGCCTTAGGAAGTCTTTGTTGCCAATTATGTGTATATTATTTCTAGTATTACACCACTTTGCTGCTGCTGGAAACCCATTTATTGTAGCCAAGACTGAAATGAATGTGCCAATGAACGTAGTCCAAGAGGGATCAAAAACCTGATTGGTTCAGGACTTAAGTCGGTTAAGTGGCCCCGCCTCCACAGTGCCAACACAAGTGTGCCCTTCGTTTTCACACCTTGCACCTAGGCCCCCTGAAGCAACAAGCCGCAGTTAATTGTGGGATATGGCCTGTATGACCTCTACCATACCATCTCACTGTAGTTTCAAGCAATGTGAAGAAGCTGAAAAGGTGGCCTGGGGTCATGAAGGACACCCCATCATGAGAATCCTAAACCGCTCCTACAAAAGTTTCAGAAGAATATCTATCACTGCTAATGACACATGCATCTTACAGCTGCTCCACCTGCATCACGAGACATTCGCTGCATTACAGCTGCTCCTCCTACAACAATGAGCATTCGCTGCATTATACAGCTTCTACTGCATCACGAGGCATTCGCTGCATTACACTGCTCCTGCTGCATCACAAGGCATTTTGCTGCATTACACTGCTTCTCCTGTATCATGAGGCATTCGCTGCATTAAACTTCTTCAACTGCATCACAAGGTATTCGCTGCATTACACTGCTTCTACTGCATCACGAGGCATTCGCTGCATTGCAGCTGCTCCTCCTGCATCACGAGGCATTTGCTGCATTGCAGCTACTCCTCCTGCATCACGAGGCATTTGCTGCATTGCAGCTACTCCTCCTGCATCATGAGTCATTTGCTGCATTGCAGCTGCTCCTCCTACTGTATCATGAGGCATTCCCTGCAATACACTGCTTCTACTGCATCACAAGGCTTTCCCTGCATTAGATTGCTTCTACTGCATCACAAGGCATTCACTGCATTCCAGCTGCTCCTCCTGCATCACGAGGCATTTGCTGCATTGCGGCTGCTCCTGCTGCATCACGAGGCATTTTGCTGCATTACACTGCTTCTCCTGCATCATGAGGCATTCGCTGCATTACACTGCTTCTACTGCATCACAAGGCATTCGCTGCATTACACTGCTCCTGCTGCATCACAAGGCATTTTTCTGCATGACATGGTTCCTCCTGCATCATGAGGCATTCGATGCATTAAACTGCTTCTACTGGATCACGAGGCATTCGCTGCATTGCAGCTGCTCCTCCTGCATCACAACGCATTTGCTGCATTGCAGCTGCTCCTCCTGCATCACGAGCCATTTGCTGCATTGCAGCTGCTCCTCCTGCATCACGAGGCATTTGCTGCATTGCAGCTGCTCCTCCTCCTGCTTCATGAGGCATTTGCTGCATTAAACTGCTTCTACTGCATCAGGAGGCATTCGCTGCATTAAACTGCTTCTACTGCATCACGGGCCATTCACTGCATTACACTGCTTCTACAGCATCACAAGGCATTCACTTCATTACACCGCTCTTCCTGCATCACGAGGCATTCACTGCATTAAACTGCTTCTACTGCATCATGGGGCATTCCTGCATTACACTGCTTCTACAGCATCACAAGGCATTCACTTCATTACACCGCTCTTCCTGCATCACGAGGCATTCACTGCATTACACCGCTCTTCCTGCATCACGAGGCATTCACTTCATTACACCGCTCTTCCTGCATCACAAGGCATTCGATGCATTACACCGCTCTTCCTGCATCACGAGGCATTCGATGCATTACACTGCTTCACCTGCTGTCCCACAAGGCTTCCAATGCCTCTTTAATGCTGCTCTCTGTATATCAAGATGAACATGACCTCACATACCCCGCCATGCCACATCAATGGTACATCTAGGGAACAAAGATGTATTGCCTCAAAGTGGACTGTCCGGCAACACCTCCCACGCCACATTAATACTGCATCCCCCGTATCATGTAGTACCATTTGGCAACGCCTCCCAGCCCACGTTAATATTGCATCCCCAGCATCATGTGCTACCATCTGGCAACACCTCCCATGCCACATTAATACTGCATCCCCAGCATCATGTGGCATGGTCTGGCACAGCCTGCCAGGCTGCATTAGATTTCTTCTCATTCAATATGAAGCATGCTGTCTCACCAATCATGTCATGCGGCAGCACTGCTGCTTCCAGCACATGAATAGTTATAATGTTTAATAAGGCATGAAAATTTGCACTAACTTCGCTTCCTGCGTACCAAGCGGCTTATTATCTCACAAGGCACGACATGCCACATTAATATTGCTTCAACACATCAGAGGATATGCTGTCTAACTAGGTATGTGTCTTAATCTGGATTCTCATGCATAGATGGCATGCTGTCTTAAAAGCCAGCTGTGTAGGGGTTGGTGATACATTTTGCTCCACCAGCAGAGTTCGCAGGAATTTGCCCACTCTGCGTCCCGCTTGGGAAGAGGAGTTCTGGCAAAACTCAGCCAACCAGCGTGTTATGGCGTTTTTTCTCATGCGTGTGTCACCAACAGTATGTTGGCAAGCGAGAATTCTCCCTCCAGCGAGATTTTCAGGTGCGAGGAGGCCTCTTGGCAAGATTTCTCAATGCTGGAGGTCACAGCAAGTCGCGACCATTCGCGTTGATAAAGTGGTGGCTCGAGGCAGAAAGAAGCAGCACCCTCTAATGCTTGAGCTAAGTTTACAGCACGGAACAAGCTCCTGGTGCTAAAAATCAGCGCAACATGCTGAATTCTGCCCGCTCGCGGAACTCCGTGGAATCTCGCAAAGTTTTTATGTAACTCTGTGGAATTTCGCAGAAAAAATCTGTAAGTTCCACCCACCGCTAATGCCATGATGCATCAGTAGTGCTGCTGCATGAAGAGTTCTACCACAGAAGTTGAACTTCTGGGTGGGTTTAAACATCGCTACCCCCTACCTTTAGTGGCTGAGGGATGTTTCATCTACTGCTGTACTCTCAGTGTAAAAGACAAATACGACCAGGGCCACTGGAATTATGCGGCAGGGGAACACATAATTATGTGGGATGTTGACTAAATTATGCTGAAAAAAGGCAAATTATGTGGCATAGTGTGGATTTTTTTTATAGTATTACTGTTATACATGGTAATGCTGTCTGGACAAAGATTCCACCTCATTAATACCAGTTTATCACAAGCAACTGAAAGATGACCATTCAACCTTTGCCGAAGGGCATTCTACTGTGAGTGAACACTTGTTGCCACTTTCGTTTAGTAACTTTTGATATGTTTGATTATGAGGATTATGCAGCAGATGATGGATTAAATGGGGAATGTGCCAAAGACTATAATTATGTAGAAATAAAAGTCCCACCACAGAATTGCATAATTCCAATGACCCTGCATATGACCTTAAGGGCCACCTCAAAGCGTGCTGGTACCTACTGGTGTGTAACTTTCAGGGCAGGTGCCTGTTGCAATTATTTTGTCGCTGATGATGTCACTCTAAAGAGCATCTGTCTTTCACAGCGTCGTAAACAAATGTGACGTAGAGAATTATGTCATCATTAATTGAGCTAGTTGGATTGGATACCAGGACATTTTATTAATGCATGCTTACAAAGCGTGCTCACCCGAGAGTATCAGTACCCGAGCGCTCCAAGCGCAAACAGGGGACTCAGTACATAGAGCGCTCCATGCGCAAACAGGGGACTCAGTACATGGAGCGCTCCAAGCGCAAACAGGGGACTCAGTACATGTAGCGCTCCATGCGCAAACAGGGGACTCAGTACCTGGAGCGCTCCATGCGCAAACAGGGGACTTAGTACATGGAACTCTCAATGCGCAAACAGAGGAGTCAGTACATGGAGTGCTCCATGCGCAAACAGGGGACTCAGTACATGGAACACTCCATGCGCACACAGGGGACTCAGTACTCGAGCGCTTCTTGCGCATACCGGGGACTCAGTACTCGAGCGCTTCTTGCGCATACCGGGGACTCAGTACATGTAGCGCTCCATGCTCAAACAGGGGACTTAGTACATGGAACGCTCCATGCGCAAACAGGGGACTCAGTACCCGAGCGCTTCATGCGCATACCGGAGACTCAGTACATGTAGTGCTCCATGCGCAAACAGGGGACTCAGTACGTGGAGCGCTCCATGCGCAAACAGGGGACTTAGTACATGGAACTCTCAATGCGCAAACAGAGGAGTCAGTACATGGAGTGCTCCATGCGCAAACAGGGGACTCAGTACATGGAACACTCCATGCGCACACAGGGGACTCAGTACTCGAGCGCTTCTTGCGCATACCGGGGACTCAGTACTCGAGCGCTTCTTGCGCATACCGGGGACTCAGTACATGTAGCGCTCCATGCTCAAACAGGGGACTTAGTACATGGAACGCTCCATGCGCAAACAGGGGACTCAGTACCCGAGCGCTTCATGCGCATACCGGGGACTCAGTACATGTAGTGCTCCATGCGCAAACAGGGGACTCAGTACGTGGAGCGCTCCATGCTCAAACAGGGGACTTAGTACATGGAACGCTCCATGCGCAAACAGGGGAATCAGTACATGGAGTGCTCCATGCGCAAACAGGGGGCTCAGTACATGGAGCGCTCCATGCTCAAACAGGGGACTCAGTACCCGAGCGCTTCATGCGCATACCGGGGACTCAGTACATGTAGCGCTCCATGCTCAAACAGGGGACTTAGTACATGGAACGCTCCATGCGCAAACAGGGGACTCAGTACCCGAGCGCTTCATACGCATACCAGGGACTCAGTACATGTAGCTCCCCATGCGCAAACAGGGGACTCAGTACCTGGAGCGCTCCATGCGCAAACAGGGGACTCAGTACCCGAGCGCTTCATGCGCATACCGGGGACTCCGTGCATGTAGCGCTCCATGCGCAAACATGGGACTCAGTACCTGGAGCGCTCCATGCGCAAACAGGGGACTTAGTACATGGAACGCTCAATGCGCAAACAGGGGACTCAGTACATGGAGCGCTCCATGCTCAAACAGGGGACTCAGTACATGGAGTGCTCCATGCGCAAAGAGGGGACTCAGTACATGGAGCGCTCCATTGTCAAACAGGGGACTCAATACATGGAGCGCTCCATGCGCAAACAGGGGACTCAGTACATGAAGCGCTCCATGCGCAAACAGGGGACTCAGTACATGGAGCGCTCCATGCGCAAAGAGGGGACTCAGTACATGGAGAGCTCCATGCGCAAACAGGGGACTCGGTACATGGAGCGCCCTATGGTCAAACAGGGGACTCGGAGCATGAGGAGATCCATGCGCAACAGGGGGCTCAGTACATGCAGCGCTCCATGCGCAAACCGGGAACTCAGTACATGGAGCGCTCCATGGTCAAACAGGGGACTCAGTACATGGAGCGCTCCATGCGCAAAGAGGTGACTTAGTACATGGAGCGCTCCATGCGCAAACCGGGGACTCGGTACATGGAGCGCTCCATGGTCAAACAGGGGACTCAGTACATGGAGCGCTCCATGCGCAAACCGGGGACTCGGTACATGGAGCGCTCCATGGTCAAACAGGGGACTCGGTACATGGAGCGCTCCATGTGCAAACAGGGGACTCGGTACATGGAGCGCTCCATGTGCATACAGGAGACTCGGTACATGGAACGCTCCATTGTCAAACAGGGGACTCAGTACATGGAGCGCTCCATGCGCAAACCGGGGACTCGGTACATGGAGCGCTCCATGGTCAAACAGGGGACTCGGTACATGGAGCGCTCCATGTGCAAACAGGGGACTCGGTACATGGAGCGCTCCATGTGCATACAGGAGACTCGGTACATGGAACGCTCCATTGTCAAACAGGGGACTCAGTACATGGAGCGCTCCATGCGCAAACAGGGGACTCGGGACCCGGAGCGCTCCATGCGCAAACAGGGGACTCAGTACATGCAGCGCTCCATGCGCAAACAGGGGACCCAGTACATGGAGCGCTCCATGCGCAAACAGGGGGCTCAGTACCCGGAGCGCTCCATGCGCAAACAGGGGGCTCAGTACATGGAACGCTTCATGCGCAAACAGGGGGCTCAGTACCCGGAGCGCTCCATGCGCAAACAGGAGACTCGGTACATGGAGCGCCCTATGGTCAAACAGGGGACTCGGAGCATGAGGCGCTCCATGCGCAAACAGGGGACTCAGTACATGGGGAGATCCATGCGCAACAGGGGGCTCAGTACATGGAGCGCTCCATGCGCAAACCGGGGACTCGGTACATGGAGCACTCCATGGTCAAACAGGGGACTCAGTACATGGAGCGCTCCATGCGCAAAGAGGTGACTTATTACATGGAGCGCTCCATGCGCAAACCGGGGACTCGGTACATGGAGCGCTCCATGGTCAAACAGGGGACTCAGTACAGTCCATGCGCAAACCGGGGACTCGGTACATGGAGCGCTCCATGTGCAAACAGGAGACTCGGTACATGGAGCGCTCCATGGTCAAACAGGGGACTCGGTACATGGAGCGCTCCATGTGCAAACAGGGGACTCGGTACATGGAGCGCTCCATGTGCATACAGGAGACTCGGTACATGGAACGCTCCATGTGCATACAGGAGACTCGGTACATGGAACGCTCCATTGTCAAACTGGGGACTCAGTACATGGAGCGCTCCATGCGCAAACAGGGGACTCGGTACCCGGAGCGCTCCATGCGCAAACAGGGGAGTCAGTACATGGAGCGCTCCATGCGCAAACAGGGGACTCGGTACCCGGAGCGCTCCATGCGCAAACAGGGGACTCGGTACCCGGAGCGCTCCATGCGCAAACAGGGGAGTCAGTACATGGAGCGCTCCATGCGCAAACAGGGGACTCAGTACCCGGAGCGCTCCATGCGCAAACAGTGGACTCAGTACCCGGAGCGCTCCATGCGCAAACAGGGGACTCAGTACCCGGAGCGCTTCATGCGCAAACAGGGGACTCAGTACCCGTAGCGCTCCATGCGCAAGCAGGGGACTCAGTACCCGGAGCGCTTCATGCGCAAACAGGGGACTCAGTACCCGGAGCGCTCCATGCGCAAACAAGGGACTCAGTACATGGAGCGCTCCATGCGCAAACAGGGGACTCAGTACATGGAGCGCTCCATGCGCAAACAGGGGGCTCAGTACCCGGAGCGCTCCATGCGCAAACAGGGGACTCAGTACATGGAGCGCTCCATGCGCAAACAGGGGACTCAGTACATGGAGCGCTCCATGCGCAAACACGGGGCTCAGTACCCGGAGCGCTCCATGCGCAAACAGGGGACTCAGTACATGGAGTGCTCCATTGTCAAACAGGGGACTCAGTACATAGAGCGCTCCATGCGCAAACAGGGGACTCGGTACCCGGAGCGCTCCATGCGCAAACAGGGGAGCCAGTACATGGAGCGCTCCATGCGCAAACAGGGCACTCGGTACCCGGAGCGCTCCATGTGCATACAGGAGACTCGGTACATGGAACGCTCCATTGTCAAACAGGGGACTCAGTACATGGAGCGCTCCATGCGCAAACAGGGGACTCGGGACCCGGAGCGCTCCATGCGCAAACAGGGGACCCAGTACATGGAGCGCTCCATGCGCAAACAGGGGGCTCAGTACCCGGAGCGCTCCATGCGCAAACAGGGGGCTCAGTACATGGAACGCTTCATGCGCAAACAGGGGGCTCAGTACCCGGAGCGCTCCATGCGCAAACAGGAGACTCGGTACATGGAGCGCCCTATGGTCAAACAGGGGACTCGGAGCATGAGGCGCTCCATGCGCAAACAGGGGACTCAGTACATGGGGAGATCCATGCGCAACAGGGGGCTCAGTACATGGAGCGCTCCATGCGCAAACCGGGGACTCGGTACATGGAGCACTCCATGGTCAAACAGGGGACTCAGTACATGGAGCGCTCCATGCGCAAAGAGGTGACTTATTACATGGAGCGCTCCATGCGCAAACCGGGGACTCGGTACATGGAGCGCTCCATGGTCAAACAGGGGACTCAGTACAGTCCATGCGCAAACCGGGGACTCGGTACATGGAGCGCTCCATGTGCAAACAGGAGACTCGGTACATGGAGCGCTCCATGGTCAAACAGGGGACTCGGTACATGGAGCGCTCCATGTGCAAACAGGGGACTCGGTACATGGAGCGCTCCATGTGCATACAGGAGACTCGGTACATGGAACGCTCCATTGTCAAACTGGGGACTCAGTACATGGAGCGCTCCATGCGCAAACAGGGGACTCGGTACCCGGAGCGCTCCATGCGCAAACAGGGGAGTCAGTACATGGAGCGCTCCATGCGCAAACAGGGGACTCGGTACCCGGAGCGCTCCATGCGCAAACAGGGGACTCGGTACCCGGAGCGCTCCATGCGCAAACAGGGGAGTCAGTACATGGAGCGCTCCATGCGCAAACAGGGGACTCAGTACCCGGAGCGCTCCATGCGCAAACAGGGGACTCAGTACCCGGAGCGCTCCATGCGCAAACAGGGGACTCAGTACCCGGAGCGCTTCATGCGCAAACAGGGGACTCAGTACCCGTAGCGCTCCATGCGCAAGCAGGGGACTCAGTACCCGGAGCGCTTCATGCGCAAACAGGGGACTCAGTACCCGGAGCGCTCCATGCGCAAACAAGGGACTCAGTACATGGAGCGCTCCATGCGCAAACAGGGGACTCAGTACATGGAGCGCTCCATGCGCAAACAGGGGGCTCAGTACCCGGAGCGCTCCATGCGCAAACAGGGGACTCAGTACATGGAGCGCTCCATGCGCAAACAGGGGACTCAGTACATGGAGCGCTCCATGCGCAAACACGGGGCTCAGTACCCGGAGCGCTCCATGCGCAAACAGGGGACTCAGTACATGGAGTGCTCCATTGTCAAACAGGGGACTCAGTACATAGAGCGCTCCATGCGCAAACAGGGGACTCGGTACCCGGAGCGCTCCATGCGCAAACAGGGGAGCCAGTACATGGAGCGCTCCATGCGCAAACAGGGCACTCGGTACCCGGAGCGCTCCATGTGCATACAGGAGACTCGGTACATGGAACGCTCCATTGTCAAACAGGGGACTCAGTACATGGAGCGCTCCATGCGCAAACAGGGGACTCGGGACCCGGAGCGCTCCATGCGCAAACAGGGGACCCAGTACATGGAGCGCTCCATGCGCAAACAGGGGGCTCAGTACCCGGAGCGCTCCATGCGCAAACAGGGGGCTCAGTACATGGAACGCTTCATGCGCAAACAGGGGGCTCAGTACCCGGAGCGCTCCATGCGCAAACAGGAGACTCGGTACATGGAGCGCCCTATGGTCAAACAGGGGACTCGGAGCATGAGGCGCTCCATGCGCAAACAGGGGACTCAGTACATGGGGAGATCCATGCGCAACAGGGGGCTCAGTACATGGAGCGCTCCATGCGCAAACCGGGGACTCGGTACATGGAGCACTCCATGGTCAAACAGGGGACTCAGTACATGGAGCGCTCCATGCGCAAAGAGGTGACTTATTACATGGAGCGCTCCATGCGCAAACCGGGGACTCGGTACATGGAGCGCTCCATGGTCAAACAGGGGACTCAGTACAGTCCATGCGCAAACCGGGGACTCGGTACATGGAGCGCTCCATGTGCAAACAGGAGACTCGGTACATGGAGCGCTCCATGGTCAAACAGGGGACTCGGTACATGGAGCGCTCCATGTGCAAACAGGGGACTCGGTACATGGAGCGCTCCATGTGCATACAGGAGACTCGGTACATGGAACGCTCCATTGTCAAACTGGGGACTCAGTACATGGAGCGCTCCATGCGCAAACAGGGGACTCGGTACCCGGAGCGCTCCATGCGCAAACAGGGGAGTCAGTACATGGAGCGCTCCATGCGCAAACAGGGGACTCGGTACCCGGAGCGCTCCATGCGCAAACAGGGGACTCGGTACCCGGAGCGCTCCATGCGCAAACAGGGGAGTCAGTACATGGAGCGCTCCATGCGCAAACAGGGGACTCAGTACCCGGAGCGCTCCATGCGCAAACAGGGGACTCAGTACCCGGAGCGCTCCATGCGCAAACAGGGGACTCAGTACCCGGAGCGCTTCATGCGCAAACAGGGGACTCAGTACCCGTAGCGCTCCATGCGCAAGCAGGGGACTCAGTACCCGGAGCGCTTCATGCGCAAACAGGGGACTCAGTACCCGGAGCGCTCCATGCGCAAACAAGGGACTCAGTACATGGAGCGCTCCATGCGCAAACAGGGGACTCAGTACATGGAGCGCTCCATGCGCAAACAGGGGGCTCAGTACCCGGAGCGCTCCATGCGCAAACAGGGGACTCAGTACATGGAGCGCTCCATGCGCAAACAGGGGACTCAGTACATGGAGCGCTCCATGCGCAAACACGGGGCTCAGTACCCGGAGCGCTCCATGCGCAAACAGGGGACTCAGTACATGGAGTGCTCCATTGTCAAACAGGGGACTCAGTACATAGAGCGCTCCATGCGCAAACAGGGGACTCGGTACCCGGAGCGCTCCATGCGCAAACAGGGGAGCCAGTACATGGAGCGCTCCATGCGCAAACAGGGCACTCGGTACCCGGAGCGCTCCATGCGCAAACAGGGGAGTCAGTACATGGAGCGCTCCATGCGCAAACAGGGGACTCAGTACATGGAGCGCTCCATGCGCAAACAGGGGACTCAGTACATGGAGCGCTCCATGCGCAAACAGGGGGCTCAGTACCCGGAGCGCTCCATGCGCAAACAGGGGACTCAGTACATGGAGCGCTCCATGCGCAAACAGGGGACTCAGTACATGGAGCGCTCCATGCGCAAACACGGGGCTCAGTACCCGGAGCGCTCCATGCGCAAACAGGGGACTCAGTACATGGAGTGCTCCATTGTCAAACAGGGGACTCAGTACATAGAGCGCTCCATGCGCAAACAGGGGACTCGGTACCCGGAGCGCTCCATGCGCAAACAGGGGAGCCAGTACATGGAGCGCTCCATGCGCAAACAGGGCACTCGGTACCCGGAGCGCTCCATGTGCATACAGGAGACTCGGTACATGGAACGCTCCATTGTCAAACAGGGGACTCAGTACATGGAGCGCTCCATGCGCAAACAGGGGACTCGGGACCCGGAGCGCTCCATGCGCAAACAGGGGACCCAGTACATGGAGCGCTCCATGCGCAAACAGGGGGCTCAGTACCCGGAGCGCTCCATGCGCAAACAGGGGGCTCAGTACATGGAACGCTTCATGCGCAAACAGGGGGCTCAGTACCCGGAGCGCTCCATGCGCAAACAGGAGACTCGGTACATGGAGCGCCCTATGGTCAAACAGGGGACTCGGAGCATGAGGCGCTCCATGCGCAAACAGGGGACTCAGTACATGGGGAGATCCATGCGCAACAGGGGGCTCAGTACATGGAGCGCTCCATGCGCAAACCGGGGACTCGGTACATGGAGCACTCCATGGTCAAACAGGGGACTCAGTACATGGAGCGCTCCATGCGCAAAGAGGTGACTTATTACATGGAGCGCTCCATGCGCAAACCGGGGACTCGGTACATGGAGCGCTCCATGGTCAAACAGGGGACTCAGTACAGTCCATGCGCAAACCGGGGACTCGGTACATGGAGCGCTCCATGTGCAAACAGGAGACTCGGTACATGGAGCGCTCCATGGTCAAACAGGGGACTCGGTACATGGAGCGCTCCATGTGCAAACAGGGGACTCGGTACATGGAGCGCTCCATGTGCATACAGGAGACTCGGTACATGGAACGCTCCATTGTCAAACTGGGGACTCAGTACATGGAGCGCTCCATGCGCAAACAGGGGACTCGGTACCCGGAGCGCTCCATGCGCAAACAGGGGAGTCAGTACATGGAGCGCTCCATGCGCAAACAGGGGACTCGGTACCCGGAGCGCTCCATGCGCAAACAGGGGACTCGGTACCCGGAGCGCTCCATGCGCAAACAGGGGAGTCAGTACATGGAGCGCTCCATGCGCAAACAGGGGACTCAGTACCCGGAGCGCTCCATGCGCAAACAGGGGACTCAGTACCCGGAGCGCTCCATGCGCAAACAGGGGACTCAGTACCCGGAGCGCTTCATGCGCAAACAGGGGACTCAGTACCCGTAGCGCTCCATGCGCAAGCAGGGGACTCAGTACCCGGAGCGCTTCATGCGCAAACAGGGGACTCAGTACCCGGAGCGCTCCATGCGCAAACAAGGGACTCAGTACATGGAGCGCTCCATGCGCAAACAGGGGACTCAGTACATGGAGCGCTCCATGCGCAAACAGGGGGCTCAGTACCCGGAGCGCTCCATGCGCAAACAGGGGACTCAGTACATGGAGCGCTCCATGCGCAAACAGGGGACTCAGTACATGGAGCGCTCCATGCGCAAACACGGGGCTCAGTACCCGGAGCGCTCCATGCGCAAACAGGGGACTCAGTACATGGAGTGCTCCATTGTCAAACAGGGGACTCAGTACATAGAGCGCTCCATGCGCAAACAGGGGACTCGGTACCCGGAGCGCTCCATGCGCAAACAGGGGAGCCAGTACATGGAGCGCTCCATGCGCAAACAGGGCACTCGGTACCCGGAGCGCTCCATGCGCAAACAGGGGAGTCAGTACATGGAGCGCTCCATGCGCAAACAGGGGACTCGGTACCCGGAGCGCTCCATGCGCAAACAGGGGAGTCAGTACATGGAGCGCTCCATGCGCAAACAGGGGACTCGGTACCCGGAGCGCTCCATGCGCAAACAGGGGAGTCAGTACATGGAGCGCTCCATGCGCAAACAGGGGACTCAGTACCTGGAGCGCTCCATGCGCAAACAGGGGACTCAGTACCCGGAGCGCTTCATGCGCAAACAGGGGACTCAGTACCCGTAGCGCTCCATGCGCAAGCAGGGGACTCAGTACCCGGAGCGCTTCATGCGCAAACAGGGGACTCAGTACCCGGAGAGCTCCATGGGCAAACAGGGGACTCAGTACATGGAGCGCTCCATGCGCAAACAGGGGACTCAGTACATGGAGCGCTCCATGCGCAAACAGGGGGCTCAGTACCCGGAGCGCTCCATGCGCAAACAGGGGACTCAGTACAGGGAGCGCTCCATGCGCAAACAGGGGGCTCCGTACCCGGAGCGCTCCATGCGCAAACAGGGGACTCAGTACAGGGAGCGCTCCATGCGCAAACAGGGGGCTCCGTACCCGGAGCGCTCCATGCGCAAACAGGGGACTCAGTACATGGAACGCTTCATGCGCAAACAGGGGACTCAGTACCCGGAGCGCTTCATGCGCAAACAGGGGACTCAGTACAGGGAGCGCTCCATGCGCAAACAGGGGGCTCCGTACCCGGAGCGCTCCATGCGCAAACAGGGGACTCAGTACATGGAACGCTTCATGCGCAAACAGGGGACTCAGTACCCGGAGCGCTTCATGCGCAAACAGGGGACTCAGTACCCGTAGCGCTCCATGCGCAAGCAGGGGACTCAGTACCCGGAGCGCTTCATGCGCAAACAGGGGACTCAGTACCCGGAGCGCTCCATGCGCAAACAGGGGACTCAGTACCCGGAGCGCTCCATGCGCAAACAGGGGACTCAGTACATGGAGCGCTCCATGCGCAAACAGCGGACTCAGTACATGGAGCGCTCCATGCGCAAACAGCGGACTCAGTACATGGAGCGCTCCATGCGCAAACAGGGGGCTTAGTACCCGGAGCGCTCCATGCGCAAACAGGGGACTCAGTACATGGAGCGCTCCATGCGCAAACAGGGGACTCAGTACATGGAGCGCTCCATGCGCAAACAGGGGGCTCAGTACCTGGAGCGCTCCATGCGCAAACAGGGGACTCGGTACATGGAGCGGTCCATGGTCAAACAGGGGGCTGGGTGCATGGAGCAGGTGATGACCTCACTGAGCACTCACTGCACGGAGCTCGCATGTCCTGATTGAGTTGGACTCTTCCCCAGCGGGGCTTTCTGTGTGCTGATACGGCTTTGCCTTCGCATGGAGCCAGCCCTGTGCTGATAATCGTTACAGGCGCCTCACAGAGCTATTCATGGCTACGCAGGGAACATAGATTCTGGATCTGCATGGAGCTGGCGCGAGCAGATAATGGGCGCATGCGCCGTCCACTACTGCACGGGCGTGATGCGTGTTGGAGCCGCCTATAGGGCAATCTGGCAGCACCCGAAGGTCAATGTATGTACTGCCTTTTGTTTCTTTGCAGGCCTGGATTATGGACTGGTGGGTGGTGTTTACTGTTGACTTCCTTGACATTGTCACACACATTGCCGGCAACAAGCACTTATGCATGCAGTCTCCCGCCCCTTGCAAAACTGCCATACAGCGTGTCCTTACAAGTTCAAATCTGCCCTGATTTCAAACATGGGCCACTTTTTTAGCTTTCTAATTCACTAATGGAGGTCACTACAAATGTTAGTGCCCGGCCTGTCTTCGGTCCCAGTCTGACCGTGGGGTGATGGACTGGGCCCTTCGATGTGTTCTACACGGAAGATTAGAGTGACAAACTGAGCCCCGTGAACACGGAACATTAGAGTGACAAACTGAGCCGAGTGACAAACTGAGCCCCGTGACGTGCTGTGCACGGAGTGATTAGAGTGACCGACTGAGCCCTGCCATGGAGTAGTTTGAGTGACTGAGCCGGAGATGCGGTGCACATGTACTGTGACCATGGACGTCACCTCGGTCCATGCACGAATCCATCGCGCGGTGACCAGGGTGACAGACAGCCCCTTGTGGAGCGGCCCACGTGTCAACGATGGGTGGCAGGGCCTGTCCCAGCCTGGACTCGTCCATGTACTGAGAGGGGGCGACAGTCCTCTATGCATGGAGCTGCCTATGGGCCATTAAAGCCGGAAGCACCGAACTTGGACCTGTTCGTGAGCAGATAAAGGTTGACAAAGTCCCCCCTCAGGCACGGAGCTGGATAAGTGCAGATAAGCGGGTGACAGACTCCGCCACTGCAATGAGGGGCCCGCGTGCTGATTGAGGCTGACAGGCTGACCCTTCGAGGTGTGTGTATGGAGTGATACGCTGAGCCCGCGCATGGAGCTGTCCGCGAGCTGGAATGGGAACACAGACTGTTCATGTGTGGCGCTGTCCGGGTGCTGGAATGGGAACACAGACTGTTCATGGGTGACGCTGTCCGTGTACTGGAATGGGAATGACAGACCGTCCATGTGTGGCGCTGTCCGTGTGCTGGAATGGAAAAGGCAGACTGCTCGTGTGTGGCGCTGCCCGTGTTTTGGAACGGGAAAGAAAGACTGTCCATGTGTGGCGCTGTCCGGGTGCTGGAATGGGAAATATCGACTGCCCGTGCATGGAGCGGTCCATGTGCAGAGCGGTCCATGTGCAGAGCGGTCCATGTGCAGCGCTGTCCGTGTATTGGAATGGGAAAGGCTGTCCGCCTGTGTATAGCGCTGTTCGTGTGCGGACATTGACTAGACTGTCAGGCACTGTGTGGAGCTGTTTACGTCCTGCAATGTAAAAGACACGGCCTGGAAGCCATCGCGGCAGTGATGGGAGCGGGAGGGGCACGATTCTGGGGCCCCCGTGCATCCTAAAGTCTATGAGCATCTGTGAGGTATAGGAGACAGAGGGGGCCCTCCCCACACTCTGCTGGGTGAGGGGTAGGGGTGGACACCATTCTGTAGTACGTCACTGGCCGAATGAGCTGTCCGTGTGCTGCAATCGGAAAGACAGGCTGCCGCTGTGAAGACCTGGCCACGTGCTGATCAGGGGGGACGGACTCTACGTGGGTGACGCAATACCAATATGGAGCTAGTGCTACCAAAATCCAGGACAAGCAGATGAACAATACAGGGCGGCTCCTCCACCAGGGCGGAGGAGCCTCGCCCCACTGCTTTCTCGCAGTGCGAGAAGCAGAAACATACAATGGTAATAACTACCATTTTATGGTAATAACTACCATTTTATGGTAATAACTACCAGTTTATGGTAATAACTATCATTTTATGTTTCTGCTTCTTGCACTGCAAGAAAGCAGACGGGTTTGGCTGCAGGTGGGCGGGGCTGGGCAGGGCAGGAAAGGAGAGCCGTGCCCACACATGCGCACTCTGCCCGTCTACATGTATGCAGCCTACATGGAGACCATGGCTGGGCCATTAGCCCCTGGCTGGGCGGCGTGCCAACCAATCACAATGCTGCTTGCAGCGTTGTGATTGGCTTAGGGGTGGGAGCTGACTTGCTGCTTCCTGTTCCTGCCAGAGGCAGGAGAGCAGGTCAGGAGCAGAGACGACGTGGGAGTCGGACAGCGGGAAGGTAAGTAAAAAGAAAAATATATTATTAAATAAACCCCCTCCTGTGTGACCCCCCTCCCAGAGTGACCTCCCCACCCGCGAGTCATGCCAGCCACAAACTGCAAAGCCCTGCCCCTCTGTCGCTCATGCCACCTCTTATTAAGTGTACCTTTAGGAAAAATAATTTATGAACATTATTAGTAGGGATGGGAGTGATGTTTAATTTCGCCCAAAACATTGGCAGAATTTGGCGACTCTGCGTTACTCTTGTTACATGGAGTTCTGGCCAAGTTCCACCAATTGGCACATAGTGGATTTTTCCCCCACAAGCATTCAGAAATGCAAACAAAATGTGGCTTTCTCTGGTGCCATTTTCTAATGCGGGCAGTTGCGAGCAGTAGTGCGGTCAGAGGGCTGCTTCTCGAGTAGATTTGCTGCTGCTCGAGTAGATTTTCTACTTGAGTGGCAGCAAAAGCAACTCTAATGGCTGTGTGCTCTTGCGCACTGCATGGTGCCATTCCCGCTTATTTTTCAGCGCTGTTCGCGGTACTGGTGTTAAATTACAGCACAGCGTGCACATATTCGCACGTTGGTGGAACTCGGCGGAATCTCAGAGTTTGTATGCAATTTTACAGAACTCTGAGGAGTGAAACTTGGCGAGTTCCGCCCACTCCTAATTATTAGCAGAGCTGACATTATAAGTAGTGATCAATGGGTTTAATCACTTAAATGCCCATTCATTCATAATTAAACATGTAAAATGTCATTAGTCACTCTATGGATCAGGGCGGTGTGTCGAAACGCGAAGCGGTTGAAAATAAACTTATGGTATTGATACTTAGACTCCTGAGAGTGTGTGATTACGGACTTCTCGTTTGGATATTGACGTCCGCTTTAGGTTTACCGACACCACCAAGTGCCACCCGACAAAGGGATTGATCTTAGTAAGATCAGCCTTGGATTTTGGAGAATATATATATATATATATATATATATATATATATATATATATATATATATATATATATATTTTACCTACTGGCGGTCGCCAGTAGGTAGTTCTAGTTAGGATTTTTTTTCAATGTTAAATCTCAAAATTCTATTTGGAATAACTTTGGCACCGGTTGACGAATCTGCCTGAAAACTTCCTGAAAATGGCCTCGTCGAGCTCCGGTTCTTCCTTGAAAGTTTGGGGGGGATACGTCAAGCGGGGGCCGAGATAAAAGGGGGGTCCCAAAACGCGTTTTCCCCATGTTAATTTCCATAGGGCGGTCGATTTCACTTTTAGCTCGAACGGCTGAATGGATATACAGCAAACTTGGCAAAATTGTAGGGACTGGTAGCCCGATGTGCCTTTGCTATGTCTCAAGATATGTGTTCCAGTGGATTTTGAGTAATTTAGGTTCAAAAAAATATATATATCTATAGGCGCGCACCGAAAAGCGCTCCAGTCGCGCCACGCGACTTGCGCGCAGAAAGCTGATTGGCTCTTGGGTGTCTGTAAACATTCTAAACAGTCTGGAGCGGCCGCCATCTTGTGTCTCGGTAAAATCGAGACACAAGGGGTTTGAAAAAAAAAGGGGCAAATGACCATAAGGGGGAAGAGTAGACCCTCTCTGACCCCCTAGGTTTGATGTGGGGGCTAAAATAGGGTCCTGCGGGGCATTACATTATTTTTTTTTTCGTTTTGCGCGGGGGAAGCGCATGGTACGCGCACCGGAAAGCGAAGCACGGGGAAAATCCAGGACCATATTTATGAAGGCCTTGCGCTGCCAGTTTTGCGCCGCCTGTGCGTCAATTTTTGTGACGCACCAGCGGTGTAAAAAAATGCGCATTGTTACGCTATATTTAAAAAGTGACGCATCTATCTAGATGCGTCACTTTTTAAATATAGTGCAACGAGGCACATTTTTTTACACTGCTGGTGCGATGCGTCACTTTTCTGTGCGCACTCCTTATGACATTCCAGATGTGTCATATTTAATGTATGACGAATCATGTTGCAAGGAGTTACAGATACGTCAGTATTTCTGACATATCTGTAAACATAAAAGTGACGCGAGGCAGGCGCAAGATTTTGACGCAACAGCATCCTAAAAGTGACGCAGAGAAATCTCATAGATTTCAGTACGTCGTTATTACCAAGCTTTTTGCGGGGGAATGCCCCCTCTGCATACATTATACCTGACGCAGATATAATGTGGCGCAGAGTTTTAAAAAGTGACCCATGTACCTAGATGCGTCACTTTTTAAAAATAGCGTCAGGTATAATGCATGCAGAGGGGGTGTTCCCCCCACAAAAAGCTTGGTAATAACGATGCAGTGAAATCTTTGAGATTTCACTGCGTCACTTTTAGGATGCTGTTGCGTCAAAATGTTGCGCCTGCTTCACAGCAGACCTTTCACATGGTGCTTTTTCCATGTGAAAGGACACATTACTGGAGTTGCGTCACTTTTGTGATGCACTCCAGCAATGCGTTACTTGGAATGTCATAAGGAGTGCGCACAGAAAAGTGACGCATCGCACCAATGGTGTAAAAAAATGCGCCTCGTTGCGCTATATTTAAAAAGTGACGCATTTAGGTAGATGGGTCACTTTTTAAAATCAAGCGCCACATTATATCTGTGTCAGGTATAATGCATGCAGAGGGGGTGTTCCCCGCAAAAAGCTTTGTAATAGCGACGCAGTGAAGTCTTTGAGAGTTCACTGCGTCACTTTTAGGATGCTGTTGCGTCAAAATCTTGCGCCTGCTTCACAGCAGACCTTTCACATGGTGCTTTTTCCATGTGAAAGGACACATTACTGGAGTTGCGTCACTTTTGTGCCGCACTCCAGCAATGCGTTACTTTTGTGTTTACAGATACGTCAGAAATACTGACATATCTGTAACTCCTTGCGAATTGATTAGTCATATATTAAATATGACATATCTGGAATGTCATAAGGAGTGCGTCCAGAAAAGTGACGCATCGCTGTTTTCACGTAGCGATGCGTCACTTTTCAGAAATGAGGCCTCCAGTTTATTCACTGTGTCACCTCTACGACCCTTTCTTGCGTCAATACGTCCCATTTGCATACATTACAACTGACGTAGGAATAATGTGGCACAGGGGTTTACAAAGTGATGTATTTACCAAGAAACGCCACTTTGTAAATATGAATAAATAAGGTGCATTTTTTATTGGAATGTTGTGTCACAAAAAGTGATGCTTTGGTGGCGTTAAAGTGACGCATGACTTCATAAATGAAGCCTTCTACCTTCAACTCCAGCAATGCATCTTTTCTTATCCTTCAACACTCCTGTTCTTTTTCAACATTTTCATTGAATATCAACATTCCCCATATTCACTCTTCTTCTCATAACTTTCTTTTCTAACACTCACCTTCTTTCATTCCTCCTACTTCACTTCTTTTTTCCTCTCATACCTTTCTGTTCTTTCTTACTCATTCTCCTTTGAATTATCAATGCACTATATTTCACTTACTCTTCATTTTTTTAAGAATATAGCTCTTTGATGAGAATTGGAGGTAGTTCTGAAAAGAACTTTTGGTTTTCTTCTTTTAACTGAACAGGAACAAAAACAGGGAATGGAAACTGCTCAACAGGAGCAAAAAGAAAACAAAAAAATTAGGGGTGGGAAGGGTAGCGATGGTTCTCCAATGCTCGAACCATGAGCTGGATACTTTGCTCCCCATAGGTGAGGAGTTGATTGCAGCATCTGCATCTGAGGACACCATGGTTAAAAGCAGGTTGTATGTTTGGCACCTGCTCCTGCGATTGCTCTCTCCCAGAAGAAGTTGCTCCTCCGGTTGATGTAGAGGCCCCATCTCTGGGAACCTCTTGTGTCAGAGCCCTGACACTTTCCCGGGCAAAATTCTGGGGGTGCCTCCTCTCCACATGTCGGATCATCGTAAAGTTCCCAAAAGAGTACTTTTTTTTGGGGTCACCCCGTGACACGACCTGTTTGCAGATCCTGCACTCCACTTTTGGTGCATTCACTTTCTTCTGGTCAGCTGGAATCTTAAAAAATTTCCATATGAAATGTTCCTTCACCTTTGGGGTAGGAGGCTCTTCATTGATGAACTCAGGTTCATCCTCACTGCTGGATTCTCTGGCAGCCATGGTAAATCAAGAAAGATCCAGGAGCAAAAGACAGGTCTTTCAGTCACAAAAGTGAAAGAAGAAGTGAAGGAAATGGGTGGGGATTTCATTCATTGTAAAAAAAACTGTTAGCAACCAATGAAAAGTGTTATTTTAGGGTGACATGACCCGACGCGTTTACGCTGCGCGCTCCGGAGCACTTCCGGGTGCGTTTACGCAGCGCGATCGTAGGCACTTCCGGGGCGCAAACGTGGCGCGATCGAAGGCGCTTCTGGGTGCTTTTACGCGGCGCGAACGTAGGCGCTTCCGAGGGCACTTACGTTGCGCGCCGAAGTGACATCATCAAACTTTTACAGAAATGCATAATCATTTTCCTTATAAAAAAAAACTGATTTTATTTGTATGGTACGAAATGTTTTGCATTATTATTAACTTTTCATTCATATTTTTTTTCACGAACGACAGTAGCGCTCTGGGTGCGCTTTCACGAGAGCTCACCGGAAAGCTTACCGGAGAGCTTAGCTGAAAGCTTCCCTGAGCGCGCACCCAGAGCGCAAAAGAAAAAATATATATAAAAAAAAATGAATACTTACAAAAAAACAGCAAATTGTAAAAAAAAAATGGTTAGAAACTCGATATAGAAAGGAATTAGCATTTAAAAAACCTATGAAGTTCACTGAAAAAACCATAGGTTTCACACCAGTTATAGTTAGGAATTAGCATTTAAAAAACCTATTAAATTCACTGAAAAAACCATAGGTTTCACACCAGTTATAGTTAGCTGGAAATGTTACTGATATAAAACCATTGAAATTCCCACGTTATAGTTAGTCGGACTCACTATAACTTGCGCGTGCAATGCACTGCTGATGACATCACATATTACATCACTCATGACATGGTCAGTGACATCACTCATGACATCACTGATGACACCATCCAGTGAATGTGTGTCTTTCTGAAAAATAAATATATTTTATATATCTATATGTTAAGGTCGATGGAAGAATAAATGTTTAAATAAGTGTCTAAATGGATGTTTTTTTAAAAAAAATTGATTGGTTATCTGGCTTATTAAGTGTATCTTAGTGAATACATATATTAGCGAGTAATGTTTAAATATTTAAATATATGTATTAGTGTTTTACTTTGTGTATAAGTGGCTGCATGGGTTGGTGAGTAGCTACATGTGTGTGTATATGGGTTATTAGATGTTTTTTAGTATCAGTATGAGTGTCTGTATCGTTTGGTGGGGCTGTTACTTAGCACATAGATGCATCAATGACTGACTCACTGTTTGTATGTGTTTTGAAGACAGCATATGTGCAGGACTGTATGGGTGGATGAGTGTGTATATGTGTGTGTTAGAGAGTGAATGCCTCTCTCACTAGTGTCTTTATGAGTAACTACATATGTTTTAATCTTGTATATATGAGCATTGATGTATATAAGTAAGTATATGTGAGAGTGAGAGATTGAAAGAGTTCCTGTTTAAATAAGTATGTGTTTCTATAAGTGATTGTTTAAGAGAGTAAGTATGTGTAAGTTTCCTTAGAAGTAATGTGCTAATGTGTGTATAGTTGTATATGCAAATAAATGGATGTTTATTAGTTTATTTGCATGTGTGAGTATATGTATGAGTAAGTTTTTGATGACTGTCGGTGTGTAACAGAATGAATAGGGGTATCACTATATATGATGAGTGAGTATATGTATGAGTGAATACATAAAACTGTTGGTGAATGTGTGAATTTGTATATAGATGGTGAAATTACTGAATTGGTTGTTGTAACTGGTATGGGTATATGCACTTTTTTGAAAATGAAGTTTCTATTTTTCAATATGTGTTTCAAAGGTTACTTTACAGTGAGAGGAGGTCTGTCACTGTGTCACAAGGATGGTGTCATCAGTGATGTCATGAGTGATGTCACTGACCATGTCATGAGTGATGTAATATGTGATGTCATCAGCAGTGCATTGCATGCGCAAGTTATAGTGAGTCCGACTAACTATAACGAGGGAATTTCAATGGTTTTATATCAGTAACATTTCCAGCTAACTATAACTGGTGTGAAACCTATGGTTTTTTCAGTGAATTTAATAGGTTTTTTAAATGCTAATTCCTAACTATAACTGGTGTGAAACCTATGGTTTTTTCAGTGAATTTAATAGGTTTTTTAAATGCTAATTCCTAACTATAACTGGTGTGAAACCTATGGTTTTTTCAGTGAATATATATATATATATATATATATATATATATATATATATATATATATATATATATTCCAATCAACAACACCCAAAATTGGAGAACCACACTCAGCGTGTTCAATTTCTTTATTTCCGCCAGGCAGTACAGCAGTGCAGACTTGTGCACCGATGTAGCGATATCTGCCAAATAGTCCCAACATGTTTCTGGCGCTTCGGCCCTTGGTGACAGGATTGGCATACTGGGAGAGGCAGCGAGCAGGTAGCTTATTAAGGTAATCAGAGTTCCACCCTTATGGGCGTGTCAGCACATTGCCTCCTGGTACCTGTAGTAGCTGGTAAATTCTCATTTCGTAGATGTCGATGCTGATTCTGCTCACCACAATAAAAAACCACAGTGGGTTGCTTCATCACACCCTAGCTGCCACCGTACTGCTCTCACCCCCGCACTTCAGCAGGGGGGTTTTCCGCGACCAAGGCAGGCCACTATATACTCCAATCAACAACACCCAAAATTGGAGAACCGCACTCAGCGTGTTAAATTTCTTTATTTCCGCCAGGCAGTACAGCAGTACAGACTTGTGCAGCGTATGCGGATTAAACGCTTATATATTAACCAGCGACTCGCTACTGCAAAATCCTCTCTCTATGGCCGGAATCACCTAGCACCACAGGTATTAGGTGAATTTGTTTCTTTTAACTTCTCATCGCCAGTGCATCTACGACAAGGACAGTGATATATATATCATATATATTTGTGTATATATATATATATACATATATATATATACACAAACTTAGTCTAAAGGAGAGATGGCACTGCAATTGATGCGAGCCACAACTTCATTTATTTTATTTAAAGTATCTCCACCAAAAGTCCACGCGTGCATTAGACAGTCGACACGTTTCACCTTCAACTGAATCATAGAGATCATGACTATAAACATTCTATTGAAAGTGACACAGTGCAACAAAGTCCTTTCACAGTTTCTAAAAAACTAGAATGTTTTGAATTCATTCAAAACACGGTCCATCTCTAGCCTCCATTGCGACAATATCCCATGATTTCACTCACTTTTGCTATTATTACGTGAGACTCTTTATGAAGCCTGAGCAAAAACGTACTTTTCATTATATTTCAAATTTTTGAAAAAATCACAAGCACAGTAATGAACAAAAATAGCAAAACCAAGCAAATAAAGTATAAATTCAAGCCTATTTTGGAGACGCATGCAATCACTGTAAATATATATGTCCATACTACGCTATCACAATTCAGGCTCGTTGATAGTGTGAACATAATTTTATGGCTGAAAGCACATCATTTTCTTTGTCATTTCTAATTAAGGGTATCAACCAAGGAGTGCTGGCATGTAGTCAGGATGAAACAGCAGAAAATGTGTAACAATTTTGCCCAAGATTTTGTTGCATAGCAGTCACAGTTTGGTGCATGATAGGCGCTTCAATTCAGGTTCATTGCAAAGCTCAAAGGAAGAACTCAGGGGCTCAGTTCAGTAAATCTTTATTTCGAAGAATAAAATTCCTCATAAAAACACATTACATAATAAAATTTCATTATATATCATTCCTGGACTTTTAGTAAATAAAAACTTTAAAAAAGAGAGGGTACAATTCATAAAGAGAGTCTGATTATTTACAAAGATACATTAATTTCTTGTGTTCCTCAATCTTACGGCTACTTTTAAAAAGCTTAAAATGGCACATAAAGTATGGGTATCATTAGCTTTCTGTAGGAACAACAATGCAGCTCTTGCATGGCGAAATTTCTGTTTCCTAAGAATGTGTACCAAGAACAAACGTCTAGGGTTTCTATAAAATGAACATAAAGTACAAAATGAAGGGTGTCCTGCTGAGACCTATTGTCGCAGCCGCAGGCACCCTTCTGCTCAATTGTTACAGTAAAACCAGCAGGATAGGCTCAGGGGCTCAATCCTGTACTTGATTAACATAAGCATTGCATAAGCAAGCTTACAATATTTTGATACGTTTCCCCATCATGAAAATTACATACCCATATACATCAGCTTTCTGGCGGCCAAGCACGTGGACCACTGATCCTTATTGCCAACTGGCACAACATGCTTATGCATGCCTCTGTTCTGAAGGCCACATTCAGATAATTTATAGAATTTTAATATTTAAGAATGCAATATTTCCCTTAGACCACACGTTGACATTCCCCTTTCAGTGTACAGACTGTTTGATGCGGGCAGAAAAGTCTTTAAGATAAGATCTACACGAATAGGACAGATGTTGACAAAAAATCTGCCATGCACAGAACTGGGAATTGTGTCTACTGTGCCTCAAAAATCGACATATTAAAAATGGAAAAAACACAAATATATTCATTACAATAAACACAAGCATTGGCAACGCGAATAGATCTTGCCTGTGACACCTGGGCACAGTCCAATTGGTTTTGACAGTGCCCTTTCCACATAATATGCTTGCTATGTGTGTGCATGGGTGGCCACCTTGAAATAGATTTTCGGAACAGACCCTCCATGATTTTGCGAGTTAGCGATTTGCAAACAAATTGCTAAATTGGCAGTTTTGTAAACAGCCAGCGCTTCTTACAAAAGTGGCTGCAATATCCAAAGAATGCAACCCCTTCTTTTACTGGCCCAGCATTGACCAAATAAAAGGAGGGGGTTCAGCTGGGAAAGGCGAGGTGTTTGTTTATTGACTTGCCTGCTTCTGCGTCACATCCCCTGCCTGGAAGCACCTGGAGCGAGTAAGTGAGTGAGTGCTGAAAGCAGAAGAAGAAGAAGGCCGAAGGGAAGAAAGAAGAGAGAATATGGAAGAGAAGAAAGAAGAGAGAAGAAAGAATATGGAAGAGAAGAAAGAAGACAGAAAAAGAGAATGCTGCTGCTGCTCAGACTGGGACACCAAAGTACAGGTAAGTTTTGTTCCTGCCATATGCATTTTCTCTGCTCCTGCTCCCTCGCCCTCAGCACTCCCACAATCCACAGGCTGAAAGGAGATGTTGAGATTACTGAGGGTTTGTGAAGAGGTGAGGCGCACAATGTGGCGGGCTCTGGAAGCAGCGCAATTTTTTTTTTAATGAAAAGAAAATTCGGGCCCGCTGGCCACGTGCCAGGGGCGTAACATAGGCCCCTGCAGCCCCCGCGTTGTGAGGGCGTCCCCTCGGCACTACACTCTGGCCAGAGAGCTCCAGATTGACCCTGGAGGGGACCCTCTTCGTACAGTGCAGGGAGGCTCCCTCAATTTTAGTTACACCAGTGCAACGTGCATGCTACAGGAGCCGCTGGGGACAAAAAAAGAATGTGGGCCTGTCTCCTTGGTCATGCTGGGGGCAATATAAAAAAAAAAAAAAAACAGCCGCTGTGAAGATGGGCACGGGCCTGCTGGTGCCAACATTTTTTTCTTAGAATACTATTTTGTAAACTTTCAAGATGGCCACCACATTGCATGTAGACACAACACGATGGCCATCTTGGAACAATATACCAATTACTATATTATACCATTTCAAGACTGCTGTCACATCACCTCTAAAATGAACTTGTACATAAAATAATATTTGAAGATGGCTACCCACCGCTATTGCTTTGCTAATAGTTGGGTTGCCATGCTATCAGCATTGGCAAAGGTTAACTTGATGGGGGCAGGCGTAGAGTTTGCATTGAAGCCAGCAGGGAGGAAGATAGCGAGAAAGAAACCATAAGTGGCAGCAGTGCTTACTGTTGACGGCATAGGTAGGGAGAAAGAGGAAAGAGGTGGTGGGAGAGGGTCAGAGCAGAAAAAGGTAGTATGCGGGGGAGGGGTAAACACCACAGATACATAGTGAGGCGGGGGTAGAATGACTTGGAGAGAGATATACATCAATACATGAGAAAAAAGAGAAAGGAGTAGAACATAAACTCTCATGAGTACTAAAGTTCAAATGTCACAGGAACATGCACAAAGAAAAATAGCTGCTTGATCTCAGCAGTGGAGAGACAGGCTCACCCTAGAGTGAAACTAAATTCCTCCAGTGGCAGAAAAAACACAAAAGTAGCAAGGAAAGCCTTTGAAGCAAGAGCAGGGAATGAAATCGGTAAACAGGCAACCCAGCAAGGGGAAGACACTAAAGATCTGATGACAAATTTGGCACTCCATGGGACTGCCACACTGCGGGACTGTCCACAGTATTAGGACTGCGGCAGTCAGAAAGCCACAAGACTGCCGGGATCAAGGATCCCGTGGGGCTGGCGGTCTGCAACCAGCTGTAATATGTTGTTGATGCCGCTGCCAGTACTGCTGAGCATATTACGAGTTGCATTTTAGTTGCCCTTTTCATGGCAGTGATCCCACCATGAAGAGGGTGGCAGAAAGGCAACAAAGAGAGCTTTAACAGGGATCCCTGCTGGATTTGGACCGGGGGGGGTGCATGCTGGGGGGCACGAGTAGTGCCGCCCTGTATTTGCTCCTCCACTTCCTGCCCTGTATGGTATATATGCCACACCATGCAGGAAGGCGCAGTCCGCGGTCTGCATTTTAGGCTGTTCTATGAGCTTGCAGACCACTGCAACATGGCCCACCAGACCAGGAATTAACTCCTGGTCTGGGGGCGGTTGCACCGCGGGTTTGGCGGTTCTATGGCGGACGTGGAGAACCGCCACCTCTGTAGGACCGCCAATCAAGTAATCAGCCCAGAGTCTGCTCCAACTATGTGTTCAAGTAGTTGTTATGATGTTGCCTCCCACAGACATCAAAATACGCCAGTGAGGACGCCACATGAAAGCAGTCCCTACAAAAATGGTGTTGAGAAAAATCAAACCGGTACAAAAAAACAAATTGGCTGGAGGGAAATATTCAAGACTTGGATTTTTTTCTGAATTTTCAACCAGATCCCCAAAAAATGAAACGGGATCCCGAACCCTAGTAACGAATGCAAGTATCCTCACTACAGAGGGCAGCTGATTTCTGTTGCATCTCGTTCCCCATAGGTAGGATCTCGCACCGCACAGAGCTACCTGTCCCACTATTAAACGCTGAATCCCATCTGACTCTCACCACTGTATTTATTTGACAACATCTGTTTAGAAACACACTGGAAGACAAAGTCAGCATTATTACCGCGCTCGGCGACCAAGAGGTGAGCCATAACTATTCATAAGATGGCGGCGGCGCTGACGAGCTGCGCACGAGGCACCGCATTCCTCGCAGGTTGCAGTAATGACTTGCCTTCGGGTCACGCGCACCAACTGCATATTCAGGGCTGACGGAACTTCTGCTGCTGGTGGACTTTTCGCATAATTGGAAGCGTGGCTCGGAGAGAAGATTTGGAAAGCCCACGTCAATTACAGCCTTGAAACTCAGGCAACGCAAAGCGATAAGAAAAGCATTTCCCCTCTTTCTTTCTTTTTATCCCTTTCATTGTGGTTGTCCTTCTCTCGTGTCGGGCCTCTTCCGCGATTTATGATCATGTGCCACCAGTATCTTATTATTTGTGTCATCTTTGGTTACAAATATTTGCATTCACCTGACTGAGGGTTCAAAAAAATAAGGGCCCACAGAGAAACAAACAAAAAAAAAAAACGCAAACTCTCATAGCGGAGGCTTTTCCCGGTTAGCTCTAATGATCACTCGTGCAATGTGTTTAGATTTTTACCATGTTGAAAATGTCGATCAGCCATTAAAATCAAGTCAAGTCAATACACTTTATTCGGTGTGTAAAAACAACCATAAAAGTGTACATAAAATACAATACATCGCAAGTAGTTCATAACATAAAAACTCATAAAATGTAATTAAAAAGATAGTACAATTACATAAAATAATCAAGAATTCGGCGCTCCATGGGAACAATTATGCTTTTGCGTATGTTAAGTGCATTTGTTATAAAAAGCCCCTCGTTAAAGCAGACCCTAGCATCGCTAAGCTCGGACAAAAAATTTGCTGCAGCAAGCTGTGATCCACCACCAAATGCAAGCAAAAGTGGTTTAAGGAAGTAAATTCTAACACCAGTATAAAATTTGCTAAACAGCATAAAGGGCACAGTGCTCGGTTTACTTCGTCCATCGCATGGGCACGGAAACGTGTGAGGGACAGGATTTTATTATAGAAAACGCAAACAAATGTAAGACAATAGCCAATCATTACAATCAATAATGTAGTTCAACTCGGAATCTTAGACAACAACGAGTGAGTTTTGCTGACAGTGACTCCTAATCTTTTAGGAGTTAGTTTATCTGTACTCGTTCATAGCCCAATGGCATTTACATAGATCAGTGCTGCCTGGGAGCGACAGCTGTGGTGTGTTAATGAGACCTCATCCACTAGTTGTGGCATGCTTCGTCCACTGGTAGCCGGCATGGATCGCAGGATGGGGGGGGGGGGGGCACTTGGGCGGGATGCGGGAGAAGCAGTTGTAAATAAAAATAAAACATAGAACTACCCTGCTCACCCTTCCTTGCCGCATGTCTCCTCGTAGTCCCTCACTCTGGCCGGAACAGGAAGCACACCCAGGCTCCCAGTTAGCCAATCAAAATGCTGGAATGCAGTGTAGTGATTGGTCTGAGCACCGTGGCTCAGCACTCAGATGCGGACTAGGAGCCTAGTCATGTTCTCCATGCAGGCTGTAATGCAGCCTGCATGGATGAACATGTGAAGTGTGCATGAATGTTTGGCCGGCACGAGATGGCCGGCCAAAGATTCATGCGCACTTACAGTGTGCTCGCCACTCCCCCTGCACCTATTGTGAGAGCAGCCCCACCCAGCAAAGCTGCAGCACACCAGGACATAATTAAATTGATAATAATGCAAGTTATCATTTTATTTTTCCTTAACTTCCCTGCTAAAAATCAGTAGGGCGACGCTGCTCCATCTTAGCCGAGGTGCCGCCACTTGCTTCATCATCGATGATCTCATCCCACAGATGAAAAGGTCATTATACCTATATATCATCCCCTTGTTGGTTTTGTTGTACATAAGGCACCCATTTATAAAGGTATTATCTTGGGATTACCTTAAGGTATTTTTAATTTATCAGGATCAAGTCTTGACCAGTTAGTTTTTTATCAAGAACTCCCTCTTAATGAGGTTAAGTCTGCCCCTGCAGGACCATCTTACCAGGGTCGGATGTGGTCACCGATGATGAAGCATGTCACAACCAGTGCATGAGGCCTCATCATCCAATCTAAGTGGCACTTTTGGAGTAGAAGCAGGATGTTGTGGTATTTTTAACTGTTCAAAAATATTAGTGTGCAGAATGTTTGAATATGTTTGTGTTCAAACTGGGGAGGAGCTCGAGTGCAGATGGGAAGCGGAGTCAATGCAGTTGGCTTTAAGTTTGTTTCTACTACTTAAATCTATCCTAATCCTTCCTTGGAAGTCTCAAGGATCTTTTATTCGAGGTGTGATGTAGACTTTCTCACTGGCGATAAGGATGAGTTACGGATTTAATGATAGCATGTGTTCATCATCAAGGTGACCCTTATCTGTGTGGGATGCAACTGCCTTTGGTGCTTGAGTGGGTGTTTTTTTCATTGCACATGCCAAGGCGCCCTACTAGGCATTCCTGCTACAAGAGGTTTGAAGAGAATGGGTGCTTCTTTGTCACAAGCACTCACTGGAATTCCTTAGTGGGAAGGCTCAGCCTCTTGTGCTCCAACAAAGCGATAACGACAGAACGCTTGAGGGGTGCACTCAGACTCTCTTTCCCCTGGAGTGTTTACTGTTGAACACTTTGTTCCCTGTGCATGCTCCTGTCTTGGGTGGCAAGCTTTCTTTCCAGTTGAAATTGATGTAGGATGATGCTTAGCGGCCTTTTTCAGTCTTTGGGAAAAGACCGCATCAGGGTTACCATGAGTGTGAAATTGGATTCAACAAGCTTCATTCTTTACAGGTTGTATTGGTGTCAAACTTGCTGAGAGTTGGTTCGGAGTGTTTTATTACATGATGATCTATTACATCTTGAGAAAATTACTACACACAATGTTCGGTGTCCTCGGTAGCCATCTTGGTATGGTTATATTTGTGCTTGTGACTTGGAATTCTTGCTGTTGGTAGACACTCACTTCAGGTATGCCTTTCCTCATCAGCTCCTTCAAAACTTCTACTACATGCTTAGTTTCTACAGCACTCGAGAAAGCTAACTCGGGCCTTCTCGAATACATATCTACAAGGACCAACATGTAGGTTAACATACCATTCCAGAGAACAGGACCCACATTGTCCTTCACCACCTCCTTCTATGGACGCACTGGAAAATCACATACTACCATGGGTTGAGTGCGCAGTTTCAAACTTTTATCACCTACCGTGCATTGCAAGCACTCCCTTACAAATCTCTCTTTTCTATGTCCATTACTGGCCACCAATATGCTATCCTCAGACACTCCTTTGTTTTAGTTATCCCTTGATGACCCTCATAAGTGAACTTTAGCAACTCTGCCCTCAACAAAACGGGAGGAACCAACCTCTTACCTCTGAATAACAAACCATCACTTACAGATAATTCATCTTTCACTCCCCAAAACTTTCAGCATCTCTCGTATCCTTCGTCTTTACATTTCCTATCACAATTGAAAAGATTTAATATTTCCTTATGGCCACATCATTAAAATGCATGCATTTCACTACTCCTCAGATATCACCAACAGATTAACCTCACAGACACAGTCATCATCATCTCCCTCCTCTTCTTTCAAGTCTTAATCACCATACCTGGGCACCGGTCTAGACAAGGAATCAGTTATAACACTTTTTGCACCGGGAATGTATTCTATTTCAAAACTGTAATCTTGCAACTTTATTATTACCCATTTTGTTATTCTACTGGACACTGCATCAATACCTTTATTACAAAAAAATTCTCTTAAGTGTTTATGATCATGTTTCACTTGGAATCCACAACCTCACAGGAACATTTTCAATTTCTTTACTGCCTATTAAATGGCTAGGATTTCCTTCTCTATGACAGAGTATCTAGTTTCTGGTCCTCTCAAACTCCATGAGGCAAACATTATGGTCTCTCATCCTTTCCTTCACCCTGCATCAACACTGCCCCCAAATCTTTGAGACTAGCATCTGTGATCAACTTACACTCCTAACAGGGATAAAAGTTTATAAACTAGGTGCCATTCTCAAATTGGATTTAATCGCATTAAAATCCATTTCACACTCCTCACTTCAGTTAAAAGTCACACCCTTCTTCAACAGATTTCCAATGTGTCCACTATAGTATCCTGCCAAGCCCAGGAAATGGGTCAGTTCCTCCATGCAGGTGGGTGAAGACATTTTTTTGATGCAATCAACTAATCCTGGCTTAGGTTTGATTCCATTTTCAAAGCCAAAATTGGGTCTCGTTCGGGATCTATTTTCATAATCAATTTGGTGAGGACAAAATGGCTGGCCTTCCACTGCTGGCCATTGCACCTTGATGTGGTTACTTTGTTGATTTTTGAGGGTGTGCGGTGGCGTACCTCCATCTCTCCTTTTGTATGACGTGGTCCCATTAACACACAAGGGCTATCATTCCCATGCAGCACCGATCTATACAACATTAGTTGGGCTATGAATGAGTACCGAAAAAACAGTTGTAAAAATAAGGGCGAGGAGACATCGTAAACCTGCCCACGGTGCAGTGAGGGTCCATGTACTATTATCCTAGCGAGACTGGGCAGTTATGCTTTCCTTCTTTCAGGATCTATTTTCAAAATCAATTTGGTAAGGACCAAAATTGACATTATACTGCTGGCCATCGCAATTTAATGTGGTTACTGTGTTAATGGACTTCCAGCCCTTCCTCTCTATCAGGCCTTGGTGAAATAATAATATGTGTAATTTAGGCAATTTTTTTTTAGAAATTTCTGAGATTACTTCAAACTGCGTACTTTCATAAATAAATTATGAAGCAAGGTGTATCATCTAGGCTATGTCTTAACACAAGAGGCATTTCAAGTAGATATTTTACCTGAGCGGACTGGTCTTGGTCATTTTTTAGTGAAAAACAACAAACCTGAACACGAACTGCAGCGTTTTGAACACAAGTAGTTCCTTTCACGTGAGCAGTCAAAAACATTTAAGGGAGAGTTTTCATGCAAGTAATTTTTTAAATATAAAACCACAAATCCAAGCATGAATAACAGTTTTGAATGGGAGCAAGCAGAAATCACCTAGAAACTGTTAGGGTAAACATTTTGCGTAATCATGCATAATTTTGCATTGTTTTGTTGAAATTTTATGGTTACGCTAGATGAAATGTCACAAATTACACTCAGTCTTCCTCTTTTTCAAAGCAAAAACTGCAAAATTGTAACTGCTCCAGCTAGAAGGCAATGTGGGGAAACTTCCTTTAGGACGAAGCAGGATTCACGCTCTGCCTTCACATTGCTAACAGTAGAAAAAATGCGTCTTTAGCACGCAATCGTTCGGCAGGCAAATCATTACAATAACTTACTTTGGGGGGGCGTTGTTGGAATTAAAGTCAAACGCCTTCCCTACTAGAGCACAGGTGGCAGTTTATTAAACACAGGAAGTTTGATGGCACGCGCTAAGTGTCGTTCAGTAAACAATTAAAAAATCTTCGCAGTGCACAAGGTGAAGGAAAACCACTTAAACCCCATAAATGAGGACCGAGGTCCTGACAAATGCAAACAAAGCCTATGTATACGCTACAGTGTTAAGTGAAAGTTCAAATGTGTACACATGAAAAAGATGTAGGCAAATGAAATCTTGTAAGATGTTCTTGTTTTAATTCAACACAGGGTCCAGCCAACACATGTTTCGCCCAAAGTGTAGTGACCCTGGACTTCTTCAGGCCTGGAAGTGATACAAAACAAGCTCACTTTACATTAATGTCAGAAACGTCAGATTGATTCTCCACCAGCAATCAACTGTTTAGTAGCACAGATGGCCTGATATGTAGGCACTAGCATGTACACATTATATATGTATGGTTCCACGATACCAGCACTGCGACACAAACAAATATTGCATGCTCTTTCTTCTCCTTTCTCTCACGCAGATCACTTGGCAATTTGTTTTGTATCACTTCCAGCCCTGAAGAAGTTCAGGGTCACTACCCTTTGGACGAAACACGTGTTGGCTGTACCCTGTGATTTCTCATTGAATGAAAACAAAAAGAATATCTGACAAGATTTCATTTGCCTGCATCTTTTTCATGTGCACATATTTATTTTATTTTAATTTCTTCTATAGCGCAGGAATCAATCCCGTAAGGGTATCTCCGCGCTTTGCCAACTGAGAGGTATTAGATAGAGCAGCCTAGGGATTATATGGGTGGAAATGCTTCTAGGAAAAGAAGGGGTTTTAGTGCCTTTCTGAAGGACAAGTGATTTATGGTGGTTCTTAGGTTAATGGGAAGATTGTTCCAGAGGTCAGGACCAACAGCGGAGAAAGCACGGTCTCCATGCCTAGTCTTCTTTGTGTTAGGAGGTTTTAACAGGGCTTGGTTGCAGGAGCGGAGGGACCTGCTGGGCTGGTACAGTTCAAGAGACTGGGCTAGATATTTAGGACTTGCTCCATACAGACATTTATGTACCGTGCAACAGATCTTGAAGTGGATGCGCTGTCGTATGGGAAGCCAGTGCAGTTCTTTCAGCAAGGGCTTAGAAGGAGTCCTGGCAGGTGCACCCATGACCAGTCTGGCTGCTGTATTCTGGACCACCTGTAAACGGCCTACTGCATCCGTATTGGCTAATGTCAGCAGGCCGTTACAGTAATCCAGACGGCTGGTTACCAAGGCCTGTACAAGTGTCTTTCTACATGTGGCAGGAAGAAAAGGAAAGACACGCCTGAGTAGACCAATGGTGTGAAAACATAGACCCGCAATGTAGTTGGTATGTTCTTTCATGGTCAGTTTTTGACCCAACTTCACTCCAAGATTTTTAACATGTGATTTGGGTACAGGTACTGGGCCAAGGTCGAGTGGCCACCAGTCAGGGGTCCAAAGGATACTTGCTTTGCCAAAGAGCAAGACCTCAGTCTTTGTTACATTACACTGGAGGCAGTTCCTCGCCATCCAGTGTGACACTGCTCTCAGTGTGTGCATAGGCTTTGTTTGCATTTGTCAGCACCTCGGTCCGCATTTAGGGGGTTTTAGTGGTTTTCCCTTACCTTGTGCACCACAAAGATTTTTGAATTGTTTACTGAACGACACTTGGCGCGCTCTATCAAACATCCTGTGTTTATTAAACTGCCACCTGTGCTCTAGTTTGTTTGAATCACGATAGGCAGTGGCAACGTTATTACATCTCTTAACATGGACAGAGATAGAGCAGCAGAAGAACTTTTTGATAACCTGGCTAAGGGAAATACCATTAGCGTGGGTCTCAATAGTGGCAACCTTCAAAGAAAGGAAGGCCTCAGAGACACATTTCTGAGGCTTTAAATACTAAAGAAGAATGAAAATTCCAAGTGGTGGGATGGGGCTACCCTGAAACAATATCCGAGACTCAATAGAGTACCAAGAGGTCTGAGATCTCGGATATTCCCCACCTACGATGACCTAGAAGAAGACCTCCTCGAACAATGCGAGGAGGCACTCATGGCTACTTCAAATACACTAATGAGCATCCTTATTGAGAACCCTGACTGCAAGGTCTCCAAGTTACAGGTTGAGACCTCACTCCTTGAGAAAGAAATCAGGAACTTAGACCTGAAGGAAGCAACCAAGAAGAATTATGTAATACTAAATGACATTCTCTTGAAGCATCATAATGATATTAAAGAAAGGAAAGCCAGAAAATTGAGACGCAATGAGATAGATTTTAAAGGGTGTAGAATTTTTACTTTCGCCAAAAAGTATGACCAATTACTCCAAGAGGGCCATGACAAAAATAGATCCAACAGAACAGAGACAATCTCTATCTCATCCAGGTCTACCTCTTTGAGCGTCCCTCCCACCAGCGATAGTGACATTGAGAACAATGCAGGTACCTCTGGGGAAACTAGACCAGGTAACTTTTCTTTTTAAGGGAGGTGCAGAGAATCAGATAGGGCAACAGAGCACAGCCCAGAGGAACAGATTAGGACTCAAGTCCCGTAGAGGAAAGAGAGCAGGACAAAGAAGAATACAGAAGGAAACTAAGATCAGGAGACAACAGGAAGTGATATACAGTGCTGAGAATGGTGTTAATGTTATCAACCTCTCCTTCAAGGCACTGACCAATGACATGGTCTCCCTTTTAGAGAAAGGTTTGAGCTTTAACCCGAAGGTAGAGGGAGATATTTGCAATCTGAAAATTGATTTGTTTAAGTTAGTGCGAAATCTCAAATTGAAGACGTTTTTCACTAATAATCCTATGCCGCATAAAAGAAACATGAATATTCCAACTTTTTTTATCAGATGTACTAAGCATACAGGATGTGCATGACACACACTTACTGCTATCACTCACAGACATGGAACATACACCATACCAGATGGAGACAATCCTAGAATAATTAGAGGTGGACCCAGACTACACACTGACTAGTGGTTTGAGGAACAAATCTAAATGGACACCCACCCTACCAGGGGGCAATTCAATTGATACTTTGTACCAACTGGTACTAGAAGACAAACAAATACAGCGACTCCAGCTGCCACATCAGAACTAGACATCGTGACAATCTCTTCCGAGGTGAGCGTCAGGCTCTCAACACACTAGCCATTGATGACTTGATTATAATAAGAGAAGCTGAAAAGGAGGGTAACGTAGTCGTGATGAATAGACTAGATTAAAACAGGGAGATCATGACGCAACTTAATGAAGTGACTTGCTACGAGAGTCTTCATCAGAACCCCATAGGACAGTTAACATTCAAAATCAACAAACACCTTACTGACTGGCACAGTGCTGGTTTGATCAACGATGAGCTAATGTACCGGAATTGTGGCTTTACATCCTTCAAAAGGTACATAAACAATTGCCTTTTCCGCCAGGTAGATTCATTGTTTCTGGAATAGGGGGACCAACAGAACGACTTGCTGAATACATTGACTTGTTTCTTGGCCCTCTATTGCAGAATCTTCCGTCCTACATTAGAGAAACCAAGCACATTCTCCGCATCCTTGCAGATTTGAATTGGGAACCAGGCATGATCCTAGCCACACTTGACGTTGTGTCCTTATACACAAGCATTAAACCAGAACTCTGTTTTAAGGCAATACAAATACATCTTCACAAGAGAGCAGCAACATAGTGGCAGCACACCAACATGCTGAGGTCAATGATGGAACTTATTCTAGAGAATAATGTCTTCCTATTTGAACAACACTGGTACAGACAGAAAAAGGGAGTAGCTATGGGCTCCAAGGTTTTGCCTTTCTTTGCGAACCTCTTCATGGGCGGTCTAGAAGAGGATTGGATCTGGGGCAGCAAAGGTAGCGCATACAGTGACTCCATTATTTTCTGGGGGCGCTACATTGACGATTGCCTCTTAATATGGTCTGGCACGCAGAAGAAACTCGTCCAATTTTGCGCATATCTTAATACCAACTCCTATGACATCAAGTTCACTCACACAATCAGCGAGGTCATGTGTTACTTTCTTAGATGTAGAACTATATGTAAGGGAGAATATACTACATAGCCGCCTGTTTTGCAAAGACACCGCCTGCAACGTAATACTCCACGCCACAAGTGCACACCCACCACATCAGATCCTAGCCATCCCATTTGGTGAATTCACCAGGGCAAGAAGAAATTGTATTAACAATGATGACTTCAAGTCCTGCCTTGCAAGCATGAAAGCAAGTTTCAAGAATAGGGGATACACACAACCCAACCTAGGGAGAGCAGAGAGTAGAATCAAGAAGACATGTAGGAATGACACATTCAAAAACAGAGAACAGAAGGTTACGCACAAGCATCCAGTCAGGCTTATTACAGACTTCAGTAACCTCAGTATTGTCTTAAACAAGAGCCTAAAAAAACACTGGTGGTTGTTCACAGCCGATAGCTCTCTAGAAGACCATATCACCAAGTGACCACAGATTACATACAGATGAGGTGATTCTCTCACGCCTATCACTTGGCAATTTCCTCTCACACCATCAATGTCTATGCAATGAAGGTTTCCCCACGTGGTGACAATGTCTGCCACGTTTTCTGTACTGTAACATATCAACGCACGTGTGTCACCTAATTTTTTGTGTATGGCCTTGTTCATGTCCGTGTTACACATGTGATGTTTCTGACACTAATGTAAAGTGTGCTTATTTTGTATCACTTCCAGCCCTGAAGAAGTACAAGGTCACTACCCTTTGTACGAAACACGTGTTGGCTGGACCCTGTGTTTTCTCATTGGATTAAAACAAGAAGAACATCTAACAAGATTTCATTTGCCTACATCTTTTTCGTGTGTAGACATTTGAACTTTCACTTAACACTATCCCTACTGTTGCGCAGACTGGAGTTGGAATAGTAAATTACACTATTCCAATATCCTGCACCACCTATGGCAAGTCATTAAAACGACTTGCGTGCAGAACAAATGTGTGCTAAAGATGCATTTTTTCAAATGACGGAGTTCCTAAGGTATGGGTGAAAATCACATGCGGAATTCCATCATACATTCAGCAATGCATTTTAAGACTATTCCAAATGCTGCATATCACTCTGCCACCCACAGCCCTAAGACCCACAGTTCATTAAACAGTTTCCCTTACCAGTGAAGTTTGAAGAACTTCCCCATTCCAAAATCATTAAGATAGCTGTAGAAAGTTCAGCTTGACAGAACACATATTTGGGAGGCCAGGCTTAGTCAAATTCTTGGTCCCCTTTCTAATCACACATGGCACTGATATATCAAAAGCAGCAACATTTCCAGGTACTCAGAGCCCAAAGTGTTGGGTAGCTCACATATATTCTTTCTGTTTTACTTTGACTAAATTCTATGTGTACTCTGACTTTTTATTAGCCTTCTAGTATTACGGTGTAAAAAATATCTGTTTTGATGAGCACTGCCCAGAGTCCTCTTTAAAACCTTATAAATAGGTTGACTCAAGGCAATGAAAGGAGACTAACCTGAAGTGCAGCACCGGGATAGTATTAGTGGAACAGTGTCCAGTTCGCTTAAGGAATACCTGGACTCTAGCATAAATCCTGCTATGGGCTTATGCACTTATTCCTCTGAGGAATTTAATTCAACTACAGCACATTAAGCTCCAGTGCTTCTTTTGTGTAGTTACAATAACGCATTGTCTCTAGTTCTCACGAGTTGCAGCCCAGGTTCCTGGGTGGCCATTTTGAAGGGTTGGACACTTGCTCGGAGTCTTCGTTCATGCGTGAGCCGTGAGACCATTTTCCTTTTCTCAAGCGGAAGGGTGTTTTCAGTTGCCAGAAAGACCTGCATGCCGAGTTACAGCCCCAGGCACTTTTTTTTGTCCACAGGTTCAGCCTAGCTGGGAGGAAACATTCCAATCTAGCTTAACTTGGCTGCAGCCTGATTAGAAATTCTATCTATTTGCTTCCAGAATGGCCAGACGTAAAGAATCGATTCAGTATAGTTCAGGTAAATCAGCAGTGCACCACGCATGACTCGCTTTGAAGCAGTGGGTCATCATGCCCCGTCTCAGGCCGCTTGAGTCGCCAATGTGTTATTTTTACCTATATTAGTTCATTTTGTAATATGTAGCATGTGCACTATAAAACTCTTAAACACATAAATAAAAAATATTGTCAACATGTAATACAGCGGAAATGAGAAATGGATGACCAGACAGCTGTGGTTCTCTTTGTTTGCCCTCAATTTATACACATCAATGTATGAAACCTCCTTAAGTACGAGTTCTGGATATCATGGGCAGTTACTGTTCTGGCACCTAAGATTTGCTCAGTATCACAACTGATGTTTGACCAGAAGCTCCCTGGAAAGCAAGCCAGCGAAACCTCACTGAACCCGGACTGGTGAAGAGCATCAAGGGACGTCTGCAGAAAAAGCTCCAGAACAGTTTCTAGGTCCGAAGGTAAAACTTGGACTGAGACTTACCACGAGGGGTAATCGCGCGGGGCTCCACAGCGGTCGGCATTAAACTTGGACTTGTCCCAGTTTAGCGCAACCCGATATCCCTGTAGACACTATAGGTTTCTATGTGCTATATAGTGCTAAATCTTTAAACATTCATATACTTTTTTCGTTTTAGTGTCATTTTAAGTTAAAAATAACCTGTCTCTGAATTTAAGCCTGCCTGCTAGCAGCCAAGCTACCAAGGGTTGAGCATGGGAATAATTTATTGAGACCTATTCTGAGCCCTAGACTGTGATAGGGGCCGTATTGCCAGTGATAGATGCACATTTACCACTACTAATAACCCACCTCACAACATTTCATTTTTAAGATGGTTCCTCCAATGTATTCTACTTATTGGGAAGACTTTACAAGCATGATCACAACACTTAAACAATCTGATCTCCACCTGTTAATTCCTTTGCTGCAGTGCATTTGGTATTGTCACATTTGGTTCATTATCAACAATTTCTAGCAATGCTTGGCTTTATACCACAATTTATTTAAACAACATGACAAAGGATCTCAGTTGGCCAGAGTTTTATGCCCTGTAATCTAAATTCATGAAAACAGGGGCAGCCGGAAAGCCACCAAGATCCACAGGCATACAAACACATGAAAACAAGATTCTGTGTGGAAAGATCAGTTCTAGGTATATTAATGATTAATCACTTGAAAAAGCCGAAATTAATTATGAGATTGTAAATAATCACAATAAAAGCACTTTTAAACATACATGTACAAATATGTTAACTGCCTAAAAAATGGTGATCACACTGCGAGAGAAGGTTTTAAAAAGTGCAAATTTTTAAAAATACAAGGAGCAATGGAACAGCAATTGTTTTGATAGGTTTACAAAGTTTGAGTCATGAAAACTCGGGCACCCTATCAATTAATTGAGAGTTTGTTACAATTACTATAATCGTCAAAGACGTTTTGACCCTGGTAACTTTAAAGGTCTTCATCAGGACAGAAATTTCATGCAGAAGAGACAATTTAGGTAGGATGGGAAGGACTCCCGAGAAGTCATTATTGCTAGTAAAACAAGCACTGAATGGACAGTCTGAGCAGGATTCTCAGTTGATGTAAGGAATTAAGAACAGTGTACCAATGTGTATAGGATAACTGTGAATTGCTGCACTTGTCAATTGCCAGGGTCCTGTCTATCAACATAGATGCCGACACACTGAACAGTACGGATCCTGACTCGTGCAGCAATTCGCCACAAATTGGGAGGCCAGGATATCCATACACACACACCTACACACACCTACACACACACACACACACACACACACACACACACACCTACACACACACCTACACACACACCTACACACACACACACACACACACACACACACACACACACACACACACACACACACACACACACACACACACACACACACACTCACACACACACACACTCACACACACACACTCACACACACACACACACACACACCTCTTCAAGACTCGTCATTGTTGTGTGGGTCAGCAAAGAGAGTTCTTCAAAAGGTGCACCTAAGGTTGCCATTGGTCTGTTCACAGGCATTTTATTTGAGCTCCAAGGCACACAATTGTTGAGAAACTCCTGTCTCCATTCAAAGACTCAAGAAAGGAAGGAAACACACACACACACGAAATATAAATAATTCCAAAATCTTCACATTCCTTAAAATTTGAGAGACAATTTTCTCTCATGCAATAAAAACAGAGACCTGCTAGCCGAAGCCCAGTGGAGAAAGTAACCTCAAAACTCTTCCAGTAATAAAAATAATATAACTTTAATGGTTCTGTCCTGCTGCTGGCAGGAAGGCCTTTCACTTCAATTCGAACGTCATTAATCACAAGTGACACGGTACTGGATATTTCAACATTAAAAAGAAACTTTAATAAAAAGGGTTATCAAGCTTGATTTACGAAAAATCCCCAAAAGGACGTGTTGGCTGGCTCAAACAGAACTCTAAACTACGTGTCCTGAAACAGAAAAGGATGCTCAGGGAAAATGAGGAAGCCAGGAGTCAGGCGAAGAACTCCTGTTGGAGCCCTTTCTAGAATGTGCTGAGAAACACATAAAAGAACTAAACATTCAGTACCCGGACTTAATAATAGAGAGGTGCGATGCACTCTTTAAAGAGCAGAATAGACTTTAGATAAGGCAACATTTACAGTTAGGGTTTCATGGTGGCTATCCTATCTAACACTGTACAGTTCATGTTAAAGTGCATTGGCCTTTTCACACCTTTTACTAGCCCAAGCAACCGAGACAGGACATAAACACTAGAAACCCCATGAAGCCTTTGTGATTATATCTCATCATGAACTTTTGACAGAGCAGACAAGCCTGATCCAAAACTGAACATCACCTTTCATACCCTCGAGGCATTGATTTACTTCCTAACAGCCTCCTCAATCGGATTTTCTCATTTTTATCCAGACCCAGAGCTCAAACTGTTCATACATAAATTCAGAACTATGGCAAGGATCTCTGCAAACCTATGAAATGTGTCATTTCTTGCTGCCCTCTACTCTGTCCTCGTGACAAGGGTCATATCTGCTGTATGCAAAGACAACTGTCAGATCTCCCCGCTGGTGAAATGCAAAGTGGCCTCCGAGCCTTTGACTGTTGTGAAATTCACTGTTCAAAAACTCCTTCCATAAAAAGCTTGCACCATTCAACACTATGAAGGAGATGGTCTTACAGCCTGATTCATCATCGGCATGCTTTGCGAGTCTGTAATACCGAATGATAAGGAATTGCTATTACAGACTCGCAAAACGGGATTCATGTAGGAAACGCAAAATAAATTGCGATTCCTACACAATCCTTATTTGCGATTAGCAAATTGCTAATCGCAATTAAGGAATAACTCCCCATTCAATCCTATGGGCCTAAAGGCCGATAGGAATGAATGGGGAGTTATTCCTTTTTTGCGATTAGCAATTTGCTAATCGCAAATAAGGATGCGATTTCAAGGGTGCTAGGGGTGTCCACAGGACACCCTGTAGCACCCCTGAAATGTAAATTAGACTCATGTTGCGCACACATGTCCAATGGACATGTGTGTGTGTAACATACAACTGAGAAAAATGCACAAAAGTGCATTTTTCTCAGTTTTCGCTATTTACCACGAAGTCTGACTTCGCGGTAAATAGCGGGAAAAAATAGCGAATTCACAATTTTTTATTGGGTCATGAATAGCATTTAAGGAATCTCAAATTGAGATTCCTTAAATGCGATTGCAATTTGAGAAATCGCAATTTTTTGCGATTTCTCAAATTGCGAGTACATGTCCCAATGATGAATTTCAAATGCCATTTTTGCGGGAGCAAACGGCCGAATTCTGCGATTCGCACCGTTTGCGCCCGCAAAACTGCTTCATGAATCTAGTTGTAGGAGTATAGAGATTACACAACATGATGCCCACCCAGCCGACCATCACTCAAAGATCAAAATAGAGAAGAAAAAACCCCATTTAAATCACTATAATACACTCTATCGAAATGCGCATTTGACGCCAATGGGTACACAACACAAGGCTAACAATCTGAATGAATTTGCTATAAAAAAAATAAAAGTTTTGGAGAGGAAAAAATTAATCAAAACAACCCGCCTACTGCAAACAGACAGCAAATGGAGGATTAAGCGCATATTTGTATTTCACCCGCTGAAGAATAAATCACGCATTCCCCTTCTTCCCTCCAGCGAGTGGCCATTTATAATGCACGGAAAAAGACACAGCCCCGTGAGGTGTTCTGCTCAAAAGAGATAAACGGAGCCGAAGACAGATGTATAACAAATGTGTTATCACAAAGAAAAATGCATCCATTCCTCTGGTACAGACCGCTTTTACATCCCGGGTAGACGCTGCATCTGCACACACTGCAGGGCTAAGGATGTCTGATGGCCTTCAAGGTGACAAGGATGACGCGGTGTCAATCAAACTGATTGAAGGATAGGATAGGGCCAATCGAATGCTTCCCAATGAATGGAGTGGCGCAGAGAGGAAGATCCGCTGATGAACATATCTCCCTATACTAATTCAACACAAATCCTTTTTGGGTTCCGGAGTAGGGTGCTACTCGTCAAAAAGCGCTTTGACGCCTCGTCAGGGGTAGTAAGCGCTATATAAATGCACTTACAATTACAAGCCTTCATTGGGCAACAAGTCAACAGATGCACCGCGTAGAAGTGGCGTGCACTTCACACAAACATACCTTTCTTCACTGACTAAAAGCTCACCATGAGAGAAAAGGTGTTTCAAGAGTTGGTGTAGTGTAGAAGAAAGTGTGGCCTTTCAGGGCATCAGGCATAGTTCTCACTTTCATAAAGGTCAAATATGCTGCCCTTGTGAACTAAGCTTACGCATAGATTCTGAGTTGTGTTAAATCAGACTGGGTGTTTATCCTGAGTAGTACATATCTCCTATTCTGAATGAAGTGAGGTGTAATAAGCAAAATCTGTATTTATCACCTTGAAATTCTCAAGTTTTGTCCGTCCATAAATTTCTCCAAGTTTTGCTGGTGAAATCTATCAGACGGAATATGTATTTCAACTGTAAAATTGTGAACACTGTGAATATTTCTGTTTGCAAGGGAATTCTGGTCCATGTGAACATTTCTGTTTGCACAGGGGTGATCATTTCCCCCATTACTGGGTCCCAGTGGTTGTTGGGTAACCCTTCTAACAATGATACACTGATCCTCAATCTCAAACCCTAGAAGCGAGGACACAATCGTCTCTCCAAGAAGCTTCCATGAGTCTCAACATTACAAAAAAATGCAAAATGGTTATAGCTGCATGGGACAACGGAAATGGTTCCACACCGGGCCGGACTGGCTGCGGCTGGCATCAGGCGTTTGCTCGGGAGGCTAAAGGGTGGGGCTGGTTTTGGAGCGGCGGGGACCGGTTTTGTTACTGGGGGCAAATTTTGCAGCGATGCTGCAATGTCGCCCCCCAAGAACAAAAGCAGTTGGGCTAAGGGCCGGTTCTGGTAAGCAGCAGTGGCTCACGCTTGATTATTACCCCCACCCTTCTTCGGGTGGGGTCAGACCAACAAAATTACCAGGGCTGCTTTGGGTTCACAGTGCGGCCCTGGTTCCCCACTGGTGTCTTTTGTGCCCTACTACTTCACTACTGTGGGAGTCTTTTGGTGCAGGTCCAAACCTTCTTTAAACAAGCATTTGCAATACATTCAGCATTTAGCTATGCAGCACATTAGCCTGGGCGCTAAAACATCTACTGTTCTTTAACATGGACGGAAAGTAAGCACCAAACTGCGTGACATGCCAGGTATGGGAACACATGGAGAGAAATATTGCCTTTCGGTGGGAAATGGTATAGTTTAAAGCTCTGTTTTTAATAAAAAAATCAGGGCCTTTGGCGGTCATATCACTGAAAATGCAAGATTTGAAAAAAATAATATTGTCTACGGGTGCTCGTGGAAGACTATTTCTATGGACTGGAATCTAGAGAATGCTAAAGTGATTCTGGTATTTTACTGGCCTCTGCTGGTCATTTCTATCAAGACAATTAAATGAAGGTAAGAACAGAAAAAAAGTCCCTAAGGGGAAGCAGATAAGTCCCAGGGCTGATCTCCAGAGCCGACAAAGAACATACACATATAAGTATATACAAAAGTATATACAAGAGGTCTCGAATAATCGACCTAAAAACCAGTGAAGCATAGGCAAACCACAGGCTGCTAAAGGGAGAGGGTCGTAGAAAGGGAGTATTAATAGACCATAAAATTGGGGACTACGCTTACCGGGCATGTTCCAACGAACAATGTGCAGCTTCCCGCAGTTAACCAGAAGTAACTTCGCCATTATTAACTTTGACTTAAGGATCAAGCGCAGATACTATGGTTCTTTTTATTTTAATGTCATTTTACTGTAATGCAATGGTTTTAATTAACTTATGTAAATTATCTTCACCTTCACCAATGAAGCAACAAAGACAAATGGGTTCAATATTACTCCGTAATGGCCAGGTGCAATTGTAGGCTTCAGTGTAGTTTACATAAAGGGCACAGTTAACTTTACACAGTTTGATATTAGTTGAGTACAGTGCAGAACACTTCAATAACTAATATTACTTGGGTAATTTATGTTAATGTTAATAAGGACGCCATGATACCACTACATGCTGTTACAGCGATAGGCACGTCAGTGAAAGAAACTCAAACTTTGTACCTAGAGTTAAGATAAATATGCAGGCCTACGTTTTACATGCGAATAATTCCAAGGAATCGACTTTCAGATCCTAAGGGCTGCATACTCATAAGAGGAAATGTGAGTCATAGGTAGAAAGTCACAAGCCTGAAGTGAAAAAAATAATGTGGGTGTCTCAACTATCTATGAGAAAGGGATTATTCAGAACATAAAATTAAAGACAGCCACGCAGACCTTGCAGCAAGATTGAGCCCGACACTCACCAATCGCAGCAAGATTGAGCCTGTCACGCACCAAAACTGGGGTCATTTTTTTTTTAATACCCCAGATTCCATCCCTCGAAAGGCAGACTAATGACATTGGTAGACCCCACCGTAAAAGTGACACTAAACTCTAAGCCATGCCAGGGACCATGGTAAAGCCCTAGGCTGGGCCTGTCACCTCACTGTTCACCACAGCCGCCAAGGCCCAGCTATTAAAGTTTTGTCAAAGGGCCAACTTCTCCTGTCTTTGCCTATGCTTGATAAACCATTTCAGGCAACAGCTTCTGATTGACAGAGGCATGAGTGATTGGGCCACCCTCAGTATAATGCCAGAAAATGATATAGTACAGATCACGCTAGTGAGAAAACACTTTTCAGATTTACTGTGATTTGCAGTAAAAGTGGCCATTTAGAAGCTTTCTAAGTCTCAAGAAAATAGGAACATTTCCCCATTAAATCAAACACCAAAATCTTCCTATTACTGGTCTAGGTTTACTTTTTTATGTCAGTATTAAATTAAATGAAGACACAATCCTCAGGTGCATCCAGTTAGCTAACAGGGATAACTCCAGCAAAACTGAGATCGATACTGTTGTAATTGAAGTTCAGAGACCGTAGTGTAGATTCTAGGTAGATTAGATCTTAGTTTCAAGTAGATAAGCAGATAGTTAAATCCCACCAGGAGCAGCATCCTACTCCTCAGCACACATCTCCAACTTGCAATCCACTCCCCACAAACACCCTCTATATCAGGGCACAAGTCGTAAAAAAAGAAGTGGGGGGACGCGGTCACCGGAAGTGACGTCACAACAGGAAGCGACGTCACGAAAGGTGCCAAGCTCCTTGTCCCAGAGAGGCCAAAGAGTGAAGTCCATCTGTTTGGCAGGGGGGGACGGTGTTGATGGAGCTGGGATTCGCGTGCAAGCGCCCTGCTCTCATACAAAACCCTTGCCTAAATCGTATAATCAGATTAACACTATTGTTCGTCATTTATTTAGTGTTCTCCCAAACACGCGGGTGTCCCCAGGATGCTTGCTTGTATGTCTTTTCTCATACTAACGAAGCTTGCACTAAAAACGGCTGCTTCGCTGAAATTCAGTCTGCGCATGCGTCGGTCATACCCATGTGATGTGACGCACTCGCATTCTGGAGGGAGTTTGTGCTCATGCGCACTGTTGCAAACATGGCCGCTTGTCTCTCACCACGCTCTCCGCTTGCCACCGCTGCTTCAGCCTATCTGTCTTTTCGCATTAAACCAATAATGCTATAGTCATTATAAAATAAGGGTTGGTTAGTATTTTATCATGGTATACAGTGTAATCGTTTTATATGTGTTTTTAATTCGTTCTCGCTTACTTTTCATGTACCGCGTCTCTGGGGCTGGGAAATCGGGAGCGGAGCCATACTTGAGGCTCTGCTGGGCACCGTCACATGACCGGAGAAAAAACTCCATTGCGCAGAAGCTGAAACAAGCCAGCTGGCTCCTGAAGCACAATGCGCCTGGGAACATCTCTGGGAAGACGAAATCTTACCTTGGAAGAAGCAATACTGTTGCTACCTACTGTGAACTTTTTTCTATATTGCTGTATTCTATGCATGGGAACGTGAACCCAAGGGGCGGGTAGGAAAATTTTAATATTTGGGATGAGAAAATTGAATTCTAGGAGGTGGTAATAACCGCACCACCTCTCCTGACCAATCATAATGTGGGAAACTGGCACTTGCAACATTAGTGGGTGGTCTAAGGGCCCCCAAAACAGTATAATTGCCCTAGTTTAGCTTAGGAAAATTGTCCGACTTGTCCGAGTAGCAGACCTGTCACTGACCCTACGAACTCTATAGGTGCTCAATCTGAAGTGCTGCGGAGCACTCTGTCCATACTTTCCACAAACTCCTAAGGGGTGGAAATAATCCTAAGTGCTGGCGAAGCACTTTGCTGGGGAAATTCGAAAACCCAATCGGGGTTACTGGCGGATTACTTGCAGAGAGGGGTAACGCTGGCGTTGCTTCTGAAGCTGTGGGTGTTAGTCGTACCTTGGTGAGCCCAGTCCTGATCCCAAATCCTGAGGGGTATCCTGTCCTTACTGTCCGTGAGCTGTACCTGCTCGCATTCTGGCATTCCTTCCTGAGGGTCCTTGTCCCCGTCCTTCCAACTGACCCGTGGCCAGGGTTAGTCTTCTCTCAGACCTAGGTAAATATTAACCTGTGGGTTTGCGTCTCTCTCTCTCTCTCTCCTCTCTCTATTTTCTTAATAAAGCACTCTTGCCTGTGATATTGCTCTATCACCTTGAGAACGAGTTATATGCAATTGTTTTAGAATTGTTCCACTTCTCTCCCCTCCCTTAGAAAATTACTAACTGTTATATTGTATTAGTATGTTCCAATTTTTCCCTTACCTTTAGCCTGATTGCGGTGAACTTAGTAAGAAATAGTTTAAACACTTAGGTTAAGTACATGTTCTAGGTCCCATCCACATCCTATGTTCTAGTATAAAGTTGCAGTGACTAGTTTTGTTCTAAAATTCCTACCTTCTAGTCTTCCCATATACCCAAATGGTCTTAGCATTAATCTATAGCTATTTTATGGTGTTGATTTTGATGTTAGACGCATTATTCTGCCTATCACTTATTACCTTGTCATATTCTCTCTGAACTTTACATAAAGTTTTAAACATCCTCAGGTGTCTGTGGTCATTTTACAGAAATTGTGGATAAGTATTGTACTGATTATAAAGAGTATCTGATTTTAGGCCTGTCTGCTATTTCCCTTATAGCTCCAGATCCGTCATAAGAATTGTGCCTGTGGTAAGTCGGGTACATGGTATGCAGAGGTGAAACCAAACCTTAATTACTCATAGCAGCGTGCAGGAGGAGAAATCAAGTAGTCCTCTCCCGGCTCACCCAAATTATTAGTGTGGTATTTGGAAAATTCGCACGCCAGGGCCCAGTGCGTGTAAAGAATTGGTAACCTAGGTGGCCCGGGAGAATTGCGCGCTCTATCAGCGTCCCCTGGTAAAATAAGTAGGGGGACGCCGTCCACCCGCGTGGTACCCCGACTCGAGCCCTGCTCTATATTCCAGATGACCTCGCACACGGGCTGAGCAGCAGGGACTTGAAAAACTGAGGAGGATGCATGAAGTTACAACGGCTACCTCGACTGATGATGATGAATGCGAAGATGTGCGACGACTGCTCTATAAGCCCTCCAAGCATAGAGCGGCAGCGGAAAGTGCACTTCCAACTACAGTGGTTACAAACTAGCTGAGCTTGCGTCTTCTGCTCAGCGCAATTTTTGGATAAGGTCCTTGGGAAGACCTCCAAAAGCCAAGACTGATACTCCTTGTGTTCATTCTTTCAGTACACCAAACCAGATCTGTGATTAGTCATGTTACTTCACATTATTCCACCCATTATTTTGGAACACTGCTCTGGGAGAACCGCTGCCGTCTGCGTAGGTTTGCGCTATGTTATGTTACTTTAGCTTATATAGCGCACTAATCACTGCGGGAGGGGTACCTCTGCGCTCAGAAAGATTGCAGGCAGGGAAACAGCAACTCAAAACAATTCTGTCTTGGGCGGTTTTCTGTATTTCAGGTGGTCAGAGCATATGCGCATGTGGTAGGTAACGAATTCCAGTACAGAGGGACAAAGTAGGAAAATGACCGACCTCCAGTTCAGGCTTTTCTGGTACGCCGGACAGTAAGCAGAGCTTTGTCACTTGATCTGACCCATCTGGCTGGGCAGTAAAGTTTTAACTTTAAAATTAGGTAGCTGGGGGCTTTGCCCAATATTGCCTTATGGGTAAGACAGCAGACTTTAATAGTTATTTTCTTGACATACAAATCCAATATTCATCCATCAACAAATATGCATATAAGGTTGTGTAGGATTCAGTAGTTGCAGCAGTGGTGACTCTTTTCTGCTATACCCCCCATCTATATGTATGAGACAAAAGTAATTGAAAACAACATACATTCTCAATGTTTGTCTTTTTAAGGGGGTTTAGAGGAAAATGCAGCGGATAAATATAAAAAGAGTCTACTGCACCCAACAGCAGTAGCGATGAACGGGGTGACATTTCACAATTATCCAGAGCATTTTGGTGGCGAATACCCAAAGGAGGGTTCAAGTGGTTGGGCTGGCATTGAGATATTTGAATACTAGAAAAATAATTACAAAAATAAGGAAAACTGTTAACACCCGTCACTGGGCTTAACTGCAATTTTTATTTTTTTATTTAGAGGTCTTATTTTCTTCAATTTTTACAAAGGGGAGTTTATGTATAACCTTTTGTAATATATTCCATTATTAATAAACGCTGCACTACCATATAATTCTTTCAGTAGATAAGTGTAAGATACCACCCAATAAGACTAGCTCTCTGCAAAATTAGAATACCGTTAGAAACGTTTTGCGAAAGTGAAAAGCTTTGTTAATTCACGAAGTTGCAAAATTCATCACTTTTGCAAACCAATGGCAGCAATTTAAATCAAACTTTTTAAAAAACAGTTTGTGCTGGCCAGACTTTTTGTTCCACGATAAAATATTATCGCTTAAATTTGAAGTTTACAATGTTGATTTTTTTCACAATTAAAAATAATCCATAGTCACGTTTGTCAAGTTCATGAAGCTTGAAAAGTTTTGAGAAAAAAAAGATTTTGCAAAGGTTTTTAAGGAAAACATTTGCAACTTTGCATATTTCTAAGCAAGGCATTTGACATTTTGTGATTTAATGTTTGGACAAACATAAAGCTATGGATGAAAGGGGCAGGGTCTTCCAAAATAAAAAGACATAGGAACTCTCTAATGTCTTACATAGAGACAGTAAGCACTCACAGTGTGCATAAGCATTCGTGTATCATTATTGGTGATAAAATACAAAGGCCTGCGTTGCATTCTGCAAATACTGAAATTCCACATGCAAGTAAATTTTTTTTTTTTAAATTAAACAAAAGAAAACGGATACCATAGACACGAATATAAATGACTAACCAACAGAAGACAGAAAGCTCTTCCTTCATAATATAAGCTAAAACCTAGATGAAAATATGACATTGTGGCTTACTGTCTTCTGTTAACATGTGTGACCTGCTATGGTTGTGCTGCTCAGGCTCCTTTAATCAGCAGTGGCTTCTCCCCTAAGGCGGAGGAGTGTTGCCCCACTGCTTTAAAGCAGTACAAAGGAAAAAGAAAATGATAAAAAATGAAAAAGAAATTGATAACCAAAATTTATCATTTTATTTTTAGTGTTGCAGTTACACTGCAGCCAGGTTAAGTTAGGGTGGGTGGGGCCGGGCGCTCCTGTGATGTCAAAGAAGGAGAAGAGGTGGCTGCACCATATGTGCGCATGACTTTGGCCGGCCATCTTGGGCCGGCAAAACCGTCATGCGCACTTTAGATGTTAACCACAGCCTGGGAGGAGAACATGCCCAGCCTCTCCGTTTCTAACTGAGCGCTGGACCACGGCGGTCAGACCAATCGCAACGCGGCTTTAAATGCAGCACTGTGATTGTCAGGAGAGTCTGATAGTCTGGGTGCTTCCTGGTTCCTGCGTCAGAGGAGAGGAGGTGGCTGGCGACAGTGACCCCCAGGTAAGTTTTTTATTTTTTTTCCTAACCCCTCCCCATCATGCCTCACCACCGTTCCCTACCAGCCGCCACTGCCTCTAATGAGTGTTGCACCCGAAAGTGGGAGAATATGCTGTTCTAAACATCCCATAATATTTCCAATGCCTTGCTACCTTAATTAAAAGTTGCCTTATTGTGTTCTTGAGCTCTTAGTATCCAAAGACAACAGGAAGCTTATCTATCATATGACCCATCACGGTAGCCTGTTTTTGATTCCACCACGGTGGTAACCATCCAACTCACTTCCATTCAATCCGAAACCCATGCTGTAATTTGAGAAATCCAACCACTTATTGCAGATTTCAGAAAATGTTAAATTGTGCTTCCCCTTAAACAGAGTCCAATTTCATCTTATCCTAGCCTAAAGCGAGAAATTCATCAAAGAATATTGAGCTGGTGTTTTTGTGACCAGTATTACATTTATCCTTTGAAGATATATCGGGCTGACCCGCAGTGACTGACAACTCCCACATTGCCAGTCTTGGTACGTGCAGGTCCTCCCGACGTTTTGCAAAGCTTCATCAAAGAGATACTTCACACCTCAAGGCATCTAATCCATTTTAACAGGTGATGAGCCTCCAGGCTGGCGTGGATCAATGCAAGCCAACACAGGTGGTCCTCCGCACTCAAAGCCAACTTGTGGCTGAGTAAATGTATTAAAGGAACGGGCATCCCTCAGTCCCCTTCGTTCGCGGTATGCCAGCCGATGCACAACTGATGGAGTGGGCAGGCCACATGCCGGCCTAGGACCTCTGGGGAGGCATACTGCGGATATCCATCAAGCAGTAGCCCTCAGCGGCTGAAGGCTCCACTCTTATCCCTTGCCAGAAGAAAGCAACAGATATGGGTCCAGAATCTCTGTCTTTTTACCACGCTGTACCATTCACTCTTATCATGTGCCAGGCCATCACTGGCTAGTTTTGGCAGCCACGTATGTGCTAAGGGTCACGAGCCATGCTTGCATTAACAACGGTTTTTGAAAATTTGATCCAAAAAAGTATTTTTTTTATTTCCGTCTTGCTCACATTCAGTTGTAGAAACGAAAGAGTTTGCAGATTCAAAAGTTATGCATGATAGAGAAAAACAACAGGCAATCGAAATTTTAGCTTAAAAAATCAGAGTAGACCAGCAAGGAAGAACAACGTGGCAAAAAGAAGCAACACGAGCAAACAGGAATGCACAAATGTGGTATGCGTTCACAAATGCTGTTTAGTACATTAAAGACAGACCTATTGGTTTTGAAAATAATGTGACAAAAGTAGCCAACTAATTGCTTTTTGTATAGAATGTATATATGAAATAAAGGTTTAAATATGAAAGTGTGACGGTTTAGTGTGTTTTTCTGCTGTAAAACCCCCTCATGCACTCCAATAGAGGTACTTACTAAATAGCAGAATGATAAACCAAACAGCCAATCGCATGAGAGGTGCAGACCTCTTGCAGAGGCCAATAGAACTTTTGGCAGAGCAAAAGTATACTTTAATGCATATTTTTAAAACTTGCTAACATGTGGTCTTGCCCACAGTTGTACCTAAAAAGCAGAGAATAATTAAAAAGTCTATAAAATGAGTAGGAAGAATGAAAGGTAAGATGTGAGGAACAGGCTTTTTGCAGGTTTACACTGACATTGTGCCATCATTTTGACTGTTAGGTACTGGTGTAACGACTCTGAAATGCCCAGAGCCCTGCTCAACAGGACTCAGTGCATGTGCTCTGACCCTTATAATAGTGTATGTTTAATAGTCTTATACACAATTAGCATAGCCTAACTTAATTATAAGTTTCTGGTATATGGTATCAGGGGTGCCCAGGGTCTGTAGGGTAGAGCGTACCCCAGGGACTGCAGCAATTGAGCCACCCTGAGTGGGACAAGGTAAAACCACTGCAGACTGAAAGGGCAGTTTCAAACTGATAATCAACTTTGCCATTTAAAGGAAAGCCGAAAACCAACCCTGGGCGGGGCAACTTCGCTACGCCCACAAAGTGGGCGCAGTGTTGCCTACTTCGCCCTTTGCAAAGTAGGCGAAGCAGGCAACACTACGCCCACTCCTTGGGCGTAGCGAAGTTGCCCGCCACCCGCCTCCCTCCCGCCCTCCCGAACATAGCTAATTTAATTAAATGGGCAAAGATAAATAAATAAATAAAATACACTTACCTTGTCCGCGGCGTCCCGGGGCTCCCTCTGCTCGTTCACTGCGCCGTCTTCTAACCAATGCGCATGCGTGGGTGGCTGTGCATGCTCATTTCTCTCAAGAAAGGGGAGGGGGGCATGTGGCGCGTAGTGGGGCTACATGAAGTGCGCAGGCAGGCGTAGTTTCTCGCCCACTTTGCGTAGCTTCGCGTAGCCCGACTACGCTCCGGGTTAGCCGTAACCTTCCTTTTTAGCACGAGCCTAAACAGCGCTTGCGCTGTCTGGAAGATCTGTTGTATGTACTTTGTGGGATCTGTAGATCCGCCCTAGGACTTGCCGGCTTCCGCCTCCGCTTAGGGACTTCTTTTTCTGTTCAACTGCCTCTATTTAACTGTCTTGATCGTAAATGACCAGTAGAGGTCAGTAAACTACCAGAATTGCTTTTTGCTTGTTCAACTGCCTCTAATTAACTGTCTTGATAGAAAACAACCAGTAGAGGTCAGTAAAATACTAGATTTGCTTTCTACTTAGGGACTTTCTTTTTTTATTTTTCTGGCAACTGTCTATACTCGACTTTCTGGATAGATAATGACCATCAGAGGTCAGTGAAATACCAGAATCACTTTAACATTCCCTAGATTCCAGGCAATAGAAACTTACTTCAATGAACACCCTTAGATAACAGTCTTTTTTTCAAACCTTGTATTTTCAGGGATATGACCACCAAATAGGCATGGGCGGAAAATCCGTTCCGCTCGCGGATTTTGCGGATTTTCGGGAAATCCGCAATCCGCGAGATTTGCGAATTTCCTGCAAAATCCGCAAATCCGCGAGCAGCGGATTTTGCTCGCACTGCTCGCACTGTTCGCGTGAGTTCGCGCCCCGCGAATAAGTGCGAAATTGCAGAAATACGATCTAAGCAAAACTGAAAGTAACTACTTACCAGGTTCAAAAGTTCAGGCACATCATTAGTAGCCATTTCCTGTAGTGCTTCCTGAGGGGCCCCTCCAGAGTTCAGTTGCCAGTTGAAACTATTATGTGACCCTGCTCTGAACCTCAGAATAGTTACACATATGCCACAAAGGTCATGAATTACAGCTAAGGGAGACAAGCAGGAGCCAGGCTGGAAGTTAAAATCCATTAATCAGCCCCTAATTCATTATTGTCAGTTGGGGCAGGGCAGGTGTTGTAACTAATTTTGCAACAATGAAAGCACTTAGCAAGTGCAAAAGATCACTAATCAGGGCGCACTAAGGAAGCAGGTGCCAGCTAAAAAAATATTCTGTGACACATTAATCAGCCCCAAATTAATTCAGGTCACTTGAGGCAGGGAAGGTGTGCTTTGCTTTGCCGAAAATAATGTACACTGGACAACCAGAGGGTGTGGTGATGAAACAGAGGGTGGCATGGGTGGGCCAGAGGGTGGCATGAGTAGTCAGAGAGTGGCAGTGGTGACAGAGAGTGGCAGTGATGAAGAAGAGTGTCCCAAACAGGTTGGACACGTAGAAACAACAAGTTCGCAAAACTTGCGACCCGACAGGTAAGTTCGCAAATTGCGAAATTGTAAAAACCCTCGCGAACTGGCAGAAACACGGGCGAACACAAAAAAAAAAAAAATCTGCAAATTCGCGGGAATTCGCGGATTTTGCGGATTGCGAATCCGCAAAATTCGCGAACGCGAGATCCGCAAAATTCGCTCATGCTTACCACCAAAGGGGCTGATTTTATATTAAAAACAGAGCTTTGGACAATACAATTTTCCTACTGATGGGCAGTATTTCCCTCCATGTGTTCCCATACCTGGCGTGTTCTACAGTTTGGAGCTTACTCTCCCTCTATTTTAAAGAACAGTAGATGTTTCAGCACCCAGGCTAATGTGCTGCATAGCTAAATACATATAAGGTCCCAAAGGCGAGACCGATTGCATTGCAAATGCTTGTTAATATATGGAAGTCACCCCTATGGTAGGCTCTAATGTAGGGTGCTGTATAGTAAAAGGGGGAACAAGTACTTTCACATGTTCCAGAAGAAAAAACCCTAAAGTGTTATTTTTACTGTGGAAAGGCTAGTAGCTTCATTGGCCAGTACAGAATTACAGGCTAGCACCCTAGCCCTGCTAACTTCTGAATAGGACTACTAAAGTTGGTAGTGTTTGTTATCAAAAGAACCAGTGTATTAAACCAGATGTAATGCTTAAATCAAATGTATTGTTACCAGTGGCCAAGGTTTCCAGTGTCCATTTACTGAAGTGCATGGGGCTTGCCCTGCAGACAGCTTTCTAGCATCCTAGGAAAATGTGCTAATGACTCCCAGAAAAGGACACAATAGGGGCCTGCATGGGAGAGAGGTTTTACTTCTCATCTTCACGAAGCCACACAAGTGTTAGCCCAAAAGACTAGCATAAAAGGAGAAGTCGTCTTTGCAGTGCAAATAGGCTACACTTAGGAGAAGGGCACAATATTGTTTAGGAAGACAAACTGGCACTGGGGACACTAGAGGAGACTACAGTCGTCAAAACCAGTTTCCACAGGGGCATGTAGCCCTGAGGTAACACCAACCCAAGGGTTGGCTAGTGAGGTCTGTACACCAGGAGAGGGGTCTCACCATCTTGTGAGTAGGCAGAATGTAGCATCCTGGGACAGTCAGATGCCACACTCCACATGAAGAGGTCAAAAGGTGGGAGGAAACTTGGTAGTCAATTGGCAACAAACCGCATCCTGCCCTGAAGGCACTCTGTGCATGAAGGAGACACCCCAGGCAACCAGACCTCATCTCTCGACCGACTCGGAAGAAAGACTGAAGGAGGAGTGCCCTGCTACACCTGGCGGCTAGTGAAGAGACTGTGCCTGCCTTGTCCTGCTCAAGGAGAAGCAGTCTCCAGAGCCCAATCAAGGAAAGAGAACTCCAAGGGCCAGCTGACTGTACTCCTGCTCACAGCTCAAGGACTCAACAGCTGAAGAAGCTTGCTGGGGCTAGTTGGTAGCCCAAAGTCTTCAAGCTGCTACCACCACTGCCGTGCAGCACTGAGGATGAAGCCCTGACGCACAGGGTTGCCCCAGAGTTTGTTGAGCCTGGGAATGCTGTCAGAGAGTTTCTGGGACCCTCAGAAGGAAGGTTATCAACCCAGGAATGATTGGCCTGTGACCAAAACAGCAAGCAACTAGAAGTCCAGTGGTAACTGGACTTCAGCCAGACCGGGGAAGGCTTTGTGGGGCATTGACCCTGCAGCCAGGACCCCCTCATCACCTTCTTGGACTGAGGAATCCGTGCAAGAAGACCCGCCCCACCACCACAGCATTCTTAGGCTTCTTCAGCAACCCTTATCCCAGAACCACTCCATTGGAATCCATTGCAATGTAGATAAAGTGCCTGGAACCGGTGTGCGGTCTTTTGGCGGTCGATTACTGTTACGAGTCCTTCTATACCAGGAGCGTCACTATCTTTATCAAAACTCACGGACAATGCTATGACCAGATCATCCTCCATAGAATCTCCTGCTCCTGGCACATCTTTTCTACTTTATTTTTAGGTGGATACAAAATATTTGTGCTAACAATCATACATCACTATTGCTCACCTCCGGATATTTTATCTACTTGTGGAGATAAAATACTTGTTTCCTTCCCTATCGCTCTCATCACCTTACCATCTATTTGCAGGAAGTTATCCTCGTGGAGGATCTACATATGGTAACACAAGTAACGATCTGAATCAAAGCTACCTCCACTACACTGTTCTACCCCCTTCTTTTTTCTGATGTCATAACATCATATGACACGCTATAGGACTTCATCGTTCCGCATCTTAAGACTTTGAGAAGCTGCTTTTATCGACTGACCTTTTCTATCCACGCCACACCTAACTGTGAGTCCCGGACTCTTTGAAATTCTAACAATAGACGGTCACCTGAAGAAGGCTCAAGAGCCGAAACGCGCGTAGTGGTGTCTACCGCTTTGCCTTCATCACTGTATATATGTTTCATGTCTATTGATTTTGTATTTTCTCATTTGTATTTTTTAATTCAAGATTATATAAATTTAAACACATAATCACTTATAAAAACCATATATAAAAAACAGTAGAAAACAAAGAAAAAATAATCAATAATAAACAATAAAGCTTTATCAGAAATAATTTGTTTATTGGTTTCTGTACACAAGTGGACTTAATATACTGTTCATCCCAGGTTTTCATTTACAAATTAAATTATCTAATCATTGTCTGTCACTTGGCTATAGACCTTTCCCAACTCTAAAGTGCCTGGAACTTCAGGAAAGACTGCTTCTTCTGTGAAGGTAACTGTTCTTGAGGATCTTGCTGGTCTCCCTGACTAACATCCAGCCAGAGTTGGTCACCCCAAGTACTTCCAACCAACCGTATTGACACTTTCCAAAGTTTCCCTTGAAAACATTTCTAAATGTCCAAATGTCTGACTTTGCCAAAGCTTGTTCATGGTTGAGTGAAATTGCACTGATTTATTATTGCTTGTAAAATCTATATCTCCGAAACCCTCCTGTGGATAGGTTTTGTTCTAGTTTCAAAATACTTCTAAAAATAGTCTATTTTTATAAATTGGTGTTGTTTCTTTTTGTTCTTCAGTTATTTTGGTACTGTTTAAATGCTTAACACTTGTTTCTCTGTATAAGCCTTGCTGCTCAGGGCTACAGCTACCTAGGAATGCAATGGAGGTTTGACAGACGAAACCCAAGGATGCTAAGGGGGTTGGTAAGTGTATTATACAGTGAGGTTACATAACCACACCACATGATGCACACAATTTCCTCACATGATTGCAGACTGATTTGTGCATGGCTGGGTCCACACTGGGGTGGTGAAGTGAGCATAAGAACAATGGATATAACCCAGATCTGTTGACTGGGGGTGAGTGGTTGAAAAGTTTCAGCACTCCGTCCATTATCCTGTTGTGTTTGCTATGTGTGGCCAATTGTATGCCCAGATGTGGGTCCCTTTCTCGCTGTGCCCCTGGATTCAAAATAACCTGGATGATGAGGGGTGATACCCCGAAACTGGTCTTAGGCTGCTTGTTTCTGGTCAGGGAGGAACTCGCCTAGCAGCCCGGGCTGTACGGTTTCCCTGACCAGGGTCACAACTTATTTGTATATGGCTGGGTCCAAACTGGTGTGGCATAGTTTGCAAAAGAACGATGGATTCAACCCAGATCTCTTGACTGGGGGGTGAGTGGTTGAAAAGTTTCAGCACTCCGTCCATCATCGTATTGTGTTTGCTAATCCCAATAACAACTAATTACACTGGACGGATCTATCACTAACATTGGGTTCCGGAGGAATGTGCTGCCAATGTAAAGCACATCAACTCCTCATCAGGGTAATTACAATTAGATGATAACAACAGGGAAATAAATAATCAAAGTGATGTTCATGTTGTATGTATGTATGTTCATGTTGTTCAATGTTCTACAGTAGATGTTAGGACCTTTTTGGGGATTTGGTCTATCTGGGATATCTGCCAAAAACAGGTACATGTCTCACTCGGCCAAACCTGTGGTGCCCCTGCTTACTTTAGAAGTGGTGAACTGTTGAGTTTCCACCTGCAGAGCCTTCTAGGACTATACCAGTGCAAACACCTTAGATGTGGTCACCACCATCTGTACACTGGAAGGCCTACCCTACTTAGAGTGACATTCCAATAAAGATTTTTCAAGCCTAGTTCTCTCATTCAAGGCTTGGAGGAGCCAGGTAGGGAAAGGAGTAAAAATTCCCAAAATGCAGGGAGACCTTTGTACTTTGCATTTCAGAAGTCAAAGTCCACTTTGAGTTTTTTCCTGCACATATATTGCTGATCAAGTCGTTGTGACATGACAGGTGGTCAAGCATTGATTTTTCTTCAAGTGCCTTCATGGGGCAAAAAAGGCCAAGCCAAATCTCTGAACATGGTAGGCGATTCATCACTTGGCTGACAAAAGTGGGACCTCTACAGCCCAAGGAAATTGATGGACCGTTTGTCATATTCTAAACACCCCCCTTAATGTGGATTGGTTGTTTTGACCCTACTAAAATGCCTGTGCCATTACACCTCAAGATAGCCTGTCAGTGTTTAGCAGGCTTTTGGAATATTTGGAAATACTTGTAAAGGTTAATTCTGAAAGCTAACAGATGCTTTAGTTACATGTATCTGAGAATTGCTGTCATGGTGCATGCAATCATCTTCCCCTTTCACCTATTCATTGACCTCAGTAACAACTTCACTAATTTAGAATTGCAAAACTCCCTTTATTTTCAGTAAAAGAAAGGAAAATGATGCAGATTCATATTAAAATAATTATCAGTAGTTCTCCAAAAGAGGATGCCTGATATTGGATAGTCTGCATTTAAAAAGCAGGAGATAACATGTCAAAGGCCTCTTGTCCATCAGAACTCTACAAGTTCATCTTGGGGTGCTGCAGCACACATCGCCCCCTAATGCCACTGCCGCTGAATGGCGGGAGTAGAGGGAGGGTCTTCCAGAGGTTGGGGCTCATGACATAGTAATAATTTCTCCTTGCAAAAATTATGCATTAAGCTAACCAATGGTAGCTAAAAAATCCACTGATACGTCAAGCCTCCCAAGATGAGGAGGTAGTTTTAAAATCCTAAGCATACCAGATCCACTAGGTAGAGAAGCTTATTTACGGCTATTTTGGGGAATCGGCACCCAGATGAATGTGCACAACAGGCTTCTTTTACAGATAATCCCTCTATATCGGGTCTTAATTTGTGCCCTTAGTTGCAGGTGTGAGCACTGACAACTTATTGTTTTGGTGGCTGGGGCTAATCATCATCAGGCTTTGACCTAGAGAAAGAGCTATTAAGGCAGAAAATCGAAAAATAAGGAGGGGGATAAAGTTAGGAAAACAGTGGCACAGAAAAGAAAGTAGGATAGAAAAACACAGTCAGGTGTGAGAGAGAGAAAGAGAGGTAGGAGGAGAGTGCAATGGTATATGAAAAAGCTTGAGGCGGAATCAAGACTAGGCCGGTTTGAAATTCATCAGCCCCGACATTAAGTGGAGACGGGCTACGAAGACGAATTGTGGGTCCCTACACATACAAACACAAATAATATATCATATTCATCTTAGATTTATATCTATCTATATATATAGATCCATACATCCATACCTATACATATATATATATATATATATATATATATATATATATATATATATATATATCTCCATACATATATATATATATATATATATATCCATACATATATATATATAACCATACATATATATATATAACCATACATATATATATATATAAATATATATATACATATATATATATACATATATATATATATATATATACATATATATATATATATATATATAAATAATCACTGAAAAAAACATAGGTTTCACACCAGTTATAGTTAGGAATTAGCATTTAAAAAACCAATTAAATTCACTGAAAAAACCATAGGTTTCACACCAGTTATAGTTAGCTGGAAATTTTACTGACATAAAACCATTGAAATTCCCACGTTATAGTTAGTTGGACTCACTATAACTTGCGCGCCTGCAATGCACTGCTGATGACGTCACATATTACATCACTCATGACATGGTCAGTGACATCACTCATGACAGCACTGATGACACCATCCTAGTGACAGACCTCCTTTCAGTGTAATGTAACCCTTGAAACACATATTCAAAAATAGAAACTAACATTTTCAAAAAAATGGAGATACCCATACCAGTTACAACAACCAATTCAGTAATATCACCATCTATATACACATTTCTTCTTTCACTTTGGAGACAGCAAGACCTGTTTTTTTCTGTCCTACCATTTTGTGCAAAGAATGGCAGCCCGACCATCCAGCAGTAGTGAGGACTCAGATGGCTTCATTGAGGAAGAGCCTCCTCAGCCCAAGATCAATGAGCATTTTATTTGGAAATTTTTTTCAATACCTGAAGGATTAAAAAAGGTGAATGCTACCAAAGTAGAATGCAAAATCTGCCAAACTGTGCTTTCCCGAGGAGCCCAAAAAGGAAGTACAGTTTTGGCAATTCGACAATGATTCGCCATGTCCAACGCAGGCACCCCCAGAACTATGCCCGGGAGAGTGTCCGAGACCTGGCACGTAATCCCCCAAGGGATGGTGCCTCTACATCTACAGGAGGAGCCACAACATCAGGGAGAGGACGTGCAGCGGAATTGGAGAGGATTCCGAACATTCAACCTGTTTTTAGAGACATTACTATAAAGTGCAAGCAATGCGATGAACTGCTTTGCTATGGTGAGCAGAGCATCAAGCTCATTGCACGCAAGAGGCAAGAACACTGCTGCCTTCCCCAGCACTAATTTTCCCCCTTTTTTTTACTCCTGTTGAGCAGTTTTGCATTCCCTGTTTTTGTTTTTGTTCTGAAAAAAACATAAAAAAAGAAGAAAAAAAACTGTTCTTTTTAGAACTACCTCCAGTTCTCAAAAAAGAGCTATATTCTTATCAAATTCAAAATGAGTAACTGAAGTGGAGTGCAGTGAAAGAGGAGAGGAAATGAAAATGAGTGAGAAAGCAAAGAAAGGGACGAGAGGGGAAGGGAAGTGAAGTATGGGGACTGAAAGAAGGTGAGTGTGGGGAGAAGGAGATTAAACATGGGGAATGTGGATAAGTGAAGAAAATGTAGTAAAAGAACGGTGGTGTGGAAGGGTAAGAAAAGACTGACGCAAGCCCTTTCACATTATACCTGCGCCAGGTGCAATGTATGCAAAGGGGGCGTATTGACGCAAGAAAGGGTCGTAGAAGTGACGCAGTGAAATCTATGAGGGTCTACTATGCCCCCTTATGGTCAATTCCCCCTTTGTTTTTGCCACCTCTTGTGTCTCGATCCTACCGAGACACAAGATGGCGGCCGCTCCGGACTGTTTGGAATGTTTACAGACACCCGAGAGTCAATCAGCTTTCCGCGCGCAAGTCGCGTAGAGCGCCCGGAGCGCTCCCCGGTGCGCGTACCGGGGCGCGGCCATAGATATATATATTTTTTTGAACCTAAATTACTCAAAATCCCCTGGAGCACATATCTTGAGACATAGCAAAGGCACATTGGGCTACCAGTCCCTAAAATTTTGCCAAGTTTGGTGGAAATCCATTCAGCCGTTCGGGCTAAAAGTGAGGTCGACTGCCCTATGGAAATTAACATGGGGAAAACACGTTTTGGGGCCCACCTTATTTCTCGGCCCCGCTTGACAAATCCCCCCAAACTTTCAGGGAAGGACCGGGGCGCCGCGAGGCAAATTTGAGGAAATTTTCAGGCAGATTCCTCAACCGGCGCCAAAGTTATTCACAATAGAATGTTGAGATTTTCTATTGAAAATAATCCTAACTATAACTACCTACTGGCGACCGCCAGTAGGTAATATTGAGGAAGCACCGAAACACGTTGGCGTTTGATGACTCTTCATATCGAATACATCGATTGCCAACCAACCTGTAGTGATGAGGTTTTCTATTATCTATGCAGAAAGCGTTTTGAAACGGATATATATATATAGACTAGCTTACCCGTCACGCGTTGCTGCGATCTCAGAAGAAAGGAAATTTAAGGAATTACATTGTGTCATTTTTATTAAAACTTATTTATTTTAATATGGAAAATATTTTAAATTGTGTTTTTTTAATTCTGCTTATTTATTCGAGTGCTTGTGGATACTCTGTATTTTTTGTTTTTCTGTCTGGCGCGTACACGAATAAATCAGAAGGTTTTCCGACGCGTGAGCTGCCACATACGGTTGTCCATGTGAGAAGCGCGGATTCTCCAAATCTAGTCCACACACTTGCAGCGATTGTCATTGTGCTTTGTTGATGGTCATTGCAAAAGCGAGTCGCACCGTAAACTGTAAACGTTCAGCATTGAAAAGATTATGAGAGCCCTGGGGTACCAGGGGGGGCCGATATTTAACACATTTTTATTTTTTTCCTTTTTTTGCCAGAAACCTTCACAGGAGTGTGCTCAACAACTTCCCAAAGTTTCATGGCGATCGGATGAATGGTGTAGTAATGCATAAAGGACAAACAGACCTACTTTCGTTTTTATATATATATATATATATATATAGATATATAGACATAGCTATATAGATAGATAGATATTGTTTCCCCAAATTAACCACTGCTCTTCATTCTTCCATACAATTACCATTTCAGTACACCGATATTTTCTTCCTGAACACGTCATGCTACTGGGATGGGACCCACCAGGGTTCCCGGGGTGTGACAGTAAAACCAATAAACGGCCATTACTGAAACACAGAGAGAGTGGAACACTGACGGGCCAGGTTTAGAAGCAGAAGTCCCGGCACAATATGGGATCAAAATCTCATGGAGCGGGAGATCTCCGGCATTCTCTAAGCCAGGAATATTATAAACCATCCATCACTGCAGAACGAAATATTTATGCCGTACAATTACCCGGCTTCATGATGTACTTTGTGATGAGAAGGTACTTGCACTGCGCGAGCATCACGAGGAAAGCTGTTCAGTAAATCTCCCAAAAACGCCTGCCACGTGCCGCCCTGGGGAGAAAAGCCTGTGCAGGATATTTTTATCTTTATTTCTGTTTGTTTGTTCTGCCTCATTTTTACTGAGAAGTGGAGCATTAAAAGTAGCAGGAATAGAATTTGCTGATACTAGATGTAAGAGGTGGATTCGCCCGGCCGCCATTTTGATTCTTATGCCACATATGATCCTCAGAAGATAGCATCATCAAAAGTCAGCAGCAGGAATTACTTGTACAGGCCTCCATTTTCTATATCACACTCATCTGACAACCCGCTCATGGCAGGTTGTAACCAAACACGAGGGGAGAGAGAAAGAGGCCCTATATATTTCCAGTTCCAGCTCTCAATACCACTGCAAATTCATACCTTAAGACTATAGGGTGGTGCTTGCCAAGAGTGTGAAGACATGTCAGGAATCCTCTTTGATTCTGTGAACGTAAACACTTTCGGAATCATTGGTGGTCATGCTCCATAATTTATTTTGACACCTGGTGCTTTAAAACATTTTTTAAATATGTAACCCACACTAGTTAGCATTCTTTCTCATAGGAACACTCCTTCGCTACAACAGGAATGGTGCATCTTCTCTAAATGGTTGTTCAGTCCTAAAGAAAGCAAAGAGATACACTATATATACCACGGTGCACCTTGTGGTATTTTGTGATGATTTGATACCTTGTGACTACTGAATTGAGGGCTGAAACGTGTCAACCCAGTCTTGGTAGTGAGGGAGGTGCCTTAATAGCAACCACACACCTCACTCATTTTTTGTGATTCTCGGTGACCCAGCATTGTATTTTGTTGCGATTTTTGAAATTATATAGATGTGAGTCATAATGGATATTGGTCGACAACTTTAGCCCCTTCGCTGCGGGGGTAATTCCCCTGCTGTGCTGAGAGGAGGGGGGCGGGTACGGCGCTCCTGCCACAGGTGCACCGGCTCCCGTGGAATGCTCAGCACAGCAGGGGAATTCTCCCCGCACCTGAGCGTTCCACGGCTCATGACGAGCTGAGCTCGTCATGAGCACCGGAGCACCGTGCCTCATGACGAGCTCAGCTCGTCATGAGCATGGAAAAGGTTAAAATGAAGGCGGGCAGCTAGTTCCTGTTATGGTCTGTGGGGAACAAGATGAGAACTGATACCTGTGCTGAAGGACATTGCTGGGACAGTGACATATGTACTTTTAAAACATAGGACGTCACAGAGGCTAATTCAGTAGTCACAAGGTACCAAATCATCACAGAATACCACAAGCTGCACTGCTTCATTAGCTACATTAAAATCCCAGCACTCGAGCCAAAAACAGCAACACCCTCACATGTTCTAGAACTGCACACGATCAGGAATGTACACATGGGTGGTACCCCTTGCCCTCCCTTACCCTGCCATGCCCTATAAAGGACAGTCAAACATATTTCTTTAACAAGCATTGGCAAATCCCATAGGTCTCACTTTTCTTAAACTTGCATTGGCAAAGCTAATAATCTAGCTCTTTGTTAAGGGAAGGTTAGGTAAAAGTTGAGCTACTTTGTGTGCATTGCTCCCAGCTACTGTGGAAGGAAAGAAATAGTATCAAAGCAACTTTTGAGGTTACAACGATATGAAAGCTAGGAATAGGGCTTCTTTGCTGAAAAGACTGCATTAGTAAGTTCAGCTTCACCTTCAGGTGGACTCAGAAGATTAATTGTGCATTGCAAGAGGGTACCCTAATATGCATAAACAGCTAAATATTGCATTGGAGATACTGTTCACAACGGACTAGAATTTGATGCAGCTATAAGAATGATCATGTGTGTGCACATCTTTTTTTTCATTCATTTTTTTATATAGCTCCAACTAGACCCGAAGATATCATGTATCAGAGTGCTTTACATGAGCACCTGTTGCAGATGGACACATTCATTTTTGTTGGGCACGGGGAGATTGTGATTTGCCCAGAATCACAGGATGTTGAGCGTCCTTGACTTTGTGAACAAAAACAAGCTGTGAATCCAAAAACATATTAAAGCAAATTAGAACAAATAAACTTGATTAGTGAATAGTTTTAGCCAACCGTAAAAACAAACTGGACATAGTTCCAAAAAAAGACTCAAACTAGCTACTAAAATATCATGTCAGAAAACACATCAAAGTACACACACGGACTCTCAACTACAAACTATTTATCATATTACTTCTGTAATCTAATAAAAGCACTCCTTGGGCACCATCATCATTGGGAACACAAATGGGACAAGGTAACCATCCTCATAGTGACCTGGTCTTAATGGATAGCCTATACATACATGTAATGGTAATCCGTGAAATATCTGCGACAGCCACAGGTTGCAGTGGGCTGACTCAAAACGGTTATATCCTATGTTTTCTTATTTCCTATGTTTTCTCTGTTATTCTCTTCGTTGTATGTTCTCCGTTATACTGCTGTATCCTAGTGCCTAGGTTGCTAGGTTATTTTAGAATGTTGTGCCTCTGATCTTCAGTTGAAGACTGATGCTTCTTGGAAGAGCACTCTGACTGATTTGGTGCTGTACTTGTTTTTCTTAAAATAAACTTAAATCCTTAAGTTTACTTCCTTCTCCTGTCATCCTTGGATACAACATAATTTGGCGACGAGGTGGTCAAGTCAGCACTTTCCCGAACCTACGCCCAGATTCAATTTTTTGGAAAGATCTTGTCAGACTTCAGTGTTCATTCACTGTTTTTCTCTGAATTTTTATGGACTTTGAATACTTCAACTCACCTCTACTTAACTACCTTAAAGACTTGGAATCCTGCGTGCTACATATACTGAATTTCATCTTCTTCTACTACTATGAAGATAAGTTTTAATATTTGAATATTTTTAATTCAAAAAAGTCTATTGGGAGCTTTGCTGCGTGTACTTTCATTTTACTTTCTATACTTCGATGCAGGCTCATAGATTTGTTTCTTCGTTTCTAATTGACTTTGGGATTGCTTGATTTGGACTACTTCTCTCTGCCTTTCTACATAACTGTGCCTGCCTTTATTCCACTTCATTTACGATGTTATTGTGAGCGTTTTCATTCTAACCTCCGACATTTTCACAGACTTTCGATTTTAATTTTGCTATTTTAAGGTATTTCTGTGATTGCGGCATTCAAATTGGTCAAGCGACAGTTGCTAACTTACTCAGAATTCTCATTTCTCAAAGATCGCCATTCTTTGCGCTCCACTGACGTCTTTCCGAGTTTCCTTGATCCTCCGGCAGCGGCTGAAGCGGCAGAATTCGTCATCACGGTTTGACGTTCACGTCCATGTCAGCACGTCACGTCAAACAACGTAGTGGCCATTTTGAGTAACCAAGCAACGCTCAAACATCCTTGTGTATCGTTCTCCGTTAAGAGGGCTTCGCTGATACACACAGGTATGAGGTATTTATTTTAATTCTTCAAAGTATTAACTCGTTTTTTCTTCGCTGATACACACAGCCCTGTGACTTTATTTAAACAACGTGCATCATTTACGCTGATAAACACAGCTGAAAATAACTCTTGAAATACGTTTTTCATTTACGCTGATACACACAGCTGAAAATAACTTTGTAACTACGTACTTCACTTATGCTGAAACATACAACTACAAATAACAATTTTGGAATTTTGTTCTTCATTTATACTGATGTACATAGTTTTTTTTCTTACTTTTCTCATTACATTGACCCTTACTTGCTGATATAAAGCACCAATTTTATTTTAATTCATTTTATTTTCTAGTGTATCATAATGGCTCAACAAACTGCAGTCCTCCCATCACCGTTTTTCCCTGAACCAGGTACTCCAAAAATTAAATGGACTCAATGGTTTAAGGCTTTTAATAGTTATATTGTCTCTATTGATGCTGTGAAATTTTCTCCTGTCAGGAAAAATGCAATGTTATATAGTGCTTTGGGTGCTGAGGGTCAAAGAATTTTTGATCATCAACCTCCTATAGTTAGACCTCCTTCAGATGATTGGAATGAGTATACTGAAGCTATTGCACGTTTAGAGTAGTAATTTAAAGATGAACTGAGTATAATTGTTGAAAGACACAATTTTTATACTCGTAAACAAAGAGAATATGAAAAAAGTGATACCTTTTTAGCTGTATTAAGGGTTCTAGCTGCAACTTGTGAATTTGAGGGCCCTATTCATCAATATCTTAGAGACTAAATTGTTGTAAATTGTTTTAGTAACAAAGTTCAAGAGAGGATCTTATGTTGTCGGAATCCTTCACTACTAGAAACTTTGGAATTAGCAAGGGGAATTGAAAGATCGGTATTTGCTTCTAAAGAATTGAGCAATAATAAACCAACACATGTTGATTTAGTAAACAAAATTTCGTCTCAAAATAGTAATCAACGTGATAGACCTCCTAAACTTGAGTGGAAGAAAACTGATAAACCTCCTGCTTGTTTTAGATGTGGCTCAAAGTCACATCTGGCTAATTCGACTTCCTGTCCTGCCTTAAAGAAACAATGCTCTAATTGTAAAAAAATTGGGCACTTTGCTGCAGTGTGTAAATTCAAATCTAAAACAATGTATCTTAAGGTTACTAATTCTGAAGAAGTATCTAATGTGAGTGAAGAACAAATTGTAAGAAAAATGTTATTGTCTGTTGATATGATAGATAGCCATGAGGATTCTTCTACTTATGATCCTGTGTGTGATTTAAAAACTGGTGAGGTTCTTGTTAAAGTTACTGTAGACTCAGGATCTCCTATCACCATTATTGCTGATTTTCTTTTCTTAGAACACTGGAAAGGAATTCTACTGTTGCCTCCTGACATTCGTACTGTTGCATTTAATGGAAAGGTTATTGACTTAATTGGCTATTTCACTGATAGTCTAACTTTTGAAGATCGTTCTGTAAAAGCGAAAGTTCATGTAGCTAAGAAAGGCTATAATGTTCTGGGATGGAAGGATCAAGTAAAATGTCCTTTAGTTTTAAGACCTGGTACTAATAATCACATTTCTTTAGATCGCTCTACCACATTTAATGCTCTCGTTACTGAAGAATTGTCCTTAGAGAGTATCATGGGAAAATACAAGGCTGTGTTTTCTGATAGTCTTGGTTCAGTTAAGGGCTTCGAACACAAAATCATTTTGAAACCTGACGCTGTTCCAGTGATTCATAAGATCAGACATGTTCCTTTAAGTATTATGGAGAAATTGAAAACTCATCTTCTTCAGCTGAGTAAGGATGGAGTCATTGAATACATTAATTCTTCTTTGTGGGTTTCGCCAATTGTGGTCGCACTTAAAAAGAACTGTGATGAGCTTAGGCTGTGTGTAGACCTTAGAGCTTTGAATAAGAACATACAGGTGGATTGTTTTCCCCTACCACATATCCAAGATATGCTGGCTCAATTGAGAGGTACAAAGTTTTTTCTACCATAGATTTGCGAGCAGCATATCATCAGATTGAGTTATGTGAAGAGTCTAGGGATTTGACTGCTTTCAATACGCCGTTTGGTCTCTACAGATTTTTGAGGTTACCTTTCGGTCTTGCTTCAGCAGCATCAGTTTTTCAGAAATTAATGTTTCAGTTGTTTGGCGAAGTTCGTGATGTTTTAGCCTACCAAGATGACATTTTGATATCTACTAACACTGTTGAAGAACATCTCATCAAATTAGATCAAGTGATAGGTATTTTAAATGATCATGGCATGACTGTTAAAAAACAGAAGTGTAAATTTCTTCTTAATGAGGTTGAGTATCTTGGTCATACCATCTCTCATAAAGGCATTACTCCTAAACGTGACCTGTATTCGTGATTGTGCTCAACCGGGTAACAAAGACCAGTTGAGATCATTTTTGGGTTTAAGTGAATTTTATTCAAGATTTGTTCAGAATTTTGCACATATAAGTGAGCCTTTGAGGATGCTTACCAGGAACAATGTTACATTTGTGTGGGGTGAAGAGCATAAATTGGCTTTTGAGTCCTTAACCTCTTCGCTGCTCATGACGAGCTCAGCTCGTCATGCAGGACACTGGTCGTGTGCTCATGACGAGCTGAGCTTGTCATGAAACAATGGGAATGCTGGAGTAACAGCACAGGAGGGGAAAATCCTTAGCAGCCAAGGTGTTAACGGATTTAATAGTAGGAGCTCCGGCTCTTAAACCTTTTGATGAGAGTTCTCTTTCATACATTACAGTAGATGCCAGTAATGCTGGTTTAGGCGCTGTGCTGAGTCAAGTTAACGGTGGTGATGAGAATGTAGTTGCTTTTGCTTCCTGTCAACTCACTTCATCAGAAAGAAACTACAGTACAATTGAAAAGGAGGCCATAGCTTGTGTTTGGGGAGTTAAGCATTTTTCTACTTATGTTTGGGGTCGTGAATTTGTGGTGGTGTCAGACCACAGACCATTAATCTACATTTGGAATGACAAAGGTTTAAGGAATGCAAGTCCAAGATTAAGTCATGATTATTGCTGAGACACATTCCAGGTGGGAAAAACTTCACTGCTGATTTCTTGTCTAGATGTCCTTCAAGTTCTCTACATCTTACACCAGTTCTTGATGACAAGGAAGTGGTAGTTAATTTACTTGATGGTTTGGTTTTAGCTAAGAATGTTGTTTCTGAGTCTGATTGGATTAAGGCGTCTTTGTAGGATTATTCTTTTTGTATTTAAAAAAATTACATTGCTGAGAGTTGGCCAAGAGAAAATCAAGTTGATAAGGATCTTCTTCCTTTCTCCAAAGTCAGAGATGAATTAAGCTTGGAGGGAGATTTTATTTTGATGGGTTTTTCTCTTATTCCTCCTGTGTCCATCTGAGATAAGATTGTTAACATTGCTCACAAAGGTCACGGAGGGATTACAAGTACCAAGAAGAGGTTGAGACTTCATTATTGGTGGCCAGGTATGGATGTTTGTGTGGATACCTTTTTGAATGATTGTGTTGAATGTTCTCATGCTGAGAAATCCTTACGCACTGTTAATAAACCATTGTGTCCTGTTGTCTTTTCTAATAGTCCATGGGAGAAATTCGGCATGGAGTTTTTTAGGACCCATTGGTGGTTTAAATCAAGGTTTTAGATTTATTCTTACCATTGTTGACTATCATTCCAAATCGGTTGTCTTCAACTTTTTGAAGGAACCGAACACTAGTAATGGCATAAAATGTCTTAAAAAACTTTTTCAATCTGAGGGAATTCCAACCTTTCTGGTTTCAGATAATGGAGTACAATTCGTGTCACATGAGATGAAACGTTTTTTGGACAATTTTGCCATTAGGCATCTTACCACTGCCTTATATTCTCCGCAAGGTAATGGCTTAGTGGAAAGAGTGAACCGTGTCTTGAAGGATGCAGTCCAGTTAGCTATTTCTTCTGGTGTTTGTGTTCAGGATGTCGTGAGCGACAGAATTTGGTCATATAATAACACCCCGCATTCGACCACTGGAGTAACTCCTTTCTTTTTGTTAAGAGGTAGACAATCTTTTAATGAGTTGTCTCCTGGCTGGGTTGTTAGCAAAACCTTTCACGAAAGGGGTGTACCTGATTTGAATCAAGTTAAGGGAAAGGTTGAGTCTGCTCAGATGAAATCTAAAATCAGGTATGATCAAGATAAACATGTAAAAGAACTTTGTTTGGATATTGGTGACAAGGTTAGAATCAGAAGGCCGTGTAAGGTTAAGGGGTCAAAATTTTATCCTGAAACAACTATTGTTCAGGTCAGCAAACATGCTGTTAAGGTACTTGGTGGCAAGTGGTGGAGTAAGAGAAATGTTGCCAAGGTGAAGAATTCAAATCTAGATCTTGTTGAAGTTGAAGTTGAGACAGATTTGGATGCCTTATCTCCTTACATGAGTGATTTCCTGGGCCTACATGGAGATGGTTGCAGCCTTAGCATTCCTGATCCTCCGGCCGATAACGTGAATGTTGACAATTGTGAGACGCCTTTGTCTGCCGATAACGTGAATGTTGACAATTGTGAGACGCCTTTGTCTGATGTATCTGTCCCTTGCTCAAGGTCCAGTTCTAGATTAGGTTTAAAACTAAATATCTAGATGAATATACTACTTGATATGTTCTATTTCTGTTGAAGATATGTTTTGTAAAATATTGGCTTGTTTTTGTTCTTTTGGCTTGTATTTGAAATGTTTTATTTTTTCTTTTTGTTTCTGTTTATGAAAAGGGAGGTGTGTTATATCCTATGTTTTCTTATTTCCTATGTGTTCTCTGTTATTCTCTTCATTGTATGTTCTCCATTATACTGCTGTATCCTAGTGCCTAGGTTGCTAGGTTATTTTAGAATGTTGTGCCTCTGATCTTCAGGTGATGACTGATGCTTCTTGGAAGAGCACTCTGACTGATCTGGTGCTGTACTTGTTGTTCTTAAAATAAACTTAAATCCTTAAGTTTACTTCCTTCTCCTGTCATCCTTGGATACAACAAAAACCTACTCTCTCTGTACTAATTATCACCTGTACTTTAAAAAGTATTGGCAACATGAAGTCATGTGGACAAAAAACTGTCTGTAGCAAGACCTAAAAGCAGTCTAATGCTTTTTGTTCATTGTTTTAAATGCTAGCACTTTCATTCTGTCACTACAAACAGAAACCTATCAGTGAAACGGGCTGACACATGAATTGATTCCCCGCAGGTCTTTTAAAAGTAGACAAATACAAAGGCTCAGATGTACAAATAGCTTCTGGTCCTTGAAGGCACTTAATCTATATTAGTGTATGTTAGCAAATCGCTACACAACCTCTACGGTGTACACCTCGTTCGGAAATAGAAATGCAATCACCAGGACAGCAAACAAAAACAGTAGCATAACCATTTCCTCATCTTTCATATTCCAGTAATGCACTCTATGTCCCATCCCTCCACAGAACACCAGGAGTACCCTCACACAAACATGGCCGCCTGGGCTTCGCCTCAGACATTTACAAATCACTTTTAGGCTTATATTTAAAATATTTAATTAAGGTTAAAAGAAGGGCCTAATTTATTTTAAAAAGTAGAGCAGGCCAAAATTCTCTCTTGGTAGCCCACTGCTGCATGCCATGGAGACCCGTGCATAGTGCCATGTGCATGGAACTTCTGCGTTGTGGGTGTATTTGTGGTTTTGAGGGATTGTTGGGAGGTAAGTTGCAGTCATCTTTACAGCAGTTTGCTTGTTCGGATACACTTTAAACTTATGTTGGCTTGGCTAGCCAGTCGGGAAGACAGCCACATGGGAATCCTCCAATGAAGGGTCTTTGTCCAATCATCTGCAGTTGGCTGTTCATAAAATGAAAAAGAAAAGGCCAGTCTTCCATCTCTGTTGTAGATCTTCTCTGTTGGGCTTGTAAAGTGGTACATTTCTGTGCAGTGCGGCAAATTGTCCGCTTCAATGTCTGAGTCTTCACCTCGACAACAAGATCCAACTCAACATTGGATGTCTGTCCTTGGGGACATCTGCCATGGGCTTTAGTTTATAGACCCCGGTGTGTGTGGAATGTTCATGGGATTGTTGTATGAGGGAATATGTGTGAGGGTAGGCCAGGCTGCATAAGTGCCTATACTGATTGGTGCGGTTGTGTCTTTTTACATTTTCTTGTGCAGGATTCCTTTGGGTACTGCGTAGGAGCCGAAGTTCTATGTATTAAGGCGATGTTGCATCTGTATTGTTCCCTGTTATTGTTTACAGGACAATGTCCGAGTGCATGAAATCTTCGCATTTGTGGTGGGAAGTATGAGAAATCTGTGTTTGTGAATTTAAAAAGGTTGTTTGATACAAAAAACTCCTACTGGTCATGTGATCACTGCGCTTATTGTGTTTGTGTGTGCTCTATCTTTATAAAAGTTGTTTATTTTGAAAAACTATCTTTTTTCTCCTCAAACAAACCTACTCTTTTCCTGCCACCATGAACAATCTCCTTGTCCATTTTGAATTCATGTGAAGAGAGGGCACGAGTATTCATAAAGAAACAGGAAGTGAAGCAGCTCAGAAGGTGTTCCCTTTTCCATGGTTCCTTGTGCAAAGGGCTGTGGGGAAGCGACAGTAGGGCGGTATGTCCCCAGAAGGCCTGCAATAATGGCGTGCAGAGTTGCAGATCAAATGAACACATATATCTACGTGTCTGAGGTCAGACGGAGGTCAGGGATCTTTATACATGCACCCAGAGGGCACTTGGGGGGGGTTATGACTAATGTGATTCAGGGACAACCAGTACAGGAGCCACCTCCCTCTTCACTGCCCGAAGAGGGGAGCCGCCAAATGTACCAGCATTATAAATCCAGGCAGAGTAATTATGAGTATTATTATTAAAACAGTTTTTTAGACTTCTTGTCCTTAAAAACATAGCCAGCATGCAATCTGAAATATACTTAAAATATTAACACAAAATCTATTTAAAACAATTAGAAAAATTCTTAGTTATAATAATTGAGGTAACAAACCATCTCCCTCAACCAACAAAGTACCACAAGTCAAGATGGCTTCCATCTGCCCCTTGTACGTGTGACCCGATGCAGACCAGTCTTGCGTAGCGCCCAGTTGCTTTGTAGTGAGGCTAGCGCTCAACGAGAATCATCACTTACATGAATATTTTAATTTCTCCAGGCGTTCTGGAAGATGATGCTCACATCTTGAAATATTGACTGCGGTATTCCTGATGAGTACGGGCTACATAACTTCAGTGATACGTGTTAAATTAATGAATTTCCTGCTTCGAAGTGATCTTTTTCATCACTGACAATGATGTGCTTAATGAAGCAATCCGAATTCACGTTTGCCAAATTAACAATTAGTCTAGTTTCCTTCTCATCCCTGTGTCCTTCCAGGCAGGCGCAGCGCTGAAGAACAGAACTGAAAATTCAAGGTATTTGCAATTCATATAAAGAGATCTCCAAGGGGCTTGACTGCCTGGACTCATCTGTTCCCCTTGAAAGGCGGCCACTGCCTACAGTGCCACAACCTTTATCAACTTTACAGCAGAAAATACAATTACGACGCCTGTGCTACAGAGCTCTTGTACAAATAGTGCTTCCATCACCAAACCTCTGATCACTATCCAGGATGCAGCCTGTGTTAGTGGGGTAGGTGCAGTGGCACCGAGGCCCTGTGTGGCTTCATTATGGCAGACAGGAAGCAGTTCCAGGTCACTTTTCTTGACTTTAGGTCAATGGCTCTAGTGTCAATCCGCGCTGACTCTTAACCTTTAAAGTTACTATTAAACATGGACGACATCAGCTATGCTGACTGCAAGATGAACCCCATTGAGATCACAGCTTCTTCGTCCATCTCTAGTGCAGTCATTTGTCATCCTTCCAAAGTTTCATAGTTTGGAACTGATCAACATGTGCCTCCAGCTTCCCTACACCAAAGGCTCCGGCACTATAGTATTATGCAAACTTTCATAAGCATCCTATCCTGCATAAGACATTGTTAACCTGCACAAAAATACCCTTCATACCTGCTCCAAAGCAACTAGTGACATTGCAACAAAGGGTCTCTCATATTTGTTCAAGTACCTCCAAAATATAATCCCTGTCTCAAACCCACACAGCCCTTGCACCTTTGCAGAAATAACTGCACCAAAGTGTCAGCCACCCTGCATAGAAGCCTCCAGCTCCTTTGCACTGAATGATAAAGCACCTCTGTGTCGAAGAGCTCAGCACTCCTGGACGAATGCACCCTGAACCACTGCACAAAGGCACCTCTCAATCACCCTTTAACCAAAGCGTCCAGTAGCTCTGCACAAAAAAGCATTGAGAACCCCTTAACTGATGTGTAGAACTCCTGTCCACCAAATAGAACAGCACCTGTAACACAAGAGAGTCGGGCATAACAAGACAAAGATCTCCCCTGATTCAATCCAATCAGTGCTAAAAACAACCACCAACCAACGTACCCAAGCACTGAGTACACCTGAAACCAATCACCTTAAGCAGCAGGCTGCTCTGAAACACCCAGAACCCTTTCACTGAAAACGCCATTGTATCCAAACTGCCACTTAGCACAGCACTGAAATATATCGTGTTTTTTCACCAGCAGTACGTCCATGAGAGCAACCACTACCTCTTTACCAAAGCGCCCTACGGCAGCGCAACACAACACCACCAGTGTAGTGACAAAAGAGTCTGTATCGATGTATCGAGGCAATAGTGCCTTCTTATCAAATATCCACCAACAGAACAAAAACACCCACTACCCCAGCACTGAAATATCCAGTAGCGCTGAAACAAAGCACACACATTTGGCTCTAAAATACAGCACTTAAACAAATACACTTAGAGCATTTGCACTAAAAACCAGGCCCAGATTGAAATGTAATTATTCCCGTAACTTTAGGAATTTCAGGTTATGTTAATTATGTAAATTTCATGAAATAATGTAAATTACACCATAACAAACAATTAAGCTGGTGTTCATGGACACATTAAACTAGTTCATAAGTGGCTGTTGTATGTGGCACTTGTGTTTTTCTTGCTATTTTTTTTAGCATGAAATGTGTCCTTGCATCAAAAATTGATACTAAGACGAATTTCATACTAAGATATAGCACTACATTTTGTATAATTTTACATAGTGACCTGAAATTGTGCGTAATTCCACACAAGCAAATTAAACGAATTTCACACACCCGTCCTGATAATCCTGTGCTGTTTTTTCAAAACATCCAATCTCCCTGGGACTCTGCATGAAAATAGAGTATAATAAAATTATTGCTTCATAAATAACTTCTTCATTTGATAGTCCTTAAAATGCTTCCCTCCAAACTGCCGGTAAGATCAGGAAGTGCCGGATCCGGATGAATGGGGCAAACAGGGCCATGAAATAAAGGGAACCATGCACATGTGGTGTTCCTTGCTCTGCAGCCAAAAGGAGCAGAGTCTGTGGAGCTCTGGAACCCAAAAAACGAGGACTGACTACATAACCGGCCCTGACCCTGGGTACAAAGGCCTCTAGTAGCTTTTGAGTTTGACCCAAAAGACCTCAGAAATGTGAGGTTGGGAAATACAAGCAGGTTCTGATTTAATATCACCATGAAAACAACATCTGCGGCTACTCACTTTCGGAACTTAGGGTTCAAGAGAAAGGGCCTAAGTGCTTGCAAATTACTAGCCATCCTCCCCCGTAGGACTGCTCAGAAGTTCCTTTTATTTGTTCTCCTGATATCCTTGAGCCGATTGGAGAAAATAAAATTCAGCCTTTGGGATTCAAGGCGGTGTCATATACTGACGAAGCACAGTTACTGTTTTCTTTTTCAGAGGCAAACAGTGAATTACAACACTCTTTTCATTCTTGTCTTGTTAGAGTGGCTAGTTGGATGAAGACGTGTGACCACAGTAGTCCAGAATGTGTCAGGACCGAGGGAACCAGAGGCAAGGGGTACCAGGAGCTAGCAGCCTCCAACAATAATGTTACAACACAATAGAGCTGCTCCCGGTGTTAAGTGACTAAGTGCAGTTATTTCCAGTTAGTGAGTGTAGGCATCTCACAAAATGTGAAGGACTGGTCTCACACAGCGCTGGTTTCATGCTTCATCATTGACCAGTCCTTGCCCTCTAGAAACTTGGTTTGGTAGAGGGCGGGCATACACCCGACATCAGGGATGAAGAGCCATTCCTTACAACTAAATGCAAGTACTGCTCTTTTGACGTCGCCCCTCTATTTGGTCCAGTGCATAGTGGCCTTAAGAACTCGACTGCCCTCCCACTCCAGTAGAGGAGGAAAGGAGTAAGGACCTTTGGATTAAGATTTGACAAGAAGCTATTTTTTTGCTCAGCATGTCTAGGCAGTTACAGGCACTGGTTATGCTTTTCTAAAAAGTCTTAAAACTTTCTGAACATAGTTCCTGAATTCTCTAGGAAAACTATTGTACATTCTCTGATCACCTCTTGTTCAGATGATGCCAACATTTGATACTTTGGCCATCCTGACTATCTCCTTAATCGCTTGCAGATGATTAAGAATGCAGACACTGGGCTTATGTTGAAGATTCCAAGACAGGAACCTATCTTGGGACATCTCAAAAACCTATATAGACTCCTGGTGTGACAGTCTACATATATTTTAAGTGTATTCTAATTAAGTTTAGGGGATTCCATAATAGATCCCCTGTTTATCGGAGTGACAGAATACAGATATATCGCCCTGCAAGGTCCCCTGGATCCTCTAATTAGTTATTGATGGTGCAACCTACAGTATGTTTCGCTCACCCGGACGGGGGGGGGGGCTGATCTTTCTCTTTTTGGCACCTAAACTATGGAATGCTCTTCCATTCAAAATCCAAGCGTCACTGACTTTTAAAAAAACATTGGAAGACGTGGCTGTTTCCGTCATTGAAATCAGTTATGCACTTTCTTTGTATTTTGCGTCAGCTAGTATATCCGGGATGTCAGCCAGAGAGCACCGTGTTATGTAAATGGGCTCATTCAGTGTTTTAAATGGACCGGGTCCTGCCAGTGCTGTTCTGAGAAGCAGGTGCTGAGACGGGTTCTTTTCGGGCTCTCCATTTTTGCGATCACTCTCTGGATGAAAAAAGAAATCTTAACTCTGTAGCAGTACCACCCGTCACTGCCTTTTATGTAACTTCAAAGAGACTTGTTATAGTTCTTTCACCGCCTCATCATTTCAGTATTATAGCGTTTCAATATTCTATACAATGAAACCATAGCTGTTGCTTATCTATCTTATGCAACTAAAACCATTGACAAAGCCAATACTCTTGGCTTGTTGTATGTGTAATGTTGTATTACATATCTGGATGCAATGACAGAAGCAGCACATTAGCAGTTAGGTGGCACACTATGCGAAGCACAGATAATTAGCTTATGTGTTTTAAGCCACGCCCTAATTACATCAGCCACGCTCCTTTGAGAGACCCCCCCCCTCTCATTTTTTCCATCCCACTTAAAGCCTTGGACTAATTCATTCATATAGACTCCTTCAGACCAGGGCAGACTGTCACATTTTTCCATATTTTGGGCCATCTCAATGCTCACTGCACCAATGAGAAGCAGGGGTGGTGAAGATCCATGCCATCAGGGTGGGTGAGCATTCAGTGTTCTATTTAAAGGAGAATCGTTTAACTCCTCAGGATGTTCATCAAGCAGTAGAAGCTGCAAGACCAATGCGGAATTATGAGTAGACATATAAGTGCCCTGGGACTTATTTCTCATATTGATGGACTACGCCTTCAGCTCAACGGGCATCGGTGGAAAGGATACTGTGGAAAACGCATACTAAATAATGTTTAACTTTATGAAACCTACACAATCCACTGAAACACTTCGCTTTAGGGACCTAATTGTTAATGATCAAAATCAGTACTTTATGATTATTATATTTAAAAAAACTGTCAAAACAATTCTTTTACGGGCAAGATTTGAATCTAAATACTAAAGCCACTAATATGTTTCCATAATTGTGAGCCGAGAAGTCATAACTGCCCCAGTGCACTTACTCATGACTTCATACAACACATGATCACATAAAGCACAAATGGAATCAAAGGCACCCCTCCGATCTTAACATATTACATCACCAGTGACATCATTGATGACATCACCAGTGACATCATTGATGACATCACTTGCACCACAAAGATTGATCTTTTCATATCTTTAGTCTAGAAAGAGCCTTACTTCATATTAGCTCTTGCAAGGCGACCTGTGTGTCCATTAGGATCTGTCTTGCTAGTGCTGTATTTGCTACAGCCATTATTTCCAGTATAGACCGTGCATATCAGAAATTACATTAGTGGTGACATAGTAAGTGGAATTGCATCTCATTTCACCATGTGCGTCATCAATGACAGCCCTGAACCCGCACTGACATTGTGAAGCAATAAACAAGTGACCTTTTCATCATCTGTTTGCTGACAGTGGAAATGTGGCATTGCTTTATATGTACCTACTCCAAAGATACCTGCATGTTACCACTAGTGCTGCAAGTACAAGAAATACTATGTATGAGAATGTGTATTACTAGGGAGTGTATTATGGAAAGCTTTTCACAGCAATGTATTAATGATTACTGACTTTAATGTAGTGGTGTTATCAAGGATGTCACTGGTGATGTCACATGCACTTTGTCATTGTTGAAGTAATTCATCATGTAGGATTGATTTATTCTGGAAAATCATTAAAAAAAAATCAGTATTGAAAATCAAAAAAGCAAACTAAGAACAGTGAATGTAGGTAACTATGGTTGCCTTACTCACTGAAGCTACCAAATGTCAGCCATAATGCCTTTTAAATTAATAGTTTTCCAAAAATGTTTAAAACTCTTTTTTAGAATTTTGCTAATCTATTGATCTTAGTGATTATCATTGTTTAATGTAAGATTTTTAGTCATTATGTACTTGTGAGAGAATTGGTATTACCATTATCAATATTTGGGCAGTTCTTGGAGTGTTGTAGTAACAGTGTTTTTGATTAGTCTATAAAATAGTTGCAGATCACAAGTGTTCCCTTTCATCATCTGAACTTAGAAAATAGAACGAATAATTTTTAGAATTTTGAGGGGCCAGGAAAACAGACATATGTGCCTCCTACACACATGTATATATCTTCAAAAACATGAAGTGAGCAGGGCAATCCCTGACAGAACGCCTCTATAAGGCTGCTGTACATATTATGTACATATTATATATATATATATATATATATATATATATATATATATATATCTATCTCTGCAAATACCTCGCAGCAGCGCTCCTTCAAAGAAGCACGAGGCAAGGACCAGCTTTTCTCAGCATCTTGTTTATTCAACCATTAACCAGAAAGTCATGACGCGTTTCGGCCGTCCCAGCGGCCTTGGTCACATGGCGATATAGATTGCTTTTGCCCTTTTTAAAGTGATATCGTGCAGTCACATGTTCCAATGATGGACATAAACAAAATACTACATGTATAAATACATTTGCCTATAGTTTCTCATAGGTGCCAATACAGAGGAGAATTAATAACTGTATAAATACATAAATTAATCCTGTAGTATTATTGTATAAAAAAATATATATATACATTTGCAATTTCACATCTCATATGGAAGAGTATTTTTAGTTTTGCAATTTTATACATAACAGCATGAATGCCTTTAACTCTTCAAGTTGGTAATGAGAAAAATATGTCAATTTTGTCCATCAAATCCATTAATAACTATTGTGCATAGTCAGTGCTCACCAACGTGTATTAAATCATAATACAAAATAATAATAATAATCACTACTATTACATGATAGTAGAGAAAGGAAGATCCATAAAAGAAGATAACTTAATCTATAAGGACCCTACAAAAAAAGAAATGAATTCATGATGAACATATTTCCAGCCATTAAAAACTCGGAAGAAGGGGATATAATACCGCTTGATATTATTTAGTTCTATTAATTCATTCTCACCTTCAACCATATTATTGCACCTGTATTTTAAAGTGGCTTCGTGTCAACTAGAAAAAATATACATAATTTTTTCCATAAAGTGACATCGTGCAAACAAAGTGCAGATACAGATAAAGTGGCTGGTGCTGGAGGGTTATACTGGAATGAGGTAGTATGGGGAGGGAAAATCTTAACTCTATTCGAACAGAGTTATACTTATAGTATTCAAGACAAGATATGATCATACATTACCAATGTAGCACATATAGAAAAAATCACACCATAAAACCAATCTATAAAAAAGAGGGAATCGGTGACATGACTAAAATCAGCTATCACATCAAACATCAGGATAAAAAAACTACCCTAATATTTAAAACGACGGCTAAAATCAATCAATTCATATATATACACACCCATACTTTACACTCAATATATAAATTATGCACAATACATTACAATATAAATACAAATGTGTAAAAAAAGTGCAAGGTGCGGACCAACTCCTCTTATAGTATGGTATGTTGTTGTATTATGGTGTTAACTATATGGCTAAGATGTGGCATTATCATAAAGTGATCAAAGGTATGTGTGGAGGTCCTCCGTGGTATTAAGACCTCCCGGCCACTTTGAATTAAACTCCAAAATATATTTGGTTTCAATATATATACACACACACACATATATATATATATATATATATATATATACACACACACACATGTATACACACACACACATATATATATATATATATATATATATATATATATATATATATATATACACACATGTATACCATGTATACACACACGCATGTATACACACGCATGTATACACACACACATATATACACACACACATATATATATACACATGTATACACACATATATACACATGTATACACACATATATACACATGTATACACACACACATATATACGCATGTATACACACACATATATATGCATGTATACACACACATATACGCATGTATACACACACACATATATACGCATGTATACACACACACATATATACACATGTATACACACACATATATACACATGTATACACACACATATATACACATGTATACACACACATATACACATGTATACACACACACATATACACATGTATACACACACATATATACACATATATACACACATATACACACACATATACACATGTATACACACATATACACACATATATATACAAGTATACACACACATATATATATATATATATATATATATATATATACACACATGTATACACACACACACACGTATACACACACATATACACATGTATACACATACACATGTATACACACATATATACACATGTATACACACACATGTATACACACATACACATGTATACACATGTATACACACACACATACACATGTATACACACACATATACACACACACATACACATGTATACACACACATATACACATGTATACACACACATATACACACACATATACACATGTACACACACATATACACATGTATACACACACACACATATACACACACACACATATACACATGTATACACACACATACACACACACATGTATACACACACATATACACATGTATACACACACATACATATGTATACACACACACACATATATACACACACACACATATACACATGTATACACACACAAACACATATACACATGTATACACACACACATATATATAGGTTTTGGTGGAGAGCAGCGAGCAGCTCCTGAATAGAGCACTCTTCAACACCACAACACTCGAATCTCCTCACCTCAAATGTCTGTGTTTCTAGTTTTTAAGCACAGGATTAGCACAGTGCCATCCACAGCGAGTTGGAAAGAGACAAAGTATTTTGCCATTCCTACAGCAAAGTCTTTAAGCACAGGATTAGCACAGTGTCATCTATGCTGAGCTGTAAAATGATAAACGCCTTTTACCACTCCAGGCACCTTATCATAGCTATGGATAGATATAATACCATTCAAGCCAACATGGAATGAATAAAAGCAACCACTGACTTCTAGGTTGCCTGTTTCCATTAAAAGAACGTCCCAATTGTTCACCAATGTATTCTTATGGTTTATTATTCTATATTCTGTAGTAGTTGCAACTCATGACCGATACAAGTTAGGGATGTAGTCTGCCCAGACATTTTCTGCAATATTTGCGCTAGTAGCCCTGATACCACTGTTTTCAAGGGCATTAATTATTGACCAGAGCACCTTGATGTCATTTAACCTGCTTGCAGATATCAGCTTATTTCATAGCACCTAGTAGTAAATATTCTTTGCATTCCAAAATGGTTGCTTGTATGGTCTCCTTAGAATGTTCAGCTTTTATTTAAGGAGAGATTGTGCGAACATATGTTTTTGATGAAAAACTGTCCTTGTTGCTCTGTTACGAGCCTTCTTTTATTGGACCAGCATGGTGTATACCACTTATTATTAGTATTTAGTATTAGGGGATTAGCCTTTCTTTTATCTTTAGCTGAAAATTTCCAAATTAAGGACTTGCAAAGGGAATTCCATTTATCGACCTTAGAGCTTTGGGTAGCAACATCAGAGTGGCCAAATCTAATTAGTGACTCAGCATGTTTCATTATTTTGGTCTGTTTGGTAGACTGACCAAACCAGTCTTTTCAAATTGTAAGAGGATGGTACTTGATGAAGAACATTAGATGTCTGCATACAACAGACAGACAGACGGACGGATCTAAGGCTAGCTCTTGCGGATTGTGATCACTATCCAGTCTTGGTGTTATAGCATAGTCAACAACATGGGCAGCCAAGCCCTTTGAGATGATGGTATAGTCAATTATGGAACTATAATTGGAACTCTTAAAAGTCTCAACTGTATTTGGAGCCTTCGGGGGATAACCATTAAGCATCAACAGGACAAGTCGCTATAGTTGTTCATGACAAGACTGCAAGATGTTACAATTCGGCTTACTAGATATTTTTATTGACAACAGATTGATATTAAAATCACTGGAATAATTATGCTTGCGTTTGGATGTTGATAAGCCAGTGTTGTAACACAAGTTAACAACTGAGTTATTTTGTTTTTTCTCCCTATGCTCAGATCGATTTTTAACAGATGAATTGGAAATGGAAATTGTCATTTTACACATTGCAGCCATGTCAGTTGTAAGTCAAGTATCTGGACACGGACGTCTAATTCTATGGCTACATATATTGATAGCGGTACAAAAGTGGGTGGTGATGGACGGAACATCTGAACCAATCAAACACTCACACCCAGTCAACAGGATCTGGGTTTAATCCATCACCGTTCTTCAGCCCACTCTTCCACCCCAGTACTGACATGGCCATATGCAAATCAGTTTGACCCGTGAGGCACAGGTTCAGACTGATTTGCATATGGCCATGTCTGAACTGGGGTGGCAGAGTGGGCTAAAGAACGGTGATGGATTTAACACATATCTGTTGACTGGGTGTGAGTGTTTGATTGGTTCAGATGCTCGTCCATCACCACCCTCTTTTGTACCGCTTTGTTCACCATAAGCTGGCAGGGTATGCTCAGACGTGAGTCCCTTGCTCACTTTGCCACTGGATTCAAGCAAGCCTGGCTGGAGACGGCTGTAATGCCAGAAACCGGTCCTAGGAAGCTTGTTTCCGGTCCAGGGAAGGCATGGCATGGCAGTTCCGGCTGGACTGTTCCCATGAGGCACAGGGTCAAACTGATGTGAAGATGGCCATGTCGGAACTGGGGTGGCAGAGTGGGCTAAAGAACGGTGATGGATTTAACCCAGATCTGTTGACTGGGTGTGAGTGTTTGATTGGTTCAGATGCTCCGTCCATCACCACCCCCTTTTGTACCGCTTTGTTTGCCATAAGTTGGCAGGGTATGCTCGGACGTGAGTCCCTTGCTCACTTTGCCACTGGATTCAAGCAAGCCTGGCTGAAGATGGCTGTAATGCCAGAAACCGGTCCTAGGAAGCTTGTTTCCGGTCCAGAGAAGGCATGGCTTGGCAGTTCGGGCTGGACTGTTCCCATGAGGACAGGGTCAGACTGATTTGCATATGCCCATGTCTGAACTGGGGTGGCGTAGTGGGCTAAAGAACGGTGATGGATTTAACCCAGATCTGTTGACTGGGTGTGAGTGTTTGATTGGTTCAGATGCTCCGTCCATCACCACCCCCTTTTGTACTACATATATTGATAGCCCTCCTTTGGCTCAGCCTTGTTGTGATGTAGGGGTGGCATTGAGTATAAATTATTGGTAGTCAATTATTGGGGCGTTTGTTCTTTCCATTTTTCTTGTAACATCAGTATTTGAACGTTTTTCAAGAATATTATTGCCTCTAGATCTTCCAGCAGCATTGCAAGGCCGTGCACGTTCCAAGAACATAATCTCATGGGCAATAGCTGTTTGATGAGGTTGGCTAACCATCAATCCTCACCGTCAGCTTTTTTTTGGGATACGACTGATGGGAGCCAAGACCAGTCCTCCATTAAAAAGTTCCTCTTGGCGATTTGTAAAACCAAGAGGGTTACTATATATTGAAATTTCATCATTAAAAATACAAAAGTAAAACCAAATTGCAAACAAAATTGAAACCGGAATATACATCTGATATCCCACATATCACCCATTTCTGTATCATAGCTGTGGAAAGACGACTTGTGAAAAAATTCTGTTCCACCCCATTATGCACTGGAAATCAGGGAGAAATACATAATGAAACAAAGTGAAAGGTTGTACTTTGCTTTTTGTGCACATGATATGGAAATGAAAAATTACTTTCTAGTGGCTTTATTGGATCCGGTTAGAATAGCAAAAAAATAAGTCCGAGTTATGTCAAACAATGCCACATAATCAACTGCTTTAAAATTGACTAATAATGCCTGAATTATCCTAGGTGTATAATTGTAAAAAGCAGACAGGCACTGTTCTATCTATCTATCTATCTATCTATCTATCTATCTATCTATCTATCTATCTATCTATCTATCTATCTATCTGCGGAACCCCTCTAATCCCCTGTGGTATTCTGCAAACATGCCGCATTGCTCCTGGATGAGAAGCCTGCCCTGCATTGAAAACGGTTTTCTTCTTGCTGTATAATAAATACAATGATGTCCGATATCCCTGCCATGGAAGGGAAGCCAAAGTTAATTCCTCACAGCGGGATGCAACACAGAGACTGACATATCTGCTGCCACATCTATTGCAGGTGGATAAACGGGCAGTAATGGGAAGAAGGGTATCACAGTGTGCTCGGGGACCCAAAATAGTGGCTATTTTGAGATGCAGCCATCCTGTAAAACGGTAGGCCTGGAAACAAAGTCAGAACTTGAACCAGGACGATGGCAAAAATATTGGTGCAATGCCTGGTGGTCTCAAGAAAAGATGAGTAACACCTCATCATGGGCTCTAACTTGTCCACTTCTAGTGTTCCCCACTTGAAAATGAACCCCCTCTTGTCAAAGCACTGCTGACACTGCACTTGGTGGAGGTATTCACAATAGAATCAGATCATCAAAGAAGTATGTAAAACTAATGGCCAACAACATGCAAGTCTAAATGGAGTAGACCGAGAACACTGTGAAACTTTTAGGGCCTTTATTATATGGTTAGTGGTATTCCTGTTGTCTGAAGTATCCATGCCACAAATGTTGGTACTTCTGTGATGCAGGTATACCAGACCCTTACAGGGCGAACCCATGAGAATCAGGAACAAGACACAAAGGGTGTTTTTTCTGCATCCATCATACATGTGCGTACACGCTGCTGCAAGGGGATGTCAGGGGGGTGTGGAAGGTACCACTTCCCCCCCCCCACTTCAGAGGTCTGCCCTCAATAGGCGCACTAACCCAAATCTCCTTAGTTAATGTTGAGTTGTAGGATACTTGTCTAAGCATTAGCGGCTGGTACTGTCAAAGTATTAAAAGTGTGTACTGCTCGCTGTGAGTGTCACAGGACATTACTCGTGTAGGGTGTTTGTTTTGTTTTTTTAGAGTTTTATATAGCACGAACTTGACCCGAGAAATCGAGTATCAGAGCGCTTTACATGAGCACCAGTTTTGTTACAGATGGACACATTCATTTTTATTTATTTTTTGCTCGGCACGGGGAGATTAAGTGATTTGCAAGAATCACAGGATGTCGAGCGTCGTTGCCAAGACTTTGACCCGGTTCCCCAGCTTCAAAGTAGACCGCTCTAGCCGTTAAGCTACATCCACTCCCCATTGTCTTTAATCACCTTTTCAATCCATAAATTAACCTGTAAATGAACTGGCACACAGATATTCTAATTGGAGTCGAGGAAACACAGCCATTCGATATCATAACTGTTGGTCAAAATCAGAAGGAACAATAAAAGTATGTTCAATTTGCTCCACTGTTAAAACAAATTTTGTGCTGTTACTTCTGTTCCTTGAACTGTGCTTTCCTTCCAAAATGCTCACATGCAACCTGGTGTTGACCAAAGAAGATGGTATGGTAAGGCGAACAGCTGCTTATATATTATCCTTTTACTTGTAATCAACATAAACCCCACTTGGCCCCACTTTTCTCTCGTGGTTTAGGGTTCATAACACAACCTCAAAATTATTTTTTTAGGATCTAGACACGGCAACATTGTTTCAATTTATGTATTTTTAATTCCTAGATTGACTTTGCGTACACAAATCCTGTGTGCTCCATTTCACAAACACAATTTCATTAATGCATCTGTCATTCTATCAGTGTACACAAATGAAAGTGTGTAGCAAAGAAAAAGTGACACAGAACAGAGAAACCTACAACAATTGTGCATCGTGATGTGTAGTACTATATACTATACACATATCTATCTATATAAACAAATATTTAAGTTTTTTCAGTGCACAAAATTCAGTGGTACAAAAACCCACATCTCACAAGGATCTGTAACGTATTTTCCATATTCCGCAGAAATGACATCATATTGACAGCCTTTGCAGAGCTTTATCATGGCCCATGGTTTAAGTAGCAAAGAACTCAGAGCTTAGCTAGTGAGACCCCTGGATTATCAATGTGCTTTCTTAATACACATATGCACAGTAACAGATTTTAAGCACAGAGACACGGAATGGTGTGTACAGGGCCATAACTAGGAGTATATTAATTCACATCTACATTGTGGTATTAAGAAATTCTGCTCATTAAGCCAGACAGCAGGAAATGCAGGAAAAATAAGTAAGATATGAGTTAAAGAAAGTGGAACAAGGGTTTCCAAACATCACTTCTCTGTCCACTTAGCCCCAAAGTCAAATACAAAGAATATAGCATTGAAAATAAAGTTCGGATCTGTCCTTCTTGTTGTGCATACCAGCAGAATATTTTAAAAACAAAACCATATGAACCAAAAGCCAACCTCGCATGAACAATGCTTTAATGCACCAAACAATTGAAACGAAAAACAACTTCAAAACTCACCAGGAAGGAATAAAAAAATTCATGAAAATTTAAAAACATGCTCAAACCATTACAAAATGCATTTTTGCGTGAGGTTGGGGGGTATATTATTCCATATATTATTCATTTGCTCATCTGTAGCCATTCGCTTTCATTCTGGTCCAAGCTCCAGGAAGTAAGAAAGCAGCTGGCGTGCAATTCAAATCCAACATTAGCACAGCCATTCATTTGCCCTAATTTACTATCAGGAATTTCCAGAATGTCTATTTGTGGAGTTCATTTACCCAACAACACTCCCTCGTTACCTTATTCCGGCTACAACCAAGTGCACTCTGACGCGGCACCGTGGTAGTCATTCAGTGCAGTCATTCAGTGCGCCGCGGTGCGCGCCTCACTCAGAACTCATTACAGCAGTATCAGGGCGTCTCGGAGGCAGCAATTGCAGCTCGCCTCCACCGGACACGGCTTTAATGACGGACTTCAGCCACAGTCTTGATGACATGTATTCGGTCCGTCTTGACAACCTCCGCGCTGACGCACACATCGCGACCTCGGCGTTACCGCTGCCGCGGTGCTTTTTTGTCTCAACTCCTCAATTTGTGGCATCCCGCTGTCACTTCCCGCCCTCAACAGAGGCCGCAAAACCCAACACTACTCGGCACCTCAGATGTTGACATCACATAAATAATAGCCCGCGTGCCTCGCGTACGCATGTCACATGGCGAGTCTTTGTTTTGACAGAACGCATTTCGGAAAGCATTAAGTTTTCATGAGACACGGAATGAATGAGCGGAGAGGGGCTGCGCTCACACTACCAGACACGTCTGGCAGGGTTCTGCACAGAGCGTTTGCTTCAGTCTGGAATATTTTAATTCTGTTCACAACACACTAGTGGCAAGCAATATTGCTCCAATGGGTTGCATGACAGAACAACGCAGGGAAATACTTTGCATGCCTTTAGAACACATTTTTCACCCTGCATTTTTTAACAAATGCTTTTAAAACGCATGCCATTACAGCATATTGTTTATATATATATATATATATATATATATATATATATATATATATATATATATATATATATATATATATATATATATATATATAATATAAATCTTTGTGGGTGTAGACCCCACCCCCCAAACTTAATTTAAATGCGGGGTAAAGGCATGCGTTGAAAAGGCATATACGTGGTAAAAAAAATGCGGGGTAAAGGCACAATGTGGTAGAAAACTTTGTTGTAAAGGCTGTTTCCAGTTCAAATTTAGACCTTTAAACAAAGGTTAAAAAACACAAACACACACTTTTAGCTAAAAGCCCACTCACATTTTTGGATTACTCTACTGATAAGGTCTCATTCAGTGTCCTCTCATTGTTCCACTTTTTGCCATGGTCTTCTGCTCAAAAGGAACATTGTTGCACCAAATGTATATTTTAACATTACATTATTTTGATGTTTCCTTAAGAGGGAATAAAGGGCAGAGAGCAGAACAGCACTGTGTACATCAATAGCCAGAAAATGTTCATGCACGAGGTCTGGCGAATCAAGGAGGAAAAAACGCATGGCACATTTGGAAAACAATCATCTGTAATGCCAAAAATATGCCTTATCAATGAAAGTGCAACTTAATTAATGGGTCTGGGCAATCCATAAATCACCATACATGCACTTCGACAGTCACCCACGGACTCATTTTGCATTCACCAACTTATACAGGCAAAATAAAACATAGTGAAACTCAACATAGGCAAGAGAAATCAAGGGTGTCTAGACATGGCAGGAATATTCTTACAATAATAAATAAAAATAAACATAGCATTGGGTAGCCATCTAGCAATGGCAGTGCACATAGTGTATCACTGTTTAAAAGTTGCAGCATGTCACAGACAATACCATTCCATGATAGTGGCCACGCTGGGTACATAGGACTGCAGATGAAATGAGCGACAAACAGCTGCTCTTTAGCATGGTCTAGAGAACTGCAGGATGCTCTACAAAAGGGAAAAAATAAAAACAGAAGAAGGAAAGAAAGGAAAGGGGACCTATAACAAGTCAAAATAGAAAACTAAAGAATTGGCTGCAGCCATGGCATCAAAGTACACTGATTTTCATGTGGATGTGCACATCAGATCATTCGAAGGGCAAGAGTGTATTGGCCCAAATACACTGACCCACTGCCTTGGGTATGCTTTCATAGATGGAAGGGGACTGTAAATGACTCTCATGCAGACCAATGGCAGCAACGGCTGAACCAAAGTGAGTGAGTGTGTGGGTGTTTGAGTACAATATCTTGGCAGACAACTTAACCTGTCAGGCCTACTCAAATTATTCTAGCAAAAGTGATTACAGTGGAAATCATATACCAATATGGATTGTCAAAAGGGTAATTGACATCAAAATATTAGCCTAGACAGGTAATCTGTGGGTTGCCAGTTAACAAAGTACGTCTGCAGGCCTTCATTTAGAGCAATAACATTCATCCATAGAGGTCTATTGACTTTAATATATATGTTTCATAATCGATAAAGCAGGACTACTACATTTCATTATGAACAGATCAGACCATCTGAAATAATCTTTTCTCAACTAACCAATCAGGCCAATATGCTTACCATCTTAACCAACTCAGATCTGCACAATACAGTCTACCTATAATATAATAAAATTACAGATATGTACAAAATCAGTGGCCAAAAGAATGTTTGCGAGTGTCACCAACACCAAAACCGATGCCTACTATAGTAATCTGTGGGATTCCATGTAACAAAATAATTGCCTACAGGCTTAGCACAGTGTAATAACATTCAACTTTAGTATCCTATTGCATATTTTTTTTAATAGTTTTAAAACATGGGTTTCAAATTAAGAGAGTTAGGCCTACTGATTTTGTCATAGCATTGCATAACATGCACACCAACCCCATGGAATCTAACATAACTTCTACCAATGAACCAGTAAGGTCTTTGGCATCATTTGATACCATTGACTGACACCAACCAACATAGACCAACAGATGGGCACAGTTAGGCATACAGGCTTAATAACAGTCAGCCTTAATTGCCTTTAAAACATGCTTTTCACAATACGAAAGTCAGACCTACTACCTTTTGCATAACTTTTCATAATATACATGCCAAACTTATGGAATCTGACACACCTTTTACGTATGAACCAGCAAGGTCTGTGGAACAATTTGATACTGTTGAACTTGGCACTTTCTACTGGGTCACTCCCAAACTTTTGGCCTTTACTCTCATTTTCTGAACCTGTTTTTGTTGGCCTTTGTGACTCGGCACACTTTACCACTGCTAACCAGTGCTAAAGTACTTGTGCTCACTCCTTAAAACATAGCAGAATTTGGTGTACACAAAATTGGCCTGTTTAATTTACTTGGAAGTCCCTAGTAAAGGTGTACTACATGTGCCAGGGCCTGTACATCAAATGCTGCTAGTGGGTCTGTAGGTCTGATTGTGCCACCCACTCAAGTAGTCCTTTAGACAGGTCTCAGGCCTGCCCTTGCAGTCTGTGTGTTTTAAACTGTAATTTTGACCTGGAAAAAACTATTTTCCCAGGCCCAAACTTCATTTTTAAAACATATATGTCACCCTTAGGGTAGACCCAGAACAGCCCAGAGTGTAGAGGGTGGAGTGTATTTAAGAAGTTGGACAGGTACTTTTAAGTTTTACATGTCTTGGTATTGAAAAACTCTTAAATTAATTTTTCACTACTGCAAGACCTACCTCTACCATAGTATAACATTGAGTTATCCTATTATATTTTATATGTGATAACTTCCAATTGGGAGCTGGTAGACCAGTCAAGTTCAGTATCTAAAGAATTGTATTTAAAAGCCCTCCTTACTCGAGTTGACTTTTTAGTAACCATTATGAAAAAGCCACTTTTTTAAAGAGATAAATGCAAAAAGAACCTTCCTGAATACTCTCACAAGGGGTTTGATACTGGTCTTTTGAGACACCAAACAAACTGGGGCCATGGCAGGGAGGAAAGGGATGCCTGACACCTTGGGGAGGGGGAGTGGTGGAAACCTCTAGAAGCTTCCTCTACTTCAGAGTGGGCATCAGGTATAAATACTGGACCCTTAGACCCAACTCTTCAGTACAGTTCTCGACTTGTGAACTCTGCCAGGAAGAAGCACTGCTGTGCTGCTGAAAAGACTGTCACTGTGCTGGACTGCTGCCCTACCATGCTGCACTGCTGCCCTTTTGCCCTGGTGAGAAGGACTGGCCTCCCAACCCAGGACCCCAGAGTGACTCCAAACGCTAGTTAGCTAGCCTCCTGATCAGAAACCTCCGGGACAAAACAGACGACTAACATCCTTAAACCCAGCACCTGGACTCTGCCATCTGTAAGTCTGGCCCTCCCAAGTTGTGCCATTCGAGTCATGGACCCTTGCAAGTGGGCCTGAAGATGTTCTGCCATCCCATCTGTGGATTCAGCAGCACCAAAGCATTTTCTATTCTGCACAGCGAATCTGACGTTAACATATGCTTTTTCATAATAAATATTGCATGCCTACTGCCTTTATCATAACTTTTCATAATAAACCAATTAGGCCTATAATCTTGATCATTATCTGCCACTATACCAAACTGACACCTGCTTTTTTAGCATAAGCTTGCCCACATGGCAAACGAGTAATACAAGCACTCTTTGTCAGTGGGCGCACACAACGTTTATCCAACGTGTACTCAAGGCAACCAACCTGTGGGCAGAGTCCAGCACTCTCTATCAGTAGCATTTCTGAAACATCTGTCAAGTCAGTTCTAAAACTTTTCACAGATTAAAATACATATATGATATACTTTAAAAGTATAGACACGCGGCATGAACAAAAGGGGGAAATTTACTGGATTACGCCTCGAGGAAGAGAAGCCAATGGTTTGTGAGAGATTGAACAATTACAGTGAATACTTTAACCCATTATGCAAAGTAGTATTGTGTTCATTCAGAAATATTTAAAAAATAAACATCTTCTGCATATTGTCCAAGAGACATTATCAACTACATATCACTCGTTGTAATCCTTGTTAGTTCATTATTTCCTCACCGCAGATCACAGAGATATGTGCTTGCTTGAACCTTTTCAGCTTTTATCATTTCAGAGTATTTTAACTCACATAAATTCAAATGCATTAATATCCCACAGTAATATTAAATGAATCCATGTGGATTAAATGTAATTTTGCATATACAAATGTAATATATTTGATTAAAACACACCGCGAGACATGAGATCTTAACAGATCATTTACACAGCCATTAAAAACACCCCCGAGATGAGGTCCCCAATGCCCTTATTAAACCGCATCATAGATTATCTTTCTTGCATTAAAATACCCATTGGGCAACACACTACTCGCGATGACTTTTAATAAAAGTGTTATATGGATGAGAGGTAAATGTGCTTCTTCTGGGTGATGCATGTTTAAAAGATTGGAAGTCAAGTGGGAAATAAAGTACATAAACAATGGGATGGTAAGTGTTACTGGAGTGACTAAACAACTCAACATAAATAGCTCGACCAACAATTCACCCGTTTCATAAACACAAAGCTGCCTTTTAGACAAGCATAGCTGCTAAACTGAAAAGAGTAACATGTCTTGTGGGTGTTGGAAAAAATGGAATAAACCAACTGCTCAACAAGATGTTCTTCTCCAAAGCACGCAAGCAAAGGTAAACATGAAACATGCAGAAACAATTTAATTCTAAACCCAATGTAGGAAAACACAGATGCAGCTATTGCCTTAAGAACGTAAGGGAACAAAATACAGTACAATTTGGTTGAATGCCGATTGCAACTTTATTGTGAGCTCCATGATGGATCACTCATGTTGGATCACTCTGTGTCCTTAGATAAAGTACTGGCATCTCAGATTCCCTGCATTTTGGCAAAATGAGCAGTTTATTTATTTATTTATTTTTAAAGTTTTATATAGCGCGAACAAGATCTTTGCAGATATCAGAGCGCTTTACAGAAACAGTAGGTAGGATAGACAAGACTCTTAAATCAATATGAGATTCCGTAGACAGTGAGTTGCAAAAATAGGGTATCAAGCATACAAGAGTATACAGAGTAATAACAATCAAGAAGCAATAATATGGAAGCCGTACAATGTCTAAGCGGATAAGATTATAGCACCCCAGAGGGTGAGTAAACACAATGTTGAAGGCAGAGCATTAGTCAGTAGTGGGTGTGTTGCAGGTTATTGAGGCCGATAATGTGGGAGCCAAATACTGTCATTGTTCCAGTATCAATAGTGTTTAGGTGTATTTAGCCATAAGGATGGCCTTCACCTCTTTCTTGAAGAGTATAGTGGACGGGATAAGCCTGGTTTCTGGCGGGAGTGCATTCCAGATCCTAGGTGCCATTCCAGAGAAGGAGCGTTTGTATGTTTTTTCCTTCCGGAATCTCCGTGGTTTCAGGAGGAGAGTGTTTGTGCTTCTGTTGGATCTTGAGCCTCCTGATATGGTCAGCTTATGAGAGAGGTAGTTGGGTGTCTTGTGGTGTACGGCCGAGTGCGTCATACAGGCAATTTTCAACTGAATTCTGGCTTCAATAGGCAGCCAGTTCAGGGCTTTTAAGTCAGGGGATATATGTGAGTGTTTTCTTGAGCCAGTGATGAGTCTCGCGCCGCGTTCAGGGAGGCTCTTAGGGGAGCCGTTGTTGTCAGGGGAGCCCGCTGAGAGCCACAATTCCGTAGTCTATGCGAGGAATGACTAAGGCTTGTACCACAGTTTGGAAGTCCTTGGGTGGTAGGAAGGGTTTGAGTTTTCTCAACGTGTTGATTTGGAAGTTGGCTCCTTTAGTTGCTATGCTAATATGCTGCTGCATGTCGAGATTGGAGTCCAGTGTGATGCCAAGGGATTTCGCTGAGTCCACGATGGTGGGTTGGACATTGAGTGCGGTTAGATGATTGAGCCAGGTTTGGGTGATGGCCTTTTTCGCAGGAGGAGAGATCAGAAGGAACTCAGTTTTCAGAGCATTTAGTTTGAGGTGATTGTCGGCCAGCCAAGCTTGGGTGTTTCTTAGTGTGGCATTCAGCAGTTTGATGTCTTCAGGGGATTGAAGCTTGAGGTAGAGCTGAGTGTCATCGGCGTACATATGGAAATGTACCTTAGAGGATTGGAGCAAGGTGGTGAGTGGTTCCATGACGAGGTTGAACAATGTGGGGGATAGGGAGGAGCCTTGCGGGACGCCCAGTGTTACTGGCACAGGCGAGGACAGTGAGTTGTTGATCTTGAACCTCTGAGAACGGTTGTGCAGAAAGGACGTGAACCATTTGAGAACCGTCCCGGATATGCCCATTCTGGTATTTAGGAGCTCCAGTAGATTCTCGTGTTTGACCGTATCAAATGCTGAAGAAAGGTCAAGAAGGATGAGGAGGCAAGACTCATTGTGATCAAGGATTTGGAGGGCATCATCTATTATGTGTGTCATGGCCGTTTCCGTGCTATGCTTTGCTCTGAATCCAGATTGGTGAGAGTTGAGGAGGTCAAACTGCTCAATGTGTTTTGTCAGTTGGAGTTGTACGCATTTTTCTAACAGTTTTGCTAGAGTGGTGATATTGGTGATAGGACGATAGTTGTTTAGGTCGGCCGGGTCAGCTGTGGGTTTCTTGAGTATAGGCGTGACTTGCCCAATCTTGAGGGAGTCTGGGATGAACCCTTGTTGCAGGGAACAGTTGATGATTTTAGTTCAGAGTGGGAGGAACAGGGGGGTGAGGACTTTAGCAGCATTGGCAGGTAGGGGGTCTGTGTGATGATTGGCGGGTTTCAAGGAGACCAGCAGCTTGTGAATTGATTCTTCGGAATAGGTGTCGAAGGATGTCCATGAAGCGTTGTTTTTAGCATGAGTGTTAGTTATGCATATGGAGCCGGCGAATCGACGTGCATCCTTGATGAGATCGCTTCTTATAGTGTCGTTCTTTTGCTTGAAGAAAGCAGAGAAGTCTTCGCAACTTGGGATAGCCTTTGTTAAGTTGTTGGGTTGTGGAGGTTGCATTTTGGTTTGGGTTTTGACTAACTCGAACAGTTTTTTTGGTCGGTTTTTAGCTTGATCCAGCTGTTGGCTAAAGAATAATGATTTCGCGCGTTTGATTTTTCTGAAGTAAGCGTTTCTCTTACTCTTGAGCGTTCTAAGGTTCAGTGCTGAGGGGTCCGATCTCCACGCGCGCTCAGCTAAGCGCATCACACGTCTGTCTTCATTGAGTCTGCCATCGTACCATGGGTTCGAGTTCTTGCTGGACACTCTCTTCAATTGCAAGGGTGCGGCTTCATTGATTATTGTAGACATGGAGTCTAGGTAGAGGTTGGTCAATGCATGCACATCAGAGACGTCCGTCGGGGGGAAGAAGGAGACTGCCTGTGTGGGCAGGCAAGGACTTTGGGTTAAGGTTCTTCAGGTCCCTCTTCCAAATCTTGGTTTTGGCAGGTTGCGCCGGTTTAAGTTTGACTTTTTCGTTGATGAAGAAGGTGATGATGTGGTGGTCTGACCAGTCACATGGTTCGATTGCGACTAGTTGGGTAGAGTCTTCTTTGGCGATGATAAGGTCAATAACAGAGCCTTTTTCATGTGTCGGACCGTTGCAGATTTGGGTGAGGTCAAGCGCGTCGAGGAACGTCTTAAGGCTCTTCACCACAGTGTCTTTCTGGTCATTCCAGTGGAGGTTGAAGTCTCCCAAGTAAATTTGATTGAGCTGTCGACCGGCGTTGGTGGATATCGTGTCCATTAATTGTTGGGAGAAGATGAAGTTGTCACCGGGAGGGTGGTAAATAACATGAAGGGAGCACACAGGTTTGCCCTCACTAGTAATCTCAAGGCCGATGAGTTCGCAGGAGGAGAGGGAGGGGGAGGGGCCTTCAGTGACAGCTAGGTTGCTCCTGTAGATGCATGCGATTCCCCCGCCCGTCTTGCCATTCCTGTCGAGTCTAATAATGCGATAGTTGGGGGGGACTAGTATGTCCATTATAGGTGTGGATGTTTCAGTTAACCATGTTTCAGTCAGAATGGCTAGATCAATGCCCCTTGATAAGATGAGCTCCGCGATGCCAGAGGAGTGTCTCCGGGCCGATCTGCAGTTGAGCAGGATACACTTTAGTCTAGGGGTGAGGAGGGTGGGAGAATGTTCTAAGGAGAGGGGGACATTTTTGAGATTACAGGGGACAGAACTTCTGTTGCTCAGTGTGGGTGGCCTGAGGGGATTTGTGCGAATCGTGGGTATGGGGAGGTGTGTTGTGGGTGAGCGTTTTGTGGGACCTGGGCCATAAGAGCAGAGGAGATTGTGTAAGTCTCGGCCTGAAAGGGTGTTTAGGGTGCGACGGGGACGGCCGGTGGCCTTGCGATCAGGGATAGAGGGCCAGCGCGGGGAGAGCAGGGTGGAACGGTTTGAGGGGCGAATGGAGTCCTTGTTGGGCGGGGAAGTGTAGGGAAGTGGGTGCCTGGGGTGTGTGAGAAGAAGTTCTTTGATGGTGTGGAGCTCTTCCTTGACTTGTAGGAGGGTGGAGATGATCATGTCCAGTGTTGGATTGGGGAAGGAATTTGAAGTGAGAGCAGTGGGTGAGTGTTTGAGTCGGGTAATGGGGTGGGAAATGGATCGAATGTGACGGGATGTGCGCGTGATGGAGCAGGGTTCTGCGGTCCGAGTAGGTGGGGTAGCGTTCGAAGGATGAGAGAGTTTGTGAACAGGGGGCGGGGATGAGGACAGGGGGCGGTTGATAGGGTGAGTGATGGCGCTTGTGGTAGGGGGTGTGGGTGAGTTGAGGGATGAATGTAGACTGGAGAGGGAAGGAGTGACAGTACGGGGATGAGGGCTAAGAATGGGAGGGGATAAAGGATAAGGGGTTATGTTGAGGGAGGTGGTGTGTTCCGTGAGTCTGGCCGATGGGGTGGGGTAGTGGGGAGTGCGAGTGGGGGGGGGAGTGAGGGTTGGTCATGTCGCGGGACGCGGGAGGTATGCTCAAGGTGGGGGAGGTGGGTTCTGCGCGACTTGTGTGAGGAGCGGGGTGGGGAGTAAGGAGGGTGGGGGTATTGGTGATGTGTGAAGGGGGATGATAATCGTCAATGCATGAGGGGTGTGGGGAAGTGAGATCGGATGGGTGATCGATTACAGCAGCATCTGCGACGTTCGCAGAGGTTGTGTGGTGGGGGGTGAGGAGGGTGGGGATAACGGGAGTGAGCAAAGGGGGGTGATCTTCGCTAGTGCATGGAGGAATTTGGGGGATATGAACGGGTGGTATGCAATGGGAAGTATGATCAGGAGGGTGACTGCTTTCCGCAGATTGGGGAGGGGAGAGCTGTGGGATGTTCCTCAGCTGTGGTGGGGTGCGGCTGGTGTATATGGGGGAGAGGTCTATGTCTGTGATTGAGAGGTGTGGGGCAGCTACAATAGGTCGGTGGGTGATTAGGGTGCAGGGGGTAGAGGGGGAGAGATCTATGTCTGTGATTAAGGAGTGTGGGGTAGCTACAGAAGGTGGATGGGTGATTAAGGTGCTGGGGGTAGCGGAGAGGTGCGTGTCGTTTTGGGGCTGAGCTATGTTAGCTGGGTTGTGATTGGAGGCTGTGCGGTTAGGGATGAGAGGACTGGGGGTGCTGTGAGTGGAGGTCCGTGGATTGGAGAGGTGCTGTTTGAAGGTGGGGAACATGTTGTCTAGTAGTTCCAGGTTCCTGTCTGCGGATTGAATTAGGACAATCCCGTTATTGTAGATAGTGATGGTGGTTCTGCCTGGGAAGAGTTGAGATGGTGTGATGGAGAGTGTTGAGCAATGAGCGGATTTCCTGGTAGAGGAGACGGTGAGTAAGGTGCAGAACACTTTTCTCCATTGGACTCTTCGTGTGGTGTGGAAGATGATGTCAATATTCATGGATCTATTCACCGGTGAGAAATAGGTGTCGACAAAGGGGGTTTCAGGGTGGGTCCTAAGGAAGTTATGTTTAAAGCGCTTAGCGGCTTTTTTGTTGGGTAATGGTGGGTAGATGATTTTATAAGTGTGTTTGCCGATGAGATCCATGTTGGGAGGCGTAGGAGGGTGTGCAATAGTGATAACAGAAGCAAAAACAAGTGCAAACAACAAATTACATGTACCGATAGTGACAATGGTGAGCAGACTGAGTATATGAGGTAGCAGTCAGAGTCAAAAATGACATTTAACTTCCCTCTGGCTATACTTGGTGTGAAACCCTAAGTTAATGCATCCTGAAGTATTTCCTGTACTTTTCTAGGCACTGCAACAACTATTGTCGCTTCACTGAAATAATAAGACCCATACAGTCCACACCCTTTGCTTAACACAGGGTCTTGTGGCACAGATGTCATCTTAGTCCTAACATTTACTAATGCCGGGGTCAATTCGGGAGTAAACACATGAAGACTAGTAAATAGAAAGCATAGACAAAATTAATTTTGGGACAAAATCAATTAAGTCATCATTAGGACTACATCTAGCCTAATACTTAAAAATCAATCTAATGTGGTAGAAATGGTTGCTTGATCACTGGATTCACACTGTAGAGACTGAGTATGGCAGAAGTCTCAATAGGCCTACGTAAATTGACACATTCTGTAAGATTTTGGGCAGCAGTGAAGGTGGATCCGTTTGAGAAGGGAAGAGAGTAAAGGATGCCTGAATGTAGGTTCGGGTATTTTGCATTCCGTGTCGGAAGTATCACAGAACCATAAAGACAGCGAAGATCTTGCATGTTAGCAGGTGATTGCAAGTGAGTAAGGATGTCAACCAATGGTCCCCCATGTGGCTGACATGCAATGTCCTGAGAATCCATTTGCCCTTTGGGTTTATGTGATGTCCCTTTGGGATAGCGTGCTAGAGTGGCCAGTTGTCAGCCCTATAAACGCTGTGCCCATTGAAAGGTTACTCCTGATGGGTATTACCTAGGAAAGGGCACCTGGCAGCACCAAGCGTCCTCCTGTAAGCATAGAATGAACATGTGGATCCAATTTCTGTAAATTGTGTAAACATATGGATACATCAATAGAGCCTACTGACCACAGGTTTTGTACAGTACAAACTACACATGCAACTGCATCCCTAAAGATTTGAGCATGTCTAATTGAAAGTGGATGCATTAACTATGTCTAGGTAAGTTCATTCAAGCACATTGATAACAAGGAGTCTGCTCATCCAACAATCACAAGTAAAGGTGCGGAGGGACAGTGTACTCTGATGGGGAAAATCAGAAAATACAGGTTTGGTTACAAAATGTGATCCTTTGCATTTCATCTACCAGACACCACCTCTGCAAACCTGTAAACAAATGCACTCCAAATCCATTTTCCCCATAAACATTGCCCCTCTTACACTACATGGTCAATGAGATTGCACAACCATGCCTTCGCCTCCATCAATAAGGAAAGTGCAATCCTTCTGAATTACCGTTCATGTTCCCCATTGACTGATTTCTCTAAACATTCAGTAGACCAATTCAGCTCTCCGATTCATTCATGGGTGCGCTACAACAACGTGCAGGACATGCTGTATAAGAAACCCATGGCAACGCCATGAAACTCCTTACACCCCTGAATTAACTATGCAGACGGAGGGGCAGTATAGGGGGAGTGTCTCCCCATCTTACTCTACTTTACCTACTTCTGCAGAACATAGATTTAAAAACTGGGCAGAAATAGTAAATATTATGTAGGAGCGGTCTTCTTGCTTCATAGTGATACTATTGTATAGTTATTGTACTTCTTTAATAAATACTGCTTATAATATTTGGTTAATAGACAAATCATTTTTACAACAATTTAAAGCAGAGAACGACAGATGACCATTTCATTCTTGAAGAAAAGGAGCAGCAGCAAACGAGTTGTTATTGATCTGTACATCCTGCCAAATTCTTCATTGCTCAACAATAATAATCATACTAATAAGGCCTGTATGTTTATATAGCAGACCCCCCCCCCCATAAAGTTCTATCCTTCAATAACTCTTTAAAACCTAGGTATTACTGTTATAACATTTGGTAGTAAGCAGTTTGTTGACTTCAGAAGATTTAAACGTTAACATGACCCAGAAAATATTGGTAGCAGTGCACTTCAGGTGAGAAGTCATTCACGCCCACTCACTTAGCCACGCCCACTCCTCTCTCCTCCTATTACTATGCTCACTAATCGACAGCGCAGCGGTCGAGCGCAGCGGGCACACCTTCAGCACGCCGAAGACACGCCAAAGACTAGCCCGTCTGTGCCCGTCCGTGCCAGGACGGGGCACGTGGCCGAGGCTCTCACTCCCACTGCTCCTCCCAGGCTGGTAAGAACATCATCCGCTCTGAAAGCGTTGCGCCCTACCCCCAATCCGAATTGCTCTCTATCCAACCTTCACAAAGTCGGAACTCATGTTTGCTCCGAATGTAAACTATCTACCACCGTACACCAACCTCACCCCAACCCATCTAGAAGACACAGGAAATGCAAAATATTACGTAAAAACATGCAGCCAACATACGTATTTTACAGTACTAACTGTCGATCATTGCCCAAGCATAAGCATGATATTTTTAATCTCCTCACCGAAGAATGTCCTAGCGCTGTCTTCCTAACCGAGACATGGCTACATGACAGCGCCGGCCCAGATGTTGCTATTGCCCTCCCCGATAACTACGCCATTGTCAGAATAGACAGGGAAAAACAGGTAGGGGGCGGGATAGCTATCATTTTTAACAGAGAATTCAAATGTACTTTGGAACCTGTACCAATTCCAGACTGTGAAGCGGGTCTTTTTAAAATCTCTTTGAACCCCAATTTTACAATGTCAGGCCTTTTGATTTATCGACCTCCAGGTAACCCTTCTCAATGGGTATCAAATTTTGCTAATCTTATTACTCCCTACTATATGTCATTTAGCAATTTCTCCCTGTTGGGTGATCTAAATCTACATCTTGAAGATCCCACCATCCCCTCATGTTATAATCTGTTGGAAGATTTAGCTGCACTAAATTTACCTATAATAAACTCTAGCCCTACTCACATAGCGGGCCATTTGTTGGACCCCATAATATCTAACATCAGGGAACTCACGTACATCGCCACCGTACCTTCTGGCTGGTCCGACCATCATCTCATTAATTTTAGCATTACTTTCCCACCCTCCCCTAATGTGAAACAAAATACTGATGCCACCTACAGAAAAAATTGGAAGTCAGTCGACATCGATGCTTTAAATGCGGCACTTAAACAAAACCCTCCAAGCCTTAACTCCAACATGGACCACGTAGCAATTAAAACACAAAACTGGCTAACAAATGCTGCAAATAACTGTCTGCCATCTACTCGCACCAAAGGGAGTAGGCATCGTCCTCCGGCCCCATGGTTTAACGACAGCCTTAAAATTGAAAAATCAAAATGCAAAGTACTAGAACGCAAATGGCGTAAAAAGTACGACCCCAATGCCAAAAGAAGCTATCATGAAGCCAGAAATCATTATCATGCTGCCTGTACAAAAGCAAGAGCTGCTTTCGTCTCAAAAACAATTATCGAAGCAACTAACATGCCTAAAACTCTTTTTTCCAAAGTTAAGGAATTGGCGGGCGCACATACCACAGCTGCTGCACCCCCCCTAAGCGCTCAACAATGTCAGGCGTTAGCTTGCTTCTTTACTGAGAAAATCGATAAAATCATCTCAGACATCAAGACAAAAATTTCTATTTCCGACCCACCCCCTCCTTCTGACCCTATTCTGCCTCAATCCACTGCTTTAGGTGAAAGCTTACTGGAATCCTGGCCGACTCTTTCATTAGAGAATTTGAAAGGAATCCTAAAAACGGTCAAATCCGGCTCCCCTAGGGACCCCATCCCCATTAAAATTATTAAAAAATTGGATGACCAGTCTTTAAATATCATTGCCAATCTCTTAAACTCCTCCCTCGATCTTGCCACTGTCCCAGCCTTATGGAAGCATGCCATGGTGACACCCCTCTTGAAAAAGCCAAATGCAAACCCAGAAATATTGGCCAATTATAGACCTATATCTCTACTCCCTGCTTTTTCAAAGTGTCTTGAGAGACACGTACACTCTACTTTAGCCACTTTTGCAGAAGAAAACTCTTTACTCCATCCTTCGCAATCTGGCTTTAGGGCTGGTTTCTCGACGGAAACCGCCCTTTTAGGTGTCACTGAACACATCAGGAAACTTCTTGATCAAGGCCAGACGGTCGCACTTGTGTTATTGGACCTAAGTGCGGCGTTCGACACCATCTCTCATGAAACGCTTATTAAAGAGCTATACACAAATGGTGTAAGAGGAAAGGCGCTGGATTGGATCAAATCCTTCCTGGCAAACAGAACCTTTCAGATCGCATCTGCACAAGCCGTGTCAGACACCCTACCTGCAGCTCATGGAGTGCCTCAGGGGTCCATCCTGAGCCCTCTGTTTTTTAATATCTACCTCAAACCCCTGGCAGAACTTGTTGAAAAGCTAGGTCTAACGCTTATGAACTATGCCGATGACACCCAAATCATTTTTTCCCTATCTGAATCTTGTCCCCACTCCCCGTCGTTACTCAAGGAAGGACTATTAAAAATACTGAACTGGATGACAACAAACCAGTTAAAACTGAACGGCGACAAGACGGAAATACTGATTTTGGGAAAGGACAAAGCTCTCTGGAACCCTGCGCATTGGCCGGACCAGATGGGCACTTTTCCTACCCCGGTGTCCCATGCTCGAAATCTGGGCTTTGTATTGGACAATGCCTTATCCATGGACAAACAGGCCAGTAAAGTAACTGGCTTGTGTCTCACCATAGCTAAATGGTTGAGGAAGATCCTGTGGATGTTGCCAATGTCAACACAAAAGACCGTAGTCAATGCCCTTATCACATCTAGGCTTGACTACAGCAACATCCTCTATCTGGGCGCAAATAAATCTGTCATCGGCCGACTGCAGGTAGCGCAAAACGCTGCGGTCAGACTCCTATGCAAGATTCCAAAGAACTCTGGAGTCTCGAACCATCGTCGGGATCTTCATTGGCTTAGGATAGAGAGCAGAATTCGCTTCAAGGCCCTGAACTACATGTTCAGAATAAAAACAGGAGTAGCACCAAAATACCTCCAATCTCTTGCCTGCCTCTATACGCCCAAGAGAAACCTCCGGTCTCAGACAGCAGCCTGCTTCTGCATACCAAGGTTTAAACGTGCAAGAACAGGGGGCAGATCTTTCGCCTATCTTGGACCCTCCCTGTGGAACACGCTTCCCCTAGATATCCGGAAGGAAGAAAACTATTGTAGGTTCAGAAAGCTTGTAAAGACCTGGCTGTACGAACAATAACTGCTTAACAGTCACCTCCTTTTCTGTCCTCATTTTCTAGCTGTGTCTAGGCGCCGGGAAACCCTTTTTGGGTAGCTGTTGCGCCCTATAAATTGATAAAATAATATAAATAGACACATCTCTCTACGGAGAACACAGTACCATCTAAGGCTCCTTAGGTGCAATCACATATGTGTATAATTAGTAGAGTCACCAAATGACCTCATTTGCCTCCCCCTTGTAATTACTAATGACCTTACAAAAAGTAGGGAGACCAGAACAAAAACCTTAGATTTATAATCCCATTAGCATTCTATGCCACAAATGTACGCAATTACACAAAAATAACCTGCCAGAACTCGACCTACGAAATATTTTATTGTGTTCACCGGTACTGAAAACTGTTGGCACACAGTACTAGTGCACTTTCCTCTGCTATTGGGGACCCAAAGTTGTATCTTTAAAAACAAGCCCATTGACAGGCTTTACAAGATCTCAGGAGCCACTAAACTGTGCCAATTTCTTCCAATTTCTGCCAAGTTTGGCTCAATGATTATAGCGGCAGACCCTGATGCAGAGGTCTAGCCCGGGACCAGGGTTCAATTCCCCGCCTCGGCGGGTCTTGGGCTCAAAATTCCACGGAACTGATAATTCTAGCCTCAGTGCCTATTCCAATCATGGAGTCCCACTCTGCAACTCTGGGCAATAGCTTGCTTAATCTCCACAACGGCCCCCACAACCCTAAGGATGCCTGGCTTCACCTTGGGGGTGCCCAGGAGTGGACGCCTCACAGGGAAAGCCAGGATGGGTTCCACAGCGGTATTCGTACAAGAGCCTTGAGACCCTTGCGGGTGAGTAGTGCGCTATACAAGTATCAATTTACATTTACCATTCACAAAGTGTGCAAAAGTAAACAGTAGATTGACTGAACCAGAAAGCCTGAGAAGTCACACTTGGCACACAATGAGAGTGCACACAAGGCAGTGTCTGGAGGAAGACGTGCGAGTCCGACAGGCACAGTCTACTAGAGAGAGGTAAATTTACCACCCTCTCCTCCAGCCCCATCACTTCAAAAAAGCAAATCTAACACATTTCACCTGCCGCAGCTCAATATAGTTCTCTAGCTCAGCTTCCAACATGAAAACCAATTAAATTACAGCAAATCAAAGCAAGGCGGAGGGAATAAATGAGATGCAAGCCACATGCCATCGTCTAAATCTTCTGAGTTACCAGCCTTAAGTTGTCCTGAGATACAGCCTGTGTGTTTTTTCTCATAATGCCACAAAGTGATTCTGAGATGAGCAAGAAAATACAAAGCAATGATATTATGGGTTGCATGCACATCTTCATTAGGCAACAACAGGGCCTATTCAGAGTGGGCTGGTTGGTAATGTAGTCAATGTGGATTTTATAGTGGCGATTACAAAACTATCATGGCGTTGCCATCAGAAATTCATTTTATTCCAGAAAACCTCCTCTGCTCCCAATCGGCATAATCCTATCCTAAGATTTCATGAATTTTGAGTAGAATGCCTACTACTGAACCTGGCACAATAAGTAGCTATTATCCCTACAAATGCCAGGCCTCATTTGCCACAAAACGGATCTACTTATTGATGCTTTTGCAAGCTGTAGTAAATCACCACACTCCGGTGCACTTGAAGTGAAGTTTATTGCAATATCACCGCAGCATGCCAGGGGGCTACATGCACGACAATGTACATCCATCAACCGTCCCCCTACGCATGCCGTCCGCATTCGATCACGTTCCATCTTCCATCCTACCTCACCACATTCTAATCTTTCCTTAGTATGGTGTTACCATATGGACATGGCTGTCAACTATATACATTATCTCCCATCACAAGCTTGCATCAAACATTGATAGCCTTAATGAAGGCATTCGTTCCAGCACTTTGGTTATGCTCCATATGGCACTTGCTAAAAGACATGCTAAAAATGACTTGTTTGTCCACACTGGATGGTTGTCCTAGTGGCTTTCTCTGAACTATTTTCCAAAGACGCCAAAAAACTGTAAAAAAAAAAAAAAAAAAAAAAAATTAGAACACAATGGTAGAATTGGTGGTGTTTTATTTATAAACGCCACCAATAGCTCAACTACAAATGTTGTTCAAGCAATTTAGCACCATCTTCCTGCATAGTTCATCTTGACCCAATCAGTTCACGCTTTGAACACAACAGAAAAGTTCAGTGTGTATTCGTGTTGATACATAAGACGATAAACCGATATTGGCTAAGCGCTGCTAAATCGACACGTCTATGGCTCTTTCCTAAAATAGTAATAATTGCGTAAACAGAAGAGATGCAAATACGTGGAAAAGGGAGGAGATGAGACCTAATGGTCAGAGCTGAGACTTTGGAACTGGAAAACCAGGTTGAAGCTCAGCATCCACTCAATATCTTGAGGTTCTGGGCAATTACTTAACCTCCCAGCGCCTAAAAAAAACTGACCTTGTGTGATCTAGTCTGCGAAGCACTCCAGTCTTCTTGGGCCGACTTCACACTGTATAAAACTGTAAAAAAAAAAAAAAAAAAAACAGGTGGAATGGGGTATTGGGTAACCCTGAGCATTATCACACTACCCCCTAAAATGAGGAAAATATCCAGTGCATCACCCATGAAAGAAAATGTTGAAACAAACTCAAAGACAAGCCTAGAGATCAGAGCGACTGAAACCAGGTTGACTAAAGGTCGCTATCTGCGAATGCGGGCCACTTCTTTTGGCAGCCGGGCCGAATTGTGACCCCAATCCAACACAGTGTGGTGTCAAGTTTCCTGACAAGTTTTGACAGTACTCAGCATGACTGTGTATGTCATCTACCCATGTTTCTCTGATCCCTACAAACATTTGCTTTGGACCAACCTCATCCCTCCTACTACACTCAACAATGCAGTCATTAACACTCCTTGATAGCTGATGGTCTCTAACAATCTGATGCAGAGAAGCCATATGCATTCAGACTATTGTTCTTGTCTTTTATGCAAAGTCCTTACTACTTAACTTTTTTTTAGTGAAGTAGGTTGGAGCTCGGAGAACCTTTCTCATGATGGGCAGAGGCGGTGCCTAAACATCAGTGGCAGGGGCGGCTCCTCCCCTAAGGCAGAGAAGCGTTGCCCCACTAGGTGTAAAAAGAAAAGGTTAATAATGCAACATTAATAACATTACTTTATTATCATTTTCTTCTACTGTGATGAGCAAGCTAAGTTGGGGCGGGTTGGGCTCGGCACAGGGAGAGGGACTGAGGGAGGAGGCATGCCTGCTGCTGCACCATAAGTGTCAGGCCGGCAAAACCATCATGCGCACTTTGCATCTTATCCACAGGCTTTATTGTACAGTCTGGGTGTAGAACATGCACAGCCTCCCAGTCGGCAATCAGCGCTCAGACCAATCACAACGCTGCTGTCATGCTCATGGTAACAGCAGCGTCTTGATTGGCTTAGGGGAGCTTGGTTGCTGCCGGGAGCCAGAACAGCGAGGACGGAGAAGAGACTACCAACGACCACAAGGTAAGTCTTCTTTTCTGTTTTTCGAAGTGCCCCAGCCTCCGTTCCCTACCAGCTGCCACTGATCAGTGGACTCCTGTTCAGCAGTTCTGTTGTGTTTTACGATGACAGAGAAGATTGGAAGGTGGAGTTGAGAGAACAGAATAAAAGGAAACGTCACCCCTCTTTGTGTTTGCAGATATATTTATATGGGATAAGTAGGGGATGTGTTAGAACCCTTTATGCTTCTGAGTTGTCCCTCTCCAGCAAACATACTCCACTTCCAGGACTATATTTGCAAATGTGTAAAAAACCGTGTGTGTTCGTTTTCAAGCGTGCATAGGAGTTTGGAGACCGGAGCAGTCGCACACCTAGTATGGTAATTACTGGCACTCTTTTCTTCTCTAACTCCCATTTATGGAAATATCACAATAAAATATTGATATCCCTCACCTCCCCATCACATTCCGATGTGTGTAATCTGGTTTTAACTGAACCACGCACATAGCTGCTCTGGGTTGAGGTGCTTCTGCTGACAAACACTTTTCTGCATAATCCTCGACTGTTTCTTGAAGTTAAGTTTCTGCTTGGTCAAAATCCTAAAATAAAATTTTTTTAAATGCCTTGTTGTTGACGTTCATGCCCATTTTTGCAGCATGTGCATTAAGTATCTTACTGGCATTGGAACTTGAAAACTGTACCCCAGGCACAGGTCTTTTCAGCATATCCCGAGCCTCCTGAGCCAGGGCCTTAGGAAGGAAGCCAACAAAATGCTTGGGACAGTTTTTGGGACAAACTTAATGATTTATGGGCAGTTTTATGAACACTGACTTGAAGGGCTTTTTAGAATGTAGTCCCCCCTAGCACTGGCACCCCGACCACCCCCGTCTACCATTATGTACTGCACAGTGATCCACCCATATAATAGAAATGGCTACACAACCGTGATCACTGGAATACACACAGTCCCTTCTATTTCAGTGATTAAGTAACACACCTGCATCAAGCATTGGCATATGCAACACTCTTCACTTGCCTTTAGTACCCAGCATTGACAAATCTGGGTCCTGCGGTTCCGTGCATTTCGAACTGTGAAACAAAAAGAGACAGTAGCCGCTTCACCTGTGACATAGGCTCACTTTAAACATCTGCAATATGCAGTAAGGATCTCATTATCACTGCTAGCAGGGAGCCACAGCTGTCTGTAGCCTGAAGCTAAAAAGTGACGGCTAGCAAAGAAGATTTTTATATACATTGTATACAAAGAAAAGGATGGTAAGGCAAATACGTCAAAAGTATCATTTCGTAGCCTTACGGCTAGAGCAGTCAACCTTGAATCTGAGGAACCGGGTTCGAGTCTCTGCATCGACGCTCAACATCCTGTGATTCTGGGCAAATCACTTAATCTCCCCGTGCCTAACAAAAAAAATGAAGGTGTCCTTTGTAACAAAACTGGTGCTCATGTAAAGCGCTCTGATACCGGATATCTTCGGGTCTAGATCCTGGTATATAAAACTCGAAAAAAATAAAAAATAAAAAACTCTGCTGCTGTGGTTTGTAGTTGAGTTCTCTAGGAGCTTCTGACCTCTCCCGTTGGAATGTTCTGTAGCTTCAATAGGGATTAGGCTTTGGTTTATATGAGTTTTCATTTAATCTAATAGTGCCGAAGATGTACAGACTGAATTAGTGTCCTCATGCTGTGTGTATACGTTGCTGAAGAAATGGTGACACACACAATTTATGAACAGCAAGATGAAATTCTCCACAGCATCGGGGCTGGTGGGTCCCGCCCTGTCTCCCTATGTGGTTGGGAGGGCACATCAAGGCACGAAGGCCTTTGCACTAGGCGGTCAATCCCAAAAATTAGCAAGACAATAACAAATTGTATCAAAGGCAGCAGACAAATCAAAGAGGACGATCAGTAATATTGCATCTGCCATTACCAAGATGTCCTCTAAAAGAACTTTTTGCCAAATACCTCAACACATTTATTTTTCATTCCTTGCAATTGATGGTATCAATGGTTCAAAGCGAACGATCCACATTCTTGTCTAGGTGGGAGAACTGCGTGTTTCCTTAAATACCTATGATGAACTTTACTGTGCGTGGGATGGGTTGGGATACTTGTCCCTGGTGGTGTCTGGAGTGTACGAAATGCAGACAAGTGTAAGCTGTATGGGGGGATAGGCAGAGGCATTATAGTGAGGACAGTGTGCATCACGGTTTTGCAAAAGAACTCTCGGAGAAAAATTGATCGAATGCTCCCACCATCCCTACTTAAAGTCATCTAGTGATGACGCAATAGAAGTGGGTAAGATGGGGAGTTCATCAGTACAGGAGAGAATCGACATTTTCCCCTAAGGTCCCACCTATCCAGGTTCAAGGCCGTGAAATGTGTTTACATTCTTCAGCCAGTGAATGCAAGTGTGGTTGGGCGCATGTCCCTTCAATGGAGCTAAATGATGACAAGTATTTGTGGTAATAAAAGTAATTTGAAGTTTATAGGGCCAGTAATTAAATAGGAAATGAACATTCCAATAAGAAAAAATATACTTTAGAAGCACAGAATTATCAAAAATACTAGGAACCCACTTTTAATTGTGTTTTTTATCCATTCGTTTGCTGAGGATGTTATTGTTTACTTTGGAACATGATATTGTACAGGCCTAAACTGCCTTTTACACTCACCATGGGTTTTTATGAGATTTGTTCTATTTATTTTCAGTACTGAAGAGAGGCCCTCCAATGTTCAGAGACTGGTGACCGCTGCATCTGTGGTTTTTGTTTTACTTGTGGCTAGCATCCTGAGAAAAGGAATGATGCTAGTGTGTAAATGCAAAAAGAAACAAAAAAAGTGCCTTTCTGACATGCAGTTTTATATAGCATGAACAAGGCCCAGAGGCATTGGAGCGCTGTATGTGAGCACCAGCTAGCACTACAGAGGGTCATTTTTTTGTTGGTTCATATAGACTAAGTGATTTACCCAGAATCACAGGATGTCTAAAAGACGCTGGGACTTGAACCTGGTTTCCCAGTTTCAAAGTCATCTAAGGCCACAACCTGTCCCTGGTGAGTGTCGCAATTGTTATCTGGCAGACAAAGGAGATTTATCTCCGCTGCTTGCATGGAGTGGAGGAGGACAAAAACACTAACCGCAACCACCCGATGCTCCAGTCCACTCCCCTGCTGCAGGCCCCTGAAATGTAGGTGCTAATGGCTTCCCATCAGCAGCCCCTTGCTGACTCTGTCACACCTGGAGGGAGGCAGACGGCAAGCACACCTCATGCTGTGACAGTCAGAGCAGCCCATTGTCATTCTGCCTCTGACACTAGACCGCTGGCTTGGCTTCACGTGCATGGGGTCATGTTGGTTGAGGCTGCAACAACATCCTTTCACACCACCAGGGGTGGAGTCATTCATGGGAAAAAAAGGCCCACCAACTGGCCTGAACAGGAGGCCCATTGGCCGATTCCCGATTGCTCGCCTTCCCAATCCGAGGCTGGTTGGACTTGATTAACAATACTAGAAAGCAAACGTCACTAGAGGAGGTGGGGTAACACTACCTCCAAAGATAATGCAGATATATTGTTGCATACAGTTGCATTTGCTGTGTCCCAGGAAAACCAGGTTTATTTAGGCTGTCCATTCAAGTACCATATCCACATGAGATCCATAGGTCACTTTAAGCATCAACACCAGGGATGACTCCACTGAGACATTCATCTGCTGTGCTGCCTGTAAGGTAGGAACCCTTCTATACTCCCATTGAGACATAAATTCAGTAACATCCTGTGGATGAACTCAACTTGCCTAAATCCATCTTTTTTTTGCTCACCATGCCATTCCAGTTTGAAACTGGTCCTAGGATGCTTGTTTCCGGTCCAGGGAAGGACTTACTTGGCAGTTCTGGCTGGACTGTTCCCATGAGGCACAGGGTCAAGACTGATTTGCATATGGCCAGGCCTAAACTGGGGTGGCATGGTGAGCAAAAGAATGATGGATTTAACCCAGATCTCTTGACGGGGTTAAAGTGTTCTGATTTGTTCTGCATTCCGTCCATCAATTGTGTGTCTTTTGCTTCCTAACCTTGTCTGGGTCAGACACCCACAGAGAGGAAAGTTGGAATTTCATCTACCATTACAGCATCAAGAACTAGGCCCCCGCCTGCTACACAAACCTAGGAAAATACACAGCGTAGCAGTCATTAAAACACCATTTCTACAACATGAATGCTACCAAGCAAAGAGATACCAATGTCCCCCTGCTCAGTGTTCCACCCACATGCCCACTCATGTCAAATTGTGTCCATATCAACTGAAAGAATCTACTGCTTTACAGACACAGCTCAGTAAAGGCAGAGTTCCATGGCACTTGATAAATTAGGGGTACATTTCCCATCTACAGCACTTTCGATTTGCAGAGTATTTTCTTAACATACCATAAAAAAGGTCAGAAGTGACCACTGTTGAATGCAATTTTTTGAAAAAGAGAATCGCATAATAACAAGTCCACCATCTTGGCAAGGTGAAATCGCATTTAATAACAATGCCCAATATTGTTTGGACAGAGTTAAGTGAGCTTTTGCCTGATTATTAATTAAAAGTCATTTCAGCCCGTATTATATACAAATACCATGTGACCGGAGGGGTGGTATTTTGATGTCACTGGGTGAGAAATCCAGAGCATACATTAAATACACAAAATATTCACTTTGTATTTTTATAGAGGTGATACCACACACCACATTTTCTGGCCTGTCTAATTTCTGCTCAATGCTCATGTGAGGCATTAGACAGACCCGCCCCTCCCTTCTATGTAGGAGGGCTGCAGTTCTGTCAACGCTGTGAAAGAAGAGGACCTTTTACCCCACACCAGAGAGGCATAGGTGTCAGAGGAGAATCATGTGGAATACAGGGCTATACTAGGAACACCCATACCACAGGCCTTGGGGCCGATCCACCACTAGCTCCATAACACTCAGGGCCACATGCGGCTGTGGCATTTTCTGCATAATTCTAGATTTGTCGCATTTGCCACATAATCAATCTTCTGCTGCAAAATCTGCAGATCTGAAAGGGAAAAAAAAAAAAAGAATTCTAGTTCATAAGATTCAAAAGTTACTAAAAAGGCAACAAAACGTGTTGCTGCACAGTGGAAGCCCTTTCCAAAGTTTGACTGGTCAACTTTCTGTTGCCTATAGCTATATTTGGGTGTTAAACTAGTACTAAAGACGTGCACCCAAAGCCCAGACACTGTAACCAAGTGTAAAAATGACAAAATAATGAAGTAAACAATCACAAAATGTGCTGCATTAAGCCACATAATTTGCCTTTTCTTGCCACATGATATACCTAACCCTGCTGCATAATATGGCCCTCCCCTGCCGCATAATTCCAGTAGCCTCGATAATACCTAATCATCATTAAGGGCCGAATGTGGGGCCAGATTTGCTTAAGGACCACCCGTTGTTAACCTGCCCCCACCCCACGGACACAGCAAAGAGGCTACCTTGTAAAATGGGTACATCCACCTTCTATTTACATAGGGAAGGCTGCATCTGTAATATTATGTCCATTTAAGAACTGTAATAATATTTGTTATGGACGGCTGCGATGTGTGTTTGGTTTAGATTGCTTATGATGCTTCTGAGAACGTGATCTATCTGGAATAAAATCTGAAAGAGCATGGTTGCCAGGAGGAAGCTGAATTCAAAGGTAATCACAGCAGATGCGCATCATTAGACTGAACAAGGTGCAGATATCGCGACCCTTATCAGTTGCCTTATTAAAGAAGTGCCAGGTCCTTTCATCCTCTGAATATTAATCAAGTGAGACACAGATCCGAAGAGATGATTGCGAAGCGTGCACGCTATCCGCTCTGATCAGGGAGAGCTCGATGCCGAAGGACTGCAAAGAGGCCGAGAGGATGAGATCTGCATGTGTCAGTCATGATCAGCTCTGGGGTTGGTGGTTCGCACTCTTTTGCAGCAAGGATCTTCTAGAAGGAGACGACCCGGGTTGACAAATCTCCCACGCGGTTAAGTGGGCACGATACAAATCCCACAAAACTCAACGGCACCACAACCATCAAGTTATAAGTCATTTGGAGAATAGTTGCTACTCAAGTACAATGTTTCTATAAAACAGAATTCATTATCAATGTTTCTATGAACCATAATTGGTCATCTAACTCACAGTTGAAGGCTTCTCCCTTTGGCCTAGTTGCACTCATCACCCCTTTGCTTCCAAGATTTCAATTGTTAATATAATGTCCCTAATTGTGCACTTCACAGACTAGCATTGGCAACTTCTTCCAGCATTTGCTACAATCTATCCCTAGACCATCAATATTGGCCAGAGTTTGACCATAAGACGCCCTATTCCAAATGTTCACTGCTCACAGTCAAATGCTGGCACCGGGGCCGAGGAACACTGCATGACCAACAGTCACCCATCATGGACCCGTGGCCGGTCCGCGGCATAGCAGGGTCTGCTGCACTAGCATAGGGGCTGGAAGCCTATGTCTAGCGACTACTCCAAACCCAGAGCAGGGGAGATGGGGCAGCGCAGGACCCCTCTCCACACTTGCAGCAACGCATGATGTGACTGGCCTACGGCCGTGCAGAGCAGCTTCTATTCGTAAACGGGAGAGTTGGCTGTATTCACGCCCTGCAGCCAGGCAGCACGGCCAAAGTCTGCACACAATGGCTGCTTGAGGCACAGGGACCAGATTATCCTTCAAATAAAACCATGACATCTACTCCAACACTCTTAGTTAAGGTTACGTCTGTGCTGTAAGGAGGAGCACAGTAACACTACGAAACACCCTTAGTTATCATGATGCAGAGTACACAACACAAACTCCTTTACATTGATTTCCAGGTTAATCTAGCTAGGCAACCTTTGCTCCCACCCCAATGCATGGCTCATGACATCACACATGATATCTCATCACGTCAGAACAGCTGAAGTTTCTTTTGGGTTATGCTATCTGACAGTGTCTAGCAAACCTTTAACTAGCCATAACTAATTACTTAGAAGACAGACATCTTTACCATACAGAGCTATTAATGTGTTCACCACTTATGCAGAACACAATTGTAACATGCTGATGTGTACTATGTTTGTAAAGTCATATCTATAATATTTGGGAGCACAATAATAAATGAGACAGAATGCTGATTGGCTTCTATACACCACCACAGATAAATTTGTAGGTCTAACTAGAGACAGTTTTGTGGTGTCATGGAGCTAATGCAGCCAACGCGGAGAGAGGACAAAACGCCTCGACCTCTCTGCCATTGGTTGTTGTAAGTCTCATCCGTATATGGATGAGCCTACACGAACAAGCCACTGACGCATTCCACCTATAGTGCATGGTGTATGGTGTTTTGCTTTGCATTGGCATATAGCCATTTCTTGGGTGCAGCTTTTAAACATTGGGCGGGAGGGGCTCCTTGTATCTTTTTTTATGTTTGGAGTCCCTGCTCTGCTCACCCTAGCCACCAAAAGGCATGGGGTGGACTGCCCCTGTTAGTTTACCTCTGCAACTTTCACAATACATGAGGGTCCCGACCCCTTCCTCTTTGAGCATGTGGCCTTCGTACAGTAAGAAGGGAGAGGTGCAGAACAAGGACAATGTGAGCGTTGCTTACTACATGAGCAGCAGCAGGGGGGCTTCTTAGGACATGTGGGACCGATGCTCACACTCATCCGCCATCGGTAGATTACACTTCACTGGGGTTACTGGTGTCAGCTGTGTACACAAACACAATGACGCGCATGAATGCACCTCCCCCTCCAGAGACCCCCCTGTGCAGAAGCAAGCATTGGCTGCTGCTACCCACGTGCTACCTCTTCCTCACTTCACTCAAACTTGTCAACTTCTTTTCAATATCTGCAACTTATTCTGTCAAAGTTTACTGTGTACAAATACTCGCTACAAAGAAAATAGGCGCTCTCGACAGTGTAACTCCCACACAGCAGTGTTTTCACATTTTAAATACAGATTACTCAATGAACATGTAAATCTGCAATTTTGTTCCTAATGTTGCATCACAAATTACAATAAAAACCTTCACAATTTATATTGTGCTTCTAACTAAACAGTTTCCTCGTGTTAACATGTAGATTTCCTTAGAAACGGCCTCCTTGCCCATAAATGTGTTTATTTACAGGTCTTTAAATACAAATTAAAATCCAGGTGTATTGCCTTCGTCATCGCAAATGTATATTACATGTAAATAATAAAGCAATTCCTCGGGTTAAAATCCATAATTCACAGCAATGGCCTAATCCCCCGGCGCAGGTGAGCTGCTGTCATTGCTGTGAGTGCTGGGTCTTGGCAGCACCGTGGGTTGTGTGCTGATTCCAGCCTGGCATGGACTGTGCACGCACGTGCCCGCCTCGGAAGGCTGCCGTGCCACTGCTGCTGGCATCAGAGGCTCGCCGAGCTCCCGTAAGTAATGCGTCCCCCGTCCCCGCTCAGCTCGGGCCCCCCATCATCCACACGGTGACTTTCTAATTTCCCACATGGACGCCTTGATGTTACACTGTGGTTATCGGCGGGCCGGGCCGCCTTTACTTCCTGCCGGATGAAACGTCACCCCCTACTCCGCAGCTCTCGCGCCTGCACTAAAAACAGTTAATATCAACTCCAACTCAGACAGACTTCCCCTCTCGTTGGGCAAATTCCATGAATGTCCTCGCATCAAAAATCTGAGTTTCCCCCTTTTACAAACGTACACAGTAAAATGAGGTATTCGTCGTTTTCTTTGCCCTGGAACAGGCTGCTTTCTGTTTTCGACAGTTCACAACAGTTACGGTGACAGAGTGGGGCCCTCAAGCGCGCTTTACCGACAGGGAGCCGCGACTCCGCATTTTCAGGGGCTCAGGTCTTGGAAGCGGATTGCTGGGCAGCGCCTGGCACAGTAAAGGTTATTTTTCAATCACTTGACACTGGCGTTTCTTTCTGCCACAGCAAGAGCCCTCGGCTCCAGGCCGCAGAACAACTCCTTCTGTCTTACAAGGAGGCCCAGGGCTGGGGTGGGACAGGCTGGGGCCTCACGAGCACTGGGGTGGGACAGGCTGGGGCCACACGAGCACTGGGGTGGGACAGGCTGGGTCTACATTAGCACTGGGGTGAGACAGGCTGGGGTCTACACGAGCACTGGGCTGGGACAGGCTGGGGCTACACGAGCACTGGGCTGGGACAGGCTGGGGCTACACGAGCACTGGGCTGGGACAGGCTGGGGCTACACGAGCACTGGGCTGGGACAGGCTGGGGCTACACGAGCACTGGGCTGGGACAGGCTGGGGCTACACGAGCACTGGAGTGGGACAGGCTGGGGTCTACACTAGCACTGGGGTGGGACAGGCTGGGGCTACACGAGCACTGGGGTGGGACAGGCTGGGTCTACACGAGCACTGGGGTGGGACAGGCTGGGCTGGGACAGGCTGGGTCTACACGAGCACTGTCGTGGGACAGGCTGGGGTCTACACGAGCACTGGGGTGGGACAGGCTGGGGCTACACGAGCACTGGGGTGGGACAGGCTGGGGTCTACACGAGCACTGGGCTGGGACAGGCTGGGGCTACACGAGCACTGGGGTGGGACAGGCTGGGGCTACACGAGCACTGGGGTGGGACAGGCTGGGGCTACACGAGCACTGGTTCGTGTGGGACAGGCTGGGGCTACACGAGCGCGGGGCTGGGACAGGCTGGGGCTACACGAGCACTGGGGTGGGACAGGCTGGTCTGGGACAGGCTGGGTCTACACGAGCACTGGGGTGGGACAGGCTGGGGTCTACATGAGCACTGGCTGGGGTCTACACGAGCACTGGGGTGGGACAGGCTGGGGCTACACGAGCACTGGGGTGGGACAGGCTGGGGTCTACACGAGTACTGGGCTGGGACAGGCTGGGGCTACACGAGTACTGGGCTGGGACAGGCTGGGGCTACACGAGCACTGGGCTGGGACAGGCTGGGGTCTACACGAGCACTGGGCTGGGACAGGCTGGGGCTACACGAGCACTGGGCTGGGACAGGCTGGTCTACACGAGCACTGGGGTGGGACAGGCTGGGGCTACACGAGCACTGGGCTGTGACAGGCTGGGGTCTACACGAGCACTGGGCTGGGACAGGCTTGGGCTACACGAGCACTGGGCTGGGACAGGCTGACACGAGCACTGGGCTGGGACAGGCAGGGGCTACACGAGCACTGGGCTGTGACAGGCTGGGGTCTACACGAGCACTGGGGTGGGACAGGCTGGGGCTACACGAGCACTGGGGTGGGACAGGCTGGGGTCTACAAGAGCACTGGGCTGGGACAGGCTGGGTCTACACGGGCACTGGGCTGGGACAGGCTGGGGTCTACACGAGCACTGGGCTGAGACAGGCTGGGGCTACACGAGCACTGGGGTGGGACAGGCTGGGGCTACACTAGCACTGGGCTAGGACAGGCTGGGGCTACACGAGCACTGGGCTGGGACAGGCTGGGTCTACACGAGCACTGGTCTGGGACAGGCTGTGATCTACACAAGCACTGGGGTGGGACAGGCTGGGGCTACATGAGCACTGGGGTGGGACAGGCTGGGATCTACACGAGCACTGGGCTGGGACAGGCTGGGGCTACACGAGCACTGGGCTGGGACAGGCTGGGTCTACACGAGCACTGGGCTGGGACAGGCTGGGGCTACACGAGCACTGGGCTGGGACAGGCTGGGGTCTACATGAGCACTGGGCTGGGACAGGCTGGGGCTACACGAGCACTGGTCTGGGAATGGCTGGGGTGTACACGAGCACTGGTGTGGGACATGCTGGGGTCTACACGAGCACTGGGGTGGGACAGGCTGGGGCTACACGAGCACTGGGGTGGGACAGGCTGGGGTCTACACTAGCACTGGGGTGGGACAGGCTGGGGCTACACGAGCACTGGGGTGGGACAGGCTGGGTCTACACGAGCAATGGGGTGAGACAGGCTGGGGCTACACGAGCACTGGGGTGGGACAGGCTGGGGCTACACGAGCACTGGGGTGAGACAGGCTGGGGCTACACGAGCACTGGGGTGGGACAGGCTGGGTCTACACGAGCACTGGGGTGAGACAGGCTGGGGCTACACGAGCACTAGGGTGGGACGGGCTACACGAGCACTGGGGTGGGACAGGCTGGGTCTACACGAGCACTGGGCTGGGACAGGCAGGGGCTACACGAGCACTGGGCTGGGACAGGCAGGGGCTACACGAGCACTGGGCTGGGACAGGCAGGGGCTACACGAGCACAGGGCTGGGACAGGCAGGGGCTACACGAGCACAGGGCTGGGACAGGCAGGGGCTACACGAGCACTGGGGTGGGACGGGCTACACGAGCACTGGGATGGGACAGGCTGGGTCTACACGAGCACTGGGCTGGGACAGGCAGGGGCTACACGAGCACAGGGCTGGGACAGGCAGGGGCTACACGAGCACAGGGCTGGGACAGGCAGGGGCTACACGAGCACAGGGCTGGGACAGGCAGGGGCTACACGAGCACAGGGCTGGGACAGGCAGGGGCTACACGAGCACAGGGCTGGGACAGGCAGGGGCTACACGAGCACCTCTAGCTGGTGAACCTCCCTAGAGACAGCCCAGAATCCAGTTCTAGGGTTTACAATGCAGCCAACAGCCGCGAAAATCCACATGAGAGCAATGAGAAGGGCCAAGACCATGAGGAAACTGCAGGAGAACAGTGACCATCACTCGGAGTAAAATATGACAATCCATGTGAGATCTGGCGAGAATGGACGTGAAAGCAGCAAAAAACCAAAGCGTGCAATAGGAATCTACCAGGGTGCAGAAAGAGGCCACCTGAGGGAAGCGAGCCCATCTGAAAGCACGGAGAATCTACATGAGAGCCGCTCGAATCCCTGAGGGACCATTGAGAATCTACATGAGGACAGTGAAAATCTATACGAGAGATTTGAGAATCCATGCGAAAGCCATTAAGAATCCACATGAAAAAGACACCTGGGAGCAATAGGAATCTATACTGAGAGCAGTGAAGACTCGCTTGAGAGACGTGCGTCCATCCGAGACACCAAGAGCCTCCATGAGGATGACGATAATCCAAGGGAGAGAAATTATATATCCAGGTGGAGTAGTGATCATCTCTGAGAGCCGTGAGAATCCACACCAGATAACTCGTATGCAAGTAAGAGCAATGAAAGTATGAGTGAGTGCAAAAAGAATCCTTTCAAAACAAATGAGAATCGTGACTAGTGAGATTCCATGAGAAAGCAGAATGATTCCGTTCACGAGTATTGAGAGTCCATGTAAAAGCTGTGAGAATCTACGTGAGATTCCATGGACGAATTTTGGGAATCCATGCAGGAGTAGTGATAGCCCAGTGAGAGCAGTGAGGAGCCAAGCAAGAGCTGGTTGAAGTTCATAGAGCCCTCTCAGAGAAGGATTCCCAGGTCCATCACAACTGCCTTCTCACTGTATCTCTCCCACGAGAGTTGCGTCGTGAAGAGGCTCTATACAAGGAAGTCACTCGCGTAGCACCACTTTAGAAAGTTAAACAGAGAGGATCACGAAAGCAGCTTTTTTGTTCTCTACTCTCTTCTCTGTTAATCCCTTGTCTCTTCCTCTGCTCCTTTCAATCTCTTTCTTGTCTTTACATTTTCATTTTCCCTGAATCTCAGTTTTTGTGGCTCCCTTCCATTGCTCACTCTGCCCTGGTGAGATCTTGCTAAGACTCTTTCCCTCACTGTTCATACACCCCCCCCCCCCCACCCCCACATCTCACACTATCTTTTCCTCTGTGGACTATGCAAATTTATTGTCTGTGCTGAGCCAGAAATCATTTGTGCTGAAGCTCTGTTGCACTCGGATACCAGATGGATAGCCGGCACCGGAAAGTTTGACCACTTATCTCCTACACAAACCACTTTCATGATACAACGATACATGACTTAAATTAGTAGCACCAAGCGGATTGATAAACAAGATACTATTTTGTCAACAGGGGCACAAATGCTCCCGCAGCATAAAACACATCTTGAGGAATCCTGTGTGTTGATCTCAAAGTCTTCCTTCAGTGACCCACATCTTTGCAATCCGATTTAAAGAGGCTGTGGCTTAACCAGGGCTTAGCACATCTGGCCTTCGTTTATTAAAACAAACTAGGTACAGCAACCTCGCCAGATGTGGCCTGCGTTGTTCAGTCGGAAATATTAGACCACCTGTTCACAAGACAGCTGTGCTGCTCTGCTAGGCGCCAGGTTTTATAAAGTGATGCAAGCTGCACAGTGTCCTTGCATGTAGGGTGGGAATGTGTGTTAACTAGAATAACTAGAAAATAAAGAATACACCCAATTTCCACAGCTCCACATTTAACTGTTCACAAACATGAGATGAATGTCTAGAAAGTGCCCTGTGATTGCTATTTGCTACCTTATCAGGAATCAAGGTAGCTGTCAGCCTGCAACAATTGTTGAGGATGAATGAGCCAAAATACATAGGTCCAACACACATTAGGTAACATCCTCGGTAGTACCTAATGCAACAGCATGGCAAGGTCCATGGCAAGGTCATCCTAATGGCAGAACAGACACTGCACATGTCTCTTTAACATATAATAACAAGCATTGGCAAAGATAATTGACCTCGTTCTAACGTGGTAACACGTGTGGCGTTGGGGCTTTTGAACAAGACACAGAGGAGGGAGCCACCAGGAGTGGGCAGAGAGATACAGCTGTAAAGTAGTCCCACGTGTAATGCAAGCACTGGAGTGGGGGAGGAAAGACACACTGAAGCTGCCAATAACACTAAGTAAGAGATACATACCCCACCCGGCTAAGCCAAGACGTGACGGGCTAAAAAAGCCAAGGGTTCAATGGGGCGGTCTCAAAGCCAGGCAGTAGCTACAGTCTAATATCTTTTGCAATTGTTAGATAAAATGCCTCTCAAGAGTAGTCTTTGGGAAGACATACTTTGGGACTTGGCTACGACCTGGACCTGGCCAGTGTTACCGGAGGATGGGTCCGCTGAACCGAAGTATTTCATTCAGTTTTCCTTGAAAAGCAAAGTTCTTTCATTAGAGACCGATTTCAAGAGAAACCCGAAAGATTGTTGATGGAAGCTTCCCGTTGACACACAACACATTCTGTTGCACAAACAAAATGCACAGATGCAGAAGTGCACCAGTAGTGCAACCTTCCTCGTGTGAAAACAAAAGTAACACCACAAAAAAGGAGCAGCGCCAGCAATGTTTAATATCTGTGCAATTGCTAGTGTTCGTGTGGTGTGAGAGAGAGAGAACTTTAAGGTCTTATAGTGTCTGTGCCGCATTGTGATGTGTTTGTTCGTCATGTCATGTCTAGGTCTGACACGTCATGTGATCACATATTTGTGTAATCGTGACGGTCTTAACATGTTGGTGAGCATTGGTACCGGATGATGGGCGTTGCTGTCGTGGCATATATTGAAAGGGTGGGGCGTGCTTGTCTGTGCACTTGGTGGCCTGTTAATGTGACATGATTGTGTATGTGTGACAGAGAGAGTTGTATGTGTGTTTGAGGGTCGGTAGCCAGCTCTGAGGGCCCGAGCTCCATTCATGAGTGGTATGACGCAAAATGATGGGGCCCCCCAAAAGAATGTGTTGAGGGCCCCTGTGTCCCCCATATCTCGCAGAGATTCATTGGTCCTGGTCCCAATGGGCACCCCTTGAAGAGTTAGGGCCCCACTCTGCACTGCAAGGGCCTGCGTTACACCCCGGGCCTTCAAACCTGCACACCGGGGCCACAATCGGAACATCAGTTCGAAGCAGACGCCACGACACTGGAATCAACACCCCTTGTTTAAGGCGATGGAACAGCTAAGATGGTGAAGCACCAGTCTGCATAAAGGGTACAAGCGGGCCATCTTCAGACCCAAGGCTTCGCCGTGCATGCAGAGCCGCGGAAGGCCTCCTTCTGCAAGTAAGGGGACGTCTTAGAGCCAGTGATCCTGGCCTCCAGGCCATGTCTTCTAGTCTCACAAATAGATACCCTTCAGCGCCCCCAAAGACATGTAGGCCGAAGTGGGACTACTGTTGACTGCATCAAAATAGACCCTCTGGAAATACTCCTGCATTTAGAGGAGCTGTGCAAAGACTGCAATGAGGATCAAGGCTGCACTATCACCCTCGCTGCCAGTCTTAGACAAAACTAACAAGCTTAGCGGGGCACGGGTACCCAAGGTCAACCAGAGCGTCAGAGGGAAACGGTAAACATGGGCTGGGAACAGGGAATGTGCGGAGACTGTTGGCATGCACTAAGGAACAAGACACACCTGGGACTATTCCCAGACGAGGCCATTCTGAAGGACTACAAAAAGATAAATATTGGGGTACAGAAAAAATGCTCCAGGGCCATTACAGGTGGTCCTCAAGTCCGGGTTTCAAAGTTTCTGCAAACGCATTTCATATAAGAAATCTATTCCATGGCGTGTTTTCTCTTCACTCACAAATATCAGAAGCTAGGTGGGATGTGCAAATGTCTTTTTTTGCCAGTAAAGTTCTCCGAAGTTCCCCATTTTGCACCATTCAGAAAGCTTCCCAGTCTAACTTCGTCTTCGCATTTCAAACTTTAATTTCCGCCACATTGCGGACATTTCAGTCTAATTTGGCTCAGCTAAGATGGCAAACGTATGCAGACCTTTACCTTTAGCAACATAAATTGTTGCAAAACGGCCTCTTTTTTTACACAAAAGTAGCCAAGCATAAAACTGCAACCGCCCTGAAGTTGCTAAATTAGAGAACTTTTCTAAAACTGCCAAAAAAACAACAGACTTAACAGGCTTATTTCACAGGGCACTTTCTGTGAGTAGTTATACTTTACTACTGATTTGGGTGTGACCTACTCCTGAATTTCTACCTGTAAGCACACTAACTATCCGAAGAACACTTTGTGATTCAGGCCCTCTGAAACCTACCAACCTAAGAATATTTTCCTACTTGCGAGTGTACACAGGAAAGGGAGTGTGGCCCTTGTGGAGGGTTGTGACCCTGGCACAGAGGTTTGGCACTGGTGGAGTGGTGTGACCCTGGTGGAGGAGTATGACCCTGGCAGAGAGGTGTGGCACTGGCAGAGGGTTGTGACCCTGGTGGAGGAGTGTGACCCTGGCAGAGGGGTGTGACTCTGGCAGAGGGGTGTGACCCTGGTGGAGGAGTGTTACCCTGGTGGAGGGGTGTGACCCTGGTGGAGGGGTGTGACTATGGCAGAAGGGTGTGACCCTGGCACAGAGGTGTGGCACTGGTGGAGTGGTGTGACCCTGGCGGAGTGGTGTGACCCTGGCGGAGGGGTGTGACCCTGGCGGAGGGGTGTGACCCTGGCGGAGGGGTGTGACCCTGGTGGAGGGGTGTGACTATGGCAGAGGGGTGTGACCCTGGCACAGAGGTGTGGCACTGGTGGAGTGGTGTGACCCTGGCGGAGGGGTGTGACCCTGACGGAGGGGTGTGACCCTGGCGGAGAGGTATGGCACTGGTGGAGGGGTGTGGCCCTGACGGAGGAATGTGACCCTAATGGAGAGGTGTGGCACTGTGGAGGGGTGTGAGGGGTGTGACCCTGGTGGAGGGGTATGGACCATGTCCATGACCATGTCGATGGCACTTTGGGCCTCCTGCTCTTCCACACAGCAATAAGGAACTCTTCCTCACAGAAATGAGGAATTCATCAGGCACCTTAACCATCTCTGGTGGAGAGGAAGGGTTGGGAGGGGAGAAAGGGTTTAAGTAAAGTCCAGCTGTGTAGAGCATTCACACTTGAGATGGAAACCCATTCTGTGCAAGAGTTTGCAGCTCACCGTGTGATTAGGCCTCTTCACCGTGTGGCGTGTGTTAAGGTGTAAAAAGGTGCATCACAGTGCAGTGTATTAGTTAGCTGTCCTGCATTGTGTTTTGATGGAGCTGCGCCCCTCAATCTTAAAGAAAAGGATCCCTGTTCACATGGAGTGTGTGGCCCACCCTTGTGTTTACTATGGAAAGATGCTGGGCAGGATTATTTTGTTCAGCACAGGTGTATCTGTTTCAAATATGGTAACAGAGCTCTCAAGTTGCGCAGATCTAGCTTGTGTGCGTCATTAAGCATAGCTTCTTTCTTTGCATTCTGGGAGGTGTAGTTGTCTTTTATCCCATTAAAAAAGAATTTAGGATTGCTCATGTCATATTGAAAAAAGAAATGGCTTCTCTTCCCATGCATGGATATGGGACACATGAGAGCTCTGTGGTAAGGAGTAATCCACTGTATACATGATTAATATCCCACAGGCCTGAACTGACATCTAATTCTGTTCTGCTTATTCATGTACTAAGCGGTAGAAAACAGAGGCTTTGTTAAAGTCATTTAGTGACATATTAGCTTGCTTGTTACTAATGAGAGACACGGACACATGGTAATACAGGCTATAATGGTTTACGTTAGACCATGTGTTGCTTTTGTGAGCACAAACAGTCCACTGAATAGAAAATGACAAATTAAAGAGTACTTTTGCCTTGAAATAAATCCCATTTAAGCTGCTTACATCTATCGGGAAGACAGCAGTGGCATCGCTAGGGGAGAGGGAGAATGGGCGGTCCGGCCGTCACTTTTTTTTGGGGTGGCACTGAGCCGTGAGAGCAACGTAAGTTTTGTTTTTTCTTTACTTTGCCTCGGTGGCGTCGCTAAATGCCCCCCGCTTGTTGTCGTCTGTCGCCCCCGCTTGTTGTGGTATTTTGCCAGTGCCACCCCCACCACTCTTACCTACACTGGCCGGCAAACTTAGAGATCGCCCCGGGCATCAAAAGCCCTAGCTATGCCACTGGAAGACCGGGAAGTACAACCCTGCAAAAACAAAAGAATACGGAAAAACAGATTGGAGCTTTGGGCAGGTGAGATGGCCAAAGCTGACCTCTGAATTTAATCACTGGGTGGGATGTTCTTAGAAATGGGGGTCTCTAGTTGGCAGAGGGATTCACCTTGCCCAAGTGGGGACCCTTACTTCTAGTCAGGATAAGGGAGTTACACACTTTAGATAAACCCTGCTCACCCCTTTGATAGCCTGGCACGAGCAGACAGGCTTATCCGAAAAGCAATGTGTAAAGTATTTGCACATGGTAACACAGTGAAAACACTACAAATGGACCAGTTTAGGGAAAAAAGTGTCTTTATCTAAACAAAACTAGCTGAAAACTACAACAATCCAAACATACACAATCTAAAATATGACTTTAAAAAGTTTCAAGAAATTCTGTTCATAGAAATTTATGGATGCGTGATTTTACACGATGTACCTTTAGGTGCGTCAAAATTCACAAGGCCAAACAGGCACAGAGAAGACAATGTTCAAAAACACAGCAATGAGTCAGTATCTGAGTCCTTGGGGAGGCAATGAGACAGTTCTGCTGCAAGCAGAAGAAGTGATGCGTCGAATCCTGACTGTATGGGTAAGGGATGTGTCGATACCAGGACGGTTCTGGTCTGCGGGTATTGCATCAGAAAACTCGCTGCACAGGTGCGATGCATGAAAATCTGTACGCACTGGAAGTGTATGAGGCGGCAGCAAACAGGCGCTGCTTCGATTTCTTCAGCGGGGGTCCCATAAGGCGTCGCTTTTTCAGCCGCACAGCAGATCCTGTGTGGGAGTTGGTGCGGTGATCTCAGACTTCAGATATTGGTGTACAAGACTTGGCACGCAGCTGATTTTTCAGCTGCTGGCAGGCGCTGCTTAGAGTCTTCTGCCACACTGCTGTGGAGCTTGGTGTTTTCACCCGCTCGGCGGTGTTGCATCAGAAAAATAGGCGCTGGAAGGGCAATGCAGCACATTTCTTCGTTTCTTTAAGCTTTTTCAGCTCCCAGCAACAGCAATAACCTACAGAGGCTCAGCAATGGAATATCCACCTCCTGGCAGGTCAGAACTCCCTGTAGTGGAGTTAGAGGAAGCTGGTGCTGAAGTCTCTGTGTACCTGAGACTTCAGAACTGGAGGCAAGCACACACACATCCTCGGAGATTTCTCACAAACAGGTTCACAGCAAAGTTCCAGTCTTTGTATTCTCCTTGGCAGAAGCGGCAACTGCACGCCAACCCAGATAAGCAACACAAAGCAAAGGGGCAGTACTCCTCCTTACAGATCTTCAGCACTTCCTTGGCAGAGATGTTCATCTTGATTCCAGAAGTGATCTAAGATTCTGGGGTTTTAGGTCTATATTTATACCCAGTTTTCTCTTTGTAGTCTTTGTTGCAAAAGTCTCAGAGCTCAGTAAAAACATTTCTGTCTTCCCTGGCCCAGCTTCACTACAGTAGGTGGAGAAAGCATTGTGCAGAGAAAAAACAGCCTTTTCAGGTACTTGTGAAAACTCCTTGGACTACTCTAAATGCAGAAAGGTCTATTCAGCCTGGCTAGGAGTCACCCAAAGAAGGCAGGACACACCTCATCCCCACTTGTAACTGAATGCACATCCCCAACTCCGGTCACTTCAAAACCAGATGGTGAATACACAAACAGGCAGAGAGGAACACAGGATGGTTAAACAAGAAAATGCCCACTTTCTAAAGGTGGCATTTTCAAACACACAATTTAAAAAACACCTTCACTAAAGAGGTGTGTTATTAAAATCTGAATTCAGAGAGCCTAAATACAAAATCTCGCTCTTGGCCTGATTAAAAGTTACACATGTAAAATGTTACAGTGCTGCTTCAATGATCGCCTATGGGACAGAGAGCTTTTCAACAGTGAAAAACGAAAAACAGTATTTCACTATCAGGACATGTAAAACATACCAGTACATCTCCCACCTTTAACACACACTGCACCCTCCCCATGGGGGTACCTTGGGCCTACATTAGGGGTGACTTAAATGTAAGAAAAGGGATGGTTAGGGCCTGGCCAATACAAATAGATCAACACTGTAGAATGCAGCTTCTCAAGACCTCAATGAGCACCATGGCGTTACATGCAAGAGGCAACAGTAGAACCGAGAATTTCATTATTTGCGTTAATATTCCCTCTATAGAAGCCAGATTAAGAAGCTGAGGACATGGTATGCAGATGTTTCAAGAAATCTCTTGGCATTACCATAAACAGTAAGCTAACGCTCAATGTCCATATAAAAAACTCGGCAAAAGGAGCACTCTTCACACTACGACATCTAAAAAAAAAATCAAACGTTTCATTCCAGCGGAAGATTTCAAATCAGTTATCCAATCTCTAGTCCTTTCAAAAATTGACTACAGAAACGCCTTACTCTCCAGAACACCCAAAGTTCACCTTGCCCCCCTCAAATCTGTCCTCCACTTTGCAGCCAGGCTAACAACTAACTGTAAGCATTTCAACAACATCTCACCTGCCTTCAAGGACCTCGAATGGCTTCCCATCGAAGGCAGATCCTCCTATAAAATTGCCTGCATTACGCACAAAGCCCTTTACCAAAAGACATTGCCCTACCTCTCCAACAAACTCAATAAAGCAGGTTGCGTCCAGACATTGAGAAGCTCTCATACTGCCGCAGAGCGCTTTGCTAAGGCTGGTTTTCGTCCGATTTTGCTGCAGGTCCAATTTTGCTGCAAAAACAGCCCTTTAACAAAATCGGCCCCCAGGGGCTCAAAACCGGCCCAACCCTTGCGGCGCACCGGGGGATTGCCTGGTGCCCGCTATGGCCAGTCCGGGCCTGTCTGCGTCTCTTTCAGTACTTGATATCCCATGTTTTTCTGAAGCCCCAACACACAAATAAAAGATGCATGTTATTTGCCGAGAACAACAAACAATAGATAGTCCAGATTAGGCTTAATGACAAGGACCTGTATTGATTCAAACCCTACAATTCAGCCTTCAGTACCTCACTTGGATTCAGCCTAGACACCAATCTCACCCTCAAGGAACAGAGTGATATGAAAACAAAGGTGGCCTACAACCAGCTCTCTCTTCTAAAGAAAGTGAAACTGTTCTTTCGAGAAAGTGACTTCAGAACCGCAGTTCAAGCCTTCCTCCTTTTGCCTCTGTATGGTGGTAGAGCCTTGGTCCATGGTCTCCAAATTTCCGCTTTGGCTCCCATTAAGGGCATCCCACACTCTGCAGCATCTCGAAACCATGGCTTGATGAAATGCAACCACATCACACTCATTGTGACAATTCCACTGACTCCCCCTGTTGACCCGCACCATCTACAACACCAGCGGCATCATTTGAAAAGCTATCACTACCAGCACCCTTGCATATATATGGCTGACAAGTTTACAATCTCTGGTGGCAATTAGCACACCCACAGTCAGAAAACTATCAGACAAGGCACCAGGCCTTCTCTATGAACACAAGATCAGGAACAATATCCTTGAATCGACCAAGACAAGCTCAATCCTGCTCCTATATAGGAAATAGCTGAAATGCACCTCTTTGAAGAACATTACATCACAAATTATTAACTGTCCACTTCTGCCCCAATAACACAGTGACTCATTGTCTGTGCCTTTGGGCCTATACAGATGAGTTTTGGCTAAGTTTGAGCTACACAAATACCACACAAAAAAAACTGATTTTCATGCAGTGCTGTGCTGATTGAAGATCTGTAAACCTGGGATTTAGAATAAATTCACACAATCAATGTTATCATCAGTTGGTGGCCCAAAGACAATCTTATTTTTCCTATTGCACATACAATCATTTGTCGCATATTTCTGTTGGCAAGATAACTTCAGCCACTCCTAGTATATACCTACTCTTTTCATCTACATTATTGACTGCAACCAGTGCTAAATATGAGCCGTGGTTTCCAAAGCTCAGCACCGGCACTTAATTGTCAGCTCTGGCACTAGTGACAGGTCACCACATAGCGGCACTGTCTCTTTAACCCGTTGGCTGCTCTGAAAGTTCCACGCCAGTGCGGAACGTTCTAAGAAACGGGCGGGGCCGCGTCGGCCAACGGAGGTGCGCAGCACTACCGAGGTAGTGCTCGCGACGGCCGTTGGCCGACAGCAGCAGCCAACGGGTTATTTTTGAAAGGAGAACAACAACTGTGTTTATTAAGTCAATTTGCATTGAGAACGAATAATACCAGCCTCTCACACCATTATAGCTTTGTGCAGCCTGAAATACTCTGAATTGTCACACTTGTAGGAGAATGATGGTTATGTGTAAGGTTTGGTACTGTCAATGGCAGCCTTGGCAGGGACAGTGGGTCGTGCAGGATACAGTGGCCTTCTGAGACAGGTCCTGGCACTTAGTTCTTTATAAATTAAGCACTGGACTGCACTTAGTATTATGCAGCACGTTGCTCTTTTATGGTTGCAAAATTCTGAGAAATGGGTCCTCCGGGCTTCCTTCTCACTCATTCCATTTGTTTCACCAGAAGAAGGGGCAAGAAACCTGGTGGCATTTTTACTTTTCATTAACCTAGGGTGCACCTCATCACGTAGCTACCTGGGCAGTGCTCACTACTAGTACATTTAAACTAAAACTGTTTCGTGAAATTTGCACAGACAGTAGCAATTTTTTTTCTCATGCTTTTGGAATGTTCTGATCTTGGGCAGAACCTCCATGGCGTATAGTTATCCCTCTCATCCTAAAAAGTAATCAGCATATTTGTCTGCTTTCAATAGAGCCAACCTTTTGTTGAGTGCCAGCAGTCAATCCAGACCAAATCTAGTAGATTTCGCTCGGCCCGAAGGGTAGTATGGGTACACCAAATTATCATTCAGAGTAGGAAAATGAACAGATGATGTACCACGAGTTACTGAACTTTCCCAGAGAAGGTTTGCATTTGTAACAAAAATATCAGAGTATCTGTCGTACACATAGTGTTTTGGGTCGGCTCAATTTTCCTTTCCACCAATACAGCATGGACAAAAATGTGAAGCATTATTTTATAAGCCTTTATTCGAACCCAAACTAACATAACATATGCAAACCTGCTATAGCAGGCATTACAATAAATCTAGCAAATATGAATGAGAAAATTGTAAATAATCTGAACACAGACAACATAATACACAAATTTAATTCCCTCCTCAGTAAATCAAAACCAATTGTAATTTGCACTCAAAGGCTTGCCAGTGTGAGGGAAGCTCAGTATTAGTCTCACACTGAATGCCAATGGCAAGCAGCCCAGAGCAGCCTGCAAAGACAATTTATATTTTTTTTGAAACCAGGATGTAGGTATAACTTTATTGCATGATTAATTAAAACCTTTGCAAACAAGTGAAATATTAATTTGCAAGATACAGCTTCTCATTAAAAAAATGTTAAAAGATTACAAATATGTTGTAGTTCGTTAAAATTGCAAAGGAGTAAAAATGTATAGGTAAAATAGTTCTTCTTAGTAAAAAAGATAAGTCAGCATAGGGCTTGTTCTCATTGGCGGATCCACACCGAGAAATGATATTTGTGGAGAGAACGAGACAGTGAGCTCACAGCCATACTAACTGCCAGGCCATACTAACTGCTGGGAGCTTAGCAGCCAGGGAGGTATTCATAGGACTTAATCAAAGCGCTAGTAGAGACTGTTGTTGACCTTGGCACAAAGGTACGATAGCCATAGGACAAAGGCCGATGACTTGGGGGTCTTCCCGACTTAGCTTAGCGTTCGCTTCCCTCGTAAACCGAACAAGGCTGCAGGAAAGACTGATGTTGCTGCCCTCAAAACAGGCCTTTACCGCTTCCCTACAGGATCGAACCTGACTTGCAATCAGGAGCTGTTTGAGAAACTGTCTCCTTTCCGATCTCAAGCCGTTGCAGATGCATAGTAGATGTATTATATCTTCGTTTAAATTTCCACACAGTCTGCAGCAGTTGGTAGAGGTTGTGCGTTTCCATGGAGGAAGGTGGGGCTTTGCTGGTAGGATTCCCAACCTCAGATGAAGGAACCGTTCTTTTGTTGATCTTGCGAAACCTGTTCCTAGGTATGGTTGGGGCTTTGTTGACACATAGCTCTGAATTACAAACCAGCCGTGGGATCTCCTACTAAGGGCAGCTTTGTCTTCTGCGAGAGATGCGATCTTTACGGATTTATTTACCAGGACCTTAAAACTTTTCTGGGATGGGCATAAGTCCCATAGGTCCTGTAAAGCGAACAGCTTGATTGCTGATTGGAGGTAGGTCTTCGCTGGGCTTTCATTTCTCTTGGAGATTTCCAACCACAGGTATGAGTTCAATGTGCCCGGCGCGGCCCCCTGTATTTTGAACCAGCAATTGACGTAGGCCCCTTTCTGCGAGATTTCCTGCTTTAGCAGTCCAAATTCTAATCTTATTTGCGCTGGTGAGGTAAATTGCGGAAGATTGAATATTATTCTTAGGGCCTTAGCAACCACAATGTCCAGGGTGACTTCATCTCTACCTCTCATTGCTTCGCTTCCGTAGGTGATGAAGGGAAGGAGGCGCGCTCGAAACCAGGATGTTCACAATCAAGAGCCTTCATAATAAGACAACAAGTTCCCCAGGAGTCGACATGTTCCTCTCTCCTCGAAGGGACAGAAAGCGCTGTATTAATACAGATTCTCAAAACCAACATGAGAAATTATTTTGCCATTTGTGATGTGTAACTTGAGAATTAATCCCAATTTTACAGACTGTCCCTCTATCCTGATACTGAAACTTTATTCATGATATGAGTAAATGATAATGAAAACTAAAAGGGCACTATCAAAACTCAATGAAAATAAACCATATTTTTATTAGGAGTATGCCAAATTTGCTGTGACAATTCAGCAATATTACGCATAATTAAGCAAAATGCAAATCCATTTATTCACACTATATTATATGACAAAATGCATCCTTATATCAATGTTTGACACGGGGACGCATTTCACACCCAAAAAAAAATTCCAAATAAAAAGCATTGGGAATAACAACGTTCACATTCTGTTCCCATGTGTTCACGGTAACATTTACAGTGAATAGCATGTGTATGGTAAAAATGTATGCAAATGGTGCATAATTATGCAAAGTGGTGTCATTCCATAATTTCAGGAATTCGACGTAATAGGCGTAACAGGAAATTCTCTAAATGACCCAAATTATACTAGCGTCATTTAACATTTACAGGCCTAACTGACATACAATCGTATAATCAAAATATCACACCATTATCATAATCACAATATAGTCAGAATATGAAGAATTAACACCTCTAAACCTACGAAGTCTTTATGCACTAAAAGAATCCTATGCACATTGCTGACAACTTTGATGCACTAGGGATGAAGATCAAGCACATTATCTGGGACAACTCACAGGCCTCTTGAGGTCCTGTGGTGCAGGGCGGCCCAGCCTTCATGGGTTCCTACTCTAAGTGATCTACCCTAATGCATTGTTGGGCCAACCACAGGTTAATTTCCGAGGTACACCACTGTTTACTATACATCAGTGACAGACGCCCACCGACTGCACCTTTCCATGAGAGTACCTGGGTGCAGAGGATGGTAGTGGCCATTGCATGCAAACCTACTTTCTATTGACATGGAGTTCATGCAAAAAAGGTTTCCAGGGGTGCTTACTTTCCAATTCTCAATATTGTTGTGGATGCCCAACTAGTTTGGGTTTCTTTTTCTCTGAGCTGTTATCAATAATTCTCCTTCTTCCTGCATTTTGGGGTGCTGTACATGAAAGGGCACTAGATAAGATCACCCCCTCTTGCTACAACACTGAAAATAACAATAGCAGTATTGTGTCGGCGCCCTGCTGGGTTATCATACGCATACAGTGATGCACATTTATAAAGGCATCAGCGGTGCACCATCTTACAGGATGGCTCAAAGTTACTGCATTGGCCACCCCTCCCCCCCAACCAGGCCAGTGCCCTCCAAAGACCCAACCAAGAAGAGGGTAATATTTAGATGATCTTTGGGAATATTTGAACTACTCCTCTATCCAGCTTGGGCCACTGGTGCATTTTCTGTTATGGAAAATCCACCACTGGCAGGGGAGAGAGGTCCTTTGCATGGGCATTTGAGTTATACATGCAAGCTACACAAGTGTATGTTAGTGTATGTTAGTGCAGCAGGTGTGCAGAAGCCTTCTGTGCCAACAGGGGTGCACTGTGAATATCGACGGGTCACTATTTTGAGGAACAAAATATATTTAAAAAATATATACAGGAAAGTAAGACTAGATTTGCTGCACCTAACTCCACAGATAGTGGGACATATATCTTCAAGGTATATAAATATGGAGTTGGGAAAAGTTACCTTTCGATATTTTGTCCTCGATATTCGTGTATCACGATATTCTGGGGGTCAGTATTCTAGCAGTACAATTGTGCCAACATAATTGCACAAGGTTCCACACAAGACAGTAGGAGAAATATATGAGCAATTAAGCGATGGCCATAATTTTTCCAACACAGCATTTTGTGTTAAGAAGAAGGATTGACACCTTATCAAAAAATTTCATATTTTCGAACCTGGCAACGCAACAGAGGTTAACATACATGGCAACATTTTAGAACAGGTAAGTGGGAGGTTATGAACACTAAGCCGGGAGAAAGATTTCCCCATCAAATAGTATTGAAGCAGAGGCAATTTCAGGCAGGAGACAGCTAAAATATAGCAATTTTGGGCTTCAAATTCGGGATTCTCATGTCTGAATCAGATCTATTGGCATGGATGAGTTAATCAGGGGCATTTTTTTAAAAGATCTTTTTAATAAAACAAAAATCATGTGCAAAACTGTTTCTTCAACTCAACAAAGAAATATTTTAAAAAATCATTCAAGTCTCCGACTACTGTCACTTCTTTTCCCCCCAATTTATTTATTTTTCAATTGAATCTAAGAATAGCACATTTTATTGTGAACAATAGTTGGAAAGTCCTGGGGAGAAGGAACGAATGCTGCCCTCTTCCTGAAAGACTTGACATTCAGCAAGTTAGGTTGTCAATCAGGCATTCAGCTCCGCGCTCTCGCACGGGCGCCCGCGTGAGCAAAGTGGAAGTAAATCAATAATTCCAGCTTCCTACCACCCAGTGATTACCCTGGCCTCACAGCCACTTCTGCAATTGTGCTGGAATATATTAAGGATCCGAAACACAGCTTGTGGCGCGTTGCTTCCCCGCGAGAGCTGGGATTAGCAATGAATAAGTAATGCGCGCATCCCGTCACCAACCTTGCGCTGGAATATTTTTACATACCCTCGTGCCCAGCTGTGCGAAACGGGCAGGGGCGAGCAAACAAGGCGCTTTCTTCTACTTTGCTGAAAATTGACTAACTCCTTGAAAGGCACTGTATATCAGTAAGGGTGGCGCAGTGCACCTGCTGTGACCTTCTTACTTGGTAGCGCGCAACATTCCTCTGCTGGACTGGTTGATTTGGATACAGGATTCAATAGAAAAGATCATAAGGAGTGATGGACAGAATGCTTGAATGACTCCAGGTAGTATTCCATTAGACCATTTTTAGCTTGTTTGTGCCATTAATGCGGGAGACTAACCATATACAAATCAGCCTCCGCCCTATTCCAAGAAGGGTATGTATTCCTACTCAACCTTGTAGGCACTTTCCCTCTGAATGGGGACACAAGCAACGCCTAGATGTGTTTCAGCCTTAATCTGCACCTCTCTGAGGAGGCCAGATGAGTCCTTATTGGACAGCAGGCAGTCAAAAGGTATGCCACCAAGAGAAATCCCAGGAGGTATGACTCATTCTCGAATCCCATCCATCAAATCTCTTGCTCTTCCAAGGTCTCAACTGGCCACCATAACCCCTCAGCCCAGCGGCGAGCTTTTGGTTCCGCATATAATATTTATAATCTTATTTATAAATAATGTATTTTTAGATTATATATATTATATTATTTATAAATAATTTATTATTGTATATTTATTATTAACTAATAAATGTATTTAAATAAATAATAAAGGTATTATCTGATGGTGAAGAGTTGTGGGAGAGAGATGCAGAATAGGCATGCTCACTTGTCCCTTATTATCAAATACTCTGGATTCTGGCACAAAACAAAGTCACAACTAGAAAAAAAGATGCTGAATCTTTGGATCTGCTCAAGAAGGCACTCTAATATCAGTCAGAGATCACATTCACCCATGAAGCATGGACATTAGTTTCCATCTGCGTGGAAAGTGAATTATTAAGCACGACTGGTGCATGGGTGTTTACGACTCGCATCCATTTGCAATGACAGCTCTAAGGAAGCAGAAGACCTCCCTCTCATCTGCTCACTGAACTGTGAAAAATGCTGTGAGACACATTTTTCCTGTGGTGGATATGTGCTGCATTCTATTACGTTGTACTATGTTGTGTGCTATAGGCGTTCAATTGTCATATTGTATTCTATGGAAGGCATGATAGCTTTGTTCTACCATTTGTTTGGTTTTGTGGTGCTTTTTAGGTTTTGCCTGTCGAAAGCTGCGCTCTGCGCAGCTTTTTCGCGCAGGCGAAAACCTAATGAGTACTGTAGTGTGGGTTTGGGTCGGCCCTCGTCATTCATTGGCTGGCTCCATAAATGGAGCCTAGCCATTAGACGAGGGGCCTGTCCGTCAATGCCGGAAGAGACACGGGGGCGTTCCCGAGATTCTTTGGCTTTTGCCGACGTCACGCGACGTCAGCCGAAAGCCGGGAACGCCCCCGATTCTGGTCCGGCATTGCCGGCACCCGCCTTCCTGCTCCGGCCGTCTTCAGCGTCTCTCCTCCCCCTTTCCCGCCCCCTCCCGCTTGTTTCCTGGTGCCCGCCCTTCGTGCTCCGGCCGGCCGTCGTCAGCGTCTCTCCTCCCCCTTTCCCGCCCCCTCCCGCTTGTTTCCTGATGCCCGCCTTTCTGCTCCGACCTCTCCTCCCCCTTTCCCGCCCCCTCCCGCTTGTTTCCTGGTGCCCGTCTTCTGCTCCGGCCGGCCGTCGTCAGCTCTCTCCTCCCCCTTTCCTGCCCCCTCCCGCTTCTCTCTGATGCCCGCCTTCCTGCTCCGGCCTCTCCTTTCCCGCCCCCTCCCGCTTGTTTCCTGGTGCCCGCCTTCTGCTCCGGCCGGCCGTCATCAGCTCTCTCCTCCCCCTTTCCCGCCCCCTCCCGCTTCTTTCCTGGAGGCTGAGCCTGGACACAGCTCCATGGAGCCGGGCGGGACACAGCGGCTCCGCCTAGACCTCTCCCGGGCCGCTCCAGGCCCCTCAGGGCCCGCTCGTGCCCCCCGGCCGAGGAGCGAGGTGTGGGCCTACCTGATGACCCTGGCGGACCGGGGCCTGCAGAGGAAGAAGGCGGAGGAGGAGGCCAAGCACGGAGTGAGTGTCCGACACCGGGGGCCGCGGAGTGAGTGTATGGGATGGCATCTGTGGAGGTGATGAGAGGCCGCGTTTGGGGGCTGGGAGGTGAAGTTTGAAAGGATGGGGGCAGCGGAAAGGGGTTGAGTGCTGAACGGTACAGGGGTGAGTGAGTGTGCTGAAGAGCAGGCAGGGAGTGAATGTCCAAGTTAAGTGGCTAAAGTGGGGATTTGGGAAAATGTATAGGGTAAAGGATTATGGTAATTCGGGGATGGGCAAGAGAATTGCTGCGAGCCGGGAGTAATAGGCTGGGTGCTGCAGGCGGAGAGGAGGGTGAATAGGAAGCGCAGAGCTGGGGTGAGTGTTGGACGAGTGACAAGGAGGCTGAAGGGACTCGGGGCGGGATGATGGACTCCGAGAGGGGTCGCCTAGGCATGGATCGTGTATGTGTGGACCTCAGTCCACTGTATGTCACGCAGCGCAGACTGGCACAGTGAGGCAGGAGGGCCAGGCGAAGAGAAGAGAGGCAGCGAGAGGGGGTAGCGACTGGGAGGTATACTTAAACATTGTGAAAGGAAAACTGCTGTGGAGAAGAAAGGGAGAAAGAACAAGAATCGAGTTTGGAAGTGGGCCTCTCTAAGTAGACCTGGGAGAACAGAGAGACAACAAGAACGAGAGAGAAGTAAAGGATAACGAGAGAGAGAAAATGGCAACATAAATGAGCAGGGCGACCACCACATCTTTGAAAACCAAAGACCAGCACGTTCCACAGACATAGAAGTCGGATTATTATTAGCATCCACGCTGAGGCACAAAATAACTCAAATCACAGCACTCACTTCAGAAATGTGAGGAACATTAAGTGCATGTATCCTCTTTGTTAACTGATGTGCTGTCTTTCAGGGGCCCTAACTAAAGCTGACAAAAAAAAATAGGCAACATAATTCTCTGCCAATAGCGTTGCGCTATTTAACACACAAAATAATGTTGTATGGACAAACGTTTCACCCCTTTAATATTCTTTTTAGAACTGTTTACAGCAATCCCCATCTCAAAGGTGACAAGGTAAACTTTGCAAAGGGTTTACTACTTTACAGCACCAGTTGATGCAATTTTTAAAGTAACGTTTGATTTGTTTCAGCTAGAAACAAAGTTAAAATATTCAAATTATGCAGCATGTGATATGTTATGATATGCAGAAAATGAAACAGCTGCAGAATCCATTAGCTAGACTTGTGAAACAACTCAGCAAGAGTAGAACAAGAAGGTATAGAAGGAACAAACAGGAGAACAAGCCTTAACCCTTTATGCACCGGCACCCTGACGCTGGAAGAGCCCCTTTGTCTTGCAGAGGCTCCACTCTATGTATAGCAATTTAGAAAGTAACTAGGTGCTTTCTTCGTTCTCTTTTTGCCCCAAGGACATTTTTTCTGCCCCAGAAAAACACAACACCCACTACCCACTCCCCTTCAAACTAACATGTGGCACAGGGTATGTTTTATAATGCACTATGCACTTTATAATTTCTGTACATTTTATTGTGTAAGGCAGTTTTTATACTTACTCACAAAATATTAAATTTACACAATGCAGTTTTGCACTTTAATATCGACGAAGGCCTGTTCTTTCCTAACATGACCGGTTGTGAGTTGGTGCTTATCCACTGCAATGGAATCTAGAACATTTCTGAGACGTAATTTACGATGGATTGTATGCTTTTATGGTCTTGGAACTGAATAAAGATGATAACGTTGCATAGTGTAAGTCTACGGCAAGCTCTTTGCTATGCTCCTCAGACAACTCTGTCTAGTCGCGGTATATAAATGTCCCCAATATTAAGGGATAAGCAGAGAAAAAGCGGATAACTGAGAATGAGAGAGAGAGCAAGCGATAGAAGGAGGGGCTAGAAAATATTTACTACGAGGAACACTAATTTGGGGGGCGTGACCGGTGCGTTGAGGAGCAGCACGGAGCAGATCGGAGTGAATGACCGTCAACCTGTCCATTATTTTTTTCTCCAAACCTTGCCACAAACAAACTGACAACAAGAAAAAAATTGATGGTCAGTCTGTTTGGCTCATCTAATTTGTCACAAGCTGGCTTTATTTTTATCTAGTTTGGGGTGATCCAGGTCCTGCTACCCATGAGTCACCACGTTTCAGGGTCTAATACTGATAAGACAACTGTGGTGGTGGTTAATATATTTGCGTGTGCCCCTGTTGCCTGCTTGTGCCTCCGTTTTCGTGCCCCTGTTGCCTGCTTGTGCCTCCGTTTTCGTGCCCCTGTTGCCTGCTTGTGCCTCCGTTTTCGTGCCCCTGTGTGCCCCTGTTGCCTGCTTGTGCCTCTGTGTGCCCCTGTGTGCCCCTGTTGCCTGTTTGTGCCTCTGTGTGCCCCTGTTGCCTGCTTGTGCCTCTGTGTGCCCCTGTTGCCTGCTTGTGCCTCTGTGTGCCCCTGTTGCCTGCTTGTGCCTCTGTGTGCCCCTGTTGCCTGCTTGTGCCTCCGTGTGCCCCGGTTGCCTGCTTGTGCTGTGTGGGTGTGTGTGGAGGGCTCTGTGTGGCTGTGTGTGTAGGAAGCTTTGTGTGGCTGTGTGTGTGGGGGGCTCTGTGTAGCTGTGTGTGGGGGGGCTCCGTGTGTGTGGGGGGCTCTAAGTGGCTGTGTGTGGGGGGCTCTGTGTGGGGGGGGCTCTGTGTGTGTTTGTGTGTCATTTGCGATAGATAAAGCTAGTGGCATTGTAAATGACAATGCCATTTATTTATGTTAAAAAAAACATAAATAAAAATAATGTCAAGAGCAATGCCAATAGCTCTAACTTTAACAAAGGCAAAACCATTGCATTGTAAATGCTTGTTGAAACAATGTCGCCAATCCACATAACTCTGTGTTTTCATTTTGGCCAAGGACATGGTAGTCTGGAGTCACTGTGCTGGTGAGTGAGTAGAAGACTGAAGGGTTCACTTTAATGTTTAGTGATGGTGAACTATGTACACGGATGCCTGTGCCCTAGGACTCTGCCAGTTGCGGATCCCGAAATATAGGGAAATTCGAGACGTGAGCTTCATTTTCAAAACTATATCATTGCAAGGCACTGATTTACCACCCACTGGCTATTGTTGGTCATTTATTTACCTAAGTTTTATCAAAATGCTGTGGTATCACCAAAATATACTCCCAGCCAAGAGGCAAGATTTGGATTAAGCAATACAACACGTAACCATAGCATCACTAAAACAATCTCATGGACAATTTTATTATAATATCCACTTCACTGAAGAGGTAAAATGTTCAAAATGACCCTCACTATATAGATTTCAACATCACCCACAACAAGCAAAGGTACTTGTTTCTTATTCAAGTCAATGCAAGTCTGGGGCTACATCAAGGCCATCATAAGTGGTTACCTTATGGCACCACAACACATGAACCTAAGAGGGGTTGCCACAAATGTCCTAAAAATGCCCTTGTTGCTAGGGTGAAGGGTGTATCCAAGCAGCCAAATACAGTTTTACCTGTGGTTCTTGAAATCATTCCCTTGAAGCTAGTTAACTGCAAATACCCTACCAGCAAAAAGAAAAAAATAGTGTAAATTCTAGAGTTGTTCTAAATAAGATGTGAAAACCTGAAGGCGATTTAGCAAACACCTGTGAGCAAACTGCATAGAACACCTGGGCTGTGCAACAGATGAAGCCAGCTTGTGCTTTAGCGCATCCCGAGCAGTGCATGGTGTGTGATGGATGAACATAAGTGCTGCGCAATGCGGGGGTGCTGCTACCATTGGTGCAGCAGGTGAAGTAGTAGTGGGGTCCAAGGACGTGAGGGGCCCACTGCATCTCAGTGATGGCTGTCTTTTTCCACTCAGCCAGGGGCCTGAGGTGGGCACTGGGGGGATGTCCATAAGCAGGGAACATTATGGGAATGTTGATCAATTATTTAATGAAGATATACACTAGCATACAGTTATGGGGACGGCTTAATTTGTAAAGAAATAAGTGCTAGGGCCCTTATTAGGAGACCACCGCAGCTTGCACCACCAATTTCCCCTGAACGCCCTATTAATGACAGTGCCAACACAACTACTATCCATCACACTTCTACAAGGGTGAGAATTCAGACTATTTCAGGATCCCAAAGCTATAAGAATGGCTTGGGTGGCATGTTTTAGTCATCTTCAATGTATATAGAATTAATGAACAACTGTTGTGCTCATTTTCAAATTAGACAAGCAGTGCCACAATGTGGCAGATTACCAATAAGTGGCGGCAGGTGCGGCCAGCACAGGCTCAGGCACAGGCAAGATCAGTGGGGTGGGTGGAAGTCGACAGACAATGGGATAGGTAAAATAAATAAATAAATAAATAAAACCTCTTACCCCGCATTCGCCGCTTCGCCGAGTAAGTGTGTGCAAAGTAAGTGGTTTTATTAATTTTTTTATTTTACTTGTGCCATTGTCGCTCGTCTCTGCTTCACCGCTCTTACCTGTGCCGGCCAACCCTGAGTGGTAGTGCTAACAATTATGTGCGAGTGCTGAGCACAGGAAACCACAGGTTCTAATTAATCACTGGTTGTGGGCCCTCTAGGGCTGCTTTGGCAGCAGGTTTTCCTCATTTTAATGAGAAATAACATTGAATGTGAAAGGCTGCTATGGTCTGAAATGACTTTCCATTAACAATAGACTTCTTGAAAGCACAAAGCACAGACTGGACATGAGCTGTACCTTAGAAACATGTCAGAAAAGAGGAAGGGTGAGTGATTTTTAAACTTCGCCCTTGAAGTTAGATGAAGACGGAAAATGTCAAACTCTTCTAAAGTTTAAAGAAATTCCCAACATCAGTCGCAGTACACTTTTCAGGTAAAAAAAAACTTTCAGGAAAAACTTCTTACAGAAACTTTTTTTGAAACAAATTTCTCTAAATACGTTTTTTTGTGTAGTATTTTTCCCCCACAAACGTAAGGAAAGTTTTCCCTTTTGTCTCTTTTAAACAAACGTTTTAAAATCAACTTCACAAAATAGTGGAGAAAAAAGCTTTGAAACTTCGTGCAACCCTGAAACTGAGCCATATATAGGAGATAGTTTGGGAACTGGGGACAAAAACACAGGGAACTGCCTGATGTACCTGGGAGATGAGAATTGACCATGGCACTAAGTGTGTCAGAAAGAAGTACTTCTAACTAGGAACTGAAAAAGTGGATCTGAGACATACACTTTAGGAAAATATTTCCTTGGTCATTCTAGTTTCAAAAAGTCATTGTGTAAGGTGTGTCAAATGAATCGTACAAGGATGGCAACAGAAGCTTTGTGAAATCCAGATAACAGAATTTGTGCAGTATGCTCACACAAAAGTAAATGAATAAATCCGACTGTAATCGGTCTAAGATGACCCACTTGGCTACTAAGAACTGACTTTCAGTGTATCACTTAAGCGAGATTGTGGCAAAACCTTTTGGTTTTTTCTTTTGCCCGAGGGGTTTGCCTCTTGGGACCCCCTATGGAGCTATCCCTACCGAGCCCCTTTATATGTTTTTCTTTAAGTTCAGGTCAGGAGACTAACTCCCCGAGTCCTGAAATGGCTGCCAGCAACATTTTTCTCATGTGGCTGGCAGCCAATCAGAGCACTCGCGCCCATGGTGGTTTGACTCCTGCAGGAGTGAGATGGCCCAAGGGAAAAATGTGCCCACGGCCAATCAGAATGCTTCATTTTAAAAATTGGGTTTGAGGGACTCTTACGAGAGTCCCTCGAACCCAACCATCCTGATTGAGAAATAGTATCAACCTTAATTTCCCAAAAACTACTGAATGGATTTACAACAAATCACAAAAAGCACAGTTCTGCAGACCAAGTTCTAGCTTCCTGATGAATTTGGCGTAATTTCATTCAGCAGTTTTCACTGCTTAAAGAAATAAATGTGATAAAAGCAACCTCACCAGATCGGTGCATTTCACTGAAGAAAAAGCGTTTATTGGATTGTTCTATTCATGCAACAAGTGATGTAATAAATTCAACCAACTTGGGAACAATATTAGAGTTCAAAATGACTGTTGAGTACCTCCATAAAGAAACTCTTTTGCATTTAACTATTCACACCCCAAGGGGAAAGGATGTATCGACAAAGCACGCACAAAAGCTCCGATTGCTGCCTATTGCAATGTTATTGTGATTTGTAAATGAATGTCCTTTTCTATGTTTGTTGCAGGGGAGACAATCAATACTAAACCATTTTGTACTAAGACAGGAGATCGACAAGAATGTTTATAGTGTATTTATTTTACCTTATATATAGCAGCCCTGGACCACAACAGTGTTACTGTGCATACGCTGAATATTTTAAAAGAGATTAGAATACACCAGCTGGGGAGGTGGAGAACAACAAAACATAGCAGAATACAGTTAAGAGTAGTACACAAGCGCCACCTCAAAATGTCAATTAGCTTTCATGTGTGTACAACTAGTGTCATAGACCCTTCACTAGAATCTATAGGGCAAGGAATAGTTCCAAACTAGAGACCCTATCTGTGGTGCTTTCAATCAGCCATTGTTCCTTACGCTGGTGGATTGGCCTATGGGCGCTCTTGTTTCACTGATAGCTTCTTAGGTGCCTCGGTTATAGGAAGGATATAGAATGCTCTCATTCTCTCAAGTGAGTATGTTCTCATAAACACATCACTCGTCACAGAGGCAGAAATGTTAATTCTAAGTGGAGATGGCACAGCTGAGTTTAACAGTGTTAATTTAGTACTCCCTGCCGAACTGCAGCACTTTAATCTATAAATGTATCTAAAGAGCATTAAACCCTTTTGGTAGGTCACTGTGTTTCCAGATCTTAGAAAGGAGGGGCAACTGCACACCTAAGTTCAACAAGGTCCTAAGTGTGTGCCCACTGTGTATAAAATCTTCAAATTAAATGCTAAAAAAAAAATACTAATTATCTACAAAGTATCTGAAAGACCTACATAGTGTAGTCTGTTTTATGTGGCACAGGTTTTGGGTGTCTTTTCCTAAATGTATAAGGCTAACAAGGAATTGCAAAAGTTTTCCCAAAACGCAGGGCCTTTGTTCTCTTGCGTCATCAAAAGCACATTCTATGTAGGACTTTTGTCAAGACCGGACTTTTCAACTTCTAATGTTATTTGCGGTTTACACCTACTTCAGCAATTGACCACAAAAGGCCAACTACTGCCTGCATCCTGATGCCACTGCTATAACACATGGTGGCAACACTAGTTCTTCGGCTTTTTCAAACGAGCAAATCTTATTTGTGGCTCTTAACTCTAGTCTCAGTTTCTTCATTACAACACTGAATTAATACAGAAGCACTTTGGAGAACAGTGGAAAATCCATTACTCCAGAAAATTATTATTTCAACATATAACCTCTGGTTTTGTTCTCCAATCTGAGGATGAAAAAGGAAGTAATACAATAATGTGAACTTGGCTATAAATTGAGGGTTTGTCCGTAGCTTAAAACGTATATTTCAATGCCAATGAGTGTTACATTTGTAGTATCTCCATTTTTTACGCAAAAGTAAAGCACTTGTGAATGTCTCATACGTCAAGAAACAAAGCTATCAAATACATGCAGAAACCCCACTGTGATCAGCGAAGGTGAATCCTGGCTGTATTTTCTCGATCATGAGCTTTCGTTGATTTGAAAAGCATACTTTTTGCAGTCAATCTTTTCCTGCAACTTCCACACATCACTCACCACTTATTGTGGTTTAAGTTCCTTCGAAATTACACATTAAAAAAGAGCTCTGACTAGAATGCAAAGTTCTGGCATCCCTGGTTGTCTTTTCTCTGTCCAAGCATAGATGTCCTTTCACTCATTCCACCTTAACTCTCCTAAAACAGACATGTTTCTTACCTCACTTCGACTCTAAGGCAGCCTTCCTTATGTGTCTGTTATGCTACCCCCAAGCTTTCACTCTTTCTACTCCTGCCAACAATATTGGTGTCTCTTTCTCGTCATGGCTCTACTACCATTTGCACATGCAGATTTAACCTTCATAACATCCTTTAAATCCATCTTTTATTTGGTTTCCATGCTACAATAATTACATTTCTCTCTCTTGTGTTCCTGTGGCTAGATTACAGGTCTTTTCTTCCTCCCCACTCTTCCTTAGCTCCTCTGCAGTATAGGTTTTATTCTGGCATTAATACTATTTTCCATTCCCCTTGTACTATTCACATCTTTTACTCACTTGCTTCTTTCACTGGCTCCTTTACACTACTTTTTAAAAGTATCCTCAGGCGCGTCTTCCTTAACCCCTTAAGCGCTGCCGTCGGCCAACGGTCGTCGCGAGCGCTACCTCCCCAGTGCTGCGCACGACTTTTGGCCGACGGGCCAGCGCTCGTTATTCGAACGCTCAGCACTGGGTGCTGAACATTCAAAGCAGCTAAGGTGTTAACTTTCTTTATTGATCCAGGGTAACTACCAGTTGAATCTCATGCTCTTCATCCCACTTCAATCTAACCTCTCTCAATTTCAATGAAATCAATCTTGCTTTGAAAACTTTCTCTTATAACCTGAATGCAGTGTGACCATGCATCATAAAGCACACACAGGAAGCACCAATCTAAGACATGACGTCTGCTACACGAGACATGACGATCTGTGCCAACGTTTTGGGCAGATTGGAGCTCTTGAAGTTGGTAAATGGTTGTTTTTCTCTAGAACAGATTGTACAGTCTTCGGCTCAAAAGATAGCAGCATTTCTTGAGGTCTGTAAAGGAACTAAATAATACAACAGAACATAATGACAACAAAATTAAATAACACTAAACAGCAAGACAACAAAAAGCAACACAAAAAAGATAGCAGGACAACACAAGAACTCCATTTTCAGTACCAAGACATGACACACTGCAACAACAGAACAATACAACATAAAATAACAATGCACTAAAAACCGCTACAAATCTACAACAGCACAAGCAATCACAATAACATTTGTATTTACTTTGTACAGTTTTTATTTCCTTTGGTGAGAGAGCCTGGCCAATGAATCTGTGCTATTCGCCCAAAGGCCCTATTGAACTAAGTACACTCCCAGTCTGGTGCGGAGGTCTTTGGTACTGAACGACACAAACAAGACGGCTCTGCGCATTCTGTACAACTACCATTCACTGCTCATGCCCTATAAAGAAAGCTTCACTTTAAACATCCTGAGTGTATGTGAGCATCAATTTCAGGATAGAGCAGGGGCGGCTCTAGGCTCATGGCCGCCCTGGGCAGGGAGCGTAGGTAGGGGGCCCCAGTAGAGGGGTTCTGGGCGGGGCGGATCGCGGAGGCCAGTGAAGAGGGGGAGTCAGGATGTTTGGAAGTGGAACAGAGCCAGAAGCCAGCAAATCCCTGCCAGGGGCCACCATGCAAATATGTATCCATCCTCAGAGAATTATTGTATTAAGGAAATATATTGGCGTGGTGGCCCCTGGGGTTTGGCGGCCCTGTGCAGGTGCACAGCTTGCACATGCCTAAGGTCGCCCCTGGATAGAGGCACACCTCAAAAGTGTTACTAGTTCCTTCCTGCCACCTGGGATATTGTATTTCAAATTTCTAACATACCACTGTAATCCGGATCTTTTTGTCTAACAGGTTCAATTGATAAAACAAATCCTTCTCGAATATTAAATCATTGCATTCACTAATTAATTTGCTGAAAACAAAATATCAAACTAAAGGGCCCACAAGTTTTTTTAAGAGCTCACTGCAAGTTCTGCATAGTCTTGATTCCATCTCAAGTCCCCTTCTTCTTTACCACAACGTCTCTTTATCTTACTCTTGGAGGTCCCTTTTCATCCCTACTTTTGCTCTTTGTCACTTCTACCTCCGTTTGTCTTCCACCTTCTCCCGTTCTTCTTAATCTGGGTCAAAGTCTAAAAATGAATACCATGTCCTGGGCCCCTTAAAGAGTGCTGATGCTCACAAATGGTAAAAAGAGGCACAATTTTAAAAATAAATGTATCTTTTACTCCATTATTTAACGAATGATGGATTTTTGAACTCCTAAGATAAAATACATATAGTGAGTTGAATTGCATTGACTACAACTCCCATAATGCATAGCTGTATAAAAAGAGAGTCGGTGGCAGGAAACACGGTGTCGAAATGACATGAAGTCACCTGGTAACCCTGAACTATATGATGTATATATTTATGTCAACCTGCATTAAAACGGACAGCATCTTGGTTTTCTTCACTAAGTTACTGGGGACTGGGAGAGCCGAGGGAAACGCAAAAACACGAAAACAACCAGTCTGCAATCACCCGGGTTCAGGAGGGAAGGCTGCGGCCCTCTCACTTGAAGGGCTGGGAAATCTACCCTCTCTTTCTAGCAAGGATTTGTCAAGTGGAACTAAAGAGATTACGTCCCCTTCCTTCCTGGCCTTTTTCTCAAAAAAATTCAATTCAGCCCTTTCATCGCCGCACAGGCTTTCACCTTCAATCAAAAACAGTAACAAAGCCGCAAAAAACACACATTATGTGCTCTCGAAGAAAAGAATAAACCACTGAGTCGGGTGTTTCAGAATCTCTTACATGCTGCACGTTCAAATGGCCGGGTGTGTATGGCGGGCTACTTTATCTCCTCAGAATTCCTAATGGGTCTGATTTTTCACCGCTTTGCTTATGTTTGCAGAGGATCCGACTTCCTTTGATCTTTCTTCCAATTCTAATTTTGAGAATCCAATGCAACCCCAATGATGGAACCATGGGCAGCTCCATCACGTGGGAGGGCCAGTGTGCGCCCCCAGCAGGGCGCGAGGGTGCGTCTTGGGAAGGCTGGCCGGATTCGTGGTCAATGTACGGATTTGAGTCTAGGCATCGGAGCCGCACTCTGTTTAGTCCCACTGCCAAATGCTGGCACTTTTTCAACGCTATCCTGTTCTCTCACGAAAACACAGACCGATTTGTGTGGTCCAATCCGGAGTTTTCAAAAGAAGGTTGATTTCGGCCAGTTTCATATTTTTGTTTGTTTTCCTTGTTTTTAATTAGCCGAAGATTGCTTATGCTAGAAACCTACTTGAAGGGCTGTGATGCTTTTAGTTTGGGAGGCGCGTGCCCTCCATCGGGCTTTAAGGTCCATCAGAGATGTGGGATGAAACAGGGTTGACCTACTGTTCATTGCCTGAGGGAAAGTTACGTTATTTGTGAGTCCTTCACAATCACCACCATACTCAATGGTTTACAAACCATGGGGGTGGACCAGTGGCGTAACATTAGCCCCCCGTGGTGAGGGGACCCTGAGCTCCAGGGGGTCCCTCCAGCACTGTGCATGGGAGGTGGACCCCTGGCCTGAGAACTCCTGACCTAGTATGGAGGGGCTCCAGTACTTTGCAGCGGGGCTCCCTCAAGTTTTAATATGCCACTGGGTTGGACTGCACACTCAACATCATTTTAAGCAGAGTGTCCATGTCCCACAGATATACCTTGGAACTCCCACTAGGGGCAGAACACTCCGTCCCCTCTGTGGAACACTCAATGGCTTGCATTGTACTGTAACGGCATTGGTTCAAAGCATTCCAGCTCCTCGTCGTAGTCAAAGTGCTTTCTGGGAGGCTGAATACATAGGAACAGGCACCTCATGCCCCTGACCAAGGTAACTAAGCACTATGATTTGCAACTGGCCCCTGGGTGTATTAGTAGTGCATGGTTCAAATGTTATTGGTTGTCATTTGGTCAGTATGAGACATTTTAGATAATGTATGTGAGGATTTAGGACGTAGTATGTGCATTTTGCTGCTATTGTCTCTGCACATAAGCATTGGGGACTGTGTGAAAGTAGATGCAGTGGTACATGCTAGTGCTCACAATATTTTGGGGTGCACTCTATGAGTTGATATATTGATATATATCGGGTGAGGAATAGCATGATAAGTGCTGTATGGAGTCTACCCAGGAGCACGCGTAGACAAAAGGGACTTGAGGCAAAGTTACACTATTATAGGATTTCTGCATGGAGTCCACGCAGGAGCAACAGAGGACCAATCCCACCACAGATTAAGCAACCAGCGACTATTATATGGACTCCACCTACTCTATATAAGGTAAATATCCAGAGGTGCTTTTAAACTGGAATACCTTAAACTTAAATAACTCAATAAGCATTATTAAGATCAGTCAGAAAAGACACAACCCTACCTATATCTATGCCGAAACTCTTCTCAAATTACGTCACGGTAAATGTAATAGAATGCAAGTCAGACAACACGTCTCAACCTGCAACTACAGGTTTGAACTCAGGCAGCATTGGCTCCGCGCTTCATATTGCGAGGCAAGCTGAAAAATCCTTAAATGGAATAGAACGGATCTTGAGGGAAGACAAGAAGGTATATTAGCATTTGGGGAAAGTCTCCCTGAATCCGAAGTAATATATTATAGGCAATACGCTAGCGAAGGGACTGCTACTGTGAGACAAGCAGAGGAATGGTTGCCATGTGTAATCAGTTACATGCTAAACCAAAGTATTGTAAAGTAGTTCTCTAGTTGGCGTGTATGTAGACCAAACTGCAGAGCTCTCCATTGTGCTTTCAGGGGACTAGCTGTTGCAAGTCTGGCATGCTAAAGAAGTTAACCCTCTCATAAAAGGTCTACCTGTCAATGTCTTTGTGATAACTGAACATTGCGAGTTAGATGAGGGTGTCCAGCATTTCACACGCACACTAGTGTTTGCACGCATAAGGATGCATCAGCTCAGACCATTCAATGGACCCGGAGTCGTGATTGTCAACCAAGACTAAACAAGAGTGTCTTGCTGTCCAATCCAAATTTGGAAACCCTCATGAATGCACTGAAAGAGAATCCAAGTATTCTCTTGCCAGAGAATATGACCACCAAGGTAAAAAAAGGTGTCAAAGACACACATTCTTGAACATGTAGATTATCAGGAAACCAAAGTCTCTCTTTGTGGCAAATGACAAACTGTGCACAGTAGAACCTGGCGGCAGGTTAGCAGAGTGAGATAAGGTATCTCCGCCAAAGAGACACCAACAAGTTGATGCAAGATTGTTTACCACATCATAAATTTACAAGAGTCCATAGTTAGAAGGTTTCCTGCCATTATTGCCTACTCACAAACATTTTCCCAGTGTGCTAATAGGGTCACCTGGGGATTTCCCTTTGAATAAGAGCATACTCGGGAACTACACATTAAAGGGTTAGATGTCTTGGGCTGGTTCTTATACATGTTTACGTTTAGATGCACAATATGTTTATTAACTGCTCTTTCATTGTCCCCACCTCCATAATAGAAGACGCTAAGGGGAACATTTTCACATTACACTGTTCCATTCATATCAAGGGGAGAGTAAATATTTTGGGTTTGATTGGACCGTTTGCTTCTCACAGATGACTGACAAACAGAAAATGTGGGCATGAGGGGGGCCAGGCTTGTGGCGCCAAAGTATATCCTGGTGCACGCCGGCCCGGATTGATCCCTACAATAAAGCAGCAGGTTTGAAGTTCCACACCCACTGCTTTAGTGTGCATGCATTGTGCATCCATGTCTGTAGAATGCCTTGTACTGCATGAGTCCAGAACTGGGTCTGGGTCTTGTGCACGAAGGGAGCATCAAGAGAGAGCCTGCGAATCATTTATTGAATGATGGAAGTTTTTGGATGTTCGCCCATCACACACGTAGATCTGCCCACACGCACATTTTGCTCAAGGCTGTTCCATCAATGTGACACCGGAAAATATGTTCTAGTGCTAAATTAGTACATACATGTTATTACCCAATCGCAAATGGACTCATGTTACATTGTCCAAGATTCATTGATCTCAAATGGATTATCATTACAACGTCATTCCTTGATCCCAAAGGGATACACACTATGTTGTTATTCTTCGATCTCAAACGAAAGGTTATTGAGGGCTCGGATGGGGACAATAAGTCGATTCAATGGGTAAAGAGTACAGAGATGCAGATCTATGGTGATGTAAGGTGCTGTCTCACCCCAAGCTTGCGCCTCTTCGGGCGCAGGTGATAAAATGATTGCAACTGAATCTGTAAATTCATTGGCCAATGGTGATGAAGAGTCACGCTTCCCTCCCCATTTAATGAAGTAGCGACAAGAATATCGAAAAAGAAGTGCACATAAATCGTGAAAATGGGGTCCAAGAAGGATGTAAAGGTAAGTGATGCTTTTTACATTTTATATATGTTTGCATGTGTGAGTGGCATAGCAATGGTCCCACAGACTCTAATGCAAACATGGAAAGTTTACCCTTACTTAGTTGGGTAGTAAATTGTGATGCAAGGTGCCAACCCTACTGCTGCCAATGCGCCTGCTGCAGTACTGACAATTTACCAGTGAATATATAGCGTATACGGCCCTGCTTAAAGTGTAGCAGAGCTCTCAAGGGGCCGATTACACAGACTTGTTGTAATAAGGCAGGCCATAGATTCCCATCAAGAGAGGTGTTCAGGTGTATTTTGACAGATGTTAATCAGAAGATGAATATTTACAAAAAAGATAGTTTTGTATTAAAAAAACAACTAATTAACCCATCTTGAAGGCCGGCATTTTCTCTGTCTGCAAAGACATCGTTCGCTGATTACAGGAGGTAGGGGACGTTTTTACGGTTACTGCTTTGCTAAGAATGTTTAACAAGTAACAAAAGGTCTTGCGGGTTCCTGTGCATTCTGTCAGCCCAGGATGTATTCGCAGGTCGCCCTCTCGGCAGGGTCACTTCTTTTTCGGATTCTTCTTTTACTAGAAAAACACACAAGTATGGCTGGGCAAAATATAAATTAAACCAACGTAATTAATGTCAGTTTGGGGACTTTTAAGGAAAAAGCATAAACACATTATGTTACTTTGTGTACTTATGGGCCATTTACAGGAAAAAAAGTATTGGCAACCAACTTACTGGAACAATAGAATGCGAGGGGCTGGCTGTTCGTGCTCTTTTTGTAAATGCATCGACACAACAAAAATGTATTCAAGGATGCATTTTGTGCTAAATTATAGCACGAAATGACGGATTTGCCTTTTGCATAATTTTACCGTAATTTCAAGTCATTATGCAAAACCTAATTTGGGGATTACACACTGCGCTGTGCTCTCACAGGGCTCTCCCTGGCAGTCATCCTCTGAGAAGGTAAAGGCTGTTGTGATCTCAGACGCGCCTCAGCGCTGCTCTCCCTCTCAGCCAATGCACTTCAAATATTCATCCTGGCAGCTGCAGGCATTCCAGAGATTCAACAAACCTGCATGGGTGACTGATGGCTCCTGATCCTCCAGATCCACAAACTCCAACCTGGAACCCATGAAAAACACAAAGCTGCTCTGTCCTCTGTCTTTAGGGCTGGAGATTTGCAAACAACCTACATATTTCTAACTGGTGAATGACTGAGAAACAGGTGCACACACCTTTTATCATCTCTGCAGCCCCCTTATGCCATACAGAGGTAATGCATGCATACCCCCACTGGCACATGGTGCATGTCTTTCAAACGTATTCTAACTCGGGTTATCAGGAAGGCAGGGTCCCTGTCAGATTTTCAGGTTATTTGGGTAAGATGAATTTTCAAATAATCAGTTTAAACAAAAAACCTTTACATACTCATACCTTATCTTAAGAGTATGGTATGGCTCTGTCCATCCTGAATCTAGGCTGGACTCCCTAGTTCTAACTCTTTCCTAGATGGCACCTGGCTCCTTTAAGAGGGCACTTTTAACATGGATGCCTTCTCTCTATTATTTGCCATTTCCTCTTGCGCGACGTCATGAAGGTTAGCTAGAACCGGCTGCACCACAAGCAAAGACAAAAACAAAGAAACCAGCTCCTCTCCTGATGCAGGGACTCCATGCTCTACAACAATGCACAGGAATGGGGGTCTCTCGACTAAGCCCCTTTTAATTGCAAGGGTGGGCTTGTATCCATATGACCACAAAGCAGCATCCGGACTGATGATTAGAAATAACAATGACATCGCAATGAGCTTCCAGTGGCAAGCACTGCGCTGTCGCCATGGGCTGGTGGGTGTTTACAATTTAAAGAACATAGGCTCTGTTGGTGGCATGCATCTTGTCTAGTAATGAAAGAACTGTTGTAAAGAAAAACTACAGACGAGTCTCTCCTCTTTTGTATAAATCCCTCCAGACCAATGGGCGCATTTTCGCGTGCCTGATCTCTTCCGCCACAGGGACAAGCATCGCTGCAGATGGGTAAGAGACCTCATGAGTGCACAGTCCTTCCTAACCTCCACAGAGGATACACGTGTTCAGCCAGACGGGAGCATCCGGCTCGGGGCCATCATTAAATGCTCCAGTTAGTACTGCAGAAGTTTAGGCAGAGCAGTAGAGCGTGCTGGAAATTTGAGTGTAAACCCTAACAACGATAGACACTGTTAGATTCCATACTAGGATATGGGCGTGTGTGGGCAAGCATAAACCACACTGTGGGGACCGACTAGGCCCTCACAGCATGGGTAAACCATGTCAGAACCTGATAAACGCTATCTTTGTGAGGATCGATCGCAGTAACGTGTTTAGGTACTTTCGAGCGAGCGTATCAAAAAACTAAAAGTGCAGTTAGATTTGCTTCGGTCTGCTTTATAACCTCCCCTACTATCAAAGTGTGTGTAGAGTTAGAATAGTAATTACACACTTCATTATGGTCAATGGCCGGTTCTCATCATAAAGGGGGGTGTATGTGTGTGAGAGCGAGGGAGAATACATAGAGAGAGATAGTACAGGCTTATATACGCCATACACTGTTGGGACAAAAGCGCATTCTAGGAGTGAGGGTGCCTTTGATATTCTGACTGAGCAGAATTGGAGCGAAAACAGCACTGGAAAGTGTTAGAATACCAGATCCACATTGAACTGTGCCATCAATCAGCGCCCTGCAGAAGAGCTCATCCGAAAATTCTTCCCCAAGAAAAGAAGTTAAAAAAAGGGTTGCAATGATTAACTCAACAGTACACTTTCCCAAATACACTCATTGAATCATCGATTTTCGAGGTCGTTCTGAAGAGAAAATGGTGAAATATTTCAAATCATGGTCTGCCACAGTACCTGGAGCATTATTCTGCTGCAGCAGCAAATCTTGTTTGTGCTGCATGAAGAGAGAATGCTGTTCAGTCCCTCAAGGTTACTTTCAGGTCGGATGGGCTAACAGTCCCTCTTCTCAGGATCCCATAAAGAAGCTGAGCTGACAAGCGTATAAAAGTTCAGTCCCCTTGCAAAGGACGTTGAGCACTCCGATGCCCAGCCCGGGGATTGTTCAGTGCTGTGTGGACTTGTCTTGGCTGCCGTTTAGCAAATCCATTCAAGGAGGGGCCGTTTTGATTCTCTTCAATTTAGCAAATTGGACCAAAGGGTCTGCAAACAATGTTTTGTAGAAAAGCAGAACTAGAAATGTGTGCGGCTGCCATCTGGTCACCTTACTGAAGCAGCAGTGGCATGACATCTGGCACAGTGGCACAGTGCCTGTACTGCTGCTCAGACTAACCTAGTTAGCAACCTTCAGCCATTCAGAAGAGAGGAAGGTTAAAGCATGCCCAGGCTCACTGTATGCCTTCCCTGGCGTTCAAGCATCCGCCATGTGATGCTTCAGAGCTTGCACTCTGGGTTTGCCTTTGCCCTTTAGTGGATTGGTACAGCCAGGAAGTATTTTTTTTAACCCCTCCCATGCTCGTGATGGAACCGTTCCATCATGAGCCTCGGGTGAGCTGTGCTGGTGACGGAACGGTTCCGTCACGGCCCGCTCGCCGCGCCTGCGCGGCGCGAATTCCGCGCCTGTGCGGCACGTTCTATTGAGCGGGCGGGGCCGTGACGGAACCGCTCCGTCATAAGCACAGCTCGCCCGCGTGCCGTGACGGAGCGGTTCATTCACGAGCACGGGACCGCCGTGCGCCCCCCCCCCCCTTAGCACTGCGGCGGAATAGCCGCCGCAGTGAAAGGGTTAATGGCTCTTCCTGCAATGGGTAACCTCTTGGTTCTGCTTTAGAAGTACGTGCCCTCACTGTGGTGCTGTGCTGTTCTCTGTCCACCCTTTCCAAACCCCTCTCAAGCCACTACATGCTACTCTTTGCCAGACCCTTCTTCAACCTTCAGCCTACTGCCCTGGCCTGGAAACGGCACAGCTGCAAGTAAATCAGAGGGTTGCGCGAGCCAACAAATTAAGAGGAAAAGCCAAGCCAAGCCTTGAAGATGTGTTATGTAATACAGCATACCACGTAAAATATCATCGAGTTCAAGGAAGTACATTTCTTTAACATGTGGAAGCTTTGAGATTAATAGGGCACATTAGAGCACTGCACTGAGAAGCACCTATTAAAACTGATAATTCTTTACAAGTGGTTGTCTGAACTCGAAAGTGCTTTCTTGAGCAATACTGAAGAAAAAAAAAGTTTTGCTGAAATAAAAAAATGTGCCCAAGGTCATACAATTTAAGCAGGGAAGCTGTGATTTTTCCATGTTCTCAGATTTCAATTTGTACAAATCAGCCAATAGGTATTTATTTATTTTTCTTTATGCCAAGGCTTTGTTAGTACCTCAGTGCATTCTTCTGCAGTTTTTAAAATATTGCAAACTCGACCTAGAGCGCTCTACAAAACATTACATTACAAAAGGTCACATGCATTGTTTATAAACAAATAAGTGAAGATTAACCCTTTCACCGCGGCGGCTATTCCACCGCAGTGCTAAGGGGCAGGGGACGTGGGGGGGGCGCGGCGCTCCCGCGCTGGTGACGGAACTGCTCCGTCGCGCCCCTCGGGTGAGCTGTGCTTGTGACGGAACAGTTCCATCACAGCCCTGCCCACTCAATAGAACGCACCGCGCAGGCGCGGCGAGCGTGCCATGACGGAATAGTTCCGTCACCAGCACAGCCCACCCGAGGGCGTGACGGAGCAGTTCCGTCACAAGCGTGGGAGGGGTTAAGTGAATTGCCCAGAATCACATGATGCTGAGCCGACACCCAGACTCCAACCTGGTTCCCCAGTTCCATAGTTAACAGCTTTGGCCCCAACACCACATCCTTGGTAGAGGGAGTAAGGCAGAAGCCACATGAAAGCTTGACTCGCTATGAGCTCGAGGTTCCAACAGGACCTCGAGCGGAGGTAGAGCCAGGCTTCTGTCTCGAGCTTTCAGTGGCTTTCCTCCCTCCAGTAAATCATGCAGGTATGCCAGTGGATGTGTAGCCACAGACTTGGAGTTTAGGACCAGGCTAGCCACTCTGGTATTTCCCAGGAAGGTTGCACGCTAGGGGGCTGGTTCCAGGGCAAAAGGGGCTGCCATGACTCATCCAGTGCCCCATTGTAGCCTAAACTATGATTGTTTTAGTTATTTTTGGAAGACATGCATGATGCATCAATTCTAGTGCAAGTAGAGCAAGTGGTTGAGAACGTTCGAAAAACAAACGGTTAACTTAGGTCCACAGCCAAGGGTGACAGACTTGGCGCTGGAGAAACCAAAGCCTCCCCCAGGCCAGAGGCCATCAACTAAGCAATTACTGCTGTCAACAGGGCCGTTTCTACCATTAGGCAAACCTAGGCGGCTGCCTAGGGCGGCAAAAGGGGGAGGGCGGCAAAAAACATGAGTTTGGCCCTTGACTCCAGAGGCTCTGAGGTCACAGAGACATTTCTGATTTCCGACGTGACTGCGTGTCTGATCTTCGTCCAAGAGAGTGTAAAACAAAGCAGTGTCTTTTTTGAATGGCCCAAATGAGGGACTTAATTGGGGGCCAGTGACGTTCATGCCAGAATGAGACACAGCAGCAGATCCCAGTGCATGGGGTTCACTGGTGAGACGCCCCCACACTGCTCCTATGAGACAGTCAGCGATTGATCACCTGGAGGAAGAGATGGGCATGAATGGGGGCCATGGGTCAGGGGAGGGGGGGGGGCGGAGCAGCCTGTCACTGCATGCTTCTTTCCATGGCCCAGAGGGGCCAAGCTGTTCCTTGAAGGGTGGGCGCTGCCCAGGCCTCTCTTACAGCCGGTACAAGGCCGGCACATCGCTTCGGCCTGTGTGCGCTGCTGTCCAACAGCTATAAAATATTGGTGCCTGAAAGGGCCTGTGCATGGAGACTGGGCCCAGGAGGAGGGGGTGATGTTTATTGGCCAAAGGGGTATTCAAATCTGCCGTATTGGACCAGCTGACATTTAATAAAAGATCGGGAGGCTGGCTGCCTTTTCCTGCACTCCTAAGTCCTAACATGCAGTTCAAGCACACAATAGGCTGCAAACGTTGTCATTGTCGTGATATTGATGTCATATTTGCAGCGGATGCTTAATCTAGGCAACCATCTCATAACTGTGCCAACCCACCCTCCCCCCCCATTCACCGTCCCCCTGCTCACTCTCCACCGCTTCACTCTTCACTCTACTCACTCTCCGCCTCTGAGGGCACTAATGCCATCTAATCATCAGTCCACTCACTCCTTCGCAAGTCGAGATAACCCGGCACCACAGACAACTTCCGCCTGCTGGTTTATTCTTCTCAGCCTCACAGCAGCTCTCGAGCCAGCAGGATAGATCTCACTTATTAACTGAGATCCTCTTCGTGCACTCATCCTAACCTGCCGTCAGTCCAATCCTTCTCTCAGTGCCCCCAGGGCCCCCCCCCCCCGCCCCCCCCGACAATGATCCAGAGTCTAATTCACATAATCCGTCAAGGATTATTCTGGCTTTTCTTTAAAGTTCAAATCCTTCACCATTACTACCCCCCTCATTAGCATCTTTTCTTCTCTTCTGCCGAGTCTTCAGTTCTCCCCTTTTGACTCATACAACCTTTGTCAGCCTCCCTCATTTCCCTACAATCTCTGATCCCCCTCAGATGCGAACACTACATAGCAGGAATGCAGAGTTTCACTCTATCATCCACTCCACCGAAGCCTTACCTTGAGACACAGATAGTCCACACCCTACTTAATAAAGCAAGCATTGGCAAAGCCAATGGGTGTGGCTTGCATTTTGAAACCTGACTGATGTATTTTTAAAATGCCTATAGTAGTGCAAAACAAAGAAAAAACGATTGCATTTCTTATACAATGCATTACGAGAAAAATAATTTAATATGGCATGATTCAGAGATGTGAAATAGTCCCTTCTGCATTGCCAAGCAAACATGACATCGGAGTGGAAAGGATACAGCCATTAGCATGAGTTGAGAGAAAGACTTCTCTGACTGAAGCTTACTATATGGGCAATTTAAAGAATGACTATAAATGGTTGTAGAGACAGCTGTGTCGACAAGCCAGAACTAAACAAGGAACCCCTGGTCATTATTTTATTGTCGCCGTCCTATTTCCCCCAAAGTTAGTGGTCGGATTTTAAAAGTCTGATCTTATCTCTCATCGAATAACATTTTTCGCCCTCTAGTTGCATTTGCCATGAATGTATGCTACAGAAGGGATGCTCGTTCACACATCCCGCCCCCTCACCACAGCCCACCACGGCCATCTGTGCCTATGTCCTGCCTTTTTGGCCTGTGCTCTGGGTTTCATATCTACCCCTTACCTTTCCTGGGTGTCCCTAACTGTTACTCCATCAGTTCGCCTCTTACTTATTTACCTGTTTCTTTTTGTTTTCCTACTGCCCACCAATTCCACACACACACAGACACCCACAGTGCCCTCAGCAGAACTCCCAGCCCTCAGCAGAACACCCAGCCCTCATACACACATCCTTAGTTATCAGATACCACAAAACATGCTTAAAATGACATGTTTTATCAACACTCCAGACAAGAATGTTTGTTTACCTTTGTCACATTATGAAGCAGAAATGCTTACTTTGGTCGCCGAGGAAACCTTTGCACATTCTTACAGAAGGAATATTGTGCCCTTCGTTCTTTAACTCTCTTTAGTAATAGAATTCTAGTTCTCTACAGGTATCCTACTACATTAAAACCAGAGTTACCTCCAACATTAATACATGATGTAATGTAATTACATTCTTTTTCTGCAAAATGCCACCAATCCTTTCGAGTCAGTGAACTTTAACTGTAACCTTTTATGTAGGAGCCTCATGTATGTTTCAGACAGAGACAGGTTTTGCTTCCTACTGTTGTTGTTTCAGATAGGGTAGGGTTGTCAAAAAGCACAGTGCCCGTCTGGGCCCAGTCGGTGGGCCGAGGAGGAGGGAGGGAGATGGGCGAGTGAAAGCACGCCAGTGGGATGTGGCTTCGGATGTTGTAGGTACACACACTCTTTGCCACCTAAGCTGATGACTGCAAAAAGAACAGAAGATGGACGTAATGCTGAGCCAATCAAACATTGCCCCAATCAGTCACAGATCTGGGTTAAGTCCATAGTTTTTTGCATGCCACGCCATTCCACTTTAGACACAGCCACATGCAAATCAGTCTTGACCTTGTGCCTCATGAGGACCAGTCCAGCCCGAACTGTCTGGCCAGGTCCTCCCTGGACCAGAAACAAGCATCCTGGGACCTGTTTCGGGGCATCACCCCTCATTAGTCAGGATAGCTTGAATCTGGTGGCTTAGCGAGCATGCGACCCATGTCTGGGCGTACCCTTCCCACTTAGGTTGATAATTGCAAAAAGAACATGATGGATGGAATGCTGGACAATGCAAACATTCACCCCCAGTCACAGATCAGGATTCAAGCTAGCCTGGCTGATGAGGGGTGAAACCTCGAAACCGGTCTCACGGTTCATGTTTCTGGTCCAGGGAGGACCTGGCCTGGCAGTTCAGGCTGGACTGTTCCGAACAGGGGCAAGACAGATTTGCATATGGGTGGGTCTAAACTGGGGTGGTACGGTGAGCCAAATTTAACCCAGATCTCTTGACTGGGGTGAATGTTTTAATTTATTCAGCATTCTGTCCATCATCTCGACAGTTGGGCCTTGAAGGTAGGGAGAGGTTCCTTGGAGAAAAAGCACTCTCAAAACCGTAACAGGGCTTAGGCCGCACTGAGAGTTCAAATCTCAGCCCATGGGATGCAGAAACACAGTACATTCGGAGATTCTCCTTAACACCCAGCCTGTCTTCTCAGACCTCCCATCGCCTAGTGGCTCTGGCCTTCTTGGAGCTCTCTGCCTCAAGCAGCCCCCTGTCCTTTGGACCATCCAGTAACCCGGGGAGTCTCTCGGAGCTACCACCAGCACTCTCACTGACCCCTTCCTCTAGCTGGTGCGCCCCCCAGTCCTCCCAGAGCCTATGTCTCCTTGCAGCCCGTCCTCTTAGTTCCCGTCCTCAAGCAGTCCTGGTCTTCTTGAAACCCTTTTTGTCTGTACAGCTCCTGTCCTGGCCGGTAAAGGTCCCACACTATAGCAGCTCCAGTCGTATCAGAACTCCCTACCCCCTGGCAGCCCGGGCCTTCCCCGGAACTCTCTGCATTCTTAGCTCCTGTCCCAGAGCTTCCGGTCCCTCAGACCTCTCATCCACTAGCAACCTCGGCACCTTCAACTCTCGTCCTCTAGCAGTCCCAGCCCTCTTAGAGCCCCCGTCCCCTAGCAGCCTCAGTCCTCACAGAGCTCCAGTCCCGAGCTCCCAGGCTATCTTCACCCCGAAAAATGCTGTTTAAATATTTACTTTTATACTGAAAAGCCTGGATGAAAGGGGGAGAGAGTGATGGCAGTAAAAGGGAGGGGGCGACATTTTTGAATTCTCGCCTAGGGTGGCAAAACACCTAGAAACGGCCCTGGCTGTCAAAGGAATTAAAGTTAATCGTTGCGGCAGCGTGATGTCTCTCACGACAACGGCACCAAACCTGTGCACGGCTGATTGGCGCTTTTTCTGAAAAATCTTTAAGAAGGTTTTTAATGGAAAAGCACAGCTGCACATTTCTGGAGCCGCTTTTGGAGAGGGCGTGTTGTGCCGGAAACACAATGTGCGCGTCCGGCTGGGCCCGGCAAGGCGCGTGGCGACGACAATGCCTCCTTCAGGGCGCGCGCCACTTCAGCCCAGCTGGCGAGATAAACAGTTCCATCGGCGCGCGCGTGCCGCAGGTGTTCAGCCAGCAGCAGCTCCTGAAGTAAATAAACGCTTCACGCTGGAGCAGCGCGGCCCACGAGGGCCTGCCTTCCTGCAGCTTAGAAGCGCAGCCTTTCCACACTTCTTGGAACAGCGGCGATAACAAGGACGGCATGGGGCCCAGTGCAAGCCAAGAAAACGGGGCCACTGCCTTTTATGTTCATACCACCTGAAAGGACCGTTTCAGAATGCGGCCGCAAACCCGGACAGGTGTTTTTAAATATGGTAAAGGTCCTAGAGCCGACGCAGTCGCTAAAAATAAACAGGCAGCACGAGCGTGAGTTCGAGACATCCTGCGTGGCCTTGCTGTCTCTTAGGACTCCAACCAACACTTGCCTTCCACTTGGGTATTAAAACCCAATCATATTTGGGCCATAGTGGACCTCTTACACCTTAGGGTCCCAGTGCTACTCAGCATGCTGCACTATTAATAGCTTCACCCCCAGACCTGTCAAGATTCCCAGGTCCATGCGAGTGCCTCATTCAGTCCAGGTTTATTTTTGTATTCTGGGATTCGTAGTCCTGATTTTAATAATGACACAAACTAGACTGCATATCCCTGAATACAAAATGGATTAACTTTTCACAACTGGAGCGTTAGCGAGGTCTGCACTTTGTTCTTGAAAATGTAAAACCTACTCTGCTGCCCGGCTGAGGTTTTAATGGCTCACTTGAACTGTTGTGCATGGGAAGGAAAGAAGGAGGTTAACAGGAGTGTTGCCTCTGTGTCATGGTTAGGTTTACAAACGTTGTAGTTTGGTGCCACCATTTTTGTCCCCACAGTGCGAGGCATAAGTCAGACTAGGGAATCATTAACATTATCAGATGACTAAAAGTCACCAAGGACACAACGCTCCAATTCTGGCTTTTCTTTACCAAAATGTTTTTTTCATGCGTGTTAAATTGGCTGATCAGACGTGAAACTAGACTAGAACTCTCAGAATGCTTTAGGTTTAGAGGACTGGAACAGTGTGCTTGCCGATGTGGAATCATCTGGTAACCTCGTACGTAACCTCTTATTCAATTGAGCATGCCACAACAAAAACAGGCCGAACCCATTTGTAGTAGTGTTGATTTTGTCAAAAATTATTTGTTTTCAAATGACTCGTCAATCTGAAATGAGCTACTCTGTCGTTGATATCTGCAAGGAGGTTCTAATAAAGCCTTTTCAAATATTGGTCCTATAGTTGAATAATGTATCCATTGGTGAAGAAGCGCCTACCTTAGGCTTGGAAGAGTCCATTTCAAGGCTTGACCAATGCATAGCAGTTGCTGTTTGCTGGTATGAGCTGTAATGCATAGGATAATGACGAGGCAGGGAGAGGGTGTAGGAGCATGGAGGAAAGAATGTAAGAACATGGTGGAGAGAATGTAAGAGCATGGTGGAGAGAATGTAAGAGCATGGTGGAGAGAATGTAAGAGCATGGTGGAGAGAATGATAGAGCATGGTGGGAATGTTGTGAGGGCAAATTGGAGAGGAAGAGCAAATGGTAATATTCAAAAAGAGGATTGTACTGGAAGACAAGGATACTGATGACTAAATGGAGTAAATATAACCTGGATAGCTAAAAGAGCCAAGAAGGATGTGAGAGTGCGGAAAAAAAGAGAAGAAGAATATAGAATAACTTTCGGAAATTATGTGCGAAAGTAAAGCAATGTGGAATGGAAATGTAAAGGTAAGGAGAAGTGTATGGGAAACAGTTGACAAGTAAAGAGTGGGGGAAAAAAGGTAGTGGAGGGGTAAGGGAACACGTAATAAGTTTCAAAAGAGAGAGACATAACAGAGAGAGTGGAGTGGAACTTGGGAAGCAGGGGAGCATGAGCTGCTAGGAAAGTGGTGACCAGAAGAAAAGGTAGACAACAAAGAGAAAGAGAGCTGCAAGACATCCAGTCTATTGTTCCTGCCACACGATGGAACTGCACGCGGCTGCGTGATACAGAAACAAAGGAGACGGGGAGCACAGGCAGAGGAGAAGGGGGGAGCACTGGCTGTGGGTGGGGGGGGAGCACAGGCGGGGGTGGGGAGGGTATTCAGGCAGCTGAGCCCATGATTTCTGAATAAAGATATGCAATAATGCTGGGCAGGCACGTCCCTTATTTCCACCTTGGACCATTAATATAGAGAATGTGCTCAGTACTGCCCATTCTTCAATCAACAACATCTCAGCTAGCAAAAAAAGTATTGATTTAAATAACTGGCACTTGATTTTATGAACATTACAATAATTTAACGCTCTTCACAGTGAGGAACTCGGCCTTTAAAAACAACAAGGCGTCTTAATCGTCACTCTACTGCGTTTCCCTCTCTTGGCCAGACTTTAAAAAGGATAACGTAAGGAAGCAAATTATACAGTTTGTAGTTCACTGAATAAGCCTTTTTCTTTGAATTGAGAGACAAAGCATGTAGTGTAAAAGCTCCAGTTAATGAACAAGGGAAATTTTCACTTTCACCAAATTCATGTTTTTTTATTTTTTATTTTTCACTATCATCACCTATTTGGTGTTTAAAAAAATAGCAGATAAAAAAAAACACGTTAAAATGTGATTTCACAGTTGGTAAAATCCACAGAAACTACTTTCTTGAATTTTTTGTTAAAATCAAATCATCTAAAAAGATTCTTAGTAGCAAAATCCACAAGTGTTTACAAATGTAATAGGCGTTGTCTTGCCTGAACCTTGTTCCAAATCCCGACCACTGGCAAATACATATTTTTAGCTGGATTTAGGGGAGAGGGTTGTCAAAGCATGTACACTAGGGTACATGCTCTAATTATCAGTTTCACAAGTTCCTTTAATCTCTGAGACTGCTTCAACAAAGAAGAATTCATAACTACTTATATTTGTGCATCAGCACAATCATACCTTAGCTGCCCACAATGTGCCAGGGCTTTCCAGCATAAAAGAGAGCCAACATTATGCCTGAGTGAACTCTATCATGCCTCGCATATCCACAATCTATCCGGAATTACCACCACGATGCAGGGTTCAGCATCATCGGAGGTATGGGTACCAGTGGGCCATGGACACACATACAATTTCAAGGATTAATCTCACTATGCAGCAGATGTCCACAAAATGACAAGAGTTACCACCATACTGCTAAAACTATTATGCCATGGATGCACACAATATGCCAGGAATTACCCCCATTGTGGTCCAGGCCACTTGCTTTCATGGCAGACATTCACTGTGCAGTGGATGCCCACAAGATGCCAGGAATTACCTCCATATTGTCATTATGCCACAGGTGGCACTGTTGTGCCACAGGTAAACACAATGGGTCAAGAAGGGCCATTCTTCTGTCAGAATCGGCATTATGCTTGAGGATGACATCATTATATGGGTGACCAAAACATGCCACAAATAACCACCATTGCACCTGGACCAGCGCCAATGCCCACACTTTGCAAATAAATACTACCACTGTGCAAAGGATTGAATTTGGGCATGATGCCAAGGATGTCTACCAATCACTAAAATTGATCACCATTGTGCCAGACAAAGCATTTCACCAGCTGTGGGGGTCATGCCATGGATGACCAAAAGTTATCAAACTTTATCAACATTGGGCCAACATTTCACCTGGGCTGGCAGTATGCCCAATCATGTAAATACAAGCATCTACACACTCAAAGATCCACACAAAAAACACACATATGCACAGCATTCAAGACCTGTTTTACCACAAACATTCTGCTACTGTCCAGTCCCGCCCCCCACCCTTCTGGGTGCTTCGGGCTGCCTTTACTCTGACGAATATACCTGGCTCTGTAGTAGGTGAGATCTTTGATAGGTGCTGAGCGTTTGGGAGTGCCACCGTTAGAAGAGGAGAGGGCATTGAGTGGGCCGGCGGGTGAGCCATGGGCAGCAGTGGGGATGGGTGGATGGTTGACTGGAAGGAGACAGACAGACAGACAGGGCCTGGGTGCACAGACAGGCACTGACAGCTGGGGGTGATTTTAAGCCTCAGGCAGCAGAAGGTGGAATACAGTGCAGCTGTGAAAGTAACCAGACGGGAGTGTATCTGGGTTCCAGCGAGGGGCTGATAGGTGGGCCATGGGCACTCTCTAGGATTAGGATAGGGACGTAATTACTAGGTCTTTCAGCTTCCTCTTCTTCAGGGTTATGCATTCCTTTTTCCCCCCACACTAGAAGCGCTATCCGTGTGACCTGTTATTTTTACATTTTCTATTATGTGAAAGTTTTTTTTCCCTAAAATCTGCATACCAACTAGTTCTTCATTTCTCAAGGCTACATGCCATTTTAGCCATTCCTTCTTAATACAGTAACATATTGCTTCACCTCATGGAAATGCAGCTGGGCGCCTTTGAGCCTTCCAATCTGCCTACTAACCAGCACTCCTGATAGCCAAGACTTTAATTAAGGTGTACATCAGTGGCCGCGGCTGCATCAGTGCCTCCAAAAATACCCATCCCTACTCACTCCATTCCATTAGAGTAATGTCTGTGCACGCCTTTAGGCAGGGGTAAAACACACTTCAGCATAAAATCACTTTTGACAAGTCAAGAATCCCATAAAATGTTTAGGCAAAAATCTATCCACAGAGCCCACCCCTTCCATCCACTACGAGCACTTTACAAATTCTACACCCATTATGGAATTTTATATCCAACCTACAGCCCAAGCCTTACGCATGGAATTCCAGGAAAAACTGTAACCTTTCTACCACCTTTAACTGGTAGAGTCTGAAAGCCCAGTTCTCATACTAATGCTAAAATCTATAATAGTGTGACTGTAGTTTCTATTGCATCGACTCAAACCGAGTACATATTCAATTCTTCGTGAATGAATGGCAAAATAATAGAGGATTTAATTCCATCTCATTGTTGCCTAAAGATTACTCTGAAGCTGCAATGCATATGTTAGCAGAAGATGTGGAGTTGTGGCATTTTACATTTGTAATTACATTTTTGCTTCTATATTTCCCATTAAAAATCCAATCCCTACATATGAACAAAAATAATTATGTTTCAGAACTTTACCATGCAACTGCCTCTGAAAGAGAGTGTGTGAGTGTGTGAGAGTGTGTGTGTGTTTTTTAATGGAGAAAGCGAAAGGCTGGGGGGCTGCGCCATGGGAGAATGCCTCGTTTACTCAGGTGCCTAAAAATGAAGGTCTAATATCTGCCAGCTGTTAAAAATAAGGGAGGGAGAGGCGATACCAAGGACAAATTCATAACACATGCTCAGGAGGAGAGGAGTACAAAAATGTACCAGCATAAGCACTAGTTCCTGGGCTCCATTACATAATATCACGCTTATTACATACACTAAAACTGGGAAAATGATACTCTAACATACAATATGAACATGTTGGGAGTATCAGGACTCATTTAAAGCTCACTCCAACAAAACTTCAGTGTTTGCGATAATTTGGCCATCGCATTTTTTCGGTAAGCATTAATTAAACATACCTGAATATATGAATTAACGCTTATTTAAAGCAGGCTTACGAATTTTGTACGGTATATACCTACCTAATTACGATATCATGCTCACTAGTTTATTTTCAAAATAGTTTAGCCAGTTCATGGTATACATACCATGGGATATATAGTTATGCAGAATGAAGTTATCCGACTCATGGTTATACTGATCTGACAAGCATATGTAATAATTTACCATCTGATAGTCTGGTTTGCTGTCAAGTGTGAGTTGCCATATAAGACCTTCATTTGATTAGTTTTAAAGTTTAGGTATTGAACCATTCCCTGAAGTATGAAGCCATTCCTTGAAGTTGATACACCACCCTGTATAGCTCTATTGGTCCATACTTTTTGGTGTCCACCATACACTAAAATTGTCCCTTATTCACTACTACTGCTCAAGTATTATTTCTAGTTTGTAACTTGTGTAGCTAAATTCTACCAGCTTCACATGTAGGGAGTTCCTGGCACTTAGGTCCTGCTTGTCGCAATTATTTGTTGTTATTTTTAGTCTGAATATTTTAGTGATCTTTCTATGTTATCTTTTGAATATAATTCTTGGTTACACCTTGAATATCTGTATTTTTTAATTAATTGTGAATTAAATATTTTTCAGATTTTATTCGTGGCTCCTGAAGAAGGCGTTTCCCTTAACGCCGAAACGCGCGTCGAACTATATTGATTGCCACCGTCACAATAGTTATTTTTAACAAAATGTATATTGTATGTATTATGTAATTGTCATTTAGTTTGTTCTGTATATTATTACTTTGCATTATTGAGTTGTTTCCATGTTCAATACTAATTGTTTTTAATATGAATTTTGGTACACTGATTAAATGATACTGTGTTTTTTAATTTTATCTGAGTTGTAGTTCCTTTGTGCTGTTTCTCCCTCCCATTGTGTTCATTTTATGCCAAAACGTTTTTTTACACTGGGAGTTTGTGAGTGTACATAGACAATTAGGCTATATTAATTATTCACTGCAAATAAATCCTTACGGTTTCAGCTTACTCTATAAATAAGTCGCTATTTACGATCCATGCACACGTCATTACTATAAATAATATAAATACATTATTAGGTTACTTTACAGTACCTAAATGAACAATTAGGTTTTAAAACACAGAATAGATAGGTCTTTTGATCGCTAAACATCCTTTACGGGTAAATAGATCACCACAAACCTTACAAAGAGATATTTAGGCAGCACTTTCAACAGTGCTTAATTTGTGTGGTTGCAGATAGTGGGCAATGGTACTCATTTAGGGACCGGGTACTAATTTTTCATCATCAGGTTTTGATAAAAGTAAATGAGAGGCAAAGATGGAAGAAAGAACAAGCAAGTGAAAGAAAGTAAAACAATGACAGATGGAGAAACGAGGGATGGAAACGAACTGTAAGAGCGAGATAAAGAGACAGGAAGTGCAGAGTGGTGGAAGAAAGAGGAATAAGGTGCAACCAAGGCTAGCCATACTTGGTATTCAGTAGCAGCTAAGATGAACTTTGGGCCCTTACTTACTCATTTTTGGAATTTAAGCTCCAACTCAGATTAGATACTTCCCTAGATATAAATCAGATTAACATGCTATTAATCACAATCTAAATAGGCATGTGGGTCAATTTCTAAAACATTGCGATAAGAATGGGACATCAATAAAACTAAAATCTCACATTGAGCCCCATTCTGCAATTCTATAGCTAATTGCTGTAAATAACTAAGGAAATAATAGAGGTCACATTTACAAAGTGATACAAGACAGATTTGCTGCCCTCATAGGGACGGAAGGCTGAGATGGTTTTGCCTGCATTTGAACTCTAGATCACAGCAGATGATAATGGCGAGTGATTAGTTCACTGAGCCAACTGGATGACATGTACACAATCATTGATTTTGCTTATTTATTTGAGTCTGATCTGATTAGGTTATGCAATATGGACCTACCAAAGATCAGTGGATGAACAACTTTGCCTTTTATCCTCCTGACGGTTTGTAAAAGTAGCACTGAATTTTTCAGTGCTTCAAAGTTGAAAGGCAGAGAAAGGAAGCGTTATATCAAAAGAGATTATTCTTGTATGGAACACACTTTAAAATAGGAGGATTCTGGTTATTATACACTAATCATTTGGTTATATGTGCTCACAAGGTTCCACCCTCATTAATGAGTATAAGATATACCAGAATACATATTTTTAGATACATTCTCTTATATCTGTTTGAAGGATTTGCCTGGGCACAGTTGGAGCACATTGGATTACCAAATGCCAAGGCCCGTCCCACAGCCTCCTTGGTAGAGATTCTCGGTTGAACTAGGGGTGGGCGATATATTCTGTCCCACTGGCGGAGTTTGCAGAGTTTTGGTGACTCTGCATTATGCTTGTAACGTGGAGTTCTGACCAAACTCCACTAACCGCCGCATGATGGGAGTTTTTTCTGGCACACGGCTCACCAACAGTAAGTTGGGGAGCTCAAACGAGAACTGGCGTCCCCTGGTATGATTTTCGGGAGCTAGGTGGGCACCCAGTGAGATTATCTCAATGCTGGCAGTTGCGACTGTTCGTGGTGAGAAAGCGGAGTAAAAAATCTACTCGAGTGGCAGCAAAGAAGCAGCACCCTCTGGTGTACCACATGATGTCGTTTGCACTAATTGTGAAGTGAGGAACAAGCTCCTGGCGCTGATGCTCAGCGCCAGCAGCACAACATGCCAATTTCCGACCCTTCGCAGAACTCCGGCAAAGCTTTCAAGTAACTCTGCGGAATTCCAAAGAGTGATACTATGAGAGTTCTGACCACCCCTAGTTTGAACCCTGATGTCCCCGTCCTTCCATAAGCCTCCCTAGAAGTGCAATTCCTGCCTACTTGTATGGTTTAAATAAGTTTAGAAGTTTTAATCCCTTTTGACTTTCAGTATCACTGACCATTATAAACGCTAGCTGATGAGCAGTGACCGGACACAAAATGAAGCCCCTACTGCGAGGGCTACGCAGTTCCTGCCACGGGCACTGCCCAACTCCCAGCCCTGAGCTTTGACCCAGACCCGACAACCATGACAACACGGGCTGAGTGAGTGCCGGCACCGTGGGACCCACATTATACTCTTAATGGTGAGGACTCCTGCCCAAAGCCCTCTCCCCTGACTCATGCCTCCACCATCGCCCCCCAGAAAAGACATGTTTTATTCTCCCACCAATAGGAAAGCAAAGAAATTCAGGGCCAAGCTAGCAAACAAAGTGACTCCACAAACATAGCTATCACCGCAGAAGATCATGTATCAAAATATGTCAGAAAAAGGCACTTAATCAGCAGAGAAATCTCCCAGTCTGCCATATTCACATGATGAAGTGTTAGACCTGCGTTTTGACCTCCATTTTCAGAGCCGCTTGGAAGGAAGTCATTACTCTCTCCTCCGGCAGAAGATGAGCAACCTATGCAAGCACAGCAGCACCGTGGAGGATTCTGGGGGATCTCCTCTCTTGCAGTTGGGGGGGATCATAGTAAACCTCAGAAAAGGTGAAATACCTCTCGGCTTCACTGCGAGCATTGCAAACAAAGGAATCGTAATGGAGGATTCACTGCTTTGTTCACAACAGCAAAGATCAACCTTTCCTGAAAATGTCAATTTCAATTCCTCTGAAATGCTCTCAAAAGGATTTCTAGTCCTCAAAGTTTATTAACAACTGCGAAAAACAAACCACATACATATTCAATTTGTTATTCTTCCAAATAAAGTCGAGTATAGTAATTGTGCCATTTTCCATGGTCAATTTGAGAGAGAAGCAATCAAAATAACTGTTCTGATAAATGGTATAAGCAATCCTTTAAATGACTGAGATTTTCTCAGTGCTCAGGCTGAATCTAAACTTATATTACGGTAAATTCGCCTACGTAGGAAAACAATTTGATCCTAGAATCCCCCGATCTTCCTGCAGTGTGATGCACTATAAATTGGAGAGTTTAAATAAATGTAACAGTAAAATACATTTGTGGAAAAATTGAGCATAAAAAAATCACATAAAATAATACGGATAAAACAAAAAACAGACAATCCCAGCACCCAGAACAATAAATGATATGAGCCATTACATTCAAGTGAACAACAGAAACAGACACCATGAAACAGCTGTGAGACGGCATATGATATGTCACTGGAACATAGTTCAGCATTATTTTATTGCGGGCACCCGTACATAAGAGACTAAGGGCCAGGTGTAGCTAAAAGCAGTTTAGCGAGTCCTTACTAGCGATTTTTAGGGAATCGCTTTTAAGGACTCGCAAAATGCTATGTAGGTAGGAATCGCAATAAGTTTTGCGATTCCTACACTTTCCTTAATTATGACTTGTAAATTGCGAGTCACAAATAAGGAATGGCTTCCTATTGATTCCTATGGGCCAAGAGGCCCATAGGAATAAATGGGAATTGCGCGCGCAATTTAAAGGGTGCAAGGGTTCCAAAAGGACACCCTGTTGCACCCCTGAATTGGGCATGTGTGCCACATGGCACTTTGAAAAAAGCAGAAAAGTGCTTTTTGAAAGGAAATCGCAAATTACCACCAACTTTAAGTTGGTGGTAATTTAGGATTCCTTAAGGCATTATCGCAATTTGCACTGCCTACTAGAATAGCATTTAGGAAATCGCAAGTTGCGATTCTCTAAATGCTTGCGCAAAATGAGGAATCACAATTTTTGCAATTCCTTATGTTGCAAGTAGGTATTTGCCTACCTACATAGCACACAGCTAAATTGCAATCGCAAACGCGGATATTCTGCGAATTTCTGCATTTGCGATCGCTATTTCACTTGCTACATCTGGCCCATAGGGTCTATACCACTGAAAGCATTCTCTGCAACCATCCGGGTACGTTTTGCATAATCCAACCGGAAACCAATACGATAAGCAAACCGCACTAGAGCTACAGGCAAGCTAGAGTAGCAGCTAGACCCAAGTTGGCCCTTTGTACTCCTGCCACTACACTTCCTATCTCTGGTCTCAGGTGTAATGAAGTCAGCCTCAGAAGCAGAAAGTAATCGGGGTTCTTGCCTTTCTACTAGCATCTCAGCTGCAACCAGGCTTCTGTTGAAAGGCATAGTATGGAAAAACGGCTCAACCCTATGAGGTCCATCGAGCAACATACTGGAAAGGGAGACCAAACGCTATAGGCAAATCAACTAAAATATTAAACCAAAACCAAGCCGAGTGAGCACACACTGAAGGGACTTTCACATGGAAAAATGGAAAATGACACCGAGCTGGGAGGGGAGCATGCCACCGATCTGCACAGGTAAAGGCACACAACACTAATGAATAACTACATAAATTAATAAACAATTGAATGGAATAGGTACAGTAGACATGCATGAGGGGCACTGGGAATACACTGCAGGGCAGAATGGACTTGCAAAAACAAGCACTGGTTAAGCCAAGAGGTCTGTGCTTATCCAATCTTGCATTTAAAAACATTATCATAGGAGCTCAGGCCCTCCAGACTCACTGAAGTAAACCTTTCAGGCACCTGCATGCAATCGAGCAGGCGAAATCAGGTCACTCTCAGTGCAAAATAGACAGCCAATGAAGGAAACGGGCTGACACAAAACCCCTTGCTGTATGCTGTGGTGGACGGAAGCCAAATGTGAATGGCACTTGTAGAGAGCAATAGATTAAGAGGGTTGATGAGTAAAGAGAGCGAGGGGAGAAAGAAAGGGTTTTTTCCACACAAATTATTTGGAAAACACCAGCTTAGATAGACAGCTAAAGCAGTTTCTATGCAAGACTTAGAAATATGGAGGGCAGATAGAATAATGAAAGAGGAAGGAAGGGCTGGGGGTGAACGTGCTCTATGGGCAAGGAGGGTTAGTGAACCGGACAACGACATTACTGTGAATTTCGTAAAGAAAGTAAGGAGAAAACATTATTTCCAAAATTATGCGCTCTTTGACAGCGTGACATCTATTTTGGGCTTAGTTTCTGGGTGATCAGTGATGCAATTGAATTGTTTTCATTTCAGATAAAAAAGGGACGTTCCTTATGAGGCAAGGCTTCTTAACTTTCCGCACCTGTAATAAACTTTGCTGCACAATGTTGAATATACTGTGACATCAAAGTACAATAGTGCAATGATTATAGATTGCTTCTCTTATTGTATTTATGATTTGTTTATTTGTTTTGAGTGACCAATGCCACCATTCAACCCAGTTTAAGCTCTGCGTCGGCTGGTGGAACTCAGAGCCTTCTGGTATTTCTGGTGGACGGCGATACTTCTATCATACATCTCAGGAATGTTTGGAGGCTTTGACCATCCTTGGAAGACCATTCCATTACCCGTCTCCACAGAGCTCTGAATGACTTGCGCCAAACTTCACTGTTGTCAGTTTAGAAAACATTCCTGTAAATTTCAGAGTTCTGCTGTTCCTGTGAGCACAGTGTTCTTGGAGAGATTTGTGCCACTGCCCAACCACACTCCCTCAATTCCCTGGATGTCATCATCTTACATAACTGAGCTACAATGATTCATCTGACAGCTTCTTTTTCTTACTGACCTTTCCAGTGCCTGCCCCTTTCGAATGTTATATTTTCTGCCAAATATGTATTATTCTCCGACACTGCCAGCCATATCAGGATGGGGCAGGAAACATGCTTTTCCGCCGTGGAAAAGCATGTGGTCTTTTGAGTTTGGGGGCCCCCAGGGTGTCAGGGGGTGGGGGTGCACATGGGGAGTACATTAGGGGCCGCAGAAGTATGGTCTTTATGGATTAATATGGTCTTAATCCATTGTAATGAACTCTTGCAGTACAATGTACTGTAGTCACTGTAGCGCATTACAGTCCTTGCTTGGGTGGAACAACATAAGCAGCTCTTCTGTAGTTAAACTGAATGGCCACGTTTGTGGAAGCATCCGTTACTATGACACGCAAAGCTCTAGGTGCGCTTCACTCACTCACCTCTTCTACCACTCACTGCTGCCGGAGTAAAGAAGCAGATAAAAGTGAGGTCAAGATTATGCCATAGATAGTTCAGTGAAGTAAGCAGAACCCATTCCCTGGCAGGGCAACTGCAATGACTAATTGCTAATATGATATTTTGGACCTATGCGGAACTGATATCAAGAAGATTGCAGTTTATGTCAGTTTCTTCTTGGAGCTTAACCCTTTCCTTGCTGCCATCGGCCATTGGCCGACGGCAGCACTACCTCCCCAGTGCTGCCGTCGGCCAATGGCCACCGCGGCCCCGCCCAGGCACTTAAACGCCCGCACCGCGGCGGAATTACCGCTGCGGTTAACGGGTTAGCTGTAGATTCTAAAGGTTTCCATTGGTGTTTTTGTTTAACTATTTGACTTGTCATTGCGTTTTTCTTCCTGTAAGACATATGCTGTCAAATGTCTAAACACCTGTACTCCGCGTTATTATCCAATCATAACTAATCAGCTGACATTTACCAGGATCTGCCTTTCATCCTGAGGAACTCAACGGCATGAGTACCACTGAACTGGGTAATAGGACCATGCCATTCACGCTGCAAAACAGTGGCATGACTTCATCGAGGATATAAAACAAGGAAGATACTGCAACTGCATCAAATCTTCCAACGAAGAACATTTTCAAGTTTAACATTTAAGATAAACTCCAACTAAGCTCATTAGAAACACTCTCCTGTAAAGGCAATGGGTTAGAATTTTTTTGTTTTATGTTAGGAAGTGGCAACTGCTCTAACAGCCCAACATCTAAATGCTCCTTTTGACCCTCACAAGCCATTCTCATCTGCACTCAGTGAGAGAAGGCAGAAAGGCCAAACACCTCTTCTCCTCGCCCAAGTTTTATTTGAGGTTTTTGCTAACTGGAAAATGGCGACCAGAAGCCGTGGCCACAACCTTCACTGACAACATACAGTTGTTTTTTAAGTATTGCAAAATCGTTTATTTAAATAAATAAAAAGACCCCAATACATAGACTTACAAAACCTAGACTTCACATTAATATCTCAAAGCAAAAAAGTCAACATGCATCTAATCTCGCTCTGAAGTAATGAATACTACATGCTAAATACAAGGAAAGTGAGTCTGGCTGGAGACAGGAATGAATTAAATCTCCAGGCAGAGGTATAGTTATGCAAGATTGACATTTTAGCATTTATTATTTTGTAACATATGATTTTACAGTCTGAATTTTTACAAGGATCGGTATTTAGAACCAATATTGCATGCTTTTTCCATGGAAATTCTGTCCTCTAGATTATCCTTTATGGACCTCTTGTTTAAGTTTCTGTGGATTCATGAAAAACGGGTTTAACTAATCCAGTTGCCACATATGGATTTCGGAGATTGGGGTACTTTTAAAATAAAATAAAAGCTAACAAGTGAAACAAACAGGTACGATTAAGTGAAAGAAACAGCATTCGAAGGAATTCGAATTAAGTTCTTGAATGCAAGTAGAACTTAGTATAAATATCTCCTGGACGATGGATAGGAATGTCTTGGGTTTGGACTGAGGGTTAAAACTGCTTCCCCAGGATGGTGTTTGCAACACCTATGGACAGCTTGAAACCTCTGTGGTTCTACCGATCTGACTACTTGTCTTGTAGAAATATTCCGTGTCTGTTATCAGTGCCTACTGAATAACAATTTGCTGCCTAGAGAATGCGATAAAGATTTATTGGGAAAATTAAAGGTCCATCCTGGCAACCAAAGGTAATGTGAAGTCATTTCCTTTGATGTCATGGTGGGGTTAGGTTACAAGTGTGATACTACTCAGCTGAACCGATGATACCAGTGATATCATGCAACTGGAAAAGGAAAGATTTGTGGGGTTCTTTGTTCTTTTTCCTTTTCTTTTCTTTTCTCTTTTCCTTTCATTCTTTCTCTTTCTTCTTTTCTGCTATTTTTTTGCTTTATGGATTATAGAATATTTGCTATTTTTGCTTCTTCACATCCATTATATCCTATGTATAACTATATCATTTTCATATCTGTATTATGCTTCATTTATCAATATCTTATTTTATTATCTACTTACATATGTACGTATTTTTGTATTTTCATCTAAAAACTTTTTAATAAAAAATTTCAACACAAAGAAAAGGAAAGATTTGGAGGAGGCGGGCATTAAGTAAAGCTTAGAATCAGTCTGATTTCTTGACAAATCAGTCCTGGCAGCTTTGTACATTCTATGTGAAATTGTTTTTTAATTGTGGTTTCCTTTAAGCCAGACAGTGGTCAAAGTGCATAGAAAAATATGGGAATTGTGATCCTGAGTACAATAGGGGCGTAGTCAGCGAATGTGGGGCTTAAAAAACAGAACAAAATATTCTGAAGCAATTTTATTGACTTTACACCTACAGTTAACTGCATATAAAATATAATGCATACACCTTAAATGAAAAATAAATGCAAGCTAAAGAAATGTGAGAGAAATCTCAGTTGGTTAATGCAATCACTTCAGGTATCTGTGTGTATAACCAGAGGGTCACTTGTTTGAATCCAGGTTGGTGCACTTGGGAATTAGAGAAATGTTCATGCATAGTACTATGAGGTCCAAGCTGTGACAGAAAAAAGAAGGTATTACACATAGTATAGGATTAGCTGCTACAGTGGTAATGCACACAGTATAAGGCTGTACATATTATGAAAGGCTGCCACAAAAAGCGTAAAAAGATTCAGAGTTTTAAGTGCTTACAGTGTTTTCCAAAGTTATATATGTACTAAAAGACAATAAGAATGTTAAACCTGGGCATGGTTTGCGGATTTTTGCTACGCGGAAATCCGTGAAGTTAAAAAAAAACTCTGTGAAGTTCCATAAGTGGCAGAGTTTATTTCGAACTGCTGTTCACGCTGGTGTTCCTGCCACTCGGGTAGAAATTCTACCCGAGCAGTAGCACGCGAACGTACATTTCGCGAGTGCGTGCAGGGAAAAAACTCCGCTGCACTATGCCAAGCGGAGTTTTCTGCACTCCGCGAGCTCCGCGGAGCGCAGAGTGCAGAAAACTCCGCGAACACAGCGGAGTTCACCACCCAGGCCTAAAGACTGTACGAAGTGTAAAACATCTCTATAAATGCACTCCATAACTGATTACACCCTTACATTACCACTCAAGATAACTCTGTCACCATGACTCTTCAAATGACACCACCATTGAAAGCCTCGAGTGGCTCCCTAGCAGCATTTAGATTTGCCGATTAATCAATTGCACACATTTGCCTTTCTTTCAGGTAGGAAATATCCTGGAGAGAGAACGGATGTATGACGTTACAACGCATGCTTTTACCACGCATGCTGTTACAACGCAGGTTTTACTACGCATACCATTACAACGCATAGCGCTTTGGGGTGCTGGATAGTGAATAGTTTAATTTACTATTCCAACTCCAGTCCCCGTGGACACTAGGGAAGGGGGTGGATAGTAAATTAAATCTATTCCCTATCCTAGAGCGCCCCCCAGCGCAATGCGCTGTAATGGTTTTCGTGGTAAAACCTGCGTTGTAATAGCACTGCGTGGTAAAAGTTGCATTGTAAAGGATGTTTCCCGAGAGAACTTGTTTCTTCTCTGGTTGTCTATTCATTTTCTCCCTCAGCAGTTCAGGAGAGCCTCTCCTTCCCTATCAATTGGAGGCAACTCAATGTTGGCATTAACCATTCAGAAACGTTCTTGTTTAAAAAGATTTTTTTTTTTTTAAAGTATGGTACCTGCTTTTGTAAAGTTTAAAAAAAAAGATGCGGAACTTCTTTCTCACTAGATCCCACTCAGCTCAACATCTGATACAAGCAAAATCACTCGGGAAGGTAATGATTCTCTGGCCACATCTGTGTGTGACCTAGAGGCCATGAGTCTATTTAAGAAGACTAACAAACCTTTCATGCAACTGAGGCCCATGAATTGCATCAGTAATAGTAACCCCTGTTGTTCACAGTGTCTCGAAATGGTCAAATCCATTCTTCACAAACAAGGTTGCTGGAATAGCTCCACTACTACTGGAACAACAAAAAACAACAACATGAAAACCTGCAAAATACCCATTGTGTTTTTTGTTTGCTGTTTGTTTGGTAAAACCTCCATTTTGCACATCGAGCCTTTGAACAATGTTTGCAGACATTTTGACTGAGGTGGAAATGGATTCCACAGGATCTGGAGATTTATTGTCCTGAAAAGGTCAGTAGGAGTGGTGCAGAGTCAGCCAGCCACGTGTGAGGAAATGCTCATTAAAGTAGATGAGTGGGATGTGCGGCCCTGTTCACATAGCTCTCTTCTTCATAGATCAGACCGCCCTTGGATTTCGTTCCTCCATGGCTCGCTGAGTTTCCCGCCATCCACTCCTTGCTGCGCCTCTACAAAATGGTGACACAAGTTGGCTTCAGGCAGAAATATTTGACAAATCTTGGCACAAACCCTGAAGCCAAACTTTACCAGATCTATGGCAAGAAATGCTCGGTGTTAGCTCACAACATTTGCACTCTTGCCAATGTGTTGATGGCCGTGTTTTGTGTTCCTGTGTAGAACCAACTTAGCCCGAGGAGAACGAAACCGCAATTGATGCTACACTTAACGCCTTCTTCATTAATGCTTCCATGAGAGAGCCCGGCTGCTTTGAAAGGCCTTTAGCTCAGTTTCTGAGGTGTGGCTATCGCACATGGGCAGAAACTTTAAAATGGCGCAGACATAACCGTGGGATAAGGTTTGCACATGGTCTTGTGAATAGGCAGGCCTAGGAGAACCTCGTGAAAGCCCTGGCCAGAGCCCAGCTGCTGGCTTCAGAGCCCCTGTATCCTCCGGTCAGGTGACTTCTAATAAACTCTGGCGATAAAGACGACTCCGGGGAACTCCAAGTTCCGTCATCACGTAATTGCGTTGAGTCACTACATCGCATCTGCTTATTGGCACATGGTTGGCACAGTAGCAGGCTTCCGCTTAAGCCGGACAAGGAAGAGCCATTGCGTCATATCCTGCAGCATTTCCTGCCCTGTGTTCAGAAAAGGCGTGTTAAGGTGTCTTAGGACAGAGCAAAGAACACATGCATGTACCTTCTCTTCTGATGGGTTTACAGACGCAGGGTGGGGATGGGTGTGTATACTGCGTTTCTTATCTCCTGACCTTTTGAATGTAATAGAAATGCCATGCTGCTGTCTCTACCCTAGTGACCTGGATCACATGGCCTGACCCAGGTGGTAGACTTCGAAGACCGGTTCAATGAGGGGTATTTCCTTGTTGCTCGGTGAAATAGACTGAGGTGGCGCCTGAGGAAGATATGTTTGACCTGCAGCAAGATGCTCGCAACCATGCACCCGAAGGGGCGCGGATAAGACATCCATTATCAGAACAGACTCGGTTTCATCTCCTGGCAAGCGGGACCTATAACTTACTTAATGCCAACACATGTGTTCCTGAGTCAAGTCAAAAATTCTTTATTTGGCTGAAAGCCATAAAAGATATCACATCACAGATAACATTTATGGATAATACAGAACAAAAATAAAGATAAAACTATACAATATAATATGAGTCACATGAGAAAAATCAAAGTCCCATCAGTAAAGGGACAGCAGATCTGTTTTATGATGGTGTGAACAGGGATCTTAAGTGTTTCGTGCAGCTTTCCACTGCATAGGCACTTTAAACTATACAACGTTGGTCACTCCTCGTTCTCCTGGAAAAATAAATAAATTAACAGGTAGAGCCGAGCCAGAACCAAGAGTCTGGATTAGATCTTAGCGCCGAGCTCTGATTATGTTTGCAATGTAAATCATACAACAAATATTAAGTAGAATAGGATAGTCTCCTCAGAATTCAAAAAAGTTTATTTCCGATGCGGAAGCTTTGACATTAATATGTCACCGCATAGCACTGAACTCAGAAACGCTTTATTAAAATTGATAGTTTTTAAATATGAACCATCAGTGGACTAAGTGGCAAGATATGATCTAAACACTGTACTGGCTCATTATTATAGAGCAACATTATAGTCTATTAAATCAAAACAAATGGTTTTCGTACAACTGGTATTCTGAACTCACGTTTTTGAAAGCGTTTTCACACATAATAAAGAAAAAAGAGTTTTGGTGAAATGAAATATTTGCCTATGGTCAAACAATTTAAGCGGGGTAGCGGCGATTTATTCAGGTTCTCGGTTTTTACTTCATACAAGTCAGAGAGTAAATGGGAATTGATTTGTCTTACCTCTTGTTAAGACTTTGTTTTTACATCTTTGTACATTTTCTGCAGTTTTCACACATCGAAACACGGCCTGGGTACATTAAATGATTCGCCCAGAATGACAGGATATTGAGCTAGTGCCAAGTGTCGAACCTGGTTTCACAGTTCCAAAGTCAATAGCTCTGGCCCTTATGCCACATCCCAGGTACAGGGAAGGAGGCAAGCAAAAGCCACGTGAAAGCTTGGCTCGTTATGGGCTCGAGCTTCCAACAGGCCCTCGAGCTGAGCCGGAGCCAGGCTTCAGGCTCGAGCTGTTAATGCCCCGCCCTCCTCAAGCAACCATGCTTGGCTTTAGTCTGATCTCTGGAGCATTCCTAAACTGTCCGGCACACAGCACATGTGTGCGTAACCCCATATCTACGCCAACAGTGTAGTGCTGCTTACTCCTATCAGCTATATGGATCCTTAATCTGAGGAAAATAGCTACAACTATTGACACCTAGATCCCTCCTTTCATCCTTTTGGGTCTGCTAAAAGGCTCCTCCACTGGAACCTACGCCCGAGCATCCTTGCTTCAACTTGGACTGCCTGATACAGGGGGGTTGGAATGACATGGTACCCTCTACCAGTGGGTAGGATAAAAGTATGATTATGGGCCTAGATATCTCCTTTCAAACCGCAGCAGAAGTGTGAAGTCTGGCGATACCAGGGCCACTGTGGGCACCCACCAGAAAGCTATTGAGGTGTGTATCTGGTTTGTTATTGCAGGTTTTGCTAAAATAAACCTATTGGTTACCCTTTTTAATACAAATATACACTATCCTAAAAGAACCAATAAGGGCAGAGGACATATTAAATTAATGTTGCATGGACACCCCCAGACGTGGACAGATGCTCTGCACAAGTCTGTGAAGAATATCTTACTAGTCACTTTTACTTTCTTAGACCCCACCCTCCCCTCGGGTGAGTCCTCAGTTTGCAATACACTCAGCATGTAAGTTCACCCCCACATGGTGCAAACAAGAACCAGCCCCTCCACCCCTTTCACCTACATGTGATTGTAACATTGAGTCAGGCAACCTGCACAGATACAAAAAAATCATGCTTTTTAAAATGTTTTAAAGTGACACATTTTTCAAACATTCAAGGTACCCAAATGACAAAGACTATACACCAGTGGCTTGTTACTTGCAGTAGCATAAATCCTTCGTACTTTCAGTGCACTCTTAAACACCCTAAAACGCAACAACAGAGCCAGATAAAAAATCCTCATTAAAGAAGCAGCAAGTAACCTCAGCTTTGTGGCCTCCTGCTGCTTCCAAAAGACTCTCTTGTGGCACTGCAAAAGCCAATTAATGAATCCATGTCATATTTGTGCCTTTAGAACAAAACCTTGAGGCTAATCATTTTATCACCTTGTTTTCGTAAGGTAGAAATCGACCCAGTCCTTCAGTTTGTTTATTTTCGCTTATCTATTTTGTTCCTATTTTCTATTTGTGGTGGGTACTCTGTACACGGGTCAGTCCAACCCCTCTCCCACCCCCCAGCCCTCAACTCAGCGAGTTAAGAGACTCACTTTGGGAGCCTCCTTAGCTCTGGATTTTATTGTGTGTAGCAAAGACTCCACATGATTCTGGGCCACTGCAATGAATGCCACAGACTCCTGCTTCTAGGCCCTTCAAATACAATATTAGGCCCGGGTGGAGGTTTTAATTCTGCCAGTGCAGTCGGCAGAATTGTAGTAATGTCGCATTACTCTTGTAGAGCAGAATTACTTCATGTATTAACCCCTTCCATGCTGATGACGGCCCCCGGCCGTCATGCATCACGGTGGGCGTGTGCTGATAACGGCTGAAGACGTTATGAACCCGCCCGCTCTCTAAATCGCCTGCATAGGCGCAGAATCGCGACCGCGCCCAAGGGGTTAAATTCCGCCGCACTGGTGAGCGGAATGAAAGTATGCAGTGCTTTCTAAAGTTTAGAAATCACTGCATACTTCTCGGCACCCTTCAATCCTCTGCAGAATGTAACTTTGAATCACTGCAGAGTATTGTAAGGTCGCCGAGTGATATATGCAGTGGTTTCTAAACTTTAGAAACCGCTGCATGCCCCTTGGTATGCGTGGCTGCTCTATTTTCATCCTGAAAAATGCGCCCTTGCATCCATTTTTGGACACGAGGGTACATTTAGTACTTCGAAAATAGCATCAAATGACTACTTCATCCTGCAGCGTAATTCAGTGGAATTTTAGGTAAATTCCAAGTGATTCCACGGATTGAAACTCCGCCAATTCTGCCCACCCCTAGATAATACACCGTGGTGTACAGAACTTCGGGACAACTGTTCCCACACAATAGTCCCACTGCAGACATCACCCTACCACACTCTAATGACAGAAGGGGCCAGGCTTCTATAGGCTTCCTTACAGGTGGTGTACACACTGCCTACCTTTGAACTCAAGGGAAGCTGCAAGAGTCAAAGTATGGAATTTAATATCTCTTCAGAACTATAGAAAAAAACATTATTTACATTATAAAGGCAGTCTCTCCAATAATGACAGACAATAAGATTTTATAAAAATAATTAAAAAAATGTTTACTAACTTTTTATTTAAGACTTGGCTATTAATTGTAATTTTCGACACTAATGATCAATTGTGGCCTTGACTACGTAATATCCTACAAAACGGTACATGTTGGCGAGTCACTGAAACCTCAAGACAGATGCGTGACTGGCTCCGCTCGAGGTCCTCTGGGAACCTCTAGATCTAGAAATTAGCAGAGCTTCAGGGGACGCGATGTGGTCTTGTGGCTTCAACTTTCGAACATGTATCCTGGGGGTACCATTTCGAATCCCGGCCTCGGCTCAGCATCCTCTCAATTCTGGCAAATATCCATGTGCTGAAGAAAAAAGTGTGAAGTAGAGTGTGTTTGTTATGTTATGTTAATATGTTATGTTAATAACTATTTATAGAGTGCAGTACGTCCGTAGGCTTCATGGCGCTATTGTAGAAAGACAGACTACAATCCCTAAGCATAGGTCTGCTTGAATAGCCACGTCTTAAGGGACTTCCTGAAGACCAGTTCCTGAGTGATAAGGGGAGGGAGTTCCAGAAAGTGGCTGCCAAATAGGAGAAGCAGTTTCCTCCTTGTCTTTTCCTACTATTCCTACTGAACGTTGGGATGGTAACCAAACTAAGGTGGGCGGAGCGTAAGTTTCGCTGAGGTTTATAGTTGAACATATAGTTGTGACGCGCCCATGTCCGATGTCCATGTTTCAATGTAAAACTGTCAGAGATAAAATTTGTTTTTCTGTCTTTTACCTACACTTAATCTCATCCTCCAAGAATTAAAGGCAAATCATTAACGTTAGATGACCGAAAGAGATACCCATATAGTGGCTGAATTGCACAGTACAAAGTAGAAAAACTGAGATCAATCCCAGCATTCCTGCATGACCACCTTGTGTGACACTAGGCAGATACTCTTTATTTCCAGAGAGCCTCATTTTTTCATTATCCCATACAAGAGCTCCATAGCATGTGTTAGCTCAGATGTGTGCTGTACAAACACCTTTCTTGCGTTTGATTAATTACCCTATTATATTGCCCCATCTATAATAAGAATCTAGGCCACATGTAGGGTGCACATGGCAACTAACTTAGTTCACTAAAAGCATTACAATCAGGGCAGGATTGTTTCTCAGTTCATGTTTAAAAAATACATCTCAATTTTAATAAATACTTCTCAAATAATCTGATGTACTAAGGTAAATACTTCTTTGTGTTAAAAAATATACATATACTTTTTTGAATTTTGAACACACCTTCTCATTTTTGCTGAATGATTTACTCGTCAAATATTTAAAAAGCTCGGCACTTCGCCACAGCGTATTCTTGGCTTGGTTCTGGCTCGGCTGTCCCTATTAATTTGTTGGCTCGCCCACCTCTACAGAATGGCACCAACACACCAGCACTCTTGAGCAACGCAATACAATCCGCAGAGCTAACACAGGGCCTGAGGGACATTCCCTGCAGGGTCTGTGAACGAATTGCCTCACTCTGTTTTTAGACAGACTGTCCGCTGATGTTCTGTATTCAGTACACAACAAACGCCGCAAGGCACTTTGTTACTAGAACGATTTAAAATTGAAAGTTAATGGTTACTTCACATGATGGATGAAAACATTGGGAGGCGAAGAAAATCAAATACAAAGACTCGTGCCTGGATTACTTTATTCCACTTAGATCAAGTCTGAGGATAATCACAGGAAGGAAAATTACTGTGGGTTTATCAGCGGCCCAGTGAGATCCATCACTCCTCTATCTGCATGCACAATAAAGCCAGATAATTGTGCCTGATCCTGCCCAGCTCTGCAGACTTCTGGAAAGCCCTGATTGGCTGAGCGGGATGTGAAAGGTCACAGGGGGTGCATCCGGAGAATTGCTACATTCTGAAGAGCATTACCTTACTTGCTGCTCACTCAACACATCCATGCTCATGTTTCACAATGGGCTCCTACACCGTCATGTGTGCATCAATGCAATGTTTCACTGCATTCACCTGTGCCACCTTCCCTTCTGTACAAAGTCTTAAACGGTCTCGTGTCCCCTATGAGTATTAGGTCCTAATTGCGGATGGACATTTGTAAATCTTCATGACGGCTAAATTCCTATCAACGATGTACGTCAGTGTTGTTTATATTTGAGCTCCAGTATGTTGTGTATGTATGTGTAGTTTCCACATCTATGTGTGGTAGGCCCATCTCCACATGGTGGCTATGTGATGTACTGATGTATGCATGCCTAAGATAAAATAACGAGTGAGTACGGAGTCCAAGAATATCCAATTCTCACTAGATTAAAATTTAAAAGAGTGATAGAATTCACTTTTCGATGCTCTAATTACCCTATGATGACGTGTGAGTTAGCATCATATGACTAACTAACGCATTTACGTAAACGCACCTATGTTGAATTCATATTTTTACTTACTGCTTATATTCAAATGTATGCGTGACCATATTAGTTTCTTAGCTTAGCCTGTGTGCCACCATTTTGTGTAACTCTCTGTGCCTGCGGGTTCTGCTCACTCATGCCCCTCCCGCAGGAATACAGAAATATACTAAGACAGCAGTTTTCGTTTCTCGGCTTACTGTGGCCGAAACTAACAAGTTCCGCTATCTGCAATGTTCTCATGCCCAGAGGCGCCGAAGCCTAGCTCCCTGGCCTTGAACAGAGATAATAATGTATCCCTTGCAGGTGCAGATGCCTGCTGTATGAGAGCATTGTCCACTGTCCCGAGACTCGGTAACTTTCCATTAGGGGCGTACCCCATTTACTGTATTGCATTATAATGTATTGCTGTGATGCAGAGAGTCAGTCCTCTCGTTCGCACTCCTAGGAGTGAGGTCGGACAGGGCCCTCTCATATGAGTGTTATTTGGCCTAATAAAGACTTTTGTTTATACTTCTCCACTGTCCGGCTGACTTCCTATAAGGTAATTATAGGTGAGTGCTGTAAGTCACTCGGGTGGATTTGAGCCACGCTTATCAGATGGCGCCCGAACAGGGACCCCGCGATAAGGATCTTTCTCACCCGTAAGTGGGTAGCAGAAGACCGGGGACCCGCTGGTCGGCACGGTGGGTCCGGGATCCCATTTGATGCCGAGCTTGGTTCTCGCAGCGCTGCCCCACCCTGCTGATCGGGAGAGGTCCCGGTTCGGATCTTACGCCGGGGTCCAGAAGGCGGAACTTGAAGCTGACCGTGTTGGTCCTGGCAGCCGGAGGTGGAGAACGGTAGAGGTCGGTGCCGCCTACGGAAGGTGAGTGGTCCACCTGTGATTGCTGCAGGAACTGGAGTGTTCCGGGAGACTAGAGTGTCTCCGATGCTTTGAGGAGCCGGTGCGCTCCTGGGGCTAGTGTGCTCCGGGGAACTCAGAGTACGAGTTGGTGCTCTGACAGACTTGACGGGGTTGGGGACGTATTTCGAGGTAATTGTTTGTAGCGATCCGACCGGATGGTACTGTGGTGACGGCGTGGCTCATTGTGGGCAGACTCTGGTGCGCTTACCCTGAACTCCTAGTGTGGTGATTCAGTGGAGGTGTGATCTGGGTTTCCCGCGGTAAAGTGCGCAGTGATCCACAGTGCCGCACGGGTGGCGGATTTGTTCCCCTTCCTCAGAACAGTTAGTGTACTGTTCGGTCTGCGGTAGAGTCCAGGTTCCCCAGGACTTGGTCGACGGGCCTTGTCCCATTTGGTAACACGTGTTTGGAGATATTGTATATGTGTACGTGGTTCTCTAATGTCTGTTTATATATGTGTGTGTGTGAATGAACTCGAGTTGAGATTCAAGATAAAGTAAAGATGCCGTGTTTTAGCAAGTTGCGATGTTTTGGATGCTGTTGTCGACCCTCAGATACTAGACTGGCCGAGAGCCAACCTGCACCCCCTGAAGGGACACCGAGTTTTGATATGTATGTTAAACATGGACTGGTCCCGATTTTGTTTGGCACTTTGTGGCATCGATACACTGCTGATAATGTGGATTTACAATGGCCTTTGACGGGTTCTTTTGATGAAGCTAAGTTGGATTATTTGCAAGACAAACTGTTTGCTAGGCGTAGCCGTCAGAGTATGTTTGACTCTTTGCGAGTATGGCAGAAAGAGGTCAGGAAACGTAAGATGCGAGAGGAGAAAGAGGAGTATAAAAAGTCCACCCAGACTATGGCGCAGAAGGCGAAGGAACAGGTGGGGAATGAGAATGCACTACGCATGGAGCGCTCAGATAGACTTTGTAGGTTGAAGGAAAATAAAAGTTACGTAGTGAGAGAGGACGACCCAGATGAGATGGAGGACATTTTGAATGCCCGGCCCCCTCCCCCTTATGCCCCGCAGCCCTTGTACCCCTCCTTGCCACTTTCGGCCCCTAGTAGTGCCGTTCCAGGTCTTTCAGCGAGTGCCCCCCAACAATCCCTACCCTCGACACCCCTTGTTTCTCTACTCCAGACCACTTCACCTGCCCCCTCACCATTTTCCTTAGCACTCCCTACTGTTTCAGCTAGTACCACCCCCAGTCAGGAGATGCTAACACCGAGTCGCGGCGCAGGTAGCGGATTGCTTTCACAGGTACGGAAGTTGCTTACACGTTCTACAGTTGGTTTAGATGAAAAAAGTATGGTGGCTAATCAGGCATGTCAATGGGCCAGGAATAATATTTATTCGTTCGAAGACATTTGGTCCACCATGAAAGATTTTGAGCCCTTGATGCAGCAGCACGCTTTGTGGCACATGGCTGGTGTATTGATACCGCTATGGGAGCAGGGATATGGAGGTGTGGCTCCGGCGGTTTTACGGGATATACAGGCAGGAGCGTACAGAACGAACACGGGGGTGAAGGAAGTGATGAGTAGTTTGCGTGCGCTATTGCAATACAGGAATGAATTGCCCTCTGTCGGTACACCCCACTTCCCAGGTCTCCACCCAATGCGAGAGGTACACCCTATTTTTCATCCTGAGGTCCCCGAATTGTTAGACCCAGTCACGAGGGCTGTCACACGGAACAGAATTGATGCGCATTTTCAGGAGCAATGGGTGTATACGCCATGGAAGAGAAGCGAGGTGTTGTCATTGAAGGCTCAGCTACCGGATTCCAGAAAGAATCCGACCGCTTATTATAAAGAGCTTACGGAAGCGGCGTCTTCTACAGTGATGACGTTAGCCGACGTTGAATTGTTTTTCGGGCTTTTGGTCCCGGTTGATGTGTGGCGACAGGTGAAAGGTACGGATCATACGGAGGAGCTGGGAGGTACATGGCAGGAGTTGCAGGATTGGGACAAGGAGCGTAAGCCAGGGGAGAAGCCGAGGGCTGAGATATTAGCTTTGCCAGGACGCATTATAAAGTATATGCATTCTCTCATTCCCCCGAAAAAGGTAGATTGGGACAAATTGACGGCTTGCAAGCAGAAAAAGGATGAGGCGGTCTCAGATTTCTTTACGAGGTTTGAGGAAACGTTCATGGATTTTAGTGGACAGGATGTGTCACAGGATGGAGGGTTACGACTCTTTGTTAACAGGTTTGTCACAAATTTATTGCCTGAAATATCGGCTAGACTGCAAGCGTCCGAGAGCACGTGGACGACGTCCTCTCCTTCGGGAATACTAAGTATGGCGCAATATTACGAGCACAGGGAAAATGAAAATAAGGACAAGCAGGAAAAGAAGGCTAAAGATTTGAAGACGAGGGTTTTGTTGCAGCAAGTGGCAAGAGGCAGAGGAAGAGGTGCGGCGCTGAGTCGCGGAGGCGGTTTTGGGAGAGGTGAGAGTAGGGAAAGGCTGGGACCGAACCAGTGCGCCAAGTGTAAGCAGGAAGGGCATTGGTGGCGAGACTGCCCGCTGCTCCAGTCAGGCACGGGACAAGGACGAGGACGAGGACGAGGTAGTGGTGATTTTGGAAGACAGGCTGGGCGATCAGAAGGAGGCGGGAGACCGGGAGGTAATTATTTTGACAACGGGACAGATAGACAACAGTCACAGAGGAGCGGGGGCCAGTATTACAACGATGATTATTCAGTGGACGATTTGACAGGATTCTCCCACAACTAGGACAGCGTAGGACAGAGCATGGGACCAGTACTTATGGAAGTTGATCAGAGGGGACCTTATGTCGAAGCCGACTTACTAGGGTCTCAACAGAAATTTCTAGTGGATACGGGTGCAATGAAAAGTTCAGTGGCTCGTTCTCGGGTCCCAGGGGCGGCTCTGTCTGGCAAGAATAACATATCCGTGGGTTTCGCAGGAACTCCGGTGATTAGCCCCATTTCTAAACCTCTCACGTTAACGATTGGCCCTTTTACTGTTGACTCACCGTTTTTATTGACATCGAATTGTGGAGAAAATTTGCTGGGTTTAGATTTATTGAAGAGATTGCATGCCACCATCTATTGTTCTCCGGATGGCGTGTACCTTACTCTAGGCCCCAATGTTGCCCGCCCACTACAGTGCTTTTCAAAAGACGACCCGTTGCCACCTGAGTTTCGAGGCATACCCGACAGCTTGTGGGCTGTCAGTGACAATGATGTAGGGAGAATGGATATTGCCCCGGTGTCAATAAGAGTGAAGGTGGGAGCCAAATTGCCCAGAATTCCACAATACAGAATACCTAGAGAGGGTGAGAAGGCCTTGTTACAGATAATTCAAGAATTGATACAGTCTGGAGTTGTAGAAGAGACTGATTCGAATATATGTAACAGTCCTATTTTGCCTGTACTTAAAAGACGGTCACCTGATGCAACTGATAATACTCCTGATGTCTATAGATTTGTGATTGATTTGCGGCAGGTAAATAGAGTTGTGGAGCCACAGTATCCGGTGGTCTCGGACATCACTACGATATTGACCATGATTCCACCTTCGGCCAAATATTTCTCTGTCCTTGATTTGAAAAACGCTTTCTTCAGTATTCCAGTACATGAAGATAGCAGGTATCTCTTCGGATTCTCATTGGCTGGCCGAAGCTTCCGCTTCAAGAGAATTCCTCAGGGGTACACTGAGAGTCCTAGTATATACAGTCAGGCTCTAAAGGCACAATTGGATGATTTGGAACTTCCACCTGGCAACGTGATGTTGCAGTACGTGGATGATATCCTAATAGCATCGGATGACGAACAGGGTTGTCGGGATGCTACTGTGAAATTGTTACACCATTTGGCTAAAAGGGGGCATAAAGTGTCCCTTCCGAAATTTCAATACTGTCGAACGGAGGTCACCTACCTCGGTCACCTCCTTTCGAAAGCGGGGAGGAGATTGACGCCGGAGCGCATAAAAGCGATCACTAACATGCAAGTACCTAACACGCAGCGAGAGGTGCGCGCGTTCTTAGGCATAACATCGTATTGTCGTCAGTGGATACCTAACTATGCGTTACTAACAAAACCCCTATTGTATCTGACTACCAAAGAAGTGCGCGAACCTGTACCCTGGACCCCCACATGTCAGGAAGCGTTTGAGTCACTAAAAACGTCTTTGTGTTCTGCGCCAGTGCTTGGAACACCTGATTACCAGAAGCCTTTTGTTCTTTACGTGCACGAGGCGGAAGGTTGCGCGTTGTCTGTCTTAACTCAGTGTTTTGGGGGGAAGCAGAGACCGTGTGCATATTTCTCTGCAATGCTCGATAATGTGGCAAGAGCGCTGCCGAGTTGTCTGAGAGCCACGGCGGCTGCTGCGTTCTCTATAAGACAATCGGCAGGGCTCGTGCTGGGATCAGATCTCACAGTAATGGTACCGCATGCTGTGGATATTTTACTGAACAGGACACAGACGCAGCATTTAACAAGCGCTTGTCTGACGGGTTACGAAATGACTCTTTTTGCGCCCCATGTAACAATTAAAAGGTGTGCCACATTGAACCCCGCCACCTTGTTACCTATCCCCACAGATACTGACACGAATGGTGACATACATGACATACATGACTGTTTGTATAGGACTGAGGAGGAGACAAAGGGGAGGGTGGATCTGACAGACAGGCCCATGGAAGAACCAGACGGGGAACTGTATGTTGATGGATCCTGTTTTAAATTACCAGACGGGACATCGACAGCAGCATATGCAATAACAACATTACAGACGGTGGTAGAGACTTCTAGAATACCTTACAATTCTGCTCAGGCTGCCGAGATTATTGCCTTACTGAGAGCATGTGAGTTGAGTGAGGGGTTGGATGTGAACGTTTACACCGATAGCCAATACGCCTTTGGCGTGGTTCATAATTATGGGCGACTTTGGGCAGAACGGGGATTCTTGACCTCCCATGGACAGCGCATCCAACATGGTCCACTGATATTACGACTGCTAACGGCATTGACATTACCCAAAAGATTGGCTGTGATAAAATGTAGCGCACACAAGACAATAGTGGACGATGTCGGGCGAGGCAACGCTTTTGCCGACGAGACAGCAAAAGAGACTGCTAGAGAAAAATTACCACGAATGTTTGTGGCAGGGCCAGCACGATGGGTCCCAGATATTCATATGTTCGCAGACACGGTACAGAGTGTCAAGAACATACAAAGTAAAGCGACGGATGAGGAATTGAGAGCATGGAAGGATGGGCAGGGACGACTGGATGCGGATGAATGTTGGACAGATGTGACAGACAAGAGAAGATGGATGTTACCGAATGCGTATGTCCTTCCAGTAGTGACGATGGCACACGGACCTGCCCATGTGAGTGCAAAGGGCATTTGCAAATTGTTAGACCCGGTGTGGAGCAATAAAAACATCTCTAAGATGGCCACCAATTTGGTTCGTCAATGTATGGTGTGTTTGAGACACAATCCTGGAAAGGGTACCCCTGTCCCAGCTGGAAATTTTGCACCCCCCTCTTTCCCTTTTGAGGTGATTCAGATGGATTACATCGAAATGGAAAGAGTCAACAACTTGAAGTACGTCCTTGTAGTCGTATGCGCCTTTAGTAGGTGGGTGGAGGCGTTCCCAACGAAAGACTGCACGGCTATGTCTACTGCAAAAATGTTGATAAAGGAGTATTTCTCCCGCTTCGGATTACCTAGGGTGATTTGGAGTGATAATGGCACGTCCTTTAATGCTGAATTAGTGAAAAATATATGCAAAGGTCTACACATCACCCAGAAGTTCCACTCGGCCTTGCATCCTCAGGCGGCAGGTCTGGTGGAACGGTTTAACGGCACACTCAAGTTAAAAATGGCCAAAATATGTGAGAGTACAGGTCTCCGTTGGCCAGACGCACTTCCCTTAGCCTTGCTATCCACAAGAGTCACTGTAAATGCAAAAATGGGCGTCTCCCCGCACGAGGTGGTATTTGGCCGCCCGGCCAATATCTGGGGAGTGCCCCGACCAAAATGTTTTTCCGAAGTTCCTTACCCTCTGTTGACAGACTATCTGTATGCTTTGACTAAAGATCTTCGTTCTATTCATCAGCAGGTAGCAGACACTCTGAAGCCGTTGCCGGAGGGGCCTGGACACACCATCCACCCAGGGGATTGGGTCGTGGTGCGACGATACCAGCGGAAGTCCTGTTTGGAGCCTAGATGGTCAGAGCCTCGTCAGGTGCTCCTCACCACGCGCACAGCACTACGAATTGACGGCAGAAAGGCGTGGACCCATGCCTCTCATGTGAAGAGGGTCCCGCTCCCGTTGCCCTATGATCAATGGGTACAAGATGGCATCGCTGACCAGGAGTTTGAACATATCCCGAGGTATGTTCCTTTCTCGGATGCTTCACTGATTGGAGAAGAGCGAAGCGGAATTGAGAATACTGTGAGCTCTACCACTCCTTTTGTTGCTAGCAAAGAGATACCGGAAAGTTCAGCATCTGCCACGGAGACACCTGCTTTGTTCTCCGACCCCGAAGTGCCAGGGAGCACTCGCTATAATTTGAGGCCCCGAAAGAAATAAGTGCAGTGCTGGAATATGATGGACTAAATACTGGAAGAAGGGCTTAGTGGACATTCTGAAAAAGAAGATTTAGTGGTAGGGATGGACTTGTAAGAGCCCTGGTGTTTAGCCGAAGATTGTGTTCTTTGAGACTATAGAGTGGTGCGGGGCCCAAATTAAGTGCTTCCCTTATTTCAAAGAGTTGACCAGCGACGTTGGAGTAGGTATGAACGGTAAAAGCCTGCCTGTGAGGCTTTGAAGGACACAGGGAGAAGATCCCTTTTTAAGGGTTGAAGAACCCCTCTGGCCGGTGGAGGATTGTCTGGGACTATTTTTTTAGTAACAGTGTGATTTTTATTTTTCCTTTGATTTTTGATATTTTTGAACGATTATTGGAAATGTATCCCTTTGGGCGGCCCATCCCTGATGAGGAGCAGCCTTTTGCAGCTCCCCCGAGACGTGAGCCCGATTCCCCCTGGTTGGCCCTTCCCCGAAAGGGAAAAATAGTAGTGATAATAATTGTTTTAATTGCCTTTCTGGTGACTCTTGGAATACTGTTTTTCGTAGATAAACATTATCCCGTTCATACATTTGCACCCACACCTGCTGCTGTCCCGGAACATAAAATGTTAACAGTTGAATATGGTGAGAGAATGATACGTAAGAATTATAGGGATAATGTTTTTATTAAAACTCTGCATCACGCACATGCCACTACCAACATGACAGATTGCTGGGTATGTGGGCTTTTGCCTTCTGCTGCCTATAAAAAAGATAGGTTCCTCGCTCTCCCTTTAACGCCAGTGAATAGCTGTGTGGGGTGGTATACTCTTATAGGTCTTGTTAAATACTTCCAGCAGCCAGATTCCTTGACTCCACGCCTGCAGAATAGGGGGTGGACAATGACAATGCGAGTGCGGCCCTTGCCTTCAGCTTCCCTTGGACGAATATACACTGACGGACGTTTTGACCAGACTTTTATACAGACATGTGAGAAAAAGTTGGGTCGCTTCTTGACACCTAATGATACTGATCGACTAAGGGATAGTTTCATGAAATTGAACGCCACTTTGTCTTTTAGGCATCCCCCTAGGAGTAACGACAGCTCCAAAAGTTTGATACCCTTGGCTGTGGTGGGTCCTCCTCCATTTTTCTGTATAGAGGGAAGGGGTCCCATCAAGGTTGGAAATAGCTCTTGTAATGTGACTGCTTCAATACGCCTGCCCGTTAGCCCTTCCTTGATTGCCCCACCCAGTGTCTATTTTGTTTGCGGTGAAAATGGGTACTTATGGTTGCCCGAGGGTTGGGGTGGGGTGTGCTACCTGGCTTATCTGATTCCTCCCGTGTATGTGGCTCCCTCTGATTACCACAGAACTCATCGACGATTCCCCAGTCCTCAGGAGCAGCCGCAGGGGCAGCGTAAAAGGAGGGACCTTCAGGTAGAGGACGTTGATCAGACAGATACCTCGTATCAGCAGTGGACTGATTTTTCTAAGGGTCTGCTTCCTTTCTGGGGTCCTATATTCAACAGTAGAGCTATCAGACGACTCTCTAGGGTAATGGAAAAGGTGGTTCTGGTTGAGGCTGACATTACGACTAACATCTCTGTTGAGGTTCAGGCTATGAGATTATTTACGATCCAGAATAGGATGGTCCTTGACGTCATATTAGCTGATAGGGGCGGGGCCTGCCGCGTCATCGGGACCTCTTGCTGTGTTTATATCCCTGACTCCGCCCCGACTGTTAACTTGGCAGTGCAAAAATTGCATAGATTAGCGACTGAATTGCACCAAGATAATGGGACATGGTCTATCCAAGGGTGGCTCTGGGGTGCCTTTTCTTCCTGGGGTTGGAAAATACTGATGGGTTTGGTTGGAGTGGTGAGTGTAATTCTGTCATGCTGCCTTTGCATATATTGCCTTCCTCCATGTTGTTCAATGTGTGCCGCAAATATACGTCCGAAAAAGAAGTTACATGGTCAATATGCCACTTCTATGATTACTGAAATTCCTGCTGACGCAAGTTTCTTAATGTTTATTGCAGAAGATGTTCTAGACTGAGGTAGTACAGTCCTGCCCCTAGAATGGATGTCGGCACTACCTTTGGCAAATAAATGAGGCTATAGTTAGCCAATGATGCTAAAAGGAGGGTCTGATAGAATTCACTTTTCGATGCTCTAATTACCCTATGATGACGTGTGAGTTAGCATCATATGACTAACTAACGCATTTACGTAAACGCACCTATGTTGAATTCATATTTTTACTTACTGCTTATATTCAAATGTATGCGTGACCATATTAGTTTCTTAGCTTAGCCTGTGTGCCACCATTTTGTGTAACTCTCTGTGCCTGCGGGTTCTGCTCACTCATGCCCCTCCCGCAGGAATACAGAAATATACTAAGACAGCAGTTTTCGTTTCTCGGCTTACTGTGGCCGAAACTAACAAGTTCCGCTATCTGCAATGTTCTCATGCCCAGAGGCGCCGAAGCCTAGCTCCCTGGCCTTGAACAGAGATAATAATGTATCCCTTGCAGGTGCAGATGCCTGCTGTATGAGAGCATTGTCCACTGTCCCGAGACTCGGTAACTTTCCATTAGGGGCGTACCCCATTTACTGTATTGCATTATAATGTATTGCTGTGATGCAGAGAGTCAGTCCTCTCGTTCGCACTCCTAGGACTGAGGTCGGACAGGGCCCTCTCATATGAGTGTTATTTGGCCTAATAAAGACTTTTGTTTATACTTCTCCACTGTCCGGCTGACTTCCTATAAGGTAATTATAGGTGAGTGCTGTAAGTCACTCGGGTGGATTTGAGCCACGCTTATCAAGAGTATATATATTTTTTTAACACAAAGAAATATTTACCTTTGTACATCAGATTCTCTGAGAAGTATTTATGAAAATTGAGATTTATTTTTTAAACATGAACTGAGAAACAATCTTGCCTTGATGATAATGCTTTTAGTGAACAATGAGACAAGATAGTATTTTTGTATAATCAGGCATTCCCAGACCTGGGATGCAAGACAATTTCTCTTTCAGATCTAGGAACACCTTTGTACATTCTTTGTCCCATGGAAGCGGATCAGACACATCTTGGTGTGTTAACCTCAGCAGAAGTTTTGCCGTCAAGGAAAAGCTTGGTATCCACTGTCTGGAGAAGGCAACCATTCCCAAACAAAATATCCTGACTTCCTTTTGTGTCTGTGGTGGATTTATCTGTAAGATGGCTTCCACTCTCTCTGGGGACACCTTCCTACCTCCCTTCAGGAGAATGTGTCCCAGATATTGAACCTCTTTTAGACAGTACTGCAGTTTCCTGGAGACACTTTGTGTCCGTTCTCTGCCAGGTGATTCAAGAGTGAGATGGTGTTGCATTTACAAGCATCACGTGTTTCTGATGCCAAAGTTGGTCGTCTATGTATTGAGCAAGGGTAGATTCACATGGCCTTTTCAGCGATTCTAGATTTTTGTTAAGGATCTGATTAAAGACTGATGGACTTTCTGTATACCCTTGAGGGACACAACATGAAACCACATTATTGTCTTCTTCTGTAATGTAAATGAGAACAAATACTGGCTATCTTCATGCAAAGGCACTGAAAAGAAAGTCTGGCATAAATCAATGACACTAAACCATTCTGTAGCACAGGGAATTTGGAAAAGCACAGTGGCAGGATTCGCAAACACAAAACAACAGGGCAATACAATTTCATTAAAGCGCCTCAGGTTCGGAACGTTTCTATATTTCCCATTGGGCTTCTGTAAACCCATTATGGAAGAATTACATGGGCTTCCAATCATTCCCTCAATATGCCTTTCTGAAGTATGTCTTCAATCACTGCTTTTATTCCTGCAAGAGTCTCTGGAATCAAATGATAGGATGGTGTTCTGGCGTAAACAGCATTTGGCTTTAATCTGGCTGGTTCTACACCTTTTAAAGTCTAATATATTTCCCTGTGAAGACCCAGACTTCTGCATTGACAGTATCTCTTAGGCCTTCAGGCATCTTGGAAATGGTCAGTAAAGAGAACATTTCTACTTTGCCATTTTGTCTGACCGTTTTAAAATCTCCATCTTCATCATGGGTCTGAAAAGTGACATTGTCTGGTGTGCAATATATTATACAACTTAACTTGCACAACAAATCTCTCCCCAACAGATTTACTGGGCTTGTGTCACAAACAACTCAGTGTTTTTCTGGAAATATTCCTGTTTTTATTGGGAGCTCTTCTGAAATCGGATTTGAAATTTGTCTGTTTGTAACTCCAATGACTTGGAAAAATGACACATCGTGACCATAAACATTTGTATCTACATATGGGCCGCTCTGATCCACCTTTCAGACTACGCCAATTACACAATCTTCCTCCTCCCTCGGTCACCTTTATTGGGATGATCAGAAGCATATCCGTCATTTTTGAATAAGGGGGATTATGCCAAAGCATTCTGACTCTGATTTTGGAACTGTGGCATAACATTCTGGAACAAATTTGTATTGAACTTTGGCATTTGATTTAAATTAAACCTAGGATTCCCTATTTGTGCAGGAATGCGAGGGCATGATTTGGGCTTGATTTTGCATAGGAGTTTGCATCTATTGCATAGGCATTTTTGGAACAGATATACCTTATGGAATCTATATAATGTGTCCAGAATTTTTAGGAATAGATCTACATTCTCATTTCCAATGCCCACACTATGACAGGCGTGACAAGCAGTAACGTATTTTTTGCAGCAATAACCATTGCAGACCCCATACCCAAGTGAACACCTACACCTCTGCCCAGGGACAAAATAATTCCTCCTTGTTTCCCTGAAGATCCAACCTTTGGAACAACAACCCCTTGTATCAATCCCTGATTTCCTGTAAAGGACGGGTTCTGAAAACCTACCTGTGCTAATTTAGTCTGAACCAGCATGAATTTCTCTTATTTTTCATGTCCAATTCATCTCTATAGCAGTTTGCATAATGCAGGATTTCATCTAAAGATTTATTCTGCCAACGGATCACACTTTGCGTGAAGTGAGCTCTGATTTCAGGCTTCAATCCTAATACAAACTAGGACACTAAAAACCCCAAATCATTTTCCTTAGGATACTCACATACACTATGCTGCTGAAAAACCTACAATGACCTCTCTTAGTATTCATGGACTGTCTTCTTTGGCTCTTGTGTGGTTCTTTTCATCTTTAACTAATCTGTATATTTTGGAGGGATTCTCCCTTTCAAAAAGGTAATAACCGCTTCATATTTCTCCATTACACAAGTGATGGTGCCTTTGTCCCTTTCTCTCTAGTTGGTTCTCCCTTCAGACATTGAACCACCGTCTTACATTTTGCCCATAAATCTACTGGCACCAAAATGCCAAAGAATGTATTCAAATCAATCCACAACACCTTTGAAATCTTTATGCACCTTTCTACTTGTGCATACCATCGCTTGTGTCTCAGCTTTGGAAAATTGCTTGTAAATACTTCTTTAAAATGCGAACACATTCCTGTAATCCTCATATAATCCAATTCAACCCTATAGCTCTTATGCAAGTTTACATTACTGGTAAGATCCACTCTGTACTTCTTTGCTATTCCTGCCAATCTGTTATGCACCATAGCAGCCCTTTGAGTAATCTCCTTGCACAGGTAGATTAACTAATTTTTCTGGTACTGGTCAACGTGATCAAACTCCAGGCATCCCTTGATTACTTATTCTAATTCTACCTTGAATTTTGGAATGTCCAATGGTCTGTTCTTTCTGGTATCTAATTATTTTGGGGGCTCTGTGACTTCTACCTTCTTTTCTCTTGTGACTTCCTCACGTCATGCTGGTAAATATCCATCCTCATTAACATTTACGTCACTAGGAGCTAATGGAGTCAGAAAGGGTCTCTCCTCCATCTGCCAGAGCCTGCAAACTTTGCGGAGGTCTCCACAAAACTATGTGAATTTTGGGTTGTTTGTATACTTCTATCTACTGATGTCTTTAAGACATTCAGCCTTCTCTCAATCTGGAGTGGAGCACTCATAACCACTCTAGGTGCAATTGGAACATTCTCATTAGAAACTAAAGCTGGTGGCCATCTCCCAACTGGTGGAGCAATTTGTATAATTTGTAAAGGTCTTTCAATTTCAATTGAAAGTGGACCTGGGTCAACAGAAGCAGTTGCTATGGTCTTACTGACACCTGTACTTAACTCTCCAGGATCAGCTAAAACAGTAGGTGGTGGGGTTGGGGAAGACATCATCTGTTCTAATATCATGTCTCTCGAATCTATATCTGACTCATCTTTATCTGATCTAGTAGTGTCCTTACTCTTTTTCACAGCTTCTGATGTAAGAACTGGATATAATCTGGCTCCTTCAATAATACCCTTCCTCCATCTATGCTGTTCTTCATCTTATCAATCGTTTGCGTTATTCTGCATTGCTCTTCCAGTCCATCTCCGATATTTCTCTTTCTCCCTCTCTCTAGCAAATTTTCCCCAAGCATTAAATGGTGGCTTCATTTCATACAATTTTTCTTTAAGTGATGCAGGATTCTGGTAAAAGATGTCCTAGATCTAGGAAAACTCAAAGCACCCTAATTTTTTGTGATCCTATTCCATTGTACAAGCCAAAGACATGCACTTAAACCATGTTCTGTAGTCATAATGCATGCTGGAGTATCTTCAGGGTGTGCCTCCTCGCTGTTACATACAGAAATAGTGACATCCGTTCTTACCAATTTCTTAAAATCCTTAAAACATTTCACGATGAGGATTTAATTTTCAAAAATTCTTGTTGAGCCAAATGTTTTGATTCTGTTCTGCACACATCAAATTTTAGTTCCCCAATAAAATGTCAGCTATTAAATTCATGTGATTCCTTACTAAATCCAAAGACAGCACTCAAATTGACAAGATCCAATCACATTGCAGGACTGAATATCAACTAGCCACTGGCAGCACAAAAGCACCCCCACCATATAATCCCAGTGCGAAACACTATGACATACAAACTCTCTCCTCACACCAATCACCCTCCTTTACAATTTTCCCTCGCATATACATGCAACTCTCAAATAACCTCTTTAAACAACTTCTTGTTTGCTCTACTAAAAGAAATAAAATATTGCAATCACTCAAGAGTTTTCTACAATCGCAAGTGAATTTTCGACCAGTGAGATATTGCACAAATCAATGTAGCTTCCCCTGTTTGCCAATAAGGTTCCACTAACAGTAACCAAGATTAATCAATCAAAACAGCTTGTCCCTATGATACTGATGCAGGTGATGGTACCTTACACTCCACATCTAAGATCTCTGCAAACAATTTTAAACTTGTTATTATTATTTCAGAATCTTGAAATTTCAGCAAGCCTGAAACTCAACTTCCATTTTTAAACCACTTCCTGATGTCTCTATCACTCACACAATTTGAAATAAAGACAATCACAACTACAACATGCTCACCCTATTAATATTCACAACTTCTAAACCGCAACTGCCAAACCATGATTTCCTTTGAATTCTACTCCGCCACACCATCAGGATCTGGACACTGGAACAGGGATTATTTTAATATAGCTTGGATACTATTTTTATTGCTCCATTCTGAGTGTAATCCATATCCTCTGCTACCAGAAACTGATACTGCCCAAGGATTGGCAAAACACTGTTTTTTAAGACAATTACCCTAACCTACAGCTTGGAACCTCGAAATACTGTGGCACTAGACAGGCTGGATTGACCTTTGCCACTGTGTTGCAAATAGTGGGAAAAACAGAAGTACAGGCCATGTATATCAACTGTCAGGTTCTATACTTTCAGTCAATGATGACAAGTTGAAGAAGTTTCCAAAACCTTTATTTATCTATTAAGGAATTATTAAAGTTTTGCCATCTTTATTCTCGTAGTTCAATTTACAGAATTATAGAGGAAAAGGGTTATTAGTGGAAGCATACATTAATCTAAAAATAAAGAGTGTTCCACAAAGGAAATTCGTCGTTAATATGGCTAAGAAACCCTAACCCTGTTAATAGAGAACGCATGAAGAGTCCTTTCTGGAAAAGAGCAACATATCAGAGCACAAAAAAAAGTCATGAACTTCCCATAAAGGGTCGTTCTGACAACTCAGCCGAATTCCCAACAGCTGTAGTAGTACCATTAAAATAAATCAGTGATAGAGGAATGATCGCTGCAGTAGCATTGAAAAAGTAGAGTCAGGATGAAGGAGGATAAAGTCTGTCAACAGTAGCCTTCAGCAACGAGGAGCAAGGTAAAAGATTATTTATTAAGAGAGCTCTCTAACTAGGATCACTCAATTATAATATGAAAATGCACAATAATGCAATGAAAATTAGTAGGTGTATATTGCTTTCGGCCCATAGAAACCACTTGTCCAATGGTGTCGTCGACTTCAGTTGCTTCTCCTCCTGATTCCCACGGTAAGCATTCACACCGGTACATAGTAAATCTAATGTTGCAACAATGGTAATATGGAGGAAAGTTTTCATGAGAACCTTCTTACATAAGCTAATAGCTGTGGTCAATGTCCCGTTATGAATACAAAGGGCTAGTCACATGCAAGGAAACAAATCTATCGACAATGTCCTGGTTAAGAATATATAAAATATATCTAAATTATTATTCATTCTATCAGCCTTATGAATCCACAGCAAAGTTCATTGTTAAAGCAGGGTGATCTAATATGGTGTGATGAAGCAAAGGAACATAATCTTGAAGTCAGCACATTCTTTAGTAGGATGCTGATGCTAGGCAAAATATTCTAAATACATGTCTATTTAAATGAGAGCCAGAGCCAAAATAAAAAAAATGCTTGGGCCTAGTTACTTAAGCACATTACAAATTCCTTTAGCAGAGCTTAAATGCATTCAAAGGTGATTCTTACATGTTTAAAGCAAGCACATTTTTCCTACGTGTTATTTTTCCATGTAAAATTATTTCTGAAAATGTTGAAATGCATTCTAAAATGAAATTCTAATACAGTATGCAAGTCGAAATTTGATTTTAAAATGTATTTCTCATAGGCGTGTTTAATCTTACAGGAGGGAAGCAGCAGAGCAGGCATTTAGCCAGCAAATGTGGTTGGGTGTTGAAGTGGAGAGGGCAAGATAGAACAGAAGGAGGAAGTAAATGGAAGTTAACCTCCTGTAATTATGAAATATGCTTTCACATGTCAAGCTTGGTCAACAATAGCATACTTTAAATCACATTTTAAGACTTTGCAAACACTTTTTAGCATAGGATTCTCAGCAGACACCTTCAAGACATAATGTTCAGAAGTGTCCAACAAATCTGCCCCACGCATAAAACTTAGTTGGGTTGGAATGGACTATAAAATAGTGAAAGCTCGTAAAGGTGTCTAAAAGAGAACACATTTCATTCATCATTTCCGGTTAGCCATTAATGTAGGCATGTTCTTGAAAAAGAAGGCCATGTTCAGAGTGGTTTGTGGAAACAAATGTGCACTTTTCCATTAGGATATCACAAAGTGATGTTTGGGCGCTGTCTGGTACCATTGACACAAGCATGGCAGGGTTAAACAAACTAAGAAGCCCACGTCTTTAACTATAGGCGACGTGAGAAGTGAGCACACACAAGCGCGCGCACACACACGCAGACAAAGGTGTGCACCACTTAATGTACATTCATGCAGTGTCCGCCGGACATCACGATTACGGGAGACAACCAACTGTGTGCGAACGGAAGGGCCGTGAAATACGACATAATCGTCACCATTAATACATATTTCACATATGCACCAATAAATAATGTGGAGAAAAACGTATTTCGACTGGATAGCTCTGTGCGCTCTATAACTAATTACTCAGTCATAATGTCAAGATCCGATTCAGAGATAAGCTTATAATGGCTTAAAGGCGACAGATTCTCAAATAAACCGAAAGGCACCAGGGAATGTTTTAGTAAAGAAAAACACAACGTTGTGCTTTACAAAGCAAAAATATGAGAAAAAAATATTAAAAATACAAAATGAATCCCCTTTTCTTTTTTATTGCGAGATTAAACGCAGCACTGCACTAGCCAATTTTGGAAAACCCAACAATGCAAACGCTAAATTTGCACAGAATGGTGCAAATGTAGCTTTCTTGCTAGACTTTCAATGCAAATAACTTTCCATTGGTCAATCGGTGTAACTGGCCCATAGTGTTGCTGGAGTCCGCATACAGACCTTTTTCAATTTGTGTGGTGGAAATGCTGAACATGCGCTTAGCTAACCTGTCATCGTGCATTAGACTCACTGGGCAAACCTTCAGATTATATATCGGCGGTATTCCTGTGGAGTTACTCCTAAGAACTCTGTTTATATAACTCACAAGAAAAGATTCTGCACATGCAGCGATTGCGACCTTGTCGCTGGCGGCTGTGAAACGAGCATCACGTGTCGCTGGGGACACGTGAGGTGGCACTGCGCCTCTGGCAGTGTTGCCATGACATGCAGAGACTTTATGTCACTCGTCACCGGGCCTGAACAGACAGGACAAGTGGCCGCTGAGTGGGTGACCTACGCTGCCTACTGCCATGGATAGGGACACAAAGGAAGAGGTCCATGTCCCGATCTACTCAAGAGACGCAGAGACCCGTGCGCTGGGCCACGAAGGCGCCAGACTGAATGATGTAGCAAGATACCTCCAACTCGCTCCAGGAGGAACTTCATCTGTGCTCAACAGGTGTCTGGGTATGTGATGATTGCATTCAGAGGAAGCTGGAGCCGTGCCTGGTTAAATCCCATATTACAAGCATTGCATGCCACTTCATGTGCCACCCTAGAGCTCACAACTTGGAATTTGCTCCTCTCTCCTTCATAGTTAAACATACGTTTTGTGCTATGCTCCACAGGGGGCCCATGCAAAAGCTAAAGTATTGTTTCTCCAGACAGCCTTTTTGTTGGCACCCATAGTCGTGCCACAGTATGCAGCAGAGATAGCTACTTCTTCAACAATCACCTGCAACACCTTCACATGAGGTATTGCATAATGCATCTTTGGCGAAATCAATTCAACTTCGACAAATACAATTCTTTAGCTTATACAAATCCTTGTAGCCTACAGAGACCAAACACTGCAATTAATTCAGAGAACACCAGAGGATTAACTTGGTTCTCCAAGGTCAAGGCTGAATACAAAAGGATTGCAGCTTCCAGGATGTCCCAGTGTTGGATTTTAAATCTGCATACCTCACTCTGACTGGCCAGTGTGCCAAGGGATTCGATCCTTTTATTATATAAATATGGTTCACATCCACATCTTTGCTTATCCTAGACATCCTTCGTACCACAGGCTCCGGTATCCACTGTGCGGGCTACACACAGAAGAAGAGAAAAGCCCTGCGCAGTGGCGTAGCCACCCCTTTTGCCATCCGCATTAAAGAGCGCGGCGTGCTGGCGACAGGCCCGGACTTGCCATAGCGTGCACCGGGCAATCCCCCGGTGCGCCGCAAGGGTAGGGGCCGGTTTTGAGCCCCTGGGGGCCGATTTTGTTACAGGGCCGTTTTTGCAGCAATCGGCCCTGCAACAAAATCGGCCGAAAACCGGCCCTAGCAAGGCGCTCGGCGGCACCTCCAACACCCCCGAGTTGGGAGGGGGGACCGGCCGAGCACATTGCCAGGGCCGGTTTTGGTTCCCAGTCCGGCCCTGGCTGGCGAGATTCCGCCGATTGCCGCCCCACAACAGGCACATTGCAGAGAAGGGGGTTGGATTGCCGCCCGAGTCGGTAGGTGAGAACGTGAGGAGGCACCCCCCCATTTTTGCAACTCCACTGGCCTCACAGTCATCAATAAGTCCTCCTGGTCCTGAACCCTAGGCAAGTAACACTCAACTCTATAGAACTTCTTACATGCCATTTCCCAATCTCTGCAACTCAGACTGCCACCTTCCAAATTATTAACCGGTCTCCTGGTCAGAACAAAGACTTCACTGATGAATTCTCAGATCGCCTCACCACCTCGTCCATCCAACATGCACACACCACTCTCTTGGCTGACTTCCACTTCCCAAACAACAGAAGCTACACCCACCCAAAAAATACAAAAGACACTCTCTTCAAACTCGATGCACTTAATATGGTACAGCATGTCACAGTACCAACACACTCCAAAGCCACATCCTCACCCTGGTCGTCTCAACATCACCAACAATCAAATGCAATCCACCTGTATCCCTGGACTAGACTGACCCCTTTTGGCATCATTATTTCTATGCTTAGTGTCGCACCAACAAACCAAGGTCACACAAAAGAGAAGACCAATCCTCCAGATCCTCCAAAGACTTCTCCATAGATAACTTAATCAGTCTCTCACCCTATAAACTCAGTGTTCCATGTCAATACCCTTCGAAACAACGTCAACATTTTTTGGGAAAGCTTCAACATCCATGCCCAAACTACAACATGGAAGTGCAAACCAAAGCCTTCAGCACCCCGGCACTCTAAAGAACTTGCTGACAATAAACAATCTATCCATAGACAGGAAAGAAAATGGAAAAACACTCTTGGTATCCAAATCCCTCCGCTGAACACGCACACAGCTCATCACATTAGCCAAGGCAAATTACTTGCCCAACACTATCGATGAAGCCCCTAACAGAAGCAGAGCACTGTTCAAGAGAATCAAGCACTTCATCACCCCACAGACAGACCCACCTATTCCTCACTCCACAGAACAGCGCAATGCCATCAACATCTTCTTCTGTATTTTTCACTGACGCTCCAACTGCACCTAGCCTGCGTCACTTCTTACATCTGCCGCTTCCTGTAGAATCCCACAATGGGCAGCCTTCAAAGCTCTAGCTCACCCAGATCTCGTTGACATACTAAACTCCTTCAAAGTCACTTCCTACGAAGATGACGTCTTACCATTGTCCTTGTTATGTTATGTTAAAAAATGTATACCGCGCACGTACACCGAGACGGTTTCTTGGCGCTCATGACAAACATAGCTAGCCAGGGCAGGAGAGTTACTCAGAAGCCGCCTTGAAAAAGTGTGTTTTGAGGGTTTTGCGGAACAGCTCATATGAGGTAAGATGGCGAAAGGAAGAAGGGAGGGAATTCCAGTAGGAGGGGCCTAAGAAAGAAAAGCATGATCCTCCATGTTTTTTACGGCGGAAAGATGGAATGCAAAGGAGATTGTTGGCAGAGGACCGTAAATTGCGGATTGGGGAGTAACGCTTAAGTTTGGAGGAAATGAAAACTGGGGCCTGGTCATGCAAAGATTTGAATAGGGTGCAGCCTAGCTTAAAGGAGCATCGTTTAGCCACTGGGAGCCAATGAAGGCTCCTCAGAAGGGGGGAGACATGCTGGTGTTTGGGTTGGTGGTACACCAGGCGTGCTGCCTGGTTCTGGATCAGCTGAAGTTTGTGAAGCTGATAGGCAGGAATCCCCACATACAGAATGTTGGCGAAGTCAATTCTGGAGATGACCAGAGCCAGTATTACTAGAATGAGTGCCTCTCTGGTTAGAAATCTACAGATCTTGCGGATCCTGCGTAGCTGGAAAAAGCAGGATGATGTTACCGCAGAGATCTGAGGTTTCATGGAGAGATCCTCCGAGATGATCACTCCTAGGCTTTTCACAGAGCTGACCGGGCAGGGGGGGAGGCCAAGAGAGGGAGGCCAATAGTTGTCATCCCAAGGACTGGAAGGACCGCCTACCAGGACAAGTTCCGTTTTAGACGGATTCAGCTTGAGCTGGCTGTGAGCCATCCAGTCCGAGATGAGTAACATGGTTGTTTGGAAGTTGAGGCGAGAGGAAGGTGTAGTGTCCAGGGGAAAAATCAGTTGTAAATCGTCGGCATAATTGTATATTGTAGCAGAAGAATGGCGGAGAGAAGCCATGAGTGGTTGCATATACAAATTAAAAAGGAGGGGAGAGAGAGCCGAACCCTGGGGAACACCACAAGTGAGGGGGAGAGAGGAAGCAGAAAAGGTGGAAAGGTGGACTGCCTGGGAACGGTCCTGCAAGAAGGATCGATCCCAGTCGAGGGCAGTGCCCCAAATGCCGGCGTTTCTGACACGGTCGATCAAAATAGTGTGATCGACCGTGTCAAAAGCCGCCGACAGGTCTAACAATACAAGGGCCTGGGAGATATTGTTGTCAGCTCCAGTTCGAAGTGTGCCCATCACAGCTGCAATCACCATTTCCGTAGAATGCAGGGGGCGAAAGCCCGCCTGCTGGGGATCAAGAAAGAAAGAAGACTCAATAAAAGTGCTCAAGCATTTAGTGACGTAGGTCTCTAAGATCTTTCCCAAGAAAGGGAGAAGGGAAATCGGTCTATAGTTGCTTAGCACTAGGGGGTCTGCACTGGGCTTTTTCAGGATGGGTAACACTACCGCCTGCTTGAAAGCTTCAGGGACGACACCTGATGTTAAAGAGGAGTTGAGAAGGGCTAGAGCGGGGTCAGGGCAGTGCATAAAGATTTCTTTGAAAATGTGTGGGGGGCAGCAATCCTTTGGGGACCCGGAGCTAACTTTGTGAAGAAGACTGTTGAATTCGGTGATGGAAATAGGAGGGAAGGATAGAAATTTCTGAGAATTTTCCGGGGGGAGGGGAAGTGATTTGGAAGGGGAAGGTGGAGAGATATTGTTTTTAATGGTGGAGATCTTATCTTGAAAGAAAGCATTGAGCTCATCACACAAAGCCTGAGTGGGAACAGGTGGGAGGGTGACACGATCGGGGAGGGAGAGCTCATTGACTATTGAAAAGATGTCTTTGGCTTTTGAAGCCGACGCCAGGATTTTACCAGAGGAATAGGAAGTCTTTGCCTCTAGAATGGAGGATTTGTATTTGCTAAGTAGGCTTGTAAATTCAGTCTTGAGTGCTGGGTCATATTTGTGGCGCCAGCGCCGTTCGGCCTGCCGAAGAGCCAATTTGTCTAATTTCAGCTGGTCCGTGAACCAGCGCTGGGCATCGTGGGGGCGTGAGACTTTGATAGCCTTTAGAGGGGCTACAGAATCAGCAGCTGTCTTCACCCAGTATTCGAGAGCGGAGGCTTGGTCCGAGACAGATTCTGAGGCTGAAGGGGCTGAAGTCGCCAGAAGGGAATGGAGTATTGACTTCATCAAAACATTCTCTGTGGATGCTCTCCTAACCCTACCTACCACTGTCAACATCTGTCTCACTCAAAGATTCTTCCCAGAAGCTATCAAGACAGGAAAGATTGTCACTGGCCTAAAGAAACCTACATTAGACCCCGAGGTCCTTTCCATCCACTGGCTCATCAATCACTCATCATCCAGCGAAAAGATTATTGAAAAAGCAGTCTATGCACAACTCGAACACCACATCAATGTTAACCATCTCCTGCAGGACTATCAGTCTGGCTTCAGATCTCAAACAAATATGGGGACTGTAGCTATACACATCACAGACAATGCCTTCTTGACCACAGATGAAGATGACCCCTGTCTCATGGATGCCTCATGGGCTTCTCAGCTGCGTTCGACACAGTTGACCATCCCAGCCTCATATGCACCCTAGATTCTTCAATGGTGTTGACTGACAATGCCTTTCGATGGCTCTCCTCTTCCCTCACCAACTGACTCCAGTTTGTTCACATGAAGACCTCCATGTCACAAAAGCTCCTATTCACATGTGGAGTCCCCCAGGGCAACATTCTGTCTGCTGTCATCTTCCACCTATTTGTGGAGCCACTCGGTGCTGTACCCACAGATAACAGCATCAATGTTCACCAAAATGCGGATGATACACAACTCTACTTGAAAGTCCCCTCTGCTTCAGACATCCAACACCTCAAATACTGGCTGCACATCATTTAGACCTGGATGTGCAGTGACTACCTGCAGCTCAACCCTACCAAGCCAGAATTCCTGTTATTTGCCAAGAACAATAGCCAACAAAAACCAAGATACAGTACTAACGTTGTTCTATTACATGAATCTTGATTGCTTCTAACCCCAACGTTGGCTCTATTAAATTAATACGGACTGCTTCTAACCCCAACTTTCACTGCATATTAAGCCACCTGGCCTCACCCTGTACAACGACCTCCCCCTCAAGGGACACATTGTAAAAAACAAAGATTGCCTGGTACCAGCTCTCGGTTCTGAAACAAGTGCCAAACGCTTCTTGCAGAAAGTGACTTTAGAACTGCCCTTTAAACCCTCATACTCTTGAATCTGGCTGGTGATAATGCCCCACTCCCTGGCCTCCCAGACTCCTCACTGGTACCCCCCAGGGGCATCCTACATGCTGCAGCACATCTTAACCAGGGCCATCACCCATATCCTGATTGGACTCCCTTGACTTACCTTGACGGCCCGCACCACCTTCAAAACTAGAGCAATCATTTACAAAGCCATCGCAACCAGTATCCCTGCTCATTTTGCAGACAAGGTGAAAATCTCTGGTGGATCTCTGCACACCCGCTGTCAAGACACCACCAAACTACAGACTAAAAAATGTCAAAACAAAAAAAAACACAAGGAGGAAGGCCTTTTCCATCTATGCAACTAGGATACGGAGCCACGTGCCTGTATGCATAAGGACCACCTGAACACTGCTCCAATTTAGTAAAGAGTTGAACACTCACCTCTTTATACAATACTAAATCACAGTGTATTAACCAGCTTCCTGTCCTCTTACCCGTTGACTTTACGCCTGTCTTTGACCACGCACTACACTCTGCTTCCTTTTGGTTAGGTGTGCGCTCTTGTATTCAGGGCTGGACTGGGAACCAAAACCAAAACCGGCCCTGGCAAAGTGCTCGGCCGCCCCTCCCCACTCGGAGGTGTTGGAGGTACCGCCGAGCGCTTTGCTAGGGCCGGTTTAAGGCCGGTTTTGTTGCAGGGCCGATTTTGCAGCTATGCTGCAAAAACCGCCCTGTAAAAAAATCGTCCCCCAGGGGCTCAAAACCAGCCCCCACCCTTGCGGCGCACCGGGGGATTGCCCGGTGCCTGCTATGGCCAGTCCGGGCCTGCTTGTATTACTATACAATACATCCATAATTCAATGAGCTGGCTGTCTTCTAGGACCTCTAAAAATACACTATGAAACAAGCATTAGCAGTAGCTATTAGCCTCGTGTAATACGTAGACCGCATGCCTCACAACAGACGTGAGGGGGGTTTAATTGAACAGTAGTTTATCCGGCGTTTCTGATTTCTGTGCTGGTGAACCCCGCAGAAGCTAGGCCTGTCTTGCATGATGCCGAAGCCCGCCACTCCCCGTCATCACTGCCTGCTCGAGAGTCATCTGCCGGGCGGAACTCCTTACTCCAGGCAGATTGCTTCTCATCGACCTGACAGGCCCTAATTGAGAAAGTGCATTTAATACCAGCGCGCGTTCCGCGTCCATCCTGCGATGAGGTACTGATGTTACGGGCTAATTACGCCCCCCTTAGGCTTGCGTGGTGGGTTCGGGCCGCCGTACTTCCTGCAGAGGGCGCCAGGCCGCGTTTCAGTGACGCAGCTCTGCCCAGGTGCTGCAGCGGCGGGGTTACTGCAGTTCACTCCGTCCCATGTCAGACCGGGGTCTTACCGGGTTTGAACTCTACGAGTGGAAAACCCCGAAGAACTATTTAAAGAGTCTGTCAAATACCGAGAGACTTTGGGCACAACTGAAGCCCTGTTCTTATCAGTGGCGTAACGATCCGTGAGGGGGCCCCCCTGCAGGGTACGTGAAAGGGCCCCCTCCGGACTCAATCTAGAGCTCCCCAGCAGAAGTGCGGTGCTGAAGGGGCCCCCTGGAGGGTGAGGGGCCCCCCGCACCGGGGGGCTGCAGGGGCCTGTGTTACGACCCTGGTTCTGATGAAGTGCTTTGTCACTCACGCCACTCTCACTTTCTAAACACTCACCAGCCCCTGAATATAGCAAATGGAGATCTTCCACGAAGACTGGATTATTCAACAGAATAAATATAAAGGCTACCAAAAATGTTAGATAACTGGAAGCTCCCGGAAACTAGGGTCTTAGACGAGCGCTGAATAACTTTCCCTGGCTGCCATTTTGTTAATAATTGTATTGTAATTGCATTTATATAGCGCTTACTACCTCTAACGTGGCGTCGAAGCGCTTTTTCGGTGAGTAGCACGCTACTCAGGGACCCATAGAGGATTAGTGTTGAATTTGTATAGTGAAACATGCAAGTACATTTTAAGTGGTGGATAGGTTAGTCAGTTCTTTGAATTTGAAATGATAGCAGAAGGATAGTGGAGGAAAAAAGGTTTGTATTTATATAGCGCTTGTTACCCCTGAACGGTGTTGAAGCGCCCTCTGGCGAGTAGCACGCCACCCCGGAACCCATAAAGGATTAGTGTTGAAAATTAGTATAGTAAAATATGAAGTAATTTAAGTAGTGGATATGTTATTCAGTTATTTGGGTAGAGAAGGGTAGGTGGCGGGGTAGAAGAGGGAAAGAGGTTTCTATTTATATAGCGCTTTCTACCCTGATGGGGTTTTGAAGCACAAACAGCACGTTACTCTGGAACCCATAAGGATTAGTGTTGAATTAGTATGGTGAAACATGAAAGTAATTTTAGTGGTGGATATATTTAGTCAGTTATTTTGATTGAGAAGTATTGGGGAGGGGTAGAAAGGGAAAAGGTTTGCATTTATATAGCGCTTGTAAACCAGAAGGGGTGTTGAGAAGCTTCAGTGGCGAGTAGCATGCTACTCTGGAACCCATAAAAGAGAAGTGGTGAATTAGTATAGTTGAATATGGAATTTGAGAAGTGAACATGTTAGTCTGCTAATTTTGGTTGAAAAGGATAAAGGAGGGATAAAAGAGTGATCACGATAGCGCACAAAGGCGTGTTATATTTTACATTTTGGAAGGTCCCGCCTCATTTTGTTGGTCAGAAAACACATGTTTATGTGCCAAGTCTTAAAGATAAAATGTACCACATACAGCATGCCAAGCATGTCCTATAGGCCATTTTCCACATATGTGTATGGCTCAGAAGAAGCGTCACTTCGGCCCCCATGGCATCTTAATTCCGATGGTGCGGGTAACAGCAGTTATAGGGTACATCAAAGTATGAGATCTGTAGGAAAGCCGCGGATTGTTTTACTTTTACCTAGAGATTTCTGGTGCCAAATGCGGTCCCACTCTACAGGTGAAAGTCTGACCCAAGATGAGGAATTATGCTGAAAATGGGAGCCGGAATTAATGGTTTCCTCAGCAATTTGTCAATTCTTAGCAGACACTCACGGTCCAACTCGTAATGGGCCAGATTTTCCCCACACAAAGTTAGAGCTTAATTGATCAAATATTAAGTGCCAGGGCTCTGACCAGGAGGCCACGACATCTTGCACCACCCATTGCCCCATTCGTCAATGCCAATGACAGTACCAAACAAATACTAACCATCTCTCTTGCCAGCAAGTGCGGCAAATTATTCCAGGTCCCCAAAGCTGAAGGAATGGTTGGGGAGACAGGTATTAGTAATTTATAATGTATATTGTGTTCATAAACAACCGGTGTTCTGCTCATCTCTAAATTTGAAGAGCAGCGCCATCATGTGGCAGACGGTCATAAGTGTAGTGTTGACAATGACATGCCTGTGCCGAGCACCAGAAGCCACCGGCTCAAACTAAGCACTACTGGTGACCCTCATATCAGTAACTCCAGTCGTAGGGAAAATCGGACCCATTTACCAAGCCACTTGATTTTAGAAATATGGAAGGAGATTCTGTCCAGGATGAAACGCAAAAATCTCAATAAAGGGCATAATTTGATGAGGAGAAGTTTAGATAAAGGAGATAGCGATTGTCTTGGTGGTTTAAGGGATGACAATGGCTACCCTATTTTGAATCGGCTTGCAGCTGACCTATTCGTGTTTCTCCCCAAACCATTAATGATCTTGTCTGTTGGATATTTTTGCAGACTTTCTACATACATTGAGAACCATACTGCTTGAATGAATCCAGAATAACTACAGAGACTCAATTCAGGGTTTTCCATTCAGTGAGGATTATTATACGTTGCATGAGGTATATTAGGAAAACTCGGAAACATGTTGCACATGGTTTCTTTCACTTAACTAGTGGCATCTACTTTGCAATTATTTTCTCGCCTTAGTGCATACACGGTGCTATCTATTATCTTCACCTTTTCCAATTAGCACACTGACGGAAGCGACCTGCATCTCGCATGCAGTAATGCCTATATACTTAAATACTACGAATTATGAGTGTCTTCTCTTGACAATAACACACATAACTACTTTAATTCCTTGGGGTTACTCGTCAAATCAAACTCACTTGTCTTTGGTGAATGGGTAGTCAGCAATATTTATAGAAATACGTAGGATTGTCTTAACATTTCATTTGCAGCCCGATGAAGTCAACATTCAAGTATTTACCAAGTTACCATGTGGAACACGTTTGCTGTTTGAGCTTTGTTAACTTGAAGGTACAAGTAAAATAAAGGACTGTTTTGAATTTTATATGTTCTACTGCCTTTACTGGAGAGGGCCAGCAATCTAAAATTGACAAATATTAATAGTTGGATTCGGTGTGTTAGTGGACTAATGCTCCAAATCTAGGGAATCTGTGTTTGAACCCCCCTCTCTCGGCCACAAATCATGCCAGGGCCACTCAGCCTTTCATCGTTCTGATGTCGATAACAATTGAGTTGGTTAACAATCAAAATGTTATATTTCAATCATTTGCATTGTATTAGGTAGAGTGGGCGTGGCAAACGCAAGCTCATCTGTACCCGTCCACACCCTGAATGAGGGACCCTGATCACACAGCTCTACAATATATCAGTTCTCATACACTTCTGCAGGCCAACACGCTCTCAGCTCTGCAGATAATACCTCTATCATTTCTTTCTCTGGTGCATTCTTCTGTACCACCCTGACCCTCAATCTAAATTTTACTCATGTCTGACTCACTTTCCTGTGCATTTTGAAATATGCCAACATCTCCATTTTAGGAGATCTTTATTTTCACTTGACAATCCAGATTCAGGAACCCTTTTAGAACCCTTTGGTGCATGAGGGCTATCTGAAATTGTCTTGATCTCCACTCGCAGATCTGGCCACTTGCTGTACCCCCGTTTGACTAATTGTAGCACCTTTAGAGTGTTCAACCCAATCGTGCTGATCTGGACTCATCACGTGGATACAAGTTCTCTTTCCACATCTGATCAATAAGGACATGTTAAGCCCTAGGAACAAGCCTTCTTTAGTCAGACCGTGGCGCAAAGTTACCTGCTCCAATCTTTCCTGAGCTCTTCAAGCTGTCCCTTCTAGGGTCTCCTCCACTATTTCTTCCTCTGTAGAGCAACTTAACAAGAGTCATACACACCTTAATGTTTACTTTACTCCTCTGCTATTCCCCGTGCAACTATTTGGCTTCAACATTTTGTCTTCTGCAGAGGACTTCAGAAAATAATGTCTAGCTCAAATAATCCTGGTTTGACCCTAAAAAAAATCTGTTCACGATGAGTGCAGTGGGCCTGTGGATTAAGGAGAACTGCCTCAAACTCAGCAGTGACAAAGTCGAGGTATTGATGGTTGAGAGTCCATTGATTGAGTGATCACTTTCCGGGTGGCCTCTGGAACTTGGCACGTACCCTGCCTCACCTGAGTCTGCTAAAATCTAGGCTTCATCACTGACAGACATTTGACAAGCAAGACAATCAGACATCTGGAGCTGCTTCTTTATTTTGAAAATGCTTAGGAAAAGTATTCCTCTTTGCCCTGAATCGGTCAGAAAAAAATCGTTGTGCACTCTCTTATCACCCTGCGGCTTAATACCTCCTGATCTCCAAATATGATAGGATCCACAATGTCCTTGTTGTGCAAAATGCAGCAGTCCATCTGTCTTTGACTTTTCAATTCAAAGTCGGGGCTGAGAGATCTACATAGGCTTCCCATAAAAAAAACACTTTCTTGAAAACTCTAAGCCTTGTTTTAGGTCCTTCAAGAACTATGGTACCATCTCCCTCAGGAATAGCTATTGGCCTTACTACCCCACTCACACACTATTCTTTGCCCTCAAAAATTGAGTTTGTATCCCATGGGTCATATGCTGTTGTATGGGAGACTTATCCTTTTCTTTTTTATCATGAATTCATTGTAGCTCCCTTGCCAAACTCATTAAGGGCCATCTCCTGTCCTATTGTATTCAACAAGAAACTTAAAACCTGGATCTTTTAGTAGCTCTCTTGCCCCGCCCACAGGTGCTATCACTTAGCACCAGTAAGCTGCACTTTCTATATAATGTATGTTAGACCTGGTACCATTGGCGTAAGTCTCCCTTCCATTTTCCGCTGTTGTCTCCTCTGTTTTTGATATATTTTTGCTTGTTACATGCTTTGGGCACTGTGCCACTGCTATTCAGGTCAATTGTTGTAATGGATTAGTGACTCCATGATTGGCTTATTTGATTTACTTGTCAGACCCGAGTACAGTGCACCATGTGTGCCCAGGGCCTGTAGATCAAATGCTGCTAGTGGGCTTGCAGCACTGATTGTGCCACCAACAGAAGCAGCTTGTAAAGTGTGTCTCAGGCCTGCCATTGCAGAGCCTGTGTGCAGTCTAGTACTGCCACGTTGACTTGGTAAGTGCACCCACTTACAAGTCCCTGAGCCTTCCCTTTTCTACATGTTAGCCACCCCTAAGGTAGGCCCTAAGGCAGGGTGCATTGTATGTGAAAGGTAGGACATGCTCTGATGTGTGTGGCATGTCCTGATAGTGAATTAGAGCCAATTTCGTGTTTCACTATTGCAAGCCTACCTGTCCCATAAGCCAGAATGGGCAGTTTGATTAGAACACCTTATAATCCTAACTGACCTAGGGAACATGGTAGAAAAACAAATTACGTATGCCTGAACTCAGAATGATAAAATACATCATTTAGTAAAGTTGATTTTAACATTCTGTGTTAGAAAATACCACTTTTAGAAAGTAGGTATTTTCTGACCTAACCTTCCAGCCTGCATCTGCTAGGTTTTGTATTGCATGTCTGGTTTGTGAGTGTCAGGAGGGCTTGGGCTCCAGCAGTCTGATGAGCCAGGGCTGGGCTGAATAGGACCTTGGCTGCATAGAGAGTGGGGGTGGAGATTTCCTTTCAGTGCCCCCAGCCTACATAGAATAGAGAGTAGGGGGAGGAGATTTCCTTTCAGGTACCTGGGCCAGGTCTGCCTTCAACAATGCTGTCTCCACCTCCTGCCAGGAAGCTGCACAGAACTGGTCTTGGCTAGGTCCAGGCACCTTCTGCCCTCAGAAGACAAAGGATTTACTCGTATAAATATTGGGGCCCAGAACTTGTGGACATCAAGACGGACCTTTTGCCAAGGAGAAGAACCAGAGAATCTGCAAGAGTTGGATTGCCCTTGTGCCAGTGTGTTGCTTTCTGGGGTTGGCCTCCAGTGATTTCTTTATTGCCAAGGAAAGGAGAAAGACTTTTATTGTAACTTTCATCATCTTGAAGAAGAATCTCCAAGGGCTTAAACTGCGCTTGCCTCCTGCTGAAATCTCAGGGATACAAGACTTCACCACCAGCTACCCTCCTGAATTTCCTTGCTGGAAATTCTGTCTGCAGAAGCCTGCATGTTGTTGGGAGCTGGAAGAGCGACTCAATGAGAAGAAGCGTGTCGCATCTACAGCTGTTGCCGTCGTACCCAGAGAAGCGTGTCGCTACTGCAAGGACTGCCGTCGCATCACCGGAGAAATGTGTCGCAGGGCCAGTTGCGGCTCCGAAGTTCCAGAGTCGTCGCATGGCTGTCGGGCGTGCACGCATCATCTTCATGTCATCGCATCAAAGACACCCTCTTGTCGCAATGCACTGGATCGTCATATCGCGGCGCCATCTTGTCGCATCGCAACCGGGACGCACCACGAGATCGTTGCATCACCTCCTCTCTGGTAATGAACAGACGCATCGCCTACTTTGCGCAAGCACTAAGGAAGACAGACACATTGCCTCCCACGAAGCAGGGAACCGACGCATCGTTCTCCCTGCGAACCTTTTGTTTACCTTGCGTGACGCATCCAAAGGTACTTTGTGAGAAACGTGTTGCATTTATCATTTAAAGTGAACGTAGTTATTTCTACCATTCTAAAGTCATTTTCTTAATACTGTATCATGGATTTTTGTCATTTGGGTCTTGTGTTAAGTCTATAAAATGAATACTTATTTTTATAAAACCTGTGTTGTGTTGATCTGTGGTGTTTTCACTGTATTACAGTATGTGTTCACAAATGCTTTACACACTGCCTCTGATATAAGCCTTCCTGCTCGTGCCAAGCACCCACACTGTTGAGCAGGGGTTATTTTTGTAGGGTAGCCCCCCTTACTCTGTCTAGAAGCAAGGATTCCTATTTGGACAAAGGTGCAAACCGTTGCCAACTAGAGACCCCCAGTTCTAACAATGTAGCATAACAATAGTAGTCTACAAATGCATGTTGTGTTAGTGAAAAGGTGTGTAAACAAACATTTATTGAGAAGTTTGAATTTCTTATTGTAATTTTTAATAAGACGCCAAATACAATCTTTGGTTTAGTTTGTATAATTAGAAGTTTAAATGAAAAAAGCACAGAAAAACTTGAGAAAAGTCGAAAAATTGAAAACTTATTGAACATTTAACAGATTAAGAAATGCAGCACAACTTTATAAGACATGTATTCAAAAAACATGCTTCAAGAGACATGATATCTCCATGAATATTTAAAAAGGGTAATGAAAAAGGAGGCAATTATTTATTTAAAATGATGCCACATGAACACGGGGAGATTGCTAGATGATGCGATAGCTTGCATAAATGTTTGAAGGCGAGTTGTCAACAAGAATGTATTACTTACTGAAAGCAAGACACACTAACATATAAAGAGACAGAAAGCAAGGCAGATTAGCCCTGGTGGGAGCAAATATGTTTGTGGCTGTAATGAACACAGCGGGATGATTTTTTTGAAGTAATAGATATAAAATTCAGGTTGAATATTTGGGAAAAATGCCAACTGTCAAACCTGATTTCTAATAATAGGGTGTGCTGTATGTAGAGCTTGGTTCTGGATATTTTCGTTTTAAATAAGTTTTAAGTAATGAGTGTTCCTATCATTCTACTGAATGATCTTGACCACCCTCTTTGAGCAATCTCTATCGCTAGGCAGTCAGAATCTCTAAATCCCATTGGTCCAAGAATTTAGACAAGGTGACGGCCAAGTAATGTCGTAATGAATAAGCACAACATCAAGGGTTCTACTGTGTGTTCCAGAGTCTCTTTTATAATCTGCAAATCTAGGAATGTTTGCTGTCCTGATGTGCATAATACTTTGCAAGATTCAAAGGCTGCCTTGAGATCCGTAGATGCCTAGTTAGATAGACACAGATAGGTGGATGGATATTATGATCTGTGGCTAAACCGAGGTAAGTTGGGAGATAAGACGACGGACTGGGATAGGATAGCCTCACAGCTCATGAAGAAAATTCCAGCTGTCCAGTAATAAATGCTTTGAATGGATGAAGGAGTTAGCATCTGTTTTTATTTAACTTTTTAATATCTAAAGTACTGTTATGGAGAAAACTTCAGTTCATTCCACTAGCATTTTGGAACTGGTTATTGCTACTTTTCTTTTTCATTGGTAACTTTAGTGAAGCAGTATAGTTTCTGTTTAGCATGAACATCATTAAAAATCCAGATGCTATAACTGGATCTAGTAGAAATCATATGCAAGTGGTTAACTGGAATTTCAATATGGGACGAGGCAATACTATAACAAACCTATATGCACTGTAAGGATAACACAAGCCACTCATTGAGGCCAAAGTCCAAGATCCTCGCGAAGGTCATGGAATTGACTTTCAATATCTTTTAACACCTGGTACACCTGTGTTTTGATTCCTTTTAATAAATGGTCACCCCCAAAACATCCCCCTGCCACCTCCCTCTTAAACAATTCTTTCCCACTCATTGTAATTAAAATGGTCTTCTAGTAGCAGATGTGTACAGTAGATGTGGAATTAGTCCTGCTAAATTAAGCACACCACTGGGCACTTGGCAAAGCTGGCTTTGAGGGGGTAGGATGAGTGGTACATGCTTTGCCGTCTGTATTTGGTTTTGAAGCAGGAAACACGTAGATTTTTGATCTGATTTTAAACATCATTACACATTAAAACCTGCCTGTTGATTACGTCGGTTTGCTTTATTGTCACAATTTCTTAGTTACTTTGATTCAATAACTTGTCTTCCTTTTCATGTGTTTGCCCTTCCCAGTGAGGCATACACATTTACCATCATTTTGATTCGATGACTTGTACTCGTTCACATTTAGGGATTACTTTTTATTTTTCTTTCAGCACCCCATGAAACTGCATGTTTTCTAGCTCTCTCCTCCCAAATACCTGCGTTCCACACATGTTATGTGTTTCTCGCTCTCAGTCCCTGACCTCATCTACTGCTTTCCCAACCCCCTTCCTGGCTATTCCTTTTAATATTGTTTTGCTCCACCTCCAGTTCCAGTCTCAAGCGCCTCCATTGCTCATCCTCCCCCCCCCACACTCCCTGTTGCTAGGTTGCTCTGCATCTTCCCATTCACTACTCCACTGCCCCACTAAATCTCATGCTTCTCTATTTATTTATGTTTTTTTGGAGGACCTGGCAGCAACCACTTCCTTCAAGGCCACTTCATCTTTGAAATAAGTGCTTTTGCGTGGGGACCCAGGAGCATGTGTATAACCTAACACATGCGCATGTCTACGAAATGAGGCATCCGCCAGCAGCGGCCATGGCATTGCACCTCTGTTTTTTTCTGGTTTTGGCTGTTACTACACAGCATCAGCAAAAAAAATGATTTTTGCCAATGCTGCACATCAGCAAACAGCATCAGCAACACCAATAGATCCAAAACGTGAGATCTGTTGTTGTGTCAATGCTTGTTATAAGTACGTAGCTCACTAAAACCCTACAGAAATCTTAGAGTAAATAAATACGGAGATAGTCTAGTTGTAACCTCCTTTACCCATTTACCAAATAAAAAAAAATGGATAAATAAGAATAAAATAAAAAACACAAACGTGAATCAATGCAAAAGAAGGTGTTACAATGTAAACACCATGAAGGGCGAGCCCCACTTAAGGAACCAAATATTTAGCTAGCTCTATTTTTATGGTATAAAATGTACTGCAGCAAAACCATTCCGCCATGGGCAACGCAGGGGAAGCTGCTCTCTATTATCTGGATATCCTACTAGCTTACGGGCTTGCCCAGGTGGATGACCACCGTAATCCTACAAGAAAAAAGATAAGCGCGTACATAGGAGCAGGTTTTGCACCTTCTCTTGCAGGCTGGAGAAAACACAAAACTAGTACATCAGGCAGGATTTCAACTGCAGATTGAATTTTCAGTCCAGCTTAAATTCAACCTGTAAACCGCGCTTTCGCTGCTGCTCGCATGTATGCATCTCTTTTTCTCTCTGTGGTGCATCTGCGTTGGGTCCTGCGGCATACAATTCCACTAGGCGTGCTATGGAGATGTAATGACCCACTATGTGAATGAAAGTAGCTCATTTGGGATAGAAGTATACATAGGGCTGAACAACATGTTGGCCAATCAGATCACTCACTTTCTTTGACGCTCCTCAGCATGATGTAAAAGGCAGTCGTCGAACAAGAATTAGCATTCATTTTTGCTTCTGGTAATAATAACAAACAGCACAGGTCTGTAAACCTAATCCTTAATAGCTGAAGCAGTAGCCTGTGATTTAAAGGGGATTTAACAGGTTTTTGTCCGGCAATATCTGAAGCTTATGAGCTTTAAAATCTCTAGTAGGATCTGCCACAAGGGGTTGTAAGTGGTCCCACTGGGTCAAGCAGATAGGTTTTGTGTTGCATATATTTTAGAATGAAAGGATCATTAAACCTGTGACCAGAGCAGGAAGGAAATCACTAAAATACATCCAACACCGCCCAAACTAATTTGTGATGAAGTGTGCCCCTGTTATCTCGAACCTGACGCAACGTAAGGGCATGGACCCAGGCACAACCCCTGACACAGTGCGTTTCTACCCCCCACCCCCCCATATAACAGAGACTGAAACAGCATCCTTGACTGGCCCCTCTAAGTGCAACCCGGTAGGGGGGAGAGCAATACCAAGAGAAAGGTTAAGGGGCCTCCACAGGCGCCCCCCCTCTGCAGGCCAGAAATAGATACCAGCTAAGGTCTAGATTAGAACTCCAATGGACTGGGACTGGGACCGGGACCGGGACTGGAACTGGGTGCTTGAGTAGCTTGAGAGTAGAAGCCACGCCACTAACCCCCAAAGAGAAGAAGAGAGAAAGGAGGGGAATTAGTGCTAGATCTGGTGAGGTCAAGAAACGAAAACTTCCAAAGGTGTGCTTGTCTCTGCCAAAGCCTACACCTTCTCTAAAATCCTATTTTAGAATCATGGAGAAGGTGGTTGACCCTAAGGCGAGGGGGCCTACTACCCCGACCCCTGCACAAACACTTAGCATGGGTAATGGAATTGAGAATAGTATCCATAATACTCTTACCACCAGCACTTCTAGCACTCCTAGCCCCCAGTCTGCTGATGGTCCGAACGTGATAGATTCGCTTAACGCTCAAAGCTCACCGATTGACAGCTCACCTAGTGTGCTCAGTATGTCCCCCCCAGTGCCTCTTAAAAATAAATACGCTGTTCTTGCAGAAATAGAGGACAGAGAGGAGTCGGAGGAGCAGGCTGAACAAACAGAATTGGAAGGGACAGAAGAAGCGCTTCCAAGTCAAAATTCCCCACAGGTGGATCAAGTTGATTCTTTAAGTCCTGCAACCAAAACAGCAGTCGAAATAGGGAGCAATACAGCCACAACATCTCCTCCAGTAACTCCAAAAGGGAGCTTATCACAGGTATAGACTCTTCTACTTGGCCTCAGGGAAGACCTCATGTCAAAATTGGATAAAAAATTTGATACATCCGAAGCTAATCAAAGAAGCATCCATGAGCAATGTGCTAACCTGGAAGCGAAGTTAGACGATGTCTGTAAATGCACTGATGTTTTGGAGGAGGAAGTTAGCCTGCTCACGGGGGCCTCTAAAAGGCATGACAGAGACATTGAAACCCTTAGGGGGCAGAACAAAGCCCTGCAGATGGACGTCGAAAGACTAGAAATCCACTCAAGGAGAAACAATCTAAAATGTTTTAAGATTCCTGAGGGAACAGAAAATGGTGACGTCAAGGGTCTTATTTGTAAACTCCTGAGAGAGGGAGTCCTTAAAGACAACCCAGACATCAATCTAGAGGCTGAGATCCAAAGAGCACACAGAGACCCCTTCAGGCAGCGCGCAGGGAGGTCAGGCCCAAGAAAGATTCTGGTAAACTTTCTCACTTTCACAGTGAAAGAATTAATTTTAAGCAGGGCACTGCAAGATAAAACTCTACAATTTGGCTCTGCTCACTATCTCATACGCTCGGATGTGGGGAAAGTAACTGCGCAGAGACAGTGGGAGCTAGGGAACCGGATGCCAGACCTAAAGAGCATGGGCGCACAGGTGCAAATGAAATTCCCAGCTTTTTTGAGAGTGGTATGGAGAAACAAAACATATAACTTTACTTCACCCCAAGAAGTTGATGATTTTCTCACCCTAATGCGCGAAAGCGCACTTTAATAAAATACAAGTATATTTGAATTTTAAATCATTAGGAAGTTGGTTTACCATTTCAAAATTATACAAGATTTTTGAGAAAATCTACAATAAAATGTAGGGTAATAAAGAAAAAAAAAGAGGGGAAAAAAAAAACACCGCCCAAACTGTTTGTAAAACTTGCCACCCTACAGGAATCACTACCTCGCAGGCACACACACGCCTCCTGACCAATAAAATAAGTTAACAATAAGGTACAGACCTCCCTGTTCATCCATCAATCACTGAGTACAATCAACACAACTCACTGAAGTTGACAAATACTCCTAAAATAGAAACAACCCATCTCTACACCTGGAAGGACATTCAGTCTGTGCTGGACACTTCAGTCTACTTGAAATAAATGCCACTGATCGACCCAAAGCACATCAACACCAGCCCAATAGCGCATTGTGAGCTACACAAATGGAGATAATATAAAAACAGATATACAAAGGAGGGCAGTTTCAAAACAATTGTTTTGTTAATATTTGTTGTTAGACCAAATTCCTTTGTTCATCCTAGATCCTGAGTTTGAACAACTTCAGCAGGGTCAAGAATCTGCAGCTCTTACAAAATGAATGAAGTCTATCCAAGCTGCAAAGCAACATCCACTTTAACTGCATTTAAGATTTACCCTTCGACAACGTCCCCAGTGACTGTAGATGTACAATAAAGCTGAGAGAATATTGAGGCATGTTTAGCAAAGTGAACAACTGCGCGTGCATTCAAGCGGGTGGAGCAAATCATAGATCAAGAGGAGTGAGAGAAATGTGGAATAACCAGGTCTGTAAATGCTTTGGGTCACATTAGCAGCCTGTCCCATTGTGAAAAGATCCTTTGGAGCTGAGTGTTGACGTTGTAGCATTTGTTCTGCTAAATATCTTATGTCTTCCCTGCTCTAAAGCATTAATGTTTGATGACATAAGTGCATGTGAATTAAATCTTGCTTGCATGCGTCAGTGCGCAGAGTGGGTGGTGTGCATTAGGATACCGATAGCTGCTTGGTGTTGCTGATCACACAAGAACCCTTAAATTGGTGCCAACACAGCGTTCTTTGAAGCGCCAGTGATGCTCTGTGTGGCGGTTTCTCTTCGCCCCCGTTACATTCAACAATGAGCAATGGCAATGCTCATATTTGTTTTAAATAAAAAAATATCCCCTTTAACACCTTGGCTGCTAAAGGTTCCCCCCCCCGTGCTGCATTCCCAGATTTACCATTGTTCATGACGAGCTCAGCTCGTCATCAGCACAGCTCAACCGTGCCTCATGACGAGCTGAGCTCGTCATGAGCATCGAAGGGGTTAAGTAGTGTAAGTAATTATTTAGAAAACACAGGCACTGTCTGCCCCACTTAACAACACTGCTGCGCTGCCGTTCTCCAGTGACTATTGTGAACAGACAGAGTCACGTGACGGTAAACAGCCTTTACAACGAAACTTTTACAACGCACTACCATTACGACGCAACCATTACAACACAAACCATTACAACGCATTGCGCTGAGGGCGCTCTAGGATAGGGAATAGATTTTAATTTACTATCCAACACCTTCCCTACTATCCACCCCCTGTTACGAGTTGGGAAAGGGGTGTGGCAGCCAAGCAGGCGGGAAGCAGTGGAATCGATCTGCGCAGAGACTCGGTCTGAGAGACTACATCCCGAGAGAGAGTCTTCATCAATCAGAGTCAGATTGCCTGTTTTTGGGAGCCGTGGGTCCGAGGCAGTCTGAATCAGGACTTCTAAGTTGTGAATTCGGGACTGGGGACTTCCGGAGTCGGGCAGTTTACAAGGTAAGGCCCAGGAGGGCATTTTATTTTTTTACTATATAGGCCCATTTTGGGCCTTGTACAATGGTTGGATGTCGGGGTGGGAAGGGGGGCAGACACAGTGCATTCTAGGCGTCAAGCACTTTTAATAAGGTGTAATCAATGACAGAACATGTCTTGGCCAGTGTTACTTGTAATTGTGGAAGAGAGGGAGAACTGACACACCTGGGATGGGGATACGTTGAGAACACATGGCCGATCTGAACGTGCCGGTTCATATCTCACTGGTATGTTGCACATTAGTTACTTGTTAGTTGGACAGCTTCGGCATCATGTAAAACGGTTTGGGCACAACAGATCAAAGAGATGGATTTAAAATATGAAAGCAAGCGGTATTGATAAATTTGATAATACCTTTCTATTGTAATTATAACGTGGTTTTACATGGTACTTCAATCACCTTACAAACCGATGATGATAGGGTGATAGGAGTGTCTGTGCTTAGAGAGGAGTCCTTCTTGCACAGTTTTGAAAAAGTCATTAGTTTGTTTTGGGAAACTTTATCATACTAGAAGTTTGTTGTGTGCATATTTTTATGGTGCGCTATCTTTCTTCCATTTAAGTATAACACAAGCATAAGTTTGATCTCGGACATTTCAGAGCAGTGACTCACCAACATGTGCTAGGCGCCAGGGACTGTCTCCACATTCGGTTACCCACCAGGTATCTATGGCATCCCTCCACCTACAGAACCATCTTATTTTAGGAGGTGCGGCCTGTCCCTTGTTTGTAACTTGGATGTGTGCCTGCTTCAGCAGCCCACCACCTCCTTTATTTTTTGTACAGGTAGTTAGTTCCCTTTGGCCTGCAGTTTGTTTTTATTCTTCATAAAGGTGACCCACTGTACTCTTGGTTACCAGGGTGCCCCCACAACCCATGATTTTCGCCCCTTTTTTTATTTCCCTTTTTGCACTACCTGTTGGTGGTTATCCCTTGGTGCGCAACACACGAGGAAAGGTCTGCTGGCCACAAATCATTTCAACTAGATCACTTACCTCATCAGCAGCAGGACTGCCTTCCTTCAGGTAGAGCACAAAGGTATTATGGCTACACATAGGAGGGTGGAAACATATACCCTACCAAAAGGCAGTAGTAACATAATGTTCTCCTGAAGTGCCATTCCCTCTGGAGGATTCACCACCACATAGATCCCCTCTCCCATGCGTTGGCCTGGTGCAGCCTCTCTCAGAAAGTATAGTTATGGTAGAAATATCATTCCTTGAAGACTGAGTTACCAGCCTTCACTAAATCAGAAACAAATGCTCACAAGCACACAGATCACATATAACACAGTCATCAGCAGCAGAAGTATGTGTTTTCTACACACATGTATCAGACAAAGCACAATAAGCAGCAGCTGTACAGGTTTTGTTTGCACACAGGACAGTTACAACATGGACAGGATATAAGCTTCACAGACCTAACCAGCACTCTTTATTTTTTTACTTTTATAGGGACATTTAGGGCCTTGTACAATGGATGGATGCCGGGGTGGGGAGGGGGGCAGACACAGTGCTTTCTAGGTGTGAAGCGCTTTTATTCAAGGTGTGTTGAGAGAGCCTGTCTTGGGAAGTGTTACTTTTAATGTGGACGCGAGGGAGAACAGACACACCAGGGATGGGGTTTAGTTGAGAACACATGGCCAACCTGAACGTGCCGGTTCATATCTCACTGTGAACGTATGTTGCCCTTCAGTTATTTGTTAGCTAGGCAGCTTCGGCACCATGTAAAACGGAGGTCGTCACAGAGATTATTTGCAGTAACATTAGTAACCATTATTGATGTCAAAACAAGATTAAAACAGTTGCTTTAATAACCTTCTTGCTTTCTCAAATATGCTTGAAAATGCACCATTTGCCCGCTCTTTTTTCAAAATTTTCTCGAACCCCCCCTTATGGGTGTCAGGCGCACTTGCTCCACTCGCTCGCCACAAGCCGCTCATCAGAAATTTTACACCTCACCACTTTCAAATCTCACCAGCCGCCACAGGGTAGAATACTAAGTTGCATGTCCATTCTCTGCCAAACCCTATACCATGGAAACTTGCAAACATTTGTCCAGGGGTCAAAATTTTGGTCTGTGATGGGCCCGAGGGCCGTACTGATGCCAACGAGGTGGCGGTCAGGCGAGAAGATTGGGGGTGTTGGGGGTAAGGTAGGTGTAGGAGAAGTGAAGGATATACATGTAGTGGCTGAATCGAACAATGTGGATCCAGAACACTTGGTATTAATTCCGGTTTCCCCAACTTTACCAAATTGTGTGATCCTAGGAAATTCTTTAATTTCACATTTCCTCATTTCTCTCCATTATACCATGTAAGAGGATCTCGAAATACATGACTTCAGGATGTGTACTGAACAGAACCTTCTCATGTGTTTGATTTATTAAACTATAATGTTCATGTATAATAGGGACACTGGCCACCCAAAAAGCGAGTCTGAATAACAACTGACTTGCCTCTTTAGTTCACTATTGGCATTGTTGTCAGCGTGTGGGGGGAAGAATGAATGTTTCTAAATTCATGTTTGAAAACGATCACTTTTAAATGAATACTTCTCAATGCACTGATAAAATCAATTGTACTAAGGTGAAAAGGTTTTGCAAGTTACTTAATACCCTTTTAGAATTTTGAAGAGACTGTCATATTTCATACTTTTGCTGCAAGAGGTCTATAAAAATGAAGGTGTTTCTAAAGTTAAGTGCAGGACTCCCTTTTTACTTCCTTTCTTTAACACCAATTAACATTGAAATAAATGACTGACTGTCTATTTATCTTTTTATTGTTAGTGCCCAGTCAGTAAACAGCAGCCCAGTGATCCTGTTGAACAGAGGGCTACTAAAGGTCGTACTTTGAGTATACATGCTCTATACAAACCAACCTTATTCGATCTGATAATAGTTTAAAATCACAATAAGGGAAAAGCCAAAATATGCTACATATTGATGCAGAACGCAGGTACCACAGCTCTGGCACAAACAACTACCTGGGCCCTTCAGTTACCTCAACTGTGAACTTTAAGTTTCGGAGAGCAAGAGTGTATACTTCCATCAAGCGCCAGACTATGCAGTCGAACTTGGATCCGAAGGACACCACGCTAGGTGTGTCTTTCATGAAATACCTGGGTTTCCGTGGTCTTCCGGATTCTTTTAAACAGGTATCTTTCTCCTTGTGATGGGCATCTCGTGGGCCCACATAGGTTCCTATCATTCTAATGCTATCAAAACCCTGGTATATTTGTGTCTGGATTCTTATCAAGGTCTAACATTTCCATCAATTAGCCACTGAATGATAAACACGCATTGACAAAACTGAAGCGGCCTTGTTTGCCAACAAATATTTCCCATTTCCTCATGCCCTACTGCTGGAACCCTATGTCCACCACCCACAACTGGGCCCTGAGGCGGTGTTCTGAGGCGTATTCTGCAGCCTGACCTCGACTTACATAGAGGCATCTAAACTAGTCATCAATTTACAAATGTAGCCCCGTCCCCTAGTAGCTGTAATTGACCGACAGCATGCTATATAAGTCCTTATGTCTCTACGCTAGCACTGGGCACCCAGATTGATGCTAATCATGACAGCAAGCATCGCTTTCATGCCTTTTTTAGGCCCAGGCTCCACAGAGCGGCAATTCAAGGTGCAACATTAGCCTGGCCCATACCATCGGGCTCCCAGTCGCTACTGGGCAGCCCTAAAGCCTGCAATGGTCCATGCAGAGGAAGGGCTCACTGAAGTCTGTCCAGGCTCAGGCATTCACACCTTCAAACTACCAGGCAAGAAAGGAGTGTTCCATAAGCCTTCAAGCCCTTGACTCACTGATCACCGCCCCCTAAAGGGACATCCTGCCTCAGTCCTTGTTCGCTGAACCTCCAAGACTCTCTTGCTCAAAGTGATATAAGGCGCAAGACCTCTTTGTTCAATAAATGACATTCTGAACCCAACTCTCGAAATGGGCCTGTAGTAAATATTACACAGTTAGAAATTGTTCATGTTTAACAGTGATCCAAGGCGGTCACTTATGGCATCTATCGATTTATGAAGCCAAAATAAATCTGCAAATAATGAAAATCAAGCCCCCTTCCGGTGGGAGGAGACGTGGTCTACTGGCTGCTTTGCCCCCACGAAGCCCAGGTTGTAACTTTGGCTTTCCTCACATCACCACAATGTATACTCCCCATCACTGGCAGTGACGCAGCTCTGTTGCGACTAACTTGGGAGGGATTACACATGGGCTAATTAGAGGTGTGAAGCACCACAATGAAGGGCGTTTGAAATGTGCCTAATTTGCTTTGTGTAGTTCTGCAAAATTTCAGGAAAATTACTTAAAATGATGCATTAGGTGAAATGAAAATATGGCATTTCGTGCTACATATTAGAAGAAAATGTGTCCACTCATCCATTTTAGACAGGAAGACAGATTTTGTGCTAAAAAAACCTTTGTGTCAAAAACACAAGTACCATGAACAGAAGTCACCTGATTCGGGTCATTTGTGTGGTTCCTGTGGTATGATTTTCCTGCGACCAAGGTGAAATTATGCGATGCGGCCTAATTTCTGGAATTTCACATAACAACAATTTCACAATATTAAGCTGGTATAATTGAAACTTCACCTGGACTTATGGAGAGTGAATAACAGGTCATTTAGCTTTCAATCGCCATGTAATAGGTAAGTAGAGGAATACATGCCCTTTGCCTAAAGAAACAGCAGTGGTGACGCTGTACTCTAAGTATCTGTGCAATAAAACACACCTTAGTTAAACAATCTGTAATTGGGTTCCGGACAAGTAAATAGCTGGAGAATGCTTGCGCGCAAGATACAGTACATACAATTTTAATGTGCAATAGTAACTGGACACAATTCTATTGACTTTTAGGGCAGTCAATCAGTCGACAGGCTTTTAGAGCGGAGCTAAAGCGATGGTCAGCGGAACCCCCATGTGGGACCCTCTCCGTGTATCCGCGTGCTAGTGGGGCCACGCTGCCAAGGGAGGGGGGTACCATGGCACGGCTGGTCACGTGCTGTCTCGTGCTCCGGCAGCTGGGGCTGCATCTGAACTCTCATTCATCTGAAGGAAGTTATGCGATTAGCCTTCAGTTCTGGACGCCGGATCAAACAGAGTTATATGGGCAAAGGGCAGGCCCTGCGACCAGGACCTGCTGGGGCCAGTGTAGAGCTGGGATGGGGTTCCAAGGCAGTTTTATCTCACTCTGCAAAAGCATGGAAGGAAGCGAACTGTCAGCACTTCTTACACGACTGGAAATAAAATTGAATCGCAGAGATACGGGGCTCAGTCAGTAAGTAGGGAGCTTTATCCGGCATAGTCGCGACCCTGCACAGAATATACAAACACAACACAGAAAACAGCCTAGGGGCTGCAAGAAAACAGACAGATCAGATGCCTTTAAAAGGCTCACAGTAAACACAAATCTACAGTTCTATATGAAGCGCTCAGTGTGGGAAGTCGGGGGACTGCAACCCAGGATTGTAATGTTTTTTGCCCTAGACAATGACATTTTTAGTGGGGAGGGACTGCAATTAGAATTTAGATGTCTAATACCAAAGTCTGCAACTTAACCAACAGGCTGTATCTCGAGTCTGAAACATGATATACAAAGTATGGACTGGGGAATGGAAACTAACCTAAAATAGAAACAGAGTCCTGTCTGTATGTTGCAACAAGCACTGGCAAAGACAATAGCTTCGGTGTTGGCTGCCACAATTTTACCTTTATTAATGCTTGCTTTGCTTGTCATGGTTTTAAGAAAAAAAAATTGAAAAAATTGGCTAAAATAATTTTGGGTTTCAAAAACCACAAATTGCCATAGTCTTAACTCAGCACTTAAGGGAATTACTTTATGTGCGGATGTGCTCCTTGTGAAGGCAGTCACTCACAGTGAAGTTAGCCGGTGCATGAAGTGGGCTCACCCATTTCCGCGAACAGTATGCCGTAATGAGTGAAAGAACAAACACTGACACAGCAAATCGCTCTCTCATTTGTGACCTATTGGCTTTGTCAATGAGGTTTACCTGTGCTGTACAGCACCCGCAATGCTGTTCATCATGGCTACAGAGAGCAAATGAAAAAAGGTGATATGATGCGACGGTCATGTCATTGTGTAGTCAAGGGTACCACACATACATGCAGCAAAAGAATTACAAAACATTTTTTGTGGACGAAAAGTTTTTTTTGTTTTTTTAAGCATGGATGGGAAGGACAAGATAGAAGGCACAGGTGGGTCAGGACATCATGAAGGACATGGGTGAGGGGAACCATCACGAAGGACGTGCGAGGGAGAAAAAACATGGAGGGCGTGAGTGGGGGGAAAAATACAGAAGGCGCAGATGTGGGGAAACATGGAAGGTGCAGATGTGGGGAAAATAACATGGAGTGCATGGGTGGCGGGAAGTAATATGGAGGGAGCAAGTGGGTGTAAGGAACATGGAGGGAGTGGGGGGAAGGAACGTGTCAAACATGGAGGGAGAGGGCGGGGAGAAGAAGTGGGTGAGACATAAATGAGGAGCAAGCAGGGAAGAAGCACTCGGGTGACAGAGAGCAACATGGAGTGCAACCCAGGGAGAGAAGTAAATAAGGGAAACAGCTGGAAAAAAATTCCACCCTCCTTGAGTGCTGAATCCAAAAGAAAAAGAAATGTTGTGCATTCAAAAGCAAGCGGTTAAAGGGCACAAGTAATGCATCCATGCTTCAGGGGAGGGACAAACACAAGAAGAGCAAGGGAAGTCCACACAGGTTAACAAATGAAAAACTAGCAAATGAGAGCAACACTAAGACCAGCCAATGATAAGCAATGGGTGACCTCTAGGCCCACTATTATATGACAAAAAGTATTTTTGAGCAGCAGACAGATTGCGCAATCTGATAGGAGAGATCTAAAAATGTGAAAGACACTACTACAGACTAATGGATGAAGAGTGCTGGTAAAGGATATTATACATATAATATAATATGAGTAAAATCAAATGGTCATGGCTAACACCAGACCAAATATTAGTCCTGGAGCCATGAATATAGCCTTTCATACTGATAGCACCAGTACCACTTAGTGTTCAGAAGCTCAAGTATCAGACCATTATCCTCCGCTTTCTCTCAGGGAGTAGAGTGAGGCACATGGTCCATGCACTACAACAGCTTCCTAAGGGAATGGGCCAGTGCTGCATGTAGGTAAAAAAACACAGCAAAAGGGTGCTACACAGTGTGCATTGTCTTCAGACATCTGAAGAACCACACTGACACACAGACTTCAAACTGTATTATCCTAAGGATCAAACATCCATAAACAGCAAATCATCTCAGGCATCAAAATGGCACACCGCGTCCAAAAACTGCGGATTTATCGAACGTAGAAGACAGCCACACCCTACTCAATCTACTAAAGCATCTCTTGTAGCAGAACGTCAACCGACTCACAGAAAACTGCTGAATCTCCCTTGTAGCTAAGAGCTGCACAGTATTCGTAAATTGCTGCATCATCTCAGGCACCCAAGTGCAACACAGAATGACAGTATCTAAAAACTGCTGAATCATCCCAGGGAGGAGAATGCTGCACAGATTCCATGCACAGCTGATCTCCCCTGGGAAGAGGGTGTCACGTAGCATACATAAACTGCTGAAATAATCCCGGAAGTAAATGCTGTACAATATCCATAAACATCTAAATCATTCCAGGATTTAAATTGCTGCACATTGTCCATAATTTGATTAATTATCCCAGGTCGTAGAGGGCCACACAGTATTCATAATCTGAACCATCGCATGCAGTAGGACTGTTCATAAATTGCTGCTGAACCACCCAAGTAATAGAGAGGTGAACAGTATCCATAAACAGCTACATCATCGCAGGCCTTAGAGGGTCCCACAGAAAGCCATAAACTGCTGAATCATCGTAGGCAGCAGAATGCTACACAGTTTCAATTCACTACTGAATTATCCAAGGTAGCAACGTGCTCCGCAGTATTGTATGTGGATTCAGAAAAATTGGTATGGGCTCTCCACCTGCCAGTGAGCATGAGAATGGGCTCTCTACAGAGGCATTTAGTTGGCTCTCCACCTGCATAGAAGCAGTGCGCCGTTTTGCACAGTATACAGACATTTCTGAATTATTCCAGATAGTAGAATGGTGCACAGTAACCATAAACTGCTGAATCATCCCAGGCAGCAGAATGCTGCACAGTAACCATTAACTGCTGAATCATCCCAGGCAGCAGATGCTGCACAGTATCCATCAGCTGCTGAATCATCCCAGGCAGCAGAATGCTGCACAGTAACCATAAACTGCTTAATCATCCCAGGCAGAAGAATGCTACACAGTAACCATAAACTGCTGGATACTGTGCAGCATTCTGCTGCCTAGGATGATTCATCAGCTGCTGAATCATCCCGGGCAGCATAATGCTGCACAGTAACCATAAACTGCTTAATCATCCCAGGCAGAAGAATGCTACACAGTAACCATAAACTGCTGGATACTGTGCAGCATTCTGCTGCCTAGGATGATTCATCAGCTGCTGAATCATCCCAAGCAGCAGAATGCTACACAGGATCCATAAACTACGGAATTATCTCAGGTTGGATGTACCGTGTCCATATACCAAAGCATCACACCTGGCAGCACGTGCATTGCATAGCATCTCGACATAAGAGTAGCATGCTAGGGGTGAGGATGGCGGTGCCATTCAGGGAGCATGCGGCCACACAGGGTTCATAAACCGCAGTACCAACCGCAGGTGTTGGACGCCACTCAGGAGTTCTTGCCACGCATTCTAGCTCCAGGCAGGAGCTCAATTAAAAATCGAAAAGTAAAACTAAGCATGTGCTGGTGGATAAAGGGGCCTGGACATAAAAAATACAGAATATCATTTTTTTTTTTTTAGCTCAGCAACAATTACAACTAATGCTATTTTTTTAAGTAGGATACAGCAAGATTAATTTATATCTGCAACCCTATTGGTCCTAAACACACACGTAAAAATACAGTAAAATACACGTATGTCTGATAACTGCTCGTCACAGGGGGAGCGGTGCTCTGCATTACAATCCCAAGCATCTACCTGGGTGCTCTCGTCAGCGACGCCTGTGACGCTCACACGCACTTTGGACGCCTAAAGTAGCCAATAGAAGAGCCTCTGGTCCCTGGAGGCCGCAGGGCGCCATGCCACGCGCATCTGTCTAAAGAAAAAGAATCTGATATTTCTGGTTATATAACCGGTGTTTTGAGGCGAGTGTTTTTTGTCACGTCGCTTTTCAATATCAGCTTGCCCGAGAGAACGATGTCCTTCACGGTACTTCTGAGGCGCCTCCCTGCCAATGGAAACTCGTCGTCCTCTCGTGTACATTAAATCACAGAGGGCGGTGGTATGTGTCACATAGATAGACTGGTGTATTCGTATATTATATTTGTTTAGCCAGAAGCCACACAGAGGAATATTTGGCGCAGTCCTTTACCAATTGAACACATTAAGAAAACTTTTCACTTATTATGAACATGCGGATAGGGGTTGAACTTTACCAGTCACCATTAGTAGACAAACATGATTACATAATTATGTATGTTTTACTCACATTGCGCCACACACGAGTTTCTGGTATGCTCAATAAAAATTTGAACAATTTACACACGTATTTTTCCTTTTGAAGTTGAAACACTTACCGTACTTTTTGTTTGCATGGAATTCAAAGTAATTTTTCAGTAGTTGACATGTTTCAACTCCTCTGGCCTTCCTTAAGCCTTTCTTTCCTTATTTTTTTGTGTGTGTGATTTAAAAAATCGGATATCATACCTTGAAGAAAGAATGAGCAATAGCTTTCTTTGTGTAGGTTCATAGAATATTTGTTCTATTTTTCACATAATTTATATTTACAGGTCTATCAGTTAACTAGCAGTTATGCGGTCTTTATTCCAAGTTGATGAGGCTAAATGTCTTCTGAACCATCAATTCTATTTAAAACTTCAGTTAGTTTCTCTTAAATGTGCATTTCATTTAGTCACGCACATCATTGTGATAAATGTTTCTCATAGCTCTGTACAAAAGCCGACACGTTTTAAGGCATAGACAAAGTGGGCAATTGCCCAGGATACACGCCTTCCAAGGGACCGTATTTCGTCGACTTTCCTCTTTGCCCATCTCTACCTATGCCATTTGGTCTTCAATTAGCAGAAAATGAGTAATACACATTATAGTTCTTACAAACAAGAGCCCCAAAACATGTCTTCTTCAGGGCCCCAAAAACCTTTAAGGGAACATTGTTCAAGTATCTACTTTAACTAAGCATTCTGTTTCAGTCCAAAGTCACTTTACTTCAAGGCCGGCTGGCACCTGCTGCCCATTTCTTGCCTCCAGAAAATTTCAGGCAACAATATAAATGTCAAGATAACTCAGTGATTAATGTTCTTCCTAGAGAGAGATTGAGGTTTGTATAGAGGAAGTTTTGACTCATTGTAAGGTAGTGCAGAGGGTTCATATGCCTGATGCAAAGAACGTGTAACATTCAGATCACAAAGTACAAATAAAGTAAATAGGTCAGTGGGTTACTGCTTTTATCTTGGAGATCCTTTTGCTACTTGCAGTTTATACCTTATAATCCTAACATAGACAAGTGAGCTATTAACTGTCATCAAAGAGCTGCATGCAAACTGCAAGGTATAGATTAGAGCTTTGATTAATGTTGCAAAAAAGGGTTCATTTGGGTAGAAAATCACTGTGTTAAGTTTTAAATTCCAAGTTTGTGCTACTCCAGAGCAAGCACTATTAAAATATACTGTCTTCCAGTATGGGTGACAGGTTACTCCTACACTTTGTAGTCCTGTTTTGTGTAACATTCCCTATTTACTAATTTACATACAGATGATTGATTGTCTCTGTGTAGTGTGTGTAATGTAAAGTGCTCTGACACCCTACCCTGGTATGAGTGGTATCTGCACTATAAAACTCATTAAGATCACCTGAAAGAGAGTGGTTATGGGCATTTTAGGGTCGCTATTAAAGGGTGGTAGTGAAGGAATCCATGGCAGAGGTGGTTGCTGGGGGGTGCCAACAAACATTGTTGCACTGGGCGCCATCAACGCAAAAGCTGGCCCTGCTTTAATTTATAACTATCATGCTTTTAGGATATCTACTCACGCAACGGCTGCAGAACATGCATCATCATATTGATCATATTGATTAACATAAACAATAAACAAAATTATTCCATCAGCTTAATTATTTATTAATTTAGATGCCCTGCCTTTCAATCACTTTAGAGCACCATGACGAGTGTATTGCAGAGTTTGTGATCAGGTGTAGGGATACAGGACCCTGGTCTGAGTTCAGTTAAGGAAAGTTTGCACAACTAAGTTATCATACATTTCCAGAAGTGTGTGTGGTTCAATTTTGCGCAGAGGCAAGGGTTCATGGCACAGCATAGTCTGGATCCAGAGCCCCTAGGGATCCATGTTTAAGTCGCTTGAAAACTCTCTCGCTGATCAGATCTGCTGATCACTACTTCCTGGAAGGTGTGTAGCAGTTTCTGTCTGCATGTATTTTGACCCTAAGCCTTAAAAGACATCATCCATAATGCAGGGTGGATGAGAAGTCAAGAGGGGGAGGGGCGCGATCTTTAGAAAGGAGCACCAAGGCTGGATGCCAAGAAGCTCAGGAACACGTCTGAGCCCTTACAAGTCATCAAGATGGTTACAGCATGCAATTCTACTTCAAAGGATTAGTAGGCAGGATGTAGTCCACCTTAAAAGCTGTGAAAACTTCCCTACTTACATCTGCCTAAGCACTCCAATAGCTTCAAAACTGTTTATGCTCGTGAATCTACTGTGGTATTTATTCATGTTAGACCTGGCATCATTGGCGTGGGTCTCCCCTGTATTTTCGCCTTTGCCTCCTGTTATTTTGCTGTGTGTTGGACTTCGTTTTTGGTGGTCTTGATGCTTTGGACACTTTGCCACTGCTGTCCAGTGCCAAAGTGCAAGTGCTCCCTGTAAATTGTTGTTATGGATTGGTGATTTCATGATTGGCATGTTTGATTTACTAGTCAGTCCCTAGTACAGTTCACTGTGTGTGCCCAGGGTCAAATGCTGCTAGTGGGCATGCAGCACTGGTTGTGTCACCCACATAAGCACCCTGTAAAGGTAACTTAGACCTGCCACTGCAGTGTCTGTGTGCAGTTTGGTACTGCCATTTCGACCTGGCAAGTGCACCCACTTGCCCGGCCCTAACCTTCCCTTTTCTTACATGTGAGTCACCCCTAAGGTAGGCCGAAGGTACTCCTGTGGGCAGGGTGCAGTGTATGTGAAAGGTAGGACATGCCCTGATGTGTGTGGCATGTCCTGATAATGAAATACTGCCAATTTTGTTTTTCCCTATTGAAAGGCTATCTGTCCCATAGGGTAGAATGGGAGTTCATTTATAACGTCTTATAAATAAACTTTCCATTGGAGCAAGATAGGAAGATAAAGTTTACCATGCCTGAACTCAGAATATAAGATTATTCTTTCAGTGAGGATGATTTTTACATGCTGTGTTTGAAAATACCACTTTTAGAAGGTAGGTATTTTCTTGTTTAGCCATCCTGAGCGCCTCTGCTAAGTTTGGATATTGACTGTCTAGCTTGGAGTGACAGGGGCTAGGGATGTGCATTCTGTTCAGAAATCTACTGGGGGGAGGGGGGAGGGGTTGTTATGCCTTTCCAGGGCTAGTCCGGGCTGGGATGACTAGACCTGGGCTGCATTCAGAGTAGGGTGAGATTTCTTTCACACCTGAATGAGCCTAGTCTGCCTTGGCCAATACAGCCTCCACCTCCCCTGGTCTGCCTTGGACAATGCTGTCTCCACCTCCTGCCAGGAAGCTGCACCAGAGAGGGCAGAACTGGTTCTGGCTAGGCAGAGACAATCCCAGCCTCCAGAGAACAAAGGATTTTGTACTATAGAAAGTGGGGCCCAGACCCCAGACTTTTAGATCCTTTCTGGAATTCAAGAGGAACCTTTGCCAAGGAGAAGATCTGGAGAAACTGAGGAGAAATACTGCCTCTTATTTGTGTGCTGTCTGGGGTTGGCCTGCAGTTGTTGTTTCTTCCAAGGAAAGGACAAGGCCTTTGCTGTTTGCTGTGTCCCCTGCTTGAGCAAGATCTCCAAGGTCCTGAAGTAGAGCGTGCCTCCTGTTTTAGAAGTCTTGGGGATCCCCTGAACTCTCTTGCTGAGATTTCTGACCTGGCAAGCGGTACCTGCTGCTGTTCTGGGCCTCTGGAGGTTGTTCCTGCTCTTGGGAGCTGGAAAAGTAATGCAACAAGGAGAAGCGCAATTCATCTGTACTTGTTTTCGACGCATCACCAAAGAAACTGATGCATTGCCTGCCTGCGGTTCGAGAACTCACGGCATGCTACATCGAGTGTACTGAGCTACAAAGGCCGAGATCACCGCACCGATTCAGACGCAGGCCCTGCTGTGCAGCTGCCAGAACCGGCGCATTGTGGGACCGTGTCTGAAGAAATCAATGCAGCGCTGGTTGCTTTCGCAGCATCGAGAACCGACATCCCAGATCCTCTAGCATCGCACCGCAGCACCAAGTCTACAAGGACGCTGGGGCCACAGTAAGAAACCGATGCATACCCTCCCCACACAGTAAGAAACCGAAACATCCCCTAACCTTCAGTAAGGGACTGATGCATCACCTCCCCTGCGTGGCAGTAAGGAACCGAGGCAGCACCTCCCCTGGAGTAAGAAACCAACGCATCGCCTTCCCTGCGTGTAAGGAACCAATGCATCTCCTTCCCTGCAGCTGTTCTTGCTTTTGATTTTGACGCATCCAAGATACTTTGTGGTGAAAGTGTTGGATCTGCAATTTGCTTTGAACACAACTGTTTCTACCTTTTGAAAGTCATATTTTTATTAGTTATTGTGGATTTTTGTCATTTTGGTCTTGTTTGTTTTAGATACAGATTACTTATTTTTCTAAACTGGTGTGGTGTTCATTTGTAGTGTTTTCACTGTATCACTGTATGTGTGCACATATGCTTTACAAGCTGCCTCTGAGATAAGTCTGTCTGCTCATGTCATGTTGGGAGCAAATGGAGGGGCGAATTCATCTATATATTATGCTTCTTTTCCAGAAGATCAAGTAAATGTTGTTTATAAAATGTTATCACTTTGCTTTTTGAATTCTACTTTCTATTTCAAGAATTTTGCCTCAGACTTTTTCTTACCCTTGATCCCCTTCCGTGCTTCATTTTCCCTTTTTATTTTTCCCCAAACTTGCTTAGAAAAAACAACTCTTGAGATTTGTCTTTTCCCAGTTTGATAGGACTATAAGGTGTATCATCGATCTTATTTCACGTGTAAATCGCATCCTTACACTGTGTGTGTAGGGGTCAGTGTCAGGTTGAGGGCAACAGGTTTTGCGGCCAACTCCATGGAAGTTGCTAAGGGCTGTAAAATGGCTTATTTGGTCCTTAGTACATTTGCCAGCGTTTTTACTGTGCAAACTTTGGAGAGTTTGAGAGAATGCACAATCCCTCCATGTACTATGAAGAATGTGCAACACGGTCGAAAATGAAGCAGCCATTTCAACATTTGTAAGTGCCAGCCGCATTTTCCTATTCTAAATCCAACATTTAGCAGATTTTGAGTAAAATCAAAACCGATGTCTGTGAAGGATGTTCCCAGAATTATTTAAAAGAATGTGTATAATTATTGATAACGTTGACAGTGTTTCCATCAATAGTTGCCAGGAGGAAGTTACTTCATTTTCTTCCCTCTGATGGAAAACTCATTTCCTTATTTGAACAATAAAACATCATCATAGAGAATGAGGAAACGTTAGTCGATGAGAGGGCGGAGCATTGACGAAGCCAAGCGGACTGACTCATATTACAACCAGGAAACAGGATGCAAAAGGGAATTGTTGCAACACAGTCAAACACGTTTGTTTACTAAGGGACGGAGGTCCTGCCAATGAGAAAGCGACAGCTGAAGATGGTGCAAGAAACAGACTCCAGTCAGTGCGAGTGTATGCTTCGAGGCAGGGCATGGCTCAAAGGTTGCAGGGGGAAGATGACGATGGACCCTCCACCTGCAGATCAGACAAGTACGAGGATGGAGTCTCCCTCTTCAGATCAGTCAGATGCAGTGGAATAGACTCCACCCTTGCAGTACAGACAGACGTGTGAGGATGGAGCCCACCTGCAGTACAATCAGAGGCCTGAGGATGGATCCTCCGCCTGCAGCACGGACAGACGTGTGAGGATGGAGCCCACCTGCAGTACAGTCAGAGGCGTGAGGATGGATCCTCCGCCTGCAGCACGGACAGACGTGTGAGGATGGAGCCCACCTGCAGTACAGTCCGAGGCGTGAGGATGGATCCCACCTGTAGAACAGTCAGAGGCCTGAGGATGGACCCTCCGCCTGCAGTATGGACAGACGTGTGTGGATGGAGCCCACCTGTAGAACAGTCAGAGGCCTGAGGATGGATCCCACCTGTAGAACAGTCAGAGGCCTGAGGATAGACCCTCCACCTGCAGTACAGTCAGAAGCTTGAGGATGGACCCTCCACCTGCAGTATGGACAGACGTGTGTGGATGGAGCCCACCTGTAGAACAGTCAGAGGCTTGAGGATGGACCCTCCCCCTGCAGTATGGACAGACGTGTGTGGATGGAGCCCACCTGTAGAACAGTCAGAGGCCTGAGGATGGATCCCACCTGCAGTACAGTCAGAGTCCTGAGGATGGACCCTCCACCTGCAGTACAGTCAGAGGCCTGAGGATGGACCCTCTGCCTGCAGTACAGTCAGAGGCCTGAGGATGGACCCTCCGCCTGCAGTACAGTCAGAGGCCTGAGGATGGACCCTCCGCCTGCAGTACAGTCAGAGGCCTGAGGATGGATCCCACCTGCAGTACAGTCAGAGGCCTGAGGATGGACCCTCCGCCTGCAGTATGGACAGACGTGTGTGGATGGAGCCCACCTGTAGAACAGTCAGAGGCCCGAGGATGGACCCTCCGCCTGCAGTACAGTCAGAGGCCTGAGGATGGATCCCACCTGCAGTACAGTCAGAGGCCTGAGGATGGACCCTCCGCCTGCAGTACAGTCAGAGGCCTGAGGATGGATCCCACCTGCAGTACAGTCAGAGGCCTGAGGATGGACCCTCCGCCTGCAGTACAGTCAGAGGCCTGAGGATGGACCCTCCGCCTGCAGTATGGACAGACGTGTGTGGATGGAGCCCACCTGTAGAACAGTCAGAGGCCTGAGGATGGAGCCCACCTGTAGAACAGTCAGAGGCCTGAGGATGGACCCTCCACCTGTAGAACAGTCAGAGGCCTGAGGATGGATCCCACCTGCAGTACAGTCAGAAGCTTGAGGATGGACCCTCCGCCTGCAGTATGGACAGACGTGTGTGGATGGAGCCCACCTGTAGAACAGTCAGAGGCCTGAGGATGGATCCCACCTGTAGAACAGTCAGAGGCGTGAGGATGGACCCTCCACCTGCAGTACAGTCAGAAGCTTGAGGATGGACCCTCCTCCTGCAGTATGGACCGACATGTGTGGATGGAGCCCACCTGTAGAACAGTCAGAGGCTTGAGGATGGACCCTCCCCCTGCAGTATGGACAGACGTGTGTGGATGGAGCCCACCTGTAGAACAGTCAGAGGCCTGAGGATGGACCCTCCGCCTGCAGTACAGTCAGAGGCCTGAGGATGGACCCTCCACCTGCAGTACAGTCAGAGGCCTAAGGATGGAACCCACCTGCAGTACAGTCAGAGGCTTGAGGATGGACCCTCCACCTGCAGTACAGTCAGAGGCCTGAGGATGGACCCTCCACCTGCAGTACAGTCAGAGGCCTGAGGATGGAACCCACCTGCAGTACAGTCAGAGGCTTGAGGATGGACCCTCCACCTGCAGTACAGTCAGAGGCCTGAGGATGGACCCTCCACCTGCAGTACAGTCAGAGGCCTGAGGATGGAACCCACCTGCGGTACAGTCAGAGGCCTGAGGATGGACCCTCCACCTGCAGTACAGTCAGAGGCTTGAGGATGGAACTTCCACCTGCAGTACAGTCAGAGGCCTAAGGATGGAACCCACCTGCAGTACAGTCAGAGGCTTGAGGATGGACCCTCCACCTGCAGTACAGTCAGAGGCCTGAGGATGGATCCCACCTGCAGTACAGTCAGAGGCCTGAGGATGGACCCTCCACCTGCAGTACAGTCAGAGGCTTGAGGATGGAACTTCCACCTGCAGTACAGTCAGAGGCCTGAGGATGGAACCCACCTGCAGTACAGTCAGAGGCCTGAGGATGGATCCCACCTGTAGAGCAGTCAGAGGCCTGAGGATGGAACCCACCTGCAGTACAGTCAGAGGCCTGAGGATGGATCCCACCTGTAGAGCAGTCAGAGGCCTGAGGATGGATCCCACCTGTAGAACAGTCAGAGGCCTGAGGATGGAACCCACCTGCAGTACAGTCAGAGGCCTGAGGATGGAACCCACCTGTAGAACAGTCAGAGGCCTGAGGATGGAACCCACCTGCAGTACAGTCAGAGGCCTGGGATGGAACCCATCTGCAGTGCAGTCAGAGGCCTGAGGATGGAACCCACCTGCAGTACAGTCAGAGTCCTGAGGATGGAACCCACCTGCAGTACAGTCAGAGGCCTGAGGATGGAACCCACCTGCAGTACAGTCAGAGGCCTGAGGATGGACCCTCCACCTGCAGTACAGTCAGAGGCCTGAGGATGGACCCTCCACCTGCAGTACAGTCAGAGGCCTGAGGATGGACCCTCCACCTGCAGTACAGTCAGAGGCCTGAGGATGGACCCTCCACCTGCAGTACAGTCAGAGGCTTGAGGATGGAGCCTCCACCTGCAGTACAGTCAGAGGCCTGAGGATGGACCCTCCACCTGCAGTACAGTCAGAGGCCTGAGGATGGATCCTCCACCTGCAGTACAGTCAGAGGATTGAGGATGGAACCTACCTGCAGTACAGTGAGAGGCTTGAGGATGGACCCTCCACCTGCAGTACAGTCAGAGGCCTGAGGATGGAACCCACCTGCAGTGCAGTCAGAGGCCTGAGGATGGATCCTCCACCTGCAGTACAGTCAGAGGATTGAGGATGGAACCTACCTGCAGTACAGTCAGAGGCCTGAGGATGGACCCTCCACCTGCAGTACAGTCAGAGGCCTGAGGATGGAACCCACCTGCAGTACAGTCAGAGGCCTGAGGATGGACCCTCCACCTGCAGTACAGTCAGAGGCTTGAGGACGGACCCTCCACCTGCAGTACAGTCAGAGGCTTGAGGATGGACCCTCCACCTGCAGTACAGTCAGAGGCTTGAGGACGGACCCTCCACCTGCAGTACAGTCAGAGGCCTGAGTATGGACTCTCCACCTGCGGTACAGTCAGAGGCCTGAGGATGGAACCCACCTGCAGTACAGTCAGAGGCCTGAGTATGGACCCTCCACCTGCGGTACAGTGAGAGGCTTGAGGATGGAACCCACCTGCAGTACAGTCAGAGGCCTGAGGATGGAACCCACCTGCAGTACAGTCAGAGGCCTGAGTATGGACCCTTCACCTGCGGTACAGTCAGAGGCCTGAGGATGGACCCTCCACCTGCAGTACAGTCAGAGACTTCAGGATGAACTTTCCATCCGAAGGACTCTACCTATTGTCAGGAGCAGGAGGATGGACTCTCCACATGCAGAACTGGCAGAAGCATGAGAATCGTAGAGCTTTCAGCAGACACATATAAAATATGTCTGAAGTTCACAACTTGTCATAGCGCCCAGGAGCTCTGTTCTTCTGCATCAAGTCGTGCATGTGCCTGTAACAAAGTGGCCTGCTGTTCCCTCTAGGTGACTTCAAGAGCAGGACTCGCTTAGGATGTTTTAAGCGATATAGGCATGTAAGCAGCCCCAGGGGATTTAAAGACCGTGTATCTTACACCGGTCTCTACATTGTATTCGGAATAATACCACCACAATTAAGAAACATACTCCTTCACCAGACTGAGCAGCAACCATCGTCCAAAGCTCATCAAAAGCAGCAAATTCAGGCCCGCCATTTACAAGCGTGATGCATTCCACCAGTGTGATGGCCAGGCCACTGATATACTGCCTTTAGGGGTTTCTCCCTATTAAGTTAAACATCTCGCTATTCAATGGCAATGAGTTTACAACACAAGACTGATCCTTGTACAACGTACAACAGCCCCTTCTCCACCAGAGGCATGAATTGCACTGAAGCATCCCCCCCTCCAAAAAAAAAAAAATGTCAGAGGAGCAAATGCACATTCCAACCACAGATGAATCAACCATTGCTTGAGAACCAGAGGTCTATACTACTCATGCAGAGCAGAATATTGCATTAACAGAACATACATACATCAAGTACATATTAGGCAAATGTTTGTGGGCATGTTCCCCTAAAAATAAAAACCTTCTTTGAAGTTCATAATAGCCATTCTGGCTATGTTCCAAAACCTTAAAACCCAATTAAATTCTCCAGTTTTGGATAACTACACAGCTATTACTCCCCAAACAAAGCTCTCAACCTCACACGTGACATCAACACTGACCGCCATTTTATGTAAGGCAGAGGTGACTCTCTTTCTAGTTCACATTTTCAATCAATCTGAGAGTTAAATCCTCTTAAAGAGAGAGAGAGAGAGAGAGAGATGATTACAGTGCTGCTGCTCATGATGAACCTGTTCAGTCTGTGTGTTAAACATGTGTCTATGTGTGGGAAGCTTGCACTGTTGGGGTCTATGCTGTATCGGTTTGTGTGGGTGATGTTCTAGAAGGGGCAGTGCACTGCAGATATCTGCACTGAACCTACCAGAAATATCAGGGAAACTTGCACCCTCTGTGCCTGTGGTGTAATTATACAGTGTCTGAAAGGAAGCTTGCTGTGCTTTTGGTTACAAGGTACCTGTTCTATGCATTTTAATGAAATTTAATAAAATCTTTTTGCTAGAAAAAAAATAGCTAGGTCTATAAGCCTAGTACCGTTCAGTGACCACATTAGTGCTTTCAATATATACAACACATGCAAACAGCATTTTTTGAATGCTTGTATTCACATGCTTTGGCACAAAGGTAGACCTGTTGGGTTTGCCAATACTTGTTTGAGTTTGTCTGAGGGATAGGTGATCTATGGTTGGGAGCAGTGGTGGCGATCGGTGGATGGGGTTCTATAGGTCAGCAAAGACGACAGGGACGAGGGAGTCTTGAGTGAGGCGTTAGTGTGATGGTACAGAGTATGTGTTTGGGCTTGTGCTACATCTTAAGTGCAAGTGTTCAATACCTGGCCTCAGTGCACATTTATCATGAATGAGAGCACATAGTGAGTCTGTGCCACAGATTACTTCGATCATGTTAAAGCACTCGCATTGTCACTCCAAAACAAATAACACCACAGATCCAACTGCAGTGTTAACAATTTATTTTACTGTCACACTGAAACCTGCAAAAGCATCCCCAAAAACAGTCTGCTGAGACTGAAGTGCACAGCAAGGGCGTCTGCCCTACAGCACTCTGGGCACTAGCAGAGGTGACAAATTAATGAAAAGAACCGCCTCAGCCCAGTGTGTGTGGTCAAGTTGCTGCTGCACTCCAGAGCGCCCATTTTGAGCGCCGTGGTATAGAGGAGGCCTCTGCAGTAGGCACCGTGAAACAGCTTGCGGTTAGCAGCTGGCTCACATCAGCCTAGTTCTGACAAGAAGGAGCAGAGGAGAGCAGCAAGAGAGAGAGCGATAGAGAACCATGAGCGAGCACGCTGCCTCTGGTCTTCCCGTTGTGTATAACACTGGAGTGTGAGGTGTTGAAGGCACTGCGAGTTGCGAGCAGTGCCTGTTGAACACACCTCAGAAGTCCCAGACAAGGTAATCAATAAGTGAGAGAGGTAGTTTCTCATGAGTATCTGCAAAGTGTATAAAAATACAGGCTTTCGGTGTTAAGTCCACGACAGGCGGAAAGCAATAATTTTAACAAAACCTCGAGCTGAGCCAAACGAATTAACATGCATACATACGAAAGGGTGCTACAATTCCTCGAATTATGGCATGCCCCTAAACCACTGGTATAAGAGGAATTCAGCACTCACCATCTGATGACTTGAACTGTCCCACGGCTGAGGAGCCACCCCCAGTCTCCACGACGGGGGGAGGGAGGGAAAGCAAAAGCGGGCCATACACTCGTTGTGCTGAATCGCTGCGCCCCGTAACCATATGTGTGCACATCTCCTGTCCGTACGCGTGCACATCTCCTGTCCCCCTTCGGAAGAAAAATGGTCGACAATAGACATCGCCAAGTAAGCAGCGCATGTGCTGCGACGCGAGGCGAGACCTAAAAAGTAGGTCTACTGTATAACGTTATTTCAAATACATTCAACAACTAACACGTATTTTTGATCAAACAAAGCCATCTCAGTGTTCTGATGACATTTAGAAACCACGTGGTACTTGGCCACATGTTTATTATGGTCTCATCAGAAGTCCGTGATCAGACTAGAAAGAACATACGCTCTAGCCTAACATAACGCAAACCCAGGTACATAGAATGGATAGGGAGACATATAGGTGCACTTCTGGTTAGCAGCATCATGTGGAGTGTGAGCACAGATACTGATAGGCTCTACCAATAGAAGCGTCATCACCTGGGTACACGGTGTATTGACTTACTAAGGACGCCGGATATGCATAACTAGGCTTACCGTATTAGTCAAAATTACAAGAACTCCTAGATGGCAGACCTAAACTCACATGGCGCACATGGGTGCTTTCTGTGCCTTGAAGTCTCGGTTTACCGGAGGACTGGATACATTGCATGTCCTTGTGAGATGGAGTCATATGGTTACCCTACTGAATAGCCAATGGCATGTGAATATACATAGGACCACAGGGAATGCTGCCCATTTCTGCTTATGATGTACATAAATACCAAGCAGAGGGCATCAGATTTTGGGGTACTAAAATTGGACCTCCAATTTGCAAGTACAAGGCTGGAGACCATGTGTGGTCTGGTGTAATGGAACCATTCAGGAAACATGTTGTCTGTAGTGCTGTCTGTCCAATTTCTAAACCGGTTTTGATGATTCAATAGCTGTTGACGTGACCCAGAAATATCGCTCTCTATAAATTAATGTATTCCACTATTTTAGTCAACGGACTCAAATTCTGTAACACTCGTGCTCCCACACCCCCTCTCAAAAATGAAATCAACAATTGCCTGCTTTGATCACATTAAGACTTTCTTGTGATGTCTTTAAGAAAATGTTAAATTGGCACATGTCAGTGAATTGTGAGCTGCAGAGCTACAGCAAAGCGTTCTGCTGCAATTTCTTGGAAGGTGGAAGGGTTGCCTGCTGTCACACACTGACAGACTTTCTTTACATCTGCCAGGAGCCTATTTTACATATGCTTGGAAAGAAATCACATCCATTCTTAAACCTTTCCCTACCTTGTCCTTTTCACGCCTTCCCTTTCAGTCTAAATTTGTCCTCCTCTACACACAGAGCAATGCACACTAAACCTCCATTATAGGGAACCTGTAACAATGCTTAGCGGATAAAGAGATGTTTATTGTTTTGGGGACCACTAGCTAAACTTGTCCTAGAACACATTTGATGTCAGTGGCTATGAGATATACAGTGCGCCCCTTGGAGTCAATAGCATTCACAAGGGAATTTCCAAGGTCACCCATCCTACCCCAGAGAGGATCTTGAGGACATCTGTCTAAATGTGGAGCTTGGGGGGAGAGGCTGAAAAGTTTCAGCGGTCCGTCCATCATCTAGTGGTGTTTGTAAATGTAGAACAAGCTGAAAGTTTCCAGAAAGTGGTTTGGGAAATGCCTCAGAATAGATCCTGGTTCTCGAAGTTTGCGATGTGGGCAGTTTTAGTTAATGTACAGAAAGGTTCAGGAATCATGCATGCATAATGTTCTTGCTATTCACGAAGAGGCATTAAACTTGCAGAGGGGTTATCTGTGTGTGCATACTTTACATTCCCATGGCCCACATGGGTGTATAGAAGTTGGCGTTCCTAGTGGATTGTCTTTGACATGCAAGTTGGGAGACTAAGCATAATGTAGCACACTGAGGGACTTCATTTATTCTTTTCACCTACATTTACCACACATATACAAGCACCTAACCTATACCCAAAATGATCAGGGGTGCAGAGAGCGAAAAACATTTCACTTAAGGGAAACTGGCAGCTCAAAGAACATTTTCTAGAAAATTACATTCTCATAGAAAGCAAACACAATCCTTTCCCAGATTCTTCAAGAATTGTGGTTAGGAAAGGTGGTGGATATATATATATATATATATATATATATATATATATATACGCATACTTTTTGCTTCCCCCGTAAACTTCTAATAGACACACTCCACTTCAGGTGAAACCGTGATAAGTTAGTTTCTGTCCTATAATCAAGTAAAGTACTGATATATGTGTATATATATATATATATATATATATATATATATATATATCAAAAAGTATTTATTAGGGAGGGGTCATTCATATTAGCAACCTCATCGTGATCATTATACTGAACCTTAAATTGCACTGCAACATCATACTGGAGCTGGAAGTGCATATCCTGATGCAGAACCACATTTTAGCCGCACAAGACATTTGCTAGAGAGATACAGGATTGCTTGGACTGAAGCAATATAATTTTGGACCCGTCCATGGAGGAAACAAGAGAGGTCTTGAACTGCTCATCCTGATCTACCGGGGAAAGCCCGGCATAAATCTCTGCTTAGAGATTACAAGAAGGCGATTATGGAGGCAAAAAGGGGTTACTTCACTAACCTTACATCTTCTCTTAAATCCCCCAGAGATCTTTTCAACATACTCGATTCTCTGTCAACACCTAGATCAGTTGATCCTATCATTGAAACTCAGGAACTGTGTAACAACATAGCAAGCTTCTTCCATGCTAAGATTGCTGATATCTACAGCACTCTTGAAATCAACAATCAAGAACTTGGTGCTAATGTGGTAGGTTCCTCCTCTTCAAACCCTTGTATGGTTGAGAAGGTCGATGTCCCGCCTAAACCGCAGCTTTTAGGTTTTCCCCTTCTGTCTTTGGAAGACCTCAATCTCCTTCTCGATGCTACTAAGGCCTGTTCGCCTCTTGATCCATGTCCTTTAAAAACTCCGAAGACCTGCAGAGGCTCTATTCTTCCTACTTTATTAGAGGTTATGAACTTGGCGATTCGTGAAGGGATTTTTCCCTCCCCCTGGAAGACTGCCGTTGTTAGAACTTTGCTGAAAAAACCCTCCTTGGACCCAGGAATATTAAAAAATTATCGCCCCATCTCTTTACTTCCGGCTCCAGCCAAGTTCCTGGAGTTCCATATAAATCGCAACCTATCTGATTTCAACGAGAGTTCCAACTTATTAGACATCTCTCAGCATGGGTTTCGATCATCTCACAGCACTGAGTCTGCTCTCACGGTCGTGATTAATAAAATCCGATCTGAGGTTGACAGGGGACACCCATCGCTGCTAGTGTTATTAGATCTCACAGCAGCGTTTGACTCCTTGTCCCCGTCAATACTGATCTCTAGGCTCAAGGATATTGGAGTAGGGGGCTCTGCCCTTAGTTTACTCTCTTCCTTTCTCCATCATAGGGAGCAGAGAGTTAAAATGGGCAACTTCCTCTCCGATTCACAAGAAGTGCAATGTGGGTTTCCTCAGGGCTCTTCACTGAGTCCCTTATTATTCAACATCTACGTTACCCCACTTGCCAAGGTGATAAGATCCTTTGGTCTGGATGTGCTATCGTACGCCGATGACACTCAGATCCTGGTATCTATCACTCAGCCGGCCAGTGAGATTGCCCTTAAGTTTAGAGCCTGTATGGAAGCAGTCTCTAATTGGATGGTGTGTAATTGTTTAAAACTAAATGGCGACAGGACCGAAATTATGGTCTTTGGTGGAAGCCAGGACCTTTGGTCTAAGGAATGGTGGCCTCTGTCTCTGGGAGAATGTCCTCACCCTACTCTTGCTGCTAGGAACCTGGGTGTCCTAATTGATCCAGCCTTATCTTTTGACTCTCAGGTAAACAGGACGGTGTCAACCTGTTGCAGCATCATTAGAGTTCTTAAGAAGATTGTCCCCTACCTGTCCCTGGCAGCTCGGAAACAAGCAACAGTTGCCTTGGTATTTTCGAGGCTAAATTATTGCAATGCCCTTCATGGTGGCATTAGCAAAGCCTCCTTGTATCGTCTCCAAATGGTACAGAATGCCGCGGCCAGAATGGTCTTATCTCTCCCTAGGCGATCGTCTGTTACAATGGCCAGAAAGGACCTCCATTGGCTTCCGATCCCCTCTAGGATTGCTTTTAAACTTCACTGCAGCTCACTGTGCTTTTCACGGCTCAGGTTCAGAAGGTATTAGGGCCCTTCTGTGTGTGTATTCTCCCAGCAGAACCCTCTGTTCATCTTCCAAGAATATGCTTGTGGTTCCCAAGTTTACAAAGGTAAAGTGGGGAGGCAGAGCTTTCTCTGTCTTGGCTCCCAAACTTTGGAACTCTCTCCCTCTGGAGCTCACTAGCCAATCTTCCTCGGCGGTCTTCAGGAAACACCTGAAGACCTGGATTTTCTCCCAGGCATATTAGGGGCTACGCTCTTTGTGGATTCCTGGTTCATCTATCTGGCAACGTGGACTTTTTTGTTTGTTCGTTGGCGCCTTGATGCCTCTTGGGGCTAAGTTTTGCGCGGTATAAAAATGCTATTCATTCCTTTACTTGTGGACAAGTCTCCGTATATTGTCAAATTTCTTTGGATAGTCTTTCTGGTATAGACACCATACAGGACACTGCTGTTTGAAACTGTAATCCGGAAAAATCGCGAAAATTTTCGCCAATCGCCTTGAAAAAGTCTATGAGTAGATGAAACACGTGTTGGCAAATGGCAGATTCATTGCTGGGAGTACCAAAAGAGTAAATAAACAGATTGAATCTTTGGACGTTCTGGGACTCTTTGTACTTTGTGTTAAGTTGTCATTGGCCTTCTTGAAAAGACTGTGTAAAAATTGAGTCCGGATAAAAAACGGATCATGGTTACATCTATCCAGTATACTTTGGATTATTAGAACCACTAATGGGAGTGCTGAATATAGCTCTATGTTTTTATTTGTGTACACACATTAGGTTCGAATGTGCAAGTAGCACCTTTGGTAGTATGTGTATTGTGCTGCAATAGCACCCCAGCCAAATTGTAAGTCAAATTCTACTAACTCACACAAGATCAGTTTGCTTTGATACTTATTGTTTATTGATTGTGCGGTCATTTCCCATAGAGGGACCACTACTACCTGCCCCTATTTTGTATATATATATATATATAACTGAGGAGATATATATATATATATATATATATATATATTCTCAGTTGCAATATCCCTCTGCGATTGGCGCTCGTCCTCAGGTTCATTCTCAATTTTTATAGGGAGTAAGCAAGGGTACCCACTTGAATCTTTGTGGTCATATTTGTATTGTATATTATTTTCAACTGTTCCTACCATTATGAATGTTAATTTATATTAGATATTTTGTATTTACGTTTTATTTAGGGGAGGGTGGAATGTTTAATTCTACTGTGGTATTAGCGGAATTTGGCAACTCCATGTTACTCATGTAACACGAAATTCCAGCCAAATGTCGGCAATTGCTGCATGGCGGAAATTTTTCCAGCGAGTGTTCAGAAATGTGAATTAGATTTGGCGTCCCCTGGCTCCACTTTCTAACACAAATGGTCACGGGGTCAGAGGGCTGCTTCTTGAATAGATTTAAACCACCTCAAGTAGATTTACTACTCGAGCGGTAGCAAAATCAACAAAAACGGCTGCATGCTCTTGGGCACCACATGGTGCCGTTAGCACTGATTTTTCAGCGCTGTTCGCACTACTCTGGCGCTAAATTGAAGCGGGAGCAATGGGACATGCCTATTTCCACCCGTTGGCGGAACTCTGTGAATCTCACAGAGTTTATATGTAACGAGGTGGAATTTCATTAGGTGAAACTCCGCAAGATCCGCCCACCCCCAGTATTGTTCTCTCCAGCTGGCATGTGTTTGGCTTCCAAGTCTGAAATCAAGAGTTATAGTTCTATTATATTACATTTTTATTATAATTTTGAACATATTCAAGTTTGCTCTACTTATGTGTTTGTTAAAACTACAGTTACCAGACAAGTCAGTCTGGATTTCGAACAAATATAACTCTGGTGTATGCACAAAGCTCCTGTTCGGAAGACGACAAGACACAAACTAGCAGGGAGTCATGCAGCGCATTCAAGAAGAAGAAACTGTAAGCCATCCTTTATCTGTTCTATATTTGTAGGTTTCCATCTTTTCAAAGCACCGCTTTGTTAAATGGATTTATAAATCGCCTTAAGTATAGTAAGGCAAAATCTTTCTTCACGCTTGGATGTTCTCAGGATCCCGGAGTGCTTTTGAAAGATTGCTTTTTTATTTCTGAGAAAACTTTTGGCACTTGCTTGCTCTGGTCACAGATCTAAGGCAAGGTGGTTCATGTCAGTGAAGGCAAAACTCTACATACATTCCATCCTGCTCTGAACCATATCTGCTAAAATAAAGTGATTACCATCTAGTTTAATACTTGTACCAAATCACATCAGTAATCCAGAAACAGTGCAGCATGGTATAATAGTGTATTATGAGGAGTTTTTCATAATATGCGTAAGGCAAAATTATTGAAATTGTGCCAGATTCCACTTTCTTCACCAGTCCTTGGCGATTAAACTACTTCCCTATAAAATCATTATGACTTCCATAAGACTATGCAGCATCTCTAGCTGGAAGTACTGGCTGGTGGGCCTTCTTAGGGCCAGTTCTCAGTTTCTCCACATTCACAACATTAATGTGTCACACACGTCTCACCACAATCTCTCTAAATGAGATTCAGAATCCAGTGCTCTGCTTTCTGACACCGATACCGCCATATGTATGTATAATGTATGTATAAACTATTTTGTAGCGCGCTCCGTTACTTGAGAGTATCCTGGCGCGAGGGGAAAGGCGGGAAACAGAACCACAGAGAAAACAACTTATATTAAACTCTTGAATAAGTGTGTTTTTAAATTTTTCTTAAATAACGCCACAGTTTGGGAGGAACGCAGATAAAGAGGTAGAGCGTTCCACGCCCTGGCCACAATCACAGAGATTGACTGGCCACCAAGTCTGGCATGTTTGAAACGGGGAAGGGACAGTTTCAGCTGCGTGGATGATCTAAGAGAGCGTGTTGGCACATAGCAAATAAATCTCTTTCTCAAATAGACGGGGCCTTGGTCGTGAATGGCTCTGAACGCCAGCACCAGAGATTTAAACAGGATGCGCTGCGCAACCGGGAGCCAATGAATGGTGCTCACCTCAGCACGTACGCTCTTCCATCTGGGGATGTTAAAAATCAGACGGACGGCCGCGTACTGGATGATTTGCAGGCGCTTCACCAGGTAGGCCGGAATACCGCTGAACAAAACATTCGCGTAGTCCAGCCTTGCCAGTATAAGAGCTCGGGCAACCGTCTCCTTAGCCTCTTTAGGGAGCAGAGGAAAAAACTTGCGGAGCATTTTCAGCGTGGCAAAGCAGGTGCCTGTCAGCTTTTTTATATGCTCCTCAAATCTGAGATCCTCTGCAAACCAAATGCCCAGGTTTTTTGCCGGTCTTCCCATCTCTTTCGGGCTAGGGATGTTAGGGGGCCACAATGTGTTCTTAAACAGAGGGGGGAAGGAACCGTAAAAAAGCACCTCCGACTTGTCCTCATTGCACTTCAGCTGGGCCTGAGTCAGCCAGCGAAATACAGAAGACAGGCACCGATGAACTACTGATGGGTCCAAATTATTGTCAGGCCAGGTGAACAGCAGTTGGGTATCATCCGCATACCCAATTATCTTAGCCCCATACTTTCCGCTAGATAAACCAGGGGGGTGATGTAAACATTGAACAGTAAGGGGCTAAGAGTGGAGCCCTGGGGGACCCCCGTGAGAAGTGGTTTAGGATTCGAGGCGTGGGGGGGCATCCAGACCTGCTGGGACCTGTCGGAGAGAAACGAGGACAACCAAGACAGCACCATTCCCCCAATGCCAATAGTGGACAGCCTAGCGAGAAGGAGTTCGTGGGGGACGGTATCGAACGCGGCAGAGAGGTCCAGTAAATTTAGGACCGCTCTACCGCCTCCGTCCAAACAGTCCCGAATCACCTCAGTCATCTCCACTAGCGCTGTCTCAGTGCTATAAGTAGCTCTGAAACCCGATTGGGCAGGATGGAGGGCATTGGAAGATTCAACAAAATACTCCAATTGTTGAAGCACCACCTTCTCACAAACTTTCGTAAGTGCTGGCAAAAGAGATATTGGACGATAGTTCCCAGGAACCGTCGCGTCCAGTCCTGGTTTTTTCAAAAGCGGCAGAAGTTTGGCTTGTTTCCACCCAAGCGGCACCTCCCCTGAGGCCAAGGAGAGGTTCACTATCTGTGTGATCTCAGAACAAACCAAATCCGCCACCTCCGAAAGCACCCGAGCCGGGCACGGATCAGCGGGAGAACCCGATTTCAGAGATTGCAAGAGGGGCAAAATATCACCCTCAGCAACTTGGCCAAAGTTCAGAAGCTGTTGTCCAGAGTAAGGACATAGTATGGGACACATGTCAGTCACTACGCAGTCAGCAGACATAGCCGCCATAAGGTCCTGCTGGATCCTCGCTATTTTACTAATAAAAAAGGTGGACAAATCCTCGCACCATTGCGCAGAGGACGGAAGAGCAACTGCGTCAGCTACAGGCGCAACAAAGCTCTTGACAATAGCGAAGATCTCTCTGCTATTGTTATCTGCTTTTGCAATACGCCCTGCGTAGTAGTTCCCTTTTGCTCCCTTGATGGCTGCATAGTAACTTTTCTGTGCTAGACGTAGAGCGGCTTTAGCCTCTGGGCTATAGCAGCATCTCCACGCACGTTCTAATTTTTTACAGCCAAGTTTCATCACCCTCAGTTTAGGAGAGAACCAGGGTTGAGAGGGAGAGTGTCGTACCCTAGACACAGTTGTACGTTTGATGGAAGCAGAGGCCGCCTGCCGCACCCACTCGTTAAACTCGCCGACCGCCTCGTCCAGAAGCATCGTAGTTTCCGGGCGAGCTCTGGACAGGGCCTGTCTAAACACGGGCAAGTTGATCTTTTGGGCGTGACAGATGGTGGGCGTGGGACCAGGTTCCTCAGATAACCACTCAAACCTGACCAGGTCATGGTCAGACCAAGTTGTTTTTTCCACTGTCACAGATTGAATCGGGAAATTGGAGCAGACCAAATCAAGCAGATGACCTCCCTCATGAGTTGGGACAGTAACCCATTGATTGAGCTGTGCCAGGGTAAGAATCTCGCCGAGCCTACGGGCATCCGAGGAGTCAGGGGTATCTACATGAATATTAAGGTCGCCGACCAAAAGGAACCTAGGGAAGCTTAAGGCCCGCGGCACTATATATTCTTCTAAGGAGTCAAGGAAATGATTGGCCTGGCCAGGGGGCCTATAAATCACGGAACCACCTAAGGTGAAGTGCGGGGATAGTTTTATAGCAAAGTGAAGAACCTCGCCATCAACACCCGCAATCGGAGGCTCAGCAGCAAAGGACCACCCCTCCCTGTAAATGACGGCCAATCCGCCTCCTCTCCCCAAAGGTCTGTCTACCCTCGCAATTTTAAAGCCTCTGGGGACAGCAAGTTCCACACTCGGAGCGGAGGTGCTGGTCATCCACGTCTCCGTGACGAACAGCACATCCAGCTGGCCATCCACCAGTAGATCGAAAATATCTGCAGCATGTTTAACCAACGATCTAGCGTTAATCAGTCCCGCCCTAATGGTTGCAACACCGGCGTTCCTGACCAGGCGTGGGGGTAAGACAGGTTGGGGGAGGAAGCCACAGCTGGGGCACTCAGCCCAGGTTCCACCAGGATCTACACGTGGACATGGCAATCCTACACAGGGGGGGGCAAGCTTCACAAGATCGTGGCGAGAATACTTACGTTTCTCTAGGCTGGCCATCCCTGTAGGGAGTCGGGCAGAATGGCTGGCCCTGGGCCCGTCCGGGGCACGGACGGGCACAGACGGGCCCTCCTTTAGCGCTCCTTCGGCGCGCAGACGGCGCGCCCGCTGCGCGCGCCCGCTGCGCGCGCCCGCTGCGCGCCCTATGAGGAACCATTATTTAACCCCCAAGCCCCTCCCCGAGCTGGACCGCTACCTCCCGACCAGCCAGGGACCGGACCTCACTCAAGATGGCGCCGCCCGACCTGGCCCTCCACAACAATCGGCACAGAGCAGCCGCGGTGGAACGGGGCACAGGGGAACCGGGAAAACAGCACAAAGGTTAAAAACGGGTCCAAATTATTAAAAATACATACATCACAATTTTCTAATCAATTGAATGTAAAAGTGCAGATTCGGTTTTTAAAAGCGCTAAAACAAGAATGCAGGAGAGCGAGTAGGCAGAAGAGTAAACTCGCAGTCTGCCTTTCTTTCCCCAGCGGAATCTCACAGTGCTGCCACCACTATGATCAGCCACGAGGGTCAGGGAAGCACAAGATCTATTTAACCCCCAAGCCCCTCCCCGAGCTGGACCGCTACCTCCCGACCAGCCAGGGACCGGACCTCACTCAAGATGGCGCCGCCCGACCTGGCCCTCCACAACAATCGGCACAGAGCAGCCGCGGTGGAACGGGGCACAGGGGAACCGGGAAAACAGCACAAAGGTTAAAAACGGGTCCAAATTATTAAAAATACATACATCACAATTTTCTAATCAATTGAATGTAAAAGTGCAGATTCGGTTTTTAAAAGCGCTAAAACAAGAATGCAGGAGAGCGAGTAGGCAGAAGAGTAGACTCGCAGTCTGCCTTTCTTTCCCCAGCGGAACCTCACAGTGCTGCCACCACTATGATCAGCCACGAGGGTCAGGGAAGCACAGGATCTATTTAACCCCCAAGCCCCTCCCCGAGCTGGACCGCTACCTCCCGACCAACCAGGGACCGGACCTCACTCAAGATGGCGCCGCCCGACCTGGCCCTCCACAACAATCGGCACAGAGCAGCCGCGGTGGAACGGGGCACAGGGGAACCGGGAAAACAGCACAAAGGTTAAAAACGGGTCCAAATTATTAAAAATACATACATCACAATTTTCTAATCAATTGAATGTAAAAGTGCAGATTCGGTTTTTAAAAGCGCTAAAACAAGAATGCAGGAGAGCGAGTAGGCAGAAGAGTAGACTCGCAGTCTGCCTTTCTTTCCCCAGCGGAATCTCACAGTGCTGCCACCACTATGATCAGCCATAGGGACCTGTTCACCCAGAAAGAGCCTTAGTACCTAACCAAAGTAGCACCAACATTTGTATTCAATTACCTACTGCGTGGGACATGCTTCAAGACGCGGTTTGATCGACAGATCACATTTAAACAACAGCATGAAGCATTATGCAACGAAATGAGGAATCCTACGAATCAACATGTTTGAATTGCCAAAACCTCCAGGTGGTATACACAAAACACCATTGTAAGGTACATGGGAATGGCTATACAAAGTTCTTTCTAGTCTATGCATGTGACCTGTGTATAAAACTATTGTTAATATTATACAAATTGCCTTTCCGACTGGAGAATACATTTTTATCTAGCGTATGATTGTAGAGCGAGATATGACTAGGATGCTCACCGGGCACATACCGCAAGCAGGAAACAATACTGCATGGCCATTCTGCAGACAAGCATCCTTAAAGAAAGTAAATACAAGGAATGAGATGTGTGCTGTCTCAAGGCATAGTCTATCCCCAATATCATTCAGCTGAGCCCTGCTAGTGTTCTCATTTACTTCAAATTGGGCAACTTAAATGACTGACGATTCTATGAAACAATGGAACAGAAAAAGCTAGCCAACATTATAAACTTCATAAACATGGGAAATCATACCACGATTGCAACATTCAATGTTGTGATTTAGTTTTGTATTGTGCAATCAACAGCCATTAGTTATAAAATCAACTTGCAAGGGGCAGAAGGCGTGAGTTACAGAAATCCTGTCACGTTGGGCAAGACAAAAGGGAGGCTGAACAAGGTTCCAGCCATTGAAGAGAGTAAATTCCTGCCCGGCAGCGATTCAGAGATTTAAAGAGACCACTTCCACTAATCGCCAGTCTTGGCTGAGAGCATCTGAGCTCCAAGTCTCACACACAAATTGCCTACTTGATACAGTGCGACAGAAATTGACTGTCTCATCAGAGATCATTATTGAAAGAACACTTTGAACTTTGCCCACTGACTAAGCTTTTTGGAGCACGAGTAGAAAGACTGGTCCGAGGCAGGGTATTGACAATCCCAAAGAATTTCAATTAAAGTCAATCCACAGAATTCCTGAGTTTGCTTTCCTCTAAAATGCTTGCAGCGACAGCTCTTGGCACGAGGAGCTGATCACGCGGCAAACTATGCCAGCATCAGGACCAGCCAGCACGTAGAGAAGCAACCCTCATTAGAAAGTTCCTAATGTTCCATAACACGGGGTCACATTTTTACCACAGAGTTAAAAACGCACCCATAGAATTTACAGAAATACAGGATGACCAAGTTCATCCAATCCAGAGTAAAGTATGCAGCTGAGATCACCTTACTGATTGTCCAGTCTCAATCACTTTAGGGCCTTCGCTGTAGCCAGCTTGAAATTGAAAATGTTTAATGTCATTTGCATCTTGGTCACAACACAGCTGTATGTCTATTGATGACAAATAAAATGACACACGAGTTATGGATCTTACTTGACTTGTGTTGTTGGAGAAGGCAAATACATCTGGGGATGATTCCTATGTTTAGAACACTTGCCTTTGTTTACCATTTTTTGCACAGTCATCAAATTTTGTATCCCCACTAAAATAGGTTAAGAGACAGAGGCGGCTCATACGCTATGGAGAGGAGCATCAACCCACCTGCCAGCAGCCAAAAAAATGAAAAATAAAATGATAGTAAAACCCTTGCTTATTGTTGTTTTATTTTTGCTCTCGGAACAGAGTCTCAGGACGGCCAAACCGTCATGCACACTGAGGCCCTCTCCAACCGGAGCAGCGTTGTCAGGTTGGAGAGAGCAGGCACAGGCTCCCAGTCTAACTGGGAGCACAAATCATCAGCCCTCAGGCTAATGCTGACACTGCTTTCAGCAGTATGAAAGAAGCACCAAGATTGGCTGTAGTGGAGAGGAGCGCAATGCGGCAAGTAAGGTTTTTTATTTGTCTTGTCATCCGTCCGTCTATCTGTCTGTCCCCCTCCACCCCTTCTGTCCCGACACTCTATTGACACACTGGCCGCTTCTACTAACTTAAGTTATAAAATGTAAGTTATAGAAAGGAATAGTAATATAAAAGCAGTTTCAGAAACTCAGCATACCGCTGACTGTAGGAGCAGGTTGACAAGCAATGAGTAATAAACGTTAGGGTCACCAACCCTACTGTAAAGAATAAAATGGATAATTTTCAGTGACAGCTGGAGAAGATGAGATTGCAGATGAAGAGGTACAAGGCATGCAATATTACAAAGTCCAGTAAGTCCAGTCCATCTTTTATGGATTCACTAAAGAATTTGGGAATGAGAATAGATTCTCATTCTAACCCCAGATAATGAAGGCAGCGCACGTCCATCTGCATTCTGTCTATAGGCCACCGATTACTTTCTCGAGACCACAAAAAGCTCCCCGATAGGCTTTTGTGGAGTCACGCTTAGGGTTCTGCACTAAAACATAGTAGCACATACCAGATGGCTCCTAAGCCTCTGTTACCACAGCATGGGGTCGCAGATGTAATGAAATGTATGCCTTTTTAACACCATGGTGTTCATAACTGGTGCTGAACTCCAAAAAGAGCAAGTCTTGCTGTGGACATTGACCAAGAGTCTCTGTGCAGTCTGCCCGACCACGATTATTACATTTCCAAGCTCGAGCGAGGCCTCTGCGATGAAGTGCAGACATTGAGTGGAAATTATCCAGAGTGCAAACGGCTGACAAACCTTGGAAGATTGAAGGAGCAAACCCACTCTGAAATAAACTTCTGCAACGCCTCAGATGTAGCCTAACCCCACATTGTCTTAATAACTGTTGAAATTCTGTTTACTTTTAAAAGATATCTAATTTAGCTAAGCAGTGCAGTTTGAAGAAATCCATTTGTAGTCTACAATAAGACTGTAATTTGTGCATGATGAATCAAGCGGTTAGGAGGTCTATTTATATTCAATATGGCGTTCGTATATAGGTTCTTTACTATAGTATAAAACAGGCTTAAAATAACATCTATTTCATGACCATTTTATCATATATACATATGTAATATACAAGTACATGGTATATATTAGACTTTCAGATAATAGCATTCTAATTATGCTTGAGTTAAACATTTCATCGCCATGCTCTATAATTTCCTTATTGGAATACAATTTTCATTTCCCTTCCTGTAAAGTTTCAAACCTCAGAAAAAAGCTATTTCTATCTTTTTTGATAAAAGGTTTCAAGCAGTATCTAAAAGTTGGTCTAGTGTTATGCAGCTTAACACAACAGTCTCCAAGGGTTTCAGATGGGAACTGCAAAATTTGCCTCAACTCCGTAGCACTAGCCGAGCAACCTTTTCCAATTACACACCATATTGTTCTGCTTCCAAAGAAAGTCATGCCGTGAATTGAGCCATAGGAACATGTAGCAAGCTTTGAGTGACTTGTTAAAAAGTGTGAAGTATGCAGCCTAATTAAGAAATTGCAAGTTCCTTATTCTTAATAATATATGCTGTTCTAAATAAATTTGCCTCAAAAGTAAAAAAACATGAATACCTCCTGCTGTAGTGTGCACTTATTGTCTTCAGAGCAGAGTATGTGATTTGGCCCAATGAGTTACCTCCCCAGAGAACTCAAAACATGGCAATAGGCTTCTTGTAATATTGCTCGCATAAAGCAAGCTTGTATAATTCATGCAGCTGAACCTGAATGGGTAATCTCCATTTTATTAAACATTCCATCTTCCGCATGCCTTGCCCTCTGGATCCCGTGTGCCCATACTGACCGGCTAACAACAATGCTAGAATGAGAGCCCCACACTGTTGTGAACATCCTTCTTGGAATGAGATGAAAGGACAGCTTAGCACTGTGTGCACAGTCAAGAAAGGGCCTGATGGAGCACAGTAGAATGCAGGAAAATATATTGGTATTTTAGGTAAAACAGACGCCTAACTACATAGATACAAAGCGCTGAGGCCACTGAACAAATTGGCTGAATAGAAAGAATGAAATACCAATCTTCAGTGTCTTGCTTGGAGCATTGGAAGGGAGGCTGAACTTTGTGAAAACACAGGGTCTTAGGATGAGCCAACTAATGTGGGCCCTTCTGCTTTGCGCCCAACAAATGTATGCCTACAAACCGGGAGAGGATCTTGAGTGGGTCAGTGTGAGATGAAAGCTGAGATGAGTTGTGCTAGACAGCTTATATGTCTCAGAACATAGTCTACTGGGACATTATAAAGAATATGTGAGTAGTAAGAAATCACTGGCAACATCAATTCAACGAGATGACTGTGCGGGTTTCTAGAGGCATTGGTATGGAACATGGAGACAGACAGAATAACTTTTTAAAATACTAAACTAGCATTTCTACAACAGACAATAAGAGTTACAACTCATCGTCCATGTTTACCTGCACTACCACTCACTGTGAACCATACTGCTGCCATCACAAACATATGCCATCACTGTGCAGCCAGCCCCTACAGTCACAACCACATCTCAATACATCCCATCACAATGCACCACATCACCCCATTTACAACCATCGCATCTCAATGTGGGCTCAATGCAATCCTCATTTTCATCAAAAACCGCTTACAGTTTGTATCTAGTTTACACCGTTTCTCCAGTACAATAGGCTCACTTTATCATTGTTTACAAATGTCCCTGTCGCCGACGCTTCACGTCACCCTGTGTTGTTGCTACTTTAGTGAAAGCTGATATCAGGGCGCCCAAACCTCCATCCTGACCAATCTGTCTTTGTGGGGTCTAGTCTTTTGTCAATGTAATCATATCTCACCACTGGCTCCATTTTAGTGCCTAGACTGATTCCATTATTGCCACAATGATCGATAACCAGATCAAATGTCTGCAAGTGTCAACAACGTCTTGCTGCACAGAGTGCCTAATTTGAAGAATGTCCTCTCCCACCAGAACTTTGCATCCTTTCAGGGACCCGGGGACACATTTACAAAATAACAGTAGTTCTAAAGAGAAAATCACAGCTTTGCGTTCTTTTACCTGAACACACCCAGATACCAATGGTGGCAAACGTTCACACTGTGAGTGAAAAATGTATTTAATTAACTTACTTTCACTTTGTATACAAGTATGTACCTGGTGCAAATGTAGGAAAAAGGGAAAGACCGCTGTGGTTGAGGGGGTGTCAAGAAGTGAGACTGGCGGCTAAGATGTGTGCGGACTGTGGAGGACAATTGTTACCTCATTTGTCATGTAGGGTTTTTAAAGGTGTGCGTCTTCCAGTGCTTAATTTGAGCAGGTGGTTCCCAGTGCTTGGCACCAGCACTTAATTGGCAGCACCAGCACTGATGTAAGTCTGCCACATTGTCTCATTTAGAGTGAGCACAACAATAGTTGTTTAATAATTCAATATAACTTAGAAATGACTAATACCCAACGCCGATGCTAATCTAATAGTTTTTGGGCAGGACTACTCTGAATTGTCACACTTGTGGGCGAGAGATGGTTAGTAGTTGGTTTGGCCCGGTCATTGGCAGCACTAGCAGGGGCAATGGGTTGTGTAGGCTTTAGAGGGCCCTGGCACTTATGTTTTTTGTTGTTGTAAATTAAGCACTGGTGTCTTCAGCTCTGTCCTAAATTGTATTAATGCTAGGCCACTTATACTGAATAGAATTATGTTCTTCCAGACACATGGTTCAAAACATAGGGTGCTACATTAGTTGTGTTACCGTCAGTTTCAGTCATTGCCACTATAGGGATCTCCATTCTCGATCCAGTTTAAAGATGGCGACCGTTTTGAGAAGCCCAAAATAGCCGATTCCTTGGACATATCACTAACAAATTGGTTCATGCACTAATATTATTTTTATGTCCTATCGCCGTATGTGCAACTCTTATAACTACACAAATTAACATGATATAGCCGCGAAGTCAAAGAGCGTATTGACCTTTTGTTCTCCACTTCCGGGTCAATTACTATAAACAACCGCAACCAGAGGTTGGTTCCGAGTATCGAGACGACCCTTGGATGATTTTTTGTGCCGCGTAAAGTTTCCCCAAGTAAGTACAAACAGACGACGAGATGCTTGGCATTGTATTTTAGGCTTATACTAAACGCTGCTAGCAGCTATAAACTATTGACGCTAGTTATATCCGCTCATGTCTGAAAAGCGGCGGCATCTATTAACTATTAGAGAAGTCGCTCTCTTCCTTATTTAAAATATAAGTTCTTTGCACACAACGGCGCTGTGGTTTACTCGTCCATAATCTGTTGCTATATTTTGAACACTGCTAAATGATCCCTTTTTAATAATTATTTTGAATTAAACGTATCTATTCTATTGTTTCCTGATAGAATAAGAACACTGATCCGTCTGTACTATTCAGCCAGCGCGATTGAATTCCGAAAAACGTTGGCTCACATCGTTTCGTTGGGAGGTAGATACATTCAGATTTACTCTATGCATCTATTTCATTCTCCTCGTCACATTGACTAATAGGGTCCTCTTTCCCCTCAGACTTCTCCATTGACCGTTTCATCTTATACGGTTCCCCTTTAAACACCTTAAGGTATGTTATCAACTATAGACAGTTACAAGTATTTTCAGCTTGACTTGTATGCTCTACTTTCGGAGAAGAGAGTGTGGTTTAAGATGGCAATTTCGACCATATTTATTTGTTATAGATGCTGACTTGTCTCTAACTATGAAGAATGTGATTTCAATGAAGCTGTTCTATTCGAAACTTTTCAACTAGTCCAAATTTACAGCACTGTTGTTTTGCTCACATGACGTGCATAGGTTAATGACTATTTCTTAAATTGGATTAACATAATGTGATCGTTTATGACAATACGTAAATGAGTTTTTTGATATAAATGCAAGAATGTACATTTAGGAGTTACTCAATCATGATACTTAGTAAGGTCATGTCTTTCATTCTCTGTGAAGATACAAAAATGTTGTGTTTTTGATTACTTGGTTGTTTTTAAACACTTTTAAAAAAAAAAAACATGTCTGCTAGTGGATCAATTTAAATAGGCCAAACCTGTACTCAGTCATATAGACTGTTTATTGATTTTTAAATTTTATGGAGGTATCACCAGGAAGGGGTAGATACTTTCCTCAAGTTTTATGTTTGTTCATATGCTTTCAGGGCGTTTTAGGGTGTATGTAATCTTCAATTTAATTTTGATTTATAATGACTGAATTTATTTTTACATAGGGAGTTATTTACAGCATTGAAATAAAACATCGTCCTGATGATGGTCTTATCGATGGATACAACAAAGACCGAAACGTCGACAACCTGCTATCATCTCCTTTAATGCTGTCGTTAGACGCCAACTTACAACCACTATTTATTGTTTAATTTGGGTTGTTAGTTTTGAATTAGCTGGAGCTGATATTCAATGTTATGAACCATAGAAAAAATATTGTCTTTCTTCGTTCATGACTTTCCTTGCTTGAATTAATTTGTTTTTCACATCCTGTGTCATTTTTACTAAGTAAAGATTTAATTCAAAACAAACATCCCTTCTCTTGCTCTGTTTTATCTTCACCTTCCATACATTTATGCTGTGTTCGAAACAAATCCGATATCCTGTGGATACCTAAGAGTGTGAAATTGAGTTACCACTCGTTGACCAAGAAAAAACATTTTTGAAATAAGTCCCTTGTAGCACCCTATGTTTTGAACCATACACTGCCCAAGCCTACAAGGGTGTATTGGGTTTCCCCTGAGAAAAATCTTCCAGACACATGGCACACATAGGCGCACAGCGTCTCCTCAAGTGATTTCCTGCTGCAGCACATGATGACCTTGGCTAAACTAACAAAAAAGCCTCTGCTAAGATTGCCCTGTCTGTTTTATGGTTACTGAACTAACACTGTCACAACCTGCAACCCGCATAACACTTTCTAGGAACAACGCTACCACAGCCAATCATCCAACAGCATAAGTGAAACGTTGCCAGCACTCTGGCAGCACTATAACAGGCTCTGTATAAAAGTCTGATCACAAGAAGGCCAAATTAACTGAATGAAAAATCTGAACATTTGCTTGCAGGGTCTGAATAATTTAAGCAGATGCTGCTGCCTGCTACTGAAAGCTGTGCATGTATTTTTGGTTTGATAATTGTCAGTCCAGGCCTATAACATTTTTTCTCTGCCAGCATCAAGGCAAAAAGGCAAGGGAGGACCTCCCAGAGACAGCACAAGCTCTAATTATAAGACAATGGCTATAAAAAAGCAGGCCCAAAACAAGCTGTGAGATGAGATCAGCGCGAGAGCAGTGGCCGCGCGCTTGGCACCGCGCGCTCTCTCAGCTCCACCAAAACACAGAAACGCGGGGGAAGCCAAGTTCCCTTTACTTGTCAAAACAGCAGAAGGGAGCTATTCCGAAGGCACAGATGCACTAAGAGAAGAGGAGTTTAAACACATCTGAAAGACCTCCTGGGCACGCACCAGAGAATACTGTGAGAGAAAATGTTTCCTAAAAAGACTTTTAATCATAGCGGCCAAGGTTTGAGAATGCGATGTGTGACATTTTCATATTATCAGTGTACTTATGAGTGACATTCACATCCAAATGTTTGAAACTTAAGAGTGACACTTTCTCGTGAGTAAAATCAAGCAATGAAGTCTATGGAAACAGATAAATACCAGACGTTGCACCCATATGAGCAAAGAGAAACTGTAAGAAGTTATTGAAACTGCTGCAAAGCACCTGAAATGGAAGAGCACAGATCTCTCTTTCATGCGTTTCGTTTGCTTTATAGCACTCCTTGCACCAGTGTAGGGTGTCAGAGCACTTTACATCCTATGCACATTATAGAGAGACAGCAAATCATATGCTTGTAAATCAGTCTATAGGTAATGGTGCAGAAGACAGCGAGGATTACAAGTTGTAGGAATTGTATGTCATCCTTACTAGTGTTAAACGAACAATTGATGCACAGAATGCAGAACAATGTCATACATTCATCCCATTACAGAGATCTGGGCCTAAATCCATAGTTTTTTTGCTCCCCATGCCATTCTTGTTTGGACCCAGCCATATGCAAATCAGTCTTGACCCTGCGCCCAATGGGAACAGTCCAGCCCGAACTGCCAGGCCAGGTCCCTCCTGAATTGGAAACAAGTATCTTAGGACCGGTTTCAGGGATTCACCCCTCATCAGGCAGGATAGCTTGGCTCCAGTGGCATGGAGAGCACAGGACCCACGTCTGAGAATACCCCTTCCACTCGGGGTGACTGGGGGGGGTGAGTGTCTGGAAAGTTTCAGCGCTCTGTCCATCATCTCCTTGTGTTCATCTTTACTAATGGACAGAATATTTTAGGAGTGTTTGATCCAGAGAAGGACAAACTCAGGATTTAAAACAAACCACAGTGGTATTTGTACCTACACTAACCCATTTAGCAACATTAGGGTAATGAAAGACTGGGAGGAGGGAATAACGTTCTAACGTATACCATGCACTGTGAATGCAGCTCCCTGATGGCGGTTCTTATGCATTTGCATTATATTAGGATTGCAGCTAATGAACTGCAAGTAACAAAAGGATCTCTGTTACACTAGTAGTAACACATGAGGTAGCCACTTAAAATGGCAGTTTAGTGATCTGCAGCAGGCACATTTACCCTCTGCACTACGTCATGATGATTGAAAACTGCCACTGACTAGACAAAACGCCGACCTCGCTCCAGCACGAACATCATTCCCTCTCCCCACCAGGAACATTATTCACAAGAGTTATCTTGACATTTTAATTGGTGCCTGGAAAGTCCTGGACACACAAGGGATTGAGCAGCAGGAGGTTTGATTTGGGAATACACGGTCCCTGAGCCGCCCCCTCGTCTCCACCCAGTGTTAGATGCCGTGGTGTGCCAGAGGTTCCACGTGTAACAAAAGGATCTCTATAACAAAAGCAGTAAACTCACTTCTATTGTCCTCATAAACGGTCTGTGATAAAAGCATGGTGCGCTTTCTTTGCAGCAGGATCATTAACCCTCAGCACTACTAGCCATGCTGGTGAGTAAAAGCTGCCAGTAGAAAACAAAACTCCGACCTCTCAGCAGGAACATTATCATCGCCAGGTGCATTATTTTACTTAATTACCTCTGTGCCTCAGAGTCTCACGACTCTGTGCTGCAGCAGCTTGCTGCCTCTGGCTGCCCTGAAGTGTCCATGTGCCGAGGACAGCCAAACTCTGGTGGGCGGCAGCAATTCCTGTAGGCTCAGGACCGTGGTAGGAAATTGAATTTAAAAACGCATACTGCTGCCGCAGTCTGCGCTGAGTTCGGACCCTGCAGCGTTATAATGAGACGGAGTCCGTCCACGTGCACTGATGAGCCACCACCTGACTCTGGCAGAAGGCGACCATTCAAAATAGAAAGAACAGAACATGCCCATTGGGATCCTCTGTAGATAATGCTGCCCGCAGCCACCAAAAGGTGCCTGCGGCACCAACGGGGGGGGAGGGGGGATGGGGGAGTGACGGGGGGGGGGGGCAGAAGCACCAGTTGCTGGGAAACTGAAGCACATGGGAGTCACCACTCCCGGATTCACTAGGCTATCTCTACACTCACTGCTACAAGCAGAATGGAAATACAGGCCATGTGAAATGGTACCACCTCTGAGGCAACCGCGGCGGGTCTCAGCTGTTTAAAAATCTATGCAGTCAGCTGAGCCCAGCCCGCTGTGGTAGTCGGTGTCCAACGTGAGAGCAGGCTGCTAATGTTCAAAGTCACTTTTTACGCTCCGACTTGGCTGAATGAGGCCAGTACAATTCTTACAACAGGGTGCGCACCTCACTTGTCCACCGCGTGCTACTGTGACCGCAGCTCCTCTCGGACGCTCCCGATCCTTCACATGTCTCCCTCACAGTGCACCAGTTGTATCACAGCAGGTGGGGGGAATATTATGAAGCATAGTCAGAACCATGCCGGAGTAGTTCAAGATAGTTGGGAGTCTTGTGGAGAAGTGTGGCTCACTGGTTAGAAGCGGCAGACCCTGAAGCAGAGGTCAGACCCGGGACCAGGGTTCAATTCCCGACGCGGCAGGGTCTTGGGCTCAATGTCCCCGGACCTGATAATTCTCACCTCGGTGCCTACTCTAATCATGGGTCCCACTCTGCAACTCTGGGCAATAGCTTGCTTAATCTCCACAATGGCCCCAACAGCGCTGGGATGCCTGGCTTCACCTTGGGGTTGCCCAGGAGGGGGCATCTCACAGGGAAAGCCAGGAAAGGTTCCACAGCGGTATACAGCGCCAGAACGCCCCGAGATGGGGCGACGGTGCGCTTTATAAGTATACACACATTGTGGGCTTCTACGAGTAACTTTGGGACAGAATATCATTAAGTTTTTCTTATGTTACTGAAAATGCAATGGTCTTATTTTTTTCTTGTCTGGGTTACTTCAGAATACGTATTCTAGCACTTAGAATGTGAAAAGTAAAACCAGAATGTAAACCATGGTGAACTAAAGTGTAAGCTCACTGTATATCCTGCACCTGACATCAGAAAATCCTTTGAATCTCTTTATTCAAATTCGGCCAGAGTTCATTAAGGTTAAGTGTACTCCCTTCAATGATGGATGGGTAAAAAAAAAAATCTGCGTTAATTAAAGAAAGTCACAAAAGAATTTTAAATAAGATCGTTGATGCTTCAGTTTTTCATATCAAATAGGACAGAAGAAATAGCAAACTATTCCATTCTTTCAAAAACTTCATGGAATTATCTGGGTGGTGCTTGGTATAAAAAAAAGAAAAAACAATGCTGTTGTAAAACTGCCTCTTATTTAACAAGCATTGGCATAGCCTTTGGGACCTTATAAGTGTTTAGGTGGATCTATTGGCTCTGCTAATGTTTAAACCAAAAGTGATACTACAGTTTGTGAAAGGACTGGAAATCAGGGATGAAGGCCTGAGGCAAGACAGTGAGACTTAAAGAAGAGCACTGAATGGACAGCAGAGGAAAGAAGGTAAACAATTAGAGAAGAAGGGCTCCAGCAAAACAACAAGCCTCTGAGAATGCTTACAAATGGAATACAACTGCAAAACGACACATTGGGAGTAACTCCGTATGCAGGCAAAGTCACTGGAGTAACTCCGTAAGCAGGCAAAGTCAACAACGTTGAAAGCATCTTGCGTAAGAGCATGTCTACCATCTGCAAACCGTTTCAACATATAGTCAGATAGAAAGTCACAAGCAGACCAACTGTGCATAGATGCGTGTGTTAATGACAGGCCGTTTAAACATACATTGACTGAAGCTGCTATTAGTAATGAATGAACGCAACAATAATTCGAGTAAGGTGCATACATTTATCTGATTCGTCACACAGAGGGCCTTCGTTTCTGTGCTTTTAAATTTAAATGTGAGAAAAGCATGGCCCTGCCCAGGTCCAACTGTGGAACCAAAGCAAGTGGGGCAAAAAATCTGGGGAGTTTGCTTGTTGATGGGGAGAAGGGGAGGCAGGAGCTGCTAGAATTTCCCAAAACAAGCCAGCATTTCCTGTAAACAAAGCTACCAGCACATCCTTCTACGTCACGCCAAACCGAGATGGCATCGGCCTGTCCAGATGGGCTGTCCTAAAAGTGGACAAGGCGGTAACCCAAAAGCCCGGTTTTCAATTACGCGCCAGTGTTTACCATAAACGATGACGCGAGCCATTTGAAAACAAGGGCGTGGCTTAAAGTCACTTCAGAATCTGTATCAATTCCAAAAGGACCTCACAGAGCAAGCAGCGCATGCACCCTGCAACGCCAGGCGAGACCTAAAAATAGTAATTTGAGAAAATGAATCCACTTGGAAAAAACGCATACTTCTACTCAACATTTTTACATAAGTGAAACCTTTTTAGAAGAAAATCTTTCTTGAAAGTTTTAGGTGGCCGACTCCTCCCAACACAATTTAAGAGTGAGATAATCTTTCAAGGACCTATTGCGGTCTTAGACTAGTTTCTACATCACTGTGAAAAAAAAATCCAGTTGGTGTTTGTGTTGAGTGGTGTGGGACCTTTCTGAAGGAAAGTCACAAGGGACTACTAGCTGAACTTAGGCCCATGGGAGAGCATCCTTACCAAGGCGGGTGCTCTTACACCATCAGTGCACGTGTTCCATTTTCTTTACTAGCTTAAATACAGGGAAAACAGCCAGAAATGGATATTGTTTCCAGCAAAGATTGCCCATCCATAAAATGTTTCATTCATGAGTGAAAGGGATTAGAAAGGCAGTATATTTTCCACTAGGAGTGTCGCTGCATGTTCAAAAAAACCTCCTAATATTTGGCCAACAACCATCAACATATTATGTGCAGTTGAACTTACAATGAAAAGTGAACTAGAGCAGACAACTAGATTTGCGACAGACATACTCTGCAGTGACTGTTCACTGGTTTGCCATTCTTTTAAGGTTATGTTATGTTAGCCTCCACTTATAATGCGCACAGCTACTTGGAAGTGTCCCAGCGCGAAAGCCAAATGGTAGAGAAATGGTAGAGAAGGGAAGGAAATAACCAAACATAAGATTACTTAAATAGCAAGGGTTTTAACTGTTTTTTGAATACCTGGAGGCTCTCAATGTTTCGTAATTCCAGAGGCAGGGCATTCCAAGCCATGGCCGCTTTACCAGAAAGGTCTGGTCTGGCGGAACCTGGGAACAACAGCAAGGCATTGTCCTGTAGAACAAAGATAGCGCGACGGCTCATAAAACGAAAATCTAGGATATTGAGGCCCTACCTTGTAAAGGGCCCCATGGACTAATGTCAAAGCCTTAAACCGTACCCGCTGCTCCAACGGGAGCCAATGCAGCTTGCGAAGGTTCTCACTGTCACTGGATCTACCCGGCATACCCAACAAGGCTCTAGCTGTCACATTCTGGACAATCTGGAGCTTTTTAACTGTAAAGCCGGGAGTCCAATGTACAAGGCATTTGTATAGTCTAATCTTGACAGAATGAGTGCACGGGTCACCATTTCCTTAGCCCACCGGCCAAATATACTCTCTGAAATGTGAGGGGAAACAACCATAGATGAGTACTTCCGATTTCTCCTCATTGCACTTCAGTTGGGCCTTTGCGAGACAGTTCTTTGCAGAGGTCGGAGAGGAGTCCATTTTGTTCCACGTAAAGAGGAACTGGGTGTCATCAGCATAAGCTATGACCTTGGCACCCAGCTCCTCTGCCAAGTAGACCAAGGGCATCATATAAACATTGAACAAAAGCAGACTCAAGGTAGAGCCCTGGGGAACGCCCGTATTCAGACTTCTAGGAGTAGATGAAAACAGAAGCAGCCAAACTTGCTGTGATCTATTGGCTAGGAAGGATTCCATCCACTTTCATGCCTGCCCTGAGATGCCGATATGAGACAACTGTGCCAAAAGTTGTTGGTGCAGCGCGGTGTCGAATGCGGCGGAGAGATCTAATAGCACTAATGCTGCTCTACCGCCTGCGTCAAGGCACTCCCTAATAGCTTCCGCAATCTCAACCAAGGCCGTCTCAGTACTGTGAGATGCCCTGAAACCCAACTGGGCGGGATGGAGGGCGCCCGAGGTCTCAACAAACTCAGAGAGCTGCTTATGAGCACACCTTCGCCACAGCCGGGAGGAGTGAGATTGGACGGTAGCTAGCAGGAATTGTGGGGTTGAGTGAGGATTTTTTCCAGCAAGGGAAGAAGTTGTGCCTGCTTCCACTCAAGAGGAATCATAGCAGTCCAAAGGGACATGTTAAAAATGTTGTTAATTTCCGGGTTAACTATATCCGCAACTGCTGCCAGTAGCCTAGCACAACAAGGGTCTGCCGATTTTAGTGATTTAAGAATGATCAGGGTGGCAGATAGCGGAATAGGTAAGAATATAGCCAAAGAAGGGCACACTAAACCCGGCATTGCGGTTTTAGGATGCAACTGGGCCTCCTGAGGCTTGGTAACTCAGCCAAAGCTGTCCTGTATGGCCTTCATTTTATCAATAAAAAAACCTGAAAGCTGTTCACGCTAATCATTGGACCTCGAAAAGGACCTCTGTTCCGCCCGAGGGTCTAGGAAGCTCTGAACAATTGAGAATATTTATTTCGAATTGTTTTTTGATTGGACAATACGCTCCGCGAAAAAGTGGCCTTTGGCAACCTTCACCAAAGAGTAATAACAGTTCTGTGCTTTCCAAAGGGCTATTTTAGCTAGGGGGCATTAGGCCTGTCTCCTATCCCGTTCTAGCTTTTAACAAACATATTTATTTTCTTTTAATTCCTTAGAAAACCAAGGTTGGGATGGGGACTTTCTTGCTCTTTTGTGAACAAAAGATGTGATTTTTTTCTTGAAAAAATACTCTGCGAAAGGTCTCTCTTAACCCCACTGTAATCCTTCTACAGTTCTATCTAGGCATGTTGCGAAGATCAGAACTTGATGTTGAGCTTTGGTCATCTATGACAAGTAGGTGAAGCGCAAGCAAATCTTTTTCTAGTTTTTATGATGATCTGCTTCCTACAAATATGATCAATGCTCCCAATGGAATAGGGCTGTCATATGAGGAAGACTTGATTCCTTGGATACATTTTGTGTTTTTCAGCACCTGGCCGTGGCAATCAAGGAAATGGAATCCTGATACACCCCTTAAAGGAAGACACAATGATTTTTGAAAGGGGAAGCAGATAATAGCTACCAGATTTTCTACGGAAGCCAATTCTACAAATAGCAGAAAGGAGGAACAGAATCTAGAGTGTGTCTGTGTGTGTGAGGGATGATGAGTTAGAATATTTGCAATGAAGCAGTGATGAGGCAATTGGCAGATACATGAGGCAACAGAGAGGGGAGCATCTGGAATAAAACGTCAACGTGAAAGATGGGAAGGTGACTTTATTTTTTGTTTGAATATCTATATTGCATTTTTTTGTCATTTCACAGCATTACATATATGTAAAAAAAATGATTAGTTATGCCGTAGTACAGAAAATGTGTCACAGGCTGAGTCAGTTGTACATACACATGAAGGAGTTCGACCGTAAGGATCAATTTAAAAGCAACTTAGTTAAAACAGCGTGGCAACGTCATTAGCTCCAGGCATATCTAAGAGAGCATATTGATCAACATTGGTGATGATAAAGCAAGTGTTGTTTCCCGATATCACGTCAGAGATATGTTCAGGTCGGAGTACAGGTTATGCCATGGCATTAGATCGAGGTAAGTTGGGCACATCAGCAATATAACATATATCCAAAGCTTTATTACAAAAAAACTAACAAGTGTAAAGAACAATCTGAAACTTGCGGAAACGAGAGACTAGGCGGTGTCCAACATCAAGTACATGTCTATGTGTGATGCTCGTGGGAAGGTGACTTTAAGAGTGCCAGCAGCCACGCAGAGAACTGGGTGAAATTGGGGGCACCAAAGATCGCTAACTCCTTGTGTGCGTGGAAAGTGCTGCTTTACTGAAACAGGTGCGTATCACATAAAACAACCTCAGCATAATGCCTTACAGTAGTAAACTTCACTATACAATGTATTACCTACTCTCCTTACCCCACACCCCTAAATCCCATCCCTGTAAACACACCCCTCAAAATTTACATCATGATGTATTGTAGTTCTATGCTTGTCTAACTTTAAATTTCTCCTCCCACTTAACAGTGAATCAATTAACATGTGGTCAACTTGATATTCCTTTGATGTAACCTCTAACTCCAGTGCTATTTGACACCCTCCCTTTCAGCCCGATTAGCCTATGTTAACCAGAATATCCTTGAGTAAAGGCCTGCGCACTTGTAAGCCCAACACCATTTCAGGCACCTGTTCCAGAGTGACAACCAAATAACAACCTACTCATTACTCACCTGCTGCAACTAGCCTACCCCAAAAGAACTTTAAGAATACAAATGTAATTCCTTTAAACAGAACACAACATAACATGTATTTGAAAAGTTCACATTCACCCAAGGATATCTTGGCGCTAAATAACAGACTCACTGGCACTCATTTTATCAACCTGTGAAGGATGAAAGGCTGAGTGGACCCGCCGGGATATGAACCTGTGACCTTGAGGTCAAACATAGGCTCCTACAGTGAAATCTCACCACGGAAAGGGAGGGCTATATATCCCTTGGGCAACATCCTTTAGTAAATGTAGCCCAAAAGCACACAGTCCTTTAAACTGTGCCGCTATCCCCCAATAATCCCGGGAGAGAGGCCTCTTTTAGGTCAGCTTTCCTCCAAAGACCTATTGTGACAAGCATTTGCAATACATTAGGTCTCACATGTGCGAGAGTTTAATCTCTTGGCATTGTAAATGACTATGCCTTTTATTTATGTTTTAAAGAACAACACATAAAAACAAGGCATTGTCATTTAAAATGCCAATAGCTTAAACTCTTGCAAAAGGGAGACCTATTGCATTGCAAATGGTTGTAAAAGCACCCCATGCCGCGCTTTCACTTTAATGGCGGCCACACCCCTTTTTTTACAAGACGCGGCTCGTCTAAAGAAAGGTGCGCGGCTGCCACTAAAGCGAAAGGATGGTATGGGGCACTTTTACAAAAAAAAAAAAAAACAACATTTGTTTGTGAAGTTGGCCCAATAGAAATGTAAAAGCGGGTGCCCTGCTGAAACCGTAGCATGGCGCCCAGAGACAAAGGGGGCACCCTTTCAGGAAAGGACTTCGTGCCTGCAACAGGGGAAAAGCATTAAAGAAAATAGTGCTCACAGACTGTAGATAAAACAGACTGTGTAAGAACACAAGTAAAAAGTCCAGTCCTTATGGGAGGCTACAAATGCAGAAAAGGCGGCACTAACAAGGAACTACTAAACCTATTCACGAATCAAAAGCCAGCATGTAGAAACAGTAATGGGAGTCAATTGAGAAGATGGGCGGAGCTTCAAGTCCATACCTGAATACAGCATGCCGCGACCTCAAATGAGTTTAACAGTTCTTCAGTAAAGTGAACCTTGCTAAGACAACTCCCAACACAGTATGCAAACGGAGACTGAGGAACGTGCCAGGAGAGGCAAACGGAGACTGAGGAACGTGCCAGGAGAGGCAAACGGAGACTGAGGAACGTGCCAGGAGAGGCAAACGGAGACTGAGGAAGGGCCAGGAGAGGCAAACGGAGACTGAGGAAGGGCCAGGAGAGGCAAACGGAGACTGAGGAAGGGCCAGGAGAGGCAAACTGAGACTGAGGAAGGGCCAGGAGAGGCAAACTGAGACTGAGGAAGGGCCAGGAGAGGCAGGCTTTGGTATTTGATAAGGATCCTCGGTTTAGCTTGAGAGATTAAACATGGTCAGCACCGGAGATTAGGAACATCAATTAAACTTTTAAAATGTTTAAACAAAACGCAAATCAGCAAGCCATGATGAGAATGAAATGTGGTGGAGGTTAAAGTGGAATGAGCTGGAGGTATTTGTGAAACAAGAGATCTTTTCTGTTTTGCAGAAGAAAAGGAGACAAACGTGTCCCTGGCTCAATATGAAGTATCAAAGGAGATTGAAAATAGGTGAGCTTGGTAAATGAAGCAGAAATAGATTTGGGAATAATATGGGAATAAAGACAAAGCATCAGAAAAATGTAGCGAAGTAGGAAGAAAACAGATGAGGGGGGAATTAAAGTGAGGAGATAACCTTGCGTGATGTATAAAAACATCCTGCAGATTCCGCATGTTAACCAGGTGAGGGCACTACCAAATAAAACAACATTTACAAAAGCAACAAACGGCGGAATGAGCCTCACCACAATGAGATCTCTGATGACATTAGTATTTGTATTTTGTTTCGTGGTTCATGCTGCACTTAAGTTGTAAATAAAGAATATTCTACTGTGTCTTTACTTTTCCAACCTGGGAATGATGGAATGCCAAGTTGGCCTTGCCAGGATTTATCCTCATGACCTAAAAATTACAGCAGATAGAGGACAGTGTTTTATTTATGAGACCATTTTGGTGACTCGTGGCATTTTTAGACCAGGAAGGAAGGTTGTGTTCTGGCTCTGGACTTAGAAGGGACAATTGTGAAGAGCATGTTGTGAGCTATCTGGGAGGTAGTGACAGCAAATCCAAGTTTGCAGGCACTAGAAATGGGACACAGCCAGGAAAGTCTGTAGGTTTTCTATAAAGGAAGTAGGGTTGAGAGAGGAGAGTCATGGGAGATCAAACATTACAGCACATAAGATTCCTCCTAAAATACATCATAGGATCTGCTTTGATGAATCACTGAACGTGAAGTGATGAGTTGGGATCTCGTGTGCCAGTGCCCGATGACGCAATGTGTGAATTTATGCACACTAACTCATTTCACTGGGCCTCTTTTAAAGGGTCTTTGGTAATCACATGAATATAATTACCATCCATTGACATAACACTATGGGCCCGATGTAGGTAATCTCGATTTACCTACTCTTAAATACCGAATCATACCGATTCGGTATTTAAGAGTAGGTAAATGGGATGTAGGTAATTCCACTTTTGAAATTACCGAATCGGAATGATTTGGTAAATACTGATTCGGTAAAATCACGGAATTTGCAAGGGGGACAGGGTGTCACTTTGACACCCTGTTGCACCCCTCAATTGTGCATGGGTGCACATGTTGCTGACATACATGCCCTTAGGGCATGTATGTCTGCAACATGGCACATTTTTTAAAGCAAAAAAATGCTTTTTGAAGGGTTTTCATTATTTACCACCAACTTCTAGTTGGTGGTAAATAACGAATTCTTAAACCCTTGTATCACTGATTACAGTGCTACCTACATGTTAAATTACAGAATTGGTAATTTTACTGATTCGGAAAAATTACAGATTCGGTAAAATTACCGATTCTGTAATTTAACATGCCCCTACATCTCATTTTCCAAATACCGGTCGGTAACGGCCGAAATTACCGAATTTCGGCCGCTTCCGACCGGTATTTGCCTACCTACATCGGGCCCTAAATCAGGAACGTTGGAACTATGAAAAGAACTCACATAAATTTAAAAACTTGCAAATATTTCAGTTATTCATTTTAAGTGGCTCCACAAATACAGGGCTTCATTCCAAATACAAACTGCCATGACTCAGCATGACAAAAAAATAATGCTATAGCAGTATCTTGTGGCGTTGCCAGATCTAATAGGTGTGTGTTTAATGAAATAACACATGCAGTGTTAGCATATTAGAATAAGACACTGGTGGAATCCAACATGAGCGGGTAAAGAGGGGTACAATGGTGAAGCAGTCCATCATGCAGTTCAATGCATAATTGAGTGATGGTGAAAGGGCACACCCATGCAGCCAATAGCATTAATTGAGAGATAAACTCTCTACTGGGATGAGCCACGACAAGAGTGGCAAAGTCTCAAGCCAATGTGTGTGTGTGTGTGTTTCGATTTATATAGCGCACTTTAACCCAGGGGCCTCAAGGCGCTTGCTTAGGGAACCCGTCCTGGTATTCCCCTGTGAGATACTCCGGCCGGGTATCCACAAGGTGAAAGCCAGGCATCCCGCCGCGAGGGGCCGTAGTGGAGATTAAGCAAGCTATTGCCCAGAGTCGCAGAGTGTGACCCCGTGAGTCGAGTAGGCACCAGAGCGAGAATTGTCGACTCCGTGGAATTTTTTGAGCCCGAGACCCGCCGAGGTGGGGAATCGAACCTTGGTCCACGGCCGATCTCAGCTTCTGGGTCTGCCGCCTCTAACCACTGAGCCACGCTTCTCAAACAAATCAATGACTGAAAGAGGCAGACACAAAGCCAACTCTACATATATTTTACGGGATAGCCTGTTTCACAGCAGCGCTGTCAAATGCAGATCTAAAAATTAAATCTCTCTGCCATGTCAAAAAGGCAGTAGACAACTCTGCATGTTTTATTGTTGTGCTCAGCAGCACTGGCACTCAAAGGAAGCACCTTCATCAACCCCAACAGCGGACGAAGGTCGCCCAAGAAAGCTGGTCGGGATCTGTACAGTTCCCTCACACGCCCCAACACTCCTGTCATGGAAACAAATTTGCGCACCAGAAGCAAAATGAAGATGTTTACAATCCAGAATGGATCCAGCGTGGATCGCCATTATGGCCACAACATGGAGAATTCCAGCATTTGTATCTGTCGCCACATTAATGTTTAACGCCAGTGCTCTGTGAGTGCTTAAAATATCCAATTCCGGATACCTAATGGATCTTAAATATTGCCAGCGACAATTTCCTCGAATAACAGCAATGCTAATTCACAAACCTTTAGGGAGAGGATCTACCGGTGTTACTAACTGCACAGCGGCAAAGCATTAAATGGCATTTGATTTCTGAATGCTTAGGATGCAAAGCAAACCCAACTCATAATCAATGGATCCCAGTGCAATGCAGAGGGTAAGAGATGGGTCTGAATCAGGAGCAAAATTAAGGGGCGCACTTCGGGCTGCATCTGGGGGTCCAGCAGTGCGACAAGAGTCCCACCAAGAGCATGAATAACGTATAAACTTCAAGAAATATTGAAAAAAATGGGAAAAATTAAAAAGATGATAAAATATAAAAACTTAACAGCTATAAGATACAGAGCAACTGCTTCTTCGCTTTCCTTAAGAGCTGTCCTTCGTGAAGGGCCTTCATCAAAGACCTATAGATTTTTACAACCTGTAATATTGAATAATTTTTTGATTGATCACATCGTTCAGGAACAGAAGATTTAAAGGCACAAGTAATAGGTATTATCAAAGTTGCACCTGCTCAATAGGGATAATAAATTACATAAGGATGGAAGTACAAGAAAAATCTTTGCAAAAAGGGCTTATGGTGACAGAAATGGGATTTTAATAACCATATTTATATACTTGTTAAAGAGGACACGCTGCTCTGGGAAAATGAAAAAGTGAGTTCAGCGAGACTTTAAAAGTGCCCTCGTTCTCCTGATTTCCAGCCAATCTACGGATAAAAAGAAAGGGCACCATGCGGTACAAAAGGTAACCACTGATCACTTTTAAAAGACATCAGCCAGAACTCAAATAAATGTCTATTTGAGACAACCAGACAGTTAGCTGGCTCTTCTGTGGATCTTACACCCCCCCCTTCCCAAACCCTCTGTGACGCATTGTCTAGTTTTTTTTTCAGCAAAGTGGATGACATTTATCGAAACTTTGCTAATACCGCAATTAGCGCCCAGGAGGCCTTTACCCAGCCTGAAGGACCAATTTTTCAGCAGTTCAGAGAGGTGACCTGCCTTCAGGTACTCAACATCATATCCTCTATTAAATCTGGGTCAGCTTTGGACCCATGTCCTCTGAAGGTTCTGCGGCCTATGATGGACACAGTTCTCCCATCCATAACCGAGATCTGTAACTCCATGTTTTCCACAGGCATCTACCCGGACACCCTAAAGAAAACACTCATAAAACCGCTTCTGAAGAAACCTTCCCTCGACAAAGAGGAACTTAAAAGCTACCGGCCCATTGCCAGTCTGCCATTTTTAGCGAAAGTGGTGGAAAAAATCATGAACACCCAACTCTCCCTCTTTATCGAGGAGAACAAAAGGCTCGACGAATCGCAGTTTGGTTTCCGCCGATGCCATGGGACAGAGACCGCTCTGGTCAAGGCGGCAGATGATATTAGATCTATCCGGGATGCAGGGGGCTCTGCCATCCTGATCCTACTGGACCTATCGGCGGCCTTCGACACGGTCGACCATACCACCTTGGTCGACCGTGTCGAGAGCATAGGTTTTCGAGGCAACGCAAAATATCTGATTGCCTCCTTCCTGGCTAATAGGACCCAGGTTGTCACTGTGGGACCTTTCGAGTCTTCCCCACTGTCTTTACCATGTGGAGTTCCTCAGGGCTCATCCCTTAGTCCGACACTCTTTAACATTTATGTGTCGGACCTTGCCAAAGTCATCAGGGCATTTGGGATGAGCCTAACGTCCTACGCAGATGACACCCAATTGATCCTAGCTGTTAAGAACGATGGGCCACAAAAAGCGAACATGCTTAACCAAGGTATGCAGGCAATAGGCAGTTGGATGGGCCATAATTGCTTGAAATTGAACTCTGAAAAATCAGAGGTTGTAATTTTCGGCAATCTTTCCCCAGACTGGTCCCCCTTATGGTGGCCGTCGTCTATGGGCCAGCCTCCAGATCCGGTCGACAAGGTCAGGAACTTGGGTGTACTGTTTGACAACCGTCTGAACTTCCTGCCTCATGCTAACCAGATCTCTTCCTCTGCCTTTTACAAACTCCGGCTTATAAAAAAAATCCTGCCCTTTTTACCTGAGCATCATGCCAAAACATTGGTAAGCGCCCTGGTTCTCTCCACCCTAGATTACTGTAACGCCCTGTTTCTAGGTGCCCAGGAGAGAGTGCTAGCTAAAATGCAGGCCATCCAGAATGCCGCTGCAAGGCTCCTAGGGCGTATCACTAAATACCAATCGGTCTCACCAACTTTAAGGCGACTTCACTGGCTCCCAGTCAAAAAGAGGATAAAGTTCAAGGCACTATGTTTGACATACAAGGCCTTACATAATGTCGGACCAGTGTTCTTCACTCAAAATTTAATTCCCTACTGCCCATCAAGAACACTGCGCTCCTCCAATTCTTCTGATCTGGCGGTACCCCGTACCAAAACTGTCAATTGGGGTGATAGGCGGTTCCTAGTAGCCGCACCGAAATTGTGGAATACACTTCCATATTCAATTAAGGCCAGCACCTCCCTCAGGTCCTTTCGAAAAAATCTTAAAACCTGGCTTTTTAACCTCTGATCCTTTTTAACCTCCGTACTTTCTGGCTCTCTGGGTTAAACATAGCAGTTTTTTAGCGCCGAGATGCCCTCGGGCCTTCGTTCGCGCTTTACAAATGTTTCAAATAAATAAATAAATAAATGTGAAGAGGCCGATGCAAGAAGCTTATAATGAGAATTACCATGTCTGTGCTGCAGGGCCTGCGCCGCCGTCCTCTTTCAATCAGGACTTTTTGGTTCCAGAGAGGGTCTGTCTGTGACAGTGGGCTCCATCCAAAGACCTGTCATGTCAATCAACGCTTACAAAGATTTCACGTCAATGAAATAGAAATAGGACTCAATCCTGCTCTTTATACATTCATTTACGAGCTTTTCAGCACAATCAAACAATATAATCAAATTTTAAAGTGGAGAAGTGTGGCTCAATGATTAGAGCGGCAGACCCTGATGCAGAGGTCTAGCCCGGGACCAGGGTTCAATTCCCCGCCTCGGCGGGTCTTGGGCTCAAAATTCCACGGACCTGATAATTCTCGCCTCGGTGCCTATTCCAATCATGGAGTCCCACTCTGCAACTCTGGGCAATAGCTTGCTTAATCTCCACAACGGCCCCCACAACGCTAAGGATGCCTGGCCTACTCTCCACACTAATCCAGCACTGTTCTTTTAGTCACACTTAGTAATGCTCTGGGTTAACTTCAGGCATCCTAATAACTCAGTTCTTCTAAATGGCTCGAATCCTTGCAGTCTATCTCAGACACATGATATCTCTGGATCTTTCGCTTGTCTGCAGCTCTTATATGGAGAAAAGAAGGTTGTCTCATTGAAACACATCTAAAGTTTCAGGACTCTGGTACTACTCTCAGGAAAAGCCTTAGAGAAATCCCAAATAACTAACAAAATACATTACCCCAGGGGCTATCTGCACAAAGCCTTACATCAGGATCACATGTAAACTCTGTGACTTCAGGCCTCCTCCCGCATTCCTGCTTCTAGTCCCGACAACTACCTGTTCTGCTGCCTACTCTCAAGTGTGGCACATTCTCCTCAAAGCACCAGAATTCTATTGATGACATCACAGGTGCTTCAGCACTGCACCCCTCCAGAACCTGCTGCAGAAAATCACTCAGACATCTGTCATGCAAACAAATACGCAAAGAGAAAAATAATAAACCCTGAGACAAGCATCTCCTGTTTCCAAAACAGCTCTATGCTGCAATAAAGTATATTCAGCCTCAGTAACACTGACTCACCGCTAGTCTACCAGCACTGCTCCTGCTGTGACAGATACTGCCTCACAAGCATGAGGATAGGTAACATCACATGTGCTGCACTGCAGAGAATTCCCACATTAAAGCACCTGTGTCGCCTATTTCCAGTAATCACTTCCTCAGTGCCAGCAATGCTGGCCACAGCATCCTGCCAGACACCCCTAATGTCCAATATAAGTGCCCCTCCAATTTGTGTCTGTATTAATAACTCATACTCTCCTTCTACTACCACAGCATAGTGGCAAAGTACCCACAATATAGGTCCTAAAACTGCATTGGTGTTGTTCTCGGAGCGCCAGTTAAATTAAAAGAATAGCGGGTAGAAGGTAGTTAAATTGCCATAGTACTATACCATTGGCATATGGAAGATGGTATGAAACGTGTTCTCATTCTTAAAAATCAAACTTTGTAATGACTTTAACTGCGAATGAGTTAATGTAGTAAAGACCTTGTTCAGGAACAACTGTGTACATTAAGTAGTCCACTCCAACAACAAACAGATTATACTGCACTCAAGGAAACAAAACAAGTCCAACAACTGCAGACAAAGCCCACCTTATTCAAAACCTCTGACCAAGACAAGGACTGTCAAGGAATGAGGGACACCCCACAATGACATCCAGGATTTAAGTGATGTTTAGAAAACCAAACGTGTCAAAAAGCTGTATGTCCCACTCCATCTGGCATCAGAGACTGGTAAATATCATCAGGGGCGTAGCTTGGCCAGTAAAATTGGAGGGGCCTCAAAGAATTGAAAAGCAATACGTTAATGTCAGCAAATTGCAAATCTCACTGTCAAAGATTGAATCAAGGACTAAGTCCTGAAGCCTAAAAAGTCAACTGAAAGAATAAATTCATTAACCGATGTGGCTTGGTCCTTCACGGTAAAGACTAAAGAGAATTTGTTAAATTATGATGATCCATTCAACGTAAACATATGGAAATTACCGCAAATCAAAAGACACAAAGATTTATCGTACATTTTAAATTTGAAAAGCTTACATAGGCAAGAAATTAGTAGGTCTTTGAAATGAAGAATAATCCAGGAATTGAAATAAAGAAATCTTTAATACTCGAAGAGCTAATATATAAACATCCAGTCAGCTCTGCATCCAGGAACAACTGTCCTTTACAATCTTTAAAGGTTGTGCCCAATGAGCAAGACAGTAACAAACAAGCATTAGAAATGCAATAGGTCTCGCAGCATTAGAGTTAGTGCTTTTAGAATTGTTAATGGGTTTTTTGTAAATCTTTAGCATGAGGTTGAGGGTGAGTGAGGGTGAGTGAGGGTGAGGGTGAGTGAAGGTGGGTGAGGGTGAGGGGTTGAGGGTGATTGAGGGTGAGGCGTTGAGGGTGAGTGAGGGTGAGGGGTTGAGGGTGAGTGAAGGTGAGGGTGAGTGAGGGTGAGGGGTTGAGGGTGAGTGAGGGTGAGTGAGGGTGAGGGGTTGAGGGTGAGTGAGGATGAGTGAGAGTGAGGGTGGGTGAGGGGTTGAGGGTGAGGGGTTGAGGGTGAGTGAGGGTGAGGGGTTGAGGGTGAGTGAGGGTGAGGTGTTGAGGGTGAGTGAGGGTGAGGTGTTGAGGGTGAGTGAGGGTGAGGGTGAGGGGTTGAGGGTGAGTGAGGGTGAGGGTAGGTGAGGGGTTGAGGGTGGGTGAGGGTGAGTGAGGGTGAGGGTGAGTGAGGGTGAGTGAGGGTGAGTGAGGGGTTGAGGGTGAGTGAGGGTGAGTGTGGGTGAGGGTGAGTGTGGGTGAGGGTGAGTGTGGGTGAGGGTGAGTGAGGGGTTGAGGGTGAGTGAGGGTGAGTGAGGGTGAGTGAGGGTGAGGGTGAGTGAGGGTGAGGGGTTGAGGGTGAGTGAGGGTGAGTGAGGGTGAGTGTGGGTGAGGGTGAGTGAGGGTGAGGGTGAGTGAGCTACATCTAATGACTTCAGAGGACTGCTTATAGACTGTTTAAATTACAACCACTGTCGATAGTAAGTACTATTGACCCTGATAACACCCTAATATATGTCCAAAGTCACAGTTTGGTAGGACTGGGCCAGACCAATGTATATGTTTCTATAAGTGTAGTCAGGACCATACAAGGGTTAGTTGAATAGCCTTGGCGGAAAACCCTGCTTCATTGTCTGGGAAGATTTTATTTAAATAGCTCGTTCCACATTTAGCTGTAACAACTTAGGAGAGAGCCTTCCCCACCCACATCAAGGAAGATAAAACCTGTAAACGGTGCTACCTGACGGTAGAGCCCCTTTGCAAAACAGACATCAGGCAAAGAGTTATGCTGTTACTCTTAAATAGAGTGTTATGATGGAATGCACATTGAGCCCCCCGGCCTGGGGGCGTGAGGCGGGAGGGGCTTGGCTGGGCTCCAGCGTGTGTAGGATTCCGGCTTCCCTGCACGGGGGTCTCCTCTCTGCCTGCAGCTGAGGTCACATCCTGCCCTGCCTGCCGCTCCAGACATCCATACAACTCTGCCTCCTTTGTTGTGGTGCGAGCAGAGCAGGCGCGAGAGAGGCACGGAGAAACCCTGGCACTGCCAGCTGCAAGGGGCACGGGAGCAAGATCACACGGAGAGACGCAGCGGCGCCCGGGACTGAAGGGAACGGGTCCTTGTTGTTGAGCGGAAACCGAAAGAAGAGGTACCTCTGTCGGCCCCGCGGGCTGCAGAGCACCAAGAAAGGGTGGAGGGGGCAGGGGAGGAGGGGTCCGGGGAGGAGGGAAGGGCCAGAGGGACTTGATGGGAGTGGTGGGGGGGAGGGGGTGTGTTTGATTATCTTTTTATAAAATCTTGTATCGAACTTTGAGAGGAAAAAAATAGACTTGAAACTTGTTTAAATCAATAACCCCCTTTGCACGATTTCTAGTTTTGCACAACATTCTAAACATCTGTAAGGGCCTGGTCGGACCCGCCTGCGCCCCCCCTCCCTGTGCTCGAGACCTCGGCCTGTGCCATGGAAGGAGCAGGCGGGGGGAGGTCGGAATAACAAAAGCTCACACGACAGCGTTTAAAGAGAAAAATTCCACCAAGACCCCAAACCCCCAAGGACGCCACGAGCTGCTTTATGTTTAAAGAGAAAAAAGTGGAAGTATTTCGGGAATCCGAGCTGCTGCTGGCGCATCCTTGGACTGTGTGGTCCGGGGAGGAGGGAAGGGCCAGAGGGACTTGATGGGAGTGGTGGGGGGGAGGGGGAGGGTATAGAGAGGGAGAGTAGGAGAGACAGGACAGGGGCAAGCAGCAGAGACACGGCGACACGGCGGGTAAAATAAACAAACAAGCCTTTCACCGTAACACGGCGGGCAGGGGAGGGGGCGGAGAGGGGAGAGGTGCGACACGGCAGGCAGGCAGGGGAGGAGAGTAGGAGGAGGAGGGGGGAGGAGAGTAGGGGAGGCACGGCCTAGCGGCAGGCAGGCAGGGGAGGAGAGGAGGAGGGGGGAGGAGAGTAGGGGAGGCACGGCCTAGCGGCCGTGCAATCAAGTAGTGAGGGGGCGGAGCCGGGGGAGGCTGTGAGAGAGAGTAGGCAAGGCAGGCAGCTGGGGGCATGTGCACGCGCATTTAAGCTCAATGCGCATGCGCATTGAGCTTAAATTTCTCGTGCACTGCAAGGAATCGCCACGATTCCTTGCAGTGTGGATAAAGAGCGGATAAGTCCCAATACTCTCGCCTTGCTCGATGCGCATGCGCATCGACAGGCGAGACCTAAAAAGTGGGAAACCCAATACACCCTTGGAGGCTTAGGAAGTATAACTATTGGTTGGTAAATGCGCCCACAAGAGATTTGATTCAAGAGACTAAATCAACACCGATTGACTGGATTACTCTGTTGTCAAGCCCCTAAAAGTGGCTAACATTTGAACAATCAATACTTCAATTAGCTCATTTATATCACGATAAATCTACAATGATCAATTTAAAGACGGATGTACATTATTTCAAAATATAAACATATTTAATGTGAACAAAAAAACAGTACAAAACAATATAACAACACACAATGACCACGGTTGCTAAATGATGTAGAAAAGTTGAGACCTCATAGTCATATATATGAACATCTATTCCAGAATGCTTTTGTAACAAAAAAGGAATCTGATAACAACAGAAAACAATTCCTAAGGAAATCAAATCATTGGGGAAGTAGACGAGCTGGTCGACGTTCCGGTCTTGATGGCAAAAATGTCCATTAGACCATCTTCAGGACTATGAATAGAGAGTGATGATTGACCCTAAAGTCTGTTCAAGTGGTAAATTTGTGAACCAGGCGAATCACAAAGATTAAAAACATTCCGGGTCACTAACACCGTAAAAATGTCTTGTTCAATAATCAAATGAATTCCAAGCCAAATGGAGTAATCTTGCCAAAGCAATCCATATGGTCTGCAGTGCCAGCGGTCCGTTAGATGAGCATCGCTTCAAGAATGTCTTTTGACTGTTTTGAGCATCACTATCAGCAAATTCATACAGATTGCTTCGGCAAGATTACTCAAAGATTCATTTTCCGTTACAATAGAATTCTGGAATAGATGTTCACATATATGACTCTGAGGTCTCAACTTCTCTACAACATTTACCAACCTCGGTCATTGTGTGTTATATTGTTTTGTACCCGCTATGTTTGTTCAAATTGAATAGGTTTATATTTTGAAAAAATGTATACCCATGATTATATTGTTCATTATAGATTTATTGTGATATAAATGAGCTTATTGAAGTATTGATTGTTCAAATGTTAGCCACCTTTAGGGACTTGACAATAGAGTTATCCAGTCAATCGGTGTTGATTTAGTCTTTTGAATCAAATCCCTTGTGGGCGCATTTATCTACCAATGAGCAAGATGGCTGTTCAGTCCACAGTATACCTAAATTTTCTTGATTCGCTTTGCTCGATACCAGGTGGGAAATAGCAAGACCAATGTTATTAAACCAGGATGAAGATATTTATAGATGCCCGTGCTCCGTTCGTTATGTGGGTAAAAGGCAGTGACGATCTATTCTGGATTACATGCAGGGACATAGCTTCGGGAAGAGGGGGGGTACACTCCCCCTAAAAAATGTATGCTGTAGTAAATAGTTGGGTACAAGTGCTTTCGATCGGGTATGGTGTCAGTTGGATTTCACCTTGGATTTTGACATGCACGCACAGACCAAATCACACACTTACACTCTCTCATCCCTGCCTTAAAACTTGGTTAGTTTGAGAACAATTGTGTTTTAAGTACCCCTGACAATCCGCACTCCTCTCTCTTTCTATTGCCTCCTAAGTCCTCCTCGCGGACTGCTTCTCAAAAAGTACTTTAACAATGTGATTGGTGGAAATCCCACCCAATTGTACTGACCAAGTTACGCCCCTGGGTGAAAGATTTTTTTTAAAGAAATAAGAATAAAAAAATACAACCTCCCTTGTAGTTGAATTTTGATGATTTGTGTGGTGAAATAGTAAACAATTAGATACATTTGATTGACTGTTTATACATCAACCTTTCTCTGACCATTGGGTTATGAATCTCTCAACTGGTTTTCCTTGTGATTATTGATTCTGCATCCCCATCACCTTTAGCCAAGAAGCCAACTACACAACTATACAGGCAGGGCTGGTAATCAAATGAGCCTTTAGTTGACCTTTGATCAATGAATATGTATGTATTTTCCCCTTTTTGGGTAGTGTTATTGAACCAACAGGGATAGCTGGGTGCAAAGTCCCGTAAGGCTTCACGAGGCCCTGCAAAACTTCCGGTTTTGCATGCCCTCTGCCATGCAACTTTGCTAGTGAATTCCTCGCGCGGTCTCTACAAGATTGACAAATGCTCAATTATGTAAGTAGACTTAGAAAGTGGCGCTCTAGTCGTCACCCGGGGTGGCCATGACAACCACCGTACTCTCGCTCAGGAGCCAGGGCGAACAATGGAAGCCAGCGAGAATTCATCTTTTTCTCTTTTGTTTACCAAAAACGTGTCTGAACAAACCCTTTTCATCCCTGGAAAGGTTAGCCCGGAAAACACACATTCATGTCACTGGGGGCTGTAGTGAAAGCGGAGACAGGAACCCATCGCCTATGGCTAATGGTGTTTAGATTTCAAATTGATGGATTTTTGGTGGCGGCGGGGACAGGCTTTCCCTTCTCCAAGGCGAGAAGCCAGCAGACAGAAGAAAGATCTGAGACAACAACTTAAAAAGCTTGCCTCAAGAAAAAGGGGCGCCTGTCGTCTGGACGGAAATTTAGAAAAGGGTCCCTTTTTTGGGAAGTTTTTTAATCACTCCTTGTTTTCTTGCGTCATTCATAAACTGTGAATAAAGTTGATTTCATTACAGTCCCCAGCTTCTTTATGAAAATATGTCTTTTATATGGTGGAAGGATTTAAAAACAGAACCCCATTTGCACGTCTGCGGGTTAGTGTGTGAGCATTTCCATATAGCACACCTTTGCAAACAAATAGAACATAATTATTTAACACATTTTGTGTCAGCAGACATGCACTCTTTTAAAAAAGAACGATAAAATCCGTGCTGTATTTTAAAACGGTTGACAGAAAACATAGGTTTTGATTCTTTTCGATTATTTCCTTGACCTTTCCACCTCTTCTCTTCAGTACTTCCAGTGATATTTGCCACCACCCGTGACATTTCCCGCCCTGCTCTTTGGTAACATTTGTGCGCTTGGCAAAGGTCTCTCCTCCGTTGACTCGAGCGCTCGTTCACTTTTAATATTATTTTTTCTCGGCAAAGACGACCTGTGTTTGTTGAAAGGCTCTTGCGCTGCACCTGTCTCTCAGGGGGTTTGTCATTACATTTCTCGTGTCAGAAACATCCTATCTTGGGTACTTGGTGGCAAAATGCCGAAGATAAGCCTCTTACAAAGGGAAGGAGGCCGAAGGGTAAAATCGAGATTAAAATTGCATTCCAGTAGACCAGTGACAAATGGTTTCTAGGGGATACTAATTCGGACGTATTGTGTTTTGGACAACTAGGGAAATACCACAGAGAGCAGTTCAGTTTAGTTCAATTTGTATCTTGGAAACGGTTGTTGGTGTTGAATGGTGTTTTGATTTACCTAGCAGCAGTGGTGGCCGGTGCAGGTAAGCACGGTGGGGCGGGGTGGGGTGTTGGGGGGGCTGTTGGGTGGAGAAGGGGGAGTTGACAGACGATGGAATAAGTCAAATTAAATAAATAAATAAAACCTATTCCGTCATTTGCCACCTTCCTCCCCGCCCCGCTTCACCACCCTTACCTGCACTGGCCGCGACTGCCTAGTAGATTGTTCTTTGCTGTTCCTGTTCGATACATGTGACACACCGGCCTACACTATACACCGCAGCCGAACCTCGATGAAACGTTTGTAGCTTTACCAGCAGTAAGGTGTTGTGCGGTCTCCCTAAAACATGATAACATTGGCCTACACCTTAGTGGTACGTTTAATTTACTTGTCAGTCCCTAATACATACCTGCCAACTCACATGGTGCAACCGCAGCTGATGCGTTAGCCAAGTAAGTCATGTTGGCAACTTGTTGTGAATAACGACTGACGCAGAAAGAGAAACGCGTAATGAAAAATGTATATTAGGGAAGAAGCGTTCAGTGGTCCCAAGTAATGAGTTGGTTGAGTTTTTCGGTTTCTGATGCCAGATCTAGGGCAGTATCCTGTGATCCCAGCTCCCATTATACCACAGTGAAAACCAGTTTAGGAATGGTGAATTACTTAACAAGCACTGGCAAAGCCAACAGGGCGGAGTTTCATGTGATAAGGAATGCAAACAGAAGTTTGCATGAATGCTGAGGTGGTGGTAATGCAGGGTGGTAACGTGCAGAGCGGATAGTAATATGGTGATAATAGCGGGGATTATGATAACAGTGGCAGTGGGGATGGTGGTAATAGAGTTGAAGGGGATGGAGGTAATGGCTTACCCTGGAGTCCGCCAAATATTGAAAATAGCTTACTTCAGTAAAGAAAACATAAAACATGATTGCTCTGTGTATACAAAGCATAAATGAGATAAATGATTGAGTGCATGATGACTGAGCATTGTTTTGATATGTAAAATAGTCCCTTGTGCATTTCAATGTGTGGAGTAACACATTAAACAGATACCAGCAGGAGGTGATAGAGGAATATTCCTCTGGATGGAGAAAAAAATAACTATGCACATTTTAAAGAATTGGTAACAATAGGTCTGCAAACAGCTGCACTGTCAAGTAAGACCTAAAAAGGACAGATATTGACTTTTCTTATTGTTAATGGTGGTTCTAAAGACTGCAGATTCCAGGCAAAATGAGGAAAGGAATGTTTCATAAGATGAAATGAATGAATGAATTAATAATTGAATAAATGAATGGGTGTTTATAAAGCGGACTGTTACCCCGGAGAGTGTCCTGGCGCTCATAAGGTGTAAATAATACCCGCGTTCAGTTGAACTAATGTTCTGCATGATCTGGCCTGAGCTGTTTCTAGCTGGTCTTGATTGTCGGCTAGCAGGCTTCTGCCTTTTTCACCCTCCTCGCCTCAGACAATTTTGACTTCAACAAGCTGTTATCAGCATGCATGGGGAATGGAGTCCACCGTCTGATCAATATACCATCTCATCTGATGGCTATTATTATTATCCAGAACTTCATCCATTCACCCTCCATGTAATTGAATGCACTCTGAACTACCTCAAAGTACCGGTACTTTGCTGCACTTCATGACAAACCCAAGCAACAGAAAATAAATCAATCTCAGATATAAACCTGAGTGTGAGCTACTGTCTTGTGCAAGTGCAGGCTCCCAGGCAGCAGTGTGTGGGGTTGACATGAGCCTCATGCACCGTTCACACACATGCTTTATCATCTGAATGCTTCACAAGAGCTCGGATGGCTCACAGAACTGCTCCCAGCATCCCCCCATGCAGTCTTACGCTGTACCTATTGGGAGTGTACTTAGGGCATTGCATACATTTGATCATACTTTCCAGCCTTCCCTTTCAGCAAGACAATTCTGGCTTTCAGATCTATATTGGGCAGGTGTGTGCATATTTCACTTCCATTTTCTATCTACAGGCTTCTGCCTCCGCCCTCTGAAACCGAGACACACTGAGCGCAGTTGCATGACAGTTCTCTAGAGCCCGTTGTGACGGTCTGATTGCCATCCCTCACCCCCTCCACACATTCTGTTTTCAATTCTCTGCCTTGAACTGAACCTCACACACAGACTATTGTTCTATATAAAACAACTCAAGTCTGAGATTCTCCAGGTGCAAAATATCCACTTTTGCTACTTTGATTATATTCATGAAATACAATAAAATGCCCTAGATGTTCAAAACATATGCATTCACAGCTGTGCATCAGGTGCATTAGCCCACACATCTATCTTAATGGCATTGAAGAGTGCGACTTAAAGGTTACAAACAACAAACCAGCGTAGACTCGTTCGTCTGAACGATTTCACAAGGTCTGGAGCCTGTACTCAGAAACCTATACAGCTTCTGTGGCCTGTGGTCAACTCTTCGACTAGAGGCAGCTTTGCACAAGATCTTTTTATACAGCACAGAGAGATCTAAGTGCTTGGGCAGGCTCAAAGTGATCACCAAAGTTGCATTCTTTTCAGAATATTGTCCTCAATCCCACTGACACCCCTAAGGCTCTCAAGTCTCTGCCCTCGCGATACCTGTCGGTCAGCCTCCCCAACCCCCAGCACTTCACGCCCCATCCTTTTCGTTGGGTACCCTGCTGTATATGTCTGGTAACCCCAGACACACCCTCTCCCAATGTGACTGCCTAGGACAAGCCATGTCTTCATTCCTGCACCTCTACAACATGGCGGATCCTCTCGGCTCCACCCCATGAGGCATCCTATGGAAGTATTTCAAAGTACTGGTCCCTCTGCACTGGGGATACTGCCAAAGTCTGCTCATCCTTCCTCTGCCCCGCGGTGTGTTCAACTGTCTCTAAAGTCTCTTTGTGGTGACTTTAGCCTGTCCTATGACCCTGTCCCACATCTGATGACTATCATACATTTTCAATTCTCACATTTTTTGAACCGCGTAAACTGTCCTCTGTGCATGGCGTAGGCCTAAACGTTGAATAAATGGATGGAAAAGAAAGGAAAGAGTTTCCTGACTTAATCCAGCTCAAACTGGTCCAACGAGCACTTCATTGCAGCACTTGGCTTGTCATCATCTCAGCAGAGATGCCACATAACGAATGACTACTGAACCACCTATCACTTCACTGAAAGATTTAAGCTCAAATAAGCAGGCATGAGGCGAAGGGCAGGGAGTGCCGTGACTTGCTGTTCTGTAGCAAGCCTTTACCTCTATTCTCATGACACACTGAACACGGACTTTAGTGGACAGATCATGTACATCCATGTGCATACAGCAGTGAAGCAATGCAGCCAGTATAAGTCACAGTGAGGGAACTCCAAGCAGGAGGTGCTGGTTTAACTTGGCCATCCTTTCTACAAGTCACAGGTACATTCCGAAACATAATCGGGCAACACGTGTTATTTGTCTTATTCTCTTATCTCAAGCCGGGGATTCAGTGAGTGATCCTCTGCACATCAACTGTTGCATTAAAGGTCACTTTGCAAAAGCAAGTCTTTCTCTTGCTTGTCTCTCTGACTTCGAAAATAAATGATGCTAAAATGTTGAATATTGGAAACAGACTCTGCCTTCCTTATCCAGCTGCTGGGTTCAGATTGGATGACGAGTAGTGCATGTCGATATCTACTAGCTAGTGCACAGGGCTCCCTCTGGCACAGGAGGCAGGCTGTGCCCGAAGCGTTTATTCACCCATGCATCCGCCTAGGGGGGTTGAACCCGTCCCCACTGCTCCTGAGTAAGGCGGGTAAAGCCCTGCAGACCTTCGCACAAAAAGCATCGTTAGAATCGGAGGGCACGGAGGGCAAAGATGGGTGGGGCCTCCGACTCAGAGTAGGGGATGTGCAAAGTTAATTGCATCAAAGAAGCAAGCATTGGCAAACGTAACCGTTGATTTTTATTTTAATGTATTACTTTTGTAATGCTGTACGTTGTCGTGTGATACCTTTTGCAGCCAGAAACAGATATTTCAGCACTTTCAGATGGATGGATTGTTGTGAGTGGATGAGTGGGTGTATCCAGGGATGGATGGATATATGGTGACGGTGAACTCATACACAGGTGGGTTGGTGGGCAGGTGGATAAGCATACCTGGATGGATAGTTGATTGCTTTGCAAGGGTGATGGGAGAATGCTTGCGTGTGCGTGGATGAAAGAACCAACTGATGATAGTGGATGGATGAATGCCTGGGTGTTGGTACATGTACTAGACAAATGTATGAATGTGGGTGAAAATAGATATGTGGGCACTGGTGGGTGGATGGATGAAGAGGCATAGTTAGACAAGTGAGGATCGAAAGGAAAATTCATGCGTGCGTTGACACAAGGGGCCCGAATCACAGAACTAACTTAAGACAAAATCCTAAACTTACTACCATTTTGGTATTCACAGAAGACACTCATTTTGGAATTCACAGAAAGCACTTACTCATTTTGGTATTCACAGAAGGCACTTACTCATTGATGAGTAAGTGCCTTCTGTGAATACCAAAATGAGTAACTTACTTATTTTGAGTAACTTACTCATTTTGGTATTCACAGAAGGCACTTACTCATCAATGAGTGAGTGTCTTCTGTGAATACCAAAATGGTAGTAAGTTTAGGATTTTGTCTTAAGTTAGTTTTGTGAATCGGGCTCAAGGATGGCTGGACCTACCACAGAACAGGCAGAGCATCAAGTGCATGTGCAGCACAATACACAGTGCACAGTCCGCTCTCCGAAAGTTGACATTCCATTAATGAGCACAGGAGAAGCAGAGTGCCGTGGTAAGAGAGTCCCTGTCAGACCCCTGCGCACTGAGACCTCATGAGTCAGAAGGTCCACTCCGGCACAGTCCTCACCAGTGGCACTGAAGACACCGTGCTGCACCTTCATGAGTGTAGCCTACATGTGCATTCTCGTGCCCAACACCTGGCCACAGCAGAATACACCCACCTGACCCAAGAGGCCTACAGAGGCCATGATGGGTTTCCAGCAGGGGTCAGCCCCATGTAGGCAGGGCCAGCTGTAGGGCAGTGCAACTGGTGTGGCCGCACTGGACGCTGACCTGGGGGGGGGAATGACCTGGGGGCAGGGCAGGGCAGGGGGTGCTGTTTTGAGCAATAACTTATGGTTGAAAGGCACCTGCTGTAGAGTTCCTTGATCGTCCAGCTTTCAGGTAGTAATAAAAATATCATGATAACCCTTGCGATTAAAGTTTCTGCTAGAAATGGAGTTTGGTCAAGTGGCAGTTTTCCTTCGCCATAAAGTAGCAACGAGGGTTACTATGCCTGCTGCAAAGAACAGATATGCATTTTTTTGTGATTAGCGGAATAGATTATTAAAACCAGCCTTCACCAGTGCTTTAAAACAAATGAAATGTATGTGAGAGAGGGGCTATGGAGAGATGACTGGTACTTTTGTCGGGTGGTAGTGAAGGAATCCGAGGTGGAGGTCATGGGGTGGAAAACTTTGTTGCAACAGGCACTACCAGCGGTGAAGCCAGCCCTACCTGTAGGTGATGAACCTCCTTTCACTATTCACATGTAAAGGGCTTTCTCAGCTGCTTCTTTCAGTCCCTATGCCTGCTGCTAGTGTCATGGAAGCGCACAATATTTTCACGCTTACATGGCTGCCTGCATACGTAAGGTGGCTGAGAGTGAGAGAGTAAGAAAGAGTGCAAGAGAGTGCGTGAGAGAGAGTGACTGATGGTCCATCTTTGAGTCTGCGCTGTAAGCCTTGTGGCATTGGTGGAGCCCTCTATACGCTAAATCAGGAAAAACCGGGCCCGCTCCATGCCAGCTACTGTCGCGCATCGGGAGACAAACAAATGATGACAAGATTTTCAAAACACAAGAAAAGAACATAAACTGCTCCTTCCATGATCCTCGGAGACCTCATGTCACTCAAGAGTATGTTACAGTCTGGCGCTCTCCTAGGGCTTATCCGAATGATTTACCTCACAATAAAATTGAGGCTTTCGAAGAGCCTGACTGATCACAGCTGACACAATGGAAGCCAAGGCAACAGATGAGCAGAGGGATTGGCTTCCAAAAAAAATCCTCTCAAACAGCTGTATGTGTGGCCTGCTGCACTGGTGACAAAGCCTCAGGGATACTGCACACATCTCACCGGTCATTTAAGAGAGAACCTGCCTCCAAGTGAAGGTGTGGGAACCGTCCCCGAGTCACAATGGAGAACTAGGGTTCACCATCAGTAGGAGGGGTCATCGGTGAGGGCGTGTCCTATCAATTCCCGACCGTGCAGCAAGGCTATGGTCAGTGACTAGGAGCAACGCTTTAGTTGAGGTAAACTTACTTTAAAGACCAAGAATAGCAAATACAGCCTTTTACATGTTCCAAAGTGTTACATGGATAGAAAATACTGCTATGGTGAAGCTACAATGCAGCTTTTTTAGAAACATCTTAGAGGCTTTTGTACCTACACACCACACACCGCATGTAGCAGTTTGCAACGGGAACTGACCAGATCAGTCTGTGCTCGTGTTTTTTTCAAAAGGAAAGCGATACACATCTGAGGCATTAAATTCAGGGTGGCCATACCTGCCCAGAGACTATTCCAAGGATATCCCAATCAAAGCATGTCCACAACCATTTGAATATTAACTTTGTAATACTGCTGTAGATTCACAATAGACAGGACTATTCTCATCATGCTTAATTCTTTCCTATGCTGCAGTTCATTTAATCTACATTTCAATATTAACTGCGCATTTCTCATGTTGGTGTACAGGACAAAACCTCATGTCGACAACCAGCATACTTGAAAAGTGAATAAAGTAATGTTCCCCATCATGAGTGGGGCTCACCAGTTGTCACAGGGCCTATTGTCGTCAATCTTTTCTCCATCGAAGGCACGCCCCCCTGACATCTCTCCCCAGTCATTCCAATCTTACTTCTCTACCCCCTACAGAATACCCCAGAGGCCACCTGCACTCTCCTCTTAGCTACATGTCGAGTTACACATGTCCCATGAGAGAAGTGCCCCACTGCAGTGAGATGCAGAACCGGAGACACAAATGATCGCAGTTACAGCGTGAAGGGCCTGGGGGGCCTGGGGCACCTCGATGCAGGTCGGCATGGGTACCTCAAAGATCCCCACTTGACCGGGCAGGGATGGATCATCTTTCTGAGCATGTGACAAACTGAAATAGAAAGTCAGATTGGGGGTATAACCTTGCTTGCGTGGCACAGCAGCGGTACCATGGGCCTTAATGTGAGGAAGGAAATGGGTCCATTACCGTACCGTGAAGTACGCTGAAGGACCCAGTGGTCTCTCCTATCCCTATGACGCCCTTGCACTTGCTACACTAAGGAAAGCTATTCTACCGATAGCTGCACTCTGTCTGCTTCTTCTGCACAGTTTAAGTATCCTGTGTGTTTTCAAAACAATAAAAAATCCTGACTCAGACTCAAACTAGTAGTATGGCAAACATCCTCACTGAACCAACGCCTTGTCTGGGAAACACCAAGCAACCTACACCATACTAACTTGAAGAGCCAGAAAAATGAAGTAAGCGTTCAGTCGTGGAGTACTGAATAAGGTTAATCAGGGAAGGACAGGATACCCACTCCAACAATGAAGGACCTTGGGATCGAAACAATGGACGGCAACAATGCCTTGAAGAAACTTTACTAGAAGCACTTCATTCTTGGGATAGTTTGGTCACTACGTCAGATCCTTACATCAAAAGTAGTTATATCTTCTTCACTACATTGTGGGACATCACATCATCGTGGGTGGATCATCCTCTTTTTTTCAATGGTTATTAAATTAAACACAACTATTGTTCATTTAAAATTAATCTTTCCTTACTTTTGGCTATTCCTTTCCTTGAAGGATGTAATTTCCAATGAACAATCTAGGGGATTCGATGCAAAAAAGGTGTGCCTTGAGATCCGATGCAAGAATTTGTTGAAAATCTATTTTCAAGTTTGCACCAAGCCCCACGATCAAGAGGGATTCGCAAGTGTTGTCTTGTTGTGACAGAAGGCAATATTAAGAGATAAAACACTTCAAAGCATCAGAGTAAATTTTCTTAGCAACTACCGGTCACGCGCACCAGCCTACAAAGAGATCGTCTTTAATTGGCTTGTAATTAACAGCAGCTCTGCTTTTATAGCAATTGTTTATTTATCACTTTGAAGTGTCGGGTCGAAAATGGAAGCAACATAAATTTCACTACAACTGCAAAGTACTTCTAATTGGGTGGATGGATGGGCTTGTGAAGATGAGAGGATGGCTCTAATTACGGGCTCTGCTGATTGGTGAGAGCGCGTATGCCGACATACGAGGATGTTTTTGGGCTGGAGCTTGAGGCTGATGAAGAAACCTCATGATTGTGTCCTACCTCCGATGCAAGCTCGGTCTGTAAGCGAGAGCACCACCTCACAGCGAAGAACGTAAAGACAGTGTGCTCTGGTGCTGGTGGCCATGGCTACGCAACCAGTGGCCAGGGTTTATTTCAACCAAACAACAGGATTCTTCTTGCCTGCCTGGATTTGAAAGCACCACAATGCCAATTTTATAAAAATGTGCAAATTCTCTTTTTCGACTCTTTGAAAAAAGCTGCAATGCTGGTTTTGTTTTACTTGATAAGAAGAAGTTCTGATCTGTGCATTTGTTGTAGACTAAGATAAAGAGAGGCCTGCGGACGTCAGAGGTTGGGGCATATTTCCTAGAGTGATGGCGTGGTCTGCTGCTCTCTGTCTGTCCACTATTTTGAAATAAAAGTGCTTTCAAGTGCAGAGCACACACCGCAGGGAAGCAGGAGGGTAAATCGGTTAAAGGCCTAAACGCCCATCACAACAGTGTTCGTATTTACTTCTGTGTACGTTTCAATGCGAGCACGCTGCCTCGGATTCTTTATAAAACCAGGTGTAGTTCACGTCTGAGTTGGTAAGTTGATGATTAAGACATGATAAAATTCCTAGAATCTGGACTCCACTGGCATAGTGAACTAGGCGCTAGGTCCTCAGTATGAGGGCCATGGTGAGGGAGGGGATGTATGTGGTCATGGCTAGTGGCTTTTTGAAAAGCAGGCCTGGTTTATACACAGTCTTGGAAGTGGAAAAGTGTATCCTACCCTGGCAAACCTGTTTCCGATGGCGTATCTGAAGAGGGCATGTTTCAGGTGCTCAAAGAAATCTATGGGGTTCAGTTGGACTCTCATAGGAGAGAGAAAAGGTGCTGCAGAGCAGACAATCATTTCCCTCAAGAGGAGAGGGTCAAATGCCCTCAAGGGGAGAGGCCAGACACCACAATAAATCTGACTCCTCGCTAACTCTGCCTGTATTGCTGTTAAGCGGAGCACCCCTGCATTCAAGTGTATCTTGACCAACCCTCACCATTAAGTTCTATGGGAACCTCATCTTTGGCGTGTAAGAGCAGCAGGGTGAAATAAATGACAAGATTCGGACTACACACTGGTAGATATCTGGCCAATCAAACAATCCAGAGGAAACAAATTTAGATTTATTTCAAAGATAATTTTAGTGTTGATACAAGTAAGGGGTGAGCAGCTGGTGGGAGAGAGAGGAGTTTGCGGCCTGCGTATGAGTGAGGGTTCTGGCCAGCGTCACACAGCGTGTGCTTCGGGGTCAGAAGAGGTCCAGAGACAGAGCAATGCTCTAGCCTCATCAGAAAGACTGTTAAAGAAGATCATGGGCTGGTCTGGGGGGCAATATATGATGTTACAACATATACATTTACAATGCTTGCCTTTACAACGCAGTTTTTACATCGCAACATCCTTTACAACGCATTCTTTTACATAGCATTCCATTACATCGCATTATACCTTTACAATGCATACCATTACAATGCGTACCATTACATTGCATTTAAGGTAAGTGTTGGATAGTATAGGGGTAATAATTACTATTCTAACTCCAGGGGGTGCAACAGTAGGGTAAGTGTTGGATAGTATAGGGGTAATAATTACTATTCTAACTCCAGTGCGTGCAACAGTAGGGTAAGTATTGGATAGTGTAGGGGTAGAAATGACTATTATAACTCCAGTGAGTGTAACAGTAGGGTAAGTGTCGGATAGTGTAAGGGTACTATGCGCTGTAATGAATTGCGATGTAATGCCTGCGTTGTAGTGACATGCATTGTAATGACATGCTTTGTAGTGACATGTTTTGTAGTGACATGCTTTGAAGTGACATGCTTTGTAGTGACATGCTTTGTAGTGACATGCTTTGTAGTGACATGCTTTGTAGTGACATGCGTTGTACTGTCATGCGATGTAAAGGATGTTGTGATGTAATGACTGCTATGTAAAGATAGAGCGATGTAATGACTGTGATGTAAAGGTTGTTTCCTGTCTGGAGGGTGTGGGGTGGGGTACGGAACTCAATAGGGAGTCCTTCAGTTCTTTTACGTCTACAAGAGCAGCGGCAGAGTCACACCGAATGGGAGCTTCACCCCGCATTCATTTAATCTCCACCTCCTCTAACTATGCCCTTTTCGGCTCCTTACTCTCCCTTTCAGCGCAGCGTAGTGGCCGCAAGGAGGCATGTTCAGCGATTTCCACGAGTTCTAAATAAATAAGTCTCTGCATTTGCAATTACATGGCGAATTACCGGTCCTCAGTGCTGCTTCTTCACCGATTCTCATTTCACCCCAGGACACTCTAAGCAGATTGTGGAAAGCGAAGGCACAGCATTTTCTCATTAGTGAGGTAGAGCATGTGTCTCAAATACTACATCTAAAGAGCTACCCTGTGTGCTGCTGCTTTGGGATTACAACCTCCACCATCGGGTTAAATGTCGGGCTGCGGGCAGCAGCTCCACCCATGGAACGGTACCACACCGCATCCCCGCTACTGTGTGGTAAAAATTGACGAGCCTGAGCAAGCGCCCAATTTCATTACCAGCCAATGGAGTGCGGAGCTAATGAAACCAGACAGGCAGGGAGGTGTTGGGCCTTCAAATGAACGTTCTCCACCGCTCCGCGGTGCGCCAGCGCTTCGGGCCAGAATGTGCTCAGACCATGGAAGGATGTGGCAGGATCAGCCGCTCCAGGAGTCCGCTGGACTAGAAACTAATTTTCCTTTTATCTCGCCCTGTTCTTTCCCCAACACCGAGAAAAGATCTACTGCAACATGCAAAGAGGAGTACAAAAGGGCAGTCGCTGCACAATGCCCATGACCACCCAGTTAATGTGTCTCTTTGCACTGCATAGACCAACATGTTCTAACTCTGGAAGTCCCAGCTCTAGAGTGCACAGGAACAAATAAAGTTGTAGAAAATGCAAAGCCAATATGTTGTTTACTCACTCGTTGGAGTCCCTTTGTGGCAGGTTTTCCTGACATTAAATAGATGGGCAGAAAGGTCACATGCTATAGACAGTCCATTCTTCTTAATATTTTTTTTTTTAGGTATACTTTTTTCACTCCAGTTTATGTTAAAGGCCCTCTATCGGGGCCATAGATCCCACACATACAAACTCGCCATCTAGAGTAGATGAAGGCCAATTAATTCAATATTAAGTGTTTCAGACTGAATTCCAACCACCTCTTTCTTACAACCATATGGAAACAAGACATTTGTGCCGAGAAAGCAAAAAGGTGCCATGGTGCCACTGAAGCAGGCGTGGCATTTAGATCACTCCCCCAGCGTAATAAAGTAGCTACTGTTTTGTTCAGTTAAAGTCATGCTCCAAATTTACATAAAGAGAGATCTGGAGAATAGAAATAAGCAATAAGTGGGACACACAATCACCCAACAAGTCTAAGGTCGGACACACTGCATTTACATTTCTATTACACTCACATGCACCACGATCTATAGTTCTGTAAAGTCAGAAAGGTATTCAAGCAAGGACCACATGTTGCACTACACTGTCTGCTTTGTGTGATTCTACAGTTAGGAAGCAGCTGTGAAACCACAAAAACATTAGGAGTGGACTCTTCAACAGGGTACCACTTGATGTATAATTCAAAGAATGTATACACGATAAATAAACCCCTAAGTCTTACAATGTCATTTTCTTAAAAGCTTTGCATTTAAGACAGGCTAGCAATCCGTCACTTAAACTTGAGGCACTAGCAATTCCACCTTTGCCAACGACCACCAAACTCTAAACAATGACATACACCTTTATGTGAGTCCCACATGATTGTGACATAGTAGGTGGGTTGATGTTGGAATGAAATGCCTGCTCCCCAGTGAACTGTTCTATGTCATGATGCTATTCTCCTACCAGTGATAAGTCTCAGCAGTTGCTTTATTCGTCTGCAACTGAAGCCGCGAGTCTGCCTCGCTCTCATCTACACAGTAAACACAAAGAGAATAAAATGCCAAATGAGAGTTATCAATCATTCGAGCTTTAAATGTTGGGAGCTCTATTGAAGACGTTGAAGTTGCTCAGGGCTAAAGATGGCTGGAATAAGCCTTCTTCTCGAACATTCCAATGTTTGCTTTTCTGTTTCTCTCTTTTCAATTTAGAATATCCTATCGTCATTTGGTGGAATGTTCTAATGGCCGTGGGCTACCCCGGTTGTTTAAGGCCCTCACCTCGTTATAGACCCTTGCCTGAAGCTCTGGCCCATTACTCTGGTTCAGAGCCGTTAACAATTAGTTCAGCCCTCAGCAGCGGGAGGTAAGTCTGTATTAGTGAACCCATATCTCATTGTCCATACATGTTTAGCAGACTGGAGCTCAAGTCGGGTTCCATTTGTGAACACATTTTAAGATGTGGTCATGAGCGACACATACAGACACGAAGCAACTCACAACTTGTAGGTTAGTGAGCAAAAGAGGATTGATATCAGTATGGTCTCAGGCACAGATCTGAATCCGCAATTGATCATTTTCTTTGCAGACTCACTTCTGTATATAGCTTATACCAACTCAAGGATTATACAAGTGGTTTGAACAGCAAAATAGGGACCAGTCCCCACATGCATATTACTTGCTGCCTATTGAGGTATTTTTTTTGCGGTTTTATACAGTGTGCACTTGTCTCACAGGCATTAGAGTGCTTACCACCAGATTACATTACACAAGGTCAGATTTTTTTTTATAAGGCACGGAGAGATTAACTGATGAGCCCAAACCTGGTTCCTCAATTCGAAAGTTGGCATATCTGTCTCTTTAGCAACATCACCTCATTATGCGCAGCACCGTCTCACGGTATTTTTACCCCTTTATTTAGTAGGGCTAAAATTAACCAATTCCACTGTTAACAGGCGTCAGGACATGATGTTCTTTCATTGGGATATTGTCTGTACATGCATGCAGTGCTTCGATGTCTCCTTCAGGTGCCTGTAGAGGAGAAAAGGTGGACTGATACCAAGGAACAGGATAAAACAGAAGATTATTCACTGTGCTCGGCTCTGTGATTCTCTTGCGTAGGGCAGCTGACCCACCATCTAATCATGACATGATACATTTTAGCGTCTTTTTCCACATTTTTCTTGAGTCCATTTGTTAGTGTACAAAGAGAATATACTAACTCTGCTAATATAGCCAAACACATGGATATAAAAAACAACGAAGCTTCTTCAATCGCTGTTTCACAATATGAAATGGAGTTTATGAAAACTTAATGGAGACATTGTAGCATCAGCCCGACAAGCGTGCATCCGTCACTCGAGCAATAACCATTCCAAGATGGCAGCTTCCATCTAACATCAAGCACCAGCACATGAAAGGATTTATAATCTAATATCTAGCGGGTTGAATGGGTCTATTATCCCTGTCTAATATGAGGCAGGTTTCAGTGCAGTGAGTAGCGCAAACATTAATCCCACACACACCCTGTGAGCTCAAAGCGGAGTGCCTCAGGTGACTGTGGTCCCTTAAGGAACAAGTGAACTCAAAGTGACTTCTTGCATGTTGTCGAGTGGACAAAAAATATTGAGTCTAATGCAATGTCTCATCCAATGCAATCTACGCACCACACCAAAAAACTGGAGTGAATAGAGCAAAGAAATACTCCATTTGTCACACATGAACACTCATGAGGGAGGAATTTTCACAGGGCAAATCTGAGTTTATCTACATTCATAACATGCGGTCCAGCGCTAGACACTAATGATTGTCCACAGTAATGAAAGAAATGCTACCAGTCCATATACATCTTCCTAAATGCCCTAGGACACCACAACACTCAGAAGAGTGAAAAGATTTCTTAGATTGCTGGAAAAAAAAAATCACATTCTGAGCAAAACTCATGAAACATGACTTTCTTTCCGTATAGCAATCGTGGGCATAAAGACTTACTTGGCACTGTGCTAATCCTATGCTTAAAAATTTTGCTAGAAAAGCAGACATTTGAGGTGAGTAGATTTAGAGTGACGCTGGTGTTGAGAGTGCTCAATACAGGAACTGCTTTCCACCTAAACTTGAGAATTGCCCAGAGTTCTCTGCTTCTTTTTTTGCATATATATATATATATATATATATATATACACACACACATATATACATATATATATATATATATATATATATATATATGTACATACATATACACACACACTTCAATGACATGTAAGAACAAAATAATAAATAAAAATAGATACATGCATGCATACATGGGCCATGTGTATACAGAGGCATACACTCATGCATAGATGGGGTTTGTGTAGCTCTCTTCATCTATTTATCTGTTCAAGTGTCCTTTACATTCTGTTTCAGCTGACCACAACGTACAACATGGAGCTATAGATCAGCCATCTTCAGCCAGTGACTCTCAAGCAGGGGGAGTGGCACCCTTTTCCTTGATGATCAATTATTCACATCCATCTAAAAGGAAGTGCATATCAGTGCTAGGTTGGTGGCCAATACTTTACTTCACCAGTGCTTGTTTCTTTCCAGTATTGTTTTATAACACTTTCCCGAGGGCGAAGATCCTCCATTACTCTTGCACTGGCTGAATTACACTGGCCTGTACACCAGAGGATCCTCTTCAAATCCCTATGCACTGTCTTTAAGGCAGTGCATGGGATGGGCCCCCGACCACTTCAAAACAAATTCAAATGGTATGAACCCACTCGGACTCTTCGATCCTCCTCTACTAACCTCATCAGTATACCCAGGATAAGGAAAGCCACTTATGGTGGCAGAGCCTTCAGCATAGCGGCAGCCCATCTGTGGAATAGACTACCTATTGCCATCAGGAAAACAGATGAACTGATGGCCTTTCGAAAAAAGGTAAAAACAAGGCTCTTCCCTAAAGTCTAACTGCCCAGAATCAAATGACCACCCTTTCTACCCATGATGCACATCGTTTCAGCTATATTCTTACAGCGCCAGGATGCCCGTAGGGTTGCAGAGTGCTTTACAAATACTATAAATAAATAAATAGTCATCACTGTATGCTTAATCTATTTATTCATGTTACTGTAATTCAAAGTCAATAACCATTATATTTTCATATGGGGTGCTTCTTAAAGTAAAAAGATTTTCTAGGTCTCTTCAAAACACACATGCCTGCTAGGCAGCGTCTGCACTGTTATGTTCTTTTGTCATATTTTATTTTTTAATGCTAGCATGTAGATATCACGATTGGCAGAAGAATGTTTTTTTTTTTTTACATTCTCCTGACATATACTTGCAATACAAAATGCAATCAATGCCCCAGCAGGATATGTTTGTAAGTGGAATCAGTGGCGTAGAAAGGTCAGGTGGTAACCGGTGCGGAACATTTCTAGTCATTCCCAGCTTGACAAAATGGCAAAAATATGTGTTTAAAACACATATTTTTTTATTTTGTCACCCCCCTCAGTGATGACACTTGTCACCCCTGGCTTAACAAAATGGCAAAAATATCTGTTTAAAACAGATATTTTTGTCATTTTGTCACCCCCCTCCCTCAGTGATGACACTGGTCACCCCCGGCTTGACAGAATGGCAAAAATATTTGTTCAAAACACATATTTTTGCCATTTTCTCACCTCGCTCAGTGACGACATGCGGGGCGGGCCACCGCACCCCCCTTCCTACGCCACTTGGTGGAATATTGCAGCATCAGTCTCAACATGCACAACGGATCACTGGGGAATGGCAGTGCAAATAAAAGCATGCACTAGGATTAGTGAGTTACAACAGAAATGTGCCAGTGTAGTTAACACCTTAACGGCTATGGAACGTCCAGCTGCAGTGCTGAATGTTCCATTGCGCAGGCGCAGTTGGAACGTCCAATGGCCGATGGCAGCACTCCCGAGGTAGTGGTGCCGTCGGCCGCAGAACGGGCGCAGCACTTAAGGTGTTAAGTCTTCTAAGTAGTGGTGAAAATCTCTGATGATGCTCAAGACAAGTACGTGTAAGGCTGAAACCAGCAATAATCAGTGCAGAGTCATGCCAAAATGATGATCATGTGATAATGAGGCAACTCTAAACAAGCAGTTGGAATGACGGTAAAATATGAGCATGCATTAAGGATTCCTGATTGAGTGGTCCAATCTGAATATGTAGAATTGTAGTAATGGTAATTCTTTGTATTCGGTGGACATGCTTGACACTGGTGCTCACTCCTGCATAGTGCTTGTACTAACAAAATGATTATGGTGCTATTTTTTAAAGTTAAAGTTTGCAGATTTATATAGTGCCGCTTATCACCCGTGTGGGTATCCAGGCACTGTCCATGGGCATGGGGAGATTAAGGGCCAGATGTAGGAAGGCTATTACCGGTCGGTAACGGCCGAAATCGGCCGTTACTGACCAGTAATAGCCTTTTCAGATGTAGGTGGTATATTTACCTATTCGTTCATTAACAAATAGGTATTTACCGATTCGGTATTTACCGAATCATCATTTACCGATTCGGTATTTACCGAATCGGTAAATGAGATGTAGGAAGCACTTTAAAGAGTGCTTTTTTGCTTTAAGGATTCGTTTTTTACCACCAACAATTAGTTAATGGTAAATAAGGAATTCCTCTGTAAATGCAAATCTGTGCATTTACACCTGTGCCATGTGACAAACATACAGGCCCTTAGGGCATATATGTGTGCAACATGTGCACACAAGCAATATTCAGGGGTACAACAGGTTGTCAAAGTGACACCCTGCCACCCTTGACTCTTTCCCTATTTTACTGAATCGGTATTTACCGATTCGGTAATTGATATTCATTTCTATGGGCCTCCAGGCCCTTAGGAATGAATGGCAATTACCGAATCGGTAAAATTCACCCACTACCAATCAGCGCAACTAGACACAGTTACAAAGCAGTGAAGAACCATTTTTAGCCATAAAATATCCTTGTCCATTTGTGTTTGCCAATGCTTGTGGGAACCAGCAGTCAAAACAAATGACATACATATTGCATGTATAGTTTCTTAGAAATGTAATTGTAATATAATTAACAAAATTCTACATGAGTTTATCCCCAGAGGCCCGTTTGAAAATGTCACCATAGCCCACGCGCAGCTGAAAAACAAGCAACATGACAGCCAGAGCTGCACAAACCGAGAATCAGTAAGAGAGGCACAACTGAGTGTCTGACTCTTTCAGAGCATTCCAAATCACACCAGACATAGCCTATGAATTTTTAAGTTCCAACTCAGGCTCTGAACAAATGACCCACTTTGAATACATAAGAAGCAAACAAGAAAGGCTGGTGGCAGGGGCAGAAAGCACATTCAAGACCTGTCTAGGAAACTGGACTTTTTCCATTACCCAATACATCAGAGCAGCAATAGCTGGCATTGTGAGCGCTGAGGTTAAACCAAGGTCCTGGCGCTTAGGTGGAGGGAGGGATGAGGAAGATTGATGAGAGAGAGGCTAGACACACTGCAGCGCCTCAGAAACAAGATGGCCGTGCGTGAGACCTATTGCTTAAGGAGGTCCGACGTTTGACCCGGAAGACAACCTGGCTAGCAGTCACACCATCAAGAATCCTGGGTTCAGCCCCAAGTATGGAGAACTTGCGGCTGTCTGGTAAGTCACTGAATGATGCATCATCGATGTACGAACCCACAGTGATCAATGACTTTAGAATGGATATGTCGGTAGAAGAGACCATTATTGAATCTCAGCCTTACTTGAGGCAATGGAGGAATCGACCCGGGATATACCCAGAGTGCTGTACCCATGACACATGACCACAAGCTGAACCAGACTCCAGTTTGCGATGGTCCAAACCTGGAACTTTGTCGAAGCTGCCGGACCACAATAGCACTGCGAGGACATCAATGATAGAAGACGCTCTACACAAATTACCCCACTAGAACATCAGCCCTGGAGCAGAGAAAGCACCGATGATCCACTGCATGACAACGCAAGCTGGCCAACCAGAAGTTCCCTTGTAATTCCCCAAAACACCGGAAGCCCTGCCACAGGACAGTGCATCTAAAAAGGAAAACAGATTGGCAAGTCTACATAAATTGATATTAACAGTGAAGATAGTGAGTAGTGTTTCTTTTGAAGAAAAGCTCCTACAAAAGAAAACTTCCCTACACCGTAGCGAGTGGTGTGAAACACAAAGGATGTATGACTGTACAACGCGTACCGTTACAACGCGTCCCTTTACGACGCAGTTTTAACAACGCAAGTCGTTACAACAACTTGCGTTGGGGGGGCGCTGATAGTGAGTAGTTTAATTTACTATTCCAACACCAGTCCCGTGGATAGTAGGGAAGGTGTTGGATAGTAAATTAAACTATCCCCTATCTTAGAGCGCCCTCCAGCGAAAGTCGTTGTAACGACTTTCGTTCTTAAAGCTGCGCCCTAACAGTACCGCGTTGTACCAGTTACGTTGTAAAGGATGTTTTCCAAACACAAACCACTCAATCTAATGTGTGTACTGGTCACTATTTTTTTTGTAGGATGTGAGGTTGAAATTGGAAAATATGCTACAACTTACTTATCCAAGACAAGCACCTGTCGTACATAACATATTTGTTCTTGCACGGTTATATTTTCTAAATCTTTTAGTTTTCTCCGTCAGTAGACGGTTGTATGTGCTAAGATTGTGTCATACAACCTAAAACACGCATCAGAGGAGGCTCTAATCTCTGGTCGGTTTACAAGCCATGGACGAACTAAAGCTCCACGGACCTTTTTGGGTAAGTTGAAGGTTCATCACACCCGTAAACTATATTTGATGAAAATGTGGGCACTACTAGCTTACTGCTTCTGTTAAAGTCTGCGAGATAGGGACATTCTCTGCATGGTGACAAGGCTTTTAAAGCATGGAAGACTACTAAGGTAGGGAGGTGGGGGCGGGTAGGTTGAGGGGTGTTGGGGGAGGGGGATTCAGGGAGGGGTGCTGGGGGTGGGGGCAGGGCTCTGCAGTTCAATACAGCACCAGGTCCCAGCAGACTGGTCAGTCACTCTCACTCCGTGCCACAGGTGGTGAGTCTGTCCTCTTGTGAAGCCCTCCAATTTGATCTTAAACTCACTCAGTCGTTTCATTTCAAAGGAATGCTCTTATATCGACCCCCAGGCGCACGTACTGGTTTCCTAGCCAACCTAGGCTCAATACTAGAAGCTTTGGCGATGGAAGACTCATTCACAGTTATGGGTGATATGAACTTCCATCTTGAGAATTCCTCTGACAATGACACCCGTACCTTGATATCAGATATGGACACCTTGAGTCTTCGGCAACTGGTCACCACCCCCACCCACAAGGCCGGCCATACTCTAGATGGCATCTTTTCCAATATGGAGGGCATAAAAATAACAGATACCTTACCAATGCCTTGGACTGTTCACTATGCCATTCTAATAAGAATATCAGTCAAAACGAATAGAACTAGACGAGAACCCGTATGGAAACCAGAAGCTTTTAAGGTGTGGAATGACATTGATCAGACGGAGCTAACTGCTCTACTGGATAGGACCCGGCCTTGTCTGTCCACTGACCCCAACACTGCCACACGTCAATTTCAGGAGTGGCTGGGCACTGCTACTGACTCCTTAGCCCCGACTAAACAGCCTTCGAGAAATAGAACAATGCCATTGGCCCCGTGGTTCACAGAGGAACTGCGCAAAAAGAAACAGCATTGCAGAAATAGGGAAAGGCATTGGTGCAGATCCTACAGCTCAGAAAGTAAGGCTAGCTACAAGGAAGCACTTGGGCAGTATAAAGCCCTCATTGTCGAAACCAAGAAAAAGTTTTTCACAGAACAGATCGATAACGCTAAAAACTCCAGTAAAAAACGGTACGAGATCACCAAGATCTTAGCGGGAAACACGCCGGACTTCGCTCCGCCACTATCCCAAGTCTTCTGTGACTCATTGGCCAATTTCTTTTTCACCAAGGTGAACTATATATACCAAGCATTCTCCGTTAAAACGGTAATCAACTCACCCATGTCTGACAGCTGGACTCAAGATACCAAACTGCTCCAGTTTACAGACCTTGGAGAAACACAAATTAAGGACATCACTGCTACCATTAAATCAGGTTTAGCATTAGACCCCTGTCCTCTCAAGGTCATCCGTCCGGTTATGGATTGTCTAGCCCCTGACATAGCCTCAATCTGTAATGCAATGTTCAGAACTGGGATATACCCGGACTCACTGAAGAATACACTGGTTAAACCTCTCCTGAAGAAAGCCAACTTGGACAAGGAGCAACTAAAAAACTACCGCCCCATAGCTAGCCTACCTTTTTTAGCCAAGGTAGGTGAGAAGGCTATGAATACACAACTTTCAGAGTTTATAGAGAAGCACCAATTACTGGACAACACCCAATTTGGCTTCCGCAAGTACCATGGTACGGAGACTGCCCTAATCAAAGCAACAGAGGATATAAGAGTGATCCGGGACCAGGGAGGAACAGTGATACTGGTATTGCTCGATCTATCCGCAGCCTTCGACACGGTCGACCACAAGATCCTGGTCGACCGTGTCGGAAAGATGGGCATTCGCCACATGGCAAAAAACTTGCTCTCATCCTTCTTGGCCGGGAGAACGCAGGTGGTCACATTGGGGCATTTCCAATCAGACAAGCTGTCACTGCCGTGTGGGGTACCCCAAGGCTCATCCCTAAGTCCGACACTATTTAATATCTATGTGTCGGACCTGGCCTCTGTCATCAAGGCCCATGGGATGAGCCTTACCTCATATGCAGATGACACGCAGCTTGAACTGGCCATTAATGGGGATGGAGAAAAGGTAGCAGAACATTTTCAAGGGGGCATGCGGGCGATTGGAGAGTGTATGGCCTCCAACTGCCTAAAACTAAATTCTGAAAAAATGTAGGTGGTCATTTTCGGACATCTCTCACCCAGTTGGTCTACTACCTGGTGGCCCCCTACGTATGGAGCACCCCCTACACCAGTCCCTACTGTCAGAAATCTTCGAGTGACTTTTGACGAGAACCTGAATTTTATGGCCCATGCAAACAAAATAGCAGCCACTGCACACCATAAACTCAGGCTGATTAAGAAAATTATGCCGTTCTTACCAATTGCAGCAGGTAAGTCTCCCTAGTGTTGTCCTCCCTCGACTACTGCAATGGCTCATTTATTAATGCCAAAGCCAGAGTGACCAACAAAATGCAGACAATCCAGAACGCTGCAGCCAGTCTCCTGTCTGGAACCCCGAAGTTTATGCCAATCTCCGAGACCATAAGGGACCTCCATTGGCTCAAGATCCGGAGTAGGATTAAGTTCAAAACGCTTTGCGTAGTATACAAAGCACTGCACAACCATGGCCCGCATTTCCTGAAATCCCACCTTAGGTTCCACTCATCCACAAGATCGCTCCAATCCAATAACTTCAAACTTTTGCTGATACCACGAACCAAAACAGTCACTTGGGGCGATAGACGCTTCTTGGTGGCTGCTCCCAGATTGTGGAATTCTCTGCCAGCAGCCATCAGAGAAAGCCCGTCCTTGATGCAATTTCGCAGAAAAATAAAGACCTGGCTGTTTGGTCAAGAATAGCTGCCGACTTAGTCTCTGGGAACTTCACGCACAGTATCTAGCGCCGAGACGCCTATGGGCATTTGTTCGCGCTGTATAAATTGTAAAAATAAATAAATAAATAAATAAATAAAATCTGTTTATAATGTCCATAGAACAGTTTCCTTTGGGACAATCTTAAAAGTGTTGGCCCCACACTCTTTACACATTATTTTACTTCAAAAGTGCAAAGGTTTTACTGCAAGACTCACAACTTCGGATTCTTTGGTTTACCTTTCAGATGCCACATTCCCAAACTCACACAATGTCCTCTTGTCCAACTCAACATGTGCTATCGGAAGCAATTATGTGTTATCCCACACTTACTTTAAACTGCACTCACCAAAAGTGCAAAGGTTTTACTGCAAGACTCACAACTTCGGATTCTTTGGTTTACCTTTCAGATGCCACATTCCCAAACTCACACAATGTCCTCTTGTCCAACTCAACATGTGCTATCGGAAGCAATTATGTGTTATCCCACACTTACTTTAAACTGCACTCACCGCTTACTCAGAGAGTAAAATAACTAATATATTTATTTCTTACTTATTTCAAGCAATATGGAATGTCACAGGTAACAATCCAATACCCACTGCTCTTCAGATTTGAAATAGAGTTGGGAAACTGTTATTGCAAAAACCCCTTCCAAGATCTTATGTTACGCAAAAACCCCTTCCAAGCTCTTATGTTATGCAAAAACCCCTTCCAAGATCTTATGTTATGCAAAAACCCCTTCCAGGATCTTATGTTATACAAAAAACCCTCCCAAGAGCTTATGTATGCAAAAACTCATTCCAAGATCTTATGTTATGCAAAAACCCCGTCCAGGATCTAATGTTATGCAAAAACCCCGTCCAGGATCTAATGTTATGCAAAAACCCCTTCCAAGATCTTATGTTAAGCAAAACCCCCTTCCAAAAACCCCTTCCAAGATCTTATGTTATGCAAAAAACCCTTCCAGGATCTTGTTAAGCAAAAACCCCTTTCAAGATCTCGTTATGCAAAAACCCCTCCCAAGATCTTATATGCCAGGTAGTATTGCTCATCAACAGCGTTAGATTGGTAACACGGGCACTCGGGGAATACCCGAGGGGCCGGTGTCCAGTTCCAGCAGTGGGTTACTTTTTATTTAGCAGTCTGGGGGGAGATGGCCGGTTTCTGCGTGTTGTTCCGATGCCACCAGCAGCCCATTGGGTGCCTGAGTGGCCTCAATTACCTCCCTTTTATTAAAGGGCAGAGGTGTCACTCCCTTTCTCTCGCTGGGGCCAGCCCAGTTACATATGCATATTGAGCGGGGCAGGTGGCCGGAGCAAAAGTGGCCTCGCTTGTATTCAGGTGTGTTTCACCAGTGCAAGCTAGTCCGAGCATTTTTTTACCCTCCACCCCCGTTTTTTTAATAAAAGTTCGCCGAAGCAGCGTTTTGCAAAGGCAATATGTAAAGGTGGGCCACGTATTTTATCTTGCCCAGGCCGATTTTTAATCCCAATCCAACCCTGCTCATCAACTGCAGTTTTTGTCTTACCACTTAAAAAGAATAATATTAATGTATAGAATCCCTGCCGTTTAACATAGTGCCAGAGACTTAAAATATCTATCAGTGAGAACGTGCTGTTTTACCTGACATAAGAGGCTTTATGTGAGCCCCACACTCGACGCTTGCCCCTCACTCTCTTACTCACATCAGTAAACTTCAGTCCCATCTTGTACTCCCAGCTTTTGACCCTAATTTACCGCTATAATCATTAAATGTCTGTGTTTTTCCTTGCCATGAGTTTCAGCAACTGCACGCAAGCGCAGAAACGGAACATACAGTGTCTCGGGGATCGGGGACCCCGAGACACTGTCCCTGAGACAGCTCCAGGGGATTGGGTTTCCGGGGAGATGCAATGGGTCGGGAGCGGGATTGGGGGGGCGGCGCAAATCCCTCCTTCCCATCTGTTTTTTTGTGGCACCCAGGGATGGGGTCCCTGGGGCCTCTTCAGGATCTGGGAGGGGAATGAAAGCGCCCCCTCTTCTTAATTTGTTTTATAGCCATGAGGGTGGAATCCTGGGACATTTTTAGGCTCAGGGAGGGGGGCCTGCGCAGCCCCCCTTTAATAAGATGTTGGCCCCAGGGGACGGGCCCAACAGACTACAACCTCTTGGTGGCTTGGGGAGGAGGGCCACGCGCCTCCCTCCCACTAACATATAAGCCAGTGTTTTTTTTTTATGGAAACAGGCAGGAGCTCGTGCTTTTTTTTCTAATTTCACCATGGATGCGTGGATCTTCAGCAAAAATGTGTGGGGGAAAAATAATAAACGATTTTGGCCCCAGGTGGGGTTCCAGACCAGAGGCTAGACTATGGGAACGCGCTTTATCTAGGAGCCCCTGTCTCGGTTATTTGGCAACTTCAGGTTGCCCAGAACTCTGCAGCGAGGCTACTTAGGGGTGATAGCTATCGCTCCTCAGCTAGGCCCGCGTTGAGTGTTCTGCATTGGCTTCCGGTAAGGGAGCGGGTTCACTTCAAGACCCTCTGTACAGTCCACAAAACACTCTGTGAGAGAGGTCCCCCCATCCTGGATGACATATGATTAGGCCTTATAAACCATCTAGGAACCTTCGTTCCAATCAGCAAAATCTATTAGCAATTCCCAGGATTAATAGGGCCCGCACAGGGGGCCGTCTTTTTTCGTATAATGCGGCTAAGTTATGGAATGCCCTTCCTCCATCCCTCCGACAAGAGCCTAACTTACTTGCATTTCGAAAGAAGCTGAAAACTGTTCTGTTTCCCAGGATCTAGAGTCTGGGCTTCCGCATTCCTTGCAATCCACTTCCCTTTGGTCAGTCCTAAGCGCTGGAAAAAAGAGGCAGCGTCCCTCTAGAACCCCACCACCAGGTCTTGGGGGTCAGGCTATCCTTACCTTACCCCCTATGTCTTTTTCTTTGCATTTTTGTAAGGACTCAAGATTGCTGCCACCACTTCTTGGTTGATGTGGTGGAAGCCAATCCTGTCTTTCAATGAGATTTGTTGGGTCCGATGATCCACCGCAGTGTAAAATAAACAGTTTTTTTATTTAGCATTAATTGCTCCATAGAATCTGATCTGATTTACACCAAATAGTGTACATCTGTTTAGCGGTTTGGGCTGTAGCTGTGTCTAAAGTTACTATGAGAAAATGCATTTTGGTATCCCGCTTTTTTCTCGGCCCCCGCTTGACAGATCACCCTGAAACTTTCCGTGAGCAAAATAGACAAAAAGCAACACTTTTTTGGGAAAGTTTAGTGGATATTCGTCGAATGTCGATAAAATTATTAGCACCACAAAAAGGCATTTCCTATGTAAACAAAATCCTAACTCTAACTACCCAGTGGTGACCGACACTCGGTATTATAAATATGTCCACGAGCTTTAACTCTCTCGTTTGGTGCTATAAATTTAGTTATGCTTTTGCGAGGCTCGAGGGTGTTTTGAAGGCCATTTTGTCTATTAACACTAAGGACACTTATTGTAATCAAGCAAATAAACAACAAAACAATGAAAGCAAACTTTTTATTTCCCAAATGTTTGACAACAGAAAACAACTTTCCACTGCCGTTCAGGCCTGTGAGCATGCCTATGCCCGGCATTCACATACCATTAATACTCTCATCCGGCTTCTCCCCGACTGGGCGCTGCCCACAGCCTTCATGAAAAAGAGACACAGCGAGAAGATCGAGGGCAGCCGAGGACTCGCTCAGAGCTGGAGGATGAAGGACCGGCGGAGCCCGAGTACCCTTGGCCGTTGCGCGGTGGAGCTGTCCTATGCAGCTATAGAGGAGTCTGGCTCTGCTTCACCCCTCGGCTGTCACCAACTCAGCCGGACATCGCACATTGTTTTTCATGGTTCTTCTTGGTTTTATCTGTCTTTCAGTCTGACTGCTTTCCTCACCCTGTTGGACTTCCCCCTCCGGCCTGCCTGACTCTATCGGCATTCCCTCCCCTGGTTTACCTTTCCCCCATACCATCCTTTCCCCTTAAGATGCATGTCCTTGGCTATGCTATGCGCTAATATCTTATATTATTATGTAATTCATGTTTTTTATCCTAAGCCTATACTTGTAACTGCATCTGTTTATGTAACTGATGTAATTCTCGGAACCTGTAACCCATTGATCCTCATGTAAAGCGCTCCGATACCTCCGGGTCTAGCCAGCGCTATATAAAACTCTGCAAATAAAAAATAAATAAAAATAAATAAACTGCTGGACAGCCCACTCTGTGTGGCAGAACTTCCAGCAACAGGAAATGATAGGAATGAAACTTCTGAACAGTGGCTCGTCTGTTAATCTGCTGCCACTCAAAGGTAAAGAGTGACAGCAGAGAAAACTCCCATTACGAAAACTATTCCAGACAGCCTGAAATTCCGGTCAATGTGGTCGGAACATCCGACTGCACTGAAGTACGGGTTGGGTGATTCTTAACTTTACTGTAGGCAAAGTCTGGGGAATCTTAATCCACCTAAACAAAGGACCCCACAATAAAAATCAAGAAAAATCATAATACTGCTGGACTGTAAGAGAAGTAGAGCAAATACCTACCCAAACCCATTATAGCATTGTCCCTGATAAACTGCTGTGCCCAGAAGCTTTCACATATATAACAAAAATGCCACTGTTTTTCTGTTATTTGCATAACCACATTAAGTACTGCTATTAGATCGAAAAGGCTACTTTTAAGCCTTTTCACTCTAACAGCAGTGATGCTGAATTGCCAAAAGCACCAACAGCACACTCCATGCTGGGACCTGCAGGCCCAATATTTAAAAAATAGATAATCAAAACCTCAAGTCACATCATGAAAAAATGCATCTGGCAACAAAAAACATGTCTAGGTACTCCTGACGACAAAGGCCCAGCAGGCAAGCTCACAATGGCATCACCTCAACTGTTCGCTCTTTCTCCACCATTGAAGTGGCACAATGAAATGTCTCAGTCTGTATATGATTTATCCATAAATTTATCAGCATCCGCCGCCGCCACCACTTTAGCAAAGGGCTCGCATCCTGCATCTTTTGGGAAATTGTCATCACAGCAAGCCAATTCCATTATGTTGGTACATGGCCTCATTTCCATATGAATAGCACACGCTTTATCGAAAAGATCTTTTTTGGATTGTCCCAATTTCCATATACATAAATAATCAACTGCTAGAACTAAATTTATTTTTTCCATGACACCCCATTCACATTTTTTCTTTAACTTCTTCCAATATTAACCTACACGCAACAAGAATTTGCTGGCAATTAGTATGCAGGGTTAGTAGAGATTTCATTAAAGGATATTTCCACTTTCCCTGAAGAGCAGAAAATAAATATTTTGCTAGTTTTCTTGAAAAACGATCATGGAAATTCTCAGGCAGTCAACTCCCAGCTGCCACCCCAATCCATTTTTCATTAGTCTGAAGCGCCAATGTAATTAACAACAACCCCTGATTTTCAAAATCATGAACTTGTTTTAACTGACGTAATAATGTTGAACAAATTCTAAGAAAAGAGGGTTTGAGGTAAGTGTGCACAGAGTGTTAGCACATAAGATCAGGATAAATGTTCATATTAGTAATAAAAGAACATAGACCATTTATTGAGGTTTGTATTCGACGTGCCTGAAGCATCCTTGTACAGGACCAGAGTACCCGCAGAAATGGACACCGCACTACATGCTAACCACGCTCCTGTGTCCGCTCATCTGATTCACCTATGAGCTTTTTAAGAGACTACAAGCTGTTTTGACTGGATTTCAACCTTCTGCCAATCACGACTGGAGGATATCGGACACAGTCTCCCACACTATCCAACTCAGACATTCTCCTCTCAAATTGTAACCATAAGTTGACATGCAGTGCTTTATAAAACCCCAAATAGGTATTTATAGCACACATTAAAAACTCAGTTGCCCATATATTCTGTTTCTAACTGTTAGAAGGAGGTTCTGACCATCTGAGTCGGCTGGATTTTTCACTTTTTGAACACCTAATTGCTGAGCTTTTGCTGTGGGAGAGCCTCATAAGTTGGGACTCACCCACAGTGAATTCATGATGAAAGAGACTGCATGTGGATTTTACCGGTGGATAGGGTGCAGTGAAGGGGGGCATGCCGTTGCATGTCCCCCCTGACCAGAGAAGAAAAGCCGGGACCCTAATCCAATCCTCAACGAGAAGGGGAAAGTCGGGGAGCGCTGTCACGCTCCCTGTGAAGATGGCATGGGGGGGCCCGGGATCTCCAACTCTGGGCCCCCGTGTAGTGGAGGAGGAGGGGTGTGCCGCCGCCGCACTCCCCCACAGCAGCAGGAAGGTGCGTGGGAGTGCTGTTGCACTTCCGGATGAGCCAGCGAGGGAGAAGCAACCTCTGTGTTTGCCCTCCAGAGCAGACCAAAATGGACACTCCAGGGGTGGGGGCGTGGGGGTGGGAGAGGGCTCCTCGAGCTGCAATGCCGTGAGCCCTGGCAGTACGGGGTCCGGGTGGGATAGGGCCCCCAACTAGAGCAGCAGCGGCTTGAGGCCACCCATGAGGGCAGAGCGGTTCTCCCCGAGCAGCGGGGGAGCTGCTGCTCTATTATTCACGGGGCTAGAGAAAGCGCCCCATAATGCTTTGCAGTCCCAGACTGCAAGGAACACAGCTTGTGCTCTGCATGAGGTGACTCCAAGAGGACGGGGTGAATGCCACATGAGTGAAAAGGTGCAGGGGGAGCTGCAGGAGCAACGCAGTCTCCCCAAAGACGAAAATCTCCCCCCCGAAGTCTCTGGGGACTCAGTGGAAATAGACCCTCAAGGGCTCAGCTGTGCATCAACAGTATCCTGTGGCTGGAACTTTTGTTCTTCAGTTGGGGGTGCGTCAGGGACTGCACCAAGATATGAAGAGCTGAGCTGGGGATGTCTGAAGAAGGGCATCCCCTGGAGGGGACGAGGTGCAATTGCAAGAGAAGTGAATTTACCAATGTTAATTCTACTGAGGGACTGAAAGTCGCATGTGTAATGTGTAATGTGAAGTCATAAGCAAAGTGGGGTTATGTTGCTGGACATTCCTACTAGGGAGTCTAGCTGTATGTGCCTAATCCTGTGATTATGACAGTGATGCCTTGTAGGGGCTTTTATTGGAATGCATTCTGATGGTTATCAGCTATGATAAGTACTGTCATTTTAAGTGATGCTTGAACATGTATTGTTGCTGCTGCGTTAGGTGAAAAACAACCAAGACTGTTAGCCACTAAGTATTATAGGTGTATACTGTATGGTCAGTATGAGATGCTCTGTCAGGGTTGTGTGTCATCAGGGCAGGTGTGCCCATTTTAAATTCTTGTTGAGATAATGGGGTGGGTCGCCACTGGGATGGTGCTAGCGGGCAAGGCCCTCACTCCAGGTTATGTTCAACCCACTGCATTAGGGGTCAAGATGATGTGCATACATTGGAGTGATGGTACTAGACCGCCCCCCGTGGGAGGGGTGGGAATAATATGCAATGTCACAAAGTAATTCCCACAGCTTATGGATATTTGCTAATTGGCGCAAAGTTTTGAGTAGTGTGTGTTTAGTAAATGTACGCTTCCCTTTATGAAGCAAAGTACAGACTGGACAGTCAGTTATTGAGTGTTATTCCTGCCTACTGGTAAATGGCGATTACTAGCCCACACCACCTACCTTGAGTAAGCCTTAGACTGCTCTGCAACACTTACCTCTGAGAGTCAAGCGCCACAATGGAGTGTTTTGTTTCCAGTGAAGTACAAATGAAGACATGATATTTGTGCAGGTCTCACAGATACTGCCTTGTTTTTCAACACTATTTCAAATGTGCTCACGGATAATGCCATACGCCATGTGAGAGGGATCCTTCTGGTCACTATGCAGTACAGGGTGTTTTTACTGTAGGAACATAGCACACTCTACACACTACCCTGGTCACATGAATAGAGGTAGAGGAAAGATATGAAAGGAGCCCATGAAGATGTCAGATCGCTGATGTTGGGACCTCGTGGTTGGAGCTCTGGAAGGGATGCCCACTTAAGTATTACTGTGAAGTTAGGTTATAATATTGTGCATTACACAACAGTCACACAAAACTCCCTACAGACCTGCATGTTTTCCAGAACCATGCAGTGCCAGCAGTTACTAAAACAATCTCAACAACTCACATTAATCCAACACTAAGCCAGATTCACTTGTTTGCCAGCTCAATGGAGGAAATATATAAAGATCCTAACAATATGTAAAACAGAATTAGAACATTGGAATGGTGAGCGCTTTACTGAAGACAATGGAGCACTCCAGGCTTATGAAGGCTTGTAGAAGCCCGGAGCATCAACATTCTAATGTTTGTTCACAGTAACGGCTGTGAACAAAGACCTCACGGAAGCCGAGGGGAGTTGAACCCCCTCGGGCTGTATGACACCTTTGTTTTACAAATTAGAACATTCTGCCCTTTAGGGGAGGAATGTTCTAATAACCATAGAGACCTCTGTAGTGAGCTCTAACAGTCATTAAAGGCCCGCTCCCTTGCTAAAGTGTTGAGTAAATACCAACAAGTAAATGAAGTTGACAGAAGTTTATTGGTATAAATGAAGCACCGCCTGCATACACTCCAGTCTCCAGGAAGATAGCCGGTAACTGACTCTTATCACAGTTAGAGCCAACAGTACATCAACAACAAACTGAGGGTGCCTCGAGTGATGCACAATTGAATAACAATAACACTCGAGACCAGATTGAATAAAAACAATAGCACGAGTCGGCGCGAGTCCATGCGGAGAAATACACGAGCGAAGCCTCGCACTCAGCATGTACTCGCGCTGACCCGTGCAGTACAACACAACACACCTTCCCTCCTTATGAGAAAGAAAAAAAAACACTGTACATTACATTTTTCCGGTAATGAAAGCAACAAAATCAGACAACCACTTTGGTTTCTTAGTGACTCTTTTTGGTAAGGAAACAGTAACATCTTGACTGGTGGAACTGTTATCTGAACAAGTAGTTATAGTAGGAGTAGACTCCTGATTGGTATGACAACTACTTGAGCAGCAAGGTAGAACATCTGTAACATGGGAGTCCTCATCCAAAAAAGAGAAATCAGGATGTTCAGGAACAGGTTCTTTACAGTAAACATCCTTGTCAGCTTTGAGGATAGCAATTCTACTCAGATTCCAAACCTTATTGTTGGATAATCTTACAGAGTTTTTTAAAACCTCTAAAACTTCAAATGGACCCATAAATGAACTCACCTTTCTTGACCTTCCATGGTTTCCTGACTTTTACCATCATGCCAACTTCCACTCTAGGATCCCTTTTCGAACCACATTTCTCATCAAAGTACTTTTTGTTTGAGCAATGAGTGCGAATAAGGTTTTCCTTGACTATATTCAGATCCACATCAGAAGGAGTGGGTTTCACCAACCACGAGGGATTCACCTTTGTCCTAGGAATTCTCCCTCTCATGATCTCAAAAGGGGAATACCCAGTCATTGAATTCGTGGTAGTCCTGTACATCCACACCTTCTTAAAAATTTCTACTTCCCATTTTTTATCATCATTACTAGTAATCTGTATTGCTCCTTTCAGAACCCTATTGAATCTCTCTATTACCCCATTTCCACTAGGATTATATGAAGAAGTAGTGGAGTGGGCAATCCCAAGCCTAGAAAAATAGTCATTGGCTTTCTTGGAAATAAATTGTACACCATTGTCGGATATAATCCTTACTGGTAAACCTTCTTCAATAAACACTTTATCTAGGAAACATAGAACCGAATCGGTATCTATTTTCTGGACAATTTTTATAATTGGCCATTTGGAGAAAATATCAATGGCTGTTATAACATACTTGGACTCGCAGCCAATAGGGCCCATGATGTCTATGGCAATGGTTTCCCAAGGATTGTTAGGAATAGTATGTGCACCCATATTGGGTTTCAAAGTAACTAAAGACTTATCGGAGTTGGCACACACCACGCAATTTCTAACCAATCGTTCAATAAACATATCCATCCCTGGCCACCAGAATAAATGTTTAACTTGTTGCTTGGTTCTAACCATGCCACTATGACCTTCATGACCCTGCAGGACTATAATTTTCCTCACACCCACTGGTGGCACAATGCGTTCACCTCTTTTGACGATGTTCTCACAACATGAAAGTTCTGACCTTACTTCCCAGAAGCTTTTCAATTCTGAACTCAAAGACTTCTTTTCAGGCCAAGTACCAATGATATAACTGGCAACATTCTTTAAAATGTCATCATCCTCAAATTTCTCTTTCCACAAGGTCTGATCAATGGAAATGGGACCCTCATCATGAATCATGGCAATCTGGAAATTGTCCCATTCATTATGTAAATCCTCTTGAATAGGTAAAGGCATCCTAGATAGAAAGTCAGCAGAAACATTCTCCCTTCCCGGTAAGTATTGTATATTATAAATAAAATCCTGCAAACGCATGGACATGCGTGCAATACGGGCTGAAGCTCTTAACATGCCTTCTGTAGTGAGCAGCCGTACTAACGGTTTGTGATCACTCCTTAGAACACATTCTTTATCCCAGACAAACACCCTGAAATGTTCCAAAGCCCAAATGCACGCTAAAGTCTCCCTTTCTATTGTGGAATACTTTTCCTCAGCAGGAGTAAGGGCCCTTGAAGCATGCGCAGTAATGACTTCTTTTCCTTCCTTATTCTTTTGGGTAAACACAGCACCCAGTCCTTTTGCGCTAGCATCGGTAGTAATAATGTTTTCCAGAGAAGGGTCAAAACAAGATAGCGCACTTGCTGAGCAGATAGCATTCTTCACATCACAGAACTCCTTCTCACACTCACTAGTCCATTCAAAAACAACTCTATTCTTAATTAACTGCCTGATATTATATGTTCTGCACGAGAAATCAGGTACATACCTAGCGTAGAACTCAACTAACCCTAAAAAGGACCTTACATCGTCTTTAGATAAAGGATGAGGAGCCGATTTAATTGCTTCCAAAAGCGAAGGTTTAGGTTTGACACCCTCTGCACATAATTCATGGCCTAAGTAATTTACAGAATGGACACCAAATTTGCATTTCTCATGCTTAATGGTGAGGCCATGTGTATTAAGTGCATTCAAAACTTCTTCTAAAGCAATAATATGCTTGTCTTTGTCATCATTGAAAACCAATATGTCATCCTGAAAACAAATGGCATTTTTACAATCTTTTAAAATATCTTGCATGACCCTCTGAAAAATTGCTGCTGCAGACGCCAAACCAAAAGGCATCCTGTTGAATCTGAAACACCCAAATGGTGTAATAAATGCTGTCAAGTCCTTACTCTTCTCATTCAACTCTATCTGGTGATAGGCAGCAGATAAGTCGATTGTTGAAAAATATTTGACCCCCCAACCACCGACAACATTTCAGAGATGCGAGGAAGAGGAAATTGGTCTACAACAATATTATTGTTAAGATGACGAAGGTCAATGCAGAATCTCACCTTGCCATTAGCTCGTCTAGCAACCACTATGGGCGAAACCCATTCAGAGGACTCTATTCTATCTATTATACCTCCTTCTACCAAAGCATTTAATTCATTCTTGACTTCCTCTCTGACAGCAAAGGGGATATTTCGAGCCTTATGTATTTTGGAACAAGCATTATCCTTTAAACGAATTTCATGTTTAAAGTTAGTTAACTTTCCAATGCCTTTAGAAAAAACATTTGGAAATTTTCTTAACATCAATGAAGAAATACCATTCTGCTCATCAATCAACATCACTGGATTAGGACTATTAGGATCCAGTACAATGTCAAGCTTACCAAAGTCAAACCAGCTAAGGACTGAAGGACCCTTCTTTGAGACATACAATTTCGCAATACACTTTCTGTTTTTAAATCTGAAAACTAAAGTTCTGAATCCTAAAATATCTATCCTTCCCCCAGAATATCCTTCCGGATTAATATCACTTTCTTCTAAATGACTGCCTAGTCTAGGTACAAACAATTTTTTCCAGACAGATTCACACACTATAGAATAAGGTGATCCGGAATCTGCATACATGTTGATCTTTACTCCCCCAATAATCATATCACACAATGGCTTCTTCTTAATGGAATGGTCATTTACATTTAAAACTACAGAATCTTTTATGTTCAAAACAAAAGAGCAGTCATTGGAGTCATCTGTGAAATCATCCTCATCACTATTCTCACTTAATTCAATGCACTTGACTCTTTGGTTGACATTACCCCTTCTGCAAGCAGAATTGAAATGTCCTTTTAAGCCACAATTGGAACATTTCTGCTTTAAGCCAGGGCAAGTTTTGTCATTAGCTAAATGTGATTTGCTGTTGCATCTAAAACATTTAAGATTACTCCTTGAAGCTTCAGGATTTGCTTTGGAAGAAAATATTTGTTTCTTCTTGAAGGCATCCTTATTTTTACCATCATATTTTTGATTAATTTTGGCAACAACATTTTTACTGACTGAAGCATCTTTCCCTTTAACTTGTAATGCACTTCTACAAGAAAGTTCAGCTTTTCTAACAATGGACAATACAAAATCTAAGTTCTCATCACCATTAATCCAAAGTCTTTCCTGTATGGTCTCATTTTTGGAGTGCATGACCACTTGATCTCTTATAAGGTCTTCTTGTAAATTTCCAAATTTACAATCTAGGGCTAATGTTTTCAGAGATGAGACAAAGTTATCTACAGTTTCCTCACTTAACTGTTTTCTTTGAAAAAACTTAAACCTAGAAATTCCTATGCATACTTTGGGGGAACAATACTTATCAAAATCATATACAGCCTTGTCAAACACATTCATGTCACCACTTGCTTGTGAAGTAGGCAGTTGATTGAAGGCTTTTAATCCTTCAGGTCCCAAACAGTGTAAAAAAATACCTTTTTTTCTGGGGCTTTCATTTTACCATTTGCATCTAAAGTCTCAATATAATTTAAGAAGTAAGCTTTCCATTCAATCCAAGGCATACAAGGAGAACTACCAGCTGACCAATAACTTTGTGGAGGAGAAAGAGTATAACCTTGAGCACACATAGTGATAAAAATAAGCAAATGGATAGGTTATTATACACTGAATATATAAAGGAATTAAACAAATAAAGTACTTGAATGTTGAAGAAAAAAATAGTCAAACGAATCCTGGAAAATCAGAATAATTTTCCTGTGTTCAATTGAAGATTTTCAAAAGTTTTCTTGTACTTCAAATCACCATCCGTTTTTTTGTAGCCTTTCAAGCTTTCACTCCGTTTATTTTGAATAAATCTCCTTGTTTTTCCAAACGAAGAAAATAAATGAAGTCACCTTGTTAGTTTCATCCAAAACAAGGAAACCAATGAGAAGCGGTGTCCCAGCTTTCATGTGAAATGCAGCAATTGCTTCCGCTTTAACATCAGCCAATGCGTGTGGAGAAAGGATTCACCAGCGCGATGAATAAATAAAGACGCGCACATCCACACGCAGATGAAATGAATTCTTCGCTCCTCGGATGAAAATTCAGCTCTTCAAATGGCTGTTGATCGCTTTAAATGAAGGTACAAGCATAAGTGAAGACGTTTTAGATGTGTTTTAAAGTTCCGAAAAATACGTAAATTAGTATAAATTCGGGCAGGAAGTGCTTCCTTCAGGAAAGGTTCAATGCTCCGTCCCTCGTCGCCAAAATTGTTGAGTAAATACCAACAAGTAAATGAAGTTGACAGAAGTTTATTGGTATAAATGAAGCACCGCCTGCATACACTCCAGTCTCCAGGAAGATAGCCGGTAACTGACTCTTATCACAGTTAGAGCCAACAGTACATCAACAACAAACTGAGGGTGCCTCGAGTGATGCACAATTGAATAACAATAACACTCGAGACCAGATTGAATAAAAACAATAGCACGAGTCGGCGCGAGTCCATGCGGAGAAATACACGAGCGAAGCCTCGCACTCAGCATGTACTCGCGCTGACCCGTGCAGTACAACACAACATAAAGGCAATCATCTTTGGCTCAGGCCTTTAGGCTGGAGCGGGCTCTAAGGCTATAAAAGACAACATCCTACCATGGGAGCGCTCGGGTTCAGTATCTATAGCCTGTGGCATGCTCCAAAAGGGAACCATGTGAGAGCTGGGGGAGAAATGTAGTCGTTCTGCTCTTTGGCCATTCATTTATAAAGGGGATAGTCCAATCCCCTGCAGAAGAATGCAGTCCAGTTACACCCTGCAATTTCATAGAGCTACTTAAGCCGGTTAAAGTTCTCTTTACTTTGTTTAACCATCCCTAGCACGTTGATGGTCCATTAGATTTTTAATGTATGCAACATTCATTAACACATATTTGACCAGCCACCTTAATTTAGCTCTCAAGTAACTATTCACGACCTTCTCTTAATGTGGTCACAGCTATCTCATTTTTAATTCAACTGCCTGAAATAAAATAGATTTTCCTAGCTCCTTCAAAGTAATGTTGAGGCCCATGTTTATTTTGCTTGCAAGGTGCACAATAGAATTGCTTTTTGACATGGAGTTGGAAAGCTTTGCGACATGGGGTTGGGTACAAAGAGTCATTTAGGTTTATGCAGGTAAGTTACACAGTTCAGGGATACAAAGTGTATAATAAGTCAATATTATCGGAAACCAACTCTAGGCAGATTAGACATACTTGCTTGATGCACTGGGCAACAAATATTAGCTCTACATGGTGCAATATCATGACCGTTTCAGAACCTGTATATTGCGTGTTTAACAATTTTGAGTACAATAAGGCCCATCTTTCTGTTCATCCCTTAAACAGAAAAGGGAGATGTAAAGGAGGCTGCCAGAGTTGTTGGCAGCACCACCAAGCATGTCCAAATACAGGTATTTCATTTTTACGAATTTGCTTGCACTGCGCATGTGACCAAAGAATTGGAGAAGTGTGGCTTAATGGTTAGAGTGGTACAAAAGGGGTTGGAGATGGACAGAGCTTCTGAATCAATCAGACACTCACACCCAGTCAAGAGATCTGGGTTTAATCCATCACCGTTCTTTAGCCCACTCTGCCACCCCAGTTCAGACATGGCTATATGCAAATAAGTCTGACCCTGTGCCTCATGGGAACAGTGCAGCCCGAACTGCCAAGCCATGTCTTCCCTGGACCGGAAACAAGCTTCAGAGGACAGGTTTCTGGCATTCCAGCCTTCTTCAGCCTGGCTTGCTTGAATCCAGTGGCAAAGTGAGCAAGGGACTCACGTCTGAGTATACCCTGCCACACTTATGGCGGCCAAAAGCGGTACAAAAGGGGTTGGTGATGGACGGAGCCTCTGAATCAATCAGATACTCACAGCCAGTCAAGAGATCTGGGTTTAATCCATCACCGTTCTTTAGCCCACTCTGCCACCCCAGTTCAGACACCAACCCCTTTTGTACCGTCAATGGTTAGAGTGGCAGACCCTGATGCAGAGGTCTGGCCCGGGACCAGGGTTCAATTCCCACCTCGGCGGGTCTTGTGCTCAATTACCCCGGACCTGATAATTCTCGCATCAGTGCCTATTCTAATCATAGGTCCCACTCTGCAACTCTGGGCAATAGCTTGCTTAATCTCCACAACGGCCCCAACAGCGCTGGGATGCCTGGCTTCACCTTGGGGGTGCCCAGGAGTGGACATTTCACAGGGAAAAGCCAGGAATGGTTCCACAGCGGTATGAGTACAGCGCCAGGAAGCCCAGTTGCAGGGGCAGCAGTGCGCTTTACAAGTACAAATTCATTTAATTTCATTCATTCAGTGGGCGATCTTTTGAAAAAACAACAAGATGGCTGCTACGCAGAAGTGCCGATTCAAACATTAAAAGGAAATATTTCAACAGTCCCCAGAAATCTGTTTCCTCAACCAATTCTAATTTCTTTTCACAACTGGAAAATAGGGTTTAGATGCAAAACACCGTTGTATATTCAGCGGCTTATGTGAAATTAGTTTTTCGCCTGCGCTTTCCCTCACAATACAATTGTGCGAGAATGTAACATATAGAATGTACAATCTAGTATTTCATGTTTTGTATTCACACTGTAAGCACAGATCTCGGCGATGTTTAGAGATGTATATTCCTGATGCTGAAATCCTATTAGACGCCATATTGCTATAGAGCTCTGTGGAATCACGATAGCATCTAATCTCCCGTTTCATTTTTCGAGCTATTCTTCGATTCATTTTCTCATTTTGCTGCTTGGTGTCAGTGAAGTCAGTCAGAGATAGTACTGTACATTGCACTACCACCTGTAGCATATAAAATAGCATACTCCTATGAGGACCCACATACATACTACATATGGAGGCCGGCAGCCATATTTTGTCACCACTGAGCTTCCATGTTTTAAAGATAATATTTCCCTTTTAATTTTTTTTTAATATAATCTAAGTTGAGACGTGTCTCCATCACATTAATGCAAAGGAATAGAGCTTTACTTTACCAAAGGCACCCAATGAGAGCGAATCATGCTTGGGGCTGCTTGAGCAGTAAGGAACTCGCCTAGCAGTTGCGACTTGACCTCTCCTTTAGGAGGTGCCCAAACCAACCAAAGTAGCGCATGATTGATTCTCTTTGTCGTGACATAGGCAAGCTAAAAAACAATGGAATATAATGCTATCCAGATGCAGTCTCAATGTTAAGACGTTTTGGCGCTAAAATCTCCATCCATTTTTTTTGCTTTGTTAGTGTACATTGGATCGTTACTTTTCCATGCAATGTGCTTTTTGAGAACAGACGCTGCATTGCAAACTCTATGACAAACCCATCACCAATATCTGAATATTTCAATTACATCGTCCATTAACGATGTCAAAACATAATCATTTTAGAAGCAATATTACCTGCCTCTCTAGCCTCTTGGCAAGGTGCACTCTCATCATTTTCACCAGTGTGATCAATGCTTATTTTTTGCAAGCCCACACAAGGACTACTCTATTGGGCCCCACCATGTTGGTGGTGTGGTCAATGGATAGTCCTTAAGAAGATAGCAGCCTTCTGTTACACACTATTTCCATCAAACTTTTAGTCAATCTGTTTGACTGATACTGATGATTACTCAATGTATACATGGGAGCCAAAAACAAGAAATGTATCCGTTTGGTGTTGCCGTCTTTTGTATCGAGTGTCCCGGATAACTTACACTTGGCCGTGTGAATCCATAACAAGCCCGGCCTTTATCACATGAAATGAGGTGGCTATTGTCCCTGTTCCAAAGACAGTCATGTCCGAACTCTTCTCTCCTTTTTTATTTATGAAGTAGTTGTTTTAATATAGTAAGGAAAAAAATGGGAGAGTTTAATTGTAAAAATAGCTCAGAGTCAGTCAACACTATATGACGTGATCATTATCATCTGAGTTTGGATCAGCCTCCCTCTTTGCTCACCTACAGTGAAATCTGGGTGCCGTGCTCTCATCGTCAACACCTCAACCAAGACTTCTAAGTCCCACCACAAGCCTTTCTTCAAAGACTTAAGTTCTACCCTTTGGAGAAAATCCACTTCCACCATAGACATGACTTCAAGTTTTTTATTATTGCAATCCTGGTCTGTCCCGTGCTTCATTCGTAAAAAACATAAGTGCTGGGCCCTCGGCAGGAGGCCAACACATATTGCCTCTGTACTTACACAACTACTTACCATCTCACTGCTACAAGTGTGACATTTCAGACTGTTCAAGGACCCCAAAGCTTTAGGAATGGCATGGGTGGCAGGTATTTGTTGATTATACTATATATTAAAGTAAACTGTTTTTGTGCTCATCTTTATATTGCACAAACACCTCCACCATGTGGTAGCCGTCATTAGTGCGGGTTCCGGCAAGTAAGTGCCGGTGCCACACACCAGAAACCACCTGCTCAAATGAAGCACTCGGTCTGTCTATACGCACCAGCTCCTTATCTGTGAAATATCCATCCTTTCAGTCTAGGAAAGCTCTAAATCAGCCTCACATTCTTTTTCATTGATGCCACATTTCCTCAATTTCCACGGGTTTCTACACTGTCCCATCATGCGCTTGACATGAATCTAAAAAAGTGCAGTCACTCACTATACAAAGCTCCTGTTTCATGCTGAGAAGTGCTGAAACTCTCCTGAACTGTATTCCTGCTGAGAAGAGCAGGGACCCTCGAATTGAAAGCATTGGACCCTACAGAGAGGTGCAGGTCCATTCCCTAAGATTAAAGAAAAGCAGGTACTCAGTACCAGACAGCCCCTGCCCATTGAAAGCACTCATGTGTCCCTCACAAAGATACTTTTGCTCTTCCACTCTAGTCTTACTGTCACCTGGGTACTCAATCCCTTTTTTACTCTTTCAGTTCCTTTACTCAAAAACCTCTGGGGTGCTGTTAAAGAGACTCCACTTCTCACCCGACATGGTTATGTCTATCTTGCATTTTAATCTATATGTTTTTACACTTGCCTCGACTTTTTTTTGGCTGCTTTATAATGCATAAAGTGTTACAGTATAGAGAGAAAAATCGACAGTAAATGATCACATTAATATGAAATGACTCACGAACTGTGAATAAATGACAGGACAGATCAAAGGTCATCCAATTTTCATTGCCCACAACATTTCCCCAGTAGTTGCACAACAGAGCCCAGAACCCATCGAGCCAATTATCAGAGAGAGGATATACATTTCAATACGCACCCTCTTAAAACGCAGGCCTCTACATGACAGCTCAAGCTGTTAGCCTCAATGGCATTCTTCATGGAGCAGCGCACCTGCTAGTCAGCAGCTTTTACAACTTCTGCAGAAACTGAATGCAAATTGTTCAATTGTGGACAGAAGAAAAACTGGCCGCTGATTTCCTCGAACGCCCCAGACCGTAAAAACAGCAACCACCCACTACAACTGCACGACCTTACCTGACACGCGCAAAGGTCAGGCAGGCAAGGCAAATCACCGCCGCAGCTGAAAATCAAAACACAGCGCGTGCCGGGGGGACGCGTCCCGCCGCCTGCAGCTTGATGTCGACGACTTCAGCTGAGAGCATCAGCAAGTTTGCTGTCAGGGTTGTCTTGGCAAGCTTTGATCAGTTTTACATTCAGAACAGGTGCACGGATTCAGGCGAGTTTTGCAGAGGAGTCTGCCAGAACCCACCACAACCAATCACAATCGTAACTGCAAATTTAATTTATATAGAGCTTACTACCGCCGACTAAGCAGTCCAGTGGCGGCTCCTCCACTAAGGTGGAGGAGAGTCGCTCCACCGCTCACAGAGCAGTGAAAAAAGGACAAATAAAAAGATAGCACAACGTTATCATCATTTTATTTTTAGTGCGGGCTATGGACCCAGATTAGGGCAGGGACGGGATGGGGCCACAAGGAGGAGGAACTCTATATGCACTATAAGTGTGCATGACAGTTTAGCAGGCAGTGTAGGGTCGGCCAAACAGTCATGCACACTTAGCATTTTGTCCATCCGGCTATGTTGCACATGCGGGTGGAGAACAGTCCCAAGGCTACCAGACACTGTCTGGGTGGCCAAACAGGCTGCATAGACCAGTCACATTGCTTCTGTCATGCTGGTGACAGCAGCGTCGTGATTGGCTTAAGGACCTGTGTGCTGCTGGGAGCCAGGAAGAGAAGAGGATGGAGGAGAAGCTGGGCCATAATAAGTTAAGTGACCTTTTTTATTTGTTTACCCCTGCTCCACCTGCTCCATAGCTGTCACCCATGCAAAACACTTTGAGGCAAGCAGAACATTTCTCCAGAACCCAAGGTTAGCGATCAGAAGTTAGACAATTCATATTTTTTTGTGTCCTTGTGGACTGGGTCTGGTAGGTGTGCCAAGTTGGTGCTTATTGAGATCATGCATTTACTGTATTGTTTTGAAAGGTATCAATTATTTCACAATTGCAAGATTAACAATCAAAAGATCAGAAGAACAGCTCATGTGGGCTCCTTTCACGCCATCGACATCCACGGAGGAGAGTGGGATAGCAGAATAAAGTTGCTTCACCAATACTATATTTCCAGTACCAAACAAATCTGAAACGTTTACTTTTGTAAGGGGTGTAATATTCTATCCCAATCAGGAAGTAACAAGCCTTTTTTGAAACTTCAGGGAGACCGTCCAAGGGAGGTGAAAAATAGATTTCAAAATTGAGGATGGACATGTATAGAGATTTGAAATAATGGATCACACACTGGCACTTGAAAATATACAAATGATCAGAATATCTTCTCAAGCCACTTCCAACTTCTGCTTTTGTTACAAGACAACTAGTCACTGCTAGGAAAAATGACACAAAAAATGACGTATCAAAGAGAAGGTCTTAAACTTGCAAAACCTATTCTCAAGTAATAAAAACTTCACACTATGAAGCACTCCCTTGTGTACAAGGAGTTCACTGGACGCTCTTTGAACACAAAACACAGCTGCACTTTGCCCTTTATTTAAAAAAAATATATAGGGCCATATGTGTCAACTTATTTTGCATTTGCAAACAGTGGGAATCATGAAATGTGATCGTTTGCGAATGCAAAATAGCCTTCAACATGTATGAAAGGCTTTAGTAGTGCATTAGAGGTAATCAAATTTTTTTTGCAATTACCTAAAATTGCAACTCCAAATAGGGAATCACAATTTGAGATTCCCTAAGCACATGTCCCCGGCATTTTCTACATTCAAACTGGGCATTTAAGAAATGCTATTACTATTGACTCCAAGTCAATGGTGACCATGTGCAATTTTTGAAAATGCACAACAAAGGCATTGTTCATAGTGTCTTTTTTGTGGGGGTGCTTCAGGGGGGCCTTAGGCCCGGACATCGTGGATTTTGCATTTCCTAATTTGCCATTACAAATTAGTTAATGGCAAATTAGGTAATGCAAACCCATTCGCACCTAGGCCCATAAAAGCGAAAGGAGTAGCATTTCCAAATAGCCAGTCCTTAACTGTGATGGCTACACTGTAGGAATCGCTATTAGGGAATCGCCATTCTCTTACATACCATTTTGAATTCCCTAAATAGCAATTACTTAAAATTCGCTATTTAGGGAATGCAAAATGGAACTTTGACATATGTGTCCCATAGCTCCTTGTTCATACCTGTACACAGAACTGCAAATTCAGAGCCATTTTACTGTAGCAGAGAAGATATCACATATATTCCATGTGCCATTTTGATATAATCTGGGGCACATTCAGTCGCGTAAAAAAAATGATCACACTTTCCCACTCCTAATGCTATCAAACAAATCGGAACAGGAAATGATACCCACCACCATGGGAGCAATGACCTTGAGCTGGAAAACAGACAGTGACTGATGTCATCACAAGGTGACAATAATGGGGTCAGGAGGGGCTGGCCGCTTCTATTTCCTGTTTCCTCATTAAAAATAACAAAGCTTAAAGGTATGTGGGAAACAATCAGCTTGGCACACAACCACAAAATTGAACATTCACCTTTGGAAAGATTGAAAAGAGACCCAAAAAGGATGTGAGACGTATAGAGAAACTGCTTTCAATCTAAATATCCTTCGCCTTGATTACATTGTGCATGTTATACTCTTAGATGGAAAACAGAGCATTAGCAAAGATTATTCTGCCCTATAAGTAGCAGGCGAGGAAGGAGCGCAAGGGGTCACATTTCTCTCGGAGGATTACAGCGGCACGGGCTCGGGGATTAGGCGGGACACAGTCGAACAGAGCCAGCTTGTAATGTGGTGAAACGCAAGCCTCGTTTTTATTAAGATTCCAATTTAACACACTGAAATCCCTACTTTTATATTCAAATAATATATACAAGGTACCTTCTCAGAGGACAGTATCAACATATTGCAGACTTTTTTTTTATCTGACTGCAGATTAATTCGACCTCCCTCCATCATAAACTGTGTAATAGTCGCCTGTAAGAGAGGTCTTGCCAGTAAAGGTAAAATGATTTGACGTCATCGTGTGTAAATCTCTTGCTCGATCTCGTAACAGGTGTCTTCTGATCACTTGACATGGGTGGGCTAAGGAGGGGTTCTTTAGTCCATCGGCTTTCCATGATCTTCGTTGCAGTTGGATGGCATTCCCAGAGAACCCTGGGTTTGCATCAGGCTCACTGATAGAACAACAGTTCTTGGTCTGACCAGTGGCGGCTCCTCCGCTAAGGTGGAGGAGCGTCGCCCCGCTGCTTTTAGCAGTGGAAATAACAGAAAAATAAAATGGTGATAACTTGTTATTATCTTTTTATTTGTTCCTGCTGCAGGCATCTTTGTGGGGCGGGGCTGCTCTGCTCTCAGAGCAGGGGGAGGAGCGGTGAGTGCACTGTAAGTGTGCAATGACTGATTGTCCGGCCCTCTTGGGCCAGCCAAACAGTCATGCCTACTTTGCATGTTCTCCACCCAGGTTGAATTACAGCCTTGGTGGAGAACATGCCCAGGCTCCCATTCCCTGGCTGAGCCCCGAACGGCGGCGCTCAGACCAATCACAACGCTGCATTGCAGCATTGTGATTGTTCAGGCGATCCTGGAAGACGGAGGAGAGGCGTGGTGACGACAGAGAGACACAGCAAAGAGTTACTTTTTTGCATTATTTTTTAAAACTCTCTGCCCCTCGCCATCCGCATCCCCACAACAGATCCGTGTCGGCCACCCCTGGATATGACTTTATAAAAACAATTTACAAGCCTTATAAACACAACTTCAGAAGCTAGTGGACATGTGTAGCACATGTAAACACAACTTTAGAAGTTAGTGAGCAAATTCTTATCATGTACCTAAACAGGAAAGTGAGATATTTCAAATTCAAAAATCTTTCATAAGTGAGTGACGGAGTGAATAATTCACAAACACAGAACTTTGTAAGTAGATGAGGGTATGTATGAATATTTCTCATGCATAGATTTCCTGTGCCTATATGTTGTAAATCCCCCACAGGTCCCCAAACTAAGACGATTTCTCTGTTTTCTCACAAACTCATGTGAGCACTTGAAGATGTGACAAGCCATCACAGTCACAAACGTGTTTTACAATAGGACACTGCATATTCCGTCTGTTGTACCACTTCGTAGTTCTTTCTTGATATGTCATGCTGGGGGCTTTTTAACAATGCCTATATGAGACTGGAAACATCACCTGGCGTAAGAAAATGTATTGATATACAACTTTACAATATCTTTTAGGGCTAAACAGGTGAAGGCACGGAAAGAAGACATAAAAAAGGGGGTGACAATCAAATGGGAGATTGAATAAGCCCTTCAAAGAACAAACATGGAAAGAAAACAGTAAAGAAAAAAACATTTGCGCCTCTCCTGTCTAGCCAGCTGGCGCCACGTTGGCACTAATACATCATAAGGAGTTGGCTCGCGGCTGATGAATTGCAGTGAGGCACTATCACAATGATAGTCCTGAGATGATGGATTGGCGGAGGGCATGGTCAGGAAGAGGAGCGTCTCTGATGATGGATCGCTCAAAGGTGGCGCAGCGCTGTGATCAAGAAGTGAGACTAAGATTTCATGCAACAGGCAGATAGAGCCGCTGCCTGCTACAAACGTCAAAGACCAGATCCCGCAATCTCGCCGCAGAAGCAGAGTCTGAAGCATGAAGCGTTTGCTGGACCCATCCCTGGGGTCATGTTCTATTAGGCACTTCTTGATACCTTTGTTATGTATTCTCATTTACTGAATACTGATCTTCAAGCCAATATATTATTGGCCTACAACCCAATGAAGAAACATCAAGAAACAAACATTTGAAGAGAGGATGGAAAAGCCTTTCAATGGGTCCAATGAACTACGTCTTCTACCCCCTAGTCCCTCACACATGTGCCCCTCAGTGGCATAAAGATGATATCCAGAAATACAACCATGTTTTAATTAATTCATTTATTTATTGGAATAGTCCATTCGCAAACAGAATTTGGAAATGTTTTCCTTAAGAGATTAAGGGAGAAATGACATTGTGTTAGTGTTTGCAATTTTTATTTTTCAGAGATTCTTATGCATTATAATTGACTTAGTCGTCTGCATGAAGGAAATCTTCCTGAAGCATGTAATAAGATACCATTCATAATATTTATTTTGAGGTCTCTTTCAAATGTAAATTTTAATTGTTGGATTAATTAGTCACGTTTTGTTAACTGCTTAATGGCTATTGAGACTTTAGAAAACACTACACTGTTGAAAAATAAGTTGCCTCTGAGTGGTTCTGGAAAAACCTTCCTTTGCCGAGCTGGTCTTATATCAATGTTATTGTTAATGGCGTCATCATCCGTTGCAACTGAAGGTCTACTGGTGTTGATATTGTGTCCACTCTGATCCTCAGTGGATGACATCACCCACTCTTGTGTGATGGAGTGCAGCAGTACCCATACTCAGATGAGGGAGTCAAAGGACATCCATTAGATCTGCATTGCGGTCAATACTGTGCCTACTAAAAGCTAGGCGTATATGGACCATCAATGATACACCATCCTTTGACGAGTCAGATAACCACAAGATTACTTGGTTTCAACACCAATAACGCTATGCATGTATCAAAAATGTAGTCAAGGAAGAATTTTTTTTTAAAAATGAACTTGGAAATGCTCAATATCGGAATCCAGGCAATGAGTTGCAAGGGTATTAAAAATGTGATCAGATAATACTAATCACCGAGTTTTTGACCAGCATGAAGATGCATTCGAAAGTAGTGAAACATGTTATTTCTGTCTCTCTTTATATTTATACTCATTTTATGTACCCCAAGACATGAAAATCTTGGTAAAAATTCCTTGTAGATAAATCTTCCGCCGTGCAGGTCCTGCAACAAAGCTGCATCCCATGAGTCACCTCAGTGTCCCGTCTATCCACAGTTGGAGGTAGATGAGGTACAAGTCTGATCCAATGGAAGTCCTCAAGAACATGGGCTTATGTACAAAATCCACAGATTGAAAAAGGATGCCACTTTTGCAAAGTAATTATTTAAAAAATCTTTGTTTAGGCTTCAACTCAGAGAGGAAAGAACATTTTTAAATAGAACATTTTGAATAGTTGTCATACATCTGTTTATATCTACACAACTCTGTTGGCCATGTTGCCCCCCACCCTCTCTCTAACAATTTTTAAAAAGCACTATGACACTGACCTCATAATAGGCTTTTTTTTAACTTGCAGCTATGTTGCACAGCATTTGCAGTGCTGTACAACATGGCTAAACATTAACAAAACCAATAGCTCTCATCTCGTAGGCAAGACCCATTGGATTTGCCAATGCTTGTTTCTTCTTGCAGGAAGGCACCAAGAACAGCTATTCAGAAAAAAAAGTAGGTTGAAAAGCTCGGAGAGTGGAGTGCTGTGCAATTGTATTTCGCTCCACAGAGCAAGATTCTTTTTGTGTGTTATGGCCAAAGGAAAACAAGTCAAATGGGCCACAGCTCAAACATGTCATCATTCCTACACAGTGCCAGTTTATGGTTAGGGATGGTAATTGAAACAAATTTAGGAATGCAATCTATATGTTGCAAATTGGGCACTAGGGGCGAAACGTTGTTCTACTAATTGCCTTCGAACGGCTTATTAGGTCTGGCCTAGAGCCAACTTTATGTGTTCCACCAGCAACTTGTAATCAAAGATAATTAATAAATAAGACTGTACATACATACAGAGAGGGATTTAGGGTTAGCCCTCTATATCCATTGGTCTGCCCAGCCATCATTACCAATTTGCTTCCGCCCACCACAACATACAGCAGGGGAAACGAGTCTGCTCACTTCAGTCATTGGCTCTCTTGTGATGGGACTGATGACATTTGTCTGATCACAGATGGGTATCCACCTGAAAAGAAATGCACTTCAGTGCCATGGCTGGTAGGCTAACACTTCTCTTTCCAATGTGTTCCTTTCCATTTTTCATCTTTTTACTTATTTCTTTGTCATCGTTGAGTGTTTAAACTGGGCCTTCTGATTACAGTAATTGAAGGCCAACATCGTGCTTTCTTGGTACAAATAAGAATCCTATTTTGCTGTGATGTGCATTAAATCTAAAAAAGGATTGCATACTAATAAGTATCCATAAAGTCCTATTATCCTTTTAATTACAATTTCTATTGAAAGCTTATGGCCACCAAGTTAGGCGGTGATACAAATTCTAATTCCCATTTCTTTTTTGTGGCATAAACCTATAATAAAAAGTATTTTCAAAAATGAACCATCACTCTAACTTGCCAAGACCAGACAGGTTGTCTTTGTCAATGTTTATGTTTTTTTATGTAATTGCCCTGTCAACCGAGAGGCTCACAAATATGGCACCTGCAGTATGATAATCCTCCTTCTCAAAGAACAGTAGCTGTGATATGAAATGATAACAAATCAATAGGTATCATCCTGCAACGGTGAACAAGGGTTACAATATGACATAACACCGGTCAGTCACAATCTGACTGAAATATTCACCTATTAATAGCAACAGTGCTGTAGTAAACCAAACTAACTAAAACATAATTAAACCATCAACATTAAGACCCATCCACAATTCTGAACACTATGCAAAGTGCAATACCACAAAGGCAAAGCACATAACTGCCCCTACAAACAAAAGGGGCAGTTTGCTTGAAATTGAAAAACACAAGTGCTAATACCCTAAACCAGAGCACTTACACGCTTCTAAGAAGTACTGTTACTCTCCAGTTATAACCACTGCACCTCTGCTGAAGAGTGGGACTACTCTGCAACTTAAAATGAAGAAGTGCATGCTCTCAGTACCTGACAGCACCGGCCCATTTACAGCACTGTGCCTTTGTCACTCAGAGTGCTGCTGTGCCCTACTGCAGAGGACAGCATTAGCGTTCACAATGAAAGTGACACCTGATCAATGCATTTTACATTCCCAGGGAATCCTTAAGTTAAAGAGGACTGAAGGGATCTGGTTTAGTTGCCAATAGTGCAGCAGGTGCAGTGGCACCGGGGCCCAGGGCGTCTTGGGGAGCCGCTGCACTCCAATTAGCTCTGCCTTTTGCTACTAAACCAGCAGGTGGGGGCACTTTCCCAGCATGGAACCCTTGCCACGCCACTGATGAAAGGATTAATACAAACATCAGAATAATACTCTGTTAATAAGGCAATGTGTAGTCACGTTTCACTCAAAAATGAGGACTACGCCCTCGCACTGTCTCGTGTGTCGTCTAGAACCTGCGACTTGCGACAGTTCCAGACATGCCTACACGAATCTTCGTCGCGTCCCGGTAGGACTGCTTCCACTTTTCATGTTTCTGTAGTTAAAGAACTAGTTACAATTGAGTTGGGTAATAGTAATAAGGGACACCCACAAGTCAATAAAACAGCAACATTGTTGCAGAAATCTGTTACAAAGTAGCCAATTGTCCCTTTACACTGCTGCTGCTATAACGTAGAAGAGGAACGCCTAGCATACGCCACGGGGGGCTAGAGCAGGACGGCTTTTCAGGATCCCCATGGACTATGAGCTAAACTGGGCGAATTTCCTACTACACAGGCGTAAATTCCAGAATGTAATACTAGGATTGTAATGCAAAATGCCTGAGATTATGCCATATACGACGGCTTGTGTACTTCCTTTGCGTACAAAGTCTATAGTGAAAGCACAGAACAAACGCAAACAAACCAAACATAAGTAACTGTTGTTCGTGCATTTTCTTCTAGTTTGTAGGACAAAATGTGTCCTTTCCCCAAATGGACGCAATGATACTTTTAACACAAAAAAATAGTACAAAGGGCAGATTTTCACACAATAACGTATCATATTTTTGGCATCTCATGTAATTTCCCCAAATGAAACTATGTGAATTACTCCCAGGCCTACTACGCTCTTGAGGTAAATTTGTATGCACATTTTCAGGATATCTATAGACAATGTACATGACTATCAGAAAGGTTGCATGGCAGTAAGCATAGGAGTATTGGAAAGCTGACCAACATCCAGTTCTGCTGGAGCTACGTTGGGCACCCCTCCAATGTACCTCGAGTACATCCAATCACAGGCCTGGACTCACCATGATCTCTTTGATCTGCCTCCTATCCGATGGTCAACGATTCATAAAGCTGTGACTTACTCATGACTTACTCCTCTGTTTCTAGTAAGTCACTTCACTCTTGAAAAAAAGGCCTGTATTAGAGAACGTGATGTCAGGATGATGCGTAACAAAAAAGTGTTGTGTATTTTATTTATTTATGGAGTTTTATATTGCGCTAGCTCGACCCGAGGGTATTGGAGTGCTTCACAACAGTTTTTGAGCAAGATTCATACAATATGCAGTATTCTACATATAAGTTTTGTAGTCCAAGTGTGCTGAGCAGCATTGAGGTAGTATGTGAGTTCTGAGATAACCTCTTAGTGTGTACGTTGTCTTGGGGTTGATACAATAAAGCGGGGTTCGACATAATAGGTTCGGAAATCCAAGTGTGCTGAGCAGCATTGAAGTCATCCGTAAGTCCTGAGATAACCTCAGAGTGCACGTTATCTTGGGGTTAAACCAATTAAGGGGGGGGGGCAATTAGGGGTCGAATAGCAGGGAGGAGGAAAGTCTTAGAGCTGCAATGTGAGGAAAAGAGAACGAGCAGGGAATAGCATATTGATGTATTTGGTGTGCAAAAGGCATTCCACATTGCTTCCTTAAAAGAGATCACTGCCTTCCTCCCACCATGAGTTGCATCATTCTGCTCTGGACGGTCCTAAACTCCAGGCTGGATTAGTGCCATGGTCTTTAGTTGGGGTAGCGAAAAACTGGATCGTTCTCTTTCAGATCCCTCAGAAAGTGGGGTCAGTATGGCATTGGAATTGTCAAAACCGTATTGTGCATCTTTAGTCAGGAGTGCAATCCCTAACATCTGGTCAAAGCTAAAAGAACACTCTCAGCCTGTTAAGCAAGTGATTTTAAGGGCCTATCCCTGGTTATTTACAGGCAGAAAATCTCTGTTTACCACCCCACCTAATTAGAAAGATACCATGACCTCAATTTCCCCTCAGTTTCTCATTTGAGAGCATTCTCTATGAAAGGGGTACCTTGGCTCTTATGGGTGCCAGGTGTGGAATGCCCCCTATCTCTCACCACACACAGAAAGTTTCAAGCCCAAGCTCAACACCTACTTCTTCAATCTTTCAAGCAATCATCCCTTTAGCTCCGCGCCTTGAGATACTATTTAGGGCATAGAATGCTCTGTGCTTGTACCTTAAGAAAATCTATTAGCCTCTTTACAAGAATACATTGTTCTTGCCCTCCCACATACACCGCCTATGTGATTTCAGCACATCTTATGATTTCAGACAAACAATCACACAGACTAATATAATTTAAATAATAAAACAAGCTCTTTTTTTGTCTTTAGTGCTCAAGAATACCAGCAATGCAGCGGACCCCTTGCCAAATAGCATATGCTTCATCCTAGCTCATAGGAATTGGTTATATATAAAATAATATCCACAGTCAACGTCCACAATGATGACTCGTGAGCCTGAGGCAGTAAACCCACACAGTCTAGTTAGAGTCACGGACGGGCGCCATACTAAATGGTCCTTGTAACTAGTTACTAGTACTACCTTCGTACCCCTCAAAAAAACATCCTCGCACAAAGCATCTGTCACCCCACCTCAGTTCAGAGCTTCTCTTACAGGGCTGAATGCTAATTATTTTCATAATTTATCTACAGGCAGTTTGCAGAACACGGAATGTGTATCTGTTCAGTCATTAATGTCAGCTATGGTGTTTGCATTGATCAGTCAGGGCAATGGGGCCCTTGTTAGCATAAGTGTGCTGTATAAATAAACAAACAAGTGGATGCAGACAGGCAAACCTAAATATGGAAAGTCAATCTGAACCAAGGGACCTGGACCTGATCTGTAAACTTAGGGGAAAAAATATATTTTACATTATTGGGAAGTATTGAATTCTTTTGCTACACGACTTGAATGTGGAAAAAATTAAAACAAAAAAAAGTAACTGCCTATGTGGCTGCATTTCAGTTACTGGTGAATTCCTATGACAACGAAGCAGAACAATGATAAATGGTTTAGGGATACGTTTCACATAATATTTTTGGGGCATGAACGGCCCACAATACAAAGTCACAGATTCATTCAGCCATTTTATTTTCTCCAATGTACCTTCTGTCACTTGTTTCCAAAGATAACAGCTGAAATCTAACACAAGCTGCCATCTTTGGTGTGCTCTTACACATTTTAACTGAACACCCACACGTTACTTTGCGCATGGCCACCTCGCTCAAACTACTTCACATGCACATATTTATCCAATAAAGAGGAGCCTAGACGTACAGAGGCATTCCAGCCATCTTGAAAATGCTCACCGTGACATCTTTTTTAGGTCTCCCCTGTGTTGTGAGACGTGCTGTTAGATTACAGTGGGCTTAGAGACGGCAAATTACTTACCATTGGTTGGTTTCGATGTCACTCATTTGCTTGCTTCTTATATGTCAGCCTCGTTAGGCATTTCTTTCCCTGTTCTTGTGTTTGTGCCTTCCCTGGAGCATGAACACATTACATGCTTCCTTCCAATGCTCCTTGCTCAGGCTCTACTACTTTCATTATCCGTGAGTTTACCTAACCACTCCCACCTGCCCTCCATTGTCTGTCCTCATGTCCACCCTCGATTGTTAGCGCTCTGCCCATCCCCTCTGGCCTGCACTCTTATCTTCTTGCTGTCCCAATCCCTTCTGCCCCCGTTGTCAGCTTACTCTCATAGCCCCTCCCACCTGCCATGGTGAGCTCGCTGTCTCTTCTGCCCTCGATGGCCAGGCTGCTTTATGAGCACCCCCGTCCACCCTCCATTTAAAAGTTTGCTTCTCCATCCACACCCACTTACCTTTAGTTGCTGGCTTGCTGCCCCAGTACCTACTGCTTGCCCTCGATTGGCAGCTTGCTGCCCCAGGCTCGATCTACCACCCTTCATCATCAGCTTGCTCTCCTACCTGCCCTTCATTGTCAGCTTCTTTTCCCTCCAGCCCTCTCTTCATTGTCCACTTGCTGGCCCATCCCCTCTCATCCTCCCTCCGTTGTCTGTGCGCTTCCCCAGCCCCTTTCACCCATTCTCCATTCCCACCCGTCCTTGGTTGCGACTGCTTCCCCAGATCCTTCTGCCCACCTTCCGCTGACAGCATGCTTTCCCAGACCCTCACACCCACACTCCATTCAGTGCGGTCTTCACGCATGGGCATGCTGGGCAGTTGCCCGGGGGGACCCCATGAAGACCAGAATTTAACACAAATTTTCTGTTAAACTTTTTTATTCCTGTGGGTGTTTGTGTAGGCAGGGCCCAGTGTTATGCCCGAAGGCCTATAATGCTGTTAAGACGGCCCTGCCCCGATTGTCCGTGTGCTTCCCCATTGTCTCATGTATTCTCTCCCCCACCTCCTCCTATTCATTCTCCTCTCCCACCATACCTCCTTGTTGGTTGCCTCATCCACCAACCCACTCCAGTTTTTTTCTGTGTGAAATCGCATTAGCGCTGGCGACATCGTGCTGCTGTACAACAAGGCTAAAAATCATTGCCAAACCTCTCACACAAGACACCTATTGGCTTTGCCAATGCTAGCTCAGTAGAGACTCCTTAGGTCGCAGTAGAGCAAGCTTAGTGTCCACCCAATCTCATTACATAAAAACAATACGGATACAATATAAAATAGGAGGTGCCTAACTACAGCCACCTATCCTGACCTCACAGGCAGCATCATAGTGCGATGACGCCTCTGCGCATCACAAACGAGACAAACTTTTTTTTTATGGAGACCAATGAGCCGAGCAGCTCTGGATCAGCAGGAGAGGAGTCTCTGATTCAAGATACGACCATGAAAACAACAACTCATAACATTAGCCACTGGAGTGTTTCTGTTACTATACCGCAGTGGACTGGGCTACTAGAAACACCGCCACCGTGCTCATGTATGCCACATAAGACAACTCCGAAGAGATCCCGGCAGTGACTAATGGTCCTGTACACATTTTAGTGCTCAAAAGATCTTAAAACATTTATACTGTAAATGTCCCACTTCTCACTCCTTTATCAGTGTCTGATATTATTGCTTAGATTGTTAGGATCACGAACTTCAATCAAATACAACAAGCGAACATTACGCCTTTCCGAGTTCTCCATCAGCATCTGATAGGGTTATTCATAGGACACGCTATGTACCTGCTCTTTGTATACCATGAAACATCTCAAGTAACTACCAGCGTCTGATATGAATGCTCGTGTTTTAGTGCTGAACAGATCTAAAAAAAACTCATGTAAATATCACACCTCTCAGGTCTCCATCAATCTCTGACAATATGTCACATTCCAGTGAACAACAAATCTTAACAGTTTTATATTGAAAACATCACACATTTTCCAATTGCCTACCAGGTCTGACTCAACTGCTCACATTATAGTGAACAACAGAGCTCACCATGGATCCACAAAGAACATTTCACACATTTCTCCATCAGCGCCTGATAGCATTGCTAAACAGAACACAAACTTACATTGAAAACAACAAACTGTTCCCAATTTCCCATCAGGTCAGACATGGCTTCTTCCATCTCAGTGGACAACAGATGTTTTCCATTGAGTCACAGAGTAAATATCACACATTTCTCAGCTCAGCCCTGGCGCCTGACAAGAAATGTTAATATGTTTGTGCTCAACAGATCTTAATAATGATTCAAAGTTAGAAAGAAAATGGGATACATATTTGATTTTGATAACATCAGCACGCTCCCCTCTGTTAATTCATATCACCCACGGGGCACACATTGTGGAACGTCCATGAAAATATTTTTGCTGTCATCTGTTCCAATTAACTCACACTGCTTCCTAATGATTACAAGCCAGCCCTGGTGGGGAAAGGTCATTGGATTACAATGTTTCCACAGACACACAAAGGTCGGAGGTCACTTCTCTGTTTATAATAAAATGCAAGGTTGTTTCATCAACAGCTACAAACAATAACAAGACTAGGACCATTGCACATTTATTCTTTTTACTAGGTCTCTTACAACAACACAAGCAACAAGAGATTTGCCTGTCAGTGGTTGAACAAAGTAGGAACAAAAGAATATGCCAGGGGGCGTCCCTGGACGGGGTTCAGAGGGGGGAGCGCTGCCCCAGCTGTATTCATCCTGCCCCTTCCTCTTGAGCCTCGCCACACTTCAGCTGTGATTGTGTCAAGAAGAGAAAGTGTCCTGCAGTCCTGGTTGTAAATGCACACTGCACCTCGGACGGCACCCGTGTCTCTCACGCGCGCTTCACAAATTACTTCAACTTATGTCCTTCTGCCCTAAACTGAATACTTCTGAATTTATTGGTCGCACCGCACAGCACTTTTATATCCTCATTCCTGCCCACCCAGCCCTGCACTGCACGGCCCTGGCTCATTAGGCACCAGTCACCGTGACTCGGCATGCTTTGCTTTTCTCTCATGCCTGGACCCACGTGCGTCTGCAACACCCGGAAATCAAGCGCCGGAATGTGCCGTGTGCCACACCCCTCCGACCCGCCTATAGGATCCGTCGCCCACTGCCGGTCAACTCAGACGCTGCCAATCACAGCCGGGCGCGCGCCCTCGACGGGCCTGGCGTCATTCAGAAAAAAAAAAGAGACAACATTCTAAGAGTTTACGCACAGGTCTAGGTGGAGCGGGGTCTGTGCTCATGGAGGGGCGGGTTTGAAACCGCCCCCGCTGCAGAGGGACTGCGGGCAGCCTTGTGAAGGAGCCTTTGTTCTGCCGCCTCCCCGCAGCACACCTCCCGGCAGAGCTGCGGTCACTAGCACGCGCCGTCCTCCCCCAGCAGGCTCTCACACGGGGGTGCGCCTCACTCACCAACAGTCTTTACTTAGGTTACTCGGATACAAATTATAGTGAAATATGATTACCCTTCTGCCTGCCAGACAAACTGGAAGTTCACGTCTGACCTGCGTTCAGTGTCAGAGAGCCCTTCTCACATTCAGCTGGTGGGTACGTTACTGCAAAGCAAGCAACCGCCCGTGTGACACCCTGGGGAGGCCAGAGGCGCGTCAACACGGAGCTGCAAACACATGGTGACCTGGAGGATGACAAACTACAAATCCCAGAGAGCAATGTTATGATGGGTAAAACGCCAGGCTTGGCTGGAGGTGTCTAATGTGGCATGGGCAGACTGGCTGCACCGCGAGATCTACGGTGTGTAATGCACACTAATGGAGTGTCTCCCCCCGCAGCCATTCGGCTGCAGTCACTGCAACAAAGATTCACTGCAGATACTGCCTAATTCACTAACAACCTACTTCATTCACTTTCAGTAACAAAGACTACCACATAAAGATACAGTCGAGGAACCACGTGTTCCCTTATCGACACCGGCAGGAGACCCGGCCTCTCTCGCACAGGAGCCGCTCATTGCACGAACCCCGGGGTCACTGACTTAATCTGACCCTCATTGCATTGACAGTGACGCTGACACTCCGTTTCCCGTTTCGGGTCCTCTGCGGTGCGGTCTTCGCCCGGGTCGCCCTGGACACCTCTCCTCCTCCAAGGATGCGGCCACTCACTAGAAGAGGCAGCACTCGCTGATGCGACGCCAGACTCGCTGGCAAAAGCTGGGATTCACGTATACGGATACAAAGTGTCAATGATTCACTGACATTTAGTGAAAGTTATTCACTAAAAAAAATCTATCACTCACACACCATAATAATCGATGCACTGTCTCGGTCACACCCCTCCATGAGAACCAGTTTAACTTCGAAGTAACACCGCCTGTCCCAGCTGCAGTCTGTTTTCAGCAACTCACTGATTCCTAGTTTCTCCCTTCTTCATCGACTAACTCACTGATACCGTGTCTCACTGACAGATTACAACACACAAGTGACCAGAATCAATGGACGTCAATGACCCAAGGACAGAGTAATGGGGTGTACAGAGCCCCACTCAGAGAGGCCTAGGGGATCCCCCGTCAGTGAGTGGCTCTGAGCTTCAACATTGGTGGTATCTCAGTCACTGGGAGGTAGACTGGTTACCATGTGCTTTCGAGGGCAGCCATCCCCATATGCCGCGCAGCGTTCCCTTCAACAAAGTCCTCAAATGACCCTAGGGAGCTACACTTGAGAGACTTTTAGAAGCAGCATCAGCATGTGTTAGCCTAAAGTACCCATTGGTGAGGTCATCCACCTAAGTGAGGGCGGTGGGCGTCCATTGATGGGCCCTGGTAGCTGCAGATGGCATGGACTTATCTACTGAGATATAATCCTGTACTGATGATGAGCGTGCTCATGCCTTGCTCATATAGAGAGACTGGCATGGCACCAGCCCACAGCTGACCACCCACACCCGGGCGCCGCATGGTTACTCACGGCATCCTTCCTCGTCGCTGTTGTCCGTACAGTCGTCATCCTCATCGCATCTCCATAGTACGGGGATGCAGCGCTCGTTCTTGCACTGGAACTGGTTCTCCTCACATTCCGTGGTCTGTCCCCCAATCTCTGCCAAGAAAAAAGACAGTGGAGGTGTTAGTTCAGGCCGTCAGCTGGGAGTACCTCCAAACCCAACTACTTTAACGGCAGCGCCCAGCCAATAGGAACGTGGTGCCTTATCCCAAAACTGCAGCCTCCTGTGTCCTCCCCAGGAGGCCGCCTTATCCTAAACTACATCTGCTTGGATCTTCAGAAGAAGGAGGCCACATTCTACAACTACATCCTCCTGATCCTCCCCAGAGGGACGTCTTTTACAAATATAGCCTTCCAGATCCTCCCCAGAGGGCAGTTTTATCCTGCAAACGCATCTTCTCGGATGCAGGAGAAAGGTACACCTACAGCCTCGCGATCCTCCTAAGGATGTTGAGGTGTCCTACTAATACACCCTCCTGGATTCTCCGCAGAGGGCGCCTTATCCTACAGACTCCTGCATCCTCCTCAGCAGGCTGCCTTATCTCACAACTGCCTCTCCTAGGATTTTCTCCAGGGAACCCTGTTATCCTACAGCTTTATTACCCCGGTCCTCCTCAGAGTGCAGACGTGTCCTACAAATGCAGCCTCCCAGATTCAACCCAGAGGACACAATTTCCCTCCGTATCCTATAATTGTAGGTAAACTGTCCAAAATATACCCCTTTTGCCTGTATCTTCTGCACACCACTCTCCTTGTGCCCAACCCTGAAGCTACTACTGCACCACAGGGCCCAAGTGACTAACTACTTGAGCATAGTAGACTGTAGCGGGTGTGTGTATATATATATATACCTCTCACTCGACCAAAGCCAAGTATACTCTGGCTGATAAAAGCTCTGTTGGGCTATCCCTTTGTTTTAGATTATCGCAAATAATCAACAAAATCATCAATTCTTATTTGTTTATTATTTTTTGTCATTCTGTTTTTCAAACATCTTTTTTTGTTAATACGTTTTTTAATTGTAAAAACCCCATAGATTTTCTTTTTTTCATTTGTGCAATACAAAACGTGAATAAAGCAACATTAATATAATCCTTGTTTAGTTTACAAATGTAAACAAATAATGCAATAAATACATAATAAAAAGCTTACATTTGTCCCCATACTATAATCACATTTACACTCACCTCTCATACAATCATTACATATCAAACATACTCATACACACTGCACATCACATTTATTGATTTCCAGATATAAAAGTTCCTGGCAAGCGGGTTAGCATGCAGTTGGGAGTCTGGATAGTGCTATATGCCACATAGAAAAGATATTATGAATCAATAAAAAAGAGTGCTGGAATAAAACAAAGGTTCAAGCACAGCTGCCTAAATCACCCACTCCACGAATGTGAAGTCAAACCCATATAACAAAAATTATAATAAAGAAAATAAAAGTGTTCTAGTGGCTATAAGATGGAGAACTAATAACTAAAAGACCGATTTGTCACCAATGTAAATGTAAATGTAATACACTTGTAAAGCGCACAGCTGCCCATCACCAGGGCGTCCCGGCGCTGTATAACGCTGTGGAACCCTTCCTGGCTGTCCCTGTGAGATGCCCCTCCTGGGCACCCCCAAGGTGAAGCCAGGCATCCCAGTGCTGTAGGGGCCATTGTGGAGATTAAGCAAGCTATTGCCCAGAGTTGCAGCGTGGGACCCATGATTAGAGTAGGCGCCGAGGCAAGAATTATCGAGTCGGCGGACATTGAGCCCAAGACCCTGCCGCGTCGGGAATTGAACCCTGGTCCCGGGCCAGACCTCATCAGGGTCTGCCGCTCTAACCCTTGAGCTACACTTCTCCACCAATGTGAAAGCTTTGAAGGATATATGGGCGTGACACTGAGTAAAGAGAAAAACAGCCAGATACAGACTCATTGATTCCCTTTTAAACCTCAGCTGCATTAAATGTAAGAAAGCAAGCGGTCCTGATGAAGGTGGATTGAATCAAATGTATAAACTGAAACGTGCGTCGGCCTGATCCTTTTCCAGCTGGCGGCACAACCATGGAAATCAAGGAAGAATTCTCCCCATGAGTTCTTTTGTTGCAAGCCATTTTATAGCTGGAAATCAATGAATGTGATGTGTAGTGTGTATGAGTATGTTTGGTATGTAATGATTGAATGAGAGGTGAGTGTAAATGTGATTATAGTAGGAGGACAAATTTTAAGCTTGTTATCCACTCTTAGCCTAGTGTTGCCTGGAGTGTCCATTCCCACCCTAATTCTGCAATGCAAAAGACCCTGCACCTTGAGTTGCTGCAGTTCCTCCAAAGGGCCCTCCTATCCTCTACTGCTCCAATAGGACCTTAACTGAGACCCGCTCATGAGGTCGGAAGCTCCACTCTCACCCTCCTTCCACGACTGATCCGCAACACGCTACTGCAACTCGCCACTCTGTTCAGGACATCCTTGTGCAAAACTCCTGCAATAAAGCTGCTCCCTACAGTGAGCTGCAGACTTCAGGTCACTGGAAAGTTCATGGCTGCAGACAGTGATGAAAAGTGCAGCGCTGTCTCCAGCCCAGAATTTGTCATTAATTAATCATTCATTTCAAGTCTGTTAGTCTAATTAGTTCAATGGAAGCAAAACAAGACAACAAGACAACAACCACAATGATGTTGGCTATTACACAAGTTTCTAGGACGAGAACAGAGTCAGTAATGACCTAAAGGAAGGTCCAATTGCGCAATGAAGAGCCCCATCTTATCCAGATGTTGTAACAGTGGTTCCCATGGGTTTTACCTTCAACTTCATTGCCCCAGGGGGGACATCCACATCCTTCTCAAACATGGTCTCTGGTTAACCCTTACTAATGGCCCCGCTGCCGCACTGCTAAAACTCATCTCTCCAAAGCAGATCTCTCTTTTAAGTCACTACACGTAACAATGGGTCGTAAAGGCATACCACCTCACCCCACTGCTGCAGCCCACAAAGAACACCTGCAACAATAGTACTGCTGGCAGAGGACGTCCACCCAGACGCCTGCAGCCCACTGCCCCCTTTGAGGGACCACACCACTGCAACACACGGATGTCCTAAGTATTGTCTTTAACACCACTGACACGCCACAAGCTCATTGGTGATAGCCTCTGATCACCCCCAGCACTACTGCAACCCCGGGCACTCAAAAGACCATATTCCACTGCAACCTTCACACTTCACTGGCCAACAGAGGGCCCTGCCCTGCTGCAACCCACAGAGGACTCCGCCCAACTGCAAGACTCTGGACTTGTGGGAAGCATCTTACAGCACTATTGCAGACCACTGACCCCCCCTCCCCAACTCACTCCTGTAGGCCACTGCTTCTACCAGTAACAGCTGTCCAGCTTCTGTGGGGCAAAGCTATGCTACAAGGCCCCCTATTATTCCACTTCGGGGGTCCATCACTGGCCATTGGAGAGGCTTTCTTGCATCCCTGATGGCGACAACTGACACCTCCACTGCCAGCTGTACCCATACCCACCCTGGTAGGCCACCTGCGCTGTAGGGCTCCCCTCTTCTTACACCATTGCGGCCCACTGGCCTCTGGGGACAGTCCCTTGTTCAACGGCTTCAGCCCACTTACTACATGTGAATAGTTGGCAGGATGTATATGCGTAGCCAGCTGCGAATCACCCTACACCATGAATGCAGCCCACAGAGATCCCGCCCTCCACCAAACTCATTACTGCAGCTAACTACACCTTGCAACAATAACTCTGGTCGCTCCACCAGCCACCTACTCTAGACAATGTCCTTGCTGCTAACCCCAGTCACCCCCCTGCTTCAGAAAAATGCCCCCTCGGACCACACTGACCCTTGAAATAAGAAGTGCACCCACACTTCCCTGCTTCCCTGTCTGTGTCCCCAAGAGCGGCCCCTCACTCTATTACTGCAGCCTACTGCTTACTTGATATCACTCCCTCACACTACTATTTCTGACCGCGGACCTCTCACACCTCACTACTGCAAAGCCCCTCCAACACTTTCGTCCCACCTGACCCCTCCTACTCCCCTGCTGGAGCTCACCTCTCCTCTGGACGCGGCACCCTCTAACCTCACAGTAGCAATGAGTTCCTACAGAACACGCTACAACACTACTGCAGTCCCTGACCCTTGGAAGGACTTCTGAAAGATGTCAAGTGACTCCATGTCAAGTGTAAACCCCCTTTTGCATGCTGGGAATTGAGAGCCCATACTTACAATGCAAAAAACTACAAGTCCCAGAATGCAAAGAGCTACTGGCTAACAATCAAGAAAAGACTAAATGTGCCTCTCATGGCAAGGGACAACATAGCATTTGCATTTTTAATTCCCAGCAGCGGCCCTGCGTTTTTAAGGAGCCCATATACTCATGTTTGCTGCCTACACACATCCCAGGACTGCAGCCCAAAGCACCATGGAGTAACACCTCTCCCCTCTAGTGCAGGGGTCACGCCTCACCCCGTATTCTCTAGTCCATCTCTCACCAATTGAATCCACCGCCCCGTGAAGACCCCTCAAGCGCACGTGCACCTGCAGCGCGACTCCCTCCCTCCCCACAGCCGCTAATACCGGGGACACAGCCCAGCGCTCCGCGGCTGTCACACCGATCTGTGAACAAAGGCACGACGGGGCGAGCCCGGTGCGCACGGAGACGCGACCCTGCACCGAGCACGGCGTGCGCGGAGGACGTGCGAGGGACGGCCCCGGGTCCACCGACACCCGTGGGTGCAAAAAGTGATCGATTCCGCGGGGTTTGCCCATGTAAACACTAACAAGGCACACGCGCGCATCTCTAATGATGGCAGCACGCCAGGGGACCACACGCACGCCCCCATCGCTGGGTGTCTTGTCACCGGTTACAAAACGGGGCAGAGCCGCTCCAAGCTGGAGGCGACAACAGCCCTCTCAAACACCACAAGACAGACACAGCACAATGAACTTTACAATAAAGCTCCCGTTAGGCCCAGCAGCTGATGCTGCCAGCTTCCTCTTGCATGAGGCGCCTCGCCAAGGAAGTGTCCTCCGGAACTGTCATTGGCAGAGGGACCACCGGGGTCTCCTACAAACACCACTCAATGGATGCATTTACAACCGGGCAATATACCGCATCACTGTGCCCACAAACAGCCTGGCACGAGCTATTTAATCCAACGGATGAGAACACGGGGGTTTGCCCGATAAAGGCAGTAGGAGCTGCCTGCATGTGCAGCCGGCGCCGCTTCCTCTCACTACACACACACACCCTCGCAGGGACCCACCTGCAGCCAGGTGCAGCTGGATGAGCAGCAGGCACGCCGTGATCGCCCTGCCCGGTCCCCGCCACATTGTGCCTCCTCAGTCCCCCGGTCGGTGCATGGAGCCCGGCGGACTGGCGCTCAGCGGAGGGGAGTGTTTCCTGAAGCCGGTGCCCGTCTCTCCTCCTCCAGCGTGCATCTGAATGAGAGGGAGTGACGCGGCGCTCTGGGCGGGGACATCCGTCGCTAGCAGCTCCGAGAGCAGCCGCAGCCTCCCCCCACCGGGCTGCCCTGGTACTGACCGCTATCGGACGGACGGCGTCTGGTCCGTGACTGACTGTAACTCAGCAGTCTTGGCTGTGACCTGAGCATGCAGTGTGTGTCATGAGGTGACTGACAAGAGTTTGTAACTGAGCCCGGTATCCTAGCTGTGACTGAAGTGAACAGACAGTCAGTTGGACTCTGTGACTGACCTCTTCAGCAGTGATTTTCACGAGCATGCATTGTTCTGGAGTGACAAGATAAAAACACAATTTAAAGGCCTATTTACAGAAAAAGAGCACTTGTAGAAGAATACAGAAAATAGACTATGCTCCAACGAGGGGGTGGGGGACTCAAGCTGGACAGCTGAAAACAAGGAAAGCCTGTAAATAGAAAGAAAGCAAATCTTAGCTGGACAGCCTAAAACAAGTAAAGCCAGTAAATAGAAAGCAAGCACATCTTAGTTCTAAACCACACGCCCGGGAAACTTTTCGAATGTCCCTAGAAGTTCTTAGCAAACCAGACTGATGCACTGTCTGGTAGGCTTCAACCTAAAAATGAACACAAATTTCCCACCACTAACACGGCTTTCTTCCTGTCACACCTCCCATCATGCTGCACAGAAAAAAAGCCAACACACCCACTTCCTAGCTTCTTTTTTCTGCAAAGCACATGAGCCAAAGGTTGTGAGCATGCAGTTTATTTATTTACATGTATGGGTTAGGGATACCTGCTAGAGTGACACCTCTTTATTTGTACAGTTGTTATTGATGTGCATGAGCAGGGCCGGGCCTAGGGTTCATGGGGCCTTGGGCAGAATAGGAAAATGCGAGGCCCCTATAATTTGCATACGAGTTAACTTAACAGGAAGTGACATCATAGGAACTCCTTTCAATTGGCCATTAATTATATTGATATTGTTTATAGCGCATGCCAGTGTAGCACTGGCATCTGCAGCTGTAAGCTAATTGGCAACATAGTTGAAAAAAGCCAGGTTTTAATTTTTTTCTAAATTGTTTCAGAGTTTGCAAGGAACTCCATGTCTCTTTGTTTATTTTAGGTGTTTCCACTTTTCCCGAGGAGGTTTATCGAAGAGCTCCCCTAGGTGTGTACCATATGCATTTCTCCAAGGTACTCAGGACCTATGTTGTGAGCAGTATACAGTGCCTTGAAGGCTACTTCCTTTCTAATGGGAAACTAGTGTAGCTCCAACAATACATGAGAGAAATATTTGAACTTAGGAATTCTCATTAAGAGATGACCTGCTGTATTTTATAAAAGGTGCAGTTTATTCAGAGATCACTGATTATATGGCATTGTTGAAGCCTTTTTGCAAGAAGCTACTTACTGAGTTTGGATGTGAGTATAACGGTTAAAAATTAATACTTAGAAAATGCGTACCTATATTTTACATCTGTATTAAATAGAAATACATTAAATGATTTAAAAATTGTTATTGTTCTATTGAATGGGATTATGAATTTATAGAAAATGGGCCAATAATACAATCTTCTGCCATTTTTAAAAGTATTCTTGATGAGGGTGAAACCTCCAAACCACTCGGAAGTGTGAGGCATGCCTTGCACACAACAAATTATTAAATGTTACGTTAGGTACCTCTGCATTTCAAAGATCCCAAGTTTCCCGGCCTCCTACCACTTTGCATGGATTCTTCTCCTCTTACATCCTTGAATGTAATGCTCTTCACCTCAGCTCTTAATCTCTCTACCAGCCTGTCCGCATGGATTCTGCCCATTACATCCATCTCTCCTCTTCCCTGTCTCCCTTTCTGCCAGCCCACGCCTTTAGGCTGGCTGAAAAACAAACAAGTGGGTCTCTAAAAGGGGTGTGGTCTACATAATTAAGGGTGTAGCCTAAACAGGGTAATCTAAATTTCTGTGATTCCACAAAGAGTACAATCTGACCAGTACTTTGTTTCCTCTCTGGGCTTTCCGTGATTGAAAACAGAAGTATAACACAACTGACATACACCTAAAAACAACCAGGAGTATTGATTTTGTCAATGGTTGTTAGCTGTTTCGGATAAATGAGTAACAACAACAAATTATTTTTCTTTTACCTTGTCACTGTTTTGACCAATGAGGGCCTCCTTCACACACATTTGCACAGAATCACACCTGCAATTTGAATATTGTACTGTTGCTCTGTGTTCTCTGCAGAGAGGCCATGTATTGAATGATCATGCATTCTGAACACCTTTTTTTGATCCCCAGGTAGGCACAGTGAGAAAGTTATACTGCCTTCGGCCTCAAATACAAAGCTCTCAATTGTAGCCAGTTATAAAGACCTGGATGCAACTCAATACAAAGTGTGCACCATACAAGAGTAATATGCTGTGAAACGAATGACAGAAACACACATTTTGAAAATACCTAAGATTTTTAAGGAATGCAAAATTAAGTGCAGCACGTGAACCACAAACAGGAACTAATTTGTTGCCATGTATTACCCTAACATACATTGTCAGACTGAGACAGGAAATAGGCCCCAGCACCGAAATAAAAGTGGTCCCCATTAGTGAATTAGACAGCTAAAAAAATGTCTGTATTTGCAAATTATATCAGTTTTTAATTTGTAAAGACATGCTGTTTACGATTGTGTAAGGTATGGAAGACTGCATATATATTTGAGTTTGCTGGAAGCAAAGTTTGTTTTAAAATATCATGAAAATCAAAATTAAAAAAAGTCTCATATGACCATAAAGCAGGCCTGTAAACATAAAAAAAAACAGCCTACATACTGACCTGACAGATTAGACCGTTGGGCACAGCCGGATTTGATTGCTCTATAGGTCAGTCCGACCCTGTAAACGTGTCATACCTCATTGTTCAGACACTAAACCAGTTTTTTTGCAGGTCAAGTTAGTACATGAATATAGGAAAAGATATGGGGCCCGTTTCAATCTCCGTTCTAATTAATTGCTGGGTGTAAGACACGTAAAGCCTTGCTCCAACCACATGTTAATGTTGTGTCTGCTTCTTTGCCTGCACCCCAGGTCTCTGTCATACTCACACCTATCTGCTCCCCCCCCCTTTTTCTCACCTCTATGCTTCCTTTCCCAGTGATCCCTCATCCTAGGTGATCAGATTTCACGTGACAGGAAGTAATTCTATTCTTTGTTGTGCGCCCTGCAGGAGATCCTGCTTTTCATTCATACAGGGGCAGGGCGCACTTCACACATAAGGGCAGTTTAAGTACCTATCAAATCGCTGCCATCATCACACAGCTGCAGCGATTAGGCCCTGTGAGAGGGGCCAGCAGGGGAAATGGGTAGAACCTTTAAACTCTTAGGGGGCCCCCTGGGCCTCGAAACACCGAAGTCTTTAAAGGTGCGAGGCCCCCCTCCTGCGACCAGACCAGGGGGCCCTGGGCAGCCGCCCATGCTGCCCATGCCTAGCGCCGGCCCTGTGCATGAGGTCCTGCTATAGCAGACTTACAAACACAAGTCACACTTAAGCATTTGATATAGCGGTGCATGGTAATTATAAGGTGTCCCTGTAAAGCCTGGCTTATGCAGCGGGTTTATCCCCAGACTTTTTGTTTTTTGGCCTCCAGTTTTTGCCCCTTTTTTGTTGGTCGTAGGACTCTGGGCACTTTACCACTGCTGATCAGTGCTAAAGTGCATATGCTCTCCCTTCAAATTGTGTTTATGGATTGGCGTTTCCAGGATTGGCTCATTTGATTTACCACTAAGTCCCTAGTGCAGTGCACTGTGTGTGCCCAGGGCCTGTAAGTCCAATGCTGCTAGTGTGCCTGCAGCACTGATTGTCTCACCCAAACACGCAACCCTTCAAAGGTTTTTCAGAGCTGCAACTGCAGTGTCTGTGCGCACTCTCTACTGCCAAGTCAACCTGGGAAGTGCACTCACTTGCCAGACCCTAACCTTGCTTTTTATTACACTAAGGTAGACATAAGGTGCCCCTGTGTGCAGGGTGCAGTGTATGTGAAAGGTAGGGCATGTGCTGGTGTGTGTGATATGTTCTGATAGTAAAAATACAGTGTATTTCATTTTCACTATTGATAGGCTACCTGTCTCATAGGATAGAATGGGAGTTTACTTATAACATCTTATAAGCATAACTTCCCATTGGGACAAGACAGAAAGTTGGAGTTTAGTATGACCGAACTCAGAATATAAAAATGCATCTTTTAGTAAAGATGATTTTTATATTTTGGGTTTAAAAATACCACTTTTAGAAATAAGGTATTTTTTTGCTTAGCCACCCTGTGTGCCTCTGCTGGTTTGTGGATTGACTGTCTGGCTTTTAAGAGACAGAGGCTGAGGATATGCATACTTCCAGACAGCCACTGGGGGTAGGAGGGGTTGATGTGAGTCCTGCCTATCCTGAATGAGTCAGGACTGGGCTGAATAGATCTGGGCTGGAGATTTCATTGCACCTGAATGGGCCTGGTCTGCCTTACACAATGCTGTGTCCACCTCCTGTCAGAAAGCTGGAGGAGGAGTACTGTGTGCTGTTGGGGTTGGCCTGCAGTGGTTGCTATTGTCTTGGACTATGCTTTAATCATCCCGCTGTTAGAGTTTTAGCCAAGGGCTTGAACTAGCGTTTGCCTCCTGTTGGAAGTCTCAGGGATAGAAAATACTTCAAAGATCATTTCTGGAATTCAAAAGGAACCTTAACCAAGGAGAACAGCTGGAGAAACTGAAGGCAACATTCTGCCCCTTTGCTGTGTGCTGCCTTGGGTTGGCCTGCAGTGGCTGTTTCTGCCAAGGAAAGGACAAGGACTTTGCTGTGTCCCCTGCTTGAGAAAGGCCTCCAAGGGTTTGAAGTAGAGCTTGCCTCCTGTTCTGAAGTCTCAGGGACACAAAGACTTTACCACCAGCTCCCCTGAACTTCCTTGCTTGGAGTTCTGACCTGTCAGGAGGTGTCTGTTGCTGAATTTGGCCTCTGGAGTTTGTCCTGTTGTTGGGAGCTAGAAAAGAGATGCAACTACGAGAAGCACAACGCATCCACATCTGTTTCCGATGCATCACTGAAAAAAACGACACAGCGGCTGGTGAAATCTACACATGCTGCATCAGTGTACAGATCTACGAAGGCAGAGATCACCACACCGATTCTGACGCAGGCCCTGCGCTGCGGCTGCAAGAACCAACGCTTTGTCGTATCGCGGCTGGTGAAACCAACGCAGCGCCGTTGCCACTGCCACATTGAGAACCAACGCATCCCTGATTGTTACGCATCGCACTGGGGCGCCAAGTCTATGAGAATGCCGGGGCCACAGTAAGAAACCGACGCATCACCTCCCCGCACAGTAAGAAACAGACTGCATGGCAGTAAGGAACTGACGCATCACCTCCCTGAAGGAAGAAACTGACGCATCACCTTCACTGGGCGTAAGGAACTGTTGCATCACCTTCCCTGCGGCTCTTTTCGTTTGTGACTGTGACACCTCCAAGGTACTTTGTGTTGAAAGTTTCACAACTATAGTTTGCTATGGGCAGAACTGCTTCTACCTTTTAAAAGTCATATTTTGATTACTGTATTGTGGATTGTTGTTGTTTTGGTCTTGTTTGGTTTAGATAAGGATTACTTATTTATCTAAACTGGTGTGGTGTTCATTTGTAGTGTTTTCATTGTGTTACTGTATGTGTGTGCAAATGCTTTACACATTGCCTCTGAGAATATCCTGTCTGCTTATGCCAAGCTACCAAGGGGTGAGTAGAGGTTATATTAGAAGTGTATCCCCATTATCCTGACTAGGAAGAAGGGTCCTTACTTGGACAACAGTGCAAGCCATTGCCAACCAGAGACCCCCATTTCTAACAGTCCCAACACCGTTTGTCAAGATGAGGGGTAGGGAACATGAGTTTCAAGCAAACCACCGCCTGGCTTGCAAATGGCAGCCGTCTCTTGAGATTTGCCTTGGGGGTGGAGCAACCTGGAGAGGTTTAAAATGGCGTTTCTGTGTTTGTGGAGGAGTTGCAATTTGCTAGCATTTGGTAACAACATTCTGAAGCAACACATAAACAATGGAGCAGAGGAAAGTGCTGAAAACAGGCACAATTTGGAGCCAGGGGACTCTGAGGGCTTCGAGGAGGACCAATCTATTAATCCAGTACCAACACTGGGAGATACCCAATGGATGATAGGGAGGGTGGTGTCTGCTACATTTAAGGCTAGAGAAGGCTGGTCATCCCCCAGAAGACCCTGTAGGGCATCACCATTGCGAGACCAGGACTAGGAAGAAGAGGAGGTCAAGGGCAAATTTGTGCGGGGAACAGAGTTAAAAGAGGTCCAGCAACATTTAAGGGAGAACTTGGCATTTCCAGAGGCCCCGGTTGAAGTTGATGAGGCTGACTTCCTTGGTTAGTGCTAAAGTAAATTACAGGAAAGTTGGCATCTACATATGGGACATTACAAAAGGTGACAACTAATGAGTGGAAAGTGATGGACAATCACACCATTGTCTGCTTTTTGGTGAGGAGATACCAGTTGTAGGGTATTGTTAAGGTGTTTCCTTTGGAGGTTAAAGTTGACTCCCCAATGGTGGGCTTGTCCTCTCAGGGCAAGATAATTCAGAAGAAGCCTCACCATCTGATCCGGTTGATGAGAAAGTCGAACTGGTAGTGAATAGGGCGTATTCAGATGCTAATTTTGGGTCAAAGCAGTCCTTTTTAAAAATCTTCCAAAGCTAATGAAGAAAATAGAGTAAGGGACATGCTTTTCACAAGCCATCTCAATGATGGAACAACAGATCTGCCTTCTCTTGGACACATCTTTCAATTCACTGGAAGCATCAGCAGCGGCCACAGGTTCAGCAATAGTGGTGAGGCAACAGATTTGGATGAGGGCATGAAAGACAAATACAACACAAAAGAATCTCCGAATCCATATCCCCTTCACAGGAGAAAGGCTGTTTGGTACAGAGTAGGAAACTCTAGCCAAAAATCTATGGAGGATAGGACTTAGATGACTCATATCAAACCTTTGACAAAAGGGAAGTTTTTTTCCAGCAAAGAGGACATTGGGAGCAGTCTTTCAGCAATGGATGACTCAGCCATTCATGGAAGCGGATGCAGCTGGGGAGCCCTTGCTTTCAAGAAGTGACAATCTCAGGGTGCAGGAGCTATCTCTACAAATCCAACAGTCTCCATAGCATGACTACACTAGGGAGCTGTGTCAGCTGCTGGTGGAAGACAGATTGCTGTGGTTTCGGGAACAGTAGAAGGCTTCAGTGATGGACCAGTGGGTACTGGACATTGTGCAATACCAGTATTGAATTCCATTGCAGGAGAAAGCAGTTTATTTTTTCCGCCCTATTCCACTGCCCAAAGCTCCCCTCAAACAAAAGGCTTTGTTGGCGGATATTCAGAGCTTTTTCTGGAGAATGCTATAAGGTCAGTTCCAGTCTCTCAAAAGAGGAAGGATTTACTCGTCTCTGTTTAGTGGAAGCATATGGAGGCATCTGGACAGTTCAGGCCTGTAATTAGCTTAAAGAAGCGAACAAGTTTATTACGAACATCAAGTTCAAAGTAATGTTTTAGAAGAAATTTCTTCTTTACATAAAAGTTGGAGACATTCTAGTGTCTTTGTACCTTCCAGACACTTACCTGCACATCCAGATATGTCAGTGTTGGCAGCTGTGGCCCGTGCAGGTAAGAGCAGTGGGGCCAGGTTGGGGGGGGGGGGGGGGGGGGGCGAGATTTCGACAGACGACCATGAGGGAAAATTAAAGAAATAATTAATTTTTCCTTGTCATCATCTGTCGAAATCCCCCAGACCCAGCCCCACCGCCCCACAGCTCTTACCTGCACGGGCCGCGGCTGAATGTTGGGCCAGGCCCACTATGCAAGGTCACCCACAAACCTTTGGTCTTTACACTCAAGTTTTTGCTGAAATAATTTTTGTTGGCCTTAGGACTTTGTACACTCCGCCACTGCTAACAAGTGCTGATGTGCTTGGGCTCTCTCTTCTAAACATGATAGAATTGGTTTACACCTAATTGGTATATTTAATTCACTTAGTAAAGTGGTACTGCATGTACCAAGAGCATGTCAATTAAATGCTATTAGTTGGTCTGCAGCACCTGTGGAGCCACCCACGTAAGTAGCTTTGTAAACCTGTGTCAGGCCTGCCATTGCAGCCTGTGTGTGTAGTTTTAAACTGCCATTTCAACCTGCCAAAATACAAAAGTCATCCCTAGGGTAGTTTCTAAACAGGGCACAGGGCAAGGTGCAATATGCTTACAAAGTTGGACATGTGCTTTTAAGATTTACCTGTCGTGGTAGTGAAAAACTCTTAAATTCGTTTTTCACTACTGCTTCTCCCGTAGGATTACATCGGAGTTACCTTATTACATTTAATAAGCTGTAACTTCCAAATGAGAAAAGATAAACAGTTCATGTTTGGTGTCTATAGACCTGTAATGAAAAAACCTCTTATGGTGAAGTCAGATTTTTTATTACAATTTTGAAAATGTTACTTTTAGAAAGTTGGCATTTTCCCGCCTTAGTCATTTAGTGCCTTTAGTCTGTCTTTGGGTCACATGACTAAGGATAGTTGGTAGATGGACTTTGTGTATTCCTCCTAGACAGCCATACACAATAGAGAGCTTGGGTATCTCTGGGTGGGCAATCACTGGCAGTATGGGAAGGCAGAGTTAGGCACATCCCCACTTATACCTGAATAGGCTGTGTCATACCTTCACACAAAAGATAGCATACACCGTGTAATTAGTCTGAACTTTGGAGCCAGGGCAGGGGAGGTAGAAAACCAGTGCACTTCAAAGGGAAACCTCTTGCAGCTTCTCTCGCTTCAAAGTGGGCACCAGGTATACATTTTGGACCTCAGACACCAACTCTTCAGTATACTTCTGAACCTGTGGAAGATTCTGCCAAGAAGAAGGACTGCCACTCTGCTTGTCTTAGGACTTCCTGCCCTTCTGTGCTAACCTGCTGTCCTGCTGACTTTCTACCTGGGTGAGAAGGGGTGGACTTGCAGCCTCTACCCAGGACCACCAGAGTGACTCCAAAGGTCAGTCCTTCCAAGTGGTGTCACCCCAGCTCTGGACCCTTGGACGTGGCCTGAAGATGCTCTGCCAGCCCATCTGTGGATCCAGCAGAAGCGATGCATCTCTTTTGCTGCGTGACTCAACCGGAGCAGAACCAGTGCATCGCCTCTGCTATGTAGACTTTTCGTGGAGCTAGGACTCCACATTGCAGCCCCACAGATCCTCTGAACAAACGCATCTTATCTGCTGCGTGACACATCCTCAACGTCAGACTTCATATCACTAGCCCTCGCTGATGAGATTCTCGGCAAATACGCAGGACCTCACATCACGGCCCTGCAGCTCCTCTGAACCAATGTGTTTTGGAAAAAAGAGGACCCATACGGAAAACAATAGAACTTGCTAGCTGTAGGTAAAATTACACTGGAGGTAAAGACAAATGCTAAATACAAGTTATTCAATAGTTATAAGTTATACATTTCAAGCTACAGATCAAAAATATATATATTTTTAAAACAACAAAGGGCACTTTGTCCCAGTGCGGCACAACCAGATACCCACAGTGGCTTTGTGCTTTTTGGCTCTATTTTCACAAAAATCATTAAAATGGCATATTTCAGATTTTACTGTTTGGATTTTTTGCCATTTTAATCTTATTTTATTTATTAAAAGGTACTCTATTTTTCTAATCCGGTGTGGGAGCATTTTTGTGGTGTGTTTTCACTATGTTACTATTTGAAGTGTTGCAAAAATACTTTACACATTGCCTCTGAATTATCCCTGACTGCTCTGTGGCAAGCTACCCAAGGGTTGAGAACAGGTTAATTTAGAATTTGCTTGTGACTTCACCCTGACAAGGAATGTGGTGCCTGCTTCAGTAAAATTGAACCCCCCCAAACAGTACCCAAATTTCTTACAGTAAGGATTCTCAAAAGTATCTCAGCTTTTCTGAAGGGAATGAAAAATCAGTTTAAAGTCTTACCACACGGTCGTTGAAATACCTTCTTTATTGGCAAGGCAACAGGGAAAACAGCAGCACCCCGCCAGTTGAGATGTCCCCCAAACGCGTTTCAGGCTGTCATAGCCCTTGCTCACTGGGATATTCGGGTTGCAGCGACTAAAGTTCTTCCGCCGCTCTAGCGGCATTTTCAGCTACTTTCTCCGCCCCCCCTGGGCATGTCATTCAATGGCATTCTGGTCTTGGAAGTTCTTAAAGTCCAAATGACTGGTCGCTGTGCCCCCTTTCAAAGTTAAATTTCTTTAGTAGGTAACTGGTCAGGATCATGCTGAGTCCCTGCTCATATGAATCTTGCCACACTGGTCACAACGTTACTCTTACGCTCAAATCATCAGCACTAAGGAGCTGCACTTCCGCAGCAGGTGCCTCGCGATCTGGTATAGACCACTATATATCCAAATGCAAACACACCAACTGTTGAGGCACCACACACGGTCGTTGAAATAGCTTCTTTATTGGCAAGGTGTTAGACTCGGCGGTCTCTAGTTGGCAGAGGTATACACTTCTGACAAATAGGGACTCACTTCTTCTAGTCAGGGCAAGGGGATCACACACTTAGATAACCCCTGCTCACCCCCTCGGTAGCTTGGCAAAGCAGATAGGCTTATCTCAGAGGCAGTGCGTTGAGCATTTACGACCACAAACAGTAATAAAGTGAAGACACTACAAATGGAAACGACACAGTAGTATTATAAAAATACGAATGTTTTATATAAGGCTTAGCACAAGACCAAATAACGACAAAAAATATACCACAATCTTAATAAATACTCTTGGAAGGAAAAATAATAGTTCAAGCGTAGTTTCTTCTTAGCACAAAAGTCTTTAGTAACAAAAGCAACTCTTCTTCTTTAGATCACAGTTCTTGGCAACAATGTAACCCACACGGGAGTCACACGACGTCGAGGCAAAGTTAATCCAAAGGTTCGGCATTGACCGCGAGGAGCGTTACGTCGAGCCCGGAGTCACACGGACCCCCAACAACACAGTACCTTAGGAAAGTGAAGCACACGATGATCAGCGGCGTCGAGCAATCCGGCGTCGCGCCTTCGGTGTCGATCAGGCCTCAGTAGTCGTCGATGTCGTTGATGATGTTGCAAGAGTGAGCAGCGCCCACGGCGTCGAGAGGGCTCGAAGTCAATGCGATCAGCGGCGGTGCAGACACGAGGTCACTTGGAGCTGGAGCCGAACTCACTACTCACTGGCGTCGCTACTGGCGTCGATCGGGCCCGGCAGCCGGCGTCGAGGAAGCGGGACACTGGAGCCGTTACTCACGATATCGAGCTGGATTCGGCGGCATCCGTCGGCGTCGAGATTGTTGGATTCTTTCAGAGGTGCTGGACTTTCAGGTTCCAGCAACAACCACTTTCAGTAAACGGTGAAGTCCTTTAGCCCTGTGACTTCAACAGGAGGCTGGCACTCTTCCAGCCCTTGGAGATTTCCTTGGCAAAGTTCGAGAGTACACACTCAGTTCCACTCTCCTGGTTACCCGGCAAAAATAAAGAAGCAACTGCAGGATTCCCCCCAGCAAACAGCACACTGGCAGAAGGGGTAGGCAAGTCCTTGGATCAGCAGGCTTCTTGTCCTTGGTTCAGGGTTCCTTGTCAGAATTGATCTAAAGTCTTGGTTCAGAGGTCCTTCTCTTATACCCCTTTTCAGCTTTGATCCCTTTATCCATGCAGGGGAACTTCCCCTCATTCCGGGTCTGTGGTGGGTGTAGCCAGGTAGTGACACCTGGCCGATTCACAGTGCAGGGCTGGGTCCTCAGACGCCCAGCAGGAGGTGGAGCCCGTATTGTCACTAGCAGGAGCAGAGCTATCCGGCGCTCGGCAGGAGGTGGAGCCAGCATTGTATCGGGCAGGGCCGGCTATCAAGGACTACTCTTCCCCTACTCTCAATGCAAATGCACCACTCACCCCACACTGACTCATTCAGAACTCTGGAGCCACCCTGCTCCTGTCATACACACACCAAACCAGCAGAAGCCAGAAATAGTTAGACAAGAAAATAGTCACTTTCTAAAAGTGCTATTTTCAAACCCAGAGTCCAAAAACCATCCACCCAAACGGATGCGTTATCAAACCCTGAGTTCAGGGATACCAAACTCGACATTGCACCATGCTCCCAGAGCCAGCTAGGATCATACCATTAATAATCCCGGCGGCCCATCCTAACTAAAGGAGAGCAGGCGACCTTATGATAGTGAAGTACGAACATGGCGGTAGTTCACTATTAGGACATGCCAACCTCGTCAGGCTTGTCCTACCTTATACTTACAATGCACCCTGCCCTCGGGCCTACCATAGTAGTGACTAATATGAAGTTAAGGGAAGGTTTGGAGGACTGGCAAGTAGGCGTACTTGCGCAGCCCGCGTGACAGTACGAGACTGCACGTAGGTCTCGCAATGACAGACCTGTAGACACACTTTTACTAGGCCGCTCGTGTGGGTGGCACAACACGTGCTGCAAGCCCACTAGCGGCATTTGTATTTACAAGCCCCGGCACTCCACGTGCACTAGACTAGGGACTGACAGTAAACCAAATAAGCCAAACATGGAATTCAATCAATACAGTAATTTAACATAGGGAGCACTTGCACCGCGGCACGGATCAACAGTGGCACAGTGCCCAGAGCGATATACCAGCAAAACATCGTAAACAGAGGAGGCAAACAGAAAAAATGGAGGAGAGACTCAAGCCAATGATGTCAGGTCTAACACGTGTCCCCTCCAGCTGAAATGTGGGGAGAACTACCCTTAACCTAGGGAGTCCTCATCACTAAGGCGGAAAAATCTGGACAAACCATCAGCATTGGCGTGATCTGTACCAGGGCGGTGTTGCACCGTAAAGTCCATCCCCTGTAGGGAAATGGACCACCTCAACAGTTTCGGATTCTCACCCCTCATCTGCATCACCCATCTGAGGGGCCTGTGGTCTGTCTGAACCCGGAAGTGAGTCCCAAACAGGTAGGGTCTTAGCTTCTTCAGCGCCCAGACCACAGCAAATGCTTCTCGGTCTATCGCACTCCACCTCTGTTCCCTGGGAAGTAACCTCCTACTGATGAAGGCCACAGGTAAGTCTCGGCCCTCTTCATTCACCTGAGCTAGAACAGCTCCCAGGCCATGCTCTGAAGCGTCCGTCTGGACAACAAATTCTTTAGAAAAGTCGGGTGCCTTTAGTATGGGTGCCGTACACATTGCAGTTTTCAGGGTGTCGAAGGCCGTTTGACAGGCGTCCGTCCAAATCACATTTCGCGGCTGCTTCCTGGAAGTCAGCGACGTCAAGGGGTGCACAATGTTACCGTAATCCTTGACGAACCTCCTGTAGTAACCCGTGAGTCCTAAGAAGGCTCTCACCTGCGTTTGGGTTTTGGGCGGTGCCCAAGCCAGGATGGTATCGATCTTGGGTTGCAGGGGGGGCCACCTTGCCGCTCCCTACTTGGTGCCCCAAGTACACCACAGAACCCTGCCCAATCTGGCACTTACTGGCTTTGATTGTGAGGCCCGCTCTGCGCAGGGCCAACAACACTTCCTGGAGGTGGCGCAAGTGTTCCTCCCAGCTAGCGCTGAACACTGCGATGTCGTCCAGGTAGGCGGCACTGAAATCCTCCAGTCCAGCCAAGACCTGGTTGACCAACCTCTGGAAGGTGGCAGGGGCATTCTTCATCCCGAAGGGCATAACCCGGAACTGGTAAAGCCCATCTGGTGTGGAGAATGCGGACCTCTCCTTTGCCCCATCAGTCAAGGTGATCTGCCAGTACCCAGACGTCAGATCAAATGTACTAAGGTACCGGGCAGCCCCCAACCGATCTACGAGCTCATCAGCTCTGGGGATGGGGTGCACGTCAGTCTTCGTGACTGAATTGAGTCCTCTGTAATCCACGCAGAACCGGAGTCCGGGTGAAGCACCAGGCGCTGCAGCCTTCGGGACCAAGACCACTGGGCTGGCCTAAGGACTGCTAGAGGACTCAACCACCCCTAAGGCAAACATTTTGGAGACCTCCTCCTTAATGTAAGCTCGGACCTTGTCAGTCACCCTGTAAGCCTTGTGCTTCACAGGAGGGCTGTCCCTGGTGTCGACGTCATGGACACACCAGTGAGTGACACCAGGAATCAAGGAGAACAGATCAGGGAATTGTCCCAACAATTGGCGACAATCTTGCTGCTGTTCAAGGGTCAGTGTGTCAGAGAGGACAACACCATCCACTGACCCATCTTGCTCTTTTGCGTACAGGAGGTCCAGAAGAGGCTCGCTCTCCTCTTCCATTCCGGCATCTGTAGCGAGGAGCATGCCCACTTCGGACCTTTCTCAGTGGGGCCTTAACCGGTTGACATGCAGGACCCTCAAGGGGTTCCTGGGAGATTTCAAGTCCACCGAGTAGGTGACATCGCTCTTCTTCTTCACAACCTTAAACGGTCCAGTCCACCTGTCCTTGAGCGCACAAGGTTCCACAGGGGACATGACCCAAACTTCTTGACCAGGCTGAAGTTCGACCAGAGTGGCATTCCGGTCGTACCACTGCTTCATCTCTTCCTGGCTGGCCTCCAGATTTGCCCGAGCAAGATCTCTGAAGCGCCGAGTCTGGTTCCTAAAGGCCAGCATGTAACTGTATACATCCTGGGCAGGTTTCCTGGGAGATTGCTCCCAGCCTTCTTTGACCAGACTCAAAGGTCCTCTTACTGGGTGCCCGTACAAAAGCTCAAAGGGGCTGAACCCTAGAGACTTCTGTGGCACCTCTCGGTAAGCAAACAGTAAGCATGGCAAGAGGACATCCCATTTACGCCTCATTGGTTCTTCAAGACCCATGATCATGCCTTTAAGGGTCCGGTTGAATCTCTCAACCAGCCCATTACCTTGAGGGTGGTAAGGAGTGGTGAACTTGTAGGTTACCCCACACTCCTCCCGGCTGTCTTGGGGTCCAGGGGCCCAACAATGTCAATCCCCACCTGGTCAAAGGGGGTACTGACAAGTGGAAAAGGTTGGAGGGGAGCCTTCTGCTTCCTTCCGCTTTTCCCCCTTGCCTGGCAAGTGTGACAAGTTTTACAATGGATGTCTACATCCCTTCTCATCTGAGGCCAATAAAAATAGGTGACAAGCCTGTCATAGGTCTTGTCCTGCCCCAGATGTCCAGCTAACGGAACGTCATGAGCCAAACCCAGTAGGAAGGCTCTGAAGCGCTGGGGTACCACCAGCACACGGGCTGACCCAGGCTGAGCCGCCTTAGGCTCGCTATACAGGAGGTCGTTCTCCCAGTAGACAAAATGCGATCCTGACTGATCACCTGCGGTCTGGGCTGAGGCCTGCTGCCTCATACCCACAAGAGAAGGGCACACTTTCTGTTCTGTACAAAATTCTTCCCTGGAGGGACCACCATCCTGCTGCCAATGGGTCAGCTCGGCCAGGTCTCCCAGTTCAGCAATTTGTTCCCCTGTGGGCTCCAGGGCATCCCCCTCGGGGTCTTCCTCCTCCTGGACCACGGGAACGGTGGGGGCCGGTTTCCTGCGCCTCCTGCCTCTTCTCTTTACAGCTGGGTCCTGGGCCGTCGTTTCAGGCTCCGGGACCCCATCAACACAATTACTTGCTGTCATCGAACGAGTGGTCGCACACACCACCTCTGGCACACCCAACATTTTCAAATGCGATGCTCGCTTCACCTGAGCCCAAGGGGAGTCTTCCAAATCATTGCCCAGGAGACAATCAACAGGCATGGCGGGCCTCACAGCAACCTGAAGAGTACCTGACACTCCCCCCATTCAAAGGAAACTTGAGCTACCTCACACTCTTTCTGGGAGTTGTCGGCAGCTATCACGGGGTAGAATGCGTGGGGAACCACCTGCTCTCTGGACACCAAGTGACACTTGACAGCTGTCACACTTGCTCCGGTGTTTCTGAGAGCCTCCACTCTATGGCCATTAATGGTCACCCACTGCCTATATTTATTAGTGTTACTAGGCAGCGGGGGTGGCGGGACCATTTCCATATCTCCTAGCGAGACCAGAGACATCTCTGCGGGACCCCTCCCACCATGGGCAACCATCTCCTCCCCTCCCAGGGCTACACTCGCCAACTGACGGGGGGTGCACGTGGTGGTGCATTCGAGTCCCTCATGGGACACTGGGGATCGTAAAAAGGATGTCCCACCTGGTTACAGACATAGCAGGTCATGGGGCCCCTATGAACAGGTTTACCTGTCGGGGCTCCGGGTTTCTTCACCCGGGGAGGCTGGGAACCTTTCCCTTGGTTCCCTTGGGGATTAATTTGGGGCCCTTTCTGGGACTCCTTCTGTTTGCCCTTGTCCCCCCCACTCTTCTGCTGGGGACCCTGCCCACCTTTGGCTGAGTCTCCCACTGGACCCTTGTGGACCCTGGTACTGACCCAGCGGTCCGCCTCCTCAGCAAGTTTTTTAGGATTAGATATCTTGCTATCAATAAGGTGCTGGCGCAGCTCTGGAAAACAGTTATTCGACAAGTGCTCCCAAGCAAACAAATCATAAAGAGCTTCGTAACTTTCCACTTTGCTGCCCTTTACCCAACCATCCATGGCTCTGCAAAAATACGACACATACTCAACCCACGTCGTACCAGGCAACTTCTTACATTCTCTAAAAGCTTGTCTGTACTTCTCCGGAGTCAGGCCATACCTCAACATTAAAGCATCCTTCATATGAGTATACAACATCCTATCCTCCATAGGAATATCTAACAGGGTATCTCTCCCCTCATTCACAAAGCGACCCCACAACCCCACTCCCCAATCCTTCTCAGGGACCTGGTGGGCCAACAATGCTAACTCATACGCTTTAAACCATTGGCCAATATCTTCATTCTTATGATAATCTTTGATCACATCTTTGGGAAAATAAAACCTACTTTCTGCAGGCACAGATGGGATGCTGCCACCAGAGGGATTCGATTCTAAACTCTTAGCTTGGAGCTCTATCTCCCTCAACCTTGTGTCATGCTCCAAAGCTAACTTTTCTCTTTCAAACTCCAATCTTTTGATCTCCAGATCAGCTTCTCTCCTACCTCTTGCATTCTCTAACTCCAACTGCCCATTTATCTTAAGTTTTGCCATTTCCATGTTGTAGGCTCGTTCCTTCGCCCTTTCTTCTCTTTCTTCGGGAGAAAGACCTTTGAAGGAAACACTGCTACCGGGAGGAGACACGGGCCCATTCACTGGCACCTCCTCCTCCCCTTCCACTGGCAGTACCACCACCGGATCAGTGGGATTTCTGGCCTCTAACCAGGTTTCCAATGCTTTCAGATATTCTGGCTTATTCTTGAGGCCTGTGGTAGGAACTTCAAACTGCTTGCAAAAGGATTTCAGCTCATGTAACTTGTAGTCGTTTATCTTTGCTCTATCAAATTCCTCCACGACAACAACAGGGGTAGTGACTCCGGCGTCACTCATGGTCAAAACTGGCAGTGTTCAAGCAAGCTTCAGAAAAGCGGAGAACAAAAATAGAGTATCCTACCAAAAATAGATTGTAGCTGCGCTATGGTCTGCTTTCACTATGTAGCGCACACTAATCACTGCACATGGGTCGTAAATGCAAAGTTAAAATCCTCACCGCTGCCCCACCAATGTTAGACTCGGCAGTCTCTAGTTGGCAGAGGTATACACTTCTGACAAATAGGGACTCACTTCCTCTAGTCAGGGCAAGGGGATCACACACTTAGATAACCCCTGCTCACCCCCTCGGTAGCTTGGCAAAGCAGATAGGCTTATCTCAGAGGCAGTGCGTTAAGCATTTACGACCACATACAGTAATAAAGTGAAGACACTACAAATGGACACGACACAGTAGTATTAGAAAAATACGAATGTTTTATATAAGGCTTAGCACAAGACCAAATAACGACAAAAAATATACCACAATCTTAATAAATACTCTTGGAAGGAAAAATAATAGTTCAAGCGTAGTTTCTTCTTAGCACAAAAGTCTTTAGTAACAAAAGCGACTCTTCTTCTTTAGATCACAGTTCTTGGCAACAATGTAACCCACACGGGAGTCACACGACGTTGAGGCAAAGTTAATCCAAAGGTTCGGCGTCGACCGCGAGGAGCGTTACGTCGAGCCCGGAGTCACACGGACCCCCAACAACACAGTACCTTAGGAAAGTGAAGCACACGATGATCAGCGGCGTCGAGCAATCCGGCGTCACGCCTTCTGTGTCGATCAGGCCTCAGTAGTCGTCAATGTCGTTGATGATGTTGCAAGAGTGAGCAGCGCCCACGGTGTCGAGAGGGCTCGAAGTCGATGCAATCAGCGGCGGTGCAGACACGAGGTCACTTGGAGCTGGAGCCGAACTCACTACTCACTGGTGTCGCTACTGGCGTCGATCGGGCCCGGTGGCCGGCGTCGAGGAAGCGGGACACTGGAGCCGTTACGATGTCGAGCTGGATTCGGCGTCGTCCGTCGGCGTCGAGATTGCTTGATTCTTTCAGAGGTGCTGGACTTTCAGGTTCCAGCAACAAGCACTTTCAGCAAACGGTGAAGTCCTTTAGCCCTGTGACTTCAACAGGAGGCTGGCACTCTTCCAGCCCTTGGAGATTTCCTTGGCAAAGTTCGAGAGTACACACTCAGTTCCTCTCTCCTGGTACCTCGGCAAAAATGAAGAAGCAACTGCAGGATTCCCCACAGCAAACAGCACACTGGCAGAAGGGGTAGGCAAGTCCTTGGATCAGCAGGCTTCTTGTCCTTGGTTCAGGGTTCCTTGTCAGAATTGATCTAAAGTCTTGGTTCAGGGGTCCTTCTCTTATACCCCTTTTCAGCTTTGATCCCTTTATCCATGCAGGAGAACTCCCCCTCATTCCGGGTCTGTGGTGGGTGTAGCCAGGTGGTGACACCTGGCCGATTCACGGTGCAGGGCTGGGTCCTCAGACTCCCAGAAGGAGGTGGAGCCAGCATTGTCACTGGTAGGAGCAGAGCTATCCGGCGCTCGGCAGGAGGTGGAGCCAATATTGTATCGGGCAGGGCCGGCTATCAAGAACTACTCTTCCCCTACTCTCAATGCAAATGCACCACTCACCCCACACTGACTCATTCAGAACTCTGGAGCCACCCAGCTCCTGTCATACACACACCAAACCAGCAGAAGCCAGAAATAGTTAGACAAGAAAATAGTCACTTTCTAAAAGTGCTATTTTCAAACCCAGAGTCCAAAAACCATCCACCCAAACGGATGCGTTATCAAACCCCGAGTTCAGGGATACCAAACTCGACATTGCACCATGCTCCCCGAGCCAGCTAGGATCATACCATTAATAATCCCGGCGGCCCATCCTAACTAAAGGAGAGCAGGCGACCTTATGATAGTGAAGTACGAACATGGCGGTAGTTCACTATTAGGACATGCCAACCTCGTCAGGCTTGTCCTACCTTATACTTACAATGCACCCTGCCCTCGGGCCTACCATAGTAGTGACTAATATGAAGTTAAGGGAAGGTTTGGAGGACTGGCAAGTAGGCGTACTTGCGCAGCCCGCGTGACAGTACGAGACTGCACGTAGGTCTCGCAATGACAGACCTGTAGACACACTTTTACTAGGCCGCTCGTGTGGGTGGCACAACACGTGCTGCAAGCCCACTAGCGGCATTTGTATTTACAAGTCCCGGCACTCCACGTGCACTAGACTAGGGACTGACAGTAAACCAAATAAGCCAAACATGGAATTCAATCAATACAGTAATTTAACATAGGGAGCACTTGCACCGCGGCACGGATCAACAGTGGCACAGTGCCCAGAGCGATATACCAGCACAACATCGTAAACAGAGGAGGCAAACAGAAAAAATGGAGGAGAGACTCAAGCCAATGATGTCAGGTCTAACACAAGCCAACAGGGAAAACAGCAGCACCCCGCTAGTTGAGATGTCCCCCAAACACGTTTCAGGCTGTCATAGCCCCTGCTCACTGGGATATTCGGGTTGCAGCGACCAAAGTTCTTCCGCCACACTCGCAGCGTTTTCAGCTACTTGCTCAGCCCCCCTGGGCATGTCACTCAATGGCATTCTGGTCTTGGAAGTTCTTACAGTCCAAATGATAGGTCGCTGTGCCCCCTTTCAAAGTTCAATTCGTTTAGTAGGTAACTGGTCAGAATCATGCTGAGTCCCTGCTCATATGAATCTTGCCACACTGGTCACGACGTTCCTCTTGCGCTCAAATCATCAGCGCTAAGGAGCTGCACTTCCGCAGCGGGGTGCCTCGCGATGTGGTATAGACCGCTGTATATCCAAATGCAAACACACCATTCGTTGAGGCACCACACACGGTTGTTGAAATACCTTCTTTATTGGCAAGGCAACAGGGAAAACAGCAGCACCCCATCAGTTGAGATGTCCCCCAAACATGTTTCAGGCTGTCATAGCCCTTGCTCACTGGGATATTCGGGTTGCAGCGACCAAAGTTCTTCCGCCGCACTCGCGGCGTTTTCAGCTACTTGCTCTGCACCCCTGGGAATGCCACTCAATGGCATTCTGGTCTTGGAAGTTCTTACAGTCCAAATGACAGGTCACTGTGCCCCCTTTCAAAGTTCAATTCCTTTAGTAGGTAGCTGGTCAGGATCCTGCTGAGTCCCTGCTCATATGAATCTTTCCACACTGGTCATGACGTTCCTGTTGCGCTCAAATCATCAGCGCTAAGGAGCTGCACTTCCGCAGTGGGGTGCCTTGCGATCTGGAATAGACCGCTATATATCCAAATGCAAACACACGAACCGCTGAGGCACCAAACACGGTCGTTGAAATACCTTCTTTATTGGCAAGGCAACATATATATGCAACAGCAGCAGTCTTCCACGACAACGCCACCGCGATAGCAGAGATAGCAAAGACCACGCAAATCCAACGTATTAACTTCGGCAGAGATTTATTTAAAGACGAGTCACCAAATATGACGCGTTTCGGGCGTCCGCCCTTGCTCACAGATCGTCAGGTAATGAACCATACAACATTTAAGTATGTTGTTTTCCCACAGTTTTTTTCTTTTCTCATTGCATTTTTTTCAAAAAAGCTACACCATGTGATAATAGAAAGCAGGACACACTACAAGCTATGGACATATATAGTCTGTTTTCCAAACAATTTAAAAATCCTCATCAGTGTGTTAAAATTAGATAGATTAAAATTCTAAAATTAATACTGAGTCCATATTATTTACAAATGTCTGAGCAATGATATAATTTAAATCAATATTGTGCTGCTAAATAAATATATTTATAAAAGCATAAATGCAACAACTGTCCAGTGTACTGTGCAAGTTGACATGAATGTCATATGTGCAAAGTAAGCATTGTACATATTAGTGCAAATTTCGCAAATAAAGTGCAAGTATAAACTGGGCAAATAATGCAATTGTTTGCAAACCAAGGAAATATGTGCAAAATCGCAAAAATATAAACCTCAGTTCATAAGAATCAAAAAAGGCTTGTCACAGTAACAATTAGTATCTCTGCATAAATGCATTGACGGTTATAAATATAATAGCAGCAACATTAGGATATCAAAGTTTTTCCAAAAAACTCACGATGTTAATAATTAAATAAATGAAAAACCACAGCATGATGGGGAATTACAAACTAGGAAAACAGAAACAAAATATGCGTGCCAGAATGTCTATGTCCTGAGAAAAGTGTAAAATAGAGTGAGTCCTGTTATACAGAATGAAAAGGATTTTGTGTATAGAAAAACCATAAAAGTATGAAAGAATAGGTGTAATATGAAGGCGAAATTCAGAAAGTGTAACTGGCAAGAGAGGCAGGGAAGGTGGAGCACTCCACTAAAATTAAATCAAGAGAAAAAGAAGAATATAATGGTTATAGAACACTGTTTAAATACATCTTCATGCTAACGAATTTGGGCTCGAGGTGACTTCTTTTGAATGGAAAAGTTGTTGTTACCCGGAATATATATATATATATATATATATATATATATATATATATATATATATATATATATATATATATATATATATATATATATATATATATATATATATATATATATATATATATATATATATATATCCAAAAAAGCAAATGCCCTTGAGCTTGCAGAGGGCTCACAAAGCCGACCTCACCATCCGGTTCTGCACGCCTCTTTGCCGCTTGACTTTCAAGTCTCCTATGTTATTTCTCCATGCCTGACGCATTTCGAGGCCACTCCGCCTCGTAATCATGGGCTGTGTGTGTAGATACTAAAAGCTCACCGAGCATGACAACACTTTTATTTATTGACAAAACGCCCATAATGGGCGTGGCTCACAGGTAATGCCGTCAGGCATGATGGTAACTGTGGTCCTTCATCGGTGAGAAAGTAGTTCCCTTAAGTAGGTTCAGTTTTCGTGCACATTTCATCAGTTACTTGATTGAAGCCTTGAGTAGGTCGGAGTTCATGAAGGGCAGCAGTGTTTACATCACAGGTCAGCAATGCTTCGCAAAGTGAATTCGTTTCTCTCCACAGCCTTCCCCTGCCTTCACAGCTTGCTGGGAATGGAGCCCCTCTGCCACGGCCAGAGCTGCCGTGTATATGTTTCCAAAAAAGCAAATGCCCTTGAGCTTGCAGAGGGCTCACAAAGCTGACCTCACCATCCGGTTCTGCACGCCTCTTTGCTGCTTGCCTTTCAAGTCTCCTATGCTATTTCTCCATGCTCGACGCGTTTCGAGGCCACTCCGCCTCGTAATCATGGGCTGTGTGTGTAGATACTGAAAGCTCACCGAGCATAACAACACTTTTATTTATTGACAAAACGCCCATAATGGGCGTGGCTCACAGGTAACCCACTGAACTGGGCCTTCCACCGGCCCCCTCGACCTCTGTAAAGAGTCTTGGCGTGACCATCGACGCCGAGCTCTCCCTCCGACCGCATGTCGGCTCCGTGATTTCTTCCTGCTCCTTCCAAAGATCCGGAAGGTCAGCCATTTGCTTCCCCCGCCTGCTCTGATTCAAGTAATCATTTCTCTTGCACTCTCCCGCTTGGACTTTTCCAACTGCATCTACCACGGACTTCCAAAAACACTTCTCCACCGCCTTTAGGTAGTCCAAAACCAGGCAGCTCGCATCATCTTCAAATCTCCGAAATGGCAATCGGCCAAACCCCTGATGCATAAACTACACTGGCTGCCTATAGAACAGAGGGTGGCCTTCAAGCTGGGCTGCCTCACGTTCAAGGCTCTCCAGTCTCCATTGCACCAGTCCTGCCTTCCTGACCTCCCTCATCACTCCCTACCGCCCAAATCGCAATCTTCGCTCTGCTCATCTTCAGTCGCTTGTCGTACCCAAAACCAGAACCAACAAGTTCGGCGGACGAAGTTTCGCCCTCTTGGCCCGAAGTTCTGGAACTCTCTCCCCCTGACCATAAAATCAAGCAGCTCCCTCCTTCACTTTAGGAAGCTTCTCAAAACCTTCCTCTTTCCCCCACCCTGCTAACCCCGCATAAACCCCAGACTGTGTATCACCTCTGTCCTATAGCGCCAGGAAACCCATGGTGTCAGTGCGCTCTACAAATTCCATTTAATAATAATACTATAACTACAGAAAGTCTCATAGGATTACATGGGCGGACCCATACCTCTGGAACTCAGCAGTAGTGGATCACATTGAGTTCTGCACACTGTCAGGATACGAATGTTCTCTAACTGTGTGTTATCAGGCCTGCACAGTGCATTATTAAACGTGCCAGTATCAGAGGTGGCCACAGCTGCATATGTGTTATGGCCCGAACGTGCGAGGATCATTCCGAGTAACAGACACAGTGTCCAAGATAACCTTGATGTTCCATGCTCTCACTATACACACTAAACTAGCGAGGCAGTCTACAAATATAGCATAACAAATTATTCTCATGTGAAGCAAAATATTCAGCCTTCTCTAAACAATATCGCAAGTGCGTGTCGCGTGCAAAGCAGAGCAGGAAAGTAAAAATGGCGTTTAAGCTTCTAATAAACCCATGCTAACTTTACACGGTGTGAGTGCAAAGCTCAGCCCCACGACACCCTCCCTTGATCGAAGCACGTGATATAAACGTGGGCGAATTACGAACGCAGAGTCCAAGCCTGAAAAGCAGACTCAAGTTCAAATTTGCAAAATAAATTATTCGCTGTTTGATAGAAAGCAGTTACTAAATAATAAAGAATAGGTAGACAAATGAAAGAGTCTTATTCCAACAGCATATAAGCACAGTATGTAGCAACAGCCTTCAAGAGGAAGTCATTGTTCTCATCTGAAAACATTTCAGCCATCCAATTCAATAGTGTTCCTCAATGACCGGAGCCTCTATCACCATCGGAGGAAAACTCGGGTCATCTTCAATGTAACTGCGTGCCATGAAGTCATGCACCGCTGCAAAAACATTCCAATGTCCTATTATTCCATGTATCGCTGCTAAGGCCATAATCCCACCGCCAGAACAGAGCAAGTCATGAACCACTAAGGGGCTCATCAGCTGGTCATAATCCGCGTTGGGAGACACCGTACTGCAGAGACACAAATCCAGGGCCCAGTCGAAATCGCAGCTTAGGCAATGGAAGACAGGTTGAACGCATGTGAAAAAGGAAAATCAAAACGATAATCCATAAGCTGCACTCAATGTAGCCAGAGGCAGCGCTCCGTAATAACTAATCATTCGGTTGAGGAGCAGCAACAGCCGAGACATATTGTCGTGTGCTGCAGGATGTGCATCCATATTTAAGTAAACAAATTGATAGAAGCACACCTCCAACTAATGCGAGTATTAAGGGGAATCCACCAAAGATGCTGGAAAAAATCGAATGAAAAAATGCAGAGAAGACACCAAATATAGTTTGAAAAGAAGTCACAAGGTCACTGCTTATAACTTTAAAAAAGTAAGGTAACCCCGTAGTCGAGGAGGCATTAAAGATAGTCTGAATTAACTCCCCAAAATGCAGGGGCATTTAATAAAGCATGCACTTCTGTGCGGGTGTTTGCTACATGAACTACAAATGTTTCTTTAGTATATGTAAGAGCAACCTCTTTTTGAGACAATAGCACTCTTATACGGCTCATTTGGTTGACTCTGCTTTCAAGGTCGGAATTGACAGCCAGATGGAAACATCCAGCTTCCCATGCAGAGGAGTAAACACTACTTTTTTATAGCAAACCACACGCTCAGTTACCGTAATAATGTAAGCGATGCCTGCTAACATTGCACAACAATCTGCATTATTTCAAAGTAAATAACTCCCGTTTTGCCAGTAAACTGAACGTTGGTATGATAGCAGGTGTCGGAGTGCCTTTCAAAACTCAGGCCAAATTAGGCGCATCTTGATTACAAGAGCCATGCAATTGTATGTGTCTACAAATTAAGGAGGGATCTGGTGCTATTTTGCAATCCTCGCCATTCAGATAAACTTCTTTTCCCTCCCTCAGGCACCTATATGTAAATGGTAATAACCAAGCTTCATAGAGATAAGTGCTGTCTAAAGATCCATATCTACCTATAGCATAGTATTTCATGCAAACCTCAAACCCATACAGGCTAAAAGGTAACATTATGATACCGTGGATAAGCCACACAGCTGAATCGGATTTCCAATGAGTGACCACTTGTAACCATTCTCATAGCGCGCCCTGTGCTCTGATTTGACAGTGAGAGAGTGATCGCACCATAGTTTGTACTGCTAATCATTCTCAGCATATGCTACGAATACGCTTTCACGCTACGCATCGTATCAAAGCTTTCGTGTGACGTCATGTACGGCACCCCGTACGCAAAAGACGAAAATGTTTTTAATTGTTTAAAAACATATATTTATGTATTTAATGAACATACTAACAGAATACATTATGTAGGGTAGTTATGAAAATAGTTTTTTTAAACTTTGAACAATCATATATTACTTTTAAAAGCAATTACACAAATCGCGGTGAAATGTCATGGGTACTTACATCGTAAGAGCACCGTCAGCACAGTGTAAGGGTACGCAAAGCCATGTGACTTTAAAAGAAGAGATTTGATTGGTTACTAACACTTCCTATTCCAACTGTTGAAAGTTCCGCCCCATTTTAATCATTCTACTTTGACTTTCTAAGAAAAAGCATCTCTTCTGAGAATCTTGTCAAATCGAAGGAAGATTACCATAATAACAGCAATGGACTCATCTTCCAGCCATTATTCACAGGAATATTTCCTTCCTGAAGAACCTCCAAAGAAGAGGAAAGAAGCTCTAATTTGGCAGTTTTTTACTTTTCGAGAAGGGCAAAAAAAGGTAATGCTCCAAAAGTAACCTGTAAAACTTGCCAAACAACTCTTTCAAGGGGTGATCCATCTAAAAAATACTCCTTTGGCACAGCAAATATGGAGCAACAAGTGAAGAACTTGCACCCCAACAACTTTGCTTGAGCTGCAACACGGAGGTTGCAGGACAACCCACCTGCTACTGCACCAAGCACATCAACTGCTGCACCAGTATTTTCAGCAAGCAGTCCACACCCACAAATTGATCCTGATTTTCCTAAAGTTAAAATTCTATGCATTTATTGCAATAAACTTTTGTGTTATGGGGAACAGTCTATTGACCTGATAAAACGCAGGAAGCAGGAGCATCGCTGTCCTCGACATTAGTTTTTTTTTTTTCATTCTTTTGTTCCTGTTAGACACTTTTTGAGTTCCAGTTTCATTTTTTTGGTTTAAAAAAAAACTTGTTGACAAAACACAAAAAATAGAAAACTAAAAACACAAAAAAAACCAGAACTATTACGATCTGCTCCTAATAGCCACACGGACACGGAGTTAAGAATGTGAGGATTTAATGTCCTGAGCGCTGGGAACGCTACATGCCCATTGCTAGACTCGCGGCAACTCCCGTGGCCTCCAACGTTCCCAGAATGCACTGGGCGCACGCTCTGGTAAACTAGAGCGGTTTAAGGAGCTGCAAATTGACCCCTTCCGTCAGGACTCAAAAAATAACATTTGGGACTTTGTGGGGAACCCTAATACCCCCACGGTCACAGCCAGCTCTCCGTGTCGTTCGAGAGCCAGCATTGCTTTGTCAGAGAGAGCAATCTGCTTTCCTACTTAAAAAAGACAGCATATTAACTTGCACTCTCTTTCAAATAGGAAAGTGGTTTGCTGTGCTAAAGTGGAAGCCGCGACTCTCCTGGCCTACTGCCAAGAGCAGTGTCCCGGGGGTAGGCACCCCGGGACACTGCAGGAGCCAGCCCTGGGAGGTGTCAGACCCCAGGGCCATCAAGAGCTCCAGGAGGGAGGCCGCGCGACCCCTTCCCAACATTAAAAAGGACCCGAGAGGTGGTGGTCCCCAGGGCTGGGGGGTCCGTGCCTTCACGGACCCCCCTATTTTAAATATTACTGCCCCAGGAAGGTGGCGGTCCCCGGGGCGTGTGGGAGGGCCATGAGCACCCCACATACTTCAAACTAAAACCCCGGGGGTGGGGTTCCCCGGGGCTCAGGGACCTTACAAGACCCCCATTACAGAAAAAAATTGCCCCCTGGATTTGGCCCCCCCGGGAGCTAATTAAAGTTAAACCGACTTCTAGTTTTTTTTTCCTTTTCAACCGCGTACGAGTTCCATACGCGTACCCCGTGTTTTTTGGTCCAAAGATCCATGTGGGACCCCCAGAGCAGGCCTAGAGGGTCAACATGTTTCTACCCTGCCCCCTTTCCTTATTTTTCAACTTTCTTTTACAGTTTTCTTGTGACTCTGTGCTACTGAGGCACAAGATGGCTGCCAACACTTCCTGGTTCGGAGTGTTGACAGACAGTTGACATCCAATCAGCATGCAGCTCGTGCTCGTAATTGTACGGATTACCGTACGCGTGCTGTACTTTGTCTCTAGATATCACTATGATTTTCTCAGGAACTACTAAACTGATTTACACCATTTAACAAAAAGCACAATCTGCGAATTGAACTCTACCAATCTGCCAAATTTGGTGTAATTCCGTTCAGCCGTTCGGGCTGTAGCCCTGGCTAAAGGTCCCTATAGAATATTGCATGGGGAAAACACATTTTGCGACCCCCTTTTTTCTCGGCCCCCACTTGACGAATCACCCCCAAACTTTCAGGGAAGGAGCGGAACGGAGCAGGCCATTTTCTTGGAGAAATTTGCGAAGATTCGTCCACCAGCGCCAAAGTTATTCCAAATAGAATGTTGTGGATTTCCTATGGAAAGTAGGTTCTAACTATAACTACCTACTGGCGACCGCCAGTAGGTAATATATATATATATATATATATATATATATATATATATATATACATATATATATATATATATATATATATATATATATATATATATTTATATATATATTTATATATATATATATATATATATATATATATATATATATATATATATATATATATATATATAGCACTCAACAACACAGTCCTTTACGGGGTAGCACCGTCCAGCTGGTGCTCGTGGCGAGAAAGGGCCGCTTCTCGCTAAATTATAATCGAACAAAAGAGTCTTTGCACGGCACTCTCCTTGATGTTAATGTAATTTTTTTTTCAGACTTTACTTCTCCTCCTCCTACGCGTTTCAAAAATAAAGTTCTTGTTCATGGTAGTACACGGAGTCCCTCTTTGATTTTTACCTTTTATACCAAGTCTCCACGTTGCCCATAATTTGGCATTGTGGGACTGGTAGTTTACAAATGTAAGGCAGCTTATATACAAACTTACATTGATCATATTGTTGCAAATAAAAAAGCAGTTGATTAGTAACAGATCCCCTTGTTTACATCTGAAAAAATTAGCATATAATGGCAAGTACTAGTATACTATCATATTATACATTTTGTAAAACTCTTCCACACTATTGTTGTTTAGTTAGGTGCAGCTTAGTCCAAACTCCCTCGATTGCGATGAGTTATATTAGGACCCGGGTGTGCCACCTCATTATTCATCATGACTAAGTGTCTGTGTTCTGAGTGCCCTACTCTATCTGTGTCTATTTACAAAAATAATGCTTTTCTTCGAATTTAGGTTCTAATTTAAAAAAATCATTGCAAAACAAAATACTCGAAAATAGCAAACCTTATGTTACTACTGTTCGTTCAGTTGTGTGGAGTATGAGCTTCATTCCGATACATATGTTTACTGTCTTTAGAGTTCTCAAATGCATCAATCAATTCTAGGCAATTATCTACAAGACTATTTACAGATGTATGTACAGTTCTTGATCCCCGTTGAGCACAAGGGGGATGTTTGTTTTGAATCTAATGATCATTTTGGACTGCAGGCGCCTGAGTTTTAGGGTTCGATTTCCTCCTCTCTCATGTGGTGGTATTGTCACCAGTCCAGAATATTTTGTATCTAGCCAAATGCGATTTATATGGGTTCTCATATCTTTGGCAAGTGCATACGTTAGATCCTCGCTCTGCACTGCTCTTATGTGCTCGAGTATGCGTTTCTTGAGGGGACATTTAGTGCTTCCAATATACCTCATGCCAAAGAAGCACTCTGTTAGATACACAACATAGGTAGAATCACAGGTGAGGTTCTCCTTTATCTCAAATGTCCTCCCCCTTGGATCTTTGATTTATTTGAATTTTTTTCCAATTTTACACACCATGTATGTTGTGCCCTTGCCAAATCCTTGTTGTCTTGCTCCCAGCCACGTGTTGTTTGGCACTTTTGAAGTGGCTTCTGATTATTGTGTCAGATATAGAAGGTGCTTTCCTATATGTTATGAGAGGGCAAATTCCTAATTCTCTGCCAATGTCTGGATCTTTGGTTAGCACATTCCAATATTTGTTGAGAATTTGTTGGATTCTATAGCTCTCCTTGCTGTACGTGAGGATCAGTCGTGGTGTATCATCTTGAGTTGCCTTAGCCATATCTTTTGGCTTGTTGTCAACTAACGTCTGAGCTCTGCTTTTTTGTCTGGCTCTTTTTTCACCTCATTGTATATCTTTCTACTTATATCTTCTTTGTAGGAAGCGTGAGGTTGTTTCCTTGAACTTTTTGTTCCATTTCTTGGGGTTCTGAACAATTTTTCTTCATTCTTATGAATTCCCCATAGGGGATACTTCTTATGAGGGATTGAGGGTAAAAGCTGGACCCATGAAGTAGGCTGTTAGTGGCAGTCTTTTTTCTGAACACGGTTGTATGAATCTTATTCGACTTGATTTAGAATTTCGTGTTGAGAAATTAATTTTCTGTGGAGTGGATGTTACGAGTGAATTTCTGTCCCACATCGTTGTTGTTTGGAATCGCTAAGTAGGTCAAAAATTCTGCTTCAGTACCTCTCCATAGAAGAAATAGGTCGTCAATAAAGCGAAGCCATAGAGCTACCTTCATTATGTGGGGATCGTTCTCTTCTCTCCAAGCTATGCTCTTCTCCCACCACTTTATTTATTTTATTATTTATTTATTTTAAAGAGTTTTATACAGCGCTAGCTGGACCCAAGAGTATCAGAGCGCTTTACAGGATTAGGTTAAATATAAAGACAGACCAAACTGAGTACAAGTGATAAAAAAAGATAAGGCAGTTGAATTTTAAGAATAATTGAAGTTAGGAAGTTCAAAATCATGTAGCAAATTGAAGATAGTAGATCAGAAGACAGAGAATAATTAAATAGTATGTCAGTAGATGGAAAAAGGCGAGAGATTTAGGTAAAATTGTGGAAGGGAGGGATGATGTAAACTATAGGTAGAGGGGGGCCTGTATAAGCAGTGAATAGAGGAGGAGTTCATGGCCAGAGACAGTAAGTATAATTAAGATCCCCAATATTTGTTGAGAAGGAGCATCTTGAGTTTTTTTTTGAAGCAGGGGTAGGATGGGTTACAACGTAGATCTTTTTCGAAGAGTATTCCAGATAGAAAGGGCATTACCAGAGAATGAGCGAGATTGAGTTGCTTTCTTTTTTAGCAGAGGAGGTACTAGGACAAGAGCGTTAGTCCTCCTCAATGTTCTACAACACCCAGCTTTTTGGAGTTTGTCAGAGAGGTAAAAAGGGGCATTTTGGTGAAGGGCCATTTGAGGTTTTTGAGAACAGGGGAGGTGTGATCGTATCGCTTACAGTCAGAAATAAGCCTGGCAGCGAGGTTCAGAACGGATTTGATAGGGGCTAGGTGGACTTTAGGGGTGCCAGCAAGAGTGGCGTTGCCATAATCAAGTCTAGACAGGACCAGTGATTTTACAACTGATTTAAAGTCATCTGCTGGAATGAAGGGTTTAATTTTTTTAAGGTGAAGGAGTGTGAAGAGAGCACCTTTTGCCGAGCTTGTTATATGGGGAGTAAGATTGAGGTTCTGATTGACGCTAATGCAGAGGGATTTGACCGAGTTGGAGATGGCGAGAGAGCAGTTGAGAGCGTTAATGTCCGTGATCCAGTGTTGATGGGGAGCGAGTTCTTCATGGGAATAGGATGATTTCTGTTTTTTTGGGGTTTAATTTGAGGGGGTTTTGATGGAACCACAATTGAATCCTGGTCAAGGCATCGTTAGGATGTAAGATGTTATCGTGGGATTTGATCTTCTAGTATAGTTGTGTGTCATCGTGAGGTTTTGTAATTCTCGAGTCTGACTCCATTTTGTTCTGTGCCACCATTTTGTGTTGCCCTCACGTAGACCTGTGAAGGTAGCCTAGCGAACAAAGTGGCCTGGCCTTCTTAGTTTGTGTATACATTAACTAGGTTTCTTCTTGACTCTGAAATGAACTGTAAGAAACTGACCTCTTCACCTGAAACTGACCTCGCACAGCCAATTTCTCTGATCGATCTTTTCTGAGATTGCCAATCAATGTTCAGGACATCGTTAACTTTAGTTTCCTTGCACATGCCTTATCTTGTTCAGCATCTGTTACTGTTTCTTTTTTTATGTTTCTTCATTACATGGGTTATGCTTTCAATTATAAGTTTGTCCAGCTTGTGGAGATTGAAATTGGGACATTCCTAATAATTAACTTTTGGGTTGGGATACTGTAAATTGAGTTTTTGTTATGTGATACTTTGTTTGAAAATGTACCTTATTGGCTAGAATTTTGGGCAGTAGGTGTACATTTATAATGTGAATATTGGGTATAAAAGGAGACGTCTCGCCTTAGTAAAATGAGAAGTCTCCTGAGAATTTACACCGTGATGTATTTCTAGGATCGCTGTTACTAGCTGCAGCTAATAAACTTGGTCTCTGATGCCATCCAGAAGTAATCCGTGTCTCTGTATACCAAGACAGGTGAACTCAAAGATCCTAGGCGTGCCCCTGATGCCGCTGGGTTAAAATCTTCAACTGGCGCCCCGTGTGGGGCGACTTCAGCGGTACAGGTCCAAGCCCGAAGATTGTGAGGAGCCCCGTGATTAAATTCTGGAGAACGGCCGCCACTTCATCGACCCCTGCATGTCTGCGAGGCTTCCCCTTTCCGACGGCTGTGAAGGACTGCTGCCCTGACTGTCGCCCTGTCTTGGACCCTCTTGTAATGATTTGTAAGGTGAGACGTTAGACGGTCTTCTGGTGGCGTGACATACATTTTGGTTAAGTATAAGTGGGTCGCTCCCACGACTTTGTTTTGTTTCTTGGTTTTGATTCGGCCATTGCAATAGTCGAAGCCGAGGGGTTCGTATATTTGCGAGTGTATCATTTTTGATAACCCCTTGAAGTGTCAAGCAAGACTAGTGAGCTAAAAGATGCCTGGTTTTAGCAAATTTAGGAAATGGTTTTGTTGTAGTAGTAATAGGGATTCCCGATTGGAGGACTCGTGTCCGATACCTCCGGTTGGAACTCCAACTTATGAGCTCTATTCAAAGCATGGTGTAGGTCCCATTACCTTTAATGAAGTATGGGTCCGTTATACAAGGAAAGATGGTGTTTTACGATGGTCCCAACATGGTAGTTTTGAATCAGATGTTTTAGATAACCTAGAAGTTGCGCTATTTAAGAAGAAAGCCCGGCCGGCGATGTTTGACTCTTTCCGCCTTTGGCGTAAGGAAGCCAAACAGCAAGAAATTAAGCAAGCTAAGAGAGATAGGAAGGAAAGGAATATATTGGTAATGCAAGCTGCTAGGCAGTTTAAGGAAGATGAAGAAGATCGTGCGATTGAAGTGTCAGATAGACAACATTGCATGGCCATTGACAAATGTTACCCGGCTTTGCCACCCCCCTTTCAAATGTGACTGAAGACCCTGAAAAGGATCCTTTGATGTCACATTTACTGAGATTACCACCCTCTTATGTGCAGGGTGCTACTGCACCTCCGATACCTCCAGTTGTTGCACCCCTTGTTGTTGTTCAACCCCCTGTTGTTGTTCAGCCACCCGTTGCTTCACAGGTGGTGCTTCCTCCCCCGGCGCAGCCCCCTCCAGGGCCGCCAGCCTTGCCACCAGCCTTGCCTCAAACTCCTTTGCCGTACACTCCTTTATCTTCGACTTCTCTTATTTCTGTCCCTACGTCTCTGTCACCTCAAAACACTTTGTCTCCTGTCCTCATGTCAACTTCTTCTCCTTCTGCTCGGCAACGAATGACTGAGACTGTCACTAGTCTTTTGTCTCCTTTCTTTGGGTCACTGAATATGACCCCTGTTTCTGAACGTAAGCAGAGACGTAGTCAGCTCCTTGGCCCTGAAGAGCGAGCACTGTTAGATCTCCTTGCTCGTAGATGGGTTTCGAATACCTCCAAGTACAGTCCACAAGTGGTTATGGATATCTTCCTACAGTGGGAGGCACCAAAACAAAGGTATGTTTTTGATGTCATGTGTACCTTCCTTCGTCAGGAGTGGGAAGATAATGAGTTGGGTTCAATTCCACTGGAATTGCTTAATGTTCAGTCTGAATTTGCTAAAGGGACGATAGTGGGTTCCGATGTTGAGGAAGCGGTAGAGACACTACTCACTTTTAGGTCTAGACTTCCACCTCAGTCATTGTTCGAACCTGACCCTTCTGTTAGGAGAAAAGTGAGAGAGGTTCCCCCTGTATGGAGAGAGGCAGTTGTGGCTGATGCCGCTCATGGTATTGCGGCTGCACCGGCTCATTTTCAGGGAGTGTGGGTGCATGTCCCTTGGAAGAGAGCTGAGGTCCTGACTCTTAAGCAGATCTGGCCTGACCCCCATAAAAGTCCTGCTGGTTATTACAAGGAGTTGTCTCAGACAGTTGATACGTGTGTTATGAATTTAGCTGACATAGATATGTTGATGGGTAATGTAGTTCCTCAACCCTTGTGGGCGAAGATCCGTCACGAGGATCACGTGCCAGAGTTAGGAGATATGTGGGTTAATATTACTGCTGCAGATGGTCGGCAGGTAGGAGGTGCCAAACCTGAACCCTTAGTTGCAGAACTACCTGGTAGGATTATTAATTTAATGAAAACTATGATGCCTCCTCTGCGGGTGAATTGGGACAAGTTAGCAGCATGCAAACAAAAGAAAGACGAGAGTGTGTCTGATTTCTTCACTAGGTTTGAGGAAACATACATTGATCATAGTGGTCAGGGCATGAGTACAGAAGGTGGTCAGAGGTTGTTTGTAGATAAGTTTGTTTTTAATTTACTTCCTGAACTTTTTAATAAGTTAAAGGACTCTGAGAGTTCATGGGCTGTTTCTTCTTCGGCCCAGATATTGGCTCCTGCACAATATTATGAGAATAGAGATAAAGATGAGAAGGATAAAGTAGAGAAGAAGACTAGAGAATTAAAAACGAAAGTTCTTCTGCAGCAGGCTTATCCGCCTCGCCCTAATCAGCGTCAGTTTCAGCAACCCCCACAGTTTCAGAAACTGTTGCAGAAGTCTGAGTCTTTTGCTTCGCGACTCCCGCTAGGCCCTAATCAGTGTGCTTATTGTAAAGAAGAAGGTCACTTCAAGAATAGTTGCCCGATCTTGCTACAGCGTGCGAATGTTATGTCTGGTCTGAGAGGTCGTGGTGGTTCCCAACAAGTACCTAGGGGTAGGGGACGTGGTACGTTTCCCCAGAATGAACGTTCCTTTTCCCCTCAGAATTCTATGAATTATTTTGACCAACAGAATGTTCCGACCATCCAGTCCGCTCAGTACTACACTGATGATTATTATGTTGGAAGTGAGAGTGCTGGTTTTAATGATAGTTAGGACAGCCATGGACAAAGGGAGGGAGTAGTGTCAGTTCCAGTAGACCAGAGTGGGCCTTATGTTGAAGTGATTACATCAGGTGTGGCAGAACCTTTTCTTTTGGATACTGGTGCAGCAAAGAGTTCTATCATGCACTCTAAACTCCCTGGCGCACCTTTGTCTGGCTTGACCAATGTTTCAGTAGGATTTTCTGGCGCCCCAGTTCGTAACCCGGTTTCTTGTCCTTTGCCCCTTTCTATTGGTCCCTGTGAATTGGAGGCTCCCCTTATTCTAACGACTGGCTGTGGCGAGAATCTGTTGGGTTTGGACTTGTTGAAAAGATTGCATGCGACATTACATTGTTCTCCTTCGGGAGTACATCTTAATGGTGGGTAAGAAAGTGATTTCCCCGATGTATCTGTCTAAGGATCATCTTCCACTGGAACTGCGTTCTCTCCCTGATACACTTTGGGCTACAGGTACCAATGATGTTGGTCTCTTGCAGATTCCACCCTACGTTGTTACCCTTAAGTCGAATGCTATATTACCTCGCATTCCTCAGTACAAAATTTCCAGTGATGGCGAAAGAGCTCTTTTAGCGATTATCTATGATTTGGTTGAGAAAGGTGTGGTTGAAGAAATGAGAGGTAATGTGTGTAACAGTCCTGTTCTGCCTGTCATTAAGCGTACTGACTCTTCTCAGCCACCTGTGTATCGGTTTGTGATTGACCTTCGAGAGGTCAATAAGATTCTTAGGAATCACCCCATATTGTAGACAGTGGATTCCGAATTTTTCTTTGCTAGCGAAACCTTTGTTTGCACTTACTCTTAAGGGCACACCACACCCTCTTCCATGGTCTGACGAATGTCAGAAGAGTTTTTCTGAATTGCGTGATGCATTGTGTTCTGCTCCGGTGTTGGGTACCCCCGACTACAGTAAACCTTTTACACTTTATGTACACGAGAGAGAAGGTTGTGTGTTGTCAGTGTTGACGCAACAATTTGGAGACAAGCAGCGCCCATGTGCGTATTTCTCAGCTACTTTAGATCCGGTAGCTAGGGCGTTGCCTAGTTGTCTAAGAGCTACAGCGGCAGCGGCTGTTTCTATCTGACAGTCTGCTGGTTTGGTATTGGATAATACATTGATTGTGATGGTCCCACATGCAGTGGATACCCTATTGAATAGAACGAAGACTCAACATCTTACCAGTGCGCGTTTGTCAGGTTATGAGTTGACGCTTTTGGCTAGCTATGTGCACATCAAGCGGTGCAACACATTGAATCCAGCTACATTGTTGCCGATTTTTGTAGAGATAGATGCTCAGGAACAGCATGACTGTTTTCTCCGGACAGAGGAGGAAACGAAGGGTAGAGTTGATCTGAAAGACACTCCTCTTTCGAATCCTGATGGTACCCTATGGGTAGATGGTTCGTGCTTTAAGCTTCCGAATGGAGAGACGACTGCAGCATATGCTGTCACAACTTTGCACACGATTGTTGAAACAGCGCGTATTGCACAGAATTCAGCGCAAGCAGCGGAGTTGATAGCATTGACTAGAGCGTGTGTGTTGTCAAAAGGAAAGGGGGAGAATGTTTATACTGATAGCCAATAAGCATTTGGCGTGGCTCACAGTTTTGGTCGTTTGTAGAAAGAGAGAAGATTTCTTACTTCCCATGGTACGAAAATTCAGCATGGACAATTAGTGAGTGAACTTCTCGAATCACTTACTTTGCCGACCCAAATTGCGATAGTGTAGTGCGCATAAGAAGGTTATGGATGATGTGGGTCGAGGGAATGCGTTTGCAGATGAAGTAGCAAGAGAAACGGCGAAAGATGTGACGAGTCGGATGTATGTTGCAGGTCCTGCCAGATGGGTTGTAGAAGGAGGAATGTGTGAAGATACAACAGAAAGTGTGAAGATGATTCAGGCAGAAGCTATTGAGAAAGAATTGAGTATGTGGAGAGAGAGTATGGGAATGTTGGATTCAACAGGCTGTTGGGTTGAGTTGTCAGAGCACCAGCGATGGTTGTTGCCGGATGCATATGTGCTTCCGGTGGTTACTATGGCTCATGGGTTGCTCACATTAGTTCAAAAGGGATATGTAAGTTGTTGGCTCCGGTATGGTAGAATGGTGGAATTCCTAAGTGTGCTGAGAATTTGGTTAAACATTGCATGCACCGGTTAGAGGCGGCAGACCCGAGAGCAGAGGACGGCCCGGGACCAGGGTTCGATTCCCGGCGCGGCAGGTTTCTGGACCAGGGTCAGCGGACTCGATAATTCTCTCGCCTCGGTGCCCACTCTGATCAGCGATCACACTCGGCAACTCTGGGCATTAGCTTGCCTCATCTTCACTAACGGCCCCACCAGACCGCCGGGGATGCCTGGTCTCAACCTGGAGATACCCATTAAGGGACCATCTCTCAGGGAAGCCAGGAAGGGTTTCGCAGCGGTCGAAGCGCCTTGGGACACTCCGGGTAAGTAGTGCGCTATATAAATGCCTATACATACATACATACATACATACTTGATGCATAATCCTTGAAAGGGAACCCCAACTCCAGCGGCTCATTTTGCTCCTCCAACGTATCCGTTCGAGGTGCTGCAGATAGACTATATTCATATGGAAAGATGCAATAACTTGAAGTATGAATTATGTGTAAAAAATGTCGTCTAGTTAATAGGCAAACAATTAATCTGACCCAATAGCAAAAGGAACATTCAAGAGGTAAAATTATAAAACAAACATGTTTTTAATTGACATAGTAAAAATCATATAGAGACCTGAACAAAAATCAGACTATATGATGAGATCAGACAAAGATCATGGTATATACATATAATAATCAAAACATATACATTTAATACATAAGAATTTAAAATAAACGAGAATTATACACAATTCAATAAAAAGGACACCCTAAATCATAGGTGGTGCCTAAAGTGCAGGAATGAATAAAAACTCAAACTTGAAGTATGTCCTTGTTGTTGTTTGTGCCTTTTCCAGATGGATAGAGGTCTACCCCCTAAAGGATAATACTGCCTTGTCTACAGCCAAGGTTTTGCTCCAAGAATTCTTTCCCAGATATGGCTTGCCGAGGATGGTATGGAGTGATAATGGAAGTGAATTTGTGGGTCAGATTATGAAGAAAGTATGTGCGGGTCTGGGTATTAAACAGATATTTCACGCTGCAAATCACCCCCAGTCAGCAGGCCTGGTCGAGTGCTATAATGGCACTCTGAAGCTGAAGTTGGCCAAGGTGCAAGCGAGCTCTGGTCTTACATGGCCCGATGCCTTACCATTGGCACTTTAGTCCACGAGAACGACAGTACATTCTCGCGTGGGACTTAGCCCATACGAGATTGTTTTTGGACGTCCGGCGAATGTCTGGGGTGTGCCGAGGCCTAAGAAGTACAGTGATATCGAGTACCCTATGTTGGTTGACTACTTACATGATTTGACTACTAAATTGCGTGTTCTTCACCAACAGGTCCTTGACACTTTGCCTTCAGTTTCTGTAGACGCAGGCCACACGATTCAACCTGGCGACTGGATTCTAACCAGGAATTTCCAGAGGTCAAAGAACTTGGAACCAAGATGGACCGGTCCATACCAAGTCCTGTTATCAACTCGGACTGCTATTAAGGTGTTCGGCAAGAAAAACTGGGTACATGGTACCCATTGCAAGAAGATACCTTTGCCCTTACCGTACGATAAGTGGGTCCGGGAAGGTGTTGCCAATTCCGGGAGTGAAAGGGTTCTGAGATTTGTACCTTTTAGCGATGCACATCTGGAATGGACTCAGTCAGAAATTGCGGATGATAAAGTCTTGCAAGAAGCTGTGCCGCCGTGTTTGAGACTTGATACTACGCACCCAGAGACACTCTTCCAGGATCAAACTGTGCGTGATAAAGAACGCTACAACTTAAGGTCTAAAAAGGACAAATAAAATCAGATTTTTTGTGTGAATTACACTCTTCCAGACAAGAGACTATTTTTCTTTTTCTTTTTTGAACCACCATCCGGGTTTAGCTGCAGGGTCGCGGTATAAGACTTAAGGGGTGGCCCGCGTATTGACGAAAGGTCTGCGGTTCTATGGACGTCTAGGACGCCTGGACGCACACTTGAGTGAAGAAGGAAAATTGCCACGAGCAGCACGTTAGAGTATGGAGTCTCTTGTAACTGAAAGAGATGTTGAGAGAATAGATCTTAAGACAAGATTTTGTACATTGATACATAGCAAATGTTTTATAATATTGTGCTTTTTGATGTTTTTAAGTATCACGTTAGCTTGTGTGGGTTGTACTGTCTATGCTACACCACAGACATCTGCACCCACCTCCCAACCTATGCTTTCTTTCACTACTGTTTCTTTGCACCAGTTTTATACGTTGCCTGAACATGAACAGACAAGGAGATCAGAATTTGTCAACAACTCGTTCATACAGTTGTTGCATCAGCATCAGTTAGTAGTAAATACCACTAATTGTTAGGTTTGTGGTCTTATGTCTCAAACGACAGATAAAGGTATGCCATATTTGGTTTTACCTTTTTCTTTTAATGGGTCTGTGTGGGCTTTTTAGACCATGTTTATCTATGCAAATGAGGTACGCCCCTTACATTCCCTCTAAGATAACTCGAGCAATAGTGCCTTGATAAGGGGAATAGTAGCTATGATCCGAGATATTGATGCATATAATGCTATCCCTAAGGATGAGGTGCAGGCTTATGTTGGTTGGAACGTGACTGGATATAGTACCAGTTTGACAGAGAAGGAGAGACGTAAAAGGTCTCCCCCTATTTGGAATGTTCCCCACCGAGGCCATTTTTGTTTGCAATGTAATGGTCGGAATCCGAAAGCTCAGCTAGGTAAGAGTGTGTGTGCTCAAACCTATGTCTATTCATCTCGGACTTCTCCTCCGTTTGTGCCAGCTAAAGGCACATATTTTGTTTGTCATGACAGAGCCTACACATGGTTGCCACCTGATTTTTCAGGAGCGTGTTATGTGGCGTTTCTGCTTCCCCCTACATACACTACTGCTTCAGACTATCATAGAATGAGATATGGTAGAGGTGTCTTCAATCAGGAAGATACTGCAGCACACGAAGTAGGAGATTTCTTCAAGGGCTTCCTGCCCTTTTGGGGTCCTATGATCAATAGTAGGCATATTCGACAGCTTGTCCGCATTGTTGAAACTACTATTAATGAGACAGCAGGTGCTCTTAGTAATGTTACAGCTGAGCTTCAAGCGGACCGCCTTATGACTTTGCAGAACCGTATGGTATTAGACATCATACTTGCAGATCGAGGAGGAGTATGTAAATTGATTGGATCCAGTTGCTGTGTTTACATACCAGATAATGCCCCTAAAGTGTACCAAGCCATCTCTAGGTTGTATAAAATCTCTGAGTCTATCCATGTAGACGAAGGAGACTGGTCATTGACGGGATCGTTTTGGGGACTGCTGTCCAAATGGGGATGGAAGATTCTGACATTCCTTGGTATGGTTTTAACCATCCTTTTCTCTTGTTGTCTTTGCATCCAGTGTGGTCCCGCCATTTGTAGTCTTTGTGCTACTATGTGTGTTCGGTGACCTGTCCCGAGAGAAGTAGAGAATAATAAGATGATGCTACAGTAACACCATGATGACCTAATGAATATTGACATAGACCTAGATTCCAATTAACATGAGTCTTAGGTTATTGTCTACATAATGGCAAAAGGAGGGTCTGAGGTTTTGTAATTCTCGAGTTTGACTCCATTTTGTTCTGTGCCACCATTTTGTATTGCCCTCACGTAGGCCTGTGAAGGTAGCCTGGCGAACAAAGTGGCCTGGCCTTCTTAATTCGTGTGTACATTAACTAGGTTTCTTCTTGACTCTGAAATGAACTGTAAGAAACTGACCTCTTCACCTGAAACTGACCTCGCAAAGCCAATTTCCCTGATCGATCTTTGTCTGAGATTGCCAATCAATGTTCAAGACATCGTTAACTTTAGTTTCCTTGCACATGCCTTATCTTGTTCAGCATCTGTTACTGTTTCTTTTTTTATGTTTCTTCATTACATGGGTTATGCTTTCAATTATAGGTTTGTCCGGCTTGTGGAGATGGAATTTGGGACATTCCTAATAATTAACTTTTGGGTTGGGATACTGTAAATTGAGTTTTTGTTATGTGATACTTTGTTTGAAAATGTACCTTATTGGCTAGAATTTTGTGCAGTGGGTGTACATTTATAATGTGAATATTGGGTATAAAAGGAGACGTCTCGCCTTAGTAAAATGAGCAGTCTCCTGAGAATTTACACTGTGATGTATTTCTAGGATCACTGTTACTAGCTGCAGCTAGTAAACTTGGTCTCTGATGCCATCCGAGTCTCTGTATACCAAGACAGGTGAACTCGAAGATCTTAGGTGTGCCCCTGACGCCGCTGGGTTAAACCCCGGTTCTTCAATCGGCATAGAGGTGATAACTGATTTTTGCTTGTTTAAGACTAAGGGTGAGGGGTTCCATGAAGAGGTTGAAAAGTGTTGGAGAAAGGATAAAGCCCTGAGGAACACCCAAGGAGACAGGTTAAGGTTTAGAAAGGCAATCGCTGACTTTAATTTGTTGAGTTCTATTTTGGAAATAAGAGGTGAACCACTTGAGAACATCACCGTCAAAGCCGAAACGGTCTTTGAGAATAATGAGTAAGGTGACATGGTTAACAGTATCAAAGGCAGCAGTGAGGTCAAGAGGAATGAGGAGGGAGGATTCACCTTTGTCTAGGGAACGATGTATGTCATCAGTAATGTTGAGCATTGCTGTTTCCGTACTGCATCCCTTTCTAAAACCTGATTGGAAAACGTCTAAGAGGTTGAATGTGTCGATGTGTTTGTCCAACTGTTTCAGGACGCATTTTCGAGAGCTTTGGATAGGAAGGGAAGGTTGGAGATAGGGCGCAGGTTGTTTAAGTCGTTGGGATCAGCCGATGTATTTTTGATGATGGGGGTAATTTGGCCTAGTTGGAGGGAAACAGGAACAATACCAGTGGCAAAGGAAGAATTGATGATATTGGTCCATAGTGTGGAGATGATGTGTTTTAGTTCTTGTACCAAATGAGCAGGAAGAGGATCTCTGGTATGCGAGGATGGTTTAAGCTTGGTGATGATGTTGAGAACATCACTTTCTGATACTGGACAAAAATCACTCCATGAAGCGTTGTTTTTTAGCTGGGGTTCGTAGGGTAAGGTTGGTAGTGGGTGATAGAGAGGGGGAGTTGAGAGGGATCATGGGGGGGGGGAAGTGGAAGAAGGCACAGGGGGAATGTTATGGAGATGGTGTTGACTTTGTGGTGGGAGGTTAGGGCAAAGGATTGGTCAATCTTGGTGACTTTATCAGAAAAAAAGCTAGCAATTTCTTCACACCTCTCAACTGTAGCTAGTAATGGGGGATGAGGTAGCTTGGTTTTTGACAATGTTAAAAAGTTCCCTAGGACGATCTCTTTTTCGTTAAAGATGTGCTTTTTGTAGTTGGCTCTAGCAGCTCTGAGAAGGACAAGATTCGAGATGGAAGGATGGTTCCTCCAAAAGTATTGAGTCTGCCTCAGAATTGAACCAAGTTTTGGACGGAATAGTTTTTGGGAGTTTTATTTTAGCAGGGGCAATTTGGTCAAGGACTTCGAGGATAGAATTATTGTAATGTTCAGTAAGACCAGTGGCACTTGGGAGAGGGGAGAGCTGTAGTCAAGCTATTATTGAAGATTCCAACTCGCCTGGAGGAATAAGGTGAAGATTTTGGGTTAGCTTCTTTTGTTTGCTGGAGCAAGAGGGAGGAGGTGGCATAGAGGTGTTAATGGTGAAGAGGATGAGGTGGTGATCTGACCAGTCAATTGGGATGATGTGGGAAAGAGAAGCCAGTTCCTTTGCTAGTTATAATGGCATCAAGGGTGGCACCTTTGGAGTGCGTAGGAGATTTGCAGAGTTGCGTCAGGTCACTGATGTCAAGAAAGTCATTGATGAGGTTAACTGCGGGGTCGTCAGATTTGTTCCAGTGGATATTAAAATCCCCTACGAAGAGTTTTCTAGATTTGGAGAGCGATGATTAAATAAGGAGATTGGACAACTCCTCAGCAAAGGTGAGAGGATTTCCAGGGGGATGGTAGATAATATGCAAGCAGATAGGAGGGTAACCCTGAGTTGTAAGTTCAGCACCAAGGTATTCAAAAGTGGATAGGTAGTGGTGATGGACAGGAGAAAGTTTAAGTTCATCTTTATATATTACAGCGAGGCCCCCTCCAATTTGATCAATTCTGTCTTTTCTGAGACTGGAGTACCCCGGTGGAGAAAGCGTGTCAAGGGTTGTTGAGGAGTGGGATTTGAGCCAGGTTTCAGACAAAAAGGCGATGTCAATGCATTCGCGGACATGGTTTCAGCGATTTCCGTTGCATGACAAGAGGCCGACCGGCAATTAAGCAGCATGCAGTTGAGGGGTTTAGAGTCATTAGATTTTGAGGAGGAACAAGGGTGGATAGAAGTGAGTTGTTGAGGGAGTCTGGGTGAAGTTGGGGAAGAAGAGATCCTACTAATTCCCATGATCACTTGGATAGGTGAGTGAGGTAGAGGTTCGCAGAAGAGGTGGAGAGAGGGTAGATTTTATTGAGGTCATGGGGGAAGATGGCTAGGGAGGGGGGAAGGCTGAGTGAGCTAATACTGTCAGTCAGTCTGGAAGTGGAAACAGGAGAGGACGGGATCCTATTAATTCCCAAGATCACTGGGATAGATGCATGAGGGGGGGTAGTTTGAAATCGAGGTGGGGAGGGGGTAAACTTTATTGTGGTCATAGAGGTCATGGGGGGATGATGGCTTAGGCGGAGGGGTGGGCTGGGTGAACTATAACAGTCAGTAATTCTAGCAGGAGAGTTGACGATGGGGGAAATAATTCAGCATAGCTTGGAGAGAAAGAAACTCCCATGGCAGTACCACAGCTTTGGGAGTTCAGTTTCTTATTGAAGAGAAAGATATTGTTCTTCAAACAGAGTTCCATAGTGTCAATTAACATGGTTGTATGTTTTAGTTCTCCTATTGGTCTCTGCTTTAGAAAGTATAAGGTAGCCTGTATTCCAATATTACGTGTGATGGATGTGTACAGTGACACAAAGTTGATTGTGACCAATAGATAATCGGGCTGCCAGTTGGTTTCCATGAGTATTCTAAGGAAATCCCCGGTATCTTTAATATAAGAATTGAGAGTAGGTACAATTGGCTCTAGGAAGTTGTCCACATATGATGCAATGTTCTCATGTAAGCTGCCACAATTAGATATTGTAGGACGTCCTAGAGTTTTTTTAGGGTTTTATGAATCTTTGGTAAGAAGTATATGGTGGGTACCACCGTGTTCACCACCATAAGGAATTTCTTCTCATCATCATTGATTAAACCTTTTTAATGCCACTTGGTTAATCTTCTTTTTAAATCTAAGGTCGAGTCATTTTTGGGATTATTTTCCAGTATCTGATAGTTTGTGGTGTTGTTCAATTGTGCATAGGTTCATCCACATAGTCTTGTTTGTCCATAATAACTAAATTCCCACCTTTATCAGCTGGTTTGATTTCAATTAGCGCATTGTTTCTTAAGGAATCTAGTGCTTGATGTTCCTTCGGGGATAAGTTTTCTTTTTTTGTGCCATGTTTGACATTGTCCGTAGTATCTAGCCTTGCCACCACTAGATCATGGAACGTGTCTCCTTTGTTGCCTGGATGTAGTGCTGGGCATAATTTGGACTTTCTCTTAAATTTAGTACGCGATTGTTGGGTTATTATAATGCCCATTTCATCCAATAATTGGCTGTCCGATAGATCAGTTTAATTTATGTCATGTGCTAATATGTATGATGTTCTTAAATTTTGTATAACAAGAGAGGTCGCTGTACTGTTCCTACTGGGGAGTATTTATCTGGCATGACCGCAGATGCTAAAGTAACATCCTGGGGCATCCATTTTGTTGGATGGAATGGCCTCACACACCCCGAAGGATGTCATGCTTCATCATCGGCAGTTGCTCCTCGTCGGGGAGGCGGTGCAATCCCCGACGGGCTCACCTCAAAGAGGGGCTCTTTAGCGGAGATCTTTTTCCAACTGCCTTTTGGTGAGTGGGGGTGTGTGGACTGGACTAGAAGTGGTGGTGTGTGGGAAATTAAAATGTAGCAAGGGGTACCTGAATTCTATTTATTCTGGGGGTCCCCTGGTTACAGTTAAAAAGGTGGTTAGGCTCACTAGGTGGTCAGCAGGTTAGGTCAAGTGACCCTAGTTGAGGCTAAAGGTGATGGTGGTCGACATGTTTCACGCTGTGGGTCTATTCACCCGCGATTCATCAGGACCGTGTTAGAGTGATATGGCACACATGCAAGTGTAACGTGTGTCTAGTGTTACCTCTGTGTGGAACTCCTATGCCTGAAGGTTAAGGACTACCTGCCACATGAGGGGTCGGCGGGATTAAGACATCGGGGGAGAGCCCAAGGAGTATGCTCTATCCTTCCGTGTCCATGTGGTGTGACCTACCCTTCTCCGCCGAGCTCGAGTAAATTTTGTATGTCACCCACAATATATGATGTCTCCTGTTCAGGTATTGATGTAATTTGATTCTCTGTTCTAGCCCTCAGTGGTTTCTTGGTGAAATACTTTTTAAGTTTTCGTTTTCAAATGTATTTGTACATGTCGATTTTAGTCTCAACTAGGTTGTGATGCCTCTCTAGGCAAAATGTCAACCCCTTATTCATGAGTGTTCGTTTAGCTTGTGTAAAATTGTATCTAGATATATGAATGATTAGATCCGGTTTGTGTCTTTTTGCAGTGTGACTCATTGTTATTTCATCACTGTGCGGTTCCGTAGATGATACCGCCTTTCCCTTTCTGGAGCTTATTCTTGTCTTCCATCTTCGTCCATGGTTGGGGGCGTACCTCTTCCTCTTCCTCGTGACCTGGTTCTTCCAGCCCCATGTCCTCTTCCTTTTTATCTGGGATGTTGTTGGTCTTGGTATAGTATTTTCAGCTCATTTAAAAAAGACAGTGGATAAGTTGTTGTTGTTCTTAATTCACCCTCACAGAGGTCAGATTCAGATTCACTCTATGTTGTGCTTGGAGTTTGTTTCTTTGTATCCCACTGTTGTTTTATTACATCGAACCACTTGGCAAATATAAATATTGTCCTGTTTTCATAATCATATTCATCTCTCTGAAATTTTCGCTGTTTGCGTTGTTGTACCTCTTCCTCATGTTTGTCTAAGTTACAATCCATTTCCTTGCGCAATTTCTTTAGGATATCTTCTTGTTGACTATGCGCTTGAATCTGTGACTCAATTTCTGCAAACTTTTGATGGACCTCATAAACATCTATTTTTGCATATTTTATAATTATTAGCATCATGGTTCTTGACCAGCCCATATCGTTTCTGCCCCACTCTTCGAGCATTTCTGATCTTGTGTCAGGATATTTGGGTAGTGTGAAAATGCATAAACCCTAGGGCACCCTTCCATATTCAAGATACTTTTCTAGTGTTATAAATTCCCAACTACGTGAGATTTCTTTACGTAGTAGCCTTTGAAGTAGCACAAATAGTTGTTTAATCGTTACTGTTCCAGGACGTCCTGTTTGTGCCATCACTCCTGTTGTTGTGCCTTGAGTTTTGCCTTTTAGGAACATAATTTGTGCCACTTGGGCACGTTTAGCTGCTCTCTCCTCAATTCCACTGTCCTTCCTGTTTCATATGAGGCACCTGTTCCCTCTTCAGATATTGATATTTCCTCCGAGTTATTAATTGGGAATTATGGGACTCAGGAGTACTCAATAGGAGATAGAGAAAGTGTTTTGGGAGGGATGATATCACCTCCAATTTCTTGTCTGTTAAATTACCAAGGTAGTCTTTGACTTTGAATATGTCTCTAACCCACTCAGTTTGATTGGTAAAAATCGAGTGGGTATACTCGCTTCTGCACAAAAGCAAACGATGCCACAAGCAAGCGCGCGTGTTCCTACCTGGGAGACTCCCGATCATTTTGGTGTCCTCCGACGCCGTAAACCGACGCTCAACCCGGTATGCTTGGGCTGCTCTTTGCTTTGTTGAAGCCGATCTGTGCCTTTAGAAATCCATGTAAACTGCTCCAATTATCCGGAAAGTCCTTTGCTCGCTGAGATCACCGTGAGTGCCACCAAACCTCCAACAAAAGAACCCAATTACCTCAGATGCATCCTCCTCAACACCCGCTCCGCCCGCAGAAACGCGTCGAACTCTGGGACCTCATCGACTCAACATCCCCGGATGTCGCCTTCCTGACTGAGACCCTGCTGAACCCCGCCTCAGCGCCCGACATCGCCATAGCCTTCCCAGAAGGCTACAAGATCACCCACAGGGACAGCCCTAATGGCATAGGAGGAGGTATCGCCATCATCCACAGGAACACCATCAGAGTCTCGACCAACACCGACGACACCCTCAGCACCGCCGAACACATGCACTTCCAGATCCACACCGACCCCAACACCACCCTCAGCGAAACCCTCGTCTACAGATCCCCCGGACCCCAACCATAGTTCAGCGACTCCATCGCTGACTTCATCAGCATACACGCCCCTTGCCTCCACGGACTACATCCACCTTGGGGACCTGAACTTCTCCCTCGAGAACAACATCGACTCTGCTGGAGCAAGGTCACAGAAGACCAGCTAACCAACACTCTCACCCAGAGCCCACCTGCCGACCCCACCAACCCCAACACCGCCACCCGCAACCTCAGACAGTGGATCGACGACTGCGTCAACACCCTCGTCCCGCCCAAGACACCCTCCAACAGCCACACCAGCAAGAAAGCCACCTGGTTCACCGAAGACCTCCAGGCCTCCAAACGAACATGCCGAAAACTGGAAAAGAATAAGCATGGGCGGAAAATCCGTTCCGCTCGCGGATTTTGCGCAATGTCGGTAAATTCGCAATCCGCGAACGCTCGCGAATTTACCGAAAATCCGCAAATTCGCACGCAGCGGATTTTTTTTTCTTGGTGATACAATTTTGCGGCGTGCGGTGTAAGTTCGCAATTGCGAACATGTAGGTGCGGCGGGCAGCAACAATCTCGCACTCGCAAAATTACAAAAATTGCAATTCTGCACAAGAAATCTACTAGCAAGCAGCATAGACCTTCTGAAAATGATGATTTTTATCAGAATAACTCCTCAGGTTGACATTTGCCTGCACTTTTTTGGATTTGAGGCCTTTTGATTTTCTTTGGATAACTTTTGGATTAGAAATCAACTTTCTCATATAAGCTTGTTTGGGGCATTACAGTTGCTGTAATGCTGTTCTGCAGAAAAAAAAGTGAAAGCAGGTTCAAAAGTTCAAACTCATCATTAGTAACCATTCCCTGTAGTGCTTCCTGACAAGGGCCCCTCCAGAGTTCAGTTGCTAGTTGCAACAATTGTATGACCCTGCTCTGACCCTCACAGCAGGCTCATAGAATAGCTACAAGTAGGCCACATAGGTCCTGGAAAAAAAATTTGCACTGCAACAGAAAGCAAATTACAGATAAGGAAGCAGGTGTCAGACTGGAATTTTAAAACAGTGACACTTTAATAAATCAACCCCAAATTAATTCATGTCAGTTGAAGCAGGCAGGTGTGCTTGCTTTTCCCCCCCATAATCTACAGTGATGATGAACCAGAGGGTGGCATTGATGTACCAGAGGGTGGCATGGGTGAAACAGAGGGTGGCAGGGGTGAAACAGAGGGTGCTGGGAACCTGTGATGATGAACCAGATGTAGAAACAACATAATCGTGACCGTTGCGAGCCGACATGTAAGTTCACAATTGCGAACTGGTACAAAACCCTCGCGAACTGTCAGAAATCCTTGCGAACTGGCAGAAATCCTTGCGAACACAAAAAAAAAATCTGCAAATTCGCGGATTTTGCGGATTGCGAGTTCGCAAATTCGCAAAATTCGCGAACGCCAGATTCGCAAAATTCGCCCATGCTTGGAAAAGAACTGGCTCCACGAACGAACACCGGACAGCTACGCAGCCCACAAGAACGTCACCCGTAGACACCATCAACTCATCAGAGCCGCCAAGAGGGCCTTCTCCAAAGACCACCTGGATAACAATGCACACAACCGCAAAGAGCTCTTCAGCATCGTGAAGGAACTCTCCAACCCCAGCTCCAATACCAACAATATCCCGCCTTCGCAAGACCTATGCGAATCACTGGCCACCTTCTCCACTGCAAGATCGCTGACATCCACGACAGCTTCAATGCCACGACCGCCACGACAACAACCACCCCCACGACAACCACCTGCACCAACCGCCTGCTCTCCTGGACCAGCATCAACGATGAGGAAACCAGCGAGACCATGAACACCATCCACTCCGGATCACCGCTGGACCCATGCCCTCACCACTTCAACCATGCCAGCACAGCCATCGCACCCCATCTCTGGAAAGTAATCAACATCTCCTTCGAGACAGCAACCTTCCCAGAAAGCTGGAAGCATGCAGAGATCAACGCCTTACTCAAGAAACCCAAGGCGGACCCCAAGGACCTCAAGAACTTCCGACCCATCTCCCTGCTCCCGTTCCCGGCGAAGGTCACCGAGAAAATCGTCAACAAATAACTGACCCACTTCCTCGAGGAGAACAGCATCCTGGACCCGTCCCAGTCCAGATTCCGCAGCAACTACAGCACCGACACCGCCCTCATCAACGCCACACATAACATCAGGACCCTGCTTAACAACGGAGAAACAGCAGCCCTCATCCTCCTGGACCTGTCAGCCGCCTTCTACACGACAACCCCCCTTCCGCACCACTGCCACCGAAATCATCTGCGGCGTACCCCAGGGCTCCTCCCTCAACCCGATGCTGTTCAACATCTACATGGCACCCCTTGCCCACGTCACCCGACAGCATGACCTCAACATCATCTCCTACGCCAACGACACCCAGCTGATCATATCCCTCACCAAAGACGCTCACACCGCCAAGATCAACCTCCACGAAGGAATGAAGGCCATCGCTAAATGGATGAGGAACAGCCGACTGAAGCTGAACTCGGAAAAGATGGAGGTCCTCATCCTTGGCTCCACCCCCTCAGCCTGGGATGACTCCTGGTGGCATACAACCCTAGGAAGAGCCCCGACACCCACGGACCATGCACACAACCTAGGGGTCATCCTCGACTCCACCCTTTCCATGACTAAGCAGGTCAACGCCGTCTCCTCATCCTGCTTCAACACCCTCTGAATGCTCCACAGGATCTTCAAGTGGATCCCCACCGAGACAAGAAGAACAGTCACCTAGGCTCTCGTCACCAGCAGGCTGGACTACGGAAACGCCTCCTACGCAGGAGCTTCAACCAAGCTCCTGAAGCAATTGCAACCATCCTGAACGCGTCAGCTCGTCTGATCCTTGACATCCCCCGCCGCAGCCACATCACACCCCACCTGAGAGACCTGCACTGGCTCCCCGTCAACAAGAGGATAACCTTCAAGCTCCTCATCCACACACACAAAGCTCTCCACAAGACCGGCCTAGCATACCTCAACTGTCGACTCAACTTCTACACCCCCACCCGCCAGCTCCGCTCCGCCTGCCTCGCCACAGTCTCCTGCATCCGAAGAACGACCACCGGTGGCAGATCCTTCTCCCACCTCGCCGCCAAGACCTGGAACACCCTCCCCACCAACCTACGACAGACCCAAGACCTACTGGCCTTAAGAAGACTCCTCAAGACCTGGCTCTTCGATCACTATTAGCATCCCCCCCCAGTGCCTTGAGACCCTCACGGGTATGTAGTGCGCTTTAAAAATGTCATGATTGATTGATTGATTGATTGATTGATTAAACAACTATTTGTGCAACTTGAAAGGCTATTATGCAAAGAACTCTCGCGTAGTTGGGAAATTATACCACTAGAAAAGTATGTTGAATGTGGAAGGGTACCCAGGGGCTTACTCAATTTCACACTACCCAACCATCCTGACACGAGATCAGAAATGCTCGAACAGTGGGGCAGAAACAATATGGACTGCTCAAGAACCATGATGCTGATAATGATAAAATATGCAAAAAAAGATGTTCATGAGCTCCATCAAAAGATTGCAGAAATCGAGTCACAGATTGAAGCGCAGAGTCAACAAGAAGATACCTAAAGAAATTGCGCACGGAAATTGATTGTAACTTAGACAAACATGAGGAAGAGGTACACAACAACACAAACAGCGGTAATTCAGAGAGATTCATATGATTATGAAAACGGGACAATATTTACATTTGCCAAGCGTTTCAATGTAATAAAACAGCAGAGGAATACAAAGAAACAAACTACTCGAGAATCTCCAAGCACAACACAGAGTGAATCTGAATCTGACCTCAGTGAGGGTGAATTAAGAACAGCAACAACTCATCAACTGTCTTTTTTAGATGAGATGAAAATACTATACCAAGACCAACAACATCCCAGATCCAAAGGAAGAGGACATGTGACTGGAAGAACCAGGTCACGAGGAAGAGGAAGAGGTGCGCCCTCAACCAGGGCTGAAGACGTAAGACAAGAAGAAGTTTCAGAAAGGGGAAGGGGTTATCATCTACGGAACGGCACAGTGATGAAATAACAATGAATCACACTGCAAAAAGAAACAAACCAGATCTAATCATTAATCTATCCAGATACAATCTTACAGAAGATGAACGAACACTCATGAATAAGGGGTTGACATTTTGCTCAGAGAGGCATCACAACCTAGTTAAGACTAAAATCGACATGTACAAATACATTCCAAAAAATAAAAGTAAAAAAGTATTTCACTAAGATACCACTGAGGCCTAGAATGAAGAATCAAACAACATCAACACCTGAACAGGAGACATCATATTTTGTGGGTGACATACAAAATTTTAAAAAAGCATATTAGCACATGACATAAATAAAGCTGATTTATCGGACAGCCAATTATTGGATGAAATGGGCATTACAATAAACCAACAATCACGTACTAAATGTAAGAGCAAGTCCAAATTCTGCCCAGCACTACATCCGGGGAACAATGTAGACACGTTCCATGATCTAGTGGTGGCAGAACCAGATACCATGGACAATGTCAAACATCGCACAAAAAAAGAAAACTTATCCCGAAGGAACGTCAAGCACTAGATTCCTTAAGAAACAATGCCCTAATTGAAATCAAACCAGCTGATAAATGTGGGAATTTGGTTATTATGGACAAACAAGACTATGTGGATGAAGCTATGCGTCAATTGAACAACATCACGAACTATGAGATACTGGAAAATAATCCCATCAATGACTTGACCTTAGATTTAAATAGATTATTAACCAAGTGGCATAAACAAGGTTTAATCAGAGATGACGAGAAGAAATTACTTATGGTGGAGAACCTGGTGGTACCCACCATATACTTCTTACCAAAGATTCATAAAACTCTAGAAAAACCTCCAGGACGCCCTATATTAGTTAGTTGTGGCAGCTTATATGAGAGCATTGCATCATATGTGGCCAACTTACTAGCGCCAACTGTACTTTCTCTCAATTCGTATATTAAAGATACCAGGGATTTCCTTAGAATACACATGGAAACCAACTGGCAGCCCGATTATCTATTGGTCACAATTGACGTTGTGTCACTGTACACATTCATCAAACATGATATTGGAATACAGGCTATCTACTTTCTAAAGCAGAGACCATTAGGAGAACTAAAACATACAACCATGTTAATTGACAAGATGGACCTCTGTTCGGAGAACAGCATATTTCTCTTCAACAATAAGCTGTACTGCCAAAGCTGTGGTACTGCCATGGGAGTTTCTCCAAACTATGCAAACCTCATGATGGGGTGGTGGAAGAAGAACATTGCTTGGGGAGAAGAGAATGATCCCCACACAATAAAGGTAGCTCTATGGCGTCACTTCATTGACGACCTCTTTCTTCTGTGGAGAGGTACTGAAGCAGAATTGTTTACCTATTTAGTGATTCTGAATAACAATGATGTGGGACTGACATTCACTCATAACATCCACCCCACTGAAATTGAATTTCTCGACATGAAAGTCTATATCAAGTCGAATAAGATTCATACAACTGTGTTCAGAAAAAAGACTGCCATTAACAGCCTACTCCATGGGTCCATCTTTTCACCCTCAATCCCTCATAAGAAGTATCCCCTAAGGGGAATCCATAAAAAGGAAGCAAAATTGTTCAGAACCCCAAGAAATGGAACATAAGTTCAAGGAAACAACCTCACGCTTCCTTCAAAGAGGATTTAAGTATAAAGATATACAAAGAGGTGAAAAAAGAGCCAGACAAAAAAGTAGAGCACAGACGTTAGTTGACAACAAGCCAAAAGATACGGCTAAGGCAACTCAAGATGGTACACCACGACTGATCCTAACGTACAGCAAGGAGAGCTATAAAATCCAACAAATGTTCAACAAATATTTGAATGTGATGATCAAAGATCCAGGCATCAGCAGAGAATTAGGAAATCGCCCGCTCATAACATATAGAAAAGCACCTTCTATATCTGACACAATAATCAGAAGCCACTTCGAAAGTGCCAAAAAACATGTGGCTGAGAGCAAGACAACAAGGATTTGGCAAGTGCACAACATGCAAGGTATGTAAAGTTGGAAGAAATCTCAAATCCATCGAAGATCAGAGGGGGAGGACTATTTGAGGTAAAGGAGAGTTTCACCTGTGATTTGACCTATGTTGTGTATCTTACAGAGTGCTTCTGTGGCAAGAGGTATATTGGAAGCACTATATGTCCCCTCAAGAAAAGCATACTCGAGCACACAAGAGTAGTGCAGAACGAGGATCTAACATATGCACTTGCCAAACATATGAGAACCCATATAAATTGCAGTTGGCTAGATATGAAATATTCTGGAATGGTGACAATACCACCACATGAGAGAGTAGGAAATTAAACCCTAAAACTCAGGCGCCTGGAGTCCAAAATGATCATTAGATTCAAAACAAAGATCCCCCTTGGGCTCAACGGGGATGTAGAAATGTACATACATCTGTAAATAGTCTTGTGGATAATTGCCTAGAATTGGTTGATGTATTTGAGAACTCTAAAGACAGTAAACATGTGTATCGGAATGAAGCTCATACTCCACACAACTGAATGAACATGGCCTGATTGACAGTAGAAATTTAAGGTTTACCATTTTCATGTATTTTTTGATGCAATGATTTTTTGAAAATAAAAACCTTTTTCGAAGCAAGTATTATTTTTGTAAATAGCCACAGAGAGAGTAGGGCACTCAGCCCATTCAAGGAACACAGACACTTAGCCATGATGAATAATTAGGTGAAACACCCGGGTCCTAATATAACTCATCGCAATCGAGGGAGTTTGGACTATGCTGCACCTAACTAAACAACAATCGTGTGGAAGAGTTTAACAAAATGTATAATATGACAGTATACTAATACTTGCCATTATATGCTAATTGTTACAGATGTAAACAAAGGGATGTGTTACTAATCAACTGCTTTTTTATTTGCAACAATATTTCCTTTTTTGCATCTCAAGAAGAAAGCGGCCACACGACGATACAGGATCCACCGTACATGGGGATCTGAACTTGGGGTCCTTCAAGGCTTGATTGGTTATCCTGAGAAATAAAGAAGCTGAAAGATAGTACTGTCAATAACACGCCGTAAGATACCTTTTGCAGAATAAATACACGGAACACAGCACCCGATCTGGAGAGTGAAACCAGCGGTTTACGGGGTGTAACTCTATTGAGCGCCTGCGGGAGTGTGGAAGTAAGAAATACTGTGGAATCTTGCATGGGAGTATTTGGCGTCCAGAAAGCCTCGTGTTTTTAGATAAATTTGTCCAACCAAATTATGGGTACAAAAGAGACAGGAAACTTTGTCTTGATAAAGGTGTTTCTCATTAAGTAATACACCGAAACGCGTCAACGCATCTGTTAAACATCAAATTCAAGGATCAATGTACCAGAACTGCCTATTGGATACTGGTGAATGTTTATCGTGATTCCTTTGAATTGATACACCGATGATTGTATATAATATCACGGAATTTGAGTCTCTTACTGGGTTTTTTATTGTACAATGTATGGAAATGTTTATGCAATAACATTGCTGCTGTATTGGTTTTAATGTTTTTAATGGATTTTGGATACTAATAAATATACAGACTGTAATATTGAATTGCTCAGGTGTGTTTACAAGCTTTATGGAGGGGTGATTTAGATTTAGGACTATCAAATATACACATGACACAAGTGACAACTGAAGGGTGAGGTTTGAATGTGTGAATTCAGTATGTCCTAGATGCTTGATTGGTTGACCCAAGGGATAACTTATTTACTCACGTATTGTGGTACCCTGTCCCTTGGATAGCTGGGCCATTCCCTTCTATTTTTACATACTAATACTTGCCATTATATGCTTATTGTTATAGATGTAAACAAGGGGATCTGTTACTAATCAACTGCTTTTTTATTTGCAACAATATGATCAATGTAAGTTTGTATATAAGTTGCCTTACATTTGTAAACTACCAGTCCTACAATGCCTCATTATGGGCAACGTAGAGACTTGGTACAAAAGGTAAAAATCAAAGAGGGACTACCGTGATCAAGAACTTTGTGTTTGAAAGGCGTAGGAGGAGAAGTAAAGTCTGAATAAAGAACTACATTAACATCAAGGAAAGTGCCTTGCAAAGACTCTTTTGTTGAAATATATATATATATATATGTGTGTGTATATATATATATATATATATATATATATATATATATATATATATATATATATACTACCTACTGGCGGTCGCCAGTAGGTAGTTATAGTTAGGATTGGTTACCATAGGAAATTCTGAACATTCTATTGGGAATAACTTTGGCGCCGATTGAGCGATCTGCCTGTAATTTTCCTTAAAATGGTCTCGCTGCGCTCCGCTCCTTCCCTGAAAGTTTCGGGGGGATTCGTGAAGTGGGGGCTGAGAAAAAAGGGGGGTCCCAAAACATGTTATCTCCATGTTAATTTCCATAGGACGGTCTGACAAGTCTACAGCCCGAACCGCTGAACGGAATTACGCCAAACTTAGCAAAATTGTAGGGACTGGTACGCAGATGTGCCTTTGCTATGTTTGGTGAAAATTGCTCCAGTGGTTTTTATGAAAATTAAGTTAAAAAACACATATATATGTATAGGCGCGCTGCCGCGCTCCCCGTTGCGCATACCGGGGAGCGCACCCGGCGCGCTACAGGATTGCGCGAGCGAAAGCTGATTGGCTGTCGGGTGTCTGTCAACATTCTAAACAGTCCGGAGAGTTCGCCATCTTGTGTCTCGGTAGAATCGAGACACAAGAGGTGAAAAAAGAAAGGGGGATATAATTAAAAGGGGGCAGAGTAGACACCCCCTGACCCCTAGGTTTTCTGAGGGGGGCCTAGAAGGATCATGAAGGGATAAAAAACTTTTTTTTTTTGTTGAAATTTTCGCAGGGTGAGCGCTGGCGGCGCTCCCCGGTACGCTCTCCGGTAAGCGGCCCCTGAGTGCACCACGGGGAAAAAGAGTGTAAAAAAAATAGAGAAAAAGAAATGCTGAGTGTTTAGAGGAAAGTGATGCATTGCTGGAGTGTGAGAAAAAAATGATGCAACTCCTGGAATGCATCCTTTCAAATGGGGCCGGGCCCATGTGAAAGGGCCTGCATCAGTCTTACGCCTGCTGTGAAACAGGCGCAAGATTTGGACGCAACAGCGTCATAAAAGTGAAGCAGTGATATCTCTTAGATTTCACTGCGTCACCTCTACGACCCTTTCTTGCATCAATACACCCCTTTTGTATACATTACACCTGACGTAGGTATAATGTGGCGCAGGGGTTTACAAAGTGACACATCTACCTAGATGCGTCACTTTGTAAATATGGCTCAATAAGGTGCATTTTTAACAGCACTGGTGCGTCACCAAAAGTGCCGTACCGGTGGCGTAAAAGTGACGCATGGCCTCATAAATGAGGCCTTCAGTCTTCTACTCATGCATCATATTGAATATATGACGCATTATGTCGCAAGTGCTTACAGGTACGTCAGTATTTCAGACGTATCTGTAAGCGCAAAAGTGATGCATTGCTGGAGTGTGTCACAAAAATGATGCAACTCCAGCAATGCATCCTTTCAAATGGGGCCAGGCCCATGTGAAAGGGCCTGCATCAGTCTTACGCCTGCTGTGAAACAGGCGCAAGATTTGGACGCAGCTGCGTCATAAAAGTGACGCAATGATATCTCATAGATTTCACTGCGCCACCTCTACGACCCTTTCTTGCGTCAATACACCCCTTTTGCATACATTACACCTGACGTAGGTATAATGTGGCGCAGGGGTTTACAAAGTGACGCATTTACCTAGATGCGTCACTTTGTAAATATGACTCAATAAAGTGCATTTTTAACAGCACTGGTGCGTCACAAAAAGTGGCGTACCAGTGGCGTAAAAGTGACGCATGGCCTCATAAATGAGGCCTTCAGTCTTCTACTCATGCGTCATATTAAATATATGACGCAATATGTCGCAGTACTTACAGATACCTCAGTATTTCAGACGTTTCTGTAAGCGCAAAAGTGATGCATTGCTGGAGTGTGTCACAAAAATGATGCAACTCCAGCAATGCATCCTTTCACATGGGGCCAGGCCCATGTGAAAGGGCCTGCATCAGTCTTAGGCCTGCTGTGAAACAGGCGCAAGATTTGGACGCAACAGCGTCATAAAAGTGACGCAGTGATATCTCATAGATTTCACTGCGTCACCTCTACGACCCTTTCTTGCGTCAATACACCCCTTTTACATACATTACACCCGACGTAGGTATAATGTGGCGCAGGGGTTTACAAAGTGACGCATCTACCTAGATGCGTCACTTTGTAAATATGACTCAATAGGGTGCATTTTTTACAGCACTGCTGCGTCACAAAAAGTGACGCACTGGTGGCGTAAAAGTGACGCATGGCCTCATAAATGAGGCCTTCAGTCTTCTACTTATGCGTCATATTTAATATATGACGCATTATGTCGCAAGTACTTCTAGATACATCAGTATTTCAGACGTATCTGTAAGCGCAAAAGTGATGCATTGCTAGAGTGTGTCACAAAAATGATGCAACTCCAGCAATGCATCTTTTCTTACCCTTCCACACCCCGTTCCTTTTCTACATTTTCTTTGAATATCCACATTCCCCATGTTCACTCACCTTCTCCTTACTTTCCTTCCCCACACTCACCTTCTTTCAGTCCCCCTACTTCACTTCCTTTCTCCTCTCATACCTTTCTGTTCTTTCTTACTCATTTTCCTCTCCTTTATCAATGCACTCCACTTCACTTACTCTTTTTCATTTTTTTAAGAATATAGCTCTTTGATGAGAATTGGAGGTAGTTCTGAAAAGAACTTTTTTTTCTTCTCTTTTCTTTTTTAGAACAAAAACAAAAACAGGGAATGGAAACTGCTTAACAGGAGCAAAAAAAAAATGTAGGGCTGGGAATGGCAGCGATGGTTCTCCAATGCTCGAACCATGAGAAGAACACTTTGCTCCCCATAGCAAAGTAGCTGATCACAGTCTCTGCATTTAAGGACGCCTTTGTTAAATGCAATTCAGAAAAAGGGGGTGGTGATGGACAGAGTATCTGAATTAAGCAGAACACTCCTACCCAGTCAACAGATCAGGGCTAGATCCATCACCGTTTTTTAGCTCACTGCACCATCCCAGCTCAGAACCTGGCTACATGCAAATTAGTCTGTCCCTGGCCCAGTGCATCATGGGAACAGGGCAGACCAAACTACCAAGCCAATTCTTTTACTGGAAAGGAAACAAGCTTCCGGGGACCGGTTTCTGGCATTACAGCCGTCTTCGGCCCGGCTTGCTTGAATCCTGATGGTGCAGTGAGCAAGGGACTCATGTCTGAGCATACCCTTCCACGCTTATGGTGGACAAAACGATTCAGAAAAAGGGGGTGGTAATGGACAGAGTATCTGAATTAAGCAGAACACTCCTACCCAGTCAACAGATCAGGGCTAGATCCATCACCGTTTTTTAGCTCACTGCACCATCCCAGCTCAGAACCTGGCTACATGCAAATTAGTCTGTCCCTGGCCCAGTGCATCATGGGAACAGGGCAGACCAAACTACCAAGCCAATTCTTTTACTGGAAAGGAAACAAGCTTCCGGGGACCGGTTTCTGGCATTACAGTCGTCTTCGGCCCGGCTTGCTTGAATCCTGATGGTGCAGTGAGCAAGGGACTCATGTCTGAGCATACCCTTCCACGCTTATGGTGGACAAAACGATTCAGAAAAAGGGGGTGGTGATGGACAGAGTTTCTGAATTAAGCAGAACACTCCTACCCAGTCAACAGATCAGGGCTAGATCCATCACCGTTTTTTAGCTCACTGCACCATCCCGGCTCAGACCCTGGCTACATGCAAATTAGTCTGTCCCTGGCCCAGTGCATCATGGGAACAGGGCAGACCAAACTACCAAGCCAATTCTTTTACTGGAAAGGAAACAAGCTTCCGGGGACCGGTTTCTGGCATTACAGCCGTCTTCGGCCCGGCTTGCTTGAATCCTGATGGTGCAGTGAGCAAGGGACTCATGTCTGAGCATACCCTTCCACACTTATGGTGGACAAAACGATTCAGAAAAAGGGGGTGGTGATGGACAGAGTATCTGAATTAAGCAGAACACTCCTACCCAGTCAACAGATCAGGGCTAGATCCATCACCGTTTTTTAGCTCACTGCACCATCCCGGCTCAGACCCTGGCTACATGCAAATTAGTCTGTCTCTGGCCCAGTGCATCATGGGAACAGGGCAGACCAAACTACCAAGCCAATTCTTTTACTGGAAAGGAAACAAGCTTCCGGGGACCGGTTTCTGGCATTACAGCCGTCTTCGGCCCGGCTTGCTTGAATCCTGATGGTGCAGTGAGCAAGGGACTCATGTCTGAGCATACCCTTCCACGCTTATGGTGGACAAAACGATTCAGAAAAAGGGGGTGGTGATGGACAGAGTATCTGAATTAAGCAGAACACTTCTACCCAGTCAACAGATCAGGGCTAGATCCATCACCGTTTTTTAGCTCACTGCACCATCCCAGCTCAGAACCTGGCTACATGCAAATTAGTCTGTCCCTGGCCCAGTGCATCATGGGAACAGGGCAGACCCTGATCTCTGCCCTGGTCTTTGGACTGGGTAGGGGTGTTCTGCTTAATTCAGATACTCTGTCCATCACCACCCCCTTTTCTGAATCATTTGTTAAATGCAGGCTGAATGTCTGGAACCAGCTCTTGCGATCTCCCCCTCACCGATGTTGTTGGTCCTCCGGTTGATGTACAGGCCCCATCACTGGGAACCTCTTGTGCCAGAGCCCTGACACTTTCCCGGGCAAAATTCTGGGGGTGCATCCTCTCCACATGGCGAATCAGACAGGATTGCGCACCCACTTGGGATTATACCAGGCACTACAAGTACCATGAGGCCGTAGTGACGGCCACGCTCACTGGGGGTGGTTAAAACTGTGCAAATTAAACAGCGCTTCCACTCTTTCAAGCACCCACGCCACTGATGAAGGGATTCTGTTTTGCCCAAAACGCGTCTGGCGTTCTACATTTGATGCGTGCTCTGGATTGTGGCTTTTGCAGCAAGTTACCGAGTCTGAATAAAATTTAGCTGAAGGTTGCTTCCTGTGGTCTTGGTCGAATTTGGAACTCCTGTAATGGTTGGATATTGCAGCGGCTTTCCCAGTCGTGACTCGAGACCCACCGCTGTTGCGGGCCTGTTCTGACGCCATACGGTGTTGGAAACGAAGGAGGAAGGAAAGCTGGTGCTTTGCAGGGGGCTGCCCGCTTTGCTCACCCGGTAACTATAAAGCAGGTGAAATTACACGCCAGAACTATGACATCAACCCACTGGGGTTTATCAAGCCTTTATTTGAAGGAGACAGGATTGCGCACCCAATTGGGATTATACCAGGCACTACAAGTACCATGAGGCCGTAATGACGGCCACACCCACTGGGGGCGGTTAAAACTGTGCAAATTAAACAGCGCTTCCACTCTTTCAAGCACCCACGCCACTGATGAAGGGATTCTGTATTGCCCGAAACGCGACTGGCGTTCTACATTTGATACGTGCTCTGGATTGTGGCTTTTGCAGCAAGTTACCGAGTCTGAATAAAATTGAGCTGAAAGTTGCTTCCTGTGGTCTTGGTCGAATTTGGGACTCCTGTAATGGTTGGATATTGCAGCGGCTTTCCTAGTCGTGACTCGAGACCCACCGCTGTTGCCGGCCTGTTCTAATGCCATACGGTGTTGGAAACGAAGGAGGAAGGAAAGCTGGCGCTTTGCAGGGGGCTGCCCGCTTTGCTCACCCGGTAACTATAAAGCAGGTAAAATTACACGCCAGAACTATGACATCAACCCACTGGGGTTTATTAAGGCTTTTTTGACGGAGACAGGATTGCGCGCCCACTTGGGATTATACCAGGCACTACAAGTACCATGAGGCCGTAGTGACGGCCACGCCCACTGGGGGTGGTTAAAACTGTGCAAATTAAACAGCGATTCCACTCTTTCAAGAACCCACGCCACTGATGAAGGGATTCTGTATTGCCCCAAACGCATCTGGCGTTCTACATTTGATGCGTGCTCTGGATTGTGGCTTTTGCAGCAAGTTACCAAATCTGAATAAAATTGAGCTGAAAGTTGCTTCCTGTGGTCTTGGTCGAATTTGGGACTCCTGTAATGGTTGGATATTGCAGCGGCTTTCCTAGTCGTGACTCGACACGCACCGCTGTTGCTAGCCTGTTCTGACGCCATACGGTGTTGGAAACGAAGGAGGAAGGAAAGCTGGCGCTTTGCAGGGGGCTGCCCGCTTCGCTCACCCGGTAACTATAAAGCAGGTGAAATTACACGCCAGAACTATGACATCAACCCACTGGGGTTTATTAAGGCTTTATTTGATGGAGACAGGATTGCGCACCCACTTGGGATTATATCAGGCACTACAAGTACCATGAGGCCGTAGTGACGGCCATGCCCACTGGGGGCGGTTAAAACTGTGCAAATTAAACAGCGCTTCCACTCTTTCAAGCACCCACGCCACTGATGAAGGGATTCTGTATTGCCCGAAACGCGTCTGGCATTCTACATTTGATGCGTGCTCTGGATTGTGGCTTTTGCAGCAAGTTACTGAGTCTGAATAAAATTGAGCTGAAAGTTGCTTCCTGTGGTCTTGGTCGAATTTGGGACTCCTGTAATGGTTGGATATTGCAGTGGCTTTCCTAGTCGTGACTCCAGACCCACCTCTGTTGCGGGCCTGTTCTGATGCCATATGGTGTTTGAAACGAAGGAGGAAGGAAAGCTGGCGCGTTGCAGGGGGCTGCCCGCTTTGCTCACCGGGTAACTATAAAGCAGGTGAAATTACCCGCCAGAACTATGACATCTACCCACTGGTGTTTATTAAGGCTTTATTTGGCGGAGACAGGATTGCGCACCCACTTGGAATTATACCAGGCACTACAAGTACCATGAGGCCGTAGTGACGGCCACGCCCACTGGGGGCGGTTAAAACTGTGCAAATTAAACAGCGCTTCCACTCTTCCAAGCACCCACGCCACTGACGAAGGGATTCTGTATTGCCCGAAACGCGTCTGGCGTGCTACATTTGATGCGTGCTCTGGATTGTGGCTTTTGCAGCAAGTTACCGAGTCTGAATAAAATTGAGCTGAAAGTTGCTTCCTGTGGTCTTGGTCGAATTTGGGACTCCTGTAATGGTTGGATATTGCAGCGGCTTTCCTAGTCGTGACTCGAGACCCACCGCTGTTGCTGGCCTGTTCTGACGCCATACGGTGTTGGAAACGAAGGAGGAAGGAAAGCTGGCGCTTTGCAGGGGGCTGCCCGCTTTCCTCACCCGGTAACTATAAAGCAGGTGAAATTACACGCCAGAACTATGACATCAACCCACTGGGGTTTATTAAGGCTTTATTTGACGGAGACAGGATTGCGCACCCACTTGGGATTATACCAGGCACTACAAGTACCATGAGGCCGTAGTGACTGCCATGCCCCCTGGGGGCGGTTAAAACTGTGCAAAATAAACAGCGCTTCCACTCTTTCAAGCACCCACGCCACTGATGAAGGGATTCTGTATTGCCCGAAATGCGTCTGGCATTCTACATTTGATGCGTGCTCTGGATTGTGGCTTTTGCAGCAAGTTACCGAGTCTGAATAAAATTGAGCTGAAAGTTGCTTCCTGTGGTCTTGGTCGAATTTGGGACTCCTGTAATGGTTGGATATTGCAGTGGCTTTCCTAGTCGTGACTCGAGACCCACCTCTGTTGCGGGCCTGTTCCGATGCCATATGGTGTTTGAAACAAAGGAGGAAGGAAAGCTGGCGCGTTGCAGGGGGCTGCCCGCTTTGCTCACCCGGTAACTATAAAGCAGGTGAAATTACCCGCCAGAACTATGACATCTACCCACTGGTGTTTATTAAGGCTTTATTTGACGGAGACAGGATTGCGCACCCACTTGGGATTATACCAGGCACTACAAGTACCATGAGGCCGTAGTGACCGCCACGCCCACTGGGGGCGGTTAAAAGTGTGCAAATTAAACAGCGCTTCCACTCTTCCAAGCACCCACGCCACTGATGAAGGGATTCTGTATTGCCCGAAACGCGTCTGGCGTGCTACATTTGATGCGTGCTCTGGATTGTGGCTTTTGCAGCAAGTAACCGAGTCTGAATAAAATTGAGCTGAAAGTTGCTTCCTGTGGTCTTGGTCGAATTTGGGACTCCTGTAATGGTTGGATATTGCAGCAGCTTTCCTAGTCGTGACTCGAGACTCACCGATGTTGCGGGCCTGATCTGACGCCATACGGTGTTGGAAACGAAGGAGAAAGGAAAGCTGGCGCTTTGCAGGGGGCTGCCCGCTTTGCTCACCCGGTAACTATAAAGCAGGTGAAATTACACGCCAGAACTATGACATCAACCCACTAGGGTTTATTAAGGCTTTATTTGACGGAGACAGGATTGCGCACCCACATGGGAATATACCAGGCACTACAAGTACCATGAAGCCGTAGTGACGGCCACCCCCACTGGGGGCGATTACAACTGTGCAAATTAAACAGCGCTTCCACTCTTTCAAGCACCCACGCCACTGATGGAGGGATTCTGTATTGCCCGAAACATGTCTGGCGTTCTAGATTTGATGCATGCTCTGGATTGTGGCTTTTGTAGCAAGTTACCGAGTCTGAATAAAATTGAGCTGAAAGTTGCTTCCTGTGGTCTTGGTCGAATTTGGGACTCCTGTAATGGTTGGATATATACACATATATATATATATATTCACAGAAAAAACCATAGGTTATAGACCATATATAGTTAGGAATTTGCATTTACAAAACCTTGAAAATTCACTGAAAAAACCATAGGTTATAGACCATATATAGTTAGGGATTAGCATTTAAAAAACCTTATTTTATTTGCACAAAACCATTGAAATTCCATATATAGTTAGTTGCACTAACTATATATCGCGGACCCGCAATCCACTGCTAATAATGTCACATATTACATCATTCATGACATGGTCAGTGACATCACTGATGACATCACTGATGACATCTCAAATGACATCACTGATGACATCACTGATGACAACATCCAGTGACTGTATGTTTCTGTAAAGTTAAAATATGTCTTACATATTGAAGAATGAGTGGATGTATAAGTGTCTGGATGAAGGATTTAGTAGGTGCATGACTGACTGTATGAGTGAGTGATTAAATGTGTCTCACTGAGTGCATGGGTTAGTGACTAAACTGTCTTAATTTGTGCATTATTATGTCTGTTGTTCTGTAAACTGTTGCATGTGTTGATAAGTAGCTATATGAGTAACTATATGGGTTATTGATTGGTTGCCCAAGTATTTGTATGGGAGACTGAGTGTGTGTGTGGGTGGCTGGGAGGTGTATGACTCTGTGCATAGATGTGTGAGCAGTTGATTCACTAGATGTATGGTTTCAAAAGTGCATGTGGAAACAGCTGTATGGGCGGTTGACTGCATGCATGAGTGTATTGGTGAGTGAATGGATATCTCAGTTCTACATGTCAAAGTAAGTACATATGTAAAACACACTCCATGTGAGAGTTGACATATATAAATAACTGAACATAAGAGCCAGTGAATGTGAGAGTGGCTGTATGAATCATTGTGAACTTGTATCAAGGATTGTATAAGAGAGTAAATATGTGTTAGTATATGTTTGAATAAGTAAGGTGTGTATAACTGTATAGTTGAGGAAATGGAGGTGTGATTGATTCTTTGCATGACTGACTAGGTGTGTGGGTAACTCCATGGATGTGTGACAGTCTGTGAGTGCCTGTTTACACTGAGTGTATCTAAGGTTATATTAGAGTCTGAAGATGTATTATCACATAAATGATATCATCAGTGATGTAATCAGTAATGTCAAATGAGATGTCAGTGATGTCATCAGTGATGTCATTTGAGATGTCATCAGTGATGTCATCAGTGATGTCATTTGAGATGTCATCAGTGATGTCATCAGTGATGTCACTGACCATGTCATGAATGATGTAATATGTGACATTATTAGCAGTGGATTGCGGGTCCGCGATATATAGTTAGTGCAACTAACTATATATGGAATTTCAATGGTTTTGTGCAAATAAAATAAGGTTTTTTAAATGCTAGTCCCTAACTATATATGGTCTATAACCTATGGTTTTTTCAGTGAATTTTCAAGGTTTTGTAAATGCAAATTCCTAACTATATATGGTCTATAACCTATGTTTTTTTCTGTGAATTTCATTGGTTTTTTAAAAGCTAATATCTATAGCTGTAAAATATATTCTTTATTAAGTGACGTATCACGTAGCCCGTGAGACGCCTCATGATGCATCGCATAACCGTGACGTATCGTCTCTGCAGCGCAAACCAAACCCAAAACGTAAGCGCGCCAAAACACGCTTAAAGATAAATATATATTTTTTTAACCTTAATTAGACAAAATCCACACGTGCACATATCACAAACGTTCAAAAAACACAATATGTCGGACTCCCGTTACGCTGCCGGTTAGCTGCCCGGTTAACGTACCAGGAAGCACCTTTACCGCGAAAAATCACATTTTTTTTTTCACCCCCCAGGGAACTTTAATAGCCCCCTCATCAATCCTAGGGGTTCAGGAGGGGTCTGCCTTACCCCTTTCATTCATTTACACCTTTTTTCCACCTCTTGTCTCTCGATCCCACAGAGAGACAAGATGGCGGCCGCTCCAGACTGTTTACAATGATAACAGCCAATCAGCTTCTCCTCAGACTCCCGTTACACTGCCGGTTAGCTGCCCGGTTCGCGTACCAAGAAGCGTCTCTACGGCGAAAAAATCGGAATTTTTTTTTGGGGCCCAGCGTGGCTCTATAATATCCCCTCATCAATCCTAGGGGGTCAGAAGGGGTCTACCTTGCCCCCTTTCCTTCATTTCCTCCTTTGTTTTGGCCTCCTCTTGTCTCTCGATCCTACCGAGAGACAAGATGGCGGCCGCTCCGGACTGTTTAGAATGTTGACAGACACCGAAGGGCCAATCAGCTTCGCTTCGCAAAGTTCCGATACGCGAAAAGTTCGCTAACCGGATCGCTGCCCGGAACGCTGTTACAGATATATATCTTGATTTAAACGGTAATTTCTCAAAATCCACTGAAGCACATATATTGAGACCTAGCAAAGGCACATCGGGCTAACAGTCCCTACAATTTTGCCAAGTTTCGTGAAAATCCATTCAGCCGTTCGGGCTAAAAGTGAGTCCAACCGCCCTATGGAAATTAACATGGGAAAAATGCGTTTTGGGACCCCCCTTTTTTCTCGGCCCCCCCTTGACGACCCCCCCCCAAATTTTCAGAAACAAAATGTGCCATTTTCCTGAAAATTTCAGCCGATTCCGTCCACAAACGCTAAAGTTATTAGACATAGAATTTTCAGAAATGCCATAGGGAAAAAATCCTAACTATATATACCTACTGGCGACTGCCAGTAGGTAATATATATACATATATATATATATATATATATATATATATATATATATATATATATATATATATATATAAACCTACTGGTGGTCGCCAGTAGGTAGTTATAGTTAGGATTTTTTTCAATGCAAAATCTCAAAATTCTATTTAGAATAACTTTGGCGCCGGTTAACGAATCTGCCTGAACATTTCCTCAAATTTGCCTCGTGGAGCTCCGGTCCTTCCTTGAAAGTTTCGGGGGGATTCGTGAAGCGGGGGCCGAGATAAAAGGGGGGTCCCAAAACGTGTTTTCCCCATGTTAATTTCCATAGGGCGGTCAAACTCACTTTTAGCCCGAACGACTGAATGGATTACCACCAAACTTGGCAAAATGGTAGGGACTGGTAGCCCGATGTGCCTTTGCTATGTCTCAAGATATGTCCCCCAGTGGATTTTGAGTAATTTAGGTTCAAAAAAATATATATATCTATGGCAGCGCCCCGGTACGCGCACCGGGGAGCGCTCCGGGCGCGCCACGCGAGGTGTGCACGGAAAGCTGATCGGCTCTCGGGTGTCTGTAAACATTCGAAACAGTCCGGAGCGGCCGTCATCTTGTGTCTCGGTAGGATCGAGACACAAGAGGTGGAAAAAAAAAAGGGAAATGACCATAAGGGGGCAGGGATAGACCCCCCCTGATCCCCTAGGTTTGATGTGGGGGCCATAAAAGGGCCCAGCGGGGCAAAAAAAAATGTTTGTTTTTGATTTGCGCGGGGGGAGCGCACCGGGGAGCGGACCATGGAGAAAAAAGAATGACAGAGTTTTGAAAAAATGTAGTCTTTGTTTATAAATTGGAGGTAGTTCTAAAAAGAACTGTTTTTTTTCTTCTTTTTGTTTTTTTATATTTTTTTTGTTTTTTTGAACATTTTTTACTTTTTTGGGGTTTTCTGAACAGTTTTATATGTTTTTTTGTATTTTTCAAGGGGAGAAACGAAAAAACAGGGAATTGAAAATGGCTCAACTGAAGCAAAAAAAAAAGAAAAGAAATAATTAGGGTTTATTGGGGCATTTGTGGTTGTCCCCAGCAAGGACGATGAGCTTTACGCTCTGTTCTCCGTAGGAGATGGTCTTCCCACAATATTTACAGGTTATTCGGAAATCCGCAAACAGTGGCTGAATGCAAGGCATCGTCTCTCTTGCCTCTTGTCCCGACGGAGTGCGTTGCTTTCTTTTCGAGGTGGTGCTTGTAGTTTGGGGAGGTTTCTGGCCAGTTCCCTCATCTCTGCAGCAGAATAGTTTATTGGATGCTTGCGCTGCATGTGTCTAATCATTGTGTTGTTTCTGAATGAATATTTCATTAGGGTTCCCCCTAGAAAGTTCCATGCCACAGATTAGGCAAGTCACCTTGGCTGCATTTACTTTTTTCTTCCCCTCCGGGATCGAAAAAAACTCCCATATAATGTGTGGTCTTGGCTGGTATGGGGTATTGTGTTCTTCAAGCCATCTTCTCCTCCCCTCCTCTCATCCTCCTCCTCTTCCTCCTCTTGTTGACCACCAATGTAATCTTGTGGTGGTCCTCTTGGTGGTTGTGGTGGTGGTGGTGGTGCAGATGCACCAGCTGCTGCTGCTACTGAAGCCATTATATAGATCAAAAAGGTACAGAGAGGTACAATCGGGTCTTCCTCAGTCAAAGGACGAAGTCAGAATAAGGAAAAAAGGTGGGGTCTTTCATCATTTGGAAAAAAAAAAAAGGCCTGAACCAATGAGAAGTGTTATTTTCAGGTCACAAGACCAGGGATTTCATCATTATGAAACTAAAACTGTTCTGCACCAATTAAAAGTGTTATTTTTAGGTCACATGACCGACGCGCTTACGCGACGCGCCCCCAGGCGCGCCCGGGGGCGCGCCCCGGGTCGCGTAAGCGCGTCGGATATTTACGTTGCGCGAGCGTATTCGCTTGAGTGCTTCCGGGTGCGCTTACGCCGTGCGTATCACGCGGACGTGGCTACGCGATACGTCACGATCATGTTTTCGTTCACGACATTGGCGCTAACAGGACGCTCCCGGTTCGCGCACCGGGGCGCTTCAAACGACTACGCTCTCCGGGGCACTCACCGGGGCGCGCCCCGGGAGCGCTCCAGGGTCAAAAATAAAAAAATAAAATTTGTTTAAAATACAAATAAAATATAGGATTCAATCATTTTCAAAAATATTACATTTCATAGCTATAGACATTTGCTATTAACCAAATTTTGAAATTCAAAGAAAAAAACATAGGTTTGGGGGCCTTATATATAGTTAGGAATTAGCATTTAAAAAACCTATGAAATTCACTGAAAAAAACCATAGGTTTCACACCAGTTATAGTTAGGAATTAGCATTTAAAAAACCTATTAAATTCACTGAAAAAAACATAGGTTTCACACCAGTTATAGTTAGCTGGAAATTTTACTGACATAAAACCATTGAAATTCCACGTTATAGTTAGTTGGACTCACTATAACTTGCGCGAGTAATGCACTGCTGATGAAGTCACATATTACATCACTCATGACATGGTCAGTGACATCACTCATGACATCACTGATGACACCATCTTTGTGACAGAGTGACAGACCTCCTTTCAGTGTAATGTAACCCTTAAAACACATATTCGAAAATAGAAATTAACATTTTCAAAAAAATGGAGATATCCATACCAGTTACAACAACCAATTCAGTAATACCACCATCTATATACACATCCACTCATTCATCAACAGTTCTATATAGTCACTCATACATATACTCACTCATCATATGTAGTGATACACCTATACATCTTGTTACACACCGACAGTCATCCAAAAGTTACTCACACACATACTCACACATGCAAATAAACTATTGAACATCCATTTATTTGCATATACAACTATACACACACTACCACCTTACTTCTAAGGAAACTTACACATACTTACTCTCTTAAACAATCACTACAGAAACACATACTTATTTAAACAGGAACTCTTACAATCTCACATATACTCACTTATAAACATCAATACTCACATATACTAGATTAAAACATATGTCGTTACTGATAAAGACACTAGTGAGACAGTCATTCACTCACTAACACACACATATACACACTCATCCACCCATACAGTCCTGCACATATGCTGTCTTAAAAACACATACAAACAGTGAGTCAGTCATTGATGCATCTATGTGCTAAGTAATACCCCCACTAAACCATACAGAGACTCATACTGATACTAAAAAAACATCTAATAACCCATATACACACACATGTAGCGACTCACCAACCCATGCAGCCAATTATACACTAAGTGAAACACTGATACATATATTTAAATATTTAAACATTACTCGCTAATATATGAATTCACTAAGATACACTTAATAAGCCAGTTAACCAATCAATTAAAAAAAAAAACATTCATTAAAACACTTATTTAAACATTCATTCTTCCATCGACCTTTACATATACATATATAAAACATATTTATTTTTCAGAAAGACACACATTCACTGGATGGTGTCATCAGTGATGTCATGAGTGATGTCACTGACCATGTCATGAGTGATGTAATATGTGACTTCATCAGCAGTGCATTACACGCGCAAGTTATAGTGAGTCCAACTAACTATAACGTAGAATTTCAATGGTTTTATGTCAGTAAAATTTCCAGCTAACTATAACTGGTGTGAAACCTATGGTTTTTTCAGTGACTATATATATATATATATATATATATATATATATATATATTACCTACTGGCGGTCGCCAGTAGGTATATATAGTTAGGATTTTTTCTCTATGGGATTTTTGAAAATTCAATGTCTAATGACTTTGGCGTTTGTGGACGGAATTGGCTGAAATTTTCAGGAAAATGGCACATTTTGTGTCTGAGCAGCTCCTGAAAATTTGGGGGGTGTTCGTCAAGGGGGGGCCGAGAAAAAAGGGGGGTCCCAAAACGCGTTTTTCCCATGTTAATTTCCATAGGGCGGTTGGCCTCACTTTTAGCTCGAACGGCTGAATGGATTTGCACGAAACTTGGCAAAATTGTAGGGACTGTTAGCCCGATGTGCCTTTACTAGGTCTCAATATATGTGCTCCAGTGGATTTTGATAAATTAACATTCAAAAAAATATATATATCTGTAACAGCGTCCCGGGTAGCGCTCCGGTTCGCGTACTTTTCGCGTAATGGAACTTTGCGAAGCGGAGCTGATTGGCTCTTCGGTGTCTGTCAACATTCTAAACAGTCCGGAGCGGCCGCCATCTTGTCTCTCGGTAGGATGGAGAGACAAGAGGAGGCCAAATCGAAGGGGGAAATGGCCATAAGGGGGCATAGTAGATCCTCCCTGACCCCCTAGGTTTGATGTGGAGGCTTTAAAAGGGCCCCGCGGGGCAAAAAAAAAAATGTATATTTTTTTTGCGTTATCAATAGTGTTGTCCATATTCCCAGTCAGTACCCTTCCCCGCCCGCCATGTGCACAAAGACCGCATACATCCCCCATAACGTCAAGGCTAAGTAACTAGAACGTCATAAGGAGTTGCAAGTCGCTCCCATACTGGCGCCATTTTGGTCGAGGTCAGGCAGGTTCAGAGTATAGTTCAATGTCTCCAATAAGTAGCAGCAGGACCAGAATCCCTTTCGGCAGTTTTGGCTTCGTCATTACGAGCACTAGAAAACAAGACATTCTGGGCAGTATCACCCTTGACGCAACCCTTTATTGTACAAGATGGTGTCTTTCAAAAGCCAGGGGTATAGGAGTATGTAACAAGCGAGCCATTTAATTGAAAAAACTAAACGTGACAAACAGTTGTAGGATCAGTGAAGGTTGATTTTTTAATTGAAAGTATAACAGGATCAGTTACAATAAAATCCTTCATACGCACACCATGGGCGAGTATCATGGGTAACATTACTTCGAAGCTTTATTAATACAATAATCAATAATGAAAAATCAACATCAATAGGGTTGTCCGTATTCCCAGTCAGTACTCTTCCCCGCCCGCCATGTGCACAAAGACCGCATACATCCCCCATAACGTCAAGGCTAAGTAACTAGAACGTCATAAGGAGTTGCAAGTCGCTCCCATACTGGCGCCATTTTGGTCGAGGCCAGGCAGGTTCAGAGTATAGTTCAATGTCTCCAGTAAGTAGCGGCAGGACCAGAATCCTTTTCGGCAGTTCTGGCTTCGTCATTACGAGCACTAGAAAACAAGACATTCTGGGCAATACCACCCTTGACGCAGCCCTTTATTGTACAAGATGGTGTCTTTCAAAAGCCAGGGGTATAGGAGTATGTAACAAGCGAGCCATTTAATTGAAAAAACTAAACGTGACAAACGGTTGTAGGATCAGTGAAGGTTGATTTTTTAATTGAAAGTATAACAGGATCAGTTACAATAAAATCGTCTATACGCACACCATGGGCGAGTATCATGGGTAACATTACTTCGAAGCTTTATTAATACAATAATTAATAATGAAAAATCGACATCAATAGGGTTGTCCGTATTCCCAGTCAGTACCCTTCCCCGCCCGCCATGTGCACAAAGACCGCATACATCCCCCATAACGTCAAGGCTAAGTAACTAGAACGTCATAAGGAGTTGCAAGTCGCTCGCATACTGGCGCCATTTTGGTCGAGGCCAGGCAGGTCCAGAGTATAGTTCAATGTCTCCAGTAAGTAGCGGCAGGACCAGAATCCTTTTCGGCAGTTCTGGCTTCGTCATTACGAGCACTAGAAAACAAGACATTCTGGGCAATACCACCCTTGACGCAGCCTTTTATGCTACAAGATGGTGTCTTCCATTCAGAAAATATTGTTGGCAGCATTTTGAAAGGAAAGATAAACGGCCGTTCTCCTAGTGAGTCTCACATTGTTACATTTATGAAGAATGTTGAAGAGTAGTATGTTGAAAATCTGAAGCCATCGTTCTACAAACTCTCAACCAGCCTTGGATGGAAAAATCCTGAAGAATGTACAAACTGAAAACCAGTTTTTGTTTGCATAGCATCAGCAGCAACACTTGAGTCAGCTTTGTGTGAAGCCGTCATCTTGATCCAATCAATACCGTCCCCTTGCACACATTCAGGGACCAGGCCGCAGGACGTGACTTCAGGTCAAACGGATTGTGGGACAAGGTCAAGAATGGAAGAGTCACCAAAAGGCAAAAAGTTCCGCCGAACCCCGGGAGCCGGCCGCCTATGTCGGGGGCGATCTCAGGCCACACCAGGGCAACAAGACTTGGGGAGGGGGCAGGAGCCAAGCGCCCCCTCCCAGTCCGCGCCACCACACCGCCTCTCGGGGGCCTCCATCAAGCGGTTCAGGGAGGCACCGCATCAAATTGCTTTCCAATGCAGTCAGGTCCTCAAACAGCCCCCACTTACACTCACCTATGAAAATATTACTATTGATGCTTGACTGAGACCAAGGAGATCAGAGTGCATGTCTGTGTAAGGTGATGTACCTCTGGGGAGACAAGGTCCAGAATGGAAGAGTCGCTGTATCGCAAGAGTGGGTGAAATTTAGCCGGATGGCGGGTGAGACGCTGTAATAACAAGAGCAGGCGCAACTCAGCTGGCCGAGAGAGACTTGGGGAGGGGGCAGGAGCCAAGCGCCCCCTCCCAGTCCGCGCCACCACACCACCCCTGGGGGGCCTCCGTCAAGCGGTTCACGGAGGCACCGCAGGCAGCCGTTCTTCAGATCAGTGGCTCTCACCGGCAAGGCTCCCCTCCTTTAGCAGCAATCGTTGGCGCTGTGATTGCGGCCGGAGGCTCCTGCTTAGTCAACGCCCCGGCCTCTCCATGTCGTAGGCCGCAAGAGTAATCGCAACTCAGCTGTCCGAGAGAGACTTGGGGAGGAGGCAGGAGCTAAGCGCCCCCTCCCAGTCCGCACCACCACACCGCCCCTGGGGGGCCTCCGTCAAGCGGTTCAGGGAGGCACCGCAGGCAGCCGTTCTTCAGATCAGTGGCTCTCACCGGCAAGGCTCCCCTCCTTTAGCAGCGATCGTTGGCGCTGTGGTTGTGGCCGGAGGCTCCTGCTTAGTCAACGCCCCGGCCACTCCATGTCGTAGGCCGCAAGAGTGGGCGCAACTCAGCTGGCCGAGCGAGACTTGGGGAGGGGGCAGGAGCCAAGCGCCCCTTCCCAGTCCGAACCAATGAAAAGTGTTATTTTTAGGTCACATGACCTAGCCTTACATCATTAGGAACCCAAAAGTGAAATGAACCAATGAAAAGTTTTATTAACAAGTCACATGACCTGTTATGCTTACGTTACGCGCTCCGCGGCGCGCCCCGGATCGCTTCCGGGTATCTGCTTTTCGCGCCTCGCGCACCGGAGCACTTCCGGGTGCGCTAACGCGGCGCGTCATATGACAGAAGGGACAGGCAACAAGAACCATCAGTCAAAGAGGGGAGGGCAAGTTCTTCTCTACCGGGTCACGTTGGGGCTCCACCGGAACTGATCGAATTGGTAGTCTACAGTGTTTCTGGATGTTTCAGACTGAAGCTGGCGTCAGCATGAGAGCACCACCATCTCGTGACTCCGTCGTGGCCATTCCGCAAGCAATCATGGCAGTCGCTCCCCACCGTAAGTCTGCGGGAGTCGGGGGCCCCGGTGACTCTTGTAGAATCTTCAAGGCTGAGGGGACGCTTTTGGGAATGGGGCCCATGCCCTAGCAGTCAAGCGTCCGAGTTCCAGGGTTGCCCAGAGCCATCCTTGCAGGCCAGGCCCAAGTCTGTGGAGTCGACCACCATTTCCTGAGCTCCGTGGCAGCCGCCTCTCGCTGTACTGCAAGAGTGGGTGCAATTCATCCGGATGGCGGGTGAGACGCTGTAATAACAAGAGCAGGCGCAATTCAGCTGGCCGAGCGAGGCCCTGTTCTGCAGGAGCGGGCGCAACTCAGGTGGCCGAGTGAAGCGCTGGGGTGTAGCTGATAAACCTCCACCTTGGGAGGTGGGGGAGGCTCGTTCGCGCCGCCTCTCCCTTTCAGTGCACCCCACGCCGTCAAGCGTCTGAGTTCAAGGGTTGCCCAGAGCCATCCTTGCAGGCCAGGCCCAAGTCTGTGGAGCCGACCGCCATTTCCTGAGCTCCGTGGCAGCCGCCTGTCGCTGTACTGCATGAGTGGGTGTAATTCATCCGGATGGCGGGTGAGACGCTGCAATAACAAGAGCAGGCGCAATTCAGCTGGCCGAGCGAGGCCCTGTGCCGCAGGAGCGGGCGCAACTCAGGTGGCCGAGTGAAGCGCTGGGGTGTAGCTGAGAAACCTCCACCTGGGGAGGTGGGGGAGGCTCGTTCGCGCCGCCTCTCCCTTTCAGTGCACCCCGCGCCGTGTCCTGGTGCAGGTATATGTGATGTTGGACCAGGGCACCGCAGGACGTGTCTTCAGGTCAAACGGTTTGTGGGACAAGGTCCAGAATGGAAGAGTCACCAAAAGGCAACAAGTTCCGCCTGACCCCGGGAGCCGACCGCCTATGTCAGGGGCGATCTCAGGCCACACCAGGGCAACAAGACTTAGGGAGGGGGCAGGAGTCAAGCGCCCCCTCCGAGTCCGCGCCACCACACCGCCCCTCGGGGGCCTCCGTCAAGCGGCTCAGGGAAGCATCGCAGGCAGCGGTTCTTCAGATCAGTGGCTGTTAGCAGCGATCGTTGGCGCTGTGGTTGCGGTCGGAGGCCCTGCTTAGTCAACGCCCCGGCCGCAGAGTAGTCGGGGAGAAATCCCGGGAACGGCGGCATGCATTTGGATCGATGTTGCAGCAGGCTGCCATGTAAATAGTTATTTAATAAAACGTTTTACCCTGTTACTTTGGTGGTGTGTTGTATATATTAATAATATTTGCATAGTGTTTGTCGTTGTTTTGGGCGGGGTGGGCGGCGGAGCCGAGCTGTCTTGCAGCCATCATGGCGTCGAGCTCAGTTCCTCTCACTAGTTTCATATTTCTCATGAGGGGCTGTTCCTAATGTTTTTATTTTAGCGAGGTCAAAAAGAGATCCCATTAGTGGCCTACTGATTTTGCTTGATTCCTTTTGTTGTTTCTAACGATTTTTCACTATCTGCAAAGACTAAACAGAGTATTGCGACTCTGTGCTTGTTTGTAAATAGAGAATTAACCAACGAGAACCAATTCTAAAACAGTAAATGCTTGGATAACAATAAATCAAATGGAGAGGGAAGCAGGCACGACGGATTACAACGGGGGCAAAGGCCTGCGTTACCTACCCTTCACTATCTGCAAAGAGAGAATACTCCTAAAAGAAAAGAGGGGGGGGCAGCGTTCAAAGCACATCAGCGTGCATAGACACGAAAATGTTTTTACCTACCACGTACTTGACATTTTAAAGCTTTTGATATTTGCTATTAAAAAACCATTGAAATTCACTGAAAAAACCATAGGTTATAGACCATATATAGTTAGGAATTAGCATTTACAAAACCTTGAAAATTCACTGAAAAAACCATGGGTTATAGACCATATATAGTTAGGAATTAGCATTTACAAAACCTTATTTTACTCACACAAAACCATTGAAATTCCATATATAGTTAGTTGCACTAACTATATATCGCGCACCCGCAATCCACTGCTGATGATGTCACATATTACATCATTCATGACATGGTCAGTGACATCACTGATGACATCACTGATGACAACTCAAATGACATCACTGACAACATCACTGATAATATCATTCATGTGATAATACAATGAACCTCTTCAAACTCTAATATAACCTTAGATACAATCAGTGTAAAAAGACACTCACATATTATCACTCATCCATGGAGTTACTCATACATCTAGTCAGTCATGCAAAGAATCAATCACACCTCCATTTCCTCAACTATACAGTTATACACACCTTACTAATTCAAACATATTCTAACACATATTTAATCTCCTATACGATCCCTGATACAAGTTCACAATGATCCATACAGCCACTCACACATTCACTGGCTCTTATGCACGGTTATATATGTCAACTCTCACATGTACTGTGTTTTACATATGTACTTACTTTGACATGTTGCACTGAGATATCCATTCACTCACCAATACACTCATGCACACAGTCAACCGCCCATGCAGCTGTTTCCACATGCACTTTTGAACCCATACATCTAGTGAATCAACTGCTCACACATCTATGCACAGAGTCATACACCTCCCAGCCACTCACACACATACTTAGACTCCCATACAAATACTTGGGCAACCAATGAATATCCCATATAGTTACTCATGTAGCTACTGATTAACACATTCAGCAGTTTACAGAACAACAGACATAATGATGCACAAATTAAGACAGTTTAGTCACTAACCCATGCACTCAGTGAGACACATTTAATCACTCACTCATACAGTCAGTCATGCACCTACTAAATTCTTCATCCAGACACTTATACATCCACTCATTCTTCAATATGTAAGACATATTTTAACTTTACAGAAACATACAGTCATTGGATAATGTCATCAGTGATGTCATTTGAGTTGTCATCAGTGATGTCATCAGTGATGTCACTGACCATGTCATGAATGATGTAATATGTGACATCATCAGCAGTGGATTGCGGGTGCGCGATATATAGTTAGTGCAACTAACTATATATGGAATTTCAATGGTTTTGTGTGAGTAAAATAAAGTTTTGTAAATGCTAATTCCTAACTATATATGGTCTATAACCCATGGTTTTTTCAGTTAATATACATATATATATATGTGTTATGTTATGCTAAAGGCATTTCTATAGCGCGACTGCTGCCCCAACAAAGGAGCGTCCCGGCGCTACTAAGTGGAGACTGGAGAGTTAGCTACTGATGACACACTACAGGACTAGACCATAGGAAAAAGAAAGGTCTTAGTCTCCTTCCTAAACGCCACGTAGCCAGTCAAACCACGGATATGAACTGGCAGAGCGTTTCACAATCTTGCGGCTTTATTTCTGAATGATCTTCCTCCTGCCCTAGTTTTCTTCACGCGCGGGAAAACCAATAGATTTTGACCACAGGAACAAACCTGGCACCCAGGAACATAGGGTTGATCCAGATCTGACAAAATCTCGGGTGAGGCTAGTTTCCATGCCTTGAACACCAAAAATAGAGCCTTAAACTCTATGCGGTTGGCCATAGGCAGCCAGTGTAGGCACCGAAGTGCATTAGATGCTGAACTGGGTCTACGCAGACCCAGTAGCATATATATATATATATATATATATATATATATATATATTACAACACTCTCCTTGCGGAAAAGTATTGAGCCGCACTCCCACGGTGAGTTTAATTATTGCTTTATTTCTGCAGAGGCTAATTCTGACGCTTTCTGGGCAACCTTTGACCTTCTTCATGGGTGAGCCTTTGTGCATCGAACACCACACACAAACAATTGCCTGCATTTATCAGTTTGTGAACCCTAGTGGCCGCCCAGATGGGACATTCTTTCTGAGGAATGCTGGAACTTGTGATGTGATAACAGTTCAATCCCTCCAGTGGGTGAGGATGTGTATACTTTTTAGTAAAATACTTACATTTTCGAAATGGTGGCTGATGACATTTAATAGTGGTGAGGCATAGTGAGCGACGCGGTCAAGCTTAATGGACCAACATGAGGTTCATGCTGGATCCTCCTCAATAGAAAAAAATTTGAAAAAAAAATTGGCAAATGGTGCATTTTAAAGCAAATTAATTTAGTGAGAAAGCAAGGCTCATAAAGCAGTGGAAACGTATAGGATTGAAATATTAAACACATAAAAACTTGCCTACATCTTACTGCATTAATATGTTCAACAATCACTGTAAAGTGCAAATTGTACAATGCAACAACTGCATCTTTTTAAAGTTTATGCGCGTGCCTTGCACTGCATGCGGCATCAACTTTGGAAGAAAATGCTGTTACCAGGCTTTGGGAAGGACCCGCAGCTGCTGATTGCAATCAGTCATATAAAAATATATGAATACAGGTCTTTAAGTGGGAGGAAAAATGACGGGACTCTTTAAAAGTCGTGTTAATGTCTAATTGCGTGTTTGATGTGGTTCCCTCAAGTGTAACAATCTCCTAAATAGGGGTGGAGGATGGCGTACCTTTTAAAATCCTGGCCAGGAGGGTACCGGCCCTATCAGCCTTCGCCTGCTGTCTGTGCGTGTAATAACGGTGGTATACAACGTTTACAACGAAGTTTTTACCACGCACTACCACTACAACGCAGGCATTACCACGCATACCATTACAACGCATTGCGCTGGGGGGCGCTCTAGGATAGGGAATAAGTAAAATTTTATATCTAACACCTTCTCTAGTGTCCACGGGGACTGGAGTTGGAATATAAAATTATACTTACCTCTATCCAGCACCTCTAAGCGCTATGCGTTGTAACGGTATGCGTTGTAAATACCACGTTGTAATGGTATGCGTGGTAAAAGTATGCGTTGTAACGTCATACATCCAATAACGGTAGTCTATAACCCTTAACCGTTCTAGAAGTTCAGCGTGTGTAATGCGAGCTTCCTGAAAAGCTGCCTCCTTTGTGGTGTTAGCAATTGCTGCTTGCTCTGGTCTGCCTAGTTTGTCTTCCCGTTCTCGTAGCTCTTTATCAATCACGTGACGGGCACCTACTCTTGTGCTGATAGCTACCCCTCTAATGTCTGTTTTAAAAGCCTCCCATTCTATTTGTCGTGAAGTTGCAGTATCTACATTTTCGGAGAAATAGTTAGAGATGCCTGTGGCTAGGGTGTCACGAAACACAGAGTCTTCAAATGTTTGGGGCTGCAGTATCCATGATGGTACAGATGTAGGAATTTCCCCCCAGGAGAGTATTACCTCCAGGGGGTTATGGTCCGACAATGTTTTTCCGGGATACGTGGTATGTGTCATTTTTGCAGCCAGAGATAGAGAGCAGAATATCCAATCTATTCCTGTATGTAACATATGTGGAGGAGAATAAAACGAGTATTCCTGGCAATTTGGGTTTTTAATGCGCCACGCATCAAGTAGTCCCCAGCCCGCTGCCCAACCATTCAGAAAGGCTGCTTGTTTCTTAGTGCTATGTCCCTGTAATGGTGGGTGGGAGCGGTCCCGATCTACGTCCAATACTGTGTTGAAATCCCCTCCCATGAGCCAAGGGTACCCAACCCAGTCGACTAGCACCGTATTAAGGGCACTTAAGAATTTATCCTGTTCTGTATTAGGGGTGTATATGCTACCGAGCACTACGTGCGTGCCATCTAATGTACCATGGATCTATACATATCTGCAGTTTACTATTCTTTGGTCTAGCACAGTAAAGGGAATGCCGGTTCTAATCCATATGGCAGCCTCTCACACAATGCAGAATATGTTGTGTGATATAACTGCCCCTTCCACTTTTTCTGCAATTTGGTGGCCTCTGAGTTGCTAAGGTGTGCCTCCTGCATTAAAACAATGTGCGATTTTCTCCTATTTAGTTGGGCGTATATTATGTGTCACTTGTGCACAGGTCCCATCCCCTAGGTTGTCACCGTGTACTTTCCTGATTTAACCATTGATTTGTAAGTGTTTTGTTTTTGGACTTGGCGTAAATTTGGCACTTTGAGCAGATTGTGGATTTACCTAGGAGTGAGTCATCTTTATAATTACCTCTAACATTTAAACTACAGAGGACTAAACTATTGAAAGATTTGAATATTAAACAACTTAAAATTTGGTGCAGTTGCAATGGGGGGGGGGGGTAACAAGGTCTATTGTGAGTGAATGGGTGTAGCTCTCAGAGCCGTGATACCGCTGGGCAGGTCCAGGTCCTTTATAACACGGTGAAAAACATTGCTGAGCCAAATGGGCCTATAGTTCGGTGTTTCATCTACCTTAAAATGTTGTCCAAGACCAGTGTGAAAATAAATGAATCAGGTGTATCATCCCAGAGAGTCGTTTACTGTCTGTGGGGTGAGGGAAGGGAAGAGAGCCATGCTATACTGAGAGTCCGAATGTAGGTTAGTGTCTTCAGATGATTCAATTGACTCAGCCATCCAATGCATTTCTTGGTCATCTAATGTTGCTGCCGCCATTATTGCCGATTTTTGGCTTTCTGTTATGTGTTCTGGAGAAGGGCTTCATTTCTTGTCTTTGCAGAACATTCTCCTCCCGCCCGATCTTTCTTTACTTGACTTTTGTGATTTTTGTGATTTCTGTTTGATGGATTGTGACGACCTTTGAGAGAATCCAGGGGATAGTGTGACCTCCACCCACTCCGCTGCTTCTTCTGGATTGTCAAAGAAATGAGATTTCTGTTTGTGTTTAAGTTTTAAACGGGCTAGGAATAGGAGGGCATATTTCAAATTGTGAACTCTGGAAAAAGGCTCTTTGGCGCTGAACCCATTACGTAAAGTCCAGGTATAGTGAGATCCATTTGTTCTCAAATTGAATCATGCCTTCTCCCTGAAGATTGTAAGTAAAGTGTCCCGGTCTTTGTAATTAAGTATTCTTGCTATTAGAGGTGGTGGTGCCCTGAACCAGGGGGGTCCTGAGAGGCCCCCGCAATAGACTGCATACGCCCCAGGAAGGTGGTGTTCCCAAGTGCACAGGGGGGTCCTGGAGCCCCCAATTTGTTTCAGGATAATTGCCCAAGGAAGGTGATGATCCACTTGGCCGGGGGGAGTCCAAGAGGCCCCCCATTAATAATTAGTCAAGCTCTAGGCAGGTGATGCTTGCTGGTGCATAAAAAGTCCCAGGAGGCGGGGACCCGCGCACCCCTTCTTTGATTTAAAAATGCCCCTGGGTCTATGGATCTCACCAACATTACAAAAAATATGTTTTCTTGACCCTGTGGGGTACCAGTGGGATCCCCCCCTCCCCAAGAGACTTAGGGAGTCAGGGTATTTCTACCCTGCAGCTTTTCTTTTTTAATGTTTTTCCTGGCACCCAAGAAGGCTGCCAACACTTCCTGGTTTGAAGTATTTACAGCAGTGTCCGCTTTAAATCCCACAACTGTGTTCCACATGTCGGCCCTGCATTATTTGAAGCCGTGTGGCCCCCAGGGTACCGGGGTGGTGCATGTTCGGCGGCTGGGCAGCCGCCCAAATATACGCTCCAAGTTGCCCACACAGTTGAACAGCACAAAAAAACGGTTGAAAGGTGGCAAACCTTTAATTACCAGGGTACAAGCAGGCTCTGGTGGCAGTTTCGATCGACAGTCACTGATGCGAGAGCCTGACGCGTTTCAAAATTTTCTTCCTCAGAGGCAATCGCTGGGTGAATGCGTGCACCTGGACTCTTTACCTAGCGCTGTAATCCCGCCCCTTGATGGGCCTGTCCAATGACAGCACAGCACTATGGTAAATGTAGTCCGGGTAATTCTAACCTATGATGGTAGCACTAATTTCTATCCCAAATTCAAAAGCCCTGGATGGGCCACCGCCAGCAGTGTCCGCTTTAAATCCCACAACTGTGTTCCACATGTCGGCCCAGCATGCTTGTACCCTGATAATTAAAGGTTTGCCACCTTTCAACCGTGTTTGTGTGCTGTTCAAGTGTGTGGGCAACTTGGAGCGTATATATATATATATATATATATATATATATATATATATATATATAACGCTTAATACTTACCTAATGCTTACATTTAAAGCGCAACCCGTACCCACACTTAAAAACAATATTTTCCATATATATATATATTACCTACTGCCGGTCTCCAGTAGGTAGTTATAGTTAGGACCTACTTTCCATAGGAAATCCGCAACATTCTATTTGGAATAACTTAGCTGCCGGTTGACGAATCTTCGCAAATATTTTCTAAACTGGTGGGGCGCTCCGGTCCTCTCCTATCCTGAAAGTCTTGGGGTGATTCGTGAAGAGGGGGCTGAGAAAAAAGGGGGGCCCCAAAACGTGTTTTCCCCATGTAATTTTCTATAGGAACCGCTCATCGTGGCTACAGCCCGAACTGCTGAATGGAATTACACCAAATTTGGCAAAGAGGTAGTCCTTGGTTCAGACTTGTGCCTTTTGCTTAAATGGTGTAAATCCGGTCAGTAGTTCCTGAGAAAATTACAATTAAAAGTACATATACATCTATGGCCACGGTGGATCCGTGCATCTTGCGCTCACTCTAAGCGCACCGTCCCGATCATGCGCTGAATGCTAATTGACTGTCAAGTGGTTGTCAACATTCATAACCAGGAAGTGTTGGCAGCCATTTTGTGCCTCGGTAGAAGCGAGGATCTAGAAATTACTGGAACAAGTGTTCAAAACGTATAAAAGGAAAAATATCACCTATTACTAATTTTTATTCTTCCTTTGAATCCCATCACATGGGCGTATATTCAACGTTGGGAACTGTGGGTGGAGGCCAATTGTCCCTACGGTGCCAGTCAGCTCCCTGGGTCCTTCGGAAGCCACCATTACTTTTCCACACGGGGAGCTGCTAATATGCAGCTCCTCGTGGAAAAAAGCATTCTGCTTTGCATTTTAAAAGAGAGAGTAGGGGCGTGGCCAAGATGGCGGGGTGAGCGGACGCTTCCTCCCGCAGCTCCTCCGGCCCAACTAGGCTCGAGCCCTTTCCTTCAGCTTTTCTCCCCCCGCTGAAGCTCAGCGGACGAGAGGAGTGTGGCTAAGCACCGGGCGCACACATTGATGCCGCTTGGACCCTAATCGCTTCGGTGGAAGCGCCTCAAAAGACCGATCGAAGATAGAGGGACGACGGAGCGCCCAGGAGGCGGAGCGTATCGGAGTGCTGTCCATGCGCCTCGGCTGGGCCTAGTGCTGAAAGTTGGCGATCTGACCGGCGGCAGTCCCGGAGCTCGGCGGAGTCGAGGGAGAGCTGCGGACTGGAGGATCCGCTACGCTACGTGGAGGACTTTGGCTGCGCGACTTGGCGCTTGGACTTGAGGTGGTGGCACCCTGCCTACTGGGGGACCCGATCCCGGGATTGGAGAGCGATCGGCCTGGAATCGGAGAAGGTTCCCCGGGCCTTTCTGAGTGACAGTGTGGCCTTGGCTGCGTTACTTTTCCGGTTGCCTGCTTTCTGGGGTGCCCCGGTATTGTCGCCGGGCACGGGTGATCTACTTGGCCCCACCCAGCCGCCATTTTGTCCCCGAGGAGTCGGTGTTGTTGGCCTTCCCCGGAGCCTCTCGACGGCGGATTTCTGTGCCCTCCGCCCCTGCACGGCTCTTTCCCTGTGGTGTGTGTTGGACGAGGCCCCCCAGCTCAGATTCCAGCTACTGTCTTGGCTGGGCGCCCACGGCTGGTAGCGCACGGACTAGCCCGCCATTTTGTCATCTGTGACGCAGTCCCCCGGACCCGACAGGAGCTCCCCACATCGAGTGCCCGCTGGTGGCTGAGCATTCCCCGGAGCGGCGGGCCTGTACCCACTTCGCGGTTAGAGCCCTAGGAATGACTGGCAGAGGGGGCTCGAGAAAAGGGGACCGTACCCTGCCGGACATGCTTGGCAGGGCCCAGCAGCTACGGGACAGGACACAGCCGTCGCCGGGGTCTTCCAGGGCCTCGGCGGACGCGTCTGGAGGAGAACCCCCTGTCACGAGATCCTTCATGGAGGAGCTGTTCAATTCCCTCAAAGAAGACTTTCAGACGCTGAAGCGGGAAGTGGCTAGCGAGGTCCGGGAGGTCCGCAGAGAGGTGGAGGGCCTTGGTGAACGGGTTGAGACGGTGGAGACGGCGTCTCAACACCGAGACGATGAGATTGTCCACTTACAACAGGACGTTCTCCGCCTCCGGGAGCAGTGCGTTGAGCTCCAGGCTCACTCCGAGGACCTTGAGAACAGGTCCAGGAGGAACAACATTCGAGTGCGGGGCGTGCCATCTGCAGACGAAGGGACTGATTTGGTGGGCTATCTGCAGGACCTGTTCTGGGAGATCCTGGGGGAGGCCGCAGACTTTCCTATTCGCATCGATAGGGCCCATAGAGTTGGCCGACAACGCCAGTCATCGGCGCCCCCGCCGGACATCTTAGCTTTTTTGCCTGACTTCCCGCTGAAGGAGCGCATCATGTCTGAAGCCCGCAGGAAACAGCCGCTAACTTTCCGGGAACGGCCTGTTGCGCTTTACCAGGACCTGTCCGCCATCACACTGCAGAAACGCAGGTCTTTCAGGATTGCTACCGACTTCTTGCGTGACCAGGAGACACCATACTCCTGGGGGCACCCCTTTCGCTTGATCTTTCACTGGAACGGAGTGCTGCATCAACTACGCTCCTTGCAAGATGTTTGCGGTGTCCTGGGACTCACGGCTACGGAGGAGGATGGAGCTACACCGTCGTGGAGGCGATCAGAGAGACGGGGCCGGCGGAGATCGGCGAGGAGAAGATCGACAGCGAGCGCTGGGCGTCCTGACTCCCCTACTATCAGGGCGGACATGGCCGGTGCCCTGAGGACGGCAGCCGAGAACTTAGCCGACTCCAACGGCGCGGCCTTGACAGCCTAGACTCACTCCGGGGGGAGATGAACATAGCTTCTTCGATGCCAGGTTTGGGGCTGGGGGGGGATGGGAGGGGGCGGGCTGAGGTGAGTGGCTGGACGTCCACTTTTCTACTTTCTACGGACTTGCCCGTTTTGGGGCTTGACTGAGACAATGGGTTGTTTGAGTTTACATTTGGCTAGTTGCCATGGGTGTGTTTTGGGTGGGGTTGAGTGTTGTTCTGAAGTTGGGGGAGTCCCGTCCGATGCTGTCCTTGTCCGCGCTTGGCCTGCTCTGGCCTGTCCCGCACTGCCGCCCCGCGCCCTTCGCCCTCTGGTTCCTTGCCCGCAGCATAGCGTTCCTGGTCCCTGGGAGACATGTCGTCCCTGAAGGTGGTGACCCTTAATGTTAAGGGACTGAATAATCCTGTTAAGCGCAGGGCGATTTTGTCCCTGCTTGAGGGGACGCAGGCTGACATTTGCCTTTTGCAGCAGACCCACTTGTTGTCCCGCGACTGCCATAGATTGCGTTCCGCTAAGTTCCCTACCCAGTTCTTTTCTTCTGCAGCGACCAAGACCGCGGGGGTGGCCATCCTCATAGCGAGCTCCTTTAGGGGGGAGGTGCTGTATAAATATGCTGAGCAGAAGGGGAGGCTTCTGGCCTTTCGCCTCCGTTTGGGAGGCATAGCGTTTACGGTTGGCTCCGTTTATAGCCCGAATGACCATCAGGAACGTTTCTTGGACTCGGTACTGGTGGATGTCACTGCCTCTCCCGATCGCCATGTTGTTCTTGGGGGGGACCTTAATATCGTCTTTGATTCGGTACTGGATAGGTCAGCACAGCGGTTTCCGCAGACTGGAGAACTTTCCCAGGCTGTGAAGGCCCGTATTGCAGACATGGACTTACACGACCTCTGGCGCTCCATGCACCCCACAGACAGGGACTACTCCTACTTTTCGCATGCGCACCGAACCTATGCACGGTTGGATTATCTTCTGGTTAGTGGGCCGATGCGTGCCGCCGCTACGACGGCGGACATTGGGGTCCTATCACTGTCCGACCACGCGCCGGTTACAGGCGCGTTTGCTTGGTCGGCGGCCTCCCCCTCTCGGGGATGTGGCGCCTTAGGGACACCCTTCTACACAAGAAGACGGTGGTGAAACGTATAGAAGAGGTCATACGGGATTATCAGACACACAATAGCAATGCCGACACTTCGCTAGCGACACAGTGGGCTGCATTGAAGGCGGTTCTTCGGGGGGAGTTCATCTCCATCTCCTCGGCGGAAAATAGAGAGCGGCAACGGAAGAGGGATGAGCTGACTGTACAGGTCCGGGAGCTTGAGCAGGTCCACCGCCGTACGGGTGCTCCGAGGGTTTGGAGGCAGCTGAAAGCGGCTAGGAAGCTCCTGTCGGCGTTGGACCTGGATAGAGCCGAATACGCCGCCCTGCGCTTGAAACATGCCTACTACACTGGGGGGGACAGGTGCGGCAAGCTCCTGGCGCATCGGCTTCGGGTCGCGCAACAGCGTAACGTCGTGAAGGAACTTGTGAGTACAGACGGAGTGGCGGTTTCCGGGGACGCGGAGGTGGCGGAAACTTTCTGCAGCTTCTACGAAACGCTGTACGCTGCGGAGCCCTCCTCGCCACGGGTCGCCGAGGACTATCTGGAGTCGGTGCCCCTTCCGGCACTGGACCCCGCTCAGGCGGAATACCTGGAGCGGGATATTCACGTCGAGGAGGTGATTTCCGCTATAGCTCGGCTAAAGCACGGGAAGGCTCCGGGCCCGGACGGCTACACGTCCTTGTTCTATAAGACCTTTAGCCCGATTGTGGCCCCTGTCTTAACTCGGCTGTTTAATTCCTTCGCCGAACCGGGAGCTATCCCACCGGATCTCTTGAGGGCGACGGTATCGGTGATCCCGAAACCCGGAAAAGACCGGGCTCTATGCGGCTCGTATAGGCCTATCTCGCTCTTGAATGTCGACCTCAAGCTATACACGGGGATTTTGGCGTCCAGGCTGGCCCTGCACCTCCCCGGTCTGGTTGAGGCGGACCAGGCTGGCTTTGTGCCCGGCAGGCAGACGGTCGACAACACCAAGAGGGTGACGCACGTTTTGGAGAAGGCCTCGCGGATCCCCGGGGAGCGGATGTTGCTGTCAGTTGATGCGGAGAAGGCCTTTGATAGGGTTCATTGGCCGTATCTCGAACTAGTTCTCAGGAAACTGGGAATTGGTGATAAATTCCGTACTATGGTCTTCAACTGCTATAAGTATCCCTCGGCGTCTGTGCGAGTCAACGGGTGTAGCTCCCGTGGTTTCGCTATCGAGCGCGGCACGAGGCAGGGCTGTCCCCTCTCTCCACTCTTGTTCGCTCTCTACATGGAGCCGTTCGCACCAAAGGATCCGCCACAACCCGGATGCTATTGGGATTAGGATGGGCCAGTACGTTCACACTGTCAGCCTCTATGCGGACGATGTCCTGCTGACCCTGGACGACCCCAGGAGGTCCTTACCAGCCTGCATCCAGGAGCTGGATGCCTTTGCACGGGTGGCCGGCTTTAAAATGAACATGAGCAAATCGGTGGCTCTAGATGTGTCTTTGGCTGCGGACACTAGGAGGGACCTTCAGCGACTATTCCCCATGCAGTGGTCCTCGTCCCTGGTACCATATCTAGGGATCCTATTGGCACCCGCGTTGCCGGAGATGGTGGCGGCCAATTACACTTCTCTTAGTAAGAAGATTAGGGAGGAGCTTTGCCGCTGGAGTAAGGGCCTGCTGTCCTGGCTAGGACGGATCGCGGCGGTTAAGATGACGGTCTTGCCCCAGATATTATATCTTTTTCGTGCCCTCCCTCTCCAGCCTCCAGTGGGCTGGATTCGGCAAACGCAGGCCGACATCTCCCACTTTGTTTGGCAAGGCCGCAAGCCGCGGATGAAGAGGGTCCTCTCCACGCTTGCCCCGGAAGCAGGAGGCCTCGGCATTCCGGACCTCCGTAAGTACTTTCAGGCGGCGCAGCTACGATACCTTGTAGAGTGGAGCAGGTGGGAGTCCGACAAGCACTGGCTTTTTCAGGACCAGGCGGTGGCTGGCCGCACTCTGCAGGAGGTCCTATTCTTACGCCGTGCTCATCGTCCCCCCAACCTATACGCTTCTTTTGTCACGCGGGTCCCCTTGAGGGTGTGGGATGCAGTTTGTGAGGCTCGGGGCCTTTCCTCCTTCCCCTCACCGTTTACACCCATAGTGGGTAATCCTGACTTCTCCCCAGGGATGGAGCCTGGCGCTTTCACCCATTGGAGAACAGCGGGCTGCAGGGCGCTCTTCCAGGTCTACGGGCCTGACGGCGTGGTTCCCTTTCAGCAGCTGCGGCAAGACTTCGGCCTGACGGAGTTGGATCGGCTGCGTTACATGCAGGTCCGTCATTGGCCCTCCAGCCCCAGGTGCGGGACGCCGCCGACCGTCAAATTACACCGTATGAGCAGTGGCTGGTAACCCGCACCTCCGATGCCAAATTGATCACTGATCTTTACAAGCATTTACAACCCCGCCGTTCCACTATTATAACCCGGGGAGGGAACGATGGCACATGGAACTGGGCAGAACACTTAGCCACAGGGAATGGGACCAGATCGCACACCGGGCACGACATTCTGCGTACCATACCGGCCTCACTGAGACGTTTACCAAGGTGTCCACGTACTGGTACTACACCCCAGGGAGATTGTGTGAGATGCATAGGCTTACTGACAGGGGGTGCTGGAGAGGTTGCGGGCAGGTGGGGACCCTCTCACATATTCTTTGGGATTGTCCCTTGCTGGCCGCTTATTGGAAGGAGGTTCTGGACGAGGTGGATAAACACTTTGAAATCGAGCTCCCGCGCTTCCCGGCGTATGTTTTGCTGGGCCTCCCTAATGATTTGATGTATCCACTGAAATCTCGCAGGGGTAGGCAGATCGCAATCGCATTGGGGTCTGCGGTCCAGAATATCCTTATCCATTGGCGCACCACCACTGTCCCCTCCATTATGGGTTGGCTACATAGACTCTGGCATGTGTTGGGGATGGAGAAACTGTCGCTCACGGTGGCGGGGGAGATTGACCAATTTGATGAGCTGTGGCAGCCCTTCCTCGCGTTGCTAACCACCGAGTTCAGGGAGCTCACCTGCCCGAGGTACCTCAGACTTCTGAGGCTGACGCCGCCGGGGACCCCGGCAGAGTAGGATAATGTGGGGGCGGGTTCCGGGGGAGGAGGGGGTGCGGCTTAGGGGCGGGCAGTATTGGTAGTGGGCCATTGGACGGAAGGTTGGGGGGAGTTGGGGAGTTGTTTCCTTTTTCTTGGGGCAGGGGTTCCGGGAGGGGCTGGGTTGTGACTTTGGGTTATTCTCTTTGCTTCTTCTGTTTAGACTTGGGGGCTGGATATGCTCAGAACAGGGATACAGGTTGCTTTTTGTCCTCTCATCTGCCAATGCTCTTCCTCTGTACTACGAACTGCTTCTTAACTACGCTCCTGACATTGCACTTCTTTTTTCTAATGTATTGTATGTAACCCTGACCTCCTGTTCCCCTTCCCCGTATTCTTTGTCTTAATAAAAAATGCTTTAAACCTAAAAGAGAGAGTAGGTTTTTGTGTTCTCTCTTTCAAAATACAAACCAAGTTTACTATGGCAGGGCTGGAGCCTCTGCTCTCACCCTGCCATAGCAAACAGCAGTGTTGAAAAAATCTTCCGGTAAGACAACAAAGGATTTCAAAGTCCATTATCACAGTTTTTGCTGTAGTTTGCTGCCATTAAAGCGGCGATAATTTTAACGCCGTCCTTGTAAATATGCCCCTAAGTTTTGGAATGTCGATAATCCTGTCTCCCATTTAAATAGGCACAAAGTATTTAGTGAAGTGCACACTGTGAATCGTGAAGCAACAGTGTCTAATTGTGATCGATAAAGAATTGCCCATTGTTGAGTACAGAGTAGGTAAATTGTATATGGGGTTTTGTAACGTCAGTGGCTATTCCTCGAGCCCTTTCTTGAGGTTAAGTTGAAGAGTTGTGTACATTTTTTGCTCGTAATGTACATAGTGTTCTGTCGTCTCAGTTTGCTTTCCCCTCTGTCATGTAGAGGATCCTGGGTAAATATATCGGCTTCTGTATAGCCAGTACCTTTCAACCCTACCCCCAAACTGTTTACTGCCTGTTACCATTGTAACAGTTCATGGCACACTTAACTGAGCACACAGGCCATAAGTTCACCACAAAATGTTGCTAATCCAAACAGTAAGTGTGCTGGACTTTTTAACATTTTCCATAGGAACCGTTAATCCCAGCTGCAGAAGCTGGTAAAGAGCTGGTAAAGAGTTAGCCTCAGTATTATACTTCTAGTTATAAACATTAATTCTACTTTTAATTGTTAAATATTTTCTAAGCATATGATTATCACACTAAATAATAGTGAAATGTTGGCAGAAAAAGAAGACGTATACACTCTTTTTTTTAAAATTAACTTTTGTTAAAACAAAAATAAATAAATAGAAACGTAACTTTAACATAACAGTATAATGAAAAAAATGTGAGATGGACTCCAATGGTAGGAGGGTTGGTAACCTGCAAAACAAAAATGAAAATAAGTCTTTAAAATTAGATCGATGTGACTGAATGAGGTCAAAGATCACAAATTAACATAACACTTGGCAATATTGCTTATTTGCACGTGTGCAATGTGCCTGATACATCCCACCCCTCTCATAGGCCCGCGTTGAAGAGGTGTCTGTAGGGAAGTGTCTGCTGGGTCAGATCTACAGTATGGTCCAGCAGGTCTTTAAAATGTTACAGAGATGAGACAGAATTAGGTGAGAGATCACGTCATTATGCAGGACAATATCGTTTATTTGCAACGTTTTTAATTGGAGGCATTGTGTATCTAGGCTGCTCTGCTTACCTTTTGTAAGCACTGTTTTCAACAGAGTTCACAACTTGAGTTCTGCTTTCGTTCTATACTGCAGACTGTAAGAAATTCAGCCTTGATTTATTTATCTGCAGAGTGGACAGCTGCATCCATAACTTGAAAAGAGAAAGAGAAACAATGTGAGAGAGAGAAAGAGAGAAAAAATTACATTGAAAGTGTGAGAGAGAGAAAGTAATAGATAGAGCAGGAGAGGTAGTGTTGATACTGGAGAAAAGCTTCGTAACTCACCTTTTTACCTCCGGTGTGTGTCCAAGCACGTACCGGTTCATAGTGCACCCTCAAGTAATGTGATGTGAAAGATAGTATAGAGTTAGTAATAGCAGAGCATATACAACTGCACAAGTATATTTCTGCGTTATACGTTTGGACACTCAGGATACTGTATTACATCAACTTCTACTGCAAGGAGGTGTCTGTGCGCTCTTTTTCTCCCAGAGTACTATACCTCATGCACTCCCACTGTATAGCGGTGAGTTCTCATTACAGCGTACCCAGACTGTTGCACCCCATTGACTCCCAGTGTCAGGAGGTGAGTGCCCTTTCTTGCGCACCCAGACTGTTCCAATCTATCCACTCCCACTGCCCGGAGGTAATTGTACATTCGTATGCAGTCAAGTTGCTGCACACTATCCATTCCACTCTCTCCGCTCACAGGTGACTGCTCGTTGCTTCGGAAACAAGCTTCTTTGCTCACCTTGTACCATTGGCGTGATTCAAAGAGGGTCCACCACGTGTCGAACCAGCCTTCCTATGCGTTGTTACGATGGCCACGCATCATCATAGAATCCTCAAACGTTGAACTATGGAGGTGTTGGAGGGGAACGCCAATTTGTGAAACACAACCTGTTAGATAAAAAGGAAGATAAGATTGTGCGCCATTTGTTTATCAAAGGAGAGAGGAAGTGGGAGAGTGACTAAAAAGAATATTCGCAGCTCACCTTTCTGTCACAGGTGTGTCTTCCACCATGTGTCGGGACATAGTGCACCCTGAAGCTCTACATCTAAAAGATAGTAAAAGAAAGATGTTATGATTGGTAATTGTCACTATTTTAATGTGGAGTAGAATAACATCGCCCTTTCACACACCTTCCCTCCCGTATTAAAAATACAACTATTTATACAGTTACAACTTGTTTAATGGGCTTCGATTAATGAAGAATTGATAGAGTAGTAATGTTTTCCATCCGGTTATAGAAAACAAGTGGTGTGCAGTGATACACGTGGTTTCAATCATCACGAGCGATGGACTTTTGACCAACTATAAAAACTTTCCTGCTATAGGAAAAAAAATACAAATGCAATAAGATACGGTATAAATGACTGTGTATGCGCCTAAATCGCTGCATCGCCTTTTTATATCCAGTCTGCTGCACCCCATCTACTCCCTCCGCTGCGCACGCAGACCTCACTGCTCACCTTTTCGCGGACAGGGCACGTTCTACATCATGCAGTCCTGCTCTGTCACCAAGAAATCTCATATTTGGTGCTGAATCTTGATATTGTTATGGAAAAGGACATACGTGTGCATCCATCATCATTGCAGGTTCCTCACCCGCTCAGTCCTTGCGGTACCACTAACTCAATGACCAAAGAGGCCAGGCACATGGTGGTGGGCCCCCTGTTCAGTAGTTCGGACCTACTTGCGGCGTCCGAACCACCGGGACGGGCCATCACAGCGCTTGCGATGGGAGCAACTCTAAAATGGTGTAGAGCATGTGCGCCCCATCTTTTTTACTGATAGGGTTATGTGTGTTGTGATGCATGTGCTGGATGGGTGTGGTGCGGGTGTATACCAGCCATGAGGGAGTGTATGTCTGCTGATCTGACAACTAGACCTGGAACTAAGAATTCACTACAATGGAAATCTGGGCCATGTAGCATTGTTGTGTTTTCCTGACAGCGTAAGCGGAGTGGGCTGGACTGACGTATGGCAGTGCTGCACGAGGCTGTGAACGGTGACTCCAGAGCTATGGCCGTGGTTTCATCATGAGCTATATGAGAAATCAACAGATTCGGGTGTCCGTGTTGTAGTGCTGCCTTCACCCGGGTCTTAAACGCAAATGTGTCATTATGTCTTTAAAGTCCCACAACATGGCCAACATGGAAGGTACGGGGTATCACTGACCCTATATTCATCCATAGTTGCACACATAAAAGATGGTGGACATGACGCATTTCTACGAATATGAATGTTTCTTGTACATTCAGTGGAGTGTTGTAGCTGTAGTAATACAGGACTATGAAAGCTTTAAGTTGCAGTTTTTGTCACATGAAGGGCAGCTAATATATATACGTATGTGGTCCTTCGGGTATACTGTCGATCTTGGTGCTGGAAATCAGTGTTCGAGGCTCGGAGTCGCGTCCACATCCTGTTATTGTTGAGAAATGACGTAATCTACACCTGCCTGAAAATGTACTGTAAATACGGTGCTCATGTAAATTGCTTATATAGTTTTGGGTCGACTTCGCGCTATATAAATATGCTAAAAAATATAAAAAACTCGAGACATAGCACACACTTATGAATTTACTATACACTTTCTTTGCAGTATTGTAATGATCCAGTTTGTACGTTCGTATTTGTAGAATGAGCGAGATAAAGTTATATAATGGAAGTTTTTGTTACTGGCAGAGGTAAGATGGTTGCATATGCTGTTTACAACACAATATAATGTGGTAGGGTGCAGGAGCAGCATTTTATAAACATAATAAATGCACTGACACAGATAGATAGTCGAAGTGCGTACGGGCACGTGTTCTCAACTCCATTTTATTACATTACTGTTGGTAACAAGTAGAATAGTAATCATGATATCATACACAGATATTCAATCATAAACGGTTTATGACTCTGTACAAAGGTAGGAGCACTATATGTGAAATAATACACAGAAAATTCTATCATAAAGGGTTCATGAGTTGTGGTGCACTAAGGTAGGGTCGGTTTGAGTGGAGCCTGCAATGATGCGTGGTTCACGCAGACCGCAGTGGTAAGAATGAATTTTGCCTTATTAAGGCCACGTGGCGAATTTTTATGGTGCACTGAGTTAGTGGTACGTCTGGTGCTCAGCGTGTGCGCACTCTGCGATGATGCGTGGTTCGAGCGGTCTGCACAGGAAGTATTGTCTGTTGTATACTGGACTGCGTTATCTGTAATCATGATTGAAATAAAAGATGAACCATCTATGGAATACATTGTCGAAATGTGTATGTTTCAGGGACATTATAGTTCAAGTTGTGACCTGTGCTGTCCGCAGTGTATACTGCCATTGAGTGTGCCTTTGCACTTGCAGCGTGAATTTTGCTATTCAACTAAACCTAGACCTGATATAAAAGAAGTTTTTGAAGAAAGGCTACTAAAGGGATATTGTGTAGATTTGAGGGACGTTATACTTTGTTTGGTACTGCACTCTGCAAATAATGAATGAAGAGTCTGTTGTACGCGCTCCAGAATTCATTCGACATTATCCCTGCTGTCTATTTCCGGGAGGTGGAGAGCTTGCAGAGGCGGCTTGTCTGGGACGGGCGTGCGAGAATAGCTCTCGGTAAGCTAGCCCTCCCCTGGTATGATGGGGGCATGGAGCTCCCGGACATCAGGTGGTATTATTGGGCCTCTCAGTTGAGCGCGATTAACCACGCAACGTATGCATCCAGCCCAAATCCTGCATTTGAGATGGATAAGCTTTAGTTGCCGGGTGGGAATTATAACAGGGCGCTCTACTCTAGGGTGGCAGGGAGGAATTTAACAGGTCCCACTAAGATTGCTGTATGAGTCTGGTGTGATGCGAATGCGGCCCTGGGTTGGAAGGATCGACTGACACATGCGACTCCTTTGTATGCGTCCGAGAGATTGGGATGCTTCTGGACAACGAAAGGTTTTGAGAAATGGGACATGATTGGTATTAGCAGGGTGGGCGACCTCTGGGCCAAGGGTGCAGTTAAGACTTTTGAAACGTTACAGAAGGAATATGATTTGAGTGACAGGGAATTTTTCAAATACGCACAGGTCCGCCATGCCTTGACCTCGGTCTTCACTGCAGGTGTCAATATCCCTGAATCCTCCCCGCTGGAAGATCGTGTGCTTGATGGTCACGTGCCTGATAGCACGATCTCATTAATATACAAGAAATTGATCAATAATCGGGCGGACCTTCTTGTACACCTCAGAGAGGTCTGGACTGGGGATGGGCTGAAACTGGACGATGAAGACTGGCAGTCTGCCTTATCTTCACCTAAGGAGGTGGCTATTCCCGCCCGTCTCCGCCTTGTCCAACTTAAAATTCTCCACCGTGTGTATGTCACCGGTCTCCATTTGGTTTCCATGGGTTATTCTGCTGATGGGCTATGTAAGCGTGGTTGTGGAGTGATTGGTACCTTCCTTCATATTATTTGGGACTGCCCGGAGGTGGCTGCATTTTGGAATCGTGTGCATGCAGTGATGGAGAGTGTCACCGGAGTCGCGCTGTTGCCTGAAGCCCGATGATGTCTGTTAAATGTGTGGGAGCCGAGTGATTATAGTGTCGCTCAGACCCGGTGGGCGACCCTTGGGAACATGATTGCCAAAAGAGACATTGCACAGTTGTGGGGTTCCCGGCGACCGCCCACCATGTCGGTATGGAAGGACAATATGGATTGGTGTATGTTTAGAGAAAAGACCGTGTATTTGGCTAGGGGTAGACCGGGGGTGTGGACTAAAGTCTGGAGCCAGTGGAACGCCTACCACGGGAACATATGTACAACCCCGTTTGATGACAATCTTGACATCTCCCTCTCCCCCTCATCCGACATTCCATGTCTTGTTTAAATTTTGTTCCCATTCTTGGATTTCCCGCTGGCCCCCCCAGATCCCCTTCATTATCTTTCAGCTCACACAACTTTGCACTTGGAGATCCCTCCCGTAAAAACACGATTCCGTATACAATGTCTTCTTGCCTTGAGACTTGTTCTTTTCTTTCTTTATTTTATTCCTTTTGTAAAAAACAAAATAATACTCCATTATCACTCTATCCTGTGTTTCTGCGAACCTCATCCTGAATAGCTGCCGGGCCTCAGGGATGTCGGCTAAAGAGCTATGGAATAATATGAATACTTTTGTGTTGATTAGCGGCCGGCCCCTGTGGTTGTAGGCCTTTGTATGTAATTTTCTTTGAATGCACAATAAAGATTTAAAAAAAAAAGAGTCTGTTGAATTCTGCCTGAATGTGGCCACGTGGAGATGAATTATGGTGCACTGAGTTAGTAGTACCTTTAGCACTGAGCGTGTACGTAACCTGCGATGATCCGTGGTACGGGCAAGCCGCACTGGGAGCAATGTTTTTAGCCTAGTGAATTCTGCCTTAATAAGGCCACGGGGAGATGACTTGTGGTGCAGTGAGTTAGTGGTACCTAAAGAACTCAGCATGTGCGCACTCTGCGATGATTTGTGGTTTGGGTGAGTCGCACTGGTGCAATGTCTCTTTCTTACTGGAGTGCATCATGTGCAATCGCCATTCCACGTGAATATTGAGCCGACACAATGTAGATCGAAGGCAGAACTCAATACAGACATTGAGGAATGTTTGTTGTCGCATCCTTTAACAAAATCTGAGGACATACAGTACAATTGTCTCTGCATTAAATTAATCAAGGCTGAATTTCCTACTGTTCATAGTGTAGATGCAAAGTTGAATTCAAGCTGTGAACCCTGCTGTCCGCAGTGTAGATCGAAGCAGTAGTCGACACAGACATCGAGGAATGCTTTTTGTCACTTATTTTAACAAAATCTGAAGACATATAGTACAATTGTCTCTGCCTTAAAGAAAGCAAGGCTGAATTTCATGCTGTCCGTAGTGTTGTAGATTCAAAGCTGAATTCAAGTTGTGAACCCTGCTGTCCGCAGTGTAGATCGCAGGCAGTAGTCGACACAAACATCGAGGAATGCTTTTTGTCACATCCTTTAACAAAATCTGAACACATACAGTACATTTGTCTCTGCCTTAAATAAATCGAGACTGAATTCAATGTTGTCTGTAGTGCTGATGCGTCCTGGTATCAAGTTGTAAACTCTGCTGACCGCAGTATAGATCGAAGGCAGTAGTCAGTACAGACATTGAGGAATGTTTTTTGTTGCAACCTTTAACAACATCTGAGGATTTAGAGTACAATTGTCTCGGTCTTAAATAAATCAAGGTTAACTTCAATGCTGTCTGTAGTGTAGATCCAAAGCTGAATTAAAGTTGTGAATACTGCTGTCCGCAGTGTAGGTCGTAGGCAGTAGTCGATAAAGACATAAGTCTGCGGTGCTGTGGCGCTGAGTTCGCAATGGGCATGTATCGAGGATGGACTTGAATCTATAGGTAATTGATTAGATGTGTGTATAGATCTAGGAATCACTGAGTTGGTTTTTAGATACTTGTATTGCTGTGTCAATGGATTCAAATATGGTACTCTGTATTTTACAGTGAGTGATGAAAGGTTGTACTAGTTTATGATGAGGTGTATCACATTGTCACATGGATGATGTCATCACTGATGTCATCAGTGATGTCATTTGAGATCTCATCAGTGATATCACTGACCATGTCATGAATGATGTTATATGTGACATCATCACTAGTGGATTGAAGGCGCGAGAGTTACAGTTAGTACAACTAACTATAACAGAGGAATTTCAATGGTTTTGTATGAGTGAAATGTCCATCTAATTATAATATGCCTATGCCTGAATATGCCTGAAACCTATGTTTTTTTCAGTGAATATATATATATATATATATATATATATATATATATATATATATATATATATATATATATATATATATATATATATATATGTATATATATATATAAAACCCAAGGAATATCCATGAAAGAGTATTCATAAGCCCACTGATCCAGAAATTTGTGTTTATCATTATTATGGCAAAAAAACAACCTGATTCGACCATGGCGGTGGTCTTGTTCGGAGTCAGCCCACTGGGGCCCGAGTTCAGTAAGGCTTTTATTAATGCTTGATCAACATGCATCAGCTGATGTAATGATGTAATGCTTATTGACTCCATATTGTAGCCCACTGGGGTGAAACTGGCAATGGTTGCATCACTATCTTAATTTTAATCTCTATATACATTTGAGATTATGGAAACTTGATATTGTAATAGTGTCTAGATTGCTAAGTGAAGGGACAACATTTGGTACGTGTAGTTTAAATCTAACACCTCTTTGTTTCTACATTAGCAATTGTATTCAAACCTACTTGTTTTACATTATTAGTTGTATTTAGCTTATTTGGGCTAAACTATCAAATGTAACTTTGATATGATTGGTACAATATGTGTTTTTGTCATAATATCAACAGTGTCCTAAATGTATACATTGCTAATTGTACACAGCACAATCCATTCTTTGGTCGTTTAAACATGGCCGCCACAGTGATTCACATTGTAGATACACTTGAGGAATAGTCCTGTTTCTATTATAATGTTTGCAGGTGATAAAAACATGGTGATTACGAGCTTTCTTTAGTGTGACCAAGGCTTAATTGCTGAAACGCTTTGTTTGACTTGCCATTAAATTCATTCTTTTTTTTGCTCGTGAAGGCGTCCGAGTCGTCTTTGATACGGAACGCAGACTGGTGTGAGGAATACGGGGGACTTCCGGTGTCCCTGCTCGGACCGCCCGGGACAGCCTGCCGACACTAACCGGAGGTTGTGGAGAGGATATATATATATATATATATATATATATATATATATATATATATATATATATATATATATATATATATATATATATTACCTAGGTAGTTATAGTTGGGTTAGGACCTATTTTCCATAGGAAATCCGCAACATTCTATTTGGAATAACTTTGGCGCCGGTTGACGAATCTTCGCGAAATCTTCAAAACTGGTGGGGCGCTCTGATCTGCTCCTATCCTGAAAGTCTCTGGGTGATTCGTCAAGCGGTGGCTGAGAAGAAAGGGGGTCCCAAAATGTGTTTTCCCCGTGCAATTTCCCATAGGACCTTTAGCCACAGCTATAGCCCGAACTGCTGAACGGAATTACTCCAAATTTGGCAGAGATGTAGTCCTCAGTTCAGACTTGTGCCTTTTTCTTAAATGGTGTCAATGTGTTCAGTAGTTCCTGAGAAAATTACAGTTAAAAGCATATATATATCTATGGGCCCGGTGGATCCGCGGACTGTGAGCGCACCATGGCAGCAACATAAGCGCACCCTACTGATCACGCGCTGAATGCTTATTGGCTGTCAAGTAGTTGTCAACATTGAAAACCAGGAACTGTTGGCAGTTGTTTTGTGCCTCTGTAGAAGCGAGGCTGAAGAAGTTAGTAGAACAAGTGTGCAAAACGTAGAAAGGGGGCAGGGTAGAAATGTTTTGACCCCCTAGAACTGCTTAGGAGGTCCAGGGTCCACAATTATTATTTTTTTATAAAAAGGCAAGTGCGCGTCTAGTGCGCGGACTCTGCCGTAAAATGATTAAATAAATAAAACAGAGCTTTTTTTATAATTAGCCTCCGGGGGGTCTAAATCCCGGGGGCAAAATTATTTAATTTTATGGGAGGCCCAAAGGGGCCTCCCAACCCCGGGGACTGTCATGAGGGAGTATGTGTGTGTGCCGTTTTGACAACTAGACCTGGAACTAAGAAATCAGTACAATGGATATCTGGGCAATGTTGCGTTTTTGTTTTTCCTGGAGGCGTAAGCGGAGTAGGCTGGCCACACATATGCCAGTGCTGCGTGAGGCTCTGAACCATGATTCCGGAGCTATGGGCGTGGTTCCGTCGTGAGCTATATGAGAAACCAAGTGATTCGGGTGTCCGTCTTGTAGTGCTGACGTCACCCAGATCTTAAACGCAAATTTGTCATTATATCTGTAAAGTTCCACAACATGGCCAACATGGAAGGTACGGTGTATCACTGACTCTATATTCATTCATAGTTGCATACTTAAAAGATGGTGGACATGACGCATTTCTGCGATTATGAATGTTTGTTGTACATTTAGTGGAGTGTTGTAGCTGTAGTAATACAGGGCTGTGAAAGGTTTAAGTTGCAGTTTTTGGCACATGAAGGGCAGATAATATGTATGCGTATGTGGTCAATCAGGTATACCGTTGAACTTGGTGCTGAAAATCAGTGTTCGAGGCTCGGAGTTGGGTCCACATCCTGTTATTGTAGAGTAATGACATAATCAATGCCTGCCTGAAAATGTATTCTAAATACGGTGCTCATCTAAATTGCTTTTTTAGTTTTGGGTTGATTTTGAGCTATATAAATATGCTAAAAAAAAGGAGGAATAGCCCACACTTCTTGGGCCCGATTCACAGAACTAACTTAAGACAAAATCCTAAACTTACTACTTATGGTATTCACAGAAGTTAGGATTTTGTCTTACGTTTGTCTTTAGACAAACTTAAGACAGACTTAAGACAGACTTAAGACAAACTTAGGACAGACTTGTCTTAAGGCTGTCTTAAGTTTGTCTTTAGACAAACTTAAGACAAAATCCTAACTTCTGTGAATACCATAAGTAGTAAGTTTAGGATTTTGTCTTAAGTTAGTTCTGTGAATCGGGCCCACTGTCAGAGGTAAGATGGTTGTATACGCTATTTATATAATGTGGTAGGGCGCAGGAGCAGCACTTTACAAACATAATAAATACACAGGCACAAATAGATAGATGAAGTGTGTACGGGCATGTGTGCTCGATTCCATTTTATTATGTTACTGTTGGTAACAAGTAGAATAGTAATCATGATATCATGCATAGATGTTCAATCGTAAATGGTTTATGACTTCTGTTGTACAAAGGTAGGAGCACTACATGTAAAATAATACACAGAAGATTCAATCGTAAAGGATTCATGAGTTGTGGTGCACTAATGTAGCGTCGGTTTGTGTGGAACCTGCGATTATGTTTGGTTCAGGCAGACCGCACTGCTAACAATGTCTTTTGGCTAGTGAATTTTGCCTTAATAAGGCCACATGGCGATTATTTAGAGTGCACTGAGTTAGTGGTACGTCTGGTAGTCAGCGTGTTGCCTACTGGACTGCATAATCTGTAATCACGATTGAAATAAAAGATGAAACATGTATGGAAATCATTGTCAAAATGTGTATGTTTTAGGGACATTATAGTTCAAGTTGTGACCTGTTTTGTCAGCCGTGTAGACTGCCATTGAGTGTGCCTATGCATTTAAAGTGTGAGTTTTGTTTTCAACTAAACCTAGAACTGATATAAAAGAAGTTTTTGAAGAAAGGCTACTAAAGGGATATTGTGTAGGGTTTGATAGACATTTTATTTAGTTTGGTACTGAACTCTGCAAATAATGAATGAAGAGTCAGCTGAATTCTGCCTGAATACGGCCACGTGGTCATGAATTATGGTGCACTGAGTTAGTAGTACCTTTGGGACTGAGCGTGTATGTAACCTGCGATGATGCGTGGTCCGGACAGGCCGCCTTGGGGATAATGTTTTTTGACTACTGAATTTTGCCTTAATAAGGGCACATGGCTATTATTTATGGTACTCTGAGTTAGTGGTACGTTTGATGCTCAGCGTGTGCTCACCCTGCGATAAAGCGTGATTCTAGCAGTCTGTACTCAAAGCATTGGCTGTTGCATGCTGTACTGCATGAACTTTGAGTGGAAAAAAAACTACCATCAATAGTTATCAATTGCTCTACAAACTAGGTCTACTGATTGCTCCCCATAACAAATTAAACAATTGCATTTCACTCAGTGCATTCTAAATGGGGACGTATATCTGGTGGCAATGTTAAAGGTGATGCCCCAGAGGTAGTTGGTATTGCCTGTGGTGGAGGTACATTTTGGCACTGTGTTCGACATTCTTTGTGAACATAGTTCACAGGATGCTGGGATTAAAGGTGTTTCGCATACTAGCAGTGACACAGGAGTATTTTTTCTCTGTGCCTTAAATAAATGAAGGTTAAATTACCTACTGTCTGTAGTGTAAATAGAAAGCTGAATTCAAGTTGTGAATAAATACTTCTCCGCAGTGTACAGCGAAGCCACTAGTCAGCACAGTTATAGAAAAATGCTTTTTTTCACTTATTTAAACAAAATGTAAATACATACATTATAATTGTCTCTGCATTAAGTAAATCAAGGCTGAATTCCCTACTGTCTATAGTGTACTTGTAAAGCTGTATTCAAGTTGTAAACCCTGCTGTCCCCAGTGTAGACCTTAGGGTGGAGTGCATCATCTGTAATCATGATTGAAGTGGAAGATAGAACCTGTATAGAATACATTATTAAAATATGTATGTTTCAGTGACATTTAAAAGGGGCAGTATGTCTCACCGTGACATAAAACTGTTCCCTCTTCTTTGCGATGATTTATGGTGCATTGAGTTAGTACTATGTTTGGGGCTGAGCTTGTACGTATTCTGCGATAACGCGTAGTGCAGGGAGGCTGCACTGAGAGCAATGTTTTTTGCCTAGTGAATTCAGTCTTAATAAGGCTATGGGGAGATGACTTGTGGTGCAGTGAGTAAGTGGTACCGAAAGAACTCAGCGTCTGCACACTCTGTGATGGTTCGTGGTTCGGGGGGTCGCAGTGGTATAATGTGTCTTGTCTACTGGATTGCGTCATGTACAATCGCTAATCTACCTGAATCGTGAGGCCTCACAATGTAGATCGAAGGCAGTAGTGACCACTGACATCAAGAAATTCTTTTTGTCGTATCTTTTAACAAAATCTGAGGACATAAAGTACAATTATCTCTACCTTAAAAAAATCAAGGCTAAATTTCATGCTGTTCGTAGTATAGATTCAAAGCGGAATTGAAGTTGTGAACCCTGCTGTCAAAAACTGTAGATCGAAGGCAGTACTAAGCACTGATATGAACGAATGGTTTTTGTATCTTATTTTAACAAAAGCTGAACACAAACAGTACAATTGACTCTGCATTAAATAAATCAAGGGTGAATTCCCTACTGGCTGTAATGTAGATGCAAAGTTGAATTCAAGTTGTGAACCCTGCTGTCCGCAGTGTAGATCGAAGACACTACTCAACACAAACATCGATGAATGCTTTTTTGTCACAGTTAACAAAATCTGAGGACACAGTACAATTGTCTCTGCTTTAAATAAATCGAGAATGAATTTAATATTGTCTGTAGAGCTGATGCGCTCCTGGTATCAAGTGGTGAACTCTGTTGATCGCAGTGTACATTTAAAAGCAGTACATTGATTGATTGTGGAGGAGTCAAGATGGCGTCAGTGGGATCAGGATCTGAAGGCTCTGCTCCGTGAGCTCCGACCCTGCTCCGACCCTGTGTCCCTCAGACTCATCAGATGGTTTAAGGATTATGGATTTCTCGATACGGGTCTACGCTGGTGACAGCTAGAGTGGACTGCTCTGCTTTTTTCAAGGATACAGACATTTTTTGGTTCGTGGTAATGTTGTGAGATTCCCGATTCCCGGGACATTCTAGACATCTAAGACATCTAAGACAAGATGGAGCAATAGCAGCGATAGCAGTGAAATGTGGGTTACAGATTGAGGAACTGTACATTTAAAAGTAGTACTCAGTACAGACATTGAGGAATGGTTTTTGTTGCATCATTGAACAAAATTGGCTCTGCCTTACATAAACCAAGGCTAAATTCAATGCTGTCCGTAGTGTAGAGGCAAACCTGTATTCAAGTTGTGAACCCTGCTGGTCGCAGTGTAGGTCTAAGGCAGTAGTTGATACAGACATCAAGGAATGCATTTTGTGCCACATACTTTAACAAAATCTGAGTACACAGTACAATTGTCTCTGTCTTAAATAAATCAAGAATTAATTTAATATTGTCTGTAGTGCTGATCCGCTTCTGGTATCAAGTGGTGAACTCTGTTGGTTGCAGTGTATATTTAAAAGCAGTACACAGTACGGACATTGAGAAATGTTTTTTGTTGCATCATTTAACAAAATTGTTTCTGCCTTACATAAATCAAGGCTAACTTCAATGCTGTCCGTAGTATAGATGCAAAGCTGAATCCAGTTTGTGAACCCTCCTGTCCGCACTGTAGATCGAAGGCTGTAGTTGACACAGACAACAAGGAATGCTTTTTTGTCACATACTTTAATAAAATCTGAGAACATAGTATAATTGTCTGTACCTTAAATAAATCGAGACTGAATTCAATGTTGTCTGTAGTGCTTATCCGAAACTGGTATCAAGTTGTAAACTCTACTGACCGCACTGTAGATCAAAGGAAATAGTGACCACAGATATCGAGGAAGAATTTTTGTGACTTATTTTAACAAAGTCTGTGGACATAGAGTACAATTGTCTCTGCCTTACATAAGTCAAGGCTAACTTCGATGCCGTCCGTAGTGTAGATGCAAAGCTGAATTCAAGTTGTGAACCCTGCTGTCCGCAGTGGAGATGGAAGGCAGTAGTCGATACAGACAAAAGTCTGCAGTGCTGTGGCGCTGAGTTCGCAATAGGCCTGTTTCAAGGAGGCACGCGGTCATGGCGGCAGCCACGTGGCAAGGTGAGGACCTTCGCTGTGGCAGAGTCTCTTCTCTTTGCAGAAGTGAACCACGTCCAAGGCGTAGCCTAATTATTTATAGTCTTACGCTGACGTTGTGTACGTTGGACCAGTCCACTCCGCTTCTGCTTCATAGGGGGGGGACATAGCTACATGACCGAAATATTCCCCAGTGTTTGAGATAAAATGGTTGCTCCACTGTGCAGGACACAACACGTATCAATAGTATATATACACATGGAAAAGTTTTTGGTTTGTATAGTGAATTGTGTATAGCATTTCATCGGTAGTCTTGGCGTTGTGTACATTATTGTTGATATGCAAGTTTATTCCCTTGTACATATTTGGTTGCCACATTTCTGAACATTGAGATAGTGTGCTGTTGAGGGGATATATATTTTGGAAAGGTTTGTTGTCCTGTTTTGCTCTGCCTATGAAGTAGTAGAGGGGGAGGGGTTAGAAGGGGTGGTTGTAGTGGTGGTGTAGTATCATATTTGAATCCATTGACACACCAATACAAGTATGTAAAAACCTACTAAGTAATTTCTAGATCTAGATAAACATCTAATCAATTACCTATAGATTCACTCATACATGCTGTCAATGATCAATAGAACACTATCAAATACACTTATACACCTATATTGATATTACACTCCAGCACGCATCCTATTCACTTATGCAGTGATCCTATTCACTTTTGGAAATAATGCATCATATTTACATTTACTCAGCTACATACTTATACTAATAGCACTTCATTTATTCATATAGATAGTATATAGATAGTAACTGATACTTAGTGTGTTATGAAATCACTATTACAAGTATACAGTTATGTATACAGTCACTCACGCAATTATTAAGTTTTCTGTATTGTCATTTATATACAATGACTGACATATACACTGCCATTTTTTTTCTACTTTGTTGGACATATAACTTTGAGAAATACATTTGCTCATCACCACACCCATAAAGAAATTCACTCACCCAAACAACTATTATAACATGTAGTCTTAACCTCATATACTCAGGTGCCAACTAGACAACGGCGATACATCAGCCCTCATCCTCCTGGACCTGTGAGCCGCCTTCGACACGGTCTGCCACCGAACTCTAAAGACACGCCTCCTAGAAGCCGGAATCCAAGAGATAGATTGCCTTGCAATTATGGGGATCAATCTGGGGAACTGGGTTTGAGTCTCGGCAATGACACTGAACATCATGTAATTCTGGGCAAATCACTTAATCTCCCCGTACCTAACAAAAACAAATGTGTCCTCATGTAACGCAACTGGTGCTGTGTAAAGCGCTCTGATACCCGATGCCTTCGGGTCAATTTTGCGCTATTTAAAACTCAGTAAAATAAAAAATAAAATAAAAATAAGGGCAAAGAGCAACTCTGTGTGGTGCAGACCTGTGGGCTATCACCAGCGCCTCTGACCTATACGGAGACCCTGATTAATCCCATTTAAAATATTAGGAGTCTCCCCATACCTACTCATTTCACCGGTCCCACAATGTGTCAAGAAGTGTGATAACTGCTATCAACCTATACTAAAGCAAATGGAGAATTGCATTTCCAAGGGAGAACAGCCTTGACCTGTGAGCTGCATCCTCTGTTCCATATTCCAGGTTGCCTATTCAAAGTGGAATACTCTGTTAAAACAGTTTCCATTGACTTAAGGCTGAAAATGAATGATTATGAGTAAAATAAAGTGCCGCAAAAATGCAGCTAAATTTTCATATTTGTGCCGCTAAACTTGCGAATCCATGCCGCTATATCCTGGGGCGTCTGATGCAGATTGCTATATATATAATACAAATTTAAATAACAAACCAAACCATTTTCACAGGATGATGTCATCAGTGATGTCATTTGAGATGTCATCAGTGATGTCATCAGTGATTCTTAAATGCAGATTGCTAAATATAAAATAAATATTTATATAACAAACCAAACCACATTCACTGGATGATGTCATCAGTGATGTCATTTGAGATATCATCAGTGATGTCACTGACCATGTCATGAATGATGTAATATGTGACATAATCACCAGTGGATTGCGGGCGCGAGAGTTACAGTTAGTGCAACTAACTATAACGGAGGAATTTCAATGGTTTTGTATTAGTGAAATGTCCAGCTAACTATACACCCCTGAAACCTTTTGTTTTTTTCAGTGAATATATATATATATAACACTTAATACTTACCTAATGCTTAATTTAAAGCGCAACCCATACCCACACTAAATCCTACGAATTCCCACCCTAAACACTTAAAAATATATTTTCCATACATATATATATATATGTATGACCCGTGACCAAGGCGAGTGTTTTTCGCTGAAACGCGTTGGGTTTGCTACATGATTCCGTTTGTAACATGCTGGAACCGAAATGAATAAAATTTCATCTTGAGCACACACGCTTTTTGGATTGATATTTGCGATAAGGCTGGACTGGAAGTGCATTCGCACAGCGGCTGCTGTGCTGGGTGAGAATCACATATATCACATATATGTATATATATATATATATATATATATATATATATATATATATATATATATGACCCAAGGAATATCCATGAAAGAGTATTCACAAGTAGTTTAATCAAAAAGAGACTAGCTAAGTTAGAGAGGGGGTTTAGCAAGATTTTAAAATTTAAAATCTATGTGACTCAGTATTGTTTTGTCAAAGGGTTGTGGCACATGGTGTGTGTGCTCATGAAGCCCTCACCCACCAACCTAGTTGGTGGCATGCTTCATCATCGGGCCCACCCAGTGACACCTAGCGTGTCCCGGGTGTGCTACGACGCCTGGTTACAGCGGAGCAGGTATGTCACTGTGTGTGCGGTGAAGGTTGTTAAGAATGTGAAATTAAAACGGCTTGACGGAGGTCCCAGTACCCGAAGGTTGAAGAAACTTTAATACCTGGGCCTCCGTCAGCGGTTAAAAATAAGGCTGTGGGACGTTAGAGGCGGGTTATGACCTCCTACGTCCTTTGGTGGTTCAACATGTTTCAGCCAGTGCCTTATGAATATGCTGGCTTTCTTCAGGACAGATAAAAAGTGTGTGCGATTAAAACTAGTGGGTGTGTGATACAGACTATGTGTCTACACGCCCTAAAGTGTATCTATGTGTGAGAGGGGGGATTCCCTTCTCAAGTACACGCTAGTTTTAAGGAGTTTTTTCTTCAAGGTTTTTGAAGTGGCAAGGGTTTGGTCAGGATTTCTGGCCAGAGTCTGCTTTGGACCTGTAGTGCCTCCTTCGCAGAACCGGTGTTATATATATATAACCCAAGGAATATCCATGAAAGAGTATTCACAAGCCCACTGATCCAGAAATGTGTGTTTATCATTATTATGGCAAAAAAACAACCCGTTTCGACCACAGCAGTGGTCTTGTTCACATGACCTCTTCCTGGGTCAGACAGTACTTAAAGGTACATGGATCAACATAGCAGCGACGTGATGCTTCAATAGACATAGAAAAATTCCACACAAAAAGTTGTAATCTATATAGAGACACCAATGTAAATAAACAATTGTTTGCATTGTTGTGCATATGTTCATTATTATAACTATCTAATTCCACATCACTTTCCCAATTGTTTACAGTACGATTGAATTTTCACATCTTTATCAGTTCTATGTGTGCACACCATGGTGACAAAGCAATTATGGGGTTAAGAGGGCTTTAAGGCATTCGTTAGTGTGCATTTTAAAGATGTAAGTGAACATACGTTTTGCAAAGGAAAGGAAAAACTGACTCGTTGCATTTTCAAAATTGGAAATGTGGCTTCCAGTTTAATTGCATTCGTTCAGCATCTCACTGACGTTACAGCCTGAATCTTGGGTATAGTACCCATTTTCAGACACCCAAGACAAAAGTGTGAATAACAATTATGGTGCGTAACCAAATCCCATTCAATAGTCTAAAGTACTTTGCTGTCCCTGACATGAATATGGCATTAAAAATCCTTAATTTTAATTTTTAATAAAGTGACCACTTACGGTTGAGGTGCCCCTAGTAATTCTTTATATATATATGTATATATGTGCTTAATACTTACTTAATACTTACATTTAAAGCGCATATGCATTCACCATTCATGTCTTTACAACAAAATTTGTTGTAAAGGAATGCTTTTTGGTAACTTGAAAAGGGAGTGGATCGTGTTTCAGGTAAACACGCTGTGGTCTTTGCATTTTTGAAAGACTGATTATTTTTGGATATGGCAGTATCCACTTTGAGACCTCAGTGAGGGGTGACTAGAGCTTTTCAGAGCCCACGCATTGAGAATTTAGTGCCCCTGGTCTCTAGATTGTTAAAGAAGTTTTTTCTAAAGAATCCAGTGTAGGAAGCTGGCTCTCTATATAGTGCACTTAAACGAAGTACACTGCGCAGAGAGTCCAGTGGATCCCAGATTGGAATACAGAGGCAAAAGTAGATAATACTAACGCTCTATTTGTGGTAGTGTGGGTGAGCAGTTAGACTTATTAGAGGATAGTGCTAAGCCTTTGTTGCACTCACAGAGGCAATAAGTGAGACACATAATAAATCTGAGACCAAATGATGAAAATAACACTGATTTTAAATATATATTTTGTAAAACCAAGAACTTTGTTCAAAAGTAAGTATTGTTCAACATTGCAGGTTTGAAGTAAACAGTTATTTGATCATTTCAATCGAGATTAGAGCAGTTCGCAGTGATGTTAAGCTATGGAGGAAACATGCGCTGCATACCGTCACTTCACAACAACTTACGGGACCCTTCCTCAGACTTGAGGTGAGTATGGGACAAGGCCCAAGGCTGCCCCAACAGGTCACCTTGGGAGGTTCCTCTGTGTCTAGGTGCAGATGTGTGCTTTTCAGGGTCTGGAGATTTCGGTTGATATTTGATACTTTAAATCAGAATTGAAAGTTTTCCACATGATGTTAAGCTATACAGGAAAACCACATGCAGCATACAGGCACTTAACAGCAACTTACAGGACAAATCTTCTGGACTTAAGGTGAATTTGGGGTAAGGCCCAAGGCAGCACCAGCAGTTTACTCCGGGAGCATCTGGGGCGTCCGGGTATAGAGGTGCATTACAGCATCGGGTGCCCCCTTCACCTCAATGGAGGAACGGTCTGGTCACAAAGAGGCTGTAGGCTTAGACTGGTGGATGAGTCGAGCTGAACCAGCAAAGGGGCTCAACTCCTGCGATGTCCAGGATCGTGGGGGCATCTTTAGTTCTCTTCTCCAGGGCCCAGGGGCGATTGGTGCTGAGGTGTCCTTAGGCGTTGGGATTTTGTCATTGGAAGTGGTTGCCGTGAGAGGGCCCGCACAAAGAGGCTGCAGGCAGTGTTGGGAAGGGCACAGTGGGCAAGTACGCAGTGGGCTTTGTCTCTGCTTTGCTGAGGGACCATGCTGTCAACGTTGGCCCACTTCAACTCGAGCTTGTAGCTACGGGTGCAATGGTGCTTTACGGTGTTGGGGTTTTGGCAGTCTGGAGGCCTCACAGCAGTTCTTGAGTGCCTGCAGGATGCAGGGGAGATGCTTGGTTCTCTTTCAAAGGCAGGCAGTCCTTCCAGACTTTTGGAGTCAAAGCTGTAAGACAAGTCGAGGTTTGGCGCAGTTCTCAAAAAGGGATGCAGACAAGCTAGCGGGTCTGGGGCCAAGTCAGCTGCCTCTTCTCCTGTTTTCTGCTTTTGCTGCTGTTCTGTCCTTCTTCTTCTTATACCATCAGGAATCTAAAGTTCAGGGTCCAGGGGTGCCACCTAAATACTAAATTTAGGGACATTACAGGGGCCGACAGGTAGTAGCCAATGGGCTACCTACCTTTAGGGTGTCTACACCCTCTATGTGGGAAGGGGCACAGCCATGTCTATGACAGGCTAATTATCTTCATCGAAAGATGGAGGAATTGGAAAAGGCAATTCACTGACCGGTTCCCGCTTGGGATCTACATATGTGCTTTACGTACTATAAAAGGTACCTCCTGAGCCATTAGGTAGATCTGAGTTTTATGTCTTTTAAGAGGTTTTTTCTAGTGGCAATCACATCAGGATCAAAAACTGGGCAACTAGGAGCTTTGTTGCAGTCAGACAAATCAACCAGAGACCCACTCCTTTCTTTCTCCTGAAGGTCCCTCCATGTTTTCAAAGTACAACTGAGCTGGTTATTTCAATCTATGTGGCTTCTCCTGCTTTTCAGAAGGAGGAGTCTTTGCATAGCCGTGATATGCATAGGCTATAATGATTTATCTGGAGACAGCAAACCATTATGCAAAGGTAGATTGTTAGTTTCTTACGTTTGGTTCATCAGGGCATGCAACCATCTATTTCAACAATGAGCGGGTGGTTGAAGCAAGCCAAAGGGATGCTATGTGAAACACAAGAGTGATCCCTAAATGCACAGGTGCAAGCAGATCATCAAGGGGAATGGTGGCCTCCGGGGCAGCATTGAAGAGTGTTTCAATGTCTGACACTGTAAGGCAGGCACATGGTCCATGCCACGCCCATTTATGAGCTACTGTAGGTTTCAGTTGGAAAATTGGTTCTGCAGTTCTGAATGTAGCAATGGGGCGAAGACAGAGAGAATAAACTTCTGTATTCAGTTATGCATCTTGTTTATGGCGTGGTTTGGTATCTGCTCACCACGTAAGGACTGTTTTGAGGAAGACGGACGAGGAGCTGATGGCCCATTTACCAGACATGAACTCAGAGTAATGAAGATTACCCATAAGTAACCGGGCCATTAGCCTGAGCACAGCTGGTGTGTGCTCTGTGCAGGCCGGCTGTGGGAGTCCGTGTTTGGCCTGAGCAGGTGAGCCCTGTGAATTTGACCTGAGAAGACATAATATGCTAAACTCTGGCTCACTTCAGCAGTCAGGAATTGTGAGTCAGTGCCTGCCCGGAGAAGTCACTCTGTGTGAGTGAGTCCGTGACTGAAATGAGTATTCAGGCAGTGTGGTTCTATTGGTGTCTGGCTTCCAGGCGCTTCATGACAAGAGACAGAGTCTAAAAAAAACAGAAATTAAGATGCATCTGCTCAATTTAATCAACTGTGCACGATATATGCCGAGCCGTGGGGATGAGATTCGTGTATTTTGCAGGGGCGGGGCTGAAGTTCTATTACGCCACTGTGGACCCCAGGGGAAGTAAGGTCGCAGACCAGTCTTCCCCTGGGGATTTCGCACATAGACCAGAAGGACAAGGTGTGGGGGTGAGATTAGAAGGGCAAGGGGAAGGGGTGGGATCTGGGAGGGCTTAAAAGGTGTTAGGAGAGGAGAATCAGCCTCTTCTGAACACCTAAGCACCACCGGGGGGACTTAAGAAAACTTTGTCCACCCACCCACCCTACAGGTCTTAAGTGATGGGCTTGGGGGTGGTTTCGGGTCTGAGCGTGCCAGTTTAGGGCAGGTTGCAGGGCAGAGGCGTGGCAGTACTTTGGAGGGGTGGTGAGTCACATATGGGCGATCCACCCCTCGAGGGGGAGAACGGTACACGGGTGAATGATAGCGGGGCACTGAAAACAATGAAGGAAATTCAACGGAGGATGCTCGGAGGGCAAGTGAAGGTGAGAATGGGGAGAGGAAGGAGGTCACCGAGTGAATAGGGAAGAGTCAAACAGGTGAGATGGTTTTGAGAAGGAGGAATGGAGAATGAGTCGGTATGGGGTGGGGAAAGTACATTTATTGCATCAATGTACTATGTAATAAAGTCTAAAGGAGTGCAACCTTGTCCTAATAAAATGGCCTTTTACGCTTCAAGTAACAGCGTGGATTGTGGTTATTGCGCGATGTGGGGCTGGTGGAACGTTTGGGCCAAGTTCGCATTATAGAAAACTGCATAAAGAGTTCTGCTCATGTAGGCCTGTGGCGATGACAGAGTCCTCGAATTTCTGATTTATGAACTCAGCTTGAAACTCAATGTGCGCTGCAAACACCCAGACGCTATTTCATTTGAAGTAATTTCGACTTTAGCTGTGCTTATATCTATGGGAGACCGACGCTTCTCTCTACAGACCACAAAACTGTGGAATAATCTCCCAGACTACATCAGAATGGAAGAAAACCATCTTAAATTCAGGAAGATGCTGAAAACCCTCCTGTTCACCTAGACCCGGAGAATGAATGTTGGTCTAAAGCATTGGGATGCCCCCGGGTAGCCATGCGCTATACAAATACGTAATCATAGAGAAGTGCCTTCGAGTCCTCTGTGCATATATGGACCTGTCACTTATCTCTACTTGTCATTGTGATCCTCACTCACTTCTTTATGACGTTACACCTTCATTGTTACTCATATCTTTAATAGTTATGCACTGATCATCTGGTCTCGCAAGGGGCAAACCCCTTATTCTCACAATGTCATGATCTTACATGTGACGGAGCATTTATTGCCAATTTTGCTTGTGACAATATATGTGTGCACACGGTCTGTAAGATGTTTTTGCACTGCTGCTACTTCGTATGCATTATAATTTCTTTTTCTGTACAGCTCAAAGACGCCCTGCAGGCCTGGTAGCACTATAAACAAGCATTTGCAATGCAATAGGTCTCACATTTGCGAGAGTTTGAGCTATTGGCCTTGTAAATGACAATACATTTTATTGATATGTTTTGATAATTAACACATAAATAAAAGTTATTGTCATTTACAATACCAATAGCTTCAACTCTTGTAAATGCGAAACCTACTCAAAGAAGTGTCTCCCTTTGTCCTGGGCTGCTTAGAAAGTGAAAGAGCGCATGGCGCGCTGAATGTTGCAGGAAAGCATGTCGTGCCTGCAGCAGAAGAAACGCATTTACGCAAATAGTGCTTACAGACTAAACAAGTCAGGGGGTACAACTGTAGTCGTTATATAAAAATTAGATGGACTAGTTTTAAGTTAAAGTTAGCAATGCACTATTATATTTTTTACTTCCCACCTCTGCACCTCGCCAGATGCAGGACTGATGAGGAGTCTTCTATCCCTTCATACCTGATAACTGTTGACTCAAGAAATTCCACATACTGTTTCCCTCAATCTTTTGACTCGCCAGATACAGGAACAGTGAGGAGGACACCATCCCAGCATTGGCGAGAAGGTCATGCTTTGTAAATTTGTAGTTTTTTATTTGCCCAACCCTTACCGCTTCAACTTTTATTAAAATACAACCATGAGCGAATCTGCAACTTGTAGATATGTAACTCAAACCACTAGTATCTGTACTAAGTAACTTTAGTACTTACTCCCATTTTATTGTGCGTTTCGAATTTTTCTGTTTGTATCTTTTATATAACTCATGTACTCTGAAGTCCTTATCTAATGTAACTGGTCCTTTTGTGAAGCGCTCTGACACCTTCGTGTAATGTTTGCGCTATATAAAATTGCATTAAATAAATAAACAAACTGGGGAAGTAGAGACGGGGGGGGGGGGACATCTCCGGCAAAAAGAAACAAATACAATTTGATTTTAGGTTACTTATGGTACATCTGAGTCACACGAAAACCAAAAACATGAATGGGCCAATAAAGTAAATTCGCCTCATTGCCTTTGTCATTTGGGTAACTTAGATGGGCTTCTTCGCTGGTTCTTCCCCATCCATGCATTCTGTCTTTTGTTTGGAGCTAAAAGCGCCATTGTCTAGGAAGCGTGTTTAGCTATGTTGGAGTGAGGGGCTGATTAGCTCACCGACAGACGCCCACATCTGCTCCATTAGCAATGCTCTCAGGGAAGAGTACACAATGCGCAGTCAATGGATTGCCAGCTGCTGAGCCCGAACCCCCCTACCCCCGTCAACCTGCCCCACGCCCTCCCTAAAACACCTCAGGGGGAGTCCGAGCCAGACCCATGCTGCCTTGGCTCTCATTTCCATTGGCTCTTCTGTCCTTGCGGTCAATTATTGGCCAGGCCTCGTTGCCATATGGGCTGTCTCTCTATTTCACGCCCTGGGAGGGGTAAACTTGCAGTCAAAAGAGGGCGCCAACCGCCCCTAAAACAGCGGGCTTGCTCTTCTTCTAGACCATATGGCAAATGCAAGCATTTTACGCACACGTATGCCGTCGTTTTTTTCAAATTAACATTTATTGGGAGGCTACATTTCTTGGCGCACGCGGCGGGACTAAAACTCACACTGCAAGTGTTGGTAAAGGATGTATGTCGTTACAACGCATACTTTTACAACGCATACCTTTACAACGCATTTTTTACACCAACATCCATTACAACGCATTCCATTACAACGCATGCCATTACAACCAGTTCTTTGAAACTACCTTTACAACGCATTCCACTACAACGCATACTACATTTACAACGCATACCATTACATTGCATATATGGTAAGTATTGGATAGTGTAGGGGTAAAAATTACTATTCTAACTCCAGGGGGTGCAACAGTAGGGTAAGTGTTGGATAGTGTAGGGGTAAAAATTACTATTCTAACTCCAGGGGGTGCAACAGTAAGGTAAGTATTGGATAGTGTAGGGGTAAAAATTACTATTCTAACTCCAGGGAGTGCAACAGTAGGGTGAGTGTTGGATAGTGTAGGTATGCGTTGTAATGGTATGCGTTGTAATGACTGCGTTGTAATGACATGCGTGGTAGTGGTATGCGTTGTAGTGACATTCGTTGTAATGGTTGCGTTGTAATGGTATGCGTTGTAATGGATGTTGTGTTGTAAAAGTTTCGTTGTAAAGGTAGTGCGTTGTAAAAGTTGCGTTGTAAGTGTTGTTTCCCATTGGTTAAGGAGCATGGTTTTAATTTTTTGCCGAAACTAAAAATAGATTAGGTGATGTATACGATCTATGTTTCAGAGCAGTGCAGGTGTGTATGTGTGTGTGTGTGGGGGGTGGGTACTCGGAGCCTCGGACGGTGAGTGGCAGAACCGAAAAGGCCTTATCAACTTACGCTGCAGTTTTGCCTTGATCACTGTTTGCATATATTCTATAGACGAGTTTTGTTACGCCTCCTCACAGAGAGCCTCACACGCCGCAGCTCCTATATCTGATCCTTCACAAAAGAGACGCTGAAATAGGAAGCCGACCGGTCTGCCGCTGTGGGGCTCTTCCTGCCGCCGGTCTCTGACCCCGCGCAAAAGAGAGGCTGAAATAGGAAGCATTTAGTTGCTTCCCTGTGAAATGGATCCAAAAAAGAACAAGCCTGCGAGTGGTGCACGCACGCGCGCCACAGTGAAACATGTGGTTCTAATTATCGCGCCCCTGTCTGGGCATGATAATTGAAACCACATGGCGGCGATGCGGGTAACTGACACAAATAGGCCATGGGTGGAATGCGCTTGCCTTTGGCCAATTGCGTGCTGTCTTTGTTAAAAAGACGCACGCAAAGGCCAATAGCGTGGGCCAAAAGGAAAAGCACACGCACAAGCATGTGCAATTCCTAGGTTCTTTTTCAACCCCCTACAAGAAGTCTCTCGCTGCTCACTGCAACGCTAGGGGTGAGACCTAAAAAGGAACAGATATGTTGAAGCAATATAAAATTGACAAACTAGAGTTCACTGAATAACTAAAGATCCCAATCAGTGTCCTACTCTCTCACAGCAAGGACGGATAGAGACCAACAGGCACATGCATCAAATCTTTTTGCAATCGGTGCGATTCACAAAAATCGACCGTTTGCGATCGCAAAATTAGCTTTTGCGATGCATCAAGGGTCAAGGCCCTCACAATTTGAGAATTCACAATTAATTGCGAGTTCTCAAATTGCGATTGCATTTAAGGAATTGCAAATTGAGATTCCTTAAATGCAATGTATTAAAGTAAAATAATTAGCAAATTCGTTAATAGGGGGCGCAAATTACCACGAAGTTGAACATCATGGTAATATGCAAGAACTTTGAAAAATGCACTAAAGTGCATTTTTCAAAGTTCCATTTTGCACACATACATGCTCTTAGGGCATGTGTGTGTGTGCACGATGTACTCATATGTAGATTTCAGGGGTGCAACAGGGTGTCCTTTTGACACCCTGGCACCATTGAAATTGCATTCTCAATTTGCGGTTCTCTAATTGGGAATCGCAAATTGAGAATTTCTTCCCATTCATTCCTATGGGCATCCAGGCCCACAGGAATGAATGGGGAGGTATTTCTTAATTGCGACTCGCAATTTGCCAGTCGCAATTAAGGAATGTTTAGAAATCGCTATTTTTTAAGTGATTTTTACATGCATAGGCTTTCGCGATTTCTTAATTGCGATTCCTTAAAAATCACAATTAAGAAATCGCAAAAGCCAACATTGATGCATGTGCCTGTAAGCATGCTAATAATGGATCACACATACCTGTGTGAACAGTTAACACTTCCAACACATGGCTTTCACTTTCACAAATTACAGATGCCAGCAACCACCCAGGCACACAACAGACAACACTCAGTGTAGAATACCGACTAATAATTCAAGCTGAAAACGGCACCCACAAAGGTTTCAGGCCTCCAAGCATTGTTATTAAAAGCCATAATTACTAGTGGGACCTCAAGAGACTCAATCACAGCAGAGGAATGAGTGCTTATTATGTTTTCAACTCACAGCCAGTAACTGAGTGCCAGGTAAGAATGCTGACACCACTCATAATAGGGAGGAGACCTGCAGAGCATCACCTGCGCTGGGCTATGCTGCAGCAGTCAATTAATTATTATTTATTTATTCACAAACATTCTGTTTTGCTCACTGGCCAAATATAACTCAAAATATACAACCATCTGCCAAGCATGAGATGAGTGACATGCTCCTTGGGGGAATGTAAACACGGGATGACAAAAGACTAATTTAATACAGAAGCGGGTTCGAGCTAAAAAAAAAATAGTCACACCCTTAACCCCATCACCATAAAAACTAGTATACCCTTTATGGCAAAATGAATGCAAACCTATTTCAATGCTGATATCTACCTGCAGCCTGTTATCAAACCAGCCATCATCTTGGGTTCCACGCCCCCAGAGAAGGTCAGATCTTTTAGCCTTCCTTTCCTATTGAATTCTGTATATCTCACCATCTCTAATTTACGCCTCATAATTCCATAAACACACTTACCAAACTTGTAAATGTCACAGTTTCCTTAACAGGTTTACTAATCTTGCACAAGTCCACTGTCCTTTCTCATCTGGGCCAGCAGCCTTCAAGTAAATCTGCCTTGTCACTGGACCAGGATTTCCGGAATTTTTAACCCTCTTTACTCATGAAACTGCCAGTAAAACTAAAGCAAGCATTAACCAACCTTTCACGTCTGGAGTTCTACAGGAACACTGGACTACCTCCACAGTGTGTGATTTTTGACCCCCCACCCCCAGCCCCCTCGCAGACTTATTCGTCACAAATGTGCATCCCCTCAACTCACACTAGCGCTGCTGCTTCTTCCACTTCTACTTAACCATCGAGGCGGGCTATCTTCGATTAGGCTTCCTTCCCCTTAACATCTTAAATGGTATTAACCTGTAGTATTATGTCATGTCAATCTACATACCTGCCATTATTCAATTAAAATCTTACTCCTTTTGCGTCCTTTCTCATATTGATCACTATACCTTCCTTCAAAGTCTGGTTGAGTCTTTCCACTAACCCATTAGGTTCTGAATGATAGCTAGCTATCCTACTGCCTGAGTGTCAAAGTGGTCCGGGTTTGATGTCCAGGGCTGGAAGGATTTGCAAAGTTGGGAAGATGGTGCAGTGGAGATTAAAGACAATCAAGCACTAGATCTTACAACACACGTTGGCAGTTGCTCACTCACTTCTGGGTGTACTTCCAGTGCAGAGTCAATCAATCAATCAGGGGTTTATATAGTGCGCTACTCACCCGTGAGAGTCTCAAGGCGCTAAGGAGGGGGAGGAAGACGGCTCCGGATCAGTTGAAGAGCCAGGTCTTCCTGAATGTTTGCATGGTTGGGGAGCGTCTGATGTTCACCAGGAGCTTGTTCCAGGTCTTTGCTGCAATGTATGAGAAGGTTCTTCCTCCGGTCTTGTTTCTGCATATTTGGGGGACTTTTGCCAGGGCGAGGTAAGCGGAACAGAGGTTTCTCTTAGGCACGTGGAAAGATATTCTCTTGTTGAAATATTTGGGTCCAATGTTGTTGAGGACTTTGTAGGCCTGAGTGAGAAGTTTGAAAGTGACTCTTTTCTCGACTGGGAGCCAGTGAAGGCTGCGTATGTGTGTGAATCCCTTAGAGTGTGTAGAGCTAGTATGTAAGGCCAGTTCAACAACAAGGAGATGTCTGCAATGTGTCATTGGTTAATGTAGCTGTGTACTCACACCCATTTTGGGGGTCCCTCACGTTTATTGTTATTCACTTTCTATTACACTCACTCTAAGGGATTCACATTGCTTCTCCACATTGTTCATATTCTTGTTTATGCATAATATCATTTGGAATTGTACTTACAGCTTACCTCCATAGCTACCCCTGTAAGTCTTTGCGGAATTCTAGTGTTCCTGGTTGGTGTCCTGATCTGTCGGGTGCTTATCCAAGCTGCAACTACTGCTAACACTGGTATGCCTAACCCAACCTGTTGTTCTCCATCCCATAGCTGAGACACACCTGTAACCACCTCGTGGCTTAGATGAATCCATCCAGAGGGCAAAATAAATGTCAGTGTTTCTCTCTGTCTCCATTCTTGTTGTTTTCTAGGGTGTGTTGTCACCATGATGCACTAGAAAAGGATAAGAGACCCTGTCTTAGTAGTTATAGATTAAATTTCCTCCTGTATAAACATAAAGAACTGAATACATAGGAGACCTATGAGGTAGTGCTAAAGTGGTAGCTGAAGCAGGGCAGTGCAAAGTAGACAAATAGACAGAATGAATGTAAACAATTAATAACAGTAAGTGAACAGAAATTGTCTGAATTCAAGCTTAAAATTTATTGCCTCCCGAACGGGTTACAGTCTAAAACATGGTTAAAATCAATTCATCAAGATGAATTGATTTTAACCATGTTTTAGACTGTAACCCGTTCGGGAGGCAATAAATTTTAAGCTTGAATTCAGACAATTTCTGTTCACTTACTGTTATTAATTGTTTACATTCATTCTGTCTATTTGTCTACTTTGCACTGCCCTGCTTCAGCTACCACTTTAGCACTACCTCATAGGTCTCCTATGTATTCAGTTCTTTATGTTTATACAGGAGGAAATTTAATCTATAACTACTAAGACAGGGTCTCTTATCCTTTTCTAGTGTTCTGTTCCCCCACCTGTCGTATGTAACAGGGGTACCTCCAACTTTTGTCACCATGATGCAACCATACCAAATGCCTACAGAACATCGGACCCAAATACCTTAACAACAGAATCAACTTCCACGTACTCAAAAGAAACCTCTGATCCTCTAACCTCGCACTGGCCAAAACCCCGCCCATGCACAGCGCCGGAGCAGGTGGAATATCCATCTCTCACATTGCAGCCATGACCTGGAATGAGCTACCAGCAGACATCAGAGGCATCCCCACCCTGAACACCTTCAGAAAGACCCTCAAGACCTGGCTCTTCGGCTAAACAGACCAGCAGATCCCCCCACTCCAGCTCCTTGAGATTCTCACGGGTGAGTAGCACACTTAAACTTCCCCTGATTGATTGACATAAGGATTAATTGACTGCTGGGTCTTTGCTGCATGTATGCAACAAGCTGCTGTGATTAAGTCCTGTAAGACCCCAAGGCGCACGTCTAGTCACAGTGCACCCAACTTGTTGAGTGGTACACAGTCTTTCCTAACTCCAAACAGAGCTCCTTTAAATGTAGCACATTCTGGGATCGAAAAACAAGCAACTTGTTCAATGGTGCGGCAATGCACTTGCATATAGATTTAAGGCTCCATTTTCAGGTGACATGAGGAGGAGCTAGAAGCTGGAGTCAAGGGTTACTGCATCTCCCCATGGGTGTAAACATAGAAACATCACAAATGTATATGGAAGCATAACTACTGCTAAGCTCTGCAGCAAAGTATTAGGAAGGTGGGTCTCAGGCATGGGTGGGCAGACCCTACATTTCCAAGTGTGTACAGTTCCACTCTTGTAGTTCCTGGTGTCTACTACAGATCCCACTGAGAGAGTCGGAAGGTGAGGAAAGGAAGTGTGCAGGGAGATAATAGAGTTAGAGTGGGTAGCATATTAGAATTGTTGCGTATACTAAAATTTGTCTTTATGTAATGAGGCAGTATGGTTTCTGGCATTGAAAAGGTTTTGTACGTACATTAGTAATGTGGATTCTAGCTTGGCTGCCCGTGGTTCTGAACAAAACAGGGGAACATGAACAATAGCATTATAAATATAATGATGTATTATATGCAGTGGTAGTTTCGTTAATGGCATGACATTAGTGCTTTATTCATACTGGCAATGTGGATTCATGTATTGCAGTGGTGCTTTGCATACAAGGGCAATGTGTTTCTGCAATCAAAAATGTGCTTGACATGACACCTTCCTGTACTTCCTATCACACACGTTTGCAATGCTGCTTTATTGACTACAGCGTAGCCTTCGATAAAGTGTCTCGCGACATTCTATGGAGGAAATTGGACAAATCGGGGATTCCACAGAACCTGCTAGGAGCCCTTATCTCCCTGCACAAGAACACCTGGGTGCGAATTAAAACAGGCCCCAAGACAGTCTCCAGAAAAATTGCCATCGGAGACGGTTTGAAGCAGGGCTGTGTTCTCGCCCCGCTTTTGTTCAACCTCTATACTGCCGATCTGGGAACATATCTGCAGAAAAGCAATTTACTCCCACCAAAGCTGGGTCCTGCAAAACGGGACCTGCATATTTTACAATATGCTGATGATATTGTCATAATGGACCAGACAAAAACGGGGCTCCAACGAGCATTAAGTAAGCTTCATACATGTAATATGGCCAATGTGCTAAAAATCAACCAAGAAAAGACCAAGGTGATGATATTCGGCCGTTGTAAGAACAAGAGAAGTTTAAGGTGGCACATTGTTATGTTATGTTATGTTATGTTATGTTATGTTATGTTATGTTATGTTATGTGAACTGTGTCTTTTATAGCGCTCGGCTACTCCGAGGAGTGTCCCGGCGCTTTTATTTATAACCTGTAACAGAAAACACAACGGGGCAAATGAAAAAGAGACCAGAAATCAAAAGAAAGAGCAAATCTAGAGAACAAAAAGCCAAGTTTTAAGGCCCTTCCTGAATGCTAGCAGGTTGGAAGTGCTGCGCAGTGACACGGGCAGAGTGTTCCACAACTGTGGAGCCAACAGCCTAAAAGACCGGCCCCCAATGCGTGCCTTTTTTACCCGAGGAACCACGGCCAGGGACAAAGACTCGGATCTCAGGGATCGGGCAGGATGGTAGAAAGCTAGCCTCTTTTGAAGATATTTCGCTCCAGAGGCATAGAGAGCCTTATGAGCCAACGTCAAGGCCTTAAAAACTATCCGCTTCCGGATAGGTAGCCAGTGGAGTGACTGCAGGAGGTCAGATGTTCTTGCTCGCCCGCGTAGGCCAAAAATGGCCCGTGCTGCAGAGTTCTGGACCACCTGCAGCTGTTGCAAAAGATACTCCGGCAGGCCGAGATAAAGGACATTGGAATAGTCCAATTTCGAGCCAATTAAGGCCTGAACCGTGATCTTCCTATCCTCTACCGGGAGCAAAGGAAGAAACTTGCGGAGCATCCTGAGGAGGCCATAGCATGTTCCCGTTAGGCCCAGAATCTGGGATCTTAACGTCAAGCCGTTATCGATCTTCACCCCCAGATTCTTTGCTAGCGGGGAAGAACCTGCTGGAGGGAACATGGTAACAGGCCACCATTCCTGCCAATCTGGATCAGACCAACAACCGAAGAAGTTTATCTGAGTTGCACTTGAGGCTGTTTAGCTGGAACCAATTAAAAACAGCCCCAAGGCACCCACGGATACTCTCTCCGTCAAAATCTGCTCCCTTCCCACACGTAAAGAGGAGCTGGGTATCATCGGCATAGGATACAATTTATTGGGCCCGCAACGATCAACTCAACAGCAAAATACAATTACTTAGGAGTATGGTTCTGCGAGACCTCAAGATCAACAGCTCATTTAGCTGCCATGAAAAAAAGAGCAGGTGCAATAACATACTCCCTGACTCGTTTGAATCAGTCTCTGAGCAGCCCCTCTGCAGAACCTATCTTGAAAGTGATCAAAGCCACTCTACTCCCCGTCTTGAACTATGGACATCAGCCCTTTTCCGGTGCATGCTTTGTCAGCCTTGACCATGCCCAAGTTTCCATTTACAAAAAAATCTTTCATCTCCCGAAATTCATTCAGAGAACAAGACTACGTCTGCAGCTGGGACTACAAAGGCAGTCCATCTACTGCGAGGCAGATACCTTGAAATATTTTATAAGGTCATCAAAAGCAGCAGATACCACCCTAAAATTCTGCCTAAAAGAGATCTTTACCAGCCCTGGAAACCCATGGAATCGTCAAATGACAAAGGCCATTAAATCATTAGAGATTGACAGCTCCCTGCTAATCTCAGACACAATTCCATACTCAGTGTGGAAAAAAGTCATCAATAAGCAGGCAAAATTAATTTCCCATCGGATGGACCTTAAGGCTTTAAACACACCAACTGTCTTGCTTCCCTTGAATGTCTCATACCAGCCTGGGGTACCGCAATTTTATCTACTGGAAAACCTGAACGCAGTGGCACGGAAGAACATATTGTCTATGCGCCTTCTAGGCCTGTGCTCTACGGCCTCCTACAGATGGGCTCCTTCAAAGGAGGGGGGGGGGGGCCTGCAGACTGTGCTCATATCACAAAGAATCATGGCCGCACCTACTGTGTTGTTGCCCAGCTATGGATGGCCCCAGAAGGCATTTATTAAAACCTTTTTTTTTTAAATGGGGCACTAGGTCATGCTGGGAGGCGACGGCTCTGTGTTTTACCTCCACAGATGTTCAAGCGCTTGCCAGGGTTGGAAAGTTTGTGAGACTCTTGGCAAATTTATTTTCACCCTCCTCGGCTCCTACGCTTCCTGCCCCCCCTCCCCCAAAACTTATTACTGACTTTTTTCGTCCTCTTGTCTAGCACCTCTTGTTCTAATCTTTTCACTTTTTGGACTTCAATAGTAACTTAACACTGGTAGTTTTAAAATTGTTTTTAAATGTATAGATTTTTTTTAAAATGACAGTGTATTTCTTCAGTTTTGTTTCTTGATGTGATAATTGTGCTAATATGGATATTTCACAGCAATGGTTTTAATTAACTGTGCTAAACAAATAAACTAAACTAAACTAAACACGTTTGCAATGTAAACAATGCTGTGTGGTTTTCATAATGAGGTCATAAAGACTGTGGCATTGTAGCAATGGTGGCTATGTATTCATTTTGTCAGGACAGTCAGTGTTGAAAATCTTATTTTGGACAAAGTTATGGGAAGTTTTCTGGCTTCACCCAACTTTGTCAAAATCACCATTTTGTAATCTAGCAGCATCGACAATCTAAGGCTGCCCTATTTTCCGTTACATCTTGCAACAGGGAACTGTATTACCTTTGAGTCTTCCACCTTCCTGGCAATGTTCAGGAACATGGGGCAGGGGTGGTGGTTGGTGTGGGTGCGGGGGTAGAGTTGGCTCCACAAAGAAGGTGAGGGTGATTGAATGGGGAGCATGGAAAGAGGTTTTAGGAGATGTCTGGAAGGAAATGATAGGTCTGAAAGCGGGTGCGTGGGGCATCTTCAAGGGTTCTTAGAAGTCACAGATTTGCATATGGTGGCTGAAAGTAGGTTAAAGTTAAGGCTGTGGTCAGTTGCAGCCCACACATTGCCGTACAAGGCAGCTTGAACACTTTCATTCCGCTGCGAAAGGCTTTTTTCTCTCAAACTTTGTGAGATTTACACTTTGTGAAGATTGCATTTTTTTAAACGATTGGTAAGTCAAGGAGCTTCTTAACTCGAAAATCTCCTAATCATACCACTATCTGTGTAATGGATAGCCCTAATGCATCAAGTCTGATCCTGTGTTATAGATAATCAACACCTTTCCAAGCCCCCCGAATAACATCCCTGCCGCACAAAGCAGCTCCTGGGACACAGACAGAAATCTATTGTTACAATCAACAGCGTTCATATCGCTGAGCATCAGTGATCACTCATGACTGGCTCGGATTGTGTGATCCTAGCCAGTCAGCTTCCTGTGGCATACTTAACCAGCATCCCTTGCACACACGTGGAGACGCTATCTCTGCAATGGGAACTGAACACCTTTCGATACCCTGGGTCCAAATATAGCATGGGGACGCATCCCAGGGTCCAAATATAGCATGGGGACGCATCCCAGGGTCCAAATATTGCATGGGGACGCATCCCAGGGTCCAAATATAGCATGGGGACGCATCCCAGGGTCCAAATATAGCATGAGGACGCATCCCAGGGTCCAAATATAACATGGGGATGCAGAAACAATTCAGGGAAAGTTGGCAAAGCATTGACAACCGCCAGAGAATCCGTGCGTTTTTGGATAGAGGTGCCAATCTAAGTCTCACCAACACCTCAAATGCCGTTCTTGGTGAATATTGTTTCACCCTTTATAATTTTCTCTTCGTTTTATATATTCTAATTAATAGAATTCCACAAGATTCTGCAGGTCAAAATTCATATCCCAGGCCGATGCATTTCACCTTCCGCCTTCACCTGGGCATCCATTTACAAAGCAATGGACATAGGTAGTCTTATTTAACTATCCTTTCACTGTGTTCATGCCCAGTCAACCACTAGAGCATGGACTCCTGTCTCGGGCTGGCTGTTTTCCACTGCCATAATTCACATATCCCATTACATCATAGAATTGAAAAAAAAAATCTTATTTTTCAATTCATGATTGTGCTATAGGCAGCTTTTGTGTTCAATTTACAATACCCTGATTCCCCTTACTCCACTAACCGTTACCTGTGTAATAGTTTCCTTGTAATATAAATATTTTTTCTCTTTTCTTTATTTCATGTTGTTTTCCTTTACTCTATGGACCTATTGTACTTATCCCAGTAAAGTGACATGTGTGTTACAGTACTGTGTCTAAACTGAGGTACTCAGTGTTCTATGTTCTATCAATTGACCTTTTACTACCATGATTACCATTAGTGCACTATCCCATGAAAGTGGCTTATGCTATTGCACTTATCTGTTAAAGTGGCCAGTGCTATTCTATGCTAGGATTGAACTAAAGTGCTTAGTATCATTTACTGCTCTATGCATCCTATGTGACATATAATGTGCTCATCTCCTGAATGTCATATTTTCAGTAATTGCACTTATTCCTCTGAAATAACACATTCAGCTAAAGTGACATGTGCGATAAGTGTCTAATGTTATTGCAATTATTACTCCCATTAAAGTGACGTGCTTTTCTCGTTATTTGTTGTTCACTTCTTCTTAAGCAATATGTACTGTCAATTGACCTCCTGCTACCCTGTGTACCATTATTGCACGATCCCTTAAAAGTGCCTTATACTGTTACACTTGTTTTGTTAAAGTGGCTTGTGATATTCTATACTACAGGATGTACTAAGGGGCTTGATGTCATTTATTACACTATTTATTCGATGTGACCTGTATTATGGGCTCTTCTCCTGACTTCTGTGTGCCCCATTTATGCACCTATCCCTATCAAATAACTGGAACTAAAACGGACCTATTCACAATATCTGTCATTGCATTGTCTACCAATGTTCTTTTCGTTCTATTCTCTACTAAATATCTCATTCTCCTATCCCAGTCATATATTTAATTAAAGTGCATTTCCCATATTTTGGTACACCTATTTCTCCTTATAAAGTGCCATTATTTGCAACAATTACAAAATCCTCACAAACATTTGGTATTATATATTCAAGGGATACCGGAACAAATGTGTATCATAACCATCTATGGGTTTCATCATTTATCAAGACAAGGGATTTGTTTTTCTTTTTTCTTGTGAGGTCTGTGCTCAACAGTTAAAGATGTACATGTAATTCAGCATCTGTGTTATGTCCTGTCGGAATTTCTGTACCCAGCCTGATTATTAATTTTGATTCTTCTCCTCTCAATTCTCTCTCCCTATTTCGTCCTCTGAAGTTTTTCGGTATATGCTTGATTCTAAAATAACTGAAACCTTTTAGGGAGCGATCATGCACATTCCCAAAATGGTTGGCCATTGGGTAATTCATGTCTCCATTTCTGATGGCCCTCATGTGTTGTAATATTCGTAGTTTCAAAACTATTAATGGTGCTGCCCACATAATATTTATTGCAGTTGCTACACGTGCATATACTACGAGTTCAGTCTCACAGGTAATTCTTCCTTTTTATAGTCCTTTCTCCATTCAGTGTTACAAATGTTTTCAGATTCATCCCACACTGGCAAGCTCTACAAGAACCACATTATGTGAAGCCTTTTATGTTGCCTGCTAACCAAGGGCCAGATGTAGGTCGCCAAATACTGGTCGGTAACGGCTGATTTTGGCCGTTACCGACCGGTATTTGGGATTTGGCATGTAGGGGGCCTCATATTTACAGAATCGGTATATTTACCGATTCAGTAAATTTACAGAATCGATAAAATACCGAATCTGTAAATTTACTGATTCTGTAAATCCATATGTAGGTGGCACTGTAATCAGTGCCACAGGCCCTTACCGAATCGTTATTTACCATGGAATACTATTCCATGGTAAATAGCGAATTCCAGTGTACATGCAAATCTGTGCATGTACACCTGTGCCATGTGGCACACAGACATGCCCTAAGGGCATGTCTGTGTGTCACATGTCACACAAGCCAGAAACAGGGGTGAAACAGGGTGTCAAAGTGACACCCTGTCCCCCTTGTAAAATTGGTAAAATTACCAATTCGGTAATTACCGAATCAGTATTTGCTATGGAATCCTATGGGCTTCATGGACCCTAGGAATCAATGGCAAATACAGATTCGGTAATTACCGAATCGGTAATTACCAAATCTTACCGATTCGGTATTTTTACCGAATATTTTACCTACATAGCAATTACCGAATAGTGAATACCGAATCAGTAAAATTCGGTATTTACCATTCGGTAATTTGCTATTACCTACATCTGGGCCCAAGTCTTTTCTCTGGCTCTTTACAAGTGACTCCTTATCAGGATATCTCCCAATGACTTGGTTTAAAAAAAAGTCATTTTAGGGCTTTGATCCACCACATTTTTTATGAGATTCTCTTTTCGCAATATGTTCCAATTCTTCTTTAATATTATCTGTATTGTGGGATGTGCTGAGTTGTATTCCAAGAAAAGTCTTTTAATGTAATCTTTCTTTTTCTTTTTCAGTTGGATAGAGTACCTGTGCTCGTGTCTTTTTTTTAACTCTTTCACTGGCATCTTGCTACACACTTATCAGGCAATATCATTGGATGAATCTTTCGGTCACCCTTCTAATTTCATTTGCAAATTGTTCTTCTGTTGAGCAAATTATTTTCGCTCGCAGCATTTGGCTCCATTGAATACTCCATTTTAATATAGCTGAATGCCCGCTGTTGGCATGTAAGACCGAATTTGTGGCAGTGACTTTCTTGTGGATGGTTGTAAACAGACCTCTGTCTTTAACGTCCAGATTTATGTCCAAGAATTTGCAGTGTGTCCTACTGATGGACGAAGTGAATTTGTTATTGACCTCATTGTTATTCAATTTTAAAATGAACTTCTCCCGTTCTGTTATCTCTCCATCCCACAAAATAAATAAGTTGTCAACGGACCAACACCAGAGCACAACCTTTTCAATGTAAGCGCTGTTATCCTCTTTCCAGGCCATCTCCTTCTCCCACCACCCCATGTAAAATTTGCGTAAGAGGGGCGAAGGAGGTGCCCATGGCCATGCCCATACCTGGAGGTCGAACTGTCCATTAAATATGAACACATCATAGATGAGGCCATATTCCAACATGTCCATCACCATTTGAGTGTGTTCCAAATGCTCAATCGGTCTGTCTCTTAAAAAGTGTTTGCATGCCGTAATGCCATCCTTATGATTGATGAATCTATAAAGGGAAACCACATCAAAAGTTAGCATGACAAACTCTTTTGCAGGAAGTCAGGAAGTCAGTCGAGGCACTTAAATATGAAGGTAGAGATGTCACATAAGGTTGTGAAAACAAGTCGAGAAATTGTGCACAGTTTTTCATTAGTGAGCCTATTGAACTAACTATTGGCCTGCCAAGTGGTACTTCTATGTTGTAATGGACCTTTGGTAAGAAATGTTATATAAATGTATATGGCTGAAATGCAGCCATCATCCTCTGTTTTTTACACTGATTGTACCTTATAATAACATGTTTGAAAACCATCAGAGGTAACCCTAAAGTCAGGTGTGCCACTACTGTTTGCAAAGCCTTTTGTTATATTTCACATATACAATGTTCACCGAGGTACACTCTGGTAATGTTCTCATTCAATGTCATAAACATTACCCGTAATCTCTTACATTCATATGGTCGCTATTAGTCTTCTGTCTACAAACTTAAATTTTGCTTCCCATGTTGCCCATAAACACCATAAAACTACTAATCAGATGCATTCAGCAAGGGGTTTGTCTGAGGGGGCAATGAGGGAGGTAACCCTGTAGAGTCGTTATAGGTGTTAGGACCAAGAAGGGTCTTTTTTCTCTGAGTTTGCCCATGGGGTGAGCCTGTGGCAGCATTCTCCTATTTGGGGGTGGAAATATTTAGTGGAAAGTCTGCTCATACCTATGTTTAATAATGGAATTTCCGGCACCTGCATAGGAGCTCTGAACCTTGTCCACATTGCCCTTCTTGTAGTCACCCGCATTTTCAGTCCAGACACACCTAAAATATGAAGAATAATGCACTAGCCACCAAAGAGATAAACTATAGTAAATAATGTGAGATGGAAGACATGAATACAATTCATTTATACTAAATGTATGGCTACTGTCCTTTAGCTAGACTGAAAGTGTTCAGGGCGAAATTATTAGACAGAGGGAGACGCTGCCACTTGGGGGACTGTTTGATCACTGAGCAAACAGCACTGAGACAAAGTATCAGGGCAGGTGGGTGACTGTCCAACCAGTCTTCCTCCTGAATGGCACCTGCACATGATGCACCAGAGCCATATAATGATGGGCCACTGCTTCCGCTCCTCAGCCACAGACCCTCACCTTTGAGTGTGGAATGCCCTGTTATAGAATTTCATTCTGGTGCCTATGTGTCGATAGAGCATTGTTTCGTAGAGGTTATCACACAGTCATCATTAGAAAGTTGATATCCAATCTAGGGTGGTCAACCTTCTAGAATGATTCCTTGGAGTAATCTCACTAGTCTCAAGTAGCCAAACCACCTGACACCTCTACTTCCACCAGGTGAAGTGTAGGTCTTTTCTTGAGCTGGTTTTGTGCCCCGTAACCTGCAGGTCAAGTAATCTCAATGACAGTCTCAGGACATAACAGGACGGAAATGATGCTTCACTACTCAGCAGTGCTTAAGCCGGGGGTTATGATGAGGAGGATACCCACTCCTCTCACTAAGTTGATTGTTGCAGGAGGAGTGAAAATGATTAGTCAAATTTAGGGATACTCTATATATATATATGTAGCAGGTCAGGTTGGAAAAGATCTTTATGATCCTTGACTAACTAGGATGTATTCACAAGCAGACTTCAGAAAGCTTCCAAGTCCAATATTTTGAGCATTTTAAAGCAAGGTGGGGTGCATTCGCCCATCCTATGCAGGCACGTATCAGGGATTCAACCCAATCTGGATCAGCTGCCCTAGGGAAAAGAAGACAGGAAGGTGTTATATTTGTTGGGGGGTCTTAAATGGATTATTTAAAGCAAGCCTTCCCTCAGCTAGGAGCAGGTAAGATTGGAAGGCAGAGAGCAGGGGTGGGGTGAGTGTCCTCTGACTGAAGTGACTAGCAGAAAGCATAACATCTAAGTTCACCCAGATTGTATGTTCAACTTTAATAACACGGTGATGGGGCTTCTAACTACAAATACTAGCATGTGCACAGGGACATTGCCACTATCCAGTCCATGCACACACAAACAAGTAAACCTTATGTATGTATAGTAAACAAAGTTGTATACATCAAGTCTACGATTTATAGAAGCTTTACATACAGCACAATCTACAAAAATTGAATTTACCGATTCTGGAAGGAGGATTTTCTATTCCCATGAATTGAATAAGTCCCCTGTAGTTCACAGCTGATGTCAGCAAGTCTTTTCTTGACCATGGCATCATGAGGGCTGCAGTGAGTGTAGAGACAGCAAATGCAGTGTGGCTGAGAAAATAACCAAGCAAAATAAAACTTAATGATAACATGGCTCAATCATAAACTCATAAATAAGTGTACTCGTGAGGAAAATATTGCTGTAGAAATCCCCCTACTGTGGCCTAAAACTTGCAGAAAACATGAGCCTTATTGGGAGAATTGTAAGCGTATAAAGTCATGTTTACGGCTGGCAATTGGCATACTGATGGCTTTATCTTCCTTGTAGACAGTCTCGGCTGCCATCTTTTAGGAGGTGCCTGGCTCTCGTAACTCTAGGTGAGTCATGCTCCATAATAGCCAGAGCTGATGCCCTTTATTTTTATTGTTTGTTTTTAACGTTTCTCTCCATTCATTTAGTTTAACTTGCTTTACCAGTAGGAAACGCCAGTCAGGGCCGCCTGCTGATGTTTGAGCATACCCTGCCGTCTTCAGCCAGGATAGCTTGACTCCAGTGGTGTGGAGAGCATGGGACTCACGTCTGAGCATACCATGCTGAGGTTCCCAGGGGTTGCGGGAACCCCAGTTTGCTTTCTAATTTTGCCCACCCATTTTATCAGATGTCCGCGCTGCAGAGGGCAGCAAGCCATGCCCCCTTTACATGCCCTCCTTCTATGGCAAACTCGTCTGCGCCCGTCCGTGCCCAATCACGCTGAGCGCTAGTCCTCCTGGACCTTTTACTCCAAGTCCAGGACCACTTCAAATTTATACCCGCTGATCAAGTGAGTGCAGTCACTTCCAAGGTCTTCTGCACCCTAAAGCTCATTAAGAAGATTCTTCCTTTAATTCCTCCCCAACTTCAGAAGAGACTAGTGACCTCCCTTGCTCTTTCATGACTGAATAACTGCAAAGGCCTGTATCTAACTGCCCATAAGCACCTGCTAAACAGGCTGCAGATGCTGCAAAACGCTGCTGCACGGCTCCTCGTGAAAATACTAAAGTATCACTCGGTTGCTATACCTTTAAGAAAGGTCTATTCGCTACTGATCAGGCAGAGAGTGACTCTCAAGGCCTTGTGTCTTGTCTTTAAGGTCCTGAATGACCAAGGACCCTTATTGTTCAAAAGCAGTTTCAACTCATACCAGCCCACTAGATCTCAAAGATCCTCTTCAACTAAAACAGTTGTAGGTCCTAGCTTCAAACGAGCTACTTGGGGTGGTCGCAGCTTTGCGCGGGCTGCCACCGTTGCCTGGAATGAACTTCCCTTCTGCATTAAATCTTCTCCAGATCTCTTAGGATTTTGAAAAACTCTCAAGACCTGGCTTCTTAATTCTCTGCATTTGGCCTTCCTAATTCAGCATAATATTGCCTTCCAGTGCTCGCGCCAAGACACCCTCATGGATAATCGAGGGGTTAATAGCATTTATAACATTACAAGTTACACCTTCTCAGAGCTTACTGTCTTTGGTTGTGTGTGGTCTGCTTATATTTGATTGAGTGCAGTAGCTACGGCAGCAGAGGAGTCCATTTAATACTGCATGTCTTGCATCCAATCCAAAGCAAGTGAATACCAGATGGAAATCTGGTTGTCCCGGTGCACTGCTACAAGTCACTCATCTGAATGTACTATAATAAACAATAAAATAAATGAGATTTCAGAAACATTTAGAGTACAATTACACAATCCTAAAGGAACACATCAAGCAATAAACAACATGTAGTCCTTGAAGCTTTGCGTAGAATTTCTTTATATCCATTCATAAAGTTCATAAAGTTGAATATTCAAAAATCCAAAGTAGGGTCCAAACAAGTTCATAGGGGTTTTCAAATTAAATTTCCCAATGCATTTCGGGCAAAGAAAGGTCGCCCGTCATCAGGGGAATCTAAAGGGAATGGTATAAACACATCATGAAGGCTATATACAGAGGCAGCAGGCGTAGTTACGCTAGAATCAAAGTAAAGAAGTCCAATTAGGTATACAATAAACCAGTACAAGTAGGTACACAGAAAAGCAAAATGCATAAGTAAACCATATTCCTGGATAGGGAGATTTCAGGGAACGGGGAGAAATAAGTAGGTGCCATGGTAGAAACCAGAGTCAAAAGAGTGTACAGAGTCGGATGGTACTGCCATCAAAGTGAAAGGTACTAGTGAAAAAGCAAGTGCATGCATGCATCCTAAATTATCGTGAAAACGGTGATTAAAGGAGTAAACGTGGGTGTTAGTGATTAGATCAATGGAGTACTAATCTTACCGGGAAATGCGCACGAGTAATGAATCAGTAAGTGCGTTGCGTTCAGAAGTGAATGGCGCTGAGAACTACAAAGTGAAACGCAGTAATTAGGTTGCAGAATCTATGGTGAGAAAGCGTGATCTCGAGTGGAGAAATAAAAGGGCTTACCAAGCGTTGAACCCAAATAGCTGGTGTTCATGAAGTTAAAGTAGACAGGTCTGTCTGTAAAGAGAATGCGAAGTAAGCACGAGGGTTGAAAGACATAAGTGAAAAAACGGCGGGTAGAGGAAAAGTTATGGGACTCACCATCAGGGTGACGAACGGGAAGCACGAGACCTCAGACGCCAGATAGGGCAGCAATACACGACGCCAAGTGAAGACAAACATAAGTATTCACCCGTGTTGTGAAAATAGAGGACGGACTCGAATAAAAGTGTGATGATAGTAAAAAGGTGGTGGCCATCTTAGGTTGGTGTGGAAAAGGTAGTGATAAGGACTCATGGCAAGTGTGATAGTACATTGGGGATGAAAGAAAGGAAAAGGAGGATGACATTTCAGGGATATGCCAGCAGCAATACGTACAGTAAATGCGATCGCACACAATCATATGAAAATACAGAAAACCATTGTACAAGATGAATGTCTATAAACGTGAAGTACATAAGAGCATAATATAAACAATAAGCTGGAAGACAGTTAATTATAGATACATTCTATGAATACGATATGAACATATGTTCAAGAAACATACAGTGAGTACAGTTTGGGCATATTTACAGAAAGCAAGCTAGTTCAAATTTGTCATTAAGACCATTAGGTACAAGAGTTTGCAGGAACCAAATCCAGAGTGTTTCACGTTGTGATAAGAATTTGTTGTTATCCCGATCAGGGCGTTGTTCAATTACCTCAAGAACACCACATTTTAATTGTGCAATGTTATGTCTGGATGTGCACCAATGTTGAGCTAAAGGAGAGCTTGTGGTGTTGGTCCGAATGCGACTCTTGTGTTCAGTGATGCGGGTGCGCAAGGCTCTCTCTGTTTTGCCTATGTAAAAAAGGTCACATGGACATTTAATGAAGTACACAAGGTGATGGCTATTGCATGTTGCGTTAAACCTCAAGTTAATAGGTTTGCCAGATCTAGGGTGATGTAGTGTTTTCCTTGTGATGATGTTATTACAATTAGAGCAGTTCATGCACGTCATCATGCCTCTGAAAGATATAGAAGAGTTGGGTTTTGATGGTTGGTCAAGCATCTCTTTAAGATTCCGTGCTCGTTTATATGCAAACATTGGTGGTTCAACAAACATACCCTTAAAGTCAGGCTCTAGTTGTAACAGAGACCATCTGTCAAGTATGATGGCTTTGATTTGTTTAGATTGAACTGAGTATGTAGAAACATAAACCTCTCTTTTGGGAGAGGTCGGTTTAACTGTTTTTGTCAATAGATCAGTGCGTTTACGCACAGAAGCCCTGTTGGCTGCTTGTTCAATGACTGCGGTGGGATAGCCTCTTTCTTTGTATTTCTGTTTGAATCGGTCAATCGTCTGCAGACCAGTTTGCTCATTAGAGTGAATGCGTTTAATACGCAAAAAATTGGGAAAATGGTAGATGACGCTTAAGTGACCAGGGAAGAACGCTCTGGTACATCAGAGCATTGTTGCGGTCAGTTTTCTTGGTGTATAAAGAAGTCTCTATATGACCATTGTTGAGCGTGATTAGAACGTCAAGGAAAGGTATGTTGACTGCTTCAATTTGATAGGTGAACTGAATTTGAACTGAAACCGTTGAAAAAAAGTCAAATCAAACTAGGCAGCAAAAAAGCCTCCTGGTTCAACGATGATCTTAAGAAATCTAAGAAACTCTGTCGCTCCCTTGAGAAGGCCTGGAAAAAAGACCCAAACACCAGCACCAAGGACGCCTTCAAAAACGCCACCCGTATACACCACCAACTGATCCGGACTGCCAAGAAAGCCGCTTTCAAGGACCGACTAGATAACAACGCCCACAACAGCAAGGAATTATTCAACATCGTCAAGGAATTTACCAACCCCTCAGCCAACTCCAACGACATCACCCCCTCTCAAGCCCTCTGCAACTCCCTAGCTTCATTCTTCCACAACAAGATCGCAGACATCCACAACAGCTTCGACAACCGACCCGAAGACCAACCCACCCAACCCTCTGCAGGACCTCCACCCCCCTTGAACATCCTCAATGACTGGAACCCAATCTCCACTGAGGACACCACCCGCCTGATGAACTCTATCCACTCAGGATCCCCCACAGACCCATGCCCTCACCACATCTTCAACAAAGCAGACTCCATCATAGCACCGCACCTCCGAGACGTCATCAACTGCTCCCTCAAATCCGCCACCTTCCCGGAAAGCTGGAAACACACCGAACTCAGCGCCCTTCTGAAAAAACCCACAGCTGACCCCACCGAACTCAAAAACTACCGCCCCATCTCGCTCCTTCCATTCCCGGCCAAAGTCATCGAGAAAGCTGTCAACAACCAGCTCGCCGCATTCCTCGAAACCAACAAATCCCTCGACTCCTCACAGTCCGGCTTCCGAGCCAAACACAGCACAGAGACCGCCCTCATCGCAGCAACAGACGACATTCGAACTCTACTGGACAATGGAGACACAGTCGCCCTCATCCTCCTCGACCTCTCCGCAGCCTTTGACACAGTTTGTCATAGCACCTTAATACAACGCCTCAGAAACATCGGAATCCAAGGAAAAGCACTGGAATGGATCACCTCGTTCCTTGCCGGAAGAACTCAGAGAGTCCGCCTTCCACCATTCAAATCAGAAGCCACCGAAGTCATTTGCGGCGTGCCACAAGGATCTTCACTCAGCCCCACCCTCTTCAACGTATACATGAGCCCCCTCGCGGCCATCGCACGCCAACACAACCTCAACATCATCTCCTACGCTGATGACACTCAACTGATACTATCACTCACCAAAGACCCTAACACCGCCAAAACCAACCTACATGAAGGAATGAAAGAAGTAGCCGAGTGGATGAAGCACAGCCGTCTAAAACTGAAATCAGACAAAATAGAAGTCCTTATCCTAGGTACCTCCCCCTCCGCCTGGGATGACTCTTGGTGGCCAGAGACCCTTGGAAAAGCACCCATCCCGACGGACCACGCACGGAACTTAGGTGTCATCCTGGACTCCTCACTCTCTATGAACAGACAAGTCAACGCCGTCTCATCATCTTGCTTCAATATTCTTCGCATGCTCAAAAAAACATTTAGCTGGATCCCCACCGAAACTAGAAAAACGGTCACCCACGCACTGGTCACGAGCCGCCTGGACTACGGAAACACCCTATACGCCGGTACCACCGCAAAACTCCAGAAAAAACTCCACGCATCCAGAACGCTTCAGCCAGACTCATACTAGACATCCCGCGTAAAGACCACATCTCTGGCCACCTGAAAAACCTCCACTGGCTCCCCGTTAACAAGAGGATTACTTTCCGCCTCCTAACCCACGCACACAAATCACTTTACGAACTTGGTCCCGAATGCCTCAACTCGCGACTTTCCTTCTACACCCCCTCCCGCCAGCTACGATCCTCCAACCAAGCCCTTGCAACTGTACCCCGCATCAACAAAACCACCATGGGAGGCAGATCCTTCTCCTACCTGGCAGCGAAAACCTGTAACTCACTTCCCACTCACCTTCGCCTCACTCAGAACCACCTAACATTCAGAAAGCAACTCAAAACATGGATATTCGACAAGTAATTCCCCACCCTTCTTCAAGTGCCTTGAGACCCTCTGGGTATGTAGCGCGCTATATAAATCACTTGACTTGACTTGACTTGAATTTGTGGGTTGATCGTGTTGAGTTCTTGAATGTGGTTGACCAATTGTGATCGTGCCCCTTGCCAGATGATGAAAATATCATCTATATACCGCTTGAATTATATTAGATGTTCAGACCAATGTGGAAGAGTCAGGATGTTTTCAGCCTCAAATTTCATCATGAAGATGTTGGCTTAGCTGGGGACTACACAAAAGCCCATTGAAGTTCCATTGGACTGTAAAAAGAAGCGATCCTTCCATTGAAAGTAACTATGGAATAGGCAGTAATGGAGAATCTCAAGGAGAACAAGCATTGGAAATGCAATAGGTCTCGCAGTAGGAAAGTTTGAGCTATAGGTGTTAATTATTTTTTTGTTTTTTATTTATGTGTTGTTTTTTCTAAATAGCTAAATTAATAGCTTTCTTCTTTACAAAGCCAATAGTTATAATTTTTCTAAATGTGACACCTCTAGCATTTGTAAAGCAACATGTTTTGTATTAACGGGACTTATATGTGACTTATATGTATTGATATAAAAAAAATCAATGGCTTTAAAAAACAATAATTAATACGTAAATAAAATGGATTTTATTTTATATTGCCAATAGCTTAAAGTGTATTAAATATATTTAGTGAAGATGCTGTGGTTGCGCTGAGTGAGGGTGAGGGGTTGAGGGTGAGGGTGGGTGAGGGTGAGTGAGGGGTTGAGGGTGAGTGAGGGTGAGTGAGGGTGAGGGGTTGAGGGTGAGGGGGTGAGGGTGAGGGGGTGAGGGGTTGAGGGTGAGGGGTTGAGGGTGAGTGAGGGTGAGGGGTTGAGGGTGAGTGAGGGTGAGGGGTTGAGGGTGAGTGAGGGTGAGTGAGGGTGAGGGGTTGAGGGTGAGTGAGGGTTAGTGAGGGTGAGGTGTTGAGGGTGAGTGAGGGTGAGGGTGAGGCGTTGAGGGTGAGTGAGGGTGAGTGAGAGTGATTGAGGGTGAGTGAGAGTGAGAGTGAGGGTGAGTGAGGGTGAGGGGTTGAGGGTGAGTGAGGGTGAGTGAGGGTGAGTGAGGGTGAGTGAGGGTGAGTGAGGGTGAGGGGTTGAGGGTGAGGGGGTGAGGGTGAGGGGGTGAGGGGTTGAGGGTGAGTGAGGGTGAGGGTGAGGGGTTGAGGGTGAGTGAGGGTGAGGGGTTGAGGGTGAGTGAGGGTGAGTGAGGGTGAGGGGTTGAGGGTGAGTGAGGGTTAGTGAGGGGGAGGTGTTGAGGGTGAGTGAGGGTGAGGGTGAGGGTGAGGCGTTGAGGGTGAGTGAGGGTGAGTGAGAGTGAGTGAGGGTGAGTGAGAGTGAGGGTGAGTGAGGGTGAGGGGTTGAGGGTGAGTGAGGGTGAGGGGTTGAGGGTGGGTGAGGATGAGTGAGGGTGAGGGTGGGTGAGGGTGAGGGGTTGAGGGTGAGTGAGGGTGAGGGGTTGAGGGTGAGTGAGGGTGAGGGTGGGTGAGGGTGAGTGAGAGTGATGGGTTGAGGGTGAGGGGTTGAGGGTGAGTGAGGGTGAGGGGTTGAGGGTGAGTGAGGGTGAGGGGGTGAGTGAGGGTGAGGGGTTGAGGGTGGGTGAGGGTGAGTGAGGTTGAGGGGTTGAGGGTGGGTGAGGGTGAGTGAGGATGAGTGAGGGTGAGGATGAGTGAGGGTGAGGGTGAGTGAGGGTGAGGGTGAGTGAGGGTGAGTGGTTGAGGTTGAGGGGTTGAGGGTGAGTGAGGGTGAGGGGTTGAGGGTGAGTGAGGTGAGGGTGAGTGAGGGTGAGGCGTTGAGGTTGAGTGTGAGGGGTTGAGGGTGAGGGTGGGTGAGGGGTTGAGGGTGAGGGTGAGTGAGGGTGAGTGAGGGTGAGAAGTTGAGGGTGAGTAAGGATGAGGGTGAGTGTGGGTGAGTGAGAATGAGGGGTTGAGGGTGAGTGAGGTGTTGAGGGTGAGTGAGGGTGAGGCTGAGGTGTTGAGGTGTTGAGTGAGAGTGAGGGTGAGTGAGGAGTTGAGGGAGAAGGGTTGAGGGTGTGTGGGTGAGGTGTTGAGGGCTAGTGAGGGTGGGGGAGGGGTTGAGGGTGAGTGAGGGTGAGTGAAATTGAGGGTGAGTGAAATTGAGGGTGAGTGAGGGGTTGAGGGTGAGTGAGAGTGAGGGGTTGAGTGAGGGGTTGAGTGAGGGTGAGTGAGGGTGAGGGGTTGAGTGAGGGTGACTGAGGGTGACTGAGGGTGAGTGAGGGTGGCATCGACAGGCGAGACCTAATAAACCATGGCAGTTATATGAATTTGCCAGTTGCTTGGCGTTGTCAGCTAAGGTCTGGCATGCCAATTTTCATGCAGACCCCTGCAATGGAAAAAGTTAAAAGGACTAGGTTTGACACAAGATGTGTTTTCTGATTAGCTCCCAAAGGAAATGTTGTTCGCACCTACAGCCAAAACCGCTGAAAGGATTTACACCAAACTTTACATGAAAGTGGAACCTGACTCAGAAAGGGTCTTTCATTGGTTTAGTGTAAATCTATTCAGTAATGTTTGACATGTACGCGCTTTAAAAAGTTGATGAGCAGGCTTTAAAGGGTTAATACTTCTGTGTATCTGGGACATTTAAACTGTTATTCAGGAAATCGCGAATCCAGTGAAATCTTTCCCAAATATGATTGGCGGATACAGTGCATTAATTTCCATCCCACCTTGAAATTCATGATTTTCAACAACAAAAAGTTAATTTCACACCGTGGAAAACGTATCACTCTGCAGTTAGTGGGGATGGGGCTACTCAGAGGAAAATTAAGATCCAAAATAATCAAGAAAAAAAAAACATGTTTGTTTTGCCACGGTAACTATTTTAAGAAAATGGCAATTCCGTTGCCATTTTAAGCTTCTGAAAAAGACACCAGTTTGCCTAGGAGATAACAAAGCTAATTAAAAGTGTATTTTTGTGCGCAAAATATTAAACAAATGTAAAGAAAAAAATGAAAAACGAAAATAATAAAATATAGTAAAAGAAACCGTGGTGCACAGAGCCAAAGGACGGGCGCGGGGGGGGTGCTTGGAGTGGGTTGGACAAAGCCCTATGGATAATCCCTGCTGCCTTCGTCATTCAGTGATCGGCACAAGCGATGGGCTGGGGGCATCGGGTGATGACCCTTTGACAAACCACCGCTATGTTTAGCCAAAGGCCCAGTGCAGCTTGCAGCAATAATGGAAGAAAAAAAGCCTCTCTTTTAAAATTAAGTTAAGGTTCTGATTCGAATGCAAAAAACAATTGAAATTCACCAGTTTTGGTATACAACGTACACATTTGAGGCATGTGCTGCACACACGTTCTTTATATAGTTTATAATATCTGACGGTATTGAAAATACAGTGGACATATGTATGTGGAGTTCTGCAAAATGTAATGCCATTAAGCATTTGAATGATTTTGAATGTATTAAAAATAAAATCTATAGCCCACATGAGGTATGAGATGGGCGCGTGCGCGAGAGATGCTGCCTGACTCTGCACCTTCCTCGGCATTGAGGTTTCCTTCGTCTCAGCACAACCATAACACAGTATCTAACAAATCTGTGAATCTTGTGGTCTGGCACACGTGGGCGCGAGCCGTGAAAAAGGAAAGTAGGGATTAGAGCTGTCCGGGTTGCATCCGCTTGTTGTGATAATGGCCCTCACCCGCGCCGCTCAACATGGTGGATGGGATTGTCCTCCATAAGAAAACAAGACGGAGGGAAGAGAGGGGAGGGGGAGGAGAAATGCGACACGGCGGGAAGGGGAGGGGGCGGAGCGGGTAAAATAACAAACAAGACGGAGGGAAGAGAGGGGAGGGGGGAGGAGAAATGCGACACGGCGGGAAGGGGAGGGGGCGGAGCGGGTAAACCAAGACGGACGTGCACGCGCTTTTAAGCTCAATGCGCATGCGCATTGAGCTTAAAAGTCACGGGCACTGCAAGGAATCGCCACGATTCCTTGCAGTGTGGATAAAGAGTGGATAAGTCCCAATACTCTCGCTTGCTCGATGCGCATGCGCATCGACAGGCGAGACCTAAAAACCCGATTGGCTCTTACAGTATCAGTGTTCAATAATGCCCATTCAATGACTTCAATGCCCTCTAGATGGGGAATGGAGGTGTACAGTGACACGACGTCCACTGTGCACAACCATATCTCAGTATCAGTGGGCATCTGAATACAGTGCAAAATGTTCAATAAATGTTTACTTCGCATTCTCTTTATAGACAGACCTGTCTACTTTAACTTCATGAACACCAGCTATTTGGGTTCAACGCTTGGTAAGCCCTTTTATTTCGCCACTCGAGATCACGCTTTCTCACCATAGATTCTGCAACCTAATTACTTCGTTTCACTTTGTAGTTCTCGGCGCCGTTCACTTCTGAACGCAACTCACTTACTGATTCATCACTCGTGCGCATTTCCCGGTAAGATTAGTACTCCACTGATCTAATCACTAACACCCACGTTTACTCCTTTAATCACTGTTTTCACGATAATTTAGGATGCATGCATGCACTTGCTTTTTCACTAGTAACTTTCAATTTGATGGCAGTACCATCCGACTTTGTACACTCTTTTGACTCTGGTTTCTACCATGGCACCTACTTATTTCTCCCCGTTCCCTGAAATCTCCCTATCCAGGAATATGGTTTACTTATGCATTTTGCTTTTCTGTGTACCTACTTGTACTGGTTTATTGTATACCTAATTGGACTTCTTTACTTTGATTCTAGCGTAACTACGCCTGCTGCCTCTGTATATAGCCTTCATGATGTGTTTATACCATTCCCTTTAGATTCCCCTGATGACGGGCGACCTTTCTTTGCCCGAAATGCATTGGGAAATTTAATTTGAAAACCCCTATGAACTTGTTTGGACCCTACTTTGGATTTTTGAATATTCAACTTTATGAACTTTATGAATGGATATAAAGAAATTCTACGCAAAGCTTCAAGGACTACATGTTGTTTATTGCTTGATGTGTTCCTTTAGGATTGTGTAATTGTACTCTAAATGTTTCTTATATCTCATTAATTGTATTGTTTATTATAGTACACTCAGATGAGTGACTTGTAGCAGTGCACCGGGACAACCAGATCTCCATCTGGCATTCTCTTGCTTTGAACTCTCATAGGCTTGCAGAGCCTATTACCCCGCTGCACGCAACTGTTTACCTTCAATTCAATGTTGTAAAAATGATTACTCTTTATGAATTTGAATATTGAGTGTAAGACGGTTGCCACTACTTTTTTCTTGCATCCAATCCAAAGCAGCAGCTTTAAACGTCAAGGTCCTGTCAGGGTTCTTGGCTCATATTGCATGCTTTTGTGAATTGGCTGCAAAACACCTAAAATGGAAATAGTTTGAGAATATATATTTACAATGAAAAAATTTAGCAAGCACTGTTCCCTTTTTGCACTTTATCCAGAGAGTGTCTCTTTTCCTGGATAACTTCGTGAACTGGATCCAATACCTCTAAAATAGAAATATTTAGAGAATATTTTCATACAATCAGCACAACTAGGAAGGACTGGGCCCTCTGCACTTTTGCGAACTAGGACTTCGATTTTTCAGGGCGATTCCCAAAGACATGTAAGAGCTCATACAAGAGAGTTCCTGTAGTAATACTTCCGGTGCTTGTGAATACTTTTGTGAAGCAGCCCTTCTTGGTACACTTGCTTAAGATGCACTCAAGACAAAGAGGAGATAGAGCACCATTAGTTGGGCTTACTAGTTGATGTGGGCAGGTTACACTCAGGGCTTTAAGTGGGTCGGGTCTCACTGGGTCTGAGCACCGGCAGTTTTTTAAAGGGGGCCTCGAAATGGGTCTCTATCGGCTCTGTTTTGTGTCCTGGCACAGGCTGTCCGTTTTCTTCCGGACTGCAGTGACAGCAGGCACATCGATGTGCGTCTGCTGTCACTGCTCACTTCTCACTAGTGGAGACGTTACGGTATGACCTCATGCCAGGTGAGAGTTGTAGAGGAAGGGAAATCCTTTAAGAGTCATTTTCTCTCTGGTTTTTCCTTCTCTGTTTGAAACTAAGGAGCAGCAGCATTGTTCTGGTGTCACCAGGGCTTTAAGTGGAAGCTTTTTCAATATTTTATACAAGCCATAGTTTCTGCTTATTTATCTTATACAACTAACCATTGACAAAGCCAATAGTCCTGACTTGTTGTAGGTATGATGTTCTTTATTGTATCACATATGTGGATGCAATGACAGAAACAGCGCAATACTAGTCGGAAGGCACACTATGCTAAGCACACATTTTTAGCTTACTTGTTTTAAACCACGCCCTCAATTACATTGGCCACGCCCCTTTGAGAGACCCTCCAGTTTTTTCATCCCCCTTAAAGCCCTGGTTACACTAATGATGGAAGTAGTGCAAAAGAAAAGCAGGCTAGTTCCAGGAGTGAGGATTCCATTCGTGCAGCCAGTGCAGTGGCACCGGGGCCTAGAGGCCTGAGGGGCCACTGAATCCTGATTATTGCTGTATTTCACGGTTCAAACAGAGGTCCGAGGCCCCATTTCCTTCCGTGTATCAGGGGGGCTCACGACAGAATGGCTATGCCAATGCTTAGTTTTAAGTCAGAGAATTAAGGGCAGCTGTATATTACGGTACCACCAAAAGGTGGGGAGAGGGGCACGAAATTGACTCTAAAAGCATTGGCTACGGCAACCAGAGAATAATGGCTACGGCAACCAGAGAATAGGAAAAAAATGGTACTTCCCCTCCGTCGACGAAACAGCCTTGCACATCCCTTCCACCTGCCTGCTGAAAAGCGGATGACGCCAGCTTCTTTTATATGGATCCAAATCAGACGCCACAGAACCATATTGAGATGGTCTGTTGTTTTGACATCCATTGTGAAAACATCACCCAAAATATTTTGAAAAACAAAACATTTTGCATTGTTTATGTGTTAATTAGATTTCCGGTGTGTAAACTTCAACTGCATCGCTCACACCCTCCCTCCTCCAGGTACAGGAGTGGCGGCAGAAAACACAGAAGTGAAGGAGAAAACAGTATTTGTATTTTTCTAAACGCCAATTTACACTTACGTAAAATGGGACCCCTGCGCAAACACTTGCGCGATTTACACACGAGTGTCACACAACAGGGAATAACGTGCGCAAATGGGGCTGGCGTTCGTTTCGAGAGCATTATTTTTACATTTCAGGCAATTAACATCCGGTGAAACACGGAGGTAATTTCATGTGCGAAGAACTGGGGCAATCAGTGCTGACAGCGCAAGTGTAAAAAAAAGGCGCCAAAACGCCTCTGCCGGTTTCAGCAGGAGCGCAGCGGTCGCAATGACCTCACACTTGTTCCGAGGAGTCTGCACAGTAACTCAAAGTTCTTTCTTTCTTCAGGCTACTTTTCAATTGAAAAACCTACAAGGGAATTTAACAGCAATCAAGCTGCCCATTCTTTTACCACAGTGTTCTTTCCACTGTGGCTTTAAAATGTTGTTATTTATGAGTGCTTTTACAGCGCGAGCTAGGGCCCCCTGGGGTTTCAGAACCTAAGTCGTAGTTGAATACATGGGGAACACAGAAGGCATAGAAACAAAGCTGAACTGACTCTACAAGACAACCGCTGTATAGACGTGCATTCAAAGACGCCATTGATGATGTCAGTGGTGACACGATATGTGATGATACCATTGATGTCATCACTGATGTCATTTGTAATGACATTTGTGACATGATGGTCCTGATTACGATGGCAGTCGGACGAGCGTCGGACCACCATCGTTTTGGGCAGGTGACTGTCCGACAATGAGTTGGTAGTCCCACCTGCCCGTTTATGATAGCACCACCCTGCAGGCGGTCCTACAATGCCTTTTTCAACAGCGGCTTGTGCTGTAGCCCAGAAATAGGTCTGCAGTACAAACCGCTGTTGAAAAAGGCACTTTGTGCACATCCATACACTATGTGCCAGGCACCATGTGGTGCTTGGGGGTACAATAGTTACCCCCTGGGCCACTGTACAGTGGCACACAGGGGACGGGGGGGCATGCTTGGGGCCCCTAAAGTTATTTTCTGACAACCTACACATGGCAGTGGAACTGACGTAAACAGGCTGTCAGAAAGGTACATCCTAATCCCTATGGAGGTGCCTTCGCAAGCACTGCCCTCATTGTAGGGATAGCAGTCCGACCGCCACCTCAACGGGATCCTTGATCCTGTCAGAGGCAGCGGTCTTTCCCCTGACAGCCAATCTTCGCCCCCCCTGCACCTAATACAGCAGTCAGACCGATTGGCTGGATGTCAGTGGGACCGCTACTGCCGGCCTGTTGGTGGCGGTCCCACGCCATCATAATCAGGTCCAATGTGTGAAGTCATGAAATGCATGAAGTAGGAGTTGCCTATCTAAAGCTGCTCATAACTGGTGAATTTCAGGTTTTTTTAGGTGTTGGAAGAGAAAGGCAGATCACTGAAAGTTTTTTCATGAGAATTTCCACAATATTTTGCAATGTGAGTAAAACAATAACTTTAGCAACATTGTTTTCATTAAGTTCTAATGGCTTGTTTTGATACAGTTTGGCTCATGTACAAAATATCTTTAGCATCTGGGTGCAGGCTCTGGCCATGAGGGCTTTGGGTGCATGGTGTTATTTTCGGCAAACCACAATCCCCTGTTCCAGATCACAACTATTTAATGTACACAGTGAGCTCTGGCCTCAGAATGTGGCCTTTGGGCAAATACCTGCACACTGTACCAACGCTTTTGATGTCTGCATGCAGAGGATCTTCTTACAGCAGTGCTTAATTTAAGTAGGTGTTCTCCGTGCTCACACCTGCACTTAATTGTCAACACCGGCACATATGACAGTCTGCCACATGGTGGCACTGTTTGTCTAATTTAGAGATGAGCACAACCGCTGTTTATTACTTCAATAAACATAAAAAATGACTAATACTGCCGCCCAAGCCATTCTTATAGGTTTAGGGTACTGGAATAGTCAGAAATGTCACACTTGAAGGAGTGCAAGGGTTAGTAGTTGTTTTGCTGCTATTCTAGATGGCACTGGTAGGGGAATGGATGGTGTAAGCAGCAGTGGCCTACTGAGGAGGTACCTGGCACTTATTTATTTTTTAATGAATTAAGCACTGGCTTACAGACATCACCATAGTGCTCTACCTCCCAGTTTCGACATTTGTCTCTGCACAGCCACCAATGGGCACATTGTGTGTCCTTCAGCCATGCCCTGCTCCCAGTAGCCCTGACCCCAGTGCCCATCCCAGCACCCAATACCCCACCCCAACACAAATTGGGCACAGGTACATACCTTTGGCCAAGTCCTGCTTGCAAATCTCCCACCACCAGCAACTACTGAGCATGCCCTTGGTAGAAGGGACTGAGCAGGTGCTGCAGCTCTCAGCCATACCAGTAGCTAGTACCCTGGCCCCAGGGGCTACTGGGCATTTGATGTGCCCTTTGAAATGCTGCCTTACCACATTGCCAGTTAGGCAGAAGGCTGTGGCCTTCAGCCATTTCCTAAGAGGAGAATGTATCTGCCATAGTGGTACCTTAGGCAGTCTTCTGTACCCACTCACCCAGCCTTCACTGTCTGTTGGGCACACAGTGTAGTGTTCAGGTACATAACTGGCTATAGCCAGGGCCAACATTACATACTGTAAAGGCAAGGGGTGTTTTTTTTCTGGATTATCAATAACTCCCATGGGAATTTGAAAAGACAATTCAACTTATAGCTTCCACATCCTAGAACTAATTTGCATGCAACTTACCAAGTTAAAACGTAACTGAATATATTCTTTTAGTAAGGTTTCTTGAAACAGGTCGAACATACATGCCACACCAAGAACGTATTTTATATGACTGCTCCCAATAACAGTCTGGACCGCTTGATACTGGCCATCTATGCAGTACTTGCTGGTGCCAGTTCAGAATTAAGGCTAGGGGGAGAGTTAGGGTCAGTGTTAGGGTGAGGGTTATAGGGCAGATAGGTTTCTTTACAGTGAGTGTCTATTATTCATGGACGGTTTACAAACTCCTCAGATTGATTTGAAAATGTTATCCAGTTGAAAAAGGAATTGACCCTCCTGTCTAGAATCTTCTTGGTCTTCCCTGGGGGTTTGCTGTGTACACCCAACCCCACTCTCATGGTCTCAGGTACCTGTTTCTCAGAACATGTCCTCAGACTGCACAACGGAAGTTAACAGGCATGATGCGACCACTAGAATTAGCAGATGGTGGAAAATGTACAGCAGCAGCTCGTGGACACATGCAACTACAAAAAATGGCAGGTGATGGAAAACTGGCAGCTCCACACAGCTGTTGATGTGCTGCTGGTCATCCTCTGCCATTCAGACACCAGGGTTCAAACAAAATGGCGAAGGAGATGAGCGTGTCCTGTATTGTGCAAATATGTAGGATGCATTCAATTTGCAGCTGCCATTCCTTGGCTTGGTAGTTTGGTCTGCCCTGTTCCCATGATGCACTGGGCCAGGGACAGACTAATTTGCATATAGCCAGGTTCTGAGCTGGGATGGTGCAGTGAGCTAAATAACGGTGATGGATCAAGCCCTGATCTTTGGACTGGGTAAGAGTGGTCTGCTTAATTCAGACACTCTGTTCATCACCACCCCCATTTCTGAATCGTTTTAGGCCACTATAGGTGTGGCAGGGTATACTCAGACATGAGTCCCTTGCTCACTGCACCATCAGGATTCAAGCAAGCCGGGCCGACGACGGCTGAAATGCCAGAAACCGGTCCCCGGAAGCTTGTCTCCTTTCTGGTGAAGAATTGGCTTGGTAGTTTGGTCTGCCCTGTTCCCATGATGCACTGGGCCAGGGACAGACTAATTTGCATATAGCCAGGTTCTGAGCTGGGATGGTGCAGTGAGCTAAATAACGGTGATGGATCAAGCCCTGATCTTTGGACTGGGTAAGAGTGGTCTGCTTAATTCAGACACTCTGTTCATCACCACCCTCTTTTCTGAATCGTTTTTGGCCACTATAAGTGTGGCAGGGTATACTCAGACATGAGTCCCTTGCTCACTGCACCATCAGGATTCAAGCAAGCCGGGCCGACGATGGCTGAAATGTCAGAAACCGGTCCCCGGAAGCTTGTCTCCTTTCTGGTGAAGAATTGGCTTGGTAGTTTGGTCTGCCCTGTTCCCATGATGCACTGGGCCAGGGACAGACTAATTTGCATATAGCCAGGTTCTGAGCTGGGATGGTGCAGTGAGCTAAATAACGGTGATGGATCAAGCCCTGATCTTTGGACTGGGTAAGAGTGGTCTGCTTAATTCAGACACTCTGTTCATCACCACCCCCTTTTCTGAATCGTTTTTGGCCACTATAGGTGTGGCAGGGTATACTCAGACATGAGTCCCTTGCTCACTGCACCATCAGGATTCAAGCAAGCCGGGCCGACGACAGCTGAAATGCCAGAAACCGGTCCCTGGAAGCTTGTCTCCTTTCTGGTGAAGAATTGGCTTGGTAGTTTGGTCTACCCTGTTCCCATGATGCACTGGGCCAGGGACAGACTAATTTGCATATAGCCATGTTCTGAGCTGGGATGATGCAGTGAGCTAAATAACGGTGATGGATCAAGCCCTGATCTTTGGACTGGGTAAGAGTGGTCTGCTTAATTCAGACACTCTGTTCATCACCACTCCCTTTTCTGAATCGTTTTTGGCCACTATAGGTGTGGCAGGGTATACTCAGACATGAGTCCCTTGCTCACTGCACCATCAGGATTCAAGCAAGCCGGGCCGACGACGGCTGAAATGCCAGAAACCGGTCCCCGGAAGCTTGTCTCCTTTTTGGTGAAGAATTGGCTTGGTAGTTTGGTCTGCCCTGTTCCCATGATGCACTGGGCCAGGGACAGACTAATTTGCATATAGCTAGGTTCTGAGCTGGGATGGTGCAGTGAGCTAAATAACGGTGATGGATCAAGCCCTGATCTTTGGACTGGGTAAGAGTGGTCTGTTTAATTCAGACACTCTGTTCATCACCACCCCCTTTTCTGAATCGTTTTTGGCCACTATAGGTGTGGCAGGGTATACTCAGACATGAGTCCCTTGCTCACTGCACCATCAGGATTCAAGCAAGCCGGGCCGACAACGGCTGAAATGCCAGAAACCGGTCCCCGGAAGCTTTTCTCCTTTCTGGTGAAGAATTGGCTTGGTAGTTTGGTCTGCCCTGTTCCCATGATGCACTGGGCCAGGGACAGACTAATTTGCATATAGCCAGGTTCTGAGCTGGGATGGTGCAGTGAGCTAAATAACGGTGATGGATCAAGCCCTGATCTTTGGACTGGGTAAGAGTGGTCTGCTTAATTCAGACACTCTGTTCATCACCACCCCCTTTTCTGAATCGTTTTTGGCCACTATAGGTGTGGCAGGGTATACTCAGACAGGAGTCCCTTGCTCACTGCACCATCAGGATTCAAGCAAGCCGGGCCGACGACGGCTGAAATGCCAGAAACCGGTCCCCGGAAGCTTGTCTCCTTTCTGGTGAAGAATTGGCTTGGTAGTTTGGTCTGCCCTGTTCCCATGATGCACTGGGCCAGGGACAGACTAATTTGCATATAGCCAGGTTCTGAGCTGGGATGGTGCAGTGAGCTAAATAACGGTGATGGATAAAGCCCTGATCTTTGGACTGGGTAAGAGTGGTCTGCTTAATTCAGACACTCTGTTCATCACCACCCTCTTTTCTGAATCGTTTTTGGCCACTATAGGTGTGGCAGGGTATACTCAGACATGAGTCCCTTGCTCACTGCACCATCAGGATTCAAGCAAGCCGGGCCGACGACGGCTGAAATGCCAGAAACCGGTCCCAGGAAGCTTGTCTCCTTTCTGGTGAAGAATTGGCTTGGTAGTTTGGTCTACCCTGTTCCCATGATGCACTGGGCCAGGGACAGACTAATTTGCATATAGCCAGGTTCTGAGCTGGGATGGTGCAGTGAGCTAAATAATGGTGATGGATCAAGCCCTGATCTTTGGACTGGGTAAGAGTGGTCTGCTTAATTCAGACACTCTGTTCATCACCACACTCTTTTCTGAATCGTTTCTGGCCACTATAGGTGTGGCAGGGTATACTCAGACATGAGTCCCTTGCTCACTGCACCATCAGGATTCAAGCAAGCCGGGCCGACGACGGCTGAAATGTAGGAAACCGGTCCCCGGAAGCTTGTCTCCTTTCTGGTGAAGAATTGGCTTGGTAGTTTGGTCTGCCCTGTTCCCATGATGCACTGGGCCAGGGACAGACTAATTTGCATATAGCCAGGTTCTGAGCTGGGATGGTGCAGTGAGCTAAATAACGGTGATGGATCAAGCCCTGATCTTTGGACTGGGTAAGAGTGGTCTGTTTATTTCAGACACTCTGTTCATCACCACCCCCTTTTCTGAATCGTTTTTGGCCACTATAGGTGTGGCAGGGTATACTCAGACATCAGTCCCTTGCTCACTGCACCATCAGGATTCAAGCAAGCCGGGCCGACGACGGCTGAAATGCCAGAAACCGGTCCCCGGAAGCTTTTCTCCTTTCTGGTGAAGAATTGGCTTGGTAGTTTGGTCTGCCCTGTTCCCATGATGCACTGGGCCAGGGACAGACTAATTTGCATATAGCCAGGTTCTGAGCTGGGATGGTGCAGTGAGCTAAATAACGGTGATGGATCAAGCCCTGATCTTTGGACTGGGTAAGAGTGGTCTGCTTAATTCAGACACTCTGTTCATCACCACCCCCTTTTCTGAATCGTTTTTGGCCACTATAGGTGTGGCAGGGTATACTCAGACATGAGTCCCTTGCTCACTGCACCATCAGGATTCAAGCAAGCCGGGCCGACGACGGCTGAAATGCCAGAAACCGGTCCCCGGAAGCTTGTCTCCTTTCTGGTGAAGAATTGGCTTGGTAGTTTGGTCTGCCCTGTTCCCATGATGCACTGGGCCAGGGACACACTAATTTGCATATAGCCAGGTTCTGAGCTGGGATGGTGCAGTGAGCTAAATAACGGTGATGGATCAAGCCCTGATCTTTGGACTGGGTAAGAGTGGTCTGCTTAATTCAGACACTCTGTTCATCACCACCCTCTTTTCTGAATCGTTTTTGGCCACTATAGGTGTGGCAGGGTATACTCAGACATGAGTCCCTTGCTCACTGCACCATCAGGATTCAAGCAAGCCGGGCCGACGACGGCTGAAATGTCAGAAACCGGTCCCCGGAAGCTTGTCTCCTTTCTGGTGAAGAATTGGCTTGGTAGTTTGGTCTGCCCTGTTCCCATGATGCACTGGGCCAGGGACAGACTAATTTGCATATAGCCAGGTTCTGAGCTGGGATGGTGCAGTGAGCTAAATAACGGTGATGGATCAAGCCCTGATCTTTGGACTGGGTAAGAGTGGTCTGCTTAATTCAGACACTCTGTTCATCACCACCCTCTTTTCTGAATCGTTTTTGGCCACTATAGGTGTGGCAGGGTATACTCAGACATGAGTCCCTTGCTCACTGCACCATCAGGATTCAAGCAAGCCGGGCCGACGACGGCTGAAATGCCAGAAACCGGTCCCAGGAAGCTTGTCTCCTTTCTGGTGAAGAATTGGCTTGGTAGTTTGGTCTACCCTGTTCCCATGATGCACTGGGCCAGGGACAGACTAATTTGCATATAGCCATGTTCTGAGCTGGGATGATGCAGTGAGCTAAATAACGGTGATGGATCAAGCCCTGATCTTTGGACTGGGTAAGAGTGGTCTGCTTAATTCAGACACTCTGTTCATCACCACTCCCTTTTCTGAATCGTTTTTGGCCACTATAGGTGTGGCAGGGTATACTCAGACATGAGTCCCTTGCTCACTGCACCATCAGGATTCAAGCAAGCCGGGCCGACGACGGCTGAAATGCCAGAAACCGGTCCCCGGAAGCTTGTCTCCTTTTTGGTGAAGAATTGGCTTGGTAGTTTGGTCTGCCCTGTTCCCATGATGCACTGGGCCAGGGACAGACTAATTTGCATATAGCCAGGTTCTGAGCTGGGATGGTGCAGTGAGCTAAATAACGGTGATGGATAAAGCCCTGATCTTTGGACTGGGTAAGAGTGGTCTGCTTAATTCAGACACTCTGTTCATCACCACTCCCTTTTCTGAATCGTTTTTGGCCACTATAGGTGTGGCAGGGTATACTCAGACATGAGTCCCTTGCTCACTGCACCATCAGGATTCAAGCAAGCCGGGCCGACGACGGCTGAAATGCCAGAAACCGGTCCCCGGAAGCTTGTCTCCTTTTTGGTGAAGAATTGGCTTGGTAGTTTGGTCTGCCCTGTTCCCATGATGCACTGGGCCAGGGACAGACTAATTTGCATATAGCCAGGTTCTGAGCTGGGATGGTGCAGTGAGCTAAATAACGGTGATGGATAAAGCCCTGATCTTTGGACTGGGTAAGAGTGGTCTGCTTAATTCAGACACTCTGTTCATCACCACCCTCTTTTCTGAATCGTTTTTGGCCACTATAGGTGTGGCAGGGTATACTCAGACATGAGTCCCTTGCTCACTGCACCATCAGGATTCAAGCAAGCCGGGCCGACGACGGCTGAAATGCCAGAAACCGGTCCCAGGAAGCTTGTCTCCTTTCTGGTGAAGAATTGGCTTGGTAGTTTGGTCTACCCTGTTCCCATGATGCACTGGGCCAGGGACAGACTAATTTGCATATAGCCAGGTTCTGAGCTGGGATGGTGCAGTGAGCTAAATAACGGTGATGGATCAAGCCCTGATCTTTGGACTGGGTAAGAGTGGTCTGCTTAATTCAGACACTCTGTTCATCACCACCCTCTTTTCTGAATCGTTTCTGGCCACTATAGGTGTGGCAGGGTATACTCAGACATGAGTCCCTTGCTCACTGCACCATCAGGATTCAAGCAAGCCGGGCCGACGACGGCTGAAATGTAGGAAACCGGTCCCCGGAAGCTTGTCTCCTTTCTGGTGAAGAATTGGCTTGGTAGTTTGGTCTGCCCTGTTCCCATGATGCACTGGGCCAGGGACAGACTAATTTGCATATAGCCAGGTTCTGAGCTGGGATGGTGCAGTGAGCTAAATAACGGTGATGGATCAAGCCCTGATCTTTGGACTGGGTAAGAGTGGTCTGTTTATTTCAGACACTCTGTTCATCACCACCCCCTTTTCTGAATCGTTTTTGGCCACTATAGGTGTGGCAGGGTATACTCAGACATGAGTCCCTTGCTCACTGCACCATCAGGATTCAAGCAAGCCGGGCCGACGACGGCTGAAATGCCAGAAACCGGTCCCCGGAAGCTTTTCTCCTTTCTGGTGAAGAATTGGCTTGGTAGTTTGGTCTGCCCTGTTCCCATGATGCACTGGGCCAGGGACAGACTAATTTGCATATAGCCAGGTTCTGAGCTGGGATGGTGCAGTGAGCTAAATAACGGTGATGGATCAAGCCCTGATCTTTGGACTGGGTAAGAGTGGTCTGCTTAATTCAGACACTCTGTTCATCACCACCCTCTTTTCTGAATCGTTTTTGGCCACTATAGGTGTGGCAGGGTATACTCAGACATGAGTCCCTTGCTCACTGCACCATCAGGATTCAAGCAAGCCGGGCCGACGACGGCTGAAATGTCAGAAACCGGTCCCCGGAAGCTTGTCTCCTTTCTGGTGAAGAATTGGCTTGGTAGTTTGGTCTGCCCTGTTCCCATGATGCACTGGGCCAGGGACAGACTAATTTGCATATAGCCAGGTTCTGAGCTGGGATGGTGCAGTGAGCTAAATAACGGTGATGGATCAAGCCCTGATCTTTGGACTGGGTAAGAGTGGTCTGCTTAATTCAGACACTCTGTTCATCACCACCCTCTTTTCTGAATCGTTTTTGGCCACTATAGGTGTGGCAGGGTATACTCAGACATGAGTCCCTTTCTCACTGCACCATCAGGATTCAAGCAAGCCGGGCCGACGATGGCTGAAATGTCTGAAACCGGTCCCCGGAAGCTTGTCTCCTTTCTGGTGAAGAATTGGCTTGGTAGTTTGGTCTGCCCTGTTCCCATGATGCACTGGGCCAGGGACAGACTAATTTGCATATAGCCAGGTTCTGAGCTGGGATGGTGCAGTGAGCTAAATAACGGTGATGGATCAAGCCATGACCTTTGGACTGGGTAAGAGTGGTCTGCTTAATTCAGACACTCTGTTCATCACCACCCCCTTTTCTGAATCGTTTTTGGCCACTATAGGTGTGGCAGGGTATACTCAGACATGAGTCCCTTGCTCACTGCACCATCAGGATTCAAGCAAGCCGGGCCGACGACAACTGAAATGCCAGAAACCAGTCCCTGGAAGCTTGTCTCCTTTCTGGTGAAGAATTGGCTTGGTAGTTTGGTCTGCCCTGTTCCCATGATGCACTGGGCCAGGGACAGACTAATTTGCATATAGCCATGTTCTGAGCTGGGATGATGCAGTGAGCTAAATAACGGTGATGGATCAAGCCCTGATCTTTGGACTGGGTAAGAGTGGTCTGCTTAATTCAGACACTCTGTTCATCACCACTCCCTTTTCTGAATCGTTTTTGGCCACTATAGGTGTGGCAGGGTATACTCAGACATGAGTCCCTTGCTCACTGCACCATCAGGATTCAAGCAAGCCGGGCCGACGACGGCTGTAATGCCAGAAACCGGTCCCCGGAAGCTTGTCTCCTTTTTGGTGAAGAATTGGCTTGGTAGTTTGGTCTGCCCTGTTCCCATGATGCACTGGGCCAGGGACAGACTAATTTGCATATAGCCAGGTTCTGAGCTGGGATGGTGCAGTGAGCTAAATAACGGTGATGGATCAAGCCCTGATCTTTGGACTGGGTAAGAGTGGTCTGTTTAATTCAGACACTCTGTTCATCACCACCCCCTTTTCTGAATCGTTTTTGGCCACTATAGGTGTGGCAGGGTATACTCAGACATGAGTCCCTTGCTCACTGCACCATCAGGATTCAAGCAAGCCGGGCCGACAACGGCTGAAATGCCAGAAACCGGTCCCCGGAAGCTTTTCTCCTTTCTGGTGAAGAATTGGCTTGGTAGTTTGGTCTGCCCTGTTCCCATGATGCACTGGGCCAGGGACAGACTAATTTGCATATAGCCAGGTTCTGAGCTGGGATGGTGCAGTGAGCTAAATAACGGTGGTGGATCAAGCCCTGATCTTTGGACTGGGTAAGAGTGGTCTGCTTAATTCAGACACTCTGTTCATCACCACCCCCTTTTCTGAATCGTTTTTGGCCACTATAGGTGTGGCAGGGTATACTCAGACATGAGTCCCTTGCTCACTGCACCATCAGGATTCAAGCAAGCCGGGCCGACGACGGCTGAAATGCCAGAAACCGGTCCCCGGAAGCTTGTCTCCTTTCTGGTGAAGAATTGGCTTGGTAGTTTGGTCTGCCCTGTTCCCATGATGCACTGGGCCAGGGACAGACTAATTTGCATATAGCCAGGTTCTGAGCTGGGATGGTGCAGTGAGCTAAATAACGGTGATGGATAAAGCCCTGATCTTTGGACTGGGTAAGAGTGGTCTGCTTAATTCAGACACTCTGTTCATCACCACCCTCTTTTCTGAATCACTTTTGGCCACTATAGGTGTGGCAGGGTATACTCAGACATGAGTCCCTTGCTCACTGCACCATCAGGATTCAAGCAAGCCGGGCCGACGACGGCTGAAATGCCAGAAACCGGTCCCAGGAAGCTTGTCTCCTTTCTAGTGAAGAATTGGCTTGGTAGTTTGGTCTACCCTGTTCCCATGATGCACTGGGCCAGGGACAGACTAATTTGCATATAGCCAGGTTCTGAGCTGGGATGGTGCAGTGAGCTAAATAACGGTGATGGATCAAGCCCTGATCTTTGGACTGGGTAAGAGTGGTCTGTTTAATTCAGACACTCTGTTCATCACCACCCCCTTTTCTGAATCGTTTTTGGCCACTATAGGTGTGGCAGGGTATACTCAGACATGAGTCCCTTGCTCACTGCACCATCAGGATTCAAGCAAGCCGGGCCGACGACGGCTGAAATGCCAGAAACCGGTCCCCGGAAGCTTTTCTCCTTTCTGGTGAAGAATTGGCTTGGTAGTTTGGTCTGTCCTGTTCCCATGATGCACTGGGCCAGGGACAGACTAATTTGCATATAGCCAGGTTCTGAGCTGGGATGGTGCAGTGAGCTAAATAACGGTGATGGATCAAGCCCTGATCTTTGGACTGGGTAAGAGTGGTCTGCTTAATTCAGACACTCTGTTCATCACCACCCCCTTTTCTGAATCGTTTTTGGCCACTATAGGTGTGGCAGGGTATACTCAGACATGAGTCCCTTGCTCACTGCACCATCAGGATTCAAGCAAGCCGGGCCGACGACGGCTGAAATGCCAGAAACCGGTCCCCGGAAGCTTGTCTCCTTTCTGGTGAAGAATTGGCTTGGTAGTTTGGTCTGCCCTGTTTCCATGATGCACTGGGCCAGGGACAGACTAATTTGCATATAGCCAGGTTCTGAGCTGGGATGGTGCAGTGAGCTAAATAACGGTGATGGATCAAGCCCTGATCTTTGGACTGGGTAAGAGTGGTCTGCTTAATTCAGACACTCTGTTCATCACCACCCTCTTTTCTGAATCGTTTTTGGCCACTATAGGTGTGGCAGGGTATACTCAGACATGAGTCCCTTGCTCACTGCACCATCAGGATTCAAGCAAGCCGGGCCGACGATGGCTGAAATGTCAGAAACCGGTCCCCGGAAGCTTGTCTCCTTTCTGGTGAAGAATTGGCTTGGTAGTTTGGTCTGCCCTGTTCCCATGATGCACTGGGCCAGGGACAGACTAATTTGCATATAGCCATGTTCTGAGCTGGGATGATGCAGTGAGCTAAATAACGGTGATGGATCAAGCCCTGATCTTTGGACTGGGTAAGAGTGGTCTGCTTAATTCAGACACTCTGTTCATCACCACTCCCTTTTCTGAATTGTTTTTGGCCACTATAGGTTTGGCAGGGTATACTCAGACATGAGTCCCTTGCTCACTGCACCATCAGGATTCAAGCAAGCCGGGCCGACGACGGCTGAAATGCCAGAAACCGGTCCCCGGAAGCTTGTCTCCTTTTTGGTGAAGAATTGGCTTGGTAGTTTGGTCTGCCCTGTTCCCATGATGCACTGAGCCAGGGACAGACTAATTTGCATATAGCCAGGTTCTGAGCTGGGATGGTGCAGTGAGCTAAATAACGGTGATGGATCAAGCCCTGATCTTTGGACTGGGTAAGAGTGGTCTGTTTAATTCAGACACTCTGTTCATCACCACCCCCTTTTCTGAATCGTTTTTGGCCACTATAGGTGTGGCAGGGTATACTCAGACATGAGTCCCTTGCTCACTGCACCATCAGGATTCAAGCAAGCCGGGCCGACAACGGCTGAAATGCCAGAAACCGGTCCCCGGAAGCTTTTCTCCTTTCTGGTGAAGAATTGGCTTGGTAGTTTGGTCTGCCCTGTTCCCATGATGCACTGGGCCAGGGACAGACTAATTTGCATATAGCCAGGTTCTGAGCTGGGATGGTGCAGTGAGCTAAATAACGGTGATGGATCAAGCCCTGATCTTTGGACTGGGTAAGAGTGGTCTGCTTAATTCAGACACTCTGTTCATCACCACCCCCTTTTCTGAATCGTTTTTGGCCACTATAGGTGTGGCAGGGTATACTCAGACATGAGTCCCTTGCTCACTGCACCATCAGGATTCAAGCAAGCCGGGCCGACGACGGCTGAAATGCCAGAAACCGGTCCCCGGAAGCTTGTCTCCTTTCTGGTGAAGAATTGGCTTGGTAGTTTGGTCTGCCCTGTTCCCATGATGCACTGGGCCTGGGACAGACTAATTTGCATATAGCCAGGTTCTGAGCTGGGATGGTGCAGTGAGCTAAATAACGGTGATGGATAAAGCCCTGATCTTTGGACTGGGTAAGAGTGGTCTGCTTAATTCAGACACTCTGTTCATCACCACCCTCTTTTCTGAATCGTTTTTGGCCACTATAGGTGTGGCAGGGTATACTCAGACATGAGTCCCTTGCTCACTGCACCATCAGGATTCAAGCAAGCCGGGCCGACGACGGCTGAAATGCCAGAAACCGGTCCCCGTAAGCTTGTCTACTTTCTGGTGAAGAATTGGCTTGGTAGTTTGGTCTGCCCTGTTCCCATGATGCACTGGGCCAGGGACAGACTAATTTGCATATAGCCAGGTTCTGAGCTGGGATGGTGCAGTGAGCTAAATAACGGTGATGGATAAAGCCCTGATCTTTGGACTGGGTAAGAGTGGTCTGCTTAATTCAGACACTCTGTTCATCACCACCCTCTTTTCTGAATCGTTTTTGGCCACTATAGGTGTGGCAGGGTATACTCAGACATGAGTCCCTTGCTCACTGCACCATCAGGATTCAAGCAAGCCGGGCCGACGACGGCTGAAATGCCAGAAACCGGTCCCAGGAAGCTTGTCTCCTTTCTGGTGAAGAATTGGCTTGGTAGTTTGGTCTACCCTGTTCCCATGATGCACTGGGCCAGGGACAGACTAATTTGCATATAGCCAGGTTCTGAGCTGGGATGGTGCAGTGAGCTAAATAACGGTGATGGATCAAGCCCTGATCTTTGGACTGGGTAAGAGTGGTCTGCTTAATTCAGACACTCTGTTCATCACCACCCTCTTTTCTGAATCGTTTTTGGCCACTATAGGTGTGGCAGGGTATACTCAGACATGAGTCCCTTGCTCACTGCACCATCAGGATTCAAGCAAGCCGGGCCGACGACGGCTGAAATGTAAGAAACCGGTCCCCGGAAGCTTATCTCCTTTCTGGTGAAGAATTGGCTTGGTAGTTTGGTCTGCCCTGTTCCCATGATGCACTGGGCCAGGGACAGACTAATTTGCATATAGCCAGGTTCTGAGCTGGGATGGTGCAGTGAGCTAAATAACGGTGATGGATCAAGCCCTGATCTTTGGACTGGGTAAGAGTGGTCTGTTTAATTCAGACACTCTGTTCATCACCACCCCCTTTTCTGAATCGTTTTTGGCCACTATAGGTTTGGCAGGGTATACTCAGACATGAGTCCCTTGCTCACTGCACCATCAGGATTCAAGCAAGCCGGGCCGACAACGGCTGAAATGCCAGAAACCGGTCCCCGGAAGCTTTTCTCCTTTCTGGTGAAGAATTGGCTTGGGAGTTTGGTCTGCCCTGTTCCCATGATGCACTGGGCCAGGGACAGACTAATTTGCATATAGCCAGGTTCTGAGCTGGGATGGTGCAGTGAGCTAAATAACGGTGATGGATCAAGCCCTGATCTTTGGACTGGGTAAGAGTGGTCTGCTTAATTCAGACACTCTGTTCATCACCACCCCCTTTTCTGAATCGTTTTTGGCCACTATAGGTGTGGCAGGGTATACTCAGACATGAGTCCCTTGCTCACTGCACCATCAGGATTCAAGCAAGCCGGGCCGACGACGGCTGAAATGCCAGAAACCGGTCCCCGGAAGCTTGTCTCCTTTCTGGTGAAGAATTGGCTTGGTAGTTTGGTCTGCCCTGTTCCCATGATGCACTGGGCCAGGGACAGACTAATTTGCATATAGCCAGGTTCTGAGCTGGGATGGTGCAGTGAGCTAAATAACGGTGATGGATAAAGCCCTGATCTTTGGACTGGGTAAGAGTGGTCTGCTTAATTCAGACACTCTGTTCATCACCACCCTCTTTTCTGAATCGTTTTTGGCCACTATAGGTGTGGCAGGGTATACTCAGACATGAGTCCCTTGCTCACTGCACCATCAGGATTCAAGCAAGCCGGGCCGACGACGGCTGAAATGCCAGAAACCGGTCCCAGGAAGCTTGTCTCCTTTCTGGTGAAGAATTGGCTTGGTAGTTTGGTCTACCCTGTTCCCATGATGCACTGGGCCAGGGACAGACTAATTTGCATATAGCCAGGTTCTGAGCTGGGATGGTGCAGTGAGCTAAATAATGGTGATGGATCAAGCCCTGATCTTTGGACTGGGTAAGAGTGGTCTGCTTAATTCAGACACTCTGTTCATCACCACCCTCTTTTCTGAATCGTTTTTGGCCACTATAGGTGTGGCAGGGTATACTCAGACATGAGTCCCTTGCTCACTGCACCATCAGGATTCAAGCAAGCCGGGCCGACGACGGCTGAAATGTAAGAAACCGGTCCCCGGAAGCTTGTCTCCTTTCTGGTGAAGAATTGGCTTGGTAGTTTGGTCTGCCCTGTTCCCATAATGCACTGGGCCAGGGACAGACTAATTTGCATATAGCCAGGTTCTGAGCTGGGATGGTGCAGTGAGCTAAATAACGGTGATGGATCAAGCCCTGATCTTTGGACTGGGTAAGAGTGGTCTGTTTAATTCAGACACTCTGTTCATCACCACCCCCTTTTCTGAATCGTTTTTGGCCACTATAGGTGTGGCAGGGTATACTCAGACATGAGTCCCTTGCTCACTGCACCATCAGGATTCAAGCAAGCCGGGCCGACGACGGCTGTAATGCCAGAAACCGGTCCCCGGAAGCTTGTCTCCTTTTTGGTGAAGAATTGGCTTGGTAGTTTGGTCTGCCCTGTTCCCATGATGCACTGGGCCAGGGACAGACTAATTTGCATATAGCCAGGTTCTGAGCTGGGATGGTGCAGTGAGCTAAATAACGGTGATGGATCAAGCCCTGATCTTTGGACTGGGTAAGAGTGGTCTGTTTAATTCAGACACTCTGTTCATCACCACCCCCTTTTCTGAATCGTTTTTGGCCACTATAGGTGTGGCAGGGTATACTCAGACATGAGTCCCTTGCTCACTGCACCATCAGGATTCAAGCAAGCCGGGCCGACAACGGCTGAAATGCCAGAAACAGGTCCCCGGAAGCTTTTCTCCTTTCTGGTGAAGAATTGGCTTGGTAGTTTGGTCTGCCCTGTTCCCATGATGCACTGGGCCAGGGACAGACTAATTTGCATATAGCCAGGTTCTGAGCTGGGATGGTGCAGTGAGCTAAATAACGGTGGTGGATCAAGCCCTGATCTTTGGACTGGGTAAGAGTGGTCTGCTTAATTCAGACACTCTGTTCATCACCACCCCCTTTTCTGAATCGTTTTTGGCCACTATAGGTGTGGCAGGGTATACTCAGACATGAGTCCCTTGCTCACTGCACCATCAGGATTCAAGCAAGCCGGGCCGACGACGGCTGAAATGCCAGAAACCGGTCCCCGGAAGCTTGTCTCCTTTCTGGTGAAGAATTGGCTTGGTAGTTTGGTCTGCCCTGTTCCCATGATGCACTGGGCCAGGGACAGACTAATTTGCATATAGCCAGGTTCTGAGCTGGGATGGTGCAGTGAGCTAAATAACGGTGATGGATAAAGCCCTGATCTTTGGACTGGGTAAGAGTGGTCTGCTTAATTCAGACACTCTGTTCATCACCACCCTCTTTTCTGAATCACTTTTGGCCACTATAGGTGTGGCAGGGTATACTCAGACATGAGTCCCTTGCTCACTGCACCATCAGGATTCAAGCAAGCCGGGCCGACGACGGCTGAAATGCCAGAAACCGGTCCCAGGAAGCTTGTCTCCTTTCTGGTGAAGAATTGGCTTGGTAGTTTGGTCTACCCTGTTCCCATGATGCACTGGGCCAGGGACAGACTAATTTGCATATAGCCAGGTTCTGAGCTGGGATGGTGCAGTGAGCTAAATAACGGTGATGGATCAAGCCCTGATCTTTGGACTGGGTAAGAGTGGTCTGTTTAATTCAGACACTCTGTTCATCACCACCCCCTTTTCTGAATCGTTTTTGGCCACTATAGGTGTGGCAGGGTATACTCAGACATGAGTCCCTTGCTCACTGCACCATCAGGATTCAAGCAAGCCGGGCCGACGACGGCTGAAATGCCAGAAACCGGTCCCCGGAAGCTTTTCTCCTTTCTGGTGAAGAATTGGCTTGGTAGTTTGGTCTGCCCTGTTCCCATGATGCACTGGGCCAGGGACAGACTAATTTGCATATAGCCAGGTTCTGAGCTGGGATGGTGCAGTGAGCTAAATAACGGTGATGGATCAAGCCCTGATCTTTGGACTGGGTAAGAGTGGTCTGCTTAATTCAGACACTCTGTTCATCACCACCCCCTTTTCTGAATCGTTTTTGGCCACTATAGGTGTGGCAGGGTATACTCAGACATGAGTCCCTTGCTCACTGCACCATCAGGATTCAAGCAAGCCGGGCCGACGACGGCTGAAATGCCAGAAACCGGTCCCCGGAAGCTTGTCTCCTTTCTGGTGAAGAATTGGCTTGGTAGTTTGGTCTGCCCTGTTTCCATGATGCACTGGGCCAGGGACAGACTAATTTGCATATAGCCAGGTTCTGAGCTGGGATGGTGCAGTGAGCTAAATAACGGTGATGGATCAAGCCCTGATCTTTGGACTGGGTAAGAGTGGTCTGCTTAATTCAGACACTCTGTTCATCACCACCCTCTTTTCTGAATCGTTTTTGGCCACTATAGGTGTGGCAGGGTATACTCAGACATGAGTCCCTTGCTCACTGCACCATCAGGATTCAAGCAAGCCGGGCCGACGATGGCTGAAATGTCAGAAACCGGTCCCCGGAAGCTTGTCTCCTTTCTGGTGAAGAATTGGCTTGGTAGTTTGGTCTGCCCTGTTCCCATGATGCACTGGGCCAGGGACAGACTAATTTGCATATAGCCATGTTCTGAGCTGGGATGATGCAGTGAGCTAAATAACGGTGATGGATCAAGCCCTGATCTTTGGACTGGGTAAGAGTGGTCTGCTTAATTCAGACACTCTGTTCATCACCACTCCCTTTTCTGAATTGTTTTTGGCCACTATAGGTTTGGCAGGGTATACTCAGACATGAGTCCCTTGCTCACTGCACCATCAGGATTCAAGCAAGCCGGGCCGACGACGGCTGAAATGCCAGAAACCGGTCCCCGGAAGCTTGTCTCCTTTTTGGTGAAGAATTGGCTTGGTAGTTTGGTCTGCCCTGTTCCCATGATGCACTGAGCCAGGGACAGACTAATTTGCATATAGCCAGGTTCTGAGCTGGGATGGTGCAGTGAGCTAAATAACGGTGATGGATCAAGCCCTGATCTTTGGACTGGGTAAGAGTGGTCTGTTTAATTCAGACACTCTGTTCATCACCACCCCCTTTTCTGAATCGTTTTTGGCCACTATAGGTGTGGCAGGGTATACTCAGACATGAGTCCCTTGCTCACTGCACCATCAGGATTCAAGCAAGCCGGGCCGACAACGGCTGAAATGCCAGAAACCGGTCCCCGGAAGCTTTTCTCCTTTCTGGTGAAGAATTGGCTTGGTAGTTTGGTCTGCCCTGTTCCCATGATGCACTGGGCCAGGGACAGACTAATTTGCATATAGCCAGGTTCTGAGCTGGGATGGTGCAGTGAGCTAAATAACGGTGATGGATCAAGCCCTGATCTTTGGACTGGGTAAGAGTGGTCTGCTTAATTCAGACACTCTGTTCATCACCACCCCCTTTTCTGAATCGTTTTTGGCCACTATAGGTGTGGCAGGGTATACTCAGACATGAGTCCCTTGCTCACTGCACCATCAGGATTCAAGCAAGCCGGGCCGACGACGGCTGAAATGCCAGAAACCGGTCCCCGGAAGCTTGTCTCCTTTCTGGTGAAGAATTGGCTTGGTAGTTTGGTCTGCCCTGTTCCCATGATGCACTGGGCCAGGGACAGACTAATTTGCATATAGCCAGGTTCTGAGCTGGGATGGTGCAGTGAGCTAAATAACGGTGATGGATAAAGCCCTGATCTTTGGACTGGGTAAGAGTGGTCTGCTTAATTCAGACACTCTGTTCATCACCACCCTCTTTTCTGAATCGTTTTTGGCCACTATAGGTGTGGCAGGGTATACTCAGACATGAGTCCCTTGCTCACTGCACCATCAGGATTCAAGCAAGCCGGGCCGACGACGGCTGAAATGCCAGAAACCGGTCCCAGGAAGCTTGTCTCCTTTCTGGTGAAGAATTGGCTTGGTAGTTTGGTCTACCCTGATCCCATGATGCACTGGGCCAGGGACAGACTAATTTGCATATAGCCAGGTTCTGAGCTGGGATGGTGCAGTGAGCTAAATAACGGTGATGGATCAAGCCCTGATCTTTGGACTGGGTAAGAGTGGTCTGCTTAATTCAGACACTCTGTTCATCACCACCCTCTTTTCTGAATCGTTTTTGGCCACTATAGGTGTGGCAGGGTATACTCAGACATGAGTCCCTTGCTCACTGCACCATCAGGATTCAAGTAAGCCGGGCCGACGACGGCTGAAATGTAAGAAACCGGTCCCCGGAAGCTTGTCTCCTTTCTGGTGAAGAATTGGCTTGGTAGTTTGGTCTGCCCTGTTCCCATAATGCACTGGGCCAGGGACAGACTAATTTGCATATAGCCAGGTTCTGAGCTGGGATGGTGCAGTGAGCTAAATAACGGTGATGGATCAAGCCCTGATCTTTGGACTGGGTAAGAGTGGTCTGTTTAATTCAGACACTCTGTTCATCACCACCCCCTTTTCTGAATCGTTTTTGGCCACTATAGGTGTGGCAGGGTATACTCAGACATGAGTCCCTTGCTCACTGCACCATCAGGATTCAAGCAAGCCGGGCCGACGACGGCTGAAATGCCAGAAACCGGTCCCCGGAAGCTTTTCTCCTTTCTGGTGAAGAATTGGCTTGGTAGTTTGGTCTGCCCTGTTCCCATGATGCACTGGGCCAGGGACAGACTAATTTGCATATAGCCAGGTTCTGAGCTGGGATGGTGCAGTGAGCTAAATAACGGTGATGGATCAAGCCCTGATCTTTGGACTGGGTAAGAGTGGTCTGCTTAATTCAGACACTCTGTTCATCACCACCCCCTTTTCTGAATCGTTTTTGGCCACTATAGGTGTGGCAGGGTATACTCAGACATGAGTCCCTTGCTCACTGCACCATCAGGATTCAAGCAAGCCGGGCCGACGACGGCTGAAATGCCAGAAACCGGTCCCCGGAAGCTTGTCTCCTTTCTGGTGAAGAATTGGCTTGGTAGTTTGGTCTGCCCTGTTCCCATGATGCACTGGGCCAGGGACAGACTAATTTGCATATAGCCAGGTTCTGAGCTGGGATGGTGCAGTGAGCTAAATAACGGTGATGGATAAAGCCCTGATCTTTGGACTGGGTAAGAGTGGTCTGCTTAATTCAGACACTCTGTTCATCACCACCCTCTTTTCTGAATCGTTTTTGGCCACTATAGGTGTGGCAGGGTATACTCAGACATGAGTCCCTTGCTCACTGCACCATCAGGATTCAAGCAAGCCGGGCCGACGACGGCTGAAATGCCAGAAACCGGTCCCCGTAAGCTTGTCTACTTTCTGGTGAAGAATTGGCTTGGTAGTTTGGTCTGCCCTGTTCCCATGATGCACTGGGCCAGGGACAGACTAATTTGCATATAGCCAGGTTCTGAGCTGGGATGGTGCAGTGAGCTAAATAACGGTGATGGATAAAGCCCTGATCTTTGGACTGGGTAAGAGTGGTCTGCTTAATTCAGACACTCTGTTCATCACCACCCTCTTTTCTGAATCGTTTTTGGCCACTATAGGTGTGGCAGGGTATACTCAGACATGAGTCCCTTGCTCACTGCACCATCAGGATTCAAGCAAGCCGGGCCGACGACGGCTGAAATGCCAGAAACCGGTCCCAGGAAGCTTGTCTCCTTTCTGGTGAAGAATTGGCTTGGTAGTTTGGTCTACCCTGTTCCCATGATGCACTGGGCCAGGGACAGACTAATTTGCATATAGCCAGGTTCTGAGCTGGGATGGTGCAGTGAGCTAAATAACGGTGATGGATCAAGCCCTGATCTTTGGACTGGGTAAGAGTGGTCTGCTTAATTCAGACACTCTGTTCATCACCACCCTCTTTTCTGAATCGTTTTTGGCCACTATAGGTGTGGCAGGGTATACTCAGACATGAGTCCCTTGCTCACTGCACCATCAGGATTCAAGCAAGCCGGGCCGACGACGGCTGAAATGTAAGAAACCGGTCCCCGGAAGCTTGTCTCCTTTCTGGTGAAGAATTGGCTTGGTAGTTTGGTCTGCCCTGTTCCCATGATGCACTGGGCCAGGGACAGACTAATTTGCATATAGCCAGGTTCTGAGCTGGGATGGTGCAGTGAGCTAAATAACGGTGATGGATCAAGCCCTGATCTTTGGACTGGGTAAGAGTGGTCTGTTTAATTCAGACACTCTGTTCATCACCACCCCCTTTTCTGAATCGTTTTTGGCCACTATAGGTTTGGCAGGGTATACTCAGACATGAGTCCCTTGCTCACTGCACCATCAGGATTCAAGCAAGCCGGGCCGACAACGGCTGAAATGCCAGAAACCGGTCCCCGGAAGCTTTTCTCCTTTCTGGTGAAGAATTGGCTTGGGAGTTTGGTCTGCCCTGTTCCCATGATGCACTGGGCCAGGGACAGACTAATTTGCATATAGCCAGGTTCTGAGCTGGGATGGTGCAGTGAGCTAAATAACGGTGATGGATCAAGCCCTGATCTTTGGACTGGGTAAGAGTGGTCTGCTTAATTCAGACACTCTGTTCATCACCACCCCCTTTTCTGAATCGTTTTTGGCCACTATAGGTGTGGCAGGGTATACTCAGACATGAGTCCCTTGCTCACTGCACCATCAGGATTCAAGCAAGCCGGGCCGACGATGGCTGAAATGCCAGAAACCGGTCCCCGGAAGCTTGTCTCCTTTCTGGTGAAGAATTGGCTTGGTAGTTTGGTCTGCCCTGTTCCCATGATGCACTGGGCCAGGGACAGACTAATTTGCATATAGCCAGGTTCTGAGCTGGGATGGTGCAGTGAGCTAAATAACGGTGATGGATAAAGCCCTGATCTTTGGACTGGGTAAGAGTGGTCTGCTTAATTCAGACACTCTGTTCATCACCACCCTCTTTTCTGAATCGTTTTTGGCCACTATAGGTGTGGCAGGGTATACTCAGACATGAGTCCCTTGCTCACTGCACCATCAGGATTCAAGCAAGCCGGGCCGACGACGGCTGAAATGCCAGAAACCGGTCCCAGGAAGCTTGTCTCCTTTCTGGTGAAGAATTGGCTTGGTAGTTTGGTCTACCCTGTTCCCATGATGCACTGGGCCAGGGACAGACTAATTTGCATATAGCCAGGTTCTGAGCTGGGATGGTGCAGTGAGCTAAATAATGGTGATGGATCAAGCCCTGATCTTTGGACTGGGTAAGAGTGGTCTGCTTAATTCAGACACTCTGTTCATCACCACCCTCTTTTCTGAATCGTTTTTGGCCACTATAGGTGTGGCAGGGTATACTCAGACATGAGTCCCTTGCTCACTGCACCATCAGGATTCAAGCAAGCCGGGCCGACGACGGCTGAAATGTAAGAAACCGGTCCCCGGAAGCTTGTCTCCTTTCTGGTGAAGAATTGGCTTGGTAGTTTGGTCTGCCCTGTTCCCATGATGCACTGGGCCAGGGACAGACTAATTTGCATATAGCCAGGTTCTGAGCTGGGATGGTGCAGTGAGCTAAATAACGGTGATGGATCAAGCCCTGATCTTTGGACTGGGTAAGAGTGGTCTGTTTAATTCAGACACTCTGTTCATCACCACCCCCTTTTCTGAATCGTTTTTGGCCACTATAGGTGTGGCAGGGTATACTCAGACATGAGTCCCTTGCTCACTGCACCATCAGGATTCAAGCAAGCCGGGCCGACGACGGCTGAAATGCCAGAAACCGGTCCCCGGAAGCTTTTCTCCTTTCTGGTGAAGAATTGGCTTGGTAGTTTGGTCTGCCCTGTTCCCATGATGCACTGGGCCAGGGACAGACTAATTTGCATATAGCCAGGTTCTGAGCTGGGATGGTGCAGTGAGCTAAATAACGGTGATGGATCAAGCCCTGATCTTTGGACTGGGTAAGAGTGGTCTGCTTAATTCAGACACTCTGTTCATCACCACCCCCTTTTCTGAATTGTTTTTGGCCACTATAGGTGTGGCAGGGTATACTCAGACATGAGTCCCTTGCTCACTGCACCATCAGGATTCAAGCAAGCCGGGCCGACGACGGCTGAAATGCCAGAAACCGGTCCCCGGAAGCTTGTCTCCTTTCTGGTGAAGAATTGGCTTGGTAGTTTGGTCTGCCCTGTTCCCATGATGCACTGGGCCAGGGACAGACTAATTTGCATATAGCCAGGTTCTGAGCTGGGATGGTGCAGTGAGCTAAATAACGGTGATGGATCAAGCCCTGATCTTTGGACTGGGTAAGAGTGGTCTGCTTAATTCAGACACTCTGTTCATCACCACCCTCTTTTCTGAATCGTTTTTGGCCACTATAGGTGTGGCAGGGTATACTCAGACATGAGTCCCTTGCTCACTGCACCATCAGGATTCAAGCAAGCCGGGCCGACGACGGCTGAAATGTCAGAAACCGGTCCCCGGAAGCTTGTCTCCTTTCTGGTGAAGAATTGGCTTGGTAGTTTGGTCTGCCCTGTTCCCATGATGCACTGGGCCAGGGACAGACTAATTTGCATATAGCCAGGTTCTGAGCTGGGATGGTGCAGTGAGCTAAATAACGGTGATGGATCAAGCCCTGATCTTTGGACTGGGTAAGAGTGGTCTGCTTAATTCAGACACTCTGTTCATCACCACCCCCTTTTCTGAATCGTTTTTGGCCACTATAGGTGTGGCAGGGTATACTCAGACATGAGTCCCTTGCTCACTGCACCATCAGGATTCAAGCAAGCCGGGCCGACGACAGCTGAAATGCCAGAAACCGGTCCCTGGAAGCTTGTCTCCTTTCTGGTGAAGAATTGGCTTGGTAGTTTGGTCTGCCCTGTTCCCATGATGCACTGGGCCAGGGACAGACTCATTTGCATATAGCCATGTTCTGAGCTGGGATGATGCAGTGAGCTAAATAACGGTGATGGATCAAGCCCTGATCTTTGGACTGGGTAAGAGTGGTCTGCTTAATTCAGACACTCTGTTCATCACCACTCCCTTTTCTGAATCGTTTTTGGCCACTATAGGTGTGGCAGGGTATACTCAGACATGAGTCCCTTGCTCACTGCACCATCAGGATTCAAGCAAGCCGGGCCGACGACGGCTGAAATGCCAGAAACCGGTCCCCGGAAGCTTGTCTCCTTTTTGGTGAAGAATTGGCTTGGTAGTTTGGTCTGCCCTGTTCCCATGATGCACTGGGCCAGGGACAGACTAATTTGCATATAGCCAGGTTCTGAGCTGGGATGGTGCAGTGAGCTAAATAACGGTGATGGATAAAGCCCTGATCTTTGGACTGGGTAAGAGTGGTCTGCTTAATTCAGACACTCTGTTCATCACCACCCTCTTTTCTGAATCGTTTTTGGCCACTATAGGTGTGGCAGGGTATACTCAGACATGAGTCCCTTGCTCACTGCACCATCAGGATTCAAGCAAGCCGGGCCGACGATGGCTGAAATGCCAGAAACCGGTCCCAGGAAGCTTGTCTCCTTTCTGGTGAAGAATTGGCTTGGTAGTTTGGTCTACCCTGTTCCCATGATGCACTGGGCCAGGGACAGACTAATTTGCATATAGCCAGGTTCTGAGCTGGGATGGTGCAGTGAGCTAAATAACGGTGATGGATCAAGCCCTGATCTTTGGACTGGGTAAGAGTGGTCTGCTTAATTCAGACACTCTGTTCATCACCACCCTCTTTTCTGAATCGTTTTTGGCCACTATAGGTGTGGCAGGGTATACTCAGACATGAGTCCCTTGCTCACTGCACCATCAGGATTCAAGCAAGCCGGGCCGACGACGGCTGAAATGTAAGAAACCGGTCCCCGGAAGCTTGTCTCCTTTCTGGTGAAGAATTGGCTTGGTAGTTTGGTCTGCCCTGTTCCCATGATGCACTGGGCCAGGGACAGACTAATTTGCATATAGCCAGGTTCTGAGCTGGGATGGTGCAGTGAGCTAAATAACGGTGATGGATCAAGCCCTGATCTTTGGACTGGGTAAGAGTGGTCTGTTTAATTCAGACACTCTGTTCATCACCACCCCCTTTTCTGAATCGTTTTTGGCCACTATAGGTGTGGCAGGGTATACTCAGACATGAGTCCCTTGCTCACTGCACCATCAGGATTCAAGCAAGCCGGGCCGACGACGGCTGAAATGCCAGAAACCGGTCCCCGGAAGCTTTTCTCCTTTCTGGTGAAGAATTGGCTTGGTAGTTTGGTCTGCCGTGTTCCCATGATGCACTGGGCCAGGGACAGACTAATTTGCATATAGCCAGGTTCTGAGCTGGGATGGTGCAGTGAGCTAAATAACGGTGATGGATCAAGCCCTGATCTTTGGACTGGGTAAGAGTGGTCTGCTTAATTCAGACACTCTGTTCATCACCACCCCCTTTTCTGAATCGTTTTTGGCCACTATAGGTGTGGCAGGGTATACTCAGACATGAGTCCCTTGCTCACTGCACCATCAGGATTCAAGCAAGCCGGGCCGACGACGGCTGAAATGCCAGAAACCGGTCCCCGGAAGCTTGTCTCCTTTCTGGTGAAGAATTGGCTTGGTAGTTTGGTCTGCCCTGTTCCCATGATGCACTGGGCCAGGGACAGACTAATTTGCATATAGCCAGGTTCTGAGCTGGGATGGTGCAGTGAGCTAAATAACGGTGATGGATCAAGCCCTGATCTTTGGACTGGGTAAGAGTGGTCTGCTTAATTCAGACACTCTGTTCATCACCACCCTCTTTTCTGAATCGTTTTTGGCCACTATAGGTGTGGCAGGGTATACTCAGACATGAGTCCCTTGCTCACTGCACCATCAGGATTCAAGCAAGCCGGGCCGACGACGGCTGAAATGTCAGAAACCGGTCCCCGGAAGCTTGTCTCCTTTCTGGTGAAGAATTGGCTTGGTAGTTTGGTCTGCCCTGTTCCCATGATGCACTGGGCCAGGGACAGACTAATTTGCATATAGCCAGGTTCTGAGCTGGGATGGTGCAGTGAGCTAAATAACGGTGATGGATCAAGCCCTGATCTTTGGACTGGGTAAGAGTGGTCTGCTTAATTCAGACACTCTGTTCATCACCACCCCCTTTTCTGAATCGTTTTTGGCCACAATAGGTGTGGCAGGGTATACTCAGACATGAGTCCCTTGCTCACTGCACCATCAGGATTCAAGCAAGCCGGGCCGACGACAGCTGAAATGCCAGAAACCGGTCCCTGGAAGCTTGTCTCCTTTCTGGTGAAGAATTGGCTTGGTAGTTTGGTCTGCCCTGTTCCCATGATGCACTGGGCCAGGGACAGACTAATTTGCATATAGCCATGTTCTGAGCTGGGATGGTGCAGTGAGCTAAATAACGGTGATGGATCAAGCCCTGATCTTTGGACTGGGTAAGAGTGGTCTGCTTAATTCAGACACTCTGTTCATCACCGCCCTCTTTTCTGAATCGTTTTTGGCCACTATAGGTGTGGCAGGGTATACTCAGACATGAGTCCCTTGCTCACTGCACCATCAGGATTCAAGCAAGCCGGGCCGACGACGGCTGAAATGCCAGAAACCGGTCCCAGGAAGCTTGTCTCCTTTCTGGTGAAGAATTGGCTTGGTAGTTTGGTCTACCCTGTTCCCATGATGCACTGGGCCAGGGACAGACTAATTTGCATATAGCCAGGTTCTGAGCTGGGATGGTGCAGTGAGCTAAATAACGGTGATGGATCAAGCCCTGATCTTTGGACTGGGTAAGAGTGGTCTGCTTAATTCAGACACTCTGTTCATCACCACCCTCTTTTCTGAATCGTTTTTGGCCACTATAGGTGTGGCAGGGTATACTCAGACATGAGTCCCTTGCTCACTGCACCATCAGGATTCAAGCAAGCCGGGCCGACGACGGCTGAAATGTAAGAAACTGGTCCCCGGAAGCTTGTCTCCTTTCTGGTGAAGAATTGGCTTGGTAGTTTGGTCTGCCCTGTTCCCATGATGCACTGGGCCAGGGACAGACTAATTTGCATATAGCCAGGTTCTGAGCTGGGATGGTGCAGTGAGCTAAATAACGGTGATGGATCAAGCCCTGATCTTTGGACTGGGTAAGAGTGGTCTGTTTAATTCAGACACTCTGTTCATCACCACCCCCTTTTCTGAATCGTTTTTGGCCACTATAGGTGTGGCAGGGTATACTCAGACATGAGTCCCTTGCTGACTGCACCATCAGGATTCAAGCAAGCCGGGCCGACAACGGCTGAAATGCCAGAAACCGGTCCCCGGAAGCTTTTCTCCTTTCTGGTGAAGAATTGGCTTGGGAGTTTGGTCTGCCCTGTTCCCATGATGCACTGGGCCAGGGACAGACTAATTTGCATATAGCCAGGTTCTGAGCTGGGATGGTGCAGTGAGCTAAATAACGGTGATGGATCAAGCCCTGATCTTTGGACTGGGTAAGAGTGGTCTGCTTAATTCAGACACTCTGTTCATCACCACCCCCTTTTCTGAATCGTTTTTGGCCACTATAGGTGTGGCAGGGTATACTCAGACATGAGTCCCTTGCTCACTGCACCATCAGGATTCAAGCAAGCCGGGCCGACGACGGCTGAAATGCCAGAAACCGGTCCCCGGAAGCTTGTCTCCTTTCTGGTGAAGAATTGGCTTGGTAGTTTGGTCTGCCCTGTTCCCATGATGCACTGGGCCAGGGACAGACTAATTTGCATATAGCCAGGTTCTGAGCTGGGATGGTGCAGTGAGCTAAATAACGGTGATGGATAAAGCCCTGATCTTTGGACTGGGTAAGAGTGGTCTGCTTAATTCAGACACTCTGTTCATCACCACCCTCTTTTCTGAATCGTTTTTGGCCACTATAGGTGTGGCAGGGTATACTCAGACATGAGTCCCTTGCTCACTGCACCATCAGGCTTCAAGCAAGCCGGGCCGACGACGGCTGAAATGCCAGAAACCGGTCCCAGGAAGCTTGTCTCCTTTCTGGTGAAGAATTGGCTTGGTAGTTTGGTCTACCCTGTTCCCATGATGCACTGGGCCAGGGACAGACTAATTTGCATATAGCCAGGTTCTGAGCTGGGATGGTGCAGTGAGCTAAATAACGGTGATGGATCAAGCCCTGATCTTTGGACTGGGTAAGAGTGGTCTGCTTAATTCAGACACTCTGTTCATCACCACCCTCTTTTCTGAATCGTTTTTGGCCACTATAGGTGTGGCAGGGTATACTCAGACATGAGTCCCTTGCTCACTGCACCATCAGGATTCAAGCAAGCCGGGCCGACGACGGCTGAAATGTAAGAAACCGGTCCCCGGAAGCTTGTCTCCTTTCTGGTGAAGAATTGGCTTGGTAGTTTGGTCTGCCCTGTTCCCATGATGCACTGGGCCAGGGACAGACTAATTTGCATATAGCCAGGTTCTGAGCTGGGATGGTGCAGTGAGCTAAATAACGGTGATGGATCAAGCCCTGATCTTTGGACTGGGTAAGAGTGGTCTGTTTAATTCAGACACTCTGTTCATCACCACCCCCTTTTCTGAATCGTTTTTGGCCACTATAGGTGTGGCAGGGTATACTCAGACATGAGTCCCTTGCTCACTGCACCATCAGGATTCAAGCAAGCCGGGCCGACGACGGCTGAAATGCCAGAAACCGGTCCCCGGAAGCTTTTCTCCTTTCTGGTGAAGAATTGGCTTGGTAGTTTGGTCTGCCCTGTTCCCATGATGCACTGGGCCAGGGACAGACTAATTTGCATATAGCCAGGTTCTGAGCTGGGATGGTGCAGTGAGCTAAATAACGGTGATGGATCAAGCCCTGATCTTTGGACTGGGTAAGAGTGGTCTGCTTAATTCAGACACTCTGTTCATCACCACCCCCTTTTCTGAATCGTTTTTGGCCACTATAGGTGTGGCAGGGTATACTCAGACATGAGTCCCTTGCTCACTGCACCATCAGGATTCAAGCAAGCCGGGCCGACGACGGCTGAAATGCCAGAAACCGGTCCCCGGAAGCTTGTCTCCTTTCTGGTGAAGAATTGGCTTGGTAGTTTGGTCTGCCCTGTTCCCATGATGCACTGGGCCAGGGACAGACTAATTTGCATATAGCCAGGTTCTGAGCTGGGATGGTGCAGTGAGCTAAATAACGGTGATGGATCAAGCCCTGATCTTTGGACTGGGTAAGAGTGGTCTGCTTAATTCAGACACTCTGTTCATCACCACCCTCTTTTCTGAATCGTTTTTGGCCACTATAGGTGTGGCAGGGTATACTCAGACATGAGTCCCTTGCTCACTGCACCATCAGGATTCAAGCAAGCCGGGCCGACGACGGCTGAAATGTCAGAAACCGGTCCCTGGAAGCTTGTCTCCTTTCTGGTGAAGAATTGGCTTGGTAGTTTGGTCTGCCCTGTTCCCATGATGCACTGGGCCAGGGACAGACTAATTTGCATATAGCCAGGTTCTGAGCTGGGATGGTGCAGTGAGCTAAATAACGGTGATGGATCAAGCCCTGATCTTTGGACTGGGTAAGAGTGGTCTGCTTAATTCAGACACTCTGTTCATCACCACCCCCTTTTCTGAATCGTTTTTGGCCACTATAGGTGTGGCAGGGTATACTCAGACATGAGTCCCTTGCTCACTGCACCATCAGGATTCAAGCAAGCCGGGCCGACGACAGCTGAAATGCCAGAAACCGGTCCCTGGAAGCTTGTCTCCTTTCTGGTGAAGAATTGGCTTGGTAGTTTGGTCTGCCCTGTTCCCATGATGCACTGGGCCAGGGACAGACTAATTTGCATATAGCCATGTTCTGAGCTGGGATGATGCAGTGAGCTAAATAACGGTGATGGATCAAGCCCTGATCTTTGGACTGGGTAAGAGTGGTCTGCTTAATTCAGACACTCTGTTCATCACCACTCCCTTTTCTGAATCGTTTTTGGCCACTATAGGTGTGGCAGGGTATACTCAGACATGAGTCCCTTGCTCACTGCACCATCAGGATTCAAGCAAGCCGGGCCGACGACGGCTGAAATGCCAGAAACCGGTCCCCGGAAGCTTGTCTCCTTTTTGGTGAAGAATTGGCTTGGTAGTTTGGTCTGCCCTGTTCCCATGATGCACTGGGCCAGGGACAGACTAATTTGCATATAGCCAGGTTCTGAGCTGGGATGGTGCAGTGAGCTAAATAACGGTGATGGATAAAGCCCTGATCTTTGGACTGGGTAAGAGTGGTCTGCTTAATTCAGACACTCTGTTCATCACCACCCTCTTTTCTGAATCGTTTTTGGCCACTATAGGTGTGGCAGGGTATACTCAGACATGAGTCCCTTGCTCACTGCACCATCAGGATTCAAGCAAGCCGGGCCGACGATGGCTGAAATGCCAGAAACCGGTCCCAGGAAGCTTGTCTCCTTTCTGGTGAAGAATTGGCTTGGTAGTTTGGTCTACCCTGTTCCCATGATGCACTGGGCCAGGGACAGACTAATTTGCATATAGCCAGGTTCTGAGCTGGGATGGTGCAGTGAGCTAAATAACGGTGATGGATCAAGCCCTGATCTTTGGACTGGGTAAGAGTGGTCTGCTTAATTCAGACACTCTGTTCATCACCACCCTCTTTTCTGAATCGTTTTTGGCCACTATAGGTGTGGCAGGGTATACTCAGACATGAGTCCCTTGCTCACTGCACCATCAGGATTCAAGCAAGCCGGGCCGACGACGGCTGAAATGTAAGAAACCGGTCCCCGGAAGCTTGTCTCCTTTCTGGTGAAGAATTGGCTTGGTAGTTTGGTCTGCCCTGTTCCCATGATGCACTGGGCCAGGGACAGACTAATTTGCATATAGCCAGGTTCTGAGCTGGGATGGTGCAGTGAGCTAAATAACGGTGATGGATCAAGCCCTGATCTTTGGACTGGGTAAGAGTGGTCTGTTTAATTCAGACACTCTGTTCATCACCACCCCCTTTTCTGAATCGTTTTTGGCCACTATAGGTGTGGCAGGGTATACTCAGACATGAGTCCCTTGCTCACTGCACCATCAGGATTCAAGCAAGCCGGGCCGACGACGGCTGAAATGCCAGAAACCGGTCCCCGGAAGCTTTTCTCTTTTCTGGTGAAGAATTGGCTTGGTAGTTTGGTCTGCCCTGTTCCCATGATGCACTGGGCCAGGGACAGACTAATTTGCATATAGCCAGGTTCTGAGCTGGGATGGTGCAGTGAGCTAAATAACGGTGATGGATCAAGCCCTGATCTTTGGACTGGGTAAGAGTGGTCTGCTTAATTCAGACACTCTGTTCATCACCACCCCCTTTTCTGAATCGTTTTTGGCCACTATAGGTGTGGCAGGGTATACTCAGACATGAGTCCCTTGCTCACTGCACCATCAGGATTCAAGCAAGCCGGGCCGACGACGGCTGAAATGCCAGAAACCGGTCCCCGGAAGCTTGTCTCCTTTCTGGTGAAGAATTGGCTTGGTAGTTTGGTCTGCCCTGTTCCCATGATGCACTGGGCCAGGGACAGACTAATTTGCATATAGCCAGGTTCTGAGCTGGGATGGTGCAGTGAGCTAAATAACGGTGATGGATCAAGCCCTGATCTTTGGACTGGGTAAGAGTGGTCTGCTTAATTCAGACACTCTGTTCATCACCACCCTCTTTTCTGAATCGTTTTTGGCCACTATAGGTGTGGCAGGGTATACTCAGACATGAGTCCCTTGCTCACTGCACCATCAGGATTCAAGCAAGCCGGGCCGACGACGGCTGAAATGTCAGAAACCGGTCCCCGGAAGCTTGTCTCCTTTCTGGTGAAGAATTGGCTTGGTAGTTTGGTCTGCCCTGTTCCCATGATGCACTGGGCCAGGGACAGACTAATTTGCATATAGCCAGGTTCTGAGCTGGGATGGTGCAGTGAGCTAAATAACGGTGATGGATCAAGCCCTGATCTTTGGACTGGGTAAGAGTGGTCTGCTTAATTCAGACACTCTGTTCATCACCACCCCCTTTTCTGAATCGTTTTTGGCCACAATAGGTGTGGCAGGGTATACTCAGACATGAGTCCCTTGCTCACTGCACCATCAGGATTCAAGCAAGCCGGGCCGACGACAGCTGAAATGCCAGAAACCGGTCCCTGGAAGCTTGTCTCCTTTCTGGTGAAGAATTGGCTTGGTAGTTTGGTCTGCCCTGTTCCCATGATGCACTGGGCCAGGGACAGACTAATTTGCATATAGCCATGTTCTGAGCTGGGATGGTGCAGTGAGCTAAATAACGGTGATGGATCAAGCCCTGATCTTTGGACTGGGTAAGAGTGGTCTGCTTAATTCAGACACTCTGTTCATCACCGCCCTCTTTTCTGAATCGTTTTTGGCCACTATAGGTGTGGCAGGGTATACTCAGACATGAGTCCCTTGCTCACTGCACCATCAGGATTCAAGCAAGCCGGGCCGACGACGGCTGAAATGCCAGAAACCGGTCCCAGGAAGCTTGTCTCCTTTCTGGTGAAGAATTGGCTTGGTAGTTTGGTCTACCCTGTTCCCATGATGCACTGGGCCAGTGTGAGAAGTTGGCCTGGTATATAATGCTCACTAATTCTAGTGATCACTTTGTACCATGCCAAGCAACCCTTATGGTGATGGTTGTAATTCAACCTTGTAGACCAGTTATCCTAGTGGTAACGTGGACAAAGCAGTCTTAGGCTAAACTCTGAAAGGCATGTGAAGCCAGCTGTTATACCATACACAACCCCCTTGAATACCAAATGAAAGGGACACCACACAGATATATATTGAAAATATATATTGATTTATTAACTATAAAATCCCCTGGACTCTTTATGAGCACAGAAGCACAAGCGTTAAATCACAAGACAGTTTAAAATACACAAAAGTTGCACAATATGGATGAGCCCTAGGGGCCACCTAAACCATATACTAAGAAAGTGGTATAAGAGATACCAGGAGGAAAGTGAAGAGGCCTAGGGCCTTGGGAATCGCTGGAGCTATTCGAGACTGGAATTAACTAAGTCGGGAAAGGCCCACGGGACTCGGGTGCAGTGTTCAAAGTGCACGCACTTCTCGATACAAAGTCTATGGTGCGTAAAAAGCACAAAGTTAGAAAGTTAGGAACCTTCCGAGTGACCTACAGAGCTGAAACTTAAAACACAGGCCCTTGGGATGTGTACCAGTGCAGGAGCACCGGCGGAGCTGAGTTACCTCACCCACAGGAAGCGGGTGCACAGGGTCGAAGATGTGTCGGGTTTCGTCACGCTGGTCGATGGTGCTTGGAGCTGAAGATGCTGCAGGCGGCTCGATGAGAAGAGTTCCGGTGGATCCAAGGGTGGATCTGAAGATGTGAAGACCTGAAAGCAGAGGGGACAGTGTTCAAAGTCACTAGCCAGTGACTACCGTGGAACCAGATTGGAACCAGGCGATGTCGGGTGCAAACAGGCGTTGTTGGGTAGCTTCTTTCTGCAGCCACGTGGATACCCGGGGTCAAGGACGTCCAGGAGTCGGTCACGAGCTGTCCCACGTAGGCTTCTCGCTGTTGGCGGTGTCGGCGACCTGATCGGAGCAAACAGGCCTTGGCAAATGCAAGCCACGCAGAAGTTGAAAGATGCTGTTCACTCGGACCAGCAAGGTCAGAGCGGGTGCTCCTTTTCACAGGAGCTTGGGTAGGTCTGGAGCCACCAGACCTGCTGTTTAAATCTTCGGGTTCGTCGCCAAGATGGCCGCTGGCCGCGTGGCTAGTGGCCGGGATGGCGCGTCGAGTGGCACAATGCAAAAGGGCCCCACGCAGATCGTGGAGATGCTGGAGGGCTGATCTTCGGTGCAAGGGCTGCTCGGTGGTGGGGGTTCTCAATCCCCAAAGCACAACGTCGAGGATGCCTCAGAAGCTGCGCAGTCAGCTTTTCGGGTGTCTTTCAAGAGGTCTGGTCCCACGTCACTCGGTGCCTCCACGGGTCCCTTCTTCGCAGGGACTGTGGATCGGGCTCTGAGAGGTCTGGGAGTCTGGTTCTTGTAGGGCTCTGGGCTCGGTCTCCGGCGGGAGGCGGCGGCAAAGCAGACGTCGAGTTGCTGGTTGGTACCTGTTTTCACAGGGTGGCCACTCCTAGGCCACAAGGGAGATTCTCTTCAGTCTTCTGTGCAGCAGAATGTCGAAGTCCAGTCTTCTTCTTGTTTAAAGTTGATTTCGGGATGATCTGCCGTGCAATGGCACTGCTCCCCCTCTTATTCCCAAACTGGGGGTGGATCACCTACTAGGTCCCTCCTCTGGGAGGAACCAGGAAGGGGGGCGGTTACACCCCCTTTCCTTTGTCCAGCTCCGCGCCAGGACTGGGGCTGGAAGGCCCCAGAACCGGTTTGGACTGGCCTATGCACGGGGACACCTTGTGTGCCCCGGGCATGTCTGATTCTATTCAGCCCTGTCCTACCTAATACACAAAATCCTGTCTGGGGTGGTGCTCGCACCTCCCAAGGCAGGAAACCCTTTGTCCAGGCCACCATCTGCCGAGTTTCGGTCAGCAGCAGGAGGCCAGACTTGTGTCTGTGGTGGCAGCGTCCATTTTGTGAAGCTGAGGCTCTGTTTAACTTTAACCGGGGTTAAGGCTACACACATGTCGTGTCCCTCTAGAAGGGTGGAATGCTATCCCCGTCGCCAGAATTGGCGAGGGGATAGTATTCCAATTCGTATGACACCTTACTCGACATGTTTTGATAAAGCCAAACCAAAGATAGCATTTAACCGCGAGGATTATAATGCACTTAAGAGTATATGGTATGGCAATATCCCGGAACAGCTTAGGGAGTTGTTCCCGACAGCTGCAGACAGGCTCAGCTCATGCTAGAGCACCATCTCACATATTTCCAAGCACTCTGCCTCCAGGATTGATGAGGCCTTCCATAGGAGTGGCTGATAGGAACATATGTGTCCAGTTTAGGGTTAGGCACAGACATACTGTACCTAAGTAAGAGGTGGTTACACCGACTTACCCCAGCTGAGTGATCAGCCAGTTGTGTCAAATATGGAGGCCAGGCCAGGGGTGGCACAATACATGCTGCAGCCCCTGGTAGGCCTTGGATACACCTATGCCCTGGGCACCTAGGGTGCACTAATACAGGGGCTAATAAGGTGAACCAGTTCCAATTCGTAATGCACCTAAAGTGCATTGGCAGTAATTTAGAGAGAGAACAGCAGGCTGTGGGTCTGATTAGCAGGCCCACAGCCACATTAAGTCAGAAACCAGTGAAGCAAAAAGCAAAAATTTGGGGTGACCATAGGATAGCAGACCCTACTCTCCTACATAACCCCCCCCCAAACGCAGGGACATTAGACTAACCTTGACCAGTTGTGTCTTCATGTTCTAAGTGGAAGTACCTGGAGAGACCATCTGCGTTGCCATGGTCAGTCCCTGGGCGGTGCTCCACTGTAAAGTCCATCCCCTGTAGGGAAATGGACCACCTGAGTAGTTTGGGGTTTTCACCCTTCATCTGATTAAGCCATAGGAGGGGCTTATGGTCGGTCTGAATCTTGAAGTGAGTGCCAAATAAGTATGGTCTCAACTTCTTCAGGGCCCACACCACAGCAAAGGCCTCCCTCTCTATAGCTGACCAACGTTTCTCTCTGGGGGTCAGCCTTCTGCTAATGAAAGCAATGGGCTGGTCCTGGCCATCTACATTAAGCTGTGAAAGCACTGCTCCCACTCCCAACTCAGAAGCATCTGTTTGGACAATGAACTCTCTTGAGTAGTCAGGACTCTTCAGGATAGGTGCAGAGCACATGGCCTTCTTCAGGTCATCAAATGCCTTTTGACAGATTTCTGTCCACTGAACCTTTTTGGGCATCTTCTTGGATGTCAGATCATTAAGAGGAGTCACAATGGACCCATAGTTCTTAACAAACTTCCTGTAGTACCCAGTCAGGCCCAAGAAAGCTCTGACCTGAGTCTGGGTAGTTGGAGGGGACCAGTCCTTGATGGTCTGGATCTTACTCTCCAGTGGTTGAACTTGGCCTCCACCTACAAGGTGGCCCAGGTATACAACCTTGCTCTGCCCTATCTGGCACTTTGTTGCCTTGATAGTGAGGCCTGCCTTCTGCAGAGCCTCAAGCACTTCCTTCAGGTGGATCAGGTGATCCTCCCAGGTGGAGCTAAAGACAGCAATATCGTCCAGATAAGCTGCACAAAAGTCATCCAACCCAGTGAGGACTTGGTTCACCAACCTTTGGAAGGTGGCAGGTGCATTTTTCAAACCAAAGGGCATCACCACAAACTGATAATGCCCACTAGGGGTAGAAAATGCTGTCTTGGCTTTAGACTCCTCAGCTAACCTGATTTGCCAGTAGCCAGCTGTCAAGTCAAATGTGCTCAAATATTTGGCAGAAGCCAACTTGTCAATGAGCTCATCTGCCCTTGGAATAGGGTGTGCATCTGTCCTGGTGACAGCATTGAGTCCTCTGTAATCCACACAGAACCTCATCTCTCTCTTGCCATCTTTGGTGTGAGGTTTGGGGACCAGAACCACTGGGCTAGCCCAGGGGCTCTCTGAAGGCTCAATGACACCTAACTCCAGCATCTTTTGCACCTCAGTCTTTATACAGTCCCTGACGTGGTCAGGTTGCCTGTAAATTTTGCTCTTTACAGGAAGACTGTCACCAGTGTCCACCACATGTGTACACCAGTTAGTCTGACTGGGTGTCAAGGAGAACATATGCCTGTATGCCTGTAGAACTTGTCTGCAGTCATGTTGCTGATGTTCAGTGAGGCTGCCACCTAAGGCCACACCATCAACTGAGCCATCCTCAGGGTTCTGAGTGAGCAGGTCTGGGAGAGGGTCACTCTCTTCCTCCTGTCCCTCATCTGTAGCCATGAGCAAGCCCATGTCTGCCCTGCTGACATATGCCTTCAATCTGTTCACATGGAGCACCCTGTGGGGGCTCCTGGGAGTTCCTAGGTCCACCAAGTAGGTGACCTCTCCCTTCTTTTCCAGAATTGTATGGGGTCCAGACCATTTGTCTTGGAGTGCTGCTGGGGCCACTGGCTCCAACACCCATACCTTCTGTCCAGGCTGAAATTCAACAAGGACAGCCTTTTGGTCATGCCAAGCTTTTTGTAATTCTTGGCTAGCCTCAAGGTTTTTGGATGCCTTTTCCATGTACTCTGCCATCCTGGAGCGGAGACCAAGTACATAGTCCACTATGTCCTGTTTAGGCTTTTTGAGAGGTAACTCCCATCCTTCCTTCACAAGACACAGGGGTCCTCTTACAGGGTGCCCAAACAACAATTCAAAGGGGCTGAAGCCAACCCCCTTTTGAGGGACCTCTCTGTAAGCGAACAAAAGGCAGGGCAGAAGGATGTCCCATCTTCGCCTGAGCTTTTCAGGTAATCCTTTAATCATGCCCTTTAGGGTCTTGTTAAATCTCTCAACAAGCCCATTGCATTGTGGGTGATAAGGAGTGGTGAACTTGTAGTTTACACCACATTCCTTCCACATAGCTGTCAAATATCCAGACATGAAGTTGGTACCTCTATCTGATATTACCTCCTTAGGAAACCCCACTCTGGAGAAAACTCCAAGTAAGGCCCTGGCCACAACAGGAGCTGTTGTGGTCCTAAGGGGAATTGCCTCTGGGTACCTGGTGGCATGATCCACTACCACCAGTATGAATCTGTGCCCAGATGCTGTAGGGGGATCCATTGGACCAACAATATCAATCCCCACTCTCTCAAAGGGAACCCCCACCACAGGTAGTGGTATCAGGGGGGCCTTTGTTGTTCCACCTGCTTTACCACTGGCTTGGCAGGTTTCACAGGAGCGACAAAACTCCTTGGTGTCTTCAGACATGTGAGGCCAGTGAAAGTGAGGGACAAGCCTGTCCCAAGTCTTGTTCTGGCCTAGGTGTCCTGCTAAAGGAATATCATGGGCCAAGGTGAGTAGGAAGCCCCTAAATTGCAGAGGTATAACCAACCTCCTGGTAGCACCAGGCTTGGGGTCTCTAGCCTCTGAATAAAGGAGTCCATCGTCCCAATATACTTTATGGGCACCTTGAGCATTCCCAGCAGCCTCAGCAGCAGCCTGCTGTCTGAGGGGTTCAAGAGAAGGACAGGTTAACTGAGCCTGCCCCAAGTCTGCCCTAGAAGGTCCCCCTGTCCCCAGAAACTCAACCTGATCAGGTTCAAGTTCTTCAGGGACAGTTCCTTCAGGGGTCTCCAGATCAGTTTCCTGTGAAGCCTGATCCTCACTTGTAGGCAGTTGGGAAGGCGCAGCCTTAACCCTCCTGTTCTTCTTCTTGGGAGGTACTTGGTCCATTGTTCCAGGATCCAAGACCTGAGGTTCAGAGAGGCACTTTTTGGCCTGTGACCTGGTCACAGCAAGGACATGTGATGATATCCCTAACATCTCTGCATGAGTCCTGTGTAGGAGAGTAGGGTCTGCAATCCTATGATCACCCAGATTTTTTTGCTTTTGTTTCACTGGTTTACGACTTTCTCTGGCTGTGGGCCTGCCAATCAGACCCACAGCCTGGCTGTTCTCTTTCTAAATTACGATATGTACCCTAGGTGCATTTACCAATTGGTACTGGGCCACCTTACCAGACCCTGTAACTCAGGGCATAGGTGTACCCAGGGCCGCCAGGGGCTGCAGCATGTAGTATGCCACCCCTGGCTGGCCTCCTAAATTTGACACAACTGGCTGCATGACAGCTGGGGCGAAGTCGTGTAATCACCCTTTGCTTTAGATATAGTAGCTCTATATCTAACCATACAATGGACACCCGAGTCCCTATCAGTCACTCCTATGGCAGGCCTTGACAATCCTGAGGGCAGAGTGCATGGGCTCGCGTGAACTGTGTTCTGGCCCGAGCCGAGCCGGTTGCAGCTTGCGGAGAAAAGACCCAATGGCTGTTCCATGGTAACGCGTGCCACATCGGTAACTTCGGTGTCGCGTTATCAAGACATGTCGAGTAAGGTGTCATACGAATCGGGATGCTGCCCTCTCACCAACTCTGGCGACGAGGTTAGCATTCCGCCCTTCTAGAGGGACACGACATGTACGTAACTGTGAACCCCGGTTAAAGTTAACGAAAGCCTCAGCTCCACAAAATGGATGCTGCCACCACAGACACGAGTCTGACCTCCTGCTGCTGGGAGTCCTTCCAGCGAGGAGCGCTTGGACAAAGGGTTTCCTGTCGAGGGCGGTGTTCGCACCGTCCCAGACAGGGTTTGTGTATTCTGGGTAGGTAGGGCTTTTGCGAGAAGGTGACTGCGGAGTGGCACCCCGGTGCTCACTACGCATCTGCCGGTTAGAACCAGTTCCAGGGGCGACAGCCCTGGCCTGGGGAAAGTCCGGCAGGGGAGAGGGGTGTAACTACCCCCCTTCCTGGTCCCACCCTTAGGGCAGGACCTAGTCATGTACCCGCCCCTTTCTTTAGGATAAAGGCCGGAGCGGGGACCCTTCCAAATTAGATCATCTTTGAATCAAGAATACTTTCTACGAAAGGACTTCAAGACTCTTCTCAAGATTTCTCCCTTGTGGCTAAGGAGTAGTCACCCTGCATCAGCGGGCACCATCTAAGAACTCTGCGGTTTGCTGTAAGTCCTTCCTCAAGGAATCCGACGGCCCAGCTCGACGAGAACCGGCTTCCCTGGCACCTCTGACCTCTACCCCCGTCATCAGCTCAGCTGTGACCTGTGGGTGCGACGAGACCTCGAGGGACCGGCCATCATCAGAACCTGCACGCTCTTAAAAACCAGCACGACCATCGAGGTAACTCTCTGGTGAGTGCTCTGGGGTCCGAGAAGCCCCGACCCTGAGCCGCTCCAGCTCCGAAGTGCAGTCCCCCAGCATCTCCACGATCTGCGTGGGGCCCTTCTGCTCGCTGCTCAACACGTTGCCTGGTCACTAGCCGCTGGCTTGTGTCCTTCTGTGACGACATCCGAGAATCATCACTGCCGGTCTGGTTGCTCCAGACTGGCCCTTGCTTCCATCTTTTCGAGAAGCACCCCGGACCCTCCTGGTCCACTCAAGACGCCGACAGCGACATCCGTCGTGGGACAGCTCGCACCTCCACCGTGGTCGCCGACAACGCCTCCTGGTCCGTGAGACTGCAGAGCCTAGCGTCGCCCACTCACCTGGTCGAGGTGACGGCCAACTGGTGCCTTCCTGGTACCCTCTGACTACTGGCTAGTAGTACGAACTTGGTCCCCTCTGCTTTCAGGTTTCTTCAATCTCCGATCCAGGCTTGGATCTCTACGAACTATTCAGCACTGGTCGCCGGCCAGCAACTCCTTTTCTTCCGGCTCCTGGCTCGTCAGCGAAGACCCCGACGCCTGTAAGACTTGTGCAGCCGCAGCCCTCGTGGCTAGGTAACTCGGCATTCAGTGCCTGCATAGCCTCCTTACTCTAGGGTCCCGAGTCCCTCGCTTCCGACTTGCCTTAAACCTTTCCGTGTCCTCGGACACTTGTTTTAACTGTGCACTTAAAGTATTTGCTAAAGAGATTTGGTTTGTGCTAAGTACCCTGTCCTCATAAAGAGTACAGGGCTGTTGTGATTCTTAATAAATATACTGTTTATTTTCATAACACTTGTGTGGTGTCCTTTCACTGGGTGTTCAAGGGGTACATGTGTGGTAAACAGCTGGCTTAACGCGCCCTCTCGAGTCTTTAGCCTTAGACTGCTCGTATCCACGCTACTAGGATAGCTGGTCTATAGGTTGACTTACAACCAAACACCATAAGGGTCGTTGGAACGATACATAGCGGTCGCTAGAATAGCGAACGTTGCATATCGGGCCAACTTCTCACATTGGTGAGCAGCGGTGGGATTTGAGCTTGCTGTTGTTTTACCACACGTATCCTAAGAATATCTTGTTGAAAGATCGCGCAAGTACTGTTAGTACATATAACTAAAGCTTAGAATACTCTGAGTTCTACTGAACCAGCTGTTGTAGCTCCTCAAGGCTTAGCACACCTTGGCTACAACTCTTAGCAAGGGATCAGTAGGAAAACACATAGTGTAGGTAGGTGCATCACTTACACCACACTAGAAACAGTATGTCGGGCCAAGGAGGAAACTCTGAGTCTCCCCTTGTGTCAGTTGACCCTCCACAGGTCATCCCTTCAGGATATACTGTGCTGAGCTTCAAGGAGTTAAGACGACTGTGTCACTCCCGGAAGATTCAGCAGGGGTCTAACCCCACAACGTCCTTTCTGATTGGTCTCTTGGAGACTTATGATGCCAGGAGAGCTGAGAAACTTCGTAGCTCTTCTAATCCAGAAGGAGACATGCCTCCCCTCGAGGGAACCCGAGATGATCCTGACCTCATCCACCTCGTAACTGAGAACGAAGAGGGAGAGGAGGACGAGGATGAGGATCTCTCTGGGGACGAGGCAGATAAGGGACAGGTAGAAGTTGTCAGACTAACACGGTCCAACTTAAGCAGGCACGATAGTGGTACTGGGGGAACCCCGGCGCTGCTGTCGGTTCCGCTTAACCTGGGGAATGGACGAGCCCGATCTCTGTCAAGAGACTCTGGCAGATCCCTTCATACCAACGGCTCTCACAACTCTTCTCAAAGAGGGATGACGTCCCCTCAGAGGAGAGTGTACGAAGCGAAGGAAAGGACAGCTAATCTAAGGATCGAAAGGGAAGAACTTGCCCTGGCCAAGGAAAAGCTTGCTTTCGCTAGAGAGCAACAGTTAAGTGGGGCAATCCCCACTGGTGGCAGCAATGTACCTAGTAATAGGGAAAAGGGTTTCGATACGAAACACCTTGGGAAGATAGTGCCCCCCTTTAAACAAGGGGACGACATCCACAAATGGATTACTGCTTTGGAGAGGGCCTGCACTGTGCAAGGCGTTCCCCAGAGTCAGTGGGCAGCTATCTTGTGGCTCTCCTTTGAAGGAAAAGGAAGAGACAAGCTCCTCACCACAAGGGTAGAGGACGCTAATAATTACCACGTCTTGAAGAATACACTCGTTGAAGGGTTCGGCCTAACCACTGAGCAGTACAGGGTGCTGTTCAGGGATACCCAGAAAACGCAGGCTCAAGACTGGTCTGATTTTGTCGATTGTGCCACTAAGGCTTTTGAGGGCTGGTTGCTGGGCAGTAAGGTTACTGATTACGCAGGATTGTATAATTTGATGATGAGAGAACAAATTTTAAACAATTGTCAGAACCAGTTGTTGCATCAGCATCTTGTCGACTCGGATCTGACCTCTCCCCAAGAATTGGGAAAGAAGGCAGACAGATGGGTTCGTACGAGAGTTAAACCAGGGCCAGAATCAAGGTGGTCAGAAGAAAGCAGACCAGAAGGGTAAAGATTCTAAGGGGGAACAAAATGACCAGAAGTCTTCGACAGGTCCCCAACAACCCAAAGAGGGTGGGGGTCAGGCTCCCCAAAAGAAGAAAGAAGGCCAATCCAAAAGATGGTGCCAGTACTGTAAAAGTAAATCTCACTGGTTTAGTGAGTGCACCAAGAAAGGAGGAGGGCAGACTCCTGCCACTGCAGCCCCTAAGGCACCTGTGCCCCCTAGTACAGTCAGCAGTGGTAGTGCGCCTCCCAAGGGTTTAGTAGGGTTAACCCTGGGTTCTGAGGGGCGTGACAACTTAGTTGGCACACTCACTCAGGCTGTCCTTGTCAGTACAGGGGACGCGGACGTGTCCCCTGACATAAGTCCCAATACGCTGGGCAAATACCGACAGACGCCTTTCATAAATGGAAAGATGGCTCAGGCCTATAGGGACACTTGTGCCAGCGTCACCATGGTGACGCCTAACTTTGTGGACCCTGGACAGATCATGCCAGGTACAGAATTCCTGGTGACCAATGCAAGCAATGTCACTACCAATCACAGTATGGCAATTGTAGCTTTCTCCTGGGGAGGGGTAACTGGCCAAAAGAAGGTTGTAGTTAGTCCAGACCTCCCAGTGGATTGTTTGTTGGGCAATGATTTGGAGTCGTCACAATGGTCAGAAGTGGAGCACCGGACTCACATGGAAATGTTAGGTTTGCCAGCACATGTGTTCGCTGTGACTAGGTCACAGGTCAGGAAATGCCCCACTGAACAGGTGCTGGATCCTGGAACAACGGACCAGACACCTCCCAAGAAAAAGAGCAGTAGGGTTAAGGCTGCGCCTTCCCCCTTGCCCCAGGTCGAGGATCAAGTCTCAGAGGAGGCTGACCTACAGGAATTGAGGGAAACTGAGCCTAGGGAGTTCGAACTTGATCAAGTTGAATTCTTGGGCTCAGGGGGACCCTCAAGGGAAGACCTGGGGAAGGACCAGTTAGACTGCCCTTCTCTTGAACCCCTCAGACAGCAGGCTGCTGCTGAGGCTGCTGGGAACGCCACAGGTACCCACAAGGTATACTGGGAAGATGGACTCCTGTACACTGAGTCAAGAGACCCCAAGCCTGGCATGACCAGGAGGCTGGTCGTCCCCTTGTCTCAGCGTGGTTTCCTACTTACCTTGGCCCACGAGATTCCCTTAGCAGGTCACTTAGGCCAGACGAAAACGTGGGACAGGCTTGTCTCGCACTTTCACTGGCCTCACATGAATGAGGATACCAAGGAGTTTTGCCGCTCCTGTGTCACTTGCCAAGCCAGTGGTAAGTCAGGTGGCACGACAAAGGCCCCCCTTATACCAATGCCTGTGGTGGGGGTGCCCTTTGAACGGGTGGGGATCGACATCGTCGGTCCCATGGAACCACCAACAGCATCAGGGCACAAGTTTATACTGGTGGTAGTGGATCATGCCACCAGGTACCCTGAAGCTATTCCCCTTAGGACCACTACAGCACCTGTTGTGGCAAGAGCCCTGGTTGGAGTATTCTCCAGAGTGGGCTTCCCTAAGGAGGTCGTCTCCGACAGAGGTGCAAACTTTATGTCGAGCTACTTAACTGCTATGTGGAAGGAATGTGGTGTCAACTACAAGTTCACTACACCCTATCATCCACAATGCAATGGGCTTGTTGAGAGATTCAACCGGACCCTAAAAGGGATGATTCATGGACTACCGGAAAAGCTTCGGCGTAGATGGGACGTCCTGATCCCCTGCCTCTTGTTCGCCTACAGAGAAGTCCCACAGAAGGGGGTTGGCTACAGCCCTTTTGAACTTTTGTACGGGCATCCTGTAAGGGGACCCCTGTGTTTGGTGAAGGAAGGATGGGAGAGACCTCTCAAAAAGCCGGCAACCAACATAGTGGACTATGTGCTCGGCCTCCGCTCGCGGATGGCTGAATACATGGAGAAGGCATCCGAAAACCTTAAGGCCAGCCAAGAACTCCAAAAAGCTTGGCATGACCAAAAGGCTGTCTTGACTGTTTACCAGCCCGGACAGAAGGTGTGGGTGTTGGAGCCAGTGGCCCCAGCAGCACTCAAGGACAAATGGTCCGGGCCCCACACCATCCTGGAGAAGAAGGGAGAGGTCACCTACCTGGTCGACCTGGGAACTCCCCGGAGCCCCCACAGGGTGCTTCATGTCAACAGGCTAAAAGCATATGTCAACAGGAAGGACATGAGTTTGCTCATGGCCCTAGATGAGGGACAGGAAGAGGAGAGTGACCCTCTCCCCGACCTGCTCACTCAGAATCCTGACGATGGCTCGGTAGATGGTGTTGTCTTTTGTGGCAGCCTCTCCGAACATCAACAGAGTGACTGTAAACAGGTTCTTCAGTCGTTCCGACATCTGTTTTCTCTGACACCCAGTCAGACCGATTGGTGCACCCATGAGGTCGACACTGGTGACAGCTTGCCCGTAAAGAGTAAGATCTACAGGCAGCCTGATCACGTTAGAGACTGCATCAAAAGTGAAGTGCAGAAAATGTTGGAGCTGGGAGTCATTGAACCCTCGGATAGCCCTTGGGCTAGTCCCGTAGTTCTAGTGCCGAAACCTCACACCCAGGGTGGTAAGAGAGAGATGAGGTTCTGCGTAGACTACAGGGGTCTCAATGCAGTCACTAAGACTGACGCCCACCCAATACCAAGGGCAGACGAGCTTATTGATAGGCTGGCTTCGGCCAACTACTTAAGTACGTTTGACCTGACAGCTGGGTATTGGCAAATCAGGTTAGCTGAGGACGCCAAGCCTAAAACGGCATTTTCAACCCCTGGTGGGCATTATCAGTTCGTGGTGATGCCCTTTGGTCTGAAAAATGCACCTGCCACCTTCCAACGGTTGGTGAATCACGTCCTTACTGGGCTGGATGACTTCTGTGCGGCGTATCTTGACGATATTGCTGTCTTTAGCTCCACCTGGGAGGATCACCTGGTCCACCTGCGGAAGACATTGGAGGCGCTGCAAGCAGCAGGCCTCACTATCAAGGCCACCAAGTGCCAGATAGGGCAGACACAGGTTGTATACCTGGGCCACCTTGTAGGTGGAGGTCAGGTTCAGCCACTGGAGAGCAAGATACAGTCAATCAGGGACTGGGCTCCTCCAACCACCCAGACTCAGGTTCGAGCTTTCTTGGGCCTGACTGGTTACTATAGGAAGTTTGTCAGGAACTATGGCTCCATCGTGACACCATTAAATGAACTGACAAGTAAGAAAATGCCAAAAAAGGTTCAGTGGACAGCGAGCTGTCAAAAAGCATTCGATGACCTAAAGCAGGCCATGTGCACGGCGCCTATCCTCAAGAGTCCGGACTACTCCAAACCATTCATTGTCCAAACAGATGCTTCTGAGTTGGGTGTGGGAGCTGTTCTTTCTCAACTGAATTTTGATGGTCAAGACCAGCCCATTGCTTTCATAAGCAGAAGGCTGACCCCTAGAGAGAAGAATTGGTCAGCTATCGAGAGGGAGGCCTTTGCTGTGGTTTGGGCCCTGAAGAAGCTGAGGCCATACTTGTTTGGCACTCACTTCAAGATTCAGACCGACCATAAGCCCCTCTTGTGGCTAAATCAGATGAAGGGTGAAAACCCCAAACTGCTTAGGTGGTCCATTTCCCTACAGGGGATGGACTTCACAGTGGAACATAGACCTGGTACTGATCATGGCAATGCCGATGGGCTCTCCAGATATTTCCACTTAGAACAAGAAGACTCACCTGGTCAAGGTTAGCTAGTTGTTCCGACGTTTGGGGGGGGGTCATGTAGGAGAGTAGGGTCTGCAATCCTATGATCACCCAGATTTTTTTGCTTTTGTTTCACTGGTTTACGACTTTCTCTGGCTGTGGGCCTGCCAATCAGACCCACAGCCTGGCTGTTCTCTTTCTAAATTACGATATGTACCCTAGGTGCATTTACCAATTGGTACTGGGCCACCTTACCAGACCCTGTAACTCAGGGCATAGGTGTACCCAGGGCCGCCAGGGGCTGCAGCATGTATTATGCCACCCCTGGCTGGCCTCCTAAATTTGACACAACTGGCTGCATGACAGCTGGGGCGAAGTCGTGTAATCACCCTTTGCTTTAGATATAGTAGCTCTATATCTAACCATACAATGGACACCCGAGTCCCTATCAGTCACTCCTATGGCAGGCCTTGACAATCCTGAGGGCAGAGTGCATGGGCTCGCGTGAACTGTGTTCTGGCCCGAGCCGAGCCGGTTGCAGCTTGCGGAGAAAAGACCCAATGGCTGTTCCATGGTAACGCGTGCCACATCGGTAACTTCGGTGTCGCGTTATCAAGACATGTCGAGTAAGGTGTCATACGAATCGGGATGCTGCCCTCTCACCAACTCTGGCAACGAGGTTAGCATTCCGCCCTTCTAGAGGGACACGACATGTACGTATCTGTGAACCCCGGTTAAAGTTAACGAAAGCCTCAGCTCCACAAAATGGATGCTGCCACCACAGACACGAGTCTGACCTCCTGCTGCTGGGAGTCCTTCCAGCGAGGAGCGCTTGGACAAAGGGTTTCCTGTCGAGGGCGGTGTTCGCACCGTCCCAGACAGGGTTTGTGTATTCTGGGTAGGTAGGGCTTTTGCGAGAAGGTGACTGCGGAGTGGCACCCCGGTGCTCACTACGCATCTGCCGGTTAGAACCAGTTCCAGGGGCGACAGCCCTGGCCTGGGGAAAGTCCGGCAGGGGAGAGGGGTGTAACTACCCCCCTTCCTGGTCCCACCCTTAGGGCAGGACCTAGTCATGTACCCGCCCCTTTCTTTAGGATAAAGGCCGGAGCGGGGACCCTTCCAAATTAGATCATCTTTGAATCAAGAATACTTTCTACGAAAGGACTTCAAGACTCTTCTCAAGATTTCTCCCTTGTGGCTAAGGAGTAGTCACCCTGCATCAGCGGGCACCATCTAAGAACTCTGCGGTTTGCTGTAAGTCCTTCCTCAAGGAATTCGACGGCCCAGCTCGACGAGAACCGGCTTCCCTGGCACCTCTGACCTCTACCCCCGTCATCAGCTCAGCTGTGACCTGTGGGTGCGACGAGACCTCGAGGGACCGGCCATCATCAGAACCTGCACGCTCTTAAAAACCAGCACGACCATCGAGGTAACTCTCTGGTGAGTGCTCTGGGGTCCGAGAAGCCCCGACCCTGAGCCGCTCCAGCTCCGAAGTGCAGTCCCCCAGCATCTCCACGATCTGCGTGGGGCCCTTCTGCTCGCTGCTCAACACGTTGCCTGGTCACTAGCCGCTGGCTTGTGTCCTTCTGTGACGACATCCGAGAATCATCACTGCCGGTCTGGTTGCTCCAGACTGGCCCTTGCTTCCATCTTTTCGAGAAGCACCCCGGACCCTCCTGGTCCACTCAAGACGCCGACAGCGACATCCGTCGTGGGACAGCTCGCACCTCCACCGTGGTCGCCGACAACGCCTCCTGGTCCGTGAGACTGCAGAGCCTAGCGTCGCCCACTCACCTGGTCGAGGTGACGGCCAACTGGTGCCTTCCTGGTACCCTCTGACTACTGGCTAGTAGTACGAACTTGGTCCCCTCTGCTTTCAGGTTTCTTCAATCTCCGATCCAGGCTTGGATCTCTACGAACTATTCAGCACTGGTCGCCGGCCAGCAACTCCTTTTCTTCCGGCTCCTGGCTCGTCAGCGAAGACCCCGACGCCTGTAAGACTTGTGCAGCCGCAGCCCTCGTGGCTAGGTAACTCGGCATTCAGTGCCTGCATAGCCTCCTTACTCTAGGGTCCCGAGTCCCTCGCTTCCGACTTGCCTTAAACCTTTCCGTGTCCTCGGACACTTGTTTTAACTGTGCACTTAAAGTATTTGCTAAAGAGATTTGGTTTGTGCTAAGTACCCTGTCCTCATAAAGAGTACAGGGCTGTTGTGATTCTTAATAAATATACTGTTTATTTTCATAACACTTGTGTGGTGTCCTTTCACTGGGTGTTCAAGGGGTACATGTGTGGTAAACAGCTGGCTTAACGCGCCCTCTCGAGTCTTTAGCCTTAGACTGCTCATATCCACGCTACTAGGATAGCTGGTCTATAGGTTGACTTACAACCAAACACCATAAGGGTCGTTGGAACGATACATAGCGGTCGCTAGAATAGCGAACGTTGCATATCGGGCCAACTTCTCACATCCTGTACTCAACTTCTGACCATAGAGAGTTCTCCAGGTCATTGCCCAACAAACATTCTACTGGGAGATCAGCACTAACCACAACTTTCTTTAGGCCAGTTACCCCTCCCCAGGAAAAGTTAACAAGTGCCACACTATGTGTAGTAGTGACATTGCTGGCATTGGTCACCAGGTAATCATCGCCTGGCATGTATTGTCCAGGGTCCACAAAGTTAGGTGTCACCATAGTGACACTGGCACATGTGTCCCTGTAAGCTTGAGCCATTTTGTTGTTAATCAAAGGTGTCTGTCTGTATTTGCCAAGGTTACTGGGACTTATGTCAGGGGTCAAATCTATGTCCCCTTCACAAACCAGAACAGCCTGTGTAAGAGTTCTGACTAGGTCAGAATCTCCTTCAGTTCCCAAAGTGATTCCCACTAAACCCTTGGCTTGAGGACCAACACTGCTAACTGTACTAGTGGGTGCAGGTGCCTTAGGGGCTGCAGTGCTGGGGGCTCCACCCTTTTTACACTCACTTGTCCAGTGAGAGGTGTTCTTACAAGTTTTACACCAGGGTTTCTTCTGACCTTCTTTCTTCTTCTTCTTGGAAGTTTGGGACCCACCCTCTGTCTCAGTTTGGGGCCCTGTTGAAGACTTCTGGTCTTTAGCTTTCTGCTCCCCACCCTTCTGGTCTGTTTTCTTCTGGTCACCACCCTGGTTCTGGTTCTGGTTATTTTGCTTAACTCTGGTTCTTACCCATTTATCTGCCCTCTTTCCCAATTCTTGGGGAGAGGTCAAATCTGAGTCAACCAAATGTTGATGCAACTGCTGGTTCTGACAATTATTTAAAATTTGTTCTCTCATCAGCAAATTATACAATCCTTCATAGTCTGTAACCTTGCTTCCCAGCAACCATCCCTCCAGAGCCTTAGTGGCACACTCAACAAATTCAGACCAGTCCTGAGTCTGTGTCTTCTGGGTATCTCTGAACATTAACCTGTACTGTTCAGTGGTTAAGCCTAACCCATCAATCAGAGCACTCTTCAGGACCAGGTAGTTTCTAGAATCCCCATCACTAACTGTGAGGAGTCTGTCTCGGCCTCTACCTTCAAAGGAGAGCCACAAGATTGCTGCCCACTGCTCCTGAGGGATCTGCTGTACTCTGCAGGCTCTCTCCATTGCAGTAATCCATTTATGGATATCATCCCCAGCTTTGTAGGGGGGCACAATCTTACTCAGGTTTCTATTATCAAAAGACCTGTCTTTATCCTTGTGGATATTGCTGCCACCAGTGGGTTCTATTACCCCACTCTCTCTAGGCTGTCTTGCTCTAGCAAGTTTCTCCTTAGCCAGGGCAACCTCTAACTCTTGCCTCTGGATCCTAAGCTCAGCCTCTCTCATCTTGGCCTCATGTTCCCTTCTCTGAGGGCTAGTCATCTCCTTTCTGGAGTGACCATGAGAGCCTCTAGAGACATGGGAGGTATTGGATTCACCTGAGTGATGCCTCCTCCTCCTATGGCCCTGGTTAAGTCCACCTGGGGGTCTGAATGGGTTGTTACCTGATTCATTCCCAAGTTGACTTAAGTTAGCCTGGTTCAGTCTACTGACCAGCACCTGACTATCTCTGTCATCATCTGACTCACTGCTTTCCACCTCCTCCTCCTCTTCTTCTTCCTCTTCCTCTACATCTACTTGAGGAGCTCCAGTGGTGGAGGCTTCCTCGTCTACTAGGATGATAGGGGCAGGGGGGTCTACAGTGTCATCCTCTGAAGGATGGCCTCCTTCAGCATTCCCTGTGGGGTTTGCTTTAGAGGTCTTTAGAGCCTCAGACTGATCCAAGAGCTCTCTTAGGTGGTCTGTAGTAGGGGAAGGCCCTGTCTTCAGACCCCTTAAGACACAAAGCTGTCTTAATTCCTTAAAGGGAAAAATAGCAAACTGGGATGGTGCCCTTGGAGGGTCACTCTCAACAGGAGTAAGTCCACTGGACCCCTCTGTTCCAGACATTGCTCTAGTGTGGGTGGATGTGTTGCAATCTACCTACACTGGTGTTTACCTACTAAACCTATCTAGTAGTTGTAGCTAGGGTGTGCTACTCCCTTTACTCTACAACAACTAAGTTCAGTAGAACTTAAGTATACTAGTCTTGTTTTATATGTACCTAGCAGGTACCTGTATGATCTTTCAAATGATAATCTCAAAGATTGTAATGGTAAAACAACAGCAAGCTCAGATCCCAATCCGCTGCTCACCAATGTGAGAAGTTGGCCTGGTATATAATGCTCACTAATTCTAGTGATCACTTTGTACCATGCCAAGCAACCCTTATGGTGATGGTTGTAATTCAACCTTGTAGACCAGTTATCCTAGTGGTAACGTGGACAAAGCAGTCTTAGGCTAAACTCTGAAAGGCATGTGAAGCCAGCTGTTATACCATACACAACCCCCTTGAATACCAAATGAAAGGGACACCACACAGATATATATTGAAAATATATATTGATTTATTAACTATAAAATCCCCTGGACTCTTTATGAGCACAGAAGCACAAGCGTTAAATCACAAGACAGTTTAAAATACACAAAAGTTGCACAATATGGATGAGCCCTAGGGGCCACCTAAACCATATACTAAGAAAGTGGTATAAGAGATACCAGGAGGAAAGTGAAGAGGCCTAGGGCCTTGGGAATCGCTGGAGCTATTCGAGACTGGAATTAACTAAGTCGGGAAAGGCCCACGGGACTCGGGTGCAGTGTTCAAAGTGCACGCACTTCTCGATACAAAGTCTATGGTGCGTAAAAAGCACAAAGTTAGAAAGTTAGGAACCTTCCGAGTGACCTACTGGAGTTCTGGACTTTTTGGTTCCGTCCAGAGGTGTCAGGGTACAACACCCAAAGACCCCGGAGTCCCACCTGCCTTGGTGCACAAATGAACAGAAACACGGGCTTCTCGATGGTGGCGTCAAAGACCAAAGGTTTATTACTGCAGGGACACAGAAATCACAGAATCTACACACGGGCAGAATCTAGGAGACTGTTCGATTTGTACAAAGTGGGTTGCTCCTTATATACCAAAAATTGTGCTCTAGGCAAATATTTCACATGTCGGTACATTCCCAAACCTTTGTGTCTCTAAACAATAAATATTTGGCGTTACACAGGAACTGTCGATAATATCTGATACCAAACATCACGAAGAGGGGTTCCCACCAGTCCATCACAATCCCTTGTCAATATTGCATTCAAGACCCGGACCGCCTCATCGTAAAGTTCGTTACCTCCCCCTAATAAAGGCCCAGAAGGAAAGGAGCAGAGCCAGGTGCAGAAGATAGAAAAGCGGGATAAGAGATGTTTGTGGGTTGTAAATGGGCAAGGCTACCGGCTTCGGCCGCCTAATCATGATCAGGTACAATGGACAGGAAAACCAGTTCAGGTGGGCTGGCCTCGGGCAGAGGAGGCAGCCTTTGTCGAGTCATGCAGCTTCAGCGTGATCTGGTTTAAGGTGCACGTGTCATGTAAGAGGTGAATCTCCGGCTAAGGCTACGTGTCCTTAATCAAAGTGAAGTAAATGAAATGATCAGAGGCTATTGCATATGTGAGGGCAAGGAACCACAAAATGGCGGCCACGATCTAAGATGGATGCCGTGGGTATATCAGAAATATGTCAATGGAAGGAGTGCTCTTGCTCGTAGCGTAGCGAAAACACCAGGATATGCTAAATGGATCATTTGCGGTTCGCTGATACTAATTTTATGTATTTCCGACAAACTTGAAAACACGGGTTCAAGTCGTCACGGAACCGTCACGGAACCTCAGACCCTCCTTTTGCCCTTACATAGGCAATTACTCAATCTATGTCTGAATCTAGTTCTATGCTCATCAGGTCAGTGACATGCTGTTGTATCATCATCCTTTCTCGTGTCTTTTCTCCAAACGCAGGTGGTTTCCTAAAACAGGTTGTAGCACAAAGACTACACAGAGCAGGACCACACTGGATAATCAGACAACATGAGAATAGGAATACTAGGATGACACCAATGACCATTAGAACCTTCCATCCCCACGCTGAGATCAGAGTCCAAAACCACTCCATGAAGGACCAGTTTCCCTCATCTACATGTATGGAGTCCGAAATCTTGTGCAACTTAGAGATCGCCTCGTAAACTGTTGGAGCATTATTAGGAATAAAGACACAGCAGCTCGATTGGATCATTCTGCATACCCCACCTCGATCTGCAAGTATAACATCTAGAACCATACGGTTCTGCAATGTCATGAGCCTATCCGCCTGAAGCTCAGCTGTCAGATTGCTAAGGGCACCAGCAGTTTCGGTAATAGTAGATTCAACTACCCGTGTTAGCTGACGTATGTTTCTACTATTGGCCATAGGCCCCCAGAACGGAAGGAAGCCTTTGAAGAAGTCTCCAGCTTCCTGACCAGCGGTATCTTCCTTGCTGAAGACACCTCTTGCTACTCTTGTTCTGTGGTAATCAGGTGAAGCAGTGTATGTCGGAGGCAATAATCGAGCAATATAACATGATCCTGAGAAGTCGGCAGGCAACCATGTATAAGCTCTGTCTCGACAAATGAAGTAGGTACCCCTAGCAGTAAGGAAGGCAGGGGAAGAGTTAGCCGGAAACACATAAGTCTCTACGCACTCACTCCTCCCTAGCTGAGCTCTCGGATTTCTCCCATTACCTTGCAAACAGACCTGACCTCGGTGAGGTACGACCCAGATTGGAGTTGAGCTTTTACGCTTGCTTTCTCCTAAACTAAGGCGATACTCTGAAGTATTCCAACTTAAATATACTCGCAATTCGTCTCTAGGGTATGATGGAGTATTATTGACGTCTTTGACCATGTCAATAATTCCCTGGACTAAAGCTTTGTTGGCAGAGTTGTATTTAGTGGAACGTGGTGGACGTGGAGGATAGGTCTCAAGAGCATAAGCAAAGATGGTTTGAAGGGCCTGAAATGATCCATTGTAGCTGAAAGGCAAAACCAGATAGGGAATACCTTTATCCATAGTGTGAGGTATCAAGCCACACACCCAACAGTCTGTCGTGTTAACTACCAGTTGGTGTTGGTGCAAGAGCTGTACAAAAGTATTATTAATGAATTCTGAGCGTCGAGCTTGCTCATGTTCCGGAAACGAGTGAAAAGAGTGTATAGAAGAAACAGTAGAAATAGCAGGATCAAGGGGAGGTACTGTAGATACTGGCACAAAAATCAAATTTATGCTAAAGACAATTCCACCCACCAATGTTGCTAAAACAATCAAAAATGTAATGGCACATTGCATCAAGAAACATTTGCTATGAAGAATTCTATTTAGTCTGTTTCTGCGAACGTAAATCACATTTTCTCGTTGCAGCGCAGGAAGTTCCATCTTCTACAATCCGCTCGCGACCACTGATGATGTGTACGTAGATGAAAATGCCTCTGTCAGCCCTGGGAGTTCCCAGTACTAACAGAAAGATCGACCTTGTGTCAGACCCCTGCAAATTCAAACTAGGCACACAGCCACGACCCTACGGCTACCCAGACGGCAAGGCAATTTTAAAAACAATAAACAATAACAAACTTCCTGGCTGAAGGCAAAAGTTCAAAATATATATATATATATCAAAATCACAGTATGCAGTTGCCTGCTTTATTAGTCCTTTTTATGGCTTCTAAGGTTGTATTTCTGCTTCGCTGGTACTGTCTGATCGGAGAATAGTGTATCACTAGCAGCTGTTGCAGAGTTTACGTTCGCAGATGGCAAAGTTTCTTCTGATGCTGGAGACAAATGTTCAATGTTCAAAGCAGTCTTTTCAAGAGGAGAGTCACGTTTCAAAGTGTCAGAAATCAAATCGGCATCGCTGAAAGGGACAAATTTCGGAGTTGTTTCAGCTTCGGAGGCACCAATTCCCTTCTTTACCCAGTCGTCGTAGGGCAGCGGCAGTGGAACACGCTTTACGTGAGAAGCGTGGATCCAGTGCTTGCGACCAGCAACACGTACAGCTGTCCTCGTCGCCAGCAGGATTTGGAAGGGGCCGATGTAGCGAGGCTGAAGATTCTTTGTCCTCGCAAAATTTCTGACCACCACGTGGTCGCCGGGTTTCAGCTGATGCCCTGGACTCTCCGGAGGTTTTGGCAAAGCATCAAAGACCTGTTGATGAATAAGACTTAATTTAGCAGTCAAGTCGTAAAGATCGTCTATCAACATAGGATATTCAATGGAGCAGAATTGTTTAGGCCTTGGCACACCCCAGACATTTGCCGGGCGGCCAAATACAATCTCATATGGAGAAAGCCCTATTCTAGAATGCACTGTTGCTCTCGTTGATAACAAGGCCAAAGGAAGTGCGTCTGGCCAAGCCAAACCTGTGGATGCTTGAATTTTGGCTATTTTAAGCTTGAGGGTGCCATTGTAACCCTCGACTAAACCAGCAGACTGGGGATGGTTCGCACTATGAAATTTTTGTTTCAATCCTAGACCAGCACACACACTCTGCATAACTTTCCCTATAAACTCACTTCCGTTATCTGACCATACAATCCGTGGCATTCCAAACCTAGGGAAAAATTCTTTGAGAAGAATTTTGGCAGTTGATAAAGCAGTGTTGTCCTTTAGTGGGTATGCTTCTATCCACCTGGAAAAAGCACAAACCACCACCAGAACGTATTTTAAATTGTTGCAGCGTTCCATGTGAATGAAGTCTAACTGTATTACTTCAAAGGGACAGGAAGGAGGAGCAAAATGACCAGCTGGAGTTGGAGTTCCCTTGCCAGGATTATGCATCAAGCACACCATACAATTTTTCACCACTCTCTCTGCACACTTACTGATTCCCTCATTCTTCCAAACCGGAGCTAACATCTTACATATCCCTTTAGAACTTATGTGCGCCACTCCATGCGCCATCGTCACTACTGCAAGCACATACGCATCAGGCAACATCCAACGCTGCTGTTCTGTCAAATCGATCCAACATCCATTCGAGTCCAATTTGCCCGTACTTTCTCTCCATACGCGTTTCTCTTCCTCAGTCGCTTCTTTCTGAATCTCTTTCACACTTTCCATTGTGTCCTCACACATTCCAGACTCAGCAATCCATCTTGCAGACGTAGCAACATACATTCTACTCATCATGTCCCTAGCTGTCTGTTTAGCGGTTTCATCAGCAAAGGCATTTCCCCGACCAACATCATCCGTGATTGCTTTATGAGCACTGCACTTCACAATCGCAACTTCAGTCGGTAAGGTTAGAGATTCTAACAAGTCGTTAACTAGCTGACCATGTTGAATCTTAGTCCCATGGGACGTAATGAAACCCCTTTCTCTCCACAACCGGCCAAAACTATGGGCCACGCCAAATGCGTACTGACTATCTGTAAACACATTCACTCTCTTTCCCTCAGCTAAAACACACGCTCTCGTAAGAGCTATTAACTCTGCAGCTTGGGCAGAATTCTGACTCACTCTTGCAGTCTCCACAATCGTCTTCAAAGTCGTTACCGCGTAGGCAGCAGTCACATCACCATTCTCCAATTTAAAACATGACCCGTCCACATACAGCGTACCATCTGGGTCGGATAGAGGAGTATCTCTCAAGTCGATACGACCTTTTGTCTCTTCCTCCGTTTTGAAATAACAGTCATGTGGCTCAGAATCACTCGACTCTTGATCAGTCGGCAACAATGTTGCTGGATTCAATACATTGCATCTTTTGATCTGAATATGACTCGCTAATAACGTCAGCTCGTAACCAGATAATCTCGCACTAGTAAGGTGTTGTGTCTTCGTTCGGTTCATGAGTGTGTCCACTGCATGAGGAACCATGACCACTAGCATATTGTTCATCACCAAACCAGCAGATTGTCGAATGGAAGCTGCAGCTGCCGCTGTAGCCCTCAAACAACTAGGCAATGCTCTAGCTACCAGATCTAATGTTGATGAGAAATACGCACAAGGGCGTTGTTTATCACCAAACTTCTGTGTCAAGACACTCAACGCGCAACCTTCTCTTTCGTGAACGTAGAGCGTGAATGGCTTACTGTAATCAGGTGTGCCCAATACAGGAGCTGAACACAAAGCTTTTCGTAATTCAGCAAAACTCTCTTGACATTCATCAGACCATGGCACCGGACTCGGAACATTTTTCCCAGTCAAAGCTACCAACGGCTTTGCTAAAAGTGAAAAATTTGGAATCCATTGCCTACAGTAAGAGGTAATACCTAGAAAGGCACGTACTTCCCTCTGTGTGCGTGGAACACTCATCTGCGTAATTGCTTTTATTCTTTCTGGGGTCAACTTCCTTCCCTCCTTTGATAAGAGGTGACCTAGGTAGGTTACTTCTTGGCAGCAATATTGCATTTTGGAAGGTGACACCTTATGATTCAAATTAGACAAATGATGCAATAGTGAAATTGTAGCTGCCTTGCAAGTTTCCTTGTCATCGGCAGCCACCAAAAGATCGTCTACGTACTGTACTAGGGCAGAACCTGGAGGAAGGACAAAAGAATCTAATTGGCTTTTTAAAGCTTGACTGTAAATAGATGGACTTTCACAATAGCCTTGTGGAGCGCGTTTAAATCTGAAACTCCGACCTCCTAAACAGAAGCCAAAAATATCTCTGCTTTCCTCGGCTATCGGAATGCTGAAAAAGGCATTCTTCAAGTCGATGACTGAGAACCATGTAGCTGTAGCAGGAATCAATGTTAACAAAGCAGTAATGTCTGGCACTACAGGAAACTGCGGAATTACAATCTTATTAACTTCTCTAAGGTCTATGACAAACCTATAAACTGGAGGCTTTGTAGGATCTGTTCGTTTCAAAATCGGCAATACAGGACTATTACAAACATTTCCTCGCGTTTCTTCAACCACACCTTTTTTAATCAAATCTTGCACAATCAATAAGAGTGCACGCTCACCTTCATTCGATATTTTATATTGAGGAATTCTTGGAAATTTCACATTCGCTTTCAAAGTTACTACATACGGTGGAATCTCTAGTAGACCTACATCATTGGGACCAGTCGCCCAAAGAGAATCAGGGAGTGAACGTAGCTCCGGCGGGAGTGCGTCCATAGACAAGTACATCGGAGAGGTGAGTCTTTTACCCAAAGTAAGCTGTACTCCTTCCGGAGAACAGTACAATGTCGCATATAGTCGTTTTAACAAATCTAAACCAAGCAGATTTTCATTACAACCTGTCGTCAAAATTAAGGGTGCTTTCAATTGACACGGTCCAACAGAAATAGACAAAGGACCAGATATCGGGTTGTACACAGGGGCGCCTGAAAAACCTACGGAAACATTTGTTGAGCCAGACAAAGGTGCGCCAGGGAGTTTCGCATGCATGATAGAACTTTTTGCGGCACCAGTATCCAACAGAAACGGTTCGACTACACCTGATGTTGCTACTGCGACATAAGGCCCACTCTGATCCACTGGAACTGATACTACTCCCTCTCTCTGTCCATGGCTGTCCTAGTACCCATTTTGTTGAAATCCCTCTTCAACTTCACAATAATCCTCAACAAGATATTGCTGAGATCTATTCTGTTGAGCTGACTGTACATTTCGCTGATCAAAGTGATTAGAAGGACGATCATTAGTTTGTGGAGGCATAGCACCTCGTCCCCGACCTCTAGAATTCTGTGCAAAACCACCACGACCTCTCTGAGCTGCTGCCGCATTATTTTGCGCTAAAATCTGACAATCATTTTTATAGTGACCCTCTTTCTTACAGTACGCACACTGATTCCACTGGTATTGAGGCCTGGTCGAATTATAATCTGTCTTTTGATACGAATTCTGTTGCATATTAGTCTGATTCGTGCGAGGCGGATACGCCTGCTGTAAAAGAACTTTAGTCTTTAAATCTTTCGTTTTCTTCTCTGATTTCTCCTTTTCCTCTTTATCCCTATTTTCATAGTACTGTGCAGTCGCAAGTATTTGCGCTGTCGTAGATACAGCCCACGCACTTTCTGAGTCTTTCAATTTATTGCATAATTCGGGTAACAAATTATGCACAAATTTATCGACAAACAATCTCTGTCCTCCTTCAGTGCTCATATCCTGACCACTATGATCCACAAAAGTCTCTTCGAACCTCGTGAAGAAGTCGGAGACACTTTCGTCTTTCTTCTGCTTGCATGCGGATAATTTATCCCAATTAACACGCAATGCTGGCATCAGAGTCTTCATTAAATCTATTATTCTGCCTGGCAGATTAGCAATTAGGGGTTCGGGTTTCGCACCACCTATTTGTTGAGCATCTGCTGCAGTGATAGCTGCCCAATCACCACCTAAAGCAGCCTGATGATCCTCTCTACGAATTTTAGCCCACACTGGTTGTGGAACTACATTACCGAACAACATATCAATGTCGGCTAAGTTCATTATACAAGCCTCAACTGTCTGTGTCAATTCCTTGTAATATCCGGCTGGATTCTTACGTGGATCTGGCAAGGCCTGTTTCACTGCTAACACTTCTGCTCGCTTCCACGGAATATGTATCCATACTCTTTGGAACTGTGCTGGAGCAGCTGCAATACCCGCATTATCATCACGTTGTACTGCTTCGCGCCAAATTGGAGGAACCTCCCTCATAGGATATTGGCGACTTAGCTTCATTCTACCTTTCTCTAAATCTCTCGGCGAGCGAAGAGATGGATCAATCCTAAAACTCAAAATGAGTTCCATCGCTTCCTTTATATTATCGCCCACTATCATTCCAGCAGCAAACTCTTTTTGAATCTTAATTAAATCTTCCAAATCTGATTCGACATCGTCTTCTTCTATTTCCTCACGCAACAACGAGCACATCTCGTCGAAGACGTATCGCTGTGTTGGCTCTCCCCATTGCATAATCCATCTGAGAGCCGTGGAGTCTAAAACTCCCCGTTCCTCAGTATTTGGAAGCTGACTCCGTCTCTGAACAGAGTCAGGAGTAGGAGTCTTAATCAAGGTTTTATATATAGGAGACAGCATATTAGTAACAGAATCAGTAATTCTTCGACGAACAGAAAGTGGAGTTAGTACACTCGCAGACATAGAGAACGCAGTAGAGGTAGGAATAGATGACGAAACAGTAGGAGTATCGAGGAAAATAGTTTGAGGACCAATAGGTACAGTGGTAGGTATAGGAGCGGGCAGTGCAGGAAGAGGAGGAGCTGTAGGAACATTTACATTCACCACAGGAGGTATAGGAACTTGATTCTGAGGAACAAGAACACCAGGTTGTCCAGCAACCGGCAATTGAACATTCGGTATAAGTGGAGCCGTAGCACCTTGTGCATACGGTGGAGGCGACCGTAACAGATAAGATAGCAGAGGATCGTTTTCGGAATCCTCCAGTATCTTAGCCATTTTCGATGGCAAGGCAGGATAGCACTTGTCAATCGCTAAGTTACGCTCTCTAATGGCTACATCTATGGCTTTCTCACACTCGTTAGCCTGCAACTGCTTAGTCGCTTGCTCTAGAGTTAACTCTTCTAGTTCTTTTTGCTCTTTTTTCAACCTTTTCATTTCTCTCTGTTTGGATTCTTTCCGCCAATAACGAAAAGAGTCAAACATTGCCGGCCGGGCTTTCTTCCTAAACAATTTCGCTTCTAAATTGTCGAGAATCTCTTGTTCAAAACTACCATGCAGTGGCCAACTAAGGACACCATCCTTCTTACAATAACGGACCCATATCTCATTATAAGTTATAGGACCCACACCATACTTACAATATAGGTCATATAGGGGAGTCCCAATCGGAGGAACCAGACAAGAGTCCTCTAATTGTGAGTCACTGTTGCAACTAAAACAAGACAACATTTTCCGACTTACCATTTTCAGTCCGGAACACAAAACAAACAAAACACGAAACAAATTGTGCACTTGAACCAAGAACTTAGGCCTACCAAAACGAACTGATGTATCGATACTCAAAACTGAACCAAATAGATTATCGTAACCAGAACAACTAGTGATAATCTTACAAAACCAAACCAAACCAAGAACCGATCAAGGATTTTTAACAATCCTCACAAAAGTAACCAGCTAGCTATCACTAAATACTTAACTGAGGCACTGAAGACGTCACCAAGGAGAAACCCGTCACGTTTCGCCGTACTAAGGACTGCACCACTTCGGGTCCAAGACAGGGCGACGGTCAAGGCAACGGCCCACTGCAGCCGTCCTGAACGGGAACCCTCGTGGAAGAGAACTTCAGGGCCACTTTTGCGATATGCCGGGATCGATGAAGTGGGGCGCCTCCCTCAGGAATCTTCACACGAAGCTTCTCGAACTCTTCAGGCTTTTGGACCGGTACCGAATGACGTCGCCCCACGTTGGGCGCCAATTGGAGTTCTGGACTTTTTGGTTCCGTCCAGAGGTGTCAGGGTACAACACCCAAAGACCCCGGAGTCCCACCTGCCTTGGTGCACAAATGAACAGAAACACGGGCTTCTCGATGGTGGCGTCAAAGACCAAAGGTTTATTACTGCAGGGACACAGAAATCACAGAATCTACACACGGGCAGAATCTAGGAGACTGTTCGATTTGTACAAAGTGGGTTGCTCCTTATATACCAAAAATTGTGCTCTAGGCAAATATTTCACATGTCGGTACATTCCCAAACCTTTGTGTCTCTAAACAATAAATATTTGGCGTTACACAGGAACTGTCGATAATATCTGATACCAAACATCACGAAGAGGGGTTCCCACCAGTCCATCACAATCCCTTGTCAATATTGCATTCAAGACCCGGACCGCCTCATCGTAAAGTTCGTTACCTCCCCCTAATAAAGGCCCAGAAGGAAAGGAGCAGAGCCAGGTGCAGAAGATAGAAAAGCGGGATAAGAGATGTTTGTGGGTTGTAAATGGGCAAGGCTACCGGCTTCGGCCGCCTAATCATGATCAGGTACAATGGACAGGAAAACCAGTTCAGGTGGGCTGGCCTCGGGCAGAGGAGGCAGCCTTTGTCGAGTCATGCAGCTTCAGCGTGATCTGGTTTAAGGTGCACGTGTCATGTAAGAGGTGAATCTCCGGCTAAGGCTACGTGTCCTTAATCAAAGTGAAGTAAATGAAATGATCAGAGGCTATTGCATATGTGAGGGCAAGGAACCACAAAATGGCGGCCACGATCTAAGATGGATGCCGTGGGTATATCAGAAATATGTCAATGGAAGGAGTGCTCTTGCTCGTAGCGTAGCGAAAACACCAGGATATGCTAAATGGATCATTTGCGGTTCGCTGATACTAATTTTATGTATTTCCGACAAACTTGAAAACACGGGTTCAAGTCGTCACGGAACCGTCACGGAACCTCACTACGGAGCTGAAACTTAAAACACAGGCCCTTGGGATGTGTACCAGTGCAGGAGCACCGGCGGAGCTGAGTTACCTCACCCACAGGAAGCGGGTGCACAGGGTCGAAGATGTGTCGGGTTTCGTCACGCTGGTCGATGGTGCTTGGAGCTGAAGATGCTGCAGGCGGCTCGATGAGAAGAGTTCCGGTGGATCCAAGGGTGGATCTGAAGATGTGAAGACCTGAAAGCAGAGGGGACAGTGTTCAAAGTCACTAGCCAGTGACTACCGTGGAACCAGATTGGAACCAGGCGATGTTGGGTGCAAACAGGCGTTGTCGGGTAGCTTCTTTCTGCAGCCACGTGGATACCCGGGGTCGAGGACGTCCAGGAGTCGGTCACGAGCTGTCCCACGTAGGCTTCTCGCTGTTGGCGGTGTCGGCGACCTGATCGGAGCAAACAGGCCTTGGCAAATGCAAGCCACGCAGAAGTTGAAAGATGCTGTTCACTCGGACCAGCAAGGTCAGAGCGGGTGCTCCTTTTCACAGGAGCTTGGGTAGGTCTGGAGCCACCAGACCTGCTGTTTAAATTTTCGGGTTCGTCGCCAAGATGGCCGCTGGCCGCATGGCTAGTGGCCGGGATGGCGCGTCGAGTGGCACAATGCAAAAGGGCCCCACGCAGATCGTGGAGATGCTGGAGGGCTGATCTTCGGTGCAAGGGCTGCTCGGTGGTGGGGGTTCTCAATCCCCAAAGCACAACGTCGAGGATGCCTCAGAAGCTGCGCAGTCAGCTTTTCGGGTGTCTTTCAAGAGGTCCGGTCCCACGTCACTCGGTGCCTCCACGGGTCCCTTCTTCGCAGGGACTGTGGATCGGGCTCTGAGAGGTCTGGGAGTCTGGTTCTTGTCGGGCTCTGGGCTCGGTCTCCGGCGGGAGGCGGCGGCAAAGCAGACGTCGAGTTGCTGGTTGGTACCTGTTTTCACAGGGTGGCCACTCCTAGGCCACAAGGGAGATTCTCTTCAGTCTTCTGTGCAGCAGAATGTCGAAGTCCAGTCTTCTTCTTGTTTAAAGTTGATTTCGGGATGATCTGCCGTGCAATGGCACTGCTCCCCCTCTTATTCCCAAACTGGGGGTGGATCACCTACTAGGTCCCTCCTCTGGGAGGAACCAGGAAGGGGGGCGGTTACACCCCCTTTCCTTTGTCCAGCTCCGCGCCAGGACTGGGGCTGGAAGGCCCCAGAACCGGTTTGGACTGGCCTATGCACGGGGACACCTTGTGTGCCCCGGGCATGTCTGATTCTATTCAGCCCTGTCCTACCTAATACACAAAATCCTGTCTGGGGTGATGCTCGCACCTCCCAAGGCAGGAAACCCTTTGTCCAGGCCACCATCTGCCGAGTTTCGGTCAGCAGCAGGAGGCCAGACTTGTGTCTGTGGTGGCAGCGTCCATTTTGTGAAGCTGAGGCTCTGTTTAACTTTAACCGGGGTTAAGGCTACACACATGTCGTGTCCCTCTAGAAGGGTGGAATGCTATCCCCGTCGCCAGAATTGGCGAGGGGATAGTATTCCAATTCGTATGACACCTTACTCGACATGTTTTGATAAAGCCAAACCAAAGATAGCATTTAACCGCGAGGATTATAATGCACTTAAGAGTATATGGTATGGCAATATCCCGGAACAGCTTAGGGAGTTGTTCCCGACAGCTGCAGACAGGCTCAGCTCATGCTAGAGCACCATCTCACATATTTCCAAGCACTCTGCCTCCAGGATTGATGAGGCCTTCCATAGGAGTGGCTGATAGGAACATATGTGTCCAGTTTAGGGTTAGGCACAGACATACTGTACCTAAGTAAGAGGTGGTTACACCGACTTACCCCAGCTGAGTGATCAGCCAGTTGTGTCAAATATGGAGGCCAGGCCAGGGGTGGCACAATACATGCTGCAGCCCCTGGTAGGCCTTGGATACACCTATGCCCTGGGCACCTAGGGTGCACTAATACAGGGGCTCATAAGGTGAACCAGTTCCAATTCGTAATGCACCTAAAGTGCATTGGCAGTAATTTAGAGAGAGAACAGCAGGCTGTGGGTCTGATTAGCAGGCCCACAGCCACATTAAGTCAGAAACCAGTGAAGCAAAAAGCAAAAATTTGGGGTGACCATAGGATAGCAGACCCTACTCTCCTACAGCCAGGGACAGACTAATTTGCATATAGCCATGTTCTGAGCTGGGATGATGCAGTGAGCTAAATAACGGTGATGGATCAAGCCCTGATCTTTGGACTGGGTAAGAGTGGTCTGCTTAATTCAGACACTCTGTTCATCACCACTCCCTTTTCTGAATCGTTTTTGGCCACTATAGGTGTGGCAGGGTATACTCAGACATGAGTCCCTTGCTCACTGCACCATCAGGATTCAAGCAAGCCGGGCCGACGACGGCTGAAATGCCAGAAACCGGTCCCCGGAAGCTTGTCTCCTTTTTGGTGAAGAATTGGCTTGGTAGTTTGGTCTGCCCTGTTCCCATGATGCACTGGGCCAGGGACAGACTAATTTGCATATAGCCAGGTTCTGAGCTGGGATGGTGCAGTGAGCTAAATAACGGTGATGGATCAAGCCCTGATCTTTGGACTGGGTAAGAGTGGTCTGTTTAATTCAGACACTCTGTTCATCACCACCCCCTTTTCTGAATCGTTTTTGGCCACTATAGGTGTGGCAGGGTATACTCAGACATGAGTCCCTTGCTCACTGCACCATCAGGATTCAAGCAAGCCGGGCCGACAACGGCTGAAATGCCAGAAACCGGTCCCCGGAAGCTTTTCTCCTTTCTGGTGAAGAATTGGCTTGGTAGTTTGGTCTGCCCTGTTCCCATGATGCACTGGGCCAGGGACAGACTAATTTGCATATAGCCAGGTTCTGAGCTGGGATGGTGCAGTGAGCTAAATAACGGTGATGGATCAAGCCCTGATCTTTGGACTGGGTAAGAGTGGTCTGCTTAATTCAGACACTCTGTTCATCACCACCCCCTTTTCTGAATCGTTTTTGGCCACTATAGGTGTGGCAGGGTATACTCAGACATGAGTCCCTTGCTCACTGCACCATCAGGATTCAAGCAAGCCGGGCCGACGACGGCTGAAATGCCAGAAACCGGTCCCCGGAAGCTTGTCTCCTTTCTGGTGAAGAATTGGCTTGGTAGTTTGGTCTGCCCTGTTCCCATGATGCACTGGGCCAGGGACAGATTAATTTGCATATAGCCAGGTTCTGAGCTGGGATGGTGCAGTGAGCTAAATAACGGTGATGGATAAAGCCCTGATCTTTGGACTGGGTAAGAGTGGTCTGCTTAATTCAGACACTCTGTTCATCACCACCCTCTTTTCTGAATCGTTTTTGGCCACTATAGGTGTGGCAGGGTATACTCAGACATGAGTCCCTTGCTCACTGCACCATCAGGATTCAAGCAAGCCGGGCCGACGATGGCTGAAATGCCAGAAACCGGTCCCAGGAAGCTTGTCTCCTTTCTGGTGAAGAATTGGCTTGGTAGTTTGGTCTACCCTGTTCCCATGATGCACTGGGCCAGGGACAGACTAATTTGCATATAGCCAGGTTCTGAGCTGGGATGGTGCAGTGAGCTAAATAATGGTGATGGATCAAGCCCTGATCTTTGGACTGGGTAAGAGTGGTCTGCTTAATTCAGACACTCTGTTCATCACCACCCTCTTTTCTGAATCGTTTTTGGCCACTATAGGTGTGGCAGGGTATACTCAGACATGAGTCCCTTGCTCACTGCACCATCAGGATTCAAGCAAGCCGGGCCGACGACGGCTGAAATGTAAGAAACCGGTCCCCGGAAGCTTGTCTCCTTTCTGGTGAAGAATTGGCTTGGTAGTTTGGTCTGCCCTGTTCCCATGATGCACTGGGCCAGGGACAGACTAATTTGCATATAGCCAGGTTCTGAGCTGGGATGGTGCAGTGAGCTAAATAACGGTGATGGATCAAGCCCTGATCTTTGGACTGGGTAAGAGTGGTCTGTTTAATTCAGACACTCTGTTCATCACCACCCCCTTTTCTGAATCGTTTTTGGCCACTATAGGTGTGGCAGGGTATACTCAGACATGAGTCCCTTGCTCACTGCACCATCAGGATTCAAGCAAGCCGGGCCGACGACGGCTGAAATGCCAGAAACCGGTCCCCGGAAGCTTTTCTCCTTTCTGGTGAAGAATTGGCTTGGTAGTTTGGTCTGCCCTGTTCCCATGATGCACTGGGCCAGGGACAGACTAATTTGCATATAGCCAGGTTCTGAGCTGGGATGGTGCAGTGAGCTAAATAACGGTGATGGATCAAGCCCTGATCTTTGGACTGGGTAAGAGTGGTCTGCTTAATTCAGACACTCTGTTCATCACCACCCCCTTTTCTGAATCGTTTTTGGCCACTATAAGTGTGGCAGGGTATACTCAGACATGAGTCCCTTGCTCACTGCACCATCAGGATTCAAGCAAGCCGGGCCGACGACGGCTGAAATGCCAGAAACCGGTCCCCGGAAGCTTGTCTCCTTTCTGGTGAAGAATTGGCTTGGTAGTTTGGTCTGCCCTGTTCCCATGATGCACTGGGCCAGGGACAGACTAATTTGCATATAGCCAGGTTCTGAGCTGGGATGGTGCAGTGAGCTAAATAACGGTGATGGATCAAGCCCTGATCTTTGGACTGGGTAAGAGTGGTCTGCTTAATTCAGACACTCTGTTCATCACCACCCTCTTTTCTGAATCGTTTTTGGCCACTATAGGTGTGGCAGGGTATACTCAGACATGAGTCCCTTGCTCACTGCACCATCAGGATTCAAGCAAGCCGGGCCGACGACGGCTGAAATGTCAGAAACCGGTCCCCGGAAGCTTGTCTCCTTTCTGGTGAAGAATTGGCTTGGTAGTTTGGTCTGCCCTGTTCCCATGATGCACTGGGCCAGGGACAGACTAATTTGCATATAGCCAGGTTCTGAGCTGGGATGGTGCAGTGAGCTAAATAACGGTGATGGATCAAGCCCTGATCTTTGGACTGGGTAAGAGTGGTCTGCTTAATTCAGACACTCTGTTCATCACCACCCCCTTTTCTGAATCGTTTTTGGCCACAATAGGTGTGGCAGGGTATACTCAGACATGAGTCCCTTGCTCACTGCACCATCAGGATTCAAGCAAGCCGGGCCGACGACAGCTGAAATGCCAGAAACCGGTCCCTGGAAGCTTGTCTCCTTTCTGGTGAAGAATTGGCTTGGTAGTTTGGTCTGCCCTGTTCCCATGATGCACTGGGCCAGGGACAGACTAATTTGCATATAGCCATGTTCTGAGCTGGGATGGTGCAGTGAGCTAAATAACGGTGATGGATCAAGCCCTGATCTTTGGACTGGGTAAGAGTGGTCTGCTTAATTCAGACACTCTGTTCATCACCGCCCTCTTTTCTGAATCGTTTTTGGCCACTATAGGTGTGGCAGGGTATACTCAGACATGAGTCCCTTGCTCACTGCACCATCAGGATTCAAGCAAGCCGGGCCGACGACGGCTGAAATGCCAGAAACCGGTCCCCGGAAGCTTGTCTCCTTTTTGGTGAAGAATGGCTTGGTAGTTTGGTCTGCCCTGTTCCCATGATGCACTGGGCCAGGGACAGACTAATTTGCATATAGCCAGTTTCTGAGCTGGGATGGTGCAGTGAGCTAAATAACGGTGATGGATCAAGCCCTGATCTTTGGACTGGGTTAGAGTGGTCTGTTTAATTCAGACACTCTGTTCATCACCACCCCCTTTTCTGAATCGTTTTTGGCCACTATAGGTGTGGCAGGGTATACTCAGACATGAGTCCCTTGCTCACTGCACCATCAGGATTCAAGCAAGCCGGGCCGACAACGGCTGAAATGCCAGAAACCGGTCCCCGGAAGCTTTTCTCCTTTCTGGTGAAGAATTGGCTTGGTAGTTTGGTCTGCCCTGTTCCCATGATGCACTGGGCCAGGGACAGACTAATTTGCATATAGCCAGGTTCTGAGCTGGGATGGTGCAGTGAGCTAAATAACGGTGATGGATCAAGCCCTGATCTTTGGACTGGGTAAGAGTGGTCTGCTTAATTCAGACACTCTGTTCATCACCACCCCCTTTTCTGAATCGTTTTTGGCCACTATAGGTGTGGCAGGGTATACTCAGACATGAGTCCCTTGCTCACTGCACCATCAGGATTCAAGCAAGCCGGGCCGACAACGGCTGAAATGCCAGAAACCGGTCCCCGGAAGCTTTTCTCCTTTCTGGTGAAGAATTGGCTTGGTAGTTTGGTCTGCCCTGTTCCCATGATGCACTGGGCCAGGGACAGACTAATTTGCATATAGCCAGGTTCTGAGCTGGGATGGTGCAGTGAGCTAAATAACGGTGATGGATCAAGCCCTGATCTTTGGACTGGGTAAGAGTGGTCTGCTTAATTCAGACACTCTGTTCATCACCACCCCCTTTTCTGAATCGTTTTTGGCCACTATAGGTGTGGCAGGGTATACTCAGACATGAGTCCCTTGCTCACTGCACCATCAGGATTCAAGCAAGCCGGGCCGACGACGGCTGAAATGCCAGAAACCGGTCCCCGGAAGCTTGTCTCCTTTCTGGTGAAGAATTGGCTTGGTAGTTTGGTCTGCCCTGTTCCCATGATGCACTGGGCCAGGGACAGATTAATTTGCATATAGCCAGGTTCTGAGCTGGGATGGTGCAGTGAGCTAAATAACGGTGATGGATAAAGCCCTGATCTTTGGACTGGGTAAGAGTGGTCTGCTTAATTCAGACACTCTGTTCATCACCACCCTCTTTTCTGAATCGTTTTTGGCCACTATAGGTGTGGCAGGGTATACTCAGACATGAGTCCCTTGCTCACTGCACCATCAGGATTCAAGCAAGCCGGGCCGACGATGGCTGAAATGCCAGAAACCGGTCCCAGGAAGCTTGTCTCCTTTCTGGTGAAGAATTGGCTTGGTAGTTTGGTCTACCCTGTTCCCATGATGCACTGGGCCAGGGACAGACTAATTTGCATATAGCCAGGTTCTGAGCTGGGATGGTGCAGTGAGCTAAATAATGGTGATGGATCAAGCCCTGATCTTTGGACTGGGTAAGAGTGGTCTGCTTAATTCAGACACTCTGTTCATCACCACCCTCTTTTCTGAATCGTTTTTGGCCACTATAGGTGTGGCAGGGTATACTCAGACATGAGTCCCTTGCTCACTGCACCATCAGGATTCAAGCAAGCCGGGCCGACGACGGCTGAAATGTAAGAAACCGGTCCCCGGAAGCTTGTCTCCTTTCTGGTGAAGAATTGGCTTGGTAGTTTGGTCTGCCCTGTTCCCATGATGCACTGGGCCAGGGACAGACTAATTTGCATATAGCCAGGTTCTGAGCTGGGATGGTGCAGTGAGCTAAATAACGGTGATGGATCAAGCCCTGATCTTTGGACTGGGTAAGAGTGGTCTGTTTAATTCAGACACTCTGTTCATCACCACCCCCTTTTCTGAATCGTTTTTGGCCACTATAGGTGTGGCAGGGTATACTCAGACATGAGTCCCTTGCTCACTGCACCATCAGGATTCAAGCAAGCCGGGCCGACGACGGCTGAAATGCCAGAAACCGGTCCCCGGAAGCTTTTCTCCTTTCTGGTGAAGAATTGGCTTGGTAGTTTGGTCTGCCCTGTTCCCATGATGCACTGGGCCAGGGACAGACTAATTTGCATATAGCCAGGTTCTGAGCTGGGATGGTGCAGTGAGCTAAATAACGGTGATGGATCAAGCCCTGATCTTTGGACTGGGTAAGAGTGGTCTGCTTAATTCAGACACTCTGTTCATCACCACCCCCTTTTCTGAATCGTTTTTGGCCACTATAAGTGTGGCAGGGTATACTCAGACATGAGTCCCTTGCTCACTGCACCATCAGGATTCAAGCAAGCCGGGCCGACGACGGCTGAAATGCCAGAAACCGGTCCCCGGAAGCTTGTCTCCTTTCTGGTGAAGAATTGGCTTGGTAGTTTGGTCTGCCCTGTTCCCATGATGCACTGGGCCAGGGACAGACTAATTTGCATATAGCCAGGTTCTGAGCTGGGATGGTGCAGTGAGCTAAATAACGGTGATGGATCAAGCCCTGATCTTTGGACTGGGTAAGAGTGGTCTGCTTAATTCAGACACTCTGTTCATCACCACCCTCTTTTCTGAATCGTTTTTGGCCACTATAGGTGTGGCAGGGTATACTCAGACATGAGTCCCTTGCTCACTGCACCATCAGGATTCAAGCAAGCCGGGCCGACGACGGCTGAAATGTCAGAAACCGGTCCCCGGAAGCTTGTCTCCTTTCTGGTGAAGAATTGGCTTGGTAGTTTGGTCTGCCCTGTTCCCATGATGCACTGGGCCAGGGACAGACTAATTTGCATATAGCCAGGTTCTGAGCTGGGATGGTGCAGTGAGCTAAATAACGGTGATGGATCAAGCCCTGATCTTTGGACTGGGTAAGAGTGGTCTGCTTAATTCAGACACTCTGTTCATCACCACCCCCTTTTCTGAATCGTTTTTGGCCACAATAGGTGTGGCAGGGTATACTCAGACATGAGTCCCTTGCTCACTGCACCATCAGGATTCAAGCAAGCCGGGCCGACGACAGCTGAAATGCCAGAAACCGGTCCCTGGAAGCTTGTCTCCTTTCTGGTGAAGAATTGGCTTGGTAGTTTGGTCTGCCCTGTTCCCATGATGCACTGGGCCAGGGACAGACTAATTTGCATATAGCCATGTTCTGAGCTGGGATGGTGCAGTGAGCTAAATAACGGTGATGGATCAAGCCCTGATCTTTGGACTGGGTAAGAGTGGTCTGCTTAATTCAGACACTCTGTTCATCACCGCCCTCTTTTCTGAATCGTTTTTGGCCACTATAGGTGTGGCAGGGTATACTCAGACATGAGTCCCTTGCTCACTGCACCATCAGGATTCAAGCAAGCCGGGCCGACGACGGCTGAAATGCCAGAAACCGGTCCCCGGAAGCTTGTCTCCTTTTTGGTGAAGAATGGCTTGGTAGTTTGGTCTGCCCTGTTCCCATGATGCACTGGGCCAGGGACAGACTAATTTGCATATAGCCAGTTTCTGAGCTGGGATGGTGCAGTGAGCTAAATAACGGTGATGGATCAAGCCCTGATCTTTGGACTGGGTTAGAGTGGTCTGTTTAATTCAGACACTCTGTTCATCACCACCCCCTTTTCTGAATCGTTTTTGGCCACTATAGGTGTGGCAGGGTATACTCAGACATGAGTCCCTTGCTCACTGCACCATCAGGATTCAAGCAAGCCGGGCCGACAACGGCTGAAATGCCAGAAACCGGTCCCCGGAAGCTTTTCTCCTTTCTGGTGAAGAATTGGCTTGGTAGTTTGGTCTGCCCTGTTCCCATGATGCACTGGGCCAGGGACAGACTAATTTGCATATAGCCAGGTTCTGAGCTGGGATGGTGCAGTGAGCTAAATAACGGTGATGGATCAAGCCCTGATCTTTGGACTGGGTAAGAGTGGTCTGCTTAATTCAGACACTCTGTTCATCACCACCCCCTTTTCTGAATCGTTTTTGGCCACTATAGGTGTGGCAGGGTATACTCAGACATGAGTCCCTTGCTCACTGCACCATCAGGATTCAAGCAAGCCGGGCCGACGACGGCTGAAATGCCAGAAACCGGTCCCCGGAAGCTTGTCTCCTTTCTGGTGAAGAATTGGCTTGGTAGTTTGGTCTGCCCTGTTCCCATGATGCACTGGGCCAGGGACAGACTAATTTGCATATAGCCAGGTTCTGAGCTGGGATGGTGCAGTGAGCTAAATAACGGTGATGGATAAAGCCCTGATCTTTGGACTGGGTAAGAGTGGTCTGCTTAATTCAGACACTCTGTTCATCACCACCCTCTTTTCTGAATCGTTTTTGGCCACTATAGGTGTGGCAGGGTATACTCAGACATGAGTCCCTTGCTCACTGCACCATCAGGATTCAAGCAAGCCGGGCCGACGACGGCTGAAATGCCAGAAACCGGTCCCAGGAAGCTTGTCTCCTTTCTGGTGAAGAATTGGCTTGGTAGTTTGGTCTACCCTGTTCCCATGATGCACTGGGCCAGGGACAGACTAATTTGCATATAGCCAGGTTCTGAGCTGGGATGGTGCAGTGAGCTAAATAACGGTGATGGATCAAGCCCTGATCTTTGGACTGGGTAAGAGTGGTCTGCTTAATTCAGACACTCTGTTCATCACCACCCTCTTTTCTGAATCGTTTTTGGCCACTATAGGTGTGGCAGGGTATACTCAGACATGAGTCCCTTGCTCACTGCACCATCAGGATTCAAGCAAGCCGGGCCGACGACGGCTGAAATGTAAGAAACCGGTCCCCGGAAGCTTGTCTCCTTTCTGGTGAAGAATTGGCTTGGTAGTTTGGTCTGCCCTGTTCCCATGATGCACTGGGCCAGGGACAGACTAATTTGCATATAGCCAGGTTCTGAGCTGGGATGGCGCAGTGAGCTAAATAACGGTGATGGATCAAGCCCTGATCTTTGGACTGGGTAAGAGTGGTCTGTTTAATTCAGACACTCTGTTCATCACCACCCCCTTTTCTGAATCGTTTTTGGCCACTATAGGTGTGGTAGGGTATACTCAGACATGAGTCCCTTGCTCACTGCACCATCAGGATTCAAGCAAGCCGGGCCGACGACAGCTGAAATGCCAGAAACCGGTCCCCGGAAGCTTTTCTCCTTTCTGATGAACAATTGGCTTGGTAGTTTGGTCTGCCCTGTTCCCATGATGCACTGGGCCAGGGACAGACTAATTTGCAAATAGCCAGGTTCTGAGCTGGGATGGTGCAGTGCGCTAAATAACTGTGATGGATCAAGCCCTGATCTTTGGACTGGGTAAGAGTGGTCTGCTTAATTCAGACACTCTGTTCATCACCACCCCCTTTTCTGAATCGCCATTCCTCAAGAGCACATTTGGCTGTGCATTTCCTGTTTTTTAGCCCAACAGATGGATATTCCTCCAATAAGGCCTTCCATGTTCCATCACATCCATTGATTAGAAGTGAAATAATCAACCATGCCACCCAACCAGGGCTTTATGTGGGTCGGGTCTCTCCGGTTCTCAGGCCCGGTAGCAATTTAAAATGGACATTGAAATGTGTTCATATCCTTAACTGCATGGCAAAAACATCGATTTCTGAATAGTGAATGTAAAACGTTAATATAATCCATGTCAGCAATTTAGTTCCAGTTCATATTTCAAGTGTTTTATTTAATTTTGCATTCCCTAACTGCTATTTCAAGGATGTTGTATCTCTGTATTTTTTCATGTAGTATATAAATTTTTATATAGTGCATACTTAAAATTAAGTCCCCTCCAGGTGTTTATAGGGCTGTGATTAATAGCCTCTGCAGTTGAGGCTGAAAGTGGTGTTAGCTTGTAAGAGTTGACAGTCAGTGGTCAACAAGTGTTTAGAATTTGGTCCCTCCAATCCATGGCCTCTTTGCAGAGTACACAGAACAATGGTCAGATATTTTATCTGCAATATTGATTCTGTGCAAATGTGTGTGAAGGAGGTGTACAGTTGTCAAAATATTGAGACAGTGAAAGTAAAAGAAAATTCAGTGCTTACAGATGAGCAGCTGTGTTGTGCGTTTAGGGGCTGGTGAAGTGAAGGAAATGTGAGGAAGTGCAATCAGCAGAGAGAAAAGAGGGAGTTGAAGAGGAATGAGATGAGGTGTAAGACATGCAGATGGATGAGATGCAGAGAGAAAAAGGGCGTACATGTCTAACATAGAATGAACATAACAGGAGTGATAGAGACACTCTGAAATTCATTACATCTTTCACAGGCCTCGGTAAGGTTTAATTCACAGTCTCACAATTTCAGAATTGAAACTTTTTTAATATTAGTTATTTACAACAAAATCATTGTTGTTACTTATTTATCTTAACCGATTCGATGCGGCGCACATTTCCCTGCGGTGCGGGCGAATTCTAAGTGTGCAAATTGGAGGGCCCCCAGCTGTCAGACGCACACGCCCACCGTGACCTCAAACGCGCGGAAGAGGCTAAACAGCTAACAATCACTGGGAAAACCAATAGTCCTGACTGGTTTTATGTGCGTTCATTTTGATGTTCGGTGTCTGAATACAATAGCAGAAAGCTCAGAGAGGAACCGAAATACCAGTTGGGCATCACACTATGGAACTCCCAGAAATGTAGATTACATGTTCAAGCCACGTCCTTAATTACATAAGCCACATCTCTTTTAGAGACCCCCACTTTATTCATCCCACTTAAAGCCCTGTATTCATCATTTTTTGTTCTTCTCAGCAGTGCATGCTAATTATCTCTACCAATGCAGAGCAAGAGAAGCAGGCACGCCATTCCCCTTTTCACCAGGCGCCAAGCACATGCAACACCAATGTGTGACTACTGGGGCTCACACTAACATTGCCTGTGCCACAAAGGCAAACATTTCAGATAACCTGGCACACTGAATGGGCAGCATACCCAGATAAAACTTTTCTTTTGTAAACAAAGGTTCTGATTATTGATGGCAGAGCACAACTTTATACATACCTGTGTGTGTGCATCTTAAGTAGAGGCTCCAGAGTGCTGTGTTACTTTGCTCCAAATGTAACCAGTTTATGACCTACATCTTTAAGGATGTTCTGCTACAGATTTGGGCAATGTCTTGCTCTTTCCTCTTCAAGACTCCTTCCATCAAAGGTTGTAACCCATTTCACCCTAAAGCAGTCAAAATTGTACATCATTACCACCAACAGTGTATATTTGTCCAAAAATGTCTGATATAAAATGTAAAATTTGTGTTTAAAACAGGATCACCTTGCTTAATTTAATTATTGATCAGAACCTAAATATTTTTTGTAGTGTTAAAACCTTAAGGGCCGTATTAAATATTTGGCAGTCTGTGGACCGGCATCCTGGAGGTGGCGATCTGACAGGGGTGAGACATCCGCTGTATTAAGAGTTGGAAAGGTTGTCTATGCATGTACCACTGCTGGACTGCTGGCACCACCAGCACACCGCTGACTGCCTGATTTGAGGTCAGGGGAAGGCAGCTTCCATTGGGTGGTACGGAGGTGCAAGATCGGCATCCGTATTACAAGTTGGTGTTCCCACAAAAGCTGGCCCTGACAATCCGACCGCCGGCTAAAGGTCGGCGAGACCAAGAATTTGGGGTACATACTCACCCCTTTCCTGTTCTTCTCAGCAGATTTCGAGGTGGATCCCATTCTCTAGCCCTCCCCTGAACAGCAGTATCTTCACCTTGAGGATTATGATCCCATCTGCGACGAAATACAGGTAAGTGCTCATCATACCATATAGCCATACCCATGCATGTGTCGGACTCCGGCAATGGGTAGGTGACATTTTTCAACATATATCATGCATTTGTGTGGATCTGACAATTATGCAGTCGAAATGTACACACAGGCAATGATATACATTGACATACATTGCGCACTGCTGCAAGACCACCGCAGCCACACCACGGCCCCCCAGCAAACTTGTAATATGGCGGTTGGACGGCCAAAGGCACATCGGGCAGCGGTCTCCTATCAGTGGCTGATGCGGTCCTACGGCAGTCCGACCGCCAAACTCGTAAAAAGGCCCTAAGTCTTTGGTTTGGGTTAGGAACAGGATCCTGTTCTAGTTTAATACAATTTCCCCTCTTTACCAGTTTGGATAGGTGGGGAGAAGGGTTTGCTATGACGTTATAGAGACAAACAATATTTCTAGATAAATGCTCACTATCAGTCAATTTCACATAAATCCTTAAAGCACAGATCTCCTTAATCACCTGGGCTTATCTCCCATATAAAGTGATGCTTCAGTACCACCAGTGTAATTAGTGCTTATCTAACAGTTTTGAGCAACATGAGTAAAGTTTCATCCACCAAAACTTCCTTCAACCCAAAATACTTGAACAATGATTTTTGCTGTTATATCCCAGGATATTTATTTGACCCTATGGGTACAAATGGAATGGGATATTTTTGTACAGCAGCAATTGGGTTTATGTAAGATTTCTACACTGCATAACGATGGTGCACAAAACATACTAGGACGATATCAATCGGTGTCTCTAGTTGGTTCTGCATTTTAACGCTTCCAGAGACTCTCTGCTGCAAGAGATCACTAACCCGATTAAATCTGAATACCGAATCATGGTAATAAATTAACATTTAAATACAGATTAATATAGAGACGCCAATTGATAATTCCTTTCGTGAAGTATACAGCCCTCTCCTTTTGCACAACAATGCTCTGGATCCATCTTGGACCACTGAAGAGGTCATTGTTCCCCTCCATCAGCATCCTACTATCCCAGTTCTGACACCAACCCACGTATTGTGTAAGGGTGGGTTCTAGGTTGCTCCTCTCTCAACCTGATGAAGACTCCATCCCAAGGGTTAATTGGCCTCTCCACCTTTTAGGGGTTGAACATTTCTAATTACATCAACCTGTACTGGGATAACCATCCAGATCTAGATAATACAGAATGTATACACTGTATCTTATAACTGTGGATTATCAGCGTTTCCAGACAGGCTCTAACTAAATTGTTTGTGTGTATTGCATACATTGAAACTTACATTTCTTATTTCCTTCTTATCTACTCACGAGCACTCTACTCAGCACTTACTTTCCACTCACTGTGGAGTAACTTTATTATGTGATATATTGTACAACTCGATATTCAATACTAATAATTTTGCATTTAATTCAGTGATGTATATGTGATTCATGACATTGGGTACACTTTATTATATGATTTGAATAATTTCCGTTAGTGCAAATTGTGTTCTATTTGCTAGTGGGCTGCTGCCCAAATACCAGCACTTGGAAATAGTAGCTGGGGCTCTCCTACTGTTACTGAAGCTCATCGTGGAGCCTCACAATGCAGGGGATGTTCCCATCACAAAGATGCCCCTTCCAGATCAGACTACCCACAACCTTACTACACCATTGGAGAATCTAGCCATCTGAGCAGCAATATTGTCAGAAACGTCTATCTGCATTCTTGTGATTCATTCCAGTTTTGTGTTGTACTGTGTAATCTAGATCCGGCAGTGAGATAGGCACACACTTAGTACCAAACAGATATGGTTGAAACAAGGGGTGTGCAACATAAGCATAATTTGCTTTTGTGTGGTTAGGCAAAATTTCAGAAAAAGTACATGGAATTATGTGTAAATATATGAAATGCAAATCCATCACCGAGCACTATATTTTAGAGTGAAATGCATTGCTGCTTCAATTTTTGAGGCAAGGACACATTTTGCGCTTATAAAATAGCACAAAACATGCTAGTGGGTCAAGGAATAGCTGCACACACTGGCTGTTTGCGTTAGTCCTGAGCGCTCACAGTAAACATTTGCTGCAAACTTCATGTAATTGTGCGACGTGGCATAATGGCGTAATTTCGTGAACTTTGCAGAACAAGTGTAATGTGAAATTTCTTAGATTAACGCAAATTATGCCGGTGAAATTTAAATTTCCTCTGGTCTTAGTTGGGGCCATTTCAAGTCCTCACTGTGGCAAATCATTCCTTCTCAATGGCCTCCTAGTTCTACTCTTTGGTTAGTAACCTACGACTGATAAAGGTATCTGACGGGGGCGTGGCTTGGACACCGAAGGGAAAAGGCGGCATGAGCTCGGAGCTCCGCGCCTGATCCCCACAGTGATCCTGAAAATCGGAGCGGAACAATCCATGACAGCCCCGGCAAAACGGGGCGCTGACGGGGGAACACAGTGGGCAATCACTGGCCGCCAACAGAGTTGATCGACAGAGGTTTGAAGCCGGAGCACCGGTACGACTTGCAGCGAACAGGCTCCCAAGATGACGGCCGAGGAGTGAAAATCGCTGCTCGGTAGCGAGAGCAGTTCTCCCTCCAGAGAGAGCCGAAGCCCCGGCTGCGGAGCAAACCGCCGCACATGGCTGGGTGACCCAGCGGTGGACCTAGTTGTCCAACGGAGAGAAGGTATCTGCCCACTGAGCCGGCTAGTCTGAAAGCAGAGACTGGGCGAGACGGCGGAGTGACCCGGGCTGCTGCGTCATGCAGGGAAGCGGAGCCTGGAGGAGCGCAGTCCTGTAGCCCGTGACGACCTGAGGAGAGGTGCAGACCAGCAGAACTGTGACGTCCCCGCTGACAGTCAGTGGGGTGGCGGGCTCGCGACCCCCCCTGGAAAAGTATATATTAAATAGAGGGGTTCGACCCATGTAGTCAGTGGGACCTGGGTAATACGTTTAGGATATATAAAGGGGTCCCTGACTAAACACACAGCACTTACAAATATTACTTAATTATTTGAATAAGACACAAATGATGGTGACCAGTGTTTTTATTATCACTGTACCAGCAAAAAACATGTATTAATTTCACGATTGCTAGTGCAATATACAAAATTCAAAATGCACCCACAAAGGAAGGGGGGGGTTGGAGTGCAAGGGAAGGGGTTTTTTTTAATTAGTTAACATCACTAATCAAAAAATTCATTAGGCACCAATACACAACTGGAAAGCATTATCATTGATCCATACTTTTGAGATCAAGAAAACACACATGTTGAACAACAGAACATATCACATGAAACAGAAACTCCCGTGATGATTATCATTATCAATTTTGGGTTGAGGAGTTCTTGAAGGTAGATGGTGGTCTACGTTTCGACCCAAAGGTGTAGGATACTTGATCCTTACTCGCGGGTCTTCATCAGGACGTGGGGGGAGGTGGAGGAAAGAGTGGGGCTGTGTCCTGGTTTGGACGCCAGGACAGGATATATTGATTATTGAATTATGACCGCTTTAAAGGGGACGCGGGCGTCCGTCCGGGGGGATAATGGATCGCGCACAGAGGACCGCCGTCCGTGGTCGGTCAAAGAAAAAGTCAGCGCGTGTCAAACGGGAAACCTGGTTTCCCGTTTGACACGCGCTGACTTTTTCTTTGACCGACTACGGACGGCGGTCCTCTGTGCGCGATCCACGTCTTGGACGCGTTAGAAACATACTTCCATTACGAAGGTGACGTGCCGTGACTGCTCCTTCTTGAGGGTCTGATGCATTATCCCCCCGGACGGACGCCCGCGTCCCCTTTAAAGCGGTCATAATTCAATAATCAATATATCCTGTCCTGGCGTCCAAACCAGGACACAGCCCCACTCTTTCCTCCACCTCCCCCCACGTCCTGATGAAGACCCGCGAGTAAGGATCAAGTATCCTACACCTTTGGGTCGAAACGTAGACCACCATCTACCTTCAAGAACTCCTCAACCCAAAATTGATAATGATAATCATCACGGGAGTTTCTGTTTCATGTGATATGTTCTGTTGTTCAACATGTGTGTTTTCTTGATCTCAAAAGTATGGATCAATGATAATGCTTTCCAGTTGTGTATTGGTGCCTAATGAATTTTTTGATTAGTGATGTTAACTAATTAAAAAAAAACCCTTCCCTTGCACTCCAACCCCCCCCTTCCTTTGTGGGTGCATTTTGAATTTTGTATATTGCACTAGCAATCGTGAAATTAATACATGTTTTTTGCTGGTACAGTGATAATAAAAACACTGGTCACCATCATTTGTGTCTTATTCAAATAATTAAGTAATATTTGTAAGTGCTGTGTGTTTAGTCAGGGACCCCTTTATATATCCCCCCTGGAAAAGGTCACGAACGGAGCCATAACTGTCACCTCGCAGCCACAGAAGACCCGGCCGCTGAAGCCGCTGCCCCCAATGAATCAAAGGAGACATCTGAAAGCAGACGAACCTGCTGCTCCATCATCGCCAGGGTAGAAGAAACATCCTCCCCCTGGTCCAACAATTCCGACAGAGACTGAAAATCCTTAAGCAAGGACTGGATAGTGTGAGACGAATAGGCCGCAGCTCTGATAGAAAAATTTGCAGCCGCAAAAGTGCGCTTCACCGCACCATCCACTTTACGGTCAACCGGGTCAGCAGGAGAAGAATCCTCCGAAACAACAGTCCCATGCAAAGACATGCTGGCCAATAATGAGTCAACCTTCACAGAGGCAGGGTATTTCACCGCAAAATCCTGCAGTGGGTATCTCTTACTCAAAGAACGCGGAAAAGAACCTCTGTCCACATCCTTCCATTCATTCTCCAAGACCTTTAAAACAGAAGAATGGAGAGGCAAAGAATCAGGCTCAGGATGTTGATATTGTGAAAACAGATTGTCCTCCAGAGGTACAACAGAAGCAGGGAACACCAAGTTTTCGCGAATGTGACCCAGCATCTCCTTCAGGTCGGTACCCTGCACAAAGCGACCCCTGACATCAACCTCCTCCTCATTCTCAGATTCAGCAGCAGCAGCGCCATCAACCTTCGCCTTATTAGCAGGAGGGACAGGAACCTGACCTAGTAATGCCGCAGCAACAGCAGAATTAATCATTTGCTGTAATAATTCCAAAGAAGGAATTCGCACTCCTGAACCAGAAGCCTCCATCAAGGAACCAGGAGCAGGACATTCTGGCGAACCACTCTCCATCACAGCCCCCCACGAGTGAAGTAGCGGAAAGAATACATGCAAGGAACGGGACAACATGCCCGGCATAAAAAGGTCCTGAGGTTGCTAGGCAACCTTACAAACCAGCCCATGCCCGACCTTCAACACATAAAGGCAGCATGAAGATCCGTGCGCATGCGCAAATACCGCCCATAACGCTACCGTCTGCAGGAGCAACGGAGACCCGAAGGCACTCCCACCGCACCATGAGAAGACGCACAGAAACAGGCAGCAGGTAACAAGCGAATGGGAGCCTCCGGCCCCCACAGCAAGCCCACCCGGCCCCGGAAAAATGCACAAAACGCTACCGGGAGCCTCCAGCTCCCAGACCAAGCGCACCCGGCCCGCCATTGGGAGGGAAAAAAGAAATATATCGGGAGCCTCCGGTGCCCAGAGCAAGCGCACCCGGCCGTGCTACGTCCGCTCAGCAGGACGCGCGGTCGGAAGGAAATATATACAAACGGCAGAGCAGGTCCATACGGTCTGCATAACGAGTCACAAAACGACTCGATAGTCCATAAAAAAACGCCACGAAAAGCCCACTAAGCAGGACAAGAGGCGTGGAGGCAGAAGAAGGGGGGGAACATTTTTTTATTTCAAACACAGAAAACTCAAAACTACTTCCCCCAAACTAGATACACTAGGACATAAGGGGACTGCTCAAGCACGACCCCAGCCCCACTCACCTGACCAGCAGGGAACACAGCACTTGAAGAAGTGCAGAAGAAAAGAACAGGTTGTGTTGGTATTTCTGTATCTCTTTATGGGATTGGCTGGAGCCACTGGGGGCCATCTTGGAGGAGGGAGAGGGAGACTAGAGCGCTCTTTTTATGCTTGGAGTTCTGTGTGGAGCCGGAGGCTCATATGTGAATACTGTGGCGAGGAAGATGGACGAGGAGGTAATGCGGGGAGGCTTGCCACAGTGCAGCGCACCTTCTCACTGTACCCCCGCAAAAACAGCAGCACCTCCGCTGCACTCCACACCTCTCCTCCACTCCTCCACTCTACCCCACACTCTGCCGCCCTGCCGCACTCCAGTACTCACAGTGAGCCGAGTGCAGTGATGGCAGGCAGGGGGGCTCAAGATCCGGACTGGGCAGAATGGGTTGCGTTGCTGGAAAAACATTGCTGAAAAAACGGCTCTCGGAATGAAAAGAGCAAGAGGCCCCTTGAGTCATAGGACTGCAGCAGGATTCAACGGGAGCAAATTAGCTAATACGGAGCATCCCGGTAAAGCCCTGTTGTTTTCAGACTCTTCTGTTCTTCCTGCTTTGGATGTGCATGTGACTGTGTGGGCGGACACGAGCCCGGAGTCCTGGCATTGGGGGAAGAAGTGAGTTCCCTTCTCTTGCAGTGTTAGTCGCAGAGTAGCTGCTATCCTATCTTCCTACTCCAGTAGAAGAGAAGGGTGAAATACCAAAAGCAGGCCAAGTTTTTGAGAATGGATCACAACCAAAGCTGTAGGGTTGTTAGCTGGTGGAAAACCTAGCCGAAAGGAATTCGGCAAGGCATAAGTTGAGTGCCCTATCCTTGTGGGGCTTTTAAAGGAAGTCGAGGAACATGTCCACAAAGGAGTGATTGGACGGATTATGTTGGCTGAGAGAATGGACTACTTTATGGTGAGCTCGTGAATCCTGAACCAGGAGTTAGCAAAAGCTAATAGATCTACTAGTGCATAGGAATTTCCTGCTGTAACTGGACCATGAAGAGCCCTTAGCAGGACACTTGGGCTTTAGAAAGACCCAGGATAATTTGGACACTCTGCCCTACTTGCCAGCGATGTGCAGGGATACAGAGAAGTTCTGTACAACCTGTCCCACTTGCCAATTGAGTGCTAAGGCAGAAAATATGTGTTTCTGTATCCCTTTATGGGATTGGCTGGAGCCTCTGGGGGCCATCTTGGAGGAGGGAGAGGGAGACTAGAGCGCTGTTTTTATGCTTGGAGTTCCGTGTGGAGCCGGAGGCTCATATGTGAATACTGTGGCGAGGAAGACAAAGACTCTGAGTAATGAAGATTACCGGTAAGTAACCGGGGCATTCTCATGCATGTATGTATGTACACATGTCGTACAAGAGCCATAGCTGAGTTGCTGATGAATTGTTGCTGAGTCACATAGCCAATGAGACAGTTCATACCAGTTTACACCACCTCATCAACGTGTTTTAGTGTCAATGTACCATCAGTGCGCCATCGGACCATCAGACCAACAGTTCATTAGGCTTAGCAACCAACTAGCAACCAACTGGTATTATCTGTGTGGGTGGTGGTGGCGCCAGAATCAAAACCTGGGCGAGAAGGTAAATGGCAACCAGACAGTCTAAGTTGAAAAAAGTTGAACAAGGTTTGTTAGCGCTAAACCAATTTGAAGCTTAAAGAAAAATATTATAGACAGGAGGAAGGCAACTGCCACCCCATCATGAGGCTCTGCAGTACATCCACGCACCACACACACAGGTCGGGGGGGAATTTGCGCCTCAATTGTTCCAACCGACCGGTGCGTCTCACTAGCCGCCTGGTTGTGTGTCACTCTCCCTGCTGATGGCAACTCCGGACCCACTGTGTATGGGTTCTGCCTCTGATCCAGTTATGCTGCCCCACGTTGAACCAGAGATGGTAGCACAGGGTCATGGCACAAACTTGAGCATTTCCAACATTAACCTTCTAAGTTGGAATGTTGCTGACCTGACTACTGAAATTAATCTTGCAGGATTTTGGTTATATCTGTGGGTAGGTTTTTTGAGTATTCAGAAATTTAGGCGCTCAACTTCTTACGGTATGGTTCTGACTTATTCGTGGTACCGAGGTAGGTGCTTCTTGGTCAGAGGAAAACCTTAACCTCTGTAAAGAGAAGTGGTGAAACCACCCCCCTCTTGTGTTAATTTGGCAAAGAAACCAGAGCACACTATATTTTTTCTTTCAAAGTATCTTCTTCATCAAGTTTTCATTCATTCGGGATAGATCACACCAAATGAAGATTTTTTTAAAAGGATTTTATTTGTGAACAGTGTCCACTTCTCAGGAATCACTGTATCAATCACTTAAGCCTACACGTGTTTCATCACAGCATGTGGCTGTGACTCATCAGGGCTAAATAAAATATAAAGAAAAGAAAATGAAATATAAACTGATATTGCCAATACACGTTCAAACGTGCAACTAGAGGGACACCAGTGAGTGGAAACCAACACAGAAGGGAGGGAAAAGAAAATAAAGTAAAAGTGACTTGTACACGTATAATTGAAGCGAGAATTTCAGACCGTTTGTTGATCCTTACACTAATGTGTGATAGAGTCGAGTGTCGTGACATACGGCGTTGAAGCTATTGTCTCTATAGAAACGTGTGATGTGAGGTGATTTTATCAAGCTTGCTAGTCATTTATATATCACATCATTATTGCTCGAGACAGTCTATGAAAAATGCGCTACTCCAAAATACATAAATGAAACCTCCAAATTAACGAAAAATACTGTTCTTTGGTTAATGCATTGGTTTATAAATTACACATCTTCTTATCGCTGATGTTATAAGAGTCATGGTTCCATATAACCCACCTCTTATTCCTGACGTTTTATTACAAGTTATAATTCTATATTGTCTCTATGTACATTTGAATTTTGTAAGCGGTGCTCAATAATCCTTGAAAAACATTTTATTCATAAGTCACAACATCTAAGTACTGTTTCATCTAGTCATTTATTGCCAAGTGGTTTATGGGGTATTAAACTTAATTTTTCATCAATTTAAGTAAACATATAATTCACATGTCGCAACATCTAAGTACCGCTTACTCCAGTCATTCAGTGCACAATAAAGTTAACGCCTTTGTCATTTTATTCCTAGCGACTGGGATTCCAACCCATCCATTTCAATTTAGTCAATGCTAGAACGAGGGACATTATTCAAGAAGCAACTGTGAACGGAAAGTACTTAATTGACGTGATTACCTGATCAAATGATCAAAACGCGTGGTCTGTGGAGGAAATATAAAAAGGGGGTTGTTGTTGTGTTATTTAAACATATGAACGGGGGAGTAAATTTAAACACGCAAATGGGGGACTACAGTTAGCTGCTGCACATTGATTAGAGGAACTCACCGCGGAGCCGGTGATAATTCCAACCCGGTCCTAGTCGGGTAGTTTATAAGGCACAAATGGTGATTACGCGTGCCGTCAGGAAACTTTTGCGGTGCGCAAATGTTCTTAAATATATTCAGGCTGAAATTGTAAACACAACGGAAAAGACGAAATGAGGGTTTGACACGAATGGGGTTTCCATTGTAAGTCAATATAAAGCACGAAGGCTGTCAGCGTGATATTCTCGAGAGCTCTTACCCGTATGCAGCCGAGGTCCAGCTTGTAAAGCTTCTGTCTCCGAGTGCGGGAACAGTGGAAGTGGTTGCCCCACCCCTTTTTAAAACGCGTGAACTGTGAGAAACTAGACTGCTAAACAGCCAGAAGAACGTCATGAAAAAGAAGAGTTACTATTGTTGTGGCCCAGACAATGGTCGTGGTCCCACAGACTATGGCTAGATATTTAGTAAGAACAATATTACCCGGGTTATATTAGTACCAAGAAGAACATTACGCTTTCAGGTGATCCCGGGTGAGAGTTTTTTTCAAAGGGGAAAGTTTGTATAACGAATCCTCATTTCAAAATCAAAAATTAGATTAATATCATCCGTTTTTTTGACAAACAAACAAGGGGGGTAGCCATGGGCTCAAGGTTTTCCCCTTCTTTTGCTAACATCTACATGGGGGCTCTTGAAACAGACATGATTTGGAGCATCAGAGGTAGCAAATGGATCGACTCTATACTCTACTGGGGTCGCTATATAGATGATTGCCTCCTAATATGGTCAGGGACAGAAACAACACTTTTGGAATTCTGTACATATCTAAACGACAATGAAATGAATATGAGATTCACTACGCACATCAGCACGTCCAGTGTCTCCTTTTTAGACCTAGAGATATACATCAAAAATGGGTCTCTACACAGCAGACTCTATCGCAAAGAAACAGCATGCAATTCTATTCTGCATAGCAACAGTTGTCATCCTGTTCATCAGATAAACGGCATCCCTTATGGGGAATTTGTGCGAGCTAGGAGGAACTGCAGCGAAGAGCAAGAATTTGAAACCTGCATAAAAGATATGCAATCCAGGTTCTCTAAGAGAGGTTACAAATCTCAGATTATCTCTCAAGCAAACAAGAAGATCAAAAAAACAAGCAGAGAGTCTACCCTAACACCGAAAAATCGTACTGCGGAAAGAAATCAACAACCTGTGAGGCTTATAACAGACTACAATGAGCTAAGTCCTGTGATACGAAAGAGCTTTCAAAAACATTGGGGGATCCTTAGTGCTGACAAAACCCTAACATCCGCAATAGGAAATCATCCCCAGATAACCTTTCGCAGAGGAAGGAATTTGAAAAACAGACTCAGCCCAACTGTTCCAAGAGACATAAAGACTTGTGATTGGTTGACCCAGAAATCAAAAGGTTTCTTCAAATGTGGAATGTGCTAAATGTGCAGATGGGCTAAACATGGAACCAAGACATTTTTTGATCACAGATCTAAAGTATACACAATCAACACAAATATTAACTGTGACACAAAATTCACAGTGTATATTATTGAATGTGCCTGTAAAAGTAGATATGTGGGAAGTACAATCAGGGCCCTTAAAGAGCGGATCAGAGAACATGCAAGAGCATATGCCACCAAGGATCCAAGATACCCCATGGCCATACATATGGCCTCTTGTCCCTCACAAGGAAACATTAAATCCTTCACCTTCTATGGCATTGATGTTGTACAAGCTGCAGTAAGAGGTGGTAATAGGGAACTTCGACTGAGAAGACAAGAAGCACTTTGGATCATGCGTTTAGACACTACTAGAACCGGACAAAATACTGATGATGAGCTGCATTTCTTCTTGGGGTCAGATTCCTAGACTGGTCTCTCTTTTGACAATTTATTTCAAGCCTTTTGGATCTAACATTCTAGTAGATCCCCACCTGACATTTTTTCAGCTAAAAATTTCTGTTATAATTCTGTAAAACAGTACAACTGAACCTTTTACAATGATGATTGCTATAGTATTAATAACTGTAGAGATATATAATCACCGGAATAAGGGAGAATGTATGTACTAACAAAGGATATGATCATGCAGACAATGACGATCTGACCCACATAAGAAAACTAATCTAATCAATGACTTCACAGATTGAGACGTTTCAAGATCTTTCTCCTCCCGATTTTGAAAGGGAGTCTGTTTCTTAATTGATGCCTCATTTTGTCTATCCGGAATACAAAATATCTAAATATTTTAAATAAATACAGCAGACCAACTAATTAGTCTTTCTTTTCCTTTTGAACATCTTCCATTCACCTTAAGTCACATGCAACTGTGAACTAGTCGGAATATCACATCTTAAAACCACTATATTTTATCACTTAAGTGATATAAGAATTAACGCCAAATTCCTCTGTCCTCATTATACTAATTACATTCAGATGAACTTCCTAAATCAATTCCCTTTTTTCCTTTTTCATTTTACTTTTAATTCAAAAAAACGGATGATATTAATCTAATTTTTTATTTTGAAATGAGGATTCGTTATACAAACTTTCCCCTTTGAAAAAAACTCTCACCCGGGATCACCTGAAAGCGTAATGTTCTTCTTGGTACTAATATAACCCGGGTAATATTGTTCTTACTAAATATCTAGCCATAGTCTGTGGGACCACGACCATTGTCTGGGCCACAACAATAGTAACTCTTCTTTTTCATGACGTTCTTCTGGCTGTTTAGCAGTCTAGTTTCTCACAGTTCACGCGTTTTAAAAAGGGGTGGGGCAACCACTTCCACTGTTCCCGCACTCGGAGACAGAAGCTTTACAAGCTGGACCTCGGCTGCATACGGGTAAGAGCTCTCGAGAATATCACGCTGACAGCCTTCGTGCTTTATATTGACTTACAATGGAAACCCCATTCGTGTCAATCCCTCATTTCGTCTTTTCCGTTGTGTTTACAATTTCAGCCTGAATATATTTAAGAACATTTGCGCACCGCAAAAGTTTCCTGACGGCACGCGTAATCACCATTTGTGCCTTATAAACTACCCGACTAGGACCGGGTTGGAATTATCACCGGCTCCCCGGTGAGTTCCTCTAATCAATGTGCAGCAGCCAACTGTAGTCCCCCCTTTGCGTGTTTAAATTTACTCCCCCGTTCATATGTTTAAATAACACAACAACAACCCCCTTTTTATATTTCCTCCACAGACCACGCGTTTTGATCATTTGATCAGGTAATCACGTCAATTAAGTACTTTCCGTTCACAGTTGCTTCTTGAATAATGTCCCTCGTTCTAGCATTGACTAAATTGAAATGGATGGGTTGGAATCCCAGTCGCTAGGAATAAAATGACAAAGGCGTTAACTTTATTGTGCACTGAATGACTGGAGTAAGCGGTACTTAGATGTTGCGACATGTGAATTATATGTTTACTTAAATTGATGAAAAATTAAGTTTAATACCCCATAAACCACTTGGCAATAAATGACTAGATGAAACGGTACTTAGATGTTGTGACTTATGAATAAAATGTTTTTCAAGGATTATTGAGCACCGCTTACAAAATTCAAATGTACATAGAGACAATATAGAATTATAACTTGTAATAAAACGTCAGGAATAAGAGGTGGGTTATATGGAACCATGACTCTTATAACATCAGCGATAAGAAGATGTGTAATTTATAAACCAATGCATTAACCAAAGAACAGTATTTTTCGTTAACTTGGAGGTTTCATTTATGTATTTTGGAGTAGCGCATTTTTCATAGACTGTCTCGAGCAATAATGATGTGATATATAAATGACTAGCAAGCTTGATAAAATCACCTCACATCACACGTTTCTATAGAGACAATAGCTTCAACGCCGTATGTCACGACACTCGACTCTATCACACATTAGTGTAAGGATCAACAAACGGTCTGAAATTCTCGCTTCAATTATACGTGTACAAGTCACTTTTACTTTATTTTATTTTCCCTCCCTTCTGTGTTGGTTTCCACTCACTGGTGTCCCTCTAGTTGCACGTTTGAACGTGTATTGACAATATCAGTTTATATTTTCATTTTCTTTTCTTTATATTTTATTTAGCCCTGATGAGTCACAGCCACATGCTGTGATGAAACACGTGTAGGCTTAAGTGATTGATACAGTGATTCCTGAGAAGTGGACACTGTTCACAAATAAAATCCTTTAAAAAAAATCTTCATTTGGTGTGATCTATCCTGAATGAATGAAAACTTGATGAAGAAGATACTTTGGAAGAAAAAATATAGTGTGCTCTGGTTTCTTTGCCTAATCTTGCAGGATGGCATTCCTTTGTTAAAGGCTGTGATATTGTGCTCATGCAGGAAACATGGGCCACAACAGAGTTTTTGTGGGATGGATTCTCATGTTTTTATTTTCACCCATGGATTGGGCTAAAGAGGGATTTGCTGCCTGGTTTAAGGTGAATATCGGCTGCAAGATTCATCCCATAGCGACTGGAAAAGACATATTACAGGCCTTTGATGTAAATTGAGCAAATAAGCTTAGCATTTATGTAATGAACTTTTACAATAATGCTTTCTCACAAAGGTGTTAATTGCCTTTTTGAGGGTCTGTTTTCATTAATTGGCTCCTCCTCTGATAGGGAGTCCCAGGGCGACAGACATTTAAACCTAACACTGGCAGGCAATTTTAATGCCAAACTGGGCGCACGGCCACCTTTTTCACCCACAATTTTCGATCCCCTCCTTATGGAAGCAGATCTTGATGCCATGGACTCCAGGGGACATCTAATGTACCCGTATTGGGCGGCTTGTGACCTAGAGAATGTAGTTTCCCCCAGTGGCACTACAACCATACCTACTTTTTTTGGGAGAGGACCAGGGTCTACAATTGATCATGTTTTTATTTCACAGAATTTATCTCCAATTATCACTGGGAGAGGTCCATGCATCAGCATTTAGTGACCACAATCCTGTAGCGTTTCAGCCTGTGGTCTCCCAAAGCATCAGTACACAGTGATTGGAAGTAGTCAGGGACTAACTGTTAAAGATGCAGGTTCCAGATCGGTTTGGCGCCATGTGGACATGAAGCTAGTTATGAACCACATTGTGAGTAGTAGCATGGATTTAGTGAATACCTGATTATAAAATGCATCAAGATCTGGACGTGGTACTAAAACGCTGTGGGGAGCTTATGTCCAGTGTTAAAAGCTTCCTGACCAGGCCTAAAGGTAGAGTTCCCTGCAAGGTTAAGCCATGGTTTGACAATGAATACAGAGTGGAGAGTGATAATCTGCATAAGGACATAGAGAAAATCCCTAGAAATCAGAGTTTAATTACAGCCTGTAGGAAAGAATATGTCCTGGTACTGAAACAGATTCCGTAATTAAGGATGAGAGGTGGGAGGCAATAATAGTAGCCTGTCAGAAAAAAGACCCTCAGGCATTCTGGCAGGTGTTGCAGGCATGTATGTCTCCTTCCCAGCCCCCAGACAAAGTTACAGTCCATATTAGTCCTGAGGTGTGGTATGACCACTTCTCAGCTGTGCATTCCTCCGAAAAGGTGCCCACAGACCATGGTATGCTCAAAGAGTCCCCCTGTGGCAATCTGTCTTTTATGGAGGAGGAAGTTCTTGAAGCTATTTGTGCCTATGGATTTATTTAAGGAGAACCCGGGATTTTGGTCACCAGTACTCGCTTCTATCTTTAATACGGTTTGCAGGGAGGGGACATTACCATCTTGGATCCTTTCAATCGTTGTACCTATTTTTAATAAGGGCAAAGCCAATGACCCAAGGTGCTATCGACCAATATCCCTGCTTGACTCCACCTTTAAAATAATTGGCAGAGTAGTTTTAGATCGTCTCTTAGTGTGGACAAGTAAGAATATCGCGGGTTCAATACGGTTTCCAGAAGGGCCTATGAACTATTGAGCAGTGTTTGAACTTACATTTTATCGTGGCAAAATATAAATATGCAAGTGACATCCCAATCCATCTTGCATTTTTGGACCTATGGCGCCTTTGATTGCGTAAATATGTAAAAACTGTGGTGAATCCTTGAACGTATGGATCTAGAGGCAGACCTGGTTTCCTTTCTTAGACTCCTACACCAGGATCTCACAGCCTCAGTAAGATTTGGTGAGGCCGGAGAGTGTACTTCCCCATTTAAAGTCATTCGAGGCGTACCCCAAAGTTGCGTACTCGCCTACATCCTTTTCTCATTGTAAATTATTGACTTGAAGACGTGTTGTTGGAGCAGATGTACCGCTCATAGAAAATAAAGCAGTGCCCGCCTTATTATATGCGGATGATGCAGTGCTTCTTCCTAGAAAGGTGAATAGTATCAAGGTATTGCTCAGCACCTTTGTGGAATTGATAAAGGGCCTTGATTTGGAAACAAATTACTCCACAACATCTGTTATGGTTTGCAGCCCTGGGAACACCAAAACTAGTACACAATCAATTGGAGGGAAAAAATTAGATAGGGTGTCCTCTTTTCCTTATCTTGGCTTGGAATTTGATGATGCTTGTACATTTTCCGCATGACTTAAAAGTAGATTAACCCGATTCTCTAGTGTGGTCGGCACCATTTTCTCTCTTGCTTCTTGCATTGGTAGAAAGCTACTGGCCCCATCAATTTAAATCTATAAAAGGAAATGTGTTCCAACCTTGACGTATGGCATGTGGGTAAGGGATTACAGGGATGATGCTGCCATTCAAGTCGAGGAAAATAGATTTTGTCGCCACCTGTTGGGGGCTTCTCCCTTGACACCTCACTTCCCCTTACACCAAGAATTAGGCCTTGAATATGTTCAGGACCTCATTGCAGCCGTGGCCCGTGTAGGTAAGAGCGGTCGGGCCGGCTTGGGGCCGGGGGGGCATTCGACAGAAGACCACGAGTGAAAATTAAATAAATAATACATTTTCCCTCGTTGCCATCTTTTGAAATCCCTCCACACCCATCCCTACCGCCCCCTGGTGTTACATGCATGGGCTGAGGCTGCCTCCTTGGTGCCACTACTGTAGCCCTTTGGTGTTACATTTGGTCTAATAAGGAAGTTGAGCTCAATCGTGCAATTGTTAGAGATTGTCTTGCTTGTGACCACTAATTGAATATTCCGTGGCTAAAGGATATACAAGATAACACCTTGGCTCTGGGGTGTGCACACTTATTTGAGAACCCGGAAAGTCAGACAACAGCTGGACCCAGGAATGCTTTTCTACACACATACAGACCTCTAGGGAGGCTGTGTAAGTGGTAAATTCATCTGTAAGAGATTATTGTTTGGGTCAGATGACAGCCGGGATCACCCCATATATATTAGTTGTGCAGAAAGTATACAAACGCAACTTACTGACTCATTTTAGGTTAGGAACAATATGCTGGATGCTGTGTTTCCCCCTAGGGCAATACTCTACAAACAAAATCTGTATTTGCCCATGTGATGAGCAATCAAATCAGACCTTATTGCACTTTGTTTTCTTTTGTAACTTTTATCTCCAGTACACCAGGAAATTTCTATCGCCTCTGTTGCGCAGATGCAGATTTACTAAGTGTTAAGCCGCTTTGCTCTTCTTACAGCAACATACAAGACCAAGATAAGACACCTGTTATTTGGTTGGCTGTTTTTTGAGGGTCATTTTACAAGGGAAAAAGGCAATGTTATTTTGAATAATGGTCGCTCATTAATAATTGTACCTCATGCCCTGGCCTTTTTGATTGCTTGTTCAAAGCTTATCATGTGTTATGTTAGTCCATGTGTTAAGAAAATGTATTTTTTATGGCTTTCTCCATGGCGTGTATTTTATTTCTATTGATGCATTTTTAAACATTTAAAAATGTGACTTGTTTTATATTAAATATGTGTGTGTTTTAAATCGTGTATGTCTTTTATGATCATCTGTGACATGATCGAATAAAGATTATTTGAATTTTTCAGTTTGATTGGATCGCACAGTCAATGCCTTCTCAGAGTCTGCTGTGATCTGTTTATTACCATCTTCTGATCTAGGTAAATCTGGAATTGTCCCAGCCTCCTCCCGAGGCTGATGTGCAGCCTGTGCTTTGGTCAACACAGCTGGCTTAAACCAAGCAATGCAGGCTTCTGGGCCTCTTTCAAAGCAGGGGCAAGCAAATCAATGCCCAAAAGACATCCAACATCTCACCCATACATTTGCCATGGCCAAACTCCCGTTGATTTCTACCTCAATTTGAATAATCAGAAAGACCAAGTCCTATTAATTGATTACCAAACATTTTGAGGTACTTCCTCTGAATCATAGTTCTAAAAGCTTCCGTATTTATCAGGCAAGAGCCTTCCTCCCATTGATACTTGCGTCTAAGCCAATCCCCATCCAGTTTAGATGAAGGTGTTTCAAGGCCTCTGGGCCCCTTTCCCATATGGCCAGATTAAGTGCAACAGGGGCTTCTATTCTCTGGTTCCTTTATTGACAGTCAACACACTTGCTATCATCGGATGAGCTGGTTCAGGGTTTTTCTCTTGGCAATCGCTCTTGCAATGCCCCTCCTTGTGACACTTGAAACATGTAATCACTTTAGGCTTAGAGGAACCTTCCTATCTTCCCTTCCTGTTATTTTCCTGACTTGGGACCCTTTTCCCATTCTGTTGTGCCCACCTTAGGAGCCTTGGCAATTGCCTGGTCCTTTTCTTCTGAGTTATAACCGTTCTGTAGAGAGTTCTTCTCTCCTGTTGGTTTAGATCCATGCTTTTCCAGTCCTTTGCTAACCCTGTAGCTATCCTCTTGTCAGCCAACACTGCAAGTTTTTCCTGGATTACTCTCTGTCATATCTGACATATATTGCCTAAGTGGGGAAGAGAACACAAAAACAAAAGATATATATCTGTTTTGTAGACCTCAAAGCTGCCTTTGATTCAATTCCACACAACTTACCTTGGGGAAAGTTATTAGCATCGGGTGTACCGCTGCTGGATTTGATTATATTGTTATATTCAAATACGTGGGTCCAGGTCAAATTGTGGGATGGCAGTTGCACCACCCGCCGCCTTGAAACACATAGTGGCCACTAAGAGGGATGCGTAATAGCCCCTTGTCTTTTTAATCTTTTTATGGCCGACATACCGACTACTTGCAAAATGTCAAAACCCACTCTCCAAACATAGCAGGCCACAATATAAAATATTTGCTATATGCAGACGACACTATATTGCTAAGTCATACAGTCATAGGTCTTCAAAGACTGATAGAGTCATTTAATAAATATATTTTAGCCAATGGTCTACAAATGAAAAAAAAAAACTAAAATCATGACGATAGGATCAACAAAATTGGATATAAGATTATGGAAAGTTAATGGGTTAACGATTGAATAAGTAAAACTGTATAAGAATTTAGGAATTCCGATTGACGATAGAGTGACTTTTGAACAACATTTTAATAACTTAAAGGCCTTAAGTATTGCACTTTCATTTGCTTTTAGATCGTTGTGAGACATGGTATTATGTTTGAGTCTGCGCTGAAATTATAGGTCTGCCCAGAATGGGTGTGACATTCTTGCGGACCTTAGGAATGAAGTAAAGTACAGGGGTCACAGGATGCTCATTCTTTAAAAACATGGCTTCATCCATATATTGATTTTTAGGCCAAAGTACAACATTGCTGCCATTGTCGGCTTGGTTAAAAATTTGATTTTCATTGTCTTTTATCTTGCGGATGATATTAGAGTATTGTATTTCCATATGCTACTTGCGATCTTTGCCTTGATTGGATCTGTTCAGTCTTTTTAATTCATCAGTGACCCTATCACTAAATACATCAATCGCATCTTTGGCCATTTTTGGTACAAAAGTGGAAGTACGGCAAAAAGGGCTACCATTAGAACTGCTAATATTGATACCAGTTGCCTGCAAATCATCCTGCGTGGAACTTGTATCGTCATCCTTATCACTGGCCAGTGAGTGAAGGAGCCTGAGAGTATTGGCATCTGATACTAATAGGTTGGAACTAGATTCCCTCGGTGGATGTACTGAAGGACTGGGTTTTTCTTAGACCCAGCGGTGCCAGGGATAACACCTGAAACCTTCGTGGGTTACCTGTTCCGGCGTACAAATGACAGAGACACGGGACACTTCCTTCGGCGTCAAAGATTCGAGGTTTATTTACTGCAGGGAACACAGAAGTCACGAGAAGTACATAACATGTAGGTTCACGGAGACTGCTTCAAATTGTATCTGTGGATCGCTCCTTATATACAGTTTTTCGTCATAAGATAACATGGCAAACAAAAGGTTACAACCCAGTTCCCACAGTAAATTTCATAGGGGGTCGCTTTCAAGTATTCAGAGCCCGGAACATAATTACAGTAACATTTGCCAGTTCCCAACTGTAAAAGTACATCTTCCCACCATTAGTGCATTCCGTTCGGCTGTAAACGAATCAAGGAAGAAACAGAAACAGGTGCAGAGGAAGACAAGGATAGTGAACAGATCGAAAAGAGTGTAAAAGGGGTGGTATCAGGAAACACGATTGCAGGGATCAAAGGAGACGTGCCTAATGAATGCACAACTGAGACAATAGACCAGCACGGCAAGATGAGCCTCGAGCGGGGCCATCTGCCTTACAGTGTCATCCCCTTCGTCATAAAGACACCCTCAAAGGAACACATGTCTTCCGCAAGAGTTTGGGAATCCCAGGGTCGCGAAGCGGACAGTGTCCGTTCGCTGGCTACTTGAGGGCAAGAAACAAAATGGATGCCGTATCTAAAATGGAACCCGTGGGTTCAGATGAAGAAACCCACGAAACATACAAACGGTTTAGGCTAGCACAGTGAAAACGCGTACACCCACTAAACTCGTCATTTGCGGTTCATAGATACCAGACTCGACCATATTCGGGCGAGTCGAAAACACCACTTACAATTGTCACGGAACCTCAGACGCTCCTTTTGCACTCATGTAGGCAAGCACTAGTCGTAATCAGAATGGATCTCGATATTCATCAGACCATCAGATGTTGCTGCAACATCATCCTGTCCACAGAGGCCACATAAGGCAGGACCACACTGCACACAAAGACAACACGTGAACAGAAATGCTACAACAACCCCGATGATCATCAGAATCTTCCAACCCCACGTCGACATCAGGCCCCAAAACCATCCTAGTAGCGTCCTATCCCCTACGTCCACGTGTATGGACTCAGAGATCTTATGCAACTTCGAGATGGCTTGATAGACTGTTGGAGCGTTGTCAGGAATGAAAATGCAGCAACTCGAATGGATCACCTTACATACACCACCTCTATCTGCAAGGACAACGTCTAAAACCATACGATTTTGTAACGTCATAAGCCTGTCAGCCTGAAGCTCTGCTGTAATATTGCCAAGGGCGCTCGCAGTGATATTAGCGGTCGATTCCACCACTCGAGTCAACTGTCTCAGGTTCCTACTATTGATCATAGGTCCCCAAAACGGCAAGAAACCCTTAAAGAAGTCTCCTGCCTCTTGACCGGCAGTGTCCTCTTCGCTAATCACGCCTCTCACAACTCTAGTCTTGTGATAATCCGACCCAACAGTAAAGGTCGGCGGCAACAAGTTCGCAATATAACACGTGCCTGAGAAGTCACGAGGCAACCATGTATATGCGCGGTCATAACAAACAAAGTAAGTACCCTTGGCAGTCAGAAGAACAGGGGAAGAGGCCGTCGGCAAAACATACGTTTCGGTACAGACACTCCTCCCGAGCTGAGCTCGCGGGCTTCGGCCAAGCGCTTTCAGACAGAAATTACCGAGATGGGGTACGATCCAGATCGGAGACGAGCTTTTAAGCTGCCGATCACCCACTGACATGCTATACTCAGCCTCACTCAGATCTCTGTGTGCTCGCACCTCTTCCTCTGGGATAAGCGATGTGTCAAAGATATCCCTATCTAAATCGGCAATCGCTCTTGCCAAGGGCTTGTGGTACGGGCCAGGCCCATGATCTGCAGTGCGTGGCTCTCGATGGGGGTAAGAATCTAGTGCGCTACGAAACATTGTTTGAAATGCTCGAGCTGAACCCTGGGAACTGTAAGGAAGGACCAAGTACGGAATTCCCCTATCGGTGGTATGTGGCATTAACCCACACACCCAACAGTTGGTAGTGTTCATCACCAACTGATGCTGATGAAGGAGCTGAACGAAGGAATTGTTCATGAATTCCGCACGTCTAACCTGCTCGTGTTGGGGCAAGATATGAAAAGAATGAGGAGAAACAGTGGAAGTAGGTTTTGGTTCAGAGGAAGGGGTAGGTGAAGCAGAAGGCAATAAGGATTGTATCGCATAGTACACTCCACCCACCAATAACGAAGAAACAGTTAGGAACAGTAGAAACACCTGAAACATAAAGCATTTAGTATGTACAATCCTATGCAATTCGAATCTTTGTGATTGAGTCTTCTCCAATTCCGACAGCTTCGAGAAAGCCATCCTCTAAAACCGTCCGCAACGTTCTTGACGCACTTCGTTCTGTGTAGCAATAGTCAATCCCCAGGAGTTCCTAGGAATCGACGGCCTCCGACCTAGTGTCAGGACCTACTAAACAGAAGGAAGTACCTGCACGGCCCTACGGTCCACCCGGATGTAAGGTTCTTTTAATTAAACAATGTACACAAAATCTCCTAGCTGTGGAAAAAAAAAACGCACATATGTGGAAAAGAACTCAAAATTCAAACAGAAAAACCACAATTATTCAAAATGTTCAGAGTGATAAATGGGGGTAACATGGATTTCCAAGGGAAAAAAAACAAAAATAATCTTTATTAGTCTCTAGTATTGGAACGAAGAAAATATCTGCTTCTTCCAGGACGAGTCTGCTCTTCAAACAATTGGTCGGATGATGAAACAGAGTCCTGTCGGTCAGATGATAATTCAGATCTTGAATTCTCCAATGACAAAGGTTCAACAGTGTTGTCTGGCTGCACTGAAGTGTCTCCTACAGGCTGGGCGTCACTGAAAGGCACAAAGTTCGGCAAAACCTCGGTTTCAGATGAGGCGATGCCTGTCCTCACCCACGAGTCCGCTGGTAAAGGTATTGGTACCTTTTTAGTGTGGGTGGCATGCACCCAATGCTTGCGGCCCTCCAAACGAACAGCAGTTTTCGTGGCAAGGAGCACCTGAAAGGGACCGATGAACCTCGGCTCAAGGTTTCGTTTCCGGCCAAATTTCCTCGTAACCACCCAGTCTCCGGGTTGGAGCTGGTGGCCTGGACCCTCCGTCTGTGCCGGCAGTGCTTCAAAGACCTGTTGATGAATTAACCTCAGTTTAGCAGTCAGATCATGAAGGTAATCAATAAGCATTGGATATTCAAGATCGGTGAATACATTGGGTCTAGGAACCTCCCAAATATTTGCAGGACAGCCGAACACAATCTCATATGGGCTGAGCCCTACTCGAGAGTGTACAGTCACCCTGGTTGACAGAAGAGCCAAAGGCAAAGCGTCAGGCCACGAGAGACCAGTCGTAGCCTGAATCTTTGCGAGTTTTAATTTGAGAGAACCATTGTACCCCTCAACCAAACCTGCTGACTGGGGATGGTTGGCGCTATGGAATTTTTGTGTAATTCCAAGGCCCTTACACACACTCTTCATCACACTCCCCACAAACTCACTTCCGTTATCAGACCATACAATCCGTGGCATTCCATACCGAGGAAAGTATTCCTTCAGTAGGACTTTCGCTGTGGACAGAGCAGTATTGTCTTTGAGAGGGTAAGCTTCGATCCATCGGGAGAATGCGCAAACCACAACTAAAACGTATTTTAGGTTATTGCATCGCTCCATATGGATGAAATCCAACTGAATTACTTCAAAGGGACATGTAGGAGGAGCGAAATGGCCAGGCGGTGTAGGAGTGCCCTTGCCAGGATTGTACATCATACATATCATACAATTCTTGACCAATCTCTCAGCACACTTAGCGATACCATCATTCTTCCATACAGGGGACAACAACTTGCAAATACCTTTCGCACTAATATGTGACAAACCGTGTGCCATGGTCACAACAGCTAGCACATATGCATCCGGCAACATCCATTTTTTATTCTCTGACAAATCAATCCAACAGCCATTTGCATCCAACTTTCCTGTACTCTCCTTCCACTTGGTCTTTTCAGTCTCGGTGGCCTCATTCTGAATCGCTTTCACACTTTCAATAGTATCCTCACACATACCAGTTTCTGCAGGCCACCTTACCGAACTCGTCACATACATTCTAGTTGTAAGATTTCTTGCAGTCTCCTTAGCAATCTCATCAGCAAACGCATTACCACGACCAACATCATCCGTCACCTTACGGTGTGCACTACATTTAATAATCACCACCTGCTTGGGCAATGCAAGTGCATCTAAAAGATCATTCACAAGCTGTCCATGCTGGATCTTCGTACCATGCGATGTCATGAAACCTCTCTCTCTCCACAATCGTCCAAAACTATGGGCAACACCAAATGCATACTGGCTGTCAGTAAACACATTCACCCGTTTCCCTTTCGACAAAACACACGCTCTGGTTAAGGCGATTAACTCTGCCGCCTGTGCAGAATTCTGGTTCAATCTCGCAGTTTCCACAACCGTACTCAACGTTACCACAGCATATGCAGTCGTCACATCACCATTCGGCAACTTAAAACACGAACCATCCACATACAAAGTACCATCGGGTTCTTCCAATGGAGTGTTTTTCAGGTCAACACGACCCTTCGTTTCTTCCTCAGTCCGCAAATAGCAATCGTGTGGTGGTACCTCGTCTGATTCCATATTGGTTGGCAACAAAGTCGTCGGGTTTAGGACATTGCAGCGCTTTATTTGAATGTGACTTGCCAGAAGCGTCAACTCATAACCAGACAACCTTGCGCTCGTCAAGTGTTGGGTTTTCGTACGATTTAAGAGAGTGTCAACTGCATGCGGAACCATCACCGTAAGCATATTATCCATGACCAGTCCTGCAGATTGTCGGATGGACACCGCAGCTACCGCTGTCGCTCTTAAACAACTCGGCAATGCTCTAGCTACCGGGTCCAAGGTCGAGGAAAAATATGCACATGGACGCTGCTTACCGCCAAATTGTTGCGTCAAAACACTCAACGCACAACCTTCCCTCTCGTGAACGTATAGTGTAAACGGCTTACTGTAGTCAGGAGTACCTAACACAGGGGCCGAACACAACGCATCACGCAGTTCAGAAAAACTTTTCTGACACTCTTCCGTCCATAGTAAAGGAGTTGGAACATCCTTGCACGTGAGGGCTACCAATGGCTTTGCTAGCAATGAAAAATTTGGAATCCATTGCCTGCAGTATGACGTGATACCTAGAAAGGCACGCACATCTCTCTGAGTTGTTGGCACAGTCATTCGAGCGATCGCTGCAATTCTCTCTGGGGTCAACCTTCTTCCCTCCTTTGACAATAAGTGACCTAGATAGGTTACTTCTTGGCAACAATATTGCAGTTTAGAAGGTGACACCTTGTGATGTAAGTCACAAAGATGTTGCAACAAAGACACCGTAGCAGTCTTACAAATTTCTCGTGTGTCCGCAGCCACCAATAAATCATCGACATATTGGATCAAGGCCGCACCAGCCGGTAACACAAACGCATCAAGTTGACTTTTAAGGGCTTGGCTATATATCGATGGACTCTCACAATAGCCCTGAGGAGCACGTTTAAACCTAAAGCTGCGGCCACCTAAAGAGAAACCAAAAAGGTCCCTGCTCTCCTCAGCAATCGGAATGCTAAAGAAAGCATTCTTCAGATCGATCACTGAGAACCAGGACGCAGATGCTGGAATCAGAGTCAGTAAAGCCGTAATGTCAGGCACCACAGGGAACTGAGGAACCACAATTTTGTTCACCTCCCGTAAATCAATGACAAAACGATAAACAGGAGGCTTAGATGGATCAGTGCGTTTCAAAATGGGTAGCACAGGACTGTTACACACGTTTCCCCGAGTTTCCTCGATAACATCTGTCTCGATCAAATCATAGATGATCGCTAACAACGCTCGCTCACCATCAAGGGAGATGCGATACTGGGGAATACGTGGTAATCGCACATTCGATTTCAGTTGAACAACATAAGGGGGGATATCAAGCAGGCCCACGTCATTGGGACCTGTTGCCCACAAAGATGCAGGAAGAGAACTCAATTCCGGTGGGAGCTTATCAACGGACAAGTACATAGGAGAGATTACTCTCTCACCCAATGTAAGCTTCACTCCCGCAGGAGAACAATACAAAGTCGCATACAAACGTTTTAGCAAATCCAGACCCAAAAGATTTTCCCCACAACCAGTAGTCAAAATCAAAGGAGCTTTCAGCTCACGAGGCCCAATTGTGAGGAGCAAAGGGCGAGAAACCGGATTGCTAACAGGGGCACCGGAGAATCCAACGGAAACATTTGTTAAGCCAGACAAAGGTGCGCCAGGGAGTTTCGAATGCATGATGGAACTTTTCGCTGCACCAGTGTCTAACAGAAAAGGCTCAACTACGCCCGAGGTGGCAATTGCGACGTAAGGCCCTCTCTGATCAACCGGAACTGATACTACTCCCTCTCCTTGTCTATGGCTGTCCTAGTAATTACCGTCGTCAGTACCCTGATCGACGTAATAATCGTCCACATTGTACTGCGCGGATCTACCTGACGATGATCCACGCTGATCAAAACAATTATTGGAATCAGAGGAATTATTAGAACGCTCATTTTGATTCTGAGTAACACCACGACCTCTACCTCGTGAAGCCTGTTGAGGACCGCTATGGCCTCCTCTAGATGAATTGCCACTATTTCGATCGCGCAAAACCGGACAATCGAATTTCAAATGACCCTCACCTCTACAATAGGCACACTGATTGTACCCAAGCGTAGATCTCTGCGAAGGAGAGTCATTCCGCAACTGTGACCTAGCGGGCTGTGATTGCGATCTATTCCGCTGCTGAGAATCATTTTGATTCGAGCGCGGAGGATATGCTTGTTGCAACAGAACTTTTGTTTTGAGCTCCTTCGTCTTTTTATCTGCACAATCTTTTTCCTCTTTCTCTCTATTCTCATAATATTGAGCCGTAGCCAATATCTGAGCAGAAGTAGAAACAGCCCACGCACTCTCTGAATTTATTAATTTATTGCTTAGGTCAGGCAACAAATTCGATACAAATTTATCCACAAACAATCTCTGGCCTCCCTCAGTGCCCATATCCTGACCACTATGATCGATGAATGCCTCCTCAAATCTCGTAAAGAAATCGGAGACACTCTCGTCCTTCTTTTGCTTACAAGCAGACAATATGTCCCAGTTGACTTTCATAGCTGGCATAAGTGTTTTCATAAGGGTAATTATTCTTTGGGGGAGATCAGTAATAAGCTGTTCAGGCTTAGCCCCACCTACCTGCAAACCGTCCGCGGCTGTAAGCGCAGCCCAATCACCACCTAATTCAGCTGCATGATCTTCGTGACGTATTTTCGCCCATACCGGTTGCGGTACAACATTGCCGAACAACATGTCGATGTCGGCAAGATTCTTTATCGTAGCATCCACTAATTGAGACAATTCTTTATAGTACCCTGCCGGATTTTTGCGAGGGTCGGGCAAAGTCTGCTTAACCTGTAAAACTTCTGATCGTTTCCATGGAAGGTGTATCCACACCCTCTGGAAGTGTGGCAAGATCGGAGGGTTAGCACCAGGGTTACCTGGCATATACACTGGTGGACCTTCACACATGGGATACTGACCAGGCGTCGACATCCATTCCTCATGCTCATCTTTAAAGAGTGCACGAGGCATCACAGTGGGACGAAAAGATAGTAGATGCTCAACAGCACGTCTAACATTGCTACCCACAATCATACCACTCGAAAACTGAAGCTGAAGTTCAGTTAGAGCAGACAATACATCATCTGCCGCGTCAACTGATATCTCATCACGTAAGAGTTTACAAATTTCTTCAAACACGAATCTCTGGGTTGGCTCGTTAAATTGAGAGAACGTATCAACAACTATGCGTGGAGGATTTTTAAGGGGATACCTAATCCAATTTTTCGCCATTTTATATAGCGTGTCACGTTCCCTACCACCAGGAAGCTGACTTCGTCTTTGGGGAGCATCAGAATCAGCAGACCCAAGAATCGGTCCAAGAGGAGAATAAAGATTAGCAACAGTGTTAGGAATGCGTCTTCGAACAGACGGAGAAGAGGAGTAAAGTACAGGAGCAACAACATGGGGGCTAAAAACAGGAGCAGCAGGAGCAGTAGGAGTAGCTACAAGAGCAGAAGTAGCGGGGACAACAGCTTGAGAAGGTATAGATGGTGGAGCAGTAGGAACAGGAGCAGGTAGAGGAATGGGAACAAGAGGATTCGCAACAGCAGGGCCAAAAACAGGCTGATTAACAGCTGCCGGAACGGCAGGCTGTGGAACAGGAGGAACCACAGGAGCTGTGGTATCCTGTGCATATGGAGGTGGCAACTTCAATAGATAGGACAACAAAGGGTCCTCTACTGCTTCCTCTCCCTTCTTTTCCGTACCCGTCGGTAAAGCGGGATAACATCTATCCACTGTCATACGTTGCAATCTATCAAAAATTTATTTTTCCTTCTCTTCTTTGTCTCGCTGAAACTGCTCTGCATTTCTCATCGTTGTAACGATACCTTCTCTCTTATTACGTTTACGCTGCTTGATTTCTTTCTGCTTGGCTTCTTTACGCCATAACCGAAAGGAATCAAACATGGCCGGCCTTGCTTTCTTTTGAAACAATTTAGCTTCAAGATTATCTAAAATCGGGGTTTCAAAACTACCATGAGGTGGCCAACTAAGGACACCATCATTTTTAGTGTAACGAACCCAACAATCATTGAATGTGATAGGACCCACACCATGTCGACTATATAATTCATAAATTGGAGTTCCAACTGGAGGTATCGGACACGAGTCCTCCAATCGGGAATCCGCACCACAACCTCTAAAACAACTGAACAAAGTACTACGGCCAGGCATCGTGCACACTAACCGAGTTTCACAAACGTCAAGGGTTATTGGATTACAATGTCCCCGCAAAAGTGCAAAACCCTCGGTTTTTGGTGACTGCAGACGTCAAATAGAACAACTAAGAACAAAAATGCTTGATTTGATTTGATTTGATTTTGAGTTTTGTAGAGCGCACAGCTACCCTAGGGCATCCCGGCGCTGGAGACCGCGGTCCTGGAGGATAGAAGGTCAGGGGGGGGGTGCTCAAGGGAAGAGAAGGGTCTTCAGTCTCTTCCTGAATCTGAGGTGGTTTTGTTCTTGCCTCAGAGAGAGTGGGAGGGCATTCCACAGCCTGGGGGCGTTGTATGAAAACAGGCGACCACCTGTTCTGGCCTTACTAATTCTGGGGACTTTTACAAGGGAGAGGGAGTTGGATCTGAGATGTCTAGTTGACTGTTGATGAGACACAAGAGTCCTGAGGATGGGAGGGCCTTCATTGTGAAGTATTCTGTGGGCAATGCACAAGGTCTTGAAAATACAAAGAACCACAAATGCAATGGAACCATGCAACAACTAAGCACCCACAAAGACTAAGGATTTTGGGAGCGACCCACAAATACTTAACTCAAAGAACAATGGCGTCACCAGGAAGGCCCGTCAATCGTCTCGCTGTACCAAGGTCTACGCCAGGCGCCAAAACAGGTCTACAGTCAGGGCAGCAGTCCGTCGCAGCCGTCAGGAGGCGGGGATCTTCGCGGGAAAAGTCTTCGGGCCACTTGTTTCGACAACAGGATCGATGAAGCGGGGTGCACCTTCCCTCGGAGATTTCACACGAAGTTCCTCACGATCGTCGGGCTTTGGACCGGTACCACTGATGCAACCCCACATTGGGCGCCAACTGAAGGACTGGGTTTTTCTTAGACCCAGCGGTGCCAGGGATAACACCTGAAACCTTCGTGGGTTACCTGTTCCGGCGTACAAATGACAGAGACACGGGACACTTCCTTCGGCGTCAAAGATTCGAGGTTTATTTACTGCAGGGAACACAGAAGTCACGAGAAGTACATAACATGTAGGTTCACGGAGACTGCTTCAAATTGTATCTGTGGATCGCTCCTTTTATACAGTTTTTCGTCATAAGATAACATGGCAAACAAAAGGTTACAACCCAGTTCCCACAGTAAATTTCATAGGGGGTCGCTTTCATGTATTCAGAGCCCGGAACATAATTACAGTAACATTTGCCAGTTCCCAACTGTAAAAGTACATCTTCCCACCATTAGTGCATTCCGTTCGGCTGTAAACGAATCAAGGAAGAAACAGAAACAGGTGCAGAGGAAGACAAGGATAGCGAACAGATCGAAAAGAGTGTAAAAGGGGTGGTATCAGGAAACACGATTGCAGGGATCAAAGGAGACGTGCCTAATGAATGCACAACTGAGACAATAGACCAGCACGGCAAGATGAGCCTCGAGCGGGGCCATCTGCCTTACAGTGTCATCCCCTTCGTCATAAAGACACCCTCAACAGGAACACATGTCTTCCGCAAGAGTTTGGGAATCCCAGGGTCACGAAGCGGACAGTGTCCGCTCGCTGGCTACTTGAGGGCAAGAAACAAAATGGATGCCGTATCTAAAATGGAACCCGTGGGTTCAGATGAAGAAACCCACGAAACAGACAAACGGTTTAGGCTAGCACAGTGAAAACGCGTACACCCACTAAACTCGTCATTTGCGGTTCATAGATACCAGACTCGACCATATTCGGGCGAGTCGAAAACACCACTTACAATTGTCACGGAACCTCAGTACATCGATGTTAATTTTTGAGGAATTTTTTAGTTGAAAGAATTTGAGCAGCTTCAACTTGCGTATAAACTTGTATACGTCAACCCAAGATTGGTTGTTCTTAAAATTGCTTTTGGGGCAATATGTTAATTTGAAAGAAAGCAATTGTTCTTCAGCTGTGGTAAAGGATGGTATTAGATAGATTGATGACTGTATTGTCAGTGGGGGTCATTGTTGTACCCACTTCTCTGCTTGTAATCCCCTGCCTCTGGTGTTGCCTGTGTACCCTGCACCTCTCCCGCCTTCATTGATTTCTCCTTCTCCCTGTTTTGGTTAAGGGTTCCAGGGCGGCAGGGTCTGACGCCGTTCCTGTTGCAAGAAATGTAGTTCTTCAGCTGGAGAAAGCTTTGCAGCCATAGTTAGCTGAGTGGTTGAACCTGGATCTCTATTATGCTCAGATTCACTGCTGCTTAATGCTGAGCTGGCATCCGGACTCATATATTCAGGGCCAATACTTCTGTGGGATGGCAATTGGACAGTGGGTGTTTTGTTGGCAAGAGCATGTCGTTTATAGGTATAAAATCTCTTTGATAATGTGAATACCCTTCCTGTCTCATAGTCCCTTTTGTCACGGGCACATTTGAAAACTTTGTGCGCTTTGATGGTGTCTTTGTACTTTTTTAAATGCTCTTCTATCTCCTCTAGACCCTTTCTTATCAAATCTTTCTGGTCAAAATCATCCAACAAACTATTAGTTTTGTCAATTTCTTTCAGGATTTCATCTCTATTGATTTCAGCGTATTTAATCAGGATCACTACCATGTTTATAGACGCTTGTAGATTGTTAGTAGCCAATTCTTTCAATATGGTAGGGTGAGGATTTTCAAATGTCTGTGCTATCATGACTCTTAGTCCACGAGGTATTCTATTAACATCCTTGTTCTTTTCAAGGGACTTCTTCTCCCACCACTTCGTTAGTTCATTTTTTTGTAATTTTTCTAAAGTTTTTAGGAAGGATTTAACATCATTATTCATTGATTTACTGCTGACTCCACTCGGTTCTTCATGAACCTCTGGTAAATTTAAAAAGAGAGCTTCTGCCGCGGAGTATATATATACATACATACAAAAAAATTGGATATTTATATATGCAAAAAAGTAAGCAAGGAACTCTGGGCAGTTCCCAAGTTTAGGTGGAGAGCAGCTCCTATATAGGGCTGTCTACAACACCAGGAATACTCTGAACCTGCTCACCTCAAAAGTCTGTATTTCTAGCAAAGTTTGTAGACATAGGATTAGTGCAGTGACATCCACGCCACAGTGGGCAAAAGAACGATGGGTTGGCATGCTACCCTGAGCGATTGCCAGTGGTTAAACTTACTGCAAGCATCCTCCTAACACCTTTGGTGTGTTTGGTCCAATACTCATACCTGGTGCCTGCCTTTTAAGTGGGGGAATCTTCTAAGCCAAGGCTCCTAAAAGACTAGTGTGACAAAAGACTGGACTCAGGTCCTTTTGTGTGTGTGCTGGAGGCAGCCTTTTGAAATGTGAGTTCAAAGAGTGATAATCAAAGTTATTCTCTCCCTCCCCTCCGATTTCAAGACATGTACAGAATTTGACAAATTTGATCGAAAGGTATCTGTGTTAAATGTTCTCTCACAGCCAAGGGGATGTGTCTGGAGTATCGTTTGGTATGTGTTGGACTGTAGAATTATTGCCAGGCAAGGCCGGACTGGTTGTATTGGGCATCAGACATTTCCCTGGGAGGCTGGAAGGGTGGGTGTCCGCTTTTGTTACCAGAGGATGCTTATGTAGAAATGCAGCAATTTTTAAAGCACTGCAGAAATTCACGTATATCCAATAGTTTTCAGGCAACAATAAAAACTGGCAAGATAACTCTGATGATTAATGTATCTGCTGGAGAGACATTGGAGTTTTGTCTAGTGGCAGTTTTGACTCATCTAAGGTAGCGCAGCTGGTTAATATGCCTGCTGCAAAGAGCATGTACCATGCATATCACAGAACAGTATTTTATGTGTATAGCTCAGTGGGTTACTGCTTTTGTGACAGAGATCCTTTTGTCACTGTGCAGTTTTTAAGTTACAATTGTAATCTAAGTTAGAAAGTTATGGGTTTTCCCAGTCTTTCATCACCCTTATTTTGCTAAAAAGTGTTTGCTTGGGTATAAATAAATTCTTATTAGTAAAGTCAACAATAACCACTGTGTAACATTCTTAATCCTGAGTTTGTGCTTCCCTAGACCAAGGACTCTTAGAACATGCCTACCAGTATGGATGACATGTGAATCCTACACCTTGTAGTCCCCTTTGTTTCATGCAACATTTTTTATACACTGATTTACACACGTATGATTCATTGTCTCTGTCACTGTATGTGTGTGATGTGAAATGCATCAACTCCATATAATGGTATGAGAGCAGTGGCGCCTGGCACGGATTGCGGCTTGAGGGGCAAAGGGGTAGTAAAAAAAAATAGACTTACCTCCTTGCCGCCGTTGCTGCTTCTCTTCTCGTTGTCCCTCCTTGTCATCGCTCTGCTCCAGCCACAAGCATGAAGCATGAGGCCTCCTGAGCCAATCACAATGCTTCATGGCAGTGTTGTGATTGGTCTGGGTGCCGTGGTTCGGCGCTTAGCCAGGGACTGGGAGCTTGGGCATGTTCTCCACCCAGGTTCTGTCTGCATGGAGAACATGCACAGTGTACATGACTATTTGGCCACCCTGAGACAGTCGGCTAAACTGTCATGTGCAAACCACTTCCCGTGGGTGCCTGTTATCCACTTTCCCTGCCTGTAAGACTCTCGGCCACAAAAAAACAATAATAAAGCTCAGTTTATTATCATTTAAATTTTATTTTCTTTACACAGCTGGAAGGGGGGGGCAACGCTGTATGAGAGGGGCTATTAAACAAATAAAATATATGTGAGAGGGGGGCTATTGAGAGATGACAGGCACTGTTGGAGGGTGATAGTGAGGGAATTGTTGCTGCTGTCTTAGAATTCCACCAAATCTCCACAAATTTGACAAGTTTTAAGATTGAGGTAGTCATTTTGAGGCCTGGCTGAAGTGACCTTGACCGTTACCTCTCTTTCACCATGCATAATTTAGGGTCTTTTAGGGTCTCTAAGCAAAATGTTGTGCTTAAACAAGGAAATTGTGCTTATTGTAGGTCTGCTCTTTGTGTGTTGCACACAAGGAATTCTATACATTTGCACTTTATCTGAATGGAGATTTTGAAAGGCCATTGATGTCTGTCTCTGGCACCAGTAAGGAGCTCTATGGAGAGGGATGTATTATCTGTTTGTTGACTAGGATGCACTACAACTAGGGCTCCAGGTTTTATGGCATTTTTTTTTACATTTCCGTCTGTATTTATCCACATTTATTTTTTGCAAATTTTGTCTGTATTTATACATATTTGTTTTGGGATTTTTGGAAAAATGAAGCTGAAATTAGTATATTTTCATATTTATTTAACTTGAAAATATGCACTCATGCTTGAATGCCTACCAGTTTTCAATGCTGTAATCACCCACAGAAGACAAATCAATACAAAGATCTTTCAGCCCTACATCCCGGGGCGTTCTTTGCGCTCTACTCATCAGCAGCTCTTACAGACACCAAGAATAAAAAAAACCAGACAAGGTGGCCGTGCATTAGCTTATGCCGGCCCAATACTCTGGAATTCTTTGCCCCCAGAACTCAGATCAATTTCCAGTCATCTGTGTTTCCGGAAGAATTTAAAGACTTACCTATATCCCGATAAATAAATTACCTTCAGTTTCGGCACTCCTTAACTATCATGCTCTCGTAACCTGCACAATCTCGTGGCACAGCAATAGCGCAGAGATACCCCTTCGGGAGTCTAGTCTGGCGCTTTATAAGAATATAAATAAATAAATAAAATAAATGTGCTAAGAAAATATGCAAATTTTAGTATCAACATTGTGCATACCTGCTGCTGTTAAAGCCCCTTTACTGAAATCCCGTTCTTTTTTAGCCCTCTTACCTATCAATCTACACAGCTCTTGGCCTGGCAGTCATAGCAAAAAGTAGTTAGAATTACTCGAAAAGCAACCCAATTTCCGTTTTTATCCACATTTAAAAATAAATACAGACAATAAAATAAATTATTTTACTGTATTTATCAGTAAAAAATCTGTAAAAACAGAAATCTGGGAGCCTTAACTACAACCCATCTATTGTTTGACAGTTCATCTCGGTATGAGTTGCCTTGGCGGATTTGTATGTTGGTTATGTATCATATTGTGGTGCCCAGTCCGTCCAAGTCCCTCCTGTGTCTATATAAAAAGTGTTGCACTCTACTTAATTTGAGGGCAGCCTGATAGCTTGTGTACAGTGGTGGCAAAATGATACTGTGCATGGGTCTATCATTTTTAATCTGGTGTTAGCCAAGATCTTTTGATTTTACTAAAATGATATACTTACCTTTAGGGGCTCTCAGCCAGTGCTCTCCATCCTCTTGCCTGTTGTCGATTCAGTCACACGTTTGTTAATCCCACTATAGCATGCTGCATGGGCTAATGGAGCAGCCCACTTCAGGCTTTGGCTAGTTTATCTGTGAGTGTCAGCATCGTGCTGTTTAACAAGCGGCGCATGAGCACACAGAGTTGCTCCCTTCAGTGCCACGGACAGGTATGGTAAAATGACCTTTTGAGACCAAAAACATATTTTTGCTTTTAGCCATTTTTAGGTCTCGCCTGTCGATGCGCATGCGCATCGAGCAAGCGAGAGTATTGGGACTTATCCACTCTTTCCCCAACTTGCAAGGAATCGTGGCGATTCCTTGCAGTGCCCGTGACTTTTAAGCTCAATGCGCATGCGCATTGAGCTTAAAAGCGCGTGCACATCAGTTCCCTCAGCCGCACTCCGCCCCCTCCCCTTCCCGCCGTGTCGCATTTCTCCTCCCCCCTCCCCTCTGTTTGTTTAATTTAACCCGCTCCGCCCCCTCCCCTTCCCGCCGTGTCGCATTTCTCCTCCCCCCTCCCCTCTCTTCCCTCCGTCTTGTTTATTTTACCCGCTCCGCCCCTCCCCTTCCCGCCGTGTCGCATTTCTCCTCCCCCCTCCCCTCTCTTCCCTCCGTCTTGTTGCCTATGGGCGGCTGTGCTGGCAAGCAGCGCTGCTTCCTCTCCTCTTTCTGTTGAAACAAACAGCAGGGAGGGGAGGCGTTTCCAGGGCCAGCTCACTCTCGCTCTCTTCGTCTTGTTTTGCTTTCGATCTAGACCCGTCTCCAGCAACAGCCTCTGCTGCCTTAACTTTTAGTTTTCTGAGTGTATCGCTTTTTTAAAATAGCGAAACACGTAAACATTTCAATATGGCCATTATGTTCAGCTTCTTCCGCCATACTACAGTAGCGTATCCGTTTTTTTCGAGTGACGGACATTCAGTTAGTTTACTTCCCATTGCCGTCTCTTATTGACTACGCAGTTACAGTCTGGATGACGTAACCACGTCACAGATACGAACGGCTTGCCGGGCGCTGTAGTCCTTAACTATGCTGCCTGTAGCCCCACCCGCTTCTTTGCTCTAGTCTCCCTCAACCCCTCACCCTCACTCACCCTCACTCACCCTCAACCCCTCACCCTCAACCCCTCACTCACCCTCACTCACCCTCACTCACCCTCAACCCCTCAGCCTCACCCTCACCCTCACTCACCCTCACTCACCCTCACCCTCAACCCTCACCCTCACTCACCCTCACTCACCCTCAACCCCTCACCCTCACCCTCACTCACCCTCACTCACCCTCAACCCCTCACCCTCACTCAACCCCTCACCCTCACTCACCCTCACTCACCCTCAACCCCTCACCCTCACTCACCCTCAACCCCTCACCCTCAACCCCTGACTCACCCTCACTCACCCTCACTCACCCTCAACCCCTCAGCCTCACCCTCACTCTCTCACCCTCACTCACCCTCACTCACCCTCAACCCCTCACCCTCACTCAACCCCTCACCCTCACTCACCCTCACTCACCCTAAACCCCTCACCCTCACTCACCCTCAACCCCTCACCCTCAACCCCTCACTCACCCTCACTCACCCTCACTCACCCTCAACCCCTCAGCCTCACCCTCACTCTCTCACCCTCACTCACCCTCACTCACCCTCAACCCCTCACCCTCACCCTCACTCACCCTCACTCACCCTCACTCACCCTCACTCACCCAACCTCAACCCCTCACCCTCACCCTCACTCACCCTCACTCACCCTCAACCCCTCACTCTCAACCCCTCACCCTCACTCACCCTCACTCACCCTCAACCCCTCACCCTCACTCACCCTCAACCCCTCACCCTCACCCTCACTCACTCACCCTCAACCCTCACCCTCACTCACCCTCAACCCCTCACCCTCACTCACCCTCAACCCCTCACCCTCACTCACCCTCAACCCCTCACCCTCACTCACCCCCAACCCCTCACCCTCAACCCCTCACCCTCAACCCCTCACTCACCCTCACTCACCCTCAACCCCTCAGCCTCACCCTCACTCTCACTCACTCACCCTCAACCCCTCAGCCTCACCCTCACTCACCCTCACTCACCCTCAACCCCTCACCCTCACTCACCCTCAACCCCTCACCCACCCTCACCCTCAACCCCTCACCCTCAACCTCAACCCCTCACCCTCACTCACCCTCAACCCCTCACCCTCACTCACCCTCAACCCCTCAACCTCAACCCCTCACCCTCACTCACCCTCACCCTCACTCACCCTCACCCTCACTCATCCTCACCCTCACTCATCCTCACTCACCCTCACCCACCCTCAACCCCTCACCCTCACTCACCCTCACCCACCCTCAACCCCTCACCCTCACTCACCCCCTCACCCTCACTCACCCTCAACCCCTCACCCTCACTCACCCTCACCCTCACTCACCCTCAACCCCTCACCCTCACTCACCCTCACTCACCCTCACTCACCCTCACCCTCACTCACCCTCAACCCCTCACCCACCCTCACCCTCACTCATCCTCACCCACCCTCAACCCCTCACCCTCACTCACCCTCACCCTCACTCACCCTCACTCACCCTCAACCCCTCACCCTCACTCACCCTCAACCCCTCACCCTCACTCACCCTCAACCCCCCACTCACCCTCACCCTCACTCACCCTCAACCCCTCACCCTCACTCACCCTCAACCCCTCACCCTCACTCACCCTCAACCCCTCCCCCTCAACCCCTCCCCATCAACCCCTCACCCTCACTCACCCTCACTCACCCTCACTCACTCACCCTCAACCCCTCACCCTCACCCCCTCAACCCCTCACCCCCTCACCCTCACTCGCACTCGCCCTCACCCTCAACCCCTCACCCTCAACCCCTCACCCTCAACCCCTCACCCTCAACCCCTCACCCTCAACCCCTCACCCTCACTCACCCTCAACCCCTCACCCTCACTCACTCACCCTCAACCCCTCACCCTCACTCACTCACCCTCACTCACCCTCAACCCCTCACCCTCAACCCCTCACCCTCAACCCCTCACCCTCAACCCCTCACCCTCAACCCCTCACCCTCAACCCTCACCCTCACTCACCCTCAACCCCTCACTCACCCTCACTCTCACTCACCCTCACTCTCACTCACCCTCACTCACCCTCACTCACCCTCACTCACCCTCACTCACCCTCACTCACCCTCAACCCCTCACTCACCCTCACTCATCCTCACTCACCCTCAACCCCTCACCCTCACCCACCCTCAACCCCTCACCCTAACTCACACTCACCCTCACTCACCCTCACCCTCACTCACCCTCACTCTCACTCACCCTCAACCCCTCACTCACCCTCAACCCCTCACTCACCCTCAACCCCTCACTCACCCTCAACCCCTCACTCACCCTCACTCACCCTCACTCACCCTCACCCACCCTCACCCTCACTCACCCTCAACCCCTCACCCTCACACAGTGCAATAGGTCTCGGAGCATTTGAGTTAGAGCTTTTAGAATTGTTTATGGCTTTTTTTATTTGTAATTCTTTAGCATTGGCTACAGGAAACAAAAATGCTAAAGATTTACAAAAAAAACCCATAAACAATTCTAAAAGCACTAACTCTAATGCTGCGAGACCTATTGCATTTCCAATGCTTGTTTTTGTATTGGGAGGACCCAGCAGCTCCATCAACGAGAAAGTTTTAGAAAGCCCATAACATAAAAAAACCAAAATTTGGCAAAACCAAATGGCTGACAGCCAACACAAGACCTATTGGCTATGCAAATGCTTGTTATTTATTTTAAAAGTGTTCTACATCTATTACATGCACTGCATGATGATCAAGTATGATTCCCACCGCCCCATGCAGCTGGAGGTCATTGAGATCCAGCTGGAATGCATGGCCAATGAGACTGTTTACAGTGTTTCTTTTTTTTTGGTCATTGAGATTTGTGTTTGACTTTGCTGTTTAGACCCAGCAGACTCTTAAAGTGTAAACATACACTCCTTGCTTGGTAAACGCTGCTAAAACACTTTGGATGTGTCAAAAAAACATATGCTACAATAAATGCACAACTACACTTTCTACCAATAACTGCTATCAAGTATCTAATATCTTCTTTGGGTAATTAATCGTCCAGCTCTGTCAAGCGTAGCCCCACAACATGATGTCATATAAGCTCCCTCTTACTTACAAATAGTTCCCCTGTTCCTGGAGCCTATTTGAACCTATCACATGATGATTATCAATTGGGGGTATCAGAGATACAAACCCACCTAGGTGCATCATTAATTTCCCCCTACTCCCCCTGATCAGAACTGAGACAGCACGTCTTACTCTCCGGTCTAAAGCTTTAGTCTTATCAATGACCCCCGCAGAGCCTTTGGTACTATCGACAATGACTTACTTATGAAACCCTAGAGGTACACCTGGGAACGGCACGGGTGGTCTGGAGTGGTACTCATCCTATCGTAAAGGTTGTGCAGAAGAAGTTCTCCTTGTTTCCCTGCTCATTAACCAAATAGTGCCCCACAGAGCTCACTCAACTCTGGGATCTCTCTTCTTCTACTAATATTGAAAACTATTGGGTTTTATAATAGGTGTTGCCTTTTATTCATGTTCCTATGACCCAGTATGATCATGATCATGTTTCAGTATGCTGTATTGTAGAGACAGTTGCCTGGAATGGATTTTAACATTACACCTGCCTTTCCAAAATCCAAATATTTGTAGTCTAGCCTTTGCTCAGCTTTACTTTTCAAAAGAACAAGGTCATTCCGATTTCTTTTATATTTTTGTGTTATGTTTTGTGTTGTGTGTAATGTTTGGTCCTATGTGTTATATTTTAAGCTTTATTATGTGGCATGCTGTGTTGTATACTGCGTGTTATATTTTGTCCAGTGTGCTGTATCTTATGCTGGATGTAGTGTTTTATGTTGTTTATTAGCTGTTGTCTTATGCTGTGTTATATTATATCATGTTATTATCATCTGTGCAGTCGTTTTACTATTAGTATAGCATTGTAACGCTTTTGGTGTGGGAAGCCATTTTTTACAGTTTCGGGTTTTTCCTTGACCTCCATTGAGTGATCAAGAAATGGTGTATAATTGTTTGGTTGTGTTTCCATAAGCTGGATGTCAAGCTCCAATGTCAAGCCTGGCCAGATTGTTTTAAGGTAAGAATTGCTAGCCAGGAATATAGCCATGATAAGATATTGTTTGCCTGAGGGTATGTTATGATCAGCTTAATTTAATCTCTATGGGCCTAACATTATTGGCCTGATTATGAGTCTGGCGTTCCACGGACCACCGGAGTCACGGTAGGGCGGTGGTGGCAATCCATCCACTACCGCACCAGCGGGCCAACCGCTCTATTTCATGTGTAGCAGTTGTACCATCATTGCACAACTGCAACCACCAGGGATAAGAGATCCCTGGCGTTGGCGCGGTTGTCTTGAGGCCGCAATATGCTTGTCGAGACCGCTGCGGTCCCGCCAAACATATTACGAGTTTTCATGGCAGTTTCTCCTCCATGAAAACTGTGGCAGAGAGGAAACAAAGATGCCTACAGGGCCCCCTGTTGCTTCTGGGCCATGGGGTGCATGCAGATGGGCAGATGCATTGCCCCCCTGTGTGCATGCACCCCAGTACCTGCACGGCATGGACTGCACCAGGTACTGTCTTTGACGTTCCCATTATGATGCCTATTTTATAGGCACCAAGATGGGAACGCCAAACAACCACCAACCTGTGACTAAAAAAGTCATAATATGTATTTGTATTATAGTAATAATAACTATTCACTAAACCTGAGATGCAACGCATGCATGTGTGGTATCATGATACATAAGGCATAATGATAGTTCAGCCGTCCTGTGGGAGATAGGCAGGCAAAGCACACAGCACACCGCAATGCATGCTTTAGAATCATTAGTGCAAAGCTAATGTGGAGGCAAAGGAAATGATACAAAATAATACAGGATTTAGGAATAACAGTGCATAGCACCTAATATGGTAATTTAGTCCAAATAATACATGAAGGACTTCAGTTTTGTCTAGGCCTTTTTCTGTATTACCTGTTCAGGATTGCCACTTGCAAACCTCCACAGACACTTGGTTTTTTAAGTTTGTTAGGGGCAAAATGCTGTGAAGGGGCTGCCTATTGTGTTCTGTTGGTGTAGTGCCTGGAGCTTATGAATTTTGACAGAAATGCACCCCATAACTGCCAACTCTTAACTAACTATGTGGCTGAGGTGTTGTATGTAAGGTTGTGGCACTAGGCTACTGACGTGTTCTGTTTGTGTGGGGTCAGTATATAATATTTTATATTTATATTTAATTTTGATGCTTGACTATCAATTATAGTTCTTGTTGACAGAGTCATGTGGTCTAATGTCACTGTATTTGATTGAGCACCTGTTTGTAATTTTGGATATATGTGAGGTCTGTCTAGGGGATAGAATGTATATACAGAGGCAATGCAAGCTTTACAATTATAGATGAACAGATTCTATAAAAGTAATTTAGTTAGGATTATAACTTGAATGAATATTGTATAAGTGGTATGATATCCAGGTTTAAACACGAAGGAGAGAAGATGGACGAGTTTGGGTGTCCCATGGCAGTCTTGTAATGGCTGCAGTCTCAGCAAACCAGAAATGCCAGATTTATTTGTGGGGCACATTTCAAAATGTTTATTCAGTGTACCACATACCGAGAACAGCTGTTTCTAAATTAAACAAAATAAAAATACCTTGAGGGAAAGAGTAAGTGCAACAGCTCCAGCATCTGATGCAATCTAGTGGTATAGCCATGTTAGCTGTCTTATTATTAATAAACAAGGCAAGCTGTCAGAATGAAGAGTTAAGCAGCCTCAAAGAGTCACTTTCTGAGACTGTGTTGTACTGACTCCTTCGCATACGCTCAGCTTGTTGGCTGTTGATGCTTCACTCATTTATGTTGTTTTGTTCTTTATTCCCTCAGTTCCCTGACCATCTGGCCAGATTTCAAATGTGTTCTCTGGATTAAGAATTGGTACTGTTTACTGACTAGTTGCCTGAACTCTGACATGTCTCTTGGATTACGATTTGGTGGTGTTAGCTGAACAGTTGCCTGAACTCTGTCTTGCTTCTGGATTAAGTATTGGTATTGATTGCTGTGCTTGCTCTCCCTTTTGCTGCCTGAATTCCAGATATGTTATTGACCCGAGATTTCACAGCTGCTTCTATTGACTTCCTTCTTTGGGGGCTTAGGCTTCCCATGGCCTGCTATTATGAAGTCAGTAGGCATAGTCACCAATACCTCTCTTTCTCATGGTATTTCAACGTTTATGCAATATGTTTTATTTACCTTCAGAATACATTTGGCATTTCGATTTGAAAACATTATTATAAATCCCCTGAAGTACAAGGGGTGTGCAGTTGAGTAGACAGAAGAATTCCAGCTGTTTCTTCTCTCTCTCCCATTCTTCTTCCTCTCGAGGGGCTAGTTCTATTGTTCGTACTTGCTCATTCATATATGGAGCTAGATTCTGAAGAGCTGGGTCGATTACCTTCAGATTCAGTCGATCAAGTCCCTAGATTCCTGACACAGCTCGAGCCTGGTACCTGGGGAATAGTGCCACCCCTTCTGATGACCTTGTAGAAAATTCCCCTCTTGAAGCTAATCTGCAATGCTTCTGGTCATGCCATGTGGCCCCTGACTGTGCCGGAAGACGTGGCCAGCACAGGTGACAGTGGTGGGGCGGGGGCAGGGTGGGATAGGTGAGGGTGAAGTGGACAGACGATTGGATAGGTAAAGTAAAATAATAAATAAAACTACTTACCGTGCGCCAGCCGCATTGCCGACTCAGCGATGCGGCGAACGCTGGGTAAGCGATTTTATTTATTTTTTATTTAACTTTCTCTATCCTGTCATCTGTTCATTTCCCCCCCACCAGCTCCCCGCCCTGCTGCTGTTACATGTGGCGGCCACGCCTGTGTGCCGGCGTGGGTGATGGGACCTAGGTACTATTTCCTCCAAAAGGGAAGTTAGTTTTCACAGATTCTCGACAAGTAAAAGCGGAGATAATTATTCAGTGCTCCAAACAGAGAGACACCATTGTACCAATTGAAATGTGGTACTGCAATTCCATGCCTCTATCCTGGGTTTAATGATGCCAGAATCATCTTGCAGCACAATCTGAGGCTGATCCCCCACTACCCTACTGACTTTTTAACCAATGCCCCAGAGCTAACCCTATTGCCCAATCACCAGGTTGGGGGGCTTAGATCTCAAAGATGTTATAGCAGAATCAGATCTCAGGCTACTCCCCTCACTGCTGTTGGTGCCCAACCCTGTCTTAAATGATCATGCCAAAAGACACCAAACAGCTCTCATACTGCCTTCCAGTTCTTAATTAGTAAAAGAATGAATGTCGGCGTCCAAAGCTCGGCCCAGAATCCTGTGGCTGGCAATATTACATGTAGGCGTGCCGGATACCAAGGCTGCGTGCTTTGGTATTCACCTCATTCCACTATATTCGACAACCTGAAAATCCTCTCATTGTGTTGGGATTTATGTATTTTTCTTTCAACTTCTTTCCCCTTGGTGTGTTTTTTCCTCCCCTCATCCTCTCGGGAAACGTCTGTTGATGAGAAAAAACTTTCCGGTCTCCAGAAATGATTGCCGTTTGGCCCCACTGACAGCCACCAGCTCAAATTAAGCACTGCTGCCTTCACTGATCTTATGGTATGGGTATTAGAAAGAGAGCAAATCAAAAACGGAGCAAAGAGAGAAAAAACCAGACCTAAGTCGCCCTCCACTCATAAAGTCATCAATATATAAATGACCTAGGTCAGTTTAGGGCATTCAATTATACAAGAGCTGGCGTACAGTATATCATAATTTTCTTTTTTACAAATCCATCGACCACTTCTCAACAGTAATGTGGAAATTAGCAAAATTAATGTACCTAAGCGGCGTTCATTTGCCTTTTCCCATTCCCCTCCCTGTAAGCACCTTCAACGCCGTGAAATGTTGGCCGCATCATTCCGCCAGTGAAGGCCCGTACCCATATGTACATGACAACCATTTTTGGCACCATGGCCTCTTTCCCTGCTCATTGAAATCCCCGGCTTCCCTCCTGCGCGCAGTGGCACCCCCCCTCCCACTCTCACATGCATAGATCATAAACCCTCTCCCTCTGCGCGACCCTGCTCTGAAAGATAACACTCCTGCTTGACCCACGCACCCCCCCCCATTTCCTCTCGAAGAAGCATCCTTCCCCTCAGCTGACATAGCCCCCTCCCCCCCCCCAGCAGTACCTGACTGCCCCCGCTCTCTCATGTACGGGTCATAAGACCTCTCTCTCTCTGTGCGACTCTGTCCCTGGGAATTACACCCCGCGCCTGACCAACACCTCTCTTCCTTCATGAATACCCCTCCCTTGATGACCCCTCCACTGAGCCCCGCACGGACCACTGGTCATCCCCTTCGCCTGAGGATACAGTTTATCACCCACTACTGTATGCACTCGCCCCTCTTCAAAAGAGCTACTATTGATCATGACTTCCCCACCCTCCCGATAATCGATCAGGCGCACACATTCCAAAGGAATCAGCGGAACACTTTGCTGCGTGATAGCCCCCTCCTCGTGTATGAGGGATAAGGACCTATACTGTAGCCAATGCAGAACAAGTCTTGTTCAACAAAGAACAGAGATGGGTTGACCGTTTGAGAACTGACGTAATAGGTATGAATGACCACATCCCTTGGCATCAGTTTAGTTAATTGTACTTCAATACTCCATCAGTGAGTCCACCATCTTAGAATGTCAATTACATGTCCGACCAGTAGTCCTTTTTTAGTGTCTACGACCAGTATATAAGTGCCGTGAGCTCTGACCTACTGTGATCCAGGGGCAGAGTCAGCACTAGGCACGAAATCCGGGCCGCATGGGTAAGAATGGCGTTTCCTGATACTTCCATACAGCTGTCCAGGTAAGAACGCCTCTACTAATTACTACAGACCCTCTGTTGTCTCCCTCCTAGTGAAACTCCAGGAGCGACTCCCAGTCCCTGTTGATGCCGTATAACTCAATCAAAAAGGTACACCTTAATGAATGACTGGGTATCATTAGGATACGTGTATGACAAACACCCTCTGCTGGATGTATGATGTGGTCTGCTGGATGTATGATGTGGTCTTATGAGCAGAGATATGAATCATGATCATTAATCCATGTTCTGCTCCCACCTGGTCACCATGTAAAGACTTCTGCATGATACCCGTCTCTAAGACCTTGATAACCTGACGGCGATTTGGCTGTTCCCACTCCCCGTACTTATCTTGGACCTGTTAGTTTCTCCTCTATTTTAAACCTTTTTCTAGATTACTTCTACAATTAGAATAATCTGTTATAGCATTAATTATGCGCTGTACATAATGTGTGCCCGAGAGTGCCGTACCTCACACACTACCCAACTGACGAATTGTTGGCGTTTTCTCTTTTTTCTTTCAATACAGCTTTGAAATTCCATGCCATCAGCATTCGTACCACACAAATAGTGTGTGTAATTTCATTTATGTTTGTTTCTTGTCCTTGTCCTGACGAAAGCTCCCCTGACCCTGTAGGGCCCCGAGAGCTGAAACATGTCGACACTTTTTTGAAAACGATATAGTAGTTCAATAACTCGACTACCAGTATATCACAATGGTTTTTAAGCTTAGTGATTAGTCTTTGTAAATAAAGTTCACTTTTTTGATCTATTCATTAATTTTAACAGTTTTTCTACCCACTTTTCATTTCTGGACACTTCTGTAAATACCAGAAGTAGCCTCTGGTGAGGCAGGCACCCTGCACGTTAATCGTTAATCCAATGACTATGCCATGACTCCTGAGGGGGCGGAAAAAAGATATACCGCTACGACACGATTCCAGGAAGTCTATGAGGGTTCTCGATAAAAAAACTATTTGGTTTTTGCAGATACCAGTGTCCATTCTCTTTTTGATTACCAATTACTCGCGATGGGGAACTGAATGGACTACATTTCCTCTTCCCTCCCTCTTTGATATTGAATATATTAAGCAGCGCACAGCTGTGGGGATCACTACAGAACTAGTCACAGTACCATACTAGATTCTGTATTTTCTAAAATGGAGAACAATATGGGTCTAAGTTTTTCGGGGAGCGACACCGATGAAATACTAGCAGGTCATTCTCTATTACAAAACCAAGAATTCATTGAAACCATAGCGCAAACTGATGAGTGGGACACCCTAACAAATAAAAAGCGAGAACAGATCCGAACCGCAATACATGGGATCATAATGACTGAATACCTCAGATCCAAATCCGCACCGAAAGGTTTATGGGTGACCAATGCGCCCAGAATCTTTCTACACGACCTAGTCTTCCGTCGTGATTGGTCTTCCATCTCATGGAAATGTACACTGGACTATTTAGTCTTAATAGTGAAAACAGCCAAGAGGCTATCTGACGCCCTTCTAAAAGAAATAGAGGAGTGCGAGAACGAACTAAAAAAGAATATAAATCCCCAAGTGTACAAGAAACGCCTGGACGAAATCACAAAAGAAATGGATGAAATGCAAGAATACTTGACACAAAATAAACTCCAAAAACTATCGAAGGAATTAAAAAAATTTAGTCAAGAAAAAATGCACCCATATTCAAAAGAAGACTTTGTTTTCGCAAATCACGGATCTGATGCTGATTCATCCGGGGGCACTTCGTCAGACGGCTCAGAAACAAGCTTTGATGGGTCGACACCGAGGAGAGGTCGGAATAATTTAAGATTCCAACGCCCGAGACGTGGAAATAGATGGCAAAGACCACCCTTCTACTAAGGAAACCCAATGCCGTACTATCCTCCATATATGCCTCCCTTTGCCGGTTGGATGAATCCATTTCATCCCAATGGCAACCAGCAACACCAAATGGACAACCAACATATGCCAGCTAATGCGAACCAACACCAGGCACAGCCTTTTTTAGGGAGAGGCCAAAACATTTCGAGAGGCAAAAAGAAAAACCTCAGGTGGCAGGACCAACAGCCCAGTGTACAAACAAGGAGCATGGCGTCAGCTCAACCGAGCACGAGCAAGAAGACACACTAATTGTGAATCTAACTACTCTATCGCTGACGGAGGACCAGAAAAATGTCCTCAATAAAGGATTAGGTTTCGTCCCTACTCCCACAACAGATCGGTTCAAACTTAAATGTGAAGTCTCTGAATTCTGCAGGACACTGAAATTAAAAGCATTTTTTAATAACTCAACAAACCCAGGGACAAACGGGGATACAAACTTGAGGAGAAAATCCAAGTTCAGTCCTCCAACTACAGCAGTACCTGTTGAGATCCAGGCATTCGAACAAGCCGTGATGAAAGGGATAGACGAAATAAATTACAAAAAAAACGTCTATCAAAACATGACAAAGAGAGAGAAATAGCTCTATCTGAACTCAGAGACAATGAGGATATTATCATCAAGCCCGCAGACAAGGGGGGCGGGGTAGTCATCCTCACTAAAGAAGGCTATAATGAACAGTGTCAAACTCTCTTGATGAATGAAACTTTCTATAAACGCCTCGACGTTGACCCCACTGAAAGATTAACCAACACAATTGCCATAATGGTACATGAGGCAGAATCAAACAATTGGATATCGAAAAAAGAGGCTGAATATCTCACACCAAAGAATCCTAAAACTCCTTTCTTCTATTCACTGCCAAAAACCCACAAGAATAGACTCCCTCCTCCAGGACGCCCGATTGTCTCGGGAATAGGGTCCCTATTGGAACCATTGTCGAAGTTCGCAGATGAATACTTGAAACCCCTGGTCCAGAAAACATCTACATATCTTAAGGACACGAGAGACCTACTGGGCCAGATATCAAGTGTAGAATATGACCAAAGCAGCATGCTACTAGTGGGACTGGATGTAGAATCCCTTTACACCAGTCTACCACAAGAAGATACGCTCAAAATGTTGGAGGACCTCCTTTTCAAGCAAGATTGGAAATACAAAACCCCACGTCACTTTATTCTGGAATGTTGCAGACTAGCATTACAAGAGAACTACTTTGAGTATAATGGGCAATTATTTCTCCAATGCCATGGGACCTCCATGGGGAGTGCGTTTGCGCCCTCAGTAGCTGGACTCTATGTGAGCCGCTTAGAAGAGGAATGCATCCTGAACAACACCAATCCCTACTTTCCCAATATCAAATATTGGAAACGCTACATTGACGATGTCATACTATTATGGGACACACAATCGGATCTAACCATCTTCATAGACTGGCTTAATGGCAGAGACCCCTGGCTAAAATTTACCTTCACATCCAGCAGAACTACAATTGACTTCCTGGATCTAACCATTTTTTCAGAAAATGGCAAACTTGAAACCAAAACCTACACGAAGCCAACGGCCAAGAACTGCCTACTATCATACTACAGTTACCATCCCCGGCCATTACGAGACAACCTTCCGTACAGCCAATTTCTGAGACACAAACGTAACTGTAGTAAAACAATCGACTACAAACAACAAGCAGCAGAACTGAGCCAAAAACTGAGGAAAAGGAATTACACTCCGGCAATAATAAAGAAGTGCGCAAAACGAGCCAAATACCAGCCGAGAGATTGTCTACTACAAAGTGCGACTAAAGAACCAGTGAAAGATCTCGTAACCTGCGTAACAACCTACTGCCCAGCCACCTATGAAGTCCAAAAACTCATCAAGAAGAAATGGCAAATACTCACCTCTGGTAACCTAAACTGGCCTAAACCAAGGTTTGCTAACAGAAGAACGAAAAATATAAAAGACGTTCTGGTTCACACAAGACCGAAAAAACCAATACCCAGGTCTAATATCAGAGACATTAACATGACTCCAGTGACCGGACATTACCCTTGTGGCACATGCGGGGTCTGCAAATTCACCACTTGTACAAAAACTCTCCAACTGAATGACAAATTACTTTGGACACAAAGGAGTCATACGAACTGTAACTCCTCACACGTGATTTACCTGATCACATGTCTCTGCCAAAAACAATACATCGGCATGACCTGCCGCAAAGTCAAACTCCGTATAGGAGAACATCGGAGCAATGTGAGGCTGAAAAAGAACACGACCAAACTTTGTGCCCATTTCGTAGAAGCTGGCCATACGTGTGATGATCTTAAATGGACAGTTCTGGAAATGCTCGACTGTAAGGATCACAATGCAGAACAAGTCTTGTTCAACAAAGAACAGAGATGGGTTGACCGTTTGAGAACTGACGTAATAGGTATGAATGACCACATCCCTTGGCATCAGTTTAGTTAATTGTACTTCAATACTCCATCAGTGAGTCCACCATCTTAGAATGTCAATTACATGTCCGACCAGTAGTCCTTTTTTAGTGTCTACGACCAGTATATAAGTGCCGTGAGCTCTGACCTACCGTGATCCAGGGGCAGAGTCAGCACTAGGCACGAAATCCGGGCCGCATGGGTAAGAATGGCGTTTCCTGATACTTCCATACAGCTGTCCAGGTAAGAACGCCTCTACTAATTACTACAGACCCTCTGTTGTCTCCCTCCTAGTGAAACTCCAGGAGCGACTCCCAGTCCCTGTTGATGCCGTATAACTCAATCAAAAAGGTACACCTTAATGAATGACTGGGTATCATTAGGATACGTGTATGACAAACACCCTCTGCTGGATGTATGATGTGGTCTGCTGGATGTATGATGTGGTCTTATGAGCAGAGATATGAATCATGATCATTAATCCATGTTCTGCTCCCACCTGGTCACCATGTAAAGACTTCTGCATGATACTCGTCTCTAAGACCTTGATAACCTGACGGCGATTTGGCTGTTCCCACCCCCCGTACTTATCTTGGACCTGTTAGTTTCTCTTCTATTTTAAACCTTTTTCTAGATTACTTCTACAATTAGAATAATCTGTTATAGCATTAATTATGCGCTGTACATAATGTGTGCCCGAGAGTGCCGTACCTCACACACTACCCAACTGACGAATTGTTGGCATTTTCTCTTTTTTCTTTCAATACAGCTTTGAAATTCCATGCCATCAGCATTCGTACCACACAAATAGTGTGTGTAATTTCATTTATGTTTGTTTCTTGTCCTTGTCCTGGCGAAAGCTCCCCTGACCCTGTAGGGCCCCGAGAGCTGAAACATGTCGACACTTTTTTGAAAACGATATAGTAGTTCAATAACTCGACTACCAGTATATCACAATGGTTTTTAAGCTTAGTGATTAGTCTTTGTAAATAAAGTTCACTTTTTTGATCTATTCATTAATTTTAACAGTTTCTCTACCCACTTTTCATTTCTGGACACTTCTGTAAATACCAGAAGTAGCCTCTGGTGAGGCAGGCACCCTGCACGTTAATCGTTAACCCAATGACTATGCCATGACTCCTGAGGGGGCGGAAAAAAGATATACCGCTACGACACGATTCCAGGAAGTCTATGAGGGTTCTCGATAAAAAAACGATTTGGTTTTTGCAGATACCAGTGTCCATTCTCTTTTTGATTACCAATTACGTGTTGGAATGAGCCGGGCCGGGGAGGGGTCGGGGATGTCTTTTCCTTGTTTCACAATGTCGTTATTGTAATAAGGAATGTTTGTAATGTATAAAAGGCGATGTCTCAGAGAACTTGTTAGAGCACCTCCCGAAAGACACTGTGTTTTGTGTCCGAAATGACAGGCTCTCCTCATGAGAAATAAACTCCGTTCTTGTATTCCCGCTTCCAGCGCCCGTCTCTTTATTTGGTAACTATTCAGGATGGGAACTAAGAGGCGTCTTGCGCCAGCAGCCCGGGCATCGATAGTAATTTGGGCTGACTTTCTACAATTGGCGTCCCAACGCGGGGTCCATCAGTGACATAAGGTCCAGTAAGAGAGATCCAGACGATGAGGTGAACATCTAAATGATTGGAGTATACCTGCCTTGAGAGGGCCCTCGTCCGGCTGCCGATTGAATGAACTTCACCGATTCTGAACGGACCTCTCTCGAGTGACCTATTGTCCTGACTGGAATCCCACAGGAATGCTGCATGGAGTAAGAGAACGATCGGGCGCTGGAGGGGGAAGACGAAGAACTGTCCACATGGTCCGGTCCGGGTAAGATTAAGTAGGGCGTTTTTACGCCTGATTGGTAGTATGGTTTTTATCCATCTGATTGATTGATTGATTGTATTGGAATCGGTATTTAAATACTGATATTGTTGTTGTTGTTCATTTAGCTTTGGTTGCTACTTGAAATATTGGTTCTCTTCTCGAGAACGAGACATTCTCTGTTTGCAAACAGCGGCGAATAGGAACGTTCGTCTCCCTTTGCAAGCAGGGAAGGGTAGGTAATGCCCCTTTATGATCCGTCATACCTACCTTTCTCCCCACTGATTGTTTGATATCGATTTATATCGATTGTTGCTCTTTGAGATCTTCCCTGTCTACAAACAGAGAGGGATAGGAATATTCTGTCTCCCTTTGCAGATAGCGAAGGGCAGGTAATGCTGACTTTTGTCCCCATTGTAATCCGTCATGCCTGTTTTTCTCCCCACTGATTGATTGATTGACTGGACATTTATTGTTCAAGGAATTGTTCGTTTGAGGTATTTTCTGTTTGCAAATAACGTGGAATAGGAATATTCTGTCTAGTCTTTGCAAGTAGCAAAGGGTAGGTAATGCAGACTTTTGTCCCCGTTGTAACCCGTCATGCCTACCCACTCCCCGCTGATTGATTATTTATTGGGGGTAGACCATCTGGTCCGTCCAGGTGGATACCCTAACGAAGGGACATATGCTCCCCACTCATTGGGGGTAGATCATCTGGTCCGTCCAGATACCCTAATGAAGGGACATATGCTCCCCACTGATTGACTATTTATTGGAGGTAGACCATCTGGTCCGTCCAGGTGGATACCCTAACGAAGGGACATGTGCTCCACACTCATTGGAGGTGATCATCCGGTCCGTCCAGGTACCTTAATGAAAGGACACATGCTCCCCACTGATTGATAATCTAGTTTCACCCGGACCATTTATTGGAGGTAACTCATCTGGTCCGTCCAGGAGTACCCCTAATGAAAGGACATATAAAAATATGAAGTGATCACCGTACCCTGTTAACAGAAACTTTAGCCTGAAACACGCTAAGGAAAGGAAGGAAAAATAAAAGAAATCGGGCTAAGTCAGTAACCCCCTGATGAGCTTTCGACTTCACTAAAAATACGAAACATTAGAAATAATACGAATAAAAAAATATATATATATGTAAAATGGCGAAAGCTTGACGCCAAGACAGCCACGAGGTAACTAGGCTCCGCTGCCTATCGCTGCTCCAAACATGTCTGTCCCACCGGCCGCCACGCCCAAATAACGGTAACATAAAATAGATACAAATCAGCAGATACCTACCCCCATTCCGGAAGCTCCCGAAGTGCAACGGGTCCGCGGTTACGCCCATCCGGAAGGCGAGGCCTCAGCGCGTGTAGAGCAGGGCTCGGCTGGCCGCCATCGGAAGGGGAGGCTGTGGGGCGGACGGCCCGAAGGTTGTTATGGTCTCCCCATTCCCTTCTTTCCTTCTGCCCTGCGGGCCATAGGGGGGATGTCTTGCCTCAGCCACCGACCCCCCCCTCTCTATCGCCTGCTCCGGCCGTCAGCAAAACCGGAGCCAAAGCAGGTAGCGCCCTTCAGCGATAACACTGGAGAGTTGCAGGTAGCCCCTTCTGCGACAACGCTGGAGGGTTGCACATGGCGGCACTTCTTCTTTCTTCTATGATGGCCGTAACAACGGAGGAAGGGGGATGTCTTGCCACAGCCACCGACCCCCCCCCCTGGCATCGCCTGGTCTGCTGGTCTAGCCGCTACGAAAGGTCCAGGGAAAACAGTGCCTTGCAGGCCACAAAGGGGGGGGATGTCTTGCTGCCTCCGACCCCCCCCCCCATCTTCATTGCCTGGTACGACCATACCAAAGTGCTGGATCCGAGAAACCGCGCGGGGTCGCTGGAAGGGGGAGGCGGCACGAACGAGCCCCCCCCACCTCCCCAGGTGGAGGCTTCCAGCGACACCCCAACGCTCCTGCTCAAAGAGGGTCCATATCAAAAGGTGGCTTTTTTGCCCAGGGCTGGCGCGCACCCTGTGCTCCTCGACCTTGAAGATTCTAAAAGAGCCGGGGGGGCCGACCTCTCCACAAGGCGCCCCCTCCACCCCCGTCCTCCGATGGAGCCACGAGACGTCGGCACACTCCTGCCTGCGCCAGCCTCAGTTTTGAAATGAATAAAAACCTGCAAAGATACAGATTTGTTCAGTTCCGGCAGGACCCAAGTATGACCCGGTAGAAAAGATTGTTGCCTCCCTCCCCACTTTTTGACTGATGGCTCATATCGCCAGTCTGTTACCCTATTACGAAAAACTTTTTATGAACTGCCAAAAGAAGTTCTGGTCCAACCACGAGTCAGTAGAGACAATCTGACTATACTGGGACCTGCCTGACCTCGCCCAAAATGGCGCCGATACAAATGAAACTTTCAACTCGTTGTTGTACCATGGTTGCTCAAGCCAAGATGTTCTGAGACATGTATGTAGTTTTTGATAATGAAAGTGATATAAGATGGATAGTGATTATGTGTTCGAAAAGGAAGTGATATAGGACAGGTATTGATTATTTGTTGGGACAATGAACTGATAGGGGGTGGGTACTAATTATGTGGATGGATAATGAATAGATTTGAGATGGGTATTGATCATGTATTTCAACAATGAATTCAGCATAAGATGAATACTGGTTACGTGATTTTTCAATGGATTGATGCACGATAGGTATTGAGTGAATAGTTGGACAATAAGATGATGTAAAGTTTGAAACCAATGGTTATTGAAAGTTCGAATTTTCGACATTTATGATGCTTGCTCCCAATGGATTTCGATACGATTTCATTGCACTGCTGCACTTTATATTATGAAATGAATGGCCACCGACTTCGTTCCTCTTATGCACAGTTCCAGTCTGCTCCGTAGCCGGCCCACTGGGTTGTAGGCCCGTATTTGTGCGCCAACATTTTTATTAAAGGGTTTTTTGAACACGCAAATATAATTGTAGCGTTTGGATTGATGAGTTTCGAAATGTATGGCTACTGTCACCGATATAAGTAAAATACATGCAGCATGATTAAGGTTGAAGGTTAAAAAGGCCCGATACTTAGCAGCTACATTATGTGTCACAGGCAGCAGGAAAAGTATTTTAGACGCCCTTAAGCGATACCGAAGAAATGCCACCTGACCACCACCCTTGCACATGACCTAAAAGGCCACGATCAAGTGATTCATGTAGATACGCAGACCATCGATGATTATCTATCTAACACTACTGGTCCCTCTGGGCTTAAACGCCGAGATGGTAGAGAATGCACCCAGTGGAGATAGGTCGAGTATGTGGTAGGTAAAAACATTTTCGGATTATTGCGCGCTGATGTGTTTTGAATGCTGCCCCCACCCCCTTCTTTCTCCTCCCTTCTGCAGGTCGCACCGGAACATCGGCTGAAGTATGGAAGACCGATGATCGAACGACCGACGGAATGGGGAAAAGGGGATGTGAGCATAGTACTTGTACATGACGAGCTTTGAAAGATGTAACACCCCCCCCCCCTTACTTAGACATGACTGTTCCTTCCTCAGAACCTAGTGATTGGGAGGATGGACTGACGTAGATACTCGACGGGTTAGTACTGTATGACAGAATTTGACTCGAACCAGCACGCCAGATAGTGCAACTATGACGTTCTACTAGATAGGGAAAGGACAAGGAAAGTTCCGGGGTAAGGTTTACCTAGGCACCACCCGTCTGGAAAAGTAGGAATGTTGTTGATGTTCAAAAATGTACCACCTCCTTCTCGCACTCTTATAGATATAGCCAAGCTGTCCGACTGTTCTCCCGATTAATGCCCTCCGTTGCCTCAGCCTGGAGAACTTCTCGCCAAAAGAAGAAACTAAAAAGTGGTTCAAGATCCAACCGTGGGCAATAGCCCGACCAGGTTAATTCCTGACCAACTGACCGAGGTGTAAGTATTAGCGATCGAGAACGCTCGCAAAGATAGCAAACGAGAGGAAAAGGAGGAAAAGGTAAAAAGAGCTCAGCACGTAGATAAATGGGATACTAAAGATACGCAGCATGCAGAAAGAGATCTTTTTGGCCAATAACTGTTTTATGTTTTGTCGTGAATCTTTTTTGTATGTAATACATGTACTGTCTACCTTTGACTGAGTTTGTGTGTATGTAATGTATGGGTTTATGTCTCCCCTCTGTTCGCGTCTCTGTGTTACCTGACCCCTGCTGTTCTTTGTTGTGAGCGCACTAAATGACCTATTACCGTACACGTCTCTCTCTCTCTCTCTCTCTCTCCCTCTCTATCTCCCTATCTCTCTCTCTCTCTCTCTCTCTACATGTCATACGTGTACCGAATGGCTCGTTTAAGTTGCGGAGGACTCTCACTCTCTATGAGAGTCCCCCTATTCCCTCTTCCCTTTCGTGGTAAAATTGTGCCCCGTCGGCACCAGTCTAATTGGGTCCTTTTTTTGAACGCAAAGGTGTTCAGCAAAATTGACAGAAACTAAAACGATTGTGACTTGCCATATTACTACCTCTCCTTTCTGCAAAATGAATGAACTTGAATTGGCTAAGAAAGAAAGGACAGGTAAGACGACTGATATCCCCCAATCTGGCCTTTTATAGGGGGACTATATGTCAATGGCTTCCTATTCTTCAGTTCGTTAGAAATACAATCCCTAATGCCCAGATTGATCCCCAATGTCCAGGTTGCCCCACCCTTATGTACTCAAGCGCGAATGTTCAAAGCGTCCCCGCTTCTCCCATTGACCCCTGCTCCATATCAGCTACCCCCGAAGTATAACTGATGACCTTGATTAACTGTTGCTCCTCGATGAAAGTCTGTTTACCCTCCCCCTCTCTCGATGATAGCACCCCCGCCCTGTTTGAAAGGGTTAACCAGCTCTGAAGGGAAATGTTAGACTGTTAAGGCTCGGGTTAGAAAGACGAGTCTCCACTGAAGGTTCCGAAATGTTGAGTTTGATGAAATGCGCAGTTGATAGGAGTCTGATTTCTCTCCATATGTGTGTCATGAATAGACAATGAATAAACTTGGCATGAACCCAGTAGGAATGCCGACATATACACTGCATGGTAATAGACTTCTGACTGTGACCGATGAACGTATCTCCCAAGTGCGTAGGATTGAAGGAGGAATTCACATGCATAAATGTCTTCTCCTGCCAGTTCTCTAAAAAGCTTGTTTTGTACCCATTCAAAGATATACGATCACCGGAGGAGAAGGGTCGGACGTGACGCACCGCCTGGCTGCAGATCTTGAGACACATGTGACCTCGACCAAAGGTGGAGCTGCAGAACAACAAGATACGGGACGAGACAGCAAACGTGGAAAATGAAAAGTTGAAGGGCTGCCCTGAAGCCCCCTGTCTGCTAACCCACGTGTGCCTGAAGTCTTTGCCCCCCTTTTTGGGCCCGATTGATGGGCTTACCCGCTCGTTTCCCTTTTGCTCCCTTGGTCCCTTTGGTGTGTCCCAAGAAATATGACCCCACTCCGCCCTCTCCTCCATCGACCATTGAACCACACCCCCTCTTTTTCCACATAACTTTTGGCCGAAAGGAAGAACAGCATTTAGGTGGAAATGGGGTTTGCCACGGAAATATAGGTGCCGAGCATAAGGCACCACTAAAAGGATTGGTTAGGGAACAGGACTGTGGTCTAACAGCAGAGGACAGACCGCACCTTGCAACGCGAAAGGTTAAATCCGAGCTGGACCTATAGCTCCACCGCCGGTGCTCAACAGCGCCAACGAAAAGATACGGACTGGAGCCTACCAGTGATGGCTCACTGCTAAAAAGACACTGTGACGAAGATATATTGGACTGAATTCCTCCCTCAACCACTTGGTATTGTTTTCAAAATGTTTGTCGGTCACCTTTAGAGCTGTACATTGATGCCATTTTTTTAGAAAGTCAGAAGCATTTATACTGTGTAGTATGCTGCACCCTAGGCTTGTAGTAACCCAACAAATGTACATTTCTATGTATTGCATTCTGCCAATCACATCGACTGCTCATGGTTATATGCAATCTGCTAGTATTGACAAATTTCCATCAACCACACATGTTTATAGGTACACCCACCAGTTAGGAAATGAACTAGCTTATGGTAAAAGCGGCGACTGTGGAAATTAGCAAAATTAATGTACCTAAGCGGCGTTCATTTGCCTTTTCCCATTCCCCTCCCTGTAAGCACCTTCAACGCCGTGAAATGTTGGCCGCATCATTCCGCCAGTGAAGGCCCGTACCCATATGTACATGACAACCATTTTTGGCACCAAGGCCTCTTTCCCTGCTCATTGAAATCCCCGGCTTCCCTCCTGCGTGCAGTGGCACACCCCCTTCCCACTCTCACATGCATAGATCATAAAACCCTCTCCCTCTGCGCGACCCTGCTCTGAAAGATAACACTCCTGCTTGACCCACGCACCCCCCCCATTTCCTCTCGAAGAAGCATCCTTCCCCTCAGCTGACATAGCCCCCCCCCAGCAGTACCTGACTGCCCCCGCTCTCTCATGTACGGGTCATAAGACCTCTCTCTCTCTGTGCGACTCTGTCCCTGGGAATCACACCCCGCGCCTGACCAACACCTCTCTTCCTTCATGAATACCCCTCCCTTGATGACCCCTCCACTGAGCCCCGCACGGACCACTGGTCATCCCCTTCGCCTGAGGATACAGTTTATCGCCCACTACTGTATGCACTCGCCCCTCTTCAAAAGAGCTACTATTGATCATGACTTCCCCACCCTCCCGATAATCGATCAGGCGCACACATTCCAAAGGAATCAGCGGAACACTTTGCTGCGTGATAGCCCCCTCCTCGTGTATGAGGGATAAGGACCTATACTGTAGCCACGTGTTGGAATGAGCCGGGCCGGGGAGGGGTCGGGGATGTCTTTTCCTTGTTTCACAATGTCGTTATTGTAATAAGGAATGTTTGTAATGTATAAAAGGGCGATGTCTCAGAGAACTTGTTAGAGCACCTCCCGAAAGACACTGTGTTTCGTGTCCGAAATGGCAGGCTCTCCTCATGAGAAATAAACTCCGTTCTTGTATTCCCGCTTCCAGCGCCCGTCTCTTTATTTGGTAACTATTCAGGATGGGAACTAAGAGGCGTCTTGCGCCAGCAGCCCGGGCATCGATAGTAATTTGGGCTGACTTTCTACAGTAAGAGGTAGGGAAGTAAACCAGTCATTGGCCCGTCTTAAAAACAAGCCCGCTCCCTATCCAGACAGATATGAAACCATCACCCAAACGTGATGAAAAAATATGTGATAGCACGATAACACCTCACGGGCGCACCACCAATGGGACCCCTAGTAGGTACTCACCAGGACGGCCCTGTTATCATCATCGGTGTTATCGAGCTTAAAGGAAACGTGTCCAAAACTGTGTTAGCAGTGATAAGTGCATTGGAAAAGATGCAAAAACAGTGATCTCACACACCATAAACCAAAATATACAGAAAAACAGCAAAAAGCACGAACAGGTAACTTTATTCTTGTTCTATTATGCTAATTGCAATCTTAAAAAAGTGAAGATGGCTACTACCTATAGAGCCATGTTCTACTTGCCAACATGTTTCATTGCCATGGTGATATTCAGGCAATCGGTCTTTGGTACACTATCGGATAGTGTTCGAGGGATGAGTAAACGCCGATCACGCTCCAAGTACCGATAAGGATTACGGAAGGAGTGGTATGGTTACTCACGAATGGAGATAACCATAATACATTTGTACCAAAGACCGATCAGCTGGTATGAGATTCAGTTGCCGATAGAGGTAATCTGAAACCCTGGTGTCCAATGCAGTGGCATAAAAAATTGTTGCCCTGAAGAAATTGCCTGAATATCACCATGGCAATGAAACATGTTGGCAAGTAGAACATGGCTCTATAGGTAGTAGGTAGTAGGTAGTAGCCATCTTCACTTTTTTAAGATTTGCAATTAGCATAATAGAACAAGAATAAAGTTACCTGTTCGTGCTTTTTGCTGTTTTTCTGTATGTTTTTGCATCTTTTCCACTGCACTTATCACTGCTAACACAGTTTTGGACACGTTTCCTTTAAGCTCGATAACACCGATGATGATAACAGAGCCGTCCTGGTGAGTACCTACTAGGGGTCCCATTGGTGGTGCGCCCGTGAGGTGTTATCGTGCTATCACATATTTTTTCATCACATTTGGGTGATGGTTTCATATCTGTCTGGATAGGGAGCGGGCTTGTTTTTAAGATGGGCCAATGGCTGGTTTACTTCCCTACCTCTTACTGTTGAGAAGTGGTCGATGGATTTGTAAAAAAGAAAATTATGATATACTGTACGCCAGCTCTTGTATAATTGAATGCCCTAAACTGACCTAGGTCATTTATATATTGATGTATTAGAAAGAGAGGACATCAGCTCAGAAGGGAATCCTCTAATCTAGAGGAGATTTTGATGCATTTGGGGCTAAAGGCATTACAAGCCTAGGCCTTGACTCCAACCACATCCTTCCCATTCTGTACTTCCTCAACGTAGGACCCAGTTAGTGACCTCCACAGCAGCCATTCTCTCTTCCCTCATTCTCCCATTCCGCCACCAACACATCTTTCCTTGCATTTCAAATGCTTTTTCTTGTAGATGTGGTTTGTAAAAGACTATGTGCCATATTTATAACCTTTGCGGAGCAGGGCAGTGCAGAAAGTCACATTGCTGCACGGCCCTGTGTCACAGGCAAGGGGCAGGAATGCCCCTGGTGCCATTTTGGCAGCTTAATGCCAACGCAGGCACCCTTGCATGATGTTGCAAGGGTGCCTGTGCTGTAGGCAGGATTGTTCTAGTGCTGGAAGAGGGACCGTCCTGCACAAGGACAATCCAGAGAGGCATTTTCCTCTTTCTTTGTGTCCTGCACTATGCAGATCACATAGAAAGAGGAAACATCGAGGAGAAATAATGACATTTCTCCTACTATGCCTCACCTGGAGAGGTCTATCTTTTTGGCACATCTCAGGTTTACAAGGTCTGTAAATCAGGGAATGCATCAACATAACATGGGAGTTGCGTTGGAACACCAACCAAATGCTCATGGAACGCCCACCTAGGGCAGATTAACACAATGCAGCGATTTGCACTGTGTTGCATTACTTCATTTATTTTTAGCCACACAAAGTGGCGCAAGAGTGGCACAAACCAGGTCATAAATATGGCCCTCTGTACAAAATACTGAAGAACGGAGAAAGCTTTCATCTCATGGAAAATATTGGGTGATTTTCTCTGCCATGCACAAAAGTCACTTCCTTCAATGATCTATTGGGAGCTTATAACAAAAGCGCTGTCTGTGTCATCAAGTGCTCAAAGTCCTTCACATTCCTTAAAGCTTTTGCTCTATTCTATGTGTCACTGTGGCAAGCCGAAACACATAGAAAACACTTCAGATAAAATGGTTTTCTTCACTTTCACCATTTCACTTTTATATTCCATACTTTTAAATGTATGTTGATGTAGTCAGAAAATTAAAAAGAATACAAAGAAAAATGCAGCATAATTCCCTTTTCACATATGAGCATATCATCAACATGTTATAGATTTTCCATGAAAGCCTGTCACACATTTTGTTAGAAGTTGGCATTCAGTGCAGATAGATGACATTTTAATTTGTAGAAGTAGGGAATTTTAAAGTTTGTGAATTTCACAAAATGTTGCCTGCAGGTGCAGATGCCCTCAAAGATAAGGTTTTTACAGAACGATTTTCCAACAAATACATTTCGCCATATAATTCCCAATCATAGAAAGTTTTACCGGAATTGCTTTATCCTGCCAATTATTATTTTTTAAACATTGAATCGTTCGTGAACTTCAGAAAGCTTGACAAGTTATGGGAATGTTAAGAAGACCCCTAATTGTTGTACAAATCCCAGTAGGCCTTCATTCAGCTTAAACGAGCACATTAGTACAAACGTAGATGCATATTTTAAAAAAACCCGGGTTACATAGCTGAACTTAGCAGAGAGGCTGGTTTAGTGAAATTACCTGAATGAGGGAGCGTTTGGGCCTTACCGAAGGTCACAGGGGTCAATGCATGTTACCAGTAACAGGAAAAGCTGAGCAGGGCAATGACTAAGCAATTCTTTGGAAATGAACTTCGAATGAACCCTATTAATAATAAATCAGTCACACACCTTTGCAGAAATGTCTCATTGTAGCTCTGTGCACTAGAACCAATCCTGAGGACTGACTGTCAGACTTCAAGAAGCTATTCTTGCCTGTGATCATTCTCATACACACCTTATGTTAGTTACTGTGTTTCTTCTCAATCTTAAGGGCCTGATTACAAGTTTGGCGTTCTTGGTGTCGGCCGCCACACCAGTGCCCTTCGCCAAGACCCCAAACACATAGTCAGTCCCCCTGCTGGATTAGGAGTTGTAATCCTGCTGGGCGGTCCTGTGGCGGCGGTCCCACAGCAGTGCCTTTCTAAGGCTCATAGGAGAGCCTTTCAAAGGCACTGCCGTAGGAGTGCCACGCCTGTTCCTGCACGGACAGAAATGCACAATGTTTTGTATTATTGCCCGCGCAGTATCAGGGGGTGCATAAATACAGGGGGACACAACATGTGCCGTCCTGCATGCACCCCAGTGCACAGAGGCAACAGGGGGGCCAATAGGGCCCTCTTAGTTTCCTCACCGCCACCCTTTTCAGGGCGGGCTCACGTCCATGAACATGAGGGCAGTGAGGAAGCTGCTGCGGTGGCACCACCATTCAGAAAAGGGGGTGGTGGTGATGGACAGAGTATTCTGAATTAAGCAGAACACTCCTACACAGTCCAAAGATCAGGGCTTGATCCATCACCGTTTTTTAGCTCACTGCACCATCCCAGCTCAGAACCTGGCTACATGCAAATTAGTCTGTCCCTGGCCCAGTGCATCATGGGAACAGGGCAGACCAATCTACCAAGCCAATTCTTTCACTGGAAAGGAAACAAGCTTCACCACCAGCATATTACTTCCTCAGACTGCTGTGCCACCAACACTGTATCAAGGATCCTATCAGTAGCGGTGGTCTAGTAGCAGTCCAACCGCCGTACTCGTAATACGATGAGTGGCCCCGCCACCACAGGTTTGACGGTCCCTTAGACAGGTGAACTTGTAATTTGGCCCTTAGGCCAATTGTCATATGTGTTACTTAGGATGATGTATTTGATTGGCAGGTTCTTTCTGTGTGATTTCAACAATAATGCGATACATATTGCCCATGTGGCTCTGGTCTGCTCACAAACCTTGTCCATCTTCCTGTAACAGAACTGAGTTTAATATATGGCACATCATAAAAAAGGAAAACATGCAAATACAGCTTAGGAAAGGGACGGGACAGAGAAGAATCCTAAGGGATAATTTCATTTCAACAGTGAAATTCATGACCGGCATCTCAGGCATTCATCCAGGTAGCTCAACTCTTGTACAGAGAAGAACCTCAGGACAGGACCTATCACCTGGCACACCAAGCCTATTAACTGGGTAGCAGGAAGACAAGAGTAAAAAAAATCCTTTGTAAAGAAATGCGTCTAAGAATCAGCCTCTGGCGTGCTGTATCTGACTAAAAAAAATATACTGATTATATTTGTTAAAAGAGACAATGGGTTTGTGATTGGATGTGCTTATATATGTCATGTGCATGAGTGAGTGTATCTGCATGCCAGCAGGGTAAGTTGTCATGGAGTGTACTTTGGCATCATCGCTTAAGTGAGCAAACATTCTAGGAGCAAAAGTATTGTTACAATATTTGTATTTAATTTTAGTACATTTAATTGAAATGACATTTTTTAAATGCAATGAGAAATTGTTAATTTAGAAGCAGGTTGTTGGGTTCTTGGGATTCCTAGGGGATCAGGTTGGAAAGTTTTTAGAAAGTTGCAAAAAGAACAGATGATGGACAGAATACTGAACTCGTCAAAAATTCACCTCCAGTCATAGATCCGGGTTAAATCCATTGTTTATTTGCACTCCAAGCCCTTCCAGTTTAGACCCAGCCATATGCAAATCAGTCTTGACCCTGCTCCCCATAGGAACAGTCCAGCCCAAACTGCCAGGCCAGGTCCTGCCTGGACTAGAAACAAAGCAAAACTAAAGGGGATGATGGACGGAGTGTTGAACATTGCAAGCACTCACCCCCAGTCAAATGATCTGGGTTTAATCCATCATCATTCTTTAGCTCACTCCGCCACCCCAGTTCAGACATGGCCATATGCAAATCAGTCTGACAATGTGCCTCATGGGAACAGTCCAGCCCGAACTGCCAAGCCATGTCTTCCCTTGACCGGAAACAAGCATCCTGGGACCGGTTGTTGGCTAATCAGCCGTCATCAGCCAGGCTAGCTTGAATCCATTAGCAAAGTGAGCAAGGGACCCACGTATGGGCATACCCTGCAAACTTAGGGTGATCTTAACAGGGTTAAGATTGATTTGCATATGGCTGGGTCTAAACTGGGGTAGCATGATGAGCAAAAGAATGATGGATTTAACCCAGCTTTCGTGACTGGGGGGGGGGATATTTGATTTGTTCTGCATTGGGTCCCAGGCTCACTGTGCCACTGGATTCAAGCTAGACTGGTTGATAAGGGGTGATACCCTCAAATCGGTCCCCAGATGCTTGTTTCTGGTCCAGGGAGGTCCTGAATCGGCATTCCGGGCTGGACTGTTACCACGAGGCACAAGGTCAAGACTGATTTGCATACGGCTGGTTCTAAACTGTAGTGGCATGGTGAGCAAAAGAACGATGGATTTAACCCAGATCTCTTGATTGTGGGTGAATGCTTGATTTGTTCAACATTCTGTCCATAATGTGTGTTTCTTTTAGAAAGCTGACATTTTCCTGCTCTATTTGTTGCCTGCAACCTGCTCCTGGCTTACATAACTGGGTGTTACTGACAGTTGGACATTGTTTAATCCTCCTAGACAGCCACACAATAGAGGGATTTGGTGTGCCTGAATGGATCAGTTTGATTGGCTGTAACAGCCTTCCTACTGGAAAATGCATATTGGGCCCATACAGGACACAAAAGTACCTGGGTGTAGAAGGGAGTGGGTCTTCCTGATAAAATGGCTGGGGTGGATCTGTGTACACCCTGATTACACTTGAAACAAACCTTCCTGCAGCACACACAAAGGAAGCTGACAGCAGGCCTGCCCCTGCCTTTGCATAACTAGCCAGACTGGAGCCAAACACAGGGCAAAGGGAGCAACTGAACATAACCGGTTTCAGTATTAGACAAAGGGGTGTCTCCCACCCACAGGCTGGCACTGGACATAAAAGTTGCATTCCCAGATTCTAAAGGAGAGCAACATCCTGGACCCAGACGGCAATAGTAGGAACACCATGGAAAAGCTACCTAATGCCCCTCATTTACTAAGGACTATGTTGACAGATTTATCTTTGTTTGGTATCTCCCTTGCACCACAAATGGCAACATAGGGTGACACAAAACCTAGAACCATATTTACCAAGTGTAAGAAATGGGGTTGTTGTTTGTCTGGGGTGTGAACCATGGTCAAGGAGCAACCACAATCCTGGTCAGGGTATGGCACAAGCAAACCCCAAATTAATCTATTCTCAACCCCCTGGTGCTTGCACAGTGCAGTCAGGCTTAGCTTAGGGGAAATGTGTAAAGTATTTGTGCAGCACTTCAAACAGTAATAACGTGAAAACACCACACAAAAAGATCCCACACCAAGTTAGAAAGAGTATTCTTTAATAAATAAAACAAAATAAAAAATGACAAAAATCCAATCAGTAGAATCGGAGATGTGCAGGTTTAAAGATTTCTGTGCATATAGTGCCAAGAAAGCGCAAAGCAGCATCTGTGGATATCTGGTCACGCCGAACCCCAAAAAAGTCACAAGTACCTTTAATACTGGTTTGCGGAGCGTTGTAAGGATCCATGTCAAGGATGCGTTGTGCAGCTGAAACGACACATCAGTGCGTGTTCCAGCAAGGCTGTGATGTGAGGTCTAGTGTCATCTTCAAGGATCCCATCAACGAGGGCTTGCGATGCGAAGTTCGGATTTAAGGATGTGTCGCATAGTTGGAGCGATGTGTAGGTTCCGAGCAGCTTGTGCCGGTTCCGAGCAGCTGCAAGACTGTCAATCAATCAATCAATCAATCAATCAATCAATCAGAACATTTGTAAAGCGCACTACTCACCTGTGCAGGTCTCAAGACTCTGGGGGGATGCTACTGCTCGAATAGCCATGTCTTGAGTAGTCTCCTGAAGGTTATTAGGTCCTGGGTCTGCCGTAGGATTGTGGGGAGGGTGTTCCAGGTCTTGGCGGCGAGGGGGGAGAACGATCTGCCGCCAGAGGTTGCACTTTGGATGTGGGGGGTGGTGGAAAAGGCGAGATCGGTAGAGCGGAGCTGGCGGTTGGGGGATGTAAAAAGTGAGTCATCTGTTGAGGTATGCTGGTCCGGTGTTGTGGAGTGCCTTGTGTGCATGGGTGAGGAGCTTGCAGGTGATCCTCTTGTGGATGGGTAGCCAGTGCAGGTCTCTCAGGCGGGGTGTGATGTGGCTGTGGCAAGAGATGTCAAGGATCAGGCGTGCAGAGGAGTTCTGTATGCGTTGTAGTCGTTTCAGGAGTTTGACAGAGGCTCCTGCGTAGAGGGCTTTTCCGTAGTCCAACCTGCTGCTGACGAGGGCCTGGGTGACCGTTCTTCTTGTTTCGGTGGGGATTCACCTGTTGATCTTGCGGATCATGTGGAGGGTGTTGAAGCAGGAGGAAGAAACGGCGTTGACTTGCTTGGTCATGGAGAGTCAGTGCGGGTCGAGACCCTGAGGGTGTTCCTGTGGACAATGGCGATTCCTCCTCCTGTTCTGTTGGTGCGGTGCCTACGGGTGATCTTGTAGCCGTCAGGTGCTAAGGAGGAGTTCATCCAGGTCTTCTTCAGGAAGGCGACATCCGGGGAGGTGGAGTTGAGTAGGTCCCAGAGTTGGATGGCGTGTTTGCGGGCGGAGCGGGTGTTGAGTAGAATGCATCTGAGGTGGTTGCGATCTTTCACGATGGGTGGATTGGCGGATCGGATGCTAGTGAAGCTGCAGTTCCGGCAGGAGAAGGGTGCTTGGGTGCACTTCTGGGTGGCCAGGAAGCAGGTGTGTGATCGTCCAGTGTTGAGTGCGTGAAGAGTGCTGGCATCGTAGCGGTGATGGGCTTTGTGGCATTCGCAGGGGTCTGGGCGTCTGGCCTGGGCGAAATCCAGGCACGAACGGGCGCAGACGGGCTTGCCTTAGGCGTGCTTTTGGCACGCCAGCGGTGCACCCCTGCTGCGCAGCCACGCAGCGGCCGCCTTATAAGGGGAGGTGGGAGGGAGGAGCATCTGGGAGGCGGGAGCAGGGCGGCGAATCGGTGAGAAGTGGGGCGGGGCAGAAGGGGACTCAGCGGCGGGAGAAAACAAGCGGTATACAGAAGGCAAGAAAGGGGGACAAAAAAGTGTAGATAGCAGAAATTAGGCAACAACCACTAAAACACAATGAGGGCAAAAGCACAAATTACAAAAATACAATGAGGCGCAACACGCAAAAAATACAAGAGGTCAAACGCAGTATGAGAGGAGGGGCGGCGAACTTACAGCAACGGCAGCAGCGGGCTGGAGGGCATGGACACACAGGTGGTGGTGTGCGGCGTGGGGAGCGGCCCAACCTGTAAACAGGGTAAAGGGTCGCTCTCCTCAATGCACAGCGGCCGTCATACAAAGGGAGGTGGGAGGGTGGAGCATCTGGGAGGCAGGAGCGGGGCGACGAATGGGTGAGCAGGGGGAGGGCTGCTGGGTACGCAGTGGCAGGAGAAAACAAGCGGGATACAGAAGGCAAGAAAGGGGGACAAAACTGTGTAGATAACTGAAATTAGGCAACAACCACTAAAACATAAGGGCAAAGGCAAAAGGCACAAATTACAAAAATACAATGAGGCACAATGTGCAAATACTACAAGAGGGCAAATGCAGTATGAGAGGAGGGGTGGCGAACTTACAGAAGTGGCAGCAGCGGGCTGGAGGGCACGGACACACAGTTGGTGCTGTGCAGCGTGGGGAGCCGCCTAACCTGTAAAAAGGGTCAAGGGTCGCTGTAATGTGAGGTCCTGGGTCATTGTCAAAGATCCTGCCGATGAGGCCTTGCTATGCGAAGTTTGGCTTTGAGGATGCTTCGTGCAGTTAGAGCGTCTGGTCCGAAGAGTTGAGAGGCTTTGAGGCAGAGTCTGAGTTCGTCATCAAAGCTGCTGTAGACGAGGAATGTGATGGCTTGCACTGAGGCTGCTTTACTTAGCAGTGGTTCCGAAGAGGCTGCAGGCTGCAGTGCGGGGGCTTTGTAACTGTGCCAACCGATGCAACAACAGTGATATGTTGGTTGTGCTCGGGGTGGCACAGCACAGAAGAGGAGCAGCGTCAGTGGTGCTTGGTCCACAGATGTTAGAAAAGCACATTAGGCCCACTTTCAAGGGTTCAGGGCTGAGGTGGGAGCACTTGGCTGGGTAAATCACAGATTGAAGACCGTCAAGTTGTTGGAGCTTTCTGTTCCTGAGGCTCAAGTCAGGATGCCAGTCAACTAAACCTTGAAGTAACTCTGTCGTCCTGGGTTCAACAAATGCAGGTCCAGCCCTTCTCACAGAAGCAAGAGGTCAGCAGGCAGCAGGTCAGCACATCAGGGCAGCAGTCCTTCAGAGCAGCAGTTCAGCAGAGTGACAGTCTTGTCAGCAGCACAGCAGTCCTTCTTCCTGGCAGAGTATCCACAGGCCGAGGAGTGAACTTAAGTAACCCTGGGCAGTGAACTACGCTCCGCTCGCGGAGTTTGCGAAGTTTTGGCAACTTTGTGCTTCACAATGAACGCAAAGTTGTTGAATACTTAGCAATCTACAGCGTAGCGTAGTTGTTTTCTTCCTCGCGTGCTCAATAGCGTTCTCGCGTGCACTGTTGTGACTTACCATGGTTCTGCGTTCGCCTTTTCGGTTTTCTCTCCCGGTGGCGTGCACCACGAGGTTTGGCATTAGGCTGCACAATTTTGCTAGACTGTACGAACGCGATCACGTCATTTGGACGCGCGATCTTCCTTCCGGCGCAGTGTTGGTAAGATCGCGTTTCCGAACACGCAGAAACTACAATCTGGCACAGAATATCTCTCGAGCATGATAAAACCTTCTCTAAAATGATCATTTTGCTCAGCAAAAACCCCTCAGATTGTGATTTGGCTGTAGTCTTTAATGCAAGGAAACCTCTTTTTTTCTACTCTTTGTTTCAAGAGTAAGGAGTCTCCAACTTCATGTTCCTGTCCAGCAGGCTCCTCCCAGTGCTTTGTCCATGTGCTGTTCACTTTCATTTGGATTTGGAGCTGGAAGGATCACTTTTTGTGTATGTCTGCTGCATCATATCATCATTGGATTGGATTTATTGAGGACTTTTGGATTTTACATTTTATTTTACAAGTAAGTTGGAGAATTGGGGTACATGTTTGTTTTATTTGGGCTTTTTTTACCTACAGTTTTCTGGGCTTTTCAATCCTTGTTAAAAACTATTGTTAAGGGAGGCCTGTACTTTCATGAGGGGCCAAGTTGTATTTCTTTGAAATTTCATCCAGTAGGCCCAGAGGTACCCATGGGTCCAACCATGTTTCTGTGGTGTCTGCTGAATTTCAAGTTTTTAAACATCATGGATGGCATTGGATTCAATTGCAAACAGTGTTTTTGGAGTGGAATTTCAGTTCTTGTGTGTGTGTTAATTAAATACTGGCTTTTTCAACTTTAGGAATTCATATAGTTAGTGTAGGCCAGCTTGAGTTCATTGTATGTACTTTCTGTGGATGGCCTGGCCATGTGTGGCGGCCATTTTGTGGGACCAGCCAGTGTGCTTTTGCCATAGGCCTCCAAGGTTGTGGCCTACTCTTCCAGTAGGCTCAGAGGTACTACTGAAGTCATCATGGGTGCATGAAAGTTATTCAACTGTTTTTGTGGTGTTTGTTTAATTTGTAACATCATGTATGGCATGGATGGCTTTGGATTGATTTGCAAAATGTTGTTTTTGGGGTGCATTTCAGTTTTTGGGTGTGTGTTAAATAATAGGGCTTTTTCTGCCGGTAGGTAACCCTAGGACTTCAGCTTGCGTAGTTTTGTTAACTTTTCACAGTGCGACAACGCAACCTTACAGTTTTTGTCTTGTTCGCGCGCTCAATCTGCGTGCTCGCACACAGCAATAACGACTTTTTGTACAGTTTGCGCCACCGAACACACCGAATTTGCAATCTCGCAAGCAATATGTCTCGAGTTGCATAAAACCTTCTCGAAAATGATGATTTTGTTTATTTTGCTAAAAAAAACTCCTTAGGTTGTCATTTGGTTGTAGTTTTTGGAGCATGGAGTCATTTTTCAGTTCATGTTTTTTTTTTTTTTAAAAGAGGAATTTAGTTCCACAGAGACCTTAACTTCCTGTTCCTGTCCTTTGTATGTACTTTGTTGTTTGAGGTGGGCTGGCTGACCATGTGGGTGGCGGCCATCTTGTGAAGCCAAACATTGTGCTTTTGCCATAGGCATGCGTTGTCTGTCTTCTCTTTCTTTTCATGTTGTTGTGGGTGGCCGGACCATGTGATGGCGGCCATTTTGTGTGACCTTCCACTGTGCTTTTGCCATAGGCCTCCATCTTTGTGGCCTATTCTGCCAGTAGGCCTAGAGTCCCAGAGGTAGTCATCGGGGGTGCTTGATGTAGCTGTTTCTTTGTTGTCTGTTGAATTTAAACATCATTTAGGGCATGGATGGCATTGGATTGAATTCCCAAATGTGGTGTTTGAGGTGTAGTTAACTTTTTGGATGTGTGTTAATTAATGCCTTTGTTGTTGTTGTTGTTGTGTAACTTTCCAACATTTTTAGCCATGCAGATTTTCTTTTTTGCATTAAGCTATGATGTGTAAATAACAGGCGTCCTCCTTTGTCTGGCCATATAGGGATATAGCTAGGCCTGCTTGTGTTTATTGTAGGTACTTTCTTGTTGGTGGGCTGACCATGTGGGTGGCCGCCATTTGGTGAAGCCAGGCATTGTGCTTTTCCCATAGGCCTGCATTGTCTGGTTTTTATTCCTTTTCTTATTTTTTTGAGCGCCTGGCCATGTGCTGGCGGCCATTTTGTGGGACCAGCCACTGTGCATTTGCCATAGGCCTCCAAGCTTGTGGCCTACTCTGCCAATAGGCCCAAGGGTACTACTCGAGTCATCATGGGTGCATGAAAGTTAAGCAACTGTTTTTGTGGTGTTTTTATTAAGTTGTAACATCATGTATGGCATGGATGGCGTTGGATTGATTTGCAAAATGTGGTTTTTGGGCTGGAATTTCAGGTTTTGGGTGTGTGTTAAAAAATATGGCTTTTTCTGCCAGTAGGTAACCCTAGGAATTCAGCTCGCGTAGTTTTGGTAACTTTGCACAGTGTGACAACGCGACCTCACAGTTTTTGTCTTCTTCGCGTGCTCAATCTGTGTGCTCGCACACACGATAACGACTTTTTGTAGAGTTCGCGCTGCCGAACACGCCGAATTTGCAATCTCGCGAGCAATATGTCTCGAGTTGCATAAAACCTTCTCTAAAATGATGATTTGGTTCATTTTGCTAAAAAAACTCCTCAGGTTGTCATTTGGTTGCAGTTTTTTGGAGCACGGAGTCATTTTTCTGTTCATTTAAAAAAAAAAAGAGTAATCTAGTTCCACAGAGACCCGCGCTTCCTGTTCCTGTCCTTTGCATGTACTTTGTTGTTTCAGGGTGGGCTGACCATGTGGTAGCAGCCATTTTGTATGACCTGCCACTGTGCTTTTGCCATAGGCCTCCAAACTTGTGGCCTATTCTGCCAGTAGGCCTAGAGTCCCTGAGGTAGTCATCGGGGGTGCTTGATGTAGCTGTTTCTATGTTGTCTGTTGAATTTAACATCATTTAGAGCATGGATGACATTGGATTGAATTCCAAAATGTGGTGTTTGGGGTGTAGTTAACTTTTTGGAGGTGTGTTAATAAATGTCTTTGTTGTATGTGTTGTTGTTGTATAACTTTCCAACCTTTTTATCCATGGGGATTTTCTTTTTTGCACTAAGCTGTGATGTGTAACAGGCATCCTCCTTTGTCTGGCCATATAGGGATATAGGCCTGCTTGAGTTTATTGTTTTCTGGCCTTTACACATGTGCCTGTGATGAATGACCATGTGGATGGGGGCCGTGGTGGTGGTAGTAGTAGTGTACTGTTTTGTTTTTGCCACATAGGCCTGTGTATCTTTCCATTGTTCCTGTTGGCTTACTGTTTCCATCCCCATTGCTATCTGCCGCAGGTCACTCATGCTGCATCCATCCGACATGATGCACAAATTAAGGATAACAAGTTCCAATTCCACTTCATTTGTATTTTAGTTCTTTGCTATTCTTACTCTTACTGAGTGTACTAACACTACTAGTAATAAAATTAAATCTCAACCAATTCCACATTTGACTGATGTTCTTCTGCCTTCTTTGCTTGTAGGTGCACAAAAGACTGAGGAGAAGGTGTCTGTCATCATTCATTGCCCGTTGTACTGCCAGACGGACGTCCTTCTGTTGTACGTGACGTGTGGTGTGACCTGACCAGACATCTCTGCAACTTGTGCAACTGAGTGCTGCTGACATCTGAAGAAGATAGGCGCAAAGAAAGCAGGTACCAGGTCCTCCAAGACCAAGAAAGTTGCTGAGAAGAAGAAGGAAGAACAGAAGAAGGAAGTGACAGTTAAGTCAAGTGTTGACCTCAAAACCTTTTTTGGGAAACCAAAAAGTACGCCTGCAGCAGCGGTGTCCGGAGTGCAAGCTGGGGCCAGCACCTCTGCATAAGTGGGCCCAACCCACAAATCCCAGGCCCAAGCAGATGAGTGTGGAAGAGGTAGCCAACCTAATGGTGGAAAGCAGTGATGCTGAGCAGGACCTAAACTTATCGCTATCTCAAAGTAGTACACAATCAACGCATGAGGGGAAACAGCAGATAAGTGGTGAACAACAACAACAACAACAACCGCAACCACCGCCCGCAATAGCAGTTGTTGTTCCTCCTGAATTAGGGGAAGTTCAGGTAATTGAGCCCCATGCAGAGTAAGAAGAAGAGGAAGCCACTCATACAGGAGATCTATTGTCTTTCAAATCCCCACCAAGGAAAAGGAGGGTTAGTCCACCTAGTTCTTTGCCAAGCATCCATCGTGATGACCTAGATCTCACTTGGGAGCCACAACAACCTGAACATGAGAGGGAGACATATCCCAATACCAGGCTAAGGAAAAGGAAGGTTCCAGAAAGCCTTACACTTATGGAGGTCGATGTAGAACAGCAGGATAATGATGATCCGTCTGACCCAGTCATCACAAGCATCACTCCTGGCTCGAGGACATGGAGTCCAATATTTTTACCCTATCCAGAATGGCTGCGACTAGGGATGTAGCACTCATATCTCCAATACAGGCAACACCAACACGACCTCCAGCTTCCATATTTACATTAGCAAAGGGCCGGCAGTGTCCTACAACCAGCACAAGCACCACCCCAGAAGTAAGTGGTACTACTGCGCAGCCCATAGTCAAATTCAACACACACCCTCCAGTTCATCTGGCATTGAAAGTGGCACCTCTAGCAGGAGACAAAAGTTAAGCTCTCCAGTGTGGGACTTCTTTATGATTAGTGTAAAGGAGTCGAACATTGCTATATGCTCCATTTGTCATTACTCTGTTAGTCGTGGTAAGCTTGGTACAAACTATGGTACTGGAGGCCAAATGACCCATTTGATAAACAGCACGCAAATCAGGTGGGACGACCACCTTCATAGCATAAAAACTGGAACCATTGATGTTGGTGGGGATAAAGTAGTACAAGGTCCACTCACGGTCGAACAAGAAGAAGAAGAGGGAGACTTTCCATCTGGTAGTGGTACACAAAGTAGCCCTGTCGCCAACACTGCAGTGGTACAGCCCACATCCTCCACATCAGCAACATCTCAGTGGCACAAGAGTAAGAGTCAACCGGAGACACCAAGGAGTACTGCGAAGTCTGCGATGCAAAGAGCTGCGTCGAGCCGAAGAGAAAGAAATACCACACAACTTACTATTTTTAGCATGTTTACTAGGCAGGAGGGAAAGTATGAACGCAACCACCCAATAGCACGTTTGTACAATGCTAAGCTGGCTAAAATGTTAGCACTGGACCTTCTCCCTTTTTTTGTTGTTGAAGGGGTGGGTTTTCTGGAATTTGTGACAACCATATGCCCAAAATGGAAGGTTCCCAGCCGCTACTATTTTGCCAGAGTTGCTGTTCCAGCACTGCATCACGACATGCTGGAATTGCTTGGAAAAGCCTTACATCAGAGTGCTGTACATAGTGTCCACCTGACAACAGACATGTGGACATGTGGACCAGTTGCCAAGCCACTGATTACATGTGCATCACTGCACACTGGATCTCTTTTTCAGGTGTTAGAGAAAAGCTATCTGCAGGCCTTGACACAGTTGAGATATTTAACGAGACTCGCAGACATGCAACTGAAGCCATGTTTGCTATGGAGAAATCTCATACTGCTGCAAACATTTTGGCTAAGTTTAACAGCAAGGTCTTTGAATGGCTGCGGCCAAGAAGGCTTAACATTGGTTCTGTTGCCACGGACAATTGCAGTAATGTAGTTAAGGCCATGAAAGATGGTGGCTCTTTCAGGGTCCCGTGTTTGGCTCACTGCATTAACATTGTTGTTCAAGACTTTCTGAGAAATGAAAGCAAAATCAGCAACTTACTGACCACCTGCAGAAGAATATGCACACATTTCAACCATTCTTTTAAGCCCGGAAGGAGCTAAGGGTCATTCAACATGAGCATAAAATGCCAGTCAAAGCACTCATCCAGGAGTTGCCAACACGTTGGAACTCAAGTTATTCCATGCTTGATCGGCTGTTTGAGCAGTACATACCACTTAATGCTTATGTCATGACAAGAAGATTAAGGGATCCTACTGTGAAAGCCATTCAATGCCTGACAGAGATGCTACTTCCTTTTGATGTCTTCACACGTGCAGTCAGTAGGAGGACTGTACTATGGGCCAAGCTATCCCATTGTTGTACATGCTAGAGCAAGAGCTGAAGGAGATGTCTGAAACATTCGAAGGTGTGGAAGACAAAGTAGAGGCATGTTATTTGGCGAACGCCTTAGCCGGGCGCTTATCTGACAATACAAGGATTCAAAATAAGATTATGTCACATCGACATTACATTACTGCCACAATTTTGGATTCACAGTACAAATGATTTCTGAACAGTAATGCAGTAATTCCTTTTTCAGAAGGAGATGTTGCCAAGTAAAAAACTTTAATAGCTGAGGAAGCCACTGATTTAGAAAACAAACAGCTCTCAATTAGAGGTCTGCCAGTGCCAGCCTAGGACAGTGCAAGTACTACAGGGCATCCAGAGTCAAGTTCTTCTTCAGAGCATGAGAGCAGTGCGTTTTCTTCCCAGCAGTCACCAACACTACCAATAACATCAACAACAGCACCAACAGGATCTGATTCATCAGACACAGCAAAAAAAATAGCTGCTTGGTTTCTACAGAAAGGGATGGGTAAGTCCGTTGCTGGTGCAAAGTCAAAAGAGGCCCAGCAAATCAGAGCACCACTGAACATTGAGCGGATGGTCAAGGCCTATCTGGATGACACAACAGCGGTCTTCTTGGAGCAAAGCCCGCTGGCGTATTGGTATGGAAAAAGAAGTTAATGGCCAGTGCTCAGCAGGCTGGCGATAAAGTATCTGGCTTGCCCTGTTGCAAGTGTCTCTTCTGAGCGTGTTTTCAGGGCTGCTGGTGCAATTGTAACTGTGAAAAGGACCAGTCTCTCGCCCAAAAGCGTGGAGAGGTTAACCATGATCAAAATGAATCAGCACTTCATACCACCGGACTACAAAATACGTGAACCACAGCAAGAAGAGGAGAGCGACTCCGAAGACATAAGTATTGGGTTACATGACCTACTTCTGTCCGAACCACCAGGGTTTGAGGACGAGCTCCTCTTCCCTGACAACTAGGCTTTCACATTGTTACTTTCTCCCTTCCTTTATTTGTGTGTATATCTGTCCTTCTGGTTCAAATCAAATCACAACTAATCCATCACCACCGTCTCTTATTTTAATTTAACTATCGGAGCTGCACGTCTGTGCATTTAACTGTCCACTCCACTCCTCAGAGTCCTGCTCCATCTTCCTGACTCGCCCTAAATACATTTCCATCTTGCCAGACATTGGATGGAGATGGATAATAGTACAATAATGTAGCCTCTAACAGTCCCTCCATAACAAGTTAAACGTACGTGACTATCGCCATCTTCTGTTTTGTTTCCAATCCGAAACTAATCACTGTCTTAAGGCTACCACCTCTATCTGCAGGCATACACAACTCTTCACTATCAGAACTTGAGCAGGCATCTAAAACTAAAGTAAACTCGTCATCACTTTTAGAAGGCTTGGCATCTCTGATCTGACAGCCAAAGAGAAGAGCAATATTCACAACAAGGGGTGGTGAGGGACAGAGTCTCTGAATTAAACAGAATACTCTCACCCAGTCAAGAGATCAGGGCTAGATCCAACACCGTTTTTTAGCTCACTGCACCATCCCAGTTTCAGAACCTGGCTGTATGCAAATTAGTCTGTTCCTGTCCCAGTGCATGATGGGAACAGGGCAAACCAAACTACAAAAGCCAATTCTTACACTGGGAAGGAAACAAGCTACCGGGGACCGGTTTCTGGCATTTCAGCCTCTTCGGCCCGGCTTGCTTGAATCCTGATGGTGCAATGAGCAAGGGACTCACATCTGAGTATACCCTTCCACGCTTAGGGTGGACAAAAATATTCACAACAAGGGGTGGTGAGGGACAGAGTCTCTGAATTAAACAGAATACTCTCACCCAGTCAAGAGATCAGGGCTAGATCCAACACCGTTTTTAGCTCACTGCACCATCCCAGTTTCAGAACCTGGCTGTATGCAAATTAGTCTGTTCCTGTCCCAGTGCATGATGGGAACAGGGCAAACCAAACTACAAAAGCCAATTCTTACACTGGGAAGGAAACAAGCTACCGGGGACCGGTTTCTGGCATTTCAGCCTCTTCGGCCCGGCTTGCTTGAATCCTGATGGTGCAATGAGCAAGGGACTCACATCTGAGTATACCCTTCCACGCTTAGGGTGGACAAAAATATTCACAACAAGGGGTGGTGAGGGACAGAGTCTCTGAATTAAACAGAATACTCTCACCCAGTCAAGAGATCAGGGCTAGATCCAACACCGTTTTTTAGCTCACTGCACCATCCCAGTTTCAGAACCTGGCTGTATGCAAATTAGTCTGTTCCTGTCCCAGTGCATGATGGGAACAGGGCAAACCAAACTACAAAAGCCAATTCTTACACTGGGAAGGAAACAAGCTACCGGGGACCGGTTTCTGGTATTTCAGCCTCTTCGGCCCGGCTTGCTTGAATCCTGATGGTGCAATGAGCAAGGGACTCACATCTGAGTATACCCTTCCACGCTTAGGGTGGACAAAAATATTCACAACAAGGGGTGGTGAGGGACAGAGTCTCTGAATTAAACAGAATACTCTCACCCAGTCAAGAGATCAGGGCTAGATCCAACACCGTTTTTTAGCTCAATGCACCATCCCAGTTTCAGAACCTGGCTGTATGCAAATTAGTCTGTTCCTGTCCCAGTGCATGATGGGAACAGGGCAAACCAAACTACAAAAGCCAATTCTTACACTGGGAAGGAAACAAGCTACCGGGGACCGGTTTCTGGCATTTCAGCCTCTTCGGCCCGGCTTGCTTGAATCCTGATGGTGCAATGAGCAAGGGACTCACATCTGAGTATACCCTTCCACGCTTAGGGTGGACAAAAATATTCACAACAAGGGGTGGTGAGGGACAGAGTCTCTGAATTAAACAGAATACTCTCACCCAGTCAAGAGATCAGGGCTAGATCCAACACCGTTTTTTAGCTCACTGCACCATCCCAGTTTCAGAACCTGGCTGTATGCAAATTAGTCTGTTCCTGTCCCAGTGCATGATGGGAACAGGGCAAACCAAACTACAAAAGCCAATTCTTACACTGGGAAGGAAACAAGCTACCGGGGACCGGTTTCTGGCATTTCAGCCTCTTCGGCCCGGCTTGCTAGAATCCTGATGGTGCAATGAGCAAGGGACTCACATCTGAGTATACCCTTCCACGCTTAGGGTGGACAAAAATATTCACAACAAGGGGTGGTGAGGGACAGAGTCTCTGAATTAAACAGAATACTCTCACCCAGTCAAGAGATCAGGGCTAGATCCAACACCGTTTTTTAGCTCACTGCACCATCCCAGTTTCAGAACCTGGCTGTATGCAAATTAGTCTGTTCCTGTCCCAGTGCATGATGGGAACAGGGCAAACCAAACTACAAAAGCCAATTCTTACACTGGGAAGGAAACAAGCTACCGGGGACCGGTTTCTGGCATTTCAGCCTCTTCGGCCCGGCTTGCTTGAATCCTGATGGTGCAATGAGCAAGGGACTCACATCTGAGTATACCCTTCCACGCTTAGGGTGGACAAAAATATTCACAACAAGGGGTGGTGAGGGACAGAGTCTCTGAATTAAACAGAATACTCTCACCCAGTCAAGAGATCAGGGCTAGATCCAACACCGTTTTTTAGCTCACTGCACCATCCCAGTTTCAGAACCTGGCTGTATGCAAATTAGTCTGTTCCTGTCCCAGTGCATGATGGGAACAGGGCAAACCAAACTACAAAAGCCAATTCTTACACTGGGAAGGAAACAAGCTACCGGGGACCGGTTTCTGGCATTTCAGCCTCTTCGGCCCGGCTTGCTTGAATCCTGATGGTGCAATGAGCAAGGGACTCACATCTGAGTATACCCTTCCACGCTTAGGGTGGACAAAAATATTCACAACAAGGGGTGGTGAGGGACAGAGTCTCTGAATTAAACAGAATACTCTCACCCAGTCAAGAGATCAGGGCTAGATCCAACACCGTTTTTTAGCTCACTGCACCATCCAGAGAAGAGCAAGACAGGTATATGATTAGTGAATGATGCATTGCACTGGATGCTTGCTGACTCTGAGCGAATGTGCATGAAGTCAAACTATAATAGTAGTAACAAAGTAAAAGTGACTCAAGTGATAGTCATGTTTCCATGTTGTTTAATAATAACCAATTGTACTCCTACTACTGCAGGTACAGTCTGGACCTACTTAATCAGAGTCACTCACTACAGACTGAGTTGGTGTTGGTCTGTTGGACAACACGTACACGTACCACACCTGATAATGACGATACTATCTTTGCACGCAGTCAGCCAGTTGGATCTGAGATGGTTGATGGAATACGTTTCAGGAACTGGCATAAAAGGTAAACACAACCAATCAACAAGAACCACAGCAGACCTAGGCTACATGTCTGTGCAGTGGTGGAGTCGAATAGTGGTATGATGATGACTGACAGTGGTGCATTGATTTAGCCTCTTGATTTGGAAAATTCTAGGTTGCTGAATATGCCTTTTGTCTGGCTCTGTCAAAAAGTAAGGTAAATGGAGTTTGGGTCACGGCCCAGTGCCGTGGGCCTGTTCTGTGCTGGCTCCTGTCTTGGTGTTCTTGTAGATTAATGCTGTGTAACTAAATAGTAGTGTAGACACAATGTATCCAAGCCGCCTCAGTCTCAAAATCTTCTCGCTCAAGAGTCTTTTCTTTTTGCACTACAACGTGACTGATGTTTTTTTTCCATTAATTTATTTTTCAATACCACTTTTGTTTTTCCATCAGCACTTACAGGCCGGCCTTTTACCCAGTGCTATTATACTTGGAGCAACAACTCACACTTACCTTACCAATCCTCATCACCCAGCCAGTGGCACCCAAGAATGATGTGCAGAGTGTCCATGGAAGGGAGGACCAAGATGAATGACGAGATACAACTACACATTTGGACCTGTATAACACAGTAACGTTTGTATCATTTTCGTCTTTTTAATAATTTGTTGCCTTTTTTCTCTTCATTCATTTTACGACTGTGTGACTTTGTTTGATAATTGCTCTCTACAACTAATTTTTAATTTTCTTTGCTAGCTTTCAGCCCAGTACAGCAGGTAATTAGGGTTTCTCTGAGGCCATACAGCCAAGGCAAATTTCATATAATACTACTTCCCTGTACTGTTGAATTGTGTAGTAGTAGATAAGTACTACTCATTAACCATCAAGTTATCTTCATCATGCATGCATTTCCTTTTTCAACCTTTAATATTTATTGGATAGTGGATCATCATCATCTTCAAATATTGTTTTGCTTTTGTTGTCTCCATGCGTACTGTTTTTCTTTGTCAAACCTTTCCCCAAACCCCCCTTCCCATCCATTCATCAAACCCTAACCCTCTTCCCCCGGGCTGTGTGGTTTTATATTGAGGTGTGATGTGACTACATTAAATCTACACCAACAATTGATCACATCTTGCTGGGGCAGATGTGGTGAAAGCAACACTAAATATCAACGAGGCAGGGCGAGGATCTTCTTCTGCTTGCCCAACCATGCTCAGTGTATGTACAAGCCAATTAATTTCCCAAAGGGACCCACAGAACACATCATAATTAATTGCCGGCATTGATTGCATTCACAGCATTAAACTATTAGGATGTGTTTAAGTGACTCCTTCGACACTACTACAGTTTAACTTCTTAGCTTCTTGTACTAGGCTGTCCCTGCCACCATTGTTTTCTTTTACTTTAGCAGTTGCAATATTGTTTGTTTGGCAGTCTTCTTATGTACTGTATTTTTCTACTACTCCCACAGTCTCTCTCAGGCAAATGACTGTCTCTTTTTTTTTGTTTGCAAATGCTAGTGCCAGTGTCCAGTAACCCCACCACAAAACATTAACATCGTATGTGTAAGTATAAATAAATAACATTTATTTTAATAACAAAAATAGCCTATCCCACACCTCACCGATCCCTCTCCCTAACCCCAACCAATGTCCAAGTCCAACGAATGTCCAAAAAATAAGAGAAACCCCAACACCCAATTCCCACTCACCAACAAAAGTTCTAAAAAAGGGGCAAATCACAGGGTCCATCTATAATCGGCGGGCTTTAAGGTGTTTGTCCGCCAGGATTTTCACGCACTCCTCTAATTGGTCCTCCAGCTGTGCCATCCGGAGGAGAAGTTGCTGGCAAAACGCTGGGCACCTACATTTGCATCCATGTGGGAAATTGGCAGATGTTGACAAGTGGCGGCAGTGGGCGGCTGCCTGACCACGGTGCCGTACTGCTGCAGGCGGGGCCTGGCTGGAGCCCGGGGCATTGGGAAAGGCAGCAGCTGCTGCCGCCGCCTCCTCCTCCTCCTCGGCCTGAACCACCAGCTGGCGTATTCATCAACGATGGCCTGCAATTTCCATTGCCGGGCCAAGGCTGCCAACTACTTCCTTGTTGGTTTTTGGGAAGGCGTATTTATCACCTTAGCTGCGGCGCAAATATCCCTCCCCAGTGCTGCGCTGTCCATTGGAACTAGTGCTGAATGGACGTCCAATGGACGTCCAATGGTCGTGCGCAGCACTGGGGAGGTAGCGCTCGTGACGACCGTTGGCCGTCAGCAGCGCTTAAGAGGTTATAAAGAAAGAAACAGAATTGTAACCAAAACTCTTAGCAAAACAGTAACACAAAATAAATTCAACACAAAAGTAGCACTAGCAAGCGCAGTACATAACATTTGTGGTTACTTTAAGTATCTATCCTCCTACTTCCCGGGCCTCTAACATTTGTTGGAGTTTTTTTCCAGCATTATACTTGCCCTAGTACTTTGGATGAACTCCAGTACACAGAAGAACACCAGTCTTTTTCTTATCTCTAGTTTACATAAATTACATAACCTTTTTGTAGGCTGTAGCCAGCAAGCCAGCTCGGTCAGCTAAGCTTGCGTCCAAGACCAACATACGAGTCAATACGCAGATGCCTGTTACTTTTATTTACTAAGCTGCAGGTGGAGAAGAGCGTATATTTTATGATTATGGGTGGCACTGGCCATATTCTCTCTGTTGCATGAAAGGCAATTGCTCAATTTCACTTTCACTGAGCCCTGGCGACTACAAAAAGGCAGATTACTAAGATTAATAATGATATATACTTCTGATCCAATCATCATTACTTATATGGAATGACATATCAGTCCAGTAGCGGTAAGAGGTAGGAGTGCTGGCGGGCGGTGACATGGAGAGAGCAGGGTGGGGGGAGCAAACTATGGATTGTGGACAATTACTGGTAAGTAAACATATAAATAAAAATTAGAAGAAAAATTAACATAGGTAGGAAGTGGTCCTTGGATTCAGAGGAAGGCGCTTGATAATATATATATTGTGCTTGCAAACTACTGCGTCATCAACTGTATTCTTAAATGAAATCCTACTTTTATATAATATATGATGAACCTCTGCTTTGCTACTCTGGCGCAGTTTCTTTTACATTATCTTCAAAGTAAGACTTGTCTGCATCCAGTGACAGTCTCCACCTATGATGAATACATCCATGGGGCATCCATCCATTACAAGAAAAAGTCTATCATTCTTTTGTTATTAGGTATTTTTTCACAAACCTTAGCTTATTTCACTTTCACCAACAACCACCCATGCATCCACTCCTTCCTTCCTTGCCTGGCTTTGGGTTTGACACAAACACCGCTGATGATTCTTGCTATCCACTATCCACCCATATTGTGTCTTCCACCCAGGTAGGCATCTTCTTTCACCTGCCGCCCATCCTTCAACAACCCATGCATCTGATTCCCATCAGCCACCTGCATGCTGCTTCCAAAGTATCCTTCTCTGCTAGTCGTACATCTTTTGTCCTTCCTCCTTCCACCCTAGTTCTTCTTTCCCTTTTTGTTCAACACATCCATCAAGGTCATCTGATCTGACTTTTAGTCTTCTCCATAACTTTCACAGCTGAGTTGGAGTCTGATAGAAGAGGCCATTTGTTTACTCATCTCACACTGGTATTGCTATTGCTAATGCATTGGTAATGCTAAGTAAAGGGTGTCTTCTTCAACCCTTGTATATTGTTCAGTACAACTTCAAGTTCATACTTACTTAATAGGTCTCACAGTACAGTGAGTGAAGCGTTCCCTTCCAGCTAGTAATGCCAATAAGTAATGAATATAACTTACCACCACCCACCGCTGCTGTTTACTCTCCCACTGGTGCTCCTGCAGGTGCCGCATCTCCTGCCCCCTCCTGAATGGCAGCATTGGCATCGCCGCTGGCCCAGCCGGCACTGCTGGTTGGTACTGGTAGTGCACCTATAAAAACAAGTACACCTTTTTAGATGCCTGTACACCTCCCCCTATTTTACTCGTTTTCACCAGGAAGGAAGATTGAAAAAATAGTTAAAGTGCAACATAAATCATCAGTAGTCCAAATTGCATACTTCAGGAGTCAGTAGACAGACATTAGTAGTATTATTATATGGTCCCTAGGGTCAACTCATCTATACTCCTACTGTAGTCTTTGGAAAGTTAACCTGAGGCATGTAAGCATTTTAGATTTATGTCTACTCTTTTGCCCATGTTACCTCGCAGCTTGTTGCGCAGTAAGACACCTTTGAGGCCACATGAGTGCTGCTTACAAGTGAAGAGGTTGAAAAACAAGCCACTTTTTTATGGAGTTTGGTTTGTCCCTATTGCTTAGCCATAATGTTACACTTTTTAGCATGACTGCAAAAAGCTTGCATAATTGTATCATACTGTCAAACGTGCCCCATTTTTCTCATAATAGGCAGACGATTCCCTTCTACGAACCAGAGATTTGCAGAGCTTACGAAAGATGCATGTAACCAGTATACGTTCAACGGTGAGGGGTCTCCAAGAATTCACACAGATTCTCTATCATGCACTACTTGTACAAATGTTTACTTTAATCTTCTTTATTTTTCATGTTGGAGCGGGATGTAATTCATGAAACAACTTACAAAGCTTGTTATTATTTGAAAAAAATAAAGCTTTTGAACTTGCACATAGACTATGTGGTATATTTGGTGTGTCTGTGGTGTTGTGGACTTACACGAGTGAGTGAGCGAAAGGGTGTTATGTTCTGGGCTGTATAATAAAATCATTGGGTATCTTCGTGTGGGGGTTCGGGACATAATGACTGAGTAATGACTGAGACACTATAGCTAGTCGGTCAGTGAATTGTGGGTTCTAGTTCTCTGACTGAGGTGTAAGTAAGGTCCAACCTCCCATCACCAACATCCTATTTTCTTGTGCATAGTTCTGTTCTGTATGTGGCTGTGCAGAATACCCACAACAGTAGAGTAGTATGTACTACTACCCTAACAAAAAATACTAGACAAACAACTGGTTGCGCATTTTGTTGGTGGTAATTGTCAAAGCCTAGACATTAAAGAGGACAACGCAAAGGACAGGAGTGGACCCAGTGGCTACAGCTATTGTTCTATCACAGCTTTATTCAAAAGAAAACCATAACTATAGAGTGACCAACAGGGCAAGCTTAGCTACAGACAGTCTAATAGTAGTAGTACAGAGAGTCATAGCAGAGGCAGTTTGAAGGAAATGAAAGGCAGGGATACCCAAAAATTGGAAAACAGATAATGATGATCAAAGAAGCTTTTGTTAAAAATTGAATCAGGAGGAAGCGTAATTAAAAGTTTGGAAAAAATAAGGTGCGTCACAAGTTAGGGAAATATAATTGTAAATAATATAAGCTCTGTAGGACGGTGAACAGCGATGACAACGCTGGGATTACCCCGCACTGCCATTACAATGCAGGAATTACAACGAAAGTCGTTACAACGACTTTCGCTGGAGGGCGCTCTTGGACAGGGAATAGTTTAATTTTCTATCCAACTCCTTCCCTACTGTCAACGTGGGCTGGAGTTGGAATAGAAAATTAAACTATTCCACTATCCAGCGCCCTCCACCGAAAGTCGTTGTAACGACTTTCGTTGTAATTCCTGCATTGTAATGGGACACGTGGTAATACCATGCATTGTCATGACATACAACCCTGTAGGACTTACTGGGGCCAGCAGCAGGATCCTCGGTAGAGGAGCGCTCCTCTGGTGGTTGTCCCGCCGACTCGGACCCCGTCTTCTTGCCCCTGGGTGCTGATCATGTAAGAAATAATAAAGAAAGAGAGAAACATTGAGTGATGTGAAACAAATAAATCATTATAAAAAATGCTCAAACATTTTAGGAAACAACAATTGCAATAAAATTGACCTACCTACTCAAAACAACTACTGGCTTGCAGGATTCATGGACCGTCTACTTATATGAACACTAATCAAATGTTCCATAATCATTCTGATTCCAGAATACTAACGAAGGCTAAGTACCACCTGACCTATGCCATCTATTCCAGACGGGCCAATTTTTCAGTAAGTCTGCATTTCCATTTTATTTTTGCCAGCAAAAATGCATAGATGAGATGGAGGACACATGCATAAATTTGTGCATACACCAAATTGTTGGTCGGTTGCAACATATGTTGTTCTGCTACTGACTGACAATGCTATTGCTGCTAAGCCTACCGCTCACTAAACAAACTCCAAAAAGGTTCTATGGAGGACTGGGGTAAGACCTAAGCATTCAGTGACAGAGGAGGCGTCACGCAGACCGGAAAAAAATATGAACTAATACTAAGTAAACCTATTATCCATCCACCGCTATTTCATTGCAGGACAATGAAAGGACTAGACTCTAGCAATAGCATTAACTAACTTCAGTTCTCTAAAGTAAACTCTAACATCAATAATCAGCTCAAAGTTACAAACAAGTAAGAGAAGTGCGGAGCAGCACCTGTGTCATACAATCACAGAAGATTTTGAAATAGAACTGATCTGCAATGTAACTAAGCGCACCAGTAATCATGTTACTTATTCATCCAATAATTATACACAATACTTATTCTACTATATATTACTCTCTACTCATCAAGCCCCACGACCTCGACACCTAGCAGGTCCAACAGGTCCTGCTCCCAGTCCAGAATGTCTGCCCACCGGTGGGCCAGCTGCTGGTTGGTGCGCCGGATACCCGAGCAGCGAAAGACTGCCCAGTGAACCTTCACCCACCGGCGGTGACGCTCCTGGGTAAGGTAACTGGAGCCTGGCCTCTCCGAAAAGTTGTCAGGCCTGCACCCCTGCAGGGCGCATTCTGCCGCGAGGCAGCCGGCTCTTGGGCGCAGGCGCCTTGCCCTTGGAGCCGGTACTGCTGCCCTTGGCCATTGTTCTGGGGTGGAGGCAGAAAAGAAAAGAAGGAAAAAATAAAGTTAGGGGGAAGAAGTAGGAGTTTTAATAAAGAAGTAAAATAAAACAGTAGTAAAGTAAGAAAAACACAGTGAAAGTAGAAATAAATCACAAAATATAAACTTAGGGACAGAGAGACAGAGATGATCAATAAAAAAAGTGAAAAAAACAGTGAAAATAAGTGAAGATTGCAAAGATTAAAGCTGGATAGACAACTAGGCCCAGAACCATAGCATAGAGTGAAAAACAAGATGGCCGCGCCCGTCGCAACCATGTGGGTAAGTTCACGCTATATTTCTCGCGAACAAGCACTTGTCGTTGCGAACAAGTAGAAAGCGTTACCGAACATGACTTGCACAACACGAACACGTTATACGCGACCCGGAACAGGAAATAAGGCAACGCGAGCGGGCGGGACAATTGAAAAAACAAGACCGCATGGGTAAGTTCGCGAGCTACGATCCCAGAGCAAGCAGACAGCGCACCGAACATGCACAATGCGTTCCCGAACAAGAAAAACACCTTGCGAACTGGTCCGGCAAGCAACTACTTGCGCTCGTGAAGCTACACGAAGGTCGTGTAGTGCCAGAACATATTCGCGTAGCTTCGCGTAGCTTCGCGTAGCGTGACTACCAGTACTACGCCCAGGCCTAAACTTAAGGAGGTGGTGTGTGAGGTGCAATATGTATACCTGATAGCCTTCCTTTGGATGGGTGGGAGAAGCTTCTCAAAATTCTCTTTGAAGTTCCCAAGCATCCTGCCTTCCCTGTCTGTGCTCTCTGTGTGGAGGCAGGACACAGCCTATTCAAGTATAAGTGGATCTGTGCCCAGCTTCTCCCTCTCATCCTGTCAATGAAGGCCTATCCAGACACACCTAAGCTCTCTATTGTATGTGGCTGTCTAGGAGGAATACACAAAGCCTAAATGTCAACTACACCTAGTCATGTGACCCAGAGACAGGCTGCAGGCACTAAATAGCAAAGGCAAGATAACTTCTAAAAGGGGAATTTTCAGCATTGTAATTCAAAATTCAACTTCACCATAAGTTTGGATTTTTCATTACAAATCCAGACATAAAACACAAACTGCTTACCAAGTCCCATTTGGACATTACAGCTTATTAGGTTTAATAAGGTAACTCCAATGTTAGCCTATGGTACCTGTAGGCCTTGTAATGGTGAAAAAGGAATTCAAGGGCTTTTTCACTACCGGGACATGTAACACTTAAAAGTTCTCATCATACTGTTTAAACACACTGCACACTGCCCTCAGGGCGGGCCTACCTTAGGGTGTCTTATATATAATAAAAAGGAAGGTTTGAGCCTAGCAAAAAGGTTTGCTTTGCCAGGTCAAAATGGCAATGTAAACTGTACATTCAGGCTGCAATGGCAGACCTGACACATGCTTAAAGGGCTACTTAAGTGGGTGGTACAATCAGTGATGCAGGCCCACAAGTAGCATTTAATTTACCGGCCCTAGAGTACCTAGAGTACCACTGTGCTAGGGATGTAAAAGTAAATTAAATATGCAAATTGGAGATTAGCCAATTACAGTGTTTTAAGTAATGAGAACATGCACTTTAGCACTGATTAGCAGTCCCAAGGCCAGCAAAATTGAGATCAGCAAAACAGCGGGAGGAAGGCAAAGGCAAAAATGTTTAGGGGAAGGCCACCCGTAGGCTGATAGAGCTAACACCCTGCCACATAAGGCCACCCTGCGTGGCCCTGCATGGCATGATAAATCTGGTGTAATGCAAAGAAGCACAAGCCATTGCCATGCGTTATACTGTGTGGTGGAGGTGTTACATGGGTGGAACGTGGGAGTTCCTACACATCCACCCATGCATTCTGACACATTCCCAGATTTGCCAACACTGGTAGACCTGGGAATGTATCAGAGTTGTACCCCTTCCCACTCGAGGTGCAATGAAGAGAAATATATTTATTTCCTCTGTATTCTGCAGCACACTTAGAAAGAGGAAATGGCCGTATGTGTCCCTGCACAAAAACAGTCCTACCATGCAACAAAGGCATCCTTGTACCATGACGCAAGGGTGCCTGCATGGACGCTAGGCTGCACCAGTGCAGGAGAGGACAGGAATGTGAAATACCTTGATAGATATGCCGCATTCCTACCCTCTCCCTGTCACGCAACACAGCACAGCAAGTTGTCTTGTTGCGCTTCATGACATATTATTAAATCAACCACTCTGTCTGCAGCTGACCTAACCCAGGACTGGTTGGATCGCTCCAGGTCCAGTGATGCTGGCCCCTTAGCAATCAATTAATCATAGGTTTGTTAAGTGCAGCTAATCACCCGAGAGGGTCTCAAGGCACTGGGGGTGGAGCACAGGTACCGTAGGTTCAAGGTGATCCGTCGAAGACCCAGGTCTTGAGGTCCTTTGTGAACTTGGAGAGTGTTGGCATCAGTCTGAAGTGGATTGGGAGGGTGTTCCTTGCCTTTGCCATGAGGAAGGAGAAGAAATTATCTCTTGTTCTGCTCTTCTTGATTCGAGGCCCTGTAGCAAGGGAAAGCTGGGCTGAGCAGAGGGATCTTTGGGCTATGTGGGATGAGAGGCAGTAGTTCAAGTATGCAGGTACGGTGCAGTAGAGGGGTTTTGTGAGTGGGTGAGAAGCTTGAAGGTGATTCTCTTCTCGATGTGGAGCCAATGTAGTGTCCGCAGGTGATGGGGGATATGGCCCCGACACAGTAGGTTGAGGAATAGTCTGGCGGATGCGTTCTGGAAATTCTGGAGTTTGCAGGTGAAGTTGTGGTGGATTCTGGCATACAGAGCATTGCCATAGTTGAGTCTGCTGATGATGAGGGTGTGGGTGACAATTTTTCTGTGTTTGATGGTGATCCATTAGGAGGTCTTTCATAGGAGTCGTAAGGTGTGGAAGCAGGAGGATGAGACAGCATTAATTTGGTGATCCATTTTGAGTTCAAAGCCCAGGATGATTCTGAGGTTGCGTGCAAGGTCCATGGGTAGGGTGGGTTCCTGATGGCGGGGGCCACCAGGTGTCGTTCCAGGCATCGGGGTGTGGGCCCATGATGAGTACTTTGGTTTTGTTCATGTTGAGCTGAAGGCAGTTGTTCTTCATCCACCTAGTGACTGCTTCCATTCCTTCTTGAAAGTTGTGTTTGGAGATGTCGGGTTCGTTGGATAGGGAGAGCATGAGTTGGGTGTCGTCTGCATAGGATACGATGTCTAGTACATGGGATCTGACGATGGGGGCAAGCGGGGCCACATAGACATTGAACAGGGTGGGGCTGATGGAAGATCCTTCGGGAACTCCGCAGGTGGTCGGTGTGGGATCCAAGAGGAAGGGAAGGAGTCTCACCCACTGCTTTCTGCCAGAGAGGAATGAGCGGATCCAGTTGAGGACCTTGTTCCGGATTCCTATGTCGTGGAGTCTGTGGGCTAGGGTGCGGTGAGACACAGTGTTGAAGGCTGAGGAGAGGTCCAGGAGGACCCTTACTTTCTAAGAGAACCGTATGAGTAAAGACCTGGACTCAGATGACCCAGCAGGAGGAGAGTAGCACCAGCAATGGAGAAAGAATGTGTACAGAGCTAGTGAAAATAGCTTGCCACAGAGTTCACCCTTTGTAAGGCAGAGAGGCCTGTTGAAACTGCTCCAGGTGGTTAGAGCTTGCCACCAGCAGCAAACAAGTCCAATATCACTGAAATCTGTCCAATGGGGCTGAAGATATTCACCTGCAAAAGTTTAACATTTGACCCCTGTTTGCAAACAGGGAGATTGCGCCCAAGCCCCCGGCACATGTATTCTATTTTATTCTTTTCCGGTGTATTTGTATAGTGGATAGCTATCCGATAGAGTCTCCCAGCACTGATGACAACTCACCTACTTTAAGATGTAAAATAGCCCAAAGTTTAAAGAGATGCGTCTTCAGGAGTTTTCTGAAGGAAGATTTTGATCGGTTCAGTTTGAGGACAGTGGGAGGTTGTCCCATAGTTTGGGTACAAGATATGCAAAGGAGCACCCGCCGCATCTCACCTTGTTGACTAGGGGCACTGTCAGCAACCTTAGAGATCTCCTGGTAATGTAAGGGCTTAGACGTTCCTGAATGAGGAATGGGCCTTTCCTGTGTATTGCACAATGGGCCATGCACAGTTCCTTGAATTGAATTATTTTCTGTACCGGAAGCCAGTGCAGGGCTGCTAAAACTACAGTGGCCAATAGATGTTTTGGGATTTATAACATAATCGAGAGTTCATCAGTCCCTGTATGACCACTCTCCTTGAAGATGGTGGCGGCCATTTTATAACTTTCCTTCAGGTTCTACATATGCCAAAATATGTTTCTGTGAATTTCTTGGCTTGCATTTCCATTGACAGCTTATCATCTACCCAAAAGCCTAAATTGCCAGGGAGGGTGAGTTTATGGACCCCCCCTTCCCAGACTCACTGTGGGCCTGAGGACCCCCATCCTTGGCCGGTGCTTTCATGGATGAGACCTGGAACCACATCCCTGGGCCTTAAGGACAAAGGAAGAGTCCTGGAATCCCAGCTCCAGGACCCGGGGGCTGCCGTCTGCTGCCATACTCCCATCTGCTTGGATCACAGGTGGCAGGGCGAAAGAAAGATGGCTCCATGCTGGTGCAGCTCAGTGTCGGCCGGGTGAAAAACAGGCAGGGCATCATGGGAGTGGTCTATCCGTGCTGTCCCCACATGGAAAAAGGCTTGGGATGTCCCGAGTGGGACCAGGACATCCCTTTGGGAAAGAAAAGCAAAACAAAAGGGAGGCATAAGGCTCCCCCAACACATCATGAGAGCTATTATTAAAATATTGACTGCTCTGGCTGAGAGAGCACCCCATAATTCCCTGCAAGCGCTAATTTACCAGTGTTTTTGCTGCCTGTGGTGCCCCAATCTAGGCAGGGATAACACAAACGATTGCCCAACAAATTCTGGAGGGCTACTGGGAGTGCAGCAGCCTCCAAGTACTTATAAGTCTTGCCCTATATTTCTGGAGAAAGTGAATTCCTGACCCCCAGACACATTTAACTTGTTTTTAATTTCACTTTTAGAGATGTAGAATTTGCTCTAGAGCTTGGGTATGTAGTGACTTCTAGAGGTTCATTGTATGGTGTCATTGCATTTTATGTGCCCTAAAGGTATACAAGATAGACTTAGACATAGGTTATGTTGATTTTCAATGCTTTATTGAAAGACACAGTTGACAGTGATTTTGATAACCACTGGAAGGCTTTATTGATAATGATTTCATTCAGACATGATTACATATCCAGTGATATGATGATGGTTCTCAGCATGTGATTCTTGTTCCAATAAGGTGACGACCTCTTGAAAAAGCCTATAGACTTCTTTTATTTCATAATGTGGTGGCCCCTTGACAGAACCAATGGGATTTCCTTATATTTTAATATGATGAAACCTTGACAAAACCAATGGGCTTGCTTTAAATATTGTTGTGATGACCCTTTGACACAGGCAATAGGTTTGTCTTATATTTTAGTGTGGTGACCCCTGACATAGTCAACAGGCCTTTCTCATTTAAAGAGACACTCCTTTATATTGGGATGTTCTATGTGGTACAGGTCAGGGGGTTGTTATTTTAGGGGTGAGGATCCATTAGGGCTTAAATGTCATTACAGAATGTCACCAACGCTATTTCCAATCAGCCTGATGTTTATTTTTAAATCATTTTTATTGGTGTTTCACAGGTTATACAAAATTAAATCTGCCAGCTTTACTACACAAAAAACAGTACAGTGACATTTACACATTTGATGCTTGGTGGGGAACCAGGCCACTTTGGATATTGATGTCAAATCTGCCTTACAATTATATTTGTAAATGAATGTGTAGTATTTTGTAATGTGTATAATATATGTATTTTTCCTTTTTCACAGAAAAATCACTGACGGGACAATCACTTACTGAGTGGTGCTATTGCGTATCAGCGAATGGAAAATATTAGCCCACATCACCTCCCCTGAGTATGCCTTCCTTTGTTTCCTTGAGAGAGTCAAGTGCTACAATGGGTGCTTGATTCCCAGGAAGGAGACAACTGTGGACCTCTTGCTTGTGCAAGCCTCACATCCTGTACAACTAATAACCCAATTTCTTACAATTAATATGTCAAACCGAATTTTGAATGTTATAGAAATTAATGTGTTAGGTAAAGGCTTGAGATTGTACCCCTCACAGTTTGGGGATCCTCTTTATATACATGTAGATCTGTACAAGTCTGTATGTTCATTGAAATTAACTGATCACTTTAACCAAACTATTCAGAAGCTTCTGTTACTATTACCAAACCCATATCTCCTGTACATAAACTACCGAGACATTATTGAATTTGTTAGATATTGCAGACGGTGTTAAATAAGACAGTGGATTAAAACCATGTTTAAAGTTTATTCCTCCTTTTCCTCATTTTACCAAAATAGTTGTCTTTAACAACCGAGTAACAAATAATCTGCTTGAACTTCAGCACAATGATACTAAAAGATCTCACATGACCCACAGTCTAACAGCAGCTGAGATGTCTGTCCTCAATTCATTAAACAGGATAAGACAATAATCATCAATAAAGATGACAAGGGTGGGAATGTGGTCATTGTAAACAAGAGGGATTATGTTGCTGAAAACAATAGGCAACTTGCTGCCACTACTTATTGTGAGAAAGTTATGTCCAATCCAATTCAAGAATTGACTGCTTTCACCTATGTGAAAGTTTTCAGTTGGAAAGTCAAGTCAAGTCAAGTAATTTGTATAGCGCGCTACATACCCAGTGGGTCTCAAGGCGCTTGAGGAGGGAGGGGAATTACTTGTCGAATATCCAGGTTTTAAGTTGCTTTCTGAATGCTAGGTGGTTTTGAGTGAGGCGGAGGTGAATGGGGAGTGAATTCCAGGTTTTAGCCGCCAGGTAGGAGAAGGATCTTCCTCCCATGGTGGTTTTGTTGATGCGTGGAACAGCAGCAAGGGCTTGGTTGGAAGAGCGTAGCTGGCGTGAGGGGGTGTAGAAGGAGACTCGCGTGTTGAGGCATTCGGGTCCAAGTTCGTAAAGTGCTTTGTGCGCGTGGGTGAGGAGGCGGAATGCTATCCTCTTATTGACAGGGAGCCAATGGAGGTCTTTCAGGTGATTAGAAATGTGATCTTTACGCGGGATGTCTAGTATGAGTCTGGCTGATGCGTTCTGGATGCGTTGGAGTTTTTTCTGAAGTTTTGCGGTGGTACCGGCGTATAGGGTGTTTCCGTAGTCCAGGCGGCTTGTAACCAGTGCGTGGGTGACCATTTTTCTAGTTTCGGTGGGGATCCAGCGAAATGTTTTTTTGAGCATGCGAAGAATGTTGAAGCAAGATGATGAAACGGCGTTGACTTGTCTGGTCATCGAGAGTGAGGAGTCCAGGATGACGCCCAGGTTCCGTGCGTGGTCCATCGGGATGGGTGCTTTTCCAAGGGCCGCTGGCTACCAAGAGTCTTCCCATGTGGAGGGGGAGGTACCTAAGATAAGGACTTCTGTTTTGTCTGAATTCAGTTTCAGACGGCTGAGCTTCATCCACTCTGCTACTTCTTTCATTCCTTGATGTAGGTTGGTTTTGGCGGTGTTAGGGTCATTGGTGAGTGAGAGGATCAGTTGAGTGTCGTCAGCGTAGGAGATGATGTTGAGGTTGTGTTGGCGTGCGATGGTCGCGGGGGGGCTCATGTATACGTTGAAGAGGGTGGGGCTGAGTGAGGATCCTTGTGGCACGCCACAGATGACTTCAGAGGCCTCTGACTTGAACGGTGGGAGGCGGACTCTCTGAGTTCTTCCAGGAAGGAACGAGGTGATCCATTCCAGTGCTTTTTCCTTGAAAGAGAGGAGCCTACTATCAGACATTGAACACAAATATCTATATGTATGTAATCCCAGATTTCCCTGTATTTACATATTGCCTATAGCATATAGAAATGCAAACTTTCATACTAGCAAACCATTAATATTGGGTATCAACTCCCCAACAAAACGATTGAATATGTGGAAAATGTGTGGAAAAACAATTGCAGGGCTTTGTACACAATCTTCTGTCTTATATACAGCACACAAAATATGTTCAATATGAATTTGACAGCGCTGATGAGGACATTATGTTTGTCACATTTGATATCACCAGTCTATAACCCAGCATCAGAAACAAATTTGGCATAACAGCTTTAGAATCATTTCTTAATACCTGGAAGGAAGACAAATACAAACACAGTTGTATGCTTATGGAAATGGTAGATATTCTAATCACTCTACCAACCTTTCCCTGCTCACCTCTTAGTTCCACCCCAAATGGGACTACAAGAATTCAAACCTCAGTACCAGGGTGCTCACCTGTGAGTGGCAGTGCACTATATAAGAATTTCATTCATATATAAACCTTTCAAAGAATTACTGTTTACATGAAAATAAGTGCTACCACCATCTACAAGGGACAGAGATGGGTACCAGGATTGTTCTATCCTATTCCAAACTTTTGATGGGTGGTATGAGCGGGAGCAAGATGTGCATCTTCCTGCAGTCCTGGGGGCGTATATAAATTAACTTATTATGTAATGGACAAGCACTCTTAACCATTTGAAGAAATATAGTGATTTCTTGAAAGACGATCCATTCAAATGCATTGGACCATGACCTACCATAGTGAAAGTACTGAGTTTTTGGAATTTGCATTTCTCTGTATGCAATGGTCAAGTACAGAGTAGAATATTCAGAAAAACTACAGCATGTAATAGTATCTTACATGCATCCAGTGTACATCCTGAATCAGTCATCAATAGCAACCGACACTGATCAATCAATCAATCAAAGGCATTTATAGAGCGCTCTACTTACCCGGAGGGTCTCAAGGCGCTAGGGGGGGGGGGGGGGTGCTGCTGCTACCCGAACAGCCAGGTCTTGAGCTTCTTCCTGAAGGCGAGGTGGTCTTGGGTCAGGTGCAGGTCGGTCGGGAGGGAGTTCCAGGTCTTGGCGGCCAGGTAGGAGAAGGACCTTCCTCCTGTTGTCGTTCTTCGGATGCGGGGGACGGCGGCGAGGGCGTGACTGGCTGATCGGAGGTGTCGTTTGGGAGCGTAGAAGTTGATGCGGTTGTTGAGGTAGCTCGGGCCTTGGTCGTGAAGAGCTTTGTGTGCGTGGGTAAGGAGACGGAAGGTGATTCTCTTGTTGACCGGGAGCCAGTGCATGTCTTTTAGGTGTCCGGAGATGTGGCTGTGTCGTGGGATGTTGAGGATGAGTCTGGCTGAGGCGTTCTGGATCCGTTGGAGTCTCTTCTGGAGCTTGGCGGTGGTTCCGGCGTAGAGGGCGTTGCCGTAGTCCAGTCGGCTGGTGACGAGTGCCTGGGTGACAGTCTTCCTGGTCTCGGTGGGGATCCACCGGAAGATCTTCCGTAGCATGCGCAGGGTGTTGAAGCATGACGAGGAGACGGCGTTGACTTGCTTGGTCATGGAGAGGGAGGAGTCCAGGATGAAGCCCAGGTTGCGTGCGTGGTCTGTGGGTTTGGGTGCGGTGCCCAGGGCGGAGCGCCACCACGAGTCGTCCCAGGCGGAGGGCGAGGATCCCAGGATGAGGACTTCCGTCTTGTCCGAGTTCAGCTTCAGGCGGCTGGTCGACATCCACTCGGCTACCTCTTTCATTCCTTCGTGAAGGTTGGCTCTGGCGGCGGCGGGGTTGTTGGTCAGGGAGAGGATGAGCTGGGTATCGTCGGCGTAGGAGATGATGTTGAGGTTGTGTTGGCGTGCGATGGCCGCGAGGGGGCTCATGTAGACGTTGAAGAGGGTTGGGCTCAGCGAGGATCCTTGGGGGACGCCGCAGATGACTTCGGTGGCCTCTGACTTGTACGGTGGTAGACGGACTCTCTGTGTTCTTCCGTCGAGGAAGGAGATGATCCATTCCAGCGCCTTCTCCTGGATTCCGACGTTGCTGAGGCGCTGCACTAGGGTGCGGTGGCAGACGGTGTCGAAGGCCGCGGAGAGGTCTAGTAGGATGAGGGCCGCTGTTTCTCCGTTGTCCATCAGGGTTCGGATGTCATCGGTGGCAGCGATGAGGGCGGTCTCGGTGCTGTGGTTGGCTCGGAAGCCAGACTGTGAGGGGTCGAGGAATCCGTTCGTCTCGAGGAAGGCGGCCAGCTGCTTGTTGACGGTCTTCTCGATGACTTTGGCTGGGAACGGGAGCAGCGGGATGGGGCGGTAATTCTTGAGTTCGGTGGGGTCCGCTGTTGGTTTCTTGAGTAGAGCGCTGAGTTCGGCATGCTTCCAGCTCTCAGGGAAGGTGGCGGTGGTGAAGGAGGTGTTGATGATGTCCCGCAGGTGGGGTGCGATGACGGCGTCGGCCTTGTTGAAGACGTGGTGAGGGCAGGGGTCGGTCGGAGATCCGGAGTGGATGGAGTTCATCATGCGGACCGTTTCTTCGGTGCAGATCGGAGTCCAGGCGCGGAGGGTGGTGGTGGGGGGCGGTGGTTCGGTCGCGTTGGACGTGGCGTTCGTCGGTTGGGTGTTGAAGCTGTTGTGTATGTCCGCGATCTTGTTGTGGAAGTAGGAGGCGAGGGAGTTGCAGAGTTCTTGCGATGGGGTGATGTCGTTGTTTCCGGCGTTGGGGTTGGAGAGCTCTTTCACGATGTTGAAGAGTTCCTTGCTGTTGTGTGCGTTGTTATCCAACCGGTCCTTGAATGCAGTTTTCTTGGTGTCGCGGATCAGTTGGTGATGCTTTCGGGTGGCAAGCTTGAGGGTGGTCATGTTGTCCGGTGTTGGCTCCCTTCTCCAGGCTTTCTCGAGGGCTCGGCAGTTCTTCTTGGAGCTCTTGAGTTCATCGGTGAACCACGGGGCCTTCTTGCTGCCGGGTCTGCTGGGCGGGGTCCTCAGTGGGGCGAGTTGGTCCGCGCAGTTGCTGATCCACTTCGTGAGGTTGTTGGCGGCCTGGCTGGGGTTCGCTGAGCTGGCGGGAGGGTGCTGGCTCAGGGAAGCGGCGAGCTGGTCGGCTGTGATCTTGCTCCAGCTTCTGCGGGCGACCTGTTGCTGGTGGTGGTGGGTCGTCGTTCTTCTGAAGGTGAAGTGGACGCAGCTGTGGTCCGTCCAGTGGAGTCCTGTGGCGTGGCTGAAGGCGATGTCTTTGCTGGATGAGAAGACGGCGTCGAGTGTGTGTCCGGCGAGGTGGGTGGGGGTGGTCACCAGTTGCTTGAGTCCGAGGTTGGCGAGGTTGTCGAGCAGGGTGGTGGTGTTGCGGTCGTTGTTGTTCTCCAGGTGGAAGTTGAGGTCCCCCAGGAGGATGTAGGCTGCGGAGGGGAGAGCATGCGGGCTGACGAAGTCGGCGATGTCCTCGCTGAATTGGGTGCGTGGTCCCGGGGGTCGGTAGATCAGGGTGCCTCTGAGGGTGGTCTTCGGTCGGTGTTGATCTGGAAGTGTAGGTGTTCGGCGGTAGTCAGGATGTCGTCGGTGTAGGTCGTGATGCGGATGGTGTCCCTGTGGATGATGGCGATGCCTCCTCCTGTCTGGTTGGCGGTGCGGTCCCTCCGGGTGATCTTGTAGCCCTCTGGGATGGCGGTGGCGATGTCGGGTGCTGAGGAGGCGTTCATCCAGGTCTCCGTGAGGAAGGCAACGTCAGGAGCAGTGGTGTCGATGAGGTTCCAGAGTTCGATGGCGTGTCTGTGGACTGAGCGGGTGTTGAGCAGGATGCACTTGAGGTGGTTGCTGCTGGTGTTCGTCTTGGCGGGTGCTGGTGCGAGGCAGGTCCGGATGCAGGTGAACTTGCAGGCGGTACAGCAGAAGGGTCCGTGGGAGCGTCTCGGGGTGGCACGGTAGCATCCCGGGACTCATCCGTCGTTGAGTGCGATGAGGGTGGCGGCGTCGTACGTCCGGCGGGTGGGCTGGGAACTGCGGGGGCCAGGGGTCCTGGCACTGCGCGCGGTCCAGGCACGGACGGGCGCAGACGGGCTTACCTTTGGCGCACATTCGGCGCTCAACGGGACCGGCAGAGCGGGCGGCCCAGCGGCGGCTGGGGCGCTGCTGGTGGCGTCGGAACTCTGTCAGCAGGTAGGCGGAGAGGAGCAGGGGGGCGACCAGGCCAGAGGCGCAGTGGTCGCTCCCTAAAAGCAGGCGAGGTCCCCTTAAGAGGGGAGCAGGGAGGGCGGGTCCGCTGGGAGGCGGGAAGGGGTTAACCAATCGTGTGGCGGGGGGGCGGGGCCGCAGGCAGGAGGCGCGGGAACGGGACCGGCAGAGCGGGCGGCCCAGCGGTGGCTGGGGCGCTGCTGGCGGCGTCGGAACTCTGTCAGCAGGTAGGCGGAGAGGAGCAGGGGGGCGACCAGGCCAGAGGCGCAGTGGTCGCTCCCTAAAAGCAGGCGAGGTCCCCTTAAGAGGGGAGCAGGGAGGGCGGGTCCGCTGGGAGGCGGGAAGGGGTTAACCAATCGTGTGGCGGGGGGCGGGGCCGCAGGCAGGAGGCGCGGGAACGGGACCGGCAGAGCGGGCGGCCCAGCGGCGGCTGGGGCGCTGCTGGCGGCGTCGGAACTCTGTCAGCAGGTAGGCGGAGAGGAGCAGGGGGGCGACCAGGCCAGAGGCGCAGTGGTCGCTGAGAGATTATCTGTGTTATATGCCATGGTAGTGAACAACAGCCACTTTGGGAAATTATTTAGGACATTAAGAGCAAATGTACTGCGAGAAGATACAATATTGAATGGCTGGATAAAGCTGAAGGTAAAATACATGTTGTGTGTAGAAAGGATACCTTGAAGAATGAAACAGTTAGTGGAAATTATAATAAAGGTCAATTGGTCTTTATTACTAATTAAAATGTGTTCAGTGACTGTGGGCCTGATTTAGAATGGGTGGATGAGTTAGTCTGTCACATCGGTGATGGATATCCTGTCTGTCTCAATATAAATCACATATGATGTAATGGGATTTATATCTTGGCGGATGGGCTATCCGTCACTGTTGTGACGGAGTAACCAGACAACTGAGCTCTAAAATAGGCCCTACATCTATAATATCCTCAAAAACATTGGCCTTTACTATTAGAAGTATCATATTCATGTTATTATGCCTTGTACACATTCCTTACTTTTGCTTATGTTTGAGTGGGAGTAATAAAACTGACTCCAATAAAGTTCAACAGTTTCCCTACTGTTGCTTAGATTGGAGTGGGAATGATGAATCAGACCCATCCAGAGTACAACCCTCTCCCTACTGTTGCTTAGGTTGGAGTGGGAATAGTAAATCAGATCCCTTCAAACTACAACACTTTCCATACTGCTAGTCAGATTGGAGAGAGAATAGTAAATCTGACTCCTCTGAAGCCCATCTCTTTTCCTCTGTTTGCTTTCAGTAAAGTAGTAATAGTAAATCTGACCCCTGCAAATTCCAACACTTTTCCTACTGTTGTTTGAATTAGAGTGATAATATTTACTTTCATTTTTTTTATATATATTTTGAAAATTATTTATAACATTAAATAATGTGTAATATTTGGTTTGTATTTTAATTGTTTTGATGTATCCTTTTTTCAATATTTTTAATAGATCTTGTTTCATATTGTAGTGTGTATATATGTTATTTATTTACTTTATTATTAATAAAATTATTGTAACTTATTTTTGGCTGCAGATGTGTTGTTTTGGCTTCTCATTAACCAGTGTTTCATGCTGTATGGTCCATGGCTCAGGAAAGAATTATTTCCGGATGCTGGTTTTAGGTGTAGTTACGATAGTGATTGTTTGCCTCTGCATGCTTCTCCAAGAGTATGCACCAATTTTAATTGAGGTGAAACAGTATATTCTGACATATTTATTGCCTTGTCTTCTCTCTTTGTTGTTTAGTGTGACTTTTAGGTTGGACTAAGTGTTATTTATTTGGGGTCATAGGTAGGTGCTTAACTGGAAATGCAAAGCCTGACAATGGTAGTTGCATGCTCTCCATTTCTGCCTGTGGCATGTTGTATTTTTGTGCCCCAGATAGTGCCATGACTGTACCCTGGTGTCTTCCAGATGCCACTTTGTGCTGCACTAATACCCCCATTATAACAGGTAAACTTGCCACAATATGAGTTTCATGTGGATCCATTTATGTTTTGTGTCACATTAGCCTCTCGGTTCTATTTTTTGTGCAGGCAGTAACATGAGCTGCCATTGTAGGTGTTTTGCCAGTACTACATGGGACAACTCACTGGGTATGTCCTCAACACCCTTGGGAAGTCCTCAGCTTCCTCTGCCTTATGATTTCCCCAAAAATTTGAATACATTTTTCTTTTACGTTAAAAACTATTTGATGGCTAGTTATTTTTAGGTCTCGCCTAGGCAGCTCCTGCGCTGTGTCGTTGAGACATGCAGTATATGCTTTAGTGAGGGAGTCCCCTCCTTCGTTTTCCTATTTTTTATTGAGTGTGTCTTTCAAAATGTACTACTTGCTATTGGAAAAATGTGTTTTATGTCCCTCAATTTTGCCTGTTGGGCACACCTATGGCTATTGGCCCCTTCACTGGTATTAGTGCATTTTTTGGGGTCTATTGTTATTTAGGGATCTCTTTTTTTAAATGTGCCTTGTTTTTTGTTTAACTTTGAGGCAAGCTTGTTTCAGTTTTGCGTTTCGTGCGAGGCAATTTCTTTCTGTCCCTTCCCCTCCTCTGCAGTTCGAAGACTTCTCACTCGCCCGTCCTTCCACTCCCCCTCCCCGTTCGTGCCTTCAAATGCTTGTATTCTTTCCTGTTGGTAATACTCTATTTGAGTGTGTTCAATTTCGGTGCCCATATTTTTTTTTGTAGCACACCGAGGCTCCAACCTGATTCCCAAGCTCCTAAGACAGCTGTTTAACGGTACGGAAACAACCTCACCCTTTTTGCAGCAAAAGAAACAGCCCCTTCCAGGACCCAACGCAAAATTAGCAGCGAGGAAGCGTGTAATTGGGCGAGTTATGTGCATGCGGGGGGCCAAGAGCAAGGGAAGGGAGGCAGCCACAGGCAGCCGAGCCCAGAGCAGGTGCAGCATCTGAGAGCATGGGAGCTCTGCCCGGGGCGCTCAGAGCAAGCGGGATATGAGACTGAGCTGCGAGGGGGATCCGCACAGCCCGGCTGCCAACATGGCTGAAGGTACATTTTGAGTCTTCCCTCTCCTACGTTTCCCTTGGATACCTGACGACCCGTACAGGTACAGCTGACGTGCTATGGTACCGGGGCTCGCCTATAGGAGCCTGTGCATCTCCATAATTCCCTGGGCATATTATTGCTACATTTGACAACGGAGGCCGCATTTAGTCCATAAACGCATTGGGGGCATACTTTGGCCAATTTTGACAACGGAGTCAGTAACTGGCTTCAACCCTATCGAAGGGTGAGAGGGGCCTGGCATACCGGTAATAAGGGCTTAACATTGAGAACAACACGTTTTAAAACCAGCAGCCTGTTTCAAAGTAATTTTCCATACGTCTCAATCGCTTCATCGCTATCCTCACTTGATGTGGAGATGCTTCAGCTCCTGTATCAGCACGGCACACATTCCTATTTAAAACCTCATTTACATTTTGTTAAAATGCGGGGTTTTGTTTGTGAAAGGATGCTAACCCAAATCCTGTACGCATAATAATTTGATGCATGGCAAAATACTACATGTGGGCTTTTGTTCATGGACGCGCGTTCATCTGATTCTACACGCATAGTGTGCTGCAGAGCTAAATACTTTCTTTTAAATCACACCATGCATTTCCAGCACTTTCGAAGCTCCTGCGGTACCCAATTCAAGAGCCCTGCACTTTAACAACTTGATTTACGCTGCAAAATGCTGGCCCAGCAGACCCCGTGTTTCAAGCGCTTGCCCGGAACTCCCCCTCTGCTTGAGCAGTGGCTGGGACAGGCTAGCTCTGTGCTCCCGGGCTGGGAGAAGACTGGGCCCAACTCTCCTCCACTCACGCACACCTGATTCTAAACGCATTATAAAGTAGTGCAGCCAGGGCTAAATACTTTTTTCAACTCAGATTGCCCATTCCCAGCACTTTCCAGGCTCTTGTGGCAACTGTTTTACGAGCGCCACGCTTTAACTACTTGTTTTCTATTTTTTTTTTTTTTTTAAGACCTTTATTCGCACTTGTTAGTTGTACACAGCTAAGAGCCTACAACCCTGGGGCCGGCTGCAAAGTAAAACACAAAACCTGTCATTTATGTATACATATAGTTCTTAGTGCATGAACGATTGGTCCGGCATAACAACGCAGTGTTTGAGGTCTCACAGTTTTCTGATTTTGTAGATGCATAACTGTAAACGAAAAACAAACAGTAGAACAGACAATAGGAGACCATTACATGCTTAACAATATATCATAACGAAAATTGCGAAGCGAGGAATGCCAGGGGCATACAGGGCTGAGGGGGTGAACCGGTTCCGCACATGAATACGAATTAATGAAACATTAAGTCACATCTTCATCTAGTGTTAGCACATAGTCAGTGAAGTAGCACCAAAAGTCTTTAGGCCTAGTATTCGCAGGCAGTTCTTCCTCATAAGTTTGTAGTTTGTCCCTGCAGCTAGTGATATCACGCATCCAATCTGATAATTTGGGCACTTGCTTGCTGTGCCAGCACTTAGCTATCAGTCTCTTAGCTAGCAATAGAGCTATGACACAGAACTTACGTCGGGTAGCTTTAAGCTGTGGCACAATACCAAGCAGGCATGTGCGTATAGTACATTCCAGCACAGCTTCTGTCATCACGGACACCTTTGCTATCACTGCCGTCCAATAATCACGTATCTTGGGACAGGACCACGCTAGATGTATAAATCCTGCGCCCTCGTCATTACATCTTTTGCATCTGTCGTTGTCTTGCAGGCCAAACCTGTGCATACGCGCCAGTGTGTAGTATGCCTGATGCACAAATTTGTAATGGATGATTCTTAGATTCCCATTTGGGGTAAGTATTTGCGTCAGCGCGCAAGTCTGCTGCCATTCCTTCTCAGAGAGCGGTTCCACCAGCACTGCGTCCCACCGAGCTTTGGCCCTGTCAGTGGTGTGTGTTGTCTCTGCTTGTGCTGTGGTGTACAGTCTTGACACCAGGTGTGTTAAGTCTTGGGTGGTAATGAGCATCTGCAGTGTTTCTAGGCTATCAGGTTCGGAGGGGAATGTTGGATAGTGTCCATGCATTGCCCTCTTCAGTCTGTAATGTGTGAAGGCAAACATAGGTGTTTTGTTGTGTATATAGGTTAAGTCTTCCAAGTTTACAAACCTTCCCTCTTGAAACAGATCACCTATTCGCACAAGGCCCACTTGCTGTAAGAGGGACATGCCTACTTTTTCACCCGTGACCGAAAGTGCCTGGTGATAATGTAAGTGCATTGCCGGCGCATATAAAGGTGTCTTATGGGCCAGCTGGCTCAATTTCCCCCAAGCCTTAACGGTCGTGTCAATAGTGTTAATATCTTGAGCATGTAGTGGCTGCCGAGTATGCGAGATGATCGCTGTGAGCGGTATCGGTGCCGCATCCCCCTCCTCTATAGCAGTGTGTGTGAGGTACGGTATGTTGTGGTACCAGTATGCAGCATATTGTGCCTGAGCGCATAGATAATATAGGAGGAAGTCCGGCACCCCGAACCCACTTCTCCGGGCGGTGTGATCGGTATGTTAGTAAAAAGATACAATAGTTTAGGTAGTATGTTCATTTTCACTATCGCTATACGATCCGCTAAGGATAGTGGTAGTTGTATCCAACGGTGTATCTTTTCTTCCAATTTAGAAATGGTTGTTCCATAGTTGGACCGTATAACCACCTCTGGGTCCCTATGGTACAGCACACCCAAATATCGTATCGGCTCTGATTGCCACTCTAATGGGTAGTCAGTTTCCTGAGGAGTTGTCGCGTCCGTTAGAGGAATAATGGAAGATTTGGACCAGTTTATGGCCAACCCTGAATGACCGCCAAACTTGATATACTCGCCCAAAATGTGGTTCAAATGTGTGTTTGGGTCACGGACGTACAGCAGCATATCATCCGCGTACAAAGAGATATGTAATGGTCTGGACGGAAACTATAATGCCGACGATCTGTAATTTTGACGAATGATACAGGCTAGAGGTTCGAGAGCCAAGGCGAACAGTAAAGGTGAAAGCGGGCACCCTTGTCTGGTACCACGCTGTATGTGGAATAGGTCCGATACGTACCCATTGATACGAACCCGTGCGCATGGATTGGTGTAAATTAGGGATACCCACTGGACGAAGCGTTTTGGGAAGCCCATTCTTTGTAAAATAGCAATCAAGTAGGTCCACTCAATAGAATCGAAAGCCTTGGCGGCATCCAGCATTACTGCCACCGCCCGAGTAGATGGTTGGAGGTAGTGTGACAGGGCAAACAGCGATCTGGTATTGTGAGAAGTGGAGCGTGTAGGAATAAAACCGGCCTGATCCGGTAGAACCAGGTTGGTCATCAGGGGCTTCAACCGTATAGCCAATAATTTCGCCAATATTTTGGAGTCAGTGTTTATAAGAGAGAGCGGCCGATAAGAGTCACACGACTCTGAATCTTTGGCAGGTTTAAGTAAAGCGATTATGACCGCTTCACGCAATGTGGGGGGTAGTTCTGGTTTGTCAAAAGCTGCGCCGTACATGCCCACCAAGTGGGGGGCAAGGGTATCCACATATTGTTTATAAAATTCGTTAGTGTAACCATCGGGACCCGGTGCCTTCCCATTTGGAAGAGTTCCAATCACCTCAGTTACCTCCTCCACCGTGATGGGGGACGCCAAGAATTCCCTCTGCCCATCCGATAGCCAACCTATTGCCACATTTTCCAGATATCGAAAAATCTCATCTTTCTCTGCTACTGGACGTGATTTATATAGATCCTCATACGTGTTCGCAAAGCATTTTAATATTTCTGTGGCGTGTGTGTGTATCGTGCCCCCTTCGGATTTCACGCGAAGTATAGCTGTGTGTCCTTTACCCTCGCATATCTTGCCCGCCAGCACACTGCCTGGTCTGCCCCCTTCCCCATAAGATCTGGCTATATGTTTTTTGTCCAGGTATTTAATTTTGTCTTCTATGAACGTTTGGTGTTCGGAGTGTAAGTTACGAAGCTCACCCAACAGTGTGATATCCTGAGTCGTCTCGTAGGCCGTCTCCAGTTCCCTCATGCGCTTCTCGCAGCGTGTGATTTGCCTGCGTATGTCTTTTAAGATGCCTATCGTGGTGGTCATGCATACACCCCGTAATGTGGCCTTGAATGCCTCCCACAATATACCCGGATCCTCAACAACAGGTTCATTGAATTGGAAGTATTCTTTGACGGCTTTGTGTATGGTATCTGCATAAATCACATCGGTTAGGGCACGAGAATTAAATCGCCAATGGAAAGGAGGCGGGGTGTAGTTAGGGATCGTGAGAGTTAGCAATACAGGGTTATGATCCGACAATGACCTTGGCAGGACCTGTAACTCCCGTGTCCACAGTGTGATATTATCTGAACCAAGCCAGTAGTCCAGACGCGACCAGCTGTGGTGTAGTGCCGTAATGTGCGTGGCTCCCGGGGCATCGGGGAATCTGTGTCTCCAAACGTCAGTTAGTGACAAATCGGCTATCATGTGCAGTAGTTTCGCCCTAGAGTGTTTGTGAGGTTCTGAAGAATGTGCGGATCGATCCACCCCCTCCTCCAGGGTCACGTTCCAGTCCCCCCCACATATAATATGCGAATTTGCGAGTGATCTCAGATGACCCCATAGTTCCTGGAAATATTCAGGTGCCTCCAGGTTTGGGCCATAAACATTCAGAAGTGTCAGTCTATGACCACGTAGGATGCCAGTCACTATTACATATCTACCCCCAGGGTCGCTTATGACTTGATGTACTGTGAAATTCAACCCCCTGCGAACCAGTGTAATCACCCCTCTGGAGTACGATGAGTAGGTGGCCATGTATGATGACTCGGACCAGCGGCTACCTATGTGTTTGTGTGTGTTGGGCGCGATGTGTGTCTCCTGTAGCATAGCAATATCAATTTCCCATCTATTCAAATAGGCAAACACTTGTCGTATTTTTTTCGGCTGTGTGAAGCCACGAACATTCCACGTGAGGAAATTGACATGTGCTCTTCCGGTGCCTCTAGTTACCCGGGCCATACAGTAAACCAATGGACTATCAGTGTCAACCAATCACAATCAGAAACAGTGCTAAACATTGTCATCTCAGATGCCGGCATATGCTCCCGATCAGCCCTCCGCCCCACATCCCCCATTAAAGAAACATGTAGTATCTGCTTTGGTCTCATAACATGAACAATGTCCCAACTTTCCCTACCCCTCCCCACTCCAGCGGTTCTCCCCTTCCCCCCTTCCCCACCCACTCCAGCATCCCAATTCTGCCGAAGCCAATGCCCCATTATAAACAATCCCTAAAAAACAGTCGAATATATATAAACAACTTTGTTGGGGATCACCCTTTCGGAGGTCCGCCTGGGGCACAACTCTACACCCAACTGAATGAGTGCGATTCATACATGTGTATTGAGTCTGTCCCTCCCGGCTCCACCCTCAGACCTCGGTATTCTGGTGAGTGAGCATAGAGCACAATAGTAGGTTAATGTACATGAATATCTTAGTAACAGTTCACCACTCTATGTGGGGGTTGGACCCGAAGTACCAAACTGATGGCGCAACACAGTGTTTTATAGGTACGCAATGTGGGCTCCCCCATCCATGGCCATCCGCTCAGGAGAGCGATTGTGCGCTTAGTCATACTTTCCAGGACACCAGTGTGAGAAGTTGGCCCGATATGCAACGTTCGCTATTCTAGCGACCGCTATGTATCGTTCCAACGACCCTTATGGTGTTTGGTTGTAAGTCAACCTATAGACCAGCTATCCTAGTAGCGTGGATACGAGCAGTCTAAGGCTAAAGACTCGAGAGGGCGCGTTAAGCTAGCTGTTTACCACACATGTACCCCTTGAACACCCAGTGAAAGGACACCACACAAGTGTTATGAAAATAAACAATATATTTATTAAGAATCACAACAGCCCTGTACTCTTTATGAGGACAGGGTACTAAGCACAACCAAATCTCTTTAGCAAATACTTCAAGTGCACGTTTAAACAAGTGTCCGAAGACACGGAGAGGTTAAGGCAAGTCGGAAGCGAGGGACTCGGGACCCTAGAGTAAGGAGGCTATGCAGGCACCGAAATGCCGAGTTACCTAGCCACGAGGGCTGCGGCTGCACAAGTCTTACAGGCGTCGGGGTCTTCGCTGACGAGCCAGGAGCCGGAAGAAAAGGAGTTGCTGGCCGGCGACCAGTGATGAATAGTTCGTAGTGATCCAAGCCTGGATCGGAGATTGATGAAACCTGAAAGCAGAGGGGACCAAGTTCGTACTACTAGCCAGTAGTCAGAGGGTACCAGGAAGGCACCGGTTGGCCGTCACCTCGACCAGGTGAGTGGGCGACGCTAGGCTCTGCAGTCTCACGGACCAGGAGGCGTTGTCGGCGACCACGGTGGAGGTGCGAGCTGTCCCACGAAGGATGGCGCTGTCGGCGTCTTGGGTGGACCAGGAGGGTCCGGGGTGCTTCTCGAAAAGGTGGAAGCAAGGGCCAGTCTGGAGCAACCAGACCGGCAGTGATGATTCTCGGATGTCGTCACAGAAGGGCACAAGCCAGCGGCTAGTGACCAGACAACGTGCTGAGCAGCGAGCAGAAGGGCCCCACGCAGATCGTGGAGATGCTGGGAGACTGCACTTCGGTGCTGGAGCGGCTCAGGGTCGGGGCTTCTCGGACCCCAGAGCACTCACCAGAGAGTTACCTCGATGGTCGTGCTGGTTTTTAAGAGCGTGCAGGTTCTGATGATGGCCGGTCCCTCGAGGTCTCGTCGCACCCACAGATCACAGCTGAGCTGATGACGTGGGTAGAGGTCAGAGGTGCCAGGGAAGCCGGTTCTCGTCGAGCTGGGCCGTCGGATTCCTTGAGGAAGGACTTACAGCAAACCGCAGAGTTCTTAGATGGTGCCCGCTGATGCAGGGTGACTACTCCTTAGCCACAAGGGAGAAATCTTGAGAAGAGTCTTGAAGTCCTTTCGTAGAAAGTATTCTTGATTCAAAGATGATCTAATTTGGAAGGGTCCCTGCTCCGGCCTTTATCCTAAAGAAAGGGGTGGGTACATGACTAGGTCCTGCCCTAAGGGTGGGACCAGGAAGGGGGGTAGTTACACCCCTCTCCCCTGCCGGACTTTCCCCAGGCCAGGGCTGTCGCCCCTGGAACTGGTTCTAACCGGCAGATGCGTAGTGAGCACCGGGGTGCCACTCCGCAGTCACCTTCTCGCAAAAGCCCTACCTACCCAGAATACACAAACCCTGTCTGGGACGGTGCGAACACCGCCCTCGACAGGAAACCCTTTGTCCAAGCGCTCCTCGCTGGAAGGACTCCCAGCAGCAGGAGGTCAGACTCGTGTCTGTGGTGGCAGCATCCATTTTGTGGAGCTGAGGCTTTCGTTAACTTTAACCGGGGTTCACAGTTACGTACATGTCGTGTCCCTCTAGAAGGGCGGAATGCTAACCTCGTCGCCAGGGTTGGTGAGAGGGCAGCACCCCGATTCGTATGACACCTTACTCGACATGTCTTGATAACGCGACACCGAAGTTACCGATGTGGTACGCGTTATCATGGAACAGCCATTGGGTCTTTTCTCCGCAAGCTGCAACCGGCTCGGCTCGTGCCCGAACACAGTTCACACGAGCCCATGCACTCTGCCTTCAGGATTGTCAAGGCCTGCCATAGGAGTGACTGATAGGAACTCGGGTGTCCATTGTAGGGTTAGATATAGAACTACTATACCTAAAGCAAAGGGTGATTACACGACTTCGCCCCAGCTGTCATGCAGCCAGTTGTGTCAAATTTAGGAGGCCAGCCAGGGGTGGCATAATACATGCTGCAGCCCCTGGTGGCCCTGGGTACACCTATGCCCTGAGTTACAGGGTCTGGTAAGGTGGTCCAGTACCAATTGGTAAATGCACCTAGGGTACATCTCGTAATTTAGAAAGAGAACAGCCGGGCTGTGGGTCTGATTGGCAGGCCCACAGCCAGAGAAAGTCGTAAACCAGTGAAACAAAAGCAAAAAATCTGGGTGATCATAGGATTGCAGACCCTACTCTCCTACATGACCCCCCCCCAAACGTCGGAACAACTAGCTAACCTTGACCAGGTGAGTCTTCTTGTTCTAAGTGGAAATATCTGGAGAGCCCATCGGCATTGCCATGATCAGTACCAGGTCTATGTTCCACTGTGAAGTCCATCCCCTGTAGGGAAATGGACCACCTAAGCAGTTTGGGGTTTTCACCCTTCATCTGATTTAGCCACAAGAGGGGCTTATGGTCGGTCTGAATCTTGAAGTGAGTGCCAAACAAGTATGGCCTCAGCTTCTTCAGGGCCCAAACCACAGCAAAGGCCTCCCTCTCAATAGCTGACCAATTCTTCTCTCTAGGGGTCAGCCTTCTGCTTATAAAAGCAATGGGCTGGTCTTGACCATCAAAATTCAGTTGAGAAAGAACAGCTCCCACACCCAACTCAGAAGCATCTGTTTGGACAATGAATGGTTTGGAGTAGTCCGGACTCTTGAGGATAGGCGCCGTGCACATGGCCTGCTTTAGGTCATCGAATGCTTTTTGACAGCTCGCTGTCCACTGAACCTTTTTTGGCATTTTCTTACTTGTCAGTTCATTTAATGGTGTCACGATGGAACCATAGTTCCTGACAAACTTCCTGTAGTAACCAGTCAGGCCCAAGAAAGCTCGAACCTGAGTCTGGGTGGTTGGAGGAGCCCAGTCCCTGATTGACTGTATCTTGCTCTCCAGTGGCTGAACCTGGCCTCCGCCTACAAGGTGGCCCAGGTATACAACCTGTGTCTGCCCTATCTGGCACTTGGTGGCCTTGATAGTGAGACCTGCTGCTTGCAGTGCCTCTAATGTCTTCCGCAGGTGGACCAGGTGATCCTCCCAGGTGGAGCTAAAGACAGCAATATCGTCAAGATACGCCGCACAGAAGTCATCCAGCCCAGTAAGGACGTGATTCACCAACCGTTGGAAGGTGGCAGGTGCATTTTTCAGACCAAAGGGCATCACCACGAACTGATAATGCCCACCAGGGGTTGAAAATGCGGTTTTAGGCTTGGCGTCCTCAGCTAATCTGATTTGCCAATACCCAGCTGTCAGGTCAAACGTACTTAGGTAGTTGGCCGAAGCCAATCTATCGATAAGCTCGTCTGCCCTTGGTATTGGGTGGGCGTCAGTCTTAGTGACTGCATTGAGACCCCTGTAGTCTACGCAAAACCTCATCTCTCTCTTACCACCCTGGGTGTGAGGTTTCGGCACTAGAACTACGGGACTAGCCCAAGGGCTATCCGAGGGTTCAATGACTCCCAGCTCCAACATTTTCTGCACTTCACTTTTGATGCAGTCTCTAACGTGATCAGGCTGCCTGTAGATTTTACTCTTTACGGGCAAGCTGTCACCAGTGTCGACCTCATGGGTGCACCAATCGGTCTGACTGGGTGTCAGAGAAAACATATGTCGGAACGACTGAAGAACCTGTTTACAGTCGCTCTGCTGACGTTCGGAGAGGCTGCCACAAAAGACAACACCATCTACCGAGCCATCGTCAGGATTCTGAGTGAGCAGGTCGGGGAGAGGGTCACTCTCCTCTTCCTGTCCCTCATCTAGGGCCATGAGCAAACTCATGTCCTTCCTGTCGACATATGCTTTTAGCCTGTTGACATGAAGCACCCGGTGGGGGCTCCGGGGAGTTCCCAGGTCGACCAGGTAGGTGACCTCTCCCTTTTTCTCCAGGATGGTGTGGGGCCCGGACCATTTGTCCTTGAGTGCTGCTGGGGCCACTGGCTCCAACACCCACACCTTCTGTCCGGGCTGGTAAACAGTCAAGACAGCCTTTTGGTCATGCCAAGCTTTTTGGAGTTCTTGGCTGGCCTTAAGGTTTTCAGATGCCTTTTCCATGTACTCAGCCATCCGCGAGCGGAGGCCAAGCACATAGTCCACTATGTTGGTTGCAGGCTTTTTGAGAGGTCTCTCCCATCCTTCCTTCACCAAACACAGGGGTCCTCTTACAGGATGCCCGTACAAAAGTTCAAAAGGGCTGTAGCCAACCCCCTTCTGTGGGACTTCTCTGTAGGCGAACAAGAGGCAGGGGATCAGGACGTCCCATCTACGCCGAAGCTTTTCCGGTAGTCCATGAATCATCCCTTTTAGGGTCCTGTTGAATCTCTCAACAAGCCCATTGCATTGTGGATGATAGGGTGTAGTGAACTTGTAGTTGACACCACATTCCTTCCACATAGCAGTTAAGTAGCTCGACATAAAGTTTGCACCTCTGTCGGAGACGACCTCCTTAGGGAAGCCCACTCTGGAGAATACTCCAACTAGGGCTCTTGCCACAACAGGTGCTGTAGTGGTCCTAAGGGGAATAGCTTCAGGATACCTGGTGGCATGATCCACTACCACCAGTATAAACTTGTGCCCTGATGCTGTAGGTGGTTCCATGGGACCGACGATGTCGGTCCCCACCCGTTCAAAGGGCACCCCCACCACAGGCATTGGTATAAGGGGGGCCTTTGTCGTGCCACCTGACTTACCACTGGCTTGGCAAGTGACACAGGAGCGGCAAAACTCCTTGGTATCTTCGTTCATGTGAGGCCAGTGAAAGTGCGAGACAAGCCTGTCCCACGTTTTCGTCTGGCCTAAGTGACCTGCTAAGGGAATCTCGTGGGACAAGGTAAGTAGGAAACCACGCTGAGACAAGGGTACGACCAGCCTCCTGGTCATGCCAGGCTTGGGGTCTCTTGACTCAGTGTACAGGAGTCCATCTTCCCAGTATACCTTGTGGGTACCTGTGGCGTTCCCAGCAGCCTCAGCAGCAGCCTGCTGTCTGAGGGGTTCAAGAGAAGGGCAGTCTAACTGGTCCTTCCCCAGGTCCTCCCTTGAGGGTCCCCCTGAGCCCAAGAATTCAACTTGATCAAGTTCGAACTCCCTAGGCTCAGTTTCCCTCAATTCCTGTAGGTCAGCCTCCTCTGAGACTTGATCCTCGACCTGGGGCAAGGGGGAAGGCGCAGCCTTAACCCTACTGCTCTTTTTCTTGGGAGGTGTCTGGTCCGTTGTTCCAGGATCCAGCACCTGTTCAGTGGGGCATTTCCTGACCTGCGACCTAGTCACAGCGAACACATGTGCTGGCAAACCTAACATTTCCATGTGAGTCCGGTGCTCCACTTCTGACCATTGTGACGACTCCAAATCATTGCCCAACAAACAATCCACTGGGAGGTCTGGACTAACTACAACCTTCTTTTGGCCAGTTACCCCTCCCCAGGAGAAAGCTACAATTGCCATACTGTGATTGGTAGTGACATTGCTTGCATTGGTCACCAGGAATTCTGTACCTGGCATGATCTGTCCAGGGTCCACAAAGTTAGGCGTCACCATGGTGACGCTGGCACAAGTGTCCCTATAGGCCTGAGCCATCTTTCCATTTATGAAAGGCGTCTGTCGGTATTTGCCCAAAGTATTGGGGCTTACGTCAGGGGATACGTCCGCGTCCCCTGTACTGACAAGGACAGCCTGAGTGAGTGTGCCAACTAAGTTGTCACGCCCCTCAGAACCCAGGGTTAACCCTACTAAACCCTTGGGAGGCGCACTACCACTGCTGACTGTACTAGGGGGCACAGGTGCCTTAGGGGCTGCAGTGGCAGGAGTCTGCCCTCCTCCTTTCTTGGTGCACTCACTAAACCAGTGAGATTTACTTTTACAGTACTGGCACCATCTTTTGGATTGGCCTTCTTTCTTCTTTTGGGGAGCCTGACCCCCACCCTCTTTGGGTTGTTGGGGACCTGTCGAAGACTTCTGGTCATTTTGTTCCCCCTTAGAATCTTTACCCTTCTGGTCTGCTTTCTTCTGACCACCTTGATTCTGGCCCTGGTTCTGTTTAACTCTCGTACGAACCCATTTGTCTGCCTTCTGTCCCAATTCTTGGGGAGAGGTCAGATCCGAGTCGACAAGATGCTGATGCAACAACTGGTTCTGACAATTGTTTAAAATTTGTTCTCTCATCATCAAATTATACAATCCTTTGTAATCAGTAACCTTACTGCCCAGCAACCAGCCCTCAAAAGCCTTAGTGGCACAATCGACAAAATCAGACCAATCTTGAGACTGCGTTTTCTGGGTATCCCTGAACAGCACCCTGTACTGCTCAGTGGTTAGGCCGAACCCTTCAACGAGTGTATTCTTCAAGACTTGGTAATTGTTAGCGTCCTCCACCCTTGTGGTGAGGAGCTTGTCTCTTCCTTTACCTTCAAAGGAGAGCCACAAGATAGCCGCCCACTGACTCTGGGGAACACCTTGCACAGTGCAGGCCCTCTCCAAAGCAGTAATCCATTTGTGGATGTCATCCCCTTGTTTAAAGGGGGGCACTATCTTCCCAAGGTGCTTCGTATCGAAACTTTTTTCCCTATTACTAGGTACATTGCTGCCACCAGTGGGGACTGCCCCACTTAACTGTTGCTCTCTAGCAAAAGCAAGCTTTTCCTTGGCCAGGGCAAGTTCTTCCCTTTCGATCCTCAGATTAGCTGCTCTTTCCTTCGCTTCGTACACTCTCCTCTGAGGGGACGTCATCCCTCTTTGAGAAGAGTTGTGAGAGCCGTTGGTATGAAGGGATCTGCCAGAGCCTCTTGACAGAGATCTGGCTCGTCCATTCCCCATGTTAAGCGGACCCGACAGTAGCGCCGGGGTTTCCCCAGTACCACTATCGTGTTTGCTTAAGTTGGACCGTGTTAGTCTGACGACTTCTACCTGTCCCTTATCTGCCTCGTCCCCAGAGAGATCCTCATCCTCATCCTCCTCGCCATCTTCGTTCTCAGTTGCGAGGTGTATGAGGTCAGGATCGTCCCGGGTTCCCTCGAGGGGAGGCATGTCTCCTTCTGGATTAGAAGAGCTACGAAGTTTCTCAGCTCTCCTGGCATCATAAGTCTCCAAGAGACCAATCAGAAAGGACGTTGTGGGGTTAGACCCCTGCTGAATCTTCCGGGAGTGACACAGTCGTCTTAACTCCTTGAAGCTCAGCACAGTATATCCTGAAGGGATGACCTGTGGAGGGTCAACTGACACAAGGGGAGACTCAGAGTTTCCTCCCTGGCCCGACATACTGTTTCTAGTGTGGTGTAAGTGATGCACCTACCTACACTATGTGTTTTCCTACTGTTCCCTTGCTAAGAGTTGTAGCCAAGGTGTGCTAAGCCTTGAGGAGCTACAACAGCTGGTTCAGTAGAACTCAGAGTATTCTAAGCTTTAGTTATATGTACTAACAGTACTTGTGCGATCTTTCAACAAGATATTCTTAGGATACGTGTGGTAAAACAACAGCAAGCTCAAATCCCAACCGCTGCTGACCAATGTGAGAAGTTGGCCCGATATGCAACGTTCGCTATTCTAGCGACCGCTATGTATCGTTCCAATGACCCTTATGGTGTTTGGTTGTAAGTCAACCTATAGACCAGCTATCCTAGTAGCGTGGATACGAGCAGTCTAAGGCTAAAGACTCGAGAGGGCGCGTTAAGCTAGCTGTTTACCACACATGTACCCCTTGAACACCCAGTGAAAGGACACCACACAAGTGTTATGAAAATAAACAATATATTTATTAAGAATCACAACAGCCCTGTACTCTTTATGAGGACAGGGTACTAAGCACAACCAAATCTCTTTAGCAAATACTTCAAGTGCACGTTTAAACAAGTGTCCGAAGACACGGAGAGGTTAAGGCAAGTCGGAAGCGAGGGACTCGGGACCCTAGAGTAAGGAGGCTATGCAGGCACCGAAATGCCGAGTTACCTAGCCACGAGGGCTGCGGCTGCACAAGTCTTACAGGCGTCGGGGTCTTCGCTGACGAGCCAGGAGCCGGAAGAAAAGGAGTTGCTGGCCGGCGACCAGTGATGAATAGTTCGTAGTGATCCAAGCCTGGATCGGAGATTGATGAAACCTGAAAGCAGAGGGGACCAAGTTCGTACTACTAGCCAGTAGTCAGAGGGTACCAGGAAGGCACCGGTTGGCCGTCACCTCGACCAGGTGAGTGGGCGACGCTAGGCTCTGCAGTCTCACGGACCAGGAGGCGTTGTCGGCGACCACGGTGGAGGTGCGAGCTGTCCCACGAAGGATGGCGCTGTCGGCGTCTTGGGTGGACCAGGAGGGTCCGGGGTGCTTCTCGAAAAGGTGGAAGCAAGGGCCAGTCTGGAGCAACCAGACCGGCAGTGATGATTCTCGGATGTCGTCACAGAAGGGCACAAGCCAGCGGCTAGTGACCAGACAACGTGCTGAGCAGCGAGCAGAAGGGCCCCACGCAGATCGTGGAGATGCTGGGAGACTGCACTTCGGTGCTGGAGCGGCTCAGGGTCGGGGCTTCTCGGACCCCAGAGCACTCACCAGAGAGTTACCTCGATGGTCGTGCTGGTTTTTAAGAGCGTGCAGGTTCTGATGATGGCCGGTCCCTCGAGGTCTCGTCGCACCCACAGATCACAGCTGAGCTGATGACGTGGGTAGAGGTCAGAGGTGCCAGGGAAGCCGGTTCTCGTCGAGCTGGGCCGTCGGATTCCTTGAGGAAGGACTTACAGCAAACCGCAGAGTTCTTAGATGGTGCCCGCTGATGCAGGGTGACTACTCCTTAGCCACAAGGGAGAAATCTTGAGAAGAGTCTTGAAGTCCTTTCGTAGAAAGTATTCTTGATTCAAAGATGATCTAATTTGGAAGGGTCCCCGCTCCGGCCTTTATCCTAAAGAAAGGGGTGGGTACATGACTAGGTCCTGCCCTAAGGGTGGGACCAGGAAGGGGGGTAGTTACACCCCTCTCCCCTGCCGGACTTTCCCCAGGCCAGGGCTGTCGCCCCTGGAACTGGTTCTAACCGGCAGATGCGTAGTGAGCACCGGGGTGCCACTCCGCAGTCACCTTCTCGCAAAAGCCCTACCTACCCAGAATACACAAACCCTGTCTGGGACGGTGCGAACACCGCCCTCGACAGGAAACCCTTTGTCCAAGCGCTCCTCGCTGGAAGGACTCCCAGCAGCAGGAGGTCAGACTCGTGTCTGTGGTGGCAGCATCCATTTTGTGGAGCTGAGGCTTTCGTTAACTTTAACCGGGGTTCACAGTTACGTACATGTCGTGTCCCTCTAGAAGGGCGGAATGCTAACCTCGTCGCCAGGGTTGGTGAGAGGGCAGCACCCCGATTCGTATGACACCTTACTCGACATGTCTTGATAACGCGACACCGAAGTTACCGATGTGGTACGCGTTATCATGGAACAGCCATTGGGTCTTTTCTCCGCAAGCTGCAACCGGCTCGGCTCGTGCCCGAACACAGTTCACACGAGCCCATGCACTCTGCCTTCAGGATTGTCAAGGCCTGCCATAGGAGTGACTGATAGGAACTCGGGTGTCCATTGTAGGGTTAGATATAGAACTACTATACCTAAAGCAAAGGGTGATTACACGACTTCGCCCCAGCTGTCATGCAGCCTGTTGTGTCAAATTTAGGAGGCCAGCCAGGGGTGGCATAATACATGCTGCAGCCCCTGGTGGCCCTGGGTACACCTATGCCCTGAGTTACAGGGTCTGGTAAGGTGGTCCAGTACCAATTGGTAAATGCACCTAGGGTACATCTCGTAATTTAGAAAGAGAACAGCCGGGCTGTGGGTCTGATTGGCAGGCCCACAGCCAGAGAAAGTCGTAAACCAGTGAAACAAAAGCAAAAAATCTGGGTGATCATAGGATTGCAGACCCTACTCTCCTACAACCAGTGCGAGCTTAATGGTACTTATAGATCACAAGTTCAAAACAGAAAGTGGCTCTTATCAGTACTTTGGCAACAGGCTGTGCGTTCCATGGCCACTATCAGTTATTGCCTGGCGCTATGCATAATCAAAATCGTTAGCGTCTCTACAGTGAACTCTGAAAGGAGCCTATGGGCGAAGCATTCTGCGCCATCATGTCAGTCATGCATGCTGAACTTTGATATATGTCTTGATGCAGGTTTGCTTACAGCCCCATGTAAATTGAAATCTGAAAATCCGGCAGCGTCAATGCCTGTGAGCAACGAGCCCATGGATCTGGGACTCCCGTGTCTATGCAAAGAGGTCACTTGTGAGAATAGTAAAAAGGAGTCTTACCATAAATGTGCAGCTTACCACCCTCATTCTTTCTCCGTTTCGTCCGAGTCCGTGTGCCTAGCGTCTCGCGCTTGCTGCTTGTGTTGCTGTACCACCTTTTTAACGAACTCTTGGGCTGCCCTTGGGGTTGGTAATACCACTGCCTTGTCGTTCCAAGTCACTCTCAGCCGCGCTGGATATAGCATGGAATATCCTACGTTTAAGTCTCTGAGTTTGGCCTTGACGGACGCGAATTCTTTCCTCGCCTGCTGTACTGCCATGGTGTGGTCCGGGTAGAACTCCAAGGTGTTGCCTTGGTGTGTGATCTTCCCCTTCTCGCGCGCCAGTCGTAGGATGGTGTCTCTGTCGCGATAATTGAGGATCCTTGCAACAATCGGCCTTGGTGTCGCTCCCGGTTTCGGCTTTGGCGCTAAGGACCTGTGGGCTCTCTCCACTATGAAAATTTGAGATAGTGCCTCAGTCCCAAAAATGTCCCGGCATAGTTGTTCTATGTAGACCTCCATTTTGCCCGTGTTGGTAGATTCCCGCAGGCCTGCTATGCGTACATTATTGCGTCTGGAGCGCGCTTCCAAATCCTCCTCCCTTGCTTTGATGACCTCCAGGACTCGCTCCATCCCGGTACACTTGCTAGTCGTGGCACGCGATTCATCCTCCACTGTCGATATTCTGGATTCGGCGGTGTCCAACCTTTCGCCATGTTTCTCAAGTTTGTCTGACATCCCATCCATCCGACACGTCAGGTTATCTAGTTTTCCGTTGATATCCTGTACATTAGCTTGTATGGACAACAATATCTTTTCCATATTGGACGTGGGCTCCACAATCGGCGCTTCCCCCTCCTCCGTCACCTGTTCTGTGTTTTTTGGCGCCTTCCTGCTCTCAAAGGTGATTTTTTGTTGGTGTTTGTCCGGCTTCCCCATCTCGGATGATCCAGGAGGCCCACTGACCGCTATACGTCTTGTAGTTCTAGTGGTCCTGGCCGCTGCCGCCGTGGTCGTGTCTCTGGTCGTGATCCCGGGGGGCACCCCAGTACAGCAGTCCCCCAGCTGCCTTTGTTGTATGTCCTCGCCTCCTATCTAGCAAGAGCCACAGGCGAGGACGCACGCGTGCATGCGCGAGTCACTCCCCAATGGTGGGTGCCAGTGTAAGACAGTTCTGTCTGTTCGCCTACGACCCTCGTGCACCTGGTCGTCATCAGATGGGTCGCGCTGACGCCCTTCACGCAGTGTAATTATAGTTGAGGACCTGTGTCCGCCTAGTACCCTCGGGACACTGAAACGTTCCTTGCACTAGACCTTCCTTGCTTTTTGGCAATCCTCCCCTGTCTCGGCACAAGTCCTGTTATGCTGCGCTGCCGCGGCTCCCGCCCAGCCAGAAAACGGCGCCTCACGGGAACAGACAAGCAGCAGCCGCCCCCTCCCGGCGGCGTCGGCGCTCTGCTACCTCCATGTAGCGCTGTGCAGCTCCGGGTATTCACGTGAATCGATGGGCCGCAGTGGGAAGGTGCTGTAACTGCCCGCACTCCCCAGCCCAGCCGGAGCGCCGATGCCCGCCGCCGAGTGGTATATGGTACAATCACTCGCGCTCAGGAGCACGCATATTGGGCGGAAGCCAGCGATGCCCTCACCGCAACACACAGTGCACTCCGTCGTTCAGGGGATGATGGTGTATGAAGTCACAGTGGCACTCCTCCCTCTGTGCTCCGCCTCACCGCTGTCCCACTACAGCCGCGGTGCTTGCCTACCGCCGGGTGAAACAGCCACAGTCCCCGTTGCGATCGTGGGCGCCGCCATCTTGTGGATCATCGGCCAGGAGTCCTTAAAGGGGCCGTTCGCGAGTGCCTCCCAATATCCAACGGTCACCCAGCAGTTGTGCACCCATGAGGTCCGTGTCTCATCGATTGGCAGTCGAAACGCACCTCAGGTCTAGGCGCCGGGGCCAAAGGTTTCTCCGAGGTTTTTGGCTCCGCAGATGACCGCGGCGCCCGCCGCCATCTTGGCACCTCGCGCTGGTCACTCAAGTGTTCGCCGCTGTTTTATAGCGACAGAGCGCTATTTGGACTCTCGCATTCGTCGCTGTCAGGTCCAGAGGCATTCATAACCCCTAATCTGTGATTTTCGGCATCAGTGGGGGCCGGGATAGACCGCTCAAGCCAAGTTTTTCGAGTCGTCCGGCGGAGCTGTGTAGTCACCCAGCCATTCCGCCGTGCGCCCCCTAGCGCCTCCTGTTTTCTATTTTTTAGTAACACCTGGAGAAGGTCATTGCAGGGTTGTCCCAAAAATATTTTTGCACCAGGCGCCTACATCGCTAAAGGCTGCCCTAGCAGTATATTCAAGTTAGACAATAGCTTTTGTATGTGGCACTTCACGCTTCTGTTTCTTTTTTTTAAACATTTCTTTTTATTAAAACAAGGCATCAAAAAGAAGAACAAGACATGGAGAAGGCACTCCCCCATCTTGCACACCATCACAAAAGGGGGGGTAAAATTAGGGAACATGGTACAAAATTATAAAAACAATCACGGAGAGGCAGGAATATCAATGGGGGAATCAACAGGTGGCACACAAATGTCTCCTCTATAGCTGTTCCACAACCCCCACACAGATGCCTACTTACGAGGGCAGCCTCTAGCCGTATAAACAGTCTTCTCGCAGAACATACACCAATCCATGTTCACTTTCCATTCTTCGATGGTCGGTAGCCTCGCGGAACCCCATCGGTGTGCTATATTACGTTTCGCTATCATATCACCTAGAGTTACCCATTTGGTCTGCTCTGTATTAAGATCAGTGGGTTCCCATATATTTAAGAGGCATCTCCTCGCCTCCGGTAACACAGCCACTTCCAAAACCTCCTGCATGACGACATGGATCTCACTCCAATACTCGGCTACGAAGCGACACTCCCAAATGGCATGGAGGAATGTACCCATCAGACCACATCCCCGTCTGCACAGATCTGTATCCGACAATCCATCCGGACCAGACGAAATCCTGTGACGCGCTTCTGTTTCTAAGCTCTGCCCAGCAGACATGTAAGCACTGCAGCCGGTAGATGAGCATCAAGGTGAAGGATCACTATTGGGATACATACATGAGAACTGAATGAGCTGGGAAGCCTAATCAGCAATGAGCTCTGAGTCTTGCAAAAGCCAACAAGTTCAGTGGCCACAGGGAGCTGAGGGGGTAGCAACAGCACAGAGGAATGAGAAGCCAGCGGGGAAATGGAGGATTGACTGTGATTCAGAGAGGTTATCTTTTACCACTAAAATGTATGAAATTAAAGAGAAGCGCCTTTTATTATAAGGAACCTGTACACAGGCTTATTTAACTATTTTGTGCATTTCACTGATTAGGCTTATTAAGAGGTTGTCAGACGCTCAGAAACTATGAATGTGCTGACTTCCTTGCTCCTCATATGCTGTTACCGTCCCCATCCTGTCCGAGTAGGGAAACCAATTAAATCGCCTTATTGCAACTTGAGTATTTAAAATAGACCTACAAATATTGCTAAACCTCAGAGTAATGTTATCTATCACCATGTAGGAAGGCGGAGACGGTGTGGCGTTACAGACAAGACTGCCGACTTTGAAACTGGGGAACGAGGTTGGAGTCCCATCAGGGTACTTAACTTCTGGTGTTTCTGGACAAATCACTTATTCGTTTAGTGCTTCAATGGGGGGACACAAATCAGTCCCTTTGTAATGCCAACCACATCATTTAAAGCACTCCAATACCTTAACTCTGGCGTAATCCTTATTTCAAAGCGCACTCCATGGTTTACATGTTTTACTTTTTGTTTTTCTGTTTTTCACTTCTCATTTTTCGCATGTAGTCAGTTTTTTTTTTCATTAATTTTTTCCCACGTCCAACGGGCGCTGAAGTCATTGCCCTTAGATTATATCACCTGTATTACTTTTTCAAAGGCACATTTTGGGGCATATTACCAAGGGGGGCGATATGCAATTATCGCCGATTTAGCGGCCATTTTCGGCCGCTAAGCGGCGATAATTCTATCGCCCTATTAGCAAGCTGTCGCAAACTGATGTTAGCAACAGCTTTTAGGCGATAGCGAGCGGTTTGGGACCCGCTTTGCATGTCAGCGATGTTTATCGCTAATGACATGCAAAGTGGGCGTACCCAACCAGTTAGCGACTGAAAGCAGTCGCTATCGCCTATTAGCAAGGCAGGCGTAGCATTGGAAATATTTGCGCTAAGCGCGAATATCTCCAAATACTAACACCTGCCCAGACCAGTTCTTAGCCATGTTATCCAATGGGAGGTGGATAACATCGCTAAGAGCATTTTGTCGCTAATGCGTGAATATCGCTGTATTCTCAGCAATATTAACGCATTTCGCCACTATCGCTGGATATTTTAGCACAATGGAGAAAAACGTTGCTAATAGCATGTTTTCTCCGCTAACATATCCAGCGATGGGCAGCGATAAAAAAATTGTCGCTACTTGTTGGTAATATGCCCCTATGTTCCTTCAACTGAAGGAACATAACGTGCCGCAATTCTTGCGTTTCATTCGAAAATTCTGTTCGCTTTGCCACACGTCTGTTACACTGTAAATACACTGGCACTAACATTAGTACTTTTCTCGCTTTGCAAACATACATCCACAATGCAAAATGCCATTCCACATAATTACACTCTATAACACATAATCCCACTCCACATAATTCCAGTATTCTCAATACCAGATAATTACTATCCACATATTTCTACTGCACACCATGCCACATAATTTCACTATACAAATCTACGCCACACCACACCACACACAATTCAGAAAACTACCAATTCCAATCCAACCCACATAATTTCACCCGACACCACACACATCCACTCCAATCCAAAATACATGGGTAAAATACATTGTCATTTACAACGCCATTACCTCAGACTCTCACAAATGCGAGACCAATTTGCATTGCAAGTGTTTGTTACTAGTTGTGTTGACAACCAGGAATTAGGTGGGTTATTTACTGTAGCTGGGTTGATTGTAAATACAGCTGACATTTACTTGTGGCCCACTGATGTGTTTTCTGCCCAGGAGTAATGGCGGGTGGCGTTCAGACACCCTGGTGTTATACAAAGCTCTTTCTCTGTGCCTGAACTGCTGTCTTGCATTGTGATGCGTGAGGCAGCGTTCTGTTGTGGTACAATGCACTTTGGGGCAGATTTATGTCGGACTTGCGCCACGTTTACGCCACCGTTGCGCCACGCAACGGCGCGGAAACGTGGCGCATCCCTGCGACCTATTTACAACGTAACGCATCTAGGCAGATGCGTCACGTTGTAAAGCCCTGCGCCACATGAAACCTGCGTCAGGTTTCATGTGGGCGTTCTGTCGCAGGGTGGGCGTTCCCTCGTAGGAAAGTCCCGTAAAACTGACGCAGTAAAATCTACAAGATTTCACTGAGTCAGTTTTACGACGCTGCTGGGTCAAATCCTTACGCCTGCTTGAAGCAGGCGTAAGGAGTGACGCAACACGTTATGTATGGGTGGCCTCTGTACATTGCAGGAGTTGCGTCGCACTTGCAACGCTACTCCAGCAATGCGCCGCCCGTACACCACAAGATGCGTCACGCATCTGCCCTTCCTTGCACCATGGTGCGCCGCATTGTAAATGCGGCGCATCTGTGGTGCCGCAAGGAGGGAATTGCGTGACGCATCAGTTCTGGTGCATCCCTGCTGATTTGCAGAGATGCGCCAGAACTCATAAATCTGCCCCTTTGTGTTTTTACACGCTGGTTGCAGATAGTGTAATGTCTTTCACCTGCCTTTCCTGGGGGTGGGTGGGGGTAGTTTTTTAAACATAACTATTATGTGCATTATATTGTGCCATCGTTTCTTAATCAGTACTATTTAACAGCGCCATTTATAGGTTGGTGGATGAGGGGCATCTGACAAAACATAGTGGACGCCCCACCCACCATCTTGCGATTCCTCTGAGCCACCTAGTGGTGAGGGAACCGCAGGATTTCTGCAAGGTCAACAGAAACCCTTGACCCGGCGGCCCTCCTGCCAACGGCCTGCCAGGTCACAGTGATCATCGCCCTGCCCTCCACCAATCACTAGATTTTTGTATTTTTAACTTGTTCCTATAATATGTTCTCATTTCACAAAATCTGCCAAATCGCAAACTATCAGCTGTTCTATCTTTAATAATTTCACACTCGGAAGTACTTAATTATTAAAGTTATGAAGCCTATTATTTATGTAGGAGCGCTTATGGATGCAGAGGGGAAAAAAGATCGAAAACAAACACTAAAAAGATAAACAACCGGCGTCTACAGCCCATTAGGATGCGGCGGGCGAGCACCAGCATCCGATATTCAATTCCGAGAGAAGGTTTAAAAAAATCAATTCTTGAAAAGTTGGGTTTTAAGAAGCGCCCTGAATCTGAGGTCATTTGGCTCAGACCTAAGCTGTGGGTTTAACACCCGTTGGTCGCTTCTTTGCCGATGGAAGGGGCGTGCAGTAATCACATGGAGTGATGCTAAAGGGAGATTCCAGGTCGAATATATATTGACGATGTGGATAAAGTACAAGCTGCACACGCAATGAGGCAAACACTCGGCGGTCCATACGGCAGGGAGAACGTACATTTCACGAGGGGGAAAAGGCTTCGGTGTCATTTTCGGTTCTTTAATATGCATTGGAAAAGAGCCTTTCGCAGCGGGGAGTTTAATTAAAGATTCATAGACAGAGGTTTTGCTATGCGAGGTGAAAATCACATTTCTGTCTGGCTTAAGTGCCCTTTACCACCCCCAGTGAACAGCTGGCGAATGAAACGAGCAGGCAGAGGACATGCCCAGTGATGGAGCAGGGATGAAAGTGCTGCTTCTGCAAGTTGCATCAACAGAGATGGCGGGAGTCAAGCCAGCGTTTGTCAGCGGGACACTAATGCCGCCATTGTGTGGAATTTGTTTGGGGAAGTCTGAGAGTTACTTTTGAGAATGGCTCCATTTTTTTAAATGATGTAATCAAAAAGGTGTCACTGCGATTCGTGGAAACACTTTTTGAATCAGTTATGCCTGCATTTTTTTTTATCCCCTGCTCGTTTGTTTTCCTCATGCATGCACCGTGAAACTATAGCAGTGTTTTATGATGCTAATTCAAGAGCACATTTCCCAGCTCTTTCATCTTTCCATTGATGCTGGTCTTGTTGCCCACGTCATCAAAGAGACTTTGATCGTCCTCATTCGAAATAAAACAAAAGACATTCCGGGACCTCATCCCTCCCTGAAGCTGCCCGTCAATGTCAACTCTTCCCTTTGGGACTCACCAAACCAAGCTGCTGGTCAATGACAGCCCTCTGCTGCTGAACAACACCCACACCCTCTTTGATCCCCACACACACTGCCGTTCAGTCACAGGAACGACGCTTGCTGAATCCTGGCTGCTGCTTTCTCTTTTGACTCATGTTCAGCTCTTGATATCACCGTCCAGTCTTCTCTTCTCCAAATTCTCATTTGCCACATCCTTCTCTCGCTATCCTTTATCCTTTATCCACAGTCTTTGCAATTCCTGTCACTATACAAACAGTTTGAACCATGACACCGTCAGCCATGATGGACGGCTGTCAAACTTTGAAATATCTTTTTATTTTTCAAAAACAAACTTCCAAAGTAGTAGTTTGTCAAAAATGGATGATCCCCACGCCAAATGAGTTTTTCTCACAGTGTAGGGGTCATTATTGATTGTTTTCCTATCCCTCACCACCAGTGTTTTCCTGACGGTGGCAGACAGGAAAAAAGACAATAGTTCACCCTACATATGGTGGATGGTGTAACATCCTTCCTCTGACAGCCTTAATTCCTCAGGCCATTAGAGGAAGTATTCTGTTAATGGAGCTAACAAAGGTATCGTCGGTGCAATACTTATGGTACACCAGTCTCTAAATGAGCCAGGCCGACGGAGGACTTGGTGGGCAGGGTATGATGGAGTACCTTGTCTGCCAAACTTTAAATCAGGACCCTGGTCTGTGTATATGTTGTTCCTCTGTATTTAGAGAAAAAAACAAATTTCAAGTAACTGAACTTGAACAGCTTTTGCAACAAGAATATTGGGTTTGGTTTGCAAAACACATCTTTTGGACGCCAGACAGGGCCCTTCATATGCTTCTGTGCTCCTTGGTGATCAGCAGTTTGAGTTGTTGAAGGTAAAGCATCTTTATATTTATCTAGATGTTTACCTTATTCACATTTGATCACAATTTCTTCTTTGATCTGCTTGTGCATTCGGTAACAGTTTCCTTGGTAGTTTATTCCTTCAGCAACTGACCTAACCTTCATTGCTTCTTTTATAAACTGGCCCTTTAGTTTAATCTCTATTGTTTCTAAGTGCTTAGTAGGCATCTTAGATGTCTCTCTTCTTCATAAAACAATCCCACAGCACTCAATCAATGAACCAGGGTTTTTGTATAGCGCGGGTAATCAGCAGTGAGGGTCTCACAGCACAGGGGGTGGGGGTGGTGGTTTCAGGGCTTGAGGTCCTTCTTGAATTGAGGTAGTGAGGTTGGTCTTGTTTATCTTCCCTCTCTTGCAGGTTACATTGTTATAGTCTGTATTAGTGTACAATCTTGATGTTTACCTGTACCCAGGAAAACACTTGCTGCCAATATCCGGAATGCTAGCTCTTGCTTATATAGTCATATATTCCCTTCTGAAAGCTGTGTCAGCTGATGTTGTCTGTCTGTCACCTTCTGGTGGTGTGATGTAGCTAACAGAATTTTCTACTCAATCTCCTCTGTGGAGGGTCCTGCTCAGGGAGAGTTAGGTGATTTGGCCTCTTTCAAAGGGTGGGGTGGAGGATTGGGATGAGCCCAGGGGAGTAGTGGTAAGGTATACTAATCGCGAAGTGCAACACCAAGGGTGAATGTGCCCAAGCCGGGGGTGCATGGTGTCAGCGGCAGAATGTACTGGTAGAACGCAGAAGAAATTCAGTAAGGGAACCTGCAACAGAGATGGCAGCTTATAGACCCTGCTCCAGGTACAATGGGAAGTTTAGCACATAAGGTGGGGAAGAAAACTCCATAGCTTTGGTCCCAGGGATATGCGCCACCTTTCAACATTTTGAGCTTTGCCTGACATATGAGCATTTCCGCATGGAGGTTCTAGGTACATTCTGGACACGTGCTCCAGAAGGAATTGTATTGTGCTGTAGCATTCGTGTAGCACTTCCCTACCACTAACCGTGCCTCAAAGCACTTTCTGGGCGGTTGATTAAGTAGCTACACATTTTGAGGAACATGTATTATGGGGTGTTGGTTTGAGGGGTAGTTAAAGTGTGGTATGTGGGGTGTCATGCGTTCAGCAAATATATCGCGTTTGTCTTAGAATGCCCATTTCCATTTGTAGTAAATAACTCTTCAATTCCCCAAGAAGAGCAGGTCCTTTTTCTCAAAAAGCTGTTTACAAACCATATTAAAATCATTAATCTTTTAATAAACAACCTGTTTTTTCCCAAACACTAGTCTGGCGTTCCCAAAAATATACATTCATTTTGTCCCAAAAACACCAGAGTTTTGTTTTTGCTAAACAAACTTGTATTTGTTCTTGTGAATCAGCATTTATATTTCGAAAATACAAAATGTTTCATTTTTAATGAATAAACTAATTTGTGTCTACATATCTCAATTCGTAATTGTTGTTTCCTTTCCACGTAGCCGTTTTCTTTCGAAGAAACCATTCCAATCTATCCACAGACATCAGTCTATAATTTCTTGAAGATACAGTATAGTTTCCAGTCATCAGCTTGCCATTTTCAGTGAATGCACTAATTTAGTCCTAAGAATGAGTTTGCCGTCTTATCGCTTTTTGTCACGTAATGCAACTTTTTTTTCCATTCAGACCTGTACTAAAAATCTTTTTTTGGTAAATAAACCTGTTATCACAAAACATTGGAATGGTCTTTTATGAAAATTGATTGTAATCCCAAACTACAGTTTGACATTCTCTTAGGTATCAGCTCACAATATTTACAAAAGACACATTTATTGTCTCCAAGAACCAACTTTCAAATTTCGGAAAATATTTATTTATCCTCAAATATTGATAGGTACTTTCAGTAAAATGACATGTGACAACCAGATATCATTTTGTTAATTATCTGCAAATTCACCAATTTTGTCTCCATATATTATCTTTTCATTAAAGCAAATATGACATCACAATCCAGATTTACATTTACTAAAGACAATTACTTTTGTCACAAATGAGCAAATTGCAGTTCTCTGAGTAAAGGAAAACTACCAGATGAGTAAGTATACAGAGTTTAGCCCATCAAAAGGGGCTGTGTCACCTGAACAGCCAGGCAGTGCGCGGTTGCTCTGTGTTGGCTAGCTTGCCAAGGCTACCCGGGGGGCCCCGTAGGTGCCCCTCCAACAGGGCGGCAGCCTTAGTGCCACAGGAAGGCACAGAAGTTGGCTGCCCAGGCTCCCTAGGCGAGTGACCAAAGGTGTCTGCTAGCCACGTCACGTCCGGCAGTGGGAGGGGAGACAAGGGTACAAAATCTTCCCCCGCCCACTGAGCAGTCTCTTGACCGCTGCCCGTCGCGCTGTTTCCCGCCCTACCGCTTACCCTGTGGACGGCCAAAAAATGGGTACGGGGAAGGGGAAAATCTAACTTATTGTTTTGTGTTGCAGGAGGAGTTACAGGGCGATCCAGAGTCTGCAAGGTACAGAAGGGTACTATACTGCAGCAGTACAACAAGGGTGCTAAGCCAAGGATACCCAGGGATGTCTTAGCGTGTCCCCTGGAAGAATTACGGCGCCCCGTTAGTCCTAAGGGCGGTTGTGGGTCTGAGCAACCGGGGGCTGCCTGGAACGCTCCGCCCCCCTTTTGGGGGGCGTGAGCAAGGGAGTGGACTGGCGGTCCACTGATGGGAGGGGTAGCCCCTCCCAATGATTAGTAATCACCGATTGGCGACGGCCACAGTGCAATTTGGCTCATCAGGCGGGCAGGCGGCATAGGGGCTGGCCAGCCCTGAGATCGCCCGTAAGATAACCCACCATGTTGGCATATTGCTTATGCAAATAAACCTGCAGCAAATTTCTCCACTAAGAAGGTGTCTTGTGGTTTATTTATGTATGTTGCTGTATGAGAACGGATAAAGGTTGCCGATATTGGCATTATACTGTGGAACGGACCACTGCACAGGTTGGGTCAGCTGTCAAGAGAGGAGCTGGTGCTCAACCACTGTTGCCCTTCATGGCTCTCATGTCTTTTGGTGCCTGGTGGAAGTCAGCAGTCAGTGAAGGAGAGCTGAGAATGGGCTTTTGAGTGTTGCGAATCAATGACTCATACCTTCGAACATGTTGGAAACCAAGCTGGGATACAATTGGGCTCCTCATGTAAGAAGTAGGGCTACGGGATTCCTTAGTGGCAGCACCACTAATAGCACAAACCAATGTCAAGAAAGATGAGGGGCTCTGTGTCCCTCAATCGATCCATATGAAAAAGTGAGGGCAAGTACTCTTGGTAGACTAGCCCTAAATAAGGAAGAGGCATTTGGACCGGTACATGGGCCCTGAATAGAAATGAAAGGTCTGGGATATTGTTCAACTTGGGTGTCAGTGACTGATCCACAAGTCACCTTCTATAGTTGGTTGACCTGATAGCTGCAGGACTGTAGGCTACATATAAAGAAAGTAACATGGGAAAATATTCTCTAGAACCCTGCTATATAACATCAATAAAGCGATGAAGATATACTACACATGTTTCTGAAGTCATTTTTTACTCATTGAGGTGCTGATTACAATTATATTTAAAACAGATTTGTGTGTGCGGATATCATATCACCAAATATAGGGGTTCTAGCCCTTATGAAGGCACATAAAGCCAGCTGCTGCAACTTATTCTCCAAGCAATGAGAAGCAGCTGTGCAGAATCATCACAGTTTTGCATGAAATGCTCAACACTTTGGAGAGTAATGTTCCCATTTGCCAAAAGGAGCATGAAGGAAGGAGAAGATGTGGCCTGTTGGGGAGCATTTCACCCTCCACTGTGTTGTAGGAGGGGGTTGGGCCAGGGTCAGGAGCTGAGGCCTTGCTGCTATTGCAGCCCAAACTTACAGTGATTTTACTAGCTGAAAAATTGGATAAGGTGTTCTTAGGCCTTGAAATTCCATGTCATCCTGGTGGCAGCTACCTTTTTGAGAAATGCAAGAAAGGTGTGTTTGCTTGGAAACTACCAATTGTGATATTTATTTAGCAATATTATGCTTCTTAATGTTTATTTTAATAGAGGTTATAAAACATTACTTAAAAGTCAAATTAACTATCTGTTTCAGAAAACAAAAACTATTGGACAGAGCATACAGATTTAAAATGATCCATCCTGTAAAAGTTCTTTGCAAATTGGTAAGTTTTCTAAAAAAGATTGGGGCATATCAGCAAGTGGCAGCGATAATTATCGCTGGCCGCGTATAGCATGCTAAATCCTAATGGTCCTAATGCCGGATTCTATCGCCCGGTCAGCGCAATATTTACAACTCGCATCGCAGGAATACCAGCAATATAACAAACATTGAGAAAACCTTGTAAAGAGGGAGAGGTGGATCTAGCATTATGATCCACCTCCCATGCAAAATATTGCTAAGTCGTGACATTATCAGGCGTTAGGAACCGGAGATATGCCCGGTTAGTGCAACTTTTAATGTCGCTAGACGTGTTAGGGATTAACTAGTTAATAGATGGTAGCCGTGTTAGCGATTATTCTCGCAGAGTTTCAGTTGGGAACGCCTACCTTGCAACTCATTAGCGATGCGAGGCGAGGCACTACGAATATGGGCACAAAGACATGGATTCACGTGTTAGCGTGTCCATGCTGATAGGGTGTTAGAATTATTGCTGCTTTTTGTCCCAAAACAGATGCTAATGCGGCGATAATTCTACCACCGTGCCTTGTAGATATACCCCACTGTTTCTTATTATGAGGTAAGTGAGATCCTATTTTTTCTAATTTAGCTGCAGCTCTACACCCAGCATGTGTATCTTCCCTTATTGTGCTTCAGTACATGAAACCTTTTTGACAGTGTTTCAGCCATTAGGAAAATGAGGCAGATGAGCCATTACCTGAAAGATTAATGCCCGTCCATCTTGGAACTACAGGAAACTAAAGAGGAGATGTCAGTGTCCTGTTTGTAAATCTCATTAGATTATGTGGGTATCCTACTGTAAAAGTAGGATTTAGTTAGTCATGTCAAATTCCCTTTAGTCGATTGTCACAGACAGTCATCAACGATAAACGTGAAAGAGTCTAAAAACATACATGACAATCATTAGCATCAATATGAAGATACATTAACTAAAATCAAGAATTTTCCAGTAAAATACAGCTGCCTTAAGAAAACTGCTTACTCTAAAACAGATATAACTAATTGATAATGATTGTAGGAACCTAAAAGGCTGCTCTACATTGTTTAAACTTGTAGGATTTAAAAAGAGGTAATAGATAACGTACCCTAAAAGGTTTATACAATGTGCAAAATATCATAAAGTGCAATAAAGATTGTGTGGAGACATTGTCACAGGCACATTTCTTATCAGTAAAACTGCCTTAATGACCCCATGGAAAACACAACGTATGACATATGGTGCCCGCCCTGATTTTTAACAGTAGAGCTCTTTCCCCATTATTGGTCACATATGTTAAATAAGGCTCTAGACCAGCATTGATTTGCAAAATGGAATAGTTGAACACAAGTGGTTTGCTCAATTTAGATTTAGACATTTGTCTAGAAACAATAGTTTGTAGTGATTGTATCAGCCTTATATACAGATGCAGGATTTTCAATAAGTTAATGGAGGTTATAAATAATTTCTTAAAAGTCAAATTGACTATCTGTTTAAAAAAACAAAAACTATTGGACAGAACATACAGAATTTAAAATGATTGTCAAACAAACTAGATTTGCCCATAGCAGCAAATGCACGTTTAACATAAGCCACAGTAAACCCAAGCCCTGTTGTTTCGACCTGCTTATTATTTGTGGCTCTTAATCTTAGAAAACTCACTAAGAGAAGCATAGTATCACACTGCATAGTATCTTCATGATACCCATTATGGTTTGCCGACATATGATTCCTAAAGACTGGTTCCAGGGAAAAGAAAACCCTTATCCTCCTGCAGCTCATGCAATTAAACTGAATACCTGCCTGCAGGAAGCGCTGTGCTTCCCCCTGAGCGCCTGGGAGCGCTCTGCCTGTTTTCGAGCGCTGTAGAGCGCTTTATTTGGATTATGATTCAGAAAATGGGGTGGTGATGAACAGAGTGTCTGAATTAAGCAGACCATTCTTACCCAGTCCAAAGATCCGGGCTTGATCCATCACCGTTATTTATCTCACTGCACCATTCCAGCTCAGAACCTGGCTATATGCAAATCAGTCTGTCCCTGGCCCAGTGCATCATGGGAACAGGGCAGACTAAACTACCAAGCCAATTCTTCACCAGAAAGGAGACAAGCTACCGGGGACCGGTTTCTGGCATTTCAGCCGTCTTCGGCCCGGCTTGCTTGAATCCTGATGGTGCAGTGAGAAAGGGACTCATGTCTGAGTATACCCTGCCACACCTATAGTGGCCAAAAACGATGCAGTGAGCTAAAAAACGGTGATGGATCAAGCCCTGATCTTTGGACTGGGTAAGAGTGGTCTGCTTAATTCAGACACTCTGTTCATCACCACCCCCTTTTCTGAATCATAATCCCTGTCCTGTCCTGTCCTGCCCTGTCTTGTGAATAATCCCATGTGAATATTGCCCGTGCCAGTTGGCACAATGTATATGTGTGATTTTATCTGATGTGTTTTTACAATACAAAAGTTATTTTTATAATAACCTTGTGTGGAGTCTCTTTTGTGGTGTGCCTAGTATGTTGTTGCTGTTGTGCGCTGGCGCAAATGCTTTACACATTGCCTCCGAGTTTAGCCTTACTGCTTGTGCCAAGCTACCAAGGGGGTGAGCAGGGGTTATCTTGGCGTGTGACTTCCTTGCCCTGACTAGAATGGTGGTTTCTGCCTGGCTTTGGCGTCAGCCTTAGCCTACCAGAAATAGCCAGTTCTAACATTGTTGGTCAGCGGTGTTGGTTTTTGATTTTTTTCCTCAAGAGTGTCATTTTCAAATGTGTTCCTGCGCTTTATCTTTAGTGGCAGATGAGAGAAAGTGACAGGGCGGGACGCCAGTAGAGGGGGAGGTTGCCATAGCTTAGGAATCCCTTTCTGGGTCCAGTGTCCAATCCCAAATCCTGTCCCTGTGTGGGTAGATGGAAGAGAGGGAGTGTGAGGAGAAATGACTAGCTCAGGAGGGTGTGTGTGTCTGGATTCCCCAGTGTGGTAGGATCCAGTGGTGGCAGCTTTAATGTATCCAGTGTGTTAATTCCCATTCCCCGCTCCCAGAGTTTGGTACCTGTGTCACGTGTGGTCAGGTTGAGTGATCAGGGGTGGTTGAAACTGCCTTACCAGTCCGAGGGGGGGGTTGTGTGTGAATGAGTGGTGTGTTTAACTGGAGGAGTTGGTGTGAGTTTTTTTTTAAGGAGCTTGCACGTGAGGTGTGCCTCTGGTGGTGTGCAGGAGGTCCTGCAGAGGCACTGGACAAGAAGGTGGATGTCTGGCGGTGTGCTAGATGTCTTGCAGAGGCATTAGGAGGTGATTCTAAAAGGAGTGGCTTGTGTATCAGATGATCCTGTGAAGGGGAAGAGGTTCATGTGTAACCCAGCTAGGTCCCAGTAGTATGATAGGGGTGTAGGGGCTCACGCCCTGTCTCAGTGGAGGCGGAGTGAGTGTGGGACGGTGTGTCCCACGTTGGCCTGAAACCCTATCTCAAGGCCTGGAGGGTTCCCTAAGGGAGCGCCAGGTCACGGGCCTAAGCTGTACATAGGTCATTTGAGGAGGATCTTCCTGTGTCTAGAGGACAGGGAGTGTCTGTAACCAGAACTCTGGCGGTCCTGGTGTTGGGCAGCACCACTCCTAAGTGGAGGGTGCAGAAGTCCTGGCTCGCTGAGCATTTGACCGTCTAGAGTGCTTGACCATTTGTGGGGCCTCTGGTGGTCGTTCCCCGAGGAGGGGGGAAAGCCGGGTTGGGGTTGTGGCCTGACCTGGGAGGAGTACTGGAGGAAAGTGTGTCACTGATACGCCGCTGGCGTGTGCTCTGTCTAGCCTGGGACATACTGAGAATCACCCTGTGATAGGGAGTACTGGAAGAGAGTGTGTCGCTGATACGCCGCTGGCGTGTGCTCTGTCTAGCCTGAGACATACTGATACTGGAAGGGGGTGCAGAGGGACGGTGTCCTTACTTCTGACCCCGGTGCAACCTGAAGGTTTAGATCTTAGGTTGGGAGATTAGGAAACTTCTAGGTCAAGAGGAATCTCTGCCAAGGTGGATCAGCTGAAGAGACTGAGGGGGCTGCCCTTGCTGTGTGTTCTGGGGCTCACCTGCAGTTTGTTGTTTCCACTAAGGTAGAGGAAAGGGGACTTTGCTGTGTGCTGTGTCCTCCCACCTGCTTGAAGAGGGACTGTGCTGTGTGCTTTGTACCGCTGAAGTGAAATAGTTTCCAGGTGGTAGACCAGTGATGGAGTAAGGTCCTGATCTGGTAGGAGAATTGTGTTCTGGTGAGTGCTTTTCTGTGAGGGTACGGAAACTCAGAAGTAGAGGTAGGGTGGGGCATTATTGCCCGTGACCTCTGGTCAGCCTGGGGGTGTGGACCCTAGGTTGTTGGATCAGTGGTAGTTGAAGCTACAGAGAGTGGAGAATGGCTATTGTGTGCCAGGGGTTACTGCCCCCCACTCTGTGGATTAGTTAGGACCTGTGATTTGGATGGCCTATGGCCTGGTCCTGGCTGTGGATGACTAGGGAGTACCAGTGTGGTATCCTAGTTGTGTCAGAGAGTTATTGGTTGGAGGTAACCAGGTGGGTTCAGAGTGGCGTAAAACCGGAAGGTGTCCCTGCTGTGCGGGTCCGTGTTTTGTCGCCCAAAGCAAGGAAGCCCATCAGTGGAGTGATTGGTCTACCCTGCGTTTTGGCTGGAAGGGGGTTGTGTTGGACCCGGCCCGTTGGGCAGGTTCACCCCTTGACTTTTTGCTTTTTCCTAGTTGTTTATGGAACCTGGTGTTGGTGATTTTAGGCCTCTGCACACTTTTTTACTGTGGTACAGTGTAAAGTGCTGGAGCTCTCTGTGTATGTATGGTGAGTGACCTGCCCTCCCATAGGAATGAATGGGGAATATGTATGCCCATGGTAGTTCCGGATGTGTGGGGAGTGCAGGCGCGAGTTTGGTATGTATGAACTCGTGAGAATGAATGCTGCAAAATGATATATGCGGCATGACTGTGTCTAGTCTAGAAGTACTACTTTTGGAAGTTGGCATATTTGTGTAAGTTGGTGCTGGCGTGTGATTGGCTGGTGAGCTGGCCCAGAGTGCCTGGGCCTGCTTGTGGATTGACTGTCTGGTTTGAGGGTGACAGGGGCTGGAGAGCCCAGGAGGTTGTCTGAAGTCAGCCCATGGATGAAAGACAGCATCTGCTGCCAGGGAAGTGGGAGGAGATGGCACCGGATAGTGAAGGGCTGTGCCTGCCTAACTACAAAGCTGGCTCCACCTCCCGCTGGGCGACTGTCACCTCTGTCCCTGATACTGAAGGGACTTCCCTATAACCAGTTCTAGCTGGTTCTCACACTGCCTGCTTCAAAGGACTTCAAAAGACTTCAAAGACTTTTCTGTGTATAAGAAGGGGCTGCGTCCCCTTCCAAAATGTTCTTGTTTCTAACTTGAATCTGCCAGGGGCATGCTGCTGCTGGGGCTCAGTGGAATCCCTGGGCCCTGCCCAGCTCCTGGACCTCTGATGGACGTTCCTGCACTCCTGGGGGACCCCTCTGCCTTGCTGGGCTGTGGGGGGGGACTTTGCTTGCCCCCTTGGAATCTCTGGGACCTTGTTGCAGCATGGAGGAGCTGCATTTGCCTGCAGGAAGCGCTGTGCTTCCCCTTGAGCGCCTGGGAGCGCTCTGCTTGTTTTCTAGCGCTGTAGAGCGCTTTATTTGGATTATAGCGCTGAGGAGCGCTTTGGCCGCCCTGGCGAGTGCCCACCTCGCTTATTGTTAATTTTATTTAACTTTGGCTGCCCACGCCGTGATTGCTGCTGCCCGGGGCCAGGAAGATGCCCAGAAGCTGCTGTCCGTGACCAGGAGCTGCGGTAGCGAAGATCGAGGCCGCCGCGCTCCTATTGGCCCAGCGAGACGAGCCCCTCCAGTAACGCCGCGCTGGGATTGGCCCAGCGCCGCCGCGTCATCGCTGAGGCCACGCCCTGATTGGCTGATGGCTCAGCATCTTCCAGGGGCTGGTCCCGGGAGCCGCGCTGTCATTGGCTGGCTCCCGGGCATGTTTTGAGGATGGCCGTAATCACCGCCGGGCCCAGAGAGAAGAGGAGGAAGAGTGATGGCAGCTGGACTGCAGGGCTCCCGTGAGCGGAGGGAGCCCTGCAGCGAGAGGAGCGGCCTTCAGAGGCGAGCGGAGGGGGCGACGAAAGGGAGGGGCGCCGGGACACATTGTTGGTGTCCGCCCCTCCCCCGCAGTAGCGCGAGCTCGCGCTCCTTGGGTGTGTGAAGCCACAAGGGCTTCAAGGGCGGCCCCGGTTGGCAGTGGGTCGCCCCAACGTGCACGGAGCCCGGAGAGGCTCCCCGCCCCATTTTTGTATTTAGAGCCCTGAGAGGCTCTGGGGGCATTTTGTGAAGTAAATGGAGAGTCAGGGCGGCCCCGTTTGCCAGTGGGTCGCCCCAACGCGATAGAGAGCCCATGAGAGGCTCTTGGGGGCCTATTTTAGTTAAGAGCCACGAGGGCTCTAGGGGGCACAGTGAATTCCTGAGCCAGATGGCTCCAGCGCCCCCCCTACTTCTTTCCAGAGCCCAGTGGGCTCCAACGCTTTGGGGCATGTTTTGCTGTAGAGCCTGTGTGGCTCAGGTGGTGCAGATTTGTTCTAGGGGCTACTGAGAGCCCTGCCACAGCTTTTTGATCCCAGCTGCCCAGCACTTTGTGGGCAGCTGCCACGTTTAGGTTTTTGGTACTTTTGGACTGGCGCTGCATGGCAGCACGCCCTGACATTGGACACAGGGCATCCTTGCCCCATCAAGGCCAGTTGGCCTAGGGACTGCCACAGGTGGTGTCATATGTAGTGTTGGCGCAATGTGATTTCTATGCTTTTTAATAGTTATTGCTAATGTGAGTTTTTGCGCTATTGATTTATTATGCACCTCTGAATGTGTTATTGCATCATGTGTGTTTTCTTTCCCTTATTACTCCTCTGAATGTAGGTTTATTGCATCATGAGTAATGTATTCTTTCTTAGACCCCTAAATGCTGAGTGATACTTAGGTAGTTGTCTTCTCTACTCCTCTGAATGTAGGTTGATTGCATCATGAGTAATGTATTCTTTCTTAGACCCCTAAATGCTGAGTGATACTTAGGTGGTTGTCTTTTCTACTCCTCTGAATGTAGGTTTATTGCATCATGAGTAATGTTTTCTTTCTTAGACCCCTAAATGCTGTGCGATACTTAGGTGGTTCTTCTTTTTTTTAGTACAGGTGGTCCTAGTAAGGTCCTGGTTCCTGTTACCAGTGGTTACTGGTTGTTATCTTTGATTATTATTTTATATTCTACATTTTATCTAGAAGTGCTATATCTGAATATGACAGTGGCCCATGTGGCCCTGTCTTGTGAATAATCCCATGTGAATATTGCCCGTGCCAGTTGGCACAATGTATATGTGTGATTTTATCTGATGTGTTTTTACAATACAAAAGTTATTTTTATAATAACCTTGTGTGGAGTCTCTTTTGTGGTGTGCCTAGGATGTTGTTGCTGTTGTGCGCTGGCGCAAATGCTTTACACATTGCCTCCGAGTTTAGCCTTACTGCTTGTGCCAAGCTACCAAGGGGGTGAGCAGGGGTTATCTTGGCGTGTGACTTCCTTGCCCTGACTAGAATGGTGGTTTCTGCCTGGCTTTGGCGTCAGCCTTAGCCTACCAGAAATAGCCAGTTCTAACACTTTTGTGTAAGTAACAAATAATTTTGCATCATCAATCTTAGATGACCCTTGACTGACTGCACCTGGGTAATTTTATTAGATCCCTCTTACTCCACCAGCCTTTGTCCTTCTTAAGTACTGAGCCTTTAGACTCTCTTTCAACACAAACTGGTTTTGAAAACTTTTATCAAACATTCTTGACCTTAGTGAAATTTCTGATCTCCTGCTTTCAATGTTAATTATTTGACATGATGTGTTTTGTCAAAACGTTCTTTCACCTGAATTTGCATTGCTTCCACTCTGGATGCAGTAGTCTGCAAGTCAGGTGATTTCTTTTTCGTTACCGCTCCCTCCACATCAGGACACACTGAAGGCCTTGGAAATGTGTTGCATTACATCATAATTGGGGACATACCTGTTGTTCTGTGTGGAGTTACTAGATCTGACCAAACTTTCTGCCTGAGAAAAGTTTTGACCTAAAGACCTATGGTCAAGGTTGTTTGGACACCCTCCTTTAAGAACCTATTCATATGTGCAACCAAACCATTGGCAGAAGGTGAACTCTGATATGAGTAATGGTAAAACCCTTAATAAAGTCCTTTGTGCACGCTGATGTGAAGTGGGTCCTTTTTGTCTATAACAATTTCTTTAAAAAAGTGTGATTATAGCGTCAGTGTTGGGACTTTTTGTGTCTCGGGTACCTTTATAATCACTTTGTTTTGTAACATTTCCTTTTTTTTGGGGGGGGGGGGGGGCGCTAGAGGGCGCCAAGCAAGATGGCCACACTACCGTGAGGATCTTGCTGCTCGGAGAACTATCCGACATTTATCCTGGCCATCCAGACTTCATGAGCGACTAAATAATAAGCATTGTGCAGAAGAATCACACCGGAATGCCTGAGATCGAGAAATTATCTCATACCTGGCTGCGGAGCGCTGATCCAAGCGACTGATCTGGAGCTGCGGCCGGTTCCAACATGGCGCACACGAGAAGGCTGCCAGAGCAGTAGAGAGAGCTGACGCGGAGGCGGTGGTGCTAGTCCCATCTGAAGCGAGGAGCGCTGCTGGGCCTTGTCACGCGAGAAGCTCCCTTGCATCATGGGAGTGAAGGACGGCGCCCCCCCGACTGAAAACCACGGTCCGGCTGCTGGGAGGAGGAGCCGGTGGTCTGCTGCGGGCATTGTGGACAACGGGTCTCAGAGGTGCTGTGAGGGAGGCCCAATATTATGACCGGAATGCTGCGGGGAGTTGTCTTGCCGCCCCCGGACACCTGCGGCGCTGAGGTCGGCAGCGAGGACGCGGGAGCCTGATGAAGGAGAGTGGAGACTGAAGGAAAAGAGGGCCTAGGGCTGCCTGATTTGGGGCCTCCCTGCTCGGCCAGCGCGGTGGGAGCCTGCGGGCCAGCTTGGGAAATCGGAGAGGAGCCAGGTTTGAGTGGTTGCGGGGCGCGGCGAGGCTGCGGAACGCCGTGGTGGACGTGTCCCTGGAGGGGGCACCCGGACAGAAGACAGGTGGTGAGTGGGGCCTGCTGTAGACTGTCGGGCCTGCTGCTGGGATCGGGACAGACAGTATTGGGCTCGGCATGCGGGCCCTCTGGGCGGCTTTGATACCGGTTGGAGGTAGGGGCTGAGAGGGCCCTGTGAGGTGCCTGCTGACTGCCTGGCCCGGGGTCTGATCCTTAAAGTGCTGGGAAAAGGGAAGTGTGCCCGCACCACAGACAGAGGGGCATAGCGGCTTGGAGATCCTGGGGGGGGAGACATCACCAGCCAAGCAGTGAGCACTGAAGTGCAGCTGGAACATTTGCTGACCGCTGAGACTGGGCTCCCGTGGGGGGCCTGGACGGCACCGAAGGGGCTGCAATACAACTTCAATGAAGACTTGTTGAAGAAGCACTTGGGACACCCTCTTTGCCCCACCCCTGGTGTGAAGAGAGCGGGGGTCTGGACCTCTGCCCCCCTGGGCGCCTCCTGGGATGGACCCACAGCTGCGTGGCACTGTGTGTTGAAGGTTTGGGACTCGGACAGGGACCCTCACTTTTACTATCTGGCCAGGGAGGAGGACAGACGCTGAGGGCTGCGCTGTGCAGCTGGACACCATGGGGAAACCGAAGCTGAAATTTGAGGCGCGAAAAGTCATTCTCTCACACACAGACCCTGAAGAGGAGCAGGCAGAGACTCAGGCGCCCCCGGCTGCTAATCTGAAGGATCTGCTCCTTGCTATGCAGTCTAGCCTGACCTCAATAGAATCCAAAATGGACTCCATGGCTGCGCGGCTAGATGGAGTGTCGCATAAAGTAGACAAACATGAGGAGCACCTGGTGGAGATGGAACGGCGGATTTTGGACCTGGAAGACACATCTACCACAACTACGTCTCGCACACTGGAAATGGAGAGGGTGCTGTGGGTGATTGCCGCCAAAAACGAGGGTCTCGAATCCCGTTCTCGAAGGAACAAACTCAGCATTTTGGGCGTGTCGGAAACAACTGCGACTGGGAGAATGCAGGACTATGTGGAGCGCCTTCTCATTGCTTTATTCGGAAGGGAGGCTTTTTCACCGGTGTTGGTGGTGGAGCGAGCTCATACGTCGCTTGCGGCCCGCCCGATAAATAATCGCCCACCTGCTCAATTACCGGGACCGAGATGTGGCCCTGCACTTATCCAGAGAGAAGGGACAGCTCCGACATGAGGGGATGGACATCTCGATATACCCTGATTTCACCATGGCGGTCCAAGAGCAGAGACGGAAATGCCTACTGGTGAAGAAGAAACTACAGCAACTTAAGATCCCTTATGCAATGCTCTTCCCCGCAAAACCTAAAGTGACTTATCCTTGTAAGCAGCATTTCTTCAACACAGGACTTCCTGAAGACCTTGCCGAAGACGACGGCAGGTCGGGCTTCGCCGCATCATCGCCCTGAAGCTGGCGGAGGCACTTTGGATGTAGAATGACCCCGACCTCCTTTATGACACCCTCGGATGAACATACAAACCTTGGGATCCTGACTTGAATGGTATAGGTGAGAGGGGCAGCTAAATAATGCGGGGCGACTTGGGGGGGGGGGGGCTGTTCATCCCCCCTCTGGAAGGGTGTTGGGACCCAGTTGAGTAATCTGCTATGCTGGCAGTTATCCTGGAGGCATGGACAGAGATGATCGCATTGGCACTGTTTGGAATGGGTACCCGCCCCGGCACAGACAAGTTATAATTCGCCCCTATGCCTGCTGCAAGAGCGGATGGTTCTAGGCAATGTCTTTCTTATGTAACTAAGTTCTAGATGACCGTTATATAATCTCCTGAGCACCCTCACTATAGCGAGGACGATCCCTGGGCGCCCTCTAGACGCCAGCTCGCAGGTGACCCCTTACTGAGATTACTATGGGTTTAGTACCACTAGTTATGATATTGGTACAGATGTTTTCCCCTGTTGGGAACTGAATTTTGTGGTGTGTAGGGATTTGGGGGAGGGACTTGGGCCACAACAGGATTGGGCTGCTGATGTGGGGGGGGGGGTGGAATTGTTGTTTGGGTTTTTGAATGCTGACTGATGTCAGGCCCTGTCACTGGCCACTGTTTTTCTAGCTAATGGTGCCATGAGCATTGAGTACCGCGATGCCATTACAAGCTGCAGGAGAATGGAATGCCTTAGCAAGTGCCGTGGGATGAGCGCTCAGGACCCCCTACCTACTGTTTCCTTACCTGGAATGTCAGAGGGATGGGGGAAGCCCGTAAATGCAGACACATACTATCATATTTGGACAGACACAACATACACTGCGCTATGCTACAAGAGTCGCATTTTAACCCCACTGTCCCCCCAACCTTTGCTGCTCGATGGGCCAGTCGCACATGCTTCTCTTCCCGTTCTACGTATGCCCGAGAAACGTGCTTACTGGTGAGAAAGTCCCTTCCATATACCCCGTTGGGAAATGTCGCGGATAAGCAGGGGCGGTATTCCATTCTTTGGGGACGGATAGCTAATCAAACCTTCAACCTGGTGTCATGCTATGAACCTAACACCGATGATCTGGAATTTTTCCGGGTGCTCTGGGGAAAGATATTGGGGATTGGGTTGACACATCTGTAATGGGGAGGAGATCTCAATGTGACAATTGCTCCTGGTATGGATCGCTCTCACCCACAACCACACCACTACTCCCGTTCACAAGCTGCCCTTAAGTCATTACTTGAGGATTATGATCTGGTTGATGTTTGGCGACATTTTCACCCGACTAGGCGGGAGGGCACTTGTTACACCACCGCCCTGGCGTCTTGGTCGAGGATAGATGTATTGATTATTTCAAGGAGCCTTGCCCCATGGGCTATACATTCTTCCCCTTTGCCTTGGACCTACTCGGACCATTCCCCGGTACTGGTCGCTGTGACCCTCCCGTACACGGACTCCCCTTTTCTGTTTTGGAGCTTTAACCCACTCTCCCTACTGGACCCAGTTTTCAACCAGGAGTTAGAGCAGGGGATTGCAGACTTCTTCCCCAGAAATGAGGGCTCGTGGCACACTTTTCCACCCTACGGGACGCTTTTAAGGTTACGGTGCGGGGAATATGTATTGCGAAGAGTGGCGGAGACCTGAGGGACATCGTTCCACTTTGCGTCACCTGAAAACAGAACTTCGCACAACGAGACTGAACTGCGGCGAGACACCACCCCTGAATTGTAAGCTAAGCTACGCAGTGCCCTTAGTGAATATCAAGAGACAGCGGAGAGGGAATGCAAATACAGAGGGAAATATCATAGAGCATGGCAGTTAAGCATGGGCGAATTTTGCGAATCTCGCGTTCGCGAATTTTGCGGATTTGCGAACTCGCAATCCGCAAAATCCGCGAATTCTCGCGAATTTGCGGATTTTTTTTTTTGTGTTCGCAAGCATTTCTGCCAGTTCACAAGGATTTCTGACAGTTCGCGAGGGTTTTGTAACAGTTCGCAATCGCGAACTTACATGTCGGCTCGCAACGGTCACGATTATGTTGTTTCTACGTCTGGTTCATCATCATAGGTTCCCAGCACCCTCTGTTTCACCCCTGCCACCCTCTGATTTACCCATGCCACCCTCTGGTACATCAATGCCTTATGCCACCCTCTGGTTCATCATCACTGTAGATTATGGGGGGAAAAAGCAAGCACACCTGCCTGCTTCAACTGACATGAATTAATTTGGGGTTGATTTATTAATGTGTCACTGTTTTAAAATTCCAGTCTGGCACCTGCATCCTTATCTGTAATTTGCTTTCTGTTGCAGTGCAATTTTTTTTTCCAGGACCTTTGTGGCCTACTTGTAGCTATTCTATGAGCCTGCTGTGAGGGTCAGAGCAGGGTCATACAATTGTTGCAACTAGCAACTGAACAATTGTTGCAACTAGCAACTGAACTTTGGAGGGGCCCTTGTCAGGAAGCACTACAGGGAACGGTTACTAATGATGAGTTTGAACTTTTGAACCTGCTTTCACTTTTGCAAAACTCGTTTTTCTGCAGAGCAGCATTACAGCAACTTTAATGCCCCACCAAGCTTATATAAGAAAGTTGATTTCTAATCCAAAAGTTATCCAAAGAAAATCAAAAGGCCTCAAATCTAAAAAAGTGCAGGCAAATGTCAACCTGAGGAGTTATTCTGATAAAAATAATCATTTTCAGAAGGTCTATGCTGCTTGCTAGTAGATTTCTTGTGCGGAATTGCAATTTTTGTAATTTCGCGTGCGAGATTATTGCTGCCCGCCGCACCTACATGTTCGCAATTGCGAACTTACACCGCAAAGAAAAAAAATCCGCTGCGTGCGAATTTGCGGATTTTGCGGGAAATTCGCGAATCTCGCGGATTGCGAATTTACCGAAAATCCGCAAAATCCGCGAGCGTAACGGATTTTCCGCCCATACTTAATGGCAGTATCGAGAGGGGGTTAGGTCCGGAAAGATGCTGGCAGCTTTGGTTCGGCCTCCACGCTTCTCGAACACGGTGCTGGAGATTGAGGGGGAAGATGGGCAAATGATTGAGAGTGTGGACATTTTTAAGCGGTTTTACAAACAGTTATTTAAAACTCATAGAACTCAGGCTTTAGACTTTACCTCCTTCTTGGAGGATACAGCAATTGCATGGCTGGGAGATGGGCAGAGGGAATTTCTGTTATGACACCAAGAAGAGGAGGAAATTATTGCAGTCCGGGAAGGCCCCGGGTCCAGAGGGCACCCGGCTGAATTTTATAAGACCTTCCATTATCTCCTCATTGCAGTGCTGAGACACGTGTTTGAAGAGGCCAGGTAGAGTGATATACTCCAGCCCACTATGAGTGATTCGCGTATCATACCTAAACCTGGCAAATCACCTCACTTGTGCCTCTCTCTTTAATAAATGTTGACACTAAAATCCGGCGGTATTTCTTGATGCCACTAAGGCGTTCGACACCCTGGAGTGGGACTACCTTGCTTTTGTCCTTCAGCGCATGGGGTTTCCGACCCCCATTCTGGAGTGGATCAACTTGCTATGCTCTGGGGTGCGTGCCAGAGTGGTGGTGAATGCAATTCAGTCGGGCCCTTTTCCATCACACGGGGCACCCGGCAGGGATGCCCCCTGTCGGCGCTGCTTTTTGCCATAGCCATCCAGCCCTTAGCAGCGAAGGTCCAGCAGCACTACCGAGAGCATGCCCTAATATATCCTGAGAGGCAAATTTTTATTTCTTTATACGCAGATGACTTAACACTCTACTTGCGGGACCCCGCGGTCAGCCTTAACCCCATTCTCCGTCTGCGGATCCGCTTTGGACAGCTTTCTGGTGGTAATGTGAAATGGGTTAAATTCCAAATCTTCCCCCTCATAGACGCTACAGAAGAATTTACGCCTGACTTTCCACTGAAATGGTGCGGAGACACCATTACCTACCTGGGTATCTGAATCTCTCACTGCCGGGAAGAACTGATACGCTCCAATTATGGCAGTGCGCTTGACACCATCACAGACAAGGTGGCTGGATGGGTTTCGATGCCTCTTTCCATGGCAGCTAGATGATCAGTTTACCTAAACTCCTTTATCTTTTTCCTAACATCCTTTACGCTCCAAGATGGTTTATATTTAACTGCATCAAAACGCAACTGATTAGACTAAGAGGGGGGGGGGGTAAACAGCCCAGATTAGCATGGGGGATTTTGACTCGGTCCTTCGAAGACGGTGGATTCGAGATCCCGGATAGGGACCTATATTTTGCATATGCTCAAGCGCACTTTGCTGCGTACTGATTCCACCCCCCCATATATGTCTCACCTGGCTATTGAGGGCAGTTATATAGCACCCACACCGTGCTCAGCATATCTTAGCACAACCGCGGTACCTAGACACTTGGCGGCCACCACTGTCCAATACACGACCAGTGCCTGGCGCGACGTAGCATGTACACTTCAGTGCCCCTTCTTTACTTACCTCTAGTGCCCTTGCAGGGGAGGCAGGATATACAGGTCACTACGGAGGGAGGGTGCCGTCGCATGCTGTGAAAACTGTCCTATCTAACTTGCGGCCACTTATACAAAAATGGGAAGTTTAAGATGAGTGAGGAGTTTTTTGGCCCCTGCTCCCCTACTCCTTTAGAGCGCTTTTACTATGTGCGACTTAGGCAAGATGTACGATCACTAACCCAGGACTTCCCATCGGAACCCCCTGTCATGGTCCCTTTACATACTTTACTGCAACAGGACCCCCCTGAGCATGTGGTGTCGCCTTTATATAATTCCACTCAAAGAGAATGGGGAAGAAACCCTGCTCCAGCTAAGGGGAAGTGGGAGGAGTAGTTGGATGCTCCCATTTCGGAGGAGCAATGGGCGTTTTGCTGTTGTCAAACAGGGGTCATCTCTGCAAATAGCAGGCTACGTCTGATACACTATAAATACATTAATCGCTTATATTATATGCCTGCTAGGTTACATCGGCTACGCTTGCGCGACAGGGACCACTGCGACAGATGCGAGGCTGCTGGCACTGACTTTGGGCGCCTGGCATGGGACTGCCCACTTGTTCGGGAGTACTGGAGGAAGGTACTGCAGGCGCTGGATCTATTGACTGCAATGCATGTGCCTGATGATCCGCTTACCGTCCTATTGGGCTATACGGAGCAAATTCCCGCTAAGGTCTGGAGGTTCGCCTCTCTAGCTCTTTTGATGGCAAAACAGCATATAGCCTGTCACTGGGGATGCGGTTGAGCTCCCAAATTTAAAGAGTGGTTTAATGATCTTGTATACTGCCAGGAACAGCTGGACATTTATGCTGGCCTTATGCCACCTTCCTCATGCCCTAAGGATATTAGGGGTCCTCTTAGGGCATATCTTCTCCAACATACTGACAATGAGGGGGCAGAGCTGAGTCTGGAGCGGGTGGGGAATGGGATGGGAGGCCGGGGGGAGCTTGCAGAGGTGGGAGACTCTTCAGGTGTGGGCTCATAAGATCCTAGTGTGAGGCAGTGGGGCGGAGGGTGGGGTACAGGGGGAAGTAATGCTTGACCATACCTAATTGCCTGTGACCTGAGTGGCAACCGGATTAAGATATTGGGTGAAAATGTGGCTAACTGTGACTGTTGATCTTTGCAGGAATTCTGTTTTAGGGGAGTTTGTTTTTTGTTACCTTTTAGGAGACCTAAATTGACTGCTGTCTGCTTTGATTGTCTACCTGACACGGCCGGCCCACTGGGTTGTAGGCGACTTGCTGTGTACGCATCCCCCACTACCTTATGCACGGAATGTCATATACTGTTGTGCCGGCCCGATGTCAATAAAGATCGAGTTTAAAACCCCAAAAAAACCTGTTTCTTTTTTTTCTTATTCCACAATTACCTTCATCGGTTCCTGAAAAATAATTTCCCTTCATTCTTTTTCTTGAAAACTGTTCCGGTTGATATTCTATTAAATACCATTTCACAGTTTCCAGAACCCACACATCTCCAGGTATTCCTTCCCATTTCCTTATGAAAAACCTTAACGTCCCTCCAGTATTTCTCTGGATAAAACCAATTACTCTCTTCGTACTCGCCTTGTTGTCCTGATTGTGTTCCTGTTTGGAACCCTGACCCTCCTTGACATCCTCTGTTCCATCCTCCTCTACCTCGTTGTGGATATAAACTCCCTGAGTAAGTTGATCCTGATCCTCTATAAATACCCCTTCCTTGGGCAATTCCTCTATGATAATAAGGGCCCTTGACATATGGACGGCTGAAAGTCTGACCACACCTTCCTGCGCTGCCACTTAAATTCCCACCTCTAAACACCTTCCTCAGTGAGATATGAGCTTTGTCAAGCACAGTCAATGTCCGCGCATGCTTTCCCAAAGTCTTAACAAGTTCTTCTCCAAATAATAGTCCTTTCAACTTCTCACTCGACTCCCTTTTTGTAAAATCATCCAATTTTGGGCTAATCCTGAAAAGGACTGCCCTAAGCCTTTCTGCAATTAACCCAGCATTGGAATTACTCAAAAAACATCCCTTTGGTTCCATCCTCACAAAATATTAATATCCAGTCCTGTCTCATTCAAATAGGTCTCCTCCACCATGTCAAAGATCCTGGCTACAGGACTCAAAACATTCAGTACTTTATGTTTGCACGGTTTTAAGGACAGTTCTAGTCCTTTATTAGGTTCATGACCCAACTTAAACAAATTTGGAGCCAAAGATTCTTTGACCTCAATCAGTTGTTGAGAACATTCAGTTCTCATGAGATTTCTCTTTCTCCTTTCCAAAGGACGTCTTATCCAGTGCTTAATATAATCAGCAACATACCCCAAAGGCCACCATCCCTACTGCTAGGGTGCCTTATATGAGCTGGATTAAATACATTCTGACCCAGAGGATTCTTTAAATCTCCTACGCTATTCTTATTTGAATTCTCAAACTCAGAAAACTCATCTTCATCTTCATTATAACCTAAGTCTAAAATATATATTCGTCAACTTCCTCATTCTGGCCAGGTGGGCTGTCTTCCCCTCTCCATTGCAGGGTTAACCTGCCTCTCTTTTGTGCCACTTTGGATACCAGATATTGAAGACGTACACACTTTCTTCTGCAACAAACCAGAGTTATTCTGGGCGTCATCCCTATGTTTCATTTTTTTAAAACACTTTCCTCCTGTTACCCTATTCTGACATTAGTCCTCCTTCTCAGATAGAGTCCAAAACTCCTCTTCCTCTACATCTTCTAACCTCCTCTTACCTTCTTTAACCAAATCTTTCTCTAAAGTTTCTTGCACTTTACCTGTTTTCCTTTCTATTAATCTCTTAATAATCCTCCTATATTTCCTTTGAGCCTATTTCCCCATTCTCGCTCGTTTTCTTTTCTTTTTCTTAAATTTCCATTTAAAATTTATATTTTATTTCCTAAATCAAATATTTTTCAGGATATTACAATGATACCGCCAGTTGATGCTGATAGAATGTGCATTACTTGGCAACCTCTGCTGTCATCTACACAATGTCATCCAATATCATAATAAGCACAATCAGCTTTAAAAACATATGTGTCAAGTCAGACGCTTACTCAACAGGTTCTGTTTCCTTTGGAAATAAGCCCCACTATTACGCGTCCTCTGACTCTACAGTCAGAACAATCTAGACGCAAACTCAAGACAGAATTCAAACAACTCACTACTCGCGCCTTTTGTGAATACCGAAAGTCATAAAGTTAGGATTTTGTCCCAGATTACTTTTGTGAATCAGGGCCATCATCTCTGATAGTTACAGAAGGCACATACACATTAGGTGATAACACCCTCTCAACATCTTATAGGTCCTCTGAAATCTGTATAAAATATCTGAAAGAGCCTCAACATTACTTTTATTGGGCCGACCTTCTCTAATGAATTTGAAAACAAGCTGTAAAGTGGCATCCTGTTTGGAAGCTTCTAACCACTGTTTATGTGTGATCACCCCTTCATTCCACAGTATATCCTCCACAAAAGCAACCACAATCTCATTATCAGCGAAGTATGTTAGATTCTTTACCTCTGATTGGTAACCAGGAAAGCCAGTCCACTCTTTTGTTTTTCCCACCTAGTATATATTTCAACAGAAACATGAGATTTCTGCAGCTTTGATAACAATCTGACCAATTATGATGGTACATTACCCGAACCATTGCCACTCAAAAGGTGAAGCAATGGTTTGTGTTCTGTGAATAGATCAAAATGGTAACCCCAAATGAAGGTCTTGGAAGTTTCCACTGCCCAACAGCATACGTTTGCCTCTCGCTCAATGGTGCTGTAATTGGCTTCCACATGACTGAGAGAGCAAGCGGCAAAGGCAATGGTGTTTTCTTTGTCCTGACATAACTGTGAAAACGCACCCCACAATCCAACTTGACTACCATCAACAGTTATGATACACTGTTGATGATGCCTGTTACAAATTGAGCTAAATCTGCAGATGAAATAATGAGCTTCTTCACTTTCTTAAAAGCTTCTTGCACATCAACAAACTAGATATACTTCACTCCTTTCTTGAGTAACTTCCTCAAGGGCTGCACAATAAAAGCACAACCTTGCAAAACCTTGACTAGTATTCACTTAACCCGAGAAACTAGCCAAGTGTTTCCTTGTCACAGGGTGGATGTGAATCTTCAGTAGCTTTAATCAATGATAACTTTAGAGAAATATAATTGGGAGTGATAGAGTGTTCTAAGTAGTCAATGTTTTCAGCTACAAATGTGCATTTATCTGTGCGAAGAATGATACCAAACTCTTTAAATTTAGTGAAAACTGTTTCATCTTGAAATGCTTGTACCCAACTCATACCTTTCAATATGTTAACCATGAGGTGCTAAAAAACACTTGCTGCTGGAGCCAGTCCAAAAGGGAGTCTGCAAAACGTAAATACTCCGAAAGGAGTTACAAAGGCGGTAACTCTTGGGACCAATCATCTAATGGGATCTGGGGATTTAAGACCCAAAAGTGGGAACATTTATGAGCCTCAAATGTTGGAAAGTAAGCCGTGAACCTTGGGCAGAGGATGGCAATAAACCACAATGTTGCACAAGCGAATCTCACCATCTTGTTTTGCGCATGATTGCAAATGGGACTTACCCATTCATAGGAGTCAGTGGGTTCGATAATGCCATCTTCAACTAACTTATCTAATAGCTTTTTTCAACTAATTTCTAACAATTAAGGGGACATGTCTGGCTTTGTGTGTAACAGGTATAGCACGCTTCTTCAACTTAATTGGGTGCACATATTCAGGAAATCTTTTAACAGTCTCTTCAGTGGATTTAAATCATCAGTAGTGAGTAAAGATACATTTGCTACCCTGACTGGTGGATCAGCACCAGGCACAAGTGTAAGACTAAATTTTGCAACTTCTGCCAGCCAAGTCTATTTCTACAATTCACTGCAAAATGTATTTTATTGACATTGAACTGCCAAGACAAAACACGGTGTCTTTGAAGAACCCAACCATATCGATATCCTGATCACCATAAGCTCTAAGAAGTATATCCAGCATGCTCAGGATAACATTAGACCCCCCACTTTTGGTAAAATAAAGTATCTGGTATGATAGTAATAGGTGCACCTGAGTCACACATCATGTTAAGAGTTATTTTGGAACCTAGAGTTACCTCACATAAAGGTTTCTTAATGTTGTTAGTGGACAAGGAGTCAATCTCTCTCGGGACCATATTTGATGGATTCACAGGACAGTCCACTTCATTTTAGTCAACACTGCGTACTTTAACTTGGTGTTTACCAGATCTGTAAACACTGTGAAAGTGACCTAATTTCTTGCACTTATTGCATTATTTACCTACTGCTGGACATTGCATATAGATGCTTAAATGGAATTTAGATCCCCACCTGAAACAAAAGTGTTAGTATTATGTTGAACATTCTTAATGACTTTGCCCTTAATTTGTACAGCATCAACATGTACAGAATACCCTACAGCTTTTACAATTGGAGAAGATGTCTTAGTGGATTCCTGAACCATCTTGCAACTGGAGATTATTGAATTCTCAATGCTTTTGGCCAGATCAACAGCCTGTGACAATGGAGAGCCTTTGCAACTGATCAGCCTTTCTTGTATCATCTTTTAAAAGCAGCTATACACAAACTGATTTTGAATTCATATGTCAATGGACACACTGAAATTGCATGTAGCAGCTAATGCTCTTAATGTAGATATGAATTCTTCAACAGTTTTGTTGGACTTGGCCCTTTTTGCAGGGTCAACCCTAAACTTTTTGCCTTTCTCCTAGCCTTTTTTCAGACATGTTGTTGGTGGTTCTGGGACTCTGCGCACTTTAGCACTGCTGTCCAGTGTGAAGTGTGTGTGCTCTCTGTGTTGCATTTGATAAGATTGGTCTACACTTGTTTGGCATATTTAATTTCTTGTCAGTCCCTTGTATAGGGGTATCTCATATACCCTGGTCTGGTAAATTAAATGCTACTGGTGGGCTTGCAGCGCTGACTGCGCCACCCACCAAAGTAGTCTTACAAACCTATCCTAGGCCTCTGCCATTGCAGGGCCTGTGGGCGCAGTGTTACTGCTGCTGTGGCGTGGCACCTAAAGTGTGTGCCGTGTCAGTGACCCCCCTTTTACTGCATTTCAGTCACCCCTAAGGTAGGCACTATGGGCAGGGTGCATTTTAGGTAAAAGATAGGACATGTACCTTAAGTGTGTGACATGTCCTGGTAGTGACAAACAGCCATTTTGTTTCTCACTACTGCCCTCCCATAGGAATGCATTGGGGATTCCCTGATGAGTGTTTCAGTGGTAATTCCTGATATGGGATGCGCAGCGTGGTCAAGTGTGGTATGGTATGTTTGAAACAGTACTAGTAAGTAAGTAAGTAAGTAAGTAAATTCTTTATTGTTTGATTATTTAAAATCTTACAATATTTCCAGTACAAAAACATATTCAATAAATACAATACAATAAAAGCAATTATATCCTAAAAAATTTCTTTAAAATATATTCTTAAAAGCATTTTTTCTAATTTATTCTCCCAGTTTTGTAGGTGCTATCTTTAGGAACTTTACAAAGGCAGCGTTCATGACTATATCATTCGAATGAAGACAGATTTTCAGTGCCTGCCTACATGTCCTTGTTCCACGCATATTAAAGTGAGGTTTAAGTAATGTGCATCTTTCGTTACGGACAGATACATAAGAGGTGGACAATATTCTCTTCTCCACCTTTACAAAGTCTACACAATGTGCTGCTGTTGGTTTTTTTCCACTGCGGGGCGTGACTAAGGCCTGGTAGAATTCCAAATCTTGCTCTCACTAGACATTGTTTACTTTTTTCAGACCAAGGTATCTCCAAGTATTCTTGTACTTTCTTTTTTTCGTATCCATTTATTACTGACCACAAATGCTTTCTTTTTGCCAGCGTATCTTTGTCGTTTACAAGTGATAGGTGATTTGTTGTTCGATTTACTATTTTTTTAAATGAACCATTGCTTATCATATTATTCCAGATTGGCATTAGTGCAAACTCTTCTACTGCCTCATTGAGATATTTCCATGAAACTGATTTCGTATTCTTATTTATTTCTTGCCAGAGTAGCTGAGATATATGATTATCATGGTCATTTTTAATCCTATACCACGTTTTAATAAATTGTCCTTTTCTTGCAAAAACTTGATTGTTTAACCCGAACTCCAGTCTAATTTGTGCTGGTGAAGCATTATTTGGGAGATAGAAAAGAGTTTTATATGTTTTGGAAAGGACCTTGTTTATCAATACCGCATCCATCCCCATTAATGCCTCACTACCATATGTTATTGTTGGGAGCAATTTAGCCCCTATAATTTTCAAAAGCGGCCGATAGGTCAGATTTCCGAGCTATTTCTGTGCTATCTTGAATGCTGCAGTTAGTGAGTTAGCTTTTCTTTGTATGTCCAGTTTTTGTAGTTGATAATTTCATTTCTGGTCAAATAGTACACCCAACTACTTGTACACTTCTATTTGTTCCAGTTGGGTATTTTCCATATACCATTTGTTTTTTTTGTCTCAGTTTTATGTTCCTAGTGACCACCATGATTTTTGTTTTGGTTTCATTTATTACCATTCCATTTTCCTGAGCATACAAAACTGTTCTGTTAATTAAGCGCCGAAGACCGATTTTAATATGACTTAGAAGGATGGCATCATCTGCATACATTAGGTTGGATATCGGTTTGTCCCCTAACTTCGGAGGATGTGCATTAAGTTCGTCCAGGTTCCCTGATAGATCTCCTAGGAATAGATTAAAAAGGAGGGGAGCCAACACACATTCCTGCTTTAGCCCTTCTATTGCTGGAATCTCCTTTGTTAATGATCGGCCGTCCCCCATCCTTACTCTTACCAGTCTTATTAGTTCAATTGGAATGTCTTTTTCAAAAAGTTTTTTCCACAATAAATTCCTTTGCACGCAGTCAAAAGCAGATTTAAAATCTACAAAGCATAGATACAAGGGCTGTTTTACTCTGAGTGATTTTTCAATTATTAGTGATAATGCCATAATGTTTGTCATTGTTCCAACCCCCTTAATAAAACCAGTTTGATTCAATGGCAAAATCTTGTTTTCTGTACTAATAAATGCTACACAATAGTGTGCGCAGAGCAGATTTTTATAACTATTTTAGAAATGCCACTTTTAGAAGTTGGCATTTCTGTGTGCTATGTGTCTGTTGGCCTGATGTGAATTGCATGTCTGGCTTGTGAGTGACAGCGGCTGGTGAGGTGTGTGTGGCTCCAGGAGGGGCAGGCTGAGTCAGCGCTAGGCTGAATAGGACATCTACATTTTGAGTGGTGGGAGAAGTACCTGAATAGGATGGTGCCTGCCCTAGTGAATGCTGGGTCAGCCCCCCTGTAGTGTGTCTGATGACGAGCCCCTATCTAACAAGAGGGAAGAGAAGCCTGGTAAACAGAGTGCTCCAGGACCAGTTGGAACTGGTTTCCCCAAACTCTGTACTCTACAGACAAGGGAAAATGAAGTATAAATATAGGGGCTATGACCCCATGAAGTTGTTCTGTGCTTGTGCATACTTGGGCTGGGGGAGACACTCTGCCAGGAGGAACCGCCATGGGACCCAGCTGCAGCTTCTTGGGGGTCCCTGTGTGCTGGCCTGTATGACTGTACTCTGCTTGGGTGTCCCCAGCCCCAAGGACTTGTTATTCCTGCTTGCTGGATTCTTGGAGGAGCTTAGCTTAGCACCTCGAAAGAGCTATATCTTGTTTCCTGGAGCCCCAGAGCAGGGGACTCCAAGACTGCCAAGGAGAGAGGAGCGTGTGGCAGTGCAGGGCTGTGACGTGCCCTGAGGGAATTCTGGCGTGTGGGATTACCCCTGCGCTGTTTGCTGGAGCGGGAGACCAGCCCGCATTTGTGTGTGCCTTCAGGTGTTCAGCGGGAGGCTACCACACGTTTTTCCGATTTCGGCAGGAGCCCACCCCGGATTGCTGTACACCGAGCGGGTGACCACCACACAAATATCTTCAAATTAACCGGGTGCCGACCCCGCTGTTTCTCAAGAGAGAGCAAGTGCCTACCCGCTCTTGTATTTATTTTAAATGTGTGCATCATTCAAGGGAACCACCGCCGCAGCCCAGGGAGCACCAAAAGTGGAAGACAGGCGTCCGTGCCTGTCTGTAGGCAGGGCCTGCTATGGCAGCTGGACGGAGCCTCGCAGGCTCCATTTCCACCGCCCCTTGCCTTGGGGAAGCCATCTGGAGCCTCGCGGGCTCCGCATCGAACGTCTAAGTAAACTGAGGAGAGGCCCGGTGAGGGCCCTTCGTAGAAGCCCAGCGACGACTGCAGGGACCACCTGTGGCTGACGGAGGTGACTGGAGTCAAGGTGAAGAGGTCCTGTGGGAGACCGAAGGAGTTCCCGTAGCCCCTGTGAGTGGGGCAACTTCATTATTTATGGTCCCTGAGGCACTACGAGTGCCAGTCTGTTTTCTTTACAGCTGCACCACATTCACGGGGCAGCTGCATCTTGGGGGAATTTCTTAGCACTCGGCTGATAGTGCCAGTCAGGGCACAGTGCCTGCTCTGTCCCGCCGTTGTGGGCCGCTCCAACGTTGGGGGCATTGGTTTTGCGAAGTCCCAGAGTGGGGCTTCACAAGGGCACAGTGGTGCTGATCAGGGCACATTGTAGCTGCCCATTGGGCTACATTTATTGGGAGAGCCGCAGAGCAGGGCCCCAGAGCCCAGCGCCGTTTTTTCAGTGCCCACATTTTTAGCTGCACTGCAATTAGCGGGCAGCTGCTACATTTAGGCCAGTGCATTGCACACTTCTCATAATTGCTGCATTGGCAGCTGAGCCCTGACTTTGCTGGACATGGGGCATTTGAGCCCTCTGAGAAGACCAGTTGGCCTGGGGGGTCAGTTTCTAAGGTAATGCCTAATCTAAATGTCACAATGTTTTGTTTAGGCCTAATGAGATGGTACAATGTGGTTATGCTTATGATGACTTATGCCTAATGTAATTTATGCCCCCTGCTTAGTGCCTAATGCGTTTGGGCTGCTGATGTCCTAGTGCGTAAGGTGTTCATGCTTAGGACGGGGTCTTATGCTTGGGAGGTTTGGGCCTAATGTGTTTTATGCCTAACGTAATAATGGTGAGGTAAGTTTTGTAACAGTAGTTACTGGTTGTGTCTTACATTTACTTACCTGTTCTGATGGTTAAGACCGTGGCCCGATTGGCCTGGTCCTGTATATAATCCCCTATGAATATTGCCTGTGCCAGTTGGCACAGTGTAAATGTGTGATTATGATTCTAATGTGCTTATGAGAATACAAAAGGTTTTTTTTTTATATAACCTTGTGTGGAGTTTCTTTTGTGGTGTGCCTAGTTTGTTGCTGCTGTGTGTGTGTGTTGCGCAAACGCAAACATTGCCTCTGGGATAAGCCTGACTGCTCATGCCAAGCTACCAAGGGGGTGACCAGAAGTTATCTTCAGCGTGTAACTCCCTTAACCTGAATAGAGTGGTGGTCTCTGCCTGGCTTAGGCGCATGCCCTAGCCAACCAGAAATCCCATTTCTAACAAGTTTCATCAGTTTTTTGTTTCTTCTTGAAAGAAATTAAATCTCTCCAACAGAGCACTAGGTTGCTCTGAGAATTTGACTCTAACTCTATATGGCTTCTGAGTACTCTTTATTAACTCTTGATTGTCCAGATGTGGTACCAGCTGATGACAGATTATGAAAAAATTGCTGCCCTTCATTTCTCAAATGACTAAACAAAATAGCAGCCTTTCTTATCGGTACAAAGCCATCTGCTCCAACTGCGACTAAATAAATCTCAAAATATCTTAACCAAGATTCACCTTAGCAAATATAGTCAAAAATATAGTCAACAAAAGTTCTGGCAGCAAGAAACAGAGGCCTGTTGTCGCGTTTGATTTTACTGGCGCGTAGGGAAATCTGCCCGAAATGGAAAGACCCCAACCCCCCAAGAACGGAAGAATGGTTGAACTCTGCATTTGGGATGGCTCGTTTGGATGTGGCCAGTGCTGGCAATGCATCAAATAGCCTCTGGTACCCTTTTATCACCATGGGTAAAGAACTGAGACTATGCAGATAAGGGAAAACAGTGGCCTCCAAGTCCTATGATTACACCTTATGACTCCAGCACAAGTAGTTGGTCTGGAGGCCTAAGCATCCGCAGTCGGCCGGAGGGAGCCCAGGTACGCAAAAGCGGCTGTAACACTCTGCATGATGCTTAAAGGTGAGATGAGGACAAAAAAAAGAAAAGATGCCCCCCATCTAGTTGATACAGTTAATGACACAGTTCTGAGAAGTCAATACGTCTTTCCAAGTTCACTTGAGCCAATCCCCAAAAAATCTCTCACATTTTAAAGAAAAGCGGTAAACTTGAAATATCCTAAGCAATCTAGCACTGGCATTGATTTGATATGGGTTTGTCTTCCCTGTCCGAAGTTATTAAACAAATGTTAAATGGCTTGAAGCTGAGCAAAACTAAGATGCTGATATATGTTGGCCTTAAGCATGGGCAAATTTTGCGAATCTCGCGTTTGCGAATTTTGCGGATTTGCGAACTCGCAATCCGCAAAATCCGCGAATTCTCGCGAATTTGCGTTTTTTTGTGTTCGCGCGGGTTTCTGTCAGTTCGCGAGGGTTTTTGTACAATTTCGCAAACGTGAACTTACCTGTCGGGTTGCAAGTTTTGCAAACTTGTTGTTTCTACGTGTCCAGCCTGTTTGGGACACTCTTCTTCATCACTGCCACCCTCTGTCACCACTGCCACTCTCTGACTACTCATGCCACCCTCTGGCCCACCCATGCCACCCTCTGTTTCATCACAGCACCCCCTGGTTGTCCAGTGTACATTATTGTGGCAAAGCAAAGCACACCTTCCCTGCCTCAAGTGACCTGAATTAATTTGGGGCTGATTAATGTGTCACAGAATATTTTTTTAGCTGGCACCTGCTTCCTTAGTGCTTCCTGATTAGTGATCTTTTGCACTTGCTAAGTGCTTTCATTGTTGCAAAATTAGTTACAACACCTGCCCTGCCCCAACTGACAATAATGAATTAGGGGCTGATTAATGTGTCACTGGATTTGAACTTCCAGCCTGGCTCCTGCTTGTCTCCCTTAGCTGTAATTCAGGACCTTTGTAGCATATGTGTAACTATTCTGAGGGTCAGAGCAGGGTCACATAATAGTTGCAAGTAGGCAACTGAACTCTGGAGGGGCCCCTCAGGAAGCACTACAGGAAATGGCTACTAATGATGAGCTTGAACTTTTGAACCTGGTAAGTAGTTTCAGTTTTGCTAAGATCGTATTTCTGCAATTTAGCGCTTATTCGCGGGGCGCGAAGTTGAACTGGGAAGCCGCGAACTCACGCGAACAGTGCGAGCAAGCCATAAAATCCGCTGCTCGAGGATTTGCGGATTTTGCGGGAAATTCGCGAATCTCGCGGATTGCGAATTTACCGAAAATCGGCAAAATCCGCGAGCGGAACGGATTTTCCGCCCATACTTAGTTGGCCTGCATTTAATTTGGTCCTCTGTTTGATGATCTCCATATTTGAGGTCCTTCCCATAGCTGACCACCTTGGCTCACAACCTGGAGGTAACCTTTGACATGTCCCTAACGTTCCCCAGGCATTTTACCAAAATCGCAGCTTCCTATTTTTCCCTCCTATGTATTCAGAAACTCACCCCTAGTCTTCCTTATGCTCATCACAAAACTATCACTTAGTCACACATCAGGGCAAGAATTAACGATTGCATCTCTATCTATTTGGGTCTGCCCAATTCCACTATCTAACATATTCAGATTATCCACAATGCAGCGACCCACTTGGTAATAGGGCTTTCTAGAACAGGTTCCATCACTAATCATCTGTCTCTATGATATTCCAACTGTCAAGCAATTAACTTTTCAGGCGTTATGTGCTTGTCACAGAATCAGTTCGGGAACTCGCCTTCTTTATCAATAGAGTTTTATGTCTCAATATTCTATGTCCAGGTCCCTTCATTTCACCAGAAGTGGGTCCCATGCTCATGGCACCACTGGATTTAAGCGAGCCTGGCTGATGAGGGGTGATACCCCGAAACCAGTCCCAGGATGCTTGTTTCTGGTACAAGCAGGACCTGGCTTGGCATTTCGAGCTGGACTGTTCCCATGAGGAACAGGGTCAAGACTGATTTGCATATTGCCGGGTCCAAACTGGCGTGGTGGGGTGAGCTAAAGAACGATGGATTAAACACAGATTTTTGTGACTGGGGGTGAATTTTTATATTGTTCAGCATTCCATCCATCATTTGGTCCTTTTGCTTTTGTCGCCCAAAGTGGGAAGGGTATGCCCAGACGCTGGTCATGTGCTCACTGCGCCACTGGATTCAAGCTAGCCTGGCTGATGAGGGGGTGATGCCCCTAAACCGGTCCCAAGATGCTTGTTTTTGGTCCAGGGAGGACATGGCTTGGCAGTTTGGGCTGGACAGTTCACATGAGAGATAGGGTCAAAACTGATTTGCATATGGCTGGGTCTAAACTGGGGTGGTGCTGTAATCAAAAGAATGATGGATTAACCCAAGATCTTTGTGACTGGGGGTGAATGTTTGCATTGTTCAGCATTCCATCCATTTTTTGTTCGTTTTACTTTTAGAAAGTTGGCATTTTCTTGCTTTAGCTATTTGGTGCCTTCTGCCTGTCAATGAAAACATGTCGGGGTGGGTGAGAGTTAGGCTATGTGCATTCCCTCTAGACAGCCACACACAAATGGAACTTTGGTGTAACTGATGAGCCATCTACATCCTGATGGGCTATCCTGAGCAGGATGGGAGGGGGGGGGTGACACTTACAACTGAATAGGCTGTTTCTTGTTCTCACACAAAGAGCTACATACCCCCTGTAGTGAGTTTTTGAGCTTGGGGAGGAAGGGCAGGGAATCTGTGCACTTCAAAGGCCTCTCTTTGAATTTTCCCCTACTTCAAAGGCACAACTGGGTATAAGTACTCAACCTCAGACACCAACAACTCATTACACTTCAGTAACTGTGGAGACTCTGCGTGGAAGAAGGACTGCTGTGCTGATGAAAGGACTACCACTATGCTGGACTGCTACTTTCCTGGACTCCTGATCTGCTTTGCTGACCTTCTGGCCTCTTGTGTTGGAGTGATAAGGACTGGACCTGCACCTCTTCAACATATAACAAATTTGACTCAAAGGGCTTGTCTTCTTGTCTCCTGTTTTGAAGTTTTAGGGACATCAAAGACTTCCATCCTTCCACCTACAGCACCTGGACTCTGCCATCTGAGGGTGTTGAACGGCCAAGTGGTGCCAATACAGTTCTGGACCCTTGAAAGTGTGTATAGAGTACTGCTCCAGTAAAAACCCACCCATCACCGTTGTTGCGTGGCTCAGTACAGGCGCATCTCCCTCAATGTGGACATGTCGCCACTAACGCAAGAACCAAAGACATTGCATCGCCAACTGCGTGGCACATCTCCTACAGTTCTCATGGCTTCCTTGACTGTGTGACTCGACGATGATCACCTACATCTTGTGGTTCAACAAAGACGCATCTCCGACTTGTGAGAATTGGAAGCGATGCATCACCTACATCCGAAGGGATCAATGATGATGCATCACCTCCTCTGCTCCTTCCATCTTGTCCTCGGCTTCGACACAACCGCGAAACAAGGAACTGTTTCAATAGCTAAGGCTAATTCCTGTATCTGGCCCATGCTCCATCGCTGTCGGATTGAACTTTTGGAGTAGACCTGGTCTAGGGCAACCAGATATCCCCTGGTGGCACTTTATACTTTTAAACACTACCTTTCAGTTTAATCAAATTCATAACTTTGGTTACTCTTATTGGATGTTTTTCATTTTGGTCTTGTTTTGTTCAATACATTATGCTCTATTTTACTAACTAGGTATGGTATCTTTTTGTGTGATGTTTTTGCTGTTTTACCATGGGAAGTGTTACAAACAAACTTTATACATTGCGTATTAAGTTAAGCCAGAGGGTGAGCAGAGGTTAATTTGTGGTGTTCATCTGACTTACCCTGACTAGGATTTTGGTACCTAAAGTGACAGGGTGCATATTTCTGCCAACCATAAACTCAATTTCTAACAACCACTAAGCCTCGTGTTGAGGAACACTGAAAAAGCAGATGTTGATACAGGCACCTCCAATAGTTTGCAAACAAAATGGCCTGAAAAAAAAGAAAATTACAGTGATCTACATGACAAGGAATAGGAGCATCATATTCAATGGAGCAGAACTGTGCTGGCTCTCAAATGAAGGCATAGTGTCTTGGAGGAGAATATTCTCCCTCATTAATTTTCATCAGACACTCTTTCAGCGGCGTAGCCACACTGAAATGGAAACAATGGTGCATAAATTGGTTCTAATATCTCCCATGAGACAATCAGGGTAACTACCCAAAAAACGAATTAACAACTGTTATGCACAATTCATAATGGGGACAAAGTTTTGCTCACAAGCCATTAGCTGACACTATTGAAGGTCAGGGCACCAAAAACCAATGTTACATAGACTTAATTTGACCCGAGTCTCTTAAGTCCACCAATAGTTAAGTGGGGACGGTTGAGGAGTGACTGTTACTGTGTTAGGAAAGTTCATAACATGTCAGTCAGAGTGTGATCCAGCATCTTTCCTGTCCAAAAGGTCAATCAATAAATTATTTTATTTCTGAAGGGATGAGCAGAGTGCATTGTGCCTCGGGGGACTCAGCTGTTGCAGAGATAGAAAGGTGCCTTGATAATGAAATGTGATAATATAAAATGTGATATTAAATCGGCTTTTCGTTTGCTGCCTGTTCACCCAGGGGATTTGAGCATCTTGGAAATCAGTTTGCAGGTTGTGTATTTGTTGGCAAAACATTGCTGATGGGCTGTTCCATTTCATGTTCTTGTTTGAAGCCTTTAGTACATTTTTGCATAACTAGTTTCAAATGGTTACTATTTCGGACACTATGACACACTACTTCATCTTGGGTTCCCCACGGTCTACGGAGTGTATAGATTTGTTGAGCAGGAGTTGATGCAAGATCTAGGGGTCGCTATGACCCCAGATACGATTTTTCGACCAGCGGTGGTTTTGACCTTTCTAGGTGAGAAGCGAGATTCTGTAAGAATGGAGGGGAATTTACCGTCAGAGAAAAAGGAGAAGTTTTTGGGCTTGCTTAGAGCCTAGTTAAGGACAATGTGCAAGTTAAAGTGATTCAGGTCTTTCTGGGGCATCTTAATTTTGCTTGCAGAGCTGCCAGCGCAGGCCGTACATGTTGTAGGAGATTGAACCTGGCCCTCTCAGGTGCATCTGCTTCTCATCATAGAATTTGGTTGAGAGCAGGACTGAAAGCCGATTTGAGGATTTGGCAGACCTTTTTGAGAAAGTTGAATGGGGTCCTGGTGGCGGGGATGGGGGAAGAAGTGGAGTGATCCTTGGAGCTCTTCTAAGCTGCAGCAGGCGGCTCTGGTTCTTGTATGTTCTGACAAGAGCACTGGTGAGGGGTATCCCGGCCAGAGCAATGGAAAGGCAGTGGCCGCAGTATTATATTTTTTGAAGTTTTTTACACTAGCGGTTCGGGGTTGCCTGTAGGGACACCATTTTTTCAAAAAGAAAGTACTTTTTCATGTGGATAACAATGGCATTGGGAACAACGTCAATAGATAGTCAGAGATCTGCAACATTTGTATTTTTGTGGAAAGTCTGCACCTGAACGTCATTTTTAGGATACAACATTGCGCAGGAGTGAATAACAGCACTGCGATTGCTCTCTCTCTTTCCCAGTGGCAGAGATTCTGTGGGTTAGCACCCTGGGGGTTGAGAGGAGACCACCTTTAGTGAGGCACCTATGGACCAATGTAGAGGGGCGCATGAGGCACCTGGTCAGAGGTTCTTGTCGGACTCCACACGGCACGCGTACAGTCAGGTGTGGATAGAATTCAAGTTCCTAGAATCTGGCGCTATGAGGAGGAGAGTAGAGTATGGAGAGAACTTGCGCCAATTGGGTGTGGTAAAGTACATTATGCTTTTGATTGAACAAGGTCTGCAGGCGGTGACGATTGTGGGTAAGCTTGCCGGTTTGGCCTTTTTTAGCAAGCAGTAATGGGGTTATGAGCTGTCAGCAGGTGAGTAGAGAAGGAGGACCTTGCAAGGTTGGGTCAGAGAGAGGGGACCTAGGGAAAGGATATGGAGGCCAGTGACTTTGAAGATTGTGAAAATTCTTGCGGAAGTACTTCAGCAGGTTTGCCAGGAGGGACAGGCGAGCTGGCTTTTTTCTTTAGTAATGGTTTTGCTGCTTTTAGGGCTTTTCACGTGGGAAAGGTAATTGGTTCCAAGAAGAGAGCCGGTTCTAGGAGGGAGAATGTGTGGGAGCTGCAGGGGGAAGTGAGGGTGTGATTGCCATGATCCAAGACAGATCAAAGAAAATAGGGGAAGGATGTCAGTCTCAGGCATTAATAGGATGAGAGGTTTTGTCTGATGCATTGGTGGCAGATGTTCACAGAAGGGGAACCTCTGCAGGGTGACGTTTTTTGACATGTGACATGTGGCAGAGTGTTACAGTCTCAGATCAGATTCTGGGAGAGTTGTGGAAGGCTTTGAAAGTGATGGGTTTACTGTGGGGGGAATTTTGGTGTGCATTCCTTTAGAATAGGGATGGTGACTTAGGCAGAGATACATGGTTGGGCGGGGTATGACATTCAGAGGTTGGGGAGGTGGAAGTCCCAGTGTTTCAAGCGATAAAGGAAACAGGGTTTGCCATGGTAGAGAGGGTTATTCATGTATGATTTTTCTGTTAATTGTAAGATGCATTGCCGGGCCTTGACAAGAGCACACGAGGCCTGGATTTGCGGTTACTTTGTTGTAAAATGGGCGGAACAACAGGCTAAATCCAGACAGTTAAGAAAACAATTGGCCTTTGATGATTTAAAAGTTCAGTACAATGGATTGGAAAGAGTGGAATGCATTGGCTTGAGCTATTGCATGAGTTGGAATGTTTTCCGAAAAGTTTTTAGTGTCCAGATGTTTCGGTCCTACATTTTGGGGAGAAGGATTTAGTTAAAATTAAGGATTTGCCCCAAATAAATTGTGTCAAGGTCGATTTGCGTGAGATCAAGTGAATGTGGGCAGGGACAACTATTGTGTGGGCGGCCATTTTTTTATGGAGAGCTTGGTGAGGAATTAGGAGGCCTGGGGCGATTGATTGGGCGAGGAAGAAATGTATCTTAAACAAACAATAGCCTGCCCTAATGCAGTATGGAGTCAGAGACCCCTACCTTAATCTATTCAACAGAGGGTATTGTAAAACCTTCTATCTACATGTGCTAAATAAAGTCACCAATTTGAAGATAAAAAGATAAAACAGATAGTATGTGTACGTGAACCCCATGTGCTGATCCCACACCTCACTGTCAACAGAGAGCTACTCCTGCCCTCTCGTGATTGAGAGGATGTTGGGAGACCAGTTTAATATGGAGAATAGACTCCTTAGGAAAGAGGCACGCTTGATTTTTGAAGAGGGCACGGACCGTCAGGGTCTCAATGATGTTATTGAGTGGAACAGAATAGCTGTCATCTAGTCCACGTAAATATACCATGCATATATAGGGAATCACACAGTGAAAAATTCCCCAACTGAAGCCAAGGGGTTACATAATGGGTAGTGAAGTGAGATAGCTACTCATTGGTCATGCACCAGTTTAATAAAGGTGCCTCTGTAATTACGCGATGAATTGGGTTGTGAAGTGAGATAGCCACACATTGGTCATGCACCAGCTTAATGAAGGTGCTTCTGAAATTATGTATGCAATAGTAAAAACCTACATCACATAAAAATTCTTCTTCCTAAAAAATGTTTCCTTTATGTAAAATTATTAACTTGGTCCTTTTAAAAAGAAGGCGGAACGGGCCACTTTAGAATATGATTGTATGAGACACACAGATACAGACTACTAAATACCCCTTGAAATCAAGTCATGACTTGGTCTGTAAATACATTGTTCCGCAACCATAGATGTGCAGATTAATGAAGTAAACAGATCGTCTTACCAACTATAACCCCGTTCCAAGATGGCCGCCACGGGGCCGGCAAGCGTCTAGTCCGTCTACCATGTTAGTGTGTGATATGGGCGGTACTATAGACGCCAGCATCATGTGACCCGGTCCCCGTCTACAAAATACAAACACCGGAGAGACTTTCGCTATCGGCGGGTGAGCGGAGGCCATTCCTGCACGTAATACCGGTAAGGAGATCAATCTTTAAATCAGAAGGGCTTTGGAGGAGGCTTCTAAGGCCCCGGGACATAACAGAATTCAGGCGAATGAGAGAGGTGAACAAGAGGGCGGGTGTAGCTCTCTGTTGACACGCGCCACGCTTCACGATGGGGTGTTGTCTTTTGACAATGTTTGCGCACATGATGGCGATATTCCCCTATCCGCTACCAGTTCTAAATCGGATGACGGGATACATTAACTGAAAGTACCCATTGGGCTACAGTAGTCGGGCATGGCTACATAAGGGCTCAAAGAGAACAACGGTATGGGCATATATGCAGGAGTAATACATGAGCATTGTGAATGAGGGGGGCACCTGAGCGCCATATTTACTGTGCTTTTCCATTTTTGTAGACACCGACCAGAGGGCGGTTCACGGAACCCATTCTAAGTTAGAGGGTCCAACCATCCCTGATTCTTCTACGGGGGCCTGGTAGGCGCGATGTCAAAAGGCCACCTGGTAATGTATGAATGATACACAGGATGCTGCGTGTGCAATTGCCGCTTTGAATTCCCAGAGAGACACAGTGAGTAAATGTTTGTATGTGTGCTTTTATCCCATGCGCAACCACAGGTACAATAAAGGGAGAATCAAGACGTGCAGAATTCACGCTGACCCAAAAACCCTGACGAAATTGCCGGTAAAGGAAACTTGGCGATGAAACATGTTGGTTGTTTTAAATAGAGCAGGCACATAGCACAGAATAAAGTTGGCCAGTGTAGCCTAGCTCTTTTTAAGGTGGTGGGACCAGATCTCAAGTATATGAGTTTGGCATACCACAGTGGGTCACTTACACATAACACACACAGGTTTTTCTTTTTCTGCACTGTTTATATCCCCGTTTTTTTTACCGGTTGGCAGTTGCTGATGATGAGAACGTGAGGACACAGGCGAGTACCAGCCTGTAAAGTCCTTCCTCGGGTGTTGCTCCCGTGAGGCTCTGCCAACTTCCCTCCCCCTTTTTTTGAAGGCGTAATCCTCTGAGAAAGGCCTAGTGAGGTGTGGGATCAGCACATGGGGTTCACGTACACATACTATCTGTTTTATCTTTTTATCTTCAAATTGGTGACTTTATTTAGCACATGTAGATAGAAGGTTGTACAATACCCTCTGTTGAATAGATTAAGTATAGCTAGTAGGGGTCTCTGACTCCATACTGCATTAGGGCAGGCCTTTGTTTGTTTAAGATATATTGAGTGGGGGGCAGCCTTTATAAACCCTTGTTCTTGTCTTCCCCATGAGGCTCCTTGTAGTTGCGAGGAAGAAATGTAGCCAAGACATGAACGCATTTTGTAGGTTGAAAGAGGTATTTGTGATTGAGCATGATGATATCAGGTATGATGAGGTGCATATTTTGGGGGGTGATAGGGTCATCTGTCGATGCTGGGGATAGAGTTGTTCTTACTGCGGTTGGAAACAGTGTTGTCCGAATTGTTGAAAGAAACAGCTTGAAGTGCTGGAGGGGAAGGGCAAAAAAGCACTGAGGAGGTATTTCTGGAGGCCGTTATGTGAACAGGTTTAAAGTTATTTCCAGGGAAACTGGTCAGATTAAGACCCAGTTGAGAGATACAAGGGGGACGAGGCGGGAGGGGCAATTTGGAAAGCAAGAGGAAGACAAATGCTTGGAGAAGAGTGGGCATTTAAAGGGTTCATTAGGGGAGGGAATAGGGGATGGTGCATTGTTATAATGTCTAGTGAGGTCAGGTTTAAATAGTTTGTATGGCTAGATGCAAAGGTATTGCATAATTTAAGTCTGCGGCTATCTCATTAAAGCAGCCTTTTCCACCCACAAAGATTGCTCACATGGTTTCTGGATGTGCTATTCCGTCTGATGGGGGCCTGGGGAAGGCTGGGCGTTTAGCCCTACACCCCATGCTTTTCAGGTGAGTAGTACAATCTGGAGACCTGGAAATCTGGTTTTAGTGGATACCGCGACAATTAAGTGGGGATGGTTGAGGAGTGACCGTTAAAGTGTTACGAAGGTTCATAACACGTTCGCTCAGAGGGTGTTGAAAATTTCCCGTCCTCCCTCCTCCTAGCAATAAATCAATATTTGTTGAGGTTTTAGCTTTGCTGGAGCTCGGATTTGGCCTTATGTTGGATGTGGCAGGTTTTTGTGAGGCAGGTTTGTACAGTGTTTTCAATTTTCTGATGTGTCGTTTGCCGCTGGTGAGTAGGTGCAGAGTGAGAAGGTTGACAGAACAGGTTCTAAGTTATTTCAGGCAAAATTGGTCAGGTTAAGAGTCAGTTGAGAGATGTAGGGGTAGAGGAGAGGTAGGGGCAATCTGAAATAAAGGAAGGCAAATGTTTGGAGCGCGCAAAAGAGTTTTGGACTGGTGAAGTTTTGAGCGAGAAGAGTGGAAGAGTTTGTGTGGCATGGGCATTTGAAGAGTTCATTAGGGGAGAGGTGGTTCGTTATTTCTTATAATGACTAGTAAGGCTGGATTTAAATAGCTTGTATGGCTAGATACCAAGGTTTTGCATAGCTGAAATTTGTACCTGTCTCATTAAATGGCCTTTTCTACAAACAATGATGGCTCATGTAGTTTCTGAATGCGCTGCACCGCCCAATAGTAGTTTTTCTTTTCCATTAGAATCTTATCTCCCTTTGATGTTTATGTAAGCTAAAAGGGATGTATCCCACTTCTAAGTGAACCTGTCGGCTAGAATACTGGTGCACTAAAATTATATGCAAATTACATTTTTACTTTTAATGTTTCCGTGCAAGCATATGCCCACCATGTTTAGGCAGCACTATTTTTTCTACAGTTTTCTTTTCATTTTTTCCATGGCATATGCCTGCAATAAAAATAACACTAATGTAATAATTGCAACAGATTGCAAAGCACTGACCTATTAGCGTTGCCAATGCTTGCTCACACTGTGAACCTATATTTTTCCACCCACTAATACTAGCACGCTCTCTTGTTGGTGTCCTAGTGATGCAGCAGATGGTTTCTATCTCAGCGATGCCTAATTCGTTTTCGAAGCCCAATGATAGCAAATTCCAACACCGAGGCACACCTTTACTCTGTTCCCTGTTAACATTTTTTCAATACACACTTTAGCAATTCTTTGACATAGCAACGGCTCCCGCAAACCATATTGCACTGGGAAACTTGAAAGCATACACAAGAACAAAGTGTAAGTGCCTGAGGCTTGCTTTCATAGTACTCATTCCAAAGAGCATTACAAATTCATATTTAATTTACCAGCCACAAGCCTCTCGCCCTCACTTCCCATTTCTGCCTTCATTTCCCATTACTGCTCATCTCTTGCTGGTGCTCTGTTCCTCTCCACGTTGCACTTTTGTGATTTACATCCACTCAGACCTCAAGGCATCTCTTTACATTAAATTGATTGTGGTGATCCCGTGCCCATTCCAGCTGCTGTCTCCAGGTCTGCTCCTTTGCATGCTGTCTAACATTCCATGCTCAGCTCAAGGCGATCTGAACATTTGCATCTCATTAGAACGATCCTTGTTCCGCTGGTATTGATGGTCTTGAGAACGTGGACTTGTAAATTGTTTGATGTGCTCAGATGGTTTCTGCCCAGTAACTCATTCCCTTGGTTTCCCACCCAGGGCCCAGAGTACATACAGGGGACACTGTCCTTGTTTGCAGTGCAGTAGATGGGTGCAGCAGGCTCCCACTGGGACAGTGCACCCTAGGGTGACCACTTCACCCCAGGTCATAAGGGAATCTGTTTTCAAACATTTCTACCTATAGATCTTTGATTTTAGGTGTGTCAGTCTAATTAACTCGATGGAAGCAAGACAAGACTTCAACACCCTATCACACAAAATTCCAAGACTGGAAACAGTGTCCATTGTGGCCTGGATGGAGGTAGTCACTTTAACACTATTACAATGAATGTGCTGCTCCCAGTGCAGCCGCAAACTCACACCTGCGGTGGGGCAGGGCAACTGTGCAGGTGACAACAAAGCTTGCACTGTAAAGAAGGGCAGAGATCCCCTTCAGGTGGGTTCAAGGTGACATGCCTGGAGAGTCCTTGGTCTCTGCTTACCTCCTCTTCCAGGAGTAGCCTTAGAGGGGGACTTACTTTACACCACCTCTATGTGGCAAACAGTCAGAGCACCACCTGATATTTTCTTTGCCTGTCCCCATGTCTGAAATACAGTATGGGCAAAGAGGGAAAATGTTTCTTCATTTGTATAGAGCCATGCTACCATGCAAATGAGGGAATGCCCACGTGAGACCAGCCTAGCACAGATGTAGCAGTGGCTTGATCTGTATTACAGAAGTTGCACATGCATCTGTGACCTCTTCTGTAATACCAAAATGCTCCAGGGGTACAGACAGTGGGTGCACACCTCATTGTGACTCGAGGGCACTCAGTGCATCTTGTGTTGAGCTGTTGCTGTATGCTATGTAAGGTATTTTTCTTGTCATGTGCTTTTGTTACCTGCACTGATATTCGTATTCCAGGACATGTCTATTATGAGTGCAGCAGATGCAGTGGCACCAAGACCCAGGGTTGTGACTTGCCCGCTGGACCCCAATTATGGCGGACTTTTCTTACTAAGCCAGGGAGGTATCAGAGCGCATGGCACCCTTTCTACAACACTGCAAGGAGTGTGAAACCTACAGGCAAGCTAACAATGTGCTACAGGTTTAACCCTTTTTATGAGCTCACACAACCTTCACACCCAGAAGCTTCCGGAGGCAAGTCAGTAGGGCATTATTTGAGTACTGTGCGGATCCCCAAATACAAGTGTCTACTAAGCTGAACGCATTACATTTATCAGAGGTGCTTCACGTCCAAAGATAATAAAAACACAATATCAGCTTAATTATAGCATTTCATTTTAGAACAAGTTGCTTTCTGTTCCCTAATTTTTATACACATTGAGGTCGTCAAAGAAGTAAAGTGTTTCCCATTGTCTGTTGTGATGGAATTGGCAAACCTTTCTCTAAAGAACAACTTGTAAACATTTAACAATTATTTCTTTGATGGTGTATGATAGCAATGTATACTCATTCCCTTTGAAAAATAAGCAATCTGTAAGAGTATGTACTTGGTGTTATACCAGCACATTGTGGCCTGGTCATCATCTGACACGAATATAGTGCCATACATATAATTTACAAATTGTTGCCCTGTTGGAGTAAATAATATAACAAATATACCCAAAGAAGCAATATTTTTGTAAATTATAATTCAGCCATGATATCTATCTGGTGATATTTTCGTTATTCACATTCTGACAAACAGCCATGTACTTTTTACCTACACCAGGTACTTCAAAACTACCTAACATTCTACTGCCACTTCTGTTCAAGGCTTTTCCGGTAACTCACAAGAACACATTTGCGCTTTCTATTGCCTAAACCTTATCTGGCCTATTACAAGAGACACAGTTCTTGACATACTTGCCAAACAGGTCATCCATGTTCCGTCACCAGATTAATATTGTAACCATGTTCCAAGTGTACGAAACTCCCAGGTGCCCCTTGGAAGCTATTCCTGTGTTATTTGCCTAACCACTGCAGGTCCAACAAATGTGTTCTCTCTCATAAGTACTCCATCTTCGAAGGTAAGTACCTCATTTACTATGCAGTAAACTGGCAAAGAAATCAGGCAAAATTCATTTTGCCTTTGGCCATCCTTTTCTTCATGAAATCCACCACTGTTTGTAAAATAGCATTAATATGTACACTCTCAATATTTATCATTATTATTAATATTTTTATTATTAATATTATTATTGAAATGTTACATAGCACACATCTACCCACACAGGGTTTCCTGGCGCTTTAACTACAAGTCAGGGTCTTACAGGACGCCAACAAATCAGAACATCCAAGTCTTCGGCTGTTTTCGAAAGATGGTCTTTGATGATTTGAGGTTGTTTAGCAAAATCAACACAAGTACATTTCAGGCTAAAAAAGAAAAGTACTTTTTTTCCAATCATGTTTCATTTCTCTAACTGAATCAGGCACAAACGGGACTATACAGTCTTCCAGCCGTCCAGGTGCGTTAATGTCATCAAGTTCTCTCGATAATCCCAATAAGTAATCAGCTTTGATATTCTAATTGCAAGGTATGCTCTCAATCTCAAAATTATACTCATACAGTCAAGACTCAATTCACACCAATGTGGCTGACGCTTTGTCATTACCATAATTCTTTATCAGAAACCAGAGTGGCATATGAGTTTGTGTTTTTTTCTGCATCTTGAAACAAATAAAGCTTTCTGTTTTGCACTTCTGACAATCCTGACACTCTCATTTTGTCTACAAACTACACCACAATGTGGGCCACTGATTCATTGCTGCCAGATTAAAACTATACTTGGTAAAACTACAACTCACATGATGCATTTCTATATGTTGGTTATGCAGTGTACCTGCACTTCAAATTGTCTTACCTTATATACATGTATCTAAACTGTGAGCATACACCACCTAGTAAACTTTAACTATGTCACATGAATCTTACCGTGAGCACTTGCAGTAGGGTAAGAGCTGTCAATATGGGACACTCCACTGACACTCTCTGGCAGCAGAGTGGCCTCCACAAGTTCTTCATGTGGTGTAGGTTGCTCTGCTGTTGAAGTTTCACCTCCTGTCTTGTGTGCCTCCTTTATCCTTTCAGCCACCCTTTCTTTGGACCTCTGGCGCATGTCATACCATCTTTTTCTGAGTTCTTCGATGGTACGAGTGGTGACACCTACAGCATTCACCTTTTCTTGGATATCCAGCCAGATTTTTCTGGATGGATGCCCCCAAATACTTGCTGAATACTTACCTGGAGCCCCAAGAAGCGGTGACACGCTGGTCCAAAAGGTGCATTCCACAGTTGAGTCTACCTCGAGACTCCGTGGCCCCCGTTGAAGATGGGGTGGTGCATGCCTAGCGGCAGGATGGCCGCTTGTAAATTCGTGCTCAGTGGGGTGTCCAAACAATAAGCAGCACTCGAATACAACTTCGCTTTTCCCCGTAAAAGATTTTCTTTATTGGTATGTGTATCATCAATTCTCAGTTCTTTTGCAGCATAACCCCGCGGCCTGACGCTTTTCGTGACATCACTTTTTCAGAGGGAGGGGGATGCATGGCTCCCTCCCCAAGCATTTTGTGGCCCCAGCCCAGTACAAACGGAATCTCAGACACATTTGATTTTCTGTTAATTTCACAAAAACTACTTAACAGATTTACACCAAATGACAAAGACTTTGCCTTCTGGACCAAGAGCTAATTCTGTCCAGCGGCTCGGGCTGTTCAAATCCCTATCGGAATTAACATGGGAAATGCACTTTTTTTGACCACCCCCTTTCACCCCCCTTTTTCTTGACCCCATTTGACAGATAACCCTGAAACTTTCCATATAGAACTTGGATGATAGGTGTATATTTTCAGAAACTTTCGTGAAGATCTGTCAAGTGGCGCCAAAGATATAGGCAAGTCAAAAATTGTTTTCTCTATGGAAACATGGTCCTATCTATAGGCACCTACTGGCAACCGCCAATTGGTAATATATATATAAATATATATATATATATATATATATATTCCAACGTAACAGGTTGCCCTTCAAAAAAAGCCACAAAGGTAAAACGAGAACTACAAGGACCATGAGGCAATGGGGCAAAAAGCCCGCTGGGGCGGGTCTGTAAATAAGTGTTCTCACCTGCAAACTGTGACTTTTGTTTGAGCCAGTGACCAAGAGCAGAGAGGTGCTCGAAACGCGTTTGGCTGTGTTTAAGATTCACTGAAAAAACCATAGGTTTCAGGCCTCATATAGTTAGGAATTAGCATTTAAAAACCTTTAAAATTCACTCAAAAAACTGTAAGTTTTGGGGTGTTATAGTTAGCTGGACATTTCCCTCATACAAAACAATTGAAATTGCTCCTATATAGTTAGTTGTACTAACTATATTTCGCGCACCCGCAATCCACTGCTGATGATGTCACATATTACATCATTCATGACATGGTCAGTGACATCACTGATGACATCTCAAATGACATCACTGATGACATCACTGATGACATCATCCAGTGAATGTGGTTTGCTTCGTTATTTAATTATGCATTATATATATAGCAATTTGCATTGAAGAATGAGTGGATATATAAAAATAAATATTTGGATGGAGGATTTAGTAGCAGTGTAATTGACTGTTTACTTGACCAATTTATAGTGTCTCACTAAATATAGTGGATAGTGACTAAGCTGTGTGAATATCTGTATCACTTTGTCAGTTGTTGTGTAAACTGGTTCTCCAGTTGGTTACTAGCTATGTGAAAGTCTATATTAGTTATTGATTAGTTAACTGAGTATTTGTATGGGAGAGTGAATGTGTGTGTGGTTCGGTGGGGGGTGTGTGACTGCCCAAAGATGTGTGAATAGTTGATTCACTAGATATATGAAGTTAAAACTACATGTTCTAACAGTTGTTTGGGTGAGTGAATATCTTTATGGGTGTGGTGATGAGCAAATATATTTCTCAATGGTACATGTCCAACAAACTAGAAAAATAAAAGGCAGTGTATGTGTCACTTGTTGTATATAAATAAGTATACATAAGACTCAATGATTGTGTGAGTGACTGTATGGATAACTGTATACTTGTAATAATGATTTTATAATTCACTAAGTATGACTTACTATCTAAATGAATAGATGAAGTTGTGTTTGTATAAGTGTGTAGCTAAGTAAATATGTAAGTATGATCCATTGTTTGCATAAGTGAGTAGGATGACTTCATATGTGAATAGGATGTATGCTGGTGTGTAAGGTCGATATAGGTGTATAAGTATTTTTGATAGTGTTCTATTGTTCATTGACAGCATGTATAAGTGAATCTACAGGTAAGTGATTAGATGTGTGTGTACATCAATGAATCACTGAGTGGGTTTTTAGATACTTGTATTGCTGTGACAATGGATTCAAATATGGACCTTTTACTCATACAAAACCACTGAACTTCCCCCGTTATAGTTAGTTGTACTCACTATAACTCGTGCGCCCGCAATCCACTGCTGATGTCACATATTACATCATTCATGACATGGTCAGTGACATCACTGATGACATTACTGATGACATCTCAAATGACATCACTGATGACATCATCCAGTGAATGTGGTTTGCTTTGATTTTTAAATATGTATTATAAATACACTACTTTGCATTGAAGAATGAGTGGATATATAAATATAAATGTGTGGATGGTGGATTTAGTAGCAGTGTCATTGATTGTTTCCTTGACTCATTTGTAGAGTTTCACTATATTTAATGTGTAGTTACTAAACTGTGTGAAAGTCTTTATTGCTTTGTCTTAATTGCTATGTTAAAGACTATATTTGTTATTGGTTTCTTAACTGAGTATTTGTATGGGTAAATTAATGTCTATGTGGTTTGGTGGGGGGTGTGTGATTGCCAAAAAATGTGTGAATAGTTCATTCAGTAGGTATATGAGGTTAAGACTACATGTTATAACAGTTGTTTCAGTGAGTGTATATGTTTATGGGTGTGGTGGTGATGAAATATTTCTCTCAATGGTACATCTCCATTAAACTTGAAAAAAAGGCAGTGTATGTGACAGTTATATCTAATTAAGTGTGTCTAAGACTTAGTGTCACTATATGGATAACTGTATACTTGTAATAGTGATTTTATAACACACTAAGGGGTCGATTAGGATCGCGGACGGACTTGAGTCCGTCCGCGACCCCAGAGTATGAGGGAACGTCCGCATGGGCTGCGGCGTTCCCTCATGTGCGATTAGGATGTGACCGCCACCCTGGCGGTCACATCCTGGATATTTAACATTGCGGCGGGTGCTGCTTCAAGCAGCACCGGCCGCAATGTTAAAAGTGCATGTGTAACATTTACATGCACAAAGCGGCAGGCACCGCGCGGTGCCTGCCGCATTGTGCATGTAGATGCTGGGGGGTACCATAGGTACCCCCCATGTGCACCCCCCACCCGCCAACACCCTGGGGGCCCGCAACGGGCCCCCAAAATCAAAAGTACACATGCTTTTCCACGGCGGAAAAACCGCCGCGGAAAAGCATGTTTTCAAATGCTTCCTAATTTGGCCGGCGGTGTCTGATAGACACTGCTAGCCAAATGAGAGCTTTTCCACCGCGGTTGTAATCCGACCGCGGCGGAAAAGCAGCGGACAGAAACCAAGACCCACCAGCCATCGTAATGCGGCGGTGGGTCTTTGGTGAGTCCGCAGAGGATTTTCCGCCTCCTCCGGGCCGGAGGTGGCTTCCGCCGGCCCGGAGGAGGCGGAAAATCCTCCATCCTAATCGGCCCCTAAGTGTGAGTTACTATCTATATAAATAGATGAAGTGTGTAGGTGAGTAAATCAATTGTTTGCATACGTCAGAAGGATGTCTTTATAAGTGAATACAATGTGTGCTGGTGTGTAATGTTGAAATAGGCGTATAAGTATATTTGATAGTGTTCTGTTGATTATTCACTTCATATAACACTGAATCTATAGGTAAGAGTTTAGATGTGTGTATAGTTCTATGAATAACTGAGTGGGTGTTTAGAAATTTCTATTGGTGTGTCAATGGTTTCAAATATGGCACTTTCTATTTTACAGTGAGTGATGAAAGATTATGTTGTGAAGTGATCAGGCAGTCAGTTTCAAGTCATCTTCAAATCATCAGGAACAGTCTCACCTTGGAGGAAGATGGCGGCCGTGACAAGCGGCTGAGCGGCAGCACTGGACACAGTGCAGGGATGAAGTGATGCACCCTGTAGCGACCTCGGCATCCAGCTTTCTCTCTTCATGCCGGTAACATTGGAATACAAAAGCAAGTAAGACTACGAATACCCCGTGGCTACATGATCCTCTAAGACGCACGGGAGCTCTAAACAGCAGCAGATTACGGCGGTGATATGCAGCTAGCGTTTTGCTAAGAACAAAAAAACGCCGTAGTGGTATAGCGGCGGTGGCGGCCATAGCGACGGATGGTTATCTCACCATACCTCGGGGGTCTCCTGATGCTCGTCGGTGCTTCTGGCAGCAGGCTGCCCCGCATGGGGCTACGGAGGTTCCTGGCAACAGCCACAGCCTCGTCTAGAGCAGGAGCTCACGGAGTTCGCGGAGCCTGGAGGCGGAGCCACGCAAAGCCGGCGGGGCCTGCGAAGCAGAGCGGAAACGGCAGTAACCCCAGCAGACCTGGCAGATCTGACAGACCCGACAGGCCAGCGCAAGGAGGCAGAGAGGTACGGCGCTGCAGCGGCTCAGTCAAGACAAGGCAGGGGATTTCTCTGCTAATAGCATTTACATTAACTATGGCCCCCAAAATCAACACTGGGGGAAAGGCAAAAAAAAAGGCACGACTGATGGCATTTCTGTACCTGGTATCACGGACACCACCCTGAGCACAGACTCTATGACAAACAACGGGATGGAGGGGTCAGCATCAGAAGTATTGTCAGCCCGGGCAAAGCTGCAACCGGCCACAGTCCAGAGCTCCCCTAAGGTCAGGACTCGACAAGCTACAGCCACCGCGACTGTCAGTGTGGTGGAAATGTTGAATAGGAATGAAAAGAAAAGGAAACTGAAGGATTTTGAGCAAGCCTCAGCAATCGCGAATTCAGGGCTACCAGGGTTGCCTGCACTAATTGAGCCACCCGTGCCACCTGTGCCTTCTGTGCCTTCTGAGCTACCCGCTCCACCATTATCGACCACCATTCCAGCTGAGAACCCTGGCACGGACCCGGCACTGCAAATAGCAGCATTATCAGATATAAATCTACAGAAGTCGCAGCAGTCTTGCCTGCAGACACAGATTCCTCAGTCATGTCAGTTAGAGGAAGCCAGTGATGACAACGCAGGCGGGGGCACGTCTTCAATGTTATATCCAGAGTCTCTAGCGGTCGGACTAGGATCTGGCGATACCTGTACCTCCAACAACAAGGAGTGCACCACCTCAATGCCCTTGTCATTATCCCTTCAAGATGTGCTGATTTTTCCAACTGAAGGGTCAGTAGCCCTACTAACTAACAATGAGGGTCCTCAAGAAGGCTTATCTACAACTGAAACACTCAAAGAGAGTATCACCCTTACCACGGCCTCAGAGAGTCACAGGGGCCTACTAGCCAACTCTAAAGCTAATACAACCTACCCCGGGGCCACTCATGGAGAGAGGGAAAAGGAAAAGGAAAAGACCCCCAGCGAGTGCTTCTTTTCTGTCACAGAGGAGGCCAACTGGTCAGAGGAGGATGACGAGCTACATAGTTCAGATATTGATGGCAGCAACCCGGAAACAGAGAGCGATAGTGAGGCGGGGTTACCTTCATCTATTATAAAAAATGTGCCCCCTCAAAGAGACCACGCAGTACTGACTTGGGACCACTCTCCTACAACATCCCTCCAAGGAAACCCTAACCCGGCGTCGGGCAACGTAAGGCACAATGAGCCTTCACAGCTGTCAATGATGACGATGATGGAATCAATTCACCAAGGAATAACCGCTCACAGAGAAGAAACCCGGGCAGACAGTCTCAAATCCCAGGCTGCGATAAGAAAGATGAAAGCAGTGGTCAGGAAGCTTTCTAAAGCCTGGGCAAATGTGGGAGATAGGGTGTCAAATCTAGAAGAGAGGATAGTCGCCACCGAAGCTGAGGCGGCTGCAGCCACAAATAAAGTGGATACTCTGGGAGCCCAAGCAATTGACGTCAGTGGAAGCTGGAGGACCTTGAGAACAGGCAAAGAAGGAACAACCTCAGGGTCCTGGGTATTCCGGAAGGGGCTGAGGGCCAGGATGTTAAATTGTTTATCGTCAAAACATTTAAGAAAGCCTTTCCAGACATTGCCGGTTGGAACTGGGCCACTGAAATACAGAGAGCACATAGGACACCCTTCAGACTGAGAAAAAATGCCAGAGAGGGTGATAAGCCTAGAGCAATTTTAATCTATATAGGCAACTTTCTTCTTCGCCAGTCTATCTCAGAAAAAGCCCGACCTGACTCTAAAAGAACCTTTGAAGGAGGATCCTTCTTTGTTTGGCCGGATTTTTGTCATTCCACCGTGGAACGAAGATGGAGATTAAGGCAATTAATTAAACCTTTCCAGGACAAAAGAGTACAGGTCTACCTCATCAATCCTGCCCAGTTAAAGATTATTCACCTAGGCAAGACCATATACTTTTCCTCGGAAATCAAGGCTCAGGAGTTTCTAGACTCCCTATAACATGTCCATTATTCATATAACCCAACAAAGGCAAAGATCCCTATTTTTGTTACTGGTTGAAGTCTTAGGGTTAGCTTAGCTTAAGGTTAAGTTTGAATATTACATAGGAAAGAGTGTCACGTCAGGGAGACTTGCGGGGAGATTTGCGGGAGATTGGTGGGGAAATTTGTGGGTACACATAAAGTCGAGGTCGAAGTCGGATTTACTGATTGCACTGTGTTCATTGCCGCACCCATCACACGCACAGACTAAGTCTGCGCACCTCACCGGGGAGTGAGTTGGGGTCAGGGGGGTGGGGAGGGGGGGGTCTCTCGCGGGAGGGGGGGGAGGGGGAAAAAGAAGTAAAAAGAAAGTTCATGCAATAATGATGTTTTTTGATATACTTGAGATGTTGAAAATGGTTATACTTGTCAATGCTAGATACAGGATAAAATGTGACTGGTTAGTTTGTTGGTTGGTTTCTCTTCAGGGCTATGTCAAGGATTAGGATAATCAGCCTCAATATAGGAGGACTGAACGACTGGAAAAAGAGGGAAAAGTTCGAGGAGTATGTTAAATTAATAAGGCCTGATATCGTCTGCTTACAAGAGACCCACCTACCATGGAAAAAGAAACATTGGTTATACATAAGGGGGTATGAAATATTGTCCTGTTCCTCACAGACCTCAACTGTAAGGGGGGTAGCCATCATAGCCCGGGTGGGACTGGGGGGGGTCAAAAAATCAAAAGCCGACCCGTTGGGAAGATGGGCTATATGTGAATTGAAATTAGGTATTACCCTCTGTTCAGTGTATGGTTCCAATCTGGACGACCCAGGGGTCATGGATTACATCGAAAGGGAGCTCACTAACTGGCCAGCACCTTTGGTATTTTGCGGTGATCTAAATATTTCAGCAGATTTTACAGGTAACACCCCATACAATGGTCGAAAGCCCCGGGTATTCAGGGCGGTCTCCTCTATAATCCATTCGTATGGCCTGAAGGATGTCTGGGGTAACCTAAAAGACGATGAACCTGGGTTTACATACTTTTCACATCCATTCAATAAATATACAAAATTGGACTATTTTTTAGTATCAGCCACACAACTCAGCAATGTCGAAATTTCAATGCTCCCAAAGCTAATTTCGGATCACAATCCACTTGTTTTGAATATGTCTATCACTAAACCAAGGGAAAAAATGAGACCGTGGTCTTTTGATAGGAAACTTTTAGTGGATAGCAATTATATAGCACACATAAAGGGGTGGTCCCAATCTTTCTTTGACGCAAACAGATATAGTGCTTCCCGGGTGATGGTGTGGGATAGCTTCAAGGCTGGTTTAAGAGGGGAGACAATTAGCTTCTCTGCACTGCTGTGGAAAAATATGAAGGAAGATAGGGAGTGTCTTTTGGCCAGGTTGGCGAAGGCTGAGGAACAACATAGGAGAGACGTATGTAGCGGGATCCAGGGGTCTAGGAGCTTAGATAGCTTAAATACTATAAAAGCAGATATTCAGCGGCAATTAGCGAAGAAAGCTGCGGCAGAATATCAGACCCGCAGACTGGGTATGTATGAAACAGGGGAGAACGCAGGCAAGGCCCTTGCGCTTCGGATAAGACAAGCCACCTCAAAAAATATTATCACTGAAATTAAAGATGGTGAGCAGACGTATAAAAAACCAACAGAAATTTTAGAGGTCTTTAGGCGATTCTATCAGGCTCTTTACAAGGAGGAGGCAGATACAACCTACCCGGGTACAAATTGGCAGGATACAGGTATTAATTTGACACCCAATGAGAGGGACTCCCTAGAACAGGATATTACCATGGAGGAACTCCTGCAGGCACTGAAAGATCTGTCAGCAGGAAAGGCAGCAGGGCCTGATCTTATACCCCTGGAAGTTTATAAATGCCTGAGGGAAGAGACGACCCCTCTCCTACTAGATTTGTTTAACGGGGTCATTAATACAGGCACTATACCAGAATCCTGGACTAAAACCAATATTGTGGTTTTTCACAAAAAGACAAACCCAAGGAATGCCCAGGTTCTTATCGGCCAATTTCATTAATAAATAGCGACAACAAACTCTACTCTAAAATACTGGCCTCACGGATGGGGAGGATCATCGCGGGCCTCGTCTCTCCCTGGCAGCATGGTTTTATTCCCGGAAGGGGTACCACCGACCATATAAAAAGAGCCATAACTTTGTTCGATATGCATGCTGGGGAGGGGGGGGGGGATCGCGATCATTCTCCTAGATGCCGAAAAGGCCTTTGACCAGGTTAGGTGGAGCTTTCTTTGGAAAGTGATGGTAGGTAAAGGATTCGGCCCCCGATTTCTGCAGGCAATCAAGGCCATGTACCATAATCCATTAGCTAGTATCCAGCTAATGGGCGAGGGCTCCAACCCGATCCATATTTCAAGAGGGACAAGACAAGGGTGCCCATGCTCGCCTATCCTATTTGCACTGTATATCGACCCCCTGATCTGTCACATTATGGGCAATATCAACATAAAACCAATTATTACAAAAGGAATAGAAACGAAAATCCTTGCATACGCGGACGACATAGCTATTACCACTGTGGATCCTGCTAGTGCCATGAGGGAATTAATTAACATCACCTCTGATTTTGGGAGTGCTTCTGGCTATAGAATAAATGTGGCAAAAACACAGGTACTATGTTCAAGTAAAACAGTCAAACTGGACGATAGATATGTGGACTCAGCTGTCTATTTAGGAATCACAATTAACGCCCAGACACAGGAAATTATTAAAGATAATTTCTCACCGTTACTGACAAAAATGAAACAAGATTTAAAGCGAATTGATACTCTTCATCTATCAATTATAGGCAGGGCCAATGTCATCAAAATGACAATGTTTCCAAAAATCTTATATAAATTTAGGTCTATCCCATTTAAAATAGATGATACTTTGATTAGGGAAATGGAGGCAATTTTTATGAACTTTGTCTGGCAGTATGGCAGGGTCAGGAGATCAATTAAGTTTATGTCTCTACCTCAGGAACAGGGCGAATTGGGTATACCTAACCTAAAATTTTATCACTGGTCTTGTCTCCTTACAGATATGGCTATACTTTTCTTCCCTGCTGATATGATACACTGCCAATGCGTTATACCATCAATATACCAGTTAGTATTAGGGAACGAAGCTTATGGGGTTCTGCTAAGGAACTATGACAAACGCTTTTTCAAGTCCCCAGGGTATAAAATATTGGAAGATACCAGGGCGGTATGGGTGGCAATTCAGAAGAACCAGAGCATTCCGAAGTTTAATAAGCATACTCCACTTTGGAATTCAGGGCTATTCCCTCACTTGAGTAGTGATGGTTCCTGGAGACACTGGGAAAGACAGGGAATCACCACATTGGGCCAAGTGATGGTAAAGGATGCCTTGAGGCCCCTCGATCTTCTGAAGTCACGGTTTGCACTCCAGGGTTCCCAAGAGTTTAAATACATACAATTGATCAACACAATTAAATCTAAGAGACCTACCATAGATGTATCAAAAGAATGCACACTCTTAGATTATATGAAGGGAGGCGGTCGTCGCATAAGGAAAATATATGCATTATTCTTGGGGACATTGCCAGATGATATGCTTAAGACAGAAGCTACCTGGGCCGGGAAACTGAGTGACCCCGATATCGATCTAGACAAAGCCATCCTTATGGATAAACGGTTCTTACGATCCTCGAATCTTAGAGCGCAGCATTTTAAAACTCTATTTAACTTATATCACACACCGGCAAAACTGTTTGAGTGGGGAAAGAGAGCAGATAACAATTGCCCTAGATGTGGTAAGGGCCCTGCTGATCTCCTTCACATGTTTTGTGGCTGCGAGAAACTAGGGCCAATTAAAAACGAAATTGTAAAGTTTTTAGAGGGGCTGCTAGATGTCAGGATCGACCTATCCCCTACACTTTTAATAATTGGGCTTGACGCCAAGTTGGGGCTGAGCATAGAGTCAGAGGCACTTGTTTTTATGACAACAGCAGTTTTTAGAATATTAATCGCCGCTGCATGGAAGGACACCGAGGCTCCAACCTTTCAGATGTGGATCTGTAGGCTACTTGGGATCCATAATATAGAGTCGGAGCTGTATGCACTAAAGGGAGCGAAATCCAGGGAAATGGGACTAAGGCTCTGGTCACCCGTGGCATCATGGAGACGGGCAAAAACCCTGGGCTTATAGGTTTTTCAATACCCATATAGATTTTTCCCTCTCGTTCTTAACATATCTCTTGTATCTCCTCTTGTATTAATTGGTCCTAATCTGTTGGAACATCTTTATTATAAGTTGAAACTCTAATATGCATATTTATATTCCTGTATGTATATTTATATGGCATTGTTATTTCAACGTGTGTTTTTTCTTATGTATTTTATACGCTATTGTCATGAACTTTTAATATAAAAATAAACAAAAAAAAAAGAGTGATGAAAGATTATACTAGTGTGTGATGAGGTGTATTTGATTGTCACATGGATGATGTCATCAGTGATGTCATCAGTGATGTCATTTGAGATGTCATCAGTGATGTCACTGACCATGTCATGATTGATGCACTTTTTGTGACGTTCCGGTGGTGCAGAAGACTGAGTGATATTTATCAGACAGGACTAAGCCACTTTTTGTAGCGTAATCCTGCCTGATTAATATCAGTCCCTTTAACGCAGTGTCCTGCGTTAAAGGGGTGTGCAATGGGTGTTGCTGGGGGGTGTTCCCAGCAGCATCCATGGACTTGAGTAATTTATAGCATCCTCAAAGTCAGTCTTTCAAAAATTCCAAAGTATAGGACATGATAATCCAAATCCAAATGTTTCTCAAGAAAAGTCATAAACCGTGTCCGTGGGTCATATCTGCCCAAATACCGATATTCCGAACGATTGAAAATGACTTTTCTTGAGAAACATTTGGATTTGGATTATCACGTCCTATACTTTGGAATTTTTGAAAGACTGACTTTGAGGATGCTATAAATGCTCAAGTCTGCCCGATTTGTGTTGGTAAAATTGATACCTAGTCACTTTGAATACGAATGTACTTACGTCTCATCTAACATTTGGAAGAAATATCTAGTTATATGACAACAGGATACCGACATAACTTGAAGGAAATAAGAACGCCCTGAAGAAGTTCTGTTGTACAGAACGAAACGCGTTGGCTGGCTGTGGTACATAAACTTAAGGAAAATAAAAGCATTTGAATATACACCAAGATTCAGCGCTTCAATAAGGACTCTAAGTGTTGGATTTGATTGGACTTGTGGTGCAAGTGGTGCTGTGCCAAACTTTGGAATATTCTCCACTACTCTCTACTACTCACTCTCTACTACTCCACTACTTTCTAATACTCACTCTCTACTACTCATTCTCTACTACTCTACTACTCTCTACTACTCTCTCTCTACTACTCACTCCCTACTACTCACTATCTACTACTCTCTACTACTCACTCTCTACTACTCTCTACTCTCTACTACTCACTCTCTACTACTCTCTCTACTACTCACTCTTTACTACTCACTCTCTACTACTCACTCTCTACTTCTCACTCTCTACTACTCTCTACTACTCACTCTCTACTACTCTCTCTCTACTACTCTCTACTACTCACTCTCTACTACTCACTCTACTATTCACTCTCTACTACTCTCTACTACTCACTCTCTACTACTCTCTCTCTACTACTCACTCTACTACTCACTCTTTACTACTCTCTACTATTGTCTCTCTCTGCTACTCACTCTCTACTACTCACTCTCTACTACTCTCTACTACTCACTCTATTCTACTCACTCTCTACTACTCTCTACTACTCACTCTTTACTACTCTACTACTCTGTCTCTACTGCTCTCTACTACTCACTCTACTACTTACTCTCTACTACTCTCTACTACTCACTCTACTATTCACTCTACTACTCTCTACTACTCACTCTCTGCTACTCTCTCTACTGCTCCCTACTACTCTCTACTACTCACTCTCTATTACTCACTCTCTACTCTCTACCTCTCTCTACTTCTCTCTCTACTAGTCTCTACCTCTCTACCTCTACCTCTCTACCTCTACCTCTCTACCTCTACACCTCTACCTCTCTCTACACGCACAAATATACACATATATGTATATATGCATATATATATATATATATGCATATGCATTTATATATATGTATGTGTATATATATATATATACATACATATAAATTCGAAAAGAGTTGCCTCCTGTAGAAAAAGCCAAAGATCCCTTGTGCCATTGAGGAAGAATCGAAGGATGTGAAACGCGTCTGGCAAGGAGATTCAAATGCGAGGACAATCTCTGTTCACCTTGATTGCAGCCACGTGAATAAACTAAAGGGAATCAATCTACCGTGTGTGGCTTTTTCTACAGGAGGCAACTCTTTTCGAATTTATATACATACATATATAAACATATATAATCTGCATATCTATATAAATACAAATATAAATGCATGCATACATATACATATATGCATACATATGCATGTTATTTACATGAAAGTTTGAAAAAACACTAATAAAAGCAAAGCTAAAAAGCCACCTCATTACAAAAAGAATGGCTTTACCTTAAACGAGGGCGAGATCTATTGCATTTTCAATGCTTGTTTACTTTGGTTCCATCAAGAAGGCATTCAGATGTGTCACACATTTGCCATAAATTCTGAATGTTAGCACTCTAGTTGCTTATTAGATCACTGTAGTAAAGCTACTGCTCACCAGGGAAGTCTGCTGCTGGTATTCAAAGTGCATGTTTCAGTCTGCATGTCAGAATTTCTTTTAATGAAATAGAAGAGGATTTGAGAAGTCACTCAAAATGTGCCCTCATTTTTCTTTCTGAAGCACTAATCATAATTTCTATGGCAAAATGAACCCCCTCATTTTGTTCCTTTTTAAAGTAAATATTTTCAGACATACCACTTCATTCCAATCAAGATGGCTTCTGGTGTGCCAGACTTTTGTCATAAGTAAGACTGTTAGCGCTCTAGTTGTTCTTTAGAACACTCTGGGACATTCTGTCATTGGCTATACTTGGGCTACATCTGGGTGATATTTGGGCTACATTTGGGCTCTTTTGTCTCTGGTGGCCATCTTGGGAGACTGCATGTCAGAATTTTTTAATGAAATAGAAGAGGATTTGAGAAGTCACTCAAAATGTGCCCTAATTTTTCTTTCTGCAGCACTAATCATACTTTCTATGGCAAAATATACCCCCTCATTTTGTTCCTTTTTAACTTAAATGTTTTAGGAGTTACCACTTTATTAAAATCACGATGTCTTCAGGTGTGCCATACCTTTGTAATAAGTAGGACTGTTAGCGCTCTAGTTGTTCTTTAGAACACTCCAGGAGGCTGCAGTAGAACACAAAGGAATCAACTGACAGTCTCTGTCCTTGTTGGATGTACATGTTTTACTGAGAATGTTAGACTTCATTCTCACATGACTGAGAAAGATAATGTGAATTTACAGAAAAAATGCTTTCAGTTTAGCTTATAGATCCCCTTCCAAACCACTGTGGGAATAGCATGAGATAATAGTTTTTTTTCAAACATGATTCATGATATCCCAGCAGAAGGCTTTTTCACATGGTAAAATCACCTTAGAACACACCACAATTCCTTAAATGAGTATGGTACCATCAACAAATGGTTTATAATGTAACTAAAGTCCTAAAACCTTCTATTAACTGCAATGTTTTTTAATGAGGTGCTATCATGTATATTGGTCCCAAGATGGCTGCCTACACTTCTTGGATGAAGTGCTGATAGCCAATCAGATCTCATGATGAGATGTGTGGTTAGGCTCCGCCCAGATATTTAAAATATTTTCCTTTTAATTTTCTCAGGAACTACCGGAGGGATTTACATCATTTAAGCAAAAGCGTGATCTGCGAATCAGACTCTACCATTTTGCCAAATTTCTAGTAATTCCGTTCAGCCGTTCGGGCTGTAGCCGTGTCTAATCGTCCTATGGAAAATAACATGGGGGAAAACACGTTTTGGGACCCCCCTTTTTTCTCAGCCCCCACTTGGCGAATCCCCCCAAAACTTTCAGGGAAGGAGCGGAGTGGAGCGGGCCATCTTCTTTGAGAAATTCGCGAAGATTCATCAACCGGTGCCAAAGTTATTCCCAATAGAATGTTGCGGATTTCCTACGGAAACCAGGTCCTAACTATATATACCTACTGGCGACCGCCAGTAGGTAACATATATATTGACAACAGCTTTGTTATTCTCGCTGCCTATTTTACATTCTTTGCACAAATATACACAGTATTTGTCTGTTTATGTTTTTCTTGCCTGAATGTGTTTGATTTTGCCAACGGATTTATCCGGTTATCATATAATCAACATGTGTACATACACACCCTTTAGATATGCAGACTAACACTTATTTAGTGATCTGTTAGGGGGATTTGTCCCAACACTGATAAACTCTTAATTTTTAACATTGGTTAAACTATTGAGTGCACGATTTATGGCAATAATGAAATTTCGTAGTATTTTGACTATGTTTATTGCACCATGCACTTTACTCCATTCTGGTTGGTTACCGTTATTTCAGCACTAGCACTTTAAATTCTGCCTTTCGACTGCATAGCACCATGTGATCAAGGCCTGTGAGAGGCCGAAACGTTATGCTGCCGTTTGTTGGCAAATAAAAATATCAACTCACGGAATACCTGGTCCTGCTGTTATTCTTCAAGGTAGCGTGGCTGAACGTTGCTCTGAGTGCCTTGGTGAGGACCCGTTTGGATTGTTCAGCCGGTTAGGAGCTTCTCCGGCGTAGCAGGACCCTCCTTCAATTGTCGGCTTGGCGGCAGGAAGCCGCAACCTCTGGTGACCCGGGGGGACTGTTGTCTCTCGTTGGAGAGTTACCGCCTTGCCCCGGAATACCCAGTGAGTGGCGCTGATCCGAAGAGGGAGTTCCGACTCGGTGTGCTGACGGCGGTCGGGCGCCCGGGCTGTTGAGCTCGCTCAAGGTTATCGGCACCAGAGGATATTTTCCGTGAAGGAGTTTTTCCCGGTTTGTCGGACAGCTGCATTCGTCCTGAAACCGACATTACCAGTGAGTGACGCGGGATAACGCGTATTACATATTTTTGACTATATTGCAACATGGCAGCTGGTGGTAGACGAGGGAGGGAAGTGGCAGCCCTCGATGTATTTGATGACTCCCCGGCTGGGGGGTCTACTGCAGCAGGCTCCGCTGCGGAAAGCAATGACAGTGCTGTGAATTTACGGGGCCTGTATATAAAAAACTGGAGAAACTAATTAAACGTGAGCAGGCCAAGTGGTGGGAGCACCGCTCTTTGAGTAGATATCTGGAAGTGAATCGAATACCGAGGGGGCTGCGAGTACTGTTGGCCCCCAGCTATGACCAACCTGACCCGGAGATGCTCAGGGAGTGGGCGGAGTGCAATTTGGAGTCTTCGAGGAAGTTGGTGCAAATACTAGTCCGTTATGCTGAGTCGGACCGCTTGAAAATACAAAATCAAATTGATGCGCTGAACCTCGAGATTGAGGAGCTAAGTACCGACAAGTTAGCAGAAAGCACCAAACTCCGAGAGGAAATGATGGTCCGTGTCCAGAAGGAGGAGGACATCATTATAAAGCGAAAACAGTACAAATTTCAGCGGGACAAAACAGACTATCTGGAAGGTCGCATATTTACGTTTGCACGGAAGTATGACGCCAGGAAAGCGTCCCAGCCGCCAAAAAGCACGGTGCCTCCCAAAGAACAAGGAGCCCAACGGGCCACATACATAAACAAAGTGGAATCCACTTAGGTGATAGTGATCCCTAAGGTGATGGGGAACACACAGTGTTGTTTAAATGCCCCTCACACACCAACAGGCCCCTTGGTGTCATGCTTCATCATCGGGGCCTTCGCACCCCTCTACGGGATGCGGCGTGCTACGACTCGCGAATACGCAGGAGCACTTGACGTGAACTATGTGTGGGGGTGTGTGTTTTTTACAAGGATGTGAGTGAGGTGAGGTGAAAAAAGTGAGTGGTTAAAAAATACCTGGCACGTGGGAAGAAAAAAACTTTATTAAATCCCCGGCTGGTATTATTAAAATTTAAAGTGCAGGGCGTGGTTATAGAAAGATACGTATTAGGGTATCAAACCACTGTATTAAAAGTCAACATGTTTCGGAGGTCAAAGCCCCCTTCTTCAGGACAAGGGTGTATGCACTTACCCTCCCCTTACTCACATGTAAAATGTAAAAGTGAAAAATAAAATTACCACAATGTGTAATGTTCCTCACAATGTTATATGTAAGTGAGTGTAGTTGCGCCCAGTTGGCGTAAGAACCTGTGGAAACAAAATCATATATAAACAGACAGTTTATCACAGGTTTAGAGGAGAAGGATAATGCTTCTCTGAAAAAACATCAGGTGAAACCAAAAAATAATTGGAACCTGGAAGAAAAAAGAAAAAAGACACTACACACATATACACACGCATACCAACACAAATTGCTGCTCAGATGGAATATGAGCAGAACAAAGAGAACAAAAGATCTTACTTAAAGTTCACTACTAGAGGACTTCATGAGCCTTTAACGTATATTGGGGAATCCTTTCCTAATCAGAAACCTAGGAAATCAAAGGTTCAGCAAATCAGTGGAAGAACTCAATCATCTGAGCGCCACAAGAACAATGTACAACTGCTTCTCAAGATGGTCTCATAACTCACGGTTACAGCAACAACAAATCGCCTGCCATCCCTCAACGCGGCTCCGATGAAGTGAGCAGCAGAGGGATTCGGGCCTTTAAATATGCTTGTCTGGGGGTAATTAGTGAGGGTTAATTGATTAATGCAAAACGGTACAAGCCCAAATACGGAGAGATATCACCAAATACCCGGTAATGCGCTAACGTCCTACACTGATCCTTCGCGTATGCGCACAACAGAGTACAGCCGGCGCATGCGCGATAGACTGATCTAATGCGCATGCGCACATGCAAACGCTTTGTAAAAGACGCGAAGCTAGCGGTATTATATTGGAATGCTTGGAAGTGGATGGCAAGATCTAATGCGCATGCGCACCTGCAAATGCTTCGTGAAAGACGCGAGGCTAGCGGTATATATTGGAATGCTTGGAAATGAATGGCAAATGGCCTATTTAAACCCAAAAACAAAAATAAGGCAGGGATATGGTGTTATGGCCAGTAGACAAAAAGAGGATTACCCTATTTCAGGGGTGTGCCTACCATTTCCGTAGTTGCTCTCACGGGTGTATTTCACATATAATAATTCTTAAGAGGAAATTTTTAAGAAAGACTGTGGTGAGAGAGGTTAAGGTCAGCTCCAGAAAGGGTTCAACATCCATCAAAAATCGATGGTACCACGTTGAGCTGATGTGTATAACCCTATTGGTCCACAAAAAATTATTAAGTAACCATATGAGTATATTGACCAAAGCTCATTGTAAAGGGTGGGCAGATCGAGTGTTTATCTAAGAAGGTTCCATGGAATGGAATCATTCAGTCCAGTGGTGTCGGTCCCCAACCGAAACACCCACCGTTGTTCTTTTTCCAGCAGACCTGTCTCTGAGGGCAATTGTTCAATAACTTTATGTCCACCATTTGGAATCGGAATCGACCAAAATCCTGCACCAAGACAATCCACACAGGGCGAGGATTCGTTCCTGGCGAAGGTATATAGATGATGTCCTGGTTATCTGGGATGGGGATGCAACCATGATAACGGATTTCATCGACTGGCTCAACAATCAGAATGCCTTTTTGAAATTCACTTACCAGGCATCCAATACCAACATGGTTTTCTTAGATTTGAATATCTACCACGAAGCAGGCATGTTAAAAACTGAAACACATTTTAAACCAACGTCTAAGAACTGTCTCCTCAGATTTGACAGTTTTCACCCTCGTCATCTGAGAGAGAACCTTCCTTATGGGCAGTTCCTCCGCCTACGGCGGAACTGTACCGATGTAGCCAGATACAAAACTCAAGCTAAAGATCTGAGTGCAAAGTTAAGACAGAGAAAATACCCGGAAAGGGTGATCCAAAAAGCCTGTACCAGAGCACGTAACAACAACCGGGATGCCCTTTTCGAGGACAATCCACCAAGGGAGGAAGCCGCCAATAGGACGGTTTGTGTTACCACGTACAGCCCGGTCAGCAACCAAGTGACTAAATTGGTCCACAAACATTGGCGCACTTTAACGAGTGGTGGCTTGACTTTGGAGAAACCCCTCTTTGCACACAGAAGAGGTAGGAACTTGAGGGACATACTTGTCCACACTCGACCGCCCCCCCCTGTCAAGGATCAGACGAGGTTGCAAGGCATACATGGGCACTACCCATGTGGAAACTGTAATAACTGCCACCTCACAAAAAAGACGCAGAACCTAACCTTTTCCAATGGCACCACATGGGAACAGCGTGCATTTACTAACTGCAACAGCAAAAATGTAGTTTACTTAATTACCTGCCCATGTGGAAAGGAATATGTGGGCATGACCACCAGACCTGTTAGGGTCAGGTTAAATGAACACAAGAGCAACATCAGGTGCAAGAAACAAACTACCAAAATGTCAACCCATTATATTGAAAATCAACACTGTGTGAATGAGCTGCAGTGGACAGTTATTGAACAATTGCCCTCAGAGACAGGTCTGCTGGAAAAAGAACAACGGTGGGTGTTTCGGTTGGGGACCGACACCACTGGACTGAATGATTCCATTCCATGGAACCTTCTTAGATAAACACTCGATCTGCCCACCCTTTACAATGAGCTTTGGTCAATATACTCATATGGTTACTTAATAATTTTTTGTGGACCAATAGGGTTATACACATCAGCTCAACGTGGTACCATCGATTTTTGATGGATGTTGAACCCTTTCTGGAGCTGACCTTAACCTCTCTCACCACAGTCTTTCTTAAAAATTTCCTCTTAAGAATTATTATATGTGAAATACACCCGTGAGAGCAACTACGGAAATGGTAGGCACACCCCTGAAATAGGGTAATCCTCTTTTTGTCTACTGGCCATAACACCATATCCCTGCCTTATTTTTGTTTTTGGGTTTAAATAGGCCATTTGCCATTCATTTCCAAGCATTCCAATATATACCGCTAGCCTCGCGTCTTTCACGAAGCATTTGCAGGTGCGCATGCGCATTAGATCTTGCCATCCACTTCCAAGCATTCCAATATAATACCGCTAGCTTCGCGTCTTTTACAAAGCGTTTGCATGTGCGCATGCGCATTAGATCAGTCTATCGCGCATGCGCCGGCTGTACTCTGTTGTGCGCATACGCGAAGGATCAGTGTAGGACGTTAGCGCATTACCGGGTATTTGGTGATATCTCTCCGTATTTGGGCTTGTACCGTTTTGCATTAATCAATTAACCCTCACTAATTACCCCCAGACAAGCATATTTAAAGGCCCGAATCCCTCTGCTGCTCACTTCATCGGAGCCGCGTTGAGGGATGGCAGGCGATTTGTTGTTGCTGTAACCGTGAGTTATGAGACCATCTTGAGAAGCAGTTGTACATTGTTCTTGTGGCGCTCAGATGATTGAGTTCTTCCACTGATTTGCTGAACCTTTGATTTCCTAGGTTTCTGATTAGGAAAGGATTCCCCAATATACGTTAAAGGCTCATGAAGTCCTCTAGTAGTGAACTTTAAGTAAGATCTTTTGTTCTCTTTGTTCTGCTCATATTCCATCTGAGCAGCAATTTGTGTTGGTATGCGTGTGTATATGTGTGTAGTGTCTTTTTTCTTTTTTCTTCCAGGTTCCAATTATTTTTTGGTTTCACCTGATGTTTTTTCAGAGAAGCATTATCCTTCTCCTCTAAACCTGTGATAAACTGTCTGTTTATATATGATTTTGTTTCCACAGGTTCTTACGCCAACTGGGCGCAACTACACTCACTTACATATAACATTGTGAGGAACATTACACATTGTGGTAATTTTATTTTTCACTTTTACATTTTACATGTGAGTAAGGGGAGGGTAAGTGCATACACCCTTGTCCTGAAGAAGGGGGCTTTGACCTCCGAAACATGTTGACTTTTAATACAGTGGTTTGATACCCTAATACGTATCTTTCTATAACCACGCCCTGCACTTTAAATTTTAATAATACCAGCCGGGGATTTAATAAAGTTTTTTTCTTCCCACGTGCCAGGTATTTTTTAACCACTCACTTTTTTCACCTCACCTCACTCACATCCTTGTAAAAAACACACACCCCCACACATAGTTCACGTCAAGTGCTCCTGCGTATTCGCGAGTCGTAGCACGCCGCATCCCGTAGAGGGGTGCGAAGGCCCCGATGATGAAGCATGACACCAAGCGGCCTGTTGGTGTGTGAGGGGCATTTAAACAACACTGTGTGTTCCCCATCACCTTAGGGATCACTATCACCTGAGTGGATTCCACTTTGTTTATGTATATGACTCGGGAGACTGAATCCACTGGCTCTCTCTCTCCCCCCTCCTGTTAGTATTTATTGCCCAACGGGCCACATCATCAGCCAGCTCATCAAATGCGGATCTAAGTTCTAATATAGACAGCGGCTCTGAATATGAGGGAGGCAGAACCCGGTCAGGGTTGGGGTTTACCCGGTTTACGATGGCGCAGGAGATGGAAATGGTGAACGAGGACAACAGGGATATATTGCGCCCCAGAGTCAACCGCCAAAAGGCAGCAAAAACCCCAGCGCCAAACGACGACAGCGCCGAAAATCCAGAGCAGGACGATGCTCCAAAACGCAAACCTTACAAAAAACAATGGAGCAAGAAGAAGAAACAACCATAGAACAAACAGGTGTGTCCAATTTTTCTATCATCAATCTAACCTCCTTACAACTCACAGATTCCGAACTTAAAACATTGTCTATGGGCTTATCTTTTTGTCCGCCTCGGAATTTTAATTATGCGGACACTAGAATCGACTTATTTAAGTTTACAAGGAAACTTAAATTGCAAAAACACTTTTTAAATAATAAGCCTAGGAATCAGGATGTTAGTAACATCGATGATAGTTCACCATTAATTGTTCATGATTTGCCACTCGTTCAAGACATGGAAAGCCTAAGACAAGAACAATTTGTGTCTCAACAGACGGATGTTGATAGTGCTTCCCAATCTGGCAACACTATGGGTAACCTCACCAAATTCAAGCCTAAATCTACATATACTCCACAGATGCTGCACGATAACTTAGATATCTTCCAGGAGGCCATTGTAAAAGATATCAAGACACTATACTCACAGACACAGAGGAACGACAATTACAGAAACAACTGTAACAAAAAATACACTGATTTAGTGGCAAAGATCCAAAAGGCTGGCAATGTGATTGTCCGTCAATCAGACAAGGGGGGCAACATTGTTTTGTGGGCAAGGGACTTGTACTTAGAAGAGGCAACTGTCCAGTTAAATGATATCTCCTGTTACAGACACTGTGATCTGGCGGTCATTAAAAATGCCCAAAGTACATTTTATTCATTGCTCATGGGATGGCGGTCATCAGGTCTCATTAGCATGGATGAACTTAAATATCTAAAAAATGATTTTCCTATTATGCCCGTGCTCTACCTGATCCCCAAGATCCACAAGAACTCGCAGAAACCCCCCGGAAGACCGATTATCTCTGCATGTGGGGGGTTGCTAGAGAATACTACAATCTATGTGGACTCATTCTTCCAGGAACATGTGTTAGGATTACCCTCTTATGTCCAGGACTCCAGTGACTTTTTAAGAAAGCTAAGCACTGTTCAGTGGGATCCATCATACCTGCTTGTAACACTTGATGTCTCTGCCCTATATACCAGCATCATCCATGCGGACGGTCTCAGGGCAGTGGCCTATTAGTTGGGGTTCCGTCCGATTGTTTTGGCAGAACATAACAAAATGCTGTTATCAATGATAAAATTCTGTTTGAATAACAATTACTTTATGTTTAATAAACAGCACTTCCAGCAAATCAGAGGTGTAGCCATGGGGGCCTGTTTTTCTCCCAGTTACGCCTGCCTTCACATGGGGTACTGGGAGAGGCAGGTCCTCACTGGCGAACACTCTGAGATTTGCAGGAATCACATTGTTCGGTGGTTCAGATACATCGATGATGTATGCATGATCTGGAAAGGAACCACCGAGCAGGCCACAGAATTTATCGACAAGTTGAACAAGAACAATTACAACTTGTCATTTACTTCTGATATCAGCAGCACATATGCCACCTTTTTGGATATTGCCATAAATATCACCAATGGAGAAATTCAAACATCTCTGTTCAGAAAGCCCACGGCTGGCAATACTGTGTTGCATGCACAGAGCCACCATCCTCCCCATTTGATCCGCAGCATCCCCTATGGGGAAATGCTGCGGATCAGAAGAGCATGCAGCACTGAAGCACAGAATCAGAAAGCCCAGGAAGAGTGCAAACAACGATTTCTGGCTCGAGGATATGACAAAAAGGTGATCCTGGCTGCCATCAGGAAAGCCAATGCCATACCCCGTTCTGAAGCCCTGGAACATAGGGGGACACGAAATTCCACCAAAACCCCAACACAACAACCTACCAGACTCATTTGGGCCTTTAACAATCAGCATGGTGCGTTAAGAAAAATTGTAAATAGGCATTGGGGTCTGGTCAAATGCGATCCCATTATAGGCAAATATATGCCCACAAAACCTGCGATTACATATAGAAAAGCCTTTTCCTTACAGGACGCACTAGTAAAATCAAGCCCTGAGTTAGTGAATAAACAAGATTGGTTGGCTGGGAGCAAAGGCTTCAGAAAATGTGCTTCGTGCAAAGCGTGTATTCAGGGAGTGAACAAGACCGAGTACCGCATTCCATTTTCGGACACCCCATGTAAAATCAAGAAAAAAATCACGTGCAAAAGTGAATTCTGTGTTTATGTTTTGGAATGCCCATGTGGCCTTCGTTACGTGGGCAGTTCCAAATTGCAGGTGCATAAAAGGGTCCTTCAGCACCTACGGGCCATAAAGTCTAACGACCCAGCATACCCGGTTGCTAGGCATTTCAGAGAGAAACATAACAGCAACAGCTCTCTCTTAAAATATTATGCCATAGACACGATTGCACCTATGAGAAGGGGTGGTAACAGGGAAGCAGCGTTGAGAAGATTGGAAACACGCTATATTCTCATGCTGGATAGCAAATTTCCCAATGGGTTAAATGCATCAGAAGATTTTTACACCTGTTTATAACTTTGCTTTCTGTACAGATTATCTCTATTGGTTTGTTCCTTGTGGTACTATAACATGTATCTCAGTCAGATATTCCACAACATGGTTTTTGTTCAGTATTTCCAGCTTGGCCAGTGGTCTGTCTAGGGATATATGTGCCCACATGTCATAATTATTTCGCCTGGTGATCCTACTGTTTTAGTCGACAGATTAGATTATAATATACTTAACATCATGATCATGTTTATAATCGATTTGGAATCTGGTCGTTGATTTTAATCATATTCACTTGCACTTTGTTTTACAATTTCGGTTATCCAACCAGTGTGGGTTTACAGTTAGCCAATGGTTTTTAATCAGATCCAAGTGTATCTCATAATCAGGTTTCCTGGTTTAAGGGTGTATGTACTTAAATACTGGCTCAGACAAATATGTGCATCTATTAAATTGACATTGTTTTTAATAGACAGTATATGGATTTATCCAGACATTGACAACAGCTTTGTTATTCTCGCTGCCTATTTTACATTCTTTGCACAAATATACACAGTATTTGTCTGTTTATGTTTTTCTTACCTGAATGTGTTTGATTTTGCCAACGGATTTATCCGGTTATCATATAATCAACATGTGTACATACACAGCCTTTAGATATGCAGACTAACACTTATTTAGTGATCTGTTAGGGGGATTTGTCCCAACACTGATAAACTCTTAATTTTTAACATTGGTTAAACTATTGAGTGCGCGATTTATGGCAATAATGAAATTTCGTAGTATTTTGACTATGTTTATTGCACCATGCACTTTACTCCATTCTGGTTGGTTACCGTTATTTCAGCACTAGCACTTTAAATTCTGCCTTTCGACTGCATAGCACCATGTGATCAAGGCCTGTGAGAGGCCGAAACGTTATGCTGCCGTTTGTTGCCAAATAAAAATATCAACTCACGGAATACCTGGTCCTGCTGTTTTTCTTCAAGGTAGCGTGGCTGAACGTTGCTCTGAGTGCCTTGGTGAGGACCCGTTTGGATATATATATGTATATATATATATGCTCTGAAAAAAAACAAAGGTTACAAGGACATTATAGTTAAGCTCAGATTTCACTCCCACAAAACCATAGAACTAAGCTGACTATAATTTACGCCCCCGCAATGCACCGCTTATGACTTCACATATTACTTCACTCATGACATGGCCAATGACATCACTGATGACATCATTCACATAACCACTCACAAACACACTTAGACCCCCATGCAAGCAAGATCGGGAGGTTTCACGGAGCCTTTGGGCCCCTATATACACAAAGTTGAATTTTCCTTAATATTTCAATACCTACTGAACGGATATATGTCAATTTATCAAAGGTCGCTTTCTGGACCAGCAGCTACCTTTCTGCCAAATTTGGTGTAATTCTGTTCAGCAGTTCGGGCATTAGTTGTGTCTAAAATCTCAATGGGAATTAACATAGGGAAACGCGTTTTGGTACTCCTCCTTTTTCTCTGCTCCTGCTTGACGGATCACTCCGAATATTTCAAGACAGCAGCTAGAGTAAGCATCATACTAGTTTAGAAAATTTCACAAGGATTCATCGACCGAGGCCAAAGTTATTCGCAAATGAAAAAACGCTCTTCCTGTGGAAACTACATCCCAACTATAACTACCTACTGGCGATATATATTTTAGTTAAAAAAACTGAAGTATAATTAATCTTACATTTTATTAATGTTTGTAAATTTCATATTAACTTAAATGTAAAATGAATTTAAAATGAATTTAGCTAGTTTGAAAAGTGGAAAACTGTAAAAAGTTAATTAAAAACATTACTTATAACCAAGTTTGTTAAAAAAAATCAATAAACACATTAGTAAGGGTGGTCAATTTTAATTTTTAAGTATTGCTCAAAACATGCTATGTAATACAATAAATAATATATTTACTTTACAAAGTAAAACTTAGTTAATTTTAGGAGGTAGTGTGTTGTATCATTTTCTTTAAGTAGTTCTATGGTGATATTATTTGTTTAAAGTTGATTTACTTGTGCGCTTTAAATTAAATGATTCTCTTTTTTTATTTATAAAGGTTATTAAATATCCCTATATTTTCCTTAAGGGAGCTCTCTGTCCCAGTAGTGAAGAAAGTTACCAATAGTAACTTTACATTCATAAAATTGTTTATAGGGATATCCATCCTCTCATTAAGTAGATCAACTTGTGAGTAGATCTACACATGCAAACCTACTTTTTTTGTGGAAACTTTTTATTGATTCAAAGCATTTAACAGTGGGCATAGACAGGCATTACATGCTTACTTAATTAGTGGGTCATCATGGAATCAAATTCAATAGCACTTCAGGTACATTTTACATTTATAGCAGGTCAGTGGCCCGCCCCCGTCCTTGTAGCTCCCTCCCCCCCCCTTAGTCAGAATCGCTGTCACTGCCTAATTGCGGTGGCTCACATATAAAACCCCTGTACTCATTCCACGCCCCCCAAATTGTAGTCCACTTTCTCAGACATTTTCGATTCAAATACACTGCTCTTTCGGCCACCATTGCAGAGTCTAGATCAGAGCACCTCTCCCTAAGCGCCGGTACCTGTGATGCCCCCAACATCTGTCTATATTCCTTTTAGCGTACATGATACTCAATGTGGCCCAATCTTGCATGGATTGATTAAGATCATTTGGAACCCAAATATTCAATAAGCAACATCTTGGGTCCGGGACCAGCGACTCCCCAACCACCTGAGAGGCTGAGACACAGTCCGCATAACCTTCACCCAGTATTCGGCAATCCGTGGGCAGTCCCATATGGTATGAAAGAACGTACCCTCCTCCCCACACCCCCGGAGACAAAACTGATGTGTGGCTTTTCTCAGCTTGTAAAGGGAGACCCTAGTGTAATAAACACGATGCAACATTTTTAACTGCACTAGTCTGAGCCTAGCTGGTATGGCCACTTCCCGTGGCAAAGAGAGCGCTGTTTGCCAGTCCGACTCATCAAACTCGCCCACCTCAGCAGTCCATGTGGTCCGCAACTTGAGGGTGGGGTCAGGCAAATTATTAACGAGCTTACGATAAACGAAGGAAGTCGCCTTTTTGGACATATGCTCCGTAAGGAGCCTATCCTCCAATGGGGTAGACTCCGGCAGCTCCTCACCGGGCTGGATTATGGACTTCAGGGCGTGACTAGTCATCCTGTACTGCATCAGTTGGGCTCAGAGAATGCCTAGAGGAAGTGAGGAGCTGGATGACGGCATCAACCCTAAAACTAAACGGAGACAAAACCGAGCTAATGCTCCTAGGACCCTCAGAACCGGCTCTCCCCCCTTCCTTGTGGCCCTCCAGCCTAGGACCGCCGCCAACCCCAAAAAATGCAATTAAAAGTCTTGGAGTGTGGCTGGACAGCTCCCTCTCCTTTAATACCCAAGCCACTAAACTCTCAGCTACATGCTTTTCCATTCTGAGGGTATTAAACAAAATCTTCCCCATCCTCCCCCTGGAAGCCAAACAGGCAGCCATCCAAGGACTCATCCACTCCCGGCTTGATTTTAACAATGCCCTCTACCTGGGTACACCTGAATACACCCTGCGTAGGCTGCAAACTGTTCAGAACAGCGCTGCTCGCCTTTTACTTAAAATCCCCCACAGACACTCAGTCAGGACCGGCTTAATAAGCCTCCACTGGCTACCGATCCGACAGAGGGTTCTGTTCAAGGTGCTTTGCATAGCCCACCAAGCCTTCTGGAACATGGGCCCTACCATCACCCGTAACCTGATCTGTCAATACATCCCGAAGCGGAATCTCCGTATAAGCCAGACCCTCTTGCAGTCGTCCCAAGAATAAAGAGATCCAGAACAGGCGGTAGAACGTTCATGTACAACGCAGCTAAGGCCTGGAATGCTCTACCATTTCATCTTAGAGCCACCCAGAACCTTAATACATTCCGCAAACAACTGAAAACTCATCTCTTCACATCTGTCTGCTAACTTACCCCTCTGTCCCCTTCATGTGCACTGTAGATTTTCGATCTCCCCAACGCTTGGACGCCCACGGGCAACAATTGCGCTCTACAAATCCCCAAGTTTAAGTTTACAAGTTTACTAATCTGCAAATATCATAAGTACTCCGTGCGTGCCAGGTCATACTGGTCCCTGAGTTGTTCAAAAGAGAGGACGGCCCCACGTCTCCAAAGGTCTCCAACCGTAGAGATACCGATCAGGTCCCAGGCCTCAAAGCCTTTATGGTTACAAAGTCTGCCCAGACGGCGTGACGACCAGAGTGGCATCATTTGTGTAAGTGTATCTTTGCATTTAGGCGGGCAGAGGCTAAATACCACACCCTCACCGTATGAGCCGTCGGGCCGACCAGGGCTGCAGCATACTTTGAGTCGTAAAGCGCGGCCATTACACCGCCGTTCGCAAGATCGTACCTGTCCCCTTTGTACGCCGGTTCCGTCTGCGGAGCATGCAGCCATTGATTTATGATTTTTAACTGGGCTGCCCAATAATACAATTGAATGACAGGGAGGGCTATGTCTCCATCGAACCAACCTCTAACTAATTTACTACGAGAAACGCGTGCCGGTTTGTCCCCCCAAAGGAGACTGGATATGAGTGCATTTATGGTCGTAAAATACCTAGGAGGCACCAAGAAAGGAGTATTCTCAAGGAGATAAAGCAGCCGGGGCAAGGTCATCATTTTAGCGGCAAGGTGTGCCAATGTTTGACGTCGCTGCGAAAGCGTTCGAGGGGGGGGGCATTAAATTACGCTGATAGAAGACCTCTGGGTTAGGTGTTATCCGGACCCCCAAGTATTTAAAGGGACCATCAGTGACCACCAACGGACAATCAGCCGGAAGTTGTGGTGGGGGTCCTTTAAGGACAAACAGAATAGACTTGGACCAATTAATCGTATACCCTGAGGCCCTCCAGAAGATTTCACAGATATTGAGGAGTACTATAATTGATCGCCTGGGCAAGGTCAAATAAAGGAGGATGTCATCAGCGTACAGCGATATACGATCCTCCCACGTTTCGGTCCAGCTGAGTCCCCTAATCATGGGGTCCCACCGTATCCATGCTGCTAGGGGCTCAAGGATCAGGGCAAAGAGCAGGGGCGACAGGGGGCATCCCTGGCGCGTGCCACGTCCAAGTCGGAAGTCCCTTGAAATATGGCCATTCGCTACTACGTGCGCTAGCGGTTCGGTGTAAAGTAACTTTACCCATGCACAAAAGTTGGGGCCAAAGCCTAGGTGTCGGAGAACCGCAAAAAGGTAAGGCCATTCGACCATGTCGAAGGCCATGCGGGCGTCCAGGGAAAGGATCACCGCAGGCTCCGGTAGAGTAGGTATTTGTGCCATCACCGCATGGGCTCACCGGAGATTAAGAGCGGTATTTCTGTTCGCATGAATCCGGATTGATCCGGATGAATCAGCTTCTCCAAGTGTGGGGTCAACCGAGTAGCAATCATTCTCGCCAATATCTTCGCTTCCGTGTTCAATAGGGAAATTGGCCGGTAGGACGTGTACATGTCCGGGGGCTTGCCTGGTTTTGGGATGGCAATGATCGTAGCCATCCGTTGGTCTCGTGGTAGTATTCCCTTACGCAGGCTGTCCTTAAAACCCTGCAAAAGGTGCGGAGCCGTCAAGTCAGATACTTGTTTGTAAAGTTCTATAGGAATCCCGTTGGGACCCATGGCTTTTCCCGACTGTAAAGAGTGAACCGCAGCCAGAACCTCGTCCCTTGTGAACTCAGACTTCAGGAGCTTGGCCTCTTCTTCCAACAAGGAGGGCATAGTTATATCCTTGATATAGGTTAGTGCTTCCTCCGTGGACATACAAGAGGTAGGAGTATACACCTTCTCATAATAGTCCGCCATGGCATCTACTATGTCCGCCGGAGCGGTGACCAGCACCCCCTCTAGGGTGTGAAGCTGCGCTATCGTCCTCTGAGCCTTTTCCTTCCTATATAACCAGGCAAGTAGCTGTCCTGCCTTATCCCCTACTTCATAAATGGTGTGCTGCGTGTGTTGGAGTCGTTGTCGTACCCGTTCTCTCTGATGCTCCGTGAGTTCAGCCTGTTTCCCCAGTGGGGTCTTCCTCATGCCACGACTGCAACACAGCCAGATCGGTTTCGATCGTCTGTATGTCTGCATTCGCCGCACGTCTGTGACCTGTAATCAGGGCTATTGCCTGACCACTCAACACTGTTTTGTAAGCCTCCCACAAGACCTCAGGCGAGTGAACTGAGCCTACATTTTCTTGAAAATAGTGTTTCGTGACTGCAACCAATTCTTTCCTGATCGGCGGATTCTGTAAATAGCTGGGGGAAATCGGGAAGATACACCGTCGAGTTTTCAAATGGGAGGTGTAGGACATGGAGACCGGGGAGTGGTCGGAAATGCCGCATGGACCTATCATCGCCTCCGTCAGATGGGGCAAACTATCAGCGACGAGGAAGAAATAATCAATGCGGGAAAGACTATTGTGGACCCCCGAGTGAAAAGTGTAGGCACGGCTCCCGGGATGTTTGAACCTCCATCCATCTGTGAGACCCAACGCATCAATAAAACCAGCCAGTCGGGACTTATCCGTCCCCAGCGTTCTGCCGGGATGGCGGTCTAGCTCATCATTCAAGACTGCGTTGAAATCGCCCCCTATGATAAGCTCTCCCTCGGGCAATGTCAACAGAAAGGCACTGAGGGCGGGAAGCGCTATAGCATGGAGGGCAGGCGGTATATATACTGTTACAACATTGAATCTCCTCCCCTCCCACAGGCAGGAGGCAGCAGCAAATTGACCCTGCATATCCCTCCAGACCTGCTGAACAAGTAAAGGGAAGTGCTTACGCACCAGTATACCCACCCCTCTGGAGCCAGATCAAAGCTCAGAATGCACCGCCATTGTGTACCCCCAACGGTCCATAGCCCTACAGGTCGTGCCCACGAGATGCGTTTCCTGGAGCAACACCAGCGCCGGCGCTGCCCGGCGTACATACTGCAGCACTAATCCCCGTTTAATCTTATCCCCCAGCCCATTCACATTCCAAGTAAGTAAGGTCAGAGGAGTTATTGGGGCCATTAGCGAGGCATCAATCTCCCCTGAAGTGCCTATCCATTCCGAGTCTCCCATTACAAATCTAGAGATCCCTGCGGACCCAACTCCAAGGCATGCATCGTAGCAAATAAAGATTCAAAGCTTAGCCCAAAACTAAAACAAACAACAAAACTCAACAAATCCCCCCCTCACTCCCCCCGCTCGTCGCTGCTACCACAGTTTTTACATCATCATAGCGAACAATACCATCACCCCTCCTTTCCTGTGAAACCTCCCTCCCTCTCCCCTCCACCCCCCATCCTGATCCCCTGCCTGTGGACCTCAAATTGTCCACCCCCCAACATGGCAGAGTGCCTGTACCCCTAAAACCTTTGCTAATCGCGCAGGGGCAAGCGAGTCCCCCATCCCGTGGCATCTTCAAGTGTCTACAATAAATCACAGCCTGGATTCTAAATCAGAGCCCCTACTCAGTGATCATAACACATCTTGGCATTACAAATTGCACATATTACAGATTCACAGTCCTCCGACCCAGGTACCTTCATACAGTCACTCCCTCGCTGGGTAATCCCCTCCAACCACGCCCCCCCACCCGATACCTGCAGGGGACCCCATGAACTGGTCCAACAATGCGCCACAGAATACACTCATTCCTGTTCATCAAGGCCACTGGCTTCCATCTCGGCCTCCCCACCAGGGTGGCGGGTCCCCCATCATTCCTTCAGTCCCTTCTGTCGCGGCGGGGGGCATGCGGGTCACCGACTCTCGTCCACCCTTCCAGCCATTCCCAGGCTACCTCGGGTGAATCAAAAAACCATGGTTTGCCGTCACGTTCAACTCTCAATTTGGCTGGGTAAAGCATTGCGTATTTGATGTCTCTACTGCGAAGTTCCTGTTTAACTGCCTGGAAGCTGCGCCTCTGTGCCTGAACCCGTGCCGTAAAATCCGGGAAAAAGGAAACCTCGTAGTTGTCAATCTTCAACGGAGGACCTGTTCTGGAGGCCTGCAAAATGCTGTCTCTGTCCCGGAAATTAAAGACTCCAGCAATCAGGGGTCGTGGTGGAGCCCCAGGTTTGGGCCGCCCGCCCGGAACCCTATGGGCTTGTTCAACTGAGAAAAAGGCAGATAGCACCTTAGGCTTTAGGTGCTTCGTAACCAGTTCCTCCACATAGAGATCCGCAGCAAGTCCCTCTGTTTTCTCCGGAACTCCTAGGATTCGCACGTTATTGCGGCGGGCCCTCCCTTCATAGTCGTCCAGTTGTTGCGCCATTCGAGTGTGTTTCCTCTCAAGTTCAGACACTTGGTGTTGTAATTCAGAGGTATCCTCCTGTAATGCCGCAGTCACCACCTTGAGCTCCCCCACCTTCTCATTCATCTGCTTGAAGTCCGCACGGAGCAGAGAAACCTCCGTCGTGACTGAATCCATTGAAGTACGCATTTCCCCTATGGCCGCCATGACATAATGTAGCGTAGGTTCCTTATTCGGGGTGGGTGACGAGTCTGCGCTTTCCTTGTCCTTTCTGGGTGAGACTCTCTTATCTCCACTCTTAGTCCAGGCGAATTTAGAAATCTGTGCCTGAGGGTTGGCCCTCGACCCTCTACCTCCCGTCACCATTTTCTTCATTGGCATGGGGTCGCATCCACAATAACAGCAGCCCGACCTCTCTATAATCGTAACTGTGTCCGGCAGTCCAGCAATGGGGTCACGAGCCATCCCCACAATCCTCCAGTGATCGTGCACCGTGTCAATTGCGCCGGAGAGTCAGGCCCACCCAGCAGGTTCCATCGCACACAACACCAGTGGTCAGCGCAGATCCGATGGGCCCAACAATATAGGCAGCAAGTCCGTTCACCAGCCCATTGGCCTGTATCCCGTATCGAGTGCAGCAAAGCAAGGAATCATCCACTGGCTAAGTATTCCTCGAAAGATCAGTCCAGGAGGGCCACCACTTAGCCACGGTTTTATCAGTGACACATCACGAAGAGGGGGGGGCGGACAGGAGGAGACAGCAACAACGACACAGTCCCTGCAGGGGGTGAAACGCTCCCAATCCCCACCACATGCAGCGCGACAGCCAACAGCTCCGCGTGGGCTCCAGGGAGGCAAGCAGGGGCCGCCTCAGCGTTGCCCCCAGGCGTTCCTGCGAGCTCCAGCGCTCTTCAACCCCCGAGGGGGTTCGCGTGGAGAGAAAGGGGGGGGAGGCCCGTCCACGCACCCCAGCACAAATCGGGGCCAGGCAGTCCCTTCCGATCACGGGTGTCCAGCAGCACAGACAGGGGCCGCAATCCGCTTCGCAGCGTCCGGTGTACACTGTGCTAGGCCCCAAAGTCGGGGCCTAAATTTATTACCTCGTCCCGAGCCGGCGCCTCAGACCCACCTCTGCGTCGAGATCTGGGGGAGGGCCAACTCCGCTGCCCCCTGCCGCGTCACCCCCGCCTCCACCAGGACAGGCACCGGTGATCCGCCACAGATTGGAGGGAGGAACCTCTCCGAGACAGTACGAGCCCGCGCTCGGCGTTCACCGCGCGGCCGCCATCTCTGCCTCTAAGGTCCCCGGATGGACTGGGAGCTCGTTCACAACGACGTAGAGAGCGGCAGCCTCATCCACTGCTCACCGAAGCTTCTGCAAGGGGCTCCTTCAGCTTTCACGGGCACTACGACATGTAAGTGGCCCGATTGTAAGCTGTGAGAGGATAATTAGCCACGGGCGGGACGGAGCTCTCTTAAGCTGCGGCCATTTCCCTCTGCCGCTAGCTACGCCCCGCAAACCTACCTTTTAATCAGGCCCTTCATTTTTATATATTGGGTCTGCCTGAATTTTGTGTTAAGATTTTAATGAGTCTCAAGATTACATCAAAGCCTGTAGGCCGGTTTTGATATTATTGAGCAGGTATTGTTAACAATAGTAGGTCTTCCTGGTTTGTTTTGAAGAGTGTGTATTTAACTTGGGGTTTGAGGGGAGGGAGGCAACCTAGGACTTATTTGAACTCCCTGTCTGAAACGGCTTGCCTCCGACACCCTAAAGGGAAAGCAAAAATATAAAAAAAAACCTAATAAGGACAAAAGCAGAAAAAAAGTCAAAAACAAAGGAAGAACTCTTCCCTGAGGCAGAAGAAAAGACAAACATAAAAAGAGAAGAGGGACACAGGGTGGAGGAGGAGAAGGTGTTGCCAGAAGGAATGGAGATGCACAACAAGAGTAGAGACAAGGAGGAGAACTCGAGATGAGTAATGGAGAGGGCATCTGCAGACAAGTTGCTGGACACGGTAGGCCCCACAACTGCTGAAGTGCGGAATAGGGAACACACATCAGTTTCCACAACAAACACTGAGTGAATACCTGGGAAACAGTAAATTGGTTTCCTAGGAATGTGCTTAGAAATGTTCATTTAAACACTTAAAGAAGGAAATTAAAAGCCATAGAATTATGGAGAATCCTCCTAGGAGCTTCATATTAAAGTTTATACATTTTATTTCCCCTCAAGGTTGCATGTTGTACTTTCCTGTGTTCCTCTTGAGATAAAAAGCTTGAGTAGGAAAGGAAAAAAGAGAGGGAAGGTCTGTCTATAATGTAGCCATTGAAAGGACAAGAGCAAGATAAAGTAATAGAGGCAAGTAAACCCCAGGTAGAATAACACATAGTAAACAGGAAAGGGCTGCTGAAAAGAGCTGGCAAGATAAGGATGATGGTACAAGAAATCCTAAGTAACAGAGAGGAATAAAGAATTGCAATCATAAGTAAAAATGTCGCATTTAGTATGCTTACCTGCGCCTAATATGTGCTCTTCTGAGGGACTCTGGAATTCAATAACTCTCCGCCTATAAAAGCAAAAAAGAAGCATGTAAAACATAAGAAGAAAAGCAACTCCACGATTTTCCGAAGAAAACAATCGGAGTTAAAAAAAAATAATGTCTTTATTGTTTTTTCCATTAAACAACAAACAATGCTGCGTCAATCTTAGAAGGATGCCTTTGCAAACATTACATCCATGGACGCATACAGAATAACATTTTGTAGCCATACCCAGTCAATGAAATAGTACTCTAGGGGGGCAGGGGGATAATGAGCATGACAAAATCAGGAGCAAGGGTGGCAATGGAGGTAGAGGCAATGCCTGAATGGAATATCCATTGGTCGAATAAGTGTGCATCTGACATAAAAGTGGAGTTCAGGTGCACTAGTCAACAGTGTCGTCCTATACATCAGAATCCGCTGACAGAAGGTAGGTACGAAGGGGGGATTGAATGTCTTTCAGCCTAGAAGTTGGTGGCTGCAATGATGCATACAGTTCACTAGTGGTATCGCAGTATGTCATGTCTTTCATCCAGTCATTGGTAGTGGGTGTTCTGCTACTACCCCACAGCAGGCCTATTAGCCGTTTGGCTAGTAGTAGAGCAATAGCGGTAAATCGTCAGAGTCCTGGACTCAGTGGTTTAAATAACATATCCCAGAAGTGCCAAGGGAGGATCGGGAGCAACAGTCTGCTCCAACATATTAAAAATTAAAGCAAATATATCCCCCAGTATTCATCTATAACAGTGCAGTTCCAAGTTAAATTTACAAAGTCAGAATTATCAGCCAAACATTTGGGGCAACGATGTGAATGCGAGGAAGTGGTGTATGTTCGATGAATGTACTTATAGTGAGGCAGTTTGTGACTACTGTTGGTGGACACAAATTTGGTTTATGTGCAGCAGTAGTGCCAAGTCTTGTCGGGGATGGGGTACCCCAAATCTTTCTCCCATGCTGCCTGTTATGTGAGTGCACATGCTGGTTTGAGTGTTAAGCAGGAGTGATAGAGGTGGGAGACCAGCTTGATAGTGTCAGTGGTTGCTACCACTAAGGTGAGTGGAGGGAATTGAGGATGTTCCTCTGGGGAAGCAGGTAGCTCTTCATTGAGAATGCTGTGGAGTTGGAGGCAGAGAAATGTTTCCATGTAGGATACGTCCCTAGCAGCCCCGAATGCGGTGGTAGTGATTACTATGGCATTTGTGAATAGGCCTCCCATCGAGCGCAGCTGGTGCACAGAGAGAGTGGGCTATACCAATGTCTCCTGGTTCATGGGGATCCCTAAGTTATTTATGAGAGGAATGTCTGCTGAATATAGGAGGTCAGTGCCAAGATACCTGTCAAGTTGGGCATGCCCAGCATGTCATGGAAAGGGTATGTATTCTGAGGGCATGCAAGGTAGCCCCTGAGGGAAGAGCAAAGGTAGTAAGAGCTGCTCTGCCTGGTCCTGCTCTGGTTTCAAGTAGGGAAGTCTGGTGTCTCATGATACCGCTGGCAGGAGATGTGTCGTGATGCCACTAGTTAGTACAATAGAAAATTTGGCACACCAAAAGCACCTTTTCAATATGGGAGCTTCAAAGTTTCCCCTTTGACTCTGGGACAATATCCCACCCATACAAGATGCATCAGAAGGCTGCGCAGCATGTTGTAGGAGTTGCTCAATGCTAACGGAACGTTTACGAATAAAGAAAGAAAGCATGGGAGCACTACTATCTTAATGATGAATACACCTCTCAATGGACAGTGGCAACCGGATCCATCGGTCAATCTGAGCAGTGAGTTTCTCTACTGCAAGGCCATAGTTTTAGCGTATTACCTCTTCCTTCTGCCTATGAAGAATGATACCAAGGTATTTAAGGGGTCAACGCACCAGCTAATATGGTATTCCAGGGTGCATGGGAAAGCGGTGTCCATGAGAGGCAAAAGCTCAGATTTATTCCAGTCTATGGAGAGACCGGAAAAAGCCCCATATCGATGTATTTCTCTGATAATGGGGGGGAGGTCAATGGGAGGGCCCCATACAAATAAAAGAAATTAATCAGCGGATACAGATGCCAGGATAGATCCTCTGTGAAATCGTAGCCCTCTGTGCATGTGTTGTTCTTGCAAATGGCTAAATAGGAGCAGTCATTGGGTAATGTTAGGTATGATGGTGGCAAAACGTAACATCGCTCTATCGTGGGGCTCAGAAACGCTACCTACCCTCCATAAATGGTGCAAGGATATGGATAAGATGATGGTGGCAGAGAAGTCCGTGTTTATACATCGTGAGTGCCCCAAGAAATAGGAGAACATTTGGGGGGCTTGGAATATGTTTCGTGGTAATATTTGCGAGCATCCGCACCTTGATGACGATGGAAGTGCCTCTAAATGACACACCTTGGACTTGTAATGCTTATTACTGCTCACTGGTCAATATGTATATTCCTTATGTGTAACATGTATGATGAACAAGGTTGATTTGCTCTCTAGATCCACGCAATGCATATTTCTACATTTGTCTGTATTCTTGCCCCATATGTTTTGTTTAATAAAAATATATTTTTTTAAAAATAGGAGCAGTCGCTGCCCATCCCCTGCCAAAGTGGCGGGGCGGGCCGGAGAACAGAGGTGGGGGAAACTCGGGGGACAAAATAATGTAAAAAAAATAAATAAACGTACCTGAATGCCGCTGCCTCCGCCGTACTCTACATCTTGCTCTTTCTGCGCCTGGAACAGGCTCCCAGACTGCTCTGTAGCCAATCACAATGCTGCAGGAAAGCAGCATCAGGATTGGCCTGAACACTTCCACTTTGTGCTCCCGGGTAGACTGAGAGCCTGTGCCTACTTTCACTAGCTTCAAGCTGTGTTTGGCCAGCCTGAAACGGCCAGCCAAACACCTCATGCACAGGGATGGGACAAGATAGTGCTCTAGCACTTCCCCACTACAGTGCCAGTCCCCTGGACTCACCCCCAAGACTTGTCAGAGTCCTGGGGTGGGTCCGAGGAGATTAAAATAAAACAATAATAAAACAGGTTATAAACCTGTATTATATTTGTTTTATTTGCGGCTGGTGGCAGGGGGGCGGCACTCCTCCGCCCTAATGGAGGGCCGCCGCTGATCAGGTGATCCAGGGCTATAATAAGAAGCAAAGGGGAGATGGAACAACCCTAACGAGTGCCTCTAGAGACAGGAAAGGCATCAGTGAGTAGACTGTTTCCTCTGAGCCGAACGACCAGAATATAGAAGCATAATGAGGTCAAAAAAACCTCAGGGGATTCTCAGTTTGGTTAGTGTTGGTCTAAAAAAAGGCCATTCCAAGGATTCAAATGCTTTTTCAGCATCAAGGAGGGCAACCACAGCTGGGAGAGTTGAGGAGTTTTGATTCAGGACTGCAAAAATAATGCAAAGGTTAATGGCAGTGGATCGATGTAGCACAAATGCCATCTGGAGGGGAGAGATTACTCTCCATGAGCAGAGCTAGGTGCATTACAATAACTTTGGTAAGTATTTTGTTGTCACGATTGAGGAGGGACAATGCCCTATATGAGTGACCACTACACATAGGATGGGTGGGAGAATACCATCCTGTAGGGCTCCAGAATAAACCTCTGAGAGGTGTGATACTAGAATGTGTTGTTATGTTATGTTATGTTATGTTATGTTATGTTATGTTATGGTAAGCTTATAAAAGCGCTCTGTCATCGTGGGTTTCCTGGCGCTGATCTGGTGCTGAGGGAGGCAAGGGAGATTAGCCAGATTGTGGGAAAAGCCATGTTTTTAAAGATTTGCGAAATTGAATGAGCGAATTGGAGGATTTAAGCAGGGGAGGAAGAGAGTTCCAAAATTTAGGGGCCAAATGTGCGAATCTCAGGCCTCCGATTCTGCAGAGTTTAATAGAGGGAACAACCAGGAGGTGGAGGTGAGAAGATCTGAGGTTACGTGTTTGAATGCCTTATAAAGATTAGCGGGGAGGCCACTGTGGCCAGGGGCCTTGGACCCTCCAAGTGCGTCAATTGCCTCTGTGATTTTCTCACATGTGATGGCAGATGCCAAAAATTGCTGCTGCCCATCCATGAGCCACACTATTGCTATCTCAGCCAGGTATGTACCAATTGCCTCAGCGTTGTCTGACAGTCGTGTGGCATACAACTGTTGACAGTAAGTTAGAAACGTCTGGGCTATATTGGTGCTATCTACAGTGGTTGTGCTTCCCTTTGTAAGGAGACTCGTTATATAGACCTTCTGATATTTGGGGGTGTAGAACTCGCACAAGGGTGCGGCCGGGGCTTTCACCTGCTCCAAAAAGGCATGCATGGGTTTACTTACCCAAATAGGCCAGTTCTCGGTCTGCCAGGTTACGAAACTCTGAAGCAGAATCGAGTGCCTGTGCCTGAGCATTCTCTATTGTTGTGGAGTAAATGGCCCGCAGTTCCTGTTCAACTTGGGACAAGTCACCACGAATGCTCTTCAAAACTCCTGCAGGCTTAGATATGCAGACGCCTCGAGTCGTATATAGCCCTTGAAGGCCTCCCATAGCGTGGTCATCTTGGTAACAAAGCAAGAATTTAGTTCGAGGTGTTCATTTATGGCATCAAGAGTTCAGATTTTAAAACAGCATAGTGTAACGCATTTCCTGGGAAGCACCACTGCCGGGAGCAAAGTATGGGGATGGGATGGCCAGCGTGAGTCATACAGGGGCTTCATCGAATAAGGTATAGGGCATGTGTGCTATGTCCGTGAGCCAGAGTAAGGCATTGCGAGACACAAACCTGTAATCTATACGGGTCCCGGTATCATGTGGGGCTGAAGAAAATGTGTACCCTTTGGCGTACAGATGTCGGGGTGCCAGGCGTCAAAGAGTAGGTGTGTATCAACAATATCTTGAAGGGCGTCCAGTGAGGGAAGTTTTGTGATAGTAGTGGGGCCAGTAGAGTCTATGGATGGGTGGTAGGCTATATTAAAATTACCCCCCATCAGAATCAGATCAGCCTGTAAGTCCCCCTGCAGGGTGGCAAAGGTGTGATAAATAAGCCTGGGCGGTGAACTTTGCTCCGTTCATGGAGTTTGTGGAGTTATCTGCACTCCACTGAGTTTTTTCCCTGCTCGCAATGGCGAACGGTAAGTTCGCGATGGCGAATGATTAGTTTGCGAGCTGCCACTCTTGTATAATTTCTACTCGAGCGACAGGAATACCAGCACAAACTGCAGTTTGCACTGCACTCCGCCACTCACGAAACTTCGCAGAGTTTTTTTGTAACTTCACAGAGTTCTGCGTAGCAAAACTCAGCGAACTATGCCCAGGCCTGGTGATAACCTTCGGGGAGTAGGCACATAGGTGCATATTCTCAAGGACTTATCGCCGAGTTATTGGCACTGTAGAGCAGCAAAAGTGGCAAAAGAATTATCGCCCCACTCTCAAGTTGGTGCAAACTGCTGATATCGCCAGTTTTCCAGCGATAGCTTCCGCAAAAAATATCGCCACGGATGAGAGCGATTACTGACGCTAATGATATGCAGAGCAGGGGTTCCCGTGCAAAAAACACGAAAACTCCACTTCGTGATATTGTCAATGACCAGCCAGATCTGCGATGCAATCTAAAACAGGCGATAAGACGAGTTAGCAGCAGGAACTTAACACCTGCCTTTTATTGAGGTAAAGCACGATGACGACCTACAGTATGAAAGGGAGCCCAGCCCAGAGCCACATCTGAAGACCAACACATGTCATGGAGACACTGATTATGCAGGTCGGAGGCCAAAGAGGTCCACAACACCCACCGCCACCACACCCATGCCCCCCCAGATCCCTCCCCAACTACCACAGAGGCAGCGCAGAACAGGACAGTGGAAGTTCCAAAAACGGCATGGCTCCTCTGCCACACAATAGCAGAATGTCGGGAGAGGTGGGAACCAAGTTGGTGTGAAGTAGGCAAGTCACCCATGAATAAGAATGCACACATTGCCAAGTGTGGTGGTGGTGTGCTGGACAGACCTCAGTATGCAGAGCACAGACATATCCATATGGACATATACTGCTGGTGTTTGTAGTGTTGTGGACAGTGGATGCAACCATGTCACCTTAGGCAGGGGTAAGAGCTTGGACATGTAGCTAAGTCCCCCCGTAAGCAACAATGTTGCAATGTAGCATGCCCCCAGAGGGCGGGCTCGCACAAACAGAGTAATGAAGGAGCGCAAGACCGCTCGGGGTCCAAGTGTTGTGTGTATCTGTATTGCCCAGTTCATCTAGGCATGTACTCTACATCTGTGTTCACCCGATCCTTACCATAGGCTTACACTCACATGGCCCACCACCTTCAATGGCAAACATCACCGTGTGGTTGTCAGACTTGTGGACATGCGCAGACAGGCATGACAATACTGTGCCGTTGGAGTGCAAGTGATGTAATTGCGCAGTGCACATAACTAAATGGGTTCGGGGTAGGGAGGAGCAGCTGTGAAGCAACGTAACACAAAGTGATGCCGCTCATATGCCACATGCAAGACATGTCAAAAATGAATCCCAAAGTCGCACTCATCCCACCCCACCACCAACAAGCCACTTCACATTTCATTAATGCAAGCAGATTACAAACTTACACTAGGGATGAAAGCTTATTTGTCTGAACTATCAGGCAGGTGCACATCTGCACCTCTGACCTTGGAATTGAATTTGCCCGGCAACCCCTGACAGATACTATAGCAGCTGATGACGACTCCCACACTACACACAGCCAGACCAGAGACCAATGTATACACACCCCACACATAGGAGTCCTTGCTCGAAATTATCTTGCATGAAATGGCCTTCACACTTACTCCCACATCCCAGGTGTACAACCAGTGCACACTAAAACAACTCATTGATCCGAGATGTGGCATTTTATCCACAGAACTGGCGCAGGTCAGAACAGTACAGCTTCAACCAGAGCCACTAACGCAATGGCTGAACATCCCAGACACATGCACAACCCCTGTCATGTGGAACTGTACTGTGCATAAATGCTGCATTTACTGGGGGCACTGCCATTGGCAGTGCTGCGGATCAGTTACCGGCTAAGCTTATGCCTTGCCAACGTCACCTGCATTCAGCTTGTGTTGCATTGTCGATCATGCATATTCGAATGGTTCATGGATGTCTGCCTATCCAACAGGATGGTAGCTGAACTACTGGATTTTGACATGTGTGTGTGCACCCCCTGTTGGCCCATGACGAGGAATGTCAGTGTGATACCCGTTTATGGGATGCCTTGATACTTGGCATACATGCTGGCAGCTGGACCTGGGAGATTGAACAAATCCTTGTGTGCAAGGACCACATTGAACCGCTCCCCTATTGGGCTGTAGTGCAAATTGGTGTAAGGGGGTAGATGCAGCACATCTGTCCAGACCTGCTAATGCATGGACTCGCCATCCTGTTTGATGTAGTCAACAACAATCAGTTAAATGACCCTACCCTCCAATCTGGCTCATATAAGGCTTAAGAGAAAGAAAGAAAACTCTTGGAGGTATATCCATTGTTTCAGATAAAAAACGGGTTGTTATCATATAGGAAAGAAGGATGAGTTTCCCAAGGTTGTTATTTCCTAATAATTTCTGTGACTACATTTCATTTTTTTGCCCGTTCCTATCTTATGGCAGGTCATTTTGGAGGATGAAAGAGTAGCACAGTTTTATAAGTAGGGATTATAGCACAGATCAAGGAATACTGCCAAGAAGGTGAGGCATGCCAAAAGACAAACCCCTATCAACCCCCTAACGTTCCCCCAAAAAAGAAGCCTGTTGGTGGGAAGCCTTTAGAAAGAATAGGCCTACATCTAGCAGGAACTTTGACTAGCTCATGCAAAGGATTTAAATATGTGTTAGTCCTTGTTAACCAATAACCATGCCACTATACACCTGGAAGCTGTCCCTCTTCGACAAACCACTACCAAAATAGGTGCCATGATTGAGATTTTCTTAAAAGTAGGTTTACTAAAAGAAATCCTGATCAACCAAAAATCCTCCTTCGTATCAAAATTAATAGATCAAGTATGTAAACAATTGAATATCAAGCATTTGCGTTCCTCAGTCTAGCATCCACAAACCGATGTAATGGTAGAATGCTATAATAGTATTTTAAAATGTACTTTAAAAAATACTTAACGGGAGGGAAAGAATTGGACAACAAGTGACCTTCTAATGGACTTGCTCCCCTCACAGCGCAGCTCCACTTGGTAGCTGCTGCTGCCTCCATTGCTGCTGCTGACCCCTGGTCAGGAGTTCAAGGCTCTCCTCCACCCACAGGCTCCTGTCTGTGCCTCATCCCTGGTGGTCTAATTGGAGAGCATCACTGCTCTGCTACTGGGGTGCCCCTCTGTCTCTCCTTTCTGCTTTTTCTGCCTTTTTTCTGCTTTTTTCCCTGCTTTTGCTATTTTTCTCCTTTTTTCTCCACCCTAGCCCCTGCAATCCCCCATGGCCCTTCCCCCTCTAGTGACCCTCCCTGCTACTATATTTACCGCCTGCCAGCTATCCAGCCCCACACAGAACTACTTAATGGTCATTCTGGGCCGAGTTTGCGTAGTCGCTACTACGTGGAATTCCATGAAGTTCCAAAAAAACTCTGCAAGCAGCGCAAAGTTCCTCAAGCACACCGAGTTGCTTGTTCCGCCCATTCACAATTCGTTTTTCCTGTTCGGGAACGCGCATTGCGTGTTCAGGGATGCTTATTGCATGCTTGGGGGGAATACTGTGCAAACTTCACCACGCGGTCGCCAATGGGCGCCAACATCTTGTTTTTTCACTTTTTGCTATGGTTCTGGGCCTGTTTTTCTATCCTCCCTATATCTTTTCAATCCTTTGTTTCCAGAAACATTTTTTGATCTTTTTTATTTATCTATCCCTCTCTATTCCTGATTGTATATTTTGCATTTTATCCTACTTTTTGTGTTTTTTAGTGAGTATTTCACTCTTATTCTATTACTTGCTTTTTTCATTGTTTTACTTCATTTCTTACTTCCTGCCCCTGCCTACTCAGAGCCATGGCATAGTGCCTTAAGAAAACAAGGGCCAGAGGAAGAGGAGTAAGAGCCACAACTGCCTTCCTTGCAGAAGGCGGTGCTCACAAGGGGTGCAGCGACCGGCCTTATTCACTGAGGCGGAGGACGCCGTACTGGTTATTATTTTGGTCGGCGCCACCTCCCCTTAACCCTGGCAGCAGGTGGCAGGCCTGGGTCCAGGTATGGCTCCTGGAGCATCACCGGCGGCTGGAGAGGGTGCGCCGGGCAGTGTTTCACTGCTCTGGGGTCCGACACACCCGTATCTATTTGACGCACTGGTGGTCCAACATCCTGAACCGGGAGCAGGACCTGCTGGAACTGCTAGATGTTGAGGTCCCGTGGCTTGGTGAGTAGCTAATTATATTACTATTGTGTTCTTCTGTTCTGTGTTATTGCGAATATTATTTTTTTGCAAATAGTTAACATGCTGCTGCTGCTTACATGCAGGTAGCTTATGTTTAAAAATATTATTATTATGTGATTGTTACTTCAAGACAGATGCTCATGCTCCGCGCTAATAACTAATGGTACTTGTTTGCAACTTTGCACTCTCTTGGGCTGGTTACGTAAGAGAGGTTAGAGAATTTAAGTTAGGTCATGCATATAGGAAAGACTCCAGTCCTTTCCTTTGTCCTGCTAGGCTGTCCTGTCTCCTGTCAGTAGGATAGTGGTAGTAGTTACTTAGTATTATTTGACAATTTAGCGGCCTGCATGACAAGTGCTCTCACATGACTTTAGTCCTAGTAGAACCTTTTGTAGTTTGTTCGTATAGTGAGTGAATAGAATAGCAACCAACCAATTTGGTGTATGCAATATGCCTGCGTCCATCTATGCATTAAGAAGAATATAAATGCAGACTTAGTAATTGGCTCATCAAAGGGAGTTTGAGTTGGAGACTGGGAGATGATTGGGAATGAGTTTGGATTTTTGTTGAAGCATATATAATTTATTTTCAATTCATTCTAAAGTCTGGAATAGGCGGGCCTGGTATGTTTAGGATTCAGGAATCAGAATTGAACTGCGGAATAATAATGATCGGATGGTACTTGACTGCAATACATACTAATCGACAACTTCTAGTCAAATAGGTTGATCTGATTTAGGATAGGTCAATGTTATTGCAATTGCCGTTTCCTCTCTAAAAATATTTTTAGAGCAATTATATTTATTTAACACAAATCATTTTTTCTTTCTTTAATTATGTCTTACGTGATCAGCATCCAGGGGCAAGAAGGAGACTGAGTCTGCTGGTGGATGGAGGAGCTGGAGAGGCCTCCCAGGAGCAGCAGGAAGCGGCCTCAGGTGCAGACAGCTCTGCTGCTGGCAACAGTAAGTCCTCCTGGTGTTGTCATGTATTAATATTTCTCTAACTTTTACCCCTTTATTATTTCCATTTCCTAATTTTAATTTTCCCAAAATCCTCTTCAATCTATCTGTTTTTTAATTCTTGTTTTTGATCCATTAACTACTGCTAAGTACTAGTCCTAACATTGTTTCTAGTGTCTGTTTTTTTTATACATCAAATCAAACTGCATCTGATTCACCTCTTCTCTGACTCTGTATTAGTCTTATTGTAGCTTGCTTTCTTCTGGGTTTCACTCACTTTCCCTCTCCCCTTATATGTGGATTGCCTAGTAGTGGTACTGTAAGACTCGGAGAACCCATTGGTCCTAGGCTACTACTAGTACTCCTTACTCCTACTAGTACTAGTAGCACTAATCTGCTGTGCTGATTGCATGCACAAGTAAGGATTTCTACGCAGGTTTGTAAGATGAGAAGGCTTTAGTTTCTTTTACTGTCTCATCAAGCTCAATCAGTAATGGTGGTCACTCACGTTAGACACCCCAAATTGGTGTAACTGTATTTTACTTTTTCTAATCCAGGCCTAGTACTTTTTTTATAAGCAGCAGTTGATGGTGATCACTGAACAACTGATTACTGGGCACCATGGCTGGAAGGAAGTATGAGGAGTAGGAGGATGGCACTATTATTTTCCAACTATGAGAGATCTTGTCTGCCCAGTTGGCCAATCTTTCTTCTTTTCAAAAAATGAGATGCACCAAATGCTCTAGTCACTGAGTCCAGTCCATTAAGTTGTCCTCTTCTTGAGAGGCTTTTCAAAAATTGCCACCAACAAAATGTCCACCCGGATATTGTTATTTTTGATAGGACAATATTGTCTACTCTACTCTACCGAATTGTCAATAGTGATGTGTGTGATGTATGTATTATTAATTATAGTATTATTTTCAACCTTGCTAATGAAAAAATGTAAATGTAAATGTAAATGTAAAGTCCATTTATATCGCGCTAACAATCGCTCCAGGGAGCATCTCGGCGCCAATAAAGGGACAACCAGATGAAGAGGTTGCCTTACTGCTTAGGGAGACCAAAACCAGAGTCACACCAGAGCTCTGGCCATTGGGTCTGGAAGATTGTAAATCCAGGTTTTCAATTGCTTACGGAAATCTGATTCCTTGTCCAGTGCTCTTAGAGGAAGGGGCAGCGCATTCCATGCTTTGGCACCCAGTACCGCCAGGGATTTACCCCCGCGGGTTTTGAGTCTGAAACTTGGAATGGTCAAAAGATTGGCATTTGAAGACCGTAGTGCGCGATTGGGACAGTATTTAACAATTTTTTTTCTTAGGTACTTGGGGCCTGAATTATAAAAATAAATAGGGGAGGCCTATATGGCATCTAAAAAAATGTGAAATGTTTTTTCCAGGCGTACCGACCATCAATGCCGGGGCCAGCGGTAAGGGCCATGCTACTCCAGAGGGAGAGGATGCAGCAGCTGCAGGGCGTGAGCCAGCGGCTGCGGTGGGTGGTGGTAAGTCATATTCCTTACTTATTGAGAATGATAAATACACTCACTGCAAGGGTGTACACTCAGTAGTACACTATACTTCTGCTGAGACTAAGCTGTTGTGAACACTGAACAGTTGACACCCTTTACTTAACATTAGCTGCGGGGGTTGAGTAACTAATGGCCTATTCTATCTTAAACTCAGCATTGACAGTTTTATGATGAAGACAAAGAGTCAGACGACATGTATGACTGGCAGAGAAGGCTGCGTGGGTGAAAGAAGGGGCCCAGGATGCATATAGGTAGCGGATGAAGATGACAGAATGTATGGGTAGTTGAAGTATGGGTGAAAGGTGAAAGAGAAAGCAGAAAGGATGCCTGCCTCGGTTGGTGAAACTGTATGGGTGAAAAGAATCCTCCGGGTGATTTGAAGGGTCAAACTCTAAGGCAAGCAAAGACGCATGGGTGGTGGTTGGTTATATCTATGACAAATGTATGTTGTCTACGAAAGCCGGTTTATGATAGCCATTTTTGAATGGATGGTTGCCTGGATGGTATCATAGATAGTAGGTTAAAACAGAGTCAGAGTGGAGAGTGAAGAGAATGTAAAAGAAAATTAAACCATGCGAGTGTACCAAAGTCAAGGGTGAAGAATAACATAATAATGCTAGAAGAGCAATGCAGTGATAAATTAAAAAAGTCCTTGGAAGAACAAGGACTGTTTTTTGCAAGGATTTTGTTTCAAAGGTTTGAGGTTGTACTTTTATTTCAGAATGGAATACTCCCTTGACTCACAGTAATTTGCAATTACAGAGAACAAGGGTCCTCAGGAAATTCGATAAATAAACAAATAAACTTATAGACCACAATCAGTACTATAATCCAATTTCCAGGCCCAGCCAGGCGGGGAATATTTAATTTAGAATAAAAGAAGACTTTGATTGACCTAGAGGGGGTCACATACAAACATTTAGATAGGGCACAATCCTGTACCTAACCCAAGAGTTGGAAAAACCATAGGGTAAGAAAAGTAGAGTCACGCGAAGACATTTTTTACAGGCAAAGAAAGTTTTGGAGCCAACTGTCGCTTGCAAATTATTAATCAACTACAGAATAATGTACAAATGAAATTCCTGCGTCACTGTTTTAAGCGTCAACGTTTCGATCCACTGGCTCCTAATGAACCGGGATCATCATCAGGACTGCATTAATCACTGCCTGTTTCAATTACGAACGCCTGTGGGAGTGAAGGGGGGGAAAAATAAGAAAACAGCATAAGGCATCCGCCTGAAATAATTACAGAGAAACATAGAAACAATTATAGTAGTGAGGTCCATATGTATGGCTACATGGCCACTCTTAATTAAAACCAATATCTTTGTTCATGGTTGTGAGGCAATTGTGCAGCACATTCTTGTAAGTGGGGGCCACCTCGAGGGCCGTGACTTGGTGAAAATGCATCATCGTTACATTGAAGCCGATCTAGTTCGGCCATATCAATACATACAGAACTTCTTGATCAAGTGGGTATCAGAGAAACAATAATCGGCGCAGTGAATTGGTGAGCTCCTAAGTGACTAATTATCAAGCTGTCAAGAATGGCTGGTGATTGGCGCAGGGAGTCGGCGATAGATAGAGCAGATTTGTGAATTGTGTGTGCGGTCATTGTCAGGTTGGAGTCATGGTGCTCGTGGAAAAGGTGTCGAATTCCACAGGCATAAAATAATAGCGCAATGAGTAGGTCCGTCACACATTTTAGTACATGATCTACATTGTTGCCGGTGTTCAGTGGCTAATAACGTGCATCCCGAGCGTTTAATGGGCGATGGCTGTTTGCACAACCATGGTTTCACTGACCTTCCAAGTTTGTGGGATGGTCTTGGTCAGGCGCTGTTGGGCGTTGGAGGTACTGCAAGGTACCCCAGAGTTAGGGGTGCCTGAAAAGGGGAGCATAGGGTGAGGGACAGAACGGTGCCGGATATGAGTTCCTGTCACGAGGAGCCGGGACAAAATCATTACCTTATTTAAGTCGGATGTGGACTTGGAAAAAGTAATCTCGCGGGCGACTCTTCCTTTACGGTTGGAGGGATTAGGAGTACGTTGCTCCTTATGTTATGGAGCACAGTAGTTTGCAAGCACAATATATAAATTGTGTATAACTATTATGTACCCTACCCACCCATCATTAATCGCCTCCCTCCGACTTCGAGGCCCACTTCTGCTCCAGTCCCTACCCATGTAATTTTTGACTGTGTCAGCCATGGGTGGCCTATCCGCTGCATGGTAACTACTAGTACTTGCAAATCACTCAGTCTGTCATCATCATCATCAGTGAGTGACATGATGTTGTGCTGCCATATATCATCATTCATACGCATGTCATCATCATGTGCCTTACTGCAGTAGTCAGGGTGAAATTTAAATTGTCTGAGCATTTACCATTGATTTAACAGAGTATGGCTGTAATGGAAAAATATATAATTGTGTAGTACAGCTGCCCCACATGCAGACAGTAGTAAAGTAACATGATCTACGACACAGGTATGTCTGTCTAGAGCACACGCTGACATAGCTGGCATGCCTAGAAGATTAATTGTGCTAAACAAGAGAGAGAAGAAGATTTCTTCTACTCTACTCCATAGTGCCTGAAAGTCTAATCATCACATCCAAATCTTAGGGTCAGAGGAAGTGAGGAGGATAGTGCCACAGGTGTAGTCCTACTGTGTCACTATAATTTTGATGTTTGTAATTTTGTGTTACTGTTTTGCTAAGAGTATTGGTTACATTTGTCATTTTTTTCTTTCTTGATATAGCTACTCCTTCCCAACCCACTGGGCAGGAGTTAGCAGCCAGTGCACTGCAAAGGAAGCTGGAGGCCATCCAGGATGAATATCGCTGGCTGGCTGTCCTGGCGGAGGAGGCGGAGGAGGTAGCAGCTTCCTCCAATGCCCCGGGCTCCAGCCAGGCCCCCCACATGTCTCCGGTGGTACATCGCTGTGCTCTGGCAGCCGCCCGTCGCTCATCGTCATCACATTCATCACATTCATCACCATCCACTGCTGCCCACCCCTGTTGTTCCTGCAGGAACTTTGGCGCTGCATGGTCCTCCGGATGGCGCGCCTAGAGGCCAAGCTGGAGGAGGTCCTGGAGCAAACTAGTCAACACCCCCACCGCGAGTTCGACCTTTGCCTCTTTTTTATTCTTTTTTTTGGTGGGTGGGATGTTGGGAGTTGGGAAAACTTGGGTTATACATTTTTTTCTCCAACTTCGACGTGAATGAACATTTATTTAATTTACTAGACATTGGTTGGGGTTAGGGAGAGGGATGGTTCAGGTGTAATGGGCTTTTCTTCTAGTTTATATTTGCCAGAGTCATACATTATTCATAGTTTTACACTACATATGATGCAAATCTTTTCTGGGTGCTTACTCTTTTACGTCACCTTGTTTGTTTCCTCCTTTTGCTGCAGGGCTGCAGCCAGTTTTTGAAATCTGCCAATAGTGTAATAACCTGACAGATAGATGCAGTCCCCTCACTTGTCCTACTACTGTTAGTCTCTCCTCCTAGTCTATGCATTCTGCAAATAAAACCCCATTGTAGTAGGTACACGGATGGATGTGGGTGTGTGAATTAATTAATTCCCATAGTATACACATTATTGACTCCCCCAAACGTCTTCTCTTACCTGTGATTGATGTTTAGGTGAAGCAATGGCTGCATGGTGATGGTTTGGTTTCCTAAGGTTCCATAGTGGGTAGTGGTAGCAGTAGTAGACAGTTGCATTTGCAAAAAAAGAAAATAAGACAGTCAGTCACCTGAGGGAGACTAGGGAGCGAGTAGTAGAAGTACAGTAAGTAAACAAGAAGACTGCCAAACAAGAAACCAGATGATATGATGAATGATAAGCAATGCTAAAGTAAAATATAACATAATGGTGGCAGGGATAGCCTAGTACAAGTTACAACAAACTTAAGTTGACTCGACCTATGAAGTGGACAAGCATAACCTTTAGTGCTGGAAGGATGATAAATCGATGCCGTCAATTAATAATTCATAATGGGTTAATAATTACATTCCTCTGGAAAAAAAGAGAATAGCAAATACTACTAAGCATGGGTGGACAACTGGGCACTGGGAAATCTAATCTGTTGCCAGTGTGGCCGATATATAGTGAAAGGTTTGACAAAGACAGACACTATACACGGACAACACACAATCTTGGCAGACGACCATCATAAACCTGTTAAGGGAGAAAAAGGAATTGCATGCATGATGATGACTTGATGGTTAATGATAACTAGTACTAGACAGGTAGTTCAGGGCAGCAATATATTATTAATTAATATTATTATGCAATTCCCTGTCTGCCCTTAGAGAGACCCAAATTACATACATTTTATGTTCTGTTGTACCGGGCTTCCTTTTAAAGCTAGCAAAGAAAATTAAAAAAATAGTTGTAGGGGTCAAATATATAAGCAAACATAATAAACAACAACACACATAGTCATAATGATTAAAGAGAAAAAATGAATTAAGTGAAAAGCTGATACTAATATACTATGTTATGGCCAAATTGGGGAGTTGCATCTCAGCATTCCTCTTGGTCCTTCCTTCCATGGACGCTCCAGCCATCAATCTTGGGTGCCACTGTCTGCCTGGCGGATGCGGATTGGTAAGGTAAGTGTGAGTGGTTTTTCCCAGTATAGTATAGGGTAAAGGCCGGCCTGTAAGTGTAGATGGAAAAACAAAAGGGATATTGAAAAATCAAGGAGAAAAATAATGTAAAAATGCATAAATGAAGGAGGAGTGCAACAAAAACACTTTCAGAGGCGACATGGAAAAAATTAATGTCTACTCTGTTTCCAGCATGAACCTACAAAAACAACAGGACAGAGCAGACCCGTGGCACCCACCGAACCTCCACTTAGCGCAGATTTTGACTTGAGCTAGACAGATGATTAACAACCACAAGGGCTGTCCACAAACCCCGAACCCGGGACAAATGCTAATTATATCAAACAAAAGGCTCAGGGGGAAAGGAAAATTGTTAAAACATTGGAAGAGTATCCAATATGATAGTCAGAGAAGCCCAGTAGTATAAAAATTATACATTTATTTATTTTACCAATTGAAAAAAAGTTTACGTTTTAGACATATAAATAATCTCATGCAAGAAAGACGCTGGTATACAAAAAAAGCAATACATATAAACCAGACAAGTGGCAACAACAATACATATCACAAAACAAAAAAAGGAACACCATAAACATAAATACTGTGTCTTTGTAATAACTTAAGCCACAGAAAAGCGTCGGCGGCGTTTCGACCGATACGTTATTTAGCGGTCATCTTCAGGACTTAAAAGGTATTCTTGAACAAGAGATCTGTACAATAAAAGATATACCTTTAGCAATAATACTAACGATAATTGATACAAAAAAAGTCAGAGTAGGCTTTTCATGAAGAAAAGGGCGGCTGAGTACAGGAAAAGAATTCCAGTGAAAAGGGTTTGAGAAAAGATTAATAACCTTAATCCCCACCACAAAGTGAAAAGAGGTACTTGCACCAGAATATATAAAACCAAGAAGGCATGTTTACCTTCTATTTTAAAATATGAGGCATAGACCGATAGACATTCAGGTCCTCCAGCATCGATATTCAATATCTGGAAATTGCCACACAAAACAGGTCACATAAGCTGCACCGATGAATCTGAAGCAACCAAGTGTAACCCAAATGTAATTGTACCTACTGCACTGCAAATAAATCACTGCACGGTGAAGCCTTGCTACTTGATAGCGTAATGAAGGAATCGTCAAAGACCTTTACGAAGGCCACCTAATGACCACAGTGGTGATATAAGAATATATTCACCAACACATCGTTTTTGGGCTGTTGAAAGAATTAAACAAAAATAAGTCTGTAAAAATAATATCAGACTGTCAGACAAATTCATAAAAGTTCAAAGTTGCAGTCATATTATTTTATTAATGTACTGCACCCGATGTGTAAAGCACCCATCCCTAGGGATGAATCTGCTATATAAGCGAGACTGATATCACATCGCAACATGCGCCAAATATATCGCAACATGCACCAAATATATTAATCTTTGTGTGCATAGTCCAAACAATGACGATATTTGAGGCGCAAATCAAAGGTAGTGACAATCCGTAATGTTTAACATGACCAGAAGCACTCGGTCATAGTATGCGTTTAAGATACTTAAGGCACAATTGAAAAACATGCACCAAAAATATTAATTTTTGTATGCATAGTCTAAACAATGACGATATTTAAGGCGCAAATCAAAGGTAGTGACAATCCGTAATGTTTAACATGACCAGAAGCGCTCGGTCATAGTATGCGTTTAAGATACTTAAGGCACAATTGAAAAGTAATGGCACTCCGTTCCACTCTACCCGACCAAACAAACTCGATCATAGTGATCGTTTGATTTTGGCATGCCGTGATTCTAATATCAGAGGCAGAACTTACGGCATATTTATTTCAAAGACGCCAACTCGTTTCCACGTGCATGAAGCCGATGTTACGGCGAGCACGGTCAGCAAAAATAGTAGTGTCATAATGGGAATGGAGGAAGAACAAACAACCTGCCAGAGGCAGCTCCATCTTGAACTGGGCAAAAAACGCCGTAACTGTACTTGGTGCCGACATAAATGAATTAAATTAAGAAGTATATATAAAAATGTGTAGATCGTGAATACAAGGCAGCCGTTTCCATCACAAGAGGTCTAGGTACACATATAACTCAAAGTGATTATATTAGAAACCACATGTCAGCAGATATAATATTTCGTACATTTTTACACAAATCACAATCAGAAAAATTATTATATCGGAATTCAAGCCTGTTTCATGAAAATGTAAATAGTTGATAGTTGCAGTAGCAAAACATAGTGTGTAGATACACATATAGATGTAGATATATATTAAAGGGGAATACATATCAACAGACCTTTTACCAAGATCACATTCAGAAGAACAATTATGACAGAATTCAAGTATGTTTCATAAAGATATAGGAAAATTGCAAAGGCAAACATAATGTATACAATGCATGTGGCACATTCAGAAAAAAGATTGTGTCAGAATTCAAGTATGGTTCATAAGGTATAGGATAATTGCAAAAGCAGACATAATGTATACAATGGATGTGGTACAGATCTTATACATTAATCACCACAGAATGACATTCCTCAAATGAGTTTAATCCATTATTCACACTGTCACAACGGAGTATCCATCGGCACTCACTTCTGTTCAAAATGTTTGAAATGCTACCCCCTCTCACAGGGACATGAATAACCTCTATTACTTGCCAGCGCATCTCTGATGGCGCATGACCCTTTTCAGTATAGTGCGCAACCAGAGGTGCGTTTTCAGTGGTACACCGTATCCTACTTTTATGTTGTGACAGTATGGTCTTTATTTTTTGGGTAGTTTGCCCAATGTAAATGAGCTCACATGGGCACCAAATTGCATACACAACATTACTTGTGTTGCAATTTGAAAAATCATGAAGATCATGGGAGATGTTTGGTGTTCATGCTTCCCAGGAGGATGTCTCATGTGTGACACAAGCATGAACACCAAACAGTTCATACATGGGAACATCTCCTATGATCTTCATGATTTTTCGTTTGCTTAAAAAGTTATTCTTTCTGTTCAGTGGAGGACATCATTTCAAACAGATGCGCAAAAAAACAGTCTACAGCTTCAGGTGAAAGTTCGACCATGGTTGAAAATGCTGCAACCAGGCAGTCGTGAGAATGATTGCTATCATCGATGTCAGGATCAGCAATGCTCACAGAAGGTCGTACCTGGGTGATGGTGCTCTCATTTTTTGCTTCACTCCCACCTAATCGTAGTGGTGAAGTTTCAACGAATGCCGTCATCAGGATTGGTAACCGCTGGGGATAACACGATGCATGAGCCGTTACAGGACTTAGCAAAGTATTGATATCCATTGGTACTGCTGATTGTAGTGTAAGACAGGTGTCCAACACACATTCTTCTCCGCATAGCATACATCCAAGCACAGGTAAGATGCAGTTCTGCCATATAGGTCTGAATGAAAGAAACCAGGTCATATTCAGATCTCTTAGCCAGGCTAATCCAAGGACTTTAGTTATGCGGTCCCGATAGCGTTTAGCTAGGATCGTTTCTTCCATTGTTGCTGGAGTCATGTCTGCATTTTGGCTTGCCATATCGGAGCAGAAGAGTCAAAAATAAAATTCCTGCTACGAGTCCCAAAAGTAGTGGTAGGCCACTAAAGACCGAATGGACAAAATTGGGAAAGATGCCCAGGACTGCTTCGAAGGGTGTTAACAGTCCAGAAAAAATTGTCTTAAGTACATGTGCGATACCACTGGCATCAGACATATTTAGGATTTGGCTTAGCATTTCTACGAAATGCACGGGGCAATTAGTTGATAAAAGTGTATGTATCTCTGCTGTGGTCCTTGCAACTTGAAGATCATACGTTTCTTTTGATGACGTTATAGGCACTTTTGTCTGTAAAAGAACAGACTTCATTCTGCTTAAAGTATCAATTCGTATAGAAGAGATATTCAAGGACGGCCAAATCGTCGCCTCTGTATCAGGAGGGCCGTTTGGATACAATACTTGCATACAGCAAGTGACCATGGAAATAACGCTTACAAGATATGCTTTCCCTGGCACCATGCCACAACAGCTGTGGTCCGTTATTAGAACGTAACTCCTGTTAGAAAGTTGTCTAAAGAATGGCTCTATTTGTGTTGCAGGTGTGCCGTGCTGGTGGCATGAAAGGTTATTTGAAGTCCCCTCACAGGCCCCATGCAAATTAATACCTTGGCACAGAAGTATACCGCTTAGTGATTGTTTACAATTATTACCACTAAGAAATACACTTTTGTTTTTGTCACTATAACATGTGTGTGTATAAGGTAATTTTCATGATGACTTAATGTACTCTTTACCCAACCTTTCATACTGGCCTGCTGGTATATACTCCTGGCAATTTTTAAATTGGAAAGTTGTTATCGGAATTGTGATTATTCCGTGTATTATCCATTCAATGACAGGTCTTTCTGACATTGTCAATGGTAATCTCTCAAGTTTTTCAATGCTCAGAATCATATAGACTGCTCCTTTCTGTGCCAAACTGATTTGTTTATCAGTAAGGTTAAAGATAGAGAACAATGACGTTGTGTTGATTAAACGCCATGGCACATAGCCTGAACGCAGGTTTTGCAACGTCCAGCCTAGCTGTACAATAGAACGTAATTGGGACTGACCATGTTGTAACATTAGCAAGTCCTGATCTATTATAGCGATAGCAGATGATACAATACTGTCCAGTGAATATATTCTGGAGGACAGAGTCATTAACCCATTGTCCACAACAGAAAGCGATTTTTCCAAATGAATACGATCAATTTCTCGTATTTTCTCTGCTGTCTCAATTTGAGTCACTTTCCAAGCTTCGTTGTACGCAGCGTATATACTGGCCGCTATGAAACGTTTTTGATGCTGTTTGCCTGGTCCCATTATTTAATCGCACAAGTCAGCACCGTCTTTAAGTAAAGTCAAGTGTTGCTTAATTTCTGCCAGTGTGGATGTCTGTAGCCATTCAAGGCATAATTTTCCTACACTGTATGTTGTTACTATCCCTGGATGTTGTCTCTGGGAGTATCTAGGGTCTGGTCTGGTCATTTTCAACCCCTGTATTTTGTTCAGGAATCTATCTTGACAGTTATTTGTGTCTGTTGGCCAGATTAACCACTTTTTCCAATCAGGATGTGTTCTGTTTTGGTGTAAAATTTGGGATACGTCTATCTCAATATCTGTGGTTGTATTATCAGGTATTGGCTTTGGAATAGATGGTTTGTTAAGGTCTTCAATTTTAGCTAGGCCAAGACAAGTAGTCTATTGAATGGTGCCATTCAAGAACATTATTTGTTCTGGGATCTGCCATTCTTTTGTACCCCAGATGGTTTTTGTTTCAATGTTGTTCTTCCAGAAATCAAAACCAAATGTAATCATATTTTCATAAAATGTTTCTGAATAAATCAATTTAGTATTTGTCAGCATAGTTTTTGTCCCTGTTTTATCTAACAGTTTGTAATAAAATGCTTCTGCATCACTTATGTTAAACCCTGCAAAATATGGAAATTTCTCATAAAATGTTTTCGAATGCTTTTAGGTGGAGTAGCACAATGTTCCCATTGATTATATTTAAAAAACATTTCTAGGTTGAGCAGATTTATGCAAATAGTGATGTGCATAGTGGTTATAGCGATACATCTGTTCATAGTTCGATGAACCCTGTAAATAATCATGTTCTGTAAATTTTGCTGACATTACTAAATCTGACATCATATTATTTATGCTTTCAAAGTCCCAATCATCAGAGAATGTACTGGGTTTTACAAAGTCACTTAATGAAACCTTAAGCTGATGAGGATATTTCAAGATTTAGACCGGGCCATAGATTTCGTAATCCGTTTTGTCCCAAACTACCCCGCCAGGTATTGGAATGGCTGTGACATTCACTGATGATAGATCTCTTTTCTCGATGTGAGATGACTTGTGTGGCTTTAGAACCAAGTTGATGTTCTGACTTGCTGTGTCCATTGTACTGTATTTTCCCTCAATGAATCTTCCCAAACAAAGTACCATGATGAGCCAAAGCAGGAGGAAAAGTACACCTAACACAATCCAAAATTCAATCCATGGAGAAATCAGATAGGTTTCTTTGAGTTGATGAAAGAGTTCTGTTGCTTTGTCTTTAAAAGTTTTTGTTTTTGGCTGTTCTTCACGTTCGCTTGGATCTTCAGAAAAGTTATCGAAATTGATGAAGTAGCCAGATGCAGATCTGTAAATTGTTGGAATTGCTTTTTCAAGTTTTCTTTCATTAGCATAGTCTGAGGCTACATCGTTGTAGACTGGTGTTTCTTGACAAACTGTTTCAATTTGGGTTTCAAGAGGCGCAAGTTCCATTGCATTGCTGCATAGTCCTTTTTTATTCACTGCAGGTTTATCAAATGTGATTAGTCTCTCAATTTGAACCTCTTGGATTGTAGCGAATTTTGGTATTCTGCTATTTCTTGGGAGTCCACTGGGCCTACTACTTATTATTGGCCACATGATTGTGGTTTTACCAGGTCGATGGATACAACTCTGTTCTCCTTTTTACCAGCAAGTGGCGGTAGTACAACTGATCTTGTTCCACTGACAGCTAAGATAGGTACTGTTTTTCTGTAAGAAGGCCCAAATTCCTTCTTCACCGCGATCTTCTCTCTGACCAGATCCCCAATCTTTGGAATCCAGACAGGTCTTGCTGGGACAGGTGGTGTATCTTCAGTGGTTGTTGGCTGTTGTTTTAACTTTATGTTGCTCAGGGCTTTTCTTGTTTCATTTAAGTCCTGTAAAACAGCCAAACCATCTTTGATGTCAAAGCATTTTTTCTTATCTTCTACCACTGAAGTTTGACTATCTAAATCCTGAATATACATTCTAGTTCCGAACAATAGTTCGTACGGGGTGAAACCTTTTAGAGAATTTCTTGGCAGATTGTTAAGACTACCTTGGACACTTGTTAAATGTTGGACCCACCCGTCACATGAACCTAATACCTTTGCCGTTATAGATTGCTTTATGTCTCGGTTTTTTCTTTCCACAATCCAGTTTCCCTCAGGATGGAAGGGACAAGAGTACCGCAACTCAATGCCCATGCTGGTCATGGCCTCCTTATAAGCTCGAGAGCTAAAAGCAGGACCCTGGTCAGAATGTAGCATGGCAATTGCGTATGTGCCGATAAAGACTCGCAAATCTTTTATAACAGTTCTGGCATCAGCCGAGCGCTGGGGCCCACATCCAAATGAATCTCGTGCAGGAATCCACTGCGACCATGATATATTTATAGTTACCATCCCTTTGTAAGGGACCACAGTGGTCCAGGTAAACACATGCTAATGGTTTATCTGAGATTAGAAGGGGTGTCTGCGCCGGTCGTTTCACTATTGATACTTTCATTCTTTGGCATATTTTGCACTCTAGAACATATTTCGTAGTTTGTATTCTCATGTGCGGCCACCAATATCTCTGTTTTAATAATGATATTGTGGCTGAAACACCAGCATGTGCAGAAGCGAGCCCTTCGTGTGCTGCTGTAATTAGTCCTAACCTGTGTTCCATGTTTGGAATTGCCCTATCCCCCACTCCAGGGATTCGAGCAAATGGAACATTATTCGCATCAGTTATGTATGAGTACTTTACTAGAAAGCCTTTCGGGAGTGTTTTTCTGTCATCTTTTACTGACGCACTGACAGCTTGTAGTATGTCGCTGTCTATTTTTGTTTTTGACCGGGTGATAGCAGCTACGGAAGCCATTTGCACAGCTGCCTTCGCAGCTTCATCAGCCAATGAATTCCCCGCAACGTGAACGCCATCACGTTGATGAGTCTTTTGTAGTTCTTTTGTAAAAGAACTACTTGTTCCCAAAGCATTTTATGCTTGATTGTGCCACCTTTTGCATCTGTGAACCCGTTTTCAACCCAACTCTGCAAATATTCATCATAAGACTGAACGAAGTAAAAGGAATCGCACACTATAAGTGTGGGGAATTCGCGATCAGTATTTTCAAGCGCCATCTTAAATGCTAGTAGTTCAGCTCACTGAGCCGTACAATCTCCTAGAGATTGCGTTTTAGTGACCAGTGGTATAAATTTTCCTTTGTGCCAACGACCTTTAACAATCACGCATGCAGCACTGTACGCTTGTTTACCCCCAACTGCGGGTTGTGCTGATCCGTCTGTATATATTATACATTCGTAGTGTTCTAGAGGCAGGATTTCGGTTGGCAGAGGACATTCATATTCATATTGTAGAAATTCTTGTGTTTTTAGATCAGGATCAAATTCATATACTACGTCTGTTGCAGCAAGAGAATTAACCCATTGGATCCATCTCGGATGTAGTGCTTTAGCATTTGGAATGCTTGCTTTTGTTACCGCTTCCAGTGCTGGTATCGGTGTAACGATTATTATTAGTTTACCTTGTGCTAGGGCCCTTTCTTTTGCTACAGCAGTCTGAACCGCAGTTAGAATTTTTTCAGTTGAACTGAGCTTATTTCAGCTTTTGTGTACAGATGTGATTTGTAAGCTATTGGTACCGTTTCTCCCTCATTAGAGGTCAGGTACCTGAATCCGCATCTTCCTGGGATGACTCGGATTACAAGGTTGCGTGTACTGTCACGAGTTTCTAATTTTGTTTTAGCTAACATGTCTGTTTGCAATGATCTCAAAATTTCTGTGTGTTTCTGAGTACAGTTGATTGGTTTAAAATCAGGTTTTATTAATTCGTAGAGAGGTTTAACCCTCTCTGCATAGTTTAGAATGTAAGTTCTTCTGAAATTCAGGAAGCCTAGTATTGATTGTAAGTTCTTCAGCGTTTTTGGTGCTTGGAGTACAGCGCACTTCTCTAAGAAGTTGTCTGCTAGGCTTTTGCCTTCACTTGATAATCCATATCCTAAAAACAGGACAGTTAGATGGGCAATTCGGGACTTTTTAAAGTTGAATTTGTAACCATTTGCTGCGAACCCAAGTATTATGGTGTTCACTCTTTTCAAGTGAGTATCCAGGTCATCATCTGTGAGATAGATGTCATCGACATAAGATAATGCCTCATCATCATACATTTGTAGTAACTCTGTTACTCTGGCTGAGAATAATCCTGGGCTATTCTTGAATCCCTGTGGGAGTCAACAGAAATTTTTTTGTGATCCCATTATTGAGAAAGCGGTTAAATACCTGCTTTCTGGTGCAATATTTTGTAAAAAGAATCCATTTGAAATGTCTAATGTTGTTTTGTATTTTTTGCGAACTATGTTATTCATCAGTTATTATTATTATTAATGGCGTTTTGTTAAGCGCATACTACCCGGAGGCCTCGTAGCGCTACATTGTTGAATCATGAAAAGACAAAGAGCCAAGTTTAGGTGAAAAGAAGCGTTTTCAGTTCCTTACGGAACTTCAGCAGGTTAGGTTCGCCACGGAGGGTGTCAGGCAAGGAGTTCCAGGCTCTCGCGGCATTCCAGGAGAGGGATCGTCCACCCCATCTTGCCCGTTTAGTTCTGTTGACGATAGCCAGGAAAGCTGAGCTGGATCTCAGACTTCGTTTAGGAAGATAAGGGTTTGCAAGTGAGCAAACCATGGCTGGTCCAGTTTTCCACATGGCTTTGTGCATAAAGCACATGGATTTAAACACAATTCTGGCCTTGATGGGCAACCAGTGCAGTTTCTTTAATGCAGCTGTGCCTGAATCTCGTCGGCCCAGATTTAGGAGAAGGCGAGCCGCTGCATTCTGTGTAATCTGCAATTTTCTGGTGGTGGAGATAGGGGCTCCTAAGTATAATGAGTTTCCGTAGTCCAGACGAGACAGGATAATGGCTTGCACCATGATTCTACGTGCCTGGAAGGGAAGAAGAGGCAGCACCTTCCTGAGCATCCGCATCAGGCCAAAGCAGGTGGCGGATAGGGTAGTAGCTTGTTGCTTGAAGTCCAACTTAGAGTCCAACCACATGCCCAGACTCTTTATATGGGTCTTAGGTTGAGGTGGGGTCCCCATACTAGGAGGCCAATCGAGCATAGGGCTCGGAATTGGTGAGTTGCCCAGAATCATAAGCTCGGTTTTCTCACCATTGAGCTTTAGGTGTGAAAAGGTCATCCAATGATTTATTGCTACCAGGCAATTCATAAGATTGGGGGGGGAGGTATTAGTCTGATTCATGGATACCACTAATTGTGTGTCGTCGGCATAGGTCACGATATCTAGGCCATACGAACGCACAATGTCTGCCAGAGGTTGTAGGTATACATTAAATAGAGTAGGGCTGAAAGACGAGCCCTGTGGTACACCTTGCTCAAGAGGCCAGATTTTTGAGTGGGCATCGTTCTCGACTACCTCGAAGGAACGGTCCTCCAGAAAAGATTGGAGCCATGTTATGGCCTTCCCTGTAATTCCTATGTGACGTAGGCGGTCAAGGAGGATACTAGTGTTGACGGTATCGAAGGCGGCACTGAGATCAAGCAACATAATTGCTACAGTGCCGCCCTGATCCATCTGTTTCCTAGCCATCTCCGTCACAGTCAGAAGGGCCGTTTCTGTGCCTAATTTTGGGCGGAAGCCTGCTTGGGAATCGTGGAGCAGGAGGTTATGTTCCAAGTATTGAGTGACGGACACGTTAATATGTTTCTCCAGCAGTTTGCTAATCCAGGGAAGGAGAGAAATTGGACGATAGTTAGCCATGTTATCGGGGTCCAAGGTTGGTTTTTTTAAGAGTGCTCTGACTTGGGCACGTTTCCATGCTGTTGGGACTGTGCCTGTGATGATAGAGGAGTTTAAGATTTTAAGGATCGTGGGCTTAATGATGTCTTTAATTTTAAGTAAATGAAAAGGGGGGGCCGGATCGGTAGGTGAGCCAGATTTAATCTTCTGCATCAGAATATCTAGTGACTCCTCATTGAGTAGGGGAAACTCCTCCAGCGTACAAGGCGTCAGCTGTGGTAAAGAGGAACTTTTGGATGGTTTAAATGTGGCGATGATATTCTGTATTTTTTTGTAAAAATATTCAGCCTGGTTATCACAGCGTAGTTGGATTTTGCTGGGGTCAAGAGGAGTAGTGGGGATGTCAATGAGGAATTTAGCAATTTTGAAGATTTCCCTGGATGAATTTGAGGCACTAGTAATTATACTTTCAAAGTACAAGGCTTTTGAGTCACTAATTTCTGCCTTGTATTTTTTAATTGCCTCTTGGTAGTTAAGTTTGTCCAGATTATTGCGGGAAACTCTCCAAGTGCGTTCCAGTTTCCTACAACCTCTTTTCAGCTCTTTGAGTTGAGGAGTGTACCATGGGGAATTTCTTGATTTGGTTTTTTCTTTGAGAGTTTTCAAAGGTGCCACAGAGTCAAGAGCTGTACACAACCAATTAGTGTAAGCATCATAAAGTAGTGTGGGATCTGTTCCGGATTGGGAAGGGGCCGGAGATAAGGATTTGATCCACTGGTCTATCGAGATTTTTGACCATTCTCTCCCCTGCTGAGTAGTATGAGTAACGACTGGTGCTGGGGTAGCTACTGTCCATTGTATCGGGACCATATAGTGATCTGTCCAGGCCAGGGGCAGGGGTGTCCCTACCTCTAGCCTATGGTCATTACTAAATACCCAATCTAAAAGATGACCTTTTTCGTGAGTGGGTTGGAAGCCCTTCTGTGTGATTTGAATGGCTGCCAAATCATCTACTAAAGACCTGGCGATCGTATTACTGGGGTCATCCAGATGGATATTAACATCTCCCAATAGTGAAAAATGAGGACAGGTGATCACTGATTCAGCGATCTTTGAATGGAGCGAATCCAGAAAATCTCCTATTTGATGTGGGGGGCGGTAAATCAGAATTCCTGAAAAGGTAGTAGTAGGATTGAAGTCTAGGGAGAAGTGCATGCTTTCACAGTTAGATATCGAGGACGGGCTGATCCTGCATTGGTAGTGGTTTTTGACGAGAATGGCCAGTCCCCCTCCTCTCCCCTGTGGTCTGTCCATTCTGTGGAGGGTATATCCCAGTTGCGTAAGGGCAGTGATGTCTGGATCTGGTGTGTCCCTAAGCCAAGTCTCTGTTAGGAATATAGCGTCAGGGCTAGATTCTTCTAAAAGTAGCGCCATTTGCACAGCGTGTTTAACTAAGGAGCGACAGTTCACGAGATACATTTTATACTGTCTAATGCTGTGAGGGATAACGTGAGGACTGGTGAGTGAATAGTTACAATGGGAACAAATGCCTGTGACAGAAGTCGGATGGATTGAATGCCAGCAGGGGGTTAAGGGAGGTGACATTAATTTTTTTAAAGAGTAAGAATCATACCGTATAGGCAGAGTGGTGGCCTCACTGGTTTGTGCAGGGGGAGTGGCCCCTGGTCCCGTCCGGTCGCGGACGGGCAATGCGGATGTTTTTATCCATTGGTTGAGTGAGGAGGGTGGGAGGGACGATCGACTACACCGTCTCCCTTCCCTTCCCAAGATGGCTGATCCGGTGGGTGGGGGTGAGTGCCCAGTGCCAATCACGAGCGGAGCTGCAAAGACCGATCGTGACTCTGCCTGTAGCAAAGTGATCTTGCCGCAGGTAAGGATCTAGCTAAAAACTGCCAGTAAAATAGCCAGTGCCGCACTGTGCAAATTTTGTACCGCAAATGTCTTGCAACATGAGTTAAGGTGTCTGTAGTCCTAGACTAGACAATATGAATCATCTGGTTTGGAGACAGGAAACAAAGGATTGTTCATTTGAGAGGTGCACGTTTCAATCACCCCTTGGTATTCAAGTTGATCTAAGATCTCCCTGACCTGTTTTTTAGCTTCTTGCTTAATTGGGTACTGTCTTTGTGCAGTTGGTTGACTTTTTAACTGGATTTTGTGAGGAGGAGAGTCCTCATCCCATCCTACATGATTCTTATATAATGCAGGTGCTTGAGCTACTGCCCATTTTCTTGCATATATGTATTTTCTGTGTATTGGAATATGATTTGAGAAGGCAGACTTAATCATTTTTTCGCCATGATGCACTCCATGACAAACTCTGGTGGCCAGTCTTTCTCAGCTAATAGGATGTCATAGCCTTTTGAGAGGTTATCCCAAAACAGACCCATTACCTTCCTAGTCTTATCTCCCTCTATACGTAATGTTATTTCATATATTTTATGAGGTTCGCTAACTCTGGTATCTGCAGTTTCCACCTGAATGTATTCATTCGTGTCCACTGTCTCCAGATGATTCATCAGAATCTTGAGAGCTATGGTCACTTCTGCTGCGCTGTCTAGCATTGTCTGTGCCCACTCTCCGTTTTTCAGCTGTGTCCTCAGTATCCTCGACATGTTTGATTATTTTAATACTTGCTACCTTCTTTCTTGGAAATTGTAATTTTTTACTTTGAGCAGGTTCTTTGTCTTTGGATTTCACATGCTCTTCCCTGTGTTCTGACCATCCTCTTCTTTCCGATTTCTGCGAGGAAGTCTGAAAAGATTGAGAGGGACGTGTATCAATATCTTGATATCTATCAGGTTTTTTCAAATTATCCCTATTTCTAAGGTTGTATCTTTTTTCAGAGGGCTCCCTTTGGGGAGACTGGTGTTCTCAGTTCAGAGTTCTCTCCCTCCGCCGAGGAGACCTTCCTCTGGACTGGAATCTTTTTTCTTTGGGAGTGGATTGTTTATTTCCATCCCAACTCTTTTTTGGAGTGTTTAGATTATTTTTAATAAATATCTTTTCAGGATTTTCAAGTAGTTGGGGTTTTACCGGTTTCCCACCCAAACTATCGCTACCTAGTTCTTCATAGGATTTTTCTATGATTCTGGCAAGTTCAATTGGTTGATCTGTTATATCTGTTTCTTTCAATTTTTGGCGGATCGCCACAGATGCTGCTTCTCCTTTTATGTTGGCTAATAATATAGCCGAGACCTGCTTGAGGTCTTTCAGTAATTTCATACCAAGAGTTAAAGCAGGTTCTGGACCGTATTCATTTTGAATCTGTCTTAGTACATCTGGTATCACCGCCAGAGACGGAACACCATGTGTTTTTGTGTAGATGGAAGCAAAGACTGTGCCCCAAGTGTCACAGTCCTCCACATGTGGTGCGACCCCCATTGGAAGGCAGATAGTCAGAATTCTGTGTTTCTCACTAGGGGTAGTATTCGGGAATACTGCCTCTATTTGAGTTATCTTTTGTGCTAGCCAGAATGGAATTTGTTCCCGTTTTGCGGGTGTTTTACCAAGACATGATTGTATATTCTGTGGTGTAATTTTATTTGTGTGTTCCCCTGATGAGGGGTCAGCTGTGGAATGTTAATAGCTGGTTGGACTGTTGCAGTCCGCATTACATATTGGACTAACTGTCTGTGAATTTTAATTAGTAATTTTAGCTGGGCTAAAAGTTCTTTCTCTGACATTTTTTTCGATGTCTGTATGTGGTGTGTAGCTGGCTAGAACCGGCCACGTTGCTCCTGGTTTACCTAGTGGACCGAGCCTGGTGATGTGATCATTATGTTTTAGGGCGCCTTTAAACCAGAGCAGGTGCTCTTGGTAATTTAGTGGAATTTCCACATCCTCGAAAGGAGTGTATTCTTCCGGAGGTTCCTCTACTTTATAATAGTGGAATTCGTGTGTTGTAGCGTTTGCCGCTCGAAAGTTTATCCATGAATAGAATACCTCTGTCTGCCGATATTCGTGTGCCTCTATCATGAAAATGACTGTACCACCTCATGCTGTCAGTCCGTTTTCTATAAGTTTGAGAGTTGTAGTTTTTCTTATGTTGACCGGAATAAGGATAGCATTCCGGTCATTTTGTAGGAGACTTGTGTCTTCCTCTATTAGTTGAGCTGCTATTCTAGCTGCCTCCCTTTCGTCTTCATTTTCCGGCATTTTTACATGCAAAAAGGTTTTTCTGTTGCAGATCAAGTTTCAAGGAAACAAAAGACTAGGTGCACAATATTTTGAAACACTGTATCCTTCAATGTTGACTAAACCAAAAACTCTACATAGGAATCTCTTCCTACTAAGTTCCAGCGGATTTTAACCTTTAACCCACTCCAGACGTCTATTGGAGTATTTACGGGAAAAAGGGGTCTGTGTGAGAAAGCACGACTGAGTTACTCTAACGTATTGAATTAGTTATATCGCCTTACCAAACGTTGGGCGCCATATAGTGTAATTCCTATTTTCCCTATAGGCTCTGCGCATTGGATTAACATAAACAGCAGTGTAGACATAGGACTGAGGTCTTCTAGGTCTCTACTGACTATGTTAGACTTAATCTAGGTTTGCGCCAGCTAGCTCAGAGGTCACTGGAAACTTTCTTGAATGAATAGGAAGGGATCAGCTTCCCTGGCTCAGACAAGAAGTGATTCAGCTTCCGACAACCGCATAAACATGACAACTTTGCTCCCTCAGAATAAGAGTAAATCTCTAGAGTCGTGTGAAAACAATAGACAGCTATTTCACTCAGTCAGATGTGCGTTCTTAGTTTCACCATAGTGCAGAGAAGAGAGAGACGGACGTTTTCAATAAAAGGTATTATTTATTGAGCAGTCTTCCTTCTCATGCAAGAGAAATGAATTGCCACAATTGCAATACTTATTATAAAGTAAAGTACGTACAGTAAAAGGAGTATTATAACATAATACTGTAAAAGCATTGATATGGTTTCTTAGCCATAAGACACTTTAAAATGGATAAAATATATACATACATATATACATAGGCTAACGTGCTCAACTGGTGCTTCTAAAATACGCCTACCCCGGTGTACCTGACCTAAGCCTAATACGTGCGAAGGTGTAAGTAAGGAAGTTTGAGTTAAGTAGGTTTTGCCAAGAATTTGATACAAGAATTCTCTCTAAGGATTTAGTCAGCACTGTACCTTGGGAATAGAATGTAGAAGGTCTGGTATCTCTCTCTCAGTACTCGATATCCCAGTCACCCGCAAGGGTAGGCTGGAAACGCCGGAGCTGGATTGTCTCGGCAGGAGAAAAGACAGTGTCTTTCTCAGCGTGTCAAAGAGGAGGGGCAGCGTCCGTGGGCTCTTTGCATCAGCTGGGCTCTCGGCAAGTAGATTAGCTGCTCTGCTCCAAAACTACCACTGTGTGTTTGCTTAAGGCAACGTTGGTATATTTATACCTGAAAGGTGCCAGGTTTGGACATAAGACGTCAATAGAGATGTCACTAAGAACTGGCTGTTCTTACAATGCTCGCAGGAGTTCTATTACAAATCAAAACAAAGCAAGTGGGGATTTCCCAGGTTGCTGGCGGTTTGGTGTGTTGAAAGAACTCGTTGTGATTTCTAGGAATCTAAGGAAGTGGCTTTTGCTGTGCCTTGGACTGCAAGGGCGATTTACTGAAATATGGATCTGATTCTTATGCCATTATAGGGATATTATTGATTATAACCGTACAAGGGCATAAAATAGCAATATTGATTCAGGTTCCTAGATAAAAACACAATACCATAGTTTGTACCAATCTTACCCCGGCTAACACCTACTCCACAAATGGAGTATATAGCAATGTTCTGGCTAACTGAAAAGAAGTCCCGAACCGGGGAGGTCAAATTTTTTGAGCTGCTGGTGCCACTTTCATTGCCGGATGAACTGGTAGGTGGGCATGGAGTTTGACTCTGTGCAGCACATACTTCTATTGCAGTGGTTGTGCTGGATGTAGATTGCTGCCGGGCCTTTGCAAATGCAAATATGGAAGCTGGAGGTTGTGTTGTTGATGCTATCTGTGTTGGTGGTGTCTGTGCCACATCCCTCACAGCAATTTGAGATGGGGTAATGTCTGTTTCCACATGGGCAGGACTAATGTCCTTGATGACTGGCTCATCATCATGCTCCTCTTCTACATCCACCGCCATAACTCTAAGGCTTTCTGGAACTTTTGTTATCCCTAGCCTTCTCTTGTGGCATATCTCACTCTCAGACTGAGGTGGTGGCTTCCAAGTGGTGTCTAGATCATCAGAAGGGGGGCTTGCAGAAGTACTCAATGGACTAACCCTCCTTTTCCTTGCTGGGGATCTGGAAGACAATGGATTATCTGTAAGAGTGTTTTGCTCTTCTTCGTCTGCAGGAAACTCGATTTCCTGAACTGTCCTTTCTTCGGGAGGAACACCTACTACTGTGGGCGGTGGTTGCGGCTGTTGTTGTCCACTTATCTGAGTTTCCTGCATTGATTGGGTACTACTTTGCGATAACGATAAGTCAATTTCAACATCGCTGCTCTTTGGCATTGTCGTGATGAGACTGGCTGCCTTCGCGACAGACATGGGCTTGGGCCTAGGTTGGTGGGGTCGGTCCACTGATGCGGGGGTGCTGCTCTCAGCTTGATCCCCAGATACCACTGCTGCAGGTGCAATTTTTGGTTTCCCAAAAAAGATCTTGGGCGGCACACCAGAAGTGGTAAGTTGCACTTCCTTCTCCTCACTGGCAACTTTCTTGGTACTGGAGGACCTGGTAACTTTCTTTGGGGCCATCTTCTTCAGATGTCAGCAGCACGCAGTGCCACAAGTTGAAGAGATGTCTATTGTCACACGTCACATGATGTTGTGCGCAGCAGGACTTCTGTCAGGCAGTACAATAGGTGATGACGCCTCCTCCTCTTTTGTGCTCCTAAAGCAAAGACGCAAGAAGAACATCAGTGAAACGTGGCATTTATTTTTGTGGTTCACTTTACTACTAGTACAAACAAACAAATATATTATATAACCTAGTGTGTGGTCACACTTGTTAGTATTATTATTCATAATATTACTTTTTATTAACTCTTTTATTAAAAAAACATAACAATGTAGCCATTTGTGAGACTTTGATAACAATGGCTTTCATGATGTACTGTGTACACTCAGGAAGGATAGGAAAGAAGAACAAAAACAAAAATACAGATGTAATGGAACCTGTTTGGCATTGTGCATCACGTGGGATGCAGCATCATTCAGGAAGTTGCATCTGGCAATGGAGAGGGAAGGAGTAAACCAAGTGGAACAAAGGAAAGACATGCAGGCCTATGGCAAAAGCAGCACACTAACTACCACCACAAAATGGCCTCCAGCCACATGGTCACTCACAACTACAACTGGCAGGATGCCTGGAAAACAATGAACTCAAGCAAGCCTGTTTGGCCAGACAAAGGAGGCATGATAAACAACACAGCTTTAATGCAACAATGCAAAACAAACATCCACAGGGCTAAAAAAGGTTTGAAAGTTACACAACAAGCACACCACATACATCCAACGAAGGCATTTATTTAACACATACGAAAAAAGTGAAATACCTAACAAAAAACACATTTTTCAATTCAATCCAATGCCATCCATGCTCTAAATGATGTTTAAATTCAATAAACACCACAGAAACAGTTGTTTCATGCATCCATGAGTAGCTCTGGGCCTACTGGCTGAAACGCCTTGGCAGACTATTAGGCAAGTGATTTAAATAAATATTGCAAATTAATTTCAAAAGTTTAAGAAAAAGCTGTGAACTGTGCAACATGTTTCCTTTATAAAAGATGAAAAATTACTTACGAAGAAACAAACAACTAGGCTCCTACAGTCAATGTCAATGTCAATCATACTTTTATTTGATTTCGTTAAAAAAATCGTAAAAGATTGTAAAAACACGTTATACACAGTAATTAAAAGCAATGATATGAAAGATGCAAAGAGGTAAAAAAACACTGTTGTCATTACGCAATCCCTGTTAACATTTAAAATAAGAGATGTTATGTTTATAATCAGTGCAGTATTAAAGTGCTAGGATATTTTGTTGAGAAACGATCAAAAATTAGTGCATGAAAAGGTGAGGCCCAGTCAGTCTGTCTTGTGAGGGCCACTCAGGTTGATTCTTGTGATATATCTAGTTCTTTGGCTGCCATTTCCAAAAACGTAATAGCTTTGCAGGACTGTTGCACTGACAGGCCTCCCAGACTTTCTATGACAGCAGCTCTGCATGTCCTTAATTGTTTTTTCCTAAAAGGATGATTTTCCGGCTTTCTAGATGCGAGGGGCAGATGCATAGGAAGTGAAGTAGTGTCTCATCTCCCTGTCCGCACAGTCTGCATTCTTTCGTCGGCCATGTGCTTTTCCATTTTGGGGTCAGATCCTTCGTGGGGAAGTGCCCCAACCGTAGCATCATCAGGTAGTGCTTTTTGTGGTGTGAGAAGTGTTCTGACAAGTATTGTTGTGGTTTCAGCGTCTGATACTATTGAATCACTGCCCATGCATGTTCTTTTGTTGCAAATGCAGTTTTATCCAATAACAAAGACCTTTGTTTCGCTGCCGTGTTCCCCACTTTTTTGAACACGGAATAGGAGGTGATTGTATGCCAGGCCTCTTCAAGGTGTAGGTCTGCAAGTGATTCTTTTAGTATGCTGACGATGAAATTATTTTGTCTCGCTTGCTGTTCAATTTCTGCCCAGCACGAGTGGGCTAAGGTGTTTTCTTCTGCTTGCCTCATCCACCAGTAATATTTGACCACCACTCCTTGTCGGGCTGGTTTCTGGTTTTTGAGCCCGTATTCCAATGGAATCTGTGGCTGAGAGATGTATTGTGGAAATGAAAATAGATTCTTAAAGTTACTCAACTGGGCTTGGTTTAAAGCAGCTGCATCCTTTGTATTCATCAGTTCTGAGCCATAAGAAATAGTTGGAATGAATTTTGCTGCAATTACCTTTAACAGGTGACCCGTTGAGCAGCCTTTTAACTTCCTCTTTAGAATTTTAAAGGCGTAGTGGAGTTGTTTTGCCTTCACTTTTCCTTGGTTCAGCTGGTTGTTAAAGTTGAGGTTGTGTTTGAGTTGAAAACCAAGGTATTTGTATGAATTCACCTGGGATATTGGTTTGCCATCTAGATTCCAGATGAATTTACCTTTTTACCCTGTTTTCCGATGTTTGGAAAAACATAGCACCTTTGTTTTCTTGTGATTTGTTGTTAATTGGGCTGTGATCATGTATGCTCCTTGTTGGGCCATTGATCGCTGCAGGCCTATAGGTGTTTGGGATGGGAGAACAATGTCGTCTGCATATTGAAGGCTTGTGATTGGCGTGTTGCCCAATTTAGGGGGGTCGGTTTGAACTTGTTGGAGATGTTTCTCAAGGTCAGCAGTATAGATGTTAAAAAGGCAGGGGGCCAACACACACCCCTGTTTTAGTCCATTTTTTGTTGGAATCTTGCTTGTTATACTGCGTCCGTCTCCTTTCTTGACTTGTACCCACGTTTTTGTATAAAGGTTCATTATCACCACCAGAAGTTTGGTTGGTAACCCACAATTTTGCATTATGGCCCATAACCTTGGTCTTGGTACTTTATTGAACGCTGCTTTTTAGGTCGATGAAGCACGCGTGCAGAGTCTGTGATTTTGCGTTTGCTTGTTTCGCTAGAAGAGTAACCGCTGAGATGTTTGTGAGGGTGCACATTCCAGCCCGAAATCCGGTTTGTGTATTTGGCATTAGATTTGTACGGCTCGAAGCATAAATTTTTGCCTCAACGTCAATTAGTGCAATCATTCTATAATTGCCGGGGTCTGAACGTGAGCCTGATTTATGTATAGGGTTGAAGATGCTTCCTCGCCAGGAGTCAGGGATTATGCCTGATGTTAGCACGTGTGAGAAGAGCGGAGTAAGAATACCTGACCAGAACGAGGGGTCGTGCCGGAATAAAGCGTTTGGCAAACTGTTGGGCCCTGGAGCTCCTTCAGGCCTTAGATTTTTTGTGATGTATAGGACCTGCTCTTGTGCGATCTCCAGGGTGAGATAAGGGTGTTCTGTCTTTGCTGTGTCATGGGATATTCCTACATTAGAGACTCCGTACTTTGCAATATCGGTGGGTGGAATGGCGTTGTATGTATGTATGTATGTCCGATGTGTGCTCTCCATGCATCCTCAATTATTTCTGGGTTTAAATGGCGATTCTTGCCGTTTGATATCTGGTTATTGACATCCCAGAAGCGCTTGGAGTCTCTTTGTTTGGTGGCATGATGAAGTTTTGCCCAAAGCAGTTCACTATAGTTTTTCTTAGCCACCTTGATGTCACTCAGCCAGTCAGTCAAACCACTTTATTCGGTTAAGTTAAAACCATAACAGTACAGAGACGAAATACAAACATATATGTGCAAAAATACAATATAAAGTGTCCACAGTATAATACGATCCAGCATTAGCAGTCTATGTGCAAGGAACGCAATACAGTACTGGTCAGGTAAAGTGCATTTCAGGACAAAAGTGACAATACATCCAAGATATTTGATATAAATCTCAATTAAAATACCAATCATAAAAAAATATATAAAAAGATAAAATCCGAAATAAAACCGCATTAGTTATGGGCTCTCCACGTGGCTATTTCTCAACCGGACAGCTGCCATAAGAAAACTGGCTATATAAAAAATCTCATTGGGATCATTTAATAGCTGTAAGTACAATAAGGCTGGCTTAACTTGGATGAAACCCTTTCTTGTTAATAGGGGAAAAAGAAACCTCTTCCTGATGTCACTATACAAATCACAGAACATTATTGGATGCATTGTGTCCTGGACTGAGAAATTATCACAGTTGCATGGCCCTAGCTCTTCCAGCCTGCACCACCCCTTAGAGTTCCCTAGTGAAAGGTGAATTAAATTAAAACGGAAGCGTGTAAGGAGTATGCGATGGAAAGGCCTGGTCACAATTTTCAAGTACGGTTCCATCAACGGCGTGGTTTTTAAAAGGTAATGTGCTTTTACTGTTACTTTTTTCAACTCCAGTTCCTCCCTTTGTAATGCCCACAAATTTAGAAGCTGTTTCTTCACCCCGCTGGGATCCATTTTCGTAACCATCCCGGGATCATCATAGAGGTCCTGTCCCTTTTTAAGTTTTTCCTTAATTTTGATATTAGGGAGAGAATGCCATGTGAAGGGTCTGAACCTCGAGTTCGTAGTTGTCTTCAATGTTTATTCAGTTGGTATTTTTGTTTCCTTAAGTTATTATTAAACCACGCTGACTCCTTCCTACTTTGTGGCCGATGTCTTTTCTTGTGAATTCCATATTTAGATCACGTGTGAAGAATACCCAGGCCGTTATACATGATGGTTTGAAGTTAAAGTTTTCCAGAAGGGCAGTGCATATGGCCATGATATCACCTATATTTTCCCTTTTCCAAGTGAGTCGTTTCAGGTTGTAACATTGTGTTTGTTGGGACATTGCTTTGTCTGGTATTGGAATTGCCATGCTTATGTGCAAGAAGAAGGTTTGAGGATAATGGTCACTTTCTGTCCTTTCTATTATTTGGAAATTTGAGATGTGTGAGAGGATGTCGTGATCTGTTGATGAATGGATGATGAATCCCAAATGCAATAAAAGCACTCGCAAAGGGCCAGATTCGCCGAATCTCGCCCTTTGCGAGCCGATTTTTCCTTCATAAATCTGGCTGTAAGTCAGTTACCTTAGTTGGCCACAAAGTTATGCAATCGGTTAGTCACAATGTTATAACCTCGCTGGGCATCGTCAAGTCAGTCATGGCAGTACTGGTGCACAGTTGCAAAGGGCTAACGGCATATTAGCAGGAGGCGCTAATGAGGTGCAGTAGAAAAAGGAACTGTGTAAAGTTAGGGGCATAGAGTGGCACGGTCAATCAGGTTAGTTACATGGAAGGAATGAATGCACTCTAATGTTCACTGGAAGATTATTGTGGTGCTGTGCTATAAATACCACTGTAGGGGTGTGTGATGGTTCATGTGAGTGTGGGAAGGAGCAGGTACTTTCTTTTCCCAAGGCCAACAGCACGATCCACCACTTTCATTTAGTCACTGCATGACCATTCTGCCCCAAGTCAGTACATTTTATGATTTGTTTACAAGTCAAATAGACTAAGACAATGACCAATATCCTAATTCAGAAGGAACATCCTAACTCCGCACCTGCTTGTTCAGTACTTCTCAAGGGTGCAAGTGTACGAATTAAAGACATCACTAAGGCTTTTACGAGTACTCCTCGAAACCTGTAACAGTTTACCTGAAATGGCTTTTCCAATTCCTAATTTCATCTCTTCGGAGGCAGTTCGAAATGTGGATTCTACACATTGTGCTACTGCAAATGTTAAACTTACTTTGCACTGGTGCAACTGCACTTTATATGAGTTCTATGAGAAGTTTGTGAATAGCCACCAAGGTGTTTGCAACCTGTCCACACTGTGCACACTCCCTGCAAAGTCCCCTCCCCTACCGCTGGTGGGATATTTACCCTTGCAAAATCTAACCTCTTCTTCCGATAAAATGACAAGGGAGTAACTTGAGTGCACATTCACCTATCCAGCCACATGCATCAAAGTCCAGTTTTGCGATTCCTAATTTGCGATTTACCGAATCGCAAATAAGGAATCGCAAAACGGGATGCATGATTGAAAGTGCATAAAATTTGCAATTCAGTAAAAATCGCAATTTTTACCGAATCGCAAATATTATGCGTATTCCAATTTGCAATTTCGCAATTCCCATTGATTCCTATGGGCCAAAAGGCCCATAGGAATCAATGGGAATTGCGAATTCGCAAATTAGCATTCGCAAAATGTTGATGCATTCCATGGGTGCAGGGGGGGGGGTACAAAGGACCCCCACCTGCACCCCTGAAATTTATTTTGGAGTGCATGTTTCAAACACATGTGTCTGTAACATGACAGTGTTTTGAAATGCAAATTAGAGCATTTTAACACATTTTCGCAAATTACCACGAGGTTCAACCTCGTGGTAATTTGCACCCCCTATTTGCGAATTCGCAATTTTAAAATTAATCATGCATTGCTTTTAAGGAATCACAAATTTGCGATTCCTTAAAATCAATCGCATTTTTGGAATTTGCTAAAAATAGCGATTTCACCAAAAATGCTTGATGCATCCCAGAAACCTATTTAGGAATCGCAAACGGACGAATTTTGCGATTCGCACTGTTTGCGCTTCCTAAATAGGTTGATGCATGTGGGCCATTGAGTGTTCCTCCAGCAGGGATGCGCATCTATTACCGTGAGTATCACCTCGCTTGCTAGGTCGAGCGTGGCCTGTTGATCTTTTTTTGCGGACTTGTAGTAGATTCATGTTAAAATCTCCTGACAGTATGATATTGACCTTTAGGGTGGGCACATTTAAGGGTAGCTAGTGTTGCTTATAAGGTCTCGATGCATGCTCTCTTTTGTTTCGGTGATGGATGGATGTAGACATTCAATATTAGCAGGCTAAAAGAGGGTGCAGCCTCTAGTTTGAGACATAACATCCAAGCTGAGTCGAGGTCTACTTCAGAAACTTGCCATGAGATGTATGCTGAGACAAAGATTGAAAGGCCCCCTTTTGCTCTTCCGTGTTTCGATTCCCTTTTTGCCGTAATTAGATATTCTTTGTATCCCACCATTGGTGAGGGGTTTATCTGCCACGTCTCTTGAAAAAGAAGAAGGTCATACTGTTGAATGAAACCATGAAGTCGGTTTCTTCTAGTTTTGTGCTTAGGCCATTGACGTTCCAGGAACAAATGATACGGTCTTTGTCTGGATTTATTCCTCTGGTTGAATTTATTCATGCCATTCTGTCGATGGTTCCGGTTGTGTTTGTCTGCCTATGACCAGTATGCTTGTTTGCTTCAGTATGAGCAAACGTGATGGTGATTTTTCTTCCAGTTTGAATTGTGCTCTTTGTTGTACTGTGTTTATCCGGGCCTTTCGCGCCTCTCAGCGTACTCTCTGGTGGGTTTGATAGTTGTAGCGGACTCGGGTAATGGGGAGGAGACTGCTTTTTTATTTCTATGCCCCATTTTGCAAATTACCCCTGCTGCCGCCAGATCTGCTCGATGGTAGGATTATCAGTGAAAGAAGCTGTGGTGATCTCGTGGCCTGTTGGGTCGGGATTAAGCTTAAACTCTATGCTTTCTAGGTTGCTGGTGTTAATGTGACTCAAGGAAGGAAGTGCTTTAAATATTTTTAGTAATACACTTCTATTAAGAATATCGTGGGTTCCCCTTGAGACGTAGTGGGGGATAAAATCCAACTTTTTATAGTCAATGATGAGGTCAGGCGAGACCGGCCACTGTTCAATTTCCACAACGTTTCTGATTTGTTTCTCTTCTATGATTTGTCCCGGAATGATCGGATCGTGATTATGAAAATTTTTATCATTGGATGTACTATTTTGGTTGTAAGTCTCATTATACTTTACAATCGTTGCTGCGCCACTTCCCGTGCGGTGATTGGTTGTTATTTTATGATTGGTCCTGACCTCGTCGTCACCCTCCTTGTGCGGGATGGAATCCTTTGCACTGGTTGAGCTGGCTTCTGATGTATTTAGACCCATTGTGGTGGAGGTTTTTATCGTTTGTGTGGCCTGGGTTGATGCGTGCCGTTTCTTTTCTTTTTTTATGGGCTTGAATATGCTGTATACGTTTGGTGACTGTGAGTGTCCGGTTATGGGTTCGATTTGACTTATTGAGATAGAGATCTTATTAGTGGATGGTGAAGTTTCAACCTCTAGGCTGACACCCTCAAAGTTTTTTGATATTGTCTCAACTTCGCTTTGAGTCACGTCTTGCGTCTTCGTGATGCTGGATGCGTGCTGTGCCTGTCTTTGTTTTTTCCCATTTCTGGCCTTTCTAAAGCATTTTCTTTCCCGCTTGGATAGTGGGGCTGTTCTTTTTGGTGACTTGGTACTATGATCAGTTGATGAAGTGGCCGGGGGGCCTGGGTTGCTTATGACTGCTATTGGTGGAGATTTATTAATGTTTCCCGGTGTTTGGGCTAGGTTGGACTTCAGTGCTTCTGCAATTTGCTCCTTTAGAGGGCTAGGACAAGACGCTTCCTCTTCTCTCAGTGTTTCTTTCACTTTGTTGACCGGTGGATTGGTCTTTAATGCGATGTCCCTGGAGACCCCCAATAATTCGGACATTAAACCTGGGACTACAGCTAATTGATTTATTATTTGAGTGCAATGGCAATGACATGTTTGAAAAGTGGTTTCTTGGTCTTGCCGCACCCTCATGATCATGTCGCTGAAGTTTTGCAACTTTTGTTCAACACCCTGTACGTGGGTAGCTAGGATGTTTAAGGGATCCACTTGGGTGTCTAACTTGTCAGCTTGATAGATCATAGCTTTACCAATGGTGTCCAGGGTATTTAACAAGTGCGTCCAGACTATTGTCGGTGGTGATCTAGCTTTCTCCTCACGTGATAATTGGAGGTCCGCAGACAGTAAATTCAGTAAATCCGGAATCTCACTTGATTTTTCCCTTTTTTGTGAATACGGCACAATGGGGGAATTTTCAGCGTTTTTAAAATTGAAGGGCGTATCGTCATATTGGTTAGAAAATGCGAGATCCTGTCCACTTTGATACACTGTTGCCAATAGGTGTTGAGGCGTAGTGTGTTGGTATTGCTTCTTGTTATTTATTTCGACAAGGTCCATGTCATCTATAGGGATAGGTATATGTATGTTTCCAAATGGACTGAGGATGTTTAAACTCCTCTCATGTGTTGGAACTACCTCATTGCTGCAGTGGCGGCTAAATGCTGTTTGTATTTCCTGCTGCAAATGAGATTCTGAAATGAGTGGGTGGTAATGGTAGTGTATTAATACCTCTGTGGCTTTGGTTTTGTGGCTTTGTCCCCTATCTAGAGGACGTTTGGTTGTGTGGACTACACTGTTTGCTGCATTTTGGTGGCCTGGACCCGTTTCCCGAAAATCCTCTATTTCATGATTTTGGCTCTCGCCGCTGCTTCTCATCCGGAGAGGCTTTGTGGCGACTTCACTTTGAGTATCGGAGGTATCTGTGCTGATTTTGTAATTTTCAGGGCGTTCGAGTTCAGTCTGATCCTGTTTAGTCTTGATGGTTTTTGTCGTCACTTTTAAGAAATCAGTGATCAGTGCCCGTTTACTGCTATTCGGGCATGAATGATGCCTGGATGGTACCGGTGGAGTGCCTTTCTTTCCATCTTCGAGAGCTACGTGTGGGGCTGACTCGTTGGATTTTTTGCTAGTGATAGGCTCGGTGCTTGTCTTTGCAGGGGTCCCTGTGCTGATCATTGATGAAACTCCAAACGTGTTCTGCTTTTCGCAGTTTATTTGCGTTGGCTCTGTTTTGATTGCTCCTCCCTGCGAGGAGCCACGTAGGCTGCTAGTTTCCTCCGCGGTCAACACCGGGGTGCCTTCCTTTTCCGCTTCCTTTTCCACGTCTTTTTTGGAGTTAGCTAACAAATGTTGGTCTTTTTCTCCCCACCTCTTGCCCTTCCTGACTTCTTGGTGCGTTTGATGCCCTTTCACCTAGTGATCCGTGATTGTCTGCTTGGTCAGTGTCTCTTGGGGAGGGGTTTGCTTGACTAGTTTTAGTGTTTGGGTTGCTTGCAGGAGCTTCCTGCAGCTTCCAGTAGCTCCTGCGATACAAGAACTCTGTACCTGCTCTCCTAACTCAGGTCTTTAAGGTGCTCCTACTGAACTACAGGCCACCCACCACAATAAATTATAAAAATACGATGAAAAATAGAATAAATGTAGGCGCAATGCCCCAATCAAACAAACAACACCAATTTTTCGACTTACTTGTGAAATCTGAGATTCAAAAGTCCTCAAATCCAATGATAAATGATTCAGCAGCCACAAAGAGTGATCCTTCCAGCTCCAAATCCTAATGAAAAGTGAACAGGAGATGGACAAAGCACTAGGAGGAGCCATCTGGACAGGAACAGGAAGTTGGAAACTCTGGGGCACTTCCTTCCTCTTCAAAAAAAAGTTAAAAAAGAAAAAGGATTCCTTGCTCAAAAAAGTACAGCAAAATGTCAATCTGAGGAGTTTTTTCATCCAAATCATCATTTCGAGAAGGTTTTGATACTGATCGAGAGAGATTCTTCTCCAGATTGCAAATTGTGCATGTTCAGGATCACGATCGTCACAAAACTTCTACCAAAAGTCTGATGGCGCGCCCAAATGAAGTGTTTGCAATCGTACACTATCGCAGGACCCTGCGGCCGGATACCAAATCTCATGTCGCTCTGGAACAGATAGGAAATCTCATTGGCGATGGTAGGCATCCAGGTAAGTCGCTCCCACGTGCGCAAAAACGCATTTTGAGCGCACAAACAGAAAAAAAACTCTGCTCTGCTGCAGAGCGCGGAGTTTTCGGTAACTGCGTTTTACGCATAACGCAGAGCTGCCAAAAAACCGCAAACTCTGCAAGCAGAGAAGAGTTTACACCCAGGGTTACTGAAGACAAAACCGTCTGGGCCTGGACCGCGCCCAGTGCCAGGAACTCTGGTTCTCGGACCTTTCACCACTACGAAGCCAGCACCCTCCTCGCCCTCAAATCAGTCCGCCACCCCGCCCGCTACCTCGTGTCATCAAAGGAGAGCCAAGGACCCTTACCATGCTGGAACTGAAGCCACACCTTCACCCACTCCAACACGCCAGATTGTCTCACCACCCAGTCGACCAACAACGGACCCACCCGACTCAACTGCATCCTTTTCAATGTACGATCTCTCCACAAACATACCACATAAATCTAGGAACTCCTCCACGCTGTCTGTCCCGACTTCACAGAAACCTGGAAAAACCCCAGCTCTGGACTGGACATCGCCACCGTCATCCCCGACGGCTGCGCAATAACTCACAAGGACCGTACCGACAGACCGGGAGGAGGCATTGCCATCATCCACAGGAACATACTCCGACTGACCATGCACTCAAACGACCCAATGACAACCATGGAGCACTTTCACTTCCACTTCCAGATCTAGGTCAACTTCAAAACCACCCTCTGCAGCACCCTTGTCTACAGACCCTCAGCCCCCACCCACCCTTCAGTGCTGCCTTTGTAGACCTCATTGCACCTCAGGCTCTCACATCTATCGATTACATCCTACTCAGAGACCTCAAACTCCACCTGGACAACGTGGTGACCAGAACACCGCCTCCCTACTGTAGAACCTCACAAACATCGGACTCAAGCAGCTAGTCACAAAACCACATAGCCAGACACACACTCAACTCAGTTTTCTCCATCAGCAGGAACATCACCGAACTCCTCTGGACCGACCACCACTGCTTGCATCTCGCCTTCACCATGCTCACTGCACACCACCACCCTCATCGCCTCCCAACCTGTCGTAGCTGGAACAATCAATCAATTAGTCATTTGTTAAGTGCACTACATACCCGCGAGGGTAGCAAGGCGCTGGGGGGCGGTGGGAGCCGCTACTGATCGAACAGCTAGGTATTTAGTATCCTCCTGAAGGTCAGCAGGCCTTGGGTCTGTTGTAGGCTCAGTGGGAGGTTGTTCCATGTCTTGGCGGCGAGGTGGGAGAAGGATCTCCCGCAGGTGGTTGTTCTTCGGATGCGCGGGACGGTGGCGGGTCAGAGTTCGGCGGAGCATAGCTGGCGGTAGGGGGTGTAGAAGGAGAGCCGTCTGTTGAGGTAGGCTGGGCCAGTCTTGTGGAGTGCCTTGTGTGTGTGGATGAGGAGCTTGAAGGGTATCCTCTTGTTGATGGGGAGCCAGTGCAGATTTCTCAGGTGGGGGGTGATGTGGCCGTGTCATGGTACATCGAGGATCAGTTGTGCCGAGGCATTTTGGATGCGTTGTAGTCGATTGATGAGCTTGGTCGGGGCTCCCGTGTAGAGGGCGTTTCTGTAGTCGAGTCTCCTGCTGAAGAGGGCATGGGTGACTGTCTTTCTTGTATCTGTCGGGATCCATCTGTAGATGTTGCAGAGCATGTGGAGGGTGTTGAAGCAGGAGGAAGAGATGGCGTTGACTTGCTTGGTCATTGAGAGCGTTGAGTTGAGGATGATTACCAGGTTGCGTGCGTGGTCGGTGGGGGTCGGGGCTGCCCCCAGTGCCGTTGGCCACCAGAAGTCATCCCAGGCTGACGGGTTGGAGCCGAGGATGAGGACCTCCGTCTTGTCTGAGTTCAGCTTTCGACCGCTGATCTTCATCCAATCGGCGATGGCCTTCATTCCTTCATGGAGGTTGGCTTTGGTGGTGATGGCGTCCTTGGTGAGGGAGAGGATCAGTTGAGTGTCGTTGGCGTAGGAGATTATGTTGAGGTCGTGCTGTCGGGCGACGTGTGCGAGCGGGGCCATGAAAATGTTGAACAGTGTCGGGCTGAGGGAGGATCCTTGAGGGATGCCACAGATGATCTCGGAGGCTTCGGAATGGAACGGGGGAGGCGGGGGATCTGTTGGGTGTGGTGGTATGTGGTGGGTTTCTGGAAGGTGTAGTGGATGCAGCGGTGGTCGGTCAAGAGGAGTTTGGTGGTGTGGCTGACGGAGACGTGCAGGCTTGAGGAGAAGACGAGGTCGAGCGTGTGGCCGGCGGACCGGGTGGGCATTGTGACGAGTTGCCTCAGTCTGAGGTTGGTGAGGTTGTCGATCAGGGTGGTGGAGTTGCTGTTGCTGTTGTTGTTGTTCTCAAGGTGAAAGTTCAGGTCTCCGAGGAGGATGTAGTCGGTGGAGGTCAGGGTATGCGTTTTAATGAAGTCGGCGGTGGAGTCGCTGAACTGGGGGCAGGGTCCGGGGGGTTGGTAGACGAGGGTGCCTCTGAGGGTGGAGTTGGGGTCAGTGTGGATCTGGAAATGCATGTGTTCGGCGGTGCTGAGTGCGTCGTCTGTGCTAGTCGAGACCCTGATGCTGTTCTTGTAGATGATGGCGATTCTTCCTCCGACTCCGTTGGCGCGGTCTCTGCAGGTGATCTTGTAGCCGTCTGGGATGGCTATGGCACTGTCAGGTGCGGAGCAGTTGTTCAATCAGGTCTCTGTCAGGAAGGCAACGTCTGGGGAGGTTGTGTTGAGCAGGTCCCAGAGCTCGACAGAGTGTTTGTGTGCGGAGCAGGTGTTCAGTAGTTGGCATCGACGGTGGTTGAGGTTCATCAGCTCTGTTGCTGGTGTAGCTGCTGTTCTGGCAGGTGAAAGGACCGTGTGTGCGTTTCGGGGTGGCCTTTAAGCAGTTGTGGGTCCGTCCGGGGTTGAGAGCCTGCAGAGTGCTGGTGTCGAAGTGGCAGCGGTCGTTGTGGCAGGGGCCAGGGGATCTGGCGCTGGGCGCGGTCCAGGCATGAACGGGCACAGACGGGCGCGACCACGCATTGGCTGGCATGTATGGGGAGGTGGGAGTGAGGATCAGCTGGGAGGCGGGAGCAGTGAGCAGGCAGTCAGGGGGGCACAGCCGCAGGGGATGCAGCGGCGTGGGCGGTGAGGGGTGACAAAGGAAACAGAAGGCAAAAGGGCACAACAATCGAGGGGGAAACGAGTGACACAGAGGGCAGAAAGGTCACAAAAGGGCAAACAGGTCACAAGAATACAGGAGGAAACGAGTGGCACAGAAGGCCAAAAGGTCACAAGAAGGGCAAAAAGGTCACAAAAAACGGGGGGAAACGAGTGGCACAGAAGGCAGAAAGGTCCTAAGAAAGGGCAGAAAGGTCACAAAAAACGGGGGGAATCGAGTGGCACAGAGGCAGAAAGATCCCAGGAAAGGGCAGAAAGGTCACAAAAAAACGGGGGGAAACGAGTGGCACAGAGGGCACAAAGGTCACAAGAAAGGGCAGAAAGGTCACAGAAATGCAATGGTCTCAGCATTATTATAGGTAGAGCTATTGGCATTGCTCATGACATTTTTTTTCATTTTTTTTAAACATAAATAAATGGTATTGTCATTTACAATGGCAATAGGTGAGCATTAGAGAGTAGTAGAGAGTATTTGCGGACACAGAGCCACACAAACACTCACAGACAGAGCCGCGCACACACACACACAGAGCTGAGCACACACACACACAGAGCCGCACACAAACACACACAGAGCTGCACACACACACACACAGAGCTGCGTACACATACACACAGACAGAGCCGCGCACACACACAGACAGAGACGCGCGCACACACAGACAGAGCCGCGCGCACACAAAGACAGAGCCACGCGCACACAAAGACAGAGCCGCGCGCACACAAAGACAGAGCCATGCGCACACACAGACAGAGCCGCGCGCACAGACAGACAGAGCTGCGTGCACACACAGACAGAGCTGCGCGCACACACAGAGAACCGCGCGCACACACAGACAGAGCCACGTGCACACACAGATACAGCCGCACGCACACACAGACACAGCCACGCGCACACACAGACAGAGCCACGCACACACACACACCAACACACACACATACACAGCCACCTACACACACACAGAGCCACCCACACATAGAGACACCTACAAAAAAAACTACACACACACAGACAGAGCCACAGACACACACATACAGAGCCACAGACACACACAGACAGAGCCACAGACACACAGACAGAGCCCAACACACAGACAGAGCCCAACACACAGACAGAGCCCAACACACACAGAGCCAAACACACACAGACACAGAGCCACACACACAGACATAGAGCCACACACACAGACACAGAGCCACACACACAGACACAGAGCCACACACACAGACACAGAGCCACACACACAGACACAGAGCCACACACACAGACAGAGCCCAACACACAGACAGAGCCCAACACACACAAAGCCAAACACACACAGACACAGAGCCACACACACAGACACAGAACCACACACAGACACAGAGCCACACACACACACAGACAGAGCCACACACACAGACAGAGCCACACACACACACACAGAGCCACAGACACACAGACAGAGCCACACACACACAGACAGAGCCCAACACACAGACAGAGCCCAACACACACAGAGCCAAACACACACAGACACAGAGCCACACACACAGACATAGAGCCACACACACAGACACAGAGTCACACACACAGACACAGAGCCACACACACAGACACAGAGCCACACACACAGACACAGAGCCACACACACAGACAGAGCCCAACACACAGACAGAGCCCAACACACACAGAGCCAAACACACACAGACACAGAGCCACACACACAGACACAGAGCCACACACAGACACAGAGCCACACACACACACAGACAGAGCCACACACACACACAGACAGAGCCACACACACACAGATCCACACACACACAGACAGAGCCACACACACACAGACAGAGCCACACACACACAGACAGAGCCACACACACACACAGAGCCACACACACACAGCAAGAAAAACGGCACAATCAGGGGGCAGAAGCCACAAAAAGCGGCACAATCAGGGGGCAGAAGGCACGAAAAGCGGCACAATCAGGGTGCAGAAGGCACGAAAAGCGGCATAATCATGGGGCAGAAAGGACAAAAAGCGGCACAATCTGGGGGCAGAAAGCATGAAAAGCAGCACAATTAGAGGGCCGAAGGCACGAAAAACGGCACAATCAGGGGGCAGAAAGCACGAAAAACACAATCCCTATCATATTCAGTTATCTATCCCCTGTGTACATTCTATACAGAAAACATTTTTTTTCCTTCCCTCCTTTCTTCCCAGCATTGGCAGAGCCCACGGGACTAGCTTTAAAACTGTAAACCAATTTTGTGCATATAACACATGTAAACTGCGTTTGTGAGGGGCAGTGTTTACATACGTTACCACACTAAACTCACACCCATTGGCGCTTCCAATTGTATTACAACATTTACATAGCGCTTTGTGGCATGCCTACTTGTTTGTTTCAGAAAGCTTTCCCATTTTTAAGTCCGACATTGCCAACTACATGCCCCATTATAATGAGGAATTAAACAGAAAATGGAAATTATACCCTACCTTCCTCAAACCCAGGGAGGTCACCGTGTGGAATGTGCCATTTCTTTCCCCCAGCACTTCCATGGGTGTGTATTGCGAGCAGGTACAGCTGCGTCTGTGTTGTTACTTAAACCAGAAAAGAGGCGCCTGGCAGGGTGTGCTCCGCTGCTGTTCCCCTCTGGCAGCCTCCAAAAGCATAGAACAGTTCTCTTTCTTATGGAGAATGCCCCGGCCCCTAAAGTACACGTTTTCCTAAAGTCCCTTGTCCTCCAACACGATGCCGGGTGTGCAGGGGGCAGTGCCGTGGTGTGGAAGACGGCGGTGGCTAGTCAACTCCTTAACAACAAACACAAAATGAGAAAAACATAAAAGTAGGAACAACAAACACTCTGCGAGACCCTGGCTGCACCAGGGCATCGGCGCCCAGAACACCCATGTTTGAGTAAGGAAAAGAAACGCTAAACCGCTTTTTCGGACTCCTTATTGCAATAACTCATTAAAGCCACAAAGCGCCTTGTGATCATACAGCCCATGGAACAGCGCTATGCAGTCGGGTCCGAATTCTCCCAAAATCCCAAGACGTTAAGTCCCATCAACTTTACACCGAGGCGACCCTTCTCTGCCAGACGGGCCCGCGGGCCCCGCCGCCCTCTGGCATGGAGAGGGCACCTCTCGGCGCACTTCAAAGAGAGTGCTAGAAGCACTTACCTCTCAGGCAGAACATCCCGCACGGCTGCGCGGAGAGCGATGGAGACGAGCCACGAAAAGCAGCACAATCAGGGGGCAGAAGGCACTCACCGGTGAGACTGCGGGGCAGCACAGGGCTCTCCCTCACTCCTGGGAGCCCCGTGGGAGGCACCGGCTGCGGGCTTCCTCTTTTCTCCTTCCCTCACCGGACCGCGGGGTGGGCGCCCTTCCGCTTCTGGTTTTGTACAGAAGCACTTCCGGGTCATCACAGGCAGCGCGGCAACCCGGGGGGCTTGAGAACGACTTGCGGCGGAAATCCGGGGTAGGCCCCCGGTGAATTAAATAAATAAAACCGGCAGACAGAGCACACTGCAGTCTTCTGGCAGGCGCCGGCGGGGATGCAAGGGCGAGACGCGGTCGGGCAACAATGGCTCTTGGTGAATTAAATAAATAAAACCGGCAGACAGAGCACACTGCAGTCTTCTGGCAGGCGGCGGCGGGGATGCAAGGGCCAGACGCGGTCGGGCAACAATGGTGGCCGCAAACATCTGAAAATTTCGGATTTGAGGGGCGTGTTTTGGCGTTCTGAGTGACGGGTGACAGCACAGTCGAAAAAACACAAAAAACACGCCCCCGAATCCAAAAGAGACGGGGCTTTATTGGAGTGACGCCTGTCTCCTCCAATGCCTGGCCTCTGTTTAGGAAGCCAGCCAATGGAGGAGAGAGGAGGAGAGAGGCGGGTTCAAACCCCCATACTCAAAATCATTAAATCTCCTCCCGGAGACTGCGCAAGCACAGCCTTTTGGTCCTCGACATAAAAATGGGCAAAGAGACATGGGGGCTGTGATGGGAGCAGAAGGAAAAACCGGGAAGAGAGACACGGGGGCATCGAGGGGAGCAGAAGGGAAACCGGGTAGAGAGACATGGGGGCACCGAGGGGAACAGAGGGAGAGAACAGGAACAGACCACGCACAGGCAGTGGGGGAGACAGACAACAGCAGTCACAGACACAACAATGAAAATGCAGTCACTACAACGGGAGCAATGAAAAAAAATACAGACAATACAATGGAGGATGAGCAAGCCTACGGCCTACCACTGGCCACCAGGAATGAGGCGCAGGTGGTAGCCTGCGGGTGGAGGAGGGCCTTGAACTTCCTCAGCAGCGGCAGCTGGGGAAGGGATACACAGGCGGTGCTGTGCGGAGGGGGAGCGACCTACCTGGAAGGGCCACCAAAGAATTTCTTGTGGGCTTCCTCAGCACGGCTACTCGGCTAACATCGACAGATGCCCATCCCACATCTTGCAACCTTCACCAATGGATCTCCAACTATGCTGACCCTCTGGCACCCCTCAAGTAGACACCAAGCAAGCAACACTCCATGAAAGGCAGCTGGTTCACTTCCGCCATCCACAAGTCCAGAAGCGCCTGTATACAACCCAAGATATTTGATATTTGATATTTATGGTTTTTTTGTAAAGCGCTTCTATCGCTCCGGAAGGAGCATCTTGGCGCTGCGCCCACAGCAGATCTACTTGGATAGCATGGATCAGATGGCTGCGAGAACTGAGGAGTCAGATTGAGAGTAGATCCACGTCTTCAGGGCTTTCCTGAAAAGGCTTTCTGAGGGGGCATGCCTAAGGTGAGGGGGAAGGCGATTCCATGCCCTAACAGCAAGGAATGAAAAGGTCTTTCCACCTTTTGTTTTTAATTTGATACGGGGTTCAGAGATGAAATTAGCGCCTGATGACCTCAAGCAGCGAGTTGGAGTATAATGCTGAAAGCGCTTAATCAGGTAAGCTGGGCCCATGCACTTGTTAGCTTTAAAAACAGTAATTAAAAGCTTAAACAAGATTCTCTTATGGAGGGGCAGCCAATGGAGTGCGTTGAGGGCTGCAGTGGCCGAGGACCTGCGGGGGAGTTTCAGGACGAGTCTGGCGGCTGCATGTTGAACGGTCTGTAGTTTTTTTAGTGAGGACTTCTTAATGCCTGCGAGGAGACCGTTACAATAATCCAGCCGGGAAAGAATAAGTGCAACCGCGACTGATTTCCTGGCTGAGATAGGCAAGAAATTAAAGAATTTCTTTAGTTGCCTGATTAAGCTGAAACAGCGTCCTGCGGTGATGCGCACATGTTCATCGAAGCTGAGGGAAGCATCGAATTGAACTCCCAGGTTGCGGGCTGACACAACCGCACTTGGTGGTGCTTCAGAATTTTGGGGCCACCACTCTTTAGGGGAAAAGAGTGTGCCTTTACCGAGAGGTATTATTTCGGTTTTGGCGCTGTTACATTTCAGATGATTCAGGTTAAGCCAGGAAAAGACTTCTGAGAGGCAATTTTGGAGTCTGATGGTAGCGTCAGGGATTCTTTTGTCGATAGTGACGACGAGTTGAGTGTCGTCAGCATAGGACGTCACTAGAATCCCATGTGACTCAATCAACGTAAGGAGGGGGGCCATGTATACATTAAAAAAGAGAGGGCTCAAGATGGAGCCCTGAGGGACACCTGAGATGATGGGGCGTTCACCAGAGAAGTAAGGGCCTAAGGAAACCGTTTGAGAGCGATTGGACAGAAATGAAATTATCCAAGCAAGCGCGGAGCCCGAGACACCAATCCCACGCATCCTGCTGATAAGGATCGCATGAGAGATGGTGTCGAAGGCCGCGGTAAGGTCGAGCAAGATGAGGACAGCCTGCCTGCCCTCATCCTGCAAGAACTTGATGGTGTCAGATAACTCAATCAGAGCGGTTTCAGTGGAGTGGCCGGGGCGGAAGCCAGATTGCTGTGGGTGCAAAATATGTCGATTTTCCACAAAGTGTTTTAGTTCCTCATGGACTAATTGCTCGGTGATTTTGCCTAGTACTGGAAGAAGGGAAATTGGGCGCATATTAGTCAAGTCAATGGGGGATTTATTTTGCTTTTTCATAAGGGGCTTGACTATGGCCTTCTTCCAGTCACAGGGTACAGTACCGGAGAGGAAAGATTGATTCACAATAGCATTAATTAGAGGATTGACAACTTCGACAAGATGGTGAAGGATGACTGGAGGGCAAGAATCCTTGGGGGCACCTGATTTACACGCCAAAATGGCTTTATGCGTTTGCTGTAGGGAGACTGGTGTGAATTGGCTAAGTAGGGGCATGAATGAATCGAGTTCTAAGGTTGGAGTGGGTGGGGGGGGGAAGTCCTTATGGATATTCTGAATTTTCTCCTCGAAGAAATCTGCGATTTGATCGCAGAGAATTTGTGAAGGGGGAATTTCACGTGCCAAAGCCTTAGGATGAGTGAAGGATTTTACGATGTTGAAGATCGTTTGCTGTTTCTGGTTGGCTGAATCTATTTCATGAGTAAAAAAGGCAGTTTTTGCCCTTTTTATATCGGTAAGGTATTGTTTTCTCTGCAAAATGTATAGGGTTCTGGCAGTAGGGTCATAGGTCTTTCTCCAATTTCTCTCCATACGCCTACACTTAAGATGGCAGTCAGTGAGGGCTGGAGTATACCAGGGAGCACTAGGCTTCTTCTTACCACGAGCTAGTTTTTGAGTGGAGGGTGCAGAATTGGCAGAGACCATTCTGTCAATCCACTGATGAAAGTTTGTGGAGTCTACTGCTACATCACCTGTTATGGGAGGGGGAGGGATAGTTGGTAGGGGGTTGAGTTTGATGCACTCAGCTACCTTTTTCCAGTTAACTGGGAAGGGAGTATGGGAATGTTTAGTGGGAGGAGGAGGCAGAGTTTTGCATTGGACAGAGAAAGGAATAAGACAGTGATCTGACCATATTTGTGGTAGAGGGGGAGAAACTTCTAGAGAGGCCAAGTTTGTACAAATGCCGTCCAAGGTGTGCCCGGCACGATGAGTAGGAAAGGAGACTAATTGGGAGAGACCAAAAATCTCGAGGGAGTGGTGGAAATTGAGGGAGTGTGACTCGGTACGGGATTCCAAATGAAGATTGAAATCCCCTAGGAGGGTGAAGAAGGGGTAGTGAGTAAGAAGGGCTGCCAGGGTTTCATCCAGGGAATCCAAAAATGAAGTGGCGTTTCCGGGGGGGCGGTACACAAGTCCTCCGGAGAAAGCAGAGGAAGAACTAATTTGAATAACAAATCCGAGGGACTCGCAGTCCTTAAGGACGGCCAGATCGAAAGTATGACACTTAAAAGTATTCTTTATTATAATGGCCAGCCCGCCTCCCCGACCAATGGGTCTGTCCTGCCTAATGATGGTGAAATCAGGAGGAAGGGCAATTGCAGGATCAGGGTTGGAGGCATCGTGCAGCCATGATTCAGTAATGAATAGGGCATCAAGATCAGCTGATACGATAAGGTCGTGAATGTCTTGTGCGTGACATGCTAGGGATCTAGCGTTAACAAGGCCACTACTGAAAAAGGTAGTGTTATGACAGGTTTGAGAAGGAAGGATAACATTAGGGTTGACGGAACACGAGGATGACCAACCACATGATTGACAGGAGAAGGGGCCCCTGAGATCATCTGAGAAGGCAAAAACATGACAAGAAGGACGTAATGAGGTAGAACGCAAGGAAAGCAATGCAGGAGAGTCGTACCTGAGGGAAGGGAGTACGGGAACAGCATGGCCCGCGCTCGGCGCGGTCTTGGCGCGGACGGGCGCAGACGGGCTTGGCTTAGGCGCGGCTTCGGCGCGCGACCGGCGCGCCCGCTGCGCCGTCTGGCTGGTCTACACATAATGTAGGGAGAAAAGGGGGTGGGAGTATGGCGCGACTAGAGCGCTCTCCCTGCCTCCCTCAAGATGGCGCCCGTCGTCGTCTAGAATCGGCGAGGCGGCAGTGCCGAATGAAGGCTTGTGGAATGTGTAAGCGGTGTTAGAGTGCCTATAAAAGTTTTTCCCCTTAACTCTAATGAGCCCCCAAGTAAAACAAAATCAATAAAATCAATTCAGAATTAAAAGCGATCAGGTGCAATTTTAAAATGTAAATTCACTTTCCCAGTTACACAAGTTGCTGCTAGTCACCACGCAGCTCGCAGCCCCAGTTGCCTCACTGGGGAGAGCTACTGTAGGGCACCGAGCGCGAGAAAGAAGCGGAATAAATATTCCAAGGGGGCGGGAGTATGGCGCGACTAGAGCGCTCTCCCAGCCTCCCTCAAGATGGCGCCCGTCGTCGTCTAGAATCGGCGAGGCGGCAGTGCCGAATGAAGGCTTGTGGAATGTGTAAGCGGTGTTAGAGTGCCTATAAAAGTTTTTCCCCTTAACTCTAATGAGCCCCCAAGTAAAACGAAATCAATAAAATCAATTCAGAATTAAAAGCGATCAGGTGCAATTTTAAAATGTAAATTCACTTTCCCAGTTACACAAGTTGCTGCTAGTCACCACGCAGCTCGCAGCCCCAGTTGCCTCACTGGGGAGAGCTACTGTAGGGCACCGAGCGCGAGAAAGAAGCGGAATAAATATTCCAAGGGGGCGGGAGTATGGCGCGACTAGAGCGCTCTCCCTGCCTCCCTCAAGATGGCGCCCGTCGTCGTCTAGAATCGGCGAGGCGGCAGTGCCGAATGAAGGCTTGTGGAATGTGTAAGCGGTGTTAGAGTGCCTATAAAAGTTTTTCCTCTTAACTCTAATGAGCCCCCAAGTAAAACGAAATCAATAAAATCAATTCAGAATTAAAAGCGATCAGGTGCAATTTTAAAATGTAAATTCACTTTCCCAGTTACACAAGTTGCTGCTAGTCACCACGCAGCTCGCAGCCCCAGTTGCCTCACTGGAGAGAGCTACTGTAGGGCACCGAGCGCGAGAAAGAAGCGGAATAAATATTCCAAGGGGGCGGGAGTATGGCGCGACTAGAGCGCTCTCCCTGCCTCCCTCAAGATGGCGCCCGTCGTCGTCTAGAATCGGCGAGGCGGCAGTGCCGAATGAAGGCTGAAGAGATGGAGGAACAACAAAACCCACACAACATTCAAATCCGCCATTAACACACACCAACTTCTCCTCACAACCACAAAGGAAATGGCCTTCCATGACAGAATGAACGCCAATGCACACAACAGAAAAGAACTCTGGGCCATCATCAAGGAGTTTGCCAGGCCCAACAGCGAGACCACAGACGTCCCACCCTCCCAAGACCTCAGCAAAAAATTCAGCCTCTTCTTGCACCACCAGATTAGGCAGATCTACAACAGCTTCGACATCCAAGACCCTGCCACTATGCCCACCCCAACCACACGCTAGCACACCGCACCCCAAAAGGTAAACACACTTTACACCAGCGTCACCCAGAAACAGCTCAGGAAACGTCAGAACATACAAAACGCCACAGCCAGACTGGTCCTCGACATCCCCCTCTCCAGCCACATAACACAACACATCCGACAACTCCACTGACTCAAAATCAACTATAGAATCACCTTCAAGCTCCTCACACATGCCTACAAAGCTCTCCAAGACCAGAATATCTGAACCACTGCCTCACATTCCACTTGCCCACCAGACAACTCTGTTTTGTCCAACTGGCCCTGGCCTCCGTCCCTCGGATCCGCAAGACCAGAACCAGAGGAATATCCTTCTCCTACCTCACCGCCAAGACCTGGAAAACCATGCCCTTCCACCTCAGGAATATGCGTTCTTGACCCAATTCAGGAAGGACCTCAAGACCTGGCTCTTCCACTGAACCTCCATACCCAGACGGTTCAGCACTCATCCTTGTTCCTTGAAACCCTCACGGGTGAGTAGCCATGCTTTACAAACCCCTGATTGATTGATTGATTGATTGATTGATTGATTGATTGATTGATTGATTGACTGATTGAACAACTCCTTTTAGCTTTATACGTGATATGAACATAAATTCACAGTAGTCTAGGATGTTCACCGTTTGAATTGCTCTTTGGGTTGTATACCCCAAACCTTACTAGAGATAACTATGGAGTCCTGGAGAAAGGATTGTCATGAGGAGAGCAATTTATTGGAGTATACCATGCAGTTGAGAGATAGATTGGGTAAACTCAGAGACCTTGCCCAAAGCAACCTAGAGAAAGCTCTACAAAAACAGGCACATTTTCATAATAAAGGAAAGAAATGGAGAGAATTTAAAGTTGGTAGTGGGCTTTAGTGTTATTACCCGCATCAGACAATAAGTTTAAATCTGAGTAGCAGGGACCCTATGAAGTCATGTAAAATATCAGCCAAGGTACGTATAAATGGTTAGGTTCTTCTCTAAAAAACATACAAATGACAACCCCAGTAAAAGCAGAGAAAAGTACCATAAGGACATCACCACAGGAGAGATGTTGACTAGGAAACAGAAAGAAGAATTATACTAATGTCTGTTGCCTTTTTCCTGGATCTTCGCTGACCTCCAAGGTAAGATCCATATTACAAAACATGCCATTCATACCGAGGCAGGGAAGGTCATGAAACTACAACCCTATTGAATGCCAGAAGCTAGAAGAAAAGTAATACAAGGAGAAGTAGAGCAGATTGGAAAACTAGGGGTGATTGAACAGGCATGCAGTGAGTGGTGCACCCCTGGTGTTCTATTTCCCAAACCAGATGAAAATATTTGGTTTTGTATCAATTTCTAGGCTGTAAATAAATTATATAAGTTTGATATTATCTATTCCCCATGATTGATTAATTATTTAAACAGTTAGGTAAAGCCTGTTATATATTTACCACCTAACAAAGAGATACTGGGAAATTCCTCTATGATCAGAGGATAAAGAAAGAACAGCCTTTTCAACCCCACATGGGCTCTTCCCCTAAACCACTCCCCCCTAAACCATTCCACCACCTTCCAAAGATTAATGAACCAAATCCTAGTGAACCACAATGTAAACCACAGCCTAGTAAGATGACGTTGTTCGTTAACCATTTATGTGCAGTCTTGGCAGATTTACAGGCCGCTGGCCTCCATATTAATGCAAAACTCAAAACCTGCTCATAATAAAGTCATGCATTTGAGTTACCTACTCTGAGATTGTCCTATTGCACATCAGGAGGAAAAGTTCAGGGCCATCATGGTTGTCCCTTTTCTCCATACAAAGGGGGTTATTTGGATGGCAGGCAGACTTACGTCGGCCCGCTACCCTATCGGACAACGGGACCACCCGGCAGTGTGACTACAATGCAACCGCCTCCAAGGCGGTCGCACTATCTTGTGTATTGTGGCGAGAGCTGCGTGCTGCAACACATACCGTAGTACAAAAAATAGACAGGAAAGATATCCCTGCACTATGTGGTAGGCACCATCCGGTGACCCGCAACACCCACATCCAAGGGACAGGGGGTAAGAGGGGCCCGCTATGGGCCCCCAATATCCCTTTCTGCCAGCCTTTTCATGGCGGGGTAAACAGCCAGGAAACTTCTGGCAGGGAGGGACATCATGATACCTACGGTGGTTCCTGACAGGCACCGCCACCATTATAGGCATTATGGCTGCCTCTGATGCACCGACGGGCTCCTTGAGCCTGTCGGATGCGTGTTCCGACCACCATCCTTCTGCCCCCCATTACTATATCGCAGGCGGAGAACCTGCAAATGATGGCGGTGAGACCGCCACTGGCAGGCTATCGGTGGCGGTCCCACATTCATTGTAATCGGCCCCAAAAAGAGTAATGAGAGTGTTTCTTTGCCTGTTAGATTACTATAGAAGATTTATTCTCCAATATTTTGAACTCTCCACTTTATTTACTGACCTTCTCAAAACGTCCACTATGAACACATATTTTGAACCACCCTATAAAAGAGTTCTTGAAGCATTTGTCTTCTTGATAAGATTAAAAATTGCTTTTAAGCACATTTTTCAGCCTCCTGACTTTACTAAACCCCCGTTAATGCAAACTGAGGCATCTGACAATGGTGTAGGAGCGGTTCTTTTTCAGATCAATGATGAGGGAAATCCCAGTCTAATTGTCAGTCTAAAGGTATTCTCTCGGGTGGCTCATTGTTCGGTAATCGGAAAGGAATGGTTAGCGATTAAATGGGCAGTATGAAAATTACAGCATGATTTCGAGCGTCGTCCTTTTCTTCTCTACTCTGACCATGCTCCTTTAACTTGGTTAAGTAGACTAAGGGCGCTAACTCCAGGGTCTTACCTTGGTTCTTCCTCCTTCCACCCTATCAGTTTGAGGTTCACCATAGACAATGGTGTTCTCTGTGTAATGTTGACTTCCTGTCAAGATATCCCCTTTTTCCCAATTGGAAAAATCTGAGAAAGGGGATGTGTAACATGGGGTCTGAGAGGAGGGAAGCAACGGAAGACTTACCTGATCTCTCCTCACTGGAATGACTTACCTGCGGCACCTGAAAGGGAAAGCAAAAGTATAAAAAACGAAGAAGCACAAAAGCAGAAAAGAAAGTAAAAAACTAAGCAAGAGCTCTTGTCTCCCCTCCCTCAACACCTCCCTGAGGAAGAAGAACAAATGGGCATAAAAAGAAAAGAGGAGCACAGAGAGGAGGAGGTGTGGCCAGAAGGAAATAGAGACATGCAACAAGAGTGGAGACAATGAGGAGAATGCGAGACGAGTGGGGGACACAGCCTCTGGACACGGGTTGCCCGACTAGGGCCCCTGCCAAAAACACAGGAGGCCACCACTACTGCCAAAGTGAATTCTTCCAGAGTAGCACTCAGTCCCGCCATGCTGCTGGTGGAGCGTGGCTAGCACAGGTGAGTGCTTGAGTAAGCGAGTTACAGGTGTGGGGTAGAGAACAGGGGTCAGTCGCCACGACAAACTCTGAGCGAATACTGAGGAGAAAGGAAATTGGTTTCTAAGGAATATGCTTAAAAAAATTAATGTAATCACTTAAAGAGGGAAATTAAAAGCCATAAAAGGCATCCGAGGAGCTTCATATTAGAGATTAACATTTTTCCCCACAAGGTTGGATGTTTTTAGACTTTCGTTAGTATGCCTGAGATAAAAGGCTTGAGTAGGAAAAGAGAAGAGAAATGGAAGATCAGTCTCAAATGTAGCCATTGAAAAGACAAAAGCAAGATAAAGTAATTATAGAAAGACCAAACCCATTAAGAATAACAGATAGCGAACAGGGAAGGACTGCTGAAAAGGAAGAAAGATAAGGAGAACAGTAAAACATCCCAAGTGACAGAGAAGTATAAAGAAATACAATCATAAGTAAAAATGTTCATTCTGTATGCTTACCTGTGCTTAATATGTTCTTTTCCGAGGGACTTCGGAATTGAATAACTCTCGGCCTATAAAAGAGAAAAAGAAGCAGGAGAAACCTAAGAACAAAAGGAACCACAAGATTTCCTCAAGGAAATATTCAGAGTTAATATATGTGAAGGACTTCATGTTTTCATCATATTTGCATAAGGAAGACTAATACGCTAATGCCCAGTAATAGAAATCCCTGTGATTTCCATTGTCGAACTACTATTATTGTAACTAAACACACAAATGGTGATCGGTGGGATGCTTGCAATAATTGTAACACTGGCAATAGCTCTGGCAGCGTTCCAACCCATCACTCTTTTGACCACTATTCCACCTCAGATTAGGCCCAGCATTTACAAATCAGTCTAGGTGCATCGTCAACTGGGACAGTCCAACCCAAACAGCCAAGACAGGTCCTCTCTCTGAACTGGAAAAGAAGCAACCCAAGACTGGTTTCATCCTGATTCAGGCTTGTGATTTGGGTGCAACTTGGTGCCAGAGATACAGCGAGCACGGGCTCCACATCTGGGCATACCCTTGGCCACTTAGGTCATTACTTCAAACACGAAAACTTTGATAGGAGGAATACTTGCAGTACATCTAAACAGTAGCAATAGCTCAAAGTAATGTCCAACCCATTTTACTTTTGCACACTATGACACCTCAGAAAAGACCCAGCCATATGCAAATCAGTCTTGGTGCTTCTCCAATTGCAACAGTAAAGCCTGAACTGCGAAGCCAGGTCCTCTCTCCCTGAAGTAGAACACAAGCAACCCACAACTGTAACTGAAACGTAATACATCAAGTGGAAATTCAGAATAGTCAGAGGAAATTTCTTCAGATGTTGAAGACTTTCTCAACAGCGTTTAGAAATTCCTTGCTCAACAGAAGAAACAGGAATTCTTCAGAATGTGGTAGAAACTCCACTGAGCCAGATTGGAAGACTCAGTATGCAAATACCAATAGTGAAAATGGGAAAAACATGGTCAGCAGCAGGAGCTTTAAAGAAACAAACAAATGGTTAAAAAGAATCGAATTTGTGGATAATATGTAACAGGAAACAACAAGACATTGCCACCAAAGGGAGCTAAAGAGCGAAATTCAAAAAAGAGGAAAGCACACATCTAGCAGTCATAGAAAATAGTACAAGCATAGAAGAGATAAGGATGGGAGGCAGAGTGATAATTGTAGAAGATAAAGGGAAAAGAAAGGATCTGTTTTTTGGGGATTTAGGGCCAGATTTATAATCTGGTGGATGCCTCCTTTCTCCCCCAGGGAATGCAATAAATGACCCTGTCTTCCTCACAGAGGTACTATTTACCAAGCAGTTGGTCATTTCTTAAAGAAATACCAGGAACTGCTGCCACAGCAATTCCTGTCAATGCTTTTTGCAGTTTGCGTTTATATTTTCAAAAAGAAAAATCCAAAGTGGAATTTTCTTTTTGAATATAAAAATTAAAATTCTCCACTCACCATGGGAGTCCTCCTCAATTGCGAAGGGAGAATTTAGCAGTTTTCAATGCCCCTTACAGCAAGGGTAATCCTGGTGATGACGGGCAGTGAACACCTTCCTCTAATTCCGCCCACCTTAGTAATGTAGGAGGAATTCGAGGTCTGCCTCTGACAAGTCTTGCTGTACATGGTCATCGGAGGGGTTTAATCATGGGAGACATGGAGTATTCTTTCCTGGATTAAACCAAAGCTCCTCCCGCATTCAAATTTGGCGTCAGACCATTACATTGGTGCTAAGCATGCTCCATCACAGTTGCGACAGAATATGCTTAGTATCAACATATAAATCGCGCCCTAAGTATTAATAGGTGCTGGGCCAGCCATTATTACATGGGGGACAAGCAACCAGAAAGCCAGACCCACACGCCACCAGAAAGCAAGACCCACTGGGTTAAGGTAGAAAAGGAAAAATAAACTGGTGAATCATCCATGTAGAAATTGGAGTTAAAGCTACAAGAAAAAATAAGAGAAGCATCGGAATGGTGTATAGTGTGCAAAGTAAAAGATCCAGTGAAACGTTGTAGAGAACAGGAAAGCGAGAGGAATCCTTACATTTCCAAGAGACAGAAAAAGAATGCCTGCAAAGATAAGAAGACAGGAGGTTGAGATTAGTTCCTGTGATACCAAGACCCAAAAGAGAACAAGTAATAATGGCGTGGTCACCCTGTGATAGCATGCGTTGTGATCTAGAACAGGGTCAGCCTTAGGCATGTGCAAGCTGTGCACCTGCACAGGGCCACCAAACCCCAGGGGCCACCACACCAATGTATATACATAATATAATAATCCTCTGATGATGGATACATATTTGCGTGGCGGCCCCTGGCAGGGATTTGGCGGCCTCCGGTTCTGTTCCACTTCCAGACACACTGATTCCCCCCCCCCCCTCCTCCCCCCCGCCCCCCATCTTCACTGGCCTCTGCGCTCCGCCCGGACCCCCTCTTCCGGGGCCCCCTACCTATTCTCCCTGTCAAAGGCAGCCATGAGCCTAGAGCCGCCCCTGTCTAGAACAATAATAGAAGATTGTTTATAATGACGAGCATGAAGTAAGGAGTTGGCAACTGAAAGCAGTTCAATCTCTAAAAAGTGATCAGACCAAACTCTGGTTTGAAGTTGAGAAAATAAAGGTTGTAAATCAGAGAAATGATGGAAGACAGAAGAAAGAGTAGAGTTTGGAACAGAGGTTGCAATTGGAAAAACAGGAAGATGGGAAAGTAGCATAGATACTCAATATTTTAAGGAAAAATAAGCTGGCCCATGGCAGAAAAAAAGAGGTCTGGGAACGAGGGTCAGGAGAAGGGAGAGAAAGAAGATGGTAAATTATGCAGTCAGCAAGAATAATGAGAATGTTCTGGGATAGGTGAACGATAAAAAATTGGGTCATTGACTTAAGGTAGCTCATGTACATCCTGGTAATTCTCTTGATGCCCCTTAGGAGGGTTTCCAATCTGTTGTTCCCGTTGTAATTTTGTATACGTTTATGATTTATTTTGTGTACTATTTTGTTGTGCTGAACTACTTTTTCTTTTTAAAGAAAAAACCCTGACTGTAAATGGATTTATTGGCCGTTTTTCCTGTGAGATTTTGAGTTTTAAGTTTGTAGTCTAGAGTACCTCCCTAGATAAGCCTAGGATTGCTGCACTTTCATTTGAGGTCCATTGCACTTAAGCCCCAGGATACTTTAGGTAAGATGATCCCTTAATGCACTTATGAGCAAGTATCTTCTGATTGGCCCGTGGCCCCACAAACCATCTGTTCTCTGTTTTCATACTTTTGAAATAGTTAACCTGTATTAGTAGACATTCAGCTAGGCCAGTGGCCTCCCTGCAGAATGTGTTGAGGGGCCCCTGAGACAACAATGATTCACAGATCTTCATTGGCTTTATGCTTACCCTAGTGGCTGCAGGGAGATGGGCTACACTCCTGAGTAAGTTTTCAGAAAATCTAAATCACTCTTCAAAACAGCAGCGGTGGCTCCTCTGCTAAGGCGGAGGAGCGTCACCCCTCCCCCCCCCCCCCGTTCTCAGAGCATTGAAAAAATGAAAAATAACATTATAATCCACAACAGTATTATCATTTTGGTTTTAGTGCGTGCTCCTAGAGGACCAGGTTGGAGGGGGGGGGGGGGCTGGGCAGGGCTCACAGGGAGGAGGAAATATGTATGCACCAAAAGACCACACAACAGTTTGGCCAGCTGTCTTGGGCTGGCCAATCAGTCATGCACACTTAACATCTCTCCGCCTGCCTGTCTTGTACCGCTAGGTGGAAAACAGTCCCAAAGCTCCCGGGTACTGTCTGAGTGGCCAATCAGATTGCTCAGACCAATCACAATGCTGTTGTGATGCTGGTGACGGCAGCGCCATGATTGGCTTTGGGGAGCCTGTTTGCTGGCAGGAGTCAAGAAGAGAAGAGAACAGAGGAGAAGCTGCAGCCCTAATCAGGTAAGTGATTTTTTTATCCTCTTCATCCCGCACCACTAGCCCCATTCCATATGAGCCGCCACTGCAAAACAGGAGATATACCCATCAAAGTTCACTATTATTGAGCTCTTTTCCGTTCTGTGGCTCTGTTAAGAGTAAAGTTAGAAAGCCATGATGTAGACAACACAAAAAAATCAAATTGTTTCAACCTATTTTTCTCTCTATCCTTTCCATTTTGTCCCATTGGGATCACAACACCCACCTACGCAGAACCTTAACACTTTTGACACATGCTTCTTTGTAAGTCCTTGGGCTAATGACAGTTTCCGCGGATTGTTTATGAAGCCATTGCTAGGGTTTGACTTGTGTGCAGAGCAGCTCCATGTGAATTCATGGATGATAATACGAATTATTTGATCCTTTCCTTTGTAGCGGGGTTTTAGGACAGCAATGTCTTGTTTGATGTGCCTCCTCTCAAACTTTTAACCACCTTTTCTTGACATATACGCGGACGACTGTGACATGCTGTCATTATGTGAAGCAAAATGTCACAGGATGCATTTAATGCAAAGTGACAGCGCCGTGGCTGTATTCTTTCTTTCTAAGCTGGGAGCTGCATGACTTCATGTAGCTTTTGAGAAAAAAAAACAACAAAAGAAAAAGACAAACGAAAGACTTTATGATTTTCAACTGATACATGAAGGATAAAGTCATCCTGCCATACCTTAAAAGGATATTTCAATTTACTGACAGGTTCTGTGACCATGTTTAGGAACAAGGCAGAGTGCTGAGTTTTTTATAGTCCTGGAACTCTGAAGTCAATATCTTTTTAACATACGAAAGAGGGTATTTTATTCCTTCTAATACATGGCCATACCATAACACTTCCAAAAAACCTGTTAATCCTTGATTACTTGCTGTTTCATGCAAAAGAGGCGATATCGATGCAGACATGAAGAATAAAAGTAAAGTCTGGAGCACAAAAACACACACAAAAAATCAGTTAATAATTTAATGCAAAATACATTAGAATCCGTTTGCAATAAATCAGATTTAAAAGATGACTAGCTTGGGGTGTGTAGAAAGATGCAGAAGATTCTTTTTTTTCTGTCATGACCTGTGGCCTCGAAAAATAAATATGTTGCCATTTAATATGTCTTTTCTGCTGCTCACTGTACAATTTAGATCAAGTGACCAGAAGAAGGAGCTGTCTTGTTTTCATTGTTTAAAATATAGCTACAATTGTGCTCGTTGATCTGCCTTTCACCTTTGCTTCTGGCAGCAGTTGTTGTGATGTGACAATTTAACTGTAATCTGTTATTGCAGTTGAGTAGATATGTCACAACTACTCAACTATAATACGGAAATTAGAGACAGACTTTTCTGCAGGGATAACAGGCTCCCATTTACTATATATATTTCATTACATGAGCACAAACATGAATTCTCTGAGATTACAAGAAAATTGCTCCTACAGTCCTCATTCTGGCTGGACAACCTATCCGGTTTATGCACAAACAGGATTTTGCACTTGGCGACAAAAAATAGCACATATATCAACATTGTTCATTTTGCAGTTTGGAAGAGAGAAAAACGTGCTACAGAACTCGGTAAGAAGCAGAAATGCCACAACTGAATAAATGTTACAAACTTCGATAATGGTAAATACTGGATGTGCTACTACCACCCTGAAAAGCAGGCCTCTCCAAATGAAGGCTTAACAGTCTCAAAGGATGTGACCTGGGCCATCTGCTTTCCCAGGACCATTTCTGACATCAGTAGTCTACGATTGCTCTGTGCTGACGTAAACCCAGAGGCAGGAACCTTTCTGGCGGAGCCAAAGCTCCTTAAAGAGTTGCGCTACAGGCAAGTGCTTAAACTATTGAGGGACTCATTATGAGGGCCCATTATTTGTTGCAGTGTGGAAATGTTTTTCAACGTTATATTTTTGTGCATCAATAACAACATATAATATGCATTTTTGCACATGATCCTAATATACAAACTGAATGAATGTAATTGAAATTCGATGTACAGCAGTGAAGTTATTATTGTGTGTTAGTAAGGCCACATCCCTGTCACTCACTCCTGCTTCCCCACAGCACATATCCTCTCCCCACACGCTTCTCAAAGCACACAATGAAGCTGATGACATTATGGTTAATTTCAATGGCAGTATGTGCCTCGCTAGTGTTAAATTTACTATAGCTGGGCTGTAAGATTGCAAAATGTATTATTCTATTTGATTTCTTCACTAGGTTCAATCACTAGAAGAAAGTCTTATTGTCTAAATGTTTTATATTTGTTTGAGCATCTACAAACGACATTAGCATAGAGGGTGTTGAAGAGGCTTTTTAGAAATGGGATGGAGCTGATGTGTTGGGTAACTACATCTATAATTTTTGTGTTCTGATTTCCTAAATAACTGATACTTTTGCTAACACCACGATGGTTTTGCAGTTATCCTAATAATTCTATGCTCGAATTGGGCATAAAAAACCCTTGATTTGGGGGTGAGCAAGAAGACTTTCCTTCTTTGCCAAGGAGGGCGGTTGGAAAATCTTATCATTTTGCTGCCCATTGAGACCTACAATAAATTGATTTTATATACTCTGTATAACTTTGCATCCAAGAGCTTTTATGGTATGGACTATGTACTGCTTCGTTTGAATTTTTGTAATAAAACCCTTTAACTTTTCATTGATCTAGAACTCAGCATGCGCAGGCACGCACGTCAGACTTACAACATAGTGTTGTTTTAATTACAGAAGGACGCGAGGAGCAGGACAGAGAGCGGCAATGCAGGGGAGGCGGTAGACAACAGGTAAGTGGCTTCATTTACATTCTTAAAGACTTTTGGAGGGGGGAGGGAGCGTAGAGTGTTTCCACGTTTTTTTTTTTTAAACTGTGGAAATATGTGTAGAGGCACTACACTAGCTATGCCTAGGGTTACTTAACACAAGAACACATTGTCTCTTGAAATTGAGGTTTAACGCTATCTCAGATCTTGTAAACTGAGGGAGAACCCAATTAGGTACATTTTGAGGGGTCCAAATTTTAGGCAGTGGCAGCTCAACCGGAATGGCCGAGGAGCATTGCCCCACTGGTTCAGAGCTAGCAGCTGAAAAATAAAACGATATCTTACTATTGTTTTATTTTTAGCCGCTGGTTCTGAGCCAGTGTGTCCAGGGAGGGGCAGGACAGTCCAGGGGAGGGGGGGAGGAGCAGTGGTATGTGCACATGTAAGTGCGCATGTCAGTTTGGCCGGCCGTCTTAGGCCAGCCATACTGACATGCACACTTTTCTTTTTCAAACCCGGCTGTATTATACAGCCGGGTTGGAGAAACAGCACAGACTCCGTGTGCCTGAACAAGCATCTTTTCAGTCCGCTCAGGCAATCCCGACACTTCTGTCATGCTTAAGAGTAGTGTGGGGATAGGATGGGGAGTCTGTGATGCTGCCACAGGACTGCTGGGCGTAGCAGAGAAGCAGCGAGAGGTGAGGTGGCCGTCATCATGACGTTAGATTTTAGTTTTTATTTAGGAATCCCCTGGGCGCTCCCAGTTACCATCCAGCCCTCCCTCGCTTTTAAATGATATCAGCCACCACTGATATTGGGGTATGATTTTGTACACAGACAGGGATACAAGGGGCCAGAATCTTGGATACCCACGTTAAATGACAAGCACCATAAAGATTTTTACCTAGAATGGGGAATAATGTGACCTGCATATATTGGATCCTTTTCATGTCATTTGCAATTCAAGCTGAATATAAGGCCCTTATTGACTGCCATTTGCTCCCTTTTTTAGCAGGAGGTAAATGGCAGTCAGTGGGTGGTGCTGCAGACTGGGCCATGGGTAGGGGGCTGGTAGGCACAGCAGGAGAACCAATGCTGGAGGCAGCAATATTGTCTCTCCCCATGAGGCAGGAGGGATGTGAGTGGGGGTTAGGTGCATCTCTGCCTCCAGCTTTTGCCCTCAACACATGTGGTTTCACCCCGTACGAAGTCACACCCGGTGGAACTGCATCCAAGACTTCTGGATCTGGGGATACCATGTCTGGAATTTGCAGACCCAGACCCTGGGCCTGGAAGCAACAGGTCATATGTAGGTGCCTGAAGCAGTTTTCCTCTCGGGCATCACTCGAGGGCAACTCCTAAAGAGGCCCCAAGAAATTCCTGTAGTGATATAAAATGTGGGTTAGCATAGACCTCACTAACGTACATAATATAAGGAAAGCACCCCTCCCCCCTCTATTTTTGGTGCAACTCTGGAACCATGCGTCTGTGCTTCTTACACAATAATACACAGCGCAGCACAGCAAGCGCAGCACAGCAAGCGCAGCACAGAAGGCCCCGCATGACATTCTAAAGCAAGGGTAAAGTGAGCAATTGGTCAGGCCCTCCACATTCCAGGCGTCACCCTGATGTTGTGATAAATGTTGGATTTAAAAGAAGAATCGTCTAGCTTCTACCTGACCAGTATCTTTACCTCACATCTAGCTCTCTCCCTTTCTTTCTCTACCTGTCTCTAAATCTCCTTGGGCCCGATTCACAGAATGAACTTAAGACTCAATCCTAAACTTACTACCATTTTGGCATTCACAGAACGAACTTACTACTGTTGGTATTCACAGAAGTTAGGTTTTTGTCTTAAGTTTGTCTTAAGACAAACTTAAGACAGACTTAAGACAGACTTAAGACAAAATTAAGACAGACTTAAGACAGACTTAAGACAGACTTAAGACAGAATCCTAACTTAAGTCTGTCTTAAGTCTGTCTTAAGTTTGTCTTAAGACAAACTTAAGACAAAATCCTAACTTCTGTGAATACCAAAAGTAGTAAGTTCATTCTATGAATGCCACAAGTAGTAAGTGCATTCTGTGAATACCAAAATAATAGTAAGTTTAGGATTGAGTCTTAAGTTCATTCTGTGAATCGGGCCCCTTGTACTTACCCCCTCGCTCTCACTGTCTTTCAACTATGTCCATATTCACCTATGTCTACCTTCCCTCTCTCGCAAATCACCTCCTAACTCCACCTCTACTTCTTTCAATAACCTCACCTTTTGCTCTACCTCTCTGTACCTACCTTCACACCCCTACCACTCTATACCCTTTTCTATATCAGGTCTCTCTCTCTCTCTCCCTAACGCCTCTCACCATACAACAATGCTCCCTTTCGATATGACCTCTCTTTATACATTCCCTTATTTAATTCACCTCTTCCAAACTTGTCTCTCGTCACTTCACCTACCCGTATACCATTGCCCATCTCTCTCCATCTAGCTGTACCTACCTACACCATTGTCCTGTCTACCTCACAAACTTTACATTACTGCATTTATTTTCACCCCGCTCTGCTCTCTCTCCAATTAACTCCTCAATTTAGTTTGCCATGTATTCCCCCCTCTTTCTCTCTCCCTCTCTCTCTTTCTGTTTCCTCTGTCACACCTCCCTCACGACCTTACTCCTTTGTCACTACCTCTGTTTTTTATACCCACCACTCTTAGTTTATCATGCATTCGTTTCCTAACCTTGCTACCCTCTCTCTCTCTCTCTCTCTCTCTCCCTCTCTCTCTCTCTCTCGCACTCACTCACTATCTCTCTCTGTTTCCTCTTTCATTTTTTTTCTGCACCTCCTTCTCTATTTCAATCATCCTCCTTCATTTTCTCTTTAGTACTCTCTCGTGAGACATTTCAATACCTCTCAGTCTACCCCTGTCATCCTTTCTCTCGCCTCTGATATTAGCTAAACCCTCTTTCATTACCTCTCTTATTTCTATTTCACCTACTTTCTCTCTGTGCCTCACCTCTCTTTCTGTCCATGACCCTTCTCTTTTTACATTTCTCTGTGCTTCACTAGTCTGCAGCGCCGACAACCTAGCACCCCTGAAAAAACGTCTAATCAAACTTGGCAACAAAAACGCCCCATGGTTCAACGATGATCTTAAGAAATCCAAGAAACTCTGTCGCTCCCTTGAGAAGGCCTGGAAAAAAGACCCAAGCACTAGCACCAGGGACGCCTTCAAAAACGCCACCCGCATACACCACCAACTGATCCGGACTGCCAAGAAAGCCGCTTTCAAGACCGACTTGACAACATCGCACACAACAGCAAGGAATTATTCAACATCGTCAAAGAGTTTACCAACCCCACTGCCAACTCCAATGACATCACTCCCTCTCAAGCCCTTTGCGACTCCCTAGCTTTGTTCTTCCACGACAAAATCGCAGACATCCACAACAGCTTCGTCAACCAACCCGGAGACCAACCCACCCAACCTTCCGCCGTACCTCCACCCCCCTTGAACATCCTTAATGACTGGAATACAATCTCCACTGAGGACACCATCCGCCTGATGAACTCCATCCACTCAGGATCCCCCACAGACCCTTGCCCTCACCACATCTTCAACAAAGCAGATTCCATCATATCACCACACCTCCGAGATGTCATCAACTGCTCCTTCAACTCCGCCACCTTCCCGGAATGCTGGAAACACGCTGAACTAAGTGCCCTTCTGAAAAAACCCACAGCGGACCCCACCGAACTCAAAAACTACCGCCCCATCTCGCTCCTTCCATTCCCGGCCAAAGTCATCGAGAGAGCTGTCAACAACCAGCTCGCCGCCTTCCTCGAAACCAACAAATCCCTTGACTCCTCACAGTCCGGCTTCCGAGCCAAACACAGCACTGAGACCGCACTCATCGCAGCAACAGACGACATTCGAACTCTACTGGACAATGGAGACACAGTCGCCCTCATCCTCCTCGACCTCTCCGCAGCCTTCGACACAGTCTGTCATAGCACCCTGTTACAACGCCTCAGAAACATCGGAATCCAAGGAAAAGCACTGGAATGGATCACCTCGTTCCTTGCCGGAAGAACCCAGAGAGTCCGCCTCCCATCATTCAAGTCAGAGGCCACTGAAGTCATCTGCGGCGTGCCACAAGGTTCCTCACTCAGTCCCACCCTCTTCAATGTATACATTAGCCCCCTCGCGGCCATCGCATGCCAACACAACCTCAACATCATTTCCTACGCTGATGACACTCAACTGATCCTCTCACTCACCAAAGACCCTAACACCGCCAAAACCAACCTGCATGAAGGAATGAAAGAAGTAGCCGAGTGGATGAAGCACAGCCGTCTGAAACTGAATTCCGACAAAACAGAAGTCCTTATCTTAGGCACCTACCCCTCTGCCTGGGACGACTCTTGGTGGCCAGAATCCCTCGGAAAAGCACCCATCCCGACGGACCACGCACGGAACCTGGGCGTCATTCTGGACTCTTCACTCTCGATGACCAGACAAGTCAACGCCGTTTCATCTTCTTGCTTCAACATTCTTCGCATGCTCAAAAAAACTTTTCGCTGGATCCCCACCGAAACCAGAAAAACGGTCACCCACGCACTGGTTACAAGCCGACTGGACTACGGAAACACCCTATACGCCGGTACCACCGCAAAACTTCAGAAAAAACTCCAACACATCCAGAACGCTTCAGCCAGACTCATACTAGACATCCCGCGTAATGACCACATTTCTGGTCACCTGAAAAACCTTCACTGGCTCCCTGTCAACAAGAGGATATCATTCCGCCTCCTAACCCGCGCACACAAAGCACTTTACGAACTTGGACCCGAATGCTTCAACACACGACTTTCCTTCTACACTCCCTCCCGCCAGCTAGGCTCCTCCAACCAAGCCCTGGCTGCTGTACCTCGCATCAACAAAACCACCATGGGAGGAAGATCCTTCTCCTACCTGGCGGCTAAAACCTGGAACTCACTTCCCATTCACCTTCGCCTCACTCAAAACCACCTAGCATTCAGAAAGCAACTTAAAACCTGGTTATTCGACAAATAACTCCCCACCCTTCCCCAAGCGCCTTGAGACCCCCTGGGTATGTAGCGCGCTATACAAATTGATTTGAATTGAATTGAATTAGTCTCTTTTACTAGCCTGTTTTTTTTATTCTGATTCTCAGTTTGCTCCTCATTCTGCCTTTCCACAAGGTCTACCTCACGTTGCTCTATACATTTGTCACAGTCTCACTTCTCCACCTGTCAACCTCTACTTCTCTCACTTTGTATCTTACTCCTCGCTTTATCTTTCCCTTTAGTGTACCCCCTCTCTCTCTCAGCCACTCTTGAGCTCTACATTTCCTTCTCCTTAGCTCTCCTTATCCCACTCTCAAGCCTTACCTATCTCTACTTCTTTCAAGCCTACCTACCTAGTCTACTCTCTAGTGCTCTGTATCGATTCTGCAACCTCACCTTTCTCTCCTTATCTTATGCCTCTCCCTAACTCATCTATCTCATCTCTTTCTTTACCGTTCTTCTTCCTCTTCTTCATGTCTCTCATGTATATCATTACCTCTAGCTGTCTGTCTCTCTGCCCTTCTTTTGACTTCCATCCTTTATGGTTTCGCTAAATACGCAGAATTGGGGGTCACTGTCTAGTAAGAGAACCGAGCAAAGAGAAAGAAGAGAGAAGGAACCTGGCAAAAATCCTCAGAGCAGTGCTTTGGGTTCAACTTAGCAGCAAAAATGCTATCTTGTGAACGAGGATGTATTTTTGATTATGAATAGTCAGCAATTAAATCCACAATTTTGAACTCTATGTGCTTATGACTTATTGTAAAACTATGCAATTGACTACAAAACAGTTACCTAGTCCCCTCTTACCTGTATGTCCTGCAACCGAGGAACCAGCTGGTTAGGCACCCAGCATTGCATAGAATTTAATAACAAAACTATCTACATCCAAGCACAAAAAGAAACTACTTCATCAGTGCATATTCAATCTTTCTTGTAATACTAATTAGACGGCGGATGCCCGCAAACTTGAACATTCAGCTGGTTTTGCATGGACACATTTCTGAAATTTTAACCCACAATTCAATATTATTTGCATTCACTGAATTAGCAGAAAAGGGATAAACAATATTTTGTTCCGTGCAGGATAGGCAATACATATCTTGCCTGGGGCTCCAAAATGTTTGTAGATGGAACTGCCTGTCTCCATGATCTACCTCTGTGCTGACCCGTGTGTCTAACGCAGCCACAATGCAATGTAATCTAATGTTCGTTATTGTTTTAGACCTCGAGATCAACAAATAATCTTAACATCATATAATCCAGATTAAAATCATACAAACCTATTACAAATCCAATAAACCTAAAAAGGTAATAATGTCAAAACTAATATACTAGTTCAGTCGGGATAATATGAGTTTGCTCAAATTTAAGAAAAAGTGGGTGTAAAAGCAGTCTACATTGTGCTACTACAGAATGACAGACACAATTAACAATCTTAAAATCCTGGGGGCAGATTTATGTTAACTGGCGCATCCCCAGGGATGCGCCAGTTAACATGCACCACAGTGCCCCACAGCTGCGCCACCCATGGTGCGCCGCATTTATAATGAGGCGCACCATGGTGCAAAAACGGCACAGATGCGTGACGCATCTGTGCCAGAAATGTGGCGCATTGCTGGAGTTGCGTCGCAAGCGCGACGCAGCTCCAGCAAGGCTCGGGGGTACACCATGTGCACAATGCTGCATCAAGACCTACGCCTGCTTCAAGCAGGCGCAGGGTTTTGACGCAGCATTGCCCTGAAAGTGACTGAGTGAAATCTCATAGATTTCACTCAGCCACTTTCAGGAGGCGTTCCTGCGCAGGAACGCCCCACTGCGCAGGAACGCCTCCTTATGGCGCAGTGCTTTACAACGTGACGCATCTCCTAGATGCGTCACGTTGTAAATAGGGCGCATTGTTTGCGCCGCAGTTGCGTCAAAAAAAGTGACGCAATTGCGGCGCAAAGAGGCGCAACAGCCTCATAAATCTGCCCCCTGGATTCTATTATTACATAAAGTGAAAGTGTGGTTATGGTAAGCGACCCACCGCATGACCCAGCTACAGCTCTTGCAGGAAGGGGCTTTGCATTCAAGAAGAATATCATTCTATGTATCTTATTGTCAACAAGTAGTTCAAGGTAAGGTTACATTTTTTTACCGCAGTGGAATAGACAAACATTTTGGGCCACATTTACAAAGATTCGGAGTAGGGCAGCACTGCATACCTACGCCAAATAGAAAGGGCAGGAACATCCCTTATTAATGAAATATGATGCATTCCTGCCCTTGCTGCCTGTGCTGGCGCACACATTGGTGCCTAGCGCCAACGCAGGCACTCTTGCGCCATGGTGCAAGGGTGCCTGCGTTGTTGGCGCAATCGTTTTTGTGCAGGAAGGGGTACTTTCCTGCACAATAACAATTGTTACGCCTCCCCTGGGAAGGCGTACGGATTTGACACCTTTCCAGATTTACACTCTGCTGTAAATCTGGGAATGTGTTAAATACCATGAGCGTTGATGGGATCACCCACCGCAACGCTCATGATATGCCTCCCTGATGCAAGGTGAGGCAACGCAGCGGCCAACACTATGTCTATAAGGCCATGCAAGGTGGCCTTTCGTCGCGCCGTAGATGTGGCTCTGCTCTCTGCGCCGCAAGAACGTCAAAGAAAGGGATTCCGAAGGCACCCAAGGCTTGTAATAGACCCCTTTGTATTTACTTGGGCCTAAACAGTGATTTGCCTCCGCTCTCAAAATGCCCTGAGGGACGAAGACAGTTTTAATTGGCATGAAGAGCAACTCTTGGGGGTTTGCCAGAGCCCAAAGAGTTAATGAGTATAGTGAATATTTTTCTGAATGAAATTACATTTCCTTATGCTTCGAAAATTTTCATTATTCAACAATTCTGTTGGGAAACCCTCTAAGGAGTGGATGAATTGAAACCACCTATTTGGGGGAATGGCCTTTAAAATGAAGTCTTTACAGCTAAATGGTTTTACCTTGCAGCCTTTACCACACAGGTAAGTACCATGCAGGTAAGTATCTTTGCCACTCATGCCTTTACCACACAGTGGGCGAAGAGAAGCTGATGATTTTAGGGTTTAGGTTTGGATAGTGGTAAAGGGAGGAAATCGTAAGCTTATGATTTAGGGGTGGGTAGTTGTAAGATACTGTGTTTATGGTAGAGGAGGGTAAAACCCTATGAAAGCAGTACCATAATCCTTGTCAGGTTCCAGTCACAAGTAAACCTCAAATTAACCTGTGCTCAACCCATTTAGGTAGCTTGGCACAGAGCAATCAGACTTAACTTAGAGGCAAGGTGTATTTATGCAGCATTTCAAACAGCAATAAAGTGAAGCACAAGACAAGAAGAAGACCACACCAATGTAGTAAAATAGAGTAAAATTTAATAAATAATTTGTGGCAAAATACAATCAGTAGAACCGTCAATATGCAATTTAAAATATTTCATTGATTATAGTGCCAAAAAGCAAAGATGGGCAACTGTGGTTATCTTGTCGCACCGGATTAAATCAAAGCACAAGATCAGGCCGACCACAATGGAGCAACAGGGACCCAGTTAGGACCACTGAACATAGTACCTTAAATCCTTGTTACAGAGCATTGCGAGATTCCGGGCCTTGTCAATTGACAGTCGAAGAGATGCGAGCTTCTGGTGTGGAGATGCATTGCGCAGCGTCATTTCAGAGATCCTGCGAAGCTGTGATATAAAGCCTGTGTTGTTGTCATCGGCATGTCAATGAGCAACCTGTGATGCAAAATCAGTCTTGCATCGAAGATGCATAATGCAGCGGCGATTCCGAGGTGCTGAGCAGCTTCAGGCCCACTTCCAATGTTCAAGGACTGGGTTGGCACCACCCAGATTCACTGTGTTTATCTGATGAAGAAAGCATATGTGCAAGACTGTATGTGTGGATGAGTGTGTGTATGGGTGTGCAGGTGAGTGAATGGATGTCTCATTACTATCTCTGTAATTACATATGTTATACACTAGTATATGTGAGTATTAGTGTATATAAGTGAGTATATGTGAGAGTGAGAGATTTGAGGACTACCTGTATAAAAGAGTATGTGTTTGTATAAGTGATTGTTTAAGAAAGTAAGTATGTATTAGTTTCTGTACAAGTAAGTGTGGTGGTGTATGTAGATGTGTATACACAAGTAAATAGCTGTTTTATACTTTTTTTGCATGTCTGACTCGGTGTGTCAGTAACTCTATGGATGAGTGGTAGTCTGTGAGTGTATGTATATGTGTATGAGTACATATGATGATTGAGTGCATGTATGAGTGACTGTATATGACTGTTGGTGAATGAATGGATGTGTGTGTAGATTAAGCATGGGCGAATTTTGCGAATCTCGCGTTCGCGAATTTTGCGGATTTGCAAACTCGCAATCCGCAAAATCCGCGAATTTTTGCGAATTTGCAGATTTTTTTTTGTGTGTTCGCAAGGATTTCTGCCAGTTTGCGAGGGTTTCGTACCAGTTCGCAATTGCGAACTTACATTTCGGCGCGCAACGGTCGCGATTATGTTGTTTCTACGTCTGGTTCATCATCACAGGTTCCCAGCACCCTCTGTTTCACCACTGCAACCCTCTGTTACATCAATGCCACCCTCTGGTTCATCATTACTGTAGATTATGGGGGGGAAAAGCAAGCACACCAGCCCTGTTTCAACTGAGATGAATTAATTTGGGGTTAGTTTATTATTGTGTCACTGTTTTAAAATTCCAGTCTGGCACCTGCTTCCTTATCTGTAATTTTGCTTTCTGTTGCAGTGCATTTTTTTCCCCAGGACCTTTGTGGCCTACTTGTAGCTATTCTATGAGCCTGCTGTGAGGGTCAGAGCAGGGTCATACAATTGTTGCAACTAGCAACTGAATTCTGGAGGGGCCCCAGTCAGGAAGCACTACAGGGAATTGTTACTAATGATGAGTTTGAACTCTTGCCCCTGCCGAGTGCTTTCAGTTTTGAAAAACTCGTTTTTCTGCAATTTCGCGGGTTTCGCGGGGCGCGAACACGCGCGAGATCGGATTCGGAAGCCGCAAATCGTGCGAATATGCAATTTGTTTTTTTTGCGGCGTGTTAGTTGGCAAGGTTTTGTGCGTTTTTGCGAGCCGCTCGTAGCGCAAGGCGCGAAGTTACCCTTGCGGTCGTTCAAGGGCGCAGCCATCTTGTTTACCTGACATATTTCCGTTTCCGGGCGCGAAGTGTAATCTCGCAAAGTCTGCGGCTTGCCAGTACAGTTTCGCGCGTGTTCGCAAGGAAAATCTCGCGCGAACTTACCCGCACGGTCGTGAACGGGCGCGGCCATCTTGTTTCTCATTCATTGCTATGGTTCTGGGCATGGTCTTTGTATCCTCTGTCAATCTCTGCCATCCTTTGCTTGTTTGAAGTTTTTTTGGATCTATTTTACTTATTATCTATCCCTCTATTTTTCTAGCCCTATATTTTTGTGTTTACTGCTACTTTTGGTTAATTTTAAACTACTTTTGTAAACTCTTTTCTTTTCTTCTCTTCCCTATTCTATTTTCTTTATTCCTTTCCGCCCAGACCATGGTGAAGGGAGCCGGGAAGCATCCTGAGAAGGGGAAGGGTCCCGCACCCCGTGTCCGGCTCCCGTGCGGGCGTTTGAGGGGGGAGGAGGTCGTACCCAGGGAGATCTTTACCCCGGAGGAGGTGGGCCAACTCATTTTTTATGTTCAGCGCCGCCTCCCCAGGACCATCATGGGAGGCAGCAAGATCAGTGCCGGGTACGTGGCCCGGGAGCGCCGGAAGCGGTGGGAGAAGGTGTGCCAGGCCATTTACCACCACTCTCAGGTCTGGCGCACCTACAACCAGGCAACCCACCGCTGGACGGATGTCCTGGCCCGTGAGCGAGATCTGCTCGACCTCCTTGGCCTTGAGATCCCCGGGCTTGGTGAGTAGTAGTAGCTATGTCTTTACTACTATGTTTTCTCCTGCTGTGTTATTATATTGCAAATTTTTGTTTTTTACCAAGAGCAATAATGCTGCTCATTACATTGTAGGTAAATTATATTTCAAAATCTTCTGTGCATTTCAGGTACACTGCTCTCCTTCTTCTCAGTAGTGTTGCTACTATGCTTATTTGTTTTAGATGTTGTGTTCATTTCATTGGCCTGTGAAATTATGTATGAGTGTAGTTTAAAGAACTGCGTAATGCTACACACTAAGGTTCAGATTTTTAATTACCGGCGCATCCCTGCAAAGTAGCAGGGATGCGCCAGTAATTGTGCGTCACGCCACCATCACCCATGGTGCGCCGTATTTACAATGCGGCGCACCATGGGCCCAAAACGTCACCAAAGCGTTACGCATCTGTGCCGTAAAGGCGGCGCATTGCTGGAGTTGCGTCGCAATGATGGTGCAGCTCCATCAATGCTCTGGGGTGCCCTATCTCCCCAATGCTGCGTCAAGCCGTACGTGTGCTTCAAGCAGGCGCAGGGTTTGAGTCACGCATCATTGTCCTCAAAGTGACTGATTGAAATCTTGTAGATTTCCCTCAGCCACTTTTAGGATGCGTTCCTGCGCAGGAACGCCCTCCCTTGTGCCGGAACGCCCCCCTATTGGCGCAGGGCTTTACAACGTGATGCATCTCCCATATGCGTCACGTTGTTAATATACGCCGCACCATTGCGCCTCTTTTGTGCTGTCGCTGCGTCACAAAAGTCACGCAACAATGGAGCAAAAGAGCCGCCAGGGCCTTCTAAATCAGCCCCTACAGACTCAAGTCCAGTCCTTCCTTTGTACACATGGCGATAAGAAGAAATAGTGGTGGTGGATTAATAGTTTGAGTATTTTAATGACTGGTTAATGTAGTAGGAAACTTTAGTGTTGTCGCTGATCTTCAATCACGATGGACTTTGGCTGTCACTTTGCGTGCTGCGGACTGCTGCCTGCCAATCCTAGGCAAACCTTTTTAGTACTTTGTTTAGTGAGTTACATAGGGTAGTTTCCAATTCGACGGTCCGCAAATCAAGCAATACTAAAGTAATGACGTAGTCGACCACATGAGATTGGTCAATAATATATCCTGTGGAGTCGTTCCCTATTTGCTATTTCGCAAAAATATTTTGTTACTTTGTTAGTTCTTTTGAAATGTTTGATTTGGTTGAGAAATATCATCCATGTTTTCTGTTTTTCTTTCTTTCATGTTGTACATCAGCTTCCCCCAGGGGCAAGAGGAGGACAAAGGAGGAGGAGGAGGGTGCTGTTGACGGTGCAGGCCAGGACCGGGCAGGCGAGGGCTCATTTGCTGGCCCCAGTAAGTTTTAATTTTAATATAGAGTACTTATTTTTTCCTAGCGTTCCTCATTCGATTCTTTCAAAATTGTCTTTGATCTTCTTGTAGACAGGATCTAAATTCTTATCCTGCCTCGACTATGACTCCGTGTGGTATTACTAGATTATTCTTATTAGTCTGTCTGTGTAGCTAACTAAGATTGCACATTTGGCATTTCCATTGGACTCCCATTTTAGTCAGCAATAGCTCTATGCACTGAGTGCAGTCCTCTGGGATTGTCCATAATGTCTTTTCAAGTATTCTAAATGTTTATGCTTTGACCATTGCCAACAATAAAAAGGTGAATGACCACCAAGAAAGAATAAGATACTACTTTACTTTTGGTTTGGATAGGAGGACAATCCAATCTACTACTGTTGCAGGGACAAATCTGCACAAACAGAACTATGGACACTAAATAATGCATCGCTTCTTAGCTTATCAATTATAATAGGTGCTGTAACTGTTAGACTTTCCACATACCTCAGTGATAACAGACTTTGTAGTTGAACCCCCAATCTCCTTACTGACTAGATAGTGTGGCAGAGTCATTTAGCTCCCAAAGTCACCGATGGCAGAGGCACGGACTCATGCTTGCAAAAATTCGAAAACCTTTAGCTCATCCACTCTAGTCTGGAGGACCAAAAACCACAGAGTCTATTTAAGTTTAAAAGCTTTATTAAAAGGAAACACATTTATTAAATTCAAGTTTGTCATAAAAGTGAACGTGTAACTGAAAATGGAAAAGTGCTTAGTGCTGACGAATAATTGGACACATTTCTTGTGGTCGAGCCGAGCTCTCACCTGGTTTGAACTTGATCCTGCTCGTGTTCTTAGAAGTCAAGCTTCTGTCTGTTAGGAGAAAAAGTGGTGCGTGTTAAAAAGTAAAAAGCAAACATTCATCAGTTGTGCCAAAAAGTGCAGCTAGACAGCAGCCTTCCCTGGAAAAAGGGACATTTTTACTCTAGAGTACACGGTCATAAATTATTAAATTGTATACTGTTTTTTTCACATTTCTTTCTTCCTCCTAGACCAAATATTATATAGTAGTGAGTGGTGTATTCTAACATTATTAAATGCACTTTGTAGGTGGAACATCTGGGGACGGGGCCAGCGCGGAGGTGGTGGTGGCAATGGACGAGGAGGACAACTCTGTGGAGGAGGCGGTGCAAGTGCCGGACAAGGACATGCCTGTGAGGGTTCACACGGTGGTGGCGGGCAGAGGTAAGCTATACATTCCTTAGTCATTGAGATTGAAGACTGCAGAGTGTGCTTTCTGCACGGGTGTATTATAAAAAAAGCAGGTAGTAGCCTCCTCTAAATGTACTTCGACAGCTGTGAAGTTTTTGGCGAGAAGAATCCCAATCAGATCTGAGGTGAACTTGATGGATGGGATGAACGAAAAGCGAAAGAAGGGTGTAAGTAAGTGTGGAAGCACGAGAAATGTAATGATGACTGGCAAAGAAGAATGATATGTGTTTGCTTGGTCCCCGAGGTGGCTGGGAAGGTAAGAAAATGGTATGGTGCATGGCTGGGTGAATGATGAAGCAAGGATGGGTGGAAGGAGAACAGCCTGGGTGGGTGAGACAGAAACTGTATGTGTGCATATACTTTGAATGGATGGATGCCTGGATCATTCAAGGTACTATCTGACTCTTAGATAGCATATGTGTATCTAGAGAGAGTAGACGGTCACTGGATGAACTAAGTGTTACTTTGAAGAGCATGTAACACCGCACCCGCACGTCCGTTCCAGTGTAGGAAAGGCAAGGAAAAGAAGTTGTAACGTTGTCCAAATACTACCATGAATAGTAGCAGTAGTTTGTATTGCAACTGCAAGCACAGCATATATCCGGTTATTACGGTGGACACCCCCTACCTCTCTTAATAACTTTATTTTAGTAGTAGTACGTCATTCATGTGTGGGGGTATCACTGTTCACTCAATAATAAGCAAAGCACCTAAAGTCATCCCATATGTCATCAAATACATCCCATGTGAAGTGATAGATAATCAGATAATTTAGCTTCTTCATTTTCCTTTTCTAATACTCATTTGCACTGTAGGGTGAAAGCTAAATTAATTAAGCAGTAGCCCTTTTAACAGAGTATTCTCAGTGCCACCCGTAATAGAAAAGTAAGAGCTTCACCACCTGCATGTACTGGACCGGTACAGTAACGCAAGTCTGTCTCACTCACCATGGTGTGCGTCTGTTTTTCTCGGGTGCAAGTTCACTGCGCTGGCATTATGCCGGCTTGCATAAGATAACGTACCAATTTTCCTAAACAAGAGAGAAGAAGAAGAATAAGAGTGGTGTACTGTCATAGTCGACTGTAATGGAAGTCCATAGTGCTCGTAGAATTTGTTCCTGAAACTCCCACTAATGTTAGAGCAAGGACGAAGAAGTCGGAGGTTACATAGATACTGTCCTCAATAGTTATGTACTGTGCTTTCAATTTGCTACTTGTACTGTGACAACTTTCTGCTTAATCATTTTGTGTTAATCTTAAGGAGCATTGGTTACAGACTATGTCTTTCTTTTTTCATGTAGTTGCTCCTTCCAAATCCAAGACACCATCAAGGAGGAAGGAGCTGGCTTAAATGGCCCGGCAACGGAGGCTGGATGCCACTGTCGCTGAATATCGGCGGCTGGTGGCCCTGGAGGAGGAAGAGACGCAGTCTGGTACAACAACAACGTCTACTGGGACAGCTGCATCCTCCTCCGTGCGGGCTGCCATCCAGCGCAGTGCTCCAGCGGTACGGAGCCGGGCTACCAAAGCCAAACGCCACCGCCGAGCAGCAAAGAAAGCAGCTGCCCCTCACAGGATTTGCAAGGCACACCGGCGCCGCTTATCCCTCAGACTGTCCTACCTGGAGCAGGAGGTCCATAACTATAAGAACGTGGTGGAGGGCCTCCGCTTCGAACTTGCCACCCTCCACAAGGAGCATGATGCCCTGGCTGCTAATTCCAACAGCACCCTGCCATAGTGTCCCTTGCCCCTTTTTTAGAGACTTTTGGGGGGTGGGAATTGGGAGTTGGGATTTTTGGGGACTTTTGAAGGACAATCGTTGGGGTTAGGGAGGGTCTTGCGGGAGATTCTTTTGTTAGGGCTATAAAAATATACTTTTTGAAACTTTATCTGACCATACCTGTTTTTTACTGCTTTTCAGTCTGGTGGGTGGGGGTTTAACAGTAAGTTTGTTTTCCTGAATAGTCCTAGGACTTTAGTAGTACTACCGTCAATCCAATCTCTCGTCTCTCCTAATACTCCATTATACTACCTCCAACCAAACGCCTATCTTACCTGTAATTTCTGTTTGCAAGTAGGGCTAGGCCCAGGGCTGGCTCCACGGGAAACAGCGAATAAGGTTGGCAATCCTGGGCGGATAAAATTTCCTCATAGCGGTGGTACTAGTGGTGTGACACAGTGGCAGTTGCATGCCTATGAAAAAAAAGAAAATGAAATCTGGTTTGTCCTCCTGAGCAATACAACGGTACAATAGAGAATATAGCAGGTGACAGAAGTACACTAGAACAGTGCCACATTGTAGCCTAACAAATGTTAAAGTATAACTAATTCGGTTGAAGTTCTTTGACATTAGCCATGGGTCTTTGTCAATCAGAGTAAGAATATATCCTCGGATTTCTTCACCAGCCTTTTGCTATCACCTTATCCTCCCCAGCAAGTGTGTGGATTTATTGCTGTAATTTAGTCACACATCAATGAAAACCACACAGCCCGGGGGAAGAGGGTTAGGGCTTGAAAAATGGATGGGTACGGGGGTTTTGGGAAAGGTTTTGGGAGACAAGAAAAAATAGCACAGCATGGACAAACAATTGTGAACATAAAGAAATCTTTGGGTACAAACCTATCCATCAATCTTTGAAAGTGCATGCACTACTGGATGCATGTCAGTGAAAAGTAAGTAGTACTTTCGACAACTGTGGAAGAAAGAATGCGACAGTACAGGGCGTGTGTGGAATTATTGATAACTATCTTCAACATAAGGTCTCTGTTGCCAGATACCTGAGAGAGCCTTGCTGGTCACTATAAATCCATTCACAACACTCAATGGGGTTGGTCTGGAAGGTATAGTAGATAGAAAAGGAGAAATTGCTCTTTTTCTAGGTGTCCCCTCACTCACCAGGGTTGCCCCTTGGTGACATGCTTCATCATTGGGGCCATCCCAGTCCTCTACTGGCTGGGGCGTGCTGCGACTTGCGAATTACGTAGGAGCACTTACAAATGACTATGTGTGGTGCAGAAGTGATAGTGGAGTGGACTAAGTGATGTGTTAAGGGATCAATTTAGAAGCAGAGAGAGATCCAAGAAATGCAGTCACAGTCAGAGAAAAAGACAAAGGATACTGTATCTGTATGTGTTGTTGTAGTTGTCCTGTTGAATTTGGTAAGTAAGTTGCCTGCAGAAAAAAATCCTCTTATTAGCGGCACTCCTCCATTGCAGCCGACGCTTCGTCCATCGATGTTGGTCACCACCAGAAGACACCCTGTAAAAAAAGCACAGCATGGACAAACAATTGAACATAAAGAAATCTTTGGGTACAAACCTATCCATCAATCTTTGAAAGTGCATGCACTACTGGATGTATGTCAGTGAAAAGTAAGTAGTACTTTCGACAACTGTGGAAGAAAGAATGCGACAGTACAGGGCGTGTGTGGAATTATTGATAACTATCTTCAACATAAGGTCTCTGTTGCCAGATACCTGAGAGAGCCTTGCTGGTCACTATAAATCCATTTACAATACTCAATGGGGTTGGTCTGGAAGGTATAGTAGATAGAAAAGGAGAAATTGCTCTTTTTCTAGGTGTCCCCTCACTCACCAGGGTTGCCCCTTGGTGACATGCTTCATCATTGGGGCCATCCCAGTCCTCTACGGGCTGGGGCGTGCTGCGACTTGCGAATTACGTAGGAGCACTTACAAATGACTATGTGTGGTGCAGAAGTGATAGTGGAGTGGACTAAGTGATGTGTTAAGGGATCAATTTAGAAGCAGAGAGAGATCCAAGAAATGTAGTCACAGTCAGAGAAAAAGACAAAGGATACTGTATCTGTATGTTGTTGTAGTTGTCCTGTTGAATTTGGTAAGTAAGTTGCCTGCAGAAAAAAAATCCTCTTATTAGCGGCACTCCTCCATTGCAGCTGACGCTTCGTCCATCGATGTTGGTGACCAGAAGACACCCTGTCCACTGCCTGCCTGATGCTGAATTGTGGCTCGCTAATGTGAAGCCTGACTCCATCCTTTTTTCCCCATTGCACAGACTGAAACCCGGCCTGTAATTATTCAACGAAAAACAGGAAGTGATATAATATTACAACACCACTGATAAATAAATATAAGGTATGTAGGCTGTGGAGTGCAAAAAGTCACACTTTGATTTTCCATAGTAGACAGTACAATATTTTTGAAAGTGCGTACTCTGTCAGAGTCACCTTTTGAAGGATAAATAAGTATGGGCAAATTAATGTAGCGGATCTTTCCCCTCAAGCTAGGTGTCCTGTAAACTGTGTTTTAGAACAAAATTAGATCTTCCCAGCAGTGCTCCCACCCAGACCCTTACTAAAGCCAGTCGCAAAAATGTAGAAGACCCCCAATCAAATCTCAAAAAACTAGGCCTAGCAGAAAACTGGTGACAAAACGTACTTTGAAAGTAAAAGTAGACCCAAGTACCCCCTTACCCACCGTGGATTGCATTCAAACCACTTGCAAGCAACCAAGCAAAAGTATCCATAGCCAGCATCGCTCCAAGACTCGAAAGCCCCCCCACCCAAACACATGCAATAGAAATACTGCTAACCCTAACAAACCCTAAGTTAAGAATAGTGGCAAAGGCTTTCTTTAACTATGCCAAATCCCCCCTTTCCCACCATGGATTTTCTTCAAATGACTTGCAACCAAAATTACACATTCTCACGAGTGCTCTAAGACCCCAGAACTCAGTTGCAAAAATCTAGAACACCCCGAAACACATGCAATCCTGCTGCTAGGGCTAACCCTAACGAACCCTAAGTTACAAAAAGTGCCAAAAGGCTTTTCCGCGAGGATTTTGTCCCAACCACTTCTACCCGGTATTAGACCTTCCCAGGAATGCCCCAAGACCCGCCAACCCACCCGCCAAGAAGTATAACACCCCCAAACAGGCCAAAAGCACAATCTCATACTTGCAATATTTCTCGGCCTTCAGTCCAAACGCGCTGCGTAGCTAGGCCATAAGTCGGGGTTGCCACCACGGATTTCCTGAAAAGCAAATGCAATCAAGATTAGAGTGTCCCAGCAGTGCTCCCAGACCCCGAAACTCACCCACAAACACCAGGAATCCCCACAAACAGGCCCCCGAAAACGCTACATTGAGCAAAATGTCAGAAATAGCAACAACAAAAAATCGACGTGGATTTTGACCCAACCACTTTTATCCGGTATTAGAGCTTCCCAGCAATGGCCCCAGAGCCGTCAACCCAGGAGAAAATGAGTAGAAGACCCCCAAACAGCCAAAGAGCAAAAGTACAAAAATTGGGACTTGGTCATTTTTTTCCAAATTTCCCAAATCACTCCGCGCGCGCTCTGCAGCTAGGCCCTAACTCCCCTCTGCCACCATGGATTTGCTTCAAATCTCTTGCAAAGTAAAGTATATATAGCCAGCAGTGCGCCCAGACCCCGAAACCCACCCACAAACACCAGGAAGCCCCCCAAACAGGCCCCCGAAAACGCTACATTGAGCAAAATGTCAGAAATAGCAAAAAAAAAATCGGCCTGGATTTTGTCCCAACCACTTCTACCCGGTATTATACCTTCCAAGGAATGCCCCAAGACCCGCCAACCCACCCGCCAAGAAGCATAACACCCCCAAACAGGCCAAAAGCAAAATCTCATACTTGCAATATTTCTCGGCCTTCGGTCCAAACGCGCTGCGTAGCTAGGCCATAAGTCGGGGTTGCCACCATGGATTTCCTGAAAAGCAAATGCAATCAAGATTAGAGTGTCCCAGCAGTGCTCCCAGACCCCGAAACTCACCCACAAACACCAGGAAGCCCCCCAAACAGGCCCCCGAAAACGCTACATTGAGCAAAATGTCAGAAATAGCAAAAAAAAAATCGACGTGGATTTTGTCCCAACCACTTCTACCCGGTATTAGACCTTCCCAGGAATGCCCCAAGACCCGCCAACCCACCCGCCAAGAAGCATAACACCCCCAAACAGGCCAAAAGCAAAATCTCATACTTGCAATATTTCTCGGCCTTCGGTCCAAACGCGCTGCGTAGCTAGGCCATAAGTCGGGTTTGCCACCATGGATTTCCTGAAAAGCAAATGCAATCAAGATTAGAGTGTCCCAGCAGTGCTCCCAGACCCCGAAACTCACCCACAAACACCAGGAAGCCCCCCAAACAGGCCCCCGAAAACGCTACATTGAGCAAAATGTCAGAAATAGCAAAAAAAAAATCGGCCTGGATTTTGTCCCAACCACTTCTACCCGGTATTAGACCTTCCCAGGAATGCCCCAAGACCCGCCAACCCACCCGCCAAGAAGCATAACACCCCCAAACAGGCCAAAAGCAAAATCTCATACTTGCAATATTTCTCGGCCTTCGGTCCAAACGCGCTGCTTAGCTAGGCCATAAGTCGGGGTTGCCACCACGGATTTCCTGAAAAGCAAATGCAATCAAGATTAGAGTGTCCCAGCAGTGCTCCCAGACCCCGAAACTCACCCACAAACAGACGGAACCTCCCCTAAGAGCACCTCAAAGGCAAGCAAGTCAGCAAAAACACTAAAAAATTTGCGCCTCGGATTTGGTCCAAACCACTTTTATCCGGTATTAGAGCTTCCCAACAATGGTCCCAGAGCCGTCAACTCACCTGCAAAGAGGTAGAACAACACCCCCACAAGTGCTGAGTCTTTCTTCATTGGGCGTAAACCAGCCCTCTGGTTTGATGGAAATAGGAGTCTGAAGGAGGAGGATAGAGGAGCATGTTCTTCTGAACTTGTGAACCTGAGGAATGCAGACTGCGGCAACTTCAAATCAATTAGCAAACCAGTGAAGACAGTTCTGCTGATGGGCTTGTTTTTGTGATTATCTGATTAAAGTTTGAAATATATTAACTGTGCACAACAAAGAAAGACAGACACACAGGAATACAAGTGAATAAGGACGAAAAAGAAAGTTATTGATTCGTTGTCTCATTTTCAGGGCTCGGTATCACGGTCCAGGAATGAGAATAAGGCTTCGTCATCATACTCTGCGAATTCAGGCAGGGTGAGCTCAGTGTCACCTGACAGAGTAGAAATTCCCTTATCTATGTTGCTGCCCACCTCGTCTTCATCCGGCGCGCTTTCTCGTACTCTGAAATCTGGTGGTATGAGGTGCTGATTCATCTTGATCATTGTTAACCTCTCCACATTTTTGGGCGAGAGGCGGCGCTGTTTGGGAGTTACAATGCCACCAGCAGCACTGAAAACACGTTCAGAAGACACGCTTGCGAGTGGGCAAGACAAGTAGTTTAAAGCCAGGTTGGTGAGCTGTGGCCACAATTCTTTTTTCCCATGCCAATACGCCAATGGGTCAGAATTAACATAGACCTCTGTTGAGTCATTCAGATAGTCCTTCACCATCGACTCAAGGTCCTCATCCAAGGTTCCTCCACTTTGCTTAGCTCTTGCTGTGCCTCTGACCTTTTGAGAACCAAACCCACGCAGAGCTAGCCAATCCTCTTCAGCCTCCAATGTTTCTGTTGTGTCTGGTGCAGATGATCCGGTTGCCGGTGTCTTTAACGGCTGAGAGGTCACTTGTGCCACAGCCACAGGTGCAGAAGTGGATTGTTTTGACTGGGGATGGCCTGCTGATGTACTGCCATTTCCTTCAATTTTCAGCCGTTCTCTTTCAAACCTCTTGGCTGACAAGGCTAGCCAATGTTTGTACTTTGGAACATGTTCATCATCAAAAGGAAAGAATGCTTGGCCTGCCAGCGCCTTTTTGTAGCGTGGATCCAGAATAGTAGCACAAATGTAATGCTCTTCTGAGTGGATCGCTTTAAGACGTTCATCACCTTGTAGGAGCTCTAATAATTTCTGAGCCAGAACAAAAGAGTCTTGGTTTTTTAAATCTTTTTGAAACACAGAACACACCTCCTTCAGTTGGTCCTCCAGCATGTACAGCAATGGGATAGCTTTTCCCAAATTACAGTCCTCCTTGCTGACTGCACGCGTGAAGAACTCAAAAGGACGAAGCATGCGTGTCAGGCTTTGAACTATGTTCCATTGCGCCGCACCCATCCTCAGGTCCTCTGTACCCTCTGTCAAGAAATATTGATCGAGTACCGTATACTGCTCATACAGACGCTCAAGCATGTAGAAGGTTGAGTTCCAACGTGTTACCACCTCCTGGATGAGTGCTTTTACTGGCATTTGACGTTGATATAGCAGGCTCCTCAGCTGCTTCCGGGCCTTAAAAGAATGGCTGAAATGGTTGCACATTTTTCGGCAGGTGTCCAATACTCTGTACGCTGCACTGCCTTTATTACCCAAGAATTTTTGGACAACCAGGTTTATACAGTGCGCCAAACACGGCACTCTGAAATAGTCACCCTTCCTCATGGCCTTAACTATATTGGCGCCATTGTCCGTGGAAACATAACCAACCTGGCGTTTTAGTGGGGACAGCCAGTTAAGGACCTTTGTGTTAAAGACATCCAAAATGTTTTCTGCTGTGTGACGTTTCTCCAAACCAAACATGGCTAGTGTTGCATGTTTCCGAGCAGCTTTAAAAACAATGTCCGTGTCAATACCTGTGTTTAGCTTTGCTTTAGCCCCTGAAAAAGAGACCCAGTGTGCAGTGATGCACATGTAATCAGCGCCTGCGCCACTGGTCCACATGTCTGTTGTCAGATGTATAGTGTGAACAGCACTCTTCTGCAAAGCTGCCCCAATCACCTTCAGAACATCTTCATGTAGTGCTGGAACCGCAACTCGGGCAAAATAGAACCGGCTAGGAACCTTCCATTTAGGGCAGAGCTCTGCCACTAATTCTAGAAAACCAACCCCTTCTACAAAAGAAAAAGGGAGAAGGTCCAGAGCTAGCATTTTAGCCAGCTTAGTGTTATACAGACGCGTCAGTGGGTGGTTGCGTTCATATTGCGCTTCTGTAAACAACATCTTTTTAATGTTGCCCTGGACCAAGGATTTACGGGATGATGATGATATCTTCGACCCAGTTACGCTCGCTGATGAACTTTTCCGCATTGAAGTCTCACTCTCTCCCACACTCTTAGTGTGCCTCACATGGGGTGTGCTGCTGACAGGGGTACTGGGTGTAAGTGAAGTGTTTGAATCGTCTTCTTCCTCCTCGTCATCATCAGATGAAAAATCAATGTTTTCATTACGTGCAATTCCAGCTTCCTTGACCGCCTCTAGGTGCGGAAACCATTGGACAGGGTGCGCTCTCCTAAAATGACCTCTCTGGCCCCCGGTACCATAGTTGCTACCAAACTTACCACGACTAACTCGAAGCTTACAAATGGTACAAATGGCTACGTTTTCCATTTTTGGGCAAACACTAAAGAAGTCCCAAACTGGAGACTTGAAATGTCTTTGGTGGCCGGAGGAGGCGGCGATACTGGTGGTGGTGGTCCTGCTGCTAATGCCAGATGAAGTGGAGGATGTGGATTGCCGAACTTCGGTACGTTTTGCACTTTCACCACCACGAATTGAGGTCGAGGTGGATGGAGGTCCCTTCTTGCGAGGAAGAAATATGGAAGCGGTAGGTGTTGGTGTACTAGTTAACGCCAATGATTGTGGTGTTCCATTGCCTCCTCGTCGACATCATCATCACGCTCAGCAGCTTCTCGGGATAGGGTCAAAATGTCTCTTTGCTGCATGCCCGCTGGGGCTGCAGTGACATTTATGATGACTGGATCGTCGTCGTGAAGGGCTTCATCAGCAGCAGTATGCGTCACTTCTTGTTGAGCCTCATCACACTCCATAGGTATGAGTTTTTCGACGACCTTCCTTTTACGCTTAGGTATCTTTGTCAGATCATGGTGTGCCTCACTCTCAGACAGCCTTGGTGGTTCCCAATCTTCATCCCGATCATCAGAAGGAGGTGTGCTTGAAGAAGATGTAGACCTCACCCTTGATCTCTTCCTTGCAAGGGGTGTGGAAGACAATGAATGATCATCAGGAGGAGTGGCTTCCTCAAATGATACCTCGCCTTGATTCTCGATTTCCTGATGTGCCCCTACGTCGGGAGGAACAACTATTGTGGGCACTTGTGACCCTCCATGCACCTCTGCTTGCGCATCTCTTTGCGCTGCCTCTCCTTCCACATGTACTTGGGCTTGTACTTGCACATGGTGTTGTTGTTGCGGCTGTGGTTGTTCAACACTTGTCAGATGACTTACAACAACCTGTGTGGATTCAGGGACATTGCTGCTACTTTCTTGCGATGAGCCAACATCACTGGTCGATGGTGATTGGAGAAGTACACTGACTGCCTCTGAAGCACTCAAGGGCTTTGACTTAAGTTGGCGTGGTGGTGGAGGCACTGAACCCAATGGAGCGGGGGTGCTGCTCCCAGCTTGGTCCCCAGCAGATCCTGCTGCTGCAGGCGTACTTTTTTTTTTGCTCCCAAAAAACGTGGCGGTTGGCACACCAGCCTCCTTGGTAACTTGCTTCTTCTGCTCCTTACTAGCAACTTTCTTGCTAGAGGAGCTACGGACACCTTTTTTTGGGGCCATCTTCTTCAGAGCAGGTCAGACAGCAGGCCGCAGTTGCACAAATTGTAGAGTTGTCTGAGGCCAGACGTGACGTCGCGTGACGTTATGCTGCACACACACACCGCTGCAGGACTTCTTCCTGGCACTGGTGGTTCTCTTGAGTCTTGTGCACCTAAAAACAATGGAAGACAGAGGAACATCAGTTCAGTTATACACCCCAAAAAAATCGAAAAAAACCCCAGAAAAATCTGCACAATCCCATTCCATCCATGCCCTCCATGATGTTTAAGTTCAAGACAGCCCACAGAAAGACTAGGCCCATGCTAGACTCAAATACCCCTGGTGAAAAGGCCACAAGTACAGCCCCAAAAAACGAAAATCACTGCAAAATCAGCACAATCCCATTCCATCCATGCCCTCCATGATGTTTAAGTTCAAGACACCCCACAGAAAGACTAGGCCCATGCTAGACTCAAATACCCCTGGTGAAAAGGCCACAAGTACAGCCCCAAAAAACGAAAATCACTGAAAAATCAGCACAATCCCATTCCATCCATGCCCTCCATGATGTTTAAATTCAAGACAACCCACAGAAAGACTAGGCCCATGCAAGACTCACTACCCCTGCGCATAAAGGTTGAAAAGTAGGCAAAATGGTTGCAGGCCTAACAACAATGCCTGGTTTCAAAATGGCCACTTGCCTCCCAGCACATGGCCAGGGCCTGTAGCAGCACTCAAAATGGCCCCCAGCCACATGGCCTGTCCCTCCCCATGAACACCCCCAAAAATCGAAAAACACTGCAAAATCAGCACAATCCCATTCCATCCATGCCCTCCATGATGTTTAGGTTCAAGACAGCCCACAGAAAGACTAGGCCCATGCTAGACTCAAATACCCCTGGTGAAAAGGCCACAAGTACAGCCCCAAAAAATGAAAATCACTGAAAAATCAGCACAATCCCATTCCATCCATGCCCTCCATGATGTTTAAGTTCAAGACACCCCACAGAAAGACTAGGCCCATGCTAGACTCAAATACCCCTGGTGAAAAGGCCACAAGTAAAGCCCCAAAAAACGAAAATCACTGAAAAATGAGCATAATCCCAATCCATCCATGCCCTCCATGATGTTTAAGTTCAAGACAACCCACAGAAAGACTCAGTCCACCCACCACTGAGTACCCCTGGGCAAAAGGCCCCAAAACAGCCCAAAAATCGAAAATTCCAAAATTTTAGTTGCAGCAACTGTAATGCCCCAAACAAACTTACTTGTAAAATTTCTAATCCAACAGTGATCCAAAGAAAGTCAAAAAGGCCTCAAATCCAAATATCCAGCAGCATCCACAAAAAGTAATCCTTCCAGCTCCAGATCCAAATGAAAAGTGACCAGGAGATGGACAAAGCACTGGGAGGAGCCTGCTGGACAGGAACAGGAAGTTGAAGACTGTGGGGCACTTCCTTCCTCCCAAGATCCAAAATGGCACAGCACTCGCAAAATATCGAGAAAAACAACTCGGCAAACGATGATAAACGCCGTGCGCCGCAAAAATTGTATCACCAACGCCGCGCGCCGCAAAAAAATCCGCTGCGTGCAAATTTGTGGATTTTGCGGGAAATTCGCAAATCTCGCGGATTGCGAATTTCCCGAAAATCCGCAAAATCCGCGAGCGTAACGGATTTTCTGCCCATACTTAGTGTAGATCTTAGAATTAGTGAATGGGTATGTTGTAACTAGTATTGGTGTGTCCATTGTTTTGAAAAAGGTAGTTTGTATTTTAGAGTGTGTGTATTGAAGGTTATATTAGGGTGAGAGAAGGTCTGCCACTCTATCACAAGGATGATGTCATCAGTGATATCATTTGAGATGTCATCAATTATATCATGAGAGATGTCACTCACCATGTCATGAGTGATGTAATATGTGACGTCATCAGCAGTGTATTGCAGGGGCACGAGTTATAGTTAGCTCAACTAACTATAAAGGCTGAATTTCACTGCTTTTGTACTAGTAAAATGTCCAACTAACTATAACGTCCCTGAAACCTGTGTTTTTTTAAGTGAATTTCTAAGGTTTTTTATTTGCTAATTTCAAACTATAATTTCCCTGAAACCTATGTTTTTTTCAGTGAATTTTAAAGGTTTTTTAAATGTTAATTTCGAACTACAACGTCCCTGAAACCTGTGTTTGTTTTTAGTGAATATATATATATATATATATATATATATATATATATATATATATATATATATATATATATATATATATATATATATATAAAACACCAGTATATATATATACACATTACCTACTAGGTAGTTATAGTTAGGATCTACTTTCCATAGGAAATCCGGAACATTCTATTGGGAATAACTTTGGCGCCGGTGGACGAATCTTCGCGAATTTCTCAAAGTAGGTGGCCTGCTCCGCTCCGGTCCTTCCCTGAAAGTTTGGGGGAGATTCGTCAAGCGGGGGCCGAGATAAAAGGGAGGTCCCAAAACGTGTTTTACCCATGTTAATTTCCATAGGGCGGTCGAACTCACTTTTAGCCCGAACGGCTGAATGGATTTGCACCAAACTTGGCAAAATTGTAGGGACTGGTAGCCCGATGTGCCTTTGCTATGTCTCAAGATATGTGCTCCAGTGATTTTTACGAAAATTAACTTTGAAAAAATATATATTGGGCTACATTGGGCTATATATATGTTAGAGCCCAAATATAGCCCAATGTAGCCCAATGTAGCCCAAAGATGGCCACCAGAGACAAAAAAAACTAAAATGTAGCCCAAATATCAGCCAGATGTAGCCCAACTATAGCCCAATGGCAGAATGTCCCAGAGTGTTCTAAAGAACAACTAGAGCGCTAACAGTCTTACTTATGACAAAAGTATGGCACACCTGAAGTCATCTTGATTGGAATAAAGTGGTAACACTTAATACATTTAATTTGAAAAGGAACAAAATGAGGGGTTTCATTTTGCCATAGAAATTTTATATATATATATATATCAGCAGTGCATTGCAGGCGCGCAAGTTAGATTGAGTCCAACTAACTATAACGTGGAATTTCAAGGGTTTTATGTCAGTAAAATTTCCAGCTAACTAAAACTGGTGTGAAACCTATGGTTTTTTCAGTGAAATATATTCGTATCATTAAATTGGTGATAAGCGCTGGCAAGGTGCCTTGTCTCTTTGTCAACATGTGCCACTGTTGATAAAGTTTTGAATGTGGTAAAACAATCCTCAAACAGCTCGTAATACGACATGTTAACACAAAGCAATGAATTGTCCGTGTTTAGCAACCATTTGCAATACATACACGTTTTTTGACCAAATCTGTATAATTATGTTAAAGGAAATGTGAAGAAACACTATTTCTGTAATGAATTGGTAAAATGAAGTCTGTCCTTTCTGTCAGTTGACATGTGGTCACTGACGGATGTGATGATGAAAAAAACTCTCTTTAAAATGGCCGCGCGCTTTTTTAATCACAACCAGTGATCAAGACTACTGTGTAGTCGAAACGCGTTTGGCAGCGGCAATAAAGAAACTGTGAAAATCTCACCTGGCGTGGTCGTTTATGGAAAGAAGTGTGAGGGACTCAATCCAAGGAGTCCTACTGGGACGACGCAACTCTCTATCTGGTGGAGGCAGTCAATACTTGGATTTTCTTTGTATACGTTTGTACTGCCACCCCCCCCACATCGCGGGAAAAAGAAAAAACGGCTGGATTTACGGGAAAGCTCCAACATCTCGGACTTGCCTCGAGCACTGCGGGCGGCTGCCGGCAGCTCTGTGGCATAACCAGGTGAGCGGATAAGTCTGACCCAGAAACATCCTGCGGGGGAGAGAGTGAAGCCTCACGAGCTCGTGATTCAACACGGTGAGCGTCTGGCGGATGAGATTACAGCGAGTGCGCTGATACATTGCAACATGGATGCCGCTGAGGTTAACGAGCGCGAACAAGCAGCGCTTCAAGTATTCACTGACGAGAGAGGTCCCGCGGGTGACAACGCGGCACCAGGCACGAGCGGGAATGTACAGAACGAGTTGATGGCAAGACTAAGGCGATTGGAAAAACTCCAAAGATCGGAGTTATCTAAGTGGTGGGAATCAAAATCACTTCAAAGATACCTGGAAGTGCAACGCATACCTCGAGGACTCCGGGTAATGGTGGCCCCGAGCTACGAAGATCCAAACCCGGAAATGTTGAAAGAGTGGGCGGCAAACAACAACGACTCTTCACGAAGAATGTTAGGCATTCTTATAAAATATGCCGATATCGATAGGAAGAAAATCTTGGAGGAAATAGAACAAATCCTCAATGACCTCAGCAAAGAGGAAGATCAGGCCACTATCTTGAAGTTCAAAGCTGAGAGCAAAGAGAGACTAAAGAAATTAGAAATTTCTATAAAAGAACGCAAAACGCATAAATTTCAGCGTGACAAACAAGATTACGAGCGAGGGCAGATATATACTTTTGCCAAGAAGTTCGATGCCATCAGGCAGCAAAAACAAGCGAAAGCCAGCAACCTATCGAAAAAGGGAACAGAACCTGCTTCTGATTTAAGCAGCGTTACCAGCTCAGACTACGACACGGAAGGTGAAGCGAACAGACCTACACCAGAAGAAATTCCAACCGTGATCGACGAATTGGGATATTTAAACGTGGAGCAACGCTACAATCTGCGTCAAAGGCCACCAGCACAGAATGTAAGTCAAGAACCACCAGGAGGAAAAGGCAGAGGGCAAACCGGCGGAAGGGGAAGAAACGCCGGGAGAGGTTATCAAAAACAGAAGAAGAAGTAACTTTGATAACAGATGCCACTAATAATATGACAATTATTAATCTGACGAACATCCAATTGACAGAGAAAGAGCAAAAGATCTTAGAACTGGGCCTTTCATTTTGCCCAGAAGCTGATATGGATTTTGTACAAACCCGCATTGATCTTTTTAAGTTTATAAGACTGCTCAAACTTAAAAAGCATTTCCTTACAAACCCGAGGCAAAGGACTACTGAGGCTCCCCAGGTGGGGACTGCAATTGGGAACAACCTTAGAGTGGAGGACATGGATTTAATGATGGAATTGAGAGCAACGAATATGGAAGCACGAGATTTGGAACCTGAGGACTTTGCTGACAACATTGCCCAGGAAGAAGACATCAATATATATCAAGATGCCCCAACTCCCTTCAGACCGAGATCACGCTTTACACCTTCAACATCAAGGGATACAGTTGATGTTTACAACGAACTGGTCCTTAATGAACTGAAGAAGTTGGGTAAGAACATAAATCCAAACAAAGCAAGCAATGAACAGCAGAGAGAATATTATGCTTTAATTAGGAAACTATTGGAGTGTAATAATTGCATAGTGCGCAATGCGGATAAGGGGGGCAATGTAGTCCTTTGGGACAGAGAGAAATATTTAACCGAGGCATATAAACAACTCGATGACAAAGCCTGTTATGTACGTGTTGAAGAAAAAACTATGACAGATAGCCATGCATTGTTCAACACAGAGCTGAAACAGTGGTACGACTCTTCCTTACTAACGCATGATGAGTTAATGTACTTGAAAATAGATATGCCAACTACACCTGTATTTTATTTGATCCCAAAGGTGCACAAAGATTTATTTAACCCCCCCGGACGCCCTATTATTTCAGCAATAGGTAGCGCACTAGAAAACACTTCCAAATTTGTTGACTCCTTCCTGAATCCATTGACAAAAACATTACCTTCATTTTTGTTAGACACTGGGGATTTTCTGAAAAAAATATATGACACACCCTGGGAAGATGACTACCTGTTGATCACTATCGACGTGGCCAGCTTGTATACAAGCATCAGACATAAGGATGGCATTCGTGCAGTTAAACACTTCTTGGGCACGAGAGCTATTAGTCTGTGGTCACATACACAAATGCTCCTGAGGATGGTGGAAAAATGTTTGACCAGTAATTATTTTCTATTTTATGGTCAACTATTCCACCAGACGTGTGGTACTGCCATGGGCACCTGCTTCGCCCCCAGCTATGCTAATTTGCATATGGGCTGGTGGGAGGAGCAGGTGGTCCGGACGCAGTACCAAAAGGAATGGGAGGAGAATATTGTCCACTGGAGTCGTTTTATCGACGATTTATTTTTGGTGTGGAGAGGATCAGAGTCAGAAGCTAAGTCTTTCATATCCAAGCTTCAGATGAACGAGCTAAACCTATCCTTTACAAGCACCATCAGTAAAGATAGTGTTATTTTTTTAGATCTAACAGTGTATGTCGAACAGGGCAAAATCCAAACTAAATTGTACAGAAAACCCACCAGTGGCAACACTCTGTTGCACGCTAAAAGCTTTCACCCTATGGCTCTCAAGAGCAGTATACCGTATGGAGAGAGCCTTAGAGTCATGCGCAACTGTAGTACTCTCACAGAAACAGAAAAAGAATTGACAGTCTTGAGTACTAGATTTAAGGAACGGGGCTATCCTACCACCTGGATAGCAGAAGGAATACAGAAAGCCTCTAAGCAAAAGAGAGAACAAATCCTCTTTGGCAGTACAAAAGAGCCTAAAAATGAGAACCAATGCAGATTTATAACAAGTTTTAACAGACAACACGTTGAGGTGAGAAGAATACTCAACAAGCATTGGCACATCATTAAAAACGACCCCGTGCTTGGGAGGGAAGTCCCCAAGAGACCTCAAGTAACATTCAGAAAAGCTAAATCTTTTAAAGATTGTTTGGTATCCAACATGCTCACAAAACCCAAGCTAAAAACAACCTGGCTAGACAAAAAAGGCTTCGTAAAATGCACAAAGTGCAAGGCATGTAAGTATGGCCTGAACTGTGGCAAATACAGACTAGGCCTTTCCAACAGAACGGAAAAAATCAAACATAAATACACATGCAAAACTGATTACGCGATCTACATCCTCGAGTGCCCCTGCGGGCTCCGATATGTAGGGAGCACAATCAATGAAGTCTATAAAAGGATTTTGCAGCACTTGCGTGCAATTAAGAATGCCGACAGGGCCTATCCTGTAGCCAGGCACTTCGAGTTGATGCACAATGGGGATGCCAAAGGACTGACATATTGTGTGATCGACTCTATTCCAGCTAGCCAAAGAGGGGGGAACAGACTGAGCAAGTTGAGGAAATTAGAATCTATGTACATAATCAAGCTCAACACTAAGCAACCGAACGGTCTTAACATTGAAGAAGATTTGCATAGACACCTTTAATATCTTCAGTGTTTTACAAGTAGTGTCTGCTATATTCATATATAATGAATTTATTTTGGTCACTTTGATTAATGTATGGACAGCACACTGTGTAATGTATTCATAAATCAGGACTAACATGAACTGAGTCAACTGTAAACAATCTTGGTTTGCTTTGCGTAAGGGACAACCAGAGTGCTCGCTCACTGGAGCTTTATTAATTCATGTAATGTTTTGTAAAATGAGTTGTGAGGAAACTCAGTGTGTAATGCTTTAAGCCTAAAGGTAAATCGGAATTATTTTATTAATCCGACAGATATTTGGGTATGCCCACATGGGCTAAATTTTTCAACTTCGTATCATTAAATTGGTGATAAGCGCTGGCAAGGTGTCTTGTCTCTTTGTCAACATGTGCCACTGTTGATAAAGTTTTGAATGTGGTAAAACAATCCTCAAACAGCTCGTAATACGACATGTTAACACAAAGCAATGAATTGTCCGTGTTTAGCAACCATTTGCAATACATACACGTTTTTTGACCAAATCTGTATAATTATGTTAAAGGAAATGTGAAGAAACACTATTTCTGTAATGAATTGGTAAAATGAAGTCTGTCCTTTCTGTCAGTTGACATGTGGTCACTGACGGATGTGATGATGAAAAAAACTCTCTTTAAAATGGCCGCGCGCTTTTTTAATCACAACCAGTGATCAAGACTACTGTGTAGTCGAAACGCGTTTGGCAGCGGCAATAAAGAAACTGTGAAAATCTCACCTGGCGTGGTCGTTTATGGAAAGAAGTGTGAGGGACTCAATCCAAGGAGTCCTACTGGGACGACGCAACTCTCGATCTGGTGGAGGCAGTCAATACTTGGATTTTCTTTGTATATATATATATATGTATGTATATATGTATATATGTGTGGGTGTGTATATGTATGTATAGGAAATGGTGGTTGGAGTCCCCTAGCTTCAGGGCAATCTCTGTGGGCCAGGAACCCCCTTTCCAAAAAGGGGGTTGTGCCACAAGACAGGACTGCAGCTGCAGTTTGTAGCATGATTATACCGCGCCCCTTCCTCACAGGTGTTAGCAAATGCAACTCCTGGTGCAAAGGGAAATGGCGGATAGAGTCCCCTAGTTTCAGGGCTGTTTCTGGGGGCCAGGACCCCCCTCAAATATCCTGCAGGACAGGACTGCCTCAGCGCTTTGTAGCGCGATTAGACCACGCCCCTTCCTCACAGGTGGTAGAAAATGCACCTCCTGGCACAAAGGGAAATGGGTGTTGGAGTCCCCTAGCTTCAAGGTAGTCTCTGGGGGCCAGGAACCCCCTTTCCAAAAAGGCAAATGTCCCACAAGACATGACTGCAGCTGCAGTTCATAGCATGATTAGACCACGCCCCTTCCTCACAGGTGTTAGCAAATGCACCTCCTGACGCTAAGGGAAATGGGGGATGGAGCCTACTAGCTTCAGAGCAGTCTCTGGGGGCCAAGAACCCCGTGTCCAAAAAGGCAAATGTCCCACAAGACAGGACTGCAGCTGCAGTTTGTAGCGTGATTAGACCACACCCCTTCCTCACAGGTATTAGCAAATGCACCTCTTGGCGCAAAGGGAAATGGGAGATGGAATCCCCTACCTTCAGGGCAGTCTCTGGGGGCCGGGAACCTCCTTTCCAAAAAGGCAAGTGTCCCAAAAGGCAGAACTGCAGCTGCAGTTTGTAGCGTGATTAGACCACACCCCTTACTCAAAGGTGTTAGCAAACGCACCTCCTGGCGCAAAGGGAAATGGGCAATGGGGGATGGAGTCCCCTAGCTTCAGGGCAGTATCTGGGGCCAGAAACCCCCTTTCCAAAAAGGCAAATGTCCCACAAGACAGGACAGCAGCGGCAGTTTGTAGCGTGATTAGACCATGCCTCTTCGTCACAGGTGTTAACAAAAGCACCTCCTGGTGCAAAGGGAAATGGAGGATAGAGTCCCCTTGCTTCAGGGCTGTTTCTGGGGGCCAGGAACCCCCTCAAATGTCCTGCAGGACAGGACTGCCTCAGCGCTTTGTAGTGCAATTAGACCACGCCCCTTCCTCACAGGTGGTAGCAAATGCACCTCCTGGCACAAAGGGAAATGGGTGTTGGAGTCCCCTAGCTTCAGGCTAGTCTTTGGGGGCCAGGAACCCCATTTCCAAAAAGGCAAATGTCCCACAAGACAGGACTGCAGCTGCAGTTTGTAGCGTGATTAGACCATGCCCCTTCCTCACAGGTGTTAGCAAATGCACCTCCTGGCGCAAAGGGAAATGGGAGATGGAGTCCTCTACCTTCAGGGCAGACTTTGGGGGCCGGGAACCTCCTTTCCAAAAAGGCCAATGTCCCACAAGACAGAACTGCATCTGCAGTTTGTAGCGTGATTAGACCACGCCCCTTCCTCACAGGTGTTAGCAAATGCACCTCCTGGCACAAAGGGAAATGGGGGATGGAGTCCCCTAGCTTCAGGGCAGTCTCTGGGGACCAGGAACCCCCTTTCCAAAAGGCAAATGTCCCACAAGACAGGACTGCAGCTGCAGTTTGAGCTTCAGGGCAGTCTCTGGGGGCCAGGAACCCCCTTTCCAAAAAGGCAAATGTCCCACAACACAGGACTGCAGCTTCAGTTTGTAGCGTGATCAGACCACGCTTCTTCTTCACAGGTGTTAGCAAACGCACCTCCTGGCGCAAAGGGAAATGGGGGATGGAGTCCCCTAGCTTCAGGGCAGTCTCTGGGGGCCAGGAACTCCCTTTCCAAAAATGCAAATGTTTTACAGCCTGGAAGTGTGATAATATATCAAATGGGTGCATCTTGGGTGCCGCGGTTTTGAATGGCCGTAATTGCTTTCCGCATTTCTCAACGCCTTCCTGTTGTCCTTCGTAATTAGTGGATCCCTGACTCCCCTTTTCAGTGCCACTAGGATATATATATATATATATATATATATATATATATATATATATATATATATATATATATATATATATATATATATATGTGTGCTCCAAAAATCCCCTCAAACAAAGAAGGAAGTGGCCGCACTCTCGTGGTGTAGTACAGCAGTTTATTTACACACAAACAGGACGTGTTTCGGCAAACGTGCCTTTTTCCCCTGTGTCAACACAAACATAGAGGCTCCCGCCATTTAAAGCATTCAAAAAGGGTAACATTTTTTTCATTTGCCTCATTGGTTTCCCCTTTCGTTCGCAAGGGTTTAGTTATAGACATAGAGAGCAGACAAAAACATCAATCCCACTCTGGGGGCCATCTTAGAGTTTGTCTATATACAATATTTACATGGAGCATATGCCTATACCATCTCTTTAAATCAAATGAATAAAGTTTCATTACTTCATAATTTCAAATTAATATACTAGCTCTCAGTCCTATTATACATATGTACAGTTATATTCATCATTCTAATTTGAATGCATGGCGCATAATTGAGCCCTGGATGGGCATTTAATTTATACCACTGAGAAAGTGTTAAATCAAAAACATAATTGATCCCTGGATGGGCATATCTACAAATTACAGTTCGATATATTTTGTATTTCGCTGCAGCGGATGCGTCCTCAAGAAATAATGCTAAAAGAGATTCATACTTATCATCCATCATTTCATATCGAATCCAAAAAACAATCCTCTTTATCCACACAGTTTCAAGAGCATCTTACATACAGGCAGGGTCAACAATGTATTACACCTTCAGGTACGTCAGAGCCATCTTATCCCAAATGTATTGCTAATTCTTCTTCAGAATTAAGGCCAAAGGGAATAATAGTGCGCAAATCAATTATGTATCTTGATTCGAGTTACGCAATCTTTGCACCCTATTGCCACCTCGTTCATTTGCAGAAACGTGGTCAATACAAAAGAATTTGAGAAGCGAACGGTCACTATTGTGGCTTTCAGAAAAGTGCCTTGCCACTGGATATGTCGGGTCTCTATTTTCAATTGCACGTGCGTGCTCTAAGATCCTCCTCTTCACCGGATGTTTGGTGCTACCAACATAAGTTTTCATGCAAGGACATACCAGACAGTATACACAAAAAGGTGTAGTTAAGAATTGATTAATCTTCTTTATATCTTTCCTGCCCGGGATCTGATAGGTTAGAACTTTAGTACTACTTTTACATGCCTTGCATTTTAAGCATGGGAAGAATCCTGTCATGGCACTCATTTTTGGAACAAAGGGGACTGATTCGTAACAGCTCTTTACTAGGTGATCTTTAAGTGATCTACTGTGTCTATAGGTAACTTGGGGTTGTTCAGGTAGTTCTTTACCAATTACCAGATCAGCCTTTAATATATGCCAATTACGGTATAGTATTTGTCTCAGTACCCCAGCTTCACCAGAGAATGTGGTGATAAATCTACAAGATTTGGTTTCACATTCAGTGGGTTGGCGTCTTTCTTTCAACAAACTTTTACGTGGGATTTTATTCACCTTCTCAAACGTTTGGGTTAATAAATCAATCCTGTATCCTCTAACCCTAAACTGTTCAATGGCTTCTTTTGCTGCCTGTTCAAAATCTTCATTATTTGAACATATATATATATATAATTCCAGGTTCTTCATACCATTACGAACGCTGCTGCACTCGCAGGACCCGCCCACAGCCCGGCGTACTCTGCCTGACTTCTGGGTCGTGCGGGCTCAGCTCATCCCAGGTGTTCTCAATGGCAGCGGCATGCAGGGGGGCACGAACCGGCGCAGTGGTTTCCCGCTTCGGTTTTTAAAAGTATAAATAGGCCAAAAAACGCGTCTCTTTGTGGGAAGACTGGATGTTTTTTCTCTTGATGTGAGGCACAAGATGGCTGCTAACAGTTCCTAGTTGGAACTGTTGGCAGCCAATCAGATCTCATGATGAGATGTGTAGTTAGGCTCCGCCCAGATATCAATATTTTTTGAATTTCTCAAAAAACTACTGAACAGATTTATACCATTTAACAAAAAGATTTTTTTCTGACCCAAGGGCTACCTTTTTGATAAATTTGGTGTAATTCCGTTCAGCAGTTCGGGCTGTAGCTGTGTCTAAAGTTTCCTATGGAAAATTGAATGGAGAAAACATGTTTTGGGACCCCCCTTTTTTCTCGGCCCCCACTAGCTGAATCACCCCGAAACGTTCAAGGTAGGAGTGGACTGAAACGACCCACAAGTTTTGAAAATATCGCTAAGATTTGTCAATTGGCGCCAAAGTTATTGGGAATAGAATGTTGCAATTTTCCTATGGTAACTAGGTCCTAACTATAACTACCCAGTAGGTATATATATATATATATATATATATATATATATATATATATATATATATATATATATATATATATATATATATATATATATATTCCGTTTCCCAAGTTGCCTTTTGCAGAATGCACTCCCAACAAGTCTTTCAAAAGCGCAGGATCAACTTTGGTGAAAGACAGATAAAAACATCATTGCATGCCTTGCCTGATGCGTTTCAGAGCACATAAATCTCCTTCCTCAGAGGCAGCATGCCAAGCCATGTTCGTTCCGTAATGCCTCCAACTGCCAGGTCGGGGAGAGCACCTTTGCAGGAATCTGTGCAAATCCTGTACATTCAGATTTTGAATGACGCATTGGAACAACAAGTTGCGCTTTACTTTTGGAACAACTTTTCATGTCTGTGCAAGTAATGCTAAATAAAAGAAAACTATGCTGTTTAAATACAAACATGTTCTGTGTTTCTGGACCCACGAGGGTTAAAAAGGGACTCCAACTCCCGTGATTCATTTCATTCAGGCCCAGCTGGGCAGGATATAAATCAAAGGGGATATGTTAATTGGAGTGATTACGGAAAGAACATGGTTTTGCATGCTGCCTCTGAGGAAAGGGTTGTTTACTCTGAAACACGTCAGGCAAGGTATGTGACTATTAATTTATTTGTGCTTCACGAAGGCTGTTCCTGTGCTTCTGAAAGACTTGTTGGGTGTGCACTCTAAAAAAGGCAACTTGTGAAACGGTATATATATATATATATCCGCAATTTGGATTGCAGCCGCACTGCATGCTGGAAGACCGAGGCTTTCCAGCACTGATCGACAGCTGCAATCATTTAAGGCGGGGCCAGAAACACTCCAACTACTCTTGGAACTCTGTGTGATGGAAGAGGGAGTCGAAGTAACCCAAGCAGTAAAGGCATCTGACGAAGGCAAGATGTAACAACGCCGAAATGCATTATGCTGTGAAACCTGCGCCCAAATAAAAGGTTACCTGGTATCCCCGAGGAGTCCTTTGGTCTTTTTTGAACAGGAAGGCCCCACTCTGCATATATATATATATATATATATATATATATATATATATATATTCTACTTCACTGCCTATGTGCTGGTGCCTTGTGTTGGGTGCAAGATCTCCGATATAATATTCTTCCTATGCCCCAACCGAGGCAAGAATGGCGGGGCACTCCAGTATCACAGGCGCTGTTATATATTATAAATGTTGCACACCGCACCAACGTGTGGAATAGAAAAACATTAACACTATTGCATCAAGCTCCCCAATATTGATATACTAATTCATGACAATTACAGGTAAATGCAGTATTATTAATTCATCAGCATAATTATAAATCAGTAAATAAAGGATCAATATCCCAATTATGTTTACCAATAGAATGAACATTCATATGATACAATTAATTAATATGAAATATCAAATTTACAAATGAGCAATACCCCAATTAAAATGCCCAAAATGCATTTGGCATTAGACTAAGCATATAGAAAAGTTACTTTTTGATAAAGAATACACATGAAATACATGTGCACAGACTGCAACAAACATAATAGAAGACTCCTCGAAATGTAATTTTACTTTAAAAAAATACACCTGAGAAATCCACATATAAAAAAGGAGGGGGATAGGACGATAGAAAAAGAAGGAGAAATATATAATATAATAGATGTATTTCTCAGACAGACCGTTACTCATTTGCCTCAAAATTACTCCCTTAAGTCTGTATATTGGCAAAACAAAAAAGCACAGCGATGGGCTAATGGTCAAATCATTTGGTGGGGTCAAGCCTTCTTACACGAAATCATAGCAAAATCAAACACAAATAGATGATAAAAGAGAAAATTCAAAAATCGGTCCAATATAATTCTTATCACTCCAATGGGTCATTCATCAAAGATACAATAATCTGGGTAAATTTAGTCACAAAATGACCAAAAAGACAACCCGGCACTGGTCAGTCTTTATATTCAACAATGGGAACAACATAAGACCTAAACTAAGAAATAAAAACTATTTGCACTAGAAAAGCTCATGAAAAAAGAAATAAGTAAATGTTGGAAAAAGGTTGGCCTAATAAAATATGTGGAAGCAAGACGTGTGCCGAGGGGGCTATGAATTTTCACAGCCCCCAAGTACCAAACACCACATCCTGGTCTTTTGAAAGAATGGTCAAATGTATGGCTACGACAAGTAAAGGAATTATGGAAATCCTAATTAAATATGTGATACTAGATTTAAAAAGGATTAAAGCAGAAATTCACAATTTACAGAAAGAATTTGAGAAAGAAACCAATCAAGATGAAATAAAAGCCATGTGTGTGACTATTCAGGAGCAGATTTATAAATATGAAGAAGTTAAGACCAGAAAACAAGTACAATTTCAGAGGGATGTTGAGAAAGGAAAGGTTGGACACAGGATGCAGCATGTATTCTATTTCATCTTATAAGTTGAAATTAATTGTTTAAAGTGATTGAACCTTAGGAAATTGTACAACGAGCAACACCCCCTCCATGAGCCAGGGCTTTGCCATATAGATTGCATGAGAAGATTCCGCCTAATAATTTGTATATTTTCACACATTCTGTTCTTTCCCTACCTCGCGCCCACATGGATCATGCATGTTTTTTTTATTTCTGCCTAAACACTATTACCTTACTTTTCAGATATTTATATGCACAACATGCTCAGAGGCATAAGATCAAAGTTTGTCCACACATTTTTTGGCCCTTGAAGATTAGATTGAATAAAGCCATGTCATTAGGGCATAGTACGGTATGCAGTGGGAGAGGAGAGAAAATATAAGGGGGTTAGCCAACACCTTTGCTTTACCCATTCTTCATTGCAATCTAGAAAGATAGGCAACAATCACCTCCCTCTCAGCAGTCCTTGACACCAAGTAGAGATGTGGAGAGTAATTATTGATTTTAACAACTCTGGAGGATCTTGAGAGCCATCCGTTTTTCCATGTCTTTGGACTATCTACTCTGTCCAAGGAAGTTGAAAAGTCAATAAAAGCTAAATACACTGATTGACTCCTTAGACACAAGTACCTGTCAATACTTGATTGTACAATTGTTATATTGTTTAAGGTTGAGGAATGCTGTTTGAAGCATGGTTGCTTGATTATTTCCTTATCAAAAACCCAGGATTATACATGCTCAAAAATCCTTTTCGTAAAGATGTTTGTTATAGCTCGAGAGATTATTTTACAAAAATGTTATAGACTGAATCAAGGACAGTGTTTTTTCTATAGCTACTGGAAAGTTTGCAAGAGCATTTTTGTAGCAACGAACAGACTAAGGTGCCAAAAAATTGGTCCACATTTTGGCCTTCTTTTTCATAACTGTCATGAGGATCGGACCCAGACCCATAGCACCTGAATACGTGTCCGTGGATAAAATCAACTACCAAATCTGGTGATGGAAACTCATAAACCTAATGTTACAATTCCATTCTTCCACCTCTGGAGGAAACTGTGCCTGGACCGCGTTCAACCTGGAAATCACCGCTAAAGATCATCCTGTATGACTCGTGCATGCTTCCCATTTCGATCTTGTACACATTGGTAAACCTGCATGTGCTTCCAGGGACCTCAAGTTCCATAAAGCAGTTCCAAGTAACCAATAATATCTGGCATCCACTATGCATTGCTTTCTATGAGAGTAGACCTGCTGTTTCTCAGCACTGGTTTCTCTCCTCTAGGCCTTGTTAGAAATGGGAATTGCACACCTCTGTGACTAGTCCTATGCTGCCCATTCTATGTTAGCATAAGTGAGGTATGTGCTCAAACGCCATTTTGCTGCTTTTGCACACAACACTATATAGCTCTCGTAAATAACCTGTCTGTTTTTCACAAATCTAGTCGCGCTCTGTGCCCTCAGTTTGCACAGTGCTTCCAAGGTCAAATAACAATGTATGCTGTTAATTCATGTTGATCAGTTCTTACAATTATGCACTGGTGAACGTGTTCCTTTTCTAATAATAATGGCATAAATTGAAAAACAGACCGAAATGATTAAATATAATGTGATTTAGGGGGTATATAGACATTAAACCATGATTTGACCTGTATGTGTACACATTTTATAAGATTACACAGAATTCCCAAACAATAGGATCACATGCCTCTATCTGCATGACCCCTACTGGAAACTCCCACAGGACTTTAGTCCACGTAGGTGTACTCTATTGGAAAGCTATCATTTGCCCAGGAGAAATAAATCCTGCTTCGACATTATCCAAAAACAGTAGTGTTTACTTTGATCCAACAGCGCTCTGCAACATTCCAGGAGAGGATCAGTAGATTTGGAGTAAAAAATAAAACGAGTTAGATTGATGCAAAGCCTTTTTGTTAAGCACCATGATCACCCAAGACCAGAAAGTAAGTTCATTCCTCATCAACTTCTTGGATCAGATTTTTGCTGCTGCAACTCTGCTACCAGTCTACCATCTGGGTTCCATCACACTACTGTTGTGGGAGTCTTTTTCCTTAGATCTTGCGAAAGAACAAAGTCCTCCTTTGGGCAGGATGTACACTTTGGTCTTGAAGCGAACTCTTGTTTTCAGATTGGCAACCTTGGGCCTGATATGGAAAGATAAATCACATCAATGGCTCTAAGGATCGAAGAGTCAGGGTGTTTCATAATCAGTGCAAGGATGGCCTTAGTCATGAATTCTACTCTTGGCTATGCAGTGAGAGGGTCTTGTTGAAGAGGTATTAGCCTAATTTCCGCAGAGCTAATCAATTTGAATCCCTCCAAGCTTAGCAATAAATCAAAATCCGTGATCTATTAAGTGGAACCCGATCACCATCAAAGAGATTGATAACACCGAATGTCCTAGGTATAGTGATTTCCCTTGGACCAGAACATTGCTATGGAGTATAAGCAGTTTCCTGATGGTTGAATTAGAGATTTATGTTACAGTTCCAACAAACAGGAGATAACAAAAGTGTTATTGAATTCGGCCACTGGTGCATTCAGTTGTGAGTCCCGAAAATACTTGCCCTTCCTTTGTGACAAGTTTCCATGGACAGAGATTTCATGTTTTTTAGCTACAGTGATCGGTTTGACCTGACAACATTCAAATCTGAGAAAGTGCACACCTTTTTTTTTATTCTGCACTTCTTAAGTTTACATTTTTTTGTTTTCTCCTTTCTTGTACCATTCTTTTCCTGAATTGTTGGCCTCTTTGTGCCAAGGGTTCTGAAAGATTGAGTAACATTATCCTAACAGAATAATTATTTTAATAGAAAAAAAGAATACAGAGTCAGAGGATTCTTTTTTAGTTTTAGTTTTTCGTTGGTTGATTTTTGAGTTAACATCGGTAGACCTCCTTTGGTTGCTGAGGAGAGTTTTATGCAGGAGATTTTTCCTCTGGGGACCCTCATGTTAGAAGCACAGCCTACAAGGGGACCTGCTTGAAATTGAGGCAGCACCACCGAGACCTGCTCATCATAAATGCACAACTCCTCCAGACTAGTATTGAGTTCAGCTCTGCTTATTAAATTGTTGAAAGCTGATAAACTATGTGCTGTTTAAGGAGTAGAGTTTTCCAGCAGAGTAACTTAGAGAAAAAAACGTTTTGTGACACCTGAAGTGCCTCAGAATATTGAACGTAGTCACCAGGCAAGTTGCAGGAGCTTTCAAACATCAAATCAGGAGTTTTTGAAAGGTTGGAATCTACAGCAAATTTGACCCACATCTTAGTTTTGAAAAGGTTAAAAGTTCCTTTTTTAGTCTTTGAAGCTGGTTGAGCAACACAAACATGATATGCATACATCTATATCTGGAAGTGTAAACTTCAGTGAGACTGAACATCTGGGTTCAGGGAGGTCAAACACATGGCTCTTTCAAAATACCATGATTAAACAAAGAGAGTGGATCTTTAAATCCCCAGGGTACATTTGGTGGTTCATTTAATGGTTTGCATTTTAAAATAAGTGTAGGAATTGGTGTGAGACCAGGTAGGGCCTCAACATGGAATGACCTTCTTCTCCAAGGTTTGGCTCTCATTTGCAATATTGATCTTTTCAGTGTAGTCCTACAGGAGTGTAATTTCGTGATGGTCATGATTACTACCTAATGACTTCTAAACAAGTACGCTAACGTTGGTAACCATAGATCCCTTGATTTGTGCTTAAAGCTCCCTTCAATCTCTGCTGAATGCAAGTGGCAACACCATCTGATACAGAATTTTAGAAGTTCCTCGGGTGTAAATCTCGGGTCCCATTGACACTTCTTAATTTTACTACCGCAGATTGACACAAATTGCAAACAAGAGTCTCAGTCATCGACAATGTTTTTTAGAGGAGGTATAGGAGATTCATGCACACTTACCAATCGCATTAATTGTGCATATGTCCTTCCTCCACCATCACTCCCTTAAGCACGAGAGATCAAGTGAGCCTCTCCTCAGCACTTTAAGTAACAACTTAGTCATTCAAGGGCATTCGAGTGCAACTGCAGCTCAGGTTACCTGCCTTGAGCGGGAACCACAATCCACACCAAGATCACTGCTGTCACCAACACATTCCCCGAGCTGCAACTCAACAGCATAGCATGACACCTCCCCAATGCCTAAGAAGCTACAGAAGGGCACATTCTCAAAGCCAACTCACCACGGCTGCCACAGCTCCCTGAAAGCTCACAAGAGGATTGCTGAACTGCTGATGATTATTACAATATTGAGCAATTCTGTGCGGATCACTGACATAATATCGACAGACAAAATTTCGACCTACCAAAATATTGAGGTAAAAATATAGAATGCCAGAATATCGACTGCCTATCTACAAACAGGTAAGTACAAAAATATCGAATTTTTTAAATGTCTTAAAATTAATTAAAAACGAATATAATAATAAATATATTTAATTTAAACATACTTAAAATAATTAAATAAATGTAAAATTATTAAATAATTAATATAACTTTAAAATACAAAAAAAATTAAAACCTATATATAGATATATATATATATATATACATAATATCAACAAAACATATACAATATTTTTACTGTAGGATAGCGAGAGGGTTACATTTAATATATATAACCACACCAGTGAGTGCAACAGTAGGGAAAACATTGGATAGCGTAGAGGTAAAAATTACTATTCCAACTCCAAAGAGCGCAACAGTAGGGAAAACGTTGGATAGCGTAGGGGTAAAAATTATTATTCCCACTCCAAAGAGTGCAACAGTAGGGAAAGCGTTGGATACCGCAGGCGTAAAAATTACTATTACCACTCCAGTGAGTGCAACAGTAGGGAAAGCGTTGGATAGCGTAGGGGTAAAAATTACTATTTCCACTCCAGAGAGTGCAACAGTAGGGAAAGCGTTGGATAGCGTAGGGGTAAAAATTACTATTCCCACTCCAGAGAGTGCAACAGTAGGGATAGCGTTGGATAGCGTAGGAGTAAAAATTACTATTCCCACTCCAGAGAGTGCAACAGTAGGGAAAACGTTGGATAGCGTAGGGGTAAAAATTACTATTCCCACTCCAGAGAGTGCAACAGTAGGGAAAACGTTGGATAGCGTAGGGGTAACAATTACTATTCCCACCCCAGTGAGTAAAACATTAGGGAAAGTGTTGGATGGCGTAGGGGTAAAAATTACTATTCCCACTCCAGAGAGTGCAACAGTAGGGAAAACATTGGATAGCGTAGGGGTAAAAATTACTATTCCCACTCCAGTGAGTGCAAGAGTAGGGAAAACTTTGGACAGCGTAGGGGTAAACATTACTATTCCAACTCCAGAGAGTGCAACAGTAGGGAAAGCGTTGGCTAGTGGGAGGGTAAAAATTACTATTCCCACTCCAGAGAGTGCAACAGTAGGGAAACCGTTGGATAGTGGGAGGGTAAAAATTACTATTGCCACTCCAGAGAGTGCAACAGTAGGGAAAGCGTTGGATAGGATAGAAATTAAAATTACTATTCCCACTCCAGTGAGTGCAACAGTATTGAAAGCGTTGGATAGCGTAGGGGTAAAAATTACTATTGCCGCTCCAAAGAGTGCAACAGTAGAGAAAGCGTTGGATAGCGTAGGAGTAAAAATTACTATTCCCACTCCAGAGAGTGCAACAGTAGGGTAAGCGTTGGATAGTGTAGGGGAAAAAATTACTATTCCCACTCCAGTGAGTGCAACAGTAGAGAAAGTAAATACTTCATATATATTTGAAAATAAATTATATACCAATGTATATATGAATAAATTTAATTAATTACAATTAAATGACTTCCCACCCAATTCACCTATAAACCCACAACCCACTACAAAAATTAAATACATAAAACTAACATAATTATCAATTAATCAATTAATAAAAATTAATTACCAATTAAAATTAAATAAATACCAATTACAAATTAAATTACAATTAAATCTAAATAAATACCAATACAAAAAAAGTATTAAATTATTTATAATTAAATTACTTCCCACCCTATTCCCCTATAAACCCACAACCCACTGCGGAAAATAAATGAATAAAATTAACATAATTATCAATTAATAAAAATTAATCACCAATTATATTTTAAATAATTGCCAATTTAAAAATAATAAACAATTAATTGTAAATAAATACAAATAAATGTATATATTTATTTAATTATAATTAAATTACTTCCCACCCTATTCCCCATAAACCCACAACCCGCTCAAGAAAATAAATAAATAAAATTCACATAATTATCAATTAATCAATTAATAAAAACGAATTACCATTTTTTAAAATTAATTTTCAATCAATAATTAATTAACAATTAATTGTACATAAATACCAATAAATTAAAATATTTAAATAATTATAATTAAATTCGTTCCGACCCTATTCCCCTAAAACAAAATACCATAAATTGACTTAGTTACTTACCTAAAATTCGATAATTTTGTTGTCTATATTCTTTCCCTCGATATTTTTGTTGTCTATATTCTGTCCCTTGATATTTCTGTTGTCTATATTCTGTCCATTCGATATTCTGTCCATTCTATATTTTTGATTCGATATTATTGTCCTTGTATTCAATATTTTTGTAGTCTATATTTTGTCTTATCGATATTCTGTCTACTCGATATTTTAAACTCGATATTTAACTACCTCGATATTTTTGTTCTCGATATTATGTCTGTATACCATGCTGTGCAGTGCGTTACAGGACCATGGGGCTAGAGCGGGCTGGAACCTGGGAGACGATAAGCCTTCAAAACAAGAGACCATCAGCTCCACAATATCGGCAGGAGCGGAGAATGCACTAGCACATTTGCTGTTTCCATGGACTCCAACAACACACAGTGCTACAGCATTCAGTAAAGGAGGAGGAGCTATCAGGGGAATTAAGCTTGCACAAGTAAACAACTTTGGATGTCCCCTTATACTTGCCTTTATACTCTTCAAAGCAGTTCTTTGCGGATGGTGTGCAGCTTCTGCACCATTACAAGGCGAGGCTCCTGCACCATTACAAGGCGAGGCAGTGTCCAGACTGATCCATCCTGATGATTCCACTTACTAGCTGCACAACTAGTCTGCCAATCCACACCCGTCATTTTGAGCCTTTTCTTTTCAGCAAGTATGCATTTGTTATTGCTTCTTCTCACTCCACGTACCCAATGTTGGTGCTTTTGCATGATGCCAACTGGAACTGCCAAGCCCTAGATGGACCACACATGAAAAACTCAGTGCAACAGCACTCAAAGCCCTAGCTTTGTGATAAAGCATCAACGTAGCCTGCAGTGCCATAAGCAAAGAAAAAGAAAGAAGGGCGTAAAACTTGGCTTTTTATAGCAAGGGTGTAGCATTGTAAGGGCTTAAGAAGGCCACCCTATCACTGACTATCAAAATTTCCTAAGGAAAATCTCGTAGTACGGGAGGCATACGGAGGGCAAACGTGTTGAAAACAGCTATGGCCAGCAGGGCCGGCTCTAGGCTCATGGTGGCCCTGGGCGGGAAGCGTAGGTAGGGGGCCCGGATGAGGGGGTCTGGGCGGGGCGGAGCGCGCAGGCCAGTAAAGAGGGGAGGGGGTCAGGGAGTTTAGAAGTGGAACAGAGCCAGAGGCCGCCAAATCCCTGCCAGGGGCCGCCACGCAAATATGTATTCATCCTCAGAGGATTAATATATTTAGGATATATATTGGCGTGGTGGCCCCTGGGGTTTGGTGGCCCTGTGCAGGTGCACAGCTTGCACATGCCTAGAGCCGGCCCTGTGGCCAGAGAAGACTAGACGGTCCCGATTCACAAAGGGAAACTGAAACAAAAGTCTGACTTTATGACTTTCGGTATTCACAAAGGGCATTTACGAGTAGTAAAGTTAGACTTTTGTCTCAGTTTTGGTCTCAGTTAAACTTGAGTGTAAAACTTAAGTTTGACTGAAACAAGTAAAGTTAGACTTTTGTCTCAGTTTTGGCCTCAGTTGAACTTAAGACCAAAACTTAAGTTTAACTGAGACAAAAGTTTAACTTTACTACTCGTAAATGCCCTTTGTGAATACCGACAGACGTAAAGTTATACTTTCGTCTCAGTTTATCTTTGTGAATCGGGCCGAAATATTTATTGGATCATACCAGGAGAGGAGAGAGAGAGGAATTAGCTCTAAAGAAGAATAGGTGGTATGACCTCCGTACATGAGAATTACAGCCATACATTTGAATTTGCCATTGTATTTAATGTACAACAGGACCTCATGTTAAAACCATTGTGTCATTTGCCAACATACATACTCCTATTTCAACATGAGGAGTATATTCTAGTAAAAACATGCGCAGTCAACAGTGGAAATATTACACAAGATGAGTGCGTGTGGGCAGTGTCCATTGAAGGGCATAGAAGCTTCTGTAGACCGCCAGCACTATGCTTCCAGGCACAGTGTAGATAATGCATTCTATGTCAGACACTCACAACACGCTGCCCCTGCACTCCTCGTAAGAATACTGTGGCATTTAGGCAGTGCATGTGAGTGTGGTAGGTGCTAAAGATAAGGACTTAGGGACAGATGTACAACCCTTATATTTTGTGACTCGCAAATTGTGTCACTTTGTGACTTGCAAAATGCAATCTACAACTGTGTGTCATCCACGGTTAGCGATTCCTGATCGAGTCCCAAATTGCCTCCCTCATTAACATTCATGATGCAGGTGCTATTTGCGACCCAATTAGGAATGGCTATCACACCCAGGGATGGTGGCCTGCTGGAGTCAGCAGACCACCATGTCTATGACTGCTTTTTAAATAAAGCAGTTTTTTTTTAATGCAGCCCGTTTTCCTTGAAGGAAAATGGGATGCATTTAAGAAAGAAAAATTAAATGTTTCTGTTTCATTTGTTAAGATTAGGCAGTGTTCCCTGGGACCACTGCCTGCTCTTAAAAATAGTTTTGCACACACTGACGAAGGGGAAAAGGTCCCCTGGGGACCCCTTCCCGTTGGCGAGTGGCTTACCACCTATTTGATCTCAGTGGTAAACTGCGAGTGATTTGCGACTGTTCGTACATTGAAGTGCGAGTCACTATTAGCAAGGGACGCCCTTCGCAAGCCCCTACCTAATAGCGAGTCTCAAACCATATTTTGCGAGTAGGTAATAGCTTACCAGCTCACAAAATAGGATTTGTACACGGGACAGACCAAGTTTGCGGTCGCAAACAAGCCGATTTCCCATTTGCAACTGCAAAAAATGGTTGTACATCAGGCTCATATTCTCCTAATTTACAGAGTCCATACTGTTGTGGCAAAACCTCAATTTTTACAAGGCATTACCCTTGCACTGCTCTAATCTTTGAAGACATACCCCCACATGCATCAAGCATTTTTGGAGTCGCAAACGGTGCGATTCCTTAAAATCGGCTGTTTGCGATTCCAAAAGTGCTTTTTGGGATGCATGAAGCAATTTTAGAAATCGCAACATTTTTGCGATTTCTAAAATTGCGATTGCTTTTAAGAAATCGCAAATTTGCAATTTCTTAAAAGCAATGCATGATTACTTTTAAAATTGCGAAATCGCAATTAGGGGGTCAAATTTACCGAGTGGTTGAACCACTCGGTAAATTTGCAAAAAGTGTTTAAAACGCTGAAAATGCATTTTTTTCAACATTCATGTTACGGACACACATGTCCTTAGGACATGTGTGTGTGAAACATGATGCGAAAAATACATTTCAGGGGTGCATGGGGGGGTCCTTTGGACCCCCCCCTGCACCCATGAAATGCATTAACAAATTGCGATTTTCAAAGTGAAAATCGCAATTTGCTAATGCCTTCCAATTGCTTCCTATGGGCCTTTTGGCCACAGGAACCAATGGGAATAGCGAATTCGCAAATTGTATTTCGGTAATTTATGCGATTCGGTAAAAATTGCGATTTTTACCGAATCGCATACATTTACCGAAAATATTCATGCATCCCGTTTTGCGAATTCTTAATTGCGAATCGCTATTTTTCGCAATTAAGAATTCGCAAACACCCGGGATGATGCATGTGGCCGATATTGCCTTACGATTCTCCAGTACCACTTTCATAGCCCATGTGCCTGCCGTTGGCAAGGGCCATACCCAATCTATATGTATGATAACAAATAGAAGCATGTTATCCGTATTAATGGAGTAAATCAGTCCTTTCCTGCTTACCGACTGAGCACCACAAAGTTGCATAGGCATGTGCTCTAATAGAAAGCTTACTTCACTGGTACATCCTCTGCTGTAAGGGACAAGGAACACTAACAACACAAGATAGTATCATACAAACATATTTGTATTTTATCATTACAATATAGATATCACTAGGAGCCTGTAAGCACACTAGACTGCAAGGCGGAATTCTTTCAGATGATGCACAATCTGGCATCACGTCAGTGCCCAGAAGTGAAGCTTGATATTTGAGCACAACAGGTAATGCGTGCTATGGAATATTCCATATTTGAATTCTTTGTTTGCATGAACATTGTCATATAATGTAATGAAAAGTGGATTTATAGACCGCTGCATGTCACCAATGAGGGTATCCAGGCACTGATTGAGCAGTTGAGCCATCCCATAGCAAGAAACCGAGAGGTAACTCTATTCTTTAAGTGTGCCGTGAATCTAGCCCAGGTGAAAGCGTCACACTTATTAAGATGCTGAAACATGTCTACCTCCATGACATTCGGGTCTGAGTCACAGGCTTCTTTAAACTTGTGGATGGAGAAGGAATAGGAAATTCATTTGGAACCAGCTCACCCCTACACACACTTATAATTTTCTTAGGCTCCCCTCTACACACACTGGCATACCTTTACTGCTTTACCCTTGCCATTTAGAAAGTCCTCTTAATCAAAGGATGCCTTCCAGTGCTTGATGGGGAGATGATTATGAGTAAGGCTCACAGTTTTTCGTTTTTACTGATTTTTACAGATAAATACAGACTGAAAACAATGTGTTTCTAGTCTGAATTTAGTTTGAAAAGCAGAAAAATTCAGAAAATTGTGCTGCTAATGAGTGAATTTTCATCATGTCTATTGTGAATTCCAAGACAACAGATGATCAGGTAGATACCATGGGGAGTTGAAAAAACAGACTATGATATCTTTAAATACAGACATACGTTAAAAGATATTTGTAGTAGATTGCTAATATTCACATGTGGGTTTAGTGTTTTGCTATATTTGGCTACTGAATTTGCTAATACACAACAGGCATCAAGCTATGAGTGCATGTTTATCAGTTAAATAGATGTAGAAATGTACTAAGTTTGACTCCAATAGTAAGATGGGCAAAAAATAAATATGGATTAATACAGACGGAAATGTTAACAAAATAAATACCATAAAACCAGGAGCCCTCACTATGAGACATGTGGCAACATTAGGGTGAGAGTTCATTTTTTATGTGAAGGACTGCAGATCAGCTCATAACCACTGATTCCAATTCTGCAACCAGGAGAACTGTACTCATTTTGACATTTTTTAAATGTAAACCGAAGATTTTTTAAATGAAATTGAAGAAATGCAGATGGGCAGGTGAGGTGGGAGTTTGATGCCGCCCGCATACTTTATTTAAAATAAAAATACTGCAGCAAGTGCATTGTGATGTATCTTACATAAACAAACTTGAAACGTAGAAGTAATTTTAAATTATCACAGAAATAAGAACATATCAGTGTTGTTAATAAACTGCACCTGTAGCATCAGTGACAAACTGCAAAATGACTCTGGTAAACTTAATCGCAGAAAATCTCTGAGTCGGTGAACATTTTCTATTGGCAGCGAGACACGTGTTTTATCAAAGACTGAATAAATACATTTATTATCCCTGGCGCTGCATTCTGTACTGTAAGCTCCACGACGAGCTAACGAATAAACTTAGATGGGTTTTCCGTTTTTACTGAGTACATTTGTTGCTATCTTTTGTCATACAAACAGGTGATGATAAAACAAACTCAAAACGTGACGTACTCATACGCAATCACAGTGCTTGATTTGAGGCGGTGATTGCAGGTAGGGTCCACTGACGCTCATTTTTTGGTAGCAGCACGTACTTTTCCTCAGCAGATTTTGATTTAGATCAAAAGAGAGAAACACGCAAAACTGGGAAAGAAAGAGTAAGAGAAGGCAAAAGAAAGCACTATTTGTAATCTGTGTAATGGTGGAGAGCAGGACTTAGAGCATCTTTTGTTTACCTGCCCAAATGCAACAGTTGTTAAGGCAAGGAAAAGGGTTCTACACCCAGTCTATGCTAAATGTAGAATCAACTCAGTACATGAAATGAATAATTTATGTAAAGCTCCGCCAAATTAATTTATATGTTATAACCTTTTTACATTTTTAAAACCATTTTTGAAAGCTTTTAACAAAATGGTTCAAAATTGACTATGGTACTAAATATTTGTGGTCCTCAGTGGAGAACCAAATCAAATCAAATAAAATAAACTTGAAACTTGAAAATAAACTTGACGGAAAATATGGGCAAAGGGAAGAAACAGGAAAGGAAACGAGCCTGCCAGAATGAGATAAATGGGCGGAGAGTGTCTGACGGTGGATAAAAGAGGCATAAGGTGGAATCAAGATTATGCAGCCTTGGTATCCGGGTCCTCTACATTCAATAGTGCCGGGCGCAGGCATTTGAGCCAAACTTGGGGCCCCGGTACTCATCATGTCCATGCTAAGTACTGATGAAGCGTGATGCATCTTGGGAAAATACTGCCCTCTCTGCCATGCAGATAACTCAGAATTGTGAGAAAATAAACTAGTGAGTGAGTGTCGATTCCAGAAGAGAATATTGAATAGTACAGATGAGTATGATATAGCACACAAATTGTAGCTGTTTATTATTATTTTATTTATAGATTTGTACAGCGCATAGCTGCCCCAGCAACGGGGCGCCCCAGCGCTACCCAAGAGACAGATACCAGAAGCCACTCTAACAAACCCGAACAGTTAAGCTGAAAAGAGCCAGGTCTTTAAAGCTTTGCGAAAGTTCAGATGATTCTGAAGTCCTCTGATAAGACAGTGGGAGGGAGTTCCAGAGTTGGGCCGCTTGGACCTTAAAAGATCGACCGCCAGCCCTGGCTCTTTGAAAACGGGGGATGTACACCAATCTCAAGTTGGTGGAGCGAAGGGAACGGTTTGGAATGTACTGAACCAGCAGATCTGCCAATATCGGAGGGTCTTGCTGAGAATTAATTTTATGCGCTACTCACAAGGACTTGAACTGGATCCTTTTGGCTATTGGTAACCAATGAAGATTAGGTAAAGAATTAGTTACCGAACAAAACTTGGGCAGTGCGAACAAACGACGAGCCGCGGCATTCTGAATTCTTTGAAGGCGTAAAATACAAGATTTATTAGCGCTTAAATAAAGGGAATTGCCGTAATCCAACCTGGCTAAAATTGTAGCCTGTAGAATAGTTTGGCGGATTTCTGGTTCAAAATATCCGAGTAGAGGTTTGAACCCTCTCAGGAGACCAAAGCAAACCCCAGCCAAAACTTTAGATTGGGTGTCTAAAGAGAGATCCCTATCTATCCAGAAACCAAGATTCTTAACTGCCTCTTTGGGCGGTGGCGCTGGGTTATATTTGTCCGGCCACCACTGTTCCGACCAAAGCGCACTGTCTCTCCCTAACACAAGAATTTTGTATTTGGTAGCATTAAGCTGCAAACAGTTGGCTGTCATCCAGTTTGCAATTGCTGACAGATCCTCCTTAAATTTATGGAGATTATTTTTGCACTTTTTTGAGAAGGCAATAACTAGCTGGGTGTCATCGGCATATGAAACCAATGACATCCCTCTATTTCTTGCTACCGTTGCTAGGGGTTGGACATTGATGTTAAACAGTGCAGGGCTCAATATTGAGCCCTGTGGAACCCCATGTTTATTGGCGTAAACCTGCAAATGGTGCGGTTGAACAGCAACCTGAAAAGTTCTGCCTTCCAAAAAAGAGCAAGAGCAAAAGGCCCGCCCCCTGACCCCAATATCCTGCAGCCTGCATACCAGGATGTCATGGGAAACAGAATCAAGGCAGCAGAGTCCCCGACATCTATGCTGCCCCGGATATCCTCGGTCATGGCCAGCAGTGCCGATTCGGTGCTGTGGTGGGGGCGAAAACCATTTTGTGAGGGATCGAGAATGTTTTTCTGCTCAACAAAGTCAGCCAGGACTGTATTTACATACGATTCGGTAACTTTTGCTAAAAAAGAGAGTTGGGAGATTAGGCGGAAATTGCCCGGGTTGGACGGATCCAAGGACGTTTTTTCAACAGAGGAACAACTTATGCATGTTTCCATGTTGTCGGCAACGCTGCAGAGGTCATTGACAGATTAATCAATTCCCTCACCGCTTGTAAAATTGGAATGGAAACAAGACGGAGTTGGTCAGGTGTCAAAAGGTCCGCAGGGGAGCCAGATTTAAATTTAAAATAGAGAGACTCCGTCTCAGAAAGTGAAAGTAAAGGAAATGAACACGGCGTTAGTTCAGGAGTGACCAGCCTATCCTCGGTCTCAACTATCCGATCAGTGTTGACCCTAGCTGGATGGGAGCAAGTGGTTGGAAGATTATTATAAATGGTCTCCACCTTACGCAGAAAGAAGCCTGCCAGTTCATCACACTGAACTTTGGAGGAGACTGGGGGATCTGCATTCACATCAGAATGTTGCATCTTCCTGAGGAGGGAGAAGATCATTTTAGGGGGATTCTTACGTAATTTGAGCAGCAATGTATTCAGCTCTAGCTTTCTGAATCAGCCTATGATAAATCTTAAGTGAATCACAATATTCATTTTTTGCTTCCAGATTATAGGCACGCCTCCATGAGCGCTCCAGTTGTTTACAGACTTTTTTGGCTTTCACCAAGGTTTCATTGAACCAATGGTTAGAAGGCGCTTGCTTCTACTTTGAGCTAAGTTTAGAAGGAATGCAGGGCTCAGCCAATCCTGATAAAGAGTGTCAGCTGCCTCTATATTAGAAGGGAACTGTGCTGCCTCTATATTAGAAGGGAACTGTGGTTTTGAGCTTGACAGAGAGTCCGACAATTGACTAACATCCAATTTATACCAAGGTAGTTTCATCATAGGGCAGGGACAGTGAGGGACAGGTTTCCCTGGCAGTTGAAAGGAAAAAGGGACCAAAAAGTGGTCAGACCAGACCAAGGGAACCGGAGGTGCCACTATAAGAGAGCCCAGATTCGAGAATATAGGGTCCAGCAGGTGGCCTGCCAATCAATCAATCAATCAATCATAGCATTTGTAAAGCGCTCTACATACCTGTGAGGGTCTCAAGGCGCTGGGCGAGGGGGGTGCTGCTACTGTTCGAAGAGGCAGGTCTTGAGGAGTCTCCTGAAGGTTAGAAGGTCTTAGGTCTGCGGTAGGCAGATGGGAAGGGTGTTTCACGTCTTGGCGGCGAGGTGGGAGAATGTTTTGCCGCCGGGGGTCACTCTTCGGATGCGGGGGAAGGTGGCGAGGGCATGGTCTGCAGAGCGGAGCTGGCGGGCGGGGGTGTAGAGGCTGAGTCGTCTGTGGAGGTCCGCTGGTCCGGTGTCGTGGAGTGCCTTGTGCGCGTGGGTGAGGAGCTTGAAGGTTATCCTCTTGTTGATGAAAGCCAGAGCTGTGCAGAGGGGGACCGACCTACCAGGAGAGTCAGGGGTCGCATGTTGGAGTACAATCAGTCACATGTTGTACCCATGTGGCAGGTCACCTCTGGACCCTATATTCTCGGATCTGGGCTCTACTCTACCTGCTCTAGGAGTTAGGTGCAAGAAGAATATTGTGTAGTCTGAGATCGTAGATCCCACCCAGTTACGTAGCAAAGATGCCATGGGCCCTGGTACAAGCAGGAAAATGGCCCATTAGGCTGCTTTTGGGGTAGTAAAATACAGCAGTTAACCAGAGGCAGTGAGCCCTTCGGGGCTCTGGGCCTAGGTGAACCGCACCAGTTGCACCAATGGTAGCTACGCCCGTCTCACCACTTTTTAATCTGTCCCATGTATGTATGTGAGTCTTCACACACATAAATGGTTCGTATAAATACTTACAAGAGCAAACCTAGCTATCACGCACGCAATGCAGCACTGAACAGTGGGTTTGCTTGAGAGGGTAGAATTCATGATAATTTATTTAAAGCAGGTCGACCCAGGTTCTCATTTTGTCATCAGGCAATGCTGAGATAGTTCCCCACTTATTTCTGAATTGAGGAGGGTAGGAACCAAAAACTTGCGTTCTGTTGTTCATGTTCAACATTCAAATCTCCTAATTTTAGGTTACTGTTGCATCCTGCTTTTCCTCTTTCCTTGTCCTTTCTTAGTCTCTTGCACTCTGCAAGATGGCATCCTTAGTTCTTTCTGTGTATGTTTGAGTGTACTGTCAGTTACCTTGGAGGCTGAGCATCAGGGCAGCTGCTCTCGTGGGGCCTTTACCTTAGCCTTTTACTGGATTCTACTATCTTGATTATATGCTGTGTTTATTTATCCTATGACTTCATATCAACAGTAAATCTACATCTGGAACACAGCAACCAAGGAGTCATCTTTACTTTATGGAATGTTACACTGGCGATGAGGATGGGACTCAAATCTGGCTTGTGCTCAAATCTGTTGGTGCTTAAGTAAGCTGAACCACTTTGGTGCCCTATATTTATGGAGGTGTTCAGATTTGATTTATTATTGATGGTACTGAACCTTTATTGCTTGCTGTTCAGATTTTATTTATGATAGACGGTACTGAACCTTTATTGCTCAATTTTCATTGAGGTGTTCAGTTCCATTTGTCCGGGGAAGAATGGTTTTCTTTCCCCCCATTTTAATTCTAATGTTGATTTGTTCAAGTGGTGTACCATAAACACTTTAAGTCATTCTTTTGTTAGCTCTAGGTGTTGGTACATTCTTGGTAATCTCGTCTTTACCTCTTCTCCCCACCATTGTGAAGAGGGTGTTTATTTTTTGTGCGTTTGATGTTCTTTCTTCCTTCTGCTCTCTATTTTATCTTCTTCTCGGTTAAAGGGGGAAGGTGTGTTGCATCCTGCTTTTCCTCTTTCCTTGTCCTTTCTTAGTCTCTTGTACTCTGCTGCTCAGCCAGTCTCTATGATGTCATCCTTGGTTCTATCTGTGTATGTGTGTGTGTACTGTCAGTTACCTTGGAGGTTGAGCAGCAGGGCAGCTGCTCCCGGTGGGGTCTTTACCTTAGCCTTTTACTGGATTCTACTATCTTGATCATATGCTGTGTTTATTTATCCAATGACTTCATATCAACAGTAAATCTACATCTGGAACACAGCAACCAAGGAGTCATCTTTATTTTATGGAATGTTACAGGGACCTCAACCTACATTTGATGATCCAAACTCTCTCATAAGCAGAGACTTAATGGAGGATTTAAAGTCTCTCCAGTTCCAACTGTTGGTACAGGAACCGACACATACTCTGGACCCCATTTTTGCTAATCCTGATCTAGTGATAGTCGCTACCCCAATTCCCATTGCTTGGTCCGATCACTATATTATCCTGTTTCAGATTCGGGACACCAATCCCCCAACAAAACCATTACAGGCCCAATCAATTAAAACTCGGAATTGGACTAAGATTAGTCAGGAGTCTTTCCTATCTGACTGAAAAGCCGATCTCCATGCTTATAAAACTGCCCACAGACCGCTAACCTGCAAGTCACCGCGCAAAATGCAAAACTTCTCTCGTTACAGACCGTTACAGACCGTCAGCAGGATGGTTTACCAAAGACCTCTTACTAACTAAAAAATTATGCAAGCGCCTAGAGCGAAATTGGCATAAGAACTACTGCTCCCTAGACAAAGAGACTTATCTACTCACGCTAAAGGAATACCATAAGAAGATCAGGGTGTCTCAGAAGGTATTCTACACACAAAAGATTGACGAGGCTAAGAATGCTCCTCAAGAGATCTTTAAAATTGTTTAATCTCTCACCTGTCTGGACATGGTATTAACGATCAGGGCGTCGAGTACGAGCAGTTGTAATGAAATTGCTCACTTCTTTGTGGATAAAATCTCATTGATATACGCTTCTTTTCCTGAAACTGCAAAGAATCGTGGAATCACTTCATTAAATAGGATGCTCGATCCCTTACGAGGTAACTCCTTTAAGATTGAGAGCATCTCAGTGGGAAATCCATGCTCTCTATCGGATAAAATCAAATCGGGCTCACCGCTAGACCGTGTGCCTCTGGGCTATCTTGAAACTTGGGCTACCTGCACTTGCTCCCAAGTTATGCTCTGTACTGAACCTATCGTTTGAAGCCGGCTTACTTCCGGCCGAGTGGAAACACGCATGGTTATTCCTCTCCTCAAAAAACCATCTCTTGACTCCTCTTAATCTGAGAATTTTTATTCTATCTCCCTGCTACCTTTCATTGTAAAATTAGCTGAAAAGAATTTCAATGCTCAATTGTCAGAGTCCATCACAGAGAACTATCTCTGTTATGTTGTGTAATACTGGTATGTTGCTTTAAAATGTCTGCTGATCAAAAGAAACGTATTCTTTTACACTCATTGGGTTCAAAAGGACTGAAATGTTATAACCAAATGAACAAGCCCATTGTAGGGGGAGGGGATAGTAATGTTTTCACTGTAGCTCTATCCAATTTAGATAAGTATTTCTCCCCGAAGGTATGTATGGGCATTACGCGTTACAAATTTTACCAAAGAAAACAATCTAAAAATGAATCTGTGGATGACTATGTTGGTGAGTTGAGAAAAATGGGTGATGAGTGCGCCTTTGGTGGTTTACTGGAAGACTTAATTCGCGACCAGGTTGTAATGCACGCTAATAATCCTGCAATTCAGGAACGTCTTTGGATGAATGGTGATGCTTGTTTAGAAGACATCCTAGCTTTAGTTCGTAAAGCTGAGTCATCCAGTAGATGTGCGAGTGCTCTAAAATCAGAAAGTGTCAGCAAAGATGTTGTGGCTAAAATAGATGCAAATTCAAAAAGAAGCGGTAATTTTAAACAAAAAAATGAAACATGGGCAAAGCCTAAGTACAGTAATGAACCTCCCAAATGTTATAGGTGTGGTAGTTTAGAACATTTGGCGTTTGCCAAGTCTTGTCCTGCTAAAAAGAGTAAATGCGGTGCTTGTGGACTCTATGGTCACTACACCAAAGCATGTAGAAGAAGGACAAAGACTGTCAAGTGCATTCAAGAGGACCTTGCCTCTGATGAAAACACTTCTAGTGATGAGGACCAAGCATCAGACTGTGCTGTAGTCTTGAAAAAGAAATTACTCCTCAACATTAGGGATGGCTGTTTGCTTGTGGATAACAAACCTGAATGTTGGATACATATAGGAGGGGTGCGCATCAAGGTCTATGCTGATTCTGGTTCGCCTTATACGATCATAAACGAAGATATATGGCGCAACACATTTGTCGACAGAGTTGGTCCAAAATTGTCTCCTCCTGATATTGACCCTGAAGGTTATGATGGTGGCAAGATTGATATTGTTGGTTTTCGTTGGCTGAAATTTGAGTTCAAGAACCGTAGATCATATGGCAAGTTGTATGTATCAAAAAAAGGTCCATCTGTTTTAGGGTGGAAAGACCAAGGGGATTTACACATTATTCTTGACCCCAACTCTGTGGAAAAAGTTTTAGTGATGGATGAGGGCACCAAAACTGGTGAGGATCTGTTAAAAAGATTCCCTGCAGTCTTTTCAAAGACAATTGGCAAGTTGAAAGACTTTGAACACAAAATAATTTTGAAGGATTCTGCCGTACCTAAGATCCATAAGGTTAGAAGTGTGCCAATCGCCTTGAGAAAAGACGTAGCTACGGAACTTGAGAGATTGGTCTCATCTAACATAATTGAACCGATTGAAGCGTCTGCTTGGGTTTCCCCTTTGGTGGTCGTGAAACGATCCAATGGTAAATTAAGATTATGTGTGGACCTTCGCCACTTAAACGATAATATTGTAGTAGATCAATTCCCTCTGCCAAAGATCAATGAGATGTTAGCTTTGCTTAACGGGGCTAAATGGTTCACTACAATCGACTTATCATCTGCGTACCATCAGATCCCTCTGTTTAGAGACAGCAGAAAATACACTGCTTTCATAACCCCACAGGGTTGTTACCAATTTAAAAGGATGCCTTTTGGTTTGGCTTCGGCCGCAGCTGTTTTCCAGCGTTTAATGCACAGGTTGTTTTCCACAGTTAAAAACACAAAGTTTTTTCAAGATGACATTCTCATCTTTGGAAAGGAAAGGGCAGATCATGACAACACTTTAAATGAAGTTTTTAGCATCCTTAATGACAAAGGTTTAACTGTTGAATACACCAAATGCACTTTTGCCAGCGATCATGTTACTTACTTAGGGCATGTTATAGATTGTGATGGGATTAAACCAAAACCCAACTTAGTTGATGCTATCAGATGTGCTCCTTCCCCCAAGGGAAAAGATGATGTCAGATCCTTTATTGGCTTAGCCGAATTTTGTTCAAAATACATTCCAAACTTTGCGACCAGAACATATAATATAAGACAGCTGTTAAAGAACAAGACAAAGTTTGCTTGGTCAGTAGAATGTGAACAAGATTTTGAAGACATCAAAAGTTGTATTGCCAATATTGCTTCTTTAAAAAGCTTTAATCCTGATGCCCAGTCTATTATCACCACAGATGCCAGCATTAAAGGTTTGGGTTCGGTTTTATCCCAAGTAGGTGTGAATGGTAAGGAACAAATTGTTGCTTATGCTTCCAGGTCACTCTCGCCTACAGAGGAAAAATACTCCACTATCGAAAAAGAAACCTTGGCATGTGTATGGGCTGTTAATCACTTTAGAGCTTTTGTATGGGGCACTAAGTTTATTTTGCGCTGTGATCACAAGCCATTACTCAGAGTCCTGACTACTGAAGGTACCGTTAACACTTCAGCGAGAGTTGCCAGACTTGCTATTAAATTGCAAGATTATTGTTATAATGTGGAATTTGTTCCAGGCAAAGAGAATTGTATAGCCGATTTTCTTTCTAGAATGCCTAAGCAACTCGATGAATGTGAGGATGAATTGTGGAATTCCTTTCAGGTAGCCTATGTACAAGATATGGAAGGTGCAGGCATTTTAAAGCAACAGTGGCTTGATGAGTATATGAAAGATGAAGAGTTATCCTTAGTAAAATCCCATCTAGCTGGGTCCTGGCCGAGGAAAGTTGATAGTAAGCATCCTCTGAAGCCCTTTTGGGAAGTTAGATTAGATTTAAGTGTTCAAGATGGCAGCATCTGGTTTGGTGAGAGAGTCATACCGCCGAAGACTTTGCGGTCGTCCATCATGGCCTTATGCCATGAGGGGCATTTTGGCATAGTCCGTTCTAAACGCACTGTTAAAACCTCTTTTTGGTGGCCAGGTATGGACGCTGAAATCGACAAGTTTGTAAGGAACTGTAAGTTGTGTCAAACAGCTGACAAATCTTTAGTTGTCTGTAAGCCTCCTATGGGCAACATGACTGCACCTAGTTCTCCTTGGGAACATTTAGCCATTGATATCATGGGTCCAGTTGGCAGTGAGCAAAAATACATCTTGGTCTTAATGGACTTATTTTCTAGGTGGCCTTTTGTAAAAGTTGTGAGCAAAGCTGATACTGCGACTGTTTTAAAATTCTTAGATACATCCTTCACGTTGGAAGGTATTCCTTCAGTTTTACTTAGTGACAATGGTGTCCAATTTTCCTCTAATAAGGCAAAAGAGTATTTTGATACTTTAGGTATCAAGCACAAGACCACTGCTCTATACAACCCAAACAGTAATGGAATGGTTGAGCGCTTTAACCGTGTCATTAAAAGTACAATTCAAATGTCTGGTAAGAGTAAGGAGTGGGAAGTTCAAGTTTTAAAGATGGTTTGGTCTTACAGAACCTCAATATGTGAAGCTACAGGTTTTCCTCCTTTTGTACTTATGCGTGGCAGGAATCCACGTACCAAGTTTACTCCAGGATGGTTGTTTAAGTCCAATGTGGTCAATTGGTCTGAAGATGTTGTTAAGGAAAGGAGCCAAGCTTCGCATCTTAAAAGCAAAATGTTGTATGACACAAAGCATAAGGTGAAAGATGTTAGCTTGGTTGTTGGTCAATGGGTAAGGGTCAAGAAACCTGGTAAGCCTTCCAAGGAGGAAAGTAGTTTTTATGAACCTATGCAAATTGTTGAGGTTTTAAACAATTCTGTTCGTCTTTCTGATGGACGTGTTTGGAACCTCAAAAGGATTGCCAGATGTCCTCCTCCTCAGGTTGTTCCTTCTTGTCAAGCTTCTTCTCAGGGGTCTTCTGATTTGTTTGACCTAGAGGATTTGTTTTGTCCCAAGTCTTCTGATGCTTTCCAGACGTCTAACACTCCCTTTTGTCCAGTTTCAGACATTTCTGGCCAGATTTCGTCTGATTTGGGTGCTTCTTTTGCTTCCACTTCTGCATGTGATGGTGAGGTACATGTTTTCAGAAACCCTAGGCGTGAGAAAAAGCCTCCTGTGTGGTTAGCAGATTACATTTCTGAAAATTTTCCTTTGTAATGTTTTTTTTTTTTGTTTGTTTAGATGGGGGGTGGTGTTGGGCACAAGTTATACTTTATTTTCTTTAATGTTCAAAGGGGGATGTGTTATGTTGTGTAATACTGGTATGTTGCTTTAACTATGTTCATTCCACATTCTACTTAGAGTGTTTCTATGAGTTGTTTTCTAATGTGTTCAGTTACTCCTGACTGCTAACCTGTCTGGCTGTGTACCTGCTCTGCTATTGCATTAAATCCACTTTCTACTTAATTGATGTGTGCTTCATCAATTCAACAATCTCCTTCATGGGACTCAAACAGGTTTCAGACTGCACAATAGCACAGAATCTGCATTGCTTTTGGCCTCAGAGACGCTACACAGGGGGGGGGCCGACGAAGGGAAAATGGGGTTTTTTATTATCCTGGACCTTAGCGCAGCGTTCATCACAGTATCACACACTGTGCTACTGGAACCACTGGACTCGGGGCATAAAGGGTGGAGCTTTTGACTGGATTACAGATTTTCTTTATACACGCTCTTTTCAAGTTACTTAAAAGCCATCTACCTCCGACATTATCCCCGTACAGTGGGAAGTGCCCCAGGGATCTGCACTGGGCCTTACACTTTTTTACCTCTATCATCGCCCTGAGGAAATATACATTTTATGGTCAAGTTGTGTTCCCTAGCGCGTACCCCACCGACTCCATGTACCAGCTTAAAGTGCATGTAACTTCCCTCCTGTGCCAGCTATGAAGACGCAAATACATTTGCGTCCAACGTTAACTTGTCCTCTTTCAGATCCACCCTGAATGGGTTAAATAGTCCGTTCCTAAGTATGCTATGCCAACGTCTTTTTGTAGTGTACTTTACATGTTTTTCCTGCTCTGGCAAAGTAGGCCCTGAATTTCTGCCATCGAGCCTCTTTTCTGGCTTCTGACTATGACAGCCTCAGCCCAGGCTGCTTCTGTACCCGTGAACTCTGACTTACTTCCAGCGCGGCCCCTCGCGCTCAGCTCAGCCTGCTTTCTGCCAAGACTGACTATAACCTTCGAGTTATCTGTTCCGCTCCTCGAAAATGCATTCCTGTCTACTAGCTTCAGTAAACATCCTCCCCAGCTGTAGAGCCAAAGGGCCGACCCGTCTCAGTGCAAGTAATTCATAGCCCCTGTTACCATGCTTTCATGGAAGGCCCCGTGCCCCCACGTTACTCATGCAGACACTTAGGCGCTTATACACGCATCCACAGTTAGCATAGATTAGCTTCTGCCCTAGAGACCTTTCCGCCCAGATAATATGGTTCCTAAACATCAGATATCAGATATGATAGAAGTACAAGTTGATCTGACATGCCAGACTTCTGTCTCTTTCTGTCAGTGTAAATGTCAAGTCCCCTGCACCCCTCCAATCACACGTCATGCAGCTGCGCGCGCATCCAAGCTTCCGATTTCTGCTGACATTGCCACATTTCTGCTTGATGCCACCCACCCGCGTCACCTATCAGTGACGTTTTCTAGCATACACCTCCAGTTCACGCCTAGTTCACGCCTCTTGATTACGTACTAGTACCACGTGTATACTGTTATCTTGTTTTCTCTCAGCTGTTACGCCTCCTGCACTGTTTCTTATGAAATGGATTAAGTATATAAGCTATGTATTGTCAATAAAATGCGGCGCGCTCTATTCCTCTATCCCTTCTGACACCCCTGTGGTGGTCAGAATCCGATATCCTGGTCATGACCATTCCTTTTTGAGGAATAAAACCCTTAGAAACTCTAACACCACGGACTCTGGTTTTTTCTTTCCGATCTGAGTTATTATTGATTAAGTACTTACCTGCATAGAAATTAAGAGAGTAAATTAATTATTTACATCATTTTGGCGCCCGAATAGGGACCCCTCCCCCACCTCACGCGCCGGTTGGCGCATTGCAAGCTCTGTCCCCTGCCATCAGTTAGATGGAACCAACGCGTACCGGCAGGATTTCCTGCATCTCCCTCTGACCCACGGAGGTGACGAAGACTGCGATCAGTGCCCAGACGAGGCGGTGAGGAGTGCGGAGGATCCCGACCAGAGCCTAGCCGAAAGAAGCAAGGTCCGAGGTGTCAAGAGGCCCACCAGTTTTCCGAAGTTTTCCGAAGTTTCCCGAAGTCGAGTTGAGTCCAGTCGAGTTTTCCGAGGCCTTCTGTTTCCGTGCTTCCCGGTGAGTACCATTGCTGGGACGTATCTAGACGGGTTTGGGTACACAAGTCCGGTCTGCACTGTTTTTAGGCAGTGTATCTGTACTGTTTAGCAGTATATCTAGTATTCCGAATTTCTGCACTGTTACACCAGTGTATCTGTACTGTTGAGCAGTACATCCAGTGTAGGGGGTAGTCATCTATGTCTCAAATGTCTTTTCATGTGATTAATGTCGTGGTATGAATGTGACCGTTTAATGTGCATTATTGTGTTTCTCGTATAAAGTAGCTGTAATCAGTATTTAGGAGTAAGGATTGAGTATTCAGTAATAAGTAAACAAGATGCCGTTTTTCAACAAGTTAAAACAGTTAGGAACTAGGAAAGGAATACTGGAGGAAGAAATTCCTATCCCCCCTAGGGACACTCCAGGTAACTTTATGTATCATAAACATGGTATAGATGCCATATTGTATCTAGACTTATGGGCCGATTATACCAAGCACCTAGACGAAAGACACAGATGGCCTGTTACCGGAACATGGGATGCTGAGTGCATCATGAAGGTAGAAGAAGCATTATGGAAAAAGAAAGCTAGACAATCTCAGAAAGACGCCATAGAATTTTGGCGTAAGGAATCACATAAGCGTGCTGAGAAAGCACTCCGTAGAGAAGACAGACTTAGAGAATCAGAAAAGGCCCAAGAAAACGAGTTAGTTACTGAAGGGATCCGAGTAAAAACAGAACAAATAGACCGTGCCCGAAACAATCTCGTGAATGGTATGTATCTCGCGGCCGAGGGTACACCTGAGGCCCTATCGGAAATACCGAAAAACTTACCGCCACCATTAGTTCCAACTAAAGTAATGCATAAGACTACTAAAGACATATTCCTAAATTCTTATCTAGAGGATGTAGCACCGGCTTACACCAATCTGCCTGTTCGTGCCCTGCCTTATGACAGGGACGGGGGTGGCACCCCGCCCCCGGATCATGTCCCGACAGTACCGCGACAGACCTCCCCCGCTCCGCCAGCTCCGCCACTTCCCATACCGAAAACTGACCTACCGAAACCACATCTACCTGATCCTACCAAACGACAAATTCAAGTTCAGGTACAGACTCCACAGGGAGATAATGCCCAAGCATCCGCTTCAGGAGGTGCGACCGCGGGTCTACGGACCCCGCCATTAACACACAGATTCAATCTCAGGGATATGCAGAGTCCTCTCACGTTCAGGTCACCCCGACTTGACGCATTTAAAGAAAACCTTTCCGTTTGCAGATATGATCCAGTACCCGGTAAAAACGATCTAATGATATTGGCATCACTACGGTTGAGATCTGCTACTGATATTCTGCTATGCTATGTAGGGGTGAAGGACCGTCTAGATAGAATATATGAGTTTGTTCAGACAGGGAAAGACCCTGACAGTATCAAGGATGCCATGGAGAAACAGAAAGTTGACATTCAAGCACAAATACTACGATTTTTTATAAATTGCCTAATAAGAGATCGAGACAGGCCTGGAACAGATCAAAGTGAATTAGATGCACTGAACAAGTGGGGTCAAAATATTGCTGAAGGAAAACATGACAAGGGGGCTTGCATAGCCAGTATGTACAAGAAAATTAGAAAAGCAGTGATAACAGCACACCAGAAAGAAAAAGCTTCCTCCGAGGAGGAAGAAGAACCTGAAGAACCAGGAAGGACTCCAGATACTATAGCGTATGTAGGTAAGGGAACTTACCTTAGGAAAGGCATCCGTCCAGAAAGCAAGAGAGTTTTTCTCTCTGCTTTAACAAACCCGAATTCTTCTGAACACCAGTTCCAGGAGACTGATAAAAGACTACGAGAAAGAATGGGGTACCATGTACTCAATTCAATGGATGAACAAGAACTAGCCCGGTCAGCCATATTATGGGCTGAAAATCCGGACATATATAATGATGATACTTTAGCTCAGACATTTCTGAACCTTTCCCCAGACGAACAGAAATTAGCAGGTGTATACATGATTCAGCACCTCCTCACGAAATACAGAAATAAACATTCTGATCCAGGTCCCTTACACGAAACATTAGAAGCACTACTCATGGATAGATGGAGAGGTTTCAGTACCAAGTTAATACAAATAATTCTAGAACAACGACAGAAATATAACACTTTCATAAGTTCTGAATATGTTCCGGCCCCGCCTCCAGAAAGGAAAATGTACCACATGCAATGCGGAAGTGGCATTGAAAGCCAGAACCCCTTACGAGAAGTACACCCAGTTATGGGTGCAGACCATGCCTTGAAACGTGTATATGTGCACACGCCACTGACTACGTTAGAGCTGTTAGAAATGAAGAAACTAGTTCCGTGTCATGATAAAGACCCTGCAGGTTTTCACAGAGAGCTTAAAGACATGTTACTGATGGGGGATTACACGTATGATGATATCATGAAAATGTTAAAAGTACTGTTGCCCACGGGCATTTACGAGAAATTAAAGGAAAAAGAATGGGAGGTGGGGGACACAAAGATTGCATGGGCAGAAATAGAAGACGAGGAAAGCAAACGGGTCCCCGGAGTAGGCCTTGGGGACAAGACTAAAGCATTACCCGGATTAATAGTACAGGTCCTGCCAAGATTATTGACAACTAGAAAGGAAGATTGGGACGCAATCTCGTCCTGTAAACAGAAACATGATGAAGATACTAGCGACTTCTATTCAAGATTCGAGAAATGTTTCATTATAAATAGTGGCCTACAACCAAGTAGCGAATCATATCCACACCTTTTTGTATCAAAACTAGTCGAGAACTCCCTACCATTAGTTAAAAACAGAGTGTACAAGGTTGAAAGTACTTGGCAGGCAAATACGCCATCCCAGATGTTACAAATGTTACAATATCATCAGAACAGAATTAGAGAAGAACAAGATCAGGAACAGAAACGTATGAAAGACACGAAAATGAAAATGTTAGTAGCTCAGACGGTTCCAGCCGACGGTCAGAGAAAAGGTGGGACCCAGACAAGTCACACTACAGTTTCCGTTAAAGGGACATGTAATTACTGTAAACAGCCAGGTCACTACGTACATGAATGCCCAGTCCTGAAACATAACATAGCAACAGGTAAAACTAAAGAAAGACCGCATCCGCCTAGACAAGATCAGGTTCAGCAACAGACCTCACAAAATGTACAGCCAATGCAGAATACACAGCCTATGCATGCTCCATCTCATACAGCACAGACAGTAGCAGGACCACAGCCCATTGCCGCGACTCAGCAAGTTTCACAACAGATGTACCAGTATGCCCAGTCTGCATATCCAGATTACCCCCGATATACATGAAACAGCCTAGAGAGGGAAGGTGGTTTGCCTCTTATTGAAATTCCTGTAGATCAAGTAGGTCCTTATGTACACAGTCACGTATTGGGAAAAGACAGAAAGTTTTTAATTGACACAGGGGCAAGCCGCACCACTATCAGTCATAATGAAGTTCCAGGGGCACCCCTCTCAGGCTCACAGAACGTTTCCCTTGGTTTTTCAGGACAGCCTATTGTAAATGAAGTATCGGAACCAGTACCCTTGGCTGTGGGTCCATTATCACGAGTTACAGATTTATTACTTACGAACTCATGCCCAGAAAACTTGTTAGGAATTAAAACTCTGAAGGCTCTAGGAGCTATAATATGCTGTTCCCCGGAGGGAGTTAGACTCTTTCTACGGGATTTCAAGGGTCATTATGTTTTACGAGATTTTGATGTCAGATTGAAAAATGTACCAGATCACCTATGGGCAAAAGGCCCAGCTGACGTAGGTTGTATGCATATCACTCCATACCGTGTTACACTCAAGACAGGAGTTGTTCTACCCAGAATCAGACAATACAAGTTACCACCCGACGCTGTAGTGGCTTTACTGAAAATCATTGAAGAGCTTATTGCCCAGGGAGTGGTCGTAGAGACCGACTCCAATATCTGTAATTCACCCATCATTCCAATTCTTAAACGTACTGACCCCAATGCACCGCCAGTATATCGGCTGGTGATTGATCTTCGAGAACTGAATAAATGCATTGTACCACAGTACCCTGTGGTCCCCGATATCTCTTCCCTATTGACTGCTATTGATTCAGAAGCAACGTTCTTTACTGTAATTGATCTCAAGAACGCTTTCTTCAGTGTACCTATTGATCCGGAGAGCCAATATCTCTTCGGATTCAGTTTAAATGGACGAAGTTTCAAATTTTCCCGCGCACCTCAAGGATTCACAGAAAGCCCCAGCATCTATAGTCAAGCACTGAAAAGACAACTAGATTGTATTCAAATGCCAGTTAACACAGCTTTACTGCAATACGTCGATGATCTACTGATCACCGCACGAAGTGAGCCCGAATGTGAACAAGCATCACTGACAGTTTTACATTTTCTGGCAGACAAGGGACACAAGGTGTCTCCTTCGAAGCTGCAATTCTGTGTTCAGCAAGTTGTGTACTTGGGTCACTTGCTGTCCAAAGTGGGGAGACAGCTCACTCCCGATCGCATTCAGTTAATTGTACATATGCCACGACCCCAGACACAAAAGGAAGTGCGGGCCTTCATAGGCCTCACCTCGTACCGCAGACAATGGATTCCTCAATATGCATTTCTAGCTAAACCACTCATCCAGTTAACGACGCAGGAGGCAGCAATTTCGACTGTCCTCCCTTGGACTCAGGAACATACACAAGCCTTTGAGGAATTAAAGAAAGCATTATGCCAAGCACCAATTTTAGCGACACCATGTTACAACAAACCGTTTACACTTTTTGTTACAGAACGTGATGGTACAGCATTGTCTGTCCTCACTCAAGATCAAGCAGGTTCACATAAGCCTTGCGCTTATTTTTCAAGTACATTGGACTCAGTAGCCCAGGCACTCCCTGCGTGCTTAAAGTCAGTAGCAGCAACAGCGTTAGCAATCAGACAGAGCGATTCAATTGTTTTAGGCCATCAGTTAACAGTACAAGTTCCACACTCTGTAGAGGTTCTTTTAAACAGAACTCAGACTCAACACTTGACTATAGCACGACTGACAGGTTACGAATTGACACTATTCCAGCCACACATAGAAATCAGACGCTGCAGTATCCTGAACCCAGCAACACTATTACCTACCATTATGACAGATCCAGCCCCGCATGATTGCATAGAGATCATTAATGCAGTAACAAAGCCCCGACGAGACTTAACAGATGTTCCATTGATAAATCCAGACCTGACACTTTATGTGGATGGTTCATGTATGAGAACAAGTACAGGAGAGTTAGTGGCCGCATATGCAGTGACCACTGAAACTGAAGTTAAAGAAACACATCGTATTGATACACTGTCTGCTCAAGCGGCAGAGCTCATCGCTCTGACCCGAGCCTGTATACTAGCCAAGAACAGAAATGTCAACATATACACTGATTCCCGTTATGCGTTCGGAGTTGTACACGACTTCGGCATGCTATGGCAAGAACGAGGTTTTCTGACCTCTCATGGTGCCAAGATCCAACATGGCCCCCTCATTCAAGCACTGTTAGAAGCAATACATCTGCCTTCAGGAATATCCGTCATGAAGTGTAAAGCACATACTAAAGTCACAGATTCTGTTTCCCAGGGTAACGACCTGGCAGACCAGACAGCAAAACGTACAGCACTGACTCACACTCAGACAACTGACACAACGAAGACAATAGGACCGATAAATTGCATGACAGTCAGGGATCCCGCACTAGATGTTATTGATATTCAGACACACGCTACCCCAGAAGAAATAAAGAAATGGATTGAACTAGGAGGGATCCAGACAGATCAAGGTTGGATGACGAAGGGAAAATCTACATGGTTTCTCCCTGACTCTATGGTTCAAGTCATGATAAATACAGCACATAGCCCAGCACACCTAGGAGAGAAAGCGATGTTAGATAGTTTACAAAATCTTTGGAACAATAAACACTTACGAGCAGCAGCGAAACAGAAAGTGCGTACTTGCATGATCTGTTGTCAGTTCAATCCAGGTAAAAGCGTCCCTCCCGATCACCCTTTTGAAGTCCTCCAGATGGATTATATCCAGATGGACCGTTGTCGAGGATTTAAATATGTTCTCGTAGTTGTTTGTGCTCTGTCCCGCTGGACCGAAGCATACCCAGTCCCAGATTACACTGCTCCGACCACTGCCAAGCAGCTGGTTCGTGAATTCTTCCCACGATACGGCTTGCCTCGTGTCGTGTACTCAGATAACGGTCAGCCATTCTCATCTGCATTAATGAAAGAAGTTTCTTTATTACTGGGATACCAGTGGAAATTCCATTGTGTCCGACATCCCGAAGCCTCAGGCCTTGTAGAGAGGCATAACCAGACACTAAAGATCCGCCTTGCCAAAATATGTCAGGAGAAAGGGGTCGACTGGATAGTCGCCCTGCCAGTGGCACTATTCTACATGAGAATGGTTGCCCATTCGAGATCAGGGCTATCCCCGTACGAGGTGGTCTTTGGCAGACCACCGAATATGTGGGGGACGCCCATTCCGAAAAAGATTACTGATGTTGATTGTAATATGTTGACAGATTACCTTGCCTCCTTGATGTCTGCACTCCAATCATGTCGTTCACAGGTTGCCGCAGCCTTCCCTGACAACACTGATGTAAAGCCGCATGACGTCCGTCCTGGGGACCTCGTCCTAGTGCGCAATTTTGATAGAAAGAGTCCGTTGGAGCCCCGCTGGAAATCACCGAAGACCGTCCTTCTCACCACGAGGACCGCCGTGAAGATCGAAGGGAGAAAGGGGTGGGTTCACACGAGTCATGTGAAAAAATTTTCTGGACTGAAACCTGATCGAGACTCGTCCACCCCCACCAAAGACTGTGTTGAGCCTAAAGACTTTACAGAATCTGAACGAGAAAAGACTCCCCAAGAAGAGTATCGCATGAAACTCCGATCTAGCAAGTCAGACAGTTTAATTGTTTAAGTCCTCCCCTAGGTGAATCGGTCAAATAGTTTCTGACATGTATCCCCTAGATCGAGATAGAGGGAGAGAATATAAGAAACGTACATATTGTAAATCACTCCGTAGTCACTGTATAGTGACACTGTTAATCATGTTTATTCTGAGTATTTTTATTATTGTTGCGAGCATCCTTTTACCTATCTACTACCCTATTTTCAAGCGTGAACAATCTGCCTACAATGTCTCTGCTGAACACACTTTTAGCAAGTTACCTCCACATGAACTCTCCTACAGACTTGCGCTGCGCAACAACACATTCATTAGTATGCTACATCATTCCCATCAAACTAACAATGCTACAGACTGCTGGATATGTGGCCGACTCCCTCCCTTCCAGAATTACAAGGGAGCTCTGCCCCTCTTTCCGTACCCGTTCACTTACAATGGCTCCTGCGGTGCATGGTTTAAAATAATTAATTCCTTAGATCCTGATATTGCCGTTTTCGACGGGGGCTGGGTTTGGGGAAACCTGAACTTAGTCCTGCTCGATGTCTGTTACCCTGATAAGAAGGGACTCCCCACTAGAATAGGAACTGATCTAGAAAATGAAGTGTATGGACTAGGTAACTATACAATTAGCCTCATGATTCTTACTGTTGAATCCGAAGACGCACCTGTTATACCCACTATGTCAGTATTGCCAGTTACCGGTGAATTATGTATCAGGAAGAAAGGTTCAGTACACTTAGGTCATAGTAAATGTACTACTGTGGTCGAATTCAGCGATCATGGAAAATCGTCCTTTAAAGCTATTAGTCATTCTTACTTTGTTTGTGGTCATACCGCATACATACGTCTACCTCCAGATTGGGATGGTACCTGTTACATTGCATTCCTTCTGCCACCTGTTTTCCTAGCTCCCCCTGATTACCATAGAAATACTAATCTAGTAAAGAATAGACCCAGAAGAGATATCCCACTTGTCGACTACACAGAAACGGCATGGGAACAGTACACCGATTTTAATAAAGGATTCTTTTTCTTTTTAGGACCTGTTCAGAATAGTAAATTAATACGTAGATTAACTAGAACGCTTGAAGCAGTAGTGAATGAAACTGCCTCCGCCTTAGGTAACTTAACAGAAGAGCAGTCCGCCATGCGGGTTGTTGTCCTTCAGAACCGTCTTGTTATTGACGTCATCTTGGCAGATAGAGGCGGAGCTTGTAAGGTCATCGGGTCAAGTTGCTGTGTTTTCATACCACAAAATGCACCATCTGTATATCAAGCTATTACACGTCTCCATAAAATTGCAAATCAGATACATCAGGATCCAGGCACCTGGACTTGGTCCGGTTGGTTCTGGACAACGTTAACCGCTTGGGGATGGAAGATCCTATCCTTCCTAGGCATTGGCCTAGTCCTAGTATTCAGTTGCTGCCTGTGCCTGCAGTGTGGGCCAGCGATTTGTGGACTGTGTGCCACCTCTTGTATTGAACATTCCAGTTTTTTGTCAAAACGTAAAAGAAAGAAAGAAGAACAAATGATGTTACAAGAACAAACTGATCGATTCATGAGGATCGATATATCATGAAGGGTCCGTAGGGAACAAGGAGGGAATGAGGAAATATAAATTTTATGGTCAAGTTGTGTTCCCTAGCGCGTACCCCACCGACTCCATGTACCAGCTTAAAGTGCATGTAACTTCCCTCCTGTGCCAGCTATGAAGACGCAAGTCCAACGTTAACTTGTCCTCTTTCAGATCCACCCTGAATGGGTTAAATAGTCCGTTCCTAAGTATGCTATGCCAACGTCTTTTTGTAGTGTACTTTACATGTTTTTCCTGCTCTGGCAAAGTAGGCCCTGAATTTCTGCCATCGAGCCTCTTTTCTGGCTTCTGACTATGACAGCCTCAGCCCAGGCTGCTTCTGTACCCGTGAACTCTGACTTACTTCCAGCGCGGCCCCTCGCGCTCAGCTCAGCCTGCTTTCTGCCAAGACTGACTATAACCTTCGAGTTATCTGTTCCGCTCCTCGAAAATGCATTCCTGTCTACTAGCTTCAGTAAACATCCTCCCCAGCTGTAGAGCCAAAGGGCCGACCCGTCTCAGTGCAAGTAATTCATAGCCCCTGTTACCATGCTTTCATGGAAGGCCCCGTGCCCCCACGTTACTCATGCAGACACTTAGGCGCTTATACACGCATCCACAGTTAGCATAGAATAGCTTCTGCCCTAGAGACCTTTCCGCCCAGATAATATGGTTCCTAAACATCAGATATCAGATATGATAGAAGTACAAGTTGATCTGACATGCCAGACTTCTGTCTCTTTCTGTCAGTGTAAATGTCAAGTCCCCTGCACCCCTCCAATCACACGTCATGCAGCTGCGCGCGCATCCAAGCTTCCGATTTCTGCTGACATTGCCACATTTCTGCTTGATGCCACCCACCCGCGTCACCTATCAGTGACGTTTTCTAGCATACACCTCCAGTTCACGCCTAGTTCACGCCTCTTGATTACGTACTAGTACCACGTGTATACTGTTATCTTGTTTTCTCTCAGCTGTTACGCCTCCTGCACTGTTTCTTATGAAATGGATTAAGTATATAAGCTATGTATTGTCAATAAAATGCGGCGCGCTCTATTCCTCTATCCCTTCTGACACCCCTGTGGTGGTCAGAATCCGATATCCTGGTCATGACCATTCCTTTTTGAGGAATAAAACCCTTAGAAACTCTAACACCACGGACTCTGGTTTTTTCTTTCCGATCTGAGTTATTATTGATTAAGTACTTACCTGCATAGAAATTAAGAGAGTAAATTAATTATTTACGTCAGCCCACTGGCTGACATTATCGAGGGTCATGGAGTGAGAATGGTGTCATATGCTGGTGACACTCAGCTAGTCATCACACTAGCCAATGAGGACAATAGGGCTGCAGTAAATTTTAAATCCTGTCTTTCTGATTTAGCGACTTGGATGCAGGCTTGCTTCCTGAAGCTAAATGCAAAAAAAAGCTGAGGTGCTGGTCGTTGGGAAACAACCCTCATTCTGGTCCTCAATGTGGTGGCCCGTGGATCTGGACCCCACCTCTACCCCTAAACCCAAAGTGAAAAATCTAGGCATCCTCTTCGATGCTCAGCTTTCTTCTGAATATCAGATAAGGGCCACTGTGGGCACCTGTTTTGGAGTACAGAGGCTGCTAAGTACGTTTTTGGGACTCATAACGGGCACAGCACAAAAAACAGTAACACAGGCCATGCCATTGTCCCGGCTTGATTACTGCAATGTGCTCAATTTAGGGGATTTCTGGGGGCAGGCTGGCTATGCTGCAAAGCGGTACAAAATGCTGCGACCAGGATGCTATTAGGAATAACAAAATGGACCAGCATCTATTCCGGTTTGGCTTAACTTCACTGACTTCCTGTAAAACACAGAATTTCTCCTTTGGTCTCTGTGCAGCCAAGCTATGGAACTCAATGCCACTCAATCTAAGACCTAAAAAGTCTGAGGCAAGTTTCCCCAAAAATCTGAAGACCTGGCACTTTAAACAAAGTTAGAAGGAGCTCTGAGCCTCTTTCCCCTGACCACTTCTGACCTTGTTATGCAGCTATTTGCTTAGCTTGGGGACACTCCTTGGGAGTAACCAGGCACTCTATAAATCTTCTTCTTCTTCTTCTTCTTCTTATTATTATTATTATTATTATTATTATGATGTGCGTTCACTGTAAATTGTTTTACCACAAATGGTGCATTTCTCAGTAAGCTGTTACAGCGAAGGGCATGGAATTATACGAAGTAGTGTAATGATATAATTTTGCAACAAGTGTAATGTGAAATTCCTGAATTTACAAAAATTACGCCACTGTAATTTAAATTTTTATCCAGGCCTACCAGAGATGAGGCAAGGGTTGAGGTAAGAACCATGTGCTACAAGTTCAGGTGTGCTGAGTGGAATACAAACCTTCTTTTGATTCTAAATCTGACTGGTTTTGTTAACTTCTAGCTTACCTTTTGTTCAGAAGTCCTAAACATGCTTGGCTTCAGTGCTCACCAGTTCGAAAAGACTCACAATGACTCATAGATCATGAGATAACTGATGTGGGCTAGCAACATGATGTAGTGAACTCAACTTAAACAACAGTAATGTTTAAAAATTCATTTCTTTAATTCAAATTAGTTAAAAAACATTTCAAGACATATATCATAGGGATAATTTATTAGAGACATGTTCTGATCACATTACATAATACAAAAAATACATATGGACGTAATACAAGAAGTTTATACTTTCACAATAGATACGAACAACAAATATTTTCTGATTACTACAAATCTGAAAAAATATATACATCAATTATAAACAGAAAGTGGCTACTAGATGGATCTACTATGCTCATTTTGGCGTACACGGCGTGTTCATCCGGAAAGCCACACAATTTCCTAGGAAGTGAGATTAAAACCAATAAAATACACTGAGTTTAAAGATAAACATATTAGAGGTCATTCACATATCTTTACAAATTTGAAAAACCTTTTTTTACTCCACAAGTGAAAAATGATGAATGAAAGGAAAAGACATAGTGCAAGTAGCAAAAAGTATACTAGTACTGTTACCTCAAGATAGAAAACCATAAGTGAAGGAATAATAATAAATTAATATGCATGCATATTTTAATTCTCCAATAGATAAAAAAATTGAGGAGAAAAACGCTTAAAGTGTAAGAGTACACCAGAAAGTAAAAAACTATATTGATGCCTAATCCTTCTTCCGAATGGTGGAATACTATAGGTGATATAAATGCTTACTCAGGAATGTTCATGAAGCGGGATCCGCAAAAGAAGAAATCAAGGGGACCCAAATCAAAAGGAGTGGGTCACAGAGTCTACAGATAAAACACAGATTATTAAATAAAGGCATGAAATAAAATGGGTCAACTAATTATCTTGATAGCTGATGAAGTTATTTACTCTGAAATAGGAATACGTGCATATATGTCTCAGTGATAATCTTGTGGATACAAATCGGCTTATGCACAGATAAAAACAATCTGAAAAGAGACACTATGGAAGATTAGAGATAAAGATAATTGCCTGAAAAAAATATATATACCCATACGTAAAGTAATGGCGATAAGTACCTGATAAAAGCTGTGAATAATTATAAGATTCAAATCAACCGTGATGGATGACTTATGGTGATTAATGTAGTATTGGTATTCGTAGAAATAAGTAACTCAAGCTAGATTAAATTGAAGATTTATTCCAAGTAAAAGAGCACGTACATATACTTCAGCTGTCAACAGGAAACTGACCAACAGTGAATACAGCGAGTACACAATGGAACATGGAACGCAGAGCAATTCAAATGAGTACATGTTGCTTAAAGGGAGATACATAATACATAACAGAATAAATTAACATTACAGCATACTACAATGGGCGTCCGCAGAAATGTTTCCAGGGGGGGGGGCAAACTTTTAACTTCATCACTCGCCTTCCAGGGGGGGGGCAACATTTTAACTTCCTCACTCGCCTTCAAGGCACTTTTAAGGCAGACGGCCCATTGTCATTCTTTAAGTGATGATCAGCAGCTGAGAGAATGACAATGGGCCTGTCCACAGTCCGCTCGAGGTCGGGGAGGGGCTGCTGCAGCCTCTAGAGTTCAAAGAGAAGTGCGAGAGGCCCCAAGTGAGAGATCATTTAAACTCCTGGGGCTTCTCGCAGGGGAACAGCCTGCTGTAATCTTGAACATTACGGACAAAAAGGAATGGGACCGGTGACCAAGGGGGGGGGCAAGCGCACCCCCTTGCCCTCCCCTGCGGACACCCATGGATACTACATATCCTCCTTTTTCCCAAAAAATAAAACACATTATTTATAAACTATAAATTCCTTAAATTTAATTGGTTTCCTCACTAGTCTTCCAATCGAGGATTTCTGATTAATAACTACATTTTTGTCTTTATCATTGTTAACACAACCATCCTTGACAATTACATTCTCTTTAAAAGAACAAGATGGCCAATCTTGAGTAAAGTGATTCTCTTTATCACTTTTACCCTTGTCAAAACACCAAAAATGTCCACAGGAACTTGACCAATATCACAAGGATTACTTACCACTAAAGGTTGAGTTAAAGCTCAACAACTTAGATGCCATTTCTTACCAGTATCCAAGGTAACTGAATTCTGATGAACTTTCACAATTTTCCTTGGACTACTAAACTTACTTTGACCTTTAGAAACATTCCTAGGATTTTTGGTAGAATCCCATTGCCCTACTTGCAATTTAACCGGTTTGGATCCTTGCTTGGTATCATGGTAAATCTTATTCTTTGTTTGTGAGAAAGCAAGATTAGATTTAATTTCACTAATATCGTAAAAACACATTTCATTCTTTTTCATCCAACTTGAATTAGTTTTCGATAATGGTCTTCTACATCTCATAAGAGAAAATTGACTCTTACCCAAAGATGGATGGGGGGTCACACGATAAGCCCATAACATTTTCATTAATTCACTTTCCCACACAAGTTTTGATTTAATGCACAATTGCAAAGCACTTTTGATAACTCTGTTAAGTCTCTCCACAACACCATTGTAGGAAGGATGATACAATGGAGACAATGTATGCTTAGTCCCATTAGAGACAAAGAACAATTGCATTTCCTTAGATATGAATTGTGCACGGTTATAAGTAAGAATAGATGAAGGACATCCTTCTTGTACAAAAATATTTTCCATGAATTCAATTACATTAACGGAATTAACTTTGTCAACTACCTTCAAGTCAAACCATCTAGAAAACAAATCGACCAAAACAATAATATATTTTACAGTTTGATCAAACCAGTTGATAGGACCCATGATGTCCATTGCTAAATCTTACCAGGGAAGATTTGGAGAAGTAACTTCCCCTAATGGTGGATTAAAAGTTTTCTTAGACTTATCTGAGGTTTCACAACTGACATACGCTCTGACAGATTTCTCAATATTACTATCCATTCCAGTCCACCAGTACTGATCCCTTACTCTGGACTTCGTACGAGAAATCCCTGGATGACCTTCATGAGTTAATTGTATTATTCTATTTCTCAAAGATTCTGGGGGTATTATTTTATCTCCTCTAATAAGGAAATGGTCAGACACAGAAAGTTCATCTCTGACCTCCCAAAAAACTCTCAAAATATCATCCATGTTTTTCTTAGAAAAATCATTCCATCCGGTTACAACTTTAGACTTGACATCACGCAAAATGTTGTCATCTGAATCAGCTTTAAGCCATTGCTCTAAAGAAATACTGTCAAAAATGTTGTCATTAGAAATCACATTTGCAACAGAAAAATCGTTCCAGGAACTTCTGTCAGATTCAACAATTGGTAAAGAAAATCTATTAAAAAAAATCAGCATTCACATTTTTAGCTCCTGGAACATTTCTGATCTCAAATAAAAAATCTTGCAAACGCATTGATAGTCTTGCAATTCTGGCAGTAGCTTTATAAAGACCATCTGTAGTTAATACCTGGGTAAGTGGTTTGTGATCAGTCCTTACATAAAAGAATTTGCCCCAAATAAACTTCCTAAAATGCTCTAGTCCCCACACCACAGCAAGAGTATCTCTTTCTATAACGGAATACTTTTCTTTCGTAGGTGTTAAAGATCTAGTTGGGAATGCAATTACCATTTCTTGATTGCACTCCGAAATTTGGCTTAAAACCGCTCCCAACCCCTTTGAACTGGCATACGTAGTAACGAATGTAGTAGCAGCTGGATCAAATCCTTGAAGATTAGGAGCGCAGCAAATAGCTTTCTTATTAAGAACACAAGCTTACTGATATTCTTGTGACCATGTAAAAGGAACCTTATTCTTCAGCAAATTCCTCATTGGGTATGTTTTCTCAGAAAAATTTGAAACAAACTTAGAATAGAATTCAGCCAAACCCAAGAATGACCTCAAGTCGTCCTTGGACTTAGGAGAAGGTGCATCCAAAATGGGTCTAATTAACTTAGTTTTTGGCCATATACCCTGGTCTCCAATTTCATGCCCTAAGTACTACTTTGTTCTCAGAAAATTTGCACTTTGATATACAGCAGTGAGACCCCTCTCATTCAGAATACGCGAAACCTTCCTCAATCTAGAATTATGTTGGCTAACATTTTCTCCCATAATGAGGATATCATCCTGGAAGAAAATAACGCCATGCAAGTCTCCAAAAAGCTGTGTCATGAGTCTCTGAAAAACTGCAGCTGCGGATGCCAATCCAAAAGGCATGCGGCGAAAACGGAAACAACCAAACAGGGTGCAAAATGCTGTCAAATCCCTACAAGTATGGTGCAAAGAAATTTGGTGGTACGCTGAAGATAGATCCAGTGTGGAAAATACTTTGCTCCACGTATTAACGACAACATTTCATCGATCCTGGGCAAAGGATACTGATCAATGATTATATTGTTGTTTAAATTTCAAAGGTCTACACATAAACACATTTTCCCATTGGCCCGTCTTGCGACGACCAGTGGAGAAATCCACTCAGCTGCTTCGATAGGTTGAATAATACCACTCTCTTGTAATTTCAATAATTCACTTTTGACTTCATCTTTAACAATCATAGGACTATTGCGAACTTTATGATTTTTGGGAGTAGCATCACTTTTTAATCTAATGTGATGGGAAAATCCTTTGAATTTACCAATCTCACCTGAAAACACGTTAGGAAATTCTTTGAGAACCCAGTTTTTTGTATCTTCATTCTCACCAGTAACCAGAACTTGTTAAGGGCTGTTGGGATCAAGAATGATATGTAAAGAACTTTGATCCTTCCAACCCAAAACGGAAGGACCATCAATGGCAACATAGAATTTACAAAAAGCAGTGCGATTTTTAAATTCAAATATTGAACGATACCCTAACATTTCAATTTTGTCACCAGTAAAACTTTCTGGTAAAACATCAGTAGGTTCAAGGTGAGGACCCAAATCATTAACTAATTCTTTCTCCCATACTTCCTTGTTAACAATTGTAAACGAAGAACCAGAATCCGCCGCAACCTGTAAAGGAATTCCACCAAATTTAACAATGCATAAAGGTTTGCTTTTAACATTCTCATCAACATTCAAAACAATATTACATTGAAAGTTCCCTGAAAGGTTAGATGAAGAATTATTTAAGTCAGAATCATAACCAGAAGAATCAGTATCATTAATGCAGGTCACTTTAGTTCGTTGTGATGAACTCTTGTTGCATACTTTGGCATAATGTCCCAAAACTCCACAATTAGAACACTTCACAGATCTGGCAGGACACTTATCAAACCCTGCATTGTGATTCTTGTCTCCACACGATAACAAGCAAAAGAGGAAGAATCGCTCTTATTAAAATTATGTTTGTTAAATGATCGCTGATTGAGAGATTTCTTTTGGAAGTTCTTATTTGTTTGAAAATTCGTGTTGCTCTTTCTTTTAGAGACCTCTTTACAGTTTTTGTCGACAGGAACTTTGTTAACAGTGGGAGTAGTAGTAGAAACAGATTCAGATTGTTGTGACAAGGCCTTTGAACTTCTATCTGAAAGTTCAGTTTTTTTTAATAAAGTAATTACATCTTTCAGACTATATCCTCCTTCATCCATAGTCTATCCTGGATACATTTATTTTTTGAACAAACCACAACTTGATCTCGAATGAGTTCATGCAAAACTCCAAAATTGCAATGTGCAGCTTTCAATTTTAATTGAGACACATACTCCTCTACAGACTCATTCTCCAACTGTTTTCTTTTGAAGAAAGCACGTCTAGTGACACCAATACACACAGTAGGTGAATAATGCTCAGTCAAATCTGAAATAGCTGTTATAAAAATGTCAAAATCACCTGATCTTTCTGGTTTCCTTATTTGGTTATAAACTCTTAATCCTTCTGGACCAAGACTGTGCAATAGCATTCTTATTTTATGTTCAGGAGATAAAGTTCCAACATTATCTTCTAAAGTGGCTATATAATTAGGAAAATATTCCTTCCACTCAGTCCACTTAATAATTGGGTCACCAGGAGAAGTCAAAAACTCTTTAGGAGTACTAATATTTATATTAATGCAAGAAGAAGACATTGAATTGTTTGGAGAGGCACTGGTAGAAGCAGAATTGTCACTAGAATTGTTATTACTCATGTTGGCTGAAGACCAAAAAAAAAAAAAAAAATCTGTATAAACAGAATAAACTTACAATGCTGGTTGAAATTGCAGAAGACGCTGGTTGAAATTGCAGAAGAATTAAAGAAAACGAAGTTCTGATGTGCTCTAATGCTCGAAAATGCTCATAAATCTCATTGAAAGAATTAAAAATGGAGGCACGTAAAATACGTGAGGTTACGCGACGTGACCTCTGATGTGCTAATCCCTGCGCTAACTTCCAATGCATCACACGTTGCTATGCAACGTCAAAGAGTGAGAGTGCGAGCGCTTGTTCGGTGCACATCACACGTTGCTAAGCATAGTGAATGCTCGAAGGAGCGCGCTATAACGGAGGTCGCATTTGAAGGTAAACACTTACATAAATTGAGTACAATTAAAAAATTGATAGGATTTCCTTACGAAAATGAAAAGTACAGGAAAGTGAGTGAGAGACTGGTTGAAAGGGAACCACTCGATCTACTCACGGTTTGTAGATACATTTCGGTAAAGCTGTGACGTAAACCAGCAATTGTAGTTTATCTGCTACACAGAATATCTTGAAGAAATATTAGTAGAATTTGTTGAAATATTCGTTGAAAATCATAGAAAATTTTCAATTAAAATAAATTTCCAAGTTTTCTAATTGAAGTTCGAATTAAAACAATAAAAAAAATCAATCCAGGAGATGGTTCTTTTAAAAATCTCAATCGTTGCCAATATTTGTAGTATTGGTATACGTAGAAATAAGTAATTCAAGCTAGATTAAATTGAAGATTTATTCCAAGTAAAAGAGCACCTTCATATACTTCAGCTGTCAGCAGGAAACTGACCAACAGTGAATACAGCGAGTACACAATGGAACATGGACCACAGAGCAAATCAAATGAGTACATGTTGCTTAAAGGGAAATACATAATACACCACAGAACACATTAAAATTACAGCATACTACAATAAAGTCCAAAGGATGACTTTTTAGTATATTCTATTCACGTAGCAGACGGATAGGTAAAGATGGCCCGAAAAATGATAAACAATGTGTGAGAGCTACTAAGGTATGATGCGGTCACTCAATAGTTAACCTTGTCACTAAGCAATATTAGGGTAGGTGCAGGAGTTCAGCAAGAAGTGATGGCATCTCACCTGCTTACAATGTTTGGAACGAGAGGAGGATGAACCGCACTTGTGTGCCGACTGATCGAGTAACAGGAACAATAATGTTCCAAGGTTTAAATCAGGATGCAACGTGACGTGTCACGGTCACCTGACGCTTATTGCAAAACAGGCCTAAAATAGACTAGACCGTGACTGCATGTGAGGGTCACGTGACATGTGCAATGCATAACGATAGAAAGAAACTGGTAGAAAGACTCATTGGGGAAAAAAGAAGTTGACACAAAGGATGTAACCAGATCTAGAGTTATTTGACACCTTTGACTAGATGGGCAAAGGATAAACTAGATCGTGGCTGAGTATGTCGTCTCTGTATCATATGGTATAAAAAGAGACTAATAAAGGAACTCAACTGGTGAACATAGTTAAAGAATGAGACAGATCTGAAATTTTTATTTGAATAATATATAACAAACAAGCATAATATAAGTGAAAAAATATGATGAAAAATAAACTGAAAATGGGGTGATGAAAGAAGAAAATGGGGAGGATCGTTAATAATGATTATTGAACTGTATACTATTTTCCCAAGGTATTTCGTTGTTTAATCCACACTTGTATGTATTAAAAGTGAAGATCCAATAGACTTCTCTTTTATACCAATATCGTTATTTCTGTTCTCATCAGTAATGTGTATTTTTTCTAAGATGAGCCACTTAGTATCTTCAGCTGTGTGGCCTAGGTCAAGGTAATGTTTAACGAGAGGGGCGGTAAGTTTGGAAGTCCGAATTGCAGAACGGTGTTCTGTGAGGCAGGTGGTGACTGGGAAAAAAGTCACTCCTACATAGCCCAAATTGCAAGGAAATAGAATAAGGTAGATTACGATTTTTGTCTTACAGATCCAACATTTTTTGGCACATATCATGTATCTATTATGGACAAAGGTCTCACCTTCAATCACTGTGTTGCAGGACTTACAGGTAGAACATTTGAAGGTTCCTCGCACAGGTAAAATCCCAAGGGATTTCTGAACAAAGGGAGAGGCTGTGGTGAACCGCAAATGGACAATGATATCCTTGATGTTCTTGTTGCAACAATGAGCAAACAAAGGTTTTTGCAAGTTGTTGTTGTTGATCTGGGTCGCTGTTAAGAATGTGCCAATTTGAAATAATAATGTGCTTGATCCTCTCATTCAAGTTGGAATGTTAGGTGACGCAAGCAAGTTGCGTCATATTAGGGCGGTTACTTGATTTCAGTAAGTGGTCTCTGTCATAAAACCTAGCCCTTTTTGAAAAATTCTCTGACTATCCTCTGGCTTTGAATTTAGCTTTCATAGCTGTAGCTTGTATGTCACAATCGGATAAATTAGTACAATTGCGCCCCAATCGAAAAAATTGTCCGAATGGGATGCTCTGCTTTTGTGCTTGTGTGTGATAGCTATTAAAATGTAGTCGCGTGTTTCTGGCAGTTGGCTTAATAAAGAGGTCCACCTCTAGTATGCCAGAGTTGTGTCGAATCAAAATGTCTAAGAACTCAACTTGCTGTTGGCTAGTTTGCACAGTAAACCTCAGACTGGTGTCAGCTAGGTTTAACCATTTCAGCAATTCTTGGAGATGTTCTTCAATGTCTGTCCAGATAAAAAAGATGTCATCTATATATCAATGGTTGGTTGTCCCTATTACATCAAGAATCAGGGCAAAAGCCGGACCAAGGAAATATGGCTCATGGTGCCTGCCACATGGTGCAGGAAGTTGACCTGGTACCCCTGCACCTGCAAGGGCCTGCGGATGGTATGGATTGCAGGTGAATTTTGCGAGCCTCCAGAAAAGTGCATGTAAGCTGAATGTCAGACTTGAACTTCTTCTTCATGTATTCACAGATGCAGTGAATTCCCAGTCAAAGGAAAAGTTTGACCATATAAAATGCCCAATCCAATATGGTGGTCTCGCTATAGGCAATTATTTGAACTTCCAAATCCAAGATGTTTGCAGAGTCTCTTCCCATTAGGGGAGTTCCTTTTTAGAACAATAGGGGAAGTGCAGAGGTATTGATAGAATCACCCTCCAAACTGATATACATAAAAAAAAAGATTCTATCAATGTGTGGACATATATTTTATTTGTTGGTTTTACAGTGATGAAATATAGTGAAAATACTCTCTCTTAGGGTGGTAAAGATGAGAGCGCTATGTGCTTTTTAAAATACCCCTCACACACTAAAAAAATCCAGTAGTGTCATGCTTCATCATTGGGGTCTTCCCGTCCCTCTACGGGGCGGGGCGTGCTACGACCTGACCGACTACGCGGGAGCACTGAAGTGGTGACAGGACTATGTGATGGTGCAAGGTGGGTGGTGTCAGTGAACGTGTAGGGACCTAACAATGTGTGTGAGTACAAAAATTAAAAATCCTCTGGCTAGTAGAAAAAAACAATTTATTCACTTCTCTAGCTGGGGACGTTAAGAAGGGGGTTTTGGGGTTGAGCCGATCGCTACAACCTGGTCTACATGTTTCGTAGGCAGTCCCCTACTGCCTACTCATCAGGACCTTCTACTGGTCCCTACTAAAATAAGCTCAGTTGCTAAGTGTTGTCAGCCTGTCTTCCTAAAAACTAACAGTAAAAATCCACTGTTAGTTTATGCTTCAGGGCATGAGCTGGCCCCAGGGAAGCAAAAATTAACAAAAATAGTGACCTAAATGTGGTCTCTGTAAAGAAAAGGGAAAAAAGGGGAAACACAGATATTTACATTTGTAGCTGTGGATTTTGCGCTTTCATTATTCTTTACGCCGCAATTTCACTCATCATATCCATTCACCCATTACACAAAGAATAACTTTAGACTTTATGGACAGAGTGATGGTTCAATCTGCCATCCCCTAGCTGTCCGTAAATAATGCCGAACAGTGGAGGAAAAACACACAGATGTTCATAGTAGTAAATGTGGTTTGTCACTGCGCTTTCATGGTTGTCTGCGCCGCAATTCTTTTTGTCAAATTTCATTTGCCCATTGCCTAAAGCCCTAATGCAAGACTTTATGGACAGAGTGATGGTTCAATCTGCCATCCCCTGCCTGTCTGAGAAAATCCCCGAACTTTGTCGTGCCCTTTGTAATTGGGGCTGTTTCAATCTCCACACACACACACACTCTCGCGACTCAATACATGCAGCGACATCTCACAGGGTTAAAAAAGAGGAGCCCGATCTCTCATACTAGTCTTATGGTTTTAGTTACTGATTCAATAAAAGTCCCCATCAATCGGGACGCACCCCTATATTTGAATGGTTAACCATACGTACTGTTGTGGCAAGCGCGTGGTGCCCCATGAGCTGACAATCGGTAGGAATTCCCGCGGCGCTCTGCAAGAAAGAGAGCCACGCCCATAGCGTTTTTGAACACTCTGTGCGAAGAGTAAGAAACATATCTCAAAACCCACTTGTTTAGAGACCTGGGGTGAAAGTCTGTTACTTACATTGTCCGCATAGTCCCTAAATCTTACTTCTACCAGTGTTGCCGCTCTGCTGAATGCTCGCGTGTGGGGAGCGGTAAATCATTTAAGCTTCACTGCGCGCTGCTGACGGGTCTACCAAAAGACTAGCGCGCTAACTCAAAATGGCCGCCCGTAATGGGACGCGGGAGGGCATATTTCGCGGAAGTCTTCCTTCTATTTCCATTGATACTCGGATTTTGCCTGCACAATGCAAATGTTAATGCAATATAGATAGGTTGGATCGCTATTAACAAATTATGGCAGGGGAGGTTTTACAACAATTAATTGATGCAGAGGCCATAGTAGTGTGATCAGGTCGATTATAGAGGACCTAGATTGAAAGCTATGTGCGCTTAGCCAAAATGCGGGAAACATGTATAATAAGTGGATTGACTTGGGCTTTGAATATTTACGCAGGTTACTGCCCAGAGTTGGAGAAAGACACGATTGGGTATACAGATTAAACAGCCAAAATCGCTGTGGGATATGCTATGAAAGACATAGTCATTATGTGGTGTAAGACTTGACCCCTGTGCTAAGGTTGGGCACAGTAGTCATACCACAATTGTGCTGTGTTCCAAAGGGGTTGGTCTCCACATGCCAGTGGTGTTGGTGATTTTATGGGACCTTTGGTATCATCTTGGCCATGGTTAGGGGTGGTGCCTCAGAGAGTGGGGGTTCAGGGGTACGGGGGTTCTATAACTGACCCCACGGAATTTCATCGTTCAACCCATTTTTGTTGGACTGGACACGAAAAACCCATCTCTGTTCCTTTTCAAGGAGATGTCTTTCGTTGTCGATCTGTTCAATTACAGTCCACAGTATGTCCTCAGGTTTGTGACCACTTTCCAGGAAGTGGTTTGTTAATTTGGTGCTGGACTTTTTGCACTTGATTGTGCTTTTGTGTTCACCTATTCTTAATTTCACTGCCCTGCTCGTCATGCCAATGTATTCGAGTTTGCAGGGACATGTGATGAGATACACAACATTGGAACTATTACAGTTGCTGAATGTTCTTTGTTCCCATGTTGTCCCGTTGTTGAAGGTCAATTTCTTGCTTTTCCTGGTCAAACAACATACCTTGCATCCGCCACAAGGGTAGTGCCCTTGTACAAAGTTTGGATTACCAATGTTGTTCACCCTGTTGGCCTTGGGTCTGGTATGTACCAATATGTCCCTGACACTCTGTGCTCTTTTGTGCGAGAACATAGGTTTTGGAATTTCCAGGCCACCACTATTGAGGATCTTCCAGTTCTTATTAATAATTTTGCTCACCTGGTCAGAGTTGGTGTTGTACGTGGTCACACATATTGGTCTCTGCTCTTCCACTTTTTTGACTTTGTCCTCCAGGAGGCTTTCTCTGCAGTTGTTTCTTGCTCTCTTGTAGGCTTGATCAATGATCCTAGGGGGGTAGTTCCTCATTTTCAACTTTTTCCGCAGGTCTTCTGACTGAGTTTTGAAATTGGCAACTTCCGTACAGTTCCTACGAAGTCGCAAGAACTGGCCGTAGGGGAGGTTATCCCTCAAGTGTCTCGGATGAAAGCTCTGATACATCAAGAGACAGTTTTTGGAAGTACTCTTAAAATGGGTTGTTGTCATCAATCTGCCATTTTTGGGGAAGATGTTCAGATCCAGAAATACCAGATTGGTTTTTGTTGTGACGCTGGTGAATTTGAGGAATTCATCCTGATAGTTGAGCCATGTCAGGAACTGTTGGGCGCTCTTATCATCACCATCCCAGATGATAAGGATGTCGTCAATATACCTCTTCCAGGTTAGGATCTTTTGCCGGAATGGGTTACTGATGTTTAGTATCTTAGTTTCCTCCAGGTGGTGAACATAGAGACCAGCTATGCTTGGAGCAAATGTGCTTCCCATGCTGGTCCCATGCTTTTGGAGGTACAGAGTGCCGTTGTACTCAAAGAAATTCTCCTTGAGGGCCAGGGCACAACATTCCATCACCACGTTTCGTGGTGTTTGGTACTCCCAGTCATCTGCGAAGAGGACATCCTCAATTATCGCCAGTGTTTCGTTGTGGGGCAAGCTCGTATATAGGCTTTCTACATCACAGCTAATTAATAGCTGTGTGTTGGGGTCAAATGACACCTCTTCGAGCAGATTGAGCACATCTTTCGTGTCTCTGAGGTATGTTGATGTGCTTTGTACCATTGGACGTAGGAATGCGTCCGCAAACCTAGAGACTGGTTCGAGGACCGACCCGATCCCTGATACAATCGGTCTTCCCGGTGGATTTACAAGGTCCTTGTGGATCTTGGGTAAGATGTACAGGTAGGGGGTCCTTGGGTTTTTTTGGCACAGAAATTCCCCTTCTTTAGTGGTAATCCAGTCGTGCGACAGTGCCTCCTCTACCATTGTCTTTATCTTGATTGAAATTCTCTCAGTTGGATCTGATGAGAGTATTTCGTAGTTTCTTTTGTCCTGTAATAGCCTGTTACACTCCTTGTCATATTGATCTATATTCATTAGTACGGTTGCACCCCCCTTATCCGCTGGTTTTATGACCAATTGTTTGTTGTTGCTTAAGTCACGGAGTGCCCTTCGTTCTTCACTTGAAACATTTTGGAAGACGCGTTTCTGCGTTGGGTCGAGGACTTCCAGATCTTTCATGACAGCTTTTTCAAAGGTCAGAAGTTCTATGGGGAGGGTGTTGTTCATTGGTGTGAAAGTGGATCGAGGCTTGAGTCCAGTATCTCCTTTCTCTTGAGTGACCACTTTGTCTTTGAAAAAGACCTGTAGCTTGAGTCTCCTTATAAACTCCTGTACTTCCTTGCATAGGTGGAATTTCTCCATGTTACTAGTGGGGACATATCCTAAGCCTTTTTCCAATATTCTTTTTTGTGGTTCAGATAGTTCGTTACCCATCAGGTTAACAACCAGGCTCATTTCTGGTTCTTTTGTGCCCCTGTCATGCTCCTGGTTGATACTCTTGGAGTCACTTCGTCTTCGTTGCTCCAATGGACCGAGTTGCCTCTCCGATTCCTTCCCTTGGCTTGTCCTCTGCGCGCCCCTAAAAAAGGACCTGAGTTGTCATAATATCCGTAATCTTGCTGGAATCCCCACGGCGGAAAAGGGGCATTCGGATGTTGGAAGGGTGGTGGGCCAAACTGTTGCGGGGGGTACATCATTGGCTGGGGGTAGCTGTTCCATCCCCTCATGCCTCGGTTGTTGGGTCGTCGGAAATTCCTTCGTGCACCCTGGTATCTGGGGCTTCTATTGCTGCTCGAGTTAGAGCTGTTGGATCCGGCATCTGATGAACCGTCATTGGAAGCATTGTCATTTGATGGTTTATAATTCTCCTTTATATAGGGGTAGATCTTTTCTTTACTCCACCTGCTAGTGTCTTTTTGGAGTTTTTCGTATTTACTGTCTTTGAGAGATATTTCAAAGTCGTTCAATGTTTTATTTAGTTCATCAAGATATTTCTTTAAGTTGGCTGGAGACTCATAGCTCTTGAGGCGTACCTCTACTGCCTGTATTTCCACCTTTAGATCACTCACTAATCTACTAGCTGTTTTAATGATCAAGACGATCCAGACCCGTGTACATCTCCATGATATTTGGGACCAATCGATTTTAAAGGTTTTGTCCTCAAGGAATATGAATGGTTCATTCCGAACTACAAGACCTGATGGCGCTGTGTTAACTTTAAGATACTCAGACATGAGCAGCCCTTGGATGGCTGTTTTTATTTGGGTTCTCCTTAATTCCTCTAGTTCATCCCAATCACTATTTCTTAAGGATGGGCATCCGGAGTTCAATCCTTCAAAAGTACCTAAGGAGGCCATAAGGTTAGAGATCTCGTCCTCAGTGAATGCAAGGCCCAGGTCAGCCATTCTAGTACAAAGAAACCGAGGTGTCCTCAGTTTATCCTGCTGTGATGCCGCCGAGTGCAGAATCACAAAAAAGCGGTGTGAAGAGATGAATTCTTTGGTTGACTTCCGCAGCTGCACGCTGCCAGTAATTCCAAAACAATAGGGGAAGTGCAGAGGTATTGATAGAATCACCCTCCAAACTGATATACATAAACAAAAAGATTCTATCAATGTGTGGACATATATTTTATTTGTTGGTTTTACAGTGATGAAATATAGTGAAAATACTCTCTCTTAGGGTGGTAAAGATGAGAGCGCTATGTGCTTTTTAAAATACCCCTCACACACTAAAAAAAATCCAGTAGTGTCATGCTTCATCATTGGGGTCTTCCCGTCCCTCTACGGGGCGGGGCGTGCTACGACCTGACCGACTACGCAGGAGCACTGAAGTGGTGACAGGACTATGTGATGGTGCAAGGTGGGTGGTGTCAGTGAACGTGTAGGGACCTAACAATGTGTGTGAGTACAAAAATTAAAAATCCTCTGGCTAGTAGAAAAAAACAATTTATTCACTTCTCTAGCTGGGGACGTTAAGAAGGGGGTTTTGGGGTTGAGCCGATCGCTACAACCTGGTCTACATGTTTCGTAGGCAGTCCCCTACTGCCTACTCATCAGGACCTTCTACTGGTCCCTACTAAAATAAGCTCAGTTGCTAAGTGTTGTCAGCCTGTCTTCCTAAAAACTAACAGTAAAAATCCACTGTTAGTTTATGCTTCAGGGCATGAGCTGGCCCTAGGGAAGCAAAAATTAACAAAAATAGTGACCTAAATGTGGTCTCTGTAAAGAAAAGGGAAAAAAGGGGAAACACAGATATTTACATTTGTAGCTGTGGATTTTGCGCTTTCATTATTCTTTACGCCGCAATTTCACTCATCATATCCATTCACCCATTACACAAAGAATAACTTTAGACTTTATGGACAGAGTGATGGTTCAATCTGCCATCCCCTAGCTGTCCGTAAATAATGCCGAACAGTGGAGGAAAAACACACAGATGTTCATAGTAGTAAATGTGGTTTGTCACTGCGCTTTCATGGTTGTCTGCGCCGCAATTCTTTTTGTCAAATTTCATTTGCCCATTGCCTAAAGCCCTAATGCAAGACTTTATGGACAGAGTGATGGTTCAATCTGCCATCCCCTGCCTGTCCGAGAAAATCCCCGAACTTTGTCGTGCCCTTTGTAATTGGGGCTGTTTCAATCTCCACACACACACACTCTCGCGACTCAATACATGCAGCGACATCTCACAGGGTTAAAAAAGAGGAGCCCGATCTCTCATACTAGTCTTATGGTTTTAGTTACTGATTCAATAAAAGTCCCCATCAATCGGGACGCACCCCTATATTTGAATGGTTAACCATACGTACTGTTGTGGCAAGCGCGTGGTGCCCCATGAGCTGACAATCGGTAGGAATTCCCGCGGCGCTCTGCAAGAAAGAGAGCCACGCCCATAGCGTTTTTGAACACTCTGTGCGAAGAGTAAGAAACATATCTCAAAACCCACTTGTTTAGAGACCTGGGGTGAAAGTCTGTTACTTACATTGTCCGCATAGTCCCTAAATCTTACTTCTACCAGTGTTGCCGCTCTGCTGAATGCTCGCGTGTGGGGAGCGGTAAATCATTTAAGCTTCACTGCGCGCTGCTGACGGGTCTACCAAAAGACTAGCGCGCTAACTCAAAATGGCCGCCCGTAATGGGACGCGGGAGGGCATATTTCGCGGAAGTCTTCCTTCTATTTCCATTGATACTCGGATTTTGCCTGCACAATGCAAATGTTAATGCAATATAGATAGGTTGGATCGCTATTAACAAATTATGGCAGGGGAGGTTTTACAACAATTAATTGATGCAGAGGCCATAGTAGTGTGATCAGGTCGATTATAGAGGACCTAGATTGAAAGCTATGTGCGCTTAGCCAAAATGCGGGAAACATGTATAATAAGTGGATTGACTTGGGCTTTGAATATTTACGCAGGTTACTGCCCAGAGTTGGAGAAAGACACGATTGGGTATACAGATTAAACAGCCAAAATCGCTGTGGGATATGCTATGAAAGACATAGTCATTATGTGGTGTAAGACTTGACCCCTGTGCTAAGGTTGGGCACAGTAGTCATACCACAATTGCGCTGTGTTCCAAAGGGGTTGGTCTCCACATGCCAGTGGTGTTGGTGATTTTATGGGACCTTTGGTATCATCTTGGCCATGGTTAGGGGTGGTGCCTCAGAGAGTGGGGGTTCAGGGGTACGGGGGTTCTATAACTGACCCCACGGAATTTCATCGTTCAACCCATTTTTGTTGGACTGGACACGAAAAACCCATCTCTGTTCCTTTTCAAGGAGATGTCTTTCGTTGTCGATCTGTTCAATTACAGTCCACAGTATGTCCTCAGGTTTGTGACCACTTTCCAGGAAGTGGTTTGTTAATTTGGTGCTGGACTTTTTGCACTTGATTGTGCTTTTGTGTTCACCTATTCTTAATTTCACTGCCCTGCTCGTCATGCCAATGTATTCGAGTTTGCAGGGACATGTGATGAGATACACAACATTGGAACTATTACAGTTGCTGAATGTTCTTTGTTCCCATGTTGTCCCGTTGTTGAAGGTCAATTTCTTGCTTTTCCTGGTCAAACAACATACCTTGCATCCGCCACAAGGGTAGTGCCCTTGTACAAAGTTTGGATTACCAATGTTGTTCACCCTGTTGGCCTTGGGTCTGGTATGTACCAATATGTCCCTGACACTCTGTGCTCTTTTGTGCGAGAACATAGGTTTTGGAATTTCCAGGCCACCACTATTGAGGATCTTCCAGTTCTTATTAATAATTTTGCTCACCTGGTCAGAGTTGGTGTTGTACGTGGTCACACATATTGGTCTCTGCTCTTCCACTTTTTTGACTTTGTCCTCCAGGAGGCTTTCTCTGCAGTTGTTTCTTGCTCTCTTGTAGGCTTGATCAATGATCCTAGGGGGGTAGTTCCTCATTTTCAACTTTTTCCGCAGGTCTTCTGACTGAGTTTTAAAATTGGCAACTTCCGTACAGTTCCTACGAAGTCGCAAGAACTGGCCGTAGGGGAGGTTATCCCTCAAGTGTCTCGGATGAAAGCTCTGATACATCAAGAGACAGTTTTTGGAAGTACTCTTAAAATGGGTTGTTGTCATCAATCTGCCATTTTTGGGGAAGATGTTCAGATCCAGAAATACCAGATTGGTTTTTGTTGTGACGCTGGTGAATTTGAGGAATTCATCCTGATAGTTGAGCCATGTCAGGAACTGTTGGGCGCTCTTATCATCACCATCCCAGATGATAAGGATGTCGTCAATATACCTCTTCCAGGTTAGGATCTTTTGCCGGAATGGGTTACTGATGTTTAGTATCTTAGTTTCCTCCAGGTGGTGAACATAGAGACCAAAGCCCAAGTCAATCCACTTATTATACATGTTTCCCGCATTTTGGCTAAGCGCACATAGCTTTCAATATAGGTCCTCTATAATCGACCTGATCACACTACTATGGCCTCTGCATCAATTAATTGTTGTAAAACCTCCCCTGCCATAATTTGTTAATAGCGATCCAACCTATCTATATTGCATTAACATTTGCATTGTGCAGGCAAAATCCGAGTATCAATGGAAATAGAAGGAAGACTTCCGCGAAATATGCCCTCCCGCGTCCCATTACGGGCGGCCATTTTGAGTTAGCGCGCTAGTCTTTTGATAGACCCGTCAGCAGCGCGCAGTGAAGCTTAAATGATTTACCGCTCCCCACACGCGAGCATTCAGCAGAGTGGCAACACTGGTAGAAGTAAGATTTAGGGACTATGCGGACAATGTAAGTAACAGACTTTCACCCCAGGTCTCTAAACAAGTGGGTTTTGAGATATGTTTCTTACTCTTCGCACAGAGTGTTCAAAAACGCTATGGGCGTGGCTCTCTTTCTTGCAGAGCGCCGCGGGAATTCCTACCGATTGTCAGCTCATGGGGCACCACGCGCTTGCCACAACAGTACGTATGGTTAACCATTCAAATATAGGGGTGCGTCCCGATTGATGGGGACTTTTATTGAATCAGTAACTAAAACCATAAGACTAGTATGAGAGATCGGGCTCCTCTTTTTTAACCCTGTGAGATGTCGCTGCATGTATTGAGTCGCGAGAGTGTGTGTGTGTGGAGATTGAAACAGCCCCAATTACAAAGGGCACGACAAAGTTCGGGGATTTTCTCGGACAGGCAGGGGATGGCAGATTGAACCATCACTCTGTCCATAAAGTCTTGCATTAGGGCTTTAGGCAATGGGCAAATGAAATTTGACAAAAAGAATTGCGGCGCAGACAACCATGAAAGCGCAGTGACAAACCACATTTACTACTATGAACATCTGTGTGTTTTTCCTCCACTGTTCGGCATTATTTACGGACAGCTAGGGGATGGCAGATTGAACCATCACTCTGTCCATAAAGTCTAAAGTTATTCTTTGTGTAATGGGTGAATGGATATGATGAGTGAAATTGCGGCGTAAAGAATAATGAAAGCGCAAAATCCACAGCTACAAATGTAAATATCTGTGTTTCCCCTTTTTTCCCTTTTCTTTACAGAGACCACATTTAGGTCACTATTTTTGTTAATTTTTGCTTCCCTGGGGCCAGCTCATGCCCTAAAGCATAAACTAACAGTGGATTTTTACTGTTAGTTTTTAGGAAGACAGGCTGACAACACTTAGCAACTGAGCTTATTTTAGTAGGGACCAGTAGAAGGTCCTGATGAGTAGGCAGTAGGGGACTGCCTACGAAACATGTAGACCAGGTTGTAGCGATCGGCTCAACCCCAAAACCCCCTTCTTAACGTCCCCAGCTAGAGAAGTGAATAAATTGTTTTTTTCTACTAGCCAGAGGATTTTTAATTTTTGTACTCACACACATTGTTAGGTCCCTACACGTTCACTGACACCACCCACCTTGCACCATCACATAATCCTGTCACCACTTCAGTGCTCCCGCGTAGTGGGTCAGGTCGTAGCACGCCCCGCCCCGTAGAGGGACGGGAAGACCCCAATGATGAAGCATGACACTACTGGATTTTTTTAGTGTGTGAGGGGTATTTTAAAAAGCACATAGCGCTCTCATCTTTACCACCCTAAGAGAGAGTATTTTCACTATATTTCATCACTGTAAAACCAACAAATAGAGTTCCTTTTTAGGCCAATAAAAGAAAGCATTTGAAAAGACAATATGCATTGCACTACATTTATTCCTAGATTTTCAAAGTGTCAAAATACCAACCAATGGTTCTGATTAGTTCAGCAGAGCAGGCTCCATCACACTACACAGTGGGTAATATATCAATAGTAATAAGATCCAACCGAAGGGATCGAGGCCTCCCGTAGGCAATCTAAAAACTGGAACCTGACTACTGGGCAGACTCCTTATCACAACTGTTCAATAAGGTGGGTACATCAACCACTCTACATGAGAACTGGAGAGGATGAAATGAAAAGTTGCACTTGTATAGCGCATAACTACCCGGAGACTGATTACTGTGTCGGGCTACCGGGTACCTTAGTACGCTTTTGTGAACAAGTGAGTTTTCAGATCTCTCCTGAATGACATTCGGTTGTTATTTTGTCTGAGGATGAGAGGCAGAGAATTCCAGAGCCTTGCCGCTGTGTGAGTGAAAGAGCGACCACCCCAGCGGGCTTTATTGATTTTAGACGTGGTTGTCAGATGCAGTGAAGCAGAGCGAAGGGCTCTGGAGGGTGTGTAAGGTAACACTAGGGGGTACAGAACTGCCGGGCCTGTTCGATGGAAGGATTTGTGCAAAATGCACATGGCCTTAAACTGCGTTCTGGCAGCCACTGGGAGCCAATGGAGTTCTTTTAGAGCATTCCTTGCTGATTGCCAGCGAGGGATGTTGAATAATAATCGGGCGGCACAGTTTTGGGTGACTTGGAGCCTGTTAGTCACTGCCGCCGGGGCTCCTAAATATAGAACATTTCCATAATCCAGGCGAGAGAGTATCAGGGCCTGTACCATGACCCTTCTCGCCTGGAATGGAAGCAGCGGGAGCACTTTGCAGAGCATTTTCATTAGCCCAACGCAAGTGGAGGTGGTTTTGGTGGCTTGGACTGAAAAATCCAGCGCTTTGTCAAGCCAAATTCCCAAACTCTTTATCTGAGCTTTGGGGGAAGGGGGGGCACCGAGACATGAAGGCCAGATAGACACCAAGGAGGTCAAGGAAGGGTTGCCCAATAACATGATCTCGGTCTTCTCCCCGTTGAGTTTGAGGTGGGAAGATTGCATCCATTTAGCAACAGCCTCTAGACAAGGGCCCAAGGTGTTAGACGAACCCTCAGCGTGGTCCAGAGAGACCACCAGTTGGGTATCGTCTGCATAGGTGAGAATCCGCACACCAAAAGGGAGGACTATCTTCTCCAGAGGCTGCATATAAACATTAAAAAGGGTGGGGCTCAGGGAGGAGCCCTGAGGAACCCCACAGCTAATCGGATGCTTAGATGATACCACCTCGCCCTCAAACACCTGGAAAAAACGCTCATCCAGGAAGGAAGTCAGCCAAGTCAATGCCGCGCCCGACACACCAATGCCCTTCAAACGATGTAATAATGTGGCATGGTTAACTGTGTCGAACGCGGCACTGAGATCGAGAAGTATAATGGCTGTTTTTCCTCCCTGGTCCATTATGGCTCTAGCTGCCTCCGTCACTGCCAGAAGGGCAGTTTCAGTACCATGCTGAGGGCGAAACCCCATCTGGGAGACACGTAGTAGATTGTTGGACTCTAAATATTCCACTAAGATCTTATTAATATGTCTCTCTAGCAGTTTGCTCATCCACGGAAGCAGCGAGATAGGGCGGAAATTGGACAGATTGTTCTGATACAAATTCGACTTTTTCAACAGAGCCCTTACCATCGCACACTTCCATGTGGTTGGAACGGAGTTGGAGGTGATAGAGGTGTTAAGAGCATCCAGGATGAACGGGCGGATAGTATCAATCACCTTAGCTAAGGTCTGCGGGGGGGCCGGACCATTAGGAGATCCCGAGGTGACTTTGTGGACCAATATATTTAATGTACTGGGATCCAGAAGTGGAAAAGTAACCAATGAACAGGACATAGGCAGGTCAGAGTCTAAGGTAGAGGAGGAATCCATATCTTCACTACCTGTTGAAAGTAGGGAATAAATGGCCTGAATCTTCTGGAAGAAGAAGGTGGCTAGATTATCACAGCGGGCCTGTGCACCCTCCGATGGCAGGAGCTCAGAAGGAGGAGAAATTAAAGATTTCGCAATTTTAAAAATTTCTCTAGGGGAGTTAGCTGCCATGTTAATGTTAGTTCCATAGAACTCAGCTTGAGCAAGTTTTATTTCACTCTTATAGTGCCTTATTGCCGCTCTATGCTCTGATTCCTTCAGTTGGGAGCGATCTTTCCTCTAGGCTCTCTCCGCTTTACGGCAGACTTGTTTCAAAGTTCCGAGGGCCGGAGAATACCAAGGAGCAACTTTAGATCTTTTTATTACTTGCAGAGAGCCCTTCAGAAGAACTTGATCTAGTGTACTAGAAATCCAATTATCAAATTTGAGAGCTGCCGTATTGGGATTACTCGTCTTTTGGGGTGGATATTCTGAGAGAGCCTGTTCCCACTTAGGGAACGGAAGAGAGCTCCATTTCCTGCCCCAATGTTTATCATGAGCTTGTGAGATAGAGGGAGTGTTTATGGACCATGTAAAAGGAATTAAAAAATGGTCGGTCCAGGGCAGTGGTATCGGTACTTCTACCGATAAATTACTATAGACATGATCTAAAAGATGTCCCTTATTATGTGTCGCCTGAAAACCCTTTTGGGACAAGTCGATGGCCTGAAGATTTGAACGGAGGTTTTTGGCGGCGACATCAAGGGGATCATCTAAGTGCAAATTTAAGTCACCCAGCAGCGTGACATTTGCTGTGGTGAGCACTAAGTTAGCAGCTAAATCTGTCATGTCAGCGATGAAATCGACGAGAGAGCCAGGTGGTCGATAGACTAAAATACCGGAGAAGGTAATGGTGGGGGAAAAATCGAGAGAGAAGTGTAGACTCTCACGGTCTGGAGTGGTAGAGGAGGTGACGCGACATCTGTAAATATCTCTATAGATGATGGCCAGTCCTCCACCTCTACCTGACTGGCGATCCAGTCGCTTAAGGGTATAGCCTTGAGGAGTGGCCCATACTGATGCAGGATCATTTTGTAACTGCAGCCATGTCTCGGTTAAAAAGAGTATTTACAACAAGGGGTGGTGAGGGACAGAGCCTCTGAATTAAGCAGAAAGCTCTCACCCAGTCAAGAGATCAGGGCTAGATCCAACACCGTTTTTTAGCTCACTGCACCATCCCAGTTTCAGAACCTGGCTGTATGCAAATTAGTCTGTTCCTGTCCCAGTGCATGATGGGAACAGGGCAAACCAAACTACAAAAGCCAATTCTTACACTGGGAAGGAAACAAGCTCCCGGGGACCGGTTTCTGGCATTACAGCCGTCTTCGGCCCGGTTTGCTTGAATCCTGATGGTGCAATGAGCAAGGGTCTCACATCTGAGAATACCCTTCCACGCTTAGGGTGGACAAAAATATTTACAACAAGGGGTGGTGAGGGACAGAGTCTCTGAATTAAGCAGAAAGCTTTCACCCAGTCAAGAGATCAGGGCTAGATCCAACACCATTTTTTAGCTCACTGCACCATCCCAGTTTCAGAACCTGGCTGTATGCAAATTAGTCTGTTCCTGTCCCAGTGCATGATGGGAACAGGGCAAACCAAACTACAAAAGCCAATTCTTACACTGGGAAGGAAACAAGCTCCCGGGGACCGGTTTCTGGCATTACAGCCGTCTTCGGCCCGGTTTGCTTGAATCCTGATGGTGCAATGAGCAAGGGTCTCACATCTGAGAATACCCTTCCACGCTTAGGGTGGACAAAAATATTTACAACAAGGGGTGGTGAGGGACAGAGTCTCTGAATTAAGCAGAAAGCTCTCACCCAGTCAAGAGATCAGGGCTAGATCCAACACAGTTTTTTAGCTCACTGCACCATCCCAGTTTCAGAACCTGGCTGTATGCAAATTAGACTGTTCCTGTCCCAGTGCATGATGGGAACAGGGCAAACCAAACTACAAAAGCCAATTCTTACACTGGGAAGGAAACAAGCTCCCGGGGACCGGTTTCTGACATTACAGCCGTCTTCGGCCCGGTTTGCTTGAATCCTGATGGTGCAATGAGCAAGGGTCTCACATCTGAGAATACCCTTCCACGCTTAGGGTGGACAAAAATATTTACAACAAGGGGTGGTGAGGGACAGAGTCTCTGAATTAAGCAGAAAGCTCTCACCCAGTCAAGAGATCAGGGCTAGATCCAACACCGTTTTTTAGCTCACTGCACCATCCCAGTTTCAGAACCTGGCTGTATGCAAATTAGTCTGTTCCTGTCCCAGTGCATGATGGGAACAGGGCAAACCAAACTACAAAAGCCAATTCTTACACTGGGAAGGAAACAAGCTCCCGGGGACCGGTTTCTGGCATTACAGCCGTCTTCGGCCCGGTTTGCTTGAATCCTGATGGTGCAATGAGCAAGGGTCTCACATCTGAGAATACCCTTCCACGCTTAGGGTGGACAAAAATATTTACAACAAGGGGTGGTGAGGGACAGAGTCTCTGAATTAAGCAGAAAGCTCTCACCCAGTCAAGAGATCAGGGCTAGATCCAACACCGTTTTTTTAGCTCACTGCACCATCCCAGTTTCAGAACCTGGCTGTATGCAAATTAGTCTGTTCCTGTCCCAGTGCATGATGGGAACAGGGCAAACCAAACTACAAAAGCCAATTCTTACACTGGGAAGGAAACAAGCTCACGGGGACCGGTTTCTGGCATTACAGCCGTCTTCGGCCCGGTTTGCTTGAATCCTGATGGTGCAATGAGCAAGGGTCTCACATCTGAGAATACCCTTCCACGCTTAGGGTGGACAAAAATATTTACAACAAGGGGTGGTGAGGGACAGAGTCTCTGAATTAAGCAGAAAGCTCTCACCCAGTCAAGAGATCAGGGCTAGATCCAACACCGTTTTTTAGCTCACTGCACCATCCCAGTTTCAGAACCTGGCTGTATGCAAATTAGTCTGTTCCTGTCCCAGTGCATGATGGGAACAGGGCAAACCAAACTACAAAAGCCAATTCTTACACTGGGAAGGAAACAAGCTCCCGGGGACCGGTTTCTGGCATTACAGCCGTCTTCGGCCCGGTTTGCTTGAATCCTGATGGTGCAATGAGCAAGGGTCTCACATCTGAGAATACCCTTCCACGCTTAGGGTGGACAAAAATATTTACAACAAGGCGTGGTGAGGGACAGAGTCTCTGAATTAAGCAGAAAGCTCTCACCCAGTCAAGAGATCAGGGCTAGATCCAACACCGTTTTTTAGCTCACTGCACCATCCCAGTTTCAGAACCTGGCTGTATGCAAATTAGTCTGTTCCTGTCCCAGTGCATGATGGGAACAGGGCAAACCAAACTACAAAAGCCAATTCTTACACTGGGAAGGAAACAAGCTCCCGGGGACCGGTTTCTGGCATTACAGCCGTCTTCGGCCCGGTTTGCTTGAATCCTGATGGTGCAATGAGCAAGGGTCTCACATCTGAGAATACCCTTCCACGCTTAGGGTGGACAAAAATATTTACAACAAGGGGTGGTGAGGGACAGAGTCTCTGAATTAAGCAAAAAGCTCTCACCCAGTCAAGAGATCAGGGCTAGATCCAACACCGTTGGTCTGTTTAACTCAGACACTCTGTTCATCACCACCCCCCTTTTTGTAAATCGTTTTTGGCCACTATAGGTGTGGCAGGGTATACTCAGACATGAGTCCCTTTCTCACTGCTCCATCAGGATTCAAGCAAGCCGGGCCGAAGAAGGCTGAAATGCCAGATACCGGTCCCCGGTAGCTTGTCTCCTTTCTGGTGAAGAATTGGCTTGGTAGTTTAGTCTGCCCTGTTCCCATGATGCACTGGGCCAGGGACAGACTGATTTGCATATAGCCAGGTTCTGAGCTGGGATGGGGCAGTGAGATAAATAACGGTGATGGATCAAGCCCTGATCTTTGGACTGGGTAAGAGTGGTCTGTTTAACTCAGACACTCTGTTCATCACCACCCCCCTTTTTGTAAATCGTTTTTGGCCACTATAGGTGTGGCAGGGTATACTCAGACATGAGTCCCTTTCTCACTGCTCCATCAGGATTCAAGCAAGCCGGGCCGAAGAAGGCTGAAATGCCAGAAACCGGTCCCCGGTAGCTTGTCTCCTTTCTGGTGAAGAATTGGCTTGGTAGTTTAGTCTGCCCTGTTCCCATGATGCACTGGGCCAGGGACAGACTGATTTGCATATAGCCAGGTTCTGAGCTGGGATGGGGCAGTGAGATAAATAACGGTGATGGATCAAGCCCTGATCTTTGGACTGGGTAAGAGTGGTCTGTTTAACTCAGACACTCTGTTCATCACCACCCCCCTTTTTGTAAATCGTTTTTGGCCACTATAGGTGTGGCAGGGTATACTCAGACATGAGTCCCTTTCTCACTGCTCCATCAGGATTCAAGCAAGCCGGGCCAAAGAAGGCTGAAATGCCAGAAACCGGTCCCCGGTAGCTTGTCTCCTTTCTGGTGAAGAATTGGCTTGGTAGTTTAGTCTGCCCTGTTCCCATGATGCACTGGGCCAGGGACAGACTGATTTGCATATAGCCAGGTTCTGAGCTGGGATGGGGCAGTGAGATAAATAACGGTGATGGATCAAGCCCTGATCTTTGGACTGGGTAAGAGTGGTCTGTTTAACTCAGACACTCTGTTCATCACCACCCCCCTTTTTGTAAATCGTTTTTGGCCACTATAGGTGTGGCAGGGTATACTCAGACATGAGTCCCTTTCTCACTGCTCCATCAGGATTCAAGCAAGCCGGGCCGAAGAAGGCTGAAATGCCAGAAACCGGTTCCCGGTAGCTTGTCTCCTTTCTGGTGAAGAATTGGCTTGGTAGTTTAGTCTGCCCTGTTCCCATGATGCACTGGGCCAGGGACAGACTGATTTGCATATAGCCAGGTTCTGAGCTGGGATGGGGCAGTGAGATAAATAACGGTGATGGATCAAGCCCTGATCTTTGGACTGGGTAAGAGTGGTCTGTTTAACTCAGACACTCTGTTCATCACCACCCCCCTTTTTGTAAATCGTTTTTGGCCACTATAGGTGTGGCAGGGTATACTCAGACATGAGTCCCTTTCTCACTGCTCCATCAGGATTCAAGCAAGCCGGGCCGAAGAAGGCTGAAATGCCAGAAACCGGTCCCCGGTAGCTTGTCTTTTTTCTGGTGAAGAATTGGCTTGGTAGTTTAGTCTGCCCTGTTCCCATGATGCACTGGGCCAGGGACAGACTGATTTGCATATAGCCAGGTTCTGAGCTGGGATGGGGCAGTGAGATAAATAACGGTGATGGATCAAGCCCTGATCTTTGGACTGGGTAAGAGTGGTCTGTTTAACTCAGACACTCTGTTCATCACCACCCCCCTTTTTGTAAATCGTTTTTGGCCACTATAGGTGTGGCAGGGTATACTCAGACATGAGTCCCTTTCTCACTGCTCCATCAGGATTCAAGCAAGCCGGGCCGAAGAAGGCTGAAATGCCAGAAACCGGTCCCCGGTAGCTTGTCTCCTTTCTGGTGAAGAATTGGCTTGGTAGTTTAGTCTGCCCTGTTCCCATGATGCACTGGGCCAGGGACAGACTGATTTGCATATAGCCAGGTTCTGAGCTGGGATGGGGCAGTGAGATAAATAACGGTGATGGATCAAGCCCTGATCTTTGGACTGGGTAAGAGTGGTCTGTTTAACTCAGACACTCTGTTCATCACCACCCCCCTTTTTGTAAATCGTTTTTGGCCACTATAGGTGTGGCAGGGTATACTCAGACATGAGTCCCTTTCTCACTGCTCCATCAGGATTCAAGCAAGCCGGGCCGAAGAAGGCTGAAATGCCAGAAACCGGTCCCCGGTAGCTTGTCTCCTTTCTGGTGAAGAATTGGCTTGGTAGTTTAGTCTGCCCTGTTCCCATGATGCACTGGGCCAGGGACAGACTGATTTGCATATAGCCAGGTTCTGAGCTGGGATGGGGCAGTGAGATAAATAACGGTGATGGATCAAGCCCTGATCTTTGGACTGGGTAAGAGTGGTCTGTTTAACTCAGACACTCTGTTCATCACCACCCCCCTTTTTGTAAATCGTTTTTGGCCACTATAGGTGTGGCAGGGTATACTCAGACATGAGTCCCTTTCTCACTGCTCCATCAGGATTCAAGCAAGCCGGGCCGAAGAAGGCTGAAATGCCAGAAACCGGTCCCCGGTAGCTTGTCTCCTTTCTGGTGAAGAATTGGCTTGGTAGTTTAGTCTGCCCTGTTCCCATGATGCACTGGGCCAGGGACAGACTGATTTGCATATAGCCAGGTTCTGAGCTGGGATGGGGCAGTGAGATAAATAACGGTGATGGATCAAGCCCTGATCTTTGGACTGGGTAAGAGTGGTCTGTTTAACTCAGACACTCTGTTCATCACCACCCCCCTTTTTGTAAATCGTTTTTGGCCACTATAGGTGTGGCAGGGTATACTCAGACATGAGTCCCTTTCTCACTGCTCCATCAGGATTCAAGCAAGCCGGGCCGAAGAAGGCTGAAATGCCAGAAACCGGTCCCCGGTAGCTTGTCTCCTTTCTGGTGAAGAATTGGCTTGGTAGTTTAGTCTGCCCTGTTCCCATGATGCACTGGGCCAGGGACAGACTGATTTGCATATAGCCAGGTTCTGAGCTGGGATGGGGCAGTGAGATAAATAACAGTGATGGATCAAGCCCTGATCTTTGGACTGGGTAAGAGTGGTCTGTTTAACTCAGACACTCTGTTCATCACCACCCCCCTTTTTGTAAATCGGTTAAAAAGAGGGCTTCAGGGTTTAACTCCTCGATCAGTAACGCCAGTTCAGTGTGGTGCTTTGGCAGGGACCGACAATTAAGGAGAAACATTTTCTTTTTATGTGTAGAAGGATGTTTGCCTGAAATAGGAGGAAAGAGACACCAGTCGCATATTTTACAACCAGCATTGGTGAAGTTAGGAAGGATCGAGTTTAAACAAAGCGGATTAGCAGTGGGTCGTAATGCATGCAGAGAGGGAGCACTATATGAAAGGCGACGCCCTCCCATAATGCCAGATCCCGAAGCTAGAAGCGTCTTGAGGTTCCGTGACGATTTGAACCCGTGTTTTCAATATTGTCGGAAATACATAATATTGGTATCAGCGAACCGCAAATGATCCGTTTAGCATATCCTGGTGTTTTCGCTACGCTACGAGCAAGAGTACTCCTGTAATAGACACATTTCTGATCTACCCATGGCATCCATCTCAGATCATGGCAGCCATTTTGTGTTTCTTGCCCTCACATATGCAATAACCTCTGATCACTTCATTTCAATTAAGGACACGTAGCCTTAGCCGGAGATTCCCCTCTCTAGTGACACGTGCACCTTAGACCAGAACACACTGTAGCTGCATGACTCGACAAAGGCTGCCTCCTATGCCCGAGGCCAGTCCTGCTAAACTGGTCTTCGTGTCCATTGTCTTGATCACGATTAAGCGGCCGAAGCCGGTAGCCTTGCCCATTTACAACCTACAAACATCCCTTATCCCGCTTTTCTATCTTCTGCACCTGGCTCTGCTCCTTTCCTTCTGGGCCTTTATTAGGGGGAGGTAACGAAATTTACGATGAGGCGGTCCGGGTCTTGAATGAAAAGTTGACATGAGATTATGATGGAAAAGTGGGAACCCCTCGTTCGTAATGTTTTGACATCAGATATTGTCGACGATTCCTGTGTACGCCAAATATTTATTGTTTATGACACAAAGGTTTTGGGAATGTACTAACATGTGAAGAATTCGCCTGAAGGCCAAAATTTAGTATATAAGGAGCAACCCTCTTTGTACAATTTGAACAGGCTCCTAGTTACTGCCCATGCGTAGTTTCTGTGACTTCTGTGTCCCTGCAGTAATAAACCTTTGGTCTTTGACGCCACCATCGAGAAGCCCGTGTTTCTGTTCATTTGTGCACCAAGGCAGGTGGAACTCCGGGGTCTTTGGGTGTTGTTCCCTGACACCTCTGGACGGAACCAAAAAGTCCAGAACTCCAATTGGCGCCCACGTGGGGCGACGTCATTCGGTACCGGTCCAAAAGCCTGAAGAGTTCGAGAGGCTTCGTGTGAAGATTCCTGAGGGAGGCGCCCCACTTCATCGATCCCGGCATATCGCAAAAGTGGCCCGACGTTCTCTTCCACGAGGGTTCTCGTTCAGGACGGCTGCAGTGGGCCGTTGCCTTGACGGTCGCCCTGTCTTGGACCCGAGGTGCAGTCCTTAGTACAGCGAAACGTGACGGGTTTCTCCTTGGTGACGTCTTCAGTGCCTCAGTTAAGTATTTAGTGATAGCTAGCTGGTTACTTTGTGAGGGCTGTTAAAATCCTTTTTGGTTCTTGGTTTGGTTTGGTCTCGTAAGATTATCACTGGTTGTTCTGGTTACGATAATCTATTTGGTTTAGTTTGGGTATCGATACATCAGTTCGTTTTGGTAGGCCTAAGTTCTTGGTTCAGGTGCACACATCTGTTTCTTGTTTTGTTTGTTTTGTGTTCCGGATTGCAAAATGGTAAGTCGGAGAAATTGTATGTTGTCATGTTTCGGTTGCAACAGTGACTCACGATTGGAGGACTCATGTCTGGTTCCTCCGATTGGGACTCCCCTATATGACTTGTATTGTAAACATGGTGTGGGTCCTATATCTTATAATGAGGTGTGGGTCCGATACACTGAGAAAGATGGTGTCCTTAGTTGGCCACTGCATGGTAGTTTTGAACCCGAAATTCTCGACAATTTAGAAGCAAAATTGTTTAAGAAGAAAGCCCGGCCGGCAATGTTTGATTCTTTCCGTTACTGGCGAAAAGAATCTAAACAGAGAGAAATTAAAAGGTTAAAGAAAGAACAGAAAGAGCAAGAAGAGTTGACTTTAGAACAAGCGGCTAAGCAGCTGCAAGTTAACGAGTCAGAGAAAGCCATAGAGGTGGCCATTAGAGAGCACAATTTAGCGATTGACAAGTGCTATCCTGCCTTGCCATCGAAAACAGCTAAGATACTGGAGGATTCTGAAAACGATCCTCTGCTATCTTATTTGTTACGGTCACCTCCACCGTATGCACAAGGTGCTACGGCTCCACCTTTACCGAATGTACAATTGCCGGTTGCTGGACAACCTGGTGTTCCTGCTCCTGTCCCTCAGAATCAGGTTCCTGTACCTCCTGTGGTCAATGTAAATGTTCCTACGGCTCCTCCTCCTCCTGGATTGCCGACTTCTATACCTGTATCTGTCTCGCTCACACCTACTGATCCACAAACTATCTTTCTCGATACTTCTACTGTTCCGTTATCTGTTCCTACCTCTAGTGTGTTCTCTGCGTCTGCGAGTGTGTTGACTCCACTTTCTGTTCGTCGAAGAATCACTGATTCTGTATCTAATATTCTGTCTCCTTTCTATAAAACTTTAATCAAGACTCCTACTTCTGACTCTGTTCAAAGACGTAGTCAGCTTCCAAGTACTGAGGAACGGGGAATTTTAGATTCCACGGCTCTCAGATGGATTTCGAAGAGTAGGAGATATAGTACGAGAGACGTGCTAGAAACTTTTATGCAGTGGAAAGAACCAACGCAACGGTATGTATTTGATGAGATGTGCTCGTTGTTACGTGAGGAGATAGAAGAAGATGATGTTGAATCAAATTTAGAAGACTTAATTAAGGTTCAGAAAGAGTTTGCTGCTGGAATGATAGTGGGTGAAAATATAGAAGAAGCGATGGAACTGATTTTAAGTTATAGGAGTGATCCATCACTTCGTTCACCAAGAGATTTAGAGAAAAGTAAGACGAAATTAAGTCGCCAATATCCAATGAGGGAGGTTCCTCCAATTTGGCGCGAAGCTGTGCAAGCTGACGCACCGAATAATATTGCGGCTGCTCCAGCCCAATTCCAAAGGGTGTGGATACACATTCCGTGGAAACGAGCTGAAGTGCTAGCAGTGAAGCAGGCCTTACCAGACCCGCGTAAGAATCCTGCTGGATACTATAAGGAATTAACACAAACAGTTGAGGCTTGTATAATGAACTTAGCAGACATCGATATGTTATTTGGCAATGTAGTTCCGCAACCAGTGTGGGCTAAAATTCGTAGAGAGGATCATCAAGTTGCCTTAGGTGGTGATTGGGCAGCTATCACTGCAGCGGATGGTCAGCAAGTAGGTGGTGCAAAACCTGAACCCCTAATTGCTAATCTTCCAGGTAGAATAATCGACTTAATGAAGACTCTAATGCCCGCATTGCGTGTTAATTGGGACAAGTTATCAGCATGCAGGCAGAAGAAAGACGAAAGTGTTTCCGACTTCTTCACGAGGTTCGAAGAGACTTTTGTGGATCATAGTGGTCAGGACATGAGCACAGAAGGAGGACAAAGACTGTTTGTCGATAAATTTGTGCATAATTTGTTACCTGAGTTATGCAATAAATTAAAAGATTCGGAGAGTGCGTGGGCTGTATCCACAACTGCGCAAATACGTGCGACTGCACAGTACTACGAAAATAGGGATAAAGAGGAAAAGGAAAAATCAGACAAGAAAACGAAAGACTTAAAAACTAAAGTTCTTTTGCAGCAGGCGTATCCGCCTCGCATGAATCAGACTAATACGCAACAGAGTTCGTATCAAAGGACAGATTATAGTACATCGAGACCTCAATATCAGTGGAATCAGTGTGCATACTGTAAGAAAGAGGGTCACTACAAGAATGAATGTCCAATCTTAGCGCAAAATAATGCAGCAGCAGCTCAGAGAGGTCGTGGTGGTTTTGTGCAGAATTCTAGAGGTCGAGGGCGAGGTGCTATGCCTCCACAAACGAATGATCGTCCTTCCAATCACTTTGATCAACGAAATGGACAGTCTACTCAGCAAAATAGATCTCAACAATATCTTGTTGAAGATTATTGTGAAGTGGATGAGGGATTTCAGCAAATTGGGTACTAGGACAGCCATGGACAGAGAGAGGGAGTAGTATCAGTTCCAGTGGATCAGAGTGGGCCTTATGTCGCAGTAGCAACATCAGGTGTAGTCGAACCGTTTCTGTTGGATACTGGTGCCGCAAAAAGTTCTATCATTCATGCGAAACTCCCTGGCGCACCTTTGTCCGGCTCAACTAATGTCTCTGTAGGTTTTTCAGGCGCCCCTGTTTACAACCCGATATCTGGTCCTTTGTCTATTTCTGTTGGACCGTGTCAATTAAAAGCACCTCTAATTTTGACGACAGGTTGTAATGAAAATCTGCTTGGTTTAGACTTGTTAAAACGACTATATGCGACATTGTACTGTTCTCCGGAAGGAGTACAGCTTACACTGGGTAAAAATATCACCTCTCCGATGTACCTGTCAATGGATGCACTCCCGCCAGAGCTGCGTTCACTCCCTGATTCTCTTTGGGCGACTGGTCCTAACGATGTAGGCCTTTTGGAAATACCACCATATGTAGTAACTTTGAAAGCAAATGTAAAATTTCCAAGAATTCCGCAATACAAAATATCTAGTGAAGGTGAGCGTGCACTTTTATTGATTGTGCAAGATTTGATTAAGAAAGGTGTGGTTGAGGAAACGAGAGGAAATGTCTGTAACAGTCCTGTACTACCGATTTTGAAACAAACTGATCCTACAAAGCCTCCAGTTTATAGGTTTGTTATCGACCTTAGAGAAGTTAATAAGATTGTAGTTCCGCAATTTCCTGTAGTTCCAGACATTACTGCCTTGTTAACACTGATTCCCGCTACAGCCACTTGGTTCTCAGTCATTGACTTGAAGAATGCCTTTTTCAGCATTCCGATAGCCGAGGAAAGCAGAGATATTTTCGGCTTCTGTCTAGGAGGTCGAAGTTTCAGATTCAAACGCGCTCCACAAGGCTATTGTGAGAGCCCATCTATTTACAGTCAAGCATTAAAAAGCCAGTTAGATTCCTTTGTCCTTCCTCCAGGTTCTGCTCTAGTACAGTATGTAGACGATCTTTTAGTGGCTGCCGATGACAAGGAAACTTGCAAAGCAGCTACGATTTCATGATTGCATCATTTGTCTAAATTGAATCACAAGGTGTCACCTTCGAAAATGCAATACTGCTGCCAAGAAGTGACCTACCTAGGTCATCTCTTGTCAAAGGAGGGAAGGAAGTTGACCCCAGAGAGAATAAAAGCAATTACGCAGATGAGTGTTCCCCGCACGCAGAGAGAAGTACGTGCCTTTTTAGGTATTACCTCTTACTGTAGGCAGTGGATCCCAAATTTTTCTCTTTTAGCAAAACCGTTGGTAGCTTTGACTGGGAAAAATGTTCCGAGTCCGGTGCCATGGTCTGATGAATGTCAGGAGAGTTTTTCTGAATTACGAAAAGCATTGTGTTCAGCTCCTGTATTGGGTACACCTGATTACAGTAAGCCATTCACGCTCTATGTTCATGAGAGAGAAGGTTGCGCGTTGAGTGTTCTGACACAGAAGTTTGGTGATAAACAACGCCCTTGTGCGTATTTTTCATCAACATTAGATCCGGTAGCTAGAGCGTTGCCTAGTTGTTTGAGAGCTACAGCGGCAGCTGCGGCTTCCATTCGACAATCTGCTGGTTTGGTGATGAACAACATGCTAGTGGTCATGGTTCCTCATGCGGTGGACACACTCATGAATCGAACGAAGACACAACACCTTACCAGTGCGAGACTATCTGGTTATGAGCTAACATTACTAGCGAGTCATATTCAGATCAAAAGATGTAATGTATTGAATCCAGCAACGCTGTTGCCGACTGATCAAGAGTCGAGTGATTCCGAGCCACATGATTGTTGTTTTAAAACGGAGGAAGAGACAAAAGGACGCATTGACTTAAAGGATACTCCGTTATCCGATCCAGATGGCACGCTGTATGTGGACGGGTCATGTTTTAAGTTGGAGAATGGTGATGTGACTGCTGCTTACGCAGTAACGACTTTGAAGACGATTGTGGAGACTGCAAGAGTGAGTCAGAATTCTGCCCAAGCTGCAGAATTAATAGCTCTAACAAGAGCGTGTGTTTTAGCTAAGGGAAAGAGAGTGAATGTCTTTACAGATAGTCAGTACGCATTTGGCGTGGCCCATAGTTTTGGCCGTTTATGGAGAGAAAGAGGTTTCATTACGTCCCATGGGACTAAGATTCAACATGGTCAGCTAGTTAACGACTTGTTGGAATCTCTAACCTTGCCGACTGAAGTTGCGATTGTAAAGTGCAGTGCTCATAAAGCAATCACGGATGATGTTGGTCGCGGGAATGCTTTTGCTGATGAAACTGCTAAACAGACAGCTAGAGACACGATGAGCAGAATGTATGTTGCTACGTCTGCAAGATGGATTGCTGACTCTGGAATGTGTGAGGATACAATGGAAAGCGTGAAAGAGATTCAGAAAGAAGCAACTGAGGAAGAAAAACGTGTATGGAAAGAAAGTACGGGCAAGTTGGATTCGAATGGGTGTTGGATTGATTTGACAGAACAGCAGCGTTGGATGTTGCCTGATGCGTATGTGCTTGCAGTGGTGACAATGGCGCATGGAGTAGCGCATATAAGTTCTAAAGGAATCTGTAAGATGTTGGCTCCGGTCTGGAAGAATGATGGGATCAGTAAGTGTGCAGAGAGAGTGGTGAAAAATTGTATGGTATGCCTGATGCATAATCCTGGCAAGGGAACTCCAACTCCAGCTGGTCACTTCGCTCCTCCTTCCTGCCCCTTTGAAGTGATTCAGTTAGACTTCATTCACATGGATCGCTGTAATAATTTGAAATATGTCCTGGTGGTAGTCTGTGCTTTTTCCAGGTGGATTGAAGCATACCCACTAAAGGACAATACTGCCCTATCAACTGCCAAGATTCTTCTCAAAGAATATTTCCCTAGATTCGGTATGCCACGGATTGTATGGTCAGATAACGGAAGTGAGTTTATAGGGAAAGTTATGCAGAGTGTGTGTGCCGGCCTAGGCCTGAAACAAAAGTTCCACAGTGCGAATCATCCCCAGTCTGCTGGTTTAGTGGAGGGTTACAATGGCACCCTTAAGCTGAAACTAGCTAAAATACAAGCATCCACAGGTTTAGCCTGGCCAGATGCACTTCCTTTGGCTTTGTTATCAACGAGAGCAACTGTACATTCTAGAGTGGGGCTTAGCCCTTATGAGATAGTGTTTGGCCGTCCGGCAAATATTTGGGGTGTGCCAAGGCCTAAAGAGTTTTGTTCTCTAGAATATCCTATGTTGATAGACTACCTTTACGACTTGACTGCTAAATTGAGTCTTATTCACCAACAGGTTTTCGATGCTTTACCAAAGCCTCCGGAGAGTCCAGGGCATCAGCTGAAACCAGGAGATCTTGTGGTTATCAGGAATTTCGCGAGGACGAAGAACCTTCAGCCGAGATTCGTCGGCCCCTTCCAAGTCCTGCTCGTAACAAGAACAGCAGTTCGTGTGGCTGGCCGCAAGCATTGGGTGCATGCATCCCACGTAAAGCGTGTACCTTTGCCACTTCCTTACGACGACTGGGTGAAGAAGGGAATTGGTTCCTCCGAATTTGAAAGCACGCCAAAATTCATCCCTTTCAGCGATGCCGAATTGATCACGGACACTCCAAGCTCTGACTCTCCTCCAGAAAATATTCCTTTGAACCCTGAACATTTGTCCCCTGCATCAGAAAGAACTCTGTCATCTGCGAACTTGAATACTGCAACAGCTACCAGTGAAACGTTATTTGCCGATCAGACAGTACCTGCGAAGCAAAGATACAATTTACGAAACCGTAAAATGGACAAATAAAGCAGGCAACTGCCCATTATGATATTTTGAAATTTTGAACTTTTGCCTTCAGCCAGGAAGTTTGCTATTGTTTTATTGTTTTTAAAATTGCCTTGCCGTCTGGGTAGCCGTAGGGTCGTGGCTGTGTGCCTAGTTGAATCTGCAGGGGTCTGACACAAGGTCGATCTTTCTGTTGGTTCTGGGAACTCCCAGGGCTGATAGAGGCATTTTCATCTACGTACACATCATCAGTGGTCGCGAGCGGATTGTAGAAGATGGAGCTTCCTGCGCTGCAACGAGATAATGTGATTTATGTTCGCAGAAACAGACTTTATAGAATTCTTCACAGCAAATGCTTTTTGATGCAATGTGCCATTACATTCTTGATTGTTTTGATAACGTTGGTGGGTGGAATCGTTTTCAGTATAAGTTTAATTTTTGTGCCAGTTACTACAGTACCTCCCCTTGATCCTACTACTTCTACTGTTTCTCCTATACACTCTTTTCATTCGTTTCCCGAACATGAGCAAGCCCGACGCTCTGAATTCATTAACAACACTTTTGTACAGCTCTTGCACCAACACCAACTGGTAGTTAACACTACAGACTGCTGGGTGTGTGGCTTGATACCCCACACTATGGATAAAGGTATTCCTTATTTGGTTTTGCCTTTCAGCTACAATGGATCATTTCAGGCCCTTCAAACCATCTTTGCTTATGCCCTTGAAACCTATCCTCCACGTCCACCACGTTCCACTAAATATAACTCTGCCAACAAAGCTTTAGTCCAGGGAATTATTGACATGATCAAAGACGTCAATAATACTCCAACTTACCCTAGAGACGAATTGCGAGTGTATTTAAGTTGGAATACTTCAGAGTATCGCCTTAGTTTAGGAGAAAGCAAGCGTAAAAGCTCAACTCCAATCTGGGTCGTACCTCACCGAGGTCAGGTCTGTTTGCAAGGGAATGGGAGAAATCCGAGAGCTCAGCTAGGGAGGAGTGAGTGCGTAGAGACTTATGTGTTTCCGGCTAACTCTTCCCCTGCCTTTCTTACTGCTAGGGGTACCTACTTCATCTGTGGAGATAGAGCTTATACATGGTTGCCTGCCGACTTTTCAGGATCATGCTATATTGCTCGATTGTTGCCTCCAACATACACTGCTTCATCTGATTACCACAGAGCCAGAGTAGCGAGAGGTGTCTTCAGCAAGGAAGATACTGCTGGTCAGGAAGCTGGAGACTTCTTCAAAGGCTTCCTTCCGTTCTGGGGGCCTATGGCCAATAGTAGAAACATACGTCAGCTAACACGGGTAGTTGAATCTACTATTACCGAAACTACTGGTGCCCTTAGCAATTTGACAGCTGAGCTTCAGGCGGATAGACTCATGACGTTGCAGAACCGTATGGTTCTAGACGTTATACTTGCAGATCGAGGTGGGGTATGCAGAATGATCCAATCGAGCTGCTGTGTCTTTATTCCTAATAATGCTCCAACAGTCTATGAGGCGATCTCTAAGCTACACAAGATTTCCGACTCTATTCACGTAGACAAGGGAAACTGGTCCTTCATGGAGTGGTTTTGGACTCTGATCTCAGCGTGGGGATGGAAGGTTCTAATGGTCTTTGGTGTCATCTTAGTATTCCTATTCTCATGCTGCCTGATTATCCAGTGTGGTCCTGCCCTGTGTAGTCTGTGTGCTGCAACCTGTTTTAGGAAACCACCTGCGTTTGGAGAAAAGGCACGAGAAAGGATGATGATACAACAGCATGTCACTGACCTGATGAGCATAGAATTAGACTCTGACATAGACTGAGTAATTGCCTATGTAAGGGCAAAAGGAGGGTCTGAGGTTCCGTGACGATTTGAACCCGTGTTTTCAATATTGTCGGAAATACATAATATTGGTATTAGCGAACCGCAAATGATCCGTTTAGCATATCCTGGTGTTTTCGCTACGCTACGAGCAAGAGTACTCCTGTAATAGACACATTTCTGATCTACCCATGGCATCCATCTTAGATCATGGCAGCCATTTTGTGTTTCTTGCCCTCACATATGCAATAACCTCTGATCACTTCATTTCAATTAAGGACACGTAGCCTTAGCCGGAGATTCACCTCTCTAGTGACACGTGCACCTTAGACCAGAACACACTGTAGCTGCATGACTCGACAAAGGCTGCCTCCTATGCCCGAGGCCAGTCCTGCTAAACTGGTCTTCGTGTCCATTGTCTTGATCACGATTAAGCGGCCGAAGCCGGTAGCCTTGCCCATTTACAACCTACAAACATCCCTTATCCCGCTTTTCTATCTTCTGCACCTGGCTCTGCTCCTTTCCTTCTGGGCCTTTATTAGGGGGAGGTAACGAAATTTACGATGAGGCGGTCCGGGTCTTGAATGAAAAGTTGACATGAGATTATGATGGAAAAGTGGGAATCCCTCGTTCGTAATGTTTTGACATCAGATATTGTCGACGATTCCTGTGTACGCCAAATATTTATTGTTTATGACACAAAGGTTTTGGGAATGTACTAACATGTGAAGAATTCGCCTGAAGGCCAAAATTTAGTATATAAGGAGCAACCCTCTTTGTACAATTTGAACAGGCTCCTAGTTACTGCCCATGCGTAGTTTCTGTGACTTCTGTGTCCCTGCAGTAATAAACCTTTGGTCTTTGACGCCACCATCGAGAAGCCCGTGTTTCTGTTCATTTGTGCACCAAGGCAGGTGGAACTCCGGGGTCTTTGGGTGTTGTTCCCTGACACCTCTGGACGGAACCAAAAAGTCCAGAACTCCAGTCTGGACGCGGACTGGCACAGACTGGCTTCTCTTTGGCGCCTCTTCGGCGCGTCTATGGCGCTTCCGCTGCATGTCACCGCTGCGCGAATGGACTGGAGCTGCTATAGATTAGGAGGTGAGTGGAGACTAGACCGTCACCCTCGGTAAAATGGCCGCCCACCAAGGAACAATCAGGAAGTACAAGCGCTATTCCTCCCTCCACACAAACAGCATGAATTTGCTGCGGTGGACCTGGGAGTTAGCGCGCCAAATGTCAGGGTAATAGCAATTTTATATACAGTTTTTAAAATTCGTCAGGTAAAACCCCTTGCAACAAATTCGTCTCACAAAGCACACATTAGCGCTACGAAGTTAGGATCAATAATTAACCAGGTGTATTAAGGAGGTGATCGGACTGGTCCTGCCAATTATAGGCTGATCACCCTCATAGATTCAGAAGCAAAATATTATGCGTCGCTCATTCTCATTGATTTGGTAGGATGGTCAAATAGTAATAACATAGTTGCATTATACCAGACAAGATTCCTCAGAGGGTTTGGCACCACAACAAACATTTTAGTTCTTGGGCTAGTGGCAGGCAAAAGCTTATGCAGGAGGAAAAATCTACATTCATGTTTTATAGATTCTGAAGAGGACTTGGACTATGTACATAGAGGCCTTTTATGGAAAAAACTACAGACGTGGGGCCTCCCGGACATAACCCTCCAAGCCATAATGCAGCTGTACACGAACATGTGGATACAAGTTAAACTAGCTGATGGTATGAGACTCACAAGGGGAATACATACTGAGGTAGGCCTCAAACAAGGCTGTGTCTTAGCCCCCACTTCTTTAATCTCTTTATGGTTGACCTCTCTCCACAATTAGACAATGTAATCTAACGTCCTCCACGCCTGGGAGTGCTACGGGTAACGCATCTATCCTACACAGATGGTATTGTCTTACTAGGTTACACAAGAGTAGGTCTCCAAAGAGTGATTGATAAATAAGAAGTTTTTACTAAATCAAACATACTTGAAATAAATTCAGCAAAAATAAAAATAGGGGTCATTAGGAACTGAGCTCAAAAGCAACCATCAGTCAAGCTTGGTGGCATAAGGCTAGAGGTAGTCAAAAACTACAAGTATCTGGATACATAGATAACCGATTCAACTTCAAAATGCACAACCAGTATGCTGCTAAAAAAGGAAATGGCCAGATCCATGCCTTCTGCTGATTAGCAAAAAGACTAAATGGACCATTATACAAGCCACTACTGCAGTCATAAAAGACAAACTCCTGCCAACAGTGGCATATGCATTTGAAGCTATGCATGGGAAAGACGTAAATTTACTTAAAAGTCTTCAGTTAAGGGCATATCAAAGATTATTCGGTCTTTCACTGACCTCTTCCCCATCGCAAGCCTGGCTGAAATTTGGACTGTTAAAGCAATCAGTAGCAAGAAGATACACAATAATAAAATCATGGTATACCATTTGGATGAACCACTCAAGCCCACTTAATAATGCTCCCTAATGGGCCCAGGAAGTCCATCTTCAATCAGGCTATAATAAATGCCCAAAATCATAACTGAAAGTAACAAATATAACAGAGCTTTGGCAACAGAATCCCTCCAGGTAGATTCATCAACACAAATTGCGATCGCAATAGTTGCCAAACAGCTATTGCAATCGCAATTTCATGAACCGCAATTCATGAAAAGAAAAACAACCAAATTGCGAATTCGCCAAATATATTTTGCGACTTCGCAAATAAAATCGCAAAATCAAGGTGGAAACCCCTTTGCGATTCTGAAATTGCGAATTCCCAATGATTCTTCAATTTCATTTGCGAAATCCCAAAATATTCGCAAATCAAATGCATGAAAAATCGCAATTCGCGAAAAACCTCAAAATCGCTATTTGCTAGACGCAATTTAAGGAGAACTCAAACCAGGTGGTAACCATAAAGTTAAAAAAAATTCTAACTAGCTACAGGTGCGGGGCTGAACAAACACACTTAAGGAGACACAGTAGGAGCATGAGGACATATACTATGCCAGGACTCTACATGGTGGTAAGGCGGCGAAGGCTTCAGGCTGCAGCCAGGAACAGACGCAGGATCCAGGAGCAATTTTTCCGGCAGCGGATCACACTCCTGGGCCAGACTGAGGAGGAAATCTACTCGAGTTACAGGCTGAATGGGGCAATGATTACCAAGCTCATCCGGGACCTTGACCCCCTGATGCAGCACCCAACAAGGAGGACCAATGCCTTGCCATTCTATGTCCAGGTCTTGTGCTGCCTGCAACTCCTGGCCTCCGGAATCTTCCATGGGATAGTTGCAGTTGCAGGGGGGTTCTGCCAGAGCACACTGTCCCGCTGCCTAAGTAGTTTACGGTATTCCATGCTGACCCGGCTATACCCGTTATATTACATTCACAACCACCCAACAGGACTTGAATCAAACAAAGCTACAATTTTACAACATTGCGCAATTCCCCCATATAATTGGATGCATTGACTGTACCCACATCCACATCTGCCCACCCGCTGAGACAGAATACATGTACCGGAACCGCAAGTCCTACCACTCACTAAACATCCAGATGGTCTGCAACGCAAAGACAATCATCACCGACATAGTGGCACAATACCGGGGAAGCACGCATGATTCCTTCATATTCCCACACAGCGGCATGCACACATGCCTGGCCAGGGGAGACTTTGGTGAAGGACACCTCCTAGGTAAGTACATATGCCAACAAACAGTACATTGAGACCATGTAGCTGCGCATAACAGGCACTCACCCTCTGCTCCTTTCATTCAGGTGACAGCGCCTACGGCCTCCGTGAGTACCTCCTCACCCCATACCTCAACCCTGCCACAGCAAAGCAACAGTGTTACAATGCTGCACACATTTGCACTAGAAATTGCATTGAGCGGACATTTGGGCTGTTAAAGAGCCGATTCTGCATCCTACACAAGACTGGTGTGGCCCGCAAATACCAGCCTGAGGTCTGCTGCAATACTCCACAATATTGCTACCAAACGGAGGATACCTGTGGAGATCTCTGGCAGTGAGTCGGAAGGGGACAACCCCCACCTGCACATGTGCATCATGCACGCACGAAGAATCCTGCAGAAGGACACAGGCGCCGCAACCAAATCACAATGAACTGTTTCTAGTGCACCCATACCCCTCACACAACACTGCACCTGGTTAATGTCATGCATGACAAATGTAATAATGACATGAGTCGGATTTACGTGTGACATAAATTCTTATTGTTATTTTCGCAATAATGTGTCTTTAATTTTTTTTTCTATTTACATGATAACTGTATTTCCTCATATAGCCCCATGATAGAGAAGCAGGCGTGCTTGTCTAATCAGCATGGCCCTGCTGCTACAGTTCATAGAGTCACTGGTGCCTCCGGCCGGACGCACCCAGTCGCCTCTCCATGTACTCCATGACACTATTGGCCCATGATGCTGCAGTAGGCCTGGTGCTGCGGCGGCGTGTGGTTACCACCGGCAAGGATAAGCTACTGTGACTTGAAGTGCCTTCACTGTCATCATCCCCCCACTTGCTTGGCCATGGCCAGACGCCTGCAGACTCTGCACAGCTGTTGTGACTTGTTCCAAGGCCCTGGCGACGTCCTGACAGCATTGAACCATCTGAATTTGCATCGCAAGAGAGCGGCGCGAAAGTTGGGAGGTGGCATTTCCAATCAGATGGTTGGATCTGGTGTATGCTGACAGGCGGGTCAGCAGCTGGCGGTGGCGGCGGCGGGTGATGTCCTGCCGTGACACCAGGATCTGGCTGTCTCCCTGACAGCTGCGGTCATGACCTGCATGCTTTTCCGTGAGCTGGCTCACATTTCGCGCTGTCTTATTGAGCTGCAGGTGGATGGCTGCCAAGTGGTGTGCCTGCTTCTGGTGGACAGCAAGCATCCGGCGATCTATGGCCAGCCCAGGATGTCGGACATGTTCCCCCCTGCCAGCGCGTGTTGAGATGTTGCGCTGCTGCTTCATCAGTCTGCTGGACTGAGATCGCACAGTGGCTGTGCGCCGTGACTGCCTCCTGGGTGGTGGTGGTGTGGCCTGTACCACTTCCATGGGTGTCACATGGGGTGGTTGCTGTGCTCCTGAGGCTGCAGGGGTGGCCCTGTCCACATGGGGAGGTGGTGGTACTGCTGGTGGTGGTTGTGATGTCCGGGTCGTGGGGCAGGGTGGCCCTCTCCCTCGGTGTCCTCAGGGTTCTCCTCGATGTGGAGGGCCTCGCTGTCTGTGCTGGGTTGTTCTGACGCACCAGTGATGTAAATGGGTGCATGATTAATGATATGTGTCTTGAACATGGGATGTTGCTACATGCATGCAGGCTTGCATTCCCTGACTGGCTTTAGGGATATCTTTCACTTGACAGGTCTGGCTGTGTGTGGCTATCCGGGAATTATTGTCACACTACAGGTCCCACAATGCAATAGGGCATTTCAGGTGTGCATGGCCTGCATTACTGGGGTTATCAAATGGTTAGCTCTGGAGTCATGAGCATTGTTAGGGGACGGGGTCGCAGTTGCATGGCACTTACCTTGGGATTGTTGGGTGGGTTGGGAGGAGTCCAGCCGGGTGACCCCCACGCAGGCTGCAGGATTGAGGGTGTCCTCCACCCGGTCTTCGAGTGGAGTGTTGGGTGCAACTGTGGGGTCTCCTCCTCCGGTGGCATGTTGCTCCCCCAGCCTCTCAGCGATGCGTTCTTTGGCACGACCTCTGAGGTCGTACCACCTCTTTTTGAGCTCATCAATGGAGCGCTGGGTCACTCCAACTGAGTTCACCTATGAGCGGATGCGCATCCAAATGCGCCTCTTGTCGGCCTCAGGCACCTTCTGGGACTCCTTGCCAAACAGCCTGTCATGGTCCTTCGATACTCCCTCGATGAGGTACTCGAATTCCTTTTCAGAGAATTTTATTTTTCTCTTTCTGCCTGGTGCACTGCTCCCTGCTGCTACCTGGGACATTTTAATTTGTTGTTTCTGTCCGGCTGTGGTGCTGCAGGATGTGTGTTGTGGAGCTCTGGGCTGTGCTTCTTCCACTCTCAGGCTCTGTTTTCTGAATGAGGGAGGGAACTGCCTACTTCCTGGTTGTGATATTATCATTGTGCTCGAAATGCGACTTCCCGTTTTTGCGATCTCGGAATTAGCGAGATCGCAATTTGCGATTTCGGTAATTGTGAGTTTGCAATTTTAACATGGAAAACAGGCGATTCTGCGATTTTTATGCGATTTCGCGAAAATCGCTATCGGCAATTGCGGCCGATTGCGATTCGCTTTCGCAATTTAGAATTCACAGAATATGGGCTTGATGCATCTGGGGGAAAGTCGCAAAAGCAAACTAGCTTACTGAAGACACAGACACATTAAGCAAACGTGCCCATGCTTTAATGGTGTTACAATCATATTCCATACTTTAACCTGCAGCATACCTGAGCACAACATACTCCCCACACTTAAAAAGGAAGCTATTAGCTACTCTTTTTGGGACACTCCTATCCCTTGCTGATTTACCAACCTGGAAATATAACGGATCAAAGTCATGTAGCCTGTGTGGGGTGGCAAAACAGGATTTTAGACATTTAATCTGTATATGCCCCATTTCAAAATGAAGTCAGATTTTATTGCAAAAAAACCTTTTAATATATGGGGCATTCATACTTGTAGATCAGCTATAATAAAGTGCCTTGATCCAATGGACCCTCAGCACAACTTTAAAACTGTAAAACGATGAAGTTCTTTCTTTTATACAAGGAACTAACTAGATACAAACACTTGTCTGACTAAGACTATGTTATGAAGAGCACTGTGTGGCACTTTTAAACTGAACTCGGTAATACCTGTTTTGGCCAGCGTATTTTTCCATAGATTTGACATTGTATCCAAGAAATACCTTAATGGCAGACAGAATTCTTTACTCACTAACATTTCACATTGTTTTATGTATTTATTTTCTTACTGGAATATTGTTATGGTATTAACTAACTTAAACAATAACGAATGATTTGATTTGCCTTCCATCATGCTCCTGCCCCCATTCTATGCATTTGTGTTCCTAACTTTTCTAAGAAAATTAGATTCTTGCTTTGGACTGCTCTTCTTTTGTCTATTGTCTTGCTCAACGTCTTTTGATATTGTTGTCATATATTCCTAAAGAAATTTGAATAAGCGTCTTGTGGATCTTCTGACTACAGACTTGTGTCTTGCTTGGCATTGTTACCCAATCCTGACATTGGGGGGAGGAGGTTGGTTTGGTGCTTTGCTCATTTTGACTACACAATGTACATTTTCAGTCAAGAACTAGATAGACTACTAAATGAGGGTTTCTGCTTTGTGGGACTTTCCTCCGGTTACCCTCTACAGAGGTTGGTGCAGAGTGGCACCATGGCTAATCAGAGGACTCGTCCTTTCCTCAGTCAATCTCAAAGAGTACTCAATAGACCAAGGGGCATATTAGCAAGGGCATTTACGCAGCTTTTGCGGCACTGATATTATCGTCCAATTAACAAGCTGTCGCTAACAGCTTTTATCAACAGCTTTCCGGTGACAGCGACCAATTCCCTTGCTACTTTGCATGTCAGCGATATTTATCGCTAATGACATGCAAAGTAGGCATGCCCCATGAAAACAACAGGAATCCACTCGCAAACACACCTAACTTCTATCAGCAATGCGACCCTGGGACCCAGTTAGTGGTAATGAAAGTCACGCTAACCGCGGTTATCACAGGTTTTTTACCCCTGCTCAAAACCTGACTTGTCCATTCAACTCAATGGGGGGTGGATTGTGTGGCTGAGACCACCGTGACCTATCAGCAACCACTCCCCTAACGCTGGGTCATTATCGCTGTAATTCATGCGATAATCCCGGTTTTGGCCTCTATCGCTGGGTTTTCCATCGCCGTGGAGATAGCCGTTGCTAATAACGTGCTATCTCGGCTAAGCACGATTTGCGATATTTATCGCAAAGCGTTGCTAATATGCCCCCAAATTTGTGTGTACTCCTTGTCTTTTGGTCAGGTGAGCGAATTACTAGATTATTTGTAGTAGTATCTAGAGCCATCTCTAATTGATTTCCCCCTTGGCAATTAATGGCAAATGTTTGTCCGTTCAGCAATTTCTCCTTTTGAAAGGAATATTACATTTTTCAGCACTGATGCCATTTGTGTCACCTATTGCAGTTCACTGCTACAAATCTAAAGTTTATCTTTACTTTCCCCCAGAAGCTGAATCAAAGGCACATGTCCACTGACTCCTTCAGGAAAACATGTTCATCAGCTGACATCTAGGGGTTCATGCGCAAAGAAAGCATCCATGACAACAGCAAGTAAAATAATTGTACGGGCATATATTAACCAATAACTGTTAATGTTTAGTATTTAATTTATCATCTATGTATGCTAACGTGTCATGTCTTGTGTAGAGCTAATGTACAATATGTCTGGTAATGGAGCATATACTATGTCTAATTCACATTTTACTAATTATATAACAATGTCCTTGCAGCTCCTACAAACCAAGAGTTTGACAGTGATGCCATACCAGCCATGAGCAGAGGATGGCATGCCATCCAGGGAGACATCCCTTTCTTCTGTCATCTCTGCAGCCTATATAGCTGAAGATGAAGAGGCGATTGTCGGTCAATCCCAGGAGAATATGTTATAAAACGCCTAACAGCCAGCCAGCAGTCTCCCTCCTAGGGAATGGCTACCAATTGCATGTCCCCATCAAACAGCTAAAAAGCCACTGATGCTTGTCTTTAAAAATAAGAAAAAATCCAAATACATGATCCAAATAAAAGTCTCAAATTAAAGTTCTAATTTGAAGGAATGTCCAACAGAAATTTTAAACCCATCCCTCAACTGAGATGTTGTTTTGACAGGCTGAATTGGGTTGAGTTCAAAATCCTGTGGACATCATCAGGGTCACCTGGAGCACCTTTCCCAGCACAGGAATTTGGGGTTGGGAGATGGAACTGGACACCTCCTGAGTTTATGACATACTAGGGTATGATTAGGGACAGAGTGTGAAGACATAGTACAAGGCACAGAACTAGGAGGTAGGGAGGGGTGGTTTCTCTGAATGAGAAGAAATTTTTGCAGTCAGGAGGACAGTAGGCAGAAGTGTGGACAAGCTGCCACTAAGAAGCCGACCCATTCAGGACACACACATGGCCTCAAATCAGAAAGGTACCACATGGAAATGCAACGCCAAAAACAAAGCAATGGCAGCTTCAATGGCATTTGAAACGTGGAACTCTGACCCCAGGTTAGCAAGAGTTAAGAGTTACATGAATTTAGCAATAGTAAGTTACTCATTTTCATAAATAAGGGAATATGACAATAGTGACCTACCATAACATTTTAGAAAAACACAAAAACAAGTTCCTAAGTTGCAACATTTTATGCAACATATTCAAAAGAAATAATGCATAAAGATAGCGCAATATCAATTACTACATATTTACAATAATAACATTTATTCAACTAAGTATTTTAGAGTTCTTCACAGATAAGGCTAGGAACAGGAACTGGAGGAGTTATCAGCGAATATGTTTGAGAATAGCATTCTTAAGTATGTAAAATGCTTCCAACTTAATACTACTATACATACTCAAAATCAACCCTGGGCACTGAACTACGATCCGCTCTCAGAGTTTGCGGAGATTTGTTAACTTCGCATTCAATGAAAAACACATAGTCAGGGAACAAATCCGCTCAGCTCACCCACGTAGCGTAGCCAGCTTCTAAATTGCATCCACAAATGCTTTGATAAAGCAATTTTACATGTTAAAAAGCATATAACCAATTCACAAAAGTGAAATTTGAAATTGAAAAATAAGGCAATGAGAGAGGTGATGATTTTGGGGTCCCTCCTAACCTAGTGGGAGGACCAAGCAGATGCCTTGAACACAAAGAGCATATCATGCTGAACGATTCAGTGGTGGTCCCATCCTCTTAGGACCACCCCAAGCACAGTTATTAGGGGCAAAAATAAAATCCCAACCAAAGGCTCTGCAAAGCATTATAGGATCAGATTGATGTAATAATTTCAATGCTGTTGCATGTGACCTGTGAGGGATATCTAGTAACAACGAGTGGAACTGCAGCTTGATTTAATGCTTTTGCATATGACACGTGAGGGACACATAGTAACGACGAGTTGAACTGCAGCTCTTTGAAGAATTATTTTGATATTGGATACTATAATATTACCTGCCCACTGCTAATCTTGTCCCATAATGCTTTGCAGGGCCTTTGGTTGGGATTATATTTTTTCCCATATAAACTGTGCTTGGGGTCGTCCTAAGAGGATGGGACCATCAGTGAATCGTTCAGCAAGATGTGCTCTTTGTTGTCAAGGCATCTGTTCGGTTCTCTCCCTAGGTAAGGGAGGATCCCAAAATCATTACCTGCGCTTAGAGACCTTTTGGTGATTAACGCTCTACAAATGTAATAAATAAATTACCTCTCTCACTGCTTGCTAAATTAATACTTTCACTTTTGTGAAATGACTATATGCATTTCAGCATATAAAGACAGAGATACTTGTTGTTTTACCATAAATATATAAGGTCTCTGTTGGCGGAGCGAAGTTGCGGATTTGACAGAGTTTTGTTCAACATCATGGAGTTCTGCGTAGTAGTACTCTACTAACTACACCCACCCTTACTCAAAATGCTTTGGTGAATAGACTCCTATAGAGTATAATACAATGAGAGCAGTAGTTTTTAGGGTTGGTTTTCTAGGAGGCTCATAGGGGTCAAGGGACTTGTTCAGTGCCTCCCACAATCCCCTTGATGATGCTTTCCAGGGGGAGAGTTGCAGTGCCATGCTGTCCGCTCCTCTGAGGTAAGTTACAATTTATAAATTGTGATAACAGTGCCCCAAAAGGAAAGGAAGTGAGGTAGCGTGATGCTGTGAAGAAGAAAGGGATAGATAAAGAATGATAATAATCGTGACAAATAAATATGTCAAATTCTTGAAATTATTATACAATAAATCGGCTTCAGATCCCTGAGCCAAAGAGAGGATTCATAAGATATCCATTATTTATCAAAAATGTCTATATTGACACTGGTATATAAAATATCCAAGAAATTCGGGCGGTGTCAACTGAGGAAGAGAGAAGGTAGCCGTCGACGTTTCAACCCCACACTACAACAGTAGGCGTACTTGCGGCCTTACATCGGGGTCTTCATCAGGGCAAGGGTGTGAAGGGGGTACACTACAAATTCTGTAGACATGTAAATAATATGACATAAGTAAAAAGTAAAAATCCCCAATTAAATTAGAGGAATTGCGATAGTAAATATCAGAACCGTAGCAAACGGTAAAGTAATCAATTGGAAAATTACCATGGTACGTAGAGATTATTTTCATACGGAAATCAGTAGAGGAAATCCACTTTTTGATTCATCAAAATCTAAAAAAATGGAAAAATACGCTAAAAGCTGCTATATCATGCCCTTTATTATGAAGATGAGATTTGTTAAGGTTATGTTTCTTAATCAATTAATGATACATAGTCGCTAAACTGTCTTTCAAAAGTTCTTAAAAACATTCTTAAGGACACACTCCTGCGTGGACCAGAGAAAAGCCAAATTCCATCCTAACCAGTACTTATAGCTATGAATGTCATAATTAAGGGCACAATTGTGTAGACGAGTAGCTATAACTGTAAACACGATGAATTGCAATCAAAAACCTACATTGCAATGACTTTAAACATGTTCGCTTCGCCGATGATGTTACTCAGCGATTGACTCCATCCCAAAATGGTACTCATAACAAGGAGTACTTTGGACTCTGTTATTTAAAGACAGGTCGGGACACATATAGTACTAGAACCTCCTGTCGCTAATAATCATAATAACATATCGCAATAAGTTTGGTTTTTTTTTACCTCTCCCATGTGGTATTTGTCTGAGGATCGAAAAACATCCCTGGGGGTAGATCACGAATGACGTCTAATAAATAGGAACCGTAGCGTATTGCGGACAATTGAATGAAATCCCCGACCTACGGAAAATGAAGTAAAGATACTGCTCATATCTTTTTCATCTGAAACACTAAACATCATCATCATACGGCACCCAATGTAAACAATCACATACCTAATCAGGATGGCTAGATGCGTCGTGTTAAAGTCAGTTCACTCGCATCGACGGTATCTGTAATCGGGGAGATTACTGTCAGTTAACAGGAACTGCGGGCTTGATTAAAGCCAAAGTTACATTCGGAATGGTTTCTTACCTAATAACAGCATTGGTATTCCTAAAGTGCTCTCCGTGGCGGGAGGAGTAACCTCTGTGTACTTGCGCCGAAGCCGAGTTTGAGTATTGTAGATATAGAGAAGGGACTAGCAATAGAGTAGTTCCGGGTCGTTTCTCGGGGCAACGGTAAAGCCCGTTTAAGCGAATCGGGCTGAATTTCGTTGGGTCTAGAGTTCTCTTTATCATAACAACTTCTAGAGACATAAACAATCGAATGGTCAAGTACGGTTTCATGGAAACCTAATTGTTGTGTCGTAGTGGACATGGCTTGTTAATATTTCAATGAAATTTGCGTACAACAAGAGATGTTAACAATTGTTCACAAACAGTTATTTGTTAGTAAGACCGATATTATCTGTAATTGTATCATATATACAGCCATTCACAAGGAGAGGTCGCTACGCACCTCTCACGCAGGAGGGTAAAGTAGCACTACAAATAAAGTTGAAAGAATTTTTAGCAAGGCATTTGGAAAACCAAACTTTAGAAAAATGTGAAAATACACATTAAAGATGTTTCAGAATATACCAGGGAGGACGATTTCTATCAGAAAGGAGGGCGATCTATTAAGTGTAACAGGGAAAACATAGCCTAAGTTTGTATTATCAGTGGCTACAGGTCCGAGTTTACAAAAAACTTTATCAACAATGCAATTATTCAAATATGAAAGATGCACCTCCCAAACATGAGGGTGAAGATCTTATAGTTATATATTCAACGGCCAAATCTGGCCAGCTGTGCATGACTACTTTCAGCCTCATTTAGTCCATTGTGGATGGTGTCTAAAGTGGTCATCCATTTGGATTCTCTCAGGGTGAAGATGTGTGTTATATCACCCCCCCTGGGTCCCAGGTTAATCTTCTCTAAAACTAACCATTGTAAAGTATCTGGTGTGTGGCCTTGTCTAGTTCAATGATCTACCAAGGGAGCCCCCTGTACTCTACATCTAATCCGACTGCCATGCTGTAGTATGCGGGCCTTGACTTTTTGTTGAGTTTGGCCTACATATGCCAAATCACATGGGCATTTTTTCCAATAAATTACGTTAGACGTATTACAGTTGGTATGGGATTTAAGTGAGTAGGTCCTCCCTCTATAAGTCGATTCTTTTGTCTGGATCGTTGTGTCACATACTGCACATGAGCCACATCTAGTGTGACCCACGATTGGTGGGAGGTGCCATAATGATTGAATTGTAGGATTCTTAGGTGTGGGTAGGAACTATTGCACCACTTGATCTTTAATATTGCGTGCTCTCTTGAAAGAGTGTAAGGGTAAGGCATTCTGTCCAATATCATCTGCTACTAGATTCCAGTGATGATTGATAATTTTCTAGATATCGTTACTGCGGGTAGAGAATGTGGTTACACATATAATACGTTCCATGGCTGTGTTTTCTTTGGGTTCAGAATTTAGAAGACTTTCTCGGGGGCTATACCACGCCCTTTTGCGTGCACGTTTTACTAAACGTGCTGGATACCCGCGTGCTAATAGGCTGCTCAAGAGGTCTTGTGACTCAGTCATATAATTCTCTTTGCAGGAGCAATTGCGACGGATTCTAAAGAATTGGCCAACAGGAAGGTTGTCGCGTAATCCCCTCGGGTGATGGCTATTATACTCTAGTAGGGAGTTACGTTCTGATGATTTACGAAACAGAGTTGTTTCCAAAAGGTTAGTCTCGGGATTGACATATATCGTAATTTCCAAAAAGGGGATCCTATCATTACTGGCTTCCAGCGTGAACTGAATATCTGTGCTGTTAGTATTGAGCCAAGCGTGGAATAATGTAAGATCTTCTTTTGTGCCATCCCAAATGCACAGCACGTCATCTATGTAGCGGACCCACATAGCCATGTGGTGTCCGAATGGGTTGGTATTGCTAAAGATGAATTTGCTCTCATAATCATCCATGTATAGGACTGCCAGATTGGGGGCAAATGTAGCCCCCATTGCTACTCCCTTCGTTTGGAGGAAAAAATCCTGTTGGAACATAAAGAAATTACTCATCATCGCAATCTCTAAAAGTTCCAAGATGAAGTGGGTCGGAACTGGAACTGGTGCAGTCCTGGTGTCTAAGGATTTTTCCATCACCGTAATTGCATCCATTTGGGGGATGCTAGTATACAGCGACACAATGTCACATGTTACTAGTAGCTGAGTTTTTGAATTAAATGGTCTTTGATCAATGAGATTGATGACTTGTGTAGTATCGCGGAGATAAGCTCTGGTTTTTATGGCAAGTGGTTTTAAAAAGAAGTCGATATACTGGCAGAGAATTTCCAACATGGATCCACAACCGGACACAATTGGGCATCCGGGAGGGTTGTCTAGGCCTTTATGCACCTTGGGCAAGGTGTAAATTGTCGCAAGGCGAGGGTGACTCTGATTGAGGAATTTAAATTCTTGCTCAGACAAAAAGCCTTCATCAAGGCCTTTTTGTGTTGTTTGTAAAATCACTGAGGCCAGGTCTTTTGAAGGATCGCTATTGATTTGCTTATAGCTGATTCCATCTCTCAGTTGCCTATAGATTTCATTTTTATAGGCGGTAGTATCCTGGATCACAATTGCCCCGTCCTTATCTGCGGGCTTGATGACTACTTCCGCATTCTCCTTCAGACTTTTTAATGCCATCTTTTGATTTTTACTCAAATTAAACCTGATGTATTTCGGTTTGTTAACAGCATTTTCTATATCTTGGATAACCACATCTTCAAAAGCAAGGATTTTGTTGCTCATGGCATAGGATGGTGGGAAGAAAGTGGATGGTTCCCTTAATCCGGTTACAGATGATCTTTCTTGGGCAGTTGAATGTCTGAAGTACTATCTCAGACGGATCTTCCTGAAGAAGTTGTATAGTTCTGTTTTCAGTTGGAACCTGTTAGGGGGAGTAGTTGGAACATAGGAGAGTCCCTTGTTTAGCACCTTTTGTTCTTCTTCAGATAGCTTGTATTTGGAGATATTCACTATTGGATTAGCGACAGTTGCAGTCATTGGTGCAGGTGCAGTAGTCACCACCGATAGGTATTCCTCCTCGTGGAAATTTCCCCATGGGTTTCTGGGCGGAATGTTACTTTCTTCTGTACACGCCCCCTGCCTCCATTCTGGTTCCCTGTGTTGGATTGTTGTCCACGCTGTTGTGCACCGGACCAATTCCTGCGACCCCGTGGTGGTCTCCATTGCATCTGTCCTCTTCCTAAAAAATGAGGAGGTGGTGGTGGATACTGAGGGTAGCTGAAGTCTGGATATTGATAGTTGTATGATGGTCCTGGCGTTGATGGTTCTGATTCACTGCCGGAACTGTACGAAGAGTCAGAGAAGGTAGTGTATGTTCTTCTATCTCTAAAGCATCCCCTGCTTCAATTTGAAAACCGACCTTGGTTATCCTGTTTGTAGTAATCTGGTTGGAGGTAAGGGTAGACGTTCTTCTTATCAAATGCTCTCAGGTCTTTGGCTAGTTTCTCCAATTTCTTAGTTTGGGTGGTCACATCAAAATCTTTCAGTGTGGCATCTAGAGTCTCCAATGCAGATTTGGCGTTTGTTAGGGTGTTATCTCCAAGTATCTCAGCTCTCAGTGCAGAAATCTCTTTGGTGAGGGATTGAACTTGCTCAGCTGCTGTTTCAACCCCCAGCACCATCCAGTGCCGGGAGCAATTATTTGCGACATAGCTAAAACCCTCCCTAAACTTTGGCACGTCAACAAATATGGCAGGTTCTATTTTAATTTGTAAGCCTATGGGAATGATGTTTTCTTGTACATATTTTGTTAGTAAATAACCATGTAGGCGTGTCCTAATGAGTTTTTTCTCAAGTCTTTCTAGTCTACTAACTTTGTCACTCAAAGTGAAATCCACATGTAAGCTTGTATTAGATAGGAATTGGTTAGACTGGTCTTGGAGGAGTGTGTTAATGTAGTCTTCAGTGTAGGAAAGCAATTCACTTTCAACTATGGTCTCAACAGAAAAATCTAAAACAATTAAATTAAACAGAAACCTTGCAGGTGTGCACCTGCTCAGATAGATTAATAAAGGAGGGGGTTTTTACCCAAGAAAATCCACAGGGGACCTGAGTGCTATGTAATGTACAAAATGAGGGTCCCTATGAACTGTGTAAACATTATTCACATTTATTAAAGCAATAATAACAACAAAGCATTAGACACATTGTAAATAATCACAATGAGCAAAAACTACAATTTATAAATTGTGATAACAGTGCCCCAAAAGGAAAGGAAGTGAGGTAGCGTGATGCTGTGAAGAAGAAAGGGATAGATAAAGAATGATAATAATCGTGACAAATAAATATGTCAAATTCTTGAAATTATTATACAATAAATCGGCTTCAGATCCCGGAGCCAAAGATAGGATTCATAAGATATCCCATTATTTATAAAAAATGTCTATATTGACACTGGTATATAAAATATCTATGTATCATTAATTGATTAAGAAACATAACCTTAACAAATCTCATCTTCATAATAAGGGGCATGATATAGCAGCTTTTAGCGTATTTTTCCATTTTTTTAGATTTTGATGAATCAAAAAGTGGATTTCCTCTACTGATTTCCATATGAAAATACCTCTACGTACCATGGTAATTTTCCAATTGATTACTTTACCGTTTGCTACGGTTCTGATATTTACTATCGCAATTCCTCTAATTTAATTGGGGATTTTTACTTTTTACTTATGTCATATTATTTACATTTCTACAGAATTTGTAGTGTACCCCGTTCACACCCTTGTCCTGATGAAGACCCCGATGTAAGGCCGCAAGTACGCCTACTGTTGTAGCATGGGGTCGAAACGTCGATGGCTACCTTCTCTCTTCCTCAGTTCACACCGCCCGCATTTCTTGGATATTTTATATACCAGTGTCAATATAGACATTTTTGATAAATAATGGGATATCTTATGAATCCTCTCTTATGCTCAGGGATCTGAAGCCGATTTATTGTATAATAATTTCAAGAATTTGACATATTTATTTGTCAAGATTATTATCATTCTTTATCTATCCCTTTCTTCTTCACAGCATCACGCTACCTCACTTCCTTTCCTTTTGGGGCACTGTTATCACAATTTATAAATTGTAGTTTTTGCTCATTGTGATTAATTTACAGTGTGTCTAATGCTTTGTTGTTATTATTGCTTTAATAAATGTGAATAATGTTTACACAGTTCAAAGGGACCCTCATTTTGTACATTATATAGCACCCAGGTCCCCTGTGGATTTTCTTGGGTAAAACCCCCCTCCTTTATTAACCTCTGAGGTAAGTGACCCAGTTAATCCAACCCTTGGAGCTAGTTTTGCTAGTGTCTTTCCAGTAGATTAGTACAAGTTTATTTGCAGCTGTTAGTAGTAGGTCCATGAGTTCCATATCTGTCTCAGAGGAGAGATCAGCTCGCATAAACGCCGTTGTGAAGGAGGCAAAGTCTCTAGTTAGTTTGCACTTAGACACATTGTCTATGAAGTCAAATACCCTTCCCCAAAACACCATGAGTGTTGGACATAATTAAACATTTTAGGATTCATTTAAATGGCCTTAGCGATCATCATGGTCAAAGTGTTGAAACTTCCTGTCCAGATAATAAGTTAAAGGTCAGTGGTATGGCACATATTAATGAGATAAAAGTGGCTACCTCAAAGGGTGTTAGGGTTAAATGGAGCAGTATTATCCCTGAGGATTTTCTTTTAAACTTCGTGAGGGAAAGTGTGCTCTAGTGATTATCTGCCTAGATGACAGAGCTGAGGACGAAGACATTAAGAATGCTCTTTTAGGAATTGCCAGTCATGTCAATGATAGCCTGCCTCATACTCCCTTGCACACTACCAGGAATCACGAAGGTTGTTTTGGCTCAGGTGTATGAAAGCCTTACATGTATGGAAAGTAGCCTTAAATATGTCATCTAGAATAAGTAATGAAGTGGAAGAAAGAAGGCAGGTATATAAGACTGCACTGGCAAGCAAGAAGCAGGAAATTAAATCAGAGGCATGAGCAGCATTAATTAATGCTTTTAGGAGCAGGATAGTTGTGATTTCTGGAAAATTGTAAATAAGACCTATTTTAGAGACTTTTCTGCTCCATCGGTTGAAGTAACTATGTCATCAGAAGACTGGGTTACACATTTCATTAACATTTCTCCTGCACAGGACACCATCGCCGGATAGGGGTTTAAATTGGAACTACTATGGGGGCAATACATTTTCTAAGGAAAAATTGCTCCTTATTTTTTCCCTAGAGGAAGTCCTTGATGCCATAAATGTCTCGCATAGTGGGAAGGCTTCGAAACCTGATGGATTGCCTGTTGATCTTTTCAAAACCAATTTGGAGTTATGGGGACCATTGTTGACTAATGTTTTGGGAGTGATCTGTAGAATTGGTCCTTTTGAAACTTAGTCCACTTCCTGATTGTCCTAATGTTCAAGAAGGGAGATCCAACCTGCTACCAGCCAATCTCCCTCCCGGAACTACTTTTGAAGGTGGTGGGAAGAATGGATGGACTCTTAACTTAAATCAACTTATTTGCAAATACACTGTAGCACTGAGAGCCCCGGTCTATTCTATCTGACATCAATGGACAACACCAGTGCTTTTGATTGATTGTGTCTATCATGATAAATAATGGATTTGATGAATACGATGGGTATTGATTTTACATTCGTACATTTTATTACGAATATTTCTTCAAATGTCAAGGCCAGCGTTAGGTTTGGAATAAATGGGTAATATAAAGAGGAATTTGCTATTAGGAGGAGGTATTGCAGGGTTGTGTTGATGCCCCATTTTTAGTTACTATTCATATTAATAACCCTAGCAGGATGTTAGAATGGAAAAGTTATGATGTTCCCCAGGCTGGACGGAAAGCTTTGCCAATATTACTGTGCCAGATGGTGCAGTACTTGTGGCCTGTACCCAAAAGGCCTACGAACCATGATTAATCAGTTTGTGGATTAAATGGCTGAGTTAGATCTAAGAGTTAATTTGTCCAAAACATATATTATGAAATGTGGCTTTAACGGTGGATAAAGGTTTTCAATTTTGGGTAGGAGATATTAAGCTTGCAACATCTTCGACCATCTCCTACCTAGACTTAATAGATTCTCCGCCAGTCTAGAGAGGAGGCCACTTAAAGAGCTTTGAACCATTTACAAAGGAAAATGAACCTTGCTGGCACCAATATGGGACTGGTGTATGCAGGTACGCTAATTTAGAGAAATGCAGCTTGCGGGAAATGCCTGTCGAAAAAGTATTTAGCAGTTGCACACATCGTATCCATCTATGTCTGCCCTAAAAAGTTTGGTACTTCCTCATTTAGACGATCTTATTAGGATATGTCCTATTTTAGAGTGGCATAGAAATTGATCACAATCTGAGGCAGTCTTAAATAGACTAATAATTATAGACTGTCTGTCCCAGGACTCTGCCGTTTAGAGTGCCATGGTTTAAATACATCAGGGCCTTTGTTGATAGGCTAGGAAGATCATATTTTTAGCAATCCTTCTTTCATACTAGGTGGTTCTAAGGATTAAATGAAATACCTATAATTGAACATGTTAGAGGAGGCTAGATTTAATAAAGAATGTGGAAAGCCCAGTGCTGCAAATTATAACTTGCTGATTGCAAATAATGATAAACAATTTTATCAGGAGCATGTGCACTACCCTCAGCATAGACTTATGTTAATGCGTTTTAGATGCAATGTTATCCACTGTTTTGTATCTTTTCTCAGAGTAAATGATTGGACTGCAAAATTGGCCAGCTGCCTTCGTAATGGAGTTTCAGAACAATCCACATTGTGCTTTATGCTCTTTTGTAAATATTTTGAAATTCCTTAAATTTTAAAGCTGTTATTATGGAAATTACATTTTAGACAGTGGAGACCAGCGCTGCATTTTCTGCAACAACTTTATCCTAAGGAAGTTGGTTTTGCTGTACCCAATTTTTTTTGGAGAGCTATTAGAATATGTAAACCGTTGGTTGAGTAAGCTGTTCTGAAAGATTGTTTCTTAATCAAAGCTTATTCTTTTGTTGTATGTGCATTTAAATGTTCTAATTGGCTTATGGATATTTTATCCTCGGATGAATGTGATGTGTTATTTTATCTTGCTAACTTTCATGGTTTTTATATGAGAAACCAAATAAAGGTTAACATGGGTATCAGACAATTTAGGTACAATCACAGAACCATTACGTTTCTTTACTAGCGCAATTCTATTAAGGTTCCAAAATGCACCCATCACTTAACTTGACAGCATTTAACGAAAGTTTCTTTACAACAAAGGGAAAGGAATATTTTGAAACACCAGAGGATCGTTGTGGAAGACGAACTCAAACACAATCACCTACACGCACACATGTGTGTGCAACAGCATGTCTAGAGTCAAAGTGAGTCTTTCTCCTAGCAATTTTCTTTTTTTTGACTATCTTGCTAAGAATCTGACTTAACAGTATCACTCGCATCATGAGAACTCTCGTCCTCGCACCTCATCCATGATTGGAACATGCGAGTATTAGGTTTTCTACCTCTACAAAGTTCAAAAAGAACCAAAGTGGAATGAGGAGTGAGTCTGTATATCATAACTCTTTCTTGAATCTCAGCTTTCCAGTCTTTGTTTAAAGACTTGGCAAGTTGAATGGACTCCTTCAACACACGATTGAACCTCTCCACCATACCGTTGGTTTCGGGATGGTAGAGGGCACAACGCTTGTTTTTAATTCCTTTCTCAGTGAGGTACATCTCCATCTCTTTGGAAATTAATTGGACACCATTGTCCATAAGAAGACAGTCAGGAAGACCCTCATGAGAAAAGAGCTCGTCAAGAAACTTGATGATGACCTTGGATTCAATATTATGACAAATTTTAATTTCCGGCCACCTTGAAAATAAATCAATTAAAACTAAAAGAAAGGACTGACCAGAGTTACTGTAAATAGGGCCTAAAATATCGAGAGCGAGCTCTTGCCAGCAACAAGAAGGATTCAGAAAAGGGGGTGGTGATGAACAGAGTGTCTGAATTAAGCAGACCACTTTTACCCATTCAAGAGATCAGGGCTGAATCCATCACCGTTATTTAGCTCACTGCATCACCCCAGTTCAGAACCTGGCTATATGCAAATTAGTCTGACCCAGTGCCTCATGGGAACAGGGCAGACCAAACTACAAAGCCAATTCTTCACCGGAAAGGAGACAAGCTTCCGGGGACCGGTTTCTGGCATTTCAGCCGTCGTCGGCCCGGCTTGCTTGAATCCTGGTGGTGCAGTGAGCAAGGGACTCATGTCTGAGTATACCCTGCCACACCTGTAGTGGCCAAAAACGATTTAGAAAAGGGGGTGGTGATGAAAAGAGTGTCTGAATTAAGCAGACCACTCTTAACCAGTCAGGAGATCAGGGCTAAATCCATCACTGTTATTTAGCTCACTGCATCACCACAGTTCAGAACCTGGCTATATGCAAATTCGTCTGACCCAGTGCCTCATGGGAACAGGCCAGACCAAACTACCAAGCCAATTCTTCACCGGAAAGGAGACAAGCTTCCGGGGACCGGTTTCTGTCATTTCAGCCGTCGTCGGCCCGGCTTGCTTGAATCCTGGTGGTGCAGTGAGCAAGGGACTCATGTCTGAGTATACCCTGCCACACCTGTAGTGGCCAAAAACGATTCAGAAAAGGGGGTGGTGATGAACAGAGGGACTGAATTAAGCAGGCCACTCTAACCCAGTCAAGAGATCAGGGCTGAATCCATCACCGTTATTTAGCTCACTGCATCACCCCAGTTCAGAACCTGGCTATATGCAAATTCGTCTGACCCAGTGCCTCATGGGAACAGGCCAGACCAAACTACCAAGCCAATTCTTCACCGGAAAGGAGACAAGCTTCCGGGGACCGGTTTCTGGCATTTCAGCCGTCGTCGGCCCGCCTTGCTTGAATCCTGGTGGTGCAGTGAGCAAGGGACTCATGTCTGAGTATACCCTGCCACACCTGTAGTGGCTACAAACGATTCAGAAAAGGGGGTGGTGATGAACAGAGTGTCTGAATTAAGCAGACCACTCTTACCCAGTCAAGAGATCAGGGCTGAATCCATCACCGTTATTTAGCTCACTGCATCACCCCAGTTCAGAACCTGGTTATATGCAAATTCGTCTGATCCAGTGCCTCATGGGAACAGGCCAGACCAAACTACCAAGCCAATTCTTCACCGGAAAGGAGACAAGCTTCCGGGGACCGGTTTCTGGCATTTCAGCCGTCGTCAGCCTGGCTTGCTTGAATCCTGGTGGTGCAGTGAGCAAGGGACTCATGTCTGAGTATACCCTGCCACACCTGTAGTGGCCAAAAACGATTCAGAAAAGGGGGTGGTGATGAACAGAGTGTCTGAATTAGGCAGACCACTCTTACCCAGTCAAGAGATCAGGACTGAATCCATCACCGTTATTTAGCTCACTGCATCACCCCAGTTCAGAACCTGGCTATATGCAAATTAGTCTGACCCAGTGCCTCATGGGAACAGGGCAGACCAAACTACCAAGCCAATTCTTCACCGGAAAGGAGACAATCTTCTGGGGACCGGTTTCTGGCATTTCAGCCGTCGTCGGCCCGGCTTGCTTGAATCCTGGTGGTGCAGTTAGCAAGGGACTCATGTCTGAGTATACCCTGCCACACCTGTAGTGGCCAAAAACGATTCAGAAAAGGGGGTGGTGATGAACAGAGTGTCTGAATTAAGCAGACCACTATTACCCAGTCAAGAGATCAGGGCTGAACCCATCACCGTTATTTAGCTCACTGCATCACCCCAGTTCAGAACCTGGCTATATGCAAATTAGTCTGACCCAGTGCCTCATGGGAACAGGGCAGACCAAATTACCAAGCCAATTCTTCACCGGAAAGGAGACAAGCTTCCGGGGACCGGTTTCTTGCATTTCAGCCGTCGTCGGCCCGGCTTGCTTGAATCCTGGTGGTGCAGTGAGCAAGGGACGCATGTCTGAGTATACCCTGCCACACTTGTAGTGGCCAAAAACGATTCAGAAGAGGGGGTGGTGATGAACAGAGTGTCTGAATTAAGCAGACCACTCTTACCCAGTCAAGAGATCAGGGCTGAATCCATCACCGTTATTTAGCTCACTGCATCACCACAGTTCAGAACCTGGCTATATGCAAATTAGTCTGACCCAGTGCCTCATGGGAACAGGGCAGACCAACCTACCAAGCCAATTCTTCACCGGAAAGGAGACAAGCTTCCGGGGACCGGTTTCTGGCATTTCAGCCGTCGTCGGCCCGGCTTGCTTGAACCCTGGTGGTGCAGTAAGCAAGGGACTCATGTCTGAGTATGCCCTGCCACACCTGTAGTGGCCAAAAACGATTCAGAAAAGGGGGTGGTGATGAATAGAGTGTCTGAATTAAGCAGACCACTCTTACCCAGTCAAGAGATCAGGGCTGAACCCATCACCGTTATTTAGCTCACTGCATCACCCCAGTTCAGAACCTGGCTATATGCAAATTAGTCTGACCCAGTGCCTCATGGGAACAGGGCAGACCAAACTAATAAGCTAATTCTTCACCGGAAAGGAGACAAGCTTCCGGGGACCGGTTTCTGGCATTTCAGCCGTCGTCGGCCCGGCTTGCTTGAATCCTGGTGGTGCAGTGAGCAAGGGACTCATGTCTGAGTATACCCTGCCACACCTATAGTGGCCAAAAATGATTCAGAAAAGGGGGTGGTGATGAACAGAGTGTCTGAATTAAGCAGACCACTCTTACCCAGTCAAGAGATCAGGGCTGAATCCATCACCGTTATTTAGCTCACTGCATCAACGAGAAGGGGCTTCACGGACAATCATAGGTTGAACTCTGGTTTTAAGAATTTTGTCAGAGGTGTTAGATTCTTGGCAATTCCTAGCCATTCGCTCTACGATTAGATCTATTCCAGGCCACCAGAAATGTAGACAGATTCTTTCTTTGGTTTTTGAAATGCCTTGGTGAGCTTGTTCAGTTATAGTTTCTTTAAGAGACTGTGGTGGTATCAACCTAGTTCCCCTATGAAGTAACCCAGAGGAAACAGATAATTCATGTCGTACACACCAGAACTTTCTATTTTCCTCGTCAAGGCTTCTAATTCCTTTCCAACCTTCATTTACTAATTTGCAAACAGTGACAATAGTAGAATCTTTTTCCATAGAAGATTTCCATTCATCTCAATTCAAAACACCACCCGTGATTTCACAAACCCTATAATCATCCTTATCACAATGAAGATCTGCTGACTCATTATACAGTTCACAAGGATCATTTGCAGCAAGGCGAGACAGACAATCAGACACTTTGTTCTGTGTGCCGGGTATGTGATGAACAACAAAATCAAGGTCTTGTAAGGCAAAAATCCACTTGGTAATTCTGGAGGAGACTGCATCCAAACTCTTCTTGGTGAACTAATCGTTTAAAGGTTTATGGTCAGACTGTACAGTAAAAGAACAGAACAGATGGCACGGAGGTATCAAAACTATGTAAAGCTGGAGCTTGATTCAGAGCCTTTTTAATGTCATCAAATTCTTCTTGACAACCTTCCGAGCAAACAAACCTTACACCTTTCTTGAGAAGAGATCTGAGAGAATGAGTGCGGGAGGCAAACTGGGGAACAAACTTATTATAATATTCAGCCATTCCCAGAAAAGTGATCAATTCATCTCTGGATTCAGGTACGGGGAGATGATTAATTGTATTTATTAATTTATCTTTAGATTTGACACCTTGCTTAGACATTTTGTGGCCTGCATAGTCAATTTCATGAAGGTTGAATTTGCATTTATTCTCACGTTAGGTCAAACCACATGACTTGAAGCACTCTAAAACAGCTCTAAGTCTCTCATCATGAATAGCTTGAGACGGCCATGTACAAGAACATCATCTTGATAGATTTTTATGCCAGGTAGACCCTGTAAAACATCTTCCATGGCTCTTTGGAAAACTGAAGCAGCCTTGTTGATACCAAATGGAAGTCCGGTGAATTTAGAGGTACCAAAAGGCGTTATAAAGGCCGTGAGATTTTGTGACTCAGGGTCAAGTTTAATTTGGTGATATGCGGCCCTGGGATCAAGAGTAGAAAAAACTTCAGCACCGTTCAATTGCGTAAGCATCTCAGCTATATTAGGAAGGGGATATTTGTCAGATATGACTGCGCGATTGAGAGAGCGCAAGTCAACACAAAGTCTGAATCACCAGAGGCTTTACGGGCAAGAACCACAGGGGCTAGCCAATCACTCGCTTCAGTTTCAACAATAATTCCTTCATTTAGCAAATTTCTTCAGTTCTCCTTCCATTGAATCTCTCAAAGCTAAAGTGACGTTGCGTACTTTACAAGTTAAAGGAGTGGAGTCAGGTTTCAAGATAATCTTGTGGATATAATCGGATAAGCAGCCTAAATGTTCACTAAAGACATCCTTGAATTCAGAGTGTAAATCATCTACTTGGACAATTTTGGTTTGATCAAGATCGTGAGCAGTAGTGTAGGATAATGTAGGAGCTTCTTCTCTCAACACAATACACGGATTGTGACCAGGGGCCAACATAACACAGGCTAGAGAGTGCTCAATTCTTTTAGCAATAGTATTGACTTCATCAATTGTTGGATCATCTTTTTGCCACAATTCATCATTTATTTTATCAATGGAACACCCAAGCATGAACTGATCATGCACACGTTCTTCTAGTGCGCCTTCAAATTTGCAAGTTGAAGCGAGTTTACGTAAGTGGGAAACGTACATCTCTACGGTCTCTTTAGGTTGTTGTATTCTTTTGCCAAAGTGATAACGCTCCAGAACTGTACTGACTTTGGGTAAAAAATGTTTATCTAATTTCTTTAAACAAATCTCAAATTCGTTAAGACCATCAGATTCAGACTTATTGAGTTCAGGGAGATGTTAAAAAATGTCTTGCCCTTCAGAGCCTAAGCAGTGTAATAGTAAGGCTGATTTCCTCTCAGCGCTAAGAGAAACACCACAGACTCTAGCGTAGTTGATAAAAACTTTTTTCTACTTGGACCAGCGTATTGGTGGTTCACCAGGGTTGGAAAGGAAAAATGGTGGTGACGTGACATTCTGCATTGTCACAAGGAATATAAATCAAGAGTCAAAGCAAGATGTACATTAAAGAAGTGAAGAGGTGCTGAAAAGAAAGATTTTACTAATTGGTTTGCAACAAAATCTGACCAGCTGTTTAGGAAAGCAAAATGAGTTTAGATAAGCTGTGCCTGTCAGTGACGAAAAACAAGTATCTTTATATAATTTACTTTAGAAATTTTACTTGTTAGTGAACATCAAGTTGAATTCGAGAAGCTGTGCTTGTCAGCGAAATATTTTTTTTATAAAAGCAGTGCTTGTCAGCGAAATACTGTTAGACAAGCAGTGTAATGAAATATGTTGTATTTCTGAAGCTGTGCTTGTCAGCGAATTGGACAATCAGCATAACAAAATATAAGTGAAATTGTGGTTTCATTTTTTTTATAAAATCTGTGATTGTCAGCGAAATACAGTTAGACAAGAAGTATAATGAAATATATTGTATTTCAGAAGCTGTGCTTGTCAGCGAATTGGACAAGCAGCATAACAAAATATAAGTGATGTTTTTAGAAGCTGTGCTTGTCAGCGAATTGATAGGCAATAAAGAAGGTAAAAATCTTTTCCTTTTTTTTTTAATAGCTGTACCTATCAGCGACAAGCAAATTTGTCGAATAATAAATTACCTAATTGTAGACTTAATTAACTGGATTGGATTTGTTGTGTGCTCTCATTAATTAAATCCAGTTTATTTTTTAAGCTGTAAACGCATGGTGAAACACAAGCTGAGTTAGTCTAGCGCGTCTTTAAGTCGTGCAGCGTAACCAGAAATGTGGGAAGAGTCACTGGGTGAATGCCTTGAAGACAGGCAACGCAGACATAGATGTGTTGAAGAAGCCACATGGTTAATAAGCAGGCTGTTCAGGAATGTCTTTATGATGTATGGGATGTGCAAGGGGAAGAAATACTTCTGTAACAGACAAGAAGAGATGTTTTAGTGTAGAGGGGTTGTGGTTTCATTTTTTTTATAAAATCTGTGATTGTCAGCGAAATACAGTTAGACAAGAAGTATAATGAAATATATTGTATTTCAGAAGCTGTGCTTGTCAGCGAATTGGACAAGCAGCATAACAAAATATAAGTGATGTTTTTAGAAGCTGTGCTTGTCAGCGAATTGATAGGCAATAAAGAAGGTAAAAATCTTTTCCTTTTTTTTTTAATAGCTGTACCTATCAGCGACAAGCAAATTTGTCGAAAAATAAATTACCTAATTGCAGACTTAATTAACTGGATTGGATTTGTTGTGTGCTCCCATTAATTAAATCCAGTTTATTTTTTAAGCTGCAAACGCATGGTGAAACACAAGCTGAGTTAGTCTAGCTCGTCTTTAAGTCGTGCAGCGTAACCAGAAATGTGGGAAGAGTCACTGGGTGAATGCCTTGAAGACAGGCAACGCAGACATAGATGTGTTGAAGAAGCCACATGGTTAATAAGCAGGCTGTTCAGGAATGTGTTTATGATGTATGCAATGTGCAAGGGGAAGAAATACTTCTGTAACAGACAAGAAGAGATGTTTTAGTGTAGAGGGGTTGCTAAGAAAGGACAAGGAACAACGTCGCAAACGTCACTCCTATGTAGCTCTGCCACACACTTAAACCTTTGCTGCACCGTCACATACTGAATCCTTGGGATGAAGATTTCCTCGCTCTGCCTCGCGCACCAGCTCGAGTAAAGTTCAGCCCAGGTTAGTAAATTAAATTATTTAAGGTTTTGGGGAGGTCAAAGCAAACCTGATAAAAGCGGAACGCTTGACAGTACCTTAGTCGTACAATTTGAAGTTTCTTGCCTTGGTTTTCAATATTAACCCAAAATCGCTTCTGAAGATTCTGGCTTGCTCGAGTGTTAGGACAGCATTATCAGGGGTCCATCCCATCCTCGTCGCCAGTGAAACGAAGTACTGGATCACGAAGTGTAGCCGAAAGAGTATTTATTTAAAGTAATTATTAATCAAGTTACGAATAACGTCCTACCCACAGCGAGCAGGAAACAGTAACTGAACTTTATCATAATATAGAACCTTCAGAGCTGAATGACACGCATGTCATTCTGTCATGCTCTGAAGATTCTAGCAAGATCATTCCAGCGCACTTTTTAACTTTGACATCCATTCAATGGATACAGTGCGGATCAGCAGTATACCCAGTCAAAGGGGAACGGGACAAGAGAGCGAAACAGAGACATTGGATATCTTCACTCTACTTTCTTCTTCATTCTTACCGCTCAGCTCAACCTGCTCTGTAGATGAGCTCATAACAAATACATGGACATTTTTGTTTAATATTTCATTATTGAAATTCCAATCACTCTTTCTAATATTACAAATGTTATACCCTTTGCCAGTTTTTGTATTTCCAAGTCTCTACAGATGGCTGCCAATTTGGGACTTCCTGGAGCTGAAATGCAAATGAAACATCTATAACTCATGAGAGGAAATATCTGAGCTACAACAGATTTCTAAAATGCTAACTACCTTCTCTGCATTGTAAATTAAATCCGTGCTCGGAGTGATTCACAGCAAGTTCATTTGTTGTAACATATTTAATACAAATTAGTATAGTAGCATATCACTTGGCAACAACTAATCACTTCTTCACCACTGTCAATACTGTATTGCCATACATGAGTCAAAATAAAAAATAAACAACCATGTGCACATTGGAAATTCTTCCCTTGGAGTAGAACAGTACCATATTTTCTGGCGTCTAAGACAACTTTTTAACCCTTGAAAATCTTTTCAAAAGATGGGGGTCGTCTTATACGCCGGTGTCATTTAATATGAAAGCGAATATAGCCCAAACCCTATATTTTAAAAGGAAAAGTAGGGGGTCGTCTTATACGCCGAGTCGTCTTATACGCCCGAAAATACGGCAGGTGTAATCAGAATTAATAATCCTTAACAGGATGTCTCTAGAAATAATTTGCAGACTTCAAAAGCCTGAAGCCTCAATCTAAAGTACTATCCAGAATACATCTGTGTGTCCAGCAAGTTGTAGCACTGTGACTTCTCAGTTCTGGCTACAGGGATCCAGCTGCAGTCATTATGTATTTGTATTGCCTTTCATAGAACTCTCTGAAACATGAGGAAATTATGTTTATAATTCTAATATGATTGCCGTCTTTACAAGAGAGTCCCGTGCCACCCTGGACTTGCCTGTATTGACTCCATTTGTATGTCATGCATCACAAGCACAAAGCCTCACACCAAGGGTTGCCCACTCTATGAGAATACTGCTGACCTCTTATGCTATGAAAGATATGTGCACCCAGGAAGTTTGGAGGACCCCTAGTATATGCAGATGAGTGTAGGCCATGGATCATTACATCACTACAGTCATAAAAGTTACAGTCGGAAACTTGATAGTTTAGATTCTACTCACAGAGCATGATGAAGTGTTCTAAATCAATGATGATTTTAGAGGCCTATTCAACACATATGTCCAGTCTGACAGATCAGAAGCGCTTCACCTCTCCCATTCTGGGAATTGTGTTTAGAGTTGTTTGGAAGAAAAACTGGTAGGCTGAGAGAGAATGAGGTGTGATCAGAGATGTAAATGTCTGTGCCCTTTCAAATGCACTTTAACTGAACTCAGGTAGAACTGGTTTTAGATCCCAGAACTGTTCAATGGGGAATGACCATTTAACTTCACCACTGGTCTGTCCAGATCACTTCTGTGCTGTGTGTTTGACTTTGATGGCACTCTCCCACCAAAAGGTACATCTTCATCATTTGAATTGTTTTTGTTAGTTTGTATAGTAGTTCCATATCCTGTAGCACAAGATGGTAGAACAAATCAAGTAACCTAAAATGCTATGGTTTAGGAGTGGGTATTCTAAATCTGTCCTTCTTTCCTACTCCTCATATCAGTAATATGTGTTACTACTGTGACCCTGAGCAGAGACAGTTGCTTTATTAGAGTGTCCTTTAAGGCAATTTGGAAATAAAGATTCTATCCTTTTAAACAGAGCCTTCATGGCTTAGCCAGTTTTGTTTGCAATAGCCTCTGCAGAGGTAAGTATATTGGTTCCCAGATTTGCAAATAGATCATGTGAAACAGTCCACAGATTAAGTTGCTGCTCTACATCGTGTGAAGGGAGAGAGCAGAACTGCTCCATATCTACAAAGATGTGGTGCTGTTCTGCTCTCTCCCTGCACTAGCGCACCTTATGCTGCCATGCACCAAAACAGCCACCTTGTAGAATAGAGAAAGGATTTCTGCATTTTGGCAAGCACAAAAACTATCCTGAAAGGCAATATCCTCTTTCTATGTGCGCTAAAAGAATGTAGCATGCATGTCAAGAGGGACAAACAACCAGAAATAAAAATATTTCTGCTTGTTTGTGAGCCTCAGAGAGGTATAGGATTTTGGAGAAAATCCATGCTTACACGTTGTTGTAGATATGTATTTGCATCAAAATCCATGTATGGATGCATGGGAATACCATGCACCACCCATGGAATGCCTCTTTGACTCAAGGGAACACAAGGCAGCACATTGCACTCTGTTACATTAATTTGGGTTACAATCTCACACAAATCGTTATTTGTATTGGATTGAAAATGTCAACCAAACACTCTGGGTCAGGTCTGCGTAGAAATAAGGAATGCAAACCAGATGTAAAGTGTTTGTAGATCTGGGCACAGGTATCCACAGTAAAAATGTGAGCATAACAAGAAGATGGATTTCATTACAGTAAGTATGGTGTGTTCTGTCGGGAGGCGATGGTTATTCTTAAGAGTATAGAATGGGGAGTGACAGTGAAGCCCAATAGGTAAAGGTGATTGCCCTGCACCATAAAATGAAGTTTTGCAATAACTTTGGCGCCGTTTGACGTATCCTTGCAAAATTTTCAAAATTTGTGGGGCGCTCCGGTCCGCTCCTATCCTGAAAGTTTGGGGGTGATTTGTCAAGTGGGGGCTGAGAAAAAAGGGGGGGTCCCAAAACATGTTTTGCCCATGCAATTTTCCATAGGAACCTTTAATCGCAGCTACAGCCTGAACTGCTGAATGGAATTACACCAAATTTGGCAAAGAGGTAGTTCTAGGTACCTTTTGGTTAAATGGTGTAAATCTGTTTTAGTAGTTTTTTAGATATTAAAGGAAAAGAGTACATATATATCTGGGCGGAGCCTAATGAGATATCTCATCATGAGATCTGATTGGCTGTCAGCACTTCATCCAAGAATTGTTGGCAGCCATCTTGGGACCAATATACATGATAGCACCTCATTAAAAAGCATTGCAGTTAATTGAAGGTTTTAAGGTACCATACTCATTTTAGGAATTGTGGTGTGTTCTAAGGGGATTTTACCATGTGAAATAGCCTTCTGCTGGGATATCATGAATCATGTTTGAGAGAAAACTATTTTCTCATGCTTTTCCTACAGAGGTTTGGAAGGTGATCTATAAGCTAAACTGAGAGCATATTTTCTTTAAATTCACATCATCTTTCCCAGTCATGTGAGAATGAAGTCTGACATTCTCAGTAAAACATGTACATCCAACAAGCAAGCAATCAATCGGTCATTTGTTTAGCGCACTACATACCCGCAAGGGTCTCAAGGCGCTGGGGGGAGGTGGGGCCGCTACTGATCAAACAGTCAGGTCTTTAGTATCCTCCTGAAGGTCAGCAGGTCCTGGGTCTGTCGTAGGCTCAGTGGGAGGGTGTTCCATGTCTTGGCAGCGAGGTGGGAGAAGGATCTCCCGCCGGTAGTTGTTCTTGGGATGTGCGGGACGGTGGCGAGAGAGAGGTCGGCGGAGCATAGCTGGCAGTTGGGGGTGTAGAAGGAGAGTCATCTAATGAGGTAGGCTGGGCCGGTTTTTTGGAGTACCTTGTGTGCGTGGATGAGGAGCTTGAAGGATATCCTCTTGTTGACGGGGAGCCAGTGCAGGTTTCTGAGGTGGGGGGTGATATGGCCGTGTCGTGGTACATCGAGGATCAGTTGTGCCGAGGTGTTTTGGATGCATTGTAGTCGATTGATGAGCTTGGTCGGGGCTCCCGCGTAGAGGGCATTTCCATAGTCGAGTCCTCTGCTGATGAGGGCTTGGGTGACTGTCTTTCTTGTATCTGCCGGGATCCATCTGTAGATCTTGCAGAGCATGTGGAGGGTGTTGAAGCAGAAGGAGGAGACGCTGTTGACTTGCTTGGTCATTGAGAGCGTTGAGTCAAGGATAATTCCCAGGTTGTGTGCGTGGTCGATGGGGGTCGGGCTGCCCCCAGTGCCATTGGCCACCAGGAGTCGTCCCAGGCTCACAGGTTGGAGCCGAGGTTGAGGGCCTCCGTCTTGTCCGAGTTCAGCTTCAGACGGCTGAACTTCATCCAGTCGGCGACAGCCTTCATTCCTTCATGGAGGTTGGCTTTGGTGGTGATGGTATCCTTGGTGAGGGAGAGAATCAGTTGAGTGTCATTGGCGTATGATATTATGTTGAGGTCATGCTGTCGGGCGACATGTGCGAGTGGGGCCATGTGAATGTTAAACAGTGTCAGGCTGAGGGAGGATCCTTGGGGTACACTGCAGATGATCTCGGAGGCTTTGGAATGGAACAGGGGGAGGCGGACGCACTGGGTTCTGCCGGAGAGGAAGGAGGTGGTCCATTCCAGAGCCTTGTGTCGGATCCCTGCGGCGTGGAGGTGTGCGCGTAGTATGCGGTGGCAGACCGTGTCCAAGATGGCGGAGAGGTCTAGGAGGAGGAGTACTGCAGTCTCCCCATTGTCTAGCAGGGTCCTGATGTTATCGGTGGCAGCGATGAGGGCAGTCTCGGTGCTGTGGTTGCTGCGGTACCCTGCCTGGGAAGGGCCAGGATTCTGTTCTCTTCGAGGTATCGGGTTAGCTGTCTGTTAATGATTTTCTGGATGACCTTGGCCGGGAAGGGGAGCAGAGAGATGGGTCAGAAGTTCTTGAGGTCTCTTGGGTCTGCCTTGGATTTTTGGTGTAGGGCGTTGATCTCAGCATTTTTCCAGCTCTCTGGGAAGGTTGCGGTCTCAAGGGAGAGATTGATGATGTTGCGTAGGTGGGGTGCGATGGAGCTGCTTGCTTTGTTGAAGACGTGGTGCGGCAATGGGTCTGATGGAGAGCCGAAGTGGATTCTGCTCATGGTCTTGATGGTTGCAAAAACCATAGGTGATGGACAGAATGCAGAACAATGTCATGCATTCTCTCCAGCACAGAGATCTGTGCCTAAATCCATCATTTTTTTGCACTCCACACCACCCCAGTCCAGACATGGCCATATGCAAATCAGTCTGACCTTGTGCCTTATGGGAACAGTCCAGCCCGAACTGCCAAGCCATGCCTTCCCTGGACCGAAAACAAGCTTCCGAGGACCGGTTTCTGGCAATCCAGCCATCTTCAGCCCGGCTTGCTTGAATCCAGTGGTGTGGAGTGCATGGGACTCACGTCTCAGCATACCCATCCCACTCGGGGTGACAAATGCAAAAACCACAGGTGATGGACAAAATACAGAACAATGTCATACATTCACCTCAGTACAGAGATCTGGGCCTAAATCCATCGTTATTTTGCACCCCACACCACCCCAGTTCAGACATGGCCATATGCAAATCCGTCTGACCCTGTGCCTCATGGGAACAGTCCAGCCTGAACTGCCAAGCCATGCCTTCCCTGGACCGGAAACAAGCTTCCGAGGACCGGTTTCTGGCATTCCAGCCATCTTCAGCCCGGCTTGCTTGAATCCAGGGGTGTGGGGTGCATGGGTCTCAGGTCTGAGCATACCCATCCCACTCGGGGTGACAAATGCAAAAACCACAGGTGATGGACAGAATGCAGAACATTGTCATAAATTTACCCCAGTACGAGATCTGGGCCTAAATCCATCGTTTTTTTGCATTCCACACCACCCCAGTTCAGACATGGTCATATGCAAATCAGTCTGACCCTGTGCCTCATGGGAACAGTCCAGCCCGAACTGCCAAGCCATGCCTTCCCTAGACCGGAAACAAGCTTCCGAGGACCGGTTTCTGGCATTCCAGCCTTCTTCAGCCCGGCTTGCTTGAATCTAATGGTGTGGAGTGCATGGGACTCACGTCTGAGCATACCCATCCCACTTGGGGTGACAAATGCAAAAACCACAGGTGTTGGACAGAATGCAGAACAATGTCATACATTCACCCCAGTACAGAGATCTGGGCCTAAATCCATCATTTGGAGACAGCGAATGGGCAGTCAGGGGGGCAGAGCCGCAGGGGATGCAGCAGCGTGGGTGGTGAGGGGTGACGAAGGAAACAGAAGGCAAAAGGGCACAACAATTGAGGGAGAAACGACTGGTTAGAGGGCAGAAAGGTCACAAAAGGGCAAAAAGGTCACAAGAATACAGTGGGAAACGAGTGGCACAGAAGGCAAAAAGGTCACATGAGGCGCAAAAAGGTCACAAAAAATGGGGGGAAACGAGTGGCGCAGAAGGCAGAAAGGTCCCAAGAAAGGGAAGATAGGTCACAAAAAACGGGAAGAAATGAGTGGCACAGAGGCAGAAAGTTCCCAGGAAAGGGCAGAAAGGTCACACAAAAAACGGGGGGAAACGAGTGGCATAGAGGGCACAAGGGTCACAAGAAAGGGCAGAAAGGTCACAGAAATGTACGGGCAGCTAAGCAACAGAAGGCAAAAATGGGCAGAGAAACACGGGGGCCGTGAGGGGAGCAGAAGGAAAAACCGGGCAGAGAGACATGGGGCAGCGAGGGGAGCAGAAGGGAAACCAGGCAGAGAGACACGGGGCAGCGAGGGGAACAGAGGGAGAGAACGGGCACAGACCACGTACAGGCAGCAGGGGAGACAGACAACAGCAGTCACAGACACAACAATGAAAATGCAGTCACTACCACGGGAGCAATGAAAGAAAATACAGGCAATACCATGGAGGATGAGCAAACCTACGGCCTACTAATGGCCACCAGCGATGAGGCTCAGGTGGTAGCCTGCGGGTGGAGGAGGTCCTCGAACTTCCTCAGTAGCGGCAGCTGGGGCAGGGACACACAGGCGGTGCTATGCGGAGGGGGAGCGACCTACCTGGAAGGGTCAAGGGTCGCTCTCCTTACCGCGCAGCTGCCGGCCTATATGGGGAGGTGGGAGGGAGGAGCAGCTGGGAGGCAGGAGGTGGGAACAGTGAATGGGCAGTCAGGGGTGCGAGCTACAGGGGACGCAGCGGTGAGGGGGGACAAAGGAAACAGAAGGCCAAGGGCACAACAAACGAAATGAAATGAGTGGCACAGAAGGCAGAAAGGTCACAAAAAGGTCAAAAGCTCACAAATATACAGGGGGGAAACGAGTGGCACAGAAGGCAAAAAGGTCCCAAGAAAGGACAGAAAGGTCACAAAAAACAGGGGGAAACGAGTGGCACAGAAGGCAAAAAGGTCCCAAGAAAGGGCAGAAAGGTCACAAAAAACAGGGGGAGACGAGTGGCACAGAGGCTGAAAGGTCCCAAGAAAGGGCAGAAAGGTCACAAAAAATGGGGGGAAATGAATGGCACAAAGGCTGAAAGATCCCAAGAAAGGCCAGAAAAGGTCACAAAAAACGGGGGGAAAGGAGTGGCACAGAGGCACAAAGGTTACAAGAAAGGGTAGAAAGGTCACAAAAAACGGGGAAACGTGTGGCACAGAGGCACAAAGGTCCCAAGAAAGGGCAGAAAAGGTCTCAAAAACGTGGGGAAATGAGTGGCACAGAGGCTGAAAAGTCCCAAGAAAGACCAGAAAAGGTCACAAAAAATGGGGTAGTGGAGAGTAGTAGAGTGAGTAGCAGAGAGTGAGTAATAGAGAGAGTAGCAGAGAGTGAGTAGTAGAGAGTAGTAGAGTGAGTAGTAGAGAATGAGTAGTAGAGAGTGATTAGTAGAGAGTAGTAGAGTGAGTAGTCGAGAGTGAGTAGTAGGGACTAGTAGAGAGTGAGTAGTAGAGTGAGTAGTAGAGTAGTTGAGTGTGAGTGGTAGAAAGTAGTAGAGAGTAGTTGAGTGAATAGTAGAGTGAGTAGTAGAGTGAGTAGTAGAGAGTAGTAGAGAGTGAGTAGTATAGTAGAGAGTGAGTAGTAGAGAGTAGTAGAGAGTGAGTAGTAGAGAGTGAGTAGCAGAGAGAGACTAGTAGAGAGTGAGTAGTAGAGTGAGTAGTAGAGAGTGATTAATAGAGGGTGAGTAGTATAGAGAGAGTAGTAGAGAGTGAGAGTAGAGTAGTAGAGAGTAGTCAGTCAGTGTCAGTGCCAGTCAATCAGTGTATGTCAGTGTCAATCAGTGTCAGTCAAACAGTGTCAGTCAGTCAGTGTGAGTCAGTCAGCGTCAGTCAGTCAGTCAGTGTCAGTCAGTGTCAGTCAATCCGTGCCAATCAGTGTCAGTCTGTCAGTGTCAGTCAGTCAGTGTCAGCTAGAGCAGCTCTGCTGACCTGGTTCTCTGGCTCTAAAGTAGCTCTGTTGACCTGGTTCTCTGGCTCTAAAGCAGCTCTGCTGACCTGGTTTCTTTGGCTGTACAACAGGTCTGCTGGCCTGGTTCTGTGGCTCTAAAGCAGCTCTGCTGACCTGGTTCTCTGGTTCTACAACAGCTCTGCTGACCTGGTTCTCTGGCTCTACAGCAGCTCTCATGACCTGGTTCTCTCCCACTAAAGCAGCTCTACTGACCTGGTTTCTCTGGCTCTACAGCAGATCTGCTGATCTGGTACTCTGGCTCTAAAGCACCTCTGCTGACCTGGTTCTATGTCTCTAAAGCAGCTCTGCTGACCTGGTTCTATGGCTCTAAAGCAGCACTGCTGACTTGGTTCTTTGGCTCTAGAGCAGCTCTGCTGACCTGGTTCTCTGGCTCTAAAGCAGCTCTGGTGACCTGGTTCTCTGGCTCTAAAGCAGCTCTTCTGGCTTGGTTCTTTGGCTCTAAAGCAGCTCTGCTGACCTGGTTCTCTTCCTCAAAAGCAGCTCTGCTGACCTGGTTTCTCTGGCTCTACAGCAGCTCTGCTGACCTGGTTCTCTGGCTCTAGAGCAGCTCTGCTGACCTAGTTCTTAGGCTCTAAAGCAGCTCTGCTGACTTGGTTCTCTGGCTCCAGAGCAGCTCTGCTGACCTGGTTCTATGGCTCTAAAGCAGCTCTGCTGACCTGGTTCTATGGCTCTAAAGCAGCACTGCTGACTTGGTTCTTTGGCTCTAGAGCAGCTCTGCTTACCTGGTTCTCTGGCTCTAGAGCAGCTCTGCTGACCTGTTCTCTGACTCTAAAGCAGCTCCACTGACCTATTTCTCTCCCTCTAAATCAGCTGTGCTGACCTGGTTCTCTGCCTCTAGAGCAGCTCTGCTGACCTGGTTCTATGGCTCTAAAGCAGCTCTGATAACCTGGTTCTCTGGCTCTAGAGCAGCTCTGCTGACCTGGTTCTCTGGCTCTAAAGCAGCTCTGCTGACCTGGTTCTCTCCCTCTAAAGCTGCTCTGCTGACCTAGTTTCTCTGGCTCTAGAGCAGCTCTGCTGACCTGGTTCTCTGGCTCCAAATCAGCTCTGCTGATCTGGATCTCTCCCTCTAAAGCAGCTCTGCTTACCTGGTTCTCTGTCTCTAGAGCAGCTCTGCTGACCTGGTTCTCTGGCTCTAAAGCAGGTCTCCTGACCTGGTTCTATGGTCCTAAAGCAGCTCTACTGATCTAGTTCTCTGGCTCTAGAGCAGCTCTACTGACCTGGTTCTCTGGCTCTAAAGCAACTCTGCTGTCATCGTTCTCTCCCTCTAAAGAGCTCTGCTGACCTGGTTCTCTGACTCTACGGCAGCTAAGCTGACATGGTTCTTGGCCTCTAGAGCAGCTCTGCTGACCTGGGGCCCTGCCTCTAGAACAGCTCTGCTGACCTGGTTCTATGGCTCTAAAGCAGCTCTGCTGACCTGGTTTCTCTGGCTCTAGAGCAGCTCTGCTGACCTGGTTCTCTGGCTCCAAATCAGCTCTGCTGACCTGGATCTCTCCCTCTAAAGCAGCTCTGCTTACCTGGTTCTCTGCCTCTAGAGCAGCTCTGCTGACCTGGTTCTCTGGCTCTAAAGCAGCTCTGCTGACCTGGTTCTCTGGTTCAAGAGCAGCTCTGCTGACCTGCTTCTTAGGCTCTAAAGCAGCTCTGCTGCCCTGGTTCTCTGGCTCTACAACGGCTCTGCTGACCTGGTTCTCTGGCGCTAAAGCAGCTCTGCTGACCTTTTCTATTTCTGTAAAGCAGCTCTGTCCACTCCTACAATCATCCTGAAAGAAGCATGTCCTTATCTAATCACTCTGCTGAAACATAAGTCAGTCAGTCAGTCATAAAATATTTTCTTTCGGCTATACAGCCATTAAAGCACAATACATGTTACAATCATTAAAACAGAAAAGGATATTACACAGATAGGGCAATTTAGGAGTAAATATTCAAAACAGCCATTTCTTAACAAACAAAGATAAATAACATATTTACCACAGCCTTAGCGGTCATTAAATAACTACCCAGCCCCCGAGATAATGGCAGGCAAATTGTCAGTAAAACCAGGGTCTCTTACTTTGGGATTATAAAACTATCAAAACCAGTATCAATGCATTTTCAGATTTTATTGCCCAACTTGTTGAAAAAATAAATTAAAAAGAAAAACATAAAAAATTACATTACCTACACAAGAAAAATAAACAACAATTATTGTCACCACAATTCTCTAGATGAAACTATATAACAGCAACGGGTAGTAGAGATATAATTTAGAGGGCAGCATCAAACTGTTGCCCATCTCTTTCCCCGTTAGGATTCCTCTACGTGTGCACCACATTGCAAAGAGGAATTTCAAGGTAACGACTACACATAGAGGGAGTGTTTCATATTTAAGTAGCCCGAAGACCTCGATATGCTTTCTGAGCCCCAAATTTCTGCATAATTGGAGAGCCCACTTCGATCTAGACCTATGGTAAGCAGGACAGAAAAGCATTACATGAAACATAAGTGTTTATAGACGTCACTGTCTATGTACTTGCAGAATGACTCAGGCATTGAGACAAGCAGTGTTACAGTCAAATGTGCACAATATATGCCGTCCATTAACCCCTTGCAGACTACTGAGTAGGTCCTCCAAAAGTCCAGGTAATAGTCATGCGTGTCTAAAATCACACTGTAAGTCTGTGTCCACTCCTACAATCATCCTGACAGAAGTATGTCCTTTTCTAATCCCTCTGCTGAAACATAGGCACTTATATACTTATCCTGCTGTCAACTACTGGCACTCTAGGAACTCAGTCACTATCTATGCACTTGCGGAATGACTCAGGCATTGAGACAAGCAGTGGTAAAGTCAAATGTGTAGAATGTATGCAGTCCATTAACCCCTTGCAGACTACTGAGTCAGTCCTGCAAAAGTCCGGGTAATAGGCATGCTTGTCTGGAATCACACTGTGAGTCTGTGTCCACTCCTACAATCATCCTGACAGAAGCATGTCCTTTTCTAATCCCTCTGCTGAAACATAAGCGATTATAAACGTATTGTGGTGTCAACTACTTGCACTCTAGGAACTCAGCCACTATCTATGCACTTGCAGAATGACTTAGGCATTGAGACAAGCAGTGGTAAAGTCAAATGTGTAGAATGTATGCAGTCCATTAACCCCTTGCAGACTACTGAGTCAGTCCTGCAAAAGTCCGGGTAATAGGCATGCTTGTCTGGAATCACACTGTGAGTCTGTGTCCACTCCTACAATCATCCTGACAGAAGCATGTCCTTTTCTAATCCCTCTGCTGAAACATAAGCGATTATAAACGTATTGTGGTGTCAACTACTTGCACTCTAGGAACTCAGCCACTATCTATGCACTTGCAGAATGACTTAGGCATTGAGACAAGCAGCGGTACAGTGAAATGTGCACAATGTATGAGGTCCCTTAATCCCTTGCAGAATACTGAGTCAGTCCTGCAAAAGTCCAGGTAATAGTCATGCTTGTCTGGAATCACACTGTGAGTCTGTGTCCACTCCTACAATCTTCCTGACAGAAACATGTCCTTATCCAGTCACTCTGCTGAAATTTAAGTGCTTATAAATAAGCATGGGCGTAAAATCCGTTCCGCTCGCGGATTTTGCGAATTTTCGGTAAATTCACAATCCGCGAACTCTCGCGAATTTACCGAAAATCCGCAAATTCGCACGCAGCGGATTTTTTTTCTTGGTGATACAATATTGCGGCGTGCGGCATTTACTTACCGTCATTCAGCGTTTGCCGAGTTGTTTTTCTCGATATTTTGCGAGTGCTGCGCCATTTTGGATCTTGCTGCGGGATCCCGCAGGAGTTTGGCGACCGCGATTACGTAATCGCGGCTTGCCACCTTGCACAGCACGCATCGCGAGAGTTCGCAATTGCGAACACGTAGATGCGGCGGGCAGCAACAATCTCGCACTCGCGAAATGCAGAATTTGCAATTCTGCACAAGAAATCCACCAGCAAGCAGCATAAACCTTCTGAAAATTATGATTTTTATCAGAATAACTCCTCAGGTTGACATTTGCCTGCACTTTTTTTTGCAAGGAGTCCATTTTGGGGTGGGGGGGTGGGAGGAAGGAAGTGCCCCACAGTCTCCAACTTCCTGTTCCTGTCCAGCAGGCTCCTCCCAGTGCTTTCTTCATGTGCTGGTCACTTTCATTCGGATCTTGACCTGGAAGGATTACTTTTTGTGGATGCTGCTGGATATTTGGATTTGAGGCCTTTTTGACTTTCTTTGGATCACTTTTGGATTAGAAATTTCACAAGTAAGTTTGTTTGGGGCATTACAGTTGCTGCAACTACAATTTTGGAATTTTCGATTTTTGGGCTGTTGTTGGGGTGCATGGTGCATGGGCCTACTCTTTCTGTGGGGTGTCTTGAATTTAAACATCATGGAGGGCATGGATGGCATGGGATTGTGCTGATTTTTCAGTGTTTTTCGATTTTTGGGCTGTTGTTGGGGCCTTTTGACCAGGGGTAGTGAGTGGTGCATGGGCCTAGTCTTCCTGTGGGTGTCTTGAATTTTAAACATCATGGAGGGCATGTATGGCATGGGATTGTGCTGATTTTTCAGTGTTTTTCGATTTTTGGGCAGTTGTTGGGGCCTTTTGACCAGGGGTATTGAGTGGTGCATGGGCCTAGTCTTTCTGTGGGGTGTCTTGAATTTAAACATCATGTAGGGCATGGATGACATGGGATTGTGCTGATTTTTCAGTGTTTTTCGATTTTTGGGCTGTTGTTGGGGCCTTTTGACCAGGGGTAGTGAGTGGTGCATGGGCCTAGTCTTTCTGTGGGGTGTCTTGAATGTAAACATCATGGAGGGCTTGGATGGCATGGGATTGTGCTGATTTTTATGTGGTTTTCGAGTTTTTGGGGTGTATAACTGAACTGATGTTCCTCTGTCTTCCATTGCAAGACTCAAGAGAACCACCAGTGCCAGGAAGAAGTCCTGCAGCGGTGTGTGTGTGCAGCATAACGTCACGCGACGTCACTTCTGGCCACAGACAACTCTGCAACTTGTGCAACTGCAGCCTGCTGTTCTGACCTCCGAAGAAGTTGGCCCCCAAAAAAGTTCTCCGTATCTCCTCTAACAAGAAAGTTGCCAGTAAGGAGCAGAAGAAGCAAGTTACGAAGGAGACTGGTGTGCCGCCCGCCACATTTTTTGGGAGTAAAAAAAAAGTACGCCTGCAGCAGCAGCAGGATCTGCTGGGGACCAAGCTGAGAGCAGCACCCCCGCACCATTGGGATCAGTGCCACCACCACCAAGCCAACTTAAGTCCAAGACCTTGAGTGCTGCAGAGGCACTTAGTCTAGTGGTACAATCATCATCGACCAGTGATGTTGGCTCATCGCAAGAAAGTAGCAGCAATGTCCCTCAATCAACACAGATTGTTGTAACTCATCTGACGAGTGTTCAACAACCACAGCCGCAACAACAACCACATGTGCCAGTACAAGCCCAAGTACATGTGGAAGGAGAGGCAGCGCAAGAGTGCCCACAATAGTTGTTCCTCCCGAAGTAGGGGCACATCAGGAAATTGACAATCAAGCCGAGGTATCATTTGAGGAAGCCACTCCTCCTGATGATCATTCATTGTCTTCCACATCCCTAGCAAGGAAAAGATCAAGGGTGGTGTCTACATCTTCTTCAAGCCCACCTCCTCCTGATGATACGGATCTAAATTGGGGACCATCACTGCCGTCTGAGAGTGAGGCACACCATGATCTGACAAAGGTAGTTAAGCGTAAAAGGAAGGTCGTTGAAAGTCTCATAGTTATGGAGTGTGATGAGGTTCTACAAGAAGTGGCGGATACTCCTGCTGATGAAGACTCTCACAACGACGACACAGTCATCATAAAGGTCACTGCAGCCCCAGCGGGCATGCAGCAAACAGACATTTTGATCCTAGCCCGAGAAGCTGCTGAGCGTGATGATGTTGTCGACGAGGAGGCAATGGAAACACCTCAATCATTGGAGTTAACTAGTACACCAACACCTACCGCTTCCATATTTCTTCCTCGCAAGAAGGGACCTCCATCCACCTCGACCTCAATTTGTGGTGGGGAAAATGCACAACGTAGTAAAGTTCGGCAATACACATCCTCAACTTCATCTGGCATTAGCTGCATGACCATCACCAGTATCGCCCCCTCCTCCGGCCCTCACAGACATTTCAAGTCCGCAGTTTGGGACTTCTTTAGTGTTTGCCCAAAAAAGGAAAACTTTGCCATTTGTAGCATTTGTAAGGTTGCAGTTAGTCGTGGTAAGTTTGGTACCAACTATAGTACCGGAGGCCAGAGAGGTCATGTTAAGAGACAGCACGCTGTCCAATGATTTGCACACCTAAAGGAGGTCAAGGAAGCCCGAATTGCAAGTCAAGAAAACGTTGATGTTTCATCTGATGATGACGAGGAGGAAGAAGTGTCAAACACTTCACTAACACCCAGTACCCCTCTCAGCAGCACACCCCCTGTGAGCCACACTAAGAGTGTGGGAGAGAGTGAGATACCAATGCGAAAAAGTTCATCAGCGAGCGTAACTGGGTCAAAGAAGTCATCATCATCCCGTAAAAGCATGGTCCAGGCCAACATTAGAACCATGTTGTTTTCAGACGCGCCATATGATCGCAACCACCCACTGACGCGTCTGTATAACACTAACTGGCTAAAATGCTAGCTCTGGACCTTCTCCCTTTTTCGTTTGTAGAAGGGGTTGGTTTTCTAGAATTAGAGGCAGCGCTCTGCCCTAAATGGAAGGTTCCTAGCTGGTTCTATTTTGCCAGAGTTGCGGTTCCAGCACTACATGAAGATGTGCTGGAGGTTATTGGGGCAGCTTTGCAGAAGAGTGCTGTTCACACTATACATCTGACAACAGACATATGGACCAGTGGCACAGGCGCTGATTACATGTGCATCACTGCACACTGGGTCTCTTTTTCAGGGGTTTCAAGCATGCCGGGCTGAAGAAGGCTGGAATGCCAGAAACCGGTCCTCTGGAGTTTGTTTCCGGTCCAGGGAAGACATGGCTTGGCAGTTCGGGCTGCACTGTTCCCATGAGGCACAGGGTCAGACTGATTTGCATATAGCCATGTCTGAACTGGGGTGGCAGAGTGGGCTAAAGAACGGTGATGGATCAAACCCAGATCTCTTGACTGGGTGTGAGTGTCTGATTGATTCAGAAGCTCCGTCCATCACCAATCCCTTTTGTACTGCTTTTGGCCGCCATAAGTGTGGCAGAGTATACTCAGACGTGAGTCCCTTGCTCACTTTGCCACTGGATTCAAGCAAGCCGGGCTGAAGAAGGCTGGAATGCCAGAAACCGGTCCTCGGGAGCTTGTTTCCGGTCCAGGGAAGACATGGCTTGACAGTTCGGGCTGCACTGTTCCCATGAGCCACAGGGTCAGACTGATTTGCATATAGCCATGTCTGAACTGGGGTGGCAGAGTGGGCTGAAGAACGGTGATGGATCAAACCCAGATCTCTTGACTGGGTGTGAGTGTCTGATTGATTCAGAAGCTCCGTCCATCACCAATCCCTTTTGTACTGCTTTTGGCCGCCATAAGTGTGGCAGGGTATACTCAGATGTGAGTCCCTTGCTCACTTTGCCACTGGATTCAAGCAAGCCGGGCTGAAGAAGGCTGGAATGCCAGAAACCGGTCCTCGGGAGCTTGTTTCCGGTCCAGGGAAGACATGGCTTGGCAGTTCGGGCTGCACTGTTCCCATGAGGCACAGGGTCAGACTGATTTGCATATAGCCATGTCTGAACTGGGGTGGCAGAGTAGGCTAAAGAACTGTGATGGATCAAACCCAGATCTCCTGACTGGGTGTGAGTGTCTGATTGATTCAGAAGCTCCGTCCATCACCAATCCCTTTTGTACTGCTTTTGGAGCACCAGCTGAAGGCGGTGTCTTCTATGTTTAAAAAAGATAAAAGAAAGCAAGACGCTTTTGTTTTGGTGGAGAAATTATTAGAGCGCCTACTTGGCGATGAACGTCTTAAAATGATCCACTCGGAACAGCATTACATTTGTGCTACTATTCTGGATCCACGCTACAAAAAGGCGCTGGCAGGCCGAGCATACTTTCCTTTTGATGATGAAGATGTTACAAAGTACAAACATTGGCTAGCATTGTTAGCCATGAGGTTTGAAAGAGAACGGCAGCAGCAAATTGAAGGAAAAGGCAGTACATCAGCATCAGCAGGCCATCCCCTGTCAAAAGAACCCACTTCTGCACCTGTGGCTGTGGCACAAGTGACCTCTCAGCCGTTAAAGACACCGGCAACCGGATCATCTGCACCAGACACAACAGTAACATTGGGTGAAGAAGAGGATTGGCTAACTCGGCTTGGGTTTGGTTCTCAAAAGGTCCCAGCAAAAAGTAAGCAAAGTGGAGGAACCTTGGAGAACCTTGAGTCGATGGTGCAGGACTATCTGAATGACTCAACAGAGGTCTATGTTAATGCTGACCCATTGGCGTATTGGCATGGGAAAAAAGAATTGTGGGCACAGCTCTCCAACCTGGCTATAAACTACTTGTCTTGCCCACTCGCAAGCGTGTCTTCTGAACATGTTTTCAGTGCTGCTGGTGGCATTGTAACTTCCAAACGGACCCGCCTCTCGCCAAAAAATGTGGAGAGGTTAACAATGATCAAGATGAATCAGCACCTCATACCACCAGATTACAAAATACGAGAACACACGCCGGATAAAGACAAGGAGGACAGCAACCTAGATGAGGGAATTTCTTCTCTGTTAGGTGACACTGACATACTCCTGCCTGAATTCGCAGAGTATGATGACAAACTCTTATTCTTATTCCCTGACACCAAGCCCTGAAAATGAGCCAATGAATCAATAACTTTCTTTTTCGTCCTTATTCACTTTTATTCCTCTGTGTCTGTCTTTCTTTGTTTTGCACAGTTAATATAATTAAAACTTTAATCACCTAATCACAAAAACAAGCCCATCAGCAAAACTGTCTTCACTTGTTTGCTTATTGATTTGAAGGTGCCACAGTCTGCATTCCTCAGGTTCACAAGTTCACAAGAACATGCTCCTCTATCCTCCATCTCCAGACTCCTATTTCCCTATAAGCAGAGGGCTGGATTACGCCCAATGAAGAAAGACTCTGCACTTGTGGGGGTGTTCTACTTCTTTGCGGGTGAAGTTGGCGGGTCTTGGGGCATTGCTGGGAAGCTCTAATACCGGATAAAAGTGGTTTGGACCAAATCGGAGGCAACATTTAACATTTTTTTTGCGTTTTTGCTAACTTGCTTGCCTTTGAGGTGCTCTTTGGGGGGGTTCCGGGTGTTTGTGGGTGGAATATGGGGTCTGGGAGCACTGTTGGGACAGTCTAATTTTGATTGCATTTGCTTTTCAGGAAATCCGTGGTGGTAAATGGGAGTTATGACCTAGCTGCACAGCGCATTTGGACCGAAGGCTGATAAATATTGTAAGTATGAGATTTTCCTTTTTGGCTGTTTGGGGGTGTTGTGATTTTTTGCGGGTGGGTTGGCGGGTCTTGGGGCATTGCTGGGAAGGTCTAATACCGGATAGAATTGGTTTGGGCAAAATCCATGAGGAAAAACGTTTTGCTATTTCTGATATTTCGTTCAATGTAGCGTTTTTGGGGGCCTGTTTGGGGGGCTTCCTGGTGTTTGTGGGTGGGTTTCGGGGTCTGGTAGCACTGCTGGCTATTGATACTTTTGATTGCAAGAGTTTTGAAGCAAATCCATGGGGGCAAAGGGGAGGTAGGGACTAGCTGCAGAGCACGCGCGGAGTGATTTTGGAAATTGCCATGAAAATGACTGAGTCCCCATTTTGGTACTTTTGATTTTTGGCTGTTTGGGGGTCTTCTGCTAGTTTTCGCCTGGGTTGACGGCTCTGGGGCCATTGCTGGAAAGCTCTAATACCGGATAAAAGTGGTTTGGACCAAATCGGAGGCAACATTTTTTTTGCATTTTTCTGACTTGCTTGCCTTTGAGGTGCTCTTTGGGGGGTTCCAGGTGTTTTTGGGTGGGTTTTGGGGTCTGGGAGCACTGCTGGGACAGTCTAGTTTTGATTGCATTTGCTTTTCAGGAAATCCGTGGTGGAAAACGAGAGTTATGACCTAGCTGCACAGCGCGTTTGGACCGAAGGCCGATAAATATTGTAAGTATGAGATTTTCCATTTTGGCTGTTTGGGGGTGTTGTGCTTTTTTGCGGGTGGGTTGGCGGGTCTTGGGGCATTGCTGGGAAGGTCTAATATCGGATCGGATAGAAGTGGTTTGGACAAAATCCATGAGGAAAACGTTTTTGCTATTTCTGACATTTCGCTCAATATAGCGTTTTCAGGGGCCTGTTTGGGGGGCTTCCTGGTGTTTGTGGGTGGGGTTTGGGGTCTGGGAGCACTGCTGGCTGTTGATACTTTTGATTGCAAGAGGTTTGAAGCAAATCCATGGTGGCAGAGGGGAGTTAGGGCCTAGCTGCAGAGTGCGCGCGGAGTGATTTTGGAAATTGCCCTGAAAATGACTAGGTCCCCATTTTTGTACTTTTGCTTTTTGGCTGTTTGGGGGTCTTCTACTAGTTTTCGCCTGGGTTGACGGCTCTGGGGCCATTGCTGGGAAGCTCTAATACCGGATAAAAGTGGTTTGGACCAAATCGGAGGCGAATGTTTTTTTGCGTTTTTGCTGACTTGCTTGCCTTTGAGGTGCTCTTTGGGGGGGTTCCGGGTGTTTGTGGGTGGGTTTTGGAGTCTGGGAGCACTGCTGGGACAGTCTAGTTTTGATTGCATTTGCTTTTCAGGAAATCCGTGGTGGAAAACGGGAGTTATGACCTAGCTGCACAGCGCGTTTGGACCGAAGTCCGATAAAAATTGTAAGTATGAGATTTTCCTTTTTGGCTGTTTGGGGGTGTTGTGATTTTTTGCGGGTGGGTTGGTGGGACTTGGGGCATTGCTAGGAAGGTCTAATATCGGATCGGATAGAAGTGGTTTGGACAAAATCCATGAGGAAAACGTTTTTGCTATTTCTGACATTTCGCTCAATGTAGCGTTTTCAGGGGCCTGTTTGGGGGGCTTCCTGTTGTTTGTGGGTGGGTTTCGGGGTCTGGGAGCACTGCTGGCTGTTGATACTTTTGATTGCAAGAGGTTTGAAGCAAATCCATGGTGGCAGAGGGGAGTTAGGGCCTACATGCAAAGCGTGCGCGGAGTAATTTTGGAAATTGCCCTGAAAATGACTAGGTCCCCATTTTTGTACTTTTGCTTTTTGGCTGTTTGGAGGTCTTCTACTAGTTTTCGCCTGGGTTGACGGCTCTGGGGCCATTGCTGGGAAGCTCTAATACTGGATAAAAGTGGTTTGGACCAAATCGGAGGCAAATTTTTTTTTGCGTTTTTGCTGACTTGCTTGCTTTTGAGGTGCTCTTTGGGGGGGTTCCGGGTGTTTGTGGGTGGGTTTTGGGGTCTGGGAGCACTGCTGGGACAGTCTAGTTTTGATTGCATTTGCTTTTCAGGAAATCTGTGGTGGTAAACGGGAGTTATGACCAAGCTGCACAGCGCGTTTGGACCAAAGGCCGATGAATATTGTAAGTATGAGATTTTCCTTTTTGGCTGTTTGGGGGTGTTGTGCTTTTTTGCGGGTGGGTTGGCGGGTCTTGGGGCATTGCTGGGAAGGTCTAATACCGGATAGAAGTGGTTTGGACAAAATCCATGAGGAAAAAGTTTTTGCTATTTCTGACATTTCGCTCAATGTAGCGTTTTCAGGGGCCTGTTTGGGGGGCTTCCTGGTGTTTGTGGGTGGGTTTCGGGGTCTGGGAGCACTGCTGGCTATCGACACTTTTGATTGCAAGAGGTTTGAAGCAAATCCATGGTGGCAGAGGGGAGTTAGGGCCTAGCTGCAGAGCGCGCGTGGAGTGATTTTAGAAATTGCCATGAAAATGAATGTCCCCATTTTTGTACTTTTGCTTTTTGGCTGTTTGGGGGTCTTCTACTAGTTTTTGCCTGGGTTGACGGCTCTGGGACCATTGCTGGGTAGCTCTAATACAGGATAAAAGTGGTTTGGACCAAATCGGAGGCGAATTTTTGTTTGCGTTTTTGCTGACTTGCTTGCCTTTGAGGTGCTCTTTGGGGGGGGTTCCGGGTGTTTGTGGGTGGGTTTTGGGGTCTGGGAGCACTGCTGGGACAGTCTAATTTTGATTGCATTTGCTTTTCAGGAAATCCGTGGTGGAAAATGGGAGTTATGACTTAGCTGCACAGCGCGTTTGGACCGAAGGCCGATAAATATTGTAAGTATGAGATTTTCCTTTTTGGCTGTTTTGGGGTGTTGTGCTTCTTGGCGGGTGGGTTGGTGGGTCTTGGGGCATTGCTGGGAAGGTCTAATACCGGATAGAAGTGGTTTGGACAAAATCCATGAGGAAAAAGGTTTTGCTATTTCTGACATTTCGCTCAATGTAGCGTTTTCAGGGGCCTGTTTGGGGGGCTTCCTGGTGTTTGTGGGTGGGTTTGGGGTCTGGGAGAACTGCTGGCTATTGATACTTTTGATTGCAAGAGGTTTGAAGCAAATCCATGGTGGCAGAGGGGAGTTAGGGCCTAGCTGCAGAGCGCGCAGAGAGTGATTTTGGAAATTGCCATGAAAATGACCAGGTCCCCATTTTTGTACTTTTGCTTTTTGGCTGTTTGGGGGTCTTCTACTAGTTTTCGCCTGGGTTGACGGCTCTGGGGCCATTGCTGGGAAGCTCTAATACCGGATAAAAGTGGTTTGGACCAAATCGGAGGCAAATTTTTTTTTGCGTTTTTGCTGACTTGCTTGCCTTTGAGGTGCTCTTTGGGTGGGTTCCGGGTGTTTGTGGGTGGGTTTTGGGGTCTGGGAGCACTGCTGGGACAGTCTAATTCTGATTGAATTTGCTTTTCAGGAAGTCCGTGGTGGTAAACGGGAGTTATGACCAAGCTGCACAGCGCGTTTGGACCGAAGGCCGATAAATATTGTAAGTATGAGATTTTCCTTTTTGGCTGTTTGGGGGTGTTGTGCTTTTTTGCGGGTGGGTTGGCGGGTCTTCGGGCATTGCTGGGAAGGTCTAATACCGGATAGAAGTGGTTTGGACAAAATCCATGAGGAAAAAGTTTTTGCTATTTCTGACATTTCGCTCAATGTAGCGTTTTCAGGGGCCTGTTTGGGGGGCTTCCTGGTGTTTGTGGGTGGGTTTCGGGGTCTGGGAGCACTGCTGGCTATTGACACTTTTGATTGCAAGAGGTTTGAAGCAAATCCATGGTGGCAGAGGGGAGTTAGGGCCTAGCTGCAGAGCGCGCGTGGAGTGATTTTAGAAATTGCCATGAAAATGAATGTCCCCATTTTTGTACTTTTGCTTTTTGGCTGTTTGGGGGTCTTCTACTAGTTTTTGCCTGGGTTGACGGCTCTGGGACCATTGCTGGGTAGCTCTAATACAGGATAAAAGTGGTTTGGACCAAATCGGAGGCGAATTTTTGTTTGCATTTTTGCTGACTTGCTTGCCTTTGAGGTGCTCTTTGGGGGGGTTCCGGGTGTTTGTGGGTGGGTTTTGGGGTCTGGGAGCACTGCTGGGACAGTCTAATTTTGATTGCATTTGCTTTTCAGGAAATCCGTGGTGGAAAATGGGAGTTATGACTTAGCTGCACAGCGCGTTTGGACCGAAGGCCGATAAATATTGTAAGTATGAGATTTTCCTTTTTGGCTGTTTTGGGGTGTTGTGCTTCTTGGCGGGTGGGTTGGTGGGTCTTGGGGCATTGCTGGGAAGGTCTAATACCGGATAGAAGTGGTTTGGACAAAATCCATGAGGAAAAAGGTTTTGCTATTTCTGACATTTCGCTCAATGTAGCATTTTCAGGGGCCTGTTTGGGGGGCTTCCTGGTGTTTGTGGGTGGGTTTCGGGGTCTGGGAGAACTGCTGGCTATTGATACTTTTGATTGCAAGAGGTTTGAAGCAAATCCAGGGTGGCAGAGGGGAGTTAGGGCCTAGCTGCAGAGCGCGCAGAGAGTGATTTTGGAAATTGCCATGAAAATGACCAGGTCCCCATTTTTGTACTTTTGCTTTTTGGCTGTTTGGGGGTCTTCTACTAGTTTTCGCCTGGGTTGACGGCTCTGGGGCCATTGCTGGGAAGCTCTAATACCGGATAAAAGTGGTTTGGACCAAATCGGAGGCAAATTTTTTTTTGCGTTTTTGCTGACTTGCTTGCCTTTGAGGTGCTCTTTGGGTGGGTTCCGGGTGTTTGTGGGTGGGTTTTGGGGTCTGGGAGCACTGCTGGGACAGTCTAATTCTGATTGAATTTGCTTTTCAGGAAGTCCGTGGTGGTAAACGGGAGTTATGACCAAGCTGCACAGCGCGTTTGGACCGAAGGCCGATAAATATTGTAAGTATGAGATTTTCCTTTTTGGCTGTTTGGGGGTGTTGTGCTTTTTTGCGGGTGGGTTGGCAGGTCTTCGGGCATTGCTGGGAAGGTCTAATACCGGATAGAAGTGGTTTGGACAAAATCCATGAGGAAAAAGGTTTTGCTATTTCTGACATTTTGCTCAATGTAGCGTTTTCAGGGGCCTGTTTGGGGGGCTTCCTGGTGTTTGTGGGTGGGTTTCGGGGTCTGGGAGCACTGCTGGCTATTGATACTTTTGATTGCAAGCGGTTTGAAGCAAATCCATGGTGGCAGAGGGGAGTTATGGCCTAGCTGCAGAGCGCGCGCGGAGTGATTTTGGAAATTGCCATGAAAATGAATGCCGCCATTTTTGTACTTTTGCTTTTTGGCTGTGTGGGGGTCTTCTACTAGTTTTCGCCTGGGTTGACGGCTCTGGGGCCATTGCTGGGTAGCTCTAATACCAGATAAATGTGGTTTGGACCAAATCGGAGGCACATTTCTTTTTGCGTTTTTGCTGACTTGCTTGCCTTTGAGGTGCTCTTTGGGGGGGTTCCGGTGTTTGTGGGTGGGTTTTGGGGTCTGGGAGCACTGCTGGGACAGTCTAATTTTGATTGCATTTGCTTTTCAGGAAATCCGTGGTGGAAAATGGGAGTTATGACTTAGCTGCACAGCGCGTTTGGACCGAAGGCCGATAAATATTGTAAGTATGAGATTTTCCTTTTTGGCTGTTTTGGGGTGTTGTGCTTTTTTGCGGGTGGGTTGGCGGGTCTTGGGGCATTGTTGGGAAGGTCTAATACCAGATAAAACTGGCTTGGAGAAAATCCATGCGGAAAAGCCTTTTGGCACTTTTTGTAACTTAGGGTTCGTTAGGGTTAGCCCTAGCAGCAGGATTGCATGTGTTTCGAGGTGTTCTAGATTTTTGCAACTGAGTTCTGGGGTCTTAGAGCACTCGTGGGAATGTGTACTTTTGGGTGCTAGTGATTTGAAGAAAATCCATGGTGGGAAAGGGGGGATTTGGCATAGTTAAAGAAAGAGATTGCCACTATTCTTAACTTAGGGCTCGTTAGGGTTAGCAGTATTTGTATTGCATGTGTTTGGGTGGGGGGCTGTTTGTGGGGGGTTTGCGAGTCTTGGAGCGATGCTGGGTATGGATGCTTTTGCTGGCTTGCAAGTGGTTTGAATACAATCCACGGTGGGTAAGGGGGTATTTGGGCCTACTTTTACTTTCAAAGTACGTTTTGTCACCAGTTTTGCACTAGGTCTCGTTTTTTGAGATCTGATTGGGGGTCTTCTACATTTTTGCGACTGGCTTTAGTAAGGGTCTGGGTGGGAGCACTGCTGGGAAGGTCTAATTTTGTTCTAAAACACAGTTTACAGTACACCTAGCTTGAGGGGAAAGATCCGCTAAATTAATTTGCCCATAGTTATTTATCCTTCAAAAGGAGACTCAGACAGAGTACGCACTTTCAAAAATATTGTACTGTCTATTAGGAAACTGAAAGTGTGATTTTTTGCACTACACAGCGCACATACCTTATATTTATTTATCAGTGGTGTTCTAATATCACTTCCTGTTTTTCCATCAATAATTACAGGCCGGGTTTCAGTCTGTGCAATGGGAAAAAAAGGATGAAGTTAGGCTTCACATTAGCGAGCCGCAATTCAGCATCCGCCAGGCAGGCAGTGGACAGGGTGTCTTCTGGTGACCAACATTGATGGACGAAGCGTCAGCTGGAATGGAGGAGTGCCGCTAATAAGAGGAATGGTTTGATGCATGCAACTTACTTACCAAATTCAACAGAACAACTACAACAACATACAGATACAGTATCCATTCTTTTCAAATTATTTTTTAAGCAAAGTTATTGCTGTGAACTTCTATGAGTGTGACTCTTCATTTCTTGGATCTCTCTCTGCTTCTAAATTGATCCCTACAGCCATTCTATAGGTTTTACTTCTGCTATTTTTTAAACCTAATTTAATGTAAGAAGTGTTTCTCTGAGTGCAGAGATAGGCAAGTGAAAATGCTGCAGCCCTGTACTGTCGCATTCTGTCATTCACGGTTGTCGAAAGTACTACTTACTTTTCAGTAACAATGCATGCAGTAGTGCATGCACTTCCTTTATGTCACTTAAAAGATTTATGGTTAGCTTTGTACCCAAAGATTTCTTTATCTTCAATTATTGTTTGTCCATGCTGTGCTTTTTTTTTTCTTCTCTCAACAAAACTTACCCAAAAAAAAACTCCTCATTCCCATCCATTTTCCAAACCCTAACCCTCTTCCCCCGGGCTGTGTGGTTTTGATTGATGTGTGACTAAATGATAGCAATAATTCCACACACTTGCTGGGGAGGATAAGGTCATAGCAACAGGCTGGTGAAGGAATCCGAGGATATATTCTAGACGTACTCAGCTTAAGTACTATTTCTTGTAGTAGTAGCCAATGTCAAAGAAATTCAACGCAAGTACTAGTTATACTTTCAATACTTTACCATTTGTTAGGCTACATTGTGGCACTGTTCTAGTGTACTATCACCTGCTATATTCTCTATCGTACCGTTCTAATGCTACGGTAAGGACAAACAAGGTTTCATTTTCTTTTTTTTCAGATGCTGCAACTGCCACTGTCGAACACCACTAGTACCAACGCAATGATGACATTTCATCTGCCCAGGATTGCCATATCGCCATTTGACGTGCAGCCAGCCCTGTGCCTAGCCCTATTTCCAAACACAAATTACAGGTAAGATAAGCGTTTGGGGGGAGGAAGTATAATGGAGTATTAGGAGAGATGAGAGACTGATGCTAGTACTTGTAAAGTCCTAGGACTATTGAATTCACTTACTCTGTGAGAGGCACTTAGTTTTGAAAACATTTGGGCAATTAATTACACAACTTGAATCAAGATGCCACTTAAGTGTCACCAAAACAAAGTTACTGTTAAACCCCCACCCACCAGCCTCAAAAGCAGTAAAAAAAACACGTATGCTATGATAGAGTTTAAAGTATATTTATATCCCAGACAAAAATAATCTCCCACAAGACTCAACCCACCCCCACTCCCTAACCCCAACGAATGTCTGTGAAAAGTCCAAAAAAGTAAAAAAAAACAACTCCCAATTCCCACCCCCCAGAAGTCTTTAAAAAAGGGGCAAGGGACAGTCTCCTCCTACTGCTGGCTGCTGCTGTTGAATTTCCGGGCCAGGTCAGAATGCTCCTTGCGGAGGGTCTCGAGCAGGGTTTTGGTGTTGAGCAGCTCCTGCTCGAGGTAGGAAACCCTCAGGGAAAGGCGGTACATACGTTTCTTCCAACTGCTGTGGGGGGCAGCTGATTTCTTTGCTCGGCGGTGGCGGGTGGCTGCGGTACCCCGGCTCCGTACCGCTGGAGACCTGCGCCGTCTGGGTGACCCAGGGAGCGCGGAGGAGGATGCAGCAGTCCCTGTAGATGTAGTGGTAGACTGCATGTCCCCCTCCTCCTGGGCCACCAGCCGCCGATATTCAGCGACAGTGGCCTCCAGCCTCCGTTGCCGGGCCCGTGTAGCCAGCTCCTTCCGGGTTGGTTTGGAAGGAGCATCTATATGAAGAAAGAAAGACATAGTCTGTAACCAATGCTCTTTAAGATTAACAAAAAATGATTCAGCAGAAAGTTGTGTCACAGTAGAACTTGCAACTTGCAAGTGCAGTACATAACGATTGTGGCCAGTATCTATCTAACCTCCCACTTCTTCACCCTTGCTCTAACATTAGTGGGAGTTTAAGGAATCAATTCTACGAGCACTATGGACTCACTCCATTAGAGTCGACTATGACAGTACACCAGTCTTGTTCTTCTTCTTCTCTCTTGTTTAGCAAAATTGGTACGTTAACTTCTGCAAGCCGGCATCATGCCAGCGCAGCCAACTTGCACCCGAGGAAAACAGACGCCCGCCATGATGAGTGAGACAGACTTACATTACTGTACCAGTCCAGTACATACAGGTGGTGATGCTCTTACTTTTCTATTACGGGTGGCACTGAGAATACACTGTTACAAGGGCTACTGCTTAATTAATTTAAGTTTCACCCTACAGTGCCAATGAATACTAGAAAAGGAAAAGGAAGAAGATAAATAATCTGATTATCTATCACTGCACATGGTATGTATTTACTTACATATGGGATGACTTAAGGTGCTTTGCTTTTTATTGAGTGAACAGTGATACATCTACACATGAATGACCGAGTTCTACTAAACTTATTAACAGAGGTAGTGAGTGGCCATCGTAATAGCCGGATATATGCTGTGCTTGCAATACAAACTACTGCTACTATGCATGGTAGTATTCGGACAAAATTACAACTTCTTTGCCTTGCCTTTCCTACACTGGGACGGACGTGCGGGTGCGGTGTTACATGCTCTTCAAAGTAACACTTAGTTCATCCAGTGACCGTCTACTCTCTCTAGATACACATATGCTATCTAAGAGTCAGATAGTACCATGATCCAGGCATCCAACCATTCAAACTATGGGGCAGATTAGGATTGCGGATTTCCCGCATCTTCCGGGCCGGCGGAATCCACCGCCGGCCCGGAGGATGCGGGAAATCCGCAGCGGACTGAAAAAGACCCCCCGCCAGATTAGGATGGCTGGGGGATCGTTTTTCAGTCCGCAGCATTTCTGCCGCGGTCGCCTCCCGTCCGCGGCGGAAAAGCACTAACATGGCTGGCGGTGTCTATCAGACACCGCCAGCCATATTCGGATGTCTGGAGGAACACATGCCTTTACACAGCGGTGCAAAGGCATATGGATTTTTGTTTGGGGGCCCGTTGCAGGCCCCCAGAGGTGAAGGGGGTGGAGGGTGCACATGGGGGGTACCTATGGTACCCCCCTGCATTTGCCTGCACAAAGCGGCAGGCACCACGCGGTGCCTGCTGCTTTGTGCATGCAAATGCACAACTTACATTTTTATCATTGCGGCGGGTGCTGCTTCAAGCAGCACCCACCACAATGATAAAAATACAGGATGTGACCGCCAGGGTGGCGGTCACATCCTAATTACCACGGAGGGACCGCCACTGCACCTGCGGACGGTCCCTCCTACTCTATGGTGGCGGACGGACTCAGGTATGTCCGCCATCATAATAGGCCCCTAAATGTCAATCATTCTTCTTCATGTCTCTCATCTGGACAAACCTTACGTTTTCTCACGGGGAGCAGCACACTATGCAGTCTGCAATCTCAATAAGTAAGGAATATAAGAGCTTACCACTGCCCGCCACTACCGTGGCAACCTGCACAGCAGTTTAGTCCGGTTCCGGCACTTGCACCGCCTCCTCCCCAGAGCTTTCCTCCTCCACCTCCGCTCTGGGCCCAGCACCAGATGTTCCACCTGCAAAGTACATTTCAGAATGTTAGATGTCATAGACATACACCACTCACTAGAATTTTGTCTAGGAATGAAGAAATGTGAATACAGAAACCAATCTAATATTTTGTGACTGTCTACTCTAAAGTAAAATTTTCCAGTGAAGAGTCTTGTCTTGCTGCACTTTTTGGCACATCTGATGAATGCTTGCTTTTTAACACGCACCATTTTTCTCATAACAGACAGAAGCTTCACTTCTAAGGAAAAATCATCATCATCACCACTAGGACAGAGGGACCAAAGATTCATCACCAAAAAGAAAAATTAAAGTTCAAACCAGTTGAGTGCTCGGCTCGCCCACAATAAATGTGTGAAATAAATCACTATTAGCACTTTTCCATTTTTAATCAACCGTTTCTGTTTCATGACAAGCTTTTGATTTTAATAAATATTTTTACTTTTAATAAAGCTTTAAAACTTAAATAGACTCTGTGGTTTTTGGTCATGAGTGAATGAGCAAAGGGGGCGTGGCTAAGCACGCAATGGTGGAGGACGCGAAAGGGTAGAGCTCTGAGCTGAGCTCCCCTTCCCCGGGCCGATTCTCCGACTAATAATCCTCGAAACAGGCTGAATTAGCAGGCGGACCACGGCGGCAGTACCCCGGGCAGTCTGGCCGAGTTCCGAAATCGGAGACCCGAAACAACGGCACCGACCTTTCCTGAAGGCCGCTGGCGGGACATGTTGCCGGCCGGAAGGCGTGGGGGAGTACGGGAGGCCGCGGCTTGGGCCTGACGACAGGGCCCTGCTGCGCAACACGGAGCCGGGTCGCCGCGACCCCCGGCCACACCGGGAATCGACCGTCTGGACACTCTGACCCCCGCCTCCCCCCCTGCTCCTGGAGAGACGCGAGGGGCCAGCGCTGGAGTGGCGCAAAAAATCGGCCGGCGGAGCACAGCTGTGACGCCGGAGGCGGCGAGTGGCACCAGTGTGACTGCCCGGATTTTGCTGCACACACGCCTGAGAGCGGCGCGACCCTGACGGCACAGCTCCCATCACACCGGCGGACCCGGGAGACCAGGTCAGAGGGCCCCCGCACCCTGGACATTGCCTGAAGTGGCCCCCCTCGCCCCCACGCAGAGGCGGCGACACACGGGGGAGACGGACACAGGCGGGGGCCTGAGCTACACGCCATAGCACACGCATCAGCGGCGCTGAGACCCGGACGGCGCCCCACGCCCGAGCGGGGACGGGCCCTGCTGAGGGAACTGGCGTGGCGTTCAGCGCACTGAGGGTGCCCTCCCCCCACGGCTCCTTGCGACCGACGCCAACCGGGAGCCGCAGGCAAAAGTGCAGGCACGGAGAGACTGGGGCAGGGAAGCCACACAACTCGCCGCCACTGTCACCGGTCAGGCCCGCAATCGGTAGGTGAAGGCACAGCAGGCATCCCCCCCCCCTCGCAGTGAAGACGCACGCACAGGCACACGTGCAGGGAGGAAGGGGAGCCAGGAGGGAACGACCGGCCTCACGCGAGACACCCGGACCACAGGGGCGCCCGCTACCGCAGGGGCCACGGAAGGGCGGAGACCCGACGGACCCCCCGTGCCCCCCCGCGACGGCCGCGGCCGGGGAGGAATTAGGACCAGCGAGCCCCCAACCCAGGCCAGGGGTGGTCCCAGGGGAGCCACCAGAACGGCGGAGACGATCAATCTGCTGGCCGGTCACCACAGCACATGTCAGGAGGAGTGCGGACCCGCACCGGGACTGGTGGGGCCTCGCAGAAGGGGAAGACGAACAAGCAGCTCGACAAAATGGCTGCCGAGCAACTGGCCACGAGACTAGACAGCGTGCTGGCGGCCGTCGAGCGAATGGAACAATCGCTCCAGCAGACCAGGACCTCCCTGGAGTCCAAGATAGACGGCGTGGCCGTGGACCTGACCCTCCTGAGAGACGATCACAGGAAGCTGTCCGACCGAACGAAAGCCCTGGAAGGCACAGTGAAAGAGATAGAGCCCAAACTCACCCAAACGGACAAGCACGTGCAGGATCTCCTGAACAGGGTAGAGTTCCTGGAAGACAGGGCCGAGGATGCGGAAGGGAGGGCGAGACGCAACAACATCAGGCTCGTGGGTGTCCCGGAAAAATGGGAAGGGATCCACCCTGCACAACATGTGGAAGACTGGCTACGGGCCCTGTTGCCAGAAGGCGCGCTCTCGCCCCAGTTTGTAGTAGAACGAGCGCACCGAGTGCCGACCAGGCCCCACACGACCGGCGCCAACCCAAGGCCACTACTCTTCAGGATACTGAACTACAGGGACCGGGACGCAGTGCTGCGGGAAACGAGGAAAATGGGCGAAATCCGCATAGACAATGCGGCGATCATGTTTTTTCCTGACTACACCATCCAGGTGCAACGCCAGAGACATGACTTCCTGGAAGTTAAGAGGAGGTTGCGCACCGCAGGCCTCAAATACTCACTGCTCTTCCCCGCAAAGCTGAGAGTGGTAGCGGGGGACAACACGTACTTTTTCGGGACCCCCGGGGAGGTCAGCGAGTGGCTGGACGGAGGCACGGACGCGGCACCCAAGACCTATCGGGGGGGCGAGACAAGGCCCAGGAGACGCGGCCCACGACAACGCCGGAGGCACGGAACACAAAAGTCCCAGCGGACAGAGGGAGGGTCACGACACTCTCCCCCGTTGGATCTAATGCTCCAGGAACAACGCGACGCTATGCGGAAAGTCTCCCAGCTCAGCAACCCACCCTCCCAGGAATCACACCCCGAGGACGGACAGCAGACAGCGCCCAGCGACGACGACGAAGCCATATACGGGATCCCGAACTCACAGATCTCTGTGGACCTGCCGGTGGTCACGCCGCAAACCTCGGACCTGATTCACTAGCCCCACAGAAGCAGTCTGGAACAGGGCCGTCCAGGCGAGGGGGATGCGGTGACGACCGGCGAGACGCTGAGACGCAGCTAGCGCCGGGTGCAACTGGGAATGCACTCCTCCACCCCACCTGCCCGCCAAATGGACAGCGGACCACAGACACAGTGAGTACTGCCTCAGTGGCGTTGAAGACTGATGAGATTGATGATGGTGGGGTTGCCCCTTGACCCGTGCTCATCCTTGGCCGGCTGCAGGTGTGGCCTAGGGGGGAGAGGCGCCCTCCCTGACTGGGGCCAAGAGCTCGCACAGAACTGTGACCCTTCCCCCCAAACACAAACAAAAAAAAAAAAAGGAGAAAAAAAGGCCGGGGTCTACACACACGGGGCTCCTTGGGACCAGAGAAACGCCAAGTGCCGGTCCGCAGCCAATGGCCAGCAAACGGCCTGCACCCTGAGGCTCGGGGATGGAGCCGGAACCTCTTTAACTGACTTAACTTCCTCTTAGCCTCAACCGTGCTTATGCGCACTGCCCCCTAGACTGGAACTGTTGTCCCTCTCAATTGAGATTATGGACGGTGGCCCGTTTCGCCACGGTCCTTTTGGTATTTCAGTGGGTCTTACCCACAGTTGGTTAATGTTGCTTATCGTTTTTCCCCCACCTAATGTCTACCTGATTTATGCTAAGTGTACTACGAGGGGTGGCGATGAACATGCTGAGGATGGCGGGAGGGGGGCCTCTAGTGGAACGGCTGTTTGTGCGAGGGAGGGGGAGGAGTACACGCCGCTAGTATGACCTCGATTAAGATATGCACCTGGAACATCAGGGGAATGCACACACCGGCGCGCAGATACCAGATATATTCCTACTTGAAAAGGCAGCGTGTACAAATCGCACTCCTGCAGGAGACACACCTATGTGGGGCGGAGGTGGCTGCACTACGGCGCAGGTGGAGGGGTCAGTTGTACGCCACGGAATACTCATCGTTTGCCCGTGGGGCACTACTGTGGGTTAGGCCAGGCACCCCCTTCACAATGTCTGAGGTGCTCATAGACCAGGGGGGGAGGTATGTACTGGTGAAGGGCCGGATGGACGGGCAGCCAGTAGTTCTGGCGTCCGTTTACTCTCCAAACACAGACCAGGGAAGCTTCCTTACACACCTATCGGAAAAATTGGCACCCTGGCACGGAGTCCCCTGGGTACTGGGAGGAGATTACAACACAGTACTAGACCCTACGCTAGACCGCTCGACCCCACCCAGGCCAGATGCTACATCTTTGGGGGTTGCACAGGCGTTCGCAAGATGGGCGACACAGTGGGACCTCAGGGATGCATGGCGCGCGCACAACCCGGACACCAAGGTATATTCATATTACTCGGGGGCACACACGCTACATGTCCGCCTGGACAGATTCATGGTGACAACGGAAATGCTACCGCACATTACTGAGTCGCAATACCTCGGCCGGACACACTCAGACCACAACCCACACACGCTGACGATAGCATGGGAACGCCCACACCCACCAATACCCACGTGGCGGCTACAACCCGCCCTGCTGCTCGACGCACCCTTCAGAGACGCCCTACAGGCCCGAGTAGCGCAATACTTCGCCGACAACTCGGGCACGGCATCCTCCCCAAATGTGGAGTGGGACGCCTTCAAAGTGGTGATACGGGGGCATTGCTTGGGCACACAAGGGAGCATACAGAAAAAGTTAGAGGCGGACCTAAGCAAGGTGGAGGCGGACCTGCTCCGTTGGGAGCGAGAGGCAGTGATCGGAGCGAGTGACCGGCTACGGGAGGCCCGTGAGGAACACGCTATGCTACTAGAGAGACTGAAACACGTCAACTTCGCGGCCCACTCAGCGCGGGTGCACCAACATGGCGACAAACCGGGGAGGTTGCTGGCTTGGCTGGTCAAACAGGAATCCCGCACGGAACCAGTATCCGCCATTCGGACAACTGGAGGGGAAATCGTGTACACACAGAGCAAGATACACCAGGCATTTGTGGGGCACTACCAGGCTCTATACAAGTCACAGCTGAGGGTCTCAACGGCCGCCATAGAGGGTTTCCTTGCTGACATCCAACTGCCTTCTCTGACGAACGCACAGCAGGAGGACTTAGGGGGCCCATTCACCCAAGAGGAATTGCGAGAAGCCATCTTCGCAATGTCCAACGGCAAGTCCCCCGGCCCCGACGGCCTGCCTGCCGAGTTTTTCAAGGCCTGCTTGGACGTACTGGTCCCGGAGATGCTCAAGCTCTACACACACGCGATTGAGGACTCGGCGCTCCCAAACTCTCTAAACGAGGCGAACCTGGTTTCGCTGCTGAAGCCGGACAGGGATAGCACGTGCATGGGGTCCTACAGGCCACTGGCCATGCTGAACACGGACTACAAAGTGTTCACCTCCCTGCTGGCCCGCCGCCTGACCCTAGAGGTCCCGGCGCTGGTGCATGCAGACCAAAACGGGTTCATGCCGGCGAGGAGCACTTCCCGTAACCTGCGACGTCTCTTTCGGGTCCAGGAAGCGGCCACATTACATTGGCCGAGGTCGGGGTGCCTCGTATTAGACCTGGAGAAGGCCTTCGACTCGGTGGAGTGGCCGTACTTGGGAGCGGTGCTCGACAAACTCGGCGTTGGTGATGCCTTCATGGATATGGTCGGACTGCTATACCAGCGACCGAACGTCCGCGTAAGGACGGGCAAGCTGCTGTCGGAGACGGTGCGGGTGCGCAGGGGTACCAGACAAGGCTGCCCCCTGTCGCCCCTTCTCTTCTCCCTGGCGATCGAACCCCTGGCGGCTCTACTGAGGGACAAGGGAGTGGAATGGGGGATCCCACTGGCAGACGGGGTGCACACGGTCTCGCTCTACGCGGACGACCTATTACTCTATGTGCGAGACCTCACGACGGTGCCTGCAACGCTGTCGGACATATTCCGGACGTTTGAAGGGGTATCGGGCCTCAGAGTCAATTGGACTAAGTCCGGAGTATTCGCCTTCAGCTCGGACCTGGAGGAATGTGAGGTGCACCTTGGTGGCGCCCGGCTCACCTGGTACCCGACCACGTTCAAGTACCTCGGGCTCCACATTTATAGAGACCCGCAGAATATACTGGAAGGCAACCTGGTGCGCGCCGTGTCCTCGCTGAGGGCCCAGATGAACTTCTGGAGGACCCTGCCGTTGAATGTACCTAGCCGGATCGCTCTGTCTAAAATGATAGCGCTACCGAGACTACTCTACCACTTTGCGAACGTCCCGCTATATGTCCCCACAAGGATCTTCCGCGAATTGGAGGTGATGCTCCGAGGCCTGATCTGGAACACAGGGCGCCCACGAGTAGCCCTAGCGAAGTTGTACTCCCCGACGGCGGAAGGGGGGCTGGCGGTCCCCAACATGGAGTTATACTACCTGGCAGCACAGCTGCAGTGGGTCACGTACTGGCTTAGCGACTCACACCTCGACGACACCGCCAACGCAGACCGCCAATGGACACACCCGCAGGTGTGTGCCCTGTTTCACCCACTGGCCAAAGGGCCTCGCCCCCTGCCCTTGCACGTGGCCGTAGCCCGCAAATGTTTCCTTCGCTGCCTGAAGTTGACGAAGGACGTCAAACCGTATGCCCCCGCCCTTCCCCTGCTGGGTACCCCCCGGAGGAATGGGATGGTGTCACCACGTAGCATGGAGCCCTGGGTGGCCGCCGGAGTGGAGACAATGGGAGACCTCTACGCGGACGGGGGCCTGCTTCCTTTTGCGGAACTATCGGTGAGCACTGGCCTGCCAGCAGGGCAATTCCTGCTCCACGCGTCAGTGGTGAGGACGTACACGGAGTCCTGGGGGGACATCCAGGAGGAGCCACAACTTCATTACTTGATCCAGTACCTGCATGTTATGGGCAGGGGATCACACATTACACACTGGCTGGCACAGGCGCTCCTCATGCACACTCAGAGGTCCACACAACCGATCAGGGACAAGTGGGCGACCCATCGGGGGAGGGGGTGGACAGACAAAGAATGGAAACTGGTCCTAGCCAGCCCTGTGAACATCCCACGCAACTCCCGCTTCCGCACTATTCAATTGTATATACTGCATCAGGCGTATCTGTCGCCGGACAGAATAAATAAGTATTTCGCGACTGACACCACAGCCTGTCCCAGGTGCGACCTGCTGGATGCCGACATCCTACACATGCTCTGGAGCTGCCCGACTCTGTCCACATACTGGGGGGAGGTGACATCGCTCCTGACGCACGGCACAGGCCCGGGGCTACCCAACACATGGGAGGCATGCGTTCTTGGGCTATACAAGAGAACTAAACAAAATAAAACACTAGCCCGGTTCTGGGACCTAGGCCTTATCACGGCCAAGCGCCTGCTCACCAGGCACTGGAAAAGTAGAGAACCACCAACCCCCACACACTGGTACACATCCTTTCTCAACTGGGCCAGAGCAGAGGGCACGGCACTGCGAAGTGAAGAGATAGCGGGTTTGAGGCAGTTCCCGATCGCACATGTTTGGAATGATATCCTGGGGTCCCTGCGGGAGGAAGGCGAGGCCAGGGGGCTCACGCAGAGTCAGCTGAGAAGGATAGGCGCCCCACGAGCGGCGACACCATAGACAGGACCGCACGCCACACTGGCCCCCCCCCCTCCATGTAGGTAGCACTGACTCCCCCCGACGTACAAGCCACGATCAACAATCAGCCGCATACACGAGGACCCTCCACCACACAACAGCCCGACCACGGATCTTAGCAACTTCGCCCTGACCTAGCCCCCGCGAGTACACTTTCCCCCCCCCTCCCCCCTCATATCTGACCCCCCCACGTAACCACAGGTTAAAGATTCCGCACTCCTGTTCTTACCAGTTGCGTGAACACCCACCGTCACACAGCGGCGGTCAAGCGCCACTGACTGGACACTCGACAAGGAACACAGGAAAGGGTGCCACCCACCGAATATGCAACAGGGGCGACACTTGTGTCTGCCACGCACGTCGTACATTGAACCGACGAACGGGGGGATGTCACCACCCACCGAACCTGTTCCACACCAGCTTCACAGCTACTCACACACGCGAGCTATAGACCCCGCATTTCACTAATGCGCCACCGGCGCATGCCTAACATGTTGATGGGACGTTGGTGCCGTGCGCACAGATGATATGTGGCACGGCACTGGCAGCACAGACACAATGGGACACGCTGATATGATCATTCCTGTTTTATGTTGGAAAGTTATTGGTTGAATTATAGAAAAAAAAAATGTAAAATGAGACGTCAATTATGGAACAGAACATGTGCGAAATGTGAAACGTATACATAATCCGCCAGTGAAGAAGCACGCCAAACAAAGAATGAGCTGATGCATAATGCCTACCCCTGTATCCCTATGCCCCTACAATTCACGGATTTCTTGCAGCCGGCCCGCAGGGTTGTAGGCTCTGCCATATGTACTGCACTTTTTCTTCTACAATAATAAACGTCTTCAAAAAAAAAAAAAAAAAAAAAAAAAAAAAAAATGAGTGAATGAGCAAAAGGTTTTGCAATTTGCAAGCATGAGCCCGTGCCTCTGACACTTCTGGACTCTGACTCCGTACTCTTGTCCTGAGTTGGATAATCATCATTGGGGATCAATCATCAATGAATTTGGGAGCTAAATGACTCTGCCACACTATCTAGTCAGTAAGGAGGTTTGGGGTTCTTCAAAGTCTGATATCACTGATGTATGTGGAAAGTCTACCTGCGCCTATTATAATTGATAAACAATGCACTATTTATTGTCCATAGTTCTGTTTGTGCAGATTTGTCCCTGCAACAGTAGTAGAATGGATTGTCCTCCTATCCAAACCAAAAGTAAAGTAGTATCTTATTCTTTCTTGGTGGTCATTCACCTTTTTATTGTTGGCAATTGTCAAAGCATAAACATTTAGAAGACTTGAAAAGACATTATGGACAATCCCAGAGGACTGCACTCAGTGCATAGAGCTATTGCTGACTAGAATGGGAGTCCAATGGAATTGCCAAATGTGCAATCTTACTTAGCTACACAGACAGACTAATAAGAATAATCTAGTAATACCACAGGGAGTCATAGTCGAGGCAGGATAAGAATTTAGATACAGTCTACAAGAAGATCAAAGACGATTTAGAAAAAATCAAATGAGGAATGCTAAGAAAGAATAGGTACTCTATATTAAAATTAAAACTTACCGGGGCCAGCAAAGGAGCCCTCGCCTGACCAATCCTGTTCAGCAGCAGCAGCAGCCTCCTCAATGCCCTCTTGCCCCTAGGGGGAGCTGATGTACAACATGAAAGAAAGAAAGACCAGAAAACATGGATGATATTTGTCAACCAAATCAAACATTTCAAAAGAACAATAACAAAATATTTTGGCGAAATAGCAAATAGACAACTATTCCACGGGATATATTGACCGATCTCATGTGGTCTACTACGTTATTAGTATTGCTTGATTTGCGGACCGTCGACTTGGAAAGTTCTTATGTAACTCACTAAACAAACTACTAAAAAGGTTCGCCTAGGACTGGCAGGCAGCAGTCCGCAGCACGCGAAGTGACAGACAAAGTCCATCGTGATTGCAGATCAGCGACAACACTAAAAAGATTCCTACTACATTAACCCCTTTCATGCTGATGACGAACCCCAGCCGTCATGCACTACGGTGCTCGTGTGCTGATGACGGCTGGGGTTCGTCACGGCCCGCCCCTGTTCGTGCTGTTTACAGCACACCAGGGGAATCGCGGCCGCATGGAAAGGGTTAACCAGTCATTAAAATACTCAAACTATCAATCCACCACCACTATTTCTTCTTATCGCCATGTGTACAAAGGAAGGACTGGACTTGAGTCTGTAGGGGCTGATTTAGAAGCCCCTTGTGGCTCTTTTGCTCCATTGTTGCTTGACTTTTGTGACGTAGCGGCAGAACAAAAGAGGCGCCATGGTGCGGCGTTTATTAACAACTTGACGCATATGGGAGATACATCACGTTGTAAAGCCCTGCGCCATCAGGGGGCGTTTCGGCGCAAGGGAGGGCGTTCCTGCGCAGGAACGCATCCTAAAAGTGGCTGAGGGAAATCTACAAGATTTCAATCAGTCACTTTGAGGACAATGATGCGTGACTCAAACCCTGCGCCTGCTTGAAGCAGACGTACGGCTTGACGCAGCATTGGGGAGATAGGGCACCCCAGAGCATTGCTGGAGCTGCGCCATCGTTGCGACGCAACTCCAGCAATGCGCCGCCTTTACGGCACAGATGCGTTACGCTTTGGTGACGTTTTGGGCCCATGGTGCGCCGCATTGTAAATACGGCGCACCATGGGTGGTGGTGGCGTGGCGCACAATTACTGGCGCATCCTACTTTGCAGGGATGCGCCGGTAATCAAAAATCTGACCCTTAGTGTCTAGCATAACGCAGTTCTTTAAACTACACTCATACATAATTTCACAGGCCAATGCAATGAACACAAAATCGAAAACAAATAAGCATAGTAGCAACACTACTGAGAAGGAGAGCAGTGCACCTGAAATGCACAGAAGATTTTGAAATATAATTTACCTACAATGTAATCAGCAGCATTAATGCTCTTGGTAAAAAACAAAAATTTGCAATATAATAACACACAGAGCAGGAGAAAACAGAGTAGTAAAGAAATAGCTACTACTACTCACCAAGCCCAGGGATCTCAAGGCCGAGCAGGTCGAGCAGATCGCGTTCCCGGTCCAGGAGATCCGTCCAACGGTGGGTGGCCTGGTTGTAGGTGCGCCGGACCTGAGAGTGTTGGTACATGGCCAGGCACACCTTCTCCCACCACTTCCGGCGCTCCTGGATCCCGTACCCGCTAGCAATCTTGCCGCCTGCCATGATGGTCCTGGGGAGGCGGCGCTGAACATAAAAAATGAGTGCGGCCACCTCCTCCGCGCTGAAGATCTCCCAGGGTGCGACCTGCTCCCCCCTCAAACGCCCGCACGGGAGCCGGGCACGGGGTGCGGGACCCTTCCCCTTCTCGAGATGCTTCCCGGCTCCCTTTACCATGGTCTGGGCAAAAAGGAAGCTAAATAATAAAGAAGAAATAGAATAGGGAAGAAGAAAAGAAAAGAGTTTAAAAAAGTAGTTTAAAATTAACCAAAAGTAGCAGAAAACACAAAAATATAGAGCTAGAAAAATAGAGGGATAGATAAGTAAAATAGATTAAAAAAAACTTCAAACAAGCAAAGATTGGCAGAGATTCAGAGAGGATACAAAAAGCATGCCCAGAACCATTGCAATAAATGAGAAACAAGATGGCCGTGCCCGTTCACGACCGCATGGGTAAGTTCGCGTGAGATTTTCCTCGCGATCACACGCGAAATGGTACTAGCGAGCCGCACACTTCGCGAGATTACATATCGCGCCCGGAAATGGAAATACGTCATGCAAACAAGATGGCAGCGCCCGTAAACGACCGTGAGGGTAACTTCACGCCGTTGCGCTACAAGCGGCTCGCTAAAACGCACAAAACCTTGCGAACTAACACGCCGCAAAAAAACGAATTGCATATTCGCACCAATTCACGGCTTCCGAATTCGATCTCGCGCAAGTTCGCGCCCCGCGAATCCCGCAAAATTGCAGAAAAACGAGTTTTGCAAAACTGAAAGCACTCAGCATGTGCAAAAGTTCAAACTCATCATTAGTAACCATTCCCTGTAGTGCCTCCTGACTGGGGCCCCTCCAGAGTTCAGTTGCTAGTTGCAACAATTCTATGACCCCGCTCTGACCCTCACAGCAGGCTCATAGAATAGCTACAAGTAGGCCACAAATGTCCTGGAAAAAAAAATTGCACTGCAACAGAAAGCAAATTACAGATAAGGAAGCAGGTGCCAGACTGGAATTTTAAAACAGTGACACATTAATAAATCAACCCCAAATTAATTCATGTCAGTTGAAGCAGGGCAGGTGTGCTTGCTTTTCCCCCCATAATCTACAGTGATGAACCAGAGGGTGGCATTGATGTACCAGAGGGTGGCATGGGTGAAACAGGGTGGCAGTGGTGAAACAGAGGGTGCTGTGAACCTGTGATGATGAACCAGATGTAGAAACAACATAGTCGCGACCGTTGCGAGCCGACAAGTAAGTTCGCAATTGCGAACTGGTACAAAACCCTCGCGAACTGGCAGAAACCCTTGCGAACCCCCCAAAAAAATCCGCAAATTCACGAGAATTCGCGGATTTTGCGGATTGCAAATTCACAAATACGCAAATTCGCGAACGCCAGATTCGCAAAATTCGCCCATGCTTACTTATAAACTTATCCTGCTGTCAATTACTAGCACTCTAGGAACCCAGTTACTGTCTATGCACTTGCAGAATGACTCAGGCATTGGTATAAGCAGTGGTACAGTCAAATGTGTACAATGTATATGATCCCTTAACCCCTTGCAGACTACTGAGTCAGTCCTGCAAAGGTCCAGGTAATAATCATGCTTGTCTGGAATCACACTGTGAGACTATGTCCACTCCTACAATCATCCTGACAGAAGCATGTCCTTATCTAATCACTCTGCCGAAACATAACTCCTTATAAACTTATCCTGCTGTCAATTACTAGCAGTCTAGGAACCCAGTCACTGTCTCTGCACTTGCAGAATGACTCAGGCATTGAGACAAGCAGTGGTACAGTCGAATGTGCACAATATATGCGGTCCCTTAACCCCTTGCAGACTACTGAGTCAGTCCTGCAAAAGTCCAGGTAATAGTCATGCTTATCTGGAATCACACTGTGAGTCTGTGTCCACTCCTACAATCATCCTGATAGAAGTATGTTCATATATAATCACTCTGCTGAAACATAAGTCCTTATAAACTTATCCTGCTGTCAACTACTAGCACTCTAGGAATCCAGTCACTGTCTATGCACTTGCAGAATGACTCAGGCATTGAGACAAGCAGTGTTACAGTCAAATATGCACAATATATGCGGTCCCTTAACCCCTTGCAGACTTCTGAGTCAGTCCTGCAAAAGTCCAGGTAATAGTCATGCATGTCTGAAATCACACTGTGAGTCTGTGTCCACTCCTACAATCATCCTGACAGAAGTATGTCCTTATCTAATCCTTCTGCTGAAACATAAGCGCTTATAAACTTATCCTGCTGTCAAATACTGGCAGTCTCTAGGAACTCAGTCACTATCTATGCACTTGCGGAATGACTCAGACATTGAGACAAGCAGAGTTACAGTCAAATGTGCACAATGTATGCGGTCCCTTAACCCCTTGCAGACTACTGAGTCAGTCCTGCAAAAGTCCGGGTAATAGGCATGCTTGTCTGGAATCACACTGTGAGTCTGTGTCCACTCCTACAATCATCCTGACGGAAGCATGTCCTTATCTAATCACTCTGCTGAAACATAAGTGCTTATAAACGTATCCTGCTGTCAACTACCAGCAATCTAGGAACCCAGTCACTGTCTATGCATTGCAGAATGACTCAGGCATTGAGACAATACATAAGCACTTATAAATTAACTGAGCACTCTGTTTGCAGCAGTGTCATCATTCTAGTTATGTTCTTATAGAATGACCGAGGCTTCAACACAAGTACACGTATAATATTCTGTGTACAATCCCTACAAACCTCTAAGCAGATACATACTATTGGTACACTCCACTAAACACTGAAGTAGTACTCATGCAGCCTAGCATACCTCCTGTCAGCCTCATGCAGTTCGTCAATCAGCCATCCAGCACTATGTTCTTATTGTATCACTCTACCAATACCTAAGCACTTATGGGGCAGATTTACAAGCCCCCTGCACCACCAGTACGTAATTTTTTGCAACTTAGTGATGGTGCTGGGAACTCCTCCGTATTTACTAGGAGAGGAAAAGCCACCATGCGTGGCTTGTCTTTTCCTTGAAAATACAACCCATTCAAACGCAGCACTTTGCGCTGAAAGGTCTTTCCATGGGTGTTGCTGTGTCTCTTCCCGTACAACACCCATGGAATAACACATCTCAAGACTTATGAGAAAGTGTAAATCTGTAGATACGTGTGAATTGTGCGCCACCCTAGAGGTGGTTTAGTAAGGCACAATGTTTTCATTTCTCCTCGTTTTTTCCTCTTTCAATGCATGCTGCTTTCAACAGCACACATTGAAGGAGGAAAATGCCTTTAATGATTGTTTTTGTGCAAGAAGTAGTCCCCTAGTGCACAAAAACAATCTCCCCACAACACAGATATCCTTGCACCATGATGCAAGGGTTTCTGCGCCACAGCATGGCTGCAGTTTGTGTGGTAGTGAAGAGGGAGCACAGAATTGCGACATATTCATGTAAATATGTTCAATCCCTGTGCCTCAGAAGTGCTGCAGCGCAGTGCAGCTAAAGTGCTTGCAGTGTCACGCTGCAGCATTTCCTCATAGATCTGCCCCTATAAATTCAGTACTAATGCATTATTTCAGTCAATCATGCTCTCACATACATTCAACCAAACTTTCAGACATTACCATGCAATTATAGTTCTTTTTATTAAACCAGATAAGGTAGTTCTGAACTTTTTTTTCTTCTGTTCTTTGTTTTCTATTTTTTTTGACGTTTTTTAACAATTTTGTCCTTTTTTAGGTGTTTTTTAAAAATTGAACAAAAAAGGAACTAAGTAAACAGTTAGCTTTTGGAATTCAACATCATTCCAAAAACAAAAAAATAAAAATAAATTGCATTTGTGGTTCCGTTGAGGTGCGCAAATAGCGTCCACTGACTGTTTACCATAACAGATGATGGTTTTGCACTTAGTGCAGTGCTGCTGCAGAAAAGCAAATTCTAGGCGAATGTCTAGTGGTGATGCTGAAGTGAACGCTCCGGAGGTGCTAGCAATGCCTGGTGGTGGACTTTTTGCTGCACGCCTCATTTCTTCTTGTGCCAGATTCTCCGGTGAATGGTCCGCAGATGTGTATACATACTCGCTATCCCACAGGAGTATTTCTTGTCACTGCCTCGAGACAGGACACTGTCACACAAAAAGCATGTGACTTTTCTTGCATTGACCTTTTTTTCTCCGGCGGGAAAGGTGAAAAATTTCCATACCACTGATTCAGGCCTCTGCTTGGGTGGATCTTCCTCCAAGATATCTTCATCTGAAGAATGATGAGGTGCCTGCAAACCAGATGCCATTTCTCCAATGCGATTCCAAAACCAGCTCTGGAAGAAGAAGAGATGTCTCTCATCAACTGCTCCATACAGAATAATTAAGATGGGTGGGGCCCTTCAATAGTTATAGTGGGAAATGTTATGAACTAATCAAATCTTTTTTTTGATGTCACATGGAATCAGCGCACCGTGCGCTCAAGAAGCACACACCCGGCGCGACTAGGCATAAATATAATTTTAAATAATATACGTTTATTACAAGTAAAAATATATTATTTTTATGAATACCTTAGATAATCTTTTGCCCTAATATGCACATTAAAGACAAGTACATATTATTTTAGAACATAAAAAATTTCACGGGAGTCGCGCACCCAGAGGGCCCCAGCACGTCACGTGGGGCCCAGTACGGGGCAAGCATTGCGTACCCTATCATGTGTGGGGAATGCGTGTGAGCAAGAGTCGCAGACCGGTCACATATCGGTCACGCAAACCACATAACTTTGTACGTATATGACGTAACTGAAAAAAACCAAGCACTCGTCGCTCACCAAACACAGATCCTTTATGACTTTTCCAAAATGGCAGCTAGAATACGCGGACCAGCTGAGGTAGGTAAGCTTTGGGTGCGCAACTTCCCCCAAAAAGTTGAAAAAGAATGAAAAAAGAAAATTATATAAATATATTAAAGTACAAAAAAATAATAATAATTAAAAATATTTCAGTTTAAAAAAAAAATGTTGTGCAATTTTCAGAAAAATATACAATGTTTAATAAATGAAATATTTATAAATAAACAGTTAAAAAGCTGTAGAAATTCAGTACAAAAATAGGTATAAGTACTATTGCACTTAAAAATTTGCATTAAAAAACCTGTGAAATTCACTGAAAAAAACATAGGTTTCAGAGACGTTATAGTTAGGAATTAGCATTTCGAAAATCTTTGAAATTCACTGAAAAAACCATAGGTTTCATGAGTGTTATAGTTAGCTGGACATTTCACTCGTACAAAAGCATAGAAATTCCTCCGTTATAGTTAGTTGTGCTAACTATAACTCGCGCTCCCGCAATGCACTGATGATGATGTTACATATTACATCATTCATGACATGGTCAGTGGCATCACTGATGACATCTCAAATGACATCACTGATGACATCACTGATGACATCATCCATTTGACAATCTGATACACTTCATCACACTAGTATAACCTCTGATCACACACTGTAAAATACAGAGTACCATATTTGAAAGCATTGTCACACACATACGTTACTACATACGCACTTACTGATTCCTAAGTCTACACACACAACTGTCCATTCACTCACAGAATCACTTATATATGCAATCACTAATCAATGGTAACACTATCAAATGTACTCATACACCTATAAAGACATTGACACATCAGCAGTCATCCTAGTCGGTTATGCAGTGATGTTACTCACTTACTCACCTACACAGTTATACACACAACACCTGATTTATACATACACATGGTAAATCATAGTTACTATGTTAAAAAATACACTATTACAATTATACACTCATTCATACAATTACTCTCGCAATCACTGACTCTTATGTATACCTATTTATATACACCAACTCTCATATACAATGCCTTTTATTTTTCTACTTTATTGGAAATGTACCACTGACACATATATTCACTTAGTAACACACAAATAAACACACTCAGACACCCAAACCACTGTTTCCATAAATACTCCTAAACCCATATGCCTAGACCATCAACCCCTCACACATCTATACATAGAATTACAACTCCCCCACCCAACCACAAATACACTCAGTCTCCCTTACAAATACTCAGCCAACTAATCAAACACTAATATAGACACTCATGTAGTTAGTGACCCAATTAATGCAGCGGGTTATACAACAGAGACAGTGATACACACATTCACATAGTTTGGTTACTAACCCGTACATTGAGTGAGAACCATTTAATTACTCACTTAAACAAATAGTCAGACAGCTACTAAATCCTCCGTCCAGACAGTTAAATATCCACTCAATCTTCAATACAGATTGGTATATATATATATATATATATATATATATATATATATATATATATATATATATATATATATATATATATATATATATATATATATATATAAAACCTACTGGCGGTCGCCAGTAGGTAGTTATAGTTAGGATTTTTTTCAATGCAAAATCTCAAAATTCTACTTGGAATAACTTTGGCGCTGGTTGACGAATCTGCCTCAAAATTTCCTCAAATTTGCCTCGTGGAGCTCCGGTCCTTCCTTGAAAGTTTGGGGGGGATTCATCAAGCGGGGGCTGAGATAAAAGGGGGTCCCAAAACATGTTTTCCCCATGTTAATTTCCATAGGGCGGTCGACCTCACTTTTAGCCCGAACGGCTGAATGGTTTTTCACCAAACTTGTCAAAATTGTAGGGACTGGTAGCCCGATGTGCCTTTGCTATGTCTCAAGATATGTGCTCCAGTGGTTTTTGAGTAATTTAGGTTCAAAAAAATATATATATATCTATGGCAGTGCCCCGGTACGCGCAGCGGGGAGCACACCAGGCGTACCCCGCAACTTGCGCATGGTAAGCTGATTGGCTCTCGGGTGTCTGTAAACATTCCAAACAGTCCGGAGTGGCCGCCATCTTGTGTCTCGGTAAAATCGAGACACAAGAGGTGGCAAAAACAAAGGGGGAAATGACCATAGGGGGGCAGAGTAGACCCCCCCTGACCCCCTAGGTTTGGTGTTGGGGCTATAAAAGGGCCCCACGGGGAAAAAAGAATGACACACTTTAAAAAAAATGAAGCCTTTTTTTATAAATTGGAGGTAGTTCTAAAAAGAACTGTTTTTTTATTCTTTTTGTTGTTTTATATTTTTTTATTGTTTTTTTGAACATTTTTTACTTTTTTTGGCTTTTATGAACAGTTTTATATTTTTTTTGTATTTTTTATAGGGAAAAACAAAAAACAGGGATTTGGAAACGGCTCAACTGGAGCAAAAAAAAAACAGGAAAAAATGTAGGGTTCTTTGTGCATTTGTGGTAATCACCAGCAAGCATGATGAGTGTAATGCTCTGCTCACCATAAGTGATTAATTTCCCACAATGTACACAAACAATTTTGTATCCCCCAAACTTTGGTTGGATACTTGAAATCAACTGACTTGCTTCTGGACCCGATGGAGTGGGTTCTTTGGTTGTTGAGGTTGTGCCAGATGATTGGGGTACGTTTTTGCAGAGTTCTCTCATCTCTACTGCTGAAAGGTTAATAGGGTGCAAACGCTGCATATGCTGAATCATTTTATGATTCCCAAAGGAATATTTTTTTGTAGGGTTCCCCCTGGATAGCACAGCACCACAGATGAGACAGGTCACCTTTGCAGCGTTTACTTTTTTTAAACCAGTTGGGATTTTACAAAAACTCCCATATGAAGTGCTCCTTAGGTTTGTATGGTGGAGTGTTTTCTTGCAGGAACTGCCTTGTCCCTTACTCCTCTTCCTCCTCCTCCTCCTCTTCTTCTTGACCACCAATGAGATGTTCTAGTGGTCCTTGTGGTGGTGCTGGTGGTGGTGGTGGGGCAGATGATCCAGCTGCTGCTGCTACTGTAGCCATTTCTGAGTAGAAATAGGTAGTAATAGCTATGGAAACAGGTCTTCCTCACTCAAAGTACAAAGTGAGAATGAGCAAAAAAGGTGGGGGCTTTCATCAATTGGAAAAAAACTGTTCTGAAACAATGACAAGTGTTATTTTCAGGTCACAAGACCAGGGGTTTCATCATTATGAAACCAAAACTGTTATGAATCAATGAAAAGTGTTATTTTAAGGTCACATGACCCTACGCTCTTACGCTACGCGCCCCAGGGCGCTTACATAGCGCGCTCGTAAGCGCGTGGGTGCTTCCAGGCACGCTTACGCCGTGCGTATCACGCGGACGCGGCTATGTGATACGTCATGATGATGTTTTCGTTCGCGCCAATAGCGCTAACGGGACGCTCACCGGTACGCGCCCCGGGGCGCTTCAAAAGACTACGCTTTCCGGGGCGCTCACCGGGGCGCGCACCGGTAGCGCTCCAAGGCAAAAAAAAAAAAAAACAATATACATAAAAAAAATTGTTTAACATAAATATATAATATTGGATTCATTTTCACAAATATTACATTTCATAGCTATAGACATTTGCTATTAAAAAAACTTTGAAATTCACTGAAAAAAACATAGGTTTGGGGCCTTATATATAGTTAGGAATTAGCATTTAAAAAACCTATGAAATTCACTGAAAAAACCATAGGTTTCACATCAGTTTTAGTTAGGAATTAGCATTTAAAAAACCTATGAAATTCAATGAAAAAACCATAGGTTTCACACAGTTATAGTTAGAAATTAGCATTTAAAAAACCTATGAAATTCACTGAAAAAACCAGAGGTTTCAGACCAGTTATAGTTAGGAATTAGCATTTAAAAAACCTATTAAATTCACTGAAAAAACCATAGGTTTCACACCAGTTATACTTAGTTGGAAATTTTACTGACATAAAACCATTGAAATTCCCACGTTATAGTTAGTTGGACTCACTATAACTTACGCGCCTGCAATGCACTGCTGATGATGTCACATATTACATCACTCATGACATGGTCAGTGACATCACTCATGACATCACTGATGACACCATCCTTGTGACAGAGTGACAGACCTCCTTTTCTGAATCATTTTTGTGCACCATAAGCGTGGTAGGGTATACTCAGATGTGAGTCCCTTGCTCATTGCACCATCAGGATTCAAGCAAGCCGGGCCGAAGATGGCTGAAATGCCAGAAACCGGCCCCCGGTAGCTTGTTTCCTTCCCAGTATAAGAATTGGCTTGGTAGTTTGGTCTGCCCTGTTCCCATGATGCACTGGGCCAGGGTCAGACTAATTTGCATATAGCCAAGTTCTGAGCTGGGATGGTGCAGTGAGCTAAAAAACGGTGATGGATCAAGCCCTGATCTTTGGACTGGGTAAGAGTGGTCTGCTTAATTCAGACACTCTGTTCATCACTACCCCCTTTTCTGAATCATTTTTGTCCACCATAAGCGTGGAAGGGTATACTCAGATGTGAGTCCCTTGCTCATTGCACCATCAGGATTCAAGTAAGCCGGGCCGAAGACGGCTGAAATGCCAGAAACCGGTCCCCGGTAGCTTGTTCCCTTCCCAGTATAAGAATTGGCTTGGTAGTTTGGTCTGCCCTGTTCCCATGATGCACTGGGCCAGGGTCAGACTAATTTGCATATAGCCAAGTTCTGAGCTGGGATGGTGCAGTGAGCTAAAAAACGGTGATGGATCAAGGCCTGATCTTTGGACTGGGTAAGAGTGGTCTGCTTAATTCAGACACTCTGTTCATCACCACCCCCTTTTCTGAATCATTTTTGTCCACCATAAGCGTGGAAGGGTATACTCAGATGTGAGTCCCTTGCTCATTGCACCATCAGGATTCAAGCAAGCCAGGCCGAAGACGGCTGAAATGCCAGAAACCGGTCCCCGATAGCTTGTTTCCTTCCCAGTATAAGAATTGGCTTCGTATTTTGGTCTGCCCTGTTCCCATGATGCACTGGGCCAGGGTCAGACTAATTTGCATATAGCCAAGTTCTGAGCTGGGATGGTGCAGTGAGCTAAAAAATGGTGATGGATCAAGCCCCGATCTTTGAACTGGGTAAGAGTGGTCTGCTTAATTCAGACACTCTGTTCATCACCACCCCCTTTTCTGAATCATTTTTGTCCACCATAAGCGTGGAAGGGTATACTCAGATGTGAGTCCCTTGCTCATTGCACCATCAGGATTCAAGCAAGCCGGGCCGAAGACGGCTGAAATGCCAGAAACCGGTCCCCGGTAGCTTGTTTCCTTCCCAGTATAAGAATTGGCTTGGTAGTTTGGTCTGCCCTGTTCCCATGATGCACTGGGCCAGGGTCAGACTAATTTGCATATAGCCAAGTTCTGAGCTGGGATGGTGCAGTGAGCTAAAAAACAGTGATGGATCAAGCCCTGATCTTTGGACTGGGTAAGAGTGGTCTGCTTAATTCAGACACTCTGTTCATCACCACCCCCTTTTCTGAATCATTTTTGTCCACCATAAGCGTGGAAGGGTATACTCAGATGTGAGTCCCTTGCTCATAGCACCATCAGGATTCAAGCAAGCCGGGCCGAAGACGGCTGAAATGCCAGAAACCGGTCCCCGGTAGCTTGTTTCCTTCCCAGTATAAGATTGGCTTGGTAGTTTGGTCTGCCCTGTTCCCATGATGCACTGGGCCAGGGTCAGACTAATTTGCATATAGCCAAGTTCTGAGCTGGGATGGTTCAGTGAGCTAAAAAACGGTGATGGATCAAGCCCTGATCTTTGGACTGGGTAAGAGTGGTCTGCTTAATTCAGACACTCTGTTCATCACCACCCCCTTTTCAGAATCATTTTTGTCCACCATAAGCGTGGAAGGGTATACTCAGATGTGAGTCCCTTGCTCATTGCATCATCAGGATTCAAGCAAGCCGGGCCGAAGACGGCTGACATGCCAGAAACCGGTCCCCGGTAGCTTGTTTCCTTCCCAGTATAAGAATTGGCTTGGTAGTTTGGTCTGCCCTGTTCCCATGATGCACTGGGCCAGGGTCAGACTAATTTGCATATAGCCAGGTTCTGAGCTGGGATGGTGCAGTGAGCTAAAAAACGGTGATGGATCAAGCCAGAAAAAGCAGAACTACTGCGAAACGCGTTGAGAAAGCCTTGAATAAATCACGCTTTTGCACTTTCAAGTGGCCCGGATTTCTTTTTCCTTACTGGAGAGGGTTTCTGCTTTTTCGTGAAAAAGCAGAACTACTGCGAAACGCGTCGAGAAAGCCTTGAATAAATCACGCTTTTGCACTTTCAAGTGGCCCGGATTTCTTTTTCCTTACTGGAGAGGGTTCTTGGTTGGATATATATATGTATATATATATATATATATATATATATATATATATATATATACAAAGGCTTCTGTGAAGCCGAAACACGTCTCTTGTGCCTCTGGGTGGAGGGTGATCAGAAACAATAAAAGAAGCCATATCCTAAACAGCCTCGTGTCCGTGCCTTCTTCTTGAATGTTTCTGAGGAAGCTGGAGTGTTTGTTCATATATATATATATATATATATATATATATATATATATATATATATATATATATATATATATATATATGAGATATTTAAATTTCAAACAAAACCACATTCACTGGATGATGTCATCAGTGATGTCATTTGAGATGTCATCAGTGATGTCATGTGGTTTTGTACGAGTGAAATATCCAGCTAACTATAACACTCATGAAACCTATGGTTATTTCAGTGAATATATATATATGTATTTATGCTGCAATATGCCTAATATTATTTCTAATCCATATCCTTATTTTTTGTTTCAAACAAAATAATGTTTGTGTCCTTGCATCCTGATGAATAGGTTGTGAATTGCTGGCTTGTCTCTAAAAGTAAGTTTGACAGTCCTACATAGTTCAGCCAATCTAGTGTTTTATACCACACCAAGTATAAGCATTTAGTCTTATACTAAGCATTCACAATTTTGGAGTTATGGCAACTGAGGTACAAGAATATGTACTTTTCTTAGGATCAAACATTGAACTCAAGTAGGGAAATCCACAATTAAAATCTCAAGCCCAGATTTACAAAGACTTTGTGCAGGGTTGGTGTTTTATAGTGTTTTAAGTGTTAGTATACGTGTTAAAAGTATATTATTTTAGTAATGTATGTTTGAAATTTTTTAAAGTAATGAATTTTATGTTTGAAATGTTTGTGTAATTAAATTCCGTAGTGGGTTGTGGGTTTATAGCAGAATAGGGTGGAAAGTAATTTAATTATAGTAAATCAAATATAAATTTTGGGGAATTATTAATTATTTTTAATGTAATTTAGCGTTTTAGTTCTGTACCGGGTTATGGGTTTATAGTAGAATAGGGTGGGAAGTAATTAAATTGTAATTAAGTAATTATTTATTTTTATGTTTTGCTTTTGATAATTTATTTATTGTTCATTAATTATTAATTGGTAATTATTTTTCAATATTATGTAATTGGTAATTAATTGTAATTATTTTTTTCTTGGTATTGATAATTATATTAATTTTTATTTAAATATCAAATCATTATTCTCCATACTGTTGCACTCACTGGAGTGGGAATATTAATTTTAACTCTTATATTATCCAACACTTTCCCTACTGTTGCACTTACTGGAGTGGGAATAGTAGTTTCTACCCCTATGCTATCCAACCCTTCCCTACTTTTGTACTCACTGGAGTGGGAATAGTCATTTTTACCCCTACGCTATCCAACGCTTTCCCTACTGTTGCACACACTGGAGTGGGAATAGTAAAGTTTACCCTCCCGCTATTCAACGCTTTCCTTATTGTTGCACCCACTGGAGTGGGAATAGTAATTTTTACCCCTACGCTATCCAACGCTAAAAATATTGAATATTTTTTTAATATTATTCATTTCATATATATATATATATATATATATATATATATATATATATATATATGTATTAAAAATGCATTTTTTAATTACATTAATTATTTATTCGTTTTAAGGTTATTTAGGTATGTTAAAGTATTTTTTACCTAATTATATTCATTATTTTATTTTGTTACATTACTTTTGAGACATTTAAAAAATTCGATATTTTTACAAACTATATTATTTACAACGATATTTTGGATTCAATATTTTTTTACTTACCTGTTTGTAGATAGGAAGTCGATATTCTGGCATTCTGTATTTTTTCCTCGATATTTTGCCAGGTCGATATTTTGGTCCTCGATATTCTGTCAGTGTTCCAACTATGGTAGTACTTTAAAATGACCGCATTATTTGATAGAGCATCAGGCCCTTGGTATATCCTCTTTCTAATCTCGTACATAAGAGCTGGTTTTAGTAGTTATGAGCACTAAGACTCAAGAACATGCCATTGCATAATATCACCCAATCAGCTCAAGTAGGGGAAGTCACAATCAAGACTCCAATGTCTTGGCCACTCTGGGAAATCTCCAGAAATAAAGATGCACCCTTGGAAATATGTTACTGTTTCACAGAGGACCAGTCCATTGTTTTGGCATCCCGTCTTATTAATCCCATCCTATCAGGAGGTAAGGCATGCTTCCGGGCAGAAGGAGCACGCAATATTTCACTCCGACTTGCCCCAAGTCTATTCAAGAGGACCAAAGGCTAGCGATGTTCACGGAGCCTTGAAATCCCCCAATCTGTTTGAAAATTGTACTATGGGATGTTCACCTGACAACTATATTTCATCGCAAACGTTGAACTCCCATTTGTTTGGAGACTGTGTAGTACATGTGGAATCATTTGGTATAACTTGCCTTGCATCTCAAGATGTCCTTACTAGGCAATCATTCAACAACGTTGCTATAGACAGAACCTTTACTCCATAGATTCAGAATCTTGTTTTTTAAAAGTTGCTAACTTGAGCGTTTGTTGGTTTACAAAATTGTTGGTAATCAAAAAATAAACATTCTTAAACTCCTACAGAAATATTTAAAATGGTAATAAAAAACATATGGATTACTACATTATCATTATAAATAAAAAAAATACCTACATTTAAAAAATGACATTATGCAACAAAAAATAAAAAATAAAAATATATCAAAATCATTTATTAAATAAAGCATAAAAATGAGACTTTAATCCACATCTTCCGTATATGATAACACCCAAAAAAGCACCTAACTATAGCTTTAATAAATCTAATTGAGAAAAACCAAAAGCATAAAAAATAAGAAATCAGAACTAATTTAAAACGAGTATAAACACGGAAAACACCAAGCACACAAACTGCTGCACAACTAACCTCCAGCAAAGATGGCAGTCACTCTGCATGAACCCCCAGCACCTTCCAGACGAGAAAAGGAAATGCAACCTTAAAAATGCAAGCATACTAACTCTACATAATGAGAAAAAAAATCTAAAGCACTGTGTATTAACAAATCAAACATAATTGTATTTTTAACATATTCCCACTGCAGGATGTGAAACATCTAAAACCAACCACAAAAAATTAGAATAAACTGCTCAGTATCACATAAACCAAGACCAAAACATGAAAGATGAAAATTATTGTAATAATAAATGCAACATGTTTACAGTAATTAAACTTATAACCCTTTAATTAATTTTAAATTAAATAAATGACATTTATAATTCTCACAATTATATGATCCACAGATTTCAAAATGTCCAATACAGCTACATATACAACGTTACAGAAAGAGAAACCCCTACTAAACTATATGGGCTATAAATAAACTGCCAATGAAAGAATCCACCGTAAGTAGACTAAGGGACTTATTACGAGTACAGTGGTTCCAAGAACGCAATACCCCAGGTGGCGGTCTGACTACCTGACCGCCACGACTACCAGGATCCTGGATCCCAACGGGGTGCGGTGGTGAAAGTGGTGGCCTTCAGCGGCAGTGCTGATGCCGGCACTGCCATGCAGATTATGACCTGCCTTTCCAATGAGCTTTGCATGGCGGGAACCCCGCTATGAAAAGGTCAGCAAAAAGGCAGGGAAAGGGGCCCCAAAGAAGGACCTGGGGCATTTTGGCCTATGGGCTGTGCATGGAGGCACATGTTGTGTCCCCCTCTGCTTGCACTGGCATGCGTGCTCTGTGTGCCATGCACAACATGGTGCATGGAGGACAGTGCGATGATGTGCAAGCGGTGCTGCCACAGCAGCGGGATATGCTACAGGCTCTTTATGTGCCGAAGCATGTCACTGTTGTGGCACCACGGACACAATACCACCAGCCCGGTGGTGTTTTTGTAATATAGCGGTCAGGATACCTCTGGCTTGGAGGTGTACTCCCCACTGCCGGACTGCCAAAGTCATAATCAGGCACTAAGTACAGTTCTAACAGCTGTTATGGTTGATTATTGATACTGTTGAAAAGGTAATTCTAACTATATTCCTGACATAGCTGAATTCTAAATTCTTAATATAGTCAAGACTTGCAAGAAAAAAGCACCAACTCTTCAGCACCAATGGGTAAAATTTTTAAGGACTATCACCTCAATTTAGTGTTTTGAGGGCAGGCTACTTTATTTTAAAAGGCAACTGAATACTCTGTCTGCTAAACCCGCGGTCTGCCCGCCTCATTCAGAGATAGGTGGCTCTTAAGTCCCCAAAGGCTCTGTCAACTGAAATCATCTTCTAACGGCTCAATGAAGTTGGGGCTGTCCCAGGAAGGACACCACACCACCCACCCTATTGAGGGTGGGTGTTGAGAGACAGAAAAAATATCGATGACCCCCTACACCTGTGAGGAAACTCCAAGGTGTGGCGGTTATTCATATTTTGTTTTTCAAAAATCAAGCTCTCGCTTTAGGAATACGTTTCTGAAAAACAAAAAAATTGGAAAAAGTTTGATGAATAGTCGACAGAATCGATGGCAGACATCTACCAAACCTTTTGATCCAACAATGGATCCACTGTGAAGGCTGTTCCTTTCAATGTACAGAGATGACATTTGGGGCGGTGATCATCTTTAAATTTGACGAATGGTAGTTGTAACATTTAACAAAATAAATTAGTAACTCCTTGTGTTGCTGCGTCCAGATGTGGGTTTATTCCTAGTAATCAAGAACGAATGTACAGGATACAAGAAAGAATGTAATTCAGTAAAGACCCCAGTAAGGCTCCACCCGAAGCAGCTGCCCTGCTGCTCAGCCTCAGATATAACTAACAATAGGATCAAACATACACACAAGAGAACTCTAGGTGACATCACAAATACAGGCTGAGCAGCAGAGAACAAAACACTAAAGAAGGACAGAAAGGGAGGAAAAGCAGGATGTAACAGTAGTCCATCAGGATGGCGGAGGCAATGTCTTCCACCACCTTGACAGAGAAAGTACAGTCTGTCAAACACACAATTAAGCCCAATATTTCTAACATTTCTGCAAAAGTAACGGGACAGGTGCACTCAATATCACATTTTTAATACTAATTAAAAGAACTAGGGCAATTGGAAGGCAAGCTACTACAGCCCCAACAATATCTAAAGAAACAGATATTCTTGACCACCTAAAAATATCTCATCCAATGAAGAATTTCATTTGCAAAGATAGTGAAAATAACGATAAACAAATGATAGTTTCCTGCATATAATATACTTACCCTAATATAATTAACTGTAACAATTTATAGAACAGTTTTAAAAAAGAACACAGCTTGCAAGATCTGAAAGAAATTTAGTTAAACTAGCCAAATACATAAGATACTAACCATCAAAGTTCTAATCTAACCAAGAAATAAAGGACTGCAGTACCTACAAATAATCACTAAAACACTACTCTGATTTACTTCAAAGTATGTGCATATAAAACACCATAATAAAGAAATTAACAAACCAATCCATATGAAACTCCTATATAATTAAAACACAGTTTTTAAAACTCCTAAATTAATAATGTATGTTATGATTTCAAAAACATGTTGCTACTAAAACAGAACTGCAAAATAAAAAGCAGAAGAATTAGTATTTTTAATATTTGTTAAACATATATACTGCAAGTAGATATCTCAGGTAAAATATCCCTCCCCCCACAAAATTTAAACATGTACTCCATCATAAAGAATAATCCATCCAAAGTATCCAAGAAAATCCATAGAAAGTCTTTCTAATCACTCTAAAACCTGAATGACAACACAAAATTCTAAGGCAAAGAATGTTACTTTTTGAATCTGAAAATAAAATTCAAACCATTTTCTTTGTAAATTACAAAAAGCAAACTTGATCGAAAAATCTTCTTTTAAGTAACCAAAGTTACGTGTAAATAGAAAACATACATTTGCACACACAAAACAATTCTGAAAGTCTAAAACACAACATACATACACAGTCGGCATAACATAAGTATAGTAGTCTAACTAGAAGAAATTATTTAAAAACACACTGCATAAAACATTAGGGACCTGATTACAATGCCGGTCAGGCCACATTCCACGGTCCTGTTGGTGGCGATCGGCCCGTTGAAAGTCTCTTCGAAGCAGTCAGTCCGACCGTCGATTACAATGCAGGCATCGTGTACTCTGACCGACTGCTGAAAGAGCGGCGACTCCAACAGCTTTTCTCCGACCGCCGAGATGGTGGTCATAGACAAACTGTAAACATAGAGCCGCACAGGGATCTCCAACCGCCATCCAGATTATGATGTGGGTTTCCAATGACCCGACCATGGCGGTCCGACTCGTTGCCTCAAGTTGTCTGAAACAAAGGAAAAGGGGTTAATACTCCGCTGATTCCCCTTCTACCCAGCGCACTCCAGCGGACTCCAGCGTGGATCCCTTCCTCACCTCAGAGCTGCACCCCAAAGTAGACGTCATGGGCGGTGGAATCCACGTAAGTCCTCATGTGGCATGTATCCCCAATGACTGGACTGTGCACATATCGCCACACTGAAGCAATGGGGGACATAGTGCTCAAGGAATGTCCCCATATGTGTCATTCATGAGTGTACAACTGCACATGCTTCCTATGCATTTGTTCCTTATTTGCAGCACCACGTCTGGGGAGCGGGGCACCGCTGGCGAAAAGACCTCTGCTGTAGCAGCGGTTGCATCGTAACATGGCAGGAGCAGCTTTTCGGGCTTCGGTGGTCAAAATCAGACCATGGCCGCGGCGGTTGGGCGTGTGGTCCGAATGGCATCGTAAGCAGGCCGTAGGTTGGAACACACTTATTAAACTACCTGTAACCATTTCCATACCCCAACTAACCACCAATTTAGCAAAAAATATATACAAACATTAACACCTTGGCTGCTAGGTGTTTTCCCCTCCTGTGCTGACTTTTGATTATTTCCATTCTTTCATGACGAGCTCAGCTCGTCACCAGCACAGCTCAACCGTGCATCATGACAAGCTGAGCTCGTCATGAGCATGGAAAGGGTTAAACTTACTTTTAACCTAGCTCACCTTCTCTGGACCCAACATCCTCATCAATCATCCTGCATACTGAAGGGAAGATAGACTAGAAAATACAGTTAGTGGTGAAATTTAAATAAAAAGACTTTATTTACATTGAAATTAATGGAAAGAGTTATTTATGTAATTGTTTAGGTAAACACAATTTACACTCTACAAATACTTTTTATAAAAATGGGAAAATTGTTAAAAAAACTTGTAACTAAGGTAATGTGTACATACATTATCAAATACTGCTTAATACATGTCTATAAGTTAGCAATATGTAGAAACATGCAAGCATTTGGTATTTATTACAACTGTTTTAAGTTATAATTGGTATTTTCAAAATTGTTAGTTATTTAGCTATACATATATTTTCACAAAATTAAAACAACAGAATGTTAAAAGTATGTCATACAAATTTAGCATATTAAAATAGGTTTAGTAAAGCTTAATGTATCTGTACATATCTAAACATCTAAATGTGTACAAGAAAGAAGATGCACGTAAGTGATATGTGTGAAATTCAACATATAGATAACATAACATTTTATTAGTACATGTGCATTTTAGGTACTATTATTTAATATTTGATATTTGATATTTGTGGGGTATTTATAGAGCGCGGCGTTCGCTCCGGAGGGAGCATCTTGGCGCTGAAGATCTTGAAACAGAACTGGTGCAGGAAGATTAGATGGAGGCTTTGGAGTAGTCGTCAGGGAGGGTAAAGATCCAGGTCTTTAGGAGTTTTCTGAAAGGTTTTGTCCTGGGTCAAGAGTCTGAGGGTTTTTGGTAGTTTATTCCAGGCTTTCGTAGCAAGGAAACTAAGGGTTTTTCCACCCTTAGTTTTCAAATTGTATTTAGGAGGCAGGATGAGATTGTCATGAGTTGAGCGAAGGTGTCGGCTGGGGGTATAGTGGGGAAAACGCCTGGTGAGGTATTTAGGGCCTGTTTTGTTATAAGCGCGAAAAGCTATGATCAGAATTTTAAAAAGGATTCGTTTGTGAAGGGGTAACCAGTGGAGGAATCGAAGCGCTGTGGTGATGGACGATCTGCGGGGCAGTCCAAGAACTAAACGTGCGGCTGTATGTAATACGCTTTGTAGTTTCACAATTGTGCTCTTTTTAGCCCCTGCGAGCAGGCCATTGCAATAATCCAGGCGAGAGATTATGAGTGCCACTGTTACCGTTTTTCTGGCGTCGATGGGAAGAAAGTCAAAGAACTTTCTGAGAGATTTGATCGTTCCGAAGCATTTACCTGCGATGGTTCTAGCATGCTGCTCAAAAGAGAGGTCGGAATCAGAGATTACACCGAGATTCCTGGCCGATGACACTGTCTGGGGAGGAGCAACAGAATTGTCCGGCCACCAGAGTGCAGGACAAAAGGAGGTATTTTTACCGATCGGGAGGATTTCCGTTTTACTCGAATTACATTTTAAGTGGTTGTTGTCCATCCAACGGAAGACTTCGGTCAAGCAGTGTTTAAGGTTGAGTTCTGCTTTGGTGGATTGATCCTCTAGTGGCACAATGAGTTGTGTATCATCAGCATACGAGGTGACAGGTATGCCGAATGATTCAATCAGAGTCAGGAGGGGAATGAGATAAATGTTAAAAAGAAGAGGGCTCAGGATAGATCCCTGTGGGACACCTGAGGAAACCAGCTTATCTTTGGAGTGGAAGGGGCCCAGAGCGACAGTTTGAGAACGGTCAGAGAGAAAAGACTTAATCCAGGAAAGGGCGGAATCAGAGATGCCAATGTCCATAAGTCTACTGATGAGGATGGAGTGGGAGATGGTGTCAAACGCCGCCGTAAGATCAAGAAGGATAAGAATGGAGTTTTTCCTCTGATCTTGTAAGGTTTTTATAGTGTCGGACAGTTCGATTAGAGCAGTTTCGGTCGAATGTTTGGACCGAAATCCCGATTGTTGGGGGTGGAGAATGTTGTTGTTCTCCAGGTAGAGTTTTAGCTCACTGTGAAGTAGTTGTTCCGTTATCTTCCCCAAGACCGGGAGCAGCGATATCGGGCGGAGGTTGGAGAGATCTGTCGGGGTTTATTAGCCTTTTTCATGAGGGGTTTGATGATTCCCTTTTTCCAGCGGCTAGGTACTAAGCCTAAGCTAAGTGATGAATTGAGTAGATTGTTGATGGTCGGATTGACCACGTCGATTAGCTGGTGAAGTATTATAGGGGGGCAAGGATCGGATGGGGAGCCCGACTTGCAAGCCAGGATGGCTTTCCTAGTCTGCTCTAGAGTGACCGGTGGAAAGCTACTGAGGGAGCAGCCTTGAGGGTCCAAAGGAAGGGGCGTAGAAGGAGTGACTGGGGTAGGGAAATTAGTATGGATAGAGGCAATTTTGTCCTGAAAGTAGTCAGAAATTTGATCACAAAGTGTCTGAGAAGGGGGGATTTCAGGCAGAAGCGCCTTGGGCTGCGTGAATGATTTTACAATCGCGAACAGCGCCTTTTGTTTTTGGCCGGAGTTTTTAATGGCGTTAACGTAGTAGTTTTTTTTGGCTAATTTGATTTCGGAAAGGTAGATTTTCCTGGTGGCGATATAAGAAATACGATTTACCACCTCGTATGTCTTTCGCCATTTATGTTCTGGCTTTTTACATAGCAAATGGGCATTAGCTAGTTCGGGAGTGAACCAAGGGGCATTGGTTTTAGTTTTTCCCCGAGAGGTGCGGGAGCAAGAGGGCAATAGTTTTGTATACATATATATTTATGCATTGAAATACATTATAAAAAAATTATATTTACATTAGGCACTTAAGTAATTCATCTTAACTATGTATTCAATTTAAAACATAATAAGGGGCTAATTACCAGTTTGGTGGTCCAATGGACTGACAAACCCCCAGTGAGTGGTATGGTCTGAAATCCACATTATGAGATGGGCGGTTGGACTGATGTATGGCTGCTGCTACCGTCAGGGATCCGTGATACCTGGCGGTCTTGCAGTTGTTTAAGATCCACAATATGCTATGCAATGATGCTACAGTACCGCCAAGCATATTACGAGTCTCCTCACTGCCACAGTTCTCATGGCAGTGAGCCCGCTATGAAAAGTATGGCAGTGAGGAATCTAAGGGGGCCTTATGCCTGCATGCAGTGGGGGCATATTGTATGCACCCTGTCTCTAGGCACCCCAAGTTCCAGCACAGTATGGACTGCGCAGTCCATGCCATGCTGGAATGCACTGTGGCCGTCACATAGTGCTGCCTTTCTGAGGCTCACTTACGAGCTTTTGAAAGGCACCACTGTGGGACCACCGCCGCAGGACCGCCCGCCAGAATTCTATTTGGAATACAGCGGGTGGTCTGGATAAGGATTTGGCGGTCTTGGAGCGGGACCCTAGCATAGCGGCCCCCTCCACGACCACCAAACCCGTAATCAGGCCTTAAGTATTATAAAGTTCATGCCACTGTAACATCAATAGCCACACCTAATATTATTAAACAAGTTAAATATTTTAAACCCAAACTATCACAGCTGTTACATTTTGGAGTTCACATTTTGCTACTTAACTCCAAAGCTTTAGGGAAATTGTTTAATTTTGGGGAGTTCAGGTTTAAAATCAAAACTCCAACTACCACTGTGTAAAGTGTTACATTTTGGGGAAGTGTATTTACTGATACAAATCTGACCCAACTACAGTTGGATAAAGTGTTAATTTTGTAGAATACATATTTACTATTCTAATTCCAACCCCTTAGCCCTTATGGAAAATGTTTGATTTGGGGAATATCAGGTTTTCTGTTGTAACTCCAACCCAACTACTGTTGCCGAAACGTTTGGAAAGGGGCGACCACTCGGTCCCCCCGAACGTATGGTGGAGTGCCCCGATCCCCCCGGGAGGCCATCTTGGGCGGGAGGCGAGTCTCGGCTGGTATGCCCGAAGCGGCGTAGCCGGGGCGCGCTTTTTCCCGCCCTGGAGTGGGTTGTCCTAGACACTGAAGCCGCCGGCCACGCCCCCGGAGGCGGGCGGAGGCGGGTTTACGCCCGCCCGAAGACGGATAAAAGGAGCAGCAAGCCAAGAAAGCATCCTCTTGTTCCTGTGCTCTGAAGCTGCACCTCCCCGCTGCACGTGAGCTCGAGACGGAACGAAGAGCCAATTTTGAGCGTTGTAATTTTGTCTTTGCTCTTTCAGATATCTTCGTTGGGGAATGCCGGGCAAGAAGGTCGGAAAGCGGGTCGGTACCGATCAGATGCTCCGCATGCTCGTAAAGGACATGGCCGAGATGAAGAAGCAGATGGCGGCAATGAACGGGGTTGGAGGCCCGAAGCGAGTCGTCGGACCAGCATTGCCGGGAGTAGTCCCCAGCGGGAGAGGCAAGAGGTCCAAGAGGGGGGCACCTGGGGGGGAGACCCCGGTTCCCGATACACCGATAGAAGAGCCAATCCCGGTTCCGAAGGAGGGGCAACCGATCCCCGTTGTAGTCACCCCCGTGAACGGGGAAGATATGCCTCCCGAGTTGGCTGCACAACTGGCAGCGTGGTTGGGAAAAGGTAGTGAGGGCACCACGGCGGACGACGCCAGGGCAGTAATGAGGCAATTACGAGAATCTAGGGAAGCTGCGAGGGCACCATCTTCTGTTCCCCCACAGGTTCCGGTGGGTGAGACCGCAGCGGGCACGAGTTCGGCAGCAATTACAGCTCCTAGTTCAGGTAAGCGGCTATTGCCGATTGCGGGAGAGGGGTCTGTACCCTCACGAAGGGAGAAAGTGGCCCAGCATGTTCCACTCGAAGTTAAGGAAAAGATTTGGGCTGATAAATATGTAAACATGTTTTCTTTGCTTACCGACCATTACGAGATCGAACATGTGAAGGGGCAAAAAGAGCTCCTGCATCCGAGTGTTTGGCGCGCCAAAATGGCCGCCTTTAAGGTTGACGAGAACATAGGTACTTGGGGCAGAGCGTTTGGCATTTTCACCTCAATTATGGGGGAACGAAGGCCTGAGTTGTTGCCCGAGTTGCCCATATATCAGACATGTATCATGGAGTATCCTCTATCATACGAGGGCAATCAGTGGTTTTGCTATGACAATATTTTTAGGAAGGCCAAGGAGCACGACCCAGCTCTAACCTGGGATTGTTATGACTCCATTTCTTGGCAGAAAATGGAGAATTCAGGCATGTTAAAGGTACCATTGTCGGGGGGTAACGGGGTGAGTCTTCCCGCCAATCCTCTGGGACACCCTTTCGGACGGGTGCAGGTAACGAGCATCACTCAAACTCGAGTGGCAACGCAGGAAAAAAGGGAATTTGTTGGAATTTTAACAGGGGAAAATGTACAAGGCCCCAGGGGTCATGCAAGTTTAGACACGAATGTGGGGGGTGTGGACAGTCCTCCCATCCCGAGACCATGTGCAGAGCCAAAACGGGTGATAACGGTGGTAGGGGAAGCGCCAAACAGGTCTGAAATAGTCCGAGGGGCGCCTTTACCTACCCCGGTTGATACCATGGCAATGATTCCTTGGCTCAATGGATACCCGGATCATGTCTCCGCTGGGGTGTTGCGAGACGGGTTTTCGTATGGTTTCCGCATTCCAGTGGGGGATTTTCAGGGTAAAACAAGTTGTAAGAACCAATTGTCGGCCCTGCAGCATACGGCGGTGGTACAGGTGAAGATTGGGAAAGAGGTGACTCGAGGGCGTGTGGCCGGTCCATTCGATTTACCACCGGTTGCTAACTTTGTTTGTTCCCCCTTAGGGGTGGTCCCCAAGAAGGACCCGGGTGAGTTTAGGCTAATACATAATTTGTCAGCCCCACGAGGTCTTTCCGTGAATGATGCGATAGACCCGGAAGTGTGTTCGGTGCGGTACGCATCTTTCGATGAGGCCGTCGCCATGTTGAATCGCCTGGGGCCCGGGGCGCTGATGGCAAAATCAGACATCGAGTCAGCGTTCCGGTTGCTCCCGGTACACCCAGACGATCAGCGTCTCCTTGGTTTCATGTTTCAGGGTCGCTATTACATGGATAGATGTATGCCAATGGGATGCTCGATATCTTGTGCTTATTTTGAAAAGTTCAGTTGTTTTCTGCAATGGGTATTTACAAGAAAGACGGGTTTTCAGCATGTGATGCATTATCTCGATGACTTTCTGTTCCTGGGGGCAGCCGGGGATCCAGAATGTGGACAGGCTTTAAAAGAGTTTTGTGTCTTAATGAATCATTTTGGTGTGCCATTGGCACCAGGTAAGACTGTGGGTCCCTCGACTTCACTCGAGTTCCTGGGGATAGAACTCGACTCGGAGGAGGGTTGTTTTCGGTTACCCAAAGAAAAGGTGGTAAAATTCAGGGCATCCCTTGAAACCTGTATTCGAGAGACTAAGGTAAACTTGCATCAGTTGCAACAAACGGTGGGCCAGTTGAATTTTGCCCTTAGAGTAATGCCAATGGCCCGCCCCTTTTCCCGCTCGATTGCACAAGCCATGGTCGGCCTTAAGGAGGGACACCACCGCACGAGGCTCTCGGCAGAGATTCGCCAGGACATACGCATTTGGTTGGCATTCCTGGCGGATTTCAATGGTCGAATTGTCTGGAACAAGCCGGCGGTGTCCTCCGAGGAGCTGGGGCTGTGGACAGATTCGGCGGGGAGTATAGGTTTTGGCGCCATATTCGGCACGCAATGGTCGGCTCAAAAATGGCCGTCATGGTGGCACGAGTGCGGGCTGACGAGTAACATTGCTTTTCTCGAACTCTTCCCTATTTTGGTGGCCCTGAAAACATGGCCTGAGGGGTTCCGAGATCACTCTGTGGTGTTCTGGTCTGATAACATGACCGTGGTTGAGTGTATCAATAGTCAGGCAGCACGTTGCAAATGGATTCTGAGACTGCTCAAAGAAATTGTGTTATTGTGTATGCAGTTGAATGTGCTCTTTAGGGCAAGACATGTCCCGGGGGTGCTGAACCAAGCGGTTGATGCGCTTTCTCGTTTCCGTATGCAGGCCTTCTGGGGTTTTCTGCCCACAGCGGACCCGGTGGCGGCACCCTTTCCCGAAGCCCTCTGGTCTCTCGGTGCCCCGAACTACAAAACCTCGTGGGAGAGAGTTTAGCACCCAGGACAAGGAAGGCATATGAAGGGGCGTTCCGTTCCTATTGGTCCTTTTTGGGTTCTGCTAGGGGGGAGCTTTGGGGCCAGGAAGAGCTTGTCGTAAAATTTTTGTTGTCTTTACATCAGGCAGGCAAATCAGTAGCTACGGCCCAGAGGCATCGGGCCGCCATTTCCTTTATGGCAAGGGCTCATGGGATCCAGGACCCGACAGCGTCTTTCGTGGTGCAGAAAGCGCTACGTGGGTGGCAACGCCTTGAGGGTCGCAGAGTAGATGAGAGGCACCCAATAGGTCTGGATAGGTTGGCCCTGTTATTTTCCGTACTCCCTGCGACATGTTCATCCCAGTATGAAACAGTGTTATTCCGGGCCGCTTTTGCGTTAGCATTCCATGGGGCGATGCGGGTAAGCGAACTGGTGGCGAAGAACAAGCGGGATACGGTGGGGGGACTGTGCCGAGAGCACATTCAGGTTAAGGTGGAGACGATGACTGTCTCGTTTGGGTGCAATTGGGGATTGCGTAGTCATACATAGGATTCCCGGATCTCCCATGTGCCCTGTTGTTTGCGTAGAGGAATATTTAGCGCAGAGGGTGGCATCATGGGGGGGGACCTTGTTGAGACACGCTGACGCCACCCCGCTGACAAGGTTTCAGTTCCAGCGGGTGCTTACAATGGCAATTTCGGCCGCGGGCTTGAACCCCGGCGAGTTTGGGACCCATTCCTTTCGGATAGGGGCTGCTACTGAAGCTACAGCCAGGGGTCTGAGTGTAGAAAAAGTGAAACGTTTGGGGCGTTGGTCCTCGAATTGTTACAAAAGGTATGTGCGGTTGCACATGTTGTGAAGCTGCTATCTGTACTCACGCTTCTTGTTTTTGTTTGGTTTACAGTTTCGCAAGCTTACGAGGCGGGGCGGACTGTGCAGTCGACCCGACACCTGGGAACCAGCGGTCAAACATCACCGGCTGCGGGAAAAGTGGTGTGGGTCGTGGGCCACTCATACGTGAGGCGTGCCGCGGACGTATTCAAAGCAGGTGACATGATTCACATGGCTGGGGAATACGGGTACAGGGTGACCTTCTACGGAAGGGGCGGGCTCTGAATTGACCAGTTTCAATCCTTTTTCGAGGGTTTGTTAGGGCGGACAAGGTCACCGCCATCTATAATCATAGTCCATCTTGGGGGCAACGATTTGGTGACCACTGGTAGACGACTTCTTCTCGAGGCAATGCTTTCCACAGTAAGTTGGTTGGCGAGAAGAGTTCCAGGGTGCACAATTGCATGGTCCCATATGATTCCATGTAAGGTGTGGCGGGGGGCGAATTCGGTTTCTGCTGTAAATCATTCAGTGAAGAAAGTAAATAACAAATTGGGTAGATTGTTTCGTTCAAGTGCACTGCATTCTATTCCTCATGGTTGTATCAAGGGGGACAGTATGTATTTGGGGGATGGGGTCCATTTGTCCCGGGTGGGGAATGAGTTACTCATAGGAGACCTCATAGCTTGGCTAAAAAGTTTAAAGCATGACCTTTAGGCAGGAGTTTTGTGGGGGGTCCGGATAGCCGGTCAACTATCCGGCCTGTGGCGGTAAGGTCATGATCGGTGAGCAGTAATTGGAAGATCCCTATGGGGGGGCGTCACCCATTACGGATGGGAGCGCCCGGGGAAGGTGTCCATTGGCCCCTCAACGGGGAGGCGGTCCCTTCTAAGGATGGGCCGCCGAAAGGAAAGGAAAGGCGGTCAAGGCCCCTTCTTGGATAGGAGGGGCTACGGGCCCCTCCTGGGAATTTCCCGGGGCCAGGACACCTGCGACGGCAGATGTGGTAAGTTGTGTGGGGTGGGGAGGGGGTTTACGCTACCTTCTAGACACCTCACACGAGTCCTCGGACGACCATTAAATGGCGTCGAGTTCATTGGGGCCCCCGTCAAGTCAAGGGAAATTGGTAGATGCACATGAGGTACAGCCTCTGTGCGGTCGCCCCTCCCAAGTGGGGGGGGGGTAATTCTGGTTTAGGGATCTGACACCGGTTACGACCTTGCCGTTGGCCCTTAACGTTAGGATGTACAATTTCAAGTTAAAATGTTTTGTAGGATGTTAGTTCGGCTAGGAGAACCTTTGTATTGGTAAAATGTTAAGGTTAGCCAAACATCGTAATGTGGAAATGAAATTGTACATAATATGAAACTGTTATTTTAATGTTTTGATTTTGTTTCATATTTTAATAAATACGGCCGGGAGGGTCACTCCCTCCCGCCTTCCAAAAGTTCAGAACCGTTTCCGGTTTCCCATCCTTGGGGATTGTGTCGAGAGGGGGTGGCGGGTATCTCAGCCATATGGAAAGGGGCGACCACTCGGTCCCCCCGAACGTATGGTGGAGTGCCCCGATCCCCCCGGGAGGCCATCTTGGGCGGGAGGCGAGTCTCGGCTGGTATGCCCGAAGCGGCGTAGCCGGGGCGCGCTTTTTCCCGCCCTGGAGTGGGTTGTCCTAGACACTGAAGCCGCCGGCCACGCCCCCGGAGGCGGGCGGAGGCGGGTTTACGCCCGCCCGAAGACGGATAAAAGGAGCAGCAAGCCAAGAAAGCATCCTCTTGTTCCTGTGCTCTGAAGCTGCACCTCCCCGCTGCACGTGAGCTCGAGACGGAACGAAGAGCCAATTTTGACCCACCCACCAGCCCCTGAAGACAGCAAGTGGTTTTGAAATAAAGTTTTGATGTGGTAACTCTATTTCTTACAGGTGTGATGATCGAAGTGTTATTTGAGTATGCAATAAAGTGAATGATTCTTTACAGTATGTTTTTTTCGAATAAAGTATTTTGCACTAGTGTTGATCAGTAATCATACGTGAAGCAGTTATGGTTGTTTTTTAATTTAGTAATTTTAGTTAATTGTCGTATTTATTTTGGTCGGGCGGTAAGGTCATGATCGGTGAGCAGTAATTGGAAGATCCCTATGGGGGGGCGTCACCCATTACGGATGGGAGCGACCGGGGGAGGTGGCCATTGGCCCCTCAACGGGGAGGCGGTCCCTTCTAAGGATGGGCCGCCGAAAGGAAAGGAAAGGCGGTCAAGGCCCCTTCCTGGATAGGAGGGGCTACGGGCCCCTCCTGGGAATTTCCCGGGGCCAGGACACCTGCGACGGCAGATGTGGTAAGTTGTGTGGGGTGGGGAGGGGGTTTACGCTACCTTCTAGACACCTCACACGAGTCCTCGGACGACCATTAAATGGCGTCAAGTTCATTGGGGCCCCCGTCAAGTCAAGGGAAATTGGTAGATGCACATGAGGTACAGCCTCTGTGCGGTCGCCCCTCCCAAGTGGGGGGGTTAATTCTGGTTTAGGGATCTGACACCGGTTACGACCTTGCCGTTGGCCCTTAACGTTAGGATGTACAATTTCAAGTTAAAATGTTTTGTAGGATGTTAGTTCGGCTAGGAGAACCTTTGTATTAGTAAAATGTTAAGGTTAGCCAAACATCGTAATGTGGAAATGAAATTGTACATAATATGAAACTGTTATTTTAATGTTTTGATTTTGTTTCATATTTTAATAAATACGGCCGGGAGGGTCACTCCCTTCCGCCTTCCAAAAGTTCAGAACCGTTTCCGGTTTCCCATCCTTGGGGATTGTGTCGAGAGGGGATGGCGGGTATCTCAGCCATATGAGTTTAGAGAGCTTAAATTAACTATTCTGAGTCCAAAACAACTACCACTGGGGAGAGTGTCTAATATTAGGGAGACATTTTTTAGTATTTTAAATCCAACCCAATGCCCACCGGTGAAAGTGTTTAATTTTGGGGGAGTTCTCATTTACTATTTATCTCCACCTCAGAGACCATTGAGGAAAGTGTTTAATGTGGGGGAGTGCTGAATTACCCTTTTAACTAAAACCCAACTTTGACTGCAAAAAGATGTACATTTTGGGGAGCGTGGATTTAGTATTCTGACTCTTAACCCTTAATCGTTTAGTAAAGTACTTTATTTTAAGGAGTTTATATTTACTATTCCTACTACCACTACCATTGGGGAAAGTGTTTAATGTTTGAGGCGATCTGATTTACTATTCTAACCCTACCCAGCTACCATTAGGGAGAGTGTATAATTGAGAACAATATTTATTTGCTATTCTACATCCAAACACAGAAACATTAGTATAGATTCACTACTGTAACTCCAACATAATTACTATTGGCGTAAGTGTTTCATTTTTTGGAATGCCTATCTACTATTTTAACTTCATATCTTGAACCATTAATTTTGGAGAATGCATCTTTAGGATTTTGACAGCAACCCTACTGATAGTGAGGAAGTTCTTACATTTAGGGGAATTCAAATGTTACTATTCTAACTCCAACCCAACTTGCATTAGTGAAAGTATTCTATTTTGTAGAGTGTAGATTTGCTATTATAACTCTAAAGCCATACCCATTTAAAAAATCTAATTCATTAAATATTAAGTAATTAAAATTATATTTTAAATGAATAAAATTATTAAAAGCATAATTTTTTGTTGTTGTTGCTGAAAACCTCTGAACAATCCTTAACCTTTAAATGAAAAATGTTTTTATTTACATCTTAGAATATAAATAAAATGCTTGTTTTTTAATTATCTTAAAATACATTAATGAAAGAATTACTAATAACTACTAGTTACTAATAGTCATTAAATAAGTATTCTTAATAATAAACTAGTCAAACGAATTAAACCAATTTTTATTGGCAAATCAATTATGTGTTCCAGTTATGAAATCAGTTAACAAATTATTTACCTACATAATTAAATACTAGTTTAATTAAACACTTCCTACTCGATTCCACTACAAACCTTGTACCCTATTAACCCAACAATCCACTACACATAAATATAATTAAAAAAGATAAAAAATGGATCTGATTACTGCAACTAATTCATAACTAATGAATGTATTACACATCCTATACACTCATATTTTAAAGCACTTTCCATCCTATTCTCTGCAAACCCACCAACCTATAAATAGTGAATGCCATATCAAAGAATGTGACAAAAAAGAAATCAATAAGATGTATCTATTTAAGATTTTCTTAAACTGCAGCATGCTTAAGCTTAAAATATAAAAAGTGTAATATTTATAAAATAATAAAACAATTACAGATACTAAAATAAGGATAGATATTACGCTGACTTAAATTAAAGAAACAATTCAAATAAAAAAACTTACAACCCCCTCAAAAAAAATTCTTACACTAGTCAAATAAACGATATTCTATATAGATACATTTTTACTATGTTTTTCAAACAATAGTCATATACCTTTCAGTTACTCCCATGATGTTCTGGACATCACAATATTTTAAAACAATACTTTTGTCCAGTGATTTTTTTGTGTCAATATTAAGGTGGAACATCGAGTTTGCTAGAAGTATTCTAAAAAATCTAATTGTTTTGAGAAACAAGCTATTTTATAACTTTTATGACTATTTTGAACATTTGATTATAAACATTATTAACTATCCGGCCTGTGGCGGTAAGGTCATGATCGGTGAGCAGTAATTGGAAGATCCCTATGGGGGGGCGTCACCCATTACGGATGGGAGCGCCCGGGGGAGGTGGCCATTGGCCCCTCAACGGGGAGGCGGTCCCTTCAAAGGATGGAAAGGAAGGAAAGGAAAGGCGGTCAAGGCCCCTTCCTGGATAGGAGGGGCTAAGGGCCCCTCCTGGGAATTTCCCGGGGCCAGGACACCTGCGACGGCAGATGTGGTAAGTTGTGTGGGGTGGGGAGGGGGTTTACGCTACCTTCTAGACACCCCACACGAGTCCTCGGACGACCATTAAATGGCGTCGAGTTCATTGGGGCCCCCGTCAAGTCAAGGGAAATTGGTAGATGCACATGAGGTACAGCCTCTGTGCGGTCGCCCCTCCCAAGTGGGGGGGGTAATTCTGGTTTAGGGATCTGACACCGGTTACGACCTTGCCGTTGGCCCTTAACGTTAGGATGTACAATTTCAAGTTAAAATGTTTTGTAGGATGTTAGTTCGGCTAGGAGAACCTTTGTATTAGTAAAATGTTAAGGTTAGCCAAACATCGTAATGTGGAAATGAAATTGTACATAATATGAAACTGTTATTTTAATGTTTTGATTTTGTTTCATATTTTAATAAATACGGCCGGGAGGGTCACTCCCTCCCGCCTTCCAAAAGTTCAGAACCGTTTCCGGTTTCCCATCCTTGGGGATTGTGTCGAGAGGGGGTGGCGGGTATCTCAGCCATATGGAAAGGGGCGACCACTCGGTCCCCCCGAACGTATGGTGGAGTGCCCCGATCCCCCCGGGAGGCCATCTTGGGCGGGAGGCGAGTCTCGGCTGGTATGCCCAAAGCGGCGTAGCCGGGGCGCGCTTTTTCCCGCCCTGGAGTGGGTTGTCCTAGACACTGAAGCCGCCGGCCACGCCCCTGGAGGCGGGCGGAGGCGGGTTTACGCCCGCCCGAAGACGGATAAAAGGAGCAGCAAGCCAAGAAAGCATCCTCTTGTTCCTGTGCTCTGAAGCTGCACCTCCCCGCTGCACGTGAGCTCGAGACGGAACGAAGAGCCAATTTTGACCCACCCACCAGCCCCTGAAGACAGCAAGTGGTTTTGAAATAAAGTTTTGATGCGGTAACTCTATTTCTTACAGGTGTGATGATCGAAGTGTTATTTGAGTATGCAATAAAGTGAATGATTCTTTACAGTATGTTTTTTTCGAATAAAGTATTTTGCACTAGTGTTGATCAGTAATCATACATGAAGCAGTTATGGTTGTTTTTTAATTTAGTAATTTTAGTTAATTGTCGTATTTATTTTGGTCGGGCGGTAAGGTCATGATCGGTGAGCAGTAATTGGAAGATCCCTATGGGGGGGCGTCACCCATTACGGATGGGAGCGCCCGGGGGAGGTGGCCATTGGCCCCTCAACGGGGAGGCGGTCCCTTCTAAGGATGGGCCGCCGAAAGGAAAGGAAAGGCGGTCAAGGCCCCTTCCTGGATAGGAGGGGCTACGGGCCCCTCCTGGGAATTTCCCGGGGCCAGGACACCTGCGACGGCAGATGTGGTAAGTTGTGTGGGGTGGGGAGGGGGTTTACGCTACCTTCTAGACACCTCACACGAGTCCTCGGACGACCATTAAATGGCGTCAAGTTCATTGGGGCCCCCGTCAAGTCAAGGGAAATTGGTAGATGCACATGAGGTACAGCCTCTGTGCGGTCCCCCCTCCCAAGTGGGGGGGTTAATTCTGGTTTAGGGATCTGACACCGGTTACGACCTTGCCGTTGGCCCTTAACGTTAGGATGTACAATTTCAAGTTAAAATGTTTTGTAGGATGTTAGTTCGGCTAGGAGAACCTTTGTATTAGTAAAATGTTAAGGTTAGCCAAACATCGTAATGTGGAAATGAAATTGTACATAATATGAAACTGTTATTTTAATGTTTTGATTTTGTTTCATATTTTAATAAATACGGCCGGGAGGGTCACTCCCTTCCGCCTTCCAAAAGTTCAGAACCGTTTCCGGTTTCCCATCCTTGGGGATTGTGTCGAGAGGGGGTGGCGGGTATCTCAGCCATATGAGTTTAGAGAGCTTAAATTAACTATTCTGAGTCCAAAACAACTACCACTGGGGAGAGTGTCTAATATTAGGGAGACATTTTTTAGTATTTTAAATCCAACCCAATGCCCACCGGTGAAAGTGTTTAATTTTGGGGGAGTTCTCATTTACTATTTATCTCCACCTCAGAGACCATTGAGGAAAGTGTTTAATGTGGGGGAGTGCTGAATTACCCTTTTAACTAAAACCCAACTTTGACTGCAAAAAGATGTACATTTTGGGGAGCGTGGATTTAGTATTCTGACTCTTAACCCTTAATCGTTTAGCAAAGTACTTTATTTTAAGGAGTTTATATTTACTATTCCTACTACCACTACCATTGGGGAAAGTGTTTAATGTTTGAGGCGATCTGATTTACTATTCTAACCCTACCCAGCTACCATTAGGGAGAGTGTATAATTGAGAACAATATTTATTTGCTATTCTACATCCAAACACAGAAACATTAGTATAGATTCACTACTGTAACTCCAACATAATTACTATTGGCGTAAGTGTTTCATTTTTTGGAATGCCTATCTTCTATTTTAACTTCATATCTTGAACCATTAATTTTGGAGAATGCATCTTTAGGATTTTGACAGCAACCCTACTGATAGTGAGGAAGTTCTTACATTTAGGGGAATTCAAATGTTACTATTCTAACTCCAACCCAACTTGCATTAGTGAAAGTATTCTATTTTGTAGAGTGTAGATTTGCTATTATAACTCTAAAGCCATACCCATTTAAAAAATCTAATTCATTAAATATTAAGTAATTAAAATTATATTTTAAATGAATAAAATTATTAAAAGCATAATTTTTTGTTGTTGTTGCTGAAAACCTCTGAACAATCCTTAACCTTTAAATGAAAAATGTTTTTATTTACATCTTAGAATATAAATAAAATGCTTGTTTTTTAATTATCTTAAAATACATTAATGAAAGAATTACTAATAACTACTAGTTACTAATAGTCATTAAATAAGTATTCTTAATAATAAACTAGTCAAACGAATTAAACCAATTTTTATTGGCAAATCAATTATGTGTTCCAGTTATGAAATCAGTTAACAAATTATTTACCTACATAATTAAATACTAGTTTAATTAAACACGTCCTACTCGATTCCACTACAAACCTTGTACCCTATTAACCCAACAATCCACTACACATAAATATAATTAAAAAAGATAAAAAATGGATCTGATTACTGCAACTAATTCATAACTAATGAATGTATTACACATCCTATACACTCATATTTTAAAGCACTTTCCATCCTATTCTCTGCAAACCCACCAACCTATAAATAGTGAATGCCATATCAAAGAATGTGACAAAAAAGAAATCAATAAGATGTATCTATTTAAGATTTTCTTAAACTGCAGCATGCTTAAGCTTAAAATATAAAAAGTGTAATATTTATAAAATAATAAAACAATTACAGATACTAAAATAAGGATAGATATTACGCTGACTTAAATTAAAGAAACAATTCAAATAAACAAACTTACAATCCCCTCAAAAAAAATTCTTACACTAGTCAAATAAACGATATTCTATATAGATACATTTTTACTATGTTTTTCAAACAATAGTCATATACCTTTCAGTTACTCCCATGATGTTCTGGACATCACAATATTTTAAAACAATACTTTTGTCCAGTGATTTTTTTGTGTCAATATTAAGGTGGAACATCGAGTTTGCTAGAAGTATTCTAAAAAATCTAATTGTTTTGAGAAACAAGCTATTTTATAACTTTTATGACTATTTTGAACATTTGATTATAAACATTATTAACAACTTTTGGAATTATTGATTTGAATTGTTTACAGTATGGTGTTGTGATGAAACAGGAAAAGTTCTACTGTCGAAATAACGATTACATGCAATATGTAGATCTGATTATATGCAAGGTCCTAAGAGTTATTAACTATTGATATATATGTACTGATAATGATAGGAACCACTGAATACTAATTCACCTTAATTTATTTCCCAGCAGCACAAAAGAGAAGTAGAAATTAAGCTTATGTTCATCAGTGTGCATAGTTACAAATCTTGAAGTAGTTATCTTATTAGTAGGGCAGAAGTGTTGATGAACATACATAATGGTACTCATCTTTTGCTATGCTCTAGTTTCAGTAATAGCAAGTTTCATATCAGAATACAGAGTGTTATTTGGACAGAGATACCTTTGAGGTATATCCTTTTGCCTGCTACAGATAGATGCAGGGCCTTCATGGCAGGTTACTAACGTATCGCCTATTGCTTTTAAATTCCCACTTTGATATACAGATGTCAGAACCCAGCAGATGTGACGAGTCAGAGTGGTGGGGCCTGATGGCTGTGTGTCTCTTATCCTATTTAATTTTCCCCATTTCTGTCTCTGGCCCTCGTATTTAGGTTGTATGAGTGCATCAGTCTCATTGAATCCAGAGTACAAAGTACCATCTGATGTATCCCACTGAAAGAGTTATTGCTTGTTTTTCCTCTGCAATCAATCAGGTTAGGGGGATGAGATATGAATTTAGAAGCTTTTCTATAAGAGTTATATAATATATGCCCATATCTTTTGCCACAATGGGGCAAAACTAATTGCTCTTCCTGCACAAGAGTGCAATGTTACTTAAAAAATTATTCCCAGCATAATCTTTCTAAAATAATTATGTACAACTGTTACTTTACCTGGTATAAAGTGCAGTATTACCTCTGGGCACCCTGTTCCTTTACTATCTGAATATCTCAGGCGTAGTAATTTAATTTTCTGCACTGGGATTGATGATAACAGAATAGAAATGATAGACACGTTCTGTTTTTGGTTTTAAAACCACAGCAGACCTGATGCAGGGACAGCAGACTCTTAGGCCTGAACCTAAAGCATCAACACGCCTGAAATACTTGAGCCTCCTGCTCCATCTCTAGGTCTCTTAGTGGGGTATTTTTCTACACTATTGAGCACAGAGGTATTTTTAAGGTGATCAAGTCTTCACTACATGAATCATTAATAAATATAGGACCTTTCTACTCTTTGAGCGTACGACACCAGTGTTTCGTATGGAGTGTCCAGACTCTCATCTCTTACCCATGGTTTTTACATTTTAGGGAAGGCAATAGAAGACAGGTTACAATTGTACCTATATCTTTATCAAATTGGAGATTTAACATGAGCTCTCAGGTTGTGCCCAGAAAGAGAGGAACAGCACTGATAGTACTGGAAATCATACTGTATGGATTTTAGTTTACGTGATTTAGTATGTGCATAGTTGTGTTCAAAAGACTGATACACAGGTGAAGCATCAGATATGTGAGCACATACACCAGACAATCAATATTCACAAGGTTTAGCCTCATTATTTGGCAACCCTTTGGGGAGTGATTATAAATGTTGTACGTATGTGTTTGATTACCGGACTATAAAGAATAAAAGCAGGCGCTCAATGCCAGCTCACATCCATAGGGTTTCTTAGTCATGTGGAGAGTAATATGAAATACTGATGATTTTTTAAAAGCCAACAGAGGAGTTGTGGTCCTATACTGTGGAACTAATCTGAACAATCAATCAATCAAGAGATAGTAAAGTACGCTACTCACTCGTGAGGGTCTCAAGGCACTGGAGGGGGGGGGTGAGCCGCTCTGTTCAGTGGAAGAGCCAGGTCTTGAGTGTCTTCCTGAAGATGTTCAGAGAGGGGGCACGTCTGATGTCGATCAGGAGCTCGTTCCATGTCTTGGCCGCAATGTAGGAGAAGGTTCTTCCACCTGTTCTGGCTCTTTGGATGCACGGGGTTTTGGCGAGGGTGAGGTCGGCAGATCGGAGGATTCTCTTGGGTATGTAGAAGGAGATTCTCTCATTGAGGTATTGGGGTCCGGTGTTGTGAAGGCATTTGTAGGCATGGGTGAGTACCTTGAAAGTTATTCTCTTCCCAATGGGAAGCCAGCGGAGGTTCCAAAGGTGCTGCGTGATGTGTTCGTGTGAAGGTGTGCTGAGGACGAGTCTAGCTGCTGTGTTCTGTATGGTATGGAGTTTGTGGAGCAGAGACTTGTTGATCCCAGCGCGGGGGGTGTTGCCGTAGTCCAGTCTGCTGGTTATGAGTGCATGGGTGATGGTCTTCTTCGATCCGGGGAGATCCATTTGAAGGTCTTTCTAAGGATGCAGAGGGTGTTGAAGCAGCGGTAGGACACAATGTTGACCTGCCGGGTCATGGAGAGGGAGGAGTCGAGTGCGATGCAGAGGTTTTGGGCATGGTCCATGTGGTGGGAGGGCTTTTGAGGGCAGTGGGTCACCAGGCATTGTCCCATGCTGAGGGGGGTCTGAAGGCGAGGACCTCTGTCTTCTCTGAGTTGAACTTCAGGCAGCTGCTGCTCATCCAGGATGCAATGTCCTTCATTCCTTCCTGGAAACTGATTGTGGTGGTGATGGGGTCCTTGGTGATGGAGAGGATGAGCTGGGTGTCGTCGGCATAGGATACTATGCTAAGTCCGTGCTGTCTGACGGTGGCGGCAAGGGCGGCCATGTAGATGATGAAGAGCGTAGGGCTGAGTGACGATCCTTGGGGTACTCCGCAGTTGATTTCCGTGAGTACGGAGAGGAATGGTGGCAGGGTTCTGCCAGTGAGGAAGGAGTCAACCCAGTCGAGGGCGATTCCTCGTATGCCGGAGTCATGGAGTCTGGCAGTGAGAGTGCGGTGAGAGACGGTGTTGAATGCTGCAGTGAGGTCGAGTAGGATCAGAGCCGCAGTATGCCCTTGTTTAAGGAGGGTATGGATGTCATCTGTGTGGGTGAATAGGGAGGTCTTGGTGCTGTGGTTGCTGTGGAATCCGGATTGGCGAGGGGTCAAGGATGGCATTTTTTTTAATGAATTTTGTTAGTTGGGCGTTGACGGTCTTCTCTGTGACTTTGGCCGTGAAGGTGTGTAAGGAGATTGGTCAGTAGTTCTTGAGGTCCCTGGGACCTGCTGATGGTTTCTTGAGAAGGGGTCTAACTTCTGCGTGTTTCCATTCATCAGGAAAGATGCTGGCCTTGAAGGTGGCATTGATGGTGCATCGTAGTTGTGGAGCGATGGCGGTGGCGGCTTTGTGGAAGATGTGCGGGGGCAGGGATCTGTGGGGGCTCCTGAATGTGTGCCTTTCGTGGTCTAGGTGGTGCCTCCGGTGGTGACTGGGGTCCAGGAGGAGATGGTGGGCTGGATGCATTGCTGAAGTAGGAGATAGTTTCGGAGTCAGGTTTCAGGTCGTTGAAGTTGTCATAGACGCCCTGGATTTTTAGATGGAAGTGGGATCCGAGCTTGTTGCAGAGGTCCTGGGATGGGGTGATGTCCATGGTTTCGCAGGGGGGCTTGGTGAATTCCTGTATGGAGCCGAAAAAGTTCCTTGGATTTGCTGAAATTGGCGAGGATCTTGTCCTGGATGAAGGTCCTTTTGGTGAATCTGATGCGTTGGTGGTATTCTGTCATGGTGTTCTTGTAGGTGGTGCGGTCTTCTGGCGTTTTGCTGTTTCTCCAGTTCTTCTCAAGACGTCTGCAGGTGCATCTGGATTCATGGAGGTCGGTGGTGAACCAGGTGGCCTTCCTAGGGTGGTGTCTGTTGGGTAGGGGTGCAAGCTCATCTGCTCATCTGTAGAGTTCTTTAGCTGCAAGGTTGGTGTTTTTCGGGGTGGTGGGGGCATCGCTGTGGAGGGTGGAGTTGAGCTGCTCTTCAGTGACTTTGCTCCAGTTTCTTAGTGGAGGGCAGTGGGCAGGTTTGGGCGGCGTGGGTTTGTTGATGAGGAAGTATACATAGTGGTGGTCTGTCCATGGGGGTTGTGTGGTGTGGCTGAAGCAGATTTTGTTTCCTCCTGCGAAGATGGGATTGAGGGTGTGGCATTCCTTGTGAGTAGGTGTGGTGAAGAGCTGTTTCAGTCTAATGTTGACAAGGTTGTCCAGGAGGATGGGGGAATTGGGGTCGCTGGGGTTGTTTAGGTGGAAGTTCAGTTCTCCGATGAGTATGTAGTCCATGGAGGCGATGGACTAGGGTGCAATGAGATCGGCAATGGTAGTGGCGAATGGAGCATGAGGTCTAGGGCATCTGTAGATGAGGGTGCCATGCAGTGTGGTTCTAGAGCTGGTCTGGATCTGGAAGTGGAGGTGTTTGGTGGTGGAGAAGGAGTCACTTGTGGTGGAGGTGGAGAGTTGGAGGAAGCTTTTGTGTGCTATAGCGAGTCCTCCTCCTGGGTGGTTGGGGTGGTTCTTTCTCTGGATCTTGTATCCGTCAGGAATGGAGGTGACGATGTCAGGCAGAGGAGGCGTTTGACAGGTTTCCGCGAAGAAGGCGGCGTCTGGAAAGAGGGTGTCGAGGAGGTCCCAGATCTCTATGGCATGTATGTGCAGGGAGCATACTTTGAGAAGGATACACTGGAGGGCTTTGGTGATGCTGTCGACTGAAGTGGGGGCGGTGCCCGAGGGGGGTGGAGGGTGGTGAAGGTCAGGCGGCACTGGCAGCATGAGAATTGGCCGTGGGTAGTGCTCAGCGTGGACAGCTGGCAGTGGGTGTTTCTTCCGGGGTTGCGTGCGAGGAGGACAGGTGAGTCGCAGCGGTGAGTGGTTGGAGATCCAGGGTCCCTGGCACTGGTCACGGTTGGGTCATGGGTGGGCGCACACAGGCTTGTCTTTGGCACGCCTTCATTGCGCTGGTGGTGCAGCCGCAGAGCGGCTGACATTAAATAGGGAAGGGGAAGAGAAGCTCAGCTGGGAGGTGGTAGCGGGAATGGCAGGGGTGTCGGGCCGTGGGGGAGCAGCGACAGGATAAAAGGCCACAAGTAAATGGGCAGGGAAAGCACAGAAATTTAACAATACTACGGGCACAGGCACAGAAAAATTAACAATACTACTGGCACAGGCACAGAATAATTAACAATACTATGGGCACAGGCACAATACTACGGGCACAGGCACAGAAAATACAGTGAAACACCAGGCAAAAACAGGCACAACAAGGCTTACAGGCCATGACCAGAGACAGGCTCAAACACCTACCAGGTCTCTGTTGGCGACAGCGGCATACCAGCGGAGTTGCTGGGGGAGATGGTAGGTCCCTGACCAGAGGTTAGAGGTCTTGCTTGCTCATCCTTGCAGCAGCCGCGCTTAAATAGGAAAGGGGTAGAAAAGCTCAGCTGGGAGGCGGTAGCGGGAATAGCAGGGGGGGTGGGCTGCTAGGGAGCATCAGCAGGAAAAAGGGTGGCGAGTAAACGGGCAGGAAAGGCACAGATAATTAGCAATCCTTCAGGTGGCACAGAAAAATTAACAATACTATCGGCACAGGCACAGAAAAAGTAACAATACTAAAGGCACCAGCACAATACTATGGGTGGAGGCACAGAAAATACAGTGACACAGAGGAAGACACCAGGCAAAAACGGTCACAAAAAGGCAGAGAGGCCATGAGCAGAGGCAGGCTCAAACACCTACCAGGCCTCTGTCGGCGGCAGCAGCACATCAGTAGAGCTGATGGGTGAGAGGGCAGGTCCCTGACAAGATCAAAGAAGTTCAACAAATAAATCAAAGCTTCAGAAAAGATTCCTGGTATGATTTGAAATCCAACTTTTCCCTTTTCATTTTTTAACAGGAGGCAGAAGTATTTTCTTTAACTAAGACTGTAGAGTTATCAAGTTTACAATTTACTGAATAACATGACCTTTGAGGATTTATTGTTCTATTTAGTATCAGAATCTGAAGAAAGGTCCTTTTTGTTAAGGATTCTAGTCATCCTTCTTGAAGGTGTTGGTCTTCAAAAAACCTAACACCATCAACATATTCATTGCACATCTTGCCAGTGTTTGGAAGGGTTACTGTAAACCAGGCAGAGAAAATCTAATTTAAGGGGAGCATTGTTCGCATGAGCTACAGCGGGCCCTTTTTATAGATGTGGTATTCCACAGCACCTGTATTTAGCTACAGGGATATGCTATCCAACAGTATGAAGGGTAGGTTTGTATTTACTGTTGAACTTCAGAAATCAATAAGTAATTTTATGGTTTCTAGATATTTAAGGCAAGCAAAACCTTGACATTATGGAGAAGGTTAAAGAGAGGCATTATTTTTATGGTGAGAAAATCTTATCTTTTCTGTTAGTTCCAAAGGCCTTTGACATCAGGCAGTGGTCTTAGCAGGGTAGTCAAAGTAGAGATTCTAAGAGGTACCAAGTAGTTTAGGCTAGGTTGGAAAAGTTCACCTTCTTGCCATGTGCCCTGGGAATGTGCCTTTCCAAATGAGCCCTCATCATTCTCATGCCCTCAGGACAGTTGCCTACTACATTCTAACGTAAGATGCATATTTTGATTTAAGAACAGGTTATAGATTATCAAGAAGATACCTTTGCAGAAGTTATTTAAAGCAAATTCTACCCTAGCCAGGATTTAGGGAGGCTGCTAGGCGGATCCATCAAGTTATTCCTCAGGGATAAAAGAGAAGCTAAGAAAAGGAAAAACAGGAGCCTTGAAATGCTCCTTCTAAGTGGCATGTATAATTGAGCTTAATCAGGTTCCAATTTAAGGATAGAGCACATACAATATATTGCTGGGTCACCCGTGTTCCAGTCTTAGTGGTTTCAGCCACAATATAGTCACTCGTTGAAACAGACTGCCGAAGGACCTCAGGCACTCCAGACAAAAAAGATACTTTTTCAGGCACTGCCTTATTTGGAATTATATCAATCACATGTCTCTGTTTTTTGGGAGAGCTGTGTTGAGTGAGTTAGGCATCTGCTATCCAAGGAGTACTTTTAGACTGTGTGTCTGCATAGTTGTACAGATCTGGGTAATCAAGAACCCTGCATTAGACTATTGTGGTTTCCATGACATTCAGCAAAGTTTTATATCAGAGTCAGTATATGAAAGTATTACTTTCAGAACCCAGGGCATAATTCATTTATGATGTACCACACAATTTGGTAAGGTGAGGACTCGTGAGCCTCTCCATGATCACAGAATGTTGATGCTGTGCAGGTACCTTTACAGAAGCATGCAAGTCACAGCCGAGCTAAAAAGAGAAAATGCTTAATACCAAAACAACTTTGTGAGAAAACAATGTATGCAGAGCTGTGTTTTTAGATTTTTTCAACCTGATTTAGAGTTTGGAGCTTAGCGGAAAATCCACCAATCACGTGAAGGAGTGCTACTGCAGGAGATTTCACTTGGGGAATCCACTCTGTATCTCACCGAAAGGAATAGATTTATTCATCATCTGATCAGCACCCACAAGACCTCCACCAATTGCACCACCTGAACAGGATTATTCAATTTATAGCAGTCTTTTTTCTCAAATATTTCAAGAAACTGGAACACAATAAAACCACATGCAGCTTATCTGAGCATGTGTCTAGGGGGCATATTACCAAGCAATAGCGATAATTATCGCTATTGCTTGGTTAGAGACAAACATTTACCGCTGCGCTGCGGCGATTTTTACCGCAAATAAACCTTGGTATTATCAAGGTTTATCGTAAATGCGATAAAAATCGCCGCAATGCATGAATATCGCTGAAAAGTCAGCGATATTCATGCATTACCGAGCTAATGCTCTTAGCCACGTTATCCACCTCTCATTGGATAACATGGCTAAGAACTGCTCTGGGCAGGTGTTAGCTTTTGGAGATATTCGCGCTTAGCGCAAATATCTCCAAAAGTTGGTAATAGGAGATAGCGATGTTAGCGACTGTTTTCAGTCGCTAACATCTTGGCACGCCCACTTTGCATGTCATTAGTGATAAATATCACTGACATGCAAAGTGGGGCCCAAGATGGTCGCTATCTCCTACTATCTGTCGCTAACTGGTGTTAGCGACAGCTAGGTAATAGGGAGATAATTTTATCTCCGCTTTCTTGGCTTTTAAAGCAAAAAAAGCGGAGATAATCCCCTTGATAATATGCCCCTAGATCCTCAGTTGCTAAGGTTGAGTCTCCTGATGGTTATACAATACGGCTGGTGGAGTTTGATGTTTGTGTATTGGTTAGATTTAATAACCAATATCTCTTTGTGACCCCATGACATGAAGGCTACTGGCGGGAGGGCTCGAACAGTCTGAATTGTCGCACTCTAGCAGTGTGGGGGTTGGTAGTTGTGTAGGTACAGTCGCTGGCAGCGCTGCCAGGGGCAATGTGTGGTGCAAGCTGCAGTGGCCTCCTGACGAGAGCCCTGGCACTTATATTTTTGCAAATTAAACACTGAACATAGGTGCTAATTTCACGAGTGTCTTAGAAGGACAGCCTTTACACTGCCTGATTCTGATTAGCTGACTGACTTACCTCTTCAGGAAAACACTGGAATACCACACAGGACTAGCAGTATCTTTGTTAATTGGAGATATAATTCACTCTACATTTAATTATTGAGCAACACATTCCATTTTAATATCGACTTTCCTTACCTCATGTATGTTAAAAAGTTTTCTGTTCGCCTTAATTAGACTGTTCGATCAATAGTGTTGCAACATCTTACATCTCCGTCCGTTAATCATGCTGTGTAAATTATTAAAATATGCTAATTTTTTTCCTGAAAAAGCTTGCAGAAACACCCCAAGGTAAATCTATTTCCATATGCCTTATTTCTATAGAAGATTTCAAAATAAGAAAAGACATTCCTAACCGCATTCTGATTTAAGGAACTGGTGTGTTTATTTTCGAGAGTCTTTTGTAGCACACTATAGGAGCATGTTTTCGAAACCCTCTATTATCCTCTTTGCTGTACAGATAATTTCACCCTGACCTGAGACTTGGTCATGTGCTGCTGAAGGCATTCGCTTTTTTATGAAAACCCGAAATAAAAGCATTATGCAGACAGACGTGAGCCTGGGACTTACATTCAATACATAACACATGCATTAAGCATTACGTTTTGATTGCACTATCTTCGGTGTTTGGATTTGGCTAATTGTGCAAACCAATTTGTAGTACTATAAAATAATTACAACATTCGCTTCGGTTTTGTTTTCTGACATAGCAGCATTATTTAAGCGTTCCCCTTGAAAGCATCTTAATCAATTAATCAGGGAATTGTAAAGCCAGCTACTCACCTGTGAGGGTCGAATGTCCCAAGGCACTGGGGGAGGGTTGGTGGTGAGGGAGGGAGGGATAGGGACCGCTCTGCTCAGTCAAAGAGAAACGTCTTGAGTGTCTTCCTGAAGATGTTCAGAGACGGGACACGTCTGATGTTGACCCGGAGCTCCTTCCTGGTCTTGGCGGCAATGTAGGAGAAGGCCCTTCCACCCATTCTGGCTCTGCGGATGCATGCGGTTTTGGCCAGGGCGAGGTCGGCAGAGCGGAGGTTTCTCTTGGGTACGTGGAAGGAGATTCTCTTGTTGAGATATTGGGTTCCGGTGTTGAGGAGGCATTTGAATGTGTGGGTGAGAATCTTGAAGGTTATTCTCTTCTTGACGGGGAGCTAGTTAGACAGTTAGACATGTTTGCTATATATATGTATACCTGTGGCTTTTAATGCCTGAACGTTTTTCCCCACCTATACTTTGGTTGGAACGGTGGAAGGTAGGACTATGTTTGATGATGTCTGATCGCTGTGCATTTTTTGCAGTAGAATTGCTTTATTAGCGCCACATTCAGTGAGTTATCATCATTATATTCTTTTATAGCGCCAGAACCCCTGACACAGTATCTAAATGCTTGACAAGCATTTCGGAATCAGTTAGATGAATCTGAATAGGCTTTTACAGCAATGAGCTGGAGGATAGTAGATCCTGCGGAGCAGATACAACTTTTTAGAGATTGTTCCAAGCCTTACCTGCATTAAATGTAAATGACCACCTGCACCTTTCTTTTAAATTTATCCAGAAGACGCATATTCCTGGAACAAAGGATTCTCGTGAGATAATACGATCTCAAATTTCTTTTCAGATATTTCTGTGTTTATTCATTCAGTGACTTGTGCGTTAATGTAAATGTCTTGAAATGGTTCTGGCTTTGATAGTGACAAGAGTTATCAATGGCTGTTCTAGCAACAGTATTGTGCAGAACTTGAAGTCAGGGCCAGACTGACAGACAAAAGTCAGCCCTGGCAAAATGATCAGTCAATCAATCATTTATAAAGTGCGGCAAATCACTCATTAGGGTTTCATGGTGCTGGAGTTGCTAGCTGCTGTGTGGTGATCGGTTCATTCGAACACCCTGGTCTTGAGTCCTTTTCTGAATTGCTGGAGCGATAAGGCGGTCCTGAGATGCAGGGAAGGTTGTTCCAAGCTTTGTCCACCAGGTGTGAGAAAGAGCATCCTCCCTTGTTGGCTCAGCTGATCCGAGGAAGAGGAAGGCAGATCTTAGGTGTCTGGTCAGTTGTGGGAATGCCATGCAATTTTGATGTGTGGTGGTCTTTCATGTGCAGGGATATGTATGCGTGGGTCAGGATCTTGAACTGGCATCTGTTCTGGATTGGGAGCCAGTGTAGCTTCTTGAGGTGTGGTGTGATGTGGGTCCACCTGGGGAGGATGATGAGTCTTGCTGCTTAGTTTTGTATTGTCTGTAGTCTCTTCAGGAGGTGTGCCGTGAGTCCTATGTAGAGTGTATTCCCATAGACCAGGTGGCTGGTGATGAGGGCCTGCGAGATGGGGATTCTGATGTTGACTGGGAGCTACCTTAAGATCTTGCAGAGCATGCGTAGGGTGTGGAAGCAGGTGGATGAGACTGTGTTTACCCGTTTCTTCATGGATCGCTTCATGTCCAAGAAGATGCTGAGGTTGCGTGCATGGTTTGTTGGGGCGGGGGGTGGGTCTGGATTCCGCAGGCTACCATGCGTAGTTCCATGGCAAGGTGTTGTTTCCAAAGATAATGACTTCTTTCTTGTTCGTCTTGAGATTTAGACAGTTGTCCTTCATCCAGTCGGTGATGTTCATCATACATCTGTGGTAGTTGGCTCTGGTGATGGAGGAGTCTTCTGACAATGAGAGGATGAGCTGGGTGTCGTCGCATAGTAGATGATATTGAGCTTTTGCAATCTGACGGTGTTCGCGACTAGGGGTCAGGTAGGCGTTGGAGAGTTTGGGTCCATGGGACGATCATTGGGTACATCGCAGATGATCTTCCCAGGTTCTGAACTGAACGGAGGGAGATGGATTCCCTGGGTTCTTCTGGTTAGGTATGAGGTGACCCATTTGAGGGCATCACCCTGGATTCCAATGTGATGGAGTCTGTTGAACAAGATGTGATGGGAGACAGTGTTGAAGGTGGCTCACAGGTTCAGGAGGATGAGGGCTGCCCTTTTGTCATGGTACAGAAGGGCCTAGATGTCATTGATGGCTGCGATCAGGGATGTCTCAGTGGTGTGGTTGGCTCAGAATCCGGCTTTAGAGGGGTCCAGGTGGGAGGTTGTTGTGTTTCAGGTGTCTGGTGAGCTGTTGGTTAATTGCCTTCTTGAGAACCTTTGCTGGAAAGGGGAGCAGGTAGATGTGCTGGTAGTTCTTCAGTTCTGCTGGGTCAGTGCATGGTTTCTTCAGGAGGGGCCTCACATCAGAGTGTTTTCGGTCCTCAGCGTAGGAGGCTTAGGTGATGGACATGTTCAGGATTATCTTGAGCTTGTCGCCAAATGTCTTGCGCCAAAGGTTAAAGAAATGGTAGAGCAAGGGTCAGGGGTGTTCCAGAGCGCATGCAGTTCATGATGGAGATTGTGGCTTGAGTTGTGAGAGAGTCCCAGTGGGTGAGCAGACGTTCAGGGTTTGTGCTTGTTGGTGTAAGCAGGTTGATGCTGTCGGTGGTGGGGGGTTGGCTTTTGAAGTTTTTGTAGATGACTAATATCTTGTCATGCAAGAAGTCCACCAGGGTGTCACACAGTTCTTGGTAGGGGATATTTCATTTTCAGCAGCTGATGGGCTGGAGAACTCCTTTTTTAGTGTGAAGAGCTCCTTACTCCCATTTGTGCTGGCTTCTATGCAGTCCACTGAGACATTCTTCGTTGTTTCTTTCAGAAGGTAGTGGCACTGGTTGACTGCTGTCTTGACAGTGGTATGGTTTCCTGTTTTTTTGCTGGTGCACAACTTACTTTCTAGTTGCCATCAGTTGTATGTGGGTAGATTTCAGCTCTGCTGTGTACCAGTTGACTCTTCTGGTAGGTCCTTTGGATTTGGTAGGTTTTGCCAGGACAATTGTGTCAGCGCATTCTGTAATCTGCTGGAAAAAATACTTCCAGGCTGTTCTGCATTGGATGTTGTGTCTGGGAGGTGGAAGCTGAAAGGGTTGTTCTGAATCTTCTGAATCTCTTTCCAGTCTCTGCACGTGGAGCTAGGGGTACAGTGCCAATGTTGGTAGGTCCTGGGATGGAGAAATAGAGGCTGTAATTGTCGGTTTGGGTGAGCTGTGTGACGTGGTTGTACTTGACTCTGTCGCTGGACATGAAAATGGGGTCGAGTGTGTGTTCTGTTATGTGGGTAGGGTTGGTGACAAGTTGCTTGAGGCTGATATTGATTATGCTTTCCAGGAGGTCAGTTGTGTTAGTGTCACTGGGATTGGCGAGGTGTAAGTCAACATCCCCTAGGAAGATGTCATGCTCGGTGTCGATGACGATGGGGTGTTGAGGCCAGGGTTGACGTTGCAGAATTTGGGGTGCGGTCCTGGTGGTCTGGGTGCTTCTGATGGTGCCTTTTCTATGTGTGTGGAGTTGGGAGTTAAGATGTTCCATTATCAGGGCTGAGTTGTCTGGGGAGGTCTTGTAGTGGATAGTGTCCTTGTTGATGATGGCAAATCTACCTCTGTGTTTGCTGGTTTGGATCCGGTGTGTTATATCATAGCCTTTGGGGTTGGAAATGGCAATGTCCAGTACGGAGTCCGGGTTCAGTCAGGTCTCTGTGAGGAAGATGATGTCCGGGGGGAGGGATGAGATCGATCTCAATGGCATGTTAGTCGAGCAATTGTGCATTGAGTAGAATGCACTTGAGTTGTGCAGTGGCAGTCTCAGTCGCCGTGGTGGACACAGTCCTTATTTGGGTGTCTAGGGTGTTGTTTCCTGCTTTGGTGCTGCAGGTGAAGTGGCAATGCTTAAGGGAAAACTTTCCTCTAGTGGTGTGTGGGTATGTGCAGCAGCAGTAGTCGACCACCGCCCCCACCACCACCACAGGCACCAACCATCTACTCTTCTGGACAAGTGTCAACAACAAGGACACCGGCGAGATCATGAAGACCATCCACTCTGGCTCACCGCTAGACCCACGCCCCCACCACATATTCAACAAAGCCAGCGCATCCATCACACCCCATCTTAGCAAGGTGATAAACATCTCCTTCGAGACGGCAACCTTCCTGAAAAGCTGAAAACATGCGGAGATCAACGCCTTACTCAAGAAACGAAAGGCGGACCCCAAGGACCTCAAGAACTTCCGGCCCATCTCCCTGCTCCCTTTTCCAGCAAAGGTAACCGAGAAAATTGTCAACAAACAGCTGACCTGCTACCTCGAAGACAACCACATCCTGGACCCATCCCAGTCCGGTTTCCACAGCAACCACAGCACCGAAACTGCCCTCATCGCTGCCACAGATGACATCAGGACCATGCTAGGCAACGGAGAAACAGCAGCCCTCATCCTCCTGGACACGGTCTGCCACCGCACCCTATGCACACACCTACACAACACCGGAATCCGAGGGAAAGCCTTGGACTGGACCACATCCCTCCTCTTTGACAGAACTCAGAGCGTCCGCCTCCCCCCCTCCACTCCAAGGCCACCGAGATCATCTGCAGCGTACCCCAGGGCTCGTCCCTCAGCCCAAAGCTGTTCAACATCTACATGGCACCCCTAGACCACGTCGCTCGTCAACAGGACCTCAACATCATCTCCTTCGCCGACGACACCCAGCTGATCATCTCCCTCACCAAAGACCCCCACACAGCCAAAACCAACCTCCATGAAGGAATGAAGGCCATCGCCGACTGGATGAGGAACAGCCAACTGAAGCTGAACTCGGACAAAACAGAGGTCCTCATCCCTGGGTCCACCCCTTTGGCCTGGGATGACTCCTGGTGGCCAACCACACTGGGAACTGCTCTGACACCCACAGACCACGCAGGCAACCTAGGGGTCATCCTCGATTCCACCCTCCACATGACTAAACATGTCAACGCCGTCTCCTCCTCCTGCTTCAACATCCTCTGGATGCTACGTAGGATTTTCAAGTGGATCCCCACTGAAACAAGAAGAACAGTCACCCAGGCATTCGTCATCAGTAGGCTGGATTACGGTAATGCCCACTACGCAGGAGCATCGGCCAAGCTCCTGGGACGGCTGCAACGTATCCAGAACACCTCGGTACGTCTGATCCTTGACATCCCCCACTGCAGTCACATCACACCCCACCTGAGAGACCTACACTGACTCCCCGTCAACAAGAGGATAACCTTCAAGCTCCTCATCCATGCACACAAAGCCCGCCACGACACCGGCCAAACGTACCTCAACAGACGACTCAGCTTCTACACCCCCATCCGTAAGCTCCGCTCTGCCTACCTCGCCCTCGCCGCTGTCCCCCGCATCTGAAGAACAACAGCAGGAGGCAGATCCTTCTCCCACCTCGCCGCCAAGACCTGGAACACCCTCCCCACCAACCTACGGCAGACCCAGGACCTTCTGGCCTTCAGAAGACTACTCAAGACCTGTCTCTTCGATCAGTAGCAGCAACCCCCCGAGAGCCTTGAGACCCTCACGGGTATGTAGTGCACTCTACAAGTGCCCTGACTGATTGATTGATTGTTGATACATTCAGAATCCAGGGCTTGGAGGTCTTCAGTGGTGTAGCTGCGTGAGGTGGAAAAGCCAGGGTCCATAAAGTTGGGGATGGTTCAGGGGCAGACGGGCTTGAATTTGGCAAACCAGTGGTGAGCCTGCTGCACACGGCCTATGCACGCTCCCCAGCACTGCAACCTTTTTAAACAGGTGCTAGGTGAGGCAGGAGAAAAAAGCATACAAACCAAAGGCGGGAAGGTGAGCGGGGTGGAGAGGCAGTGAAAAACAAAAGAAAAACCAACAGAAAAACAGGCACAAATCTGCAAACAAACAACAATGGAAAAACAGCAGTAATACAATGTAAATCACAGCGCACAACACAAAGGCTGGAGTGAAGTCGCTGCAGCAAATAGGAGCAGCATGGGGACCTTCATAAAGAGACTTGTGCCTTTGCTGTAATGTCTTGAAAGTGGTTTGGGCTTTGATAGGGACAACATGTTTCAGTGGCAGTTCGAGCAACATATTGTGTAGGACTCAATGTCAGGGCAGGACTGGTGAAGTCAGCTCTGGCAAAAACGCTCAAACTAGCTCTGCTCCCTTCATCTCCTTGCACAATCTCTCTCTTTATACCCATCACCCCTTTCTCCTTCTCTCGCTTCTCCTTCTCTGATCACTTTCTCTATACCTTCTACCCTCAGTTCCTCTATTTCTCTCTCTGAAGCCTCCTTGCACCTGCTGCAATTCACCTGAGGGAGCTGGAGAGGCGCATTGGGCTTTCAAAACTGGCTCCCGAGGGCTACATGCCATGGAGGAAATGCCCAGTGGAAAAAAAGGGTGTCTGTCCTTCTGGAAGTTTAAATCCCTAATTACAAGCACTCTGATGCGGTATACAGTCAAAATATCCAGTTAAAAATATCGAACTTCATTAATATCGAATTAAAAATATAGAATGGACACAATATCGAATAGACAGAATATAGACAACAAAAATATCGAATAGAATAGCAGTAATATCGAATTCAAAATATAGAATGGACAAAATATCGAATGGACAGAATATAGACAACAAAAATATTGAATGGACAGAATATAGACAACAAAAATATTGAATGGACAGAATATAGACAACAAAAATATCGCATTTGAGGTAAGTAAGTTAATATCGATTTTTTAATAATAGCCAATTTTTTAAAGTGTTTTTTTATGTTAGTATATGTGTGAAAAGTGTATATTTAATTTATAATTTATTTTAATCAATTAATTTTATGGTATTTAATTTTTACGTAGTATAATTCTGTAGCGGGTTGTGGGTTTATAGGGGAATAGGGTGAGATGTAATTTCATTATAATTAATTAAATATGTTAATTTATTTATTGGTATTTATTTTGAATTATTGTTAATTAATTTTTATTTGGTAATTAATTAAAATATAATTGGTAATTCATTTTTATTAATTGATTAATTGATAATTATGTTAATTTTATTAATTTATTTTCTGTAGCGGGTTGTGGGTTTATAGGGGAATAGGGTGGGAAGTAATTTAATTATAATCAATTAAATATTTTAATTTATTTATTGGTATTTATTTTGAATTCATTGTTAATTACATTTTTAATTGGTAATTAATTAAAATCTAATTGGTAATTAATTTTTATTAATTGATTAATTGATAATTATGTTAATTTTATTCATTTATTTTCGGGTTGTGGGTTTCTAGGGGAATAGGATGGGAAGTAATTTAATTGTAATTAATTACTTTTTTTATTTATTTATTGGGTTTTTTTGTTTTATTTTTTAATTATTTTTTAATTGTTAATTAAATAATTGTTAATTGGTAAATAATTTGTATTAATAGGTAATTATTTTTTATAATTAATTTTTATTTGTATTTGTAATTTAATAATTATTATATTATATTACATTGTTAATTACTTTTAGTTAATTTGTAATTGGTATTAATATTTAATTTATTTTTATTCATATATGAAGCATTTACTTTCCCTACTGTTGTACTCTCTGGAGTGGGAATAGTAATTTTTACCCCTACGCTATCCAACGCTTTCCCTACTGTTGCACTCACTGGAGTGGGAATAGTAATTTGTACCCCTACGCTATCCACTGCTTTCCCTACTGTTGCACTCACTGAAGTGGGAATAGTAATTTTTACTCTTCCGCTATCCAACGCTTTCCCTACTGTTGCACTAACTGGAGTGGGAATAGTAATTTTTACCCCTAAGCTATCCAACGCTTTCCCTACAGTTACACTCACTGGAGTGGGAATAGTAATTTTTACCTCTAGGCTATCCAACGCTTTCCCTAGTGTTGCACTCTCTGGAGTGGGAATAGTAATTTTTACCCACCCGCTATCCAAGGCTTTCCCTACTGTTGCACTCTCTGGAGTGGGAATAGTAATTTTTACCCCTACGCTATCCAACGGTTTCTCTACTGTTGCACTCACTGGAGTGGGAATAATACATTTTACCCCTATGCTATCAAACCATTTCCCTACTGTTGCACTCTCTGGAGTGGGAATAGTAATTTTTACCCCTACGCTATCCAACGCTTTCTCTACTGTTGCACTCACTGGAGTGGGAATAATAAATTTTACCCCTATGCTATCAAACGCTTTCCCTACTGTTGCACTCACTGGAGTGGGAATAGTATTTTTGCCCCTATGCTATCCAACGCTTTCCCTACTGTTGCACTCACTGGAGTGGGAATAGTTATTTTTACCTCTACACTATCCAACGCTTTCCCTACTGTTGCACTCTTTGGAGTGGGAATAGTAATTTTTACCCCCCCACTATTCAACACTTTCCCTACTGTTGCACTCACTGGAGTGGGAATAGTAAATGTTATGCCTACGCTATCCAACACTTTCTCTACTGTTGCACTCTCTGGAGTGGGAGTAGTAATGTTTACCCTCAGATTATCCAACACTTTCCCTACTGTTGCAGTCACTGGAGTGGGAATAGTAATTTTTACCCCTACGCTATCCAACTCTTTCCCTACTGTTGCACTCTCTGGAGTGGGAATAGTATTTTTTACCCTCCCGCTATCCAACACTTTCCCTACTATTGCACTCTCTGGAGTGGGAATTGTAATTTTTACCCCTACGCTATCCAACGCTTTCCCTACTGTTGCACTCACTGGAGTGGGAATAGTAATTTGTACCCCTACGCTATCCACTGCTTTCCCTACTGTTGCACTCACTGAAGTGGGAATAGTAATTTTTACTCATACGCTATCCAACACTTTCCATACTGTTGCACTCTTTGGAGTAGAAATAGTAATTCTTACTCCTACGCTATCCAACGCTTTCCCTACTGTTGGACTCTCCGGAGTGGGAATAGTAATTTTTACTCTTCCGCTATCCAACGCTTTCCCTACTGTTGCACTAACTGGAGTGGGAATAGTAATTTTTACGCCTAAGCTATCCAACGCTTTCCCTACAGTTACACTCACTGGAGTTGGAATAGTAATTTTTACCTCTAGGCTATCCAACGCTTTCCCTAGTGTTGCACTCTCTGGAGTGGGAATAGAAATTTTTACCCACCCGCTATCCAACGCTTTCCCTACTGTTGCACTCTCTGTAGTGGAAATAGTAATTTTTACCCCTACGCTATCCAACGCTTTCTCTACTGTTGCATTCACTGGAGTGGGAATAATACATTTTACCCCTATGCTATCAAACCATATCCCTACTGTTGCACTCTCTGGAGTGGGAATAGTAATTTTTACCCCTACGCTATCCAACGCTTTCTCTACTGTTGCACTCACTGGAGTGGGAATAATACATTTTACCCCTATGCTATCAAACGCTTTCCCTACTGTTGCACTCTCTAGAGTGGGAATAGTAATTTGTACCCTCCCGCTATCCAGCGCTTTCCCTACTGTTGCACTCACTGGAGTGGGAATAGTATTTTTGCCCCTATGCTATCCAACGCTTTCCCTACTGTTGCACTCACTGGAGTGGGAATAGTTATTTTTACCTCTACGCTATCCAACGCTTTCCCTACTGTTGCACTCTTTGGAGTGGGAATAGTAAGTTTTACCCCCCCGCTATTCAACGCTTTCCCTACTGTTGCACTCACTGGAGTGGGAATAGTAAATGTTATGCCTACGCTATCCAACACTTTCTCTACTGTTGCACTCTCTGGAGTGGGAGTAGTAATGTTTACCCTCCCGCTATCCAACGCTTTCCCTACTTTTGCAGTCACTGGAGTGGGAATAGTAATTTTTACCCCTACGCTATCCAACTCTTTCCCTACTGTTGCACTCTCTGGAGTGGGAATAGTAATTTTTACCCTCCCGCTATCCAACACTTTCCCTACTGTTGCACTCTCTGGAGTGGGAATTGTAATTTTTACCCCTACGCTATCCAACGCTTTCCCTACTGTTGCACTCACTGGAGTGGGAATAGTAATTTTTACCCCTACGCTATCCAACGCTTTCCCTACTGTTGCACTCTCTGGAGTGGGAATAGTAATTTTTACCCTTCCGCTATCCAACGTTTTCTCTACTGTTGCACTCACTAGAGTGGTAATAGTCGGTAAAAATATTTTATATTTTATGTTCATATATATATATATGTATTAAAAAATTAAATTGTACTTTTTTTGTGACTTACATTAATTATTTATTAATTTTAAGGTTATTTAAATATTTTAAGTATGTTTAAGTTAATTATATTTATTATTTCATTAATTTTCAATTACTTTTAAGACATTTAAAAAAAATCGATATTTTGACTATATTTTTTACAACAATATTTTTGATTCAATATTTTTGTACTTACCTATTTGTAGATAGGGATTCAATATTTTTGCATTCTATATTTTTTCCTCGATATTTTGGTAAGTCTATATTTGTGTCATTGATATTCTTTCAGTGATCCCTCTGATGCTTGGTGTAATAATTATTGCACCTGAGAAAATCCGACTCTGCTGAGTTGGAATTTCTCAGATTTGATAAATGACTGCCAATTATAACTTTTGTGGGGCATAATATGCAAATTTTGGTTTATAGCGCACCAAAATACACAGATTCCAGTAAAGACCCTGGGGCAGATTTACAATGATTTTGCGTTGGGCTTGCGTCCTGCAGCTGTGACTCAAAATAATTGTTGGTATTTATAATGCCAAGAAAAGCCACTTTGCTTTGCATTGTGTGATTTAGTAAATACAACGAAGGCCATAGCACTGTCTTGCATTATCTTGCATTGAGAATACATTCCAGGGGTGGAACATGGCAGTTTCCGTGCATGCACCCATGGATTTTGGGACATTCCCAGGTTTGCTAAAGCTAGTAAACGTGAGAATGCATAAAAATGCTATGCCTTCCCAAGTGAGGCATAACAAGCAGAGATGTCTTATTTCTCCTTGTGTTTTCCTTTTTCCACATGTGTTGCATACTGCAGCGCACATAGAAAGAGGAATACGCCTCTAAAGATTGTTTTTGTGCAGGAAGGTATCCCTCCCTGCACAAAAACAAACCTGCCCATAATGCAGCAACCTTTCCTCATGGAGCAAGAATGCCTAGGTTGGTGCTAAACAGCCTCAAGTGCGCCTGTACAGTAAGAGAGCTGAAGAGCATTGTATCTTCGTAGCTATGGCACTCTTCAGCTCTGTCCCATTCACGACTTGCTGCACTGCATTGTGTGAATTCCAAGTAAATATGACCCCATGTATTTTTACCCTGATAAATATTAGCAGGTTTGACCTGCCAATATTTATGTCATAATTCCTAATAGTGATGTATAGGGTAATGCTAGATACCTTCCTACTATTTACAAAAGTTCTTTCAAGAGTCCAAAAAGTATTTACGACTCACAAAAGGGCTTTTGCGCCCCTCTCCAAATGACAAATAGGAGGAGGCATGAAAGGGCCCCCTCTTTAATTTGGGATTCTGAGAGGAATATATCAATGGTTTGTTAGAGCAATTGTGGTCAGAAATCACTGATCAGATACCAACATCTCAAAAATGGTGCTACCTAATTCACGAAGCGGAAGCTGTCAAAGTAGCACATCCTCCCCTTTGGAATCATGATGGCGGCCTCGTGGAGAGGCGCCAGTGGTTGGCCCAATATTCCAATGTCTTTTCAAACGCATGTCTCTTTCATGGTTACGGGCTGCTTTAATGCCTTAAAGAAAACCATTTACCACTTGGGAATGCAAACGCAGGGATGTAGGAGTCTGTCCCTTGCAGGGCTCCAGCCATGCATTTGCACTCAATCACAGTGAGTAGCAAACTTTAACATGCTTAATTATTATTCATTAGGCAAGTCATTTTGCAACAATCTACGAATGAAGAATAACTGGTGCAGCATAGGTTGTAGCACAAATTGCATTCCCATTTGTAAGCTGGGCAGTTAGCAAACTGCACAAACATAGTTTGCGAATTGGAAAAGTATATCATGCAGTGGATCAGACTTCTACCTAGGACCACCAAAATGACTACAAAGGCAAGTCTCTTATAACTAGCACTGAATTTGTGAGTCCTTCCCTACCACGTAGCCCCATCCGAATCCTGGATTCTTGGAAGTGGGCCTGAACGTGATCTGCCATCCTATCTACTTACCCAGCGTACCCGATGCACCTCCTCTGCTGCGTCCGCAACCCCGAGCAGAGTCGAACATTCACCTCTGCTGCATGGACTTTCTAAATGTAAGGACTTCGCATCGCAGCTTCGCAGCTCCATCGGAACTGCTTCTGCAGGACACATCACAAATGCAGAACCTCGTATCGCAAGCCTCTCATCGATGGTATCCACGCCGACAAAGCAAGACCTCGCAAGGCAGAATCCCAGCTCTTTGGAACCAACTCATCACCTAAGCTGTATAGCACATCCTCAATGCCGACCTTTGCATTGCAAGCCCTCATCAGCAGGATCCTCAACAAGAACACAGGACCTTGCACCACAGCCTTGCAGCTCTTCGAGACCAGCGCATCACCTTTATTGCATGACACATCCTCAACGTGGGATTCCACCATTCTCCGCAACCAGTTTTTAAGGTTCTCTTTTTCAGCTGGCCTAACTGGGTCCCTGTTTCCGGCCTACATGCCATTGTGGTCAGCATGAACTGGTGTATTCGTAACAGTCCAGCGCAACCAGATTTCCTCAGTTGCCAATTTGTGCTTTTTGGCACTATTTTCACTTACATTTTTTAAACTGCATATCTCAGGTTCTACTGATTGGAGTTATTTTGTTTTTGTTTTTTATTAAAACATGCTCTAATGTTTCAAGTTGGTGTGGGCTCTTTCTTGAGCTGTATTTTCACGTTATTACTGTTTGAAGTGCTGCATAAATACTTTGCAAATTGCCTCTAAGTTAAGCCTGACTGCTCTTTTCCAAGCTACCAGAAGGATGAGCACGGGTTAATTTAGTATTTGATTGTGTTTCACCATGACAAGGATTGTGGTTCCAGCTTGAGTAGGGTTTCACCCTCCTCAAAGTGGTAACCCAATATCTTACAATCAGTATGAATTTACTATTCTTAATTTCACATCTCGGTATGTTCGGGACATAATATATCATTTTTATATAATGGTATGGTGGTAGCTACTTGCTTTTGTTATGCTTGCTGAACCAAACATGAGGACAAACGGCTGGATCTTTTTAGTCACATGATTATAATTTCGAGGCTCTTAATGACACTTTTTGACCAAACTGAAACAGTTCTTATATACATAAGTAGGTAAATAAGTGTATTTTTCATTAATTAAATCTGCTATGCTATACCACTGTAAAATGCAGTCCACTTACCAACTCTGGCTGTGCAATACAGAAATTAAAAGCTACGTTAATCACAGGGTTGGTGTGTATTATTTATGTAAACATACTTAAAATAATGTAATAAAAACATTGTAAACCATATGCCTATAGTAAGCAGATTTATAACAAGAGTTTAATTAAACTCATTGTAATAATCATGTTCCAATCAAATGAAGCAGTTCATAATTTATCAGTCGTGCCATAGGTTAAAAAAATTAAATTACATTTGCTAACAATTTCTTAGAACCTAGACAAAATAAATGATCAGCACAGATTTATATTTACACACTTGAGGCACACGTTTGCAATTTCATATTGATAACATGGCATTATGGCCTGTCCTGGGAATATCGATCCACTTCTGACTCAACCACTTACTTTCCTACTCGTCTGTCATCTCACTCACCAACTAACTCATTTATTCAACTTTATTCTCTACTAGTCAACCACCAACATACTGAAAAACTCACTCACTTCATCTTTCCACTTTTTGTTTTTAAGTTTCATAAGTCTGTTATTAAATTTTATCTTTATGTTGATTTGTCAAAACAAAGTTTCCCTAATAAAATACACACACCATTTAAAAAAACATTTCCATCCTTAAATACTGGACCTGGGTGGAATTATGACTCTACTAACAGAATTGGCAGAATTTAGAAAATTCTGTGTTACCCTTGTAAAGGAGAGTTCATGCAGAATTCCGCCAATAAGTGTGTGGCAGAATTATTCTACCATTCATGCTTTACAGGAACAACGAGAGGCTCCACAATGTGCACTTGTGACCGCGAATGAGATATTCTGACCCCTGGCACAATTTCCAATTGCAAACGGAGCTTCAGGGGGCCATTTTATAACGCCAGCAGATGCAAGCAGTCATGGTCAGAGAGAGTTGCTGTTTGAGTACATTTGCTGCAGCTCGAGTAAATTTTCTACTTCTCATCAGCAAAATTAACTGGAATGGTGTGAACTCAAGCACAACGCATAGTTCCGTTCGCCCTGATTTTCAGTGCGGTTTGCACTATTGATGCTAAATTCCAGTTCCACCCCAACTGGGGTGGTGTGGAGTGCAAAAAAACGATGGATTTAGGCCCAGATCTCTGTACTGGGGTGAATGTATAACATTGTTTTACATTCTGTCCATCAATTGTTGTTTTTGCTTTTGTCACCCCGAGTGGGGTGGGTATGCTCAGACGTGAGTCTCATGCTCTCCACACCACTGGAGTCAAGCTATCCTGGCTGAAGACGGCTGATAGCCAGAAACCGGTCCTAGGATGCTTGATTCGGTCCAGGAAAAACATGGCTTGGCAGTTCGGGCTGGACTGTTCCCATGAGGCACAGGGTCAAGGCTGATTTGCATATGGCCATGTCTGAACTGGGGTGGTATGGAGTGCAAAAAAACGATGGATTTAGGCCCAGATCTCTGTACTGGGGTGAATGTATGACATTGTTCTGCATTCTGTCCATCAATTGTTGTTTTTGCATTTGTCACCCCGAGTGGGATGGGTATGCTCAGACGTGAGTCCCATGCTCTCCACACCACTGGAGTCAAGCTATCCTGGCTGAAGACGGCTGATAGCCAGAAACCGGTCCTAGGATGCTTGATTCCGGTCCAGGAAAGACATGGCTTGGCAGTTCGGGCTGGACTGTTCCCATGAGGCACAGGGTCAAGGCTGATATGCATATGGCCATGTCTGAACTGGGGTGGTGTGGAGTGCAAAAAAACGATGGATTTAGGCCCAGATCTCTGTACTGGGGTGAATGTATGACAATGTTCTGCATTCTGTGCATCAATTGTTGTTTTTGCAAATTCCAGTACAAGCAGCATATTTTCCAGCCATTGGTGGAATTCCGCAGAATCTCGCTTAGTTTTTCTGTAACTATGCAGAATTCCGCAAAGTGAAACTCTGTGAGTTCCGCCCACTCCAAATAAATACATTTTTAAAATAACCATTAAAGACAAATATAAAATCGTAAGATAATTGACCCTACATTAATAGCTAATTTCAATTGTTCATCATGCAGCAAAATTAAACTTAAAAGAAAACAAGCACTTATCATGTTAATTCATTGCATTTAGGGCCAAATGTACGACCATAGCATTTTGCGAGTCGCAAATTGCGACAGATTGAGAGTCACAAAATTCTATGTACAATAGTGTCTGAGACACTGTTTGCGATTCGCAATAGGGTCGCAAATTGCATACCTCATGAATATTAATGAGGCAGTCGCAATTCGTGACCCCATTGGGAATGGCTAGCACTTCCAGGGATGGTGGCCTGCTTGGATCAGCAGACCACCATGTCTGGGACTGCTTTTAAATAAAACAATTTTTTTTTCACATGCATTCCGATATCCTTAAAGGAAAACTCGATGCATTTCAAAAAGAAAAATGAAATTGTTAAGTTTAATTTTTTAAGGGCAGACAGTGGCCTTGGGACCACTGCCTGCCTTTGATAAATATTTGCGCATGCATTCCCAAAGGGGAAGGGGTCCTCTATGGACCTCTTCCTGTTTGCAAGTGCTTTACCACTCTTCTGAGAGGGTGGTAAACTGCAAGTGTTTTGTAACTGCAATTGCGGTTGCAAAACATTCATACATTGGTATTGGAGTCGCTATTAGGAAAGGATGACCTTAAAACGCCCCTTCCTAATAGTGAGTCGCTAACCCTATTTTGTGAGTCGCTAATTGATTAGCGACTCACAAATTGGGTTCTTACATGGGCCACCTGTGTTTTTGCTGTCCCAAACGGGCCTAAAATCCCTTTGTGACAGTCAAAAACGGTTGTACATCTGTCCCTTAGTTCCCTAGGAGCATTATACTATAAAAACATGCAAAGTCAGCACATGCACCTCAATGATTATTTTAGCACTAAAACATTCTTTAACCCGTTGAGTGCTGATGACGGAACCGCTCGGTCATCAGCTACGGGTGACCTGTGCTGATGACGGAGCGGTTCCATCATGGCCTGCTCGGCGCGCCTGCGCGGCGTGAATTTCGCGCCTGCGCTGACGTTCTATTGAGCGGGCAGGCCATGACGGAACCGCTCCGTCACAAGCACAGGTCAACCGACGCTGGTGACCGAGCGGTTAAGTCACCAGCATGCGGCCGCCGCGCGGCCGCCCTGCCCCCTTAGCACTGCGGCGGAATAGCCGCCGCAGTGAAGGGGTTAATTAAACTCCAAATTAAGCTTAAGTAAACAATCACCAAACATATGAGTTAATTCCAGCAACTAGTGCAAAATCGGCAGTATAAAGTGCAAAAATAGTCTAGATGCCTGACACATTGATGCCTTTTCCGACTCCTCCTTATATTTAAAATTCATCGACCGAAAGTGCTAAGTGCAAAGGTATTTTATCAACCTCAAGGCAAGCAAACTGCAATAAAGTACAAACATAAAGTGCAATGATGAAATACAACTTAGAGCAATATTGCGCAATTCTAAAGTGAATTAATTAACCAGCTACATTAAAAAAATGTATAATATTCTAATGTCAATTCATACTTTGCCTTCAAACACAGTGCCCCTAAATCATGAACAAATTTTCTCAAAGTATATGCCTAGCTTATAACATGGCATGATATTTTCACATTTCATAATTATGCTAAACAATGCAGTAAAATACCTAATACCCATATCACTGAAAGCTGGGAACACTAGCCTCCTTCTTTTATCTGTAAATGCTGAGCAAACAACTAACGGATGATTCAATGACCAGAGGCCACGTTCACAAAATGGGTAAATTCTAGAATTCCCTATGGGATAAAGTAAAGCAATTTTTGGAGACAGCCAATCTATAAATTGTTGCATCTGACCCAGCCTCAGCTTTATCATCCAACCTCCAATTCCCCTAGCCTTTATATCCTTCCAATATTGCTGCTTTTTAGGTGGAGCATCAGCGCACATGCGCTGTCTGCAAGACCTCCTGTAATCACTCCACACGGAGTATAATCTTGCATTCTGCTTCAATTGGTTCACTACTGTATCGCTTGCATTTCCTGGCTCCTTATTGGTGGACCCCCGATAGTTCACTTCTCTTTTTTAGTTTAGGATCACCGGCCAACTACAGTTTCCTTACATGGAGTTGTTTATGTGTTCCTTTTGGGGACTACTTGTTTAACCCCTTCCATGCTGGGCCGTTTCCGCCGCTGTGCGGTAAACAAAAGAACAGGGCGGGCCGTGACGAACCCCAGCCGTCATCAGCACACGAGCGCCGCAGAGCGTGACGGCTGGGGTTCGTCACCAGCATGGAAGGGGTTAAAATTTGGGCTAGTGTTGCTATTTACATGGGCGGCGAGCATCCTGTTTTAGCACAGCGCCCCTCTCATCTTCCTTTGCACATGCATAAAAAGTTCAAGTGCGCCATGCTTTACATTTACCCCAGCGCCTACTTTTATGTTTTTGGTTTTACTACCATGGCACCCACTTCATGGGCCACCACACCCATAAGTTCATCCAAAAACTATTCTGAGCATAAAAGGTTCACGTGCGCTGTGCTGTATATTTAGCACAGCCCTTACTTTTCTGTTTTTTTTAAAGTTACTCCATTAATGCAAATCAGAGCACTCAGTGAGGGGCGGGGCTTGGATAAATCTCACCTGGACAAGAGGTTGAGACCAGAGCACCAAATTATGTGTGAGTCCTGAAGAGGTGCAGGGGTTGCTCTAACTCATGGCGTGAAATCAAACATTATACTTGCGCTACTGCCTATCACTTAAGCCTCCTAAAGTGCCTCCCTTATCAGTGTAAGCTGGCATTCTGATTGGCTCACCGTGCTCCCAGTTTTGAAAATAGTTTCAGTCTAAGCGAAACGAAAGTCGCTGCAGTCGGACCCTATTCCCACATCTATGTTGGCTTTTAACTCCCCAGCTCCTGTTCAAAGAGGGGCCTGTTTCCAGACACCAGGGGGCAGATTCATGATGGACTTGCTCCACGTTTACGCCGCCGTTGCGGGACGCAATGGCGCGGAAACGTGGCGCAACCCTGCAACCTATTTACAACGTGACGCATCTAGGCAGATGCGTCACGTTGTAAAGCCCTGCGCCACATGAAACCTGCGTCAGGGGCGTTCTGTCGCAGGGTGGGCGTTCCCTCGTAGAAAAGCCCCGTAAAACTGACGCAATGAAATCTACAAGAATTCACTGAGTCAGTTTTACGAGGCTGCTGCGTCAAATCCTTACGCCTGCTTGAAGCAGGCGTAAGGAGTGACACACCACGTTATGTATGGGTGGCCTCTGTACATTGCAGGAGTTGCGTTGCACTTGCGACGCTACTCCAGCAATGCGCCACCCGTACACCACAAGATGCGTCACGCATCTGCTCTTCCTTGCACCATGGTGCGCCGCATTGTAAATGCGGCGCATCTGTGGTGCCGCAAGGAGGAAATTGCGTGACGCATCAGTTATGGCGCATCCCTGCTGATTTGCAGGGATGCACCAGAACTCATAAATCTGCCCCCAGGTTATCGAGGGAGGCTTGGGCCAATGCAGTATCAATGACAAGAAGTTAATACTCAAACAATGTTCCTGCTAGTATTGCATGTTAGCGTAAACGTTGTTTACCCTGTTCAAGATGTCAGCTATATATATGTGCGGGTGTGTAAGACTGTGCCTCATACACATTTTAAGCTCACAGATCCAGTTCTTTCTTTAATCACTTTATTATTTATTCTTTTAACCTGTTTATTTATTTGCATTTTGCGTGCACTGGTTGGACCATGCCTAAACTCCCCGCAAAACTGCTGTGCATATCAAAGAATGCCACGTCACTCGCCTCTTCTCGCCAAGTCCGGCCATTTTCAGCTGCTCGGGGGGCTATCCCAGCAAGGTACTTTACAGCCTGATTCATGTAGCTAAATTGCACTCGCAAAGGGCCAGATTCTCAGAATCTGGCCCTTTGCGCGCGCAATTTTTGCATTTGGTATTCATGATACCAAATGCAAAAATCGCTATTTAAGAATTCGCATATTTGCGTGGAATGGCATTTAAGGAATCTCTAATAGAGATTCCTTAAATGCTATTCATGACACACAACAAAATAGCGATATTGGACATTTGGGGCCGCTATTTACCGACAGGTCAGACCTGTCGGTAAATAGCAAAAACTCAGAAAAATGCTTTTAAAAGCATTTTTCAAAGTTGCATGTAGCACACACACATGTCCTTTGGACATGTGTGTGCGCAACACCTGTCCAAAAGTGCATTTTAGGTGTGCTACAGGGCGTCCTTTGGACACCCCTGTCACCCTTAAAATCGCTATCTCAGTTGCGAGTAGCAAATTGCTACTCGCAAATCCCCATTCATTCCAATGGGCCTCTTGGCCCATAGGAATGAATGGGGAGTATTTGCGAGTAGCAAATTGCTACTCGCAAATAAAGAACATGTAGGAATCGCTATTTAAGTAGCAATTCCTACATGAATGCCGTTTTGCGTGTCCTCAATAGCGAATCGCTATGATTCGCTATTAGGGACACGCAAAACGGCCCGTACATGAATCAGGCTGCTACTTCCGTTTTTTGCATCCGGTTTGGCGTGTTGTGTAGCCTTGGCACGTTTTTATTCTTGATTTAGTTTTACATTTGCTGCTTCTTTTTTTGTTGTTGCAGTTTTATATAGTGCAATCTCGACACTCAGGCATGAGAGCCCTTTATGTAAGCACCTGTTGCATTACACACACACACACACACACACATTTATTTCAGTTTCCAAACACTCCATTTTGGGCCCAGAAGCAATTTCAGGTTGCAGGCATACAGCTTTAGTATTTGAGACGTCATTGAGCACCTATTCTCAATACCTCAGCATAGTGGTTTTCATGTCAGTGTTAATAGAGGCTGGATGTTGTCAGCATTAGAATGAAAACCTCCGTTCAGCTGCCTAACTGTGCTTTGGCAGCATTGCTTTGTAGGAGCATCCCTGGTTTATTTATTAGCATTTCAACAACATATGCCATTACTGCAAGGAGTGATAAGCTTTTTTATAAAATAAGCAGAGTGTGTAATAAGTAATACACTTCCACAAAAACACTTATAAAACTGCATCCTGAAATATGATATGATTGCTGTGTGCTTCAAACACCGCAATCATGGTTTCCTTCGTTTTGCTTCCTACATTTACCATTTTGCAAGTTTTTAAGGCATCCCAGGGAGTAAAACCCACTTATATGTAAATCAGATTGCAGATTCCTGTGTAACGTTTTTATAGTGATCTCCATGTACAATATCATTTATTCAAGGTGTTTTACATTACACGGTTTATCTTTATTTTATACTTATCACATGCTTATAGCCTGTACAAAAATGCATTTTGTTCGGGCTAAAGCAAATGGTGTCCATCTTTTAAGATTTAAAAGTGACGAAAGACAAAACTGTAGCCAATCTTTTCATTTGAATTATTTTTAATAATTTTATCACCATGCATTCAGGGGCAGACTGGGGTAGGAAATAGACCCTGGCATTAAAGGAAAAGTGGACCCCATTAGCGAACAAAATAGCTAATAAAAAGTGTTCCATGTGTGCAGATCAGGACAGTTCTGACTTTGTAAACACATGCTGTATAGGTGTTTTGCAAGGTATGGTACACTGCATTAATGTGTTCTTGCTGGAGGCAATGCTGTGGTATATGAACTACATCAGTAGTAAAAAACAAACCATAAAACAAGCCCACACACATCCCTCAAACAGCACACATGCTGACCTTTCTTACCAGCACTTCCAACCCTGCATAATTGCCCTATAGGCTAGCCCAACCTTGCATGAATTGCAATAAAAACAACTAGTTATATGCACCATTTTAACAAGGCGAAAGGTCTCGCAATTGCGCGAGTTTGAGCTATTGTCATTATATATTACAATGCCTTTTCTTTATATGTTTTAAACAATTACAAGCGGTGGGTAAACACGCACTTTCTAATTAAAGTCCTTGCTTACAAAACGCAAGGCAGGCAGTAAAGGAGGCGAAGACACTGCCAGCCTTGCTTCTTGAAAGCAGCACTTATTAGTACAAAGTGCGTGTTTACTCACCGCTTGCAGGTTTTCAAAACACATACATAAAAAGCATTGTCATTTACAATACCAATAGCTCAAATGCGAGACCTATTGCATTGCAAATGCTTGTTTCTTATGTCCTGGTTCAAACAAATGTATAACCGGGGGCATTGTCCACAATCTGTATAGTCACTTAGGCCCCGATGTAGGTAAAATTGATTTACCGATTTTAAATTACCGAATTTTACCGATTCGGTAATTTAAAATCGGTAAATCAATGGGTCCGATATGTAGGTATTCCAGATGTGCTGGAATACCGAATCGGATGAATTCGGTATTTACCGATTCGGTAAATACCGAATCGGTAATGCCCATTCATTCCTATGGGCTTTGAAGCCCATAGGAATGAATGGACATTACCGATTCGGTATTTACCGAATCGGTAAATACCGAATTTCTCAAGGGTGCAGGGGGTGTCACTTTGACACCCTCTGGCACCCCCAAAACAGGCACGGGTGCCATGTGGCAGGCATACCTGCCCTAAGGGCAGGTCTGCCTGTCACATGGCATAGGTGTGCATGCACACATGTGCATGCACACCGGAATCGTTATTTTACCATCAAATAGGATTTGATGGTAAAATACCGATTCGTTAAGGCTCCTGGGACTCTGAAGAGTCCCACCTACATATGGGTGGCTCCGAATCGGTAAAATTACCGAATCGGTATTTTACCGAATCGGTAACTTTACCGAATCGGTAAAGTTACCGATTCTGTATTTTACAGAATCGGTAACTTTACCGATTCGGTAAAGTTACCGATTCGGTAAAATAGTGCACCTACATGTCAAATCATGTATACCGATCGGTAACGGCCGAAAATACCGATTTTCGGCCGTTACCGACCGACCTACATCGGGCCCTTAGAGAAGCCACAACATTGACAAGAAATTTAATTGTATCCCATTAAATTCTTTTTGGACATATAATAGTATCCAAAGTCCCCTTTGGATCAACACTTAAAACTTTCCTCAGGTTCAGCATTCACAACAATGAATTCTCAGTTTGAATGTAAGATGTCAATATGTACCTAATCATGCCCTCAGCAGCTACTACCATCCTACCCCAATAGTTTAAAAATCTTTGGAAGTATTTATACCAAATACTTATAAGCTTCAACTCATGTCAAATCGCAACATTAACTTACCCCCTCGAAAAACCTAACCACGACTTCCAAATATTCATTTCAACTATTTCCAGACATTTTATTTATATCTTTATAAAACTTTCTGGGCCATAGAGGAACACACTTGTGAGTTTCAAGTTACATGCCTCTCTTAACATCTCCACAGAGGTATTACCCAGCTCCTCCTCCTATCACCCCAGTGCTGCAGCCGCCTCTTTACTCTCAAACTCCTGTGCTCTAAAATGTGAGGTGAATTTGAGGTTCGAACTAAAAGTCATACCTAAATATTTATACTCTGCGATAAACCCTACAGGTTGGCTACTTAATCATACTCTGTGCCTGCTTGATTTACAACTTTTTTTATACAATATAATTATTTTTATTAAACAAGAAATCAAGTCGACAGTACAGTTTACAGGAAAGGAAGTAAACACTTCAAATCAGCTGTTGTTATTGACATAAGTCATACAGAGAGTTCATAGTAATTCACACTGGTTACGGTGTAAGTTGATTTACATCTTTTTGAAGTAAAAGACATAGCTTTTGTTTTAATAACTAAATTATTCTCTGTGCAGTAACCAGCTAGGGCTTTAAACGATCTCAGCATACTCTCTAAGGTGAGATCCAGGATGATAGTGTTGTCTACATAAAATATGTGAAGTTTTCCACCTGGCACAATCTTGGTGGGAAGGACCTCACTTCCTCTAAGTCTAAGTTGCAGGGGATATCTGTTATGTATATACAAAAATGGAAGGGCAGCAAGGATACAACCATGCCTCAGGCCGTTAGGCATTTCGATTTTTTCTTGAAAGAGCTCCATTGCTCCCCGACTCAATTTGTGTCCATGACCCTTCATGTAAATGGAATATCAGTGCCAACAATCCCTTTTGTATTCCCCAATTCTTCAATTTATTCCACAGCCTTGACCTATAAATGGTATCAAAAGTGGAAGACACATCAATATTTGTGACATAGATGGCCTGATTCTTAATTAGAGAATATTTTTCTATCAGCAGCTTTAGTGAGAGACACACGTTGGTTATAGAATGGTCTTTCCTAAAGTCGATCTACATGAAGAGTAACATCTTTTTGATCTTCAACCCACCCTTCTAGATGTTTCAACAGCAACTTTGCATTAATTGTGCAAAGTATAAGAAGCAATGTTATTATTCTTTAATTTTGTGGGCAGTCCCTTGGGCCCTTCGTATAAGTTTGAACAGTAATAGTTCCACGCCAAAACTCCAGAATACTATTTTCTTTTATAACTGCCCCAAACAAAGGCATAAGGGGTTGGACCCATAATGTAAGGTATAACAGTAATATTTGTACAGACAAACCACCAGTCCCCTTTGCTATAGATTTTCTTAGGCTTGTAATTAGAACTTTAACCTCTCTAGCTGCTTACACACTGCGTACATAAATTGATACATTACCAGTAGCACACTTACGTATACTTTATAGAGAAATACCTGTACAGAAATCTTACACAGTCCCTATTGTAAACACTTTCAATTGACCCTACAAGGGTCCCTCAAGCTGGTCAACCACAAGGGACTTCCACAAAAATCACCCAACAAACGCTTATGGGAAGAATGCCCACTAGACGTGAGCAAATGTCATTCTGGATAGCTCAGAAAATAGCACAGCTTGAGGCAGTATTTCCCCACACAGGCCTGCAAAAAAACACAGAATACTGACAATTTGCTTGCCAATTGGAATATCTCCCCCAATGGATAATAGCACCACTTAGGGTATAGATTTCGTTGCTGTGTATACCAGAACTCATGGTACCCACTAAACAGCAGTCATACCAAAAGTATTGAAACAAATACAAGAGTGTGTACGGGGCAGAACCTGCCCTGGACTTGGGGATAGAATTGATAGGCAAATTAGGCCAGGTATCCACAATTATGTTAGCTAACATAAAATGGGAGGCAGCAGCGGTGGCCATATGCCAACGCCTGAGGGAATGCACTCCTGCACAACAGGAGCGAGAATTACCTAAAATTATCAAAGATACCTATGCTTTGTTGGGTAGAGATAACTTGGGTTCTGGACCTGTTAAACGACAAGTAACAAGTAATTCTGAAAAGAATAACTCAAGCAAGCACCCAATTCTTCTAAAAGGAAGTGGGATAACAAATAAACAAAAAATAATAAGCAGAATTCATCACAATCACAGGGGATACTAATGCACATTCCTCTCGTTGCTTTCGGGGTTCATCAAACAACTCGGAGAGGGAAGGATGGTCAGAACACAGATCGGAAGAGCCACTCAAGCCAGGATACACACATCGCACTTTAGACAACAATATCAATCAAGAAGCTAAACCCAAAACGAAACCACTATTTAAAAAGAAGAAGTTAGCTGGCCTTAAATTTAGAAATGCCCAGACTACTGAGGTCTTAACTATTGAATGGGGAATGGGCTCTGATGATGCTAGACAGCGCAGCAGAAGTAACAATAGCTCACCAGAACCTGATAGAATTTCTGATGACAGCAGCATTGACTGAATATGTCAGGGTGGAAACACCTAATACAAGGGTAAAAGTTCCACATCGTTTAAACAGAATTACGCTCCAAATGGAGAGGGACATATCTAGGAAAGTGAAAGGTGTAATTTGAGAGAACCGGACTAATGGATATGACATCCTTTTGGCTGACAAAGATTGGCCGCCTGAGTTCTTTATGGACTGCCCTGAAGGGAAAAATTTAATATTACCAGCCTTCTCCGACCTCGTTCCAGAGTCCCTTAAACAAATAAGGCGCAGAAGTTGGAGTTAGCGCTAGCTCCACCATTATATCGCAATCATATAGGGAAGGATTCTGAGTCACCTCACCATGAAATCCCAGTTAAAACAACTCCTACACCACAGAGGCAATACCCAATAAAATATGACGCCAAGAATCAAGTCAGGGAGAACAAATCAGGGAGACCCTAGATTAACTTGAATACCAAGGTGTTATTGAAAATTGCACCTCCTCCATGAATAATCCTTTGTTTCCCGTAATGAAACCCAACAATTCATATTGTCTAGTATTAGACTACAGGCATTTGAACATATGCACGAAAACATTCACATTACAAAATGCACAGTGCCGCATTAATGAATAATATTGTGCGGAAGAAATACAAAACAACACTAGATATCTCAAATGGATTCTTTGCCGAAATATAGCACCTGAAAGCAGATATTTGACAGCATTTTCAGCCCTTGGCTCTCAGGGCCCATTCTGTAGACTGCCCCGAGGGTATAAGAATAGCCCATGGTCGTTCTCAGCAAGAGTATCAGAGTTACTTCAAAATTGTGATGAGGAGGCATTGTCCTCTGTGGATGATATTTATCTGACAGGCGATGAGTTATTGGATCTCTTGCACAGGTTAAACAACATAATTTGGGTGTTCACCACTGTGGGCTACAAACTTTACTTTAAAAATAGAAAATTGCCCACCTCAATGTCCTATTTTTGGGATATGAGCTATCAAGTGTAGGAAAAAGCCTGGAAGCTAATTTTGTTGAATAATGTGTGCAGCTCCAACCTCCAAAGACTCTGAAAGGATTACAATTCATTTTAGGATTCCTAAAGTTTGGAGGAACATACATTTTGGATTATGCAGAAAAGGTTAAACCTTTCTATGACCTAATCAGACCTGATTTATTAGTCCAAATTTGGACACAAGAACACAAATAAGTTCTCCATTCCGTACAAGCTGACATGATAGCTTCCAGACGCTTACACACACGTGTAAAAACTATAAATTTCGTGATACATGTTGTTGTAGGTAAATCAGGGTACACTTACCTAACCTTCAATGAAGGCGAAACGGTACCCATAGCATACAAATCTAATTTGTACACAACCGCTGAAATGCACTTTGCATCCACAAAACAATTACTGACAGCAGTACAGACTGCTCTAGTGAGAGAAAGCGGTACAAAAGGGGGTGGCAGTTCGGGTTGGACTGTTCCCATGAGGCACAGGGTCAGACTGATTTGCATATAGCCATGTCTGAACTGGGGTGGCAGAGTGGGCTAAAGAATGGTGATGGATTAAACCCAGATCTTTTGACTGGGTGTGAGTGTTTGATTGATTCAGATGCTCCGTCCATCACCACCCCGTTTTGTACCGATTTTGGCCGCCATAAGTGTGGCAGGGTATGCTCAGACGTGAGTCCCTTGCTCACTTTGCCACTGGATTCAAGCAAGCCGGGCTGAAGACGGCTGGAATGCCAGAAACCGGTCCTCGGAAGCTTGTTTCCGGTCCAGGGAAGATATGGCTTGGCAGTTTGGGCTGGACTGTCCCCATGAGGCACAGGGTCAGACTGATTTGCATATAGCCATGTCTGAACTGGGGTGACAGAGTGGGCTAAAGAACGGTGATGGATTAAACCCAGATCTTTTGACTGGGTGTGAGTGTTTGATTGATTCAGATGCTCCGTCCATCACATCCCCCTTTTGTACCGCTTTTGGCCGCCATAAGTGTGGCAGGGTATGCTCAGACGTGAGTCCCTTGCTCACTTTGCCACTGGATTCAAGCAAGCCGGGCTGAAGACGGCTCGAATGCCAGAAACCAGTCCTTGGAAGCTTGTTTCCGGTCCAGGGAAGGTATGGCTTGGCAGTTCGGGCTGGACTGTTCCCATGAGGCACAGGGTCAGACTGATTTGCATATAGCCATGTCTGCACTGGGCTGGCAGAGTGGGCTAAAGAACGGTGATGGAATAAACCCAGATCTTTTAACTGGGTGTGAGTGTTTGATTGATTCAGATGCTGCGTCCATCAACATTCCCCTTTTGTACCGCTTTTGGCCACCATAAGTGTGGCAGGGTATGCTCAGACATGAGTCCCTTGCTCACTTTGCCACTGGATTCAAGCAAGCCGGGCTGAAGACGGCTGGAATTCCAGAAACCGCTCCTCGGAAGCTTGTTTCCGGTCCAGGGAAGATATGGCTTGGGAGTTCGGGCTGGACTGTTCCCATGAGGCACAGGGTCAGACTGATTTGCATATAGCCATGTCTGAACTGGTGTGGCAGAGTGGGCTAAAGAACGGTGATGGATTAAACCCAGATCTTTTGACTGGGTGTGAGTGTTTGATTGATTCAGATGCTCCGTCCATCACCACCCCCTTTTGTACCTCTAGTGAGAGAAAGAGCACTAGCTCAGGGGAAAAGCATAACTCTCATGACTCCGGTATCAACCTTAGAGGCTGTGACCAAAGCAAGTGTTCCAAAAGAAAAAGCACTGCATCCATGATGGATACAATGTGCTTATTCTCTCACTGCAACAGATGTACACTACAAATTTGATTCCACATTAAAACACAAGCATTCCTGCAGTACACACAAGAATATCCTCTCCCGAATTAAATAATGCCTCTAGATCAGTATGAATACATCATTTACACTTACGAATCTGCCCAGCCTACCTTAGGAAGTAAACAGCAATACAGTGCAGCATGTGCGATTGCGAAGGGACGTATGCGGGATGTCAAGTTCGGTCCTAGCAATGCACAGATGCAGTCTGTAGGAGATTGCACGGCACAACTGGCAGATCTAAAAACCCTGATACTGGCCCTAAAAAATACAGATTGGGGATTTCCCACACTGAATCTGTGGGATTCGTTTTACTGTGTCCAGTATTACAACAAATATTTTTACTATTGGGGCCAGAATGGGTTTAGAGATTCCAAAGGTTGCACAGTAAAGAACAAATTGCTTTGGGAACAAATGGCAGCGATGGAAAAAGGCTTGCCACAGGCTCATGTAATTCACACATTGAGTCATCAGCATGTACACATTGAAGGAAATTCACTGGCTGATGAAGCCCTTAAGGTGACAGTGCGAACTGCTGCTGTTGCTGCAATCACTTGTTCTAGTACAAGAATAGACAGATAGATAATTATAGCTGTAAACCCTACGCGCAACAACTCCTCAGCCTTTCCAAAGGGGTTTCAACTCAAGTACACCTACAGGTTAGATGCGCAAAACATTCCTCATGCTAAAATTCCAAGAGTGGGGAATAGAGTAACACCAAACATGGATCAGAGATTAGGATTCATTCTAGCTGAACACTAGGGTCTGCGTTCAGCACATGTAGGTATCACTACAACTATTGCACTCCTAAAACAGCGTTACTGGTAGCCAGGTCTTTCTAAACGTATCAAGGGCTTTTTCCTTAAGTGCAATATCTGTCAGCCGAAGAAGGGTTCCACTGTAGCATATCCGCCACAAACACCACTACTGATATCAGACAGACCTCTGGTATGTGTCTATTTGTACCACTGCGGCCCCTTACAATCGGACAGGGCTTATAAGTATATCTTGGTGGCAGTGGATTCATGCTCTAGATTCTTGTGGGATTGGTTCCAACGCTCGGCTGATGCCTGAACTGTTATAAAGGATTTACGAATTTTCATAGGGACATACGCAATCGGGACATTACATTACAACCATGGCCCTGCGTTTAGCTCACGGGCTTTCAAGGAAGCCATGGGAAGTTTGGGTCTAGCATTGCAGTACTACTCTCCATAGCATCCTGAGGTAAATTGGATTGTAGAAAGGAAAAACTGAGACTTAAAGCAATCCTTAATAGCAAGGGTATTAGGCTCGGGTGGCAGTTGGGTCAATCACCCATATGGGGTTCAGAGGGCACTCAATATCATGCCAAGAAGTTCCCCGGGTGAATTACTCCATACGATGTCCTGTTCAGGGTTAGAATGTGGGTACCTGACCTCAATTATGGCAGGACAGTGGCGGATGAAAAACCATTTGACATCAATGATCCTTGTTTTTTTTACAGGAACTCAATGGATTCTGGGCATTACAAAGCAATGTCCAAGTAAAACGCACTGCCACTGGGGAAGTTCCAGCAAGACCTGCCTGGGTTCTGTAGATTTGGGACCTGGTCAGAGAAAAAATTGTGAACAAAAAAGAATTTGGGAATCTTACAGAGCCAGTACCTGTCTTGGCTGTCGAAGGAACAAGAACAGTTCTTCTACTACGCCTTGCCTTCAAGAAAAAAAAGAGATTTGTCTCAATTGATCTGATCAAACCACACTATATGGCCTATACTCAATAATAGGCTGCATGGGCTCCTGGATAGTAATCGATCTCCTCTTGCTACCAGACAGGTAGTTCAGACAGAAAGATTGATAACCTTTGAAGATTCTACTCTACGAAGTGAAGGAGTTACCAACAATAGAATGGAAGTCGTGCCTGTTGAAAATGAGCAGCAATAAAGTACAAATGAAACACAAAATTCAATTCGTCCTAATACAGATATCTATGTGAAAATGTCTCGAAATGAGTCATCTGCCAGTTCTACAAAACCTGCTGAGCTACTAAAGATAGAACGAACTGCATCTGGCCACTTTATCGATTTTGATATTTCTGCATTAGATCCCAGTGAACTTCGAGTTACCTCCATTGCCTGTTTCCCATAAACAACACATTTGTGATTTCTACCTTTGGCTGAAAAAGACTTACTTTGTTTTTTCCTGGCTGCAGCTCTGGATTGCAATAGGTCTACTGCTCCTATCCCTTTGGATAGTTGTAGTGACTGTCTTTTTCTTGCTCCTGAATAGATATTACCTCCTAGAGCGCTCTGCAGTCCAATGTTTAACTTGGTCCTTAAACCGCATACATCATCACACCGGAAACAGAGAGACCTGTCCTTCGTGAACATTACAGCAGTTCCAGTTCCTAAAGGAATAGATTGGGGCAGAGTTCCTATGATGTATATGGTCCCACTGAACTTTTTAAAAATACCACATTTATTTAAAATGTCATCACCTCTAGTACTTTCTATGATGATTGGGACTTTGAAACTGTAAATACTATGCTGTCTGATTTAGAACAATCTGCTGCATTTTCAAATGATAAATTGTATGATGATACATCTAATTTCACACCATGTTTTGTTATCAACACTATGGTCTTCATTTCTTGCAAGTATCCCAGATAATGTATTCTCTTACCATCAATGGGAACATTGCCCCAACACCGCCAAAAGCTAGTTCAACAGCGTTTGCACAACAGTTTGCTTATTTTTCTGGGTTCAACACTTCAGACCCTACATCTTATTAATATAAGCTTGCACCTACACCTGCATCAGATAATTTTCCTGAACTACACAGTGCAATAGACTTCATGTCTTGGGTTAGCCAAGATCAAAGACTTGAACACACCTTGCATTCCCTTGCTTATACACTTTGAGGGTTGGCAAAATTACACACAACACAGTGAGGATACATTGGATGCCGCACTACTCAATGGTTCATAAAATTCATCTGACCCCAATTGGAAGGGATTGTTGGTTTGGTCTATAGACACAAATAGGTGTCAGTCAAGATTCAGGGGTACCACAAAAGGGTTTAACAGCTATAGGCCTAATCAGCGTAACCTACAATCAGAACACTTGGGGTGGTGACATCTTACAGTGATTGGAAGTTATGCCTAGAGTGGCTAAGAATCTCGACACTGTCCCAGGTAAAACTCAATTTTCTCGCCTCACAGATGAACTGGATATTTGGGATTTTTTGTAAGGTCCCCAGAAGCCACATCAAGAGCGTTTCTTGTATGCTATATACAACGAAGTATGAAAAATCTCCCAGCAGAAGGCTTTTGAATGATTGTGTGAGATTGACAGGGTTAACCTAGAAAAGGCTTTGGCAGTGGTCAACAGTGGTATGACTACACTATCATCAAGAATGTATTCACCGGGCAACAATGTGTCTTCTCCAATAGATATAATGGAACAGGATTTGTATATTCTACAACATGGACAATCAAATTTGCGATGCATTCTATTATTAAGCTGGATGCTACACTCATTGATTTCTGTTCATGTGCCCTGGCGCTATATCAACAGTACGACTCTGTTTTCTGCATACAATCTAACAGAAAGACAGACAATGATGGCACGAAGAGATGCAAACTGTATCATGTTGCACATTGAAAAATTGACACAATTAACTTTCTCCGTGGCTGAGTCACCTGTCACAGAATGGTTAATTCATGGCTTTATCACAATGCCAGTCACAACATTTCAATTTCAATACTGTCTACAGTATCGCTAGAATAGCAGATATGAAGCACTGGGAAACAATACATATATGAGTACTGGGAATTACCATACAGATATCGATGCAGGAAAGGGAACACTAACGTTTTTCTTAGCTGGTCGGACTGCGAAAGAGCCTTAAGTGGCTCTTTAGTTTGTAAAGACATTTCAAATTATGGAGCATGTATTGCTTTGGTTTCAAACTTATTGTGTCACTTGAAGGGTTCCCCAGCTGCCGTGATTCATCCGGTGTTCAAACTGCTCTCGAACAGGAGCTATTTGATGTTGAATGATCAAGGTTGTTATGGGATGGTACCAAGCATCACGTATCTAGTCATAGTAAATTTCAGGGTTACTTGCTGTATGAAAGTATTGTTCCCACCGACCCACACAGTTAGGATGGCAACGCTATGGCCTTCTTTGAATGTTTCCTTTATACAGTTTGATTCTCCAAGCAGACATAAAATCATGCTTTTTCAGAAGGATGTGGCCTTAACCTCAGCCAGAGAGACTTGTAATCTCCAGGTTGCAAGGTCTTCAGCTGACATACAATGGCTCCACAACAAGTACACAGGTTTCAAGTGTTTCCTCAGCGGCTGCTGCTGGAACTGAAGATGATCACCTGTGCTCCATTGACCTGATACAAGCGGTTTTACAGTGACCATCGTCTGTGAATGCAAGCTACAGTGATGTTGCATCTCCCACACCCGACACATAAACATTTGGCTCTCTGTGTGATGGGAACAATTTGGCCTTTTTTTGAAAACAACCAAATTGGAATGTGCAAACATTGTTTTGTTTTTCCCTGCTCTCACTGAGCTCCATGGCTTTCGGCGTACTCAATGAGACTGATCATACATTGACTCTTTAGTGGACTTATTGGGTTTTTATTTATACCATGATTTTGGATGTTTTTAGACACTGATTTTTATGAAAAGGCTTTTATGCTTTTACCAGGCATATTTTAGCATTAGGGGACCTTATCAACCTTCAGATGAGAAGTAGTTTTTTAAATCCTGCGTTTGAGAACAGCACTTTTAGAAAGTGGCTGTTCTCTTGTCTGACCTTTCTGTGTGCCTTGGCCTGTTTGTGAATTTACTGTCTGGATTGTGAGTGGCAGGGGCTGGGTGGCTCCCGTAGGCTGAGTGGGCCATCCCTGGACTGAATAGCTCCATCTGCATCTAGAGTGGTGGGAAGGGGTAGCACCTGGGCCAGAATAGGGCTGTGCCTGCCTCCCACTATGCTGGCTCCACCTCCTACTGTGCGGCTAACAATCCCGCCCCTCACTCGGAAAGGAACAGAGAGGCCAGGAAAACAAAGTTCTCAAGTAACACCCAGAAGTGTTTCAGCCTGGGCTCAGAGCCATCCTGCACAAAGGGAACAAAGACTTTTAGGGGTATAAGTATAGGACCCCCAGACTACAGAAAATTAGATCATCCTGGAATCAAGATGGAACCTCTGCAAAGGAGAAAGCTGGAAGACTAAAGAGGAAGGGCTGTCCTGCTGTGTGTTTGTGGGCTGCCCTGCAGTTGCTTTGCTGCCAAGGAGAGGGGAAGGACTTTGCTTTGTGCTGTGTCCCCTTGCTTGAAGAGATCTCCAAGGGCCTGAGTTGAGCTGGCTCCCTGTTAAGAAGTCCCAGGAACAAAAGGACTTCACCCCCAGCTACCCTGAACTCTACTGAGAGAGTTCTGTCCTTCCTAGAGTGCTTGGGCCAGTTGTGGTGCCTCCCGAAGTTGTACCTGTGCTTGGAAAGCTGGAAAAGAAGATGCTAAAGACTTTCTGCAAAGTTTCACGGATCGCTCGCTTGCGGAGCGCATCCCTGTCAATGCGAGGAAATTCCTGCAGCCGCAAAGATTGAGATCGTCACAGCGCCTGTCGATGCAAGAACCGACGCATCCTTCGCTTGCTGAACGCATCGCTCCAGTGCGGGAAAAGTACCATCTCTGCGAGTACTGGCACAGAGCCTGTTGTCACTGGGTGAGATCATCGCACCGCTTGCTTTCGGACCGCATCACGTCGCTGCGAGAGTCGTCGCAGAGCCATCGCATCGAGGGGCCGCGAGAGGAAAAGATTGACGCTGCGCTGCGCTGCGCATCGTCGCTGCACCTGAGATCATTGCCGCCCGAAGACCGTCGCATTGTACCTTTGTCAGACGCTTCCTACAAAACCTGCTCACCCGAATCCAAGCAAGGTATCGCCTCCCTCCCCATACAGACCGAATTCGTTGCAACACGCCCGCTGCGTCCAGCGGGGTTGTCGCATCACCTCCCCAGGGTCTCAGGAGTGACGCATTGCTTGTTTTTCAACGCTGCAGCTTTCACTTGGAACGTTTGTCACATCTAAAAGGTACTTTTGGTTTAAAACGTGACGCAACTGTGGATTATTTTAACGCAACCTTAAGAACTCTTTTGAAACCATACTCTTGAACTGTGTATGTTGGATTTTTGTCGTTTTGGTCTTGTTTAGTTTAGATTAAATACGTTTATTTTTCTAAACTGGTGTTGAGTCCATTTGTGGTGTTTTCACTGTGTTACTGTAAGTGTTGGTGCAAATACTTTACACATTGCCTTTGATAAGCCTGTCTGCTCGTGCCAAGCTACCAAGGGGGTGAGCAGGGGTTATCTAAAGAGTGTATCCCCTTTACCCTGACTAGACGCAAGGGTGCCTTTTTGGACATTGGTACCTACCTCTGCCAACTAGAACCCCCCAGATCTAACATTGTTGGTCAACGGTGGGATTTTGAACTTGATCCACAGTGATTGGTGTACATCACTAGTGAGTTCCGACCACTACGCCACCGCATACTACGGTTGAGTTTTTGTTAGTTCTATTTTTGAGTAACTCTTAAAAGCATCATGTTGGTGAATGGAAAGGCACCACATGTGGAGGCAGAATTGGAGTTTGTCATTGAGGATTTGTATTCATACAAAGTTGATGAGCTTAAGCAATTCTGCAAAATGTTTGAGTGCCCCATAAAGAGACACTTCAAGAAGGATGAGTTGCAGAGAATCTTGAAGGCCTGGTGGGAGGCCCAAGATGGAAATTATGCCAGTGGAAGGGAGGGGTTTCAACCCCACAAATTGCCAGTGGGCAATCCAGGCTCAAGGCCTGTCAGTAACCATTCCAGCAGGGGTCTTAACCCAGAAGAGTTAGAGGAGAACCAAAGAGTAAGAAATCATGAGTTGGAGCTAATGAAATTGAAAATGAAGCAATTGGAGAAAGAGGCAGCGGAGAGCAAGAATGCCCGTGCCCTGGAAGAAAAGAGATTGCTTTTGGCTCCTGAGTTGAGCATGAGGGACCTGGATATCAAGGCCAAACAGCGCACAGCCAGTGCCAGGGGTAAAGTATATATTCCCAAGGATTTGGTACAGAATTATAATAGGAGTGAGGATATCTATGCCTGGTTTACTTCTTATGAAATTGTATTGAGAATGAATGTTGTGCCTGAACAGCATTGGGGGGTGGGCCTTTGTAAACATTGTGAGGCTTCTGGGAGAACTGCTCTAGAGCCCTTAGAGTTAGCAGGTACCATGACCTACCCCAATATGAAGGAGGCCCTATGTCTCAGGTATGATCTTACTCCAGAGCAGTACAGACTGCAGTTTAGGAACACCAAGAAGAAAGAGGCTGAGACTTGCATGGAGTGTGTTAATTTGTACTCGTGTGCACTGGAAGGTTGGATGAAGGGCAGCAAATTAACTGATTATAAGGGGTTGTTGCATTTAATTAGTTGGGAGCACTTAAGTAGTCTTTGTGTTCCAGAGCTGCGCCAGCATCTTTTAGACAGCAAGCTGACAGACCCCATTGAGCTTGCTAAGGAGGCGGACCGCTGGACCGCTGGACCTGTACCAGGGTCCACAGAGGAATTGTGGGTACCGCAGCCAAAGGTGGGCAGGGTCCCCAGCAGAAGAGTGGGGGACAAGGGTTACCTAAAGGAGTTCTCTCAAGAGCCACAAAACAGTTCCCAGGGAAAGGAGTCCCAACCCCCCAAACCAAAGCAACCATGGCCCCCTAGGGGCAGAAGGTATAAGAGAGGTCCCCCTACCTGCTATCACTGCAATGAGGTGGGACATGTTATCAATAGGTGCCCTAAGAAACAGCCAGCAACCACTGGTGCTCCCGCCCCAGGGTTAGCAAGTGCAGCTTTGGGAGGAGAGTTAATTTTCAGTGGGGAGGAGGGACTAGCAGTCATGACCCTTGTCTCTCTAGGAGACCAAAGATGGTCCAGGATACAGATCTGCCCTCTAACACTAAGAAATACGGGCAGAAGGTGGCCATCAATGGGAGGGAGCTAGAAGCTCAGAGAGACACATGAGCCAGTGTGACACCCGTGAGGTGTCAGTGGGTGTCTTAAGAGCAGGTCATTCCCAATGTACTCGGCCCAGTAGTTGCAGCTGACACCTCAGTGCACCTCTGCAAAGAGGCGCGGGGTCCCTTTTAGTGGAGGGGGGGTCTCAGGTCTCTTGGACGTTGTTGTAAGTCAAGCCCTGCCTGTAGACTGTCTGCTAGGTAATGACCTGGAGAGTTCTCCATGGAAGGAGGTGGAACACCAGGCTCATCTGGAGATGTTGGGTTTGCCTGCGTGGATCTGTGTGACCACGCGGGCTATGGCAGCCAGTAGGGGTGATTCAGCAGAACTGGAGCATGAAACAGTGGCCCAGGAACCTATGTAATGTAATGTAATGATGTCTTGTAAAGCGCATGAATCACCCCACATAGGATATCTCCGCGCTGTAGAACGCTGGGGAACCCGTTCTGGCTTTCCCTGTGAGATGATCCCTAATGGGTATCTCCAAGGTGAAACCAGGCATCCCCGGCGTATGTGGGGGGCCGTTGTGGAGATGAGGCAAGCTAATGCCCAGAGTTGCCGAGTGTGATCCCTGGTTAGAGTAGGCACCGAGGCGAGAATTATCGAGTCCGCTGACCCTGGTCCACGACCCTGCCGCGTCGGGAATTGAACCCTGGTCCCGGGCCGTCCTCTGCTTCTGGGTCTGCCGCCTATAACCAGTGAGCCACATCACTCCTGTTAGGAGAGGAAGAGGCAGGGGGCACGGGAAACGGGTGGCCGAACTGGGGGACCTACCTGAGCTGACCCATTGGCAGCAAGAAGGTGACCCCTCCAGGGAGGAATTCTGCAAAGGCACAGAAGGAGTGCCCTTCCCTCATTGGTGTGCGGCAGCAGGCTACAGACCAGGCAGTAGGTGGAGAGTCCAAGAATCATCTCATTTACTGGGAGGATGAGTTGCTATATAGTGAGCCCAAGTTCGCTGAGCTCAGTGCAGCCCGTGTGCTGGTGGTACCCGAGCACTTCAGGACCTTCCTAATGGGTCTGGCTCATGATGTGCCTCTCGCAGGACATCTGGAGAAAGACGAGACCTTCCAAAGGCTTGTCACCCACTTCTTCTAGCCTCAGATGAAGAAGCACGTCGGGACATTCTGTAGGTCTTGCCAGACATGTCAGGCGAGTGGCAAGAACGGAGGGAAGTGCAAGGCACCCCTCCATCCCTTTTCTGTGATGAGCACCCCTTTCGAGCAGGTGGACATCGACATTGTAGGGCCACTGGACCCCAAGACAGCCTTAGGTTACAGGTTCATCCTGGTCTTGGTGGACCATGCCACCTGGTACCCGGAAGCCGTCCCTCTCAGGACAATCACAGCCCCCGTGGTGGGCCGTGCATTGATGGGTATCTTTTCTCGTGTTGGGTTCCCCAGAGAGGTGGTCTCTGACCGGGATACCAACTTCATCTCTAGGTACATGAAGTCTCTGTGGGAGGAGTGTGGGGTAACTTATAAGTTCACAACTCCTTACCACCCTGAAGGAAATCGGTTGGTTGAAAGGTTCAACCGCACCCTGAAAGGTATGATTGTGGGCCTAGCGGAGCCCATTAAATGGAAGTGGGACGTCTTTCTACTATGCCTGTTGTTTGCCTACAGGGAGGTGCCTCAGAAGTCCTTAGGGTTCAGTCCCTTTGAACTTCTGTATGCCACCCTGTTAGAGGAACTCTCACACTGGTTAAGGAGGGGTGGGTGAAATCCCATGAGAAAACCCCCAGGATGTGTTCAGCTATGTGCTGGCCTTCTGCAATCAGACACAGCGCTTCAGGAAGCTCGCTCGGGAGAACCCAGAAGCTAGCTAGGAAGAAATTAAAAGATGGTACAACCAGAATACCACTCTGGTCGAATTTTAACCTGGGCAGAAAGTGTGAGTGATGGCGCCAGTGGAGCCTTGTGCGCTCCAAGACAAGTGGACTGGGCCATATGAAGTGGTGGAGCGCAAGAGCGAAGTAGCCTACCTAGTTAACTTGAAGACTCCCAGGCAGCCCCTGAAAGTCTTGCATGTTAACCGCCTCAAACCCCACTTTGAGAGGTCTTAAGTGACAATGCTCCTGGCTACAGATGCTGGAATGGAAGAGGAAAGTGACCCTCTTCCTGACCTCCTGGCAGCCAAGGAGCAAGATGGGTCAGTGGATGGTGTGGTCCTCTCGCCCACCCTGACCCCAGAGCAGCAGAGGGACTGTCGCCAAGTGTTGGGTCAGTTTGCCTCCCTGTTCTGCCTGACCCAAGGTGTCACCAATTGGTACGTTCATGATGTGGACACTCGAGATAGTTTACCTGTGAAATAGAAATTTCACAGGGTAGCTGACAAGGTCAGGGCCAGCATCAAGGAAGAAGTTTCCAAGATGTTGGCGCTAGGGGTAATTGAGCCCTCCAGCAACCCCTGGGCTAGCCCAGTGGTCTTAGTGCCAAAAGCTGCTGTGCCAGGTGCCACTCCAGAACTCCGGTTTCTTGTGGACTACCGTGGGCTCAATGCGGTCACCAGAACTAACGCACACCCCATCCCCAGAGCTGATGAGCTTGTGGATCGGTTGGGAGCTGCCCAGCACCTCATGATGTTTGATTTAACTTCTGGGAACTGGCAGATTGCCTTAACTGAGGGGGCCAAAGAGAGGTCTGCGTTCTCAACGCCAGAGGGACACTTCCAGTTCTGAGTCATGCCCTTTGTGTTGAAGAACGCCCCTGCCACATTCCAGAGACTTATCAACCAGGTACTGACCGGGCTGGAGGAATTCAGTGCTGCATACCTGGATGACATTGCTGTGATCAGCTCCACGTGGGCAAAACACTTGCAACACCTCTGTGAAGTGTTGAAGGCTCTGAAAAGGGCTGGCCTCACTATCAAGGCAAGTAAGTGCCAGATAGGGCAGGGAGCTGTGGTGTATTTGGGACACCAGGTGGGGAGCGGCCAGGTGGCGCCCCTACAGGCAAAGATTGATGCCATTCTGGCTTGGGAGCCCCCCAAGACCCAGACAGAGGTGAGAGCCTTTTTTAGGTCTCACCGGGTATTACCGATGATTTGTCAAGGGATATGGCACCACCGTTGCCCCCTTGACAGAGCTGACTTCAAGGAAGCAGCCCAGGAGAGTGAATTGGACCGAAGCCTGTCAAACTGCTTTTGATGCCCTGAAAACTGCCATGTGTACAGCACCAGTGCTCAAGGCACCTGATTTCTCCAGGAAATTTGTAGTGCAGACAGATGCTTCAGAGCATGGTGTGGGAGCAGTACTCTCACAGATCAACGATGAGGGATGTGACCAACCTGTAACTTTCATTAGTAGAAGTCTACTACCTGGGGAACAGAGGTAGAGTGCAATTGAAAGGGAAGCTTTTTCTGTGGTCTGGGTTCTGAAGAAGCTGAGGCCCTACTTGTTTGGGACTCACTTCCGGGTTCAGACAGACCACAGGCCCCTCAGATGGTTAATGCAGATGAGGGGTGAGAACCCAAAACTGTAGAGATTGTCTATCTCCCTACCGGGAATGGACTATATGGTGGAACACAGCCCCAGTACAGAACACGCCGAAGCTGATGGTCTGTCCAGATTCTTTCGCCTTAGTGAAGAGAACTCCCAAGAGGGTGGGCAGTTCTCCCCACTTTCAGCTGGAGGGGACACGTGTTAGACCTTGCCTCTTTGGCGTGGTTTCCCATGTCTTTTTGCCTCTACCTCCTGTATTTTTTATGCTGTGCTGGATTTCGTTTTTGCTGGTTTAGATGCTTTAGGCACTTTGCTACTGCTGATCAGTGTCAAAGTGCAAGTGCTCCCTGTGTAAATTGTTATTGTAATTGGTTATCCATGATTGGCATATTTGTATCACCAAGAAGTCTGTAGTAAAATGTACTGAGTTTGCCAGGGGTGGTGATACAAATGCTTGACATTTGCTTCGTACTTTGAAACTTGGTTGTTGTTGTTGAAACTTGGTTGATTGCATGGTTCCATTGCATTTTTTGATTCTTAGTTGTTGGGTTTTTCTTTGACAATTGCAATTGCCAAAAACCGAGGGTCCGTATTTTTGCGAGGATATCGTAATTCGATAACCCTTGAAGTTTGAAACTCGGTTAGTGTGCATGATGCCTGGCCGTAGTATTTTGTTTGGTTTTCTTAGATGTTGCAGCACGGATTCCCGGTTGGAGGACTCGTGTCAGATACCTCCGGTTGGAACTCTGATTTATGAGCTCTATAGTCGACATGCAGTGGGCCCCATTGTATATAATGAATTTTGGATCCGTTATACGAGAAAAGATGGTGTCCTTAGTTGGCCACCCCATGGTAGCTTTGAAACTGAGATTTTAGATAATCTCGAAGCTAAATTGTTTAAAAAGAAAGCCAGGCCAACAATGTTTGATTCCTTTCGGTTATGGCGCAAAGAGGCCAGACAGAAAGAAATCAAGCTGACTAAGAAAAATAAGAGAGAGGGTATCATTTCGATAATGCAAGGTGCAGAACAGCATCAGCGAGACAAGGCAGAGAAGGAAAAGGAAGTTTCTATCAGACAGCATAGCATGGCGGTGGATAAATGTTATCCGGTTTTACCGTCGAGTTCTGAAAAGAAGGGAGAAGAATCGAAAGAGGATCCTTTGTTATCTTATTTACTAAAGTCACCACCCCCTTATGTACAGGGTGCTATAGCCCCTATAGTTCCTCCTGTTCTTCCGCCTGTCGTTCCGGCGGCTGCTGGTCAGCCTGTAGTTGGTCCTGTTCCTCAAAATCCCCTTGTTCCTCAAGTGGGCCCTGCTCCTTTACCACCTCTTCTTCCTACTGCTCCTCTGCCCGTAACTTCTCCGTCTATTGTTACTACTACTCCTGTTATCTTGGCTACTCCCACTGCTCCTACGTTTAGTCCTAACATTGTTGCTCCTGTTCTTCTCTCCTCTTCTCCTTCTGTTCGTAAACGTATACCTAATTCTGTTGCTACTCTCTATTCTCCACTTTTCGGATCGTTATTTGAATCTGATGTCTCTGAAATCTCTCAGAGACGAAGTCAAATGCCTGGTGTAAGGGGGAGTGAGACGTTAGTAACTATGGCGCGTAGGTGGATTAGACACCCTGCTAAGTACACTTCACGCATAGTTTTCGATACATTTTCTCAGTTTAATGAGCCCACACAGAGATTCGTGTTCGAAGAGATGTGCAAATCATTGGGAGAAGAGTGGGATAATGATGAGCTAGATATCGTACCGCCCGATATGACTGACCTTCAGAGTCAGTTTTCGAACGGTATGATTGTAGGTGGTGATGTACGGCGTGCATTAGAGCGATTGTTAGCTTTTAGGTCTACAGTGCCTTCACGAGTGTCGTTTGACGACGACTCCGATGATCCGAAAACGAAATCCGGTCAGTATCCCATGCAAGAGGTTCCCCCAGTGTGGATGCCAGGTGATGCTACTGTCAATCCTCCAATTTTGCCACACTTCCAGAGAGTTTGGATACACCTCCCATGGAAGCGATCAGAAGTCTTGCAGGTGAAACAATCCTTGCCTGACCCACGGAAGAATCCGGCAGGTTATTACAAGGAGTTATCCCAATTAGTGGATGCTTCTATTATGAACCTTGCTGATATCGACATGTTGTTTGGTAATGTCGTACCACAACCAATCTGGGCGAAGATTCGTCACGAGAATCATGCAGCTGAGTTAGGTGGTGATTGGGCTGCAATTGTAGCGGCCGATGGATAGCAAGTTGGTGGGGCCAAGCCCGAACAGTTAATTACGGATCTGCCCCAAAGAATCATTACGCTCATGAAAACACTCATGCCAGCGATGAGGGTGAACTGGGATAAATTGTCTGCTTGCAAACAAAAGAAAGACGAGAGTGTCTCCGATTTCTTTACTAGGTTTGAGGAGGCATTTATCGATCATAGTGGTCAGGACATGAGCACTGAGGGAGGTCAGCGATTGTTTGTCGATAAGTTTGTGTTCAATCTGTTGCCTGAACTATGCAATAAATTAAAAAATTCTGAAAGTGCTTGGGCTGTTTCAACAACAGCTCAAATATTAGCAACAGCTCAATATTATGGGAATAGGGAAAAAGAGGACAATGATCGTGCAGAAAAGAAAACGAAGGAGCTAAAAACTAAGGTCTTGTTGCAGCAAGCGTATCCTCCGCGCTCGAATCAGAATGATTCCCAACAGCAGCATGTGCAGTATCGACCACAGGCACAGTCTTCTAGGATGCAGTCGCGCTCTGAATACTCTGCATCCAGATCTATGATTGGGGATAATCAGTGTGCATATTGTAAGGGTGAGGGCCATTATAAATTTCATTGCCCTGTTTTACGTGACCGAACGAATGGTGTCTCGGTTCGAGGAGGTCGTGGTGGTCATCAGCAAGCCTCTCGGGGTAGAGGTCGTGGCACCTCTCAAAATCAAAATGAGCGTTCTGCTCCTCCATCGGACACGAACAATTGTTTTGATCAGCGAAATACATAGTCTGGTAGATCTGCACAGTATCATGTGGATGACTATTATGTTGAGCATGAGATTGGTGCAGACAATGATTATTAGGACAGCCATAGACAAAGAGAGGGAGTAGTATCAGTTCCGGTTGATCAGAGAGGGCCTTACGTCGCAGTTGCCACATTGGGCGTAGTTGAGCCTTTTCTGTTGGACACTGGTGCAGCAAAAAGCTCCATCATGCATTCGAAACTCCCTGGCGCACCTTTGTCTGGCTTAACAAACGTTTCTGTTGGATTCTCTGGCGCCCCAGTTAGCAATCCAGTTTCTAGCCCTTTGTCCCTTACGATCGGGACACGTGAGCTAGAGGCTCCTTTGATTTTAACTACTGGTTGTGGTGAGAAACTTTTGGGTCTGGATTTGTTAAAGCGGTTATATGCGACTCTGTATTGCTCTCCTACGGGAGTGGAGCTTACATTAGGTCAGAGAATGATCTCTCCTATGTACTTGTCAACTGATAAACTCCCACCGGAATTGAGTTCCCTTCCTGAGTCTTTATGGGCAACAGGTCCCAATGATGTGGGCCTACTGGACATACCACCTTATGTAGTCCACTTGAAATCACATGTGAGATTACCGCGTATCCCCCAGTATCGTATCTCTCTTGATGGCGAGCGAGCGCTATTAGCGATCATTTATGACTTGATCGAAAAGGATGTTATTGAAGAAACTCGGGGAAATGTGTGTAATAGTCCGGTGTTACCTATTTTGAAACGAACTGACCCATCCAAGCCTCCTGTGTATCGTTTTGTGATTGATTTGAGAGAAGTGAATAAAATCATGATTTCACAGTTTCCAGTGGTTCCTGACATCACGGCTTTGCTGACCCTGATTCCAGCCTCTGCCTCCTGGTTTTCGGTGATAGATCTAAAGAATGCTTTCTTTAGTATTCCGGTTGCTGAGGAAAGCAGAGATCTATTCGGCTTCTCATTAGGTGGTCGCAGTTTTAGGTTTAAACGCGCACCACAGGGCTACTGTGAGAGTCCATCGATCTACAGTCAGGCCCTTAAGAGTCAACTTGATGCATTTGTGTTACCTGCTGGTGCGGCCTTGATTCAGTATGTTGATGATCTGTTAGTGGCTGCCGACACTGAGCAAATTTGTAAAACTGCTACGGTCTCGTTGTTAAAGCATTTATGTGACTTACATCACAAGGTGTCACCTTCTAAGCTACAGTATTGCTGTCAAGAAGTAACCTATTTAGGTCACTTATTGTCAAAGGAGGGAAGAAGGTTGACCCCAGAAAGAATTGCAGCGATCGCTCGAATGACTGTGCCAACAACTCAAAGAGACGTACGTGCCTTTCTAGGTATCACGTCATACTGCAGGCAATGGATTCCAAACTTTTCATTGTTAGCGAAGCCATTGTTAGCTCTCACGTGCAAGGATGTTCCGACTCCTTTGCCATGGACTGAAGATTGTCAGAAAAGTTTTTCTAAATTGCGTGATGCGTTGTGTTCGGCTCCTGTGTTAGGTACTCCTGATTACAGTAAGCCGTTTACACTATACGTTCACGAGAGAGACGGTTGTGCGTTAAGTGTTTTGACGCAACAATTTGGTGGCAAACAGCGTCCATGTGCATATTTTTCTTCGACTCTAGACCCCGTAGCTAGAGCATTGCCGAGTTGTCTAAGGGCGACAGCGGCAGCTGCGGTGTCCATTCGACAGTCCGCAGGTCTGGTCATGGATAATATGCTTACAGTGATGGTTCCGCATGCAGTTGACACTCTCTTGAATCGAACGAAGACTCAACACTTGACGAGTGCAAGGTTGTCCGGCTATGAGTTGACACTTTTGGCAAGTCATATACAGATAAAACGTTGTAATGTGTTGAATCCAGCGACATTGTTGCCGATTAATATGGAATCAGGTGATGTAGCACCACATGACTGTTACTTAAGAAATGAAGAAGAGACGAAGGGTCGTATTGACCTGAAAAACACTCCATTGGTAGATCCCGATGGTACTTTGTATGTTGATGGTTCATGCTTCAAGTTGTTGAATGGTGATGTGACGACTGCGTATGCTGTAGTGACGTTGAGTACGGTTGTGGAAACTGCGAGATTGAGTCAGAATTCGGCGCAAGCGGCAGAGTTGATTGCTTTAACGAGAGCGTGTGTTTTGTCTAAAGGAAAGCGAGTGAATGTGTTTACTGACAGTCAGTATGCGTTTGGTGTAGCGCATAGTTTTGGTCGATTGTGGAGAGAGAGAGGATTCATGACGTCTCATGGCACGAAGATTCAACACGGACAGCTCGTGAACGATCTTCTAGATGCACTTACATTGCCTAAGCAAGTGGCAATCATTAAATGCAGCGCACATCGAAATGTTACAGATGATGTTGGTCGTGGTAACGCGTTTGCAGATGAGATTGCTAAGGAAACGGCCAAGAACCTGACAAATCGAATGTATGTTACGAGTTCAGTGAGATGGTTGGCGGAAACTGGTATGTGTGAGGACACAGTTGAGAGTGTGAAAGCGATTCAGAATGAGGCCACCGAAACTGAAAAGGCTAAGTGGAAAGAAAGCACGGGGAAGTTAGACATGAATGGATGTTGGATTGACTTGTCTGAGTATCAGAGATGGATGTTACCGGATGCGTATGTGCTTGCCGTTGTCACTATGGCCCATGGCATGCCACATATTAGCGCGAAAGGTATATGTAAATTGTTGTCTCCTGTATTGAAGAATGATGGGATTGCTAAGTGTGCTGAGAGAGTGGTCAAGAACTGTATGGTATGTTTGATGCATAATCCTGGCAAGGGCACTCCCACTCCACCTGGTCATTTTGCTCCTCCTACATGCCCCTTTGAAGTTATCCAATTGGACTTCATCCATATGGAGAGATGCAATAATTTGAAATATGTATTGGTTGTGGTTTGTGCGTTCTCCAGATGGATTGAGGCCTACCCTCTTAAGGATAATACTGCCCTGTCCACAGCAAAAGTTCTACTCAAAGAATATTTCCCAAGATATGGAATGCCACGGATCGTATGGTCGGATAATGGTAGTGAGTTTGTGGGAAGTGTAATGAAGAGTGTGTGTGCGGGTTTGGGTATACGCCAAAAATTTCATAGCGCTAACCATCCTCAATCGGCGGGTTTTGTGGAAGGGTACAATGGTACTCTGAAACTGAAACTTGCCAAAATCCAAGCAACGACTGGGTTATCATGGCCTGATGCATTGCCTCTAGCTCTCCTGTCGACCAGGGCGACTGTGCACTCTCGAGTAGGGCTTAGCCCATATGAGATTGTGTTCGGCCATCCTGCGAACATTTGGGGAGTTCCAAGGCCTAAGGAATTTAGCAGAATTGAATATCCAATGTTGATTGACTATCTTTACGATCTGACTGCTAATTTGAGTTTGATTCATCAACAGGTTTTTGAAGCTCTACCGGCACAAACAGAAGGACCTGGACATCGGCTCCAACCTGGAGAGTGGGTGCTAGTCCGCAATTTTGGGAGAAAACGAAATCTTGAGCCAAGGTTCGTGGGACCCTACCAAGTCTTGTTGGCAACGAGGACTGCAGTTCGGTTGGACGGCAGAAAGCATTGGGTGCATGCCACCCACACGAAGAGAGTACCGCTTCCATTGCCAGCAAATAATTGGATAAGGAAAGGGTTTGCCCCGACTGAAACCAATGTCATCCCAAAGTATGTGCCATTTAGTGATGCTCAACCTGTAGAGATCGATCCAGCTCAGCCAGATACGTCTGTTGAATCATCTGGAACTGTACCTTTGTCCTCAGCGTTGGAGAATTCAAGTTCTGAACAGTCACCTGAACACTCGAACTCTGTCTTGCCACCTGAATCATTGTTTGAAGAACAAACTCGACCTGGAAAATGTCGATATTTCCTTCGATCGCGTGATTAAGGACAAATAAAAAATTCCCTTTTATTTTTTTTGAACTTACATTACCCCCTTTCTGTTGCTATGAACATTGTAAATATTTGCATTTTTCCTGATCTTGAGTTTTTTCATTTTGTTTGACATATCACGTGTGTTCCTTTTCTGTGCAGCTAGGAGACTTATATGAAATTGAAATCTTCATTGATTAAACCTACCATCTGGGTTGGCCATAGGGCCGTACGGGTACCTACTTCTGTTTGGCAGGTTTCTGACACTAGGTCGGTTACTTTTGTCGGTTTCTGGGAACTCCTGGGAATTGACAATTGCTACTCAGAATCAGGTGCGTCAAGAACGTTAAGGACGGTCTTTAGAGGATGGAGTTCTCTAAGCTGTCAGAAAGAGAGATGATGTCGGCGCAAAGATCTAAGTTGCGTAAGATTTTTCAAACAAAGTGTTTTCTGTTTCAGATTTTCATGTTGTTCCTAACTGTGTCTATGTTATTGGTGGGTGGAGTGTATTTTGGGATTCAGTCACTGTTGCCTTCCACTTCATCTACTCCTCCTTCTCATGATCTGAATTCTGTTCTTGTTCCCACTGTCTCTCCACATTCTTTCCATCCTCTGCCCCAACATGAACAGGTCAGACGTGCGGAATTCATGAACAATTCCTTTGTCCAACTTTTGCATCGGCATCAGTTGGTGATGAACACTACCAACTGTTGGGTGTGTGGGTTAATGCCACATACCATGGATAAGGGTATTCCGTATTTAGTTCTTCCCTACAGCTCCCAGGGGTCAGTTCGGGCGTTCCAAACTATGTTCCGTAGTGCACTAGATTCCTACCCCCGTCGAGAGCCACGTTCCACAGACCCTGGTTCTGGCCCGTACCACTAGTCTTTGGCGATAGCGATTGCTGATCTGGATAGAGATATTTTTGATGCATCGCTTATTCCAGAGGAAGAGGTGCGAGCTTACAAGGATCTGAGTAAGGCTGAGTACAGTATTTCAGTAGGTGATAGACAGCTTAAGAGCTCGTCTCCAATCTGGATTGTACCCCACCTAGGTCATTTTTGTCTACAAGGTCTTGGTCGAAATCCGAGAGCTCAGCTTGGGAAGAGTGCTGTACTGAGACATACGTTTTACCGATGCTCTCTTTCCCTGTATTTCTGACTGCCAAGGGAACCTATTTTGTGTGCTATGATCGTGCTTATACGTGGTTGCCCCGTGACTTCTCGGGCACCTGTTATATCGCGAATATCTTGCCACCGACTTTCACAGTTGCCTCAGACTATCACAAGACAAGAGTTGTGAGAGGCGTTATTAGCAAAGAGGACACTGCCGGTCAAGAAGCAGGAGACTTCTTTAAGGGTTTCCTACTGTTTTGGGGGCCTATGGTTAATAGTAGGAACCTGAGACAGTTGACTCGTGTGGTAGAATCAACTGCTAATATAACTGCAAGTGCTCTTGGTAACCTGACAGCAGAGCTTCAAGCAGATAGACTGATGACGTTACAGAACCGTATGGTTCTAGATGTTGTACTCGCAGATGGAGGTGGTGTGTGCAAGGTGATCCATTCGAGCTGCTGTATTTTCATACCTGATAATGCTCCAACTGTTTATCAAGCCATCTCGAAGTTGCATAAAATCTCCGAGTCCATACACGTGGACGAAGGTGATTGGATGCTTCTAGGATGGTTTTGGGGTCTGATGTCGACTTGGGGTTGGAAGATTCTGATGATTGTAGGGGTTGTTGTGATGTTTCTGTTCACGTGTTGTCTTTGTGTACAGTGTGGTCCTACCTTATGTAGCCTTTGTGCTACAACGTGTATAAGAAGGCCATCTGTTACCAGGGAGACATTGATGGATAGAATAATGTTCCAGCAACATCTAAACGATCTAATGAATATCGATATTGATTTTGATATCGACTAGTGCTTGCCTACATGAGGGCAAAAGGAGAGTCTGAGGTTCGATAAGAATCGGAACAACGTTTTGGGCTTGTTCGTAGATGGATGAGTTTGGTATCTACGAACCGTAAATGATGAGATTAGTAGATGTACGTGTTTTCGCTACACTACTTGGAAGGGTTCGTCTTATTTACGGGTTTTTCATCTGAACCTTCGGCTTCCATTTTAGATATGGCATCCATTTTGTTTCTTGCCCTCACGTAGCCGGCGAACGGACAATGTCCGCTTGATGACCCTGGGATTCCCAAGCTCTTGCCGAAGATGCATATTCCTCTGAGTGTGCCTTTATGACTAGGGGAATGACACGGTAGAAGCAGATGGCTCCGCTCGAGGCTCATCTTGCCGTGCCGGTCTATTGTTTCAGCCTTGCATACGTTAGGCTCGAATCCTTTGATCCTGTGATCACGCTTCCGATATTGCCCCCACACTCTTTTCAATCTGTTGTCTGTCTTTTTCCTGCACCTGTTTCTGTCCCTTCTCTTAGGTCGTTTACAACTAGAATGGAATGTGCCTGATTGTGGGATAGCGTACTTTTACAGTTGGGAACCGACATGTTACTGTAATTATGTTCCGGGCTTCTGAAAACATGAATGCGATCCTTTTGAAGTTTACTGTGGGAACTGAGTTGTAACCTTTTGTTTGTTATGCTGTGCAATGGCGAAAATGTGTATAAAAGGAGCGATCCACTTTTGCAATTCGAAGCAGACTCTCTGAACCTACACTATGTTGTATTTCTAGCGATTTCTGTGTCCCTGCAGTAAATAAACGCTGATCTTTGACGCCGAAGGAAGTGTCCCGTGTCTCTGTAATTTGTACGCCGGAACAGGTATCCCCACGAAGGTTTCAGGTGTTGTCCCCTGGCACCGCTGGGCCTTAAATTAGCCTAGTCCTTCATTCCCATTGACCAGGCCTAACCCTTCCCTTTCTGTGCACATTGGTCACCCCCATGGAAGGCCCAAGGTCCCCCCTTGGGCAGGGTGCAGGGTATGTGAAAGGTAGAGCATATACTAGTGCAGGTGACATGCTCTGGTAGTGAATTACAGCCATTTTCATTTTTCACTATTGTAAGGCTATCTTGCCCGTAGGCTATCATGAGGAATGCTGTGTACAGTGGTTACCTGCATATCTTCCCTTAGGAGCAAGATAGGACATAACAGTCTGGTATCCCCGAACTCAGAATTTAATAAGACATCTTTTAGGAAAGGTGGTTTTTAAACCTGTGTTTGAGAACAGCACTTTTAGAAAGTGGCTGTTCTCTTGTCTGACCTTTCTGTGTGCCTTGGCCTGTTTGTGATTTGACTGTCTGGTTTGTGAGTGGCAGGGGCTGGGTGGCTCCCAGAAGCTGAGTGGGCAATCCCTGGGCTGAATAGCTCCATCTGCATCTAGAATGGTGGTAGAGGGTAGCACCTGGGCCTGAATAGGGCTGTGCCTGACTTTCACAATGCTGTCTCCACCTCCTGCTGGGCGCTGACGACCCTGCCCTTCTCTCTGAAAGGAACGGAGAGGCCAGGAAAACAAAGTGCTCAAGCAACACCCAGAACTGGTTCAGACCGGGCTCAGAGCCATCCTGCACAAAGGGAACAAAGACTTATAGGGGTATAAGTATAGCACCCCATACTACAGCAAATTAGATCATCCTGGAATCAAGAAGGAACCTCTGCCAAGGAGAAAGCTGGAAGACTGAAGAGGAAGGACTGTCCTGCAGTGTGTTTGTTGGCTGCCCTGCAGTTGCTTTGCTGCCAAGGAGAGGGGAATGACTTTGCTTTGTGCTGTGTCCCCTTGCTTGAAGAGATCCCAAACTGCCTGAGTTGAGCTGGATCCCTGTTAAGAATTCCCAGGAACAAAAGGACTTCACCCCAGCTACCCTGAACTCTACTGAGAGAGTTCTGTCCTTCCTAGAGTGCTTTGACCAGTTGTGGTTCCTCTGGAAGTTGTACCTGTGCTTGGGAAGCTGGAAAAGAAGATACTAAAGACTTTCTGAAAAATTTCAAACACCGCTCGTTTGCAGAGCGCATCCCCGTCAGTGCGAGGAAATTCTCGCCGCCGCGAGATCGAGATCGTCGCAGCGCCTGTTGCCGCTTCAAGAACCGACGCATCCTTCGCTTGCGGAACGGATCGCTCTGGTGCGGGAAAAGTACCATCGCTGCGAGTATCGTCGTAGAGCCTGTCTTCACTGGGTGAGATCGCCGCACCGCTTGCTTGCGGACCGTATCAAGTCGCTGCGAGAGTCGTCGCAGAGCCATTGCATCGAGGGGCCGCGAGAGGAGAAGATCGGCGATGCACTGCGCATCATCGCTGCACCTGAGCACCTGAGATCATCGTCACCCGGAGATCACCGCATCGTACCTTTGCGAGAGACGCTTCCTACAAAACCTGCGCACCCGAATCCACACGAGGTATCGCCTCCCTGCCCATACAGACCGGATTCGTCCCAACACGCCCGCTGCATCCAGCGGGGTTGTCGTATCGCCTCCCCAGGGTGTCAGGAGTGACGTATCGCTTGTTTTTCAACTCTGCAGCTTTCACTTGGAACTTTTGTCACATCTAAAGGTACTTTTGGCTAAAACGTGACGCAACTGTGGATTATTTTAACACAAACTTAAGAACTCTTTTGAAACCATATTCTTGAACTGTGTATGTTGGATTTGTGTTGTTTTGGTCTTGTTTAGTTCAGATTAAATACGTTTATTTTTCTAAACTGGTGTGGAGTCCATTTGTGGTGTTTTCACTGTGTTACTGTGAGTGTTGGTACAAACACTTTACACATTGCCATTGATAAGCCTGTCTGCTCGTGCCAAGCTACCAAGGGGGTGAGTAGGGGTTATCTAAAGAGTGTATCCCCTTACCCTGACTAGAAACAAGGGTCCCTATTCGGATATTGGTACCTACCTCTGCCAACTAGAGACCCCCAGATCTAACAGAGAGCATAAACTTCATTTCTTCATCTTGTCCCTATGGAAAGTTATAATTGTAAGATGTTACAAAGCAACTCCCATGTTAGCCTATTGGACAGATAGCCTTTCAATAGTGAAAAACGAAATTGGCAGTATTTCACTATCAGGACATGTCACGCACCAGTACATATCCTACTTTTCACATACACTGCACCCTGACCATGGGGGTACCTTGGACGTACCTTAGGGGTGCCTTACATGTAAGGAAAGAGAAGTGCATCTACTTGCCAGGGCAACATGGCAGTTTACAACTGCACACACAGACACTAAAGTCGTAGGTCTGACACACATTTACAGGGCTACTTTTGTGAGTGTCACAACCATTGCTGCAAGCCCATTAGTAGCATTTGATTTAAAGGCCCTGGCACACTCAGTGCACTTTACTAAGGACTTACCAGGAAATCAAATATGCCAAACATGGATAACCAAGCATATCACAATTTGTACAGAGAGCATATGCACTTTTAGCACTGATCAGTAGTGGTAAAGTGCCCAGAATCCTATAGCCAATGAAAACAGTGTCAGAAAAGTAGGAAACAAAATGAAAACAGTTTGGGGTTAAACCTCCAAAAAGGGCCAGATCTAACACCAGTAAAGTACTCTTCACCTATCCCAAACCCTGAGCTGCTGTACTCAGAGCTCTATCAACTTCAGCCTCCTCCCCACCTTCCTTTGCTGGTAGTGGCATTTTTATGTTAAAAATCCCCTACAAGTAATATTGAGACAGCAGGATAGCTATATCATATGTCCTCCCACTTACCACAAACTGCATGCAAAACATTTTTGCAAGTGGTATTCTTATAGAGGCTGGCTCTGTATGAACCAACATAAGTCATCCGGTCTATTCTGGAACCAAAATTCATTAAACACTCTCAGTTATTGCAGTAATGCACAGCCGTATCGCACCCTGTCAAGTGATTTGACCAACAACTAACCGTTTCGCAATAGGTCAGCCAATAACAAACCACATCTTAATCTTAGCATTGCCTGCATTGGCAAAACCCACCAAACGTTGATTATTATACCATAGTGACAAAACTAACCAAAGAATTAATTTACATTTATAGTTTTGTTTTGCTGATTTTACCTATTTCAGATAAAGATTTTGAAATGGTCAACAAATTAAACTAATCCATGAGTATGATCCATGAATGGTAAAGGATTGCTCTATGTATGGCCCATATGACAAGTAATTGATGAATTCATGAATCAAGCATAGTTAGAAATAATGAAACACTTTCTTATCTGTATTTGCAATTTGTGTATAAACTGATAAAAAGATCCAACTTTCCCTAAATCAGAGAATGGTATAGAGTTGAAAATTAGAAAGCATAATTAACTGCTTTCAAACTTGATATCCTGCTGAGAAGCTGTTTTTATTTTAACATTGATAATGTAAGCTTCAATTTCAAAGTGGTTGCTTCTGCCTGTCCAGTGTGATCTTAAGAATGTTGGGGGCCCAGTGCAGGAAAATGTTTGGAGGCCCCTGTTCGGAACAACTTTGAATTTTATTATCAATTTTCAGCTATTTTAAGGCAAGTTATGTCAAAAAAAAATTTGTTATAGGATAAAGGCTGTGATAGATAAATTGACAGACGTAATATATACAAAAAGTCCACTTTCCCAGGGCTCCCCTGGGGGGCCTTGCAATATTGTCCACTGTTCGCCTGCCTTAAAACATCTCTGTGCCTGTCGCCATCTTACTTATGCGCACCGCCATCTTTCGGTTCTTTCCACACTTTGCATTCAGCTTGTAAAAGATATTTTGTAGGCAATGTTTTAAACACGATGTCATTCTCTCATGTACAACATGAATCTCTATTCCCAAGCTTCGTTTACATGTATGAACGCTTTCCCAAAGTCTCACCTATTGGGACCACAATGGGATTCTCATGAGAACTTAACCTTGATTGTAAGAATATTTGTACTGACTATAAAGCTTCACAGGATCGCAGGGGATGGGAACTACATTATATAAATCTGTGTGATAGTGCTGCCAAATGTTATTTCAAGCTGTATCATTCTTTCTTTAACTATGAACCTTACTGTATTTCAACCTATAAAATGAGCCTTAGCCAGCGGGTGTTGAGATCACTACCCTTCATCTTGAGAAGATGACACTCTATCAGTCTGATCTCTAGTTTATGATTTATTTACTGAGCTGAATTATATTCTGTTCTGCTATTTCATGATTGACATTTTAATCTGAGTTTCATGCTTTATTATGACAAATGGGTAAGTCACTGACTTATTGCTATTTATTGGTTTCTATAATGCCTTTAAACTTGTAAGAAACCTTCATGGTTTCATTATAATACTTGTCAGTCTTTACTGTAAAGACCACAGTGCTTTACATTTAACTCTGAAATGTTATTTGATATTGAATTTGCATGTTGACCAAGTCCAGTTGTGGAGTAATAAAATCCTTAGGGATTAGCACCACTCCTAGTTCATCAATTGTGCGGATTGAGGACCGAGGAAAAAGTGCTACATTAGAAATAATAGGTACAAAACACTTGGTATAAAAATTATTTTGCACAGGGCATCAGGTCTGTTTTGTGGCCGATTAGAACTCGTGCAGCGAATAGTGTGGACTAATACAGCATTTGGTATCAGGTGACCTGCCAAAACACTGTGTGTCACATGATATCAGCTATTTCTCACGGTCATGAGATGAGGGAGTCAATATCACACGGTGCAACAAAAGGTGAGCCGAATAATCCTACTAGAATGGGTTTCCGGCTACTGTTTGGAGAATCTGCACATCTGATGTCCATTGGAGGCTTTATAAATCTCCCTAAGCATCATCAAAATACTGAAAAGTTTTTTGTTTTTCTTTTATTTCCATTTTGAAGTGGGAGGATATAGGGAAGGAGGGCAAAAGAGCCTCAAATGAAGAGGTTGACACAAAGCCCCGCGCCCTGCAAGGACATGCCCCTTCTTCACAAGGTGAAAACAATTAGAAATTGGCAAGGTTGTATCAGTTTTGACTGTTCAATTTCCTCCCGGAAGGAAGAGGCATTACCTGCATGTGTTATAATTGGGAGTGAAACGTTTTAGCATTCATTTTGTAATGGGTGCAAAGCAGAAGAGTGGGCTCAGAAAAAGATGCAGTAAATGTTTTACTTAGCACACAACTCTAAATGAGACTGTAAGTTTTTCTAGTGGCTTTCATTTAATTCAGGAAAAAGATGTAAACAACAACTACTCTACAGGTAGACAATGTTATGACTCTACCAAATCACTTGATTCTAAAGCACAATCCGAACAATGCCTCTGAGAAATATTTGAAATTCTACCCTTAATAATGGTCTTGCAAAGTATTGCTCAAACCAATTATTTCACCCCAAAGAACCTGTCACACGTGAAAGCCCCTCTCCACTAGTGCCACCTCACAAAGGAGCTCAGCCGCAGGATAGTGGTCGTCATTTTTTGAGTGGTGGGTAGCCGCCTAGCCCACCAGGTCGGCAGAGCCTTTCCCTGTGCTTCAATGGCGAAGGTCTGCCTGACATAATTAGAAATCTTAGGGGGGATCCCTGTACCTTCAGTATATTGATCAGTGGGTCGGATGCACTGAACTCAGAGCAGCAGGCAGAGCGACTACCATTTGCTTTTGATCTCACTTTCGTCTCAGTTTACCTTTGTGAATCGGGCCCATTGAGTTATCTCCATGAGCATCTAGTTCATTGTTTGTTTTCCCTTCGCTGGTGGGTGAGGCCTGGTGAGCCGGGCAGTGAAAACTAGTGACCTTCGAACTGCTGTACATATGTTGGGATGACTGTCACAGTGACCTTGATGCCCATTGGCAGGCAGAATCCCAAATTAATGGTTATTGCCAGTGGAGTTGACTGACGCTCTATTGTCAAGAACACAGCAGTCATCCACACATCGAAATAGGGCAGGAAAATTGCAAAGTTGTGGGATGAGATATCTGCCATGTTTTGGCAGATGTGTCATGCTCCCCAACCTCTAAATGGCCTCTTATACATCAACGTGCACAAAGAGCATCAGAATCAGTATGAATTTGCTTTTTCAGTCAAAAGTCAGGACAGCCATTTGCCACCCAACACTCCCTGCATTTCGGACGAATTCCCCTCTATATTTGGTGTTTGGAAGCACATGAATTATTGCTTCCATAAACAGCACTGACGGCTATGTGAAACGTTGTGCTTGCGAACATTTTTCATATGATGCCAAGTAGCAGTCGAGTACAAATTAATTAGCACCACTGAGGAGTTTAAATAATCTGTCCCCTAGCACTGCACAGAAGAGCACAATTACTTTTTTTAAATAGTGATGTGTGTTCATCAATAGCAGAAGAGTGCGGCCAAACTCAAAAGAAAAACGGCAAGAAGAAATCACTCTTGGGAATTAAAAGAACCCTCACTCACCAACTTAGGGGTCGATTTGGATGGCCCTGAGGTGGAGGGACCGTCCGCAGGGGCAGCAGCGGTTCCTCCATTGGAATTAGGATGTGACCGCCACCCTGGCAGTCACATCCTCTATATGTAACATTATGGCGGGTGCTGCTTTAAGCAGCACCCGCCACAAAGTGAAAAATGCATATTTTCCTTTGACATGCACAACGTGGCGGGCACCACGTGGTGCCTGCCATCTTGTGCATGCCAAAGCAGGGGGGTACCATAGGTACCCCCCATGTGCACCCCCCCCCCCAACACCCTGGGAGCCCGCAAGGGTCCCCCAGAAGCAAAGGCCCACATGCTTTTCCAGGGCGGTAAAGCCGCCGCGGAAAAGCATTTTTCCGCACCCATCCTAATGTGGCTGGCGGTGTGTTGCAGACACCACCACCATATTGCGGTCCACACCCCGCGGATCAGCGGAGGACGGACCTGCTGTCGGCCGCTGATCTCACCGCCATCATAATCTGGCGGTGGGTGTTTTCTATGTCGCAGCGGTGAATCTGCATCCTCCGGGCCGGTGGTGGCTTCCACCGACCCGGAGGATGCGGATTCACCGCCATCGTAATCGACCCCTTAGTTGGTGACATGCTTCATCATTGGGTTCCCACCAGAGAGGCCGAATGCCTACCTGGTGTGCTATGACGCCTGGTTACAGCAGAGAAGGTTTTGTGTAATCCTAATGTAATTAAGTGAATGTGGTTTAAAAAGTGACCAATTCAACCATAAACAACCTTTATTCGCAGTGAACTGAGTACAGTTAAAAACAGTGTGGTGGATGTCATAGGGACTGGCTAAATTGACCAGATACATCCATAGTATATAAAGAAAAATGTGTGGTCAACATGTTTCTGCCTCAGTACGCAGTTTGCGAGGCTTTCGTCAGGACCAAAAATCTAGAAAAAAATTATGTAACTTGTTCTACCTGCTACTCGTGTCCTCCACACTGTAGTCAACAAACATTTATGTGCAACAAAAAATATGCAAGAGTTTCTACAACAAAAAAAATTATTTTGTGATTTATAACAAGTGTTACAATTAGCTCCTAGTGATTTCATAATATTGACCTCTAAGTGAGGTATCTTGAATCACTTAGTCATTTAGGGCCCTATTATGAGTCCGGTGGTCCAAGGACCGCTGGACTGGTGATGGTGGATCCAGCTGCTGCCGCACCAACTGTCCACCAGCCCGATTACGACTCGGGCAGTAGGACTGCCCTGGGACCGTCGGCTCAGCCAGGGACCTAGCATAGGAGCGGCGGTCAGAGACAGCAACTTGGTGAGACCGCTACGGTCCCTCTAAGCATATTACAAGTTTCCTCTCTGTCAGGGTAATCATTGCGTTTCCAACCCTGGCAGAGAGGAAACAAAGGGGATCATAAGGGGCTCTCTTATGCCTCACCCACATGTGCATGCTCACAGGAGGGGCATAACATGTGTCCCCCTGTGTGCATGCACATAGGTTCCTGCACGGCATGGGCTTTTGAGTCCATGCCATGCCGGAACCATGAAGTCCAGACCCATTTCGGTGCCTTTTTTAATGGCACCCCTTCCTTTGAAAGAGGCACCACCATGGGACCACCATGTTGCCCGCCTTCCAGACTACAGAAAAGTCTTAATCTGGCGTGTGGGCACTGTGACCTTTAACGGGACAGTGGCACAAAGTTTGCACCACCGGGCCACCCCTCCGCCAAAAAATCGTAATAGGACCAATAGGGTCCCGAAGCAGTTTAGTGTGAAGGTCAAAGTCCTTACAATAATACATTGATTTTACAGTTACTGACAATGTAAAAAAAGCTCATCATCATTATTAACGCTATTCTGGTTCTTTGTTTTGAGCTTGATTATGTACCTTTTCTTTGTAAGAGGCGCACTCTGCTCCCCCCCTGTGGGACTTCCCCATATGTTCAATTCCAAAATAGCCCATGGATTTCCATGTTTCTTCTTGGTGTTCCTTCATAAGATGTTTAGCAACTGCATATGTGGCATCTTTGTTTTCAGTTGCCCTTATATGCTCAAGAATCTGTGTTTTTTAAAGGGCAAATGGTGCTCCCGACATATTCCAAGCAACATTTACATTTGAGGATACATACAACATGTGTTGTTTCACAATCAATCCTTTTATTTTCATCGGTTTTCCATTCTGATCTCCTATTTCACTCACATTTTTACCTATTTTGCAATCCTTACATTTCAGACATTTCCTGAAGCCATTGGTTCATTTACCCAACCAGAAACCTCCAAAGAATATAAAACTCTCAGGGTGAAGAATTCATTGAGGTCAAACAAACACTTTTCGGCTGCATGCCTTTTTCAATGTGTGAATCAAAATGAAGCAGAGATGATTTAAATAGCTTGAACATGCTCTTATTGAATTACTTTTTGTAAACAAGAACAGAGGGCTACTACATTCAAGTTCTCCTAGCGTTTACCTGGTCACCATCTTAGAAATATAATTCATTACATCGCATTTCAACAATTATTGCAATAAGTGGACAGTAAGAAGTTTTCCTAATAAATCATACAAAATCTGTATTTTGATTGTTAAATTCATGTGAGGCAACCACATTTAAATATGCACATGCCTAACATGTTACTCCAATCCAATTGCTATCAAATAATATGCAGCTTGCATCAAGCATAAAGGGCCATTTCATATTCAGATCTTTAATCTCCAAACATAACAGTCATCTTTAGATGGTTACTGTACTTAATGACAGTTGCATGAACACCTTGAGTAGACTAATCGCATGTGTTATGGTTGTCGATCTTTCAAATAAAATGAAAGGAAATCAATAATACAATCCAAAAACTAAAATCAACACATAATTAAATTCAAAGTTTCAAATGTAGCTCATGGAGTTTAACATCCATCAATCAATTGTGCCCTCCCTGGATGGGCTCTCATTCGTCATCACTAGAGACAAATATACAGGCATGGTTCTAGCCCTAGTTAAAAATAATCGAGTAGATAAGTTGCTTGTTCCTCGTCACCATTAAAGCCTCCAGGCGTCGTGGTTTGTACCTTGATTATGTATCTCAGCTCAAATCTCCTCAATGCCAATATTATACTGCCTCCCCTTTCTCCTGCAAGCATTTAATCTCGGAAGAAATATGAAGTCAGCTCTCTATTGCTGTCATGATAGAGCTAAAAAAAACCTGGCTTTTGGGTATGTTATGTTTTTATTGATGACTGTATGCATGTGTTCTAAAATGTGCTTCTTGGAAGTGTGTGTTGTGCTGCCTACATAATATTTTTCACATGGTCATGTTAGGCGATATACAGTGTACAGGGAACAGTATACCGTTATTTGCAAGATATATCAGTCTTCTCGCAAAGCGCCGATGCCTGCCCCGCGCCTGGAACGGTTTTAAAATTGTATAGAGTGTTTAAAATGAATTGTGGTTTAATTATCTTATTGCTTTGTGGATCCATTGTTTTATGTATGGTTTATAGACTATTGTCTAAATAAACATTGTTTATCATCATCAGTGTAATCAGTGTTATTGGCTGCCGTGTTCTGAAAGGAAGGTAGTCTCTGGAGAAGATGTGCATTGCTGTTGTCCAATCTGCTAACAATGAGCGCTTGTGTGACAGTGCATCTAGTGTTCAGGGGCAGCCACATGAAGATCTTTCATAGCATGCACAGAGTGAAGAAGAAGGCAGTGGAGACTGCGTTAATCTGGGACTTCATGGTCAGCCTGCTGTTGAGGACAATGCAGAGGTTTCTGGCATAGGCAGACGGGGAGGGTGTTAGTCCTAGTTCTGCAAGCCACCAGGAAGCAATACAGAGGATGTTGTTGTTGCCAACTGTCAGTACTTAATGTTTTGTCAATGTTGAGCTTCAGGCAGTTTCTTTCATCCAGTTGGTGATGCTGATCATGCACCTGTAGAAGCTGGTTCTGGTGGTGGTGGGGTCCTTATAAAGGGAGAGGATGAATTGAGTGTCATCTGCGTATGACATTAAGTTAAGCTCGTGGGATATGACAACGTTAGCTAAGGGTGTCATGAAGGTGTTGAAGAGGGTGGGGCAAGGGAAGAGCCCTGGGGTACACCGCAGGTGATTTCCTTGGGTTCAGGGGTAAACAGGGATAGGCGGGCTTTCTGAGTTCTTCCGGTGAGGAATGAAGCAAACCATCTGAGAGCTTTCTATTGGATGCTGAGGTTGTGTAGCCTAGTGATCAGCTTTGGTGGAATATAGTGTTGAATGCTACTGAGAGTTCGAGGAGGATCAGGGCCGCTGTCTGTCCTTGGTCGAGGAAGGCTCAGATTTCATCTGTGACTGGGATCAGGGTGCTCTCGGTGGATCGCTGACATAATATCGATGACATAAATATTGATGTACCAAATTTCGAGTAAAAAATATAGAATACCAAAACATCGACTTCCTATCTCCAAACAGGTAAGTACAAAAATATTGAATCAAAAATATTGATGTAAAAAATATAGTTAGTCAAAATATCAAATTTTTAAAATATCTTAAAAGTAATGTAAAAGTAATGAAATAGTAAATATAATTAACTTAAACATACTTAAAATACCTTAAAATTAATAAATAATTAATGTAAGTTAAAAATAAATAAACAAGCAATTAAATGTTATATTTAGATATGTATATATATATATATATATATATATATATATATATATATATATATATATATATATATATATATATATATGTATATATATATATATATATATATATTTTTTTTGTACAAAGGACGCCGCACACAGCAACTTCTTTTTACAGGTTTATTTCAGTGCCCAGTCTAACACCAACGCGTTTCAGCCTGACGGCCTTGGTCACGGAGCACGGCCGTCCGGCTGAAACGCGTTGGTGTTAGACTGGGCACTGAAATAAACCTGTAAAAAGAAGTTGCTGTGTGCGGCGTCCTTTGTACAAAAAATTGTCTTTTTGGCCATTGGTCTGGCCCAACGCCAGCACCCGCTGTGGAGCGATCCTGTGAGCAGACCACATTGAATGAAAAAAAAAAAAAAAAAAAATATATATATATATATATGTATATATAAACATAATAATTAATAAAAAATATACTATATTTTTACCATAGGATAGCAGGAGGGTAACATTTACTATTACCACTCCAGTGAGTGCAACAGTAGAGAAAGCGTTGGACAGTGGGAGGGAAAACATTACTATTCCCACTCCAGTAAGTGCAACAGTAGAGAAAGCGTCGGATAACGGGAGGGTAAAAATTACTATTCCCACTCCAGAGAGTGCAAAAGTAGGGAAAGCATTGGATAGCGTAGGGGTAAAAGTCACTATTCCTACTCCAGAGAGTGCAACAGTAGAGAAAGCATTGGATAGCGTAGGGGGAAAAATTACTACTCCCACTCCAGAGAGTACAACAGTAGGGAAAACGTTGGATAGAGTAGGGGTAAAAATTACTATTCCCACTCCAGTGAGTGCAACAGTAGGGAAAGCGTTAGATAGCGGGAGGGTAAAAATTACTATTCCCACTCCTTAGAGTGCAACAGTAGGAAAAGCATTGGATAGCGGGAGGGTTAAAATTACTATTCCCACTCCAGAAAGTGCAACAAAAGGGAAAGCATTGGATAGCGTAGGGGTAAACATTACTAATCCCACTCCAGAAAGTGCAAAAGTAGGAAAAGCGTCGGATGGCTTGAGGGTAAAAATGACTATTCCCACTCCACTGAGTGCAACAGTAGGGAAAGCGTTGGATAGCGTAGGGGTAAAAATTACTATTCCCACTCCAATGAGTGCAACAGTAGGGTAAGCGTTGGATAGCGGGAGGGTAAAAATTAGTATTCCCACTCCAGAGAGTACAACAGTATGGAAAGCGTTGGATAGCGTAGTACTAAAAATTACAATTCCAACTCCATAGACTGCAACAGTAGGGAAATTGTTGGATAGCATAGGAGTAAAAATTACTATTCCCAATCCAGTGAGTGCAACAGTAGGGAAAGCGTTGGATACCGTAGGGGTAAAATTACTATTCCCACTCCAGTGAGTGCAACAGTAGGGAAAGCTTTGGATAGCGTAGGGGTAAAAATTACTATTCCCACTCCAGAGAGTGCAACAGTAGGGAAAGCGTTGGATAGCGTAGGCATAAAATGTACTATTCCAACTCCAGTGAGTGCAACAGTAGGGAATGCATTGGATAGCGGGAGGGTAAAAATTACTATTCCCACTCCAGAGAGTGCGACAGTGGGGAAAGCGTTGGATAGCGGGAGGGTTAAAATTACTATTCCCACTCCAGAGAGTGCAACAGTAGGGAAAGCATTGGATAGCGTAGGTGTAAAAATTACTATTCGCACTCCAGAGAGTGCAACAGTAGGGAAAGCGTTGGATAGCGGGAGTGTAAAAATTACTATTCCCACTCCAGAGAGTGCAACAGTAGGGAAAGCGTTGGATAGCGGGAGGGTAAAAATCACTATTCCTACCCCAATTAGTGCAACAGTAGGGAAAGCGTTGGATAGCGTAGGGGTAAAAATTACTATTCCCACTCCAGTGAGTGCAACAGTAGGGAAAGCGATGAATAGCATAGGGGTAAAAATTACTACTCACACTCCAGAGAGTGCAACAGTAGGGAAAGTAAATACTTCATATATGAATAAAATTAAATTAAATATTAATACCAATTACAAATTAATTTAAAGTAAATAACAATTTTATATAATATAATAATGAATCAATTAAAAATACAAATAAAAATTAATTATTAAAAATAATTACCCATTAATACAAATTATTTACCAATTAACAATTAATTAATCAACAATTAAAAAATAATGAAAAGCTACAACAAAGAAATCCAATAAATAAATAAAATATTTAATTAATTACAATAAAATTACTTCCCACCCTAGTCCCCCATAAACCCACAACTCGCCACAGAAAATAAATTAATAAAATTAACATAATTATCAATTAATCAATTAAATAAAATTAATTACCAATTATATTTTAATTAAATACCAATTAAAAATTTTAATATCTATTAATTCAAAATAAATACCAATAAATAAATTAAAAAATGTAATTAATTATAATTAAATTACTTCCCACCCTATTCCCCTATAAACCCACAACCTGCTACAGAAAATAAATTAATAAAAGTAACATGATTATCAATTAATCAATTAATTACAATTAATTACCAATTATATTTTAATTACTTACCAATTAATAATGAATTAACAATTTATTCAAAATAAATAACAAAAAATAAATTAACATATTTAATTAATTATAATTAAATTACTTCCCACCCTATTCCCCTATAAACCCGCAACCCACTATAGAACTATATTACGCAAAAATGAAAAACCATAAAACTAATTAATTAAAATAAATTATAAAATAAATATACACTTTTCACACATATACTACCATAAAAAACACTTTAAAAAATTGGATATCATTAAAAAATCAATGTTAACTTACTTACCTCAAATTCGATATTTTTGTTGTCTATATTCTGTCGATTCTATATTTTTGTTGTCTATATTCTGTCCATTCGATATTTCGTCCATTCAATATTTTGAATTCGATATCACTGCTATTCTATTCGATATTTTTGTAGTCTATATTCTGTCCATTCGATATTGTGTCCATTCTATATTTTTTATTCAATATTAATGCAAATCGATATTAAAAACTCGATATTTTAAGTGTATACCACTCTCGGTGCTGTGATTGCTGCTGAGTCTGGACTGGAAGGTAGCAAGAAGATGGTTTTGCTTCAGATGTGTGGAGCGATGTTTGTTGATGGCTTTCTCCAATACCTTGGCCGGGAAAGGGAGCAATGAGATGCACCAGTATTTTTTTAGTTCACTGGGGTCAGCTGATGGCCTCTTGAGTAGGGGGCTGATCTTGGCATGTTTCCAGTCTTCTGGGAACGAGGCCATGGCTATAGAGGTGTTGAGCAGGGTAGTGAGTTTGTGGCTGATTTTGTCACTCCCGAGGTTGAAGATGTGGTGTGGGCAGAGGTTATTGGGTGCTCCTGAGTGAATGGAGTTCATGAATTCAGTGGTTTCCTGGGAGGCGAGCAGGGTCCATGTGGTCAGTTGGTGGTCTGAGATGGTTGAGGTTGGGATGAACAGGTTGAGGAAGTTAGTAAGCTTTTGTTAGAGTTTGAAGTTTTTGTAGTTGGTGGAGATTGGAAAGGGGCGACCACTCGGTCCCCCCGAACGTATGGTTGGGGGCCCGGATCCTCCCGGGAAACCATTTTGGGCGGGGGGCGTGTCACGGCTGGTATGCCCAAAGCGGCGTAGCCGGGGCGCGCCTTTTTCCCGCCCAAGAGGGGTTGTCTAGACACCTACACCGATGGCCACGCCCAGTAGGCGTATCAGCGAAGGGTTCACGCCCTCCCAAAGAGGAATAAAGAGAGCGGGAATCCGAAGAAGCATCCTCTTGTTCCTGTGCTTGGAAGCTGCACCCACTCGTTGCACGTGAGCCATCGACGGAACAAGGAGCAATTTTGAGAACTTGTAATTCTTGTGTTTCTCTTTCAGTTGACTTCGAGGCGAAGGATCCAGGACCGTGTTATCAACTTGGACCGAATATTCGATAAACAATGCCGGATAAGAAGGCAGGAAAGAAGTGCGGGACTGACCAGTTGCTTCGCATGCTGGTAAGGGATATGGCGAACATGAAGAAGCAGATGGCTGCGCTGAACAATACGGGTAAACCAAAGAAGGTAATAGGCCCGGCATTGCCGGGAGTTGCCCCCGAGGGTAGGGGGAGACGGGCCAGGAATAGGGTGGCAGGGGGGGTGGTTCCGATCCCCGAGGTACCCCCGGCGAGCCCTGCCATTCCAGTCGAGGCCCCGGTACCAATCCCGGACGCGGGTCAGCCGATTCCGGTTGTGATTACGCTGCCGACGAGGAGGACATGCCTCCTGAATTGGCTGCCCAGTTGGCCGCATGGCTCGGTAGAAAAACAGGGGGTGCTACGGCACCTGGAGACACGGCCGAAGAGGCCAGGTTACTAATGCAGCAGTTGCGGCCGTCGCGAGATGCCGCAAAGGCGAATCTCCCTCTTGTCCCCCCACAGGTGACCCCGGAAGGAGCGGCAGCTGGCGTCGGAAAAACAGCGGGAACGACAACCGAGCTGGGTAAGCAGGCATTGTCAATTGCGGGGGAGGGCTCTTTGCCTTCAATACGGGAGCGAGTGGTTCAACATATCCCGTTGGCCACGAAAGAATTGATATGGGCTGATAAGTATGTAAATATGTTTTCTCTGCTGACTGACCATCGCGAGATGGAATATGCTAAGACGCAGAAAGATTTGTGGCACCCGAGTGTCTGGCGAGCCAAGATGGCGGGATTCAGGGTGGATGAGACAATCACGAATTGGGCCAAGGCCTTTGCGATGTTCACTGCAATTATTGGGGAACGTAAGCCCGAGGTTTTGCCTGAACTGTCTTGCTATCAGGCACAAATAATGGATTTCTATGAGACGTATGAGGGGAATGCATGGATGGGTTATGATATGAAATTCCGTAAGGCCAAAGAGTACGATTCATCTCTGACGTGGGATTGTCTCGACTCGATTTCTTGGCAGAAGCAGCTCCTGCCGGGCACGACGAAGACGTCCTCGCCAGGCGGGGATGGGTCAGGGTTTTCCCGCCAACAGCCCGCGGTGCCCTTTCGAGCGGGCGCCGGTGGCGATCACCAAGCAAAGACTGGTGGGTATGGGGGGAAGAAAGGGGTCTGCTGGAGCTTTAACAGGGGCAATTGCAGCAGGCCACAAGGGACATGTAAGTTCAGACATGCGTGTGCAGGTTGCGGGAATTCCTCGCACCCCGAGAGTTCATGCAGATCCAAGAATAGTGGGTCGGGTAGAGGAGGGTCCAAACAAGACTGAGGTGGACCACTGTGTACCGTTACCTACCCCCGTTGATATCATGGCAATGATCCCCTGGCTAAACGCATACCCTGATCATGTCTCATATCGGCACCCGCCAGTAACAAATTTCATCTGTTCCCCGTTAGGAGTGGTCCCCAAAAAAGACCCGGGGGAATTTAGGCTGATCCATAACCTGTCAGCTCTGAAGGGCCTCTCGGTGAACGATGCGATTGACCCGGGAGTCTGTTCGGTGTGGTACGCATCCTTCGATGATGCCGTCACCATGTTGAATCGCCTGGGGCCCGGAGCGCTGATGGCAAAGTCAGATATCGAGTCAGCGTTCCGGTTGCTCCCGGTACACCCACGGGATCAGCGTCTGTTAGGCTTTGTGTTCCAGGAACGTTACTACATGGATAAATGTATGCCAATGGGTTGCTCCATCTCTTGTGCCTTTTTTGAGAAATTCAGCTGTTTTTTGGAATGGGCATTCACCAAAGCGACTGGCCATAGCCATGTTATGCATTACTTGGATGATTTTCTGTTCTTGGGGGCAGCCGGCGACACAAAATGTGCGCAGGCTCTACAGGAATTTTGCACCCTCATGAAGGGATTCGGAGTGCCATTGGCACCAGGTAAGACGGTTGGACCATCTACTTCACTCGAGTTTCTGGGAATTGACCTCGACTCTGTGGAGGGATGTTTCCGTTTGCCAGTAGGGAAAGTAGCGAAATTCAGGGCTTCCCTGGAACTGTGCCTTAAAAAGGAGAAAGTTACCCTCCATCAGTTACAACAAGCAGTGGGTCAGCTTAACTTTGCCCTAAGAGTGATACCAATGGCCCGCCCCTTTTCCCGCTCTATCGCGCAAGCTATGGTTGGTCTCAAGGAAGGTCACCACCGCACGAGACTGTCTGCAGAGGTTCGCCAGGACATGCGCATATGGTTGGCATTTCTGACAGATTTCAACGGTCGAGTGGTGTGGAACAAGCCGCCGGCGTCTTCGGACGAGCTGGGTTTGTGGACCGACTCGGCGGGGAGCGTGGGATTTGGCGCCATCTTTGGTAATAGATGGTCGGCGCAAACATGGCCGACGTGGTGGCACACCAGCGGTCTCAGAGGTAACATTGGGTTCCTCGAGTTATTCCCCATTTTGGTGGCTCTGACGGCATGGCCGGATGAGTTCAGAGATCGCTCTGTGGTGTTTTGGTCCGACAATATGACTGTTGTTGAATGTATAAATAATCAGGCAGCACGTTGCAGGTGGATATTGAGATTATTGAAGGAAATTGTACTACTTTGCATGAGACTGAACGTGCAATTCAGGGCGAAACATGTGCCGGGTGTACTGAATCAGGCTGCTGATGCACTCTCTCGTTCACACATGCAGGCTTTCAGGGGTTATCTACCTTCTGCGGACCTAGCGCCGGCACCATTTCCCGAAGCACTCTGGCTACTCGGTGCCCCGGATCACAAGACCTCGTGGCAGCAAGCTTAGCCCCCAGGACAAGGAAGGCATACGAAGGAGCGTTTCGTTCCTATTGTGCATTTTTGGGTTCGGCAGGGGAGGACAAATGGGGTCAGGAGGACTGCTTCCTAAAGTTTTTGGTAGCATTACACAGGGAAGGCCGATCAGTAGCGGCGGCAAATAGGCACCGGGCCGCCATTGCATTCATGGCGCAGGCGCATGGTATCAAGGACCCGACATCGTCCTTTTTGGTAAAGAAAGCCCTTCGTGGGTGGCAACGCCTGGAAGGTCGTACAGTAGACGAGAGGCGCCCAATAGGTTTAGAAAGGTTGTCCCTGCTTATGTCGATACTTCCCACGATATGTTCCTCCCATTTCGAAGCAGTTCTGTTCCGAGCCGCTTTCGCATTAGCGTTCCATGGGGCTATGCGGGTGAGCGAACTGGTCGCACAGAATAAGAAAGATGCGGAGGGAGGTCTGTGTCGGGATCACATTCTGATTAGGGGTGATTCAATGGCAGTCACAATAGCCAAGTCCAAGACTGACCAGAGAGCTATGGGGGACAGTATTGTTGTCCAGCGCATGCGAGGGTCCCCCATGTGCCCAGTAAAGTGCGTTGAGGAATATTTGGCGCAAAGGGCGGATACATGGGGGGGGGAGCCTGCTGAGACACATTGATGCCACCCCACTGACGAGGCTTCAGTTCCAGAGGGTGCTAACAATGGCAATCGCAGCGGCGGGCTTGGACCCGTGCGATTTTGGGACCCACTCCTTCAGGATAGGGGCTGCTACTGAAGCTACAGCCAGGGGTCAGAGTGTTGAAGAGGTGAAACAACTGGGACGATGGTCCTCGAATTGTTTTAAAAGGTATGTGCGTTTGCACATGTTGTGTAGTCAAGTTACATGCACTCACGCTTCTTGTCTTCTGTTTGATTTACAGTTTCGCGAGCATGTTATGCGGGGCGGAATTTGCAGTCGACCCGGCACCAGGGGACCAGCGGTCAGAGATCACCGGCTGAGGAGAGAGTGGTGTGGGTCGTGGGCCACTCATACGTGAGGCAGGCCGGGGACGTATTCAAAGCAGGTGACGTGACTCACGCAGCTGGGGAATACGGGTACAGAGTGACCTTCCACGGAAGGGGCGGGCTCTGTATTGACCAGTTTGAATCTTTTGTCGAGGAACTCTTAGGGCGGCAGAGGTCACCGCCATCTGTAATCATAGTACACCTGGGGGGCAATGATATGGTGACACTCGGAAGGCGAGTACTACTCGAGCGAGTTTTGTCTACCGTTAGCTGGCTGGCGAGAAGGATCCCGGGGTGCACGATAGCATGGTCCCACATGATTCCCAGGAAGGTGTGGCGGGGGGGCCTCTCGGTGTCAGCACTGAACCATTCAGTGAAAAAGGTCAACAACAAAATTGGTAGGTTGTTTCGCTCAGCACAGTTGCACAGTATTCCGCATGGGTGTATTCGGGGGGGATCACATGTATCTCGATGATGGGGTCCACTTGTCCCGGGAGGGGAATGTCTTACTCATAGGAGACTTCATAGCATGGCTAAGGGGTTTAAGAAAGCATGACCTTTAGGAGGAGTTTTGTGGGGGGGCCGGATAGCCGATCAACTATCCGGCCTGTGGCGGTAAGGTCATGATCGTTGAGCAGTAATTTCAAGGTCCCTAGAGGGGGGCGCCACCCACTATGGATGGGAGCGCCCGGGGGGAGGCGGCACCCACTAAGTATGGGTCGCTTAGGGGAAGATGGCCATAGGCCCCTTCCAGGGGAGGAGGCGGCTATATGCCCCTCCTACAAATTTCCCGGGCCCCGGATATCCGCAACGGCGGATGTGATAGACAGTGTGCGGTGGGAGGGGGAGTCCACGCTGCCTTCTTACAGACATCTCACACGGGTCCTCGGACGACCTTTAAGATGGCGTCGAGTTAAAATGGGGGGCCCCCAACAAGACAAGGGAAATTGGAGTTGGCACAGAGGGTACAGTCCTCTGCGCGGCCGCCACTCACACCGTGAGGGCGAGAGTTTTTGTAGTAGGGATCTGACACCGGTTGCGACCTTGCCGTTGGCCCGTAATGCTAGGATGTACAATTGTAATTTAGAAAGTATGCATTTGCAGGATGTTAGACTCGGCTAGGAAAACCTTTGTACTAGAGATTTGTTAAGGTTAGCCAATGAACATGTCTTCATCGAAATATAATAAATGAAAATTGTACATGATATGAAACTTTTAATTTAATGTTTTAAGTTTGTTTCATATTTTAATAAATACGGCCGGGAGGGTGACTCCCTCCCGCCTTCCAAAAGTTCAGAACTGCGTCCGTCTTCCCATCCTTGGGGATTGTGTTGGGAGGGGGTGACAGGCATCTCGGCCATATGGAAAGGGGCGACCACTCGGTCCCCCCGAACGTATGGTTGGGGGCCCGGATCCTCCCGGGAAACCGTTTTGGGCGGGGGGCGTGTCACGGCTGGTATGCCCAAAGCGGCGTAGCCGGGGCGCGCCTTTTTCCCGCCCAAGAGGGGTTGTCCTAGACACCTACACCGATGGCCACGCCCAGTAGGCGTATCAGCGGAGGGTTCACGCCCTCCCGAAGAGGAATAAAGAGAGCTGAAATCCGAAGAAGCATCCTCTTGTTCCTGTGCTTGGAAGCTGCACCCACTCGTTGCACGTGAGCCCTCGACGGAACAAGGAGCAATTTTGACCCACCCACCAGCCCCTTATGGCAATGTTAGTTCTGCAATAATGTGATTTTCTCTGATAACATCTTCTTCCCTTTGTTTAGCGGTATATGACGGTCTAATGTAATGATATGATTAATATCTGAAGGTGCTGTTTTCTTGTAGTATAGACAAATATTGCAAATAAACAGGATGAATTTTTTCTCCTTAGTAGGTAATCAAATGTTGTATTTATTTTTTGGTCGGGCGGTAAGGTCATGATCGGTGAGCAGTAATTTCAAGGTCCCTAGAGGGGGGCGCCACCCACTATGGATGGGAGCGCCCGGGGGGAGGCGGCCATTGGCCCCTCCCACGGGGAGGCGGCACCCACTAAGTATGGGTCGTCTAGGGGAAGACGGCCATAGGCCCCTTCCAGGGGAGGAGGCGGCTATATGCCCCTCCTACGAATTTCCCGGGCCCCGGATATCCGCGACGGCGGATGTGATAGACAGTGTGGGGTGGGAGGGGGAGTCCACGCTGCCTTCTTACAGACACCTCACACGGGTCCTCGGACGACCTTTAAGATGGCGTCGAGTTAAAATGGGGGGCCCCCAACAAGACAAGGGAAATTGGAGTTTGCACAGAGGGTACAGTCCTCTGCGCGGCCGCCACTCACACCGTGAGGGCGAGAGTTTTTGTAGTAGGGATCTGACACCGGTTGCGACCTTGCCGTTGGCCCGTAATTCTAGGATGTACAATTTTAATTTCGAAAGTATGCATTTGCAGGATGTTAGACTCGGCTAGGAAAACCTTTGTACTAGAGATTTGTTAAGGTTAGCCAATGAACATGTCTTCATCGAAATATAATAAATGAAAATTGTACATGATATGAAACTTTTAATTTAATGTTTTAAGTTTGTTTCATATTTTAATAAATACGGCCGGGAGGGTGACTCCCTCCCGCCTTCCAAAAGTTCAGAACTGCGTCCGTCTTCCCATCCTTGGGGATTGTGTTGGGAGGGGGTGGCAGGCATCCCGGCCATATTTGTTGTGAAAGAAATTGGCGTGGTTGTCGCAGAGCTCCTGTGAGAGAATGATGCTGTTCTCAGTGGCTGCAGGATTGGAGAACTTCCAGACTATGTTGAAGAGTTATTTGCCGTGGTTGGAGATGGAATTCTTTCATACTCTGTAGAGAATCTGTGTATATTAAAATCATATTTGATCTTTTGGCAGTGTTTTCTTCTTCCACTTCTAAGTGAAATGGCTGACTTGTAATAGGCTTAGCCACTGTTTACTATCACATTTACCCACAGACACTGTATTGGCAAAAGCCTCTGATATATCAACTCCCTTTAATAATAAGTTAATTATTGATAGCAGGTCAACTGTAAAATTAAATACCCTAGGCTTTAAACACTCAATGCAGGGTTTAGTAACAAGTACCTGTGAAAAAAGTACAATTTCCAGGCACATAGGTTAGTGATGAAAACATGTCACAAGTAGTAGTAAAGTGAATTATTAGTACGTGGTGGTATTCACCTTCAGACAGTAATATTACCACAATCACTACTAGGTCCAATCAAGTCTCAGAAATTAATGCTTGCTCAACCCTTGGTCTTTTTAACATAAACAAGGGAACCCAGAGAATACCTTTAGACCATGGGTAATATACTCTTTAGAGAGAACAGGGGTCTTCAGGGAATGCAATAAAAGGAAGAATAAACATATAGACCACGATAAGTACTATAGTGCAACTTCCCAGCCCAGCCGGGCGGGGAATATTTAATTTTTGAATTTAAAGGAATCAGGTTGACCAAGAGAAGGTCATGTACAGAGAGTTAGATAGGGCACAATCCTGTACCTATTCCGAAAAGTAGAAAAACCTTTAGATTTAAGGAAAGAAAAAGTTTTAACAGGCAAAGAGAGTTTTGGAGCCAATTGTCGCTTGCAAATTAATAAACAGTCATAGCAAGTCTCGACATACAGTGTATACAGAGTAATATACAATTGAATTTCAGCAACACTGTTTTTTAACCGTCAACGTTTCGATCCCTTGGCTCCTAATGAACCGGGATCATCATCAGGACTGTATTAATCACTGCCTGTTTCCAGTAAGAACGCCTGTAGAAGTAAAGAGGGAGAAAAATAAAAGAACAACATCAGTCATCCGCCTGAGTAGGTGGGAGTAAGACAACAATTGACAGTAGCGAGGTCAAAGTGTGGCTGTCCAGCCACCATTAATCAGAGTCCATATACAATTGATTTGGAGTGCACGCAGTGTTGGCATGCATTTGTGGGGCAACTCGTGGTTCAGTAAAGGCTACATCATCTTACAATTGAACCGGTTGTACACCCATATACAGTTTAAAAATCAAGTGAGTGAAAGTAATGAAGCCAGGCAGCTAAAAACCGGCGCAGTGAATTAGTGAAGAGACTTCAACATGAGATGCATCGTAGTAATTCGGTTGGTTTGATCGCATATTTTGGAGCAATTACGTGACAATAGTGAAAAGCGATTGAATGGATACGACGCAGTGAATAGGTGAACAACTTTTTGGACTACAAGGCCAGCTAGTAGAGCAAAGACGCGCGAAGTCAGTGGAAGGTACACAATGTGATTTCATGCATGCGTGTGGACGGCGCAGTGAGTTGGTGAGAGAATTCCGGATTATAAGGCCAGCTAACCGAGCGAAGACGCGTGAAGTCAACGGAAGTTTCAATATGTGGCTTCATCCATGCATGTGATCAAGATTGAATTAGAGCCATTGGTGTCCGTGAAATCAGTGGCATTTCCTTAGGCATACATTATTGGCGCGTGCTAGTGGTTTGCGTGAGGTGTTGGCGATTTGTAAACATGTCGGAATCATGCAAGAAATTGCGGCCGCAGTGAGGAGTTAGGAGATCCACTAACCTGCCAAGGTGCAGGGGTTGGCTTGGTCGGGCGCTATGGCTTGATCAGGCGCTTAAGGGCGTGAGGGGTATTGTCCGTAGCCCAAGGCTAGGAGTGCCTGAAAAACGGGAATTAGACTATAATCATTCAGGCTTAGTAGGATGTTGAAATTACTAGACGCGGGAATATTTGCAATTACCTTAACAAAAGGAGTGTGGCCGTGAAGTTACGAGTAGTTGCTCCTTGAATTGTGTGGGTCAACGATCTCGACTGTTGAGTGAGAGGAAAAACCATTAGGGGGGGGATAGTGAAAACGGGAGGTAATTAATCCTAATGTCGCGGGGGGCCCGCTCGGCGCTTACCTTGTTCCTGTCTTGGCAACGACAGTCGAACGGAAGTGCTGCCGTGGGTTCACGGGTCTTAAAGCGTGTGGGGGCTCGTAGCTCCTTAGGTAGTAAAGCCGCTTGGGTCAGCGGTCTCTTACTGTTAAATCAGAGAAAAACATATTAGGAGCGGGTATGGCTCAGGAGGGAGTAACCGGATGCTGTCAGGAGACCAGGTCGGCGCTTACCTTCATCCGCAGCGCGATAGGCGGAGGGGGGAGGGTGGAGACACGATGGTCTCATTGCACAGCTCCGGCAGCGTGGATCCGCTATGCCCATGATACTCAATACCGGCAGGCTATGATTCATGAGCTGCCAACATAAAGGGCGGACTAGCCGTTCAGACCGCGTCTGCGGCGGCCATGATGGAGTGGTTAGATGGACAGGAAGGACTGGGTCCAGAGTAGGGATTTGCTGATTTGGTGCTGGGTGTGATAACGTGAATGTGGTTAAAAAGTGCACAATAATGTGGCTTTGATTCTAAGGTGCACAAACCATTGGCTAGGTGATAGGTGTTATACCTTGGGTGTAAATGCCGAGTGAGGTTCATGCTCAACCAAAGTAAAGGGACTGGCCTATTATGCCCAGCATTTATACACATAAGATTACTAATACAAGAATATCTGTATGACAGTAGTAGCAGTAATGCAATGCATGCATTAAGTACATTTAGAATATATACTTGAGAAAAACTTTTTGTACTGCATGCAATAATGTCAGAAGTCCAGTACAACGGCAATCAATTGTTCAAATGTCATTGAAAGCAGAAAACAGCATGAGTTTTTGGAGTTTTTTGGGGGACTTGGTGTGCAGCAACTAGTGCGTAGATTAGAGCAGGGAAGTCCAATCCTCTGTCCGAACAATTGATTGCCGTTGTACTGGACTTCTGACATTATTGCATGCAGTACAAAAAGTTTTTCTCAAGTATATATTCTAAATGTACTTAATGCATGCATTGCATTACTGCTACTACTGTCATACAGAAATTCTTGTATTAGTAATCTTATGTGTATAAATGCTGGGCATAATAGGCCAGTCCTTTTACTTTGGTTGAGCATGAACCTCACTCGACATTTACACCCAAGGTATAACACCTAACACCTAGCCAATGGTTTGTGCACCTTAGAATCACAGCCACATTATTGTGCACTTTTTAACCACATTCACGTTATCACACCCAGCACCAAATCACCAAATCCCTACCCTGGACCCAGTCCTCCCTGTCCATCTAACCACTCCATGATGGCCGCCGCAGACGCGGTCTGAACGGCTAGTCCGCCCTTTATGTTGGCAGCTCATGAATCATAGCCTGCCGGTATTGAGTATCATGGGCATAGCGGATCCACGCTGCCGGAGCTGTGCAACGAGACCATCGTGTCTCCACCCTCGCCCCTCTGCCTATCGCGCTGCGGACGAAGGTAAGCGCCGACCTGGTCTCCTGACAGCATCAGGTTACTCCCTCCTGAGCCATCCCCGCTCCTAATATGTTTTTCTCTGATTTAACAGTAAGAGACCGCTGACCCAAGCGGCTTTACTACCTAAGGAGCTACGAGCCCCCACACGCTTTAAGACCCGTGAACCCACGGCAGCACTTCCGTTCGACTGTCGATGCCAAGACAGGAACAAGGTAAGCGCCGAGCGGGCCCCCCGCTACATTAGGATTAATTCCCTCCCGTTTTCACTATCCCGCCCCTAATGGTTTTTCCTCTCACTCAACAGTCGAGATCGTTGACCCACACAATTCAAGGAGCAACTACTCGTAACTTCACAGCCGCACTCCTTTTGTTAAGGTAATTGCAAATATTCCCGCATCTAGCAGTTTCAACATCCTACTAAGCCTGAATGATTATAGTCTAATTCCCGTTTTTCAGGCACTCCTAGCCTTGGGCTACGGACAATAGCCCTCGCGCCCTTAAGCGCCTGATCAAGCCATAGCGCCCGACCAAGCCAACCCCTGCACCTTGGCAGGTTAGTGGATCTCCTAACTCCTTACTGCGGCCGCAATTTCTTGCATGATTCCAGCATGTTTATAAATCGCCAACACCCCGCGCAAACCACTAGCACGAGCCAATAATGTATGCCTAAGGAATTGCCACTGATTTCACGGACACCAATGGCTCTAATTCAATCTTGACCACATGCATGGATGAAGCCACATATTGAAACTTCTGTTGACTTCACGCGTCTTCGCTCGGTTAACTGGCCTTATAATCCGGAATTCTCTCACCAACTCACTGCGCCGTCCACACGCATGCATGAAATCACATTGTGTACCTTCCACTGACTTCGCGCGTCTTCGCTCTACTAGCTGGCCTTGTAGTCCAAAAAGTTGTTCACCTATTCACTGCGTCGTATCCATTCAATCGCTTTTCACTATTGACACGTAATTGCTCCAAAATATGCGATCAAACCAACCGAATTACTACGATGCATCTCATGTTGAAGTCTCTTCACTAATTCACTGCGCCGGTTTTTAGCTGCCTGGCTTCATTACTTTCACTCACTTGATTTTTAAACTGTATATAGGTGTACAGCCGGTTCAATTGTAAGATGATGTAGCCTTTACTGAACCACGAGTTGCCCCACAAATGCATGCCAACACTGCGTGCACTCCAAATCAATTGTATATGGACTCTGATTAATGGTGGCTGGACAGCCACACTTTGACCTTGATAATGTCAATTGTTGTCTTACTCCCACCTACTCAGGCGGATGCCTGATGTTGTTCTTTTATTTTTCTCCCTCTTTACTTCTACAGGCGTTCTTACTGGAAACAGGCAGTGATTAATACAGTCCTGATGATGAGCCCGGTTCATTAGGAGCCAAGGGATCGAAACGTTGACGGTTAAAAAACAGTGTTGCCGAAATTCAATTGTATATTACTCTGTATACACTGTATGTCGAGACTTGCTATGACTGTTTATTAATTCGCAAGCGACAATTGGCTCCAAAACTCTCTTTGCCTGTTAAAACTTTTTCTTTCCTTAAATGTAATATTTTTCTACTTTTCGGGATAGGTACAGGATTGTGCCCTATCTAACTCTCTGTACATGACCTTCTCTTGGTCAACCTGATTCCTTTTAAATTCAAAAATTAAATATTCCCCGCCCGGCTGGGCTGGGAAGTTGCACTATAGTACTTATCGTGGTCTATATGTTTATTCTTCCTTTTATTGCATTCCCTGAAGACCCCTGTTCTCTCTAAAAAATGCTCAACCCTTGGTAGCTTACCTAATGAGCATTCAGGCTTAACTAATGAGACAGGTATGTGCGAAGCATTTATTATCACCAAAACAGTCAATAAGTAAGAGGCACGACACAATAAAATTCCAACACCAATTTATAAAAATATAAATTATTGTTATCTTTCAAACAACAGCAAAACAACAAACATCCAATTTAGGGAACCGGAGATATGATTTTTAGAAGTTGAAATAAAAAATTATGTATTCGAACGCCAAAAAGCTTAAATCACCATTCGCAGCTATCGGCATGTTGGACCATGACAAATTGAAAGTTTTAGTCCGACCGCGATGGATCACGGGTCGAATAGTGCTAGGACCTGGTCAAAAGTTTACCTTTGGACTTAGGGCCTTATTATGACTTTGACGTTTCTACAGCCAAAGTCGTGTGTGACCGCCCAACATATTAGGAGTTAAATCCTGGTCTGGTGGGCAGACCTACATCAGTCTGATGGTGGCGGTCTGCTAGTCTCATAGAAGAGCCTATCATGCAGACCACCACAGTCATAGCGTCGACTGCACCTTCCTGCACGGGGTGGCATAAATGTCACACCGTTCAAGAAGGAGGGTGAAAATCCAGGGGGCCTAAATCCGGCAGTCTTTGATGCTAATAATTCACCCTTTTCATGGAGGGTTCGCAGCCATGAAAACACCTCTGTAATGGCAACTCAGAATATGCTCAGCGGTTTCGGCTGCTACACCGCCAGCATATTCCTGCCAGTGAGAGACTGCCAGTCCACCAGGATCCTTGATCCCGGTGGTGCTGGTGGTCTCGTGTCGGTTGGACTCCCGCAGTCTTTATACTGCAGGCAGCCCGCAGTGTGGCGGTCATTGACTGCCACCAAATGCCTCTATCTTTTTCTTCTCTCTTGTTGACGGGCTCATCTGCGGTTCCTCTGGCTCTTAGATCTGAAGTTCGATTTGACGAAAGGGTCCTGCTGCGGCACGATGCCTTGCTGAGTCCATGGAAGTTTTTATACTCAACAGCGAGAAGCTCCATAGCTTTCAGCGAGACAAACCAGCGTGGCCAGGCCAATTTGTGAGTCACCAACAGCGACTTGACTCTCAACATTGAGCCGGTATCCTTCTGGAGCTTTTTTGCAAAACTTTGCAGAAAGCTTCTTTCTTTACAGTTCCTGTAGTGTCTTGGTTTCTTTGGGGAAAATAAGATGCCACTAGCTTAGTCCAAAGGTTCAGAGACTCCAGGACTCCCACTGAAGGGTGATTACGACTGAACCAACAGTACCAGAATGCAATGAGAATTCATTTGTTGCTTGGAACACCTGAGGAAAATAAAGGTGCAATTTACAAAGCATACTGGTGTTTCATTTGTGCTGTAGGTGTTGCATGCAGCCCGTGATCAAGGATTCGAGAGAAACCGAAATGCGCAAGGAAACAAAAAGCATGAATTCGAGATGCACTGGGTTTGTCCTTACCTGCAATTGATTTCATGTGAGTGCAGCTTTGTTTTTGGGACACATTTGGTGCAGTATCTTGACAGCGGTCCTGCCGTCAAGTGTGCAGTGCTGCAGAAAGGAATGCTGGTCCGTTTGACTTTGACCTGGCAAAGTTGAGTTTGGAACGTGAAAGGCAGTTACAATTAATAATGTTTCAAGGACAAAACTGACAGCACACTGGAGGGTGATAGAAATGTTTAAAAAGAAAGTGGCATCTGTAACTCCCACTGAAGGGTGTTACGACTGAACCACCAGTACCAGAATGCAATGAGAATGAATTTACTGCAAGGCCCGCCTGAGGGCAATAAAGGTGCATTTTATGAAGTAAACTGGTGTTTCATTTATGCTGTAGGTGTTACATGCAGCCTGTGATCAAGGATTCGAGAGAAACCGAAATGCGTGATACAACAAAAAGCATGAATTCGAGATGCACTGGGTTTGTCCTTACCTGCAATTGATTTCATGTGAGTGCAGCTTTGTTTTTGGGTATATATGCAAAAATGAAATAGAGAACTCTGGGTAGTTCTCAAGTTTAGGTGGAAAGAAGCTCCTGTGTAGAGCACTCTCAACACCAGTGACACTCACCTCAAATGTCTGTTTTTCTTTTAAAGTCTATAAGTATAGGATTATCACAGTGCCATCCACGCCGAAATAGTAAGGGATAAAGTCTTTTACCATTTAATCATAGGATTAGCACAGTGCAATCCATGCCGAACTGTAAAATGACCAAAGCCTTTTACCACTCCAGGCACAGTATTACAGCTTTGGATTGGTAAAATGCCATCCAAGCCAACCTGAAATGAATAAAAACAACCCCTGACATGTGTTTCACTCTCATTAGAGCTCTTCAGAGAGGTATAGCATTGTCCAGACACAAGGGGGCACCCAGTGTAAGTCAAAACAAAACCTTTCAGGCATAGAATGAGGCATAAATTATGACAAAAAAAGCAGAGAACTCTGGGTAGTTCTTAAGTTTAGGTGGAAAGCAGCTCCTGTGTAGAGCATTCTCAGCACCAGCGACACTCTAAATTTGCTCCCTTCAAATGTCTGCTTTTCTATCAAAGTCTTTAAGCATAGGATTAGCACAGTGCCATCCATGCAGAGATGGAAAGGGACAAAGTCTTTTGTCATGTGAAAATTACCAAATTCAATAACTGTAACAGTGATCATGTGATATATGTCCTGGTGTGTCAGTGCGGTTTGCAATATGTCAGAAGTACCATTTTCCTGGTTAAAAAGAAAATTCTAGAACATCGTAGCGCTGCTAAAAACAAGGACCCAAGTTATCCTTTTGCCCGACATTGGAATCTCCAACATGCCTCGGAGTATGACTGGATTTCCTTTTTTTGGCATTCACAGGGTAATAATGGGAAAGCGAGGTGGAGACAAAGAACTCATGTTGTGGAGACTTGAGCCTGAATAAATAATTCTGTTGAATAGCCGTCATCTGGGAGGTCTCAATCAAGAATATAATGATTTAATTGCTGATTTGAAGCTTTATTTCCAGTTCTGTGGACCAAAGTTTTTTCTTGAGTGTCTCATTATTCCGGATGTATGTAGCCAGGAATTTGAATTACAGCAGACTTAGATTATATTTGCTGCATGCATTGTCTTTAAGAAACTGCCTAGAGCAAATTAAATATTATTTTGGAAGAAATAAATTACATTATTGCATATATATATTGTTAGACCTGACACCCTTGGCGTGTTTTTCCCCTATATTTTTGCCTCTTCCTCCTGTATTTTTGATGCTGTGCTACATTTCGTTTTTTGCTGGTTTAGATGCTTTGGACACTCTGCCACTGCTGATCAGTGCCAGAGTGTAAGTGCTCCCTATGTAAATTATCATATTGATTAGATGTACCTGATTGGCATATTTGTATCACCATGAAGTCCCTAGTAAAGTGCACTGTGTGTGGCAGGGCTGGTGATGACAGATGCTACTAGTGGACCTGCATCGCTGATTGCGCCACCCACATAAGTAGCCCTAAAATGGTGTCTCAGGCCTGCCACCACAGTGCCTGTGTGCAGTCAGTGGACTGCCATGTCCGCCTGGCCAGTGTCCCCACTGGCTGGGCCTAACCCTTCCCTTTCTGTGCACATCAGTCACCCCTATGGAAGGCTCAAGGTACCCCCCTGGGCAGGGTGCAGTGTATAGGTAAGGTAGAGCATGTACTAGTGCAGGTAACATGCTCTGGTAGTGAGCAGCAGCCATTTTGTGTGCTCACTGCTGCAAGGTTATCTTGCTCCATAGACTAACATGGGGGAGGCTGGTCCCAATGGATACCAGCCTATCTTCCCATAGGAACAAGATGGGACATAAGTGATTGATATCCCCTGAACTCAGAATTTAAATACACATCTTTTAGGAAAGGTTGTTTTTAAATTCTGTGTTTGAGAACAGTACTTTTAGAAAGTGGCTGTTCTCTTGTCTAACCTTTCTGTGTGCCTGGGCCTGCTTATGGATTTACTGTCTGGTTTGAGGGTGACAGGGGCTGGGGAGCACCCAGGAGGTTGTCTGAGTCAGCCCGTGGTTGAATGACTGCATCTGCAACTAGAGTGGTGGGAGGAGAAAGCACCTGGGAGTGAATAGGGCTGTGCCTGCCTGCCACAATGCTGGCTCCACCTCCTGCTGGGCGACTGTCACCTCTGCCCCTCACACTGAAAAGAAGGAAGAAGCCAGGAAGCCCAAGTGCTCCAGCAACACCCAGAACTGGTTTAGACCGGGCTCAGGGCCCACTTGCACAAAGACTTCAAAGACTTTTAGGGGTATAAGAGAAGGGCCCCTAACAACAGAAAATCAGATTCTACAATCAAGAGGAACCTCTGCTGGAAGAAGGACCGCTGGAGAACTGAAGGAAGATTGCCTTGCTGTGTGCTCTAAGGGCTGACCTGTTCTGCTGTTCAACTGAAGCTGAGGAGAAAAGGGACTTTGCTGTGTGCTGTGACCCTGCCTGCTTGACCTACAAAGACTTTGCTGTGTGCTGTGTCTTCTAACTGAATCTCCAAGGGCCTGAGAAGAGCTGGCCTCCTGTCCTGGAACCCAGGGTTAAAAAGTTTCCAAGCATTGCCAAACTGCTGTAAAAGATTGTGTGGTGCCTTGCCCCCAGCGCGTGTTTCTGACTGCTGGCCGTGGGAGAAGATCGATGTGCTCATCGGCACATAGTCTGGAGGGACCGGAGGATCGTGTCGCCTCCGTGTGGCAAGAATCACCCTCCACACACTGGTGGCCTTGTGGGCGGTCTAGTTACGACCTGTGGCCCTGAAAATCCATTGCCGCCGTTTCCACCGCCGCTGCCCGGGGCCAGAAACACCCTTCGAAGTTTGCCGTCCCTGGCCGGAGCTGCGGAGACGGAGAACTAAGCCGCCACGCTCCCATTGGCCAAAGAGATCGAGCCCCCTCGGTGAACGCCGCGCTGGGATTGGCCCAGTGCCGCCGAGTTATCACCAAGGCCCGCATTCATTGGTTGCCGGCCTTCGCATCATCTGGGGCTCGTCCCGGGAGCCCCACTGACATTGGCTGACTCCCGGGCGTCAGTGGAGGCTCACCGTGAGGGCCGCGACCGTATTGGTCCACGTCATCGGGACATCCCTGGAAGCCGCTGAGAGCCGTGTGGAAAGAAGAACCTCGGGGGAGCTGCACCCGGGCCATCTGCGTGACCCGCTCCCGCCGAGGGAGCAACAAGTGTGCCCAGCGCCCCTGGCCTGCGTCCCCAAAGAAGAGTGCTGCTCGATCTCCCCGCCGCTCGTTGGATTGTCGAGAGCGGGCGGGAGAGCAGTCGGGACCGGCCGGGGCTGTTCCTGGAGGTCCCGCCCACGCTGAGGCTTCAAGAGTACGTTACAGAAAGGGGGGTTGAACCCATGCAGTCACGGGGACCTGGGCGCTATGTGGTACATATACAAAAAAGGAGTCCCCGCAAGGAAGGTGTATTGTAAAATACATACACTAGAATTATTTTTAGAAAAACAGTAAAGAAAAACAATGTTTTGATACGTGTTGTGATTTTATTACACAACACTGCATGAATTTATAATCACATAAAATTACAAGCCCCAAAGGAGGGGAGGGGAGGAGGAAAGGAGGGAAAGTGGTGCTCAAGGGAGTGTTAGGACAAAGAAGATTAACACAGTTGCAAAAAGGTAACAAATGTATTACAAAGTTGAAAGCATTGTAAAAACAATTGTGATACACATGCCTGAATACAAGGCAACATTGGAAACAGGTTCTAAGGATAACATTCAACGGTCACATCTGATTTTTAGACATATCGGGGGTGTGCCGGAAATCCAACGTAATAAAAAACAGTTGACGTTTCGACCCCTATATGTAGGCTAATTAAAGTCCTTTCACGGGGTCTTCATCAGGACATCACACGAGGAGGGGGGGGATGGGGCAATTCTGTATAAGAAATATAAAGTAAACTTTAGTGCATAGTAAGGATGAAGGTCATCATCCTAACTAACATTTAATCAAAATAAAAATTAAAATAAAATTACCATGGGGTACGGCCCAACAGGGCTCTGTACATGGAAGGGAACGCCACGCAAGAAGTCGTGGTCAGTCTGATACAGTGGAAACCTCAACTAGAGAGGAGACGGACAAAATTAGAAGAGTCAAAAAGCTGTGATACAACTACACTTACATTCTACTACTCTACAACGGTAGAAACTACTCATTTAATGATCATAGGAGATCAAACTACAATGCTGGCCAACCAGGGTTATCAACATGTTGGAAGCCAGAAGTTTATCAAACACTGTGAAATAGGGATTACAAATGGTACCTCTGGATAGTGGAAAAGTATCGAGGGATCCACAGGTCTGGCACAATACAGGAAAGCAATAAGTCCGCTTTTGTAAATTATATCCTATGGTAAATCAGAGATTGGAAAATTGTTTACCAAAAGAAAGCGGAACGAGTAAATCTCCTAGTGTGAGAAACTCGCTTCAAGCTAAAGATTACTTACAGATAGATGAATTAATTAAGCATTGTAACCGTATGGGGATTACAGATAGTACCTTTAGATAATTGGAGGCTGGGATAATAGAGTCGGCCACACCATCAACAGATGCACGGGTATAGCACAATGCAGGAAACAGTATGTCCACTATTGTGAATTAAATCTGTGGGGAAACGGAGATTGCAGAATAGTTTACCAAAGATGCGTCTCCTAATAGGAGAAAACCGCTACGAACTAACCATTACTTACAGATAGATGAGCAGACACAGCCATCTGCAATGATCATTCAACACACTCCATGGCGGCTGGAACGCGGAGTGAAAATTACAAAGATCGTACACGAGGCGGGAAAGGAATTCAATCGCCTGTTTGTTGTGTCGTCCTGCGGTAAACAAAGGATGGATTGTTTACCAGAGGTGCGGGACGAGAGTCGAATAACATTCAGACTTGACTGGAAATTACTTACAAGTAAAAAGCGGGCACAGCCATCTACACGATCAAACCGCGAACTTCGCAGCTACTGCAACGCGGAGTTGGGGGCGGAGCTAGCTGATGTACCAGCAACGCGGGGTTAGGGGCGGAGTTGGCTGGTGTCCCGGAATGAGTAAAATAGAAGAGCTACTCAAGGTTGCCAAATTGGGCATCCATGTAGCATAAACGACGAATTCCTTGTGTGAGGACTGGTGGTTCAGTGAGTAAATAGAAAGATTATATTGAAACAACTTAGAGAGATAACAATGGTACAACTCTCACACAGGAGGATGTAGACCAGTGTGCAAGGAAACCCAATTTGCTGGGAATTGTATGATTAAACACTAGTGCAACTCTCACGCAGGAGGTTGTAGACCAGTATGCAAAAAATTAATTAAAACATAATAATTGCTGAGGAATGTATGGTTAGACATCTTAGTGTAACATATCCGCGCGACTCTCATCCCAAGAGGTCGTAAGCTGGAAATATATAGCATTTACCACCAAATTATTACAGGAGGCTCGTGCACTTCTCCAACATGAGAGTGTAACGAGTCAGGTTGGTAATTAATGAACAGTTGAGGGATGGATGTACACTCTCAAGGTTAACCCAGTGCTGCCAATTGTGCTACACTACTGTCCTGCTCGTTCAGGCCATTCTTAATGGAGTCCAGAAGGGACATCCACTTGGATTCGCGTGTATTCAATATCATGGGAAGGTTGCCCCCTCTTCTACCCAGGGATACCTTCTCAATAACTAACCAACGCAGGTCTGTTACAGCGTGTCCTGCTGTCAGCCAGTGGTCTACCAAAGGCGCACCTGCCACTTTGCATCTTAATCTGCTACAGTGAGATGAAATCCTAGATTTAATCTTCTGTTGGGTTTGTCCCACGTATAACTGGCTACATGGACACCGAATGATATAAATGACTCCAGATGAATTACAATTCGTGTAATGTTTTAGATTGTAGGTTCTACTCCCGTGAACAAAAGTTTTAGTCTGGATAGTGGTGTCACAGGCAGTACATGTCCCACATCTGTGATGGCCAATTAAAGGGGGCAAATTCCAAAGGGTTGTAAGAGTCGGTTGGCTCGCTGACTCCAGATAGGAATGGACCACAATGTCCCTTATGTTTTTAGCTCTCTTGAATGAGTGAAGAGGCAGTTCCGTTTGTTGAATAACATCCGCAACCAAAGGCCAGTTGTGATTAATGATTTTTTTAATCTCATTGCTATCCGTGATGGATAGCCTCTTGAGATAAGGCTGAGGTCCTGAGTGAGCACCTTATCTCAAGAGGCTATCCATCACGGATGGTAAAACGAGCCAGAAAACGGGCGTGGTACAATCCACGCGACTCCCTGCTTAACTCAGACACTCAGACACTGTGCCACGTACTTCGGCTGATCGCGTCATTTGTGTCACGACTTTTTCAACACGTAGCAATGAGATTAAAAAAATCATTAATCACAACTGGCCTTTGGTTGCGGATGTTATTCAACAAACGGAACTGCCTCTTCACTCATTCAGTAGCTGCGGAGTTCGCGGTTTGATCGTGTAGACGGCTGTGCCCGCTTTTTTCTTGTAAGTAATTTCCAGTCAAGTCTGAATGTTATTCGACTCTCGTCCCGCACCTCTGGTAAACAATCCATCCTTTGTTTACCGCAGGACGACACAACAAACAGGCGATTGAATTCCTTTCCCGCCTCGTGTACGATCTTTGTAATTTTCACTCCGCGTTCCAGCCGCCATGGAGTGTGTTGAATGATCATTGCAGACGGCTGTGTCTGCTCATCTATCTGTAAGTAATGGTTAGTTCGTAGCGGTTTTCTCCTATTAGGAGACGCATCTTTGGTAAACTATTCTGCTATCTCCGTTTCCCCACAGATTTAATTCACAATAGTGGACATACTGTTTCCTGCATTGTGCTATACCCGTGCATCTGTTGATGGTGTGGCCGATTCTATTATCCCAGCCTCCAATTATCTAAAGGTACTATCTGTAATCCCCATACGGTTACAATGCTTAATTAATTCATCTATCTGTAAGTAATCTTTAGCTTGAAGCGAGTTTCTCACACTGGGAGATTTACTCGTTCCGCTTTCTTTTGGTAAACAATTTTCCAATCTCTGATTTACCATAGGATATAATTTACAAAAGCAGACTTATTGCTTTCCTGTATTGTGCCAGACCTGTGGATCCCTCGATACTTTTCCACTATCCAGAGGTACCATTTGTAATCCCTATTTCACAGTGTTTGATAAACTTCTGGCTTCCAACATGTTGATAACCCTGGTTGGCCAGCATTGTAGTTTGATCTCCTATGATCATTAAATGAGTAGTTTCTACCGTTGTAGAGTAGTAGAATGTAAGTGTAGTTGTATCACAGCTTTTTGACTCTTCTAATTTTGTCCGTCTCCTCTCTAGTTGAGGTTTCCACTGTATCAGACTGACCACGACTTCTTCCATGTACAGAGCCCTGTTGGGCCGTACCCCATGGTAATTTAATTTTAATTTTTATTTTGATTAAATGTTAGTTAGGATGATGACCTTCATCCTTACTATGCACTAAAGTTTACTTTATATTTTCTTATACAGAATTGCCCCATCCCCCCCCTCCTCGTGTGATGTCCTGATGAAGACCCCGTGAAAGGACTTTAATTAGCCTACATATAGGGGTCGAAACGTCGACTGTTTTTTATCACGTTGGATTTCCGGCACCCCCCCGATATGTCTAAAAATCAGATGTGACCGTTGAATGTTATCCTTAGAACCTGTTTCCAATGTTGCCTTGTATTCAGGCATGTGTATCACAATTGTTTTTACAATGCTTTCAACTTTGTAATACATTTGTTACCATTTGCAACTGTGTTAATCTTCTTTGTCCTAACACTCCCTTGAGCACCACTTTCCCTCCTTTCCTCCTCCCCTCCCCTCCTTTGGGGCTTGTAATTTTATGTGATTATAAATTCATGCAGTGTTGTGTAATAAAATCACAACACGTATCAAAACATTGTTTTTCTTTACTGTTTTTCTAAAAATAATTCTAGAGGCTTCAAGAGTAAGCGCAACGGTGAGGAGAACGGGGTAACACCCCGCTAGAGTCAGCGAAGAGCTGATTTGGGCCTATAATACAGTGGCATTGTTTTTGGTGCTAATTTAAAGAGACTTGAGACTGTTTACATTAAGAACCTCCTAACAATTTAGGCGCAACCATCAAGATTACGTGCAACCTTTGGTGAAAGAGCAATCACCTTGTAACTGTTTATTTTTACTGCTGCAACTAGATAAAGCTATATTTTTATATATACTTACCAGTGTGGTCACAGTTTGTGGTGGATTTGGGGTCATTGTTTGTGTTAAGTGCAAATATTGTACACATTGCCTTGGGGATAAGCCTGTCTGCTCGTGCCAAGCTACCTAGGGGGTGATCAGGGGTTATCTACAGTGTGTATTCCTTCACCCTGACTAGAAGCAAGGGTCCCTACTTGGTCAAAGGTACTTACCTCTGCCAACTAGAGAATCCCAGTTCTAACATTGTTGGACAGCGGTGTGGATTTTGAACGAATATTTGCACTTGACCTGCAGTGATTTCTTGTACATCACTAGCCTAGTTTAGCAGCAACAGATTGCACAAGATTTTTCTTTTTGGAGAAACCTATTTTTGGAAAGTCTAGGAAGCATCATGTCTCAGAAAGGAGCAAGCGAAGGAGTAGAATTGGAATTTGAAATTCAGGAGTTGCTCACATATAAAAAGGAGCAACTGAAGCAATTCTGCAAACAGCTTGGGTGCCCAGTGAAGGGCAGCGCAAACAAGGAAGAGCTACAGAAAGCTCTAAGGGCCTGGTGGAAGGCCAAAAATGTTGATTCAGAAGATGCTACTGGAGAGAGGGATGCACAGGAAATTGGTTTTGAATCCCAGGATTTACCAGTGAATAGGCCAGCTTCTAGGGCTGGCAGCAACCATTCCAGTAGGGGTCTTTCTCCAGAGGAGCTGGAGGATAATCAGAGGGCTAGGGCCCATGAGATTGAGCTTTTTAAACTCAAGGCTCAAGCAGAAGAGAGAAAGTTACGCCTTGACAGTGAGAAGAAGGCGGAGGAGAGAAGAAATGCTCTCGCTTTTGAGGAGAAGAAACTCCAGTTGGCTCATGAGTTGAGCATGAGGGAGCTGGACATTAAAGCCAAACAGGTGGAGTCCAGTCCTAATGGTGGCAGCGCACAACCAGTACAGGCGGGTAAAGTATACATACCAAAAGATCTGGTACAGAATTATCAGAGGGGTGAGGATATTTATGCGTGGTTTAGATCCCATGAGCTTGCCCTGAAGATGAATGAAGTGCCTGAAAAGAGTTGGGGGGCAGGTTTGTGGAAGCATTTTGAGGCCTCTGGGAGGGATGTCTTGGCACCCTTAGAAGCAGCAGGTACCTTAACCTACCCCACTATGAAGGAGGCTTTATGCCTCAGGTATGGGCTTACTCCAGAACAGTACCGCCAGAAGTTTAGGAACTTCAAGAAACTTGATTCTAGTACCTGGGTGGAGTTTGTGAGTATGTACATGCGTGCACTGGAAGGTTGGATAAAGGGCAGCAAAGTAACTGATTATGTGGGGTTGTGTCACTTGATTAGTTGGGAGCACTTGAGTAGTCTATGTGTTCCAGAGCTGCGCCAGCATCTTTTAGACAGCAAGTTAACTGATCCCAGTGAGCTTGCTAAGGAGGCGGACCGCTGGACTAGTACCAGGGTCCACAAGGGGGTGGTAAGTACCCCAGCCAAGAGTGGACAGGGTCCCCAGCAGAAGAGTGGGGGGGGAAAGGGTAATCAAATAGAGTCCTCTAAAGGGCCCCAAAATGGTTCCCAGGAGAAAGAGTCCCAACCCCCCAAGCCTAAGAAGTCCTGGCCCCATAAAGGCAAACAGGACAACAGATCTCCGCCTACTTGCTATGCATGCAGGGAGGTGGGGCACATCGCCCCTAAATGTCCAAACAAACCTCCAGCACCCACTTGTGCTCCAACCCCAGGGTTAGCCAGTGTAGCTTTGGGAGGGGATTTGATTTCCAGTGGGGAGGAGGGGTTAGCAGTGATGACCCTTGTCTCTTTAGGAGACCAAGAGATGGCCCAGGAAACCTTGCTGCCCCTTAACACTAAAAAATACGGGCAGAAGGTGATCATCAATGGAAAAGAGATAGAGGCTCTGAGAGACACAGGGGCCAGCGTGACATCTGTGAGGTGTCAGTGGGTGTCTGAAGAGCAGATCATTCCCAATGTACTCCGTCCTGTGGTGGCAGCTGACAGTTCAGTGCGCCTCTGCAAGTTGGCACGTGTTCCCTTTGAATGGGGAGGAGTCTCTGGTATTTTGGAAGTTATTGTCAGTAATGCCTTGCCTGTAGACTGTCTATTAGGTAACGACCTGGAGAGCTCTCCATGGAAAGAGGTAGAGCACATAACTCATTTGGAAATGTTGGGCTTGCCTGCGTGGATCTGTGTGACCACACGTGCTATGGCAGCCAGTAGGGGTGAATCAGCAGAACTGGAGCCTGGAACAATGGCCCAGGGACCTGCCAGGAGAAGAAGGGGCAGAGGGCACGGGAAACCAGCCCCCGCAGTTCCCACAGTCCAGGAGGAAGCAGAACCTGAGGGGGATGCCCTGGAACCTACAGGGGAGCAGGTGGCCGAACTGGGGGAATTGCCTGAGCTGACCCATTGGCAGCAAGAGGGTGGTCCCTCCAGTAAGGAATTCTTCCAGGCTCAGAAGGAGTGCCCTTCTCTCATTGGTGTGCGGCAACAGGCTGCAGACCAGGCAGCAGGCCTGGGGTCCAAGGAACATTTGATTTACTGGGAGGATGATTTACTTTATAGTGAGCCTAAGTTCGCTGAGCCCGGTGCAGCCTGTGTGCTGGTGGTACCCGAGCACTTCAGGAACTTCCTACTGGGTCTGGCTCATGACGTGCCTCTCGCAGGACATCTGGGGCAAGACAAGACCTATCACAGGCTTGTCACCCACTTTTACTGGCCCCAGATGAAGAAGCACGTCGGTGCCTTTTGTAAGTCTTGCCAAAGTCTTGCCAAACTTGTCAGGCCAGTGGCAAGAGCGGAGGGAATTGCGTGGCACCCCTCCAACCCTCCGATTCTATGATCGAGATTCGTTACTTAAACCAAAGCCACCTACAATAAACAACCAACTAGTTTGCATTACAAAACATTCTACCCTTGATAATACAGTCCGACACATTGTGAATTCCAATTGGCACATTTTGAATTCTAATCCGACCAATTGCAAGCTAGACAAACCTATGTTTGCACACAGAAGAAGTAAAAACCTTAAAGACCTTATTGTACATTCTCGCTTCACTGCAAATAATGTCCGTTCAGAATTTGTTCAAAGGTCAATTAGTGATAATTTTCCAGTCAGAGGCACTGTTAGATGCTCATCCTGTAAATCTTGTAGTAACATCATAACAGGGGAGTCCTTTGAACACAATGGTTGCCACACTAGTGCCAATGACATGTGGAATTGTAAAACGGCCAACTGCATCTATTTTATTTTGTATCCTTGCCAACTTGGTTATGTTGGCGAAACATCTAGACCCATACAAACTAGACTTACGGAGCATCGGTCAGCCATCCGCACCAACAAGAACTTGGCACCTTTAGTTAAACATTTCGTAGAAAACCATCATGGCCCTGATGACTTCAAATGGCGCATTCTAGAAAAAATAAGACTCCCAGACAGTAAAGGTGGTGATAAAGTCAGGAGAAAAAGGGAAGTCTTCTGGATTTTTTCTTTGGGAACCTTTAAGAAAGGACTAAATGCTGAAATCCCTTGGGAGAATGCCATAATCTAAATTTCCGAGTTTTCAGTTATAGTTTCAATTCTAGACTTTAGCCTCTTTGATTGAAACTAACCAGATTATGCTTTTTACTTTTTTAAAAAGATGATAACGAACCTGTAACATCTCCTGAAATATATATTCATCCCTGTGATCTATTCAGATTATTAGAAAATGGAAGGACTTACTTGGGAATCCTTCCCTGTTTGCTTTAGTTTTTATTATATTTTCTGGCTGTATCCCTTTTGGTGTTTATACCACTATTTTTTTCATTTCAGAATCCATAGAGTGCTGGTCTGATTTGAATGTTTCCTCTTGGGTGATTAGATTTATCAATATTCACTGTATGTATTTAACATCCTCTATACTACACTTGATGACCAAGATGGACACCGGTTTAGAACGTGAATAACCGCTCTAGAGTCTTATATCTGCTCACGACAGCAGCGCATTTTTCCATCTTCACGGGTATACCATTTATCGTGCTCTGTATCTATTCACGAGCGCCATCTTGGAATGGGTCATTTATTCATTATCATGACTTTACTAGTCCGTTATCACTTTCTAGTACCTGATTACTCGATTTCGAGTTTTCACGCCGTTTTGGGGCTTTAAATGTTTGCCTCCATCACAGCGTTTACTTTCTCGGCCGGCGAGGTACTTTAAGCCACATTTCGTTCACTGGAACAGCACCATCTTGCTGCCCTTTAGAATTTCATCTATTTGAGGTAAGAACTAGTGAGCGCTAGCGACCCTGAATTGTCGCTATGCATACGAGATTTGTGCTGGTGACTCACAGCTATCTTAGACTGGCTTTCGTGCAATTTACGTAGAGTATCTCTTTTACTTATCATTTCAGCCATGAAATATCCGGCGTAATCAGACGTCTCTATTCATTAACGTAGAACATACATTACGAACCAAGAAGCCCTTTCTGAATTTATAAGGTACCTGTGTGTTTTGAATCTGTTGTGATACTGAACTGTCGTTACTCACATAAGCCTTGTGCTGGTGAGTCTTTTACAGCTAGCGTAGATGTATCCGCGTCCTATTTACTTAGGGTATCCTTTGTTTATCTATCACTGCAGCCATGAAAGATTGGCTACAACCAGACGTCCCTATCTACTGACGCAGTTCAAACCACATGAACTTAGAACTTCCATCTGAATATATAAGGTATTTGTTTGCTTTAAAATACGAATGACTTGCAAGCCACCTACTCAGCATATCAAGTTTATTTTTGTTTTTATCACCTCTATAGCGTCAACTGCTGATATGTCATCCCCTTGTTTCTCCATTATCCTTCCCTCCCCCTTCACTTTTACAGTTCTATTCTCTACGCTGATATGTGTGGCGTTATATAACTTTTTGAAGATTTACCTCGTGGCTTTACACGATAATCGTGTACGATATAAACGTGTCTTCACCTTTGACAAGAACACTTCAGATTATATCAGGTATTTTTATTACCATAGCATTTTCATACTTTTAGAGTCGAGTAGTAGTAATTAGCTATTTAGGAAGACTCTCTATGTTTAGGTGTTATCCTCGCTGTTAGGTCACCTTGAGCTGGTACAATGATGGATTTTACATTGCAGAAATTACCGCTCTTCGTTTCTCAATCGCAATGACTGTGAAGTAGAATAATACAGATCCTCAATCTTATATCTAGTTTCAACTAGTGGCCTTTTATGTCACTGATACCATTTAATACATAGCTGGTCTTCACCATTAGACAGTTGGTTGTGATTTCATACCATCTCCACACCCCGATATATTCTTATCATGTTGTTATTTTTGATTTAATTATTTTTTCCTTATGGAATCTCTTTTTACTTAGCTTTTTAGCGACACCTTTATTTCCCTTCCGGTCCCATGCTTTATCTAATGGGATTATCTAGATCATTTTGTCCCGCAACCTGTGTGGCTCTTTGTGTTCAAGGTGATATCATCATGTTTCAATTCCCATATCACATGATTGTATTTTTTTTATTGATCAGGAATTAGCCTTTATCGAGTGGCTCTGACTATTGAATATAAGAAGATATCATCTACTTTCGATGTACTGCATAGAAATACAGTTTTGTCAATGTAAGTTTATTCCTATGTACCATGGAATGTTGTATTAAGATTAGGATAAGTCTATTGTTATTATCTTTTTGTTGTATCATCTGTTCTTAACATCCTAATATGAAAGGAAGTAAAATATTGCACCTTATATGAACTATGATTAGATGTTTGTTAGTTAAGTACTGCACAATCTTTATGAAAACATTTGTCTATCATATGACAATAAGTGACCAAATTTATAGTCTAGACCTGCTAGGTAGTGAAGACTTTCGAATCTGACCTATGTAATGTTAACCTGTTTTATTATGTGTATTTTTTTAAACATTTTCATATATTGTTATATAAATCTGTAGGTCATGTAATACAAAACCAGTGATCTGATATATGTCTTTTTTGTAAATATATTTCCAGAGTATCATCAGTGAGTCCTGAGGAAAGCGTTTTTTCTGCCGAAACGCGCGTCGAGTTTTAATAAATATCTCTTCAGCACTTTTCATGCCAATGACAACTTTGAATGAATTGTTTTAATTGTAATTTGTATGACTTATATGTTATGTACTTATTGTTTATTAAACCTGTTGATGTTTCTTTATGAATCATAATTTTATCTTATCATATAGTTTGACTTTTGGTGAGTCTCTATATGATTTTTATTTATGCTGATTAAATATATACTTTTAATATAAATTTCATATTTGATTGTTCTTTTTACCACTGGTTCTAGACTAATTGTTCACTTACTTAGCTGATGGCCTAGGATTTTTTACCCACATAGCTTATTACCCTGCCCTAGGAGTCTGTATATTACTGCTACCCAGGGGGTCCTTGTTTTTCTCACCTGTTTACCCACAGCTTGTCTGTGTAGGGCTGTCCTCCTTTGTATCACTACAAATTATATCAATAATTGTCAGTACTTACCTTTGTGTTTTCTGTCCAATCCATTCTTCAGATAACCATTTGATCTAAAAATAACTATGGCCCAATTACCGACATTCGGCTTCTCTGATGAAGTTTTTGCCTCTCTTGTTGGAACTAGTGCGACTCCCAATAATGGAGGTTCAACCAGTATATCAAATAATGAAGATAGCCGTAAACTTACCGAACTCAAAAAGAAACTTACTCGCATGGAAGCCCACGGGGAATTTATGCTTGCTTATCTCAAAAATGGAATCATCCCCATGGGATTAAAAGTTCGGAATATCCCGGGTCTTTTTGTGAATCACAGACCATTTTTAGAAAAATGGAGCCTCATCGCTGACAGATGCTCCAGGGATCTCATGATTCTTATCAATGAGACAGCCAAAGAGCTAGCTGTAGATATTAAGAAGGAAATTGATGCCCTGGAGACTAAACGTAAAGCTTCTGGTAGTATAGAAGACGCTATGAAGAAAATAGAAGAGGCTAACAAAGAATTGGAGTCATTCAGTGCATATCTAAATAAGCGCAAGAATGACAAATTAACAAAAGATAAACGCTTTTATACCTTGGAAGGAACTTACCCATACCTGAGACAAGACTTCTATAAACAGAATCACTATGTTGATGATATTAGAACCACACCGCAAAGAGTTACCAATTTTACTGACTCTTCGGACTCTGAGAACGAAGGTCCCAATAACTACTATGAGGCAGAAAATAACTTTAATCAATATAATGGCCCCCGTCCTAAACAGTCTTTTTTGTCCAACAGGGGCCCACGACGAGGGAGACCCAGAGTCCATTTTCAGAACCAAACCAGAGGCAATTTCCAACAAGCCCATCACCAACAACAACATCAACACCACACCAACATCAACATCAGCAACATCAACCACAAGAACCCCAATTCATTCACGAGACACGCAATCGTCAGTACTGGGGACAAGGGATGTAATCCCGATTTTCAATCTGCCCTCAAGAAATATAGACCCCTACACTGAATCGCTACTATCTAAGGGCCTATCTTACGTCCCCCATTCTCAGTTGAATGTCTTTGAACTACAGAGAGATATCATCTCGTTCTTTCATAAAATTAGGCTGAAAAAATTCTTCTCTCTACATACAGATACCAATGAGACAGTTCAGGAAACTAGACAACTATCCTTGCCATCTACCTTTAACCCTTCACTAGATCAGTTAGGCCCGGAGGTTGCTACTTTTGAGCTAGTTGTTCTCCAACAACTCGAAAGAGCCCTTCGTTATATACCAAAACCCATCTACAATCTCAGTAGAGAAGAATCAGACTCCCTTAAAAATCTAAGACATGACAACAATCTGGTTGTTAAGAGCTGTGACAAGGGGGGTGGCATTGTCTTGATAGATACCGATAAATATGAACAAAAAATGAAGACTATGCTTTCCGACACCGCCACCTACTCTATAGTGAGAACTAATCCTTTAATTTCAGTATCTAAAAAAATTCGTAACCTTACCACCACAGCCCTCACCGTAGGTGACATTAGCCAAAAAGAATTTGAATTTTTGAACCACCACCAGTATAAAACAGCATGCATTTACGGCATGCCGAAAATCCATAAGAGCACAATAGACCCTTCCTACAGACCCATTGTGTCAACGATAGGCACAAATACCGAACCCCTCTCCAAATTCATTGACTCGTTCTTACGTCCCCATATACCCAAAATTACCTCAAATATTAAAGATACAGGCTCCATGATATCCAAAATAGAAAACTTACCTTTTGATCCAAGTATAGATTTACTAGTTACCATGGATATCGAAGCGCTGTATAGTAACATCCCCCAGCAAGAAGCAATGTCAGCCACAAGTTGGTTCATTGATACTTTTGACATTCCATGTCCGAAAGATTTTCTATTGGACCTTCTACATATTGTGCTCACTGAAAACATTGTAGAATTTGGCAATACCCTCTATCGCCAAATAAAAGGTGTTAGCATGGGGGCTTCGGTTGCTCCATCGATTGCAAACATCTACATGGCAGCCTTCGAAACCAAAGTCATCCACAATGAAATAGCACCCTTTTTTGAGTCCATCTCCCATTGGTCCAGATATATTGACGACATCTTTTTTATCTGGACCAATGGGAGGGACTCACTTTGTGAATTCCTAGAATGGATCAACTTGGCAGATGTAAATCTTAAATTTACTGCCCATTATAACGATAACCAAGTTGAATTTTTGGATATAGTCATTAAACATCTAAACAATAAACTGGCTGTTGATCTTTTTGTCAAACCTACTGCGAGGAATACCCTCCTTCATTTTAAAAGTTTTCACCCCCGGTGTCAAAGAGAAAGTATACCCTTCTCCCAGTTCCTTCGAGTCAGAAGGAATTGCTCAAATCTAGCTGACTATGACATACAAGCAAACATTATGCGACAAAAAATTTTAAGCAGAGGCTATCCGCATAGGTTAGTTAGAGACTCATACAAACGAGCAAGATTCTATGATCGAGATTTGTTACTTAAACCAAAGCCACCTACAATAAACAACCAACTAGTTTGCATTACAAAACATTCTACCCTTGATAATACAGTCCGACACATTGTGAATTCCAATTGGCACATTTTGAATTCTAATCCGACCAATTGCAAGCTAGACAAACCTATGTTTGCACACAGAAGAAATAAAAACCTTAAAGACCTTATTGTACATTCTCGCTTCACTGCAAATAATGTCCGTTCAGAATTTGTTCAAAGGTCAATTAGTGATAATTTTCCAGTCAGAGGCACTGTTAGATGCTCATCCTGTAAATCTTGTAGTAACATCATAACAGGGGAGTCCTTTCAACACAATGGTTGCCACACTAGTGCCAATGACATGTGGAATTGTAAAACGGCCAACTGCATCTATTTTATTTTATGTCCTTACCAATTTGGTTATGTTGGCGAAACATCTAGACCCATACAAACTAGACTTACGGAGCATCGGTCAGCCATCCGCACCAACAAGAACTTGGCACCTTTAGTTAAACATTTCGTAGAAAACCATCATGGCCCTGAAGACTTCAAATGGCGCATTCTAGAAAAAATAAGACTCCCAGATAGTAAAGGTGGTGATCAAGTCAGGAGAAAAAGGGAAGTCTTCTGGATTTTTTTCTTTGGGAACCTTTAAGAAAGGACTAAATGCTGAAATCCCTTGGGAGAATGCCATAATCTAAATTTCCGAGTTTTCAGTTATAGTTTCAATTCTAGACTTTAGCCTCTTTGATTGAAACTAACCAGATTATGCTTTTTATTTTTTTTAAAAGATGATAACGAACCTGTAACATCTCCTGAAATATATATTCAACCCTGTGATCTATTCAGATTATTAGAAAATGGAAGGACTTACTTGGGAATCCTTTCCTGTTTGTTTTAGTTTTTATTATATTTTCTGGCTGTATCCCTTTTGGTGTTTATACCACTATTTTTTTCATTTCAGAATCCATAGAGTGCTGGTCTGATTTGAATGTTTCCTATTGGGTGATTAGATTTATCAATATTCACTGTATGTATTTAACATCCTCTATACTACACTTGATGACCAAGATGGACACCGGTTTAGAACGTTAATAACCGCTCTAGAGTCTTATATCTGCTCACGCAAGCAGCGCATTTTTCCATCTTCACGGGTATACCATTTATCGCGCTCTGTATCTATTCACGCGCGCCATCTTGGAATGGGTCATTTATTCATTATCATGACTTTACTAGTCCGTTATCACTTTCTAGTACCTGATTACTCAATTTCGAGTTTTCGCGCCGTTTTGGGGCTTTAAATGTTTGCCTCCTTCACAGCGTTTACTTTCTCGGCCGGCGAGGTACTTTAAGCCACATTTCGTTCACTGGAACAGCACCATCTTGCTGCCCTTTAGAATTTCATCTATTTGAGGTAAGAACTAGTGAGCGCTAGCGACCCTGAATTGTCGCTATGCATACGAGATTTGTGCTGGTAACTCACAGCTAGCTTAGACTGGCTTTCGTGCAATTTACGTAGAGTATCTCTTTTACTTATCATTGCAGCCATGAAATATCCGGCGTAATCAGACGTCTCTATTCATTAACGTAGAACATACATTACGAACCAAGAAGCCCTTTCTGAATTTATAAGGTACCTGTGTGTTTTGAATCTGTTGTGATACTGAACTGTCGTTACTCACATAAGCCTTGTGCTGGTGAGTCTTTTACAGCTAGCGTAGATGTATCCGCGTCCTATTTACTTAGGGTATCCTTTGTTTATCTATCACTGCAGCCATGAAACATTGGCTACAACCAGACGTCCCTATCTACTGACGCAGTTCAAACCACATGAACTTAGAACTTCCATCTGAATATATAAGGTATTTGTTTGCTTTAAAATACGAATGACTTGCGAGCCACCTACTCAGCATATCAAGTTTATTTTTGTTTTTATCACCTCTATAGCGTCAACTGCTGATATGTCATCCCCTTGTTTCTCCATTATCCTTCCCTCCCCCTTCACTTTTACAGTTCTATTCTCTACGCTGATATGTGTGGCGTTATATAACTTTTTGAAGATTTACCTCGTGGCTTTACACGATAATCGTGTACGATATAAACGTGTCTTCACCTTTGACAAGAACACTTCAGATTTTATCAGGTATTTTTATTACCATAACATACTTTTAGAGTCGAGTAGTAGTAATTAGCTATTTAGGAAGACTCTCTATGTTTAGGTGTTATCCTCGCTGTTAGGTCACCTTGAGCTGGTACAATGATGGATTTTACATTGCAGAAATTACCGCTCTTCGTTTCTCAATCGCAATGACTGTGAAGTAGAATAATACAGATCCTCAATCTCATATCTAGTTCCAACTAGTGGCCTTTTATGTCACAGATACCATTTAATACATAGCTGGTCTTCACCATTAGACAGTTGGTTGTGATTTCATACCATCTCCACACCCCGATATATTCTTATCATGGGGTTATTTTTGATTTAATTATTTTTTCCTTATGGAATCTCTTTTTACTTAGCTTTTTAGCGACACCTTTATTTCCCTTCCGGTCCCATGCTTTATCTAATAGGATTATCTAGATCATTTTGTCCCGCAACCTGTGTGGCTCTTTGTGTTCAAGGTGATATCATCATGTTTCAATTCCCATATCACATGATTGTATTTTTTTATTGATCAGGAATTAGCCTTTATCGAGTGGCTCTGACTATTGAATATAAGAAGATATCATCTAGTTTCGATGTACTGCATAGAAATACAGTTTTGTCAATGTAAGTTTATTCCTATGTACCATGGAATGTTGTATTAAGATTAGGATAAGTCTATTGTTATTATCTTTTTGTTGTATCATCTGTTCTTAACATCCTAATATGAAAGGAAGTAAAATATTGCACCTTATATGAACTATGATTAGATGTTTGTTAGTTAAGTACTGCAGAATCTTTATGAAAACATTTGTCTATCATATGACAATAAGTGACCAAATTTATAGTCTAGACCTGCTAGGTAGTGAAGACTTTCGAATCTGACCCATGTAATGTTAACCTGTTTTATTATGTGTATTTTTTTAAACATTTTCATATATTGTTATATAAATGTGTAGGTCATGTAATACAAAACCAGTGATCTGATATATGTCTTTTTTGTAAATATATTTCCAGAGTATCATCAGTGACTCCTGAGGAAGGCGTTTTTTCTGCCAAAACGCGCGTCGAGTTTTAATAAATATCTCTTCAGCACTTTTCATGCCAATGACAACTTTGAATGAATTGTTTTAATTGTAATTTGTATGACTTATATGTTATGTACTTATTGTTTATTAAACCTGTTGATGTTTCTTTATGAATCATAATTTTATCTTATCATATAGTTTGACTTTTGGTGAGTCTCTATATGATTTATATTTATGCTGATTAAATATATACTTTTAATATAAATTTCATATTTGATTGTTCTTTTTACCACTGGTTCTAGACTAATTGTTCACTTACTTAGCTGATGGCCTAGGATTTTTTACCCACATAGGACCCCTCCAACCCTTTCCTGTGGTGAGCACCCCTTTTGAGCGGGTGGGCATCGACATCATGGGGCCCCTGGACCCCAAGACAGCCTTAGGCAACAGGTTTATCCTGGTCTTGGCGGACCATGCCACCCGGTAGACGGAAGCAGTCCCTCTCAGGACAGTCACAGCCCCCATGGTGGGCCGTGCCTTAATGGGGATCTTTTCCCGTGTGGGGTTCCCCAGAGAGGTGGTCTCCGACCGGGGTACAAACTTCATCTCTAGGTACATGAAGTCTCTGTGGGAGGAGTGTGGGGTGACATACAAGTTCACCACTCCTTACCATCCTCAAGGAAATGGGTTGGTTGAAAGATTCAACCGCACCCTAAAAGGCATGATTATGGGCCTAGAAGAACCCATGAGGCGGAAGTGGGACGTCTTGTTACCATGCCTGTTGTTTGCCTACAGTGAGGTGCCTCAGAAATCCTTAGGGTTCAGTCCCTTTGAGTTGCTGTATGGCCACCCTGTCAGAGGACCTCTCACTCTGGTGAAGGAGGGGTGGGAGAAATCCCGTGGGAAAACCCCCCAGGATGTGTTCAGCTATGTGCTGGCCATCCGCAACCAGACCAAGCGCTTCAGGAAGCTCGCTCAAGAGAACCTGGAGGCTAGCCAGGAGGAAATGAAAAGATGGTACGACCAGAACACCTCTCTGGTTGAGTTCCACCCTGGTCAGAAAGTGTGGGTGATGGCGCCGGTGGAGCCTTGTGCGCTCCGTGACAAGTGGACCGGGCCATATGAGGTGGTAGAGCACAAGAGCGAGGTTACCTACTTGGTTAACATGAAGACTCCCAGGCAGCCCCTGAGAGTGTTGCACGTGAACCGCCTCAAACCCCACTTTGAGAGGTCTGAAGTGACTAAGGGTGGGTGTAAAATCCGTTTCGCGAGGGAATTTGCGGATTTTCCACGATTTCGCGATCCGCGAATCTCGCGAAATCGCGGTAAAATCCGCGAATCAGCGGGGACGAATTTTCAGCCAAGCAAGGGTTACAGCAGCAGGTGCAAAAGTTGAACCTAATTTCTTTGTAACCTTTTACAAAAGGGTTACAAACAAATTAACTTCAACTTAGACACCTGCTGCTAATTGCTTCCTGGCGCCTCGTTGCCTACTTGCAACTATTCTCTGACCCTGCTCTGACCCTTGAAGCAGGGTCATAGAATAGTTACAAGTAGGCAACGAGGCACCTGTCCAAGGAATTAAACCTCATCAGGAAGCACTTACAGATATAAAAAACAGGAAGAAGGAAGAGGATGGCAAATACACCCATTTTGAGTTGTCAGGAGGGGTTAAACTAAAAGAGACCTTTACAGCACAATTTTCATATGCATTTTGCTAAAAATAAAAAGCTGTATGTTCTGTAGGGGCAACTCAGTTATCTGGCCCTTCAGAGATCCGGCCTCTCTTTCTTTCTCTCGTTCTCTCTCTCCCTCTCTCTTTCCCTCTCTTTCTCTCTCTTTCTATCTATCTATCTATCTATCTATCTATCTATCTATCTCTCTCTCCCTCTCCCATAAACGACTGCATGGGTAACTTCGCTATGCAAGCGGCTCGCGAAGATGCAAAAAGCCCCGCGAACACGCAAAAAACCCCGCGAACACGCAAAAAACCCCGCGAACACGCAAAAAAAACAAAAATACGCAAATTTGCACAAATTCGTGAATTTTGCGGATCGCGAATTCGCAAATCCGCAAATTTGCGGATCGCAAATTCGCTAAATTTGCCCATGCTTAGAAGTGACTATGCTCATGGCTACAGATGCTGGAGGGGAAGAGGATAGTGATCCTCTCCCTGACCTCCAGGCAACCAAGGAGCAAGACGGGTCAGTGGATGGTGTGGTCCTCTCGCCCACCCTGACCCCAGAGCAGCAGAGGGACTGTCACCAGGTCTTGGGTCAGTTCGCCCCCTGTTCTCCCTGACCCCAGGTGTCACCAACTGGTGCGTCCACGATGTTGCCACTGGAGATAGTCTGCCTGTGAAACAAATATTTTACAGGGTGGCTGACAAGGTCAGAGCTAGCATCAAGGAAGAAGTTTCCAAGATGTTGGCGCTAGGGGTAATTGAGCCCTCCAGCAGCCCCTGGGCTAGCCCAGTGGTCTTAGTGCCTAAGAAAGCTGCTACGCCTGGTGGCCTTCCAGAACTCCGTTTTTGCGTGGACTACCGTGGGCTCAATGCGGTCACCAAGACTGACGCACACCCCATCCCCAGAGCTGATGAGCTTGTGGATCGGTTGGGAGCTGCCCAGTACCTCAGCACCTTTGATTTGACTTCAGGGTACTGGCAGATTGCCTTAACTGAGGGGGCCAAGGAGAGGTCAGCATTTTCAACGCCAGAGGGGCACTTCCAGTTCCGCGTCATGCCCTTTCGGTTGAAAAATGCCCCTGCCACATTCCAGAGACTGGTCAACCAGGTATTAGCAGGGCTGGAGCAATTCAGCGCTGCATACCTGGATGACATTGCTGTGTTCAGCTCCACTTGGGAAGAATACCTGCAACACCTCTGTGAAGTGTTGAAGGCCCTGCAGAAGGCAGGCCTCACTATCAAGGCCAGTAAGTGCCAGATAGGGCAGGTATCAGTAGTGTACTTGGGACACCAGGTGGGGAGCGGCCAGGTGGCGCCCCTACAGGCAAAGATTGATACCATTCTGGCTTGGGAACCCCCCAAGACTCAGACAGAGGTGAGAGCCTTTCTAGGCCTCACCGCGTATTACAGACGGTTCGTCAAAGGATATGGCACCATTGTTGCCCCTCTGACAGAACTAACATCTAGAATTCAGCCCAAGAAAGTGAATTGGACCGAGGCCTGTCAAACTGCTTTTGTTGCCCTCAAAACTGCCTTGTGCACAGCACCGGTGCTTAAGGCACCTGACTTTTCCAGTGAGTTCATTGTGCAGACAGATGCTTCAGAGCAAGGCATGGGAGCAGTACTCTCACAGATCAACGACGAGGGCGGAGACCAACCAGTAGCTTTCATTAGTAGGAGGCTACTCCCCAGGGAACAGAGATGGAGTGCAATTGAAAGGCAAGCTTTTGCTGTGGTCTGGGCTCTGAAGAAGCTAAGGCCCTACCTGTTTGGGACTCACTTCCGTGTTCAGACCGACAACAGGCCCCTCAGATGGTTAATGCAGATGAGGGGTGAGAACCCAAAACTGTTGAGGTGGTCCATTTCCCTACAGGGGATGGACTTTACGGTGGAGCACCGCCCTGGTACAGAACACGCCAACGCTGATGGTCTGTCCAGATTCCTCCGCCTTAGTGAAGAGGACTCCCAAGAGGTTGGGTAGTTCTCCCCACTTTCAGCTGGAGGGGACACGTGTTAGACCTGACACCCTTGGCGTGGTTTTCCCCTATCTTTTTGCCTCTGCCTCCTGTATTTTTGATGCTGTGCTGGATTTCGTTTTTTGCTGGTTTAGATGCTTTGGACACTCTGCCACTGCTGATCAGTGCCAGAGTGTAAGTGCTCCCTATGTAAATTATCATATTGATTGGATGTACCTGATTGGCATATTTGTATCACCATGAAGTCCCTAGTAAAGTGCACTGTGTGTGCCAGGGCTGGTGATGACAGATGCTACTAGTGGACCTGCAGCGCTGATTGCGCCACCCACAAAAGTAGCCCTAAAATGGTGTCTCAGGCCTGCCACCGCAGTGCCTGTGTGCAGTCAGTGGACTGCCATGTCCGCCTGGCCAGTGTCCCCACTGGCTGGGCTTAACCCTTCCCTTTCTGTGCACATCAGTCACCCCTATGGAAGGCTCAAGGTACCCCCCTGGGCAGGGTGCAGTGGTTTTTGCACCAGCTGGAGCTTTCGTAGACTGTAGGCTGGAATGCCGTTGTACAGGGCATTGGCGTAATCCAGCCGGGAGATCACTAGGGCAGACATGATCAACTTTAGTGCCAAGGGGGAAAAAAACGGGAGACAGTGCGAATAGTGCGAAGGGTGAAAAAGCAGGAAGAGACGACAGAGCTAATTTGTGAATGAAGGGTGAGGTGATTATTCATTTTAATGCCTAAGGTCTTAACTGTAGGAGAGGGAGTGGGAGGAGAACCTAGGGAAGAGGGCCAAAATAATGAGTTCCAGGGACTGGAAGAGCCGCCAGTGAGGACCAACTCGGTTTTATCCGGGTTTAACTTCAGGTGGTTATGGCTCATCCAGTCCCTGATGAAAATCATAATAGTCTGAAAGTTAGAGATAGAATGGGAAGAAGAAGAAAGATTGAAGACGAGCTGGTAATTATACACGGTGACCTCCAGCTGCTGGAGGGCGAAAATTAAAGGATAGATATAAAGATTGAACAAAAGAGGGGAAAGAGAGGAACCCTGGGGAACACCACAAGTGATCTTGAGTGGAGTTGCCGTGAAATCCCCCGTGGTGTGAAGAAGCCGCAGTGGAGAGGTGCCACTGCTAAACGGGCCCAGGACATGTGCACAAGAACTGACCACGCTCCGGTCCCAGCCGGAACACCCGCAGCCATCTACATTGAACTGCCCCCAAGGGCGCCAAGAGCGGCAGCCATTTTGTATCCTGGAGATCGGAGGCGCTGTACCCAGTCCCTCTGGTCTAGGTATTGCTCATTGCTGGGACGCCTGGCACGTCTGCCTGACTGCACTACAAAAACATACTGAAGAAGAGTGTGTGGAGGATCACATAGGAAACGCCAATACAGACGGTCACGCGAAGCGGGGTCTGCAGAGCAGCTCCTGGGCCCACAATTACCTGTTTGACGCAGCGCTGCCACTTGGGCACCTGCTGACTTGCCTGCTGTTGAGGTGGTGAATAACGAGATGACTTCCCCGACCTGAAGTCCGGGTCTAAGGCCACTATGGGGCGCAACGATGCACGCCAACCAAAGATCACGTTTGAAACCAAACGCGCCACTAAGCCGGGCGACGCGAACCTTGAGTCTCAGAAAGATGGGGCTGCCCACCAGGAACCGGAAGACCAGAGTCCTGACCTCCGAACACTCATGCTGGATATGCCCTTTAGCCTGCGCAACATCGACGCCAAACTCGCCAATCTAACATCGCAATTGGACTCAGTGAAGGCGCAAGTCTCAACCCATGAGACGCGATTGGACACCCTAGAAAATCACCACACGGAGTGCCATGAATTCCAAGTTGAGACCAAGGAGCAGCTGCTTCACATGGACAGGCTACTTGGCGTAATCCGTGCCAAGAACGAGGATTTGGAAGCGCGGTCGAGGCGCAACAACCTGCGTGTCACGGGAATACCAGAAACGACGGCAATAGACAAGATGGAGAAATATATCACGGACCTCCAGCACGAGCTATTTGACCCACATCTTTCGACGGTTTTTGCGGTTGAGAGAGCACACAGGTCACTAGGCCCCAGACCCCCCGTGGGAACCGCTCCGAGGCCCATAATCACCAAGATCCTGAACTACCAAGACCGGGATACTATATTGCGGCTGGCGAGAGAAAAGGGCAAGATAACACACAAAGGGAACAACCTGTCCTTCTATCCGGATTTTACCCTGGCTGTACAGGCGGCGCGAAGAGAGTTCCTTCCTGCGAAGCGCATTTTGCTACAGTCACAGATACCATACTCTGTACTATATCCTGCAAAGCTGAAGGTGTCAGTTGATGGGAAGCCGCACTTCTTCACAGATGCTAAATCGGCCCTCAAATTCGCAAAGCACTTGGGAGGGTCACAATCCAAGAAGAAGCAGCTAGGAGCAGAAGCGGCAGGAGGCGCCCTAAGCGATTATGACTGACCTGGTATCGTATGTTCTATTTGTGATATGTAATGCCTCTTCCCCCTTTTTTTATTTTACCTTTCTCCATGTAGGCCCTGCGGACATTGGTGAACTGTCTGAACTGTCCGGTCCGACCCAAAGTCACTGCCATGCAGGTCATCGGGTAATTGTTGTATGTAGTCCTACTACGGGGGACGCTTAGGCCTCCCTCTACTTCCGACCACCTTGCATGATGCAAGGTAGTCAGCTGGTACTGCCACGCCTCTGAGGGAAAGTTCCCATTATTTGATGTTCTTTACATCGCAGGGTGACCTGCGGAAGATAGGGTGGGTTAAACTGCAACCTGTTTGGGGGGTTGGAGTGGGTGGTGGGAGGTGGGGGAGGGTTGTTTGGTTCTGCAATGCCAGTCAGTTTATGTTGAAGTGCGTGTTTCCTCCATGTACTGCCCAAGTTGCGCCTGTCATTGGAAATACAGGCGAAGGCTTTGTTGTATTGATATATGGCTGCGACTAATACGATTAATTGTCTGACTTGGAATGTCCGTGGCCTAAATGATGGTAGAAAAGGCCCGGCTGGTACATGCATATCTGACTCGACACAACATAGATTTATGTATATTGCAAGAGACGCATCTGAACAGTACACCATCGCGCAGGTTGAGCAATAATAGGTGGGGTAATGTCTACTCTGCGATCTACTCTAATTACACCAGGGGAGTGGCGGTGCTGCTGCGCCGTTGCCTGGATTGGAGGAAGGGCGGAGTGCAAATGGACCCGGAGGGGCGCTATGTCTTGGTGCAGGGACTCCTTTGCGACATGACAATTCTTATTGTGAATGTTTATGGTCCGAACACGGACTCACCTGACTTCTTCCTTTCACTTTGGTCCAAAATTAAAGCCACTGGGTGTGACACTGTAATTTGGGGCGGAGACTTTAATGCTATTCTTGACGACCAGTTAGACCGGCGTCCTCTGCACCCACTTGCAAGTGAGGCCCAGACACAGACACACTGGGGCACGTGGGGGCACCTGTATTACAGCCCATCGCAGTGCCTGGTCCAGAATTGATTTTTGGCTGGTGTCCCTATATGTGGCGGCATACACAGTAGATGTTCAGCACCTTGCCCGCTGTCTGACCATGCCCCGTGCCTGCTGCAGCTGACACTGCCCAAGATGCATAGCCCAGCCTTCACTTGGAGGTTGCCACCACACGCCTTACTGGACGAGGCATTTAAGACAGAGATTGGTAACGATATAGAGGATTACTTCCGGAATAATGACGGCTCAGTTGATACAGAGGGAGGACTATGGGTGGCTTTCAAGGTGGTAATCCGGGGGCAGTGCATCGCCAGACAGGCAGGGGTGCTCAAAGCAATCAGAGGCCCCCTGGCAACACTGGAAGCTGAAATAAAGGCGCTGGAGTCACAGTATTATGGCCGCCAGACCCAGGAGACAGCAGGGCAACTTAAAGCTAAACTGTTAGACTTTGCTGAAGAGGCACAACGCGAAGTCAAATTCCTGGGGAAATATGCAGAGGCAAGGAGGTACGGGGAGGGGGATAGTGAGGTTCTTTAATTTTGACTCCATCTTATATTTGTCATCAATGTGTGTTGCCTTTACACAGACTGCTCTATTCATGAAGTATTTCTGCCCTTTGGACTGCAACGTGTAGAAAACCCCCCTCTGTCCTTGCTTTGAAAGCAATCTTAGACACTAGCTGGCCTAACTGCATACAGACATGTTCTGCCATTACTGATTGACTTATAAGTGCTGTAATTGATTGACTTATAGGTTGGGCAGAAACACGACGTAAGGGGGACATTCTGGTTACATGATGTCTTTCTATTGGCTACTATTTTGCAGATCTTGTATGTCCATATTAGGTATTTTGTATGCTTGCAGAAGCTAGGACTGCCCCTTTCTTTGATGCTGAGCTTGTAACTTTAAAATATATAAAAGACCTCTGTGTTCTGTATTCTTTAGACTACCTCATTCAATTGCTAAGGCAGTTGGGTGACGTGGCCTCACCTGTTAAATTTAATAAAGATGTCTTTTGATATTCCAGCTTCTGTGCCAAGTTCTTTTGTATTAGTGAGACCCCTGAGAATGAAGATTTCAGTTCTTCAGATGGCGCGACCAACGCGGGCTTCATCAGAGAAGTGACTTTCTGTGGGAGTGATCTTGTCAGGAGACAGAAAGCTACTGAGGAAGACAAGACAGGATTCTACTAAGAAGGTACTCTGTGCACAGTAATTCTGGGGATTCTTCGTCTCTGCAGCCCAGTGTATTTCTGCTTTTCCTGATTTTGATCCTCCACATGATGTCACTCCTGACTGAGAACCTTTTTGGCGTGAGTATTAAAAAGAAAAACAAAGCGACCGTTAGGTCATGTAGAACTTGACAGTTAGAATTTGGATAACCTTTTGATTAGTAAAAGTAAGAGTTAAGTATAAATGGGTCGCTCCCAGTCCGTTGTTCTTTAGTTCTGTGGTTCTTTGCTTAGTTTGTTTGGTCCTTAAGTTTTATTTGAAGATTGCAATTTTCAAAAACCGAGGGTCTTGTATATTTGCGAGTGTATCGGTAGAGATAACCCCTTGAAGTTTGAAGCTAGATTAGTGAGCTATAAGATGCCTGATCTTAGCAAATTTGGAAATGTAGCTTTGGAACTTTGGAATTTGTGTTGGCCAACTTTGGATTTGTATAGGTTTGTATATGCGAATTGCAATTTGTATAGGCAGGTAATGAGGAGATATTTCTCCATTTGGTTTAGTTGAACGGTGCACGTACGAAAAGTACATTAAGCACTATTTTGATTTTAATATTTTGCAATATTTTGGGCATGCCTGTTTGAAAGCTCACATAAGAAGAATGTGTTGCTTTATTTTGGAAGGTACCATGTTGTGGTGTGAAGTAAATTAGACGGCTTCCCTAGCGGGAAATATCTAAATAGATTAGATTTAAAAACATATTTCTTCCTTGGTGATTTTGTATCCCCAGGGAATTAAAATATGGACATAATACATACAAGGATCCTTTGTTCTGCGCAGTTTTATGAATAAAGATATGCAGAACGATTTTGTTTGGTGTTCTGCTAGTCAAAGCTAGTGAATTGAGTGCATTTTCGTTTTTTGGACATACATCAGTCTGTTGGGCTGTTTTTGCAGTCTTTTGGAACACAATTGAGAAGCGTTTCTTGTAAATATGACTTACAACTAGCATTTACAAATGGTTTGGTTTAAGTACAGTCTCTATGCTGTCCTTTATTTCTGTCCTGAGTATTGGTTTGTAGGTTAAATGTGTGTTTAAATGTCTCTGTGGTTTTCCCATTAGTGCAATTTCTTTAAGTAAATAGCGTTGGCGCTATTCACGAAAATGCATGGCTAAAATCGCGCCGTATTGTGTGTGACCCCTTTCTGTTTGTCTGAAATGAGCTAAAATGTGTGATGGTGTTTTTTCTTGATGTTTTCAGTCTATTAAGCAAGATGTCAAATTTTTAAAAACTAAAATGTAAATTCACATTCACTAGGAATAAAAAGCCCCAAAAACGAATTTGGGTGTTTTGCAAAAAAAAAAAAAAAAACCTACAGCATTTTCCTTAGATACATTGTGTTAGGTATTAACAGGCAAACAGATCAGCTGAAGTAAATTCCTGCTGAACTCAAAATAATATAGAACACGCATTGATATGTTTTAGTTTGAAAAAGACTGCCAGCTGCTTATTTTATAAACACTTACAGACAAGCTACATAAACAGGAATATTTATACAGCCAGGACTTTCCTCTCAGTTGCACAAGTGAAACTTTGCATTTCAGAATGTTGTTTTAAAAAGGTTTCAAAACTAAGGTTCATTATTTTGTATTATAGGAAGATATTTTAATTAAGGGTTTTCCTCTCTTTCTGTAAGTATATTCTTGGCTCAGTTCCTAAGTAATAATTAACCCATGTAGTGAAAGAAACATTTTAAAGGAAAGAAACCGTAACAGATGCTGAAACAAGATAGGGCAAGTACAGGGAAACTAAGGGTTAACGATGTCTTGAACATTGATTGGCAATCTCAGATAAAGATCAATCAGGGAGATTGGTTTTACTGGTCAGTTTCGGGTGAAGAAATTAGTTTCTTACAGTTTAAACTGGTTAATGTGTAAATGACCTGGGGAGCCCAGGCCACTTTGTTCGTCGTGGCACAGAGCAAAAAAAAAAAAAAAAGAGAAAAGAAAATGAAGTCAGATTCGAGGAATTACAGAGCCTTAATATGTGGAATTCTCAAAACTGATTGGGTTATAAAAATAAGTGCTACAACATTTGTTTTTTTACTATTCATGAAGCTTAATGCTCATACTGTGACTTCTAGCATTATAATTTAATTTAAGTTGTGTTACACTGCATAATGAGAACATTAGCATATGGGATTTTTACTTAGCGCAGGCGTACAAAACTCATATGGCTGAGATACCCGCCACCCCCTCTCAACACAATCCCCAAATGAGGGAAACCGGAAACAGTTCTTGAAGTTTTTGGAAGTGGGAGGGAGTGACCCTCCCGGCCGTATTTATTAAAACAAAAAATTAAAACATTTAAACATTAATGTACAATTTCATACCACATTGCGATGTTTGGCTAACCTTAACAGATTCTCTAATACAGAGGTTCTCCTAGCCGAACTAACATCCTACAAAACATTTACTTGAAATATTGAAATTGTACATCCTAACGTTTAAGGGCCAACGGCAAGGTCGTAACCGGTGTCAAGATCCCTAACCAGACATACCCCCCCAACTTGGGAGGGGCGACAGCACTGAGGCGTACTCACGTGCAACTACTACCAATTTCCCTTGACTTGACGGGGGCACTTATCAACTCGACGCCAGTTAAAGGTCGTTCGAAGACTCGTGTGAGGTATCTAGAAGGTATCGTAGACCTCCCCCCAACCCCACACAACTTACCGCATCTGCCGTCGCAGATGTCACTGGCCCCGGGAAATTCCCTAGGAGGGGGCTGTAACCCCTCCTACACAGGAAGGGGCCTTGACCGCCTTTCCTCTTCTTTCGGCGACCCATCCTTAGAAGGGACCGCCTCCCCGTTGAGGGGCCAAAGGCCACCTCCCCCGAGCGCTCCCATCCGTGTTGGGTGACGCCCACTCATAGGGATCTTCCAATTAGTGCTCACCGATCATGACCTTACCGCCTACCGCCTGACCGAAATAAATACGACAAATGCTAACTAAACGAAACTACATTGGCCACTATGACCGAAAAACGCTTGTTTGTAAATGGACCTTGAATCCGAAGTTCTCTGATCACAAACTTGTAAAATTAGACCAATCTTTATTACACATTAAATATCAACATAACACCAAAACAACCTGAAAACGAAATAGAATAACTGATCAACTTTATTAAAACAACTAGCTGTCCTCAGGGGCTGGTGGGTGGGTCAAAATTGGCTCTTCGTTCCGTCTCGAGCTCACGTGCAGCGAGGAGGTGCAGCTTCAGAGCACAGGAACAAGAGGATGTCTTCTGGACTTGCGTCTCTTTTTATCCATCTTCAGGGCGGGCGTAAACCCGCCCCTGCCTGCCCCGAGGGCGTGGCCGGCTGCGTCAGTGTCCAGGCCAGCCCACTCTAGGGCGGGAAAAAAGCGCGCCCCGGCTACGCCGCTTCGGGCATACCAGCCGAGACGCGCCTCCCGCCCAAAATGGCTTCCCGGGGGGATCGAGGCACTCTGCCATACGTTCGGGGGGACCGAGTGGTCGCCCCTTTCCATATGGCTGAGATACCCGCCACCCCCTCTCAACACAATCCCCAAATGAGGGAAACCGGAAACAGTTCTTGAAGTTTTTGGAAGTGGGAGGGAGTGACCCTCCCGGCCGTATTTATTAAAACAAAAAATTAAAACATTTAAACATTAATGTACAATTTCATACCACATTGCGATGTTTGGCTAACCTTAACAGATTCTCTAATACAGAGGTTCTCCTAGCCGAACTAACATCCTACAAAACATTTACTTGAAATATTGAAATTGTACATCCTAACGTTTAAGGGCCAACGGCAAGGTCGTAACCGGTGTCAAGATCCCTAACCAGACATACCCCCCCCACTTGGGAGGGGCGACAGCACTGAGGCGTACTCACGTGCAACTACTACCAATTTCCCTTGACTTGACGGGGGCACTTATCAACTCGACGCCAGTTAAAGGTCGTTCGAAGACTCGTGTGAGGTATCTAGAAGGTATCGTAGACCTCCCCCCAACCCCACACAACTTACCGCATCTGCCGTCGCAGATGTCACTGGCCCCGGGAAATTCCCTAGGAGGGGGCTGTAACCCCTCCTACACAGGAAGGGGCCTTGACCGCCTTTCCTCTTCTTTCGGCGACCCATCCTTAGAAGGGACCGCCTCCCCGTTGAGGGGCCAAAGGCCACCTCCCCCAAGCGCTCCCATCCGTGTTGGGTGACGCCCACTCATAGGGATCTTCCAATTAGTGCTCACCGATCATGACCTTACCGCCACAGGCCGGATAGTTGACCGGCTATCCGGACCCCCCACAAAACTACTACCTAAAGGTCATGTTTCAAAGATTTTAACCATGCTAAGAAGTCTCTTAAGAGTAACTCATTCCCCACCCAAGACAAATGCACACCATCCCCCGAATACATACTGTCATCATTAATACAGCTATGAGAAATAGAATGCAATGTCCTGGAACGGAACAACCTACTCACTTTATTGTTAAGCTTTCTAACAGAATGATTCAAAGCAGGTATAGAGATAGCCCCCCGCCACACCCTTCGTGGAATCAAATGGGACCATGCAATCGTGCACCCCGGAACTCTCCTCGCCAACCAACTTACAGTGGAAAGCATTGCCTCCAGGAGTAGTCGTCTACCGATGGTGACCAAATCATTGCCCCCAACATGCACTATAACTATTGACGGCGGTGACCTTGTCCGCCCTAACAAACCCTCGAAAAATGATTGAAACTGGTCAATACAGAGACCGCCCCTTCCGTAGAAGGACATCCTGTACCCGTATTCCCCAGCTACGTGAATCATGTCACCTGCTTTGAATACGTCTGCGGCACGCCTCACGTATGAGTGGCCCACGACCCACACCTCCTTTTTCACAGTCGGTGATGTCTGACCGCTGGCCCGGTGTAGGGTCGACTGCATAGTCCGCCCCGCCTCGTAGGCTTGCGAAACTGAAAACCAAACAAAAACAAGAAGCGTGAGTACATTATTACAGCTTCACAACATGTGCAACCGCACGTATCTCTTATAACAATTGGAGGACCAACGCCCCACTTGTTTCACTTGCTCAACATTAAGACCCCTGGCTGTAGCTTCCGTAGCAGCCCCTATCCGAAAGGAATGGGTCCCAAACTCGCCCGGGTTAAAGCCCGCAGCGGCAATTGACATCGCAAGCACCCGCTGAAACTGAAATTTCGTCAGTGGGGTGGCGTCCGCGTGTCTTAACAAAGTCCCCCCCCATGATGCCACCCTTCGTGCTAGGTAATCCTCTAAACACTTTACCGGACATATGGAGGACCCAGGAATCCTGCGTATGATGACGCAGTCACCCATCCCATCTTGGTCAGTCTTGGACCTTACAAAGGAGACAGTCATTGTTTCTCCCCTGATCTGAACGTGTTCTTGGCACAAACCCCCCGCCACATCCAGTTTGTTCCTTGCAACTAGTTCGCTTACCCGCATTGCTCCGTGAAATGCTAGCGTAAAAGCGGCTCGGAACAGCACCGCCTCAAACTGAGATGAACATGTGGCAGGGAGTGTCGCCAACAACTGGGACAATCTATCCAAACCTATCGGGCGCCTTTCATCTACTCTGCGACCCTCGAGGCGTTGCCACCCACGCAGCGCTTTCTGTACAACGAAAGACGCTGTTGGGTCCTGGATAGCGTGTGCTCTGGCAACAAAGGAAATGGCAGCACGATGCCTCTGGGCCGTAGCCACCGATTTCCCAGCCCTCCGTAAGGACATCAGGAAATTCACTACCCATTCCTCGTGACCCCAAAGTCGCTCTTTATCACTCCCCAAAAAGGCTAAATAGGCCCGAAACGCCCCTTCATATGCCTTCCTCGTCCTTGGTGCTAGACTCTCTCCCACGAGGTGACGAAGTTCGGGGCACCGAGAGACCAGAGAGCTTCGGGAAAGGGTGCCGGCTCTGGGTCCGCTGAGGGAAGGAAACCCGAAAAAGCCTGCATTTGAAAACGAGACAGTGCGTCAGCCGCCTGATTCATCACCCCTGGAACGTGTTTTGCTCTGAATAGCACGTTCAATTGCATACACAGTAAAACAATTTCCTTAAGCAGTCTTAAAATCAGTTTACAATGTGCTGCCTGACTATTGATGCACTCGACCACGGTCATATTGTCAGACCAAAATATGACAGAGTGATCTTTGAACCCATCGGGCCATGCTCTCAAGGCCACCAAGATGGGAAACAGTTCGAGGAAAGCAATATTACTCGTCAGACCATTCTCATGCCACCATGTCGGCCATCTTTGTGCCGACCATTTCGTGCCGAAGATGGCGCCAAAACCTATGCTTCCTGCCGAATCTGTCCATAGCCCCAGCTCTTCAGAAGACACGGCTGTTTCATTCCAGACGATTCTACCATTGAAATCCGCCAAGAATGCTAACCAAATACGCATGTCCTGGCGGATCTCGGCCGATAGTCTCGTGCGATGATGGGCTTCTTTAAGGCCGACCATCGCTTGGGCAATTGAACGGGAAAAGGGGCGGGCCATTGGTATTACCCTCAAGGCAAAATTCAACTGTCCCACCACCTGCTGTAATTGTTGCAGCGTAACTTTCGAAGCATTTATACACATTTGCAGCGCAGCCCTGAACTTCAACACCTTCTCGGCTGGCAAACGGAAACACCCCTCAATGGAGTCCAACTCGATCCCCAGAAACTCGAGGCAAGTCGTAGGACCCACTGTTTTACCCGGCGCCAATGGCACACCAAACTGCTTCATCAACACACAAAATTCGGCCAAGGCCCGGCCACATTCAAGACCCCCGGCTGCCCCAAGAAACAGGAAATCATCAAGGTAGTGCATTACATCTTGGAAACCCGTTCTCTTTGTGAAGACCCATTGTAGAAAACTACTGAATTTCTCGAAATAAGCACAGGATATAGAACACCCCATTGGCATACACCTATCCATGTAATAACAACCCTGAAACATGAAACCTAGGAGACGCTGGTCGTCTGGGTGTACCGGGAGCAATCGGAACGCTGACTCGATATCTGACTTCGCCATCAGCGCCCCGGGCCCCAGGCGATTCAAAATGGCTACGGCCTCATCGAAGGATGCGTACCGCACCGAACACACTTCTGGATCGATTGCCTCATTTACGGAAAGACCTTGTGGAGCTGATAAATTATGAATCAGTCGGAACTCACCAGGGTCTTTCTTGGGGACTACCCCTAAGGGAGAACAAACAAAATTCTGGACCGGGGGTACACTAAACGGGCCGGCGACCCGACCTCGAGTCACCTCTTTCCGGATCTTATCCTGTACTACGGTTGTATGCTGCAGGACGGAAAGTTGATTTTTACACTTATCCACACCCTGAAAGTCCCCTACCGGGATGCGGAAACCATACGAAAAACCGTTCCGCAGCACCCCAGCAGAAGTACGATCCGGGTAATCACTGAGCCAAGGAATCATCGCCAGGGTATCAATCGGAGTGGGTAAAGGCGCCCCTCGGACTATATTAGACCTGTTTGGCACCTCCTCTCCCCCCGTTATCACCCGTTCTGGCTCTGCACGAGGCCTCAGGATGGGACGACCCACAACCACTACATTCATGTTTGAATTTACACGATCCCTGCGGTCTCGTACATTTACCTCTGTTGTAATTAAAGCAGAAACCCTTTCTTCCAGTATTGCCGGTAGGTTTCGAGTGATCGTCGGCACCCGTACTTGAACGAAAGGGGGTCCCCCCATACTGCCGGGAGGATTCGCCAACATTACTTCCAACCAACGGCATTTTCAACATTCCTGACTCCTTCATTTTATCCCAAGTCAAGGCATCATAACAATCCCAGGTTAAACTTTTATTATGCTCCTTTTCTTTTCTGAACATATTATCGTAACAAAACCAATGATTACCCTGGTGCGATGTCGAATACCCCATGATTCGTGATTGATAGATTGGGAACTCGGAAAGCAACTCCAGTCTACGTTCCCCCAAGATTGATGTAAAGATTCCCCAGGCATTGCCCCAATTGCCAATATTCTCATTCACTTTAAAGGCGGCCATTTTTGCGCGCCAAACACTCGGATGCATGAGATCCTTCTGACTCTTTACATGCTCTACCTCATATTGGTCAACAAGCAATGAAAAAATATTCACATACTCCCCCGCCCAAATCTTTTCCTTAATTGCCAAAGGAACATGTTGCCCCAACTTTTCTCTCCGAGAGGGTGTTGACTCATCCCTCGCGATCGGCAATGGCCGCTTACCTGCACCTGACGCTGCCTCTGTGTTCGCAATCGTCCCTGGTGTCTTGTCCCCTACTGCAGCCGGCACGGGCAACTTGGCTGCTTCACGTTTCTCACGCAATTGCTTTATCAGCGCCTGCGCCTCGACAGCCGTGGCGCCCTCGTTACCTTTACCCAACCACGCTGCCAATTGTGCTGCCAGCTCGGGCGGCATATCATCCTCGGACACGGGGGTGACCACAACGGGAATCGGATTCCCCTCCTCCGGCACGGGAGTTGGAGCCTCGAGCGGGGCACTGGGACCGGGGATGTCTTCACCCGCTGCCCCCCTCCTGGGCCTCTTGTTTTTCCCTCCCGGGGCTGCTCCCGCCAAAGGACGTTTTGGACCCTTTTCCTCATTCTTGTCCACCCGCTTCTTTAGCTCGGACATCTCCTTCATGAGAACACGCAGCATCTGGTCGGTAGTCATGCGCTTTCCCACCTTCTTCGGCATTCTCCAACAAAGTAACTGAAAAACAAACAAGAACGATTAAAACGCTCAAAATTGGCTCTTCGTTCCGTCTCGAGCTCACGTGCAGCGAGGAGGTGCAGCTTCAGAGCACAGGAACAAGAGGATGTCTTCTGGACTTGCGTCTCTTTTTATCCATCTTCAGGGCGGGCGTAAACCCGCCCCTGCCTGCCCCGAGGGCGTGGCCGGCTGCGTCAGTGTCCAGGCCAGCCCACTCTAGGGCGGGAAAAAAGCGCGCCCCGGCTACGCCGCTTCGGGCATACCAGCCGAGACGCGCCTCCCGCCCAAAATGGCTTCCCGGGGGGATCGAGGCACTCTGCCATACGTTCGGGGGGACCGAGTGGTCGCCCCTTTCCATTTTTATAAGGATTTACATGGGATATGTCTCATATCCAACCTTTGCAGTTTATAAAGAACATTCTGAGGATGATTAATATGTAAAAACATTATAGGATATTTATTTTTAAGTGCCCCAAATAGCAAAGTCGAATTTGGGTAAAATTGGGCATTTTTGCCATTTAAAATAGCTTTAAAAGTGCTTTAGGCTTCTTCAGTAAATGCATACATTTAGGTATAATACAAATTTGCAGGTTGTTCCCATTTGGGTTTCCTTTTAAATAGGTCAGTGAGCTAATGTGCCTGGTGCAGAGGTTTGAGTTTAATATCAGGGTGGAAGGTTTTAACTTTTGCTGGACCTAAACTGAGACCTTCATCCTTTAAAGGTTGATGAAATGAGTACCATTGCAAACAAGCATTTGTTCTAAAAACTGGTATGTGTTATTATGTTCTGTGATTTATACACAGTAACTATTTTAATAATCCAAGTATAGAAATAAATTGTATACCCTAACAGGAGTAATATCTATATCATGTGTTTTTAAATAGGGTTGGTTATTGCAGGTTAGAAAGAGTTGGGAAGGGTTTTTTTTGGTCTTTTTTCAGCCTTAGAGTGAGGAATGGATTGAGGGCTGAGGAGCCCGCAAGGCAGATTTTGACTTTAAGGTCAGTGAGGTAGGATAGGGGTAAGCGTAAAGAGATGGAGAAATTATTGCTTGGAAAAGCAGGGCCTCAAAGGGTGTTGGCGCACGGGACACGCTGAGTGTCTGTGAAAAAGTTTTTGGAGAGTTGAAAAGGTTTTGCATGTTTTCAAAAGATGGTTGTTACAGTTGATATTTTGTGTGTTATTTGCAGAAATGTTTGTGCGTTTTACATATTTTTGCATTTTGTCCTTTTGTGGATTGTTCCTGCTGGTCCTGTGGGTCATTTTAAGCCTGACAAATTAAGCAGGCTTGAATATTCTCTTTTGGGTTGCAGGTTCACAGTGCATAAAAGTGCATGCAATAGTGTTGTGTGTCACCGCTTATTTATATGTGCTATTGTTTTGTCTATGCTTTTTGTGCTAGATATACAGCACGTATATCTGATGGCTTGATATGTGCGTTTTGTGTTTTTTTTAATGCATGTTTTTGTTTCATGTTGCTGCTTTTGATACTAATACAGGTTTACCTGTGTTGTGAAGGGATATACATGACACGTGTATCCTGTACAACAGTTGGGTAGATTTGCTCTGACACTACATTTCACAGATAGAAAGACAACACTTCACCAGTGTATGTCAAATTTGGCTATAAGTATTGAAGAAAAGTAAAAAGCAAATTGTGTCATCTAGTCACGATACTGTCCTCTTCCCTTAAAGGAACAGACAGCCCTAAAAATTATGTATCCTGATTGGGCGTAAGGATAAATTATAGATTTGTGACTCTTGTACATGGTGACCTAATTTTTATATTACATTAGTCAGTGTTGTTCTGCTTCCCAAGTAGTGTATGGCTTTGTACTATAAAGGAAACAAGGCTTCATTTTTACCTAGTCCCATTTCCCTTTTCCAAATTCCTTTCACTAGTTGGTGTATTGCTCAGGTTCACACTTCTAGATTGCAGTAATATACCAGAGAACCCCATATTATGTATAATTCCCTTTTCTATGACCAGACTGTTTTTTCAAAATTTTTCTTTAGGCCTACTCTGATGTTTCCAGTCTGACTGTTAGGGTAGTGATGCACTGGTTAATTGGCTCAATACTATAATTAGATAAGTTTTCCACCTCAATAGGAGACACCTTACATTTTTTTTGAATATGACAAATTCAATGCCTATTCTAATTTGGTTTTTAGGTCCTTTTTTCTGCTGCTTTAATTTTTGATGGACCAGATGTATTTTAAATAATGGAAATACCAGGACTCTCTAGATCCTGTCTTTTGTTTCCACATTTTGATCATTAGCTTTTGTATTGCATAGTCCACCTGATGCACAATTATTTAAGGGGAGGTATCTACATGTCCCTGATAATCTGTATGATGTAATTTCTCTTTTGAAATGTTCTAGATAAGGAATTTAGGCACACCTATATGTAATTATTGAGAGAAAAAATGTGTGTGCCCATTAGACAATGCCACTATGTGCAAGGACATCCATTCAGATAGAATTCCCATGTCCCTATCTACCCTTAGATGGTAGAGGATATGCTCTCATATGGAAACCCAATTGAAAAGCCTAGAGGCACTGTTTTGCCTACTGCCTTTATATTTGCATTGCTTTTTGAGAATGACAGTGTATTCTAGACCAGAATGTCCCATGACTATGGCCACCCTTTTAAAGATTGCAGGCCACTTGCTTGCAGTCCCTTGTTATACAATGAACTGTTTTTGTACTTAAATTGAAGGAAATAACTGTTACATTTCCTACGTCACTAGGTTCTGCGGGATCTTCCAGAGTCAAAGGAAGAATGATACCCTGCAGAACGCTAATTCTCATCAGTGTCAGCTACAGATGAGGGCTACATACCTTGGCCCTACAGCACCCAGACATCGATCGCCAGCATGCCATCAGTAATATCTCTTACTATTGTACTTGCTTCATCAAAAGGCTTTGAACAAAAAATTTCTGTGCAAAAGAGCGCCTGTTATGTACTGGTTAACCTCTGACAGTGTGCAGTCCCTTGAGCCCCTTGGCCTGTGTTTTTGGCCACACAACCCCTTTTCCTTTGCTCCAACGGAAGTGCAGTGCACCGGAGGATTTGAGATTGGCAAAAGGCACTACATTATGGTGCCCATGAAAGAGCAGCCCGAGCATCCTCTGACACTGAATAGAGAGTGTTGGAGCCTGAAAGTGTTGCTGAGAGTGACAGTCTGTTGCTCTTTCCAGATTAATAGTACTTGGGTCTGCGTGAGATGATCTGTGCCCTTGATCAATGAAGAGCACACTATCTGTAGTGCCTGCAGCACAGGAAATATTGCTGCACTGCCTTGAGACATTGAGACTTTTGAATGAGCTATGAGTGTTTGCCAGGAGGGCACTCCAACGGATACTGAGTAACATCATTTTCATGAAATGCCTGAAAGAAGAGGCCCATGTGGAAGAAAACAACAGAAACAGGATTGATGGACAATAGAAGCCTGCCAGGAGAGGCTTTGACGGACTCTGGGTATTTCTTGTGAGCTTGTATAGAATTGGAGTTTGGAGACTGATTCTTGTTTTGCTGGCATTATTTTAAAGTACTATTCTGTTTAGTAAAAGCAGAATAAAGTCCATTTTCTGTGGAAGAATATCCCCTTTTTCACCTCAGAGCGTTGATGAGGATCACCACTGTTTCACCTGAACATGTGATGGGTTACTGAAATGCATAGGAGCCATAAAAATATTTCTACATAATTTTAGGATTTGCTTTCTGCTTAGGGTTGTGAAAAATTATAATCCTGTTTGTAATAGTGGTCATTACTTTCTTCTGCTTTCTAAATGTTGAATGTTTTGTTCTTTTTGTATTCCTGCTGATAGCTTACATATATCTGTTTTTATGAAATGAGTAGAATGCTCGCCTGAGCAAGGAATTAGGATTTGCCTGTGTAATGGCAAAAGCAGGGTCTGAGGTTCTTTAATTTTGACTCCATCTTATATTTGTCATCAATGTGTGTTGCCTTTACACAGACTGCTCTATTCATGAAGTATTTCTGCCCTTTGGACAGCAACGTGTAGAAAACCCCCCTCTGTCCTCGCTTTGAAAGCAATCTTAGACACTAGCTGGCCTAACTGCATACAGACATGTTCTGCCATTACTGATTGACTTATAAGTGCTGTAATTGATTGACTTATGGGTTGGGCAGAAACACGACGTAAGGGGGACATTCTGGTTACATGGTGTTTTTCTATTGGCTACTATTTTGCAGATCTTGTATGTCCATATTAGGTATTTTGTATGCTTGCAGAAGCTAGGACTGCCCCTTTCTTTGATGCTGAGCTTGTAACTTTAAAATATATAAAAGACCTCTGTGTTCTGTATTCTTTAGACTACCTCATTCAATTGCTAAGGCAGTTGGGTGACGTGGCATCACCTGTTAAATTTAATAAAGATGTCTTTTGATATTCCAGCTTCTGTGCCAAGTTCTTTTGTATTAGTGAGACCCCTGAGAATGAAGATTTCAGTTCTTCAATAGGCCGGGGCGTACTCTGGCAAACATGGTCAGGCCTTCCAGATCTGCGCTCTCACATACACGAGATGAAAGACATGGAGGGGGAAGTAGTGAGGGGACAAGATAAAATACTGAAAACGTTCTCTGACTTTTACGCCACCTTGTATTCGGCCACCACCGCCGGTTGCCCGGAGGGACTAGGGCCCTTCCTGGAATCTATCGAACTGGCCTGGTTCAACGACGCGTACCGGCAGTATATGGACTTCCCGATAACTGCGGAAGACATAGCAACAGTAATAAAAAGCATGCCCCCACACAAAGCGCCAGGTCCCGATGGACTGACGACTGCCTTTTACAAAACATACGTGGATGTGCTCGCCCCCCGGTTGCTGGCAGTATACGAGGAGGCGTTGGAGATAGGTAGACTGCCGGATTCAATGAGAGAGGCCTTCATAGTTACGATACTGAAACCAGGTAAACCAGAAGATGAGCTTGACTCATACACACCCCTTTCGTTGATCAGCGTTGACACTAAAATATTCGCCAAGTTGCTGGCAGATCGCATGCAGCCACTGATGCCCCTTATCGCCCGCCCCGATCAATCGGGATTTATTCCTGGCAGAGCCACGTCAAATAATTTGCGTAACATTTTCTCCATACTTCACTACCTACACCCAAGTGTGCATGCGGCGGCGGTGTTTCTAGATGCTACAAAAGCATTTGACACCTTGGAATGGCCATATGTATTCGCAATCCTGACTAACATGGGATTCAGTGCTTTATTCATTAGTAAAATTCGCCTGCTGTACGCGTCCCCTTGTGCCAGGATCCGGATTAACGGGGAGATATCGCAACCCTTCCCAATAACACGGGGCAAGCGTCAAGGCTGCCCCTTGTCCCCGCTCTTATTCGCCGTAGCAATGGAGCCGCTGGCGGCACGAATAAGACAGCATCACACGGCGCGGGGGATAGGCTTCGCTTCACGCAGCTTGTTAATCTCCTTATACGCGGACGATGTGACACTGTATTTGGTGGATCCTGAGATCAACCTGGACCCAGTGCTGCGAGAATTCATCCGGTTCGGCGGGCTAACGGGTGTGGGCATAAACTGGTCAAAGTCGGTAATATTCCCTCTAACAGATGGCACTCCAAAGGTAAATTCTGAATTCCCGTTGCAGTGGGAGGATGACGAGGTGAAGTACCTAGGTATCTGGATCAGTCGCAGCCTCCAGGAGATATGGAATTTGAACTATGGAAGGGCTGTGATGTGGCTTGAGGGGAAGGTGAAATTATGGGCGAAACTGCCGCTGTCCCTTACTGGTCGATTCGCCCTGGTCAAGATGATAGTACTACCGAAGTTTTGTACCTCTTTGTGAATATCCCAATCCCTCTGACAGCGCATTTCTTTGCCACTCTAAAATCCCACCTCACCTCCCTGGTATGGGCGGGAGGACAAGCAAGAACGGCTTGGGAAGTGCGATCACTGCACTTGCGACAGGGCGGACTGGGGGCCCCAGATATGCGACTGTACGCACTATGCGCCCAGGCCCAATACTCACATTTTTGGGTGCACCCAACTCCATTTCAACCGCATGGGACTGTGGAGCGAGATAGTATGGCACCTACCCTGCTGGCAGTGGCCATATGTGCAAAGGCAAGGCGACCCAGAGAAGATATTGACACTGCTGAGATGCTGAAGTGGTCCTGGGAGGAGTTGTGGAAGAGGGCAGGTGCTCCACTCCTATATGCACCGTCATTGTCCCTAGCCCAAAATCCCCTATTGCCTTGCCTTGAGGGTGGAATTGGCAGGGAAGTACAGCAAAGGCTGAACCTTCATACGCTCGGAGACTTATTTCCTAACGATGAGTTCATTGCCCCCCCCACCCCCGTTGCTGAGGAGGGAACTGCGGTTCCCTTCTCGGACAGGTTCTTATATCATAGACTGAGGTCCGCCTGCCGGGCATTGTGCAGTGAATTTCCACGTGCTCCCCCGGTGTTTCGGGCACTGGAAGCGGTGGTGGGCTCTCCATCTCCGCGCAAATTGATCACCAGGATATACCGGCAGATACAGACAGCGGCGCCTCTAGTACAGATCACAGCCTTGGAAAAGTGGAATACTGAGCTCGACCCCCCGCTTACGGAGGAGCAGTGGTCCTTCTGCTGCGGGCAACTGTCTGAGCTGTCCCCAAACTACAGGCTACGGCTGATACATTTTAAGTACCTGCATCGCTTTTATAGGACTCCGATCAGCTTGCATAGGATGGGTCTCCGCGAGGAGGACCGCTGTTGGAGATGTAGACACTCCCCAGCTTCATTTTTACACATGGCATGGGCATGTGAGCGATTAGCGGACTACTGGTCCTCGGTGTTTGACACAATTAACAGTGTGCTGGGTCGTGCTGACACCCCGTCCCCTGAATTGGAAATACTGGGATATGTCCAACGCACCCCGCCCAAGTCCCGGAAATTACATGCTATGCTGCTGCTATACGCTAAACAACAGGTGGCCGTAAACTGGGGTAGAAGGAGGGTGCCCACAATCAAAACTTGGTTTGCTGATGTCATTTATGGTCACACACAACTGGGCACCTTTTGGGAGCTGACCGCGAGACATATGGGAACCATTCCTGCAGTGGCAGAGAGACAATGTAGTGGAAGCCGACAATGCTAGCGAAGTGGGGGAATAGCTGAGTGCTCCTTCAGACACGAGTTATTGCTCAATATGTGATGTGCCGGGAGGAACTCCAGGGAGAAGGGCGTTGCTGGGGGGGCCTGTGGGATTATTGTGTACTGTTACCTATTTATTATCATGTATTAGCTATGGTTACCTATCTATTACCACGTATTAGCTATGGTTCTGCCCTATGTCCTACGGGCAATTTGAGGAGCGGACTATCAACTCTACAGCCATTGAAGAACGTACAATATATTTCCTGTAGACGGCGTAACAATCTAATGTGATTACTACTTTACACTGTGGAATGTAACTGCGCACCTTTTGGACTTATTGCTCCTCCTTATGTGCTGGCATTGTAAGTTCTTTTGTTTTGTTGTTGTGTATGATTTTAAATGCCAATAAAAAAATAAAAAAAAATATGTGATGGAAATTAGAAATTGATTGATATTTCAAACCATTTAAAAATAATATTTTTTTAATAATTATTTTTGGGTGACGTATTATGATAATGTCATATGTTGAAAATTAGGCCTAGTGATGTTTTATCAATCCTCTAGAAATAATGTTATCTGGAGCATTACCCCAGTCGTTTTACTATGTCGATTGTGGAAGGGGTAGTTGAATTGTTTTTAAGGGAATTTAGTGTCATTCACTATAGCGGCTTTGCCAAACACCGTGGTGGTCGAAACCCGTCAGACAGAACAATAAACACATTTGGTGTTAATCCGTGGAGTGCCAGCTTTTCTTTGTTTGGACTGTATCAAAGGAATTTTCTGTAGATATATATATATATGTGACCTAGGCCGCTGGGACGGCCGAAACGCGTCATGACTTTCTGGTTAATGGCTGAATAAAAAAGATGCTGAGAAAAGCTGGTCCTTGCCTCGTGTTTCTTTGAAGGAGCGCTGCTGCGAGGTATTTGCAGATATATATATATATATATATATATATATATATATATATATATATATATATATATATATATATATATATATATATATATATATATATATACAGAAAAGGCCGAATAGACTGTTCAGATTTAAAATTCTTGTATAAGCCCATTCAGGGCACAGGTCTGAGCGAGTAAAAAGTCCTGTATGCGTTGTTAATTCAAGGGCAATAGTCCGAAATGAACTAGAACATCTACATCGCAACAGGCAGGGTACAACTGTGTTTGATCAAATGTCAGCATGCATGCACTTTAGATAAATAAGATTCATTGCTTACCTGAATGTTTTTAATCTGCACTGAGCACTTTATGATATTGCAACGCCATGATATGTAAATATTTCTGTGAGATTTGCACATTGAAAGATGGCTGCCATGAATTTTATGTCGAAAATGTAAAACCGTCATTGATTTCCATGATGAGTTGGCTTTAAATGGCGTTGTAAATTACAACACGGGTGAACACTGACGAAGCCTTTTGGCGAAACGCGTCTGTTGTGGGGGTAGGGGCTTAAATTAAATATTTTTGAAACCTACGGTATGGCGTGCTGGTCGTTTGTCTAGCCAGACTGGAGTGGACTGTTTCGTAACACGTAAGCGGCTCACCACCGCGGACCAAGCACCCGGGATTGAGAGGAGCGACGGCGGTGAGGACTCTGTAGTGCAAATTTTTATGGCCGTTTGCCCCGAAGCGAGAAGTATTCAACTGAGGCGTTGAGCAGAATGGAATGCTCAATCGAAAAAGAAAACGGAAAGTAAAACCGAGTGCCGTGGAACCCTGGAGAAAGGCGAGAAACTTGGGCGTATCTGCTGGGACTACGGCAGGCGAACTGAGACACCCGCTCCGATCTGGTGAGTGAAGCGGCAACGAAAGTACGTACATGTGTGAATGCGCTTCTGTCCCGACTCCAAATACCAATGTGAATATTTTGTAGCCCCGCAAGTGTGTATCAAATCACAAACACCACCTCCGAGTATAGAACTTTGTGCATTGCATGCCGAAATTGCAAAAAAAGATAAAAGCAACACGATGTCAAACACAGGAGATTTAATGCTTGAGAGAGAATCAGCGGCTGAAATGATGTTTAAAACAACTAAAGATAAACAGGCAAAAGCTGCGAAGGAAACTACAACTCCGGCCCCGCCGAGCAATCTAAAAATATTATTTCAGAGACTCGAAAAGTTAATGGAAAGAGAAGTGAGAAAGTGGTGGGAAGCCACGTCCCTACAACGTTATGTGGACTGTGATCGAATCCCAAGGGGTCTCCGCATATTTACAGTGCCCTCATACGAAAGACCGAATCCAGCCCTGCTGAAGGAATGGGCTGAATATACAGCAGAGAGCGCTAAAGGAATGGTGAAAATGCTAATAAAATATGCCTGGATAGACAGAGATGATTGTCTAAAGGAAATAGCAGACCTGGAGAAAACGATCGCTAATGAAAAAGATACTAAAACCAGCGACGATCTAAGAGCCACAATGATGAAAAGAGTTAAGGAATACGAACTAGGTATTAGGAAAAGAAAACAGAATAAATTCCTCAGAGATGAACAAGACTATATGTCAGGAAGAATTCTGACTTTTGCCCGCAAGTTTGATGCCACCAGGAAACGCTTGGCACAAGGGTGACATGCAGCTAACAATGCAGAAACTTCGGAATCTGAAGCCGAAATCTCTGATGAAGAACGAACAGGGGCACATGGGAGCAGAGACAAAACCAGTGATGAACAAAACGAGAATGTTTTTTTCGACGAGTTCCAGGTGATAAAAGAAACAAGACAGAGGCCACAACAACGCAACCATCCCCCAAATCAAAGAGGAAAACGAGGAGGGGCAAGAGGGGGAAATGCAGCTACCGCCTCGCCAAGAGTAACGAGGAGTGCTTCAAGACGCACGAAGTGGTAAAAGATCAAACCATCATCAATCTCTCCACAAGAAAACTAACGAGAGATGAGGAGAATGTACTCAAGAAAGGCTTGAGCTTTTGCCCCACCAACGATTTCAATTTGGTTAATACTAAAATCGACCTCTTCAAATACATCAGGAAACTGAAATTCCAAAAGATCTTTGCTATGCATCCCAATGATCCAAGCAATGGGAATAATCAAACGGAAAATGAAGTTGAAGATAGCGTTACGCTTACCCAACTTTTGGAGACAATAAATGATACTGCCTTGATCACAGCGAACATCCAAAACACTGAGGCACAAACTCCATCTAGTGCGAGCAAACAAATAAGAGACCCCAGCAGCATGAAAAAGAAATCGAAGAAACTTCCCAAAACACAGTATGATGCGATTGACGTCTTCAGTGATGCAGTGCTTATGGACCTTGAGAAACTGGCAAAAGAAAAACTAGATGTGAAGAAATCAAACATATTTCTTGTAAGTATCAAGGACCCCCTGATGAGGATACGACTCCTGGGTCAGGGACAACAATTTCTTGTAGGGATAAATACCCAGGCAGACTGAAGAAATACAAAAGCTGGCTGACTGTGTAAACAATGTTAAAATAGCACAAAATTGATATAAAAAATGATTTAAGCAATGGACTGAAATGATATCAAAAAATACATTTTAATATAAATATAGGATAGACGTATACATAAAAAGTAAACAAATTACACAATAGACATTTCATGAAGTTCATTTGTTTGTTATCAAAACATCTTCATAAAGTATTTTTTTATATAAAAAATCCTTTTCGTTCATAACATATGGCTGTATATCATGTGTCAACGCGTTTCGACAAACTTGGTTGTCTTCGTCTGTACATTTTTAAAGGAATGACGAAGAATAATGATAGGTAGTAGTAAGATGGAGGCAGTGAACACAGACTAAACAGGTGAGATCAGCACCTAACGCAATTAGTTTATTTTATGAGGATGAATAATATGAATTTAAGAATCTTTAACAGCAATCTAAATATGTTTTTTCTATTCAGTTATCACATACCGAATCCAAATCTAATGAAGGAAAGGAGCCTTACTCCCTAGAACTACTATATATCCTCTGAGATTTTATCAATTTTGGTAAGGAAAAAAGCTTTATGTGAATTCAACCAAAACATATGCAGAAGATATGCCTTAGCCTCATCTTTGTCTAAATACTAGCCCAACTCTCTATAAAATCAGGGAGCTTTTAAACAACAGATGCATCTCCCTTAGCAAACAACTGTCCGAGCCCACCTATAACCCATACTTATCTACAGATAGACTCAGGTAATTTACGAAAATAAGACACATTTGTATATAGGCTGCCTGTTAGAAATGACCTTAAATAATTTAACAGATGTACTAAAATAGGAAACATGAATTAGGTTTTGAATTTATTAGTTCTTTAATAAGCTTTAGGGTGACCTTTTAAAATATTAGACTTTATGAATGACACACCGACCTCTATGAAGTTACAGCACATGTCTGCAGTTTAACTGCTAAAGATTAGGTCTTTCTTTGATAAATTGTGGTATTTTGATCAATGTATGCTCTTTTCCAACCACATCTTTAAAAATGTTATGTATGACTACATTAGTCTGGCTGAGATATTTGAAAATGTCTTAGAATAATTTTATTAATCGTAAAAAAGCAATGCACTGTGATTTTAAATCTATTTAAATATTACCATTGTATATCTTTTCTGTTTAGAGAAATTGGCTGAACATCCGTTTCTGTCCTGACGAAGACAACCAAGTTTGTCGAAACGCTTTGACACATGATATACAGCCATATGTTATGAACGAAAAGGATTTTTTATATAAAAAAATACTTTATGAAGATGTTTTGATAACAAACAAATGAACTTCATGAAATGTCTATTGTGTAATTTGTTTACTTTTTATGTATACGTCTATCCTATATTTATATTAAAATGTATTTTTTGATATCATTTCAGTCCATTGCTTAAATCATTTTTTATATCAATTTTGTGCTATTTTAACATTGTTTACACAGTCAGCCAGCTTTTGTATTTCTTCAGTCTGCCTGGGTATTTATCCCTACAAGAAAGAAATCAAACATAACCAGGAAAGAATGGGAAGCAATAAAATCTTTAACAGTGATGAAACTATCGAAATCAAACCCTCCGATAAAGGTGGCAACATCGTTATTTTTACCAAAGACAACTATCAGGAGGAGGCCCTGAGACAACTAAGGGACACAGACTGTTATATAACAATCAACAGGCAGGAATACAACAAGAGCATTATGGCCTTCAACAAACTGTTGGGAGTCTGGAAAGAACATGGAATGCTCAGTATGGACGAACTGTTGTACCTACAATGTGATTCACCCATTCTTCCAACATTCTACCACTTGCCAAAAGTCCATAAGAATCCAAAGAGACCTCCAGGACGGCCAATTGTCTCGGCAATTGGCAGTTTACTAGAGAACGCATCCAGATTCATTGATGGTTACATTGCACCAATTGTAAAGGAACTTCCCTCCTATGTGAGGGATACACAGGACTTTCTTCGACTAATTGACAATATTGCTTGGGAACCTGGTTTCCTGTTAATAACTCTTGACGTTGTCAACCTCTATACCTGTATTGCCCATGAAAACGGTATAGCTGCAGTGAAGTGGTTCCTAGATCAGAAACATGATCAATATCGGGACCACAACGAAATGTTGATACAACTGATAACATTCTGCCTTAACAATAATATATTTTTGTTTGCAGGACAGTTATATAGACAGGTCAGAGGAACATCTATAGGCTCGTGCTTCTCTCTCAGCTACGCGAATTTATTCATCAGCTGGTGGGAGAAGCACGAGGCCTGGGGGAGGCCAAAGACCAGTGGACAGACAATATTCTTCTATGGACGAGATACATAGATGACCTGTTTGTGGTTTGGCGCGGCAGTAGAACCTCGGCTGAGGAATATATTGCCGCACTCAATAACAACAATTGGAACCTCAAATTTACAAGCGAAATCAGTGACACGAGTGTCTATTACCTTGATCTGGAGGTTTACGTAGACAACGGGAAAATACAGACCCGATTGTACAGAAAACCTACGGCAGGGAATGCTGTTTTACATGCAGCGAGCCAGCACCCTAAATGCCTAATAGGAAGCATACCGTACGGCGAATTCCTTCGCCTAAAAAGAAACTGCTCGGATGAGGAGGAGTACGTTCGGGCGAAGGAAGAAGCCAAAACGAGATTCCAGATCAGAGGGTATTCTCACAACGTACTAAAAAGTGCGGAAGAAAAATCTAAAAAAATCCCAAGGGACCAACTTTTGGTAGTAAAACAGGTGTCGAAGCATGAGGAAAACCCAAGAATGATTACCACATTTAACTCAAAGTCAGGAAGGATAATGCACATATTCCAAAAGAACTGGCATATCCTTAAGACTGACCAGGTAATGAGAAAAGTCCTTCCAGAAAGACCGATTCTAACATACAAGCGCAGTCAGTCTCTGGCGGACCATCTTGTCCATAGCCACTTTGTATCAAACAGAAAGAAGTCTGTCCAAATCTCTAAATCCAAAGGATTCTTTCCATGCCGAGCTTGCAAGGCCTGTAAGAATAGTAAAATAACAAAAACTTACCCAGGGAAAACTGATGAAAATGAACCCGAGAGAAACATCAAAAAACTACTCAACTGCAACTCTGAGTACACCATCTACTGCCTCATATGTCCGTGTGGGAAACGCTATATAGGCAGTACTATCAAGCCCACTAAAATGCGAATTCTCGAACATCTGCGGGCAATTGTGAATAGAGACAAGTCGTACCCTGTGACACGACACTTCGCACTCTAGAGTCGAAGTATATTATTGGGTTAAAAACTACGGTTCCTTGGGGACTTAACAACAATGAGGAAATGTGGGTACATTTGTAATAACAACTGTGCATTGAATAACACCAAAAAGTACCATATCCCATGTACAGGTCCCAGCTGATTCCGCACTCTCAAAACTGTTTTGTTTACCCTACCTGACCTTGCCCATTCAGGGCCGAATAGACTGTTCAGATTTAAAATTCTTGTATAAGCCCATTCAGGGCGCAGGTCTGAGCGAGTAAAAAGTCCTGTATGCGTTGTTAATTCAAGGGCAATAGTCCGAAATGAACTAGAACATCTACATCGCAACAGGCAGGGTACAACTGTGTTTGATCAAATGTCAGCATGCATGCACTTTAGATAAATAAGATTCATTGCTTACCTGAATGTTTTTAATCTGCACTGAGCACTTTATGATATTGCAACGCCATGATATGTAAATATTTCTGTGAGATTTGCACATTGAAAGATGGCTGCCATGAATTTTATGTCGAAAATGTAAAACCGTCATTGATTTCCATGATGAGTTGGCTTTAAATGGCGTTGTAAATTACAACACGAGTGAACACTGACGAAGCCTTTTGGCGAAACGCGTCTGTTGTGGGGGTAGGGGCTTAAATTAAATATTTTTGAAACCTACGGTATGGCGTGCTGGTCGTTTGTCTAGCCAGACTGGAGTGGACTGTTTCGTAATATATATATATATATATATATATATATATATATATATATATATATATATATATATATATATATATATATATATATATATCACAAGGAACCTCTCTGCTAGAGAAAGGGATGAGCCGCACACATTCCAGTAAATTTAAAAGCGTTTAATTTCATTTTGCAGCGCTGGCATTTCCTAATGCATTTCGGTCACCATTGATCTTTTTCAAAGGAGGAAGCCACAGCATCTCGAAGGCTAAACAGCTTACCAGTCATAGTTGCTCTCAAAGCATGTTGGTTCTCGTAGTGCGCTGTTAGCTTCATAGTTGTTTCCCCTTCAGTGGGCGATGCCGGCATGTAATGCTGCATTCTCACTTTACTGAAATCCCCTCACGTACCACTTTTCAGGTTGCTATATATATGCATACACATGCTCCCCAACATTGCTACCGGCCAGTTTGTGTGTCCTGTGCCTTCATACAAAAACCATTCACAAACAAATTAAGTATGGATAAAGGCATGTTTTCCTTGCAATCAAGGCACTCAAATGAATTCTAATCATTTAAGCTTACCATTGCTACATTCTCTGGCATTAATATTTAGAAAAGTATTAGCAAGACTACAGGAATTGTTCATGGACGTTGTTACACACTTGCCACACAGTTTCCCATCCCTCCATAATTTGCATATTTAAATAAAAATATTTTCAACATAATCGTAAGCATGGGCGGAAAATCCGTTTCGCTCGCGGATTTTGCGGATTTTCGGTAAATTCGCAATCCGCGAGATTCGCGAATCTCCCGCAAAATCCGCAAATCCGCGAGCAGCGGATTTTGCTCGCACTGCTCGCACTGTTCGCGTGAGTTCGCGGCTTCCCAGTACAACTTCGCGCCCCGCGAATAAGTGCAAAATTGCAGAAATACGATCTTAGCAAAACTGAAACTACTTACCAGGTTCAAAAGTTCAGGCTCATCATTAGTAGCCATTTCCTGTAGTGCTTCCTGAGGGGCCCCTCCAGAGTTCAGTTGCCAGTTGCAACTATTATGTGACCCTGCTCTGAACCTCAGAATAGTTACACATATGCCACAAAGGTCCTGAATTACAGCTAAGGGAGACAAGCAGGAGCCAGGCTGGAAGTTCAAATCCATTAATCAGCCCCTAATTCATTATTGTCAGTTGGGGCAGGGCAGGTGTTGTAACTAATTTTGCAACAATGAAAGCACTTAGCAAGTGCAAAAGATCACTAATCAGGAAGCACTAAGGAAGCAGGTGCCAGCTAAAAAAATATTCTGTGACACATTAATCAGCCCCAAATTAATTCAGGTCACTTGAGGCAGGGAAGGTGTGCTTGCGTTGCCACAATAATGTACACTGACTGGACAACCAGAGGGTGCTGTGATGAAACAGAGGGTGGCATGTGTGGGCCAGAGGGTGGCATGAGTAGTCAGAGAGTGGCAGTGGTGACAGAGAGTGGCAGTGATGAAGAAGAGTGTCCCAAACAGGCTGGACACGTAGAAACAACTAGTTCGCGAAACTTGCGACCCGACAGGTAAGTTCGCAATTTGCGAAAGTGTACAAAACCCTCGCGAACTGGCAGAAACCCGCGCAAACACAAAAAAAAAAATCCGCAAATTCGCGAGAATTCGCGGATTTTGCGGATTGCGAGTTCGCAAATCCGCAAAATTCGCGAACGCGAGATTCGCAAAATTCGCCCATGCTTACATAATCGGAGCAAAAGAAACTATAAAGTTACTAAAAAAGTAGAAAGTTCACAAGTAGTGCTATGTAGCGGTAGACGAAAGCTCAGCGGCCACCCTTCAGGTGCTGATTGCTTTACTCAGATCCTAAATTGGTATTAATGAGGTGAAACCTTAGCTCAGACAGCATTAATGTCAGTAAAAATGGTAAAATAACGAAATAATATTGGCACAGAATGAGACACCGTATGAGGAGTTTGCCTTTTCTTGCAGCCTCCTTTAGCCAATCCTGGCGGGGGGGGGCGTTTTTGTTACAGGGACGTTTTTGCAGCTATGATGCAAAAACGGCCCCCAGGGGCCCAAAACCGGCCCCTACCCGTGCGGCACACCGGGGGATTGCCCGGTGCCCGCTATGGCCAGTCCGGGCCTGTACGCTACCCTGCTGCATAATTAGAGTGGCCCTGAGTATTGGTAATACATGTGTTATATGCGGCATTCCCTAAATGAGGGTCTAAGCAGCAAATATTAAACACGTTTCCTTAATCTCTTCTATTCCCTAGTATTCACATCAACGTTTATATTCATTTTAGCTTGAAAAGTAAAATTTTTAGACATGGAAATCAATATTCCAAAAGCATTGCCATTCCACCGACATCCCTCACGAGTAATTGTTTCTCCAGGCATCTTTAAACGCGCGCTAGTATAAAAAATGTATGCAGTGTGACAGTTTCTCCCGCCCATGCATGCACCGTGGAGAATTTGTGCAAACAAAACAGAATTAACAAACTTTTAAACGTCTTTGCTGCATGACTTTCACTCCTAGGGCCTCTAGGAGCTTCCTGAAGCTTTTAACTATGCACACATTAGTTCAAGCTACATTTCTAATTAAAAAATAATGTTCAATGTTCTGGTTTAGTGGGCTGGGAAAACCTGCACGAGGGTGAGAGAGCTTTCTGACTCAGTGCCATGGCTGGCATTTATTGCACCTGCTCTTTCACATCCACGACACTAACTGAACGAACTGACGACATGTTACACAGATACCCCATGTTCACAAACCCTCATCTCACCCCCACGCACAGTAGAGAAGCAGTGACAGCAACTCTGAGGTGATGGTTAGATGGAAACTTGCAAAGAAAAAAACCTTATTAGCAGCTATCTGATGATGGTTGCTAAATCTGCGTGAAATTAGTTACAGTTCTGCAGCTCAGGTTATTTGATTAACATTCGGAGTGGGACAAAGTTACTGGGCATCTACTTAAAGGAGCATTTCCCTTTTTAAGACCCGAAGGAATTTATGCTGCACAATAGTGAAGCCCTTCAGACTGGTGTGTGCACACATTGCCATACTTAGCAATGCATTGCCTAATTAGCAGGAGGAAAGGAAATTAGACTGAAACTAGACCACCCATTTTGGGAAACCAGTATTTTGCAAAAATTATGTCATAGCTGCAAAAATAGAATCATATTCCTGTGAAACATTATTTTTTGTGCAATACATACACATATATATGTATATAAATATGACATGAACTATTTTTTTATGGGTTATTACTTTAGAAAAAGATATCTAAACCAGGATGCAAGAGATTACTATGGGACAATCAAACTGAACAAACCTTATGACTGCTTTTCCGATGTCAGTTGTGCTGCACTTTGGTAACAAACTCAAATATGTACTGTAGTAAGTGTGCGTATATATATATATATATATATATATATATATATATATGTATATATATATATATATATATATATATATATATATATATATATATATATATATATATATATATATATATATATATATATATATATATATATATATATATATATCCAATGTTCAGGAAGCACCAAGAAGAGGGAAGGCCACAAGAAACGTAATTAAGTTCATTTTAATGAAAAAATCGACGACTTGCCAGCAGTCACCTTCACCAAGTTTCAGGCATTGCACTCTTTCCGCCAGACGCGTTTCAGGATTCTTGGATCCTTTCATCAGTGGCAAATTGCAGGAGTGAAATCCGCGCTGGAAACTCACAGTTCCTATTTCAAACACCTGCCCATGTGGGCGCGGCTCTCCCACTGCCTCCTGGTGTTTGTAGTTCGTTTCAATTTATCCCCAGTGGGTGCGCAGTTTCATTCCAAGATTCAAGTAAATAACAGACCCAAGTGGGTCAATGCACTGTACTGGGCGCTGTGGCTGCCCTGCTTTGTAGGCGTCCATAAGAACTTTGTGCATGCTGCAGCCCTGAAATGCAACTTGTACTTGTTCCTTCCGATAATTTGCTATGCAACCCGTACGTGACTTCAAGCGCATATGCAACATATACGTATCACGCCACATCGTGCGCGCGTTTCCGCATGACATCATGTACGTGTTCAACGCGGTGGGAGCACGACTTCCGCAAAATTATTTGGTACAATTTTTTTTATATATATATGTATTTAATATAAATATTAAGGAAAAAAAGATAATATTCTTTTATAATAAACTTATATTACTTTTACATGCAATTTAGAGAAGTTGCGCTAGATGCGTGCTGCATGTACGCAGCCAACGTGCATCCCATGTGACCAAAAAAAGAGATTTCATTGGTTTATAACACTTACTGTTCTAACTATTGAAGAACCCCACCCATTATAATCACTCTTCTTAGACCTTCCTTAAGATGAGACCTGTTCTGAGAAAAAACTCACTTTTTTGTCATTGGAAACCTGAACTTCTTTTTTGGATTAAAAAATGGCTACACGACTGCAAGAATCATCTAATTCTGATGATTTTGTTACTGAACAATTTCTACCAGAACCTCACCCTCCCAACAGATACACATATTGTATGGAAATGTTTTACTTTTCCGGAGGGATAAAAGAAATGTAATGCCACCAAAGTAACATGCAAGATTTGCCAGGCAGTGCTGTCAAGAGGAGATCCTAATAAAAAATACTCCTGTGGCACTGATAGTATGCGCAAGCACCTCCAATCCCAGCATCCTGTGAACTATGCTCACGAAGAATGTAGAAGACTGCGCCAAAATGCACCTCCACCACCGGCAATACCAAGTACCTCTGTGGCATCACCTTCAACATCGCCACCAGACATACGTCCCCAATTTGTGAAAGTTAAAATGCACTGCGTGAAGTGCTTTCGTTTAATTTGTTATGGGGAGCAATCAGTAGACCTAGTTTGCTGAGCAATTGATAACCATCAATGCTAGTTTTTTTTAATTCCCTCAAAGTTCACGGTTTGTTCATCCTGTTGACTTTTTTTTCTTTTTAAAAAAAACAAAAAAAACAAAAAACGTTTTAAAAATCAACAAAAAATATAAAAGTACAAAAAAAAAGTTATTTTCAGAACTAACTACTTTGGTTGAAGAAAGAGCTAAATGTATATGCTAGTGTGTCAAAATTTTCAAACATGTACTGCATAATTGACTAGTCAAGTCAAAAATCTTTTATTCGATTAATCGTATTGATAATCATAAAAAGTACATCATATATTTGAATACATCATCATAAAAACACATTATTATTATTACATTATTACGTTACAAGTTAAAAAAGGTATAAAAAAAGGAATACTCTTTGGTTCATTAGTAAACTTAATACAGAAGATCAAAAGTTCAACTAGGCATCATTTCTATGGTTTTACGCGTTGCTAAACATGATTTCAGAAACATAGCTACATTCTTTGCCATGTATTGTGTTTCTAGCTGTTGTAATGCTAGAAAAGCCGGGCGACAGGTCCTCAACCCCATCTGGCGCAATACTGGTATAACCCAGCGTTTACGCGATTCGACATAATAATGACAAAAGAACACCACATGCATAGTAGTTTGGGAGGATACCTTATCGCATGGACACTTAACTAATTCATGTGACCAATTTAACGTTGTTGGAAAGGTGACCAGTCGAAAAAATAAGTTAAAACGGAACCTGGTTAGTAAGTATTTTTCGTGATTAGATATATGGAATGTAAGATAAGGCTGTATACCCAGAGACACTTGGGCCATCAAAATATGAGCGTTTGATTGCTTGGATATTTCACTAGACAGACGCAAATCTCTTAAATGGTTGAGACATTGATATTTCAAGGCTTTTCTGCTTATCTCAGTGATGGATGATGGCTCGATAACATACTGGATGAGGTCCAGGTCTTTCAGGAAGTTGGTCACATATACTAACCAGGGAATGTTTGTCCAGGATGTCAGCTCTAGACATTCTAAAATCAGGGCACGTGTAAGATGGCATTGAGGCTTAGTCCAAATACGGTGCCATAGCAGTATTGGCTGACATTTGATGTAATCTGCCAGATAGTCAATCCCAAGCTCGATATGGCTACCGTAGGTGGGGGCACTCTGTGGGAGTGCCAACAAGTATTTAACAAAGCCATTTTGAATATTTTGCAAATCCGCCGTGTTTACATAGCCCCATACACCGGCTCCGTATGTGGCGATGCTCTGGCATTTGGCTTGATGAATTTTAAGCAGTACAGGTGGGGACGGTTTACCCATTTTTCTAGAAAATGAGACAAGGGCAGAAGTTGCTCGTTGGTAAAGCAGTTTTCTGGTTACCAGTGCCCTTTTCCAAGTTAACTGGTCATCTATTAGAATACCCAGGTAAGGGTATTCCCTGACGCGTTCCAGTTTGGATTGCTCAATGTGAAGGTGTTTAGAACTTTTTACCTTGGGCCCTGTTAGCATGACAAAGGTCTTAGTCTTGTTCACTTTTAACCCAAGTGAGAGCATGAAGTTACAGTATTTATCCAACTGTTTTTGTAGCTGTACTAAGGTCCTTGCAAAAATTACAGAATCGTCAGCATAGAGTAATGCTGGAATAGGGCGATGATTGATGGTGGGTAAATCCTGGCTCCCTTCTAACATGGCTGCTTCCAGACCGTTAGTATAAAGGTTAAACAAGAAGGGAGCCAGGACACAGCCCTGTTTAACTCCACGAGTTATTGGAAAGGAGAATGTTAATTCTCCACCCACACCGTATCTAACGCACGCCGAGGCGTCGGTGTAAAGCTTGCGTAGAAATTTGATGAGGGGAGGATCAACACCCAACTCCTCCAATATGAACCAAAGCTTGGCGTGGATTACACAGTCAAACGCCGCGCTGAGGTCGACGTAGACCATAAATAAGTTGCCCCGTTTAGCTCCCACATACTTCCCCACTAAAAGTGTCAGGTTTAGGGCCTGTTCAACAGTGCCCAGTCCCTCCCGGAATCCATACTGGAGATCGGTGATGATGTTTTTTTCTGCCGCCCAATCCTGGAGGCGATCCAGGATTAGGCGACCCGCGACTTTCCCCAGTGAATCCAGGAGGGAGATGGGCCTGTAGCAGGCAGGGTTGTTTCTTTCGCCCTTTTTAAAGATAGGAAGAAGTATGGAGGAGGACCAGAAATCCAATAGACCAGTATTTAAAACTGCCGCCATTAGCTGGGTGACAATTGGGGACCATAAATCAATGTTAGAAACAAATATATCAAGTGGGGCACCGTCTGGGCCGGGTGCCTTTCCAGTTTTTGAGGAGGATAGTGCACTTATGACCTCCCCGAGTGTAAAATGAAGATCTATAGGATAAACCCCTCCTTTGGAGGACGTGGTTGTTAGGTTAGGCTGCACAGCGGTTACCGGGTGGGAGTCACTAAAGATCTTAGAGAAGTGGGTCACCCACTCGTCCGCGGTCACTGCTACATCCAAATGCTGATGAAGATTTGCCTCCTGCAGGAAAGGGGATTTAACTACCTGCCAGAACTGGGAGCTGTCCTTGCTATGGCAGCTTTCGTGTAGTTGGGCCCATAGTTTGTTCTTATGGTCTCTTTTACAGCTAATTTGGGCTTGTTTATACTCGGATCTTAGTTTGGCTACTTTGTTTTTGTCTCTAGTTGGGTTGTGTAGTTCTTTTTTTAAGGCGGTTAGAGCTTTCCGACAAGCCGTATTGAACCACCTTGGCTCCTGGTGGTTACCTAATTTGTGGGTTCTAAATAATTCATTCTGGATACCTTTCAGGATTTCCCCGAAACTGGAAATAATTTGTTCGGGGGGTGAATCCTCCTCAAGGCAAACATTTATCCATGGGAGTGCCTTAGATATGACCTTTTTTGATGTTACTAAAGGGTCAATCCTTGACCATTTCACGGAATATCCGTTGGTTCTGTCCATGGTCAGTGTTTTTTGGGTCAGCAAGCTCTTCCTGGGAATGAGGGGAACCTTCGTGGGTAACTTGAGGATGATGTTGTTAGGGAAATGATCACCTGAGATTTCTGATCCTGTGGAGAACTGAGAAAGTGTACCCTTTAAAGAATAAGAACACAATATAAAATCAATAGTGCTAAAACAACCCCTACCATGAAAGGTAGATTTAAATTCCACGGGAGGGTCTGCGAGTTCATTAGCATACGTCAATTCTAGAGACATTAAACTCTCATTGATGGAGTCTCCTACGAGGGAGTGGGTAAAATGTGTCAGCGGGCAGTCATTTTCATCTAGAAGGCCGCAGTTGGTTTTCTTGTAATTAGGACACAGTTGAACATTAAAGTCCCCTCCCCATATTACGTTACACATAGCTGGTGAAAGTTTAGTACGCTGTTCGCTTATAGACAGAGAAATTGCAGACACAGTTTTTGCACATTCTACTGGAGATAAATTGTTATAAAAATTAATAAGACTATATGACGTACCATTTTTAAAAGTAACCAATAGAATTTGATAATTCGAAGTGGTACAGAGGGTAGAGATTTCCCTTACTACGAGGATATTAGCAATATATACTGCGAGACCCCCCATAGGTCTGCCGTGTATTGAAGGGCATGCTGGCGAATGAAATGTCTTATAGCCTTGTATATGCAGTGGGTCAATTGTCCAGGTCTCTTGTAAACAAATTATCTGGTGCGTAGTTACAAATTCCAGCCAAGGTTTCAGTAGGATCTTTGTTCAAAGACCTGCTACGTTCCAGAATAGTATGGACACTAGCAGGGTCGACAAGGTTTTGTTAATAGGTGCTGGGCTTCCTTTATGGGATGGAATTTTTGAGGGTAGAGGATGATCGTTATTAAGAGAGCTGGGCAAAATATCACCTCGACTGTCACATGTAGTGGGAAGACAGAGCTGATTATCACCACATTGTTGAGAACGTACATCCACTGGCTCAGTTGTAACTACTAAAGTTGGTAGTGGCACCATTTTGGTTAATAAAATTGGGCGTTGGGGGGAGCTTGACGGCGATGAAGATGGTTGACCAAGTAGGGGTGAATTCCTGTCGACCAGGACGGTGGCCGATGATGGTCAATCCACCATCTCCAAGCAGTCGAACCTGTTATACGTGGAAACACCCCTCCAATCAGGAAATGGCGTGATGTCTCTACCTCCTTGACCTGTCCAATTTGACCAGTCTGGGTTTCTATTCCAGCTTCCTACCTGGGTCCAGTTCCACTCAGGACCTGGTGGCAGGGATTTAGCTGGAGGATAGAAAAAGCCTAATCTTTTCGTACCAATTCCTTCTGGAGATGTTTGGGAACCCCATGAGGAGATGTATTCAACTGTTTGAGGATCTTCATAATTGACTAAAGAATGCATTTGTCATATATGATGAATGTATAACTGCAGAACTATAAGGAAGTGTTGTACCATGACACTGTAAGCTCTTTAGCTATAGCGTGCTCAGCTACTTCCGAAGGACACAGATGCAACATATGTACATACATTTGTTAGAAGTCTGTCCTTCCCTCTCCACTGCTGCTTAAACTGCACGCATGTGGTGGGTGATACAGGCACCCTTGCACCGTGGTGCAAGAATATCTGTCTCGTCTGGAGTTTCTTTTTGTGCAGGAAGACACACCTTCCTGCACAAAAACAATCAGTAAAGGCATTTTTCTCCCTCAATGTATGCTATGCATTGTAGCGTATATTTGAATGAGAAAAATTAGGAGAAATGAAAACAATTCTGGGGCAGATTAACAAGCTCTCTGCACCACCAGTACATCTCTTTTTGTGACGTACTGGTTACGCAGGTGGCTTCTCCACATTTACAAGAAGAAAAAAAGTTACTCTGCGTGACTTTTCCTTTTCTTCTAAATACAGCCCCTTCGTACGCAGCTCTTTACTGATATATATTACATCATTCATAACATGGTTAGTGACATCACTGATCACATCACTGATGACATCTCATATGACATCACTTATGACATCACTGATGACAGCATCTAGTGAATGTGGTTTGGTTTATTTAAATATGTATTATAAATAGAGCAATCTGCATTAAAGAATGAGTTGATATAAAATAAATCTGGATAAAGGGTTTAGTAGCAGTGTAATTGATTGTTTACTTAACTAATTTATAATGTCTCATTAAATATATTGAATAGTGACTAAACTGTGTGAATATTTCTATTACTTTGTCACTTGTTCGGTAAACTGCTGCACCAGTTGGTTACTAGCTACGTGAAAGTCTATATTACTTATTGAATACTTAACTAATTATATGTATGGGAAAATGAATGTGTGTGTGGTTCGGTGGGCGATGTGTGGCTGGCCAAAGATGTGTGAATAGCTGATTCAGTAGGTATATGACGTTAAGACTACATGTTATAACAATTGTTTGGGCGAGTTAACATCTTTATGGGTGTGGTGATGAGCAAATATATCTCTCAATAGTACATGTGCAATAAAGTACAAAAATAAAAGGCAACGTATATGTCATTTCTTGCATATAAAGAAGTATACATATGACTCAGCGATTGCATCAGTAACTGTATAGATAACTGTATACTTGTATTAGTGATTTTATAACACTAACTATGAGTTACTGTCTATATAAATAAATGAAGTGCTGTTTTTATAAGTGTTAGAGGTAGTGTTTTAGGGTTTAGGGTAGTGTAGTGGTGTTTGTGTAGTGAACGGGTTGTGCTGGGGATAGATTTAGGGTTTAAGGTAGTGCATAGGTCTTTGTCTAGAGTAGGGGGTCGTGTTGATGGCACATTTAGCGTTTAGGGTAGTACACTGGTCTTTGTGTAGTGTAGGGGGTCATTCTGAGGGTAGTATTTTAGGGTTTAGAATAGTCCAGTGGTGTTTGTCTACTGCAGATGATAGTGTTTTGGGGTTTAGAGTAGTACAGTGGTGTTTATGTACTGTAGAGGTTCATGCTGGGGATAGTGTTTAGGGTTTACGGTAGTGTGGTGGTGTTTGTGAAGTATAGGGGTTGTGCTGGGGGTATGTATTAACATTACACTATCACCACCCCAAGCACAATTGTCAGTAGTAACCCCCCAAAAATTCCAAATTAAGTTATCAGCAGAATGCTAGGAAAACGTTTATCAATATTAAATGCTTCTAATCAAGTAAAATTGAAATCATTACATGCAGTGTGCCACAAATGGTATTACCACAACAGTTAATCTCATCGAACTTAGATTTAAAATGCATAAACATATTTCATGTGGCAGACCACCCCACGAATCAAGGAAGACCATCACCCAAGCACTCATCACCTGCAGGCTGGACTACGGGAACGCCCTCTATGCCGGAATCAACAAATCTCTACTCCACAAACTTCAGACTGTCCAGAACACCGCAGCCAGACTCATCCTCAGCATCCCACGACAAGACCACATTACCCAGCATAAACAAGCACTCCACTTGCTCCCCGTCGAAAAAACAGTGACCTTCAAGCTGCTCACACACACCTATAAAGCCCTCCATAACCCCGGACTCCAATACCTCAATCTCCTTCTACACCCACAAAAGAAATCTCCACTCCGCTGACCAGGCCTAGCCCAAAATCCTCTGTATTCACATAACCAGACAGGAGGCCCACCCTTCTCGTACATCATGGCCAAGACCTGGAATGAACTCCCCCTCAGCATCAGATAAACCCCCACACTGAAAGGATTCAGGAAGACCATAAGACCTGCCTTTTTGAATGTCTAAAGCTGCACAAATTCCATCCACATACTCCCCCAGTGCCTGGAAACCCTCACAGGTGAGTAGTGAGCTCTATACATCCCTAATTGATTAATTAATACGCCACCACAGTTTGTGTTTGAGTGTTATGAACAGGCCCTGCCATTGCTTTCGATGTATGTAACTCTTACGGGCAGTGAAATGAGAGGTGTACTTTCTTTAATATACACAGAATCTCTGAGATTGGTTTGGTTTGGCTTCACCTCTGAGAGCTACTTTTAGGGTGCTGGTGAGCTACCAGAAGCTCCCAAGTTACTAGTTGGAGACCCCTGGCATGTATAGTGAGTGGGGAATTGTAGTCCTCAAGCATAAATGGGAAGGTTATTACACCACTACATGCATAATACATAGCACTTTGAATCACTAAAGCCTGCCTCACTGCATACTTACATGCTTACTGACTGAATGATTACATTAATATAAGTAAAGACACTGGGTGAATTCTTAATTGGTTCACTTTTACTTTACTTAATGAATTACTACATGGTACCAAAAGAGTCATTTTGAAATTACAACAGCACTCACACTGTGTTTGATGGAGTATATAGATACTGACTGGGGAATTGTAGGCCTGAAGCACAAATGTGAAGGTGGTTACACCACTACATGCATAATGCATAGGAGTTTGAAGCACTGCATACCCTAAAGCCTGGCTTACTGCAAGAGTGTACGTACTTATGTATCTGCAAACACATCAACCAACCAAATCAATATCTCCATTTTACCAAATGGACACTGATTCATAGTGTTATTCAACACAAATAATACTATCCCTTACAGTGTATAAAAAAAGATTAAAAATATTGGATAAATAAAGGTATTAAAACTCGGAGTAATAGAATTAAATAAATTAATACTCGCACATAAAGTTTCATAGAGAGTACCTCTTGCACGGGATGCAGGGGAAATAGGGATTTACGGTAATGAAAAATATTAAAAATAGTTTTACAAAAAAAGGGAAGTTACTAGAATAATAAGTCAGGAAAAAAAGGGGAATGAATGTTAATACTCGTATTAAAAAAAGTAACATATAAAAATGCTTTAATAAGAAAAAACTGTTTAAATAAAGCATTTTAGAAATTATACGAAAGTTAAAAAGTATGTAAAGAGGCACCTTTACATAAACATGTGACGCAATAAAACAGTGGAAATGAGAACACCTCTCAACTGAAAAACGTGACTTAAAAGTGGGAGGAGCAATACATTGATCCCATTGAGTGTTAAGTAACCAAAAAGTATGTAAACAACACCCCTGGGACGATTAGTTTCTTTTCAGAGAATTAATAGGGGCGAAGAAACTATGAGCAAGGTAATGATTCGGGGCTGCGGAAGCATCTTCAGAATATCTTTCATTTCCTCAGAGGAAACATATTTGTAATGTATATGTAAAAATACATTAAACATTATCTTCCTTCTAGAGGAGTTAGATGAATTTCGACGAAAGAAGGAAAGAATATGGAAGAAAGGTAAATTATCTGAATGGGTATATGTTTGATATTTTTAAAAAACAAAGCAAAAATATTTAAATGATTATAGAATGTGTGGTATGATTAAGTTTAAATGGAATATAATTACAAGAAATATAGGTTAATTAAGGAATTACTACGTGCAAAGTAATGATTAGCAGCGATGCCATTAACTTCAATATATCTTTCATTTCCACAGAGGGATCATATTGTTAATGTATATTTTAATTTATATATACTTTATGATCCTTCATCTGGAGTTGGATGACTGTCAACTGAAAATGTCATACATTAATAAATAATATTTTTTTAGTATGCAAGTGTTTCTTAATGACTGAAAAATGTAGTATAAATAAACTTTCGACGAAATACTTTGAAATAAAGGAAAATACTCTATATCTTCTAGAGTGAAAATGGGCTAAAAATATTTATATTAAGTAGTGCTTTTCCCAATGTTCACTCTTGAAGAACAGGAGGATTATCTTCGCAAGAACTTTTTTGGAAAAAAAAGATATAATTGTGTCTTCAAATGCTAATAATTCTTTACATTTTTAAAAATGATTGTTAAATGTAATAATGACATGAAGTGTACATATAAAAAGAAAGATGAAGTAGTGAGGGAGTGTTTGTCGTAGCACTTCTATTCTACTTTATCTGACAGTAAAAAAAAAAACATTTAAATAAAGATGATGGGGCAACACTTATATAATATAAACATAAGGAATGAGTGCTAATGATAAAATTAAAAAAAATGTGGTGCAACACGTGATACCAATGAATGAAAAAAAGATTTTGCATTTCAACCGTGTGATGAATATAAAAGATTCAATAAAAATATTTTCAAAAATTGTGCATTTTTCTTTTAAGGATGGTTAGAAGAATTATACATTTAATGAAAGGACAAAGTACTCCACGCTAAAGGAGAAAAGTCAGCACAATTATGATAGAATAAAGAATAGAATAATATTTTTTAAATACCCTTACAGTCAACAAACTAAATGTTAATGTAAATGTATTGCGATTTATATAGTGCACGTATCACCCGAAGGCATCAAGGCGCTTGCTTAGGGAACCCGTCCTGGTATTCCCCTGTGAGATACCCCGGCAGGGTATCCGCAAGGTGAAAGCCAGGCATCCCGCTGCGAGGGGCCGTTGTGGAGATTAAGCAAGCTATTGCCCAGAGTCACAGAGTGTGAACCCATGATTCGAGTAGGCACCGGAGCGAGAATTGTCGAGTCCATGGACATTTTTTTAGGACTCAAGACCCCGCCGAGCCGGGAATCGAACCCTGGTCCTGGGCTGACCTCTGCTTCCAGGTCTGCCTCCTCTAACCAGTGAGCCACACTTCTCCTCCAAAAGCAAGGTACACAGTTTAAGTTAAAAACACCCTACTACAACTTGTTGAAACGCATTGTAAAATAAAGTGCGTCACAAAATAGGCTACGCACATGGGGCCTCATTTATGAGGCTGTGCGTCACTTTTACGCCGCCGGTGCGTCACTTTTTGTGATGCACCAGAGGCGTAAAAAATGCGCCTTGTTGCGCCATATTTACAAAGTGACGCATCACTTTGTAAAGCCCTGTGCCACATTATACCTGCGCCAGGTATAATGTATGCAAGGGTCATAGAAGTGACTCAGTGAAATCTATAAGATTTCACTGCGCCACTTCTAGGACACAAATATGTCAATTTCTTACACCTGCCTCACAGCAGGTGTAAGACTGACGCAGGCCCTTTCACATGGGGCTTGCCCCATGTGAAAGGACACATTGCTGGAGTTGTGTCACTTTTGTCAGTAATACGTCTTCTTACAATGCTTCACAACCAATGAAAAAGTGATGAAGAAAGTTTATGTTTTTAACATACAAGCAAAATAGATGACCTTGCAAGTACACGCAGCAAGAGGCAATTATTAAAGATGACTTGCTTTTGCAAGACCCCGAAAGGCTTCTTCCAGAATAAGTACGCACTTCACTGCCAGACTCCATTCAATGATTAACCAGGCTCTCAAGCCTAAATACGTCACAAATCATCTCTCGTCACTTTCTTTTCTTCCACGTTCACCTTCTCCTTTAACTCCTTTCTTATTCATAATAATTGTTACTCATACACAATCCAGCAAATACCCCACAGATGCAACCCTCTGGATATGCAATACTAATTGTTACTCATACACCATCCAGCACATACCCTACAGATGCACCACCTTGGGGTTGGAATTTTTTTTTTTCTGATACACTATCCAGCACATTCCGTACAGATGCACCCCCCGGAGTTAGAATACTAATTGTTGCCCCTACACTAACATGAACTTATCCTACAGATGCACCCCACTTGACATAGAATTGTAATTGTTACCCCTACACTAACCTGCACTTACCCTACAGATGCACTCTACTCTCTCTTTCAAAATCCAAACCAGATTTACAACATCTTTGCACCACTTTCGGGTCACTTTTCCCATCTTTAAAGTGATGCAATAGTAACGCAATGAACTTGTAAATCTACCCCTGTGCACATTACGAGCAAAACAAGTACACAACTCATTCACTTCTTTATCAATCACAATTAGGCAGTGTTGCTTCACGATTCACAGTGAACTTCAATAAATACTTTGTGCCTATTTAAATGGAAGACGAGATTGTCGACATTACAAAACTTAGTTGCATATTTACAAAAACAGAGTTAAAATTGTTGTCGCTTTAACGCCTGCAAAGTACAAGGAAACCCACTGAAAATGGACTTCATAATCCTTCGTTATCTTACCGGAAGATTTTCTCAACATTGCTGTTTCCTATACAAGACTGAGAGCCACCCCCGGGGCTATAAAATAAATGGCTGTGGGGGGGCTCCAACGTCCCCCCTTCAAAATTAAAAGTGTGGGGACCTCAACGACCCCCCTCAATCCCCAGGAACCACCACCCCTGGGATTTAGTGTATTGTGGGAGGCAGACTGCGTGGCCCGACGCCTACAGCCCTCGAAGGCCCTGGAGACCGCCACACCAGAGGGCCGGCTCCTGCAGTGTCCTGGGACACTGCTGATTGCTATGAGAGGGCGTGAGCCTTGTGCCTTCCGCCCTTCCATAGCAAACTTAGGGGCCTATTACGATTGCAGATTTCCCGCATCCTCCGGGCCGGCGGAAGCCACCGCCGACCCGGAGGATGCGGTAAAACCGCTGTGGATGCTTGAAAGACCCACCGCCAAATTAGGATGGCTGGTGGGTCTTGGAATCTGTCTGCCGCTTTTCCGCCGCGGTCGCCTTCCGACCGCAGCGGAAAAGCATTAACATGGCTGGCGGTGTCTATCAGACACCGCCAGCCATATTATGATGGAGTAGAAAGTATGCTTTTCCACGGCGGCTTTTCTGCCGTGGAAAAGCATATGGACCTTCACTTCGGGGGCCCGTTGCGAGCCCCCTGGGTGAAGGGGGGCTGGGGGTTGCACATGGGGGGTACCTATGGTACCCCCCGGAATTTGCGTGAACAAAGCAGCAGGCATTGCGCGGTGCCTGCCGCTTTGTGCACGCAAATGCTGTGCATGCATTTTTAACATTGCGGCGGGTGCAGCTTGAAGCTGCACCCGCCGCAATATTAAGAATAGAGGATGTGACCGCCACCCTGGTGGTCACTTCCTAATCTGCACGGAGGGACCGCCGCTGCCCCTGCGGACGGTCCCTCCTACTCTATGGTGGCGGACGGACTCAGGTCCGTCCGCCATCATAATCGGCCCCTAAGTTTGGATTTTGAAAGACAGAGCAGTGAAATCTATTCTCACTTCAAAATACAAACCAGATTGCTTTTCCATATACAACTTAGTATCTCCCCATGTAGAAAAGTAATGCCAGCTCCTGAAGGACGTGGAGAGACAACGGGACCGTGGGGGCATTGTGGCTCCGCCACGGTCCGCAACATTTTTTTATCAGCCCTGGGGTATGGGGTCCACGGGGATATTAGAAATTAGTGATAGGGACTATTTCTTAACGGTAAAATTAAAAGTCGCGCACCCAGCGCAGTGCTCAGTGTGGCCCCCTGGTATGCACGCTCTGCATGCATGACTCATAATCTGTAGGGTGCACGAATCCAGCGCCTTTGGTGCACAATGTCTACGCGTTTGGGAGCAGCCATTGCTCAGTGCGGCCCCTGGTGTGCATGCGATGCATGCACAACTCATAATCTGTAGGGTGCACAAATCCATCATCTTTGGTGCACAACTTCTACGCGTTTGGGAGCCAGCATTGCTTTTCCACATGGAAAAGTCCCCATGTAGAAAATCAATCTCATTTAGATTTTGAAAGGGAGAACAGATTTCCTTGCTATGGGAGGGCGGAATGGACACCCCTGGACACTGCAGGAACCGGCCCTCCCACAATACATAAAGCCCCGGGGAGTGGTGGCTCCCAGGGCTTTGGAGACCTTGCAGCCCCCTACTATTTTTTTTGTAGCCCCGGCAGTGCGGCCCCCTGGTGTGCACGTGCTGCATGCACAACTCATAATCTGTAGGGTGGATGAGTCCAGCGCCTTTGTTGCACAACTTCTACGCATTTGGGAACCAGCATTGTTTTTCCACATGGCAAGCTACTAACATACAGCTCCCCATGTAGAAAAACAATCTCTGCAGGAGCTGGCCCTCCCACAATACATAATGCCCCAGGGAGTGGTGGCCCCCAGGGCTTTGGAGACCCCAACCATTTTTTTGTACCCCGGGGGCCTCGAGTGCTCTAGGAAGGGGGCCACGCAGTCCCTCTCCCAGAGTACATAAAGCCTTGGGGTGGTGGTCCCCACAGCTTTGGGGACCTTAGACCCCTCCCCCCACTATTGTTTTCTTTTTAACCCGGGGGGTGATCCCTAGGGCTTGGGGGCCCCTCTAGGCCCCCATAAAATTTAATAATTTTGCTCCCGGTATTTAGCCCCTGACGTCTTATTATGAGGGCCCCCCATAAAACATAATATTTTGCCCCCGGTATTTACCCCCCCCCCCCCGGGAGCTAATTATAAAAAAAGCTCAGTTTTATTTGATTTATTTTACGGCAGAGTCCGCGCACCCTACACGCACCTGCCGTTTTTTTTAATGTGGGCCCTGGGGGTCCTTCTGCGACCCCCTAAGCAGGTCTACAGGGTAAAATTATTTCTACCCCGCCCTCTTTCTATGTTTTGCGCACATATTCCACTGACTTCCTCAGCCTTGCTTCTACCGAAGCACAAAATGGCTGCCAACAGTTCCTGGTTTTGAATGTTTACAACCGCTTGACAGCCAATTAGCATTGAGCACATGATCTGGACAGTGCGCTTATGGTACGATGACAATCCTCGCACAATCCGCGCCCATTGATATATAAATGACTTTACATCTCAAATGACATCACTGATGACCAGTCATCCAGTGAACGTGTTTTTCTGAAAATTAAATATGTTTTATAAATGTATATCTCAAGGTTGATGGAAGAATAAATGGGTATATTAGTGTTTAAATGGATGGTTTTTTGAAAAATTGATTGTATAAGTGACTGATTAAGTGTATCCTAGTGAATACATGGGTTAGTGAGTAATGCTTAAATATATAAATACCTGTATCAGTCTCTCACTTTGTGTATAAGTGGCTGCATGGGTTGGTGATAGCTACATGAGTGTCTATATAGGTTATTAGTCGTTTTTTTAGCATCAGTATGAGTGTCTGAGTGTCTGTATGGTTCGGTGTGGGGTATTACGTAGTGCATAGATGCATGAATGAGTGACTCACTGTATGTGTTGAAGACAGCATGTGTGCAGGACTGTATGGATCGATGGGTTTGTGTATGGGTGTGTTAGTAAATGAATGACGGCCTCAATAGTGTCTTTATGAGTAACTACATATGTTTTAAAGTAGTATATGTAAGTATTTGTGTATATAAGTGAGTATATGTGAGAATGAGAGATTGGAAGAGTTTCTGTATACATTATTATGTTTTTCTATAAGTGATTGCTTAAGAGAGTAAGTATAAGTACGTTTCTGTAGCAGTAAGTATGGTGGTGTGTGTATAACTGTATATGCAATTTAATGGATGTTTGATACATTGCTTGCATGTGTGACTATGTGTGACTATGTGTGTGAGTAAATCCATGGATGAGTGTCTGTGTGTAACAGGATGTATAGGTATATGAGTACATATGATGATTGAGTACATATATGAGTGACTGTATAGGACTGTTGGTGAATGAGTGGATGTGTGTGTAGATCTTGGAATTACTGAATAGGTGTGTTGTAAGTGGTATTGGTATGTCCATTGTTTTGAAAATGTTAGTTTCTATTTTTGAGTGTTTGTATCAAAGCTTATATTAGGGTGAGAGGAGGTCTGCCACTCTATCACATGGATGATGTTATCAGTGATGTCATCAGTGATGTCATTTGAGATGTCATCAGTAATGTCATGAGTGATGTCACTGACCATGTCATGAGTGATGTAATATGTGACGTCATCAGCAGTGCATTGCGGGCGCGCAAGTTATAGTTAGCTGAACTAACTATAAAGGGGGAATTTCAATGGCTTTGTATGAGCGAAATGTCCAACTAACTATAATGCCCCTGAAACCTATGGCCTTTTTCAGTGAATTTCTAAGGTTTGTCAAATGCTAATTTCTAACTATAACTTGCCTGAAACCTATGTTTTTTTCTGTGAATTTCAAAGGTTTTTTAAATGCTAATTTGTAACTATAATGTGTCTGAAACCTATGGTTTTTTCAGTTAATTGCAAAGTTTTTTTAAATGCTAGTTTCTAACTATGCCTAGAGAGGTAGGACATGTAAAGAAAAACACACAGAAAGAAGAAAAAGAAATGCTGAAAGAAGCAACAGAAGTCCTCAAAGACGAAGAAAAGTGCAGGAAGAAGGAAAACATGCAGAAAGAACAAACAGAGGAGCAGAAAGAGGCCTTGTTGCAAAATCACCCTGTACCCTCAACTTTTTCCGATGGGTACTGGTGATAGCTGACTCTGACTAACCAGTCTTAGAGCCAATGCTCTGCTAAAAGACACTTAGAATACAGTTAAAACACCTACATACAGTAGGGAACACTATGCGTTGAGGTACCCCTTTGATTACCATTACCTCCTCTTTAAGACCCTAGTACATAATAGGGCAGGGGATTAAAACTAATCTTAAAACGCGCCACAGGGTGCGTTTGCACACCGGTGAAGGGAGGGGAAAAGCCTGAGGTGACATGTGTGCAAACACAACCTGTGGGGCGTTTTATGTTGGGGTATAAAGTCCCCTTGAATCCAGAGGGGCCCTGGGGTCTAACTAGCCCACTAGGTACCTCCAGTAGGCGCCACAGCGCTGCATTGCAGAGAGGTGTAAAAAGGGGTACGGCGTAGACCACCTCTCTGCAATGCAGTGCAGTGGTGCCTGTTGCAAGTACCTGGTGGGCTAGATGGCCCCCAGGAGCCCTCTGGATTCAAGGGGACTTAATACCCCAGGATTGAAGGGGAATTATTTCCCCAACTTAAAACCTGCCACAGGGCGTGTTTGCGCATGTCACCTCAGGCCCCGTCCCCTCCACTCATCACTGTGTAAACACGCCCTGTGGCCATTTTAAGTTTGGAGATTAAGTCCCCTTGAATCTTGAGGGTACCTAGTGTCCAACTAGCCCACTAGGTACCTCCAGTAAGCACCACAGAGCTGCGTTGTAAAGAGGTGTAAAAAGGGACACGGCCTGGACCACCTCTCTGCAACGCAGCGCAGTGGCGCCTACTCGAAGCACCTTGTTGGGCTAGTTGGCCCCCAGGGGCCCTCAGAATTCAAGGGGACTTAATTCCCCAACTTAAAATGTGCCACAGGGCGTGTTTGCACACGTCACCTCTGGTCCCCTCCCTCTCTTTACCACTGTGCAGAGGCGCCCTTGGCAGGTTTTAATTTGGGGGATAATGTCCCCTTGAATCCTGAGTATCCCTGGGGTCCTACTAGCTCACCAGGTACCTCCAGTAAGCGCCACAAAGCTGCATTGCAGAGAGGTGTAAAAAGGGGCGAGACCTCTGAACACCTCTCTCTAACACAGCTCCCTGGTGCATACTGGAGGTACCTGGTGGGCTAGTTGGCCCCCAGGGACGCTCAGTATTCAAGAGGAATTATTTCCCCAACTTACAACTCACCAGTGGGCACGTTTGCACAGTGGTGAAGGAAGGGGGCGGGGCCTGAGGTGACATGTGTGCTACCTTTTTGCCAAATTTGGTGTAATTCTGTTCAGCAGTTCGGGCTGTAGTTGTGTCTAAAGTTTCCTACGAGAAATTGCATGGGGAAACCATGTTTTTTTGGATTCCCCTTTTTTCTCGCCCCCCCATTTGACGAATCACCCCTAAACTTTCAAGATAGGAGCGTACCAGAGCAAGCTACAAGTTTTATAAATTTCGTGAATATTTGTCAATCGGCGCCAAAGTTATTGGGAATAGAATGTTGCGATTTTCCTATGGAAAATAGGTCCTAACTATAACTACCTACAGTAGGTAATATATATAACAACATTATAATCCGCCAATTTGACAAAGGGGGTAATGTTGTTTTATGGCCACGCTCTCTATACATGGAGGAAGCTTAGCTACAGTTGAATGATCCTCACTGCTATAAACGCTGTGATGTCTCTGTTACAAAAGCACAAACAGAATTTTATTCTCAACTGTTGGCTTGGAGAAGTTCGGGATTACTGAGTCAAGATGAACTTAAGTTCCTCAAAAATGAGCATCCACTAATCCCTGTCTTCTACCTAATTTCCAAATTCCACAAGAACTCTGAGAAACCCCCTGGCAGACCCATTATCTCTGCACGTGGTGGACTTTTAGAAAACACCACTGTGTATATTGACGCTTTTCTCCAGGAACATGTCAAGACCTTGCCTTCCTATGTACAGGACACTGGTGACTTTTTGAGGAAACTAGAATGTGTGGCATGGGATTCTGAATGGTGGCTGATTACTTTGGATGTGTCATCCTTATATACCAACATCCACCACCTTGACGGTTTGAGGGCAGTTAAACATTATTTGGGGAAAAGACCTGTCCAAATGTTTGATCACAATAAGATGTTGCTAGCTATGATTTCCTACTGTTTGCACAATAATGTTTTCATGTTCAACAACCACCATTTTCAGCAGATCAGGGGTGTGGTTATGGGGGCCTGCTTCTCTCCCAGTTATGCATGTTTGCATATGGGCTACTGGGAGGAGCAGGTCCTCCATGGCACATACCACAAGATCTTTGTTGAACATGTGGTGCAGTGGTACCGTTATATCGACAACATATTTTTGATATGGTGGGGTACAAAACAGCAGGCTTTAGACTTCATTGAGATGATTAACATCAATTCATTCAATCTTGATTTCACATCCAACATCAGTCAGGAACATGTCTGTTTTTTAGATGTAGAAATTGTCACTAAGAACAACAAACTGGAGACATTATTTTACAGGAAACCGACGGCGGGCAACACGGTGCTGAACGCTAAGAGCCATCACCCGGCTCATTTGATGCGCAGTATCCTCTATGGGGAGATGCTGCACATCAGACACTTTTGCAGCACTGATTTTGAGTGCCAGCAAGCTCAGGAAGCCAGCAAAGCGCGCTTTTTAGCTCGAGGATACACTGCCACAGTCGTAGACAATGCAATCAAGAAGGCCAACCTTATTCCTAGGAAAGATGCCCTGCTATATAAAATACCAGCAGTAGGCTTGGATACAACCACCCAGACAGATAGACTTATATTGACATACAATAAGCAGCATCAAGCTCTTCGTAAGATCATTAATACAAATTGGAGTCTGGTGCGCAATGACTCTGTCATTGGGGATCTAATGGCAGTTAAACCTGAAACCACTTTCAGGAAAGTGCGCTCGATGGGCGATGCTTTGGTCAAGTCTAGCCCTGAAGTTGGCACTAACATAACGTGGTTGCATGCAAGTAAGGGCTTTAGGAAATGTTCTACTTGCAAAGCTTGCAAGCATGGGATCAGCAAGACAAAGTATAGGATTCCCTTTTCTGATACTCCATGTGCTATCAAGAAACAGCTGACCTGCAAGACTGATTTTGTGGTGTATGTGCGGAGTGTCCGTGTGGCCTGCAATATGTGGGTTGTACCAAGTTGCAGGTCTACAAACAGATACTCCAGCACATCAGGGCAATCAATGGCAGTGATGCCGCCTATCCAGTTGAACGTCATTTCAAAGAATATCATGAGAATAAGAGTGAGCTGTTAAAATACTTTGTTATAGATACTGTTTCCCCCCTTAGATGGGGAGGAATCCGTGAGTCCCTCTTACGTGCACTAGAAACCCGGTATGTTGTAGAGCTAGACCCCGCTAGGGCTTAATTCCAGTGAAGACTTTTTCACCTGTCTCTAGGGTAACTCAGATCATAAAGGCATCATTGTGAATAGTAGGGTAGTAAAAGTTTATTTGTTGATTAATTAAAATCATTACAAATGAAAAAAATACATATCCAGGGCAAAATCTCCTTGAAAAATATACAGATACAGTGAGATTTTATATCCAAAATGAGATCCACAGCCAAGCCCTAACATGATTTGTTAAACTGCAATTTAACAATTTGCTAATAAACAGTTAGCAACAGAAGATAAAGTACATTGTGCTTACAGCAACAGAACTAAAGTGCCTTGTGCGGGTAGCAAAAATTACAGGTAAACTTTTAAAATTGGTAATGCTACATAATATACAACACATCAACAGTAATTAAAGTGCCTTGTGCTAGCAGTTTAGAATCGGCAGGTAAACTTTTAACTTGAAGAAGTGTACATAAGATACTGTCGGCCATTATAAAAGTAAATTTAAAACAGTTCAATACATAGAGTATACTCCATCAAATAGCAGCAAGGATTAAAGTGCCTTATGTTAGCAGCTAGAGTTATCAAGGAAACTTTCAGAATAAAAGTATATATAAGATAAAATCCGCTATTATGGGGAGATATTCAATACACAATAAATTTAAAACAAACTTTCAAATAGCCCACACACTCCCCAAAAACATTTCAAATCATTATATCATTATCAATTTTTTTTTTTTTAATTTTTGAAAACCTTTATTGCACAGTATCATAAAACAAGTACGGGCCTACAACCATCTGGCCGGCCTCGACATCTTTTGGAGCTCATTAGCAAGCAATATGGCAGCTCAGTAGCATCTCAAATCAGAATACAAGCAACCTGGGTTACACTGGAGGTATTTGCACTACCGAGAAGCAGGAGAAGTTAAGGTTTAATTTTAAAGTTTTTTTGAAGCATATTTAAATAGTAAAGCTAGAAAGGATCAGAGTCCACACAATCCGTCCAAAACTGAAGTGGGCGACGTCCATCAAAGAAATCCAGCAAGCATTAAAACACAATCAAAATGGCGGCACAATGATATCGTAAAAGGATTGACAATCGCACATTATGTTGTGTGCCGGTCGCTACCCACCCCACTTCAACCCACTCCATTGACCCAAAGAAAAAAGGAGAAAGGTAAGGAATTGAAGAATAAAGAAAAAATTAAGGCCCATAGAAACTGAAACGGACAAAATAAAATCCCCCCCCCTACCCCCCACCCTACACGCATGCAGAGGCTACGGCCTACCCCCCCCCTAGCAGTGTGCCTGTCGCCCAAAAAAGAGTACCTGAAATAAAGAAGTAAGAGAAAGGAAGAAAGAAGTATACATGTAAAACCGGAGGAGGGCCAAACTTATGTGTCCGAAACAACCAGCATGTATATTCTCGGCCGCCCCACCCCTGACCCCGAATTGGAACATAACCAACGTCCAGCTCCCCCGTCTACCCATCACAGTCCCAGCAATGCAAACAGCAGTAAGTAAAAAGGAAAAGCATCTTCAACCTTGTCCCTTTCGATCCAATGTGCCGACGAGGTGCAATAGTAAAGTAGCCTTCTGGAATGGGGTAAACAGCCGCAAGGACCACAACAGGACAAGGCGCTGTCCACCAATATCTGTCCAACTCAAAGCCATGTGGTCTACAAATGTACAAAAAAGGGCAGCACACAGCAGCAATCCTCCAAAGTTAAACAGCCGAAGTATAAGCAGCATGCCCAGGGCACAATAGCAAGACTCGCCAGCAGATCCCGAAGGAGTTGCAAGACATGGCGTCCAGAGGCGATTCCCCAGCCACTGTATCAGTCCAGGAATCCCATACCTCTCCACAGCTGTAGCAGACAGTATCGCGGCAGTATCCAGCTCTCGCACCTCCAGCGCCTCCATGTACCTCTGGATAGGCAGCTCACAATAGTCGAGCCCAGGGTGTGGCGAAGCGCTCTGCATGCGAACGCCAACTCGGCCAGTCGAGGATAACGTGGGCAGAATGGCATCTAGCTTGTCCGCCGGCATCCCTTTCTAGCAGCCGGTCATCCCATCGGCGCCCCGACGAGCACAGCCAGGTCTTGGGGACAAGGGCAGCACATTCCATTCTGTCACCGCACACGGTTGTAGTGCAGCGTCGGCCGTTGTAAGCACCCTCAGCAACAGATCGGGCCATCAATTGCGAGTGCGGAGCGCTTGGCTCAAAATGGCCCCCTTCACAGCGCCGGAGGATGAAAAGGCTCTCAAAGTCGTCCAGGGGGAAGGATACAAATGTATCACTGGCAGCTGCGATGTCGAGCAGGCGTGGAGGTTAAAAGGATTGAATAGCTCGCTGCTGCGGAAAACTCAGTGTGGCAGCCAACTCGGCCAGTCGAGGATAACGTGGGCAGAATGGCATCTAGTCGGCCCCCCAGGTCCCGGCGATTGTCACACAAAGCAGCTCGCAAGGTAACCAGGGCGCCCAGAATATCGCCGATCTTCAAGGACGCCTCAGGAGATGAGGATGCTGTAGCTCCCTGCACATGGGGCTCGCAGACGTGTGGTAGTCCTCGAGCCCATCCGCCGGCATCCCTTTCTAGCAGCCGGTCATCCCATCGGCGCCCCAACGAGCACAGCCAGGTCTTGGGGACAAGGGCAGCACATTCCATTCTGTCACCGCACACGGTTGTAGTGCAGCGTCGGCCGTTGTAAGCACCCTCAGCAACAAATCGGGCCATCAATTGCGAGTGCCGAGCGCTCGGCTCAAAATGGCCCCTTTCACAGCGCCGGAGGATGAAAAGGCTCTCAAAGTCGTCCAGGGGGAAGGATACAAATGTATCACTGGCAGCTACGATGTCGAGCAGGCGTGGATGTTAAAAGGATTGAATAGCTCGCTGCTGCGGAAAACTCAGTGTGGCAGCCGCTCTCCGCCGGCCGACTCCGCCCTGCCTTTAGTGGCCGCTGTTGTCGTAGTCAGGGCCGGCCGCCTCCGAGAACAAAGACCCGGTCACCGCCATTAAACACCAGAAAGGAAACAAGGACGCTCTGTCACTTCTGTCGCAGGGAGCACGTCGGGGAGCACACCGTTGGATTCAGCATCACTTCCCAGTTCCAATACCTCGACGCGAATACAGGATAACTTGCAGGATGAGTAGCGGTACGGAAGGAAAACAAGCGGGTCGGCGGAGCCGAGGGTTTAGGCGGCCATCATGGTTGCAGGCTAGGCTCCTCCCCCCATTATCAATTTTTAATTAACTTTCATAACGGATATTTCATTACTTAAAGTGTCTACTTTACAGAATTTCTTTTCAGCTATAAAGATAAACTTAAATTGGTAAATAATACAAATTGTAACACCTCTTAGACATCCAATAATTGCAGTCCTACAAGTTCTTACTCCCAAATCATTAAATATAGGCTTTAAGACAGTCTTCCGCTCTTCTAACAAATTTGGGCATAGCCCACATAGCCTACAAATACTCGACGCCATTTTTTCTCCCATTTTGGAATTCCGTCTTTAGTTGGATATCTCCCAAACCTTAATAACATGAATTTATTCTTAAACAAAGGTTTTAGAGGAAATAGCAAATAAGGTTGGGGAGTAAGCATGGGCGAAATTTGCGAATTCGCGATCTGCGAATTTGCGGATTTGCGAATTCGCGATCCGCAACATTTGCGAATTTGTGCGAATTTGCGGATTTTTTTTTTTTGGCGTGTTCCCGGGGTTTTTTGCGTGTTCACGAGCCGCTTGCATAGCAAAGTTACCCATGCAGTCCTTTATGGGAGAGGGAGAGAGAGATAGATAGATAGATAGATAGATAGATAGATAGATAGATAGATAGATAGATAGATAGAAAGAGAGGGAAAGAGAGAGGGAGAGAGAGAACGAGAGAAAGAAAGAGAGGCCGGATCTCTGAAGGGCCAGATTCCTGAGTTGCCCCTACAGAACATACAGCTTTTTATTTTTAGCAAAATGCATATGATAAATTGTGCTGTAAAGGTCTCTTTTAGTTTAACACCTCCTGACAACTCAAAATGGGTGTATTTGCCATCCTCTCCCTTTTTCCTGTTTTTTATATCTGTAAGTGCTTCCTGATGAGGTTTAATTCCTTGGACGGGTGCCTCGTTGCCTACTTGTAACTATTCTCTGACCCTGCTTCAAGGGTCAGAGCAGGGTCAGAGAATAGTTGCAAGTAGGCAACGAGGCGCCAGGAAGCAATTAGCAGCAGGTGTCCAAGTTGAAGTTAATTTGTTTGTAACCCTTTTGTAAAAGGTTACAAAGAAATTAGGTTCAACTTTTGCACCTGCTGCTGTAACCCTTGCTTGGCTGAAAATTCGTCCCCGCTGATTCGCGGATTTTACCGTGATTTTGCGAGATTCGCGGATCACGAAATCGTGGAAAATCCGCAAATTCGCCCGCGAAACGGATTTTACGCCCACCCTTATTGGGGAGACAGTTTGCCAAAACAGTTAGCTATTGACCATAGGTGTTTTTGTTTCCGTAATTCATCTTTATCCGTTATAGTAGACAGTGAAGCAGCCAATTGGTTAATTGATTTTTTATAAACCGCCACCAATCTGGCCGACTTTCCCACTTTTCGGTTGACAGGATGAAACTCACCTGCGGTGTGCCACAGGGTTCGTCTCTGTCCCCACTTCTTTTTAATTTGTACCTCACCCCCCTGATCCGCTCCCTCCGGGGAAGGAATGTCACTGCATTTAACTATGCAGATGACATTCAGCTCATTTTCAATCTTGACTCCTCGCAGGATGCGGCTCAGGGTTTCCAGTCTACCCTCTGTCGTATCAGCAATTGGATGGGCACTCACCATCTCAAACTCAACCCCAACAAGACGGAGCTTGTTCTTGTCGGAGGCCCATCCAACCCCTGGAACTCCACCTTCTGGCCCCCTGCCCTTGGCCCCCCCCCTTGCCCTGCTGACAAGGTAAAAAGCTTGGGGGTCTATATTTCACATGATCTTTCCATGCAACACCAGGTCAGTGCTACAGTGTCTTCCTGCTTCCACCAGCTCAGAAAAATTTGTAAAATAGCTCATTTTCTGACCACCGAAGCTCTCACCCTGACGTTGCTGGCATTAGTCATCTCTCGGATTGACTATGCCAACGCCTTGTACGCAGGTATCCCACAATACCAAATCAAAAGATTACAGCTGATACAGAATCAGGCAGCCCGCCTGATTTACCATCAACCAAAACACCATCACGTCCGTCCTCTACTCAAAGCCCTCCACTGGCTTCCTGTATCAGAGCGCTATAAATTCAAACTAGGCTGTTTGACCCATAAATCCCTGGCCGGCATCGGCCCCTCCTTCATCTCGTCTCTTCTGCACCCGTACGTCCCTTCTAGACCCCTCCGTTCTTCCCACCATGCTCTCCTTCAGACGCCCAGGTTTAGGCGCAAAAAGCATGGAGGCCTCAGATTCTCTTTTTTGGCCCCCTCACTCTGGAATTCTCTCCCACTGGAACTTAGACTTTCCTCCTCTTACCCTCACTTCAGGTCGCTCCTAAAAACTCACCTTTTCCGCTGTGCTTACACATAAGTTCCCTCTCCCTCCCTCCTCTGTCTCTTTATGATTTAGTGAACAGCGCCAAGAAACCGTCCGGTGTATGTTGCGCTTTATAAATCTTTTTTACATTACATTACATTACACTTTACTCCTCACTTCATCTACTAAGTTTGGGCATTCACAGTTACGTAAACACTCATTTAAATAAGTTTGCCAACTACTCGCATATTCACCTTTTGAGAAATCAAGCCAGCACAGATTTGCTAACGAGCCCTCTTCAGCTCGAGATAGTGTCAGTAAGGACTTTAAAAATGTTGATTGTCGGGCCAAAAAATGTTTCTTTAGACCAAATTCAAGTCTTATATTGGCACGACTAATATATCTGGGGATCCTAAAAACTTATTTATAGGTCCTTAATTCAATATCATCTATCTTTTTCGTATCTTTGCCCCAAAAGATAATAGAATCGTAGTCCAAAGATGGAATTAACTTTGCTCTCATAACCTTCAGCAAGTGATCATAATTTGGGAATAATAGCTTATCTCTCAATTTTCTAAAAGCAAATGCGAGCAAAGTGCCCTTAGCTTCAAGGTTATTAAAATCCTGCCTAAATGACAAACGATCATCAAATGTAATTCCCAAATATTTGTACGATTTTACACATTCAATAACCAAACCATTAATATTCCATTCTTTTACTCCCAGTTTGCCTTTTCCCACAGTCATTATTTTTGCTTTTTTTGTATTTATTGTTAGACCGTTTTGTGTAACATGTAGGTTAAAAGATTCTATTAGTCCTTTTAGCCCTATAACAGTTTGGCTTAATAAAATGGTATCATCGGCATATTGTAAATATCTAATCTCTTTACGCAACACAGAGGGGGAGTGGGCATTAACATCATTAAAATGGGCTGGGAGATAAGACATAAAACGGTTAAAAAGCAAGAAGGCAAAAAGCATCCTTATTTCAAGCCGATATTGGTTTCTATGTGGCGAGTCGTGTGTCTACTGTCGCCAACTTTGATCTGTACCCAAGAATCGGAGTATAATAATTTGATCATTTTTAAAAGTGTGTCAGATATACCCCAATTGATTAACTTCAACCAAAGAACATTTCGGGGCACAGAATCAAAGGCGGCTTTTAAGTCAATGAAACATATATAAAATTTCTGTTTCCTACATTTGGCTCTTTCGCCTAATAATGTTAATAAAATCAAGTTAGTATAAGTTGATTCTCCCTTTCTAAAACCGATTTGTAAATTTGGAATCAAATCCTCTCTTATAGCCCATGATTCCAATTCATCCAACAGACAACTAGCAAATATTTTCGCATCTACATCTGTTAATGTTATAAAGCGATACTTTGCAGGGTTGTCCTGGGGGCCGCTTTTATAAATTGGTTGGATAATACTTCCCTGCCATGATTCTGGAATCCAGCCTGTTTTAAGCACTTCATTAAACAGGAGCATCAATAACTCTGGCCAATTTTTTATGTTTGCTTTAAAAATGGCGTTCGGAATTCCATTCGGGCCAGGCGCTCCATTAGATCTAATCTTATTTATTACTTTTTTAACTCTGTCAACCGACCATGGCTCAATATTAAGGGAACTTAGTCGATCATAAACACTTAAGTCTGACACACCATCTATTATCTTGCGTTGGCAATGATCTTTTTAAAATAAAATATTTTTATTAACATTTTTCAAATATGCTCACATTACAGCATGACATGTAAATGCAAGTACCTGGAGAGTGGGTGGTCGATCAGCAAGCATTTCACCCGTATCAGGCAGGAGTACTTGAAGCATAGTCCACTTGTCCTTACTGCAAAGTGAGTGTGGGGGGGAACCAGGGATGATAATCCAGGGATGTAAAGTGGGGGGAGGGGGGCCGGGGGGTATCCCGTGGAGGATATGTGGATCGTGTCAGCTACTATCTGTCAGTCTGGCTCTGTATTACAACTACATACATGTGCACATATATAGGCCATCAGAAAAGGGGTGTCACAGGGCCTAGCAGGGGGTGATAACGCACCTCAGCATAAGCACATTGCGCTTGATGACTTAGGGGGACGGGGGGGGGGGGCAGTCACATGTATGTTCTATTGTGAGATGTGCGTTGTCAGGGTTGTAGGCGCGCTGTGAGGGGTGTCCGGGGTCGTACGTGTGTGCATTTGTTGAAACTGGTGGAGTAACATAGCCCATTCCAATGATATGGGATGCTTCCTCTGCCCTACCGCCTCCTCCTCCCTCAGAGTTTCCTCCTCTGCTTTTGCCCATTTCTGCACCGCCACCACCCACGCTTCCATTGGGGGCCCTGTCGCTGCCTGCCAGAGCATGGCAATGTTCCCTTGGACAAGAGAAGGGATCGAGCTGCGAAGCGAATCTGCACTTTGTGTGTTTTTGGCCTACGGAATATTCCGAGAGACACCGCTTCCCAAGAGTGTAGCTCCGTGAGACCCGTAAGTGTTTGGACTGCATCAAGGATGGTGGTCCAGTAGTGTCGTAAGGCGGAGCAGCCCCAGAACATGTGTTGGAAGTGGGCATCAGTGGAGTGACACCTGGAACAGTGTATCTGGATAGAAGTGCTGGAGGTGCGCTGGAGTCTGGTATGCCCTATGCAAAATGTAGAATTGTATGTTTTTGAAGCGTGCGTTCCTGGACACTTTCTTCGGGAATTCTAATGCTCTGAGCCATTCTCTGTCATGGAAATGTCGCCCGAATTCGTCTTCCCAGGTGGCCCGTAGGTCATCTTGCGTTGGCAATGATGCGTAGGATTACTTTTACCATCATCGCACTGTGGGCTTTGAGGAACAGTTTTCAAACTATTAAAAAAGTTTACCCAACTTAATTGATCAATGTTGGCGCAATTACTTCGATGATTACCATTTTCAAGGTTGTTAATAATACTCCAAAATAGCCGCAAGTCTTTAGATTTACAAGCACAATGTAATTTAGACCAAGTTTCTTCATAATATGCTTGTTTAGCCTTCCAAATTTCGTTCCTGTATCCCTTTTTCAACTCTCTAATTTGTTGGAATATCGAAAAATATTGATATTCCTTTCCTATACAGTGATCTTATTGTTTTATTAACACTTCTTTTAAGGTATACTAAGCAGTGTGAAAACCACCATGGATTCTTAGGATTTAAAGTTAAACCCCGGAGGGTTTCAAATGAGAGAAATTAACCAAAAGCACGAAACATAAACAAGGCAAAAGAGCAACCATGGATTTCCCTTCAACATTAGCGTCTTGAACATCTAAAATTGAACGGGAAAGGACTTCTAAAATATCTTTCTCAATCATGTCATTCCATATTAACCATTTAAGGTTAAAAGGGGTAGAAGCAATTTTTTATTTTTCTAGATTCTGGCAGATAATCAAAAGAACAAGCGAAAAAGATAACTTGAGGATTATGATCGCTCTCAATCATTGGGACTACCTGATAATTTTGAACTAAATTAAAAAGTTTCTCAGAGAATATGGAATAATCGATTATGGAAGTGCTACCTATTTTTTTAAACGTCGGTATGTTATCACCATCATGCATAATCTTTAGATTATATTATATAAACTAACAATTAGTCCATTGAGATAAGAGTTTTGAATGTACAGTCCGCTTTTTATACGAAAAAAGATGCATATTAAAGTCCCCAGAGAGGATGATCATTGAATCCAAGTGATCATAATATAACACTTTCACCATTTCACCTAGATGTATAAGTTGCGTGGATCTGACCCTTTTTTAAACTCAAATAAACATTTAAAAAAATAATCGATTGTCTAGCAATTAATTTGACACACTGTATCCATTTTACCTGGAGATCAATCTCAAAATGTTCAACTTCAAGATTCAAGGAAACATATATAGACAGCCCACCACTTGGACGGCCAATAGAGGCCTCACGAGTTGCCACATAATGAAAATAACCAATAAGGGGTTCACTACACATATTTCAAGTTTCTTGCAAAATTAATATATGAAAAGTTTTTAAAAAAACTTATAACATTCGAATCCTCAAGAAGTGATTTAAGACCATTTGGGTTCCAGGAACAAAGTTTAAAAGTGTTTAGTGCTTTTTCAAGAGAACGCCGGTATAAATCTCTCTTCACAAAATTTACATTTGTTAATATTGACGGAATCCAACTCCAATCCTCAACCGGATTGGGGACTTTCGTTAACTCTTCACATGTTCATAAACCTGGCTGAAAACTCCTGATCTTAATACTTCATGACAAATGTAACTCTGTTGATGGGCCTGAAGCACCTTTTAGCACTCTGACATGTGATGCAGTGGCTATTGTTTGTTCACCCTTCTTAAAAACCAGGCTACAAGGTGACTTATTAGGGATCAACAGAGTTGGATATTGCGACCCTTGAATTTTCCAAACTTTGATGCCCCATTTCTCAAATTTGTTAGTAATAGCAATTATTTTACTAACAATTTCATCGCTTAGCCAGGTTAAAATAGTTATTTCCCTGTAAGGGTTATCACAATCTTTCTTAAACTCTACAAATGCCAAATCATCTGATATTACATCCTTCAGATCTGAAATTGCATTTAATAATTTCAAAATATTTCCACTGCTCAAAATATCATAAGTGCCTCTCGTAGTATATTGGGGACACAAGTCTACTTTCCTCTTTGCAGACAGCAGAGCAGAAGCCTCTATTTCATCTTTATCTCTAGAGTCTACTGATACCCTCTTCCCAATAATAGGAGCCAAGATAGAAACTGTCAAATGATTTAATTAATTTGGCTCAAATGGCTTTTGGGCCTGAATACAGGGTTGATCTGCATGATCGTTCCCGCTACATTGATGATTAGTAGGATTTACAATTTTCTGATTAAGAGTGTTTTGTTCTCCATGTTGGTCGGCCGATTCATTACAAAACTGATCAAGGACAGCAACCCCTGACTTCACTGGAGGTGGGACTTTGGGCCATATACTAGGTTTAGCCTCATCCTGTGTAGAATTGATAACATATTGACTGATTTATTTATCCTTTGAGTTAACTACAGAATCTTTCATTAATCTAAAAATTGGGAATAAGGCTTTCATTTCAAGTTCTTTAGACTTTTTAGGATTGTTACTTACTTCCTCACAAGGGAGTTTTTTATCCGGTGATATTTTATTATGACTTTTCCTTAACCTTTTTCTTGCCCGATTGGACAGATTCTCAGCGTTTGTAGTAACGCCTAATGCTTGGATTGCCTCCGGACAAATCATTTTCAACTCAGAGTTTTTAATAACACTTAGTGCTTGAATTGGCTCAGGATAATCACTTATTGTTTCCTCAACTGCCAATTTGTCCTTGCTTTTAGTACTTTTAAGGCTAACATGGGATACCTTCGGTGTTTTCATTTTAATGGCATCATTTACAGGTTGGTCATTCCTATTTCTGTTATTCTTGTCTTCTTGTAATATAGTAGGTTTATCTTTAGTCAACGACCCAAATATAACATTTAAATCATTTTTTATACCACGTAGATTAATAGTTTCTTCATTACCTTGAACATTTCTACCTGACAACAGTTTTACTTCCTGTACCATTGAGCTAACAATCAACGGTAAATCGGAGATCAGCTGTGCACAAGTACAGGTTATTAACGGACTCTCTTTGTCTCCTTGCACCTTGGTAATCAGTTTAGTTAATTGAAGAAGCTTCGCATCGATTCCTACTACATGTGATGCCAATGTATTTAGGCTGTCAACCTGAATTTCTAACTTATCCGAATGAAAATTAAGAGCATTAGTAATTAAATCCATAGTATGTAATAGGCATTCCTATATTCCACGCTCGAATCTAGAAACATTATTTTCTAAATCTCCAGATCTGGCCTGACATTTAGTTAATAAAAATAAATCAACTGAGTTAAACCGATTATTTAAGACTATATCGGTGGATTTATTTTGCTCGTTTGAGATGGGAACGTTTTCACCGCTAACCGCACCTGGAACCATTAGTGATTTATTAAAGGTAAAACTATTCTCCATGATTATGCTAGACTGGTCCAAATTAAAAGGTCTTACATTACCAACTTTGTCAAATTGACTGTTTGGGCTGGATTCTAATTCAACTGAAGCTGGTATTGGTATTAAGAACCCCCTCTTGAGATTTGACTCTTCAGCAATGAAGTCTACCACAAAAACCTCCTCACTTACATTCTGAACGCTCCTGCTCACTGCAACCTGGAACCAGAACCGGAAAGGAATGGAATTGTGAATAGTAGTAACTTGAAATTCCCCTATGTATTTTTTACTATCTTACATTGGGCATGACGATGATGCCACCTCACCCCTCCCATTGATCACATCGTTTTTAATATACCTGTTTACACAACCTTATCTTAAAGAGTCTTCTTTTTTTAGTTTTCATTTGTTTTTATAATTTTTGCACATTTTGCACAATTCACTTTGTTTGCACTCAGTTACCAGAGGGGCGCAGTAGCCTGAATACTTTAGTCTTATGGCTTAACGGAAAGAGCAAACTACCCACTTGGGTACCAATTGTTGTTTGCTCTATTTGCACAATTGCAGAGGATTTGCACATGTAGTGGATGATTTTTAAACAAGGTTTATCAATTTTGAACTACAAGTGTGTATCTCAGGATGTAGTTTTTTACTAGAACTGTTTTTCTATTTTTAAAGTGGTTCTCAGTATATTCTTAAAGAAGCTATCTTCTTTTTTAAATGAGTTTTTTAATTGTACGTTTTTACTTACAACCATTGGGTTTAAAATACATTTGCAAACCTGTAAGTATGTTTTCTGTGCCTATGCTTCTGTTTTCAGTGACAACCAATCATGTGTCAGGTTTCATGCACTTTGCACTTTAAATGTTGTATGTTTCTCACTGGGCGTTATGTGACCAAGGCCTCTGGGAAGGCTGAAACGCGTAATGTGGGCAGGCTGCTGATGAACTGAATAAAACTTCTCACCTGCATCTCCGGGTCAGCTCTAGTTTTTTCCTGTTGAGTCCTGGGTACGAGGGAACTAGATTAGCCTTGAAAGTATCTCTCTCACCAATTTATAACGGAACCCAGTGGAGGGTAGCTATTTGCCTAAGATATACTACAAGTCCCAGCATGCATTCAATAGCTGAACTCACCTGAGAGGCCCACTGGGAACCAACATCAATCATCAGCATGCACGTCTGGCGAGTGAAATACCTGGTATGCAAATGCTGGTTTGTGACTCCAATAACGAACTGGAAGGTTTTATTTGGAGTCAAGTGCATCCTCAATGCATTTGGACACGTTTTTGAAAATATGACTGGAGAGTAACAATTTGCCTGAGATATACTACAAGTCCCAGCATGCATTCAATAGTTGAACTCACCTGAGAGGCCCACAGGGGGCCAACGTCAATCATCAGCATGCAGACGGTGTGTAATTAGTGCTACCGTGAAGGTTCCTTAAAAGCCTATGAGTAAGAGGCTGCTGCTTCGAAACGCGTCAGGCGAATGAAATGACTGGTATGCAGATGCCGGTTTGTATCTACAATAAAGAACCGGGAAGTTTTATTTGAAGTTGAGTGCGTCCTCAATGCTTTAGGGCACTTTGTTGAAAAATGTATATATACATACTTATATATATTACCTACTGGCGGTCGCCAGTAGGTATATATAGTTAGGATTTTTTTCCTATGGGATTTTTGAAAATTCTATGTCGAATAACTTTGGCGTTTGTGGACGGAATTGGCTGAAATTTTCAAGAAAATGGCACATTTTGTTTCTGAGCAGCCCCATGAAAATTTGGGGGGGTTTCGTCAAGGGCGGGCTGAGAAAAAAGGGGGGTCCCAAAACGCATTTTTAACATTGAGTTTTCCATAGGGCGGTTGGACTCACTTTTAGCTCGAACGGCTGTATGGATTTACACGAAACTTGGCAAAATTGTAGATATGGTTTGCCCGACATGCCTTTGCTATGTCTCAATATATGTGCTCCAGTGGATTTTGAGAAATTAACGTTTTAAAAAACAGATATATCTGTGACAGCGCTCCGGTTAGCGCTCCGGTTCGCGTACCTGACGCGTAACGGAACTTCGCGAAGCGAAGCTGATTGGCTCTCGGGTGTCTGTAAACATTCTAAACAGTCCGGAGCGGCCGCCATCTTGTGTCTCGGTAGGATCGAGACACAAGAGGTGGCCAAAACAAAGTGGGAAATGAGCATAAGGGGGCAGAGTACATCCTCCCTGACCCCCTAGGTTTGATGAGGGGGCTTTAAAAGGGCCTCGCGGGGTTAAAAAATAATAATTTTTATATCGTTTTTTTTTGCGGGGGGAGTGCTCGGTACGCGCACCGGGAAGCGGTCCGGGAAGTGTAATATTGGAAAAATAGGATGAAAGAATGTTCAAATATTGTATGTTTATTGATTGTTATTTTTGGTTTTTTTAATTTATTTTATTTAAGTACCAACATGTAGGTACCAATGCAGAATCTAAAAATAAAAATACATTGTTTCCTTTGTAGATATCTTGCAGGTTGTTTCAGAAGTTATTGTGGTATATGGAATTCATAGCGTAGTCTGTCAGGAAAGCAGAAACACTATGGAGGCAGGAGATGATAAAGAGATGTTAAATACACATTGGAGATGATATAGTGGAAGAAAGGAAGTAACTATGAGCAAACTTAAAGTTGCACAGTATATTTAAAGTCTGATTTTACATTAAAATCAATTTGCTACTAGTTTAAAAAATACATATAAAAATGAATAATGTCTCAAACAATTTTTGAATTATTATATATAAATTTATTATTCTGATTTATTTTCAAAATTAAAAAGAACTTCGAATAATTCTTGGTCAGATTTTGACTCATTTTCAATTGACAAATCCACAGCTTCAACACATTGCAGAAGTTCTATGTCCATTGATTGATCAAAGAATTCTGAATCATTTTCTTTGTCTTGGTTGCATTCTGCAATTTCCATGTTATTTTTCTGCTCTCCTTCCATTTTGTATGCTGTAAAATGAATTTTAAAAAAATATATCAGTACAGATAGGGCACTGTTGGGTTTAAGTACAGACAGGTAGTTTGGTTTTTTAAACAGTGATTATTTCGTTGGGCAATGTATGGTAACAAACTGGAAGTAGAAATATGAAAAAAATTATGAAATAAACTCTAAGTCAATTCTTAATTATACAAGACAAGTCTAACTCCATCCATAACTAAAACAGAGAAGTCTATTTTATTCTATAAGTATTACAGAGGGATAGTATATAACTATCAGAAAATGTTTTCCTAATTAGCTTACAGTACAGAACATACTTCAGTTTTTAAAATAACATCTTACCTTTCAAATAGAACTTCAAGTTATCAGTTGAAATGTACTTGATATGTACTTCAAGAAGTAGTAGTCAAAATGGCTGTGTTTCTCTCTCTTTCTTTATATATATTCAGGTACATAACCAATCAAATGTCATGAAATAATAGAAGATATTGAAAGTAGCATTTTGATTGGTTGTCAATTCTAACACTTCATAAGTGTTTTGGTTAGGTAATTTACCTCAGGATATTTAATCAGGCTTATAGCATAATTTTCACAATGAAATTCCATCAAATTTGGGGAAATGGTAGGGACTGCTATGTAGTAGGGGCTATTCTATATTTGATGAAAGTGTCTGTAGTGGTTTTTCTGTAAATTACTTTCCCACCTTTTTTTATCGAGCGCTTACCGGTGCGCTCCCCGGTACGCGAACCGACAGTGTTACGGGAGTCCTCCATTTTGTGTATTGGTAGAATTAAGACATAAGATGGAGGACAAACAATGTACGGAATGGGTAGAAGGGGGCACGGTAGACACTTTGTGACCCTCTAGGTTTTCAGAGGGAGGATTAGGATGCTGATACATGCAAAAATTAAGAAAAAAAAAGTAAAAAATTTTGCGAGGGGAGCGCTCGGTACGCGCACCGGTAAGCTAACCGGGGAGCGTACTTTAGTGAAGAAAAAAAAAGAATACATTTTACATCTTTTGATATTTGCTATTAAAAAACCATTGAAATTCACTGAAAAAAACACAGGTTATAGACCATATATAGTTAGGAATTAGCATTTACAAAACCTTGAAAATTCACAGAAAAAACCATAGGTTATAGACCATATATAGTTAGGGATTAGCATTTACAAAACCTTATTTTACTCGCACAAAACCATTGAAATTCGCATATATAGTTAGTTGCACTAACTATATATCGCGCACCCGCAATCCACTGCTGATGATGTCACATATTACATCATTCATGACATGGTCAGTGACATCACTGATGACATCACTGATGACATCTCAAATGACATCACTGATGACATCACTGTTAACAACTCAAATGACATCAATGATCACATCACTGATGACATTATTCATGTGATAATACGATGAACCTCTTCAGACTCTAATATAACCTTAGATACACTCAGTGTAAACAGACACTCACAGACTGTGACTCATCCATGGAGTTACTCACATACCTAGTCAGTCATGCAAAGAATCAATCACACCTCAATTTCCTCAACTATACAGTTATACACACCTTACTTTTTCAAACATATACTAACACATATTTACTCTCTTATATAATCCCTGATACAAGTTCACAATGATCCATACAACCACTCACACATTCACTGGCTCTTATGCACAGTTATTTATATATGTCAACTCTCACATGTACTGTGTTTTACATATGGACTCACTTTGACATGTAGCACTGAGATATCAATTCACTCACCAATACACTCATACACACAGTCAACCACCCATGCAGCTGTTTCCACATGCACTTTTGAACCCATACATCTAGTGAATCAATGGCACACCTCTATGCACAGAGTCATACACCTCCCAGCCACCCACACACACACTCAGTCTCCCATACAAATACTTGGGCAACCAATCAAAAACCCATATAGTTACTCATATAGCTACTGATCAACACATGCAGCAGTTTACAGAACAACAGACATAATGATGCACAAATTAAGACAGTTTAGACACTAACCCATGCACTCAGTGAGACACATTTAATCACTCACTCATACAGTCAGTCAGGCACCTACTAAATCCTTCATCCAGACACTTATACATCCACTCATTCTTCAATATGTAAGACATATTTTAACTTTACAGAAACATACACTCACTGGATGTTGTCATCAGTGATGTCATCAGTGATGTCATTTGAGATGTCATCAGTGGTGTCATCAGTGATGTCACTGACCATGTCATGAATGATGTAATATGTGACATCATCAGCAGTGGATTGCGGGTGCGCGATATATAGTTAGTGCAACTAACTATATATGCGAATTTCAATGGTTTTGTGCGAGTAAAATAAGGTTTTGTAAATGCTAATCCCTAACTATATATGGTCTATAACCTATTATTTTTTCAGTGAATATATATATATATATATGCGTGTGTGTATATATATATTTCCCCCCGTTTCTGCATCACATCTGCCCATAGCATTCTGGGACTTGCAGTGTTGGCGCATTGGGCGTCCTACAACTTTAAAAACTTACAGCCACTCAATTTCCTTGCTGTTTGGGGGGCGGAGCCTATTTGTCACCTAGCAGGAGCGGAGTTGGTATTTATACCGGTGAACTACATCCGCATCCTGCTGCAACCTTCTGACGCTAAAGAGGCTACACATCAAGCCGAAATGCATTCGCCCTGTTACTAGGTTGTTACTAGCATTAAAGGTACCTCCTCTGTTTCCCTGCTTATGGCCTCTTCTTCTTGCCTGTGGAGAAGTTTATTGAGATTTTACTTTGTGTGACATCCAGCATCAAGCTTTAGGAGGCCCCCGCACTGCAAGCTGGCCCCGGTCACGCTGGTCCTTCTGCTGATGTGGAATTCTTTGCACCCAAGTTATTGGGAGGACTGGGGCCCACCTTCAGACTCGGCGAAAGATGAGAGCAGTGTTGGAGTGATTTCGCCCCACGCCGGGCGGACTGGATTTCTGGACCTGGCCCTGCTAACATCAATGCCGGGACTCCATGGTTGGTGCGGTTAGGGGAGACAAGGGGATGCCAGCGGTGTTATTACAGAGGTGACTTTGGCCCGTAAAACTTTTTCCCCCGGTTCTGAATCACATCTGCCCATAGCATTCTGGGACTTGCAGTGTTGGCGCGTTGGGCATCCTACAACTTTAAAACTTACAGCCACTCAATTTCCTTGCTGTTCGGGGGGCGGGGCCTATTTGTCACCTAGCAGGAGCAGAGTTGGTATTTATACCGGTGAACTACATCCGCATCCTGCTGCAACCTTCTGGCGCTGAAGAGGCTACACATCAAGCCGAAATGCATTCGCCCTGTTACTAGGTTGTTACTTGAATTAAAGGTACCTCCTCTGTTTCCCCGCTTGTGGCCTCTTCTTCTTGCCTGTGGAGAAGTTTATTGACATTTTACTTCGCGTGACATCCAGCATCATGCTTAAGGAGGCCCCCGCACTGCAAGCTGGCCCCGGTCACACTGGTACTTCTGCTGATGTGGAATTCTTTGCACCCATGTTATTGGGAGGACTGGGGCCCACCTTCAGACTCGCGAACGACGAGAGCAGTGTTAGAGTGATTTCGCCCCATGCCGGGCAGGCTGGATTTCCGGACCTGCCCCTGCTAACATCAATGCTGGGAATCCATGGTTGGTGTGGTTAGGGGAGGCCAGGGGATGCCAGCGGTATTATTACAGAGGTGACTCTGGCCCGTTAAACTTTTTCCCTCGTTTCTGCATCACATCTGCCCATAGCATTCTAGGACTTGCAGTGTTGGCGCCTTGGGCGTCCTACAACTTTAAAAACTTACAGCCACTCAATTTTCTTGCTGTTCGGGGGGCGGAGCCTATTTGTCACCTAGCAGGAGCAGAGTTGGTATTTATACCGGTGAACTACATCCGCATCCTGCTGCAACCTTCTGGCGCTGAAGAGGCTACACATCAAGCCGAAATGCATTTGCCCTGTTACTAGGTTGTTACTAGCATTAAAGGTACCTCCTCTGTTTCCCCGCTTGTGGCCTCTTCTTCTTGCCTGTGGAGAAGTTTATTGACATTTTAATTCGCGTAACATCCAGCATCACGCTTTAGGAGGCCCCCGCACTGCAAGCTGGCCCCGGTCACACTGGTACTTCTGCTGATGTGGAATTCTTTGCACCCAAGTTATTGGGAGGACTGGGGCCCACCTTCAGACTCGGCGAACGACGAGAGCAGTGTTAGAGTGATTTCGCCCCATGCCGGGCGGGCTGGATTTCCGGACCTGCCCCTGCTAACATCAATGCCGGGACTCCATGGTTGTGTGGTTAGGGGAGGTGAGGGGATGCCAGCGGTATTATTACAGAGGTGACTTTGGCCCGTTAAACTTTTTCCCTCGTTTCTGCATCACATCTGCCCATAGCATTCTAGGACTTGCAGTGTTGGCGCATTGGGCGTCCTACAACTTTAAAAACTTACAGCCACTCAATTTTCTTGCTGTTCGGGGGGCGGAGCCTATTTGTCACCTAGCAGGAGCAGAGTTGGTATTTATACCGGTGAACTACATCCGCATCCTGCTGCAACCTTCTGGCGCTGAAGAGGCTACACATCAAGCCAAAATGCATTTGCCCTGTTACTAGGTTGTTACTAGCATAAAAGGTACCTCCTCTGTTTCCCCGCTTGTGGCCTCTTCTTCTTGCCTGTGGAGAAGTTTATTGACATTTTAATTCGCGTAACATCCAGCATCACGCTTTAGGAGGCCCCCGCACTGCAAGCTGGCCCCGGTCACACTGTTCCTTCTGCTGATGTGGAATTCTTTGCACCCAAGTTATTGGGAAGACTGGGGCCCACCTTCAGACTCGGCGAACGACGAGAGCAGTGTTGGAGTGATTTCGCCCCACGCCGGGCGGGCTGGATTTCCGGACCTGCCCCTGCTAACATCAATGCCGGGACTCCATGGTTGGTGCGGTTAGGGGAGACGAGGGGATGTCAGCGGTGTTATTACAGAGGTGACTTTGGCCCGTAAAACTTTCTCCCCCGTTTCTGCATCACATCTGCCCATAGTATTCATGGACTTGCAGTGTTGGCGCATTGGGCGTCCTACAACTTTAAAAACTTACAGCCACTCAATTTCCTTGCTGTTCGGAGGGCGGAGCCTATTTGTCACCCAGCAGGAGCGGAGTTGGTATTTATACCGGTGAACTACATCCGCAACCTGCTGCAACCTTCTGGCGCTGAAGAGGCTACACATCAATCTGAAATGCATTCGCCCTGTTACTAGGTTGTTACTAGCATTAAAGGTACCTCCTCTGTTTTCCCGCTTGTGGCCTCTTCTTCTTGCCTGTGGAGAAGCTTATTGACATTTTACTTCACGTGACATCCAGCATCACGCTTTAGGGGGTCCCCGCACTGCAAGTAGGCCCCGGTCACACTGGTCCTTCTGCTGATGTGGAATTCTTTGCACCCAAGTTATTGGGAGCCTGGGGCCCACCTTCAGACTCGGCGAACGACGAGAGCAGTGTTGGAGTGATTTCGCCCCACGCCGGGCGGGCTGGATTTCCGGACCTGCCCCTGCTAACATCAATGCCGGGACTCCATGGTTGGTGCAGTTAGGGGAGATGAGGGGATGCCAGCGGTGTTATTACAGAGGTGACTTTGGCCCGTAAAACTTTCTCCCCCGTTTCTGCATCACATCTGCCCATAGTATTCTTGGACTTGCAGTGTTGGCGCATTGGGCGTCCTACAACTTTAAAAACTTACAGCCACTCAATTTCCTTGCTGTTCGGGGGGCGGGGCCTATTTGTCACCTAGCAGGAGCGGAGTTGGTATTTATACCAGTGAACTACATCCGCATCCTGCTGCAACCTTCTGGCGCTGAAGAGGCTACACATCAAGCCGAAATGCATTCGCCCTGTTACTAGGTTGTTACTAGAATTAAAGGTACCTCCTCTGTTTCGTCGCTTGTGGCCTCTTCTTCTTTCCAGTGGAGAAGTTTATTGACATTTTACTTCGCATGACATCCAGCATCACGCTTAAGGAGGCCCCCGCACTGCAAGCTGGCCCCGGTCACACTGGTACTTCTGCTGATGTGGAATTCTTTGCACCCAAGTTATTGGGAGGACTGGGGCCCACCTTCAGACTCGGCGAACGACGAGAGCAGTGTTAGAGTGATTTCGCCCCATGCCAGGTGGGCTGGATTTCGGGACCTGCCCCTGCTAACATCAATGCTGAGACTCCATGGTTGTGTGGTTAGGGGAGGCGAGGGGATGCCAGCGGTATTATTACAGAGGTGACTTTGGCCCGTTAAACTTTTTCCCTCGTTTCTGCATCACATCTGCCCATAGCATTCTAGGACTTGCAGTGTTGACGCATTGGGCGTCGTACAACTTTAAAAACTTACAGCCACTCAGTTTTCTTGCTGTTCGGGGGCGGAGCCTATTTGTCACCTAGCAGGAGCAGAGTTGGTATTTATACCGGTGAACTACATCCGCATCCTGCTGCAACCTTCTGGCGCTGAACAGGCTACACATTAAGCCGAAATGCATTTGCCCTGTTACTAGGTTGTTACTAGCATTAAAGGTACCTCCTCTGTTTCCCCGCTTGTGGCCTCTTCTTCTTGCCTGTGGAGAAGTTTATTGACATTTTAATTCACGTAACATCCAGCATCACGCTTTAGGAGGCCCCCGCACTGCAAGCTGGCCCCGGTCACACTGGTCCTTCTGCTGATGTGGAATTCTTTGCACCCAAGTTATTGGGAGACTGGGGCCCACCTTCAGACTCGGCGAACAACGAGAGCAGTGTTGGAGTGATATATATATATATACCAGCTTACCCCCCCACCAGAGACAGCAAGGCACCTGAAACGCTCGCTTTTCCTCGCTGCACCGGAGGGTGCACGGGACTACAAGCAGGACTTGAAAGGTAGGACCTCTCAAGCATTGTGGGGTTATTGGTGTGCGAAAGCACTCGGTAAACGGAAGGCGATCAATATCCTTCAGCCCGAGTTATGCTTTCAAGTTAAATCAGCCTTTCTTTCTTTCAACTTAAATTAACATGTCGGCTGACACGTTAAAGGACCGAGAAGCGGCAGCGCAGGGACTGTTTGTTAACATTGCCCAGGTTTGCGACCGCTCTGAACCATCAGGACAAACCAATGCCAAGCCTGACGACACTTTAAAAAACAAAATGAAAACATTGGAAAAGTTGATGCGAGGAGAGCAGGCAAAATGGTGGGAGCATAGGTCATTGCAGAGCTACTTGGACGCTGGCAGAGTCCCGAGGGGACTACGAATTTTACTGGCTCCCAGCTATGAACAGCCCAACCCCGAGCTAATGAAAGAGTGGGCACAAAAAAACCTTGACTCATCCAGAGAACTGGTAATTTTACTTGTCAAGTATGCAGAAATTGATCGCTTCGAATTGCAAAAAAAGGTGGTATCTTTAACTGACGAAATTGCACAAATGGGGACACCTGAAGAAATAAACAAGCTTAATGCGGAAATGACAACACGCCTCAGAAAAGAAAAAGAAAAAATCAAGGCATGCAAAGCTTTTAAATTCCAGCGTGATCTTGCAGACTACGAATGCGGGCGTATCTTCACCTTTGCCCGCAAATTCGACTCCATCAAAAGCGGCAAACCCATGGGGAGAAATAAAAGCAAAGCGCAAGCAGGTACATCTAATGCCTCAAATGAATCTACACTCTCAGACTACAGCTCTACCGCTGAAAGTGACAATGAAGGCAATAACACCAGAACAGTACCCACCGACCCCAAGGCAATTCCGTCTCCAGGGGATGAAATTATTTTTTTATCCATGGACCAACTATCAACCCTGCGGCCCAGGAACCGGCAGACACAAGCCGCAAACGGAGAAACCACAAACGCGGCCAAAGGCGGAAAGCAAGGAAACGCGCCAGCAAACAACAATTACAGGGGCAAGGGAAAAGGTCGCTGGAACCGCCAGTAATGGCACAAAATAATTGCAATTCGACAGCCCTCTCAGACCGCAACACAGAAGAAAACTCCAAAAACTCTTCTGAAAAAACGGTCATCAATTTAACTGAGACAGTTCTAACCAAAGCAGAAATACAAATCTTATCTTTAGGACTCTCCTTCTGCAAAGAATCCAATTTTGATTACGCCACCACTCGTATGGATGTGTATCAATTGCGTAAATTTCACACCATCAATCAATTGAAAAAACTTGATAATGACAATGCTGTTCAGATGGAAAGCCAGATGTCTATAGGGACTCCACCATGTACAGGGTTACCATCAACTTTGCTCACCGTACTAACGGATCTTCATGCGCAAAACCGCACTGAATTTTCGCAACTATCTTCAGACAGCCAAACTTCCAGCCAAGCCACTAAAGCGACCGTTGCAACTCCTTTCAAGAACAAATCTAAGTTAAATCCCATCATGCCACGAGATGGAATTGACATTTATAATGAAAATGTGATCAATGAACTGAAAAAACTGAATTACAAAACTTGCGCTATGAAAAACAAAATATCCAGACGCAATGAATGTATGACAATCTGGTGGCCAAAATACAACAAAACAATCAGATTGTCATCCGAAATTCGGATAAAGGAGGCAATGTGATATTGTGGGATAAAAACCAATACATGACTGAAGCCATGTCCCAACTGAACGATTGCAAATGTTACAAAATTAGCAGTGCTTCAGCAGTCAAAGAGACTTCTAATTCATTCTATTTGAAACTTCTAGCTTGGAAAAGTGCTGGCTTAATTACAAAGGAGGAATACCTGTACATGAAAATTGATTATCCCACCATCCCCAACATTTACTTTATTCCCAAAGTTCATAAAGACCCTCTGCACCCTCCCGGAAGGCCCATCTTTTCCGGTAGGAATAATTTGTTGGAACACACCTCAAACTACATTGACTTTTTTTTACAGGACTGTGTAACTGGATTGGCCTCCTACCTAAGAGACACTAGTGATTTTCTTGATAAAATCAAGGACTTTGTTTGGGACCCTGGGTTTCTTTTACTTACTTTGGATGTATCATCCCTTTATACCTGTATAGATCATAAGGATGGTATAAGAGCCTTGGATTACTTTCTCACCAAGAATAGACTCACTTCCCCTGAACACAGCAATATGCTGTTAGATATGGTGACCTTTTGTTTACATCATAATATGTTCACCTTTAATCAAACTTTCTACCAACAAATGAGGGGGGTGGCAATGGGGGCCAGCTTCTCCCCCAGCTACGCCTGCATTTTTATGGGCTGGTGGGAGGAGCTGGTCCTAAAGGGCACTCTATGTGAATGGTATCATAAACATGTCAAAATGTATTATAGGTACATCGATGACCTTATTTTTGTCTGGAATGGCACCAGGGAAGAGGCCCAGGAGTGGGTTAACCTCTTGAATACCAACAATATCAATTTGGATTTCACCTGTACCATGAGCCATACTAACATTCATTTTCTAGACATAGAACTATACATTTCTGAAAATATACTGGAAACCAAGCTCTACAGAAAGGAGACAGCTAGTAATTCCATCTTACATTATACCAGTTTCCATCCCAAACACCTTATTCGCAGCATCCCCTATGGGGAAATGTTGCGAATAAAAAGGATTTGTAGCAATTCGACCGATTTTTTGATGGCACAAAATGAATGTAAGGAGAGATTTCTCGCCAGAGGATACCCTATCCATATCATTCAAACAGCCATTAACAAAACTGCGGAACTGGACAGAACCCTCCTCTTTGTTCCAAAAACAAAAAACCCACCCATACCTGAATCTACCAAATCAACAGACTCCAGCACGGTCAGACTCATTGTGCCCTATAGTGCCCAAAAAGGTGCGATAAATAAAATCATTAAAAAAAAATGGGCCCTTATTCGCTCTGATCCTGTAATAGGCCAGACCATGCCAGCTAAGCCCAGTCTCACTTACAAGAGAGCTACTTCCCTTCACAACAGCCTGGTATCTAACTGCCCAGAAGTTACTCCTTCCAAAGATTGGCTGAAAACCTCACGGGGGTTCATAAAATGTCATTCATGCAAAGCATGTACCTATGGTATTAACAAAACCAGTTACCGTACAGCTTTCAGTAGTAAAGACATTAACATTTCTAAATCCCTCCACTGCAAAACTGAGTACGGCATTTACATTTTGGAATGTACGTGTCCCTTACGGTACGTGGGAAGTACCAAACTACCAGCTAGTGTAAGGATACTGCAGCATATTAGGGCAATCACTAACTCTGATCCCACCTACCCAGTGGCGAGACATTTTCGGGAGGTCCACAATAACAACTTAATGGATCTCAAGTACTATGTCATCGACACGATTCCAAAAACTAAACAGGGAGGTGATCGTGAGCAAAAAATGCGCAAATTGGAGACAAGGTATATCCTGAACTTCAATAGCAAAAGCCCTGGAGGTCTAAATAACACCGAAGATTTACATACCTGTTTATAATCATAATTATTTCACTGAGCCCCCCTGGAAGTGATAATTTCCTTCCCTCTCTCCTGATTTTTTGATAACCTGCCCCTTGTGTCCTTTTCCTCCCTGTTTTCCTTGTGACCAATTGTTCACAGACCTAACTTTCTAGTCAGATCACCCTGTCAGGCGGCATGAAAATATTTTAAAAACTAAATTCATTGGGCCTTGTCCCATGTGGCTGCCATTTCCTTCTCCTAACCTACAACCCTCACGCTGGGGTTGTTTTTTAAACATTTGCACTTTACTCACACTCTGCACCTTATGGCACTTTAACCAATATTTTCCCTCAACCACCATCTGTTTCTGACTATGGGTCATCACATACCCATGAGGGTTTTTCATAACATAGTATACTCAGATAAACCACAACTAAGCATTTATGCTAAAATTATGTTATGACCTACAGGCTTTAACCATCGGGTAAAAATACTTGTGTAAATATATGAAATGAATTTTTATACTGAATCTATTTTTGTATGAAAATAACTATTTTAAGAACATGTACTTATATATTTCTATATGCACTCATTTACTTTCCTTTATACTCAATGTTGTGCAATTGTCTAGGTATTTATACTGTTATTTATGCATTTAAGCTATGAGTTTCTTTTTTTGTAAATTACGATGGTTAATAACCTAGGTCACTACATGCATTTTTTACTGAGATACTTTCAAATCTCAATCAGATGGTGAATGCGTTGCTTTTAATAGCTTCATTTTTTGTAAAGCAAGTCTTTTTTCAAAGGAAGGAAAATAGTTGTATTTCACCTTTTCTTTATGTCTATCACTACCACAGTCACGTGCATAGGGTGCTAGCTGTCTTAATGGTGCATTCAATGCTTGAACGTTGTCATGTGATCAAGCCACTCCGGTGGTGAAACGCGTTATGGCTGACTAACAAGAAATAAACGCTACTTTCTGCACTCAACCTGGGCTCGTGTCTGCTTTTCGTTGCATGCTGGAGACAACACGATGCATCCGATTTCCTCAAGCGGCTTCTATATATATATTTATAAATATACATATATGTGTGTGTGTGTATATATATATATATATATGTGTAAATATATATATATGTCAAGCAACTTACATGGGAGGCCTTAGACATAGAATACTGCACTTGTTACACTATAGGAGTGGTATCCAAGTGGTGCTACGATCAAGGAAAAAAGCCTCCTAATCCCCTTTTAGTGGAGACTACCCACACATACAGAAGCAAAAAACGACCACCACTCACTATTTTCAATTAGCTTCAGTAATACATCATAATTGAGATAGGCTTTTGCAATATTGAATAAGTCCCAACAGGTGTTCCAAATCACATTTGATAGATCACAATCAAATCCATGGAGACGTTTTTGTTAATTCTGAGATTCTTTATTCTTTACAAAAATTGATTCTCCAAAGAGTAGTCAACGTGTTTCCTCACGTCTTGGGACTTCTTCAGGGCTACAAAATACAGATAATATATACACTTTTAAAACATAATATTTACAATACTCCATTAAAAAACACAATCAGATTTACAAATATCAATATACAGGACTAAACATGTGCAAAACATTAGACCGTTGGGAATACAATCTTCTCAAAGCTACAGAAACAGTTAAACTGTCTCAATTCCCTTAAGTGACACATATTTAATTCATGTCATGCTCATTTGCTAACACAAAGGAATATGTCATGTGAGATAACTACTAAAGCTCATGTCAATTTTTCATACACGCACAAATTGCCAATTTAAAGTTAGACCCCTTTCTCTTCCTACATTCAATGAATGGTTCAATGGTTTATGTTATTGTTATTGTTATTGTTATATGTACTTCTAAAGCGCGACATTCATCCAACAGGATATCACGGCGCTACAGTTAAACAGTAAGCCATAGGCAAGATACCAGGGACTATTATTTATACTATTTAGGGAATAATGCAGTTTTTAGTCTTTTTCTGAAAGTAAAGTAACAATCAGTACATCGAAGATCAATAGGCAAGTCATTCCAGCACTTAGCGGCAAGGTGCGAAAAGGCGCGCCCGCCCATCCTGGATAATTTTATTCGTGTGGTGACAGCTTTAGCTGTGGCTTGTGAGCGTAGGTTACGAACTGGGGCATAGAGCTTAATTCTGTTCCGCAGGATGTAAGGACCAGTATTATGCAAAGTTTTATGAGCAATGCACAACATTTTAAAAACTGCTCTTTGCCTCATAGGCAACCAATGTAACGCTGTCAGGCAGTTTGTAGCAGAATCGTACTTTTTTTTATCGCAGACAGCTTTAGCTGCCGCATTCTGGACCAGCTGTAGTTTTGAAAATAGATAATCGGCCATACCAACAAACAGCGAGTTGCCGTAGTCCAGCCTACTAATCAGTAAAGATTGAACTAAAATCTGTCTGCATTCCCTACTTAGTCACCCATACAGTTACTCACACAGCCACTAACTCATTCTTATACAACTAACTTGTTCTTATACAAGAGAAAAGCAAAGAGGCAAAAACAAAATAGTGTACATAAAACACCATATTCTACAAGACAATTTAAACTCTAATACCACTCATCATTTTCTTACTTAAAAGAGAAAAAGGGAAAGTGAAGAGAAAAGAACAGGAGAGTATACATAAAACACCATATTCTACATGATAAGGTGAGCTCTAATGCTACTCACCACTTTCTTATTAAAAGAGGGACAATGATGAGTGTATAATGTTTTCAAAAAACGTTATCATTATTATGGGGAGATTAAGAAAACGTCATAATCCAGAGGTTGAAATATTGGTTACCTTAATTTTAGTTTGCTAATTTTCTTATATCTGACGTATGTTATCTTGAACTATAGAGAAGACATGTTCTTAATCAGTGGTTGTAAATGGTAAATCAGAGGGAGCCTGAGTGACTTAATGGGTATGTGAGTAGATCCATTAGAGTCTGTATGGACAAGTGAAAGGGTACATGATTACGGAAAATCTATCTAAAGCCCATCTTGAAAAGATTTGGAGTAAGAACAATTTCTGAATGTATGAAACTGCTTTTTAATATGCATCATCCGGACATTTGCTTTTTTACAGCTACCTTCCTACTCAAGGCCATTGGTGCTAGGAAAAGTATGTGTTTTTAAATTCTCTTTTTAATTATCTATTCCATCCCGCACTGGATAATTAAGTTACTATGTGTTCTTTTTTCTCTTTTTTAATCAATGAAATGTTTGCCTATGTAACTGTATGTGCTTTTATGGACATGTTTTTTATGTTCGAATAAAGCTTTATGACTTGACTTGGGTACATGAGTGGCTGTCTCAGTGCATCAATGGGTATGTAAGTGGGTGTATGGGTGAGTGAGTGGGTGCATGAGTGGCTGTATGTGTGAGCAGATGGGTGTTTGAGTGGTTGTATGGGTGAGTAAGTCAGTGTAAGAGACATTCAAAGTATGCCGTTCTCTCAGTCACTGTATAGGTGAGTGAGGATAACTATTAGTATATGTATAAGTTACTGAGTGGCTTTGTGAGTAATTGTATGGCTGAGTTAGTGGCTGTGTGAGTAACTGTATGGGTGACTAAGTAGGTGTGTGAGTAGGAGCATGGTTAACTGATTACTTTGTCAGTAATGGTATGAGTGTGTGTGTTTAAGTGTGTCTCTCCCTGTGCCTGGTTGTATTGGTATGTTAGTAGGTGCATGAGTGACTTCATATGGGAGTTAGTGGTTCCATTAGTAGCTGTATGGGGGAGTGATGTGTTACTGGCCTTATGAATGTGTGATTAAATGTGTGAGTGTTTGTATGGGTTCTGTAAATGAGTTTGACTGACTGTATGAGTGAGTGATTAGTAACCCCAGGCGTAGTGGGTGTGTCAGGGCTACACGCAGGTCCACAGGGTTGCAAACAAACTCTGTGGAACTCCGCTACACTACGCCACCTGCCTCCACTCCTCTTATATTATCAATTAAATCTACATAACATACTATTCAATTTAAACCACTTACCTGGCATGCGGAGTCCCTCGTTTGCCCTCCTCCTCTTCCTCGCAGGATTGGTAATCCTTGAGAAAACTGTGCGGACATGCGCGTCCACACATGCGCTTTCTTGCAAGAATTTCAAATGCGTGGGCACACGAGCATGATTTCTCAAGGATTATCGATCCTGCAAGGAAGAGGAGGAGGGCAGCCCGTGCACACTGCATGCCAGGTAAGTGGTATACATTTAATAGTACGTAATGTAGATTTAATTGATAATATAGGGGGTAGAGGCGGGGCTGGCCAACTCCGCTCCGCTGCAGAGTGTGTTGAGATTTGCCTTCTCCATGGACGCGGAAGAGGCAAATCTCCGCCAGGGGTTAGTGATTAGGTGTCTTAGTGAATGTATAGGTGAGTGACCGGTTGTGTGAATGTTTGTATCAGTCTGTCAGTTGGTGTCTAAGTGGCTGTATGGGTGAGTGAGTGGGTATGCATGATTGGTTGTCTGAATACCTGTATGAGTGTATGAGTGTCACTGTGGGTGGTCGAGGGTGTGCATGACTGCGTGCACAGATGAGTGAGTCAGTGGCTATGTGGGTTGTGAGTGTATCTTTGAGAGGCTGTATGGGTGACTGAGTGTGTGTATATGGCTGTGTCAGTGAGTGAATGGATGTGTCGGTGGTATACAGGTGAGTAACTGCATATGTGAAAGTCAGTATAAGTGAGTTTCGGGGTATATGAGTGACTCTATGGGTGAATGGTTAAATGTGACAATAGCTGTATGGGTGAGTGTGTGCTTGTCTCAGTAACTGTACAGGTGAGTGAGTATGTGTGAATATGTGTTAGTATATGTATGAGTAAATAAGTGGGTTTTTGTATAACTATATGGGTGAAAAAAGTGTCTATGTGATTGACTGTATGGGTGAGTGAGTAGGTGTGTGAGTACCTCTATGGGTTACTGACAGTGTGTGAGTAACTGTTTGGGTGTATGAGTGGATATATCATTGGCTGTATTAGTGAGTGAGCATGGCTGACTGAGTGGATGTGTGTGTGTGTGTGTGTAGACCTATAAATCAGTGAGTGGGTGTGAAAGTACTGGTATGAGTGTGTCAATGGTTTTGAGTATGGTAGTGTGGAAGTTGGAGTGGGTGTATGAAAGGTTATATGGGGTGTGAGTGGGTGCAACAGATTCTCTATGGATCATGTAATCAGTGATGTCATCAGAAATGTAATTTGAGATGTCATCGGTGATGTCACTGACCCATGTCATGAGTAATGTAATATGTGAGGTCATATTGAGTGCACTGCGGAGTGCGGGTTATAGTTAGCTCAACTAACTACAACTGCTGAATTCTCTGGTTTTGTACAAGTGAAAAGTCAGCCTAACTATATAGTCTCTCTAACTTTTGTTTTTTCAGTGAATTTGAAAGGCATTTTAAAATCCATTTACTAACTATAACGTTCTTGTAACCTTTACTTTTTTAAGTGAATGTCTATGTTTTTTTAAATTCTATTTAATAACTACAACGTCCTTGTAAATGTTTTCTATAACTAGATATTGAACATTACATCTGCATGGTGCACCACTTATTGTTGTATGTGTCATCTATTTATTTAAAAAGTACATTAATCATTTTTTTTCAAGATGTTTTTTCATGAGTCTTTCAGTCAATCTGTGAGTAGGTGCAAGAGTGCCTTTGTGCATTTGTAAGTAAGTATATAACTGTCTGGCTGAATCTGTGAGTAGATAGATACATAAGTGTCTACATGCATGTTTCAGTGGGTGAGTGAGTGGGTGCATATGTGTCTGAGTAGGTCTATAGCTGGGAGCGTGAGTGAGTGGTTCTGTGTGTGGGTGTGTGGGTCTCTGAGTACAACTGTGAGTGGGTGCATGAGTCTCTTAGTGTATGAGTGACTGGATGGATACATCTCTGAATGGGTGTGTGAGTGACTGTATGGGTGTCTGACTGGGGCTGTGAGTGGGTGTATGAATATCTGAGTGGATCTGTGAGTGGGTGTATGAGTGTCTTAATGGGTCTGTGAGTGAGAGCATACGTCTCTGAGTGGGTGAGTGAATGGGTACATTCATGAGTGTCTGAGTGGGTCTATCACTGGGAGGACAAGTGTTTGGGTGGTTCTGTGAGTGGATGCATGAGTCTGAGTGGGTGAGTGGGTGAGTGGGTGTGTGATTCTATGAGTATGTGACTGGGTTACTGAGTGCATAACTCTCTGACAAGATCTGTGACTAAGTGTGTAAGTGACTGCATTGGTGTGTGAGTGGGTGTATAAGTATCTGAGTGGATCTGTGAGTGGGTGTATAGGTGTCTTACTGGATCCATAGTGGGTACATGAGTGTCTCTGTGAGTACATACTTGAGTGTGTGAGTAGGTCTGTAGGTGGGTGCATAATTCTTTGACTAGGTCTGTACATGGGTGTGTGATTCTCTGAGTGAGCTTGTAAGTCGGTGTATGAGTATCTGAGTGGTTATGTGAGTGGGTGCATGAGTGCATGACTGAATGTAAAAGTGTGTGAGTGGGTATGTGTATGGGTGTATAAGTGTCTGAGTCAGTTTGTGAGTGCATACATGAGCCTCTGACTGTGACCAGCGAGGGTGTGTATATAGGTACTTTTTGTTTTTATATTTTCACCAATATTTGCGAAGACACTGCGATAGTCGTATATATCTATATATATTGCTCCAAATTCCAGCAAAGGCGCTGAAGTCATAGCGGGTGCTGCCTTGACATGTGGGTGGAGATCACAGAATATACACTGCTCAGAGAAAGTACAGAGCACTCACGGGGTCTGTTGAATGCTGCTTTAATTTTAAATGTTTCAGCAGGAATGCCTTTTCCAATGTTCCTCAATTAAATGCAACCAGCACGCAAAATTCATGTTGTTTTAAAATACCTCAATCTCATTCCAATTGGCTGCTTAACAGAGTAAATAGTGACAAAAGACTACATGATTTAGTTGTAAATGACCATTTTTATAGTCACCAAAATGGCACAATGTTCTTTCCTCACATTTCAAATGGTAGCCGTGCTATTTTTCATCCGTGATTTTAGATTGCAGGCTGAATGTCACCATACTCCATCAACTCCTACATAAGCAGAAGAATACTTTAGGCATACTGATATAGTTGACATCCACATGATTGTATTAGCGTAGTTCTGTCACTTTCTATTGCATGCAGAGACACAACCCCTCTCTTGCCACAACTCCAAGTTTATACCTGCAGGGACACGCTTGAATAACTGAGCATCCTTGAGTTAAATAACTCATTCAAAGGTGTGGTGTGGGGGGTGGGTGCATGTGTGTGTGTGCCGGAACACTGGGATGCAAGGCACAGTGCAGCAACAAACACACTGCTGGGTGGACATCATTGACCACGAACAGGACCTGCACGGCCTGCGGAGTGTCACGTTTGTGAGGCTTGATGAGTAATCATTTATTGTTTGTTTTCTAAAACAAGGAGAAGAGCTTTATTTCACTAAGCAGCACACATAAAAGCAAGAAGACACCATTTAAAAATTGTTTATGAGCAGGAAGAGACACCTTCCTGCACATAAATAATCTTCCCCTCGACGCAGACAAACTTGCACTATGATGCATGGGTGTCTGCATTGGTGCTAGGCTGATAAATTTAGCACCAGCTCAGGGGGAAACGCAGTGCTGCACCAAATCGTTGTAAATATAGTGCACCCCTGCTTTTCTGAAGTGGAGGAGTGCTGCGTTAAGCCAAGAGAATAACTCTTTGCTCCGCCACTTCATTGTAAATATGCCCAAAAGTGTCTGTTTAGTATTTTCCTAGGAAATCCTTTAAAAGGTGATATCATTCTGGAGCAATTCTATGCAGCCAGTCAGTTCTTTTATGTGAGCATATTTGGGTAAAAAAATGACCCCTTGACTCCTAATCGCTAGGCCTGGGCGGAGTTTATGGAGTTTCGCTATGCAGAACTCCGCAAAGTGACAAAAAACTCCTCCAAGCTATGTGGAGTTCCGCGAGTGGTGGAGTGCAGTACCTTGTGACATTCAGACTGATTTTTAGCGCAGGGTGTTTTTCCAGCATTGTGAAGTAAGCGCAAATGGCATCACGCACAGCGCAAGAGTGTGCTGCTTCTTTCTGCCACCTGAGTAGACGTTCTACTCGAGCAGCAGCTTCCTCAACACGAAGGTAAGGTTTCTCACCACAAGTGGTGGTGCCCATTCGCAACTACCCGCATAGAGAAATCTTGCTGGTGAGCGCGAGCGAGGAAAAAACTCCACTCCATGAATTTTTCAGAACTCTGCAAGCTCCACCTAGTGCGGAGTGTGAAAAACTCTGCAAACTCTACGAAAGGAGCGAGTCCACTGCCCAGGCCTAAAAATTATGAACACTCAACTGACACAATTCATCCAATCCAATCATCTATTGGACCCCTCGCAATTTGGTTGTAGAGCTGGGCACAGCACTGATCAAAGCCATCGATGAGTTAAAGGACGCCTTGGATGAGGGAGGCACGGCAGTTCTCATCCTTCTCTTATCAGTGGCCTACGATACGGTGGATCATTCCACACTGATACAACACCTCAAGCATCTGGGCATTAATAAGAGAGCTCTTGCTCTGCTAGGTTCTGTGTTGATGGGCAGAGAACACTCAGTAATGCTGGACAATTTCACCTACAAACCGTTCTCCCTTCCTTGTGGGGTCCCACATGGATCCTCATTTTGCCCCTACTCTTCAACATTGATGTCTCTGAATTAGCTAAAGAGCCCCTTCGCGGGTGCCCGTTGGACATTGCAGCGCCAGTCCGACGAGGAGCAGGACCCATATGATGAAGCATGACACCTAGCTTGCTGGGTGTGTGAGGGTTCTAGTTCCCAAGAGGGACTTCCCCTCTTCCCTTCCCTCTTGGTTTTTGCTTCTACTTCACAACACACACTCTCCTTCCCTTCCACCCAGTACTCCTGCAGAACTGTGTGTACTCTCTTTGTTGCTACTGAATTAGCTTCTCTCTTAGGTCCGTTGGATTCTCAGCGATCTCCTACGTAGATTGACATACAAATAGTGTTGTCTGCCTCCAACAATGTCAACTACATAAACCTCCAACTCTATAACTGTATGAAAGCTATTGGCAGTTGGATGGGCAACCATTGCTTCAAACTGAACTCGTACAAAACCGAGGTTATCCTCTTTGGAAATAACCCACAATTCTGGAACCCTACCTGCTGGCCTTCAGTTCAAGGAGCAAAAAACCTGAGAGTCACAATCGATGACAAGCTTAATTTTAACAAACAAATCAACTCAGTAATTTCTTCTTGTTTTAACACTCACAGAATGATCAGGAAAATTCTTCCCTTCATTCCACAAAACTCGAAGAAAACACTAATCGCCTCGTTAGTCTTAACAAAGTTATATTACTGCAACAGGCTGTACCTAACCCTTCTTAAGCAATATCTGAATAAACTGCAGTCTAAACAGAATGTGGCAGCCAGACTTCTCTTGGCCTTCCTAAATCTCAATCGGTCTCCATAGCCATTAAAGGACTCCACTGGTTATCAGTAACCAAATTACATTTAAGGCACTCTGCCTTTCATACAAGGTCCTTCACATCTCTGGCCCAGAGCACCTTAAACAAACCCTAACCTGGTACAAACTCAGAAGAGACCTTAGATCGAGAGGATCATTGAATGTTACCCAATCTAGAGTCAAAAGATTGAAATGGGGTGGTAGCTGCTTTGCTTCAGAGGCCTCTAAACTTTGGAATCTTCTACCCTTCAACATCAGAGCTGCCCCCTCTTCATTAACCTTCAGAAAGCTGATGAACACTGAGCTCTTCAACAACTAGCCTCCACTTCAGTATCTGTATCTCTTATCAGGAGCTAGAGCCAAGTCACCTCTGAGTATACGTGCACTTTTTAACATAACATAGCCCTCGTACCTAGGCCTTCGCTAAAAACCCAGCCTGTCCCAAGAGCTCCTCCCTGCATCTTGCCCCTTCTGATCACATCCATATATTGGAAAAGTGACACACACCTTTCAGGGTATACAGTATACACTCATGAAAATTAAAAACACTGCCGTCCAGGTTGTCAACCGCACCTTAGGTAATTTTGACAGTTCCAATTTGTTCTCCTTGGAGCCCTCTAATGAAAGAAGTTCTCTATGGTGGAGCATCAGCATCCGTACTTACTCCCCTTTTCATACCTTTTCTTTGGTTGTCAACATTACCTGAGAACCAAGAGGCTTAGTCAACTTCATAGAAGACAACTTCTTAATCTAAATTTCCTTGGTCTCCTGCACTATTGTGTCCTGTGTTCCCGTCTTTTCAAGGTTATCTGTACCTTCCCCATTTGCCTGTGGTGTGCCCTGTTTCCCTTTTGCCCCTGCCAGTGATGCCTGCCCAGCTGCCTGCCCAGCTACCCCTTCCATCTGCAGTTGTCCAACCCCGGGCTTACCCTCAGGAGGCTGTGCAAGGCCTCCTTGACATGCAAACCTTACCTACAACATAGTCCCTCCTGCCTCCCCTCACCCACGTTCACCCCCTACATACACCTCTTTGTGTCCTATGCTTAGCTCTGCAACCTCCAGCACCCTTACCTGGCATCAAGGTAAGCCTATGCTCTGGATCCAACCACCTAATCAGCTGCGAAGAGGCAGATCCAACCGCTAGTGTCTGACATGCTCCACATCCGGCATGGCACTCCTGCAAAATACTAGAAACAATCATATTATCTGGAGCCCACCTGCGCCGCTTTACCACCACTTGTTTTTCTTGTCCGCTTGATCCTCATTATCTACTAATCCACCTTCTTCAAGCACCCTTACCTGAGGTCAAGAGTGCCCTCTGCTCTGAATCCAGCGGCCTCACCAGCTGCAATTGGGCACATGCTGCCAATCTCAATTCCAACTAAGGATGATCTTCCACAACTTCCCACAGCCCTGTGGGTACCACAACCTGTTTACCCACACTTAAATCTACATTTTTCTTAAACTCAACTGCGCTTCCAGAGGTAAGCCAGAGGGCCTTTTATAACCCTACTTGCTGTTGCTCTGGGCAACTGCCCGCCGTTCCGGAGCCCGCACTGAACCTTCCAGGTTGATGCCCTGCTGAGGCCACACTACACCTCTGTGTTGCAATCCTACTTCGGCCCTTCCATCTCTTCCACTCAGGGACTGTGAGCTGCATAAAGCTCTCCCAATTCCACCTGGCCCTGTGGTGCTGAGTATACAATATTAAAGGGAGGTCAGGCATGCCAAGGCTTTTGTTCCGATCTGCCTGCTCCTCACCATTTTCCAGCACCCATAGCCAAAGGCCCCTACTGCCCTGTCCTTGCTGCTCTACCACATCCATCTCGTCCATCTGTGCCTGCTGCTCTGCCTCAGAAATCACCTTCACCCTCGCAATACTCACTCCCGCCGAGTGCTCCGCTCGTCTTGCCAGAGCTGCGTCCTCTTTGTACCCTGGCACATGTATAACCTGTGAGGTGGCCTTACTTCTACTCTCTCCCTCATACCTTCTTCCTACTCTCCCTCCATTTTCTGGTCACCCTGCTCCTCTTCAGCGCTCTACTTTAGCATTCCTGCTTCAGGGTGGCCCTTTGCGTTCCTCTGTGTTTCCCTGAGAAATCTCCACCAGGCCGCAAGTGTCAAATTGAGGCGGCCTTTTGGACCCGCCACCCCTCTTCTGACAATCAAAACCGCCTACCTCTGGGTGGCCTCTCTAACCATCCCTTGATCGACAGCGACACTGGGGGCCACTGCTGTGCTAACCTGCCCTCGCTATCCCATCTCCTAGTTCCCTAATTTTCTCTCTCCTGCACTTGCCCAGTGTTGCTTCCTGTTTCCCCTTCTCTCTGTATGAGGGGCCCAAGCTCCCTAGACCAACCTTCTGTATATTGCCTATGTCCCCTTCTCTCTGCATGAAGGGGCCTGGCTCAAAGCACCTTCCCATCTCCACATTGTCCTGTCGCTCTGCTACTGCAGCTAATTCCACCTTCCTGTCTACCAGGTCCTCACACTCCTGTTGTTTCCTACCCCCGTGATGCGTTCCTCCTGGGCGCTCACTGGGCCCAGATGCTACCTCTTTCCCGCTCTACCGCCTGCAGGGCTTCGGCCTGTGCTGCAGGCCGCACGCATGCCCCATCCCCTCTCCCAACTATAAATTCAAGCATGGACCACCAGGCTGTACCTCCCACAGTGTGCGAGCCTCTTGCACTCCTAGTGGCCGCTCTCCTCCCACCTGAGCAGCCCTTAATGCTCACCTTATGCCGCATGTCTTCTGGGCATAAGCGACATAGTGGCAAGCAGACCAAGTTCGCCGCTATCACACCACTTGTTTTAAAGATCATATTGCATAGTATTAACCACTAGACCAACCGCCCTATCCATATCTTCCATCCTGTCTAAACTACTTGCAAAAGAACGTGCTACGTGGTGGCCACTTTGTCACCAACGAAAATGGTACCTATGTACCTAAAATGGTTGCATGTATTGGGCTGACCGCCCAACAGACTAAAGACACTATAGCCCAATGAAGCCTAATGTAGCCTAATCTCCCTAGGAGGCACACATCCCTTCGGTCTGCTACCCCCGAAGCCCATTCCCGCTCCTCCTCTCCCAGATAATGCCATCTTGTTCATTAAACAGACATGTGGGGTGCTGAGCTACATGAAATGTTCAAGAAACAAACCACGGCATCCATCCTGACCAGAAATAGAGGCACTGCAAGAAGAGGTGACTGCTAGCTCTGCTGCCCTCTTTAAAATTAAGAAACTTAGTTACCTTTTTCAGAGGACTTAGAGAAGCCTCACAAATTGGATGTGCTGCAGGCAGTACTCCACACTAGATTGGAAAACAAAACTACTCCAAAATACAAGTAATTCTTCACCAGTTAAACTCACACTTTTGTGTACGTTTATGAATGTTCAATATTTATAAAGGGATTTACAAGTAGTAGTAGCAGTCTCCACTTAAAAAAGATCCATTTTTTTATATTCAGAGACTCCGCACTTGTAAAGACACTGCTCGTAAATCTCTTGCAGATAGATTCATGAAGCCAAATTGCGATCGCAATAGCTGCGAATTAGCAATTGCGATCGCAATTTGTATAAAAGGAATTCAGGATAGTGAAATCACCAAAAAAGCGAAATCGCTAAAGAAAAATTGCGAGTTCGCAAATAAATTAGCAGAATCCTGGAAGAAGCCCATTAGCAAATCCGAAATTGCGAGAAACCGTGGAATCTGCAAATTCATTTGCGAGATCGCAAAATAATCGCAATCGCTAATCATGAAAAATCGCTAAATGAGAAAAACCCGAAAATCGCTATTTGCGACGCGCAATTTAAAGAGAACCCAAACCAGGTGGTAATCAGAAGGGAAAAAAAATCAAAAAAACTTTAACAAACTACCAACAGGTTCAGGCCTGACCAAACACACTTAAGGACATGCAGCTGGAGCATGAGGACTCTCACAATGCCAGGACTCTACATGGTGGTCAGACGGCGAAGGCTACAGCGAGCAGCATGGAACAGACATAGGATCCAGGAGCGGATATTCCGCCAGTGGGTCACCCTTCTGGGCCAAACCAGGGAGCAAATTTACGCTAAGTACCACCTGAATGGGGCATTGATCATCAAGCTGATCCGGGACCTAGACCCCCTGATGCAGCACCCAACAAGGAGGACCAATGCCGTGCCCACACATGTCCAGGTATTGTGCAGCCTGCACCTTCTGGTCTCCGGAAGCTTCCAGGGGATAGTCGCTGTTGCAGGGGGGATATCCCAGCCCACCATGTCCCGCTGCCTAAGGAGTTTCCTGGATGCAATGCTGACCCGGCTACACCACTACATCTCATTCCCCACCAGCCAACAGGACTTGAATGAGACCAAGCATCAATTTTACAACGTTGCACAATTTCCACTTGTTATAGGATGCATTGACTGTACCCACATCCACATCTGCCCACCAGCACAAACGGAATACATGTACCGCAACCGCAAGTCCTACCACTCCCTCAATATCCAGATGGTGTGCAATGCTAAGACATTCATCACGGACATAGTGGCACAGTACCCGGGGTGCACACATGACTCCTTCATATTCTGGCACAGCAGCATCCACACACGACTGGCCAGGGGAGACTTTGGGAAAGGACACCGCCAAGGTAAGTACACATGCCCCAAAATGGTACACTGTGATCATGTGTCTGCGCAGAACAGGCACCACCCTCTGCTCCTTTCATTCAGGTGACAGCGGCTATGCTTTCCGTGAGTACCTCCTCACCCCATACCTCAACCCTGCAACACCACAGCAACGGTGTTACAATGCTGCACACATACGCACAAGAAATTGCATTGAGAGGACATTTGGCCTTTTGAAGAGCAGGTTCCGCATACTTCACAAGACTGGTGGTGCCATCAAATACACACCTGAGGTCTGCTGCCGCATCGTGGCCGTGTGTGCAATACTCCACAACATTGCTACCAAGCGCAGGATACCAGTGGAGATATCTGGCAGTGAGTCGGAAGGGGACAACCGCCCACCTCCACATGTGCGTCATGCACACAGGGAAAATCCTGCTGAAGGACACAGGCGCCGCAACCACATCACTATTAACTGTTTCTAGTGCACCCATACCCCTCACACAAAACTGCACTCATGCATGACAAATGTAATATTGACATGAGTTGGATTTAAGTCAGACCATAAATCTTTATTGTTAATGTACAATAAAGTGGCCTTTTTTTTCTTTGGTGTCACATGAGGACAGTATTTCTTCATACCACCCCATGCAGGGGTAGAGGGCTTGCAGAGGTGTCCAGCATGGCCCTACCGACAGTGTCCAAGTTCTCACTGGCGGCTGCGACGAGACGCACCAAGTCGTCTCTCTGGGTCCTGAGGGACGGTGTTGGCCCGAGATGATGCTGTGGGCCTGCTGCTGAGGCGACGTACAGGCACAGGCGGCAAGGATATGCTGCTGTTCGTCGACGCAACCTCGCTCACATCGTCAGGCCCCCCTGGTTCTCCATGGGCAGTGGGCTGGCTGCCTAGCACTGCTGCTGTTAGCAGATCAAGTGACCTGGCCACATCCTGGCAACACTGTACCATCTGGCCCTGCATGGCAAGCGACCTGCGTGACAGCTGTGATGTTGCATTACCTACGATGTGGTTCGACCTGGTGTAGGCCGACAGGCGGGCCAGTAGTTGGCGGTGGCGGCGGCGGGTCATGTCCTGCTGGGCTACCAGCAGCTGGCTGTTCTCCCTCACAGCAGCGGTCATCTGGGCCACATTTTGGCCAGTCGCCTGCAGCTGTGTATGCATTGCTGCCAGGAGACGCGCCTGGGTATGGTGAACCGCCAGCATGCGGCGTTCAATGGCCAGGCCTGGATCAGGAAGAAGGAGTGCCCTGCCCATGCCTGTTGAGGCCTGACGCTGCTGGCGCCTCAGTGCGCTGGAGTGTGTTCTTGCTCCAGATGTGCGCCTCGTCTGCCTCCTAGGCGCTGGTGCTGTGGCCTGAACCACTGCTGTGGGTGTCTGATGGGGTGTCGGCTGGACACCTGTGGCTGCAGGGGTGGCCCTGTCCACACGGGGTGGCGGTGGTGGAAGCAATGCAGGTGGCTGTGATGGACCAGGTAGTTGGTTGGACTGGCCCTCACCCTCAGTGTCCTCCTGGTTCTCTGCGATGTGCAGGGCCTCGCTATCAGTGCTGGGTTGGTCGACAGCACCTGTGATGTGAAAGGGTGCATGATTAATGTTCTGTCTCTTGCACATGAGATGTTGATACATGCATGCAGGCTTGCTTTCCCTGACTGGCTTTTGGAATTACTTTGATTTGACAGGTCTGGCTGTGTTGAGCTATCTGGGGAATTATGATTTCACTACAACTACCACGATGCAATGGGGCATTTCAGGTGTGCATGGCCTGCATTACTGGGGAAGTCATATTGCTAGCTCAGGAGTCATGGGCATTGATGGGGGACAGGGTCGCAGTTGCATGGCACTTACCTTCTGATTGTTGGCTGGGTCGGGACGAGTCCAGCTGGATTACCCCCACGCAGGCTTCTGGTGCAAGGGTGTCCTCTATGAGGTCCTCCAATGGAGTGTTTGGTATGGCAATAGGATCCCCTCCACCGGTGGCCAGTCGCTCCCCAAGCCTCTCGGCAATACGCTCATTTGTACGTCCTCTCAGGTCGTACCAGCGCTTCTTGTGGTCATCGATTGATCACTGGGTCACCCCGACCGAATTTACTTTCGCGCCGATGCGCAGCCAGATCCGGCGCTTGTCTGCCTCTGGCACCCTCCGGGAGTCTTTGCCGAAGAGGCGTCCATGGTCCTTGCAGACCACCTCAATCAAGTACTCTAGTTCTTGTTCAGAGAACTTGATTTTTCTCTTCCTCCCTTGCCCACTGCTCCCTGCTGCTTCCTGGGACATGTTGGGGATTTGTGTCCTGCTGGGGTGCTGCAAAATCAGAGTGTTGGAGCTCTTCAGAATGCTGCTTCCACTGTCTGGCTCAGTGTTCTGTTTGTGGGTGGGAAAAGCCTACTTCCTGGTTGTGATGTCATCAATGGGCTCGAAATGCGACATCCCGTTTTTGCAATCTCGCAGTTAGCGGGATCGCTAACTGCAATTTCGCTAATTGCGAGATAGCAATTTCTACATGGGAAATGCCGTTTCTGCGAAATGTAAGCTATTTCTCGCAATTTGCTATTCGCAGATTGGCACTTTCATGAATCTGGATGTATGTCACTACCAAATAATCGCAAACATACACAAAATTGTAAGTTTACCTTTGTGAATCAGGCCCAGAGTTACTGTCTGCTACGACAGACACTGAACAGGATTTACTGGAGGTAAGTAGTGTGCTTACAGCCAGATTCATGAAGCCGAAATCGGCTCGCAAAGGGCCAGATTCTGAGAATCTGGCCCTTTGCAAACGCTATTTTTGCATTTGGGATTCATCATCCCAAATGCACAAATCGCAATTCTAAAAAGCGCTAAATTGCGAATAATTGAATTTAAGGAATCTCAATTTGAGATTCCTTAAACGCAATTCATGAACAATTTTAAAATTGCGATTGCGCAATCTGGGGCCGCTATTTACCGCGAAGTCTAACTACGTGGTAAATAGCGAAAACTTAGAAAAATGCACGTTAGTGCATTTTTCTAAGTTGTATGTTACACACACACATGTCCTTTGGACATGTGTGTGCGCAACACCAGTGTACATTGCCATTTCAGGGGTGCTACAGGGTGTCCTTTGGACACCCTGGCACCTTTGAAATTGCTTCCTTATTTGCGATTCGCTAATTGCTAATCGCAAATAAGGATTGACTCCCCATTCATTCCCATGGGCCTTTAGGCCCATAGGAATGAATGGGAAAGCCATTCCTTATTTGTGATTAGCAATTAGCGAATCGCAAATAAGGAAGCTGTAGAAATCCCATAAAATATTGCAATTTCTACATGCACCCCGTTTTGCGAGTCTTTAATAGCGATTCCTTAAAATTCGCTATTAAGGACTTGCAAAACGTTACTTTGATGAATCTAGGGGTTTATCCCTTAGTGCTTTGCATCAGTCTTTTACTTTCATAAAGTTTTCAGGAAAGCCTATCTGTTGGAGGCAGACACTGAAATGAGGTAATGGATGACGTGGTATTGCAATTTTACACTCTGCACATCTGAATTTTACTCAATGTTTAAACTTAGTCAATGAACACAGTCAATGCACAACATATGAAAAAAAAAGCTTATCAACCATCTGTACCATCTGTGCCACTTTAAGCGACTCTGGCTTGTCTACATATAAAGAAGAAGGCAAGGGACATTAGTAGACAAACACCCAGAGACCTAATCTACATTATGGTTTGGGTGTGAAATATTATAATTTTATTGTTTTACCTAAATTATTCAATGAGGCTTACTTATGGAAATTGATGAATTGATATAATGACTTATTGATTATATGCTTCATTACATTACCTACTGGCGATAGCCAGTACGTATATATAGTTAGGATTGTTTTCTATAGGAAATCTGCAACATTCTATTGGGAATAACTTTGGCGCCGGTTGAGGAATCTGCCTGTAATTTTCCTTAAATTTGCCTCGCTGCTGTCCGTCCCTTCCCTGAAAGTTTGGGGGGGATTCGTCAAGGGGGGGCCGAGATAAAAGGGGGGTCCCAAAACGTGTTTTCCCCATGTTAATTTCCATAGGGCGGTTGGACTCACTTTTAGCCCGAACGGCTGAACAGAATTACACCAAACTTGGCAAAATTATAGGGACCGGTACGCAGATGTGCCTTTGCTATGTTTGGTGAAAATTGCTCCAGTGGTTTTTATGAAAATTAACTTCAAAAAAATATATATATCTGGGCGGAGCCTAACCACACATCTCATCGTGAGATCTGATTGGCTGTCAGCACTTCATCCAAGAAGTGTTGGCAGCCATCTTGGGACCAATATACATGATAGCACCTCATTAAAAAGCATTGTAGTTATTAGAGGGTTTTAGGACTTTAGTTACATTATAAATCATTTGTTGATGGTACCGTACTCATTTTAGGAATTGTGGTGTGTTCTAAGGTGATTTTACCATGTGAAAAAGCCTTCTGCTGGGATATCATGAATCATGTTTGAAAGAAAACTATTATCTCATGCTTTTCCCACAGTGGTTTGGAAGGGGATCTATAAGCTAAACCGAAAGCATATTTTCTGTAAATTCACATTATCTTTCTCAGTCATGTGAGAATGAAGTCTGACATTCTCAGAAAAACATGTACATCCAACATGGACAGAGACTGTCAGTTGATTCCTTTGTGTTCTACTGCAGCCTCCTAGAGTGTTCTAAAGAACAACTAGAGCGCTAACAGTCCTATTTATTACAAAGGTATGGCACACCTGCAGCCATCTTGATTGGAATAAAGTGGTAACTCTTAACACATTTAATTTAAAAAAGAACAAAATGAGGAGGTATATTTTGCCATAGAAAGTATGATTAGTGCTGCAGAAAGAAACATTAGGGCACATTTTGAGTGACTTCTCAAATCCTCTTCAATTTCATAAAAAAAATTCTGACATGCAGTCTCCCAAGATGGCCACTAGAGACATAAGAGTCTAAATGTAGCCCAAATATCACCCAGATGTAGCCAAGTATAGCCCAATGACAGAATGCCCCAGAGTGTTCTAAAGAACAACTAGAGCGCTAACAGTCTTACTTATAACAAAAGTATGGCACACCAGAAGCCATCTTGATTGGAATGAAGTGGTAAGTCTGAAAACATTTAATTTAAAAGGGAACAAAATTAGGGGGTTCATTTTGCCATAGAAAGTATGATTAGTGCTTCAGAAAGAAAAATTAGGGCACATTTTGAGTGACTTCTCAAATCCTCTTCTATTTCATTAAAAAAATTCTGACATGCAGACTGAAACATGCACTTTGAATACCGGCAGCAGACTTCCCTGGTGAGCAGTAGCTTTACTACAGTGATCCTTTGAGCAACTAGAGTGCTAACATTCAGAATTTATGGCAAATGTGTGACACATCTGGATGCCTTCTTGATGGAACCAAAGTAAACAAGCATTGAAAATGCAATAGATCTCGCCCTCGTTTAAGTTAAAGCCATTCTGTTTGTAATGAGGTGGGTTTTTAGCTTGGCTTTTATTAGTGTTTTTAAAACTTTCATGTAAATAACATGCATATGTATGCATATATGTATATGTATGCATGCATTTATATTTGTATTTATATAGATATGCAGATTATATAAGTTTATATATGTATATATATATATATATATATATACACATACATAAATGCATATGCATATATATATATATGTGTATATGTGGGCGTGTAGAGAGAGGTAGAGTGGTAGAGGTAGAGAGGTATAGGTAGAGATGTAGAGGTAGAGAGGTAGAGACTAGTAGAGAGAGAAGTAGAGAGAGGTATAGAGGTAGAGAGTAGAAAGTGAGTAATAGAGAGTTGAGAGTGAGTAGTAGAGAGTAGTAGAGAGCAGTAGAGAGAGTAGCAGAGAGTGAGTAGCAGAGAGTAGTAGAGTGAATATTAGAGTGAGTAGTAGAGAGTAGTAGAGAGTGAGTAGTAGAGAGTGAGTAGTAGAGAGTGAGTAGAGAGTAAGTAGTAGAGTGAGTAGTAGAGAGCAGTAGAGTAGAGTAGTAGAGAGTAGTAAAGAGTGAGTAGTAGACAGTAGTAGAGAGTGAGTAGTAGAGAGTAGTAGAGAGTGAGTATCAAAGAGAGAGAATAGTAGAGAGTAGTAGAGAGTAGCAGAGAGCGAGTAGTAGAGAGTAGCAGAGTGAATATTAGAGTGAGTAGTAGAGAGTAGTAGAGAGTGAGTAGTAGAGTGAGTAGTAGAGAGTGAGTAGTAGAGAGTGAGTAGTAGAGAGTAGTAGAGAGTGAGAAGTAGAGAGTGAGTAGTAGAGAGTGAGTAGTGAAGAGTGAGTAGTAGAGAGAGAGTAGTAGAGAGTGAGTAGTAGAGAGTAGAGAGTAGTAGAGAGTGAGTAGTAGGGAGTAGTAGATAGTGAGTATTAGGGAGTGAGTAGTAGAGAGAGAGTAGTAGAGAGTAGTAGAGAATGAGTAGTAGAGAGTGAGTATTAGAGAGTATTGGAGTAGTAGAGAGTAAGTGGTAGAGAGTAGTGGAGAATATTCCAAAGTTTGGCACAGCACCACTTGCACAATAATTCCAATCAAATCATATCACTTAGAGTCCTTATTGAAGCGCTGAATTTTGGTGTATATTCAAATGCTTTTATTTTCCTAAAAAGATATGATAAGATATGACCCAGGGACCCCCAGTATGCAAGGGGAATTAGTCCCCCCTCTGCAAACGCGCCAGTGGCCTGCGTTGCAAGGAGGTGTAAAAAGGAGCATAGCCTCATTACACCTCTGTGCAATGCAGCCCCCTGGCGCATACTGGAGGTTCCAGGTGGGCTAGTTGGCCCCCAGGGACCACTAGTATGCAAGGAGAATTAGTTCCCCCTCTTCAAACATGCCACGGGGGCTGCGTTGCAGAGAGGTGTAAAAAAGGGTGTGGCCTCATTACATCTCTCTGCAATGCAGCCCCCTGGCGCATACTGGAGGCTCCTGGTGGGCTAGTTGGCCCCCAGGGACCCCTAGTATGCAAGGGGAATTAGTTCCCCCTCTGCAAACGCGCCAGGGGGCTGCGTTGCGGAGAGGTGTAACAATGGGCATAGCCTCATTACACCTCTGCAATGCAGCCCCCTGGAGCATACTGGAGGTTCCAACTGGGCTAGTTGCCCCCCAGGGGCCCCCAGTATGCAAGGGGAATTAGTTCCCCCTCTTCAAACATGCACGGGGGCTGTGTTGCAGAGAGGTGTAAAAAGGGGCGTGGCTTCATTACACCTCTCTGGAATGCAGTCCCTTGGCGCATACTGGAGATTCCTGGTGGGCTTTCAGGTCTTATATAGTTAGGAATTAGCATTAAAAAAAACTTTGAAATTCACTGAAAAAAACATAGGTTTCAGGCCTTATATAGTTAGGAATTAGCATTTAAAAAACTTTGCAAATTCACTGAAAAAACCATAGGTTTCATGCCTTATATAGTTAGGAATTAGCATTTTAAAAACCTTTGAAATTCACTGAAACAACCATAGGTTTATATATGTTAGAGTTAGCTGGACATTTCACTCATACAAAACCATTGAAATTGCTCCTATACAGTTAGTTGTAGATGTCATTTGAAATGTCATCAGTGATGTCACTGACCATGTCATGAATGATGTAATATGTGACATCATCAGCAGTGGATTGCGGGTGCGCGAAATATAGTTAGTACAACTAACTATATAGGAGCAATTTCAATGGTTTTGTATGAGTGAAATGTCCAGCTAACTCTAACACCCCTAAAACTTATAGTTTTTTGAGTGAATTTTAAAGGTTTTTTAAATGCTAATTCCTAACTATATAAGGCCTGAAACCTATGGTTTTTTCAGTGAATATAGATTTATTGATGTGTTACGCTGAATTATGGGGATGTGTATTACTTAGGGGTTCTGAGTGACATCAAACAGACAAAAAGAACGAAGATTGAGCTGTCTATGATGTCACTCATAGACACGAGGTAAAAAACATCTTTGTTATTCATTTTTATCCATCTATATTTTTTGTTATGTATGGCCTCAAAAATCACCTGCCCCTGAGTTTTACAAAGGGGCATAAAGGTAATGGGGAAAACCATAAATAACATGGCCCATCCCCCGTCCGAAATTAAAATAAAAAATAATTGTGCTCCTGCCAGCCAACCCTACCAGTTATCTTTGCTTTGCCTTCCCGCAGAAGCTGTGGTGCCTGCCCCCAGCCTCTCTCTGAGCCCAGCCAAGCAGAGTGGGCTTCCTTTATGATGTAGCAACAGGGGTAAAGAGTTGTGTAGCCCATCGTTGCTCCTCCATTGCAGTGGATTACTAGATTTAGAATCCAGTCATTCGTGCGAATGTCTCGCTATGTGAGCCATGCATTACAACAGCTTAATCATAAGTAATACTGAACCAAAGTACAAAACTACCCTATCAGACCCTCGCCTCTAGGGGTAGTTATTTACTCAAGTGTTCAACACCTTCTCCCTACTGTATTCTATTTCTTGAGAATAATGAATTATTTAAACCTTTTAGAATTAATCAATACATAGTCCCCACCAGAAGGGTGACCAAAAACATTACTTAAAAACGAGGAATTAGCACTGTTAGTTGTGCTGACAGAGGAAACCTGACAAATACAAGTACAGTGACACAAAGAAGAGGTGCTCAATTGAAGCCGGTAGTGACAGTGGGGGCCACCGGCATTTATTTTTAGGGAACAGCATTTATTTTTCCACATCATTTATTCCCAAGAGCAAAAGAGGAAACAACACCCAAATCTGGAAGATGGGGAAAGAGAATACGGAGAAACCATCACAAAGGGAGAAAGCAGGAACGTGCAAGAGTTAGATAAAGGTGCATGGAGTGCCTGGTAGTAAATTAAAAAGGCCACCATTTCATCGCACCGGCAGCGGACTTCTGAGTGGGAGCTTCGGCACCGCCTCTCTTTTATTTACAAATTAAGCTCTGCACTTAAGGTGCTTAGGTTTATGGAAGCTGTGCTTGCTGAAATTCAGGCATCTTATTCACATCACTGTGTCCTAAATTTAAAACTAGTTCCTCCTGCTTATTACGGAGTAATAATGCATCCCTGTAAGAAAAAATTACACTATCCTGAAAATAGTTTTGCTTTAAAGAGTTGGATCTTTCAGAGTGCAAAGCACTGAGCAGCTTGTAAATTGTCTCATCCTGTCACTGACTGCTGGAGGCACCCCCTAGCCATTCTGGATCATTCCCTCTTTCACTCTGTCATCCATCCATCCTACCTGCTCACAGTTTTGATCATCTTATTGTCACCACTTTATCAGTGAGATCAAAATGAATCCTGAAAAGCAAGATGTAAATCTTTAACTGCAGAGGTTGGCTCAAAAAAAAAATCAATTCAACTAGTTTGGGCCATGAATCGACTACCATCTCTCTTAATGGCTGTTTCAAGGAGGGCCCTGTGTGATACTTTGAACAAATAGTATCATGAATGAGTTCAGGACAATGGGGCCTCCACAGGCAAACTGACAGTGAGCATTAAATAGCATGGTCCTTTCTCCTCCAGACTTCATCTGCCAAGATTTCCAGACACAGCAGCTTCACACAGAGCATTCTTTTGTACCACAGTCCTTAGATTGCTGAAGTCATGAGCACACAGAGTCACACAAGCTGTCTCGAAAAGCTAATTTAATCTAATGCACATAGCATGGTCCTCACAGCCCTACAGCAATATCTATAAAACTGCTCCTAAGAAAGATACTTGATATGAAAATATGCAACCTGATAATATATGACTTGCTAACTAAGAATTGTACGTATGCATACTGTAGTCTTGCATGGCGTATTTTTATTATAGTTAAAAAGTTGTTGTTTTTACTGCTTGTTGGCCTTTCCTCATGCGCCACAGAATGTCAACCATTCTTCATGCTGGTTTCTCACCTAGTAAGTGGTCCTTGAGCTCACTGGATATTATTCCTTATTTAACAGCAATGAATACCTCATCTTCCTCCCCACCCTAAATGAACTGGTTTATACTTACCAGCTTTGAATGTTCGCTTCAAATCTTCTGTTCTCTCTTCAATGTTTCGTATATCCCCCTTATTTTATCAGCCCTCACTTATGTATCAAATCATTCGCAGATAATCAAGTCTTCTGCGAGGAAGCTTACTTTGACTACCAGCTCCTATTCAGTATTGCAGGTAAAGACAATTTGGTACCACTTGTGTCCTCACAGAACGTTTGCCATTGAAAACTTGGTAGTATTTTCTTACAAGGCCAGGGGCTCATATTATGCTTTCCTAACTTGCAACTTTTATTATAGCAGCCACAAATCACAAAAAATGATATTTCCTTGCAAACCCTCTGTAAAAAGCTACAGGTTGAGGGAAAGTGAAACCGCCAATCTGTCATGAGCTTGGTCTATGTATAGCAGTCACAAGAGGTACCATTCATTTATGTTGCTGCTCAGCCATAAGTCAAATACTCCATGTCTTTCTATGTTCTATTCTGAGAAATTAGTTTTAGCTATTTTTGGTATTGCTCATCTGAAAATGTGTTGTATTATCTGAGCTGTGTTTCACATAGTTGTGCTTCTCATTTGCTTTGTTTCAATGTATCCAGAGAGATTTTGGGAATTATTTTCTATTTCCTGCTATTTAGGCTCCCACTACTGTTAATAATGAATATATTCACAACAGTAGCAATATGCTGAATAGTTTAATTTACTATTCCAACTCCAGTCCCCGTGGATAGTAGGGAACGTTTTGGATAGTGAATTAAACTATTCCCTAGCTTTCAGCGCCCTCCAGCGCAAGCCTTTGTAACAACTTGCATTGTAATTCCTGCGTTGTAAAGGTACTGCGTGGAAAAAGTTTCGTTGTAAAGGATGTTTCCCGTTCAAATTACTAACATCGGGGACATCACATCCTGGTCAGATTTAAAACTTTACACAAATTTAAAATATTCATAAAACCAAGTATACATCATATAATGATTAGTAAATGCTTGTTAAAGATCGTGAACATTATAAACCGGTTAAAATTATTCCAGATCCAATAAAAAATATTATAGGGTAATCAATCAAAACCTATGGTTTAAGCTTCAGGAGAGCTCTAGGTACTCACCACATAGAGAATAAAAAGCGTGATACTGAAAATGCAATGGGCAGCTGGGTGGCATATTTCAGTATACTAAATGCCTCTATACAATGCTTGGTTCCCAGGTTTCTGCATAGCTGAGTCAGCCATCGGTGTCTCGCCTTCTTATAGCCTGGACAGAAAAATATTACGTGCTAGTCCGTCTCCAATGCGTTGCTACAAGCTGGACAACCCAAAATGGGTGGACCCACCCATTTGTTAGTTAAAGCACACAGCAGGAGTACCCCATACCTAAACTGCAGGTATAACTTCCTAGCAAGGGCTGGTTGGATGTCATCCATTACAGGCTCTAGTCTGTACTGATCTTTAATTTCTAAAAATACTGTGGTAAGCATGCCAATTGTAGAGCTCCACTGGAGATGGGCATGTTTGTTCTCCCTATAACTCCTTATCAAGTCCTTCCTAGATATTGTAGGGCATGTTACTTCTGCATTATACCACAGATTGGCCCTTCCCATGGCTACAAAGGCCTCCCTAATAAAAGCCAGCCACAGTAGTTTTCTCGCACCCTGTACACTCAACACCTCTCTCAGCTCTGCCCTGTATTCAGCCAGTTGTGGGGTAAACCACAGCAGCTGCCAGAATAAGAGGGGTCTGAGGGCAACTTCGTCTGCAATTGGTCTAACCCATCATCCCTGACCCGCTTGAGTGGCACACTCTGTTGAGGCATCTCTAGCTGTTGCATAACCCCCCCCCCCCCCGGGGGCTCCCTCTGATGAAGGAATTTCTCTATCTGGTGCCACACAGGTTCGAGAGTCAATTGACTGACTCTAGAACCCTTTTTCAGTTTGCTAGTGGTAAGTTAAAAAATAACGATCTGGACTGTTCGTGACACAAACTAATAGGTTGATAGTTCTGTTTGCACATCCCACCTTCTGTCCATTCTGCTTTCTAGTCTGCGGGACTTGCCCTAAAGGATAAAAATAACCCAACAGAAGAGCCATTATACCCCCATCCAGTCTGTGGTGATTCCTGTCTAGGAGAGCTTGGGCAACGAATGGGTTTCTAAAGTTAATCACAATGCAGTCCCCATGTACATCTTTCAGTCTCCGACCCACCTAACCAACTCTGCATGTCAAGAGAATCTCTGGTGAGGTAACAGGGACCCCCTGAAAGGGATACATTTCCTGGGTCAGGGTTAAGCAAACATATGCAAGGGTAAAGGCCCAGGCCAAAAATACAAAGTCTGACAAAAACAGGAAAAAGGACACACCATAAGCAGAAAAGGGACTCAAGAAAAAATATTATATGATATAGTAGAAAGTTTAATTACATTAATAAAAAATTGATATGAACATATTCATTGATACACATGATTAAAAATAAGAGGATAAAAAAATGATTTTCATAAAATAAGCTGTTACTCCAGAGAAATATACATAGGTCGCAAAAATTTTATTAACATAATGATAATGCCCAGAAAATGTTGAGGATGCTGATTTCTGTCGACGAGTTTCGACACACCTTTTTCTCAGGACCTCCTCAGGACAATATCAGCAAAATTCTAAGGTTTAAACAAACAAAGAATCACAACATCTCCTTATGTCAGTCACAATTAATGCCTTATTACTATATACAGTGGCATTACCATCTGTCGTCAGACATGAAAAAATAAACATACATATATACAACATGATACATCGCTAGAGAGACCATTTAGACAAATATATCTCCTATATACATATATCTCTATATACATATATACATAACTTTACATAAAAAGTAACTAAAACATTCGTGTAAACAAATCAATAACCTATTTTCACTATGTTTTAGGGCTAGAAAAGAGGAGAACAAGTGAAAAGAGAGAGAAAAGCAGAAAGAAAAGAAAGAGAAAGGAGGAAAAAAGGGGGGGTGGGAACGCGAAAGGGGAGGGTGGAAGGGAGGATTTGGGAGGGATAAGAAGAAAAGAAAAGAGGGGGGGAAATAAATGTTAATAGAGGGAGGGGAAAATTTTTACCATCTATGCCATACTTGTTTGCCTGTCTAGTTTATCATTCGGAAGGAAATATCCTCCCATCTGTCTCTCATAGTATAACTTATCTGCAAAGCCCGAAGAAACTTCACAAAGAAGGGGGGAAATCATCTGTTGTGGAAGGATATCAAAAAGGGGCCTATTATTCTAGAGTTTTCAAAAAGAGTTGTTACATGATCCCTAGTTATTCGCTCGATCTATTTCTTAATTCTAGAGAAGCTGCTCAATTACTTATTTTATCCTATAAATCTTACCTTGAGTAGAGCTGGAGAAGTCTTAAAAACAGGAAGCCAAGCAGATGAAGGCTTCGTTTTAAGCACCAAGAGAAAAAGTAACATGGGAAGGAAATGCACTAACATTAGTTGACTTTAAAGAGAGAGATATTTCCTAAATTATCATATTGGTTCACAAAGATGAGGGGATATGTAATGTACCTATCAATTGATGAGTTTAAAAGGACCCAGAGATTCCTTAGGATCGTGAGTCTTGTGTATTTCTTGGTTATTGTAAAAACAAATTTCATTCAGTTTATGCTGAAAAGACGAAAGATAATGCACCTTATTTAATGTGCTTATTACAGAATCTCGCCTGCGTCTTTATAAGAGAAATGCCTCTGCTTGGCCAGCCAAAACATGCATTTATTCTTTACTTTGTGATGTTATTCCCTTTGCCCCCTTTTGAGTCCTGGTACTCCTGTAAGGACATTGACATACAGGGTTGAGGCAGGTGGAAGATTAATACAAGGCATGGCTGGCCTCTCTTTGCTAGCTTCAGTGCAAGGGACGATCCCCTCCCATTGACTGAGCCCCTGACAGCGCATGCTGTCATGCGCTATCGGCATAATTGGATTAGCCCTACTTTTGTTTATGGGCCCCTAATTAACCCTGGGTGGTGACCTCCGCTCCGCTTGCAGAGTTTACGGAGTTTTCCGCACTACACGTTACGCGAAGCTCGCCGAGTTCTGCGGAGCGGAGGTTTTTTCCATGCTCACATTTGTCAACGTCAAGTTGGCAAACGCGAGCGAGGAAAATCCACCTCCCGGTGAGATTTTTCCTCATTCGCAATTGTCAACATCAAGTTTGCGAGCATGAGTGTGGAAAATCAACATTCCTGCGAGATTTCCCAACGCGAGGGGGACAGGTTTCTCATTGCGAGTGGTCGTGTATGCTCGCAACAGCTCGCTTTGAGAAGCTGCCCATTCGCATTGAGAAAGCTGCCTCTCAAGTAGAAATCTACTCGAGCATTAGAAAAGGAAAGCAGGGAACGCTTCCTCTGTGCATGGTGCAGTTCGCAATGATTGCACAGTTCGGATAAGTATCCGGCACTGTGCAATCACTGCGAACAGCATTTTTCTGCACTTCGTGTAGTGCAACTTTGCAATCTCCGGCCAGGGTTACCCCTGATTAGCCTGATTTGGGGTGATAGTGTGAATCAATTTTTGTGAGGGTGAGGGGTCCAACCTAACACTAGGGGGATCAGCCTGTACTACCTGGCACCTCTTGATGTTACTTCTGAATTGCCTGCCCAGGCCTAAAACAATGTTGCTAACTTGTCCACCCGTGCTATCAGAGAACAGAGCTCATCCTTCACAATAGCCCTAACTTGAACCTGTAGATCCACCACCAGGTTTCCTGGATGCAGATCAACGTTAGATGCATTGCTAGCCGTTGCACGACCCCTTGGCTGTGCCTTGAAAGAGTTAATGGCCGAAGCTGGTGAAGTATGTGAGGCATCAAGGTCTGTCAAGGGAAAGTCTATATCGGGGTTAACAATAGCCGCCTTTTAGTCAGTTAAATTTCAGTTGCCACCACACCTATGGCCCTCTTAAGCATCCTATCAATAGAGGCTGGTTGCAATGTTGCAGAGGTTTGCGGAAGTGGCATTTGCTTTTTTTTCAACAAAGGTTCGCTTTCCTATTATTATGATTATAGGTAGCACATTAGGGTATATAAGAACTCCTTTTCATCTGGCGCTCTTGTTCTGCCCTTCCACCCACTGCAAATGCAGATAACAACCCAATGCGGAGGGAAGAATGGAAAGGGAAGACCACTCGGTCCCCCCGAACGTATGGATGGGTGCCCCGATCCCCCCGGGAAACCATTTTGGGCGGCGGCGTGGTTCGGCTGGTATGCCCAAAGCGGCGTAGCCGGAGCACGCCCTTCCCGCCCAGAAGGGGTTGTCCTAGACACCCGCCCGGAAGACCGCGCCCAGATGGGCGTACCCGAGGAGGGACCCCGCCCTCCCGCAGACGGATAAATAGAGCGGGAATCCAAGGAAGCGTCCTCTTGATCCAGTGCTCTGAAGGCTGCACCACTCGTTGCTCGTGAGCCCTCAACGGAACAAGCAGCAATTTTGAGAACTTGTAATCTTTTTTGTTTCTCTTTCAGCATCAGGCGTGTGTAGGATCTAGGACCTCGTCGATCAAGTCGAACGGAGTGAACGAAGTCATGTCCGGCAAAAAGGCGGGAAAGAGCTCTGATTTGGAGAAGATACTACGCACTTTGTCGAACCGAATGGCGGTGATGGACCGAAAACTGGGTAAAGTGGATTCGATCGGTCGGGGCTTAGCAGAGGTTAAAAAACAGATAGCAGCCCAGAACAACCTCTCGGGGCGGCCTAAGAAGGTGATAGGACCGGCCTTGCCGGGAGTCTCCCCAGAGGGTAGGGGGAAACGTAGTAAGAAGAGGGCGGGTTCCGGGGAGGGCCCAGTCCCGGTGGTACCCACAGCAGGCCCAGTCACACCGGGGGACAGCCCGGTACCAAGTCCCGATGTGGGTTTGCCAATCCCCGTTGTAATAACTCCGGTTGAGGATGATCAGATGCCCCCAGAACTGGCCCTTCAGTTAGCGGCAGTGTTACCCTGGCTTAAGAAGAAAACAGGGGGGACAGTGGCTGCGGGGGATCCGGCCGAGGAAGCCAGATTAATAATCGAGCAGTTACGGCAGTCAAGAGAAGCCGGGACGGCGAATGTTCCTTCTATTCCCCCACAGGTGGCACCGGGAGTGACGGCGGTTGGCCGAGAAAAGACAGCAGAAACGGCGGTTGAACCCGGTAAGAACCCGTTGCCAATGGTAGGGGAGAGTTCAGTGCCTTCGAGGCACGAAAGGCTGGCCCAGCACATCCCGGCGGCCACGAAGGAAATGATATGGGGGGACAAATATGTTAATATGTTTTCATTATTGACCGACCATCGTGAGATAGAGTACCCAAAGACCCAGAAAGATTTATGGCACCCCAGCGTATGGCGGGCCAAGATGGCGGAATTTAGGGTCGACGAGACCATAGCGAACTGGGTGAAGGCCTTCTCTATATTTACGGCAGTAATGGGGGAACGTAAACCTGAAGTGTTGACCGATCTATCATGTTACCAGAACAGGATCATGGATTTTTATACAATGTACGGGGGGAATGAATGGAAAGGTTATGATGTTCAATTTCGAAAATCTAAAGAATTCGATGTAACTTTAACGTGGGATTGTCTCGACACGGTGTCATGGCACAAACAGCTCTTGCCTGGATCGGCGGGTACGTCCTCGCCAGGCGGGAGCGGGTCTGGGGCAGTTCAACAAAGGCCTGCGCAGCCCTTTCGAGCAAGCGCCGGTGGGGAATCACAGCCCAAGACCGGCGGGAATGGGGGCAAGCGCGGGGTTTGTTGGGGTTTCAACAGAGGTAACTGTAACAGGCCCCAGGGAACATGTAGGTTCAGGCATGCTTGTGCGGGCTGTGGGAACTCTTCACACCCGGAAAGTAGCTGTAGGTCCAAGAGCGGTGGTTCGGGAGGAAAGGGGGGATCCAAGCAGGATTGATGTGATGCTTGGGAAGCAATCATCTTCACCCATCGACATCATGGCTTTGACTCCCTGGCTGAACAAATACCCTGATCATGTATCCGCCGGGATTTTGAGGAATGGTTTCCTATATGGCTTCAACATCCCGGCGGGGAATTTTCGAGGGAGCCCCTTTTGTAAGAATCAGCTATCTGTTCAACACAACCCGGCAGTGGCAGCCAAGAAAATTACCAAAGAGGTCAGCTTGGGACGGGTAGCAGGACCTTTTACATGCCCGCCAGTGGCGGATTTCGTGTGTTCACCTCTAGGAGTGGTTCCGAAGAAAGACCCAGGGGAGTATAGACTCATTCACAATCTGTCGGCCCCGAGGGGGGCCTCGGTGAATGAAGCCATTGACCCGGAAGTCTGTTCAGTTCGATACGCATCGTTCGACGATGCCGTTGACCTACTGAATCACCTGGGCCCCGGTGCTCTGATGGCGAAATCAGACATCGAATCAGCATTCAGGTTGCTCCTGGTACACCCGCGGGACCAGCGCTTGCTAGGATATACGTTCCAAGGGAAGTATTACATGGATAAATGCATGCCCATGGGCTGCTCAATTTCTTGTGCTTATTTTGAAATGTTCAGCTGTTTTTTAGAATGGGCATTCACCGAGGCCACTGGGCATAGACAGGTGATGCACTATTTAGACGACTTCCTGTTCTTAGGGCCGGCAGGCACTACGAAATGTGCACAGGCACTGCAGGACTTCTGCATTCTCATGCAGGAGTTTGGGGTACCATTGGCACCATGTAAGACAGTGGGGCCATCTACTTCACTGGAGTTTCTGGGAATTGAGCTAGATTCTGTGGAGGGATGCTCCCGACTGCCAATGGAGAAGGTGGCCAAGTTCAGGGCTTCCTTGATACAATGCCTGGGCAAAGAAAAAGTGACCCTGCACCAGTTACAACAAACAGTGGGCCAGCTTAACTTTGCCTTGAGAGTAATACCGATGGCTCGCCCCTTCTCACGTTCCATTGCACAGGCTATGGCCGGCCTCAAGGAGGGACACCACCGCACGAGACTGCCGACAGAGGTTCGCCAGGATATGCGCATTTGGTTGGCATTCCTGGCGGACTTCAACGGTCGAGTGGCGTGGACCAAACCCCCAGCATCGTCGGATGAATTGGGTTTATGGACCGACTCAGCTGGGAGCGTGGGATTTGGCGCAATCCTTGGTAACCGATGGTCGGCGCAATTATGGCCGACGTGGTGGCACTCCAGTGGCCTAACAGGTAACATTGGGTTCTTGGAGCTATTTCCCATTTGGGTGGCTCTGTTGGCATGGCCAGAAGATTTTAGGGACCGCTCAGTAGTGTTTTGGTCTGACAATATGACAGTGGTCGAGTGCATTAATCAGCAGGCAGCACGCTGCAAGTGGATCTTGAGACTGTTGAAAGAAATTGCATTACGTTGCATGAGATTGAATGTACAGTTCAGGGCAAAACATGTGCCGGGTGTACTGAATAATGCAGCTGATGCACTCTCTCGTTCACACATGCAGGCTTTCAGGGGCTATCTACCTACAGCGGATCTATCCCTGAGCTCTCTGTTGGGCTGCTTGCCATACAGGTTATTCCACATTCAGCGGACTTAGCGCTGCTTCGTGGAGTTTGTTGTTGACGGCCGCCATCGCCAGTCGCGAGGCCATGCTCACCTGACAGGCCACGCCCACCCCTCCCGCCTATAAGAACGCGCTGAACACGAGTGCGCCCACTGTAACTATACCTCTGAGGCGGAAGCCGGAGGAATTACTTGCTATACTTTTAAAATTGTTCTTTTGTGTTGTGACATTTTTTAAAACTTGGATTCCTTGCCCTGAGCTCTCTGCTGGGCTGCTTGCCATACAGGTTATTCCACATTCAGCGGACTTAGCGCTGCTTCGTGGAGTTTGTTGTTGACGGCCGCCATCGCCAGTCGCGAGGCCACGCCCACCTGACAGGCCACGCCCACCCCTCCTCTCCCTAAATGTGCTTCCCACGCAAGCGCAGCGGGCAAGCGCAGCGGGAGCGCCGTTTGCGCGCCGAAGGCGCGCCTAAGGCAAGCCCGTCTGCGCCCGTCATCGCCAGACCATCGCCTCTCGCCAGTCCCCCTGCTCAACTCGTACCACACAAACTGCAGTACGATAGAAAGTCCCTCCTCGCACTCAAACCAGACTCCAGATGCGATAAACTTGAAGGCTGCCTTGGACAAACAGGTCTGTATTGCAAGCTCTGCAGTTTTCTGACACCTTCACCCGGGCTAGCCAGCCACAATTCTACTGCTTATAAGCAATACACCCTTACCATCCTCCAACTTAATGTTAGATCCCTGGTGAAACACCACGCCAATGTGTTCACCCTTATAACAGAGGAACGTCCAGACATTATGTTTATCTGCGAAACCTGGCTCCACGACGACCAAAACAGCATCCTAAATCTCTCGCTGCCTGAGGGCTTCCCTATAAAAACCATCAATAGAGACTCCAGGGGTGGGGGTATAGCTGTTATTTACAAATCATCATACAACTGCACTTTTGAAAAGGAAGCCATCTGGGGTTGTGAAAGCGCACGATTCAAAATCTCCACTAGTCCCCAGTTCACCCTCTCCGGACTTTATATCTACCGGCCCCCTGGCCCCACTGCCAGGTTCATTGAGGAACTCCTAGATGTCGCTCACACTCTAGTGATATCCTCTCCCAATTTTACCATCCTGGGAGACCTTAACTTACATTTCGACTCCCTGACCGATCCTACCATTAAGAACCTTCAGGCAGACCTCACAGCCCTTCAGCTAAACCCACTCATCCAAACTCCCACTCACTCTGCCGGGCATTTATTGGACCCTGTTTTCTCCAACCTTTCAGATGCCTCGGCTGTCCCCCCCAAACCCATGGGGTGGACTGACCACTCTCTTATCAAATTCTCCTTGAAGATCAGAGACTCGATTGTAAAAAACACCACCAGTTCCCGATACAAGAGGCCTTGGCATAAACTGACACCTAGCGATCTCACTAGTAAACTAGGCAACCTCCACCTCAACCTCACAGACGGAGACATTAACTCCGCCTACGCGGCCTTTCAAAAATGGATCAACTCAGGACTAGATTCCCTAATTCCAGCAAAATGGACTAAAACCCGTAACACTCCATCTAACCCATGGTACAATGAAAATCTTCTAACCATGCGGAAAGACTGCAAAAGGGCTGAACGCCAGTGGAGGAAAGAATATAAGGACACTGACAAAGCTGCTTACCTGCTAAAACTGAGGTCGTACCACAAGGCGGTTCGCACCACCCGTGCTTCCTTCTATGCGGAAGCAATCAGCTCCAGTGAGAACCCCTCAAAAACTATTTTTGAACTTGTTCAAAAACTTAAAGATAGCTCTAATCCTGCCCCTGGTATTACCTCCGCACAACAATGCGATGAACTTGCCACCTTCTTTACGGAAAAAGTAAAGAAAATCTATACCTCCTTTCCTCAGAACCTCCCGGATACCTCCAAACCACGTGAGCCTTTGCCAGACAGTCCCAGTTTGTCCCTCATCCCCAGCTTAACACATGACGAACTTGCCAAACTGTGCACTAAAGTCAAATCTGGCTCTCCCACAGACGCCATGAGACCCGCCAAATTCCTAGAATCTCTTGAGTTCTTCCTTCCTCCTCTGACTACCCTACTTAACCTATCATTCTCCTCAGCGGTGGTTCCCACATGCTGGAAGCAGGCTTGGGTCTCTCCAATTTTAAAAAAACCCACCCTAGACCCATCAAAGCCAGAAAATTTTAGACCAATTTCATTGCTTCCATGGGCCTCAAAATTGGCAGAAGCCCATGTGAACAAGGTCCTAGCCAACTACATGACGCAACATCAAATCCTAGACCCATCACAGAACGGCTTCTGCCAGGATTCAGCACCGAATCTGCCCTGCTGACCCCCATTGAACACCTACGGAACATTCTGGACGCCGGTCAAAGTGCTGCGCTGATTTTACTCGACCTTAGCGCAGCCTTTGATACGGTCTCCCACTCTATCCTGCTAAAACGTCTCGAAGCCATAGGTATCAAAGACCTTGCCCTAGAATGGTTCCGATCGTTCTTGACAGACAGATCTTTCCGGGTCTCTGCCCCCCGTTCATATCCCAGCCTCACCCCATAGAGCAAGGCGTCCCCCAGGGATCGGCGCTCAGCCCGTCCCTATTCAATCTTTATGTCCAGCCTCTCGCTGAAATAGCAAAAGAATGGGACCTGACGCTAGTGTCGTACGCCGACGACACCCAGCTGGTCATCTCCCTGACTGAAGGCCCCTCGATCTCAGCGGCGAGATTCAAGAACGGATTAGAGGCAGTCGCACGCTGGATGTCACACAACTGCCTCCAGTTGAACGCTGGCAAAACAGAGGTGTTACTCCTGGGCAAAAATCCCGACTACTGGTCTGAACACTGGTGGCCATCCGCACTGGGCCCTATCCCCCCCCCCCAAAACCGTGGTAAAAAACCTTGGTGTCTGGGTGGACGCATCTCTTAACTTCCAGACCCACACTAAGAAACTGGCTGCCACCTGTGTGGGCCTGTTGAGGAGCCTTCATCCGATTCTTGGCTTTTTTGACCACCATACGCGCCAACTGATAGTCCAATCTACCATCTTGGCTCGACTGGACTACGCCAATGTCCTTTTCCTTGGCCTTAACAAAGCTGAGATGGCGCGGCTACAACGCATACAAAACTCTGCTGCCAGGGCAGTTGTAGGCCTCCCTCGTAGGTGCTCTGCAAGAAACACCATCCAGAAACTACACTGGCTGCGCATGGAAGCCCGAGTTCAGTTTAAAGCCCTTACTACTGTTTTTAAAATTCTCAAGACTGACTGTCCCGGTCTCTTGCGTCCACTCCTAGAGCCCTACACCCCTCAGCGGGCCCTACGCTCCTCGGGTCAAAACTTGGTTGTTAGCCCACGTATAAGGCTAAGCAGAATGGGCGGTCGCTCTTTCAGAGTCTTGGGGGCAAGGCTCTGGAACTCCCTGCCACTTCACATTCGCTCGATGACTAACCTGCTGGCCTTTCGTAAAGCGATCAAAACACTTCTATTCTCCCCATCTTAATCTCGTCCAGTCCTTTCCTTCCTTCCCCCCCCTCAGGTTATTGTTATGGTTCAGCGCCGGGACGCCTCGTTGCTGGGGCAGCTGTTCGCGCTCAATAAAACGTAATAACATAACATAACATGACATAGTGGCGGCACCGTTCCCCGAAGCACTATGGCTGATCGGTGCCCCGGATTACAGGACCTCGTGGCAGCCAGTTTAGCGCCCAGGACGAGGAAAGCCTATGAGGGAGAGTTTCGTTCTTACTGTGCCTTTTTAGGGCCGGCAGGGAGACATAGCTGGGGGCAGGAGGAATCCTTCCTGGGGTTCTTAGTGGCGCTTCATAGAGAAGACCGATCAGCCGCGACTGCCAACAGACATAGGGCGGCCATATCATTCATGGCACAGCTCCACGGAATACGGGACCCGACGGGTTCCTTTTTAGTCAGGAAGGCGCTCCGCGGTTGGCAACGCCTTGAGGGTCGCAGACAAGATACAAGGCACCCAATTGGTTTAGAGAGATTGTCTCTGCTACTAGCAAAACTGGATGAGACATGCTCCTCCCCTTCCGAGGTAGTTCTGTTCCGAGCGGCTTTCGCCTTGGCATTCCATGGGGCTATGCGGGTGAGTGAACTCGTGGCGAGGAACAAGAAAGATATGGAGGGAGGCCTATGCAGGGATCACGTTCAAATACGGGGTGATTCTATGCTAATCTCGATAGCCAGGTCCAAGACAGACCAGGAAGCTATAGGGAGTAGTGTTGTTGTGCAGCGCACTCGAGGGAGCCCCAGTTGTCCGATAAGGTATGTAGAGGACTACCTGGCACAGAGGCCGGCGACATGGGGAGGGAGTCTGCTTAGACACAAGGATGGCACCCCGTTGACGAAATTTCAATTTCAGAGTGTGCTGGCACTTACGATTGCTGCGGCGGGCTTGAACCTGTGCGATTTTGGGACCCACTCATTCAGAATAGGGGCCGCTACTGAGGCTACGGCTCGGGGTCTGGGTGCGGAAGAAGTAAAACAGTTAGGCCGTTGGTCCTCGAACTGTTTCAAGAGGTATGTGCGACTGCACATGTTGTAAAAGACTGATGAAATGCACTCACGCTTGTTGTCTTTTGTTTGAATTACAGTTTCGCAAGCCTGTGACGCGGGGCGGAATTTGGGATCAACCCATCACCAGGGGACCAGCGGTCGAGGATCACCGACTGGAGAGCAAGTGGTATGGGTCGTGGGCCACTCTTACGTGAGGCGCGCCGGGGACGTATTCATGGCAGGTGACGCGACTCACGCATCTGGGGAATACGGGTTCAGAGTAACCTTCCATGGGAAGGGAGGCCTCTGTTTTGACCAATTTCAATCATTTGTGGAGGGTCTCCTAGGGCGGAAAAGGTCACCGCCATCTGTAATCATAGTGCACTTGGGGGGCAATGACTTGGTAAGACTGGGAAGACGAGTGTTAGTGGAACACATATTGTCGGCTGTCAGCTGGTTGGCTAGGAGGCTCCCGGGGTGCACAATTGCCTGGTCCCACATGATCCCCAGGAGAGTTTGGCGGGGGGGTTTCTCTGTGACGGCGTTGAACCACTCGGTAAAGAGGGTCAACAATAAAATTGAGAAATTGTTTCGCTCCGCGCATTTGCAAAGCATTCCCCATGGGTGTATTCGGGGTGATCACTTTTACTTGAATGATGGTGAAGGACTGGGCTATTCTAAGGCCCAGCGGTGCCAGGGGACAACACCTGAAACCTTCGTGGGTTACCTGTTCCGGCGTACAAATGACAGAGACACGGGACACTTCCTTCGGCGTCAAAGATCGAGGTTTATTTACTGCAGGGAACACAGAAGTCACAAGAAGTACAACGTGTGTAGGTTCTAGGAGACTGCTTCAAATTGCAACAGTGGATCGCTCCTTTTATACAGATTTTAGTCATAGCACAACATGGCGAACAAAAGGTTACAACTCAGTTCCCACAGTAAACTTCAAAAAGGGTTGCTTTCATGTATTCAGGAGCCCGGAACATAATTACAGTAACATCGCCGGTTCCCAACTGTAAAAGTACGTTATCCCACCATTAAGTACATTCCATTCAGGCTGTAAACGAGTTTAAGAAAGAGACAGAAACAGGTGTAAGGAAGACAGAAACAGATAGCAAAAGAGTGTAGGGGGCAATATCGGAAACACGATTGCAGGATCAAAGGATTCGTGCCTAATGCATGCACGGCTGAAACAATAGACCGGCACGGCAAGATGAGCCTTGAGCGGGGCCATCTGCCTTTGCAGTATCATCCCCCTCGTCATAAAGACACCCTCAAAGGAACACGTGTCTTCCGCAAGAGCTTGGGAATCCCAGGGTCACGAAGCGGACAGTGTCCGTTCGCTGGCTACTTGAGGGCAAGAGACAAAATGGATGCCGTATCTAAAATGGAACCCGTGGGTTCAGATGAAGAAACCCACGAATAAGACGAACGATTCAGGCCAGCGTAGCGAAAACGCATACACCCACTAAACTCGTCATTTGCGGTTCATAGATACCAAACTCGTCCATATTCGAACGAGTCGAAAACATTGTTATGATTGTCACGGAACCTCAGACGCTCCTTTTGCCCTCATGTAGGCAAGCACTAGTCGATATCAGAATCGATCTCGATATTCATCAGATCGTTCAGATGTTGCTGCAACATTATTCTATCCATCAATGCTTCCTTGGTAACAGATGGCCGTCTTATACACGTCGTAGCACAGAGGCCACATAAGGCAGGACAACACTGCACACAAAGACAACACGTGAACAGAAATGCCACAACAACCCCAATAATCATCAGAATCTTCCAACCCCACGTCGAGATTAGGCCCCAAAACCATCCTAGTAGCGTCCAATCACCTACGTCCACGTGTATGGACTCGGAGATCTTATGCAACTTCGAGATGGCTTGATAGACAGTTGGAGCGTTATCAGGGATGAAAATGCAGCAACTCGAATGGATCACCTTACATACACCACCTCTATCTGCAAGAACAACGTCTAAAACCATACGGTTCTGCAACGTCATAAGCCTATCCGCCTGAAGCTCTGCTGTTAAATTACCAAGAGCACTTGCAGTTATATTAGCAGTCGATTCGACCACTCGAGTCAACTGTCTCAGGTTCCTACTATTGATCATAGGTCCCCAAAACGGCAAGAAACCCTTAAAGAAGTCTCTTGCTTCTTGACCGGCAGTGTCCTCTTCGCTGATAACACCTCTCACAACTCTAGTCTTGTAATAGTCCGAGGCAACTGTGAAGGTCGGTGGCAACAGATTCGCAATATAACAGGTGCCCGAGAAGTCACGAGGCAACCATGTATATGCGCGGTCGTAACATACAAAGTATGTACCCTTGGCAGTCAGAAGAACAGGCGAAGAGAGCGTTGGTAAAACATACGTTTCAGTGCAAGCACTCCTCCCAAACTGAGCTCGCGGGCTTCGGCCAAGACCCTTCAAGCAGAAATTACCGAGATGGGGTACGGTCCAGATCGGAGACAAGCTTTTAAGCTGTCTATCACCCACTGACAGACTATACTCAGCCTCACTCAGATCCATGTATGCTCGCACCTGTTCCTCTGGGATAAGCGATGCGTCAAAAATATCTCTATCTAAATCAGCAATCGCTCTTGCCAAAGGCTTATGGTACGGGCCAGGACCATGATCTGCAGTGCGTGGCTCTCGATGGGGGTAGGAATCTAGTGCGCTACGGAACATAGTTTGGATTGCTCGAGCTGACCCCTGGGAACTATAAGGAAGGACCAAATACGGAATTCCCCTATCCATGGTATGTGGCATTAAACCACACACCCAACAGTTAGTAGTGTTCATCACCAACTGATGTTGATGAAGAAGCTGGACAAAGGAGTTATTCATGAATTCCGCACATCTAACCTGTTCGTGTTAAAGGTAGAGTATGAAAGGAATGTGGAGAAACAGTGGGAGTAGATTTTGGTACAGAAGAAGAAGTAGGTAAAGCAGAAGGTAATAACGACTGTAGTCCAAAATACACTCCACCCACCAGTAACATGGAAACAGTCAAGAACAGCAGGAACACCTGAAACAGAAAGCATTTAGTTTGTACAACCCTGTGTAGTGTCAATCTTTGAGCTAAAGTCTTCTCCACTTCCGACAACTTTGAGAATTCCATCCTCTAAAAACCGTCCGCAACGTTCTTGACGCACTTCGTTCTGAGTAGCGATTATCAATTCCCAGGAGTTCCCAGGAATGGACAAAAGTACCGACCTAGTGTCAGGAACCTGCTAAACAGAAGGAAGTACCCGCACGGCCCTATGGTTAACCCGGATGTAAGGTTTTTTTTTTTCAAACATTCAATTTTAGTGCAAATCTCATAGCTGTGGAAAAGAAACATACGTGGAAAAGAACTCAAGAATTAATAGAAGATGCAATTATTCATAATATTCAAAATGACAGTAAGGGGGGTAATATGAATTCAAAAAGGGGAAAAAAACAAAAAAACCCATTTTATTAGTCTTTGTTGTGAGAACGAAGAAAATATCTGCTTCTTCCAGGACAAGTCTGCTCTTCGAATAATTGGTCAGGTTGCAGAACAGAATCTTGCCGATCAGATGATAGTTCAAGTCTTGAGTTCTCCAATGACAAAGGTTCAACAAATGTATCTGACTGCAATGAAGTGTCTCCTACAGGTTGAGCATCACTAAAAGGCACAAATCTCGTTGGGGTCTCTGTTTCAGTTGCGGCAATTCCGGTCCTCACCAAAGAATCTGCTGGTAAAGGAATAGGCACTTTTTTGGTGTGGGTGGCATCCACCTAATTCTTCCTGCCTTCCAGACGAACTGCAGTCCTTGTGGCTAGGAGGACTTGGAACGGACCCACTAATCTCGGCTCCAAATTGCGCTTTCTGCCGAAGTTGCGGGTGACCACCCAGTCACCCGGTTGGAGCCGATGTCCAGGACCCTCAGTCTGTGCCGGTAAAGCTTCAAAGACCTGTTGATGAATTAACCTCAGTTTAGCAGTCAGATCATGAAGATAATCAATTAACATTGGGTACTCAAGATTATCAAAGGCCCTAGGCCTCGGGACCCCCCAAATGTTCGCAGGACGGCCGAACACAATCTCATATGGGCTAAGCCCTACTCGAGAGTGTACAGTCGCCCTGGTCGACAAGAGAGCCAGAGGCAAGGCATCAGGCCATGACAGACCAGTCGTAGCTTGAAGCTTAGCAAGTTTCAGTTTCAGAGTACCATTGTACCCTTCAACTAAACCCGCTGACTGGGGATGATTGGCGCTATTGAATTTTTGTCGAATTCCAAGGCCTTTACACACACTCTGCATCACATTCCCCACAAACTCACTTCCGTTATCTGACCATACAATCCGGGGCATTCCATACCGAGGAAAGTATTCCTTCAGTAGGACTTTCGCTGTGGACAGGGCAGTATTATCTTTAAGAGGATAGGCCTCAATCCATCTAGAGAACGCGCAAACCACAACTAAAACGTACTTTAGGTTATTGCATCTCTCCATATGGATGAAGTCCAATTGGATGACCTCAAAGGGACATGTAGGAGGAGCAAAATGTACCAGGTGGAGTAGGGGTGCCTTTGCCGGGATTGTACATCATACATACCATGCAATTCTTAACTACTCTTTCAGCACACTTAGCGATACCATCATTCTTCCATACAGGGGACAGCAACTTACATATTCCTTTCGCGCTAATATGTGCCAAGCCGTGAGCCATAGTCACAACGGCTAGTACATATGCATCCGGCAACATCCACCTCTGACTTTCCGACAAATCAATCCAACATCCGTGCGCATCTAACTTTCCCGTGCTTTCTTTCCACTTAGTCTTTTCAGTTTCGGTGGCCTCATTCTGAATCGCTTTCACGCTCTCAACAGTGTCCTCACACATACCAGTCTCCGCAGGCCACCTTACTGAACTCGTAACGTACATTCGGGTTGCAAGATCTTTAGCTGTCTCTTTAGCAATCTCATCCGCAAACGCGTTACCACGACCAACATCATCCGTAACCTTTCGGTGCGCGCTGCATTTAATGATTGCCACCTGCTTGGGCAATGTAAGTGTGTCTAAAAGATCGCTCACGAGCTGTCCGTGTTGGATCTTCGTGCCATGCGATGTCATAAATCCTCTTTCTCTCCACAGACGGCCAAAGCTATGTGCAACGCCAAATGCATACTGACTATCTGTAAACACATTCACTCGCTTTCCTTTAGACAAAACACACACTCTCGTCAACGCAATCAACTCTGCCGCCTGCGCGGAATTCTGACTCAATCTCGCAGTTTCCACAACCGTACTCAACGTCACCACAGCATACGCAGTCGTCAGATCACCATTTGGCAACTTGAAACACGAACCATCAACATACAAAGTACAATCAGGATCTGCCAATGGAGTGTTTTTAGGTCAACATGACCCTTTGTTTCTTCCTCAGTTCGCAAATAACAATCATGTGGTGGTACATCATCTGATTCCATATGAGCTGGCAACAACGTCGCCAGGTTTAGTACATTACAGCGCTTTATTTGTATATGACTTGCCAAAAGCGTCAACTCATAACCGGACAACCTTGCGCTCGTCAAGTGTTGGGTTTTTGTACGATTTAGGAGAGTGTCAACTGCATGCGGAACCATCACCGTAAGCATATTATCCATGACCAATCCTGCAGATTGCCGGATGGACACCGCAGCCTCCGCTGTCGCTCTTAGACAACTCGGCAATGCTCTAGCTACTGGGTCCAAGGTCGAGGAAAAATATGCACATGGGCGCTGCTTGCCACCAAATTGCTGCGTCAAGACACTCAACGCACAACCCTCTCTCTCGTGAACGTATAGTGTAAACGGCTTACTGTAGTCAGGAGTACCTAACACAGGAGCCGAACACAACGCATCACGCAATTCAGAAAAACTTTTCTGACACTCTTCAGTCCATGGCAAAGGAGTCGGAACATCCTTGCACGTGAGGGCGACCAATGGCTTCGCTAGCAATGAAAAATTTGGAATCCATTGCCTGCAGTATGACGTGATACCTAGAAAGGCACGCACATCTCGCTGAGTTGTTGGCACAGTCATTCGAGCGATCGCTGCAATTCGTTCTGGGGTCATCCTTCTTCCCTCCTTTGACAATAAGTGACCTAGATAGGTTACTTCTTGACAACAATATTGCAGTTTAGAAGGTGACACCTTGTGATGTAAGTCACAAAGATGCTGTAACAACGATACTGTAGCAGTTTTGCAGATCTCTTTAGTGTCAGCAGCCACTAACAAGTCATGTAAATGTAAATGTAGGTGTACTTATATAGCGCAACCTGTCACCCAAAGGGCATCCTGGCGCTTGCTTAGGGAACCCGTCCTGGTATTCCCCTGTGAGAGGCCCCGGCAGGGTGTCCACAGGGTGAAAGCCAGGCATCCCGCCGCAAGGGGCCGTAGTGGAGATTAAGCAAGCTATTGCCCAGAGTTGCAGAGTGAGACCCCGTGAGTCGAGTAGGCACCGGAGCGAGAATTATCGGGCCGTGGAATTTTTGAGCCCGAGACCCGCTGAGGCGGGGAATCGAACCCTGGTCCACGGTCGATCCCAGCTTCCGGGTCTGCCGCCTCTAACCACTGAGCCACACTTCTCCACTCCAGTCATCAACATACTGAATCAAGGCCACACCAGCTGGTAACACAAACGCATCAAGTTGACTCTTCAGAGCTTGACTGTAGATCGATGGACTCTCACAGTAGCCCTGAGGAGCGCGTTTAAATCTAAAGCTGCAACCTCCTAATGAGAAGCCGAATAGATCTCTGCTTTCCTCAGCAATCGGAATGCTAAAGAAATCATTCTTCAGATCGATCACTGAGAACCAAGAGGCAGAGGCTGGAATCAGAGTCAGTAAAGCCGTAATATCAGGCACCACAGGAAATTGTGGAATCACAATTTTATTCACCTCCCGTAAATCAATGACAAAACTGTACACAGGAGGCTTGGATGGATCAGTTTGCTTCAAAATAGGTAGAACAGGACTATTACACACATTTCCCCGAGTTTCCTCGATAACATCCTTCTCGATCAAGTCATAGATGATCGCTAACAGTGCTCGTTCTCCATCGAGGGAGATACGATACAGGGGAATACGTGGTAATTGCACATTCGATTTCAATTGGACAACATAAGGTGATATGTCCAGCCGGCCCACATCATTGGGACCCGTTGCCCACAAAGACTTAGTAAGAGAACTCAATTCCGGTGGGAGCTTATCAGTTGACAAATACATAGGAGAGATCACTCTCTGACCCAATGTAAGCTCCACTCCCGAAGGAGAGCAATACAAGGTCGCATATAACCGTTTCAGCAAATCCAGGCCCAAAAGATTCTCCCCACAACCAGTAGTCAAAATCAAAGGAGCTTCCAACTCACGAGGCCCAATTATAAGGGGCAAAGGGCTTGAAACCGGATTGCTAACAGGGGTGCCAGAGAATCCAACGGAAACATTCGTTAAGCCAGACAAAGGTGCGCCAGGGAGTTTCGAGTGCATGATGGAACTTTTCGCTGCACCAGTGTCCAACAGAAAAGGCTCAACTACGCCCGATGTGGCAACTGCGACGTAAGGCCTTCTCTGATCAACCGGAACTGATACTACTCCCTCTATTTGTCTGTGGCTGTCCTAGTAGTTGCCGTCATCAATATCATGCTCGACGTAACAGTCATCCACATGATACTGTGCAGATCTGCCTGACTAGGAACCACGCTGATCAAAACAATTGTTGGAATCTGATGAAGTATTAGAACGCTCATTCTGATTTTGAGTACCACCACGACCTCTACCACGTGAAGCCTGTTAAGGACCACTACGACCTCCTCGAGCCGAACCACCATTATTTCGGTCGCGCAAAACCGGACAATTAAACTTCAAATGGCCCTCCTCTCTACAGTATGCGCATTGATTATAGCCAAGCATAGATCTCGGTGTGGAGGAATCATTACGCAACTGTGACCTAGAAGACTGTGATTGCGATCTATTTTGCTGCTGAGAGTCATTTTGATTCGAGCGTGGAGGGTACGCTTGCTGCAGCAAAACTTTCGTTTTGAGATCCTTTGTTTTCTTATCCGCACGATCATTTTCCTCCTTCTCCCTATTTTCGTAATATTGAGCCGTAGCTAATATCTGAGCAGAGGTAAAAACAGCCCACGAACTTTCGGAATTTTTCAACTTATTGCTAAGGTCAGGCAACAAATTCGATACAAATTTATCAACAAACAATCGCTGACCTCCCTCGGTACTCATATCCTGACCACTGTGATCGATGAATGCCTCCTCAAATCTCGTAAAGAAATCGGAGACACTCTGGTCCTTCTTTTGCTTGCACGCAGACAGTTTATCCCAATTAACTCTCATTGCTGGCATAAGTGTCTTCATAAGTGTAATAATCCTCTGGGGCAGATCAGTAATAAGCTGTTCAGGCTTAGCCCCGCCAATTTGTCGCCCGTCGGCCGCCGCGAGAGCAGCCCAATCACCGCCTAACTCGGCTACGTGATTCTCTTGACGGATTTTTGCCCAAATTGGTTGAGGTACTACGTTACCGAACAACATATCAATATCGGCAAGATTCATAATAGTAGCATCCACTAATTGGGATAACTCCTTTTAATAACCAGCCGGATTTTTACGGGGTCAGGTAGAGTTTGTTTCACCTGCAAAACTTCTGATCGTTTCCACGGGAGGTGTATCCAAACTCCCTGGAAGTGTGGCAGAATAATAGGATTAGCCTGCGCATCACCTGGCATCCACACTGGGGGAACTTCTCGCATGGGATACTGCCCAGGAGTTGCCATCCACTCCTCAGTTTCGTCCTTAAACAGTGCTCGCGGTAGTACAGTAGGCCGAAAGGATAGAAGATGTTCTACAGCACGTCGAACATTACTACCCACAATCATACCACTCGAAAACTGATGCTGAAGTTCAATCACTTCGGGCGGCACATTATCTACCTCATCATTATCCATCACTTCTCGTAAACATTTACACATTTCCTCAAACACAAATCTCTATGTGGGCTCATTAAACTGAGAGAAGGTCTCAAAAATTATGCGCGGGGTGTTTTTAACGGGATACCTAATCCAATTACGTGCCATTTTCATTAACGTATCACTCTCCCTACCACCAGGGATTTGACTTCGACGTTGAGGGACATCGAAAACATCGGACCCAAGGATAGGTCCAAAAGGAGAGTAAAGATTAGCAACAGCATTCGGTATGCGACTACGGACAGACGGAGAAGAGGAGAGAAGTACAGGGGCAACAACGTGAGGGCTAAACGTAGGAGCAGTAGGAGCAGTAGGAGCAGTAGGAGTACTTAAAAGAGCAGAAGTAGCGGGAACAGCAGACTGAGAAGGTATAGGCAGTGGAGCAGTAGGAAGAGGGGCAGGTAAGGGCACAGGGACAACTTGAGGAACAAGAGGATTCGGAAGGACTGGACCAGCGACAGGCTGACCAGCAGCTGCCGGAACGACAGGTTGAGGAACAGGAGGAACCACAGGAGCTGTAGTATCCTGTGTGTATGGAGGTGGTGATTTCAGTAGATAGGACAACAAAGGGTCCTCTATTGCTTCCTCTCCCTTCTTATCGGTACTCGACGGTAAAACGGGATAACACTTGTCCACCGCAATGTGTTGCAGTCTAGCAATAATTTCCTTTTCCTTCTCTTCTTTGTCTCGCTGGAACTGCTCTGCATTTCTCATCACCGTAACAATACCTTCTCTCTTATTTTTCTTAATCAGCTTGATTTCTTTCTGCTTGGCCTCCTTGCGCCATAACCGAAAGGAATTAAACATGGCCGGCCTAGATTTCTTTTTAAACAATTTGGCTTCGAGATTATCCAAAATTGCAGTTTCAAAACTACCATGGGGTGGCCAACTAAGGACACCATCATCTTTAGTGTAGCGGATCCAATAATCATTATATACGATAGGACCCACTCCGTGGCGACTATAGAGCTCATATATCGGAGTTCCAACTGGAGGTATCGGACATGAGTCCTCCAATCGGGAATCCGCACCGCAACATTTAAAGCAACTAAACAAAGTACTGCGGCCAGGCATCGTGCACACTAACCGAGTTTACAAACTTCAAGGGTTATCGAATTACGATGTCCTTGCAAAAATGCAAGACCCACGGTTTTTGGCAATTGCAATCGTCAAATAAAACCCAACAACTAAGAACCAACAACTAAGAACCACAAATGCAATGGAACCATGCAAACAACCAAGTTTCAACAACAACCAAGGACTCTGGGAGCGACCCACAAATACTTAACTGAAAGAGCAATGGCGTCGCCAGGAAGGCCCGTCTATCGTCTCGCCATACAAAGGACTACGCCAGGCGCCAAAACAGGTCGACAGTCAGGGCATCAGTCCGTCGCAGCCGTCAGGAGGCGGGAATCTTCACGGGAAAAGTCTTCGGGCCACTTATTTCGACAACAGGATCGATGAAGCGGGGTGCACCTTCCCTCGGAGATTTCACACGAAGTTCCTCACGATCGTCGGGCTTTGGACCGGTACCGCTGATGTCGCCCCACGTGGGGCGCCAACTGAAGGACTGGGCTATTCTAAGGCCCAGCGGTGCCAGGGGACAACACCTGAAACCTTCGTGGGTTACCTGTTCCGGCGTACAAATGACAGAGACACGGGACACTTCCTTCGGCATCAAAGATCGAGGTTTATTTACTGCAGGGAACACAGAAGTCACAAGAAGTACAACGTGTGTAGGTTCTAGGAGACTGCTTCAAATTGCAACAGTGGATCGCTCCTTTTATACAGATTTTAGTCATAGCACAACATGGCGAACAAAAGGTTACAACTCAGTTCCCACAGTAAACTTCAAAAAGGGTTGCTTTCATGTATTCAGGAGCCCGGAACATAATTACAGTAACATCGCCGGTTCCCAACTGTAAAAGTACGTTATCCCACCATTAAGTACATTCCATTCAGGCTGTAAACGAGTTTAAGAAAGAGACAGAAACAGGTGTAAGGAAGACAGAAACAGATAGCAAAAGAGTGTAGGGGGCAATATCAGAAACACGATTGCAGGATCAAAGGATTCGTGCCTAATGCATGCACGGCTGAAACAATAGACCGGCACGGCAAGATGAGCCTCGAGCGGGGCCATCTGCCTTTGCAGTATCATCCCCCTCGTCATAAAGACACCCTCAAAGGAACACGTGTCTTCCGCAAGAGCTTGGGAATCCCAGGGTCACTAAGCGGACAGTGTCCGTTCACTGGCTACTTGAGGGCAAGAGACAAAATGGATGCCATATCTAAAATGGAACCCGTGGGTTCAGATGAAGAAACCCACGAATAAGACGAACGATTCAGGCCAGCGTAGCGAAAACGCATACACCCACTAAACTCGTCATTTGCGGTTCATAGATACCAAACTCGTCCATATTCGAACGAGTCGAAAACATCGTTATGATTGTCACGGAACCTCAATGGGGTTCACCTGTCCAGGGCGGGGAATGATTTACTCATAGGAGACTTCATAGCATGGCTAGTGGGATTGAGGACGCATGACCTTTAGGAGGTGTGGGGGGGCCGGATAGTCGGTCACCTATCCGGCCTGTGGCGGTAAGGTCATGATCGGTGAGCAGTGATTTCAAGGTCCCTAGGGGGGGGCGCCACCCAGTATGGATGGGAGCGCCCGGGGGGAGGCGGCCATTGGCCCCTCCGACAGGGAGGCGGCACCCACTACGGATGGGTTGCCTAGGGGGAGACGGCCATAGGCCCCTGCCAGGGGGGAGACGGCTATATGCCCCTGCTACGAATTTCCCGGGGGCCAGATATCCGCTCCGGCGGAAGAGAGTGTGGGGAAGGGGGGGAGTCCACGCTGTCCTTCTTACAGATACCTCACACGGGAACTCGGACGACCTTTAAGATGGCGTCGAGTGAAAGGGGGCCCCCACGACAAGGGAAGTTACAGTTGGCAACGAGGGTAAAGTCCTCTGCGCAAGCGCCACTCACACCGTGAGGGCGGGAGTTTGGTAGTAGGGATCTGACACCGGTTAAGACCTTGCCGTTGGCCCTTAATGCTAGGATGTACAATTTTATTTTAGAATGTTATGCATTTTCAGGATGCTAGACTCGGCTAGGAAACCTTTGTATTAGAGATCTGTTAAGGTTAGCCAAAGAACATGTCTTCATCAAAATGTAATGAAAGTAAAATTGTACATGATTTATGAAACGTTTTTAATTTAAAATTTAAAATTTTGTTTCATATTTTAATAAATACGGCCGGGGGGGTAACTCCCCCTCTTGATCCAAAAGCTCAAACTTGTGTCTGTCTCCTCCCATGGGGAATTGGTGTTGGGAGGGGGTGGCGGGCATCCCGGCCATATAGCAGCAGGAGCCAAAACTAAACAGGGCTTAAAGACCACAAAAAGAAGAGAAAAAAAGGGAAAAGATGCAAAGGAAGCTCAGCAGCAATGTGCATGCTCTCACAGGAGAAGCACTACCCTCAGCTCAAGCGATGGCTAGGGTTCATGTCCAGATGACTCCGGAGCCAGGTCTGATTGAGAGGGGTGACACAGCCCCAGCCTCTCTGTGCTCTGACGTGGGCAAGCAGACGTTGGCGGCATACAAGCCGCGTTGTATGCTTGGGCATGCAGTCCCGGCACTGCCCCCCTCCTGTGGTCGAAACAATGACAGCGGAAATGTTTCATATTTTGTTGAGACATCTCTGGATGGCAGTGGCTCAGAAGATGCTGGGTGCTTTCTTAGAATGGAATGGTGCTTATGAGTTATGATAATGAGGTTAAATCATCTGATTTGCTAAAGCGAGTCCCTCCTGCTTTCAGCCCCTGACAAGGTAGCTGCTGCTGCGAGAGCGCTTGCGCGTTTTTGCAGTAAAACTGCTGTTTTAAAAACGTTATATATACTTTTTGTTTGTTTTGGTCATTTTGACCCTTTTTTAAATTGCCCCTTACCTGCACCATAAATTGTGCCCCTTCACCGCCGTTTTGGCGGGTCTGGTCCTGGGGTGGGTGCCTGGTTCGTTTTTGGCTGACATCTTGGAGTGGGGTGAGTGGAGTGAGGCTTTTCCAGCTGACAGCGCTTGAATGTGCATGTGACGCCTGGGAACACCTATTTAGGGCGAGTCCCTCCTGCTTTCAGCCCCTGAGAAGGTAGCTGCTGCTGCGAGAGCGCTTGCACGTTTTTGCAGTTAAACTGCTGTTTTAAAAACGTTATATATTCTTTTTGTTTGTTTTGGTCATTTTGACCCTTTATTAAATTGCCCCTTACCTGCACCATAAATTGTGCCCCTTCACCGCCGTTTTGGCGGGTCTGGTCCTGGGGTGGGTGCCTGGTTCGTTTTTGGCGGACATCTTGGAGTGGGGTGAGTGGAGTGAGGCTTTTCCAGCTGACAGCGCTTGAATGTGCATGTGACGCCTGGGAACACCTATTTAAGGCTCCTCCCCTAGCGCAGCGGGATCGCGCAGCGGGCGTGTCCTCGCGTGGCCGGAGTCGTGCCAGAGTCCTGCCCGTCTGCGCCCGTCCGCGCTCGGTTGCGCTGGCTTCGCGGCGATACTTACATCAGGTGCATCTCTAACCATGCTTATGTATACCAGGGATAGGCTCCTGGCATTTAACACCTGTCTGCCTCCCTGCGCCGAAGTCCGCGTTGACCCTTTGTGTGGCCCCCATCGCTGTGCTTGTGGCGGCTGGCTACTCGAAGCCCCTTCCTGTTTGGGGTCTTGTATAGTGCAGCCTGCCATAAGCAGTAAGGTCTCTCCGCGACATCTCACCATCTGGAATTTAAACGTCAGATCGGCGGTCAAGCATTATCAGGATATTGCTGATCTTGTGGACAATGACCCCCCTGACATCTTTTGTCTGACAGACACCGATTCTACGGTATTGAATCTGGCGTTCCCCGTTGAGTATTCCATCTACACGCTCAACCGCTCTTCGAGAGGGGGTGGCGTCGCTCTTGCTGTTAAATCGTGCTATTCTTGCGCCTGGATTGTGCAGAACATCACGGGCTGCGAAAGCGCCCTGTTCAAGGTTGCGGTTACTCCGCATTTTACCTTGTCAGGATTGCTGATTTACCGTCCACCTGGTAGTTCAGTGGCATTTCGAGAGGCTCTTCCTGAGGCGGTTAGTTCACTAGCAGTAGGGTCTGCCAATTTTTCTATCATTGGTGACTTGAATCTCCATTTTGACACTCCGTGTCTTTCTTCTGTGGGAGGGATGGTGGCAGACCTTGAGGCCCTTCAATTGTTCCAGCTGGTCTCGGACCCCACTCATAGTGGTGGCCACACTCTGGACCCCTTTTTTTCTAACTTAGAAGGGGTTACAGTGGCCCCCCCCCGTCCCCCTGACCTGGTCAGACCACTCACTCGTGACCATCCACTGTCCTCTTGACGAAGCCCCACTTAAGGTGCCACTGCGAGCCATGCCCAGACGGCGCTGGAGCAAATTAAAGGCGGAAGATCTCCACCGCCTTCTCACTGACGACCCACTGGGTGCAGTGGAGAACGTGGAGTCTGGTTATGACCATTTCTGCAGATGGGTAACCAGGGCCCTCGACTCCCTTATCCCGATGGTTTCCAGTAAGTGTGGCTCCCGCGCCCCCAGTCCCTGGTATGATGGCAATCTGAGGGCTCTGAAAAGTGTCTGCAGACGTGCAGAGAGAGACTGGAGGAAGGGGTACGACAGCAGCAAAAAAACCCTGTATATGGCTGCGGTCAAGTCTTATCACCGCGCGGTTTGTAGAACCCGGGCTGAATACTACGCTCTGGAGTTTCGCAGTAGTGGGAATACTGTTAAAACCATCCTTAAGGCCCTTAAAGACCTTGTGGCAAGGAAGCCGGCCGGTAACTCCATCAGCTCCAATATTCATTGTGAAGCGCTGGCGGCTTTCTTCCTGGAGAAGGTCCAGACCATATATAGGGCCTTCCCCTCCTCCACTGCTCAAAACAGTATGGGGCCTCCCATCCGGCTGGATCAGGTGGTGCTAGACTCTCTCCCCTCTCTCTCTTTGGAGTCTTACACGGCCTTGGCTCTCCGAGTTAAGTCGGGGTCGCCGGACAACCCGCTCAAGCCACCTATGTTCAGAGACCAGGTTTTTGCTCGCCCGGTTTGCGACTTAATCAACACGTCGCTAGCATCAGGCCAGGTGCCTTTGAAATGGAAGCATGCGGTAGTAATGCCCATTTTGAAAAAACCATCTCTCGACCCTACAAAATCGGAGAACTACCGCCCGATTTCGCTTCTCCCGTGGCCAGCCAAACTCGCGGAGGCGCATGTCAACACCGCCCTCACTGGTCATCTGTCGCGTGCCAACATTCTGGACGACACCCAGAATGGTTTTCGGGCTGGCCACAGTACGGAGACAGCACTGTTATCTATGGTCGAGCACCTTCGGGTAGTTCTGGATGCAGGTCAAACGGCGGCGCTTGTTTTGTTAGACCTTAGCGCCGCCTTTGACACGGTCTCCCATGACATTCTCCTGCAACGTCTTGAGGAGATAGGGGTGATCGGCACTGCACACCAGTAGTTCCGTTCGTTTCTCAGGGATCGTTCCTTCTGTGTGGCGTCCCCGCCCTACCAGTCCAAATGTCATCCTCTGTCTCTTGGGGTCCCACAGGGCTCCTCACTGAGCCCCACGTTGTTTAACATCTACGTGAGGCCGCTGGCTGAGGTTGTGAAGCTCTGTGGTATGACCATGGTGTCGTACGCAGATGACACCCAGCTAGCGGTCAAGATCAGCGGGGACTCTGGGGTGGATGCCCCAAGATTCAGAGAAGGACTCAGGGCGGTGGCTGGTTGGATGACGTCCAACTGTCTCCAACTAAATGCCAATAAAACGGAGGTGATGATCTTTGGGAAGCGGACGGACCTATGGGGAGATACTTGGTGGCCCTCTGAGCTGGGGCCGACCCCCACTCCGGTTGCGGAGATCAAAAACCTTGGTGTTTGGCTGGACCCTTCCCTCAACTTCGTTGGCCACACCAAAAGGACGGCGGCTTGCTGCTTCAGCATCCTGCGCAATCTGCGCCCTGCCCTTAAATACTTCGATGCCGCAACTCGCCAATTGGTGGTGCAAGCAACGGTTTTGGCGCGGTTGGACTATGCCAGCTCCCTTTTTATAGGATTAAACCAGGCTGAGTTAACTCGACTTCAAAGAGTGCAGAACGCTGCGGCCAGAGCGATCGTAGGTCTTCCTAGGTTTTGCTCGGCCGGTCCATCTTTGCGAGCCTTGCATTGGTTACCCGTTAGGCAGCGGATCCACTTTAAAGTTTTGTGCCTTTTCCTTCAAAATTCTGAAGGGCCTATCACCTCCCTTACTGCACCAACTTTTGCGCCCTTACATCCCGGGCTGCACTCTGCGCTCGCTAGACCAAGAATTAGCGGTAGCCCCTCGGTTCAAACTCAGTCGGGTGGGGGGCCGCTCTTTTAAGGTGCGGGCAGCCGCACTCTGGAACGCTCTCCCTTTGAAACTCCGGACCTTTGGTGACCTGCTCTCCTTCCGCAAGGCCGCTAAAACTCATTTATTTTCTGAGCTTAGTTAAATCCTTCACTCCCCAATTTCTTAATAATTATTTCTGTTCCCCAGTTGTGTTGTGTTCGCCACCTTGTCGGTGCGCCGGGACGCTCCTTCGCTGGAGCAGCCGTGCGCAATACAAATAGCACTAACATAACATAACATAACATAACATGTTACTTACAATCATGCCATGGTAAATCTTGTGTATAAGAAACCTTTGATTCTGGGTGTGAGACAGATTTTTGAGAAAACCTTCCTATTCTACTAGAGATGCTGTCCAACCCTTTTCTGGGTTGTTGACTGCTCTGTAATTGCAATACAATAAAACATCCAATAAAACTGTAAAAAATAACATTATCCATGCCAACCGTAAAAACACACAATAAAATACAGTGCTTTGCATGCATATCTATTAGTAGCACCTTGCAAAGATAATCGTGGAAACATTTTGTAGTTGCTTAGATATAGGTGAAAAGAGAAGCATTGTCAATTAAAAGCCAGAGTCTCCGCAATGGGACTATTGCCAGGTTGGTTGCAGGGTGCACACTGTGCAAAAAGTACTTCAGGAGTATTTAAAGTGGGGGTCTTGTTCTGACCAGACTTTGTCTTGGTGAGCGATTTCTGAAGTGGGAGGACTGTATTTATAGCAACTCGGAGGCACGCATTAGTGTGAATGGGGTCACCTCTTGCCTATTCCGGACCATCTGGGACACCCGTCAGGGATGCCAGTTATCCCCTTCATTATTTACTCTCTACATGGAGCCCTTTGCGGAACAAATCCGTCAATACCCCACAATAGCTGGGGTCCGGATGGGTGACAGGGAACACAAGATCTCGCTCTATGTAGACGATGCTGTGCTTTTCCTCATGCAACTGTTCCCCCCACTACCTCCCCTCCTACAGGAAATAGAGGAGTTTAATCAAGTATCCAGCTTCAAAATTAATATCCAAAAGGCGCAAGCCCTTAGCTTAACCATCCCTAAAGCTGATCAAGCAATCCTGGCTACGAAGTTCCCATTCATATGGGCCTCGGAGATCGTTTCCTACCTAGTGCTACAGATATTGCCTACAGTTGCTAAAACAACCCAGGTGATTTATGCTGCCCTCTTGACTGATATTCCGGGGAGGTCTAGGCCTGAAGGAGACGTGCGATGTCTTGGTTGAGTATACAGGCTGATAGCAAAATGACTCTTCTACCCTGCATCCTATATGTGATGCAGACCCTCCCACTGCAATCCTCGCCACATATGATGACCAAGCTTCAACGCCTCCTTTGGGACTTTTTCTGTGGTGGGAATAGAGCTAGCATGGCAAGACACCAACCATACCTGAAACAGGAGGATCGAGGACTGGGTGTCCCACATCTGCAACCTACTTCCAAGCCATCTAATTGCATTACATGATCAAGTGCTATAGGCCTGAAATAGAGAAACATTGGTGCTTTATTGATCGTGCAATTGCAGGCATACATATCTGGAAGGTGCTGTGGTTACCTAAAAGATGCCGACTGACTAGAGTTTACATCTCCCCAATTCTGAGGGCTACCCTCAATGCCTAGGATAAAGTACAGGAGGCCCATGGCCTCTCATCCCCCACCTTACTGCTGATCCCCTTCATAGGACACCCTGAGTTCCCCCTGGCTAGAGACAGGACCAGTTAGATTAAATAGCAGGAGGGCAATTACAAAAGAATTGGCGACCTCTTCGATGAGAGGGGGATAATGGAGTTTCCCCAACTTGTCTCTGCCTTCGGAATTCCTAGAGATGCGCATTGGCAATGACTTGCCATAGGCAACTGGGTTACTCATGTGCATGTACTCCCTCATGCCAGACGCCCATTAACCAAGTTTTGAAAATGGTACATTACCTGAAGTTCAGACAAACTCATGCTCTCTGACATATACACTTTTCTGCTTACACCTACACAAAATATTAAGTGCCCTGCATAGCGTCGATGGGATTCCGAACTTGAGCGCAAATATTCACCTAGAGAATGGAATGATATTATACATAGGGCCAGAGCTTCCTTCCGTAGCACCTTTGGGAAGGAGATGTTCCTCAAAATACCACACTACTGGTACTATACTCCAGCTAGGGTAACGCGGTGGAAGCAAGGAGGGGACAACCTCTGCTGGCACCACTGCGGACAGATAGGCACTCTCTCTCACCTGTTGTGGCACTGCCCGAAAATACAGGCCTTTCGGGATTCACTACTGCCGGACATCAACACCATTTATCACACAGATATCCCCAGATTTCCTAGCTATATCATACTGGGTCTCCCTAACCCATTGACCTAGCCCTGGGGTCGTGTCGGGCAGAGCTATCAACTTGGCACTGGGTGCCACCAAGCAAGTGCTGCTTTCTAAATGGGGAACGGATGGGATCCCAATCAGATTAGAGTGGCTGCATATGATGTGGGAAGTGGTTGACAAAACCTGGGGAACCACTATAGATTTTCGATCCTCAGAATTCACAGAACTCACTTCCCAAAGATATCTTTGGGTCCTTTGACTCACCAAACCAAGCCTCACCACCGGAGACCATGCACACACGAGATCACCTCACTCCCCTGAGTGTTCTGGGTCTCATCACCGGACCAAAGATCGCCTCAACTAACCAGTCTCCCTTCTACTTTCTCTTCTCCCCTCTGTTTTCCTTCTTTTCGCTCCACCTACAAATGATTATCACCATATTGTCTTCCCATCGGCCTGTGAATGTAGGTGGTAGCTATTGTTATTACTGCAACTTAATATTTACAATAAAAAGATTTAAACCATGAAGTGGTAGTCTCAGGTTTACTTCGCAGCTCAGCCATGGTGATGTCAGTCGAGGCGGGGTAAGATGCTTGGGGCTGCCACCTCTCATGTGTCAGCTACCCAGTAAGCACGTTTAGCGAGTTAGTTATGTTGCATGGTTAATAAACCCAGAGGAATAAGAACAGCAAGGTAAAACACCAGGATACAAAGGCTTGAAAATCTACATGGTTGAAATGACGATTGCAGCATCTTCTTACTTATTGGGTAGTGAATGCTAAGTTCTCAAGTGTATGTGGCTGCTATTGGATCTTGGATTCAATGCTTGAGTAGGTTCAATTTCTAATATCCTGGCAGGAGATTCCTGGTATGTCTTCAACTGGCGACCTGGCTTCATATCCTGTCGGAGGCTAGTGGCATTTTTTGTTTAGCTAGCATAAGAAATCTTACCAATCTGCAGTTCAGTTGTGGATCCTCTATACCAAAGAAGGCCAGAACTGATTGCCTCCGAGAGCGTTTTCCCCTCTGATTGAAGGGAGCCTTTTGCAACTGTCTCCTTTCCTTACAGGTGCAGAGTAGGTGCAAATTGTCTTCTATTCCGTTGTCAAACAAGTGGAAGGAAGTTTGAGTCAACACCCTCAACCAGGGTGGAGGTTCTGGGCGCACAGGAGTAGACCCAGACGGTATCTCAAGAATTTAGATTTTACTGATTTGGGTATCCCCGGTTGAAGTATGTTTGGGAAGCCAGTGCTTTGTAATCATTCAGGCTCATCCAGGTGGGGTCTCTAGCTGAGAAGGAGGCTTTGTCCTCCACCAGTGAGAGATGTTTTAGTGATTTCCAAACCAATTTCTTAAAGGTTGAGTTGTGGATCAGTGTGTTCATAGAATCAGAGAGCCTGGTGGTTGCCAAAGATTCCTGAAGATAGCTTCTTGCACGAGATGTGTCCCTCTCCTGGAGTTCTTACCATATGAGTTGATTTTAGGTATTTGGAGTGGAAGATCTGATCTTTTTTCAGCAAATGATGCAAACACTGTGCCTCGCTATAGATTGTTTTAATAGGCCAAACTCCAGCCGTATTTGGGCTGGTAAGGTATAGTTTGGGAAATGGACATAATTCTATACGCTATAACTAAGATCCTGTCCAATAATTTGGCATCTCTTCTGCACATTGATTTGCTGCCCTAGGTTATTGTAGGGAGAATTTTGGCCTGTGCTACCTTCAGGAGAGGGCTTACTGTGGGCCCAGTTAGTTTTGATGTGAGGCTTTTCAGTGTAATTGCTACTACCAGCACTTTCCTTCTGATTTCTTCTTGTCTATGTTGACGCCTAGATACTTGTGGTCCGCTGCTAGTTCTATTTGTGTACCCCCCAAGTGCCAGAACCTCTGCCTTTTCTTGTTGCTGTTGATGGTCATTGTCCTTGTTTTCCTGTAGTTGACTTTTAGGTTGTTTACATCGTCAGCGTACAGGAGGCTAGTCAGTGTTTTGCCTCCCAACCTGGGAGCATGGAAGATGCAGGTGTTAAGTTCTTGCGGCGAGTCTGCCATGAATAGATTAAACAGGTTGGGAGCGAGAACGAAGCCCAGCTTCGGACCTTTGGTTGTTGGTAATCATCTGGAGAGGTGAGTCACTGCTCCTAATTTCACCTGCACCCAAGTGTCTGTGTGGAGAAGTTTCAACATATTTAGAAGAGCTTGTGGAATGCCCCATCAAGCCAGCTTCCCCCACAGTACTGCCCTGTCAACAATGTCGAAAGCAGCGTTGAAATCAATAAAGCAGAGGTGTAATGGAAGGTTTCTGGTCTTTGCTGCATCTACGCGTAGAGGAATTGCCAAGATGTTTGTTTTTGTGCCTGACATTTTACGAAATCCCCTCTGATTTAGTTGTACTATCTCATTTGCTTCTGCCCAAGTGGTAAGTTCCTCTTGCCTTGTTGTCAATCAGTGCCACCGGATGATAATTTCCCGGTATGTCCTTTTCTCCGCTTTTGCCAATCAGTGCAATCGTAGAGCCTTTCCATGATTCTGGAAATCTTCCAAGTGATCTGACTTCTGCAAATAGGTGGTGTAGATGCTTCCCCACTGTTTGAACAGTGCCGGTAGTATGCCGTTCGGGCCCGGGCCCCTTCCCTTCTTTCTCCCTTATGCAATCTGTTGCCTTATTAAGAGTGTCCTTGATGCACTGGACTCATGCTCAGGAGCGTTTGCTGTATCTAGCGTTTTTACTGCGATCACCTCCTTCAGTAGGGCCCATGTGGAACATTCCCCTGGTATAGCCCTGGCTGTCTGAGTTATCGGATCCCCCACCGATTGATGGTTAATGTGCTTACTTGGAAAGCTTGCCCATGTGTCATGGTTCCCATGTGCCACAGGAGGGTATGGACTCTACAAAGGAATGGTGGAGTGTCCCTGATGGAGAAGGTCCTCTCATTTCTTCACAGCCGGACGAATCTTCGCTCTGGACCGGGTTCCATAACCATGATCCTTCAGCGCAACCCGTCTTTTCCAGCCAGTATCTCTTTAACTAGGATGACTTTTCATGGGGACCTTGCCCCCTGTCACCGCGTCATAGAAGCGGAGCAAATGGCTGCACAGGATGAACACTGCACGGGACAGAAAACAGCAGATCCCGGAAGACGCGCCGTTGGAGCCCAAGCGCCCTATGGAGAGAAAACACCGAAGAAGCAACACTGCTGGCAGTGACTGGACTGGAGACCAGGAACCAAGAAGAGTCAGGAGGCCAACGTTCCTGTGCTGCACCCAGCCACGCTCCTGGAGAAGCGTGGCTTACCCAGGTATGTGAGCGCTTCAGGGGGTGGGCTGGGAGGTGGGCAAAAACCTGAGAGTAGTGGGACGCTTTTCACGTCTTCTACTCTAAAGTCTCCCCCCTCCTTTTGCACTTACTTCACTTCACCTCACTAAAGACGTCTCATAAGCACTTGGGTGATCCCTTACGTGACAAACAGGATCGCCCCACTCACTGTTCCACTCCTTCTCTATCTCCTTATGAGAACACTCCCAGAGAACTTAGGTGGACAAGAGAAGAAGACGTGGAAGGACGAGACCGGGATTACCAACAACAGGTGGTCTGTGGTCACTGTCCCCCTTGCTCCCCATGTAAAATGTTTTGTATTTGAGCCTTTATGGCATTTATCCTGTCTCGCTTGAACTATAACTCAGTTATTGAGAGCACCCAGTTATTTGAGTTCCTACTCTGCTAAATTGAGGTCAGGTAGGGTGCCTATTGTGTTAATATTTCAGTGGGAGAACCATATGAGGTAACATTTTTAGGTTTCTAACTTTTGGGGAGTCTGAAATATTTGGGTATGGATTTTGCTCCCACAAAGTCATAGCACAAGATGGTTGCATAATAAAGAGCACCTCCACTTTGTAAAGGGTCCCCAAGGGTATTCTCAAACTATGAATGCCACTCTGAGTGAATAGGGTGAACTGGGTAATGTATGGTGTGTGCATTCAAAAATGTGTTGACATATGAGTCTGTGAAATGGATTGCTATGCTTTTTGTGAGATTTTTGGATATGCATTGTTGATCGTGTATTCAGTTGGTTTATTGATCACTATATTGGTGATGTATTATTCATACTTGTGAATTTATTTTGTTAAATATTGGTTGGTTTGGTTATCCGATTTGTTAAAACCCAAGATCTTGAGATATTGTGGTTTTACTTATCTGCGTAAAGTAGTGTGTAAACCGAGGCATTGCATGCACACAGATTACGGTCTAAAGTAATGAGTTTTCCTTTTTCAGGATTGTAAATCTAATCTAGCTTGGTATATCTTTGGTCCAAATATTGAATTTTAGAGTTTGCATAATAGGTTTTTGTATTTTGTACTTATTTGATATTCTTCTTCTTGATATACCTGCAAAATAACAAGGAATGGCATGGTTTTTTATTAATGAAACTTAGTGAATACATCGATATAGAAATAAATATTCAAAAAAGGTATCAAGAATATATGATATGATGATGTTTGTCTATACTGTGAATTGTATTTGATGACATTTAATGTGAAGAATTTTTAGATTAAAGAAAAACCAAAGGAAATGATGGATGGAGCGTTGACAATACAAGCACTCACCCCCAGTCAACTGATCTGGGTTTAATTGGTAGAATTTTTAGATTGCCTATGGATTATGATATCTAAGATAATAAGATTTCACCGTTATAATAAAGGACACATATTAGCATTAAACAGGTCTAATTGATTGGTTGGAAGGATGAAAGAATGTTGAGTAAATGATTCTTGTGGAAAAAAGTGAGCAGTATGTGACTACATATAGGATACACAAAAGGGATCCACAATTGTTGTTAAGAGTAAAGGGTAAAACCAAGTGATTTGGAAGGTAGGACAGGAACGGTTTTAGAATTTCCTTTGAGAAATGTGTATTGAGAGAATCTGGTGCATGTGTCACGGACAATGGCTGATCTTTATGCTTTTTCTGCAGGTGTTACTGAAATTGTGAGAGAAACAGGAGTAGCGGTACAAAGACGTGAACCCGTTGACAAACATGTTACAGGCATTACAGACAGATTTGAATTCATGATTCAAGATGGTAATTCCTAGTGACTTGTGGGAAGATTGTAAGGCAGTGGTGGTTGCATGGCCAACTGAAGAACAAGGGGAGAATTAGGGTAGCTCCTTATAATGTTCCTTCTGAGGAAGTAGCTAACAGGCACAGACAGTTAATTTAGCATTTGAAGAAAAGAGTGTCTGAATAACATGTGAATTGGGTAAAACACTTCACAGGAATTGAAAGAGTCAATTAATGCTTTTTAACAAGAGGCTTATAAAGATTGTCAAGAAACACCACTGAGTCAATCCAGAGAAATATGATGATAATGGTTTTGTTTCAGCTTTTGGTATTGGTTTGTGACCAGAGCTAAGTATTCATATGTAACAAAATGAATTGCCCTGGCAAACAAAAAGAATAAATGCATTCTTGAAGCTGGCAAAGTACAGTAGTGATTACTTTGATGCAAAGCAGAACAAGATTAAAGAAAAGTTATTGATAGCTCAAACGAAACAGTTTTAGAGAGAATCCCAGAACCAAATGGGTTCAAATATAATTTATGTTTAGTCCAAAATGTGCGGACTAACTTGAATGAATCAGATGCAAAGTGCACAAATGGAGCAATGCAAAGTGGTTTGTTAGTAATGGGGGTCTCTAGTTGGCAATGGTTTGCACCTTTGCCCATGTAGGAACCCTTCTTCCTAGTCAGTGTAAGAGGGCTACACTTCTAAAAAAAAAACCTGCTCACTCCCTTGGTAGCTTGGCACATGCAGTCAGGCTTATCTCGGAGGCAGCGTGCAAAGCATTTACACATAACCAACAGTGATACAGTGAACACACTACAAAAGGACACCACACCAATTTAGAAAAATATCCAATATTTTTATATATCCAAAACAAGACCAAAATGGCAAAAAATCAACATACAGTACTTCAAAAATATGCACTTTGCAAGAATACTTCAAAATGCCAATTAACTGCGTTGGTCAGGGGCGTCAACAGACTTGTAAACAGTAAATTTTGTGTTGCAGCTGACACTTTGGTGCGGGCTGGTCATGGCAACCGTTGCGGTTGTGATGTGAAGCATAGCAGTAGAGCGTGGGGTGCCCTCACGGCTTGGTGCAGGTAACAGCTCGGTGACCATCTTTCAGCGGCATTGGTGAGACTAGGGCTGTGGTGGGGAGGGAAGGCGGTGCTCGATGCAGTGCTGAGAGATCACTGTGCAGGCGATGGAGCCAGTTGCAGGGAACGGGCGTTGGTCAGTACGGACTGCAGTGTGGGACCAGGCGTTGCATTGTGAGACTTTACGAGTGGCGCCCCCAAGCCACGTTGCAGACAGGGAAGTCATGGTCAGTGTGCAGCGATGGAGTCAGTGGAACCAGGACAGCAAAGTGAAGAAAGGCGGTGCGGAGTATGGTGCCCACATGTCATGGTACAAGCAGCGACTCTAGGGCGGCGGAGGTCGGCAGTGGCGGTGATCCCAGGTTTGCAGTGCGAGTTGCATGTGGTGCCTTCAGGACCTGGAGTCAGTGACAGAGTGAGTTACTTTCCCCTTCTCTGTGGCTACTGAAACAACGGTTCCAGAAGCAGTGCCCAGAGGTTGGTGAAATCTAAGCAGTCCCTGAGCCTTCAGAACAGGAGGCAAGCTCTACTTTAAGCTCTTGGAGATACTCAGCACAAGTAAAGAAAGTTCAGTCCAGTCCTTTCACTGCCCAAGGCAGAACTCAGCAACTGCAAGCCAACCCAACAAAGCAACAACACAGCAAAGGGGTAGTACTCCTCCTGGCAGCTCTTCCAGCTCTTCTTCTTGGAAGGTTCCTTGATTCCAGTGAGTTTTCTCTGAAGTCTTTTCTATCCCTGAGACTTCCAAAAGGAGGCAAGCTCTACTTCAAGCCCTTGGAGAAAACTCTAATAGCAGGATGATGAAAGTACAATCCAGTCCTTTCCCTGCCCGAGACAGAAGCAGCAAGCAGCAGGCCTACACAGCAGAGCATGCAGCAAAGTGGAAGTTCTTCCTGACAGCTTTTCAAGCACTTCTTCCTGGCAGATTCCTTAGATTAGCAGTAGTCTGAAGTTCTGCGGTCTGGACCCAATATTTATACAGCAAATTCCTTTGTTCTCTTGGTGCCGAGAATCCCTATGCTTAGTCCAAACCAGCTCTGTCCTCTCTGGTCCAGCTTCCCGGCAGGAGGTAGAGACAGCATTGTCCAAGGCAGACAGGGCCTATTCAGGTGCATGTGAAATCTCCTCCCACCACTCTAAATGCAGATCAGGCCTATTTGTGTGCTAGTGAAACCCCCTCCCACTACTCTGAATGCAGCCTAGGCATATTCAGCACAGCCCTGACTCATTTCAGAAAGCTAGGACACATATCAACCCCCCCCCCCAGTGGCCGTCTGACAGAATGCACATGCCCAGCCCCTGTCACTCCAAAGCCAGACAGTCAATCCACAAAACCAACAGAGGCATTCAGGATGGCTAAGCAAGAAAATACCTACTTTCTAAAATTGGTATTTTCAAACACACAATATAAAGATCATCTTTACTAAAAGATGCATTCTTATATTCTGTGTTTAGGCATACTAAACTCCATATTTCTATCTTGTCCCAATGGGAGGTTATTGTCACGATTCTCCAGTCCCATCTGTTCCTCCCTGGGGACACTCGCCAAATACCCAACAGTGAATTACACCTTGGACAAGGGTTTCTTTCCATCTGTAAAAACCCACCCCTTTCCCGTGCACCAGCACCTCTTTGTGTTTGTGTTTGTGTAGTTGGTAACTGATTTCTATGCTTAGGTTACTTGCTTTCAGAGACATTTATTATGAAAGGCATTTCGTAGTAATTGCATGAGTGAAACTATCATTCTACAATATCTCTGCAGGCAGGCCCGTGGGCCGTTAGAAGTACCAGTTCCTTGCTTTCACATTGAGAATCAAGAGGGGTCTTCACACGCGAGAGATACGTGTGCTTTCTTTCAGCAGCCTTCGCACGCTGAAATGCGTGCGCTTTCGATCAGCTGTCTGCCGAAAGCCTTCCGCTCGCGCTGCACGCGGAGGGCTGAAAGCGGTTGCAACGTGCAAGCGCACGTTGACATTTGGTGCGCAGGCTATTTAAACCGCACCCTTCCCTGAAGCCTCGCTTTGCCTTGGAGTTTCCAGAGAACCAGCATCGCGGACGTCTATCCAGCGCTTCAAGAAAGACTTCGAGGGATAGGACTTCAAGGCCTACAGAACTGCTTACTTCAGCGCGAGGTTTCAGAACTCGGCGAGCAGCTTAGGATTCCAGCTCCAAATTAAAAGATAAGTTCAGAGGACAATTTTAAGGCGCCCAACGCAAGAAAGAGAACTGAGCTATTTTTTTGCAATTGTTTTGGAATAATTGTTTTGATTTCAGAGTAAATCTTAAAACTTCTCTCATTTGAACTTTTGAATGCTGATTTATATTTAGACTGTCAAAACCTTTACTGAATCTGGTTAAAGATTCACGGTGTCTATGTTTTGTTTTTTCCTTAACAAAGGTATTCACAAGAATGTTAATTGTGATTTGCAGAATAATGTTTTAGGTTTATTAGAAATACAAATCTTGTCGAGGACTATTCATTCACTGAATTCTTAGTGGATAATTATTGCTGGAGTTGTTGTTTTTGTGGTGAGTTTCATTCCCTTAGGAAAAAGACACTCTTACAGATACTCAGAAAACACATGTCATCTAAAAGAAGAGTTAATTCAAGTAAGTTTTAGATATTAGATATCTGAAAAAGAGGAGAGAGTGAACTAAGGAATTAATAGAGAAAGGAGTTTTGTTAATATTTCTCTTGTTTAAAATTGCAGACTTCAAAATCCTAAAAGACAATCCCCAAGACTGCAGCACCCCCGACAAGACAAAGAAATACTGGACGGTGGACGGACCCGGACTGATCGCAGGTAGGAAGCAGATGGGGGAGAGCAAGAAATTACATTGAGAGTCAAGGGGGGGTTGACTAGAAGTAGGAATACTATTCAGATAGATAGGATTCTGAACTTTATCGTTCTTGTGAACCTGCAGGTCGACAGTCGAAGACGCAACCCTCCAGTCAACGTCCAGTACCGGCCCTCTTCCCGAAGGTTCTGGTTAATGCTTAGCTGTAAGTTTAGTCAGCAAGGCTTAGTTAGAGTTTTCAGGAAGTTGGTCCCTTGCGTCTCTGTGAAAATCTCTACACTGTCAACAGGATTACCAGTCATTGCTAAAAGGTAAGAGACAGTGTACTTAGGTCTTGACAGAAGGCAAAGCCCAAGAAGTATATTTCACCCAGACGCAATGGACCAGGTATCCCTGCAAGACATAGCGGCAGTTCTAAAGGATATTAGAGATGAGAATGTTTCTTTACGAAACGACATGACCGCCTTACAAGCAGCAATCCAGCAGAGTACAGTTAGTGTGCAGGCTTCATCTTCAGACTCAGGGGGGGGAGCTCAGATTCAGGTAGTTACCCCAATGCCCACGCCGTTAGCTCCACCAGAACGTTTTTATGGGGATTGCAACAAGTTTTCCATCTTTTTGCAACAATGTCATCTACATTTCTTAGCCAAGAAATCAGCCTTTCCTGATGACTCCTCCAAGGTAGCTTTTATGCTATCGTATTTTGGAGGGGATGCTGCCCTTTGGTCCATTCCTTTTGTAGAAAGGGATGATGCAATCCTGTATAATTTTAGAAACTTTGAACGGGCATTAAAGAAGATCTTTGCAAAGCATATGTTTGTGCAGTCTGCAGACAATGAGTTATTGAGTTTAAAACAAGGGTCTTCTGATCTCCTTCACTATATCTCCCAATTTAATCGTTTGGTTTTAGAGGCTAATTGGCCATATGATAAAAGAATTTCCATTTTTTATAGAGGTCTTAGAGAAGATCTAAAAGACATGGTAACTCAGATTTTGGAACCTCCCGATGATATCAGCGAGTTTATCGATCTTGTGATTAAATTGAATCACCGTCTTAGTGAGAGAAAGGGCGAGAAGGGGAAAAGTGACCATAAGATCTTATTTGTTAAAGATAGAAATCCGTCATCAGGCAAGGAGGTAGGCTCAAAATCAGATCATGTGGAACCAATGCAAATTGGAACTGTTCGAGGTCCGCTCTCTAAGGATGAAAAAGAGAAGAGGCGGAAGTTAAATCAATGTCTTTACTGTGGTAAGACTGGACATTTTGTAAGAGACTGTCCTACTAAACCTAATAAGTTTAAGGTAAAATCCTCTGATCTTGCGTTAACTCAAGAGTCGACGGAAAACTAGAAAGCTCGATGAAAGATGAGGTCGGTTCATCGAGTGTAATTCCTAGTTTGGCCTCTACTGTTCCGCCTTTAGGATGTAAGCATTTTGGTATCCTAGTCGAGTTAAGAAGTCTTTTGCCTTCCTCTTTAGCTAGAAGAGTAGAAGCAGTAATAGACTCTGGAGCTACGGGAAATTTTATAGATACTCAGTTTTTCTCTCGGTTAGGCTTTGAATCAGTTTTAAAGGATTGTCCCGAGATAGTTAGAGCAGTAGATGGCAAGGAGTTAACTTCAGGACCTATTAGCCAACAAACTGAAATCCTTGAGATGGACTGTTCACCTATTCATCGTGAAAAAATACAGTTTGATATCATAGACGCCCCACAGTTCAAGCTAATTTTGGGGATTCCTTGGTTGGTAAAACACAATCCAGGTATAGATTGGGTATCTCAGACTCTAACCTTTCAGTCATCACATTGTTTAAACAATTGTTTCCTTTTGGAAAAATCAGGAGAAATAATTCAAGGGTTTGACTTTCCTTCTAACTCACCTAGAGTTTTAGCGATAGAAGGGGTTCCATCAGTTTACTCGGATCTACAAGACGTTTTTGACAAAAAAAAGGCAAATACTCTCCCACCACACAGAGACTTTGACTGTAGAATAGATCTTGTTCCCGGTGCTACTCTACCATGTAGTCGAATCTATGCATTGACAGAAAAAGAGAACATTCATCTTAGGGAATACTTGGATGAGTATTTAGCCAATGGCTTTATTCGTCATTCTAAGTCTCCTGTCTCCTCAGCTCTCTTTTTTATTCCGAAAAAGGGAGGTGAATTGCGCACGTGCATAGACTATAGAGCCTTGAACAATGTGACTATAAAAAACCGATATCCTTTGCCGTTGATCCCCACTTTGCTAGATCAGGTCAAGAAAGCAACCATTTATACAAAATTGGACTTGCGGGGAGCTTACCATTTGGTACGAGTACGAAAGGGTGACGAATGGAAAACTGCTTTCCGCACAAAATTTGGATTATTCGAATACCAAGTCATGCCTTTTGGTCTTTGCAATGCCCCCGCAGCCTTCCAGTTTTTTATAAATGAAGTTTTGCATGAGTTTATTGATGTATGTTGTGTGGTCTATATAGATGACATCCTGATCTTTTCAAATTCAGAAGAAGAGCATGTACAACAGGTCCGAGCTATTCTCAAAAAACTGCTTGCAAATTCTTTGTATGTCAAATTGGAAAAAAGCTTGTTTCACGCTTCAAAAGTTGAGTTCCTGGGATATGTCATCAGTCCCAAGGGGATAGAAATGGACCCAAAGAAGGTTGAAGCGGTAGAATCCTGGTCCAGTCCATCTTCGGTAAAACAAGTTCAAAGTTTTTTGGGGTTCGCAAATTTCTACCGCCGCTTCATTCAAGATTTCTCTAAAACAATCACTCCAATCACAAGATTGTTGAGGAAAGGAGTTAAATTTGAGTGGACAGAACTAGCTGAAGAAGCCTTTCAGAAACTTAAAAAGAAGTTTATTACAGCTCCAATTCTTTCTCATCCAGATCCCAGTCAGCCCTTTATTGTGGAAGCTGACGCTTCTCAATTTGCTGTTGGAGGAATTTTGTCGCAAAGACATGTAGATACAGGTCAAATGCATCCCATTGCGTATTTCTCTAGAAAGTTATCTGAAGCAGAGTTGAATTATGCTATTGCGGATAAAGAACTTCTAGCAATAAAAGCAGCATTTGAGGAATGGCGCCATTATTTGCTGGGAGCAAGACATCCAGTGACAATATATACGGACCATAGAAACCTTCAAGCCTTGAGATCAGTAAAGGCTCTATCTGCTAGGCAACTGAGATGGTCAATGTTCTTTAATGATTATAATTTTGTCATCACCTATCGACCAGGTAAAGAAAATTTGAAAGCTGATGCATTGTCTAGAATGGGAGAGGTTGTGATAGATCCTCCGTCTGAGGTAAAACCTGTAATACCGATATCCCGATTTCAAGCAAGTATTACGGTTTGTGATGTTATATCTGACATTAAGAAGGAATTAGCTAAACAAGACTTTGAAGTATGGAAACTGTCACACCCTTATTTACAGAAAAGAGATGATTTGTTCTTCATGCAAAACCTAATTTTCGTACCTACTGACACGATAAAGGAAAAGATTCTACACTTCCATCATGACACTACTTTATCTGCTCACCCAAGTAAAGTAAAAACCTATGATTTAATTAAAAGAACCTTTTGGTGGCCATCAATGTTTAAGGATGTGCAACATTATGTCGAAACTTGTGGGGTTTGTGTTCAGAACAAATCATCTCATCAAAGTCCAAGTGGTTTGCTGAATCCTTTACCTTTACCACCTCGACCTTGGCACACTATTTCACTGGATTTTATTGTTGAGTTACCAATCACTAAGAAGGGGTTTACCACCATTCTTACAATTGTAGATCAATTTTCACGCATGGCTCACTTTGTCCCACTTAAGAAACTACCAACTAGCATGGAATTAGCACATTTAATTATGGAAAATGTAGTCCGTTTACATGGTATTCCATCAGTGGTAATTTCGGACAGAGGGTCCCAGTTTATTTCACGAGTGTGGCAAAGTTTAAGGTTTCTCCTTAATATGGACATACGTTTATCCTCTAGCTATCATCCTCAGACTGATGGTCTTACTGAGCGTACCAATCAAACCATTGAACAGTTCATTCGGTGCATGTTGACAAATATAGGCGAAGAATGGTCAACTCTTTTAAGTCAACTAGAATTTGCTTACAACAATGTAGATCATTCTTCCCTTGGTATGTCACCTTTTTTCTGTAATCTAGGATATCATCCCAATTCTTTTCCTAAAGAGATAAAAGAGCTAAATCATGTACCAGCCATTTCTGACTATGTTTCTACATTATCCTCTATTCAGGAGCAAGCAGCCTTTAATTTGGCCAAAGCAAAAGAGGATCAAAAGAGGTTTGCTGATAAACACAGATCTGAACCTCCGCTTTATTCACCTGGGGATAAAGTGTGGTTAAGCACCAAGAATCTGAAGCTAAAAGGGAATCGTAAGTTTAATCCAAGGTATATAGGCCCTTTTCCAATAGAAAAGATCATAAATCCTGTATGTATAAGACTAACCTTACCTGCCAAATTTCAAATCCATCCAGTTTTTCATGTATCGTTAATCAAGCCTTTTCACGCCCAAACTAGATCTGTCCAACCCCCCTCCTCCATTGAGATAGAGGGGAATCCTGAATATGAAGTTAAAACAATTCTTGATTCCAAGAGATCTAGGGGAAGGTTGTTTTATTTGATCGACTGGAAAGGTTACGGTCCGGAAGAAAGGTCCTGGGAACCTTTGGAAAATCTAAAACATGCTCCCAAATTGTTGAAAAGATTTCATACTCAACATCCTGAGAAACCCAAACCCATAGCACCAGTCTTAGGGGGGATCTTGAGGAGGGAGTACTGTCACGATTCTCCAGTCCCATCTGTTCCTCCCTGGGGACACTCGCCAAATACCCAACAGTGAATTACACCTTGGACAAGGGTTTCTTTCCATCTGTAAAAACCCACCCCTTTCCCGTGCACCAGCACCTCTTTGTGTTTGTGTTTGTGTAGTTGGTAACTGATTTCTATGCTTAGGTTACTTGCTTTCAGAGACATTTATTATGAAAGGCATTTCGTAGTAATTGCATGAGTGAAACTATCATTCTACAATATCTCTGCAGGCAGGCCCGTGGGCCGTTAGAAGTACCAGTTCCTTGCTTTCACATTGAGAATCAAGAGGGGTCTTCACACGCGAGAGATACGTGTGCTTTCTTTCAGCAGCCTTCGCACGCTGAAATGCGTGCGCTTTCGATCAGCTGTCTGCCGAAAGCCTTCCGCTCGCGCTGCACGCGGAGGGCTGAAAGCGGTTGCAACGTGCAAGCGCACGTTGACATTTGGTGCGCAGGCTATTTAAACCGCACCCTTCCCTGAAGCCTCGCTTTGCCTTGGAGTTTCCAGAGAACCAGCATCGCGGACGTCTATCCAGCGCTTCAAGGAAGACTTCGAGGGATAGGACTTCAAGGCCTACAGAACTGCTTACTTCAGCGCGAGGTTTCAGAACTCGGCGAGCAGCTTAGGATTCCAGCTCCAAATTAAAAGATAAGTTCAGAGGACAATTTTAAGGCGCCCAACGCAAGAAAGAGAACTGAGCTATTTTTTTGCAATTGTTTTGGAATAATTGTTTTGATTTCAGAGTAAATCTTAAAACTTCTCTCATTTGAACTTTTGAATGCTGATTTATATTTAGACTGTCAAAACCTTTACTGAATCTGGTTAAAGATTCACGGTGTCTATGTTTTGTTTTTTCCTTAACAAAGGTATTCACAAGAATGTTAATTGTGATTTGCAGAATAATGTTTTAGGTTTATTAGAAATACAAATCTTGTCGAGGACTATTCATTCACTGAATTCTTAGTGGATAATTATTGCTGGAGTTGTTGTTTTTGTGGTGAGTTTCATTCCCTTAGGAAAAAGACACTCTTACGGATACTCAGAAAACACATGTCATCTAAAAGAAGAGTTAATTCAAGTAAGTTTTAGATATTAGATATCTGAAAAAGAGGAGAGAGTGAACTAAGGAATTAATAGAGAAAGGAGTTTTGTTAATATTTCTCTTGTTTAAAATTGCAGACTTCAAAATCCTAAAAGACAATCCCCAAGACTGCAGCACCCCCGACAAGACAAAGAAATACTGGACGGTGGACGGACCCGGACTGATCGCAGGTAGGAAGCAGATGGGGGAGAGCAAGAAATTACATTGAGAGTCAAGGGGGGGTTGACTAGAAGTAGGAATACTATTCAGATAGATAGGATTCTGAACTTTATCGTTCTTGTGAACCTGCAGGTCGACAGTCGAAGACGCAACCCTCCAGTCAACGTCCAGTACCGGCCCTCTTCCCGAAGGTTCTGGTTAATGCTTAGCTGTAAGTTTAGTCAGCAAGGCTTAGTTAGAGTTTTCAGGAAGTTGGTCCCTTGCGTCTCTGTGAAAATCTCTACACTGTCAACAGGATTACCAGTCATTGCTAAAAGGTAAGAGACAGTGTACTTAGGTCTTGACAGTTATATTTATAAGATGTTATAAATAACCCCCATTCTATCCTATGGGCCTTTCCATAATGAAAAACAAAATGTTCTATAATTCACTACCAGGACATGCCACACACATCAGTACATGTCCTACCTTTAAGATACACAATACCCTGCCCACAGGGGTTCCTTGGCCTACCTTAGGGGTGCTTTATATGTAAGAAAAGGGAAGATTAGGGCCTTGCAAGTGGGTACACTTGCTAGATCGACATGGCAGTTACAAGCTGCATGCAGACCCTGCAGTGGCAGGTATGAGATACCTTTTCAGGGCTACTCATGTGGGTGGCACAATCGGTGCTACAGGCAACCAAGTAGCATTTGACTTACAGGCCCTGGCACACTCAGTGTAACTAGGGGCTTACCAGTAAATCAAATATGCCAATTGTGGAAACACCAATCCATAATAACAATTTACAACAGGAGCAGTTGCACTTTAACACTGAACAGCAGTGAGAAAATGCGTTAAAACACTAAGCCAGCAAAAACAGAGTCAAAACCAGGTGGTCAGAGAGTAAAAAAAGACAGGGGAAACCAAAAGATGCCAGGTCTAACATGGTGGAAGAAGAATGATGAATAATGATGGAATACATATAAATGTTGAAATGATGAAAAGAAGCACTTTAATTTCTGTGGGGAAATCGAGCACTAGAAACACAAGTGTTGGCCAAATAGTATTTAGTGTGAAGCTGCTCCTTAGATGTGGAAAAATATGATGGTACCAACTGTGTCAATTTATGAGCAGGGTGTACAAAATCAGAGACCATTTTGAATGTCGATGCCTTCAGCACTAGTGTTGCAGAAACGTTTGGGAAACAAAATGCCATATGGTGCAGGGTATCAACAGAATCAATTGATTCTGAATGATGATTCAGCAGGCAGCAATTCAAAATGCCGGCACCTCAGGAGGGAGGAGGATTGCTTACTTGGAGCAGGCCTGGAGGGAGACCAAAGTGACCTATATCTTAATGGAAAAGTCAATGGCCATCGCCCTTTGATTTTTGATCAGCAACCCATTTTATAATTCATCCTGTAGAAGTCCCAAACCAGCTATTTAGTGCCTGTAGCCTGTTCTGGGTCACATGACTTGGTGTACCTGATAGTTGGGCTTTGTCTTTTCTTCCTTGACAGCCACACACAATAGAAAGCTTAGATGTGCCTGTATGGGCCATCACTAGCAAAGTTGGGAATGCGGAGCTGGGCCCTGCTCTACTTACACTTGAATAGGATGTTTCCTGCCTTCACACAACTGTATATCGCCTATAGTTTGTCTGGAGCCAGGACAGTAAAGACAGGTTGCTTGGAGTCTTCAAAGAGAAATCTCTAGAAGCTTCCCCCATATTTAAAAAGCCCCAACTGGGTACAAATTAAACCTGGGCGTAGTTTGCGTAGCAGTACTACACGTAGTATACTTTGAACTTCACATAGTACACGTAGTCTGCGTAGGGTAGCTGATGACCCTGTGTACTTGTCTGCACTGTGAAACAAATTGCAAAAATAAATGCAAATGGCATCCTGCACTGTGCCAGTTATGATAAAATAAGTATCTCTATCTTTATATGCTAAAGTGCATATAGTATTTTCACACAAGTGAAACTGAAAAATTAGCAAGCAGTGAGAGAGGTGATGATTTTGGGATCCTCCCTAACCTAGGGGGAATACCAAACAGGTGCCTTGAAAAGAAAAAAAGCGCATCTTATTGAACGATTTGGTGGTGGTCCCATCCTCTTAGGACCACCCCAAGCACAGGTATTGGCAAAAAAACATTCCCAACCAAAGGCCCTGCAAAGCATTATGGGATGGGATTAGCAGTGGGCAGTAATTATTATTAAGGGGCATATTTAAAATGACTGGCACATCCCTGCAAATTAGCAGGGATGCGCCAGTAATTGTGTGCCATGCCTCCGCCACCCATGATACCATGGGGCAAAAACGGCACAGATGCGTCACGCATCTGTGCCGTAAAGGTATTGTATTGCTGGAGTTGGGTCGCATGCGCGACGCAGCTCCAGCAATGCTCTGGGGGGCCCATTCTACTAATGCTGCATCAAGCCTTACGCCTGCTTGAAGCAGGCGCAGGGTTTTGACGTAGCAGAGGCCTAAAGGTGACTGAGTGAAATCTTGTAGATTTCACTGAGCCACTTTTAGGAGGCGTTCCTGTGCCGGAACGCCCCCCTGCACCAGAACGCCTCCTTAAGGCGCAGGGCTTTACAATGTGACGCATCTCCCAGATGCATCACGTTGTAAATAGCCCGCACCATGGCGCATCTTTTGCGCCGCCGCTGCGTCACAAAAGTAAGGCAAGGGGCTTGTAAATCTGCCCCATAGTATCCAGTATCAAAATAATTCTACAAAGAGCTGCAGTTCAACTGGTAGTTACTAGATGTCCCTCACGAGTCAAATGTTTGATGAAAGGGTTTCAATGGTTTTGCATTTGACTCGTGAGGGACATCTAGTAACGACTAGTGGAACTGCAGCTTGATGTAAGAATAATTTCAATGCTTTGCATTTGACTTGTGAGGGACATCTAGTAAGGACTAGGTGAACTGCAGCTCTTTGTAGAATTATTTTGATATTGGATACTATAATATTCACAGCCCACTGCTAATCTCGTCCCATAATGCTTTGCAGGGCATTTGGTTGGGGTTGTTTTTTTGCCAATAACTGTGCTTGGGGTGGTCCTAAGAGGATGGGACCACCACTAAAGTTCAACAAAATGTGCTTTTTGTTTATGCTCTTTGTGTTCAAGGCATCTTCTTGGTCCTCCCCTTAGGTTAGGGGGGACCCAACATCATCATCTCTCTCATTGCCTAATGTTTTAATTGTAAAAGTTCACTCTCATGAATTGGTAATATGCTTACAAGCATGTAACATTGCTTTTTCAAAGCATCTGAGGATGTCATTGATTTAGCTGCTACGCTATGTGATTAAGCACAGTTTTTAGTACTGTACTACGTGCAAATTGCGAAGTGCAAATTAGTGCAAACTTTGCATGCTCCCTTAGCATGCCACTCTCCAGGGCTGCTGCTCTGACGGGTTGCTGACCTGCTGCTCTCTTGCCTGGGTGAGAAGGACTGGAGCTGCATATCTTGAACACAGTACCACCCACAAAAAAGCAATGTGGGGAGGGAGAAGCTTTGTTACCTGCAAAGCAAAGGCCTGGAACGACCTTTGAGGAATGCCACCAACATCCTGGCAAGGGAATAAATACTTGGCTCTTTGACATGTAAACCTGTCTACAATGCTCATTGCTCAGAGGACAGTAGTTTGCACCAGGACACCCTTGGGTAACCGCTGCGCTGTAGAAATGTCTCTAACATAACATAACATACCATCCCTAGTGCTTACAAAGGCCCCCCGATCTGAAGCCTCAGGGACACAACAGGCTCCCAACAACCTTGCACCTGCACCTGGAGTCTGCCTGTGAGTCTACAATGCCAAGTGATGCCCCTCTGGTCTTGAACCTTTGATTGTAGCCCTAATGTACTCTGCCATCCTCTGTGAACCCAGCCGAACAGACGCATTTTGTCTACTGAATGGTGCAACCCTGAACAGAACCAATACATTGCCACTTCTGCATGTATAATAACCATTGCAAAGACCTGCATTCCAATGCAGCCCTTCACTACCTCAGAATCGCCACTGCGCAGAGTATCCTTGGAGCTGGCCCTTGCATCTCTCATCAATGGCAATCTCGATGATGGACTCTGCATTGCAGTGTTGCTCCTCCTTGGATCAGAAGCATTACCTGGACTGTGCGATGCATCGTAGACACCGAACTTCACATCGCAAGCACTGGTCGACAGGATCCTAGATGATGCTACAGGACCTCGCATCACAGCCTCACCACATCTCTATTTTCCTAATACTGTTGTTGGATTCTTTTGGGGTGTTTTTTCACTGTTACTATTTGAGGTGTTGCACACATTCTTCACATATTTGCCTCTGAGTTGAACTTGACTGCTCTGTAACAAGCCACTTGAAGGTTGGGCACAGGTTGATTTAGGGTTTGTTTGTGACGTCACCCTGAGAAAAATTGTGGTTGCTGCTTGAGAAAGGTTTCACCCCCCCTCAGCCAGTAACCCAATTTCTTACAGTAAGGCTGACACACAATGGCATACAAGATCCAGTGCCATTGAACACAGAGTTTTCTGAAGCATTCAAAGAATTGAGAGACAGTCTGTGTATCACACATCAGTACTGGGAGTGCCAGACTATAATTTGACTTTCTTTCTGTTTTGTCATGAAAAGGTAGATGTGCATTACCAATCCTTGCACAAAAGCATGGTGGCTTGGTGTGGCCAGTGGCATATCTTTCAGCTGTATTGGAACCAGTAGCTGTAAGTCTTCCAGGATATGCTGCCATTGAACACAGTAAAGTATTAGTAATGGGTCATGCTTTAAATGAATATGTTCTTCCCTCAATTGGAATTTTGCTGGCACAAAAGAAAAAACCTATCTCAAAATACGTGGATTTTTTCCTCAATCCCTTTCTGAGAGAAGTAAATTCTTACATCCATGATACAACAGATTTTATCAATAAAGTGGAAGGTACATCTTTCGATGAACAAGCCCAGATCATGGTGACATTAGATGTCGCTTCACTTTATACTCAAATACCACAAGATGAGGCCCTTGAAGTCATGGAGTTATAACTAGACTGTAGAGAACGTCTCCACAGAGTCCCTACTTCATTTATTTTACAAATGGCAGAAGTAGCTCTTAAAACAAGCACTGGCGTTGCCAATAGGTCTCGCAGTAGGAAAGTTGGAGCTATTGGTTTTGTAAATGACAAAGCCCTTTATGTTTTTAAAATGAAAACAAAAATAAAAGGCATTGTTATTTGCAATTGTAAAGCTCCAACTTTCCTACTGCGAGACCTATTGGCAACTCCAGTGCTTCTGAATTCTTTAACATATGTCATAAGCTCATCTATCACCAATAGCCCAAAATAGGGGTATACTGAACAGAGGGGCGGAGCTTGATCAGTAATATGGGGGGGGGGGGTGAACGGGGATGAGCTTCAGATTTGTCGACGATCACACTGGTATATAATGCTAAAAGACATTATACGAGCAGCAGGGGTGCATAAGAGGGGCTTAAGGGGCAGTGGAAAGGGAGAATGCGGATTGGGAGAAGCACTAAGTGAGAGAAACACAATATTCTATAAAATAATCAACATTTGTTAGGGCTTTGAAAACAGAGTTGTGTGTGTGTGTGTGTGTGTGTGTGCGTGTGTGTGTGCGTGTGTGTGTGTGTGTGTGTGTATGTGTGTGTGTGTATGTGTGTGTGTGTGTATGTGGGTGTGTCTTTGTCGGGCCCCCGCAGTGCAGTTACACATGCTTTTCCACGGCGGAAAAGCCGCCGCGGAAAAGCATGTTCAAAAGCACATCCTAATCTGGTTGACGGTGTCTGAGAGACACCGTCACCATTTTAGTGCTTTTCCGCCGCGGTTGTAAGCCAGCCGCGGCGGAAAAGCTGCGGACCTAAACCATGACCCACCAGCCATCCTAATGTGGCGGTGGGTCCTGGTGGGTCCGCGGAGGATTTTCCGCATCCTCCGGGCCGGCGGTGGCTTCCGCCGGCCCTGAGGATGCGGAAAATCCTCCATCGTAATGACCCCCTATGAACTGTGAATATGGAAGTTGTCACTAAAAAAACTTTCCTAACACCCAGTTAAAGAGAGGCTGATACAAAATGAGTAACAAAGGTTTGATTAAAACAAGCCTTGTGAATTGTAAACATCGCCCAAGAGGAAGATGTTAAAAGAAAGCACCCCAAGGCTTGTTAAAAGCTTGCAAGAGTTGAACAACTTCTTTGCCAACGTAATCACATGGGCAACAAAGCGTTGTGCAGTACAACCGGAAATGAAACTTAACATAGTAAGGGAGCCTCATACGTCCTGAGTAGGATGCCCAGGGGAAGATCCTGGCAAACAGGTTTATCGAGAGACAGAGAGAAAAAAGCGAAACCAGCCATGAATAATTAGGGGAGGAGAAGCCGCCACCATATCAAAGGGAGAAGCATTTGAGGACATGAATTCTCTCTCCGCTCAATACGCTTGCGCGCATTGATAGGTCGCGAGACTTAAAAACTACTTTAAGTTTGAAGAACAGTACTTCATTCAAGTGAAAGGTACTGCCATGGGATGCCCTTATGCACCAGAAATGGCAGTTCTTTATATGGCCCAATATGAGGAAAAGTTTGTTGAGAACAATAATCCATTCAAAGAAAACATAACACAGTGGTTCCGATATAATGACGACGTCTGGCTCCTGTGGCAGGGGATGCAGACTGAATTAGATATGTTCCATCAGCTGTTAAATAGTAGACATAGCTAAAACAAATTTTCTATCTAGTCAAGTAAAACTTCTATGACTTTTCTAGATGTAGAGATTAGTACAGAATCATGCCAGCTAAAAACATCCCTACATAAAAAAGAAACAGACAAAAACACAATCCAGCACTATACAAGTGCTTATCCGAGAGGTCTTAAAGAGAATCTCCCGTATGGGTAGCTACTAAGGATAAAGAGGAACTGTACAGATATGAAAGACTTTGAAAAACATGCAGCCTCTTTTTGTAAAGAAATGTTGAAAAGAGGAAACCCTAAAAAACTACCTAAACGTTAGACAAAAAGGGCTAGATTTACACCACATGAAAATCTTTTAGAAGTGAAATCAAAGAAAGAACAAGAAAAACTAGTGTGTGTCACAACATTTGGTCCTGAAACCAATACATTTCAACAGATTATACTTAAGAACTGGTATCTTTTAGAAAACCTGGAATGTCCTTTTCCTAGACCGATATTCGCAATGAAAAAAAACCAAAGCATTGGTCAGCAGATAATAAGAGCAGAGAGTTCTTTACCTAAACCTAAGAGTGATTTACCTTCTAAATGGAACCTAAAACCTACCTAGGGACACCACATATGTGGGAATTGTATGGCTTGCAATAGCACTATAGAAGGAACAGAATTCAACCATAATGGTGTGAAGTGGCAACACACTGACTTCACAAATTGTAGGACTAAAAATGTAGTGTATGCTATATTATGCTCCTGCAGACAGGTCTACATTGGTAAGACAAATCAGCAGGTGAACACTAGAATCACCCAACATAGATCTAGAATTAAAAGGAAAGTCACTACTGCACCAATGGTAGAGCATTTCCTTCAAAAAGAACATGGTGAAAATGATTTCAAATGGACAGTTTTGTCACCTGTGTGCATGAAAAATAGGCTGATTGATGTTGACAGTGCCTTATTACGCAAAGAAGCCTATATAATAATGAAATTCAATAGTATCATTGCAGGATTGAATAGTATGAGCGAACTGAATAGGATATGATATCACGCTAATAATCAAAAATTTCTTTGCATGTACTGATTTTTTTTTTACATGTACTAAAATCTGTCTTCAGAGCTTTCAATACCATGTTGGATATAAAGGTGTAATGTTTCCATATAATGTATAAAATGATACCATGCATGTTGTTTTAAAAGAATTGGGGGATATGATTGTATTGGAATCATATGAATGCTGAAACATTAAATAAACACAAACAATTTGGCGGAGTCTAGAGAAAATCCCAACCGCCTCCTTGCGGTTTCACCACGCAGAGAAATACGCCAAAGAAGATCAAAATTGCATTTTTTGAGGAAATATCGATTTGGTAGCATTATCTAAGTAAACCACAATATATGTGGCAGCGAATATGATATGCGTAACAAAATTCCAGCCTATTAAATAGAAATACCACATAGACGGCAACTAGGGGAATGGGCCACCCATCTGTAAATTTTACTATATATCCCAGAATGCATCGCTGCGTCACATTGCAAAATGTTCGCAGGGGATAGGCTCTTGTAGCGGTAAAGGTTTCGCCTCCGCTTTGACTAGGGTGAATCCAAAATGGCCAGTGCTGCAAACTACGGAAGGTAGCTGCTGTTGGATTAATGCCACAAAGAGTGAGAGGTGAGCGCACCAAGCAAGGTTAAAGGTACACTCTTCTTTATGGCAACAATGTAACATTGAAGTTCCTACAAACGTTGTGAGCATTATAGATAATACAAAATTTCTTCTCCCACAGCCCGGGTGGCCCGAATAATAAACCTAATTTCTATACATAAAAACGAAAAGGCTGGCTATCACCTGCTGGAAACAGGTATTTCCTCTTTGGCATTCTAGAATTCAAGCTGCCAGTACTAGATTAAATAGAATTGATGAACAGCATTTTAAGAACTATGCATATCATTTTCTAGGAACTTCTGACTGCTCTCCGTGAAGGGAGGGTTGAACCAATACGAACTAAGAATGAGTATTAAGGTAGGCGAATATAATCTGATCATACTCCCCATAAAAACTTTATTAAAATGCACGCAGACATTAACAATTACTGTTATTGTCTGCAGAACCTCGAAGAGCAACAAGATTAAAAAGATACCATTAATTGCACTGCCAGCTGTTTCCTGTGTGAATAAAACAACAACACTCAGGTAGGATGGCCACATAAACGTGGAGATACAAAGACAATCACATTTTCTCAAATAAATTTTGATGTCACACAAATCTTTTCCAGATACAAATGCTAAAGCCCTGATGAGGGTCCAGTAAAAGGAATATCTGAACTCAAAACGCGTCTGCATATTTCCAGGAAATGTTCAGGATTTGTGGTTAAAACCCACTATTAAGAGAAAAAAAGAAAAATCTCTATTCTACTAACAAAGGGGCATTTGTAACAAGAAGATTCTTTGCAGATAATTGATGTGTATTGTCCATTTTTATACAGTCTTTTTCACAGATGTAAAAGTATGATTTTTGTGATGTCTTTTGGTGTAGAGTACAACTAATTTGTATATGTATTTGAAATATGTTTTTGAATAAATTTGGGTTATGATTTGACCATGTTTTTATTCTCTGTGTAAAATATAATTGATTCAACAGAAAACAGAAAGAAAATAGTAAATTAAAATACTGAGATAATCAAACAATGTTTGTCCTTTGAGCAGAAAGTAGTAAAGCTCTGTTCAAAATATGAGGTATAGGTGCGTTTCTATGTTTTCGCATTGCACAAGCGAGAAAACAGGACATGACAAACTGTAGACTGACTCGTTATGGACAAGTTACTCTTGCAGTGGAGAACATTTCTATTAATGGATGATTATTCTTTGAATCCAGCAACACTTCTTCCTATTTTAGGCAGAAGCAGTTAAGGTTGAGTAAATGATGAAATTGTTGTACTGATGATGAACAAAACACAACTTCATTGCATTTGCATGACCAGATATTAAAGAAATTCCTTCGGAAATTACTGATCTCACTTTATTTGCCAATAGTTCTGGTTTAGGAAACCAATATGGTCTGCTGGGAACTGCCTACGGCAGTGATGGGATATAAATACGATAAATACATGCTATTGGCCTAATATATACAATCTAACCTTATAATCGCACGTTAGCATTGCATTATTCTCCTTGTATTATTGAAGTTAGGAACGATTCACCTTAGGGCTGCTTAAACCTATTGGTGTGACCGGAGCCATCTTGTTTCGTTTCTCTGTTTCAAGTACTGTTTCCCTGAAATCACGTGATTAGGCTTTCTGCACGAAACCACAATGGCAGACTTAGCTGTCTGCTCCACTCGCTAGTTTGTAGCTCAGGGAAACCCAAGGTCACACCTGTCCTTCTTGTGGGATGCGCACATTCTAGCAGATCTCGTTCCTGCACTCCCCGAGCTACAGATAGAAAGGGAGGCACCTTAATGACCTGCCCCCGGAATAGCTTAGGCCTAGCTACTAGCAATCAATTGTGCCTTATATGGGTCTTCCTGCTGGCTCACTGACAAGTTGTATCTTTCCTAGTAAGGTGACATTGTGCTATGTGTGAAACGTATATATGCTTTGCCCTGCTTGTATGTAGTCAGTCTCCTCTGCGCACCTCCGAGGGTCGTGTAGACTGAGGCTCCCCTGTCAGGGCTTGTATTTGCAGTATAATTGATTGAACCTTCTCCATTGCCGACTGATTTATTATTCATGAATAAGGTGTATGGGCTATTGGTGAGTATAGTCCATTAGTATAATATTTTGGTTCCTTCACCAGCATGTTCCATTTCTGACACCATAGAAGAATCCTTTCTGTCAAATGTAACCTCAGCACAGGTGGCAGATTTAGTAGCCTTACTGAGAGCTTGCAGCCTATCGGAAGATTAGAATGTGACAATTTATAGACAGCCAGCATGGTTTTGGAGTGGTTCATGGCTTCTGTCAACTGTAGTCACATAGGGGGTTTATGATATCTCCTGGAGCTCCTATAAAGAATAGTGCTTAGATAGTTGATTTGTGGAAAGCAATACACCAAAACATTTTGCAGTGGCCAAGTGTATTCCCCATAAGGCTGGTACAGACTTAGGGCTGATTTATGTTTTTGCGGACAGAGAAATCTTTGCTGGCCTGGCAGAGTACTTAACATCTGCTAAGCAGAGACTACTTTGTCCACCATATGTAGAAATGGCTGTCAAGGTGGCGGTCATTTAGAAAGCATTGGCAGAAACCACTATCATGGTGGTTCCTGTTAATGCTGTTTTAAGTTTGTTGCACTGCTTCATCAACAGGATGGAGCCATTCATCAAACGTATTTTTTTCATGTTTTAAAAGAAAATCCAAAAGTGGGATTTTATTTTTGAAAATTAAAAATTAAATGCTCCTTTGTGAGCTCGCTCTCATGGTGAGTCAAGCATTTAGCAGTTTTCACAGCCCCTTACCACTAGGGTTTTCCTGTAGGTGATGGGCAGGGAAGACTGACTTCTAATTCTGCCAATGTAAATTAAGTGGGCAGAATTAGAGGTCAACCTCTGATAGTCCTTACTCTGTTAGGTTATCAGAGTTGTTTAATCACGGCGGAGACAGAGTAGACTCCACCATGATTAAACCAAAGATCTGCCCACATCTATATTGGGCTGGCAGAACACAGTCTTGGCAGAATGGGTGCTCAGTTGCTGTTGCAACAGAGTATCAATGCCACCAAGATATAAATAAGGCCGTTAGTTACCCTTGGCAATAAATGTGCAGACCAAATAACAAAATACTGTCCATTACAGGATGAAATAGTGGTGCGAGAAAATGAAAATGATGAATCAAGTGTAAGCACTATACAAAATGCGGAAACAGTAAATTGTTTCTATATGAGTCCAATTCAGACTTCCTTGGGTCAGTTGAGAGACCTATCGGAGGAAATCTCAGAGGCTGAGAAAAGAAATGGGAAAAATTAGGTTACAAGACAAATTATCAAGATTGTTCGTTAGTGCTGATAATAAGTACAATCTTCCAGATGTAATGGTGTACCCTGCGGGTAAATATCTATATCACCAGACACATGCAGATAGAGACAGAATGATACGTGTGTTCAGGAAATACTGGGATTCAGAAATGTTGCTGGGGACATGTGGGACCCGTCCCTTTTTGCATGGTCTTTTGCTTTCTCCTGCTGATTCTGTTTTTGTTGGATCTACTCCCAAAAGGAGTACACATAGAGGGGCAGGAGGAGGCGACAGTCCACAGCAGGTTGACCATTGGATTAAGAGTTGCCAGTTCTGAGAACAGAACACCCCAAGGCCAACTCTGGTGAGGCAACTTCTGACCTCGAGGTGCTGCCTGTACTGTCACATATTAGAAGGGCCAGAGACCTGCAGCAGGCAGACTCCTGCATGACACAGACAGTGTGTGTCACCATTCAGGGCAGTGGCGGTTCCCTGACTCAAGATGCAGGGCTGAGGGGCCAGTCTCAGTCTACCACCCCTGCATTGGTGGGAAGGAGAGAAAATGGGTGCCTAGCACCCAAGGCTGATGCCCCCACTCTGAGAAGCCACAGAGGTCAGAGAATCCGCAGGATGTGAAGAAGGGTGCCATTTTGAACAATTATTTCCAGTGGGTAAACAATATGAAGTAAAGTATTGGGGGTTCTAAATTTTAGGGTGTCTGAAAAATTGAGGTACAGTTTTTGCTTACACATCACTGCTCACATGAATTTATGGTTTGCACCTGTGATGACTGTTCATATCTTTCTGTGGAAGGATTGGTGAAGACATTGTAAATGGGAATGTGATGGTATTGTGTATATAGAAAGCAGATTATTTAGTGCATGGCATAATAAAAATAAAGTCACAGCTCTCATTGCTGTGGACCTTCTGATTTATAAATCTTGGTTTTCAGTATATGTATTTGTGCGAATTCTGTTGTAATGGTGTCATGTAAATCTGAACTTATGATAATAACAGCTATGAAGGGCCTGATAGTTTTTATCATATAATACTGAATTTGAAGGGAAGGAATTGATAACGCATGAGAGGATGTGGTCCAATGGCTAGGGCGGTTGGCCTTGAAGCTGGGGAACCGGGTTTGAGTCTCAGCAGGGACGCTCAACATCCTGTGATTCTGGGCAGATCACTTAATCTCCCTGTGCCCAACAAAAAAAAATATTAATTAATGTGTCCATCTGTAACGTAACTAGTACTCATGTAAATTGCTCTGATACCCTCTGGTCTAGGTCATGCTATATAAAACTCCCCCCCCCCCCCCAAAGCATATGTTTTCTCTAGATATTTCTGTTTTAAACATCATGGCATAAAATAGTGGCTCATGGGCCTGGAAACCTGACCCTCACCTCCTGGTGGTGGCAGAATGCGCACATCCTATTCTGAAGGTGCACACTATTTTGGTGAAGCTGTCTCAGTTACTAGAGAAATTCATACTTCAACTAAAAGATGCAATTTTTTTATATCTAAACATGTGCATTCTCATAAGGTTCACAGGACTTTTATACAATGGATTTCCTACTATTGGTATTGTGATAAGCATTTTTTAACTGCTAGTAGATATTTATATTCAGTCAATCCTTTGACCCTCATGTCTTGAGGAAGATGACCTAATGTTGTTTTTAAAAATGCACAATACGATGATAATGATCATTATGATGCAAAAATAACAGTTGATGGACAGAATGCAGAACAATGTCATACATTCACCCCAGTACAAGATCTGGGCCTAAATCCATCGTTTTTTTGCTCACCATGCCGTTCCAGTTTGAACCCAGCCATATGCAAATCAGTCTTGACCCTGTGCCCCATAGGAACAGTCCTTCCCGGACTGCCAAGCCAGATCCTCCCTGGACTCGAAACAAGCATCCTAGGACCGGGTTTGGGCTTTCAGCCCTCATCAGAGAGGATAGCTTGAATACAGTGGCATGGAGAGCATGGGTCTCACGTCTGAGCATACCTGTTCCCCTCTGGGTGACAAATGCAAAAACAACAGTTGGTGGACAGAATGCAGAACAATGTCATACATTCACCTCAGTACAGAGATCTGGGCCTAAAGCCATCGTTTTTTTGCTCACTATGCCGTTCCAGTTTGAACCCAGCCATATGCAAATCAGTCTTGACCCTGTGCCCATGGGAAAAGTCCAGCCCGAACTGCCAAGCCACATCCTCCCTGGACTGGAAACAATCATCCTATGACCGGTTTTGGGCTTTCAGCCCTCATCAGCCAGGATAGCTTGATTCCAGTGGCATGGAGAGCATGGGACTCACGTCTGAGCATACCTGTTCCCCTCGGGGTGACAAATGCAAAAACAACAGTTGGTGGACAGAATGCAGAACAATGTCATACATTCACCTCAGTACAGAGATCGGGGCCTAAAGCCATCGTTTTTTTGCTCACTATGCCGTTCCAGTTTTGAACCCAGCCATATGCAAATCAGTCTTGACCCTGTGCCCATGGGAAAAGTCCAGCCCGAACTGCCATGCCAGATCCTCCCTGGACTGGAAACAAGCATCCTAAGACCGGTTTCGGGCTTTCAGCCCTCATCAGTCAGGATAGCTTGTTTCCAGTGGCATGGAGAGAATGGGACTCACATCTGAGCATACCCGTCCCACTCGGGGTGACAAAAGGCAGTTGGGCTGGACTGTTCCCATGAGGCACAGGGTCAAGACTGATTTGCAGATGGCCATGTCTGAACTGGGGTGGTGTGGTGAGCAAAATAACGATGTATTAAACTCAGATCTGTGACAGGGGCTGAATGTTTTGCCAATGGGCAACATTCCCTCCATCATATTGTGTGTTTTTATGTTCGCACTATGTGGGAAGGGTATGCCCAGACGTGGGTCCTGTGCTTACTACGCCACTGGAGTCAAGCTATTCTGTCTGATGACGGCTGATAGACAGAAACCGGTCCTAGGATGAAGCACCGGTCCAGGAAAGACATGGCTTGGCAGTTCGGACTGGACTGTTCCCATGAAGCACAGGGTCAAGACTGATTGCATATGGCCATGTCTGAACTGTGGTGGCGTGGCGTGGTGAGCAAAATAAACCCAGATCTGTGACTGGAGCTGAATGTTTTGCCAATGTGCAACATTCCGTCCATCACCTTGTGTGTTTTGATGATAATTATAATACCACCTATACAGACAATGATAACTGGGAAGATTTCAGCACTTTCAATATTTTGGTTAGCAATTTTTAACCTTGCATAGGTGACACTTAATCAGTCCTTCGACCCTCATGCCTGGAGGTAGAATGCAAGAGAAATAAATAACATAATGTTGGTGTGGTGAATGCACAAAAGTATGATTTCGATCATTATGTAACCATTGAAACCAAACAATGATAATGGAATAATTCCAAAACTTTCTGATATGGCCTTGACCCATCAAAATGGCAAACAATTCTCCTAACCACCATCCTAAAGGTAGGAGCATCCTAGAAATAGTGTTGGTAGTTCTATATGCCAATGATATTCCTATGTTTGATCCAGCTCTTATTCATCACAGCAATTCCACGTCTAGCTCTGTTTTCGATCCTAGAATGGTTAAATTATTTTGCCATAAGTGGGAGGATCGTGTGTGGCCTTAATGTTAAGTGGTTCAGGGCCTGGCATCACCGTTGTTCTGTGTTTGTTACATTAGAAGGCATTTCAATGTTTAATATGGCAAGTAAAAAGTGATTCATTTCTGTGATCCAACCAATGGCACTGACAGGACCAGGGTTTTCTGCCAGAACAAGCGTTTAGATGTGACGAATCCACTTACTAAGATTTTGAAACTCGGAGAACAAGTCAAGGAGTCTTGGGATTTAGTAGACTGTCTTGTCTAACTGGGCTCAATGAGCTTTTTGTTTTGTTGGTAATACCAAGGCAGCTATTTTGCAAGAAAGACAGTCTTGCGAATGGTTGATTACAAATTGTGTGAGTTTACAATCTCAGAGACTGATCCAGCAGCTCAAGGTTTCATTTTTCAGTAATCATTTTACAAAAAAGAATGAACACTTTTTCACTATACAACGTACTGTACTCTTTGAAAAGAGTGGTGTTTGATAAAAATGTTTTAAGAAAGCTCGTAGGTATAGGAACTGTTGCCCAACCTTTGCCACTTCAGTCAGTACCCATGTGGTGGTCAGCTTCAGCATTACTGTTGGAAATGATCGCCTTTTACACAATATTTCCCCAGATTTTTTGTCTTGTTTTCTTGTACCAATTTTTTGCTGATCATAGGACTCTGTACACTTTACTCCTATGAACCACTGATGAAGCGCTTGTGCTCTGTGGTTTAAGCCTGGTAAAATTTGCATATACCTAACTGGCAAATGTAATTTACTTAAAAGTCCCTAGCATATGAAAATACCTGTACAGGGCCTGTAAATTAAATGCTACTAGTGGGCAGCAGCATTCATTGTGCCACCCATTAAAGCCACTCTGTAAAACATGTCTCAAGGCCGGCAGCTGCAGCCTGGGTGTGCTGTTTTAAAACTGACATTTTGATCTGACATAACAAACCTTTTGCCAGGCTTAAACCTTCAATTTTGATACTCACAAGTCAACCCTAAGGTAGGTACTAAATGCCCATGGGGTAGGATACACAACATTTAAAAAGTAGGGCATGTATATTGAATATTTTACATGACGGGACAGTTAAAAACCTCTGAAGTTGTTTTTCACAGCAGTAAGGCTGGCTTTCCCATTGGAAAACACTGGGTTAAATTACAACAACTTATTGTACTTCATTTCAGTTTGGGATGAGCTAGAAATGTAACATTAATTTAAGAACCAACATAATGGTCAAGTGGAATTTTATATTGCCATTTTGAAAACAAGACTTTTGGAAAGTTGTCATTTCCCTTCCTAAGCCAAAAGGGACCTTTATGGCTCCCTGACAGTGAATAAAAGGCTTGGATGAGGAGAGGTTTTTTCCTAACTTGAGCATGATGGCTGGGTGGAGCTCACCCAGCCCCTTCCTGAGCTTCAAAAGATTCCTACCCTGTCACTGGCAGATGTACCTCATATCTAGGCCTGCCTCTTTTTTGACTTGCTATTCATCTTGGCCATAAACCAATGGTGGGGAGATCTGTTCCAGAATTGGTTTGGAGCGACCACAAGGGAGGGTCTGCCCAGTATCATAACCACGCCTCTGGCTCGGGGCCTGGGGCTCTGACTAGGGACATAAAGGTTCTGGCATGTTTGATTTAGGTAGAAAGTGGCACTTTGGGTAGTTTACATAGAACACACAAAAAGTTCTGCAAAAGTGGGTATACTCACTGCTTGAAACTTGTACTCCATTGGCTAGGGAATGGCCAGAGGTATCCTGCTCCCACAAACTGTCAATGTGAATAAATGTGGGATCCTCAGTACCCTCCCCATAATATTTCTGGACTGTGAAGTTTAGAAGAAGAACTTCCCTTCAGTCTTAAGCCTAAAGGGAGACTGGACCTGTTTACCTTGAAATGAGGACCACATAAGTGACTTCAAGGGTCAGTTGGCTGACTTCCTGTTTGAGTTACTGGGAGTTACAGGTACACAACAAGCTTCTGGAGGCCTTTCCCTGCAACTGCTCAGCAGACCAGTACCACCTGAACCTGCCACGGACCCTGCTGCTGGCCTCTGTTGGAGTGAGTCCTAACCCCCAAGTGTTATTGGAGTTTACTCCTTGTTGGACCCGGCCCTTTTGGCAGGTTCACCCCGAGACTTTTTACTTTTTCCTAGCCTCTTTCTAGAACCTGGTGGTGGTGATTTTAGGCCTCTGCGCACTTTTTCACTGTGGTACAGTGTAAAGTGCGTGAGCTCTCTGTGTATGTGTGGTGAGTGACCTGCCCTCCAATAGGAATGAATGGGGAATATGTATGCCCATGGTAGTTTCTGATGTGTGGGTATGTGCAAACTCGTGAGATTGAATGCTGCGTAATGATATATGCGGCATGATTGTGTCTAGTGTAGAAGTGCCACTTTTAGAAGTTGGCATATTTGTGTAATTTGTGTCTGGCGTGTAATTGGCTGAGGCTGGCTGGTGAGCCTGGCTCCAAGAGTCTGGGAGGGTCTGCCCCGGTGGTGAATGGAGTGTTTAGCATGCTGAAGTGAGGGGAGGAGTGAGCCTGGGCCTGCTTGTGGATTGACCGTCTGGTTTGAGGGTCCTGAGTGAGGCTGGGTTTTCCCCACACAATGCTGGCTCCACCCCCTGGGGTGCGTCTGATGTCCCTAGCCTGGCCAGTGAAAGGAATTCCCTATAATTAGTTCTAGCTGGTTCTCACACTGCCTGCACCCTTTAGACAAAGGATTTTGGGTATAAAAAGGGTGCTGTGACACTCTAAAAATGTTCTTGTTTCTGACTTGAATTCTGCCTGGGGCGTGCTGCTGCTTGGGCCCAGGGGAATCCCTGGGCCCTGCCCAGCCCCTGGATACCTGATGGACTGCTGATGTCCTGGACTCTGGAGACCTTTTACTGGGTCCCTTTTGCTTCCCTTTGCTGCTGGACCTTGCTGGTAGCACTGTGGGAGTGCTTTATTTGAGGCAGAGACCTTCTTCTGCCTGCTGGCGCTTGGGAGCACTTGATTTGTCTTTCGTGGCGCTTGGGAGCGCTTTTTGCTTCATTGGAGCGTTTCTCCGCCCGCATTTTGCGTGCGGAATTGCAGGTGTCACCCTGCTTCATGCCCGATATCGCTATTTGCTTTGTTGCGGGTGCCACCCCGTTTATTTGATTGTTTGGAGAGTGCCCACCTCGCTTCTGCGTTTTGGATGCTCCTCAAGGGTGCTTACCCCTCTCTGTCCCTGTTAAAACTACCGCCGCTGGCCCGGAGATCGATAACGAGGCGCTGCGCCCGCCTCCCTGCCAAGGGCCGCGCTGCCATTGGCGGCCCTCAGCACACGAAGCCAGGCAAGCAGTGGCGCAACGTGGGCGGGGCCTCGAGGCGGCCACTTCCGCTTCCCCCTGCCCGGGGGAAGCCTGCTTTTGGTTTGTGGGCGGTCTCCTGTGTGGAGAGGGAGACCGGAAATGCTGGGGAAGCCGTCGCGAGTGAAAGAGTAAGTTCGGCGGGGCTCCTGAGGTGAAGGGAGAGCCCCGCTGGTGCCGCACTGCTGCCCGGCCGCCCAGACAGAAGGAACCCTGCAAGCCGGTGAGTGGGGCCCGGGGTTGTTTACGGTAGAGGGGGCGTCGGGGCACATTGCCGGTGCCCGCCGCCCTCCCCAGTCCTGGTTCACAAGTCCGGGGGCATTTTTTGTATTTCGAGTCGCAGAGGCTCTGGGGCACAAGTGTATTTCGAGTCCCCTCCGAGGGACTCCAATGACGGGGCAAGATTTGTGTAGAGTCCTGAGAAGGCTCCGGGGGCCATTCTAGTTAGAGGGGGCATCGGGCACATTGCTGGTGCCCGCCCCCTCCTGCCTGCGAAATGTTTGTTTAGAGCCTGTCGAGGCTCCCACGACCACAGGGCATTATAATTTAAAGAGCCTGTGTGGCTGCCCCCCCTGGCCCTATTTTTAAGCTCTAGTCTCTGGGGACATATCTATTTAAGGAGCCAGTGGGCTAAAGGGGTACAGTGATTTTAGAGCCTGTGTGGCTCCAATGTGGCTCCAGCCTGCGCATATCTTCTTCAGAGCCTGTGTGGCTCCAACCCCTGTGGCGCAGTTCTGTTCTAGGGTCAGTGAGGACCCTGTCGCAGTTTTGACTCCCAGCTGCCCAGCAATTAGTGGGCAGCTGCACCGTTTAGGTCTTGGGATGTTCCCAGGTGCCCAGCAAGTAGTGGGCACCTGCAACGTTTAGGTTTTGCGCCAGTGGCGCACCCCTGACTGGCGCTGCATGGCAGCGCGCCCTGACATTCTGGACACAGGGCTCTTTTAGTCCCTTTTATTAGATGGGGGCTGGTATGTGGTTTTATCTAGGCGCAATATGATTATCTATGTGAGGGTGCTTGCCTAATGTGTTTTTGCGCTATTGAGTTATGTTCTGGCACCTCTGAATGATTTTATGCATCATGTGTCTTCCTTAATTTTACACCTCTGAATGTGTTGGTTTATGCATCATGTGTTTTTCCTTCCTTACACCTCTGAATGTTTTGGGCATCATGTGTTTTACTCCGGTACCTCTGAATGTGATTGATGCATCATGTGCCATGTTATTACACCGCTGAATGTATATTTTATGCATCATGTGTTTTTCCTTCCCTACACCTCTGAATGTTGGTTTTGCATCATGTGTAATGTGTTCTTACCTATACCCCTAAATGTATTTTATTCTTAGGTGGTGGTGTTTTGCCTTGTATAGTTATACTAGAGAGGTTAAGTGTCCATGCGTGATCTAGGCCTATGGTTATTAGTATTGCGTAGTGTGTACCTACCTTTACCAGTAGTTACTGTTTGTGATTTATAACTGTTATTTTGTGCTATACTTATTCTAAGTTCTAGAAGTGTTATTTCTAAAAGTGTTGATTCTGACAGTGGCCCATGAGGCCCTGTCCTGTGTAAATAATCCCTTGTGAATATTGCCTGTGCCAGTTGGCACAATGTACATGTGTGATTTCTATCTGATGTGTTTTTACAATACAAAAGTTATTTTATAATAACCTTGTGTGGAGTTCCTTTTGTGGTGTGCCTAGGATGTTGTTGCTGCTGTGCGCAGGCGCAAATGCTTTACACATTGCCTCCGAGTTTAGCCTTACTGCTCGTGCCAAGCTACCAGGGGGTGAGCAGGGGTTATCTTGGCGTGTGACTCCCTTGCCCTGACTAGAATGGTGGTTTCTGCCTAGCTTTGGCGTCAGCCTTAGCCAACCAGAAATAGCCAGTTCTAACACTCCTCCTCTCGCCAAGCTGCAAAATGTGGACTTAGAGACCTTTTTGCCAACTATCTGCTTGGAGAACTGTCGACGACTGGGACCACTGCTAAAGCCACAGCTGTCATCTTCAAATTGCCAGTCTGCCTCAGCTTGATGGTTTGCCTGCTGAAGAAGAACGGAATTTGGGAAAAGTTTATAACCCTGAACATAGAGAATTTCATCAGGACTGATGCTGAGCAGTAATGTGTCAGTGCCAAGGCATTCCTGGGCACAGACGGCCCAATCAGACCTCACTGCCGACCACGCTCTTCAGCAACCTGCCATCATCAAGTCCCATTTCGAATCCAGCTTGCTGTGTACCCAGCTAACAACTTGTCAAGAACTACGTTTTCTCCATGAAAATTTATAAGTCAGAAGGAATAACTTCTACCAGGGCAAACTTGATCTCTGTTTCAGACCCGCAGTCTATCTGTTTGGCCTTTATTTCTTACTCTGATCCGGTCTATTGTGACCAGATAACCGCGGTTGGCGCTTTGTGCTTTTTGGAACTATTTTTATTTTTAACTTCAAAAATGTATATCTCCTGTTATTCCCTTTGGATTTGTATTATTTTGGAGTCATTTTCTTTGTTAAATGCTGCTCTATTTTTTATGTAAAGTTTGGGATTTATTTGTGTTGTGTTTAGATTTTATTTCAGTTTGAGTGATAAATAAATACTTTACACCTAGCCTCTAACTTAAGCCTAGCTGCTTTGTGCCAGGCTACCACTGGGTTAAGCAGAGGTTTTATTAGTGACTTTAGTGGCTCACACTGACAACCTGAAAATTGTTGTGATTATTTTTTAAGGTGGCATCTTGCTCCCCTCAACTAATACTTAAATGTCTTGCAAATACCATTTATCCTTCTTTCCCCAAAGATCCCGTCAAATTTCCTCCACAATAGAGTACTAGGGAGAGCTTTTCACAAGGTCAGCCTCCGATTTTCTTCCTCTAAATGGTTGCAAATTAAGCATTTTTCCAATTTAGCAAGCAATTTCAGAGACTACATGAGTTCCTCAAACTGTACAGAGTTTTTCAAATATTTTTTCTCTCCACTATTTCAAAGTTTTTCGTAAGATAAATTAATTTATGTGTAGAAGAATTACCACATAGAATATAGGAAAGCTTATTTTCAAACGAGCCATAGAAGAGTGTTCACTCCATCATAAGCGCTTTTGTTGCCAAATATGACCAAAAATAAAGAACAAAAGAAGAACCGTCATTTCAAAGTGAAGGTCACTGTTCATCTCAGAGATGTTCTTTTTCCAGAACAATCGATGGTGAATCTAGATGACTCTTAACTCTCTGCTCCAATATGTCTGGTACACTGGAGGTTCCTATCATTTGGATCACCTTGGTGATTCCTTCTTCCGCTCCATGCTTTATCAAGTTCCTCTGTAGAATCCAAGTAAAAATGTTAAAACTTCAAAAAAGTCCAAGATATTAAAACTTCAAAAAAGTCAAAGATAACCTTTCCGGCTGAAACAGCATTAGAGGACATTGTTGGACCTGCTAATTGGTTCAGTGTATCAAAATTCTGGATGTTTTATTGCACACTGGTGGCTCACACCTTTTTGGTAGATTGGCTTTAAGCAAGCATAATAGGAGCCTGTGGTTTTGGAAAAAAATACAGATTTTCCGGGCTAGATTTATGGAGCAAATTCTATATTTTATTAAAGACACACTGGTGAATATTATCCCTTCAATGTCTATATCATGTCCGAGATTTTGTTTCCATTCAATACATTTTGCATCGTAAAAATGTTCTTGATTCTTTCTTTCCCTTCAGTTGCAACAGCCCCTGGTTCTCCATCTCAACAGAACACATATGAAGCTCAAGCGTTCAGGATTCCGGATACTCCTGATGAGTCGTCTAGGAATTTGAAAGAGGTTGTTTTATTGTTCTGTAGGTTTTCTTCTGATGATGATGATCCATTTTATTTGTGAATTATAATTTATCTTCTCATTAAGTAAAGGCCTTGTTACTTCCTGGGGACTGCTTTATATAGGCGAAGCTGGTGACTGATTGGTGGCTTTGTTTCCCCTCTATCTGTTGCAGGTTAAGAAAGAATAATATTGCCTCCCTGTTTTTATTAAAATCAGGACTTTCCTTTAGTATGCTAGCTATGAAAATATGCATTTGTGTAAGGAAAATACTAGATATTCCCAGTAGCAGCTGCTAATGGGGAATAGAGGTGGTGCCAGTTGGTTAAAAAAATGAAAAGGGGGGAAAAAAAGAAATATACACTTTCCTTCCCAGCAGCCGGCTCTCCTCGATCTTCTTCATTCCTGTCCACGACCCAGAAAGAGGAAGCACCTATGCTCCCCTAAGCCAATCACAGCACAACAATGCAGCATTGTGATTGGTCTGAGCCCCATGGTTTAGCGCTCAGACGGGGACTGTGAGCCTGGCATGTTCCCCACCAGTCTGTGTAATACAGCCTGGTGGGGAACATGCAGAGTGCGCATGACTGTTTGGAAGGCCAAGACGGCCCGTCAACCAGTCAAGCATACTTTAGAGTGTACTCTCCAGCCGGCAATGCCCCGCCGACCCGCACCATTACAGCACCAGACAATAGTGAACAATAAAATGATAATAACATTGTTATGAACATTTTTTTTTTCTTGTGGGGCGATGCTCCTCCGCCTTAGCAAAAGAGCCGCCACTGGTCACTCCAAATGTTGTGTCACAGAGCATGAAAAAATGTGCAGTATGAATATGGTTTTTTTAAAATTCAAAAGTGTGAAACACGGAATGGGAAGGTTAGACTCCATTGCGTACATACTGCACCTGGAGATATTGGTATTTACCGCATGTGGTATTATCTTCAGAAATAACAAGCAATCCTTTAAGACGTCTTGAACGTTGCTCTTTGCTTTGCTTTCAATCTCATAATGTGACCAACCTTTACTAGCAAATATACATGATATGACTAATCCACAAAATATATATAAACTTAATTGGCTTGTTGCAAAAAAATGCATTCTAAGGAACATTCTTAATTATCTTTTGTGATGTGGGACATCTCGGAGCAGTTTTCAGGCAGAAAGGAAGAACCTGTAATGTGAAGGTAATCTCACCAAATGAGCTAAAGAGATTGCTGGCCTGCACTTGAGCCCTGATTAAATAACAAAAGGTTATCTCCCACCCTGGCGCGTGCAGGGATGCAGAGAGACGGATAGACTGCGTCCACGGGAGACTTATCGCCTAATCGAGAGATTTAATTACCGCTGCTTCTGACGTGAGAAGGTCGTGTAGGGTCCACTAGGGATCATTACCGCAGAGGCACTGCGGCCCCTCCACAATGTTCCCTTGCCTTGGAGCGCAGCGTCTCGTGTTTCGGAGTCGCTTATCACTTAATTTTCATAAATACGAGCAATTACTCGAATGAAATGAGTGATGAAAATGAATTATCGCTCAAGGTGTAATTCATTTGTAAATACCGTAATCCGGTTCAAGTGACAACTTTAGTGCTGCGTCCCTAATTCTTGGCAATTGTGGGAACGGAGTACCAGCAATGTACGAGCCCATGTAGGTGTTACGAAAAATAAAAAAGTGAGTGCTAACATGCCACGAGCAAAAATGCATGAAATACACATCAGCAAAACAGATAGAAGTAAATAAAATACTAACGTCGAAGATCTATCCGCTATGAACCATGTTTGGGGTTCCAGCCCTCTCCCTGTCAGCGGTCCTCGGCGTCTCTATTACAAATCAATATTAACAGGAGCATTAGTCCCAGTGCTTAATTTGAGCTGGTGGTTGCCTGTGGGGCCAACCAGCACTAATTTTAGGGGACCTGTACTCGTTTCGTCCTTAAATATTTTTCAACTGCAAGAGAGGAAAACACACACATAGGGAAAGAATGGGGAGGAGGAGAAAGACAGAAACACTGCCACAAAGGGAGAAAGCAGGACCCTGCTGGAGTGAGATAAGGGGCACATTAAATCAATGAAAGAAAATCAGTCCCACATCTCCCCGAATGCACCAGATTACTAAATAAACGCACATGATAGCAAGTACATTGCTCTGACAGTAGCGGTCGGCAGTAGGTGTTTCTATAGGGCGGTGACGTGGGCAGGAGGAGGGGCAGGGTGGGGGGGAAATAATGTATGGATTACGGAGTTTTACAGGTAAGTAAACATTTAAATACATAAAACGAATTTCGTTGCGCACACTGCATCACATTTGGTGATGCAGTGTGCGCAACGAAATTCGTTTTTATGTATTTAAATGTTTACTTACCTGTAAAACTCCGTAATCCATACATTATTTCCCCCCACCCTGCCCCTCCTCCTGCCCACGTCACCGCCCTATAGAAACACCTACTGCCGACCGCTACTGTCTGCTGATGAGAATCTGGGTGCCATCCTTATATACGGATCATATTTTTTTTAATTTACATTTACTTACCTCAGTTATTTGTACTCTATGGTATATATTTCGGGCTGCTTTTTGAACACAGGGCAGTTTGTGTCTAGAGGAGTTCAGAAGCTATTTGGGAAGTCCTTTCAGCCTGGCCTTCCTAACAGTGACTGGAAGTTTTTACGAGTCTGTTTAAAAGCCTTGAGAGGTCAGAGTGGGCAGAGTAGCATCAGCAATAACAAGCTTTAGACAACTAAGCTCCTTCCAGTCACCTCTTGAAAGTCACGTGACAAGGGCATGGCACATTTGTAAATCCGCATCATTAGGGTCACACCCTGCATGGCCTGGATTTATGGATTTTCTGACTTCACAGAAGTTTCCTGGAAAGGGTGTTTGATTTTGAATTCCTATTCACATCTAAGAAGAAGAAGTTTCACATGCCTAATTGCACAACGACTTTTTTTCTGCACTCCATGAAGAAAATATATATATATTTTTTTTTATTCAAATCCTTTTTATTGAACATTAATACAACACACAATACAGAACAATCCAAAGAATACAAAATAAGAATAAGAATAAGAGCTACAAAACAAGAAAATCATCCAGCTGTGACAGTCACTATAAAGCACGAAGTGAATATATGAGATGGGGGTGTTACATCAGCAAATGAGGAATAAGGAATAATGAATATAATATGAGCAATTACATACATTGCTAAAATTGAATCATTAATATGCCAATATACATAAAACACAGAATTTTTTTTAATGGGGCAACTCAATCCCCTGTACTCCGCACCGTTTTGAGTGCATTCCCTTCCCTTGCACACATTGGAAACAGATGTACTACCGCTCTTAACAGAGTGTGAATGAGTGATAAAGACGTTTGTAAAAAACCCCAAACTGATATTCAAACCCTGGAACACCCATTCCCTGCTTTGAGGGAGAATTAACTCGTGCATGCTAGTACACCTGATTTATGTAATAAAACACATGGGAAAATCCATTTACATGTGCGTATACAAACATTTACAAGTCAATGTAGTCGAATAATTCAAGCAATTTGCAGTTGTATGGTAAAGTTATGTAAGTGGGTCTGGGGAACATGGCTAGTTGGCGCAAGATGCTGCAGGAAACAAAAATTACATGAGATTCCTCCTTTTGAACTTTGGATTGCTGAAAATATTACTGATTGTGAAACTATGCTGTGATTCATTTGAGCGGTACACAGACAAAATATCGATTTTTTAATATCGATAAGCAAAAATATCGAAGTTTAAATATCGATATACAAAAATATCGAAGGTAAGTAATATCGACAGTCTAAATATCGATATTGGTATGATATCAGTAATATCGAAGTTGTAAATATCGATGTTAATAATATCGAAATTAATAACTTTGATGTTACTAATATCTATTTTTAAATAAATTTAGTGTATATTATATTGTATTAATTATGTTTTATAATTTTTTATAATGTTATTTTATTAAATATTGTGTTTTACTACTGTAGCGGGTTGTGGGTTTATAGGGGAATAGGGTGGGAAGTAATTTAATTATGTTAAATTAATTATTAATTATTAGGAATTATTAATTAATTAATTGAGAATTAATTTTAAATTATTTTAATTAATTTATTAATTGATAAATATGTTCTGTAGCGGGTTATGGGTTTATAGGGGAATAGGGTGGGAAGTAATTTAATAATAATTAATTAATTGATATATGTTTGTACATATTTTAAATAATTAATTGGTAATTAATTTCTATTAATTAGTTAATTAATTATTATAATTTTTTTATCATATTTATAATTATTAATTAGTTGGTAATTCATTATTATTAATTATTTTATTAAATTAATTAAAGTAATTTTTATATATATTATTTCTTGTTATTAATTAATTAATTGTGCAAAATAATATTAATTATTAAATTAAATTAATTACAGCAAATGTGCTAATATATTTATTTTATTGTTATTGTTAATTAATAATTAATTGGTAATTAAATAATATTAATTAATTGTGGGTACAGGGGTATTTTTAGGGTTCAGGGTCAGTTTTCAGTTCATGGGTACAGGGGTATTTTTAGGGTTCAGGGTCAGTTTTCAGTTCATGGGTAAAGGGGTATTTTTAGGGTTCAGGGTCAGTTTTCAGTTCATGGGTAAAGGGGTATTTTTAGGGTTCAGGGTCAGTTTTCAGTTCATGGGTAAAGGGGTATTTTTAGGGTTCAGGGTCAGTTTTCAGTTTTTGGGTAAAGGGTTATTTTTAGGGTTCAGGGTCAGTTTTCAGTTCATGGGTAAAGGGGTATTTTTAGGGTTCTGGGTCAGTTTTCAGTTCATGGGTACAGGGGTATTTTTAGGGTTCAGGGTCAGTTTTCAGTTTGTGGGTAAAGGGGTATTTTTAGGGTTCAGGGTCAGTTTTCAGTTTGTGGGTAAAGGGGTATTTTTAGGGTTCAGGGTCAGTTTTCAGTTCATGGGTAAAGGGGTATTTTTAGGGTTCTGGGTCAGTTTTCAGTTCATGGGTAAAGGGGTATTTTTAGGGTTCAGTGTCAGTTTTCAGTATTTGGGTTAAGGGGTATTTTTAGGGTTCTGGGTCAGTTTTGGGTTTTTGGGGTACAGTCGTACAGGGTAAAAATTAAATAAATTTAAATTAAATCAATTAAATGAAATTATAAAATATAAAATTACATTAAATTATTACGTTTTTAATTTATTTTAAATGTATATGTATTAGTTTTAATTTTTTTTATTATGTTTTAATATTTTTATTTAATATTTGTAACATTATATGTATTTCATAATTATTTTAACATTATTATTAATACATTTAAAAAAACGATATTTTTAATTCCGATATTTTTGTACTACGATATTATTTTTTTGATATTTTTGTACTTACATTGTTAGGGATAGGATTCCGATATTTTTGACCTCGATATTTTTGTCCCAATATTTTTGTATGTCGATATTTTTGATTTCGATATTTAGTCAGACATTCATTTGAGCCCTGAAGAAGTCGTTATTGAGACGAAACACGTCGGCTATGGTCCTTGAGTTTTATGAACATTGAATAAAGAATCATCTGGAATAAAAAGAAAATACTTGGATTCTGGGAATCTTCTTTATGTGTTCACTACTGTAAATCTTGTCCTGATTATACTTTGTTTAGTGCTGAACCAATTTGTTTTGGGGTATGTGAATCAGTAATCGTGTAGACTGGACAAGATGGTGTTTTTTTAATACCTAAGACAGCCTCATTTTGGTAGGCTTTTTTCTTCTCGCTGATGGGTGACAGCCGAGATAAAATAAGGTACTGCTTACATATTAGAAGCAGCATATAAATGTCATTCCACTGTGCACCCGAAAGATGGTGCATTCATGATACCCCTCCCCTGTCACCTCTCTTACATATGACGTCCTTTGAAATACTGGTACATATACAGTAGCCAATAGTAGTCAAATTTCCGCCAGTGCATTTAAAAAAAATGTATTAAGCAGTATAGGCTATGTTCTTTTACACTTCCCATATGTATCGGTCTCAATGTCCTTGCCACCAGAGGCAGCTCCTCCATGTGGGCAGAGGAACGTCGCTACACTACTTTCTCGCAGTGTGAGAAGCAGAATCATAAAATGCTATAAATACCATTTCATGTTTCTGTTTCTCGTCCTGCAAAAAAGCAGAAGAATGTTTGGTTGGGGGCAGGCAGTTCGGGGAGGAGTGGCTAGCCCAATGCTATGGGCGCTGACTGCTTGGTCACCCGACCAAACCAGTCATGAGAACTCTCCCGTTTTTTCCATTTAGGCTGCAGGCATCCAGCATGGAGAAAACAGCCTCCCCATAGACGCCTGTACGGACGGTGTCCCCACCAATCACACCTTTGTCATTGCAGCATTGTGATTGGCTTAAGGGAGGAGAGGGAGGCTTCCTGCTTCTGCTTCCTGTGAGCAGGCAGAGAGAGAGCAGGGGACGCGACGCGGAACAGGAGGCGATGGTAAGTTTTTATTTATTTCTATGTTATTAAATTAACCACCATCCCTGCGTGCCGCCCTGCCCTTCGACACGCCCACCCTCGAGTCATTCTGGCCGGGACTGCTTGCCACTTCACCACTGTTTAACTGTGTTCACCATCACTCCGTATGTACAGAGGTTACAGACAGTAGCGGACCGTGGAGGGCGTTCGGTGAGGTGGTGAGGCGGGGCGGGGAAGGACTGGGTGGAGGGTAGTAACCACCGGAATAAGGATGCGCACAACAAATTTCGTTTTATTTATTTAATTGTTTGCTTACCTCCAATCATCCTGCCCTGCCTCACCGCCACATGGTATAACCTCCACGGGCCGCTACTGGTTACAGAACCAAAGGTGGACATGTGCTGAAGCCTGGGTCTTCTCAGTGGTGGCGGGTGGTACAAGGGGGCGATGTGCACACTGTGGCGAGAGTTATTAAAGGGCCATTAATGATGTCAGGCTCACACTCTTCAGCAGTAACCCATTTTAGAAGTGCTTTTGCTAGTTACTTTTTCGAGTGCTTTTAGCCCTGGCGTCTCTTTGGAGGAGCCAGATGGGCCCCTGCCTGTTTGTCCTTTAACCTCCACCCATCCTCACCAACGCAGCTTGTGAATATGCCAGGAGGCAACACAGAACAAGCATGGGCAAAGCCAATAGGTCTCGGCAATTCAAGCGTGATAGGCATTGTCAATGTGAATGTCTTTTAGCTCAGGAATTTTCACTGGTTCCTGTTTTGAAAATGTATGCTACAAACATGGAATGAAAAAATCCTTACATTGGGTGGTATTTATCACACCTGACAATTTCTGACCCAGTGGAGTGGTGTTTTATCTGATGCAATAAATATCCCACTAGTTACAGACCACATGTAATAAAGGCCTAAGTTGCATAACAAAGACCATGTGATGTCACTTCCTGCGATATCACTTTATCAAAGGTTATGTGAGGTCACTTTCAATGATGCTGCTTAGCACAAAGATCTGCCGGTGTGGCTTTCATCCTCCAAGTTGCTCTGAAAGGCTGACATTGATGTAACATGCAATGTGCTGTAAGATTTACATTGGCACTCAATAACGTATTTTGGACAGTGGTTAGGAGGCTGTTAGTATTGGCATTCCTGGTTTAAGTACGCACTGCAGCCAGGCACGAACCACCACTCTAGTCAAGGTATGGATACAAACAAAAAATAACCTGTGCTCACCCTCTGATATGTTGGCAAAGAGCAGTCAGGCTTTTCTAAAGATTTGACCACAATTGTTCTCACTGGGAACCAGACACCCATTGTAGGACTTGACTCTCACATGGTAGCAAAGTGGAGCAGTTAAAGACCTACTCAAGAGAGGTGGTGTGGGCTAGTAATAATGACTCACTGGCACACAATAATAGCACCTAATAACTGATTGCATGTTTTTTTAGTTCTTTGGCTAACATTTTCTCCAGGAAATTCAGGGCTTGAAACCGAGGTCCTCAAAAGACCCCAAGTGGTTTAATTCTGCAAAAGTGAATCTGGTGTAGCTCTTAGAGCGGGGGCACAAGCTAATATCTGTGAAGCTCGATATAACTACAAGAAAACCCTGAAAGAAGCTAAATGAGATTGGGATGAGCAAATCTCGGATGATCTGTTGTGCTCTGCCACCGTTGAACATTCTGGCGCCTAATCTCTCTTGGGAGTACAGACTCTAGTAATAGTTTCACCTATAATATTCAACCAGAGAAGTGGCAAGAGCACCATGCCAAATTGCATGTCCCATGTAATTCATATTTATCAATTGAACAAATAGGTCATTTCATTCCTTGCTGATTCCATTATGTCCCTCTACCATGCAGAGTAGTGAGTTATGTTTCTTACTCTATGCAGCAGTATGTCAGATAAAAATGGCTCCCGGGTGACTTATATAAGACAAAACCTTCGCTATTGGGCCCCTTATAATAATATTCTATCTAATGCCATTGTGGCTGGTGAAGAAATTCCAAACCCCGGGAAGGAAAATGAAATATTTCCAATTTTTAAGAAGGGTAATGTAAGTAGCCCTTCGAATTACAAGCCCATAAGCCTAATTGACAACCTGCAAAAAACATTTGGAAGGCAGATACTTGCTAAGTTGCTCAGCTATTAGAAAATAATGGAATTTTATCTTCCTTGCAGGCTGGCTTTCGTACCAAAACAAGTACTTCTGACCTGGCATTTAAATTTGCACTCTTTTACTGAAAGTATGAGTTATTAGAGATGCAAAGATTACATGTTGCATTTGTGGACCTACGAGCAGCTTTCAGTTTGGTCCCCTGAGAGAGGCTGTGGGTAGTGCTTGCCAAAATGGGGGCACTGTCTATTCCTATCAATCTTTTTGTCAGGCTGCATGAGGGGACGAAATACCAGGTCCGTTGTGCCAACAGGAGAATTATCCAACTGTATTCCTATTGCCCGTGGCGTACAACAAGGATGTTTTCTTGCACCCACTTTATTCACATTATATATAAATGGAGTGGTCGAGGAGCTTCAGGGTTGTAAAAACTATTCGCCATCTTTGAATTGCAAGAAGGTGCCAATTCTATTTGTTTCAGATGACTCATTGCTCGTCTCAAAGACTCCAATGGGTTTACAGTAGCTTTTACAACAAATTTGTGAGTTTTTGCACCTGCCGAGGCCTTGAGCACAATGCTAATAAAACTACATTTATGGTTTTTGGCCTGGGAAAACACACAATTGTGTTTTAACACCTTGGCTGCTAGGGGTTTTCCCCTCCTGTGCTGCTCATAAGGCTTTCCCATTGTTCATGACAAGGTCAGCTCTCATAAGCACAACTCAACCGTGCCTCATGACAAGCTGACCATGAGCATCCAAGGGGTTAAAGGTTGATAAAATGCCCCTTGAGTGTCTCTGAAGCTTTGATGTAGAGCAAAAAGTCACAAAATAAGAAAAAGATTTACAGCACTGTTTATAGTGGAGCTTGGAGCTCAGTAAGCTATGAGAACTCGTTTTAAGTGCTCCAAATTAAAGAAAATTTTTGTTTGATAACAGATGCTAAAATGACAACTGGGAATGCATAGAAGTAATTGGTATAAGCTTTGTTGAGGGCTAATCACAGGAAAAGGCATGATGCATGCATGCCATGGAGAAATGGGGAGAAAGAATATCAGAGCCACAAAGGAGCCAGCAAATAGGAAGCCTGTGGGTGGGCTGAAGCCCACAAAGTAGATACAGCATATCACAAGTGCTGTCTAGAAACCCTGGGCGTAGGACAATGCTAGCATAGTTTGCGCAACTACGTGCTACGCGAATTGCACGTAGCACAGGGCAAAAACCCGTAGCAGGCATTTTTTGCTTGCTCGCGGCCCTCAACGTCAAGTTGGGGACCGCTAGCGAGCAAAATAACAACCCGGCGAGACTTTTTCCTCGTTCGCGATCAGCAACATCAAGTCGCTGATCATGAGGATTGAAAATAAACCTCCCGGCGAGATTCTCAACGCGGGGAGGTCAGGTTTCTCATTGCGAGTGGTTGCGTATGCTCGCGACTGCTGGCGATGAGAAACTACCAGTCCGCTTTGAGAAAGCTGCCGCTCGTGTACAAATATACTCGAGCAGCAGAAAAGGACCGCTTACACTGTGCAAGATGCGGTTTGCAATGATTGCACAGTGCGGACAAGCATTCGGCACTGTGCAATCAGTGCGAACAGCATTTTGCACAGTGCACTACGCAGTTCGCGTAGCTTGCATAGTACGAAGTGCACTTCTCATAGCTACGCATAGCGCTACTACGCAAACTACGCCCAGGGTTACTGTCTAGTCGAGACTTAAAAAAATAAACAGATACTTGACACACACATTAATTTGCCCAGCTACCTTTGACTACATAGCAGTGATTGTTTGAAGCAAAATGAGAACCTACATATTTGATTAAAAAGTTTAAATATAGGTACATGCACACACATCCATACAACGTTCTATTTGAACATTTTAAGCAAATAAGTGCACAATGCTGCTATTAAACAGTAAAGCGCTCTTACCCCATTTTGCTGTACACGGCAGAGGAGTTCAAGAGAAATAGTTAATTGTTATCAGCTTTAGCTATATCAGTTTTAAAAGTACAATCTACATTCAGTCATACAATAAATACAAGTTAATGGCTTGGTCATGTCATAATATATTTATAAGACATTCAAATAGAACAAAAGGTGCACGATGCAATAATTATGTAATTTCCTTGGTTATAGACAAACAGTCCAATTTTATTCTCAAAGATGCGTGCAGGTCACTTTTTATTCTGTATATTTCTCAAGCAGGAGAAATTGGGGCGAACAGTCCAGTCTGAACTGCCAGGAGAGGTCCAACTTGAACTGGAACACAAGCAACCCAGGACCGGTTTCACCATAGTTAGGGCTCATCAGCCAGGTATAGCTTGGTTCCACTGACACATTGTGCACGGGATAAAGGCCATCCCACCTAGGGTTGCAAAGTTTGAGCATAGCCATCCCACCTAGGGTGGCAAACTAAAATACACAAAAAAAGTGATGAATGGAATGGAATGAAAGCAATGCTCGAATTATTCTAAGCTACTGGTAATTACTCAGGCCACATCCTAGTCCATTGCTAATTTGTACATCATGCTTCCTCAGTTTGGACCCAGCCATATGCACATCAGCCCTGACCCTTGTTCAGAACAAACAGGCAGGTTAGGTCCCCTCTGAACAGGTACAAAAGCAACCTAGGACAGGTTTCGCCCTATCGTGTGCTCGTCATCCAAGGGTAGCTTGGTTCAAGTGGCACAGCATGCAACTGTGCGGCTTTTACTGAGTTCATATTTCCCCCAGCCATTAATCACTTCACGGGGACTCTTCTTTCTTGCCCTGGAGTGTTACTCACATGTTAAGGGCTGATGCATGACTGACGAGTACCCATTTGGTGTGTGGTAGGGGTTGCTGGAAACTATTTCTAGAGTGTGTAATTACCCTCTGAAGCCCGCAATCGTATTGCTCTTTTTCATCATTGCCAGGCCTTGGTCTTCCTGTATGCTGCAGAAACTTCCCTGGGCCCAGACTCAGGACATTCTACTCTCCCCCAGGCTCCCCAAAATGTCCCCATATGGAGGTGGGCCTTCACATCTGCATTTCTTGAGTTCTGATCTGCATGATCCAGCCTTGCTTGTTTCCGTTGCTAGGGGTCAATTTCATGCCCTAGTGCATTCACCGGCTCACAGAGTCACTTTTGGAGTTCCACTCTTTACTCTCAGGCCTTCTGATGCACAATCGGTAATGCCACTCATGAATTGGTAAAGTCAGATCATACTCTCAGTCGCCTGCGGAGGCCATCTTATTTGCAGAAGGCCTCCCAAGGAGCAGGTTCTTCACAGTCTATCATTCTCATTTTTGGTTATTTTTTCAGCTTTTCCTTTCTCGCTGCATGTTGTGTGTCAGTTATGGGATTTATAAGTATGACTTTGAATTCAAGATGGGCATTTTTAAATGAATAAACATTATACAAAGGCCTAGGGCTGGGGAGCTCTGAAGGATGTGTCTTCACAGCACCTCACCTGGCCACGCCACCACCCAGTCAAGGTTATAGTTAATGCAAATTCTCAGATAATCAAAATTGCTGGCACTCTCCAAAAGTTGCTAATTGTAAACCATTTTCTAAGGGGCCATGTGGATTTAATTCTCATAACCTTCGTCCTACCAATATTTATAGTAAAATATTTGGCAAGGTAATTTTGAGCAAATTTGTCAATCAATGTCTGCATAGACATTTCTGTTACGGATAAAAACATGGCATCAGCTGGCAAAGTAAAACTGAGATTTTTGCATTGTTCAATTTTGGTATATCCAGTCCTAGTGCCCCCAGAAAACTAACCATGTTGTGTGAAAACAAACCACATAAGAATGGGGCAAAAACACAACCTTGGTGCACACATTATAGCATAAGGAAATGTTTGTACATTTGCCAATGTGAAGATCTTGAACCACAACTAAGAGTGATATCTCAAAAGCCCATCTGATTTAGGATTAGGCTCCCAGTTTTATGGTAGTTTTTTTTTAACATTTCCGTCTGTATTTATCCATTTTTATTTTTTGGCCATCTTATCGGTATTTATTCATATTTATTTTATTGTTTGTAAACAGATGAGGGGATAACTCGTATAGTTCTGCATTTATTTAACGGATAAACGTGGGCTCATATTTTGACGCCTGTTAGGTTTTAGCACATTACACAGCGAAACAGAATAAAATAATAAACCCACATTAGAAAAATAGTGTAATAACACATATACATGTTGAGATATTCAGTAATTTCTCATTGAGCTTTGTAGCTCCCCATGCTGTCATTATGGATAGCGACTGGCCTGAAAGTCATTGATCTCAGCATGATGAATCACTCAAAAGAAGCTAAATTATCTGTATTTTTTCTCTTTTAAAAATAAATAAGGACATGAGAGACAGTGTTTTCTGTCTGTATTTTTCTGTAAAAACAGAAAACATGGAGCCCTATTTAAGATTAACTCAAATTTAGATCTACCTACCAAGGCAAATACAGATTTAAGATTTACAAGAGTCCTACATATCTGACCCCCTTTGCTTACGTATATGTTTTATAGAAATCATATATAAACGTATTGCTTGGTCTACTGTGCTAATTCTCTGTTTCAAGCCAGCTTGCCTGTTAGATAACTTTTCTCCTGCATCTACCCAGCTTTGCAAATGGCCGAGCAGTATGCAGCCAAATATATTGCCGGCGCCATCCAATGGAGAATTTAGACTGTAGTTCCCTGGATAATTTTACTACCCTTTCCATAAAGAAGAGCAGCTCTAGCCATCTACCATGGAGGAGTATGATCCTTAATATTAGTGCAACATTGACCCCTTGATTTAGAACCTGGGACAACAACATTATGTCTGCACAGTGCATTTTAACCAAGAGTCAAGACTGCATCTTGGCCAGGGGCTTTATTGATATTCTGGCTCAGCATTGCTCCGGTGAAAGAATTGTGAGGGTACAGTTGCCTTTTTCCCCTTATGCTGACCACAACACTATCTTAGAAAGTTTGTGAGGGCTCTTCGGTTTGTAATATTTATATAGTAGTCCTCTATTTACAACTCTCAGCAGTTTTGCGACGCCTTTAATGTAGCAGGGCAACACCTTTTCAGTAGGGTTAATAATTTTTTTGTGTTGTACCAAATCTTTTCTGAAGGGTGTAATAACTTTCATGGACATTGGCATTGATTCTAAACATCCTGCTTAATGGAATTGTTGAGTAGAAGCGCTTTACCGTGGGGTGGATATGCTATCTTTAGACACTTCCAAAGTTTTTCACCTCAACGGTCATACTTCCATTGACAGAACCCTCACTTATCGATAGGACTGACATGCATTTATTGGACAGTAGCAGCAACTCACAGCAGGACGGCAGGACCATTGCTGGAAGTGCATTAACACTTCACAAAAAGTAGCTACTATCAATTTCATGGACTGTATCTATTGTTTTATTAACAGTACCAACAAAGCTCTACAGGGCAGAAATAATTTTTTTGCACAACACCCATAGTTTTCATCACAGCTGCTATATAAATAATGGGGGAGCACTTCGTGGGAGGGCTGTCAATTTAATTGGTCACAGCCACCATTTTCAAGGGGGATGATGCACTTTTATTGGACTGTATAACGTTAATGGTACAATCACAATTGCTTGGTCTGAATACTTTTTTACCATTAAACAAATCTTAATCTTTTAACTAATGGCAGGGGAAGCATTATCTGCTTTTTCATGTCCCTCACCACCAGCGTTTGCTCAGCAGTGACAAATAGTAAAAAAAATAGATTTATGTCTGCCCGTCCTGATTGGGTAGGCGAATATGCAGCCATTTCTCCGACGGCCTCATCCCCTTCGGGCCATTGGCGGGGTTCGGCTATGGCGGTGAAAACCAAGCCGAAGCTCCACCGGCATTTAAATCAGATGGGTATACCTTCTTGTTGGCGGCACGTATACTCCATCGTCATTTCAATGGAGTATACATACCTCCAACATTTAAATCGGGCACTTAGGGCCATATGTATCAACATTCTGTTTTGCGATTCCTAAATAGCGATTTTTAAGGAATCGCTATTTAGAAATCGCAAAATGGTATGTATGTAGAAAATCGCTTCTTTTTAGCGATTCCTTAAAATTCCATAATTGCGATTAGTAAATTGCTAATCGCAATTAAGGAATACTTTCCCATTCATTTCTATGGGCCAGGAGGCCCATAGGAATGAAGAGGAAATTGCGAATCGGAATTTGCTAATCGCAAATTGTGAATATTTTCAAGGGTACAGGGGTGTCTCAAGAACACTCTGCTGCACCCCTGAAAATGACATGTGTGCGCATATGGAGCACATACATGCCCGAAGGGCATGTATGAGCGTCACATGGCACCTTTTGATTTTAAAAAAAATGCTTTTTTAAAAGAATTCGCAACTTACCACCAACTAGAAGTTGGTGGTAATTTGCGATTCCTTAATGACATTTTGGAATGTTTTTTTCCTTGATACATTGCATTTAAGGAATCGCAAAATTTGCAATTCCTTAAATGCAATCGCAAAATAAGGAATGGCAAATTTGGCGATTCCTTATTTTGCACCAAAAATGTTTCATACATACCATTTAACGAAAATGGGTTCGCAAACGCCGAAATTCTGCGAATTTGGGCGTTTGCAAACCCATTTTGCCTTGATACATATGGCTCTTAGTGACTAGCCCTTTTACCATCGAAAACCTTGTGCATGTGCGAATTTTCCACAATGATGGGAGCTTTGTACAGGGGGCCATATTGTTAAGTTATATTAGCAATTCACATCAGTGATGCTATACGTGGACAACATCCACCTTTCATGAATGTTAAATAATACTTTTTAGGTTTGCCATTCTTTAATTGGTATATTATTATGTCTTTGTGAAATTCATAAAATCCCTGGATCTTGATCCTGCTTCAGTTCCTGATTTGCGAGATTTGAACCAAGAAGACCGTTAGGAGAACTGAGTTAGTGTTCTTAATGTGTATTTAATATGCATGTTTATCTAGATATCAAGGCCTACATAAAAATTTAAATCACAATAAATATCAACAGTTCAAAAGCAACATTAATATTAATAGCTACAGATTAAAATGCAATTTTAATAACCAATAAAACTACAACTAGTATAGAGCAGTTTCCTTTTCACACAAACCATCATTAATATGGCACGTTTTATTGATCGCATAATTTAAACATGACAACTGCAATTTTATCTGAAAGAGATATTGTTGCTGTAATATTTTTGGGTTACTAAGAGATCATTTTAATCTGTATCATTTTTAATGCTGATGTTTCTGAAATGTTCAATGAGCCAGTGAGTTAAGCATGCACTGCAGAGATTTGAGTTAGACATCCCTGATGCAGTCTCAAATTCAGGCAAGGTTAAACCTTTTTTTTAAAGCACTTGAGTAAAATTGAATCTATTTTTGATAGAATAGCAATATTTGTATATATGAGCTTTTGTACAGCACAAATGCTATATAAATAATGGATTGTTATTATTTCGCCCATTATCAGCTTCAAACAGGTGAGAACACTGCCTGTTAGTCATTCAAACATTTTCCTTGTTCTGACCCCTGAGGTTAAAATCTACAGCAGCCATGTTCAGGTGGCTCAGTGGACTAATGCATCGGCTCCAGGAATTATTGTTTTTGACATTTTAGTCACACGTTTAAGTCTTGGTCCACTCAGCCTTTCATCTGTCTCAGGTCGATATAATGAGTACCACTGACATGGGTAAGAATAAACATCTGGGGCAGATTTAGAAGCCCCTTGCAACACTTTTACGCTGCTTTTGCATCACTTTTGTGATGCATCTGCGTCGTAAACAATGTGCCACGCTGCAGCACATTTACAACGTGACGCCTCTAGGGAGATGCGTCACGTTGTAAAGCCTTGCGTCACAGTATACCTGCGTCAGATATAATGTGTGCAGGGTGGGCGTTCCGACGCAAGAAAGCCTTTCTTTGACGACGCCACTGTGTCAAAACCTCACTCCTGCTTGAAGCAGGTATAAGGAGTGGCGCAGCACAATAGGAATAGGCATTTCTGAGCATTGCTGGAGTTGCGTCGCACTTGTGACACGACTCCAGCAATGGGTTACCTTTACGCCAAAAGATGCGTGATGCATCTTTCAAACCTTGCTTCGCGGTGCGGCGCATTGTAAATGCAATGCATCCATAGTGTGGCAGGTTTTTTTTGCGTGACTCATTCGAACTGACGCATCTCTGCTAAAATGCAGAGAAGCGTAGGTTCTTGTAAATCTGCAACCTCCGCCCGCCCCCACCGGTATTCAGCTCAAAGATGCCCTGAGAGCAGGGCTTTAAGTGGGGGGGGCTGTGGGGGCTGAGCCCCCCCAGTTTTTTTTGAGGGGCCTCGAAAGGGGACTCTAGGGGGCTCTATTTTCGGGCCTCAAAGGTCAAAGGTAGGGTGAGCAGATGTCCCGGTTTTTGTTTGGTGTTACTAGTGTGGGTAATATGTCTGGATAGTGAAATACTGCCAATTTCGTTTTTCACTATTGAAAAGCTATCTTGCCCATAGGATAACATGGGGAATGCTGTGTGACATGTTTACCTACAGTTGCTGTGATTGCTGAGGGAGGGACTGTCTGCTGTGTGCTGTGTCCCCCTAACTTGAAGATGAGCTGTGCTGTGTGCTTTGCCCCTCTGAAGCCTGCCTGTCTCCAAGGGCCTAAGAAGAGCTGGGAAGTCAGGGATACAAAAGTTCTCCAGCATCCACCCTTCCAGCTGCTGTGTGGGTCTCTGCGCTGTGCCTTCGTGAAGCTGCCCCCCTGTGAAATCTGTCTCGGTGTGCTCATCGGCACACAGCTGGGGCGTAAGGTCATGAGGCCTGCTCTGCCTCAAACGTGATCTGCCCCAGGATCGAGTCCCTCTCGCTCTGTGTGTGCGGATTAACGCACCGCTGAGGAACTTTGTAGCGCCTGCTTTGCCCCCGAACGCTGTGTGCACATTGTCTCCACCGCCGCCCCTCGAGCTGTGTTGTGTGCCCGAGAACGGGTTCACCGCTCTGAGAAGGAGCCTTGAAAACACCCTGCCAGTATACACTACCACCGGCCCGGTATTGTCATTTCCAAGCCTCGCTCGGATTGGTCACAGCAATGAGGATTTTCCCCAGCAACGCGGAGGTTCGTCAGGCGGAGTTACGTTGCATCTGGAGAGGCGCGAGGCGTCCCCTAGCAACCGGGGTTCCCTCTCACTAGTCATTGAGGAAAGGAGCTGCCTGAACCTGAGGCCGAGGCGCGTCCCATCGGCAAAAGTGGCTTCACCAGAGATCAGCGTGGACCGCAGAGCCCCCTTCACATCCTAAGGTAACAGGTAACCGGAGTTTGCACAGGGGGGGAGATTATGATCACACACGCTACCGGCGGGCCTGCCTTCTCTTTACAGGTCGCCCTGTTGCTACTTACGTGTCAGTGGTGTAACAAAACTTGAGGGGGCCCCCCCTTCAATGTACCTGGAGGGGGCCCCCTCTGACCACACAGGATCTTGGGGAGCTCGCATCGTGGGGGCTGCGGGGGGCCTTTGTTACACCACTGGGGGGAGATTCATATTCAAGACTTCTGGACTTTAACCCAATAGCTACCTTTGCTTTCAAAGGAGGTGGGCTCCAGTTCGCCATTGCTCTTCTGCTCCCATTCCTTGGTTCTCTAAAGACAGAGGGATTCTCTTTCTCACCTGATTTCTGGGCCTGTTGGCACTTTGCATCATGTGCATTAGTGCAGAGATTGAGGGATGGCACGGGCTTTCAGTGGATTCATGAGTCTGAAACTTGACAGCAATTCATGTTATAATTATTCCCATCACCTTGTTGGTTGTTGTGGCTGACTCCGTACATGCAGCGGCTACGCCCAGTGGTGGGTACCAAGCTCAATTGTCATAGGAACCAAGCTATACCTCTCTGGTGAGTCCTAAGTACGTTCTGCTTACCCCATCTCTAGTTACACATTGCCCCAACTAATCCATTGTAGGGTAATAAGAAGGTGTTTTACAGTTGTGATATATGGGAAAATGCTACTTTGGGTGATTCTGTGACTAGATGCGACTTCATGATTTTCTTAAGCAGACAATGCTAGTTATCTTGATTTAGACCACACCCCTACTCGGATAGGCCACACCCCTTTAAGAAATTTGTCACTCCCCTTTTAGAGCACCCCCAGGTTTTTTTCCCCCTTAAAGCCCTACCTGAGAGGTAAATAATGCATTGCCCTGGTACTGCAAATACATTGAAAGAACATGCGCAGGCTGGTGTGCAATGCTGTGTCCAGTTAACTGAGGTCATTCTCTTTCACTAGATGTACAAATTGTTTCCTGCAGGTAAAATGAGCGTGTGCACCCCAAAATACCTTTCGTTGAAGACTATCGGCAGAGGCACAAAGGTATAATTTGTCGTAAGGCTGACCTTCAACTAGTTTTAACTTTTTCGCCAAAACTTGTTGAATTTTGGAACTCATAATTCACTTTTCTCTGTGTAGGCATGGACTTACAAGTGGCGCTTGCAGAACGCTGTGGGCTAAGAGAAGGGCTGCCTGAAACCGACCGTCTTGGCCGGGGGCCTTTGAACATCTGCGGGTGGTCGAAAGTGAAAGAGAGATGTTACATCACTCCCTCTAGAGATGCAGGGCGCGTGCTTCTAGCTCAACTAATACTGCAGGACGTGAGCGGAGTACAAACCCCCTCGGGCTTCTGTGATACAGAACCGAGACATTCACTAATGTAACGCATGCTGCGCTGCCGCGTTTCAAAGGTGCAGAAAACAGTGTGGGGGCCCGACTGCGAAGGCAGTAAACGAGATGGAACCGGACCGTGCAGGCAGAACTGGAGAAGGGGATATTTGCATACCCCAATCCTCTGCACAATCATCCGTTTCATTACCCATGAATAAACACATAGTACAGCTCAGAGATGCACAACAGTTGTACGGATCTTTAACTCACGTTCAACCAATGAACAGTTTGCAGCTTTGGAAATGTTTGCTACACAGGGGGGAGCAGCCCTTGCACCTATTGTGTTAATTCCAGGGTGTTTCACAGCGCAGATCTAGCTGTTTAGCCTGCATGACGTAGATAATCGAGATGAATGATGGTGGAACGGGCCCACAGTAGCTAATTTACCATCACTGTGTGACCTGCCAGCAGAGCCTGCTTACCACGGGGCCCACACTTGACATGGATTGTCTTGGCCTTCCAGGCTCAGGCTTTGTTTCATTGGCCCGTTTTGTGACGTAAGGCCTGGAAGTTCCAGGGCTGCGGGGTCCAATCCTGTCACCTCAGACAAATCAGTCTTAGTTCTTCTCCAATAGTCACCATGTGGCGCGGACTACCAGGTGAGAGAGCCCTCTGAACAGAAAAACACACAGCCCCAGCCTGAACTCAGCCTAGAGGACCTCATCAGTGAAGTGCAGTTTGTTTCCTGTGGCACAGTGAACATGGGACCCACATATAGGGTGTCTCCTTCAGGAAAACAAAAAAGGACTGGGTGCAATGCTTGAATTAATCTCAGTAACTGGTATTTATCAGAGAAGCATTTCAGTCCATCGTTTATGCACACTATGCCGCCTCAGACAAGAACTAGCCGTATGTATATCAGCCTTTTGTTTTGCTTCAAAAGAAGCATCCCAGCCGCAACTGCAAGGCCAGGTCCACTCTGAAAGGTAACACACCAATCCCCGACTGGTTTCAGCCTAGTTGGGCCTCGTAAGTGAGCTGTAGCTTGGATCATCTGACAAAGTGAGCATAGGACCTATGTCTGTGCATACCCATCGCACTTAGGATGCTGCATTGAGAAAAACAAAAAAGTGATGGATGGAATGCTTGCATTAAGCTTGGCTACTGGTAAGAACTTAACCTCATTCCAGTTCATCATTTGTGGTCCACCATGCAATCTCAGACTGGGAACCAGTCATATGCAAATCAGCCTGTGTCTTATCCGAGTATGAATATTCCAGCCTAAATTGCCACTCCAGGTTCCCTCTGAACAGCAACCCAAGCAACTCCAGACCAGTAAGCATGGACCCACATCCTAGGGATCTGTCATCAGTTGAGACAAGATTGTTCTTGGAGGCATGTCCTTAAGGTGAAGTATTTATTCTAATGTCAAGGTACTGCTGGAACTCTGCATTGATGAATGCATGGTCTCTGACCCTGGGCAGTGAACTCCACTCCGCTCGCGGAGTTTGCAGAGGTTTCCATACTCTGCCTTACGTTCCTCTCGCAGAGGTTTTGTCCTCTCACTCATTTGTCAACGTAAAGGCGACTGCACAAGTTGGCGAGTGCGGAAAATCAATATCCCTGTGAGATTTCTCAACACGTGGGGGAATAGGTTTCTAATTGCGAGTGGTCACGTATGCTCGCGACAGCTCGTGTTGAGAAACTGCCCACTCGCGTTGAGAAAGCTGCCGCTCGAATAAAAATCTACATGAGCGGCAGAAAAGGAAAGCAGGGACCGCTTGCGCTGTGCATGTTGCCATTCGCAATGATTGTACAGTGTGGAGAAGCATCCGGCACTGCGCAATCAATGCAAACTACATTTTTCTATTGTACTCTGCCGCTTGCGGAGCTCTGCGTAGTGCGGCGGAGTTTGTTTTGCACTTCGCGGAGTTCCACGTAGTACAACTCTGCAAATTCCACCCAGGGTTATTGGTCTCATAGGAAGCTAGAATGAAATCAGAAGGTTACCTGCATGTGAAGTGGTTGGTCAAACAAGAATGTGGAAGGTCCAATGCAAGCTCCAATATTACTCTGAGTCTTATTAAATACAATACAATGTTGAAAAGTAACATGTAAAGCTCTTGCAGTAGTGGTTCTTACCTTGCCCCTTACCACATAGTTGTCTCACACACACTCACCAAAACATCAACTTTGTCCCAAAAAGCAACAGTATAACCTGCTACCACATCATATCTCTGGAAAACCCAAAGACCTCATTATGAATACAAAATCCGAAGTCAAGGTCTTGTGTTACAAAATAAAAAGCGCATGTGAAGAGTCAAATTTAATAAGACTTACCGACGAAACAACAGCTCCCTCCGTTAAGACAAGGACACAGTCCTAAACAGCCACCTTAAACATCTTAATGAGCGACCCACAAAATACGTCATCTACTTACATTAAAGCAGGGAAGCAAATCTTAATGTGTTCGGAATTCCAATACAGCTAGGCGTTTGGTGATGCTGGGCCTGAGTACAGGCAGTCTCAACGGTCCATCAAGAAGTCTAATTAAAAAGCCAGTTCTACAGCTTCGTGCAGAATTTAAACAAGCATTGGAAATGCAATAGGTCTCGCAATAGAAAAGTTTGAGCTTTTGGTGTAGAAATGTAATTTTTTTTAAATTTGTGTTTGTTTTTTAAAATATAAAAGTATTAATTTTGTTATTAGAAATGCCAATAGTTATAAAATTAGCAAATGTTACATCTATAGCATTAGTAAAGGTACATGTTTAGTTTTCCCCTGTCTTACATGAATTGATCTGACAAATCACAATGTTTTAACAAGAACAGAAGTGAAAACATTTAACATCTTTTTATGACATTTGTACTAAAGCTTGAAACATTGACAGAAAATATTTGAACCAGTTGTTGTTGAATGGTTGCACAGATTGATGCTGTGGTGGCGCTGAGTGATGTTGTTTTGGCGACAAGTGATGCTGTGGCATTCAGTGATGCTGTTGTAGCGCATAGTGATGTTGTGGTGCCCCTGAGTGATGCTGTGGTGGTGCTGAGTTATGCTATGGTGATGCAATAGATAGAGTGAGTGCGATAGATAGATAGAGGGAGGGTGGTAGATAGAGGGAAGGCGATAGAGGGAGGGCGATAGAGGGAGAGCGATAGAGGGAGAGCGATAGAGGGAGGGAGGGCGATAGAGGGAGGGAGGGCGATAGAGGGAGGGAGGGCGATAGAGTGATGGAGGGCGATTAAGTGAGGGAGGGCGATAGAGTGATGGAGGGCGATAGAATGAGGGAGGGCCCGTGATAATCACGAGTTAAACAAGCTCTAAAGAAATGGCTCTATGAATGCGTGTTCAATGTTTCTTTTGCTGCTGTTTGTTTGGCGTACACCAGACAGCTTGAGCTTTTGGCTATTTTTGCAAAGTTCAACATATAATTCAATGTTTTTGCATCAAACAGGCTTGATTGAGCCAAAAAATATGAATACTTTCAAAGTTGTCCACAATGGGATTGGGGGGGGGGGCTGGGGGCGGGTGGGGGGGGGTTGTTGTCCACAATGGGATAGGGGGGGCCCAGAGGCAGAGATGTGTGCGGGGCCCCTACATCCCGATTATAGCTATTTTATTACTAAACCAGGGAATGGGGGCTCGTTTCTACTGCTTGCTTTAGAGTCAATTGAAGCCTTGCTGCGCAATGGGCACGAAAGAATCCATGAACACTTCATGCTGTTAAGGTGTTTTACGAAGGAGGCGTCTGGTTGCCTTGGCACTTCATTTGTTTTGGAAGATTGGGGCCCCTGCCTAAAAGGATAAACCCTAGCAAGGTCAAGAACTTTTTTTGTAAAGAGTTGGTCAGGTTATATACATTTATACTTTTTGAGTAAACTAGACGTTGTTTATGGATAAATCAATATTCTACCAGATAGCCTCTGTTAAGTATGTTTATTTATATTTCATCTTTTTGTTGTTTTTTCCTTTTTTCTCTTATTTCATTTCTATTGATTATACATATATCCACACCTCTTTGTTTTTTTTGTACAAACACTTTTTACATATAATACATTGTAATCATTACACATTAGATAATCCTTAAAATATTCAACAACACGCAGAGAATATTCCTTTCAACGCGTTTCGGCCGTTCGCCTTCCTCAGGAATTCTGCATTTTTCTTTTTTAAATCAACAGTAGCTTAACTTTCCAGACTTGGATGTCATCGGTCTGGACAAGTGATATGTCGCACGAGCGTAATTAAAAGCCAGTTTCTAGCTCCCTGATTTTTAGCGTGGCTGCCCAAGGTGTTTTCTACTGGAGTTCGGGGCTGATTGCCTTTCGATTATTAACTTTTGGACGTCCTCTCGGTAATACTTCTGTATGCGAGAGTCAGCTCCGAGTATGTTTCTTCTCGTCAAGCTGTTAATGTCGCAGTCGATTTATATAGGCTGGATGAACTCGTTTTATGCCTCTCGTCTTCTGATCTTTTGGCTTAAGCGTTCTTGATCGGGCATTACGACATGTTCTTCATCTGGGTGTAGCAAAAAGATGAAATATAAATAAACATACTTAACAGAGGCTATCTGGTAGAATATTGATTTATCCATAAACAACGTCTAGTTTACTCAAAAAGTATAAATGTATATAACCTGACCAACTCTTTACAAAAAAAAATGCCTTGGCGCTTCAGACATCAAGAGGGGTTGTCGTTTACATATCCAGTAAAATGCCAAAGCAGAACAAGAGTTGATTTTCAAACCCCATAGAAGTAAGCTTGTAACTCAATAGGGAAACAAGACCACAGTGAAAACTCATTTTTTTTTCAAAGGGCAGGGCCGGCATCTGGATATATCCAGTCAATTTACAAATATTTGATATGTTTCTAGTCCATTTACCAAGTGACACATAAAACACCAGGGGCTTTGCGCTGAGAGGTAATCAAACAGAGGAGCCATTCCCATGCATCACCATTTGTAGGAGAAACCGCCCAACGCGGGACCAGCTGCCAAAAATGGCAGCCGCGAGAACCAATCGAGCCCTTTTAACTTTAACATGCTAATATGAGCCATTTAATGTAGTCTGCGAACTCTCCAGGGATGTGTTGTGGGCCCCTCAAAGCCGCTCGGTTTCACAATGGTGCGACCCTGTGAAAACATCTGGCCTCGGATGAAGATCTCACAAAGCCTCCCATCCGGACAGCTTCCACTGAATCGGGAAGCATTTTGTCACTTTTGTGTTCCCGGCCTGTTCGGGGGTGTTTGTGCCCATAGTCCTGTACTGAAAAAAAAGGGACGCTGGGTCAGCATATAGCTGGTCTTAATGAAGGTACTAAAATGCAAAACACAAACGGGAATTAAGAGGGCAACAGAAGGTGGCTTTATCTCTCGAAACAAACCCATTTAAAACTTGGATGTCACAGTTGTTTTAGTATGTCAGTGGCCACACAACTCACTCGATGTTTCCTTTCTTCCCGATTTGTCTGAATAAATGGTGATAGGATCTTGGTTTCTGTACTAAAGTGGGTAAACAGTCAAAATATCGAGTTTTTAATTTCGACCTACACTTATATCGAGTTGCTAATATCGATGGGACAGAATATCGATGTCCAGAATATCGATGGCCAGAATATCGACCCTAAGGTAAGTAATATCGAAATTACTAATATCGATAGCATATATATCGATGTAAGTAATTTCGATTTACTAATATGTGTTAGAAATATAAGTTAAGTATTTAAATTAATTGTTATAATATGTGTTTAATATGTTTTTATAATTTAAAAATATATAAGAGTAAATAATATGTTTTACTACCACAGCGGGTTGTGGGTTTATAGGGGAATAGGGTGGGAAGTAATTTATTTGTAATTAAATAATTAATTTTTCAATGATTAATTTATTTTGCAATTAAATATTAATTGGCAATTATTTATTTAAATTGATTAATTGATTAATTAATTGATAATTTATGTATATTTTTAACTAAATTATGTTTTACTACCACAGCGGGTTGTGGGTTTATAGGGGAATAGGGTGGGAAGTAATTTATTTGTAATTAAATAATTATTTTTCAATTATTAATTTATTTTGCAATTAAATATTAATTGGCAATGATTTATTTTAATTGATTAATTGATTAATTAATTGATAATTTATGTGTATTTTTAACTAAATTATATGTTTTACTACTGGAGCGGGTTGTGGGTTTATAGGGGAATAGGGTGGGAAGTAATTTATTTGTAATATTAATTAATTTTGGGTAAAGGGGTATTTTTAGGGTTCAGGGTCAGTTTTCAGTTTTTGGGTAAAGGGGTATTTTTAGGGTTCAGGGTCAGTTTTCAGTTTTTGGGTAAAGGGGTATTTTTAGGGTTCAGGGTCAGTTTTCAGTTTTTGGGTAAAGGGGAATTTTTAGGGTTCAGGGTCAGTTTTCAGTTTTTGGGTAAAGGGGTATTTTTAGGGTTCAGGGTCAGTTTTCAGTTTTTGGGTAAAGGGGTATTTTTAGGGTTCAGGGTCAGTTTTCAGTTTTTGGGTAAAGGGGAATTTTTTGGGTTCAGGGTCAGTTTTCAGTTCTTTGGTAAAGGGGTATTTTTAGGGTTCAGGGTCAGTTTTCAGTTTTTGGGTAAAGGGGTATTTTTAGGGTTCAGGGTCAGTTTTCAGTTTTTGGGTAAAGGGGTATTTTTAGGGTTCAGGGTCAGTTTTCAGTTTTTGGGTAAAGGGGAATTTTTAGGGTTCAGGGTCAGTTTTCAGTTTTTGGGTAAAGGGGTATTTTTAGAGTTCAGGGTCAGTTTTCAGTTTTTGGGTAAAGGGGTATTTTTAGGGTTCAGGGTCAGTTTTCAGTTTTTGGGTAAAGGGGTATTTTTTGGGTTCAGGGTCAGTTTTCAGTTCTTTGGTAAAGGGGTATTTTTAGGGTTCAGGGTCAGTTTTCAGTTCTTTGGTAAAGGGGTATTTTTAGGGTTCAGGGTCAGTTTTCAGTTTATGGGTAAAGGGGTATTTTTAGGGTTCAGGGTCAGTTTTCAGTTTTTGGGTAAAGGGGTATTTTTAGGGTTCAGGGTCAGTTTTCAGTTTTTGGGTAAAGGGGTATTTTTAGGGTTCAGGGTCAGTTTTCAGTTTTTGGGTAAAGGGGTATTTTTAGGGTTCAGGGTCAGTTTTCAGTTTTTGGGTAAAGGGGTATTTTTAGGGTTCAGGGTCAGTTTTCAGTTTTTGGGTAAAGGGGTATTTTTAGGGTTCAGGGTCAGTTTTAGGTTTTTGGGTAAAGGGGTATTTTTAGGGTTCAGGGTCAGTTTTCAGTTCATGGGTAAAGGGGTATTTTTAGGGTTCAGGATCAGTTTTCAGTTCATGGGTAAAGGGGTATTTTTAGGGTTCAGGGTCAGTTTTCAGTTTTTGGGTAAAGGGGTATTTTTAGGGTTCAGGGTCAGTTTTCAGTTTTTCGGTAAAGGGGTATTTTTAGGGTTCAGGGTCAGTTTTCAGTTTTTGGGTAAAGGGGTATTTTTAGGGTTCAGGGTCAGTTTTCAGTTTATGGGTAAAGGGGTATTTTTAGGGTTCAGGGTCAGTTTTCAGTTTTTGGGTAAAGGGGTATTTTTAGGGTTCAGGGTCAGTTTTCAGTTTTTGGGTAAAGGGGTATTTTTAGGGTTCAGGGTCAGTTTTCAGTTTTTGGGTAAAGGGGTATTTTTAGGGTTCAGGGTCAGTTTTCAGTTTTTGGGTAAAGGGGTATTTTTAGGGTTCAGGGTCAGTTTTCAGTTTTTGGGTAAAGGGGTATTTTTAGGGTTCAGGGTCAGTTTTCAGTTTTTGGGTAAAGGGGAATTTTTAGGGTTCAGGGTCAGTTTTCAGTTTTTGGGTAAAGGGGTATTTTTAGGGTTCAGGGTCAGTTTTCAGTTTTTGGGTAAAGGGGTATTTTTAGGGTTCAGGGTCAGTTTTCAGTTTTTGGGTAAAGGGGTATTTTTTGGGTTCAGGGTCAGTTTTCAGTTCTTTGGTAAAGGGGTATTTTTAGGGTTCAGGGTCAGTTTTCAGTTCTTTGGTAAAGGGGTATTTTTAGGGTTCAGGGTCAGTTTTCAGTTTATGGGTAAAGGGGTATTTTTAGGGTTCAGGGTCAGTTTTCAGTTTTTGGGTAAAGGGGTATTTTTAGGGTTCAGGGTCAGTTTTCAGTTTTTGGGTAAAGGGGTATTTTTAGGGTTCAGGGTCAGTTTTCAGTTTTTGGGTAAAGGGGTATTTTTAGGGTTCAGGGTCAGTTTTCAGTTTTTGGGTAAAGGGGTATTTTTAGGGTTCAGGGTCAGTTTTCAGTTTTTGGGTAAAGGGGTATTTTTAGGGTTCAGGGTCAGTTTTCAGTTTTTGGGTAAAGGGGTATTTTTAGGGTTCAGGGTCAGTTTTCAGTTTTTGGGTAAAGGGGTATTTTTAGGGTTCAGGGTCAGTTTTAGGTTTTTGGGTAAAGGGGTATTTTTAGGGTTCAGGGTCAGTTTTCAGTTCATGGGTAAAGGGGTATTTTTAGGGTTCAGGATCAGTTTTCAGTTTATGGGTAAAGGGGTATTTTTAGGGTTCAGGGTCAGTTTTATGTTTTTGGATAAAGGGGTATTTTTAGGGTTCAGGGTCAGTTTTCAGTTTTTGGGTAAAGGGGAATTTTTAGGGTTCAGGGTCAGTTTTCAGTTTTTGGGTAAAGGGGTATTTTTAGGGTTCAGGGTCAGTTTTCAGTTTTTGGGTAAAGGGGTATCTTTAGGGTTCAGGGTCAGTTTTCAGTTTTTGGGTAAAGGGGTATTTTTTGGGTTCAGGGTCAGTTTTCAGTTCTTTGGTAAAGGGGTATTTTTAGGGTTCAGGGTCAGTTTTCAGTTCTTTGGTAAAGGGGTATTTTTAGGGTTCAGGGTCAGTTTTCAGTTTATGGGTAAAGGGGTATTTTTAGGGTTCAGGGTCAGTTTTCAGTTTTTGGGTAAAGGGGTATTTTTAGGGTTCAGGGTCAGTTTTCAGTTTTTGGGTAAAGGGGTATTTTTAGGGTTCAGGGTCGGTTTTCAGTTTTTGGGTAAAGGGGAATTTTTAGGGTTCAGGGTCAGTTTTCAGTTTTTGGGTAAAGGGGTATTTTTAGGGTTCAGGGTCAGTTTTCAGTTTTTGGGTAAAGGGGTATTTTTAGGGTTCAGGGTCAGTTGTCAGTTTTTGGGTAAAGGGGTATTTTTTGGGTTCAGGGTCAGTTTTCAGTTCTTTGGTAAAGGGGTATTTTTAGGGTTCAGGGTCAGTTTTCAGTTCTTTGGTAAAGGGGTATTTTTAGGGTTCAGGGTCAGTTTTCAGTTTTTGGGTAAAGGGGTATTTTTAGGGTTCAGGGTCAGTTTTCAGTTTTTGGGTAAAGGGGTATTTTTAGGGTTCAGGGTCAGTTTTCAGTTTTTGGGTAAAGGGGTATTTTTAGGGTTCAGGGTCAGTTTTCAGTTTATGGGTAAAGGGGTATTTTTAGGGTTCAGGGTCAGTTTTCAGTTTTTGGGTAAAGGGGTATTTTTAGGGTTCAGGGTCAGTTTTCAGTTTTTGGGTAAAGGGGTATTTTTAGGGTTCAGGGTCAGTTTTCAGTTTTTGGGTAAAGGGGTATTTTTAGGGTTCAGGGTCAGTTTTCAGTTTTTGGGTAAAGGGGTATTTTTAGGGTTCAGGGTCAGTTTTCAGTTCTTTGGTAAAGGGGTATTTTTAGGGTTCAGGGTCAGTTTTCAGTTCTTTGGTAAAGGGGTATTTTTAGGGTTCAGGGTCAGTTTTCAGTTTATGGGTAAAGGGGTATTTTTAGGGTTCAGGGTCAGTTTTCAGTTTTTGGGTAAAGGGGTATTTTTAGGGTTCAGGGTCAGTTTTCAGTTTTTGGGTAAAGGGGTATTTTTAGGGTTCAGGGTCAGTTTTCAGTTTTTGGGTAAAGGGGAATTTTTAGGGTTCAGGGTCAGTTTTCAGTTTTTGGGTAAAGGGGTATTTTTAGGGTTCAGGGTCAGTTTTAGGTTTTTGGGTAAAGGGGTATTTTTAGGGTTCAGGGTCAGTTTTCAGTTCATGGGTAAAGGGGTATTTTTAGGGTTCAGGATCAGTTTTCAGTTTATGGGTAAAGGGGTATTTTTAGGGTTCAGGGTCAGTTTTAGGTTTTTGGATAAAGGGGTATTTTTAGGGTTCAGGGTCAGTTTTCAGTTTTTGGGTAAAGGGGAATTTTTAGGGTTCAGGGTCAGTTTTCAGTTTTTGGGTAAAGGGGTATTTTTAGGGTTCAGGGTCAGTTTTCAGTTTTTGGGTAAAGGGGTATCTTTAGGGTTCAGGGTCAGTTTTCAGTTTTTGGGTAAAGGGGTATTTTTTGGGTTCAGGGTCAGTTTTCAGTTCTTTGGTAAAGGGGTATTTTTAGGGTTCAGGGTCAGTTTTCAGTTCTTTGGTAAAGGGGTATTTTTAGGGTTCAGGGTCAGTTTTCAGTTTATGGGTAAAGGGGTATTTTTAGGGTTCAGGGTCAGTTTTCAGTTTTTGGGTAAAGGGGTATTTTTAGGGTTCAGGGTCAGTTTTCAGTTTTTGGGTAAAGGGGTATTTTTAGGGTTCAGGGTCAGTTTTCAGTTTTTGGGTAAAGGGGAATTTTTAGGGTTCAGGGTCAGTTTTCAGTTTTTGGGTAAAGGGGTATTTTTAGGGTTCAGGGTCAGTTTTCAGTTTTTGGGTAAAGGGGTATTTTTAGGGTTCAGGGTCAGTTGTCAGTTTTTGGGTAAAGGGGTATTTTTTGGGTTCAGGGTCAGTTTTCAGTTCTTTGGTAAAGGGGTATTTTTAGGGTTCAGGGTCAGTTTTCAGTTCTTTGGTAAAGGGGTATTTTTAGGGTTCAGGGTCAGTTTTCAGTTTTTGGGTAAAGGGGTATTTTTAGGGTTCAGGGTCAGTTTTCAGTTTTTGGGTAAAGGGGTATTTTTAGGGTTCAGGGTCAGTTTTCAGTTTTTGGGTAAAGGGGTATTTTTAGGGTTCAGGGTCAGTTTTCAGTTTATGGGTAAAGGGGTATTTTTAGGGTTCAGGGTCAGTTTTCAGTTTTTGGGTAAAGGGGTATTTTTAGGGTTCAGGGTCAGTTTTCAGTTTTTGGGTAAAGGGGTATTTTTAGGGTTCAGGGTCAGTTTTCAGTTTTTGGGTAAAGGGGTATTTTTAGGGTTCAGGGTCAGTTTTCAGTTTTTGGGTAAAGGGGTATTTTTAGGGTTCAGGGTCAGTTTTCAGTTTTTGGGTAAAGGGGTATTTTTAGGGTTCAGGGTCAGTTTTCAGTTTTTGGGTAAAGGGGTATTTTTAGGGTTCAGGGTCAGTTTTCAGTTTTTGGGTAAAGGGGTATTTTTAGGGTTCAGGGTCAGTTTTCAGTTTTTGGGTAAAGGGGTATTTTTTGGGTTCAGGGTCAGTTTTCAGTTCTTTGGTAAAGGGGTATTTTTTGGGTTCAGGGTCAGTTTTCAGTTCTTTGGTAAAGGGGTATTTTTAGGGTTCAGGGTCAGTTTTCAGTTTATGGGTAAAGGGGTATTTTTAGGGTTCAGGGTCAGTTTTCAGTTTATGGGTAAAGGGGTATTTTTAGGGTTCAGGGTCAGTTTTCAGTTTTTGGGTAAAGGGGTATTTTTAGGGTTCAGGGTCAGTTTTCAGTTTTTGGGTAAAGGGGTATTTTTAGGGTTCAGGGTCAGTTTTCAGTTTTTGGGTAAAGGGGTATTTTTAGGGTTCAGGGTCAGTTTTCAGTTTTTGGGTAAAGGGGTATTTTTAGGGTTCAGGGTCAGTTTTCAGTTTTTGGGTAAAGGGGTATTTTTAGGGTTCAGGGTCAGTTTTCAGTTTTTGGGTAAAGGGGTATTTTTAGGGTTCAGGGTCAGTTTTAGGTTTTTGGGTAAAGGGGTATTTTTAGGGTTCAGGGTCAGTTTTCAGTTCATGGGTAAAGGGGTATTTTTAGGGTTCAGGATCAGTTTTCAGTTTATGGGTAAAGGGGTATTTTTAGGGTTCAGGGTCAGTTTTATGTTTTTGGATAAAGGGGTATTTTTAGGGTTCAGGGTCAGTTTTCAGTTTTTGGGTAAAGGGGAATTTTTAGGGTTCAGGGTCAGTTTTCAGTTTTTGGGTAAAGGGGTATTTTTAGGGTTCAGGGTCAGTTTTCAGTTTTTGGGTAAAGGGGTATCTTTAGGGTTCAGGGTCAGTTTTCAGTTTTTGGGTAAAGGGGTATTTTTTGGGTTCAGGGTCAGTTTTCAGTTCTTTGGTAAAGGGGTATTTTTAGGGTTCAGGGTCAGTTTTCAGTTCTTTGGTAAAGGGGTATTTTTAGGGTTCAGGGTCAGTTTTCAGTTTATGGGTAAAGGGGTATTTTTAGGGTTCAGGGTCAGTTTTCAGTTTTTGGGTAAAGGGGTATTTTTAGGGTTCAGGGTCAGTTTTCAGTTTTTGGGTAAAGGGGTATTTTTAGGGTTCAGGGTCAGTTTTCAGTTTTTGGGTAAAGGGGAATTTTTAGGGTTCAGGGTCAGTTTTCAGTTTTTGGGTAAAGGGGTATTTTTAGGGTTCAGGGTCAGTTTTAGGTTTTTGGGTAAAGGGGTATTTTTAGGGTTCAGGGTCAGTTTTCAGTTCATGGGTAAAGGGGTATTTTTAGGGTTCAGGATCAGTTTTCAGTTTATGGGTAAAGGGGTATTTTTAGGGTTCAGGGTCAGTTTTAGGTTTTTGGGTAAAGGGGTATTTTTAGTGTTCAGGGTCAGTTTTCCCTACTGTTGCACCCACTGGAGTGGGAATAGTAATTATTGTTAAGTAATTATATATTATATATGATTTTTTTTTTAATTAAATATGTATTATTATTTTTTTAACAATTATTACATATATTTAAATATGTTTAAGTAATTATTATGTATTATTTACAGTTTTTTTATGTTATTTTAAATTAAAAAAAAATCGATATATTTAACAACGATATTTTTTACATCGATATTAAATTTTCGATATTTTGGTACTTACCATGTTGTACATAGGGCGTCGATATTTTTGCTATCGATATAATTACGCCGATATTTGTGTAGGTCGAAATTCTGTCTGTCGAAATTCTGTCATAGATCCACTAAAGTGTGGTGACTCGCAGCAATCTTTTGGAGCAACGGAAAATAATAACAGATCGTATTTGAGTACTGGTGACGACATTGCAATGCTCATATTTTTGCTGAAATAACTATACTAAACACTAACGGGTGACACATGGGCTCTTGATACTCTGCAGTGCGGGCATGTGCTTGTATAACTGTACCATCATTTTATTTTTGCACCGCTTCAAGTATTCTCTATTGTGTTTCAGTAGAAACTCCTGCGGGGGATAGGTTGAGACTGGAATAAACTAATTTATTACTGGCTCTTGTTTCTGAAAGCCGAAGGATGAAAATGTGTCCACAATGTTTTTAAATAAATTGTTAATTCGTATTACAATATAAACTAAAACGACCAGTTTACAGATTACAATGCAAACCAAAGCGTCCAGTCCAAGCTCTTAATATCTGAGGGCTTAAAAGGAAACGAAAACATTTGAGAATGCTTCTATGCAAAAGGATTTTTTTTTAAATGTTGACCATTGACGAAAATGCGTTAATAATTGCTTCAGCGGCAGCGATAGTACAGGATGCACTGGGGTGGGCCATAGGCTGTCCATAAAACAGACAGACATTGGCGTCCAACATGGCGAAATCTGATCCAGTGAGTTGCGTTTTGTCACGCTAAACGGTTCACCTGGCCTGACACCTCAATTCACATATTAACATTCCTGACATGGAAGCCCGCTGTTTCGGTGACAGGCGCATTCCATGCAACAGGAGACGTGAAATAAACTGCCATAGGGGAAGATTCTGGCGGCCGTGAAACTGCAGGGAGAGAGAGGGGAGGAGCTGGCAGCACCAAGCTGGGGAACAGATGGCGATTTACTGGCGATTTGATGCTGTGCACGCGCATTTTAACTCATTGCGCTTGCTCATTGAGCTAAAAGCGCACATGCACTGCATCAAATCGCCAGTAAATCGCCAGTCTAGTTAGACTGCTGTTTAGGCCCCTATAGTCTCGCTCCGCTCAATGTGCATGTGCATTGACAGGCGAGACCTAAAAAGTGAGGAGGAAGCCCCCGCGCTGTGGAAGTCTAAAGTGCTGTGTGTTCACGGATCACCGCCACGGCCCTCTGCACTGCGGGAGAAGGGGCGCTGGGTCCGAGTTTGCCGCTGCATTCCCAATGTGAAGGGAGGCCGCTGCGGGTGCTGCGGGTGCGGGTGCTGGGGAGGCCGCGCCAGGCCTTCAGAGCGACCGAGGACTGTGACGGGGCAACCGGGGCGCCAGCTACGTCACAGGTTGCGCCCCCTATTACTACCCACTCATTGGCTCCCGGGCCGGATCGAGACCCGAAAGGCCCGGAGCCGAGCCAGAACATCAGCAAGGGGGCTCCAAGGAGAGCGGGAACCCCTCGACATCCCCCAGTCCAGGACAGAGACAATGAGGGCCTAACAGAGGCCAAAAGCACACAGTTAACCCCGTTGGGGGAGGGCAGAGACATCAGCGGGCATAGCGGGGCGGCCGAGGAGCCAAGTGAGAACAAGCAGCTCCGGCCTATTAACCCCCTACTGGCCTGACCTGTTGTTGTGTGCCCTGTGACCGCCCCTCCCCTCAGGAGACTGCAACCGGGCTGCAAAGGCCCCATTTTACCCCCTTTTAACCCCCTTTGGTGGAGCTGCTGGGCCGGACTGGGCACAGAACTGCCATTTGCCCTTAGGGCTTCCCCTGAATTGAGTCCAGAACTGCCCATCCTAATGCTGAGTACTGCTATTAACTATGTGCCCAAGAGATGAGTTGTTGATGACCATGCTTACAGGAAATATGGCCTTCATTAGATAAGACCCTAGTAAATGTTGTGCGTGTTACCCTGATGTCAACTGTTTTGATGCTATGTTCATGCTCCCAAAGTGTTGCCTCCTTGCGGAAGTGCAGAGGGGATGTTACCTTTTCCTAATGTTTACTTAAGAGATGTTGTCTATGAAGTCCCTGAATATCAACCAGTGCTATTTTTATGAAATTGATGTTTGAGAGCTGGTTGCTCCATTGGCCTAGTATCGAAGAAGTGATACCTGCCTGAACTAAAAATAGATAAAGAGTCTTGGTTTATTAAACAACCTGTTGTGGTGTCATTCTATTGCGTGCAACTTACTGTCTCAGTGCGAGTGTGTACTGCACCACTGCTTTACACATTGCCTTCGGATGCCTTCCTGCCTCGCGCCAAGCAACAGTGTTGGATTTGGTGACCCCAGTTCTAACAATCATACAATCCCATACAATATCTTTGTGTGTGCAGTGGGTTTTTCACTAGTGTGAGATATTCAGCAATATTAAAGTTTGTTTGAAGTGACCCTAGATTTGTTGAGCAACATTGTGTGATAATGGCTAATACAGTGTGGCATAAGACAGCGTTTTGTGAAATTGAGCAGCAGTGTGAATTTGGGTATGTCTATTATACATGCAGCACTTTAATGCTGAAGAAGACTGCATTCTGTTAAGAAGCTCTATTATACTGGGCAGCATTTGTGACATCTATGACAGAATATCAAGTACAAATTTATCAGGATGCATTCTTGTAACAAAAATATCAAGAACACTAATAGGAGCTTTTTATACTGAACTGAAAATACAGCAATATTGACATAAAAATACGGAAAATCATAAAAAATGAAAACTAACTGTCTCTAGCTCAAAATATAACAAATGGGGGGGGGCGTGTCCAACATGGCGGCGTGATCGGACGCAGGTCTGTGAGGCTCCCTGCCTGATCCCGCCCGTAAGCGCCGAACTGCATCGCCGATCTCCCTAAAACACCGGGAATTGCCGGAGCCAACAGCGGAACACAGTTGTGGTCCCGCCGCAGTGCCTACACACCCCGGGGAGGCAGCAGACGTTGAAGTGTCCCCGGCCGCGGCCTCAGTAATGGTGGCCGCAACGAGCATCTGAACGGCCTGTGCCCCCACTGCCCCTGTCCTTCGTATCAACCAGGCGGCTGGGTATCTCTGGACTTTGTCGCCGCGACCCACTGACGCTGGCCTTGAAGAAGCGGGCCGCTACAGGGTGCAATGAATCGAGCCCGAGACCCGGCCCAGGGTGAGGAGCGGTCCGGCCGGGCGCGGTGAAATCGAGGCCCCGGCTTTGGGCCTACTGATCACGAGCCTGCGGCCCTCCACGAGGTTTTGCCGGTCGGCCCCCGCGGCGAGGGGGAGACATTGCTGGCTGTGTACCACACTGCCCCATTCCGGAACAGGCCGGGCCTGTGATCGCATCTCGAGGTTCCGGTGGCGGAGGATCTCTCCCAGACCGGGGCCCATCGGAGAGAGAGGGGTGCGGACCTGCAGGGCCACAGCCACAGCGCCAGTCACAAAGAGAAGGTGAGGTGAGCGGAGGCGGGCATTGCGACGAGGACTCGGGGGCATGATCGAGCCCCCAGAGGGGGACCGATAACCAAGCAGAGTTTCATCGGCGTTCCAAGGGCGAGACCACAAGCCTACGGGCCCAGCGTCTAGGCTCCTCTGCCTCGTGGAACAGCGCGGAAGGCCGCCGGGGAGGTGTCTGAGAGGGAACGCAGCTGCATGAAAGGGGGTACGGGTAGGCGTTGGACCTGCTGCGGCGACCTGCCCCCCTAGGGATACACAAGAGAACACTGAGGGCCTTCATGGCAACTGGGTGGCCTTGGTACTGCTAGCACCACTGCCGTGCGCTGCCCGACTGCCCGTTAAACCACAACTGCCTCGTGGGCCTGGACCCAGAGAACACCGAGTAAGTTCCCCACGCTCCACCAGCGGCACACGACCTGTCCTCGGCTCTCTACTGCTGGCTCTCTGCACCTACCTCCGAGCACCCAGAGCCGGCTGCCCGGACCACCTCGGTGGCTGGCCGCACCATGACAAGCCTCAGAGGGAAGAAGGGGCCCCAGACACTCCCCGAAATGCTGGCCAAGTCCCAATCCAAACCCAGCAAGGACCCACCTTCCCCGGTGGCCGCGAAAACTTCACCAACACTGCCCGACGACCAGATACCCATCACTAGATCCTTCCTAGAGACTCTGTTTAATTCTCTCAGAGAGGACTTCAAGTCCCTGAAGCAAGAGATGGTGGGCGAGGTCCGTGAACTTCGGCGAGATGTGGAGGGGCTGGGTGAACGCGTGGAGGCAATTGAGGAAGTCGATCACACCAGGAGCGACGAAATCGCACAGCTCCAACAAGAAGTCCTGCGACTCACGGACCAGCATTTGGACCTTCAGGCCCACGCAGAGGACCTTGAAAACCGTTCCTGTCGCAACAACATATGGGTTGGGGGGTCCCTCAGAAAGAGGAGGCGACTGACGTCGTGGGATACTTGCAAGCCCTGTTCCGAAACATCCTAGGGGAGCCAGCAGACTTTACCATACGCATTGATAGAGCGCACAGGGTTGGATTGCCTCGGTACGCCTCTGCCCCTCCATCAGACATCCTGGCCTTTCTCCCTGACTTCCCGCTGAAGGAGCAGATTCTATGAGAGGCTCGACGAGCACAACCCCTTCAGTTTCAGGGTAACTCCGTCGCCCTATACCAGGACCTGTCGGCCATAACATTGCCAAAACGCAGGGAGTTTAAAATAGCAACGGACTTCCTGAGAAGTCAGGAAGTCCCTTACTCCTGGGGTCACCCATTCAGACTGATCTTCAAATGGAATGGAACCCTGCATCAAATGCGATCGCTTACGGACACCTGTACCCTTCTGGGAATTGACCAGGATGCTGATGCACCAACAGTAAGAGCTTCGCAGGGGCCCTCCAGGGGAGGCTGGCAGACGGTGGGCCGGAGACGGTCCCCTTCACATCGCTTGAAGCCCGACGCGGCCATCATCTCACAGGAGCGGGCCACCGTAGTAGCTGAGGTGGCCAAAGAGACATCTTCCTCTGAATGACTCATACCCGAGATAGGGCGATCACTCACAGCATGATCCTCGCTGGTGCGGGGGGGGGGTTGGGTGGGGGGATCGGAAAGGCCGCCATCGGATATGAACCTTGTAAGAACCTTTACCACGGCCCTGTGCGAACTGACAGGACTGAGACTATGTCTTTTCTTGGTTGGAGGGATGGGGAGGGAGAAGAGAGGGGGCGAGGTATGTTCAGCTTTGGGACAATGGTTTTGGAATCTGAGTAGACAGTTTGACAGTTGGGTTGTTTGGGAGGGAGAGGTTCGGGGGGGTTGGAGGGGAGCCCAGAGTGCTGAAAGGGGAATATCACTGGTGACCTTGTTGCGTTTCACCCCTTCAGTCCCGAAAGAAGTTTGCAACTACACAGCTAAGGGCTTACATAATCTCCGGTGATGGAGTCTATTCTGAAGTTACTGACTCTTAATGTTAAGGGTCTGAACAATCCGATTAAAAGGAGGGCGGGGATCTCGTACCTGGAGAACTCTGGAGCAGACATATGCTTACTCCAAGAAACCCACCTCTTACCTAAGGGTTGGCACAGGATGCACTTGTGCGCTTTTCCGCAACAGCTCTTTTCCTCGCTCCCAACAAAGAAGGCAGGGAGTGGCTATTTTAGTCTCCAAGCGCTTCCGCGGCTCCGTGGGGGACAGAGTGGGGGAGGTTAAGGGCAGGTTGCTAGCACACACCTTTCTTCTAGGGGGACAGCGCTTTACAATTGCCTCACTATATGCCTCGAATTCGGGTCAAGAAACCTTCCTGAAACAAGCCACCTCAGAATCCCTTCATTCCCCAGCCTCGCTTCTGCTTGCCGGGGGAGACCTTAACTTAGTAATGGACTCGGACATGGACAGATCAGGTCGTCGGAGTGGGGACACGGGAGCCATACTGGCTGCTGGTAAAGATTGGCTGCGTGACCGAGGTCTGGTGGACCTTTGGAGATCCACACACCCCACCACATCGCAATTCACGTTCTACTCTCACGTTTACCACACCTACCCCAGGTTGGACCACATCTTGGGCTCTTCTGAACTGCTCCCCATTCTCAAAGACATTGACATTATCCCTGTGGCGTTATCTGACCATGACGCTGTGGAGTTGACTCTACAGGTCCCCAGGTCCACTCGCCCCCCTGGGTCGTGGCGATTACGTGAGACCCTCCTGCAGCGTCCGGAAGTTACCAAACAACTCCACACATGCCTTACCGACTACCTAGCGCTCAACGACACTCCCAAGACCTCTGCGACCTCCCTATGGGGGGCCTTGAAGGCTGTAGCCAGAGGCAAGCTCATTGCCATTGCGGCAGCAGAGCTTAAGGAAAGCAAAGCAAAGAGGGCTGACCTCACGGCCCGCATCTCAGAACTCGAGAGGGTCCATAGTCGCACCGGCGCACCAAGAGTCTGGAGACAACTTAAATCAGCCAGAGCCCAGCTGGCCAGTCTAGATACGGACCGGGCGGAATTTACCGCTCTGCGCCTACGTCACTCTTATTATGTCGGGGGGAACAAAACAGGCCGCTTACTTGCTAGCACCCTGAGAGCGAAGACCCAAAGCTCCCAAATTTCTAGCCTGATGGATGATTCCGGTCAGGGCATCTCTGGCGAGACCCAGATAGCAGAGGCATTCCGAACGTTTTACGCTACATTATACAAAGCCGACTAAGTCTCACCGGAGGAGGTCCATCGATTCTTGGAACCGGCGAATGTAACGGAGTTGTCTCAAGACAATGTAAACTCCTTGGATGCCCCTATTCACTTAGACAAAGTCATTGCAGCTATCTCTCGTCTGCGTCCCCTGAAGTCCCCAGGACCGGATGGATTCTCAGCTGGGTTTTATAAAACCTTTTGTCAACTGCTGGCCCCAGTCCTCACCCGACTTTTTAACATCTTCGAGGGCCCGAGCTCTATTCCCCCAGACATGTTGGCGGCTGAGATCATCGTGCTGCCCAAACCAGGCAAAAAACCCTCCAGCTGCTCAGCATTCCACCCCATATCCCTACTTAACCTGGACCGTAAGATCTTTACTGGGATCTTGGCTGCGCGCCTTGGCCCATGTCTGCCCGGGATCTTGGAGCCTGATCAATCCGGCTTCGTCCCCAATCGCCAATGCAGCGACAACACTAAACGTATTCTACACCTGATCGATAAGGCCCACTTCCAGAACTCAGATTCAGCCTTGCTGGCTATAGACGCGGAGAAAGCGTTTGACCGAGTGAACTGGAACTTCCTCCGACAGGTCTTGCGGCGCTTTCGTGTGGGAGATAGGTTTGAGGCCTGGATCGCGAGCTGCTACCACCGCCCCCAAGCTCGTGTGCGCTTGAGAGGCCTGTGCTCTGATCCGTTTGAAATCCAGCGGGGCACGAGGCAAGGTTGCCCCCTCTCGCCCCTTGTCTTCGCCCTTTATGTGGAGCCCCTTGCGCAGAAGATTCGCAACAACCCCACCATCCGCGGCATGACCTCTAGCCGGGAGCCCCATGTAATAGGCCTCTATGCCGATGATATCATTGCCGCTCTTGATGCCCCGGACTGTTCCGTCCCCGCATTCCTGAAGGAGCTGGAATCATTTGGAGCCATTTCTGGCTTCAAAATCAACAAAGGGAAATCCCTCATTTTACCCTTGGGCAGGAATGCCCATGCCCACACTTCTCCTCCTGCTTACGGGGGAGGTGTCTCCTCTGCAGCACATCTCCCATGCCTAGGCATAACGCTCACAGCTTCCACGGACTCCACGCTGACTCTCAACTACACGGCCCTCTCCTCCCGGATCCGGTCTGACCTAGCTCGATGGGCCAAACAACCACTATCTCTACTGGGTCGCATTGCGGCGGTCAAGATGTCAACCCTGCCTAAGATCCTGTACTTTTTTCAGACTCTCCCTATGCTCCTCCCCAGGGGTACCATTCAAGCCCTCCAAGCTGCCATCCATCACTTCATCTGGGAGGGCAAACGGCGCGCCTAAATAAACACTTAGCCTACAGGACCACGGACGAGGGTGGTATTGGTATCCCCAGCTTGCTGCAATATTTCCAGGCGGCGCAACTCCGATACTTGGTCGAATGCTTTAGGCCAGAGTCCGAAAAGCGCTGGTTATTCCAGGACAGAGCAATGGCGGGCACCTCCTTTGGAAGATCCTGTTTCTTCTTAGACAACACAGACCACGCTACCTGTTATGATCCCCTATCACCCGCACAGTCCTGCAGGTCGGGAACGCGGTTGCGGTCAAAAGGGGTCACTATGATTTGGTATTTTGAGAACTGACCTATTAGTACATAGGTTGGGTAGCAAAGTACCAATGTAGTCAGAAGAAGTTGGTGTGCAAATTATGACCACTTTTACTGAATCCATTTAGTTCATTCCAAAAAAGAAATCGCAATTTGATAATTGTTATTATTCGCAATTTACAATTTCTAATTTTAAAACTTTGTACATGAGAGCCTATATTGTCTACGAATGGATTTGCTGTTAGGGTATGGCAGTGTTTATAAAGAATCTTGCAAATGTTGTTGGTGTGGATGTTGTAAGATGTGATATTAGATAGTATTTTTTTTATTTATTATATTTTTTTAGTCAAAACGTTGGATCTATTTATTTTGTGTATTTTGGGTTCAGCCTTATTTAGCAGTTTTCGATGATATCCCCCTGCTATAAAGCCATCTTCCAGTTTGGTTATATCTTCCTGAAAGGATGAATTATCATTGCAATTTCTTCTAACCCTTACCATTTCTCCTAAAGATATGGAGGCAATTCCTCATCTTAGGGATGCATTCATAGCCAGTGGCGTCACTAGGGTTGGTGTCACCCGGTGCGGGTAACTCATGGTGTCACCCCCTCACGACTTATCGCATGGACCTCCTCCGCTCCGAGCCCGCCAGTGGACACAGATGGCAAATTCCCAGAGTACTGACCACCACAGCATTTTCATGAAAAGTTACGGCTGGCCAATCAGAACGTCAATTACAGCAGTACCCCATTGACTGACTGGAAAAAATGCTCCCTCAGCAAGTAATTTTTTATTTTTAGTGCATAACGGTCCAGATATCACTACCTTTTCTGAAAAATGTACCCCTTCATAAGCACACCAAGGACTTATTTCTACAAATATTTCTGTGGCTGGCACCTGTTTCGGGCCCCTACATGGCCTTAGACCTATCCTGGGGTTTTTTGATCCGGCCACACGCCAGCTGATCGTTCAGGCCACCATTCTGTCTCGCATAGACTACGATAACTCACTTTTGTTAGGGGCTATCAAGGCGGATGTGAACCGCTTGCAGAGAGTCTAAAATGCTGCTGCACGGGTCTTGCTTAGGCTCCCTAGATTTTGCCCTACGTCGGACGCCATTAAGCGACTCCATTGGCTGCCCGTGCCGAGAAGGATTGAGTTTAAAGCGCGTTGCTTAGCTTTTTAAATATATCAACTATCATCCCCTGAAATTTTATCTAAACTACTGATCCCATATGTTCCCAACCGCCAATTACGTTCTACGGAGCAGCTGTTGGCTGTGGTCCCTCGTGTAAAACGCGCTAGAGCTCGGGGGAGATCTTTTGGCCTTTTGGGCGCCAAGCTGTGGAACTCTCTTCCTGCACAGATTCGCCGTCTGGATGGGCTTCTTCCCTTCCGTAGGGCCATCAAAACGTTTCTGTTCCTAATATGATAGTCTTGCTGCCGCTGCTTTTTGCCTCTAGCGCCGGGACGCCCCTTTGCTGGGGCAGCTGTGCGCTATATAAAATTACTTAATAATAATAATAATAATAATAATAATACCACCATTTGATAGTGCCCCTCAAGTCTCCATAACCACTATCTCTTAGATTCATTTCGTTTTATAGCACGCACAACTCATGCCAGTTTAAGATGTCAACATTTTTTACATCACACATGCATTGCACAGGGACAATCATCGCTGTGAAAATCAGTATATAGGAAATGTTACATAAGACAGAGACCTGCAAGGGGTAGGAGTCACATGTCATCTATACTGGTAGGCAGTATAGTTTAAGAGTCCTTGGACTGGAAAAGCATGAATTCAGAATTTAAAATTTAAAACCATTATTAGAGGTTTTCATTAATAAAAAGTAGTGATTTTTACCCAAATGACACCCTTTTGCAATATTAGGGCAACAAAAGTCTGGGCAAAAATGATATTGCTTTAATATTTTCCATGCCGTTTGCATGCAGCTTGTGGTGGCAGTTAATAGCTCACTGCTCTATATTAAGATTTTAACTTATAAACTGAAAGTAAGAAAAGGATCTCAGACCAAACTGGTAACCCATTGACCTATTTTTTTATTATATGCACTTTGTGATGTTAATGGGATATTCACTTTGCAGCAGGCATGTTAAACCTCTGGCCTACGATCTGTCAATACTTTGTAAATGTAAATGTATAGGCATTTATATAGCGCACTACTTACCCGTAGGGTCCCAAGGCGCTTCGACCGCTGCGAAACCCTTCCTGGCTTCCCTGAGAGATGGTCCCTTAATGGGTATCTCCAGGGTGAGACCAGGCATCCCCGGCGGCCTGGTGGGGCCGTTAGTGAAGATGAGACAAGCTAGTGCCCAGAGTTGCCGAGTGTGATCGCTGATTAAAGTGGGCACCGAGGCGAGAGAATTATCGAGTCCGCTTACCCTGGTCCAGAAACCTGCCACGCCGGGAATCGAACCCTGGTCCCGGGCCGTCCTCTGCTCTCGGGTCTGCCGCCTCTAACCAGTGAGCCACACTACTTTCAGCAGAAAAGGCTCCGGGCTCTCTCCAAGAGGAACATTAATCACTGGAGTCGTCATTTTTATTGCAGGGACAAAGTATGCGGCATCCGGTGCTTTTAAAGCGTTGAACATGGTGCCCCCACATCAAGTCTGCACTGGAGCCAGGCAGCATAATTAACCAGTGACACCAGGGCGGTCCGCACCCCCCGCGCCCCCCTAGTGACGCCATGTAAACTTAAATTACAGGTGGTGGGCTTCTAAAAGTACTTAGCTGCGATCCCTCTGTGCATACAAAAATAGTGAGAACATGCAATAGATTCCTTACTGAAATGGTTGGAAAAGCTAATAATTTGTGAATTGGCATTTAGGTAGATGATGAAGTCTTTAAGGAATAGCCCCTGTCCAGACCATGAATATGTTACATGTATAATGTCCCAAATGCAGGATGTGTTCCATGAACTCGGTGGAGCAGTCTTCTAAAGGTGTATCTCCTCAAACCAGTCCCTGTAAATGCATGCGATGGCGAAAATGCAAATCCCATTGCTACATCCTGTGTTTGATCATACCCTTTGGTTATGAATGAATACATTATTTTCAAAAATTAGATTCGTTGTATTCAGAAGCATCTTGGTAAATTCGGTCAATTTATCTTTTTTCACTCTAAGGAAGTGTTCAGAAGACAGAGGCCTTTGCTCTTGAGAATACATGTTACAAGGAACATACACCCAAGTCAACCATTGTCATGTCCAGAGACCAACTCCAATCTGTGAGCTGTTAATTATGTTTTTGTATCATGTACATGGGAAGATAAATTGTGTACCAATGGCTGCAGAATGTAATCTACAAATTCAGTGATTCTTTCTGTTGGGGAGCCTATGCCTGATATTATAGGTGAATCAGAGACAAAGGAGTCGGGTTTGTGTATGTTTGGAAGCGCATAACTACAGGAGTGTGGCTCACCGGTTAGAGGCGGCAGACCCAGAAGCAGAGGTCGGCCCGGGACCAGGGTTCAATTCCTGGCGCAGTAGGGTACGGGACCAATGTCAGCGGGCTCGATAAATCTTGCTTCGGTGCCTGTCTAAGCATGGGTCCCACGCTGCAACTCTGGGCAATAGCTTGCTTAATCTCCGCAACGGCCCCCTCGCTGCCGGGGATGCCTGGCTTCACCTTGGGGATGCCCAATAGGGACCATCTCACAGGGAAAGCCAGGACGGGTTCCCCAGCGGCACACAGCGCCAAGAATCCCTGGGGTGAACGTGTGCTCTACAAATTCATACTAACATAACAGAAGTATGCTAGAAAAGGAACGGTGGGGTATATCATAAGACACATATTCCTCCACTTATTAAAATTTGTGTGATCAGATCAGTAATTTCATTGACTGGATCAGGAAGACCGTCACCCAGGCCCTCGTCACCAGCCGACTGGACTACGGCAACGCCCTCTACGCCGGTACCACCGCCAAGCTCCAGAAGAGACTCCAGCGGATCCAGAACGCCTCAGCCAGACTCATCCTCGACATCCCACGAACCAGCCACATCACCAGACATCTGAGAGACCTTCACTGGCTCCCCGTCAACAAAAGAATCACCTTCCGCCTCCTCACCCACGCACACAAAGCCCTACACGACCAAGGCCCGAGCTACCTCAACAGCCGGATCAACTTCTACGCTCCCAAACGCCACCTCCGATCAGCCAACCACGTCCTCGCCGCCGTCCCCCGCATCCGAAGAGCGACTACAGGAGGAAGGTCCTTCTCCTACCTGGCCGCCAAGACCTGGAACTCCCTCCCGACCGACCTGCGCCTGACCCAAGACCACCTCTCCTTCAGGAAGAAGCTGAAGACCTGGCTGTTCGAGCAGTAGCGGCACAACCCCCCCCCCCCCCCAGCGCCTTGAGACCCTACGGGTATGTAGCGCGCTCTATAAGTGTCACTGATTGATTGATTGATTGATTGGATTGTGGGTAAGTGGTTGACAGCTACTTTGTCACTAAACTGTCTATTTCTTGTACATAGGAGCTTCTACATGATGACTACATTTTACACCCGCATATAATTATTTACTAATTATGTCCTGGTTGGTTGTTAAACTATTAAGAACTTTCTTTTAATAATGGTAAGATTGTCAACAATTGTATGTGTATATTTTTGGGACTTAGCTTCTAATTAGTATAGGTTGTATAAATATAATATGTAGGGGTATGTTAGAGCAGTAGCACTGCTATAAATTGGCATTACTCTCAAGCTTCCAAACTCATGTTTGCATCTCATTTAGGGATGGGGGCTGCTAGGTTTTCTGTAGGGTATCCTCAGGTCACTCCACTATTGGGAACATTTTGACCCAAGAGCCTACATGGCAGAGGGCGACCAGGACACAGGGGCAGAAGCCGTAAATAAAGAAGAGTGTCTGGCACTGTTTTTTCCTGCTCGGGACAGCCATAAGAAGCATGGTTTGAGTTAAATGTTCTTTCGTTTTTCAGCAACAAACTCTGACTTTATGGGCATGTTCCTGAGAAGCAGAAGAGCATGTGGGCCTCACACACCTGGCAGTTCGGCAGTGATTGACATTGGCAGAGGCAATTTCACCCCAGAGACTTCTGCCAAGCAGGAAGCTGCCTTTAGGAATGGCAGGCTGTCCTGTTTTCTGGAGTCGCAGAGGCAATGGCCGAAGACTCCTGCCCCCAGATGCATCGAGCATCCATTTTGCGATTCCTTATTAGCGAAAAATAACGATTCGCTAATAAGGAATAGCAAAATGCTATGCAAGAAGAACTTGCTTAAAAAATAGAGATTCCTTAAAATTCCTACATTGCGACTGGCAAATTGCGAGTCCCAATTAAGGAATACCTCCCCATTCATTCCTATGGGCCGAGAGGTTTTTGGGTTGATGCATCTATGCCCTAGTAGGCTAATATATGTTTACTCTGGGTTAATGCTGAGGTCTCTTTAAGCAAAGGATGGAAAATGAAGCGCAGGAAGTGAAAGGAAAGGTAGGTTTGGTTGATACATATAAGTCACATAAAATCCCATCTCCAGGATAGGATGAGTCCGGTCCCCATAACAGGCCACATTCACCTTTCTTGTGTTGGAGTATTCACACACTTCTCTTGTCACAGGCCCTTTCACATGGGCTTGCCCCATGTGAAACGCCACATTGCTGGGGTTGCGTCACTTTTGTGACACACTCCAGCATTGCGTCATTTTTGCGCCTACAAATACGTCAGAAATACTGACGTATCTGTAACTCCTTGCGACATGATGCGACATACTGTAAATATGACGCATCCAGTATGTCGCAAGGAGGGCGCAATGAAAAATGACGCATCGCTGTTTTCACGCAGCAATGCATCACTTTTCATAAATGAGGCCCAAAGTGTCAACGCAGCAATGGGAAATTGGAAATGACATAGTTATTGAATAATTAGTTAAATAGAGGGAAGGACAGACAATGCAAGACTGGTGAGCTCAGTTTTCTGTTTTTAGTTGTGTGTACCTCTACTGTAACAAGAATACCACTGACTAGAAAGTTGTTGAGGGCCGCTTGAGACTTTCGGATTGTTATGCATCGTAAAGAGGAGATTCAGGACAGATAAGGCAAGATCACTAAACATTTTTACCGGTGCAACTGCTATTGCATGTCCTTGGTGGTAAGTAAGGAAGGACTTGGTGCAAACACCTTTTACCTCCCTATTATAAATTTAGACTTGTGGTGGTTGTAATATGTGACAAGAAAATGTATGCATACTTGTGTTGCTTTATTGTGGTGGTGACGTGCGAAGCTGTACTTTGTGCTCTTCTGGTTTTGTGCTGCGCTACTAAATCCGCCATTTACCACTATATAAGATGGGAAAGTAGTGCTGTCCCAGCTCTGCAGCTAAGACACCAGTCAAACGAAAACTGGGAAAAGACTTGCCTTTAATTAGCACTTCCGGAGTTCACTTTATGTGATCCTGCTACGAGTGCTCACTTCTCACATCATGTGATTCTGCCACTATTGCTATCTTCTCCCATCATGTGACACTTGCCCCTACTAGTGCTCACTTCTCACTTTATATGGCACTGCCACTGGTGCTCACTTCTCCCATCATGTGATACTGCCACTAGTGCTCACTTCTCACTTTATATGACACTGCCACTGGTGCTCACTTCTCCCATCATGGGATACTGCCACTAGTGCTCACTTCTCACTTTATATGACACTGCCACTTGTGCTCACTTCTCCCACCATGGGATACTGCCACTAGTGCTCACTTCTCGCTTTATATGACACTGGCACTAGTGCTCACTTTTATCATCATGTGAAACTGCCACTAGTGCTCACTTCTCACTTTATATGACACTGCCAATTGTGCTCACTTCTCCCACCATGAGATACTGCCACTAGTGCTCACTTCTCGCTTTATATGACACTGGCACTAGTGCTCACTTTTATCATCATGTGAAACTGCCACTAGTGCTCACTTCTCCCATCGTGTGCTGCTGCCACTATTGCTCACTTTCCTCATCATGTGACATTGCCACTAGTGCTCTTTTCTGCCATCATGTGATACTGCAACTAGTGCTCACTTCTCGCTTTATATGACGCTGCCACCAGTGCTCACTTCTCCCTTCATGGGGCACTGCCACTAGTGCTCACTTTGCGCTTCATGTGATAGTGCCACTAGTGCCCACTTCTCGCTTTATGTGATAGTGCACTAATGCTCACTTCTCGTTATATGTGATAATGCCACTAGAGCTCACATGTGGCATTTTAGGATACTTCAATATGTGCTCACTTCTTGCTTTTTGTGATATTACCACTAGTGCTCATTTCTCTCTTTATGTGATACTGCCACTAGGGCTTACTTCTTGCTGGTGCTCACTTCTCCCATTGTGTGGTACTGCCACTAGTGCTCACTTCTCCCATCGTGGGATACTGCCACTAGTGCTCACTTCTTGCTTTATATGACACTGCCACTAGTGCTCACTTCGCGCTTTATGTGATAGTGCCACTAGTGCCCACTTCTCGCTTTATGTGATAGTGCACTAATGCTCACTTCTCATTATATATGATACTGCCACTAGAGCTCACGTCTGGCATTTTAGGATACTACAATATGTACTCACTTCTTGCTTTTTGTGATATTACCACTAGTGCTCATTTCTCTCTTTATGTTATACTGCCACTAGTGCTTACTTCTTGCTTTATATGATACTGCCACTAGTGCTCACTTCGCGCTTTATGTGATACTGCCACTAGTGCTCACTTCGCGCTTTATGTGATAGTGCCACTAGTGCCCACTTCTCACTTTATGTGATAAGTGCACTAATGCTCACTTCTCATTATATGTGATACTGCCACTAGAGCTCACGTCTGGCATTTTAGGATACTACAATATGTACTCACTTCTTGCTTTTTGTGATATTACCACTAGTTCTCATTTCTCTCTTTATGTTATACTGCCACTAGTGCTTACCTCTTGCTTTATATGATACTGGGACTAGTGCTCACTTCGCACTTTATGTGATACTGCCACTAGTGCTCACTTCGCGCTTTATATGACACTGCCACTAGTGCTCACTTCGAGCTTTGTGATACTGCCACTGGCGCTCACTTCGCGCTTTATATGACACTGCCACTAGTGCTCACTTCGAGCTTTATGTGATACTGCCACTAGTGCCCACTTCTCGCTTTATGTGATAAGTGCACTAATGCTCACTTCTCATTATATGTGATACTGCCACTAGAGCTCACGTCTGGCATTTTAGGATACTACAATATGTACTCACTTCTTGATTTTTGTGATATTACCACTAGTGCTCATTTCTCTCTTTATGTTATACTGCCACTAGTGCTTACCTCTTGCTTTATATGATACTGGGACTAGTGCTCACTTCGCGCTTTATGTGATACTGCCACTAGTGCTCACTTCGCGCTTTATATGACACTGCCACTAGTGCTCACTTCGAGCTTTATGTGATACTGCCACTGGCGCTCACTTCGCGCTTTATAGAATGCTGCCACTAGTTCTCACTTCTCACTTGTGTGACGAGGGCCATAGCCACCTTTATTTTTTTATAAGGCTGCTGTTCTTTATATAATTCACCCATGTTGTACTGCTCTTATTTTGTTTCTCTGCTTTCCTTAGCCGAGAGCTATAGGTGTCAACAGTAAATCCTTAATGCAATAAATGAAATATTCGATTCGCTGTTCATGGAAAACCTCCATAATTTCCTCTCATCTGAACTCTCGACCCACAAACAGGTATTGCAAGAGACAAGAGATATTGATTTTAGGGTGAATTATATTTATACTACAGAGCCAGTTCGCAAAAGAATTTATCATTACAGGAGCACCACTTTGTGTACTCATAAATGCCTTTGTGTCCTGGCCTCTTTGTCACTAGCAAACAAATCATGTGAGTAGGCTGCCGGATGTTCAATCTGTATGATATACACACATAAAGATATATATAAATACATATATATATATATATATATATATATATATATATATATATATATATATATATATATATATATATGTATATACATATATATATAAATATATATATATAGATATATACATATATAGATATATACATATATATATATATATACATATATATATATATGTATGTATATATCTCTCTCTCTATATATATATATATATTTATATATATATATATATATATATATATATATATATATATATATATATATATATATATATATATATATATATCACACAGGTTTCTCTCTTCATAGAAGGATTTGAGTCGCTCCTTTCCATGATTTTAAAAGCTTTTTATTAGCTGGCTGCAGAGAGGCATTTCCTAATGCATTTCGGTCTTCACTGAGACCTTTCTCAAAGGGGCCTTGGCAATTCGTGGGTGTGGCAGTTTGCACAGTGGGAGGGTTTTTATGGAGAGTTCAGGCCCTCTAGTGGATGCCTCAGGGGGCTGACTGTCTCTCTAATCCTTCTGGTTGTTGTAGTCCGATGCTGCTACTCCAGATATTTTTCTTTGCCGTATGTTTAAAACTGCAGTAATTTTTTTTCATGGAATCCCTGCTTCCACTTTTCGGCAACAGGGACACATCCGAGGCTCGGCCCTCGGCGGCTGCTCGCTGCCCATTAACTCACATGAAACACACTGACTGATCCAAGGTTCGGGTGCGGCGCACATTTCTGGAGGTGCGTGACTCGAGGCAGGATCAAACCTTCATACTTCACACAGGTTTCTCTATTCAGAGAAAGATTTGAGTCGCTCCTTTCCATGAATTTAAAAGCTTTTTATTAGCTGGCTGCAGAGAGGCATTTCCTAATGCATTTCGGTCTTCACTGAGAACTTTCTCAAAGGGGCCTCGGCAATTCGTGGGTGTGGCAGCTTGCACAGTGGGAGGGTTTTTATGGAGAGTTCATGCCCTCTAGTGGATGCCTCAGGGGGCTGACTGTCTCTCTAGTCCTTCTGGTTGTTGTAGTCCGATGCTGCTACTCCAGATATTTTTCTTTGCTGTATGTTTAAAACTGCAGTAATTTTTCATGGAATCCTTGCTTCCACTTTTCGGCAACAGGGACACATCTGAGGCTCGGCCCTCGGCGGCTGCTCGCTGCCCATTAACTCACATGAAACACACTGACTGATCCAAGGTTATATATACACACAGTTACAGGAACCTAAATTGAAGACAGCCACTGGTCGTTAAGTATTCACTTTGTTTAATGGACAAACGTGCTGGCAGCCAAACTGAGCAGAAATTCACTTCAATGAAATAAAACGCCAGACGCGTTTCGAAAGCCCCAAGCTCTTTTCTTCAGCGGCGTTAGTAAAGTTTGAAAGACAGCGCTCAATGTTTATCACCTGCCCTGGGGGGGCGTGGCCGACAGCGCGGCCTTCTGGATAGTGTAGTCCCATGTGGGCGCGCTTGTCATCCAAATGTAAAACGTAGTAAATCCCAAGTGGGTAGAAGTCTCAAAACTGCCCTCGGGCCCGAAACGCGTCGTGCTGTTTGTTGCCTCACCTGCATAATAAAAAATTAACCTGATGTCAGATCCTGTGGTCCGTTTCTCTCTTCGTGCTTCGCCGATCCTGGGTGATGGGAAGTAGCGTGTGTGGAGACATTCGGCGCATATATATATATATATATATATGTCAAACAGGAAACTCCTTGATTCAATGAAGTACGAGCCACATAAATCCAGTTTTCTGGAAATGTATTTATTTACGGGCAAAAAAGAAGACGCTTTTTGAGCTATCCAACTTTTGGTCACTTTATATATATACTAGCAGCCCGTCCCGACGTTGTACGGGTAAAAAGAGGCTAGGCAGCAATGGTTTTAGTATCATTGTACATTCGTCCTACATGATAAGAGACACATTTTGAAGCAGTGTCCCCAAAGGTCCGTTTTTCCGAATAGAGCATATTGAATTCCTTTCAAGGGAAACTGTTAGAGGCAGTTCAAAGGTAGAATGTGCTGTTTTCCCAGCTGTTAGCAAAGTGGCAGCTATTCCAGATGAAGCAACAGCTAGAGCCAAATTCCCAGAAGATCGAACTTTGGCAAGTATGAGGTTGATTAGGTAAGTCTTTCCTGTGCCACCGGGGGCGTCTATGAACAATAGTTTGCCTTGCTTCTTTTCAACACTATCAACTATGGTGTTGTAGGCGAGTTGTTGATCGGGAACTAAGTTAGGCAAGTGTTGAGCAAGGTAGTTATTTAGCTCTGGAATATTGTGTGCGGTAGCGATATTGTGGTATCCAGTTAGGTTAGTTCTGACCGCTGGCGGCAGGCTAAAATCTTGTAAGGACTTCTCGCTTAATAGATACAGTGAGTCTTCAATTTCTATAAGTCCTTGGTTTATGATTTCATTGTTGATAGCAGCCCGTGCCGACGTTGTCCGGGTATGAATTGCTGCCAGCCAGTAGTATATTGTTTGTAGGATTTCGTTTTGATAGCATTTCTTATCTGTGACAGGCCTGTGAAACGCTCCGATTCACAGTGCACTGCTGATGCACTGAAGAGTGCGCGTTCAGTAGTGTGTGAACTCAAGTTTCCCTACTTTATATTTATTTGCAATATTATATAGCGCAAACTCGACAACATGGCATGAGCACAATTTATATTACAAAAGAACACATTCATTTGTGGTAGGCACGGAGAGACAAAGCGATTTGCCTGGAATCACAGGATGTTGAGCTGATGCCGAGATTCGAACGTAGCTCCCCAGCTCTAACGTTCGCAATTCTAGAACTTGTGGCGGGAGGTGTGTCTAAAAGTGTATGTTGGTGCTGGCCATCAATAAGAGAGACCTGTGCATTTTTCAAATGGGTGGTGAAAAAATATGAGTATGTTGCTGGAGACGTGGGCCGCCGTGCCACCAATGTACTTACCGGGGGAGGGTAAACACCAATTATTCTGCAACTTTCTTTCCGCATACCATCACTCTGCATACTTTCATTACGAAAGTACCATGACTCCGCAATGCCATTATAACGCATGACATTACATTTTATATGCTTTTACTACGCATACATTTACAATGAAATTCGTTGTAAATGCATGAATGGTAAAAGCATGTTTTTTTAATGTTTGGATAAGGTAAGTATGGGTATAGGGGTATATGTTTTGGGGTACTGAGGTATATGTTTCGGGGTGTTTTAAGGGTTCAGATATAGTTTTGGGTTATGGGGTACAGGGGTAGTTTTAGGGTTCAAGGCTAGGTTTGGGTTTTGGGGTATAGGGGTATTTTGAGGGTTCAGGGGTAGGTTTGGCTTTTGGGGTACAGGGGTATTTTAAGGGTTCAGGGCTAGGTTTGGGTTTTGGGGTACAGGGGTATTTTTAGGGTTCAGTGCTAGGTTTGGGTTTTGGGGTACAGGGGTATTTTAAGGGTTCAGGGCTAGGTTTGGGTTTTGGGGTACAGGGGTATTTTTAGGGTTCAGGGGTAGGTTTGGGTTTTGGGGTACAGGGGTATTTTAAGGGTTCAGGGCTGGGTTTGAGTTTTGGGATACAGGTGTATTTTTAGGGTTCAGGGCTAGGTTTGGGTTTTGGGGTACAGAGCTATTTTAGGGTTCAGGGGTAGGTTTGGGTTTTGGGGTACAGGGGTTTTTTAAGGGTTCAGATATAGTTTTGGGTTTTGGGGTATAGGGGTATTTTTAGGGTTGAGGGGTAGGTTTGGGTTTTGGGGTACAGGGGTATTTTAAGGGTTCAGGGCTAGGTTTGGGTTTTGGGGTACAGGGGTATTTTTAGGGTTCAGGGGTAGGTTTGGGTTTTGGGGTACAGAGGTATTTTAGGGTTCAGGGGTAGGTTTGGGTTTTGGGGTACAGGGGTATTTTTAGGGTTCAGGGCTAGGTTTGGGTTTTGGGGTACAGAGGTATTTTAGGGTTCAGGGGTAGGTTTGGGTTTTGGGGTACAGGGGTATTTTTAGGGTTCAGGGCTAGGTTTGGGTTTTGGAGTACAGGGGTATTTTTAGGGTTCAGTGGTAGGTTTGGGGGTACAGGGGTATTTTAAGGGTTCAGGGCTAGGTTTGTGTTTTGGGGTACAGGGGTATGTTAGGGTTCAGGGGTAGGTTTGGGTTTTGGGGTACAGTGGTATTTTTAGGGTTCAGGGCTAGGTTTGGGTTTTCGGGTACAGGGGTATTTTTAGGGTTCAGGGGTAGGTTTGAGTTTTGGAGTACAGGGATATTTTAAGGGTTCAGATATAGTTTTGGGTTTTGGGGTACAGGGGTATTTTTAGGTTACAGGTGTAGGTTTGGGTTTTGGGGTACAGGGGTATTTTAAAGGTTCTGGGCTAAATTTGGGTTTTGGGGTACAGGGGTATTTTGAGGGTTCAGGGCTAGGTTTGGGTTTTGGGGTACAGAGGTATTTTAGGGTTCAGGGGTAGGTTTGGGTTTTGGGGTACAGGGGTATTTTTAGGGTTCAGGGCAAGGTTTGGGTTTTGGGGTACAGGGGTATTTTTAGGGTTCAGGGGTAGGTTTAGGTTTTGGGGAACAGGGGTATTTTAAGGGTTCAGGGCTAGGTTTGTGTTTTGGGGTACAGGGGTATTTTAGGGTTCAGGGGTAGGTTTGGGGTTTGGGGTACAGTGGTATTTTTAGGGTTCAGGGCTAGGTTTGGTTTTGGGGTACAGGGGTATTTTTAGGGTTCAGGGGTAGGTTTGGGTTTTGAGGTACAGGGGTATTTATAGGGTTCAGGGCTAGGTTTGGGTTTTGGGGTATAGGGGTATTTTTAGGGTTTAGGGATAGGTTTGGGTTTTGGGGTACAGGGTATATTTATAGGGTTAAAATGGGTTAGTGTTTAAGGGCGTTGGGGTATTTTAAGGAGTAAGGGTGGGTTATGATCATGGGGTGCAGGGATATTTAAAGGGAGCAGGGTGGGATTAGCACACAATATGAGACATGGCATGAAGGGTGGAATGTACCACACGCCCCCAGTGTTTGTCACGCCCCAGCACACGCCCCCAGCACATGCCCACAGCACAACGCAGACACGCCCACAAGGGACTACTTTGCTGGCACGGTTCTTTTACCTTTTAAATGTATATGGTTGGTGTCTGTATAGCCTATGTCCTTCTGCTGCAACTGCCCTTTCCAACGCTGTAGTGGGTGTTGTGATTGGTGCTGTGGTTCCTGACATTACCCGCCTCAAAGGTTTTGGCTCTCTCTTTATATTATTAGTATGGATGTATGTTAATATATATATATATATATATATGTATATGTATATATATATATATATATATATATATATATATATATATATATATATACATATATATATATTATTACCTACTGGCGATAGCCAGTAGGTATATATAGTTAGGATTTTTTCTCTATGGAACTTTTGAAAATTCTATGTCTAATAACTTTGGCGTTTGTGGACGGAATCGGCTGAAATTTTCAGGAAAATGGCACATTTTGTTTCTGAGCAGCCCCTTAAAATTTGGGGGGGTTCCGTCAAGGGGGGGCCAAGAAAAAAGGGGGGTCCCAAAACGCGTTTTTCCCATTCATTTTTCCATAGGGCCTTTGGCCTCACTTTTAGCTCGAACGGCTGAATGGATTTACACGAAACTTGGCAAAATTATATGGACTGTTAGCCTGATGTGCCTTTGCTGGGTCTCAATATATGTGCTCCAGTGGATTTTGAGAAATTAACGTTTAAAAAAACAGATATATCTGTGACAGCGTCCCAGATAGCGCACCAGATCGCGTACTTTTCGCGTAACGGAGCTTTGCGTAGCGAAGCTGGTTGGCTCTCCGGTGTCTGTCAACATTCTAAACAGTCCGGTGCGGCCGCCATCTTGTCTCTCGGTAGGATCAAGAGACAAGAGGAGGAGAAAAACGAAGGGGGAATTTAATGAAAGGGGGCAAGGTAGATCCCTCTTGACCCCCTAGGAATGATGTTGGGGTTATTAAAGGGTCCCGTGGGGCAAATAATAAAAATTAGATTTTTCGCGGTAGAAGCGTTTCTCGGTTCGCGAACCGGGTCGCAAACTGGTAGCGAAATGTGATTTCGCCATTTTGTGTTTCGATTTAATTAAATTACTAGGTATAAGGGGGTACGGGAGACGTATCCTGACCCCTTATGTTTTCTCAGGGTGGCTGAGGAGGCTCATATATGTTGATACATGTCTTCCAGCGGCTGTGCGTGAGCGTTTTTTTTTTTTTTGCTGCGTGACGTCTGTTAACGTTCGATTCGATGGAAATCAGGAACTGTTGTCCGCCATTTTGTCACTGTGAGTAAATATTTTGTTAAAAATAATTGTTATAAATTAATCCTTATTGATAAACATTGTCTGCGCCATCTTGCCTTTTTTGCAATGCCACACTTTTGTTGAGCACGGCAGCCATTTTAGATGCCTTGACCAGACCCACTCTCTGCACGCCGCCGATCCTCAGCATGGCTCCCCACCCTCGCAAGCATCTCCCCCACGCACTGGTCACCCCTGCTCTCTCTCTCAAGCATGGGCCAGAAACCTCCTCCCATCTGCGCTGTTCGTGAGCGTTTTTTTTTGTTGCTGCGTGACGTGTGTTAACGTTCGATTCGATGGAAATCAGGAACTGTTGACCGCCATTTTGTCACTGCGAGTAAATATTTTGTTAAAAATAATTGTTATAAATTAATCCTTATTGATAAACATTGTCTGCGCCATCTTGCCTTTTTTGCAATGCCACACTTTTGTTGAGCACGGCAGCCATTTTAGATGCCTTGACCAGACCCACTCTCTGCACGCCGCTGATCCTCAGCATGGCTCCCCACCCTCGCAAGCATCTCCCCCACGCACTGGTCACCCCGCTCTCTCTCTCATGCATGGGCCAGAAACCTCCTCCCATCTGCGCTGCTCTTCTCTGAGAATCACACCCTGTGCCCGCCCGACACCTCACTTTCACCCTATTCACTACCGCACCCTCTGACACTCTTCTTCCTCTGTGTCCGATTGTCCAGGCCGGTCCCAGGCTATCACCTAGCCCTGCAGATGTAGTTTATGGCCCCAGCTGTAGAGAATCACCCCTCTTCAAAGGAGTTACAATAGATCAAGGCTCCCACCTGATGAGATCCGTCACACCACACGCGTTCCTACTATCTGATAACCATCCTGTATTGTGCTTGGGGAGGGGATTCTCACTGTGAGGGTGTGTGGGTCCGAGCCTGAAGCGGAAGATTCCAGGGATGCCTCTTTGTACATCAAAGTTTTTACAATTATGTGTCACATTAAAAATATATAGCACTCCAACAAAGTAGTAGGATTATAACACTTTAATAACTTATAAATATATACAACGCAACAAAAACAGTAAATACATTTAAACATTTTTTTAAAAAAGAAGCAACAATGGTCAGTAGCTGTGTTTTGTGCGAATAGTCCCAAGGCAGCACAACGTGCTGAGTTCTGGACGGCACCCAGGTGATGTTACCTGGGTGCCGCACTGGTTTTTGGTATCCTACAATGCAGCTCCGAAAAACGGCGTGGGGCGTCCCGGGGGGTGCGGGTGGAGGCCTCGTCAGTAGCGGTCTGTTGTGCGAATAGTCCCAAGGCAGAAGAACGCACTGAGATGTGGATGGCACCCAGGTGATGTCCAGTAAGTTGCCGCACTGGTTTTGGCATCCTACAATGCTGCTCCTAAAAACGGCGTGGGGCGCCCGGGGGGGGCGGGGGGAGGCGGCGTGAACGGGCCTCCCCAGGTGGAGGCTCGTCTGCTGTACTGGGGCGCCCCTTTACCGTTTCAGTTGCCATTCCGCCCGCTTTTGCTACACTGTGCCTCATCCTCCATTCAGCTGTTTATCGCCCGCTCTTGCGGCTACAGTGTCTCGCTCACCATGTAGTTGAGTTGCACCCACTCTTGCGTTGCAGCGATAGGCGGCTGCCACAGGACTCTTAAAATGGCGGACGGCTCTTCGGATTTGGGCCTGGTCCACTAAAATGGCCCTGGGACACCTTGGAACTCGGATGTCCCCTGAGCCTTGAAGATTTTACAGAAGTCTTGGGGGCCCCCGACTCCTGCAGGCTTCCGGTGGGGAGCGGCTGCCATGATTGCTCACGGAATGACCACGACGGAGCCACGAGATGGTGGTGCTCTCATACTGACGCCAGCTTCAGTCTGAAACATCCAGAAACAAGGTGGGGCTTTCATCATTTGGGAAAAAAATGATGTTTTAATCCAATGAAAAGTGTTATTTTTAGGTCATATGATTAAGCCTTCCATCATTAGGAAACCAAAAGTAAAATGAACCAATGAAAAGTTTTATAAACAAGTCACATGACCTGTTATGCTTACGTTACGCGCTGCTATAAAAAGCGTAGAAAATCCGTTGGCACGTGAGGCGGCGTCAGTAGCGGACCGATGTGCGAATAGGCCGAAGGCAGCACAACGCGCCAAGATCCGGATGGCACCGAGGTGGTGTTCAGCAAGTTGCCGCACTGGTTTGGCCATCCTACAATGCTGCGCCGAAAGTCGGCGTGGGGCGCCCAGTTGGCCTGTGAGGTCGCGTCAGTCAGTGGGGGCTGTTTGAGGATCTGACTTCATTGGAAAGCAATGTGATGCTGTGCGTCGCCCCCAAGATGGAGGCTCCGCGGCTGCAGTGGGGCGCCCCTTGGTGTTTCACTCGCTATCCAGCTGAGTTGCGTCTGCACTTGCTGCTACAGTAGGCCGAAGGCAGCACAACGCGCCGAGATCTGGATGGCACTGAGGTGGTGTCTAGCAAGTTGCCGCACTGGTGTGACCATCCTACAATGCTGCGCCGAAAGTGGGCGTGGGGTGCCCCGTTGGCCTGTGAGGTGGTGTCAGTAGCGGACCGATGTGTGAATAGGCCGGAACCAGCACAAGGCGCCAAGATCCGGATGGCACGGAGGAGGTGTCATAGTTGAGAGTTCTGAGCAGCGCTTGTAACACTGTCTGAAGATTATTTGCACCTGCTGCAGCTTCACTATTGCCCTGGTGTGGCCAAAGATCGCCCATGACATAGGCGGCCGGCTCCCGGGGTCCGGAGGAACTTTTTTCCTTTTCCTTTCTGCATCTTGTCTCACAATCCGTTTGACCTGAAGACACGACCAGGTCCCTGAATGTGTGCAGGGGGACGCTATTGATTGAATCAAAATGGCGGCTTCACACAAAGCTGACTCAAGCGTTGCTGCTGATGCTATACAGACAAAAACTGGTTTTCAGTTTGTACATTCTTCAGGATTTTTCCATCGAAGGCTGGTTGAGAGTTTGTAGAACAATGGCTTCAGATCTTGCCCTCCCCTCTTTTGACTGATGGTTCTTGTTGCCTATCTCTTCTGTTGTCATTTAACTGAACCTTTTTTGACTGCCGAAAGGGGTTCTGGTCCGACCGCTGGTTGGTGGAGACATTTTGACTATATCCTGGACCTGCCCGGCCTCGCCCAAAATGGCGCCGGTATAAATGGGACTCGTAACTCCTTGTTGTGTACTGGTTGCTCAACCTTGATATCACGAGATACGTATGCAGTTTTGAAGCACATGGCGGGCGGGGACGAGAATTGATTGAATATTTCGACATCCTTATTGATATTAAGTTCTGATGTGTTATTGATTACTGTATTATTGAAAGTTCGAATTAACGTCACCCATGGTACTTGCCCGCAAATGTATATCTAGAAAATTTTATTGTAAGTGGCCCTGTCGTATTTTAATTACAAAATGTACGTCCACCGATTCCGCAACTGTTAGACACCTTAGTTCTTGCAACCTAATGGCCCGCTCGTTACGTTCCTCTACAGTGTAAATGTCTCCTCATCATATACGATTCCAGTTTGCTCCGTGGCCGGCCCACGTGGTTATAGGCCCGTATTTGTATACTGACATTTTCTCAATAAAGGTTTTTAAAACAAAACATGGTAGTAGTATTTACATCGGTAAAGTTTTTAATTTTAGTCACTGTTTTCGAATCAGTAAAAGGCAAGTGAAATAAAGCAGTCCAATTACATGACGGATAAAAGGTATAATACGCAGGAACGCAGTAAAGATAAATGGTCAAGGGCTGTTGTGTTTTCTACTCCTGCAACATAAAGTGATCGATAAGAATCTGAAATTCAGGCGTATCGGCGACTAAGACAGCAGGCCGAGAATCTTTTGCTCAACGGCTCCGTCATGGGACGAAGAAACGCCCTTTTGCTAGAAAAAGGAATATATTTTACTTGCAGGACAGTTGTAAATTTTCCGGGAAAGTACATTAGCCTGGAACATTATAACATATATGTTTAAGAAAAAATAATGTTCGAAAGCAATAAAAAGCGTAATTTTTAGGTCATATGACCAAGCCTTTCATCATTAGAATAACAAAAGTAAAATGAACCAATGAAAAGTTTTATTAACAAGTCACATGACCTGTTATGCTTACGTTACGCGCTGTGCGCCGCGCCCCGGATCGCTTCCGGGAAGCTGCGCTTCGCGCACCGGAGCACTTCCGGGTGCGCTAACGCGGCGTGTCATATAACGCATTACGCGACAACGTAGGTCCAGAATATAGTCAAAATGTCTCCACCAACCAGCGGTCGGAACACAACCCCTTTCAGCAGTCTAAAAAGTTCTGTTAAATGACAACAGAAGGGACAGGCAACAAGAACCATCAGTCAAAGAGGGGAGGGCAAGTTCTTCCCTACCGGGTCACGTTGGGGCGCTACCGGAACTGATCAAATTGGTAGTCTACAGTGTTTCTGGATGTTTCAGACTGAAGCTGGCGTCAGCATGTTGTAACTGTTATAATTGCTATTATGCACAGCATGAGAGCACCACCATCTCGTAGCTCAGTTGTGGCCATTCCACGAGCAATCATGGCAGCCGCTCCCCACCAGAAGCCTGTGGGAGTCGGGGGCCCCCAAGACTTTTGTAGAATTTTCAAGGCTCAGTGGACGCTTTCGAGAATGGGGCCCAAGCCCTAGCAGACAAGCGTCCGAGTTCCAAGGTGTCCCAGGGCCATTTTAGTGGACCACGCCCAAATCTGAAGAGCCGGCTGCCATTTTGAGAGTCCTGTGGCAGCCGCCTATCGCTGCATCGCAAGAGCGGGAGCAACTCAACTACATGGTGAGCGAGACGTTGTAGTCGCAAGAGCGGGCGGTAAACAGCTGAATGGCGGAAGAGGCACAGTGTAGCAAAAGCGGGCGGAATGGCAACTGAAACGGTAAAGGGGCGCCCTACTACAGCGTGTCTTCAGGTCAAACGGATTGTGGGACAAGGTCCAGAATGGAAGAGTCATCAAAAGGCAAAAAGTTCCTCCGGACCCCGGGAGTCGGCCGCCTATGTCGGGGGCGATCTTAGGCCACACCAGGGCAACACGACTTGGGGAGGGGGCAGGAGCCAAGCGCCCCCTCCCAGTCCGCGCCACCACACCGTATGTTGAAAATCTGAAGCCATCGTTCTACAAACTCTCAACCAGCCTTGGATGGAAAAATCTTGAAGAATGTACAAACTGAAAACCAGTTTTTGTCTGCATAGCATCAGCAGCAACGCTTGCTATCAGAGTGCATGAGTTTCATGCTCGATCGATTGAGCTAGCCGGATCAGGCAACAAAAAGTATAAAATAGTTATGTAAATAGTTATTTAATAAAATGTTTTACCCTATTACTTTGCTGGTGTGTTGTATATATTTATAATATTTGCATAGAGTTTATCGTTATTTTGGGCGGGGTGGGTGGCGGAGCCGAGCTGTCATGCAGCCATCATGGTGTGGAGCTCAGTTCATCTCACTAGTTTCGTAACATGAAGGGTTGTTCCTAATGTTTCTATTTTAGCGAGGTCAAAAAGAGATCCCATTAGTGGCCTACTGATTTTGCTTGATTACTTTTGTTTTTTTACACGATTTTTCACTATCTGCAAAGACTAACCAGAGTATTGCGACTTTGTGCTTGTTTGTAAATAGAGAATGAACCAAAGAGAATCAATTCTAAAACAGTAAATGCTTGGATAACAATCAATCAAATGGAGAGACAAGCAGGCACGACGAATTACAACGGGGGCAAAGGCCTGCGTTAACTACCCTTCACTATCTGCAAAGAGAGAGTACTACTAAGAGAAAAGAGGGGGGGGCAGCGTACAAAGCACATCAGCGTGCATAAACACGAAAATGTTTTTACCTATCACGTACTTGACATTTGACAGCTTTTGATATTTGCTATTAAAAAAACCATTGAAATTCACTGAAAAAACTATAGGTTTTAGCCCATATATAGTTAGAGATTAGCATTTACAAAACCTTAATTTACTCGCACAAAACCATAGAAATTCGCATATATAGTTAGATGCAATAACTATATATTGCGCACCCACAACCCACTGCTGATGATGTCACATATTACATCATTCATGACATGGTCAGTGACATCACTGATGACATCACTGATTACATCTCAAATGACATCACTGATGACATCTCAAATGACATCACTGATGACATCTCAAATGACAACATCCAGTGACTGTATGTTTCTGTAAAGTTAAAATATGTCTTACATATTGAAGAATGAGTGGATGTATAAGTGTTTGGATGAAGGATTTAGTAGGTGCATGACTGACTGTATGAGAGAATGATTAAATGTGTCTCACTGAGTGTATGGGTTAGTGACTAAACTGTCTTAATTTGTGCATCATTATTACTGTAGTTCTGTAAACTGCTGCATGTGTTGATCAGTAGCTATATGAGTAACTATATGGGTTATTGATTGGTTGCCCAAATATTTGTATGGGAGAGTGAGTGTGTGTGTGGGGGTGGCTGGGAGGTGTGTGACTCTGTGCATAGATGTGTGAGCAGTTGAATCAGTAGATGTATGGGTTCAAAAGTGCATGTGGAAACAGCTGTATGGGCGGTTGACTATCTGCATGAGTGCATTGGTGAGTAATTGGATTTCTCAGTGCTACATGTCAAAGTAAGTACATATGTAAAACACAGTACATGTAAGAGTTGACATATATAAATAACTGTGCATAAGAGCCAGTGAATGTGTGAGTGGCTGTATGGATCATTGTGAACTTGTATCAGGGATTGTATAAGAGAGTAAATATGTGTTAGTATATGTTTGATTAAGTAAGGTGTGTATAACTGTATAGTTGAGGAAATGGAGGTGTGATTGATTCTTTGCATGACTGACTAGGTGTGTGAGTAACTCCATTGATGAGTGACAGTCTGTGAGAGTCTGTTTACACTGATTGTATCTAAGGTTATGTTAGAGTCTGAAGAGGTTGATCGTATTATCACATGAATGATATCATCAGTGATGTGATCAGTAATGACAAATGAGATGTTATCAGTGATTTTATCAGTGATGTCATTTGAGATGTCATTTGAGATGTCATCAGTGATGTCATCAGTGATGTCACTGACCATGTCATGAATGATGTAATATGTGACATCATCAGCAGTGGGTTGCGGGTGCGCGATATATAGTTATTGCATCTAACTATATATGCGAATTTCTATGGTTTTGTGCGAGTAAATTAAGGTTTTGTAAATGCTAATCCCTAACTATATATGGGCTAAAACCTATGGTTTTTTCAGTGAATATATATATATATATATATATATATATATATATATATATATATATATATATATATATTACTAGCAGCCCGTCCCGACGTTGTACGGGTAAAAAAAGGCTAGGCAGCAATGGTTTTAGTATCATTGTACATTCGTCCTACATGATAAGAGACACATTTTGAAGCAGTGTCCCCAAAGGTCTGTTTTTCCGAATAGAGCATATTGAATCCCTTTCAAGGGAAACTGTTAGAGGCAGTTCAAAGGTAGAATGTGCTGTTTTCCCAGCTGTTAGCAAAGTGGCAGCTATTCCAGATGAAGCAACAGCTAGAGCCAAATTCCCAGAAGATCGAACTTTGGCAAGTATGAGGTTGATTAGGTAAGTCTTTCCTGTGCCACCGGGGGCATCTATGAACAATAGTTTGCCTTGCTTCTTTTCAACACTATCAACTATGGTGTTGTAGGCGAGTTGTTGATCGGGAACTAAGTTAGGCAAGTGTTGAGCAAGGTAGTTATTTAGCTCTGGAATATTGTGTGCGGTAGCGATATTGTGGTATCCAGTTAGGTTAGTTCTGACCGCTGGCGGCAGGCTAAAATCTTGTAAGGACTTCTCGCTTAATAGATACAGTGAGTCTTCAATTTCTATAAGTCCTTGGTTTATGATTTCATTGTTGATAGCAGCCCGTGCCGACGTTGTCCGGGTATGAATTGCTGCCGGCCAGTAGTATATTGTTTGTAGGATTTCGTTTTGATAGCATTTCTTATCTGTGACAGGCCTGTGAAACGCTCCGATTCACAGTGCACTGCTGATGCACTGAAGAGTGCGCGTTCAGTAGTGTGTGAACTCAAGTTTCCCTACTTTATATTTCTTTGCAATATTATATAGCGCAAACTCGACAACATGGCATGAGCACAATTTATATTACAGAAGAACACATTCATTTGTGGTAGGCACGGGGAGACAAAGCGATTTGCCTGGAATCACAGGATGTTGAGCTGATGCCGAGATTCGAACGTAGCTCCCCAGCTCTAACGTTCGCAATTCTAGAACTTGTGGCGGGAGGTGTGTCTAAAAGTGTATGTTGGTGCTGGCCATCAATAAGAGAGACCTGTGCATTTTTCAAATGGGTGGTGAAAAAATATGAGTATGTTGCTGGAGACGTGGGCCGCCGTGCCACCAATGTACTTACCGGGGGAGGGTAAACACCAATTGTTCTGCAACTTTCTTTCCGCATACCATCACTCCGCATACTTTCATTACGAAAGTACCATGACTCCGCAATGCCATTATAACGCATGACATTACATTTTATATGCTCTTACTATGCATACATTTACAATGAAATTCGTTGTATATGCATGAATGGTAAAAGCATGTTTTTTTTTAATGTTTGGATAAGGTAAGTATGGGTATAGGGGTATATGTTTTGGGGTACTGAGGTATATGTTTCAGGGTGTTTTAAGGGTTCAGATATAGTTTTGGGTTATGGGGTACAGGGGTGGTTTTAGGGTTTAGGGATAGGTATGGGTTTTGGGGTACAGGGGTATTTTTAGGGTTCAGGGCTAGGTTTGGGTTTTGGGGTATAGGGGTATTTTTAGGGTTCAGGGGTAGGTTTGGGTTTTGGGGTACAGGGGTATTTTAAGGGTTCAGGGCTAGGTTTGGGTTTTGGGGTACAGGGGTATTTTTAGGGTTCAGTGACAGGTTTGGGTTTTGGGGTACAGGGGTATTTTAAGGGTTCAGGGCTAGGTTTGGGTTTTGGGGTACAGGGGTATTTTTAGGGTTCAGGGGTAGGTTTGGGTTTTGGGGTACAGGGGTATTTTAAGTGTTCAGGGCTGGGTGTGGGTTTTGGGGTACAGGTGTATTTTTAGGGTTCAGGGCTAGGTTTGGATTTTGGGGTACAGAGCTATTTTAGGGTTCAGGGGTAGGTTTGGGTTTTGGGGTACAGGGGTATTTTAAGGGTTCAGATATAGTTTTGGGTTTTGGGGTATAGGGGTATTTTTAGGGTTGAGGGGTAGGTTTGGGTTTTGGGGTACAGGGTTTTTTTAAGGGTTCAGGGCTAGGTTTGGGTTTTGGGGTACAGAGGTATTTTAGGGTTCAGGGGTAGGTTTGGAGTACAGGGGTATTTTAAGGGTTCATGGCTAGGTTTGTGTTTTGGGGTACAGGGGTATGTTAGGGTTCAGGGGTAGGTTTGGGTTTTGGGGTACAGTGGTATTTTTAGGGTTCAGGGCTAGGTTTGGGTTTTCGGGTACAGGGGTATTTTTAGGGTTCAGGGGTAGGTTTGAGTTTTGGGGTACAGGGGTATTTTAAGGGTTCAGATATAGTTTTGGGTTTTGGGGTACAGGGGTACTTTTAGGTTACAGGGGTAGGTTTGGGTTTTGGGGTACAGGGGTATTTTAGGGTTCAGGGGTAGGTTTGGGTTTTGGGGTACAGAGGTATTTTAGGGTTCAGGGGTAGGTTTGGGTTTTGGGGTACAGGGGTATTTTTAGGGTTCAGGGCAAGGTTTGGGTTTTGGGGTACAGGGGTATTTTTAGGGTTTAGGGGTAGGTTTAGGTTTTGGGGTGCAGGGGTATTTTAAGGGTTCAGGGCTAGGTTTGTGTTTTGGGGTACAGGGGTATTTTAGGGTTCAGGGGTAGGTTTGGAGTACAGGGGTATTTTAAGGGTTCATGGCTAGGTTTGTGTTTTGGGGTACAGGGGTATGTTAGGCTTCAGGGGTAGGTTTGGGTTTTGGGGTACAGTGGTATTTTTAGGGTTCAGGGCTAGGTTTGGGTTTTCGGGTACAGGGGTATTTTTAGGGTTCAGGGGTAGGTTTGAGTTTTGGGGTACAGGGGTATTTTAAGGGTTCAGATATAGTTTTGGGTTTTGGGGTACAGGGGTACTTTTAGGTTACAGGGGTAGGTTTGGGTTTTGGGGTACAGGGGTATTTTAGGGTTCAGGGGTAGGTTTGGGTTTTGGGGTACAGAGGTATTTTAGGGTTCAGGGGTAGGTTTGGGTTTTGGGGTACAGGGGTATTTTTAGGGTTCAGGGCAAGGTTTGGGTTTTGGGGTACAGGGGTATTTTTAGGGTTTAGGGGTAGGTTTAGGTTTTGGGGTGCAGGGGTATTTTAAGGGTTCAGGGCTAGGTTTGTGTTTTGGGGTACAGGGGTATTTTAGGGTTCAGGGGTAGGTTTGGGGTACAGTGGTATTTGTAGGGTTCAGGGCTAGGTTTTGGTTTTGGGGTACAAGGGTATTTTTAGGGTTCAGGGGTAGGTTTGGGTTTTGAGGTACAGGGGTATTTATAGGGTTCAGGGCTAGGTTTGGGTATTGGGGTATAGGGGTATTTTTAGGCTTTAGGGATAGGTTTGGGTTTTGGGGTACAGGGTATATTTATAGTGTTAAAATGGGTTAGTGTTTAAGGGCGTTGGGGTATTTTAAGGAGTAAGGGTGGGTTATGATCATGGGGTGCAGGGATATTTAAAGGGAGCAGGGTGGGATTAGCACACAATATGAGACATGGCATGAAGGGTGGAACGTACTACACGCCCCCAGTGTTTGTCACGCCCCAGCACACGCCCCAGCACACTCCCACAGCACAATGCAGACACGCCCACAAGGGACTACTTTGCTGGCATGGTTCTTTTATCTTTTAAATGTATATGGTTGGCGTCTGTATAGCCTATGTCCTTCTGCTGCAACTGCCCTTTCCAACGCTGTATTGGGTGTTGTGATTGGTGCTGTGGTTCCTGAGATTACCCGCCTCAAAGGTTTTGGCTCTCTCTTTATATTATTAGTATGGATATATATATATATGTGTGTGTGTGTGTGTGTGTGTGTGTGTGTGTGTGTGTATTTATATATATATATGGACAGACACGGTTACGGAAAACTGGCGTCTCCAGACGCGCTGCAGACACGGGGCCAAGCGGCTCGAAGTGAGGACTGAGACACTGTTTGTTAGTCCAGCACAATACAAAGGTTCAACCTTTATCGCACTACCAATCAGCCCCTTACTAGAAGTTATTGAAAAATAGGGCTGACAGGGACACTCTGCCTGAACGAACGAACTGCATGCTGGTTGCTGCAGTCTTTAGAAAATGAACACTGAGCAGCGTGAGTGTCCTTAAGTGTGATGCGATATAGAAGTGGCCAACACTACTTCAGGGGGATGGGCCAACCTTTAAAAGAGAAACCAATGAACTTCCTGTATCCGAGGCATCTGATGAGGCAACCCGCCGAAACACGTAATGCCATATTCAATAAATGGTGATCTCTCAGCCCCGCCGTGTCCCCTTAACTTCTTTCGCGGATCGTTTTTGCATATTAGCGCGGAGCCACCGCTGCACAAAGGGGACCCTTCCTTCAGTGTCCATGGTACTGTGGCACTTACCTAGACCGCCTCTAATTCCCCGAGAAGCGGCGTCTCTGTTGTCGATTGGCAATCCATCAAATATGGACAGACACGGTTACGAAAAACTGGCGTCTCCAGACGCGCTGCAGACACGGGGACCAAGTGTCTGGAATTGAGGACTGGAACACTGTTTGTTAGTCCAGCACAATACAGGGGTTCAACCTTTATCGCACTACCAATCAGCCCCTTACTAGAAGTTATTGAAAAATAGGGCTGACAGGGACACTCTGCATAAAGGAACGAACTGGTTGCTGCAGTCTTTAGAAAATGAACACTGAGCAGCGTGAGTGTCCTTGAGTGTGATGCGATATAGGAGTGGCCAACACTACTTCAGGGGGGTGGGCCAACCTTTAAAAGAGAAACCAATGTACTTCCTGTATCCGAGGCATCTGATGAGGCAACCTGCTGAAACGCTAAATGCCATATTCAATAAATCAATCAATCAATCAATCAATCATTCAATCATAGAATTTGTATAGCGCACTACTCACCCGTAAGGGTCACAAGACGCTGGGGGGGGGGTCCCTACTGCTCTAACAGCCAGGTCTTGAGGTGTTTCCTGAAGGAGAGATGATCCAGGGTCAGCCGTAGGTGAGTGGGGAGGATGTTCCATGTCTTGGCTGCCAGGTAGGAGTAGGATCTTCCTCCGACGGTGGATTTCTGAAATCGTGGGACGGTGGCGAGGGCAAGGCTGGTGGATCGGAGTTGGCAGGTGGGTGTGTAGAAAGTGAGGCGGCTGTTGAAGTACTTCGGGCCCATGTTGTGGAGGGCCTTGTGTGCGTGGGTGAGGAGTCTGTACGTGATCGTCTTGTTGACGGGGAGCCAGTGTAGGTCTTTCAGGTGGGCGGCGATGTGGCTGCGGTGAGGGATGTCTAGGATGAGTCGTGCTGAGGCGTTCTGAATGCACTGGAGTCTTTTCTGGAGTTTGGCTGTGGTTCCAGCGTAGAGGGTGTTCCCGTAGTCCAGTCGGCTGGTGACGAGGACCCGGGTGACCGTCTTCCTGGTTTCAGTCGGGATCAATCGGAAGATCTTGCGGAGCATGCGTAGGGTGTTGAAGCATGATGAGGAGACGGCATTGACTTGTCTGGTCATCGAGAGGGAGGAGTCAAGGATGAAGCCCATGTTGCGTGCGGTGTCTGTTGGTTTGGGTGCGCTGCCCAGGGCAGTGGGCCACCAGGAGTCGGTCCAGGCGGAGGGAGATGGACCGAGGATGAGGACTTCCGTCTTGTCTGAGTTCAGTTTCAGACGGCTGATCTTCATCTATTCTGCGACGTCTCTCATACCTTCCTGGAGGTTGGCTTTGGCGGTGGCGGGGTAGTTGGTGAGGGAGAGGATCAGCTGGTTGTCGTCGGCGTAGGAGATGATGTTGAGGTTATGTTGGCGGGCGATGGCTGTGAGAGGGCTCATGTAGACGTTGAAGAGGGTGGGGCTGAGTGAGGATCCTTGCGGGACGCCGCAGATGACTTCGGTGGCCGCGGATCGGACCAGAGGGAGGTGGACTCTCTGGGTTCTCCTGGCGAGGAATGAGATGATCCACTCCAGGGCCGTTCCTTGGATTCCGGTGTTGCTGAGGCGCTGTATCAGGGTGCGGTGGCAGACAGTGTCGAAGGCTGCTGTGAGGTCCAGGAGGATGAGGGCGGCAGTTTCCCCGTTGTCGAGCAGGGACCTGATGTTGTCTGTGGCTGCGATGAGGGTGGTCTCGGTGCTGTGGTTTGCTCCGAAGCCGGTCTGTGAGGGGTCGAGGGATCCGTTGGTCTTGAGGAAGGCGGAGAGTTGTCTGTTGACGGTCTTCTCGATGACTTTAGCTGGGAAGGGGAGGAGCGATATGGGGCGGAAGTTCTTGAGGTCCGTGGGGTCCACGGTGGGTTTCTTGAGGAGGGCGCTCAGCTCGGCATGTTTCCAGCTCTCCGGGAAGGTGGCGGATGCGAAGGAGTTGTTGATGATGTCCCGGAGATGGGGAGCGATGATGGTGTCGGCTTTGTTGAAGATGTGGTGTGGGCAAGGGTCGGTAGGGGAGCCGGAGTGGATGGTGTTCATTATGCGGGTATGTCTTCGGTGCTGACAGGGGTCCAGGTGCAGAGGGTGGCGTGGTTTGTGCGCCGAAGCTGTTGTGTATGTCGGCGATCTTGCGGTGGAAAAACGAGGAGAGAGATTCGCAGAGGTCTTGCGAGGGAGTGATGTTGTTGTTGCAGTCGCTGGGATTTGAGAGCTCCTTGACGATGCTGAAGAGTTCCTTGCTGTTGTGAGTGTTGTTGTCCAGTCTTTCTTTGAATGCTGTCTTCTTGGTGGTGCGGATCAGCTGGTGGTGTGTGTGCGGGTGGCGTTCTTGAGGACGGTCATGTTTTCTGCTGTCTGGTCGTGGCGCCAGGCTTTCTCGAGGGTGCCGCAGTTTTTCTTGGAGTTTTTGAGGTCGTTGGTAAACCACGAGGCTTTCCTGCTGCCGGATCTGCTGGGAGGGTTCTTCAGTGGTGCGAGTTTGTCGGCGCAGTCAGTGAGCCACTGTGTGAGGTTGCGGGCTGCTTCGTCGGGGTCCGTCGTGTTTAAGGGCGAGTTCTGGCTGAGGGTGGTGGCGGGCTGGTCAGCGGTGATCTTGCTCCAGCTTCTGCGGGGAACCTGTGGTGGTCGTGGTTTTCCTGAAGTCGAAGTGGACGCAGCTGTGGTCTGTTCAGTGTAGTCCGGTGGAGTGGCTGAAGGAGATGTGTTTGCTGGAGTAGAAGACGGGGTCCAGCGTGTAGCCGGGGTAGTGGGTGGGGGTGTTCACCAGTTCCATGAGTCCGAGGTTGGCGAGGTTTTCCAGCAGGGCGGCGGTGTTGCAGTCCTTGTTGTTCTCCCGGTGGACGTTGAGGTCCCCTAGGAGGTAGTCTGTGGAGGTGAGGGCGTGTGGACTGACGAAGTCTGCGATGGCTTCACTGAATTGTGTGCGTGGTCCAGGGGGTCTGTAGACAAGGGTGCCTCTGAGGGTGGTCTTGGGGTCGGTGTGTATCTGGAAGTGAAGGTGTTCGGCGGCGGTGAGGGTGTCGTCGAAGTTGGTCGTAATGCGGATAGTGCTTTTGTGGACGATGGCGATGCCTCCTCCGGTTTGGTTGATGCGGTCCCTCTGTGTGATCTTGTAGCTATCCGGGATGGCTATGGCGATGTCGGGAGCTGAGAAGGCGTTCATCCAGGTTTCCGTGAGGAAGTGGACGTCCGGTGATGTGGTGTTGAGGAGGTTCCAGAGTTCGACGGCGTGCCTTTGGACGGAACCGGTGTTGAGCAGGATGCACTTCAGGTGGTTGTTGCTGGTGCTCGGCTTGGCGGGTGTGGTGCAGGTACGAAGGCAGATGAATTGGAAGGCTTGGCAGGTGAAGGGTCCGTGTGTGCGCCTCGGGGTGGCTTGGTATCAGGCGGTGTTTCGGCCGGCGTTGAGTGCGTGGAGGGAGGCGGCGTCGTAGGTTCGTCGGGTGTGATGGCAGCGATGAGGACCAGGGGTCCTGGCGCTGGGCACGGTCCAGGCGCGGACGGGCGCAGACGGGTTTGCCTTTGGCGCGCCCTCAGCGCACAATCGGCGTGCCCGTTGCGCGCATCCGCTGCGCGTTCGCCGGGCGGCCTCCATATGAGGGGCTCAGGGAGGGAGAAGCAGCTGGGAGGCAGGAGCGGGGTGGCGAATGGGAGTGGCGGGGGGGCAGGGCCGCAGGGAGCATCGGCGGGAATCAGAGGACGAGGCGGGAGGCGGATGGCCCAGAGGCAAAAGGGGGAGCGAGGGGGACACAATACAGGATACAGAAGGCAAAGGGGGAAACAAACACAGTATACAGAGGGCGAAGGGAAAACCAAACACAGTATTCAGAAGGCAAAGGGGACCTGAGGGGAAAACGACAAAAAAACAGCACAAGTTTAACCACGGAGAAAAACTAAGGAAACAGCAGTCAGAGCGTAGCGGCAGCTCACAGCACAGGGAGGACCACACGGTGGCTAGGGGGGTGACCTAGTCAAGGGTCGCTAAATGGAGATCTCTCAGCCCCGCTGTGTCCCATTATCTTCTTTCACGGAAGTGGATCGTTTTTGCACATATATATATGTATATATATATTAACTACTCGTGGTCGCCAGGAGTTAGTTACAGTTAGAACCTAGTTTCCATAGGAAAAGCAATATCTTTAACGCCGTATGATGAATCTTTGTGGGGTCCCAAAGCACGTTTTCTCTGTGTTATTTTCCATGGGAAACTTTATTACAGGCTACAGCCCGACCTGCTGAATGGAATTACACCAAATTTGGCAAAAAAGTAGGTCTTGGTTTAGGGTGTGCAATTCTTTTAAATGGTGTAAATCCGTTCAGTAGTTCCTGAGCAATTTAAAAAAGAAAAATATCGACATCTGAGCACCGAGGAGGGTTCACGAACCCTCCAGTGCAAGTCCTTCACTCTGATTGGCTGCCAACACTCCAAACCAGGACGTGTTGGCAGCCATCTTGTGACTCAGTAACCGAGTGAAACAAAGATAAAAAACATGAAAAGGGGGCAGGGTACTGCGCAGCACGCATACAAAGTGGGAAAAGCTTTCCCTCATGTCTAGGCATAGTATTTTGTACAGGAAGGATTCCCTTCCTGTACTAAACCTATGCTAGACTCACACACACACACACACACACCGCAGCGCTGTGGTGCTAAGGTGTGTGCGTGGCACAAGGGAAAAGGGAGGAGAGAGCCATATCTTTGCAAATATGGTGCTCTTCTGCTCCTTCCCTATCGTGCAATGCAGCACAGCCTCACAGGAGGTTGCACTGCGTTGCGTGGAGTTTTGATTTATCTCCCCCATGGTATGTGATGCCAAGTGCAGAGTAACAGTAGCAGGAGCATACATTCTCTTGTGTTTTTACCTCTGGGCGAAATTCTCATTACTTCTTTAATGGAGATTTTGCAAAATGGCCCAAATTTATGCAAAATTCTGTGAAATGCTGGCCTGGCATTTAGGGCTATTTCTTTACTATGAAATCACATGTCATGTGAACAACATCTGCTCGTATTCTGTTTGCGTGAGTTGTTCCCTTGCTCCTACATTAGGATATTTATGGCATCTCAATCATGTGACTTGTCATAATGATGTAACCTCAGGCATTTCGTGTAATAGGCGTAATGTGAATGCCAGAAATTCCGCAGTATTACACCAGCATGAACTAAATTTTACCTGGTCCTATTTTTTATAACAGCAGCAAATACATTTTGACTTTGTGATTTTTATCTCACTGCTGTGGTGTAGCAAGGGAGGCATGGGTCCTAATGCAAAAAATGTGGGACCTCCTGCCTACCTTTTTGGTAATTAAAAACAACTTATTTGGGGTGCTGTGGGCCTTTAATGACCCTAAGTCCCTTTGCAACTACACCTATTGAATGGACAATAGCTAAGGCCCTGTTTCAGTGTTTCTCTTACCTTGAACTAATTTCCTTTCCTAGAGGTTTTCACTGTAGTTTCAGTCCAGGTGAAGATGACATCCCTAGGTGAGTCAATAGGCTTAAGTGCTGGTAAAAGGGTACAGATGCTGTGATGAATAGTCTCCCGAAGAGAGAATACTGCTGAGATGGGATAACTTGCCTCTAACCAAGGAGGAACCGATGTGGGGCTGTCTCGAATTAGGACTCATGGTGAAGTCTCTTCAAATCATCTTAATTTATTTTCTATTAAAAGTGTTAGGATTCTTCAAAATATTTTTGGATGAATTCACTTGTTATGTATATTTGTAAAGTACACTATTACTTGTGAGGATATCCTTGCACTGAGCAGGTGTGCGTGCATAACCCTGCCTATGGTAGGTTGGTCAATTGAAAAGACAGGTCTTCAGCTTCTTGTGGAATTCAAGAAAAGATGAAAAGGTTCTGATGTGGAGCTGGAGGCCGTTCCTCGCTTTAGGAGTGATGCAAGAGAATGTCCGTCCCCCTGATCTGGTCTCTTGGGCAAGAATGTAGGGCTATTCAAAGCAACTGAAACTAGCTTAAAGAGAGTTCCCAGCTGATAATTGGTTTTTATTAATTGTAGAATCCCAGAAAGTATTATTGGTCAAAAAGATGGCTTTTTATAAAAAAGACAAAAAAGTCTGATATTTCCTCCTTTGGTGAGAGGTTATTGGATTTTACACAAGTTTCTTTCCAATCTATTAAACAGTTTCTGAGTAGATTTTAACTCAGGGGCAAACCATGAGTCGGAGTGAGTCTGAATACAGGATTTACACAAGGGCTCATATGGGCCTTCATTCTAGAAGCACATACCTTAAAGGTGGCTTCGCGATTGCAATTTCTGAATAATCATAACCTTAAGGATGAGGCGTTCTTTCAACTGGTCCTGCTTTATCAAAGGGTGAGATAGAAAAGTTATGAGTTGGAATTTGTGTTGCCATTTCTGGTCAATGTAATGAAAATTTAGATACAACAAGTAGTTAGACCATATAGCATATACAATAAAATGATGCTGCATAAGGCCATAGTTTCAAAAAAGATACCAAAGAAATACCCTCTTATGTACATAGGCCAGTGCAATTTAATAGAAAAGCAAGATACGTTTGGCTACAAGTTAAAGTATCAGGTAGTGGTATCTGAAGGAGAACCTAGCCAGATTTAAAATAACTCAATCTAAGTTAGAAAATGATAGCCAAATAGCCAAAAGATTGAATAGGGCAGAATAGAATTTTTTCATTTGACGTAATGGGCAATAACAAAGTTCCCAGGTTGCAATTATTTGTCGGTAAAAGTTACATGCAACAGAAAGACATTCCCAGCTTCGACAGGGAAGTGCAGAAATAGGAAGAGAAGATTTCAAGTGCTTCTTCTACCATTGGATACATGGTGGACATTCCACCACCTGAAATGGTTGACCATTGAAAATGTGTCAAAGAACACTTCGTACAGAGCAACACCCAAACTCAGAAAATATAAACAGCATACAATAATAAAAAAACAATTATAATAGGGAGGAAAGGGATGATTTTGTATTGTTGAGTAGCTATGCAGTCTATATATATATATTTTTTATGATTGGAAAGCAAATTCCGAATTTATTATTCAATCCAAGTTTTCAACACAAAAGTACATTATGCAATTTATCCAGCCAACGCATTCCATCCTACGCGGACATCATCAGGGCTGTAAATTGAAAACAAGCCAGTTAATTTTCATTTTTTCACATACATATTCATACTGTACCATAACACACATTTTAAACCAGTCACTGTGAATATATTTGTTCAAACCCTCTACCTATATCCTTTTTTTAAAAAATCTTTAATTATTTTTCCAAGAAAGAAAAACAATACAAGTCATGGTAAGCACAATTGACAGAGATACATAAGTCTTACAGCAGAAACGAAAAGTTACAATAACAAAGAAGACAGATTCATGAGTGAGATAATACAGTAAGATTAAACAAGAAAAGAAGAAAAGCCCAAAAAGAACGATCAGAGCATGGAGAAGTACATGAAACTGTTGAGACCGAGTCGACACCATAACACCATAACAAAACAAAATATAGATCGGGCAGCAAAGTAAGATCATAACAACTGGGAAGGAAAACAAGTTGATCATACATTTTCTTAAGACTTTTAAGACTTAGCTGTGGTTAACTAATCACTGCTTAAACCATTCCTCAAACGGAGCCCAGATCTTACAGGCCAGCTCCCGCTTCCGCCTACCCCTTAATGAAGATACTGAAAACTCCAAATTATATATAGCGAGCAGCCTAGCTCTCCAATTAACAAACGTGGGTGCCTCTAGGCTTAAACATTGTGAGGTAATACATAGCCGGATCAGTGACATAGCTATGTACAGAAATGCAGATACATGCCACATATTTTGGGGCACTGCTACGCCTTCAGACCAAATTATCACCATCTCAAGAGAGATGGTGAGCGGGATATTAAGCGTAGAATTTATGAAGCGCTCCACATCAGATAGAAATTCACAAATATTCGGGCAGGAATAGAACATGTGTATAGAGTCAGCTGCATGTAGCCCACATCTCGCACATCTGTCGCCCTTCCTACCCCTCATTTCGCTATTTTGGCGATCGAACATTGCCATATAGCTTTGTGTCCTGAGACTACCGGAAACTGGCTAAGCCCAGTGCCGGCCTGATATCTACACCAGTCTTCCCAAGTTTACCCTCCTATTTAAGGTTTTGTAACTCCAAATCATCCGAAAAGTCGGACGGCAAGTGCTGATAAATTTTACCTATTCTAGCCTTCTTCTGAATAAGTTCAAATATAATTAGCTTGTCCAACATTGTGAGGGTTTTACATAGGTATTTATCAATGAAGCTTCTAACTTGCAGATATTAAAAAAAATCATGAGTGTTTATGTGAAATTTGTCCCTCAGAAAAGAGAAAGAACCAATTTACCCATCAACAACTAAATCGCCTATGACTTTAAGACCCGATAAAGGCCATCTAAAAGTCGTCTGATCCTGGAAGATAGAGGGCAAAAGTCGGGCGGCTTTGAACGGTGTATAAGTATTAACATTAGGGACAGACAATTTCTGCCGGATTTTCTGCCAAACTGAGAACATAGCTGCAATAATCTTGAACCTAGTTTTCTTGAAATAGCTCGGCTCCAGAACTTGCGTCAGAATGACCTTAGCGGCCACAACCAGGCCGATCTCATAAATGGTAGGTCTATTAGAAGGCGGGACCTCAGTACAGTCTCCCAGCAAGGGTAAAGCTAGATGTTGCACCATAGCGGACCAATAATATAATACCAAATATCGGACCGCTCAACCACCACGCTCCTGAGGGAGACACATCCATTTGGCAGCCCTACGCGAACGGCGATAACCCAAAGGAACCTATAACAGATCCTTTCGGCCCTAATCAAGCTTGCTTGTGACAATTCCGTTTTGGAAACATTTAACTTATAGCCTGAAACCCGGCCGAATTGTACAGCACAGTTCTTTAGAGCAGAGAAGGCAGAGGGAACATCAGTTGTTAAGACAACAAAGTCATCCACATAGGCCAGGGTCCGATACTCGGTACCATCGATCCTGATCGGTAGTATATCCAAATTTCCTTCAATTTTCCTAAGGAACAGATCGATGTACAGAGCAAAAAGGAAGGGTGAGCAGGAGCACCCTTGCCTAGTGCTTCTACTAATGGTGAAATACCCTGACTTCTGACCAGATATGCGCAATGCCGCGGCTAGGGAGATATACAGTGTTTGGATAGCCTGAATAAATTCAGCACTGAAGCCCTTCCAGCGAAGCACAGCCCACAGGAACCTTCAGGAGACCCTGTCGAACGCCTTCTCGGCATCCAACAGGATCACACCGAGGGGAGAAGCAGTAGCCTGCACCCTGTCCAGTAGGGCAATTACACGCCGGACATGGTCCGCGTGTCCCTACACGGGATAAACCCATGCTAACGCAGGGAAACCGATGGGGTGATCACCTCAGTGAGCCTAGATGCTTGAATTTTGGAATATATTTTGCTATCACTGTTTATCAACGAAATTGGCCGAAAAGATGAGGGACTAAGATCAGGCTTACTTTTTTCTTAAACAAAACAATTGTGGTTTGGCGCCATGAGTCAGGTACATTGCCACCCTGTGCAGCCCTGAGAACAGATAATAAATCCTGACGAATCTCTGCGAGAAACATCCTGTAAAATTCTAGAGGGACAGCATCTGGGCCGACAGCCTTTCCATTAGCTAAAGATTTTACTGCCATCTCAACCTCCTCCCACGTAATAGGGGCAGACAAGAATAGTAATTTTGGACGTGGCCATGCCCGAGAAGAATACCTCAACCAAGGCCCCAGTCAAAGTGTGCCCGATGTCTTCAGTGTAGAGCGCTGTATAGAACCTTTGGAACACATTGATGACTCCCTCCAGTATGTCCTGGACCACCCCATGCTGATCCTGGATTTTAATGATACGATTCTATAAGCCTTTCTGTTGGAGCCTCTTGGCTAATACTCTGTCCGAGTTTTCACCAAACTCGAACATCGTTGTGCGATTTTGAAAATACTTAGCAGCAAGGTCCTGCCCAAAGGATTCCAGGAGTTTGGACCTAATTATAGCAACCTTCTGCTGGCTCTCGTCTATATTAAGGCTGTCCTTAATTCTACATGTGAGTTCCAGCTCTGCGAGCCTGAGCTCCTCAATGCAGCTCTTTGCCTGCTCTTGTCCTGTCTTCCACCGATGAGAGGCGAAGCTCTTGGTCTCGCCACGCACTGCGGCCTTTAAAGCATCCCAGACCATAATGTCTGATGTGGTCCCCCTATTGATATTTAAGAATTCAATTAACCACTTTCGCATATGAACCTGATAGGCCTGCTCCAGCAGAAGTTTTCTTTCGAAAGTCCATGCTCTGGGGGCTTTACCTGAATGAGACTAAGGGCATACCACAATCAACAGATTATGGTCCGATATGATTCTCGGTGGAGCAGAGATAGAGGCTACTTCAGCCGCCTGATTAGACACGAAAGCATAGTCCAAACGGACCATTTTATTAAGGGGGCAGAGTAGTATGTGTACCCATCATCATATTTATTATGTCGAAACCAGAGATCAGTCAGACCATGTTCTTGAACTAAAGTCTGTAGAGCCTTGAAGACTCTAGGCTTCCTACCGGAATACATTTGATCCCCTGCAAAATTAAAGTTGCCAGGCAGATTAATATTCATGTCACCACACACAAACATCAGAGAGGGCCAAGCAGCCAATTCCACATTAAGGAATTTCAGCACTTCAGGATCGTCTACATTTGGCCCATATATCATACAAATAGTTAAAGGTCTATTATCAATCAATATTTCGGCTAAAGCCCATCTGCCCGAACTATCCTCTTGTACCTTAGTACATACCCCAAACCCCCGCTTCAACAGGATGGCCACCCCTCGGATCATAGAGGTCTGTCTTGAACAAGCAATTAAGTCGAAACTAAGTATTTTCAAACACTTGCGCTTCCCCTAGGGTATTTGCGTCTCTTTTATACATAAGACATCCAATTGCATAGTATGTACAATTATAGAAAATAAGGCCCGTTTCTTGCCATCGCTCAGGCCGCTGCATATGTTCCATGCATGTGCTTAAAAAAAGTTTACCCTGCCCCATCAATGCTTAACAAATAATCTGATCTCAGCTGTGTACCTTTCTAATTTTTAATCAAACACTCTGAGATATAACAAACTTGACCCATTTTAAGACCACGACTATAATATAAATCCAAAACCTTAGTTAACCCCCCCCACCGTGCCCTACCACTACCACCAACCGCACCCTTAACCCCCTTACCCACTAGAACCACCAACCCCCACCACCCCTTGTAAGGCAACAGGACCGAAGTCCTTGTGATGGAATGAGCTGATTGACCCGTTCTCCCCTAGGTCCCTCACCCTGACATATTTAGTGACAGAGCATTAGAGACGATTGCAACCCAAAAAGATAAAACGAGAAAAAGAAGGCACCCCTAGCAATTGACGCGCCCCCATCTTTGAATCGGTAGCCCTCTGGGATATTGTGAGAGTGGAGAATGCAATAGCCCAGACCTCCTTGACTATATGGAGCCCAGGAACTCCCTCGCCTTTATTTATGAGAGGAGGAATCTAGTCTGTCCCTGATATATTATTTTCAATTTAGAGGGAAAGAGCAAAATTGCTTGGGCACCCTTTGTCTGGAATGGAGATATTAGCTGGCGGAGCTGCCATCTCCACTCAACTGTTGCTGGGCAAAAATCTGGCCTTACAAAAAACTCACAATCTTTCCCTACCCTTTTTATGTCGAGTCTGGCTAAGTCATAGATCTTCTCCCTCACCAAAAAATTGTTAAGACAAATCAAAATTGCCCGGGGCTTGTTCCCGACTGTTCCAGATTTTTGTCTCTGCTTGAAGGGAAACCGATGTACCCACTGCACCTCAAGCTGCCAGTCCCACTGCTTTACTTCTTAGATTGCTTCAGAGAAGAGTTTGACGACAAACTGCCTGGCGTCTCCCCCCTCGCGGCCTTCTGGGATCCCTAGGATCCTGAGATTGTTCCTCCTGGCCCTGTTCTCTAAATCTGTCAACTTCCAAAGTATATAATCTTTTTGTGCGCCAATCAAATCAGTCAGACCCTGTTGAGTTGTCAGGGCATCCTCTAGATTGGAGATCCTCTCCTCAGCCTCTCCGATTCTCGCAGCGATATCAGAGCATGTTTTGGCGACTCTGCGAATTGAACTTTGGACCCTTCGACACACCCCCTGCGTACAAATACTCTCCTGTCGGGATTCCTCTCAATGAGCCATGATGGTCTGGTAGATGACAGAGAGTATGATCTCTCCCGTAGCACCTCCAAGAGGTTGGTGGGAGGGGCGGGGCCCTGGGCCGAGGTTGAGGCACTGTCACCTAAGCCAGGTTGCGCAGAGAAAGAATAGTCCCAAGACAATTAGCCAGATGAACCTACGTCCTTGCTTAGAGCCCCTTGCTCTTTTGTGCTAATAGCCTTGCAAACAGTGCGAGGGCTGCTAGAGACCTCGTCGTTGAGAACTTTGTTGAGCCGCCAATCCTCAATGTCGCTGCCGTTGCCAGTCCATTCTCTATCCTGGTCATCATCCTCATCAGCTGATGAGCCAATGTGTTCAGATAGATAATTAAATTTGTCCCCCCCTTCGAGCTCCCTGGAGGACTCATTAGTTACATAAAGGGAGACGGGGACCGCACTTTGCTCAGGGATGCTTACAGCAGCTACAGTGTCAGTTTGTACTGCCATCTGAGGCAGAGAATGAGCAGAGATAGATGGACTGTCAGTTTGTTGGACTCCAGCTCCCATAGTTCCATTCTCTGGGGAGCCATCCACAGGTTGGAGCACTCTGACTTCTGAACTATTACCGTTGCTGGCGACTGCTGGGCTGACAGCGCTGGGCCCCTGCAAGGTAGATTGGCCCTGTTCAGATGAGAGCGCAAGAGCGGCACCCCCGCATATATCAGAGATGCCCAGAGTACACGCAGAGACCGTGACAGTAGGGACATCATTCGCTGCTTTAGCAACATTCAAATGTTCACATTTGCCGGTCGCGGCATCAGCACAGGCTTTAACCTTCTCAGCCTGGGTTTTGAAGAAAACAGGTAATGTTTGTTTTGTCTTACCACTGAAAACAGGCGCCGCTTGATTGATGCCCGGTTCTCCCGCTGCTGCAGCGTCTCCTCTTTGGGCTGAATGTGGCGCCTTGCTTGCATTAGCGAGAGCTGTAGGTGTGTTAGCTCGAGCTGCAGAGGATTGGGTCTTGGCAGGGGCATTTTTGACGGGGAGTTTCGGAGCCATATTGCCACGGCTCAGCCTCGGGGAACTGCGAGAGCAGGTGTATGCAGTACTGTAAAGGACCATTCTAAGCCAAAACCTTGGAGCGTTACTGGATACAGTATGCGAAAGAAACGAAGCAGTCCTAATCATGGCAATCTGTAACTTGCTGTTTCTACAGCAGCTTATAGATCTTGCACAAAGAAAATTCGCGCAATCCTTGTGCGCCCAGCGGCTTGAAGAATTAGAAGGGGTAAGTCATCCAGGAGAGAGACAACACCAGCTCACTCGGCCATCTTGCCTAACTATGCAGTCTTTAATAGGGAATGTGCCTCAAGCCAGTATTCATGAAGCATAGAGTGCTTAACTCATGACTGGGGCGTGCCGGAGTTTGCTGCCTGTACTTCTGAAACCCTACCTGCTGTTGTTTGGGCTGTGGAACTCCCCGGAGGGGGTTTGTTGCTCGTCTTACTTGTTCCCCAGTCTCTGTGGCCGTTGCCGCTCCCAGCACCACACCGCCAGCAAGATGGCGCCAGAGGGGAAGGGACTACATCTCCCTACACACCCAGCAGCGCAGGAAAGTCACCGTCATCAGCCTGCGCCAAGAGGTGCTTAAAGCCCCAGGGGGACCCCTGCAGCACGGGACGCGCTGGAGTTTGCTGCCTGTACTTCTGGAACCTTACCTGCTGTTGTTTGGGCTGTGGAACTCCCCAGAGGGGGGTGTTGCTCGTCTTGCTTGTCCCCAGTCTCTGCGGCTGTTGCCGCTCCCAGCACCACACCACCAGCAAGATCCCGCCAGAGGGGAAGGGACTACATCTCCATACACCCCCAGCGGCGCAGGGAAGTCACCGTCATCAGCCTGCGCCAGGAGGCGCTTAAAGCCCCAAGGGGACCCGAGCAGGGAGGGATGCGAAGGAGTTTGCTGCCTGTACTTCGGAAACCCTACCTGCTGTTGTTTGGGCTGTGGAACTCCCCGGAGGGGTTGTTGCTCATCTTGCTTGTCCCCCGGTCTCTGCAGCCATTGCCGCTCCCAGCACCACACTGCCAGCAAGATCACGTCAGAGGGGAAGGGACTACATCTTCCTACACCCCCAGTGGCGCATGGAAGTAACCGTCATCAGCCTGCGCCAGGAGGTGCTTAAAGCTCCAGGCGGACCCGCGCAGCGCGGGACGCGCGCGGGCGAAGCCCGTGCCAAGGGCGGACCCGTCCGCGCCCGTCAAAGCCAGGAAAAGGCAGGGCAGGGCCACCACCCTTTCACCGGAAACATTGGAAATATTTTGCATTCCGCTACAACGTGGTCAGTGACTCTTTATTAACTATTGTTACCTACTGTAAGCTGTATTGACATTCAGTACATTGTTTAGTACTCCCTTGCTGTACAATGAGCACTCGCAAGGGAGTTGGGGGTCATGGGGTTGTGGGTACCCTTGATGCCTTTCTTATTCAGGCTGAATCACTCCTAACCCATGAGATTGAGCTTACGCAAAGAAGACTATCAAAGGAGACACGTTGTGTTTCTATAGAAACCCCCATAGGTGGTCCCTTTTTTAACCCACCAAACTCAGCTGAATGCAGCCTAGTAAGTATTCACCATCCAGCCACTGGGCCTTCTGAGCCCGAGACGTCAGCCGTAGATTTACCCACTGCAGCTGTAGGTACGTCCATCTCTCTACTGTCCCCTTCACCCCCTCCTCAAATTGTCACACGTTCTATACGTCAATTACAGGGCGGGGAAATACAGCCTTAAGCACAACACGGAAAAGGAAGACGAGGGGTCTACACGCCACAATCCAACAGACTAGCAAAGCGGCCAAAACAAAAGGGTCTGCTCGAGGGAAGGCAGGCCCCCCTGTAACCGTCATTAGCCCCACCTGTTCAGGTACATCTGCATGCCATTGCCCCTGTAAACAGCCCCAAATTGATTTAGGAGATGGGTTATTATCCAAGCTAGAAGACAAACTTGTTGCACTGCTAAATCCAATGCTAAATAAACTTATTGATGTTAATATAAGATTAAATATCATTGAGCAAAAACTTCCCTCCCAGTCTAGCCAGCCATTAAATGGAACCTTGGCAGCCCCGGGGGGTCTAGTGCACGCTTGGCACCCGTCCTTAATCAGCCATCTACTGTAAACGATGAAACTACCAGAAAGGGCACACAGGTCCCCACATCATACATCAATGGGGCAAATTCAACATCATGCAACCCTAATCAAAGGAGGGAAGTATTAAGTGAGGGGAACAATAGGGGCATGAACGAGGACAGTTCATCTATTGCACAAATTGATTATAGCAAGGTTCATTTTAATTTGCCCCCTGAATGTAAATCCTACGTCATTGTTCTCTCCAACGTACCACCTTTAGCACCCAACATAGTGGAACATTGGAGCTCCTTAAGAAATAGGGCACTTCACTTATTGGACACCAAGACGGGGCTGGGTAGTTGTTTGTTCCAGGACTTTAAAATGGCCAGAAGGGTCCCTTGGATAGGTAGATCTATTAAATCTAGTAGGGGTGACTGTATAATACTGAATTTTGGATCACCTGAGGTAGTACTAAGCATCTTGGAGAGAGAAGGGACTAGGCACATGGGCAGGGAAGGGATACACATGCTACCATTAGGTTTTTTCTATCGGATCCCCCCTCCTTTACCTATGTACAGACGCCAAACACCAGCTAGCGCTTATAATCAGGGGAGGTATGAGTTTAACGTGCCAACATTTAACCGGTTTGATCTAGTGTTTTCCAACCTAGATGCACAGGACTGACTGTCAGATAGGCTGGCAAATGACAACATACTAAGGGACCCACCATCTATCCATTTATCTGCCATTAGTAAATAACAGGAATCCCCGGAAATATACAACACGCAGCCAATAATTTTTACTGATAACCAGGGACAGGCAGAGGATAGTATCTGCCATGTGAAAACTGGTGGTGGGACAATAGCTAAGGCCTCTGAGAATAACAACAGAAGTAATAATGACTCCGACCTTAGAATTTTGAGCTGGAATGTCGCCGATACAGAGTGATTGCATATATTATCCTCCCAGGACATAATAATGTTTCAAGAAACATGGGCCACTCATGACTTGTACATAGAAGGCTTTCACTGCCTTAGTGTAGTGGCACCTAAGCCAAATTTTGGCCGTGCAGTAGGGGGCCTATTTATCGGGATCAGCATAGCAGCTGGTGGGAGTTTTAAGCTAATAAATACAAATAATTGCAACATACAAGCAATAGATTACAAGCAACGATTCCCTTTCTACATAATACATTTCTATAATAATGATTTTTATTCTGTCCCAAATAAAAATGTAATTGAGCTTTTTAAATTTATTTCAAAATTAGAAAAAACCCAGGGCTCAAGTGAAGGCATGGGGATCTTTCTGGGGGGGGATTTTAATGCCAAGCTCCCAACAGATACTTGGGTTATAGGCACACGACAGGTGGACCCATCTGTGCGGAGGGGATTAGAATTAAATTATTTTCTCAGCGAACACATCCTCAGCAATATAATGGACCTAGGCCCACTCTTTACAAACCAGCTGGTGCGGACATACAGAGGTAGGGACAGTACCTCAACTATTGATTTTATTTTTTTCTCTCCCAGTCTGGTGGACCGTTTATTGGCCAAAGAGGTTCTCGCAACGGATTTTGGGGATCACAATCCGCTGACAGTGGTCTTAAGACTAGCCCCTCGTCCCGTGTATGCTACTGCTCAAGAGGCAAGGGACATTACCCCATCAACAGACAAATTAAGATTAAAGTGGAAGGGGGTAGACTGTGATCAGATCTCTTCTGTCAGTGCCACTTTTCCAGGGTCCAAAAGACCCAAGATGGTTTGATCACAATTGCTATGAGGCCAATAGGAACTTGCACTAACAGCTAAATGTAGGGCAGATGTTAGTGCAGCTAGAAAAGTGTATAAAACTACAATAAACGAGCGGAAGGGCACCCTTCTGAGTGAGCGATGGGAAGCCCACGCAGAATCAGTAGAGGGGAAAACTGGCAATTTATTTTGGTCCGCAGTTAGAGACTTGCGTAATATGGGCCTGCAGTTAACACCTGTCAGTTGCACTATTACTAGCAGCTCATGGGAAAACCATTTCTCTAAGATATATGCCTCGCCATCTCACAGCCCTGATCTTTATGTGCAGGGCCATCCCGGTGATTTACAAATAACATTGGTGGAGGTAGAAGAGGCGATTACACAGAACCTTGGAAACGAGACCCCAGGACCTGATGGGTTGCCTATAGATATTATAAAGTGGAAACAAGAATTATGGGCCCCAGTCCTTTTGAATGTTTTAATTAGTCTACCCCAAGCACCCATGCCTGACACATGGCGACAAGTGTAATCATCCCAATATACAAAAAGGGTGATAGATCGGAAGCAGTCAATTACAGACCGATCTCTTTACTCGATAATACCTTAAAGATTCTGGGCCGTGATATTTATAACAGGATTTTAGACTGGACAGAGGAAAGTGGCATCTTATCCCCGTGCCAACTGGGTTTTAGAAGCAGGGTTGGAACAGTTGAACAATGTCTAAATCTAAATTTGGTTATTAATAAATATAACATTGCTCGTTCTGCCCCCATTAATTTAGCGTTCATGGACCTGTCATCTGCTTTTGATTTAGTTAACAGGTCCAAACTTTGGTCTATTTTATTGAATTATGGTTTGGACCATTAATTGGTCGACTTTTTAGCATTCCTACACACTGATCTCAAAGCGCAAGTAAGGATAGGAATGGGAGGGGAGTTATCAGGCCCAATCAAGGTAGGAAGTGGGGTAAGACAGGGGTGCGTTTTAGCACCCCTGCTCTTTATTATTTATATCAATGGATTGAGTAACCATCTGGAACAGTCAACTCCAGGTGTCCCTATACTTAATGGCAAATTGTTGCCTGTATTACTTTACGCTGACGATGCGGTCCTAATGGGCCGCACCCAAAACTCCCTGCATATTCTAGTCCAAAGTTTCACAGAATACATGGATGGACTGGATTTACGGGTGAATTTTAAAAAGTCATTTATCATGTCATGCGGACCAGGGAAAGGTCAGCTTAATTCCATATTGGTAAGGGATGACAGACTTCCTTCTACTCACAACTTTTCATATTTGGGGATGATCTTTGTTGTGAATGGTTCGTGGACTGGGCATTTGGCCCACTCCACGAGCAAATTCTCAAAGGCCATCAACTCTATTTTAAGTATCCCCAACCTAAGAAAACAGGCGCCATTGATGCAATTTGAAGGATTTTTAAATCACAATGTGTCCCCGTAGCCACATATGGGGCAGAGGTATGGGGTTTGGCGAAGAATCGGTGCATACAGCAGGAAGAGAATCGGTTTTGCAGAAAGCTGCTGGGTGCGCCGATTTCCACCCCCCAATACATCTGTCATAAGGAACTAAACCTACATTTTATATCTGATTTTATCAGTGCACGACCTACCTTATTTTGGCACTCACTTTGGAGGAATAAATCAGCTACCTTGACCCAAGAAATTATAACCAATTGTCTTAAATGTGAAAGAGGAATGGAGATTCCTTGGCTTTCGGGGGTCTACAAAAGCCTGTGTAGTATTGACAAAGGTAGCATTTTTACAGACCCAAATAAAGCCAACTTAGTACATAAGAACGATTTGAAGAAAGCACTTTATGCACTTTATAACACAGATAGAGTCAGGGAAGAATCTTAGAAAACAACAGTCCTCGTCTATATGGACAGGGAATTATACAGATATCTTCTGTTAATATACCTAACCCTGCCAATGATAACTTGGGAAAGAAAAGTTTTGTTTCGACTGAGGGCTGGAACTATAAGATTTTTGTTACATTTCCCTTTGGGCTACTGGCCCGCAAAAGACAATATAAGATGTCCCTGTGACGGGGTGAGCGCACAAACTGATTTGCACTTTTTCTTTGCTTGTAAATACTACCTAAAATATGTAAAATGGCTTTTAATTCCCTTTTTTTTAAAACATAGACCAATTACTTTGGGGGAATCTTATCAACTGCTGCTTTCTTTGGATAAAGAAGAAATAATTTGTCGCACTAGCACTTTCCTGAGAATTGCTGACCGAGCACGCAATGCCTGAGTTTTCTCTAAATATTAATTTGTAAAATTCGTCTGATGCTTTTTATGATTCAATAATTTTATATGGATTTTACAATATTTATGTAAATTGTGTATGTGCTTTTATGAATTCTTGGAATTCGAATAAAGATTTATGATGATGATGATGACTGGAAATGATATTGTAGATTATATGATGAATAGAGTTGACTGACCTGGCATTTAGGAGAACACACATTAGACAGAAGCTGATACTTGGCTAGAAGGATTTCACATTCACAGAGAGTCTGCTATAATCAAGGACAGCTAGATAGATTTAAGATAGGCAGCGGCTACACTTGAGACTGCAAAGTGTCAGGCAGTCAGGTACTAGCCAGAAAGTGTTTGTGGAGCCCATACCAAAGCGCTTGTAGAATCAAATCTATCTTCTTCAATCTTCTTCTTTTGCAGGAATGTGATATCCCTCCCGACCTTGTCTTTGATGATGATCACACTTGAAGATTATCTTGCAATACCAATGCCGTAGATACAGCTGCTGCCCACCGTTACTTTAATCCCATTGACCTCAAATGCATGAGCGTGAAAGTGGTAATTTTGATGACCTTGCTCTTAATAAGGAATATACTTGAAGATTGTTTTAGGATTTCAAACTCCTTTGACCAATGCGTCACTGGTATTTGCCATCTACAATACTTACACACCAGGGTTGAAACTGTGTAATTGGTGGACTATCTCAGTTAGAATCACTGTGTAAACAGAGACAAAATTCCCTATTACAATCAATGCACTGCCCTGAGGGTAGCTGCGAATACATTATTGGAAGATGGATTGGCTGGGTCCTTGAAGCAGATGCCCCATCTTTCACTTTGAATGTGGTGCCCATCTGCACCTCAAAGGGTGGACAGAGATCCTCTGTTAGGTGGGGGCAGTGAGTGACTGCACCTGCCTGCAACGGGATGTCTGAGGGTTCATGGGACCCATTTCCCCCCTCCAGAGGGGTGCCCTCAGTGGATGCACTGACTGCGCACTGCCCTTTTGTGGTGCACAGTTAGTGCCCCTCCTGACATGCTTTCTGCCTCTGAGCCTTCGTCCAGGATACAGTATGGGAGCAGAGACAAAGTGCTTCCCTCATTTGAATGTGCACACATCCCCAAGCAAACAATGCAGCACCCCCTTGAGATAGCACTGCAACAGAATTTTGTGACTCCTTCAGTAAGTTTTAATTTCCTGAAGCTTTATTTTGTGCCTTTAGATGGTGTCTTTCTGGAACAGCTTCTGGTTTTCTTGCCGGAAAACTTAAACATGAAGTTTCTTCCACTCAAGTCGGAGGGAAATAGTAAAAGAATTGGTATATTAAATCTCTTCTCATTTTAATAATCCTTGCTCTATGGGACATCTAGACATAAATCTCTTTTAGTGGGCTAGTACGGCTGACATTTGGTCTCTATAATACAGTTTGAGACATATCATATGCATTCACACCCGAGCTCACTACTAAATACATGCAAGCATTTCTTTTTTAGGTCGATGCTCTGCAAGGCATGCTGCATTAGAGTATTCACTTGAAGCTCTGCCCACTCTGTGCCTATATTTTTCATTGGCTTGTGTCTTCGTCCTTCGTAAATGTTGGCTTCTGATTCGGTAATTGGCTGGTTACTCCCTCCTGTGAGACGCCCTGTCTTTATTTGTAACCTCCCATGAGGAAGGGCCCTTTTACTTCTGTTATTACACCATCTGTGTTATTTAGTCTGTAAGCACTATTTTCTTAAATTAGTTTCTCCTACTCCAGGCAGCACATGCTTTCCGGCAACATTCAGGGTGCCATGCGCGCTTTCACTTTCCAAGCAATAGAGCTCACATTTACAAGAGTTTCAGCTATTGGCATTGTAAATAACAATGCCTTTTATTTTTTGTGTTAATTATCAAAACAGATAAATAAAAGGCATTGTCATTTACAATGCCTATAGCTTAAACTCTGGCAAATTCGAGACTTATTGCATTGCAAATGCTTGTTTTAATTGTAATGCTATATAATACAATTATATTGAGTGAGACTTTACTGAGCTATTGTTACTTATCAAAGCTTTCAGAACCCCAAGCAAAGTCCTCTGCATAAGCAGTAATATATCTAACATGTAGGAGGAGAGAGTTACTGTGGTGCTCGTACCAAAATGTCAAAACGTTATGTTTATATTAACATATTTTTCTTGATGTGTGAGGAAGCAATAATATGCTCTTGACTTTTTCCTAAGGCCTCTGTTAGATTTTAATGATTAGGGAGTAATTGTCCACTTGCTAACTCCTGCTCTAGGGATAGTCTTAAGCTTGAAATAGACTGGGGAAAGAAAAAAAAAGATGAGGTTTCTTGATGGTAAGTAATGTACCTCGGTGTTGTGTTTGCAGATGAAGCCATTACAACTAATGGAATGGAATGAGTAGCGAGCACTATGAGATAATGCTGAAGCAGCTATCAGAAGCTTGAGTCGCTCTTCTTTATCAGAATGAATGTTCAAGTAAAGAAAAGTGTGCAGCAGCATTACTAATGCGGCAGGGGCGGCTCTAGGCTCATGGAGGTCCTGGGCAGGGAGCGTCGGTGGGGGCCCCGGAAGAGGGGGTCCGGGCGGGGCAGAGCACAGAGGCCAGTGAAGGGGGGGGGGGGGGGGGTCAGGGTGTTTGGAAGTGGGAGGGGGTAGGGTGTTTGGAGGGGGGAGGGTCAGGGTGTTTGGAAGTGGAACAGAGCCGAAGTCTGCCAAATCCCTGCGGGGGCCGCCACGCAAATATGTATCCATCTCAGAGGGATATTATATGTCACTATCCTGTATTGGCGTGGTGGCCCCTGGGGTTGGGTGGCCCTGTGCAGGTGCACAGCTTGCACATGCCTAAGGCCGCCCCTGAATGCGGCAAAGACCCCCAGCTCAAACCCATCAATAAGAATCAGCTGCAGTTTCATCCCAGAATAACCTGCACATTTCAAGAGTCCACAATATACCTTACAGAACCAAATATGGAAGATACAAATCTGATTGCCGAAATCAATCCTTAAATAATATGGGTATTTCTGAACAACAGAAGCACAATACTTTGGGCGTGACTCGAGTACTGTTTTTCAGATGTAATGCTTCATGCACACTGTTTAGTTCAACGGTTGCCGCATGGCGCGCCATCACTGTTCTTCTTTCAAAAGGCATGGCTTACAGGAGCATCAGAAGAACGCATTCTTCCAAAGAAACGAGTGAGGGGGGATGAGGGTTACACAACGTGATTCCAGTGTGGCGGCCATATTAAAGTGGACCTTTGCTCCTTTATGCATCGCTTCAGCTGACACTGACTCAGTGAGCTGTCAATCTTGGCAGAGCAGCGAACATTTTCTTTTACTGACCAAAGAGAGTTTGAACACTAATTTGGATTCTGGTGAGTTTCTAAATTATTGACTTGAAGGTAAAGTTTCCTATATTGAGTTTTGTCAAGTTCTTTTCTCCTTTACGCATTTCAACCTTCTATTCACTGACTTTCACAGTTACTATATATTAGTATTCTTATCGATATATGTTAGACCCGGCATCCTTGGCGTTGGTTTCTCCAATATTTTTGCCTTTGCCTCCTGTTTTTTTCTGTGTATTGGACTTCGTTTTGGCTGGCCTAGATGCTTTGGGCACTTTGCCACTGCTGTTCAGTGCCAAAGTACCATTGCTTCCTGTGTGAATTGATGTTATGGATTAGTGTATCCACAATTGGCTTATTTTATTTGATTTACTGCTAAGTCCCTAGTACAGTGTGCTAAGACTGCCAAGGTCTGTAAACCAAATGATGCTAGTAGGCTTGCCGCACCGATTGTGCCTCCCACACCAGCAGCCTTGTAAAAGGGTCTCAAGCATGCCATTGCAGTGCCTGTGTACAGTTTATACTGCCATGTCAACCTGGCAAGTGCACCCGCTTGCCATGCCCTAACCATGCCTTTTCTTACATGTGAGTCACCCCTAAGGTAGGCCCAAGGTACCCCTGTAAGCCGGGTGCAGCGTATGTGAATGGTAGGACATGGCCAAATGTTTTTAGCATGTCCTGATAGTGAAATACTGCTAATCTCATTCTTCACTATTGAAAGGTTATCTGTCCCATAGGATAGCTTGGGAAGTTCACTTATAACATCTTATAACTGCCCATGGGAACAAAATAGGAAAATGGAGTTTAGTATGCCTGAACTCAGAATCTAAGGATGCAACACGTAGTAAGGATGATTTTTACATTCTGGGTTTGAAAATACCACTATTAGAAAGGTTCACTGATAGAATATCGAACACACAAATATTGTGTGGACTGAATATTGTGTCAAAAATATCACGGACAAGAATATCGATTAGGTAAGTGCAAACAGAAAGGTATAAATTTACTATTCTTAACTCCAGATCTAAGTACCTTGAAGATATATTGTCAAAGTACATATATGTGGAGTTAAATATAGTAAAACTTTACTTACCCATTAGAAATGGCCTTCACGATATTCTTGTCCTCGATATTTTTGAACTCATGGGCCAGATTTAGAGAACTAACTTAAGACAAAATCCTAAACTTACTACCATTTTGGTATTCACAGAAGACACTTACTCTTTTTGGTATTCACAGCAGGCACTTACTGATTTTGGTATTCACAGAAGGCACTTACTCATTTTGATTAACTTACTCATTTTGGTATTCACAGATGGCACATACTCATTGATGAGTAAGTGACTTCTGTGAATACCAAAATGGTAGTAAATTTAGGATTTTGTCTTAAGTTATTTCTGTGAATCAGGCTCAATATTCTGTCCCATGATATTTGTGTTTTCGATATTTTGTCCACACACCATTAGAAAGTAGGTATTTTCCTGCTTACCATTCAATGTGCTTCTGCTAGGTCTGTGTATGCACTATCTGGCTTTGGAGTAACAGTGGCCAGGGATGTGCATTCTGTTCAGACAGCCACTTAGGTGGGTGAGGTGTGTCCTGCCTTTCAAGGCTGAGTCAGGGCTGGGCTTAACAGACCTGGCTGCATTCAGAGTAGGGTCTGTTGCTGGTTCCGTGTCCTGAAGGCACCGCAGCAGGCATCGTCAAACTTCGCACCACATTCCTGGTCTCACCGCAGCTGGGCGACCGTCACCGAGCCATTTCTTGCACTGCATCCTGTGGGCACCACACTCCGCACTGCCACGCTTCACTTCGCTGGACATCACCAACACCTTCGCTGCCGTCACCGAGCCGCTGCCTGCACCGCACTGTGAGGGCACCGCACACTGCACCACTTCCACTTCATACCACAACCGCAATGGTTATAGCATCATGGGGCACTTTGCTAGAGTATGACGGATGAAGAGGACCAACTCTAATGTGAAATGCTTTATTTATAGTTCTGATTCTTATTCAGAACTAGACTATAAGAGTGATTTACATTTTGTAGTGAGCCTAGATTCAGACATACTAGGTCTGAGCATCAACTCTAGGAAGAAAACTGTATGCTCTATTCCTCTAGGTAGTGAACTTGGTATGCACTCTAAATATCAAAGCCAGAATATCGAGCTGGCAAATATTGAGGATAAAATATTGAATAAAAAATATCGAAAGGTAAGTAAAAATAGATGTTTTTATACCTAACATTGGGCCCGATTCACAGAATGAACTTAAGACGTAATCCTAAACTTACTACTATTTTGGTATTCACAGAATGCACTTACTACTTTTGGCATTCACAGAATGAACTTACTACTTTTGGTATTCACAGAAGTTAGGATTTTGTCTTAAGTTTGTCTTAAGACAAACTTAAGACAGACTTAAGACAGACTTAAGACAAACTTAAGACAGACTTAAGACAGACTTAAGACAAGATCCTAACTTAAGTCTGTCTTATGTCTGTCTTAAATTTGTCTGAAGGCAAACTTAAGACAAAATCCTAACTTCAGTGAATACCAAAAGTAGTAAGTTCATTCTGTGAATACCAAAAGTAGTAAGTGCATTCTGTGAATGCCAAAATTAGTAAGTGCATTCTGTGAATACCAAAATAGTAGTAAGTTTAGGATTGAGTCTTAAGTTCATTCTGTGAATCAGGCCCTCCATCTATATGTACCTTGACAATGTGTATATCGTCAAGGTACATAGGTGTGGAGTTAGGAATAGTAAGTCTACACTTCCTTCATCTGCACTTACCTGCCTATATTTTGATCTTCGATATTTTGTCCACAATATCCTTGTACCACATTATTCATGGCCTGAATATTCAGTAGTACAATGGTTGTACATATGGATATATTAGCAGTTTCAGCATCTCCCTGTACTATAGTCAATCAATAGATATGGGTTAGTAAATTGGAAAGTAATTAAGGGAAGGTTTTAATTCCTTCTGACATACAACAGAGCTTTAAGGGTGAACCCATACCCCCTAGAGGGTATTGAGTAATGAAGTTTGAATATAAAGGGAGAGACTCTAAAGAAAATTGTATTTGCAAGAAAAAGGATCACCCAGTTGATAGATCAAAGGAATGTAGGGATAACACTACCTCCCACTAGTCCAGACAAGGTATTGCTGCTGGATAAAAGTGATTTTTCCATGGGAGGGCTGCAAAGAATTCCCTGAAATATTCTCTGAAGAAGTTAGCGTATTACAAGGGTATCAACACTGAATAATTCTGAAGGACAACTCCAAGCCTATGATGTATGTAGTGTGAAGCATTCCCTTTAGTATCAGAGATTAAGTCCGTAAGGAAGTATATACATTGGTAAAAGAGTGAGTTATTAAAAAATATAGAAGAAAACAAGTGGATTGCACCATTGATCGTAGCACTACAAGCGAATGGAAGAGTCAGGTTGTGCATAGATTTACATGATTTCAACAGGAACATCTTGATTGATAAATTTCCTCTTCCCAAATAAACAAGATGTTAGCTATGACCAAAGGGATCAAGCCATTTTGCTCAATTGACTTGACTTCTGCATATCAGGAAATTCCACTTCACCCTGATAGTAAACTCTTAACCACGTTCATAACATCATATGGACGTATCCAGCTTGCTCGCTTGTCATTTGGCCTACATCACCAGCCACTGTATTCCAGCAATTAACTTATCAACTTTCAAAGACCATATTGGGGTAAATTCCTTTCAGGACAATATTGTCGTCATGGGTAGGAACAGAGTAGAACATGATTAGAGATTTAGGGAAGTGTTGAGAGTATTAAATAACAAACATCCCACTGCTTTGTTCCATAAACATATATTTGCCTTGAATTCTGTCCCATATTAAGGACATGAGATAAGGGAGAAGGACTACCCACCCAAGAAGAAACTAATTGAGGCCATAAAGATGCCCCTTCTCTTACTTTGTAAGACAAAATTAGGTCTTCTTTTGCCTTTCAGAAATTTAAGAAAAATATGTAAATAATTTTGTGACTAAACCATTTAAAATTAGGCAATTATTAAATAATTTGTTAACGTTTGAATCAAATGATATACACCAAAATAGTTTTGCATACATAAAAAATTCATTTGCACAGCTTTTCCTATTCAAGGCTTTAATTCTAATGCAAAATATGTCATCACGACAGAGATTTTGGGAAAGGTGAAGGTGTGTGTTATCTTAAATAGAGAGGAATGGCTAAAATGTGAGTATATCTTTTTGCATAACACTCTCTTTTTCTCACTCTCCCTCTGGAAAAAAAATATGCTATCAATGCTATGGAACAAAATTCAGATTTATGGGAAAGTTATACTGAAGATGTAGAAGGTGATGTTGGACTGGAGTTTATTAGTAGGGGTATGTAGGTACCACTAGTAGTAAGTCAACAATCATAATATAAGGCCCAGTGAAAGACTTAATTAATGAGTCCTTTTCTTAACCCTTGATAGATGGCTGCAAGCAGGCAGGCTCAGCTTAGAAGACAAGTATGTAAAGCATTAAAAAACACTAATACATTAAATAAGTAAGAAACAGCAAATAAAAATCCAACACCAATTTATAAAAATAGGAGATATTTTTATGATTAAAATGACATAAAAATGACAAAACTCCAATGTAGGGAACTGCAGAAATTAATTTTTAAAGAATAAACACTTTCTAGTGCCTAAAAGCTAAAAGTGCCACTTGGGATATCTGGTCACACTTGACCGGGTCAAAGTCAAAGTTTCAGTCTGACCGCAATGGAGCATGGGTCAGAGACACTTAGTGGCTGGGCCCGGTCAGGATTTTACCTTCTGACTTTGCCACTATTCTGGAGCTTTTTCTCTTGATGTCAAGCGAGGCTCTTTCTCAGGTGCTCTTTGGGTTCAAAAATGGTGGCATGGCTCACCCTGATGTCTCAGTCAACTCCTGGAAGTCTCGTCAATGACAAAAACCTCCGGAAGCATCAGCGAGGCAAACCTGAATCTCAGGTCTAGCCGTGGATCGATGTCGCCGGCTTGACTCTCGCCGATGGGCCGTTTAACTCATGAGGTTTTTTGCCAAAAACTCTCCAAATCTTCTAAAACTTCTGTATCTTCATCCTTCAAAGTGTCCATAACACCAATCCAAGGTTCCAGAAGCTCTGAGTTGCTCCTTGGAATTTTGAGACTACGTGTCCCACACTGCACCTGGCCAAATACTTTAAAGTATAGCTATAGGTGATCAGCTGGTTTCTTCTTGCTTGAGATGACGCAGGTGGAGCTCCTTTAACCTGTTGCTTACAGGGAGTCTACTCCGTCACTGTTCAAAGCAAGGCAAAGTCCTTTGGGCTGTAGTTCCAAAGAGTGCAGCAGGTGCAGTCATTTAAAGTGCAATCCTCTTGGTGCAGGCCAGGATCCTTATAGTTTCAGACAGGGATCTTAGTTGCTGGGCATCTCTCCTGACCAGTGTCCTCCAAAGTGTGGCATATTCTCGTACCAGAAAGCACCGGTCTTTTAAAATCCAAAATGGAGAAACTCTCTCCTGGAGGTTAAGATCTAGCTAAGCTAACCCACTAGAGTGGCAAAGTTTCCCTAACACTCCCCTTCCAGCCCCTTCGCTAATACGGTACAGAAGTTAGTCAAGTGACAGACACAAAACTGTCACAGAATAAACCCCATAGGTCTTCAGAATCTAAAGTCCTAAAGGAATTGCACTGGCTTCCTCTGAAGCAAAGGATTATTGTCAAAGCCATTTGCATTGTGATCAAGACACTACAGGAAAAGACCCTGTGCCTCTGCAGCACAGATGGAAGGGATACATGCCTGGGAGACATCACAATTGAAGCTCTGCAAATTTGGTCTGTACTAACAAATTTAGTAATTCAAAATAAGGAGGCCGGGCTTTCACAGTTAAAGCGGGTCAGCTGTGGAATGAGCTTTCCCCTTCCCTAAAGGCTTCAACTGAGTTGCTGCATTGCAGGAAAACTTTGAAGACTTAGCTTTTTACAAAGTAACCACTCTGATTCTGGAGCTTGTGTTTGTTCATACTTTCAGCCAGATAGTACATACATTTATGCATAGCACCAGTATACCAGTCTGGTCACAGTCGCGCTCAAAAAATGCTTCAAATAAATACATTTAAAAATTCAATTTCTGGGGCTCCTGTCTTTCTGGCTTGGGTGCAAAATGTCGGGGTGAGCCTGTGTCCTGTTCTACCTGTCATTCCCTCTTTAGAGACCAGTTTGGATACTCCATCCACATCCTGCCTTTTGCTCTACAGCTGTAGATCTCCCCACCAGATATCCTTTGTCTCTATGCCGGCCATTTCACACATCATCAGAGCAGTTTGGCTCAGCCTGTCAAAGGCTGGCCAATCAGGAGAAGCTGCTGGAAGACTGGATTTTGGTTTGTCAGAAAAGCAAGATATATAACTTATTTTCTGTGATAGTTATAATACATCAAATCATGGCAAGTTTTTGGATTTATTCTACTTATCATTTTAATACTTTGAAGTTTATTTTTAGTTCGATCCTGCCAATAGTTATACTTTTTTAAGGTATTCCCATGTTAGCCTTTGGAGTCAATGTTCTAAAATGGGGAAAACAAACTGTCAGTTTTCCCTCATCAGGGCATATAAAAAATCTTTGAAAATGTCCTTGCTTAGAGTTACAAGGCACCCTGCCCCTGTGGCACTTGGGGGAGACTTTAGGATGACTTATATGTAAAAGTAAGGTAGTTCAAGACTTTGGAAGTACCTTTAGTTCCAAAGTTGAAATTGCATATAATTCACTTTTAAAAGCAGGCTGCAAATCAGGGATGCATTTAAAATGACAGCAGGCAACATAGCAGTACACACTTAAGTGCATTAAATCTGTTGAGCCACAAAACATACATGCCATTCCATACAGATAGGCTGTCATACCAGTTGTAATTACACCTAATTACCATGTACCCTTTACACAGACGACTGGCCCTGGGTCTGGTTAGCAGCATCAGTCAAAAAACGGGGGGATCAGTGCAAAAAGGATGACTTTCTCACAGGTAACAATAGAGCTGAGGCTATTTCCAAAACAAACTGTGGAAAGGAGGGTGTGTTTCAGACCAAGCTTTAAATGAAGTTCAGAAGTATGAAATGGCAATTGGTCTTCGAAAAAGTGCTTATGTGGAAGTGGCAAGAACGTCTGGGATGTAAAATGTGGGTTCTAATGGGAAGAGGACAGGTTCTTGATGAGAGGGAATAAAGTAATTCCTCTCTTAAAATTAAAAGACAAGGTCTTAGACATTAATACAAAGGTCAATTTGGGAATAATTATGAATAAAAGGAGGATATTTAATCTCAATATTGGTGAGCTGGAATAGATATAGAGACAGAAAGGATTGTGAGAAATCACATTAAATGCTCCAATGCAGAAGTGGCTCAAATTACCTTTAGGCCTTCCTTGTCTCCACTGAAGTGTGCAAAGGAGCAGAGAAAAGCCTTGACTACAGACATTTTGGATCATGTTTTAGATCTGAAAGGAGTAGAACAATATGTAATGGCATTGGTGGTTTTACTGTTCAAAATGGGCAGAATTGTGCATTATTGATAAAGCAGATTGTTATGCTACTGTTAGATTTTTATGTGAATCTTTTCAAAGGAAGGCATCCCAAAACCACGTGTTAGTGACAATGGACCTCAATTTGTCTCAGATGTACTTCAGAGGTTTTTTTTAAGGAAATACCATCATGTGCAATTGCACGTCTTTACCATCCAGCTGGCAATGGTGCAGTTGAGCGTTTTTAAGAGGGTCCTAATGAGGAGTTTATAAATGATGATTAAAAATTGTTAAAAAAAATACTAGAATTGGTAATAAAAAAAGCTGTTGTGTGCATACATAGTCACACCATCTCAGGCATGGTTTTGTACTTTTAAAGTCTTATAGTGAAGAGAACTTTTTAAGAAGGATTACCTAGTGTGGATGAAGACTAGAGACAAGGGGGTATATGTACAAGGAGTTAACAACGCCATAGGGCACTTTTTTGATGGTATGGGGCGATTTTTTTATCGTCGTATGTACAAGGTGACACTAACCTCAGTTAGTGGCAGTTTTCCAGCGAAAACTTGCATTTTAAAGATCGCCACTTCTGTTAGCGATAGTGAACGAAAAGGAGATACAAGGTAGGCGTTCCCGTGGAAAAACGACCGAAGGATTTCTTTCTATGGAGCAAGACCAAAAAAACTGCCTCTAACTGCAGTCAGATACCGTTTTTTAAGATCACAAAATAGCTGGTCTTAAACATGGTGCATTTCAGCAGGTTTTGGTGCTGGGCAGCGCTGCAAGGAATGTTGCCCTGCGACAAAACTACCGGGCAGGAATGCACACCATCAATAAGATTGGGTGCATTCATGTTCCTCATTCATGAAAAGTGTTGCAGCACTGTGACAAAACATCATTGCAACACTTTTCACTACGCCCTTCTTGGGACACCATGGATGCACTGTATTCACTGTACAGCGCCCCATGTCACAATTGATGACAGACACGTCTGAAATCCTGACGTATCCGTCAGCACTAAAGTCACGCATTGCTGCAGTTGTGTCACTAGCATGACGCTACTCCAGTAATGCATGGGGCCAGCCTATCCCTGTGGCACTGCTTCACCCTTACACCTGCCATGAGGCAGGCGTAAGGTACAGATGCAGTGCCGTCCTAAAATTGTCGCAGTGAAATCTGATGGATTTCACTGTGCCACTCCCATGAGGCTTTGTTATGTGGAACGCACACCCTGCATACATCTTACCTGATGCAGATATAATGTGGCACAGGGCTTCACCAGTTCACGCATCTGCCTACATGTGTCACTATGCAAATACAGCACAACGTGGTGCAAGAATCACACTGGAAGAACGTCAAGAAACTGATGCCCGGTTGGGGTGAAACTGTCAGAAGGGGCTCATGAATTAGCCCCCTGTCTTTTTCACCTACATTGGCACACAGTGGCTTCCATGCGCAAATGGAGGTACCCTTGCACCATGGTGTAAGGGTGACTGTCTTGCAGAGTTGATTGATGTTGTGGCTCCATCACTTCCCGATACATCTGCAGGGCATCTGCACTAGCGGATTTGGCCTTCTTAGAGTGTTGTTTGCCTGGTCTTTTCTTGAGGGGTGCCAGGGTGTCGGCTCAGTTGGAGATCCATCGATGGAGGTTGCGTGATGCAGTGTTATCGTCTTTAAGCATTGGCGGAGTGGTGGTGCTGAGGAAGTTTGACAGTGACCTTAAACCAGCTGCAAGGGGGGGCCATGATGGCGGTGATGTACGGAGGGCATGGTGAAGAAGTGGTGCATAAAATAATAGTTGGTCCAGGAGAGTCCAGTGGTGCGGCTGTAGATGAAGTTCCCGCTGGTGGAGGAGATAGCTTCCTCAGGAGGGGTTGGTGTTCTGGTCACTGGGGTTGTCCACACATCCTGGCCCACTTCTCCTCTTTGATGATGCAGAGCTGCTACTTGATGTGCGCCTCAAGATCCAGATCTTCCCGGGCAACATAGGGGGCAGGTCACCCCTCATCCCTCCTCCCATGTCGCTCCTGCCCCATGTCCCTCATCAAGACCTGTGGCACTGATACTTGGGAGACAACCTGGGCCCCAGCCCATCTGGAATTTTTTACTTTTGCGCCCAGGTTGCTCAGTGCCACATCAGCCCTACATGCCTCCCTGCTCCCAGGGGGGCCTCCTTGACAGGTCTAGCGGCCCACTTCACCCTGGTGGCTAATTCTGGAGCCTGCACTCTGCAGCATCGACTCTGTTTTGGACAGCTCGGTCCCCACCCTCCTCCTCACCAGGCTCTGACTGCGCTGGGAGCCATGCGGGCAAGCTCTTTCTTCTGCCTCCGCGCTTGACTCCTGTAGCCTCCTTCTTTGCGGCCTGTCCACGGCCTCTGGTCGTTTTCCCAGAGGGTGGCAGCTCTGTCAGACATGCCGCCACCGCTGCAGTGACCCCACCCGACGGGGAACGCGTTGACGGCACATTCCTACCCACGCCTGATCCAGATGCAAGGCCGGAGCAGGTCCACATGTCCCCCCTTGCCCAGCACCAAGACCACGGCCCGGACCGATTAATTGTTGAGTTACGCCGTCCCTGCACCGACGTCCCAGAGCCAGGTAGGCGGCCGAAAACCAGGGATTCAGCTACCTAAGAAATAAGGGGTGACACTTGCTATGTTTGGTTTTTACCCTTCGCTGGCTGACTAGGCCCAATCAAAATAATTGGTCCTAACTAAACTACGTTTTTGAAAACCTACCCTCCCGGGTGCACTGGTGTCAGGAAGATGCCAGATACTCCACTCCTGACACCTTTATAAGCCTGTCTAATTCCCGCCCCTTTCCCTAACTAAACCTCACCCCCACCCCACCTTGTCCTTCCGGTATGGCATATAGTACTCCGGGGGAAGACTGGTCTGCGACCCTCACTCCCCTGGGGCCAGCATTTTAGTCTTTCAGACTTAAGTAAAAATAAAAATGCAGAATGCACGGCTTCACCTTCCTGACAGCTTATATTGCTCGCTGTACCTCTCAATTATTTTACTTTTCTTATAGGTGCTGGAGTTTTCACCCACAATGTTCAGAGAAAAGCAGCAATGTTCCTAGAGACGCTCAGATCAATAGAGCACCAGCACAGAATTCGCTACAGAGCCAGGTACAATGTCCTGGGAGCTCAGGAGTCTAGGAGATTGCCCCACCTCACCTTCCCCATTCACAGAGGCTGGGTTTCTAGCCTGGATCTGCGTGCTGTGTCTGAGCAGTGCCACCAGCTGGCTGGGCCCATTGGCACCCCAAGGGAACTGAGTCAGGGTGTGTTGCACAGGGTCCTCCTGGGAGCAGCACCCATAGTTGAATCAGGATTAGGAGAGGAAATGCAGTCTCTGGGGGTTGGAGCCCCAGAGAATAAGGTAGTATTAGTAATTGCACACCTAACAGGATTAGAGTACAGATTTTTACTTAGAAATAGAACCATGGAGTTGTAAAAGTTAGAAGTGTGCATATAATCACAATGTAATCCTTACCCTAACATTGACGGTAACTCCAACCTTCAGAGCAGATTAGCATTAGCCTTATCTCTTTCAGTACCCTAGGCATGATACAATCCCCCACCTAACCCAAAACAACACTAAATATACACCAGTCAACACTCTAACACTAACTGCATAAACTTCACCTAGCCCTGATATTAGATATCGCAGCAGCCCCTTAGCCTAACCCCAACCTTTAGGCCTACCCATAACCCTACGCCTTTAAACATTCCCTTAAAGTTTCATTTTACCTTTTATTTGTAATGTTAAAAAAATTGTAAAAGGCACATTTCGCATTTTTTTGTAAAACAATTTTTTGTAAAATAAATTGGTAGAATACTCTAATTTTTTACCTTTCTATCTACAAGTTCGATCTATCTTTGCCAGACTAGTAGGCCTTGCATAGTGTATCATTCCTGCAGGACTCAAGCTCTGAGTGTGTCTTCTGTACACAGACCCAGAGACAGATGTTTACCCAAAAGTTGGGAAAATCCCATTTCTATAGTTTGAGTCATTTGAAATCTGGTGTATCTAGGCTCGGATGCTGGACTAAATAATTCCTTTGACTGAAGTGCTTTTTAGGTCAAGCATTCGAGACCTCTTGTATATACTTTAGTATATACTTATTATATATTTATATGTATATGTGTATGTACTTTGTCGGCTCTGGAGATCAGCCCGAGGACTTGTCTGCTTCCGATTATAGACTTTTTCTTCAGTTCAACTGCCTCTATTTAACTGTATTGATAGAAAATGACCAGCAGAGGTCAGTAAAACACCAGAATTGTTTTTTGATGAGAGACTTTATTTTTTTATTTTTCTGGCAACTGGGTCTATTTAACTTTCTTGATAGAAAACGACCAGCAGAGGTCAGTAAAATACCAGAATCACTTTAGCATTCTCTAGATTCCAGTTCATAGAAATTGTCTTCCACAAGCACTCAAAGACAATAATTTTTTTTTCAAATCTTTTATTTTCAGTGATATGACCCCCAAAAGTCCTGATTTTATAATAAAACAGAGCTTTGGACTATACCATTTCCCGCTGAAAGGCAATATTTCTCTCCATGTGTTCCCATACCTGGCGCGTCACGCAGTTTGGTGCTTACTTTCCGTCCATGTTAAAGAACAGTAGATGTTTCCGCACCCAGGCTAATGTGCTGCATAGCTAAATACATATAAGGTCCCAAAGGCAAGACCCATTGCATTACAAATGCTTGTTTGATGGTTAGGTTAGTGCTGGGCGTCTCAGATGAAGGGGTGGCATTCCAAAGATGGCGGAAAGAGAAAGAGCCTATTCCTGAAATACGGATTTGAGCAAACGCTGTTATCCTCTCCTGCATAAGCAGCTAAAATGGTGTCGCACACTTTCTGCGACAGTACACACTGCTCCAGGGTCTATAAACTGATCCTTCCTGCTCCAGCTGCTGCAGACGGAAATTATTCTGACACAAACCGGTGCAGTGAACAGAAGATCTTAACATCTGCTTGTGAGATGCAAACATGCTGGATGAATGTAAGCAGAATGTCGGGTTAATGCTGTATAAGATGCATATTTTTGCAGAATCATATTATGAAAGGTTCTCGATATATAATTGTTCATAAAAACAGTATGCCTATAAAAAGAATCACCCCGTGATATAATTAGGCATTGACTCGGCGTGTTGAGGCATTTAAAGGAATGTTTTTTATCGTCTCGGGCTGTAATAGCTGCAGTTTTACTTGCTTGTTCTGCAGTGGAAATGCATTTTACATTTATTGCCAATTCACTTTTACAGACTGATGCGCTTCAGCAGATCTCGGAGAGACACGCTGAGAGTTGGCGTGGGCTTATTTCTCACATCCTGAGACTCTCGCATAGCCGCAGCACATTTTGCATCTCCTCTGTGTGTCTGTGTGTGCCTGTGTTTCTGTATGCACCTGTATAGTTAGTTTGTTACAGAATTTGCTGCATGTCTGCTCTCTATACAAAGGTCAGTTTCATTGGCAGCAGGGGCGCAAGGGGAACGTGGGTGGGAGCTCAAAGTGCAAACCGGTGGAGACCACAGGAGTGGGGGGTACGTAGTGCAATGTGGCTCAGAGTGCAGGGTGCAAGGAAGGTGAGCAGCGCAGGGTGGAAGGGGTGAAGAGCCACACGGCAGAAGGTGGGGTGCACGAGGTGCAAGGAAGGTGAGCAGCGCAGGGTGCAAGTGGTGCACTTGAGTGTTATGGGTGCAAACAATTCATCATACAAAGTTTACAATGTGCAAGAGGAAGTGGATATTTTCATCTATTTACTGAAAGATTTTTACTTTCATCTTGATTGCGTATATTTTCTTGATAATTGAAATGAATTGTCTGATTACTTACCAGTAATCCTCATTGCTCTCAAAGGGCCAGATGCACAAACATTTAAATTTGCGAGTCTCTAATTGTTTTTTTTTTGCGTCCCGCAATTGGAGACTCGTAAAATGAAATGAACTAATGTGTCTGAGACACATTGGCGATTCCCAAATGGGCCGCAAGGCATCTTCCTCATCAATATTCATGATGCAGGTCGCTATTTGCAAACCACTGAAAATGGGTATTTACACAGGGATGATGGGAGCAGCAGCCCATCATGTCTGGGTTCGCTTTAAAAAAAAGCAACTTCTCTTTAGGTCGAGCTTTAGCCGCAGTGCGCATGCGCTGCTCGCTCTGTGAGGCATGCTGTAGTAAAGTATGGGGAGGCAGGCTGCCCGCACTCTCTGCCCATATTTTTCGTTGGCTCCTGTATTTGTCCTTCGTAAATTCTGTCTTCTGATTATGAGGCCTGTAAGTCCCGCCTTATTATGGCCATGTCGTCATTTGTACCCTCCAATGGCTATTGGCCCCTTTACTTTGAGTATTACACTGGACGGTACGTGTTATGTAGAGCACTATTTTCTCGCAACCATCCACCCGCCTGCTCGCACTCGAGCAGTCCGTGCCTTCTCACCCGTCTGCTCCCCACCACCCAGCCCCCGGCACTCCCATTTGCAATGTAATAGGTCTCACATAAATACGAGTCCTATTGCATTGCAAATGCTTGTTTTTTTAGATCTCATCTACATCATGCAGCTCTGTGTATGCCACTGTGTGGGAGAAAGTTTGTGTTTTGTGCGAGCACGTATGACACGTTTGTAAAGTGAAAGTGCTGTGCAGTTGAATTACCATAATCTATGTATTTTAGCATGGCAGAGACACATGCATTCTGCTTCGTCTGAGCTGTTCTGTTTTGAAATCACAGCATTATAAACCACAAAAAGACTCTTTTCATGCCATTGCATTATTGCCTATAATGCGGGCGCTGCATGCCGGAAGGTGACATTGGTAATTGCATTTAACCCAAAATAGTACAATGTTATCGTGGTTTTCTTGCCACGACTCACACCGCGAATTCGTGTTTGAATGATAAGTCTTTTTTGGTGGAGTGCATTAGGGTAGATTTGGGTTCACATCTTGGCGTGCATTTGCGCATAACTTTGGATGCGCACGCAGACTGCTTGTGCAGTGACCAACGAGATTCCACTGCGCAAGTTTTGCCTTATGTAAGTGGCCCTCGGGCTCGGTAGATGCTCCACTTTTGTTCCAGGAAGAGCTTGCAAGGGTATTTGAATGTAATGTCTAAAAAAACCTTCTAGCCGGCTTAGTCAGGTGGAAATCTTGTTAATATTCGCGCAGTGGGCGGCAGCACCAAGCCTGATGTTTCCACTGGAACTCGAGAGAGTAGGCCTGGTGATGTCATCATGGGATGAGCATGGTATCACAGCACATGGGATGAGGCCAGCGATCCACATCTGTCCAGGAGGTCTAAGGTAGGGCCCATGGGGCACAGCAAAACTGCATGGGAACCAGTGAAGGGTTTATGTGAAGTTTGTGGAATCACAGTTCTGCATATTTTTTTTAACTTTGAGAGCTGGAGAGAGAAGAAAACGTTTCTGCTTTATTTTTTAACAGTTGAAAGTGGTCCGAGGGACCACAGGCTGCTCTTAAATTTCTTTTTTTTGTTGTTACCATTCTCCTGGGGACCCCTTCCTGTTTGCAACTGGTTTACAACCTACTTTAAGTAGGTGGTAAACAGCGATTGTTTTGCAACCGCATTCCGGTCACAAAACAATCGTACATCCTCATTCGATTTGCTATTAAGAAGGAACATCCTTGGCACGCCCCTTCCTAATAGGGACTCATAAACCCTATTTTGTGAGTTGGCAATAGGTTACTGTTAGACCTGGCATCATTAGTGCAGGTCTTCCTTCCCCTTGCTACTCTTCCTGTCTTGTATGTTGGATGGATCTAGATATTATGGGCGCCGTCCCACTGCCACTCAGTGCCACAGCGCGAATGCTCCATGTATATAAATGACTGTGTGAATTAGGATAACTCTGACACTTACATTAGTATAGCCTGTTTGGTTAAAGATTACTGTCTATCACCCTATCTGGGCCTAGGAACGCAATAGGAACTACGAGTTTAATATGTTTATAGTCGGGCCGGCGAGGGCCACCTTTTAGTGAGGACCGTTTTGGTATTATATGTTGTGAAATGTCTTTCCTGAAAAGGCAGTAGTTTCTTGTTTAAAGCTTTACTCCGGCTGTTGCATTGGCCGTCTGGATTTGGAGTAGCAGGGCTAGCTGGGTCAGACCTGGCTGGAGAGAGGGATTGGTATTCCAAGCATGGGGAGGGGTGACTCTCTGATCCAAGCAGGGTCTCGCCTGGCAAGGTGAATGATGGCTCCACCTCCCACTGGGTGTCTGATAGCAGACCCTCTCATTCTGCAAGGGCAGGATGTCGCCTCATAAACCAAGTGCTCCCCGACCCCACCGATCTGGTTCTGACTGGAGTTGGTGATTTGCAACCTTAGAGAACAAAGACTTGTTAGGTATAAAATGCTGAGCTGGAACTTTGGCCAAGTGTGTTCCTTCCGGATGTCAAAACGAAACTCTGTCCAAGTGAACGGAGAAAAGGACTTTGCAACTTTAAACCATCTTGCCAAAGAAACTACCCGAGGGCCCAACATCGAGGGAGCCTCCTGCTGAAGTCTTAGGGACACTAGACTTCACCCAGTCGGCCGTTGGAATTCCCATGTGGGGAGTCCTGCTTGCAAGTGAGGCCCCCATCGAGTAATCCGGAGCCTCTAGGTCTACTGTAAGGGCCGCGGACTGGGCCTCTTCTGAAACTTTACTGAACCTGTGCGGGCCGCTGATGCTCAGAGGGAACTGCCGCCGCTGAGCGCACTCCTAACTCTGAACCTTCCTTTGCTAAACCTGTGCGGGACGCGGCAGCTAAGAGGAGAGCCGCCGCCGCTGAGAGCCTGCCTAAATCTGCACCCTCCAACCTTCCGCAGGATCCGTGTGGGCCGCTACAGCTGAGGTAGAGCTGTCGTCGCTGAGAGCCGCCGGAACCTGCCCCGTCGGATTAGTCCCGTGGGCCGCCACAACAGAGACAAGAGCTGTAGCCACTGAGTGCCCACATCTTTTGCTATTGTGCTCTATCGTGATTTGTCCCGTGGGCCATAGCAGCCGAGAGGAGAGCTCGTGGTTGGCACACAGCGGCAGCAGCTCTCTCTTGGCTGCGCCGGCCCACAAGATAACCCTGGGGGGATGTATAGTTGTCAAGGGTGCGGGGGCTCAGTGGCTACAGCTCTCTCTTGGCTGCGGTGGCCCACGGGACAATTCCAAAGGGGGATGCAAAGTAGTCGCCACAGATGAGAGAGAGCTGTAACCACGGACCTACAGCACCCTTGACAGGTAGGTTACCTTGGTTTAAGCCACCCACACTCCCTCCACCTTCATCCATTACCCGGATGAGGGGAATCACCCCAGCACAGACCCGTGCTAACTTTCGATACTGACAGGGTTACTTTCGGGACGTACCCGTCCTGCCACAAGCCTTATTGCCAAGCAGTTTTCCTCCATACCCTGATCTCCTTTATGCGTATTTCCACCGCATCACGCTAATCGAGGGTTCCAGTCCTGATGAGTCACAGCCGCTACACAGTTTGACGAAACACGTGTCGGCAATTTACTTTATTACATAAAATCATGTCTTGGATGTACTGATCAGCACCCCGCTATTAAAACATCCATACCTATATACAACAAACTCTTCAATCTTTTTTGAACTATTCTGGTGACACTGAGGTTTTCACTAGGAAACCATTCAGTTTATCGTGTGCACAGGACTCCATTCATGTAGCCGCGGAGTGCCCACACCTTTTGCTACTGTGCACCATTGTGATTTGTCCCATGGGCCACTGCAGCCGAGAGCGAGCTGTAGTCGCTAAGTGCCCATACCATCACTACTGTGCACCATCGTGAGTGGTTCCGTGGGCCACCACAGCCGGAGGAGAGCTGTAGCTGCTGAATGCCCACACCCCTGTGAGTTGTCCTGTGAGCCGCCGCAAACAGAACAGAGCTGGAGCCAATGAGTGCCCACCACCCTGTGTTACTGTGCATCATCGTGCTTTGGTGAGTGGGCCACGGCAGCTGCGAGAAAGCTGTAGCCGTTGAGCGCCCACACCCTTGACACCTTTGACTATTTGCATTCCCCTGTGGAATTGTTTTCCGCGGGCCGCCGCTGCTGAGAGAGAGCTGTAGCCATGGAGCGCCCGCACCCTTGACACCTTTGACTACTTTGCATCCCCCTTTGGAATTGTCTCGTGGGTCGCCGCAGCTGAGAGAGAGCTGTAACCGCAGAGCTACAGCACCCTTGACACCTTTGACTACGTTGCATCCCCCTTTGGAATTGTCCCGCGGGCCACCGCAGCCAAGAAAGAGCTGTAGCCGCTGAGCCCCTGCACCCTTGACAACTTTGCATCCCCCCAGGATTGTCTTGTGGGCCGGCGCAGCCAAGAGAGAGCTGCTGCTGCTGTGTGCCAACCACGGAGCAACCCGACGAGAGTTCTTGCCTCCCCCAATCCGGGCCGCCGCAGCCGAGTGTTGCTACTGAAGAGAGCCCGCCTGTCCCCGAGTGCCCGAATCAGAGTGGATGCATGCTGTGGACCTCTGCCGCCCCGTATTGTGGTCGCTGGAAGTCCGCCTGTGACCGTCTCCGCTTCTTTGGGAAGTTGCATGCTGTCCCCCTTCGCAACAACAGGTAGCTGGTGCGTAGCAGGTCGCTTAGGCACCGTCCCTGAACTCAGTCCGGGTTACGATTTGGTTGAGACGTTGTCATTTCTTTGAGTCCCTATGGGTTGACGTGAATTGTCATTGTTGACGCGCTTTCGAGAGTTGAATTAAACTGCTGGATAAAGATATTATTTTTCTATACCTACCTGAGTTCTGTCCTTTTGTGGTGTCATTGCTGCCTTATTGTACGTGGTCATAAACGCTTCACACACTGCCTCTGAGATAGGCCTAACTGCTCGTGCTACGTTACCACAGGGTTGAGCAGGGGTTATCGAAAGGGGTGACCCACTTGCCCTGACTTAGGAGGAAGGGTCCCTATTCGAACAGTGGCGCCAGCCAGTGCTAACTAGAGACCCCCATTTCTAACAGTTACTGACTTGCAAAATTGTGTTTGTACTTAGCTAAATACATTTTACCTGTCGAAAACGGCCCGATGGGCCATTTGCTACTTGTAAAATGCATCGTACATCTGGCCCTAAGTCCTACTCTTCCTCTTCCAGTCTTCAGATAGAAGGTGAATCCCGAGGAAACTTCAGAAAATGTTGAGAATTTAACCCCAAGCTACGAACCAATGGGTTTCACACATAGGCTAACATTCCCAGCATCCTCCTGCCATAACAAGCCTACTGGATGGCCATATTGTCCAGAGAGCTTTAGAGGTTCATTATGGCTTAAACATGAATGAGCTGGTCTAACAGTAATGAAGGTTAGTGGTAAGTATACAATACTTTCCTCCTACTCTACTCTACCTCCTCCCACTCACTACTTATGTAGCATACCAAAGCAAAAATGTACATCCTGCCAGGACAGGCAAGGAAAAGAGGAGTAATGATAACAAATAACAAGTGTTCAGAAGCCAAACTATGCTGTGTCAGTTATGCTCAGGAATCAATTCCCGAATCTCCCATAGAGATCTCTCATTACATGCACCACTCTCACCCTGAGCTCAGCAAGCGAAGAGCAACCGAGGCGAGATTGAAGTCCAAGCCCTGCAGAGATCGTGCAGTGCCTTCCTAAAGCCCTTGTCTAGGTCAGAGATAAGAAAACATTGGAGTCTGATGGGATTGCCAGCCTGCTTATGGCACCCTTAAGTGGATTGGTGGGGCCTGCATTCCTGAAGCTTCCAATCTCAAGGTAGGATTCACCTCATAAGTAACGTATGGGATGTGTGCATTAGGGACATAGAAGTAAAGCTTTTGTTTATTAGAGTGAAGTCCTAGAGTAAAGTCGAAAATAAAGTGACTGACCATGGGTTCAGTGACATTTTTATAAAAAGGGGGACATAATTGGCTGGTAATCTGAGCAAAAAGGTCAGTGGAGCTGCTGTTTACATCGGTTTGACTACTTTGGAGATATTAAAAAGTAGTAATTATCATGTCTACTCTCAAGGAGGGTGCTAAATAAGGAAGACATCTTTGTTATGCCTTAAATAACACAGGTAATTTCCCTACAAACTCTAATGTCTGCCCAGTGTTTGTACTAACAGGAAGCACTTCAGGTGTTTTGGACTGAGTCTTACACCTGTGCGAAAATACTGTGTAAACAATACAAAGACAGCCCTATCTGCACACCAGGATAACCATATTAGAATGCAATAGTTATCCTGTGGGATTCACTTATCACAATACATTATAAATGCTTTTGAGGAACACAACGTAATTGAATCAATAATTTATTATCAAATAATACCAAAAATTAGTATAAGACAATTTTCTCTTTTTGTTTGCAAAAACCAACAATTTGCTCTGTAAGAACATGGTGCAATATATATAATAGAATGAAGGTGCAGACGATGCAGTGCTCAAACGGTGAATATATGTACAAAACCATTTAAAAAAGGACATTGTACAAAACCCACCCAAGTTTGCAAGATGATTTGAAATAATTATGATCAGACATAGTTTTTGTGTGTATACTGTAGGAAATTGGGTTACTGTTTTAGGGAGGCAAAACCCTACCCAATCAATAATCACAATTTCTGTCAAGGTGATGCCACAAGTAAATTTCAAATTAGCCTGTGCTCAATCCTGTCGTAGCATGGCACAAGCAGGCAGGCTTAGCACAGAGGCAATGTGTAAAGTTTTTTATGAAGCACTTCAAACAACAATCACATAAGAACACAGCATGAGAAAAACCACACCTATTTGGAGAAATATAGTAAAATGTCATAAATGGTTTGGTTCTAGTTCAGTTCAACGGCTTTATTTCGATTGTTACATCATAAAAGCAACACAAACAAAATACAACATAGATCCATTCAGAAAAGATGTACATTCATTAAAAGTTTTTATCCAAAAAGATTAAAAGCATTGTAACAAATACAAATTTCAGATGGCCGAATTCCATAGCATAAAGCAGGATCCCAACAATCTTTAAAAGAAATAACCATTTATCAATCGGTCGTAGATAAATTAGAATTAATAGCCGTTTTGTCCTGATGGACCATGCCCATGACAAAAAATTTGCAAGGCCGAAGACATACATGGGCCGGTTTGGGACCATACCAACAAAATCCAATTAGTAGAACTAGAGATATGCAATTTTAAAGTTCTAAATAAAAATAGTGTCTAAAAGTGCAAAGCACAAATGTGGTCGGGCCAGACCAGAAGAAAATCACAAATTCCTACCGACCGCGATGGAGCACAGGACAGATAAGGGGACCAATTTAGATCAGCTGAGCAAAGTACTTTAAGTCTAGGCTTTGGAGAGTTGCAAGATCATGCGTTGAGGCTGGTTCCCTCAGGGGCAGTTCCAAGGAAGCTATGGGGTTGTGAGGCGGAAGTCCTGAGTCGTCAAGCATGCTGTGGACGAGGGGTTGTGGCACGAAGGTCTACATTAACCACATGGCTGCTAGGCGTTTTCCCGTTCTGCGCTGAAAAATATAAAACACCATAAATCATGACGAGCTGGCCTTGTCATCCGCGCACGGCAGGTAAGCGCCATGACGAGCCCAGCTCGTCATTAGCTTCGAAGGGGTTAAAGATGCATCATGCAGCGGTGGTTCAGTGGACGCTGTGGCCTGCTTCTGGGATGCATCCTACAACAGTGGTTCCCAAGTGGTGCTGCCAGATGATGTGTTGCACTCCATCGCTTCTGCCCACAGGAACACACCTGGGCTGGCAGAGCACCTTCAAGTTCACTTTCATGTGTCCAGGGTGGGTGTGGTATGACTTGGGAGACAACACTCCCAGCAGGCAGAGTCCAGGTGCTGGGTTGAAGGTGGTTTAAGCAATTTATGTCCACGAGGATAACATCAGGAGGCCAACCACCTAGCCCTAGGTTCAAGATGCAGGCCCAGTCCTCTCTCAGGCAGCAGGGCAGCAGAGTAGAAATTCTTCTTGAAAAGCAATGCAGAATTCCTTCTGAGTCTTCTACAGGTTCAGAGGAGTACTGACGAGTTGAGTGTGAGGGTCCACTATTTATACTTGGTACCCTCTTTGAGGCAAAGATTTTATAGGCTTCCACCCTCAGAGGTGTTTGGAATTTCCTGCCTCCTTGCCCAGGCCCAACTTGTCTAGAAACACAAAAGACTCTTTGTTAGTGTGCGGTGCGGAGCCTTTGTGATGTGCAAGTGTAATAGGTGATAGCTCTTCCCCCTCATCCAGACAGGGATTGTCCCTCCTGCCAGTACCTATTCCCCCTTAGTATGACTGTCTTGTAGTAATACACGTAGGCCAATTGCTAGCTACAACTAGTCATGAAACCCAGGAAACAGCCTGCAGGCTCCAAATGGTTAGGACAAGAATATGCCAACTTTCTAAAAGTGCAATTTTCAGAACTGTAACAGAAAAATTGGCTTTACCATCAAAGAGGGTTTTACATTACAGTTCTTTAGACACCAAACTCAACAATTGTACTTGTTTCCTATTGAAAGTTATCACTTCTAATGAGGTAAGCCAATGTAATCCTATTGTAGATGTAGGCCTTGCAGTAGTGAATAGTGAATTTAGGAGTTTTTCATTACCAGGGCCATAAGGCTGACATGTACACTATACAATATCTCCTCATGAAATCAAATGGCAAACATCCAAGAGAGAGAGTGTCAATGTTTCAACTTGTGTCAACCTGTCAGGTCTTGGCCAAACACTTGCAAGGCTACTGCTACCCTCGGTGGGGCGGACATGTATTGCGGTACTTCGTTCCACGTGGGGCAGCTACTTACAGGCACCCCAGATATTTGCGATTCATTTCTGAGCTACTACTCTCAGTTATACACAACACGTATACCGCATAGTGATGAGGAACGGAATGCAGATCTGGCAGAAATGGCAGTAGTTTGGCTCAAAAAAGCTATGCAACAATTCCTGGTGGAACCATTCTCTAAGCAGGAAATTATAAGTGCTATTGACGCCATGAACGGTTCTCTGGCTGAAGGCCTTGATGGGTACACAGGTAACTTTTATAAAGCCTATAAGACTATACCGGCACCGTATCTTTTGGAAGTGTACAATGAGGCGCTAGAAAAGCGGATGCTACCTTCCACTCTGCATGAGGTGGTGATTATACTGCTCCCAAAACCAGGGAAGGACCTGCTGCTTTGCGGTACCTAACGGCCTCTGTTGTTGTTGAACATAGATTACAAGATACTGGCCAAGATGATAGCATTGTGATTGGCACTCTTGCTATATTGGAAAATCTTGCCTATACAGTCGGGTTTTGTGCCACACCGGGCCACAGCTTTGAATCTCCGTATATTATTTGCTACTATAACCAGGATTTATCCCAAGACCCCGGTGGCTGCCGCGCTTATAGACACCAAAAAGGCCTTTGATTCCCTCAAATGTTCCTTTTTCTTGCCAGTAATGAGGAAGATGGGTATGCCGAAAGGCTTTATTGAGCTTATTGAACTACTGTATATATCGCCCACTGCTAGGCTTAGATTGAACAGCACGCTCTCCCCCCAGTTTCATATGACGGGTGGCACCCGGCAAGGCTTCCTGCTATCACCGCTACTTTTTAATATAGCACTAGATCCCTGGTTAGGCACTTACAGGAGAGACATCTACACCAAGGACAACAGTTTAAAACTGGACCTTATTGATATCACTTTATGCAGGCAATGTCGTTCTATAAGTTCGTGGGCCACAAGAAAACTTAGATCCTCTAATTAGAGAGGTTATTCGATTCGCAGTTTTTTCAGGTCTCGCCATAAACTGGAGTAAATCGGAAATATTTCCTTTTACAACCTGTACAACTAGATAGGACTGTGATTTCCCACTAACATGGTGTAGTGGCACCACTAAGTACTTAGAAATCAACTTATATATAGAAGCGGAAAAGATAGTCTGATTAAATTACGGTCCCGCGATACACACATTAGAGCAACAGGTAGAGTGCTGGATTAAGCTCCCTCTCTCGCTGATTGGGAGGGTGGCAGTTATTAAAATGATTGTGCTCCTTAGATTTTTGTACCTGTTCCGAAATTTACCCATTCCACTCCCCAACAGTTGCTTTTCAAACGCTTCACTCTCACCTTATCAGACTCATGTGGGGCGGGAAGAGGGCAAGGGTAAGCTTGGATACTTTGACCCTCCCATACAAAAAGGGGGGCTGGGGTTCAAGACTTCCAAATCTATTAGTTAGTGGCAGAGTGCAGTTTTGCGCACTCCTGGTATCATCCGAATGCGCGCATACCCTACTCCAAGCTTGAAGCCGATCTAGTGAGCCTGAACCCTCCCAACGCTGTTTTACCCAAGGGATTTCCAAGAGACCCTTGTGATATATAAACTGTATATACTACTAGTTGGGCTTGGTGGAAGTTGGCGCTTGTGACTGGGGGGCACACATTATATTCATCGGCAATCCCAATTGCCAATAACCCATGGGTGCCTATCACTGAAGAAAAGATAGTCCAGAAGACACTCACTACATACTCTCTGAATACTTTTGGTGATCTATTTCCGGGTGGACGTACATTTCACAGTGCAGAAAAAGAGAGGTTCAGCGAAGCAGCATTTATGGATAAATTTACTCTCAACAGACAAGGCTGCGCGCTTAGAACACAATTCGCCGATTTTCCCCTAGAACCAGAATCATATTTGCGACTGATGACTCTGATTACTAGTATTGGGAGCATCTAGTTTCTAAACTGTACAAAACCTCATTGACACTAATACCGGCTAAGGACTCCAAAATGCAGGAGGTCTGGGAGCGGGATCTGGGACACTGTATTGAAGTCTCTCATTGGTCTTTCTGCTGCTCACAGATTAAAGAAGTCTCTCTGAATAGTCGACATAAGCTGCTTCATTTCAAGTTTCTGTGGAGGGAATACATGTCACCGGCAAAACTTCACTCCATAGATCCCTCGAGACCGCATGTGTGCCCCAAATGCGGGGTGCACTATGCAGACTTTGCACATATGACCTGGAATTGTGTTAAAGTAGCCGGCTATTGGAGAGAGGTATATGTAATTCTAGCCCTCATGACCGGGCTGGACTTGCATCCCACCCTGCAGGTAGTCCTCTTGGTGTTTGTTCGGAATTTCCCTAAGCAGTTGCGCCGATACACTACAATTTCACTACTATTGGCCAAAAGGGAAATAGCTATCTCTTGGGGGAACACGTTTATTCCTACTACTAAGTCCTAGTTAAATAGTCTTATTTATTGTAACACAAATAGTGACCAGTTTGCCACCACATTGCCAGTGACATCCAGAACCAAGGGTATATTGGTCCCTTGAAAACGTGCTTGCTAGAGACTGTGCTGGCCACCTCTTCGCAGCCACCGCCTTGGATAGTTCCTACTGGAGTGGGTTGAGTTCTCCCCTATTTATTCACAGCTGGTTGAAATAAGCGCTGTACGACAGATAGTCGGAGAACAACCGGTTGTCCAGATGTAAATGCAGATTGATGAAGTGTGTTAATAATGGGACTAGATGGTCAAATATCTATTGTACTGTGCCTTTTACAAATTATGCATTGTAGACATGTACCAGATGGTTGTTTGTTTTATGAGAAAATTGTGAAGAAAGTAAAAAAAACTGTCAGGTCTCATCAGGACCGCTGTCATCTGACTAATGCACCTGAAAGAGAACAGACTAGTCCATGTACCTTCATTGTCCAACATACAATACAAACTGACACATTTACTTACTCCCCACACTGTGTGAGAACATAGTTGAACTCAGAATAGTTACCAACAAAATGTTCAAAATTCTGCGATAAATACAAAATTGTCGGCACACCTTCTTATGCACAACTTGTGCTGCCTAAATGTGCATGCTATATATGGCACATGCACGTTATGTGGTCATCGTGATTGTATGTATCCCAATCAAGCCAGCCTCCCCATCACCTACTAGGTTAGTGCGACCTCATGGTAACATGCCCTAATTGTCTTTTTAACTTCATAATTAACAATATACCTGATGTGCTGTTTTTCACAGAAACATGGCTGGTTGCGTACTTCACTACTGATACTGTACAGGCCTTGCCTGGTGATTAGAGTATACTGAGACATGTTCATTTGGTGAATCGAGGGAATGGATTCTTGGTTATTTTTTTAACCTGAGTTCACTTTCCAGGACTGAACATTTTTATATCCCAGAATGTGAGGGCATCATTGTTTTCACTAGGACTCAACAAGAATTTCACTTTAACTGGCTCTTTGAGTTATCATCCTCCTGTCTCTGCTGGTATTCGGAGCTCACTACTGGCTGAGGCCATTTCCCATTATATTCTTAACTGTGCCAATTTCGCCACTCTTAGTGATCTTAATATTCTTTGTCACTATGCTAAGTGTAGCCTGGCTTTCTCTCCTATTAGAGATCTCAAGGCTCTGGGTCTTCAGCAGTTAATTGATGCACCTACTCATGGAGTTGGAAATATATTGGACCCCATGTTCTACAAATCTGCCTTCTTAGACTGTTTATCCTTCTATACCACTAATTTGGTCAGATTATTTTGCTATTCCCATTATGATTTGAGTTACTGAGTATGGTGAGCCTATTTCGGGACCAAATACTCTCTATAGATAGTGGTCCAAATTAAACTCGGACATTTTCTGCTCCCACCTTCAAGAGAATATCCCTGAATTAGCTGGCACAGTGGATGACACCACCAGAGCTATACATAATTGGATTCACCATACTCTGGACTCTGTACTACCACTTAAATCACGGTCCAGACAAAAAGCTCAAACTCTAGCCCCATCGCTCAGGATTATTTATTAAACCTAAAGAAAAACTGTAAACGCTTAGAGTGCTCCTAGTAAAAACTTAGAAGGATAGAATTAAGCTCAAAACAGCTACTAAGGAACATCACACGTCTTGCCGGACTGCTTGCTCATCCTATTATGCTGGAAAAATTGATAGTGCCCAGAACTCCTCTAAGGGGCTTTTTTCCAATTGGTATGCCTCTTGTGGAACCTTCAATGCTGTTGCCACCTCCCTCTCTTTCACAGTCCAGTTGTAAGGATTTAGCTGCCATCTTCATTAGAATGGTTGTGGACATCCAAGTTTGTTTTAATGTCCCACTAGACACAGAACAGAGTGATAAACCACCCGGGTCCCCTAGTGCCATCTTGGTCACTTGCCATTTAGTTAATACCACTTTAATGGTGCTTCTGGATGCCACCAAATCAGGCTCCTCCACCACCTGGAATCATGATAAATGCAAGCCCTATGAGGGCCTTAGTTCTGGATAATCTGCTCAACTTTTCTACGTTTGTTGTCACCATTCCTCTGGCCTGGAAACATGCTATAGTTCTCGCCTTGTTAAAAAGCCTATTTTGGATTCAACAGTCTGAGATAAACATCGCCTGATATCGTTTCTACCAATTTGTGCAAAGATCTTAGATAATCATATCAATCGCCAGGTGTCAGCATTTTTGGAGTCCCAAAATCTGTTGCATACATCACAGTCAGGTTCTGTCTGGGTTTTCATATGGATACCCCACTGCTAGGTGTTAATGAGTACCTTAGGTGGGTTCTGCATCGTGGAGGAACAGCCACCACTTTCCTCCTGTTGGGTTTGACCCCAGCATTTGTATGATTTCCCATCCTGTACTTCTCCGGAGGCTAGCAGATAATAGTATCCAGGGTTTGCTATCATCTGTTTGCTCTTGCCTGCAAGATCGAACATTTCAGGTTGTTTCAAAGCCCTTTGATTCTTCTCTTTATCAGCTGCCATACAGGATGCTTATATTGTTTAATATTTATGTTCAACCTTTGGCGAATACTGTAGAAGCTTGTGGCTTGACTCTGTTCTCTTACATGGATGACACAGGTTATTATGTCACTCTCTGATAAGAACCATAAAGAACTCATCCAATCTTGGCTCATGCCTTGTGGAGCTCGAGGGGTGGATGGCGAATATTTATACGATATTGAAGAGGACTAAGACTGAAACCCCACTGGTGGCCAGATGAAATAGGATCTTTCCCTAACCCTAATGAGGTGGTCAAAGGCCTGGACGTCTGGCTCTATACAAAGCTCACCATGTGATGGAGTGTAAATGTTAAAAGATACTTGCCTCTATCAATTCTCGCCATTAAAATATATTTACAACAATTATTTTTGATGAAGACATGTTAACTGGCTAAGTTAAAAAACGTGAGGTTTCATACTGCATTGTAAAAGCATGCAGAATGTTTGGAACATTATAATGCAAAAACGTAAACAAAGAGAGAAACAATGATAAGTATATCTGTACGTATTTACATGTTTTTAGAAACAAAATTCAGCTAATATAGACAGTGCTGTGACAATAACTTTCAAAATATATCAAAATGAAATATATGTCTGCATAGTGAAGCTTCTGAAATGCTAAAATGCTTGATCTAGCAATAATCAGTATTATGCAAATCTACAGCTTTCTGTAACTTTATGTTGCAAAAATTTGTATTTCAGAATGACACGTTAATATTTTGCTTCGAGAAGGATTAACGTGCAAAATTATGTTATAAAAATATTTTTTTCATAGTACCTAATATTGACATGTAACCTCTAAAGAATAGTAATCAAATTAATCAAGAGATGCTGAAATGCAATTATTAATGTGTGATTTAATAATCATAACACAATAATGATTCAGTGAAATTTCATGTAGGCCTCAGTTGTACTTCTTTCCTGCCTGAGTGTAAAATCATATTAAGTAGTCACTTTAGACACTCTGAGAACTTTTCATAAAGTTTTTTTCTGTATTTGTTAACAATGAATTCATTTCTAGTTAGGCTGCACTTTTGACAGAAATGTTGCAATATTATTGCAAACCCAGGAAGCGCGCTTGGGAACGAACAGACTAGGGGTATAGTGAAGTTCCACCTACTTCCATGGAAGGATTACTTAATTCTTCTAGATTATTTAGTGATGTATCGATCACCTCATGAGCAGCCCACTTTGAGTGACCAATTGAAACCATAAGGACTGATGAAAAGGATACTTTGTGGGTGTAAACCGTGAACGTTTGGAAGTATAATTGCACCATGAAGGAGGAGTCGGGCTCGCTGTCATTCACATTTTCCTTGCCTGGCATGATGACGGACTGACTCTTGATTTCCTGGAATGCCAAATCTTTGAACTGAACTTGCCTAACCTCAAATCGGAACATGCAATTTACTGGCTGATAACGTTGAGCAGGAAATAACCTTTCGGCGGAAGGGTTAACTGTCTCCTTCTGTGGCACGCTGTGCTACAGTTTTGACTTGGCCAGATTTATATTGAAGACGGACTACATCTCCCAACCTTCCTTTGCTTATTATAATCTGAAATCTGAGTCTTGTATTTCCTTTGTTTCTCTCACACTCTCTCTCTACAAGAAATCTGCAACTGTTCATTGTTTACCTGCATTCTATTGTGAGGCCATTTATACAAGTACATTGTTATTAAATCTGATTTGAAATGCAATTTCATGATCTGTCCATTCAAATTGAGGATGTAGATAAATGTTTTCCATGAGTTATCCTTATCGTTTTTGTCACATTCTATGGTCAATATTTCTTGTCTCAAAGTGTATATTTCAGTGTCTGAGAAAGGTAATGAAATTGGCATGTGTTTGGCAATTCTTTATTCCAGGTCCGGATAAAGAAATTGCTTTACATTCTTCAAGTATTCTAGTCCCGGTTAGTTCAACAAAAAGATCCATTGGAGGACCACGGTTTATGGTAATAAGGATGGTGATCTGAGATTGAAGTATTTTTGGGCCCAGATGGAGTAAAAACATGTTTGTTATAAAGAGAAATAACATTTTGTACGTTTTCCACTGAATCAGTTTTTTGGTAGCCTTTCAGATGGTTAGTTTGACTAATTAAACTGGGATATGAGGAGACGTGGTTATAAAGGGGTTTCTAGTAGCTTAAAGAAGTAGTAAAGTTCTGGCTGATGGTAAAACGTTGACTCGACAAAGAGTAGAGTGGATTTGTGATAAAGAAGTACTATGTCATATCGTGAAAATGTTATGTCTATGTTGAATTGAAATTGAGTATGGGTCCGTCGAGGCCTAAGATCCCGGGATATGCATCTACGGGTGGGCCTTAGTGTGGCATACACTAAGTGTGTTTGTCTGCTGTTATGTAGGTACTGTCCATGAGACGTCGTTGCCAGTACCGAGTAAAGGAACGTTTGAAAGAGTGACAAGTTGGAATTGTTGAAGTTTCTTCAGAAAGCGCACCAGGGGATGTTAAAGATTTTTACTTAAAGGGAATAAAATCGCGCTGGTCGAAGTTTCACTGGGAGCAAATTAAATTTTCTGATTGAGTGGGTATCTATTGGCCAGATGTACTACGAATTTTTGCATGTGCTAAGGGTTTTTAGACCCGTTTGTGCATGCAAACAACCTATGGCCCATTTTGCAAGTCGCTAATTAAATAACGACTCCAAAAATAGGGTTAGCAACTCGCTATTAGAAAGGGGCGTTCCAAGGGTGCCCCTTCCTAATAGCGAGTCTGTTCCCCTCTGTAAGCATGTACTCGCAGGTTACCACCCTATTCAAGAAGGTGGTAAACCTTTCGCAAACTGGAAGAGGTCTCCAGGGGACCCCTTCCCCTTTGTGAATGGGTGCGAAAACATTTTTCAGAGCAGGCAGTGGTCCCAGGGCCCACTACCTGCCCTTAAAAAATGAAACATAAACGTTTCATTTCTTTTTTTTTTAAATACATCCATTTTCCTTTAAGAAAAACGTGTTGCATTAAAAAAAATGCTTTATTTAAAAGCAGTCCCAGACATGGAGGTCTAATGACCCCAGCAGGCCACCATCCCTGGGAGTGCCAGTCATTCCCAATGGGGTCGCAAATTGCGACAGCCTTATCAATATGCATGAGCCATGCAATTTGAGACCCCATTGGGAATCGCAAACAGTGTCTCAGACACTGTTGTACATTGGCAATTGCGACACTCAAATTGCGAATCGCAATTTGGAGCAATTTGCGAGATGCAATTGACAATGGTCGTACATCCAGCCCTATAATTCTTTTAGTGGAGCAAACAAAGTTGTTTTATGTTTGTATTGTTTTGGATGAAATTAGTTTTAAAAGGACGAGAGAGAGTAGAAGACTGAACAGTTTGTGAATTGAGAGTCAGTCGCAGTGAGGATTTGGAGTGATGTCATACGAGGGCCACGCTGGTATTGGTGGTTGGTGTGAACCCACGCTGGAACTAGTACTTAAAAACGAATAGTGATTGGAAGTTAAAATAACAATATGGAAGAGAGTTTGCAGGAATAAAAACAGACTGCATTGAAAGAAAGAAATCATGAAAATCTTTAAGCTGTTAAAGGCTTTAAAACGCAAGGATGAACCAATTCCTACTAAGGAAGGAGTTACTATAGCTCCGGAGGGCACATCTGCTTTACAGATGTCATTAGAGAGAGGATATAAAACTACTAGCTGGATGGAGAATTGGGTAAAATACACGGAAAAGGATAGTCCCCTAGTGTTTCCACAATATGAGACATTTAATTTACGGATTTTAGAAGACTGGAGAAGACAGATGAATGATATGAAACCTAGTACTAGACCCATGCAGTATGAAGCACTTGAAGAATTGGGAACATGAAGCCCATCAAAGAGAGAATGAGAAATATCAGGGGAGATATACGAGTATGCTAAATTGATATACAGAGGCAAAATGGGATTCCCAGAAAAAGATATGGAGACAGGATGTTGCCTTGGGTGAACAAATGTATCCTGTAATGGTAGCTGAGAATAAGGAAGGAGAAAATTGGAAGGAGAAAAAGAAACATACTTTAGAACCCAAAACTCAGTTTCTTACAGTGACATAAGATAATTTGGGTGTAATAGATGACAAATTACTGAGTGGGTTATAACTGAATACACCTCCACCTTATCATGAAGAACAAAATAGTTCAGGAACGAATCCGTTAGTGTGTATAACACCAGAAGCCCCACCTGCAAATTTAGATCCAGCTTATAAAAATATTTTCTTGACTGCAGATCAGACTCCAGCGAGAGCAGGAGTTTTAAATATGGTTATGGCAAATAATCCAGATGCATTATCTGTTCCAGTAACTATAGGTCCGGTTGTTCCTTTATATCAAACAGGACAAGGAGTTTCACAAGTTAATGTAATAACAGTTCCAGCTGGAACAGTGGGAGAAACCCATTCCTTGCATGAGATGAGCAAGAAGGTGAGACATCAGAAAGCATCATCCTCACAAGGAAGAACTGTAACATGTAAGAGTGATGTGGGAATGAGTGATAGAATGAATTCCATGAAGGAAGGGGGAATGGAAATATTAACCTCTTGCACGTTGGCCGAATTTTAGCTCTGTGTGGGCAAAATAAAGAGTGGGCTGGATTCGGAGGGCCCCTGGCCGTCCTCCACACACGTACACCATGACGTGTGATGGCCGGGGGCCGCCTGCAGCATGCAAGGGGTTAATAAGCATTACAAAGAGGAGCCTTGAAGTAGGAGTAAAGGTCAACAAATAATTACTGGAAAGGTTTTGCAAATGGGAAATCAGAAAACAAATCTTCAGGTAATGCAAAGAGCAGAAGAAGCTAGTGGAGAGTCCCAGATATCAGAGATGAGTACATCGATAGGGCCATCACTGGAAGAACTTGATGATTGGATAAAGGACACTAGACCAGATGTATGAAAGACCAAAATATCGATTCCCATATAGCGTTTTTTACCAAATCGCTATGTACGAATCACAAATTGCAATATAGCAAAATAATCGCCATTAATTAGCGATTCCTTAAAAATCGCTAACCCGAATACCGAATCGCAAATACCGATTCGGTATTTGCAAAATTGCTATTTCAAATAATCGCAATTTAGCGAATCTGCCAACCAGGTGTATTCAGATGACATCACATACAAGAATTGACCCCACCCATGCTGTTTCTAAGTGCCTGAAGCTGTGGGAGAGGCAGAGAGCAGGAGCACACATCCAGGAGCTGAATAGGAGTGCTCAGGCAGACACCAACTGACAGTGTGGACACACAGGAGAAGGGAAAGGAGCCTGCAGAAAGGAAAAGAAAGCACACATTTAGTGAAAAGGAGTCAGAGGTCCTCATAGAGGAAGTAGTGAAGACCCATGAGCTACTATTTGGAAATAAATCACTGCATGTTGCTGAATCGCAGAAAAGAAAGATTTAGCTGGAAATGTAAGCCAAGGTCAATGCTATTGGGGTCACACAGCGCTCCATCGATGACCTAAAGAAGCGCTGGTATGACTTGCGCTCCAGGGCGAAGGTCAGTGTTGCAGACAGGCTGAAGGAAGCCAAGAAAAATACACAGTGCCAGCAACAACACCCCTGGAGGACATGGTGGAGTCCATTCTCCAGCCTGAGAGCATAAGTGGCATAGGAGAACTGGACAGGTCAGCCAGTGACAACACCAGACAAGGTAAGATGGGTGCACAGATTGTCCTAAACCCTCACCCTCCAAATCCCCAATCCACAATGCCACATGAGCAAGTTAGATTTCCACTCCAGTCCACATTTTGTTAAGAACCAGCTATGCATCATGGGAGATGTAGTCCCAAACATCATATAGCAAAGCAGTGACACAGTTGAACACAACCGCAGGGGACTCACACCAGTCAATAACCAAGTTGAGAACTGTTAGTGTGAATACCAAATTATGTACATTCAATGTCATGTAATTGATTTAAGGAAACACAGTAAATGGTCCGCTTGTATCCATAGGCGAACCTGCGCCACAGGCAAAAGACAGATGAGGCACCTGGGCAACAACATGCAGGGGAGGAAGAGTCACAGATAGGCACAGATAGCACACCTACACCAAGACCTAGGAGGTACACCATGGAAACGCTACAGAAGATGGAGGGAGGATTGGAAGAGACACAGGAACATCCACAGACCATGCCCAAAGAGCCAGCACAGTCGTCAAACCAACAGTCTCCTGTCCAGCATAGTCACACCAGTGGTGTCTGACGCAAACCAAGGCCACAATGTCTTGCTGAGCAGGATGAGGGATTGAGTGCCTTTGCGGGTCTTGAGGGCACCATGGTCAAGGTGCAGCAGCTGCAAATGAAAACAATGAAGTTAATGCAACAGCACCTGGTGTCCCTGAATAAGAACACGGGGGACATCAAAGAGGGCATTACTGATCTGAACACAATGGTTGTAGAGGGTCACAGGGCCAATGCAGAGTGCATGAAGGACATGACTGTGGCAGTACAGCAGGTATGCACCACCATGCAGAGGGAACATGGCTCAAAGCGCAGTGAAAAACAAAGCATGGAAGGGTGCACGAAGGCGGTCAATCGCCTATACCACCTACAGCTGAACTGAGCAGACGCACAGTTGCCATGCAGGTGGAAATGCCCCCTGCAGCCAGGATGTTGTGACGGGGTTGGTGCAGGTCACCAGCGCTGTTGAACTGCTCCAGACAGCCAACGTTGCTGCCATAGGGGCTGGGGATGGTAGGGCCAGTGAGGAAGTCACCAGCCACAGCAGCATCACTCCACTTGTCGCTGAGCCCAGACGACGGAGTACAAGGCAAGAGACAGTAGCAGAACCCTCGTCAAGGGAGAGCACTGTGAGCACTGACCGTAGCACTGCTGGGCATGCGCGCAGTAAATAAGTCCATTCTGTGGCAGAAATGTGCTGATGGGTGAGGTAACCCTTGGGAGACAGTGAAAGGGTTGTCAATGGGTATGCAGTGTTAAAAAGCCTTGATCTGCAACTCAGAGCACACAGAGGCCATGACTGTAAGGCTGTGTGCACACCTATTGCCTGATGTAAGGACAATAAAACAACGTTATCCTAAATCAATTTTCAGCTTTGCGTCATTACTCACTTAGAAATAGTTGTGTGTGATCTCATCACATCTGTGGCTCCCATCTGTGGCACCTAAACCACCTGCTGCTTTGTGATGTCGTGGTGGGCATTCCTCATCCTCATCCTCTGAATCTGTAATTTCCACTGGGGTTCCCTTCTTTGTGGCCAGGTTGTGTAGCATGGCACAGGTTGCAATTATTTTGCAGAACATCTCGGGGCAGTACTGCTGTGCACCTTCCCTTTTGTGGAGGCAGCGGAACCTGCTTTTCAGCAGTCCAAATGTCCGCTCCACCACATTACACATAGATTTATGGGCAGCATTGTATCGAATGAATGCACTGCATATGCACTTCCACCTAAAGGGGAAAGGATGAGACATCAATCACAGGCCACTACAGATACATCCAAGGTGTACAACAGAATGTGCCACATGCATTTACCTAGCAGGTATCCTTCTCCGAATTCCCCCCCAGTCAGACGTGTATAGATTCCATTATGCCTGAAGATGTAAGAGTCATGTGTACTTCCTGGAAATTTTGCTACTATATCAGTGATGATGTGTGACACATTACAAATGACCTGTACGTTGATGGAATGATAGAATTTTCTGTTTCGATACATATACTTAGTAGCAGAGGGGGGACAGATTGCAATATGTGTCCCATCAATGCACCCAATGGCATGTGAGAATTGAGCCATGTGATAGAAATCCATGTTGGTCTTATGCAGTTCCTGTTGCGTGGAAGGAAACTGGATTTAATGGTTCATTCTTTGAAGCATGGCATCCAGGAAGGTGTTGAGGAAGTATGACAGGCAACTTTGTGAGACCTTTCCGGCTGCAGCTATCACCCCCTGGTAACTACCTTATGCAAGTAGGTGCAGTGATTTGTAATACATTTCTTTGTGAATTTTTTATTTTGATTACGCAATTAGTGAGTCGCAAATTGGGACTTGGTAGGTCAGATTCACAAAATAAGGATTTGCAGATTGGTTGGTCTCGGTTTTTGCGAATCCTTATTTTGCGATTGGAATTTTTCTTCTCTCCATTGCACAGTGCTATTTTGCGAACACAAACGTTGAATTTCTGCGAGTTTTAGCACTTGCGATCGAATTTCGCTTGATAAATCTGGCCCCATATGACATAGCACAACTGCAGCTGCACCAGCATGATCCATGAGCAGCACGGGACTTTGTGAACTCTGACATTTTCGTACACCAAAGTCAAAGTTCACATATTGATCGACAGGCCTTAAGGTTGTTCAAATCATTCTTGTACAGCTGATCAGCAAATCACATAATTTCTAATCAGCCATGACAGCAAATGTGGATCATGTCAAGGACTGAGTGTGTGATTGATACTTTTCAACACATTAATTGTCGTTATGCTCATGTGAACATTTGAGATTCCTCCCACATTCAGATTTCCTCAAATTCTATATTTAGAAAGATGGACAAAAAGCACAACCACACTGTCATGCCAAAATATACATATAATCCCAAAACATAACAGCAAACCAAATCAAATAACTCACAGACAGCCTGGCCGGTTTTGGATTCTGGATTCAGTCAAACTGGTTGTGTCTGAAATTGTTATTTATGGAGAACCTGGTGGCATATTAGCAAGGGTCATATCGCCGCGTTAGCAGAAATGTTTCCCGCTAAAGCGGCGATATTTTTATCGCCCTATCAGCATCTGGCAAAAGCGACCGTTTTGGGGGCCGCTTCGCATGTCAGAAGACCAAGAAAACAGCTGCTAACAAACCTAACGCCTATTAGCAATTAGGCTCTGGGCCCGGTTAGAGATATAAAAAGTATCGCTAACCGGGGTTATTGCGGGAATTTTTACACCTGCTAAAAACCTGACTTAGCCATTATACTCAATGGGAGGTGGATTCTAAGGCTGAATCCACCTCTGCCTATTAGCAAGGTTTATGGAAAGGGGCGACCACTCGGTCCCCCCGAACTTATGGCGGAGTACCACGATCCCCCCGGGAAGCCATCTTGGGCGGGAGGCGAGTCTCGGCTGGTATGCCCGAAGCGGCGTAGCCGGGGCGCGCCTTTTCCCGCCCTGGAGTGGGTTGGCCCAGACACCGACGCGGCTGGCCACGCCCTTGGGGCAGGCAGGGGCGGGTTTACGCCCGCCCTGAAGACGGATAAAAGGAGAAGCAAGATCCGAAGGCATCCTCTTGTTCCTGTGCTCTGAAGCTGCACCTCCTCGCTGCACGTGAGCTCGAGACGGAACGAAGAGCCAATTTTGAGCGTGGTAATCGTTCTTGTTTGTTTTTCAGATACTTTGTTGGAGAATGCCGAAGAAGGCGGGAAAGCGCATGACTACTGACCAGATGCTGCGCGTTCTCATGAAAGAGGTGACCGACTTAAAGAGGCGAATGGATAAGGACGAGGAAGGGGGGCCGAAACGTCCTTTGGTGGGAACAGCCCCGGGAGGAAAAAATAAGAGGCCCAGGAGGGGAGCAGCTGGAGGAGACAACCCGGGTCCCAATACCCCGCTCGAGGCTCCCACTCCCGTGCCGGAGGAAGGGAATCCGATTCCCGTTGTGGTCACCCCCGTGTCCGGGGAAGATATGCCGCCCGAGCTGGCAGCACAATTAGCAGCGTGGTTGGGAAAAGGTAGCGAGGGCGCCACGGCTGTCGACGCACACGAGCTGATGAAGCAATTGCGTGAGTCACGGAATGCAGCGAAGGTGTCCACACTGGCTGCAGCAGTAGAGAAGCCGCAGGGGACGGGTTCAGTAGCAGAGGCAACGTCCGGTGCAGGTAAGCTGCCATTGCCGATTGCGAGGGACGAGTCAGCACCCTCTCGTAGGGAAAAGTTGGGTCAGCATGTTCCTTTGGCTATCAAGGAAAAGATTTGGGCAGGGGAGTACGTAAACATCTTCTCGTTGCTGACTGATCACTATGAGATGGAGCATGTTAAAGGCCAGAAGGATCTCATGCATCCGAGTGTTTGGCGCGCAAAAATGGCCGCCTTTAAGGTAAATGAAAACATTGGTAATTGGGGCCAAGCGTGGGGGGTTTTTACATCAATCCTGGGGGAAAGAAGGCCCGATCTGTTACCCGAATTGCCGATTTATCAGTCACGAATCATGGGGTACTCGGTATCACACGAGGGTAATCATTGGTTTTGCTATGATAACCTGTTTAGAAAAGCTAAAGAACATGATAAAAATTTAACGTGGGATTGTTATGATTCTGTATCTTGGTCCAAAATGAAGGATACTGGTATGTTAAAGTTGCCATTAGTAGGGAGTAACGTTGGCGAATCCTCCCGCCCATATGCGGGGACGCCCTTTCGATCGGGCGCGGGTACCGACAATTACTCGAGGCCTGCCGGCAATACAGGAAAAAGGGGGGTTTGTTGGAACTTCAACAGGGGTAAATGTACTAGGCCCCAGGGATCGTGCAAATTTAGACACGAATGTAGTGGGTGCGGGCAATCATCCCATCCTGAGTCCACGTGCAGAGCCAAAACGGGTGATAACGGGGGTAGAGGAGGCGCCAAACAGGTCTAACATAGTCCGAGGGGCGCCTTTACCTACCCCGATTGATACCTTGGCAATGATTCCTTGGCTCAGTGAATACCCGGATCGTACTTCTGCTGGGGTGTTGCGGAACGGGTTTTCTTATGGTTTTCGCATCCCAGTGGGGGACTTTCAAGGTGCAGGGAAATGTAAAAATCAGCTATCGGTCTTCCAGCATACGACCGTGGTACAGGATAAGATCAGGAAGGAAGTTACTCGAGGTCGAGTCGCCGGTCCATTTAGTGTACCGCCGGTTCCTGACTTTGTTTGTTCCCCTCTAGGTGTGGTCCCAAAGAAGGACCCGGGTGAGTTTCGGCTGATACATAATTTATCAGCCCCACGTGGTCTTTCCGTAAACGAAGCGATAGACCCGGAAGTGTGTTCGGTGCGGTACGCATCCTTCGATGAGGCCGTAGCCATTTTGAATCGCCTGGGGCCCGGGGCGCTGATGGCAAAATCTGATATCGAGTCAGCGTTCCGGTTGCTCCCGGTACATCCAGACGATCAGCGTTTCCTAGGTTTCATGTTTCAGGGTCAGTATTACATGGATAGGTGTATGCCGATGGGGTGCTCTATATCCTGTGCCTATTTCGAAAAATTCAGTAGTTTTCTACAATGGGTCTTCACAAGGAAGACGGGTTTCCAACATGTGATGCATTACCTTGATGATTTTTTGTTCTTGGGGGCAGCCGGGGATCCGGAATGTGGGCAGGCTTTGGCGCAATTCTGTGTCTTGATGAATCAGTTTGGCGTGCCATTGGCACCAGGTAAGACTGTGGGGCCTTCCACTTGCCTCGAGTTTCTGGGGATCGAGTTAGACTCCAGAGAAGGTTGTTTTCGTTTACCAGTTGACAAAGTGTCAAGGTTCAGGACATCCCTGCAAATGTGTATAAATGGACCTAAGGTTAAGCTGCATCAATTACAGCAGCTAGTTGGCCAGTTGAATTTTGCCCTGAGGGTTATACCAATGGCCCGCCCCTTTTCCCGTTCGATTGCTCAAGCCATGGTCGGCCTGAAGGAGTGCCATCATCGCACAAGGCTCTCGGCCGAGGTCCGCCAGGACATGCGCATTTGGTTGGCATTTCTGGCGAATTTCAATGGTCGAGTCGTCTGGAACAAACCGGCCGTGTCCTCCGAGGAGCTGGGGCTGTGGACAGACTCGGCAGGGAGCATAGGTTTCGGCGCCATCTTCGGCACAAGATGGTCTGCACAAAAGTGGCCGACATGGTGGCATGACAGTGGACTGACGAGTAACATTGCCTTCCTGGAACTTTTCCCCATTTTAGTGGCCCTGAGAACTTGGCCTGAAGGTTTCAAAGATCACTCTGTGGTATTTTGGTCTGACAATATGACCGTGGTCGAGTGTATCAATAGTCAGGCAGCACGATGCAAATGGATTTTGAGATTGCTCAAGGAAATTGTTTTACTGTGTATGCAATTGAATGTGCTATTCAGAGCAAGACATGTCCCAGGGGTAATGAACCAGGCGGCTGATGCACTGTCTCGTTTTCGTATGCAGGCTTTCTGGGGTTTCCTTCCCACAGCGGACCCGGAGCCGGCACCCTTTCCCGAAGCTCTCTGGTCTCTCGGTGCCCCGAACTTCGTAACCTCGTGGGAGAGAGTTTAGCACCCAGGACGAGGAAGGCATATGAAGGGGCGTTCCGGTCCTATTTAGCCTTTTTGGGGTCGGATAGAGAGGAGCTTTGGGGCCGGGAGGAGTGGGTTGTAAATTTTCTGATGTCCTTACATCTGGTCGGGAAATCGGTGGCCACGGCTCAGAGGCATCGGGCTGCCATTTCCTTTGTTGCTAGGGCTCATGGGATCCAGGACCCGACAGCGTCTTTCGTTGTACAGAAAGCGCTACGGGGGTGGCAACGCCTTGAGGGTCGCAAAGTAGACGAGAGGCGCCCGATAGGTTTGGATAGGTTGGCCCAGTTATTATCCAGACTCCCTGCTACGTGTTCATCTCAGTTTGAGACAGTGTTATTCCGAGCCGCTTTTACGCTGGCATTCCATGGGGCTATGCGGGTAAGCGAACTAGTGGCGAGGAACAAGCAGGATGTGACAGGAGGTTTGTGCCAGGAGCACGTCCAGATCAGGGGGGAGACGATGACGGTCTCCTTTGTCAGGTCCAAGACCGATCAGAGTGGGATGGGTGACTGCGTAATCATACGCAGGATTTCCGGGTCCTCCATGTGCCCGGTAAGGTGTTTAGAGGATTATCTAGCACGAAGGGTGGCATCATGGGGGGGGACCTTGTTGAGACACGCTGACGCCACCCCACTGACAAAGTTTCAGTTCCAGCGGGTGCTTGCGATGTCGATTTCCGCTGCGGGCTTGAACCCGGGCGAGTTTGGGACCCATTCCTTTCGGATAGGGGCTGCTACAGAAGCTACAGCCGGGGGTCTGAATGTTGACCAAGTTAAACGGGTGGGGCGTTGGTCCTCCAATTGTTATAAAAGGTATGTGCGGTTGCACATGTTGTGAAGCTGTAACAATGTACTCACGCTTCTTGTTTTGTTTGATTTTCAGTTGCGCAAGCCTACGAGGCGGGGCGAACTTTGCAGTCGACCCAACACCGGGCCAGCGGTCAGACATCACCGGCTGTGAAAGAGGAGGTGTGGGTCGTGGGCCACTCATACGTGAGACGTGCCGCAGACGTATTCAAGGCAGGTGATATGATTCACGTAGCTGGGGAATACGGGTACAGGGTGTCCTTCTACGGAAGAGGCGGTCTCTGTATTGACCAGTTTCAATCATTTTTTGAGGATTTGCTAGGGCGGACGAGGTCACCGCCGTCTGTAGTCATAGTACATCTTGGGGGTAATGATTTGGTCACCACTGGTAGACGACTTCTTCTTGAGGCGATGCTTTCCACTGTAAGTTGGTTGGCGAGGAGAGTTCCAGGGTGCACAATTCCGTGGTCCCATATGATCCCACGAAAGGTATGGCGGGGGGCTATTTCGGTTCCTGCTTTAAATCATTCTGTGAGAAAGCTTAATAACAAAGTGAGTAGGTTGTTCCGTTCCAAGACACTGCATTCTATTTCGCATGGGTGTATTAATGATGACAGTATGTATTTGGGGGATGGAGTGCATTTGTCTCGGGTGGGGAATGAGTTACTCATAGGAGACTTCTTAGCATGGCTAAAAACGTTACACCATGACCTTTAGGTAGGAGTTTTGTGGGGGGTCCGGATAGCCGGTCAACTATCCGGCCTGTGGCGGTAAGGTCATGATCGGTGAGCACTAATTGGTAGATCCCTATGAGTGGGCGTCACCCAGCACGGATGGGAGCGCTCGGGGGAGGTGGCCATTGGCCCCTCAACGGGGAGGCGGTCCCTTCTAAGGATGGGTCGCCGAAAGAAAAGGAAAGGCGGTCAAGGCCCCTTCCTGGGTAGGAGGGGTTACAGCCCCCTCCTGGGGAATTTCCCGGGGCCAGGACGTCTGCGACGGCAGATGTGGTAAGTTGTGTGGGGTTTGGGGGGGGGTCTACGCTACCTTCTAGATACCTCACACGAGTCCTCGTACGACCTCTAAGTGGCGTCGAGTTTTATTGGGGCCCCCGTCAAGTCAAGGGAAATTGGTAATTGCACTTGAGGTACGCCTCTGGGCCGCCCCTCACAAGTGAGGGCAATATTTCTGGGTTAGGGATCTTGACACCGGTTACGACCTTGCCGTTGGCCCTTAAACGTTAGGATGTACAATTTCAAAATTTCAAGTAAATGTTTGGTAGGATGTTAGTTCGGCTAGGAGAACCTTTGTATTAGAGAATCTGTTAAGGTTAGCCAAACATCGCAATGTGGTAATGAAATTGTACATAATATGAAACTGTTTATTTAATGTTTTAATTTTGTTTCATATTTTAATAAATGCGGCCGGGAGGGTTACTCCCTCCCGTCTTCCAAAAACTTCAGAACTGTTTCCGGTTTCCCATCCTTGGGGATTGTGTTGAGAGGGGGTGGCGGGTATCTCAGCCATATGGAAAGGGGCGACCACTCGGTCCCCCCGAACTTATGGCGGAGTACCACGATCCCCCCGGGAAGCCATCTTGGGCGGGAGGCGAGTCTCGGCTGGTATGCCCGAAGCGGCGTAGCCGGGGCGCGCCTTTTCCCGCCATGGAGTGGGTTGGCCCAGACACCGACGCGGCTGGCCACGCCCTTGGGGCAGGCAGGGGCGGGTTTACGCCCGCCCTGAAGACGGATAAAAGGAGAAGCAAGATCCGAAGGCATCCTCTTGTTCCTGTGCTCTGAAGCTGCACCTCCTCGCTGCACGTGAGCTCGAGACGGAACGAAGAGCCAATTTTGACCCACCCACCAGCCCCTGAGGACAGCAAGTGGTTTTGTGAATAAAGTTGATGGTTAACTCTGATTTTCGTTTACAGGTTGTGGTATTATCATGTTGATTTTGAGTATGTAATAAAGAATGGTCGATTTGTGTTACGTTTCGCAAATAAAGAAATTCTGCTTTAGTGTTCATTGGTAAGCATGCTTTGAATAAAGTTGTAGTTGCTACTATCTTTTTAGTTTAGTCATTTAGTTAGCATTGTCGTATTTATTTTGGTCGGGCGGTAAGGTCATGATCGGTGAGCACTAATTGGTAGATCCCTATGAGTGGGCGTCACCCAGCACGGATGGGAGCGCTCGGGGGAGGTGGCCATTGGCCCCTCAACGGGGAGGCGGTCCCTTCTAAGGATGGGTCGCCGAAAGAAAAGGAAAGGCGGTCAAGGCCCCTTCCTGGGTAGGAGGGGTTACAGCCCCCTCCTGGGGAATTTCCCGGGGCCAGGACGTCTGCGACGGCAGATGTGGTAAGTTGTGTGGGGTTTGGGGGGGGGTCTACGCTACCTTCTAGATACCTCACACGAGTCCTCGTACGACCTCTAAGTGGCGTCGAGTTTTATTGGGGCCCCCGTCAAGTCAAGGGAAATTGGTAATTGCACTTGAGGTACGCCTCTGGGCCGCCCCTCACAAGTGAGGGCAATATTTCTGGGTTAGGGATCTTGACACCGGTTACGACCTTGCCGTTGGCCCTTAAACGTTAGGATGTACAATTTCAAAATTTCAAGTAAATGTTTGGTAGGATGTTAGTTCGGCTAGGAGAACCTTTGTATTAGAGAATCTGTTAAGGTTAGCCAAACATCGCAATGTGGTAATGAAATTGTACATAATATGAAACTGTTTATTTAATGTTTTAATTTTGTTTCATATTTTAATAAATACGGCCGGGAGGGTTACTCCCTCCCGTCTTCCAAAAACTTCAGAACTGTTTCCGGTTTCCCATCCTTGGGGATTGTGTTGAGAGGGGGTGGCGGGTATCTCAGCCATATGCTAGCAATACATTTTTTATCGCTGTATTACTTGGGTTTTTGGTGGATTTCGCCGCTATCACTGGATCTTTTATCGCTTTGGAGACAAACGTTGCTAATAACGCGCTATCTCCGCGATAAGATCCAGAGATGGGAGGCGATAAAAAAAATCACGCTAAGCGCAGTTTGCGATAAGTATCGCAACTTGTTGCTAAAATGCCCCCTGCTCCTGTGCAGCTGGCCGTGTCTTTGAATACCCACCACCTCTAATGCAGAAGTCACACAACAGAATATTCACCTTTGATGTCACATTATTTTGGTCACAAATGTCAGTACCATACCAAAGTATTTTGTCATGTTGGCACCAAATCACTGGTGTAATATTTGCTGGATCTCAATGCCCCAAATGGGAGCTGTGACCTTTTTAGAGGAAAGGAGATCTATCAGCTCTCTCTCACTTCTTTTGTACAAAGGTATGCTCTGGTAGGCAGTGTTAGACGTCAGATAAATCTCTGAGAGAACTCCTCATCTGCAGGAGGTATTTAAATAGCTATGCCGCATACCTTGAAATCAGTAAACACACACAATAGTTGTTATTTCACACTATATGTTTATTTATTGTTCATTATTCATTATTTGTCCTCACGCCTTGTGCATTTGTGCATGTAAGTCTAATAAACATCTCATCAATACAAATTAAGGCGAAGGTTAAATTAGTCCCAACCATGTTTACCACACAGCCTACCCCATCAGATAGAGTCTACCTACATTAGAACAAGCTGTCTGATAAAATGGCAGCGCAGATTCTACATAACATGGCAAACGATTTAATGTCTCCCTGCATACCGTATTGTGCCACCAGGCCTGAATTCAAAACTCAGAATTTCAGTATCCTCTCCAGCCATTGGTCCCTGTGTCCTATACTGCCCCTTTCATGGGTACCCTATATACCTTTCTTTATACTATTTATTACACAAGGTTTTTGAACAATTCTTCTTGTTCAAAATATGCTGAGGAGCTCATTGATACTTTTCTTCTTTCTTCCTACAAACTGAAACACACAAGGCGATTTACCCCTGCTGCCATATCTCCTCTGATGCACTTCTGAACAACGTGTGCACTAGAGGATGGAAATGTTCCTTCTCTGACTTAGCGTGAATCTATAAACCAAACACATATTTATTATCTGCACAAATGTTATATTATCCAGGTTTGTACTTGCACCAAGCAATGTGTGCATTTTCAATGCATAATAATATTAATAATGTTAGCATACAACCAGGCCTGCATTGTATACAAAATGAAATACTTAGAGAAGCATTGCACACATCAGCACCTTATATTTCTGATGAGCATATGTCTCTATTAGGGGTGGGCGTGTAGTGCAATCACGTGGAATTACCTGAGAATTCTATGAGATTATGCGGAATTACACAAAATGATTAATTCTTCACGTAAAGCTATTTCAAGGGGCAAAAATGCTCGCTCACGTCCATTTTGGACACAAGGGGGCATTTTTTTTATATATATTTCTTTTTATTGAGAAAACAAGCAAGGCATATACAAAACATAGGAAAGCAAAGGCTTTACGGGGGTAGAGCATCATATCTTCAAATGTTACAATAAACAACATAGTGAGGGGGTGGAGAGGACATAGAGGAACATCAAAAGTAATCAATAAAAATAAGGGGTTAGGGGGAAAGTGGAACATAAGGACCGCGGTAACTGGTGGTGCACATATATCCCCTCTATATCTATTCCAAGGGCCCCAAATCTTGCTCCATTTCCGGGGGCGCCCCCGACTCAAGTACACTGTTTTCTCTCGGAACATACACCAATCCATGTTTTTTACCCACACGTCAAGCGTAGGAGGCTTCTGGGACCCCCACAACTGTGCAATATTCCGTTTGGCAATCATGGCCCCTAGAGTCACCCACTGGGTTTGCGCCACATTATGATCAATAGGCTCCCAGACATTCAGTAAACAGCGTCTGGCCTCTGGTAAGAGAGCTACACCTGTGACATCCCGCATTACGGCATGTACTTTGCTCCAATAGTCCGACACTTTCCGACATTCCCAGATGATATGGTGGAACGTCCCCAGTTGACCACAACCCCTCGGACACAGACCTTTCTCAGATAGCCCTATCCGAACCAAACTAGGAACTGTGACGTATACTCTATGCAATATTTTTAGCTGAACCAATCTCAATCGCGCTGGAATTGTGACCTCCTTCGGAGAGGAGATCGCCGACTGCCAATCCTTGTCATCAAGCTCAAGGCTGTCACGGGTCCACTGATCCCGCAGCTGTAACAAAAGGTCCGCTCTATGATTAATCAATTTCTTGTACACTAGGGATATAGTGCTATCAGGCATATGACCATCCAAGATACGATCCTCTAATGGGGTAGATTCCGGAATCTCTTCCCCTTCCGAGAAAACGGAAGTCAGTGCATGTCTAACCTGAGCATAACGAAAGTATTCCGTCCCTCCCAATTCATACTCGGTCTGCAAGGCAGCAAATGATTTCACCTGTCCCTTCACCCATATGTCACCGACCTTAGAAATACCAATAAGATCCCACTTGTCGAACCCTTTAGTGTTCCACAGTTTGCCAAACTGGTCTGAGCCGAAAAGTGGGGTAGCCAGAGTTAAACGGTCCTTCCACCCTAATGAACTGGTAGCATCATGCCAGACCCGCACAGCAGTCCTGGTCGGTCCCGTCAAAGCCTTCATCACCGACTTGGAATACAGGGCTCTATAATAATTGCCACCAGGTAATAACCACCTATCCATGGCGAAACCAGGATTCAACACAGGGCCATACATTCCGTGGTTAATGGCTGCCAACTGCGACGCCCAATAATATCTCTTAATATCAGGGAGGGCGATGCCCCCATCGTACCATGTGAGCGTTAATTTAGCTAGTGCAATACGCGGTCTGCCTTCCCATAATAACTTCCTCTGCAAATCCTCCACCAAACGAAAGTACCTAGCCGGAACAATATCCAGCGTGTTCTGAAGGGCGTACAGAAACCGAGGGAGCGGCATCATTTTAAAAAGAGCCGCCCGCCCAAGCATAGACAATGGGAGTTTTCGCCAGCCCTCAACATCTCGCCTTAATCGAGTCAAGGGAGGGAGAAGGTTCCTCTCGTATCAAATCATAGGGTCAATGGAAATATAAATTCCAAGGTATTTGAATCCCTCTTGTGCTATTTGGATAGGACAGTTACGGGGCAAGATCGGTATCTTGCCGCTGAGAGCGTAAACATAGGACTTAGCCCAATTAATGACCAACCCAGAATTTCTTCCGAAGGAGGCCAGAACATCGCAGAGTACCATTAATGATTTCTTGGGGGAGGTCAAATACTGTAGTATGTCGTCCGCATATAAAGAAATACGATCCTCAAATTGCGGCGACTAATAAATGCCCCTCATCGAGGGCTCCCAGCGGATCCACGCCGCGAGAGGCTCGAGAGCTAACGCAAATAAAAGAGGAGATAATGGGCAACCCTGACGAGTACCTCGCCCGAGACAAAACGGCTCCGATACGCGACCATTAACTACGATCTGGGCAAGAGGGTCTGCATAAAGAAGGCGCACCCAGCTAATGAAATCCGAACCGAAACCAAATTTAGTTAGCACCGCCCACAGATACGGCCATTTAACAGTATCAAGCGCCATTGTGGCGTCCAAAGATGCCAAAATGGCCGGCTCACGTAGCGTTGAGGCCCTCGCAAGGACCCCATGAAGACGCCTAAGGTTAAGTGTCGTATTTCTGTGTGGAAAAAAGCCAGACTGGTCTGGGTGAACCAGATCGCTAATAACCTTTATCAGCCTATTGACCAACAACTTAGCTAGAATCCTAGGTTCAGAATTCAACAGTGAGATCGGCCGATACGAGGCACATCTATCTTCGGTTTTCCCTCCTTATGGATTACGACTATCGAAGCCAGTCTCTGATCACGGGGGAGAAGACCACGATCCCGGGACTCCAGGAACATGTCTCTTAAGTACGGAGCAATCCTATCCGGTCGAATCTTATATAGCTCAATCGGCAGACGATCGGGACCCATCACTTTACCTGAATTCAGGGAGCACATTGCCAATGCTACTTCGTCAGCGGAGATCTTACTATCCAGGAGGTGCCGGTCCTCCACTGACAGACACGGGAGCGCGATGTCTCACAACAACAATCATGAATCTTCCTCCGGTTTATCCGACACGGAAGAGTAAACAGAGCGAAAATGTTCGGCGAAGGATGCCACTATTTCTTGCGGATCGGTGACCAGAGCTCCGTCTTCCATCTCAATTTCGGGTACCACACGACTAGCTCTGTCTTTCCTATCCAACCATGCAATCAATTTGCCAGCTTTATCCCCAACATCATAAATGCGCCCCTGATGTTCCCGACTAAGAGCCTTCGCACCATCTGTTACCAACGTTCTATAATCTGACTGCTTTAAATGCAGGACATGCAAACTGGAGGGGGTAACAGCTTGCTCCAGTACCAATTCCAAAGCAGCTATCTCCGTTTCCATTCTAACCACATCCTCTTCCTTCTGTTTTTTGACACCAACTATTAAAGAGAGAGCTTGACCTCTAATCACTGTCTTAAAAGCCTCCCATAATGATACAGAGGAAGAGACCGAGCCCTCATTCTCTTGAAAATAATGGTCCAATGCCTTAATTAGTGAACTGCGAGTCTTGGGATTCCGGAGATACCAAGGGTTGATGGGAGCTATCCTCCCCCCAGAAACCGATGCCAGTTCAAACCGAAACCAAAGTGGGGAGTGATCGGAAATACCCCGAGCCATATGTCTGACCTCAGCAACATAGGACACCTGTGCAGCTGGCACCAACACATAGTCTATCCTGGAGAGACTACCATGGGCACCAGAATGAAAAGTGTATTGTCGTTGAGTAGCGTGTAGCAACCTCCAGCCGTCCACTAGGCCCATTGTGTCAATGAAGTCCAGCAACCAACCCCGAGCCCCCTTGAGAGCCCGAGGCGGGTGCCTGTCTAATTCTACAGATACCACTGCATTAAAGTCACCCCCCAGAATCAGGAACCCTCCAGGAAGATCAGCAAAAGTCGTAGACTGCAGGCCAGGAGGAACATAAACAGAAACAAGGGAAAGCCCGCGGCCCCCACACCTTACAGAAACCGCAACATAGCGGCCCATCTCATCAAGGACCGAGGATTCTACTTCTAAGGGAAAAGAGTTCTTAAGGAGAATTCCAACCCCCCGGGACCCAGATGAGAACCCCGCATGAGCCACCAAACGGTATCCCTTTCTATTCATGGCGTGACACATATTACCCACTAAATGGGTTTCTTGAAGCAAAACAGCATCCGGAGAGTGTCGCTTCAAAAGTTGCAACACCACTCCGCGTTTGATCTTGTCCCCCAGCCCATTCACATTCCAACTCATCAACCTCAAACCCCCTACCCCCATCATAAAACAGAAGGAAAACCCATCCCCCCTCCAAGTCCTTCACATCAATGAAATTGTCTTGCAATATAGTGCCTTGCTGAAAAATGAAACTGAGAAACAACACCCCCCCACCTCCCCTTCCCAAACTACCTGTTACAATATCCCCCACCCTGTACCCCTGATTATGACCATAAAGCCACCCCAACTCGCAGTGTGCCTGTCGCACCCACATCTACAAAAAGACAAGCTGTGGAGGAGAGAGACCCTCCGGTAACCCAACAACCCCCCCATTCCGTCTGCATGAAACTACACCCTGGTTCAGAACCCACATAATCGGAGTTACCCTAGCAACCCCAGAGACAGGACATTCAATATTAATTCCCGAGCCATATGTTCGCCTTCAGCCCCACCAGATTGTTCCCCCAAATCTTGCTGGGCCGGTAAAGTGTCCAACCAGTCGGCCACCACTTCGGGTTTATCGAATAAGTAGGTCCTTTCATTGTGTTCAATCCTCAGCTTGGCCGGAAAAAGCATAGCATATTTGAGGCCCATGTCACACAGTCTCCTCTTCAACCCCAGAAAACTGAGTCTTTGTTTTTGGACCGCCTGTGTGAAGTCCAGATAAAAGCTGATAGATGAGTTCTCGAACTTCAGGGGCCCACTCGCTCGAGATGTCTGGAGGATAGCGTCCCTTTCTCGGAAATTCAAAATCCGTGCTATAATAGGCCTCGGCGGGGCGCCCACTTTCGGTCTTCCACCAGGAACTCTGTGTGCTCTTTCCACAGTAAAGAACCTACTCAGTCCCTTGGGCTTTAGATGGTTGATGATTAGGGCTTCAATGAAAAGATCGTCCGCTTGATCCTCCGCCTTTTCTGAAACACCGATTATACGGACATTGTTCCTTCGGGCCCTCCCTTCAAAGCCCTCAAATTCCAAACCTCTGTCTGCAATTCGACGACGTCGTCAGTTACACTCGATGTCTTAATATCTAATGATTTGACCTTCTCGTTTGTCTTTGTGAGGTCCGTGCGAATCTGATTGACATCAATAGCTACCGTGTCTAACTTATGCACCAGGGTCTCCATCTGCTTAGCAAGGGACGACCTGATACCGTCAATGGCGGCCATAACGTCCTACAGTGTCAATTCAGTCGCTGGAGCCGAGGAATCCTTCGTCTCCTCCTGCGACTTACCAAGTCCGCTGGGCGACCCCTTAACCTGGGCATACCGGTCCATGACATTGGACTGGGTATATCCACCCCTCCTGGTGGTTTTCAACTTCTGCTTGTCCCCCTCCGATTTGCTCGCCATTTCAGAGCAATCACACGTCGGTGTCCAAGCCAGGAGAGCAAGTTTCCGATCCGGCAGGCAATAGATAGGGACTTTATTCCAGGATATGCTCCCAACGTCTCTTATTTGCCCAGCTGTAAAAGATGGAGATTGTAAAATAGCCTCCGAGCGATGCACTCAAATCAGCCCAAGCAAAGGGGAGGAATGGTGTGTCCCCAAGGCCTAAGGGCGAAACGTCGTATATTGTCCAGGACGCTCAGACACTGCACAGGGGCGAGAGCCGCAGCAACAATGATGCATCTTCCGAATCAAAGAATGGTCCAAGTGCCAAAATCGAAAGTGAAAGTGAGGTTGGACAGGCCGCCCTCGCTGAGCTTTGCCGATGTTGTTCAATTACACCCCGGACACCATGCCAACTTAAGCGCCGGGCCTCCAGGAGATATGGGCCGTAAACGTCACCACATCACAACTCCGGCCTCCGGGGTCCGATCGGAACGCAGTTTTCAGCTTTCAGGTCTCCTGTGGTTCATCTACCCAGAGATGTCGACAGCTGACAGGATCAGTACAGCATATATGCGGGAGGGTACGAGGGTCTCGGGAGCCCCTTGCTCACGCGGCCATCCTGGATGCGCGCGAAGCTCCTCCTCACAATGGGGCATTTTTGAGCTAAAAAATAGAGCTACATTTCAAAGAGTTGTTTTATGGTAGGATTTTTTCCCAACTTACTCCTGGCATTTAGTGCAATTCTCTTAGTGCAACATACACCCTGACCTCCAAAAACAGACGCAAAGAGGCCTTTTTCTGCTAAGAAATAGGGCTAAATGCAGAAAAATGCAAATTGCCAGTACGAGCGGTCTCTCACACTCATTAAAAGTGCTCTTTTGGTAGAATATTTTTCCCAAACTTATGCAAGGAGGATCAATCCATAGTTATCAGTAATTCTGGCAAAAAAGTAAGGCAGAATCACCAGAATTACTTCCATTACTCCGGAGTAATGGAAATTCCGCCCAGGCTAGTCTCCATTGGTCTCATGGTGCTAATGCCTGTCATGATTGCAGAAGGATTTCCATGCGACTCCAAGCAAAATTTTTAAAACATTAGAAGACTCAATATTTGTTGCCCTCCTACACCTTGAGCACACCGACCACATCACCACTACAGTAAGGAAATGTCTGCACTGCCATGCCCTCCATTATGTTTCCTAAGTGGCCCTGTCTTGTAAGCCACACAGCAGACCCTCTACAGAATATGTTATGTTATATTAATTTTTGAAGCGCACAGCTGCTTGGCAGAGTGTCCCAGCGCTAGGCAAGGGGAAACGGACAGGCGGGGGGATTAGCTGTCAAAAAGGCGGGTTTTGAGCTTCTTCTTGAACATATCGAGGCTGTGTGTCAGCCGTAGATCTGGTGGAAGTGTATTCCAGTAAAGATGTCCTAGATAGGAAAGAGATCTCCCACCCATTCTGAGGCGACCAACGCAGGGCACCATTGCCAGGAACACTGAGGAAGAGCGGAGGGTGCAAGTGGGGGTGTACGTACTGATTCTCTTCTTAAGATATGATGCCCCCATCCCATGCTAGGCCTTATGCATGAGGACTATGGCCTTAAAAGTCACACTCTTTTTCACCAGTTGAAAGTGCAGGGCCCCTAGGTGAGAGGCCAGGTGCAACCTTGGAGGAAGTCTGAGCAGCAGTCTTGCTGCGGAGTTCGGAACCACCTATAGTTTATTAAGGAGGTAGTCCGGGAGGCCAAGGTACCGGGCATTCCTATAGTCCAATATATACATAATCAGGGCCTGCACTACCTTCCTGCCTGGAGATCAAATAGTAGCAGAAGAAATGTTTTCAACATGCGGAGACCGGTGAAGCTGGACCCAGCCAGAGCTTGAAACTGCGGAAGGAACGAAAGAGCGCTATCTATTTTGATTCTGAGATTCTTGACGCAGGTTTGAAGGAGGCCAGGGTGTGACAGGTTATTTGGCCAACAGGTTTCCACAAAGTTGTGGGGGACATCCCCGAAGATCCTGATCTTTGTTTTATCTGGGTTTCATCTGAGATGGTGCAAATCAAGCCACTGAAACACCTTGGTGAGACAGCAAGAAATCAAATTCCCGTCTAAATCCATACCTTACTGGCATGCAAACAGAAGCTGCGTGTCATCTGCGTACGAGATGACTTTTGTGCCAAGAGACTGTGTGAGAATGGAAAGGGGTGTCAGATAAACATTGAACAGAGTGGGACTGAGGGCCCAGGCCTGTGGCACACCCAGAGACAAGGATCTGGCTTGTGCAGTATAAGGCGGCAGCCAGACCTCCTGAGTCCGTCTGTTCAATAAAGAGGGTAACCAGTTTAAGGCCAGGTGTCTGATCTCTATCTCATGAAGGCGCTTGAGCAGCTTAAGGTGGGTGACGGTGTCAAACACTGCCGTGAAGTCAAGCAGTATCAGCATGGCTTTTCCTTCCTTGTCAAGGGTGCTCCGGACATGCTTTACTACTTCGAGGAGTGAGTCTCCGTGCTAAATTAGGGGCGGAAGCCAAATTGGGTAGGGTGGAGTATTCCATTGTCTTCCAGATAGCTGGAGAGTTAGTGGTGGACTTCTTTCTCCAGAATTTTAGAGAAAGCAGGTAGAAGGGAGATAGGCCTTTAGTTTACTGCTTGCTTGGGGTCTGGTGAGTTTTTATTTAGTAACGGTAAGACTTTGGCCTTTTTCTACAAAGATGGAACCTCCCCAGTATATTGAATATGTAGTTCACAGAGGAGTTGTTGGACGGAGCCACCATATTTAGCACCATGATAGGGCAGGGGTCGAGGGGAGAGCACGATTTTAAGCTCTTTAAGGCTGCGAGAGAATTGGCGTAGGGGATGGGAGTGAAAACGTCTAATGTAGCATACATAGGAGCGGATGGAGAAAGCCTCTGCTCCTGCCTTTGAAATCGGGGTGCTGGATTATGGAAACAGTTTTGGACGGTCATGATTTTTTCATAGAAAACAGGTTGAGTTCCTTGCACCACTCTATCGAGGGGGTGCATGCTCTAGAAGTGACAACTGGGCGCAGGAACAAAATCTACAATTTGAAGATTTCCTTTCATTTGTTGTTAGCTTCTATAATCCTAGTGTCAAAGAAGCTTTTTTTGGAAAGGTGCAATTTCCCCTGATACACCTTTAGGGCATTCTTGTATGTGGCTTTGTCATCTGCGTGGTATTTCCGTCTTCATTCTCTCCCAAGGTTTTCGCAAAGCTTTTTGCAGGAGCTAAGCTCGCAGAGCATGATCTGGCCTGAGCTGTCTTTTTAATGGGAGCTAGTGAGTTAACCATCTTACTAATCCAGCTGTCAAGGTTGGCGGTGTCTAGTTCCACATCACCTGTCAGGACAGGAGAAGTAACAGTGAGGGCATGGTTAGTGACCTCCGGCTGTAGCTTGTGAAAGGCCAGACAGGAGGAAGAGACGTTACCTTTCGTGGTGGGCTTATTGCAAGTCTGTGACCATGAAAAGGGGATTAAAAAGTGGTCTGTCAAAGGGAGAGGAGTAGGTTGTGATATTGCCATATTCAATTGGAGAAGACCTGGTCGAGGGTTGGTTCGGCCGGGTGGGTGGGGCTGGAGACCTCTTGTTTCAGCATCAGAGGGCTCATAATTTCGAGAAGGGTGATGGTTTCTTGCCCGGATGCATTATCTAAGTGGATATTAAAGTCTCAGAGTACCAGGAAGTGGGCATACCTCATTGCCCATGACATAGTGCATTTTTCACTGTGCGCACACACCCGCTGGCAGGTCCAGGGGGTGGTATACAAGGACCCTTGCCACCGACTGTTTAGGAATGAGGGATAAGCAGAAACCTAGTGCTTCAACCTCTTGGAGGCCTGCAAGCTCAAAAGATGAGCATTCATATTATTTTTTTAATATGATTGCCGCCCCACCCCCTCTACCGGTGTCGTAATCCTTCCTTTGGATTCTGTAGTTCAAGGGGATGGCCAATGCTAGTGTGGGGTGAAGAAGAGTACATCCAGGTTTTCATCAGTAAGTAGGTAAAATATTAAAAGTTTGTCTCTCTGTAAGAAATCTAGGGCCAGATGTAGGTAGCCAAATACCGGTCGGTAACGGCCGAAATTCGGTCATTTGGGCCGTTACCGACCGGTATTTGGAAAATTAGATGTAGGAGTCAAACATATACCAAGTTGGTAAATATGAGTTGGTATTCTACCGAATCTGAATTTACCGAATCCCTATTTACCAATTTCTTATTTACCGAATCGGTAAATAAGAAATGGTAAAAAATGTCCATCGAGATGTAGGAAACCCAAAAAATGGATTAAAAGCAGGTGGTAACCAAGTGCAGGCTATAAAAGAAGGTCCCAAAATGCAACAGTGCAACCAGAATGGCGGCATTCTATGTCATAGTAAGGCGGCTACGGCTACAGGCAGCAGGAGAGAGGGAATGGAGAAGGGAGGAGCAAGTCTACAGGCAGAGGATAACGTTCTTCCAACTGACTGAGCCAGAGATACTGCAAAGGTACAGGTTACACCCCAGAACCATCCTGGACTTGATCAGGGACCTCCACCAACACCTGGAACACCCAACACCAAGGGCGCACGCCGTCCCACCCCATGTGCAGGTGCTGTGCAGCCTACACCTGCTTGACTCTGGGAGCTACCAGAGTGTGATTGCTGCAGTAGGTGGTGTGTCTCAGAGCTGCCTGTGCCGTTTTTTCAGGAAGTTCCTTGAGGCCATGATGCAGAGGATGCATCATTACATTCGGTTCCCTGACACACCTGCGGAACTTGCTAAGACCAAAACAGATTTCTATCAACTGACACACTTCCCTCACGTGATAGGCTGTATAGATGGCACCCACATCCCTCTATGCCCACCTGCAGCAAAAGAACACATTTACAGGAACCAGAAGTCAACGCACTCAATCAATGTGCAGGTGATATGCAATGCTGGCAACATCATAACAGACATTGTGGTCAAATTCCCAGGGAGTACCCACGACTCCTACATCGTCCAGAATAGTGGGATATACACACGCCTTGTTGCTGGCGAATTCGGGGAAGGATACCTGCTAGGTAAATAACAGTGACACACCCTGATAGTCAATGCAGATGGATCAATTGTGAGTATGTGACTAATGTCATTCTCTTTTACACCTAGGTTATAGTGCATATGCTCTGCGGTCCTTTGTTCTCACCCCCTACTTGAATCCATCTACCAGGAGTGAGAAGCATTACAATGTGGGACACAGAGCAACACGCAGCGTTGTAGAATGCACTTTTGGACTACTAAAAAGCAGGTTTTGCTGCCTCCATAAGAGTGGAGGTACACGGCAGTACACTCCAATCATCTGCTGCAAAATAATTTCAACCTGTGCCATGCTGCACAATCTTGCCACCAAGGAAGGCACAGAGGTTGAGATCACACATCATGAGGACATTGATGATGGAACAGAACAGGCAGAGCTCTATGCATCAGGAGCAGCGCCAGCAACAGATGGTAGACTGAGACGTGCAGAAATCACTCGCAAATATTTCTAAGTAAGTAAGGAGACACAGGTATGCTTAGTAATTGAAGTACATAGTTTAATAATCACTTCAGCACTTCACTGATACCAGACCATGGTAGTTCAATATCTGTAATCCACACTGGGTGGCCACAGTTGACCTCACTGTGACCTGTCTTGTGGTTTGAGGGCATTGTCAATGTTTGCGCCCACGCACTACAGTGCGGGATTTACGGGGCTGGGTGTCAATGTGTGCAGTGGTGCCTGGGTCAGCAGGTTGGAGCCTGCTGCTCCTACGAATGTCAGGAACAGGAGTGCTAGAGCCACTCCTGCTGGTGGAGTCTTCTGTGCCCCGACACCTGTGTCTCCAGCAGTGGCTGCCTGCTGTGTCAACAAAACCTCCATGGCAGAGGTGACTCTCCCCATCCCCCTCAACAAATCACTGCAGCAGTGCACAATGTTATCCTGCATGGTGACTGAGCGCCAGCATAGCAAGGTTGTTGCAGTGGCAAGCCGGTTCATGGCTTTGGTTTGTTGCCGCATGCAGTGACAATACCTGCGCCTTTCGGAGTGGTCACTCTCTAGTTTTTTCACAGAGGGCACTCATGCACTGTGCCATTTCCCTCATCCCCTCTGCCATGGAGTTATTTCCTTGTGCCATGGAGCCAGTCCCCCTGTCAATGTTAGACATCCTGCTGTTTAATATGCGCACCTGACTATGCACCACTAAAATGCCCTTTGCCTGCAGGCGCTGGACCTTCACCATGGTGGCCTCAAGACCACAGAAGACCCCCTCTCCATCCTGGCCTTCGCCTCTCTCCCGTGCCCTACAGCCTCGGACACCAGCACGCACAGCTCCAGATGAACTCTGTTGCCCAGCGTTGTCAGCCAGAGGTGGAGTACTTGGTGTGAAAGCCTCCACATCTTCCTCATCTGAGATTTCGAGGATCCTGAGAGGGGGCACATCATGCCTCCTTGGCCTTGCCAGTGCAGAGAACTCTGAGGTGGGTGCTGGGGAAAGTGCAGGTGCTTCCGAATTCTGTGACCCAAACAGCAGAGGTGACAGTGGCTGTGGTGTGGTGGCTTGCTCCAGTTCAGTGACTGCCTGCGCTGTAGATGTCGTTTCGGGTACAGTGCTTGGTCCTGAACTGTGGGGTGTTTTCTCCCTCATCTCCGTTGCCGGTGCCCTCTCCTCCCTTCCCTGCGCTGTACTGCGAGATGACTCTCCTGTGGGCAGATATGGACAATGAGTCAGTGGTGTTGATCACCTGTGTGTCATTATTAAATCACATTCCTATCACACAATTGCCTGGTATTTACCGATTCGGTATTTTCCGATTCGGTAAATACCGAATGTGTATTCCGAATGTTACCGAATCGGTAATTTTTACCGATTTTATACCTACATCCCGTTTTCCGATTCTGAAATACTGATTCAGTATGATTCAGTATTTAAGAATTGGTAAACTGGGATTACCTACATCTGGCCCCTAGTATATAGCAGAGCCGCCCTGAACTGTTACTGTGTATCCCCAGCAACAATAGGGCTGTGAGTAAACCAGGGGGAGCCAGTGTATTAAGGGTCCAGGCACAGCTGGGACAAATAAACTCTTGCACACACAAAAAGGGGTAGGTGTGGATGTAAATGAGTCACTTTTAAAAGAAACATACACCGACAACATGAATTAAACTAGTGTATGGGTTTCGGGACCCGAGGAGGTACTCTTTGGAAACCCGGGTCAGAAGTCGAGTGTGTGCAATGTCCTTACTTAGACCATGGAACGGAATGAGATAGTAGGCTGAGGGGACTGGGGGATGGAGGGAGTATAAGTAGCATTACAGTACACTACAACATCTTTATTTCTTCCCCCCTTAGTGAATGTGTTCCCGAATCCTTGGGATCAGCCTCAACACGTAACGAGAAGGGCACGGATCTAAACTGACCAGCTCATATCTTGGGGCCCATTAAACCAAATTACGGTAGGGCCAGAAGTGAAATAAAAGGCGACAGTCCTGACGAAGACCAGGGTGACCGTTTAGGCACAATCAATCGGTCGAAACATGTTGACCACAGCAGTATCTGGAGGGAAGTCTTGAGAGATCTTTAATTCTCAAACAAGACATCTCCCATCCTGTTTTCTTACCTTTTAATCCTGATATGGGTACCAAGTAATGTTAAATAAAGTATATTTTCTTGTTGGCACCCTAAACTTTCTTGTTGGCACCTTTGTCACACTATTTGTTTCAGCCACTGGGTGATTTGCACAGTCTTCATCACATTGTATGTTACGTGTTGTTTGTATTTTATGGTCATACGTTGTGTTGTGCGGAATTAATTTTTTTTCCCTCCCTTATGCTCCGCCCTGAGTGTGGCTACACCAGGGCGTATTGTAAACAGGCCCTATGATGAAGCATGTCACATACTTCGGTATGTGAGTGAGGGCAGTTTTTTCCAATTGATGGATTTGCCTAAGTTTGTCTTGTGGTTTTGTTGTGTACTATACACCCCTTTTTGTGTGTGCATTTGAATCTACATGGGGTCTGGGGTAGTAGAGTTAGTAATAGATATTTGGCTCTCTCCCCTCCTTTGTGTTAAGTACAAATAAACTCTTCACAGGAAGTGCCCAGAGACCAGCATGCTGAGCATTTCCTGGGAGGAGCCAAGTGCAGTTAAGAGGGCGTACCAAAGCAAATATGGTGCTTGTTGGTTGACATAAGACCGACATAGTTGCTGCCGCCGGGTGCTTCCGGGACACTGATGGGCGCAGACAGGCTTGCCTTTTGCGCACCTGCTGCTCTTGTCTGCACAATGACTCCCTTTATGTACATGAGGGCAGGGAGGGCAGGACACCTAGAGTGCGCACCCAACCAAGAAGGGTTCTCTTGTGTGCTTTGGCCCTTCCCAGCCTGGAAGAGAAGATAGGAAGCCCCCTGCTTCCCTATCAGCCACTGTCTCCTCGCTCCCAAGCAGCCTAGAGCGAGCGAGGGGGACCATGCCAGCAAGAGCAGAGAGATCGGCGAGTAACGGTAGGTGCGGCAGGAGGCCGAGTTAATGGAGATGTAGCAAGGAATTAAAAATGCGATCCAAAGGGGCAGTCCTTAAAATAAACGTGCAGTCTTCAATAAAAGCAAACCAAATTCATTTCAGATTCAAATGACAATTAGCAATTTCACCCTAACAAGTTTAAAACAGTGTGCAAAAGCAAGAATCACTCAACAACTGTGAGCCCGAAGCCCGCAGGCACAGAGCTATAGAGGGCAACGACCAAATACCCAAAGAATCTGCTCATTTGAATTTCAGAAGAGACCTGTTCTGCTTTACTTGCAGACCTATGTTCGCTCTTACTGTCTCCATCTATATACGTCTGTAGCTGTTTACATTCTCCAAGAACATCACAACAGTGTGGGCGTAATGCAAATCTTTTAGAGAGATAAATAAAATATAACCTGAGTACAGGCGCTTCAATGAGCAATGAGGCTAAAACCTTGTGCAATGTAATTAAAAAAATGTATAAATAGATGCATCATAATGGTCTAAGCAGGTTACTCTTATTTTACATCCCCACATTCAATTACTGCTTGCAATTTCACATTGCCTGAAGCCAGATGTTGCAGGCAGCAGAAATCAAAATGTTCTTTCCTCTTAGAGTTCACATGAAAAACGAAGGCAATGAGAGCACAATTGGTGAAGGAGCTCTGCTCTAGAACCTCGAGTCGATGGTACTTATTCTCAGCATGAAAGCGTGCGGGGGGGGGAGAAATTTTAGCAAGTCAATTAATTCAATTTCAATTCACTATGGGCCAGATGTACAACCCTTTTTTGCAACAGCAAACGGGAGATCCTCCTGTTTCCGTCCGCAAAAAAGGGTGTACAAATGCTATTTTGCGAGTCACTGACTCGCAAAATAGCATTTGCGACTCTCGCAATTAGGAAGGGGCGTCCCTACCTAATTGCGAATCAACTTGCTATGTGGTAATGTTTTGCAGCAGCTTTTATGGCCGCAAAACACTTGCAGTTTACCACCTACTTCAAGTAGGAGGTAAACCACTCGCAAAGGAGAAGGGGTCCCATAGGGACACCTTCCCCTTTGTGAGTATGGGGTAAAATACTTTTTAAGAGCAGGCAGTTGTCCCAGAGACCACTGCCTGCCCTTGGAAAAATTAATCTGAAAGGTTTATTAAAAAAGCTGACCCTAGCAGGCCACCATCCCTGGGAGGGCTGGGATTCCCAATGGGCTCGCAAATTGCGAGAGCCTCATTAATATTACAGAGCCTCACAATTTGCAACCCCATTGGGAATTGCAAAACAGTCTAATAACGCTGTTGTACATTTTATTTTGTGCCTCGCAATTTGCAACTCAAATTGCGAGGCACTCAATGAAAGGGTCGTACATCTGGCCCTAAGACTTTTAAGAATCACAGACTACCAAATAAGATTACTTGGCTTAATACAAAGCCAAAAACAACTGAACATATAGACAACTCAGAATGAGGTTGTAAAAGTACAGTGGTACTAGTAGAAAGCCGAATCTGTGGATGAAATGAAGGCAGTGCAACATGTACAAGATAATTATTTCAAGAATCAAGAATCAGGATAGAAAAGATTAGGGAACAAACATCTAAATTCCCTTGCATCGAAAGTTCTTGGGAATAAAGCATTAATCTATTCCTACACTAATACTAGCGTGCAATCCCTATATAAGAATTTTTTTGAGGCAGGATCAATTAAGGTGTCAGCATGTGTGGTCTTCCTTAGAAGTCTCCCCACATCAGTTGAGTCAAGCATCATGAAGCTACCAAGACAGAGCTAGATTTAAGATGCCCTCTCTCTCTTGACAGAGAAAAAGTGTGTGTGGCTCGACCCAAGTTACAATACATCAATAGCGCAGGTGGCTACCGAGGATCCTTCACGAATCACGCCATCTGGTCAGGCCTCATCCTCATAGGTACTTTTCTGCGATGCTCCCATGCAGCGGTGGGATGACCTTGATTCCCAGGCTCTCTCTGATGAGAAAGTACAACAGTTTTCCACTATCAATATCAACGCTCAATGTTGCCTCGCCTAACTCCTAATACGCAGACTTTATTTTAGCTAACAAGGATGATTCTTCCACCTGCAACAGAAATGTGAGAAAGAACAGAATCCAACATGCACATGAAACTCAATTATTACCTCAAATGCAAGAGCTTCCAGGGAAAATGCATTTCAGGCCTACAGAATTCAGCTAACATAGGAAAAATGGAGCATGAGCTTTACAAATTTACATAGAGAAATAAGGCACATTCAATGAATATTCCTACCTACATATAAAAGACACAATTAATAGGCACATTCAGTGATAAATGGTAGTCGATTGCGCAACACAAGTGCTTCTGTTAATGTTTCTGCTGGTTACATTTAATTACTTTACATTAATTATTCTCTTATTTTATCTAGTGTCCTAAATATGTCATGTTCATGTTACTACTTTACAAGATTTTAACACTTAGGTTAACACAACATAAGATTATATGCGGATGTAATCTACACGTGTGGTTATAATGCACCCCCTACAATGAAAAATGGATTTTGCCCTACATCACTGGCATCTCTAACTTTCAGACCCTTGTGAATGCTATGTTCTACATCAGCCTTTGAGTCTCCAACCCTTTTCGGTGCGACCAAACAGTCTATGTGAACTGAGGAGTGGGCAGGTACACCACTCCTCCCCTGTCCTGCTCTCAGAGCAGCCCCCTCAACCGCCCGCCTGCAACCAAACATAAAATGGTAATAACGGAAAGCTATTACCATTTTATGTTTCTGCTTCTTGCACTGCGAGAAGCAGTGGAGTGACGCTCCTCCGCCCTAGTGGAGGAACCGCCCCTGCCAAAGGGATGAGGATACACTGACCCCCAACTAGACAAACAATGCACCACAGATGTTGACTCCTCCTGCTTCCTGGCCAAGCCATCCAATGTTACCATTCAGACAGAAGTGTTGTAGTGCCATCACAATGGAACAAGTGGGAATGACAGTCACCACTCAGGAGCAGCACAGAGCCCTTTTGACTCTGGGTACCATGGTCTCATAAAAGAGGAGGGATAATTAATTAGCAGGATGCTTCTGCCTGTTAGTGATAAATGGCTACCGGAAAGGCTTGCCAACCACGAAGATGGCTGCTTCTCTGTGATGCTTGCAGTGACAGTAAAGTTCCAGAGATGGTGTACCTCTATATGAGGATCTGTAAAGTACTACTCAATCTCTTACAGGTGTTGTAACATTTATTGTACAATAGAACTCCAATGTCACAACATCACAGTCACCACAAACATCACCTTCAGCTTGCTTCACTGACTCCTTAGGCAACTGCTTCTACAATCTAGAATTTCCTTAGTTGCCTAGGAGAGGTGAGCATGTGAAATATATGTTCAAAGAAATACAAAATAATGCAAATACAATAGAATATGAATGCATGCCAAAACACATCTACCCCCTTTATAAACAATCAAAATAGCCCACGTATATATATATAGATATATATATATATATATATATATATATATATATATATATATATATATATATATATATATATCACTGACTGCGCGATATATAGTTAGTGCAACTAACTATATATGGAATTTCAATGGTTTTGTGTGAGTAAAATAAGGTTTTGTAAATCCGAATTCCTAACTATATATGGCCTATAACCTATGGTTTTTTCAGTGAATTTTCAAGGTTTTGTAAATGCTAATTCCTAACTATATATGGTCTATAACCTATGGTTTTTTCAGTGAATTTTCAAGGTTTTGTAAATGCTAATTCCTAACTATATATGGTCTATAACCTATGGTTTTTTCAGTGAATATATATATATATACATACATATATAAACATATATCATCTGTCTGTATATCTATATAAATACAAACATAAATGCATGCATACATATACTTATATGCATACAGATGCATGTTATTTACATGAAAGTTGAAAAAACACTAATAAAAGCAAAGCTAAAAAGCCACCTCATTACAAACAGAATGGCTTTAACTTAAACGAGGGCGAGATCTATTGCATTTTCAATGCTTGTTTACTTTGGTTCCATCAAGAAGGCATTCAGATATGTCACACATTTGCCATAAATTCTGAATGTTAGCACTCTAGTTGCACATTAGATCACTGTAGTAAAGCTACTGCTCACCAGGGACGTCTGCTGCTGGTATTCAAAGTGCATGTTTCAGTCTGCATGTCAGAATTTTTTTCATGAAATAGAAGAGGATTTGAGAAGTCACTCAAAATGGCAAAATTAACCCCCTCATGTTGTTCCTTTTTAAATTGAGTGTTTTCAGACTTACCACTTCATTCCAATCAAGATGGCTTCTGGTGTGCCATACTTTTGTCATAAGTAAGACTGTTAGCGCTCTAGTTGTTCTTTAGAACACTCTGGGACATTCTGTCATTGGGCTATACTTGGGGTACATCTGGGTGATATTTGGGCTACATTTAGGCTCTTTTGTCTCTGGTGGCCATCTTGGGAGACTGTATGTCAGATTTTTTTAATGAAATTGAAGAGGGTTTGAGAAGTCACTCAAAATGTGCCCTAATTTTTCTTTCTGCAGCACTAATCATAATTCATATGGCAAAATATACCCCCTCATTTTGTTCCTTTTTAAATTAAATGTTTTAAGAGTTACCACTTTATTCCAATCAAGATGGCTTCAGGTGTGCCATACCTTTGTAATAAGTAGGACTGTTAGCGCTCTAGTTGTTCTTTAGAACACTCTGGGACATTCTGTCATTGGGCTATACTTGGGCTACATCTGGGTGATATTTGGGCTACATTTGGGCTCTTTTGTCTCTGGTGGCCATTTTGGGAGACTGCATGTCAGAATTTTTTAATGAAATAGAAGAGGATTTGAAAAGTCACTCAAAATGTGCCCTAATTTTTCTTTCTGCAGCACTAATAATACCTTCTATTGCATAATATACCCCCTCATTTTGTTCCTTTTTAAATTAAATGTTTTAAGAGTTACCACTTTATTCCCATCACGATGGCTCCAGGTGTGCTATACCTTTGTAATAAGTAGGGCTGTTAGCGCTCTAGTTGTTCTTTAAAACACTCTGGGACATTCTGTCATTGGGCTATACTTGGGCTACATCTGGGTGATATTTGGGCTACATTTGGGCTCTTTTGTCTCTGGTGGCCATTTTGGGAGACTGCATGTCAGAATGTTTTAATGAAATAGAAAAGGATTTGAGAAGTCACTCAAAATGTGCCCTAATTTTTCATTCTGCAGCACTAATCATACTTTCTATGGCAAAATATACCCCCTCATGTTGTTTCTTTTTAAATTAAATGTTTTAAGAGTTACCACTTTATTCCAATCAAGATGGCTTCAGGTGTGCCATACCTTTGTAATAAGTAGGACTGTTAGCGCTCTAGTTGTTCTTTAGAACACTCTGGGACATTCTGTCATTGGGCTATACTTGGGCTACATCTGGGTGATATTTGGGCTACATTTGGGCTCTTTTGTCTCTGGTGGCCATTTTGGGAGACTGCATGTCAGAATGTTTTAATGAAATAGAAAAGGATTTGAGAAGTCACTCAAAATGTGCCCTAATTTTTCATTCTGCAGCACTAATCATACTTTCTATGGCAAAATATACCCCCTCATGTTGTTTCTTTTTAAATTAAATGTTTTAAGAGTTACCACTTTATTCCAATCAAGATGGCTTCAGGTGTGCCATACCTTTGTAATAAGTAGGACTGTTAGCGCTCTAGTTGTTCTTTAGAACACTCTAGGAGGCTGCAGTAGAACACAAAGGAATCAACTGACAGTCTCTGTCCTTGTTGGATGTACATGTTTTACTGAGAATGTCAGACTTCATTTTCACATGACTGAGAAAGATAATGTGAATTTACAGAAAATATGCTTTCAGTTTAGCTTATAGATCCCCTTCCAAACCACTGTGGGAAAATCATGAGATATTAGTTTTCTTTCAAACAATATTCATGATATCACAGCAGAAGGTTTTTTCACATGGTAAAATCACCTTAGAACCCACCACAATTCCTAAAACGAGTATGGTACCATCAACAAATGATTTATAATGTAACTAAAGTCCTAAAACCCTCTATTAACTACAATGCTTTTTAATGAGGTGCTATCATGTATATTGGTCCCAAGATGGCTGCCAACACTTCTTGGATGAAGTGCTGACAGCCAATCAGATCAGATGTGTGGTTAGGCTCCGCCCAGATATATATCTTTTTTTGAACCTAAATTACTCAAAATCCACTGGAGCACATATATTGAGACCTAGCAAAGGCACATCGGGCTAACAGTCCCTACAATTTTGCCAAGTTTCGTGCAAATCCATTCAGCCGTTCGAGCTAAAAGTGAGGCCAACCGCCCTATGGAAATTAACATGGGAAAAATGCGTTTTGGGACCCCCCTTTTTTCTCAGCCCCCCCTTGATGAAACCCCCCCCAAATTGTCAGGGGCTGCTCAGAAACAAAATGTTCCATTTTCCTGAAAATTTCAGCCAATTCCGTCCACAAACGCCAAAGTTATTAGACATAGAATTTTCAAAAATCCCATAGAGAAAAAATCCTAACTATATATACCTACTGGCGACCGCCAGTAGGTAATATATATATATATATATAGATATATATATATATATATATATATATCTATATATATATATATATATATCACCACACTGTTGCTCCTTCCGGCTCCCAGCGGCCCCATGGGAATTGGCGCACACATCGGTGGAGCACGCCGGTAAACAATCTCCGTATACCAATCCTCAGTCTCGTGCGATCTCAGTCAAAGATTCGCCAACCAGGTATTATATCCAAGGGTGTTTATTCAGAACAACATGTTTCGGCTTACACAGAAGCCTTGGACATCTCAAGTAGTTTCTACTGCATTTATGTTCTTGCCTCTATTTTTCTATTTTTCTGGGCTCTACCATCATTGACTGTTTGTAATCTCTCGTTTTGAGATCTCTCCTCTCTGAATCCACCTTGACAGTGTTACCTATTCTGTCTGTTTGGTCCACACTTCACTTGATCTAAGAAAGCATATCAGGGTCTGTATGTAATACTGACTAATACCAATTGTCTGCGCCTTCTATGCTAGCAATACCTCCTCTTTCTCCACCCCATACTAGCTCTACATGCACCGATAGACTCAGATTTGATAATTAATGTTATAATGATTCTTGTGTTTTTAAGGTTCATTACACTGACATCATTGTCCTGTTTCTTTCACAGGAGGAAAGGAAGGGGCCCAATCACATCATTCACCTTCACGGGCAACCTAACCTTTCCACCAGGAACATCACTACGAATATTGCTGAGCCCGTGTGATTGATGGGCACTTATGGTATAAGATAAATAGGCACATTTTCATGGCATGGAATGGAGAACGTATGTGTTGGACATATGGTTTCTTTGCTGTAGTCATCTTCTCATCGAGTGTCAGCGTATTTCACACAGATACTATTTGTATGCACTCGGTCGCACATGGAGGATTGTACTTGTGCACACGCACGCATGTACTTTAATGCGCTTTTGGCAACCACATTGTTTTACTGTTCACCCACTATGGTTTTACTAATATACCCCTTTTTTTTGTTTTTTAATTTTTAGCCATTTGCCTGCGCATTTGCCTGCGCATGCACCTATGCACCTATGCACCGTGAATTCAGCAATCGGAATTCACTGTTACGTCGGATGTGAATTTGTTGTATGCGTATTTAGCTTGTCCATGCATTTTACATTGGTCATGTTGAGTTTACGTGAGGTCTAGTACATTAGAGACATACTTTGTGACCTTTCGGAGGGCAGACTTCAATGAATTACATTTTTGCACCTTTAATATGTATGCACCTTTAATATGTATGGAGCCGAATGTATTACTACATGTTTTCCTTTAAGTATTTACACATTGTATAGGATGATTGTCCAATTCACTGTTTTCAACAGTTTTTCATCCATTGATTTATAATTGATTCAGTCCCTCTAAGATGGCTACCTCTCGGAGGCATACTTACTCTGTATCTCTTGTAAGTTTTTCATGTCCATGATGTATGCCGCCATTTTTTGAATGCTTTATTAGTCAGAAAACAACAACAAAAGAGTGTTCCAGTATTAGTTAGGTATAAACGGAGCACATGAAACCAACAAAGCCCATTAGGTTTGTTATTAAAGCCCTCACTCACCGACCTGGTCGGTGACTTGCTTCATCATCGGGCCCCACTGGGTGTGACCGAATGTCACCCCAGTGTGCTACAACGCCAGATTTGCTGCGGAGCTGGTAATGTGAAGAGGTGAGGGCTATGTGGTGAATTTATGTGAACAGAGTGAGGTAGTGAGTTAAAATTGCCTTGTATGTATCAAAAAAACTGTTTTAATCTATGATCATCAAGGGCAAGGTGAAGTGCAAAAACCGAGGGGGCTTCACCAACCAAGAGGTGGGAAGCACACAGCCTCTGAGTCTCTGATTCAGAGACAAAAGTAAAACACCTGTGGAGGTAAAAGGTAAAAGGTACAGACAAACATGAAGAGACAAACAAACAATTAGAATTTGTCAATAGGCTAACAAATTAAAGCCGGTGACGTGCTCGAGGTGCCAACAAGTGCACAACTCATACCTAGTAGCAGAGGTGCGTGGCTCTGCCTGTGGCTCGGACTGATCAGACTATTATCTAGCTTTTAACAGTGTGGAGGCAATCTCACGTGTCGTACTTGGAGGTTGCTCCCAAGTACAATGGCCCTCAGTGCGCTTGCGCTAAGAGGAAAATAAGTGAAAAGAAGGGGAATGGCGGTGGTGTGGACATTCACTCACAACTTTACCACTAGGCGATCAATGGGCCAAAGGCCTGTGACCACTCATCCCAACCGAGAAAAAGTGAGATAGACAGGTTCTCACTTCACAAGGGATGAACTTTCACCCCATAGACCGCGGGAGGGAGGGGTGAAAGTGGTAGAGGGCCATTGTACTTGGGAGCAACCTCCAAGTACGACACGTGAGATTGCCTCCACACTGTTAAAAGCTAGATAATAGTCTGATCAGTCCGAGCCACAGGCAGAGCCACGCACCTCTGCTACTAGGTATGAGTTGTGCACTTGTTGGCACCTCGAGCACAAGTCACCGGCTTTAATTTGTTAGCCTATTGACAAATTCTAATTGTTTGTTTGTCTCTTCATGTTTGTCTGTACCTTTTACCTCCACAGGTGTTTTACTTTTGTCTCTGAATCAGAGACTCAGAGGCTGTGTGCTTCCCGCCTCTTGGTTGGTGAAGCCCCCTCGGTTTTTGCACTTCACAGACACTTTTTACTTTCAAGTCCTTTGGTAGGGTGGGCCTTAGCGTGCCCATGCCGCCGGGGTTTATTCACTTTAAGTCCTGACGAATGCCAGGTTAATTACACCATTCATGGCTGAAACATGTTGACCGACCACTTTTTCACCTAATGTTATCGGAAGCAGACCATCTAATTAGTTGGCCTTGCTTACCAACACATTTTTTAACCTTGCCCTTGATGATCATAGATTAAAACAATTTTTTTGATACATACAAGGCAATTTTAACTCACTACCTCACTCTGTTCACATAAATTCACCACATAGCCCTCACCTCTTCACATTACCAGCTCCGCAGCAAATCTGGCGTTGTAGCACACTGGGGTGACATTCGGTCACACCCAGTGGGGCCCGATGATGAAGCAAGTCACCAACCAGGTCGGTGAGTGAGGGCTTTAATAACAAACCTAATGGGCTTTGTTGGTTTCATGTGCTCCGTTTATACCTAACTAATACTGGAACACTCTTTTGTTGTTGTTTTCTGATAACCTTGGGGACTAAGAGTGTTTACTACTCTCCCTATCTCTCTTTTTGTTGATCTGCTTTATTAGTCACCCATGAGCACTTTTTCAGTAACGAGAGCAAGGCTTCTGTGTAAGCCGAAACATGTCGTTCTGAACAAACACCCTTGGATATAATACCTGGTTGGCGAATCTTTGACTGAGAGCGCACGAGACTGAGGATTGGTATATATATATATATATATATATATATATATATATAGATATATATATATATATATATTTCACTGAAAAAACCATAGGTTTGACACCAGTTATAGTTAGCTGGAAATTTTACTGACATAAAACCATTGAAATTCCCACGTTATAGTTAGTTGGACTCACTATAACTTGCACGCCTGCAATGCACTGCTGATGACGTCACATATTACATCACTCATGACATGGTCAGTGACATCACTCAGGCGCGCAGGCGCGCAAGTTATAGTGAGTACAACTAACTATAAAGTGGGAATTTCAATGGTTTTATGTCAGTAAAATTTCTAGCTAACTATAACTGGTGTCAAACCTATGGTTTTTTCAGTGAATTTAATAGGTTTTGTAAATGCTAATTCCTAACTATATATAGTGCCTCAAACCTATGTTTTTTTCAGTGAATTTCAAAGGTTTTTTTAATAGCAAATTTCTATTGCTATCAAATATAATATTTTTTATAATGAAAAAATGTTCCAAAAAACAATAAAAGAAATATAAAACAACAAAAAGAATAAAAAAACAGTTCTTTTTAGAACTACCTCCAATTTATAAAAAAATGCTACATTTTTTAAAAGCTCTGTCATTCTTTTTTCCCCATGGTATGCTCCCCGGTACGCTCCGCGGTGCGCATACCGGGCGCTCCCCCCAAAAAATTCTTTTTTGCCCCGCGGTGCCCTTTTATGGCCTTCACATCAAACCTAGGGGATCAGGGGGGTCTACCCTGCCCCCTTTTGGTCATTTCCCCCTTTGTTTTTGCCACCTCTTGTGTCTCGATCCTTCCGAGACACAAGATGGCGGCCGCTCCGGACTGTTTGGAATGTTGACAGACACCCGAGAGCCAATCTGCTTTCCGCTCGCGAACTCGCATAGCGCGCTGGAGTGCGCCCCGGTGCGCGTACCGTGGCGCGCTTATAGATATATATATTTTTTTGAACCTAAATTACTCAAAATCCACTGGAGCACATATCTTGAGACATAGCAAAGGCACATCGGGCTACCAGTCCCTACAATTTTGCCAAATTTTGTGAAAATCCATTCAGCCGTTCGGGCTAAAGTGAGTCCAACCAACCAATGGAAATTAACATGGGGAAAACACGTTTTGGGACCCCCCTTTTATCTCGGCCCCCGCTTGACGAATTCCCCCCAAACTTTCAGGGAAGGAGGGGAGCACAGCGAGGCAAATTTAACGAAAATTACAGGCAGATTCCTCAACCGGCGCCAAAGTTATTCCCAATAGAATGTTGCGAATTTCCAATGGAAAGCAATCCTAACTATAACTACCTACTGGCGACCGCCAGTAGGTAATATATATATATATATATATATATATATATATATATATATATATATATATATATATATCAAACAAATGCAATCTCCCGAGCTCCGACCACAGCGACCCAGGAAATCACGCGGATCCAGTAATTGTAAGCACAGTTTTTTATTCAAAAGCTGAACCAAGCAATCTGACGCGTTTCGGGCATCCGCCCTTGCTCACAGACAGTCAGAGTTGGTAATGCATGCGTTTTAAATAGTAACCATTGAGCAGTGAAAAAAGTGCATTTTTTTCTCTTTTTTTCAACATACACCTCGTGATAATAGACAGCGAGGACAAACTACTAGTAAAGGATAGCCTAGTCTGTTTTCCAAACAGTTTCGAAATGGCAACAGTTCGAAAAATTCATTAACAGGTTTAAATCCATATATTAAATAGACAAAGATAAAAACCCATGATATAAAAGTTAAAAAAATATTAGAAAACTTTTTTCGATAAAAAGCATAAAATGCAAATACCAAAGTATTGTATATAACAAATATTCATACATACAGATAGCCCTCGCCTATATTTGATGTTGATAGTGCAAAATAGCATATTAAAGTGCAAGGTGCATTATTAAAAATAATGGTTGTTGTTATAACAGATGCAATTAAAAACCAGCAATGATACTATTGGTTATGTGCAAAATATGCTTAAGTGTAAACAATATAATGTTACATCTGTATCTATCAAAGTGCAAAACAGCATAATAAGTAAACATATGACTGTAGCAGCATAGTTGTAAGGCATGGGCTATTTGGCATCTAATCATGGGAATATCATAGTCACAAAAACGAACTGTTGCAAAAACATGTTTCCACATGAATCACAGAGAAAAACTTATGTCTATGTCCTCAAATGAGTGTACCCAAAAAGATAAATGCAAATACCCAAATGATGAATCACCGTGAAATAATATATATAAATAATACGTGCAACAACCCAACAAGGAGACAAATTGTTGGACACGTGGGGGGGGGGGGGCCTCAGCCAACTAGACCCCGCCACCCAAAGTAATGCAAAGCGAAGTGGACAAAACAGGGCTTGAGTTACAGAAACACATGTAGGTCTTCCGTATTGTTAAGACCATTCGGGGATCTACTGTCTAATTCAAGAATGAAATGAGATTCCATTCTTCTCAGCATCTTAACCCTATCTCCGCCTCTTCTGGGTTTGTCTATTGCGGAGATAACAAAATAAGAAAGGCACTCCAGATTATTATTATGCATTGCCTTGAAGTGCCTGGCTACAGGGTAGGCTGGATCGTTATTGACAATGGCACGTAGATGCTGGAGGATCCTAACGTGTACTGGTTGTCGTGTACTGCCGACATACCTGAGTGCACATGTGCAGGTTAAAACATAAATGGCAAATTCAGTCTTGCAGTTGTATTGGCCCTTGATTTGGATAGGATCTGGACTGAATGGCGTGTTGTATTGCCTAGTACTTTTGCCAAATTTACAAGCCCTGCAGGAGGTGCAGCGTATAAAGCCAGATCTAGTTTTCAACCATTCCTGCTTTTTTCTTAGTTCAGGAAATTCATGGCAGACGTGGGATCTGAGTGAGGGACCCTTCCTGAAGGTGACAATGGGGACTTCTGCTAATTGGGGTTTGAGTACAGGGTCTGTAGCAAGGACTGGCCATCTTTTAGATAGAATAGATTTTATTTGCCTGGCCTGTCTGCTGTATGGTGTAAGGAACCTAGGGTTCGTGGTATCCTCATCTGAAGTGCAAGATGTATTAGCACTTCTGTTGGTTTCAAGTAAAGAAGCACGGGATCTAGTCTTGGCTTTGGCCATAGCTGTTTTAAGGACTGATTCACGATACCCCCTAGCACGAAACCTAGTCAAAGCTTCATTAGTGCAAGATACCAAATCAGAGTCTGTACTGCAGATTGTCTTAATTCTTAAGAGTTCACCTAGGGGAATGTTGTCTACCACATGGCGCGGATGGGCGCTGCTGGCGTGCAAAATACTATTGCCCGCAGTGCTTTTTCGATGTAATTTGGTGGTAAACTGGCCATTGTGGATCTGGATTTTAACATCCAAGAATTCTGCCTCACATTCACTGATAGAACTAGTGAATTTCAGATTTTCATTATTGACATTGATAGAATCAATGAACAGTTGTGCACTGTGTTTGTCACCCTGCCATAACAAAAAAACGTCATCAATATAACGAAGCCAAAGTAAAACATGATCAGAATAGATTTGAGCATGTTGCCGTCTGAGGACATGTTCCTCCCACCAGCCCACGTGCAAGCACGCGTAGCTGGGAGAGAAACATGCCCCCATCGCGACCCCACGCCTTTGCAGATATAGATCACTCCCAAAAAGAAAGAAATTGTTGTTGAGACACCATGATGTTAGCTCGATCAATACTTTGTTGTGCTGGTAACAATTTATGGGCCTTTTACCAAGAAAAAACTCTAGAGCTTTGATACCACACACATGCTCTATGCTCGTATAGAGCGATTCTATGTCCAAAGTGATCATGAGCATTTGTTCAGTCCACTGGATGTTTTGGATTTTGGCCAGGAAATCGCCAGTGTCTCTAACATATGTAGGTAGTTCTTGGACCAGGTTTTGCAGGAAGTAATCAATGTATTCAGTGACATGTTCAGCCACTCCTGCAATGGCCGAAATGATGGGTCGGCCTGGCACTGGTCTTGATAGTTTGTGTATCTTAGGGAGTAAGTAAAGTTTGGGCAATACAGGAAACTATATATATATATATATTCACTCAAAAAACTATAAGTTTTAGGGGTGTTGTAGTTAGCTGGACAATTCGCTCATACAAAACCTTTGAAACTGCTCCTATATAGTTAGTTGTACTAACTATATTTCGCGCAACCGCAATCCACTGCTGATGATGTCACATATTACATCATTCATGACATGGTCAGTGACATCACTGATGACATCTCAAATGACATCACTGATAACATCACTGATGACATCATCCAGTGAATGTGGTTTGCTTCGTTATTTAAATATGCATTATATATATAGCAATTTGCATTGAAGAATGAGTGGATATATAAAAATAAATATTTGGAAGGAGGATTTAGTAGCTGTGTAATTGACTGTTTACTTGACCAATTTACAGTGTTTGACTAAATATAGTGGATAGCGACTAAACTGTGTGACTATCTGTATCACTTTGTCAGTTGTTGTGTAAACAGGTTCTCCAGTTGGTTACTAGCTATGTGAAAGTCTACATTAGTTATTGATTAGTTAATTGAGTATTTGTATGGGAGAGTAAATGTGTGTGTGGTTCGGTGCGGGGGGGGGGGGGTGACTGCCCAAAGATGTGTGAATAGTTGATTCAGAAGATATATGAAGTTAAAACTACATGTTCTATCAGTTGTTTGGGTGAGTGAATATCTTTATGGGTGTGGTGATGAGCAAATATATTTCTAAATGGTACATGTCCAACAAACTAGAAAAATAGAAAGCAGTGTATGTGTCAGTTGTTGTATATAAATAAGTATACATAAGACTCAATGATTGTGTGAGTGACTGTATGGATAACTTTATACTTGTAATAATGATGTTATAATTCACCAAGTATGACTTACTATCTAAATGAATAGATGAAGTTGTGTTTGTATAAGTGTGTAGCTAAGTAAATATGTAAGTATGATCCATTGTTTGCATAAGTGAGTAGGATGACTTCATATGTGAATAGGATGTGTGCTGGTGTGTAATGTCGATTTAGGTGTATAAGTATTTTTGATAGTGTTCTATGGTTCATTGACAGCATGTATGAGTGAATCTACAGGTAAGTGATTAGATGTGTGTATACATCTATGAATCACTGAGTGGGTTTTTAGATACTTGTATTGCTGTAACAATGGATTCAAATATCATACTCTGTATTTTACAAAGAGTGATGAAAGATTTTACTAGTGTATGAAAAGGTGTATGTGATTGTCACGTGGATGATGTCATCAGTGATGTCATTTGAGATGTCATCAGTGATGTCACTGACCTTGTCATGAATGATGTAATATGTGACATCATCAGCAGTGGATTGCGGGTGCGCGAAATATAGTTAGTACAACTAACTATATAGGAGCAATTCCAATGGTTTTGTATGAGTGAAATGTCCAGCTAACTATAACACCCCTAAAACGTATAGTTTTTGAGTGAATTTTAAAGGTTTTTAAAATGCTAATTCCTAACTATATAAGGCCTGAAACCTATGTTTTTTTCAGTGAATTTCAAAGGTTTTTTAAATGCCAACTAGCCCACCAGGAGCCTCCAGTATGCGCCAGGGGGCTGCATTGCAGAGAGGTGTAATGAGGCCACACCCTTTTTAACACCTCTCTGCAACGCAGCCCCTGTGCATGTTTGAAGAGGGGGAACTAATTCCCCTTGCATACTAGGGGTCCCTGGGGGCCAACTAGCCCACCTGAAACCTCCAATATGCGCCAGGGGGCTGCATTGCCCAGAGGTGTAATGAGGCTATGCCCCTTTTTATACCTCTCTGCAACGCAGGCCACTGGCGTGTTTGTAGAGGGGGGGCTAATTCTCCTTGCATACTGGGGGTCCCTGGGTCATATCTGCCCAAACACCGATATTCCGAACGATTGAAAATGACTTTTCTTGAGAAACATTTGGATTTGGATTATCATGTCCTATACTTTGGAATTTTTGAAAGACTGACTTTGAGGATGCTATAAATTACTCAAGTCTGCCCGAATTGTGTGGGTAAAGTTGATACCTAGTCACTTTGAATAAGAATGTACTTACGTCTCGTCTAACATTTGGAAGAAATATCTAGTTATATGACAACAGGATACCGACATACTTGAAGGAAATAAGAACGCCATGAAGAAGTTCTGTTGTACAGAACGAATCATTTCGGCTGGCTGTGGTACATAAACTTAATAAAAGCATTTTAATATACACCAAGATTCAGCGCTTCAATAAGGACTCTAAATGATATGATTTGATTGGACTTATTGTGCAAGTGGTGCTGTGCCAAACTTTGGAATATTCTCCACTACTCTCTACTACTTACTCTCTCCTACTCCACTACTCTCAAATACTCACTCTCTACTACTCATTCTCTACTACTCTACTACTCTCTACTACTCTCTCTCTACTACTCAATCCCTACTACTCACTATCTACTACTCTGTACTACTCACTCTCTACTACTCTCTCTCTACTACTCACTCTTTACTACTCACTCTCTACTACTCTCTACTACTCACTCTCTACTTCTCACTCTCTACTACTCTCTACTACTCACTCTCTACTACTCTCTCTCTACTACTCACTCTACTACTCACTCTCTACTACTCTCTACTACTCACTCTCTACTACTCTCTCTCTACTAGTCTCTACTACTCACTCTCTACTACTCCCTACTATTCTCTCTCTCTGCTACTCACTCTCTACTACTCTCTACTACTCACTCTCTGCTACTCACTCTTTACTACTCTCTACTACTCACTCTCTACTGCTCTCTTCTACTCACTCTATGACTTACTCTCTACTACTCACTCTCTACTACTCTCTACTACTCACTCTACTATTCACTCTACTACTCTCTACTACTCACTCTCTGCTACTCTCTCTACTGCTCTCTACTACTCTCTACTACTCATTTTCTGCTACTCTCTCTACTGCTCTCTACTACTCTCTACTACTCACTCTCTACTCTCTATTACTCACTCTCTACTCTCCACCTCTCTACCTCTCGCTACTTCTCTCTCTACTAGTCTCTTCCTCTCTACTGCTACCTCTCTACCTCTACCTCTCTACCTCTACACCTCTACCTCTCTACCTCTCTCTGCAAGCACACATATACACATATATATATGCATATATATGCATATGCATTTATATATATGTATGTGTATGTATATATATATATATTCACTGAAAAAACCATAGGTTTCACACCAGTTATAGTTAGGAATTAGCATTTAAAAAACCTATTAAATTCACTGACAAAACCAGTTATAGTTAGCTGGAAATTTTACTGATATAAAACCAATGAAATTCCACGTTATAGTTAGTTGGACTCACTATAACTTGCGCGTGCAATGCACTGCTGATGACGTCACATATTACATCACTCATGACATGGTCAGTGACATCACTCATGACATCACTGATGACACCATCCAGTGAATATGTGTCTTTCTGAAAAATAAATATTAGTGAGTAATGTTTAAATATTTAAATATATATATTAGTGTTTCACTTTGTGTATAAGTGGCTACATGTGTTGGTAAGTAGCTACATGCGTATGTATATGGGTTATTAGGTGTTTCTCTTAGTATCAGTATGAGTGTCTATATGGTTTGGTGGGGGTATTACTTAGCACATAGATGCATGAGTGACTGACTCTCTGTTTGTATGTGTTTTGAAGACAGCATATGTGCATTACTGTATGGGTGGATGAGTGTGTATATGTGTTTGTTAGTGAGTGAATGACTGTCTCACTAGTGTCTTTATCAGTAACTACATATGTTTTAATCTAGTATATGTGAATATTGATGTATATAAGTGAGTATATGTGAGAGTAAGAGATTGTAAGAGTTCCTGTTTAAATAAGTATGTGTTTCTATAAGTGATTGTTTAAGAGAATAAATATGTGTAATTTTCAATACAAGTAAGGTGGAAGTGTGTGTATAACTCTATATTCAAATAAATGGATGTTCAATAGTTTATTTGCACGTGTGAGTATGTGTGTGAGTAACTTTTGGATGACTGTCGGTGTGTAACAGGATGTATAGGTGTATCACTTCATATGATGAGTGAGTATATGTATGAGTGACTATATAGAACTGTTGGTGAATGACTGGATGTGCATATAGATGGTGGAATTACTGAATTGCTTGTTGTAACTGATATGGGTATCTCAATTTTTTTTAAATTTCAGTTTCTATTTTTGAATATGTGTTTCAAGGGTTACATTACAGTGAAAGGAGGTCTGTCACTATGTCACAAGGATGGTGTCATCAGTGATGTCATGAGTGATGTCACTGACCATGTCATGAGTGATGTAATATGTGACGTCATCAGCAGTGCATTGCACGCGCAAGTTATAGTGAGTCCAACTAACTATAACGTGGAATTTCATTGGTTTTATATCAGTAAAATTTCCAGCTAACTATAACTGGTTTTGTCAGTGAATTTAATAGGTTTTTTAAATGCTAATTCCTAACTATAACTGGTGTGAAACCTATGGTTTTTTCAGTGAATTTCAAAGGTTTTTTAAATGCTAATTCCTAACTATAACTGGTGTGAAACCTGTGGTTTTTTCAGTGAATTTCAAAGGTTTTTTTAATGCTAATTCCTAACTATATAAGACCTGAAAGCCCACCAGGAATCTCCAGTATGCGCCAGGGGACTGCATTGCAGAGAGGTGTAATGAAGCCACAACCCTTTTTACACCTCTCTGCAACGCAGCCCCCGTGCATGTTTGAAGAGGGGAAACTAATTCCCCTTGCATACTGGGGGCCCCTGGGGGCCAATTAGCCCACCTGGAACCTCCAGTATGCGCCTGGGGCTGCATTGCAGAGGTGTAATGAGACTATGCCCCTTGTTACACCTCTCTGCAACGCAGCCCACTGCCGCGTTTGCAGAGGGGGAACTAATTCCCCTTGCATACTGGGGGTCCCTGGGGTCAACTAGTCCACCAGGAGCCTCCAGTATGCGCGAGGGAGCTGCATTGCAGAGAAGTGTAATGAGGCCACACCCTTGTTACACCTCTCTGCAATGCAGGCCACTGGCGCCTTTGCAGAGGGGGGACTAATTCCCCTTGCATACTGGGGGTCCCTGGATCATATCTGCCCAAACACCGATATTCCGAACGATTGTAAATGACTTTTCTTGAGAAACATTTGGATTTGGATTATCATGTCCTATACTTTGGAATTTTTGAAAGACTGACTTTGAGGATGCTATAAATTACTCAAGTCTGCCCGAATTGTGTGGGTAAAATTGATACCTAGTCACTTTTAATAAGAATATACTTATGTCTCGTCTAACATTTGGAAGAAATATCTAGTTATATGACAACGGGATACCGACATAACTTGAAGGAAATAAGAACGCCCTGAAGAAGTTCTGTTGTACAGAACGAAACCTTTCGGCTGGCTGTGGTACATAAACTTAAGGAAAATAAAAGCATTTGAATATACACCAAGATTCAGCGCTTCAATAAGGACTCTAAGTGATATGATTTCATTGGACTCATTGTGAAAGTGGTGCTGTGCCAAACTTTGGAATATTCTCCACTACTCTCTACTACTTACTCTCTCCGACTCCACTACTCTCAAATACTCACTGTCTACTACTCATTCTCTACTACTCTACTACTCTCTACTACTCTCTCTCTACTACTCACTCCCTACTACTCGCTACTCGCTACTCCCTACTACTCACTATCTACTACTCTCTACTACTCACTCTCTACTACTCTCTCCCTACTACTCACTCTTTACTACTCACTACTACTCTCTACTACTCACTCTCTACTACTCACTCTCTACTACTCTCTACTACTCACTCTACTCTTCACTCTACTACTCTCTACTACTCACTCTCTGCTACTCTCTCTACTGCTCTCTACTACTCTCTACTACTCACTCTCTACTCTCTATTACTCACTCTCTACTCTCTACCTCTCTACCTCTCTCTTCTTCTCTCTCTACTAATCTCTACCTCTCTACCGCTACCTCTCTACCTCTCTACCTCTACACCTCTACCTCTCTACCTCTCTCTACACGCACACATATACACATATATGCATATATATATGCATATGCATTTATATATGTATGTGTATGTATAAAAAAACAACAAAACATTTTTTTTTTAAACAGCTACTTATAAAACTGTCATTCTTTTTCCCCATGGTACACTCCCCGGTACGCGCACCGGTGCGCGTACCGGGCGCTCCCCCCGCGAAAATCAATTTTTTTTTTTTTTTTTTTTGCCCCGCGGGGCCCTTTTATGGCCCCCACATCAAACCTAGGGGGTCAAGGGGGGGTCTACTCTGCCCCCTTATGGTCATTTCCCTCTTTGTTTTGGCCACCTCTTGTGTCTCCATTTTACCGAGACACAAGATGGCGGCCGCTCCGGACTGTTTAGAATGTTTACAGACACCCGAGAGCCAATCAGCTTTCCTCACGCAAGTCGCGTGGCGTGCACGGTACGCGTACCGGTGCGCGTACTGGAGCGCTGCTATAGATATATATTTTTTTTTGAACGTAAATTACTCAAAATCCAGTGGAGCACATATCTTGAGACATAGCAAAGGCACATCGGGCTACCAGTCCCTACAATTTTGCCAAGTTTGGTGGAAATCCATTCAGCCGTTCGGGCTAAAAGTGAAATCGACCGCCCTATGGAAATTAACATGGGGAAAACGCGTTTTGGGACCCCCCTTTTATCTTGGCCCCTGCTTGACGAATCCCCCCCAAACTTTCAGGGAAGGACCGGGGCGCCGCGAGGCCATTTTCAGGAAATTTTCAGGCAGATTCGTCAACCGGTGCCAAAGTTATTCCAAATAGAATTTTGAGATTTAACATTGAAAAAAATCCTAACTATAACTACCTACTGGCGACCGCCAGTAGGTAATATATATACATACATATATAAACATATATAATCTGTATATCTATATAAATACAAATATAAATGCATGCATACATATATGCATACAGATGCATGTTATTTACATGAAAGTTTAAAAAACACTAATAAAAGCAAAGCTAAAAAGCCACCTCATTAAAAACAGAATGGCTTTAACTTAAACGAGGGCGAGATCTATTGCATTTTCAATGCTTGTTTACTTTGGTTCCATCAAGAAGGCATTCAGATGTGTCACACATTTGCCATAAATTCTGAATGTTAGCACTCTAGTTGCTCATTAGATCACTGTAGTAAAGCTACTGCTCACCAGGAAAGTCTGCTGCTGGTATTCAAAGTGCATGTTTCAGTCTGCATGTCAGAATTTTTTTATGAAATAGAAGAGTATTTGAGAAGTCACTCAAAATGATCCTTAATTTTTCTTTCTGAAGCACTAATCATACTTTCTATGGCAAAATGAACCCCCTTATTTTGTTCCTTTTAAAATTAAATGTTTTCAGACTTACCATTTCATTCCAATCAAGCTGGCTTCTGGTGTGCCATACTTTTGTCATAAGTAAGACTGTTAGCGCTCTAGTTGTTCTTTAGAACACTCTGGGACATTCTGTCATTGGGCTATACTTGGGCTACATCTGGGTGATATTTGGGCTACATGTAGGCTCTTTTGTCTCTGGTGGCCATCTTGGGAGACTGTATGTGAGAATTTTTTAATGAAATTGAAGAGGATTTGAGAAGTCACTCAAAATGTGCCCTCATTTTTCTTTCTGCAGCACTAATCATACTTTCTATGGCAAAATATACCCCCTCATTTTATTCTTTTTTAAATTAAATGTTTTAGGAGTAACCACTTTATTCCAATCAAGATGGCTTCAGGTGTGCTATACCTTTGTAATAAGTAGGACTGTTAGCGCTCTAGTTGTTCTTTAGAACACTCTGGGACATTCTGTCATTGGGCTATACTTGGGCTACATCTGGGTGATATTTGGGCTACATTTGGGCTCTTTTGTCTCTGGTGGCCATCCTGGGAGACTGCATGTCAGAATTTTTTAATGAAATAGAAGAGGATTTGAGAAGTCACTCAAAATGTGCCCTAATTTTTCTTTCTGCAGCACTAATAATACTTTCTATGGCATAATATACCCCCTCATTTTGTTCCTTTTTAAATTAAATGTTTTAAGAGTTACCACTTTATCCCCATCACAATGGCTTCAGGTGTGCTATACCTTTGTAATAAGTAGGACTGTTAGCGCTCTAGTTGTTCTTTAGAACACTCTAGGAGGCTGCAGTAGAACACAAAGGAATCAACTGACAGTCTCTGTCCTTGTTGGATGTACATGTTTTACTGAGAATGTCAGACTTCATTCTCACATGACTGAGAAAGATAATGTGAATTTACAGAACATATGCTTTCAGTTTAGCTTATAGATCCCCTTCCAAACCACTGTGGGAAAATCATGAGATATTAGTTTTCTTTCAAACATGATTCATGATATCACAGCAAAAGGTTTTTTCACATGGTAAAATCACCTTAGAACACACCACAATTCCTAAAATGAGTATGGTACCATCAACAAATGATTTATAATGTAACTAAAGTCCTAAAACCCTCTATTAACTACAATGCTTTTTAATGAGGTGCTATCATGTATATTGGTCCCAAGATGGCTGCCAACACTTCTTGGATGAAGTGCTGACAGCCAATCAGATCAGATGTGTGGTTGGGCTCCGCCCAGATATATATATTTTTTTTAACCTAAATTACTCAAAATCCACTGGAGCACATATCTTGAGACATAGCAAAGGCACATCGGGCTACCAGTCCCTACAATTTTGCCAAGTTTTGTGGAAATCCATTCAGCCGTTCGGGCTAAAAGTGAGTCCAACCGCCCTATGGAAATTTACATGGGGAAACCACGTTTTGGGACCCCCCTTTTATCTCGGCCCCCGCTTGACGAATCCCCCCCAAACTTTCAGGGAGAAGCGGAGCGCAGCGAGGCAAATTTAAGGAAAATTACAGGCCGATTCCTCAACTGGCGTCAAAGTTATTCCCAATAGAATGTTGTGGATTTCCTATAGAAAACAATCCTAACTATAACTACCTACTGGCGACCGCCAGTAGGTAATATATATATATATATATATATATATATATATATATATATATATATATATATATATATATATATCCAACACCGTCGATCCGTACAATCAACAAAGTGAGCCAATGTAAAAATGTTATGTTTAAAAATGTAAACTACAAGGTCCAGAATTCCCTGCTGGCAGAAGTGCAAGAATAACTTCCTGGGTAATAGGGGTAATTTAAACAATGCATCTGTATAGTCAAAATTAACCGTGAGCAAGGTAGATGTAACTAACGAAACGCGTTGGTTTTCTGTGCAAATTAAAACCTTTTGGCAGAATATACTGGCTGGCAGTGGCGGCTCACGTTGTTGATAGTACGGATCGACGGTGTTGGATTAATTGGCGGCTTGGTTCGGCCGCGGTGAGCGACGCACCGCTGAGTAGCGCCCTTACGGGGGAAATCGAGCTATGGAGTTGTGATATATATATATATATATATATATATATATATATATATATATATATATATATATATATATATATATATATATATATATATATATATATATATATGATTTGTATATTCATACACAATTTCATCTTCATATATATAAACTAGATAAAACAATCGATGATATTTTTGGGATGTTTATAGCCAATAATAAATTTTTTACAGTAATTTAATTTCCTTTTGGATCTATATCCCATGACGAATACATACATGGTTTTTGAGAAGTTTATATTTACCAGGTATATAAGTCAATTTCAGGATCTATATTTCTTACTTTAGTGGGGGCTCCCGCTATAAGTTTCTGTGCATCGAATATGTCTTTCTGGGATTTTGTTACATGTTTTTAATTACTAAATATTTTGCACTGAAAAATAGCACTGACACTTTATCTAATTATTTGCACTATGCTGTGATTGCTGCTCTTAACCTTATTAGCTTTGGATTTTAGCTTTTCATAAATCTATCGGAAGTGGAATATTATGCATTAGCACTAAGCACTTTAATACAACCCCACTGTGGGGTATATTCCTCCTTTTCTTGAGCTTTTTGTAAAAGAAAAATTGTGAGAATTTTCTATAGACTTAAAAAATCAGTTTATAGTAAGCATGATGAAAATATTTATTTATTTATTCATTGTAAATGTGTAAATGTGTATATATATGATACTTCACTTAATGTATTATAGTTGTACAGTTGTACATACTCACTATGAGTTTAATTGTATTTTAACTGTATAGACTTTGGGGCGTTAATATGTAGTCCCTTGTTTGTTTTCTTGTAAGAAGCTCATGATATTGTTTTAGGGGGCGTGATAGTATTTGTCCGCCCTCTATTTTGATTATAAAATCCATTGCTAGGTAATGTGACCTTACCATGTGATCAAGACTGTAGGAACAGTCGAAACGCGTTATGGCGGACAGGCTTAGCAAGACACCTAAATAAAACACCCTGTTATGGCACAGAAGTTGGGTTGAACTCTTCGTTCTTTCTTTGCTGATTGTTGGATATAATTGTCTCATATATATATATATATATATATATATATATATATATATATATATATATATATATATATATATGAAAGAAACAGGTTGCCCCAATAGAGGAGATCACACTTGTAGGGGTGACGCACACAGCAGGCGGCAGCAGAGCCTTTCAGCTGCCCTTCGCTCGTCAATGCGTGACTGCCAAACGCGTTTCGAGCGTGTAAGCTCTTGATCACTGGCTCTTTCCAATATAACACATATATATATATACTACTACTATTATAAAGAGAGAGCCCAAACCTTTGAGGCGGGTAATCTCAGTAACCACAGCACCAATCACAACACCCAATACAGCATTGTAAAGGACAGTTGCAGCAGAAGGACATAGGCTATGCAGACGCCCACCATATACATTTAAAAGGTAAAATAACCGTGCCAGCAAAGTAGTCCCTTGTGGGCGTGGGTGGGGCGCGGCCTGACGACAAAAAACAAAGCGTTCTGTAAACATCTGCGTTGTGCTGTGGGCGTATGCTGGGGGCGTGGCAAACACTGGGCACGTGGCATGGAGCAAAAGCCTGCAATGGGCATATGCACATGACAAACGCTGGGGGTGTGTGCTGGGGGCGTGACATGGAGCAAAAGCCTTCAATGGGCGTATGCGTTAAGCGCGAGGCACGCACAATTGCCGTTACGTTCCGCACATCATGCCATGTGGGTCGCCTTCATGCCATGTGGGTCGTACATACAAAATAATAAGGCGCTGGGGCCACACGCGAATGAGCGTGTCTGCGGGACAATTACTGCAAATCGCGCTACATTCTAAAATTAGAATACCAATCAAGCACCTGGGGGTATGCGTTCAATGGGCGTCTGCGTTCACATGGAGGCGTGGTAAGGTATCCTTTGCTCTACTCCCTTGGAGGACTGCCCATAGTCTCACACAATACTGAGGCCGAATGCAGTTTCTGCCTTAGCCTGGGTGCGTCGGAAACACACTGGGGGACCTAGACCGTCGGTGTGGGTCCTAAACAAATAATAAGAAACGGACAATGTCGGGACGGGCTGCTAGTATATATATATATATATATATATATATATATATATATATATATATATATATATATATATATATCACTTATGTATTCCAAATCTCTAAAACTTAAACTTACATTATTACTATACATGTTACAGATCTTAAAAGAAAACCAAAAAAACCCATAGGGCATGATTTACATTTCAGCGGACAGGTTTCTCCGTAACAACGGTGAAAAATATCCCATCCACTGAAATATAAATCCCCAATGTACCCTATGGGATTTATATTTCAGCTAAATATATATCCCATAATATACTATGGTTAATTGATTGATTGATTGAGTGATTGATTTTTATTAAACCGTTCGATTGATTAAAATCATTACAGTAAAAGGATAAAATTAGAACCTCACCCACCCTTTCCACCTCCCTCCCGGTGCCTCCTGTGGAAAAAAAAACATTCCAACATTCAATCTTGTGTTGCAGGGACCTTTCAGCTTTCTATCCTGCTACTTAATTTAGATGCGGCTGGGTTCCAGGCAGAGCACTTGAAGTGGCGAGTAGGCTCTTCTTTGCCCCTTGGTGTTTCTGGGAAGCCATTAGTTGGCACATTTATCAACTCTGATTTTGAGAGCTTGAGAACAAACCTTTTTTATTCCATAGCATCTAGAGCTTGTCCAATCTGAAAAATAAATGTTGCCACTCTTACAAGATGGTATGTTTTTGTTTCCGAAAAGCACCAATCTGATGCCTCCTTGCAAGTTCTGATGCCTTGGGTTCTTAGGATGGGACGAAGAAGCCTCTGTTGTTCATTGATGAGTTTCCAACAACAGCACAGTAAATGGAGCCAAGATTCTCGTTGGTAGTTACATAGGCGACATGAAACGCCTTCATCTGATAGTGCCCATTCTAGATCGAAGTCCCAAATTCTGAGGACCATTAGCCTCATCAACAGAATTTTCTTGCGGGCACGGGCCCCTAATTCTTCCGTTAGGTATGGTTGGACTTTCCCTAGGATGTAAGATTCGTCCAATGCCTTCATGTAGTTGTTGTTTCGGAGTGCGGTTAGATCCTTTTCATAAGAAATGGAACGGACCTGCCGTCTCATGGTGTTCAATCAGACCTTGTACGGGATTTCAGTTAGGGGAAGACTGTTTCGATCTATGTTTAGTGTCTCTATTGCTTTGTCCAGCTTGGTGTACCAGGGGAGACCTCTTCTTTGAAGATTGTTACCAAATGATGCTTTAGGGAGTTGTGGGTTCTTTAGGGACTTCAATATAATACTTTATTAAGTCTCCCTGGAGGGCCAGTTCCGGTCTGGCAAGCCCTAGTTCCAGCCGTAATCTCATTTTCTTAGCATTTCTGGGTGCTTGCAGCACGATCTTGTGGGCTTTGACCTGCACTGCTGCTATAAGTTTGTCTAGAGCTCCTGGAAATGCCAGGTGTCTGTAGTTGATGGAAGGAATTAATTTTGCCCTGAGGACCTTTAGCATGGGTTCGGCTGTGGGGCTAGACAGGCATTGGCTCAGTTGTTTTATTGAAAAAATTACTCTATTCATTTTCGCAGTTAGATGTTTTGTGTGAGCTGCCGATGTTGCCCTCTCGTTTAGCCAAACTCCGAGATAGTTGTAGGCTACGGTGGTTCCAATTTTCTGGTTTACAATCTTCCAGACCGCTTGTTTTTTATGGGGGTATCTGCCAAATATCATTATCTTTGTTTTACCTTGATTAACTGTCAGGTAACCCGGGCGTAGTATGCGTAGTGGGGCTAGGCGAAGCTATGCAAAGTGGGTGAGAAACTACGCCCACCTACGTACTTCGCTTAGCCCCACTACGCGCCGCAATCCCCCTCCCCTACATACCTAATTTTATCAAATGCGCAAAGAAAAGTAAATAAAATGCACTTACCTTGTCCGCTGCATCCCGGGGCTCTCTCTGCTCGTTCCCGGCCCCGTCTTGATAACCAATGCGCATGCGCGGGAGGCTGCGCATGCACATTTCTCGTGAGAAATGCGCATGCGCGGCCGCCCGCGCATGCACATTTCTCATCAAGACGGCGCCGTGAATGAGCAGAGGGAGCCCCGGGACGCAGTTGACAAGGTAAGTGCATTTTATTTACTTTTCTTTACGCATTTACAAAAATTTGGTATGTAGGGGAGGGCAGGAAGGAGGCGGGTGGCGGGTGGCGGGCGACTTCGCTATGCCCATGGAGTGGGCGTAGTGTTGCCTGCTACGCATACTTTGCAAAGGACGAAGTAGGCAACACTACGCCCACTCCGTGGGCGTAGCGAAGTCCTTCACCCAGGGTTACTGTCAGGTGATTTTCCTTGTTGTACTCCCCCAGCTCTTTGAGGGGTCTTTGGAGACCTACCCTTGTGTGGTCCATCACTACGATGTCATCTGCATACTGTAGGGTTGCCAGTCTCGCCTTGCCCAGTCTCGGTGTAACTAAACTTGCCTCTTTCAGGGCTGCCCCCAGGAGGCAACCCTGCTTCAGTCCGTTATTGGTTTCCACTTTTGTCGATAGAACTGTGGGGCTTACCTTGACTTGTACCCAAGTCTCCTCGTGAAGGGACATGATGGCCTTCAGTAGATTAGGAGGTGCCCCAAGGATGACAGTTTTGTCCAAAGTTTGCCCCTATCAACTCTGTCAAAAGCCATGCTGTAGTTGATGAAACAGCAGAACAGCGGCGGCTGCCTGACTTTCACAGCACGTTTTGAGAGGTAAAACAGGGCCTTGATGTTGTCTCTTGTTGCACTGTTTTTCCTGAAGCCTCTCTAGGAGAATGGGAGTAGATTGTTGTTAGTTGCCCATTCCTCTAAATCTCTCAGAAGTAATTTAGCAAAAGCTTTGGCTTCTACATCGAGGAGGGCCACTAGCCTATTATTATTAATATTATTATATTTCCTATATAGCGCCAGAATCGACCCCCGAAGGGGTATCTCTGCGCTTGCCTTGGGAACCCGTCCTGGTTTTTTTCCCTGTGAGATAGCCCCTACAGGGCATCCCCAAGGTGAAAACCAGGCATCCCGCCGCGGGGGGCCGTTGTGGAGATTAAGCATGCTTAATGCCCAGATTTGCAGAGTGTGAACCCATGATTAGGTCAGGCATTGAAGCGAGAATTATCGAGTCCATGGACATTTGAGCTCAAGACCCTGCCGCGTCGGGAATTGAACCCTGGTCCCGGGTCTGACCTCTGCTTCAGGGTCTGCCTGCTCTAACCAGTGAGCCACACTTCTCCAAAGTATAGTCTGCGGGATTGGAGTGGTCTCCTTTCTTGTGAATTGGGAAGAGGATAGATCCTTTGCATGAATGTGGAATTATTGCTGTTGCATATGAAAAGTCGTATAGGGCGTTGAGGGCTGTGGAGAAAATTGTTTGAGGTGTTTTAAAAACCATGGCTGGAATGCCGTTAGGGCCTGGCGCCCTGTCATTCTCATTTTCCTAACCTCTAACGTTATTTCAGCTTCGGTGAAACCAGCGATCTGGTACTTCATTTGTCCTGCTTCATCTGGGTGCTTGGGAAGAGTAGCTGTCGGGATGCTTGCTCCCCGGATGTTCTTCAGTGGGGCTTGCTCTGTACCTGGAGTACCTCTAGTATATAAACTCCTTACATATTCTTCCCACTCATTGCTTGCAATATTGTTCTCCTTGCCCCTAGGTTGGGAACTCAGACGGTTGATGTACCTCCATAATTTAGTGTTATTCTTTTCCTTTAGCAGGGCAAATACCGTGAACCATTTTTGCTCCATCTCTTTCCTCTTTTCCCCACCTACTTTCCTCCTAAGGGCGGCTCTCAGTGCAGCTATGGAGTCCCCTCTGCTCATTCTCCTCCTTTCTTCCTGCTTCTAAGTGCCTTCATTAGAGCTCCTTTGCATTGCCTCAGGCACTTCGGTGGCTGTGGGCTCTTTAAAGAATGGGCCTTGAGACTGAAAGTTTTCTTGCAATGATTTTTACTCAGCCTCCGCCATATATATTCTGTCAATTCTTCCCTGAGACTGATCACCTCTGATTTGGTCTCCCATGGTCTCATGGCCTGCCACCTGGATGCCCACTCCTGTAGTTTCCCTTCAAGAGAGTTTGTCCATTTTATTCTTCTAATATCCCTGAAACGTTTGTCCCCTGTGGTTTCTCCTAGCGTTTTCAGATGCTCTGATGCTTCGTTCTTAAATTAAATCTTGCACATAGAGCTCTGTGATCACTTTCTCCTCTATCATCAACCTGAAATCTTCCAGCCTGTCCACAGTTTTTTTGCTGATTAGGATGTAGTCTGTGGTGGATATGTTCCGAAGTGATGGTTTCGAGCACCACAAGGTAATTTCGTCAGGAAGTGGGTAGAGTAGAGTTTGACATTCTTAAGAAGACAAAGCAATGGGCTTGCCTTGTGCCCTTTAATTTGTTTTCCCAGGGCGCTTTCCCTGCTTCTCAAATTAAAATCTCCTGTGATAATTATGTGGTAGTGCTCGTATTTTATCAGTATATCTTCCAGCTTATTGGTTAGAGATTCCATGCTGGCAGTGGTCAATGATGGGTTGATGTAACAGTTTATGAGCAGCAGATTGAATGGCAAGTGGCCCTCCCTTAGCCTCGCAATAGTCATGGCTTGCAGGTTGGGGGATTTTACTAATATTTCTGTGGGCTTGAGTTTTTTCGCGTGGCTTATGAAAATGGAGAGACCCCCCAATGGACGACCGAAGATGTTTCTTTTTGTCGCATTAATGCAATGTTCATGAAATCCCGATATGGGTGTTGATGTCATTGACCAAGTTTCTTGACAGCAAATAATGTCCCCTTTTGCAAAGTAATCCTGTACATCCTTGATCCCTACTTTTTTGTTTAACCCTGCCATGTTCCATGATATGAGGATTAGTTCTTGTGAGTGGTCCAAGTTTTTGCCTTGGTAAGGATCTTCCTGCAATACAGTTGCCCTTCCTTCTCTGGTGAGTGCTTGATTTTGGCTCGGGGCGCTTTTGCCAGCTGTCACTTCATGTGGTCTGTTTCGGTTGGCTCATTAGCACTCTTCGCACGTTGTCACTTTGAAATAACGAAATGTTTATTGGAGATTTTGAGTGATCATATATGTGGTCTCCTCTTTTCCCATTGTGGGTGGTGCCTTTCAGGATTGAAGTGGGCCCCAACCTCTCCTTTTGAGGTATGAGGACAAAGGGATAATTAGATTGGATGGGTTCTGTTGCTTCTATGCCCCAATTTGCTAACTGTTGGGCTTCGCCAAGAACTGCCCGTTGGAGGGAGCGCTCGCAAAAGCCCAGGACGGTTGAGTCGCCGTGGCTGTCTCCCTGTGTCCTTCTGAACTTTGCCCAATCTATGTTTTCTGATGTAATATGAGACAGTGATTTGACATGGCCAAAGAGTCGGAGGATATTAGTTCTGTTTAAGATGTCGTGAGGCTCTTCCATGTGGTACCTGGGGGTAAGCACTACATCGTGTGTTGTGGCTGGTTCCATAGAATGTATTATTTGTGTGCCCCTCCCATTGCACATGCTGCTCGAATTCGGACTGTGAGGGGGTTTGCTATGGGTACGCCAATGTTGTACCTCTTCCACCCTGTTGTTACTTCCGAACGCGCTAGCCGTGTGTGTTAGCTCTGTCGGTGGAGATGTAGTGTGCTCCATTGGGCCTTTGTGGCCCTCCAGTTCCAATAGGTGATAGAGCCTGATTTGTGTGGTGGCACCCTCCTTACCCGTGCTGACCCTGTTTGTTATCACCTGAACGGCGGTTTGTACAAACACTGCAGAATTTGTTAGGTCCGCCTGGTCAGACTGGATTACTTGAGCCCCGCCACGTTGTATTATGTTGGCCCTTTCTCTTTCTCTGGCTTTTCCTATGTCTTCCAGCACGTGCTAGCACTTGATCTTTTGTTTGAAATTAAAAATCGGGAAGAGTGGAAGTGAGGTGCTTTTCACCACCGGTCTGTGGCTATTCAGCATTGCCAGCAGGATAGATCTTCTTTTAATTTTTTATCTCTTCTGCTGTTTTTTCAGCTTTTTCATTGCCCTCCTTGTCAGGGGTGCTTCTGTTCTGGCTTCTATTTCTCCTTCTAGGATCTTGTTGTGCTCTTCGGCTTCCCTTGTAACCAAACTTGCCAGAGCATCCTCGATGTGACTCTTTGTCAGGGGATGCCAGAATCTCTTGGCTGTTCATCTCATTCTCTAAGGCTTTTGTTTCCATTTCCCTTGCTTTACTGTGTTTGCCCTTGGAGATCACTTTGGGGTTGCCCTTATCTGATATTTCCATTGTTCCTGTTTTTTTAGCGATTCACCACTGCACTTGGTTAGTGCCATAATGTCCCCCAGTATTTCTGGCAATTCGGCCCACTTTTCAAATATGGCGGCGCTCAAGCTTGTCCGGGGTATCATTGTCTGGTTGTGTTTGATTGTTCGCTCCATTGCTCCAATTTGCAGCCCTGCTTCTCTAGGCACTGGGCTATTGATTGTAGAAGGTCTACTTGGCTCTCCATTTTAGTTGCTTGCCATATGAGGGCCTTAGCTATTGACGTCTGAGCTTCTCTGATCATTGTCAAAAGAGGGGACTCTTCTTTATCGTCTTGCTCGTCTCAATCCTTCTGGTCTATTGATACGGACATCCCTGCTCGGCTATTGTCCTGGTTTTCTGCCAATTCCCTTCTCCCAGTAAGTAGGAGGGTGAGATCCAAGGTCCTTTCGATTGTCTGCTCTAACTTCTGTAAGAAGGAGTGGGTAAGTTCTCCAGACACTGGTGAGTTGACGTGTAGGCGCCCAGATGATGAGACCATTAATCTTGGTCGTGAGACGGCACGTGGACTGATATGCGTTGGATCTGTGCCATCCACGGCTTCTGACATATATTCCTCCTGAGGCTTATGGATCAAGACTTTAATTGGTGAAAGGTCTATTGACTTAATTCCGGTCCCAGCAACTGTTGAGAGTCTCAGAGTCGGATTCAGAAACACTAGTCCTTTCTTTATGTATTGTATCATTTCCCTCTGTGTCTTGAGCTTTGCGCCCGCTGAACATGGGCGAATTTTGATCTCCCTGTACCGACATGACCCAGTGCTGGCCCCCTTCATTGGGCAGAAGGTAGTCTCCATCGAGTGGGTGTTCTTTGATGTCAAATTCAGAGCCGTGCTCCTTGTAACCCTCGTAGCTTGGCCCTTGTGGATTTCTTTGTCAAGGACAGTGTCCATCCTCTTTGATTTAATAAATTTACCTTTGAGCATTGTCCTCCCTGCACCAGGAGAAGGAATTTAGGTGCTTACTGGGTTTTGGGGTTCTTAAAAAAGTCACTCCCATGGTTTTTAGGGCTGTTTTATATGATCGCTCCACTGCATGTGGTGCCTTGGCTGTTCTCCTCGCCACGTGGTTAGGCTGATTAATTAGGCTGGGCCAGAAACTGGGATGCCTTTCCCCTGGCAGCCTTCTCCACTATATCGCTGCCTGTAACCTTTCGTCCTTTTGTCTTTGTATGCGTGCATGCGGGCACCCCCACTTGCTCCTTTGCCATGCAACTCACACTGAATCCCCAGTCAGTGACCGCCGCCACTGTGCTTTTGTGTCCAGTGTCTTGTATGCTCACGGTCGGAAAACACACCCCTTTCAGTTGACATGCGCAAATGTTTGCTAGGAATTAGCAAGGTCTGGGCAGCTTGGGGGATGTAATAAGAGTATGAGGGTGCGAGGAAATGTAGAAGGATTGTGGGGAAGGGGTGGTGAGCGTTCAGCGTTTACACAGATTTTTACACTCTCCCGCTGGCCACAACATGCTTTGTGCTTTATACTCTAGCCCTACTCCTTGTCACTTGCAGTGCTGCTATGCAGGGCTAAATGTTGCTCTGGCAAGTTCTGAGTTTGTTCGGTTCTGTCAGATCTAAACTTTCACCAGGGTCCAGGGCCCTCCAGGACCTGCTCCTCTCCTAAACATTTGTTGCTCTCACTGCTGCTACTGACACACACGGGCTTCCGGGACCCCGCGGCGTCGCTCACAGAAGCTCACTGGGGGTTCCTGCAGCCTCCTGCGGATCTTGCTCAGGCTCAGCTCCAGGTTTGCGGGGGCACAGTTCTTGGCCCCTGCGGCTCTGCTCTGCTGTCACTTGCCGTTACGACTGCTCTCCCACGCTCGCAGAAGGTCACTAGCAAGACCCGGAGTGGAGCCAGTTGAATCTGTACGCAGTAGGTTTTATATTTTGGAGATCATAATAGCCCTCACCTTTGTGACGGAGTAACCCGGCTGCCGAAAACAAAATCAGGCCCTAAATTAAAATTCTTCCTGTCATGTATTAAATCAAACTCAATCTAATATGCATCTAGGTATTGTTCTCACACATTTTTTATATTCCAGTACTTCTGTTTCTTCCACAATTTCTCTAACACATGGGTACTCACAAACTTTCTCTCGGGGGCCAAATTTACAGTGTGGTTTGTGGCCAAGGGCCGCACCGGTGGGGGAGGGGTCCGTGGGGGAGGGGGGCTGGGCTAGAGCAAAAAAAAACTGTGACCATGAGGTTGAACACAGGCCCCTGCAGCGGACGCCTTCATCCACTGAGCCACCAGACCTGGCATTTTATTCCTCTATCTCTCTCTCTCTCTCTCTCTCTCCCTCTCTCTCTCTCTCTCTCTCTCTCTCTCTTTCTCTCTCTTTCTCTCTCTCTCCCCCTCTGTCTGCCCTCTGTCTCTCTGTCTCCCTCTGTCTGCCTCCCTCTCTCTGCTGGGGAAACTTTAAAGGAGGTACAGTAATCCTCAAATGAGCCCACTGTCTGTCTCTGCCTCGGAAAGGTCATCAACCCAGTGGGGGTTGAAGTCAGGCCGTGTGGGCCCTCGGACTGTACCTGGGGCTTGGAGTCACTGCTCTGATTGTCGGCGGTCTCGCAAACGGGGTCCACATGGTAGGAAGATGGGTTGGGCTCCGGCATGGCCACAGGAGCACAGGAGGGTCCATGGCCCCATACTGCTGTCAGTGGGCCTCACACACAGAGCGCGTGTTGGTAAGAGGCACAGAGGCAGGCAGGGCTGGGGGTTTAGCCACAGTAGAGGCAGTCCTGTGAATCTTCGTCCCAAAGAGCCTGAAGAGAGCACGATCAGATCGTTGTGTTGCAACCAAAATACACTCATGACGCTCAGTGCTCACGACGCTGACTGAGGGCGAAGGGCTACACCGTGGCGCTTGCTGTATCTTCAAAAACAGCAATCTCGAGTACAACTTGGAGCAAAAGGTGATCAGGCGCCAACACAGTAGGAACTAGAATGTGTAAGTGTGTCTTGTGGCCGAATAAAACACACAAATACCCTGCAGTAGATGTTGTTTTGAATGCAGTGCTTGGTCTGGGTACACAGAAGTCATTTATAGCCCTGATTCTTCCATAACAGGAAGCAAGCCAACAAGTTCTTGGGAACTTTTATAATATAGAGGGCAGTTGTCCCTCACTGCAGAGGTAGTAGGGAGCAGGCCAACACAGCAGAGCACAGTGCAAAGAGGCAGTCACTCCTGGCAGTACAACAATCAGCAGGCTGAAGCCCCCACACAGGAAAGCAAGTGCATTCCCTCCTGGAAGCGTAGTACCTTGTAGTTGCAGACTCTCCTCCAGACCTCAAAGTGAATTAACTTGGGGTGTCACAGGTCCAGTAATAATACCAAAATGTGCCCTTGAAGTGGGGGAGACAATAAAAGAGGTCTGTCTTTGATCCTGAAAAGGTCCCTGCCCTTCCTTACCTGGCTCCAAACACACTACAGGCGGTCATGCAGCTATTTTGTTGGGGCAGGCATAACCCTAATCAGGTGTAGGTGTCAGCCCCTCCCTCCTATCACGTTTAATGAAGTCTTCCCAGTGTGGTGCGATCATTTGACTTGATAATGTCAAAGCTTTCAAATGTTAAAAAAATAAACGTTTTTAAAATTTTGAAGAGTGTTCACTTTTCACATTTGCAGTCCTGTCAAGTACCACTCATTAGTGGTCAGACTAGTGCTGGTGTCCACATGACCACACTAGAATGCTTTATTCATTCAAGCTATAGCACCCCTGAGCCCTAACCGCCTTGCACACTGTATGAGTAGTTGCATTTAAGCAGCAAGCACGCTGGCAGTAAGTGCATCATGGAAAGCATGCAGTCTGTCCAACTTATTTTCTTGGCACAATCAAATTTTGGCACTGCCTGGAAAAATATAATCACCAATCTCTTGCCAAACTGGCGGCTTTCCTGAGTGTAAAACACTTCCTTTAGTTAGTGCAAGTCATAAACAAAAATATTTCCAGACCCGGCTGGCAGACAGTGCCCCATGTAGAACCAAGGGATGGCACTTTGCCAACTGTTGTTTCCCGGAAAGGCGATGGACTATAGGCTGCTTTGAGGAGGGAGTGGCCTAGGTGCTGAATGTTTTCAACCTTGGGGTCCAGTTGATTGAAACCTGTCCCCTGACTCTCCAGCCCCCTGAAACCTAAACTCACCATCCCTCCTCTAGTCACATAAGGTGTTCCCATACCTCTGCTCACTACAACAGGATTCTAGAGTTCAGGCCAGCTCCACAGTCGCTCACTGCAATGCACACATACTCAAACATACACACACATTTGTTCACATAGATTCATGTTTAAACATGGGCATGCACTTATTTGCAGAAACATGCAGCTCACTTGCACTCACGCACATTCAATTAAAAACCACCTGAATTTATTAATTTAAATGTTTTTATTTGTTTTGTGTAAAACAGTATTGTACAGGAAGCACATTTGCTAGAAACATTACATGAATGCACTGTAATTGTTAGTAATAATTCTTGTTTTAATTATTTTAGCACATGAGAAATTGAAGTTAAGATTGGTCATAATATAATCACATTCAAGATCAGTACTGAGAGATATCCAAAGAGGACACAGGGTGACTCCGGCTCTGCTGCAACAGGAGTTTGATTGAAACTCAGCCTCCCGGTCTTTGACCTCAGGCCACAAGGTTGGACATGGTTTTCTATTTATGGGAAATGTCCACATTCAGCTGTATATGGGTGGCAACTGTGTGGTCTTTAGGTGTGGAGCCCTGTTGGTTTAGCCCTAACGGTGCAGAGAGTATGAGGTTGTGGCAAGTTAAAAGGTCAAGGGAATAATTTTGAGTTTTTCACTATGAACTATGAAAATTCCAAAAATATTTATTTTTAAATCTTTTATTATTGTATTCACTCTTTCATGTACCTATCTGTAGCCTAAAAATCCTTACTATTCCTTAATGCTTTCCACCCTAAAGCCTTTAAACCTCAAACTGCCCATCAATTCTATCCTTTCTTGGTGCTTAAAAAAGTATACTACTCTAATTCATGATAGCCCTCTACTACTCCCTAGTGCTACCCTAAACATCCCCTAACTATCCATTAATGCTTATTTTACCTAAATTATTTAAATGCATTGCTGGTTTTCCGCCCCTTTACCCTACCTAATTTTAAATGCTCCTGTCTTCTTTAGGAGGATGCCCCTTACCCCTGCTCCCAGTACACTTACGTTTGCTCTATAAGACATGACATTTTACCATGTTTAAGGCACTGTTTATTTTCATTCTGTTTTTTCAGTCGACAATATTTTTGACACCAATGTTTTTCAGCCTACTTTTTTAACACAATATTTTTATTGCACACAGAGTATGTACAGTGAGTAGGATATAAAGTCTATCTAATGTGCTGTGACTGTGTGACTGTTGTCCTTTTAGTAATAGGATCACTGATAGGACTAGTACTGTCTATAGGCTGTAATTTTAGACTGTCTTGTGAGTAAAATAGCTCCGTTCAAAAATGTGTAGAATTTTTAAATGGTCTAACTGCAATGCTAAACTCTTAGTTTGAAAATTATATATTTATTTTGCTGTGCTTTGTACATATGAATACTGGATATATCAAAGATCTGCCTAGAACTCTTTTAAAGGGTATTTCTCCATGACAGTCTTATGCTTTTTAAGAAATTTTCAAAACTTTTGTATTATTTGCCATCTAAAGTCAAGTCTAAATGTATAAGTACTTTGTTTTAGGTTTACTCCTGACATATAGTTATTTTATCCTCATAATAGTAATTCAAGGGCTACATAATTTGAATGCACCCTTTAAATTCTAGGCAGATCACTGAATTTACATGCTCAAGCTTTTCAATCACCACTGGTGTGCATTCAATGGCATCTAGCCTCAAAGATTACACCATATTTTAATTATTAACATGATCCCCGGAAGAATTCTACAAACAGTTACAAGGCTATACCGCACGAGGGACAGCTGTACGCACTGCTGCAGTTGCAATCCTGTCAGAATGAGGATGGATGAATGATTGCTGTTAGTTGTGTGTGCATGACAATTCATATTAGTGTTTATTTAGTATTTTGCGTAATATTGTTTTGTGTCTTCAACCGAGGGATTTTTTTAAAAACAGGGTAGGTTTTCTATTTTCAGTCTGATCTGTTGCTGGACACAATGAAAACAGTTGACAGTTAGCTCATAAACCCATTTTTGGGCTTGACACATGCAGATAAACTGCAAGTGAAAGCGTTAAGAGCTGATAAAGCTGAAATTAAAATTGAGCAGTCTGCAAAAGATAGGAGAAGGGGTAACACACATTGGTTTACCACAATAAGGCATGATAGGATGGAATGGCTCATGGTAGCGCTTCTAAAAATGCTTTATTCTGTTTCTCTTGTTTACGCTTTGGAGGACAAAAACAGGAGTTACTGACCTAAAGCATCTGGCAGAGAAAATAAAAAAACACTATTCCCGTAAATCCCATTTGACAAATATGTTGAAATTATCTCAAATAATCGGACCTTGTACAGCATTTGAAAGAAGCATACCGTGTGGGAGTAAGAAAACATAATTTAGAAGTTGATGAAAACCAATATATTTTATCAAAACTGATTGACTGTATTATATTCTGTGGTTCCGTTGTATTGGCTTTACGAGGCCATGATGAAACTGAAGAGTCTCTAAATCCTGGCGTGTTCAGGGATCTAGTTGATTTTGTCTCCAGCATTGCCAGTGCTATGGAAACACATTTAAAAACAGCTACAGTGTTTAAAGGCACTTCTAAAACTATTCAGAATTAATTGTTGGACTGTATGCTGGAAGTAATAAGAGAATATATTACAAAGCATTTAAGAAGCACTGATTATGTGGCTATCCAAGCTGATGATACAACTGATGTCGCTACTAAGACTCAGTCAGTTCTTGTCTTACGCTACATTGATGGAAATTGCAAGATAGCTGAAAGATTGTATTGCTTCACATATCTAAAAGACTCATCTGAAGAAGCAATTGCCTCAGTCATTCTTAATGAATTAAACATTGTTTTCTCTACGCAATGTGCTAAAGGAAAAATAATTGCTCAAAGCTACAATGGTACCAGTGTCATGCCTGGTGCAAAAAGAAATCTGGGTCGTGTACCCAAATGCACATTATATTCATTGCTATGCTCACCAACTTAACCTAATTATGGAACAGGCTTCCTCCAAAATATCTAGAGTTAACATTTTCTTTTCAGAGGTTAGTGGTATAACAGCATTTATTTTTTGCACATTCCCTGAAAAGGACTAATATCCGTGAACAAATAGTTTCAAGAAGACTTCCAAAAGTGTCTGCAGCTCGCTTGAACTTCAATATTTGAGTAAAAAACATAATTTATGAATACAGAGACGATCCTCTTGAATGCATGACAACGATTCCAAAAAGTGATGATTCTGAGTCCATTACTATATATAAAGCTAAGGGATTTACTAGAACATTAAAAGGGACTTTAAATTCTTTTTGTTTCTTTTTCATTGTATAGTGCCCCCTATAGACATTTTATATAAGCAACTGTAAAAGTGAGACATTGACATTGTGTTTGTTCAGACAGCAACTACAGACTTTGTGACAAGCATCACCAAAGTATGGGAATTAATTGAAAGTTTGTATTCTACACTGCCACAAGAATCTACATTTGTAAATCGGAGACTGCATTTAAATACTTTGACCCAAGAAGCAAAAGAAGTCTGTGACATTATTGTGGTCCATGCCAGAGAGTACTTTGCATTCACAAAGAATCTTGTAAGTGCAGCACTTTTGCAAAGTGACGTTTTTGTAAGACATGCCCAATCTTTCCCAGCGGAGGCACTCATAGAAACGATAGAAGCCTATCCTATGCTACATAAAGCCAGATTGAGTACAGAACTTTTAGTCCTGTATGGAAGACGTGACTTCCGTCAGGCTACTGGTAGTGCCATGCATTTATTTCGCTTTTTTTGTGAAAACAACTTAGAGAAGCCTTTTTCTGAGACCATAAAGCTTTTGATATTAATAATAATAATAATAATAATACTGAAGCTTATAAAGCACGACAGCTACCCCAAACAGGGGTGTCAAGGTGCTGAAGCAGCAGGTAATTGTGTCCAGAGAGAGCTCTGGTGTTAACAGCCCATATTAATCTACCCTAAAGAGCCACATCAAGGCCTTTCTACAACAAGTTTCTGAATTAGCCTGCCACAGAAACCTTGGCAGGACAGTCCACCAAGAAGCCGTTCTGGCTGTGAAAGCTCTGCCACCCAGGCGGGTTTTCGCAAAGCTTAAGGTGTGCAGCATGTTAAGAGAATTGGACCTCAACGCACGATTTTGTTTGTAGGGACACAGTCTTTCCTTCAGATAGCCAGGGCATTTTCCATTAAGGGCCCGGTAGGCCAACGTCATGGCCTTGAATTTAATTATTTTCTCCACTTGAAGCCAATAGAGCTCTTGTAGTTGCGGAGAGACATGGTGTCGAAACGGTATGCGAAGAACCAGTCTCGCAGCCGCATTCGGTATCATCTGAAGGCGACAAATGGCATATTTGGGGAGGCCAAGATATAAGCCGTTAGCGTAGTCTAGCCTAGATGTAACTGTGGCATGTACTATTGAGTTACGGCAATCTCCCGGTAGGAAATGTAAAACTTTCCAGAGATTTTTTTGTTTACTAAAGCAAGTCGCAGAGACCTGCTGTATTTGGGCTGAAAAAGAGAGGTCCGCCTCCCATCTCACTCCTAGATTTCAGATATTTGTGGCAGGGGATGGTGGTGGACCCATTTCTGACAGCCACCATAGATCTGAATCTGGCACTGGGCTCTTGCCGAAGAACAGAACTTCTGTCTTCCCAGCATTAAGTTTTAATTTGTTTGAGTTCCTCCATAGTACTATGTCTCTCTTTTAAGAGCTGTCATTACTACACCCATGACAACAGCAGAGTCTGAGCGATGTTTTTCCATACTAAAAAGTATATAAACGTTTTTGCTAAACACAATGACTCAAGCTAGACTTAATGCATTGGCTATGCTATCAATGGAAAAAGAGCTAATAAAGGAAATACCAGAAATCAACAAAAGAACAATTGAGAAGTTTGTTCATATAAAAGATTGATGAGCAAACTTTCTATATAAATAGAAAATATGAATCTGATATGTGATCATAGTTTCAGGTGTTTATAGCTAGGTTTGTTTTGTTTGATAACAATAGGAAGTGCTGTTGGCAACTTATTCATTCCATTTAATATTCATATAACTCCTCTACAGTTGATATGTATTTATATATGTGTGTTTATGTATCTGTGAATTTATATATATATTTGTTTTCATATTTTATTATTATTTAAAATATTTTTGGTGTTTAAAAATATGTTGGTTTTGAGGGTATCTTTCTTTAAATGTACATTTAGTTATTTTCATAATTTATTTCTATTTAACCATTGTCTATTGTACTGACAGGCACAAGAATCTGATTTTGACATGCAAAGTATTTGAATAATATTATTTAAAAAAATGCGTTTAAAAATATCATGTTGGTTTTTAGAATTTCTTAAAATGTACATTTATTTCTTGGGGTGTACGTACTGTACCCCGTGATCACAGGGTGTACGCACCATACACCCAGCAAACATGGGGATCGCGGGGTACGGTGTGTACACCCCGTGATAGCAGGGGTACGCACCGTACCCCTGTGATCATGGGGTGTACGCATCATACCCGGGGTGGCTGTTCTGTACCTGTTTTGGGGTGAACTCTGCTTTTACAGCTGTGTTCAGCTCCCATAGAAAAAGGGTCGTACAGTGCATACCCGACACGAATCGTACTTCCGGGTCAGAAAAAGCAGCCGCGAACCGTACAGATGTCGCGTACAGCGGATTCCGAGGGGATTTGATTCATACGGTCTCTGTACGATTCGTACGTAGTCCAGCTCCTGGTACGAATCGTACTTCGTCGTACATACGGGGGACGTTGCAGGGTACGATTCGTACAGAAAAATGCTCAGAGCGGCTATTCGGAGCGGTTTTTCCCGAATCGGAATCGACCCCATAATGTTTTTGTTGTATCTTTCGACAATACATGATGTATTTTTAATGGATATTTCTTATATTTTAAGCAATGCATATTAGACTCATTTCATAAATTGTTTTTATTTAGTGGTTTTCTAAGGTACTGAGGGCTTCAGAGTTATATATAAAACATTTTAAGTACAATATTCACTTCATTTTTTGTGTGCAAAATTGCCTTGCTCAAAAAGGAAAAGCTTTTGCTGACTTCCTAAAAATGAAATGTTTGTTTCAAATAGATATTTCTTATACTTGTAGCTATTTAATATGCCATGAAGATTACTGCGAAATCAATATTGAATAGCTAATGCAGAAAAGGAAGTAGCCAGCCTGCATTTCCGGTAGGAACAAAATTACAACTGTGTTTCTTTGTAGACCTTTATGCACCTATGTTATGTGTTGTATATTGGAAAGGGTAGAGCCTAAGCAGTCGTGCTTAGTACCCTAGCCCCCTTCAGAAGTCAGACTTGCTTGGCAACCCAGGCAACCCAGACATTCTCTGAAATAATACATGAGTTTTCTTTTATGAAGGCTTAGAAGAACTGAATTTTTAGTCCTTTATCACAGAAATATTGCAGAAAATTGCACCAAAAAGATACAATTTAAAAAAAATGTTCTCAGGGGTTGAACCCTCCCCGAACACCCCTTATTGCAGTTGGGCACGCTCGCTCGCTTGCATTCATTGATTCCTTATGCATCCGCCTCCCCTGTTTAAAATTCAACCAGCGGCCACTGGGGATGGGGATTAAGAGTTGGTATGGATCCAGTTTATCCTAGAGTTTATTATGTGTGTGGTAAAAATGTTTATTATAGATTGCCACGACATTGGTATGGATGTTGTTATGTGGGCATTGTATTTCATAAAATGTATACACATGAATGAAAATCATGGAACTAATGAAAATCAAAAGAAATTACTCAAAAAATGAGGAATAAGTGCTCCAGAAATTGTGGGTGATATTTTTGGTGCATTAATACCTTCAGTGGGGGTGATCTAGAATTCTCATAAAATTATCTACAGTGGTTGATCGTTTATCAATGGGTACTGCTGGTGGGTTTTTGATAGTTGACACCAAAATGGTTGCCATGAGATCTATGTTTTTGCAGAATGATTTTCAGAATTAAAGGTTGATGGAGTTTTGGAGAAAAGTGGTAAGGGATTTTCCTCAGTAAGTAATTGTTTTTTTAATTAAGTAACAGTTTGTTGGGATTCCAATAATTGCTATTGCTGCTGGCATAATCATAGTAATTTTGATATATAAGTGCTGTAAGCGTAAAACAAAAGACATAAAATGAGGAGAAAGAAAAAGGAAAAGAGATGAAATTTGGTAATATATAAAAAGAGTCCTTACTATGAAGTATTGAGAGATATAGAGGTTGTTAGTCTAAAACAAATGAGAGCAAGCGCATTCTGAAAATAATCAGATCGTAATCAGATTACGAAGATTGTGTGATGGCTTGAGTCACCATCAGATGGGGGATTATTTGAAAAATAATCTTGTTTGATCAAGTCTGCTCATAAGTGTGTTATTAATAAACATATTTAACAGTGGCAAAATTATTAGCATGTTAAACCTTCAAAAGCACAATGTGAAAAATGTGCAAGAAGGACATGACGCATTTGGTAATCAGAAACTGCAGTGAATAAACATGCAGAAAGCATTGAAAAATATGAGATTTTTAGAACTAGATGATCTGAGTGAGAAATTTGATAAACGTACTAAGCAAATCTTATAAGTAGAATTTAGAAAAAATAATAATGAAAATGCTTAGAGTAAAAATGTGTATGATTATGTTTTTTTCTTTATAAAATAATTGATTAAGTAATAACTCACATTTTTAAATTGGGTTTTGCTTGTGAGCCTAATCAGAATAATGAATCCTTAATTTTTGTTTCCCTATGTATTTTCTTTCATTTCTTAAACAGTATTGTGCATGTTTTATTCTTCGGAAAAACAACGATTTATGCTGTATCTATGAAGAACTCAAAACCTGCAATATTATGTTGTTAACTAGGGCTTAAAATGTATTTTGTCCTATGTCATTTCCAAAATGCTGATTAATTTGATTAGCTTTGCATAGCATATCACTAGAATTTCCTTTCTACAGTTAGAGTATTCTTTCTATGAATAATAGTATCAAATGTGTTGTAAGATGATGTGGAAGCAAGCGTGAGGACATGAAGTAGTTTCAATTTCCTTTCCTGTTTCCGTGGAGTAATGGCATCTTCCAAAATGAACAATTGATTGTCCTGTTAAAGTTCCAGATGAATTAGCCTAGAGAATGATCACCTCATGAACTTAACCAATGGAATCGTGTGGTACTGTGAAAATGAAATATTTAGGGTTGGATTGTGAACATCTTGGGGTATAATTATTTCTAAGGGGAAAAGAATTTGGCAGTAGCTCTTTCTATGAGAAACTAGCCTTTTGCTGCTGTATTCTCCCTATGCTACACAGGGTGGCTATAATCCTTGCAAATACTGGACATGACATGCTGTTTGTCTGAACCTGATTCTCTCTGAACTGAACTACCCTGATTACTTTGCACTTCCTTGGCTGGGGATGTTGCTTAAGCTATATCTTTTCAGCTGAAGGGTTAGCTACTTCTGACCATTTTACACTGCGCATTAGTCCATTCATATAGGTTCGTCTACATCCCGAATTGCATTTTGATATTGCAATTAATTATTTCTTTCTGTCTCTTTCTCCTCTCACACTTGTTATTGATTTATAATGTATTTTGCCATGAACTGTATTTTCTTTATTGTGATTTTGCCTGTAACATTGAAATAATACACAATTGACATTATTACTGTATTTGGTGTATTGACTATCCATTTTTTAATGATTTAGATAAAAGTGAATTGATAAGCATGCAGAGTTTGTCTTTATTGGTGAATTATTTTGACATTGATGCATACTGTGACTATTATAGTTGGTTAAGCTTTCCCTTCATTACAGGTCCTCATGAAGGAATTAGCATCCGTCTTTCATTATCTGAGTCAATATGAGCTTTCCCAAAGATCTATCCGAGGACCAGATGTTTATAAGTGGTTATTGAGTTTCCATGGGGCCAAACTCTTGGTTATAAAAAGTTTCTGCTCATTGTTATTTATGGCGTTATAGTAAATGGGTATAAAATTGACAGCGCTTCGGCTGGATCACATGCAGTCTTGTGATGAGTAATATGAAGATCAGACAAAAATATCATACATCCTGGTGTGAATTTTAACCCATTGTCTGTGACTAAGACATTGGGAATACCTTCTTAAGAGAATACCCCTGTTAGGAACTGGATGAGAGTATTGTTATTGATTTGATGTACACATTTGAAAACTACCCAAGTGTGAAAACCCACCAACACCAAAATGAAACACTCGCTCAGCAATTATATCGCACGCTAATTTGGACCAAGAGCTATCCAGGACCTCCACGGGTGACAACTTGTGGAGTTTGTGGAGTTTTCCGCAATCCGCGTTACCCGGCGCTTGAGGAGTTCCGAAAAATTCTGCTTCGTGTTACGGAGCGGAATTTGTTTCCTCGCTCGCTTTTGTCAACGTCAAGTTGGAGAACGCAAGCAGGGAAAATCCACCTCCCGTTGAGATTTTTCCTCATTCGCGATTGTCAACATCAAGTTGGCGAGCACGAGCGTGGAAAATCAACCTCCCGGCGAAATTTCTCAAAGGGGCGGTCAGATTTCTCATTGCGAGTGGTCGCTTATGTTCATGACCGTTCGCGTTGAGAAACCACCCGCTCGCGTTGAGAAAGCTGCTGCTCGCGAAAAAATCTCCTTAGCAGCAGAATAGAAGCAGAGCCTGCTTTCGCTGTGCATGATCCATTTGTGATGATTGCACAGAGTGGACAAGCACCTGGCACTGACAATCACTGCAAACTGCATTTATCTAAAGGAGCTCGGCGTAGCGCAGCAGAGTTTTTTTCCACCTAGCACAACTTCGCAAACTCCGTCCAGGGTTACAACTGAGCCTTCCTGATTTGGTGAGTTTTGTCACTCATTCTGCACTTCATGCAATCTCTCTCCTTGGTCTCCACCATGGTGTCCATGCCTGGCCACCAGTAATCTAGGCGCACTTTGTTTTTGGTGGAACTATGCCCTAAATGACCCATGTGAGCAAACTCCACAATTTTCTCCCTTAACTTCTCTAGGGGGATTAATTTCCTCCCCCCGCACACTGTACAATTTTGTATGTTTAACTAACCTCACATCCCAATATTTAGACATTAAAGCTGGAACATCACTTTTAGTAGGTGGGCATGATTAATTATTTGATTTTGAAGAAGTAAACACTTTTCTGAAGATCAGGGTTAAGTTGCATTGCTGCTGAAAAGGGGAAAAGACCCAGTGTGTACCATCTAGTAACATTTCAGAGTCCACTTTGTAGTAGGTGGCAAAACAAATCTTTTTGATATTTGATATTTGATATTTGAGGGGGTATTTCTAAAGCGCAGCGTTCGCTCCGGAGGGAGCATCATGGCGCTGAAAATCCTGAAAGCCCGGTCAAGGTGGCGAGAAGGAGGCTAGATGGCGGCTCTGGTCCAGTTGTCGGGAAGGTTAAAAATCCAGGTCTTAAGAAGTTTTCTGAAAGGCTTCTCTAGGGTCTGTTGTCTCAAGTGTTTAAGCATGCTGTTCCAAGCTTTGATGGCCAGGGAGCTTAAAGTTTTTCCACCTTTTAACTTCAAGTTGTACCTGGCGGAAGACATGAGATTGTCTTGGGCAGAACGAAGGGAGCGACTAGGGTTGTAGTGTGGGAAGCGTCTGGATAAGTATTTAGGACCAGTGTTGTTAAACGCCCGAAAGGCAATGGTAAGTATTTTGAAAAGTATTCTTTTATGGAGGGGTAGCCAATGCAGGGTTTTTAGGGCTGCATAGATTGAGGATTTGCGGGGTAATTTTAGGACCAAGCGGGCAGCCGTGTGAAGGACGCTTTGGAGTTTGGTCAGAGTGGACTTTTTAGTCCCAGCCAAGAGGCTGTTACAGTAGTCAACGCGCAAGATTATGAGGGCTACTGTTACAGTTTTCCTGGCCTCAAGAGGGAGAAAGTAGAAGAACTTTCTGAGAGATTTAATTATACCAAAGCATCTGCCGGCAACATTCCTGGTGTGTTGGTCGAATGATAGATCTGAGTGAAATAGTACACCGAGGTTTCTAGCTGTTGTGATGGTCTGGGGAGGGGCAACAGAGTTATCCGGCCACCAAAGGGCTGGGCAGAAGGAGGTATTCTTTCCGATGGGGAGGATCTCTGTTTTGCTAGAGTTGCATCGGAGGTGGTTAGTGTCCATCCATTGGAAGACCGCAGTTAAGCAGTTTTTAAGATTGCGCTCAGCTTTGTTTGAGTTGTCCTCTAGGGGTACGATCAACTGAGTATCATCGGCATACGAGGTGACAGGTATGCCGAATGATTCAATCAAGGCAAGGAGTGGGATGAGGTAAATATTAAAAAGAAGGGGACTCAGGATGGACCCTTGGGGTACTCCAGAGGAGACCTTTTTCTCCTTAGATTGAAAAGGGCCAAGGGCGACAGTTTGGGGCCTGTCGCTGAGGAATGATCTTATCCATGATAGGGCTGTGCCTGAAATCCCTATGTCCATCAGTCTGTTGATCAGGATAGAGTGGGATATGGTGTCGAGCGCTGCTGTGAGGTCGAGAAGTATAAGAATGGCTTTCTTCCTCTGATCTTGCAGCGTTTTGATTGTGTCAGTCAGTTCGATCAGAGCTGTTTCAGTTGAGTGTTTAGGCCGCAAACCGGATTGTTGAAGGTGAAGTATATTGTGGGTTTCCAGGTAGATTTTGAGTTCTTTATAAACTAACTGTTCGGTTATTTTTCCCAAAGCAGGGAGAAGGGTGATTGGGCGGAGATTGGTCAAGTCCACTGGGGATTTGTTAACCTTCTTCATGAGTGGTTTGACAACACCCTTTTTCCATATGTGAGGGACAGATCCGGAACTGAGTGACGTGAACTCCAAAGATGCAATGGAAATATTTTTATTGAGGCCCCTAATGCGATTGTTTTTTCCCCTTGATCTCTTTTCATTGTCTTCCAGTTTCTCTACAAGCCATGTTTGGCATGCTTCCAATTTGTTGAGTCTAAGATCCATTTAGTCATTTTCATGGGTTTGTTCAACCAGAGATGTTTCCAGTTGGTTGAGTCTGTGTTCTGCTTTTTGGATTGAGTGATCGAGCTCAGTGATTTTTATCTAGAAATCCTGGTGGAGTGCATTTTTTTTTATTCAGTCAGGAGAAACTGAATGTCCTCTTTTGTTAATGGAGATTGTAAGTTTTGATGTTTAGAAAAGTTCAACAGTTGTCTCCTTTGTTGTGATGATGGAGTATATCTTTAATGGATGCCGTACTCAAAGATTTTAATTTGTTGGCAGTCATAGTGGCCTGTGATTGAGTAGATCGTTTGGACCAGTGAGGGATAACTGTCACATGATGGGCAAGTGTGGTCAGTATAGGGAGGCAGGGTAGATGGCCCTGCTTCGACCAGTTGAGGAGTGTACTAATTAGCAGCTATCTTGAGAGCCCGCTGCCCGAGTTACCGAGTGGCTATGATTGTGTGTTCCCACTAAGCATGAGCGAATTTTGCGGATCTCGCGTTCGCGAATTTTGCGGATTTGCGGATTCGCAATCCGCAAAATCTGCGAATTCCCGTGAATTTGCGGATTTTTTTTTTTTGTGTTCGCCCGTGTTTCTGCCAGTTCGCGAGGGTTTTTACAATTTCGCAATTTGCGAACTTACCTGTCGGGTCGCAAGTTTTGCGAACTTGTTGTTTCTACGTGTCCAGCCTGTTTGGGACACTCTTCTTCATCACTGCCACTCTCTGTCACCACTGCCACTCTCTGACTACTCATGCCACCCTCTGGCCCACCCATGCCACCCTCTGTTTCATCACCACACCCTCTGGTTGTCCAGTGTACATTATTTTCGGCAAAGCAAAGCACACCTTCCCTGCCTCAAGTGACCTGAATTAATTTGGGGCTGATTAATGTGTCACAGATTATTTTTTTAGCTGGCACCTGCTTCCTTAGTGCGCCCTGATTAGTGATCTTTTGCACTTGCTAAGTGCTTTCATTGTTGCAAAATTAGTTACAACACCTGCCCTGCCCCAACTGACAATAATGAATTAGGGGCTGATTAATGGATTTTAACTTCCAGCCTGGCTCCTGCTTGTCTCCCTTAGCTGTAATTCAGGACCTTTGTGGCATATGTGTAACTATTCTGAGGTTCAGAGCAGGGTCACATAATAGTTTCAACTGGCAACTGAACTCTGGAGGGGCCCCTCAGGAAGCACTACAGGAAATGGCTACTAATGATGAGCCTGAACTTTTGAACCTGGTAAGTAGTTACTTTCAGTTTTGCTAAGATCGTATTTCTGCAATTTTGCACTTATTCGCGGGGCGCGAACTCACGCGAACAGTGCGAGCAGTGCGAGCAAAATCCGCTGCTCGCGGATTTGCGGATTTTGCGGGAGATTCGCGAATCTCGTGGATTGCGAATTTCCCGAAAATCCGCAAAATCCGCGAGCGGAACGGATTTTCCGCCCATGCCTAGTTCCCACTCTCTCCGTGCCCCCAAACTCTACAGTTCTCTTCATGTCCACAAAGGATGGTGGTGTTGTTGTCACGGGAGCAGGTCGCAGGCCCAGGCCTCTGATCTCCTCGCTACCAACCATATAACTTGCAGAGCAGGGCCGTGCAATCGGACAGTGACACCCGCACCAGCCACCGCCCCTCTTCACAAGTCTTCTCTGAGGCATCTTAACAGTAGGTGGGCATGAGCCAGTCATCTCATTCTGCATAGCTAGTGGACATGTAGCTCATATTGCCAGGTGCCTACTATTACTCCTCAGGTTCCAGAGCAGTGGGCTGCTCCTCCTGCCTTTTCAGGTGCTCCGAATTTGCTTGGATCCTGACCAGGACTCTGAAAACGAATTTCTTGTCACCATAAGGGCCCAGGGGTGCTCGCCAATCACTCCAATTATCTCCGTCTATGCCAGCACAATGGTTCTAAGCCTCCTCCCATTATTTTTCTCTCCTTGCAGCTTTTGCCCCCGCCATCTTGTATCAGCTGGCCTACCAACCGCATTTCAGAGGCACTTTTTGCTAGTCGTGACACATGTTATTTGAAGGATTGTGGTCAGGTCAGCTTCTAGAAGGGACCCTCTTCCTTATTTCACATAGTGGTGATCTCAGCCCATGAGGGAATTAGTTGTTTATGAGATATCAGGCTCAGAGCTCAGCAAGGCGACATGTTAGTTTGTACCTGCTGTGGCCATAACCCCTTCTTGTGGAATCATCAGATAACTTTTCCACACAAAAGGCTAAGCTAACTCAGCTCATTCCTGGAAAGTCTCAGAGTGATCCTTTGAGTGGCAGCCATGGAGAAGAGGGTCCCAAAAGGGTTTTACACCATGCAAATTTTCATTGGAAAATTGAACAGCAATACTGCCAAAATGGCCAAACTTCGCAAAACTTGGTAGAAAATTAGACCTTGGTCTAGAAAGCATGTTTTTTTGATTTGGTGTAAATCCATTCAGTAGTGCTTGAGAAATGAAGGCTCCAAACCTTGTATAATGCTAGCTGCGGAGGAACAAAAGAGCCATCAGATCTTAAGATATGATCTGATTGGCAGCTACCACATCAACCCTTTCGCTGCTAGGTCTTTTCCCCCTCTTGTGCTAAGCCTATTTTTGGCAATTTGAGGTAGTTTGCTCTTAGTACCCCTGTAAAGTGTTGTCGATATAAGGTATTCACGTCAAATTTACATCCTTTTTTTCCAACACCCTGAGAATTCGAAAGGTACCCTGGGGTTGTTGATTCGCCTGGAGGGGACCCAGAAATTAACCAAAATGCAGCTACCTTTTTATTTATTTTTTAAATGGGAAAAAAGTGCTGCAGATGATAGCGTCTGTTTTTTTCCCTGCAAGTGGCATCAACAAAAGGTTTGTTGTGCTGAAACCACCATCTTCTCAGCTTTTAGGGACAGGCAGACATTTGTCAGAAAACCAACATTTTCTAAACAGTTTTGGCATTTTACTGGGACATAGCCTATTTTTCCAATTTTTGTGCTTTAGTTTCAACCTAGTTAGTCGTATGGTGGTGAAAGCAATATTGGATCCCAGAAAGCCATACATTTATGATAAGTAGATACAATTCTGAATTCAGCAAGTAGTCATTTGTGTAGATCCCTAAAGGTGTTTTATAGAAACTAACAGTTGAACATCAAAAATATTGAAATTGAGTTGAGAAAATCACCCATTTGTGCCAAAGGTTTCACTTCTAACTTCTTCTAAGTATGACACATGTTTGGAATCAATATAGAATTAACTCCGCTGGGCCCTTCTGGTTGTGGGCATATATAGGACTTGTAGGTTCACCAGAACCTGAGGAACCCAGAGCCAATAACTGGACTGCGTCTTGTAGTGTTTTTTCATTGTGTACCAGGTATATAGCAATTAATTTGGTAAAATATAAAGAGTGAAAAATAGGTACATACGAAAACTATATATTTGTAAATATTAAATCCAGGGATTGCTTCAAAGCAACAGAAATGCGCACTCAGGAATCCAAAGTTCTCCTAGAACTGCACTCTATACCTGCCGGTATGGTCTTGTTTTTGCTCAGTTTATTGAGGTAGAAAATGATGACTTGTATGAATGATACATGAAAAATATAGTCCTCTGGCACTAGACCGATAGGATATCATTTGTTAAGCGTTAACTTTTCACTGTATAATTTTGGGTAACTGCACCGTAGAAACCCGATATGACTCTAAGGCACTAGACCGAATTTAGAGAAACATGTGTTTATATATGCAAATGTTACTTGTAAATATTGATTTCTGTCTGCACAGTAAGACTGCACAGAACAAATGTTCTGTTTTGTGTTAGCATTACCCCACTACAAGATGGCGGTACCATTCAGTGATGAAAACACCTTTGCTTCACTTTCGTAAGTCACCTTTTCAATGTTCACTTCTGTGCATAACAAGCCACACAAGCCAGGGTGGTTCACGTGTGATCAAGGCACATTATCGTGTCGAAACGCGTAGCGTGCAAGCTGAAAATAAATCTTTTGTGCTAACTTTGGATTCCTGAGTGCGCATTTCTGTTGCTTTGAAGCAATCCCTGGATTTAATTGAAATCGGCTTCGGTGGTCGGCCGATCTCTATGTGCCACCTGGCTCGGGAGGAAGAATCCCAGCAGGACCCTGCTTTTGTTTTGAATATTTGTAAATATGAACAAAATATAGAGTTTAGAAGCAGTGGTTATTTTCACATCTCCAAACTTTTGGATAACTATAAAAGCATATAAATTAGACTTCATTTTTCAAAATGACTTAATTTTATTCAAATTGCATTACATTTGGAAGGCAGAAATGCAAAGAAATTCAATTGATAATAACACTTGTTATACTATTCTATGTTCAGTTAAGTCTCCCAATAAAAATGGTACCTTACTTGTGTGGGTTGGTCAAGTGCCAGCGACAGAAAATGGTCCAAAACAAAATGTGGACACATCACATTTTTTACAGTAAAAATTGGCCCTTTTTTTAAAATTTGCCTAGCTGTGGATTTTGAACCTTATCTCCGCTGGCACCTAGGGAAACCTAGCAAACCTATACATTTTTGGAAACTAGACATCCAGCCTAGGGAAATCCAGTATAGGGTGACTTGTGTCGCTCTCGCCAGATTCTGTTACCCAGAATTTCTTGCAAACCTCAAAAAACCTTGAACTTTGTCAAAAAAGCACACTTTCCTCATATTTCTGTGATAGAAAGTTCTGGAATCTGCATTAATCTACAAACTTCCACACACCCAGAACTCCCCAAAGTTTCCCAATAAAAATGTTACCTCACTTATGTGGGTGGGCCTAGTGCCCGTGACAGAAAACGACCCAAAACGTATTATGGACACATCACATTTTTCCAGTGAAAACTGACACTTGCTTTTGCAATGAGCTTAGCTGTGGATTTTTACCCCTAGATTTTTAGACACCTCTGGGAATCCAGGATGGGGTGGTTTTTGTGGCTCTCTCCAGGTTCTGTTACCCTGAATCCCTTGCAAACCTCAAACTTAGTAAAATAAAAAACACATCTCTCCACATTTTTGTGATGGAAAGTGCTGAAATCTGGTGAATTCACAAACTCTCACTCACCCGGCATTATGCAAAGTTTCCTGATAAAAATGGTACCTCACTTGTGTGGGTAGGTCTAGTGCCCGCGACAGGAAAAAGCCCAAAATGCAACATGGACACATCACATTTTTCCAGTGAAAACCAACCCTTTTTTGCAACATGTCTAGCTGTGGATTTTGAAGCTTAACTCAGCCAGCACCTAGGGTAACCTAGCAAACCTATACATTTTTGATAACTAATATCCCAGGAGAATTCAGGATGGGGTGACTTGTGTGGCTCTCATCAGGTTCTGTTGCCCAGAATCCAGTGCAAACTATAAACTCTATCAAAGAACTAATTTTCCTTACTTTTTTGTGATGAAAATTCCTAAAATCTGTGTGGATCCACAAATTTCAACCCGCTCAGCATTGACCAAAGTCTCCCGATAAAAATAGTACCTCACTTATGTGGGTGGCCAAGTGCACGCGGCAGGGAAAAGCCAGAAACGTATTGTGAGATATGAAAATTACCAATCACAAAACAACCTGGTTTTACAAGGGGGGTTACCTTGTTTTTTGGCCCCTGGGCTTGGAAGCCTTCTAGGGAAACCTACTAAACTCAGACATGTTTGAAAAATAGACACCCAGAGGATCCCCCAACGTTTTCCTACCCAGAATTGCCGGCAAACCTCAAGTTTAGCTGAAAAAAAATAAAATGTCTTACCTTTCCGCCTGGGATCACCGTTCAAGCACAAATATCTTACCACCCAGCGTTCCCATTGTCCTGACGAGTAAAATGATTCCTCACTTGCCTGGGTGGGCCAAGGGCCTACGACTGGGAAGGGCCAAAAACATAGGGATTGAGGAAATAGCACAGCGAAATCTAAGTGCTATATTTTTTTAGAATATATTTTCAGGCGATTCTGCATTGGACACCTACACATGTGAGGTATCATTTTTCTTGGAAAACCAAGGGGAACGCTTTGTGGTTCGACATTTGTGCAGGCATGGTGATCCCACCCAAAAATGGGAGGAAAATGTTCGTTTCTTCTGCTAAATTTGAGATTTGCAGGGGATTCTGGGGAGGAAAACATTGGAGGATCCACGCAAGGCGCACATCCCTGGACTCCCACGAGTGCCCAAGTGACTAGTTTTCAGTAATGTGTAGATTTGGTAGGTTTCCTTAGATGGCTGCCGAGCCGGGGGCCCAAAAACGCAGGTGCCACCCTTGCAAAATCAATATGCGATGTTACATTGCATGGGCTGCAACACTTGCAATTACAACACAGTCGTTAAAACGACTGCGTTGTTACAACACAAACCATTACATCGCAAGTCATTTCTACGATTTGCTGCAGGGGGCGTGCTGGATTTAAGAATAGTATAATTTACTATTCCAACTCCAGCGTGTGCAACAGTAGGGAAGGTGTAAATTATACTATTCCTTAATTTAGCGCGCCCCCTATAGCAAGTCGTAGAAACGACTAGCGATGTAATGGCTTGCGTTGTAATGGTCACGTTGTAATTGCATGCATTGTAGCACTTGCGATGTAAACGCTGTTTCCCTTGCAAAACCAGGTAGTTTTGTAATTGGTAATTTTGATGTCTCCACAATAGGTTTTGGGCCCTTCCCTGCCGCTGGTACTTCGCCCACCCACACAAGTCAAGTACCATTTTATTGAGAGACGGGGTGGAATGCTGGGTGGTAGGAAATCTGTGTCAGCCCGGTGATCCCACAACTTTCTTACAAAGAAACTTGAGACCAATTCTGCTAAATTTGAGGTTTACAGGGGATTCTCGGTAGGAAAATGTTGGGGGTCCACGCAAGCCATACCTCCCTGAACTCTACAGGAAGTCTGGTTTTATGAAACTTCTGGGTTTGGTAGGTTTTCCTAGATGGCCGAGTCCGGGGCCATAAACCCAGGTGACACCCCCCCCTTGCAAAACCAGGTCATTTTGTGATATTTAATTCTGTCTCCACAAAACGTTATGGACCCACGCCTGCTGTGGGTACTTGTCCTATACACACAAGTGTGGTATCATTTTTAGTAGGATACCTGGGGGAATGCTGGGTGGTAAGAAATTTGTGCCAGCCTGGTGATTCCACGACTTTCCTACATAGAAACGTGAGAAAAATTTGATTTTTTTCAGCTAAATTTGAGGTTTACAGTGGATTCTGGATAGGAAAACGGCAGGTGACCCATGCAAGCAACACCTCCCTGACCTCTCCCTGGTGTCTAGTTTTCAGAAAGGTCTGGGTTTGGTAGGTTTCCCTAGATGGCCGCCGAGCCCGCAACCCAAAACCCAGGGGAGCCCCCTAGCAAAACCAGGTTATTTTATCATAGGTAATTTTGATGGCTCCGCAATACATTTTGAGCCCTTGCCTGTCATGGGTACTTGGCCCACCCACAAAAGTGAAGTACCATTTTTATTGGGAGACCTGGGGGAATGCTAGGTGGTAGGAAATATGTGGCGGTCCGTTGATCCCACAACTTTCCCACACTGAAAAGTGAGGAACATTCGATTTTATTAGCTAAATTTCAGGTTTGGAGGGTATTCTAGGTAGAATATTGTTGGGAGATCTACGCAAGCCACACCACCCTGGACTGCCCTTGGTGTATAGTTTTAGTAAAACCATAAGAATAGGAGGCTATTTAACTTGTAAGTCTAGCTTTGTAGTCTATTTGCTGAAATGCCTGTGCGTTAAGATCTATATAGGGAGCATCACATTACCAGCCCACAGAGAGTCCTGCAACATAAAAGAGCCATTATCAATAAAGATAGAAGCTACCCAGTGGCTAGGCTCTTCAAAAAAGAACATCAAAGTGATCCCAGACAGATGAAATATATCTGGAGTCCTCAAGGGAAGGAGGGGGAAATAAAGAAAAGGAACTTATTTTTATTGGAGTTAGACAGCAAAGAGTCCAATGGACTTAACATCGCTGAGGATGAGGATGGTGGAGTGGTGTGGCTCACTGGTTAGAGGCGGCAGACCCGGAAGCAGAGAACGGCCCGGGACCAGGGTTCAATCCCCGACGCAGCAGGGTTGTGGACCAGGGTCAACGGACTCGATAATTCTCGCCTCAGTGCCTACTCTAACCAGGGATCACACTCGGCAACTCTGGGCATTAAGCTTGACTCATCTCTAAAACGGCCCCCAACAGACGCCTGGGATGTCTGGTTTCATCTTGGAGATACCCAGAAGGGACCATCTCACAGGGAAAGCAGGACGGGTCCCCCAGCGGTCTTCAGCGCCAGGACGCTCCCGGGCAACATTGCGCTTTACAAGTCCCACACACACTTCTTTACATGCCTGTGTTGTAACCTAGTTCTGGTTTCCCCCCTAGCCTTGGGCAAGTAGTATGTACCAGCTTTCCTGCGCGAGAGCACTCATTGTTTCCCTCGTTCCCCATTGGTTCCCCTACATTCCACACTGTCCCGGTCCCCTCTCCAACTGCCCAACTGTTATTGATTAATTCGGCAACTGACCTACGCACCGCCTGAGGTGTGGGGCTGTAAGTAATAAACCTTGATCTACTATCATTACTTGACTGCGACCTTGCTTTCAACAAGTGGCGACGAGGACCCCAGCCCCTCACCGCGGACCCACCGCTTTCCAGCTTTAAAAAAAGAAGTAACTTCTAAAATGACACGGCGCTGCAGCTGAGCAGTGGAAGAACTGGCTTCCTACCTCGATTCTTCCTGGTGCGCCTTCGCCGATCCCTGCTGATTCTACAGGTTCAACATCCAACTGGCGTGTATGCTGTTCAGCTTAATAAGAAAAAAAAGAAACGTGAGCCCTGCGCTGCCTGCTTCATTTAATCGTCTCGGCGAGCCTGCGTTGGTGCCTGCCGAAGAAGACAGAAGGTAACGATCTGCGGCGTTTAGTTTCTTCTCCTGTGGCTTGGGAGGCTCTGCGCTGTTCCAGCAAAGGAAATCCTGTCAGGGGATTTTCGCGCCACTAACGCCTTACTGTCTGCGCATGTCAGTCAAACGCAGCTACGTCAGTGAAACGCAGCGTTAGGCGCCATCTTGGAATTCAGTGCGGTGTGTGGAATTGGTGTCGGGAGTTCGAATCCCGTTTGAGCATCTCACCGTGATGTGCACAAAAATGAAATAACTCCATTTGATTAAAAAAAAAAATTTAATAACAAGAAAACATATTGCAAACAAGCATTTTCTTCTACGCAACAGAAAAAACTATGGTTTAATCAAAATAAAACTAAACCCATTCAGCATTCTACAGCATTCCCATGTGTGATCTGGAAGAAAATACTGGTTGATTTCTGAACTTTACAAACAGTCTTTCTTGCACCATATGGTCGTGTTCAATCAAATTTGACACATGAAAAGTAATTAATGGTGTTTACCATCACTGCTTTACTCTATTATAGCTACGCAGATCAGCACCTTAGCAAGCACGGCTCACTGTTGACGTAAATCTTCTTCATTAATTTTTCGCAATGTGTGCTCTTAGTTCACTAAATCTTACGCAACCCCAAGCGTTCTTACCTATCAAAGGGGCTCCTTGCATGCCTTGGAAGGAGTGGAAAGAGTACTTTACTAATTATATCGAAACGGTGGAAGATGAGGACTTCACTGCTGAGAAGAAAAAGAAAGTTCTGTTGTACTGTCTAGGTCCTGGTGGTGTCAAGACTTACAAAAATATTGAAAAAAAGACGAGAGAAGGTGATGATGTCTATCAGCATGCGTTGGATGATCTTGATGCTCACTTCTCCCCTATAGTTTGTGTAGCTGTTGACCGTTACAAATTTTCTAGAAGAAAGCAGGGTAAAGAGGAGAGCATTGATGATTATGTTGCTGCTTTGAATAATTTGGCATTGACTTGCAGATTTGGTCAACTACAAGAAGAGTTTGTTCGAGATCAAATTATCATGCATGCTAGCAACCCTAATATCCAGGACAAACTCTGGGTTAATGGCGAAGCTTCTTTAAAGGAAGTTGTCGCTTTGGTTAAAAAAGCTGAACTTACTGGCAGATGTGCTAAGGCCGTACTAGATGAACCGGTAGTAGTCAAAGCAATTAAAGCTTCAAATGCTGGCAAGCTAAGACTGAATGCGAACATGAGAGATGTTGAACATGACCATCATAAGAAAAGTGAACATCAAGGATCCAAATATAGCAAAGAAAAACGTCGCAGCACAAGAAACAACGATTTCGCTGAACTTAAATGCTATCGATGTGGGTCTCCCACCCACCTAGCTGATTCAAAAAAGTGTCCTGCAAGATATCAAAAATGCACATCTTGTGGTTTGACAGGTCACATTGCTAAAGCTTGTAAGAGAAGATCGTCAAAACAGAGTAAACATGTCAAACAAATTCAAGAAGAAAGTGACTCAGATGAAGAAAATTCAGAGTATTCTGATTCTGACAGCATCAGCTATGTTTTCTCAATTGAATATGATGTTCTGGAGCTCACACCCGCAAGGAAAAAAAAACCCATGTGTGATGTGAAACTAGGTGGTGTCACAGTGAATCTCATGGCTGATTCAGGGTCTCCTTTCACGATCATTAATGAGAATGTGTGGAAACAATTCAAAGAGAAAATTGGCTTTAAATTGGAGAAATCAAAAGTGATTGCTAGAAGTTACACTGGAAACAACATAGAATTCTTAGGGACACGAGACCTAGAATTTGAATTCAAAAACAGAAAAGCAATTTGCAGGCTTTTTGTGGCTAAGAAGGGTCCATCGGTCCTTGGTTGGAGCGACCAAGCTGATCTGGGCATTATCCTCAACCCAAATAGCGATGATCCTGTTCTGTCTGTTGATGAGTCCTGCAAACGCACCCTCCAAAACGACTTTCCTGAAGTGTTCTCTGGTAAGGTTGGTCTTCTCAACAGTTTTCAACATAAAATTGAACTTAAAGACTCTGCCATCCCATGCATTCACAAGGTAAGACATTTACCAGTGTCAGTAAGAAGTGATGTTCAAGTCGAACTGAATAGACTTATCAAAGGTGGAATAATAGAAGAAGTTGAGTCCGCGGAGTGGGTTTCTCCTTTGGTGGTGGTCAAACGTCCCAACGGAAAAATTAGACTCTGCATCGATCTCAGGGACCTGAATAAGAATATTATTGTTGATCAATATCCCCTGCCACGCATATGTGAAATGTTTAATGCCACCAATGGTATGTGTATATTTTCTATAATTGATTTAAAATCCGCATACCACCAGATTCCCCTACATGCAGACAGCAAAAAATTCACCACATTTATCACCCCATTTGGTTGTTATCGATTCACCAGGGTACCGTTCGGCTTAGCCTCGGCGCGGCGCTTTTTCAAAGGGTCATGACTACCATTTTTGAAGGCGTCAACGGTATCAGGTTTTTTCAAGATGATATCCTGGTCATGGGTAGCAACCAATCTGAACACGACACACACCTTAGGCAAGTTTTTAATAAACTCAAAATGCATGGTCTGACTGTTGAATTGGACAAGTGTAAAATATCACAAGACAAAGTGGTATACTTAGGGCACACCATCAGCAAAGAGGGCATCAAACCCAAACAAGGTTTAGTAGACGCCATTCTCAATGCTCCTTGCCCATCGAGCAAAGTTGATGTCAGAGCTTTCCTTGGTCTTACCGAGTATTACTCGAAATTCATAAAAAACTTTTCTGAGAAAACATACAGCATTAGACAGTTATTGAAAAATAAGACAAAATTTGAATGGTCCATGGATTGCCAAAACACCTTTGAAACAATTAAAAAAGAAATAAGCAATGCTCCTTTTCTCAAAGGATTTGATCCAAAAGCAGAAATCTTCGTGACCACCGATGCTAGTAACAAAGGAATTGGTGCAGTGCTAGCACAGAAGGATTCATCAAAGCAAGAATGGGTTGTAGCATTTGCATCAAGGTCACTCACCCCTGCTGAGGAGAAATACTCAGTAATCGAGCGCGAAATGCTGGCCTGTTCATGGGCGCTCAATTACTTCAGAGCATATATTTGGGGTTACAACATTCATCTTCGCACAGACCACAAACCCCTAATCAAAATTCTGTCTGCAACCGGTTTGCAGAATGCTTCCCCACGACTTAGCAAAATGTCAATCAAGTTACTGGACTATTGCTACTCCGCTGAATATTGGCCAGGAGTTAAGAATAAAATCGCCGATTTCCTCAGCAGACTACCACTCCCACACAGTAATGAGTGCACCGACACTTCAGAGGATGACGAAAAAGTGGCCCTACTCTTCAATACAGAGTTGGACGGAATATCTGCGGGAGAATGGGAACAACACATGGCTCGTGATTCAACCCTCCAAGATGTGTGCAAATGCGTGAACACTAAGTGGCCAGAGAAACGCCATCTTAGTGACAAGGTAAAGACTTACTGGGAAATAAGAAATGAACTCAGTTTGGAAAATGGAGTGTTATACAGAATTGGTAAAGCAATAGCTCCCATCACACTCAGAGACAGAATACTTAAACTCTGCCACATTGGTCACCTGGGCATCTCAAAAACCAAGCAAAGAGTCAGAACCAGTTATTGGTGGCCAGGCATTGACAAGCAAATTGAAACACTCATAAGGAACTGTGTGGAGTGCAGTGATTCAGATAAAACCCTCAAGACATCTAAAGTCTCTCTCTCTCCACTCCAACCCCCCCTGATGGCCTGGGAGAAAATTGGTGTTGACATCGCGGGACCCATCGAAGGACATGACGGAGAGATCAAGTATATTCTAGTGGCCATAGATCATTTCTCCAAGTGGCCAGAAATAAGGATTGTTACGGAAATAGATAGCTCCACAATTATATCGTTCTTGGACAAACTGTTCATTAGCGAAGGATTACCAAAATTTGTGCTCACTGACAACGGTCCACAATTTTGTTCGGAAGCGTTCAAATCATTCCTAAAGAGAAACTGCATCACTCATCATACCACTTCACTGTACCATCCTGAAGGTAATGGCCTCACCGAACGTTTCAACCGTGTCCTGAAAGGACACATACAGCTGTCAAGAAACGCAAATCTGAACTGGGAGGAAGAAGTGTTTAAACTCATTTGGGCTTTCAGAATATCTCCCTGTGCCAGCACCCATGAGGCACCCTTTGTGCTCATGAGAAGCAGACAGCCCCTGAGTATTGACCTTGGATGGATGCCAAATTCTAAACAAGTTGCATGGTCACCTGATGTAATCAGGAATAACATAATAAAAGCCCAAAAATATTACAAAGAATGGTATGATTCCAAACATGGTACAAAAGAACATTCATTTAAAATTGGTGACCTTGTTAAAGTTCGTTTAGAGAAAAAAGTGAGGAAAGGAGAAAGCAGATTCACTGCTCCATTGCAAATAGATGAACTGTTCAACAACGCAGCCAGACTCAGCGATGGTAATGTCTGGCACATGAGTAGATTGGCTAGATACCATCAGGGAGCCAATGTTTCCAACCAACTGCAACATGGTTCACATTGCAAAGACTTGTGGGTTGATGTTGATAGATCCTGTGTAGGACAAGGTTCCTCGCTCAGAAATGCTAGTTCACATGGTCTCCCACCTGCCACTGACTCAGCTGACTGTCAATCATCAGACCAGTATGTGGGTGTCAATCCTCACACTCCGATCTCCAATCGGAGCTGTTATGGTGACTCCCACTCTGACTCTGAAGCCACGTCTGGCGGTCATAGCTTCAGCGGTAGGTTTGGTAGAACCTGCAATGATTCTCACTCTGACACAGAAAGTGTTCCCGATGCTCTTGTTGCCAAGGGAAGATTCGGGAGAACCATCCACAAACCTAAACGTTATGAAGACTTTGTTTGTGACTAAAGCTGACCTGTTAACTTAACTCCAAAGTTTCTCTTTGCCATACTCTGTGGCTCATCTGTTAAAACTCGCAAGAGAGGAAGATGTGTTGTAACCTAGTTCTGGTTTCCCCCCTAGCCTTGGGCAAGTAGTATGTACCAGCTTTCCTGCGCGAGAGCACTCATTGTTTCCCTCGTTCCCCATTGGTTCCCCTACATTCCACACTGTCCCGGTCCCCTCTCCAACTGCCCAACTGTTATTGATTAATTCGGCAACTGACCTACGCACCGCCTGAGGTGTGGGGCTGTAAGTAATAAACCTTGATCTACTATCATTACTTGACTGCGACCTTGCTTTCAACAGCCTGTACTAAGAATGACTAAGAAAGCTGCAGATTCAAAGGAACTATTGTTTATAAATTATGATGTATAAATGAGAATGACAAAGGACACTAGCACTTTAATATTTAGCACTTTAAACTATTCATAGGAAGAATTAAGCACTAGCACTTTAGATTGTAATTCTCTGTAGGAAAAGTATATGCATTTTAATATACAGGAGCAAAAGAGTAAAAAAGTAAAAAAGCAACAAAAAAAATCTGAGCACCAGCATTTTAGGAAATAATTGTACTGTATATAAAAATAGAAAAGAAAAAAGAAAAAGAAAAATGAGCACTAGCACTTTAACGAAGCTACATAGACTATAACCTTAGGAAATTTCTAAGTGTAATATGGGTTACCTAGGAATATTTTGCACTTCAGTCATATTGGTTTTTAATGTTTGAGAAAGTGATTAATTTTACTGCTCAAAACAGAACCAATGCAATATAATGTGCTCTTGCATGTGAAATGTGGTATCAACATTGCTATTTACCATGTTCCAAAATGGTGCTCAAATGAACATAGGCATAGGCTTTTATGTGCAATGGGTATGTCCAATGTTCATGTTGTACTGAAAAGTATTTAATGTTTAATTTAATGGTGAACAGCATCGTAAACAAAGCTGTGTTTAGCAGCCAAAACACGGAGATGCCATCACCTTACAAATAAAGTTCAAGTGAAGAGAATCTTCGTGGAGTGCTGGATTATTGTCCTCGTAAATGAGAGTTGTACACGGTATATATATAGGGCACTAAAGAAACATTGGAAGATTCTATTACTGGATGAAACCTTAAAGGAGAATTTAACATCATTCTCAAGTGTCACCTACAGGAAAACGTCTTCACTACGAGACATCCTAACCAAAATTCATTTGGAAATTAAACCACCAATGAAGACATCTTGGCTAACCACTCCTGGATTTTGGAAGAGCACAAAGTGCGAGGCCTGTGAAAATGGTCTCAATATTATAGAGTATAAATTACAGAATGGCAGGTCTGAAAAAATTGTGGATCACATTACATGTGAATCGAAATATGTAGTCTACAGAGTTTCATGCCAGTGTGGGAAGCCCTATATGGGAAGTACCATCAATAAATTGAAACTAAGAATACTCCAACACCTACGTGCGATTAAGAACAAGGACCCCAATTACCCGATGGCAAAACACTTTGAGGAATACCATCTGAGTGATTGCAGCCAATTAAAATACTCAGGGATAAAGATTAGTAAACAATCACAGAGAGGGGGTGATTGCACTATGCAACTTCGCAAACTGGAATCCAGGATGATCCTGGGAATGGGAACGGAGCAACCTTATGGACATAACCAAGATGCAGAACTGTATGTACATCTGTAAATAGAATATAAGACTTTGAAAATGAATAATTCAGAGAAGTGAGACATGGATTTCCAATATCAATTAGCTAAATGTATATAAGTGTAAATATCTCAGAAAAGAGTGACTTAACTAACCCATCAAACTTGAGTGGTAATGAAACATAACAGCTGCAAGAGCCATTAATCGCAAAAATAGGCATTACCAGTGAACATTATAAAATATGTACCTACAAAAGACAAATATAAAAGAATAACTCAATTCATATAAATATCATAACATGAAATTTCTAAATATGTATAAACGAATGAGGAATTATATCACTCATAATAGGATAATTAGGAAGTACATCACTAGAGAATAGATGTTGGTACTTTACAGAAATGACCAAGTTACCAACATAATGAGATCGTACTAGGAAGTACAGGGGAAATATACATATATGTAAAGAACAAGTTGCAAAAAGTATATCAATGGACTGAGAATTTGGGAAGTTCTGTAAATGATTGTAAATAGTGTACATAGTGGGACTGACAATGGAAAAAACATTCATTCAACTGTTGAAAGGATAAAATAAGTGATAGAATGGATAATAACTAATTACTTTAATTTGGAATGGTAATCAACAAGTACTTTACAATAAATGTAATAACTCTAATTAGAGTTAAAATTCATGCTGTGTACAATGAAATCAGTACGATTTAATTCAAACCTAATTATAATTATATATGTGAACTTTACTGTAAATATCATTTGAAATTTGAGTTACAATCTTTTCACTCAAGAAAATGGTGCCTACCTTTCGGCCGTAATTTGTAAACAAGGTTGACTGTCTAGAGGAGCAAAAGAAAGGGAAAAAGGGCACGCTCACTAAGTATTTTAAGAAGGTCTAGACATCAGGGACTCTATGGTCCAGTGGAAGGCTGCAGAAGCCAAATCGCGTAGGCCGTCCTATCTTGCACATAATCTTGCACATTGTGTGTAAAAAATAAAACTTTTGAAAAACTTACCTACTGCTGTGCCGTGACTTCTGCCAGAAGGGAACCAGAGGGCTAGAAGATTCGAAGTAATATATATATATATATATATATATATATATATATATATATATATATATATATATATATATATATATAACCTACGGTCGCCGGTAGGTAGTTATAGTTAGGATTTGTTTCAATGCAAAATCTCAAATTTCTATTGTGAATAACTTTGGCGTCAGTTGAAGAATCTGCCGGTCCCTGAAAGATTGGGGGGGATTCGTCAAGCGGGGGCCGAGATAAAAAGGGGGTCCCAAAAGGTGTTTTCCCCATTTTAATTTCCATAGGGCGGTCAAACTCACTTTTAGCCCGAACTGCTGAATGGATTTGCACCAAACTTGGCAAAATTGTAGGGACTGGTAGCCCGATGTGCCTTTGCTATGTCTCAAGATATGCGCTCCAGTAGTTTTTACGAAAAGTTACTTTGAAAAAATATACATTGGGCCACATTGGGCTATATAGATGTTAGAGCCCAAATTTAGCCCAATGTAGCCCAAAGATGGCCACCAGAGACAAAAAAAACAAATGTAGCCCAAATATCAGCCAGATGTAGCCGAACTATAGCCCAATGACAGAATGTCCCAGAGTGTTCTAAAGAACAACTAGAGCGCTAACAGTCTTACTTATGACAAAAGTATTGCACACCTGAAGTCATCTTGATTGGAATAAAGTGTTAACACTTAAAACATTTAATTTGCAAAGGAACACAATGAGGGGGTTCATTTTGCCATAGAAAATATGATTAGTGCTGAAGAAAGAAAAATTAGGGCACATTTTGAGTGACTTCTCAAACCCTCTTATTTCATTAAAAAAATTCTGATATGCAGTCTCCCAAGATGGCCACCTGAGACAAAAGAGCCCAAATGTAGCCCCAATATCAGCCAGATGTAGCCCAAATGTAGCCCAATGACAGAATGTCCCAGAGTGTTCTAAAGAACAACTAGAACGCTAACAGTCTTACTTATGACAAAAGTGTGGCACACCTGAAGTCATCTTGATTGGAATAAAGTGGTAACACTTAATACATTAAATTTGAAAAGGAACAAAATGAGGGGTTTCATTTTGCCATAGAAATTATATATATATTACCTACTGGCGATAGCCAGTAGGTATATATAGTTAGGATTTTTTTCCTATGGGACTTTTGAAAATTCTATGTCTAATAACTTTGGCGTTTGTGTCCGGAATTGGCTGAAATTTTCAGGAAAATGGCACATTTTGTTTCTGAGCAGACCCTGAAAATTTGGGGGGGGGTCGTCAAGGGGGGCCGAGAAAAAAGGGGGGTCCCAAAACGCGTTTTTCCCATTCATTTTTCCATAGGGCGGTTGGCCTCACTTTTAGCTTGAACGGCTGAATGGATTTGCACGAAACTTGGCAAAATTGTAGGGACTGTTAGCCCGATGTGCCTTTGCTAGGTCTCAATATATGTGCTCCAGTGGATTTTGAGAAATTAACGTTCAAAAAAAGATATATATCTGTAACAGCGCTCCGGGCAGCGCTCCGGTTCGCGTACTTTTCGCGTAACGGAACTTTGCGATGCGAAGCTGATTGGCTCTCCGGTGTCTGTCAACATTCTAAACAGTCCGGAGCGGCCGCCATCTTGTCTCTCGGTAGGATCGAGAGACAAGAGGAGGCCAAAACAAAGGGGGAAATGAAGGAAAGGGGGCAAGGTAGACCCCTTCTGACCCCCTAGGATTGATGAGGGGGATATTATAGAGCCACGGGGGGCCCAAAAAAAAAAAATCTGTTTTTTTCGCCGTAGAGACGCGTCTTGGTACGCGAACCGGGCAGCTAACCGGGCAGCTAACCGGGAAGCTAACCGGCAGTGTAAAGGGAGTCTGAGGAGAAGCTGATTGGCTGTTAACATTGTAAACAGTCTGGAGCGGCCGCCATCTTGTCTCTCTGTGGGATCGAGAGACAAGAGGTGGAAAAAAAAAGGTGTAAATGAAGGAAAGGGGTAAGGTAGACCCCTCCTGAACCCCTAGGATTGATGAGGGGACTATTAAAGTTCCCCGCGGGGCAAAAGAAAAAAAAATTGCGATTTTTCGCGGTAAAGGTGCTTCCCGGTACGTTAACCGGGCAACTAACCGGCAGCGTAACGGGAGTCCGACATATTGTGTTTTTTGAACGTTTGTGATATGTGCACGTGTGGATTTTGTCTAATTAAGGTTAAAAAAATATATATATCTTTAAGCGTGCTCTGGCGCGCTTACGTTACGGGTTTGGTTTGCGCTGCAGAGACGATACGTCACGGTTATGCGATGCATCATGAGGCGTCTCACGGGCTACGTGATACGTCACGTAATAAAGAATATATTTTTCAGCTATAGATATTAGCTTTTAAAAAACCAATGAAATTCACTGAAAAAACCATAGGTTATAGGCCATATATAGTTAGGAATTTGCATTTACAAAACCTTGAAAATTCACTGAAAAAACCATAGGTTATAGACCATATATAGTTAGGGATTAGCATTTACAAAACCTTATTTTATTCGCACAAAACCATTGAAATTCCATATATAGTTAGTTGCACTAACTATATATCGCGGACCCGCAATCCACTGCTAATGATGTCACATATTACATCATTCATGACATGGTCAGTGACATCACTGATGACATCACTGATGACATCTCAAATGACATCACTGATGACATCACTGACATCTCATTTGACATTACTGATTACATCACTGATGATATCATTTATGTGATAATACAATGAACATCTTCAGACTCTAATATAACCTTAGATACAATCAGTGTCAACAGACACTCACAGACTGTCACTCATCCATGGAGTTACTCACACACCTAGTCAGTCATGCAAAAAATCAATCACACCTCCATTTCCTCAACTATACAGTTATACACACCTTACTTATTCAAACATATACTAACACATATTTACTCTCTTATACAATCCCTGATAAAAGTTCACAATGATCCATACAGCCTCTCTCACATTCACTGGCTCTTATGTTCAGTTATTTATATATGTCAACTCTCACATGGACTGTGTTTTACATATGTACTTACTTTGACATGTAGCACTGAGATATCCATTCACTCACCAATACACTCATGCACACAGTCAACTGTCCAAACAGCTGTTTCTACATGCACTTTTGAACCCATACACCTAGGGAATCAACTGCTCACACATCTATGCACAGAGTCATACACCTCCCAGCCACCCACACACATACTCAGTCTCCCATACAAATACTTGGGCAACCATTCAATAACCCATATAGTTACTGATATAGCTACTGATTTAAACATGCAACAGTTTACAGAACAACATATATAATGATTGCCAAATTAAGACACATTAATCACTAACCCATGCACTCAGTGAGACACATTTAATCATTCTCTCATACAGTCAGTCATGCACCTACTAAATCCTTCATCCAGACACTTATACATCCACTCATTCTTTAATATGTAAGACATATTTTAACTTTACAGAAACATACAGTCACTGGGTGTTGTCATCAGTGATGTCATCAGTGATGTCATCAGTGATGTCATTTGAGATGTCATCAGTGATGTCATTTGAGATGTCATCAGTGATGTCATCAGTGATGTCACTGACCATGTCATGAATGATGTAATATGTGACATCATTAGCAGTGGATTGCGGGTCCGCGATATATAGTTAGTGCAACTAACTATATATGGAATTTCAATGGTTTTGTGCGAATAAAATAAGGTTTTGTAAATGCTAATCCCTAACTATATATGGTCTATAACCTATGGTTTTTTCAGTGAATATATATAAATATATATATATATATACATATGTCCAACAACTTCTCCCCACCTGGAAAGAATTTGAGCCGCACACGGAGCTTTGAAATTTGCCGAGTTATTTGATGGATGGGAACAGGATAAGGCTTATTCCTGACGCGTTTCGTTTCTGCTTGAAACTTTCTCGAAGGTGAGTCTTGCACCAAAACACGTCGTGTGTCTCTCAGGCCGATATTTTATGTCCTTTTGGATTTCACTTCCTCTGGTGGTATAGCTTTGGGAATCACTTCCTTCCAATAATGCATTGTGGGGCCTGATGTTCACACGGCTGTTTATATAATTTACAACCCTCCAGTGGGCAGTGTAGTTCATATCCCGTTGTGACCAAAATCACTTTCTCTGCACTTTCCATCATTGCCGGTAACAAAGTTCCCCCATGTCAGCCTGCTTTGAAGGCTGACTCGAGTCCAATACCGAGGTCTAGTCCTCGGCGGCACCGCTCTCCAGAAGTCGTTTTACCGATTCCAACAATATGGTTCAAGGTTGGAGAGCCTTGGCGCTCTTGTGGTGGGCGTGCTCTTCGGCGGAACCAAGCCGATAACAATGTCCAACAACTTCTCCCCACCTCGAAAGAATTTGAGCAGCACACGGAGCTTTGAAATTTGCCGATTTATTTGATGGATGGGAACAGGATAAGGCTTATTCCTGACGCGTTTCGTTTCTGCTTGAAACTTTCTCGAAGGTGAGCCTTGCACCAAAACACTTTGTGTGTCTCTCAGGCCGATGTTTTATGTCCTTTTGGATTTCACTTCTTCTGGTGGTATAGCTTTGGGAATCACTTCCTTCCAATAATGCATTGTGGGGCCTGATGTTCACACGGCTGTTTATATAATTTACAACCCTCCAGTGGGCGGTGTAGTTCATATCCCGCTGTGACCAAAATCACTTTCTCTGCACTTTCCATCATTGCCGGTAACAAAGTTCCCCCATGTCAGCCTGCTTTGAAGGCTGACTCGAGTCCAATACCGAGGTCTAGTCCTCGGCGGCACCGCTCTCCAGAAGTCGTTTTACCGATTCCAACAATATGGTTCAAGGTTGGAGAGCCTTGGCGCTCTTGTGGTGGGCGTGCTCTTCGGCGGACACGGAGCTTTGAAATTTGCCGATTTATTTGATGGATGGGAACAGGATAAGGCTTATTCCTGACACGTTTCGTTTCTGCTTGAAACTTTCTCGAAGGTGAGCCTTGCACCAAAACACGTCGTGTGTCTCTCAGGCAGATGTTTTATGTCCTTTTGGATTTCACTTCCTCTGGTAGTATAGCTTTGGGAATCACTTCCTTCCAATAATGCATTGTGGGGCCTGATGTTCACACGGCTGTTTATATAATTTACAACCCTCCAGTGGGCGGTGTAATTCACATTCCGTTGTGACCATATATATTCACTGAAAAAAACATAGGTTTCACACCAGTTATAGTTAGGAAGTAGCATTTAAAAAACCTATCAAATTCACTGAAAAAACCATAGGTTTCACACCAGTTATAGTTAGGTGGAAATTTTACTTGCATAAAACCATTGAAATTCCCACGTTATAGTTAGTTGGACTCACTATAACTCTCGCGTGCAATGCACTGCTGATGAAGTCACATATTACATCACTCATGACATGGTCAGTGACATCACTCATGACATATATCCTGACAACTAAAGAAGGTAGCAGAACAAACATTTGGCGTAAGATGGAGGGTTCCAAGACACTTGTGGCGCTGAGGAAGGCAATCAATTGCCGAAATGCATTAGCCTGAAACCTGTGAAAATAAATGTCTCCAGTCCTGTCCCCAGTTGTGGCCTTCACTCTTTCTTGTGGAGGAGTTATCTTGGATTTTGTCTGCGCGTGTCAGATTCACAGTACGGAGGGCCACGCTTCATCCTGTGGCCCGGACATACTCTGGCAACGCTTCAGCATTGTTGTTTCTCCAAGGTATTGGATTGTCCGGTCCGCCACGGTGTGCAAAGAGAGAAGAAGCGGTTGTCAGGATATTATCCTGGCATTGGGCTGCGTGCATTGTGCCGTAGCCCCTGCGGAGTATTAGACTTGGACTTCGCGGGGCACAAGGAGACATTTCCGTTTTCAATACAAGTGAGACTGGACACAATCTGCGCAATTTTGCTTCTCTGTCTGACCCTCTGGTCTGCACTTCACTCCACCACTTACCTGGATGCAAGGCCTTGCATTCTGGGATTTGCAGTTCTGGACTACGCCCGGATTGACAACAGGTGGGGTCAGCAACATCGGAGGCGGAGCTTCAGCCAACCGGCTATAGAAGATAGCAGAACAAACATTTGGCGTAAGATGGAGGGTTCCAAGACACTTGTGGCGCTGAGGAAGGCAATCAATCGCCAAAATGCATTCGCCTGTAACCTGGGAAAATAAATGCCTCCAATCCTGTCCCTATTTAAGGCCTTCGCTCTTTCTTGTGGAGGAGTTATCTTGGATTTTGTCTGCGCGTGTCAGAGGCGCAGTACGGAGGTCCACGCTTCATCCTGTGGCCCGGACATACTCTGGCAGCGCTTCAGCAATGTTGTTTCTCCAAGGTATTGGATTGTCCGGGTCCGCCACGGTGTGCAAAGAGAGAAGAAGCGGTTGTCAGGATATTATCCTGGCATTGGACGGCGTGCATTGTGCCGTAGCCCCCGCGGAGTATTAGACTTGGACATCGCGGCTGAAGCGGTTTGGGGGCACAAGGAGACATTTCCGTTTTCAATACAAGTGAGACTGGACACAATCTGCGCAATTTTGCTTCTCCGTCTGACCCTCTGGTCTGCACTTCACTCCACCACTTACCTGGATGCAAGGCCTTGCATTCTGGGATTTGCAGTTCTGGACTACGCCCGGATTGACAACAGGTGGGGTCAGCAACATCGGAGGCGGAGCTTCAGCCAACCGGCTATAGAAGATAGCAGAACAAACATTTGGCGTAATATGGAGGGTTCCAAGACACTTGTGGCGCTGAGGAAGGCAATCAATCGCCGAAATGCATTCGCCTGTAACCTGTGAAAATAAATGCCTCCAATCCTGTCCCCATTTAAGGCCTTCGCTCTTTCTTGTGGAGGAGTTATCTTGGATTTTGTCTGCGCGTGTCAGAGGCGCAGTACGGAGGTCCACGCTTCATCCTGTGGCCCGGACATACTCTGGCAGCGCTTCAACAATGTTGTTTCTCCAAGGTATTCGATTGTCCGGGTCCACCACGGTGTGCAAAGACAGAAGAAGCGGTTGTCAGTATATTATCCTGGCATTGGGTGGCGTGCATTGTGCCGTAGCCCCCAAGGTGTATCAGACTTGGACATCGCGGCTGAAGCGGATTGGGGGCACAAGGAGACATTTCCGTTTTCACTACAAGTGAGACTGGGCACAATCTGTGCAATTTTGCTTCTCCGTCCGACCCTTTGGTCTGCACTTCACTCCACCACTTACCTGGATGCAAGGCCTTGCATTCTGGGATTTGCAGTTCTGGACTACGCCCGGATTGACAACAGGTGGGGTCAGCAACATCGGAGGCAGAGCTTCAGCCAACTGGCTATAGAAGGTAGCAGAACAAACATTTGGCGTAAGATGGAGGGTTCCAAGACCCTTGTGGCGCTGAGGAAGGCAATCAATTGCCGAAATGCATACGCCTGTAACCTGTGAAAATAAATGCCTCCAATCATGTCCCCAGTTGTGGCCTTCGCTCTTTTTTGTGGAGGAGTTATCTTGGATTTTGTCTGCGCGTGTCAGAGGCGCAGTACGGAGGTCCACGCTTCATCCTGTGGCCAGGACATACTCTGGCAATGCTCCGGCATTGTTGTCTCTCCAAGGTATTGGATTGTCCGGGTCCGCCACGGTGTGAAAAGAGAGAAGAAGCGGTGGTCAGGCTATTATCTTGGCATTAGGCGGCGTGCATTGTGCCGTAGCCCCCGCGGAGTATTAGACTTGGACATCACGGCTGAAGCGGCTTGGGGGCATCTCCGTCCGACCCTTTGGTCTGCACTTCACTCCTCCACTTACCTGGATGCAAGGCCTTGCATTCTGGGATTTTCTGTTCTGGACTACGCCCGGATTGACAACAGGTGGGGTCAGCAACATCGGAGGCGGAGCTTCAGCCAAGCGGCTATAGAAGGTAGCAGAACAAACATTTGGCGTAAGATGGAGGGTTGCAAGAAACTTGTGACGCTGGGGAAGGCAATCAATTGCCGAAATGCATTCGCCTGTAACCTGTGAAAATAAATGCCTCCAATCCTGTCCCCAGTTGTGGCCTTCGCTCTTCTTTCTTGTGGAGGAGTTATCTTGATATATATATATATATATATATATATATATATATATATATATATATATATATATATATATATATAGCCACAGATTTCTTCTTTCCACGTTTAGGTAGAGTAAAGACCACGGCACAGCAACAGATGGATTTCAGCGCTTTATTTACACACCAGTGCAAAAGATAACGTGCATCAAATGGACGGTCTACGCGTTTCGGCTCCTGCCTTCCACTGGACCATAGAGTCCCTGGGTCTAGACCTTACTTATATAGTGCAAATAGTGTAAGTACCCTCTACCATTTCCATGGTCATCTAGACCAACCCAACCCAGCATGGTGTATATACATGGCAAGTACATGTTAAAAGGCATATACACAAATATGTACAATCAACGTAAAGTACATTAGTCAAAATCTATGACCATATATAATAAAGTATTATAGCGTTTCATGGTCTGTTTTACATATCATTGCGCAAATAATTGTAAAGGTATATACATAACTATGTACAATCAACGTAAAGTACAACAAAGTTTTATGACCATACATTCAAAATAAAGTATTATCAGGTTTCATGGTCTATTATTACATGTCAATGCGCAAATTTAGTGTGAAGTACCCCTTTGTAAAGAACCGAAGATTTTTTATGAAATAAAGTATGTACAAAAAATCATTATTTACATTTAGATCCATCCCCTGTAAGAGTATTAATTTGGAGGATCACTTGAGTTAAAGATGGTTATAACTTGTGGAGAAACCGTCAGTTTCTAAAGTTTTACGAGAAGAGAACTTAGGTCTTTAAGCTTAATAAGTTGTTGCAAAGTTCACAATAAAGTATCTACAGTATATCTACAGGAATGAATTCCAAAACAGTATAAAACGTCATTATCAAGGTACCACATGACCTATCGTACATAGCTTAATATACCATCTCGACCAACCTTACTGTGCAAACAACCATAGTTCATGTGAAGTACTTATATTTCCAGCTTTTTCTCTTCTAAACATCCAACTATTATTGAACTATAAACCATCATTCCTTCCATTCATTATCTTCTCAGGAGGGGATGCTAGGATTCTAAATGATTTATCGGTTCAGAATCAATTAATCATAACATGTACACATTCCAGTATCAAAGGGACAACATTTTCCACATTCTTAAGGGTTCCACAGGTTTGAAATCAAAGTATCATTGAATTATCTTAAGATCAAAAGATCAAATCACAAATGTACATACAGTTCGGCATCCAAATTATGACCAAACGGTGCTTCAGTTCCCATACTGAGTATCATTCTCGATTCTAGGCGTCTTAATAGTTGTAACTGGTCACCACCTCGTTCTGGAAGTTTGCACAGTTTTATTCCAGAATATTTCAAGAGGGTGGTGTCACTCTGGTGGTGTTGTGCAAGGTGTGTGGCCATTGGGTAACACGGGTCCTTGTTTTTTATCGCCCTCAGATGTTGTAGTATTCTCAACTTGAGTTTATTTACAGTGCTCCCAATGTAGTATTTGCCACAGGGGCATTGAAGTCTGTAGATTACACACTTAGAATCACATGTGATATGGTCATAAATGGTTTCTTTTCTGCCATCTTGTAGTAGATAAGATTTGATGTTCACCCCATGTTCACAGGCTTTACATTTATGGCATTTCCAGAAGCCAGGTGTTGTAAGCCATCTCTGTTTTTTCTCCTCCCGCACTACTAGATGACTTTGTGTTAGGATGTCTCTCAAGGAGGAGGTTTTCCTGTATGTTTTGCTGGGATGTTTCGTCAAACTCTCATTTAGGGTGTTATCCAAACGAAGAACTTGCCAATGTTTTTTGTAGGCTTTTCTCATTTGTGGACTTTGATTATCATAATCAACTATCAGTCTGGTTATCTCACTGCTCTGATCAATTTCCTGTTCTTGGTTTCTTCTAAGTTTCTTATTTTTTGGGGACAATAGTTCTTCTCTTTTCTTCAGGTGCATCCGGCTTTTTGCAATGGTGATGACCTCCATTGGGTATCCTCTTTCAAGGAATCTGGAACCCATATTCTCTATTTCTGCATTCAAATCATTTTCCTCGGAGCAGTTTCTTTTTGCCCTTAGCATCTGACCATAAGGGATGCTCCACTTCAGTCTTGTCGGGTGTCCACTGTTAGCATGTAAAATGCTATTGCATGCTGTTGGTTTTCTGTGGATTTTCGAGCAGAGTTTATTATTCTTAACAAAAACTTCTACATCGAGGAATATTAGAGAATGAGAGTTGATCGTCGATGTGAACTTTAGACTGAATCGATTGTGGTTCAGAGATTCAGTAAATGCTTTCAATGAGTTCTCATCTCCGTCCCATATGACGAATAGGTCGTCTATGAAACGACACCAAAGTTTAATTTTTGGCCCATCCGGGTTCTCATCATCTCTCTTCAGCACCTCACTTTCCCATTGCCCCATCAGGATGTTCGCGTACGTGGGCGCAAAAGATGTCCCCATTGCTGTCCCCTGCTTCTGGAGATACATCTCCCCCAGGAACAGAAATGCATTATGGGTCAGGCAGTATTTGAGCATCTCCAGTAACATTTGAGAGTGTTCTAGGAAATTTACAGATCGTGTCATTAAGGATTCTTTAACAGCCTCAATACCATCCTCATGACGTATTGAGGTGTAAAGTGAAGTGACATCGATGGTTGCCATTCGATAAGTTGATTTCCATACAACTGTGGATATTCTCTGCAAAAAATCCATGGTGTCCCTTAAAAAAGAAGGTAAGCTGGTCACATAGTTCATCAAGAATATATCTATAAATCTGGAGGTGGATTCCAAAAGGGACCCTATTGAGCTCACAATGGGTCTCCCTGGTGGATGGTCTAGTGACTTGTGAATTTTTGGGAGGAAGTATATAGTTGCCATTATTGGGTTGTTGGTCTTAAGGTAACTATATTCATCAAAATCCAGTAGACCCCTATCCTTCCAGGTTAGTAATATCGAATGATATTCATTAGTCCACTCCTCCATTGGATTAGTGCTCAATTTTTCATAATGTTCCTGGTTAAGGAGTTGTCGATTTGCCTCCTCAATGTAGTCCTTGACATTTTGGATAACGAGGTTGCCCCCCTTATCAGAAGATTTTATAATTATGGACACATCATTTTTTAAATCCATCATTGCCTTTTGTTCTTCCGAGGAGAGATTATGTTTTTTAGTTTGTCCGTTTTTTCTGGTTTTGTTTGAGATTTTCATTATTTCCTCAACCATAAGCTCTTGGAACAAGTCGACTTTGTTGCCAGGTGGTAATTGTGGGCAAAATTTGGAATTCCTTTTTAGACCGCTGTTCCCACTCATGTTGGTCGGTAGACCAATGCCTTCACAAAAGTTAATTTCCATTTCCGGTGTAATAGTATTATCCTCTTGGCTACAGGAGGGGATTTCTTTGATCGATGTCAGGGTTATCATAGCAGTTAAATCCTTCTGTGTAACTGTTGATATAGTTTGTGTTTGAGATACACGGGCTTTTTTGATATTCCGGTTTCTTTCAGCAAAGTGTTTCTTCAGTTTCACCTTTCTGCAGAATTTGTAGAGGTCAATGCGTGCGTTCATAGATTTTGTCGGGCAAAAGGAGAGACCTTTATTTAAAAGTGTTAGATGGGTGTCCGAGAGTTGTTTATTTGATAGATTTACCACTATGTTGGGTACGGACAGTTGTTTTTTGACTTTTATTTTGGTTTTCCTTTGCCTCGCTTTGCTTTTACTTCTTTTACCACCCCTTCTGGTTTTTGGTTTGTCGGGGGTTTCTTTGGTGGACGTTGTTCCCTCCCCCAGGCATTGGATCTTCCTCTTCCTCTTTGTCGCGTTATCATGTGTGCCAACTTGATCTCCCCCTGAAAATCCAATGGCGTTGTGCTCTGTTCTCCCTCAACTGAGCTTACTTCGGAGCTGTCTACTTCTTCAGTTGGATCATTGGATCTGTCCATATTTTTATCCATGGCCACATGGCTCCTTAGAGTGTCATACTTCCTTGCGAAGGTGTAAATTCGGCCATTCAAATAATCCAATCTGTCTCTCATGAACTTGTTGGCCTTCCTTTTTTCCACCTCCATCTCATGTTTAGCTATCTTCTTTTCCATGTTATCTAATGCTTCTTTAATCTCTTCAGATGCGGGGATATCTGCGAGTTCTGCTTCTACAGTTACTATCATGCACAGTATTTTCTCAAGTTTTCTCTCCGCATGGATGATGAGGGTTCTCATAAGTTTATATGAGCATTCATTTGTATCCGTTTGCCATAGCTTTATAAGATCCGTATCCAGGTCATTCAGGGTTGGCATAATCAAAATCCTCAAACCTCGAGGAACTCTTTTAAATTCGATATATTTCTCTAGTGATGTCTTCTCCCACCACTTATTTATTTCCTGAATGCGTAAGTTCTGAAGTTCTTTAACAATATTGGCAAATGTTCTCTCCTTATTTTTCTCCCCCCATCCCTCTTAGCGTCTGCAGTTGCTGTTGGTGCATTGTCATCATTCAGAAGCTCGCTTGCCCTCTGCTGGCGATTTCTTGTTTTATCTGCCATGTTATTATGTATTTTCTGGTTGTTTCTGCTGGGCTGGGTTATTATTTATTTCTTCTTCTTGACACACTGTTAATAATTTGCTTTGGTGTTTTATTGCTCGTATTCAATTGGGGTAATCCACTCCTCTGATCCCAAAGGTTGGTTGGACCCAATTACACGCTTCCTGTTGCTTTCTATGGGACGCTTTATGCTCCCACGTTAAATCCCAAAAATACTGCACTGCCCCTTTAAGGATATTCTGGTTTCGTCAATCACTCCGATGACGTGATGCTTCAGTTTCCTCGCAGGGTTGACGTTCTCCCTTCCGTTCGGGATTGTGACCAGGCTGTACGTTTACAAAGAAGCTGGTGAGTGATTTATCGTGTGTGTTCAAAGATGCGTTCTGATTTAATTGTTGTCACACGTCCGCTACACTACACCAGGGCTTCCCACGCCAGAGCTTGCTAAACCGGCGGGCGAATGCCTCTCACCCCACCCGAACGCAGCCTCCGCCGCGCTAGCAAGTTAGGTAAAACGACAAACTCCACGACGGGTCACTCACCCCAGCGCTGGCCGCCTCCGTACTGTCCCGATAACGTCTCTCCCGCTCTGAATCTCTCCACAGCGGTTCTTCACGGGCTGCCTGGATCTGCAGTAGAGGCGTCAGCCGTTCAAACTTGAAATTGCGATCAGCTGGATTCCGATCAAAGAACGGTCACGGCTGCTTCACCTCGTCTTGGAGTGCCTGTGTTGCGCGTTCCAGCTAACGCGTTCATATAGCCACAGATTTCTTCTTTCCACGTTTAGGTAGAGTAAAGACCACGGCACAGCAACAGATGGATTTCAGCGCTTTATTTACACACCAGTGCAAAAGATAACGTGCATCAAATGGACGGTCTACGCGTTTCGGCTCCTGCCTTCCACTGGACCATAGAGTCCCTGGGTCTAGACCTTACTTATATAGTGCAAATAGTGTAAGTACCCTCTACCATTTCCATGGTCATCTAGACCAACCCAACCCAGCATGGTGTATATACATGGCAAGTACATGTTAAAAGGCATATACACAAATATGTACAATCAACGTAAAGTACATTAGTCAAAATCTATGACCATATATAATAAAGTATTATAGCGTTTCATGGTCTGTTTTACATATCATTGCGCAAATAATTGTAAAGGTATATACATAACTATGTACAATCAACGTAAAGTACAACAAAGTTTTATGACCATACATTCAAAATAAAGTATTATCAGGTTTCATGGTCTATTATTACATGTCAATGCGCAAATTTAGTGTGAAGTACCCCTTTGTAAAGAACCGAAGATTTTTTATTAAATAAAGTATGTACAAAAAATCATTATTTACATTTAGATCCATCCCCTGTAAGAGTATTAATTTGGAGGATCACTTGAGTTAAAGATGGTTATAACTTGTGGAGAAACCGTCAGTTTCTAAAGTTTTACGAGAAGAGAACTTAGGTCTTTAAGCTTAATAAGTTGTTGCAAAGTTCACAATAAAGTATCTACAGTATATCTACAGGAATGAATTCCAAAACAGTATAAAACGTCATTATCAAGGTACCACATGACCTATCGTATATAGCTTAATATACCATCTCGACCAACCTTACTGTGCAAACAACCATAGTTATATATATATATCCGAAAAAACTCCAACCACCACTTCCAGGTCAACCAACGTCAGACCGGCGAGGGAACATAGGAGACGGACCACAGAATGCGCTGCACAGGATCTTTTATTTGCAGAGAAGCCGGTAAGCCAGAGGGCACTACGTGTTTCGGGCTGGAAAAGCCCTTGTTCACATGCCAATCCTGTCCCCAGTTGTGGCCTTCGCTCTTCTTTCTTGTGGAGGCGTCAAGCAGCCTAAATGAGTGAATAAACTTATTTGGAATCTTCTATTTCACGGAGTCAGTGCCTTACTTGCATGAGAAAGTTTGGAGTGTTCCAGATATATATATATATATATATATATATATATATATATATATATATATATATATATATATATATATATATATATATATATATATATATTCACAGAAAAAACCATAGGTTATAGACCATATATAGTTAGGAATTTGCATTTACAAAACCTTGAAAATTCACTGAAAAAACCATAGGTTATAGACCATATATAGTTAGGGATTAGCATTTAAAAAACCTTATTTTATTTGCACAAAACCATTGAAATTCCATATATAGTTAGTTGCACTAACTATATATCGCGGACCCGCAATCCACTGCTAATGATGTCACATATTACATCATTCATGACATGGTCAGTGACATCACTGATGACATCACTGATGACATCTCAAATGACATCACTGATGACATCACTGATGACATCTCAAATGACATCACTGATGACATCACTGACATCTCATTTGACATTACTGATTACATCACTGATGATATCATTTATGTGATAATACATCTTCAGACTCTAATATAACCTTTGATACACTCAGTGTAAACAGGCACTCACAGACTGTCACACATCCATGGAGTTACTCACACACCTATTCAGTCATGCAAAGAATCAATCACATCTCCATTTCCTTAACTATACGGTTATACACACCTTACTTATTCAAACATATACTAACACATATTTACTCTCTTATACAATCCTTGATACAAGTTCACAATGATTCATACAGCCACTCTCACATTCACTGACTCTTATGTTCAGTTATTTATATATGTCAACTCTCACATGGAGTGTGTTTTACATATGTACTTACTTTGACATGTAGAACTGAGATATCCATTCACTCACCAATATACTCATGCACACAGTCAACTGTCCATACAGCTGTTTCTACATGCACTTTTGAACCCATACACCTAGGGAATCAACCGCTCACACATCTATGCACAGAGTTATACACCTCCCAGCCACCCACACACACACTCAGTCTCCCATACAAATACTTGGGCAACCATTCAATAACCCATATAGTTACTGATATAGCTACTGATTTAAACATGCAGCAGTTTACAGAAGAACATAAATATTGATTGCCAAATTAAGACACTTTAATCACTAACCCATGCACTCAGTGAGACACATTTAATCATTCTCTCATACAGTCAGTCATGCACCTACTAAATCCTTCATCCAGACACTTATACATCCACTCATTCTTCAATATGTAAGACATATTTTAACTTTACAGAAACATACAGTCACTGGGTGTTGTCATCAGTGATGTCATCAGTGATGTCATTTGAGATGTCATCAGTGATGTCATCAGTGATGTCACTGACCATGTCATGAATGATGTAATATGTGACATCATTAGCAGTGGATTGCGGGTCCGCGATATATAGTTAGTGCAACTAACTATATATGGAATTTCAATGGTTTTGTGCAAATAAAATAAGGTTTTTTAAATGCTAATCCCTAACTATATATGGTCTATAACCTATGGTTTTTTCAGTGAATTTTCAAGGTTTTGTAAATGCAAATTCCTAACTATATATGGTCTATAACCTATGGTTTTTTCTGTGAATTTCATTGGTTTTTTAAAAGCTAATATCTATAGCTGTAAAATATATTCTTTATTAAGTGACGTATCACGTAGCCCGTGAGACGCCTCATGATGCATCGCATAACCGTGACGTATCGTCTCTGCAGCGCAAACCAAACCCAAAACGTAAGCGCGCCAGAACACGCTTAAAGATATATATATATTTTTTTAACCTTAATTAGACAAAATCCACACGTGCACATATCACAAACGTTCAAAAAACACAATATGTCGGACTCCCGTTACGCTGCCGGTTAGCTGCCCGGTTAACGTACCAGGAAGCACCTTTACCGCGAAAAATCGCAATTTTTTTTTTTCACCCCCCAGGGAACTTTAATAGCCCCCTCATCAATCCTAGGGGTTCAGGAGGGGTCTGCCTTACCCCTTTCATTCATTTACACCTTTTTTTTTTCCACCTCTTGTCTCTCGATCCCACAGAGAGACAAGATGGCGGCCGCTCCGGACTGTTTACAATATTGACAGCCAATCAGCTACTCCTCAGACTCCCGTTACACTGCCGGTTAGCTTCCCGGTTAGCTTCCCGGTTAGCTGCCCGGTTCGCGTACCAAGACGCGTCTCTACGGCGAAAAAATCGGATTTTTTTTTTTTTTTTTGGGTTACACTGCCGGTTAGCTTCCCGGTTAGCTGCCCGGTTAGCTGCCCGGTTCGCGAATCAAGACGCGTCTCTACGGCGAAAAAATCGGATTTTTTTTTTTTGGGTTACACTGACGGTTAGCTTCCCGGTTAGCTGCCCGGTTAGCTGCCCGGTTCGCGAACCAAGACGCGTCTCTACGGCGAAAAAATCGGATTTTTTTTTTTTGGGTTACACTGACGGTTAGCTTCCCGGTTAGCTGCCCGGTTAGCTGCCCGGTTCGCGAACCAAGACGTGTCTCTACGGCGAAAAAATCGGATTTTTTCTTTTTTTTTTTTGGGCCCGGCGTGGCTCTATAATATCCCCCTCATCAATCCTAGGGGGTCAGAAGGGGTCTACCTTGCCCCCTTTCCTTCATTTCCCCCTTTGTTTTGGCCTCCTCTTGTCTCTCGATCCTACCGAGAGACAAGATGGCGGCCGCACCGGACTGTTTAGAATGTTGACAGACACCGGAGAGCCAATCAGCTTCGCTTCGCAAAGTTCCGATACGCGAAAAGTTCGCGAACCGGAGCGCTGCCCGGAGCGCTGTTACAGATATATATCTTGATTTAAACGTTAATTTCTCAAAATCCACTGAAGCACATATATTGAGACCTAGCAAAGGCACATCGGGCTAACAGTCCCTACAATTTTGCCAAGTTTCGTGGAAATCCATTCAGCCGTTCGGGCTAAAAGTGAGTCCAACCGCCCTATGGAAATTAACATGGGAAAAACGCGTTTTGGGACCCCCCTTTTTTCTCGGCCCCCCCTTGACGAACCCCCCCCAAATTTTCAGGAGCTCCTCAGAAACAAAATGTGCCATTTTCCTGAAAATTTCAGCCGATTCCGTCCACAAACGCCAAAGTTATTAGACATAGAATTTTCAAAAGTCCCATAGGAAAAAAATCCTAACTATATATACCTACTGGCTATCGCCAGTAGGTAATATATATATATATATATATATATATATATATATATATATATATATATTCACTGAAAAAACCATAGGTTATAGACCATATATAGTTAGGAATTAGCATTTACAAAACCTTGAAAATTCACTGAAAAACCATAGGTTATAGACCATATATAGTTAGGAATTAGCATTTACAAAACCTTATTTTACTCACACAAAACCATTGAAATTCGCATATATAGTTAGTTGCACTAACTATATATCGCGCACCCGCAATCCACTGCTGATCATGTCACATATTACATCATTCATGACATGGTCAGTGACACCACTGATGACATCACTGATGACATCTCAAATGACATCACAGTTTTTTTCATTGAATTTTCAAGGTTTTGTAAATGCTAATTCCTAACTATATATGGTCTATAACCTATGGTTTTTTCAGTGAATTTCAATGTTTTTTTAATAGCAAATATCAAAAGCTTTAAAATGTCAAGTACGTGGTAGGTAAAAACATTTTCGTGTCTATGCACGCTAATGTGCTTTGAACGCTGCCCCCTCCCCCCCTCTTTTCTTTTAGGAGTATTCTCTCTTTGCAGATAGTGAAGGGTAGGTAACGCAGGCCTTTGCCCCCGTTGTAATCCGTTGTGCCTGCTTCCCTCTCCATTTGATTGATTGTTATCCAGGCATTTACTGTTTTAGAATTGGAACAAAAGGAATCAAGCAAAATCAGTAGGCCACTAATGGGATCTCTTTTTGACCTCGCTAAAAAAGAAACATTAGGAACAACCCCTCATGAGAAATATGAAACTAGTGAGAGGAACTGAGCTCGACTCCATGATGGCTGCAAGACAGCTCGGCTCCGCCGCCCACCCCGCCCAAAACAACGACAAACCCTATGCAAATATTATAAATATATACAACACACCAGCAAAGTAACAGGGTAAAACGTTTTATTAAATAACTATTTACATGGCAGCCTGCTGCAACATCGATCCAAACAAGCCTTTGTATTTGGGCTCAAAATCAACAAGTAACAGGGTAAAACGTTTTATTAAATAACTATTTACATGGCAGCCTGCTGCAACATCGATCCAACAAGCCTTTGTATTTGGGGCTCAAAATCAACCCTCAATAGTAAGATTTTCATAGGTGAGTGTAGGTTCATGGTTTTCCATCCACAGACTAAAAGCCTGGAGTGGGAGTGAAAGAACAATAACTAGGTAAGAAGGAAGGCAGAGGCTGTGGGAAGGACTCTGGATATGGTATGTTGCTTGGTCCCTGAGATGCTTCGATGACACTGCCTTGCACAAATGGCATAAGTCCTGGATGTTGGGTGCCATAGTTGAGGGTTCCGAGCAGCGCTTGTAACACTGTCTGAAGCTTATTTGCACCTGCTGCAGCTTCACTATTCTCAAAGTAAGTGGGGGCTGTTTGTGGACCTGACTGCATTGGAAAACAATGTGATGCGGTGCCTCCCTGAACCGCTTGACGGAGGCCCCCGAGGGACGGTGTGATGGCGCGGACTCGGAGGGGACGCTTGGCTCCTGCCCCCTCCCCAAGTCTTGTTGCCCTGGTGTGGCCTAAGATCGCCCCCGACATAGGCGGCCGGCTCCCGGGGTCAGGCGGAACTTTTTGCCTTTTAGTGACTCTTCCATTCTGGACCTTGTCCCACAATCCGTTTGACCTGAAGACACGTCCTGCGGTGCCCTGGTCCGACCATCACATATACCTGCGCCAGGAGACGGCGTGGGGTGCACTAGAAGGGAGAGGCGACGCAAACGAGCCTCCCCCACCTCCCCAGGTGGAGGCTTCTCAGCTACACCCCAGTGCTTCACTCGACCAGCTGACTTGCGCCCGCTCTTGTGACACAGTGCCTCGCTCGGCCAGCTGAATTGCGCCTGCTCTTGCTATTTCAACGTCTCACCTGCCATCCAACGGAATTGCACCCAATCTTGTGGTACAGTGACAGACGGCTGCTACGGAGCTCACGAAATGGTGGTCGGCTCCACAGACTTGGGCCTGGCCTGCAAGGATGGCTCTGGGCAACCGTGGAACTCGGACGCTTCACTGCTAGGGCATGGGCCCCATTCCCAAAAGAGTCCCCCCAGCCTTGAAGATTCTACAACAGTCACCGGGACCCCCGACTCCCGCAGACTTCCGGTGGGGAGCGACTGCCATGATTGCTCGCGGAATGGCCACGACGTAGCCACGGGGTGCTCACATGCTGACGCCAGCTTCAGTCTGAAACATTCAGAAACACTGTAGACTACCAATTCGATCAGTTCCGGTGGAGCCCCAACGTGACCCGGTAGAGAAGAACTTGCCCTCCCCTCTTTGACTGATGGTTCTTGTTGCCTGTCCCTTCTGTTGTCATTTAACAGAACTTTTTGGACTGCTGAAAGGGGTTGTGTTCCGACCGCTGGTTGGTGGAGACATTTTGACTATATTCTGGACCTGCGTTGTCGAGTAATGCATCATATGACGTGCCGCGTTAGCGCACCCGGAAGTGCTCCGGTGCGCGAGGCGCAGCTTCCCGGAAGCGATCCAGGGCGCGGCGTGCAGCGCGTAACGTAAGCATAACAGGTCATGTGACTTGTTAATAAAACTTTTCATTGGTTCATTTTACTTTTGTTTTTCTAATGATGGAAGGCTTGGTCATATGACCTAAAAATAACACTTTTCATTGGTTTAGAACATTTTTTTTTCCCAAATGATGAAAGCCCCATTTTTTTTTTCTCACTCTGACTTTTAAAGAAAAGGACCCAGATGCATTTACAGTTTATCACTAACAATGTTCCAGGCTAATGTATTTTCCCGGGAAATTTACAACTGTCCTGCAAGTAAAATATTCCTATTTCGAGAAAAAGGGCGTTTCTTCGTCCCATGAGGGAGCCGTTGAACAAAAGAGGCTTGACCTGCTGTCTTAGTCGCTGATAGGCATGAATATCGGATTCTTATCGATCACTTTATGTTGCAGGAGTTGAAAACACAACAGCCCTTGACCATTTATCTTTACTGCTTTCCTGCGTATTATATCTTTTAACCGTCATGTAATCGGGCTGCTTTATTTCACTTGCCTTTTACTGATTCGAAAACAGTGGCTATTATTCAAAACTTTACCAATCTAGGTCATTCATTTCAAAACTTTATTCGATTCAATGCAAAGAATCATAAAAGTAGAAGTACATTTACAAAACACAGTAAAAATTAATTATGAAAGACAGTTTTACAGTTTATGGCACTATAAAAATTCATTGGCAGGTAAAGTCACATAACCATATTATTACGTTCAATTAATCATCTCTGGGTAGTACATAATTCATTGAGCAAGGGTATTTTTAAGAACAAGTAAAATAAGTAGCAGAGAAAATCACGGTGCAGAAGTAAAAAGTGTACATATCAGGTGGTCTGATTCTTGGGGCAAAGTTTTAGCCATACCGTTTCCTAATCAGGAGTGATACGCGTATAAAGTTCAACATTGCACAACAGACTGTAGGGGATGACAGAGATATTAAGAAATCATAACCCTCTTTGTAATGGCGTAGTTGTTTTTCCTTGAGAATCGGTTTGATAAACCGGGTTCTCAGGTCTTTATATAAGGAACAAAAAAGAACAAGATGCATTGTGTTTTGGCTATCTTTGTTATTACAATTGCAAGGGGGGAGTTCCTCACACCAACCCCTCTGTATAGGAAATGCGAAAAGAAAATGCAAAGTATGTAGCCTAAATCTTGTCAAATAAAAACGCCATTGTACATGATTTGTGAAGGTCAGATAAAACTGGTGCTGTAAGGCAGCCTTAGGGGCATAGGGGCTGTCCATGCAATTTACAATCGAAGATTTCCAGTAATTCGATTTAATTACATTTTTAATATCTCCCTGTATATTTTCAGGATTGTCAAAGGTATCACCCAAGCCTATTTTATGAAACATTTCATTTACGTAGGATAGCCAGGGGATTTGATTCATATTTGACAATTTTAGACAGTCCTGGAGGATATCTTTAGTGAGCTGCAAATCCTCCGATAACCATATTTTGCCCCATAAAAATAGAGGCGAAAGACGAATAATGTCACTTACATAGTTTAAACCTAGTTCATTGTGGGCGAATTTGTTTGAGGAGCCTGATGGGATGGCCAGGACACGTTTTAAAAATTTGTTTTCCATAATCTGTACCGTGTCGGGGCTATCTGTCCCCCAGACCCCTGCCCCGTAGGTAGCAATCGACAGACATTTGGCTTTATACAGAGTTTTTAAATGTATAATGGGTTTTTGGCCTAATTTGCCACAGAAGCGGAACAATCCCTCTATTGAGCGACTAGCACTCTGGACTCGTGTCTTCATTAACGGTGCCCAACTTAGTTTGTGATTAAAAAGATTTCCCAAGTAATTAAAATTTTCAACCTTGTCAATGACGGAGTTACTCACTACAAACTTTCTGCTCTTGGTGCCCTTCGGGCCACAGACCATGATGAAAGACTTAACAAAATTTACTTTAAGGTCTAGGTCCAACATGTATTTGTGAAAGGCGTCAAGGCAGTGCTGCATACTGTTTGCTGTAAGTGTCATGAGTACCGTATCATCGGCATAGGAAAGCATTGGAATGCTTCTGCCATTGACTTTTGGAAAATCGTGACAATGGTCCAACAAGTATTTTTCCAGGCCATTAGTATATACAAGAAATAAAAAAGGAGCTAATATGCATCCTTGTCGGACACCCTCGGTCGAGGGAATGGACTTGGTTTTCTCTCCCCCTGGCCCAAACCTTATGGCCACCGTAGTAGATTCATGAAGTCTACGAAGAAGAGTGACCAGGGGTTCCTCGAAACCCATTTCCTCCATCATTTGCCACAACTTACTACGACAGACAGTGTCAAATGCACTTGATAGGTCCATAAAAGCAAGATGGATTGAAGATTTTCTTGCCTTTGTGTATTTCCCAATAATTAGGGCCAAATTAAGGCACTGTTCAACAGTGCCTTTGCCTTTTGTGAATCCATATTGGGAATTTACAATGAGACCCACCGAATCCGCCCATGATTCTAATCTTGCTAAAATGACCCTGCCCAAAATCTTGCATGATGCATCAATTAATGAGATTGGGCGATAGCATCGGGGATCTGATCTATCGCCCTTCTTGAAAATTGGCACCACCACTGCCTCCTTCCAGGATGCCGGAATATGGCTAGTGACAACTGCTTTAAAAACATTCAACAACACAGGTGCCCAGACCTTGACATTGTGCTTAAAAAAGTCCAAAGGTACTCGGTCGGGGCCAGGTGCTTTTAGTGGTGTGCCTTTTAATAACGCATCCTCCACTTCTTGCAGAGTCAATCTAGGTACTACTACCATGTTTTGTTTTAAAAACCTTTATTGTGAAAATGTCAGTATACAAATACGGGCCTATAACCACGTGGGCCGGCCACGGCGCAAACTGTAATCGTATATGATGAGGGGACATTTACACTGTAGAAGAACGTAACGGGCGGGCCATTAGGTTGCAAGAACTAAGGTGTCTAACAGTTGCGGAATCGGTGGACGTACATTTTATAATTAAAGTACGACAGGGCCAGTTACAATAAAATTATCTAGATATACATTTGCGGGCAAGTACCATGGGTGACGTTAATTCGAACTTTCAATAGTACAGTAATCAATAACACATCAGAACTTAATCTCAATAGGGATGTCCAAATGTTCAATCAGTACTCGTCCCCGCCCGCCATGTGCTTCAAAACTGCATACGTATCTCGTGATATCAAGGCTGGGCAACCAGTACACAACAAGGAGTTACGAGTCCCATTTATACCGGCGCCATTTTGGGCGAGGCCGGGCAGGTCCAGGATATAGTCAAAATGTCTCCACCAACCAGCGGTCGGACCAGGGGACGCTTTTGGGAATGGGGCCCATGCCCTAGCAGGCAAGCGTCCGAGTTCCAAGGTGTCCCAGGGCCATTTTAGTGGACCAGGCCCAAATACAAAGAGCCGGCTGCCATTTTGAGAGTCCTGTTGCAGCCGCCTATCGCTGCACCGCAAAAGTGGGCGCAATTCAGCTGGATGGTGGGCGAGACGCTGTAGCCGCAAGAGCGGGCGCAACTCAGCTGGATGGCGGGTGAGGCACTGTGCCGCAAGAGCGGGCGCAATGCAGCTGGATGGCGGGTGAGGCACTGTGCCGCAAGAGCGGGCGGAACTCAGCTGGATGGAGGGTGAGGCACTGTGCCGCAAGAGCGGGCGGAACTTAGCTGGATGGAGGGTGAGGCACTGTGCCGCAAGAGCGGGCGCAATTCAGCTGGATGGTGGGTGAGGCACTGTGCCGCAAGAGCGGGTGGAACTCAGCTGGATGGTGGGTGAGGCACTGTGCCGCAAGAGAGGGCGGAACTCAGCTGGATGGAGGGTGAGGCACTGTGCCGCAAGAGCGGGCGGAACTTAGCTGGATGGAGGGTGAGGCACTGTGCCGCAAGAGCGGGCGCAATTCAGCTGGATGGTGGGTGAGGCACTGTGCCGCAAGAGCGGGTGGAACTCAGCTGGATGGTGGGTGAGGCACTGTGCCGCAAGAGAGGGCGGAACTCAGCTGGATGGCGGGTGAGGCACTGTGCTGCAAGAGCGGGCGTAACTCAGCTGGATGGCGGGTGAGGCACTGTAGCCGCAAGTGCGGGCGCAACTCAGCTGGATAGCGAGGGAAACGCCAAGGGGTGCCCCACTGCAGCTGAGGAGCCTCTACCTGGGGAGGCGGGAGAGGCCCGTTCGCGCCGCCCCCCCCCCCCCCCGGGGCACCCCACGCCGTCTTTCGGCACTGCATTGTAGGATGGCCACACCAGTGCAACTTACTGGACACCACCTCGGTGCCATCCGGATCTCGGCGCGCTGTGCTGCCTTCAGCCTATTCGCACATCGGTCCGCTACTGACGCCGCCTCACAGGCTAACGGATTTTGTAGGCTTTTTATAGCCCAAAGCTGCATAACAGGTCATGTGACTTGTTTATAAAACTTTTCATTGGTTCATTTTACTTTTGGTTTCCTAATGATGGAAGGCTTGCTCATATGACCTAAAAATAACACTTTTCATTGGATTGGAACATTTTTTTTCCCAAATGATGAAAGCCCCACCTTTTTTTTTCTCACTCGGCAGTCCAAAAAGGTTCCGTTAGATGACAACAGAGGGGACAGGCAACAAGAACCATCAGTCAAAAGAGGGGAGGGCAAGTTCTTCCCTACCGGGTCACGTTGGAGCTCCACCGGAAGTCATCGAATTGGTAGTCTACAGTGTTTCTGGATGTTTCAGACTGAAGCTGGCGTCAGCATGAGAGCACCACCATCTTGTGGCTCCGTCGTGGCCATTCCGCAAGCAATCATGGCAGCTGCTCCCCACCGGAAGCCTGCGGGAGTCGGGGGCCCCAATGACTTTTGTAGAATCTTCAAGGCTGAGGGGACGCTTTCGGGAATGGGGCCCATGCCCTAGCAGGCAAATGTCCGAGTTCAAATGTGTCCCAGGGCCGTTTTAGTGGACCAGGCCCAAATCCGAAGAGCCGGCCACCATTTTGAGAGTCCTGTGGCAGCCGCCTATCGCTGCACTGCAAGAGTGGGCGCAGCTCAGCTGGATGGCGGGTGAGACGCTGTAGCCGCAAGAGCGGGCGCAACTCAGCTGGATGGCCAGCATTGTAGGATGGCCAGACCAGTGCGGCAACTTGCTGGACACCACATCAGACACCACATCGGTGCCGTCCTGATCTCGGCGCGTTGTGCTTTCTTCGGCCTATTCGCACAACGGTCAACTACTGACGCCACCTCACAGGCCGACGGATTTTGCCGACTAAAAGACAGACCAAAGCAGCCCATTGTTGCTTTGAGATGGATGTTGCAGCAGGCTGCCATGTAAATAGTTGTTTAAAATGTTTTTTTTTAACGTGTTTACTTTGTTGGAGCGTTGTATATATTTATAAGTTATTAAAGTGTTATAATCCTACTACTTTGTTGGAGTGCTATATATTTTTAATGTGACACATAATTGTGAAGACTTTGATGTACAAAAAGGCATCCCTGGAATCTTCCGCTTCAGGCTCGGTCCCACACACCCTTACAGTGAGAATCCCCTCCCCAATCACAATACAGGATCGTTATCAGATAGTAGGACCACGTGTGGTGTGACGGATTTCATGGGGTGGGGGCCTTGATCTACTGTAACTCCTTTGAAGAGGGGTGATTCTTTACAGTTGGGGCCATAAACTACATCCGCAGGGCTAGGTGATAGCCTGGGACCGGCCTGGACAATCGGACACAGAGGAAGAGGAGTGTCAGAGGGTGCGGTAGTGAATAGGGTGAAAGGGAGGTGTTGGGCGGGCACAGGGTGTGATTCTCAGGGAAGAGCAGCGCAGATGGAGGGAGGTTTATGGCCCATGCATGAGAGAGAGAGCGTGGGTGACCAGTGCGTGGGGGAGATGCTTGCGAGGGTGGGGAGCCATGCTGAGGATCGGCGGCGTGCAGAGAGTGGGTCTGGTCAAGGCATCTAAAATGGCTGCCGTGCACGACAAAAGTGTGGCATTGGAAAAAAGGCAAGATGGTGCAGACAATGTTTATCAATACGGATTAATTTATAACAATTATTTTTAACAATATATTTACTCGCAGTGACAAAATGGCAGTCAACACTTCCTGATTTCCTTCAAATCGAACGTTAACAGACGTCACACAGCAAAAAAGAAATCCGCTCACGCGCAGCCGCTGGAAGACATGTATCAACATATATGAGCATCCTCAGCCACCCTCAGAAAACATAGGGGGTCAGGATACGTCTCCCGTACCCCCTTATACCCATTTCCCACATTGTTTTTCCTCCATCTTGTAATTTAATTGAAACGAAACACAAAATGGCGAATTCCCGTTTCGCTACCGGTTCGCGACCCGGTTCGCGAACCGGGAATCGCTTCTACCGCGAAAAATCTAATTTTTTTAATTTGCCCCACAGGACCCCTTAATAACCCCAACATCATTCCTAGGAGGTCAAGAGGGGTTTACCTTACCCCCTTTCATTAAATTCCCCCTTCGTTTTTCTCCTCCTCTTGTCTCTCGATCCTACCAAGAGACAAGATGGCGGCCGTTCCGGACTGCTTAGGATGTTGACAGACACCGGAGAGCCAATCAGCTTCGCTTCGCAAAGTTCCGTTACGCGAAAAGTACGCGAACCGGAGCGCTACCCGGGACGCTGTCACAGATATATCTGTTTTTTAAAATGTTAATTTCTCAAAATCCACTGGAGCACATATATTGAGACCTAGCAAAGGCACATCGGGCTAACAGTCCCTACAATTTTGCCAAGTTTCGTGCAAATCCATTCAGCCGTTCGAGCTAAAAGTGAGGCCAACCGCCCTATTGAAAAATGAATGGGAAAAACGCGTTTTGGGACCCTCCTTTTTTCTCGGCCCCCCTTGACGAAACACCCCCAAATTTTCAGGGGCTTCTCAGAAACAAAATGTGCCATTTTCCTGAAAATTTCAGCCGATTCCATCCACAAACGCCAAAGTTATTAGACATAGAATTTTCAAAAGTCCCATAGAGAAAAAATCCTAACTATATATACCTACTGGCGACCGCCAGTAGGTAATATATATATATATAATATATATATAATTTCTCCAGGATCTCCGCTCCTGGTGAGAGTCCGCCCTGCAGGACCGGGGGCCCCCGGTAAAACGGAGGTGTTTCTTTGAATATTAACTGAGGGGGCATGGTCCGCTCCTTGCCTGTTTGCCAGCTCTTCAGGACTTCCGCAGCAACATGGCAAAGGGCGCAGGAGAAAGGGAGATGTGAGAGGACAACGCCTCTCTCGGAAGCAGCGCAGATGCAGTAATTAATTTACTCCTTGTGGGACACTGGTACGAATGCGCCGACTTGGGACAACATGCTGAAAACAAGGCAAGAAAACAATATTTGAATAATGGCAAGTCCCTAAAGAACTTTCCCGATGCATTATGGTGCCTGTAGTATGGCAAAACAGGCACGTGACTATCAAGTCTATATAAATGCTCACCTGTGAACAAGACGTAAGTAACGTCGAAACGCGTAAGGAAAAGAGCACGTTTCAAAAGGAGGTGACGAATAAAGTCTTCTGCATTGTCAGACGCTGTGGACTCTCATTTCTTTCAAGTGGATGCACGCAATTTCTCCAGGATCTCCGCTCCTGGTGAGAGTCCGCCCTGCAGGACCGGGGGCCCCCGGTAAAACGGAGGTGTTTCTTTGAATATTAACTGAGGGGGCATGGTCCGCTCCTTGCCTGTTTGCCAGCTCTTCAGGACTTCCGCAGAAACATGGCAAAGGGCGCAGGAGAAAGGGAGATGTGAGAGGACAACGCCTCTCTCGGAAGCAGCGCAGATGCAGTAATTAATTTACTCCTTGTGGGACACTGGTACGAATGCGCCGACTTGGGACAAAATGCTGAAAACAAGGCAAGAAAACAATATTTGAATAATGGCAAGTCCCTAAAGAACTTTCCCGATGCATTATGGTGCCTGTAGTATGGCAAAACAGGCACGTGACTATCAAGTCTATATAAATGCTCACCTGTGAACAAGACGTAAGTAACGTCGAAACGCGTAAGGAAAAGAGCACGTTTCAAAAGGAGGTGACGAATAAAGTCTTCTGCATTGTCAGACGCTGTGGACTCTCATTTCTTTCAAGTGGTTGCACGCAATTTCTCCAGGATCTCCGCTCCTGGTGAGAGTCCGCCCTGCAGGACCGGGGGCCCCCGGTAAAACGGAGGTGTTTCTTTGAATATTAACTGAGGGGGCATGGTCCGCTCCTTGCCTGTTTGCCAGCTCTTCAGGACTTCCGCAGCAACATGGCAAAGGGCGCAGGAGAAAGGGAGATGTGAGAGGACAACGCCTCTCTCGGAAGCAGCGCAGATGCAGTAATTAATTTACTCCTTGTGGGACACTGGTACGAATGCGCCGACTTGGGACAACATGCTGAAAACAAGGCAAGAAAACAATATTTGAATAATGGCAAGTCCCTAAAGAACTTTCCCGATGCATTATGGTGCCTGTAGTATGGCAAAACAGGCACGTGACTATCAAGTCTATATAAATGCTCACCTGTGAACAAGACGTAAGTAACGTCGAAACGCGTAAGGAAACGAGCATGTTTCAAAAGGAGGTGACGAATAAAGTCTTCTGCATTGTCAGACGCTGTGGACTCTCATTTCTTTCAAGTGGTTGCACGCAATTTCTCCAGGATCTCCGCTCCTGGTGAGAGTCCGCCCTGCAGGACCGGGGGCCCCCGGTAAAACGGAGGTGTTTCTTTGAATATTAACTGAGGGGGCATGGTCCGCTCCTTGCCTGTTTGCCAGCTCTTCAGGACTTCCGCAGCAACATGGCAAAGGGCGCAGGAGAAAGGGAGATGTGAGAGGACAACGCCTCTCTCGGAAGCAGCGCAGATGCAGTAATTAATTTACTCCTTGTGGGACACTGGTACGAATGCGCCGACTTGGGACAACATGCTGAAAACAAGGCAAGAAAACAATATTTGAATAATGGCAAGTCCCTAAAGAACTTTCCCGATGCATTATGGTGCCTGTAGTATGGCAAAACAGGCACGTGACTATCAAGTCTATATAAATGCTCACCTGTGAACAAGACGTAAGTAACGTCGAAACGCGTAAGGAAAAGAGCACGTTTCAAAAGGAGGTGACGAATAAAGTCTTCTGCATTGTCAGACGCTGTGGACTCTCATTTCTTTCAAGTGGTTGCACGCAATTTCTCCAGGATCTCCGCTCCTGGTGAGAGTCCGCCCTGCAGGACCGGGGGCCCCCGGTAAAACGGAGGTGTTTCTTTGAATATTAACTGAGGGGGCATGGTCCGCTCCTTGCCTGTTTGCCAGCTCTTCAGGACTTCCGCAGCAACATGGCAAAGGGCGCAGGAGAAAGGGAGATGTGAGAGGACAACACCTCTCTCGGAAGCAGCGCAGATGCAGTAATTAATTTACTCCTTGTGGGACACTGGTACGAATGCGCCGACTTGGGACAACATGCTGAAAACAAGGCAAGAAAACAATATTTGAATAATGGCAAGTCCCTAAAGAACTTTCCCGATGCATTATGGTGCCTGTAGTATGGCAAAACAGGCACGTGACTATCAAGTCTATATAAATGCTCACCTGTGAACAAGACGTAAGTAACGTCGAAACGCGTAAGGAAAAGAGCACGTTTCAAAAGGAGGTGACGAATAAAGTCTTCTGCATTGTCAGACGCTGTGGACTCTCATTTCTTTCAAGTGGTTGCACGCAATTTCTCCAGGATCTCCGCTCCTGGTGAGAGTCCGCCCTGCAGGACCGGGGGCCCCCGGTAAAACGGAGGTGTTTCTTTGAATATTAACTGAGGGGGCATGGTCCGCTCCTTGCCTGTTTGCCAGCTCTTCAGGACTTCCGCAGCAACATGGCAAAGGGCGCAGGAGAAAGGGAGATGTGAGAGGACAACGCCTCTCTCGGAAGCAGCGCAGATGCAGTAATTAATTTACTCCTTGTGGGACACTGGTACGAATGCGCCGACTTGGGACAACATGCTGAAAACAAGGCAAGAAAACAATATTTGAATAATGGCAAGTCCCTAAAGAACTTTCCCGATGCATTATGGTGCCTGTAGTATGGCAAAACAGGCACGTGACTATCAAGTCTATATAAATGCTCACCTGTGAACAAGACGTAAGTAACGTCGAAACGCGTAAGGAAAAGAGCACGTTTCAAAAGGAGGTGACGAATAAAGTCTTCTGCATTGTCAGACGCTGTGGACTCTCATTTCTTTCAAGTGGTTGCACGCAATTTCTCCAGGATCTCCGCTCCTGGTGAGAGTCCGCCCTGCAGGACCGGGGGCCCCCGGTAAAACGGAGGTGTTTCTTTGAATATTAACTGAGGGGGCATGGTCCGCTCCTTGCCTGTTTGCCAGCTCTTCAGGACTTCCGCAGCAACATGGCAAAGGGCGCAGGAGAAAGGGAGATGTGAGAGGACAACGCCTCTCTCGGAAGCAGCGCAGATGCAGTAATTAATTTACTCCTTGTGGGACACTGGTACGAATGCGCCGACTTGGGACAACATGCTGAAAACAAGGCAAGAAAACAATATTTGAATAATGGCAAGTCCCTAAAGAACTTTCCCGATGCATTATGGTGCCTGTAGTATGGCAAAACAGGCACGTGACTATCAAGTCTATATAAATGCTCACCTGTGAACAAGACGTAAGTAACGTCGAAACGCGTAAGGAAAAGAGCACGTTTCAAAAGGAGGTGACGAATAAAGTCTTCTGCATTGTCAGACGCTGTGGACTCTCATTTCTTTCAAGTGGTTGCACGCAATTTCTCCAGGATCTCCGCTCCTGGTGAGAGTCCGCCCTGCAGGACCGGGGGCCCCCGGTAAAACGGAGGTGGTTGCAGCGTGATCAAGGGCTTTCCGCCCGAAACGCGTCGCTGGTTCTGTTTTAATCTGCAATAAAATTACCATCTTTGCTGAATTGCTGGTCCGGTCCTCTTCCTTGCTGGCGGTCCTCTTCCTTGCTGGCGTGGAGGCGGTGTCTGCGAGCGCAGAGCAGGCTGGGGAGGATTCCTTTTTTCATATATATATATATATATATATATATATATATATATATATATATATATATATATATATATATATATATATATGTGTATGTATATATATATACATATATATATATACATATATATATATATGTATATATATATAGAGAGAGAGAGAGAGCGAGAGAGACTCGCACTGTTGGCACTATTGAGGAGAAAATGCTAAAATAATTGTAGTTTGCAATACCTAACTTGGCTGTGCTGCCTGTTTCTTTGAACCACCTTATGTCAACTGGATACCATTTGTGGGAGTTTGGTGTGGAGGAAAAACTTAGAATTTTCAGAAATCCCATAGGAAAAAAATCCTAACTGTGATGTCATCAGTGATGTCACTGACCATGTCATTAATGATGTAATATGTGACATCATCAGCAGTGGATTGCGGGTGCGCGATATATAGTTAGTGCAACTAACTATATATGCGAATTTCAATGGTTTTGTGTGAGTAAATTAAGGTTTTGTAAATGCTAATCCCTAACTATATATGGTCGATAGCCTATGGTTTTTTCAGTGAATTTTCAAGGTTTTGTAAATGCTAATTCCTAACTATATATGGTCTATAACCTATGGTTTTTTCAGTGAATATATATATATATATGTATATATATGTATGTATATATATATATATATATATATATATATATATATATCAAATAGACTTTATTCGATTTTTGTTTCATAAAAATCATAAAAGCATACAACATTTATAAATACAATTGTATCATTGTATCGCAGTGTTAACAAAAATATATATAGTTGTAACTATATTGCCACCAGGTAGTTATCGTTAGGTCTAATTTTCCATAGTTGGTGCACTTTTTGGTTTGCTAATACCTTTAGTACCGTTTGACGAATCTTCATAAAACTTTCCAAAAAAGGGAATTCACTGCAGCTCCTTCCTGGAAAGTTTTGGGGTAATCCGTTAAGCGGGGGACAAGAAAAAAGGTGTTCCCAAAATGCTAAATCACAATGCCTTTTACATAGATTTCTTTAAGATCAGCTACAACAAATACAGCTGAAAGGAATTACACAAAATTCTGCAGAAAGTTAGATGTTGGTATGCAGATTGTGCTTTTTGTGATCTGGTGTAAATCCATGAAGAAGTTTTTTAGGTATTAAAGGTAAGAAATAATTGTAGATATTTGAGCGGTGTGGCTCATGAGAGACTCCGATACTCTCATGGGAGCGTCAATTTAAAAAACCGAGAGTTCTCACACAGGAGTCAGACTCCCACTACAGATAATGCTCCGATTTGCTGCCATCAACATAAGAAAATTTTTCCTGGCAGACATTATAAGACTGAGAGACTTAGTCCCTGTCCTGAATTTTTTTAAAGTAAAACATATATGGGGGCAGGGTTGGGATACCCTGACACCTTTGGCCCCATGGGGGGGACCCAGGGGACACTCTGGGGACTAACAATGAAAGGAAATGGTGGCCGGGCTACATTTATTCATTACAACCCAGGGAGCCTACCTCAGAGGTTGGCTTCATAAAAGGGAGGGTGGGTTGTGTGTACTCCTGATCCTCCAGAGGCCCCGAAAGACCATTGTAGGGCCAAAAACAATTTGTATGGGTAAGGGGAATGTGCAGCCCCCCTCCCTGAGCCATTCAAGGCCTGGAGAGCCCACCCCCGGGGCTGGGTATATTATTTATGGGGAGTGGAGCTGAATGGCCAACCTCCCCATGCCGCAGAAGGCCACAGGGGGGCCATCCCGGGGCCAAAGTTTAACTAAAAGGGGAGAGGAAAGCATAGCAAAGCCTGAAAAGGCCCTGGGGAGCCCACCCTCAGGGTTGATTACTTTAATGGAGGGGGCACCCTTCCTGAACCATTAATGCCCAGGGGACCCCCTCCCCCACAGCTGGCTCAAAGGCTATGTCTCGGGTAGCCCACCATGAGTCAAAGTGGTTTCCCTACCCCAGCAACCCCCAATGAGGATATGGTGGGTACACTGGGTGGGCACCCACCTTTTATTCTGCATGGCCCTGGGGATGGGGTTATCAGGATCATAATAAGCCCAGGAAGGAGGGCCATGTGATCCCTCCCCCTTCAAAATGGATTTGGGTCCCTGAAGACGGGATCCCCGGAAAGAAATTAGCCCAGAGAGGGGACTGTGTGCCCCCTCCCTAATATTATTGCCAGGCCCCAGGGATGAAGTTCCCAGAGCCAATATTGGCCTGGGGAGAGAGCTGCATGCCCCCTTTCCCTTCTAAATGGTGCCCATCCCCAGAGAATGGGGTCCCCAGAGCTAAAGTTTGCCCAGAACGGGGAGCCATGCATGCCCCCCTTTAAAGTGCTGCCAGGCCCCAAAGGATGGGGTCCTTGGAGTCAAAAGTGCTACAGGAGAGGGCCCACGTGCTCCATCCCCCTGATAATTGTGTTGAGCTCCAAAGAAGGGGTCCCTTGGGCTGAAATTGGCCATGGGAAGGGAGAGGAATGCCCTCCTCTCCCTGTAAAATGCACCAGGCCTTGGGGGATGGGGTCCTTGGGGATTAAATCAGCCCAGGAAGGGGGCCCCATAACTCCCCTCCGCTATAAAATGCACCTCGCCCCAGGGGATGAGGTCCTCTGGGCCAAAAGCAGCCTGGGGAAGGCATATCCCAACGATCTTCTGTAGAATGCACCTGGCACAGGGGTTCGGGGCCGCTGGGGCCATACTCAGCCCGGGGAAGGGCTGTGAGCCCCCTCCCCCTGAAAAGTGTGCCAGGCCCTGGGTTCCCAGAGGCTTAAATTAGCTCAGGGATGGGCCACGTGCCCCCCTCCCCATAGCAATTAAGCCAGGGCACAGGGGAAGGGGTCCCTTGGCAAAATAGCACCCCCAGATATATGTATATACTGGGGTCATGACCAATCAAATCAGTAATCACAATGAATGGTTGCCGAGACAGCAGGGACAACCATGAAGGTCTAACACAATCTGTGAATACGAGGGTTCATAGAATATTGATGTAAGAAAGATTGTTGTGAAAAATATCAATGAAAAAATATTGACTACAAATATATTGACTCCCATACCTTAACAGTTAAGTACAAAAATATTGAGGTAAAAAATATAGATGTAAAAAATATTGATTTAAAAATATATATAAAATAAAATAATTTATACTAAATATATTAAATACTAATATTATTTTTCACTAAATAAATTACATATATTATGCATTTTAACTAAATATAACAAATAAACTTCATTAAAAAATATAAACACACAAACATTATAATTTATACATATACATGTATTTACTTAAAATTAATGTATTAACTATTATCCTTATTTAAACTTTGACATTATATAAGAATATATATATATATATGTTCTTTATATATATATATATATATATATTGATTACCAATCCAATTCCTTCGGATGAAAGGAAGGCACTGACACCGTGACTTGAACTCAAGGAAAGATTTTAATCCGACATGCTGCACAGAAGCGTTTCGGCGGATATATATATATATATATATACACATATATATATGTATATATATATATATATATATATATATATATATATATATATATATATATATATATATATATATATAATTCACTGAAAAAACCATAGGTTTCACACCAGTTATAGTTAGGAATTAGCATTTAAAAAACCTTTGAAATTCACTGAAAAAACCATAGGTTTCACACCAGTTATAGTTAGGAATTAGCATTTAAAAAACCTATTAAATTCACTGACAAAACCATAGATTTCACACCATTTATAGTTAGCTGGAAATTTTACTGACATAAAACCATTGAAATTCCCACGTTATAGTTAGTTGGACTCACTATAACTTGCGCGCCTGTAATGCACTGCTGATGACGTCACATATTACATCACTCATGACATGGTCAGTGACATCACTCATGACATCACTGATGACACCATCCAGTGAATGTGTGTCTTTCTGAAAAATAAATTTGTTTTATATATGTATTTGTAAAGGTCGATGGAAGAATAAATGTTTAAATAAGTGTGTAAATGGATGTTTTTTTAAAAAAAAATTGGTTGGGTAACTGGCTTATTACGTGTATCTTAGTGAATACATATATTAGCGAGTATTGTTTAAATATTTAAATGTTTGTATCAGTGTTTCTCTTTGTGTATAAGTGGCTGCAGGGGTTGGTGACTGACTCACTGTTTGTATGTGTTTTGAAGACAGCATATGTGCAGGACTGTATGGGTGGATGAGTGTGTATATGTGTGTGTTAGTGAGTGAATGACTGTCTCACTAGTGTCTTCATTAGTAACGACATATGTTTTAATCTAGTATATGTGAGTATTGATGTATATAAGTGAGTATAGTATATATAGTGAGAGATTGTAGAAGTTCCTGTTTAAATAAGTATGTGTTTCTATAAGTGATTGTTTAAGAGAGTAAGTATGGGTAAGTTTCCTTAGAAGTAAGGTGGTAGCGTGTGTATAAATGTATATGCAAATAAATGGATGTTCAATAGTTTATTTGCATGTGTGAGTATGTGTGTGAGTAACTTTTGGATGACTGCTGATGTGTAACAGGATGTATAGGTGTATCACTACATATGATGAGTGAGTATATATATGAGTGACTATATAGAACTGTTGGTGAATGAGTGGATGTGTATATAGATGGTGGAATTACTGAATTGGTTGTTGTTACTGGTTTGGGTATCTCCATTTTTTTGAAAATGTTTGTTTCTATTTTTGAATATGTGTTTCAAGCGTTACATTACACTGAAATTAGGTCTGTCACTCTGTCACAAGGATGGTGTCATCAGTGATGTCATGAGTGATGTCACTGACCATGTCATGAGTGATGTAATATGTGACGTCATCAGCAGTGCATTACAGGCGCGCAAGTTATAGTGAGTCCAACTAACTATAACGTGGGAATTTCAATGGTTTTATGTCAGTAAAATTTCCAGCTAACTATAAATGGTGTGAAATCTATGGTTTTGTCAGTGAATTTAATAGGTTTTTTAAATGCTAATTCCTAACTATAACTGGTGTGAAACCTATGGTTTTTTCAGTGAATTTCAAAGGTTTTTTAAATGCTAATTCCTAACTATAACTGGTGTGAAACCTATGGTTTTTTCAGTGAATTTCAAAGGTTTTTTTAATGCTAATTCCTAACTATATAAGACCTGAAAGCCCACCAGGAATCTCCAGTATGCGCCAGGGGACTGCATTGCAGAGAGGTGTAATGAAGCCACAACCCTTTTTACACCTCTCTGCAACGCAGCCCCCGTGCATGTTTGAAGAGGGGGAACTAATTCCCCTTGCATACTGGGGGCCCCTGGGGGCCAATTAGCCCACCTGGAACCTCCAGTATGCGCCAGGGGCTGCATTGCAGAGGTGTAATGAGACTATGCCCCTTGTTACACCTCTCTGCAACGCAGCCCACTGCCGCGTTTGCAGAGGGGGAACTAATTCCCCTTGCATACTGGGGGTCCCTGGGGTCAACTGGTCCACCAGGAGCCTCCAGTATGCGCGAGGGAGCTGCATTGCAGAGAAGTGTAATGAGGCCACACCCTTGTTACACCTCTCTGCAATGCAGGCCACTGGCGCGTTTGTAGAGGGGGGACTAATTCCCCTTGCATACTGGGGGTCCCTGGATCATATCTGCCCAAACACCGATATTCCGAACGATTGTAAATTACTTTTACTACTCTCTACTACTCACTCTACTATTCACTCTACTACTCTCTACTACTCACTCTCTGCTACTCTCTCTACTGCTCTCTACTACTCTCTACTACTCACTCTCTACTCTCTATTACTCACTCTCTACTCTCTACCTCTCTACCTCTCTCTTCTTCTCTCTCTACTAATCTCTACCTCTCTACCGCTACCTCTCTACCTCTCTACCTCTACACCTCTACCTCTCTACCTCTCTCTACACGCACACATATACACATATATGCATATATATATATGCATATGCATTTATATATATGTATGTGTATGTATAAAAAAAACAACAAAACATTTTTTTTTAAACAGCTACTTTTAAAACTGTCATTCTTTTTCCCCATGGTACGCTCCCCGGTACGCTTACCGGTGCGCGTACCGGTGCGCGTACCGGGCGCTCACCCCGCGAAAATCAAAATTTTTTTTTATTTTTTTTTTGCTCCGCGGGGCCCTTTTATGGCCCCCACATCAAACCTAGGGGGTCAAGGGGGGTCTACTCTGCCCCCTTATGGTCATTTCCCTCTTTGTTTTGGCCACCTCTCGTGTCTCGATCCTACCGAGACACAAGATGGCGGCCACTCTGGACTGTTTAGAATGTTTACAGACACCCCAGAGCCAATCAGCTTTCTGCGCGCAAGTCGCGGTAAGCGCCCGGTGCGCGTACCGGTGCGCGTACCGGAGCGCGGCTATAGATATATATATTTTTTTGAACCTTAATTACTCAAAATCCACTGGAGCACATATCTTGAGACATAGCAAAGGCACATCGGGCTACCAGTCCCTACAATTTTGCCAAGTTTGGTGGAAATCCATTCAGCCGTTCGGGCTAAAAGTGAAATCGACCGCCCTATGGAAATTAACATGGGGAAAACGCGTTTTGGGACCCCCCTTTTATCTCGGCCCCCGCTTGACGAATCCCCCCCAAACTTTCAGGGAAGGACCGGAATGCCGCGAGGCCATTTTGAGGAAATTTTGAGGCAGATTCGTCAACCGGCGCCAAAGTTATTCCAAATAGAATTTTGAGATTTAACATTGAAAAAAATCCTAACTATAACTACCTACTGGCGACCGCCAGTAGGTAATATATATGTATATATATATATATATATATATATATATATATATAAGCCATCTATGGGCTTCATTTCATTTAATGCATAATAATGAGCTGTATGAATGATATTGAAAACATTGAAAGATGGCGCGCCCTTTCACTGTTGTGGCGAAAGTCCCTTGTCTATGTCGATGTCCGAAATAATGTGTGTGGCTTTAAAAACATGTCGACATGATATTCAGTGTAACACACACTGATGAAGGCAGCACGCCGAAACGCGTCTGTGTGTGCCCCTTCCGCGGAAATAAAATCGGAGTGATCGACAGATTTGCCTTCCGAGTGCTGTTTGTCCTTTTGTAAACACCAAGGGGAATTGGAACGTTATATGAAGCGGCGTCCACGAGCCGCTGACAGCACCCGTCTACGAGTGAGCAGCCGACCTTCGTGGAGGAGGAGCGTTTTTGAAATTGGAAAGGCTGCGCACTGCCGTATCCGATAACGGGGATTTGCAACTGACCGGAGAAACGGAGTACGGAGGACGTCACACGGCTGGTGCCAAGGGCTTCCCGAGGAAGACGTCTCCGGATGAGCAATCTTTGGAATTACTTATCCCCATTCCTGCATGTCAGAGACATCTCGGAATATTTCGGCAAGACGATAGGAAGGCAACGGTCAACACGCGACCAAACGCAGGGGGGGCCACACGAGTCACACGAGTCCCGGATGCACACTGAAATTGAAACTGTGCGGGACGTTTGACATTTGACATTTCGGCATGTTTTCCGATGCAGAACGGCAGGCGGCGGCCAAAGGCATGTTTAGTCGACAAGAAAAAATGCCTATAAAAACAACCACACCGGCAGTGGAAACACCTAACAATCCACTTATAATCACCATGACAAAACTTGAAAGACTCCATGAAAGGGAGATTCGAAAATGGTGGGAAGCGACTAGTCTTACCAACTACATTGAGGAGGAGAGGGTACCGCAAGGACTAAGGGTTCATACAGTCCCTTCATATGAAAACCCGGACCCCCAACTACTGACAGATTGGTTTGAGCACACTGCTTCATACTGTGAGGGGACTTTAAAGATACTTGTTAAATGTGCATGGAGTGACAGAGAAAGAGCATTGGCAGAAATCGCACTAATTAATACGGAATTAGATAGCGAAACAGAACCGAGCCTAACAACTACCATTGGGCAGATGAAAGAGCAAATGAAAGCCCGGCTCGTTAAATATGAAGCCAAGATTCGACTTCGCAAGCAAGAAAAATATGAAAGAGACGCGAATGATTATCAAACAGGACACGTACTCACATATGCGAAGAAATACGATGCTCCTCGCAAAGCCCTACAAAAAACAAGAGGTGGTGATGCCGGATCAACGAATGCAACTGGGGAAGTGACCTCAGAATCTGATATCACTGAGAACGAATCCGAAGGGAATCAATCGGATCCCGAGGAACGAAGTGGCAACAGAACATCAAAAGGAACGGAACTCGGGAGAAATAGGAGAACCCCTTTTCAGGAGGAGTTCGAGGTGATAAAGAAATCCTGGCTCCGGGGGGGGGGGAAACAAACCACCAGATACAGCAACCCCGGGAACAGGAAAAGAAGGAGAAGAAGAAGGGCAGGTGGCGGCAAGAAGAGGCAGAGGCGGCGCGGGGGCATCCCGCTGGTCGAACCGCAATTGCACCAACAAGAAATAACACCATTCACCTGCAATGCCCCTGAGGATCAAGCCAACCTTACAGTAGTCAATCTAACAAAAAGAGAGCTTACGACTGATGAAGAACAAGTCCTAAGCCTCGGATTAACATTTTGCCCCAACAATGAGTTGGAATATACACAGACTAAAATCGATTTGTTCCTCTTCACACGCAAGTTAAAACTGCACAAATACTTTAAACTACGTCCGGATTTACAAGACAAGGGGAATAAAGGATCCAGGACAACTGCAACCGATGCCTTAAGTAGCAGGGACCTACATACTGTAGAAAACCTGGATAACCTGGAATTAGAACAGACTCAGAACATTGAAGAATTAGATATGGCGCAGAGAGCTTATTGCAAGGAGTGGAACAGGAGAGAGATGGCAGTGGATTTAAACCAGTCTCCATCTTTGTTCCTCAGTCCCCTTGGGATGCAGTTGACGTATTTACTGAAGCTATGAACAATGATCTAACAAATTATCGTAAAGCGGACCACCATGAATTTGAACACAATATCACGGAACCACAAAAGTATGCACTGAAAACCATAATGGCAGACACGAACATTATAGTGAAACCCTCGGACAAGGGTGGGAACGTGGTTTTAATGACCAGGGATTACTATAAACAAGAAGCTCTGAAGCAGCTCTCGGATGAGAAGTTTTACAACAAATGTACCAGTAAAATCTATCAACAGAGCATTAAAGAATACGATGAACTGATTAAAAAGTGGTATGATCTTCAGATGCTCAGTAGAGATGAACATTTATTCCTGCGAACCAATTGTTCCATGACACCAACATTTTACCACCTCCCTAAAGTACATAAGCATCGTGACTGTCCGCCTGGTCGTCCAATTATTTCCTCTATTGGAAGTCTAACAGAAAATATGTCCCGATTCAGCAATAACACCCTGTTTCCTTTGGTGTCTGCCTTAGAATCATATGTCAGGGACACAAAGGACTTTTTGATGAAAATACAGGACCTTGAGTGGGAATCAGGATACCTGTTGATGGTACTGGACATTACCAGCTTATACACTAGGATAGAACATCAACATGGTTTAGAAGCTGTCAAGCACGCCTTAGAACAGCGTCAGCTACGTTTCGCAAGGCATAACATCATGATTCTTGAGTTTGTAAAATTCTGCCTGACCCATAATATCTTCTTATTCGAGGATCAACTGTACATACAGAGGTTTGGGACGGCGATGGGCACTTGCTTTGCCCCCAGCTACGCGAATTTATTTGTAGGCTGGTGGGAGGAGCAAGTGCCCAGAAGCTGCAAAGTTGGAGAACAAGAGGGTAAGGTTATATGCTGGCATCGTTACATCGATGACCTATTTATCGTATAAAGTGGTGGATGCGATACAGCACAAGAATATATAAATGTGCTGAATAAAAATAATGTCAATCTCCATTTCTCAGGCTCGGTGAGTCCGGTGGCAGCGGACTACCTGTACTTGAGAATATTTATAGAAGAAGGACATCTCCATACCTCCCTATTCAGAAAAGAGACTGCTGACAATTCTACACTCTTTGCCAGCAGCAGCCATCCTCCCCAACTGATCAACAGCATCCCGTATGGGGAACTACTTAGGCTTCGCAGAAACTGTTCCAGGGAGTCTGACTTCGAGGCGGCTGCCTCGGAGTGTGTATCCCGCTTTAAGATCAGGGGATACGGTGAGAAATTGCTGAGAAAGACTCTAAATAAAGTAAGGAAAATTGAATGACGCACTCTCCTAACGACGAACCCTATACGGGGTAGACGTACGGAGCAAGCAAGTAACAACAAAGGAACATTCAGATTAATAACTCCATACTCGTCAGGGGCCAAAGACCTGAGAGTGATGCTAAATAAAAACTGGCACATTCTTCTGACGGATAATGTGCTTAAGGAAGACCTACCAATCCATCCTCTTCTGACGTTTAGCAAAGCCAGATCAGTAGGCGACATGTTAGTGACCAGCCACTTTGAGAAATTACCCCAGAGAGTTAACACCTTAAGGGATCAAAAAGGCTTTTACCCCTGCGGCCGCTGCAAAGCGTGCGCAGGCAGTAAACGGGTCCTGTCGTACGTATTAGCAGATACAGGGAGAAAAATGACTATAAACAAATTTATCACCTGTAGTACGCAATATGCTGTCTACTGCTTACAGTGCCCATGTGGCCTTCGCTATATTGGGAGCACTATTAAGGAGCTCAAGTTGAGAGTACTTGAGCACCTTAGAGCTATAGATAAGGCAGACCGGGCCTATCCAGTGGCCCGCCACTTCGCTGAGGCTCATAAGCAGGACCGCATCAAACTCCAATATTTCGGTCTTGATATTGTGCCCCCCTATGTGAGAGGTGGTGATCGCCTAAGGAGACTGCGAAGGTTGGAATCGAGATACATTATAGACCTTTCAACAAAACATCCGAAAGGCCTCAACAGTGGGGGAGAGATGGCATTTCATCTGGGGAAATGAGACACACTAACCTCCGCACTGTTTTTAGAATTTGAATTTGAACATTGTCAGACTATAATGCTATGATGAGACCTTGTCTGAATTGTAATGTATCTCCTAAGATCTGGTATTCCATCATCACATGTGATGGTTCCACATATTGAATATTGGAACATCGTAATATTTGACAGTTGTTAGGTGAACTGAAACTTTAGACAGATCTATATGATTTATTCTGTTTCTCGTGATGACATCTCGAAATGATGAAATTTGGTTTGCAATAGGGTGTGTCTAATTCTCTGTATTTGAAATAACTTCTTAGGGCAGAGAAATTAAGTTGAGACTATTCTTATTCTGCAGCCTAGAATGAAATGAATTGCTAAGTAAGATTGTTCAACGTCACTGCCAAAACTTGAGACATTGATTGAATGCAGGGTGATTATTTAACTGTGCTCACTTACAATGCTTAGTCTTCATGCCATTTTCTATCCGCTGCTATACCTATTGCATCTAGCCGCATCCATACTTTATTTTATTTATAAGTAACTTCTCAATGCATGATACAAAATGTGAAGTTTTATAATATGATGGACACTACTGACTTGTATGATAAGGGACATTAGCCGATCCACGGCTTGATTTTTGTCCATTTTATGGACTCGTGTATATCATCTGTACCACGACTTTATCAGGGCAAATGCCCATCTATGGGCTTGATTTCATTTAATGCATAATAATGAGCTGTATGAATGATATTGAAAACATTGAAAGATGGCGGGCCCTTTCACTGTTGTGGCGAAAATCCCTTGTCTATGTCGATGTCCGAAATAATGTGTGTGGCTTTAAAAACATGTCGACATGATATTCAATGTAACACACACTGACGAAGGCAGCACGCCGAAACGCGTCTGTGTGTGCCCCTTCCGCGGAAATAAAATCAGTGTGATCGACAGATTTGCCTTCCGAGTGCTGTTTGTCCTTGTGTAAACACCAAGGGGAATTGGAGTGATATATATATATATATATATATATATATATATATATATATATATATATATATATATATATATATATATATATATATATATATATATATATCCAAAAACAGTTTACCCTGAGTTGCGGCACATGCCGACAGCAGGTTGGTTGTAACACCACTTTCATTTAAAAAAAGACAGCTTGTCACAGTTCAAATTGCGAATCCATCCTTACCTGTTTCAGAGCTAGGGCAGATCCTTCATCAGAAGAAGACATCACGGTGTGCTGCAAACCGCTCCCAAGCACCTTTAACTGCATACAACAATTCCTCCCAGGTGGGCTGGTCAGGTGGGTAAAACCTCTAAGCATGCTGAGACTTGAAGGCAATACTCTCGGAGCAACAGTGAAACCTAAGCGGGTACAGCAAAATCTGTAATGGAATTATTCCATAAGTATTTCCACAGTGGGTTTTGAATTGGAGAAGCTGGTTTGTAATATCCTTCATGCTGTGCCATAAACTAAATGTGGCATTTGCCGAGTCACTGGCCCCGTGGTATCTATCACAGTGACATGTCCGCAATTATATCCAAAAACTGTTTGCCCTGGGTTGAGGACAAGCCATCAGCAGGTTGGTTGTAAAACCACTTTAATGTGAAGTTTTATAATATGATGGACACTACTGACTTGTATGATAAGGGACATTAGCCGATCCACGGCTTGATTTTTGTCCATTTTATGGACTCATGTATATCATCTGTACCACGACTTTATCAGGGCAAATGCCCATCTATGGGCTTGATTTCATTTAATGCATAATAATGAGCTGTATGAATGATATTGAAAACATTGAAAGATGGCGGGCCCTTTCACTGTTGTGGCGAAAATCCCTTGTCTATGTCGATGTCCGAAATAATGTGTGTGGCTTTAAAAACATGTCGACATGATATTCAATGTAACACACACTGACGAAGGCAGCACGCCGAAACGCGTCTGTGTGTGCCCCTTCCGCGGAAATAAAATCAGCGTGATCGACAGATTTGCCTTCCGAGTGCTGTTTGTCCTTGTGTAAACACCAAGGGGAATTGGAGTGTTATATATATATATATATATATATATATATATATATATATATATTCACTGAAAAAACCATAGGTTATAGACCATATATAGTTAGGAATTCGCATTTACAAAACCTTATTTTACTCACACAAAACCATTGAAATTCCATATATAGTTAGTTGCACTAACTATATATCGCGCACCCGCAATCCACTGCTGATGATGTCACATATTACATCATTCATGACATGGTCAGTGACATCACTGATGACATCACTGATGACATCTCAAATGACATCACTGATGACATCTCAAATGACATCACTGATGACATCACTGATGACATCTCATTTGACATTACTGATCACATCACTGATGATATCATTCATGTGATAATACGATGAACCTCTTCAGACTCTAATATAACCTTAGATACAATTAGTGTAAACAGACACTCACAGACTGTCACTCATCCATGGAGTTACTCACACACCTAGTCAGTCAATCAAAGAATCAATCACACCTCCATTTCCTCAACTATACAGTTATACAAACTTTACTTATTCAAACATATACTAACACATATTAACTCTCTTATACAATCCCTGATACAAGTTCACAATGATCCATACAGCCACTCACACATTCACTGGCTCTTATGCACAGTTATTTATATATGTCAACTCTCACATGTACTGTGTTTTACATATGTACTTACTTTGACATGTAGCACTGAGATATCCATTCACTCACCAATACACTCATGCACACAGTCAACCGCCCATACAGCTGTTTCCACATGCACTTTTGAAACCATACATCTAGTGAATCAACTGCTCACACATCTATGCACAGAGTCATACACCTCCCAGCCACCCACACACACACTCAGTATGTTATGTTATGTTATAACAATTTATTATGCGCACAGCGACTCCAGCGAAGGAGCATCCCGGCGAGGGGGCACTAAGCAGTCATAACACAGCATGGAGACAATGCTACAGAAAAGTACTAAAACAGGGAAGCTAAAATAGGAAGGTTTTTATGGCTCTACGAAACGACAGCAAGTCCTCTATCAGCCGAATTTCAACTGGGAGGGTGTTCCAGATTGACGCGGCTCTCACCCTGAAGGAACGGCCCCCCATCCTGCTTAGCCTAAATGTGGGGACAACAGCACGGGCCTGCCCTTGAGATCGAAGATTGCGGGTAGGGACATAGAAGGAAATGGAGTTGGCCAGGATCTCGGGGCCTATGCCTCTAAGGATTTTGAAGGTCAGACACAAGACCCTGAAAAGAATACGCTTTCTAACCGGGAGCCAGTGCAGGGAGCGGATGACATGAGACACCGGGCAGAACTTAGGAAGTCCAACAATGGCTCTCGCCGCGGCGTTCTGCCCATACAAATACTTGGGCAACCAATCAATAACCCATATAGTTACTCATATAGCTACTTATCAACACATGCAACAGTTTACAGAACAACAGACATAATGATGCACAAATTAAGACAGTTTAGTCACTAACCCATGCACTCAGTGAGACACATTTAATCACTCACTCATACAGTCAGTCATGCACCTACTAAATCCTTCATCCAGACACTTATACATCCACTCATTCTTCAATATGTAAGACATATTTTAACTTTACAGAAACATACAGTCACTGGATGTTGTCATCAGTGATGTCATCAGTGATGTCATTTGAGATGTCATCAGTGATGTCATCAGTGATGTCACTGACCATGTCATGAATGATGTAATATGTGACATCATCAGCAGTGGATTGCGGGTGCGCGATATATAGTTAGTGCAACTAACTATATATGGAATTTCAATGGTTTTGTGTGAGTAAAATAAGGTTTTGTAAATGCGAATTCCTAACTATATATGGTCTATAACCTATGTTTTTTTCAGTGAATTTTCAAGGTTTTGTAAATGCTAATTCCTAACTATATATGGTCTATAACCTACGGTTTTTTCAGTGAATTTTCAAGGTTTTGTAAATGCTAATTCCTAACTATATATGGTCTATAGCCTATGGTTTTTTCAGTGAATATATATATATACATACATATATAAACATATATCATTTGTATATCTACATATAAATACAAACATAAATGCATGCATACATATACTTATATGCATTTTAGGGTTGTTAGGGCGTTTTCGTGTGTATTATGTTGCTTTTTTAGGGCTTTTGGGTCAATTAAGTAGGGTTCCCGGAGCCTAGGGCTGAGGGGCCAGTTCAGTTTCGTGCGTATTGGTGTTGGCAAGGTTTTGAGGGATTTTGGCGGTTTTTGGTCGAGATTTGGCCGTTTTATGGCTTTTTTTGTGTTTGCGGGGGGCGCGTATTCGGGTTGAAATTCGTCCCCGTTCCAGTGGATGGATTGAGCTGATTTTTGGTGAGATGTTAGGGAATCGCTGGAACTAGTGTCCAGCCAAGTTTGAAGCGGATCGGAGCAGTGGAAGTGCTTTAAAGAGCAATTGTTGTGCGGAGTAGCGAATTGTCATGTTATTCAATGGGAGTTTTTGGTGCGCATGGAGAAGGTGAATTTGGGATGTTCCAGTTGCGCTAGAGGGACGGGGCTTGGGTGAGCTGTAGGGAGAGTGGATCGGCAGGTGTGCCGAATTTTTGGGATTTGTTGGCCGAAGGGAAGGGTGTGCTTGGGCAAAGTCGATTTGGTGAAAACGGTGCGCTATTTACATGAAAGTTGAAAAAACACTAATAAAAGCAAAGCTAAAAAGCCACCTCATTACAAACAGAATGGCTTTAACTTAAATGAGGGCGAGATCTATTGCATTTTCAATGCTTGTTTACTTTGGTTCCATCAAGAAGGCATTCAGATGTGTCACACATTTGCCATAAATTCTGAATGTTAGCACTCTAGTTGCACATTAGATCACTGTAGTAAAGCTACTGCTCACCAGGGACGTCTGCTGCTGGTATTCAAAGTGCATGTTTCAGTCTGCATGTCAGAATTTTTTTAATGAAATAGAAGAGGATTTGAGAAGTCACTCAAAATGATCCCTAATTTTTCTTTCTGAAGCACTAATCATACTTTCTATGGCAAAATTAACCCCCTCATGTTGTTCCTTTTTAAATTGAGTGTTTTCAGACTTACCACTTCATTCCAATCAAGATGGCTTCTGGTGTGCCATACTTTTGTCATAAGTAAGACTGTTAGCGCTCTAGTTGTTCTTTAGAACACTCTGGGACATTCTGTCATTGGGCTATACTTGGGGTACATCTGGGTGATATTTGGGCTACATTTAGGCTCTTTTGTCTCTGGTGGCCATCTTGCGAGACTATGTCAGAATTTTTTAATGAAATTGAAGAGGGTTTGAGAAGTCACTCAAAATGTGCCCTAATTTTTCTTTCTGCAGCACTAATCATAATTCATATGGCAAAATATACCCCCTCATTTTGTTCCTTTTTAAATTAAATGTTTTAAGAGTTACCACTTTATTCCAATCAAAATGGCTTCAGGTGTGCCATACCTTTGTAATAAGTAGGACTGTTAGCGCTCTAGTTGTTCTTTAGAACACTCTGGGACATTCTGTCATTGGGCTATACTTGGGCTACATCTGGGTGATATTTGGGCTACATTTGGGCTCTTTTGTCTCTGGTGGCCATTTTGGGAGACTGCATGTCAGAATGTTTTAATGAAATAGAAGAGGATTTGAAAAGTCACTCAAAATGTGCCCTAATTTTTCTTTCTGCAGCACTAATAATACCTTCTATTGCATAATATACCCCCTCATTTTGTTCCTTTTTAAATTAAATGTCTTAAGAGTTACCACTTTATTCCCATCACGATGGCTCCAGGTGTGCTATACCTTTGTAATAAGTAGGACTGTTAGCGCTCTAGTTGTTCTTTAGAACACTCTGGGACATTCTGTCATTGGGCTATACTTGGGCTACATCTGGGTGATATTTGGGCTACATTTGGGCTCTTTTGTCTCTGGTGGCCATTTTGGGAGACTGCATGTCAGAATGTTTTAATGAAATAGAAAAGGATTTGAGAAGTCACTCAAAATGTGCCCTAATTTTTCATTCTGCAGCACTAATCATACTTTCTATGGCAAAATATACCCCCTCATGTTGTTTCTTTTTAAATTAAATGTTTTAAGAGTTACCACTTTATTCCAATCAAGATGGCTTCAGGTGTGCCGTACCTTTGTAATAAGTAGGACTGTTAGTGCTCTAGTTGTTCTTTAGAACACTCTGGGACATTCTGTCATTGGGCTATACTTGGGCTACATCTGGGTGATATTTGGGCTACATTTGGGCTCTTTTGTCTCTGGTGGCCATTTTGGGAGACTGCATGTCAGAATGTTTTAATGAAATAGAAAAGGATTTGAGAAGTCACTCAAAATGTGCCCTAATTTTTCATTCTGCAGCACTAATCATACTTTCTATGGCAAAATATACCCCTTCATGTTGTTTCTTTTTAAATTAAATGTTTTAAGAGTTACCACTTTATTCCAATCAAGATGGCTTCAGGTGTGCCATACCTTTGTAATAAGTAGGACTGTTAGCGCTCTAGTTGTTCTTTAGAACACTCTAGGAGGCTGCAGTAGAACACAAAGGAATCAACTGACAGTCTCTGTCCTTGTTGGATGTACATGTTTTACTGAGAATGTCAGACTTCATTTTCACATGACTGAGAAAGATAATGTGAATTTACAGAAAATATGCTTTCAGTTTAGCTTATAGATCCCCTTCCAAACCACTGTGGGAAAATCATGAGATATTAGTTTTCTTTCAAACAATATTCATGATATCACAGCAGAAGGTTTTTTCACATGGTAAAATCACTTTAGAACCAACCACAATTCCTAAAACGAGTATGGTACCATCAACAAATGATTTATAATGTAACTAAAGTCCTAAAACCCTCTATTAACTACAATGCTTTTTAATGAGGTGCTATCATGTATATTGGTCCCAAGATGGCTGCCAACACTTCTTGGATGAAGTGCTGACAGCCAATCAGATCAGATGTGTGGTTAGGCTCCGCCCAGATATATATATTTTTTTGAACCTAAATTACTCAAAATCCACTGGAGCACATATATTGAGACCTAGCAAAGGCACATCAGGCTAACAGTCCCTACAATTTTGCCAAGTTTCGTGCAAATCCATTCAGCCGTTCGAGCTAAAAGTGAGGCCAACCGCCCTATGGAAATTAACATGGGAAAAATGCGTTTTGGGACCCCCCTTTTTTCTCGGCCCCCCCTTGATGAAACCCCCCCAAATTGTCAGGGGCTGCTCAGAAACAAAATGTTCCATTTTCCTGAAAATTTCAGCCAATTCCGTCCACAAACGCCAAAGTTATTAGACATAGAATTTTCAAAAATCCCATAGAGAAAAAATCCTAACTATATATACCTACTGGCGACCGCCAGTAGGTAATATATATATATATATATATATATATATATATATATATATATATATATATATATATATATATATATATATATATATATATATATATATATATCCAAAAACAGTTTACCCTGAGTTGCGGCACATGCCGACAGCAGGTTGGTTTTAACACCACTTTCATTTAAAAAAAGACAGCTTGTCACAGTTCAAATTGCGAATCCATCCTTACCTGTTTCAGAGCTAGGGCAGATCCTTCATCAGAAGAAGACATCACGGTGTGCTGCAAACCGCTCCCAAGCACCTTTAACTGCATACAACAATTCCTCCCAGGTGGGCTGGTCAGGTGGGTAAAACCTCTAAGCATGCTGAGACTTGAAGGCAATACTCTCGGAGCAACAGTGAAACCTAAGCGGGTACAGCAAAATCTGTAATGGAATTATTCCATAAGTATTTCCACAGTGGGTTTTGAATTGGAGAAGCTGGTTTGTAATATCCTTCATGCTGTGCCATAAACTAAATGTGGCATTTGCCGAGTCACTGGCCCCGTGGTATCTATCACAGTGACATGTCCGCAATTATATCCAAAAACTGTTTGCCCTGAGTTGAGGACAAGCCATCAGCAGGTTGGTTGTAAAACCACTTTAATTAAAAAAAAACAGCTTGTCACAGTTCAAATTGCGAATCCATCCTTACACGTTTCGGAGCTAGGGCAGCTCCTTCATCAGAGGAAGACATCACGGTGTGCCGCAAACCTCTCCCAAGCACCTTTAATTGCATGCAACAATTCCTCCTAGGTGGGCTGGTCAGGTGGGTAAAACCTCCAAGCATGCCAGGATTTGAAAACAATATTCTTGGAGCAACAATGAAACCCAAGTGGGTACTCCGAAATCAGTAATGGAATAAGTTCATAAGTATTACCACAGTGGGCACACCTCTCTGCAACACAGCTCTGTGGTGCCAACTAGAGGTAGCTGGTGGGCTAGTTGTACCCCAGGGACCCTCAGTATTCAAGGGGTGGTAATCCCTCAACTTAAAATGCGCCACAGGGTGTGTTTGCAGACATATCACCTAAGGTCACGCCCCCTTCCTTCACCACTGTGCAAAGGCGTTTCAATTTACAGAATTAATTCCTCCTCAATCCTGTGGGTCCCTGGGGGCCAACTAGCCTACCAGGTACATCCAGTATGCGCCAGGAGGCTGCGTTGCAGAGAAGTGCATAGGTGCATAGGTACCCCCCATGTGCATTCCCCACCCCCCAGAGTCCATGGGGCCCAGCAACGGGACCCCACGGAAAGGTATGTTCCCGCCCACATTGTAATATGGCTGGCAGTTTCTAACAGACACCGCCACCAAATTGAACCCTTTTCCGCCCGGTCCACTTGTGTACCGGGCAGAAAAGCGGTGGACGGTCTTTCCGTCCGCCGTGAACCCCCCAGCCATCGTAATATGGAGGGGGTCTTTGCTGCAATGATGGCGGTTGGATCGCCCCCGCCGGGCAGGCGGTGAGTACCGCCGGCCAGTGAGGGTGATACGCCTGCCAACCTAATGGGGCCCTATACATTTAAAAAGTGTGCCTTCATAGCAACTTAATGCTGGAAAATATTTCCACTGTATAGATTCCGCTACATTTTCTATAAAACAGGTGTAGGTGTGAATAAAATATTTATTTTCCATCTTCTCCTGGGAAAATGCTTAAAACATCATTCAAAGTAATCTTCCACTTACTTTGCAGAATCAGATTTAATGTGGAAATCAGAATTGTGATACATTTAGTAGAAAAGTAACTTTCTAAGAAATTGACTTTATGCTGCCGGAGTTGAAGTATGTTTTCTGCCAAATCTTTGACAGACTAACCCTTTCATGATTATATATTGCAGATTATTAAACAGTGAATAACAAGTAGGTATAATCACCTTCTTATATGTAGCATGCAGAGTACCTGAGTGCACTTAGCATGAATAGCACTACAGGAGCCGTATAAAGGAGGTAGATGCTTGGTCCTGATGAAAAGCTAAGGGGCTGGCTTAAAACATGTATACCCTTAGGAAGGCATGTACATAGTTATCCACCTTTTCCTCTACCCGTTTTTAATCATACCGACTAGCGACCAGAATTAATAATGGTTTACATCCTAGTCAGGTATTTTTAAGGTTTTCTTTTCACATTAACCCCTCAACTACTATTATCATCATTCTACACCATAATAATACATCTATAAGTGCTCCCACCTAATTTGCAGGTCACAGCTTGCCTCCTTCTGCAGTAGAAGGGGATGAACCCAATGAAGAAACATGCCACCAAGGGTGAGGATTATATAAGAAAGCAAGTGTGTTTTCTTCACCTTGTGGAGTATTATTTCACAGCAAACTGAGCGGCTCCCTATATTTTGCTTACTTATCGGTAGGAGGACGAAACTCTCTGTCTATCTTCCCCTTTTTTTGACAGTAAGTATTACTTGGAAGACAATAGCCAGCCTCTAATCCCAGGAAAAAACAGGGTGGTGTTAACAGCTAACCACATGGTAGGCATTGGCTACCTGGGAATGATCACAAACATCTGGGAAAATAAAATACAGCCTTGACAATTTTTATTTTGAGTCTGAGTCACAAGTGAGGACTTGTCCTATTCGCCCCAAAAAGACTCCCATACAGCCTGGCTCCAGACACAGTCAAAGAGAGTACCAGTTTGGACCCTGTCAAGAGCTTATCTAAATAGTGCAGTGGCTAAGGAGCGGATGAGAGGCTGAAGAGAGGCTTTCCTGGTGCTGAAGGAATCTGCCATGAACAGATATAGAGTAAAGTGAGGGAAAAGAGTTTAAAAAGAAGGTGGATAGTATCAAGAAAGTGAGCGCGTTTGGCTAGCACACATGATAACACTGGTACCTTACCACCACCTACTCAGAACATTCCTAGACCTGGGGGGACTCCACCTGAAGAGAAAGGGCCCGCGGGAAGAAAGAAAATTCCACCTCCTGACTGCTGCTAGAATAAGAGGACTCACTCACCTTCTCGATAACTCAAACTTCTGCTGGCACCCAGGGACGGGAAATGCTCTCTAAGGGGCAAGTTGCTGGCTTTGTTGTCTGCTTGAGGGATACAAAGTGTAGAAGGACTCCTGGCTGCAGGCGGGCTGCGCTGACAACAGAGGACTGTACTTTGCAAAAGTATTGGCTGGAGAGAGAGACAGGGCCTGATTTAGCTCTTGATGGATGGGTCACTCCGTCACAGCAGTGATGGATATCCCGTCTGCCGAAATATAAATCCCATTATATCCTATGGGATTTATATTTCAGTGGATGAGATATCTATCACCGTTGTGATGGAATAAACCATCGCCCAGGATCTAAATCAGTCCTATGTGTCTATAAGCCTGCCTTAATATACTAGCGGATGAAGGGCTGACCAGAAGGAATTTTCCCAGCTGTGGGAGAAAAGTGGGACATACTTATTTTTACCACCTCTGCAGAGCCGGGACAAGGTTCTGGGGATTGCCATGGGAGGTTGAACCTAAGGCAAGAAAGAAGACCAGGTTTGCAATGCTTGGAGATTTTTAGAATTCTAAAAATGGGTATTACTTCCAGTCCTAAACGTGAGATTTTCCTAACCAGCAGTAGATTCAGTCTACCTGGGGGTAGATTAATTTCAACCCTCCATTTGTTCAGCTTTGGTATTCTCTGCTGGCCACTGAGTGAGATTCACAGCAGTTCTTTGGCCCCAAATGCTAGTTTCTTTTTATACTACCACTTTCAATTTGCTCTTATCAAGACGCTGACCTCGACAGCAGCCTCCTGGTCCCACGCCTTGAATTTATTCCTACCTGGGTAACCAGTAGTAGGTGCCTGCCACTTTTTCCTTTTCCTGCAAAGAACTTTTACTTCACCATTGTATCCTTACACTGATTGGTATATTTGAGTTGGTCAAGTCTCGGGTTCTTCTTGCCCACACTCAATCCCTATTTCATGTGATCCAGCGCCCCTACAGAAAATCTGTCTCAACAATACTACCCAACACCATGATACTCACCATTAATCATAAACTCTTCACAAGGCCCATAAATAACAGAGACAAATATTGGGCAACTGAATCATGTGACCTAATTAATCGGAGCTATTCCAAACTATTTACACTTTATATACAACTGCAGTTTGTAATCATCATAATCATGAAAATATAATGGAAACATCTAATTAAGTCACTAGGTAAATGGATAAACTGTATTTTTAAAACCACATTTGTCCAATCCTGGCAGTGTTCCTACCGCTTTACTGCAGCGTGGTCAGTGTGTGGGTGATTGCTACCTGTGCGCTGCGCGCTCAACCTGGCGTGTGATCTTTTAAACTTTTATTTGTAAAATTGTACTGTCCTGACCTGGCATAGCGCCGTGACAGCTCGCACAAGCCTCAATGTGCTCTTGCTGATCCCGCCATCTGGATTCTGCTCGGCTGAGCTTCACTAGCGGAAACGCTTTACTCTTTACCATCACCTAGCAACGAGGTGCTGGACTCGCCCCTCCCTCCCGCCTCGGTCTGACGCCGGTGACTAGCACCGTTCGAGCAGAGGGCGTGGAGGGTCCGAGCCAGCACTTCCGGAAGCTGCCTGCAGCGCTCTAGCTGTTGGGCGCTGGGGGGGATATAAGGCGGATGTGTTGCAGGCAGCGCAGCGGACGAGCGCAGCGGGCGCGACGAAGGCGCGCCGGAGTTGCGCCTGAGTTAAGCCCGTCTGCGCCCGTCCGCGGCCGATTGCGGCCCAGGGCCAGAACCCCTGGTTCTCCTGCAGCACATATTCGCTGGAGCCGAGAGGCACTACTTCTCCTCCGCCATGGCCACCTGACACCTTGCTCACATGGCATGGAGGCGGACAAGAGCGTGGACTGCAACTATTGCGGCTACACCTTTTGCACAGGGCGATTCAAAACCAGTGCCCACCATCCCTTGATGTGTGGTTTGCTGAATGTCCGCTCCCTGCGAAAGCACTGTCTTGACATCCATGATCTCCTTGCTGAAAAGCGATGGGACTTACTTTTCCTCACAGAGACTTGGCTGGACTCGGATTCCATGCCAGAAATTATCGAGGCCATTCCAGAGGGTTACTGCCTTCAAAGATTAGATAGACCTAGAGGGAGAGGTGGGGGTATCGCCATAGTGGCGAAACAGGAATACCAATGCCAGCTTGAACGTACCACTATTGAAGGTAGTGAAGCGGGTGCCTTTTCCATTTCACTGAATGGCAAGTCCACCTTAAAAGGCTTCCTGATCTACCGCCCACCGGGCTCCCCCACAGCTTTCATTGAGAAATTAGTGGAAGCTGTTACTGAAGCCGCCCTGAGCACTGATAGGTATCTAGTCTTAGGTGATTTGAACCTACATCTGGATACTCTATCAGATAAGACAGCTATCGATCTCTGTCTCACAATGGCTAATTTACAATTTGAGCAGAAGGTGCAGCATCCTACCCATAACTTGGGTCATCTTCTTGACCCAATCTTTGCTAATTGGAGTCAAGTGGAAGCATGCACACCGGTCCCCATTCCATGGACAGACCACCATCTTGTCCCCTTTACCATAGGGAATCAAGAACCTGCTCCGATTGACCCTCCAGCTGATAAACACCCTAGGCGGAGATGGGCAGCATTCTCCCAACCCGCATTCAATTTGGCTCTAACGGCCAAAGGTCATCCTGGCGGAGTAGGTGTGGCAGACATCAACTCCAACCTAGACCAACGCATTACAGAGGCCTTGGATTTGGTTGCTCCACTTGGTTCGGCCAAATTGGGGGGCCGAGCAAAGAGATCTGCTCTCTGGTTTAATGCTGATATGCGGGTGGCAAAAGCAGCGTGTAAAAGGGCTGAAAGGCAATGGAGAGTAGCATATTCCGTCTCCACTAAAGCAGAGTATACTAACCGTAGGCGTAGTTACCATAAATTACTACGGAAGGGCAAATCGGCGTACTTCTGCACTAGGATTGAAGGAGCTGAGCAGTCCACCAAAGAACTCTTTTTAATCTACAAGTCCATCACCATAGGCAAGTCTGCGGCATGCCCCCCGAAACTCTGCACGGTGGAGGGCTGTGACCGTGTTGCAGAATTTTTCACTAACAAAGTCACTCACCTTTATAATTCCTTTCCTCGGCAGGCAACAAACGTTCCCATATGGGGGAAGGGTGTCAAAAAGACGGGAGTACGAAAGCTTACCTCCTTCCTCACCCCGCCCACAGAAGAGCTAATCCGCATCTGCGGGTCAATTAAATCTGGCTCTCCAAGAGACCCGACGACCCCTAGTCGGCTTAAGGGCAGCTTGCAGGTGCTTGAACCTTATGTTCGCAATCTACTCGATTCCTCTTTTCTGTCCCAGAGTGTCCCCAAGGCTTGGAAGCGAGCAGTTGTACTCCCCCTGCAAAAAAAGGCCAATGTGAATTTCGAGAAATTCGACAATCTCCGCCCCATTTCCCTTCTGCCTTACATGGCCAAAATAGCGGAGAAAATTGCTAATACGCAACTGATGCAGTTCGTGGAGGAGGCATCGCTACTCCACGACTCACAATTTGGCTTCCGTCCCCGTCACTCAACGGAATCTGCACTTCTGGTGGCGGTGGAGGCACTCCGACAGGGTGTGGATGAGGGCCAGACTATGGCTCTGATCCTACTCGACTTAAGTGCAGCATTCGACACTGTAGCACATACCATCTTGCTACAGTGTCTGAGTGAAGGAGGGGTCACAGGTGCTGCGCTTGGTTGGATTAAGTCCTTCCTGTCTGATAGATGCTTCCAAGTCAGGATGGGAGAATGCTATTCGAGGGAGATCGAGTTGGGCCAGGGCGTACCACAGGGTTCGTCCCTGAGCCCGACTTTATTCAATATCTACGTCTCCCCGTTAGCAGCCATCGCGGAGGGCCACGGTCTCCACCTGGTGTCCTACGCCGACGACACGCAGTTGGTCGTCTCCCTATCTCGTTCCCCCGGCCTTGCGGCGGACATCTTCAGGAACTGCATGCAAGATCTTGCAGCCTGGATGTCCGCACACTGTTTAAAACTGAACGGCAGCAAGACCGAGGTGATCGTGGTGGGGGGCGGGCCTTCTGCGTGGTCGCCTGCGTGGTGGCCACCCTGCCTAGGTGAGGCCCCCACTCCCAGCCTGGAGGCCAAGAATCTTGGCATGTGGCTTGATAAGGACCTTGCCTTTGGCCCGCAGGTTGGCCGGGTGACAGGGGTGTGTTTCGGTGTCTTGAGAACTTTGAGGAAGGTTTTAGATCTGCTTCCCATCTCGGCTCGTAGGACGCTGGTGCACGCCCTGGTCACCTCGCGCCTAGACTATGGTAACCTGCTTTATTTGGGGGCTTCAGGCAAGGTCATGGGGCGCCTTCAGGTGCTCCAAAATGCCGCAGCACGGCTCGTGCTAAGACTCCCGAGAAGGTCTCCCTCTAAACCCGCTCTCCAAGCTCTCCATTGGCTTCCGATGGAGAAGAGAGTTGAGTTTAAGGCCCTCTCAACGTGCCATCGCATTCTGAGCGGCAAAGCCCCTGTGCCACTTCAGAGTTTGGTGTCCCACTATGAGCCTACCCGCAATTTACGGTCCTCTCAGACGGGACTACTTGTGGTGCCCAGAGTTAGGAAGGCGCGGATGGGGGGGAGATCTTTCAGATACCTTGTTCCCAAGTGCTGGAATGTCTTGCCCCCAGACTTGCGTCTTGAGCCATCAGAGGCCCTGTTTAGGAAAAAATTAAAAACTTACCTTTTTAGCAGGTAGCTCCTGGGGGAGGGGGGGATGGCAACTGCTCACTTATCATAGCGCGGGGACACGCCTTCTGGCGTCACCAGGCGCTTTAAAAATGTCCAAATAAATAAATAAAAATGGTAACTAGACTAAGAATAAACAAGACCAGCTTGTCATTTTAAAATCTATTTTATTAATTTTATTATCAAACAAAGAGCCTTTTAGAAATAGATATCTTTTTATTAGCAATTTGAAAGCATCTTTTAATCAAAGTAAAGGCATATTAGACTGACATTTCAAAACAGATCAGCTTGCAGAGAATTAAAGCATCCCCTATTTTCTATTTCCCTGACTAACTCAAATAAACCTAAAAGGAAAAGTCATTAAATCAGCTATTCTTACGTGTATCAAAAAGTCTGTCAGCACTTCACGCCCTTCAGGAATCAGGAACGAGCCAGCAGCCCTCCTCCCAAGGGGCCAGATTTTATTCCTTTTCTCTATCTAAAACTTACTAATTCACACTAAAAGAATACTTTTTCTCCGTCATTCAGCATTTCTATTGGCTGACAGCCATCAGTTCATATGAGATCATAACCTTTACAATCCAAAGTTGTGCCTTTCTAAAACGTCTTTGTCCTTTATCCACAGGCGACATTAGCTTCCGAGGTTTTTGCAACATCTTATTAAATAACAGTTCGCTGCTTCCTCAGCTTGGCTGATCTGCCACTTCCTGTCCTTGAAGTTATTCAACCCAGAGCACATCTTGCACAGTTCCATTTATTTATTTTTCTGATGAACGTTATTGTGGCAAACTCTTCCACTTTCTTAGCTGTGCTCGGCTCATCACGGCAGGATTCCAAACACCCACTTAAAAAGCTAGGCCTCAGGCCTTTTTCTTGAAGACTAGTATTCAAAGAAACACAAACAATAATTAATTTGAGTAATGAAAATCATTCTGTTACCCACCCCCTTTACTAATGTTAACCCATTAGTTTATGTTATCTAGCTTTAAGCACATGAATGCAGCATTTTTATTTACCATCTTCTTTTTAGGCCAACAGGATTCTCTATGAGCCTTTGCCACATATAAGACACAACATCGACAGGCACATGCCATTAATTAAACAGCCGCATTTAATGTTGACAAAATCAATAGACAAGGTTAGTTCATTATTTTTCAACGTACTTGCAAATGCAACAAAGAGCATATGAATTAGTCCGGTGTGTCATATATGTATTTATTCTAGGTTGATTAGTACATTTTCGTGCATAAACTCATTAATATAATTATTTATTATGGAAGATTAACTTCGCGAGTCAAAATATAATTCATTTCTGAACCTCGCTTCATCAACTCCCTCATCTGGTGATTTCAAAATCACCAAACAATACCCAAAATTTTAACAAATTTTTAACTTTTGAAGACAACATGTTTTGAACACTCTTTGTGTTAGTTTTTCTAAACTCCTGACTCAGCAGTTTGTCTACAACTCTCATATTGTGCTCTACAAAACTCTTCCAATTCTATCTCCTTCTCCTGTTCCTTTCTGAGTTTATAAATCCTTCTCTTTTCCCTCACATACTTCTTTCTCTTGTGTATCATGCAACTAATTTTTAACAAAAGTGTCACTATAACTATGATTATTACAGGATAAAGTATTTTGCCAATGATTGAACTGCCAATCTCTCGAAACCAGTTTCCGATTGCTGCAAATCTTTTGCTCAAACATTCTGAAAAATTGTCATATGGCCTAGTTAATTCAAAATTTATCTATCTATAATAGTATAATAGTATAATGAAAGCTGAGTAAACTTACTACAAGAATTTCCACAAAATGACTATTGCAAACTCATATTCCCTTAGATTTCTTAATCGGTCTTATTCCAATGATGAAGGAAATATGTCTTTTACTTACTGTGAATCAAAAAAGGATAAATATTATATATCAGACACCATTATTAAAGTGCAATACTGCAGTGCAATGCGAGGGTATTCATGTAGATGGCTAACACAGATTACTATATGTAAGTGACCAGGAAATTCCAGGCTAACTTATTGATACTATCTATTCAATAATCGATTATCTCGGTTTCCAATCCTATTTGTATTTAAAGAGGTGCCCCTAAGGTGAACCCTTAGTGCATAGCATATTTATGTTTCTATTGGCGAACCTTATATATGGTATCAATTAGATATTAAGAAAGAGGGAACAAATTATTTCTAAATATTAAACCCTGAATGTTAGGAGACTAATTTTTATCTCAATTATGATGATTACTTTCCTCTTCACCTCTAGACTCAGATTTGGACTTCATTTAGGAAATATACTCACTTAATGAAAGCGTTAGGTAATTCCATGCAGTATGTAGAATCCAAAGTAAAACAAATAGCATTCTCTGTTTCATATATAACTTCGGAACTACAGTGGTGTATGGGCATGGAAAAAGAGAGAAAAGAAAAGGCAAACCATGAGCCCCATTATTTGTACCTATGTTTGTATCTTCACAGAATTGTACAGATCACTGCATGGGTATGACTTACATTTAGAAGTAATGGTTCTATTCAATGCAGGCAGACGCACCAAAATATGTTCTTTTTTTAGAAAACCCAGTTCTTCGTAGATACAGGTAAGGATCTTCCGCGTCAATTTCACTAGCATATGTGAATTACGCTCGGCGAGTGTCTAAATGAAAGACATAGTTGGCGGTATTTCAGTTAAAGAACCTCTAATATGCCGAACTAAAAAATGACTAAATACTCAACAAGACGGCTTACAAAGTTCCTACAGGGTTCTCTTACCGTTAAAGGATGTGTGAAGCTGTATATGAAAAACCACGACGCTGTAACGGGGTGGCCGATATTTTCACCTTCGCATTTAGTTTACAATTGGCGAGTTTCTGAATAAAAGTTAAGATTTACGGTATTCAGAGAAGGAGCGGCGAAGTAAAGATAACTCAATGTTAAACCAAATGGCTATCTAGAGTCTTCGAGTTTTCCTTACCGGTAAGAATTGTTAAAGTCTGTATAAACGGACAAGGCGCTGCAATGGATAGCCGCTGGCGTCTTGTGGCCGTTGGAGATCGTATCACCCGTTGTAATTACAGATCTACCTATAAATGCATGACTTCGAAGTCACGTGGGGCGATTTCCCGTAGGTGAATGACGTACATTCTTAAAGCCATACGTTCCAATAATCACAATGGAGTGCGCAGGGCGAATGTTACTTTCCAGGGAGTCTAATTGTATCAAATTGAGACTCTTAGTTTAACTAGTGAATAATCACCAAATACGCCTCTCAGCATAAAATATGTATTTACTTAGTGGGAAATAAATCGTCTGGTGGACAATCGAGTCAAATATGTTCATGAAGCCGTGTGCTCCAACAGTCGAGATGCGGTACAAAAGGCAATTATCGCCTTCTGCATGTGGCGCACATACATGCCCTTTGGGCATGTATGTGCCTCACATGCCACCCTTACAAATGCAAAATAGGGCATTTTTAAAAGAAATCGTAAATTACCACCAACTACAAGTTGGTGTTAATTTGCGATTTCTTAACACAAAATCGCAATTTCTAAATGTTACATACATATCATTTAAGGAATCGCAAAATTTGTTGTGACTAATATTACCTGTCTTGCTTTTTGCCACCTGGGTACTAAACAGTTTCTTCTCCGGTGTACTTTTGTTCTTACCCAGTCTCCTGGTAACAGATCATGAGCTTGCTCCTTTTCTTTTGAAATCACATCAGTTCCCAACTGATGAGATAAAGAATTCACCACATCAGACAAGTTCTTGCAATATTCCATATTTGCACTTTTATTAATGCTAAGAACCTTTCCAACTGGTACAAATGCTTGTCTCATTACTCTGCCCATAAGAATGTCATGAGGACTTAAACCAGTTTTTCTATCAGGAGTACTTCTCAAAGTCATTAAGACAAGTGGAAGTGCATCTGTCCACTTCATTCCTGTTGCTAGGCACATCTTGGCAATTCTATTTTTTATTGTCCCATTAATTTGTTCAACAACACCTGATGCTTCTGGTCTATATGCACAGTGTAGATTTTGTTTTATATTCAGGGCTTCGCAAATCATTTGTAGCAATCTGTTTTCAAAATGTGTGCCACGATCACTTTCAACTGTAACTGGAAATCCATATCTAGGTATGATTTCTCTCAAAAGCAATTTTGCCACAGTAACTGAGTCATTGTGACGTGTTGGGAACGCTTCCACCCATCTTGAAAACAGACAGACAATCACTAGGACATATCTTAATCTGTTGTGGGGTGGCATGTCAATGAAATCCATTTGCAACCTGGTAAAAGGACCACCCTCCAGTATTATGGTTCCCATGCTCACAACTGTTTTTCTGTTTGAATGAATTTGTTGGCAAATCAAACATCTCTGGCAAAGTGATTCTGCAATAATCTTAAATTTTGGGTTAAACCATGTTTGTCTAAACAACCTGATCATAGAGTCTCTTCCCAAATGTCCTGGACCATGGTACATCCGTGCCATGTCAGCAATCATGCAATTTGGAATTACTGGTCTGTCATCTTTGTAAACCCAAACCTCATCTTCTTCTCGCTGTCTGCAATCTGCTATTAGCCATGTGTCTTTTTCTTCATCATCTGCCTCATCTTATAGATCTTTTACTCCTTGCCATGTCTCAACTACAGATATTAGCATAAGCGAGTTCAAAACATGTTCATTGTCTTTTTCCCGATTAATTGAAAAATTGTTTTTCGCACAGTATCTTGCAATCTCATCAGCAAAGGAATTACCTTTAGTGATATAGTCCTCGCCCTTTTTATGTGCTGCACATTTTACAACAGCAATTTTCTCTGGTAACTGAAAGCCATCAATCAACCTCTTGATCAATTTTACATTCCTGATCGGTGTTCCAGCAGAAGTTAAATAACCTCTTTGAGACCAAAGCTGGCCATAGTCATGGACTACGCCATATCCATACTGACTATCAGTCACTATGGTAATCTTTTTCCCTTTTGCTCTTTCACATGCACGAATTAAAGCAATTAATTCTACCACTTGAGCTGAGCGAATTCCCTCAAGAGAGTAACCCTCAACTACTTCTGCAACTGTACAGACAGAATATGCTGCTCTCGGAATGCCCTCATCTGTTCTTAGGCAGGAGCCATCAACAAAGTAAACAAAATCTGATTCTGGCAAGGGTACATCTTTTATGTCTTTCCTAGGTTTAGTGCAGTAATCTAAAACATCCAAGCACTCGTGGTCAACATCAGTCTCATTTTTGATTTCAGTAATAGTACCATCAGGCAACAATGTGGAAGGATTTAAATTCACACATCTTGCAATTGAGACATTATCTGATCCCAGAATAACTTTTTCATATTTTGTCAATCTGTTACTCGTCAAGTGCTGAGTTTTGCTTCTGGTGAGAAGAATCTCAACTGAATGAGGTACATATACTTTTACAGGAAACCCCGTTATGATTCCTTCACTCTGCTCAAGGCTTGCACTTGTTGCAGCCACTGCTTTTAAGCAACCTGGCAATGCTTTTGCAACAGGATCAAGAACAGCTGGGAAATAAGCTATTGGCTTTCTCAGTTTTACATGTCTCTGAATCAGAACTGATAATGCACAACCTTCTCTTTCACTGCAGTACAGCTCAAATTCTTTGTCATAGTCTGGCATTCCCAATGCTGGAGCTTCACACAAACTCCTTTTTAGCTTCTCAAAAGCTTCTAACTCAGTTTTTGTTAAGGTAATCGGGTCTTTTATGTCTGCTTTTGTCAGTCTTTGCAGTGGTTTTGCAATTACTGAAAATCCACTAATCCATTGACGACAATAGCCTACCATTCCTAGAAACATTCTGACTTGTCTCTGTGTTGTTGGAGGTTGTATTGCTCGATTAATTTGTATTCTCACAACTGTCACTTGTCTGATTCCCTTTGCAATCCTGTGACCAAGATATTTTACTTCTTGTTTGCAAAACTGTATTTTTGCTGGTGACACTTTATGTCCCTCATCTCCCAAACGATTCAAAAGCGTAATGGTGTCTGTTACACAATTTTCTTGTGTTTTTGCTGCCACCAGAAGATCGTCAATATACTGCACCAATGTTGATCTACCAGGTAAAACTAGATCTTCCAAAGATTTCTTTGACAACTGATTAAAAATAGATGGACTCTCAGTATACCCTTGAGGGATATGACACCATGCTAAGATGCGATCTTGGAATCTGAACGCAAATATTTGTTGGCTCTCTGGATGCAGTGGAACTGTAAAGAAAGCATTACATAGGTCTATGACCATGTACCATTCTGCATCATGCGGAATCTGATAGAGAATTACCGCTGGGTTTGGTACAACTGGGCAACATGGAACAACTATTTGATTAATCTTTCTCAGGTCCTGAACTATTCTGTAAGTTCCGTTTGGCTTTTTGATCCCCATAATCGGTGAATTACATGGGCTGCTCTCAATTTCTGTTAAAACACCTTGTTTTATAAATTTCTCAATCACAGGAATGACACCTTCAATAGTTTCAGCTTTCATTTTATACTGAGGAATGTTTGGGAAATCTACTCCTTTTTTACAGTAATTTTTACTGGGTCCACATGTTTCATTAAACCCATTTCATCTCCAGTTAAATCCCAGATTTTTGAATTAACTGTCTCTTTCAGTTCTTCAGGTAAATTATTTTTATCAAAAGCAGGAAATAGTTTATTTTCTTCTTCAACCATTAGCATTGTTAGCTTGTATAGACCACCTTCTTCCAAAGTTTGGACCTCAATACCATCCGGTGAGCAATATATTTTGCAATTCATCTTGCAAAAAATATCCCTCCCTAATAGGTTTACAGGACTGCTGTTACAGACTACAAATCTGTGTTTATCTTTGAAATTACCAATCTCAATTTTAACTGGTTCAGTTAAACCTGTTTTAATCTGTTGAATTGCTACACCAACTACTTGGATGGATTCACCAGCGAGAGGAAGGTTTTCTATTTCCACTGATCTCACAGTAGAACAGGTAGCACCTGTGTCCACTAGAAAAGTGGTTTCTACATCATTCACTTTACCATTTACAAATGGACCAGTTTGATCTATCTCAAGAGTGGCTCCAAGCACACACTCTTCCTCCTCTCTCAGGCACCGTCATGAGTAATCATCTGAATCACTTCCTTCATTTTCTTTTAACCAAAATTGTTGAGAAACATTTGACACATTCACTCTTGGCGATCTGTTTACCTGTTTACCTCCGCAGAATCCTGTTTCAGGACTGTATCTTTGCCCATTCACACAGTTTGGAAGTGGCGGTTGTGGAATTTGGCTCTGCTGATTCACTAACTGTCGCTGTAGCTGTGGCTGCTGATTTATCTCACTCTGCATCTGTGGATTTAATGTATTTTTTTTATTTCTGGGTGGATTCTTACATTCACGCTTCCAGTGTCCAATTTCGCCGCAATTAAAACATGGGAGCTTCTGCTTGAGCTCTTCAAAATTTACATTAAAATTTGGCTTATTGAAATTTCCTTTAAATTTGCCTTGATTCTGGTGAACATTTTTATTTTCTATGGTCGCTATTTGCTGTTCTGCTACTTTCACCTGTGCCCAGATTGCTTTTTCCTTAAGCTTCTTTTGCTTGGCATCTATCTCGTCACTGCAGTATTTCGCTTTTCTCAGAATGTCGTCAACTGTAAGTGATTGCCAGCCGACAATTCCATTTCTAATCATTTCACCAATTTCAGGTCTCAAGCCATAAACAAACCTATATATGAAGTGGCTCTTGTCTTTCTCACTTAATTTTTCATAGCCACTGTATTGTTTAAATACCAGCAGTAATCTTTCATAAAATGAATGTACTGACTCTTTTGGTTCTTGATTTGTTCTGTCAATTTTAACCCAATCTACTTCTTTTGGGGCAATTTTGTTTTTTAACCACACAATTACTTTGTCATATAAATCCATGGCATCTGCTGAAGGAGCACCTGTTATTTTATCTCGAGCTGGTTCTTCTTTGGGCCAACTTACAGAAATGTTACATTCTGTCCAAAGATCTGATGGGACAACAATGTCAAAGAATCCATCAAGATCAATCCACAGAACTTTTGAAACTTTAATGAATCTGTCTACCTGGCGATACCATTCTACTGGCTTTTCTCTCAGCCGAGGAAAATCATTTGCAAACAATAGAATGTCCTGTCTTGTCCAAGGGACATGAACGTACCCTCCACCAGCTATTTCTCTCATAGGAAACTCATTTGCAACTTCCCCTCTTTCTCTTTTTTCTTCTTCTCTTTTCTTTGTCCATTTCACTCCCCATTTACTGAATTCACCTAATCTTTTCAGAAACACAATTAATTCTTTTACATGAGTTATCCTACCTGTGATGTTCAAATTTTCAATGTCTTTTTCAGAAAAATCCACTCTGTAATGTTTTTGCAATTGTTTCTGTCTACTCAAATCTATTTCTAATTCAGCAGCCATTTCCTCTAATTGATCATACTTGTTTCTTGTTTTCCATTGTATACTTTTGCAAATAAACAATAATTCATCATACTGATATTGCTTTAAATTGTCAGTTCCAATTGTGCCAATAATTAATTCTTCCAAATCTGCTTTCAATTTTGCAACATCAAGTAGTTTAAATTCAGGGGTCTGTAAGGTCTGTGGAGTCTGTGTTAAATCTATTTTATTCATGCTCTTTTCTGGAGATCCAGAATCAGATCCTGCAACAGATGGTGTCTGATCATTTGACAAACTTTGATTGAAAGTTAAATCTGGCATCGTTTTTTCTCGATGTATTTCTGATAAATCTGAATAACATTTTTCAGCCACTTTCTGAATTTCCGCATTTAATGGAACAGTCAGAGCTGAGTGTCTATTTTCTCTTTGGTCAAAAACCGGTACAAAAGGACCAATAGTTACTGGTACCGTTACTGCTTCCATCCCTTTAGTTAATTGCTGTATTAATTCCTCTTTTGCTCTTAAATATTCCGAAATTTCTGGTATATTCCCAAGTCTCTCTGTTCTTATTACATTCCTTGAGAATTCATTTCTCTGTTCTGGAATCTCAGGATAATTTCTGTTCTCTCCTGATGAACTAGAATTACTTCTTGTTCCTACTCTTTAAGGTAATTTTTCATTATTCTGATTTAAACTAGGTGAATTTTCAACAATTTCTCTAGGAGGTGCACTTGGAGAGTTTCCTGAAGAAATTCTCGGGGTAGACCATGAACAATCTGGTTGATAAGGTGGCGGTTTGCGTTTTGTAGTATACATTTCTTCTAAAACCGCATCATCTAATTCTTCATCAATATTATTTTTCTTTTGGGTATTCTTTTGACCTGGTGTTTCAGTAATCATTACTCTTACTGGGTACAAACCATCACACATATCTGCTTTTCTCCAACGTCGTACTCTATCTCCATGAGTTTCCCTAATAATGTCTAATTTTGAGCCTCTTGTTATACCTCTGGTTTCTCGTTCAAGTTCAAACATTTCAACCTCCCATTCAACTAAAGCCTCAAATTGAGTAGGTCTAGGCTAAGCATGGGCGGAAAATCCGTTACGCTCGCGGATTTTGTGGATTTTCGGTAAATTCGCAATCCGCGAGATTCGCGAATTTCCCGCAAAATCCGCAAATTCGCACGCAGTGGATTTTTTTTCTTTGCGGTGTAAGTTTGCAATTGCGAACATGTAGGTGCAGCGGGCAGCAACAATCTCGCACTCGCGAAATTACAAAAATTGCAATTCTGCACAAGAAATCTACTAGCAAGCAGCATAGACCTGAAAATGATGATTTTTATCAGAATAACTCCTCAGGTTGACATTTGCCTGTCTTTTTTGGATTTGAGGTCTTTTGATTTTCTTTAGATAACTTTTGGATTAGAAATCAACTTTCTCATATAAGCTTGGTCGGGCATTACAGTTGCTGTAATGCTGTTCTGCAGAAAAACGAGTTTTGCAAAAGTGAAAGCAGGTTCAAAAGTTCAAACTCATCATTAGTAACCGTTCCCTGTAGTGCTTCCTGACAGGGGCCATCCAGAGTTCAGTTGCTAGTTACAACAATTGTATGACCCTGCTCTGACCCTCACAGCAGGCTCATAGAATAGCTACAAGTAGGCCACAAAGGTCCTGGAAAAAAAAATTGCACTGCAACAGAAAGCAAATTACAGATAAGGAAGCAGGTGCCAGACTGGAATTTTAAAACAGTGACACATTAATAAATCAACCCCAAATTAATTCATGTCAGTTGAAGCAGGCAGGTGTGCTTGCTTTTTCCCCCCATAATCTACATTGATGATGAACCAGAGGGTGGCATAAGGCATTGATGTACCAGAGGGTGGCATGGGTGAAACAGATGAGGCAGGGGTGAAACAGAGGGTGCTGGGAACCTGTGATGATGAACCAGACGTAGAAACAACATAATCGTGACTGTTGCGAGCCGACATGTAAGTTCGCAATTGCGAACTGTTACAAAACCCTTGCGAACTGTCAGAAATCCTTGCGAACTGGCAGAAATCCTTGCGAACACCAAAAAAAAAAATCCGCAAATTCCCAGTTCAGTTGCTAGTTGCAACAATTGTATGACCCTGCTCTGACCCTCACAGCAGGCTCATAGAATAGCTACAAGTAGGCCACAAAGGTCCTGGAAAAAAAATGCACTGCAACAGAAAGAAAATTACAGATAAGGAAGCAGGTGCCAGACTGGAATTTTAAAACAGTGACACATTAATAAATCAACCCCAAATTAATTCATGTCAGTTGAAGCAGGCAGGTGTGCTTGCTTTTTCCCCCCATAATCTACAGTGATGATGAACCAGAGGGTGGCATAAGGCATTGATGTACCAGAGGGTGGCATGGGTGAAACAGAGGATGGCAGGGGTGAAACAGAGGGTGCTGGGAACCTGTGATGATGAACCAGACGTAGAAACAACATAATCGTGACCGTTGCGAGCCGACATGTAAGTTCGCAATTGCGAACTGTTACAAAACCCTCGCGAACTGTCAGAAATCCTTGCAAACTGGCAGAAATCCTTGCGAACACAAAAAAAATCCGCAAATTCGCGAGAATTCACGGATTTTGCGGATTGCGAGTTCACAAATTCGCAAAATTCGCGAACGCCAGATTCTCAAAATTCGCCCATGCTTAGTCTAGGCTTTGGCACAAGAGTCGTCATTTTTTCTCTCAAGTTTTTCAAAATTTTAATATTAAATGACCCATCTTCCGGCCATGCTAATACACCATCATCGTTGGTATATTGCATCCAATTGTCAAACCAAAGGACAGTCTGATAACCATATTCACCTTCCATATCTGCTGCGGCTGTTTTGTATTTATGAATTAATTTTCCACCACGCGTTTCAATTTTCTTATCAGGGCCCAATATATTTTTCAATTTCTGAAACCATGTAGGCTTCTTTTCCTCTTTTCTGTACCAATAACTCATGTCTTAAAACTATTCCGCTTAATTTGGAAAAGATCGTAAGTATTTCTTTGTCGTTCCGCTACTCTAGCCAATCCGTGTGCGAAACTCACCAACAAGCCAATCAGGTTAAGCCACGTCACTACCTTGCTCAACCAATGGAAGTTCTGTTTCAGAAAGGACCAATCAGCTATCAGCTGGTTTTGGTCACGTGAACCAATCAGTGCGCTTACTGTGACGTATGTTAACCAATCACAGTGCAAACCTTGTGACATATGCTGCAGCTGCAGCTTCGCTGTCTCCGCTCCGTAAACTCACCCCTCCTTTACAAAATATTTTCACAGCGCCAGTTTAAAAATTCTTTCAATGAAATTCAATTAGTAACTACAGAAAAACAAACCATTTGTCTGTTTCGCTAAATAAAGCAATAGTTTTCCCAATCATTCGAGTATTCTTTTTCATGAAATAGACAACGCTATTCTCACAAAATCATTTATACACATTCAAACAGAAAACCCTAACCACGCATACATAAAATCTTTGGTAGGATTTTAACCTGCCAATAGAAAATACTGATTCACCAGTAAGAATAGACGACGCTTCCTTACCCTTCACTCAAGCTTGGATAAATTCTATTACTCTTTTCACAGCGAGTTTTAAAATGGGCTCCTAGTCCCTATACTCAAAGCTACGATTTCATAGGCAATCCTCACTATACATTTTACCTATCACACCTAAAATCCCTAAACTTGTGCTGTACGTCCACAACAATAGCGATATGTCAATACCACTATTTTAACAGAACAAATGCACTGTGTAACTTCACCTGTTACACTACTCTTTTGCCGGCAACCAGGAATGTTCACAATGCTGGGAAAAACCTTTCGACTACATGTAACAAGAAAACAAACTTAACATGTTTTAGACATGGATCCTATGTAACTACCATGTAGCATGTCCGTTACCATAGTAACTGTAACTCTGCTACAAAGGAATTGATCCAAAAATCTGTCTCAACAACACTACCCAACACCATGATACTCTCCATTAATCATAAACTCCTCACAAGGCCCATAAATACCAGAGACAAATATTGGGCAACTGAATCATGTGACCTAATTAATCGGAACTATTCACAAACTATTTACACTTTCTATACAACTGCAGTTTGTCATCATCATAATCATAAAAATATAACGGAAACATCTAATTAAGTCACTAGGTAAATGGATCAACTGATGGTAACTGACTAAGACTAAACAAGACCAGCTTGTCATTTCAAAATCTATTTTATTAATTTTATTATCAAACAAAGAGCATTTTAGAAATAGATATCTTTTTATTAGCAATTTGAAAGCATCTTTTAATCAAAGTAAAGGCATATTAGACTGACATTTCAAAACAGATCAGCTTACAGACAATTAAAGCAGCAAAGGTCTCATCCCCTATTTTCTATTTCCCTGACTAACTCAAATAAACCTAAAAGAAAAAGTCATTAAATCAGCTATCCTTACCTGTGTCAAAAAGTCCGTCAGCACTTCACGCCCTTCAGGAATCAGGAACGAGCCAGCAGCCCTCCTCCCAAGGGGCCAGGTTTTATACCTTTTCTCTATCTAAAACTTACTAATTCACACTAAAAGAATACTTTTTCCCCGTCATTCAGCATTTCTATTGGCTGACAGCCGTCAGTTCATATGAGATCATAACCTTTTCAATCCAAAGTTGTGCCTTTCCAAAACGTCTTTGTCCTTTATCCACAGGCGACATTAGCTTCCGAGGTTTTTGCAACATCTTATTAAATAACATTTTGCTGCTTCCTCAGCTTGGCTGATCTGCCGCTTCCTGTCCTTGAAGTTATTTAACCCAGAGCACATCTTGCACAGTTCCATTTATTTATTTTTCTGATGAACGTCATTGTGGCAAACTTTTCCACTTTCTTAGCTGTGCTGAAGGACTGGGCTATTCTAAGGCCCAGCGGTGCCAGGGGACAACACCTGAAACCTTCGTGGGTTACCTGTTCTGGCGTACAAATCACAGAGACACAGGACACTTCCTTCGGCGTCAAAGATCAGCGTTTATTTACTGCAGGGATACAGAGATCGCAAGAAGTACACAGAGTGTAGGTTCTGAGAGACTGCTTTGAATTGCAAAAATGGATCGCTCCTTTTATACACATTTTCATCATTGCACAACATGGTGAACAAAAGGTTACAACTCAATTCCCACAGTAAACTTCAAAAGGGTTGCATTCATGTTTTCAGAAGCCCGGAACATAATTACAGTAGCATCGCCGGTTCCCAACTGTAAAAGCACGTTATCTCCCCATTAAGCACATTCCATTCTGGCTGTAAACGAGTTTAAGAAAAGGAACAGAAACAGGTGCAAAAACAGACAACAGATTGGAAAGAGTGTAGGGAGGCAATATCGGAAGCGTGATCACAGGATCAAAGAATCCGATCCTAATGCATGCGTGACTGAAACAATAGACCGGCACGGCAAGATGAGCCTTGAGCGGAGCCATCTGCATTTGCCGTGTCATCCCCCTAGTCATAAAGACACACTCAAAGGGATATGCGTCTTCAGCAAGAGTTTGGGAAACCCAGGGTCATGAAGAGGACATTGTCCGTTCGCCAACTACGTGAGGGCAAGAAACAAAATGGATGCCGTATCTAAAATGGAACCCGTGGGTTCAGATGAAGAAACCCACGAATAAGACGAATGGTGCAAAGTAGAGTAGCGAAAACGCGTACACCCACTAAACTCGTCATTTGCGGTTCATAGATACCAAACTCGTCCATATTCGAACAACCCCAAAACTTCATTACGATTCTCACGGAACCTCAGACGCTCCTTTTGCCCTCATGTAGGCAAGCACTAGTCGATATCAGAATCAATTTCGATATTCATCAGATCGTTCAGTTGTTGCTGGAACATCATCCTATCCATCAATGTCTCTTTGGTAACAGATGGTCGTCTTATACACGTTGTAGCGCAGAGGCCACATAAGGCTGGACCACACTGTACACAAAGACAACACGTGAACAGAAACGTCACAGCAACCCCTACAGTCATCAGAATTCTCCAACCCCAAGTCGACATCAGACCCCAAAACCATCCTAGAAGCGTCCAATTACCTTCGTCCACGTGTATGGACTGGGAGATTTTATGCAACTTCAAGATGGCTTGATATACAGTTGGAGCATTATCAGGAATGAAAATACAGCAGCTCGAATGGATCACCTTGCACACACCACCTCTATCTGCGAGTACAACGTCTAGAACCATACGGTTCTGCAACATCATAAGTCTATCCACCTGAAGCTCCGCTGTCAGATTACCAAGAGCACTTGCAGTTATGTTAGCAGTCGATTCCACCACACGAGTCAACTGTCTCAGGTTCCTACTATTAACCATAGGTCCCCAAAACAGCAGGAAACCCTTAAAGAAGTCTCCTGCTTCTTGACCGGCAGTGTCCTCTTCGCTAATAACGCCTCTCACAACTCTGGTCTTGTGATAGTCTGAGGCAACTGTAAAAGTCGGTGGCAAAAGATTCCCAATATAACAGGTGCCCGAGAAGTCACGGGGCAACCATGTATACGCGCGATCATAACATACAAAATAGGTACCCTTGGCAGTCAGGAAAACAGGGGAAGAGAGCATTGGTAAAACATACGTTTCAGTACAAGCACTCTTCCCAAGCTGAGCTCTTGGATTTCGACCAAGACCTTGCAGGCAGAAATGACCAAGGTGGGGTATGATCCAGATCGGAGACGAGCTCTTAAGCTGTCTATCACCCACTAACATACTATACTCAACCTCACTCAGATCCTTATATGCTCGCACCTCTTCCTCTGGAATAAGCGATGCATCAAAAATATCTCTATCTAAGTCAGCAATCGCTATTGCCAAAGTCTTATGGTACGGGCCGGGACCAAGGTCTACAGAGCGTGGCTCTCGACGGGGGTAGGAATCTAGTGCACTGCGGAACATAGTTTGGAATGCCCAAGCTGACCCCTGGGTGCTGTAAGGAAGAACCAAATACGGAATACCCCTATCCATGGTATGTGGCATTAACCCACACACCCAACAGTTGGTAGTATTCATCACCAGTTGGTGTTGATGAAGGAGTTGAACAAAGGAGTTATTCATAAATTCCGCACGTCTAACCTGTTCATGTTGGGGCAGAGGATGAAAGGAATGTGGAGAAATAGTGGGAACAGAATTCAGATCAGGAGAAGGAGAGGTAGGTGAAGTGGAAGACAATAACGACTGAATTCCAAAATACACTCCACCCACCAATAGCATAGAAACAGTCAGGAACAGCATGAAAACCTGAAACAAAAAACATTTTGTTCGCAAAACTTTATGCAGTTTAGATCTTGACGCCGACATCCTCTCTACTTCCGACAGCTTAGAGAACTCCATCCTCTAAAAACCGTCCGTAACGTTCTTGACGCACTTCGTTCTGAGTAGCGATTATCAATTCCCAGGAGTTCCCAGGAATCGACAAAAGTAACCGACCTAGTGTCAGGAACCTGCTAAACAGAAGGAAGTACCCGCACGGCCCTACGGTCAACCCGGATGATAGGTTTTAATCAAACAAACATTCAAATTAATATGAATCTTTTAGCTGTACAGAAGAGAAATATACGTAATGTATAGAACAAGAATTTAAAAACTCAAAATCAATGGAAAAAAATGCAAGTGTTCGCAAAGTTCATAGCAACAGTGAAGGGTAATGTAAAATTTGAAAAACAAAAGGAATGCTTTATTAGTCCGTGTTACGCGATCGAAGAAAGTATCGACTTTTCCCAGGCCGAGTTTGCTCTTCAAACAACGGTTCAGATGTCAAAACAGTGTTCGATCGCTCAGGTGATAATTCAGAACTCGAATTCTCCAATGCTGAAGACGACGGTACAGTTCCAGATGATTCAACAAGTGTGTCTGACTGAACTGAATCGTTCTCTACAGGTTGAGCATCACTAAATGGCACGTAGCGTAGAAGGGCCTCAGTCTCCGTTGGGACAATTCCGGCTTTCACCCAGTTGTCTGCTGGCAAAGGAAGTGGAATTTTCTTTGTATGGCTGGCATGCACCCAGTGCTTCCGGCCTTCCAACCGAACTGCAGTCCTTGTTGCCAGCAGAACTTGAAAGGGTCCCACAAATCTTGGCTCGAGATTACGCTTTCTCCCAAAATTGTGGGTAACGACCCAGTCACCAAGTTGGAGACGATGTCCTGGACCTTCTGTTTGTGCCGGCAGAGCTTTAAAAACCTGTTGATGAATCAAACTCAATTTAGCAGTCAGATCATAAAGATAGTCAATCAACATTGGATATTCGAGACTGGCAAATGCCTTAGGCCTCGGAACTCCCCAAATGTTCGCAGGACGGCCGAACACAATCTCATATGGGCTAAGCCCTACTCGAGAGTGCACAGTCGCCCTGGTCGATAAGAGAGCTAGAGGCAGTGCATCAGGCCAAGACAAACCAGTCGTGGCTTGAATTTTGGCAAGTTTCAGTTTCAGAGTACCATTGTACCCTTCCACTAAACCAGCTGACTGAGGATGATTGGCGCTATGGAATTTTTGACGTATTCCAAGGCCCTTACACACACTCTTCATCACACTTCCCACAAACTCACTTCCGTTATCTGACCATACAATCCGTGGCATTCCGTACCGAGGAAAGTATTCCTTCAGTAGGACTTTCGCTGTGGACAGAGCAGTATTATCCTTAAGAGGGTAGGCCTCGATCCATCTGGAGAACGCACAAACCACAACCAAAACATATTTCAAGTTATTGCATCTCTCCATATGGATGAAGTCCAATTGGATAACTTCAAAGGGACATGTAGGAGGAGCAAAATGACCAGGTGGAGTGGGGGTGCCCTTGCCAGGATTATACATCATACATACCATACAGTTCTTAACCACTCTCTCAGCACACTTAGCAATACCATCATTCTTCCATACAGGAGACAACAACTTACATATACCTTTCGCGCTAATATGTGACATGCTGTGGGCCATAGTAACAACAGCAAGCACATACGCATCCGGTAACATCCATCTCTGACATTCTGACAAATCAACCCAACATCCATTCACGTCTAACTTTCCCGTGCTTTCTTTCCACTTAGTCTTTTCAGCTTCGGTGGCTTCATTCTGAATCACTTTCACACTCTCAACAGTGTCCTCACACATACCAGTCTCCGTCGGCCACCTTACTGAACTCGTAACGTACATTTGCGTTGCAAGATTCTGAGCTGTTTCCTTAGCAATCTCATCCGCAAACGCATTACCACGACCAACATCATCCGTAATCTTTCGATGTGCACTGCATTTAATGATTGCCACCTGCTTAGGCAATGTAAGTGCGTCCAAAAGATCGTTCACAAGCTGTCCGTGTTGGATCTTCGTACCATGCGATGTCATAAATCCTATTTCTCTCCACAATTGACCAAGCTATGTGCAACGCCAAATGCATACTGGCTATCGGTAAACACATTCACTCTCTTTCCTTTGGACAAAACACACGCTCTCGTTAACGCAATCAATTCTGCTGCTTGCGCTGAATTCTGACTCAATCTCGCAGTCTCCACAACCGTACTCAACGTCACCACTGCATACGCGGTCGTCACATCACCATTCGGCAACTTGAAGCATGAACCATCAACATACAAAGTACCATCGGGATCTACCAATTGAGTGTTTTTTAGGTCAACACGACCCTTCGTCTCTTCTTCAGTTCTTAGATAACAGTCATGTGGTGTTACATCACCTGATTCCACATTAATCGGCAACAATGTCGCGGGGTTCAGCACGTTACAACGCTTGATCTGTATATGACTTGCCAAAAGTGTCAACTCATAACCGGACAACATTGCGCTCGTCAAGTGTTGAGTTTTCGTTCGATTCAAGAGAGTGTCAACTGCATGCGGAACCATCACTGTGAGCATATTATCCATGACCAGACCTGCGGACTGTCGAATGGACACCGCAGCCGCCGCTGTCGCTCTTAAACAACTCAGCAACGCTCTGGCTACCGGGTCTAAGGTCGAGGAAAAATATGCACATGGACGCTGCTTACCACCAAATTGTTGCGTCAAGACACTCAACGCACAACCTTCCCTCTCATGAACGTATAGTGTAAACGGCTTACTGTAATCAGGAGTACCTAACACAGGAGCCGAACACAACGCATCACGCAGTTCAGAAAAACTTTTCTGACATTCTTCGGTCCATGGCAAAGGAGTCGAAACATCCTTGCACGTGAGAGCTACCAATGGCTTCGCTAACAATGAAAAGTTTGGAATCCATTGTCTGCAGTATGACGTAATACCTAAAAAGGCACGTACATCTCTCTGAGTTGTTGGCACAGTCATTCAAGCAATCGCTGCAATTCTTTCTGGGGTCAACCTTCTTCCCTCCTTTGACAATAAGTGACCTAAATAGGTTACTTCTTGACAACAATACTGTAGCTTAGAAGGTGACACCTTGTGATGTAAGTCACATAGATGCTGTAATAGCGATACTGTAGCAGTTTTGCAAATCTGCTCAGTGTCAGCAGCCACTAACAGATCATCAACGTACTGAATCAAGGCCGCACCAACCGGTAACACAAACGCATCAAGTTGACTCTTAAGAGCTTGACTGTAGATCGATGGACTCTCACAGTAGCCCTGAGGTGCGCGTTTAAACCTGAAGCTGCGACCACCTAATGAGAAGCCGAATAGATCTCTGCTTTCCTCAGCAATCGGAATGCTAAAGAAAGCATTCTTCAGATCGATTACCGAGAATCAAGAGGCAGAGGCTGGAATCAGGGTCAGTAGAGCTGTAATGTCAGGCACCACTGGAAACTGTGGAACCACGATTTTATTGACCTCTCTCAAATCAATGACAAAACGGTACACAGGAGGCTTAGATGGATCAGTTCGTTTCAGAATAGGTAACACCGGACTATTGCACACATTTCCCAGAGTTTCCTCAATAACATCCTTTTTGATCAAATCATAGATGATCGCTAATAGCGCTCGCTCACCATCAAGGGAGATACGATACTGGGGAATGCGTGGTAATCGCACATTCGATTTCAATTGAACAACATAAGGTGGTATATCCAGTAGGCCCACATCATTTGGACCCGTTGCCCACAAAGACTCAGGAAGGGAACTCAATTCCGGTGGGAGCTTATCAGTTGACAAGTACATAGGAGAGATTACTCTCTGACCCAATGTAAGCTCCACTCCCGCGGGAGAGCAATACAGAGTCGCATATAACCGCTTCAGCAAATCCAGACCCAAGAGATTCTCACCACAACCAGTAGTTAAAATCAAAGGAGCCTCTATCTCACGTGGCCCGATCATAAGGGACAAAGGGCTAGAAACTGGATTGCTAACCGGGGCGCCAGAGAATCCAACGGAAACATTTGTTAAGCCAGACAAAGGTGCGCCAGGGAGTTTTGAATGCATGATGGAACTTTTTGCTGCGCCAGTGTCCAACAGAAAAGGCTCAACCATGCCTGATGTGGCAACTGCGACGTAAGGCCCTCTCTGATCAACCGGAACTGATACGACTCCCTCTCATGGTTGGTCTATGGCTGTCCTAGTAATTACCATCTGCATCAACGTCATGCTCGATGTAATAATCGTCTACATGATACTGTGCAGATCTACCAGACGATGAATCGCGCTGATCAAAACAATTATTAGAATCCGATGAAGAAGTAGAACGCTCGTTTTGAGTTTGAGAGGTACCACGACCCCTACCTCGAGACGACTGTTGAGGACCACTACGACCTCCACGAGCCAAAACACCATTATTTCGGTCACGTAAAACAGGACAATTAAACTTCAAATGGCCCTCACCCCTACAATATGCGCATTGATTATACCCAAGCATAGATCTGGGTGTAGAAGAGTCAGAACGCGACTGCGACCTAGAAGACTGCGACTGTGATCGATTCTGCTGTTGCGAATCATTTTGATTCGATCGCGGAGGATACGCTTGCTGCAACAAGACTTTAGTTTTAAGCTCCTTCGTTTTCTTATCTGCACAATCGTTTTCTTCTTTTTCTCTATTTTCATAATATTGAGCCGTTGCCAATATTTGAGCAGTGGTGGAAACAGCCCATGAGCTCTCTGAATTTTTTTATTTGGTACATAGCTCAGGCAACAAATTTAACACAAATTTATCAACAAACAACCGCTGGCCCCCCTCAGTACTCATATCCTGACCACTATGATCGATGAATGCCTCATCAAATCTAGTAAAGAAATCGGAGACACTCTCGTCTTTCTTTTGTTTGCACGCAGACAATTTATCCCAGTTGACTCTCATCGCTGGCATAAGTGTCTTCATGAGCGTAATGATCCTTTGGGGCAGATCCGTAATGATCTGTTCAGGCTTAGGCCCACCAATTTGTCGTCCGTCAGCCGCCGCAAGAGCAGCCCAATCACCACCTAACTCAGCTACGTGATTCTCTTGACGGATTTTTGCCCAAATTGGTTGCGGTACTACGTTACCGAACAACATGTCAATATCGGCAAGGTTCATAATAATAGCATCCACTAATTGGGATAACTCCTTATAATAACCTGCCGGATTTTTCCGGGGGTCAGGCAAAGATTGTTTCACCTGCAAAACTTCTGATCGCTTCCATGGGAGGTGTATCCAAACTCTCTGGAAGTGTGGCAAAATTGCAGGGTTAGCAGCAGGATTACCTGGCATCCACACTGGGGGAACTTCTGGCATGGGATACTGACCATCTTGTGCTTTCGAATCATCGGAATCGTCATCAAACAACACTTGAGGATGCACTGTAGATCTAAAAGCTAACAGGCGCTCTAATGCACGTCGTATATCGCCGCCTACAATCATACCGTTCGAAAACTGACTCTGAAGTTCAGTCATATCGGTCGGTACATTATCTCCCTCATCGTTATCCCACTCTTCCCTCAAGGATTTACACATTTCCTCGAACACAAATCTGTGTGTGGGCTCATTGAACTGAGAAAATGTATCAAACACTATTCGCGGAGTATACTTAGCAGGATGTCTAATCCACATGCGCGCCATAGTGATTAATGTCGCACTCTCCCTACCTCCAGGCATTTGACTTCGTCTCTGAGAGACATCAGAGACAGCGGACCCAAGTATTGGTCCGGAAAGTGAAGAATAGAGATTAGCAACAGCATTAGGTATACGACTACGAACAGAAGGAGAAGAGGAGAGAAGGACAGGGGCAACAACGTGAGGACTGAACGTAGGAGCAGTAGGAGTAGCCAAGACAGCAGAAGTAGTAGAAACAGTAGACTGAGAAGGTATAGACAATGGAGCAGTAGGAAGAAGGACAGGTAAGGGAGCAGGTACAGCTTGAGGAACAAGGAGATTCGGAAGAACAGGACCAACAACAGGCTGACCATCAGCCGCCGGAACAACAGGTGGAGGAACAGGAGGAACCACAGGGGCTGTTGTACCCTGTGCATAAGGAGGTGGCGATTTCAGTAGATAGGATAACAAAGGATCCTCTGTCGCTTCCTCTCCCTTCTTATCAGAACTTGATGGTAAAACCGGATAACATTTATCCACCGCCATACGATGTAATCTAGTAAAAACCTCCTTTTCCTTCTCGTCTTTGTCTCGCTGATATTGTTCTGCACTTTGCATCATCGTAATGATACCGTCTCGCTTATTTTTCTTTATCTGCTTGATTTCTTTCTGCTTGGCTTCTTTGCGCCAAACCCGAAAGGAATCAAACATGGCCAGCCTAGCTTTCTTTTTAAACAATTTTGCTTCAAGATTATTTAAAATCTCAGCTTCAAAACTACCATGGGGTGGCCAACTAAGGACACCATCTTTTTTAGTATATCGGATCCAATAATCATTGTATACGATAGGGCTCACTCCGTGTCGACTATAGAGCTCATAAATTGGAGTTCCAACTGGAGGTATCGGACATGAGTCCTCCAACCGGGAATCCGTGCTGCAACATTTAAGGAAACCAAACCAAGTACTACGGCCAGGCATCGTGCACACTAACCGAGTTTACAAACTTCAAGGGTTATCGAATTACGATGTCCTCGCAAAAATACGAGACCCTCGGTTTTTGGCGATTGCAATCGTCAAATAAAAATCCAACAACTAAGAACCAGCAACTAAGAACCACAAATGCAATGGAACCATGCAAACAACCAAGTTTGAACAACAACAACCAAGGACTCTGGGAGCGACCCACAAATACTTAACTGAGAGAACAATGGCGTCACCAGGAAGGCCCGTCTATCGTCTCGCCGTACAAAGGACTGTGCCAGGCGCCAAAACAGGTCGACAGTCAGGGCATCAGTCCGTTGCAGCCGTCAGGAGGCGGGAATCTTCGCGGGAAAAGTCTTCGGACCACTTATTTCGACAACAGGATCGATGAAGCGGGGTGCACCTTCCCTCGGAGATTTCACACGAAGTTCCTCACGATCGTCGGGCTTTGGACCGGTACCGCTGATGTCAGCCCACGTTGGGCGCCAACTGAAGGACTGGGCTATTCTAAGGCCCAGCGGTGCCAGGGGACAACACCTGAAACCTTCGTGGGTTACCTGTTCTGGCGTACAAATCACAGAGACACGGGACACTTCCTTCGGCGTCAAAGATCAGCGTTTATTTACTGCAGGGATACAGAGATCGCAAGAAGTACATAGAGTGTAGGTTCTGAGAGACTGCTTCGAATTGCAAAAGTGGATCGCTCCTTTTATGCACATTTTCGTCATTGCACAACATGGTGAACAAAAGGTTACAACTCAATTCCCAAAGTAAACTTCAAAAGGGTTGCATTCATGTTTTCAGAAGCCCGGAACATAATTACAGTAGCATCGCCGGTTCCCAACTGTAAAAGCACGTTATCTCCACATTAAGCACATTCCATTCTGGCTGTAAACGAGTTTAAGAAAAGGAACAGAAACAGGTGCAAAAACAGACAACAGATTGGAAAGAGTGTAGGGGGGCAATATCGGAAGCGTGATCACAGGATCAAAGAATCCGATCCTAATGCATGCGCGACTGAAACAATAGACCGGCACGGCAAGATGAGCCTTGAGCGGAGCCATCTGCATTTGCCGTGTCATCCCCCTAGTCATAAAGACACACTCAAAGGGATATGCGTCTCCAGCAAGAGTTTGGGAAACCCAGGGTCATGAAGCGGACATTGTCCGTTCGCCGACTACATGAGGGCAAGAAACAAAATGGATGCCGTATCTAAAATGGAACCCGTGGGTTCATATGAAGAAACCCACGAATAAGACGAATGGTGCAAAGTAGAGTAGCGAAAACGCGTACACCCACTAAACTCGTCATTTGCGGTTCATAGATACCAAACTCGTCCATATTCGAACAACCCCAAAACGTCATTACGATTCACACGGAACCTCAGAGCTCGGCTCATCACGACAGGATTCCAAACACCCACTTAAAAAGCTATGCCTCAGGCCTTTTTCTTGAAGACTAGTATTCAAGGAAACACAAAACATTAATTAATTTGAGTAATGAAAATCATTCTGTTACCCACCCCCTTTACTAATGTTAACCCATTAGTTTATGTTATCTAGCTTTAAGGACATGAATACAGCATTTTTATTTACCATCTTCTTTTTAGGCCAACAGGATCCTCCACGAGCCTTTGCAACATATAAGACACGACATAGACAAAAGCACATTTAAAATAGGCACATGCCATTAATTAAACAGCCGCAATTAATGTTGACAAAATCAATATACAAGGTTAGTTCATTATTTTTCAACGTACTTGAAAATGCAACAAAGAGCATATGAATTAGTCCCGTGTGTCATATATGTATTTTATTCTAGGTTGATTAGAATATTTTCGTGCATAAACTCATTAATATAATTATTTATTATGGAAGTTTAACTTTGCGAGTCAAAATATAACTCATTTCTGAACCTCGCTTCATCACATAAATAATTAAATCTTGGTGCCCGCTGGCCCATTTCTCAGTTCTTAGCATTTTCAGTACAATGATTACCTCCCAAACACTACAGAGGTCAAAAGACATTTGACTCGCACATATATAGGCTCATTTGTCCCTTGTCATTTCATACACTTCCGTAGTTCCAGAGTGACATATTTTTCTTATATTTTACTAATTTTTATTTTTTTAATTTGTTTATTGGCATTTTGATAGATATACATACATCTTCATATTTGATGGTTCAGATCATCAGCCAATGTTTAGCAAAAAAATATACATTTCATCAAACCAAACACAGCGGTCAGAGTCAAACCTGCTGTCCAATACATGACGAGTATATTAACTCAGTGGCGGTTTTCTCGCTAAAGTTAGGTGGTAGTGTGCTGCTCTTGTGAAGAGACTACGAAAGGGAGGCTTCCCTGGAGGGTACCATCAGGAAACTTTTCATTGTTACATTCCTAGAGGGGCCATTTCCGGAGCGTCCAAGGGCTGCTGGGTTTGTGCCTGTATCTCAGTGTGGCCAACCTGGTCCGTGGAGCCAGCACCTTCAGCTTGGAGCGCACGTACCCTGTTTATGAATGATCTCTGTATGTCTTTCGGCATGGATGTGATGGGCATCTGTTCCCAGAATGTAGTTAACTGCGTGTGGTTAAACTAAACTAAAAAGTGACTAAGGACATGATTATGAGTTTGGCAGGCGCAGGTAAGTTTGTTGGGACCACTGCCTGCCAAAGTTTGACTTATCTGCCACCCCTGTCAACAATTCTATTGATTAACAGGAACAGCTGTCATAGCACTTTCTGTCAATGTAGAAAAAGTTTGATTAACCACATTGCTGTGGCTGTAATTTTTCCGCTGTGCGGCAATTTACAAAAACCCGCGTTACATGACGAGCTCAGCTCGTCATCAGCACACGACCACCGTGGCTGATGACGAGCTGAGCTCGTCATCAGCAGCGAAGGGGTTAAAAACACTGTCAAACATGAGGGCTGGCCATCAAACTTTTCCCAAGTTTTTTTTTTCCAAAAACATAATGGGAGTTTTTTGTTTAAAAATAAATAAAATAATGCCATCCTCACAGTGGGAAGTTTCTCCAGAGGTGTGCAGGTAATTATCTTCTTTTTCACTGTTTATGCTGGTGTCGACTAATAGTAAAAAAAAATAGGTATCTGATCGCACTTTCACCCTCTGGTTATCGGAGGGAGGTTTATGCTGATGGAGTAAATTTTATCTAAGGGCCTCATTTTGATCTCAGTGGTCCTACAGATATCGAGGCCATTACGATGTCAACTTTTGCACTGCCGCTTGTTGGGAGCCAGGCTGCCCCCTCAAACAGGCGCAAGGAGCCCATCGGGTGGCAGTTGGACACTACTATCTACAATGGAGGCAGTGCAGGTGCATGCACCACCATAGGGATTAGGATGTCCACTTCCCACAGCCTTTTCATGGCAGTCCCACCACATGAAAAGGCTGTTAACTGTCAGAAAGGGACTTTGAGGACCTCAAGCAGGGTCCCCATCCCCTGTGGGCCATTGCTTACAGGCAGCAGGAGCACATGTGGTGCCTCCCCTCATCCATGTACCTTGTGGCAGGCACCACATGGTTCCTGGCACACGGTGCATGGATGTATGAAAAGTGTCTGTTTGTACTGAGGCTTATGCTGTGGCCCTTTTCCAGGCCTGTAGCACAAATGACAGTACAAAAAGGCACATTCCAGCTGCAGTGTTGGCAGACCTATCCTAACTGGACAGGTGGGACTGCCAACTCTATGTCAGACGGACACCTGCCCGCGGGAATGGCGGCCAGACATCATAATGAGGGCCTAAGTTAGCAAAAATCTTGCACTCCGCCCAACTCTAAATTGGATGGGAGGACCAAGAGTCTGACAGTCAAGGTACTCAGTCACAGTAACAGCGTAACCTGTCCACTCTAATTCAGGGCCTAAGTCTGAAGGTAAAACCTTGGACCAGAGTGAGGCAGCAAATCTATCTGACCTGCAAAGCTACGTGGCACCTGTGTTTTTTTCACTTAAAACTAATATTTTTATTTCTTCATTCCCCATAATCCAAAAGTAATGGTCTTGGCATCTTTTTGCTCATTACATTTTTTACCATGTATCTAGGCTGATTTGGCTATTTTATTGTGTTGTGTTTTTATCCGAAATTGTAAGCACTGCTTAAATGTAACACTCCCTGGACTGCCTCATGCGTGTGCCATACCTATCAGGGGTTTAGCAGGGCTTGTATCAGAACTGTCTTTTGGCCTCACCAGATTGTGTTTATTAAGTTGGCAGAGGTCACCCACTCCCAAATTAATAACACCATTTCTGACAACAAATGTCATTTCTCTAGTCGGAAAATTAATTCGTTTATTTTAAATTGATGGGTGTTCCATTATCTTAGCAACACAAATGGTTGAGAGGAGTTTAACCTAGGCTGATCTTAAATTACTCCTCAGACCCTCCACTACTAAGATTGTTGTATATATGTTCCATTATCTTCTCATTTGTCTGATGTAAGCCTTTTAGCGGTTTGTATGCTTGGCTTTGAGAAGACTCTTCGAATTATCAAATTGCAGTATACCCCCTGTAAGAACTGTTTTGTTACTTAAAGGGCCTCTGTTTAAAATCACTATGTCTAGAGCAATTACCTTTCATTTGCAAAAGGTCACCCTCAGTACTCATTTTATGGGAGATGGGAAAATCATCCATCAACTGTGATAAAGAGTTTTGGGGGCGTGGCTACGGAGCCGAGGGACATGGCGGCGTGAGCTCGGAGCTCCGCGCCTGATCCCCGCATACATCCTCCTAAAAGAGCGGTGGCGCCCGGGAGAGCCTCCCCAGGCAGACCGGAGGCGAGGGGGGCGAGACCTGCGCCCTCGGAAACGGAGAGGAGGGAAGAATTGACCCCCCCCGGCGCGAGGCAGGATCGGCGCAGGCCGGGACGGCCGGTGAACAAAATGGCCGATGCCCCCATAAGCAGATCCTTCAGTGCCGAGTGACTGGAGTGAAGGAGACTAGCACTGGGCTGCAGGAGCGGGGATCGCGCTCCACCAGCGGCGCGGAAGACTTGGACTTGGGGAAGCGGACCCTGAACAGGCGCAGGGATAGCGGCGCTCTGACCTGGGCTGAGCTGGGACCCGGCGCCGAGCGACCGAGCAAGGACACCGAGGGTAGGCGAGAGTGGAGGTCCCTTCCGGCCCCCTAACGGATGAGGCGACCCCACCCCCAGCCAGAGGTGGCAGAGGTGAGCGACCCGCTGCTTGCCGGCGGGACCATTGGCTCGCCTGGGGTGAGGGGGGAGCTCGTAGCAAATTGATCCCGGCCGAGGGAGAGCAGTACGGCCGGCGGATCGAGGGACCGCCACCTTGCCACGCACCACAGGCGAGAGGGAAAGCGACCGCTGTCCAGGCTCTGACCTGGGCTGAGCTGGGACCCGGCGCCGAGCGACCGAGCAAGGACACCGAGGGTAGGCGAGAGTGGAGGTCCCTTCCGGCCCCCTAACGGATGAGGCGACCCCACCCCCAGCCAGAGGTGGCAGAGGTGAGCGACCCGCTGCTTGCCGGCGGGACCATTGGCTCGCCTGGGGTGAGGGGGGAGCTCGTAGCAAATTGATCCCGGCCGAGGGAGAGCAGTACGGCCGGCGGATCGAGGGACCGCCACCTTGCCACGCACCACAGGCGAGAGGGAAAGCGACCGCTGTCCAGGCGGAGGGGGCGGGAGCCCGACGGAGCACAACTGCGGCTTTCCCCTGCACCGACATCCCAGGGGACAGTGGGAGTTTTCACCTGACCTTGCAGAGGGCAGGCTGCGGGGGGGTGTCCTACGCCCGGGATATCTGCCGCGGGCGAGGATTGGCCCCCGGGGCCTGGAGACCTCGAGGGCCGACCGACAAAGCACGGCGAAGGGAGATTCCAGCGACCTTGGACCCAGGCGACGGCGCGCCCCGAGCGGGCGGGGTCGCGGATTTTTGCCGGGCGGAGACGGGCTGCCTGGACAGGAGGGCTCCGCTTGCAAACAAAGGGAAGGACTGAGGCCTGGCGAACTAGACCCTGAGGTGGAGCTGGACTGGATTGACCTGGAGGTGCCCGGGCTAGCGGCGGGACGCCACTGGAGAGCCGGCCCACCGGGCATAGCGAACATATGTCCAGGATCTTGGGGACCTGTGCCGTGTCTGCTGCGCGAAAGGGCTGACCCGTGCTGCGGGAGGCGAGGAAACGCAGCACACCCGTGAAGGGTTACATGGTGGGCTGCTCTTGAAACGGGTGCTCAGGAGGTGACACCCCCACGAGCACTGCAGCACGGAGTGGAGGTGCTCCAGCTGACCACGGCACTGCCTTGAGCTAGGAAAGAGGACAGCCCCCTTTGATAGCGAATTGCCAGTACTGAGCGGCGGAGAAGAAGACTGCGAGGTGTGGAGATCTGACAGACCTATCGCATCATGGGGAAAGTCAAGGGCAAGACCGAAGGGGCCACGGCCTCCGAGACCCTGGAAGGTGGCACAGCGGGATCAACGGACTTACAACAGCTTCAGGACCGCATCCTCGAGGCTATCGCAGCAACCAGGGATGCTCTGCAACACAACATTGCGAAGGTGGTGACGGGCCTGGGGCTCTTGCAAGCTGACCAAGATAAACTCAAGGACAGAGTAAAAGAAACTGAAGTGACTCTGGAGGTCCTGGCCCCGGCCCACAAATCTATGGAAGCACGGCTCTCAGACGCTATGGAGAGGATACAAACGCTGGAGAGAAGGGCCGAGGATGCCGAAAACAGAAGCAGACGCAGTAATGTGCGAATAGTGGGCCTGCCGGAAAAAACGGAAGGGGAGGATATGGTTGGATATTTGGACGACTGGCTAAAGACTCAGGTGGCACCGGAGGGCCTGTTGCCGTTCTTCACCCTGGAACGTGCTCACCGGGTTCCGGCCCGGCCCCCCAAGCCGGGATTACCTCCCAGGCCTGTGGTAGCCAAACTGTTACATTACAGAGACAGGGACCTCTTGCTCCAGCGGGCCCGAGAAGTGGGGCCGTTCCAAGTGGCAAACAGCAAGGTGACCTTATTTCCGGACTACACCTTTGAGACGCAAAAGCTACAGGCGTCCTTTTTGTCCATAAAACGGGAGCTGCGAAATGAAGGAATTAGATACTCCCTGCTCTTCCCGGCCAAATTGAGAGTCGTAGTGGACGACAAGACTCACTTTTTCCCCACATCGGCGGATGCCTGGGACTAGTGGGAGACGTATAAAGTGGGAACGGATGGCGCCAAAGTACGGGAGGAGCAGGAGAGAGCAAAGACGCAGCCGCGGAAGTCCCAAAGACTGCGATGGAGGCGGCAAGGCTCAAAAAAGCCCTCGGTGTCTCAGACGGAGGCGGAGAGGAAGGCGGCGCTGCAGGCCGTCGAAGAGCTATCCAACGCGACCGTTTCGCCTTCACAGAGGGGATCACACTCAGAGACCAAGGACACAGGGTCGGAGTCAGAGGCTTCAGAGACAAGCAGTGCTAAGGGACCATCGGTGACCCCGCAGACTTCGGGGGAGATCCTGAATATTTGATATGATGAGGACGCTGCTACAGGAGACCCACCTTACTAAGCAGGAAGGGATAGCACTACATAAGAGTTGGAGGGGCCAACTATTCAACACCACGTACTCTGCATTTGCCAGAGCAGCTTTAATATGGGTCAAGGCAGGGGTCCCGTTCCAGGCGGCAAGACACGTGGTAGATCCTGAGGGACGCTATGTCGCGGTGGAGGGTAGGTTGGGAGGGAAGGGCATTACACTATGTAGTATCTACGCGCCAAACACTGACCAGGTGTCCTTTTTTACTAAACTTTCGGGGGTACTGGCGCATTTCCTGACAGGCCCAATTCTGATTGGGGGGGATTTCAATTCCGTAGCCAACACAACACTTGATCGATCCCACCCACCATTGGTAGATTCTACCGTTCACCGCCTCACGAAAGGTAGATTAGATTGGCAGGAACGTTGGGGACTGGAGGACGTGTGGCGTATACAGCACCCTACGGAAAGGGACTACTCGTTCTTCTCGAGTCTCCATAACCTACATGTTCAGATCGATGCAGTATTGTGCTCCCGGGAGGTCGGGAGGTCAGTACTAAGAACTGAGTACTTGACCAGGACGATCTCGGACCACAATCCATTGCTGGTTGGAATGGGCTGGGTCAGGGAGGTGTCACGGGTCCCGACCTGGAGGCTGCGCCCGAGACGTTGGAAGATCCGCCCTTCCGGGAGGAACTCTGGGAGGGCATTAACCAATACTTCGACGTAAACGAGGGGTCTACAGGGTCCAGAGCAATGGAGTGGAACGCTTTTAAGGTGGTGGTCAGGGGCCAGTGCATAGGGAACCATGCGGGGGCGCGGAGGGTGCTGACGAGGGACTTACAAAAAGCGGACACCACATTGAGGGATGCTGAACGGGCTAGACCGGGACGCCCCGACTTACAAGAAGAGGTGAACTCGGCCAGAGAGGCAGTGGCAGTAGAGGTAGAGCGCCTCCGCAGCTTCGACTATAAGGCATATCTGCTTAGGACCCATGTTGAGGGAGATAAAGCGGGTGCGTTACTCGCGTGGCTAGCGAACCCTGCCAGGCGTAGCTCTCCGATACTGGCGATCGAAGGGGCGGAGGGCCAAATGCATTATTCGCAGATGAAGATACTGCACTGCTTTCAGAGCTACTACACGACCCTCTATAGCAGTACACTGACGGGTCGGGAGGACGATATACAGACCTTTCTGGGTGACCTTCAGTTGCCACAGCTAGAGAAGGAACAGGCGACCGCACTGGGAAGGGACATAGAACTAGGCAAGATCCGAGGAGCAATAAAACGGATGGCTCGGAACAATACGCCGGGACTAGATGGTATACCCATTGAATTCTATAGTACATACATTGACATACTGGCGCCTAAACTACAAACGGTATATAATGAGACTAAGAAGACCGGACAAAAGCCCCAATCCATGCAAGAAGCCTTGGTGATCCTACTCTTGAAACCTGGAAGAGCTGGAGAACAACCGGCCTCCTACAGGCCGTTGTCCATGCTGACAACGGATTACAAAATACTAAGTTCCATCCTGGCGGCGAGGCTCCCACAGCATATGCCCGACCTGGTCCATGGGGACCAATCAGTATTTATCCCTGCCCGAAGCACGACTATAAATATACAGAGACTTTCACGTCTGGTGGATTGCCCACACATGGAAGCTCAGACTCCCCTGGTCTTATCCATAGATATAGAGAAGGCGTTTGATAGCCTGGAGTGGTTCTATTTATATAGAGCTATGGAACGTTTTGGTCTAGGGAGGGCTATATCAAATGGACACAGGTGTTATATGTGGTGGCGGTAGCCAGGGTGAGGATAGGACCCCTTGTCTCGCACCAGTACCCGGTGGAGAGAGGTACTCAGCAGGTTTGCTGCCTGTCCCCCCTCTTATTTGCCCTGGCTATTGAGCCTCTAGCGGCTGCAGCCCGCACGGGCGAGTACTTTCAGGGAATAGATAGCAGAAGAGGACAACAATTCATCTCCTTATATGCGGATGACCTGTTGATATTTTTGGAAAACGGGGCGGAAGCCCCGAAAGGAGCGGAACACTTACTGGAACGATTCGGGGCACTTTCAGGACTGTAGGTTAATTGGTTGAAAACCTGCTTGTTCCCCCTGCGGCGGAACACAGCACAGCCTGACCTCCATTTGGGGCTTCGGTGGGAACCAGACTGCTTGCATTACTTAGGGGTATATATCTACCACAGACCATCGGATGTATTGGAGGGCAACATAGGCAGATGCATACGCGCGCTGAAAGGGCTGCATGGGCTTTTGGGCCACGCTGCCATTGACAGTCACGGGACGCATCTCGTTGTTGAAAATGGTAACCCTGCCGCGCCTACTTTATTTCTTTCGTACCCTACCGGTTTGGATACCTAGAGCCCTCTTCTCACAACTGAAATCCCTGATGACCTCCTTCATATGGGGGACGGGCAGATGTAGGATCGCTCTAGCGACCCTCTCCCGTCCAAAGGACGAGGGTGGATTAGCGGCACCCGACTTTGAACTTTACTATTTGGCTGCGCAGCTACAGATCTTTACGCAGGAGGTAGCGAGAGTATATCGTGGGCCGGAAGATGAGAGGGATAGGGGCACCCCGCGCCACATTTTAGCTTATAAAGCTCTACAGCAGAGGATGGCAAGAGGAGATATGACGCCCGAAGAACGGACGTTTAAGCTTTGATGGGAACGCTCTCGGCGCCGGGCGGGAGTGAACCACCAGTACGCCCCGGAGATTCCCTTAGGAATGTTGACAGCTCTTCCCCACGGGGGGGATTGCTCCCAACTGCAGGACTGGGAGGAAGCAGGAGTGCAAGTAGTGGGAGACCTCTATGAGGACGGGGCACTGATACCGTTTCAGGAATTGCAATAAAAATATGAGCTACCCAGGGGGGGCTACTTACTGCACGCCGCGGTGACTAGAGCCATTTAAGCGCACTGGAAGGAGGGGCTTATATAGCCAACGACAACTATGGCCTGCCAATATACCATGATGGCGGCCGGTACCTATAAGGCGGTGACCTGCTTGTACTCGAAGATGCTCCGGGAGAACTTGCCTCCGTTGGCCACGCTGACGGCCAAGTGGGAAGCAGACCTGGATAGAGAGATACCGGAAACGGTTTGGGCAGGGTTAGTGCGGCGAGCCAGGAATACCACAAGGAATGCGCGATTTCAACAGATCCATTTTTATGTGTTGCACAGGGCATATTTGACACCGGAGAAAATCAAGAAATACTTCGGGCGGATAATGCGGCATGCCCGAGATGTACTTTCGAGGGAGCGGAGCAGGTACACATGCTATGGTCTTGTCCTGCTCTCCGGGAATACTGGCGGGAGGTGGGAGATACTTTGACGGAGGTGACCGAGAGAATGATCCAATACGATGTGGCAGTCTGCTTGCTGCACTGGTTCCCCCACATGCCTAAAAATAAAACGACAAGCAAATTTATTGACATGGGCTTACTGGTGGCCAAGCGGGAAATTACGAGAAACTGGAAGGGGAGAGTGGGTCCCACACACAGGAGATGGGCCGCAGAATTCCTGAAATGGGCCACTTGTGATAGCACGCACAGATACCAGATGGCTCTCCGTAAACCAACGGAAAGGGCACTGGACACGGCGGCGGCTTCGGAGGCGATGGTTCAAACCTTGAGAGATAGCTAGCAGCAGGGGGTGGAGGCGGACTTGGAGGACACAGAGGAAGGCCCTAGCTCGGACCCAGGGACATAGCAAAACTAGACCGCTTCTGAACACGACTACTATTGGCACCCATAGTTAGGGGAGAAGTACATAATCCGGAGTGGGAGGTGGTCACGGAGGGAGAGGGAGGGGAGGGAGTTGGCGGGATTTTCGGAGGGGTGAGTTTACAGGGTAGATCTTCAGAAAAGCAGACGGGATTATACTTCAGAGGGGGGGTCACCCAGACCACATAGAAGTGAACAAAGGACAGTTTTCTATGTATCGCCGCCCGACCTCCGGGATGTGGGCTGAAAGGATGTGTGAAGAAACTGAAGGGAAACGAGCGAAGAGAGAAGTGATCGAAGTGACCCAATGTAATTTATGTGTCAATGTAAATCTGCAATAAAAATTATGTTTAAAAAAAAAAAACTGTGATAAAGCGTTTTAATCATGATTCTGAATGTAGATGTAATCTGTAACAATATTAAGTGTGGCATTTGCTCATATATATCTAAAATATATAACACTGAAGGAATACAGAAACTTTGAAAATTAAATGAATACACTGTTACTCAAAACACCAGTGAACAGCCACGGTTTCTATAATGGATGCTGCTGTAACTTGTTATTGGTATAATTAAAAACAATACATTACACTGGCTTTGTAATATTATCTATCCACTAACAGCATGAGTCATATGATGAACAGTGCTGATGGATATCAATTCAGGAAAGTGCCTGGGGTGGCAGACCAATATAACCTATCATAGCAGCCTAAATCGCTCTGCTGAGGGCTAACCAGTCATTAAAGGCCTCCTCCCTGCTTGACTTATAGGCCCAAGCTGAAGTCAAGGCTTCATAACGAGGAAGAGTTCTGTTAATGATGAGTGTAGCCTGCAGCAGAAGGGATATATTGATTCTGGTTCAGCCAAACACCCACAGAGAATCAATTACATTTTAGGAAAATTGGGCGCTCTTTCCTCTGATGTATGATGAAATGATGTTTTGATTGAGTATGGATGTATGTATTGTATGATAGGTAGCTTGTGGTTGTTTGATTGAATGACTGAATTGCATGTCATGTTGTTATTGTTCTATTACCTTTTGGGCTGATGTTCTTCTTTGTCTTTTGTACCATCTTATGAAATTTTTATGTATTAGAAGTCACTTGACATGACAATTTTTTGTGTGGTTTGCTATCAGAACTTTATCCAAAATGATCATATATATAAAAAATAAATGTTCCTAAAATATAATTGATTCTCTGTGGGTGTTTGGCTGAATCCATTTGTTGGTTCTTTATCATTTGGGGAGGCCCCTTTTCATGGTGTTGTAATACGTTCTTTTCCCTGGTGGGTTACTCCCATAGCCTTTACTTGGTTTAGGTTCTCAGGGTCCCTCTTCTGTTCTTGTTTTATATTGATTCTGGACCTTTCCATCCACGGAGGCAAGAATGTTCTAAATTAAATAGAAAATAAAGGAAAAACCAACATTATTATGTTTGAACAGAAGGACTATACCATCCAGTAACGGCTCTCGGCCAGAGCATGTCTTCAATGGAACTCCCAGCATGCATTTATTATAGCCTTATAGTCCGCCATAGCAGGCTATACCGGCTATTAAAGGCCCGCTGCAGCGTTAAAGGCCCGACCCAAAGGCAAGGGAATTTAACAAGGCAGCGGGACTTTAGAAACCGGTATAGCCTGCTTCAAAGGGCTAGAAGACAATTAGAACATTCTGCTACTAGAGGGCAGAATGTTCTAACAAATAAAACAAAGCCATCAGGGAGCATGAGGGGATTAAATTCCCCTCAGGCTCCCTGAAGCCTTTGCTCACTGCCAGTGCTGTGAACAAAGAAGCTTTGGAATGTTGGAGCTCCGGGCTTATACCAGCCATTATAAGCCCAGAGCACTCCATTGTTTTCAATGGAGCTCCCAACGTTCCAATGTTCTGATATAGCAATTATAGTCCACTTACCAGGGAATAAAGGGGCGCAACACCGCGCAGGGCCTTCGCCCGCACCTCATAACATGGTGTGCATGTATCATTTATTGGCAAAGCTGGTCAGGCCTCAAGCACCGTGCCGCCAGACCCTGGCCCCACGACCTGGCACACCACAGTACTGTGCAAGCCTGGCCTCCGGCGGGGGATGCTGCTTGTGAACGAAGTCTGGACACGGTTCTGCCCTGCAGAGCAGCGCTGCAGGGCTCGGCTCTCCGCTGTGTATGAGCAGCGCTTCAAATAAAACACACCAACTCCATGAATCTCACTCTAGGAAACAGCTGCTTCTTGCACTACCGTTTCCAGAGGATGACGACGAAGGGCCACAGACCTCGCGCACAGTCCAGTGACGCATGGATTGATGGCACGCTGCGTCTCAGGTCAGTAACTTGCCATCTTTGGTATGTATTACATGTTGAAGCTGACAAATAAAGTCCCGCACTATCCAACCCTGAGACTGCAACAAGGTGACAGTCAGAAGAAAATCCACTCCTCGGTAATCCCTTGCTCACCCCGCTCCAGATGGAAAATGATGCCCTTGTCAATCTCTATTGATTTCCTGTGTTTTTAATCAGAGCTCGGCTTCGCGGCGCGGGGTGCCTGCGGGAGCGACCACCGAGCAGAGAGTCCTGGCTTTGCCTGTCAGACACGCAGTGTGTCTCCGAAGCATAGTACAATTTGCACTACTTGGCACAATTTAGCTAGAGTTTCCGTGTAATGTTGCCACATATTTTTTAAGTTTTTGCTTCCTTTCATTTTGCGTTGCCAATTCACTCCAAACGTCAAGACCGGAACAGAAAATGCTACCAAATGCCCACACATGCGGTCCACTCCATTTACTTAAGGCCTGATTTACATCATGTTAGACGGACCGGGAGGGTCGGCCGAGATTACGGGGAGAGGTCTCCAGGGAGAGCCGTCTCCAACGACTGTACAGATAAGTAACTTCCCCCCCCACAGACGGACACCACACCAGATTGAAGGTTAACGAGACTTTATATGCACTTCTTAGGTTACGTTGATATAATACAAGGAGGTCTGGACTCAGGGGTCCCCTCGGTTCTGATCTCTGGTTGAGGAAAAGGGTAGCGGGACAGTCTTAGTTACCAATGAGTTCAATAGCTCTCAATCCTCGAGCTCGGCGTGGTTGCTGATCGGGCCGTGGAGGAGCCAAGCAGGTCCCGAGATGGATGAAGGGTGGTCGACGGGCCGTGGAGAAGCCAAGCAGGTCCCGAGATGGATGAAGGATGGTCGACGGGCCGTGGAGAAGCCAAGCAGGTCCCGATGCAGATGACAGTTACAACGGTCCGCGGCCTCGCCAGCAGATCCGGACGACGGTGAAGGATGAAGGTTACGACGGCTGTGGCAGCGCCACCAGGCAGGATGATGGTGCACAGGACAGAGCTACGGCAGCGCCAGTAGTCCGTCCAGGATGAGTTCTTCTTTCGTCTCTCGACTCCAAGATACAACTGCCTTCCTGTTCTGGAGCTGCCCCAGTTATAGGGCTGGCGTGCTTTGATGTCCGGACCCTCGCACTTGGAGGTCGGGAGGTCCGGGATGAGGGAGTCCAGACACCCAGCAGGGGGGTGGAGCCAGCGCCCGGGGAGGCGATGGGCGAGCGGCACTGGCCGGGGGAGAACCATCGACACCTCTTTCTCCCATTGACTGGCCAAGTAGCTCGCTCACCTCCTGGGTGGAGGGTGGTGCCGGAATGTCTGAGGCCGGGCTAGGCCCAGGGTTGAGGTCGATCGGGGGCCAGGCGGCCTCGTGGCGAAGTGTCCAAGATGGCGGCCCGGGCTGGGCGCGTGGGTCGGCCGTGGATCGGACCCACGAGGTTATCATGCTCGGGGGCAGGTGTCCCTGAGGGGACGTAGGACGTGCAATGGTGGGGTGTGGTGCTTGTATGACTGGCTCGGGCTTGGTCGAGCCGGGGGAGAGCGGCCCGTCACGTGGCCTGTCCAACATGCGTCCCCCCCAGCTGAAGGCGGGGAGAGTTACCCATCCTCTTGGGGACTCTCTTCGTCGAGGCGGAAAAACCGGGACAGGCCATCCGCGTTGGCGTGGTCAGACCCAGGCCGGTGTTCAACGGTAAAGTCCATACCTTGCAAGGAGATGGACCAGCGTAGCAGTTTTGGGTTTTCCCCCCGCATATGCATCAACCACTGCAGGGGTCGGTGGTCAGTCTGCACCCGGAAGTGGGTGCCAAAAAGGTAGGGTCGGAGCTTCTTGAGGGCCCATACCACAGCGAAGGCTTCCCTCTCTATGGTGCTCCAGCGTTGCTCCCGGGGTAGGAGTCTCCGGCTGATGAAGGCCACCGGTTGATCAAGGCCTTCGGTGTTCACCTGGGACAGGACCGCCCCAATGCCCTGGTCGGAGGCGTCCGTCTGGACGACGAACTCCCGGCTGTAGTCTGGGGCCTGGAGTACAGGAGCGGAACACATGGCGGCCTTTAGCTGTTCGAAGGCCGCTTGACACTCTGGGGTCCAGTTCACCTTCTTGGGCTGATTTTTCGACGTGAGTTCGGTGAGAGGCCCCACGATGGTACCATAGTCTTTCACGAACCTTCGGTAGTAGCCCGTGAGGCCCAGGAAGGCTCGCACCTCAGTTTGAGTGTTAGGGGGTTGCCAGTTCTGGATGGCGGCAATTTTCAGTTGAAGAGGGGCCACTAGACCGCTTCCCACTTGGTGTCCGAGGTAGGTCACTGACCCTTGTCCAATTTGACATTTGCTGGCCTTGATCGTGAGGCCAGCTCGCTGAAGGGCTTGCAACACTGCTTGGAGGTGGTGGAGGTGCTCGGTCCAGTGGTGGCTGTACACAGCGATGTCGTCCAGGTAGGCGGCGCTGAACTCTTCGAGCCCCGCCAGGACCTGATTGACGAGCCGTTGGAAAGTCGCTGGGGCATTTTTCATGCCGAAGGGCATGACCGTGAAGTGATAGTGGCCATCGGGGGTGGAGAAGGCAGAACGTTCTTGTGCTCGGGGTGTGAGGCCGATCTGCCAATAGCCTGCCGTTAGATCGAAGATGCTGAGGTAGCGGGCAGCGCCCATTCGGTCGACCAGTTCATCTGCCCGGGGGATGGGGTGTGCGTCCGTTCTGGTGACTTCATTCAGGCCCCGGTAGTCGACACAGAACCGGAGTTCGGGTGTGGTTCCGGGGGCGGCTGCTTTGGGGACCAGTACGACCGGGCTGGCCCATGGACTGTCGGAGGGCTCGATGACCCCGAGCGTGAGCATCTTAGTTACTTCCGCCTGGATGCAGGCCCGTACCCGATCAGGTACGCGGTAGGCCCGGTGGCGGATAGGAGGGCTGTCTCCGGTGTCCACATCGTGCACACACCAGGAAGTGACACCTGGGGTGAGGGAGAACAGGCTGGCAAATCGTGATAGGAGGGCTTGGCACTCTTGGCGTTGTTCCTGGGTGAGGGTCTCCGAGAGTCGGACCCCATCCACGGAGCCGTCTTGCTCCTGGGTCCGCAAGAGGTCAGGGAGAGGCTCGGAGTCGTCCTCAACCCCGTTGTCTGTGGCCATCAAGAGGCTGAGTTCTGTTCGTGCAAAGTGGGGTTTCAGTCTGTTGGTGTGGAGGACTCGGAGCGGATTCCGGGCGGACTCCATATCGATCAGATAGGTGGCGGGTCCCTTGCGCTCGATTACCTTGAAGGGTCCCGTCCATTTGTCTTGGAGAGCGCACGGTTCTGTGGGGGACATTACCCAGACCTGTTGCCCCGGCTCGAATTCAATAGATGAGGCGTTCTGGTCATACCATCTCTTCATGTCCTCTTGACTGGCCTCTAGGTTGGCTTTCGCTAGGTCTCTGAACCGCTGGGACTGGTTGCGGAGGGTGAGGAGGTACCGGAAGACATCTGGAGGACTCTTGGCCGGAGGCAACTCCCAGCCTTCTTTGATCAGGCTGAGTGGCCCCCGTACTGGGTGCCCATAGAGCAGCTCGAATGGGCTGAAGCCTAGGGACTTCTGTGGGACCTCCCGGTAGGCGAAGAGGAGGCACGGCAGCAGCACGTCCCACTGGCGACGGAGGGGTTCTTCCAATCCCCCGATCATCCCTTTTAGTGTGCGATTGAACCGCTCAACAAGTCCGTTTCCTTGGGGGTGATAGGGGGTCGTGAAGCGGTAGGTGACCCCACACTGTTGCCAGAGGGACTTCATGTATTTGGAAATAAAGTTCGTGCCTCTGTCACTGACGACTTCTCGGGGGAACCCCACACGGGAGAAGATCCCCATCAGGGCCCTGCCGACCACTGGGGCTGTGACGGTCCGGAGAGGAATAGCCTCAGGGTAGCGGGTGGCGTGGTCCACTAGTACTAGGATGAAACGATGGCCTTGTCTTGTACGTGGGTCTAGGGGTCCCACAATGTCTATTCCGACCCTCTCAAATGGGGTTGTGACTACGGGAAAGGGTTGCAGGGGGGCCTTTAATTTGCGGCCGCTCTTCCCACTGGCTTGGCACGTGGGGCAAGATCGGCAATGCTGGTGCACATCGTTTCTCATTTTTGGCCAGAAGAAGTGGGTCACTAGGCGGCTGTAGGTTTTATCTTGTCCCAGGTGCCCTGCCAGGGGGACATCGTGGGCCAGATTTAGCAGGAAGTCTCTAAAGCGGAGTGGCACCACTAGTACTCGGTTGGCCCCCAGCTCGGCGATTCGTTGCTCGCTGTACAGTAGGTCATTGTCCCAGTAGACCCAATGAGCTCCGGAGGTATCCCCTGCGCTTTGGGCGAGCGCTTGTTGTCGGAGTCCCTCAAGGGAGGGACAGGTCTTCTGCTCCTGACGAAATTGTTCTTGTGTGGGCCCCCCTTCTTGAGCCCACTGGTCGAGATTAGCAAGGTCGGAAGGTTGAGCAGGTTCGAGGGGGATGCACTGGTCGGGGGTCTCGGCGGGGGCGACCGGAGGCGGAGGCGCCGGCCATTCTGGTTCTTCCGGGTGATGGTTGGCACGGGCGGCCATAGACCGGGTGGTGACGCACGCCCAGTCTGGGACGCCCAACATCCCCAAGTGTTCTTTTCGCTCCACGGCTGCCCACGGGGAGCTTTCCAGGTCATTTCCGAGGAGGCAGTCCACGGGGGCGTCGTCTCGGACCGTTACTTTCAACATGCCGGAGACCCCTCCCCACTCAAAGGGGACGCAGGCCATCCGACACAGACTCTCCGAGTTGTCGGCTGATCGTACAGGGCAGAGAATGTTCGGTAGATATTGCTCTGGGGTCACCAGATGACAGCGGACGGCTGTCACACTGGCCCCGGTGTCTCGAAGGGCTTCGGCCCGTTGTCCATTGATGCTCACCCATTGGCCGTACTTCTGGGTGTTAGCGGGTAGGGGGACCCGCGGGACCATGTCTCTTCCCCCTAAGCACGCGAGAGTCATGGCGGCTGGCTCCCACCCTTGATACTCTTGCTCGTCTGTTTCTTGTTCCTCGGAGATCTGTTCTTCCCCTAGTGCCGCGGCGGTCACCTGGCGGGGTCTTGGGCTCTGATACTGCGGGCAGCTTGGGTCATTTGCATAGTGGCCGACTCGTTGGCATCGGTGACATGTAACATTGGCTCTGTATCCCGGTCGCGCCGGGGTGCTGCCCCGGTTGGCCGGGGGGGTGGTGCTGGTAGTGGGGGCGGCCGGAGTGTTGTCTCTTCCTCGTCCTTGGCCCCCTCCTCCTCCTCTGGATCGGTGGTGACCATTGTTGTTCCTGTTCTGCTCGTAGGACCCATTCCGGCCCACTCGGGTGATCTCCCACCGGTCAGCTTCGGCTGCGAGCTGCCGGGGGTCGGTTAACTTGCTGTCGAGGAGGTGTTGGCGTAGTTCAATGAAGCAGTTGTTGGACAGATGCTCCCATACCATCAGATTGAACAACTGCTCGTAGGTCGTGACGTTGTTCCCTCTGATCCAGCCTTCGAAGGCTCGGCTAAAGTACGTTACATAGTCCACCCAAGTTGTACCTGGAATGCGTGTGCAGTCTCGGAACCTCTGACGGTACATCTCGGGCGTGAGGCCATAGCGAGTGAGGAGGGCCGCTTTCATATGGTCGTAGGAGGTCATCTGGTGGTCTGGGAGCTGTAACAGAGTATCGCGGCCCTCATTGAGGAATTTGCCCCATAGGCCGGCTCCCCAGTCGGCTCTATCGATCCGGTGCGCAGTCATCGCGATTTCATATGCTTTAAACCATTGCTGGATGTCGTCTTCTCGAAAATATTCTCGGACCACATCCTTGGGGATGTGCACTTTTTTGTCCGTGGTCCCGGGGGTGGACGGTCTGTCGGGCACCCCTAATTCTTTATTCTGTTTGCGCAGGTTGATCTCGGCTAGGTTCCGCTCGTGCTCGTACGTTAGTCTTTTTTCCTCGAGCTCCCTTTGCCTCTGTTTCTCCTCTCTTTCTTCTCGGAGGCGAAGGTGCTCTAAGTTTATTTTTTGCTCGGCCAATTTGAGTTCTATGTCCATCTTGAGTCGGGCCATTTCAAGTTCGTGTAGTCGGGCTTTTTCTCTTTCTTGGATCTCGTCTTGCGAGAGACCCGTTCTTTGCTCTTCAGGGGCCGTGTTGGTCTTTTTCGCGGTGCTTTGCTCCGGGGCTTCGACATCCCCGGTCTCTGCCCAAGATTCTAGGGCATGCTTAAAATCGTCCTTGGTACTTAGTCCGGTGGTAGCGATACCTAGTTCGATGCAGAACTGTTTTAGTTCACGATGGCTGTATTCCTCTAGCTTTTCCATTTGGAACTTCTCAGTTGATCCGCTCTCTTTAGTCGACATTGTTGTTCGTTGTGGGGTGAGCTACTCTCTGTACGTTATGCGGTGATTCGGATCGCGCCGCTGGCCACCAATGTTAGACGGACCGGGAGGGTCGGCCGAGATTACGGGGAGAGGTCTCCAGGGAGAGCCGTCTCCAACGACTGTACAGATAAGTAACTTCCCCCCCCACAGACGGACACCACACCAGATTGAAGGTTAACGAGACTTTATATGCACTTCTTAGGTTACGTTGATATAATACAAGGAGGTCTGGACTCAGGGGTCCCCTCGGTTCTGATCTCTGGTTGAGGAAAAGGGTAGCGGGACAGTCTTAGTTACCAATGAGTTCAATAGCTCTCAATCCTCGAGCTCGGCGTGGTTGCTGATCGGGCCGTGGAGGAGCCAAGCAGGTCCCGAGATGGATGAAGGGTGGTCGACGGGCCGTGGAGAAGCCAAGCAGGTCCCGAGATGGATGAAGGATGGTCGACGGGCCGTGGAGAAGCCAAGCAGGTCCCGATGCAGATGACAGTTACAACGGTCCGCGGCCTCGCCAGCAGATCCGGACGACGGTGAAGGATGAAGGTTACGACGGCTGTGGCAGCGCCACCAGGCAGGATGATGGTGCACAGGACAGAGCTACGGCAGCGCCAGTAGTCCGTCCAGGATGAGTTCTTCTTTCGTCTCTCGACTCCAAGATACAACTGCCTTCCTGTTCTGGAGCTGCCCCAGTTATAGGGCTGGCGTGCTTTGATGTCCGGACCCTCGCACTTGGAGGTCGGGAGGTCCGGGATGAGGGAGTCCAGACACCCAGCAGGGGGGTGGAGCCAGCGCCCGGGGAGGCGATGGGCGAGCGGCACTGGCCGGGGGAGAACCATCGACACCTCTTTCTCCCATTGACTGGCCAAGTAGCTCGCTCACCTCCTGGGTGGAGGGTGGTGCCGGAATGTCTGAGGCCGGGCTAGGCCCAGGGTTGAGGTCGATCGGGGGCCAGGCGGCCTCGTGGCGAAGTGTCCAAGATGGCGGCCCGGGCTGGGCGCGTGGGTCGGCCGTGGATCGGACCCACGAGGTTATCATGCTCGGGGGCAGGTGTCCCTGAGGGGACGTAGGACGTGCAATGGTGGGGTGTGGTGCTTGTATGACTGGCTCGGGCTTGGTCGAGCCGGGGGAGAGCGGCCCGTCACGTGGCCTGTCCAACACATCATTGTGGTAACTGCTGCGCGTACTTGCAGGTCTAGTAGTCCGGCTTTGGGTAAATACTGCGCCAGTTTGAATTCTCTTGGTCATTGCCATTTTTTACGAAATGTCAATTTCCCGAAATGTCTTCCCTCCAACTAATATCCATCAGTTTAAAGCTCGCAGCTACCTTCCTTCTTGAAGGTTTTCTGTGCTGCTGCAACGTCTCCTTCCTCTGGCTCCGCACTATTAAATAGTTTATGACTGTACACGTGACATTCTGTTCCACAGCAACTTCAGAACTCATTCAGGTTTACCATCGGAGAATTTTGCACCTTGGCATAGCAAGGGTGTCCTAGGGCTCAGAAAAAGCAAACAAAAGATAGACCTTCATGTTGGGTAGAAAAAGACAACTGTAATCGGGCTTCACTGAGGCCCTCACACCTTGGGACTCCGGTGCCACTGCACCTGCTGCATCTATGATAGGTATGCCCATGATATTTCAAGTATTAAGCTTAATGGATTCTCGATGCTGATGTTAAGGCCCCTGGGCACAGCCAATTCATTTGGTTTTCACTTTTGTATTTTTTTAATTTTCCGAAGTCATAATCGGGATAAATGCTGCATAATTTTAAGTCCAGCCCCTGGAGCGACATTTGGCAAAAGCATTGGCACCTCGTCTGGTGTGTCTTGAGGGATATGGACCGCTGCTAGGCTTCTAGTAGTATTTAAATATATTCTAAAACTAAGCCGGTACACTTCTTCATGCACAAAGCAGATGTTTTACACCCAAAAAATTAAATGGCATGATCCAGATTCACGCCTGGAGTGGTCGTCTCATGATGAAAAGGACTCTCCCGTCTTCTGCTCACAGTGAAGGATCATTAACAGGCCTTTGGGGTATATAAATGTAGAACACTAGTTTCCATACACTTGAATCAGGGTAGCCATGGGTAGCCACAGGTACTCCTGGCTTGCTCTTTGGTCAGTGGCGGCTCCTCCGCCTTGGCGGGGGAGCATTGTCCCCCTTCCAGCAGCAAAAAAAAGAAAAGAAAATGATAATAAATGGTGGTTTATTATCATTTCATTTTGAATCCTGGGGCCTTGGGGGCAGGGCCAGGGGGGATACCAGGGACCCGTGGGGAGTGGTATGCACCGTTATCAGTGCGCATGACTGTTTGGCCAGTCGTCTCAGGCCAGCCAAACAATGATGAGCACTTTGCATGTTCTCCACCCAGGCTGTAATGCAGCCTGGGTGGAGAACATGCACAGGCTCCAGTCCCTGGCTGAGTGCCGAACCACTGCGCTCAGACTACTCACTACATTGCATCGCAGCGTTGTGATTGTCTGTAGAGCCTGGGTGTTTCTTGCCTCTTGACAGTGCAAAGGGACAAAGAGGAGAGACGACGAGAGACGGGGCGCTAAGGTACATTTTTTTTAGTTTCACTACCCCCGTCTCCCTGCACCCCCAACCCAGATCCATGCCAGCCACCACTGTCTTTTGCTACTGTAGCATTCTTCTCACTATCCCTGGTCTTGCGGGTCTTATAGGAAACAGACGGAACAGCAAGTAAGCAGGGATTTGATAGTCTGGTTATTTATTTACTTGCTTATTTAGACATGTATTATACGTATCAAATGTTTAAATCACAAACAGATGTAAAAACAACAACTTAGATAAATTGAAATAAAATAAACAGTGATCTTAACAGGCTTATTCCCAAATCAATCAATCAATCAGTCATTTGTTAAGCGCACTACATACCTAAAGGGTCTCAAGGCACTGGGGGGGGGGGGGAGGGGGGTGCTGCTACTGATCGAACAGCCAGGTCTTTAGTATCCTCCTGAAGGTCAGCAGGTCTTGGGTCTGTCGTAGGCTTAGTGTGAGGGTGTTCCATGTCTTGGCGGCGAGGTGGGAGATGGATCTCCCGCTCCTGGCTGTTCTTCAGATGCACGGGATGGTGGCGAGTGAGCGGTCGGCGGAGCTTAGCTGGCGGTTGGGGATGTAGAAGGAGAGCCGTCTGTTGAGGTAGGCTGGGCCGGTCTTGTGGAGTGCCTTGTGTGCGTGGATGAGGAGCTTGAAGGATATCCTCTTGTTGATGGGGAGCCAGTGCTGGTTTCTCAGGTGGGGGGTGATGTGGCCGTGTCATGGTACATCGAGGATCAGTCGTGCCAAGGCATTTTGGATGCGTTGTAGTCGATTGATGAGCTTGGTCGGGGCTCCTATGTAGAGGGTGTTTCCATAGTCGAGTCTGCTGCTGACGAAGACCTGGGTGACTGTCTTTCTTGTATCTGTGGGGATCCATCTGTAGATCTTACGGAGCATGCGGAGGCTGTTGAAGCAAGAGGAGGAGACGGCATTGACTTGCTTGGTCATTGAGAGCATTGAGTCGAGGATGATTCCCAAGTTGCGTGCGTGGTTGGTGGGGGTCAGGGCTGCCCCCAGTGCCGTTGGCCACCAAGAGTCGTCCCAGGCTGACGGGTTGGAGCCGAGGATGAGGACCTCCGCCTTGTCCGATTCAGCTTCAGACGGCTGATCTTCATCCAGTCGGCGACGGCCTTCATTCCTTCATGGAGTTTGGCTTTGACGGTGGCGGTGATGGGGTCCTTGATGAAGGAGAGGATCAGTTGAGTGTTGTCGGTGTAGGAGATTATGTTGAAGTAGTGCTGTCGGGTGAAGTGTGCGAGCGGGGCCATGTAAATGTTGAACAGTGTCGGGCTGAGGGAGGATCCTTGGGGTACGCCGCAGATGATGTCGGAGGCTCCGGAACGGAACGGGGGGAGGCGGACGCTCTAAGTTCTGCCAGAGAGGAATGAGGTCATTGAGAAGGGACAAGGGGACCCATTGGATCGCTCGGGACCATGGGTAGCAAGTATTTATCAAAACAACATGTGGTCCTGAGCATACGAAAAATAGGAAAACCGTTAGATATATATAGATCACAATGGGGTTCTATATAGTTCAAAATTCCTTGACCAGCCGGCCAAAGAATATTTATTGGTTCAATAAATTTATAATCAAACAAATACAACAAATAACCCGAGTGTTACGGGTTACATTGGGGCACAGTCCTGTGCCATGCAAGGAGGGGAAAGGTGAAAAAGTAAAGGTAAGTGAAGAAAATTTATCAGGCAAACAGTGTGAGCTAGCAGGTCACTGGTATAAGTTATACATTTAGCAGTGTATCCTGACTTCATTCATACAACCAATAGTATCAGGGAAGTACATGTATGAACTACTCTAAGGTCGACATTTCGATCCCCAGCTCGGGTATTACGGGATCATCATCAGGACAAGTGAAATAATATTGCCTGAACACAGTTATATAACACACCCAAGTGGTGGCTTGAAAGCGAACCTGTCTTCAAATGGGGGAGTACTTGATAGGTCATCCAAGTTATTCTTTAAGGGATAAGGATTCCCATGAATTATTATGGATTCTGCGTTGGTGCTGGGACTGGTAAAGCCCAATCTAAAATACCAACTTCTCTTTGATGCTGGTCAATCGATCGGTGCTGGGTTTGAGGGACCCGATCTGGAAGGTATGCGCAGCAGACTCAAACCACAATGGGTGGTCTTGTATTACCGTGGTCTATTGGCGACAGTGATGAGTATGTGAGAGGTCCGTTTCTGTGTGTAAAACTCCAAGCAGGTGTGCTTGAGGGAACCTTTTGTGCCGGATCGGCGTCCTTCAGCGTCTTGAGTTTGCGCTGGGATTGGAGACGCGGCCAGACGATTAACTGGTCCGCGGTGAGGGAGAAATTTCCCAAGGCATCGGTCTCACGAGCTGGACACACTGGAACGCTTAGAGTAGTTCATACATGTACTTCCCTGATACTATTGGTTGTATGAATGAAGTCAGGATACACTGCTAAATGTATAACTTATACCAGTGACCTGCTAGCTCACACTGTTTGCCTGATAAATTTTCTTCACTTACCTTTACTTTTTCACCTTTCCCCTCCTTGCATGGCACAGGACTGAGCCCCAATGTAACCCGTAACACTCGGGTTATTTGTTGTATTTGTTTGATTATAAATTTATTGAACCAATAAATATTCTTTGGCCGGCTGGTCAAGGAATTTTGTACTATATAGAACCCCATTGTGATCTATATATATCTAACGGTTTTCCTATTTTTCGTATGCTCAGGACCACATGTTGTTTTGATAAATAGAGAGGAATGAGGTGGTCCATTCCAGAGCCTTGTCTCGGATCCCTGCGGCGTGGAGGCATGCGCGTAGTGTGCGGTGACAGACGTTGTCGAAGGCGGCGGAGAGGTCTAGGAGGATGAGTGCAGCAGTCTCCCCGTTGTCTGGCAGGGTCCTAATGTCGTCGGTGGCAGCGATGAGGTGCTGTGGTTGCTGCGGAACCCTGAGTGGGAAGGATCCAGGATTCTGTTCTCTTTGAGGTATTGGGTTAGCTGTCAGTTAACGATTTTCTCGATGACCTTGGCCGGGAAGGAGAGCAGAGAGATGGGTCGGAAGTTCTTGAGGTCTCTTGGGTCTGCCTTGGGTTTGATTGAGTAGGGCGTTGATCTCAGCGTGTTTCCAACTCTCTGGGAAGGTCGCAGTTTCAAGGGGAAGATTGATGACGTTGCGTAGGTGGGGTGCGATGGAGCTGCTTGCTTTGTTGAAGACGTGGTGCGGGAATGGGTCTGACGGAGAGCCAGAGTGGATTATGCTCATGGTCTTGATGGTGTCATCAGCGCTGGTCCAGGCTAGAAAGGGGACATGGTAGATGGTGTGTGGAGGGTCTGTCGTGTTGCTGTCTGTTAGGGATGTCTGGGTATTGAAGCTGTCACGGATGTCTTCTGTCTTGCGGTGGAAGAAGGTGGCGAGGGAGTCGCACAGAGCTTGCAACAGCAGGATGTCATTGGTGTTGGAGCTGGGGTTAGAGAGTTCCTTCACAATGTTTTAGAGCTCCTTGTTGTCGTGTGCCTTGTTGTCGAGGCGGTCTTTGAAGGAGGGTTTCTTGGCAGCCCGGATGAGGTGGAGGTGGTTGCGGACGGCGTCCTTGTGTGCTGCGTGGCTGTCCTGAGATTGTTCACTGTGCCATTTCTTCTCTAGTTTCTGGCAGGCTTGCTTGGAATCTAGGAGTTTTGGGGTGAACCAGCTGGCCCTCTTGCTGGTGTCTCTGTGTGGTGATTTCTTCAGCGGGGTGAGGGTGTAGGCGCAGTCCTCGATCCAGTGTCTGAGGTTGTGGGCACCGACGTCAGTGTTGGAGGGTTCGGTGGGTGGGCTGAGAGGGAGGTTTGCATGTAGTTGGTCTTCTGTGATTTTGCTCCAGCGGCGGGGGATCTGTTGGGTGCGGTGGTGTGTGGTGGGTTTCTGGAAGGTGAAGTGCATGTAGCGGTGATCTGTCCAGAGGAGTTCGGTGGTGTGGCTGACGGAGACATGCGGGCTAGAGGAGAAGACGGGGTCAAGCGTGTGGCTGGCGTAGTGGGTGGGCATTGTGACGAGTTTCCTCAGTCCGAGGTTGGCGAAGTTGCCGATCAGGGTGGTGGAGTTGCTGTTGTTGTTGTTGTCAAGGTGAAAGTTCAGGTCTCCTGGGAGGATGTAGTCGGTGGAGGTCAGGGGGTGCGTGCTGATGAAGTCGGCAATGGAGTCGCTGAACTGGTGGTGGGGTCTAGGGGGTCGGTAGACGAGGGTGCCTCTGAAGGTGGAGTTGGGATCTGTGCGGATCTGGAAATGCATGTGTTCGGTGGTGCTGAGCGTGTCGTCGGTGCTAATCGAGACCCTGATACTGTTCTTGTGGATGATGGCGATTCCTCCTCCGACTCCGTTGGTGCGGTCTCTGCGGGTGATCTTGTAGCCATCTGGGATGGCTATGGCGATATCTGGTGCGGAGGAGTTGTTCAACCAGATCTCTGTCAGGAAGGCGACATCCAGGGAGATTGTGTTAAGCAGATCCCAGAGCTCGACGGCGTGTTTGCGCCAAAGAACATAGACCCATTCCCATCCCTACTGCCACATTGAGAAATCGCATTTCCACTAATACATTGAAGACAGAGCCTGTATTACTGTCTATAGTTTTCCAGCCCTCTCACTCAGCCTCCACAAGGAGGTGGCTGTGGAGCTTTGGGTCAAGTCTGTGGTCGCACTGTGGAGGTCAAAGTATGTGAGATATCACTTATGTGTTAGCCACGACCTTTTTTATAATAAAAATATATAAAGTGTTAGCCCACTTCAGCCATTGGCTTACCTGACTGAGAGCACAATTTGCACATCTGCACAGTAAGTAGTCCCCTTCAGTAATTTATTGAAATTGGTTCAAGCTGTGCTTTCAGATGAAAATATTTTGGCTTTTAGGCCATGCATGCTTTACTTCAGTGAGGGCCAGACAGCCTGCACCCCCAGCACTACTACTGCACCAGTAATGTGGCACGTGTTTGCCTGCAAAAACATTTACAAGAAAAATAAACATTGGCAAAGCCCAAAAAGCATCAAAACGCAGACCTATTGGCTTAGCCAGTGCTTGTTTTTTTCATTGAATTGACCTCCATGAAGTTTCCTAAGTTAGAGAAAAATGGATATGTAAACTTTCCCAGAGCATGTACTCGTCAGTAGTATTTCAGAGCAATTTTGTATTGAAATGGTTATGTTTTTACGCACTGTTTCATCCCCAGTTAATGAAAGCATGTCAGTCAGAGGATAGATGGGATTGCGGCCTGCATACTGTTCAGACTGACAGCGCTAAATTGCTCAGATAATAATACGGTGGAATACAGTGAGTCGGCGAGCCCACACAGAGCAGGAAGGCTCTCCCAGGGATGCCACTGAGGCTGCAATATCTACTGCTAGGTGTCAATTTACTTCTTGGCAGGGGGAAGAAAATAAAAAATCAAGCCCCTGTAACAAAATCAATAAATAAAGATCCCACAGGCCCTAAAGAATAAAGTTCCAGGCAGGATATTGCTGCATGAAAAGGCTAAATGCAACAGTAGGGATTTCAATGCATAATCAGATCTGTACTTACTAATGTATATCATTATGTGGCCATTAAATTACAATCAGCGAGCTGCTAAGCCCAGCAAACGTCATTGCTGGCATGCTCTCTAGAGGAAAGGGGTCTTTGGAGGTTTTCATCAACTTTAGTTAGTTTTACACATGTTCTGCAACAGGATTTGCAAAGCAATATTATTTTCTATTATTGACAAATATCAAGTTGATTGGCAATGTATTACTCCAATTTGCCACCTCTGTGGATTTAACAATAATGATTTGGCAGCAGTAAAGGGTGATGAGTTTTCAAACTTGAGTGTAAGTAGCCCACCTAGCTTGCCAAAGCAAACACAGAGTACAAGCCCAATCCTTCCTAGATGAGTTTGAGAGGATTTCCACTCTCCTCTTAAAACATTTAAAAAATAGATGCAAAGGGTAGATGTTACAACACAATTGCCAGTGGATCTTGGTAAAACCACCATGGCAGTTACATATAGTTTAAAGGGCCACTAGTGATTAAGAACTTCCTTAGGGGTGTTTGTAAGGTCTGGGACAAAAGAGGGTTTCCCCCTTGGAAATTTGAAAACACAAGAACATACTCTAAGAAACCGGTGGAAAGCTCCTAGCTTTTTGTAGGCATTTCAAAAATTGTGGTTATGCATATGTACCTATCCTCCTGCTATCTTTCGCTTCCGTTCATTTTCCACCCATGCCTCTTGCAGGTAGATTAGTAGTCCTATAGCGTGAGTTGTTACACACTTGTAGGAGATGGCAAAAGGGCCCAGGAGCAGACTTTTGGGCTGTCAATTAGAGCGAGAAAAACAAGAGTATTGTGTGGATGGTGCCTCAAGGTGCCTACCACGAGGTGCAGGGATCAACAGAGGGGGCACCACCATTGGTGCCCCTCAATCTCCAGCCGGAGGCCATACACCCAAGGGGACCCTGCTGGGGGCCCACAAAAGTTGAGTACCGACAGCCTCTCTGTGTCAGAAAGGCCTACACGGAAAGGCTGCTGAAACCCGACATCGTAATCCCAAGGGCGGAAAGAGCGCCCTTGGGATTACTGGCTGCACTCCCGTCGGAAGCCAGCTGGAATATCTGTTCGGATTCCTTTTTGACTGCCTCAGTCGTAAAGGAATCAGACCAGCATATTACAAATTGGTCGGAAAGGTGCCTTTTCCCGACAGCATTGTAATTGGCCCCTTAGTGCAGTCAGAAACATCCATGTTCTAATGAGAGCTTGTGTGGCGGACTGAAAACGCTTGCAGCACAAGCTACCACTGGAAAATGGAAGTTTTTAAACATCCGTGCACCATGTTGCAGGAACCTCATGGTGCCTGCCATACGGTACAGTGATGTTGAGGGTGGCACCATAGGTGCCCCCCAGCCCATATGAACAGGGACAGGGGGGCCAAAGTCAGTTTCTGATAGCCAATCCATGTTGAAAAGGCCGACATGGATTGGATGTCAGAAACCAACATCGTAATCCCAACGAGGGAGCTGAGCCTGGCTCCACCGTCATTGAAGGGATGAATTTTCTGCTCCTCTTGAAGACAAGCAGAATCCCCTTGCGGTTTTCCTTCAGACCGCTGTAATCAAAATACCAAGGTCGGAGGAAAAACTCAGGATGGTCGGAGGCTCTCCACCCAACATCCATATCGGGCCTTGAATGTTTAACAAAATAAAATATTTTGAAGGAATTGTATTTAACTCGGCTGCGGCGCGAATTCTGCCGCGGTGCTGGACATTCCAATTGCGGGCGTGGCTCAGACGGCCCCTGGCCATCGTGCACACACACCCACCATGACTCATGAGGGCCGGAGGCCGTCATGACTCATGAGCACTGAAGGGGTTAAATATTAATATTTTCATGATTGTGGAATTATGAGTTTTATATTGCAGAAATATTTACATGTTTTTGTTTTACGATTGTTAATTTTGGAACAATAGTTTATTTGTTATCTTATGCTTTAATGTTTAGGAATTTTAGAAAAAATCTATTATGAATGTCACCTTTTAGTGTCCAAAACCTTCCCCAAATTAGCATGGATTGGAGTGGAATAGTAAATGTCACCCCTTTGTTGTCCAACACCTTCCCCCAATAAAGTTGGATTGGAGTTGGAATAGTAAATGTCGCCCATTTAGTGTCTAACATTTTCGCCAAACTGGTATAGATTGGAGTGGGAATAGTAAAGATCACCTCTTTAGTGTCCAATACCTTCCCTCAAAATGGTTGGATTGGAGTGAGAACAGTAAATGTCACCTCTTTAGTTCCCAACACCTTCACAAAATTGCTTCAGATGGGAGTGGCAATAGTAAATGTCACCCATTTATTGTCTAACACTTGGTCCAAATAGTTTTTGGTAGAAGTGGGAATAGTAAAGATCACCCCTTTAGTGTCTAACAGCATCCCCATATTTTTATAGATTGGATTGAGAATAGGTAATATCACCCCTTTAGTGTCCAGCATCGTACACAAATCAGTTAGTGCCTAACAATGTATTTAAAGGAATTAGTTTGAAGTGTAATTATTTAATTTTATAATTTTATTCTGATTTTTTAAACTTTTATTTTAATGTAGGAAAAATCCTTTAGTTTATTTTATTAGCATTGTTGATGATTAGCAATATAACCAAAAATGCTTAGGAGTGTGCTTGGAAACAATAATATTATGAATTTCATTGTTTTATTTAATAAAAACATGGCACATATTTTCTTAGCTTTTATGTTTTCAAAATGTATTAATTGTAAATTAAATCTAAAAAAAACATTTCTATAAGGTTAAGTAAATAAAAAAATCCTAATAAAATAATATATAAATTATATATACATAGTATTCTATGGTGAACATTTCCAAATTTAATTTTACATTGTTAAACAGTTTAAAACATTTCTAAGATGTTTGAATATATATATTTTCAACATAATGTTGACATATATTTTTCAGTATATATAAAATAATTGTATATGTTTAATAATATTATTTAATGTATACTTTGTAAATTTGTCATCACATATTTTGATATGTTTTACATTAAAAAAAATTTGTTCACATTTCATTATGCATTTATTCAACATTTTTTGAATATTTTCCATTTATTCCCATGCGTAGATAGTCTTTTTTTTGTTTTACTTAGCTGCCATTTTTTTTACTGATACCATCTATTTTGTAATCTACTTGTGTTATTTTTTGACCGTTCCCCAGGAGCTAGGTTGAGGTAGGTACTGCTGTTCGTCAGAACAGGTAAGTCAATTTTTACAATTTCTTAGGTTTAGGGTGGGGGCGTGTGGCGGTAGGTCTCAAAGCTAGGTATTGTGTTGTTTGTGTTTTTTTTTATATTTAGATGTATTAATGTTATTGTTATTGTTTTTCCACTAGTTTGTAAGTTGCATTTATGAACACTATTGAGTAATGTAGTAATGTATCCCTATGTTATGTTAAAGTAAGTTGTGTTAGTTATATTTGATGATGAATTATTATTTATATATGTAGGCAAGATCTACCTCTAAAGTTACCCCCACATTTTGCTTGATGTGATACTGTTTTTCACTAGTATGACTGGGATCCTGCTAATCAAGACTACCTAGGTACATCCCAGTGTAGATAAAGTAGTACCCTTATAAGTCCCTAGTATATGGTACCTATGTACCCAGGGCATAGGTACCCCAGAGGCCATCCATGTATTAAAGCAGGTATTATGCCACCCATGAGACACCATTCAAAATGGAACTACAGGCGTGCCATTGCAGCCTGTGTAAGTTGGTGATAACACCGCTTACTAAAGATATAGGTGTACTATATCTAAGGGTTACTGCACTTAAAACCTATAAATCACCCCTATAGCAGACTTTTGCAATACCGAAGGCAGGGTGCTTGGTTCTAAGTGAGAGGGTGCCCCTGCATGAGCAGGACACCCCTGCAGCCTACGGAGTCCATTCTCCCGGGTTGTCAGTGCTTCGCTGCTTAGCCATATACTATATAGAGGGGCACCGCTTTATCAGGCAATAATCATCTTGAAAACGGCTCGTACGAATCCTATCATCTTTGGTATCAAACATGTTGGATTAATACCCCCACACCATAAATGGGGTAGGAGTTATGATTTCCAAGCACTGAAGGAGCCCTTTATTAGGCTCTCAGTGTTCCCGGTATCGGCCTTCTAGTCCCGGACAGCACAAAATGGTTGCTGCCGACCAGAGACACATTTATGCCCTTGTGCTGCTGAGCGAAGCTTGAGCAGGGGATGATAGAACAATAGGCATCCTGTCGCAGGGAGGTGTGACCAACTCCCAGACAGAATTTAGTGTATTAGGGCTGGGTAGTTGCACTTGCCAGTGCCAGAAAATCTACTTGAGGGGCACATTTTGTGTCGCTATGCATAGTTCAGTTCAAACCAGTCCTGGGAGCCGTTGGCTCCCACTCTGGCTTTAGAAACAGGGCAAAGGACATGGGAGTAACAACCCCCCTGTCCAGGTTCTCCCCAGGGAGGGTCCCTTAATGTTCCCAACGCTTTCCCTACAGTACTTGAGTGCTTATCTGGGTGTAGGTCCCTAGATTCGCGGTGGGATAAGATTCAAATCAGACACTATTGCTCTTCCACTGTCTGGGCACCCTGGACTTCGCTGGACTTCGTTTGGTCCAGACTTCCAGTCTGCTGCATTGTGTGTGCCTGTGCATCACACAGGAACCTTCCAAGGTCTGTGAAGTAATCTCCCTTGGAGTGAAGGGGTCACTCCCCTGCATTTGCAGGCACTACAACTAACCGGTCTGCAGATACTGAGCTCCTCCTGACTCTGTGGCCTCTGCAACACACAGGTGGTGGTTTTCCACAGCTGCCGAGGCCTGCCCTGCCCTCTCACCAAATTTGAGGCCAATATCCCTTGAGGGCGTTGCAATAACCAAAACCCTGTGCACCATGTCCAACTTGCAGTTGCAAAGGCTTGTTGGCTTCTTTGCAAGATCTTCGAGCTCCAAGTAGCCCCAACCTCGAGCACCTCCAGTGACCAGAATCTTCATCTACACCAAATTGTGTGCATCGTGGCATGCATTTTTTGGTGAGCTGTTTGAGGTCCTCTCGTGACTCCAGTGCCTCCGGCCTGTGGGTCCACTTGAGTGTGACACTTGTTTCTTTTGCTCTGCTGAGTGGGAGGGTATGCCCAGAAGTGGTTCACGTGCCCTCCATGACACTGGAGTCAAGCTATCCTGGCTGATGAGTGCTAAAAGAGAGAAACCGGTCCTAGGATGCTTGTTTACAGTTCCGGGAGGACCTGTAAATGTAAATGTAAATGTAAATGTAAATCTGGCTTGGCAGTTCAGGCTGGACTGTTCCCATTGGGAGCAGGGTCAAGACTGGTTTGCATATGGCTGGGTCAAGGCTGGAATGGCATGGTGAACAAGAAAACAATGGATTTAGGCCCAGATCTCTTTACTGAGATGAATGTATGACATTGTTCTGCATTCTGTCCATCAATTGTTCTTTTTGTATTTGTCACCATGAGTGTGATGGGTATGCCCAGACGCGGGTCCCGTGCTCTTCATGCCACTGGAGTCAAGCTATCCTGGCTGGTGAGGGCTGAAAACCCAAACCGGCCCTAGGATGCTTGTTTCCAGTCCAGGGAGGACCTGGCCTGGCAGTTCGTGCTGGACTGTTCCCATTGGGTGCAGGGTCAAGACTGATTTGCATATGGCAGGTTCCAGGATCGAATGGCATGGTGAGCAAGAAAAGATGGATTTAGGCCCAGATCTCTGTACTTGTGTGAATGTATGACATTGTTCTGCATTCTGTCCATCAATTGTTCTTTTTGTATTTGTCACCCCAAGTGGGATGGGTATGCCCAGATGTGGGTCCCGTCCTCTCCATACCCCTGGAGTCAAGCTATCCTGGTTGGTGAGGGCTGAAAGTCTGAAACTGGTCATAGGATGCTTGTTTCCAGTCCAGGGAGGACCTGGCCAGGCAGTTCGGGCTGGACTGTTCCCATTGGGTGCAGGGCAAGACTGATTTGCATATGGCTAAGTCCAGGCTGGAATGGCATGGTGAGCAAGAAAACAATTGATTGAGGACCAGATCTCTGTACTGGGGTGAATGTATGACATTGTTTGACATTCTGTCCATCAATTGTTCTTTTTGTACTTGTTTCTTTTGTGCTCTCCTGGTTGCTCAGGCCTGCCCATACTCTTCTATTTGTGGTGACTCCCCTGGATCCTGCTGGTCCCAACTTTGCACCTTCTCAATTTCCTGCATGAGTTTTATTTGACAAGGCTTGTTGGTGCTCCAGCCGGACACTGACCACTCAGCACTCAACATCCTTTGTGGGACAGCTCGTACCCGGGTCCCGGTCTTCCTCAGTGTCCCTAGCCCTCACAGCTGCAGAGTCAAGGTCATCATCATCTTCCATGAAGCACACGACATCGGAGGGCATTCTTCTTCCAAGTTTCCCTGTCACCCCTGAGTAACATAGACTTTGTCCCCTCTGATTTCAGGCACTCCTCTTCAAGAATCTACATTTGAGTTCCTACTGACATTTTCTTCTCTTCCAGCAGTGGCACTTTCCTGAAGTCCTCCATTGGGTTTGACCGCGGTTTTCCGACACCACTTCACAGTATGCACCTGGCTTCCCTGGTGTGGGTACCAGGGTATCCACGGGTGGGGTGGCTCTCCAACCTTCTTTCTTCCATAAGGTTTTTTCAGGGAAGGGTCCTTAATTCTTAAAAATCCAATCACAACTTGAACATAGACTTGTACAGAGCATGCGTTCATGTTCACACACTGCACACGCTCTTCATGGGGTCCCTATCAACTTACCAGCAATTCCATGTCCTCTCAACATCATCCTGACTCGTTCTTATACCTCTCCCTTAGTATATGGTTTGGTCCCCCGTGGGACTCACTGTGTATTCCATGCTATTTACTTTGTTACTTTGCTAAAGTATTGTGTGCATTGTATTTATCTCTGTGTTGGAGTTATTGGAACGTACTAGAGAGTATTATTTAATAAATACATATTTTTATAAATACTTAGTGTGGTGTTCTTCCATTTAATCTATACTATAAGATTGCATTCTGGTAAAACATGCTACATTACAGTTCTTCAAGACTAAGCCTGAAGGCTGCTCTCCACAGCTACCACTTAGAGAGCTTTCTAAGATCTCTTAAATTACCATAAGGGTTGTCTGGATTGGTGCAAGGTGCCCACTTACATTAGTGGACCTCATATACAGGCCAGCTTCTCACAATATATATTTTTGAGAGTGTGATGTGTTTACAGGTAGATTGTTTAATTTACTTTACAAGTTTTTGTTTATGAACTTGTGCTATGGGTATTGGAAGTTTACTTTTTGGTTTTTAAAGGAAATAATTTTTGGTTTTTAATAAACTAATGCTTAATTTTCTTTTTTCAGTTTTTCTGGTTTATTATTTTGTTTGAACACTTTGAGGTCGATTATGATGCTGAATCATACACAGTTCCCAATGACTGATTACGATGCCCAGAAAACATTGGGGCTGTCCCAATCTGTCGGTTTCCGAGCAAGCAATTACGATGCCCGATTCGGACAGCCATTCTAAATCGGTTTCTCTGGAATGAATCAGCTGCCAGAATCTGTCTTTGGGGGCCTGAAGCAGGCCCCTTTTCACCCAGTACCTTCCGAATTGGGCCCGTGGGGGACCCAACGGACCCCCCTTTCCAACCATGCCGAGTGTGACAGGCACCAAGGGGTGCATGCCTCAGGGTGCACGATTTTCTCAGCCACCTGTTTCTTCAATGGGAGCCTGTGTTGTCGTTTGGTACACAGGCTCCAATTGAAGTCAATGGGAGTCTGACCGAATCGTATCCGGAAGCATCTGATGCATCCAAATCGCTCGGTCGGACTCCTCCGATTCGAGTCGTTCGGAAAGCATTCAGGAAGTGATTAGGTAGTAATGCTTTCTGAACGGGATCATAATTAGTCCCTTTGTCAGGTTTTGTTAAGGTTCCTACATACTTTTGATTGCTTTGAGGGATTTTTATTCGATTCATTTTATTTTTGCATGTTTTTTAGGACTTTTTTGGAAATATTTTTCCTAATTTTGGTACTATTTTTTATTACTTGGATACATAGAAATATCTCCAGCTACATAACAGTAAGTTTCATTAATGTTATTGCCTTTTGGGTGGGAAATTTAATTTTATAATGTTTGTGTAAACATTATGGGGATTATTACGATGTCGGTCGGAGTTACCTCCGACCAACAAATCTCGGGACCAACTGACCTCCAGTCGATGGTTTCAACTGACTGATTACTATGCAATTGAACACTGTTCGGTCCCATACTCACTTTTCTCTATGAGAGCTTGGGTTACAGCTGTAAACTTTCCATAATACAGGCTCCTATTGAAGAAATGGGTGGGGGGGTAAAACCCTGCAGGGTTTTTCTGAAGGGTACACTAGGTACCCCTCGATCACCAACATAGACCAGGGAGGCAAGGGGGCCCTGCTAGGGACCTCTAAAGTCACTTTCCAACAACCTTTCTGTGAAGGAAAGGCCGGCATGGAAACGCTGTGTGAAACCAACATCATAATCCCGACTGCAGAAACGCCCGGATTACGGTCCGGTTCCGACTGGTGGGAAGACTCCGAGAGCCGGTTGTAACCACATCGGAATGACCTGACGGTTTTCGTTCTGACCGCCAACATAGTAATCGTGAGGTCGGACCTCAAGCTGACCGTGTCGGTCAGAAAGCCTCTGACTGCGCTCGGAAAGCTTCCGACTAGCGGTCAGAGGCTTTCCAAACGTAATCGCCCCCTGTGTGATTATTATATTGAATTGTTAGGGTTATGTGTTGTAATTAATTTATGTGATGATTTAAGTTTGTTTATTACTTTCTTGGTTGGTGATGGTTAAATTTTTAATTAAATAATTAGTATATAGTTTTATTATAGCAGTCTTCAATAAAATGTACATTTTAATTAATTTTGTGACTGATGTAATAAAATGGTGTATTTATTATTTAAAATTAAAAATATTTGGTATGTTGGTTTAGAATTTGCTGAGGTTTTTGGTAGGTTACTATTTTTTTATAGTACGCTTTTATCTGTCATTTCTAAGTAATTTACTCTTTTCTTATTTATGAAGAGTTTAACTTTGAATTATAGCATATTGTACATTCTTTTGGTATGCTTTCTACGTTTAGGTTCAATTTTGGCAACAGATTGCTACATTCTTAGTTGTTGGTAGCTTTGTGCTTTTTATATGATTTTATACATTTGTGCATTTCAGGTAGGGTTCTGATTAATGTGAATTGAAAGGTATTATGCCATCCTTCCACTGCATTGTTTCTTTTTTCCTCCAAGGTGGTGTCATAGACATTCTATCATGGGATTTGGAATTTGAGTTGTCGTCATTTTGGTGGAAGAAAGGGTTTCCCATTTGTAAATTGTAGTGGTTGGCAACCTCTGTGACAGGGACATAGGCTAGTGCTATTATTGTTTTGATTTTGAAGGCAAATTGACTGTTTGCAGAATATCCTACACACAGTACAGAATTTTGGAGGTGTCTCCAATGATGCAGCAGATGTTAAGGTGATACTGATTTGGGTAGGAAAGCAGTGTAGATTTGTCAGGGTGATGGTGATGTTATCTTTCTTCAGTGCTTTTTTAAGAAGGATGACCTTCGGCATCCTTTGGGGTGTTGGGAAGTGCAGTGTAGAAGTAGGATACCAGAGAGCATTGCCTTGTAATCATGAGGGTGGATCTATTCCTGTTGGTTATCCCATAATTACTACAGATGCACTGGCCTCCCTTTAATTTCCATATAGGCTGTAATGTGTATGATTATATGCTGTGATGTAACTGTGGCGTCTATGGCAATCAGGAAGAGATCCTGACATAGTTGCACACCTGGTGGTAGTAGCTAGGAGGTCTAAGATGCTTGCAGGTGTTACCTGTAATCCTGTACATTTTTGTATTGTACATCTCTGCAATACATTCCCTGGGCTAGTGCTGCCCATCTCAAATGAGCCACTATCTTATGACAATGCTATTGCAATAGCTACCTAACAACTCCATACCTAAGCAGTTTTGGTGTTCATCTCGTAAAGGGCTGTCTGAGCTACTCCAGATCTAGAATCCTCTGTTAATATTGAAGCTGTGGAGTGTGAAGCAGACCTGCAGCAACTTCTTTGTTTTCATTGACTGCTCTACTATATATTCCTTGACAAAGCAGATACCTTTTAGAGCACTCCATTAACCTATTTTAAGATGCATCCTTTCCTGGTGTGCTTTGTAGTGTGTCTTGTGTTCTCTGGTAGCTAGTTTCTGATAGTACTTTATCAGTCATAGGAGCAGCCTGCAGGGGAGTACGCAGAGTGGAGCAGCCATGAGTGGTTGGAGTAGTGTGGGGAGGTATTGCGTCATGTATGTTTATGTGTGGAATATACCAATTAGGACACCGTCTAGATCTCTTAATAATAACATACGTGTGTGCCTAAAGACATAGTGCAGTTGGTTCACCTGCTGCTCCATGAATGTAAACAGGTCGCCTTTCAACCCAGAGGATATTAAGAGGCTGCATCCAGGCTTGGTGGCCTTCTGAGTCCACATCAATGACCAGGAGTATGTTACCTGTAGGAAGCCCACCTTTCACCTTGTTTCCTGTATTTATTTATTTATTTTTGCCTTGTTGACCAGCATTATGTTTCTGGCCAGGGAGGATCTGATAGAAACCGTCTCACTACATATACCATTCTCTAAAACATGGAAAATGTTTTTGCTATTAAATCTGCATAAGTGATTTTACAGTACAGCAGCTGCATAGTGCACAATGCAGGCACAAGTTGCATACAAGGTAAATATCACTGTGTCACAGACTGTGGGCCTGATTACGATTTTGGTGGCCCTACAGTGGCAGCGCCAATTTTCCATCCATTGTAGGACCACCGAATCCGTGGTGCGCCTGTCAGCCATATTAGGAGTTAAATACTGGTCTCACGGGTGGTGCTGCAGTGGTCTGATACTGGCGGTCTGTTAGGCTCATAGAAGAGCCTGACATGCAGACTGCTGCTGTCAGAGAGCCGACTGCACCTTCCTGCATGGTGTGGCACCATGAAGGAACTGAAGTGCAAATCCCAGGCTCAGAGACAGCAGGGGTCCCATTAGGGGCCCCTTAGTTGCATCACAACCACCCCTTTCATGGCAGGCTCACTGCCATGGAAAAGATGGTGGTTTGGCAATTAGAAATATGCTCGGCTGTGCCTCTGCGGCAAAACCAGCATATTCCTGCCTTAGACCACCACGCAGTGGGATCCTGGATCCTGGCAGAGGTCGCAGTTCTTCGGCGGACAGACCACTACACTGAGAATGCAGCGCATGGTGCCACACTGGAGGCGGTGGTTGGATCGCCATAGCAAGTATGGTAGTCCGATAGACCGCAGTACTCGTAGTCAGGCCCTGTATATGAAGATTGTCTGTTGTAAGCCCTTCTAGATTGCCCGTATGCAAATCAGTCTTGACCCTGTGCCCAATGGGAACAGTCCAGCCCAAACTGCCAGGCCAGGTCCTCCCTGAACTGGAAACAAGCATCCTAGGAGCAGTTTCTGGGTTTCACCTCTCATCAGCCAGGATAGCATGACTCCAGTGGCATGGAGAGCATGGGACCCACATCTGGGCATTCCCGTCCCACTCTGGGTGACAAAAAAAACCAACAGTTGATGGAAAGAATGCGGAACAATGTCATACATTCACCCCAGTACAGAGATCTGGGCAGAAATCCATTGTTTTTTGCTCATCATGCTATTCCAGTTTGTACCCAGCCATATGCAAATCAGTCTTGACCCTGCACCCAATGGGAACAGTCCAGTCTGAACTGCCAGGTCAGGTCCTCCCTGGACTGGAAACAAGCATCCTCTTCATCAACCAGGATAGCTTGACTCCAGGAGCATGGAGAGCACGGGATCCATGTCTGGGCATACCCATCCCACTTGGGGTGACAATTAAAAACAACAATTGATAGACAGAATGCAGAACAATGTCATACATTCACCCCAGTACAGTGATCTGGGGTTTGTATATGGCCAGGTCTAAACTGGGGTGGCATGGTCAGCAAAAGAATGATGGATTTAACCAGATCTCTTGCCTACGGGTGAATGTTTTGATTTGTTTGGTATTCAGTCCCTCAATTCTGTGTCTTTTGCTTCCTCGCCCCAAGATGAAACTTTGACACATCTTGAATTGGGATATTCCTACAACTCTCAGTTTCTGCAACTATCTTGGAAAGGTCATTTTTAGGGGAAATATCAACCCTCTGATGGGAATTCATGACATCTGCTCTACCAAAAGAAGAAGTCCAAATTTGAAATTATGTGTGCCATGCAGCACTCTGAAACTCTGCTGTTGTTGCCAGCACTCTGCACTAATTGCAAACTGTGAGAAACCCTTTGGGGTCCCTTTGGGTACCGTAACGCTAAGACAGGTTCTGGTGGTGCGCTGACAAGAAACATGTAAGAGAAATCTTCCACTCCTATGTCTGGATGATACTGGGCAAGCTCTTTGTACAGTTCTGGGCTCAAATATGACAAAAAACAAGAACGTTTTCTGTATTTACATTAGGAGGACAACTAGCCTTCTGAGCCAAGGAACAGCTAAGTAGCAACCAAGTTTAAGCCTGGGTGTCACAAATATTGACACCCATATCTTTACAATGTCGTTGCCGGATTTATAGATTTCTCATTTGATATTTAATCTGTAAACTGTGCATACTTAAATTTCAAATGAAACAAAAAAAATCTGCAATATTTCAAAAGTGTCACTTTCCTAAAACCTATTTTCACAGTTATTCACAACGGATTAATTATATGATAGTCCTAGGGTGACTGTATAAAGTTTTACATGTTCATCTTTATACAAAATGATCTGTATGTGGTGGTAAGTTTAACCCTCCACACTGTGGCAGACCTCCCTGGGCTCATAGGAAATTAGGTGCATTCACATCAACTATCTCTGACCAACTGGTACTCCTTAAAGGCCTCTGCTTATGATAGTCTTCATGTCACAGCTACCTGGCAATGGTCTAATAGCAGGTCCTCATACACAATGAAGAGCTTCCGGGATATATTTTTCCTTATTCATGTTTTCCAATTGAGATAGGACGTGCATAATGGTCTAGGTAAAGGTTAGAGGAAAACGTGCGCAAATTTTATTGTGATTCTCCTAGGGAGTCAGGGCAATCACAGCTGAATTCACAGTTTAAGAGCTGATCCACAGAAATCCCTATGCAAAAGCTTAACTGGCAATAGAGAAGCCAACATGGGAAGAAGTGAAAAGGCAGCGTAGCCTCAAAAAAAAAATCTAAAATGAGTTTTTATACTGACAGTTAGGGACAAATGGTATTTAGAAATTACACACAGTAATATAAAGTTTCACAAACTGTATGTTTCCATTTTCAAGTGTTCAATTGCTGATTGAGGACATTGAACTATCAAGGATCCATAGCACAATTAGTTATGTTTTTTTTAAATACTTTAAAACATGTTCAGGTTCCAGGCAAAGTACCTGCTACGTACCCATCCAGCCCTCTCTCACCTGAGGATCCCGCTGCAAGGATGTATAGTTACAGAAGTTAAAATGAGAAAGATTTAAATGAAAAAAAGAACAGATGATGGATGGAATGCCGAACAAATCCAACATTCACCCCAAGTCATATCATCTTATCAAGTCAAGTCAAATGATCTTTATTCGGAATTAATACATCCATAAAAGTACACACAGGTTAAAACGCAATAAAATTGATAAAAATCAATTATCATATCATCTTATCATTTTTGCTATGTTCCCTTGCTCATTTTGCCACTGGATTCAAGCTAGCCTGGCTGATGAGGGATGATACTCCGAAACCAGTCCCAGGAAGCTTGTCTCCAGTCCAGAGAGGACCTGGCAAGGCAGTTCAAGCTGAACTGTTCCCATGAGGAGCAGGGTCACAACTGATTTGCAGATGGTGGATTGGCTTAGTGAGCAGAAGAATGAGGATGGATTCTACCAAGATCTGTGACTAGGAGTGAGTGTGTGAAAAGTTTCAGCACTCCATCCATCATCTTATTGTGTTTGTGTAGATGTATATAAAAATACCGTAGTATGTTTTATGGAAAACACATGAACAAATACAAATACAAAAAGTTCAAGCAAAACCTCTGTGTATCTTAACCATTCATTTTTAAATCACAATTGTATGATAACTCCAGTTTGTTAATGTGTGTGGTCCTTCTTTCTTCTGTCCCATTTGTAAAGATTTTTAATTTGCTGAATTATGAATCAGCAACAGGTACTATGCAGCACAATTGTGGAAACAATAAATGACTCCTTTCTGATAAAAACAAAAATAATAATTATTTCTATTAGTCCAACTTAAGCTTGTCACACACATTGATTATGGGGTGGTCCCGCAAAGAAGAGAACAAAGAAACGTACTTAAAGAACCATATATTCCTAGCATTCACATAGACGGGTTCAAACCTCCCTCAAGGTTGAACAGCATGCATAAACCTTTCATGATAGTTTTTGAGAAGGTGCCTCAAAAACAGAGTAATCAAGAGTGAAATGAATCTTTTGAAATTGGAAAAGACTGGACCCATTCATTTGATATGAATCATATTGTTTACATAAACAGTTCAAAAGTCCTTTTTTAAGTGGAGTGTTTAGTGCTCATGTGACCACACAGTGAGTAAGAACAGTGAAAAAGTGTGTGAAAAAACAAAAGACAATAGAACAATATTTATAGGTCCAATGGTTTGAGAAATATTCAGGTCCAGGGATTAATAGGCCAAACATTTCATCAATGTTAAGTACACATTGCTGTGATTATAGAAAACATTTCTGCCTTGCCTCTGAAAGGGCCAGGTCCTTAATGTTCTGGACCTATTCTATAGTCACACTCCAAGGGTTCTTTTTAGCAGCATGAAAGAGTAGAAGGGAGAAAATTTGTCATTGTCATCAATCAAATCATCCAGAATTCCTTTGGGCACCTAATGACCACACACAACACTGTAAGGTTAATTTATCACAATGCCAAAAACAACTGGACATACAGACACCTCAAGATGAGAGTGTAGAAATACACAGGAATCAGCATAAAGCCAAACCTGCAGATCCAGTTTAAACAGTGCAACATAAACAAAACAATTAATTCAAGAAGCAGGATACAGAGGATCAGAAAGTATGAGTCCAAGATTCTCTTCATCGAAGGTTGATGAATATGAAGCATTAATCGATCCCTACACTAACGCAAAGATGACACCCCTACTTAAGCATCTTCAGGGAAAAGAAATAAAAGGTGTCAGCATGTGGAGTATTCCTAAGAAGTCTCTCCACCATTGATGGGTCAGATAGCATAAAACGATTGAGACAGAGCTTGCTCTAAGGTGTTTTCACTCCAGAAGGAGAAGTGGGCTCTTTCCCTACTCCCAACAAAACAATATTGAAGAGAACTCTTCCAAGATCATTTGGAGGTGACACCATCCACTTTGGGTACCGTCCTAAAGGTAGTTTTCCTTGGGACATGTTCTTCTTCTCACCACATTTGGCCTTGGTTCCCATGCCCTCCCCTGTGCGTAGGACAATGGCCTTCCATAATCGATTCAGACCATATGATGTAACTTTTTATGCCCTTGCCTAACTAATAAAGCAAAGATATTATTCTAGCCAACAAGAGCGCTTCTTTTACCTGCAACACAAAACGTGAAAAAGAACAAATTCCACAGCACACATGAGATCTAAACTATTAATTCTAAAGCGAGAGATTCCAGGGAAATGCATTATAGGCCTAAAGATTCGGTTAACATAGGAAAACAGCATGTGAACTTTACTAAATTGCATAACAAAAATAGGCATATTCGGGGGGCGTGGTTAGCAGCCAACGATGGCGGCCGCAGCTTAGAGAGGCTCCCGAGGCAAGGCGGCTTCCCGCAGCAATCCGAGCTACTTATCCGTATCTTCACAAGCTCTAAGGGGAGGACCAGACCTAGAGACCGTGCAGCTACCAACGCAGCAACGTTGGGGTCAGCGAAGGCCCGAATTCGCATCGAACTGCCGAGCGGAGACCGGAGCGGGGAGAGGCCTAGTGCCAGCCTGGAAGCAGCGGAGTCGCGGCGAGTTCACAGCCGGCCGGAAGTGAGCTGGTGGCGGCAGTGCGGAGCAGGAAGCCCCGGCCCGTCATGGATGTTACTCCAGAAACCCGGCAGAATACTTCCGAAGTCACGAGGGAAACTCTGCGGCGCCCGTCAATCCTCTACAACTCCGCAGGATTAATCAGGGGCGCGGGAGAAGAAGTGTAACTCGGACGTGACGCCGCCATTTTCCTGCCTACGCAGATACCACCTCGCGGACCTCCACACGGAACCGATGCCACTAACAGTGCAAGACCCGACCCGATCTGTCCACCACCCTGCTGCAGCCTCTGGTAACACCGCAACCACTCGCACAATGTCGAACAGAGGCCCCAAGAACAGCACCACCCAGGTTAAATTGGACAAATTTGCGTATGAAAGGCAGACACCGCCTCAAGAACAACGCAAGGCCTCGGGAAAAACAACCGAAACAGAGGGGGCGAAAAAGGCCACGCTTGAAGACGTCTTGGCGGCTTTAGCCCAGGTGCAGGCGACAGTTGGGGCGACGGCCACGGAAGTCACACTGATACGGGCGGACCTCCAGAAAATGAGTGAGAAGGTCAAACAGGTCGAGGTGGTCACTAAATCCTTGGTCGAGGATGTCTCCGAACTGCAAACAGCGATGGAACGTTTGCAGACAGACAACAAACAGCTCAGAGAAAAACTGGATGATCAGGAGGGCCGTTCCCGGCGCAACAACGTCCGAATTTTGGGTGTGCCGGAATCCGAAGACACGGGGGCGATGGATCTCTATGTGGAGGACTTGATCAAAAACCAGCTTCAGCCCAAGGGACTCTCGAATTTCTTCTCCGTGGAGAGTGCCCACCGAGTTCCGGGGGGAAAACCAAAGTCTGGGAGCTCACCCCGGCCTATCTTGGCTAGACTATTTAACTTCAGGGACCGTGACACCATATTACAGGCTGCGAGAGTGGCACCGGCCATCCAAATTCAGAACTCGAGGATTGTCTTTTTCCCGGACTACACAGCCGAAGTCTCCAAAAGGAGGAGGACGTTCTTGGAAGTTAAGAAAACGTTGAGAGAAAAGGAACTACCATATTCGATGCTCTTCCCGGCTCGGCTCAGAGTTGTGGCGGACAAAAAAGTGTGGTTTTTTGACTCTCCGGACGCTGCCCGGGACTGGCTGGAGGGATGGCACACGGTTGGTCGGCAGCGAAAATCTCATAGGCCGGACCACGGAAGCGCAGACCATAGCAAAAATGGTTCACAAGTGTCTGGTCACGGGGGTGGCGCAGAGAGATCCCCCTCCCGCAGCTTTCCAGGAGCAGGAGGAGAGGAATGATTCCTGACCCGGGTTTTATCTCAGTGACATTCAATGTTTATTGACTTTACATTCTCTTTGCTGCACATGGACTCTAGCATGGCTAACCCAAGAGCACGCAGGGATGCCGCCTGCTCGGGGAGACACTCTTCCCCCTACACGCAAGTACTTTGGTTTGGGGATGGGTTAGGCACTCTGCTCAGTTGAGGGGGCGGGCAGTTGAAAGTCCGTTAGGCAGGGATGCAGGGAGGGGGGTAAGGGGGAAGGGCTGTTTTTTGACTGTTAGGAAATTGTATGTTAGGTCACTGATGAAGACAAAATGTTCACCCGAGCTAATCCCAAGAGGGGGAAATGTATGGAAGACTCCGACCCACATGAGAGCGCTCATCATCCTCCCACACGTTCACACACCCACATCGTCTGCTACACCTCTCCTCCGACACCTAGTGGCACCCCTGGGACCAAATCGTTGACATCCCGGCAGCTGAGGGAGGGAGTGTAGACCCTGAGACACAGTGCCCCTCCTTGCGTTTACTGTCTTGGAATGTGAGAGGACTGGGAGACAAGGTGAAAAGGGGGCTAGTACTCACTGCACTCAAGAGACACAAGCCCACAATAGCTCTATTGCAGGAAACCCACTTAACAGGGGAGACCACCAAGGCCCTGAATAGAAGAGGGTACAAGATGATGGTCCACTCAGATTTCACGTCCGGTTCTAGGGGTACCGGAATCTTGATGCAAAAAAACTCACGCTTCCTCCCCCTGCACACTAAAACGGACGATCAGGGCTGCTTCGCAGCACTACAAGGACAATGGGAGGGGAGACTTTTCAACCTAGTTTCAGTATACATCCCAGCAGCACACCACTCAGTACACCTCCCTAAACTGGGCGAATTTCTCCTATCTCTCCCGGATGGGGAAATTATTCTCGGAGGGGACTTTAACGCCATTCTGAATACACAACTTGATAGGTTCCCAACACCAGCCCCCGTGGGAGGGGTACCCCGCCTTCAGCAATTTTTAACAGCCATGGGGACTGGTCGATATTTGGAGACACCTCCACCCCGTTGTACGGCAATACACTTTTCACTCGGCAGTACATGGTAGTCTGTCTAGAATCGATCACTTCCTGACCCTGGGGGACGGACTTCATTACATAGACACGATGGAGATTCACCCGCGAGGGATCTCGGATCACTCCCCACTGACCATAACTCTCTCCTCACAAATGCAAACGCGTAAACGCATCTATCCCATACATGCTGCGTACCTCAAGATCCCCCATGTTCGCAAAGCTCTTAAAAAGACTACAGCACAATACTACACTGAGAATATATACTCGGTACGCTCAGCCGAGGTTCTTTGGGAGGCGTATAAAATGGTGCTGCGGGGCCAAGCTATAAACTCTGTCACGGGATTCAAACGACAGCGGGCTCAGGAGCTGGATGCTCTGGAGTTGACCTTACAAACTTTGACCACAACTCATGAACAACATCCCACTCCGTTCACCATGCATGCACTTACCCTACAACAACAATTGTATAACGATTATCTGCGCACACAAGTCAGGGGACGCCTGTCCGACACTCAGAACAGGGTCTATGAGGTGGGCGATAAGGCTGGGAAAATGCTGGCGTGGCTCGACAAAAGAGATGGGGACTCGAGAGGCATTCCAAAATTGAAAGATGAGCACGGGGAGGTGCACACTAACCCGAGACACATAGTAGAATTACTTGCAGACCACTTCGAACAGGTGTACACCCCCGAACACACGGTGACGCCAGAGATGGCCAGAGACGTATTAGTCCCAATTGGGGTTAATACATTAACCCCGGAAATCTCTGAGGAGTTGGAAGCGGACATTACCGCTGACGAAATTCAACTGGCGATCCGTGCTTTAAACCCGGGCAAGGCAATGGGACCTAACGGTATACCGGTGGAGTGGTATCAGGCGATGCCGGAGACCCTAAGTACACATCTGCTTGAGATGTTCAAAAACTGCTTGGAAAAGGGCACGCTCCCGCCGGATCAGCGAGCAGCAACCATAGTGGCCATCGCTAAACCTGGCAAGCCGCCTGAAAACTGCTCCTCTTATCGCCCCATATCGCTGCTTAATGCAGAAGCCAAGATTTTGGCCAAACTCCTGGCATTGAGAATCTTGCCCCACCTGTCGTCCCTTATACACCCGGACCAGTCCGGATTCATGCCCCATCGTAACACGGCACTAAACTTGCGCAGATTGCACGGGGTGCTGGCACGGGCAGACACAGTGGAAACTCCAGCAGTGATAATGGCACTTGATGCGAGGATGGCCTTTGACCTTGTGGAATGGGCCTACCTCTTTGAGAGCTTATCACGCATGGGCTTCGGCCCCCGCTTCATCGCATGGGTGAGGTTACTATACACTGACCCACGGGCACGAGTGGTGGCTAATGGCCATATCTCCCGAGAGTTTCCCTTGGGTAGAGGCACGAGACAGGGCTGCCCCCTATCACCATTGTTGTTTGCTCTATCATTAGAACCCCTAGCAACCCTGATTGGAACCTCACCCCACCTACAGGGTATCTCCTGGAAGGAGGGCTGGGAGGATCGACTGTCCCTCTATGCGGACGACATGCTGGTATATCTCACCAACCCGGAAACTGGTATCCCCGCTCTACTACACCTCTGTGACACCCATGGAAAAATATCCGGATATACACTGAATTGGGGCAAATCCGAACTGTATGTCCTAAAGGGTCAGGCCCCGGTCCTCGAATCGGACTGCCCTTTACGAATAACCGGCACATCATTCAAATATTTGGGCATACATGTCACTAGAGACCCAGCAGAATTCGTGGCCAAAAACTTGAAACCCCACCTGGACAGACTTAAACGGGACGTGCATTTTTGGTCGGGACTCCCATTGACATTGTTGGGGCGAGCAGCATTATACAAGATGATGGCCCTGCCCCGTTTTCTCTACGTCCTCGAAAATACGCCCTACTCGGTGAACCCCGGCTTCTTCTAGAAGGTGGCAGCACTAGTATCCAACCTCCTGTGGGGGAACCTCCCCGCCCGTATAGCACAATCAAAACTGAATAGAGGGTGGTATGATGGTGGTATTGCTTTGCCCAATCTAAAATTGTATTACTGGGCGGCACACCTCAAACCCATCAACCAGTGGATCCACACCTCCCAAACCGAGCCAGCCTTCCAGGCGGATAGAACGCAACTAGGCACTGACAGTTTACTAGCCCCATTGTATGATCGACGTAAAACACGCACATTAATAGGACCCACCAGGCTTACTGTAGAAATCTGGCACACAGCAACGGCGACCCTGGGTTGGAAAGGTAGAATTACCAAACTAACCCCGTTATGGGACTCTCGAATCCTCTGCGACATGAGAAACAGCAAGGGCTTCTCACACTGGGACGCAATAGGGATCTCCACGGTGGGCGATCTTTGGGAGAGGGGTGGAGTGATACCCTTCCAGAGACTGCAAGAGCTCTATGAACTCAGTGACAGGGAACTTTACAGATATGTTCAGATTCGTCACGCACTGTTAACAGCCTTGCCCGCGGACACAGATCTGCCTGAGTCTTCCCCACTGGAAGACCGCCTTCTTACAGATTTTATGGTCGAGCGCGCTACATCCCTTACTTACCGCAAATTACTTAATAATTTACCTGACCCAACATTGTCTCTGAAGGAGAAATGGGAGGGTGATACCTGTGGGATGGACGAGCAGGAATGGAATAAAGCACTAGCCTCTCCTAAGGAAGTGGGCATCTCAGCGCGGCTGCGATTAGTTCAATGAAAAATTTTACACAGAGTGTACTACACGAGAACAATGCTACACCGTATTCACCGGATACCACACCCATGTTGCCTACGCGGGTGCGGGGAGGAAGGTACGTTTTTCCACACCATCTGGGACTGCCCCCGGATACAGGAATATTGGAGACAGGTCCTGCAAACGATATCACAAACACTAGACACATCTCTATTGCCAAAACCGAAACGGTGCCTCTTAAATGTGTGGGAGCCTACCGATATTTCCAGACATGACCAAATCTGGGTCACAGTAGGGTTGCTTATAGCGAAAAGAGATATTGCACAAAAATGGGGGGTGGCGGAGCTACCAACCAAGTCAGTATGGTGTCGGAATATGGACAAAGTAATGATAACGGAACGGGCGGTATACTCCAATCGTGCCTGCCCGGGAAAGTGGAACAAAAGTTGGACCAAGTGGAATGTATATAGGGGAGAGATTTGTGATCCTTTGCCAGAAGATGATCAAGATGATTCAGATGAAGAAGAGGCAGAAGGCTAGTCCACCGCACAGATGTGGGGGGGGGGTATTGAAGGTGGGATGGAGATGTTCAGTTTTGTTGGGATACAGGGGGACTATGGGTGCACTCTGGGGGTCTCTACTTGGTTGGAAAGTCCGTAATGACGATTACACAGTAACTGGATTTAAATAGTGGGCAAGATGAACTCTGGTGAGGGACGTCTTGATAAGAAAAACACATGAACACGAATTGGGCGTTTACGTGACCGCTTTGACATTCCTAACAGTTATTTTATTTTCCTGTTGTTTCGGGGCGGGGGTGGGGGGGGGGTCAGGGGGGGGGAGAGAAAATTACAAAAATTATACCGAAAACCAATGATGCTTGGAAAGACTTATGCTAATGCTGCACCTTTTCCTCAAGACAGCAGTGCCATTGTTACTACTACAATAAAGTGTCTATTAAATGCATATTGCTGCCATTTGATCAAAATTGCTATAGCGGCCAGCCCGATGGGTTGTAGGCGTTCCGCTGTGTAACTTGTTGGTGCAATAAAGGTTTTTGCAAAAAAAAAAAAAAATAGGCATATTCAATTAATGCACTTGCCTCCATAGAAATGACAAGATTAATAATCACATTAAATAAATGTAGGATTGTCAGTTTCACAACACAAACCATTACATAATTCCATATGTCGGAGGTAGGTGAGGATACCTGATACCTTCCTTGACTGAAGCAGGCAATTGCATAGACACATAACAATCTCTCTGATCCATAGTATTCACATATTCATACAACAGCTTTGCATAAGCAGTCAGCGTGTAATCACCTTTAAACAAATCTACATGCAGAAAGTGACTAATTTGCTCTATTAAGCCTTTATCAGGTCCTAATATACCCTCCTTTAAGAGTACAGTGGTAAGCGTGGATCTCCCATGTACCAGCATTCCCTGTTCATCAACCTTGTGTGCGTTTAAAATTCTCAGTAATGGCTACAGCTATCACTATGATTACTCCTCAAATAAGCGTACCTCTAATAAATTTGTGCCTACGATTCGAATTTCCAGACTCCATTTTCAAAGTGGCTCATATTGTAGTTATAATAGGATCAACACCAGGCCTGGACGGAGCTGATGTAGTTGATCTAGGCGGAGTTCCACGGAGCTGGGCAAAAAGTCGGGGGAACTCTGCTCCGCGCCTCCACCTCACATAATAAATATTTTTAAGAATAAAATAAATAACATTTTAAAATAATACACTTACCTTTACATGCAGCGTCTCTGGGCTGTCCTCCTCTTCCTCGCCGTGATCTCTGCAAATCACTATGTCATACGTACGTTGTGGTAGGACTGCGCGCACATGCACAGTCCTACACGACGTTCGTATGCCGTAGGGGTTTGAAGGGACCACGGCGAGGAGGAGGAGGGTAGCCCGGAGATGTCGTGCATAAAGGTATGTGTATTATTTTTTTATGTTATTTATTTATTTATTTATTTTTTATTAGGGGGGATGGAGGCGGGGAGCTAAAGGTGGGGCCTGGGGCTCAGAACTCCCCTCTGCTGAGGAGTTGGAGTTCTCTGCCGATAATCAACACACAGAGTCTCTTTTCTCCACCTCTTATTTTTGTGTAGGAAAAGTCTTTGAGCAGCTTCCTTTTGGATCTAGGAAAATTATGTAACAGTCTTTGGCACTGTATTTACATAGCTTGGCCAACTTCTTTAGCCATCTTTTTCTTCCAAAATGAAAAATCACCATTTTTATTCTTCTTCCACTTGAACCTAGGGCATCTTCTTTAAGCAAATGTTATCCACAGTTCAAAAAGTACAATGTACATCCCTTATGAGGTCAGCGCCAATTTCCTCAATGCTGCAATCCCCCGAGGTGATGGTGTAATTCCGAAGCTCGGAAATTCGAAGTCTTCTAGAATCAGAGTCTTTAAACCAGTCAATCTTGGTGGATAAGGCACAGTCAATGACAGGATTGCATTGGCCTCTATTCCAGGAACTCTCCGGAAGATCTCGACAATCAGTATCAAGTACTCAATCAATCAATCAATCAATCAATCAATCAGAATACTTGTAAAGCGCACTACTTACCCGTGAGGGTCTCAAGGCACTGAGGGGAGGGGTGCCGCTACTGCTTGAAGAGCCAGGTCTTCTGAAGGTAAGCAGGCCTTGTGTCTGCTGCTGCTGGGCCGGGAGGATGTTCCAGTTCTTGGCGGCGAGGAAGGAGAAGGATCTGCCACCGGATGTTGTTTGTTGGATGCGAGGGACGGCGGCAAGGGCGAGGCTGGCAGAGCGGAGCTGGCGAGTTGGGGTGTAGAAGCTGAGTCTGCTGTTCAGGTAGGCTGGTCCGGTGTTGTGGACTGCTTTGTGTGCGTGGGTGAGGAGCTTGAAGGTGATTCTTTTGTCGACGGGGAGCCAGTGCAGATTTCGTAGACCTCGCTCTCCCCGGCATTAGTAACTCTTTCTCTCCCTAACACTTCCTGGGGCTTGCTTGAACTCACTCAGATCAGGCTCAGAGGATTCACTTATTGGTGCAAGTACTCTTTCAGATGCAAGTCTCCGGTTCCTTCTTTTCTGTTTCACAGGCCACATTTCATCTGCGGCATCTTTATTTCTTGACTGCACATGAACAATTTCCACACCAGTCTCTTCTGCTGAGTCAGACTCTATACCAATCAAAACATTACCAACCTCTCTCACAGTCTATACCAGGCTCTTGTGTAGCTTGACCCCCTCAGCTTGATCTGGTGAGTATCCAGCATTGTCAGGAACAACTTGGCTTGCCCTCTCCGGTGACCCTTCAATAATCACAGAACAAACCACATCAGCCATTCCTTTACAATAGTCAAGGCTGAAGTCACCTGTGATGTTTATCAAAGCGGTCGCTGGCACTTCAGGCAAGTGCATCGCCCTTCCTATCCGAGCTTTATGTGGAGATAAGCCAGTTCTCCTGTCAGGTATGCTGCACAAGCTCAAAATAACTAAAGACAACACATAAGGCAATTTCAAAGATGTTGAAGTACACGATTTCATCTGGCCTAGCCTTTAAAGTTGCATTAATTTGCTCCACGATGCCTCTGGCCTGTAACTACAATGCAATCTTTGATCCATACTCAATTAGGTGCACAACAGCTTCATGATCTAACTGTGGAAGTGAGTCCCTTTATCCGACTCCAATAGAGTTGGAAATCCAAAATAAGGTACAAGCTCCCTCAACAATAACTTTGCTACTATGAGACTATCACACCTTCTTGTTGGATAAGCTTCCACCCACTGAGAAAATATGCACACAACAACCAAGATGTACCTCAATCCATTAAACACAGGCATCTCAACAAAGTCCAATTGGATCTGATTAAAAGGACCCCCAATCTGCCAAAGAGGCTCAGAGCAGCAACAGTTTTCTTTCCAGCATTCATCTGTTGGTGTGTGACACACTGATGGCACACTGCTTCCGTATTCACTCAAAATCTCAGATTGAACCACCTCTGCCTGAACAACCTTACCATTCCATCTCTACCTATATGAGCTGCTCCATGAATCTGCCTTGACATTGGGTTGAGCAGACAATCTGGTAACACTGCCCTGCTATGAGTTGAAACCCATTTGTCACTATCTCTTTTCTCACAATCTGCTGTGATCCAACCCGCTTGTTCCTGATCTGTTGCTTCCATTTGCAAAAGCCTAACTTTATCCCATGAGCCAGGATCATGTTGAGTCCGGTCCTTTCTGAACGCCTGCCAACATATTCCCCATTGAAAGTACATACATGTGTAGTAAAAAAGCAAGCAATGTCATCCGCTTAGCAGTTTCCCGTAGTGACAAAGTCATCTCTCTTCCTATGGGCAGCACATTTAACAACTGCCACTTCCTTTGGTAACTGCATTGCTTCCAACTGTTATCGCACATATTCCCTGTTCCTAATGAGAGAGCCTGATGATGTTAGGAATCTTCTCTGTGACCATAGCTGTCTGAAGTCATGAACTACTCCAAATCTGTAATGGCTATCAGTATAGATGGTGACTCGGATCTGCTCAGATACAAGACATTCAAAGGTCAAGGCGATGATTTCAGCTACCTGTGCGGAGTATGCTCCCTGTAAACAAGCAGCATCTACAACTCCAAAGATGATACAAACCACAAATGCTGCTCTCAAATTCCCTTCATTTTCTCTTAGAAATAAACCATCAGCAAAAAGGACCTAATCTGGATCAGACAATGGTTCATCAATGATGTCAGGTCTTGGCTTTGTGCAAAGCTCAGTAACATCCAGACATTTATCGTCTTCACAATCTTCCCCATTAGCATTTGGAACAGGTAACAAGGTCTCAGGATTTAACACAGAACAGCGCTTCAGGGTCACATTCTCAGCAGTGAGCAACACCTGTTATTAACCTAGCAACCTGTTATTAGTCAAATGCTGTTTTTTTGGTTTTCATCATCAGAAGTTCGACTGAGTGCTGCCCGTACACAGTAAGTGGATGACCCATCACAATGCTCTCATATTGTTCAATACTAACACCTGTTTCAGCAACGTATTTGTGACATACGGGCAACGCTGAAGCTACAGGATCTAATGTAGCTGAGAAATAGAACACTGTTCTACAAGCACCTCTATGTGTCTGGGTGAGTTTAGAAAGAGCATAACCCTCCCATTCATGGTAAAACAGCAAAAACATTTTGTTGTAATCAGGAATACCTAAAGCTCTTGCGAGACAAAGGCACTCTCTCAGCTACAAAAAGGCAAGTAAACACTCGTTAACCCAAGGTACAGGATCACTCACATCCGCCTAGGTCAGCATCTGCAAAGGATTTGCCATAAAGGAGAAATTCAGAATCCATAGTCGGCAATAGTCAACCGTTCCCAAAAACATCATAAGCTCTTTCTCTGTAGTAGGCGGATTCATTTTCGTGATCTCCACTCACTCTGGTGACACCTTCCTTTTGCCTCTCTCAATTTGATGACTCAAATACTGAACTTCAGTCAGGCAGTACTGAAGTTTGCTCAGACACCTGATGCCCATTGTTAGCCAGATGGGTCAGTAAGGCAATAGTAGCATCCCTACAAGCCTCCAGTGTTACCGATGCAATGAGGAGGTCATCCATGTACAGAACTAGCACTGAGTTTCAGGGTGGAATCAGGTCCTCAAGATTCTTTTTCAACACCTGGTTGAATATAGATGGGCTTTCAGTATATTAATTTTAATAATAATAATCCACATTTGTAAAGCTCACAATCCCACGCAAGGGTCTCTGGGCGCTGGGGGCCGTCAGGAAGATTAAGCAAGCTATTTTCCAGAGTCACATGGTGCTGAGCAAATCTGCCGCTGGTGCCAGGGATCGAACTGTGATCCCCAGATTCTGGAGTCAGTCACCCTAGCCATGGAGCCACACCTCTCCCCATATCCTTGAGGGATACAACACCACACTAAGACACCATTCTCCAGAGGGAAAGCAAAAGAAATTTACTTTCCCCGTGCAATGGGATGAAGAAAAATACCTGACAGAGGTCAATCACTGTGAACCATGCAGCTTCACAATGAATCTGGAATAAAATCACAGATTGATTCGGTACCACGTACAACATGAAATCACAATGTTATTAATCTTTCTAAGGTCCTCATCAATGCAATATTTTCGGCTGGTTTCTGCAATCCCATAATGGATGAATTGCACAGGTTTCCTATGATCTCCTTCAGGATTCCCTGCGCAATCATGGACTCAATCACAGGTGTAATCCATGTCACCATTTGTAGGGTCAGGTTGTACTGAAGTGTCCAGCGGCATGTCTTCCACTGCCAGTAAAGGAAACATGGCTGTGTAATGTTTCTGATTTGCTAATTTGAAGGCAATGTCCTCATCATTAGTCTGTAATTCAATTCCCTTTGGCATGCAATATATGATGCACTTTAGTTTACACAAAAGATCAAGCCCTAACAAACAGACTGAACTCGAATCACACACCAAAAACCGGGGTTGATACTGAAAGATTCCGATTTTCACAAGCAACTCTTCCGTCAGAGGTCTTGGTCATTCTTTTGTTTGCGACTCCTGAAACTTGGATCGATTTTGCCAAGAGAAATAGGTTTGGTACTACTGCAGATCTCACAGTAGAATGGGTAGCACCAGTATCAATCAAGAATGTAATGGAATGACTATCTACATCTGCTTCTACATATGGGGTACTCTGATCTACCTCTAAGACTGCTCCAAGTGTACAGTCTTCCTACCCCTTCAGGCACCGTCATAAGGCCGGGTCCTGATCAAATCCATACAGAGCATCCATTAAGGGCATCTGATGGTAAGTTTGATTGCCCTGCAAGATTTTAGGAGGTTGGAGCACTGGCACTAACTGGGTTTGATACCCCACCGCATTAATGGATCTTGGCCTAGTCACTATCTGTAACTGATTTACCACATCTGTTACTTGCATCAGTTCTTCTTCCTGCACCTGATTCAACAGACTCGGGCGGTAAACAACCTTTACAACAAAACTTTTAGAACGCACTACCATTATGACGCAACTTTTACAACGCAAACCATTACAACGCATTGTGCTGGGGGGCGCTCTAGGATAAGGAATAGGTTTAATGTACTATCCAACACCTTCCCTACTATCCACAGGGACTGCAGTTGGAATAGTAAATTAAACTATTCACTATCCACCGCCCCAAAGCACTATGCGTTGTTAAGGCATGCGTTGTAAAAACCGTGTTGTACAGGCATGAGTGGTAAAAGCATGCGTTGTAACGTCATATATCCGAATCGGGCTTCCAATATCCGATCTTGTGACAAAAATGACAGGCTGTTGTATTTTTCAGCGTGGCAATGTCTATCCCTGTTTTAGGATCTATGGGTACATCGCTCTCTCTTCCCTGTCCCGCTGGACCTGCAGCTTCTGCAACTTGTCAGTAAACAAAAAAAGAGAGGTTCATGTCTCTCAAAAGCCACTTGGATGGAGCCACCAGATTCAAGAAACTCGCACCCTATTTGGGTTTGAAGGAAAGCCCTCACACACTGACCTAGTCAGTGTCATGCTTCATCATCGGGCCCCACCGAAGAGACCTAGTGCCTCTTCGGTGTGCTGCGACGCCAGAAGACTGCGGAGCTGGTATTGTGTAACGGGAGTGTTGTGAGGGTAAATAAACTTTAACTTAAAAGTGTCTAAAGGGTATCTAAAAAAATTTTATTAGTGATCCCTAGGACACAGATACAAAGGTACTATGTGTCTGAATTGTAAAAGCCAAGGTAATGGTTGGTTTAATTCAGATATAGTATTAAATTAGTATGTCAACATGTTTCAGCCTTAGTGTTGGTTTGATTTTACCTAGGCATTCGTCAGGACAGTGATAAACCCCGGCGGTATGGGCTCTCTAATCACCCACCCTAACCTGGGGACGTGAAAGTGAAAAAATAAAAGTGTTTAAAGTGCATAAAAATCGGAAGAGCAAATGCTCATTCCCAAAAATCACTCCTAATTTGGAGTGTCTTGGCACCTGTAAAACAAAAAGTACGGACAGACATATAGGACAAACAAACAATTATTTGTAGGGCTATGCCAAAGTACTTTTACGGTTCATGGTGTTCCAAATCAGTGGCAGCAAACGTGTTCCCAGAATAACTGCTAGCGTTAAGCACCTTCCACATACCCTATAGGGAAGATATAACTAGTTCTGGGAAGTGTAGTGAAAAAGTAGTGATTTAAAATAAGCCATCAGTGGCTTCAAGGGGTTAAAAACACATGGTATGAGTGTTTCAGAGGATCAATAGACAAAGAGTCAGTGACCCCCGCACGCAAGTGTAATATAAAAACAAGTCTCACTTTAAAGCTTGGCGCTATCTGCACCATGGGTCTCAGGAGGGGGGATGGAGTGTCCCTGGCACATCCTAAAGGTAAGAGAAAATAGGCTAGAAACATACGGAATCGCGATTTACTTAGCTCGATAGTATGGAGTTAGTCCGATCCTCTCTGTAGCATTACTCACGCCCTCAGCACTCTCAGCCCGCTTGTACACCTAGTACTGCCTCTACTGGACCCCGACGATGGAGAACGGGGCCGGTGGGTTTGTTTTTAAGTGGCTGTGAAACGCTGTTCGCGCTCTTCCGGGTGGGCGTGGCTCTACCAGACCGAGGCCAGGGAGTACTATCCCATGGGCGCGGTCGGTAGAACTGAGTGAAAACGAGGCTTGGATGCGCTCGTTGTCCTAGCAACCTCTTATTCACAGAGAGGCACGCTACTAGCGGGCCAATCCTTCACAACGAGGCTTGGTTGTCCTAGTTGTCATGGAAACCTCGATGCCAGCCTCGTGTAATGTTTACTTTTAATGGGCCGATCCTTGATTGTTAGGCTTCGGTTCTGGGGTTTATTTCTCGAAAAAGGGGAACAAAATTAACCACATAATAAAGGGAGTGTATGGCGGCAAGACACGTTAGGGTTTGTTGTCATGTGAGATATTTCAGGTGATAAAATTACAACGGGGCTTGCTATTACGCCAGTGTAATACCGTATCAATTGGTTAATGTGTTTAATTGAGATCTATTTCAATATAACCATTTTTCTAAGAGCGCAAGGTCAATTACGCGCAATGTTATTAACTGGAGCGCTACTGATCGGACATACATGGTTCATGAGTTTTTTGAAGACATTTGAATCAAAGGCTTTTAGCTGAGTACACTATTCCATGGAATGTCATCATTGAGCCCAATGATGTTGGTTCCTAGACGATACACCCACCGTTGCTCTTTCTCAAAAAGTCTAGTAGGAATGTTTGTGGTACCAGTAATTTTCTCAATTATTGTCCATATCATATCATTAGGAGTATGGTTGTGTTCAAAAAAATGACGGCTAAGTTTGGTTGTTAGTTTTTTGCATCGGATATTACTCCGGTGCTCACCAATGCGCTGTTTCACCTTTCTTGTAGTCATGCCGATGTAGCGTAAGGAACAGGGACAGGTTATCAAATATATCACATTATTTGAGTTGCAATTTGTATGGGCAACTTGTGTCCAGATTTTACCTGGTTCCAAAGTTAATGATTTTGTGGCTTCTGTGAGATGGCATATACTACAGTCTGAGCAGGGATAATGTCCTGTGATGGGAGGAAGACCCCATGCTGATGTGACTGAAGATGTTTGAGGGTCAGTCTTGTTTTTAGGGCGGGTGTGTACTAAGGCATCTCTTAAGCTTCGGCCTTTTTTGAAAGAGAACAAAGGTTTTTCCCAGTCTTTTTTTGCTGATTTTACAATGCTCCAATGTTTATTTATGGTTTTTTTCATGTAATTCGAGAGCCCATTGAATGTTGTCACACAAGTAAGTGGCATTGGTTCTTGGTTGTTGACTTTTTCCTCTAGTAGGACTTCTCTCGGCTGATTCCTGGCTCTCTTAAAGCCTTTGTTAAGGATAGCAGAGGGATATCCTCGGTCTTTCAGTTTTTCAGTTAAGCTTACGGCCTGTTCCTTAAAATCAGTGAGTGTACTACAGTTCCGCCTTAACCTCAGGTATTGCCCATAGGGAAGGTTTTCTTTTAGGGGGCGTGGATGAAAACTACTGAATTCTAGTAGATTATTTCTTGCTGTCGGCTTATGATGAGTTTTTGTCGTTAAACCTGTGCCAGATATTGTGATCAGTACATCCAAAAAAACAATATCAGTTTTACTTGTAGTATTCGTGAATCTCAAATTATTGTCCAAAGTGTTAATCCACAACAGGAAAGCTTTCAGATTACTCTCATTGCCTGTCCATAATAGCAAGATGTCATCAATGTAGCGCTTCCATAGAAGCATTGATGACCGAAATTTTGCAGTTGGAGGAAGAATGTGCTGGGCTTCAAAATCCGCCACGTACAGCCCGGCCACACTAGGAGCAAAGGTACTCCCCATAGATGTGCCCGAGCGTTGAAGGAACAGCTTGTCCTTGAAAGAGAAGAAGTTTTCTTTAAGTGCTATTGTTGCACAGTCAATGATGAATTTTTTGGGGGTTTGATATTCCCATTCGATTGAATCCAATGCCTTCCCCAGGACTTTGATGGTATCGTCCTGGGGGATGCTTGTGTACAAGCTTTCAACATCCAAGGTCACTAATATGACTGAGTTGACCTCGAATGTAATGTCTGTCAAGAGATGTAGTAAACTTTTTGTATCTTTCAGGTACGAAGGGGTTGCTTGTACCAAGGGTTTGAGAAATTGATCACAGAACCTAGAGAGAGGTTCCAGAATTGATCCGATCCCGGATACAATTGGGCGACCTGGTGGTGGTAACCGGTTCTTGTGTAGTTTAGGCAGTGTGTAGAAATATGGAATAATGTTGTCATTGGTATTAAGGAACTCTGCTTCATTTTTGGAAATGTGATCATTATCTGCAGCCTTTTTGACTAAGGCAGTGATCCTTTTCGTTAGGTCAGGAGAGGGATCAGTCATTAATTGAGTATAGTTCCTGTTGTCATTTAGAAGATCCTCACAGGTTTTTTCATAATCATTGGTGTTTAATATGACAATGCCACCGCCTTTATCAGCCGGTTTTATGGTTATAGAATTGTCATTTTGTAGAGCTTCTAGTGCCCTGAATTCCGCAGTGGTGAAATTTCCAAATACTTTGGGGTTCTGGCTAGCCTCCAAATCCTTGAAGACTGCCTGTTCAAAGGCCGTGATGGCTGCTGGTACCGTGTGCGGAGGAGGGATGAATGTTGAGTTAGGTCTAAGCCCTGTATCTCCTTTCCTGATTGCTTCGTTTAGATCTGTTTTTCCTTCAAAGAAGGCCTTTAGTTTTAGTTTCCGAAAGAACCCGGCGAGTTCACAATGGAGTCTAAATTTATCGGGTCTTTCTGTGGGGACGAAACCTAGGCCTTTTTCTAGAACCTGGTTCTCTATTGGTGACAGGATTCGTTTGGACAGATTGGTCACTAGACTTACAGTCCGCTCGTTCCTGGTTGTTGGGCATTGCTGCGCGTGTGGTTCGACACTGAGTCGTCCTCTGTCCAGGAGACTCTGTTGTTGTTGTTGCCTCTCCTCCTGCCTCTTCCTCTCCGGCCACTCTCTAAAAAAGGCTGCCTATATTGATTTTGAAAATGGATAGGAGGCATGAATGCTGGGTTCCAACCCATGAAAGGATATTGGGGTTGTTGGTAAGGATAGGGAGTTGGGCCCATCTCCATTTGTGGTGGTTGCCACTGTTGATGGTAATTCGTGTAGCCCGGTCTTCCTCTGTTGTTCCTGTTCCCCCGGTTCCCTCTTCTTCTTGATTTTTGGGCAGAATCGTTACTTGATCCACTGGTATCGGAGGAGTTATCATCTGATTGATCTGATTTATTTGCATTTTTGGTTGGTGGGACAAAGGTGGCTGCAGAGTAAGGGTATACTGTCTCAAAAGAAAATTTTTTTAGATCCTTTTGGAATTTTGTAGCTTTCGATTGCATGAGATTATCCTTATACTCTTTCATTTCACTGTTTATTTCATCCAGCCTTTTCTTATAGCCAGTTATTGTGGCTTTGAAGGTTGATTCAGTCTCTCTGATTTCAATCATTAATGCCTCAGATAATCTGAATGCTGTTTTTACGATTAGGACCAACCAATCACGCGTACAATGCCATGCTATCATGGCCCAATCTTTTCTAAATGTTTCGTCATTAAGGAAGATGCGGGGGGCATTAGTGACTAGTAAGCCTCTCGGTGCTGCATTTGCAATCAAGTATTGTTTCATGATGGTACCATGTAGGATGGTCCGGATATGTTCACGCTTTTTTTCGGTAAGGTTATCCCATTCTGTAGTGTTAGCTATAGCTTGGGAGATGTGGGGATCTGCAAATAGAGTGGGGTCGGACATTAGTTCCTCTATCTCAGATTCTGAATATGTTAAGCCTAAGTTCGCCATGATGAGACTAGAACAGATTGGTAAAACAGGCAATGATACGGAAAAGAGTTATCTTGCCTGGGGTAAAAACAAACTCTCACAGCTGTGCGCTGCTATGATACTCAAAAACAATGGGAGAGGTAGGGAAGTGTAGGAACACTCTCTTAATCCCCAGTTATATATCAGTAAACAAAAAAAGAGAGGTTCATGTCTCTCAAAAGCCACTTGGATGGAGCCACCAGATTCAAGAAACTCGCACCCTATTTGGGTTTGAAGGAAAGCCCTCACACACTGACCTAGTCAGTGTCATGCTTCATCATCGGGCCCCACCGAAGAGACCTAGTGCCTCTTCGGTGTGCTGCGACGCCAGAAGACTGCGGAGCTGGTATTGTGTAACGGGAGTGTTGTGAGGATAAATAAACTTTAACTTAAAAGTGTCTAAAGGGTATCTAAAAAAATTTTATTAGTGATCCCTAGGACACAGATACAAAGGTACTATGTGTCTGAATTGTAAAAGCCAAGGTAATGGTTGGTTTAATTCAGATATAGTATTAAATTAGTATGTCAACATGTTTCAGCCTTAGTGTTGGTTTGATTTTACCTAGGCATTCGTCAGGACAGTGATAAACCCCGGCGGTATGGGCTCTCTAATCACCCACCCTAACCTGGGGACGTGAAAGTGAAAAAATAAAAGTGTTTAAAGTGCATAAAAATCGGAAGAGCAAATGCTCATTCCCAAAAATCACTCCTAATTTGGAGTGTCTTGGCACCTGTAAAACAAAAAGTACGGACAGACATATAGGACAAACAAACAATTATTTGTAGGGCTATGCCAAAGTACTTTTACGGTTCATGGTGTTCCAAATCAGTGGCAGCAAACGTGTTCCCAGAATAACTGCTAGCGTTAAGCACCTTCCACATACCCTATAGGGAAGATATAACTAGTTCTGGGAAGTGTAGTGAAAAAGTAGTGATTTAAAATAAGCCATCAGTGGCTTCAAGGGGTTAAAAACACATGGTATGAGTGTTTCAGAGGATCAATAGACAAAGAGTCAGTGACCCCCGCACGCAAGTGTAATATAAAAACAAGTCTCACTTTAAAGCTTGGCGCTATCTGCACCATGGGTCTCAGGAGGGGGGATGGAGTGTCCCTGGCACATCCTAAAGGTAAGAGAAAATAGGCTAGAAACATACGGAATCGCGATTTACTTAGCTCGATAGTATGGAGTTAGTCCGATCCTCTCTGTAGCATTACTCACGCCCTCAGCACTCTCAGCCCGCTTGTACACCTAGTACTGCCTCTACTGGACCCCGACGATGGAGAACGGGGCCGGTGGGTTTGTTTTTAAGTGGCTGTGAAACGCTGTTCGCGCTCTTCCGGGTGGGCGTGGCTCTACCAGACCGAGGCCAGGGAGTACTATCCCATGGGCGCGGTCGGTAGAACTGAGTGAAAACGAGGCTTGGATGCGCTCGTTGTCCTAGCAACCTCTTATTCACAGAGAGGCACGCTACTAGCGGGCCAATCCTTCACAACGAGGCTTGGTTGTCCTAGTTGTCATGGAAACCTCGATGCCAGCCTCGTGTAATGTTTACTTTTAATGGGGCGATCCTTGATTGTTAGGCTTCGGTTCTGGGGTTTATTTCTCGAAAAAGGGGAACAAAATTAACCACATAATAAAGGGAGTGTATGGCGGCAAGACACGTTAGGGTTTGTTGTCATGTGAGATATTTCAGGTGATAAAATTACAACGGGGCTTGCTATTACGCCAGTGTAATACCGTATCAATTGGTTAATGTGTTTAATTGAGATCTATTTCAATATAACCATTTTTCTAAGAGCGCAAGGTCAATTACGCGCAATGTTATTAACTGGAGCGCTACTGATCGGACATACATCTTCAGTCACATCAGCATGGGGTCTCCCTCCCATCACAGGACATTATCCCTGCTCAGACTGTAGTATATGCCATCTCACAGAAGCCACAAAATCATTAACTTTGGAACCAGGTAAAATCTGGACACAAGTTGCCCATACAAATTGCAACTCAAATAATGTGATATATTTGATAACCTGTCCCTGTTCCTTACGCTACATCGGCATGACTACAAGAAAGGTGAAACAGCGCATTGGTGAGCACCGGAGTAATATCCGATGCAAAAAACTAACAACCAAACTTAGCCGTCATTTTTTTGAACACAACCATACTCCTAATGATATGATATGGACAATAATTGAGAAAATTACTGGTACCACAAACATTCCTACTAGACTTTTTGAGAAAGAGCAACGGTGGGTGTATCGTCTAGGAACCAACATCATTGGGCTCAATGATGACATTCCATGGAATAGTGTACTCAGCTAAAAGCCTTTGATTCAAATGTCTTCAAAAAACTCATGAACCATGTATGTCCGATCAGTAGCGCTCCAGTTAATAACATTGCGCGTAATTGACCTTGCGCTCTTAGAAAAATGGTTATATTGAAATAGATCTCAATTAAACACATTAACCAATTGATACGGTATTACACTGGCGTAATAGCAAGCCCCGTTGTAATTTTATCACCTGAAATATCTCACATGACAACAAACCCTAACGTGTCTTGCCGCCATACACTCCCTTTATTATGTGGTTAATTTTGTTCCCCTTTTTCGAGAAATAAACCCCAGAACCGAAGCCTAACAATCAAGGATCGGCCCATTAAAAGTAAACATTACACGAGGCTGGCATCGAGGTTTCCATGACAACTAGGACAACCAAGCCTCGTTGTGAAGGATTGGCCCGCTAGTAGCGTGCCTCTCTGTGAATAAGAGGTTGCTAGGACAACGAGCGCATCCAAGCCTCGTTTTCACTCAGTTCTACCGACCGCGCCCATGGGATAGTACTCCCTGGCCTCGGTCTGGTAGAGCCACGCCCACCCGGAAGAGCGCGAACAGCGTTTCACAGCCACTTAAAAACAAACCCACCGGCCCCGTTCTCCATCGTCGGGGTCCAGTAGAGGCAGTACTAGGTGTACAAGCGGGCTGAGAGTGCTGAGGGCGTGAGTAATGCTACAGAGAGGATCGGACTAACTCCATACTATCGAGCTAAGTAAATCGCGATTCCGTATGTTTCTAGCCTATTTTCTCTTACCTTTAGGATGTGCCAGGGACACTCCATCCCCCCTCCTGAGACCCATGGTGCAGATAGCGCCAAGCTTTAAAGTGAGACTTGTTTTTATATTACACTTGCGTGCGGGGGTCACTGACTCTTTGTCTATTGATCCTCTGAAACACTCATACCATGTGTTTTTAACCCCTTGAAGCCACTGATGGCTTATTTTAAATCACTACTTTTTCACTACACTTCCCAGAACTAGTTATATCTTCCCTATAGGGTATGTGGAAGGTGCTTAACGCTAGCAGTTATTCTGGGAACACGTTTGCTGCCACTGATTTGGAACACCATGAACCGTAAAAGTACTTTGGCATAGCCCTACAAATAATTGTTTGTTTGTCCTATATGTCTGTCCGTACTTTTTGTATTACAGGTGCCAAGACACTCCAAATTAGGAGTGATTTTTGGGAATGAGCATTTGCTCTTCCGATTTTTATGCACTTTAAACACTTTTATTTTTTCACTTTCACGTCCCCAGGTTAGGGTGGGTGATTAGAGAGCCCAAACCGCCGGGGTTTATCACTGTCCTGACGAATGCCTAGGTAAAATCAAACCAACACTAAGGCTGAAACATGTTGACATACTAATTTAATACTATATCTGAATTAAACCAACCATTACCTTGGCTTTTACAATTCAGACACATAGTACCTTTGTATCTGTGTCCTAGGGATCACTAATAAATTTTTTTTAGATACCCTTTAGACACTTTTAAGTTAAAGTTTATTTACCCTCACAACACTCCCGTTACACAATACCAGCTCCGCAGTCTTCTGGCGTCGCAGCACACCGAAGAGGCACTAGGTCTCTTCGGTGGGGCCCGATGATGAAGCATGACACTGACTAGGTCAGTGTGTGAGGGCTTTCCTTCAAACCCAAATAGGGTGCGAGTTTCTTGAATCTGGTGGCTCCATCCAAGTGGCTTTTGAGAGACATGAACCTCTCTTTTTTTGTTTACTGATATATAACTGGGGATTAAGAGAGTGTTCCTACACTTCCCTACCTCTCCCATTGTTTTTGAGCTTCTGCAACTTGAACACCTACTGAGACATTTCCTTGGTTGTGAACTACTGTTCCTCCTGTCGCCTGTATCTGCGCTCCCTTTTGCGCATTTCGCGTTTGAACCAGAAACAACCACCTCATCACTGCAATACATGGCAGACCGTAGAATTTCATCCTCTGACTTATTTTGCCAGTAGATCAAGAGTTGCTGAATCATGAGGCTGATTTCCAGGCTCAGTCCTGTCACACACTTTGAGACAAATTGGCCTGTATCTTTAGGGTTGATTGTGTCCAACCCACTGTACTGCTTAAAGGCTTGCCTTTCGTAATAGGCATGCACTGACTCTTTAGGTTCCGGGTTCAGATCGATATCTTTAAAAAATATATTTATATTTATTTTTTTATTTAGGAGAGTACATTTAGAAATAATACATATACATTGTATCTAATATATTAGATATTCATGACAGGTGTAAGTTTTACATAAAACAACATAACAAATACAGATTAACAGAAAGATAAATATCTTATATACATCAAAAGATTATAACCAAAGACCTTATTAAAAACAAATATTTAACATTATCCCGGACGACCTATAGATTTCAGAGGTAACCATTTGGCAAAATAAAGGGTACTGATTAACAGAGGGATAAATATCTTATAAATGTCAAAATATTATTATTAAAAAAACAAATATTGCGTATTTCCTCGGATGATCTATATATTTCAGATATGACCATTTAGCACTTAGGCTTCTTTATCTACTGGCATATTTCATATAAATTTCAAAAGAACTTTAAACTTAGCAATTAGCTGAACCTTAGGGCATGTCTTTTTTCAAATTCTTGGACTCTACACAATTTTGTCTGCCAGTGCACGAATGTGGTTGGATTTTCACTATTCCAGTTCTGGAGTATTAGAGATCTAGCAACTAAGGGTGAGATAAATAATCCCTCCGCCTGTAAGGTGCAAGTTATCATATTTGAGGAATATTCAAAGGCTGAAATATAGTTGTCAATAGCAACCTCTGCCCTTAGATTATGCCTACAGTGTTTCTCAATCTCATCCCAATTTCTTTAAATCCTTGGACATTCTCAAACAATATGAGCCCAGCTATCCCCACCTTCCTCTAAACATTGGAAGCCTTGATCTTGCATCTGGGAATATATACCATGTAGGAAGTATGGGGTCCTATACAATAATTAATTGCTATAAAACTGCATTTTTATAAAATTGCCACCTCTCAATAAAGTAGTATTAAATGTATTAATTCTATTGCAAACTGATCTTGAAATCTGAAGGCCCTCTTTATTTTGCCATTTAGCTCAAGCCTTTTAATACCCCCCTATTGTCCTTTTGCTCTCTATAAATGTGCAACCAGACACTGATTGATCATATGGTTATTTCTGAGAGGGCATCAGTAAGGTCCAACTTTGCAGAGAGTAAAATGGGATCTATATATTTTTTTAAGTTTTTAATTTGAAGAAAGGACAATTTAAGTATGACTCTAAAACAGCTTAAGACGCATTCGATCTCTGTCCAAATTTTTCAGGCGCCAATATTAATAAAATGTTTTTAGTAACTTCACTAGGTCCGGTATTTTGCATTCCTTAATAATTTTTAACCTAAAACGTTTTCTGTACATAGTAAATCAGAATTACTAAGAAATATATGTTTACAATGTGCAAAATTTGCATGATAATATTCTCTTAAATTGGGGAGGGCCAAACCGCACTAGTGCCAATCTCGGAGTCTTGTTGGCCCATATAAAAGATAAAAATAGTCCGTCTATTTCTTTAAAAAATTATCATTTCAGTGCATAAGGAATTGCTGAGAATACAAAGTTACAGAGGGGTAAAATTGGCATGCGAATTAGTCCTACAAGCTGATTATTGAAATAAGTATCTGGTTCCATTTTGCGAATAATCGCTGGATCTTTTGTAATAATGGAACATAGATTAAGCATTTAGATCATTCACATTTTCCTAGACAAATATACCTAAATATTGGTTTGGTCTTGTGTTGAATAAAAGCAGAAATTCCAGTATAAGGGTATCCTGTGAACTGTTACAGAGTAAAATGTCTGTCTTGGCGCTATTTTTATTTTATACCCACCCAATGCTTGAAACTCCCTGAACACTGCAAAAATATCCCTTTGGATATTTTCCTCAGGTTAAAAAAAGAGCACAATGTCATCAGCGTATAATTTTATATTAGTCATACCATGCAGTGGCGCTGGTAATACATCTTTTTGCTTAATGGCTATTGCCAATGGTTCTATAAACAAGGAGAAAAGTATTGGAGAGAGAGGACATCCCTGACGGATACCTCTATTTACTGTGCAACAACCTACGTTTCTGGAATTAATAATTATTTATGCCCAGATCAAAAGTCTTCTCAGCAGCCAAAAACAGCACTTGAGTTGGAATTTTATTCTGGGTCATATAGTCCAGAGCTTCTAATAATTGTGGGTTTAATATTGGAGCAAATTTCTTATATAATTCTGGTGATATTTTGGCATATATTCATGCGTAAACAGTTTCAGCCCATGTGATACTAAAAAATAATCTATGCTGGAAGCAGTAACATATTTTACAGAAACGCATAAAAAATCCTGTTTCTTAGGGTGTTGAAAGCACCATTAATCAATCAGATCTAGATCCCTTTACAATTTACTAGAGCTACGGCCATTTGTGGCTCATTTTGTCTCTGGATTGTAGGGGACGAATCTATCAGCGGATCTTGAAGGAAGTTAAAATCGACCCCTAAAATAACTTGGCCTGGGATGTTGGTTAAAGCCTGCTTTAGTTCTAGCAGTGGGAAAGGGTGATCTAAAATTGGAGCATAAATTGTTGCAATAGTTAAGTCTGATTCATTCAATCTTCCATTAATAAATGCCCATCTTCTCCCAGAGTATGTCTGCATGGCCTTTGTCTGAAATGGTTTATGCTTGCCAATATATATCCCTACCCCTTTTTGTGAACAACCTACGTTTCTGGAATTAATAATTATTTGCGCCCAGATCAAAAGTCTTCTCAGCAGCCATAAACAGCACTTGAGCTGGAATTTTATTCTGGGTCATATAGTCCAGAGCTTCTAATAATTGTCGGTTTCATAATGGAGCACATTTCCTTTATAATTCCGGTGATAGGCCATCTTCTCCTGCTGATTTACCATTGGTTACTAAATTTACAAATCCATCTATTTCCATAAAAAGGAGAATCCGGATAACATCATTTGACTTTGTTAATTAGATAGGGATGAAATATGGAGTATATCTAAGAACACACTAGATGATCGGCCACACTCTGATGGTCTTTTTGATAAATGTTCTCGTAATGTTTTAAAAAGGCCTTTTCAATCTCAGTGAGTTAGTTAACTGCACTTTCGATTCGGTATCTACCAGGGATGAGATCTTACTTTTAACCTGTCAATCTTTGACCTGCCAAGCCATAAGTCCTTCTGTACATTCACTTTCTTCGTACACCATCTGAAGGTGGGCAGTATTGGCAATATTGCCCTGTGTATAATAGTATTCCTACAAATATAATGTAGCTTGCTTGAACGCTTGTTTTGGAGCTGCATTTCAAATTGTTTTATGTTTTCTGCTCGCTTGCTCCAGTCTAGCTTCCAAGTCTCACCTTTTTAGAATTTTCTCTCTCTGTTGCTGGTTCTCTTTAGTTGTGATATATCCCCCAAGCGTGTCCTTAAATGCTTCCCAGACAATCTCTACACAAGCGGAGTCAGTATTGATCTCAAAGAAGTTTTTAATCTCTTCAGAGAACCCTGCACATCATCTTCATTCTCCAAATTAAATTTATTAAAATGCCATAATCTAGGTACTCTTTTGATGCCAATTTCTGCGGTTTACCATTTTAACCAGTGCATGATCCGAAAAGGCGTTCAGGATATATTCATGAGTAATCAATTTCAGCCCATGTGATACCAAAAAATAATGTATGCTGGAAGCAGTATCATATTTTGCAGTAACTCATGAAAATTTCGGTTTCTTAGGGTGTTGAAAGCGCCATGAATCAATCAGATCTAGATCCTTTTTACAATTTACTAGAGCTACGGCCATTTGTGGCTTATTCTGTCTCTGGACTGTAAAGGCTGAATCTAACAGCGGATCTTGAAGGAAGTTAAAATTGCCCTCTAAAATAACTTGGCCTGGGATGTTGGTTACAGCCTGCTTTATTTCTAGCAGTAGGAAAGGGTGATCTAAATTTGGAGCATACATTGTTGCAATAGTTAAAGTTTGATTCATTCAATATTCCATTAATAACTGCCCATCTTCCCCCTGACTATGACTGTATGGCCTTTATCTGAAATGGTTTATGCTTGCCAATATATATCCCTACCCCTTTTAGTGAATAGCTACCATTAGATAAGCATTGGGATCCGGCCCATTGTTGGGAAGTTTTACTCAAATTGTATGTATTCATAAAGGGGGTTTCCTGCATAATGTCTGGGTTCCAGCGGTGTGACTTCTTTACATGTCATTCTTTCCTGTACGATTAGCAAAATAAAGTGACTGGTGTTATTGCAATCATGATAGTTTTGCCTTAAAAGTGTCCTGTGCATTTTACAGGTTTGTAGCTCCATGGTATATATATAGATATATAAATATAGATATTACTTCACACAGCAGGCGCTTCTTTGGCTTGCAAAAAACGAAAGGCACACACGGAATTGATTTTAAAGCTTTGGGATGCTTTATTCGGTGCTCAGCCTTCTCCCCCCTCTCGACAGACACGTTTCGCCTCGCGGCTTTTTCAATGTCGACTACAATTGTGTAACACAACCATTTTAAACCCTCCATGTGTCGTCATAGCCATGAAAAGAGAAGATGGACATTCCACCAACCCCAATGATGTAAATTGTAAGGCGGCCATCTTATAGTGGGTAAATATAATACAAACAACATATTAAATTCATTTTTAAAGTGCAAGTGCAAAACCAAAACATACATTTAAACCAGAATTAAGGAACTAAAAATAATTTCATAAACAGGCATGTTTTTGTGTGTAAAAAATTCATTAGTTTCAATATATTCCGCCTGTTATCATTTATGACCACTACAGGGACAGAAAGAAACCTGGAAAATATCTACGCACAATTCGTAAATAAAGACCAATTTCCCTGTCACAGAACCTGCTGTAATACTTAGCGGGTCATCACCGCTGAAGTGTGCACCCGGGAATACGGAGCGGCGGCGGTGAAGTCCTGTTTCGTAAGTAAATTTATTTTATTTATTTATTTATTTTAGCGATTTCTACAGCGCCTGGTGACCCAAGGGTATCCCCGCGCTATGTAGCTTGAACCTATTGAGACGGGCGGTAGTCGAAGGGAGTTACTTGGGAAACAAATGGGTCTTAAGTTTCTTGCGGAACGCAAGGAAGTTGGATTCCAATCTGAGGGCCAGAGGGAGTGCGTTCCAGCCCTTGGCCGCCTGAACGGAGAATTGACGGCCTCCCGTGCGGATTTTTTTGAATCTGGGAATGTGGACTCGATTCTCGTTTTGCGATCGTAGCACTCTGGTTGCTGTATAGGGTGTAATCATGTTGCTGAGGATCGCTGGGCCGGAACCGTTGTAGAGCTTGTGTGTGGTACACATTGCTTTAAAGTGCACCCTTTGGCGAACAGGGAGCCAGTGCAGGGTTTTAAGGGCTGGCTTGGCAGATGTTCTGGGGGGGGGTGTTGGTGATCATACGTGCTGCCGCGTTCTGTGTCCGCTGGAGTTTCGAGATTGTAGCCTCGGGGGCTCCCAGATAGACTAGATTGCTGTAGTCTAAGCGGGACAGCACTAGGCCCTGGATAAGGAGCTTTCTGGACATAGGAGGGAGTAGGGGCAGGATTTTACGAGTCTTACGCATGAGCCCAAAACATGTGCCCGAGGTTTTGGTAGCCTGGGTCTTCATCGTGAGTTGTGGCTCTAGCCACACCCCGAGTGTTTTGATTTCAGATTTGGGGGGGGGATTTCACCGAACACATCGGGCCATATCGTGGGAGGGATAGTTGTCCATTGCTTACCGAGTAACATTACCTCTGTCTTTGTCCCATTCAATTTCAAAGATGATTCGTTCATCCAGTTGTGGATGTTTATGAGGCAGTTGGTCAGGTTATCAGGATGTTCAATCAGCTGGGACAGGGAGACGACTAGTTGGGTGTCATCGGCGTAACTCACCATTTTGATGTTAAATGGTGATACCACGTCCTCGAGGGGGGCCATATAGACATTAAAAAGCGTGGGGCTTAGGGAAGAGCCCTGGGGGACGCCGCTAGTGAGTGGGAGGGTGGATGAGTGGTGACTGTCATCCCAGACTTGAAAGGTGCGTCCTGTGAGATAGGATTCGATCCATCCGATAGCTGTCCCGGTAAGTCCTGCTTTTGCCAGTCTGCTCAGAAGGACACAGTGGTTGACCGTATCGAAGGCTGCACTTAGATCCAGGAGGATCACTGCCACTGATCCTCCTGAATCTAGTATGCCCCTTGCCTCTTCAATCACCGCAAGCAGTGCGGTGTCCGTTCCGTGGCCTGGGCGAAATCCGGTCTGGGATTGTCTGAGCAGTTTGTTTGTTTCAAGGAACTGAGATAATTGGATATTTACCAATTTCTCTGTGACTTTACTAATGCCAGGGAGTAGGGATATTGGCCTATAGTTGGTCAGGTCTGCTGGGTCCAGCTGGGGCTTTTTTATGAGTGCTTTGACCACCGCACTCTTCCAGCTGTCGGGGACGATGCCATGGGAAAACGAACAGTTGATGAGGTCCGTAATGGTAGGAACTATTACTGGAGCTACTGTCTTAAGGAACCTGATAGGGGCTGGGTCCAGGGGTGATCCACTTTTCATTTTTACAAGGGTTCGCTCAACCTCTGCGGGGGTGACAGGTCGAAAAGTCTTAAGCGAAGGACGACAGATGATTTCAGCCATTTTGGGGGCAGGACTGCTTTCCGTAAGGCTGGGAAGGCTGTAGGGAGGGAGGGAGGCAAGGATACGGGTGATTTTCTCGCTGAAAAAGATGGCTAACTCGTTACTTCTGTCAACTTTAGGTGTGTTAGAGGAGGAGGTGGTGGGGACCTTGGTCAGCTCTTTGACGATTAAAAAAGATTCTCGGGCTGAATTAGATGCTTCTTGTATACGTGTGGTATAGTAGGAAGCTTTGGCTGATTTATATATATAAAGTATTAAAAAGATTGCCAATGTCCCCACAGGCACCCCGCAAGTACATTGGCAATCATTTTAATACTTTATGCATGTGAATGGCGGCGGCGACCTACTTGGGTTCTACTAAACCGGCAGTCCCAGAAAGCATTGCTTCAGGTGTTTCACCTGCGTATAATTACTGTGGGTATTTACTGGTGCTTGCCGCTTTCTGTCATGTCACATGGTCTGCCACTGAAGAGGGCGTTGGCCCGAAAGGCGTCAGGCAGGAAACAGACTTTGTTCGCGGCCCGCGCCCTTGCGTTGGCATTAATTCCTACCTGTAAGTGCATCCCACCCAGGGGCAACTCTTTCTTATATATATATTTTTTTTAAACTCAACGACCCCACTGACATAGCAGCAAGAGGCATTTGAGGAAGAGTCTTTTGACTCGAAACGGGTCATGCCTGTGTACCTTTCAATAAAAGAACAAACCAAGTATTTCTGGTGTGGTCCTTGCAACGTTGCATATAGCGCTTGTTCCTGTTGGATTTACAGAGATGTCTGACACATCTCACAATGGACCCCGATCCGCGAGGAAGAGGCACTTCTAATTGTCAGGACGTTGTGACTAGAAGCGAGAAGCTTTCTTTAAGGAGTGCTCTCCGGCTGCCAAAAAAACCAAACATGAACGTAGTTCGAGATGGAAGGGCCACCGTGTGAGGCCCGCCCCGACTTGGCGAATGAACATTTTCAGGCAGCAAGGATTTGCAGAGGATTCCCCCTCGGCACGGCATACTTGAGGCAAGGATTTTAAAACTGCATGGAAACTCAGTGGTCATGAAACTGACCTTGTTCACCACAACCGAGATATGGAACTGTCCGTTTAAAAGCTTGTTTAGCACTCGGTTTTCCCTGAACAGAGTGGTGTTTTACCATAATCGACGTTGGAAACCAGTATAACTTTAAAGGGCAGTCATGGAGCACTATGGGGGATGTAGTCCTGTGAGCTAATTTAATTGAAACCTATTAACAAAGGGGACTAGAATAACATTACCACTTGGGAGTTACTTGTGAACTTGAAATGAAATAAGTACTCAGCTTCGTTAATCACTGGGAAGTCAGTGCGAAATCTCGAAAATCTAGAGAAACTGTCCCTTTAAACTGGAAGAATGGACTGGTGTCCTTTTTCAATGTCTGTGAAGTTATGTTTTTTAAAAACACAACGAACCCACTGACATGGCAGCAAGAGGCGTTTGAGGAAGAGTCGCTTGACTCGAAACGCGTCATGCTTGTGTACCTTTCATATCTTTGAATAAAAGAACAAACCAAGTATTTCTGGTGTGGTCCTTGCAGCGTTGCATATAGCGCTTGTTCCTGTTGGATATATATATATATAAAGCTGTGAATAAATCAATTGTGGAAGGCAGTGAGTGTGCGCCCATTTCTTTCGCCAAAAACGGAGGAGTGTATCATATATATATATATATATATATATATATTATATATATTATATATATATACATATATATACATATATATACATATATATATATATATATACATATATATATTATATATATATACATATATATATATATACATATATATATATATTATATATATATATATACATATATATATATATATATATATATATATATATATATATATATATATATATATATATATATATATATATATATATATACATATATATATATATATATATATATATATATATAGACAAAGGTGGAAACTTGGTCATCTGGCCCAAAGAATACATATATATATTATATATATATACATATATATATATATATACATATATATTATATATATATATATATATATATATATATATATATATATATATATATATATATATATATATATATATATATATATATATATATATATATATATATATATATATATATATATATCTCAGACAAAGGTGGAAACTTGGTCATCTGGCCCAAAAAAGACTACATATTGGAAGCCGCCAGACAACTGAATGACAAAGATTGGTATGCTAAGACGAACGTAAAGGAATACACTAAAGCTAAAGACAATTTTCAAAAAATGCTTGGACAATGGCATATGGAAGGTTTGATTTCCCTGGAAGAGTATAAATTTATGAATATTGAATATCCAGTGTTACCTTCGCTATACCTGATCCCAAAGGTACATAAACTTATCAATCCTGTCCCAGGGAGACTGATCATCTCCGCTATTAATAGCATGGGAGAACATGTGGGGGAATATGTAGACTTTTTTTTGCAAGATGTTGTTAAAAAGTTACCCAGTTATGTACGTGACACGAGCGATTTGTTATGTAAAATCCAGAATCTTACGTGGAGTAACGATATGTTGCTAAATGACATTAGACGTAGAATCGCTCTACACCAGCATCAGCCACTGTCAGGGGTTGGAAGCCATCAAATACTACTTATCCAGCAGAAATATAGAATTTTACGAACATAACAAAATGATCATTCAGCTTATTGACTGGTGTCTAAATAATAATTTCTTTGCCTTTGGATCGGATATATTCAGACAAGTCAGGGGAGTGGCTATGGGGTCCTGTTTCTCCCCCAGCTATGTGTGTTTACACGTTGGCTGGTTGGAGAAACAGGTCTTAGAGAGGCAACATAGTCATTGGGTAGACAACCACATTTGCTATTATCTCCGCTACATAGACAACATTTTCGTCTTGTGGAGGGGGGATGAACAGCAAGCCCTTAAATTTGTGGAGGACATCAACCAGAATTCTTTAAATCTACATTCCACATCCCATATTAATAAAAGTAAAATTGAATTCCTGGATGTTGAAGTTTATGGAGAGAATGAGATGGTCAGGTCTACCTTACACCGTAAGTCCACCACGGGGAATGCTATTTTGCATGCATCGAGTATGCATCCCAGACATCTTATATCTAGCATTCCCTACGGGGAGATATTACGCTTGAAAAGAATCTGTAGCACACCACATGACTTTGATAAATGCCTTGCTGATATGATCAAACGTTTCAGAGAGCGGGGCTACACAGAAGATATTCTGCAAAAAGCTATTCAGAAAGCTAATACAAGACCTAGAGAGAGCCTATTTAAAATAACTGACATGAGAGAGGATGTAATAGAACCTGTTATTACAACACATGATGTAAGAGAAACAACAGAAAATTTAAATATCTGTCCACGGTTAATTACGACCTTTAGCAGTGATGACTGAAAATTGCGATCTGTTATTAATAAGAACTGGTCGATTGTTTTAACTGATCCAGTTCTTTCTGGCCAACTTCCAGTTACTCCCAACATTACCTTTAGACGGGCCAGTAATATGAGGTCTGCCTTGGACAAGGCAGCACCAGAAACAAAACAGAAACAGTCCTGGCTACATCCCAATAAAGGTTTTAAGAAATGCACTAGTTGCCGTGCATGTAAATTTTGCATAAATAAAGCTAGCTATTCTACTCCTTTTAGCCCTAATGAATTGCCCATTAGAGGCAATTTTAATTGCTAAACAGACTTTGCAGTCTATGTTCTCACGTGCACCTGTGGTTTAAATGATGTGGGAAGCACAAAGCTACAGGTGCACGTGAGAATTCTGCAACACATTAGGGCTATACTGCATAGTGACCCATCATACCGGTGGCCCGCCACTTTAAAGACGTACACAATAAAGATCTAAATTGTCTTAGATACTATGTGGTGGGAGCCATTCCGATACTCAAAAGAGGAGGCAACCGCATGCGCTTACTACGACAATTGGAAACAAAGATTATTTTAGAACTCAACAGTAAGTGGCCTAATGGGTTAAACAATATTGAAGAAATGCACAGCTTTGTCTAGTCTCTTACACATCTCCTATTATTTCCACCTTTATATGTTATATTATGTAGTCTTACACCACCCAGTCTCAGTATATAGGTTCCCTAATTCTGAGGACTTAGACTTGGAGGAATATTGGCTAATAACTTCTGGTCTTGTTTTTCATATAACATGTATATCTGAATATGTAAATAATGTAAAAATGAAAATATATCGATCTACCTCTCTCAGCCTAACTTGTGCAATATTTTATGAAATTTCTCCCCTTTTGTACAGGAATTTTATGAAATATTTTATCATGTTTTGGATAAGTGTATATATTTCTACTTTATAATATAGGTCATTTTATGTAATTTTCTACTTTTCTAGTGTTCTAATTTTCTAAACTTTCATATTTTTCTAATTTAGATGTTATTATGTTTGACTTTGTATAGTATCACTTTTTTACTGTTTTGATGAATTTTAGAGGGTAATTTATATGGTTTTAACTAAATTATTGCAGGGCTCTGCAATGGTTGATAGTTACAATATTGATAACGCCTCATATATCAAACAGTCATATGCACTTTATATTTATATTGAATTTTGTCTTCTCTGCACCTTCAAAAAATTTGCACATCTGTTCGCACTTTATAAATATTTGCTGCTTTGCACATATTGTATTATTACATCCATGGTCGTTTTCTTTATGATGCATATATTGGATTACCAAGATTTAGCATACATGACATTCAAGAAATGAGCCGTATTAATTTTGTGATGTATTTATTCAGATATTTGCTCAATGTCAAATGGCTAATAGTGGATTTATCCAGTGATATTAAGATTTTAGAAAGTCTTTAACGTTACTGAAAGAAATGTAATGGCATTAATGCTGTTAAAGAGTCTGTCTTTCGTTTTTGCCTAAATATATGATCAAGTATGTTATCAATGTTTATGACCATGTGATGGATGATGTCACTGTCAGGGGCGAGCACAACCTCTCTGTATCAGCATAAAAGCAATAAAAAACTTTATTGACTTACAGCGTGAACAAGGGCACGTGGAAGCCTGAAACGCGTAGCTGTTCTGTGCAAAATAAAATCATTGCACCTGATTCTGTGGTCCGTCTCCTTCTCTCGCTGGCGTTGCAGGATTGCTTGCTGGAAGTTGTGTGGAGCTCTTCGAATATATATGGGCTTCATTATCCACCTTGTATATACTGTAACGGTGCATTTAAACAATTCAAAGATGGTGCCTACAGTGACCATAGTGGGGTTTGTCCTCTGTCAATTTCCATGACTTAGAAAATGCTTTACTAACATACCGATATGTGTACAGGTGTAATTCACACTGACAAAGGCAGCACGCCAAAACGTGTCTGTGTAGAACCCCCGCATAATAAAAACTTGTGTGGTTGAGAAGAACACCTCGAGTGCTGTTTGTTTTCTTCGTATATGAAGGGAAATTGGAGCGTCTCATATATATATATATATATATATATATATATATATATATATATATATATATATTACCTACTGGCGGTCGCCAGTAGGTATATATAGTTAGGATTTTTTTCCTATGGGATTTCTGAAAATTCTATGTCGAATAACTTTGGCGTTTGTGGACGGAATTGGTTGAAATTTTCAGGAAAATGGCACATTTTGTTTCTGAGCAGCCCCTGAAAATTTGGGGGGTTTTGTCAAGGGGGGGGCCGAGAAAAAAGGGGGGTCCCAAAATGCGTTTTTCCCATTCATTTTTCCATAGGGCGGTTGGACTCACTTTTAGCTCGAACGGCTGAATGGATTTACACGAAACTTGGCAAAATTGTAGATATGGTTTGCCCGACGTGCCTTTGCTATGTCTCAATATATGTGCTCCAGTGGATTTTGAGAAATTAACATTTTAAAAAATAGATATATCTGTGACAGCGCTCCGGTAAGCGCCCCGGTTCGCGTACCTGACGCGTAACGGAACTTCGTGAAGTGAAGCTGATTGGCTCTCCGGTGTCTGTCAACATTCTAAACAGTCCGGAACGGCCGCCATCTTGTCTCTCGGTAGGATCGAGAGACAAGAGGTGGAGAAAAATGAAGGGGGAAATTAATGAAAGGGGTCAAGGTAGACCCCTCCTGACCCCCTAGGAATGATGTGGGGGCTATTTAAAGGTCACGTGGGGCAAAAAATTAAAAAATTTAAAAATTCGATTTTTCGCGGTAGAAGCGCTACCCGGTACGCGAACCGGGTAGCTCACCGGTAGCGTAACGGGAGTTTGCCATTTTGTGTTTCGGTCAAATTTAATCACAAAATGGAGGAAAAACAATGTGGGAAATGGGTATAAGGGGGCACGGGAGACGTATCCTGACCCCCTAGGTTTTCTAAGGGTGGCTGTGGAGGCTCATATATGTCGAAAAAAGAAAACATTTTTGGAATTTTTCGCGCGGTTAGCTGCCGGTACGCTAACCGGGTAGCGAACCGGGAAGCGAACATAAGTGAAAATTTGTGAAAAAAGGTATATTCAAAATTTTTAAAGAGTAATTATAGTTAAGGTAGCTCTGAAAAGAGCTTTTGGGTTCTGTGTAAGTTCTAGGTACTTATAAGTAGGTACCAATACACAGTCTTAAATTTTGTATGAAAACTCTGTTTCCCTCATCTGAGAAGTGCACACCATCTCCTCTGTAGATATCTTGCATGTAGTAGCGCAAGTTATTGTTGTAGATGGAGCCCATTCCATGGTCTCTCATGGAAGCTGAAACAGACTTATTTACATGCTTCCTCGCTTTCTCAATTTGTGGACAAAATTGATTGGACCACCTCCATTTCTGTCTTTGGCATATATTTGAATACACCAAGGCAGTTTGAGGAAAAAGTGCCATCAATTGCTCAAAGGTGTCCTTTAAAAGCATTTCCAGACTTACCCCAGTCAAAGTGCCCAAATCATTTCCTCCACAGTGCACTATTATGAGGTCAGGGTTTGGTAAATGCAAAAAGGTTTTCACCAATGGTATCAATTGATGAGATCTCAATCCTCTCTGCCCAATCCATGTGATTTCCACATTTTGTAAATTGAGGTTGTGTAAATTTCTGTTATCAGCATACCTGTGAGCCCAGTGGATGTAACTATGTCCAAGAATCCAGACAGAAAACATGGTGAGAGGACGTTCTGCTGCAGTCAGATGAAGTGTGGGACTGAAATGGCAGTTGAAACAGTAGGAGTTTGTAATAAAAAAAAAACTGTGGAGTTTCAGTGCTAATGATTCACTAGCAGTGATTGGTGGATTTCCATTTCTGAAAACAAAAAGTTAGGGTGCATGGATGTGTTCTTTGAAAGATGTAATTTGAATGGTTGAGAAAAAATGATTTTAAGAAACATTGCAGTGGATTAGCAGGTGTACTGAGAGTTCAGAGTTCATTTGAAACATTGTTGTGTGAACTTGTAAACATGAGAAGTCTATCAGGAGGTAGTTGCTATGGAAAAAGGGCAGAAAGGGCAGAGGGGGGAAGGGTGTTGATTTGAAAAAAAGTGAGGGAAGAGTTTTGATTGGGTGACTTGAGAGATATGTGTGATGAAATACAGCATTTCTGTGCCTTTGTTGGTTGCAGCCTCTGGAGTGCATACCCTTTGCTCTGCTAAAGAAAAATTGGTGTGTGTCGGAGACTGTTTTGAAATTCAAAAAGCATTTGCTAAGGTGAGAAAAAATTCATTTAATTTAGATAGAGACTAGTATAGTTTATGGAGAAAATAAGGAAGCCAGCTGTGCATTTAAAATGTTGTTTTGTGTCAAGTGTTTTCATTATGTTTTCTAAAAAGATTTTGCTTCTTTGACAAATTATAATTATAGATAATGTGAAGTATTAGTACTGACAGGGTGTGCTTGTATATAGGAGCTGTGCTGTGTTTTCAAATTATGACCAGAAAATGGTTTCTTTTAAAAAAGAAATGCTTTTTACATTTATGAGAATGACAAAATGGTGTCTGCTTCTTTAAATAAATAATTCTCTTCCAACCATGAATATGGGAGAATAATTTGCTTGTTTGTTGGTTTAAAAACTCATTTCTTGAAGTCATTTAGGTTTCACAATATGTTCTGCAAGAGTTACATAGTCAACATGGGGGTATATTTACAAGGCTTATGAGCCACATTCACGTAATTTTCCCCACTTTAAAAGTGACTTTAAAGGTGGTGCAAGGTCCTTGTAAATACACCCTCATGAGTGCTTGGCAAATTTAAGTCATTTTCCCCTGGTGCATGTGCCTCGTAAATACTACCCTATGTGTGCTAGACAATTTTAAATCACTTCTCCCATGAATATTGTAAAGGATTTTGCTACCCCTACGGCCACTAAAACACGATGCATTCCCACCCAAGACCTATGCAATGGACTCTCCGACTTCTTTCAGGACAAAATCGTTAAACTCGCCTCCTCTTTTGTCTCTGTCTCTCCCCACCCATCGTCAGTTGCTTCTCGCCCCACACACTGCTCCTTGAACTCCTTTAGCGAGTTAACATTTGATTCAGCCCTATCACTACTTCACAAAGTCAAGTCTGGCTCACCTTTGGACCCAGTACCAGCTAAAGTGATGGGCAATCTCGCCCCCGTTCTTATTGATCCCCTCCTTTCCATCTGGAATTCCTCCCTGACCCAGGGCCTATTTCCTTCAGTTTGGAAACACGCCAGGCTACTTCCCATCCTGAAGAAACCCAATGCTGACCCCTCCCAATTCAGCAGCTACCGTCCCATCTCGCTCTTACCTAAACCCGCCAAGGTGCTGGAGAAAGTGGTTCAGCAACAACTGGCCCAGTTTTTGGAGACAAACAAACTGCTTCATGACTCTCAATCCGGCTTTCGTATCGGATACAGCACAGAGACTGCGCTGCTGGAAGTCTCCGAGACAATCAGGGAATCAGTGGATAGGGGTGAGGAGGCCATGTTGGTCCTCCTCGACCTATCCGCTGCATTCGACACGGTCTCCCATGTCATTCTTACAGCTCGACTGCAACAACTGGGGATCGATGGCACTGTCCTTGCATGGATCACATCCTTTCTGTCCGGACGGACTCAAAGGGTTTTGCTTCACCCATACCAATCTGAAGACAAACCCCTCCTGTGTGGTGTGCCTCAGGGTTCAGCCTTGAGCCCTTTATTATTTAATGTTTATTTGGCCCCCCTTGCTGAGGTAGTTGAGGCTTGTGGAGTCAGGGTGGTCTCTTATGCTGATGATACACAGCTTGTTTTTTCATTTAGAGACCATTCTGACTCCCTCTTCTCCAACTTTCGAAACTACCTCGGCAACATCTGTACCTGGATGGCGGCGAACCATCTTGCCCTCAACACTGATAAAACAGAGGTTCTCTTTTTCAGTCAGAAATCTACTCCCCCAGCAACTTTATGGTGGCCCACCGTCCTTAACCCACCACCCATACCAGTGCAATCTGCCCGCAACCTTGGCTTCATATTTGACAACACCGTATCCGGGAAAATCCAGGTCAATAAAGTTGCGGCTGCCTGTTTTACTAAACTGCGTATGATCAGGAAGATCTTTCCCTATCTCCCTCAGTCATCTCGAAAAACTGTGGTCCAGGCACTTATCACGGCACACCTTGATTATGCCAACAGCCTTTATGCCGGTGCCCCCCAATACCTTATTGACCGTCTTCAAATTATCCAAAACGCGGCAGCAAGGCTTATAGGTAACATCCCTCCCCGTAACTCGGTCAGAGCTTACCGGGAAGAGCTGCATTGGCTTCCCATTGCCCGTCGTATTGACTTCAAGGTTTTGATCCTGGCCTTCAGAGCAATTAATGGCACTGGCCCTGGCTATTTGAGCAAAAGGCTTAGGATATCCTCTTCAGTAAGGCATCTGAGATCCAACAGTCTTCACCTTTTGATCGTCCCCAGATTCAGGCTCACGCGTACTGGCGGCAGAACTTTCACCGTGACGGCCGCCAAGCTTTGGAATAGCCTGCCAGCGGACCTTAGGTTCTCTGAATCTGAACAAGTCTTTCGCCGCAAACTGAAAACATGGCTGTTTTCTAAGCACTAACCAGCAAGATTTTTGCAGCTTTTCTCTCAGACAGATGGATATGAACTAGGCAACCCTCTCTGGGAAAATAAGTAGTCCTAGCGCCGGGACACCCCCGCCGGAGGTAGCCGCGCGCTCTATAAGCTTCACAATAAATAAATAAATAATCTGGGAGACTAATTTGCTTACATGATGTGTTTAAAAATTGTGCTAAGGTGAGAAAAGATTCCTCTAATTTAGAAAAAGACTAGTATGCTTTTTGGAGAAAATAAGGAAGCCAGCTGTGCATTTAAAATGTGGTTTTGTGTCAAGTGTTTGCATTATGTTTTCCAAAAAGATTTTGCTTCTTTTACAAATTGTAATTGGAGATAATTTGAAGTATTAGTACTGACAAGGTGTGCTTGTACATAGGAGCTGTGCTGTGATTTCAAATTATGACCAGAAAATCGTTTTTAAGGAAAAGGAATGCTTTTTAAATTTATGAGAATTTATTTACTTGCAATGTGACTCCTGCAATGCGTCGCTTTTGTGGAACAGATGCATGACGCATCTGTGCCGTTTTTGCCCCATGGTGCTCCACATTGTAAATGTTAAAAGTGAGGCAAGTGGTGCAAGGGCCTTGTAAATACACCCCCATGTGTGCTTGGCCATTTTAAGTCACTTCCCCCTGGTGCAAGGGCCTTCTAAATACGCCCTCATGGTGCTTGGCAATTTTAAGTCACTTCTCCCTGGTGCAAGGTCCTTGTAAATACGCCGTCATGTGTGCTTGACTATTTCAAGTCACTTTCCCCTGGTGCAAGGGCCTTGTAAATACGCCCCCATGTGTGCTTGGCCATTTCAAGTCACTTCCCCCTGGTTCAAGGGCCTTGTAAATACGCCCTCATGCGTGCTTGGCCATTTCAAGTCACTTTCTCCTGGTGCAAGGGCCTTGTAAATACGCCCTCATGTGTGTTTGGCAATTTAAGTCACTTCCCCCTGGTGCAAGGGCCTTGTAAATACACCCTCATGTCTGCTTGGCAATTTTAAGTCACTTTTCCCTAGTGCAAGGGACTTGTAAATATGCCCCCATGTGTGCTTGGCAATTTTAAGTCACTTCCCTCTGGTGTAAGGGCCTTGTAAATACGCCTTCATGTGTGCTTGGCAATTTTAAGTCACTTCTCCCTGGTGCAAGGGCCTTGTAAATACGCCCCCATGTGTGCTTGGCCATTTCAATTCACTTCCCCCTGGTGCAAGGGCCTTGTAAATACGCCCCCATGTGTGCTTAGCCATTTCAAGTCACTTCCCCCTGGTTCAAGGGCCTTGTAAATACGCCCTCATGTGTGTTTGGCCATTTTAAGTCACTTCCTCCTGGTGCAAGGGCCTTGTAAATACGCCCTCATGTCTGCTTGGCAATTTTGAGTCACTTCCCCCTGGTGCAAGGGCCTTGTAAATACGCCCCCATGTCTGCTTGGCAATTTTAAGTCACTTTCCCCTGGTGAAAGGGCCTTGTAAATACGCCCCCATGTGTGCTTGGCAATTTTAAGTCACTTCCTCCTGGTGCAAGGGCCTTGTAAATACGCCCCCATGTGTGCTTGCAATTTTAAGTCACTTCCCCCTGGTGCAAGGGCCTTGTAAATATGCCATCATGTGTGCTTGGCAATTTTATTTTAATAACAATAACATCAACAATGTCTGTTGTGGAACAATCTCTAGATGTGGAACAATCTCTAGATGAGGAACAATGTCTAGATGAGGAACAATCTCTAGATGTGGAATAATCTCTAGATGAGGAACAATCTCTAGATGTTGAATTAAAATTATATAAAAGTTTTCAAAAACACCCTGTGTGAAGTGTCTTTAATATAACTGTGAAATAGAGTCTCGAAATTAGTTGAGATTAACATATAACAGAGCACAGGTCATATGTAGAAGCATTCCATTCCATTGCTACTATTTGAGAGTTTAAAATGTGTCTATGTTGTTAAATTACTGTAGGTAGAATTGACAACTAGTGTGTTAATTGTTTGCCTACTGTTATTGGTTTACTGTTTGGTAATAGTGGTTAGTAACAATTTTTAAAAAAAATTTCCACAGATTCAACTGAAGATCTTTTGAAAAATTCAAAAATGCCCACAAGGCAGAGGAGAAAAAAAGAAGCAAAGCGACTTACACTCCACCTTGGTAAAGATTTGCAGCAGTCCTCTACTATAAAATCGTTTCAAGTCGCCAAAAAAGCTCCGGGTAAGAAAATGAAATCATTTTTAAAAAGAATCCACATTCTTTACTGTTTTTCTTCTTAATTTGAACATTCTCTCACATTCTCCAAGTAACTCTTGTTATTATTCTTCTACTCTCCTTTTTTCCTTTCACTTCCTTATCTATTTTGTTTTTCTCAATTATACCCTCTTACATCTTTTCTTTGGAAAATAGATCTATTAAACAGTATCTCTGTGTTACTCCCTCTAGCTGTCTTTCTTTTAACATTACTCTCTGTTTCCTTCCCTTATACTCACTCTTCCTTTTTTTTTTTTTTGTTTCGCTTCCGGTTCGCGTACCGGCGCGCGAACCGGGAAGCGAATCAAAAGAAAAAGAGGTTGCCAAAGTGCTAAACATTCTAGCAATTTTTTATAAATGGGAGATAGTTCTGAAAAGAACTTTTTTTTACTTGTTTTTGTTGTTTTAATTTTTTTTAATTATTTTTATGAACATTTTTTTACTTTTTTTGTATTTTAAGAACAGTTTTATATATTTTTTGGGTTTTTTTGGGGGGGGAACGAAAGTCAGTTATTATAAAGGGCTCAACAGGAGCAACAACAAAAAAAGATAATTTATTTTTTGGGCCGTTTGGTACATTTATGATTTTCATAAGCTCTGTTGATTAGAGTTATACTTTTCTCCCCATAGGAAATCAATTTGCCGCAAAAAATACAGGTATGCTCATGTCCCCGAAGTTCATCTGTATGTTTGGGACCGTCTCCCTCGCCTCTGGTCCCGTCACTGCCTGTTCTGTTGATGTACTGGCCACAGGAGGGGGGTTTTCCTGCAGGTCACGTACCTGTGCAGCACTGTAATTATTAGGGTGCTACCTCTCCATGTGGCGATGCATGGTGTAATTCCCAAAGCTGTATTTTTTTCTGTCCCTCTGGATAGTTCTTTGTCACAGATCAGACATGTGACATAACGGGCATTTACTTTTTTTTGTCCCCGGGGATATGTGAAGAATTGCCAGATGTAATTTACTTTCACATGGGACCTCCTTGGTTGTTCAGGCAAAAACAGCCTGCTCACTTGCTCCTCTTCCTCTTCTTCCTCCTCTTGATTAAGGAGGACCTGAGGAGGTGGTCCATCCTTCTTTGGTGGTGGTGGTGGTGGTGGAGTGGCTCCAGCAGCTGCAGCTACAACACTTGCCATTTTTCAAAATTTTGAAAGTAGGTCTTTCTCTCATAAAAATGAAAGTCAGAGTGAGGAAAAAAGGTGGGGGCTTTCATCATTTGTGGAAAAAAAATGTAATGAACCAATGAATAGTGTTATTTTCAGGTCACATGACCTAGCCTTACATCATTCGGAAACCAAAAGTAAAATGAACCAATAAAAAGTTTTATGAACAAGTCACATGACCTGTTATGCTTACGTTACGCGTCCCGCTACGCACCCGGAGCGCTTCCGGTGTGCTGCGCTTCGCGCTCCGGAGCACTTCCGGGTGCGCTAACGCGGCGCGTCATAAGACGCATTACACGGCAACGCGATACGTCGCGTTTACGCGACGTGTCACGATGTTGTTTTCTAGCGCGGCAGTTGCGCTAACGGAACGTTTACCGGTTCGCGGACCGGGTCGCGGCACCAAATTGAGCTAACGGGAAGCTACCCGGTGCGCGGACCGGTAGCGAAACAAAAAAAAATAATAAAAAAAATATATACATAAAAAAATTATATTAAAAACATATAAAATATATTTTTCTATTAAAATAAGAATACATTTTACAGCTTTTGATATTTGCTATTAAAAAACCATTGAAATTCACTGAAAAAACCATAGGTTATAGACCATATATAGTTAGGAATTAGCATTTACAAAACCTTGAAAATTCACTGAAAAAACCATAGGTTATAGACCATATATAGTTAGGGATCAGCATTTACAAAACATTATTTTACTCACACAAAACCATTGAAATTCGCATATATAATTAGTTGCACTAACTATATATCGCGCACCCGCAATCCACTGCTGATGATGTCACATATTACATCATTCATGACATGGTCAGTGACATCACTGATGACATCACTGATGACATCATCCAGTGACTGTATGTTTCTGTAAAGTTAAAATATGTCTTACATATTGAAGAATGAGTGGATGTATAAGTGTCTGGATGAAGGATTTAGTAGGTGCCCATCTACTTTTGTGAGGCTTTATCGGTTTGCTGGCTGTGAGGTATCGTGAGGTCTAGACCGTTGGTTCCCGTACTGTTAGGAACCTGGACTGTTTGCTTCATATATATATATATATATATATATATATATATATATATATATATATATATATATATATATATATATATATATATATATATATATATATATATATATATATATATATATATATATATATATATATATATATATATATATATATATATATATGTATATATATATATATATACATATATATATATATATACATATATATATATATATATATATATATATATATATATATATATATATATATATATATATATTGAAAAACAAAGGTTGTCCTCTCGAGATGCTGCACACAGCACGGGGTTAAAGCACACCACAACACAGGCAGCAGGTAGGTTTGCAGGCTGTATGTCGTCCAACAGCCAAACGCGTTTCGAGCTCTCTTGAGCTCTTGATCACTGGCAATAAAGAAAGTAGGAGCGGCATTGAGAACAACTTCTTTTATTCAAATGCGGAGTCCCGCCCCAGTGGGCGTTGTGGAAAATGACTTGCTGGTACTGGTATTCCTTTAGTACAGCCACATAAGACTCTAGTAGTTCTTTAACCAAGTGGTTGGCGTTCCTACTTCCCAATATAATTAAAATCTGTGTACGGTGAAAGGCATACTGCAACTGCATTCCGCTGCTGATACAACTGTTAGCGAGGCCCCCTCTGTCCATAACTCACAATGGTGTTTTACCAGCACGCTGGATCCGCCTGGTGTGCTTTAACCCCGTGATGTGTGCAGCATCTCGAGAGGACAACCTTTGTTTTTCAATTGTAAGCGGCTAGTCCGGCCGCGAGATGCTCCGACGCCCGCAGGCGGATCCAGCGTGCTGGTAAGACACCATCACGAGTTATGGACAGAAGGGGCCTCGCTAACAGTTGTATCAGCAGCGGAATGCAGTTGCAGTATGCCTTTCACCGTACACGGATTTTAATTATATTGGGAAGTAGGAACGCCAACCACTTGGTTAAAGAACTACTAGAGTCTTATGTGGCTGTACTAAAGGACTACCAGTACCAGCAAGCCATTTTCCACAACGCCCACTGGGGCGGGACTCCGCATTTGAATAAAAGAAGTTGTTCTCAATGCCGCTCCTACTTTCTTTATTGCCAGTGATCAAGAGCTCAATAGAGCTCGAAACGTGTTTGGCTGTTGGACGACATATATATATATATCAATTCTCTAATGTTGCCTAAAGTGCCTCAAGTGACCTAAAGTGCAATTTTGATATATGTCAGTGCTTTATTTTATTTCTTTCCAAGTGCTATTGCAATCAAGATAATTTTGTCCATAAGTATTGTGTGCTTTGTGCAGCTTTGTACCTCCATAATACCTATACAGAAAACCTAACTATTATAATATGGTCTAAAGTCGATTAAATGACCTAAAGTACGATTTTGAGATATTTCAGCTCTTTTCGTTATTATTTTTGGTAAGGTGCCACTTTCCTTACTTTTCTTTTTAAAACCCCCATACAACCCACCGCCCTGTTTACCCTGTGCCCCCTAAGAAGATGGATTGCCCACATTTTCCTCTTCTCCCCAGTTGAACCTGGATGCTATTGTAGTGCATCCCTCCTGTACTCCACCTTTCCCCGTTCAGAATCTGATTCCTGGCCAGCCCTCCTCCCGCCTTCGGACGATCTTCTATACATCTGACCAATGTAGCTACATCCACTATAAATGACCATTTTCAGGCTTTGATCATTTTAAAGTATTTTCATTGGACAGTTTTGATAGCACTGTTTGAGCTTTTTGAATATCTGCATATAGAAATAATTGACCATTGACAAGAACTTTGAACTTGGATTGTTGGCCTCTTCTCCTTGAATAAATCTATCATTCTGGAAAACTCTTTTCTTCGCGTGCTGTTGCTACTGACATATCCAAAACATTCTTAAATTCAAAATTTCTGCAGTAGAAAAAGTTCTCCTGGCAATTGCAGTACTTAATGTTTGCTCCTTAACTGGGTAGACAGCAAAGTTGATTAATATTGTACAGTGGAATCTTGCATTCAACTGTCTCTGCGCTGGAGCTCTATGAGCCCTTGTTAATATTAAATCGCCCTCCAATTCTGGTATTATTTTCTTTAGGAGTGTTTCAGTCCATTTGGAGATCTGAGTGCCTTCCATTTCTTCTGGTATGCCCACCAGTTGAAAATTGAAACGTCTGTTGTAATTCTCCAAGTCCTGCAACTTAAGATCCACCTGCTTTTTTATTTTTATTATCGCAGTTAGCTCTTGTTGTATAATAGACAATTTGTCTTCTAATACAATCTTGTGCACTTAGGATGTTTTCAAATATCTCCTAATATAGTAACTACCATGTCTTTAATTGAACTCTCTTCTTTCTCTCCTTCTTCTATCTCAGCTCGCGGTAGCTGTTTCAAGAGATCCCCTTGTTACATGTCCCCTTTTTCGGAGCATCTTTTTCTGTATTTTTGTTACAATTCCTCCTTAGTGGTGAAAGACCTGTTGGGTGGCTAACCTAAAGCGAGGATAGACTGTTAGAGGCACTTTTTGCTAGTCCATGCTGACTACTAGTTGGTATTTGTACTGAGGACTGAGGTCAGGCCAAATCTACAGCCAGTTTAGTAGTGTTGTGGAGCTGGAGACTCATGAGATAATTTCTATTGCTTTCGAAAAGCGGAAATTGTTTGAAGCAGTCAGAATTGCTACTTTCCAAGGGATCTATATCTCTGTTTAGAGTATCTTGAGTATCTTGTCTATTGACTTTGTGTTCTATGTTTGAAGATGTATCAAGCAGATGTAACTCAGAAGCATCTCAAGTGAGGATTCCAATGTCTTTTCGGTATCCAGAAAGGTATCCATATTAGCCTGCCTTTCCTCCTCAATGAAGTCACTTGCCTTTATCTCAATTCTATACTGCATGTTTCTCTGTGCCGTACATTTTATTTTAGAAGCCAATATGGGAGTAGACTGATATAGCATTTTGTGCTTATTTTTTGCTGCTTTGCTCTTCATATTGGGCATCCTGCATATTAAAGATCCACCTTATCCATTATAAATATTTTTTTTGTGGCCCTCTGCCCTTCTCCAATGGTTTTTTCCTCCTTTTTCTCTCCCCTTCTCGCTTTTGGGATAGCAACTAACCCTAACAAGAAAAGTAATACCATCGATATCAGCTGGATTTAAGGGCTGGGAGCTCATGATTGAGTGATTGAAATCTAAGAGTTTTCAAACTCAACTCCGAGGGGCTTCTTTAGCTCGGCTGGCCTAGAAACCCCCCACTTGCCATATCAAGAAAAACACCCACCACCCTAACTCCTCGTTGTAGCGAAAACTCCCCTTGCTTTGTTTCAAACAGGGCTAGGAGAGATGAGAGCCTTGCTGACAAGCTCCTACTCCAACTTCCGTCAGCCTTTTCTTCTGGGCGTGGAGACGGGCTTACAATGATCCGGCCTGTAACACTCTGATCTAGCTGCTTGAGACCAAATTCACAGCGATGCAATACCATGATACCGCAGTGTTTCGGTCGCACACCAAGAGGTCACAAAGTGTGGAACAGCTGCACTGCCCTTTTGCCAAACATTCCTGGGCAGTGTCTGGATTCAGGCCTTGGGCCTTGGGCCTTGGGCCTTGGGGAGAAACTTCTTGTTGCAAAAGGTGGGCAGGAGGAGAGAGTGTGCTGGAGCGCTAATGGCTGCGTAGGTGGGAGACTTGTGCTGTCATCCCCAATTGATATCTTGAGGGGCTATTTTGTACTGCTACCATGTGATCACCTGCTCATACTTCCTCATAACCAAGGGCGAAGGACCATGAGTTACAGGATTCCTCTCTGGCTCAACAGCAGGCCAATCAGTAGCAATTTTGCAAGAAGACCATAGATCACTAGGAACCACAATTTCAAACAGAGTATTTAAGTCAAGCCACACCTTTGAGAGTGTAACAAAATGATCAACTTGCTTGTACTATTCAGCAGGTTTCTCCCTCAACCTGAGGAAGTCATTCGTAAATGCATCAAGGCCACCTCTACTCCATGGAACGTGCACATACCCTACGCTAGGCACATCCCATAAAGGATATACCTTAACTCCCTGTGTTCCCCCTCAAGGAGGTGGTATTTCCCCTGTCACCTTCTTTGCACTCTTCTTCTTAGATTACCTTTCCTCCCACTTATCTAGCATACACCAAGACCCTATTCCTACCACCAGCTGTCAGATATGTGTTTTCAATCCCGCCAGTCTCTTTTTCTCTAGCTCCGGGTTACGTAGTTAAGCCTATGGTTTCCCTGTAACATTTTCGTTCAGGACTTGTCTACTCCATACCTCTGAGCTAATTCTGACAACTTCTCAAGTGCCTTTCTCGCCTTGGGGGTAACATCCTTCAATACAAACAACAGGTCATCTTGCTCATACCGTTAACATCCTGTCCAAAGGTAAATTCCCACTGACCCTTGACCCTGCACTAGGCTGGTCACTCCCTACGCCGCACAGCTCCACTTGTCTGTGCCCTTGTCCCTGCACCCTGTTCGTGCTGCTGCCACAAGTTCAAGGCCCTCCTCTACCCGCAGGCTCCCGCCTGCGCCTCATCCCTTTTGGCCCAGTGGTGAGCCATAAGTATTTGTCTGCTCGATCTGTTCCTGTCTGACCTGTTTTTACTTGTCTGCTGCTGTATTCTATTCTGCTATCGGGTTTTCTGCTGCTGTATTCTATTCTGGTATGCTGTGCTCTGCTTGTGTATTACTTGTGTTAATCTGTTTTCCGCTGTTGTATTGCTGCTGTTACTCTGTTTTCTGCTATTGTATTCCTTTTGTAGTCTGTTTTCTGCCTGGTTTCCTCCCTCTAACCCTTCCAGTGTTTCAACATTCTCCTTTCCTTCTGCTGCGTCCCCTGTGGCCTGCCCCCCTCGCTTGCCTTTCGTTCCACTCCCGCCTCCCATCTGCTCCTCCCTCCCACCTTCCCTTCTTATGGGGGCTGCTGCGTGCCCGCAAAGGCCATGACGCCCACCGCCACTTTGATGCCAGCATCCTACATGAACTCAACACCGGCCGACCATCCACCTGCTTCGTGGCCACCCCGAAGCACACCCCCGGACCCTTCTCACACCAGGGCAGGACGCAACCCCCTCAGATGCATACTACACAACACCCGCTCTGCCCACAAGCATGACATCGTACTCTGGGACCTACTTGACTCATCCTCCCCGGATGTCGCCTTCCTAACAGAGACCTGGATGAACCCCTCCTCTGCACCCATCATCACCATAGCCATCCCAGACAGCTACAAGATCACCCACAGGGACCGCACCAACTGAGCAGGAGGAGGAATCACCATTGTGCACAGGAACACCCTCAGAATCAGGAACAGCACTGATGACACCCGCAGTGCCGCCGAACACCTGCACTTCCAGATCCACATCGATCCCAACACCAAACTCCACTGGGCCGACCACCACTGCATCCACTTCACCTTTGAGAAACCCACCACGCACAACCACCCACAATGGACCCCCCACGGTAGCTGGAACAAGGTCACCGAAGACCAGCTAATTGCCACTCTTGCCCAAAACCCATCAACCGACACCGCCAACACCGACACTGCTGCATGCTATCTCTGGCAATGGATCAATCAATGTGCCAACACTCTCGCCCTGATCAGACGCACCGACAGAAAAGCCATCTGGTTCATCGCGGCCTCTAGGCATCCAAGCAGACCTGCCGAAGACTCGAGAAGAAGTGGCACCACGAACAGAAACCGGATAACAATGCAGCCCACAAATGCGCCATCCACAGAAACCACCAACTCATCCGAACCACCAAAAGAACCTCCTTCAAGGAACGCATCAACAACAATGCGCACAACAGCAAAGAGCTCTTCAACATTGTGAAGGAACTCTCCAACCCCAGCTCCAACTCTAACGACATCCCGCCATCGCAAGACCCCTGCGACTCCCTAGCCAGCTTCTTTCACAGCAAGATCGTAGACATCCATGACAGCTTCAACAAAAAGACCCCCCGACAGCCAGCGACACCTCAGACACATCGCCCCTCAGCCACACCGACTTCCTACTCTCCTAGACCCACGTTAACGACGACAACACCATCAAAATCATGAACACCATCCACTCCGACTCACCATCCGACCCCTGCCAGCACCACATCTTCAACAAAGCAAGCTCCATTATTGCACCCCATCTCCGGTAGATCGTCAACAACTCATTTGACACCGCCAACTTCCCAGAGAGCTGGAAGCATGCCGAGATCAACGCCTTACTCAAGAAACCAAAGGTGGACCCCAAGGACCTCAAGAACTTCCGGCCCATCGGCCTGCTCCCGTTTCTGGCAAAAGTCATTGAAAAGATTGTCAACAGGCAACTGATATGCTTTTTCGAGGAGAACAACGTTCTGGACTCTTCCTAATATGGATTCCGCAGAAACCACAGCACCGAAACTGCCCTTATCGCCGCCACCGATGATATAAGGACCCTGCTGGACAGCTGCGAAACCGCTGCCCTCATCCTCCTGGACCTCTCGGCCGCCTGCGACACCGCCTGCCACAACACCCTACGCACATGCATCCACAAAGCAGGGATTCGCTACAAAGCCCTGGACTGGACCACCTCCTTCCTCACCGGCAGAACCCAGAATGTCCGCCTCCCTCCATGGCGATCTGAAGCCACCAGGATCATCTGCGGGGTACCCCAAAGATCATCCCTTAGCCCGACACTGTTTAACGTCTACATGGCACCGCTCGCCAACATCGTCTGATCGCATGACCTCAACATCATCTCATACGCCAACCACACCCAGCTGATCCTCTCCCTCACCAAGGCCCCCACGCCAAAACCCACCTCCACGAAGGAGTGAAAGCCATCGCCGAGTGGATGAAGAACAGCTGCCTGAAACTGGAGTCGGACAAGACGGAGGTCCTCATCCTCATCTCCACCCACCCTCTCCTGGGACGACTCCTGGTGGCCGGCCACACTTGGAGCTGCACCAACACCGACTGACCACGCACGCAACCTGGGGTTCATCCTAGACTCATTGCTATCAATGAACCAGCAAGTCAATGCCGTCTCATCCTCCTGCTTCAACACTCCCTGCACACATACAGAACGCCTCTGCACGCCTCATCCTCGACATCCACGCCACAGCCACATCACAGCCAACCTGAGAGATCTGCACTGGCTTCCCGCCAACAAGAGGATCACTTTCAAGCTCCTCACACACACTCAGAAGGCGCTCCACAACACCGAACCAGCATACCTCAACAAACAACTCACTTTCCACACCCCGAACTGCCAGCTTTGCTCCGCGGACCTTGCCCTCTCCACCGTTCCATGCATCCACCTAATGACCACCGCCAGCAGGTCATTTTTCCACCTCGCCACCAAGACATGGAACACCCTCCCCATCCACCTGAGGCAGACCCAGGAACTGCTGACCTTCAGGAGACAAGTCCTGGCTGTTCGAGCAGTAGCAGTACCCCCCCCCCCAGCACCTTGATACCCTCACGGGTGAGTAGTGCGCTCTACAAATAAATGATTGATTGACGGAAGATCTCGTCTACCTCAGCTTTCAATCTCACCACATCCAATAGCTTTGCCTTTACTGCAGCCTTGATAGTTCCTTAACTTTATGCATTATTCTAACTCTCCTTGCTGTTATTGTGATTACTCAACTGAGACTCTAGGTGTGAAACATCCAAGACATGTTAATTTCCAGCAGCTCCATGACTTGCACTCACTTCCAAGAGTGCACCAACTGGCCCTCTAAATGAAGTTTCTCACATCCGTGAGTCTGAAATAGTGCTTGCCATGGGTATAGACTGTATAGTACTGCAGCGAATGCCTACTCCCGAAAGATCAGCGGTAGCCAGTAAAGGGGTACTAGATTTCACAGGCACTAAGGATAGACCATCCCTATTCGTGCTCCCTCTTCTCCCAAATCCAGTTCTTTTGTCTGTACAGACTGTTGTTGACTAAGATTTCCTACTGAGCTCAGGTCATACACAGGAACAACAGCACCAATAGTGTCCGGTACTGTAAGAGCTCCCGGAAATGGTGAAGCAGCATTGACTCTGTTCTGTTCCATACCTCCCAAGTTAGACACTCCTGTCCCTCCTACTCCTGTTAATATCCTTCCCATAACTCCGGTACTAGGTAGGACCCACTTGAGCTGTTGCGCTTCCTACGCCTTCTGCATTTCCAGAATCTTGCCCCGACCACCTGACTGTAGATTATTAGGGGGAGGACGCTCAGGTAACAACCCATCCAAATAGCTGTCATCAGTGTCACTACCATCATTTCCTTTACCCTTCTATTCCTGTTCTGAGAATCTCCCTCTCCTACCAACATTAGGTACAACCTTTCTCCCTCAATAGTATCCACTCTCCATCTCTTGAGCTATGTGTCCCTTTGTGTATAGTGGAATGCCCTCAAAGCTTTCCTCATCTTTCCCATCTTCCCTTGGTATTTCTACCTCTTTTTAGCATGTACTGCACGCATCAATGTTTCTAACGCATCAAACTGTGTTGGCCTAGGTAAAGGTTGCAGTGTAAACATTACTCCTCCCAACTGGTGCAAAACAGCCAACCGAAATGAATCAAAACAGGGAAATGACAATTCACCCTCATTTTCTGTGATTGTATGCCAATTTTGAAGCCAAATTATAGCATGAAGCCCTATTTTGTAACCATGTTATGATCAGGGGTATCCTCAGGTGTCGCCTCTGTGCCCACTCAAGTTGCAACCCCTTGGTCACCCCTGAAAAGATCCTGCTATACCCTAAAACAACGCATGATTGAATTACGATTTGTTCAAACTTTCCAACCATAACTTCCCGATGACAACCAACCAATGCTTTACGGCTCACCCTCCTTTACAATTTCTCCGTACACATTCGCTCACTCTCTCGTCTTAAACTCTGGTATTGTCTGCCACTTAAAAGATTGATAGAATTCAATCAACTAAGAATATTCATGCACAATGACCCTCAACCTGTGCTGGTCATCTAAATTGGTATAGCTCACCTCTGTACACAGGCTTACTAAACGATTCCCATACATCCCATTCACACAAAGTTCCCTGTCTTAGGTGGAGCTGCCGATGACGTCTCACGACAACTCAGTTCTTTGATCAGACAATTACAATCAACCTCGGTGTCTTATGCACCATTTAATATATTCCAGCATCTTAGGCCACTTTAGGAACTGAAACTTAAATCTCAGTCTTTGCACCACGTCTGGCCTCAAATCACATTCACTCAACTCTCCACCAACTCCGCCAGACATCCCACAATCAATTAATTCCTGCAATCTAACAACATACACCCTATTAATACTCACTCCTTTGCTCGCCGCTGATTTCGCCACACATCAAACTCCAGTCTCTGCCGAGCTCCATAGCTCTCCGTTCTCGGTCATTTGGCTCTGTTCTAGGACTTTGGGGTTCTACTGTTCTAGACTATTTCCGGATTCTCCCCTCTCTTCATGTGTTAAGCATCCTACTATGCAACAAACAGAAAGGGCCAGGCCCATTAGGTTCTGGACCTATTCTAGAGTCACTATCAAATGGTTCTTTGTAGAAGCATGAAATCATAGAGGGGAGAAAATTTGTTATTTTCGTCAATCAAATCACCCAGCAATCCTTTGGACAACTAATGACCACACACAACTTCATAAGGTTAGTTAATTTATTAGAATGCTAAAAACAACTGGACATAAAGACACCCCAAGATGAGAGTGTAGAAATACATCGGAATCAGCATAAAGCCAAACTGCGCAGCCAGTTTAAACAGTGCAACATAAACAAAACAATTAATTCATGAAGCAGGATACAGAGGATCGGAAAGCAAGAGTCTGAGTTTCCCTGCAACGAGGGTTAATGAATCTAAAGCATTAATCTATCTCTATACTAACTCTAAAATTACGTCCCTGCTTAAGCATCTTCAGGGAAAAGAACTAAAAGGTGTTAGCATGTGGAGTTTTCCTAAGACGCCGCTCCACCATCGATGGATCAGATAGCATAAAGCTATTGAGACAGAGCTTGCTCTAAGGTGTTTTCACTCCAGAAGGAGAATTGGGCTCTTTTGCTACTCCCAACAACCCAATATTGAAAAGAACTCTCTCAAGATCCTTTGCAGGTCACGCCATCCACTCTGGGTACCGTCCTAAAGGTAGTTTTCCATGGGACAGCAATGTTCTTCTTCTCACCACATTTGTCCTTGGTTCCCAAGCCCTCTCCTGTGCGAAGAACAGTGGCTTTCCATTATCAATTCAGGCCGTACGATGTAGCTTTCCCCCCTTTCCTAACTAATAAAACAAAGACATTTCTAGCCAACAAGACCGCTTCTTCCTTTAGCTGCAACACAAAATGTGAATAAGAACAAACTTCACAGCACACATGAAACCCAAACTATTAATTCTAAAGCAGGAGTTTCTAGGGAAATGCATTATCATTAGAAAATGACATGAGAACTTTACTAAATTCTATAAGAAATATAATGCATATTTGATTAATGCATTCAAATACATAAAACTGACACAATTAATAAACACATTTAATACATAAATGATTGTCAGTTTCACAACATGAACCCTTCACTTTAATGTTTTCTGCTAGTTACATTCACTTTCTACATTAATTCTCAAAGTTACTATTCAATGGCCTAAACACATCCCATTTCATGTTATTACGTTTCGAAATTCTATCACTTCACGTTAATATGACAAAGGATTATATGCGGGTGCGCTCTACACGTGTGATTATAATGCACTGCTACAAATAAACTTCAATTTCCGATACATCATCTCAATAGATTATCAGTATCAGGAGTAGCAAAAGGAATATGTGATGTAGAAGCATTCATATGAGAGATGTCCAAGAATTCAATTGGGACATGAAAAAAGGAGGAATCAAGTGCCAATGCTGGAAAAAATTTCTAGGGTCCTTACAAAATTCTAAGAGCATTGTAAAGCAGTGATTCTGCAGTTTAAGCCAGAGCATCCAAACCAGCTTCATCTAGAGAGATAGGGATGCATGGGGGAGACTGCAACATTTCAAAATAATAGCTTTTGAGAAAGTGGAATTGTAGAATTGTGTCAGTGACTTCAAAGGGTTCAAAAGCTGGAGGCCTCTGAACCGTCTGCAAATGGTCCAGTATCCTGGCATTAGGGGCAGTTTGTGGATGCAAATAAAAAAAAAATAAAGGTCCACAACGGAGCTTTTTGCAGTTACCCTCTTTGGGTCTGCAGACCTGAAGACTTTGATTAACTGGCTGCAATAGAAAATTTTCTCTTGCAGCTGCCATTACAGGACGCAGGGCATGGCCCATGTGTCACAAAAATAAATGAAAGGCTCCACAAGACATAGGGCTCCATTAGGATGACGGGCGGACTTTGCCCGCCCGTCATCCCATCGTACATCGGGACCGCCCGCCCAAAGGCGGGGAGCCCGACATTGGCATTAGGATGCGCCCGCCACAGTGGCGGGCGCATTCCTCAAATTAACATTGTGGCGGGCGGTGCTCACTGCACTGCCCGCCACAATGTTAATAACAAATGCACGCATTTGCATAATCGAAGCGGCAGGCACCGCGCGGTGCCTGCCGCTGCGATTATGCAAATGCACGGGGGTACCACAGGTACCCCCCGTGTGCCACCCCCCTTTGGGCGTCACTCTGGGGGCCCACAGGGACCCCCCAGAGTGAACCACCACGGACAGGCATTGAAAAATGCCTATTCTAATATGGATAGACACCGCCACCATGTTATCCCTTTTCCGCCCCGGCCGCAAGGCGACCGGGGCGGACAACAGGCGGGCGGTGTTTCCCACCGCTGAGGTCCCCTCCGCCATCGTAATATGGCGGGGGGGGAATGCAGGGAAGGATGTCGGGCGGATTGCCTCCGCCAGGGTGGCGGTTGCCACCGCTACCCTGGTGGAGGAAATCCGCCCGACATCCTAATGGAGCCCATAGAGTGAGCATTCAGATTCGCAGGTCTAGGTGATGGACCCCCAAAACTTTAGCAACAAAGTAGACAGTTTGTATTTAAGCATCTGAACAGGCAATGTCTTTCCCAAAGTTTGTAAACCCAGTACAGAATCCGGGAACTACATAGGTTTTGGCCCATGGTGGGTCCCTTTGCATAGTGCGAGGATTCTGTAAAGGGTTACTGAATGATCAAACTTGTGGAATCATTTTGGCTCCCCTTCTGAAGGCCTACAGCTCCATACAGGGTTCGAGGTCTAAGAACACCATTTGGGGGTGTTGAGTCAGTGGTCTCAAAATAAAACCTGCAAAGTATTGACTCATTTGGACATCATTCAAAAACGGCATTATGTCCTCTTAAAAATTGTTGTTTTAGTTGCGGGGTGGGTTCAGATTGAGTTTTATAGGGGGCGCACCTAGTGAACTGAACTTTAGAGAAAAATTTACTGAGTCTACAGACTCAACCTCGGCATATCCAGCAATGATGGCAACATTTGCTATTGAGTTGATGACTTCTGGTTTAGTCTCTAGATGATTTTCGTCAGATTAAAGACAGACCATTCTGTGTTTTTCATGGATTGCAAGTTTAAATAACCTTCCACCACATCAAAAAGTGCTTTTCTTAAGCAACCGACGGATACATTGAATAGGTGCACCTCTTAGAAGAAGAAAAATTAATCTGCACTGGAAAATGGGGCGAAGTGCAGAAGCAGACCTAAGAATGAATTGTGTTAAAGTTCTTCACTCTTCCAGCAGTAGTGAAGAAATTCAAAGTGAAGAAGAACATTTGCAACCTTTCTGATCAGAAGAGAGGACACCTTTCAAACTTTGGCCAGCAAATAACACCTCCAGTCGATGCATGAAAAGGAGTATGTAATTTTCCCCAAAGAGAAGAAAAAAAACACCAAAACCAACAACCAACCCAGTAATCAGACAGACCCTAAAATGTTCTGCAAGAGTTGGCAGCCCGGATGCCAACCTTCAGAGCACAGGGGCAAAGGCTGTGCACAGCAGAGGGTTGACCACTCATAGTGGGTTGGTCGCTTGCAGCAGTTGGCCAAAGGCCAGCCTATTTTACCAGTCCCAGCTGGCATGGGTTAAGACCATGGATAGTGCATGTTGGTCGCCTTTCCTGTATCAGCCATCCATGGGGGTTTGGTTGAGGGCCAGGCAATACAGTCAAACCCTGCTGCACACAACATTTCAATAGGTGGGCATGACTTTCGTTGAAGGTATCAATTGCTATCCTAACCACAACTTGCAAATATCAGTGTTTTTTTAAATGTTGATTCTTAAGAAACCATTGCAATATTTTATGTGTACAAATGTGTGTATTATAGTTAGGTATGGTAATAATATCTTACTTTGCCTTAAAAAAACAACTTTATCCTTTCTTTTTCCAGTGCATTTAAAAAAAAGTGTAACATAAGATAAAATGTCATTGTTATATGTAACTCCAACCTCATGCTCTTACCCCCAATGCCCAGCATGTGGTTTGTCAGACCTGCATGCAACTCCCACTGGCAGCCAACCCCGTGTTGCGCACAGCCTTCAGTCAAGCACAGCATGGGATTGGTCACAGGACCTGGCTTAAAGCCAGGTCCTGCATCTGCTCCTTGCCCGCAAGTGACCCAAGTCACACATAGCCTTCTGTTGTGCTTGCTGTGGGATGGCTTAGGGCCAGGCTCTGTGCTCAGGACCCCTGCCTGATGGGGTTGGTTACAGGCCAGGCCCTGCACCCAACCCCCACTCCACACAAGCCATGCAGAGATGGGTTGGGCGCAGGACCTGGATGTCCTTTCAAGTAAGGCAGACCTACTGACTTTGTCAGAGTCAGAGCACCAAATTATAAAAGGTGGACCGATTGGCTAACAAAATATGTTTGTTATCGATTCAAATCAATGTGATAAAAATAATTCCCATAAAAAAAATATACTAAAGTTTTAACACCTTCGGTGCGTCAGACGAACAGGAGCTGTCAGATGCACTGGGGCTAAGCATGAGCGGATTTTGCGGATTGGCAATCCGCGAATTTGCGGATTTGCAAACTCGCAATCCGCAAAATCCGCGAATTCCCGCGAATTTGCGGATTTTTTTTTTTTTTTGTGTTCGCCCGTGTTTCTGCCAGTTCGCGAGGGTTTTTACAATTTCGCAATTTGCGAACTTACCTGTCGGGTCGCAAGTTTTGCGAACTTGTTGTTTCTACGTGTCCAACCTGTTTGGGACACTCTTCTTCATCACTGCCACTCTCTGTCACCACTGCCACTCTCTGACTACTCATGCCACCCTCTGGCCCACCCATGCCACCCTCTGTTTCATCACCACACCCTCTGGTTGTCCAGTGTACATTATTTTTGGCAAAGCAAAGCACACCTTCCCTGCCTCAAGTGACCTGAATTAATTTGGGGCTGATTAATGTGTCACAGAATATTTTTTTAGCTGGCACCTGCTTCCTTAGTGCGCCCTGATTAGTGATCTTTTGCACTTGCTAAGTGCTTTCATTGTTGCAAAATTAGTTACAACACCTGCCCTGCCCCAACTGACAATAATGAATTAGGGGCTGGTTAATGGATTTTAACTTCCAGCCTGGCTCCTGCTTGTCTCCCTTAGCTGTAATTCAGGACCTTTGTGGCATATGTGTAACTATTCTGAGGTTCAGAGCAGGGTCACATAATAGTTTCAACTGGCAACTGAACTCTGGAGGGGCCCCTCAGGAAGCACTACAGGAAATGGCTACTAATGATGAGCCTGAACTTTTGAACCTGGTAAGTAGTTACTTTCAGTTTTGCTAAAATCGTATTTCTGCAATTTCGCACTTATTCGCGGGGCGCGAACTCACGCGAACAGTGCGAGCAGTGCGAGCAAAATCCGCTGCTCGCGGATTTGCGGATTTTTCAGGAAATTCGCAAATCTCGCGGATTGCGGATTTCCCGAAAATCCGCAAAATCCGCGAGCGGAACGGATTTTCCGCCCATGCCTAACTGGGGCTCATGTGCTATGGATGGATCCCATTGGTCCAATCACATGGCACTGGAATTCCCTCTGGTGGTGACACCAGAGGTATTTACTTTTCTCCCTAACAGCCTTGGGAGCCGAGGAAGGTCTTCCCAAGCTTCCGAGGCTGTGTATTTGGTTTCTCTGAAATGAAGAGCAGCACGCACGTCCTGCTGACCTAATTTTAGAGAAACCAAAACTGAAATAGTCGATAGGCTCCTTTCAGTCTCACTTTCTACATGTTCAGAGGGCTGTCTAAGCCCCCCTAGTACTTAGAAAGTCGGGAGAGGTATTATTGGGAAGGGGTGAATCTCCCCTTTCCAATGGTACCCCTTCCTAGTGGATCCCTGCTTGGGGATCGCCCCAGGAGAGTGATCTCCAAGCAGGGATCCACCCACTGGACACCAGGGAGGATGGGAGCGGCCCCTTGGGCAATGGCCTTTGCGTCCCAAAATAATTTGGTTAAAATTATTCTCTCTGCCCCATGGGGGCAGTAGCCCCAAATCAGCCAACCCGGGGGGTAGAAAGCCCAATAAAAGCTGGGGATTTTTTTAAATCGATTTAGGGGTGGGGGCTGCTCTAGAAGAGCATGCCAATGCCCCCCAACAATCTTCCAGTCTCTCTGCACCCCAGTGGGGTTTTAGCCCCCAATTTGCCCCCTGGGAGAGCAGAAAGCCCACTAGAAGCCAGGGATTTTTTTTTATTTAGGGGTACGGGATGCCCAAGATGGGCATGCCAATGCCCCCACCCTCCCCTCAGCGAAATTCAAGTCTTTAGCCACCAATCTGCCCCCGGGGGCAGAAAGCCCACTAGATGACTGGGATTTTTTTAATTGGATTTAGGGGTAGGGGCTGTCTGAGATGGGCATGCCAATGCCCCCACCCCCACAAACTTTACTCGGATCTCCCGAGTAAATTGATACATCACTTGTGTGGCTGTCCATTTTGCTCGGGAGACCGAGGGGAACGCTGGTTGGAAGGACTTTTGTCCTGGCACTGTGATCCCACACAAAAATGAGTGGAAAAGGTGATTTTTTCTGCAAAATTTGAGGTTTGCAGGCAATTCTAGGTAGGAAAACATTGGATGGTCCACACAAGCTATACCTCCCTAGACTTCCCAGGGTGACAAGTTTTCAGAAAATTGTAAGTTTGGTAGGTTTCCCTAGATGGCCTCCGAACCCAGGGCCAAAAACCCAGGTGCCCCCCCTTGCAAAACCAGGTTGTTTTGTGATAAGTAATTTTGATGTCTCCACAATATGTTTTGGGCGCTTCCTTGCTTTGGGCACTTGGCCCACCTACTTCAAGTGAGGTACCATTTTTAACAGAAGACTCTGAAGAATGCAAAGGGGGGTGGACGTTTGTAGATCCACGCAAATTCCACAACTTTCCACCACAAAAATGTGAGGAAAATTTGCTGTTTTTACAAGGTTTGAAGTTTGCAAGGGATTCCAGGTAAGGCTGGCCAATTGTGGGGTTGGAGGCTTTGGAGTCATTTTCTATCCAATCTATCGCCAAGTTGATAAGTTCCCTAAATTTAACAAAGGCAGTGGGACCAGAAAACCTGCCACTAATTGTAGTTAAGTTAAGCCCTTTTTTATTTACATAACTAAGACAGGGATAGTCCCTCCAAGGGCACTTTTATTAAACCTATACACAAAAGAGGTGCAATGGATGACTCAGGGAATAACCGGCTGATAAGTCTGTTGGATGTATGTGCAAAACTATACTCCAAAGTAATATTAAAGGTATTAAAGCACTGGATAGAGGGAAACATAATTATTCCAGTGGAGCAGGGAGGCTTTAAAGCTGGGCATTGAACAACAGACCATTGTTTCAGTTTATGGGCTTTGGGGCAGAAGGCAAATGAAACAACTAAGAAGTTATTCTGACTTAGATGGGGCCCTCTCTGGGAGAATTCCTTTGGGAAACGGGTTAAGGCACAGTTGGGTCCTTGCACCTCCATTGTTCTCTTTATGTTTAGCCAACCGTCTGCGAGAGTTGACAGTGATTCATTCGTTTTCCCCAAAAATAGAACGTAGGCATGTGTCATGCCTACTCTATGCGGATGATTTGGCAATCCTGGACGTGAACCAAATAGGCCTGCAGAGGAAGTCAACTAAGTTTAATCATTATTGCAAGGCTAATAAGTTGAAGGCAAACATGAGAAATACAAAAATATTCTTGTTATTCAAATAAAGGAAAACTGTATAAGTTGCAGTTAGTCAGTAGAAGGGTAGAGTTTATGTCCTCCTAGCAGTATCTGGGCATGAATTTTACCAGTCAGCTGAGTTGGACCTTGCATAAAGAATTGGGGGAGATGAGGGCATTAGCTATGACAGGGGGACTTGTTCGCTAGAAAAAGACTTATGGTGGCCCCTCTTGGACTACCCTTTTAACTGCTTGTAACGCAATGGTCCCCACACAATGCCTCTATGGGGCCGAGTTATTAGCCATTAGTATGGAGGAAAGTTGGGAGAAGTGTGAAAGTAAATGTTTGAAAACATTGTTGACCCTCCCCAAAGATGCAATGTCCCAGGCAATAAGATTAGAAGGAAATTTGCAAGCCTATAACTTCTTAGCCTATAAATCAACTTTGCGTTTTTGGGATAAACTCTTGGTCCCAAATACACAGAAGATATCAGCCTGCTGTGATGCTGAAATAGCAAGGAGTGAATTACAGTGGGCGAAGAAAGTAAAGAAAAGATTGGAAGCCATCGCAGAAACACTAAAATTAGAATTTAAAATAGCTGAGGCCTCACTTTCTTAAAGCAGAATTAGAAATAGCATGTAAAAAAGAGTCTAGATTGGGGTAGTTGAAGTATGTAAGGAATAGACACTCCGCAAAACATATGGTAGATTCATGGAAAAATATGAATGTTTTTCATATTTACCTGCACTTCCAGATGCCCGTTTACGATTAGTGCTATTCAAATTCCGGGTAGCATTAAATGTGAATTATGGAAGAGCTGAGAAATGTGAAGTCTTTCTAGGTCAAGAGAATAACTGCCATGTGGCCTGCCTTCTCAAACATTCAATGTTCATGTTTTAATTGATTGTCATCTTTTTCAGAGGCTTCATTCCTTGATTTTAAAACCTCTTTTTAAAAAGTATAATATAAATTGTTGAAATGCCGCACTTTCACTTTTTTAAAGAATATTGGGGCATATTATCAAGGGGGTTTGTCTCCGCTTTTTTGGCTTTAAAAGCCAAGAAAGCGGAGATAAAATTATCTCCCTATTACCTAGCTGTCGCTAACACCAGTTAGCGACAGCTAGTCGGAGATAGCGACCAACTTGGGCCCCACTTTGCATGTCAGTGATATTTATCACTAATGACATGCAAAGTGGGCGTGCCAAGATGTTAGCGACTGAAAACAGTCGTTAACATCGCTATCTCCTATTACCAACTTTTGGAGATATTTGCGCTAAGCGCGAATATCTCCAAAAGCTCACACCTGCTCTGAGCAGTTCTTAGCCATGTTATCCAATGGGAGGTGGATAACATGGCTAAGAGCATTCGCTCGGTAATGCATGAATATCGCTGACTTTTCAGCGATATTCATGCATTGCGGCGATTTTTATCGCTTTTGCGGTAAACCTTGGTAATACCAAGGTTTATTTGCGGTAAAAATCGCCGCAGATCAGCGGTAAATATTTGTCTCTAACCAAGCAATAGCGATAATTATCGCTATTGCTTGGTAATATGCCCCGGAATTCTTTGATGTGTGGTGCACATTGGGTAAATTTATTAAAATATGTTTGGATTAGCGGCCTAATGTATTTAGGTGGTAGGGGTTCGGTGATTTTAGTTGAAGTATGAGGAATTGGTATTTATATAGTGTATTTATATATAAAATGTTATTGATTTGAAAAATGTATGTTTTAAAGACTGTGTCTAAACATCAATAAAGTATGAACTTGGAATTAAAATCGGGCCGTAAACATTCACTGAGAAAAGGACTGATCTTCAGACACTCAACTAAATGATGCCTGGGTACCCTCCTGCCAGAGCCATTCATAGAGTATCTGGCAGGGACTCCCGTGTCCACGCCACTTTGCACTTGCTGCTGACCTGATATGGCTGACAGCAGCAACAATTCAATGGTTTCCGCCCATTAACAGCCGTGGTCCGTGCAGGTAACAGCGGTGGGGCCTGTTTAGGGGGATTTCGAGGGATGATGCCGAGGGAAAATTAATTAGTTATTTAGGGGCTTATTTACAAGCCCCTCGCGCCAATTTTACGTCATTTTTAACATGGGAAAAGTGACGCAAAAGTGGTGCAAGGGGCTTATAAATCTGCCCCTTAATTTTCCCTCAGCATCCTCCCTCGAAATCCCCCCTTCCCCGGCCCCACCGCTGTCACTTGCAGTGACCACAGCTTCCAGGTCACTGCTAGGTCATTTTTTTTGTAGCACACCCACAGCCGCACTACTCAAACCCTTTAGTAAACAAGCAAACCTTCTCCCTTGGAGTATGTATTTTTTGAACCAGGAGAAGAGTTCGGTAAATCAACTGTAATACCTATGTTTCCGATGATTTAGGTTTTACTCTAATGCATAGATTTTCCCATGAATTTGACGCAGATTATACCTCACATCCCCTTTTATATCCGTGCTGTTCAATTAGGGCTGCAGCAGCACTTGGATTTATATTTTGAGACGGCTGCACGGTTGTAGACTAATTCTACAATTTATCCAATTACAGCTAAATTACTGCTAAAACAACAATTCCACAGAGAGCTCCTTGTACCTAAATGCGGTCGAGGAAAGCAGCATGCCTGGCAGGCTATTTTTTCTACTCGACAAATGGAGCACTTTAAATACGTCTCTGCTATCGCAGAATGCTAATCTGGGAAATGTGTTTTTTGCTGTTTTAAGATTCCTGTAAAAAATCAACAACCAAAGGCAGGGTAGGTGCTGGAATAAAACAGTACTGCCTTATTAATGAGTCCGCCAATTTTAATCAGCGCTATCGCATTACACGCCTCCTCCAGGAAATCTTTATGACACCTTTTTAACGGCGCACATCGAGACGACAAAAGTGGGACCCCTCCAGGCTCATGAATATTTACATTCTATCGCTTGACGCAAAAATAGCTCGGGGAAGTGTAAAATTGAAGGCCTTGTGTTATTATGACATATTTTGCAGTCAAAAGTTCACAGACAAAAAGTTATAAGGAAGCCCTGATCGCTTTTGTTATTCAGCCTGCACCAAAGGAAATGTGGTTGATAATTTGCTAACAAAGGTTGCTCAGTATACTGAATAATGCAGCAGACATATGTGAAATCTGACTGAAAAACTCTCATTTATGGGATAAAAGTCGAAAGTAACACGGGAAAATGCTCAAAAAGTGAAAGCCGACTGAAAAACACTCATTTATGGGACTAAAGTTGAAAATAGCAGGCGAAAAGATAAACGTCGTTTACAGTGCGGTGTTTACACCGCACGACCTTTACCACGCTGCCATTACGACGCAAGTCATTACTACGACTTGTGCTGGATGGCGCTGTTGGTTAAGGAATATTGTAATTTTCGATTCCAACACCTTCCCTACTGTTACGTGGGCTGGTGTTGGAATAGAAAACTATAATAATCCTAAATCCGAGCCCTCCAACGCAAGTCGTTGTAACGACTTGCGTTGAAAAATCCGCGATGTAAAGTACCGCGATCAAAATGATCGCGTTGTACTAACATACATCCGGTGAAAATGCTCAATATTTTCAAACAAATGAAAAATACAAAGTTGTACAATCTTCAACAAGGGCATCTGACCCATACCATCGTTTCCGGGAATCCACTATTGAACGTTATCAGAAGGTGTGGAAACTTGACAACACTGAGCAGGGACATTTTAAGGATTTTGGGGGCCCTGGGCCAAACCTATTTGGGGGGCTCCTGTTCAGAACAGGTTTGAATTGGATTCAGTTTCAGCTCTTTCATGCCCTCTTTGGCCAGGTCACTGACAGTGCACAGGCACACTCGTCCAAATTCTAAATGTGTTTACATCTAACATTCAGGGATAGTGAGGTGTGTTTTAACACAGGAGTAGTTCTCTAATATCGCTGCAAATAATCTCTGTCACACCTTCCCATTACCCTTATGTCCTTTTGTGATCTAAAATATTTTTGTTATGGATGTTGCATGAAAAATAAACACAACATTTCTCTTCAAAATGTCTGTAATAGACTCTCACACATCAACCACATTAAAATAAAACGATATTTAAAACAATCTGTTTATGCTTTTCAAGGTCATCAGGCAATACTCTCTGCAGACCAGAGCTGGCTTTATCAGGGGGGCCCTCAAAGGCTGTGGCCCTGGACCAGAGCCCACTTTGCCCATGCCTTAAAACGTCTCTGACACTGAGAGATTGAAAGTCGTGCAGGCAGGTGCCTCATTGGAAAGCTCAGTTTAAGTGCCCAGAAAATTCATAAGGGATTATAGCAACACTTTTTTGGACAGAAATGTAAGGCCCTGTTTCTGCATTTCCTGCCGTGCACTGCAGTTTTCCCTCCTTGGTGATCGCCTAGCCCCTCAGCATCAGTGGTGGAGAGGGGGTGTGACTGCCCAAGAAGCATATTTCTCTTACAGTCATAATGGCCGTGAGTGGCATTTCAGGCCGCGTGGTCTTTGATAAGTCCAATATTGTAGAGGTCATTTAAAATTATTTTGCGGACCTCCATGCCATCAAATCCGCAGCATCCACACTGGGCATAGGACAGCACTCGGATGAAACTGCACAGGAATGCATCCGGGGATTTGAGAGGCAGCGGTTCAATGAGCCCTTCACTATCTCGGAGAGGAGAGGTTATTAGGAGAAGGATGAGCAGAAAACCGCGGGAGGCAGACAGTCTTACGGCTGAATTTTACAAGGAATACTCTGATATTCTTGCTGCAGATCGCCCGGCAGTTTATGAAGAGGTGCTGAAGGTGAAGGCCCTTCCCTCTGCCATCAGAGACAATATTAAATTCACTTTACTCACACCGGACTAGGATGCGCTTCTTTGTCGGACTTGCAGGCCTCCATCCTTGAACACTGCAGATAATAAGCCTTAGCCTGTGTCTTTGCTAACAGTCTGAATCCTCTGATTGGTTGTCTGGTGTTGCCAGCCTAAAGGCTTTATACCGGGCAAGGACATGTCCAATTTGCCTTTATACTATCTTTGCATTGATGCTCAAGATTCAGCTGAATATTCTGGCCATTGCCCATTGGCGGCTCCTACGCTAAGGCAGAGGAGCATCGCCCCACTGCCAGGAAGCAGCAAAAGAAAGGAAAACATAACATGATAATAACGTAATGTTATTATCATTGTGTCCTCCTGCTGAGGCAGCATGCGTGAGGGGTCGGGGCTGAGGAGCAGGGGAGGAGTGGTAGAACACTCCTGTGCGCAATGACTGTTTGAGCAGGCATGCGTACTCCCCTGTTCTTCATGCAGGCTGCATTACAGCATGGATTGAGAACATGCCCACATCTCTGCCCCCACCAGAGTGTCATGGCGCTCAGACCAATCACAACACTGCATTGCAGCGTTTTGATGGGCTGCGGGGAGGGTGGGAGCCCTGGTTCTTCCTGCTTCCTCACAAGAAGCCAGGAAGAGGGCGGGATGGGACACAGACAGCCGGCAGCGGCAGGCAAGCTGGCCGGCCAAGAGGTAAGGGATTTTTTCCCTGATTCTCCCCCACCCCCATCCTCGGTTGCCCCTTCCCCACCACCCGCCCCAATACTACTTCTAGGCACCAGCATCAACTGCTGTTGCCACCTTTTTGGGATGCCATAAAGGCATTTGACTCACTTGAATGACCTTTTCTGATGACTGTCCTATACACAATGCAGCTGGGGTAGTAATTTTTTTAGCTTTGCCAGATTGCTTGAGAAAGACCCGGTGGCAAGGTTGAAGATTAAAGGACATTTATCACTGACTATTGTTCTCTCTAGGGGATGAGGCAGGTTTGCCACCTTCCTCTCATACTGTTTCCAATTGCTTTAGGGCTATTGGCCTACAAATTAAGGGACCATCATTCACTGTAGGACATCACATTTAAGACTATGCAGCTTTTGTTTTTGATGTATGCTGTGATATATTCCTGTACGTGAAATACTCAGCAGTTAATCTTCCTCCATCATCAGATAAATTTTCTACTTTGAGAGCCGTTCTAGTACTGTTATGTTATGTATATTTGTAAAGCGCATTATCATCCTCGGGGGTATCCTGGTGCTAAGCAGGTGCGTGTGGCTATCCCTGCCCATGGAAGATTGGTTAATTTAAAAGCCAGGCCTTCTTAAGTTTCTTGCGGAATTCAAGTAGAGATGAGGAGGCTCTGCTGTGGAGTGGGTGGCCATTTCAAGCTTTTGGAGCGATGTAAGAGAACCCTTGTCCTCCTGATCTGTGTATGCATGGGATGTGTGCCAGAAAGAGTCCTGCAGGGTGTGGGTGTCTGGATGGTGGTGGAAACAGTGCTTAATGTGTGCCGGTGCTTTCTGGTGCTAAGGGCCGGCACCTATTTCTCAGGGCCAGGTCTATAGTATTGAGAGCCATGGGTATGCTCCAGAGACTGAGGAGTGTTGCAGATGCTGACTTTTTTGTGGTGAAGTTTCCAGTCGGTCAGCTGCAGAGCAAAGAGTGAAGGGGGCTGTGGTTGGAGGCACCTTCAAGGTTCTGCAAACTGTAGGGATAGGCAGGACTCGGCGCAAAGGGAACAGGCAGGCTCCAGCGCGACTCGATTATTTCCGGGGCACTGCTCGCAGGGCTGCTTTACTGATTAGACTTAGATGCAGTGGCTGGCAGCGCACCACACCGCGGTGTGCTCGCAGCTCATGACACTGGGCTTCTTGGGGGATGCCTTAGCTAGAAGCTGCTAGTGCTAAAATGTATCAATATCCCGCATGTATCATGTATGTATCAGAATCCCGCATGGCGTGCATTGCCATTTGACTGACGTCATAAGCGCCAGGCGGCCGGCACGACGTTACCTCCTACTGCAAGCAAGCAAGTGCCTTCCCAATGTGTTGTTGTGGTTTGAGGGTCTGACATTTATTGCGGTATTATCCTTCTACTTGTGTTTGGTACTCTTTTGTAACATGCACACGTCACTTTTCTCTTGTAACACACTGTTTGCTACCTCTTACATTTTGCTTACTTTAGATACTTGCACAAGTGCCACCATTGTCTACGCAACGTTTGTTCTTGTGTTTGAGTTTCTGTCATTTATTGCAGTACTATATCTCTACTTGTACTTTGTACGCTTTTGTAACCTGCACACGTCACTTTTCCTCCTGTAATGTACCGTTTGCTACCTCTTGTATTTGTTTGCTCACGATTGTCACTTTTGCCTCATGTAACCTAACGTTTGCTTTTGTAATTTTACACTTGCAATTTGCACCTAATGTATCAGTACTGGTCCTATTGTGAAGCGTTCTGACACCTTTGGGTAAAGTCTGCACTATATAAAAATGCATAAAATAAAATAAAATAAAGTATGTGGGAGGCTTCCCTAAGGTGTGGGCTATGGACTGCTGCGCGTGTGAAGCCCACTGTGCAGCAGTAGCGCCTGCTGCTACACCGGACACCGTGCAAGTTTGCCGAGGGGAGGGACCAGCGTTGTAAAGGCCAAGTCAGGCTGCCATGATGATCTCGCTGCAGTAAATCCCGCGGCCGGCCCCGTACGGAAATGCAGCTCTTGCCAGTGGCCGTCGCTCCATATTCATCTTCAAGCAAGTAAGCAGAGGCATAAAAATATTCAGTTAAAGTTGCGGGTATTTCAAATGTGCTTCAGCTTGCCTTGCTTTCCTCCTTCCGAAATTCCCACACGTATGACACTGGCTGCATGCAGCCACATACTTCACTTCAGGCACCACGATACCTCTGTCTTAGGCTGGCTGAAAATTAAGCGGTAGACAGGCTCCCCCTCCCCTCCCCTGTGTGTGTCAGCCTGGGCTGGGACAGCTTCCCGGGCACACACAGAGCAGCACCCGAGTATTTCACAGGCCTTTAAAAGACATTTCGCTTGTTAATGAGGCTTTGATGTTTTACACCCCTTCTTAGAGCCCCTGCAGCTCGACTCTGGCTTTTGCTTGAAGAATCAGCGCCCCCACCCTCAAAATAAAATGTTTTCTTAACCCCCCCCCCCCCCGCCACACACCCACGTTGGGTGTAGTTGTGCCTCTGGTGGTAGATGTACATTTGACTGCACTGCAGCTGGCCTAAACTGCACTCACTGATACTACGTCTGCTACTGCCACATATTTTCCACACAATTAATTGCCCAACATGCATCATACACATTTAAAAATTAAAATTGCTTTTAATTCATGGTCCGGACACCCACGTGCTCGCTGTCTCACTCTACTGCAGGTGCTTCACAACAGACGAGACCTTCACCCTGCTCCATTCCCTCTTCCCCCCACACACACACGTCCAGGTTAGGCTGAGTTATGGACGCATTTGGGTGGCACATGATTTGTGGGATGAGAATAGACAAAAGTTCTGTTTGCTAGTCCTTACTACTGCAGTAGACTGAAGCACAGTCAACTTTTTAGCATATTTATTATAGCGCTCTGCATGAATGAGCACTCACTGAGTGCAGCTTATTACAAAAGATAACGCGCAATTAGATTATAACCGGCTTGTCATTCGCGCCTGCATTTTATCTAAATATTTTGGGTGTGAATCTTTTCTCGGTTTACCTCGTTGCTTGCTGGGACATTAAGTCCAAGCTTTCCTAGATTCTTTTGGAAAATGAAACTGGAAGAACTACAAGTCCCAGAAAGGCCCTCCCTGGGAATCCTAACACTTTCCTGTGTACAGGAATACACTATCAGAGCCTCGAAGTAAGGTCAGTGCAATCAGCTGTTCCTAAGTGAGTGGAGCTGAGGGACACATCAGGAGGCATAGGATGGGCGCAAAGGAGCAAGGCTTCAAGCTACCCTAGACCCTGCTGGTAAGGAGAATTCCTGGGAGGGAGAGGAGTGCAGGTATGGAAGGCCAGACAGCAGGTGGCAGTCCAGAGGGAAAACAATAGACAGTCCCCATTCTCCAAAGTACACCTTACAGTGTCACTCTGTAACTCCTGTCCATGATGTGTGCACTTGCACTGGCTGTGGAGTCCCTGGATCTATTTTGTACACCAAGCAGGCCCAGGTCTCCCCTGTATTTTCTACATAACCCACAGTTAGGCCATGAGCCCCATGTAAACACCTTAACCTTCAATACTTAGGGGCAGATTTATGAGGCTGTTGCGCCTCTTTGCGCCGCAATTGCGTCACTTTTTTTGACGCAACTGCGGCGCAAACAATGCGCCCTATTTACAACGTGACGTATCTAGGAGATGCGTCACGTTGTAAAGCACTGCGCCATAAGGAGGCGTTCCTGCGCAGGGGGGGCGTTCCTGCGCAGGAACGCCTCCTGAAAGCGGCTGAGTGAAGTCTATGAGATTTCACTCAGTCACTTTCAGGGCAATGCTGCGTCAAAACCCTGCGCCTGCTTGAAGCAGGCGTAGGTCTTGAGGCAGCATTGTGCAGATGGTGTACCCCCGAGCATTGCTGGAGCTGCGTCGCGCTTGCGACGCAACTCCAGCAATGCGCCACATTTCCAGCACAGATGCGTCACGCATCTGTGCCGTTTCTGCACCACGGTGCTCCGCATTATAAATGCGGCGCACCATGGGTGGCGGAGCTGTGGCGCACTGTGGCGCACGTTAACTGGCGCATCCCTGGGGATGCGCCAGTTAACATAAATCTGCCCCTTAGTCTATTGACATCCCATATAACATTTTTAAATGTAACCTCCTTTCCTTCTCTGTGCACACTGCTCTCCTATATAAACCCCAAGCCCTCGCTAATCTCTGGGCCTCCTTTGTACACTGTAACTTGCAAACCCCGAGCCTCCTGTACTGTACACAGTTACACTGACTGGCCTCCTCAGTAAGCAGTAGCTGGCTCTCCAGGGTCCCACGATATACCCTTCCATTTCTGCTGATCACAGCAGTTTTAAGATCTTCTTATAGTTTCCTTTTTTGCTCAAAAGGGTGTAATTTCTGATATCTATTAGTTTCCCTTGTTTTCATTGCTTGATTTTGCTCCCGAGAAAGTGTCACTCATAGTCGTTGAATGTCACTCATAATATCACTGAAATTATGAAATTGCCACACAGCAATCTGAAACCTTGGCAGCTATGAGGTGAGAGGCTGAGAGCTGGTTGTTTGACCCATCCAGAGTCCCCCCCCCCCCTCCCCCTGCCGCAAAGGAATCTTCCGGAATAGGGAAGCAGGAGCAGTTGAGTTCGACGAGAGGACACGGAGCAAGCAGAGGAAGTGGCAGAGGAAAGAAACCGTAGTGAATCCCCTAAAACCTCCTGGCAAGAGAATGCTGGGTAAAAGGTCAGTGCAGTTGGTGAGATGGGCCCATGTTGAAATTATATACATTTTCAGTTTTCAGCCCCTGAAGTGACACATAGAAACTTCTTTGCAAACGTGCAGATTACTGTGTGCTGGCCTGGGGCTTATTCATGATAGGAAGATAAACAACCGTGCTTAGCACAGGCATAAATGCCATATTTTGTTAACGCATTCAGAAAAAAAATGGCGGAAAAAAGCGGCAGTGATGGAGAAGATGCAACGAGCTACTGGAGTGTGTTTACTTGAGCAACAGGAAAAGAAAAAGTCATCTTGCCAGATCTTCACATACACAGAATTAGTCTCTTCCAAGAGCCTGATGTACCCCTAAGAATCTGTTTCTTAATATTTTAAAAGGAAAAAGATGCACACAGGCCAGTCCAAGTCCAGCGTTTCTAACTGCCACCCCCAGCTGGTCATCCCGGTCATTCTCCGAAGGGGCAGTTTGCCTTCAGGCCCCAGGTGGTGCACGCTCTGTCAGAGATGGTGCTTGGTGCTGGTGGAGGTAAATGTTGCATGATGAGGAATCCAGGCTACCTTTCAATATCACTTATACTATGGGCACAAGGGGGCAGTGCAGGACCCGCGCTTCACAGAACAATGCCATGAGTGCAGGGATAGTCATTCACGCTGCAATGAAGAGCATTATTAACATGCCACCGTGGCCACCACCGGAACGTGCATTGGACACTGGAATAAGCTCCGCACAGGCACAGCCCTCCCCCCTCTCAATCACACTCTTAACTCTCAGGTCCCGTGACTCCTCAGCGAGGAGCTGGCACGGAGTTGTTATGATTATGTTGTGGTGACAGGGAGGGATGTGTGTGTCTCAGTTTTGTCTAAGGACCTAGCAAAGTATTTATTTAGGATTTTACTTGCAGGGGCTCATCTTATGACTACTTTCTTGGTTTCAAATTACCCAGGAGCGTAGTTTCCACTGATGCAGCAGGTGCAGTGGCACCGAGGCTCATTCAGTTGGACTACTACTATTGTTTACAATTAAAACGGCAGCTATGAGTGGGGTGTGGGTAGGGGCATATTCTGCTTTGCATAGGGCCCATGACACACTGGCTACGCTATTGGAACAAAATGTTCTCAAATCAAATCTTTGCTTTCCATTCCAAAAAGATATTACCCTGATCAAGCTACTCAACCTCCGTGTCCCACTTCTGTTTGCCATTGTCAGGATTCATACACTTTGCTCTCCTTCTGTATCATTTTGCACTGACATTTGCACTTCTGCCTAATATGCAAAAATAGCAAATTACTGAATGATATGTGAAAATTGAAGTTTGCAACGGTTAACCGGTTCAAAGGTATTGATTACACGGTGGGCAATCTATAGACATGTGAGTGGAAAAGTCTATTGCATCATTACCAAAATGCATGATTTGGACCCAGTAGGTCTTCAAAACAGCGTACATTCTGATTTTAGCGTTATATAACCAACGTTCTTTTACAAAACAAGCAAGAACAGTAGAATGATCAATCATAGCAAGAGAAAGAAAGTTAAACTCACAGTCGTTGATTGTTTTGAAAACTCACCAGCTATGTTCCTTTAAAAAACACACAACACATTGGCAAAAGAAAGTGAAAAGAGTACAGTTTGCGAGTATTAGGCAAAATCTAAGTTGGCATTCTAGCAAAGTCAATAAATAAACAGGCATGACTTCACACTGGGCTTGACGCACAAAATCATAACCACAAGCTTTTTGTAATCACTGAGACAACGACTCAGCACTTTAAATTTTTTTTTTTTTAAATGAACATAGAAGTTAATAGTTTATCAATAAAAGCTTTGTCGCCATATTTTGGCGTTAATATTTGCTAAGGGTTAGAGTATTTCAAGAAAGAAACACACCAGGTTTTGTGTTTAAATCCTGGCAGCTGTGCCAGCCTACATTACCACTGAAGACTCCTCTGCGGTAGGTTGGTGGTCACTTATCCATCAAGCAATCTTCCCACACAACTCGCCCTTCGATTATACAGAGAACCAGTCGCACGGAGCCTCATTCCCATTAATAATATTATGTTATATTGATTTGTATAGTGCACTAATCACTCAAGAGGGTATTGAGGCGTTTGGCAAGGTGTGTAGGTGTGAGGCCCCTAAGTGCTTAAGTGAAGAGCCAGGGCTTCAGCTTCTTGCCGAACTCAAGAAGAGAGGAAGCGGATCTGATGAGTTGAGGCTTATGGGTGTGGATAGAACTAATAAATGAAGTGGGTAGAGCCCCTGGAGGGAGTGGGTGGAGCTGGGGAAGTGGGTGTGGCCTCTTAAAAAAAGTAGAGCACCTGCACTTAATTTTTTACAAATTAAGCACTGGGTGGAAGTCAATGTAACTGTTTAGGTAGGTGGGGCCTAAAATGTGTAATGCCTTGAATGTGCGTGATAGGAGTTTGAAATTATCATGTTTGTGTATTGAGAGCGAGTAGAGCTCCTTGAGGTGCTTGTGTGAGTGGCACAATCAGTGCTGCAGTCCAAGCAGCAGCATTTAATTTACAGGCCCTGAGCACACACAGTGAACTGACTAGGGACTTAGTAGTAAGTCAAATAAGCCAATCATGGAACCACTAATCCATTTTAACAATGTATACAGAGAGCATATGCACTTTTGCACTGATTAGCAGTAGTAAAGTGCCCATAGTCCTAAAACCAAGGAAAACAGGGTAAAAAACAGGAGGCCAAAAAGCAAAAACTCTGGGGGTAAACCCGCTGCAAAAGCCACGTCTAACAACCCCTATTATACAACACCTGGCTTTGCTTGAAAGTTGAATGAACAGTGAAGGAGGCCTTAGTAAACCCTGGAACTACGCAAGTGGGGCAAATGTACATACAGGCATTTTAAATCATTTACATACTATTGAGAGGGAAGCAACACCTCATCAATAGATGTGTGGTATACACCGGGGTGCAAATTACTGTGTGGACGATGAATCTAGCATTTCTCTCTGCACAGGCTCATACAGTCCCTGGATACCAGACATTGCGTTTCACAGTTGAATACCAACTGCACAGCCTTGCCGAATATACATGACATCCGGGTCGCCAAGTGTTGGAAAGGGACTCAAAGCGTGTATCACTTATGGACAAATATTGGGAATTTTGGAAACTAAGTGGCTGCGTGTCTGTCTATTTTAAGTATGTACTTATACATTTTAAGTTCCTGCAATAAAAGCATTACATACTCGTAGTGCTGCACATATTCGACTCAGCCCAGAGCTCAGCTTACTACAGATGCAAGTATCCAAAGAATGGCCAAGATATACAACCCAACAGGTGTGTACCTGTGTGTCTGATTGCTTGTGCTCAGTCATGTGGGGGGAACGTTGCTGAAAGGTCTGATTATCATAAGCCACTAATTTACATACTGCAATCAGGTTTGAAGAGACAAGATGGCAGCATTCTCAGGAATTTCAGTAGGAGGTCAAGTTTAGTCCAGATTAGGGAACATGTTAGATCACTCTTTTATGGTTTCCACTCCCAGATGTGAGTGATGGGTATAAGGACTGAATGATTAATACGGAAGATACCAAGCATTGTATAGCCATGGAAGATTTATTGACTTTGGTGCATAATGTTTCCAATGAAGAATGGGGAGGCAACAGCAAGTGCAATTATGTGAATAAAGCTATTAAACAATATAGGGCTGATTCACAGACGTATTAATAAGTATAGGAAGTAGTCCTACAGGAGTACTCTTTTATGTATTCTTGCATGTATTTGTGAATCAGCCCTGAAACGTCGAACTCTGTATTACTAAATGTGCAATGAGGGCACCTTCCCTTCTATTTGTGCTATTTGTATATAAATATTCTCTCAAAATTCCCATTTTAAATGTTTAGAAGGGTAAATTTAATAAAACATAAACGTGTACTTTTGGACTATATGTACTCTAAAAGGCCTTTGTGAATAGGGACATATATGTTCTCCGGATCGTGCAAGAAAGAAATGGCGGGTTCTGCTTTGCATCTAGCCTGTAGGTTGTGTGGCAGAATATTGTAAAAAATCTTATCTAACTTAAACATCATGTTCTAAATATCCTTCACAAAACACTGCAATTTTTCACTGAAAAATTACAACTGGTAGTCAATAAACAGTTTGTGTGGGGATTGTGAGAATGTTACAGATAATGGAGGGAAGATGCTAATAATTCATGCACCACCTTTGTCTCTTATACAGATTTTGACTGATGTGTGTTAGAAAAGAATACAGTTGTCAATTTTATGGCTCTCAAAGAGGTTCTACCCAATTTATATAAACAAAGGATGGTTAAGGTAGACTTTTTTTCATAACATCACCACCAATGATGAGCAGGATACTCTGGAAAGATGTGATTCAACGTGTGGGACACCTACTTGGTCCCCTGTGCAGCTCATGAATGAATGATCATGTGCCATGCATTGATAAAGCAATAACTGATCATATCCATCAAGTAAAGACCTGTATTAGACTAGTTTGGACATCTACAGGATGCTATGGTCCCACAAAACCACCAAAAATGTATTTGAGATTACAGTGGTCAGTTGAGGAAGGGCAGAATGTATGATTATCATTTAGATCAGATTATGTGTGCTTGATAAGAGGAGAGGTTAGCAGGCAGGCTACAAATAGAGTTTTCATGAGACAATAGTTGTGCGTGGATGCAGAGTGAAACAAGGTGAATGGGTAAATAATTAAATACTGTGAGCCCAGGTTTTACGTTCCGTTTGTGGTGGAAAAGGTATGCTTGCACACAAAGAGGGCAAGCTGGAGAAATATTAAGGCAGTGGCAGATTTTTCATAAAGTGGAGAAATAGTACCCTGGCATTCTAGAAGCATTGTTGATGGTATTAGATGCTACAGGAGGTTAGGGAATAGCCAGAGGTAGATCTGTATTGACAGAGGTAGAAAAGTTGGTAGGTCGAAGTAAGAGTGTGTGTATTGCTAAGAAACAGGATTTATAGGGGCTATCCAATGAACAATGTCACAATAGATTTCAAAACCCAAGCAGATCTTATCAAACATAGGAACATTCTGGAACATCTCTTGTTGGTGACTGTTAGTGATGCAGGACTTGGTAAAAAGAATTGTTTTCTTCTCTACACTATTCAATGGATATGCACCATTCCTAATTAAAGATCCTGTAGCCAGAGATTGCAGAGTGTACAATTATGCAGACAATTCCCAGCTTCTTCTCTGCACAGATAATACCCTGGCCCCACAGCTGGGGTTTCAAAAAATTAGATTTATTTGGAGCTGGATTGGAAATAACCAGCCTAAGTTAAATGCAGACAAAATAGAGAAATTGATCTTAAATAATAAAATCACCCTTGGAAAGGATATCTATTAACCTGGAGAGATGGCTGAGCCTAGGACACCAGTTAACAGTCTGGAGACACTGTTAAATAGCGAATTAGTGATGACATCTCAGATTGGGGTGGTAGCATCTAAATGCATTTGTACCTTCAAACTGATAAGAAAAATGTTGTCCATTCTTCCTACGGATGCCTTGTTTATAATATTCATGGCTATGGATATCTCTCAGGTAAATTATGCCAATTATTTTTCCTTATCTCTCTCAGACAATGCGAGCCAAATGCTTCGGTCTGTTCCAAATGATGCAGCCCACCTTATGTTTAAACGTCCAAGGCATTCCCCTGTTACTGCTATCTGAAAACTGCACTTGTTGCCTGTCAAGCAAAGGGTGTAGTTTATGAATAATTGTATAATATTTAAAGCTCTGCAAGGTGTGGCCCCACATTTTTTAGTAAGGACTCTTACTAAATGTACACCTTCAGGTAGAGGATGGTCGCATGGGAAGTCCCAGTTTTTTAGTCCAGACCGCCTGCTGTGGAACTACCTACCTGACTTCTTGAGGCAAAAAAGCAGCTTCTTGACCTTCAGGAAAATGCTTAAAGCCTGGCAAATTAGATAGGCCTGCGTGCAGCCGCGGCCCCTGCAGATAAGAGCGGTGGGGCTGGGTGGGGGGGTATCCCGACAGACGACTACGAGGGTAAGTAAGTTATTTATTTAATTTTCCCTCGAGGTCGTTTGTTAAATTTCCCCTAACCTCCCCCACCCCACCCCCCCCCCCCCCCGCCAACCAGGCTCCCACCCTCTTACCTGCATGGGCTGCAGCTGCCTGCATGTGTTAGATCAACTTGTGGGAGTTCATCTGTTTGTAGACAGGACTTTAGTCCAACTTTGTCCATCATGCAGCCTTTGTTTCCTTGTCTCACAGCGTCAAGAAACCATTGTTGAACATGCCCTTAACTTTAACATAACAGACACTAGATGGTCTCTTTAATTAAAACTACTAGATATTGGAGATCCCCAAAAAGTGGATGAAGGATGTGGGAGAGTAAACATTTTTTGCTTTATACCTTTGCGTATTCACTGCACAGTGCTAAACATTATGGGCCAGAAGTACGGCCCGCCAATTAGCGGGTCGTAAATTGTGTCGCATTTGCGACTCGCTAGTTGCAACTCACCAATCGGGATGCACAACAGTGTCTGAGACGCTGATTGCAATTCCCAAAGGAGGTTGCAAATTGCATGCCTCATGCATATTAATGAGGCTGTCCCAATTTGCTACCCCATTGGGAATGGCTGGCACTCCCAGGGATGGTAGCCTGCTTGGGTCAGCAGACCTCCATGTCTGGGACTGCTTTGAAATAAAGCAGTTTAAAAAAATGCAGCCCGATTTCCTTAAAGGGAAACAGGATGCATCTTTAAAATAAAAATGAAACACTTCAGTTTCCTTTTTTAAGGGCAGGCAGTGGTCCCAGGGATCACTGCCTGTCCTAAAAAAATATTTGCGCATGCATTCACAAATGTGAAGGGGTCCCCTTGGGACCCCTTCCCGTTTGCAAGTGCTTTACCACCCATCTGAGAACGGTGGAAAACTGTGAATATTTTGCTACCGCAATTACGGTTGCAAAACATTCTTACATAGCTTAAGGAGATGCTATCTGTAAGGGACACCCTTGGAACGCCCCTTACTAATAGCGAGTTGACAACCCTATTTTACGAGTTGCACACTGATTTATGACTCGCAAAATAGGATTCGTACATTGACCGCAGGTTTTTTGCTGGCGCAAACGGGTCTAAAACACCTGGCCCTATGATTTTAGTGTTATTCTGGGTGGGTATTACCATATCTTGGCGTTCTTTTGGTTTTTGATTTAAAGACGTGTTGTTAGTGTAAACCCATGATGTCACCAGCAAATGCACTGTCAGTATTTCACGGTTAGTGTTGTAGCTGATGTTTCGATTCCTGTACTGCCAGCTGGTTCTCACCTGAGCTGGAAGAAGGATGCATGAGAAGCGCCGCAACTAGGGTAGAGTGAAGACATTCTGGACTGTCTTTTCAAACCACTACATTCAGAAAGGTTAGCTATTTTGAAGAAATAAATGATTTTGCATACTGTGATCAAACCCTTGAGTATTCATTTTTCAAAATGTACTTTTATGGCAAAGTTTTAAATAAAGTTCTTTCAAACCTCTGCAGTGACATGACCAGCTGGCAATAAATAAATACTTTAATTGTATAAATATTTTTAAATCAAAACTTCCTGTGACAGTTCAGTAAGAGTACATCTCGTGGCGCGGTTCTATCCACTTCCACGACTTTATACAGACCTTATGAGACCTTATGGTCTCTCGTCCCCTTGTTGTCAGCTGTATTAAAATACATTCAGAAAAGGGGGTGGTGATGAACAGAGTGTCTGAATTAAGCAGACCACTCTTACCCAGTCCAAAGATCAGGGCTTGATCCATCACCGTTATTTATCTCACTGCACCATCCCAGCTCAGAACCTGGCTATATGCAAATCAGTCTGTCCCTGGCCCAGTGCATCATGGGAACAGGGCAGACTAAACTACCAAGCCAATTCTTCACCAGAAAGGAGACAAGCTACCGGGGACCGGTTTCTGGCATTTCAGCCTTCTTCGGCCCGGCTTGCTTGAATCCTGATGGTGCAGTGAGAAAGGGACTCATGTCTGAGTATACCCTGCCACACCTATAGTGGCCAAAAACGATTCAGAAAAGGGGGTGGTGATGAACAGAGTGTCTGAATTAAGCAGACCACTCTTACCCAGTCCAAAGATCAGGGCTTGATCCATCACCGTTATTTATCTCACTGCACCATCCCAGCTCAGAACCTGGCTATATGCAAATCAGTCTGTCCCTGGCCCAGTGCATCATGGGAACAGGGCAGACTAAACTACCAAGCCAATTCTTCACCAGAAAGGAGACAAGCTACCGGGGACCGGTTTCTGGCATTTCAGCCTTCTTCGGCCCGGCTTGCTTGAATCCTGATGGTGCAGTGAGAAAGGGACTCATGTCTGAGTATACCCTGCCACACCTATAGTGGCCAAAAACGATTCAGAAAAGGGGGTGGTGATGAACAGAGTGTCTGAATTAAGCAGACCACTCTTACCCAGTCCAAAGATCAGGGCTTGATCCATCACCGTTATTTATCTCACTGCACCATCCCAGCTCAGAACCTGGCTATATGCAAATCAGTCTGTCCCTGGCCCAGTGCATCATGGGAACAGGGCAGACTAAACTACCAAGCCAATTCTTCACCAGAAAGGAGACAAGCTACCGGGGACCGGTTTCTGGCATTTCAGCCTTCTTCGGCCCGGCTTGCTTGAATCCTGATGGTGCAGTGAGAAAGGGACTCATGTCTGAGTATACCCTGCCACACCTATAGTGGCCAAAAACGATTCAGAAAAGGGGGTGGTGATGAACAGAGTGTCTGAATTAAGCAGACCACTCTTACCCAGTCCAAAGATCAGGGCTTGATCCATCACCGTTATTTATCTCACTGCACCATCCCAGCTCAGAACCTGGCTATATGCAAATCAGTCTGTCCCTGGCCCAGTGCATCATGGGAACAGGGCAGACTAAACTACCAAGCCAATTCTTCACCAGAAAGGAGACAAGCTACCGGGGACCGGTTTCTGGCATTTCAGCCTTCTTCGGCCCGGCTTGCTTGAATCCTGATGGTGCAGTGAGAAAGGGACTCATGTCTGAGTATACCCTGCCACACCTATAGTGGCCAAAAACGATTCAGAAAAGGGGGTGGTGATGAACAGAGTGTCTGAATTAAGCAGACCACTCTTACCCAGTCCAAAGATCAGGGCTTGATCCATCACCGTTATTTATCTCACTGCACCATCCCAGCTCAGAACCTGGCTATATGCAAATCAGTCTGTCCCTGGCCCAGTGCATCATGGGAACAGGGCAGACTAAACTACCAAGCCAATTCTTCACCAGAAAGGAGACAAGCTACCGGGGACCGGTTTCTGGCATTTCAGCCTTCTTCGGCCCGGCTTGCTTGAATCCTGATGGTGCAGTGAGAAAGGGACTCATGTCTGAGTATACCCTGCCACACCTATAGTGGCCAAAAACGATTCAGAAAAGGGGGTGGTGATGAACAGAGTGTCTGAATTAAGCAGACCACTCTTACCCAGTCCAAAGATCAGGGCTTGATCCATCACCGTTATTTATCTCACTGCACCATCCCAGCTCAGAACCTGGCTATATGCAAATCAGTCTGTCCCTGGCCCAGTGCATCATGGGAACAGGGCAGACTAAACTACCAAGCCAATTCTTCACCAGAAAGGAGACAAGCTACCGGGGACCGGTTTCTGGCATTTCAGCCTTCTTCGGCCCGGCTTGCTTGAATCCTGATGGTGCAGTGAGAAAGGGACTCATGTCTGAGTATACCCTGCCACACCTATAGTGGCCAAAAACGATTCAGAAAAGGGGGTGGTGATGAACAGAGTGTCTGAATTAAGCAGACCACTCTTACCCAGTCCAAAGATCAGGGCTTGATCCATCACCGTTATTTATCTCACTGCACCATCCCAGCTCAGAACCTGGCTATATGCAAATCAGTCTGTCCCTGGCCCAGTGCATCATGGGAACAGGGCAGACTAAACTACCAAGCCAATTCTTCACCAGAAAGGAGACAAGCTACCGGGGACCGGTTTCTGGCATTTCAGCCTTCTTCGGCCCGGCTTGCTTGAATCCTGATGGTGCAGTGAGAAAGGGACTCATGTCTGAGTATACCCTGCCACACCTATAGTGGCCAAAAACGATTCAGAAAAGGGGGTGGTGATGAACAGAGTGTCTGAATTAAGCAGACCACTCTTACCCAGTCCAAAGATCAGGGCTTGATCCATCACCGTTATTTATCTCACTGCACCATCCCAGCTCAGAACCTGGCTATATGCAAATCAGTCTGTCCCTGGCCCAGTGCATCATGGGAACAGGGCAGACTAAACTACCAAGCCAATTCTTCACCAGAAAGGAGACAAGCTACCGGGGACCGGTTTCTGGCATTTCAGCCTTCTTCGGCCCGGCTTGCTTGAATCCTGATGGTGCAGTGAGAAAGGGACTCATGTCTGAGTATACCCTGCCACACCTATAGTGGCCAAAAACGATTCAGAAAAGGGGGTGGTGATGAACAGAGTGTCTGAATTAAGCAGACCACTCTTACCCAGTCCAAAGATCAGGGCTTGATCCATCACCGTTATTTATCTCACTGCACCATCCCAGCTCAGAACCTGGCTATATGCAAATCAGTCTGTCCCTGGCCCAGTGCATCATGGGAACAGGGCAGACTAAACTACCAAGCCAATTCTTCACCAGAAAGGAGACAAGCTACCGGGGACCGGTTTCTGGCATTTCAGCCTTCTTCGGCCCGGCTTGCTTGAATCCTGATGGTGCAGTGAGAAAGGGACTCATGTCTGAGTATACCCTGCCACACCTATAGTGGCCAAAAACGATTCAGAAAAGGGGGTGGTGATGAACAGAGTGTCTGAATTAAGCAGACCACTCTTACCCAGTCCAAAGATCAGGGCTTGATCCATCACCGTTATTTATCTCACTGCACCATCCCAGCTCAGAACCTGGCTATATGCAAATCAGTCTGTCCCTGGCCCAGTGCATCATGGGAACAGGGCAGACTAAACTACCAAGCCAATTCTTCACCAGAAAGGAGACAAGCTACCGGGGACCGGTTTCTGGCATTTCAGCCTTCTTCGGCCCGGCTTGCTTGAATCCTGATGGTGCAGTGAGAAAGGGACTCATGTCTGAGTATACCCTGCCACACCTATAGTGGCCAAAAACGATTCAGAAAAGGGGGTGGTGATGAACAGAGTGTCTGAATTAAGCAGACCACTCTTACCCAGTCCAAAGATCAGGGCTTGATCCATCACCGTTATTTATCTCACTGCACCATCCCAGCTCAGAACCTGGCTATATGCAAATCAGTCTGTCCCTGGCCCAGTGCATCATGGGAACAGGGCAGACTAAACTACCAAGCCAATTCTTCACCAGAAAGGAGACAAGCTACCGGGGACCGGTTTCTGGCATTTCAGCCTTCTTCGGCCCGGCTTGCTTGAATCCTGATGGTGCAGTGAGAAAGGGACTCATGTCTGAGTATACCCTGCCACACCTATAGTGGCCAAAAACGATTCAGAAAAGGGGGTGGTGATGAACAGAGTGTCTGAACTAAGCAGACCACTCTTACCCAGTCCAAAGATCAGGGCTTGATCCAACACCGTTATTTATCTCACTGCACCATCCCAGCTCAGAACCTGGCTATATGCAAATCAGTCTGTCCCTGGCCCAGTGCATCATGGGAACAGGGCAGACTAAACTACCAAGCCAATTCTTCACCAGAAAGGAGACAAGCTACCGGGGACCGGTTTCTGGCATTTCAGCCTTCTTCGGCCCGGCTTGCTTGAATCCTGATGGTGCAGTGAGAAAGGGACTCATGTCTGAGTATACCCTGCCACACCTATAGTGGCCAAAAACGATTCAGAAAAGGGGGTGGTGATGAACAGAGTGTCTGAATTAAGCAGACCACTCTTACCCAGTCCAAAGATCAGGGCTTGATCCATCACCGTTATTTATCTCACTGCACCATCCCAGCTCAGAACCTGGCTATATGCAAATAAGTCTGTCCCTGGCCCAGTGCATCATGGGAACAGGGCAGACTAAACTACCAAGCCAATTCTTCACCAGAAAGGAGACAAGCTACCGGGGACCGGTTTCTGGCATTTCAGCCTTCTTTGGCCCGGCTTGCTTGAATCCTGATGGTGCAGTGAGAAAGGGACTCATGTCTGAGTATACCCTGCCACACCTATAGTGGCCAAAAACGATTCAGAAAAGGGGGTGGTGATGAACAGAGTGTCTGAATTAAGCAGACCACTCTTACCAAGTCCAAAGATCAGGGCTTGATCCATCACCGTTATTTATCTCACTGCACCATCCCAGCTCAGAACCTGGCTATATGCAAATCAGTCTGTCCCTGGCCCAGTGCATCATGGGAACAGGGCAGACTAAACTACCAAGCCAATTCTTCACCAGAAAGGAGACAAGCTACCAATGACCGGTTTCTGGCATTTCAGCCTTCTTCGGCCCGGCTTGCTTGAATCCTGATGGTGCAGTGAGAAAGGGACTCATGTCTGAGTATACCCTGCCACACCTATAGTGGCCAAAAACGATTCAGAAAAGGGGGTGGTGATGAACAGAGTGTCTGAATTAAGCAGACCACTCTTACCCAGTCCAAAGATCAGGTATTCTCAGATGTGAGACCCTTGCTCATTGCACCATCAGGATTCAAGCAAACCGGGCCGAAGACGGCTGTAATGCCAGAAACCGGTCCCCGGGAGCTTGTTTCCTTCCCAGTGTAAGAATTGGCTTCTGTAGTTTGGTTTGCCCTGTTCCCATCATGCACTGGGCCAGGAACAGACTAATTTGCATACAGCCAGGTTCTGAAACTGGGATGGTGCAGTGAGCTAAAAAACGGTGTTGGATCTAGCCCTGATCTCTTGACTGGGTGAGAGCTTTCTGCTTAATTCAGAGACTCTGTCCCTCACCACCCCTTGTTGTAAATATGTTTGTCCACCCTAAGCGTGGAAGGGTATTCTCAGATGTGAGACCCTTGCTCATTGCACCATCAGGATTCAAGCAAACCGGGCCGAAGACGGCTGTAATGCCAGAAACCGGTCCCCGGGAGCTTGTTTCCTTCCCAGTGTAAGAATTGGCTTCTGTAGTTTGGTTTGCCCTGTTCCCATCATGCACTGGGACAGGAACAGACTAATTTGCATACAGCCAGGTTCTGAAACTGGGATGGTGCAGTGAGCTAAAAAACGGTGTTGGATCTAGCCCTGATCTCTTGACTGGGTGAGAGCTTTCTGCTTAATTCAGAGACTCTGTCCCTCACCACCCCTTGTTGTAAATATGTTTGTCCACCCTAAGCGTGGAAGGGTATTCTCAGATGTGAGACCCTTGCTCATTGCACCATCAGGATTCAAGCAAACCGGGCCGAAGACGGCTGTAATGCCAGAAACCGGTCCCCGGGAGCTTGTTTCCTTCCCAGTGTAAGAATTGGCTTCTGTAGTTTGGTTTGCCCTGTTCCCATCATGCACTGGGACAGGAACAGACTAATTTGCATACAGCCAGGTTCTGAAACTGGGATGGTGCAGTGAGCTAAAAAACGGTGTTGGATCTAGCCCTGATCTCTTGACTGGGTGAGAGCTTTCTGCTTAATTCAGAGACTCTGTCCCTCACCACCCCTTGTTGTAAATATGTTTGTCCACCCTAAGCGTGGAAGGGTATTCTCAGATGTGAGACCCTTGCTCATTGCACCATCAGGATTCAAGCAAACCGGGCCGAAGACGGCTGTAATGCCAGAAACCGGTCCCCGGGAGCTTGTTTCCTTCCCAGTGTAAGAATTGGCTTCTGTAGTTTGGTTTGCCCTGTTCCCATCATGCACTGGGACAGGAACAGACTAATTTGCATACAGCCAGGTTCTGAAACTGGGATGGTGCAGTGAGCTAAAAAACGGTGTTGGATCTAGCCCTGATCTCTTGACTGGGTGAGAGCTTTCTGCTTAATTCAGAGACTCTGTCCCTCACCACCCCTTGTTGTAAATATGTTTGTCCACCCTAAGCGTGGAAGGGTATTCTCAGATGTGAGACCCTTGCTCATTGCACCATCAGGATTCAAGCAAACCGGGCCGAAGACGGATGTAATGCCAGAAACCGGTCCCCGGGAGCTTGTTTCCTTCCCAGTGTAAGAATTGGCTTCTGTAGTTTGGTTTGCCCTGTTCCCATCATGCACTGGGACAGGAACAGACTAATTTGCATACAGCCAGGTTCTGAAACTGGGATGGTGCAGTGAGCTAAAAAACGGTGTTGGATCTAGCCCTGATCTCTTGACTGGGTGAGAGCTTTCTGCTTAATTCAGAGACTCTGTCCCTCACCACCCCTTGTTGTAAATATGTTTGTCCACCCTAAGCGTTGAAGGGTATTCTCAGATGTGAGACCCTTGCTCATTGCACCATCAGGATTCAAGCAAACCGGGCCGAAGACGGCTGTAATGCCAGAAACCGGTCCCCGGGAGCTTGTTTCCTTCCCAGTGTAAGAATTGGCTTCTGTAGTTTGGTTTGCCCTGTTCCCATCATGCACTGGGACAGGAACAGACTAATTTGCATACAGCCAGGTTCTGAAACTGGGATGGTGCAGTGAGCTAAAAAACGGTGTTGGATCTAGCCCTGATCTCTTGACTGGGTGAGAGCTTTCTGCTTAATTCAGAGACTCTGTCCCTCACCACCCCTTGTTGTAAATATGTTTGTCCACCCTAAGCGTGGAAGGGTATTCTCAGATGTGAGACCCTTGCTCATTGCACCATCAGGATTCAAGCAAACCGGGCCGAAGACGGCTGTAATGCCAGAAACCGGTCCCCGGGAGCTTGTTTCCTTCCCAGTGTAAGAATTGGCTTCTGTAGTTTGGTTTGCCCTGTTCCCATCATGCACTGGGACAGGAACAGACTAATTTGCATACAGCCAGGTTCTGAAACTGGGATGGTGCAGTGAGCTAAAAAACGGTGTTGGATCTAGCCCTGATCTCTTGACTGGGTGAGAGCTTTCTGCTTAATTCAGAGACTCTGTCCCTCACCACCCCTTGTTGTAAATATGTTTGTCCACCCTAAGCGTGGAAGGGTATTCTCAGATGTGAGACCCTTGCTCATTGCACCATCAGGATTCAAGCAAACCGGGCCGAAGACGGCTGTAATGCCAGAAACCGGTCCCCGGGAGCTTGTTTCCTTCCCAGTGTAAGAATTGGCTTCTGTAGTTTGGTTTGCCCTGTTCCCATCATGCACTGGGACAGGAACAGACTAATTTGCATACAGCCAGGTTCTGAAACTGGGATGGTGCAGTGAGCTAAAAAACGGTGTTGGATCTAGCCCTGATCTCTTGACTGGGTGAGAGCTTTCTGCTTAATTCAGAGACTCTGTCCCTCACCACCCCTTGTTGTAAATATGTTTGTCCACCCTAAGCGTGGAAGGGTATTCTCAGATGTGAGACCCTTGCTCATTGCACCATCAGGATTCAAGCAAACCGGGCCGAAGACGGCTGTAATGCCAGAAACCGGTCCCCGGGAGCTTGTTTCCTTCCCAGTGTAAGAATTGGCTTCTGTAGTTTGGTTTGCCCTGTTCCCATCATGCACTGGGACAGGAACAGACTAATTTGCATACAGCCAGGTTCTGAAACTGGGATGGTGCAGTGAGCTAAAAAACGGTGTTGGATCTAGCCCTGATCTCTTGACTGGGTGAGAGCTTTCTGCTTAATTCAGAGACTCTGTCCCTCACCACCCCTTGTTGTAAATATGTTTGTCCACCCTAAGCGTGGAAGGGTATTCTCAGATGTGAGACCCTTGCTCATTGCACCATCAGGATTCAAGCAAACCGGGCCGAAGACGGCTGTAATGCCAGAAACCGGTCCCCGAGAGCTTGTTTCCTTCCCAGTGTAAGAATTGGCTTCTGTAGTTTGGTTTGCCCTGTTCCCATCATGCACTGGGACAGGAACAGACTAATTTGCATACAGCCAGGTTCTGAAACTGGGATGGTGCAGTGAGCTAAAAAACGGTGTTGGATCTAGCCCTGATCTCTTGACTGGGTGAGAGCTTTCTGCTTAATTCAGAGACTCTGTCCCTCACCACCCCTTGTTGTAAATATGTTTGTCCACCCTAAGCGTGGAAGGGTATTCTCAGATGTGAGACCCTTGCTCATTGCACCATCAGGATTCAAGCAAACCGGGCCGAAGACGGCTGTAATGCCAGAAACCGGTCCCCGGGAGCTTGTTTCCTTCCCAGTGTAAGAATTGGCTTCTGTAGTTTGGTTTGCCCTGTTCCCATCATGCACTGGGACAGGAACAGACTAATTTGCATACAGCCAGGTTCTGAAACTGGGATGGTGCAGTGAGCTAAAAAACGGTGTTGGATCTAGCCCTGATCTCTTGACTGGGTGAGAGCTTTCTGCTTAATTCAGAGACTCTGTCCCTCACCACCCCTTGTTGTAAATATGTTTGTCCACCCTAAGCGTGGAAGGGTATTCTCAGATGTGAGACCCTTGCTCATTGCACCATCAGGATTCAAGCAAACCGGGCCGAAGACGGCTGTAATGCCAGAAACCGGTCCCCGGGAGCTTGTTTCCTTCCCAGTGTAAGAATTGGCTTCTGTAGTTTGGTTTGCCCTGTTCCCATCATGCACTGGGACAGGAACAGACTAATTTGCATACAGCCAGGTTCTGAAACTGGGATGGTGCAGTGAGCTAAAAAACGGTGTTGGATCTAGCCCTGATCTCTTGACTGGGTGAGAGCTTTCTGCTTAATTCAGAGACTCTGTCCCTCACCACCCCTTGTTGTAAATATGTTTGTCCACCCTAAGCGTGGAAGGGTATTCTCAGATGTGAGACCCTTGCTCATTGCACCATCAGGATTCAAGCAAACCGGGCCGAAGACGGCTGTAATGCCAGAAACCGGTCCCCGGGAGCTTGTTTCCTTCCCAGTGTAAGAATTGGCTTCTGTAGTTTGGTTTGCCCTGTTCCCATCATGCACTGGGACAGGAACAGACTAATTTGCATACAGCCAGGTTCTGAAACTGGAATGGTGCAGTGAGCTAAAATACGGTGTTGGATCTATCCCTGATCTCTTGACTGGGTGAGAGCTTTCTGCTTAATTCAGAGACTCTGTCCCTCACCACCCCTTGTTGTAAATATGTTTGTCCACCCGAAGCGTGGAAGGGTATTCTCAGATGTGAGACCCTTGCTCATTGCACCATCAGGATTCAAGCAAACCGGGCCGAAGACGGCTGTAATGCCAGAAACCGGTCCCCGGGAGCTTGTTTCCTTCCCAGTGTAAGAATTGGCTTCTGTAGTTTGGTTTGCCCTGTTCCCATCATGCACTGGGACAGGAACAGACTAATTTGCATACAGCCAGGTTCTGAAACTGGGATGGTGCAGTGAGCTAAAAAACGGTGTTGGATCTAGCCCTGATCTCTTGACTGGGTGAGAGCTTTCTGCTTAATTCAGAGACTCTGTCCCTCACCACCCCTTGTTGTAAATATGTTTGTCCACCCTAAGCGTGGAAGGGTATTCTCAGATGTGAGACCCTTGCTCATTGCACCATCAGGATTCAAGCAAACCGGGCCGAAGACGGCTGTAATGCCAGAAACCGGTCCCCGGGAGCTTGTTTCCTTCCCAGTGTAAGAATTGGCTTCTGTAGTTTGGTTTGCCCTGTTCCCATCATGCACTGGGACAGGAACAGACTAATTTGCATACAGCCAGGTTCTGAAACTGGGATGGTGCAGTGAGCTAAAAAACGGTGTTGGATCTAGCCCTGATCTCTTGACTGGGTGAGAGCTTTCTGCTTAATTCAGAGACTCTGTCCCTCACCACCCCTTGTTGTAAATATGTTTGTCCACCCTAAGCGTGGAAGGGTATTCTCAGATGTGAGACCCTTGCTCATTGCACCATCAGGATTCAAGCAAACCGGGCCGAAGACGGCTGTAATGCCAGAAACCGGTCCCCGGGAGCTTGTTTCCTTCCCAGTGTAAGAATTGGCTTCTGTAGTTTGGTTTGCCCTGTTCCCATCATGCACTGGGACAGGAACAGACTAATTTGCATACAGCCAGGTTCTGAAACTGGGATGGTGCAGTGAGCTAAAAAACGGTGTTGGATCTAGCCCTGATCTCTTGACTGGGTGAGAGCTTTCTGCTTAATTCAGAGACTCTGTCCCTCACCACCCCTTGTTGTAAATATGTTTGTCCACCCTAAGCGTGGAAGGGTATTCTCAGATGTGAGACCCTTGCTCATTGCACCATCAGGATTCAAGCAAACCGGGCCGAAGACGGCTGTAATGCCAGAAACCGGTCCCCGGGAGCTTGTTTCCTTCCCAGTGTAAGAATTGGCTTCTGTAGTTTGGTTTGCCCTGTTCCCATCATGCACTGGGACAGGAACAGACTAATTTGCATACAGCCAGGTTCTGAAACTGGGATGGTGCAGTGAGCTAAAAAACGGTGTTGGATCTAGCCCTGATCTCTTGACTGGGTGAGAGCTTTCTGCTTAATTCAGAGACTCTGTCCCTCACCACCCCTTGTTGTAAATATGTTTGTCCACCCTAAGCGTGGAAGGGTATTCTCAGATGTGAGACCCTTGCTCATTGCACCATCAGGATTCAAGCAAACCGGGCCGAAGACGGCTGTAATGCCAGAAACCGGTCCCCGGGAGCTTGTTTCCTTCCCAGTGTAAGAATTGGCTTCTGTAGTTTGGTTTGCCCTGTTCCCATCATGCACTGGGACAGGAACAGACTAATTTGCATACAGCCAGGTTCTGAAACTGGGATGGTGCAGTGAGCTAAAAAACGGTGTTGGATCTAGCCCTGATCTCTTGACTGGGTGAGAGCTTTCTGCTTAATTCAGAGACTCTGTCCCTCACCACCCCTTGTTAAAATACATTAGCATGATTCACCTTTTCAGAATGAAAAACACATTTTAATGAGTAAGATCAGACCAATATTGTGCCATGTTTTGCATTTAGTGTACTGCCAGAAAAGCACCTGCAACACAATAGATGTGTTGTTAATGTGGATTTAATGCACCAGGCACTATGGTGAAATTGAATCCAAGTGCATGTATTTTTTCCAACTACCTCCCTTACTATGCTGATAACAAACAAGCGAATAGAGAGGCTGAAATTGAATGTAAAAGGGTTGAAATCGGTTTCTATGAAAAGCAGAGCCTATAACACTGGCAACAATCAACTATTCATTTACATTTCTCAAGGTGTCAATTACAGCACCCCTCCGGCTGGGAACCGTATCAAAATAGCTCTTCGCCACATATCTGCCTTCTAGAATTTCAGAACACTTTTTTTATGTATGTAAAAGGTTTAGCAATAGGCTCATTAACTTGCATTAGTACAGCACAAACAATACAATACAGAAAAAGTACAAATGGAAGCCATTCAGGTAATATCTTTGTAAAGTTCAGGAATGAAACAATAATTCCTGGTAAACCGTTAATAGTGTGGTCTTGACATTTGCTCTAGAAAGTCGCAAGTTTCATTTGTTCTGGAGGAAACTAGAGTAGAATTTTATGGTGCCCAGAAAAATCTACCACTGAGTAGACTAGTTGCGGTGAGATACTTCTTTAGCACCCTGGATATATTTTCATACTTTGTTTCTGCTCAGGAAGGCATTTCTGAGAATGTGTCCTAGTTGTAACATTTATAAGTTTACACTGCCAGTGCAGACAGTAGTACCACTTCTCCTGAAGTCTGTTCATGCGCGTAGGAATGAAGCGACTTTAAACTAGTACATCATCTGTTAAGCATGAGTCTGTGATGTCATAAGAAAATGCTCACTTTAGACTGGCTGTGTAGGAACTAGGCGTGACACTTATCGGGCGAAGAAGGTTTCTTACAGAGCGAGCATAGGCATGTCACTCCACTTCGCAACCGCCTCCAACTGTCCTCCTCCCAGCTCAACAGCCCCCCAACATTTCAGGACCCATTGACCCACATAACAACAGTAACCCAGATACCACTCATTTTCCCCCTTAACCCAGCTTTATCTCTAATGACTATATCGGTCGTATAAAATCTATGACACAACATTTTGTACGCTCACAACATAGAAAGTAATATGGTGACACTCCAAAACATAAATAACAATATACCCAATTACAGGTGTTCAAATATTTCCAAAACAACATATTTATTACTTTCCAACTAAAGGAATAAGAAAACATAATCACACCCCATAATCTTTATACTTGGCAGAAAGCGCGACAATTTCTACCTGAATGGGTGGAATCACCAGATTTCCCAGGTTGAACTACTGACCCACCTGACAACATTGTAGGGCTCAATCTGATTGCATTCAGTAGGTTCCAATGCATTATCCAGTTTAATCCCATTATCAAAAATATCTTCCTTACCATCCAGGTCCTGCAGTACACTATCTTCATCACCTACGTCTTCAGAGAAGACATTATCATTCACTATTGTTGCATTGTCCCCATTTACACAACCATACCCATCCTCCTTCCACGACCAAGCATTCTGTTTTCCATCCACTTTATGAACATTTCTATGCCAAAACTTTATTGCACTTGGTAATCCTTCCAAAATGCTATACTTTTCCATCCCACGCATATACAAAACCAGAACAGGAGGAAAGTCCTACTCCTACTTCGCAGTCAAGGTCTGGAACGACCTCCACCTCCGGCAAGCCCCCACACTGCTCCATTTCAGGAAGCACCTCAAGACCTGGCTCTTCGGATGACTAGAACACTCAATGGAGTTACCTTTTCCCTCTCCCCCCCCCCCAGCACCTTGAGGTGCTTGCGGGTGAGTAGCTGCGCTTTACCAACCCCTTATTGATTGAGCAATAAGGCTGAAATTGAATAAACACGTTTCACTTGCAGAAGTTCAGTGAGGTTACTCTTTCCCGTCCTGGTCATAATACAGAATTTAACTCTTCTCCCATTGCCTTGTTCTCAGACTATTACCTTTGCTCCATGTTTCATACTTCTCCTTGTACAAATGTTGTGCTTTCCTCAATTAGCATGAACTACTGCAGGAAACCATCTGCTGTGCAGTTTCTTAGTCATCCTCACAGAATTGTCCTTGGTCAACAGTTCTCTACCCCTCTTAATTCTAAATGGACTGTACCTGTCAAGAAAGTTGTAATTCTATATGCCCAAATCATACTGTTCAGTTCTGTCCTCCAATTCAACCCTGTATTGACAGCAACTTGTACTCTACCCGATAATACTGATTAACGAGTTCTACTGCACCATTACCCGAAAGGATGATATACCAGTGTACATTTCAATTTTATACCATTCGAGTATAAAACAAATCTAAGCATCAAACAGTAAACTGAGGTCCATTCTCAATCAACAGAGATTTGGGTAGGCCTTCTCTTTAAATAATTCTTTCATGAAAAGAATCAACCACAGCAGAATCTACTTTATCAACCATATTATCCTCAGGCCACTTGGAATATAAGACCAAAAGAACAATTACATACCTAGACACACCATTAGAATTCAAAATGTGTCCAGGAATATCGATTCCTAAGTTTTCCCAAGACTTTTCTGGACATTCACACTGCCTGATAGAGGTCTAAAAACAGAAGCTGTGTTATCAGTCATGACACAATACTCAATTATGTTAGAAATGGGATTCCTGGTAGACTTAGGTATGCACCTAGGCCAGGAAGGAACAACCACTCTAGTCAGGATAAGTGAGATACACACTGCACGTTTACCTGTGTTCACCCTCTGGTAACTTGACACAGAGCAGTCAGCCTAAACTAAAGAGGCACTATGCAAAGTATTTACTATTTGGGTAGCACACAATTAATACACCACAAAAAGGCTCCACACATGTTTATAAAGAACAATTTATTGTATTGTCAACCAAACAAGACCAAAACAATAGAAATTCTGGCAATACTTTTCAAGTTATGGCTTTTTAGAGTTTGCATTTAAAAAGGGCTCAGCACGTTCAGTCATACTTCAATGATTATAGGCGGTCACGCTGGACCGGTGAGAAGTGACAAAATCCGATCAGGGGTCCTCCAGAGAGGGAGTTCATGAAGAACGCTATTTTCTTTGTAGTCCATTCGGGTTTACTGTTTCATTATGAGGGGGAACTAAAATGCAAATATTTCTCATTTTGTGTTTTGTGTGGCATCAAAGAAAGAGTCATCCCAACTGTGTAATTTAACCGGTGTTTCTCTGTTTTAGAGGCCTTGAATACTACATTATCTATGTGGCAACCGTTTACCGAACTTTTGATTAGTGATGATGCCAAAGGCAAGAAATGTGAGGATCTTCAGTCGCATATTGATAGTGATGTGAAAAAAAGTACACTTTACTGCATTCTTAGATTTTTACAGAAAAACATCTCTGCTGTAGTGGACATAATAAAAAAACTAGAGGCTGAAAATACCCTTGTCTACCAAGTGTTCAGCGTAATTGGTATACATGCGAAACATCTCCTTCAGAGTAGGCTGAGCTGCACTTTTAGTGACTTTGGCCCTGCAACATGTTCTCTGTTGGAATGCTTGTCACTTAGTAAGCAAAGAATTGTTGAGGAGCAACTCACCAAAGAATTATTGTATGGTGTATCACAATAAGTCTAATTTGTAAAAATGTTTTTGGACCTCATAAACACTGTATGTACACTGTCTATAAAGCATGCACCATCATGGCAGAAAGCAAGCAATAATAAAAGCAAAACGTTCCATTAACACTGGAAAAACACTGTTTTAATGGTGCAAAAATGTGTAACCACTGATAACCACTGTTGTTTAAGGTATTGAATTCACTGGAAAACACTGGGAAAAAATACCAGAATTTACCAAAAAAAGGAGAGAACAGGAAAGACTAGCTGTAATGCTGTTCAATGCCACGAGCGAGACGAAAGCCTGTCTTGTCTATTTCCAGGATGTTCTGACATTCCAGGAAGCGGTAAAGTTCTTTACTAATATATTTTTCCATAATTTTCACTGGATAGGGGGTTGTGATATTGGATGGTAGTTTCTAGGTACTGATGGATCTGCTGTAGGTTTCTTCAACAAGGGGGCTATTGATGGTTTCTTCCACCTCAGTGGGACCTTGGCTGTCATTAAGGACTGGTTACAGATGTTTTACAGTCCAAGATATACATCTTCTACCCATCTTTTCCAGAATTCTGGAGGTACTGTGTCCAATGAAGACCTTGAAGGAATGGACATCGCTAAGGTTTTGAAGCTTTCTTCAGTCAATAGTTCAAGCCTCCCTAATTTTACATCAGGTGGAATTCCATATATCACATGTCATATGACATTGAGTTCCCTTGCTGGCTAAAGCTTCAAATGCAAAATCTTCAGGCTTACCTCACGGACGATTTTGACACACCAGAAGTGTTTCTGAATTCAAAGTGTCTCTTCAGCAATTGATGGGTTTAGGTGCTCAATAATTCATCATACATGCACTGTTACTCATCCATCCATTCATCCATTCAATCACCCACTGACTCATTCTTCCATTTACAACAACAACCTCGGTACCCATTATTGTCATCTCACCTGCCACACTGCAATAACTATAAGTCACCCATTCTTCATGCACTAGCTATACCCTTACATATTACATATGTTATAGCAAGTGAAATCATAGCATTGATAACAACTCTTATGACATCTGAAATCACATGATTTGTCATACTCTGTGCATGACAGAGGTGCGATTTATACTTAAGTAGTGTAGCGAATGAGGTGGCAAGGCTGTCTATGGAGGTGCGCGACTTATAGTACTTTGAAGGTGGTGCGTAAGTATACATGTGGGTTATAACTATGACTTGAAAGTAGTGTATGAATCTAAAATGTAGGTTATCATTAGTTTAACTTTATAATTTCTAATGTTTATGCTTTGTAAGTTGGGCTTGTATACAAAGAAGAAATAAAGTTTTCATAACTTATCCTTATAATGACGACCGCCAGTAGGTAATATATATATATATGAATATATATATATATATATTATATGCACATGTATGTATATATATATATTGAATATAGTATTAACCACAGCACAACAGATAGGAAATCATCCGGCACTCCAAGATAGGAAAAACGTATTCAGTTTTATTAGTTGACAAGTTTCACATCAACGCGTTTCGGGAATCAAGCTCCCTGGATATATATATTCAATGAAACAACCATAGGTTTCAGGCACGTTATAGTTAGGAATTAGCATTTAAAAAACCACAAAAAAAGCATAAGTTTCAGGGGTGTTATATTTAGCTGGATATTTCACTCGTACAAAACCATTGAAATTCCACCGTTATAGTTAGTTCAGCTAACTATAACTCGCGCGCCCGCAATGCTCTGCTGATGACGTCACATATTACATCACTCATGACATGGTCAGTGACATCACTGATGACATCTCAAATGACATCACTGATGACATCATCCTTGTGATAGAGTGGCGGACCTCCTCTCACCCTAATATAACCTTTGATACACACATTCAAAAATAGAAACAAAAATTTTCACAAAAATGGACATACCAATACCAGTTATAACAACCTATTCAGTAATTCCAAGATCTACATACACATCCACTCATTCATCAACAGTCCTATATAGTCACTCATACATGTACTCACTCATCATATGTTCTCATACACCTATGCATCCTGTTACACATTCAATCAATCAATCAATCAGTCAATCAATCAGGACACTTGTAAAGCGCTACATACCCGTGAGTGTCTCAAGGCGCTGGGGAAAGGAGGTGGGGGGGGTGCTGCTACTGATCGAAGAGCCAGGTCTTGAGGCATCTTCTGAAGACCAGTGGGTCTTGGGTCTGCCGTAGGTTGGAGGGGAGGGTGTTCCAGGTCTTGGCGGTGAGGTGGGAGAAGGATCTGCCGCTGGCAATTGTTTTTCAGATGAGGTTGACTGTGGTGAGGGAGAGGCCGGCGGAGCTGCGCTTGCGGGTGGGGGTGTGGAAGCCTGTTGATGTATGCTGGGCCGGCGTCCTGGAGGGTTTTGTGTGCGTGGATGAGGAGATTGAAGGTTATCATCTTGTTGACGGGGAGCCAGCGTAGGTCTCCCAGGTGGGGTTTGATGTGGCTGCAGCGGGGGATGTCAAGGATCAGCCATGCCGAGGCATTCTGGATGCGTTGCAGCCATCTCATGAGCTTGGTCGATGTTCCTGCGTAGAGGGCGATTCCATAGTCCAGCCTGCTGGTGACGAGGGCCTGGGTGAATGTTCTTCTCGTTTCGGTAGGGATCCACTTGAAGATCCTGCGGAGCATACAGAGGGCGTTGAAGCAGGATGAGGAGACGGCGTTGATCTGCTTAGTCATGGAGAGGGTGGAGTTGAGGATGACCCCTAGGCTGCGTGCGTGGTCGGTGGGTGTCGGTGCCGTTCCCAGTGAAGTTGGCCACCAGGAATTTCAATGGTTTTGTACGATTGAAATATCGAGCTAACTATAACACCCCTGAAACCTATGTTTTTTCTGTGAATTTTAAAGTTTTTTAAAATGCTAATTCCTAACTATAACATGCCTGAAACCTATGGTTTTTTCAGTGAATTTCAAAGTTTTTTTAAAAGCTGATTTCTAACTTTAACGTACCTGAAACCTACTGCTTTTTAAGTGAATTTCAAAGCTTGTGGTGTATTTTAAGTTGGGGAATTAATTCCTCTTCAATCCTGAGGGTCCCTTGGGGCCAACTAGCCCACCAGGTACCTCCAGGACCCCGTCCCCCAGAGCCTGACCCCTAAGTATTAATTTTTTTAATTTTTATTCGGGAAGGGGGCTGTGTGGGCCCCCCTCCCGAGGTCTTTTTTGGATCCGGGGGATCTCATTACCGGGGCATGGCAAATTCATTTTTTTATATTTTTACCAAGAAAGGGGTTGCGTGGCCCACCTCTTGAGGCTTCTTTTAGCCCCGGGGACCCCATCTCCCGGGGCTCTAACTAGTTATTTTTTCTTTTTTGGGGGCGTGGGCCGCATGCCCCCGTTCTGGGCCAATTCTAGCACCGGCAGCCCCATACCCTGGGGTCTGGCCTCTCAGGGAGAGTGGAGTGTCCCCAATCCCCATTGATTTAGGGTATGTACCGCGGGCACTGGGTTATAGTCCTCGTGAGGGGTTTCAGCTGCTTAAATCATTAATATCCACCATGTTAATCCTTTAGCTCAGGAAGTGTTTAATCTTGTTATTTTCATCACAAGTAATTTTTCAAACAAAACTTCAATTCCCAGAATGCATCATATGTAATGTCGAGTTTAACATTCCTTTATGGCTATCACTCCCATAAAGGAATGTTAAACTCAACATTACGTATGATGTATTCACAAGGACTATAACCCAGTGCCCGTGGGACATACTCAACATCAGGGGGGTATGCAACATGAACATTAGTATTTAACACCCTGTTCAGAGGGTGATACTCTGGAGCCCGGAACAAACATATACCAATATCAAAACAAAGAGGTGCACGCGCTGATCCAATATCAAGGGTCCCCAATCCCCCCACGGTCCCAGCCGGCTCCCCGCCTCCTCTGGGAGCTGGCATATCTTTTCCACATGGATAACAGCTAACATGCTGCTCCCCATGTGGAAAAAGCAATCTGCTATGCTTCATTGAAGAGAGAGCAGGTTTCCCTGCTCTCGCTTTAATGAAGCAAAGAAGTTTCAAATGGCTCCCGCCCTGTCAATTTCAAACTACAGTGTCCCGGGGGTGGGCCCCCTGCAACACTGCAAGAGCCGGCCCTGGGGGGTGGCGGTCCTCAGGGCCAGGACAGGCTCCAGGAGGGGGGCCCCCCTCCTACCACTTACAAAGTGCCATGGGGTGGTGGTCCCCGGGCCTTCGGGGTCTGTCACGGACCCATAATTATAATACTTAGTGCCTCAGGGAGGTGGCCATTCCCGGGTCATTTGACATGTCATCAGTGATGTCATGAGTGATGTCACTGATCATGTCATGAGCGATGTAATATGTGATGTCATCAGCAGTGCATTGTGGGCGCACGAGTTATGGTTAGCTGAACTAACTATAATGGGGAAATTTCAATGGTTATGCATGAGTGAAATGTCCAGCTAACTATAGCATGCGTGAAACCTATAGTTTTTTTGTGAATTTCTAAGGTTATTTAAATGCTAATTCCTAACTATAACGTGTGTGAAACTCATGGTGTTTTCAGTGAATATATATATATATATATATATATATATATATATATATATATATATATATATATATATATATATATATATATATATGTATTACCTACTGGCGGTCGCCAGTAGGTATATATAGTTAGGATTTTTTTCCTATGGGATTTCTGAAAATTCTATGTCTAATAACTTTGGCGTTTGTGGACGGAATTGGCTGAAATTTTCAGGAAAACGGCACATTTTGTTTTTGAACAGCCCCTGAAAATTTGAGGGGGTTTCCTCAAGGGGGGTTGAGAAAAAAGGGGGGCCCCAAAACGCATTTTTCCCATTCATTTTTCCATAGGGCGGTTGGAATCACTTTTAGCTCGAACGGCTGAATGGATTTATACGAAACTTGGCAAAATTGTAGATATGGTTTGCCCGACTTGCCTTTGCTATGTCTCAATATATGTGCTCCAGTGAATTTTGAGAAATTAACGTTTTAAAAACAGATATATCTGTGACAGCGCTCCGGTTAGCGCCCCGGTTCGCGTACCTGACGCGTAACGGAAGTTCGGGAAGTGAAGCTGATTGGCTCTCCGGTGTCTGTCAATATTCTAAACAGTCCGGACCGGCCGCCATCTTGTCTCTCGGTAGGATCGAGAGACAAGAGGTGGAGAAAAACGAAGGGGGAATTTAATGAAAGGGGGCAAGGTAGACCCCTCCTGACCCCCTAGGAATGATGTGGGGGTTATTAAAGGGTCCCGTGGGGCAAATAAAAAAAATAGCTTTTTCCCGGTAGAAGCGCTTCCCGGTACGCGAACCGGGTAGCTCACCGGTAGCGTAACGGGAGTTCGCCCTTTTGTGATTCGGTCGAATTTAATCACAAGATGGAGGAAAAACAATGTCGGAAATGGGTATAAGGGGGCCCGGGAGACGTATCCTGACCCCCTAGGTTTTCTGAGGGTGGCTGAGGAGGCTCGTATATGTCGAAAAAACCGGGTAGCGAACCGGGAAGCGAACATAATTGAAAATTAGTGAAAAAAGGTACATTCGAAATTTTAAAAGACTAATTATAGTTAAGGTAGCTCTGAAAAGAGCTTTTGGGTTCTGTGTAAGGTCTAGGTACTTATAAGTAGGTAACAATACATAGTCTTACATTTTGTATGAAAACTCTGTTTCCCTCATCTGAGAAGTGCACACCATCTCCTTGCATGTAGTAACGCAAGTTATTGTTGTAGATGGCGCCCATTCCATGGTCTCTCATATAAGCTGAAACAGACTTATTTACATGCTTCCTCGCTTTCTCAATTTGTGGACAAATTTGATTGGACCACCTCCATTTCTGTCTTTGGCATATATTGGAATATACCAAGGCAGTTTGAGGAAAAAGTGCCATTAATTGCTCAAAGGTGTCCTTTAAGAGCATTTCCAGACCTACCCCAGTCAAAGTGCCCAAATCATTTCCTCCACAGTACACTATTATGAAGTCAGGGTTTGGCAAATGTAAAAAGGTTTTCACCAATGGTATCAATTGGTGACATCTCAATCCTCTTTGGCCAATCCATTTGATTTCCACATTTTGTAAATTGAGGTTGTGTAAATTTCTGTTATCAGCATACCTGTGAGTCCAGTGGATGTAGCTATGTCCAAGAATCCAGACAGAAAACATGGTGAGAGGAGGTTCTGCTGCAGTCAGATGAAGTGTGGGAATGAAATGGCAGTTGAAACAGTAGGAGTTTGTAAAAAAAAAAACTGTGGAGTTTCAGTGCTAATGATTCACTAGCAGTGATTGGTGGATTTCCATTTCTGAAAACAGAAAGTTAGGATGCATGGATGTCTTCTTTGAAAGATGTAATTTGAATGTTTAAGAAAAAATGATTTCAAGAAACATTGCAGTGGATTAGCAGGTGTACTGAGAGTTCAGAGTTCATTTGAAACATTGTTGTGTGAGCTTGTAAACATAAGAGGTCTTTCAGGAGGTAGTTGCTATGGAAAAAGGGCAGAAAGGGCAGAGGGGGGATGGCTGTTGATTTGAAAAAAGTGAGGGAAGAGTTTTGATTGGGTGACATGAGATATATGTGTGATGAAATACAGCATTTCTGTGCCTTTGTTGGTTGCAGCCTCTGGAGTGCATACCCTTTGCTCTGCTAAAGAAAGATTGGTGTGTGTCTGATAAGCATGGGCGGAAAATCCGTTACGCTCGCGGATTTTGCGGATTTTCGGTAAATTCGCAATCCGCGAGATTCGCGAATTTCCAGCAAAATCCGCAAATCCGCGAGCAGCGGATTTTATGGCTTGCTCGCACTGTTCGCGTGAGTTCGCGGCTTCCCAGTTCAACTTCGCGCCCCGCGAATAAGCGCTAAATTGCAGAAATACGATCTTAGCAAAACTGAAACTACTTACCAGGTTCAAAAGTTCAAGCTCATCATTAGTAGCCATTTCCTGTAGTGCTTCCTGAGGGGCCCCTCCAGAGTTCAGTTGCCTACTTGCAACTATTATGTGACCCTGCTCTGACCCTCAGAATAGTTACACAAAGGTCCTGAATTACAGCTAAGGCAGACAAGCAGGAGCCAGGCTGGAAGTTCAAATCCAGTGACACATTAATCAGCCCCTAATTCATTATTGTCAGTTGGGGCAGGGCAGGTGTTGTAACTAATTTTGCAACAATGAAAGCACTTAGCAAGTGCAAAAGATCACTAATCAGGAAGCACTAAGGAAGCAGGTGCCAGCTAAAAAAATATTCTGTGACACATTAATCAGCCCCAAATTAATTCAGGTCACTTGAGGCAGGGAAGGTGTGCTTTGCTTTGCCACAATAATGTACACTGGATAACCAGAGGGTGCTGTGATGAAACAGAGGGTGGCATGGGTGGGCCAGAGGGTGGCATGAGTAGTCAGAGAGTGGCAGTGGTGACAGAGAGTGGCAGTGAGGAAGAGGAGTGTCCCAAACAGGCTGGACACGTAGAAACAACAAGTTCGCAAAACTTGCGACCCAACAGGTAAGTTCGCATTTGCGAAATTGTACAAAACCCTCGCGAACTGGCAGAAACCCGCGTGAACACAAAAAAAAAAATCCGCAAATTCGCGAGAATTCGCGGATTTTGCGGATTGCGAGTTCGCAAATCCGCAAAATTCGCGAACGCGAGATTCGCAAAATTCGCCCATGCTTAGTGTCTGAGACATTTAATTTAGATAGAGACTAGTATGCTTTTGGGAGAAAATTAGGAAGAAAGTTGTGTATTTAAAATGTTGCTTTGTGTCAAATGTTTTACAAAAAGATTTTGTTTCTTTGAGAAATTGTAATTGGAGATAATGTGAAGTATTAGTACTGACAGGGTGTGCTTGTACATAGGAGCTGTGCTGTGTTTTCAAATTATGACTTGAAAATCGTTTTTATGGAAAAGCAATGCTTTTTAAATTTAAGAGAAGGAAAAAATGGTGTCTGCTTCTTTAAACAAATATTTCACTTGCCCCATGATTCAGGGAGAATAATTTGCTTACTTGATGTGTATAAAAACGTTTCTTGAAGTCATTTAGGTTTCTTGATATGTACTGCTAGAGCTTCATAGCCAGCATGGGGCATATTTACAAGACCTTTGAGCCACTTTCAAGTTATTTTTCCCATGTTAAAAGTGATGCAAAAGTGGTGCAAGGGCCTTGTAAATACGCCCTCATGTGTGTTAGGGCATTTTAAGTCACTTCCCCATGAATGGGGGAGAATAATTTGCTTACTTGATGTGTTTAAAAACGTTTCTTGAAGTCATTTAGGTTTCTTGATATGTACTGCTAGAGTTTCATAGTCAGCATGGGGCATATTTACAAAGCCTTTGAGCCATTTTAAGTCAAAAAACACATTTTTAAAACACATCAAGTAAGTAAATTATTCTCCCAGATTCATGGGAAAGTAGAAACAGATCCTTTGAGCACTCCCTGAGCACATAGTAATATAAACATGTTGTACTCTTTACCATTAGTCTGACTTTTTTTATAATTACTCTACTAATATATCTTACATTTTGAAAAAAATGAATAATGTCTTAAACAATTTTTAATTTATAAATAAAATTTTATTAATATTAATTTTAATAATCTTTGGAAATTTCAAGTATTACTTCATCTGAAATTTCATGATCTTTATTTTCATAAATTGTCTCTTGTTTTTCAAAATTGTCCATAAATTCCAACAGTTGCTCGTCTACTGTCACATTAAAAAATCGTCAATATTATCCTGTATTTCTGATTGTACTTTGGGTTCCTGTGCTTCTTTATCCATAATTGCTGTTAAGGTAGAATAAAAAGAGAGAGAGAAATAGAGTTTAAGTAAGAAACTTCAACATTTTTATTTTTAACTTAACGTGTACAACATAGTTCTGAGATTTTAAGAGTGAATTTATGTTTGGGCAGTGTATTGTACAACGCAGGAAGTAGAAATATAAAGTACTGCATGTGATCAAGTCTAACTCAATCCATGACTACAACAGAGAAGCCTAACTCAATCTATAACTATAACTGAGGGACAGTAAATATCTAACAGGAAACGTTTTTATAAAAATAACTTTAGGTGCACAAAATATTTCTCCTTAGAAACTATTAACTTACCTTTGGAAAAGTGTCTTAGGTTTCTCAGGAAATGCTCTGTAAATATGCCTTAGGGAGTTCCAGTCAAAATGGCTGTCTTTCCCTCTTATTTTTCATATATATTCATGTAGCAAACCAATCAAATGTCAGCACATAAAAATACAACTTGAAAGTAATGTTATCATTGGTTGAAAATGTCAACTCTTTCTAATGTGTTTTTGCCATGTAATTTACCTCAGGTTATTTAGACAGGGCTACAACTTGAATGGCTCTATTGAATTCCATCAAATTTGGGAAAATGGTAGGGACTGGTATGTAGTAGGGACTATTCAAAATTTTGTGAAAGTGTCTCCAGTGCTTTTTTGGTACATTAACTTCCCACATTTTTTTTTGCTACGTGTGCCGTTCGCGCACCGGGTAGCTTACCGGCAGCGTAACGGGAGTCCGCCATCTTGCGTTAAGGTCTAATTTGGACACAAGATGGATGATAAACAATGCTGGGATTGTGTAAAAGGGGGCAAGGGAGACATATCCTGACCCCCTATGTTTTGTGAGGGTGGATGAGGAGGCCCATATATGCCCAAAAAAAAGAAAAAAAAATTCAAATTTTCGCGCTGTTAGCGCCCGGTGTGCGTACAGGGTAGCGCTTCAGAAAGCGTAAATCGTGAAAATTAGAAAAAAAAAGTTACATTTAAAATTAATTTAGAGTGATCATAGTTAGGGTAGCTCTAAAACGAGCTTTTGGGTCTGTGGAAGATTTAGGTACTTATAAGTAGGTACCAATACACAGTCTTAAATTCTGGATGAAAACTCTGTTCACCTCATCTGAGAAGTGCACACCATCTCCTCTGTAGATATCTTGCATGTTGTAACGCAAGTTATTGTTGTAGATGGAGCCCATTCCATGGTCTCTCATGTAAGCTGAAACAGACTTATTTACATGCTTCATCGCTTTCTCAATTTGTGGACAAAGTTGATTAGACCACCTCCATTTCTGTCTTTGGCATATATTTGAATATACCAAGGCAGTGTGAGGAAAAAAGTGCCATCAATTGCTCAAAGGCGTCCTTGAAAAGCATTTCCAGACCTACCCCAGTCATAGTGCCCAAATCATTTCCACCACAGTGCACTATTAAGAGGTCAGGGTTTGGCAGATGCATAACATTTTTTTAATAAATACATATAAAATATATTTTTCCTTTAAAAGAAGAATACATTTTACAGCTTTTGATATTTGCTATTAAAAAACCATTGAAATTCATTGAAAAAACCATAGATTATAGACCATATATAGTTAGGAATTAGCATTTACAAAACCTTGAAAATTCACTGAAAAAACCATAGGTTACAGACCATATATAGGGGTCGATTAGGATGGCGGACGGACTTGCGTCCGTCCGCCACCCCTGAGTAGGAGGGACCGTCCGCATGGGCAGCGGCGGTCCCTCCATGGCAATTAGGATGTGACCGCCACCCTGGCGGTCACATCCTGTATGTTTTACATTGCGGCGGGTGCTGCTTGAAGCAGCACCCCCGCAATGTAAAAAATGAAAGCAGTGCATTTGCATGCACAAAGCAGTGGGTGCCTGCGGCTTCGTGCACGCAAAGGCAGGGGGGTACCATAGGTAGCCCCCATGTGCACCCCCCACGCAACCTTCACCCAGGGGGCCCACAACGGGCCCCCAAAGTGAATGTCCGTATGCTTTTCCACGGCGGAAAAGCCGCCGCGGAAAAGCATTACTTTCCCTACATCCTAATATGGCTGGCGGTGTCTGATAGACACCGCCAGCCATGTTAGTGCTTTTCCGCCGTGGTCGCCTTCCGACCGCGGCGGAAAAGTGGAGGACAGATTGTGAGACCCACCAGCCATCCTAATTTGGCGGTGGGTGTTTCAGGCCTCCTTGGCGGATTCCCCGCATACTCCGGGCCGGCGGTGGCTTCTGCCGGCCCGGAGTATGCGGGGAATCCGCCATCATAATGACCCCCATAGTTAGGGATTAGCATTTACAAAACCTTATTTTACTCACACAAAACCATTGAAATTCGCATATATAGTTAGTTGCACTAACTATATATCACGCACCCGCAATCCACTGCTGATGATGTCACATATTACATCATTCATGACATGCCAACTACGGACATGCATTTTGGAAATAGTGCCTAAAGCTGAAGGTACTGCAAATAAGAAAAACTTACTCAGAAGAGAGAATCACTGGATTTACCATTTGAACAGTCTGAAGCCCAATGGGCTTAATGATCGGACAGAATTTTTGTGCTACTTATGAATTCATTAGTATCAATGTATTTTGCATCATGTTGTAACTATGTTGAACACTGTGGTTAAACTTTCATTCCCTAAACCGATTAGGCATAGTGGTGCGACATGGCAAAGGTGAGCAGCCAGCAGTATATATAATTTTCTCATTATGTTGGCGCCATAGACTGATTGTGATAACAAAGTTATTTTTTTTTTAAAAACGGCACGCGCGTTAATGCGCAGGCGTCAAACCGCCAGTAGTACAAAGCATAGACTTGACCCCGGAGCCATTGATAGATGTAACGCGGAGTTCGCGTAGGCGAAGCAAGCAGCTTAAAACGTTTAAAAGGTAAGCGGCTAGAGTGTTAACGAGTGGAGGACTTTAGAAGCATTGCGTAATCCTAGCGCGAAGTTATTAAGGTACATGCAAGCGAGCGAGCGGCCTCATAACCATAGGGGTTATATTTAGACCAGCAGTTAGCAAATACGCTTTACAGCTATATTGAAGCACTAACTCGTACCATTAACACAGAAGCCCATCAGATCACTTAAAACGTGTCTAGCACCCCGTAATACTTTAGTATCATCATGTTAGCAATGTTAAGCCATGCATTCGCGTAATAACAATGTCATCACATTAAGTTTCAATGCACGTTTTGAGCATGTAATATATAAATTAGGGCAGGCTAAAGCAAGTTTTTGTTTTATTAATCCACAGGTTTCCCTGATGAAGGTGCTATACGCACCGAAATGTATTGGATGTGATTTATTTTGGGAACAATTAACAAACGATGTAGAAAGAAAAAATAAACGTGTGAACTCTACATGAAAACATTTGAATACGATGAAAAATAAACTTAAGTGAATGAACACTCAACAGAATTTTGTTTGAATTGCAACAGCTGGAGAACCAGCAATGTTCTTGTGCCCTGGGTGAGAGGGCTATGGATCAATAGTCCTGCAACCGGGGAGAGGAGCCGAGACGGCGGCCAAAATGGCCGCATAGAAGCCCGGCTCCGCCGCTCGCCCTTACCTCCCGCACCATCCTGGCATCAATCCTGCGTCCAGACTGCGGCCACGTACAGATGACTGCCTACGGAGCCCGGCTGTGTTGCTCCGGCCCGAAATCTGTCTCTCATGGCCGAGATCCGTCGTCCCAAACTTCCCGGCCCTTGTACTGCGTGAGCCGGGACCTCGAGTGGCGCAGCAGCCGGCGCGCGACTAAATAACATCGGCTCCGACCGGCCATCTTCGCCCGGTGATCCAGACCGGGATTGAGATTGGACGCGGCTAGATACTGCCGATCGGAGATTGGCGCTGGCGCCCCTCGAGCAGCCCAACAAAGGTTTTCGCCGGGGCCTGTTTCTGATTGCTCACTCGGCGATACTTTTTAACGGACGTTCCGGCTCCGACCTACCCCTGAGACTGCCGGCGGCCGACGGATCTCCTTGCACTGCTGATTCAAGGGAGAGGTCGGGCACGCCTGGTAAGCGCCTTGCAGCACGGTGGGTGATCTCAATTTCGAGTTTGCCTGATGAGACCCACTGTTGTGTTGCTGGCAGCCATTGCTTTCTAACTACCGGAGGGGTTTGTTTCCTCGCCTGCCTTGGGGTTCCTTGAGAGAGAGGTGCGCTACATGGACTGGTGCAATGGCGATAGGACCCACAACGCGAGACGTCCTACTGGCCCTTAAAGACCTGCACTCCGCCTTGAGCAGTCGTTGGATGATTGTTGCTTCCTCGCAGGCGACGGCGAGTTGTACAATGGTGGATGGCCAAGATGTCGAGCCAGAGCCCGACCTTCCCCAGTTTGTCAACAATGAGGACTCTCTAAAGTGTGTGCAACTGGACAACGGACTTGGTGGGACGTGTGGCCGAGCTACTGTGTTTGCTAACTATTGCACTTCCCACTTGGCTACACCGCTCCTGATTTGCATTACCAGTTTTCCTAGATGGCTAGGGTGCTATGGAGTCGCACTATCGCATTGACTTTTTTGCTCTGTCTTGCTGCTGCATCGGCTCCAAAATGGACTGTGGACTCATTGACCCTGCTTCCTCTCGATGTGCGACGCATCGCCGCCTTAGCTCGTACCGGCCAGGGCTGAACTCGGGCCTACGTGCTCAATGGATGTTTTTGGTGCCGGACTGTAACATGGCTTATGATGGTGACTAGGGGTGATTGGGATGATTGTACATTGCTGCTTGCCCTCCATTAGGGTGGGCTTATTTGTTTTTTCTGGACGGGTAGGGGGGGCGTGTCTGGGGCCGGAGCTTGGGCCCTCCTCCTATTTTCCCTTCTTTGGGGTTTCCTGGGGCGATAGGCATGCCTATGGGGGGGAGGGGGCCGTGGCCTTCCGCTGCATGCAGGGTGGGGGGTGGGGGTGGGACGTGTTTTTTGTTTCTTCTTTGTCTCTATGGCCCGCTTTTTCTTTCTTCCTCTCTTGTTCCTTCTTGATATACTCTTCCTTTTTCTATCTTTCTTATAGTTGGAGTCGGGGTTTGGGTTCCTTGGGAGGATCATTGTTTGTGGCCCTTTACGCTACGAAATCCTGTTAACATTGCTTGCCTCATGAGTGGGTCACTGTGGTTCGGTGGGTTTGTTCTCGGACTTATATTTCCTATTGTTCTCCCACTGGTACGTTCAATTGAAGGCTAATATCCTGTCACGTAAATAGCTCTGTAACTGATATCGTAATATTGCCTTTCGTTTGACCCTTCAACTTTATTATAAATTGGACTCCTCACGCATCCTGTAACACTGTGGACAATTTTGGTCGCTTATCCTGATTTAATGCCTCCAGCCTGGCTTGAGAGCACAGTATAGCTATCCTTTGATGCATGATATTTTGACATCTGATGTTATTGTATGGTGGCCTTTTGGCCCATCCTTGCTTTGCACGTGATGTAATCCTGAGGTTTCCTAATAAAATTTAAAAAAAAAAAAATAGTCCTGCAACCATTTGATCATTCATGACATGGTCAGTGACATCACTGATGACATCATTGATGACAACTCAAATGACATCACTGACAACATTACTGATGACATCATTCATGTGATAATACGATGAACCTCTTCAGACTCTAATATAACCTTAGATACACTCAGTGTAAACAGACACTCACAGATTGTCACTCATCCATGGAGTTACTCATACACCTAGTCAGTCATGCAAAGAATCAATCACACCTCCATTTCCTCAACTATACAGTTATGCACACCTTACTTATTCAAACATATTCTAACACATATTTACTCTCTTATGCAATCACTGATACAAGTTTTCAATGATCCATGCAGCCACTCACACATTCACTGGCTCTTATACACAGTAATTTATATATGTCAACTCTCACATGTACTGTGTTTTACATATGTACTAACTTTGACATGTAGCACTGAGATATCCATTCACTCACCAATACACTCATGCACACAGTCAACCACCCATACAGCTGTTTCCACATGCAGTTTTGAACCCATACATCTAGTGAATCAACTGCTCACACATCTATGCACAGAGTCACACACCTCCAAGCCACCCACACACACACACTCACTCTCCCATACAAATAATTGGGCAACCAATCAATAACCCATATAGTTACTCATATAGCTACTGATCAACACATGCAGCAGTTTACAGAACAACAGATATTATGATGCACAAATTAAGACAGTTTAGTCACTAACCCATGCACTCAGTGAGACACATTTAATCACTCTCTCATACAGTCAGTCATGCACCTACTAAATCCTTCATCCAGACATTTATACATCCACTCATTCTTAAATATATAAGACATATTTTAACTTTAGAGAAACATACAGTCACTGGATGATGTCATCAGTGATGTCATCAGTGATGCCACTGACCATGTCATGAATGATGTAATATGTGACATCATCAGCAGTGGATTGCGGGTGCGCGATAAATAGTTAGTGCAACTAACTATATATGCGAATTTCAATGGTTTTGTGTGAGTAAAATAAGGTTTTGTAAATGCTAATCCCTAACTATATATGGTCTATAACCTATGGTTTTTTCAGTGAATTTTCAAGGTTTTGGAAATGCTAATTCCTAACTATATATGGTCTATAATCTATGGTTTTTTCATTAAATATATATATCCACCAAATTGTCCTGTATACGAATTGCGCTCTTTGCACAGCTGGTGCGCGTGTCGAGGCTGGACAAGCCTCGTAAATACTTCCTCCACCAAGATGCAAAAAACACGCGCACTCTCACAGATAGCAGAACAACGATTTATTCAGTTTTTGTTGCAGTGCCATTATCCCCCTTCACCAACGCATTTCACCCTGCTGGGCTTGATCACGGTGGGGCTGAAACGCGTCATGGCGGTATTGATGCAGGGTGTCTAAATAAATTTATGGCATGAAGAACTTGTGGGTCCGCGATTCATCTTTTTTCACTTCATTGGATTTCTTGGATGGAAACTGCAATATATATATAAACATATATAACATGGCTGGCCTGGCTGCTGGTATCTGCTTTGGTGGAAATCGTTATGTGCCCAAGTTATTGGGATTCTAGGAGCCCACCACTGGAAGCGGCACAAAAACACGGCAGTGTTGGAGTAATTTACTTCACCTCGGGCACCGGATCATTGGTCCCACCCCTGTCTCGTATCTGCGTGGTTGGTGCAGTATAGGGGAGCAGAGGTGGTTCCTGCAAGGCATTACAGAGGTGGAAGTAACCCGTGAACATTTGTCATCATTGATGCGGTGCTGGCCCAGCGCACTGCATCTAGGTAGTGGTAGTCCAGACGCACTGGGCATCCTACCACGTGTTATCTGCGGCCAATGACATTCTGAGCTGTTGGGGGCGGAGTACTTATTCACCTGGCAGGTCGGGACCAGGGATACTCACCGGTCATTTTGTCCTGATGCTGCCTGAACCACGTCATGCCTAGGAAGGATCAAATGGAGCCGAAATGCATTCGCTTGGACTCTGGTTCGTTTTGCAATAAAGGATACCTCCATAGACTCCCCTGTGTGGCCTCACCTTCTTGCTGCTGCAGAGGTTTTTCGTCCACTAATTAGCGCGCACGCCAGCATCACGCTGTAATGGGCCCCTGCACCGAAAAGAGGCTCCTGGCTGCTGGTATCTGCTTTGGTGGAAATCGTTATGTGCCCAAGTTATTGGGATTCTAGGAGCCCACCACTGGAAGCGGCACGAAAACACAGCTGTGTTGGAGTAATTTACTTCACCTCGGGCACCGGGTCATTGGTCCCGCCCCTGTCTCATAGACTGTCGTATCTGCGTGGTTGGTGCAGTATAGGGGAGCGGAGGTGGTTCCTGCAAGGCATTACAGAGGTGGAAGTAACCCGTGAGCATTTGTCATCATTGATGCGGTGCTGGCCCAGCGCACTGCATCTCGGTAGTGGTAGTCCAGACGCACTGGGCGTCCTACCAAGTGTTATCTGCGGCCAATGACATTCTGAGCTGTTAGGGGCGGAGTACTTATTCACCTGGCAGGTCGGGACGAGGGATACTCGCCGGTCATTTTGTCCTGATGCTGCCTGAACCACGTCGCGCTGAGAAAGGCTCAAATGGAGCCGAAAAGCTTTCGCTTGGACTCTGGTTCGTTTTGCAATAAAGGATACCTCCATAGACTCCCATGTGTGTCCTCACCTTCTTGCTGCTGCACAGGTTTTTCGTCCACTAATTAGCGCGCACGCCAGCATCACGCTGTAAGAGGCCCCTGTACCGGAAAGAGGCTCCTGGCTGCTGGTATCTGCTTTGGTGGAAATCGTTATGTGCCCAAGTTATTGGGATTCTAGAAGCCCACCACTGGAAGCGGCACAAAAACACGGCAGTGTTGGATTAATTTACTTCACCTCGGGCATCGGATCATTGGTCCCGCCCCTGTCTCATAGACTGTCATATCTGCGTGGTTGGTGCAGTATAGGGGAGCGGAGGTGGTTCCTGCAAGGCATTTACAGAGGTGGAAGTAACCCGTGAACATTTGTCATTATTGATGAGGTGCTGGCCCAGCGCACTGCATCTCGGTAGTGGTAGTCCAGACGCACTGGGCGTCCTACCACATGTTATCTGTGGCCAATGACATTCTGAGCTGTTGGGGGAGGAGTACATATTCACCAGGCAGGTCGGGACCAGGGATACTCACCGGTCATTTTGTCCTGATGCTGCCTGAACTACGTCGCGCTGAAAAAGTCTCAAATGGAGCCGAAATGCATTCGCTTGGACTCTGGTTTGTTTTGCAATAAAGGATACCTCCATAGACTCCCCTGTGTGGCCTCACCTTCTTGCTGCTGCAGAGGTTTTTCGTCCACTAATTAGCGCGCACGCCAGCATCGCGCTGTAAGAGGTCCCTGCACCGGAAAGAGGCTCCTGGCTGCTGGCATCTGCTTTGCTGGAAATCGTTATGTGCCCAAGTTATTGGGATTCTAGGAGCCCACCACTGGAAGCGGCACGAAAACACGCAGAGTTGGAGTAATTTACTTCACCTCGGGCATCGGATCATTGGTCCCGCCCCTGTCTCATAGACTGTCGTATCTGCGTGGTTGGTGCAGTATAGGGGAGCGGAGGTGGTTCCTGCAAGGCATTACAGAGGTGGAAGTAACCTGTGAACGTTTGTCATCATTGATGAGGTGCTGGCATAGCGCACTGCATCTCGGTAGTGGTAGTCCAGACGCACTGGGCGTCCTACCACGTGTTATCTGTGGCCAATGACATTCTGACCTCTTGGTGGCAGAGTACTTATTCACCTGGCAGGTTGGGACCAGGGATACTCACCGGTCATTTTGTCCTGATGCTTCCTGAAACACATCGTACTGAGGAAGGCTCAAATGAAGCCGAAATGCATTCGCTTGGACTCTGGTTCGTTTTGCAATAAAGGATACCTCCATAGACTCCCCTGTGTGGCCTCACCTTCTTGCTGCTGCAGAGGTTTTTCGTCCACTAATTAGCGCGCACGCCAGCAACGCACTGTAAGAGGCCCCTGCACCAGAAAGAGGCTCCTGGCTGCTGGTATCTGCTTTGGTGGAAAACGTTATGTGCCCAAGTTATTGGGATTCTAGGAGCCCACCACTGGAAGCAGCACGAAAACACGGCAGTGTTGGAGTAATTTACTTCACCTCGGGCACCGGATCATTGGTCCCGCCCCTGTCTCATAGACTGTCGTATCTGCGTGGTTGGTGCAGTATAGGGGAGCGGAGGTGGTTGCTGCAAGGCATTACAGAGGTGGAAGTAACCCGTGAGCATTTGTCATCATTGATGCGGTGCTGGCCCAGCGCACTGCATCTCGGTAGTGGTAGTCCAGACACACTGGGCGTCCTACCACGTGTTATCTGCGGCCAATGACATTCTGAGCTGTTGGGGGCGGAGTACTTATTCACCAGGAAGGTCGGGACCAGGGATACTCACCGGTCATTTTGTCCTGATTCTGCCTGAACCACCTCGCGCTGAGGAAGTCTCAAATGGAGCCGAAATGCATTCGCTTGGACTCTGGTTTGTTTTGCAATAACGGATACCTCCATAGACTCCCCTGTGTGGCCTCACCTTCTTGCTGCTGCAGAGGTTTTTCGTCCACTAATTAGCGCGCACGCCAGCATCACGCTGTAAGAGGTCCCTGCACCGGAAAGAGGCTCCTGGCTGCTGGTATCTGCTTTGCTGGAAATCGTTATGTGCCCAAGTTATTGAGATTCTAGGAGCCCACCACTGGAAGCGGCACGAAAACACGGCAGAGTTGGAGTAATTTACTTCACCTCGGGCATCGGATCATTGGTCCCGCCCCTGTCTTATAGACTGTTGTATCTGCGTGGTTGGTGGAGTAAAGGGGAGGGGAGGTGGTTCCTGCAAGGCATTACAGAGGTGGAAGTAACCCATGAACATTTGTCATCTTTGATGCGGTGCTGGCCCAGCGCACTGCATCTCGGTAGTGGTAGTTCAGATGCACTGGGCGTCCTACCACGTGTTATCTGCGGCCAATGACATTCTGAGCTGTTGGGGGCAGAGTACTTATTCACCTGGCAGGTTGGGACCAGGGATACTCACCGGTCATTTTGTCCTGATGATGCTGCCTGAACCACATCGCGCTGAGGAAGGCTCATGGAGCCGAAATGCAATCGCTTGGACTCTGGTCCGTTTTGCAATAAAGGATACCTCCATAGACTCCCCTGTGTGGCCTCATCTTCTTGCTGCTGCAGAGGTTTTTCGTCCACTAATTAGCGTGCACGCCAGCATTGCGCTGTAAGAGGCCCCTGCACCGGAAAGAGGCTCTTGGCTGCTGGTATCTGCTTTGGTGGAAATCGTTATGTGCCCAAGTTATTGAGATTCTAGGAGCCCACCACTGGAAGCGGCACGAAAACACGGCAGTGTTGGAGTAATTTACTTCACCTCGGGCACCGGATCATTGGTCCCGCCCCTGTCTCGTATCTGCATGGTTGGTGCAGTATAGGGGAGCGGAGGGGGTTCCTGCAAGGCATTACAGAGGTGGAAGTAACCTGTGAACATTTGTCATCATTGATGCTGTGCTGGCCCAGCGCACTGCATCTCGGTAGTGGTAGTCTAGACGCACTGAGCGTCCTACCACGTGTTACCTGCGGCCAATGACTTTCTGAGCTGTTGGGGGCAGAGTACTTATTCACCTGGCAGGTCGGGACCAGGGATACTCACCAGTCATTTTGTCCTGATGCTGCCTGAACCAGGTCGTGCTGAGGAAAGCTCAAATGGAGCCGAAATGCATTCGCTTGAACTCTGGTTCGTTTTGCAATAAAGGATACCTCCATAGACTCCCCTGTGTGGTCTCACCTTCTTGCTGCTGCAGAGGTTTTTCGTCTATATGTATTCATTTTCCCGAAATTGAACCACAACTTGCTAGTCTCGGCGAAACCGAAAACCAGGGAAAAAGGCCACCGCCTGACACCCGAGTCGGGTATGGATCCCCAGAAGTCCCATTAATGATTGGGAAGCAATTAGGGAGAAACGCAGACCTGGATAATTGTGACTGTCACGGTCCAGATCAAGACAGTAATGAACTCACCCATGAGCGAGCAGGGAGCCAAGTGAACACTGGGCTGGCGGGCATCAACATGCTGAGTTAACCACGCGGATGGAAACTGGCAATGCTGTGTGAAAAATCGAGAGACTGCCATCCAGAAGGTACCCTGCAGAAGCGAGGGAATAAAACACCCTCCCTAGGGCGAACTAACAGAAGGAGCAAAACGGAGCGAACAACATTAAGGGACTGCAGGTACCAGAATGCCGTGCTGTTACACGATGGGTGGGTTCACCACGAGGTCGGAAATACTGCATAAAAACACACCCATAGCGCTCTCCTAGAAACTGAGGCCACACCTCTGAAGAAGATTGAAAGTCAAACGAAACGCGCCAGGTGCCTCTTACTGCCATTAAAGTTGCTGCTGTAAACTGTGTTTCGTGCGTGTCTCCCCACCTCTGTAAACTGCCAGAGAACTTTTACTTTTGTGAATATATATATATATATATATATATATATATATATATATATATATATATATATATATATATTCACTGTAAAAACCATAAGTTTCACACCAGTTATAGTTAGGTGGAAATTTTACTTGCATAAAACCATTGAAATTCCCACGTTATAGTTAGTTGGACTCACTATAACTTGCGCGTGCAATGCACTGCTGATGACATCACTTATTACATCACTCATGACGCGGGCGGCCGCGCATGCGCATTTCTCACGAGAAATGCGCATGCGCGGCCGCCCGCGCATGCGCATTAATACCCAAGATGGCGCAGATGAAGAGAGGGAGCCCCGGAGACGCGGCGGGCAGCGGCGCGCAAGGTAAGTGCCTTTTAATTCTTACTAACGTTTAAATTAAAGTATTTAGGGAGGGCGGGAGGGAGGCCTGCGGTGCGTAGTGGGGCTACGCGGAGTGCGGAGGTGGGCGTAGTTTCTCACCCACTTCACGTAGCTCCGCGAAGCCCCACTACGCCCACTACGCCCAGGGTTAGTCATAAGTAAGACTGTTAGCGTTCTAGTTGTTCTTTAAAACACTCTGGGACATTCTGTCATTGGGCTATAGTTGGGCTACATCTGGCTGATATTTGGGCTACATTTGGGCTCTTTTGTCTCTGGTGGCCATCTTGGGAGACTGCATATCAGAATTGTTTTAATGAAATATAAGAGGATTTGAGAAGTCACTCAAAATGTGCCCTAATTTTTCTTTCTTCAGCATTAATCATAATTTCTTTGGCAAAATGAACCCCCTCATTTTGTTCCTTTGCAAATTAAATGTTTTAAGTGTTAACACTTTATTCCAATCAAGATGACTTCAGGTGTGCCATGCTTTTGTCATAAGTAAGACTGTTAGTGCTCTAGTTGTTCTTTAGAACACTCTGGGACATTCTGTCATTGGGCTATAGTTGGTCTACATTTGGCTGATATTTGGGCTACATTTGTTTTTTTTTGTCTCTGGTGGCCATCTTTGGGCTACATTGGGCTACATTGGGCTCTAACATATATATAGCCCAATGTAGCCCAATATATATTTTTTCAAAATTAATTTTCGTAAAAACCACTGGAGCACATATCTTGAGACATAGCAAAGGCACATCGGGCTACCAGTCCCTACAATTTTGCCAAGTTTGGTGGAAATCCATTCAGCCGTTCGGGCTAAAAGTGAGGTCGACCGCCCTATGGAAATTAACATGGGGAAAACACGTTTTGGGACCCCCCTTTTATCTCCGCCCCCGCTTTTCAGGCAGATTCGTCAACCGGCGCCAAAGTTATTCACAATAGAATTTTGAGATTTTACATTGAAAAAAATCTAAACGATAACTACCTACTGGTGACCGCCAGTAGGTAATATATATATATATATATATATATATATATATATATATATATATATATATATATATATATATATATATATATATATACATATATATATATATATATATATATATATATATATATATATTCACTGAAAAAACCATAGGTTTCACACCAGTTATAGTTAGCTGGAAATTTTACTGATATAAAACCATTGAAATTCCCACGTTATAGTTAGTCGGACTCACTATAACTTGCGCGTGCAATGCACTGCTGATGACATCACATATTACATCACTCATGACATGGTCAGTGACATCACTCATGACATCACTGATGACACCATCCTTGTGACACAGTGACAGACCTCCTTTCACTGTAAAGTAACCTTTGAAACACATATTCAAAAATAGAAACTAACATTAACAAAAAAGTGGATATACCCATACCAGTTACAACAACCAATTCAGTAATTTCACCATCTATATACAAATTCACACATTCACCAACAGTTTTATGTATTCACTCATACATATACTCACTCAATCATATGTAGTGATACCCCTATTCATCCTGTTACACACCGACAGTCATCAAAAAGTTGCTCACACATATACTCACACATGCAAATAAACTAATAAACATCCATTTATTTGCATATACAACTATACACACATTAGCACATTACTTCTAAGGAAACTTACACATACTTACTCTCTTAAACAATCACTTATAGAAACACATACTTATTTAAACAGGAACTCTTTCAATCTCTCACTCTCACATATACTTACTTATATACATCAATTCTCATATATACAAGATTAAAACATATGTAGTTACTCATAAAGACACTAGTGAGAGAGGCATTTACTCTCTAACACACACATATACACACTCATCCACCCATACAATCCTACACAAATGCTGTCTTCAAAACACATACAAACAGTGAGTCAGTCATTGATGCATCTATGTGCTAAGTAACAGCCCCACCAAACCATACAGACACTCATACTGATACTAAAAAAACATCTAATAACCCATATACACACACATGTAGCTACTCACCAACCCATGCAGCCACTTATACACAAAGTAAAACACTGATACATATATTTAAATATTTAAACATTACTCGCTAATATATGTATTCACTAAGATACACTTAATAAGCCAGTTAACCAATCAATTTTTTTTAAAAAAACATCCATTTAGACACTTATTTAAACATTTATTCTTCCATCGACCTTAACATATACATATATAAAATATATTTATTTTTCAGAAAGACACACATTCACTGGACGATGTCATCAGTGATGTCATGAGTGATGTCATCAGTGATGTCATGAGTGATGTCACTGACCATGTCATGAGTGATGTAATATGTGATGTCATCAGCAGTGCATTGCACGCGCAAGTTATAGTGAGTCCGACTAACTATAACGTGGGAATTTCAATGGTTTTATATCAGTAAAATTTCCAGCTAACTATAACTGGTGTGAAACCTATGGTTTTTTCAGTGAATTTAATAGGTTTTTTAAATGCTAATTCCTTTCTATATCGAGTTTTCTAACCTTTTTTTTTTTACAATTTGCTGTTTTTTTGTAAGTATTCATTTTTTTTTTATATAATTTTTTTTTTTTTGCGCTCTGGGTGCGCGCTCAGGGAAGCTTTCAGCTAAGCTCTCCGGTAAGCTTTCCGGTGAGCTCACCTGAAAGCGCACCCAGAGCGCTACTGTCGTTCGTGAAAAAAAATATGAATGAAAAGGTAATAATAATGCAAAACATTTCGTACCATACAAATAAAATCAGTTTTTTTTAATAAGGAAAATGATTATGCATTTCTGTAAAAGTTTGATGACGTCACTTCGGCGCGCAACGTAAGTGCCCTCAGAAGCGCCTACGTTCGCGCCGTGTAAAAGCACCCAGAAGCGCCTTCGATCGCGCCACGTTTGCGCCCCGGAAGCGCCTACGATCGCGCTGCGTAAACGCACCCGGAAATGCTCCGGAGCGCGCAGCGTAAATGCGTCGGGTCATGTGACCCTAAAATAACACTTTTCATTGGTTGCTAACAGTTTTTTTTACAGTGAATGAAATCCCCACCCATTTCCTTCACTTCTTCTTTCACTTTTGTGACTGAAAGACCTGTTTTTTGCACCTGGATCTTTCGTGATTTACCATGGCTGCCAGAGAATCCAGCAGTGAGGATGAACCTGAGTTCATCAATGAAGAGCCTCCTACCCCAAAGGTGAAGGAACATTTCATATGGAAATTTTTTAAGATTCCAGCTGACCAGAAGAAGGTGAATGCACCAAAAGTGGAGTGCAGGATCTGCAAACAGGTCCTGTCACGGGGTGACCCCCCAAAAAAGTACTCTTTTGGGAACTTTACGATGATCCGACATGTGGAGAGGAGGCACCCCCAGAATTTTGCCCGGGAAAGTGTCAGGGCTCTGGCACAAGAGGTTCCCAGAGATGGGGCCTCTACATCAACCGGAGGAGCAACTTCTTCTGGGAGAGGGCAATCGCAGGAGCAGGTGCCAAACATACAACCTGCTTTTAACCATGGTGTCCTCAGATGCAGATACTGCAATCAACTGCTTACCTTTGGAGAACAAAGTGTCCAGCTCATGGTTCGAGCATTAGAAAACCATCGCTGCCCTTTCCACCCCTAATTTTTTTGTTCTTTTTGCTCCTTAAAAGAAGAAAACCAACCAATGGGGCCCCTGGTTGGTACTCACCAGGGTAGCCCTGTTCTCATCATCGGTGTCAACTAGCTTAACGTAAACGTGTCCGACTCCCAAAAGTAAAAAGACAGTGAATGGTGCAGCGAGCTGAAAGCGAATCGATAGGTAGTATTCGCTTCTCTCCTTTTTATGTATATATGTTTACTGTTGGCAGACAAGAGGATACAAATAAAAAGGTTCTTATTCTTGTATGCACAGTAGTTGTTGTGTTATATGTTGAACGTTGTTAGTCCTTGTCACATATAAGTTTGTGTACACTGCACCATTCACTGTATTTTTACTTTTGGGAGTCGGACACGTTTACGTTAAGCTAGTTGACACCGATGATGAGAACAGGGCAACCCTGGTGAGTACCAACCAGGGGCCCCATTGGTGGTGCGCCCGTGAGGTGTCTTCTAGCTATTCACACATTTTTACAAATGTCGTCTTTCTAGTGAATGTTTGTACTGTTGTCTAGTGTGAGACTTATCAGAGATTGGCTACTTTTATTACTTTTTGGCAAGTATCTTGAGCACGACACCTATTTCTGCATTCAGGGGTGTGATTGGAATGATCTTTTGACAAATCCATATATGCCCAGAGATTTATAAAAATTATTGCCCTTTGGACTAGGTTTTTGTGATTTTTGATTGAATGATTGGAGGGCGACCTAGTCCTATAAATCCCTCTTAACTCCTAGTATATGAACGCGTATATTTTGAGACAGTTTCGCGATCACTTATGAATCCGTGCACCAACGGGAATGCTGTGATTGGCTGGAAGCAACTTGAACAGAAAGTTGTGGCCGCCATTTTATTCATTGGGATAGGTTCCTGGGGCTGGACATTTAATTTCAGTGAAAGCTAACATAAGCGGTCAGGGTGCAGGTACTCTGACCCCATGTTCTAGAAATGGGGTGTTAGTGACACAAGTTAGGTGTCCAAAATTGATTTTTTTAAACGTGGGGGATATTAGCAATGATGCCGTCACTGCCAGCATGGCCCCTATGTGCCATTGCGAGGCTGTAGCAACTATCAAGAGGTCTTTATGAATATTGGTTGAATTATAAAACAAAGAGTATATATTACTATATACACACTCATGCTGGTCACAGTCGCAGACTCATGTACCTACTCACATATCTGCTCAGACACTCACAAACCCATTGACATACCCACTCAGACACTAATGCACCCACTCACAGGCACACTCGGAGACCCATGTATGTACTTACATAAGCATTCAGGGGCCATGCACTCATTCACAGATACCCTCAGAGACTTATGAAGTCAGAGACTCATGCACTCAGTCGCAGACTCCCTCAGAAACTCACACACCGACTCACAGACCCACTGAGAGAGTTTTGCTTCCACTCACTCACACATTCACTGACGGACAGACTCACTCAGACAGTTATGCATCCACTCATAGATCTAGTCATAGACTCCTGTACCCATTCACATACCCACTCACTCATACACCCATTTGTATACCCACTCAGACGCTCACACACCCACTCACATATCTACTAAGAGACTTATGAATCCACTTATAGACTTAGTGAAGGACTCATGCAGCCAGTCACAGACCCATTCAAAGACTTATGCACCCACTCACATAACCCAGTGAATCATTAATACACACTGCTATAGATATATTGAGAGACTGATAAATGTTTTTATTTAGTTATTAATTTATCTAGTGTGATGGTTAGAATAAATTATATAGTTGTAAATTTTGAATGCAGTGGTGGCTATTGAATTTCTGCTTTTGCTTTGCTTTTTCGCAACGTATTTGCGGGGATCCTGGGTACCGATGTCATCGCGAGTCCTGGTGTCACCGCAAAAACTGAAAACAGGTTTTAGAAATGTTTTTTATTGAAACTCACTAGAAAAACATGAATGTTGGACAATACAGTAATAAACCCTGAGTGTGTAAAATACAGTAAGAAAAATAAAGTAATAAAATGTATGTGCATATGTGTTTTACATGAAAAAGTTGTGATCATTGCGGTTAAACACTCCAAATAACTGCAAAAAAGTAAAATAGGTTTTAGAGATGGTTTTAAAAGACACTTAGTAGAAAAACATGAGTTTAAATGTTTTTAAAGAACCATGTATATAGTAATATGTGTAGTGAAATGTTTAGAATGGATTTTTGTTAGTTGTTATTTTTGCATGTGCTAGTGGTCATTGGATGTCTGCTCTTGTTTTGTGATTTCACAACTGATTTGCCAATATCGCTATGTTATTGCAAAGACTCCCAAAAACTAAAAAAAAAGGATTTTTATAAAAGAAAATAACAATATTCTGTGTACTAACGTGGCTCTGAAAAGAGCCTTAGTGTTGATCTCATATATATGGCAGCTACACATAAGAATGGATGGGTAGTTTCAGGTTACTTAGAAATACCTATTATTTCAAACAACAAGAGAGTGTTAGTACAAACATTCAACACAGTAGGCTAGTGGAGAAATTAAGCAAGCACTACTGGACTATTAGAAGAGAATGTTGATATCAGTAAGAGAAGACAGGGTGCACGTGCTCAAAGGCCTGGCTAAAAAGAACCTTCAGGCCCCAGTGAACCACTGGTAGCCGGTTGTCTTCATTGGGTTCTCATTATTAGCTAGGGAAAGTGAAAATGAGTTAAAAAGGGTATGAACTACTCCTCAAAATTATTTTAATAGGAGGGTAGCTCTAACTCTATTAAAACCAGTGTATAGAAAATATAATAATTTTCGGACTATTGAAAGGTTGTGTAAGTTTGAACCAATCAGTCCCTTAGTAAAGTGAAAAGAACAGAACTAAAAAGTGGTCAACATGTTTCTGCTTAATGAGCCCTACTCCGCTCAGCATTCATCAGGACCAGGTATGATACCGCTCACTGATCTGAGCACTCTAAAGTGCTCCGACCAAGTGGTGGTTAACTGGAACAATACGACCTGAACGTGTCGATGCTCCTATAGGAAAGTCTTCCCCATTAAGAATTTCGATCCTTGTTGTAGGAGAACCAGTGGAAATCTGTACAAGTGAAAAAAATCCAAATTGTGGACCCTTACAAACATGCATTTACGTTGATGAGCTCTTAAAATGTGCACACAACTATGTTAGACAATATATATGCGCAAACTTTAACAATTGTCTATTCCCTTTTAATTCAAAATTTAGGAAAAGGGGTACGTTAATCATAAATACAAAAGTAGTTTTTTAATACAGCACACGTCATGTTTTTGCGTGTGGCACTTCACATATTTACCAGCAGTGAATAGTTGCTTAAAAACAGTGCTCGGATAACCAAATGAATGATTGGAAACAGGATGTATTAACTCCTTAGAACACCTATGCAAGAAGCATATGGGGCGCAGTTGACTACTAGGAAGGAAGAATCAGCCAAAAACTTACTTAATGTCATGAGGTGAAGTACCCCATGGGCATGGCGGCAGGAGGAAATCTTCACGTTTGGGATTTCTTAACGTGAGGAAACAAAAAAAGGCGTTTCAATAAGAAGTTCCCCATGTCGTTATGAAAGTATTATTAGGCTCTAGATAGCACCATGATGGGACTTACTTGGCTCCAAACGGCTCCCTGCTCGGTAACCTACAAGCGGCCACATCCGCCGCCCGTTGTAACCAAAGCGGAATGAAACCGCGGATGATATACACAAAGGGGCAGAAGGGTATGACGCGGAGCGCGCGGTCACGTGTCTAAAGTGATCGTGATCTTAAAGGGGCCCGTCTATTTACAGACGCAATCGGGCACTGAAACGGCGAACAGTTAAACTAAAAATACCCCGGGGGACCCAGTAAATAGGGGTCAAGTGTAAATATACACGATGACAGAAAGACGCCTTAGGGTGGAGTGAGAATGCCTCAAGGAACCCAGGAGGTAGGGGTCAAATGTAAATATACACCGTAATAGAAACACGCAAAAGGGTAGAATAGGCAGATGAAATTCTTTACCCATAGAGGACAGTGTATTAGAATACTGGTCACTTAGTAGTCAGTATAGGCCATGATGTGGGGAGGGAATCTCAATTCTTGTCTCAGTACCCTCAAGGTAAATGGTCATGGACTGTTTTGTAGCCAAGTAATCAACAGGAATGGTTGATTGGCTATCTACGCATAACTGATCCCCATGGGATATCATCATTCAGGCCATATTTATGGGTCGAAAGGCGATATACCCATCGCTGTTCCTTCTCGTATAAAGTGCCTTCATTCTTAGTGCTTAACTGTTCAATTATAACCCATTTAACATCATTAGGACAATGACCCTGCTCCAGGAAATGGGTAGTCAGTTTAGTAGTATTCCTGCCACATCGGATATTGCTACGATGCTCTCCTATTCTTGTCTTGATTTTTCTGGTGGTCATCCCTACGTATCTGAGACCACACGGACATGTAATCAAGTAGATGACGTTACTTGAATTACAGTTGGTGTGGCCTCGTAGGTGCCATGTTTTGCCTTCTTCTAATTGTAGTGTTTTCGTGGTAGATGTAAGATGGCATACACTACATCCCCCACAGGGGAAATGGCCTGTCACCGAAGGCAAACCCCAAGCATTCAAAACAGAAGCGTCCTGTGTGGGTTGGCTAGTTCTTGGACGAGTATGTACTAAGGCATCATCCAGGCTCCTATCTCTTTTATATGAAAAGAGTGGTTTCTGCCAATTTCTTCCATTACTGGTCAAAATCTGCCAGTGTTTGCCAATGCAACGACTTACCAAATTAGAAATGTTGTTATAAGTGGTTACACAGGTCAGGGGAACCTCAGATTCACTTTCCTTCTCATTGTCTTCCAACAGAGCTTCTCTATTGTTATTTCTCGCTCTCTTACGGCTCTTTTGTAGGATTTTCCTAGGGTACCCTCTATGTTCTAATTTATTTGTGAGGTCATCCGCTTGTTTATTAAAATCCCGGATGTTACTGCAATTTCTACGAACTCGTAGATATTGGCCGAATGGGAGGTTTTCGCGTAGTGAACGCGGGTGAAAACTGGAGAAATGAAGGAGGTTATTCCTACTGGTGGGTTTATAGTAGGTTTTGCTCGTTAGTTGATTAATAGTTTTTGTGAGGGTAACGTCTAGGAAGACAATAGAGTTGGGATCATATTGGTGTGTGAATCTTAAATGGGGGTCACAAGTATTGACCCAGTTGAAAAAGGAATGTAGACTTTCCTCTGACCCTTTCCAGATTAAAAGCGCATCGTCAATGTACCTCTGCCACAGGATAACATTGAGAGCATAAGGGTTGGAATTAGCTAAGATGTGGGTTTTTTCATAGTTGTAAACATACAACCCCGCTATGCTGGGGGCAAATGTACTGCCCATCGAGGTGCCAGTCTTCTGTAGGAAAAAGGTATCTTGGTATTGGAAGAAATTCCGTTTTAATGCATGGTTCCTCCATGCTAACTAGTGTCCTTAGACATTGAAAGCTTATACACATGTATCCCGCAAGACGCCACTTTGAAAGTTTTGGCAGATATCCTTGACCAAACCACATGGTCGTATAATACCTCCAAGACCTTTGTGATGGATTGCGCTACCCTGGCATTAAAACAGAATTTCTTCCAATACAACTATAAGCAACTATTCACTGTTGGTAAATATGTGAAGTGCCACACGCAAAAACATGACGTGTGCTGTATTAAAAAACTGCTTTTGTATTTATGATTAACGTACCCCTTTTCCTAATTTTTGAATTTAAAGGGAATAGACAATTGTTAAAGTTTGCGCATATATATTGTCTAACATAGTTGTGTGCACATTTTAAGAGCTCATCAACGTAAATGCATGTTTGTAAGGGTCCACAATTTGGATTTTTTTCACTTGTACAGATTTCCACTGGTTCTCCTACAACAAGGATCGAAATTCTTAATGGGGAAGACTTTCCTATAGGAGCATCGACACGTTCAGGTCGTATTGTTCCAGTTAACCACCACTTGGTCGGAGCACTTTAGAGTGCTCAGATCAGTGAGCGGTATCATACCTGGTCCTGATGAATGCTGAGCGGAGTAGGGCTCATTAAGCAGAAACATGTTGACCACTTTTTAGTTCTGTTCTTTTCACTTTACTAAGGGACTGATTGGTTCAAACTTACACAACCTTTCAATAGTCCGAAAATTATTATATTTTCTATACACTGGTTTTAATAGAGTTAGAGCTACCCTCCTATTAAAATAATTTTGAGGAGTAGTCCATACCCTTTTTAACTCACTTTCACTTTCCCTAGCTAATAATGAGAACCCAATGAAGACAACCGGCTACCAGTGGTTCACTGGGGCCTGAGGGTTCTTTTTAGCCAGGCCTTTGAGCACGTGCACCCTGTCTTCTCTTACTGATATCAACATTCTCTTCTAATAGTCCAGTAGTGCTTGCTTAATTTCTCCACTAGCCTACTGTGTTGAATGTTTGTACTAACACTCTCTTGTTGTTTGAAATAATGATTTGATGAGGGGCATGGGAGTGTTTATTCCGACCCTTACTCTCTTGTTGATTGAATTATTTTACTTAGAAATACCCTCTTGCCTTCGTTTGAGTCCACAACTACCAATGTCATCTTGACCTCCGGTTTTGCTGTGAACAAGGAAAATGCATTTTAGATGTAGATTTTTCAGAAAATGAATTCAAAGGGGAAAGTTAAATCAATATCTTAGTAAACAGCTAGACTCAAACTTTATGTAAAACATGTCTATATATGTTTTTAACACTTTTTCAAAAACACATGGTATTCACAACTACCAATATGATCACGACCTCCGGTGTTATGAATACAAAGGGGAAAGTTAAATGAATATCTCACTAAACAACTAGACTAAACCTTTAGGTAAAATATGTATATATATATGTTTTACACTTTGTCAAAAACACGCAGTATTCGAGCTGTGTCCTCAGCGATCGTGATGTCATCGCGAAAACTAAAAATATCTTGAAATAAAATGAAAAAATTACATTTAATGTAAATAGATGACAAATACAACAATAAGTGGTACACCATGTAAGATGTAATGTTCGATATCTAATTATAGAATAAAAATTACAGGGCCATTATAGTACTGAAATTGAATTTAAAAAAAAATAGAAATTAACCGAGAAAACCAAAGGTTACAGGGGCGTTATAGTTGGGTTGACATTTCACCCATACAAAACCAGAGAAAGTCAGCCTTTATAGTTACCTGAGCTAACTATAACTCGCGTGTCCGCAATGCATTGCTTATGACCTCACATATTACATCACTCATGACATGGTCAGTGACATCACTGGTTCTATCACTGATGACATCATTGATGACATCTCAAATGAATTCACTGATTACATCATCCAGAGAAACACTGACACACCTACTTACACCGCCATGAAACATGTGATACACCCACTCCAATACAATCACTAACAAACTCATTCACAGAACCCATACAAAAACTCACGCATCTTCTCACTCATCCATACAGCCAATAACTCATCAGCTCACCCATAGAGCCACTAATGGAACCACTAACTCACATATACAACCACTGATGCACCTATTCACTTACAAATACAGTCAGTCACAGATTCAGGTATAGAAACATAGACACTCTTAAACACCCACTCATTTACCCATACAGCTCCTGACAGAGTAAAGAAGTAACCATACACCTACTCACACACCTACTCACTCACCCACACATAGCCAGTAACTCAGCCATACCATTATTCACACAGCCACTCAGTTACTTATATATATGCTAATTCATATAATCACTCACCTATACAGTAACTGATAGAACCAGATACTACCTCATACAACCTCTATCACACTCACTTAAACACCAATAAAACCATTCAAACACTCATTCGCTCACACATACACCCACTCATACACCCACACACTCACCAACACACCCACTCAGCCCATAGATGCACTGAGACAGCCAATCATGTACCCTGTCACACACCCATCCAGACACCTATGTATCTGCTCAAACCCCATTCAGCCACTCATGCACCCTATGATTTACAACCACTGATACACCAACTATACGGATACTCACACAGCCACTCACTTATTCATACATGTACTGACACACCCATTGGCTTACCGATACCAAAACTCACACACCTAATATCTCATGTATACAGTCTCTTATATACTCTGTCCCCCTTCTATACACCACTTACACATCCACACACTTACCTATACTGGCAATTCCACAGCGAGTTATCTTAGTATATAGGTTTAACACTCAGTATCTTTTATAAAACACTCGCACTCACTGGATTATTCCATTTCAGATGCCATCAGTGATGTCATTTGAGATGTTGCCAGTGATGTCATCAGTGATGTCACTTCATGAGTGGTGCACTATCTGATGTCATAAGCAGTGCATGGTTGGGGTCCAAGTTATAGTTAACTTAAGTAACTATAACTGATGAATTTCTATGGTTTTGACTATGAAATCTGAGCTTAAATATAATGTTCCTGTAACCTTTGTTTTTTTTCAGTGAATTTCTAAGGATTTTAAATTATATTTCCTAACTATAAAGTTTCAGTAACCTTTGGCTTTTTAACTGCATTTTTAAGGTTTTTTTAAAATTGTTCTAACTGTAACCAGTAACTTTTCACAGTGAGTGTCTGAGTGAGTGCATGAGGGTCTCGGTAGGTCTATGATTGGGTGTGAGAGGGTCTGAGTGTGTCTGTCAGTGGGTGTGTGAGTGTCAGAGTGGGTCTGGGAGGGCTTGCATAAGTGTCTAGAGGGGTGTGTGAGTGGGTCTGTGTGTGGGTGCCTGAGTTTCAAAGTGGCTGTCTGAGTGAGTGTGTCAGTGTCTGAGTGTATGTCTGAGTGAGTGCAAGAGGGCCTGAGTGGGTTAGTGAGTGAGTGTCAGAGTTTCTGAGTGGGTTTGCATGTTCCTCCATTGGTGTGTGAATGAGTCAGTGAGTAAGTGCATGAGTATCTGAATGGGTCTGTAAGTGGCTGTGTGAGTCTCTGAGTGAGTCTGTGACTGGGTCTGTGAGTGAGTACATGAGTTTCTGAGTGGGTCAGTGAGTGAGTGCATACGTCTTTGAGGGGGTCTGTGAGAAAGTGCCTGAGTCTCTAAGTGGGTCTGTGAGTGCATGAGTCAGTGAGTGGGTGCAGAGTGTCTGTGTGGGTTTGTAAGTGGATGTATGAGTGTCTCAGTGGGTCTGTGTGTGGGTACATGAGTCTCTGAGTAGAACTGTGTGTGCGTGTATGAGTGTCTGAGTGCCCTCTGTTTTGTCCTGTTCTGCTCTGTTTTACCTTTTCTGCTAGTTTTTCTACCCTCTGTTTTGCCGTTCCTGCTAGTTTTTCTGCCCTCTATGTTGCCCTCTGTGCTCTGTTGTGCACTTTCTGCTCGGTTTTCTGCCCTCTGTTTTGCTCTTTCTGCTCAATTGTCTGCCCTATGCTTTGCCTGTTCTGCTTGTTTTTCTGCCTTTTGTTTTTCCTTCTTCTGCTCTATTTTGCCTTTTCTGCTCGTTTTCATGTCCTCTATTTTGTCTCTTTTGTAATGGGGACGAGGGTCATGAGGCCACCCTTCCAAGGCCCATTTTGGCCCCATGGACCTCATCCCCCAGGGCCAGGCCAAAACCTATTGGGGAGGGGGGCCTTGTGACCCCTTTCCGGCTGCTTTCAGCCCCAGGAATACCATCCCCAGGGGCCCGGCCATCTGTCCCTGGGTGACCTGGCCCCACCCAAGGCACCCAGGATGGGGAGTGGAGGAGCCCTGTGATCCCAACTGGCTCCCTGCTTACTGCGGTATCCGGCATTGCTCCTACACACAGGGAGCTGCTAAACATGCAGCTCCGTGTGTGTGAGAGCATTTGTTTTATCTTTTTCCCTGCTGCATGTCTGTGGGCATGAAAAGAGATGAAATCTTCACTTCCAGCAATTGGGAGCACTTTGGCAGCTCCTTACTTGATGAAAGTGGAGTGTTTGATTTTTCTTGGCGAGAGTTGTCAGCTCCCACCAAGCAAAAGCAAACAGCTACGTCCCGGGTGTGGCCACCCCAAGACATATTAGGAGAGGGCCCTGGGGGATGGAGGTCCCCAGGGCCATTAATGGCTCCAGGAGGGGATCCGCATGGCTCCCCTCCTTCTGTTTTCATGGGCCAGCCCCAGAAAGGAACAGGATTTCACTCGACCTGTGCTAATTAATACAGCAAAGCCCCGGGTGGTGGTGGTCCTCTGGGCTCTTAAGAGCCCATTGAGGGTGGTCCGCATGGCCCCCTCCAATATTTGAAGAAAAGCCTTGAGAAGGAAGTGGTCCCCAGGGCCGAAATGAGTCCCTGGAGTCTGATCTGTGTCGCTCCCTCTATTTTGTAAATAAAGCCCTGGCTGCCTGTAGCTGCCCGGTGTGTAGCTCAGCCTATTGAATCAGAAGCTTTTTTCTTGGTTGAAAATTAATATATGTATTCCAAAATTGAGTGTGTGTATTGGAGATGAAAATGTGTGTTTTTTCAGAACTGATAACCTGATGTTTGGAGATAAAATGGCTGAATTGCCTAAATATATTTAAAGCTGATGCTTGAGTGATAAATCATTTGGCACCGGGAAACTTATTAAAATACAAAAAGCCCTTATTGCGCTTCACATATCCACTAAATGCTGAATGAGGTCTCCCTCATCTGTATTTCAGATGGGTATAGTACTAGTATCTATGAATGAACAACCCAAGTATGTGTGTTCAATTTAAAAACCAGGTCCCGTGCCCCAAGAGAACAATATGCATTTGTAGGGAAAATATATGTGATAAAATATAGGAAGTGCCTCACGTAAGCAAACACCAAGGAGCGATTGGCAGGTTCTCATCATCTGCTCACTATTTCCTCATCGGCAACATTCCTATATGATGGGAGGAGCCAACACCAGAACAAGATCAGAAGAATGTTGTGTAGGTGAGTATCCTCTAAATCCTTGTCATGTATGGTTCATATCTCAAAAAAGACCCAATGGGCCCCCAAAGAGGGTGGAGACAATTCTTCCTCGCAATAAAATAATATTACAAATTAGTTACGTATGGCACATAGCACATGTCTTTAATTATTTTATGCCTGCACTCATTAATAAAAACACCAAGCGACGTTTAGACCATTTTAAGCAGAATGGGTGACATTTTTCATTGCCACTTGTACCGCTTTGTTCGACATAAGTTGGCAGGGTATGCTCAGACGTAAGTCCCTTGCTCACTTTGCCACTGGATTTAAGCAAGCCTGGCTGAAGACGGCGGTAATGCAAGAAACCGGTCCTAGGAAGCTTGTTTCTCGTCCAGGGAAGGCATGGCTTGGCATTTCGGGCTAGACTGTTCCCATGAGGCACAGGGTCAGACTGATTTGCATATGGCCATGTCTGAACTGGGGTGGCAGAATGGGCTAAAGAACGGTGATGGATTAAACCCAGATCTGTTGACTGGGTGTGAGTGTTTGATTGATTCAGATGCTCCGTCCATCACCACCCACTTTTGTACCGCTTTGTTCGCCATAAGTTGGCAGGGTATGCTCAGACGTGAGTCCCTTGCTCACTTTGCCACTGGATTCAAGCAAGTCTGGCTGAAGACGGCTGTAATGCCAAAAACCGGTCCTAGGAAGCTTGTTTCCGGTCCAGGGAAGGCATGGCTTGGCAGTTGATCCTGGACTGTTCCCATGAGGCACAGGGTCAGGCTGATTTGCATATGGCCATGTCTGAACTGGGGTAGCAGAGTGGGCTAAAGAACGGTGATGGATTAAACCCAGATCTGTTGACTGGGTGTGAGTGTTTGATTGGTTCAGATGCTCCGTCCATCACCACCCCCTTTTGTACCGCTTTGTTCACCATAAGTTGGCAGGGTATGCTCAGACGTGAGTCCCTTGCTCACTTTGCCCGCTGGAATCAAGCAAGCCTGGCTGAAGACAGCTGTAATGCCAGAAACCGGTCCTAGGAAGCTTGTTTCTGGTCCAGGGAAGGCATGGCTTGGCAGTTCATCCTGGACTGTTCCTACGAGGCACAGGGTCAGACTGATTTGCATATGGCCTTATCCGAACTGGGATGGCAGAGTTGGCTAAAGAACGGTGATGGATTAAACCTACATCTGTTGACTGGGTGTGAGTGTTAGATTGGTTCAGATGCTCCAACCATCACCACCCCCTTTTGTACCGCTTTGTTCGCCATAAGTTGGCAGGGTATGCTAAGACGTGAGTCCCTTGCTCACTTTGCCACTGGATTCAAGCAAGCCTGGCTGAAGACGGCTGTAATGCAAGAAACCGGTCCTAGGAAGCTTGTTTCTGGTCCAGGGAAATCATGGCTTGGCAGTTCGGGCTGGACTGTTCCCATGAGGTGCAGGGTCAGACTGATTTACATATGGCCCTGTCTGAACTGGGGTGGCAGGGTGGGCTAAAGAACGGTGATGGATTAAACCCAGATCTGTTGACTGGGTGTGAGTGTTTGATTGGTTCAGATGCTCCGTCCATCACCACCCCCTTTTGTACCGACTTGTATTTTCTGGCAAATTTTTCAGGGCATGAGGACCACATTCCACCCTTAAGTGTAACAGAGCTGTATATTAAAAGGAATAAGAAGGGAGAACAGAAAGCAAGGATTACACATGTGTTTAAAATATCACCTTCAATTCCCCCAACCGAGTACTTTGAGGGATAGTTACCATATGGCTACCGGGTCGGTGCCTATCAGGAACGCAGGAGAGATCTTTTGGAAAAATGCTTAGTCACCTGCAAGAGAAATCATTTATGTTACAATCGCATTTCTCAGTACTTTGTAGCTACAGAAAAACACCACCAACATGCATTATCTCAAAGTGACTCCATGCAGTATGCAAATAAAGACACTCAGCCTCACTTTGTGTCATAAAAATGTGTTAAGTGTATTATATTTAAGGCTCATGGATCCTGAGCTCCAAAGCCTTATACGTTGGACATTACTGGCCATTTATATGCAGTGGGACGATGTTCAAAAAAACCATTTGTGGGCTGTAACTGACAAGCTCTTGAAATGCCTGTGTTTGCACAAACTTTGAGTTGGCAAAACAATACTGAGCCCCTCTGAAAACGGCCTAACAAGCATGGTCAATGTGAAAATCTTCTATCTCGGGTTTTTCCAGAGGGTTGGCCGACACCCGAATCCTTGTCTGTAATTATATTCTGTGAGAATTTATGTGCAAAATCCCCCTCTACGGTCTGTAGCAAAGTTTGATAACAGCTATCCTTAAAGGTGGATTTGCTTTAATAAATGATGTTTCCAATAAACAAGCCAGGCTTAATGCCTTTGTAATACATTTTACACAAAAGAGATCAGACCTATGAAATCGGACATAACTTTTTCCAGTTGAAATTATAGTTGGTAAAACAAAATACTATCTCTGTTGAGAGAGACTAACAAGGAATACCACACTGCAAATCTCCAATCCCTTTGAGGTATCCAAAGCAGTAACCAACTTGAAATCCCTTGCCTTCCTTTCTGTTTCTGTGAGTTTCTACTTAAAAAAATGTAACAAAATACCTAATTGCAGGTTTAAATACAATCCATTCTTAAATAGCTAATACATCTAACATATTCTTTTCACAATTAATGAGTCAGGTCTACTTCCCTAATCGTATATTTTCATAATGTATCTCTCTGTCTGATTATTAGTTAGCGCTATGAGACCTGTGGGTGATATAGGCACTTAATAAATACCAAATACATACATACATACATATATAATAAACTCATCATCCTTCATCATTAGCTTACCACTAAAACTAACACAATCCTGCTCTACTTAAACATAAGCTCTTTATAAGGCATAAAGGTGCTTCTCTAGCACTCTGGGGCATATTACCGAGGAGTGCGTTGGAAAACGCACAACGAACATTTCCGAATCGCCGGCTATCGCCAGATTTCATCGCTTTTTTAGCGCGGGATTATCAATGTGCATCAGGCAGGCGAATAGAAATCCGGCGATAGTCGGCGATATGGCACATTAGTGCATGAAAACAAACGTTGTTTTCATGCGCTAATGTGGGCCTTGATAATATGGGGGGGTGGATTCAGCTTTATGAGCCACAACCCCATGTTAACAATGCCTAACGCCCGGTCAGAGCAGGCGTTGGGAGACCTGCGATAAATGAGTTAATCACAGGTCTTTTCCTCCAATCGCCTTCCTTGGTAATAGGGTGTTCCCACATCCAACCACATTTTTCGTGTGGCTGGACGTGGGAACGCCCACTTTGCATGTCATTAGCGATGTTTATCGCCGACATGCAAAGTGGGCTTGGGCCAGGCTTTAAAGTGCCCTTGTTAATAGGGCTCTAGCAGTATCGCCGCTTTCTCTGCACAATTCGCCGAGAAAGCAGCGATACTAGCCCTTGGTAATATGCCCCTCTGTTAGTGGAAGATCTCACTTTCTGCAAGATCAAATGCTGAACTCAAGATAATCAACACGTGGGTGTAGCCTAAAGCCTCTTTTAGTGGAATTCTGAAACTCCTTTTCTGTTGATCACATAAAGTAGGCGACCGCTGTGCTCTCACGCCAGACCTAAAAATCAAGGCAACTGTTCATCAATGTGAAATGAGCAAACCGGCCTGTGGCACATAATAAAACTGTATTTATGTGTTCAGGAACCATGCATTTCTGAAATGGATACACTTTATCTTCCTTTTATTTTCAAATGACATTGTAAGTGGTCTCAGGGTAGACAGCAGAGGGTCACTTGGTATTAGCCCTAGAAGAAACAGCACAAAAAAACTAAGGAAATGCCTTATCTGAATTACACACACACTTTTAGAATTCAAGAGTGTGTGCAGCATGTCAAAGCTTACCGAACACATTGTGTCTCTAGGGCAGCTGCTTTCAGAGTACAGCAGACCATGATAATAATGCAAAATACCCAAGCCCAGCAAGTTATTTCTTTGTAATCTTACCATGCCCCAGGAGCCATATTGCACTGATAGAGGTCACACTTGCCAACCACAAGGATATTCTAGCACATCCCATGCAAACTGCTTCATTCACCTGGACAGATACAAAGACTTTAAAAATGCACATTATATTTTAAAGAGATGTATACATTTTTTAGAGATTTAAAAATAAAATGTATCTCAATGCTGAAGGTCATATTAAGCTGTACTGACATAAATGATGAACAATGAGTGGGCAAATGAATGAATGAATAACATATTTTAATAGTTGTACGTAATTCCAGAACAATATGCTCAGAAGTGAACCAGGTATTTTTCTGACACCCATTTGCCTAATTTCTCTAATTTTTCGAGATTTATAACCTCCTGAGTTGAATACTTCCGAAAACTATACGATTCTTGCTAATTTTCTACAGCATGTGCCATAGCAAATGTATGGCAAAAACGTGCAAAGGCCTATTTTACTTTATTTTCTTCACTTGGAAAAACATTTTTCATGAGAAAAACGTCCTCTACAGCTGTTGAAAACTTTGAGGCGTTTGGGGCATTTTCACACACACATTGTACAAGTACTCCATCGTTTTTGACATCAGAGTTAAGGGTGCAATTAGGTGTGGAAGCTAATGTTAATGTTTGTGAATCCCCACCAGCCGCGGCCCGTGCAGGTAAGAGCGGTAGGTCGTTTGGGCCAGGTGAGGGGGGATTTCATCTGTTGAAATCTCCCCTCACTTGGCTCCACCAACCTACCGCTCTTACCTGTACAGACCGTGGCTGATCCCCACAAGATTTTGATGGTGTTCCTCAAATTCTGAACAGGCACTTGCATTTGCTTCCTCACAAAATAATTACAACAGGGGAAGATCTGCATTGATGTGAGAATTTCCATGTCCCACATTGGAATTTGAGTTTAGCCAATTCATCAACTTCTGAATCTATGAGTGAGGAAATTGAATCCTGACTATACATTCCTATTTTGTGGTCGTGGGTGTAACTGATGCCCACAAGGGGTGGGGCAATGAGAGGGAATTATGGAAATCAAACAATAAAAGAAATGTTGCTGCCAATCAGCACAACAGTTGCCTTTCTCCACATTTCTCCAGATTTCTTTTTAAAAAGAAGTGTATTTTCCAAATGTTATTCCAAACTCTGCTAAGCACTCATGTTAAGTTTGAGGTACAAATTCAATAGGAAAGTCTTTCACATGCAGCGTTATGAGGTGGGTTGTGGCTTAAAGTCCAGAGCTGCCTACTTTGGAACAGGCGAGCCAAGTTTACCTCCCATTGTCAGATCAACATCCTGTAATTCCTGGTAAATCATTTACTTTTTCTTATATGTACAAAAAATCTGGCCGTGTGTAATGTAACATGGTGCTTATGTAAAGCGCTCTAATACCCTTAGACCTAGTCTGCCCTATGTAAAACTGCAAAAACATAAAGGATTATTTCCCCATCCTACGTCTTCATGCACCAAACTTTCCTTTTTTTAATATTCAACCATTCCCATAACTGGTGCCAAACTGTAAAAGGGCCCAAATGTGCCAATTTCATTGGAAACCTCCGGTAAATATGTTTGTTAATATATTAAAATTGCATGAGGCAATGTGCATCAGGTTAGTCAGAAACTTGCTTTTCGCTCCATTCAATGCATTTTCTTGGTTTGGTAAATTTCGGTTGTGCAATTATTAATATTTCTAAAAAAATTATTGTTCAAGAAATGTAGTTGTCTAGTGGACTCGATCTATAAATATGGTTCAGCACTCTATTATTTGAAATAACACATTTATTAATCAATTGTAATCTTACTACACAGAACTCATGAAATCCAAACAGCAATTATAATGAAACAAAATCTTTCTTGGTTGCATTATGAATTTTTTTCTTCTCTTTATTGATGTTCTCAGTCTTCCTCCATCTAAGATTTAAAAACGACAATAGCCACAGTAGCCAACGCGTTTCGTCAGAATGGACTTCTTCAGGGCTTCATTATAGAGGTTTTTTTTCTTGAAGGGAGCGATTTCGACTTTATTTCATAAATTTCCTTTGAAGAGGCTTGTGTCTTTGGTCTAGTAAATTGACATTTTCACAAGGAATCATTTTACGATAGGATGATGAGCCATGGGACAGAGCTGAGTAAGGAAGAGGAAAATGCGCAGGAGAGAAAAATTATCACTTCCATGGCGATTCCCAGAATTCCCTTTTCGAATTAAGTTAAGGGGCCCTCATAATTCAGAGAAAATGGGAGCAGGAAAAATAAAAAAACAGCAATTTTTATGTTCAGGATACTTGACTTTGACTATGTGTTTAGCTCACTTTATATGCCCACGCAAACCCACTTTTCTGCAAAGTCAGCTTGCAAAAGAAAGAAGGAAAAATATATTTAAGATATACTGTATTCATATTTGATTAGAACCATATAAACTAATCAGATATTTACATTCCTGAGTTAGGATATTAATGACACTTTTAAAAGCATCGCTGGGTTTCTCCGAAAAAATGCAATAATTATTGCAAACTGTAGTTACAATTAATTCTTTGTGGAAAAGGAAGCGTAAGAAAACGCCCCTGTAGATTCTAATACATGTCCAAACCCTCTCTTATGTCACCTAAGTACTTCATGATTATTAATTTGGGGTTTACCATCGCAGCTGGTGTGATAATTTAATGAGGCTAAATTGTGTTTCAGTGACATGTTATACACTGCTCTTTTAGCTGGCAAAGTAAACGAGCTCTGAGGAAATGGCAAGCTGACAAAAGCAAATACAGGCTGCCTGATCCATGGAGTACAACATTCTACAAACATTTTGCTTATTATCTCGACCCATAGCGGATGCATTAACTTGTTTGAGGCATCTTGACTATGATGGAAAACACTGACATGAGTCGTTATCCGTGAGGCTACTAGATGGGATTTTGACCAGACGTCTGTCTAATCAATCCCTATTCTTATTCGCAGCACCCTTTGGCAAACCAGCCCTCCAGGGCTGTCGATGGACCTGATAATGAATCAGAAGTGGATCAGTGCTCCGTAGGTTAAATTTACAGATGGTCTTCGTATGGTATACTCCAGTCAACGAGCCGAAAGTAGCATCCATAATATAAAGGTGTCGAAGTGTACTGGTCTGTCTACTAGAGGAGCTCTTTTCCTACCTAATGAGCAGATCCTACGTCAATCTGCTCACAAACTGTACATCTATATATTTACGTTACTTGATTTTCACTAATGGAGGTCCCTCTAGGTACCATCCCCCCTTTCTCACTTTCATCTTGACCACCATCAGGTGAAAGTAGCCTGTCAGTGCATCCAAGGCTCATCGTAATCCCAGCAGGTGTGCAATCACCTGGCAACAAGTCCTCAATGTGATGCAGAGCCCCCACTTTTGGTTCCTAGAGATGGAGGGTGGGATCTAACTGAAGATACCATTATATCAACTTGCTCTGATATGTGTTAAATAGGATGGAGCCAATGTGCATCTATGGTGTCTGCCAATTGTAGAGGAGCTGGGATGCCTGGCCGTGAAAACAGCTGGAGGTTTTAACCCACAGGTGAACCTACTTTTTGGAAAGGTGAATGGATAGGTCAGACTCAGAAACAATAAGGTTTTCTAGAGCTATGTACAGTCTACATAAATGTAAATGTAAATATATAGGCATTTATATAGCGCACTACTTACCCGTAGGGTCCCAAGGCGCTTCGACCGCTGCGAAACCCTTCCTGGCTTCCCTGAGAGATGGTCCCTTAATGGGTATCTCCAGGGTGAGACCAGGCATCCCCGGCGGTCTGGTGAGGCCGTTAGTGAAGATGAGGCGAGCTAATGCCCAGAGTTGCTGAGTGTGATCGCTGATCAGAGTGGGCACCGAGGCGAGAGAATTATCGAGTCCGCTGACCCTGGTCCAGAAACCTGCCGCGCCAGGAATCGAATCCTGGCCCCGGGCCGTCCTCTGCTCTCGGGTCTGCCGCCTCTAACCAGTGAGCCACATACGAGTTATCACTGAATGGATCGTATTTCTGGTTACCTTCTCGAAACTGAAGTCAGTGACTCTGACCAATTGGAGGAGGGACGAGGCATACTTAATTTCCTTTATATTGCATTTTTAAATAAATGCAATGTTTGTAAACATCCTGGCCTCATGCTTCATGAACATGTGTATGAGTGAAGTGCAATAAAAGGTTTCACAAACATTACCAGACAATTGTTTTAAAGTTACCTATAACTAATGGCGAACTATTCATTTCCAGTAGAAATAGCACAGTAAGATGGAGTGCGATGCACCACACAGAGTCTAACACAATGCCTACTTCTCTCTCGCCTTGTCTCTTTTGTTTTAACATCTGAAGACAGCATGGATGGATGCCCTGTATTGTTGCTGCAATAGGCACCTGCCCAACTGCTCTGCTTTGGGAATGAAAGCTGGAGATGCTTAGCAGCTCACTGAGCAACAGTTGGGTGAGGACCTACAAGGACCCCTTACCTGGAGGTGCACATGAGACTGCACCATTGTTTTCCATGGCTAAAACTCAGCCTGTGACACTCCTGAAGCTCTACTTATTTGTTCTACAGCTGACCATTCCCACCATGGGAGCCTAACTGCCAGCCCAAGGAGCTGAGAATCCCTGGTGCGAGTCTGTGTCCGCTCTACCCCTCACCATAAGACGGACGCCAGATGCTGACAATTTGATCTTCGCAATATCAGATGTTCACAAACATCTACTCAGCTTCCCGTGTCTTTTGCTACCAATGGGAACGGCTTGCCCAAGAGACTGACTGCTGCAAATGCAGATGAGACATCTCTACCTGGTAAGCTCACCTCCTCTATGCACCAAGTTGTTCCCTTGCCAAGCGTGGTGGCCCGGCAGCTGACTGACTATCGAGCTAGCAAGATCCATTGGTCTGTTCTGAGCCTGGACTCTGTGCAAATACTTTGATCTTCCACCTTAAATTCATTTTTCTGTTTCAGGCTTTGCAGGCTTTACTGTATTGCATTAATACTTGTCCGTTCTCAATGTGTTCAAACTCTTTGAAGATTGAAACTTCATGAACAATAACTGACAGCGGAGGTATTACAGTGCATTTAGACAGTGTCCCCGGTGTCATTACTGTATAGAGCTCTACTGCGCTGCATAGACCTTAGTCATCAGCTTTATCGGCTGCCCAGTACTCCTGCTAGATTGTAATTTTCATTGTGAGATTTATGGTTTATTGTATCTTCCTTTGTGTTTCATTTTGTTTTATGGTGCATTAAGTTTAGTATTGTATTTTCTGCTTTCCATTGTTTTGAACTGTTTAAGCTGTAACTAAGTTCAATATACATTAGATATTATTACATGTCTTGGCTGAATATCCCCCATTTTCTCTCTCGAGTCAAGCCTTGGACAGCTAGCCCACTTACTAGACCCCACTTTCAGTTGCATGTTGAGTACCTGGAGTGATGATTACGAGCGACCCTGAGCTTTTTTCATTTTGAAAACCCTGTGGTCTCTGAAATTAGATTCTTCATGGAATCATCCCAGACAATTCAGATGAACTCTCTATATAATCAGTTCTTTCTAACAGAATGAAAGCCTCAATAACTGTCCTATTATATGGGAAGTTACTGCTTTGTCATCAAGGCACAATGAAACCACACCCCACAGCATTTTGGAACTGTGTGGCCCATCAGCTTTTAGCATGATAATTTTTCATACTGAGTTACATTTGTATGCATAGTTTCTGTTTGTAAGTGAAATGAGTTATTCATCTGTCAGACACATGGAGCCTAGTTTAGAGATTAGCGGATAGATTGCTCTGTCGTAAACCTGATGGAGAACCCGCTCAAATATAAGTCAAGTCGGGATTCTGTTGCCGACCCTGCTTGAAGCATCTCTCACCTGAGTGAGGAAGCCAGTGACCTTGCTGCAGCCGCTACCCCTCGCCGGACCCGCTGCGCGGGTCCCGCTTCACGGCGTGCAGCACTTTCTCCAGACAGCGAAGGGGCATCGTTCCAGCGCAACCGGCAGGGCTGCGAGCACAGCGGTGGACTCCAAGGACCAGGAGTCCCCGCGAGCCCCTACTCCAGCTGGGCTGCTCTCCCTGCCGGCCACGCCCCCTGGTAGCTGGTTGGATACCTATTTAAAGGAACTATCACTCCCGCCGCGCGGGAGAAGCCCGGGACAAGGGTGGGACCGTCTGTGGCCGTCCGGGGACGCCCGAGGACGGGACGGGCCACCCCTCTATCATCTTCAGTCTCAGAGCGTAAGGTAGGCCCTCTTCCATGGCGGCTAACTTTGAGAACTCTGGCACCGCAGGAACTAGTAAAAGGACACTTGACAATTACTTTACTAGGGGTGTTGTGGATTCGGATAAGGATGACTCACTATCCGAACGCAGGATTGAACGACGTCGCTCCATTGAGTCATTAAAAAATAGACCTTTAATTGACTTGGCCTCCCCACCCATTTTGCCTACCACTATTACTGATACACCACTGGATGATCCTCTGTCACTGGACGGATTTCCTCTATTGCTTAGAAGCACTCCACTATCAACGGTTCATCCCTCAACTGCTCCTCCACTTACTCCCATAGCTTTGCTTCCACCCACCTCTAGTTCGTCCCCAAATGTGGTCAATGTATCTTGCAAACTACCCAAGGAGCAGCCGAAAAGGCTATGTAGACCATCCGTTACCCCTAAAACATTCGGCCCTCCGCCCACAAAAAAAAGGAGGGGGTTAGGAGTACCCCAAAGGGGCAAGCTTAGTCATACAGAGTTTGGCAAGACATCTAAACTTAAGACCTCTGGTGTACTTGCACCCAAAATCTCGGCACTGACTGATACAGTACCTATAGTGGTACCAACCCCAGACTCTGCCAGTTTACATCTTGGTAATACTCGAGGGAAGCAAGTAGAGGCCGTTACTACTTCAAGCCTAGTGACTATTCCCCCCATTATCACGGAGCAGAATACAGTCGAGCAGTTGCTTAGGTCCTTTATGCTCCCCATTTTGGATATTCTAAAAAGGGTTGAGCACCGACTAGGCAACTTGGAGGCTCTGTTTAATGCCAAATTAAGTGCTCCTATCACCTCTTTAATACCTACCCCTGTGTCGACTATTCTACCACAGCCTATAGCAGCTTCTGTATCTAATACTTTGGCCCCAAACGTTTCCAATAGTGGCAACAACAGAGCTGTTAAAGATCTTGGTAGTAAAAAACAGGTTATTGTAGATATGCCAACGACTTCTGCTCAGACAACTACTGTAATCAGTAAGTCCCTGAACAATAACCAGCAGAAAAACTTGGCTTCTCAACAGGCCCAGGTTCCTAGTCAAATAGTAACAAAACCTGCTGACCAGGTTCCAATAGAAGCGCAGATGAGAAAGGCTACTCCTAGTACTAAGACCAAGTACCCGAATAGGGGGAGGTTTTTAAGGCCCACTAACGGTACTCCCTATGGACCCAATGTAGAATTGCCCCCAGAGTCGCTACCTTTTGTAGTTGTACTTACAGGTGTCCCCCCACTAGAGGTGGGTAGGAAGGAGGGCCACCCCCAACTTAAGAATAAGATCCTACATTGGTTGGGGCAAAATAGACCACTCCCATATTACATCGATGGGGAGATTGTCCACGTTAGACGCCTGCCTTGGCTGGGCTCAAGGGAAAAGAACATTGAGGGTGATATAGTTGTTGTTAATTTTAGGAACCCAGTAGCTGTTGGGGCCATATTAACAGGCCCCCCTATGAATTCGAACACCGCTATCGTCCCATACGACCTAACTTACTTCTATCCAAGGTCGCATGTGACTCCTGCTCTTTTCTCAGGGAGGGTCCCAGATCCCAATGGCATTAGGAACATCCATTTGCCTCCAAACAACAACTACACGTGCCACCCGCAGATGCCTCTCCCTCCTAGGAATAATTTAGCGTGGAATTTAGTCCCTTCCAACGGACGCAACCAACATCCTGTGGGGCATGAGTTTTTCCAGCGGAATAGAGGATGGACCACTTGATTCCTTTTACTCCTCTGGAAACCTCGAATAGATATGGAGCCATCTCTGGCCTTGATGGCTGCGATTGACTCCCAGCAAAGGTACCTGCCAAAGATTCCAGTGTTGGGGGTGGGGGTCTATTGGAGGAGAATGCACAGAGTAGGATGAGCTGCACACTTACAGTTCCTCAATGTGGTGGTTCTCCCTCTAGTACAAATGATGATAATTGCGCTGTAACCAACTATGTGATCCCGAAGAAACAGATGAGTCTAGAAGTGGGTGATTCCAATGTGGAAACTGTTATACCTTCAGGCAAGCCAGCTGATCAACTGTGTTCCAATAATGAAAATTTGTCATTGTTATCTTGGAATGTGGCGGGGTTGGTGGTGAAACTAGAGAACCTGGAGTGGTGTGAGTATGTGGACAATCATGGTATTTGTTTATTTCAAGAGACATGGGCTAGGACTATTCAGCATAGGCTGGGCTTTGTAACTTATGCCGAGCCCGCAACCAAAGGCCCTAGGGGCAGACCATCCGGTGGATTGACCATATGGGTGGCTGTTCATCTTGGGTTCTTGGTCAAAAGGATTAACACCAATTCTTGTGATATTTTGTGTATTCTTTTGACCCGTAGAAACACACCCAAAATAGCGATTATTAACATCTATCTACGGCCGGTTTTGGGTGGTACAGTTTCTCATGTCCTAGAGTCCTTAACCGCCCTACTAAATAGCTTCTCAACTGATACCAAGGTGATAATGGGCGGGGATTTTAATTGTCATTTCGAACCACTCATGGGTGTCCCACAGCTAACAGCAGACGAGGATGACGCCTGCCGGATCCCACCCCCAAACATCTATCCAGTTAAAAACTGGACTTCAATGGCCATGCAGCTCACCTCACTGACATATACCTTTTCACTTAGAGCTTGCAACGGCCGCTTTCCGGGGGATAGCCCTGGCAAAAGTACCTATAATGGAATGGGTCACTCGTCAACAATAGATTATTTGTTGGTTAGTATGTCTGTATGGCATCTGATTCGATGTTTCCACGTCTCGGATCGCGTCGAAAGCGATCACTATCCATTGGTTGCGGAATTGGATGTCCCAAATTATGATGGGGAGCAACAAGCGGCCGATTTGGTCTCTGGTGCGATTAGGATCACACAGGGTGGTAAAAAAATCCGATGGTCTTCTATTAAGTCGTCCCCAGATAACCTGGCATCACTGTATAAAAGCGTAATTCCCCAGTTTGAGCATCTAAATTTATTGTATGAAAATGCTTCCAATCCTGACAATGATGTTAAATGTCTAGCTATACATAAAGAACTGATGCTGACCCTAGCAGCTAATTTTTCTAAACCTGTAAAATGTATTAATGGACAGGCACGTACCACAAATTCCTGGTACAATCAGTCTTGCAGGAAGGCGAAGACCACCCTAGTTTCTGCCATCAAATCAGGTCATAGGGCTAATATTTTGGCCGCAAGGAATTTTTATAAGAATCTCCTTTCTCATGCAAAATCTGAATGGGAAGCAGAGAAATGGAAGGCCATCAAACAAGCGTTAATAACGAAAGACGCCCGAACCTTTTGGAACTTGGTCCATACAGGGAAAGCAGAAGGGAAGGTAAAACTTGATCCCAATATAGCCGAGGAAGCTTGGTGTGCATATTTTGGTGATCTCTATTCTAACACCTCTCCCGCCCATAATCTGTCCCCTAAAACGCTTTTGAGACCGAGTCTAGAATGCCCCACCCCTCCCTTTACTATGTCGGAAGTGACCCTTGCAGTTCAAGGGTTAAAAAGTAATAAGGCCCTGGGCTGGACAAGATCCCTGGTGATCTTTTTAGAGATGAGCCGAAGATCTGGGTTCCCTACTTGACCGTCATATTTAATGCCATTCTTGACGGCCAAGAGCTTCCTAGCACATGGCTGGGGGCCGAAATAATTCCGATTTATAAAAAGGGTTCTCCGCTGGCCCCGTCAAATTATAGACCAATTAGTCTAATTGACGTTACTCAAAAAATCTATGCCAAACTGCTTTTGCAACGCTTGCAAGATTGGATTAGTGAGAACAACATCCTCTCCCACTTGCTAGCAGGGTTCCGTGCCAAAACCTCGACCATTGACCAACTACTACGGCTCCAGGTTCTTTACTGGAAGCATGTGGTGATGGAAGGGGGGAGCCTCTACCTGACATTTGTGGACTTAAAATCCGCATTTGATATGGTGGACAGAAATCAACTTTGGAGCATATTAACAACAATGGGGGTACCACCCTATCTATGTCTCCAATTCAAAAGACTCCACGACGGCACCTATGCAAAAGTTCGCTATGGCAAAAATGGCCAGCTAACAAGAGATTTTCCCATTGAGAAGGGAGTTAGGCAGGGATGTGTACTGGCCCCTACGCTATTTTCCCTCTTTTTAAATGGCCTTGTTGATGACTTAACTAGTGTCCAAAACAGTGATGCTCCTAACTTAGCTGGTGGTAAATTTCCTGCACTGATGTTTGCAGACGACACCCTGCTACTCTCAAAAACACCTATGGGGATGCAGCGGGTGTTAGATCAATTTACCAAATTCTGTAGGGACAGGAATCTGGTAATAAACATAGATAAAACTAAGTACGTGGTGTTTAATGGCATTACAACTAATTGCCCTTGTCCAACTATGGATGGACGAGCCCTGGAAAGGGTAAACCATTTTACCTATCTAGGACTGACATTAAATGATAGAATGAGTTGGGAAACCCAAATGACTAAGGCTAATCTGACCCTCTCTCAGTCTATGGGGGGTATCCTTAAAGTGCAGAAATCTTGTGTTCACAAGCTGGTCAGTGTACCGCTGGAAATATACAAGGTACAAACCAGATCTTCTACCCTTTATGGGGCAGAACTCTGGGGCCATTGTCCAGCGAACGAGATTAGTATAACAGAGAACAAATTCCTTAGACAACTGCTCTCCTTACCCACTAACACCCCCCTAGTCCCACTAAGGCTGGATACAAATCTGAGGCCAATTGCAGAAGTAATTGCCTCACGCCCGCTTCTTTACTGGCGTAGACTGTGGAGTGTCCCCGAGCTTGAGTGTTATAGAGAAGAACTAAAAATAGTCATGGCTCGCCCGGGTGTGGGGAGGATAAAGTGGTTATCTTTTATAAGGGGGCATGCGTCCAAGATCGGCATGGAGAATCTCTGGTCTAATCCGGAGGACACATGCAAATCTATCTCAAAGAGAACCCTGGCTGAGTCTATAAAACATCATAACCTTGAAGAGGTCTTTCGAACAGCCAGGCCATCTAGTCTCACCGACAGTTTCTTGCACTTTAAGAGTGTTTACAGTTTTGAGAAAGAGTTAGATGCTATAGAACCTGTCTTAGCAAAAAAATTGTTTCTACAATTCAGATATGGTACATTACCCCTCTATTCCTATTCTGATAAATGGAAATTGGGTTTAGCTCGTCCTTGTCCAGGTTGTGATGACCCGAATGAATCTCTAATCCATGTAATTTTGTTTTGTCCTGCTTATTCTGTCAGCAGGAAAACATGGATTATACAGTTATGTGTTAACCTAGGACTGAGGAACTATATAGACTATTTTAGAATTTTAAAAACTGATACTGATGCATTGATAGTTACTGCTATTTCCAAATTCTTGTTCTCGATGTGGTTAACTAGACGAAGACTGATCCATGTGTAGTAACCCGCTTATTGTGGGTGGATGGCTCTGTCTTAGTAATAATTAGTTTTTTATCTGTTTTAAAGGAAATTTTTTAGTTTTTGTATCCTATTGTTATGTCTTTATTGTCATATTATAACCGCACGTCAACCGATTACTGTAAATATGCTAATTGAGATCTACAATGCATTGGATGAGTTGTAAATGTATTGCTTTTTTTTTTAACTGTTATGTACTTTTATGGTTCATTAACAAACCGAAATAAAGTTGACTTGATGATGATAAGTCAAGTAGAAGGTTAGTTTTACAAAGACGGTGCTCCTGCTAGCACCACAGTCAAAAAACGGACCCACATAGCTGCCATAGATGATGTCTAGAAGTGAGAGCATCAATTCCCACCCTATTTAGAGCAGACTGTCTGATATCCTATTAATCTGCCTGTCACCACCAGGTGACAGACATGAGTCAGAGTAGATTTGAGATTTTAGATTACATCCTGGATGCGTCACAGCCAGCCCACAATGCTGAACTTATTCTCTTACAATTGTCAGAATACATACAGAAAATCCTTGAGAATGGTGGTACAGCTGCCTTGATCCTTTTGGACCAATCTGCAGTTCTCAACATCCTGATTGCACTCCATATGGATTCAAAGAATGGTGGGAAATCAGATAAAGGGTCTTACATTGGCACAGATAGCCAACTTTCTATCCAACAGATCTCAGATAATTCACCCGCCACCCTTTACCATAAAACCTACCCAATTAAACTAGGGAATACCGCAGAGGTGATCATTGAGTACCACTCTTTTCAATATATACATTACCCTTCTGGCTGCTATAATTCACCAATTTGGTTCTGAAGTGCTTTATTACACCTGTGATACTCAGATCGTCATGCTGCTTACTAAAGAACTTGGATCTTACCAGGAGGGGGTTAAGCACTGCCTGATGCCAGTTTAGGTTTAGATTAATGAAAATAAGCTGAAACCTATTGCTAATATGACGGAACTGCTGATCTTTGTGAGGACTCAGCAATACTGAAACAAGCTCTAGTGGCATAACAAACCAAGAGCAGATAGAAATCACAGAGTCAAATGTGACAGTCAATTATCATTTAAGAACCAAATCAATGAAGTTATAGCATCCTCTTTTGGCATTACTAAATTGCAGAAAAGGTAATTGTTCTTTTTTTAGGGTTACTAGAAAAATGGTCCTCTATGCCTTAATTATGACCAGATTAGACTATTCAAGTTCCCTTTAACAGGGTTTACCAGCATAGTTGACACACAAACTGTAGTTTGTACAAAATGCTGCAGCCAGACACCTTCTTAATCTTCCTAAACAGGAGTCAGTTTGCTCAAAACTGCTAAAGCTGTAAACCATAGTAGGCTAAACAGCGAATGACCTCTGTATGATTCAGGAATCACAAATTATAAATGATTAATAGGAAATCTGACCAGTCTATAGTCAATAATTTTAACCTAATGGATCAATTGCTATCACATTTGAGGATTTTCCCTGTGGAACGTTTACGTGCCTGCACAGGAGCAGCTGTGATTGCGGCTCCTGTAAAGGCACAAAGATCACGAGAAGGTTAGTTGTAATCTCTTCATGGTCTAAATTACCCTCGTCTTTTTTCTCAATCTCTTGAGCATACTCCTGAGATAATTCTGGTGATTGCTATATCTTGCTATGTCTTCTAGGTTTAGAAGTGTCATATATTAATCAACGAAGTCCACTAATAAACGTGTTGTAATGGTTGGGAGCAGTAATAAAAGTCAGAACACATCTTGCAAATGTATGAAAGTGTTCCATTAGAAAAACAATGTGGATCACATTGAATAAAAGTAGCTAGTAGAAAAAAAGCTTTGTGTTCATTAAAAGAAATAGCAATTGCTGACTGGGCAGTTTAGTGTTTTGTGTATTTTTTATTTATTTATTAATTAGTTCATTTTAGGGGTTTTGTTGTTACAAATAACCTGGCGGTGTGCTACAGCACATTAGAGAAACAGCAGGGTGCTTGAGAAAAAGACCTAGAGGCATATTTTCAAAGGATTGTGTCACTTTTGTGCCACGCAACAGGGCGTATAATTGACACAACCCTTAAGTATGAATTAGGAAGCCATGCAAGCCCACCTTCATTGGCTTGATAAATCCATAGTAGTGCAACGAAGCGCAAATCGCTGCGCTGCATTTCTCTGCACCAAGGAGGCATTCCATGGGTGGAGAGTGAGTGTTAACACTCACCCACTCACGGATTTTGACGTATTCCCAGAGTGGTAAACCTGGGAATGCATCGAAAGGCTACGCCTATCTGGTTGAGGCGTACCAAGGAGAAATATTTTTATTTCGTCTCATCACTGCCTCTTCTGCCGCACATATAGAAGGAGAAAAATGCCTCACAAAAATGTTTCTTGGCAGGAAGTCGTCCATGCTAACAATTCAGGTTTCACAAGTTGACCTCGCACACCAAAAACTGTATAATAAACACGATATTAGTGCTTAATAAACATTTGTATTGTGACAAAGATAGAATCCAACTGTTCTCCCAAGAAATTTTCAAGTCAGTTTTCTTCGTTTTATTCTTTCTTTTATTATTCAAAAACTCGCAGATAAAAATAGCCAACGCGTTTCGTCCGAAACCGGACTTCTTCAGGGCTACAATTAAAAAGATACAAAAGTATATATCAGTGCGTGTATAGATACAGGAGTACGTGCACAGATAAATAAATCATACAGTTTAGACTCAAGGAATAATTTATAAAACACCAGACCATTTAGATATGTACAGCATACGAAAAAAGACTTGAAAAGATGCATTTAAATTCCAGGGAGAACATACGTTGTTACAAAACATTTTGTTGTCCTAAATGTAAACTAGTATATTATATACAGAGTGTTATTAGCCTAACCATGTAAGAAAGAATCATGAAAAGGCAGTAACTACTGAATTTTGATTGGAGTACACATTATGATATTTACATAACAGCTCTATAATCAAAAAATGGTTTAAAATACCTTTACGCAGTGTATTTTTATGCTACACGTCCCATCCGTCTTGGTAGGTGTCTGAACAATAGGTTTCTATAAGTAAATATATCCATGTTTTAGAAAGAGTGGTCATATTTAAGAACCTATATGTACAAAAAAACAAATATTGATATCTATGCGGATTTAAACTAGTTGAGCGACAGTATAATCGATATCTGAATCGTATGTCTAGTCTGTGGGACTTTATGAGATTGTATTTATATTAAAAGCAAAAAAACAGTCACCTGGAGAGCCTACCTATCTAGGGGTTAGAGAACGTTTATCAGTCATGGAGATACGAAAGTATGCACTTACTATAATTGACTAGTTGGCAGATCTAATAATCATCCATTTGTTAAGATCCAGTAGAGTAAAAGAAGAATAAGGTATATGCCTGGAAAGAAGGATAGGCAAAACGTTATACAAAGAAGAGTGAAATATATGGTATAGAACCATAAATAAAAGGTATCCATTAGTAAAAGGTGATCAGCCGAGTGAAAACCTTTTACATGTACCGGTATGGGTGAAAGAAGAATATTGAACAAATGTACAAATAGTCCATAATCACTATAGTTAATATTTGGACATTAGAGATTTTGAGCATTTCGCGATAGTATGGGAGTCCAACTAATTGAAAAAATGGCATGATAGTACTAATATCTCTAAGATTTGAAAATTGCCATTATTATTTACAGAGTCAAGAAACACGTGTTAGTTTTGAAACTAACACGCAGTAAAACTAGATGTGTTATAGAGACTTATCTCATAATGCATAGGGCAGACGGATAAATAAGCCGACAGTGCAAGGCAACAGTAATGACGAAAAGCCCCAACCTATTGCAGAGTACGTCATGTATCAATTGAAAAAACGACACTCGAGCGTGCCCGCCATCTTAGCATGTTTAACCTGCATGGTCAGTTAGCAGAAGTCCATACACAATAAATATTGTGATAGGATTAGGCCCAGTTAGAGTGCAAGCTGTCAAAGAGTTATGAAGAGTATATCAAACCAGACAATCTAAGAACCCATATAGCGTTATCCTTTGGGACTTACCATATGTTCGGCGTCGTCGTCGCGTACGAATGCGGTCGTCTGGTCTGCCGGTGAATAATGAAGGCACATTTGGGAGGGTATATATATCCTCCAAATGTGTGTAATTAATCAATCAAGAATACTAATTAGTAAAACGCAAAGGGCGCGCAGTCCCTGATGACATAAGGATCGGTGCTAACATGGCCGCCATCTTAGACTGGTCAGAAAGAAGACGGAAAAAATAACGAAAAACGGCTAAAGAAATGTTATTGTATTCTTTTATCCAAAAGGCAAGATTGTTTAGTAGCCGATAATATGGCTCAGGATTGTTATAATTAAGAGACGAACCAACAAGCTTGGAATGGAGCCTATTAATCGAATATTGCCGATCGGAAAAGCGAATACATTGCGGTCTGAAAGGGCATGAATACGAGCAGACATCTTGTAATGGTGAAAATTAGGTATGGGAAGCAAAATCTGCCAAAAACAAGAGTTAAACATATCGTTATTGGACTTTCAATCATATACAAGCGTGATATGACAAATAAAAAGTGAAATGAGCAAGATAGAATATTTTTCACATATTTATCGAAAAGACCCAAGTTATATCCCGTTTTAGGAGTCTTTGCTCGCCTCATCTATAGGCGGTTATATGTGCATGATTAAGTGGATGCGAGCTAAATGGCGCACATACATTTGTATTCAAAGCCCAGGCAAGTGTGATAGCCAGCGGCTAAGAGAGAGTCAGAAGTAGGTACTACAGAGAGAGGTACTGCAGAGAAAGCACTAAAAGGTGTACAGAGCTGGCCATTGCATCTATGGTCAGATATGTGTGTAAATCTGATCAAGATGGTTGCACAGCTCAAATAAAGTCCTGGTTATCAATCAGACCAATGGATAAGTCAACAGACTAAGTGTTAGATAAGGCATTGTAAGCGCATATAACAAGTAGAAATTATATAATACCTGAGCTAATGATTGGTATGCTTGTGGCAGAAATGTTAGCTCAAGGTTCAGTGGAATAGCTTAACAAAGAGCTCATATCAATTACTCAAATATAATACTCATATCAGTTGCCCAAATGTAATGCTAAGAAAGCCTCAGTCATTGCATAGAGTTCTAACTGTGCTTAAATTTAAACACGCAAAAAGAGCAAGAACAGGTGGAATGGATCTAGTGTGAAAATACCATGCAATGATGTACAGATCAAATCTCTAATGTGTTAATAGGGGAGTGACAAAAAAATTACTGAGTCAGCAGTAATCTTACACGGAAAACTCAGAGAGTAGGAAGGAGTTAAACTGAATCACAAAAAATGATGAAATTCGTTATTTACATTTAATCCCTGATCTACAGCTCTAAGTCTGCATATCCAGCGGGCCTCAAGTTGTCTGAGGCAAGTGATCCTGTCACCACCACGTTTACCTGGCGCCACCCTATCAATTGCATGGAATTTAATTTCTTTTTCATCTGGATGGTTGTCTGTGATATGTTGTGCCACAGGGCTACGGAGATCATTGCTTTTGATGTTTCTAATATGTTCCTGAATCCGTGTTTTTAACATCTGGTGCTGCTACCAACATAGATCATATTACAGTGGCAAATGATTACATAAACTACAAAAGTAGTGTTACAATTGATGAAAGAAGTAACCCTATGTGTCCTGGAGCTGTTATAACTGTAGTCAACCAATTTGTTCATGCCATGTTCACATACTGAACAATTACCACATACAAAAAAGCCAGCCGGCTTTTCTGTAAGCCATGCAGAGCCACTTGTCTTTGGGGGATCTACATAACTCGGGCAGAGAATGTTTTTGATGGTTCTGCCCTTTTTGTAAATGACCTTGGGCTTGTCAGGGATGATACCTTTCGGTAGTATATCCGATTTTAAGAGGTGCCAGTGCCGTCTCAAGATGTTATATATATGATTACTGTACATACCGTATTCAGTTATGAAAGCACATTGTTCATGGGGAACACTGGTGTTCTTTTTCGGTTGTTTGAGCAAGGTTTCATGGCGTTTCTTTTTTTAAATTTTATTCTCTGCCCTGTCAACATCTTTCTCAACATACCCCCTCGCCAAGAAATCTTTCTTCATTCTTTGTATGGTGTTTTCAAAGTTGGTATCTTCACTACAATTTCGGCGAGCCCGTACCATCTCACCAGAAGGAATAGCCACTATGGTGTTTCTGGGGTGACAGCTTTCAGCATGAAGTATGCTGTTGCAAGAAGTGGGCTTTTTATACATTTTGCTTTGGATGCTGCCATCTTTTATATAGAGATGCAAGTCAAGAAACACTATTTCACTTTTGGGAGGAGCTCATAGTGAGCTTGATGTTACGGTCATTGCTGTTGAGGAAGCGAAAGTAATTATTCAAACCATCAACACTGCCCTTCCAAATAAGGAAAATGTCGTCAATGTAGCGTACATAAAAAATTATGTCATCTATCCATTGACCAGCACCATGACCCCAGGCATGCTCCATCTCAAACAGACCCATAAAAAGGTTTGCATAAGATGGAGCAAACCTGGAGCCATGCTAACAATACAGGCACCCTTGCACGATGGGGCAAGTGTGCCTACATTGGTGCTAGGCAGCACATTGTGCGCCAGAGCTGGGAAATGACAGGAATATGCCCAGTATTGTTAAATACAGCCATTCCTGCCCTTTCCCGATCAAAAAGCACAGCAAGGTGACTTGCTACACTGCGCTGCTTGATAAATATGCCCCAAATACAAAAAACAAATGGTATCAAAACCAAAATAACTGAGTGTTCATTAAAAAGCAATTTAGCAGGCATCTCGATTTGTAATATCTTCTCTCACCAAAGAGTATTTAAGGAATAGCCTCGTTAGAACCTTGCTTTCTGTTCAGTTCCTGAAAAGAATCAGATCCAATAAATTTGGCATTAAAAGTGGCATTCATTATTAGCAAATCATTATAGGCATTAGCAGTAACTGATGTATACAGTGAGTCAAGTTCATTAGCAACCAATATGTTTCCTGCTTTACCAGGTGGGAAATATCTGGTAAGTGAAACAAGAAATTGTACATCATTGTCAGAGATGCCAAGTTAAGAAATTCTTACTGCCAGAACTTAAAATGTAGAACAATATTAATTAGCCTAGGAGCAGCTCCTATATGCCCTAACAAATTGTTAACCCCACACTTGGACGGCTATGGCTGCCGAATCCCTGTCCTGTAAAACAAGACTCTTGAATTTAGCTGCTGAGGAAAATTGTGAGAGTGCCCGATCTTCAGGTGAATCTTTGTGCTAATGTTTGGTCTTAAAACTGGTGGATTAGCCTCCTGTTGACCCACAAAGGAAAGGGGTAATGCCTGACAGAGAATCCTGGTAATTCTTGTGCATATTCCCTATCATGGCCAGAGGGTGCAAAATGTCCTGAAGAAGAGGAAGCTGTAACCTGCCTGGAATAATCCCAGTTGACCAATGGATATGAGAAATAATTGAGGACTTCTGGTCTGGTTTGTGTGGATCCGACTTCAACTAAAAAAAAACAGACACGAGTCACTGTATCTGATCTCGAGGGTTAAATTAGGCCCCTCAAAGTACTAATACTGCAAGAAACTTACTTTAAAGCTTTGCCTTTTGTAAAAATCATCTATTGAAAGCTGCTTTCTGAAGAAGGAGCCACCCAGGTGACTTCAACTCTTTCTCTCTCTGACGTTTTTAGTGCTGACATTTCTCCTTCAGGGTACCTGCACAAACATTCGATCAAGCCCACGAAAGATTCACCAGGCACCTATGTTTGGCTGGCCTCAATTAATTCAGAAAAGTGCCTAGAGTGAGAAAATCTTGTCCTGAGGATTACATTAGTTACCTCAAAGTACTAATCCTGCAATAAACTTATTTTGTACATTAAGTTTTTGAAAAAAGGCACTAAAGAAAGTTTGAGAGTAATCAATAGACCCTATCCAGAGAAAGAACCACTCAGGCAAACTCAACTATTTCGCTCTTTGAGGTTTTTGGTGCCACATTTATGTTTCAGAGTCACTGCACAGAAGGTTAAACCAGCCCATATAAAAGAATTACCAGGTGCCTGTGTTTGACTTGCCTCACTGAACTCATAAAAGTTCCTGTGGTCAGAGAACCCCTTAGAACAAAAAGAATTTAAGTACTATTCGTCTACATAGGACCTGGCATTACTGCATTTCCCATCATCCATCTGCACCAGAAGTGACATCGCTTCCTGCCTTCTTCCTGCTACAATCAAATCTTCAGGGCGACCCATTACCTGGCATTCCCAACAAAGGTTAGCCACAGACTAGGGCATTGTCTGTTTGGGTCGTTAGGACCAGGAGGGTTTTGGTCTAGAACTCCTCTTCCACTGAAACTTACAAGGTAAGATGTACCAATGTGCCTCATCCAGCACCCTGTCCTGCCAAGCCCCGCAATCACACCCAGACCTCAACGACCTAAACACTCACATAGTATTTGCACAAATTATAAACCTAACCTAGCACACACCCTACTATCTACCACACACTCTCAACGTACATAACATACATTCCAACACATGCTCATTAGTGTTTGCTCTGCGGTACTCCACACCAGACATCACAAACCTCATTCCCTTTCACAAGCTTGACTCCTTTTCATTATAGAAACATGGTTCACAGACACATCTACGCACATCCTGGGCAGTCTCCTTCGAACAGGTTATAGCATCTATCTTGTAGACCATGCACATAAGATAGGAGGAGGCCTCAGTGTCATCCTTAAATGCTGTTTGCCCTGCACGTTGAGCCAGCAGGTATCACTCAACTCCATGGAACTGCTAATATGCCATTTCCCAATCCCTGCAACCCTTCCATCTCATATACAGGCCTCGTGGACAGAACAAGGATCTCATTGAGGAATTTCCAGATCTCCCAATCACCTTATCCATCTAACATGCCTATGCCAACCTCAAAAAACACAAGAGACACTTTCTTCAACTTCATCAATGCACTAAACATGGTACAGCTTGTCACATAACAAAAACACTCCAAAGTCTTCTCAACATCACCAACAATTCATTATAAAAAACCCACATCCCTAGACTATACTGATGACTTTGCCATCTCTATATCCATACTTAGCTTTCTACCAATTAACCAAGGTCAACATAAAAGCGAAGACCAAACCTTCAGATCCTTTAAAGATGTCTCCATAGACAACCTAAAGCTTGCAGCTTTATAACTGTCCCAGACAGAGTTTCGCGATGCGCTATATCTATTTACATCGAAAAAGGCCTGTGACCAATTCTTCATATTCGCTATATAGGTACTATTTGTTAAAAGCTTCTTATCAAAAGTCCATGGTCTCATTGGTTTAGCTGGTCTGTTGAGAGCTATTGTTAATCACAATGGATTATGGTCTGATATTATCATAGGTAAATTACTGATATCTACTGTGCTAATCTCTGTGGTAGGAATCATAAAAGAATCTAGCTTGGAATATTTCTTAAATGGATGCGAAAAATATGTAAAACCTGAGTTCCCTGATTCAATACTACCCCAGACATCCCTCAAGCCGTGTGAATCCATCATTGAGTGTACTGCCTGATACACCCGGGGTTTACGCCCAGTATATCCGGTTCCCCCTTCGAAATCTGCAGAGATATTAAAATCCCCACAGATCACTATGGGTGCTGGCCAGCTTGCTAGCTCCTTCTCCATGCGATTGAAGGTATCAGGGTCGTCGCTGTTAGCCCCGTAGATGCAACAAATAGTGATGCCCAGATTCATTTCGCATAATGCCCACCGCCCCATAGTGTCAGCCTTGGATCGTTTAACTCCCCCCAGACCCACCTTGCCAATGATAGCGACCCCCCTAATAGTAGACGTTTGGGAGGAACAAGATAGAGTCTCGAATCCCTTTAGGTTTAGCCAGTGCCTTTTCCCCCGTGGCAAATGGGTCTCCTGTATACAAATATTATCCGTACGTGTAAATTTAACAAATTCCTCTAGTCTTCCCCTTTTTTCCAATCGTTTAGGCCCCCTGTATTCATAGAGCAGATCCTAAGCTTTGACATACTTCTGTCTTAGATCCTTCCGTCTATTCAACCTTCCGTTTAGTATAGTAAAGACATATTTGACTACATACCTTGTTACAGCTTTAAATCTCAGCCTGATTATAATTACAATATTATCATGAATTCTCTTTTTTAGGTTTGCACCCCCCCAGGACCAACCCAACCCTCCCTCCCCCCCTTCCACCACCCAGTCCTTCCCGCCCCCCCAACCACCCATTGAGGCATCCTGGGTCTGGCCGGATCCAGGTGTGGGCGTCTGTGTGATCCGTACACCAACGATCACTCTCAGAGCCTCTGGCCCCGCCATTAGAGATTGAAGAAAGAGCACCAAAGCCAAAGAGAAAAAGAGGAAAAAACAAATCAGAGAAATAAAAACTTAAGCCTGTAGCATAACAGTAATTAATTACGAATCTCCGGCAATTAATTTGTCCCCAATAGAATTACATTTTTTGTTCATATTGTTTATCAGTTATCCTTCCTTGCAGTGTCCGATATTTCTTGCAAGTATCCTTCCGCTTGAATTTCACTATTGAAAAAACGCGTAGTACCTTTGAAAATTACTTTCAGACGGGAAGGGTTTTGTAAGTACACAGTAGCACCAGCTTTTTCAAAAGAGGTGAAAAGCTGCCACATTCTCCATCTTCTTTCAACTGTTGGATGTGCATAGTCTGGTCTTACAAAAAAGAAGAATCCATTATGTTCCCGCTTGCTGGTAGGCCGCGCTAGATCGTAAATGGCTTCCCGTAAAAGAAAGTTACCAAAGTACACTAACATTGCCCTTGGGTATTTAGTGGAGTTCTCAGTTTGTTTACGTTGTGTGAGGGGGAAACGATGGGCCCGCTGAATTTCTTTGTCCATATCCCAGGATTCTAACTCCGGGAAAGTTTTTTTTTAAGGTTACTTAAATATCCCCTAGGATCATTCCTCTCCACGGCGTCCGGAATGCCAAGAAAACGAAGGTTATTTCTTCTGGAACGATTCTCCTGGTCTTCAACCTTGAACATTAAGTCTCTAATGATCCCTTCTTGAGATTTTTCTTGCTTTTGGAGGCAGGCAACATCTTTCTCTAAATACTCTGTCCGAGTTTCTAGAGATGCTATCCTTTCTGATATCTCAGTGCAAGTACTACCTACTTTGTTGACCACCCCTTCTAACTTCTGAATAGCGGCATGATTCCTTTCACTGTCTTTCTTTATATCCTTATGGAAGTCTCTGATAGTCGTCAGGATATCTTTTAGAGAAGGCTCAACCAATTTCCCTTTTCTTACAGCCGATCCATGTTGTAGTTGGTTGTCGCTCCCATTTGAGTCCTCTTCCCTGTTCTGAGCCGGTACAGCTTCATCTGAATTATTGGATTTATTCCTACTTTTGCTGACTTGCCCAGTGATGCTTCCTTGGTCTGAGCTTTCTTCAAAGTTTGACTTATTGAGCCGTTGGTTCCTTGTTCTCCTTTTCTCGAATTTTTTTCCCAGCAGGGTATAACCTTGATCTGAAGCGCTGGATTTCTTAGCGTCTAAAGAGTCTGTACCTTCGGGTGTTGAACCTCGAGCTGGATTGATATTATCATCACTAATCTCACTTGTTGTAGATAGACCAGGCTCGTATATATCTGCATCCGATCCCTCAGATGGATTTTCCGCTTTAGATTGTCTCAATTTCGCAATAGATGGGTTGCGTAAAGAACTGGGAGTCTCATTATAACCAGATTGCTTTAAAAGAGACTTTGTTGATGTTTCAAGGTCTGGTTCCGAATGTATCATCCTATTCTCCTCATTCTTAGATGATTCATCTGATGCTGGATGTTTTGAAACTTTTTTCGCCCCTTCCTTGGGTATAGGGCTAAAGATACTGGATATACTAGGCTGAAGTGTATTGGCTTGTTCGGTAGCTTTAGCGTTTGCTTTCAGATTCTTAATAGTTTGAAGTCGCTTGGCTTTTTTTGCCATTAACTCCACATCATCATTTCCTTCGATGCATTTCTCCTTCTCTTTATCCTTTCGTTGAACTTTCTCTTTTTCACCAAGGCATTTTTTCTATCTTTCTTTGATTTTTTTCATTTTCTATTTCCATTTCTTTATCTTTACTTTTGTCTTTGTCTCTGTCTTTATCTTGGTCTTTTTCTTTTTCTTTTTCTGAACCTTTCCCTTTTGATTTATCTTTGTCTTTATCTTTCTCTCTCCCTTTCCCTTCTTCTCGTAATTTATTTTTAACTTCCTTTGCCTTGGCTCCCCGAGTTTCTGGTCCCTTTGTCTCTGGTCGTTTATCTGTGTTTTTATCCATCAATTTGGAGGAGTCAACAACATTTTCAATTTCAATTTCAGGTGTGTAGGCATCCTCCTCTATACTTCTAGAGGGTATCGTTGAGTTGCTTAAATCCCTTGATAGTTCCAATTTATTCTCTAGTTTTTTTTCCAGGTTGATCTTACTGTGCTATATTGGTTCACTTTGCTCCTTCTGCAGACTCAACACTGACAATGAAACTGATACTCCAGCTCCAGCTCCAGCTCCATGAACCAGGTCTTCCATAGCTAATCTTCTGTTAAATGTTTTGCCTGGCCCAAAGATTGCAGTGCAGAGCGGTGGGCTACTGAGCGAAGAGACTGTGGTAACCGCTTCTCCTTGAACCTAGCTTTTTATTGCTTTCTGAGCACCTCGCCCTCCCTTATACAGCTTCACTTGGACAGGGATCCGTGACCTTAGTTGTGCTTTGTACTCGCGAGGTAAATTGTATATACAGTTTATCACGTTTATAATGCAAGGGCCTCCAAACTTGATTTGAATTGCTACTTTCACCAATTGATACCTAGTAGGGCCAAAGGTAGACTGTATATATTCATTTGTGAATTGGGTTTTTAATTTCAATCTCTGCTTCTGCTTTTGCTTCAACTGTCCAAATGAGTTTTTATTCTTTACTGACCCCAATCTCATTGCAGGCAATTTGGAAAAGTATTAGATTTCCCCTAGTCCCCTCAGCCGCAATCCTTGTTGTATCCTGATTTATCAGACTGTCAGACTGTCAGACTGCCCACTCTATTCAGTTCATTTCTATTCATTCAGATCAGTTCAGTTCAAGGTGTTAAGGTGTTAAGTGCAGGCTAATTTCACCCCGTTTATCCTGGCCGATGGTAGCCTTGCATATAAAAGGCTGTAGGACGAGGCTGAGCAGCTGCTGCTAAAAGATACACGACTTGTTTTTTTTTGTTTTTGCCCTTTTTTTTATATAATCACACCTACTTCCGCCAGACAAGTGATGACTGTTTCCCCCCGCTCGGCAGAGAGGAGAGAGCTCAGGACTTCTGCACCAGACAAACGAGGAATAGTGAGTGAGTGAGGAGCGAATACCACCTCTCCTGCTGACGCTCCAAACGAAACACACCTGCGGCCGGTTTAACTACTTTGAGAAGGTACTGTAGAGTGCTGTAGATACACAACACTCGTGTCTCACGTCAGCACCATCCGCAATAATGCCTCTAATACCTCTACTGCCCGTATCGTCAGCATCAAAGAAGCACTTACATCAGCGAGGTCGGATACCAGCAAAGCCTCCGCAGCGGAAGCTATAATGCAGTGAGTGCCCCTCCACGCCGCCTCACCTCGAGTTTCCGTCCAGTCCGCTTGAATCCTGCCTCTGTTGCCTTCGTTGCCTCCGACTTGAGACACCGACTTGAGACACCGATCATCGCTTATTGGTCGCCAGGTAAACGCCGGGTAAATGCTCTGCACTCTTCCGCTCTGCGGGTCTGCCGGTCTGCTCAAAGTATGCCGATACAGGTTTCTTTCCCGGCAAGGCTCCATCCCCAACGCAGCAGCAGCAGCAGGATGCAGGATGCACTTATTATCTGGACCAGATCCAGATCCAGGAAAGTCGCTGCACGAAGCTGCCAAAGCTTTTCTCTCACACTTCCTCCCGAGCCACCGGGACCTCACCAAACCTCATCGGATCGCATCACATCGTGGAAGGCTCACCACGCTTTCCACCTTGGGAGGTAAAATACGATCAGCTCCTTATGCCACTTTTCTCTAGTTTCCTAGCTTGGCTCTAGTCTCAGTATCAGTTTAACTTAAAAGAGCCATTGTGAGAACCACGGCAAAAAAGCAGGGTACACGCTTAATCTCTAAGACGGTGCACAGAGACCAGTGAGAGCGATGTAGCAGCGTCCTCTCACTCAGGCGCCATCTTGCCTCGAGCGCCCAGTAGCTATACCTCTCGCAATTGGAAACGACTTAACTTAGAAAGAGAGCAATTAATGAATAAATTAACAGTGGCTGAGGAACAGCACAGGAAAGATATATCCCAGGGATGGCAGGACACCAAAAGCTTAGAAAGAGTTAGTAGTATTAAAGCCGAGATACAAAAGCAACTAGCTAAAAAAGCAGCTGCTGAATATCAAGCACAAAGAAGGAATATGTATGAGACGGGGGAACAAGCCGGGAAAGCATTGGCACTACGCATCAGACAAGCGACTTCGAAAAATATTATTGCACGTATAGAAGAGCAGGGTAGGACCTACGAGGAGCCAAAGGACATTATAAATGTCTTCAAAAGATACTATCAAACACTGTATCAGGAAGATCTGGTTACTGAGGAACCAATGATTGAGTGGACAGGATTGGGAACCAAAGTGGTTCAGGGTGATAGAGAAATTTTAGAACAATCCATTACTATGGATGAACTCTCGGAGGCCATACAAGAATTAGCAGCAGGGAAGGCTGCAGGCCCTGATTGTCTACCAATTGAGCTCTATAAATGCTTATTTGAAGAAACATTTACACTTCTGTTAGACCTTTTCAACGGGGTTATAAATACAGGTTTGATCCCTGAGTCATGAATGAACACACCAATATAGTGGAGTTTCATAAAAAGGGCAAGCCCATGGAAAATCCGTGTTCATATAGACCCATATCTCTAATAAACGCGGACAATAAATTATTTGATGTAATAAAGGATCAATATAGAGTGCAAATAGAATGGGTGAGCATGGGCATCCCTGCGTTGTCCCCCTCGTAATGAAGATCTTATCCAAGCTCTCACCCATCATTTGAATTTTCGCGACTGGGCTGACATACATAGCCTGAATAGCCTTCATAAACCTCGGTCCAAACCCCCTTTCAGCGAGCAGGCTCCACAGAAATTCCCAGCTGACGCGGTCAAAAGCTTTCTCCGCGTCTAGGAGGATCATTGCGACCCCTCCCTCCCCGGCAGCATGAATATCAAACAACGTGATAGCTCGTCTGATATGATCAGTGGTTCCCCTACCAGGAATGAAACCATGCTGCCAGGCAGAGACCAGGGTCCCAATGATCCATCCCAAGCGGGTTGCCAAGATCTTAGCGCATAATTAATAACACAGCAATTAAACCGGTAGTCACGAAGGGATTTCAAACAAAAATCTTGGCAAATGCCGATGATTTGGCTGTCATTACTACCGATCCCGAAGCGGCCATGCGTTAAGTGGTGTGCACTATGAGAAAATTTGGTGGACAATCAGGTTATCGCTTAAATGTGGGTAAGACGCAGGTGCTCTGCTCCAAGAATATAAATAAATCAGACTCCAGATTAGTTGATTCCGTGGTTTATATGGGGATAACGATCAATGCACAGCCGGAGTTGATAATTAGAGACAACTTCATTCCTCTTATGAAATCCATGAGGGAGTATCTGAAAAGAATGGATACATTACAACTTTCAATAATAGGTCGTGCCAATTTCATCAAAATGACTATGTTCCCCAAGGTGATATATAAATTCAGGTCGATCCCCTTTAAAATAGAGGGGAAAATTATCAAAGAAATAGAATCCATCTTTATGAATTTCTTGTGGCAATATGGAAAGGTTAGAAGATCCATGAAATATATGTCTTTGCCTCAGGAAAGGGGGGGCTTGGGACTGCCAAACCTCAGATGCTATCATTGGTCTTGTCTTCTTACACAGATGGCTATATTATTCGATCCAGTGGGAAGCAGCACAAACTCCCCGAGTAGACAAGATGAGATTTCATCTATCTTTGAATTGCTGCTTGGCAGCGAAGCTACTTGGGTATTATTAAGGAGAACAGAAAGAAGATATTACAATAAGTCGAGACTCAAGACACTCGAAGGGATATGGGGGTCTGGGTAGCCGCTCAGAAAGCACTGGCAATTTCTAAATATAATCATCACACCCCACTTTGGAACTCGGGTCTCTTTCCTAACCTAAGTAATGATGGGTCTTGGAGACACTGGGAGCGACAGGGTATCCTGACACTGGGGCAAGTTATGGTTAGGGACGAGTGTAGAACTCTGGAAGAATTAAGACAAAGGCACTCCCTCCAGGGTAGACAAGATTATAAATATGCTCAGGTGGTCAGTACAATCAGATCAACAAGGCCCGTATCATCTTAAGGGAGAGGTGTAAGATACTGGATTATCTGAAGGGGGGTGAACCTAGAATTATCGGAGTGTATAGGCTGTTTTGGGAGGAATCCCAGGACGATATGGGCAAAACTGAGGCAGCCTGGGCTTTAAAACTGGAGGATCCGGACAATGACCTGGACAGAGCCCTTGTAATGGATAGAAGATTCCTACGCTCCTGCAATTTAAGAGCTCAGCACTTCAAAACATTATTCAATCTGTATTATACCCCCTCTAAGCTTTATGATTGGGGTAAGAGGGAGAACAGCAACTGCCCCAGATGCTGCAAAGGTCCAGCTGATATTTTCCATATGTTTTATCAGTGCGAGAAACTTAAATCAATTAAAACAGAGATTGAATCGTTCTGGGCGGGGCTGCTGGATACTCAGATAACCTTGTCTCTGAAACTCATGATTATAGGATGCCAAAGCAAATTGAAATTAAATATTGAGACTGAAGCTTTAATTTTTATCTCCACAGCTGTACTTAGAATTTTAATTTCAGCAGCTTGGAAAGACACTGAGGCCCCAACCTTCCAAATGTGGTTGCCCAGACTATTGGGAATACATAATGTGGAGGCGGCTCTGTATGATCTCAAGGGTAAAAAATTAAGAGAAGTGGGGATGAAGACCTGGGCACCAGTGGCTGCTTGGCGTGCTACCAGATTGTAGCAAACTCATTGATTCTTAGGACTATGGCTACGGCAATGCTCTTATTTGTTATATTCTCTTGTCATCTTTTTTTTTCTGTTTGCGGTAGCCGGCATAATGTGTACAATATTTATATTAATAACATTAATTATTTCATGATTTACAAGAATTAATTCAATCAGATACTAAGCTATGTAACTCGACAACCGACTTCTACATTACCTTTTTATTGTTAATTTCGGTGGTTTATTTATATTGTATCTTGTCTCTTTCATTCAAATCATGTATATTGTTTTCTTATTATGCCTCATGGATTCTCAATAAAAAAAATAAAAATAAAAGACAACCTAAAGCTTGAAATCACATAAGATTTGTTTTTTCATGTTTGTGTCACCTTACTTAAAATTTTTTGTTCTTCACTAAATTTGGTTTTGACCTTTACGCTTTTCATTACTGTACTGTACTGTTGTTTCTCTATAACCCTAGCAGCACCACGTTCGATACCCACACTATTCTAAACAACACATAACATCAATGCCAACCATCTCCTGCATGAATACTAACCTGGCTTCTGATCATGCTGCAGTATGGAGACCGCTATTCTACACATCATAGACAATGCGCTGTTGACCACAGATGTAGATGACCCCTGCTTCCTGATATTTCTTGACCTCTTAGCTGCCTTCAACACTGTCAAGGCATGTCAATCTTATCAAAGCTGTTACTCGGTGTGTAGTTGAGACTCCTCTTGAAGCCAATACTCAGGTGGATGGACTTCGCAGGCAGTGTCCTTTGGAGGTGGGAGTGTTGCAACCAGTTCTCTGTGCAGAGGCCTGAAATCCAAAGGGTGGTCATACTCCAAACCTATCTGAGTCTGTGTCCTGTTATATTGTGGTCACAGGCAAGGCATCATAAAACACCTCAAAACAAAACCACTTTCGAAGAAAAACAACTTGCAACCTTCCAAGCCCAAACTTGTATGACAAGTATGAGCAGAGCATGTGGCTACACAAGTGCATCCTGCAAACCTATTTGCTCTCCAGAAGCCTTACAAAATTCAGAGATTGAAATTTAGATTGTGCTGTCATGGGTCAGTATAAAAGTACCCTTTTTTCCCTGGCTACCACATCCCACCAACGTACATTGAATTTGACTTTTCCATTGGTTCCTGTGAAACAATTTTTGGTTTATCTATATTTATAAATGCATAGAGATATTTTTTCATGTTTGTATCATCTTATCTAATGCATGTTTTGTTTTCGACTGAATCTGGTTTTAACCTTTACACTTGTTATTACTGTACTTTACTGTTTGGGTTACTTTATTATAGACAACACTTTGCACATGTTCTCTGGGGACCGCCTTCGTCATAGGCCATTCTTTTTTTTTTTTTTTTTACATTTTTGAAAACCTTTATTCGTGCATGTAAAAAGAACAAATACGGGCCTACAACCATCAGGCCGGCCACGATACTTTTAAGCACTGATACAAACATTACGGCCCCCTAGCATCAACGGACGAAATAGCAACAGTTTATGAATGTTACACTGGAGAGACCCATGACACCAGGGGAAAGGAGAAATGAAGGTTAATTTTAAAGTTTTTTATATAATTTTATCAGGGAAAAAGGCAGTGAAGAGTAAGAACCAAGGAGATTCGAGTCTGCACAATATCTTCACAACACGGGAGAGCGGCAGCATTTCTGAAAACAACAGTGGAAATTAAAATCCCAGGCAGTGAGGCGGTGCAAATCAACAGCAGGATATTCACATCAGCAATTACGCACCCCTTCAGTGCCGCCCCCACTCAGCCAGCCCCAAACCCGGACCCAGAATCGAACCAAAGTAAAGCACAGAAAACATAAAAAGAAATAAAGGCCCATAGAACTAATAAGAAGTAGTAAATTACCCCCCCACCCTACACCAATGCGGAGGCTACGGCCTACCCCCCCCCCCAGCATAGTGCCTGTCGCCCTTTAAACCCGAAATGTAGACAAGAAAAGAGAGCAAGAGAAGTATGAAGAGGAAGATAGAAAAACGTTAACACCTTTGATATAGGGGGTAGGAAAAGAATAAACTTATTCTAATCTAAACTCCCAAAAAGAAGAAGGTGGGGAGGAGCCTACGCAACATCAGAGCGCCCGGGACCCCCGGCCATCTACAGCTTCCACACACTGAAAACCCACTGCGCCGAAAGCAGCAGTGCTATAATAAATTGCAACAGTATCATGGATGGAAGAAAACATTCCGCGACGTGTGCACACAGCATATACATAGCAGTTCCAATCCCAGTCCAGCCCACCCGTGAAACCATAGCGTTATGAGTCAGCCTAACCCTGGCCTGATCGCGGGTGTAAGACAAAGCCAGCTCCTATATGAAGGCCCTGCACCCCGTGCATACAAAGACAATATGGCCGCTCAGAAGAAGAAAGTGAATCAGGAGCATAAAATGGCCGCCGACCATCTGTAGAAGTCCCTTTGTCCACTGCACATAGACCCAACAGGGCATCTAAAGCACAGGAGTTCCGCAGGAAAGAAGACGAAGGCCACAGTAAATGAGCCCTCGAGGGTGCAAGGAGCAGCGCAGCCGGATACATCTGTGGACGCGGTGAAGCAGGCACCAATGAGACAGGCTTCGATGGATGGAGAAACAAAGTATCAGCAACAGAGTAGGAGAGTAACTGATCATGGGCGTCGGGAAAGTCAGTTGCAGGCACCAATGTAGCACGGTCACATGTAGTCATTGTATCCCCGCATGAAGGCAAAGGCAAACCCACACCTTGCTGGTAACAAACGTTGCGCTCACGACCCGCAGCAGATATTATGGAGTCGAACTGCTCACTCAGCGCCTGGAGACCGTCACGCATTTGCAAGTGAAAGTCCCGTAGGGCGGCCAGAACGGAGCCACATGATAATGGAAGCTGCATCCCCGCATTAACAACAATCCGGGACGGCACTGTGAAGCTGGTGCCTGATGTAGGGAGGGCGAAGCAGTCAGCGGGCAGGACCGGGCTATCTCCCCCCAGCCGCGGGCAGGCAGATGAGGTCATGTTTACCGCAGGACGGTATAATGGCCGGGGGGGAGGTCGTAGCAGAAAACAAGCTCCCCTCAGGTCTGCGCCGCCACAAGGAACGCTGAGAGTCGCCACCCGTCCCTCAAGTTCACCGTGCAGCCGGTTAAGTGGCAGAAAAAGGGGCTGGCAGCCTACGGCGAGCCGGATCGCTGAGCTTCCACAGCGCGCTCCACAGATCGGAGCAGGAGACCCGTTCCTCCGGGGCTTACCTCACAGCCTTCACATTTCAGGCGCAGGGTGCAGCGGTTGTTCAGCCATCACATCCCAGGCACAGCTGACGGCAGTCTTCTGTGTGGAGTGCGGTCAGGACCGCGCGGCCTGGAGTGGCGCTAGCGGGTCCGGTCACTGCGGAGCCTCCAGGGGCAGGCGAAGAGCGGCAATGAAGCGAGGGTCCAGGGCGGGGAGCACCATCACGGACAACTCCGGCATCCGGGCAGGCTGGGACCTCGGGAAAGTACCGGCGTGGTCAGCTCGTCGTCGCGCACATTTCGCCTCCAGGAACGAGGAGGATAGCAAGCAGGATGTTGATGCGGAGCCAAGGGCCGACGGAGCCGGGAGCTCAAGCGTCTGCTCCGGTCGCCATCTTGGCTCCTCCCCCTGTCAGAGGCCATTCTTAACAAGATAATGGTAGGCTATCCTCACAGACACTTGTGTCCTTTGTTGTCTGTGCACAAAGGAACCACAGCCATGGTTCACATCCTGACTGTGGCCTCCCTTCACCATAGCCCTACCGATCGATATCCGCCATGGCCATGTATGTGTGCATTGTATAGCCCAAATCTAGGTCTGATCAATGGAGCACTGAATTTTTAGTGTTAGCCCTGGGATGAGATTCAGATTAAGTTATTGGCAAGTGAACACATATTAGTAGTAGTTTAACATCTAGCAATTATCCCAGCTTCTCGACGAAATGGTCAGTCCACCTACCTGCACTTGCACCTGTGTACAACCTCATTATAACAATTCATGAATCCAATCCGCCCCACATAATAAAATGAAGAAGGATAGCGGTTCAGCACCCACTGCGGGATATGTAGTTCGTATTTATAAAAATCCCTATGCACTGCACTAGTGCCTAAACTCAGCATGCTCCCAGCTGAATACAATTGTGACATAAAATTAAATATATTAAATATGTTTCTTTCAGATGGCAGCTTAAAAAACAATGCCGGTCCTGTGAGCTGCCACAGGCCACACCAAACACTGAATGACACCTATTCAATACTCAACACTAGCCATCATTAGAAACATCCGTGAGCTTATACCCTTCAGAAGACACTTCTAGACAATTCACAGGAATTCAGCATAGTCCACTGCTATATATCTATACACTCTAACCGCTTCTTCACAACTCACAATGACATTTAGACAGGGACTAAAACTAAAATGCCCATTTTGTTGCCCATACCAGTAGATCTCTTTGATTCTTTCTTCCCCCAACCATGCCAGCGCAGGGTTACAACTGTACACAAAATGTCAGATTGGACAACCCAGTCCAGTAACCAGCTAAGTAAACTGTATGGGTAGAGAATGTGGCCTATTGGCTAGGGGGGTCGACCTTGGAGCTGGGGAACTGGGCTCGAGTCTCGGCAGTGATGCTCAACATTCTGTGATTCTGGGCAAATCACTCAATCTCCCCTTGCTTAACAAAAATGAATGTGTCTATCTGTAATGTAAGTGGTGCTTATGTAAAGCGCTCTGATAAGGTAATGTAATGTAATGTAAAAATTATTTGTAGAGCGCTCGGACACCACTGGTTTCATGGCTCTATGGGGCAGATAAACTCAGGAGGGGACAGGGAGCCGGTGTTCAGTCATCATATGCTTGTCGGAACAGGTGGGTTTTTAGTGGTTTCCTGAAGGAAATGTAGCAGGAGGTTGTATTATATGTATTGTATTTATTATTTGTAACGCGCAACTGTCACCCTACGGGTATCCTGGCGCCCAAACAGGAAGTAGTCAGACGGTACAACAATACACTAGCTGTCATGACATATAAAACAGCCACCGGAACTATTGGATAGAGTCACGGGGATTAGACTTTGGCGAACAGCCATGTTTTCAGGCTCTTTCTGAATCCCAGTAGGGTGTCAATTTGCCTGATGTTTTGGGGAAGCTCGTTCCACAGCCTAGATGCAGAAGTGCAGAAGGCTCTGCCTCCCATCCTCGATCTCCAGATCCTGGTAGTTGCTGCCAGACCCAGGCTAGAGGAGCGCAGGGACCTGGTGGGCCTATACAAGGTGAGCCTTTCCTGTAGAGGAATAGGTCCCGTGTTGTGCAGGGCTCTATACACAATACATAGGGACTTAAAAGCGACTCTACTCCCGATTGGCAGCCAGTGTAAGTCTCTGAGCGCCAACGTAGTGGAGGAACTGCAAGGTCTTTTAAGGGCCAGCTTGGCCGCTATAGACTGGACCCTCTGGAGCATCTGTAAGATGTATAAGGGGGCCCCTAGATATAGGGAATTACAGTAGTCCAGTCTGGCCAGGATCACACTCCTAACCACTAGCAGTCTAGACTCATCCGGCAGAAGGGGCAAGATCTGTCTGAGCGCTTTCAGCAGTCCATAGCAGACACTGATGGTTTTATTGGTCTGAGAGGTCATTTGGAGATCCGCATCAAACAGTACCCCTAGATTGCGCACGGTCTTGACTGGGATGCAAGGATCAGCTCCCGGCGCAAGCCTGATCTCATAGGAGGGTTGCTGACTCAGATTGGCTGACGAGCAGTAGACTACCTCCGTCTTCCCCTCGTTAAATTGAAGGGAGTTTATTTTCAGCCACCTGGAGACCTTGCTCATGCAGTTCTGAAAGGTCTCATGTTCACCGCCTGTCTTCCTTCTAAGGAGAACACCAGTTGGGTGTCGTCCGCGTAATTTATCAAATCTATTCCATAGGATTTAATCATGGGGATCAGAGGCTGCAGATATAGTTTAAAAAGAATAGGGCTGATTGAGGAGCCCTGAGGTACTCCATGACTGACCAGGGACTTGGGAGATGAAAAGGGTGCTAGGGTCACCACCTGTTGTCTACCTGTCAGGTAGGATTGTATCCACCTCAGGGCCTTGCCCTTCACGCCCAGTTTTTCCAGCCTACTAAGCAGAACTGCATGGCTAACCGTGTCGAATGCGGCCGACATGTCCAACAGCACCAAGACTGAGGAGTTGCCATTGTCGGCTCACATTCGAAGGGTGTCCAACATGGTTGCCAATGCAGTTTCTGTTCCGTGGCCTGGGCGGAAGCCAAATTGGTCCTTGTCCAATAGGCAGTTGTCTTCCAGATATCCTGACAGGGACCTACTGACCACCTTTTCCACGATTTTTATCGGGTAGGGCAGGAGGGATATGGGCCTAAAGTGCGCCGGAATAGTAGGGTCCAGCGAAGGCTTTTTAAGCAGGTGGGTGACCACTGCCTGCTTCCATGGTTCCGGCACTATGCCTTCCTCAAGAGATTGGCGACAGATCTGATGCATCCAGGGGAACAGCTCTGGCCCATATTCATTCCAGATCCTATGCGGAAGGGGGTCTAAAGGTGACCCTGATGACACATTATGGGCCAGGCTAAAAAAGCGCTCCTCCATAAGAGGGGTGAAATTTTCCAATGATGACAGTATTGGTAAAGGTTCCTCTTCTTCTATCTGTGCCACAGCATCTTTGCAGATAGCCCTTTCCTCCTTCAGCCCCCCCACAATTTTAGCAATCTTTTCCTCGAAATAGATCGCAATCTCATCACATAGTTCTTGAGTAGCAACCACCTGACCGGAGTTCGTAGGGGAGAGAATTCCAAGTTTTGGGTGCCAGAAAAGAGAACCCAAGGCCGCCGTGTTTCTTCCGCTTGAAGGAAGGGACAGAAAGAAGGTTGTGGTGCAAGGAGCGCAGGTTACGGGATGGGACGTAACGATGAATCCTACATGTTACAAAGGCAGGGCCATGGCCAGTCAAAGATTTGAAGACGGTGCAGCCAAGTTTGAAAATACCACATTTCGCCACTGGCAAAATATACAATAACATCACAATAACAATAACATGTGTATTTGTAAAGCGCATATTCACCTCTAACGGGGGATCTTGATGCTGAATAATTGATGTTTATTGTTACCCAACACAATGGTACTCATTTTCTCGACCTCAGATGGATGAAAAGCTGAGTGGATTTGAACCTGTGACCATGAGGTTGAACACTGTAGGGGATGCATTAGTTCACTAAGCCACTAGACCCAGCTCCTTCGGGTTTACTTTGCGCGATATAAAGCTCCACAGAAAAAAAAAATTCCAAGAAGGGATCCGCAGAGCTGCTCAAAGCTGCCAGTACACTGAAAACCATAAAACGGTGTGTCTATCTCTTATATCTTATCATCCATCACATTGCTGTGAGCTGCATCTCATAACAAGATAATCGCACCTCAGTGGTCCTCACTCACGACATGGAAACACTTCCCACATAGCATTAAAAAACAAAGACTCACTTCTAACCACGCACCCTACATGGTGTAGCTAGCTACACATGTAGGTATAAACTTCAGTGGCCCACATAGGGGTAGTAAGTGCTATATAAATGGTGCAATGCATTAGAATAATGTAGGATAGTTGTGTGTGTTAAACGTCTCTCATGCTGTGGCTGCCTCTAAGTCAGAGGTCTTCAAACTTTTGAAGGTTGAGCCCCCCCAGCTGAATTTTTGTAAATGTCGGGCCCCCCCACCACCTGACAGAAATTTCTGGAATCTGGTACACTACATAATTGACCGCCACCCGCATATCCCTGGCCATATCCGGCAAATAATGTTTAAAACAATGAGTGTTTCCTCCTTCTCCATGAATTCCCTCACTACCACTCACCAACAATGCACCTCATCTCTCTAAAGCACCTTTCTGGCAAACATATAATTTTTTTTATAGTGCTACTCATAGTTTCATCATACTCAGGGACATATGTACAAGCAGCTATAGACACCACACCATCACTTTTTACAACGTTGTGGTGGTGATAGGGGCATTGCCGTATTTACACGGCAGAGTTAAGCCACTTAACTTAGCTTAACGCTGCCTTGTAAATACGGCCCTCTTTCATACTATGCTTAGCGTGAAATGGTGGGCAGTGGGTGTTGCAGTGGGTGTTCCACTGCAACAGGCACTGATTTTGATGTTGCACCCTATTTACAAGGGCAGCGTAAAAGTGAGGCAGCGTTAAAATTAAGAACAGGGAAAACCTGGTCTCAAGCTGGTGAAAGTAGGAGAAATGCATTATTTCTCCTCATTTTTCATTCATCCATGTGTGCTGCCTTGTGCAGCACACATGGAAAAAGCAAAATGCCTTGTATTTGTAATCTTTTAAAAAAATCAATTTTGTGATTTCTGTGTGTGCTGCATTAAGCAGCACACATGGAAGTGAGACAAATGGCATTTAAAGATTGTTTATGTACAGGAAGGTCCCCCTCCTGAACATAAACAATATTTTCCCTGCACCCAGACACCCTTGAACTATGGTGCAATGGTGTCTGCGTTGGCACTACACTGATAAGCATAGCGCCAGCGCAGGGGAAACGCAAGGCTGCACCATATTGTTGTAAATATGGTGCAGCCTTCCGTTTCTGAAGTGGCGGAGAGAGGCTTTAACCCATGACTACTAAACGCCTCACTCCGCAACTTCCTTGAACATATGCCCCTCAGTTCTTTGATCTGCATGTTACACCTTCTTTGTAGCAGGAACATTAACCCTCTGTGCTGTGAGGGTGGCAGGAGTGCTCATGTGAGTGCACAGTGAGGTATGCGACAGTGTGAGAGTAGGGTAAGTGGAGTGACTGCAGGGTGGGTGAGGTGACCATATGAATTTGGGTGTGCATGTTAGTGCAGAGTGGTACTAATGAATGCACGGTTAGTGATGGGTTTGTTTAAGTGAGATTGCAGATTGAGCAGTGAGCGGGACAGGTGAGTGAAGTGTCGCATGAGTGCAGGGTGGGTAGTGTGCTTGTGTGGCTGCAGTTTGAGGTACAGGGAAAACCGCACAAGTGCATTGTGAGAGCAGCGTGATCACTGAGTGCAGGGTGAATGGTGTGAGTGCATGGGGGTCAGTATGAGGGAATTGTTATCGCTGTGAGTGCAGGGTGAGCATGAAAGTGAAGGGCGAGAATGAGGAGCAAGTTGTCTGAATGCAGGGTACATTCCCAGACACTTGCAGTAAATAGTTGCAAAATAGATGCTTTCAGTTTTAGAAAAGGGGGCTCCTTGCCTCCCACTGCAGCTAAAGCATTTCAGCTGTAGGAATTAACCAGGATAGCCCCCTCCCCCCCCCCCAAACATAGCTGCCAAGGTTTCAGATTGCTATGTGTGACATTTTCTTAATTTCAGTGTAATTATGAGTGACAATTTCTCGCAGGCAAACTCAAGCAGTGAAGACGAGGGAAACATACATATCAGAAATGACACCCATGTGAGCAACAAGGAACTCTAAGACGAGTCACATCATAAACCACAAGCTGTATTACTGAGCGGTGCACCCCGGTCCTGAATACTGCCCACTGCCTGCCAAGCCCCGCTGGTGGCCCCATCACACCAGTTGCAGCCTGTCACACAGAGCTACCCGGCATTCTCTTCTGACTCTGTGTTGCTTTGTGTGCTGAAAAGTTACGTTTGCAAGGACCACAGTGGCTCTCACAGTCACCTGACCCAAAACAGGTTAGTGCAAGCAACTACTAACACAGCTTACTGTCAGTGAGAAGACAGACTGCTATGTAATGTACAGCTCTCAGCTGTTACAGGGCAGACAGGCGGCAGCTCTGAAGATGATCATGACTGAGGCACAAGAAAAAAAAATAACTGTCAGGGGTGTTGCCAAGCAGGCCTGCGCAAATTAAATAAAACAAGAAAAATAAAGATGCGCAGTGAAATTCGGCCTAAAGCTGAAACCTGCACTCCATGCAAACTTCTCAGGAAAGATGTGCTCAACGAGTCCCTAGGAGGCCTCTGCAACACTATGAGATTACTTGCATTTTGATATGAAACAGAGCCCGCACGCTGCAGAGATGAACAGAGGCCCCTGCACACATTTGTTTTCAGATATATAAGCGGCTCTATCCCCTCTCCAACCATATTGTTCACCTTTGTCTTCAGAAGGGCAGTTTAAACCCTTTATCAGTGCTGCACCCTCCCACAATAATTACGTTTCATTTACACCTGTGCTTAGTCCCTTTACGGCGATTACATGGCTGAAAGAGAAATCTCGTATTGTTAATGAGGCTTTAATAGTTTTCACCCCTTCTTCGGGCCCCTGCAGCTTCACTCTGCCGTCTGTTACTTCAATCAGAAGAGGACAAAGGTGAGATTTACGGCGGACTACGAGCCCCCCCTGAGACGGCGGCGCGCCCCCCCAGGGGGGCGCGCCCCACAGATTGAAGAACTCTGCTCTAAGTGATTTACAATATATATATATATATATATATATATATATATATATATATGTTTGCACACACCTCCGTAATCCTCGCAGAGGTCAAAAAGGACGGCACTCCAAGTTGTTGTTTTAACAAAAATGGTTTATTGGCAGACCCTCCTGCCCCCTTGAAAAAAAAAAATATATATATATATATATATATATATACATACATACATACATACATACATACATACATACATACATACATACATACATACATATATATATATATATATATATATATTTATTACCTACTGGCGGTCGCCAGTAGGTATATATAGTTAGGATTTTTTCTCTATGGGATTTTTGAAAATTCTATGTCTAATAACTTTGGCGTTTGTGGACGGAATTGGCTGAAATTTTCAGGAAAATGGAACATTTTGTTTCTGAGCAGCCCCTGACAATTTGGGGGGGTTTCATCAAGGGGGGGCCGAGAAAAAAGGGGGGTCCCAAAACGCGTTTTTCCCATGTTAATTTCCATAGGGCGGTTGGCCTCACTTTTAGCTCGAACGGCTGAATGGATTTGCACGAAACTTGGCAAAATTGTAGGGACTGTTAGCCTGATGTGCCTTTGCTAGGTCTCAATATATGTGCTCCAGTGGATTTTGAGTAATTTAGGTTCAAAAAAAGATATATATCTGGGCGGAGCCTAACCACACATCTGATCTGATTGGCTGTCAGCACTTCATCCAAGAAGTGTTGGCAGCCATCTTGGGACCAATATACATGATAGCACCTCATTAAAAAGCATTGTAGTTAATAGAGGGTTTTAGGACTTTAGTTACATTATAAATCATTTGTTGATGGTACCATACTCGTTTTAGGAATTGTGGTGGGTTCTAAGGTGATTTTACCATGTGAAAAAAACCTTCTGCTGTGATATCATGAATATTGTTTGAAAGAAAACTAATATCTCATGATTTTCCCACAGTGTTTTGGAAGGGGACCTATAAGCTAAACTGAAAGCATATTTTCTGTAAATTCACATTATCTTTCTCAGTCATGTGAAAATGAAGTCTGACATTCTCAGTAAAACATGTACATCCAACAAGGACAGAGACTGTCAGTTGATTCCTTTGTGTTCTACTGCAGCCTCCTAGAGTGTTCTAAAGAACAACTAGAGCGCTAACAGTCCTACTTATTACAAAGGTATGGCACACCTGAAGCCATCTTGATTGGAATAAAGTGGTAACTCTTAAAACATTTAATTTAAAAAGAAACAACATGAGGGGGTATATTTTGCCATAGAAAGTATGATTAGTGCTGCAGAATGAAAAATTAGGGCACATTTTGAGTGACTTCTCAAATCCTTTTCTATTTCATTAAAACATTCTGACATGCAGTCTTCCAAAATGGCCACCAGAGACAAAAGAGCCCAAATGTAGCCCAAATATCACCCAGATGTAGCCCAAGTATAGCCCAATGACAGAATGTCCCAGAGTGTTCTAAAGAACAACTAGAGCGCTAACAGTCCTACTTATTACAAAGGTATAGCACACCTGGAGCCATCGTGATGGGAATAAAGTGGTAACTCTTAAAACATTTAATTTAAAAAGGAACAAAATGAGGGGGTATATTATGCAATAGAAGGTATTATTAGTGCTGCAGAAAGAAAAATTAGGGCACATTTTGAGTGACTTTTCAAATCCTCTTCTATTTCATTAAAAAATTCTGACATGCAGTCTCCCAAAATGGCCACCAGAGACAAAAGAGCCCAAATGTAGCTCAAATATCACCCAGATGTAGCCCAAGTATAGCCCAATGACAGAATGTCCCAGAGTGTTCTAAAGAACAACTAGAGCGCTAACAGTCCTACTTATTTCAAAGGTATGGCACACCTGAAGCCATCTTGATTGGAATAAAGTGGTAACTCTTAAAACATTTAATTTAAAAAGGAACAAAATGAGGGGGTATATTTTGCCATATGAATGATGATTAGTGCTGCAGAAAGAAAAATTAGGGCACATTTTGAGTGACTTCTCAAACCCTCTTCAATTTCATTAAAAAATTCTGACATACAGTCTCCCAAGATGGCCACCAGAGACAAAAGAGCCTAAATGTAGCCCAAATATCACCCAGATGTACCCCAAGTATAGCCCAATGACAGAATGTCCCAGAGTGTTCTAAAGAACAACTAGAGCGCTAACAGTCTTACTTATGACAAAAGTATGGCACACCAGAAGCCATCTTGATTGGAATGAAGTGGTAAGTCTGAAAACACTCAATTTAAAAAGGAACACCATGAGGGGGTTAATTTTGCCATAGAAAGTATGATTAGTGCTTCAGAAAGAAAAATTAGGGATCATTTTGAGTGACTTCTCAAATCCTCTTCTATTTCATTAAATAAATTCTGACATGCAGACTGAAACATGCACTTTGAATACCAGCAGCAGACGTCCCTGGTGAGCAGTAGCTTTACTACAGTGATCTAATGTGCAACTAGAGTGCTAACATTCAGAATTTATGGCAAATGTGTGACACATCTGAATGCCTTCTTGATGGAACCAAAGTAAACAAGCATTGAAAATGCAATAGATCTCGCCCTCGTTTAAGTTAAAGCCATTCTGTTTGTAATGAGGTGGCTTTTTAGCTTTGCTTTTATTAGTGTTTTTTCAACTTTCATGTAAATAACATGCATCTGTATGCATATAAGTATATGTATGCATGCATTTATGTTTGTATTTATATAGATATACAGATGATATATGTTTATATATGTATGTATATATATATATTCACTGAAAAAACCATAGGTTATAGACCATATATAGTTAGGAATTAGCATTTACAAAACCTTGAAAATTCACTGAAAAAACCATAGGTTATAGACCATATATAGTTAGGAATTAGCATTTACAAAACCTTGAAAATTCACTGAAAAAACCATAGGTTATAGACCATATATAGTTAGGAATTCGCATTTACAAAACCTTATTTTACTCACACAAAACCATTGAAATTCCATATATAGTTAGTTGCACTAACTATATATCGCGCACCCGCAATCCACTGCTGATGATGTCACATATTACATCATTCATGACATGGTCAGTGACATCACTGATGACATCACTGATGACATCTCAAATGACATCACTGATGACATCACTGATGACAACATCCAGTGACTGTATGTTTCTGTAAAGTTAAAATATGTCTTACATATTGAAGAATGAGTGGATGTATAAGTGTCTGGATGAAGGATTTAGTAGGTGCATGACTGACTGTATGAGTGAGTGATTAAATGTGTCTCACTGAGTGCATGGGTTAGTGACTAAACTGTCTTAATTTGTGCATCATTATGTCTGTTGTTCTGTAAACTGTTGCATGTGTTGATAAGTAGCTATATGAGTAACTATATGGGTTATTGATTGGTTGCCCAAGTATTTGTATGGGAGACTGAGTGTGTGTGTGGGTGGCTGGGAGGTGTATGACTCTGTGCATAGATGTGTGAGCAGTTGATTCACTAGATGTATGGTTTCAAAAGTGCATGTGGAAACAGCTGTATGGGCGGTTGACTGTGTGCATGAGTGTATTGGTGAGTGAATGGATATCTCAGTGCTACATGTCAAAGTAAGTACATATGTAAAACACAGTACATGTGAGAGTTGACATATATAAATAACTGTGCATAAGAGCCAGTGAATGTGTGAGTGGCTGTATGGATCATTGTGAACTTGTATCAGGGATTGTATAAGAGAGTAAATATGTGTTAGTATATGTTTGAATAAGTAAAGTTTGTATAACTGTATAGTTGAGGAAATGGAGGTGTGATTGATTCTTTGCATGACTGACTAGGTGTGTGAGTAACTCCATGGATGAGTGACAGTCTGTGAGTGTCTGTTTACACTGATTGTATCTAAGGTTATATTACAGTCTGAAGAGGTTCATCGTATTATCACATGAATGATATCATCAGTGATGTGATCAGTAATGTCAAATGAGATGTCATCAGTGATGTCATCAGTGATGTCATTTGAGATGTCATCAGTGATGTCATTTGAGATGTCATCAGTGATGTCATCAGTGATGTCACTGACCATGTCATGAATGATGTAATATGTGACATCATCAGCAGTGGATTGCGGGTGCGCGATATATAGTTAGTGCAACTAACTATATATGGAATTTCAATGGTTTTGTGTGAGTAAAATAAGGTTTTGTAAATGCGAATTCCTAACTATATATGGTCTATAACCTATGGTTTTTTCAGTGATATATATATATATATATATATATATATATATATATATATATATATATATATATATATATATATATATATATATATATATGATTCCAGAGACTTTCTATGCAGAAAGAAACAGGGCCACACAGGTCCACAGGAAACCTTCATTTATTTGCAGCAGCTCAGGATCGGCAGACCGGTTTCGGCTAGTGTGCCTTTTTCAATGCCATTCTCCCTCACATTAACCTGCTGTCCACTTTTAAAAGGCACAGTGCCCCGCTACGATTGGTGTAGGCACTGCGAAGGTATGGAAAGTCTCCTGAACTCGGTGCTCCCAGCCTTGGTGCTCCAAGTTCTCTTGCTGCAGGTACATGCACGTAAGTACTGCCCCCAGTGGGTCGTGCCTGCAGCTACACTTCTCCTTCCCGGATGTTTTCGTGAAAAAAATGTCAGCTTTCCTGGGTCCTTCATCCAGCCAACATATATATAGTTTTCTCTGTATTTCTTATAGTACCGTACTTATTGATGCAATTAAAGTTAAGAGGACTGGTATGAAAACAGCCTGCACAATGACACAGTAAATGGCATCGAGTCACAATAAATGAACAACATTGCAGACATTTGTAGTGCGACAAAAAATAACCACACATGTTCACTAAGGGTCAAAACTTTGACCAGGAATATGTTTTAAACTATTTAGCTACATTTACATAATAAGAAATTAAGAATTAATTATTTTCCCTCTGCAGATGTTAAAGTCGTGACTGAGCGTAGGCTACTGGTGCATGTGTCATTTCATAAGAAGCAAGCATAGTGCATAATAAATTTTCTTGTGTTTCAATATCTTTTTATTCGGACTTACAGAACAGTATGAACATGAATGTAACCACAAGATAAGCAGCTGACTATCATCGATCACCATCAAATGTACACAAAAGTATGTTTAGGGCCTCAGTTAGGCTCAAATGAGGGAAGGCAGTGGGCTTACAGTAGAGTTGATGAAAAATAGAAAGACACCAGAAACTTCCCTCTAAAGAGAGTTGAGTTAGAGTTATGGAACAGCATTCCAGAATAGTCACGGACAACAACATCCTAGCATACAGTAACGAAAGGAAGAGAGCAGCAGTCGGTATTTATGTAAGCATGGTTGTGTGTTTGTATTTGTAGAGTACAAACTTAGTTGGGCTGCAATGGAGCCGGAAATGAGGTAATGGCGCCCATGAAGATGTCAATGGTAGATTGTCTGGTCAATGGTAGGTTTCCTTGAAGAGCAGGGCCTTTTTCTGAACTGTAGGGAAGTCAGTGTTGATCTGGTGTCAGTAGGAATGGTATTTCAGATCATGGGAACATGAATGGAGAAAGCTTGTCTTCTGTTTAGGTCGACCATTCAAGACCTCTTGTATATACTTTAGTATGTACTTATATGTGTTTGTACTTTGTGGGCTTTGGAGATCAGCCCCAGGACTTGTCTGCTTCCGCTGAGGGAACCCACAGTATTGCACCCAATCTGTTTTCTCTGACTTAGGCCAGGATACTCCAGCAGCAAAGATAGCCATGAAATAAAATGTCATTGATAAAATCTCCATCACAAACTTGAAATGATTTATAAGTGAAAATGAGTGCCATATGTGGTTAGCAAGAGTCTCACACTTCACTATTTCCCTGGTGCAACAAAAACAGTTAGGTAACAATGATTTAGGCAACATTTGTTTGCTCCATCCTGCTAAATAGCTTTGCATGCCATTGCAAGGTTTCAGACCACTTACTTTCACACAATAGAAAATTTAATGAACTTGGAGACCTTCACCTAAATAAACACCAACCATGCTATACTGGAAATTAAAGGCCCTCTTTTTGATTAATTAGTCTATATAAAGCTTTGACATGTTAGTAAAAACGTTTAATTGATCAATGTTTTTGCAGCAGGTTCATTTTGGTGATCTTTCACACAATGGTACTGTTTAAAGTATTAATCATTGCATTTATATTACTGACACAAAGGGAAGGCTTGGAGTGCACTAGTAATACTATTTTGCTGTGATTTGCCTATCATCCACCTCCCATTTATGCAATGGTAGACTTCTCCTATAGGCAATGTTGGTGTCCAGTGTTCCTACTTTATTCAGCCATCGATTAATATTTATTGTCATGACGTTGAGGTTTTCCTCTTCACCAGCATGCATACATTTCACTTAAAGAGCAATTGTAGGAGTCTGCCAGGGAGAGCGTAATCTTGTTATTCCCTTCACGTTTGCCTGACCACAAGAAGTGACCATTTCAAACCACTGCAGATCTGTGGACAGAGTGGTAGGGAAAATGCTGGTAGTAATTAGATTCCACGTCACTATTCAGTGCTGTTGAGGTACGAACCTAGAACTTGCGGTGGTACGCCTCTCTGTAGGTGCACAAGTGTTCAGCCCAGCTCCCACATAATGTATGATGTTGCCTGCACCTGTCATGTGACTTGCTGTGTCCCTGATGCATAAGCAAAATACCTGAACTTTCCTCACTCCAGCCTCAGGGTCCTGCCTCCTTCAATTTGGATCCTCCATATTCTATGATCAGGCCACGCGGATATGCGGACGCGTGGACAGAGGTGGATATCTGGGTGGAGGTGGATCATGAATCATGGCTGTACCTCTCCAGCATTCTTTGAGTATCTCTGCAAGCCACTTCCAGCATATGAGGTGGATGTGTAGCGTGACTAGATTTTCCTCATCAAAAGCCAAGAAAGGTGTGTGCTATTGGTTATACAACTGTTATCTATTTCCCTTCTGTTTATGTGTAGATGCTGCATCTTGCTTCTTTTGCAATGCCAGTTCTAGATTGTGGCTGACAGAGTCAGTTTGCTAGTGACTGGCTAGCACTTCGCAGTTGGTACTGTGCTGCGCCAACAGAGGATTATTTTATATCTACTTCGTGAAATTTGCGTCAGTATAGTGGCGTGGAGATTTAGCGGATGTATCTGATACCCTGTACCCCACAGAAGCGGTATTTTCTTCTACGAACCCAAATATTTGATCAAGTGTAAACCTGATATTTTTATTTACAATTTGGAACTATCATGGAACCACAATGTCTTTGTATTTTTCCTTTGGTGGCCCCCTACCTTTAATTTCTTTAAGGACTGTAAGAGTTTTGGTTTGCTGCTGCTTTTTCTTTGCATGTGGCGAGGAGGACTTGCTGGGTGAGAGCCGGTGCTTGAAGTGGGGGTTGGAAGCAGGAAACTGGTGCTTCATCAGGTGGTTGAAGAGGAGGAGGAAACTGGTGCTTCGTCGCGTGCTCAACTTCTTCATGCGCTCTCCACTACATACACGCATAGAGGAGCCTGGGAAGATTCCATGTGTGCACAAAGAAGGCTGGAAAATCCTACGTATTCACACTATGTGCCACTCCTGAGGGTTTTCCTCAGTTGCCAGGGACAATGCTAAGTATGTGACCTATTTCTCTGCTTTACTAGTATTCCTCATAATGCACTCTGCACCTGTTGCCAGGAACAATGTGCAGCATTAACCTATGCTTTAATAAATATATATGTCACTATTGAAATCACATCTTCTCTGCACAGCTCCAGCTCTAGGTAACTTGGGGTATTTTAAAACTCTATTGTATCTTATTCAATTTTTATTTCCCTGGGAACTCATGTTTTTCATGTCTTTCATGTGTCATGCAATTCGATCCACAAACTAAGTTTCTTCAAAACAAAGGTGACCCTCCATTCCCATGGGTACAATGGAAAGAGAAATGTATAACTTATCTTTTTTTAGTTTCAAAAAAGAAGTTTATTAATCATAAAATAAAGCATCAGTACAGAGTAAAGGAAGAAAAATGAGGGGAAAAAAAGAAGGGGAAGGGGAAAACAATAAACAGGATATACTTACAAGGAAATTAAACATTAAAAAACTTATCATGGGCAATAAGATCAAAAAGGATATAATAATTGTACAACAGAAGCAAATGTGAATAATGACATATTAGGTAATAATGCAGAAAAAATAAAGGAATTGAAAAGGGCATCAAGGTGGTTTGGGAACTTCCTGCTGAGCAGGTCTTGGGCGAAATGAACGAGTCACACAATTATCCAAATACATTGTAACAGGAAGCCATAAATCTGCACGTTTGGCGGCCAATTGGGCAGGAAACACAAAAGCAGTATCAAGTCTGTGATCATGACAAACATTGTACCACCATGCTTTAAATGAAATGTTAGAAGAAGTCTTCCAATTGATGGTAATTTGTTGGAACGCAACAGCCAATAACAAATCAACAATGCGAACAAGTAGGTCAGTCCCCTCCCAACAAGAAGAGAGGCTTCCTAAAAAAAGATGAACATTGGGTAGGGGAATATTGGTATGAAAAATTACATTGATTTGAGCCCAAACCTGCAACCAAAAGTCATGCACATGCTTACATAGAAATAACATATGAAACAGAGTAGCGTGTGGTAAAGAGCAGGACCAACAAGCGTCTGAAACGGTAGAGAACCGCTTGTTAAGGGTAAAAGGAGTAAGAAGCAGCCTGTTGTAGATGAAAAACAAGGATTGCGTCAAGGACGCTGCTCTAGACGATTAACAAACCCTTGTCCATATCCTGTCCCACAGGGATATTGGCCATGATGTAGCAAGGTCTCGTTCCCACTGCTCTTCTACCTTAGACTTACGCCTAGTAGATGTGTGGGTATGAAGGTGTTTGTAGATAATGGAAGCTTTAGGAGTAGTGTGTAGGAGAGAATTAAGCTGGAGAGCTGGGTCAGGAGTAATGGAGGGAGGTGCTGTCTGCATAAGTTGTGTGTAAATCTCCATGACCGCTGCTTTAAGTAAGAGATATTTGGGAGCAAAGGACGAGGGTAGATCAAAGGAGGAACAGAGAGTGTGAAAAGGAAGAAAGGTTGAATTGGAGAATAGCTGCGAAATCCATATCTATCCTTTGGTCCTCCAGGATTTCCAGTAAAAGGGTTTGTTATGAATTAAAAGATACTTTTTATGTCAAATGGTGGACAAGAGAAAGGCAGCAATAGTCACGGGGGAAGGAGGATTGGAGGATAAAAGGAGCTTGACAGTAAATTTGTTAATGGGAGTAGGAATTGAAGAGGGTTTACGTGAGAAAGAGATATATTCAGCAAAGGAGAATGGGGAAAGGAAAAGGCACTCACCTTAGTCCATAAGGGGCAGGAGGAGGTGGGATCCTGAAACCAAAAAGAAGCCTGACGTAACAAAAAGGCCTTTTGATAGGCAGGAAAGTCCGGAAAATTGACTCCCCCCTCAGAAGCAGGGCGGATTAGTCTGGCAAGGGACATTCTGGGTTTCTTGTTGTGCCACAAAAAAGAAGACAGGATCAAATTAATTTTCTTGAAGAATTTGGCTGGGATGGAAATAGGGATATTAGAGATTGTGTAGAGAATTATAGGGGACAACATCATCTTAATGGTGTCGAGATGACCCCACCAAGACAAATAGAGAGGATGCCACCTAGTTGTAAGGCCAGATATTTTCTGAGAGCACTTATTCAAACAGAGGGAAATGGTGTCTGAAATAGAGGGGGTGATGTGCAAACCCAAATATTTAATATGGGAGGGACTCCAGGTAAAGTTGGAAGCACTAAAATCAGGTTTAAAGGTATATTTAGTCAGGGGGAGAATCTCACACTTGTCATTGTTGAGGTTATAGCCCGAAATTGAGGAGTAAATCCGCACTTCCTCTAGGCAAGCTGGAATGGATTCTGTGGGCTTAGAAATGAAGAGTAAAATATCATCTGCATAAGCAGCAAGTTTAATGGGAGATTTTTCAGTCTGAAAACCATGTATATCGGGATTCTGGCGGAGCTTGGACAAAAAGGGCTCTAAAGCGAGGTTGAAAAGAAAAGGTGAAAGGGGGCAGCCTTGACGGACACCTCTACCAATGTCAAAATAAGAGGAAATCTGACCGTTCGCATATACCGCAGCCCGTGGGTGAGAATACAACAATGAAACTAGGGAAATGAATTTAGGGCCAAAACCAAACCAACCGAGAGTATGGAAAATATATGGCAATTCGACCCTATCGAACGCCTTCTCGGCATCTAGGGCAATCGCTGCAAGGGAATGCTGGAGATGTGATGATTTCGACAATATGTTGAATAGAAGTCTAGTATTGTCAGTGATGTACCGACCCTTAACAAAACCAGACTGCTCCTCGCCCAAGAGGTCCGGGAGTAAAAGGTCCAACCGTATTGCCAGCGCCTTAGCAAATATTTTATAGTCAATGTTGAGGAGGGAGATGGGCCTGTAATTCTTACAATACTTCACATCCTTTCCCTCTTTAGGTCTTAAACAAATGTGTGCATCGGAAAAAGTTCCTGAGGAATTACCTAGAGCAGCAAAGGTAATAAGGAGAGAATGTAGTTTCGGAATCAACAGGTTGGAAAAGTGGAGATAAAATTCAACGGTAAAACCGTCTGGCCCTGGAGCTTTATTAAGTTTGAGATGTTGGAGCGCGGTGGTCAATTTCTTTTTTGGAATGTCAGTCTCCAAAGTAGAAAGGTCAAGAGGGAAGTGCGAAGGCTTTTGGATAGTGGAGAAGAAATGCATGAGAGAGTGGATTGAGGGTTGGGTTTCAGAGGTGTATAGGGTTTTGTAAAAGCGAGAGAACTCAGTAAGGATGTCGGCGTCTTTGTGCTGCAAATTAGAATTAGTGTCATAAATAGACTCAATGTTCAACTTGTTATGCTTGACCTTCAAATAATTTGCAAGGATTTTACCCGCCTTGTTCCTGCCACCATAATACTTAGCACTAGAATTTAGCAAATATAAGGAAGCATCCTCCGTAGACTTCTCATTAAATTTCATCTTGGCAGCAACAAGAGCTGTCAGACTATCTTTAGAATGTGAGGTGAAATAGACATGTTCCAATCTCTTAATGTCACAGAGGAGGTTGTTAGTATACTGGCGTGCAGTCCTACGCTTCTTTGCAACATAGCTAATGATAAAGTTGCGTGCTGCTGCCTTGAAAGCATACCAAATGGTGGGCTTCGGGGTAGAAGGGGCATCATTGAACAAGAAGAATTCGTCAAAAAGGCATTGAAGGAAGCAGTGAATTTGGGATCTTAGAGAAGGGTAATATTAAAGCGCCACCTCTTAGGCCCATCAATCTTAGGAAGCACGTCAACGCTAATTACAACAGGGGCATGGTCCGAAAGCAAAATTGGACCAATTTCAGCAGCAGTGAGTGTTTGAGCAAGGGTATGAGAAACAAAAATATAGTCGATCCGCGACTGGGATTGGTGAGATGGAGAGTAAAAAGTAAACTCCTGCAAAGTCGGATTACATAGTCGCCAGGAGTCAACAAGCTTATGTTGGGAAATGGCTTGAGTAAAAAGCTTGTGCGGTTTGTTGGGAACATAAATGGCATCAGAATTCCTATCCACAAAAGGATCTAGAGTATGATTACAATCTCCAGCTAGGATAAAATTATCATCCATAAATTGAGTAATGCATTGAGAGAACTCAGCCCAAAAAAGAGGTTCACCATTAGTGGGAGCATAGACATTAAGGAGGGAGATTGGAACCCCTCTGAGCGATAGTCTGACATTTGTCCATCTGCCATTAGTATCCGATTCTTGAGAGATAATTGTGAAAGGGAGAGATCTACGACACAAGATTGCTACACCATTACGCTTACCATCACCTTGTGAGTAAAATACCTCACCCACCCAGCCCCTCTTAGGGTTTGCAGATTCTATGTCGGAGAGGTGAGTTTCCTGGAGAAACGCCACATCAACATTCAATTTGGCAAGGTGTGATAAAATACGTTGGCGCTTAATTGGAGAGTTGATACCCTTAACATTCCATGATACTATGTTCAATGACATGTTATAAACAGTAATCTATAAAATATATCAGATGCAAAAATAGGAGAAAGACCCATGAATAAGGATGAAAAAAGAGGAGATGAATATAAAATAAAAATTGAGAGAGGAGAAAGAGTAAAGGAATTGGTGACAATTGAGGAGTGTGCAGAGAAAGAGAGCAAAGTAAAGACTAGAGAGAAGCTCATGAAAGTTAAAGGGAAAAGAGAAAAAAGAAGATGAAAACGACAACCTGAAATAAACGAAGTTATAACTTCCGCACAAACAAGGAAGCTGAAACACAAGAGGAAGGGTGAGGAAAAAAGGAAACATAATAACAGGGGGGAATAAGGGAAGAACATACCTACAAGAGGAGAAGACGAGATGGAGTCGGGGGGGTAGGCTTAGGCAAGATGACACATCCGTGGTCAGCCAAGCAGGGAGCTAGGGAGACATCATCAGACGGGGAAGAAATCCTGTGGAAACAAAATGGGGAAATACGAGAACTAGTTACAAACATAAATCAAAGGAGAACAGAGAGCAGTCAACAACAATGCAAGTAAAGGGAGTACCAAACAAGGGAACAAAATGAAGTAGAAAGATAAAACATGACTAGAACAAGAACGTCATAAGAACAAGAACAAGCAGGACATCAGCTCAGCCAAGATGAGAGGAAGAAGGCCCAGAAGAGTCCATGGCGGTAGTCATGTGTACATTAATGAAGCTCTGTAGGCGCACTGGATCCTCATAGTCCTCTTGTTATTGTAGGTGACTTTAAACAAGCAGGGATGATACAATCCATATCTAGCACCCATGGAACGAAGGACATCTCTCATGCCTAGGAAGGCCTTCCGATGATTAGCAGTCACCTTTGCGTAGTCCTGAGCGAAGAACAAAGAGGAGCCAGACCATGTTAATTTTGGTGAGGCCTTGGCAGCCGCAAGAACCTTCAGAAGATCAGTATATTCCAGAAAATAGAGAATGGCACCCCTTGGTCGTTGTGACATGGAAGGAGATGTAAGTAGGCGACCCAATCAATGAGCACGCTGAATGTTGAGAATCGTACCTTCTGGCAAACGGAGCAACTTAGGAAGAAAGGACTTAAAGAAAGTGATGGAATCCGAACCCTCAAGACCTTCCGCCAAGCTGTAAATGCGGAGGTTGTTCCACCTGTTCCTATTTTCCAACTCCTCCACCTGCTTCTGGAGGGCGCCCACCTGTGAGGTTAGATGGGAAACTGTGGTATAAGTTTCCTGAAATGAGGCAACAGACTGTTCGACTGAAGAAACTCTTGTTTCGATTTGTGACCAGTTGTCTGTAAGACCCTGAAGCTTGACATTGGTTTTCTCCATAAAAGGACGCAAGGTCCCGATTTCCTCCAGAAAAGGGCGAAAGGATCTTATCTCTTCCAATAAGAGTTCCATTGAGACAGGTGTGGACGACTTGAATGGCGAGGGAGGATCTTTTTTTAGTCTCTTGGTGTTAGTTTTTCCCGATATTGACTGAGGAGGTTCCATGGCGGTTTCAGAGTCAGACGAAGTGAGAGAATCCTCTAACTTAGAAAACGCTGAAAACACTTTGGAGTTCTTCACAAAGGCCACCTTTGTTGTGGTTTTGGAATGTATGCGCGACATAGATTTAAGTCGTCCCATATGAAATAGGTGAAACTGTAACGACCTACATAGCGAGCACTGCCTGCACGACAGGAAGGACTCCAACACAGGGAGGTGTGCAGGAGCATGAAATTAAGGAGAAATAAATAGACCAAAAAGGCACTCCTGAAGTCAGCAAAGTATTAATCTAGAAAAATTCCAAATAAAAACTGACCACCTTGCATAAAGTCACAATCAGCATTTGTCACGACATTTGCATTGTCAGAGACATCAATAGGAAACGACAGGTGGACAAGAAACAGCAATTATTGATGAAAAAATTCACGCACCACCTTCAGAACAGGACAGGTGAATATTGATGAAGGCATGAAGTAATGGGTAAAATTAACGATAGGGCGGCGGTATTTCGCTTCATTGCTGTAGTGATAAGCCAGATTGCAAATCGTGGTAACTCCCCTCATCACTATATCCGGTGGGTTGAGGCAGGTTAAGTAGCATGGCAAAAGTGTGTCGTCTAACTGTTGAACAGAGTAGTAATCACCCAGATGGAAGACAATGGAAGGGTTGAGATTTTGATCAATACCTTATCACTATCGATCTAAAACCCCGGTCTGGCCGACTGAATCTTTATTGCCTGTCATTGAGGAAAGGAAGTGCATCTCTTACCAAGTTAGTTCCCCCAGTAAAGGACTCTGCTTCAAAGGATCACAAACAACTTCTAGCTTTCAAAGATTTATTATAAGTTGCAGGTACAAGCATCTCAAAATGAGATTCACCAGATACACGGGCCCAACTACGTACACGTGTTCTCTGAAAGCCCTCAGACGAACAACGGAAACTATCAATACCAGTTCTAAAAACAATAGTGCCGTTAGCATAGACACATATTGAAATCTATCACTCATTTACAGGCGGAAGGAAAATACAGGTTAGGCTTTCCCTACCCTGCTCTAGATGGTATCCCTACTTAACCAGGTCTCAACCTATCAAAGGTGTCAGCAGTGAATGACTCCCAAGGGAAGCCACCCACTCTCGAACTCTTGGTGAAAACCTATAGTTCTCCAATCATGGCCCCTCTCTGCCTACCCATCCGCTCTCTAAAGGGTCCTCAGGCGTCTGCTCTAACTCCACCCAGGGGTGCTGTCCCTAATACAAAAATACAACAACATTTAGGACGCCCCTCGTGAGACGCCCCTCACGTGGTGTAGCTTCTGGCTTTTTCCATGATGAGGCCTTGTGGTTAGAGTCGACCTTGCTTCTCAGACTCGTCTCCGGCCCGCTGATACCCCTTAAACATTCCGGAACCCTCCTCCATGTCTGGTCCATTTCTTGAACAAGCTTCTATTCATTATATTACTAATTGAATACCCCCTTTTCTCTTCCAAACAGACATCTGCAGCCTAATCCCAATTCTCATGGTTTTCCAACCGCATTGCAACATTCTCCAACCCAGACTAATACGTATAAATCAACATTAAAGCTTTCCAGCTCTACAATATTTTATAGCATTCAACTTCTTCTTTAATTATTAGCATGTTAGTACTCATTTCTACTGATTTCGGTAAACACATCTATAAATCAAAAAACCTACTCATTAATACTAAACATTAGTGCAATCCATATTGTGAATTTTAATCACCTTCCCCCTCCCGCCTTGCTCAGGCCCTGAGGCCTATCACATTTCAACGTTTCCGTATGCCATCTTACATTTTAGCAGCTACACAACATGGATTCAGGAATAATCACGCATAATAAAATCATATTACTTCACACCGTTCTGTATTAGTTCCACCTCTATTTAAACTTCTATATTAACTACACATTTCAGAATATAACTATGGATACTATCAGCACTCATGGCATTTCTCTTCATGATTTGTGCTTACTACGTGTAAATGTGATGTATTTCTACATTTTGGTCAGTTTGCGCTCTCTCAGTTCCCCCCTTTGATGACCTCTCGGGGTCATCACTAATATTCAAACTGCAGTGATTGCTAGCATAACTCGTTTCTGTGTTTCCAAAGCCCTCAGACTCCGGTACTGACTATCTTGTATGGCAGCCAATCTCTGCAGCTGTTTTCTCCGAGCCCTCTCTGACCTTCTTGATCTGTACCATTTGAATACCCTCACCAATCCCCACAACACGATCCCACAGATCAATATTATGATGATAGGTTTTAGTATTTTCCACACAAAGCTTTTGCCTAAGGTGGTGAGCCAACCTCCAGCGTCACTTATCCCTTGGCCCACCTTTTCCCAGACATTTACTCTGCTCAGGTCTTCGATCTCCTTGTGAATATCAGTTATGTTCCTAATAACCTTTTCAAGGGGCTTCGAATTGTCTGGAATGTAAGTACAACATTCTTGGACCTTCAAAGCCTTACAGACTCCGCCCTCTTTTGCTAATAGGACATCTAAGGCAAGGCGGTTCTGAAGAACCATAGCCCTTATCGATTGCATCTCTCCTTCTACCAGCATTAAGGACTGAGCAGTACTGGCAGACAACCTGTCTACGACTGTTGCTAGTCGTCTAATTTTAACATCATTAAGAATTAATCCCAGAAGAGGGAACACAGCTCCAAAGACATCTCCAACCATTTCTACACCTCCTACATCTCTCCTTCCCCTTGATGATGTCTTGCCCTCGATGATCTCTAAGTCTTGGGCATGGTATATTTTAGGGAAGATAATTGCCAAGTAACATGAGCCATACCAATTATCAGGTAGCTTCACGTAAGCATTTCTTCCACATACGAAATATACATTTGGAATCACTTGCATTCCCTTCAGAAAGTCCTTGGTGTAGTACTCTAAATTGAAAGCATGTTCACAGCTAACTTCTCCCACGTATACATTTTCATAATACGTTTTGGCTCTATGAAGACATAACTTTCCTCTCTGCGTTCTATCTAAAGCTATTGGACCACTACTACCCTTTCTCTTGTGTGCCTTTTCTTCATCGGTCCAATCTGTTTTCCATTGTCCAGATTTTTTCAAAATCTTTTGTCTCCTATTCCGATCATCCACCTGCCCTATGAACTTTTTCTCGACTTCTGACACCTTGCATGTCAGGTTATTTCTGCGGGCATGTGAAGTATCTAAAGTAATCCAAGGAATGAAAAACTTTGCCAACCTGTCTTCACTCTTCCAGTAGTCCCATTTATTCATCTGTTTATAATTTGGGACTTCTGGTAACACTGCATCATAATTGGAAAAATAGTATTCAAAACTATCTCTCCCATAAAATATACTAAGCAACAAGCTACATGTAATGCCATATGTCAGCGGGAGGTGATGATATCGAATGCCTTCATCTACAGACGCCGGCAACTGCATGCAGACGTAACAGTCCTTGACCTCCATGGCATCCACGTATTCATATAATAATTTTGCATAAGCATTTGACCTAAAGTCACCTTGGGACTCATCCACGTGTAACCTGCGGGCTTCTGCAGCTAATAACGCTTTCTCTTGTGTGTTTTCCCCTTTTCCACCAGCAACGGTGGGTGTAAGTGCCTCTACAGATTTCACATCAGTTACCTTTGCCTCTTCCTCACGTCCCTTTACATAGGAGACTGTCACTACTAAAGCTATTAATATTATCACTCCTACTATTAGTGTACCTATTATACATTTCGCTCTGCGGTTCTGGGTACCAGCCTCCATTTCGTCAGATAGTGTGGCTCTCTCGTAACTCTGCACAAAGTTCCTTTCTTTCTTTCTTTCCTTTACAGTCTCTTTACTCCTTTTGTCCTGAGAACCACGCAACTGGAAGCTGACAACCTTTTCCGCCAAAGTTCCTTTTATTTCAATATAGACAACCCTAGCCCTTCTCCATCAACTCAGGGAAAGTCCCTAAGATTCTCTGCTTCCTAGGCGCTAGGTAATCTTCTTTTCTTCACGCTTATTTACAAAGTCTTTTTAAGCATCCACTATCAGGCGCTCGCCTGCAGCTTCGACAGCAAAATTCAATATTTCCAGACGAAGATTGTGCTCTTCTGCGGCTGATATCTTTGTACCAAAATCAGGGAATTGCAATTCTGTGAGAAACATGTCCTTTATCTTGCTGAGGCGGGGAGGACGAGGGAGCATGAATGTCAGTGACCCTTCTTGTTCTACTCCGGGTACTAACAGTCGTATCTCCACTGTTACGATGGGCTCAGAACTGGACACCACCACCGCTCTGATCCTCCCTGTCACTGGTTTCGAAGCCATCTGTCGCCAGATATGTCCACTCAGGGGTGGAGTATCTTCTGTTAGGCACTCGCACTCTTCTTGACCTCCTCAACTCCGGTGCTTCAGCGCCCTGAGCACCGTCCTCTGGGTCCGAGCCTTCTGATATCGGAGGAAGGGTTCTCTCCAGAGTTGACCTTAGGCTAGAGCTCCTTCTCTGCGGCCAATCAGCTTCTCCGCGTACCCTTCTACTCCGTCTTCTTCTCGTTTGTTCACGCTCTCTGTCAGACCTATCAGCGTCTGACTCGTACTCCCAGCTACTTTCCCCTTCAGTAGCGTCGTCTGTCTCGCTGTTGTACTGACCGTCCTCAGCTTGGTCAGACTCGTTCCCTGCTTCCGCTGGCACCTCTACAGCTTGGCTAGCCCCCTCTATGGCTTCTCGGTCCGCTGCTGGACGTCTATCCGAGAGAGGAGCTGTTTCTTCCAGAGGTGCTGGAACTCTCCGCGTGTGCGACGCGTGGATCCAATTGGGCAGGCCTCCCACTTTCACGGCCGTGTTTGTGGTCAGGATGATCTGGAAGGGCCCACGCCAACGAACATCCAAGCAGCTGCTTCTCACGTGCTTTTTCACCAGGACCCAGTCCCCAGGAAGCAAGTCATGACAAGGGTCCTGGCACGATGGTACCTCGGCAGCCTGCACCTGAAGGGACACAGAATGAATGGCGTCAGACAGCCCCTTACAATAGTCCAGGATCATATCATCTGTGATGCTAATCAATGCAGCAGTTGGGACAGAAGGTAACCTCATTGCTCTTCCCATCAACACCTCGTGAGGAGACAAACCCGTTCTCCTATTCGGGGTACTACGGAGGCTCATAAGGACCAATGGCAACGCATCAGGCCAACTCAAGGATGTTGATGAACACACCTTCGCAATTCTGGCCTTGATGGTGCCATTTATTTGCTCCACAATTCCTGAAGCTTCTGGTCGATAACTGCAATGTAGTTTCTGATCTATATTTAAAGCTGCACAAATCATTTTCACAAGCGAGCTGTTGAAATGCGTTCCCCTATCTGATTCCAAAGAGGCCGGCACCCCGAAGCGCGGGATAAGTTCCCTAAGCAAAATCTTAGCTACTGTGAGGGTGTCGCACCTGCGTGTAGGATATGCCTCAACCCATCTGGAGAAAACGCAAACAACCACCAAGATATAACGGAGGCGGCTGCACCTTGGCATTTCAATAAAATCTATCTGCATTCGGTTGAATGGACCTCCTGACCTCCCTATGTGGCTCAGTGCAACTGGTGTCTTTTTCCCTACATTCAACTGCTGGCACATCACACAACGCTGGCACACTGCTTCGGCTGCTACTCTGAACTTGGGGTTGTACCAGGTCTGTCTAAACACTCTCAGCATAGCATCTCTTCCTAAGTGGACAGGACCATGTATGTGTCGGGCCATTGGGCTCACCATCTCATTGGGCAACACTGCTCTGCCATCTGCTGAAACCCAGAAATGGGCCTCCCCCACTACACATCCTGCCTTTTGCCATGTTTCTCTTTCACAGTCAGGAGCATTTTCTTGCATCTCCTTCAGTTCGTCCCAAGTATCAACAGTTTCCAATATCATAGCTAATTCAGTCCTTACATTTATTCCACCCACTTCCACCTCGGTGAAAGAGTACCCTGTTTCCGCGCAATACCGTGCGACTTCGTCGGCATATCTATTGCCTTGTGATACGAAGTCCATATTCCTGGTATGTGCGGTGCATTTCACAACTGCGATACCTGCTGGACATTGCAATGCCTCTAACAACAGGCGCACAAATTCTCCATTGCGAATGGGAGAGCCTGAAGAGGTCATGAAACCTCTTTGAGACCATAACTGCCCGTAATCATGAACTACCCCGTAACCATATTGACTGTCAGTGTATATGGTAACTCGGATTTGATTGCTTGCCAGGCAGGCACGCGTCAGGGCAATAATCTCGGCTACCTGAGCGGAGTGTACTCCTTCCAGGCATCCAGCTTCCACTACTCCAGTAATTGTACAAACAGCGTAAGCTGCTCTCAACTGCCCAACTTCGTCTCTTACACATGAGCCATCGACAAAGAAAATTTCATCTGGGTCGGTCAGTGGCTCATCTACGATGTCGGGTCTTGGTTTGGTGCATAGTTCAGTCACATCGAGGCAGTCATGGTCTGTACATTCATCATCACCCTCAATATCGTTTGGAAGTGGCATCAAGGTGGCAGGGTTCAAAACAGAGCATCTCCTGAGGGTCACGTTCTCTGCAGCAAGAATAACTTGCTCATAGCGCGTGAGCCTGCTATTCGTCAGATGCTGAGTTTTGGTCCTGGTCATCAACAATTCAACAGAGTGGGGCACATGCACCTCTAATGGATGCCCCATTACAATATTCTCACATCTCTCAATGCTGACACCCGTTGCGGCAACGGATTTGAGACATCCGGGCAACGCTGCGGCTACTGGATCTAAAGTAGCCGAGAAATACGCGACTGGTCTACGGGCATTCCCATGGATTTGGACTAACACAGACAGCGCGCATCCTTCTCGCTCACAGCAATAGAGCAAAAATGGTTTATCGTAATCTGGCATTCCCAAAGCCGGAGCACGACACAAGTCCTCTCTCAGCTGCAGGAACGCCATCAAACAGTCTTTGTCCCATGGTACCGGATCACTCACCTCCTTGTGCGTCAGTTTTTGTAAGGGTTTTGCTTTCAGTGAAAAGTTTGCGATCCACTGTCGGCAATATCCCACCATTCCTAGAAACATCCTGACTTCTCTCTGTGTTTTAGGCGCATTCATCTTCATGATGGCCTCTATCCTGTCTGGTGACACCTTCCGTTTCCCTTTTTCAATTCTGTGTCCCAAGTACTGTACCTCTGTCAGGCAGTACTGCAATTTTCCCGGGGACACCTTATGCCCATTTTCGGCTAGATGGTTTAACAAAGCAATAGAGTCTTCCCTGCAAGCTTCCTCTGTCTCTGACGCCACAAGGAGGTCGTCTATGTACTGGACCAGAACTGACCTCTGGGGCAGTACTAGACTTTCAAGATTTCTCTTCAGGAGCTGGTTGAAGATCGATGGGCTCTCTGTATACCCCTGAGGAATACGACACCATGTTAGGACGCGACCTTCCAGCTTAAATGCGAAAAGAAAATGGCTTTCTTCGTCCAAAGGAATCGAAAAGAAAGCCTGGCAAAGATCAATTACAGTGAACCATTCTGCTTGGAACGGTATCTGAAACAGTATCACGGATGGATTCGGTACCACTGGACAACACGAAACGACTATATTATTAATCTTTCTGAGGTCCTGTACTATCCGAAATTTCCCATTTGGTTTCTGCAGACCCATAATCGGGGAGTTACATGGACTACCCACAATTTCCTTCAGTATTCCCTGCTTAATCATGGACTCAATCACGGGTTTTATGCCTGCAATCGTTTCTGGGGTCAATTTATACTGAGGGGTTCTTGGGAACTCAGCATGTGGTTTCACTACAATTTTCACTGGGTCTACTCCTTTCACCAACCCAATCTCTTCCCCAGTGAAATCCCATACTTCTGGAGCAACGGTCTCTCTCAGATCCCAGGGGAGCTCGTCTACTGTCAAAGTGGGATACAGTTCCACACATATTCTGGAGTTAGCGACTTTAAAGTCAGCATCATCATCATTTGTCAGTACCTCCACTCCTTGCGGTGTACAGTATATAGTGCAGTTCAATTTGCATAAAAGATCTCTTCCTAGCAGACATACAGGACTAGAATCACAAACCACAAACTGGTGCTCATCACTGTACTTCCCTATTTTCACCTGCACGGGTTCCGTCAGAGGACTGGTCATTCTCCTGTTAGCGACCCCCACCACTTGTATGGTCTCTCCAGACATGGGCAGGCCTGGCACTGCGGCTGACCTGATCGTGGATCGGGTGGCTCCTGTGTCCACTAGAAATGTCGTGGGGAACCCTGCCACTTCGGCCTCAACATAGGGTCCCCTCTGATCTACCTCCAGAGCTGCCCCGAGGGTGCAGTCATCCCTTTCTACCCTCTGTCCAGTTAGTGGGTCCACATAATAGCATTCCTCTCCCCCGACAAACAGTGGCATCTGTCTATAGGTCTTACCCATAGTCCCTACTCTGGGTGGCTGCGGGAACTGAGCTCGGGGAGGTGGCCCCCCCCCTTTGAGCACCTTTCCCTGGTACTGCGTTACCCCTCTTGCAGGCGCACTCTGGGTCACTTCCTCTTCTACCTCTTGGTCTCCTATCTCAACATTGTAGGGACACTCGCGTTTCCAATGTCCCACCTCGTTACACTGGTGGCACCTAGTTGTTTTCTTTAAGGCAGTTATATCTATCCTGGGTCTAAAGGTGGAGTTCTCCTCATTGCCCTTGTTCTGACTGTACTGTTTCTTTCCTCCAGTACCGTTTCCTGGTTGCTGTTGCTGCTGTCCCCCCTTCCCAGCTGCCTGCATCTGTACCACCATCAGTTTCTCCTTTAGTTTCTTAGCCTTGGAGTCTATCTCATCACAGCAGTACCTGGCATACCTCAGTATTTCGTCTAGGGGTTTATTTTGCCAACAGATCAAGTGTTGCTGTATCATTAAACTAATATCCGGTCTCAGGCCTAAGACGAACTTGGACACAAATTGCCCTATGTCCTTTGGATCCATTACATCCAGACCGCTATACTGTTTGAACGCCTTCAGCAATCTCTCATAGTATTCGTGAACTGTCTCTTTGGGTTCCTGTCTTGTTCGGTCAATTTTTACCCAATCTATGTCTTGCATTGGCACTTTATCTTTCAGCCAAGTCATTACTCTCTCGAACTTTGCCATCACACTCTCGGACGGCCCATTAGTCTTAGCATCTCTCTCGGGCTCTATGGTGGGCCACTCAGCGCTAACCTTGCATGCGGTCCACAAATCTCCTGGCACCACTATGTCAAACAGCGTGTTCAAATCTATCCATAGGACCTTTGAGATTTTTACGAATCTCTCAACTTGCTTATACCACTCCACTGGGTTTTCCCGCAATTTGGGGAAAGAGGTGGTAAAAGCAGCTAAATCCCCCCTACTCCAAGGGACGTGGACATAGGTCCCATTTGCGACTTCCCTCAAAGGGTATGTCTCTACTCCCTGCTGTCCTCCTGGTGTCATCCCAAGTGTGCTTCTCCTGACGGTCCCTCTCTTGGACCACCTCTCTTCCCACTTATCTAGGGCCCTCCATGTCCTTATTCCAGTGATCAGTTCCCTTATGTGTGTTTTCAATCCGATGGTTCGCCTCTCATCTAGATCTCGGTCTGTGTAATGTAGCCTATGGTTGCCCTGTAAGGCTTTGGTCCTTGACAGGTCTACCATGTATTTGCCTGCTAGTTCCACTAATTTCTCATGGGTTGCTCTCGCCTTTCGAGTTACGTCCTTTGCCATGAACAGAATTTCACCCTGCTCATACATGTCTATTCTTTCTAAGGACAGGGTACCGTCTACCATGTCATCCAGATCTGACTTTAAGCTTGAGACATCGAGTCTTTTAGCTTTTAATTCTGCTCGCAATATCTCCTTCGAGGGGGGTTCACAGGTGTCTCTCCCATCCCAACTTCGGGCCCTTCGTTTGGGTTCGGGAGAGTTGGGGAGTGCTCTCTCTTGTTCCCATCTCTCCAGATCCCATGCTCGGCCATCCGATCTTGGAAGGTGATGGAACACAGGCCTGTTACCCCCTATTTTACTCTGTCCGTTCTCTCCTCTTTTCTCACAGTAGGACTCCCTGTTATTCTCCCTTCGGTCCCCATCCCCTCTTGGCCTTGTATCACTCAGTATCTGATACGATCCTTCTTGGTTTCCCATATTCCCTGGGCTGCGCTCATGTCCGTCATCACAGGGACTATGGTGCGGCCTTTCGCAACTCCCACTCTGTTCTCTATTGTCTGGCACACAGTGGATACACTTAAAGCTGTCTCTGTACTCCCGAGCCCTTCTGTCTTCATCACTACGTATTGGGCGAGACACCCCCCCGTTTTCCAGGTCTGATCTACCTCCACTCCGGGCCCAATGGGTGCCTCTCCTACTGTCTTTCTCCCTTCCGTCCCACTCCGGACTGCTCTCTTCAGCCCCGCAGTGAGTCCGGGCTCTGCTGTCCTGCCTTTCCCTTCAGCTTCCGCAGTTATGATGTTCTTGTGAGCCTCTACTGCCTCATCCCACTTCTTCATGTACCCACTTAACTCCTGAAAGGATTTCCGTCCTGATCCCCTCATATCCTCTGGCCATCTAATGTCCCCCAGATCCCCTGCCGTGGGTACTGGGGTGCTCCAATCTCTTGGTATCGGCAACTGACTTGGGGAGTTGATCGTATCATTCCTCCTTGCCATCTCTGCTCTTTCTCTGTCCCTCCGTACCCGTTCCTCCCCTCTAGCTCTGTCTGGATCATATACCGATACTATAGGACCTATGGTAACCGGTACTTGTAGTGCATCAGGTAACGCATAGGATGTGGCACACTCCATTTCTGGCGCTCTTTGCACCACAAACCTCCCGACCACCTGTTGCACTTGGCTAGGCTGGGACAGTTCTTTCTTTGCAGCAGGATCCCATTCGGAACTGGGAAGCGGCCCATGCTCTCCTGCATTGCCCCCCCCTTTCTCGGCATCTCCCCCTGCTCTGTTATACGGAGGCGGCCTGTCTGTCAATAATCTGTTTATCAGGCTATCCTCTGTCTCGCTCTCGTCATCCTCTTCTAGGGGGTTTTTGTTCCCGGGCATCTCTAACACTGGATATAATTTATTTACTTCCAGGTTCTGCACCCTCCATCTTTTAGCATCCGCATCCCACTTGGCATCCTGTACTGCCCTTACCGAGTGTTTCACTCTTTCTTGCCGTCTGTTCATGTTCTTTTCATGCGCTGCCCTAATCCATGCATTAAGGGCTTCAAACTGGGTTGGTCTAGGCAAGGGTCGCGTAGAGGTCATATTGCTTTTAATCTATGTAGCACCTCTAATCTATACGTCCCGTACTTCGGGAACGTAAGTTCCTCATTTCCATCTGTCATCTTACTCCACTCTGAGATCCACAGAATCGTGTGCAGCCCAACATTTGTCCCCATGTAATGAGCTGGCGTACCCTCCGGCGGGGCTTCTTCCCCTTCATACGATCCCCTGCGTTCTCTTTTAAACAGCGCTCTTAACCATTTAAAACACTTCATAATTATGCGCAAGATTTCCAGCTTGAATACTCTGTTTACTTCTTGATGACAATCCACCAATCCTAGCGCGGCTTAGCTAACTGGCCTATCACAGCGCGGTCTTTCACCGGCCGGCCAATCCCAGCGCGGCACTTTCTGACGTCACTAGTCTCCGCTTCGCAGCAGCACCCCTCCTTTCTCAGCTCTCCTCGCGGTCATGCATGCGTCCCATTCATACTCCGAAAAATGACTACTTCCGACCAAGCGGTCACTTCCCTCGACTGTACGTCCACAGTCTATCTGTAATTGTCAACACAACTGACGAGATGTCTATCGTCACTCTGATAGGTTCTTTACACACACAGTAACTTCCGACCAGCGTCTGTTACTCGCGCACTCACTCTTACGTTCCCCTATCTGGTCCTTCGGGTGGTCACTGGTACCTCATGACCCCCTTCACCCTGGTTAACAATTACTCTGGGTGTCCGATACACCCGAACCACTTAAGCTCTCCTTGAGCCTAAGATTTCCACCGGTTGCGCGCGCTCACAACCTGTTCCACAGTCTCTCTACAGTCATTCAACTCCGCCAGACATTACAACATAGATACAATACAAAACACCGCAATCTTAACACGCATGACCCTTTATACTCACTCTCGACCGATACTGCTGCTTTTCTGCCTCACGTCATCCGGTCCTTCTTCCGCGGGCGGTTCTTCCGATCATTGATCTCTAGGGGGCTTGGGGTAATCTAACCTGGCCTAGATCACCTTCCTCAAGAAGGCAACCATCCTCTATAGCTACCAACTGGAAGGGTTGAGATTTTGATCAATACCTTATCACTATCGATCTAAAACCCCGGTCTGGCCGACTGAATCTTTATTGCCTGTCATTGAGGAAAGGAAGGGCATCTCTTACCAAGTTAGTTCCCCCAGTAAAGGACTCTGCTTCAAAGGATCACAAACAACTTCTAGCTTTCAAAGATTTATTATAAGTTGCAGGTACAAGCATCTCAAAATGAGATTCACCAGATACACGGGCCCAACTACGTACACGTGTTCTCTGAAAGCCCTCAGACGAACAACGGAAACTATCAATACCAGTTCTAAAAACAATAGTGCCGTTAGCATAGACACATATTGAAATCTATCACTCATTTACAGGCGGAAGGAAAATACAGGTTAGGCTTTCCCTACCCTGCTCTAGATGGTATCCCTACTTAACCAGGTCTCAACCTATCAAAGGTGTCAGCAGTGAATGACTCCCAAGGGAAGCCACCCACTCTCGAACTCTTGGTGAAAACCTATAGTTCTCCAATCATGGCCCCTCTCTGCCTACCCATCCGCTCTCTAAAGGGTCCTCAGGCGTCTGCTCTAACTCCACCCAGGGGTGCTGTCCCTAATACAAAAATACAACAACATTTAGGACGCCCCTCGTGAGACGCCCCTCACGTGGTGTAGCTTCTGGCTTTTTCCATGATGAGGCCTTGTGGTTAGAGTCGACCTTGCTTCTCAGACTCGTCTCCGGCCCGCTGATACCCCTTAAACATTCCGGAACCCTCCTCCATGTCTGGTCCATTTCTTGAACAAGCTTCTATTCATTATATTACTAATTGAATACCCCCTTTTCTCTTCCAAACAGACATCTGCAGCCTAATCCCAATTCTCATGGTTTTCCAACCGCATTGCAACATTCTCCAACCCAGACTAATACGTATAAATCAACATTAAAGCTTTCCAGCTCTACAATATTTTATAGCATTCAACTTCTTCTTTAATTATTAGCATGTTAGTACTCATTTCTACTGATTTCGGTAAACACATCTATAAATCAAAAAACCTACTCATTAATACTAAACATTAGTGCAATCCATATTGTGAATTTTAATCACCTTCCCCCTCCCGCCTTGCTCAGGCCCTGAGGCCTATCACATTTCAACGTTTCCGTATGCCATCTTACATTTTAGCAGCTACACAACATGGATTCAGGAATAATCACGCATAATAAAATCATATTACTTCACACCGTTCTGTATTAGTTCCACCTCTATTTAAACTTCTATATTAACTACACATTTCAGAATATAACTATGGATACTATCAGCACTCATGGCATTTCTCTTCATGATTTGTGCTTACTACGTGTAAATGTGATGTATTTCTACATTTTGGTCAGTTTGCGCTCTCTCAACAACATGTGGCTAATGCTGAACGACAACTTGTAGAAAGAAAGCCACCGCCTCTGAACTTAGGCACTCGGGCACTCCCCCACTACATCGGCAAAACAACAGGATAGAACACCTGAAGCATCGCAAAATGGCGGTCGAAAAGGAGAGGACAATGTAGCAGCCTATCACATCGAGACTGAAGCGAGTGGAGAGCTTGCAGACTACAAAAAATAAATTAATGTGGAGGTTCCAGGAGGCAGGCGGCGGTATTCACAAAGAAAGCCCCGTGCGGGAACAGCAAGAGCTTGAAGTGTGCGGTGTCATAAAATGGCGGCCGTGCCAGTACCTGAGGTGAAGTGGTTGACTGCGGCAAAGTTCTCTGTTCCAGGGCATCTCAGCGCATAACCATCAGTCGCGGTGCCATCCAAGGGTGTTCCGCCGCCGAGAAAAAGCCGTCCAGCAGGAAAAGACGAGCTTTAAACAGTAAGTCTCCCGAAGCTTCTGCGGTGCCTCACACGGGCGCCGCCATTGCCATCGGGCGCCAAGCCACGCCCCCATGTATAACTTATCTGAAAGCTATTGATGGTCAGAGGATGTCGGCGGAAAGAAAAAAACATTTTGTTACGTTGCTGGGGGTCGAAAGGCCAGGTGGTTTTCAGGACATTATCGCAAATGGCACCGAAGGAACTTCAGGGTGACATAATTGGGTATGAGGAAGCCATGATGAGAATGGAGAATCAGTTTAAACCCACATCCAATATTGCACTGCACTCAAGGGATTAAAGTTTAAACTTGTGCCCAAGAAGTAGATGAGATGCTTGATTAATTTCTCACAGGTTTACAAGCCTTATCTTTGGCTTGTAACTTTGAACTCAGCACAAACAAGGTGATAAGGCATCAAGGGCCATATGTATCAAACTCTGATTTTGCGATTCTCAAATTGCGATTTTTTTTTAATCGCTATTTGAGAATTGCAAAACTCTATGTATGTAGGATTTGCAAATAATTTTGCGAATCCTACATATTCCTCAATTGCGAATAGCAAATTGTGATTCGCAGTTAAGGAATACCTCCCCATTCATTCCTATAGGCCTAGAGGCCCACATGATTGAGTGGGAAGACATTCTCAATTTGCGATTCTCAATTCGAGAATCGCAAATTGAGAATGCAATTTCAAGTGTCCCAGGGTGTCAAAAGGACACCCTGTTGCATCCCTGAAATGTGCATGTGTGCACATGTGGCACACATACATGCCCTAAGGGCATGTATGTGCGCCACATGGCAATTTAAAAAATGCAAAAAAGTGCATTTTTTAGAGAAATCGCTAATTACCACCAACTTGAAGTTAGTGGTAATTTGTGATTCCTCAAGGCCAAATTACACTTTTTCTGTGCTTGTTAGATTGCATTTAACCCCTTCGGTGCTCATGATGGAACGGTTCCGTCATGAGCATCGGTCGTGCTGTGCTCATGACGGAACCGTTCCGTCATGACCATACCCGCGGTTGGAATGTTCATCACAGGGGTAGAATCGGGGCCACAGGCAAGGTGCTAAGGAATAGCAATTTGCGATTCCTTAAATGCAATTGCAAAATAGGGAATCACAGATTTTGCTATTCCTTATTTTGCAAGGCAGTTTTTCTTTCATACATACCACTGATCCCAATTGGGATCGCAAACGCCAAAATTCTGTGAATTTCGCTGTTTGCGATCGCAATTTGGAATAATACATATGGCCCCAAATCATTGTGCATGTCAAGAGCAAAAAGGTTCAGGAAAAACAATGGGTTATGGGTGACCCGACTTTACAAGATGTGAGTAGTATTGCCAAAGCACTAGAGCTGTCTGCAAAAGGAAGAATTCCTTGAGTTAAGAGAGTAAAGCGTGTGCTGAGGACTTTTGTTCTGTCAACAGTGGGTGATTGTGTGTGGTTGGACAAAATACTGTTTTTTTAAATGACAATACTTTTCATTGTTTTAGATGCGGTAATTTAATTCATATTGTTTCATCTCCCCAATATCCTGTTTTGGGTAAAGAATGCAAGAAATGTGGACAAGGTGTACCAGTAGAGTTGTGTCTAAAGCGAAAGTTTCATGTGTAAGTGAAGAAGTAAACCACAAATGGGTATTGAAGAAAAGTAGGGAAAGTAGCAGTTAAATGGGTATTGTGTTATCCATGAAAGAACATGGGAATTATGAACAGAAACAAGGAATGATGAGACCACCCTCACCCCCCAAGTGAGTAGTTTACATTGTGGCTGTAGAGCTGGAGCTCATGACTGACTCTGGTTCGCCATGGACAATAATCACCAAAGAGTATTTTGTACAACAATTGAGAGGTGTATTGCATTAGAGTGCCCTCAAAGAATCTGACATAATTGCAGAGAGCCAACCTCGGACTCAAGCAACTGGTGAACACCCCCACTTACTACGCCGGCCACACGCTTGACCCCGTCTTCTCATCCAGCAAGCACATCTCCTTGAGCCACGCCATTGGACTCCACTGGACCGACCACAGCTGCGTCCACTTCAGCTTCAGAAGAACTACGACCCACCACCACCCGCAACAGGTTCCCCGCCGAAGCTGGAGCAAGATCACCGCCGAGCAGCTCACCGCCTCCCTCTGCCAGAACACTCCCACCAGCACAACGGACCCCAATGAAGCAGCCAACAACCTCACCAAGTGGCTGACCGCCTGCGCTGATGACCTCGCACCACTAAAAAACCCTCCCAGCAGACCCGGCAGCAAGAAAACCCCCTGGTTTACCGACGAACTCAAGGAATCCAAGAAGAACTGCCGCAACCTCGAGAAAGCCTGGCGGCTGGACCAGACCACAGACAACAGGACCGCCCTCAAGCACGCCACCCGCAAACACCATCAGCTGATCCGCGCCACCAAGAAGACGGCACTCAAAGAACGACTGGACAACAACGCCCACGACAGCAAGGAACTCTTCAGCATTGTCAAAGAGTTCTCCAACCCCAGCGCCCGAAACAACAACATCACTCCCTCGCAAGACCTCTGCAACTCACTCGCCTCGTTCTTCCACCGCAAGATCGCCGACATACACAACAGCTTCGACGCACAGACCACGCACCCTACCACCAAACCAACGCCCGCCACCACCACCCTCTGCAACTGGACCCCGATCAGCACCGAAGACACCACCCGCACGATGAACTCCATCCGCTCCGGATCACCAACCGACCCATGCCCACACCACGTCTTCAACAAAGCCGACGCCAGCATCGCACCCCATCTCCGAGACATCATCAACTCCTCCTTCCACACCGCCACCTTCCCGGAGAGCTGGAAGCACGCCGAGCTGACCGCCCTCCTGAAGAAACCAACGGCGGACCCCACCGACCTCAAAAACTACCGTCCCATCTCGCTCCTTCCTTTTCCGGCCAAAGTAATGGAAAAGGCCGTCAACAGACAGCTTTCCGCCTTCCTCGAGACAAACGGATCCCTCGACCCCTTGCAGTCCAGATTCCGGGCCAACCACAGCACCGAGACCGCCCTAATCGCAGCCACCGACGACATCAGAACCCTGATCGACCACGGGGAAACAGCGTCCCTCATCCTCCTGGACCTCTCTGCGGCGTTCGACACTGTCTGCCACAGCACCCTAGTGAAGCACCTCAGCAACATCGGAATCCGAGAGAAAGCACTGGAGTGGATTATCTTGTTCCTTGCCAGAAGAACTCAGAGAGTCCGCCTCCCTCCGTTCAGATCCGAGGCCACCGAAGTCATCTGCGACGTAACACAAGGATCCTCACTCAGTCCAACCCTCTTCAACCTCTACATGAGCCCCCTTGCAGCCATCGCACGCCAACACAACCTCAACATCATCTCCTACGCCGACGACACCCAGCTGATCCTCGCCCTCACCAACGACCCCACCGCCACCAGAGCCAACCTACACGAAGGGATGAAAGACGTCACCGACTGGATGAGGAACAGCCGCCTTAAACTGAACTCAGACAAGACGGAAGTACTCATCCTGGGATCATCACCGTCCGCCTGGGACGACTCCTGGTGGCCCCCGGCCCTGGGCACCGCTCCCAAACCAATGGACCACGCACGCAACCTGGGCTTCATCCTGGACTCCTCCCTGTCGATGACCAGACAAGTCAACGCCGTCTCATCTTCATGCTTCAACACGCTGCGCATGCTCCGCAAGATCTTCAGATGGATCCCCACTGAAACCAGGAAGACCATCACCCAGGCACTCGTCACCAGCCTACTGGACTACGGGAACACCCTCTACGCCGGAACCACAGCCAAACTTCAAAAAAGACTCCAACGCATCCAGAACGCCTCGGCACGACTCATCCTGGACATCCCCTGACACGGCCGCATCACCGAAAACCTGAGAGACCTACACTGGCTCCCCATCAGCAAGAGAATCACGTTCAGACTCCTCACCCACGCACACAAGGCTCTCCACGACCTGGGCCCCAAGTACCTCAACGACCGCATGACCTTCTACACACCCACCCGCCAGCTACGATCGACCAGCCACGCCCTCGCCACCGTACCACGCATCCGCAGGGCAACCGCCAGAGGAAGATCCTTCTCCTACCTGGCAGCCAAGACTTAGAACTCCCTCCCCACCCACCTTCGGCGAACCCAAGACCATCTCTCCTTCAGGAAGCAGCTCAAGACCTGGCTGTTCGAGCAGTAACATACCCCTCTCCCCCAGTGCCTTGAGACCCTCCCAGGTGAGTAGCGCACTTTATAAATGCTGTGATTGATTGATTGATTGATTGATGGTCCAGAATACATATGCAAACAAAAAGAAGGAGTATCCCCAACGTCAGGTTTTTTTGAAGAAAAAACTTTCGGAGGGAGAGTTATTTGGCAAAAAAAGGAAAAAAGTCAACCTTTTTTGATAGGAAACCCCTCACTCACCACCTAGTGGTGACATGCTTCATCATCGGGGTCCACCCTGGTGACCTAGCGTCACCAGGATGTGCTTCGACACCTGGGTTACAGTGGAGCAGGTTGTGACTGTCTGTGCAAAAAAGGGTGTTAAAAATTGTCCTGGTTTCACTTAAAAACAATCTTTATTATAAAGTAATCAGAACAATGTTAAAAATTACTGGCGAGATACTTCTTGGTGAGTTACGGCCAAGGTATCTCTATATGTGTCTGAGTGGTTTGGTCGACATGTTTCTACCATCAGGGCAGTAGCCCGGTATTCTTCAGGACCAAAAACAGGTGGATGGGAGGTGTGTGCCCCCTAAAAGGTACACCCTCTCCTGATCCCCTGTGAACCAACTGGAAAAATAACCAGTGGTGGATGTGCTCTTTTAAAATAAAGAGAGCCGTCTGGTTACAAAAAAAGACCTGTAGGGAAAAGCAAAAGAGTACTGATTTCAGTAGAATTTCTATACTTTCCTGTAACGTCGTGAAGTGTCTCTGTGATCTGATTAATCATGCCAAGGGCGTGCCCTCCGAGTGATCAAGTATTGTGTTCAATACGGGTGATTGGCAGGGGAGTATTATCCGAGCGTGCACTCTTATCAATGGGTGCTCGTGTTTGTCATGCAGTACATAATAGTTGCCTTTATAGAGATATATACGGGCATGCACTTCATTTCAAATGCATACACACTCGATTTGTCATTCGTCTCATTCAACCTTACAATGTCTATTGTGCCCAGTGGGTTTCTGTGGGCGTCTCTAGGTAGGTGTGGCAGGTTGTGGCGTGTCCTCGTATGTACATTAATACTAGGTAGTGCCAAGTTGTGCCCAGAAGTTGTACCTAATTACATACAAAACACACAAACATATAACATGTAGGAGTACGTGTAGATTCCATGGTTCAAACATAGGGCTTACTTGTTATAAGCCTCTAGATTGCTTCAACGGGCAGGGGGTAGGTTCTTCTAACCGCCAAACATAGTTCTAAAATGGCGCGAAAGATAATAGTGGAGTGAGTCAATCGAGCAAAGAGCCCGGTAGGGATCGAAATGGTTATAGGTCTTCGATGCCATCTCTGTAGGAAATGCGAGGTGCACTCTACTTACAGTTTGCGGGAGAATTAAACGGCCATTCACCTACTCCTATCCTCCTCTGCTCGGCTAGTGGTGCCGTGCGGGAGTTGATCCGTTAAATGTGCTGATCTCTTCCGGGAAGGGCGTGGTGCCGTGCGCCGGAGGGGGAGGAGTTACGGGGCGGGACCTGATGACGTGGGGTACGCGTGTAGTAGTAAACAAAGCGCGTCCCGGTTATTAAACAACAAGCGGGATTATTTGGGTACTGTTATGATGTTAAGCCCTGAACCTGGTGACGCGGTAAACGCGTGTGTTTTAAAAGAAGGCGCTTTGGATACTGTTACTTAGATGGGCATTAATGTCTTAAAATAAAGCCCAAGATCTGGTGACGCGGTAAACGCGTATCTTGTAAATGAAGGCGCTTAAAAAAGTGTAAAAGCGCGTGAAGGAAGGGGGGCACTAATAATGGGTGGAATTAGATGTGGGTAAACATCTAAAATTATGCAGATTATTAGTGAGGACGACATTTAATAATCATCCCAAGCGACAGGTGCGTGGGATCTAATTGCACTTTAGAAAAAAAGAGGGGGGGATGAATTGGCCCCATTTAATAGTGGGTGAAGCTAGATGTAGGAACATAACTGCAGTTGTGCATGTTATCATCGAGTGATGCAGGAACAAGATTCATGGGTCATTTGAGTACACTGGCCCATGGAATGTTATCATTGAGTCCAACTTGATGCGTAGAAAGTCTATAAATCCACCTCTGTTCTTTCTCAAAGAGGCGTGACTGTATGTTGGGACCCTGCTGTATTTGCTCAATCACAGTCCACCACATGTCGTTTGGGGTGTGTCCCATTGTCAAAAAATGGTCCGTGAGTCTTGTGTTGTTTTTCTTGCACCTGATTGTGCTACGGTGTTCAGATATCCGTTGTTTCACTTTACGTGTGGTCATTCCAATGTATGGTATATCACAGGAACATTTAATCAAGTATACAACATTTTGGCTATTGCAGTTTGTGTGTGCCCTCTGTTCCCAAGTTTTTTCTTCCTCAAGGTTCAATGTTTTGGTGTTGGTGGTCAAATGGCAGACACTACAATCCCCGCATCTAGAATGTCCTGTTACACGTGGGAGCCCCCATATTTCCGTGATTGTGGGGTTAGTAATGGTCAAGGTGGGTTTAGGTCTAGTATTCACCAGAGTGTCTTTTAGACTGCGTGCCTTTTTGTAAGAAAACAGAGGTTTTTCCCATTTGTAGTTTCCTGTATGGAGTATGGACCAGTGTTTCTTTATGCTTTTGCTCACCTGATTGGATATAGCATTGTACGTCGTGACACAGGCTAGTGGTACCTCAACCTCGTTTTTGGTTGTGTCTTCCAATAGAGTTTGTCGTGGCTGGTTACGAGCTCTCTTCTGGCATTTGTTGGTAATTTTCTTTGGATAGCCACGTGAGGAAAGTTTTTGTGTTAGGTCATCAGCCTGGTTCTTGTAATCAGATAGTTTACTGCAATTTCTTCTGAGGCGGAGATACTGTCCATAGGGAAGGTTTTCCCGTAGGGGGCGAGGATGGAAACTCTCGTATCTGAGCAAGTTGTTCTTAGCCGTTGGTTTGAAATGCGTTTTAGTAATTAGATTCTCATTTTCCCTTTGTATTTCGATGTCCAAGAAGACCATCTTGTTCCTGTCTATGCAGTGGGTGAATCGTAGATTCCTGTCACGGGTGTTCAGCCAAGTTATGAATTCCATAAGGGTTTCTTCTGGGCCTTGCCATATGGAGAAGACGTCATCTATGTATCGCCGCCAAAATTTTATGTGGCTGCCAAATGGGTTATCCTCTGCCAGGATGTATTTCAGTTCGAAGTCATATACGTAGAGCCCCGCCACACTAGGGGCAAAAACACTGCCCATAGATGTACCCCCTACTTGTAGGTACAGGGTGCCCTCATATTCAAAGTAGTTCCTTTTCAGGGCCAGGGTGGCACATTGCATGACGAACTGTTTGGGTGTGTGGTAGTTCCAGGTGGTGTTTTCCAGGGTTCTCTCCAACACATTGATGGTGGCGTCTTGTGGGATGTTCGTGTAAAGGCTTTCGATGTCAAAGCTGAGGAGAATATAGTCTGGTTCCATTTTGATGTCCTCCAGCATCCTCAGTAGGCTTTTGGTGTCACGTAAGTACGTGGATGTTCCCTGTACAACAGGTTTCAGAAAGAAGTCACTGAATCTTGATAATGGTTCAAGAAGTGAGCCGATGCCTGAGACTATAGGTCTGCCTGGTGGGGGGATCTTGCCCTTGTGCATTTTAGGCACCACATAGAAGTAAGGAATCTTATTGTCGGTTTTGCTCAGATAGTCTGCTTCTTGTTTTGAGATGTTTCCTCGGGCTTCAGCTGTCTCCACCATGTTGGTGATTTCAATTCTCAGATCTTCAGTTGGATCTCTGGGTAGTATTTTATAGTTTTTAGTGTCGCCTAGTAGGCGTCTGCATTCTGTATCGTAGTCATCCTTATTCATCACTACAAGTCCTCCGCCTTTATCTGCCGGTTTTATGATTATGGTTTCATCATTTTTCAGGTCAGATATGGCTTTGTTTTCAGCTCTGGTGTTGTTATGGAACTGGCCTTTTGACTCCAATTTTTCCACATCATTAAATACTGCCTGTTCAAAAGTGTTAATCTCGACTGGAACCGAGTGTGGTGGAGGTATGAAGGTTGACCGTAACCTGAGGCCTGTTTCATTGGGGGTATCTGTCGGGTCATCACTTGTGTTATCATTGGTGGTGTTCTTTTCGAAGAAGGCTTTCAGTTTGAGTTTGCGAAAGAAGGAAGCCAACTCGCAATGTAACTTGAACTTATCTAGGGATGCAGTTGGTACAAACCCTAGTCCCTTGTTAAGCACGTTTGATTCCGTGATGGTTAGTGTGCGTGATGATAAGTTCGTGACTAGCTCCTCGCATTGCTGGGGCCGGCCTTGTTCGCTCCTGATTTGCTCCTGGTGATGCTGCCCGTGTTGTCCTCTTCCTCCCAGTGGACGTTGTTTCCTCTTCTGTTGCGTCCCCTTCCGCGCCTGCCTCTGTTGTGAAAAGGAGGACGGAATTGATTCTGTGGAAAGGGGAACTGCTGGAAGGGCGGTTGCCATCCGTACATTTGGAAATGTGGTGGTATTTGGTATGGGTTAGGTGGAGGTTGTTGATAGGGGTTCTGGAGGGGATGGTTGTATTGGGGCCATTGGTTATTCCCTCTGTGTCCACCTCTCTGTCCCCTTCTCGGGGTCCCATTACTAGATCCAGTGCTGCTATTTGAGCTGGAGGTGTTGCTAGCGGCATCAGAGTCTTGATCTTGTACACCCGATATTTTATAGTCCGGGTCTGAATAGGGGTAGACTTTCACAAAAGAAAATTTTTTCAGATCTTTTTGGAATTTCAATGTTTTTTGTTGTAGTAGGTTGTCTTTGTATTCATTAACTTCCTTGTTTAAGTCGTCCAATTTTTGCTTGTAGCCTTTGATGCTCGCTTTTATTTGGGTTTCTGTTATTTGAATCTCTATCTGGATTTTCTCAGACAGACGTATGGCAGTTTTTAGGATCAATATTATCCAGTCATGCGTGCAGTGCCACGCAATCAGGGCCCAATCTTTTCTAAATTCTGGATCATCCAAAAAGATGCGTGGTGCGTTGGTAACCAGTAGGCCCTTAGGAGCTATATTATTGGTGACATACTCTTTCATGATTGTACCATGTAATATGGTTCTGATTCGGTTCCGCTTCATTTCTGTCAGTTTTTCCCACTCAGATGTTTGAGAGATGGTGCTGCTGATGTTGGCGTCCGCAAAAACATTTAAGTCACTCATGATTGAGTCTATTTCTTCCGTAGAAAAAGTTAAGCCTGTGTTCTCTGCCATGTTGTCTGTGTACGTACTCCGTTGTGCCAATGTCAGTGCGATTGACTCTCACAGCTGTGCGCTGCCAAGGATTTGAAATCAAAGGAGAGAGCAAGGGATATTGTCACTAGGAAGTGACAAGAGATACCTCCTATTCCCCTGATAGGAATATTTATGCAAACAAAAAGAAGGAGTATCCCCAACGTCAGGTTTTTTTGAAGAAAAAACTTTCGGAGGGAGAGTTATTTGGCAAAAAAAGGAAAAAAGTCAACCTTTTTTGATAGGAAACCCCTCACTCACCACCTAGTGGTGACATGCTTCATCATCGGGGTCCACCCTGGTGACCTAGCGTCACCAGGATGTGCTTCGACACCTGGGTTACAGTGGAGCAGGTTGTGACTGTCTGTGCAAAAAAGGGTGTTAAAAATTGTCCTGGTTTCACTTAAAAACAATCTTTATTATAAAGTAATCAGAACAATGTTAAAAATTACTGGCGAGATACTTCTTGGTGAGTTACGGCCAAGGTATCTCTATATGTGTCTGAGTGGTTTGGTCGACATGTTTCTACCATCAGGGCAGTAGCCCGGTATTCTTCAGGACCAAAAACAGGTGGATGGGAGGTGTGTGCCCCCTAAAAGGTACACCCTCTCCTGATCCCCTGTGAACCAACTGGAAAAATAACCAGTGGTGGATGTGCTCTTTTAAAATAAAGAGAGCCGTCTGGTTACAAAAAAAGACCTGTAGGGAAAAGCAAAAGAGTACTGATTTCAGTAGAATTTCTATACTTTCCTGTAACGTCGTGAAGTGTCTCTGTGATCTGATTAATCATGCCAAGGGCGTGCCCTCCGAGTGATCAAGTATTGTGTTCAATACGGGTGATTGGCAGGGGAGTATTATCCGAGCGTGCACTCTTATCAATGGGTGCTCGTGTTTGTCATGCAGTACATAATAGTTGCCTTTATAGAGATATATACGGGCATGCACTTCATTTCAAATGCATACACACTCGATTTGTCATTCGTCTCATTCAACCTTACAATGTCTATTGTGCCCAGTGGGTTTCTGTGGGCGTCTCTAGGTAGGTGTGGCAGGTTGTGGCGTGTCCTCGTATGTACATTAATACTAGGTAGTGCCAAGTTGTGCCCAGAAGTTGTACCTAATTACATACAAAACACACAAACATATAACATGTAGGAGTACGTGTAGATTCCATGGTTCAAACATAGGGCTTACTTGTTATAAGCCTCTAGATTGCTTCAACGGGCAGGGGGTAGGTTCTTCTAACCGCCAAACATAGTTCTAAAATGGCGCGAAAGATAATAGTGGAGTGAGTCAATCGAGCAAAGAGCCCGGTAGGGATCGAAATGGTTATAGGTCTTCGATGCCATCTCTGTAGGAAATGCGAGGTGCACTCTACTTACAGTTTGCGGGAGAATTAAACGGCCATTCACCTACTCCTATCCTCCTCTGCTCGGCTAGTGGTGCCGTGCGGGAGTTGATCCGTTAAATGTGCTGATCTCTTCCGGGAAGGGCGTGGTGCCGTGCGCCGGAGGGGGAGGAGTTACGGGGCGGGACCTGATGACGTGGGGTACGCGTGTAGTAGTAAACAAAGCGCGTCCCGGTTATTAAACAACAAGCGGGATTATTTGGGTACTGTTATGATGTTAAGCCCTGAACCTGGTGACGCGGTAAACGCGTGTGTTTTAAAAGAAGGCGCTTTGGATACTGTTACTTAGATGGGCATTAATGTCTTAAAATAAAGCCCAAGATCTGGTGACGCGGTAAACGCGTATCTTGTAAATGAAGGCGCTTAAAAAAGTGTAAAAGCGCGTGAAGGAAGGGGGGCACTAATAATGGGTGGAATTAGATGTGGGTAAACATCTAAAATTATGCAGATTATTAGTGAGGACGACATTTAATAATCATCCCAATGTGAATGGCCGTTTAATTCTCCCGCAAACTGTAAGTAGAGTGCACCTCGCATTTCCTACAGAGATGGCATCGAAGACCTATAACCATTTCGATCCCTACCGGGCTCTTTGCTCGATTGACTCACTCCACTATTATCTTTCGCGCCATTTTAGAACTATGTTTGGCGGTTAGAAGAACCTACCCCCTGCCCGTTGAAGCAATCTAGAGGCTTATAACAAGTAAGCCCTATGTTTGAACCATGGAATCTACACGTACTCCTACATGTTATATGTTTGTGTGTTTTGTATGTAATTAGGTACAACTTCTGGGCACAACTTGGCACTACCTAGTATTAATGTACATACGAGGACACGCCACAACCTGCCACACCTACCTAGAGACGCCCACAGAAACCCACTGGGCACAATAGACATTGTAAGGTTGAATGAGACGAATGACAAATCGAGTGTGTATGCATTTGAAATGAAGTGCATGCCCGTATATATCTCTATAAAGGCAACTATTATGTACTGCATGACAAACACGAGCACCCATTGATAAGAGTGCACGCTCGGATAATACTCCCCTGCCAATCACCCGTATTGAACACAATACTTGATCACTCGGAGGGCACGCCCTTGGCATGATTAATCAGATCACAGAGACACTTCACGACGTTACAGGAAAGTATAGAAATTCTACTGAAATCAGTACTCTTTTGCTTTTCCCTACAGGTCTTTTTTTGTAACCAGACGGCTCTCTTTATTTTAAAAGAGCACATCCACCACTGGTTATTTTTCCAGTTGGTTCACAGGGGATCAGGAGAGGGTGTACCTTTTAGGGGGCACACACCTCCCATCCACCTGTTTTTGGTCCTGAAGAATACCGGGCTACTGCCCTGATGGTAGAAACATGTCGACCAAACCACTCAGACACATATAGAGATACCTTGGCCGTAACTCACCAAGAAGTATCTCGCCAGTAATTTTTAACATTGTTCTGATTACTTTATAATAAAGATTGTTTTTAAGTGAAACCAGGACAATTTTTAACACCCTTTTTTGCACAGACAGTCACAACCTGCTCCACTGTAACCCAGGTGTCGAAGCACATCCTGGTGACGCTAGGTCACCAGGGTGGACCCCGATGATGAAGCATGTCACCACTAGGTGGTGAGTGAGGGGTTTCCTATCAAAAAAGGTTGACTTTTTTCCTTTTTTTGCCAAATAACTCTCCCTCCGAAAGTTTTTTCTTCAAAAAAACCTGACGTTGGGGATACTCCTTCTTTTTGTTTGCATAAATATTCCTATCAGGGGAATAGGAGGTATCTCTTGTCACTTCCTAGTGACAATATCCCTTGCTCTCTCCTTTGATTTCAAATCCTTGGCAGCGCACAGCTGTGAGAGTCAATCGCACTGACATTGGCACAACGGAGTACGTACACAGACAACATGGCAGAGAACACAGGCTTAACTTTTTCTACGGAAGAAATAGACTCAATCATGAGTGACTTAAATGTTTTTGCGGACGCCAACATCAGCAGCACCATCTCTCAAACATCTGAGTGGGAAAAACTGACAGAAATGAAGCGGAACCGAATCAGAACCATATTACATGGTACAATCATGAAAGAGTATGTCACCAATAATATAGCTCCTAAGGGCCTACTGGTTACCAACGCACCACGCATCTTTTTGGATGATCCAGAATTTAGAAAAGATTGGGCCCTGATTGCGTGGCACTGCACGCATGACTGGATAATATTGATCCTAAAAACTGCCATACGTCTGTCTGAGAAAATCCAGATAGAGATTCAAATAACAGAAACCCAAATAAAAGCGAGCATCAAAGGCTACAAGCAAAAATTGGACGACTTAAACAAGGAAGTTAATGAATACAAAGACAACCTACTACAACAAAAAACATTGAAATTCCAAAAAGATCTGAAAAAATTTTCTTTTGTGAAAGTCTACCCCTATTCAGACCCGGACTATAAAATATCGGGTGTACAAGATCAAGACTCTGATGCCGCTAGCAACACCTCCAGCTCAAATAGCAGCACTGGATCTAGTAATGGGACCCCGAGAAGGGGACAGAGAGGTGGACACAGAGGGAATAACCAATGGCCCCAATACAACCATCCCCTCCAGAACCCCTATCAACAACCTCCACCTAACCCATACCAAATACCACCACATTTCCAAATGTACGGATGGCAACCGCCCTTCCAGCAGTTCCCCTTTCCACAGAATCAATTCCGTCCTCCTTTTCACAACAGAGGCAGGCGCGGAAGGGGACGCAACAGAAGAGGAAACAACGTCCACTGGGAGGAAGAGGACAACACGGGCAGCATCACCAGGAGCAAATCAGGAGCGAACAAGGCCGGCCCCAGCAATGCGAGGAGCTAGTCACGAACTTATCATCACGCACACTAACCATCACGGAATCAAACGTGCTTAACAAGGGACTAGGGTTTGTACCAACTGCATCCCTAGATAAGTTCAAGTTACATTGCGAGTTGGCTTCCTTCTTTCGCAAACTCAAACTGAAAGCCTTCTTCGAAAAGAACACCACCAATGATAACACAAGTGATGACCCGACAGATACCCCCAATGAAACAGGCCTCAGGTTACGGTCAACCTTCATACCTCCACCACACTCGGTTCCAGTCGAGATTAACACTTTTGAACAGGCAGTATTTAATGATGTGGAAAAATTGGAGTCAAAAGGCCAGTTCCATAACAACACCAGAGCTGAAAACAAAGCCATATCTGACCTGAAAAATGATGAAACCATAATCATAAAACCGGCAGATAAAGGCGGAGGACTTGTAGTGATGAATAAGGATGACTACGATACAGAATGCAGACGCCTACTAGGCGACACTAAAAACTATAAAATACTACCCAGAGATCCAACTGAAGATCTGAGAATTGAAATCACCAACATGGTGGAGACAGCTGAAGCCCGAGGAAACATCTCAAAACAAGAAGCAGACTATCTGAGCAAAACCGACAATAAGATTCCTTACTTCTATGTGGTGCCTAAAATGCACAAGGGCAAGATCCCCCCACCAGGCAGACCTATAGTCTCAGGCATCGGCTCACTTCTTGAACCATTATCAAGATTCAGTGACTTCTTTCTGAAACCTGTTGTACAGGGAACATCCACGTACTTACGTGACACCAAAAGCCTACTGAGGATGCTGGAGGACATCAAAATGGAACCAGACTATATTCTCCTCAGCTTTGACATCGAAAGCCTTTACACGAACATCCCACAAGACGCCACCATCAATGTGTTGGAGAGAACCCTGGAAAACACCACCTGGAACTACCACACACCCAAACAGTTCGTCATGCAATGTGCCACCCTGGCCCTGAAAAGGAACTACTTTGAATATGAGGGCACCCTGTACCTACAAGTAGGGGGTACATCTATGGGCAGTGTTTTTGCCCCTAGTGTGGCGGGGCTCTACGTATATGACTTCGAACTGAAATACATCCTGGCAGAGGATAACCCATTTGGCAGCCACATAAAATTTTGGCGGCGATACATAGATGACGTCTTCTCCATATGGCAAGGCCCAGAAGAAACCCTTATGGAATTCATAACTTGGCTGAACACCCGTGACAGGAATCTACGATTCACCCACTGCATAGACAGGAACAAGATGGTCTTCTTGGACATCGAAATACAAAGGGAAAATGAGAATCTAATTACTAAAACGCATTTCAAACCAACGGCTAAGAACAACTTGCTCAGATACGAGAGTTTCCATCCTCGCCCCCTACGGGAAAACCTTCCCTATGGACAGTATCTCCGCCTCAGAAGAAATTGCAGTAAACTATCTGATTACAAGAACCAGGCTGATGACCTAACACAAAAACTTTCCTCACGTGGCTATCCAAAGAAAATTACCAACAAATGCCAGAAGAGAGCTCGTAACCAGCCACGACAAACTCTATTGGAAGACACAACCAAAAACGAGGTTGAGGTACCACTAGCCTGTGTCACGACGTACAATGCTATATCCAATCAGGTGAGCAAAAGCATAAAGAAACACTGGTCCATACTCCATACAGGAAACTACAAATGGGAAAAACCTCTGTTTTCTTACAAAAAGGCACGCAGTCTAAAAGACACTCTGGTGAATACTAGACCTAAACCCACCTTGACCATTACTAACCCCACAATCACGGAAATATGGGGGCTCCCACGTGTAACAGGACATTCTAGATGCGGGGATTGTAGTGTCTGCCATTTGACCACCAACACCAAAACATTGAACCTTGAGGAAGAAAAAACTTGGGAACAGAGGGCACACACAAACTGCAATAGCCAAAATGTTGTATACTTGATTAAATGTTCCTGTGATATACCATACATTGGAATGACCACACGTAAAGTGAAACAACGGATATCTGAACACCGTAGCACAATCAGGTGCAAGAAAAACAACACAAGACTCACGGACCATTTTTTGACAATGGGACACACCCCAAACGACATGTGGTGGACTGTGATTGAGCAAATACAGCAGGGTCCCAACATACAGTCACGCCTCTTTGAGAAAGAACAGAGGTGGATTTATAGACTTTCTACGCATCAAGTTGGACTCAATGATAACATTCCATGGGCCAGTGTACTCAAATGACCCATGAATCTTGTTCCTGCATCACTCGATGATAACATGCACAACTGCAGTTATGTTCCTACATCTAGCTTCACCCACTATTAAATGGGGCCAATTCATCCCCCCCTCTTTTTTTCTAAAGTGCAATTAGATCCCACGCACCTGTCGCTTGGGATGATTATTAAATGTCGTCCTCACTAATAATCTGCATAATTTTAGATGTTTACCCACATCTAATTCCACCCATTATTAGTGCCCCCCTTCCTTCACGCGCTTTTACACTTTTTTAAGCGCCTTCATTTACAAGATACGCGTTTACCGCGTCACCAGATCTTGGGCTTTATTTTAAGACATTAATGCCCATCTAAGTAACAGTATCCAAAGCGCCTTCTTTTAAAACACACGCGTTTACCGCGTCACCAGGTTCAGGGCTTAACATCATAACAGTACCCAAATAATCCCGCTTGTTGTTTAATAACCGGGACGCGCTTTGTTTACTACTACACGCGTACCCCACGTCATCAGGTCCCGCCCCGTAACTCCTCCCCCTCCGGCGCACGGCACCACGCCCTTCCCGGAAGAGATCAGCACATTTAACGGATCAACTCCCGCACGGCACCACTAGCCGAGCAGAGGAGGATAGGAGTAGGTGAATGGCCGTTTAATTCTCCCGCAAACTGTAAGTAGAGTGCACCTCGCATTTCCTACGGAGATGGCATCGAAGACCTATAACCATTTCGATCCCTACCGGGCTCTTTGCTCGATTGACTCACTCCACTATTATCTTTCGCGCCATTTTAGAACTATGTTTGGCGGTTAGAAGAACCTACCCCCTGCCCGTTGAAGCAATCTAGAGGCTTATAACAAGTAAGCCCTATGTTTGAACCATGGAATCTACACGTACTCCTACATGTTATATGTTTGTGTGTTTTGTATGTAATTAGGTACAACTTCTGGGCACAACTTGGCACTACCTAGTATTAATGTACATACGAGGACACGCCACAACCTGCCACACCTACCTAGAGACGCCCACAGAAACCCACTGGGCACAATAGACATTGTAAGGTTGAATGAGACGAATGACAAATCGAGTGTGTATGCATTTGAAATGAAGTGCATGCCCGTATATATCTCTATAAAGGCAACTATTATGTACTGCATGACAAACACGAGCACCCATTGATAAGAGTGCACGCTCGGATAATACTCCCCTGCCAATCACCCGTATTGAACACAATACTTGATCACTCGGAGGGCACGCCCTTGGCATGATTAATCAGATCACAGAGACACTTCACGACGTTACAGGAAAGTATAGAAATTCTACTGAAATCAGTACTCTTTTGCTTTTCCCTACAGGTCTTTTTTTGTAACCAGACGGCTCTCTTTATTTTAAAAGAGCACATCCACCACTGGTTATTTTTCCAGTTGGTTCACAGGGGATCAGGAGAGGGTGTACCTTTTAGGGGGCACACACCTCCCATCCACCTGTTTTTGGTCCTGAAGAATACCGGGCTACTGCCCTGATGGTAGAAACATGTCGACCAAACCACTCAGACACATATAGAGATACCTTGGCCGTAACTCACCAAGAAGTATCTCGCCAGTAATTTTTAACATTGTTCTGATTACTTTATAATAAAGATTGTTTTTAAGTGAAACCAGGACAATTTTTAACACCCTTTTTTGCACAGACAGTCACAACCTGCTCCACTGTAACCCAGGTGTCGAAGCACATCCTGGTGACGCTAGGTCACCAGGGTGGACCCCGATGATGAAGCATGTCACCACTAGGTGGTGAGTGAGGGGTTTCCTATCAAAAAAGGTTGACTTTTTTCCTTTTTTTGCCAAATAACTCTCCCTCCGAAAGTTTTTTCTTCAAAAAAACCTGACGTTGGGGATACTCCTTCTTTTTGTTTGCATAAATATTCCTATCAGGGGAATAGGAGGTATCTCTTGTCACTTCCTAGTGACAATATCCCTTGCTCTCTCCTTTGATTTCAGGTCCAGAATACATATCATGAGCTATGAGGATGCTGACCTTGAATTCAAAGGCAGACTGCCCCATATCAATTTGTATGTTGGAAGATCCGAAGAAGACACCTCACCAAATTATAAGTATCATTGCCCAAGCTCCCATTCGACACTGGACTATACAATTCTGATGCTCTCATTAATGCCGCTTCCTGCACATTTTCATATAGAATACACCACAATAGGTGATCATTCAATTCAACACATTGCTTTCAATTTAGCCCTACCAGGGCTGGAAAAAGCCACTGACCTAGAAGGCAAATTGAATACTATAAATTAAAAATGTTTAACATGGAGAAGTGGATCACCTGATGAGCATTTCGATTCAATTAAGGAATTTCTTGCTGAGTCGGCCCTAAGGAACAGTAACAGTATAAAAGCATGGTTGTACTTCCTTGCTAGCCATCCAACCGCAACTGTAAAATTTAGACATAAGGCAATCTCCTCCAATCCATATATCGGGCTAACAAGTGAGACTGAAAAACTAAGAAGGGACTTAAAAAAAACAGCTAGGAAATTACACAAAAATGCCAGAACAGATTTCACATGGGAAACATTCTGGATGCAGAGAAAACTCTTTAAAAAGAAGCTCTGGGAAGGGGGCGTGGCCAAGATGGCGGTGGAGTAGGACGCCTTTTCGTGCCGCTCCTGCGCTGATCCGACAAAGCTTCTAATAGCACGAATCTGAGGGAGCGCACCCGCCTCAAAAGCGGTGGGGAAGTCCGTCTGACAGAGCGGTCGGCCCTGGTGTGGTCGCTGGAGCGGTGTAGCCCCGAGATTGCTCCTGGGATCGAGTGCACTCCGCGGCCTGCGAGACCCCGGGCTCTCCTGACATCGGCGCCCGGCACAGGTGGTGGGCGGGGCCCTGAAGCTCGTCTGAGGAGGTCGGAGCTGGCGGAAGGTGGAGGGTCGCTGTGATCCGACGAACAGTAAAACTGGCGGCAGATATAGTATCGACTCCACTGGCCCCCGGGGTGTTGCCGAGACATCTGCACTCCGAAGGTGTTGGCCCTCTCCCTGCCCTGGCATGGAGTAGGGGAACGGTGTTGGCCCAACGGATCCCGGCGCAGCTTGTATCGCACGGAAGCCCGGAGGGTGCTTGGGGGCAGACGTCAGCACCTGGACTTTGTCCTGCCTGAACCCCGGTGGGGCCCACGGATCGTACTGCTGTACGCGTGGGGCTGGGCGCAGCTGGAGACTACAGAGCGAGAACTGGTGTGCGTTTGAACTGAACGACGCGGCCCGCCATTACACTTGGCTACGTGGCGCTGGGCCGGAGCACTGTGAGCCGCCATGTCTACTGTGGAGTAGGGGTGCGGTGCTAGCCAACGGATCCCGGCGCAGCTTGTATCGCACGGAGGCCTGGAGGGTGCTTGGGGGCAGACTTCAGCACCTGGACTTTGTCCTGCCTGAACACCGGTGGGGCCCACGGATCGTACTGCTGTGCACGTGGGGCTAGGCGCAGCTGGAGACTACGGAGCGTGAACTGGTGTGCGTTTGAACTGAACGACGCGGCCCGCCATTATACTTGGCCACGTGGCGCTGGGCCGGAGCACTGTGAGCCGCCATGTCTACTGTGCAACGCAAACGGGGCCAGGGGAAGGATAATGCCCCGAAATCTTCCCAGCAGCCGGCTTCCCCTGGAGCCAGTGGGTCGGCGAAGCAGTCGGATGATGAGGCTCCGGCGACAAAAGCCTTCATGACCGAACTCTTTGCCTCCATTAAGGAGGACATCTCCGAACTTAGAGCGCAGCTGGCCTCCGACTTGCGGGAGGTGCGGAGAGACGTGGATGGCCTAGGCGAGTGGGTGGCAACCTTGGAAGATCGAGATCTGAGTGTGGCCACTGACGTCCACCTGCTACAGCAGGACATCATTCGCCTCACTGAGCAAAACCTAGATCTGCAGTTGCACACGGAGGACCTGGAAAACCGCTCCCGTAGAAACAACATCCGAATACGGGCGGTGCCATGGGACGGTGAGGCTGGGGACCTGCGGGGATATGTTCAAGACCTGTTCCTTCACATATTGGATGAAGAAGACACGAAGGAGATCCAGATGGACAGAGTGCACAGGGTTGGACTGCCCCGGCGTGGGGGGCTCCCCCCCCGACATCCTAGTGTGCGTCCATGATTTCCAGCTTAAGGAACGGATCCTACGCAAGGCCAGAACTCTCACGTCGCTGCAGTTCCGGGATCATCGACCTCAGCTATACCAGGACTTGGCGGCCTCTACTTTGCAAAAGCGGCGGGAGTTTCGCCCGGTGACTGCATTCCTGAGGGAGAGAGGCATCGCCTACTCTTGGGGGCACCCTTTTAGGATCATCTTCAGGTGGCAGAATCGTCTTGCTCAAATCCGCACGCTTCAAGCAGCGAAAGAGCTTCTAGGCCTGGAGGATGTGCCGCCTTCGCAGGCCGCGACTGCTTCTCCGTCCCGGAGGCGCCGCCGTTCATCTTCCTGGCACAGGGTGGGTGAATCGCCTATCCGACAGCGGCCGGATCTCTCTGCCAGCCTGCAGGAACGGGGTGAAGCAGTCGCATCGGTGGCGTCGGTCACGTTGGCCGACACGCAGCACAGCTCTGGAGCGGCATGACCTCATGGAGTTGGTGGATCGGCGCCGGAGGGGCCCGGGCCTTCTGGTTGGGGGGTATGAAAGTACTCTTGGAGGAGACACCCTCGACTATGGCCATGGGGGATAGTGTGTTAGTCCCCCCGGCCTGCTTCTTGTACGGGAGGCTTCCTACGGACTTCGGCCTTCTGGACATGATGAGTATTGTTTCTGCACTTTTGTTTTTGTTTTTGCCCCGTTTTTTGATTGCATATCACTTGGGGCGGGGTTGGGAGTTGTGGTGTTCGGGATGTTGGGGGGGGACCCGTGACGGTGGGCCAAAGGGGATGTTTGTTGTGTGTCTGCTGCTGAGTGTGTACTTCACTGTTGGAGATGTCATGCCGCGGCTGTTCTGGAGGCTACTGGTCATCTGTTGCTTGTGGGCTGGGCTGGATGCGGGGTTGGGGGCGCTTGGCATGCTGAGAGCAGTTTCTGGGATTTATACTCGCTATGCCGCTTAGCATAGGAACGTGGAATGTTAAGGGCATGAATTCGCCACAGAAGCGGCAGAGGGTTCTGAAGTATGTAACGGATCACCACCTTGGTGTAGTTGGATTGCAAGAAACACACTTGGCACGGAAGGATGAGTTGAGGCTCCGCCATAAGGCGTACCCCATTATTTACAGGTCCTCTGCTGTCACGAAACACAGGGGGGTGGCACTCCTCTTCAGGGCTGCGTTGCACTTTCAACCAGTGGAGGTTCGCCACGACAGGGAGGGCCGTTGGCTGATGGTTAAAGGGCACATACAGGGTCGATTGTGCACGTTTGTAGTGGTGTATTTGCCCAATGCGGGCCAGAATAAGTATCTGCAGGACCTGTTGGTAAAGGTGGGGGACTTTGCGGAAGGGCTCTTGTTCCTGCTGGGGGATTTCAATTTGGTGTGGGACAGGGATTTGGACAGCTCGGGGGGGCGCAGAGCGGATACAGGGGTCTTTTCTGATTCCACACAGCAAGGGGTGGGGGAGTTGGGTCAAGTAGATGGCTGGCGATTTTTTCACCCTACCACGAAAGACTACACATTCTTCTCACACGTGCATCACTCCTACTCTCGCTTAGATCACATCTTCCTTAGTCAGTCCCTCAGAGGGAACATACTGGATGCCGCCATTCTTCCGATCTCGGTGTCGGACCACAGTCTCTTGGTGCTTACTCTCCGTTGGTCGCCGCCTGACACCGCGAATCGAAAATGGTACTTTCCGGCGTCGGTGGTTAGGGACGAGGTTTCCAACCAAGCCTTGCGTCTGGCCATCCGTGAATTTTTCGACCTCAACCCCCCGTCGGATACTTCTTTGACGAATACGTGGGACGCCTTTAAGGCGACGATAAGAGGGACGTGCCTGGGCCTCAATTCGCAGCTAAACACCCTGCGTAGGAAGGAACGTGAAGCACTGGAAGCTGAGGTGCTCGAGCTCGAGAGGGCTCACAAACTTAACCCCTCGAGAGTGACCCTCTGCCCGTTGACGGCGGTTAGGGGTAAGCTGAAGGCACACTATGCCAACAGAGCCGAGCTTACTCTCCTGCGACTAGGGCGGCATTCATACTCTAGTGGCAATAAGATTGGCAGACACTTGGTCCGACAGTTACGGGACAAAAGGGAACGAGAATACATAGGGGGGATCAGGGATCCCGCGGGAGTGCTCCACCATCGCGACGGGGCGAAGGCGGACATCTTTGGCCGCTTCTACGCCGATCTGTACACGGGCGACGCGCTGGATGCTGCGTCACAGCGGGCGTTCCTGCAGCGCTTGCCGCTCCCGCAGGTCTCTAGTGCGTGGAACGACCTGTTGGAAGCACCGATCTCAAGGGAGGAAGTTCTCTCCGCCATCAAAAATTTTAAATTACATAAAGCCCCCAGCCCGGACGGGTACACTGCGGTCTTCTACAAGACCTATGCGACTGAGGTGTGCGACTTTTTGGTTGCTCTCTTTAATGACATGGCTACGTCCGGTGTGAACGCAGGGACCCTGGCGGAGGCGGTGATTACGGTCCTGCCGAAACCGGGGAAGGACCCGGAGCAATGTGCTTCGTTCCGTCCCATAGCCTTACTTAATATTGATGCGAAGCTGTATTCGGCGATTCTGGCAAGCCGTCTCCAGGACCTGCTTCCGGCGATTGTACACCCGGACCAGTCCGGTTTTATCAAAGGCCGCCAGACGCACGACAATACCCGTAGGGTGGTTCACCTTATTGAGAAGGCAGACAGGTTCCGCATTCCAGCTGTGCTGGTGGGCCTAGATGCGGAGAAGGTCTTCGACCGTGTGGACTGGGGCTTTCTATTCCACACATTGCAAGCATTTGGTTTCTCCGATAGGTTCATCACCATGGTGAAGGCAAACTTCTGTAGCCCGCGCTCGAGAGTGGCGGTGAACGGCCACCTGTCGGCCTTTTTTCAACACTCGCGAGGCACCAGACAAGGGTGCCCCCTCTCCCCCTTGCTATTCGCGCTCAGCATTGAGCCCTTGGCAATGGCAGTGAGGGAACATGAAGGGGTGAAGGGTATACCGTTCACAGGGGAGCAACACAAAATCTCTCTCTTTGCGGACGACGTCCTGCTTTCGGTGGCTGATCCCGCTAGCTCTCTTCCCTGCGTTCGGGATATTCTGCTAGAATTTGAAAGGGTGGCTGGCTTCAAGGTTAATTATGGCAAGTCTTATGTTCTGAACTTAACCTTATCACAGGCCGAAGTCGCTCAGGCGAGGGCATCGACACCACTAGCTTGGGCTTTGGGCTCGATTCTTTACCTAGGAGTCCACCTGACCCCCACGGTGGGTGGGTTATTCTCGGCCAACTTTCCGCCCCTGCTGGCTAAGACGCGGGCCGAATTGGAGAAGTGGAAGCCAAAATTCCTGTCCTGGCTCGGTAGGGTGCATGTTATTAAGATGGTCCTTCTCCCCAAATACTTGTATCTATTTCAGGCCCTACCGATTCCACTGGGTACTTCCTTCTTTGGACAGCTCAAAACGTTGATCCTGAACTTTGTCTGGCAGGGTGGTCGGGCACGTCTTTCGTTTGCACTCCTGCGACGGCTACGGTCTGATGGGGGGGTCGGCCTCCCGGATCTACACCTCTATTATAAGGCTGCCCAACTCAGAGTCATGGTGGAATGGTCGCAACAACTCTCCGAGAAACACTGGCTGCATATGGACCGAAGCGTGGCTGGTCGGTCCATTTGGGATCTGGCCTGGAAGCCGAAGCGAGATCGCCCGGTGAATGCGTACATCAGTACGCCCACGGGGACTACACTGAAAGTGTGGGACACCTTGGTAGGTGATGAGCGGTGGACGACCTTTCCATCTCCGTTCACCCCATTGCATTTCAACCCGGCGTTCCCGCCGGCTCTCACCGAGGGCCCCTTTGATGCTTGGAGAGAGGGAGGATGCCGTGCGCTGCTCCATCTGTTTCACGGCCCTGACCCCCTGACCTTCGAGAATTGCATGCGGGACTATCAGGTGCCGCAAACTGATAAATACAGGCATTTACAACTGCTTCATTGGGCCACGTCGCCGGGAGTGCGGGAGGCAGGCACGAGGCCTCCCTCCAAATTTGAGGCCTTCCTGCTGAAAACATCCACTATGAAGGGAGCCATCTCTTTCCTATACCAACTGCTGCTTCAATCCGCCCTTTCCCCTAGACCGCGTTACATGGAGCAGTGGGAGGAGATGGTGGGGAGGGACATCACCGATGGTGAATGGTCGGCACTATGGAGGGATCTGACTCAATTTAATCACTCGATCCTTCTGAGGGAGGCGCACTTAAAAACTCTCACACAGTGGTATATGGTCCCGGCCCGGCTTCATCGTATCTACCCGGCTGTCTCGGATAAGTGTTGGAGGGGCTGTGGCCTTCTGGGGGATTTCCGCCACATTTGGTGGGACTGCCCAATCATCAAACCCTTCTGGGATGAGATTCTCTCACATATTAAAGATATTTTGCGGTACCCTATTGACAACTCTTTGGCATTCATACTCCTGGGCCTGAGGGGCCCCGGCCTTGAGCACCAGACACGCGCGGACAAGAAGATTCTATGGCTTTGTGTAGGCGCTGCCAAGCTCACGCTGGCTGCAGCCTGGAAGCGGAAGGAGGCACCGGCGATTTCACTCTGGCACGCGAGACTGTGGAGGCTCCTGAGTCTTGAGAGAATGGCGGACATCTTCCTCGGCAATTACAAAAACTTTAAACACATATGGGGTCCCTTGGTGTCCTTTCTTTCTACTGGTTTGCCCTCGGCAGTCTGCCCAGCATCATTGAGGACCTTACATCTCTTTCAGCTTTAAGTATGCGTGACGGATGAATGGGGAATGAGTGCGGCACCGTCACGGGGGGAGAGGGTGGGACGGGGGAAGTTATGTTTGTGTTCCCTTCGGTCTGCAGTCGGGGCGCCTATGCTTCATGGACGAGGCCCCTTTTTTTTTCGTTTTTGTGACTCTTGGCCTATTCCCAGCTTGATTAACAGAGACTCCCAGCTATGCAGCTATGTATAAGACTGCCTCTACCCTGCGACTGTTTGAGCCTGGAGTTTGCTCCTTTTTCTCGCACCGTCTCACTGCCTCGTCCTGATTTACTGTTTTTCCCACTGTGTGGGATCATCTGTGCGCCCGATGTGGTACATTATGTTTACTGTTCCTTTGTGCTATGCAAAATAAAAAATTTACAAAAAAAAAAAAAAGAAGCTCTGGGAGAACAAAAAAGCAAATGCGGACAATTTTTGGCTAAGGTTAATATACAATGCAAGACAACATAATGCAAAAACATGTTAGCTAACAATAAATCAGCTGAATTGGCCTAAGAACATTCTAGCATCAAACGTCAAGGAACAAGACTGGGCTGACTATATAGCTCAGAAATGTAAGACTCAATACCACTCTCATGAGCAGGAATTGACCTACCAGTCCCCTTCAAGCCCTAGGCAAAAACAAGGCACACGAGCCACATGCACCTTAGGTAATGCCATAAGCTCTAATTCAGACCGTCCACATGCTGCTATCCCAAACCACTCTTCATACACAGCAGTTGCCATAAAAAACCTAATAAATAAAAGCAAAAAGGATGGTGCTCCGGGACCCAATGGTGTCCCGAAGCAGTTTTTAAACATGGCCCTGATTTTTGGAGCCTCCAGTTAGAAACTCTTTTTGCTCAAGTTGATCTTTTAAACCAAATTCCATACAGTTGGCAAGGCTCAATCCTGACACCAATTTTTAAAGGGGGCGAAAGAGCCAATCCATGAAATTATAGACTGATTGCATTGCTTGATGTTGAAGTTAAATACTTAGCCTCCCTGATCCTGGAGGTTCTTGTTGGATGGACTAAAGACCTGAATCTGATCCCCACAAACCAGACAGGATTTAGAGAAGGGATTGGGACAATCTCGAATATCATTTCCATTACGCTAATAGAGGAGAAATGCAAAATAAAAAAAACAGATCTTGCACCTCTGCTTCACTGATTTAAAGCAGCTTTTGACAGCGTTTAATCGAAAATTATTATGGATGAAACGAAGGTCATGGAATATACCATAAAGGTTTTTAAAAGGTTTATTGTTATTTTATTCGGATACATGGGTTAGAGTAAAACTCAGTGACGAATCAACAGTCTCAAGAAAATGGAACATAGACAGGGGCTTGAAGCAGGGATGCGTGCTTGCTCCCCACTTATTTAATTTGTTTTTGTATCTGATTTATCTGATAAACTTAATGTAATTAACTCTCATTCTCCGCATCTGGGATCACTATCCCTTTCGCACCTTGCCTCTGATAACGACATAGTTTTAATCAGTTTGACTAAAATTGTGCTCACTAGGCTTCTGAAGGGCCTCGCAGAATTTCTGACGACAAATAAGCTGGAAATTATTATAGCAAAAATGAAAACAATGCTGATCAGAAACCAGACAACTCACCCATACAACATCAACTTTAAAGGTAAAGTCTTGGAAAAATACGCAAGCTAGGAATATTTGGGATTTTACCTTGACAACAAATTAAGCCAGCAAGATCAGAAAAATTACATCGCTCAGCAGGCAACCGCATTAACCTTTGCTTATAAGACACTGGCTGGGAATCTAAGGGGCCCCTCATTCAAACCACTGATTACAGTAATAACGGCCAAAACATTACCAACGTTAACCTACAGAAGCTTAGCCTTCCAAGGTAAAGATGCAACCATACTCAATAATTTAACAACTTGCATTTTTAAAAGGGTTTTTCAGCTCCCTCAAATAGCTCTCCAGAACAAGTGCGATTAGAATTTGGTTTACAGAAAGAGACAGTTGGCAGGCAATATTCCACAATTAAAGTGTGGTACCGCAAAAAGCAAAACACGGTGGACTCTAAACTAAATGAGGCTCTGTGGTCAGAGCAAGAGAACGGTCCCAATACACCACATAAGCGCTATTTGCAAAATGCTATCAAATACACTTGCACTTTGGACCTGTGGACTAAAAACCTGCCTTATGTTACATTTAAGTCCACAATTAATAAAGTTGCAAAACTGCACTTGATTTTGCTTGACAAAAATATTTTGTGCCAGAGGTCCCATGCCTGGACTGTCCTTAACAACTACAAGATTATTAAACCAGCAGCATACCTAGATTTAACATACTTGGTCTACCTAAAAAAACAGCTAATGGCACTACTTTTTGGTAAATATCCTTTACTGGCAGATGCCCCAAACTGGGAAAATTCCGACAGTAAAAAGCTGTTGTCTATGTGGAAGCCCCACAGAAGACCTCATCCACTTAATATGCATTAGCAAGAAACTTCGGCCTGCATGAGAGACCTTACTAAGAAAAGCTTTTTTGGATAGAGGAATATGAACATGTCAGGAGGCTATAATTAAAGGGCTTAATCCAGCTGATCCCCAGATGAACTGTAAATTGATTGCGTTCCTGCACGTACACGATCAGATAACAAAGTCAACATAACAATGAGAGGTCAGTTCACGGAAAGCTTTATGCTAGTTGTTTTACGGAGTCATCACAAGGAGGAAGCCAGTGGTCCGGTACATCGGCCTGCAGAGACAACTACTTTTATTCATATTGACTTATTGCTAATACTGAAGGGACTAACTTTTGACATCTGTTAACTGTCAGTTCATAACTGTAATCCATGTAGAAAAAGTAGAGTACAGGCATTATTCCATCGAATTTTAGAATGTAATTATGATTTAACAGTGATTTTAATCTGTAAGAGTCTTTCTGATGCATCTGATGATTTTATATCTTGTTAAGTCTTGGCTGCTATCAACAGGGAAGAAAATTGTAATGGCTTTAATTAACTAAACAATAAAAATGTTACTTATGTACTGTATAATGATAAACCCTAGATAGAAGTAAGGAACCTGTATTGATTGTAGCAGACAGCAAGGATAAGGACTGTGTCATCGGTCAGTTCCCTAAAAATGTTACTAAGAATTTGGGAAAGTTGAAGGGTTTCACCGAAAAGATCAAGTTAAAAAGTGGACCTTTTCCTGCTAAAAGAAGCTTAGAGTAGTATCTATAAATATATGAGAAGAATTGAAGGAGATGTTGGAAGATATGATTGATGAATGTACAATCAAAGAGGTGGAATCATCTGAGTAGGTTTCCCACATAGTTTTGGCATTAAAAGCAGATAAGTGTTTGAGGTTGTGAGTGGATATGAGAGCACTTAAGGCTAATTATTGTTGACTGTCATGCTTTAGCCAATATCAGTGAGTTTGTGTGTATGTTGGAAGGGTTAAAATGACTTCCACACTTGATCTTCATTCAGCCTGTCATCAAATTGAGCTGACCGAAGAATCGAAACATCTTACCATTTACCTCACTCTTCAGGGGGTTTTATCAATGTAATACAATGCCTTTTGGCTTAGAGTCAGTGGCGTCAGTGTTTCAAAGGGCAATGTTCTATATTTTTTAAGACATATACTGTTTTGTGGGGTGCTTTCAGGATGATTTTCTCATTTTCTCCAGAAATAAAAAGGAAATATTTTGGAAGCATGTAAATGATTAGAACTCCATGGGCTCCTATTGAAAGAAAAGAAATACACGTTTTTCTGTGATTCAGTGGAATATTTGGAACACACATTATCTGATAATGGAGTTTTTCCAAATAATCTCTCCTAGGTGCGATTATCAATGCCCTTGCTACAGATAACTAAGAGAAATTATTGTTGTTTGCAGGATTGTGCGAGTATCACAGCAAATTATTAAAAAAGGTTGCAACTAAAGTGGAGCCTTTAAGGGAACTAACAAGGAATAAAGCCAAATTTGTGTAGACAGATAATCAAAAAGAAGCATTGTAGAAGATCAAAGAGGAGATCGTGGGAGCTCCCTCACTTAAACCTTTTTGTTAGAACATAGTTTGTGTTATAACAGTGGATGCCAACTTGTATTGGATTGGTGGAGTGTTGTCTCAGAAGTGTGGTAAAGAGGAATGGTGTGTTGCGTTTGTGTTGAGGACTCAGTGACACTGAGAGAAGATATCCTGTAATCGAAAAAGAGTTGTTGGCGTGCATCTGGGATGTCGAACACTGCCGCAATTATATTTGGGGAAAAGATGTAAGTTGAGAACAATCATAAACCGTTGGGAAGTCAATGTCTCTATAAAATAGGCACGCCAGTTTCAGGTCACTCTCTGGCAAATGATGAAGGTGATTGTGTCTCCAGTTAATACTTTCCACTGAGGCGGAAGCCGGGGGCTAGACTTGACTGTCAGGATACTTCTTTTTAAAAACGCAAACTCACGATTTTACCGGTGACTAGATTGCATAGATCACTGTTCCTGCTGAAACAGGTGCCATCTTGGGGCGGAAATCGGGCTAGCGCACTAGCGGTTGGCTCCCTCCCACCCTCCCGCCCTTTGTAAGTACTTAAATTGCGCTGAATCGCTCACGCACAGATCAGTTAATACTTTCCCCTGAGGCGGAAGCCGGGGGCTAGACTAGACTGTCAGGATACTTCTTTTTAAAAACACAAACTCACGATTTTACCGGTGACTAGATTGCATAGATCACTGTTCCTGCTGAAACGGGCGCCATCTTGGGGCGGAACTCCTTTTCTCCTATAAAATGAACTTCCAATACCGTCCGCGCAGCGGGCGGGCGCAGCAGGCAGGCGCAGCGGGCGGGCGCAGTAGGCGCACCGGCGGCGAGCCAAAGGCAAGCCCGTCTGCGCCCGTCCGCGGCAGACCGGGGTAAGGGGCCATAACCCCTGCCCCTTCATCGGGACTGAGGAGACATTACAGCATAGGGTCTCTTTACAAACTGCGGACCCCTGTAACAAAAAGCTGCCGTCACTCCTTCCACCCCTCGAAGGTCCCACCCTTCTGCCCCCACTGTCATACAGAGCTTACTACTTTACCGACTAAGCACGATTCGGGAGAATATAAAATGTTTCTATTAAACTGTAGGTCTCTGCCCAAACATAGTCTGGAAATGTCCTTGTTATTGGATGAATACACGCCTGACGCAGTCTTTTTGACTGAGACATGGTTAACCCAGGACTCTGAGCCGGATCTGGTACAAGCACTCATACCAGGCTATCAGTTTGCTCGTGTGGACCGTGCTCATGGAAAAGGCGGGGGACTTGCAATTATTTATAAAGACACGTACACATGTCGCTGCCCTCTGGAGACCATCGCTGATTGTGAAAGTATGCCTTTTGTCATTGAATTTTCTCCCAATGACAGTTTTACGGGCATTCTTATCTACCGCCCCCCCTGGCCCAGTCAAACAATTCCACACTGCACTATCTTCCGTTGTGGCCGACTTGTTCACCTCCCCGTCAAACTTCACACTTCTTGGCGATTTTAATATACACTTTGACAATCCTACGGATAATCTCGCCGTAGAGTTGACGGCGAGTCTAGCCGCAGTTCAGCTGGAACAACTTGTCCCCACCTCTACTCATGTCAAAGGACAACTTTCAGATCCCGTTTTCAGCAACTGCGATTATCTCAAAGTGGGCACCATCACTCGTCTTCCCTTGACATATCACGTTCTGATTCCCATCACCTGGACTACTCATATTGCCCCCTCCAGCACCCCTACCAAGCGAAGAATGAGAAACTGGCACAGACTATGTACGGACCAGTGGACTACCAGCCTTACAAACTCCAGACCCTCACTTACCGGTGACCCCCCTCCGACACCAAGAAATATGACAATTGGATTAAAAAATCACTTGACACTGTACTTCCCTTTTTTACCACAAGCCATAAAAGACTTCGGAAAACAGCGCCCTGGTACACGGAAAAACTAAGAGATAACAAGCGCCTATGTAAGAGGCTGGAAAGGAAGTGGCGTCTGGGCTATGATGCCATGGACAAAGCCACCTACAGGGAGGCTATTAGAGCCTATAAATCTGAAATAAAATCAGCTCAATCGGCCTTCTACAAAGAGAAAATCATGCTGGCCAGATCTAAACCTAAAGAGATGTATCAAATCGTAATAACTCTCACCACGCTTCCACCCCCCCCCCCCAGCTGCCAACCATAATCCACTCTCTAGGTGCAATGATATGGCAGATTTCTTTTTCTATAAGGTGAATAAAATTTAATTATCCTTTCCAGACACAGATCCAGACCCCTCTCCACCAGGACCACAACGCACTACGCTGAGGACTCTCATCAAAACATCCTGGATCATTTTCCCCAGTTGGACCCAGAAACACTCGAACCTTTGATGCATCAAATAAAGTCTGGTTCCCTTTGCGACCCTGCCCCCCCAAATACGTTGACCTCAGTTACCCAAGTCATTCTGCCCACGCTCTTGGAGCTACTGAACTCCTCCATAGCGACTGGTATAGTACCATCCACTTGGAAACATGCTATGGTACGAGCACTTCTAAAGAAACCCACCCTCGACCCCGCCAACTTCAATAATTACCACCCGATTTCTTTACTTCCCTGGGCAAGCAAAATCCTCGAGAAACATATTAACACCCATCTCACTAGTTTTCTCGAGAGTAACCATCTGCTTGACATAACCCAAATATGGGACGGAGTCTGCCTTGATGGCAGTCACAGAGGAAGCCAGGCGGATCTTGGCTCAAGGGGGATCAGTGGCAGTGATCCTCCTTGATCTGAGCGCAGCATTTGATACGGTGAATCACAAAATTCTGCTAAGCCGTCTTCACAATGTGGGAATATCAGGAGGAGCCCTGTCCTGGCTCAAGTCTTTTCTCAGTGACAGAGCCTTCCAAGTTTTTGAAGGAGCCTCTGTCTCTACAAGCTGGCCGCTGGGCTGTTTGGTCCCGCAGGGCTCATCCTTGAGCCCTACACTATTTAATACGTACATGAGCCCGCCGCTGAGATCGTCCGTCACTTTGGTATTAAGATCATCTTCTACGCGGACGATACTCAGCTAGTGGTCTCTCTCGCGCAAAAGAACTGCCACCAGCCACAAGCCAGCCTGACAACCTGCTTAGAACAGATCAAGCACTGGATGACGCAGTCCTGTCTTAAACTTAACGGTGATGAGACCGAGCTGATGTTTATGGGTTCAATCAGCTCCATCCTCCCTGGAGCTAATATGGCCCGGTGGTCTGGGCTGCCCCCCCACACCCAGAGACAATATAAAAAGTCTCGGGTGTGGCTGGACAAAACCCTGACTTTTAACATCCAAGAGACTAAACTGTCCGCGACTTGCTTTGGCCTAATCAGGATGGTGAAAAAAATCCTTCCCCTCCTTCTCTTTGAGGCCAAGCAGGTAGTTATGCAGGGTCTTATCCAGTCTCATCTGGATTTCAGTAACGCCCTGTATTTAGGAGCGCCTGATTATTGTCTGCAAAAACTCCAGCGGATCCAGAACTGTGCTGCACGTACATTGCTTGGCCTGCCACGCAGAACATCGGTGAAGCCTGGATTGACAACCCTGCATTGGCTCCCTGTTAGGGAGAGAATTGAGTTCAAATCTATGTGCATCTCCCACCAAGCATATTGGAAATCCGGCCCAGCAATTAATCGCACGCTGATCACCCCTTATCGACCCTATAAACAGCTCCGTTCCCTCCACGCCTTTCTGGCGGTAGTCCCTCGGACTCGGAGATCCAGAACTGGAGGACGGTCATTCTCTTATAATGCAGCCAAGTTATGGAACTCACTCCCCCTTCATCTAAGATCCAATCCTAATCTGACGACCTTCCGCAAACAGCTTAAGACTTTTCTTTTTAATAAATCAGGTTAACCCCCTGTCTGTTCTCTACTGGAGGGTATTGACTTAGTCTGTCAGCGCCTGGACGCCTCAGAGCAGCAGCCGCGCTTAACAAAACTCTTTTTCATTTCATTTCATTTCAGTGATTTTGGCAGTTACAGTGGAGATGTGGAGAATGTTGAATTGGGGACTGATAGTAATGTGGGTGTTGATGTTGAATGTGGGGCATCTAGGGTTAAGAGGAAGTGCAGGAATAGTCACCCTACTGTAAGGTTTGATGACTATGTATGGATTTTGTTTTATTCTTTAGCCTTTCCTTTTTCTAGTTTTGTATTCTTGAAGAGCAAGGGTATGCTAAAGGAAATAGGACTGTTATATATTTTCCTCCTGTTCATGTTTAAATGCTGCATCATGCTTCTGTTGCTCTGCTCCAGTTCTAGAATGTGGCTTGAGGAGTCAGTTTTCTAGTTATTGGCTAATGTTTGGTCAGTTGGTACTGTGCTGCTCAAGTAAAGTATTATTTCATATGTACTTTTTGTGTTGTCATAAGCTGGTCACAGAAGTAGATGCAGGGAAACACACTGGCAGTTACTAAAGGAAGAAAAAGGAGTACATTGACACAATGCTAAAAAATTGAAGATGAGGATTGATTTAATGATAGCAGATGTTTTATTGTTTATGAACATTTCACCACAGTTTCACTATCTCGGGTGACTGAAAAACAGCTAAAGGCACCACAAAGATATGTTTTCCACAACTACAAAGTTCTAAAGCTCATTTTAGAAGTTTTGTCTTAGTTTTCACACATACATATATAGAAAGAAAAACACTGAGTAAGCATAGTCTCAAAGTTCACTACATTGTCCTCAAGAGACCATCTGTGGATTCATGAGTAAATGATACATCTCCAATTTCCAGATAAAGCACCTATATAAGGATTGGAAGACAAGTAGTGGTCAAATAAGACAGTGCTTATAATGATTTGCTTGCTTCTTTAGTCAGTTTTTAGATCTGCAGGTTTCCTTGCAGACGTTGTTCTCCACACAGATGCACACACTGGCATCAGAGAAAGTTTGCCCTGGCTGGAATGACCTACCCACCCAATGGTCGGAAAAAAAGCAGTAGCAGGCTTTAGATCTGCAGCCCACTACAATGCCAATCAAGAGTGTGCACAGCCTTGTACAAGCACCAAAGCTACCTCATATGAACTATTATACCCCTAGAAACAGCGGGGCCACACACATCAGAACATCAAGCCACAATAGTGCCCCAGTACAATATCCAATTTTCTCAAAATGCACTTGATGAATACCAAATCCAATGGTCAAAATGGAATACTTTTTCACTGCTCACTAATACTTTTTCATTAGTGCCAAAAGCCCTGCTATCCAATTACAGGCACTTCTCCTTACCTTAAGTACACAACTGACGGGGCAGCAGTTCTGCTCTCTCTTAGCAGCTCACACCTGCTGACCTCTCAATGAACAGCATTCCTCAGTCACCCCACTGTTCACTCACAGTTCTGTCCACTGGGTCACTGCAGATGGTTTGTAGGGTTTCATCTCAGCTTGTAGACACTGATGCAGTACTCTATTCGTACTTCTCCTTTTCCAGCCGCGGCCCGTGGAGGGAGGTACGGTGGGGCAGGAAAGCGGGGTGGGGGAGGGGCAGGGTGGGGGGTGCTAAAAACCGGAATATGGATAATTGGAGGTAAGTAAACAATTTAATAAATAAAACGAATTTCGTAGCGCACACTGCATCTGCGCGCTACGGAATTAATTGTATTTATTAAATTGTTTACTTACCTCCAATTATCCATATTCCGGTTTTTAACAACCCTTACCCTTCCCCTCCCCCTCCCCGCCTTCCTGCCCCACCGTAACTCCCTCCACGGGCCGCGGCTGTCCTTTTCTTTTTGCATTTTAATAGCGTAGTGCCCCTCCAACATGTTGCTTAGTACTGACCACTGCCTGAATGTAACCTTCAGCTAAGTCAGCAAGCAGCTCTTCACTGACAGCACATTGTGTATGATGGTCTCCCCCACGAAGGCTCTTATCATTTATGCCGGGCTGCTTGCCCGCTGCTGTTTGTCTTGAAGGCATCCCATTGGAGTACGGAACCTGGAGAGCTCACATTGTCAGCCCAATTCTCTTGATTGGGCTACCCCCAGATGCAGGAGACTTCTTGATTGATCTGGATATTTTCTGGAGGTTGAGACTTTAAAGGAACTCCACAATTGTCACTGAATCAGTTTCATGTAGCTTGAATTCCTTATTTACTTCCAAAATACTTGTTTTTAAAAATACAGTCGTCAGTTAAACAATATAGGTTTGTAGGTAATGAGGCACAGGATACCGTTGTTTTTTTGTCCATACAGGATTTAATGCTTGGCTGCAGGTTACAAACATGGTACCAGGTAATGCCTCACCATAACCCAAATAATGTTTTCTCAGTTTTCAGAGCTAAATGAAGCCAGATGGTGTTTGCTCAGTTTTCAGGTCCAACTGGTGTCAGGGTAGCTATCCCCCGTGGAAGACAATTCTGACATAATTTGATTCATAGATCATCCCATACAGGATTTAGGGACAGACAATACACTCCATTGTTCCTACCTATCCATTCATTAATAATTCCTATGCTTTTAAACGTCACCTAATGTCCTACATGCCTATGGCCTCATTTATGAAAAGTGACGCATCGCTGCGTGAAAACAGCGATGCGTCACTTTTCACTGGGCACTCCTTACGACATTACTGATGCGTCATATTTAATGTATGACGCATCATGTCGCAAGGAATTACAGATACGTCAGTATTTCTGACGTATCTGTAAGCGCAAAAGTGGCGCATTGCTGGAGTGTGTCACAAAAGTGACGCAACTCCAGCAATGCGTCCTTTCACATGGGGTAAGCCCCATGTGAAAGGGCTTGCGTCAGTCTTACGCCTGCTGTGAGGCAGGCGCAAGATTTTGACGCAACAGCGTCCTAAAAGTGACGCAGTGAAATCTCATAGATTTCACTGCGTCACTATTATGAGGCTTTTTGCGGGGGAACGCCCCCTCTGCATACATTATACCTGACGCAGGTATAATGTGGCGCAGGGGTTTAAAAAGTGACGCATCTACCTAGATGCGTCACTTTTGAAACATGGCGCAACAAGGCGCATTTTTTACACCGCTGGTGCGTCACAAAAAGTGACGAACCGGCGGCGCAAAACTGACGCCAGGCCTTCATAAATAAGGCCCCTAGTTTTTAAGAGAAACCCAAATTTTGTGAAGGATAAAGAGGTATTTTGTGTAGATTGTGACTTTTCTAGGTTTAAACTTATTTCAATTTGCTGTTTTAATTTTTAGTGTAATTGTACAATATTTGCTTTTTTATTACTTATTGGTCAATGTTAATATTTCGGGTTAGTCAAGGCATGGTTGTCCAGGCTGCTGCGTTCAGTAGCTGGGCTGCATGGTTCACAGTCCTTCTTCAATGCATCGGCCTCTTCTGTCTAAAGAAATAATGTACATAATCGAATCCACTGAGCTCCTAGGTAGGTAAATGCTATTATGCAGCCATAGCTTCATTTTCAAGATCATTCTCAAATTGCATTGTTTGTCAATATCCTTTCTCTTCCAGGCCCGGAAAGAATAATTATATTGATAAAGATCGAAATTCACTTTCCTCGGCGCGAGCTCTCCTTCCGCATGGCCATATCTCTAAAGTATTTTTGTCAATAAAAGGTATACATGAAACAACGAGGGTGATTTAAATACCGGATTAAGTGCACTCTAGCAGACATCCATCACCTCTCGGTAATTCGTCCTATAAAATGTGACACGACAATTGACATTCTTCTTCTACAACAGAATGCGCTATGGCTCCAGAGACTTTCCGTACTTCTGTAGCAGTTTGTCTATTCTGTTTTATTGGCATGTGTCTCGGTTTACACTTTGAGTCAGATAGCGCATAGTTGTAATTAACTGGGTAGCCCCTTGTAATATGACGCTCAGCCATTATGGATGTCTTTTAGAATGTTGGGATTTAGAACGTTAGAAAGAAAGCTGTCAGTTGCTGAAAGGGCTGAACAGCATTCAGGCTGCTGCTGGTGGGGCTCATTCTTGATATAACTTATCTCCTAAATAAATCCTTCCTGAAAATACCAGGACTGAAGAAACTTCATTTTATTACAATTGGAAACGATTTGGAAAGGCCCTGCGCTTCAACTTTCAAGCAATCTCAAGATACAAGAACTCAGAAGAACTCAGAAGCAACAGCTTAACTTATCTGGCACTACGAGCCCCACCAGTGACCTCCCACCGGTCACCCTCAACTCCAAAGTGCCACTTTCTACCTGTAGACCCTGCGGCCTTCCAGTTTCTTCCAATAGTTCTGGCCTGCATGCCAGTTCCTGCCTGCATGCCGGCTCCTGCGACACCGGTCGTCATCAACACCTAACGACAGTCCCTGCCTGCTTTTCCCCTCTACTGCCTGCCTTGCTTTCTTTGGATTGCCCTTACATTTTTTTCGGCTGCCTGCTTGCCATATTCTGCCAGTCGGCTAAAGGAGGGAGATGTTGTAATATGACGCTCAGTCATTGTGGATGTCTTTTAGAATGTTGGGATTTAGAACGTTAGAAACAAAGCTGTCAGCACCATTCAGGCTGCTCCTGGTGGGGCTGATTCTTTATATAACTTATCTCCTAAATAAATCCTTCCTGAAAATACCACGACTGAAGAAACTTCATTTTATTACACCCCTTCCGCATAGGGTTGGCCCCACACTCAGTGGGTCCATTCAGTCCAAGGACCATGAACATGTGTGACATATGGAGGTGTCGGAAGCACCACACCACATTCTATGGAGTTGGGAGAGGCATAATTTTGCTTTAAACCACCTATCAGGGTCAAGTGTCTCGGGCACAAGCAGGGACTCGTTTAGCAATGTTTTTTTCCCTCTGTAGCCGTACAATGAGCACAATCTGGTGACACTTTATTAAATGTGTGTGCCATAGTTACAATACTCACACTACAGTCTGTATTAAATTTCTAATTGACCAGTAACAAAGGGTTTCTACTAGGTTATATGATTTTCTACTGGCTTCTTTCTTGGGGTTTTTAAATTCACTATAATTGAGAAAATTCAAAGTGGTTCTAGTTTGGAACTGTTTATTGAAGTCTGTCGGCTCAGGGAGGTATTTTTTATTTACCTAATCCAGTTGCCAAACAGGAATACGGCACAAGTGGACCAATTTGAAACCACATATAAATGGTTAAGTGGAGTTTACATCCCTTTAAAACCCTGCATCTGTATTTCAATGCATATTCATTCCTCTATCTGTCATTTCAAACTGGCCTTTCCTCGGTGTCTCACGGGATCGCCTCAAAAGATCCAGCTACAAGGATGGAAATAAAATAAATAAATAAAAATAAATATAAATAAATAAATAAATAAATAAATAACTCTTCTTACATAGGTACTTTGAAGCGGTTACCCTCTGCTGCACACTGGCACCGCAGACCGAGCAAACAAGTAATCTTTGGGAGGTACAGAGCATCAGCAAGAGGATTTCGATCAATGTTTGTGCATCTCTGTGAGGTGCAGGAATCGAAAAGGTGACATCTCCCTTTTAAACTTCCTTATGAATCTTTGGGGCATATTAACAAGATGTGCGTTAAAAAACGCACATCGCACATTACACTATCGCCGGCTATCACTTGATTTTTTCGCCATGTTAGTGCGTTATTATCAACGCGCAACACATAGGCGATAGTAAATCCTGCGATAGCCGGCGATAGTGAACATTAGCACTTGAAAACAAGCATTGTTTTCACGCGTTAATGTTTGCCTTGTTAATATGGGGGGGGGGATTCAGCTTTATGATCCACACCCCCATGTTAACAATGCCTAACCCCTGGTCAGAGCAGGCGTTGGGAGACCTGCGATAAACAAGTTTATCGCAGGTCTTTTCCTCCCAACGCCTGCCTTGGTGATATAGTGTTCCCAGCTCCAACCACATTTTACATGTGGTTGGATGTGGGAACGCCCACTTTGCATGCCATTAGCGATGTTTCTCGCTGACATGCAAAGTGGGCTTGTGGCAGGCGTTGCAATGCCCTTGTTAATAGGGCGCTGGAAGTATCGCCGCTTTCTCGGCGAATTGTGCCGAGAAAGGGGCGATACTTCAGCTTGTTAATATGCCCCATTGTTCTTCAATTCAGAAAAGAAATGCTGAATAGAATTACACTGAACTTGCCATGGATCTGGAACTTTACTCAAGCATGTGTCTTTGCTTGGTTTGATTTAAACCAGTTTAGAAGTTGGATGCCTGGCATGGCAGAAGTTCCCCTTGCGCAAGCGAAGGCTGTTCGCAGCGTGCGGTGGTTGTCTGTGGTGGGTTTGAGGGAAAGCCATGCACTGTGGTGGAAGGGAATAATGTCAAAGAAGATGGATGTAGCCTTTCATAAAAGAAAAAAACTGAAATAAAGTGAAAACACAACAGGTATTATAACACATTAATATATGTTTTAAAAAACTTCTAAAGCTTAGTTAAAATAGCACAGTTAATGTACATTTATGGTTACAAATTAAAATTCAAAAATTGCTGAGCTTCATCAGTTTTGGTTAACTCTTCAAACAATAACTCACATAATAGTCATGTATATCATACCCCACTAGAAGCAAAGCTCATGCCCCCACAATACTTATACCAATAAGTAACAACACCCAAAAATACTTCATTAAATAACAAATCATGATAAAACTATTATAATATAGTTATAGTCATCTCATTGTGAGAGGTAATTGTAATGTGATATGCAATCCGATCTGAAAGACCATATATGACATTTGTAATTGTATCTGTTATATCAAAGATGAGTTCATGAGTTCTGTCTTATGAGTTATGGCTTGCATGGCTGTATTTCAAGTTACGGTTTGTGTGGCTAATAATATCTGATATATCAGTAACTTTTAGGTGTTATCTCCTAACCAGAGCTGTAATCTAACTGGAGCTTTACTTGTACCTTTGATGCCTTTGGAGGAATCTACACAACACTTTCACATCCCAAAAAGTTAGTGGATTGGCTAGTGGAACAGAAAGTTGCATTTTTGGGTGTCTAAGTAGGAACCAGATAGATGTATTTTTTATTTTTGAGAGTGTGTGCATAGCAGATATTGCACTTTTTAGGTCTTGCCTTCGCAGCGCGCATGCGCTGCAAAGGAAAAAGACCTTTTCCGATCGCTTAGGCTTTTCAGCCAAGCATGTGCACCCATTTCATTGCCTTCAATGGCAACACGTGCACGTCAGGAGATTCACTTGCGGGAGCGCGCGCTGCCATCTGGAAGCAATTATCGCTCCTGCGAGTGAATCGCGCCCGCCCCTCCTCTCCCCGCCGCGCTAGGCACTTGTGTTTGTGCTTGATGTTCATTACTGAAGGTGACCTTTGATTCTGTATCTTTTTTTCAATCGTGCCACTTTCCTTTCTCCCAGTTTGCCATTAGGAGTTTGGCTACCCCAAAGGCTTCCCCGTTTTTATCCTTCAACTTTCGCTGGCCATCCGCGTCACAATGCAGCGTAGCAGAGAGTCCTGTTCCATTCTCTTTCCTTCCACTGCTCAGACAGCCATGGCGGCTAAGCGGGACCGCAAAGCCGTGCAGCTGATTGGCACCTTGTTGCGGAGGCAGGCGGCCCTAGCTGAGAGGAAGGGGCTGGTCATGGGAAGAGGCAGGCAGGTCCGTCTGCTTACTCCCAACTATTCAGGGTGTGCAGGGGAAAGGACGGAGTTCGCAGGTAGATGATCGTATGCAGTAGTGGCTGGGGAGGACTAGTGGCACTGACCCGAGGGGCTGATCTTCCAAGCGCTATCTCGTGGAGACGGCTAACGGGGAACCCCAGGATGGCGATTAAACTGACAAAAGGTTTGCCACATGCTGATCCCCTCTTCCTCCTAAATCACCAGCCTCGTAGTGCAACGTGAAAGGAGGGTGAGCTGTGTATGAAGTTATTTTGGGCCTTGCGTGCAGGGCGGCTGCCTGGTATTAATACACGCCAAATGGTGGAGCTGAGACTGCTCATAATAAATTGGGGTGTTTACTAATCTAGCATCTAGGATTGCATACTAGCTGTGTTGGAATTGAACAACAATGTACAAGAATGCCATAAATTGAGGGTGTTAAGGTGTGGTAGAAGAACGTGAATTGTGCTATCAAAAGCAGAGTCTGACAGTCAAACTCTACCGCAAAGAAATTGGCAAGAGAAGGGACAAATGTGATATCCAGTCTGGTCTTGCTTACTTAGTACCAAAGGTAGCTTTTAAAGATATCTTACTGGGGTAATGCACCTGCTGCAGAGACCTTTGTATACCAATCAATATTCAGGCGATAATAAAAATGGCAAATAACTGTGGAAGTTAATGCACTTGCTGGAGAGAGCTGTGTTTTGTCTAGTCGGAGCTTTGATTCGTGATGAAATAGCATAGAGTGTTAATATGCATCCTGCAAAGCACAATGTTTATCATGAATGTAACAGTTTTGTATTTCATGTAGAAAACGCAGACAGTAACTGCTTTGGCCAAAAAATATGTTCATAATACATGGGCTTCTGTAGTCCCTGTATAAACGGCAATCACTAATTTCTTTATAATCCCCAACTTTTGTTGACCTTGATCTCGATACCAATATTTTTTCTACGGTTGTAGATGTTGAGAACCATCTTTCATGTTTGTGTGTGATTTCTGGGATGTTTAATGTATCATGTAGAGGATCCTGCAGAGTGAAGCAAGACCTAATTGCTTTTTCATTCCGTCTTAATAGTGTGTCCAGTAGTGATCAAGCACATGACACTTGCACAGCAGATGCACAATGCTCACAATTAGGCTATCACACCTCCAGCACTCAGCTGCACCATCTGTAACCTAAACTAGGACTAGTACCATCGGTGCAAAAGTTTAAAATATCCAAGTTTCAGCCTGGCTTCCCACAGAATCACATTTCTCCATTCATCATCTGAAAACGTAACCATTAATTAATGTTCACACCAATGTCTAAGGTTTTCAGTAGTAAGGGGTGAAATGCAATGATCAGCAATAACTCCTAAGAGCCCCAACACAGCCCATTTACCTATCACCCAAGTGTGCAAGTACCTAGGAACTGAACACTGGACCTGATTTGTAGGAGTAAGGCCAAACAGTTTATCCAAGCAATATGTTTCTTACTGATATCGTCAGAAGGAGAGTGTGGCAGATCAAATTCAAGCTGAAGATCAGCCAATGACTTAAAAATCTGCCAGGCAGCAAACCAAGTGCAAGTACGCTTTATCCTTTCAGATCATCATGAACACCTTTGACGCTTCAACAAACATGTCACTGTTGTGCCATAAGGGCACACCTTTGCCCAACCCACACTTAATCTCATGTGAGCTCTGTGCTGAGAATATAACAAACAAGCATTGGCATAGCCAATAGGTCTAGCTTATGGGACCTTATAAGTATTTAGTTTTGCAGCACAATATCCTTGGTGCAACAACATCACCTGTTGCATGGCTAAACCTTGTACCTAATTAGTGTTTAGCTATTCAACACATGATGTTGTTGCACCAAGGATATTGTGCTGAAGTTATCCAGCGCAATATCCTTGGTGCAACAACATCAACTGTTGCATGGCTAAACACTCACAAGGTCCCAAAGGCGAGACTTATTGGCTAAGCCAATGCTTGTTAACGCTTGACGGTGCGTGTGAGTGGTAGATAATTCTATCCAAAGGCAAAATGTGCTGACCCCTCTTGCATTCTGATTGTACAGATATAACCATCCATAAGGTGGAGTATACAAAAAGCAATTTCTACAGTATCATACAGCTGTTAGTGTAACTAACATGAATTTGGACAGGAGAGTATCTCTTTTAATGGGGCATTGCGTACACAATATGTGTAAGGAGAGGTCATGGAAGAATGTAACGTTGCTGACATTTGCATGAGAAGAATGGACACATAATCTTCCAAAAGTGATCATGGTGATGGAGACTATCACTTTGGGTTTGAGAAGCAGGGAAATTACAGGACAGTACAAAATGCCAGCCTTAAGGGAATTAGCTAAATACTGGGAGGTTGGGGTGAATGGACAGAGTAGATGAAAGGGCCATTTCGTGCTGATTTGTAACAATGAATCAGGGTGGAAGGGATAGAATGAAGTGGCAAATAAAATTGAACACAGTGTCACATGTAAAGGAAATTAATTGTGATACCAACAAGGGAGTGGAGGTTAAATAAATCTTAAGTTCATTCATTCATTCATTCATTTAAAGACACAATGAAGGAAGAAGTTATTTGAATGCATATTATTGGTGTTGAAGTGAAAGAAATTGCAAATCTTGGAAGATTTACAACATAAAAAATGGTTTGCAATATATGTGTATTAATGGGAGTCTTATCACAATGTTGCAAGCACTATGAAAATTTAATATCAAACGTGTAGGAGAATTAGAGGAAGTAGTGGAAAAGTGGTTGTAGTTGACGCATAGTGTAGTGAGCACTTAAGTTATATTTTCCAAAGAGAATGTTATCTTAGAGATTTTATAATGGATAGCTACCTAAAACTAGTATTGAGAGAAATGGGGAATATTTTAAAGGGGAATAGTCTGAAACATTAGTGCATAGATTACTCTCACTCACAAATGAATGAGTTAGTGGAAAGACTCAACCAGACTTTGAAGGAAGGCAAAGAGATCAGTTTGAGAAAGGTTGTGAATAGAGGAAGAAATCAGTCAAAGAATTACAGGTATACATATTGACATGACATAGTACTATGGGTTAGTACCATTTGAGGGGTTGTGGAATAGGAAACCCAATACACGCTTGTTCCCTGGATGGTTAAGAAAAGCTAAGTAGAAGTGAAAGAAGCAGAAGTACAAGTGTGAGTTGTGGGGATGCAAAACAAGAAGGTTAGAAGATTGAATGCCACAAGACAGCTAAGAAGATGAATGTGAAGTGTGAACATTGGATCACAGTGTGAATCCCATGTATGGTGAAAATGAAAGAAATAGGTATTCAGATCCCATACAAGTGAAAGAGAAGTTGTACATGGTCGTCAAAACTCATGGAGGTAAAATGGGTATCCTCACAGGGTGACTGTTGTTTCCAACAAGAAAAGAGAAGGAAATGACCATGTTGCCAAAAAGTTTGTGAAGTTAGACAAATTTGAGGAGAAGGATTCTAAGTAATGTTATATGGGTAAAGGATATAGGTGAAAAATGGTTTAAAAAAGTATGAAGAAATTGAGATGCATTCATAGGAGGGGAGCACTGTGACCCTTCTACAGTTTGCGTTCATGCAATTGTAGGAAATCCGCTTTTTCAGTATGGTCACCAAGGATTTTTGCCTTTTTTGAACCCCACTTTCATTTGTTTAAGAACTCTGTGCACTTTACCCCTGCCAGCCAGGAGAAAAGTGTGTATGGTCACCCGTTCAATGTTGTTAAGTAGGCTTATTCCAAATTCATCTTGTCTATTGGTACTTAGTATTTGGTGTAAAAATGCAGCCAGGACTTGAAAGTTAAATGCCACTTGTGGACTATAACTAAGGGTGGGCTTAAAATTCGTTTCGCGGGCGAATTTGCGGATTTTCCGCAATCTCGCGAAATTGCGGTAAAATCCGCGAATCAGCGGGGACGAATTTTCCGCCAAGCAAGGGTTACAACAGCAGGTGCAAAAGTTGAACCTAATTTCTTTGTAACCTTTTACAAAAGGGTTACAAACAAATTAACTTCAACTTGGACACCAGCTGCTAATTGCTTCCTGGCGCTTCGTTGTCTACTTGCAACTATTCTCTACCCTGCTCTGACCCTTGAAGCAGGGTCAGAGAATAGTTACAAGTAAGAAACGAGGCACCTGTCCAAGGAATTAAACCTCATCAGGAAGCACTTACAGATATAAAAAACAGGAAGAAGGGAGAGGATGGCAAATACACCCATTTTGAGTTGTCAGGAGGGGTTAAAATAAAATAGACCTTTACAGCACAATTTTCATATGCATTTTGCTAAAAATAAAAAGCTGTATGTTCTGTAGGGGCAACTCAGGAATCTGGCCCTTCAGAGATCCGGCCTCTCTTTCTTTCTCTCGTTCTCTCTCTCCCTCTCTCTTTCCCTCTCTTTCTCTCTCTTTCTTTCTATCTATCTATCTATCTATCTATCTATCTATCTATCTATCTATCTATCTATCTATCTATCTATCTATCTATCTATCTATTTCTCTCTCCCTCTCCCATAAACGACTGCATGGGTAACTTCGCTATGCAAGCGGCTCGCGAAGACGCAAAAAGACCCGCGAACACGCAAAAAACCCTGCGAACACGCAAAAAACCCCGCGAACACGCAAAAAACAAAAGTCCGCAAATTCGCACAAATTCGCGAATTTTGCAGATCGCGAATTCGCAAATCCGCAAATTCGCGGATCGCGAATTTGCAAAATTCGCCCATGCTTAACTATAACGACTATTATGCCAGTCACAGAGTGGGCCTACAACAGATGGCTTTAGGCCTATTATTGTAGCCTGAGTGCTGGAGTATAACATCTGCAGTGCAACCTGTCAAATAACCCTTTTTGACAAACAAAGACCTTCCTTTAAAATATTAATAAAAAAAACCTATGTAGGCCTCATAGCCCACAAGGTAGGGTGTATAGTATTTAAACTTGGGACACACAGACAATTAATTTCATCAGGTCCCTACAGTGACAAGGCCACCAAAGCTATTTTCACTGTGGCATCCCTGGATGTCCTGTACAGAAAAGAAGAGTACAGTTCGAAATATTAATATCGCTACCTTGGGTTCAGGACCAGCTAGAAAAATAAGTAAACTGCTATTTTATTTTTAATCGTTATTAAAAATCGAAATTAACGGTGGATTTAGATTTTTAATAAGCATTCAGAAAAGTAACTTTTAGAAAGTTACACTTTTCCTAACTGAAACTCCTAGGGGCTAATTTACATTAGCTCTCCAGCATCTGTTAGTCACAGACTTGAACTTCATGAGGTATAGAATTCCGCACAGGAGCTACACTACATAATTCTTTAATTGACAAGTTGAACTGAATGGGTAGTGTTGGCTCCTCTCAGCTTAGCTTGACATTCTGGGTAGGGTCTGCTGCCCCTCTTGTTGAAGCAGAAGTGTCAATTCCTGCTTCTAAGACCTTTGTGAGGCACATGTAAAACTTTAGTACCCTGAAAGGGATCACACAGGACCAAAACACTTGTATATTCCCATTCTAGTGCCTGAAGAACCCCACTTTGTCTTTTCAGGCTTATGTCTCATTTTATGTTGTGGGCCCAGGGTCTACTTCAAACTGGATTTTACAGTAGATGTGGGAAGACTCTAGTCATTTCTATAGTACACTGCCCTACACACCTCCAGCTCTCAGAGTGTGGATACATAGGGCAGTGTGGCTGAAGATTCTGGCAATCTTGGAATTTCCTTGACACATTGCATTTTGTGCCTGTTACATGAATGCAAACAGGAACTACTGAAAAAGTAGGTTGGATAGGCCTCTGAACTTTTACTGCATTGGTTAGAGAGTGCCAGGATTAACTCCACCTAAGAGCTAGTACCAGAAAAAATGTGGCACCCTAAGGCACCCCCATCAGAACAATTTCTGGGCCTGCAAAAGATCAGAACAGGGCTGAACATACTGTCTATGACCCCTGAAAAGCCATGAAGGACTGGACAAGCTGCCACTTGTACCTAGGACAAAGAAGTGGATATTAATGATCAGTTGGGGGGCAGCCTCTGTGGCTACAGGGACACAGTAAGCAGCAAGAGACTCTCTGAAGTGCCCAGCTGACCAGTGGCAAAAGGACCTGAACTGGACTTTTTTGTTGGCCTCTGTCTCACATCCTGACAGTCTTTAAGTGGTTCCCATTGAGGCCATGGATCCTTAGAGGTGCACTCCTGTTATTTGGCGCACTAGAAGAAAGTTTAGAAACTTTTGGAAAACCTTTCATCCAGAGCTTCAGTGGGACTCACTGTGAAAACTATCCAATTGGCAGTTCCACAGCATCTGATTGAATTTCAGCTTCATCTTGCACGGAGATCTCTGCACCTCTTAAAAAACAACAACGTCTCATCCTGCACTGTGACCTAAAAGAAATGTAAGTATTTTTCATTAAGTAAATGTTAAAGTCTGTTTATTTAGTGGGACTTAGAAACATTTTCTTTACTTTCTGACTTTCACTAGAACCAATCCACTTGGTGTAGCTGACCTGGGATCCATCGCTGTTGGCTTGAATTTGCACCTTGGTCCCAATCTACCACTTCCATGGACTATCATTGGCACTTAGGGGCTGATTACGATACGGCCCATAAGGGCTCCGACCAGCGGTCAGAGCCTTTAGGACTGCATTGTAATTCGCCGATCTGTTTCCTTTCTGACTACCTCATTATGTTGGCAGTGGTAGGAAAGGAAATCTACGGTCATCCCGGCTGGCTTCTGACGGGCTCGGGGAGCCCATCCACCAGTCAGAAGCCGGCAAGTAATATCAACGGTGGGTCTTTCCGCCATTGAGATTACGATCACAGTTTCTGATATGATTTCCATGCCGGTCTATCCGACATGGAAACTATGTTGGAAAGCGTCTCTGGTTGGAAGCCCCTGTTGATTCCTGCACCTTGTGGCAGGCACCTTGAGGTGCCTGCCATGGGGTGCAGGGATGAACCACACCACCCATTTCACTATGGGAGCATGTATTTTGGCCAGTTTCATTACGGACGGTTTACTGCCGTAATGCATGCTCCCATAGTGAAATCTATGAATGCGTCCTAAAGGGGTTGTTGGGACCGCCCACCCAGTGTCAGTCGGTCCCATGACCGAGTCTGTGTCGGGTGGAAGTGATTCCGCCCGAGATTATAATAAGCCCCTTAGTGCTTTTTAGTTCTATATTAAATCTTTAAAAATTCAGTTCCCATTATTAGATATTTGACGTTTTGGTTTGTTTTGTTTATTACATTTTCCAACGTTTTTTAGATCAGTTTGGGATTTTTGTTTCTTTGTATTTTGACTTTATTACTGTTTTGGTAATATTTTACACATTGCCCCACTTTAAGCCTGTCTGCCCTGTGCCATAGCTACCTGGAGTTTGAGCTTAGGTTAATTTAGCGACTTTGAGGCCTCATCTTGACAAGAAGTATACCATTGCTTGAGATGGGCAGTCGCCTGCCACAACTAATAATCTACTTTCCTACAGTCCTTATAGAAGATGTAGATGTGTGGTAGCCTTTACACTCACCCATTTACCACTGTTTTGTGCTCAATGTTTTGAGTCGTTTTATTATGTATTCTGGCTAGCCCTCCACAGAAAATAGTTAGCACTCGTCTCCATTGTGTCTCGGTGTCTGTGGGGCTCTTTCTGCAATTTATCGTAGCAAACATCCTTTATACTTGCACCACTTAAGGTGCTCTTCAGTGTATCTCCACAGTCAGTCATTGTCAGACTTTAACAAAAGGATACACGAAGAACTGCACGGGAACTGAGATGCTAGCTTCCCAATCCCACCATAGGCAACGACCCGGAGCCTACATTAAATAGGTCTCCAAACCATTACCCCTGGGGGAAGGGGAAAAATGGATAAAAGAAAAAATAAACAAAACAAGAAGAGATCCTCTTGGATGGCTTCGCCGTCAGTCCGACCTGCAGACCTTCTCTGACTTGAAACCTGTGGGGAAATTACAACAATCTTAACTATGTACCTATTGTATTCTCTCTACTCTGTTCTACAACTTTCCTAACTCCTACCTACCATTAACTGCCAAGAGTCTTGCCTTCTCTTCAATTAGATAAGGTTCAGTATACTTCTGTATTTTTTCGATATGCTTCTTTTCGGCAAATTACAAGACACAATATTATTTATCTTTTCTCACCCTAGTCCTAACCTTAATCTTCTCTCCTTATACTCTCTCTACTCACTTCCTATTTTTCTTTTCTGCTCTGTGATTCTGGGGTCTCTCTCTCTGTCTCTCCTTATGCTTTGCCAGCAACCTTTGTGGGCTTATCCTTAGATTTTCATTACTGTAATTCTCCTATATTTCATTAAGTCCTCTACTACATATTATTCCAATTTTCAGCATATGCAGTCGAGCTATGATATCTCCACTTGAATTACATAAGTAGTCTTTTGATTCAATTGATACTTTTATCGAGTTAAATGTCACTTATCTCTGTTCTGTTTAATTTCCTCACAGAACCAAGTCTGCCTGGATTCTGCTGACGTCGGGAAACTGCTGCTTGAGACGTTTATCTTCTCCGCTGACTGAAACCTCCGACTCCTCTCCTCAGAAACGGATTAACTGTTGCCAGAATTCACGGAAGGCTTCTTTTCTCCAAGCCACTCCGTAACTAAGATTACCAAACACGCGCCTTCAGTAAAGTGCGACACTCAGGAATCAGAAACTTTAACTAAAATATTTTCTCCGCTGCGTTTAACTTCTCCACATATTTCTTGCTCCGAAACTCTAATGCGCTTCCGCTTGGGGCAACGCCGTTGGTGAAGTGCGCAGTTCTGAATAATCACGCGCATCACCTGGCCTCGGTTTCTAAGGATCTAAAAGCTAGACTGCTGACCGTGGCTTAAACCAGCGGCCATCTTGAGGTTCCGGTTTCTCACCTTTTCAGACCAAGTCAGTGTCTTTGCCTCCAACCTCGCCAGGCGATGCTGTGCCTGAGAGATTATCGCAATTTGCGGATCATGGGTTCTGACAGTCATCTAGTTAGAATGGAAATCTGGTCTTCGAATAGTCTTGATTGTACAAATATTAACAGGTACTGACCCTCACTTCATTGTCTTTATCCAGATTCCTAAACTGTTAGTACAGGAGATGTTCCTTTGTCTCTGAATCTTGTCATTATTTTAGTTTCTATTTCTCTGCAGTTACATTTAAGTTATTGTCCATTCACTCTGTGAGCTTCTGTCTTGCACCATCAGTAGTCCTAAAATGTCTTCAGAAGATGTGGAACACAGGCAAAACATGAGTGCACACATTTATAAACATGCACATCGAAAGCTAAAACTGTTTTAGCACCTTAGTGGCTTAACCCTCAAATATGTTTCTTATGCTTGAAAAAGGTTAAAAATATCTTTGTTTTGTCACCTCAGTATGGTACCTGTCATCATGTTTTTGCACCCATACAATTTTATTTGAGTCTTCATTAGGAGAGAAGCGTGTGTATCATTCATTACGGTGCTCACTTTCTTGCATATGTCTTTTTTGCAGATAGATTCCATTTGTACATACTCTGTGCTTTGAAGGACACTAACAGGTAAATTGCTAAAGTGGTAGTCTAGACCCCCAAGTCCAGCATTAGAGTTATGTGACTTTGATGTTTAGGTACCCCAGAGGAGATACCAAATCCGCTATTAGATATGATTGCAATTGAGATTAGTTCAGTGGAATATATTGTGCCTGCGTATACATCCCAATTGTTGAAACAGAGACACTGCACTGATGCTCTTGATGTTAAATAGCATGTATTAATACCATGTCTAAACATTTTTGATCCAGAACGTGGGCTAAGTGGGAACCAAATTATATTCATCAAGTGTCAGGATTTGCAGGACCTGAATGGCAATCCACCTGACTCACATATGCGTAGCACTGACTTACATGAAAAAGCATCGATAGAAGAACCAACCTCTGGGAAGGTAGACTGATAATGAGAGACAAAAAAAGTTGGAGTGCCGCAATCTTATCTGCTATATGTCTCTCAAAATTCAGGGGACTGACAGTAGTGTGTTTACAGGCTACCATAAGTGTTTACCATACATGTGAGAAACAAACAAAAAATTCATAAAGCTCAGCCAGAAGCCAAGAAATGGCAAAGGATGTTTTCATTCTTATGCTTAGTAGCTTCCGAATGATTGGCTCCAATGAGCCGAAGCCAGTTTGATAGAAGGGAGTATCGGAAATGGTATACTCCAGGTTGAAAGCAATCCTGGGAAACAGGTAAGAAGAAGCAAGAGACTGCCGATATCCTTGAGGGGAATATCGGTACGGCGATCAGGCACGCTAAAGGGAACTTCGACTTTTGGGGCACGCTCCCATTATCGCTCATGGGGAGGGTGGCGCTCCTCAAGATGGTGACCCTGCCGCGGCTGCTTTACTTCTTCGGGACCCTCCCGATCTGGATCCCGGCGAGCTACTTTCGACGGCTGCGATCGATGGTCATCGGCTTTCTATGGGGGGCGGGCAGGCGTAGGGTGGCCCTTGCCACACTTCTCCGCCCTCCGGCGGACGGAGGTCTAGCTGTCCCGGACTACGAGCTCTACTACTTGGCGGCACAGCTGCAGTGGCTGACGCAGTGGGTGGCGCGGGCTAGGAGAGAGGCGGACGGGTCGGGGGAGCCGGCGGGTCCGGTCCAGGTGTTGTCCCGGATTGTCCTGGGACTTCCGATGGGGGATTTCCACCTCACGCAGGAGTTTGCAACGGCCCGAAAATGCTGGAACAGATACCGCCGGAGGTGCGGTGTCACGGTCCCGTACACACCTGAGATCCCACTTAGACTCTGCGAGACATTGCCGCACGGGGGCTCGTGGCACGGGCTGGCCGGTTGGGATCAGCGGGGGCTCTCCTCCATGGGCGATCTGTACGAAAACGGGGTGATGTTGCCCCTCGATCTCCTGCAGGAGCGCTTTGAGCTGGCGGGGGGGGACTTCCTCCTACATGCGGCGTTAACGGCGGCGATTCGCAAGCACTGGGGGGCGGGCATGTCGGAGCCGACGCTGTCGCTGGGCTGCCAGTACGTCGTGATGATGACGGGGACGGTCAGGGCGGTCACGTGCCTATCTCGACGCATGCTCTCGGAATCCATCGCTCCACTGTTGGCCTTGAAGGCGAAATGGGAGGCCGATCTGGGGACTGAGATCCCCGAGGAGGCCTGGAATGGCATACTGGAGGGGGCCCGGAATGGCACGCGCAACGCGAGATTCCAGCTGGTGCACTTTTATGTCCTACATAGGGCTTACCTGACCCCTGACAAACTACATAAGTACTTCCCGGCCCACCCGGCGTCCTGTCCGCGCTGCCCGGCGGATCCCGCAGACTTCCAACACATGTTCTGGTCCTGTCCTGAGCTGGGGCCCTTTTGGGAGGAAGTAGTGGAGGTTCTGAGGGAGGTGACGGAGAGGGACCTGCAACTCACCATGGCACATTGCATACTACACTGGTTCCCACACACATCAAAGAATAAAGTCACTAGCAAGTTCCTGGACTTGGGGCTTCTCCTGGCGAAGCGGGCCATTACGTCCCAGTGGAAGGCGTCCCGGGGCCCCGTAGTAGAGCGCTGGAAGGCTGAGCTGCTTAAATGGGCCAGATGTGAGGGTGAACTTCGCCTGCGAGCGGCGCTTAGGTTAGACAATGACATGGCACTGGAGAGAGCCAGGGCGTGGGAGGGGCTGGTCCTAGATCTCACGCTCCTGGATGTGGAGGAGGAGGACTCCCCGGTGCATAGCCCGGCTCCTGCGGGACACCCGCCTGACGGGGGGACAGTATAAGCCTGCGCTGCTATTTCGCTACCCTTGCGTCCCATTGTGATGATTTACGAATGATTGCTGATAAATCCTGGGGCCTTGTTTCGGAGCTGATCTTGGTGAAGGGGTTGAGAGCTCGGTTAGGTGATACTCTGGCACGCCTGGGGGGGTGGGGGGACTGGGCAGGGGTGGGGAGCAGCTGGGGGCGGGATCCTAGACGTGGGTGGCGGAGTAGGAATGTTTGAGGGGGTTACGGGGAAGGGGAGGGGGTTTTGTTCATGAAGGGTGTACGGGGACTCCTGGCTCACACTGGACTTGGGACATGGAAGAGGGAGTGTTAGGACCCAAAAGCAGCTATGCCATTTCCCACCCACTTGGTGGCTACAGCCATGTACAGTACGATCCAGCGCAGTATCTTTGTACCTATGACTTTGCCGCTCGACCTCCGGGGTGCGAGCTGAATGGCTGTGTGATACTGGGGTGAGGGAGCGGCGCTTTCACTGAGCACCAAGGGGAATGGCTTAAATTTACTGTCTGCATTTCTGATCTTGCTGCAATAAAAAGATATTTACAAAAAAAAAAAAGTAAGAAGAAGCAAGAGACAAACACAAAAAATCAAATCAATCAGTGAATCAATCAATCAGTCAGGGGATTGTAAGCGTGATACTCACATGTGAGGGTCTCAAGGCGCTGGGGTGGGGTCCGAGGGTCTGTTAGATGAAGAGCCAGGTATTGAGAGTCTTCCTGAAGGTGTAATGGGAGGGGCCACGTCTGATGTCTGCCGGGAGTTCGAGCCAGGTTTTGGCTGCAATATGAGAGAAGGATCTTCCGTCTGCTCGGGAAAAGTGGATGCGCGGTGTTTCGGCCAGTCCGAGGTTAGGAGACTGGAAGTTTCTTTTCGGTGCGTGGAATTTGACTCTGTTGTTGAGGTATATAGGTCCAGTGTTGTAGAGGCATTTGTAGGAGTGGGTGAGGACTTTGAAAGTGACTCTTTTCTCCACGGGAGCCAGTGGAGCTTACATAGGTGTTGGCTGTTGTGTTTGTGTAAGGGGATTCTGAGAACGAGTCTGGCAGCGGTGTTCTGTATTGTCTTCAGTTTGCGGAGTAGGGACTTCTTTTTTGCCAGCATAGAGTGCGTTTCTATAGTCCAGTCTGCTGGTGATGAGTGCGTGGGTGACTGTCATCCTTCACTCGGGGGGGATCCATGTAAAGGTCTTGCGGAGGATGTGGAGGGTGTCTTCTCGGCGTTGAGTTTAAGCCAGCTGTTCGTCATCCGGACTGCGACGTCCTGCATTCCTTTCTGGAAGTTGAGTCTGGCGGTGGTGGGGTCTTTGGTGAGCGAGAGGATTAGCAGGGTGTTGTCAACATAGGATACGATGTTAAGGCCATGTTGTTGTATGATGGCGGTGAGGAGGGCCATGTAGATGTTGAAGAGGGTTGGGATCAGCGATGACCCTTGTGGGACTCCGCAGGTGATTCTCAGTGGATCAGAGAGCATGGGTGGCACTCTGACTCTTTGGCTTCTGTCAGTGAGGAATGATCGGATCCAGTCTAAGGCTGTTCCTTGTATGCTGGCGTCATGTAGTCTGGCAATGAGTGTGCGGTAGGAGATGGTGTCGAAGGCTGCTGATAGGTCCAGTAGGATAAGGGCTGCGGAGTGGCCTTGATCTAGGAGGGTGTGGATGTCATCTGTGGTGTTGAGTAGGGCGGGCTTGGTGCTGTGGTTGCCTTGGAATCCGTATTGGAAGGGGTCCAGGATGGCGTTGTCTATGATGAATCGTGTCAGTTCTCTGTTGACTGTCTTTTCTACGACTTTGGCCGTGAAGGGGAGACGCGAGATGGGACGGTAGTTCATGAGGTCAGTGGGGTTGGCTGTGGGCTTCTGAACTTGGACCTGACTTCTGCGCCTTTCCAGTCGTTCGGGAAGGTGCCTGTTTCAAAGGTGATGTTGATGGCGCGTTGTAGTTCGGGTGCGATGGTGTCTCTGTGGTAGATGTGTGAGGGGCAGGGGTCCGTGGGGGCCCCTGAGTGTATGTCTTTCATGGTTACGGCTGTGTCTTTGGTCATGATCAGTGTCCAGGTGGAGAGCGTTGACTGGCTGGTGTGTCTGTGGGGTGGGTCAGCTATGGTGTCTGGTGGATGGTCGACAAAGTTGTCCTAGAGGCTTTTGATCTTGAGGTGGAAGTAGGCTCCAAGCTTATCGCAGAGGTCTTGGGACAGGGTGATGTCTGTGGCTTCGCTGCCGGGGTTGGTGAATATTTGGATGACACTGAAGAGTTCTTTGGAGTTGGTTGAGTTGACGAGGATTTTGTTGTGGATGAAAGTCCTTTTAGTGGTTCTGATTTGGTTGTGATAGTCTGTCATGGCGTTTTTGTAAGTGGTGTAGTTGTCGAGTGTCTCGGTGTTTCTCCAGTTTTTCTCCAGGCGTCTGCAGGTGTGTCTGGATTCTTGGAGATCGGTGGTGAGCCAGGCGGCTTTTCTGGGGCGCTGTTAGTCAGGTTTACATAGCGGGGCGAGCTCGTCTGCGCAGTTGGAGATCGAAGTGTAGAGTTCTCTGGCTGCGGCGTTGGTGTCGGATGCCAAGGTGTGGTTGTCTCGGGTGAGGGTGGAGTTGAGTTGCTTGTCAGTGGACTAGCTCCATTTCCTCTTGGTAGGCATGGGGGTGATTTGCGCGTCTTGGGTTTGTCGACGGTTGTCACAGAGGGTGGAGGAGTTGGGGTCGCTGTCGTTGTTGAGGTGGAAGCTCAGGTTTCTGATGAGCATGTCGTTCATTGAGGCAATGGTGTGGGGTGCGATGAGGTCGGCGATGGTGACGGCAAAAGGGGCCCAGGGGCCAGGGGGTCTGTAGACAAGGGTTCTGTGGAGTGTGGAGTTGGGTGTGGTCTGGATCTGGAAGGGAAGGTGGTTGAGGCAGTACTTCCTCTGGATTTTGCATCCGTGGGGGATGGCAGTGTTGATGTGAGGGGCTGAGGAGGCGTTGGTCCAGGTCTCCATGAAGGAAGTGATGTCGGATGAGAGAGAGGCGAGTAGGTTTCAGATCTCCACGGCGTGTTTTTGCAGGAGTGCATGTTGAGGAGCATGCATCTTAGGGTGTCGCCGGCGTTTGCGTTGCCGGTGTTGGTGGCTGGGTTGGTGGTGCAGGTCCGGTGGCAGTGGAAGCAGGAGAACTGGCCATGGGTCATGTTTGGCGTGGCCTGTTGGCAGTCTCTGAGTCTTCTGGGGTTGAGTGTGTGGAGGGTGGTTGTGCTGTAGCGGCGGATGGGTCAAGAAGCAGGCTCCCTGGCGCTGGTCGCGGTTGGGTCATGGATGAAAGCAGACGTGCTCACCTTAGGGGCGCCAGAGGCATACGACTACACAGCGGCCTCTATTAAGTAGGGGAGGGGGCAGGACGAGCAGCTGGGAGGCGGGGGCGGTTGGGGGGAGTGGTCAAGGGGCAGTGGCGGTGCCAGGAAAAGGCAAGTGAAACTGTCACAAACCAAAACAAAACAGCATGGATGGGCAAAATGAACAGAACCGAGAAAGGAAATTAATCACAACAAAATGGGCAGAATGCAGTGGACAAGATCACACAATGGGCACAATAAATGGAACAGAGAAATGAACAAATGACAATAAAAATGGGCAGAATTCAATGAACAGGATCACAGCGAGTGGGTAAATGCTATAATCATGAATTACAACAAGCGCGGGCAGGCGCAATGACTAAATATCATCAAGGTGGGCGCGAGGCACAGCGCGGTCTCAAACCCTACCCGGGTGGGACTCAGTGGATGTGCGGCAGAGCAGACCTCAGCGGAGCTGCTGGGGAGAGAGCAAGACTCGGACGGGGGTCAGAGGTTTTGCTAGTGCTCCCCCACAGCGGCCACCATTAAGTAGGAGAGGGGGCGGGATGAGCAGCTGGGAGGCGGGAGCGGGGGCGGTCGGGGAGGGGTCACGGGGCAGTGGCGGCGACGGGAAAAGGCAAATGAAACTGACACAAACCAAAACAAAAGAACACGGATGGGCACAATGAACAGAACCTGAGAAGTGATATGAATCCCACCAAAATGGGTAGAATGCAGTGGACAAGATCACACAATGGGCACAAAGAATGGAACAAAAAAATTAACGAATAACGTGAAAATGAAGGGAATGCAATGAACAGGATCACAACGAGTGGGTAAATGCTATAATCTTAAATTACAACAAGCTGGGGCAGGCACCATTACCAAATACCATCAAGGTGGGTGCGAGGCACAGGGGGGTCTCAAACCCTACCAGGGTGGGGCTCAGTGGGTGTGCGGCAGAGCAGAGCACAGCAGAGCTGCTGGGGAAAGAACAGGCCTTTAACCGGGGTCAGAGGTCTTGCTTGCTCTCTCCCGCAGCAGCTGCCATTAAGTACGGGAGGGGGGCGAGATGATCAGCTGGTAAAAGAGAGTGGGGGCGGTCAGAGGGTGTGGTCATGGGGGCAGTGGCGACGGCGGGAAAAGGCAAGTGAAACTGACACAAACCAAAACAAAACATCACAGATGGGCACAATGAATCAATTCAGAAGCAATTCACAGTTCTGGCAAAATGTCAATGAACCTACTGAGCCGAAACACGGAGCAAAACAAAAAACATGAAGGATAGGTAGCCTAGTGAATGAACTATAGTGACCACACAAGAAGTTGCCTGACACCCTCCCAAGGGAAGTAAACAGTTTATAAAGCACTGCTGCCACTCATGACCTGGTAGCTTCACCCCCCCTTGATGCTCCAAGGTAGAAGTACTTGCACCCTAATAGCCAAAGTCCAATCCAGCAAAGCCTCAGAGGGATTCTAGTGCAGTCTTTGTTACTTCTTCTTCCCACAGCAAGGGTCTGTCTTTGCACGCCCTGCTGATTCCTAACAATACACCCCACATTAGGATCCTTTCATCTGGGTGCTTTTGATTAAAGAAAGCTACCACTCTAGAGGTATGAACAAATGTGGTAGGTTCCCAAGAGTGCCACCCTTTGGAAAGATCTAACTACACTCCTATCTAACATAACACCAAAGAAAGACTCACAAATCGAGGTGCAAACTTGGATTTCAAACAAGGTAACTAGGTAATTTTCGGAAATGAGTGGACAAACAAACCAAATCTCCTTTTTTGTAACTGGTAGATTTTTGCCAATGACTGGCAGCTTGATATGAGTGTAGTAGGATGCTGACCTGCACTGAAGTGCTTGAGGACAGTGAAGCTTTACCTAATGGGGCTGAAGGGGATGGTACCATCTCAGGGATCAATTGAAGGCGAAAACCAAAGAAATAGAGCGAGAATATCCTGAAGACAAATGCAGGGAATTCATTTTAGACAAATTAAAGGCAAATTCTGCTAATGTTAACCAATAAACCCACTCTTCCTATTGGTTCATAGTGTAACAGCTGAAAATTGTCCCAGGGATTGGTTAATTCAATCAGTCTCAAACTGATGGCCAGTAGACCTTATATTGATAATATGAATTAGTATGTTCCAAAACTTTGAAATTAATTGGGAACCTCTTTAAGTGATCAGAAGTTAATACATGTCATCGGACCACCTCCTTCAAAATAATTATGCAACTGCAGGGCAGCAGGTCGTTTATGCAAAGGAATAAAATGAACATATTTAGTGAAATAATCCACCACTACTAGCCCTACGGGGTTGGTCATTGAAGGATACAAATAAGTAATACAATCGATAGAGATTTTCTTCCAGGGCCTTTCACAGGTGGTTAAAAGATTAGAGGGACTGAAGGCTTTTGATTGGAAGATTTTATCTTGGCCCAAATAGAATCTGTTTTCACATATTTGCCTACAAGTTTTTCTGTCACCAGAATATCCATCAATGGAAGTGTCATCTGACCAGAACAGTAATTTACTCTGTAATTCAGAGAAATGTAAAAACAGTATACATTTATGAGAGACTAATCCTTCCATTATGGTGCAATCATGAGGCTTCTCATGAATTTATTGTTGTTGATCCCAGGAGGATAGCTCAAATTTTAAACAGTACAAAAAACTCTCTAAGTCAGATATGTTGGCATTCGGCACAGGTAAATTATGAGGCACATATATTTTGGGTTTTTAGGTTAAAGCTGTTGAGACAAATAGTCAGCTTTTCCATACGTATTCCCTGATAAGATGCTGGAATCTTGAGAAGAACAGCACACACTTGGGTGCTGAGAGTTACTACATTTCTAGAAATTATTGTATATCCTTTATGCTAGCTATGGGTCATTCAGTAGCTTCAAATACCTTTTGTGGAGCAATACTAATCTCTTCATCAGGTAAGAAAAACCCCAGAAATGACAAAAAAATGCACTTCTCCAACTTAGCCAACAGAGAATTCTTATGCACTTTGGGACCGCGTGTGCATATTGTCTATGGACTTTCAAACCTTGCAAAAAATCTAAATTTCAACAAGCTAAGTAATTACAAAAGTGTTAAAAATGTCTTTTAATATATAATCCATCAAGTGTGTAAAGTAGACCGGCACATTGCATTGGCCAAAAAGCATGACCAAGTATTCAAAGTGACTGTACCCTGTATTAGAAGCAGGTTTCCGATTTGTCACCAACTTTTATTTGAACTAAATTCTTGGCCCCCTTATTCTAAAGTGGATAACGTTGGTAGTGTCGACTTGTTCTAAAAGTCCTGAAATCAGTGGCATATGATATTGATTCTTTAATGTGATGCAATCAATTCCTGATAATTCACAGAGTCTCAGGTCACTATTTGAAAAGGGACAAAGAAGATGGGTGCACCTGTCGGTGATATGGCATTCTTACTGAAGCTTTTAGTTAAATTCTCATTAGTATAGTTTTTCAAAGTTTCATCTTGGTTCACAGTAAATGAATTTATTTTACCATGAGAGATCTTTACATTTGGCACCAACTCTATTACAAAATTGTATTCCGTTTGAGGTGGCATGGAATTGACCCCTATTTTGCTGAATGCATCCTGGAAATCTACATACGTTTCTGCAATAGGATTATCCAATTCTTTACAATTCAAAAAGAACCAGCCTGGCAAATGGCGTATCTGTGAGGATAAATGCGTTGAAAAGCAATGTTTCTTGCAGTAATCTGAGGTGAGCTGAACTTCATAGGATTTCAAATCAAGTGCTGGATTATGTTGATGTAACTAAAAACTTCTCAAGACAATGTGAAAATTAGGAGTAACAAATACATTGAAATTACTGCTTTCAAAGCCTCGTAAGTCAGTGGTCTAACTCTGTCTCTTTGCACACTTTGCATGGCTCAAATATGCACCTTCTATAACTTTAATGGACTTGAGTTTACTATTTCATCTTGTAGGGATATCATGTAGTTCTGTGATTTGATTGTCTATAAAGCAGCTTTTCTACTGAGCATAGTAACATCTAACATTCAAGGAGGCCAGAAGGAATGAGTGTCACGACTTTTAGCAAAAGTGGGTTCTAGTCTCAGTAGACACTTGTAGCCTTGAATCACCCAACCCAGATCTGTTAATTAAGGCCGGGTGTTTTTGTTTTCCACCAGCTCTGGGCATTTTCTCACAGTGTCCTGCTTTACTGCAGTAAATACATACGTTGTTCTTCCTTCTCTGATCTTTTTCTTCATTGGGAGATGTCTGTTGGAGTAATCTGCATCCATCAGCACGAGTCCCTGCATCTTTCGCCATGCTCTACTTTATGTTGACCTATCTGAAGTATTAAATTGATCGATTTGTTAGATGTAGTGGGATGATTAAACACCAAAATGTCTGATGTGATGCAGCAGCTTTATTTGTGTGAATTAGTCTGCACAATTAATATCGACTCCAGAAAATTGATGGGTCAAAATATTGAGGACAAGATATCAGAGTAAAATACTGACAGGTAAGTAAATCTAGATGTCCTACACTTAACTCCACATACATGTACCTACTCACTACATATCTTGAAGTTATGTAAATTTGGAGTGAGAATAGTAAATCTGTACTTCTCTATATGTACTTACCTTTAAAGAAATTTCTCTCAACATTCTAATATTGATATTCCTTTACAACGATATTCTGGGGGTCAATATTTAGTAGTATTATCGTGTGAATTGACTAATGGATGGAATAATATTGTTTCCAGCTTGCAGTAAGTGAGATGCTTGATTATTCTGTCACCGAGCCAACATTTCCTTTAACTGTTCTAAAAAGATGGTATTTTGTTGAATCCAAGGACTATTTAACATTAAGGGCCTTTGCTGAAATGAGTGTCCTTGGACAAGTATGACAAAATATAAGCAACCTTTGGGGTATCGGAAAGAAACTGCGTAGGTCACACTAAAATGCAGAGTACAGCGAGGACTGAACAGAGTATAGGTCTCCTGTGAATTTATAATGTGGCACCATGTTAGGAGACCCAGCACTGATAACAGGCGCTGCTGATGCAGATTAACATATGGGATAGAAACTGGAAATGCTGGCAGATATATTTCTTTAATCTTAGGGCGTAGGAGATGTTTGGTTTCACTGATAAAGTAGGTATACTCATTCAAAGCTAGCCGTCTTTAAGTCCTCTTGAATGTGGGCAATGACTGCACCATAACTTGCTTTGGATTGGGTTCAGAATTCACGCCAAAAAGTATTACGGCCTGGCAAACCATCAGTGCTGAAAATGGCCCTCTCTGCAGGGTCATCCCCAAACTTAGTACCTTAACCCTTTCGTTTTTTGAAAACCTTTTGTGTTGGCTTTTAGGACTCTGCACACTTTACCACTGCTAACCACTACAAAGATGAAATTAGCTTACACCCAGTAGGCACATTTAATTTATTTATAAGTCCCTAGTCAAGTGGTACTACATGTACCCAGGCCCTGTAAATTAACTGCTACTATTGGGCCTCCAACAATAATTGTGCCATCCTGTTAAGTAGCTCTTTAAACATGTCTCAGGCCTGCCAATGCAGCCTGTATGAAGTTTCGACCAGGTATAACAAACTTTTTGCCAGGCCTAAACCTTTTTATTACATATTAGTTACCCCTGGGGTAGGCCCTAAACAGCCCCAAGGGCAAGGTGCATACATTTAAAAAGAGGAACATGTACTTTTTACTTTATTTGTCACTGTACTGAAAACCTCTGCAAGGCCTGCCTCTCACCATAGGATAACATTGGTTTACCTTCTTGCATTTAATAAGTGATTATTTTTTTTATTGGGGATATGCACGAATGTCCTCTTTGGTCTCCAAAGAATTGTAATTTAAAAGCCTCTTTAATGGTAAAGTTGGATTTTAAGTACCAATTCTGAAACAGCCACTTTTAAAAAGTTGTTTTTTATTGTCCTATCCATTTGGTGCCTGTAGCTCGTATTCTGGGGCACATGTCTAGGTGTAGTTAGCAGTTGGCCTTTGTGTATTTCTCCCAGATAGTTTCACAAAGGGAGGACTGAGTGTTGGCAGAATGGGCCATCCTCAGTAGATGGAAGGGGCGGAGCTGTCACCTACTACACTTGCCCTTCAAAGGCACTGCCTCAGCACACTCACAAAAAACTTCACACTAGACTTTTGTCACTCCAAGCCTCTCGGGCCAGCACAGAGGAATGAATTCCAGAAGTAGATGTAGGTGGAAGTCTAGAGGTTTTTCCTACTTCAAATCTGGAGTGAGGTGTAAATATTGGCACTAGTAATTCATTGCCAACAATGGCACTTTTTACAGTCCGCCACTGTTGTCAAATTTTGATATGAGGACAACAGTTGATTAGTAATTCAATATACCTTAAAAATTACTATTACCTGCCACCCAACCATCTCATAGCTATGGGTGGCCCACTATAGTCTAAATAGTCACACTTACAGGGGTGTCATGGCTCGTAGTTGTGTTGGTATTGACATTGGCAGTTCTGGCAGGGGCAATGGATCGTGCAAGATGTAGTGGACTCCTGAAGAGGGCCTTGGCACTTGTTTTTGTACAAATTAACAACTGCTCAGACCAACTCTTAGTACACTTCTGGCCCTGTAGATGCTGTCAGTGGACTCATCAGCTGATTGAGGCCTGAGAGGGAAGACTCAAACTCCTCTCTTAGTTCCAGGATACCTGAGAGACTTCAAAGGTCAGCGGACAGACCTCCTGTTCTGAGCTACAGGGACACAACAAGCTCCAGAAGCCTCCTTGCGACTATCCAGCAGAACTGGACCTGCCTGGATCTGCAACATGACATGCCTGAGCCCTTCTTGTCTCTGCCGGAGTGTGCTCCTGATTCCCAAATAGTGTTTCCCCAGGTCCTGGGCTCTTGGCTGGCAAAGAGTAGCTCCTCAAATCCTTGCAACATTAGCTACAAGCTTCATTGGAACTGACGCAACACAACAAATAGGTCCACATAGCCTTGCCACACAGCTGCCAACCTCATGAAAATTGACACTGTATGACGAAAAGCCCTGCAAAGCCTTGCCGCATAGCTACCCCACCTTTATCAGAGTCCACACTGAGCAACACAAAAACCCGCAAATCCTAACCATGTAGCTTATTGGAACCGATGAAGAGTGACGCAAACCCCACTACATAGCTTCATTCAAAGCAATGTCAGACGACGCAAAGCCTTGCAAAGCATCGCCATGTAGACTGGGCACCAAGGACATAGGATACAATCCTCAGCAGGCCTGCACTTGTAACTTTGTCCGTGTCCAACACAGCCACATGCCTTCAGTTGGCGCTCAGCTCCCTTTTGTTGCAACTTTTATCTAAATCTTCAAAATTGCATATCTCCAGTTCTACTGAGTGGAGTTTTGTCATTTCAAAGTCAAATCATTTATTTATTCATAATCTATTTTTCTAAATTGATGTGATATTTTTCTCACATTTTGTTTTCACCTTATTGCTGTTTTAGTGCTGCATAAATACTTTATACATTGCCTCTAAGTTAACCCTGAATGCTTTTGTGCCAAGCTACAGAGGGTTAAGCGCAGGTTAACTTAGTGAATTTTGCTGGTTCACCCTGACGGGGCATGTGGCTGTTGCTTCGCATGCGTTCACACACTTCACAACTACCAGCCCAATTCCTTACACTCAGCAGTTGCAGGACTTAAATGGCAGAGTTTGAATCATTTTGAGTAAAATATAGGTAGGACGTTTTCTCCACTGCAACTTCTATGGTATGCACACTAGTGGTCAGCTAGGACCACAGTCATCTTTACTTTCTGTTATCTCTCCTAGGGTGCTACTGATAATTCTCATAAGATCCTGTTGAAAGTCTCTGTCACTGGAGGACAAAACGTCAACAATTGTAAGTGTTTTTGCTTTTTGAGAGACTTTGGGGCACATGCATCAAGCTAATTTGTGATCGCAAATGTTTTAAATCACAAAAAAGCAAGTTTGCGACTGCAAATTAGCCATTCCCAATGCATGAATTAAAATTTGCGAGAAAAAAAAAAGGAATTGCTAACTTTGCAAGCATCAATTTTGCGATTCCTTATTTGTGATCATCTATTTAGCGAATACTTATTTGCGAATCGCAACTAAGGAATCACGATGTGATTTCAGTGAATTTCGCTATTTTGCAAGCGCAATTTACAAAATATCACAGGAAGGTGGTAACCAGGTGTATGAATTCCCTACAAGTGATAAACAGTAGCAAACTATTTAAACAGACCCAGAGGCCTCTGAATCTTTCACAATGGCAGCGCTCTACGGTATTGCGAGGAGGATGAGGCTCCATGCAGAAGCTCAGCAAAGAAGAAGAATACAGGAGTGCATGTTCAGAGTGCGCATCACATTGTTGGGACAAACAGATGAGGAAATCTACGACAAGTATAGGCTAAATGCTGCCATGATCCTTGATCTAATTGCAAAATTGGATCCCCTACTGCGGCGCCAGACTCCTAGGACCAATGCCATTCCCACTCACGTGCAGGTCCTTTGATGCCTGCACCTACTTGCATAAGGCAGTTTTCAGGGTGTAGTAGCTATAGCTGGACGGGTGTCACAAAGCTCCTTGTTACGTTTCATAAATTCATTCCTGAACACCATGATGACAAGGATCCAAATACACATTAGCTTCCCCTCAATTGTTTAAGGCTAAACTGGACTTCTATCATGTAGCCTGGTTTCCCCATGTAATAGGCAGCATAGATTGTACGCATGTTGCCATTTGTCCATCAGCAGTGAATGAATACATTTTTATGAACCGTAAATCCTATCATTCGCTTAATATCCAAGTAGTCTGCAATGCTAACAATATCATAACAGACATTGTGGCTCAATACCCTGGAAGCACACATGACTCCTATATATTTCAACACAGTGGCATACACACTCATCTGCTCAGGGGTGATTTTGGAGGACATCTGCTTAGTAAACATATGTTATCATTTCTCTCACACAATGGCCAAATGGCAGTGCATAACTGTCACTAACCGTTTGCTTACTACCCTGTAGGTGACAGCACATATGCCGTGCGCAACAACATTTTGACACCATACCTCAACCCAACCACCCCAAATGAGCAGAGGTATAATGCAGCGCACATCGCCACACGAAATGTCATCGAGTGCACATTTGAACTGATGAAAAGTCGCTTTCGCTGCCTCCACAAGACTGGCAGAGTGTTTCAGTACTGGCCTGAGACCTGCTGCAGAATTGTGGCTGCATGTGCCATTTTGCACAATATCGCTACCAGGAGAGGCATACCCCTGAAACTGTCAGACAGCGAGCCTGAGGTGGACAACCATTCAGTGCCACAACAACGACCAGCACTTGGGGCAAGCTTAGCAGGAGGGAGAAGGAGACGTGCAGAAATTAAACAACATTATTTTTGAGGTGGGTAATGATGAGACACGACACAGCATGTTTGTACTGTACTGCATGTATTTGCATTTAACTATTTGGTTGTGATAAAGCACACATACCAGGTGCAAATTAGCACAGTGCTTGTGAACAGCATAAACAACAATACCTCATCATCAGACTTGTATGACAGTCACTACCATGGCATTGTCAATGGTTACATCATCATCTGTGAGTTAGTCTGGCAAGGTCTCACTATTTTTTTCCACCACGCACTCCCAAACGCCTTTCACTAGCCTCATTCTCAACCAACATGGAGGCTTCGGAAGGTGTTGTGCTCCTAGTGGTGAGCCTCCAGCATGTAGTGACTGGCACCAACAGGCTACTGAGGCTAGACGCCTCCTCACTCCCCTCTCCCCCCATTACATTGCTGCCCCCAGTAGTAGCAGTCTGGAATTGCTCTACGGCATTAGTAACCTGGACCAGTGCCCTGGCCACGCATGGCCACAGACCGACAGGACAGCAGTGCTGTATTATTGCTCAGGCGGCTGTTAGATTTTGTGTAGCCATCTAGGCGCAATAATAATTGGCTATACCTTCTTCTTTGTGACACCTGGTCCTCCTTCATCACCCTGGTTAACTCCTGCATGGCTTCATTCGACTGCCTATTGCCTTCCACCACTGCTGTTGTCAACTCTTTCACACAGTCGCTCATTACTACCATGTTTTTCACCATTTTGCTGAGTTGTGCCTGCATCGATCCCGTGTTTTGCCTGCAAGGACAGCACCCTCAGCATCTGGCTCTCCAGCCCACCCCAAACATTTGGACTTTCGTCTTCCTGTGATGACATCAGTGCCCTTGACCTGCACCTCCGCCACTGGTTTGTGCTACGCCGGACCTGTGACTGGGGTGTTGTTGTGGCTGTTCCTCGAGGCTGGCTTGTCTGTGGAGCTGGTTCACTCTCCTCCTCAAGTTCCATAGGCTGCAGTGGTGGGACAGGGGACCTGCGTCTAGTGGGTGCAGGGTCTGTCCTTTGTGGGGCTACAGGTGTTTCCACATCTGCCTCACTCAGAGTCTCCTTTGTGCCTCTGCCTTCACTTTCCTCCGACTCATCTGCTGTTGCATCTGTGATGTTAAACAGTGCAATATTTAGTAATTCTAAAAGGAATGTCATGTCACATTCAGCATTTTTTTGTCTCATTAAATTACTATCTGACACACAGTGTTCACGTGTTGTTACTTCCTTGTTGTATTTGCCTTCCAACTTGCCTTCCCTGCCTGTTACTCCCATAATGAATTTGAGTGTTGCAAGTAAAATGTGGACTGGAGTTTGATTCTGAACACTAGAGCTGAACTGGGGTGATGTTTCACGATTAATAAACATCTTGAAATGGACATTTGCATGCATCTTACCTTGTGTAGTACTGGCCGCTCCTGAGGTATCCATCTGCATCACTCCCACTACAGCTTCAGCCTGGAGGGTGGACTCGACTAGGTCCCCCAAGGGTGTATTGACAGACAGTGTTGCTGGTCCCCCTCCAGACTTCTTAGCCTCCCTGAGCCTGTCGGCAATCCTTTCCTTAGCACGTCTGCACAGGTCATGCCACCTTTTTTCAGGTTGTCAATTTGGCGGTGTGTGACCCCCTACTGCGTTTACTTTTCTTTCGATCCTGAGCCAGATTCTTCTCTTCTCTGACTCGCATACCTGGAGAGATAGTTTCCGGAAAACCTTATCGTGTATCCTCACAACCTCCTCAATGAAGATTTCAATTTCCTTCTCACTGAATTTTATTTTACGTTTTCTTGTTGCTGCACTATTCCCTTGTGCTGCTGATTCCATGTTTTTGGCACAGAACAGTTTAGCACGCCCACAATTGCTTTCTCCTGCTATGCTCCTGCACTCAGCCTCCTCTTCTGACACTCTCAGTGCACTGAAAGAAGCATGGGATGGATCACTTCCTGGTTGTGATGTCATCATCATGCATCAAAAGCGACTCGCCAGTTGTGATTTCGCAATTTGCGATTTCGCTATTTGCGATCTCGCTTATAGCGATGTCGCAAATATGTATTTCGTTATTAGCGAATCAGTAATATGCAATCGCTCTTTGCGATTGCAATTTTTACCGATTCGCTACTTATTTGTGAATTTGTTCATGCATTTATTATAGCGATTTCTTAATAGTGATTCTTTAAAATTTGCTATTAAGGAATCCCTAATTCAGAGTTTAATGCATGTGCCCCTTTGAGTCATAAGTAGTGCATCATGTAGCCAATCCTTCTATGTCCCACTTGATTATTTGGTTGTAAAACCAAAACACTTTAGTTTTTTGCTCTATATAATGTATGTGCTATGCACTGTCTTATCTCTAGGCTGTGATCTCTTTTGAAACAAGGACGCATGTGCAAGTTTGCACCTTGATCATGAGAGGAGCCTCGATTGGAGCAATAGATATGCACAAGGTATACATAAGAGCAGGGCCTCTTTAGGTCAGTGCAACCGGTGCGGCCGAACTGGGCAGTGACCTGGAGGGGGACACTTGTAGCGTTGGGGTATGATAACCTACTAATACCCCACAAGTGTAGGCCCCGCTCCCGGGTCCCTCAAAATACCACTATGCACTCAGAATGCCAGTGTTTCAGTGAGACCCAGAGCGGTCTACTTCCATTTAATTAAATTCTCTGGCCACGCCTGGCTAAATAATGTGGTATATGTACATTCAGGTGGCAAACAGGGAGCAGGACCGCTAACCTGATACATCCCTCCCCAACTTGATCTTGAAGATCAGAGTTCATTTCACTTGACATGCAAAGTCTTGGAGCCGTTTGCAACCCCAAGGGCGTTGACTACGAGAGGGTAGATCACAGTCGGGAGAACCGGCTTGCGTGTCATCATGTCGACTGCCTGTGGGATCCGCCAGGACCCGATCCATGGGCTTGTTACCCATTGCGTAGTCTTCTCTGTACTCCTACTAGTCAGTGTTCTCTTTATTATCACTTTGAGAGGGGTGTCGGGATAAGGTTTCAACCTTTTAGAACCATGATATGTTCCTTAAGACTACTACTTGTCCCTTTGCTGGCCGTCACCATAGGTCCATCACTTCTGATGCCACGCTCAAATTGTGTCGTAAACTTCCACCCAGGCTTGGGTCCTTGATGACTACATGATCACCGAGCAGGAGTGATAGGGCCCTTGCTCGCCAAGTCTGGCTGGTGAGGGCGGTGAATCGCTCATGACATGCTTGGGTCCCTTGAACATCATGAGGAGGCGGTGTCCACCCCGGGTATGTGGAAATCATGTCTTAATGGGGTCCGTTGAACATCAGAGTCCAGGATGCCTATTGCGTTGTGGTATGGGGAGAACTTCGATATTTTATTTTAATGGAGTTTTATATAGCACAAACTTGACCCGGAATCGGGTATCAGAGCGCTTTACATAGCACCAGTTGTGTTACATGAGGACACATTCATTTATGTTAGGCACAGGGAGATTAAGTGATTTGTCCAGAATCACAGGATGTTCAGCGTCATTGCCAAGACTCGAACCCTGTTCCCCAGATTCGAGGTTGCCCGCCCTAGCCATTAGGCCAACTCCTCTCCCCAATATATTCTCTATGGATTAATTGTAGGTGGCGTTAAGGGTTTTCCTGCTCATTGGTGGCGATTTGTTCATCGTGAGCATAAACCTTTTGACCTCACCATTAGCTTGTGGCCATTGGGGAGTGAAGCGATGGTGATGTATTCCAAGTTGATTGAGGAAATCCCCACATTCTGCGCCATGAAAAGGCGATCCATTGTCACTTTTCATCTCGGTGGGTAGACCAAAAATGGCAAATACGTTCTCGAGGACTGGGGCGACATGGAGAAAAGCTGGCGAGTTGATTACTCCTATGACTGGATATGTCGAATATGCGTCCACCAGGACCAAGGACCACCAGGACCAAGAGCACCAGTATCGAGGTGGTCTGTTCATCAGGGAAACTCCCAAAATCCATATTTAGCTTGGCCCAAGGGGTCACACAGGTGTCTTCGGTAATTACTGGCACCTGAATCTCCAGGGCACCTGTCAGTTGGCAGAACAAGGTCTTCAGCCATCTCTTTTAACTCAGGAAACCTTACCTTCTCCCTCATACTTGTCTTCAGTTTGTGGCACCCTGGTGTAATCAGTGAGACAGTAGCGTGGCATAGTGCCTCAGTGCTTTCGGCCTCACAACGTGAGACCCACATAGTCCTTCTGCGGCGGTGCTGAATTCATCCTGCACTCTCCACTTCTTCGTCAGGCTCTCTCTTTCTTTGCCTGGCCAGTCTTTGGCGTCCCGAAGGAAGGCTCACCATGTGCTGCTTACAACTGCTGTTTGTACTCAAATGATGACAGGGTCCGTCTCAGCGGCTTCCTTGATTTCTTTCAGTCGTAGAGCTTGGGGACAGGTTGTATCTGAAACCATCCTGACATAGTCCTCTACTCGGTTGTGGCTGTCCTGGGTGTTAGAAGGCATCGGGTAGTGAGATAGGAAGTCGGCGGGTTCTTTGATCCCGGACAGTAGATGACCTTATCTGGTAGTGGTGCGTTGGATGGCCTACCTCTCAGATCCAGACAGGTGGTGGAGGAGCTGACCCTTGGAAGAGGGGAGGGAGAGGCTTATAATCCCTGATGGCTTTGAAGGGTTGGCCATTTGAGTACAGCTGGAAATGCTCGCAGGCCCACTTGATCGCGAGGGCCTCCCGCTCGATTTGGGCATAGCACGTTTCCGTTGGTGTTAAGGCCTTGTGAGCGAACGCCAGCGCGGCCCATTTACCTAGCTCCTGAGCAAGTATGACTCCCTGTCCCACAGGGCTCGTACCAACCAATAGCTTAGTGCACTTGTCTGGATCAAAAGTAGACAAATGTGGTGTTGTTAAGAAGGGAGTCTTTAATTATCTGGAATACGTCTTCTTCCTGATGGCCCCATGACCACTTTGAGTCTGCCTTTGTGAGGGACCTCAGGGGCTCAGCGAGGGTCACCAGGTCCAGGATGAACCTTCTGCAATATGTGGACATTCCTAGAAAGCTTCTCACTTCTGGAACAGTGGTGGGTGCTGGCGCTTGCTTGATCGTTTCAGACTTGCGAGTGTCAACTTGTATCCTATATCCCGTCTTGGTTAAAGACACATCCAAAGAATTCGATAGATGGCTGGAACAAAGAGCACTTGTCTTTGTGCAGCTTCACCCCATGTTTTTTGAGGTGCTTGAGTGTCCTTCAGGTGTCTGTGATGTTCGCAGCTGAGTACGAGTGAATCAGTAGGTCGTCACTAACATTCAAGACGCCCAGCAGGCCGGAGAGACTCCGTTTTTGCTTTCTGGAATACTTCAGCAGCCGATGAGATGCCGAAGTTCAGCTGCTTATATCGACTCAGTCCGAGGTGGGTGCTGAATGTTGTGATGTACCAGCTTTCTTCTGACAGTAATAGCTGTTGGTACCCAACGTTAAGATCTAGCTTTGAAAAGTAGCTGGAACCATTGACATCCGCTATTACCTCCTCCATGGTGGGAATGATGTGTCGCTCTCGTTTGATGGCGCGGTTGGGGAGGCACATGTCAATGCATGGGCGGATCTTCCCTGGTTGCTTTGGTTTTTCTGCAATCATCATTGGGGGAGACCCAGGGGGTGGGTCCTGAGACTTTTGTCTATCACGCCTTGGTCTTTAAGCCTCTCAAGCTCCTTCTCTCCCAATGGGCATAAATGGAGCGTGACGCTGTGATGCCGGAGTGCCACCAGTGCAATTGAGGAGTCGATAAGTATTTTTTTTTTTATTATTTTGATTAACAATGATTAATAACAGACACAGAGACACTCGGTACATTAATAATGCAGTGTAGCAAGAAAGGTATCCAATAGATCATCACATTATGTCATACAATCTGATACCATGTGGTGTTGCACTCCAGCCCAGCATCAGTGTATTCACAACAGTATTATCTGCATGATTAATCCATTCTTTACTACGCGTAGAAGCTGGAGTGACCTCTCTCACCATCAAGCTACCTGCCCGGGGTGTGCTAATCCCACTGAGTCCCTAGCTCACTTCTTGTTTGCCTCTAGGGGGTACAGGGGGCCCAGAAGAAGATGGCTAAGACCAGTTTGTAGAGAACTGGGAATAAGGCAATATTCAGTGGCTCTCCGCATTCTAACAACAGACACTACATCTATGATGGTAATTTGCGGAGTTGCAAAATTTCTGGGGAAAGCATGGCAAATACAAACAAAGGTTGCTCAACTGAGAATGGGGTAGGATACCAAGCGATATAATTGTGTTATTATATCATCTAGCACTTTACTAATTTGCACTTTATAGCTCTGGAACACACTAGACTGGACTTGTTTTTATTACCGATGTGTATTTTAATTCGTTTTTTAACTCGCTTCTTCGCTTTTGTATTTTGAAATTTGTTTTATCCATTTTACCTTTCGTGATGGAATTGTAAATTGTATTCACTTTTATGACACTGTGTTATCGAATAAAGTATTACAACAACTACGCGTTGCAACGTGCAGACACACTTTTCGCCTTCTCTGTATGCAGCCGCAACCCAGGACAACCTGCGAGATATCAGACCTCTGTGTAATTCCTAGTAGTAACCTACGTGCTTAATAACTAGTTACCCCCTGCCCTGTATCTCATTTACAGGGGTGTGTTTGCTATCCTTCCCACTATCCCTAGATGTCAGGTAGGTCTGATACGGTGCCCAAACTTTTTTGGGCTGGCTGCATGGGGGGCGAAGCTTGCTGTAATTTTCTGTTTGTGAATACAGTACATCATATCTCTTGACCAGCTAACAGTAGTGGATGTCGGTCCCGGGACCAGCAAATCGCAACCCTTCACCTGGCTAGTAGCAGGCCCATATCTACAAGTCATCTGACTGGTTTTGGTAAATGCTTGGAATATACTAATAAAGCCAATGTGGGGTCAGGTGCAAGTTCGATATGTAGTTTTACCGGGGATATTTAAGAAACTGAGGCCTCTGAACAGTTCAGGAAATTGGTTTAACAGCTCATCGATTTGGTGTGATCTCACTCTCTTGGCGAAGGACATGAGGCAGAGATCCTCTGCTGTGTGGCTGCCGATCAGCGTGTTGGCTTCTTGGTCAATGACATGAAATGTTGTCATGACTTCCTGATCCTCAGATTGGACTGGTACTGACATCCATCCGTGGAGAGGTAGAGGTATGCGAAGATCTTGGTGCAGGATGGTGCTAGCTGAGGCCTGGGCCAGAGAAGGTTCTATTGTTGCACGCACATTACAATGACTAATGGTCCGGGTCAATGATGGCTTTTACTTCTAACCCTGCTACTTGGACAGTGCACATGGTATACAGCCTCCTGTTGCGCTTCAGCACCCTCATGAATGAGATGAACGTTTCTTCATCCTCCTCTTCTTTCGGGGATGAGTCCTCTTGGCGGCTACTCTGTCTCGTCAGGGCTTTTGCCTCATTTGGCACATCATATTGTAAGAGAGAGTTGCGTCTTATCTGTGACGGAGACCTGTTGTATCTGAGCTTCTTCCTGCAGACTGACACAAAGTGATTCTGGATTCCGCAATTAGAGCAGGTGAGACCTTGTTCCGGACAGTCACTGATCGGGTGTTCTTCGCAGCCACAATACATGCACCTCAGCTTGACCAGTTGGAGCTTTCTCCCATTGGTTGTGTCACCACGGCCTTTAGTCCGAATGGCATTGGGTCATTTGGTCTTGATGTTTGCAGGCTTTTCCGGGGTCTGTATGCTAACCGGGTCCATTTAGTTGGGGTGGGCCACAGACAGGTCATGCAATCGTGCCAGGATCAAGATGTCATTGAGGAAGATATTTGGTAGGGACAGGATTAGGCTCTGGAGAGTTTTATTTCAGCATCCTTGTATCAGCTGGACCCCAATTTTTTTTAAAAGGTCATCTTCTGTGCAGGTGCTTGCTAGCTCCTGTAACCTTGCATAAAAAATGTGGATGAACTCCCCCTCTCGTTGGTAGGTGTGGCATAGCTAGATCCTTTCGAAATGCCGGTTTAACTGGGGATCGGAGTGGTCATTGAGTGCTTTTACTGCCGCGTCGAAGTCGGTGGCTGGTCCGGTATCTGGTAGGTGGTTGAACAATTGTATTTCTCTTCTCCTGCATGATGGAGAACTAGTGACCTCTTGACAGTAGCATCTGTCCCCCTTGTGGTGAATAAATAGTTCTCAAGTCGCCCAATCAATATTTTCCATTGTGGGGACGCAGTTGCTCGGTCCGCCAGCTCATTGAACAGTGGTAGCACCCCTATGAGGGCATGTTGTGTGGGGGTTGGCTGCTAACCTTCATCTGCCATGTTGGCTGGGGCTCGGGCCTAGTTCAAGGCTTGCATGCCTTGGTTTAGGGTCTTACACGATTTTTGGTCACTCCATGCCTTGTGTTGCTATAACTGGTGGTACTGATTTGAGCTTTTCTGGGAGCTTCACCTTCTGTTCGATTGTGGGGGGGTCTTGTCTTATTGTTTTTTTATGACTTTTATTGTTCTCTTTTTTTCCCTCTTCTTGCAGGTACCACTGCTTGTTTTGGATTGTGATTGTGAGGAGTTGGATAGGTGCAGAGCTGGCGTGTGTGGGACCAGCTGGGTCATAATGAGTCCCTCCTTTGTTCGAGGAGCGGTCCGACCTCACGTGTGTCCTTGCACGATGAGTAGGGCCTGGACCGACTCACTATTCACTGTGGAGTTCTTCCTTTCTGTGCTCCTGTACTTCCACGTACCGGCTTGGATCCATCCAGCCACCTGCCCTGACATTATTTTGATTGAGAGGGAGAGGATACCAGCCGCAGGAGCGGTACCTTCGGCCTCGCAATGGCTTTGGATTTCGTCTGGCTGCTGCAGCACTTCACGTGGTGATGCAGGAGGCTGCTGGACACCGCCTTTGCAGGTACTCTGTGGTATAGGATATGTGGGGGCTCATATCCTTCGTCGCCAGTGTGGTGTTGGGTTATGATGGCCTACTAATACCCCATGTGTGTAGGCACCACTCCCAGGTCCCTCAAAATAACGCTATCCACTCAGTAGTGGAAGAGGTGTGGCGCAGCAGCCAGGGCGACTGACGCTAGAATGTGGGGCTCACAGTTCGATCCCCGGCACCGGCAGCAGGTCAGCCCAGCACCATCTGACTCTGGGCAATAGCTTGCTTAATCTTCCCAAGGGCCCCCAGCGCCGGACACTACTTTCGGAGGTAGCTGTGCGCTTTACAAATACTGGTATTTCAAATACTGGTAGGCCAGTGTCGGAGTGAGACCCTGAGTGGTCTACTCCCATTTATTTAAAGCATCTGGCCACGCCTGGCCAGAGGATGGGGTGTATGTACATATGGGTGGTATAGGGGAGCAGGACTACTAACCTACCAGTAGCCCAGATCCTTGTACTGGGGTGAATGTATGACATTGTTCTACATTCTGTCCATCAACTGTGTTTTTTGCTACTAACCTACCACAACACTGACCCTGAGTGGGGGGGCGCTGTGTTTAGTACTAGCGATTTAAAAGCACCTGCTGAAGAGTTCCTTGTGGGTCCAGCTTTCAAGCAGAAATAAAAATGTCACAATAAATCTTGTGATTAATGTTCTTGCTAGAGAGAGAAATCTGAGTTTTGTCTAGTGCCAGAAAGTAGGGCAGAGGGTTAATGCCTGCTGCAGCGAACAGATCTGTATTTTCTGTGAATAGCCGAGTGCATTAGTAAAGCCAGCCTTTACCAGCGCTTTAAAACAAATGAAATGTATGTGAGACAGAGGCTATGGAGAGATGACGGGCACTTTCGCTGGGGAGATGTGAGGGAATCCGAGGAGGAGGCAATGATGGAGGGGTGTCGTATCGTTGTGCCTGACCTCTGTCTAGGGACAGGGCAGGCAAGGAATGAAGGGGCATGGGCAGAAGCAGAAGGAAGAGGGCACGAGTTTCAGTTAGATAGATGGCATGGTAAAATAAAGACGTGCCTGTTCTATAATCCTGGCTCCTGTGTTCATTGGGGGGCAAAGCGACACTGGCGACGAGGATGGGATCTTCCGACACCCACTGCATGCTGAGACAGCCCCAGCCGTCCGTGCACGGCCGATCACAGAGAGCCTGCAGCCTGCTACCGGCAACGTGGAAGAGCGCGAAAACGGAAAACGCTCCACGCGTCGCGTCGGGTGCTGCCCAGGAGCGCGAAAGCTCCGAAACGGTGAATCTTGCAGCGGCGGCGACGGCCGTGACTGCCCAAAATCCCTCGATCCAACAAACCGCGATTTTGGCAACCCTGGGCCACGGAAACGGCGCGAAAATGGCCGACAGCGCCGGTGAAGACTCCTAACTCTGCATAGTGAATGCAAAGGCATAAGGGTGAGTCCTGAGTGCTGGAACACCCAGCAAATATACATATCCTGCGAATTGAGGGACATTAAAGCGAGAAGAAAAGAAAACCTAACTTAAAGACAGTGCAGTGCGTCCCGAGTTGCGGCCATCTTGAGGTCAGGCACTGGCCAGAGAAGGTGACTTTTGAAGGTTGGCCATTTTGAGGTCAGGCACCACCAAAGTTATTACACCTAAGCCACCGAGAGGACACTGAGGAAACACAAATCACATCAAATTAAACGGCAGCAGCCAACTAAGTGACCCCATTGAACCGAGATGTCTGTCACTAGCTCGACAGGTGCCTCGGGGTGATGACTGGTGGCTCCAGGCAACCCACCAGGTTCAGCAGCCCCAAGTAACCCACCACTGCTGGCACCAGTTCCTCAGGCACACATGGGAGTACCCTACCTGCGGCCACCAGAACCCCAAGAACTGACCGGGTCTCAAGTACAGGACCCCAAGCAGAAGTTAATAGCCCTGCGAAACCTGGTGGGGAAAGACATTGCGCAGATCATCAAAGAGCTGCCGAACGCAGTTACCGCCCCCTATGACGACGTAAAGGGAGCCCTTGATGGAAGGTTTCTACATAAACGCAACCTGGACTACGAACGTTACACGTTCAATCTAGCCACCCAAGAGAAAGATGAGCGCATGTGTGATTTTGTCGTGCGCATCAGAAGGCTAGCTCGCCACTGTGAATTCGACAATCTCAACACTGAAGACGCGCTGCGGCTCCGCATAATTGAAGGCTGCCAATCCGAATCACTACGCCGGCGACTGCTGAAGAAACATTACACCCTCGAAGAAATTCAAGAAATGACACGAATCAACAGCCAAGCGGAAGATCACGCAAGGAAGATGGAGACCCATAAGACCGAGAGGAAGGAACAAGCATTCAGAATGCAAGCACACAAGGAAATGAAACACAGGACAGATCATCGCAGGCCAAGTAAGCCAACACGCTTCACGACTTCCCGGAGAACGTCATCACAACATGAGTCGCGACACACTAAACCCAGCAAAAAAACACCAGCGTGCTACAGATGCGGCCAGGATTACCCTGATTCAGGACAATGCCCAGCTATCGGTCAGCAATGCCATCGCTGCGACAGGGAGAATCACCTTGAAATGGTCTGTCAGACTCAACGTTCAGGGCAATGATCATCCAAACCCCAATCTGCCACACAACACCACGCTCGTGCAGTAAAAGGAAGAGAAGAACGCTCCTCTAGTTCTTCCCGATCAAGTGTCCGGTCGGTAAGCTCATATCGATCACAAAGATCGACCTCCAGCTAGTCATTGTCACACACACCTGTGTCACAAGACAGTGACGAGTATATCTGTATGGTGTTAGACCCAGACCGGTTAAAGAAGTACCCGAAGCTAGACATCCGGATAGGAGACCACCCTGCAAAGTTTTTCCTAGACTCGGGAGCATCTCTAAACTACATCTGTGCGCTTGAGTATCAGAGCATGAAACCACGGCCTAAACTAGAACCGGCAGCCTTCTGAATATTCACGTGGATGTCCAAAAAGCCACTGCCATGCCTAGGCCGTTTCAGCACAACCCTATCATACAAAGACCGACAATTCCCAGCCTATGTTCATGTCGTTGAAGGCCCGGACCTAGCTGACTGCTTGCTCAGCTTGCCAACGGCTGAAAGACTGAAGCTCGTGGAACTTCTCTACATGGCAGAAGATGCCCCTGACATTGTTGCAAAATTTCCGAACCTCTTCAAAGGGCTAGGTAAGCTCAACCAATTCAAAGTAAAACTACATATCGACGAACGTGTTACTCCAGTGGCCCAACACCACAGGAAGGTACCTTTTCACCTACAGCAAGCAGTAGACAATGAACTTCAAGACCTCCTAAAGACAGACATCATCGAGCACACGTCGGGGCCAACCCCTTGGGTATCAACGGTAGTAGTAGTGCCCAAGAAAGGACAAGGCAATAAAGTGCGTCTATGTGTGGACATGCGTGCGCCCAAGAACGCCACCCGGGACCGCACATTAGCGTTATGATCGCTCATCTTAATGGAGCCACAGTATTCTCGAAACTTGATCTTAACAAAGGTTACCATCAGCTGGAGTTACATGACAAGTCACAGTACATCATGATCTTCCAAGAAGCCATTCGGTGAGTCATCCAAGGGATCCCCAACGCTTTCAATTACAGCAACGACCTTTTAGTATTTGGAAAGCACCAGACTGAGCATGATACTGCTCTGGACAGAGTATGCCATGCGTTGCTGAACGCCAACCTAACCCTGAACGCAGATAAATGTGAATTTCATAGGACAACCTTAAAATTCTACAGTCACATCTTTTCCAGAGACGGTATGAAACCGGACCCAGAGAAGGTGTCTGCCTTGGCAGACACTCCAACGCCACGGGATGTCAGTGATCGCCTCTCATTTCTCGGAATGGCAAGTTACTGTGCATGCTTCAACCGGGACTACGCTACTATCAGCCATCCCCTCAGGGAGCTCACCCGACAAGGTCAGCCATTCACATGGACAGCAGCATGTGAACACGCTTTCAACAAAATCAAACATGCCGTCAGCTCAGCCATCAACCTTGCCTACTTTGACACCAGGAAGAGAACGGAAATTACTGTCGACGCCAGCCCCGTGGGCCTAGGCGCCATTCTGGCGCAATATCAGGAGGACTCAGACCAACGCTACATCATTGCTTATGCCAGTCGCAGTCTCACTGACACCGAGAAAGCGTACTCCCAACCAGAGAAAGAGAGCTTAGCGGTGGTGTGGGCATGCAAACACTTTCATCTTTTCGTATACGGCAAACGCTTCACCATCATCACGGACCACCAAGCCCTTGTCATCATCTTTGACAATCCCAAAGCTAAGATGCCTCCGCTCATTGAACGATGGGGACTGCGCCTCCCGGACTACATTTACACCATCATCCATAAACCGAGGAAGGCAGAAAATCCGGCTCACTATATGTCCCGACACCCTCAAACACTCACTGGTGTGGAACACTCACTGGCAGAAGAGTACATTCATTTTGTCATCAACACCGCCTGCCCACCTACAGTTCCACTAGAGGCAATCCGGGAAGCACCCACCCAAGACTCAGTCCTGCAAGATGTCATGGGTCGCATACGCAGCAACTCCTGGCGCCATGTGAGAGACCATTCCCAGAACTCTAGTCAGAGTGTCCGCGACCTCGTAGCCTTCAAACACGTCCAGGAATCAATCAATCAATAAATCAATCAATCAATCACGGCATTTGTAAAGCACGCTACTCACCCGGGAGGGTCTCAAGGTGCTGGGGGAGAGGGGTGTGTTACTGCTCGAACAGCCAGGTCTTGAGCTGCTTCCTGAAGGTGTGATGGTCTTGGGCTCGCCGCAGGTGGGTGGGGAGGGAGTTCCAAGTCTTGGCTGCCAGGTAGGAGAAGGATCTTCCTCCGGCGGTGGCTCTGCGGATGCGTGGTACTGTGGCGAGGTTGTGGCTGGTCGATCGTAGCTGGCGGGTGGGTGTGTAGAAGGTGATGCGGTCGTTGAGGTACTTGGGGCCCAGGTCGTGGAGAGCCTTGTGTGCGTGGGTGAGGAGTCTGAACATGATTTTCTTGCTGACGGGGAGCCAGTGCAGGTCTCTCAGGTGTCCTGTGATGTGGCTTTGTAGGGTGATGTCCAGGATGAGTCGTGCGGAGGCGTTCTGGATGCGCTGGAGTCTTTTTTGAAGTTTGGCTGTGGTTCCGGCATAGAGGGTGTTTCCCTAGTCCAGTCGGCTGGTGACGAGTGCCTGGGTCACGGTCTTCCTGGTTTCTCTGGGTATCCATCTGAAGATCTTGCGGAGCATGCGCAGGGTGTTGAAGCATGATGAGGAAACGTCGTTGACTTGTCTAGTCATCGAGAGGGAGGAGTCCAGGATGAAACTCAGGTTGCGTGCGTGGTCCGTTGGCTTGGGAGCGGTGCCCACGGTAGGGGGCCACCAGGAGTCATCCCAGGCGAAGGGTGATGATCCCAGGATGAGGACTTCCATCTTGTCTGAGTTCAGTTTCAGGCGGCTGTTCTTCATCCAGTCAGTGACGTCTTTCATCCCTTCGTGTAGGCTGGCTCTGGCAGTGGCGGGGTCGTTGAAGAGGGAGAGGATCAGTTGGGTGTCGTCAGTGTAGGAGATGATATTGAGGTTGTGTTGGCGTGCGATGGCTGCGAGGGGGCTCATGTAGACGTTGAAGAGGCTTGGGTTGATGGAGGGTCCCTGTGGTACGCCGCAGATGACTTTGGTGGCCTCGCATCTGAACAGGGTAGGCTGACTCTCTGGGTTCTTCCGGCGAGGAACGAGATGATCCACTCCAGTGCTTTCCCTTGGATTCCGATGTTGCTGAGGCGCTGCACTAGGGTGCGGTGGCAGACAGTGTTGAACGCCGCAGAGAGGTCCAGGAGGATGAGGGCCGCTGTTTCCCCGTTGTCAATCAGGGCTCTGATGTCGTCGGTGGCTGCGATCAGGGCTGTCTCGGTGCTGTGGTTGGCCCGAAACCCGGACTGCGAGGGGTCGAGGGATCCGTTCGTCTCGAGGAAGGCGGCGAGCTGTCTGTTGGCGGTCTTCTCGATGACTTTGATGGGAAAAGGAAGAAGCGAGATGGGGTGGTAGTTCTTGAGGTCGGTGGGGTCCGCCGTTGGTTTCTTCAGGAGGGCGGTAAGCTCGGCGTGCTACCAGCTCTCCGGGAAGGTGGCGGTGTGGAAGGAGGTGTTGATGATGTCCCGGAGATGGGGTGCGATGATGGTGTCTGCTTTGTTGAAGACGTGGTGTGGGCAGGGGTCGGTTGGTGATCCGGAGTGGATGGAGTTCATCGTGCGGGTGGTGTCTTCGGTGCTGATCGGGGTCCAGTTGCAGAGGGTGGTGGTGGCGGGCGTTGGTTCGGTGGTAGGGTGCGTGGTCTGTGCGTCGAAGCTGTTGTGTATGTCGGCGATCTTGCGGTGGAAGAACGAGGCGAGTGAGTTGCAGAGGTCTTGCGAGGGAGTGATGTTGTTGTTTCCGGCGCTGGGGGTGGAGAACTCTTTGACGATGCTGAAGAGTTCCTTGCTGTCGTGGGCGTTGTTGTCCAGTCGTTCTTTGAGTGCGGTCTTCTTGGTGGCGCCGATCATTTTGCTGGTGGCGCGCTTGAGGGTGGTCCTGTTGTCTGTGGTCTGGTTAAGCGGCCAGGCTTTCTCGAGGTGCGGCAGTTCATCTTGCAGAGCTGTCTATCAGTGAAGATGGTCTGCTCCTGAGAGGGGGGAGGATTGTGATTCCACAAGGACTACGACAAGGAGTGATCAACCTCGCTCATGAAGGCCACAGAGGCATAAGTGCCACGAAGAAGGAGTTACGGCAACGCGTCTGGTTCCCGACACTTGATCAAATGGTGGAGGCCACCCTCAAAGGCTGTGTCCCGTGCCAACTAGTGAGTCGTGAAGAACCACCAGCTCCTCTCCAAATGTCAGAGCTGCCGAAAGGGGTATGGCAGCAGGTCGCCATTGACTTCTTCGGCCCTCTAAAATCAGGCCAGTACATTGTCGTCATCATGGATGAATAATCCCGATTTCCATTCGCACACATAGTGTCATCCACCAGAGCGACCACAGTGATCCCAGTTCTCGACGAGATCTTTGCAGCGTGGGGCATCCCGTTGCAAGTCAAATCCAATAACGGGCCGCCGTTCAATGGCCATGAATTTGCAGAGTTCGCAAACCACCTCAACTTCAAGCACCAGAAGATCACACCTTTGTGGCCTCAAGCTAATGGCATGGGGGAGCGCTTTATGGGAACTCTGAAAAAGGCGGTTCAACAAGCGGAACTAGCTCATCGAGATATCCAGCAAGCTCTGAACGAAGTGCTGCGGGCTTATCGCACCGCGCCTCACAACACCACCAATCAATGTCCAGCCACCTTGATGCTAGGAAGAATTCCCCGCACTTGACTGCCCACACTGGACAGTACTCTCCAACCACAGACTGTAAATGTCGATCATGACAAACTAGTCAAGATAGATTACGACAAGAAACTACAAATGAAGACCTGTGCTGACCGGCGCAGACGGGCCAAACACACCGACATCCAAGAAGGTGATTGGGTGATGGTCCGGCGTGACCGAAGAACGAACGCGGACAGTCGCTGCCTTGCACATCCCCTAAAAGTCAGTAGCCGGAAAGGAACTATGATCACAGCCGAGGCTGACCACAAACGGATTACCCGAAATATCTCACACTTCAAAAAGTGCAACTCCAACAGCCACGATGAAGTCCAGCCACATGAATTTTCCACTGACTCAATGAGCCAAAGTGAAAACAGTGACCGAGATCACTGTAGCCCAGTGAGACCTGACGACATTATGGACCTCCGCACCAAGATGCAGGAGCAACTTGGTCGCCCCAGGAGGCAAGCCAGACGACCAAAGGCCCTCATTGAAGAGATCTGAGAGACAGTAAGACTTTGTACAAAAGGGGGAGGTGTTGTATCGTTGTGCCTGACCTCTGTCTAGGGACAGGGCAGGCAAGGAAGGAAGGGGCGTGGGCGGTAGCGGAAGGAAGAGGGTACGAGTTTCAGTTAGATGGCATGGTAAAATAAAGACGTGCCTGTTCTATACTCCTGGCTCCTGTGTTCATTGGGGGGCAAAGCGACAAGGGGGACGCCAAAAATGATTGGCACACCAGGCGCCACCAGCGCTAAAGCCAGCCCTGCATAAGAGTGGGCTTTTCAAGCCTTCCACAGATCTTAAAACCGTTTTCAAAATTCTCTTCTAAGGGAGCCACTGTTCTTATTAATATATGATGCGAAGCAATCCCAAATCAGCAGGGGAGCAGCCAACCAAGCATTTGCCCTAGTAAGGCTAAAGGCAAGTCCGGTCCACTCCTCCCACCCAGTTTAGGAGATTTTTGGCAACTTATGTTGTTCTGAGGAGGAAAAGATGGGTTTCCTGAAAAGTAACTCGTGTATATCCTAATAACTTTCTTGCTGTGAACATCCAATCCTCTATTTCCTCTGATTAAGCCTGATGTATATTCATAAAAAATATGTTTGCCTTTGATATAAGTTTTAAAACTTATTTTCATTTTTAGGAAGAAATCTACTCATGACAAAAGTAGATGAGAAAAAAAATGTACTGCTTGGCCCGGCAAATGGGATGCGATACAAAGCTGCAATATAAATACATTTTCTCTCTCAATTACAATTAGTTCTCATCATTTTATCAAGCTTTGAAAGATTAAAGATACAGGTGACCTTCCAAGGATTTGAACCCGAGACCTTCGGTTGTCAAGGAAGCAGTCTGGCGCCTAAAACGGCCGAGTGAGAGGCACTGTCGTACAGTCTGATTATAATAAACATATTATGTCTCTTGTCATTAGACAAATTGATAGCTTCAGTTCATTTAATAATGAACTCGTACTGTTCAGCAAAATGGAACGGACGCCTTCAGACCCGCGTGCCCGTCTAGAGTGACTCAGGGTACCTGCCATATGGTCCTGGCAGCTGCTGTCGACCTGGGCATGTTTGTGTTTAGAAAAGTGAAATGTGTAACCGTTTCATCTACAAATGTAATTCGCCTCATCTTTTTCTCTGGGTAATTCATTCCCTTGGAGAGCGGACTTATGGAGTGTGGGGTTGAATTGTTTTCCTCATCTTGTATTCTTTAGGTTAATTATAAATATATATTCAATTCTAAGTTATTTTTTTTGTGCATATCATCATATTTAAACTGGGGATAGAGAACTCTTTCAGGACTAGATTAGGGGTCTGGGAATGTGACTCCGCTGACAAATTTTTGCAAAGTTGACAAACTACACAATGTTGCAAAGTTTGTTGGCTTCACAGAACTTTGCCTATAGGTGAAATATTTTTTTTTGTTTTTTTTCTACCAAACAATTATATTGCAAAATTCAGGGTTGCGTGCTTTTTTCGATCAGACCAGCATTTTACAAGACTTTTTATCTATTACATATTTTTTTAAAAACATGAAAAATGTATGTAAGAAACTGTTTGTAGCTGGCAAAAGCCAACTTTGCAAATTTAAAAAACAACAAAATTAGATCCCTTCTTGTTTTTTTGACTCTACACTGTGGGCCTGATTCATAGAAGTAAACTTACACCTTTGTGTAAGCGTATTTTTTTAACAGGGTAATGCGTTTCACCTTAGCACATGATATCACGGCATAGAGAAGTATTTATTGAAAGTAAGAGTTTTTAAACATATACCGAGAAACATTCCTGCCCACACCCTGATGACAATGGTGCTAGTGAAGTAAGAGGCACGTCAATTTTCATATATACCCTAGGGTTGCAGCGGGACACGTTTTCTACCGGCACCACTGGTATTTAAAGCAAAAATCACCTAAAACCCTAGCCCATATCTGTGCATAGCAGAATACATAAATAGAAAGCAATTTTAGATTTGTTTCAGAACTGTGTTAATTAGCCTTGACTAATAATTAAAGGAAACAAAGGTAGAAAGGTTGTGTTAGAAATAAATATGTACAATTTTGTTTATTTAAGCCCTTATAGTATCATGTCTGGGCCTTTGCAGACTCTTAAAACAACAATAAATGTGTTTTTGCTGTTGGAAACGTGGCCCTATAAAACGACTGGGGAGACGCTTTGCTCTGTAACGGGGCTGCTGCTGTGAGGAAGGACTGCCCGCCCCGGGAGACATCAGGGTTGAGTCCTGAGTTGCTGCCCTTCCCTCTGCTTCACCGGGAGATTAAATTCCTGCTTGCGCCTCCCGCTTCGCGGGAGACGCTTCGCTCTGTAACGGGGCTGCTGCTGTGAGGAAGGACTGCCTGCCCCAGGAGACATCAGGGCTGAGTCCCGAGTTGCTGCCCCCCCTCTGCTTCACTGGGAGGATTTAAACATCTAGTCTCTCCCGCCCCGCGGGACGCGCACGGGCGCTCGCCGGGCGAAGCCCGGGCAAAGGGCGGGCCGTCTGTGGCCGTCGTGGGCCGGAGGAGGCTGGGCTGGGACAGGTCATTTGGCTTTTTTCCCTCTCAACTTTTTCCTCTCTTTATTGTTCATTTTTATATTTGACATTTAATCCATTGCCATTGATTTATTGCACCTCCCTCTAGCCGTACACTGATCCCGCCCTGCCAACTGGTCGCAGTAACTTAAATTCTTGTCCACTGTTCAACCTGGTGTTTATTTTTACTGGGGTCGATATGGGGAGGAAAAATAACCAGGCCCCTGGTTCAGGACCCTCAGGGACTGTTAAACCTACAGTTTCTACAATGGATGCATATCTATTGAGGGCCGTGTCGGTGATCCACAAAGAAATTGAGATGGTTAATAGACACTTGTCCATGTCTCCTACAGGCGCCCTGACCCTTCTATCTATTGGCGCCAAGGAGAGTGCCAAGGCATTACAGACCCCCGCTCTGGGCGGTACCTTACCCCCTGCAGACGTAGAAGGGGACATCCCTGTGGAGGACCAGTTGCACCATGCCTTAGAGTGTGTGGGGGTGTTACAGCACAGGCCCCTATCCCCTGAAGTGATAATATTTAATAGGCAGGTCCCTCTCTTTAGTGATACTATAGGAGTGGGTGTCCCTGTTCAAAAAATTGTAGCCGCGCATTATGCCACCAATAACGGGCAGGTCATCGAGCAGGAACAAAAGGACGACTGTAGCTTAATCGTGACAAGAAAAAGAAAGGGTAACGCTATTGCCAACTAAGCGAAAAAACCTAAACCCAATATCCCATCAACGCCATCCCCCGCTATAAGACGCTCCCAGGTGGTAAAGGAGCTGTCGGATCTACATCCCCTACTAGAAACTATGCAATCTCTTCTATTTAATTTATTAGAGGAAATACTGGCACCTATTGTGACTAAATTAAATGACATAGAACGGAATTTACTAGGGTACTTGAAATCTGTATCACCGCCCGAAATTGTTAAACAAACTAACATCAATCCAACTAGATTAGATTCCATCGCAGGCCCCAAAGATCGAGCTGACGAACAGGGGATTAAAACTCTCATTAACCATCATAGAACCCCGGCCACAAATCCTATGGGGCAAGTAGTGGGAGGATCTGGGGAATGCCGAACTGGGGCTAGCACCCCCCTAGCTCCAGAACAAACACATGCTTCCAGCCGCCCAGTAGATTATCCCGGTAACTCCATAGGTAATCACTTTGCCGCCCCTAAAAAAAAATATATACTTTCATCAACTTACCCCCGGAATCTACCCCGCTGGTGGTGATCTTGGGGAATGTTCCATCTTTACATCATGGCATCGGGGAAGATCTTAGTCAGTTTAAGAATAAGGTTACACACTGGCTCTCGAGAAACACTTCTGTGGGCATGTGGGTAGACCAGAACATCATAATGGTCTGCCGAGTGAACTGGGTGGGTAACACCAGGAAAAAAGGGGAGGGTGACTGTATTATCATAAATTTTAATAACTGTATGATAGCAGAAAGAATACTGAGATAATCCCGGTCCACCCAGCCGCACATGGGACCAACCATCCAGATCCTCCCCCTAGGCTATTTTTACAACCCTGAGCTACTTCGCAATGACAACCGCCATGGCCCTAACCATCGTTTCATACAGAAAGACACAACCCCACACATCCCAAGCAATTCTATCTTAGAGGGGTATTCCATAAAATCAACTCACCAGGGGCCAAATAGATTTCCTGCTCTTTCAGGCTTAGAAGAGTGCGACTGACTGAGCCCCGGGAATGATTTGGTTGCTGTATTGTGGGACAAACAGCCTACTATTTCCCCTCTATATCCCAGCCAGCCATCCCTAAGGTTGGCCCTATTGCTCAACCAGAGGTTCAGCCGCCTGCCAGCCCGGAGGATTCCCCCGAGATTGCAGTACACAACATTATCTTTTGGAATATTGCAGGCTTGGCAGGGCAGTTCCTCAACCCAAAGTGGGTCTGGTTTATCAAGCAATAGCCACTGATTTGTCTACAGGAGACATGGATGGTGGAATGCAACTTATTCCTAGAGGGCTATAAAGCTTTTTTCGTCCCTGCATTACCCTCGTCTATGGGCAGAGCCAAGGGTGGTTTGGTCATCTATACATCCTTGGCCCTGAAATGCAAAATAAAGGAAATACGCTCTCCCCATCCAGAACTCCAAGCTATCGTTTTAAAGCAAGGGAGCACAAATCTTTGCCTGATTAATTTTTATAATGCAGTGCATCCTGAGGGTTCTTGCAAGATTACCTTACTGGGAGAATTTGTTAAACAATATTGCGGATCTTCCATGTATCGCCTTATGGTACTAGGTGACTTTAACCTGAGACCGTGTGGAGATCCAGCATTGACCTGCATGGGAGAACTGGGATGTGCTAAGATGGGGGGGCTTCATTTTGAGCACTCGCAGCAGGGAGAGGTGCTCAACAATCTACTCAACGAATTAGATTTGATTTCAGCCATGTCCCTGGTAGATGACGTTTGTAAACAGCCTGTTCCCTCCTTCAAAGGTCATAACGGGGACTCCTTCATTGACCATCTTCTTAAATCTACAGGCCTAAAATTGTTTGTTAAGGAGTTTAAAATTAAATGTAATATATTCAGGGATCATAATCCTGTGTATGTACGCCTTGGTGGTGATTTAATCATCCAACACGGTTAGAAATTAGCACCTGGTGCATTGAAAGCTACAGACGGTAGGCGCCGAATCAAGTGGTCCCAGGTTGACCCAGTGGTATTTTATGATAACATCCAGGAACTGTGTGCCCCTGATTTAGCAATATGCACGTCAATTGAGTCCTCTCCAGAGACCGTACTCAATGCCTTCAAGGTCATTACTAAAAAGGCGGGAACCTTGCTGTTTACCCGTCCTAAAAAGTTAGCATCTAGAGACCCGAGATGGTTTGACAGCTCTTGCTCGAAAGCGGCGCGAGAGTTAAAGGTGGCCCTGAACTCCACCCCAAGAGTTCAACCTCAAATCAGACTCCTTCGTCTTAATTATAAACGGGCCTTGGCATACCGGAAAAGGGTAATTAAGGATAACATGTGGAAGGAGCTTCTTGAACCTAAAACATTAGGCAATATCTCAAATTTTTGGGGAATAATCAACAAACCCCTATTTGAAAAAGAAGGATCTGATGCTATTGGCACAAATATAACAGAAGACGCCTGGGTACAGCATTTCGAGTCCATATTTACTAGCACTGCGTTAAAGTTACATACGGTATCGTTAGACATTAATGAAACATTGTCCCCGTTCACGATGTGCGAGGTTGAGAAAGGTATATCCGGCCTGACCTGTAATAAGGCTCCAGGTCCGGACGACCTCCCCCCAGATCTTTTTAAATCAAACCAACCTCTCTGGACTCCAGTCCTTACGGCTGTGCTCAACGCCGCAGTGTTGAAAGGCTGCCCAGAATCGTGGGGTTCCTCCACGATCATCCCTGTATTCAAGAAGGGAGATCGTAGCAGCACAAGATGCTACAGACCAATCTTCAGTTCCAATGAAAAATTCTTCAAAGACAATATCCTTTATGTCATTTTTATTCGTGTATTTCTAATGATGCTTTCTCATTGAATACGTCATTTTCCAATTATTAGCAGGTTTCAATGGTACAACATAACACTTTGACCCAATGCATTTCGGGTACAGATGGACCCTTCGTCGGGGGTCTCTACGGAAGGAAATAAAGAATACATAATGAGCCCTAAGCTGCGTTCTAGGTAGATACATGACATACAACAAATCATGCCTTTTATCACTTAAAATAAACGAGTTGCTCGATACATGTCTGAAGATAACATTGAGCGCTAGAGGTTTAAAGATTGCCAAAATTCAAAACCAACTGTCATTTAAATTCAACATAACGCGCTTAAAACAAACAAAGATTCCTCTCGCATTTCTGTGGCATTAGTCACCCGTACTCACAGTGAAAATGTAGCGTTCCCGCTTCCTGCTCCTTCATCCAATACCTGCCGAGTTTAGATCGCTTGACGCTAACTCCCCTTATAGCTGCTCTGATAGGTTAATGACCCGATCACGTGGTCGCTGCATGTAAACTAACTAACATTGCGTCTATGTGAAAAAACTGAAAAATAACTCCCAAAACCCACTAAATCTGGCTTGTGTTTAATCAGCCTAAGTCAAAGTTAAACATTACCGGCCGTTATAATTTATTGCAAAACCTTCTCGAGGTTTTTAAATGTAAACCTTTTACGGGACCCAAATAGATTAGTGAAGGTTTTAAATTACTAAACATGTGCTCTCTTGTAGAAAATAATGAAATCTAACTATGAAACGCTATGTATTGTACTTATGCTCATGCAGATCTGCCTAGGGGTAAAAACGGTCGGCCATTTTGGAACGGTCAATAAGATTCACTGAAACTACAAGAGTTCTAAGTATGAAAGAGGTTAACTTATCTCACATAATAAATAATGCAAATATGAAAGAACAGTTCTGAATATAACACAACTAATGTTAAAGCAAAATATGTCTTGCAACTTCATGAAATTTAGCACAATGTCCTCCGCCCTGTCAGGGCAAATCCTGTCTCATAAATCCAAAGTCTATAGAAAACATGTAAGTTCCAACCTGTCATTAAGCCCATCTGGCTGAAGGCTTCCCATCTTTTTAATCCAAAAGTATTCAGATCTCAATCTCATTTTATGTGTATCAACATCTGGGCGGCCTTTAATCACTTCCAATATAGTGAACCGTAGCTGGGCGATGTTATGTCCTGACTCTGTCCAGTGGGCTGCCACTGTGGATTTTGTGTTCTTTAACCGGATGTTACTCTTGTGCTCGGTAATTCTTACCTTGACCTTACGCTCCGTCTGCCCCACATATAACTTGCCACATGGGCACTTGATGCCATATATAACTCCTTTGGTGTCGCATGTGCTTGAATGCTTTAATTGTATCACTTGACCCGTCCTAGGATGTGTGAAAGATGATCCTGTTATCACATTGTTGCAATGTGTGCAATTTTCGCATTTTCGCATTCCTTTATATGTGGGTTCATTGGGTTCTTTATTCTTATGTTTGAGCAATTCTTTGAGATTCTTGGATCTATTGTATGCAAATGTTATTTGGTTAGCAAATAAAGGTTGTAAATCTGGTTCTTGGGTGATGATGGCCCAATGTTTTCTCATGATATTTGTGATTCTGGCCGATTGCATGGAGTATTTTAAAACACATACTGTGAGTTTCTGATCCTTTTTATCTTTTTTGGTCAGTAAAGATTCTCTTGGTAAAGCCATGACTTTATTTTTTGATTCTTCCAGAAGTTGATTAGGGTACCCTCTTTTCTCGAATTTCATGATCTGTCTGTCGATAGTTTCAGAAGCTTCCTTGGTGTCTGATGTAATTCTTTTGTACCGAATGAATTGAGACATCGGGAGATGTTGTTTCAAAGCCTGGTGATGAAAACTTAAGTAATGCAACCCACTGTTGCGATCTGTTTCTTTAATGTGAACACTGGTGTGTATTCGACCCTGTTTGATGGCGACTTTGACATCCAAAAAGGATAATTCTTGGTGATCTATCACATGTGTGAACTTGATCCTGGCGTGTACCGTATTCAGTTTCTCTATGTTTGCTGTAAGTTCTTCTTTTTTCCCTTTCCACATAATGGATGCATTATTTATTATGTGAGATAAGTTAACCTCTTTCATACTTAGAACTCTTGTAGTTTCAGTGAATCTTATTGACCGTTCCAAAATGGCCGACCGTTTTTACCCCTAGGCAGATCTGCATGAGCATAAGTACAATACATAGCGTTTCATAGTTAGATTTCATTATTTTCTACAAGAGAGCACATGTTTAGTAATTTAAAACCTTCACTAATCTATTTGGGTCCCGTAAAAGGTTTACATTTAAAAACCTCGAGAAGGTTTTGCAATAAATTATAACGGCCGGTAATGTTTAACTTTGACTTAGGCTGATTAAACACAAGCCAGATTTAGTGGGTTTTGGGAGTTATTTTTCAGTTTTTTCACATAGACGCAATGTTAGTTAGTTTACATGCAGCGACCACGTGATCGGGTCATTAACCTATCAGAGCAGCTATAAGGGGAGTTAGCGTCAAGCGATCTAAACTCGGCAGGTATTGGATAAAGGAGCAGGAAGCGGGAACGCTACATTTTCACTGTGAGTACGGGTGACTAATGCCACAGAAATGCGAGAGGAATCTTTGTTTGTTTTAAGCGCGTTATGTTGAATTTAAATGACAGTTGTTTTTGAATTTTGGCAATCTTTAAACCTCTAGCGCTCAATGTTATCTTCAGACATGTATCGAGCAACTCGTTTATTTTAAGTGATAAAAGGCATGATTTGTTGTATGTCATGTATCTACCTAGAACGCAGCTTAGGGCTCATTATGTATTCTTTATTTCCTTCCGTAGAGACCCCCGACGAAGGGTCCATCTGTACCCGAAATGCATTGGGTCAAAGTGTTATGTTGTACCATTGAAACCTGCTAATAATTGGAAAATGACGTATTCAATGAGAAAGCATCATTAGAAATACACGAATAAAAATGACATAAAGGATATTGTCTTTGAAGAATTTTTCATTGGAAATGCATATTATGGATTAAGAGGACTAAAAGTGGTCCGTGACAAAACGTGTGCACACCCTAAACCCGAGGATAGTACCCCTGTTCTCACCCATCATCTATCAATTGAACAGTGTTCTTAGACAAAACACTTTTAAGGTTGTGGCACCAAATGAACCAGTAAAAGAAGTAAGATATACAAAAACAAAAGTGAGTGCAACTGTTGATCAATATAAGTATATCTCAGTGTGTCTACCCCCCACAGTTAGCACCAACCCCAAGAAACAAGGATGAATTTGGAAGATATAGCATTAATTACAACCAATAAGGCAGAGACCTTAGCGTACACTACAGAAGAAGCAGAGGAAATATACGGATTGATTAAAGAAACGAGAGCCTTCAGCCCACAATTAAGCACAGCAAATCAACTATTGAAACAACTTGAGTATATAAGTAAACGAGAAATTAATAAACGATTACATGCAACTACATTAATTCATTATCACCGAAATAAGCGCATACCAAGAGGCCTTAGAATAGCACTTAAACCAATGCTCTGCAGGAACAACAAACCCTTTCTCAATAAGTGGTACCAAATTTTAAACAAGTGCAGTTTAGATCTGATTCTATTGATAGTGGAGGAACTTTCCAAGGAATTAAAAGAAGTTGAAATTGAATTAGAAACAGTCAAAAGTGAACTCAATAAATATGATGATCTGACCACACAATTGGAAGATATAAACAAAAGATTGGAAAAATATGCCAAAGAGATTGAAGACAGAAAAATCAAAAAATACAAAAGAGACACAGTAGACTATAAGTTGGAAGAAGTCTATAGCTGGGCGGAAGTGTATAACCAGCGGAAGTGGCAAAAACCTACCACCAACATCACATCGTCTCAGGAGAGTGTTGTATCAGATTCGGAAACAACTCAAAGTAGAAGACCGATAGAAAAGACACCACAAACAGGCCAAAAGACACAAACCGATAAGTCTTTTTTAGATGTGAGTTCGGCAGCAAACAACGCACCGACAACATCCGCAATGGTAGAACCTCCAAAACAAGGAGGGGAAAAAGAAAAACCAAAGGAATCGGAAGCGGAACGCGAACTGAGATCCAAGAAGAAGAAAATGAACTTGTCATAAACATCTCAGACAAATCATTAACCAAGGCACAAATGAATTTATTGAATAAAGGAATTTCGTTTGTCCCAGTTTACAAATCTAATCCTGAAGAGACCGAAATAGCTTTGTTCAAATTCTTTCGCAATTTAAGGTTAAAGAATTTTTTCAGCACACTTCCACCCACAGATAAAGAATTAAGTACAGAGAAGGAATTCAAGGTGAAAAGCACATTCTGTGCTCCCATCTCCCACAAAACCATAGATGCATATGAGCGTGTGGTATCTACGGAAATCAAAAATATAAATTACAGAAGTGGCACCAAAAGTAATTTCTCAAAGAAGGAATGGAACACATTGAATTCATTGAAAAAGATGACCGATATAAATATTCAAAAAGCAGACAAAGGGGGAGCCCTAGTTGTAATGAACTCAACTTTTTATAATGAGAGTGTGAAACAACATCTTCAAGACACTACCATCTATCATAAACTGGAACAAGACCCAACAGAGACTTTTACCATCACATTGAGAGAGATACTAGATAAGGCTTTAGACATGAATTGGATCACCAACAAAACTTATCAATTTCTGAAAATAAAGTACCCAAGGAGACCACAGTTTTATATGTTGCCCAAGGTGCACAAGCACCCAACGAATCCGCCGTTCAGGCCGATAGTATCAGCCTGTGGGTCGTTATCCGAACCCATTGGACAATATCTGGACTGGTTTTTACAACCATTAGTTCAAAACTGGTGCACCCACCTTAAAGACACTACTGCATTTTTAAATGTGCTAACGGAAGTTAAGATTCCCGAAAATGAAGAAATTTGGCTGAGTTCTATTGATGTCACTGCACTATATACCTCGATCCCCCACAACGAGGGAATTGAGGCAATGGAGTGGTGCTTACTGAAGAACGAGGTGAAAGGTTCAGAAAAAATCTTCTTGATGGAAATTCTACATTTTGCATTATTCCACAGTTATCTGGAATGGAACGAATAATACTATGCACAGTGCAGTGGGACCAGCATGGGCTTTGCTGGGGCACCTTCCTACGCGAACATCTTCATGTCAAAGTTCGAAAATGAACATATCCTGAACAACCCGGATTGGCAAAAAGGATTGCTTGTCTTTAAGAGATTCATTGATGACATATTCATCATGTGGAAAGGGAAAAAAGAAGAACTTACAGCAAACATAGAGAAACTGAATACGGTACACGCCAGGATCAAGTTCACACATGTGATAGATCACCAAGAATTATCCTTTTTGGATGTCAAAGTCGCCATCAAACAGGGTCGAATACACACCAGTGTTCACATTAAAGAAACAGATCGCAACAGTGGGTTGCATTACTTAAGTTTTCATCACCAGGCTTTGAAACAACATCTCCCGATGTCTCAATTCATTCGGTACAAAAGAATTACATCAGACACCAAGGAAGCTTCTGAAACTATCGACAGACAGATCATGAAATTCGAGAAAAGAGGGTACCCTAATCAACTTCTGGAAGAATCAAAAAATAAAGTCATGGCTTTACCAAGAGAATCTTTACTGACCAAAAAAGATAAAAAGGATCAGAAACTCACAGTATGTGTTTTAAAATACTCCATGCAATCGGCCAGAATCACAAATATCATGAGAAAACATTGGGCCATCATCACCCAAGAACCAGATTTACAACCTTTATTTGCTAACCAAATAACATTTGCATACAATAGATCCAAGAATCTCAAAGAATTGCTCAAACATAAGAATAAAGAACCCAATGAACCCACATATAAAGGAATGCGAAAATGCGAAAATTGCACACATTGCAACAATGTGATAACAGGATCATCTTTCACACATCCTAGGACGGGTCAAGTGATACAATTAAAGCATTCAAGCACATGCGACACCAAAGGAGTTATATATGGCATCAAGTGCCCATGTGGCAAGTTATATGTGGGGCAGACGGAGCGTAAGGTCAAGGTAAGAATTACCGAGCACAAGAGTAACATCCGGTTAAAGAACACAAAATCCACAGTGGCAGCCCACTGGACAGAGTCAGGACATAACATCGCCCAGCTACGGTTCACTATATTGGAAGTGATTAAAGGCCGCCCAGATGTTGATACACATAAAATGAGATTGAGATCTGAATACTTTTGGATTAAAAAGATGGGAAGCCTTCAGCCAGATGGGCTTAATGACAGGTTGGAACTTACATGTTTTCTATAGACTTTGGATTTATGAGACAGGATTTGCCCTGACAGGGCGGAGGACATTGTGCTAAATTTCATGAAGTTGCAAGACATATTTTGCTTTAACATTAGTTGTGTTATATTCAGAACTGTTCTTTCATATTTGCATTATTTATTATGTGAGATAAGTTAACCTCTTTCATACTTAGAACTCTTGTAGTTTCAGTGAATCTTATTGACCGTTCCAAAATGGCCGACCGTTTTTACCCCTAGGCAGATCTGCATGAGCATAAGTACAATACATAGCGTTTCATAGTTAGATTTCATTATTTTCTACAAGAGAGCACATGTTTAGTAATTTAAAACCTTCACTAATCTATTTGGGTCCCGTAAAAGGTTTACATTTAAAAACCTCGAGAAGGTTTTGCAATAAATTATAACGGCCGGTAATGTTTAACTTTGACTTAGGCTGATTAAACACAAGCCAGATTTAGTGGGTTTTGGGAGTTATTTTTCAGTTTTTTCACATAGACGCAATGTTAGTTAGTTTACATGCAGCGACCACGTGATCGGGTCATTAACCTATCAGAGCAGCTATAAGGGGAGTTAGCGTCAAGCGATCTAAACTCGGCAGGTATTGGATGAAGGAGCAGGAAGCGGGAACGCTACATTTTCACTGTGAGTACGGGTGACTAATGCCACAGAAATGCGAGAGGAATCTTTGTTTGTTTTAAGCGCGTTATGTTGAATTTAAATGACAGTTGGTTTTGAATTTTGGCAATCTTTAAACCTCTAGCGCTCAATGTTATCTTCAGACATGTATCGAGCAACTCGTTTATTTTAAGTGATAAAAGGCATGATTTGTTGTATGTCATGTATCTACCTAGAACGCAGCTTAGGGCTCATTATGTATTCTTTATTTCCTTCCGTAGAGACCCCCGACGAAGGGTCCATCTGTACCCGAAATGCATTGGGTCAAAGTGTTATGTTGTACCATTGAAACCTGCTAATAATTGGAAAATGACGTATTCAATGAGAAAGCATCATTAGAAATACACGAATAAAAATGACATAAAGGATATTGTCTTTGAAGAATTTTTCATTGGAAATGCATATTATGGATTAAGAGGACTAAAAGTGGTCCGTGACAAAACGTGTGCACACCCTAAACCCGAGGATAGTACCCCTGTTCTCACCCATCATCTATCAATTGAACAGTGTTCTTAGACAAAACACTTTTAAGGTTGTGGCACCAAATGAACCAGTAAAAGAAGTAAGGTATACAAAAACAAAAGTGAGTGCAACTGTTGATCAATATAAGTACAGACCAATCTTCCTCATTGATTCTGTGGTCAAGGTAGTGGCAGGGGTAGTTTTAAACAGATTGACAACATGGGCTAAAGAAAATAAAGTTATTGCTGACATCCAGTATGGGTTTCGCCTCGAACACTCTACCCTGGACCAATGTCTCAATCTGTATGTGCTCCTGGGGAAATACACTGTAGCCCGTAGGGGTGCCACCTACATGGCGTTCATGGACCTTTCCTCCGCTTTTGACTGTGTCAACCAGTGGAAATTGTGACAGTCCATGGACACCATGGGAGTGGATGTCACTCTTGTTAACTTCCTAAGGGATTTACACAGGGACACGTGAGCAAACATCAGATTTGCACATGATCTTGGAGTATCGAGGCATTTTACTGTTAGCCGGGGAGTAAGGCAAGGGTGCATCTTGGCGCCATTCCTTTTTAATATATATATTAACGAGCTAGAGAAGTTTCTAATCGATACCGGGGTGGATTTTCCCTATGTATGGCATAGGGGCCTTCCCGTTCTTTTTTATGCGGACGATGCAGTTCTCTTGGCCAGAACTTCCAGAGGACTGCAATCGCTATTGAACGCCTTCTGCAGCTTTATGGCTGAACAGGATTTAGCCATAAATAATTCCAAATCTTTTATTCTCCAGGTAGGGACTTGCCCGAAACGTATCCATCCCTTTATGATAAACAACGTGAAACTGCCCATTACTACATCCTTCTCATACTTGGGAGTTTTGTTTGACGACAACTTAAGTTGGGCCCCATTAGTTGAGAAAAAAAGAGGAGAGATCATACGGGCGAATACCGCCATTTTCAGCTTTGTGAGCAAAATGGTTAAGCACCAATGCTGCAATGCTGAAGCTGTATCAGGCAAAAAGTGTTTCGATTGGCAGCTATGGCAGCGAGCTATGGGGATATACAACAGTGAAGTCCATCCAATGGCAGAGAACAATTTCTTAAAACAACTACTGGGAGTACCAAAGGGCACCTCAAATTTAATCACTCATGAGGAAACAGGGCTCCCTTTTATTGGCGATACGTTAGCCTTTCGCCCCCTGCTCTTTTGGATGAAATGCTGGCTAAACAACGATCTAACTCTCAATCACTAGCTACTCAAAGAGGTCCTGTCCCTGGATAACATGCTTAAAATCCCCTGGCTGAAATACCTAAAATCCTGCTTTAACGATCTTGGTCGATTGGATATCTTTTTGCAGCCCGAAATTATTACCATTGAGGATGTGGCCTATGTCAAGAAAACTTTTTCCCTATTGGAAAAAACTCAATAGAGAAGGGGCAGACTTAGCTAAACCTAGCGTTCGTAGCTTTATGTTACGCAAGACGGTCTCTTCTCGTGAGCGGTTTCTGTTAACTAGATTTAGGTTTAACTATTTCCATCTTCTGCTCGCAGCTCCAAAGGGAAGTCACAAAGGACCGGTTCTGCCGCCCTGTGGTTGCGATGCTTCATCCCCACAGGGCTTAATGCACTTTATGTTCTTTTGTCATTATTATGATGATCCGCACAGACTTTTTTTAAAACCACTGTTAAAAAAAATTAATTTTACCCAGGCTCGACCTGCCCTTTGTTTCTTGCAGATGTTGAGCCCAGAAAGCACTTTATTTGTGGTTGGATTTCTAAAATATTCACTCAGACTGCGAAAAAGCCTCCCGTATTAACAGATTTCTATACAAAAGTTATGCTACTAAGTACATTTTAGCTTTAAGCTTTCATATCTGGGATGAATGCCTTTTTTAAACTGCTTTGTATTAATAAGTAATTGAGCGATTTCTTTATCTATATAAGTGTAAATGTACATATTTTCTTAACTATATAACTGTGATTCATTTAACGTTGAAAGACTGCTTTTATGGTTTGCTATTCGTATAACCGAATAAAGTATCATGACTAACTAAAAAAAACGACTGTTCAACAGACTTTTACTCCTTCACAGTTGGAAATCTAGCTCATAGGGTATCAATAATAAATACATATACTGTGGCAAAAAGGGGGGCACTCTAAACTGTCTCATTACATGCAGGCACCTGATCCCTGGTGTGACTTCGGGAACTCTGGTCACAGGAACCTCAACTACCAAAGAGCACATTATGTTTGAACTCCTTCTGCTTTCTCTTCTATGTCTTCCCATCTTCCAATGCAACATTCACCTCCCCTTGCCCTTCTTCATCCTCGCTCTCCCTCTCTTTCACCCCATTGCCTTCCCGCTCCCCCCCTCAAACTCCTATACATTGAAGTGAAATCCCAGCTCCAGAATCGATCACAAAGACCTCAATTTCCATTGATTGTGGCACTGGGACCATAGAGTCTCGGGGCTTCCCCTCGCACCAAGGTCTCTGCTCTTCACTAATTACAAGCTACTGCCTGGATCACTGCTGGTGCAAGACACCCCTGTTTAGGTCTCGCCTGTCAATGCGCATGCGCATTGAGCTTGCGAGACTATAGGGGCTTAAACAGAGTTTAACTAGACTGGCGATTTGATGCAGTGCATGTGAGCTTTTAGCCCAATGCGCAAGCGCAATGAGTTAAAATGCGCGTGCAGAGCATCAAATCGCCAGCTTTCACGGCCGGCCGGCCGTGCTTTCAGTCTCACGGCCCCCAGGCCGTGTGTCCTTATTTAACTTGTGCCGCCAGCAGCTCTTCCCGCTCCACCCCCTGCTGCATCAAAGGCTTTCACGGCCGGCCGGCCGTGCTTTCAGTTTCATGGCCGCCAGGATGTGTCTCCTTATTTAACTTGTTTCTTTCATTTTTATCAGCAGCTAAGGTCAGGCCCCAACAGGTAACCTAGTCCTTAATTTCTGTTTCATTTATCCTTGTACGTTTTTATTCCTCAATGTCAAAGTAAAAATAAAAAAAATTCCTGAAACTCGCAATTTGAAGAAATTCTGTAAGTCGTTCCATAGGTCAATGATGCAGTGCAGGCTTGGGTGTCAGCACATTTCTTCACATCACCTCTGCTCTTCCACCCTACCAGGCCAGGGTTTGATATGTAACACAGTCCCTTTATTACCATCACTGAAAGCGTTTGCAGAGTAATTATTTTGAGGACAGCAGGTCTGCGTTTGCAAGGTTTGTACTTACTTTGATATAAAAGCGCGCGGTTTCGAAGATGAGGTCACGACAGACTCCAGGGTTGCGGCCCCAGCTCATCCATTCTCGTCCCAGAAAAAGGACCTGGTGCGTACTCTGGTCATTTGTCTGCATTAATCTACCCTCCTTCGTGTTTCTTTTCCTTAAGTGCATGCTGCTTCCTCCTAGGTGCTTCGAGGGCCATGACACCCACGTTAAAACATTGCACCTCCGGCCGATATTCGACGCAGCAAGTATTCTACAGTGTACTCAATTGCCAAATTGCTGATAGTACAGATACCTCGACTTGGGATGTATGAAACATGAGAAAGGTTTTTGGGATCTCAGAGACCAGTAGAGCTCTAGACTGACAACTGATCTCCCATGTGGTTAAATTTAGGGGTGGGCAAAACTGCAAAATTGTGTGGGTGGGAAATATGCGTATTTGCATTCATGACGATTTGGATTATTACTCGAAGTGTGCTCCGGGTTGTCTGTCCATGTGAATATTTGCTCAAGGCTTGCTGGTGGGTGCAAAAGTGATGCGTGTAATTTCCATGCAGTTTCTTCTCGTACTCAGTGAATATTGCCAGCGGCGTGCATGTAGCTGCAGTTCATACGCCATTGCACAGCTACTACACGACTGTTTTTGATCGACTCAGTCTCCCGGCGAAAATATTATGCAAAACAAAATCGTAAGCAGAAGAAAATCAAAAAGCTCCCGAAATATGAAACCCAATAATTGTGAATCGACCAGTTAACACTTTCTATATAAAAAAGGTTTCTTTGGCCTAGCTAAAATTCGAGCTAGCATGCTTCCCCTGCACAGTCCCACTCAAAACAGTTTCAACCTCTTTTGTCGAGAACCATTATCCCCTATTAGCCATGGCCACATCTGGGGGGTCTCCCCACAACCCCACACACACCCACAGCACCCCACAAACAACCCACACCCCCATCCCACACACACACACAATCCCATCACACAACCCCCACACACACCCACACCCCCCCACACACACAGCCCCACACACACAACCCCTCACACACACAACCCCCACACACACAACCCCCCCACACACACAACCCCACACACACACAACCCCACACACACAACCCCCCACACACAATCCCACACACACAACCCCCCCACACACAACCCCACTCACCCCCACATACCCAACCAACCCCCACACACACACACACCCACCCACAACATCACTATCCACTACCACAGCATCACTGAACGCCACAGCATCACTCGCCACCACAACAACTGGCACTTCTTGGGTTGCCTTGTCCTACTGCTAAATTCGAACTGTTCTGAACTAGAGACTCATAATTTTCACAATTTTGCAGTAAAACGATCAAAGAGGTACTAACTTAATTTCGACATCATTATTGAAGTGCAGTTTATCTTGTCTTCCTCAGTACTTCGTACATCTCTCTAGACCAGAGCTGCCATCTAAGTCACGTACATACAAAACGTGTTGCATTACAAATGCTATAGGTGTCACATTCGCGAAAGTTATAAATATTGGCATTGTAAATGACAAAGCTATCAATTTAGCTATTTTAAAAACCAACACATAAATAAAATATGTGTCATTTACAAGACCAATAGCTCCAACTTTTCTAATGCGAGACCTATTGCATTTCCAATGCTTGTTTTATTAGTAAATACGTTCAATGTCTTGAGAAGCAGTCATCCGCTTGCCGGTGTATGTTTATTTTAAGTTTATTTATTATTATTTATTATTTTAAGAATTTATAGAGCACGACTGTCACCGTTGCAGGCATCCTGGCGCTAATAGAATCCAGACTACAGAAGGCAGCGAAGTATGCCTGGGGAGCGAAGGCTAGCCAGGGAAAAGACAAGTTTTTACCTTTTTCCTAAACTGCATAAGTTCATTAGTGGCCCTAATCTCGATGGGGAGAGCGTTCCAGAGTCTGGATGCAGTCACCTGAAAGGATCTGCCACCAGCTCTGAACTTCTTAAATCTGGGAACAACTACCAGTTTCGCATCCGATGAGCGAAGGTGTCTGGAAGGGGTGTACCAGACAAACTTGGACCTGAGGGGGACTGGGCCGCATCCGTGAAGACCCCTAAACACAATGCAAAGGGCTTTAAATTGAATCCTCTGTCTAAGAGGAAGCCAATGTAGTTTTGCAAGGGCAGATGGACCATGAGATCTCCTAGGCAGCCCCAAAGCCAATTTAGCCGCCGCAGATTGAACCCTTTGGAGTCTGTCCAGTAGATACTCAGGGGACCCGAGCAGGAGGGCATTACAATAGTCCAACCTGCTCAGGATGGTACATCTAACCACCTGGACGCGGGCATGAGATGGTAGCAGGGGCAGAATCTTCCTGAGTGAGCGAAGGATGGAGAAACAACAGGCCGATGTTTTCTGAACATGGGTGTCCATACTGAGCCCATGGTTCAGCAAGACTCCCAGGTTATGTGAGTGCAGAGAATACGTGATGCGATGTTAACCATCTTAAGTGTGCTAAAAGTGTGTTACTGCGCTGCTAGGAGTCTGGATACTCAGTGAGAAGGGCCACAGTGAAACTTATACGACCAAACCAGCTACTGATATACCACAAATGTTCGTCAAACTAAATCTGTAAAAAATGAAAATTTTAATATTTCCATGCTCAACACACATAATGAGAATAGCAGGCACACTCATATATGCCATCACACACACATACTCGTGAGACAGCATGTTTGCCTGCACATGTATATGCAATAACTGATTACAATAACCACAACTATTGATATTACATATTATATATGTAAATGTTATTAGAAATGTTTCTCGTAAATGTTCTGCAGGTGCTGATATAGTATATAGCTGTATTCCATCTATCGGAAATTATAAATATGTATCATAAGTGCGATATGTCCATGACAATTTCACAATATTCTTACTTATTGATACAGCGTAAGGTTGTCAAGTTGCCAGATTCAGGCTTCATAATTTGACCTCTCGTTGACCAGTTGGCACTGAACTTTCACACAGCCAATTTGTGGTTGTTGCAAACATTGGTGCACGTCTGACATTGCACGGCTGGGAGCAGCGACAGGGTATGTCTGCATGTCTCTGCGTGGACGCATCTCTCGCTCTATAGGTGGGCTCTGTGTGTGTGTTGCTGCGCCTGCCTGTGTGTGTCAGTCTGTAAAGACAGAAATCCCCTTTCATAAGCTCGGTGCAGCAATGCAACGTGCAGACAGATGTTTTAATTTATTTTTCGTCAACAAAAATGTTTTAGTTTAGACCAGCAGAAGAAAGGACCTTCACCCATTGGAGAGAAGGTATGAGTCGACTTTAGATGTGTATATTTATTTCACAGCAGCACCTTGGCCTCCAGGCGCGGCCCAGCAGACTGTGGAGGGCACAGAGCAGTTTGGGGGAAAGATACAGTCATTGTGCCTTGTTGCTTCCATGGCCTACACAGTGCCCCCTGCTGCCCGGGAGGTGCTGCTGCACTGAAAACCTGCCCTCTATCCCCTCTTAGTGCTTGCATAGGTTGCTTTGCATGGAAAGAGCACAGGAAACCCCACAATTAAGCATGGGCGAATTTTGCGAATCTCGCGTTCGCGAATTTTGCGGATTTGCGAACTCGCAATCCGCAAAATCCGCGAATTCTCGCGAATTTGCGGATTTTTTTTTGTGTTTGCGCGGGTTTCTGCCAGTTCGCGAGGGTTTTGTAAAATTTCGCAAATTGCGAACTTACCTGTCGGGTCGCAAGTTTCGCGAACTTGTTGTTTCTACGTGTCCAGCATGTTTGGGACACTCTTCTTCATCACTGCCACTCTCTGTCACCACTGCCACTCTCTGACTACTCATGCCACCCTCTGGCCCACCCATGCCACCCTCTGTTTCATCACAGCACCCTCTGGTTGTCCAGTCAGTGTACATTATTGTGGCAACGCAAGCACACCTTCCCTGCCTCAAGTGACCTGAATTAATTTGGGGCTGATTAATGTGTCACAGAATATTTTTTTAGCTGGCACCTGCTTCCTTAGTGCTTCCTGATTAGTGATCTTTTGCACTTGCTAAGTGCTTTCATTGTTGCAAAATTAGTTACAACACCTGCCCTGCCCCAACTGACAATAATGAATTAGGGGCTGATTAATGGATTTGAACTTCCAGCCTGGCTCCTGCTTGTCTCCCTTAGCTGTAATTCAGGACCTTTGTGGCATATGTGTAACTATTCTGAGGTTCAGAGCAGGGTCACATAATAGTTGCAACTGGCAACTGAACTCTGGAGGGGCCCCTCAGGAAGCACTACAGGAAATGGCTACTAATGATGAGCCTGAACTTTTGAACCTGGTAAGTAGTTTCATTTTTGCTAAGATTGTATTTCTGCAATTTTGCACTTATTCGCGGGGCGCGAAGTTGTACTGGGAAGCCGTGAACTCACGTGAACAGTGCGAGCAAAATCCGCTGCTCGCGGATTTGCGGATTTTGCGGGAGATTCGCGAATCTCGCGGATTGCGAATTTACCGAAAATCCGCAAAATCCGCGAGCGAAACGGATTTTCCGCCCATGCTTACCCACAATAACAGAAAGAGGCTGGATAAAAAATTCACCCAGACAGACACCAGAAGGGGGATTTGGAGGGCAGCCGAGCCGCGAGGTCTGCCCCCCCGGCAGATTTAGGAGGGAGAAGGGGGGTGAGGTAGGGAACGGTCATTTTGTCGCTTTTGGGCTGCCTTGGGATAGCCCAAGTATGAGGTAGGTAGCCCAAAATGTTATTTAAGGAAAGCCGGTGTTTCCCCAGCCACCATTTTAGGTACTGAGACCTGGTGGCTGGGAGCGAACAGAGTAGTATTTGTCGAGGGCAGATTGTGTAGCTTGTGGTTGTTATCTTACCTGGGATGGCGGTGTCTGAGGATGTGCGCGTTTTGGAGGCCATCCGCCTGCTGAGTGAAGCAGGGCGGATAGACCTGCTGGTAGGCCCGCGGGAGGCGGCACGCCCGGCGGGAGGGGCCTCCGCGGGCTTGGCGGCGGCGGTGCTTGCCAGCTCGCCGCCGTGGAAGGCTGCTTTGCTCCAGGTGAGTGCACAGGGCCGTGCGGATGCCAGGAGCCCCTGGTTGTGGGGGAAGATGCCGGCCCTGTGGAGCAGGGGGCCCGTGCGAGGCGCACTGCCAGGGGCCCCTCGCCGCGTCTCACAATGGAGTCTGGGGACCGGGTTGAGGGCGGGGCAGTGGGCGGGAGGTGGCCGCGGGCCGAGTGCGATGGGAAAGGAACTTTGCGGCCGTGCGAGGAGCTGCACGGCCGCTCGGGGGCACTGGTGACATTGTGGAGGCCCGGCCAGAGTGCGGGACCTCTGGGGCGGCATTGACGCGGGCTGGGGGCAGGGGAGGGGCGGGGCGGGAGGGAAGGCCTCAGGATCGGGGAAAGGACGGCTGTGTGGCCCAGGTGGAGAAGGGGAGAAGGGAGGACAGGACAGTCGGGGCGGGGGGGTCGGTTTCACATGAGGAAAGGAGATCAGGCCCAGAGGGGGCCCGGCAGGGGGCCAAGGGTGCCGCGGGGAGGGGCAGGAGTGTGACACGGAGGGGAGCAAAAGGGGGGGAACGGGGAGGGGCGGGGTACGGTGGCCAGGGGGTGGGGGGTAGGGGAGCGGGAGATGGTGCCAGGCGAGCGGTTGGGGGGTGGGGGGCTGGGGGCCACGAGGGGCAGTGGACCGGTGGGAGGAGCGGGAACAGGCGGGAGGGTTTTCCCCATTATTGATAGAATCAGGGGGTAGTGAGAAGGAGTGGGAGGGGTTGGATATTTTCGAGTCTTGGGAAAAAGGGGTGCGTGAGGCGCGGTACGGGGAGGGCGATAAGGTGGGGCACGGGGACGAGGAGGTGGGCCTGTCGGGCAGGGGGAGGGAGGTGGAGTTGGTGGGTAGGGGTGGGGACAAAGGGCCGGGGGGAGGGACTGGGCGTTGGGTGGGGGAGTTCATCGGACGTTGGGTGTCCGGGGGTAGGGGGGCTGATCTGGAGTGAGGATGAGGGGGATGGGGACATGGGGGGCAGATGGGGGGAGGGGGCGCAAAGTTTCAGGGACCCAGCACACCAGCGGTACCTTTTCTTTTGCAGGGTGAAGGCCGGCGTGGGGACGATGACTTGGTAAGGCTGGGGTCGGCCCAGCGACACCAAGAAAAAGGGAGGGCGGAGCTTCCTGCGGCGAGCCTGGAGTCAGCGAGGGTTCACGGCGTGGCTGGCTCACGAAGGCCCCAGGCGGGCTCGCCGGCCCCTCCACCCACAGGGCTCCAGCGGCTTGGGGAGCAGCGGAGGTCATGGAGCACCAGCACGGAGGACTGTTTCATTTTGAGTGGGGGGAGAGACAAAATGTTGGCATCGGGCAGGGTGCAGTCGGCGCCGCCACCGGCTCGCCGGAGATATATGTGGGGGGGAGTTGAATTGGTTGAGGGGATGATGACAGTTTGGAGGAAGGGGAGTTGAGGGATGGCGAGAGAGGACGGGGGTCCGGTAATGGTGTTAGTTCTTTCTTGCAGGTGTCACAGGGGCTGGGTGATGCGGTGACCCGGACACAGTCAGGGGACAGGTCGGAGTTTGAGTGGATAGGCGAGGATCGGCGAGGGGATACTTTGGTACCAGGTAAAGGCACTGCCGCGGCGCGCATGGTGTCCATGGGGATGGGAGGGGAGGGGGAGGTGGGGGGGGATCGGCTATGTAAGGGGAAGTATGTGGTGGATCTGGGTGTGGGGCCGGATGAGGCCACGCTGGCGCCCGGGGCGAAGAGATTGGACGGGGGTCACATGGCGGGGGTCAGAGGTGCGGTGGTCCCGGGGAAGCCGGGGGCTGGCGGCGTGGGTTTGGATGGAGCTCAGGAGACAGGCGCTGTAGTGAAGCCCGAGGGTAAGGGCGGCACGGGCAGTGGGGCCATGGGGTGCCCGCCGGACGCGGAAGGTGGCGCGGTGAAACTGGATAGCAAGGAGTTGAAGATTAAGAGGCTCCCGTATATGAGGGTCACTAAGCCGCTGGGAACGCACTTAATGGCGTCTACTAAAGAGAAGATTTGGAAGGGGGAATATGTAGAGTTGTTGAAGTTGTTGCACCGCGAGTTTCGGTCGAAGGAAGGGTCGAAGGAGGAGGAGTATGAGCTGCAGAAGAGGCCGAGGGTGCCTTTGACGATAGAAAACTGAACGGCGGCATTTTTGATATTCGCGAGTGTTTACTGTGAAAAGTTCCCGGAGCGATCAGTGTCCTTGTTTAAATACATGAACGTCATTCGGGAGGCGCAGATCACGGTGGGTGGGTATGCATAGGCGCAGTACGACGAGGAGTTCAGGGCGCGGATGGTGTGTGATCCCGAGGCGAAGTGGGGAGAGTTGGACTGCGATCTCTGGCAGCATACGATGCGGCTGGCTAGGTCAGGCAAGACCAGCTTTACCGCTAGCGGCCTCCCGATTATATATCAGCCCTTTCAGGGCCACCCCACCCGAGGGGGGGTGGGAGCCGGTTTTAAGAGCCAGCCCGGAGCTGTGGGCGCCTGCTGGGATTTCAATAAAGGTGGGTGCGCCAGAGAGCATTGTCGCTTCAAACACGAGTACTCAGGTTGCGGCAAGTACGGGCACCCAGTGCTCCATTGTTGGGGGCCCCCCGGGCAGCAGCACGGGGGTCTGCAGGCGTCAGCCGGGAATGCGCTCTATGGAGCCGGTCAGCCGGCGGGCAGTGGCCGAGGTGGCAAGGGGTCTGGGCCGAAGGGCTCGTACTCCGGATAGGCTGGACCGTTTGACGGTGGCCCTGCAAAATTACCCGGTTTTAAGAGCCAGCCCGGAGCTGTGGGCGCCTGCTGGGATTTTAATAAAGGTGTGTGCGCCAGAGAGCATTGTCACTTCAAACACGAGTGCTCAGGTTGTGGCAAGTACGGGCACCCAGTGCTCCGTTGTTGGGGGCCCCCCGGGTAGCAGCACGGGGGTCTGCAGGCGTCAGCCGGGAATGCACGCTACGGAGCCGGTCAGCCGGCGGGCAGTGGCCGAGGTGGTAAGGGGTCTGGGCCGAAGGGCTCGTACTCCGGTTAGGCTGGACCGTTTGACGGTGGCCCTGCGAAATTACCTGGACGCAGGGGCCACAGAACGGTTGCGAACCGAGTTTCAGGACAGGTTTCGATTGGGCTACGAGGGACCTCAGCGGCGGAGTTGGGCAGACAACTTGCGGTCAGCTCGGGAACACCCAGAAGTGGTATAGAGTAAGCTGGACAAGGAGGTTCAAGAGGGCCGCATGGTGGGACCTTTGGTGGATTGGCCATTGGAGGAGTTGATAGTGTCCCCCATTGGGGTTGTGCCCAAGAAGGAGGCAGGGCAGTTCCGCCTTATCCAACATTTGTCATGGCCGGAGGGCAGATCGGTTAACGACTATATAGATGAGAATGAGACCGTAGTGTCTTACTCCTTGGTGGAGGCGGCCATGGCCTTAGTGGTGGCGGCGGGACCTGGCGCTGAAATGGCAAAGTGTGACATCAAGTCGGCTTTCCGGCTGCTGCTGGTCCACCCAGACGACTGGTGCCTGCTGGGGATCAAGTTTAGCGGCCGCTGGTATGTGAACAAGGCTTTGCCGATGGGCTGCTCAATGTCTTGCGTGCTTTTTGACTGTTTTAGTACATTTCTGCAGTGGCTTTTTACGGAACGGACGCGTCGCCAAGGAGTTACGCACTACCTGGATGACTTTTTCTTGGTCGGGGCCCCGGACTCCACGGACTGCCAGGTAGCACTGGACAGGTTTCAGGAGATCATGGAGGACCTTGGGGTGCCATTGGCGCCAGAGAAGACAGTGGGCCCAGGCACGGCGCTGTCATTTTTGGGTATTATGCTGGATTCGGTCTTGATGGAGGCACGGTTGCCGGCGGACAAGCAACAGCAGATGCTGGGGCTCCTGGAGGCGATGGTGGCCAAAGATAAAGTGACGGTGTTGGAAATTCAGGTGTTGCTAGGGCATCTCAACTTTGCGTGCAGAGTGGTACGCGTTGGGAGGACGTTCTGTAGGAGATTGGGCCGAGCACTGGCCGGGCAGAGGCATCCACACCACCATGTGTGTTTGTCGGCGGGCGATCGGGAGGACTTGCGGATGTGGCGGTTTTTCCTGAACCAGTTCAACGGTGTGCTCTTACAGCGGGACGAGGACATGGTTTGGGATGTGCAGATTTTCTCGGACGCGGCGGGCAGCGATGGATTCGGGCTCTACTGGAAAGAGAAATGGTGTGCGGAGAGCTGGCCCCCTGAGTGGCTGGGGGGCAGGAGGAGCATTGCCTTCCTGGAACTTTTCCCTTTGGTGGTGGCGATTTGGCTGTGGGGTGAGGTGCTGGCCCACCGACGGGTGACTTTCAACGTGGACAACATGGCTGTGGTCCAGGTGGTAAATCGCCAGTCCGCCAGAGATCAGCAGGTGTTGAAGCTGTTGCGAGTGTTTGTGTTGGGCTGCTTGCGCCATGACATTGCTTTTCACGCGGTGCTTGTCCCAGGAATTGACAATGACATTGTGGATGCTTTGTCTCGTTCGCAGTGGGGGAGATTCCGTGGGTTAGCTGAGGAAGCGGATCAGGACCCGACGCCCATGCCGCAGCAGATGTGGCACATAGGCAACACCGGATGTTGCAACTGGTTCTAGGATCCTTGGCGGAGTCGACCAGGACAACGTATGTGGCTGCATTGGGGGAATTTGTGTCATCCGGGGCGCGTTGGCGGCCACCGGGGATGGAGAGGCAGGAGGATGTGGTGCAGTTTATGCTGTCTTTGATAGGCAAAGGTTTGTCAAGGGGGACCATAGCAGGCAAGTTGGCAGGGGTCGCCTTTATGGGTAAGCTGTTTTGGGGATACGCCCCATCCGCAGGGGAGCTCGAGACTCAGATGTTGGAGGGTTGGGCCCGGGAATGTGGGCGGGTGGGGGCGGTTAGGCGGCCTATGTAGGAGGAGATGTTGGGGAGAGTGGTGGAGATTATGCCTTTGGTATGCAGGGATGGGCGGGAAGCTTGCATGTTTGCAACATTGATGGTGTGGATGTTTGTGGGGGCCTTTCGGGTGTCAAAACTGTTGGGTTCGAAAGCAGGCCGGGGTTTGGGATGGTCGGACGTGCCGTTGAGGCGGAAGGAGGTGCGCCTTTGGTTGCGCAAGTCTAAGACCGATCAGCGGTGTGTCGGGGCGTGGGTGGTCCTGCTGGAGGCGGAGGAGGGAGTGGCGTGCCCGGTCCGGTGGGAGCGGAAACGGGAGGGGGAACGGCTGGCGGACTGTTTGGTGTTTCAACACGCGAATGGGAGGGGGGCAACGGGGTCACAGCTGTTGGGGGTGATGCGGAAGGCGTTGGCTAGTTTGGGGGTTGATGGCGGTCAGTATGGCACGCACTCGTTTAGGATCGGGCGGCATTGGAAGCGCATCGGCGGGGGTGCGGGCAGGGGGACATTATGCGCCTGGGGAGATGGTCCTCCAATTGTTATCGGCGGTATGTGCGCAGTGCTGAGTTGTCCTGAACGCGCGATGGGAGGTTGGGGGATACATTAACTGACATTTGTTTCTCATTTCAGATTCGTGGCGGGTCCCCTGGCCGGGGACATGTTGGTTTGGATTGTGGACCATTCCTTTGTGAAGAGGGCGAAATTGCAGGCGCAAGATAGTTATTTCGGGGACAACCTGGGTTTCAACCCAGCAATGTTTCAGGTGGTTTGGTCCGGGAGGGGGGGCATGCGATGGAAAGAGCGTATCCCTACGCTGAACGGTTTGGTGCAAGGGGGGCGGTGTCCGGACGTTTTGGTTCTCCACCTGGGGGAGAATGATATGGTGCAGGAGATGGTTTGGTTTTGATGAGGGCGCTGCGAAGGGATTTGGCAGAGCTGCGGAACGCCTGTGCAGGATGTACGGTGGTCTGGACCGAGCTGGTACCGCGTAGAGTGTGGCGTGGTGCGGTGAAGCCACAGGTGGTAGACAAGGCGCTTCGGAAGCTTAATGTGGTGCGTTTTTGTCGGCATCTGGGTTTTTCGCGCATTTGGCACAGGGACATAAAATACGATGCGCCCCAACGGTTCAGGGGGGATGGGGTTGACCTCTCCCGTAGCAGGATGGATTTGTACCTGTTAGAGCTTCGGGAAGTTTTGGCCCGTTTATTGGGGTGCGCCGAGAGTAGGGGCTGGCAGGGGAGTTTCTGTTTCCGTCACATAATCGGGGGGGGCAGGAAAAGGGGGAGGTGGTGTAATCACCTAACCTCCCCTTTCCCTGGGTAGCGGAGTTTGGGGGTTGATGGCGGTCAGTATGGCACGCACTCGTTTCGGATCAGGGCGGCGTTGGAAGCGCATCGGCTGGGGTGCGGGCAGGGGGACATTATGCGCCTGGGGAGATGGCCTCCAATTGTTATCGGCGGTATGTGCGCAGCGCTGAGTTATCCTGAACGCGCGATGGGAGGTTGGGGGACACATTAACTGACATTTGTTTCTCATTTCAGATTCGGTGGCGGGTCCCCTGGCCCGGGACATGCTGGTTTGGATTGTGGGCCATTCCTTTGTGAAGAGGGCGAAATTGCAGGCGCAAGATAGTTATTTCGGGGACAACCTGGGTTTCAACCTGGCAATGTTTCAGGTGGTTTGGTCAGGGAGGGGGGGCATGCGATGGAAAGAGCTTATCCCTACGCTGAACGGTTTGGTGCAAGGGGGGCGGTGTCTGAACGTTTTGGTTCTCCACCTGGGGGAGAATGATATGGTGCAGGAGATGGTTTGGTTTTGATGAGGGCGATGCGGAGGGATTTGGCAGAGCTGCGGAGGGCCTGGGCAGGATGTACGGTGGTGTGGACCGAGCTGGTACCGCGTAGAGTGCGGCGTAGTGCGGTGAAGCGGAGGCGGTGGACAAGGCGCTTCGGAAGCTTAATGTGGTGCGTTTTTGTCGGCATCTGGGTTTTTCGCGCATTTGGCACAGGGACATAAAATACGATGCGCCCCAACTGTTCAGCGGGGATGGGGTTGACCTCTCCCGTAGCAGGATGGATTTGTACCTGTTAGAGGTTCGAGAAGTTTTGGCCCGTTTATTGGGGGTGCGCCGAGAGTAGGGGCTGGCAGGGGAGTTTCTGTTTCCGTCACATAATCGGGGGGCAGGAAAAGGGGGAGGTGGTGTAATCACCTAACCTCCCCTTTCCCTGGGTGGCGGAGTTGTTTTTGATGTTGGCCAAGTTTGGCTGGAGTTCGGATCTTTATCGTTAATTTTGGGGAGTTGGGGAACGGGAGCGGGGAAAGGGTAAATAGTTTGGGAGTTACATTAGAGGGTATTTAGTTACAGTTGCAAGAAGGCAGATAGGTCTGTAGGTCTTGGCAGGTTTTGGAGTTAGGATGTAGGGGATAAAATTGGATATTATTAGGATGTAATTGAGTTATAGATTTGTATATTGCAGGGTGGGGGGATTTTATCATGTGGGGATCGTAGGGGTGGGGGGAGGAAAAACGAAAGGGGTCAGGTAACTCGATGTTTAGAGAGGTTTTAGTTTTGTAAGGCGGTTGACAGTTTTTAATAAATGTGATGTGAACCTGTTTCAATAAAGTGGCCTTTTGCACACACAAAATGGTAGTCGGTCGTGCTTGCCCCTCTTCTTCCCTCCCAAGGGGGATTTGGGGGGCAGCCGAGCCGCAAGGTCTGCCCCCCGGGCAGATTTGGGAGGGAGAAGGGGGTGAGGTAGGGAGCGGCCATTTTGTCGCATTTGGGCTGCCTGGGGATAGCCCAAAGGCAGCCCAAGTATGAGGTAGGCAGCCCAAAGGTTATCTAAGGAAAGCCTGTGTTACCCCAGCCAACATTTTAGGTACTGAGACCTGGTGGCTGGGAGCAAACAGAGTAGTTTTTGTCCCCGCCCACCCTCCCTGGACTTTGGGGTTTTGTGGGAAGTTTTTAAGCCAGGTGTTCTTTTTGTTAGGGAGGCTGTTTTGGGACAGGTGCACAGGGGGGTTTTCAATGTAAGTTGTCGCTTAGAACAGGTGCTGGCGGAGTTGTTTTTGATGTTTGCCAAATTTGGCTGGAGTTCGGTACTTTATCATCAAGTTTGGGGAGTTGGGGAACAGGAGCGGGGAAAGGGTAAACAGTTTGGGAGTTACATTAGAGGGTATTTAGTTACAGTTGCAAGAAGGCAGATAGGTCTGCAGGTCTTGTCAGGTTTTAGAGTTAGGATGTAGGGGATAAAATTGGATATTATTAGGATGTAATTGAGTTATAGATTTATATATTGCAGGGTGGGGGGATTTTATCATGTGGGGATCGTAGGGGTGGGGGGAGGAAAAACAAAAGGGGTCAGGTAACTCAATGTTTAGAGAGGTTTTAGTTTTGTTAGGCGGGTGCCAGTTTTTAATAAATGTGATGTGCACCTGTTTCAATAAAGCGGCCTTTTACACACACAAAATGGTAGTCAGTCGTGCTTGCCCCCCTACTTCCCTCCCAAAACAGATCCCTCGTCTCCTCTTCGACCCCCTGGCTTCTGGGCTGTGTCTCTACTGACCTCTGCCCAATTCTGCTTCCCTGCATCATCTGCCATCTTCTCTCTAAAGGACAACCCTGTGGGTACATTTTAAACACACACATCCAGAGACCCCGTCTCTGTGCCAGGCAGCAGTCCTTCGTGCTCGGGATGTCATTGTTCAAATGTTCAAGCTGGCATGCCCTCACTGGTTGTGCTGATAATGTGCCCTAAGATAAACAGGACTCACAAGCATTCTGTGTAGGTGCCCTCAAATGTACAGGGGCTCTCAGTCCACATGCCGTCAGACACACGGGGTCTGCGCATGTGCCAGCAGACACACAGGGATATCCACTTGCACCATTAGAGACTCAATGGCTCTCAGCATATACAATTAAGCTCGCGTGGTGACTCTACATATACCCTTCAGACATGCGGGGCTCTTAAAAGTACCATCAGACAGACACATAATCCATTCATCAGCCCTCACTCACACATCCGCTCCATACGTGTGCCTTCAGATACAAATGAGGTTGGGAACACATCTCTCTTAATGGGTACTGGAACAAGTGCTTCAGTACCCGGCACTGGGGTATTAAGCAGCACCCTATAATTGTTACACTGCAATACAAATGCCCGGATGCACACTTTGCTTCCATGTACATGCACCCTTGGTGCTCGGTGGCACACAGAGATGTAACAACCACCAAGCACCAACCCAGCGGGGGCAACATGCCCTGGAACTGCACCATGTACATCCTCGCCTATACTGACCCTGATTTGATCCACCTGCTTCTGGTCTTGAGCTGTGCATGCCTCACAGAGAAGACGTCACCCAGCACATACTGTGGCAGACCGCACATGGCCCATTTGCCTGGCTACGAAGGTGGGAGTCGCCCCCCACCGTCTGGGTCAACACCGCTACTTTGTACTGCTCTACACCTGTCACTACCCATGAAGGCCTTTCCGCCTGCTGCATCTCTCCACTCCGCCTACATCACAGGGTGCGCTTCTGACAATTGCCTCATCACCGCCTGGTCCAGCGCACAGATGCCGGAACGCTCCGCAGCCCTTCCTCCTCTGTGCCTCTCATGCAACAAAGACGATCTACCAGGAGGGCCCGTTGTCTCTGCACATGTCAGCATGACAAGCACCACCCCAGCGGGGGCAACATGCCCTGGAACTGCACCCTGTACATCCTCGCCTATAATGACCCTGATTTGATCCACCTGCTTCTGGTCTTGAGCTGTGCATGCCTCACAGAGAAGACGTCACCCAGCACATACCGTGGCAGACCGCACATCGCCCATTTGCCTGGCTACGAAGGTGGGAGTCGCCCCCCACCGTCTGGGTCAACACCGCTACTTTGCACTGCTCTACACCTGTCACTACCCATGAAGGCCTTTCCGCCTGCTGCATCTCTCCACTCCGACTACATCACAGGGTGCGCTTCTGACAATTGCCTCATCACCGCCTGGTCCAGCGCACAGATGCCGGAACGCTCCGCAGCCCTTCCTCCTCTGTGCCTCTCATGCAACAAAGACGATCTACCAGGAGGGCCCGTTGTCTCTGCACATGGCAGCATGACAAGGAAATGTATATATAACAGCAACCAAACAGAGCAAAATGATCAGAAAGAATATAGGGCACATTCCTTAAACAAGCATTGGCATAGCCAATAGGTCTCGCGTTTGGGACCATATAAGTGCTTAGCCATGCAACAGTTGATGTTGCACCAAGGATATTGAGCTGCATAACTAAATACTTTTAAGGTCCCAAAAGCGAGACCTATTGGCTATGCCAATGCTGGTTTTATGTGTGGAGTTCTCTGCCCCAACTGTGGAGGCTTCACAGTTGGTAAAATTACTATTAAACTCATAGTATGTGAATCCCAAAAAGTGTTAATTTACCCTTGTAAATCACCCCGCAGTATTGTCTACCTACTATAGTCCAAAGCGTTTCAAATCACCAAGGTGCATTCCATTCGATATTTTCTTTGATTTACACTTGCAGCCATTGGCAGCTCACGTTCTATTCGGATGATACTCAAACTATCCTGCATTCTTCGCCACCTGTTGCTGTTCGAAACACATTTGCATTCTGCCTATTAGCCGGAATTTCAGAATCAGGATACACGTGTTGATTCGGTTAGCAGTGACTCCATCACAGTCAGCCCTTTTCATCCATTGGTCTTTTATAGAGTCATTCACATTTTCCTTGTACCCACATAGCCATTGGTTAAATTCACTGTGAGTGACAGCATTCTGCTCATTCACCAGGAGTACCTCTGCACACATATAGTTCCCCATCAGTGACAGGGAATATTATGTTAGTGTGCTCTTTGAGACCAAAGTAAAATGTGTTTTTCCCCATATTGTTTATTTGTATTGGCAAGTGCATTAAAGAGCACATGGCTGTCACGTTGTCCAAAAACCATGGCAAAACAGGTAAGCACTGACAAAACCAAAAGGCTGATAGCCAACTCCAAAACCAGGATAGGCTGGTATTTGGGTTATTATAACCCCCTAAATGTGTTCTGTAGTAAATAAATTGGTACAAGTGCTTTCAGTCGAGTATGGTAAGGTGCCTGTTGAATTTCACCCTGGATGTTTGACATGCAAACACAGACAAAAACACACACATACACACTCTCTCTCATCCCTGCCTTAAAACGTGGTTAGTTGGAAAACAATTCTTTTTTAAGTACCCCTGACAATCCACACTCATCTCTCTTTCTACTGCCTCTTAAGCCCTCCTTGTTTCCTGCTTCTTATACTGTATTTTAACAAGATACACTAGTGTAATTGTTGGGAAATCTGAAGCTTACTCCCCCCAACCTTACTGACAAAGCTATGCCCCCAACCAGACCTGTTACCTTTACCTAAGCTTGCAAACACTATATTATCTTTCTAAACCAGAACACGCCTTGCGACTGGTCTCCTCTATTCTAACCACATAATAAAATTATCTTTCTTTTACCAAGACTCTTTCACCTGGGATTCATTACCCCCAACTATGCAACCCATAGCGAACCTCCATTGGTCTGAGGATAAAATAAGTACTTAAATTAGTATCTTCTTCACCAACCTGTAGTAAGTTACCAGAGGGATTGGCTATGAATTGTGCCCCAATACGCATGTCATTGGTCTGAGCGTGCGTTAAGAAGAAATGTCACTGATGTGAGCTTGCATCAACAAGACATGTCAGTGGTGTGAGTGAGCACCAATAAGATGTCAGTGGAGTGAATGCACATCAATTAGACATGTGAGTGATGTGAGGGGGCACCCAAAAGACATGTTGGATCACTGATATAATATAGAATACAAAAATATAGACTTACCAAAATATCGTTGACAAAATATAGAATGCAAAAATATCGAATTCCTATCTACAAACAGGTAAGTAAAAAAAGATTGAATCAAAAATATAATTGTAAAAAATATAGTTAGTCAAAATATCGAATTTAAAAGTAATTTAAATTTCATGAAATAATAAATATAATTAACTAAAACGTACTTTAAAATACTTAAATAGCCTTAAAATTAATAAAATAATTAATTTAAGTAAAAACAATAAACATATAATTTCATTTTTTAATACATATATATATATTAACATAATATTAAAAAAAATACAATAGTTTTACCGTAGGCTAGCGGGAGGTTCAAATTTACTATCACCACCAAGTGAGTGCAACAGTAGGGAAAGCGTTGGATAGCGTAGGGGTAAAAATTACAATTCCCACTCGAGTGAGTGCAACAGTAGAGAAAGCGTTGGATAGCGAGAGGGTAAAAATTACTATTCCCACTCCAGAGAGTGCAACAATAGGGAAAGCGTTGGAGAGCGTAGGGGTAAAAATTACTATTCCCACTCCAGAGAGTGCAATAGTAGGGAAAGCGTTGGATAGCGTACGGGTAAAAATTACTATTCCGACTCCAGAGAGTGCAACAGTAGGGAAAGCGTGGGATAGCCTAGGGGTAAATAATACTATTCCCACGCCAGAGAGTGCAACAGAAGGGAAAGAGTTGGATAGCGGGAGGGTAAAAATTACTATTTCCACTCTAGACAGTGCAACAGTAGGGAAAGCGTTGGATAGCAGGAGGGTAAAAACTAATATTCCCACTCCAGAGAGTGCAATAGTAGGGAAAGCGTTGGATAGCGTAGGGGTAAAAAATACTATTCCCACTCCAGAGAGTGCAACAGTAGGGAAAGCGTTGGATAGCGAGAGGGTAAAAATTACTAATCCCCCTCCAGAGAGTGCAACACTAGGGAAAGCGTTGGATAGCAGGAGAGTAAAAATTACTATTCCGACTCCAGAGAGTGCAACAGTAGGGAAAACGTTGAATAGCGGGAGGGTAAAAATTACTATTCCCACTCCAGAGAGTGCAACAGTAGGGAAAGCGTTGGATAGCGTAAGGGTAAAAATTACCATTCCCACTCCAGTAAGTTTAACAGTCGGGAAAGTAATGATTTAATGTATTAATAAAAATAAATTAAATATCAATACCAATAAAACATTAATTAAAATTAATTACCAATTTAATATTATGTAATAATAATTAGAAATACAAATAAATATTAGTTATTACAAATTAATTACCTATTCATAATTAATTTACAACTAAATAATTTTCATTAACAAAAACTAATTAATAATACAAATTAATACCAATTAATAATTAACAGTAAATTAATTATCAATACACAAAAAGTATTTTTTTATGTTATTAGTTACAATTACATTACTTCCCACCCTATTCCCCTATAAACCCACAACCCGCTACAGAAAATTAATTAATAAAATTATCAGAATTATCAAATAATTAATTACTAAAAATTAATTAACAAATAATACAAACTAATTACCAATTAAAAATTAATTAACAATAAATTAAAAATCAATACCAATAAATAATAACACAATCATTAACTTAATTACAACTAAATTACTTCCCACCCTATTCCCCTATAAACACAGAACCCGTCACGGAAAATAAATTAAGAAAATAACATAATTATCAATTAATCAATTGATAAAAATGAATTACCGATTCATAAAAATCATTTACCAATTAAAAACTAATTAACAATAAATTCAAAATGAATACCAATAATTAAATAACAATATTTAATTAATTACAATTAAATTACTTCCCACCCTATTCCCCTATACACCCACAACCCGCTACAGAACTAAAAAGCAAAATTAAATTAAAAATAATTAATAATTGCTAAAAATGTATATTTAAATTCATATAATTAAATTACTTTCCACCCTATTCCCCTATAAACCCACAACTCGCTACAGAATTAAATTACGCAAAAATTCAATAACATAAAATTCATTACTTAAAATAAATTAAACATACATTACAAAAATAATATACACTTTTCGCACATATACTAACATACAAAACACTTAAAAAAATCGATATTATTAAAAATTCGATATATTTTAATGCCTATATTATATATTTTGAATATTTTGACTTCTATATTTTGACAATCGATTTTATATTACTTACCTTCAATTCGATATTTTTAACCACTAAGGGTCGATTCCAATTCGGGAAACGAAACCGTCCGACGATTCGTATTCGTAGCCATTTCTGTACGAATCTTACAAATCCATCCAAATCACTTAGTACGATCCGTAGGTTAGAAATACGTCCGAATCTGTGCGAACCGTACGAAAAACAAGGCTAAATCCTTACGACTTAGACTCTCACAGTGAACCGTACGATTTGTAAACATGCCGTACTACCCGCCAAGTACGATCCGGACTGGGTAATGAATACGCGATTCGTACGGAACACGTCCCGTGTAGAAATTCGTACAGAGAGCCACACATTCACATACGCACCGTACCCCTAAACTCAAGGGGTGTACGCACGGGGTGTATGCACTGTACACCTACGAACTTGGGGGTAGGAACCGTACCCCTTCGGTCCGTACACCTACGATCATGGAGTGTACGCACGGGGACATATGCACCGTACCCCTGAGATCTAGGGGTGTACGCACCATACCATGATGCACCATACGCCTGCTATCATGGGGTGTACGCACCATACCCGAGGGGGTCCGTATCGTACGCATTTCGAGGCGCAATTGGCTTTTACAAACGTTTTAAGCTCCCGTAGAAAAAGAGTCGTACAGAGTGTTGTTGACACGAATCGTATTTGCAGGGTCGTACAAAGCTGCTGTGATCCATAAGAACATCGCATACTGTGGGTTCCGAGTGTGATCCGTACGGATTATTGAATCGTAGGGTCTTTGGTACGATTCGTATGGAGAACTGCATTGGGTGCACATCGTACTACTTTGTACGTAAGGGGAAGGTTTGGAATACGATTCATATGGGAAAAACACTCCGTACGGCGATTCAGACTGGATTTTACCGAATCGGAATCGGCCCCATTGTGTCCATTCGATATTTTATCCATTCTATATTTTTACTTCGATATTATGGCCATTCTATATATTTCTTTTGATATTATGTCTAGTTACCGACATGTCAGTGGTGTGTATACGCACCCATAAAATCAGTCATTGGTGTGAGTATGCGCCCATAAGACATGTCAGTGGTGTGCGTGAGCACCAATAAGACACCAGTGGTGTAAGTATGCATGAATAGCATGAGAAAGCTGTGTAAGTGTGCACCTTAAGGCATAATGGTTATGTGAGTGCACACCAACAAGAAATGTCAATGGTGTGAGAACCAATAAGAAATGTCAATGGTGCGAGTGAGTATTAATAAGTTATGTCAGTGGTGTGCGTAAGCACCAATAAAATATCTGTGGTGCATCAATAACACAGGTCAGTTGTGTGAGTGTGCACCTTAAAGCTTATTGGTTGTGTGAGTGCACACTAACAAGAAATGTCAATAGTGTGAGTGAGCCCCAACATGAATTGTCAATGGTGCGACAGAGCACCAAAGACATCTCAGTGGTTTGAGTGTGCACCAATAAGTCATGTCAGTAAAGTGAGTGAGCACCAATAAGACATGTCAGTGTCATGAGAGTGCTTTAAAAAGACTAATGGCACAACATAGAATAACAGTGATTCAAGTTCAACAGGTCTGGTTGCTTTGTCTAGCTGTGACTCTGGAAACAATGGCTACTCTGAGAGATTACAATTTTCGGTGGTCTTGTCATACAGATGCCTTGTTTGACTACTTTTTGCCAGAAGTTAGATTAAGCATGACTGGCACAGGTTTGCCCTCAATGCCAAAAAGTGCTGGATACAACTTCTCAAGAATGATGGTATTTAAGAACACAAGACTTTTTGATGCTTTGGTACCCATTTTAGGTTTAACTCTGGTGTGATACAAATTCTCAGTTATACAGCAATATCAAAAAGGAAAAAGCAACAAGAAAAGAAAAAGAAAATCAAGAAAAAAATGGAAAACATTCCCCATTCCACTCTCACCCACCCATGAACTGGTGTGCTTGGGCCTATCTCATTTTTAAGCGCTATCTCGGGCAAGAGTGAGAGTGTAACTCATGATGCCGTAGGTGGTTCAATTGGGGCTGTGAGGCGTAGGAGGCGTAGATATTTCGGGCATGTGATTTCATTCATTTCAGTGGCCAACAGAGATACTATTGGCTTCCAGACGTCCCTGAAACCCGCAGTGGAATTAGTGAGGGAAGCCTGTATCCGTTCCATCCCTAACATGTGCCACAACCTATGTAACCCCCCCATATGGTGGGCCTTATCTGTGTCCCTCAATGCGATAAGATGTTTTGGAGTGCTTCCCCCAGGACCAGTCCCATTTGTTTCCCCCTCCTAGACCTTAGAGGGTAAGTCAATGAGTTGGGCAGTCCCAGCACTACATAAGCCAGAAACAGCGGTATTTGCGTCTTGAATTGCCGGTCTACGTCATCGAGAATTGCAATCCAGTATCCCGTTAGATCCCTGCATTCCCAAAGCAGGTGCACCAGTGTGCCCTCCTCCCCTCAGCCCCACCAGCAAGTTGGACTACGATACGGATTCCCTTTGTTAAGGTGTACTGGTGTCAAGTACCAATACGTGGCTATCTTGACTGCGGTTTTCTTCCTGGCGGTGTTATATGCAGTGTGGGTGGCCCAGTATTAGATGTCTTTCCATTCCTTCCTGTAATGTCCCGACCCAGCTCCTTCGCCCAAAGTTTCTGGCTGGCCGTGGGCGTTGTAGGAGCCTGAGGGTGCAACATACCATACAGTTCAGAGATCATTTTCCTGTCCGTAGTCTACAGCCATCTCACATATTTTGACAATTTCCTGTTCACTTTTGGGTGCACTTCCGGCTGAAGCAGCCAATGGAGGATCTGGAGGTAATGAAACCTCTCTGTTTCAGGGAGGTCAAAGTGTAGTCTGAGGTCAGGAAATGAGAGAATCTCACTGTGTCAAAGAAGTGCCCTGCCGCTTTGCATTCAGTTCCCCTCCATGTCTCGAACGCCTTCCCTTCTAGCCCAGGTGAGAAGTTGTTGTTGTCTAGTAGAGGGGTCATGGGGGAGGGAAAAGATAGCAATTCTCGTTTTGCGGCGGCTCCATTTCAAACCCTCAGTAGTGTGTGCATTGCGGGTGAGCCCCGGAGATTTGATCTGCACTCTTCAGGAAAGGGACTTTCGAGAGGGAAAGCTTTGCTAGCGCCCTATCCTGAAACAGCCATCTCTTTTCAGACTCCTGTCTATTCCCTTCTTTCTGAGTTGTGCTGCTCTAAAGTATCCCAACACGTTCGGGATCCCGAGGCCTTCCTCATCAGACTGAAAATAGCCCAGCTCCCTTCAGATACGGGGATGTTCCCCTACTCATACAAACTTCTGTATCACCTGTTGCAATTTATGAAGTGTCCGGTGGGAGCCATATCGTTATCCTCTGGAATAGGCACAATGCCTTGGGGAGGATAGACATCTTGATTGCTGCTACCTTACCCAGAAGCGACATTTGGTGACCCTTCCAGTGCTGTAACTCTCTAGTGATCTGCGTGATTAACTTGGAGTAATTAAGCATGACCGTTTGCGACACGGACTAGGCCAGTTCAATTCCCAGATATGGGATAGACTTTGTTGTCTGTATCCCTGCATATGCGTCTCTACTCATCTCTGACATTGCCCCACGATGGCCGAGTGGGAGAATCATCGACTTCCTGATGTTGACCCAGAATCCCGAGACCTGACCAAAGGATTCTAGTTCCTGTAAGAATGCAGAGACCGATTGCTCTGCGACGCAAGGGAAGTGATGATATCATCCGCATAGAGGCTTATTGAATGCCTCTCTCCGCCAAAGGGAATGCCCAGATGTCAGGGTTATCCCTTATCTTCTGTGTCAGCGCCTCTATATATAGGGCAAAGAGGAGTGGGGATAACGGGCACCCTTGCTGTGTCCCCCGTTGGATCTCGAAGGCTTGAGATGAGATCCCATTTACTCTGATTGTCGCAGTGGGCGCGTTATAACAGCTTGTCACCCAGGCTCTAAACCGGCCCTCCAGTCCGAAGTGTACCAGGGCCTTGTCTACAAAGTACCAGTCCACCCGATCAAATGCCTTCTTGGCGTCCATTGACAATAGAAGAGCATCCATGGTGATTCGGTGGGCTTTGTCAACGAGATGTAGAATGTGGTTGGTGTTATCGCTATTCTGTCTATTGTGGATAAAGCCCAATTGGTCGGGTTCAATGATGTCTAGCATGAGGGGGCCCAACTGGCTGCTAGCACCCCGGTGAACAGTTTCAAGTCTACGTTAAGTCGCAATACCAGGCGATGGGAGCCGCAAAGGGTATTGTCTTTTCCGGGTTTCGGCAGCACCACAATGGAAGCAGCTAACATGTCAGGGGGGGATCAACAAAGGTCCAGTAAAGGAATTAAAAACCTGCATCAGGGTTGGAGCTAAGATCTGGCAAAAGGCTTTATAGAATCCCACCGAGAATCCATCGGGCCCTGGGATTTCATAAGCTTGAGGTGCAAGATCGCCCCTTTCACTGCCTCTACTCTTATCAGTGCCTCCAACGCTTCTGCCGACCATGGAGATAGCGCAGTTGTATTCGCACCCTGCAGGTACGTGGTAATGTGGAAGCTTAGAGGGGCATCCCTGCGATAAAGATCAGAATAGAATGTCTAGAAAATCTTTGCGATCTCTTCCTCCCCTTCTACTACCTCCCCTGTACCCATCTTGAGGGACTGAACCATCGTCTGTTGGGAGCGGGCTCTAAGCTTGCTTGCCAGCATGCGCCCAGTCTTATCCCCCTCAATGTAGTAGGAGTGTTTGAGTATGAGGGCTGCGTACTCAGCTCTGTCCAGATCGAGCCCCACCAACTTGGCCCTTGCCGCTTTCAGCTGGCGCCAAACTCTAGGCTCCCCGGTCCTGCTATGTACCCTCTTGAGTACCAACACTTGCACCATGATCTGTTCTCTCTTGGTTTTGCGTTCTCTGTTTTCAGCCGCGGATATAGCTATCAATTGTCCGCGCACCACTGCTTTGAGGGCCCCCCATAAGGTGGTCAGGGAAATATCAGGGGAGTAGTTCAGGTCCAGGTAGTCTGTAATGCACTTGTGGATCTGTTCTATTACTTCTGCTCTATGCAGCATTCCCTCCTGTAATCCCCAACCCCCCGGTTTGCGACACGGCTGAGGCACCTGAAGGGTCACTGTTACCGCGTCATGGTCCGAGAGTGCTGCCGGCGTAAAGTCCTCATCCCTTACCAGGTCCTTCAATTCCATGGTGCCTAACAAGTTGTCGAGTTGAGCATACATGCGGTGTGCGTGTGAATAGAAAGAAAATTGAGAGGTGTGTGGATGGGCTGCCCACCAAAGGTCTACCAGCCCTCTAGTCTGTAGCCAACTTTTCCCTTTGAAACCCCCTCCTACCAATAACCACCGCTCCTGGGCACTCAGGGATTCAGAAAGGGCTGCTTTCAGAGTGGCAACCTGTATTGTGGATTGAGACATGACATATAATCGAAGGTGCATTGCTTCGCCAGCGAATTTCCCCGCCCGTCGTGCGGGTGTGTGACTTCTTCTCCCTCTCCCCTGATCCCCTCATCATCCAGCCTATTCAGCCGGGTTCCCATTTGCAGCACATCAGTTCCCCCCCCCCACCCTAGCCCCAACCTAAACACCCCAGCCCTCCCAAATTGTCCAGCATCCAAAGGGGTAGTCACGTGCACCTGGAAAGAAGAAATAGCAGAGACATATTGTGGCCTGAAGAACCCCACCTCCCCGCTCCCAGCAACCCCCATACCGGCCCTGCGTATCACACTTGTTTTCAGCAGCCCCTCCGGAGATCAGGAGCCGTCATGGGATGCTGTGTCCTTGAGTACTGTCTCTAGTGCCGCCTGTCGTTCTTGCGCTGAGCGATCGGGCCCCAGTGAATTAACAGGAAGGCGTCTCCGTTTGACTCTCTGCCACCGCTAAAGTGCTGTCGGCGTTCTGGACTGGCCTTCTCTTTAGGGCAATGATGTGTCAGTCCTAGTATCTTGCAGGCCTCTTGCAATGATTTGATCTGGTGTAGTTTGCCGTCCCATTTGAAAATTAGACGGAATGGATGGCCGCCTTCGTCTTGGAGATGTGTGGTCACCTCCCTGAACTCTCGCCTCTTCTGTAACGTGATGGCACCAAGTCTTGATAGAGGGCTATAGAGTGGCCCAAGATACTTAATTGGTTGCTTCGCCCTGGCCTCCCAAAGAATGCGTTCCTTGAGGGGGTGATCTGGTAGGAAAGCTCAAACGTCTGGTGGGGGGTGCAGGGGCCCATCTCTTCAGCCCGACTCTATGTACCTGGTCAATGCGGATATGTAGATCTGGTGAGGCTCCTAAGATGTCGCTGAACATCTCCTGTAGATATGGAACAATATCTGATCCCTCTGAGTCTGAATGGACCCCCTTCACGCGAATGTTGTTCCGCCGAGAGCGGTTTTCAAGATCCTCCGTATGTGCTTGGAGTTCTATATGCTGTTCTCTTAGGCATATCACCTCCTGCTGGAGCTGTGTTACCTCCTCCTCCCCGGCCTGTTCCTGGTCTTCGATTGTGGCCACTATCTCTCCGAGCGCATCCCCATCACAACGAATCTCTTTCACTTCGCCCGGCACTTCGCCTTTGAGTGTGTGGAAATCTTCACGTAAGGTGTTGAACAATGTCTCCAGAAAGAAACGGGTGATCAGGTCCTCCGCCCCCTCCGACTCGAGGTGGTGCTGTTTGGTAGGTGAGGACCGGTCTTCTCCCCTCCAGCTTGTGGTGGTTTGGTTAGCATTTCTTTCAGTGTTCTGTCCTTTTTCCCACTCAATGAGGACATGGTGGCGATGTAAGTTGTAGAGCTTAGGGTAGGGTCCCGTGTGTCCGCTGTGTGCAGTCTAGTATTTACCCCCTCTCACTGCAGTGGTCTGCACGTGGGCACTGTGTTACTAGCACACCCGAGGCTTGTCGCGTTGCTCAAAGTGGTGTCCCCCACGGAAGCCCCGCGAAGCAGGCCCGCACTCAGGCCCAGAGCAGTATGTGACTTCGCCCCCTGCTCAAGGCAGTTCAGATCGGCAGTATTGTCCTCCGCTTGTGATGTAGCTAGAACTCTGGATCTGGTGATTTCAGCTGGGGCATAGGCCTCCCCTGCGCTCTGTGCTCACACTCCCATAAAGGCCTGGTTTTTTGCCACGGTTCGTGTAGGCTGCTACTCCTTTTGGTGTGCAAGAGTGTCCCAGTTCACTTTCATAAGCCCACCACTGCCTCAGGGCGTTTAAGCCAGTCGATAGCTCTGGCCGTAGCGGTGTGGGACAGAGCAGTCGCTCCGTGCAGTGCCATCAGCCTCCGTCACCCTGCTACACCATCAGCTGCTGCCCCGTGGGCAGCATGTCCCTCTGCTCCTATGTGTGGCTAGGGTCGCACTCTACTCTTCGTTAATAACCCCTATTCCGCCAATCTAGTCCTGGCGGCGTGCTGCAGCAGTGGGCTTGTGGACTGCACCTTTCAGGTGCCTTGCGTGCTCTCTCCGACCTCAATGCCACCTCTCTTGGCCAGCTGCAGCCACAGCTGTCCGAGCTGCTCTGGTGTAGTGCCCATGTAGGCCCAGGGCCCGTCTGTCACGTCTGCCCCTCGTAATAAAGACACTGGAGTCGGAGATGTTGAAGGTACGTCTTCCTTTATTCCCTGCCAGCTTCTCACTGACTTACAGACTAATTCTGTTTCCGGTTCCTGTTTCCTATACTGCTCTTTCCTGTTCGCCTGTTCTGTCCCGAGACAGAGGTCAGGCGAGACGACACAACATCTCCCCCTTTTGTACAAAGTCTCACCTTCCTTTACGAGACTCAATGGCGCCACCGTGTTCTCCAAGCCCGACCTCAACAAAGGTTACCACCAGCTGGAGCTTCATGAAAAATCGAGATATATCACGACGTTTACCACACATCAAGGCCTTTTCCGTTACAAACGTCTGAACTTTGGCATTTCCTCGGCCGCCGAGATCTTCCAGGAAGCCATCCGGCGAGTCATACAAGGCATCCCCAATGCCTTCAATTATAGTGATGACCTATTAGTCTTTGGCAAAGATCAAACTGAGCACGACACCGCTCTGGACAGGGTATGCCACGCTCTGCTGACTGCAAACCTGACACTCAATGCCAGCAAATGCGAATTTCACAAGGACACCCTGAAGTTTTATGGACACATCTTTTTCAAAGAGGGGATGAAGCCTGACCCAGAACAGGTAGCCGCTCTCGCTGACACCCCGACACCCCGGGACGTGAGTGATCTCCGCTCATTCCTCGGAATGGCGAGTTACTGCACGCGTTACATCCGCGACTATGCCACGATCAGCTACCCCCTACGAGAACTCACACGCCAGGGTCAACCCTTTGAATGGACCGATGCATGTAAACAGGCATTCACAGTGATCAAACAAGCCGTTGGGTCTGCCATCAATCTTGCCTACTTCGACACAAAAAAGAAAACTGAAATCACAGTTGACGCCAGCCCGGTGGATCTAGGCGCCATCTTGGCTCAGTACCGTGAGAACTCTGACCAGCGTCACATCATCGCGTATGCAAGCCGCAGTCTCACGGACACTGAAAAAGCATACTCCCAACCAGAGAAAGAAAGCCTAGCCGTGGTGTGGGCGTGCGAACATTTCCACCTGTTTGTCTATGGCAAACACTTCACAATCATCACAGACCATCAGGCCCTCATCACGATTTTTGGAAACCCCAACGCCAAGATGCCACCACGCATTGAACGGTGGGGTCTACGCCTGCAAGATTACATACTCACCATTATCCATAAACCAGGGAAAGCCGAGAATCCAGCTGATTTTATGTCACGACACCCTCTAGTCAGTGCTCGAGCTGCCCAATCCTTAGCTGACGATTACATTCACTTTGTCGTTGACACAGCATGTCCACCCACGGTCCCTCTGGAAGCCATTCAAGAAGCATCAGCACTTGACCCGCTCGTGCAGGCAGTCATGACCCGCGTCCGCACGAACTCCTGGCGGGATGTGAGACGTTCGCCTCAGGACTCCGACCAGCTCCTTCGCGACCTCACAGCTTTCCAGCGCGTACATGATGAACTCTCCATCAGTGACAATGGGCTCCTCTTGAGAGGGGGGAGGATCGTGATTCCACACAAGTTACGCCAAGGGGTCATCAATTTGGCACACGAAGGCCACAGAGGCATAAACGCAACAAAGAAGGCTCTGAGGGAACGCGTCTGGTTCCCCACGTTGGATCAAATGGTAGAGGCAACTTTGAAAGACTGCATGACATGTCAGTTGGTCAGTCGAGAGGAACCACCTGCACCGCTCCAAATGTCGGAGCTGCCAGAAGGGGTATTGCAACAAGTCGCAGTCGACTTCTTCGGACCACTGCAGTCAGGACAATATGTCATAGTCGTCATGGACGAGTACTCACGATTCCCATTTGCACACCTGATAACATCCACCAGAGCAACGACAGTCATCCCAGTACTGGATGAAATCTTCGCGGCATGGGGTTTTCCTTTACGAGTGAAATCTGACAATGGGCCCCCATTCAACGGCCATGAATTTACAGACTTCGTGACCCACCTCAATTTCAAACATCAGAAAATCACTCCACTATGGCCTCAGGCCAACGGCATGGTGGAACGATTTATGGGGACACTTAAAAAAGCAATTCAGCAAGCTGAGCTAACACACCGAGACATCCAACAAACACTGAATGAGGTACTAAGGGCGTACCGGACCACGCCACACAACACTACAAATCAGTGCCCGGCCACCGTGATGCTGGGAAGGGCACCCCGCACTCGACTACCCATGATGAACACTACACCCCAACCACGAACCATCACTGTTGATCACAACACACTAGTCAAGATGGACCACAAGAAGAAACTCAAAATGAAAACATATGCCGACCGGCGCAGACGCGCTAAGGACGCTGACATCCAGGAAGGGGACTGGGTGATAGTCCGAGGCGACCGGCGAGCAAAGGTAGACAGTCGATATCTTGACATTCCCCTACAGGTCAGCAAAAGGAAAGGAACTATGATCACGTCAAAGGCTGACCACAAGCAGATAACAAGGAATATATCGCACTTCAAGAGATGCAATCTACGCAGCAACCATGAAGCTTCCTCGAGTCAAGTCTCAAGCGACTCAGCAAGCCAAAGTGATGGCAGTGACCAAAACCGCCACAGTCCCACACGAATCACCAGTGCCGTCAACCATCCCGTCCAAGCACCCGGGCGAGAGAGACGTCCACAGCGCCTGATAAGAAAACCACGGCGACTCGTTGAACCCTGCTACATGGCGCCCAACGTATTGGTTGGCCGTATTTCATGACACTCGAGTAGTTTATCATTCATTCCTTAACACCTTCATTCCCGTTTCCGGTAAACGGCGGTGTCGGAAAACCTACCTGTTTTTGAAATAGGTCTTTTCAAGCTTGAATACTCCTAAAAAAGGTTTCTTTGATTCACTACCCAGTTGTGCTACAAAGTGTTCTTTGTTTTTTTTTTTTTTTCTCTTCTTCCTGTGCTAACATGGCAGTGGAAATAGCGCAGCATAGCCGCGTCGCGGTTCGCGACCACTTGCGGGGTTATAATGTACCCGCGGAAGGCTTGGCTGTGGTTCTAGTAGTGAGTGCGGAACATGCGTACCCGTACGAATTGTTTTATTCCTGGGTGACATTTCCGGAAGTGGACGCTAATTCGGGTGTCTACCATTCATACACTGCCACGGATGTACCGGCGGCTTATGCTCCGTACAGAGCACTGGAAGTACCTGTAGACGCTTGGCAGCACGGAGTTTGGTTTGGTGGCGCCCTACCCCATTCTTTAACGGCTCCGAGGTTAGGTCCTTTGTCCATTCCCGGCACAAATTGGCCCGCTTTGGGTGGATTTACTACTCATCCTAATCGCACAACTTGTAATGTAGCTGACCTGCGGCGTCTTCATGAGGTCGCGGTTGGAGTGATTAGAGCGCTTGTTCATTACATTGGTCGTAATATTCATGGCGCAGCCCCCGCAGGTGCGCAGCTTCGGGCAGAACAGGCTGGTTTGAAAATCAGTCCTGTCTTGGTGAATTCCGTTATGGGCAGAAAGCCAGAAAATAAGGATGATTTTCCTTACTGGCTTGCCGAGAAATTCGACCAGCTGGAGGCTGTGTTTCCTAATACGACTCCGGGTGAAAAACACCGGATTCTTACGCTTAGTTTACCGAAAGATTTAGCCCCGGAACTTGTTGACTGTGAGATATGGGGTAAGACTTTTGCAGCGGTTTACTCGCGGTGCTTTGGCACACCGTCAGTGTCGAACCTGTCTGCGATCCTCAAACGTGTTCAAGATGATCACGGACCTGAGTCGGCGGTTGAGTTGGGTATGCGCCTGAACGGTTCATTTGAGACAGTTTGCGGTATTATCCTTGCCAATGTAAAAGGGGATGCAGTGAACTTTCAGGTGGCCAATGGTCTGGCGTTAATTCCCGATGCCGAGAAACCCCGTCAGCTGGCAAGAATAATTGTGGCGGCTTATAAAATGGTTGGCCGCAATTCTAAGGGTGCGAAAGTTTTTCTTGAAAAAGAAAAGAAGCAGCCCCAGGGGCAGTCTTCGGAAACAGGTGGACAGCCCAGGTCCAAGAAAAAAAATTGGCCTAAAAAGCAGAATCAGGGTAAGCAACAACAACAACAGACACAGGTCTCGAGTCCGGCGCCTTCACAACCTGCGCAGTCAGAGCGAGTTTATGAATTGCGCGATCGCGCTACGATTAAATCGCCTGACAGATATCAGGCATCTGACCAACGCTCTCCTCGTTCCTTTCAGGACTCATCGGCTCCGTCAACCGGTGGTGGAGGGGGCGGCAGGGGCAGGGGTGGTCAGCAAGGACGTGGCCAGCCCCGCACGCGAAGTGAAGGGGACCAGCGGGACGACTCTACGCCAAGGAGACCGCAGTTTGCCAAGAAGAAAGTCGCAGCCTTAACGGCGCATCGATATGCCCCAGATAGTGAGAACGCGGCTTCGGAATCTGACGTGGGCTCTGACCTTGCTGGACAGCGCGGCGGAGATTACCACAGTGAGAGAGGTCCTCCGTCCACTGTTGAAGGTGACAGCGACTGACACTTATGTTGTAATCGAAACAGCTGATACACATGTTGCTCCCCCTGAAAGACTTTTTGAAATTGTCCTGTTAATTGAAGGTGACATGCAGCGAACTGTAAAAGGGGTATTTTGGGAGAATCTTTCGGATATGTATGACATTTTGCTTTCGGAGGCTGACTGGCCCCCACCTTTTGTTCTCGCAGCTCCGCGAGGGGAGGAGGTAATCCTCCCCAGTTTCGCGCACACTGTACCGAGAGTGGAAGCGCTGCATTTTGCAGAAGAGTGGGCTCTGGCGCTTGCGCCGGCTGTGTACCGAAATCAGTGTGGCTGGGATAAATTGTCCCCTAGCCATGAGATTCCTTTACGGTCACAGCCTCAGCCACAACCCCAGTATCCCATACGGCGTGAAGCTAAAGCTTCGGTCGCGGCTATCCTTGAACAATTGGAATATCAAGGTGTAATTGAAACGTGTGTGTCACCAATGAATAATCCCCTTTTTACTGTTAACAAGCCAGACGGCTCGTATCGTCTGGTTTTGGATTACCGGCATTTGAACTCGCATTGCCGTAACTGTGCAGTACAGAATACTCACGGCTCTGCCCTAGTGAATAGTCTTGAGCGTAAACGGTTCAAAACCACGCTTGACATTTCCAATGGTTTTTATGCACATAGATTAGATGGTCTAAGTTCCCAATGGACCAGTTTTACGTGCGGCGGCGTACAAAAAATGTTTAAACGACTCCCAATGGGATATAAAAATAGTCCTGGAGTGTTTTCCGCCCGCATAGTCTCTCTTTTGGAGAGTTTCGATCCAGTTGCATGTTCGTATGTGGATGACATTTATCTCACAGACGACGAGCTTTGGGTGCATCTGTGTCGAGTAAACAGCATAATTTGTAACTTTGCAGACATGGGTTACAAGTTTAACTTTGCGAAGTCACACATTGCGGAGTACACAGTGTTGTTTCTAGGTTATTAACTTAACCATGAAGGAAAGGGATTGGCTCCTCACTTCCTGGAGAAGTGCGCGCAGTTGCGCTCTCCGACAACTGTGAAAAAATTACAGTCTTTACTGGGTTTTTTAAATTTCGGGAGGACATACATTCCGGAATATGCCCAGCGTATCAAGCCTTTATATGCCTTGGTACAACCATCTTTTTCCAAATCATGCTGGCTGCCTGAGCATTCAGCCATTCTGCAGTCTTTGCAGGCTGATTTGCTCACTTCTGACTACTTACAGACCCGTGATAACCAGACCAACCTGGTGATAAGAATTATCCCTGGGACGGTGGGTTTCACGTACCTGACTTTTAATGAGGGGGATACTGTACCTATTGCTTACAAGTCACACTTGTACACTTCGGCTGAACTGCGTTTTTCCACTGTGGAGAAAGTGTTAACGGCTGTGCAGATGGCAATTCTTAAAGAACGTGCCCTGTCGCAGGGAAAGCGCATGTTGGTTGTTACCCCGTGTCCTGCCTTGGAGGCGGTCACGAAAGCCAGTGTACCTAATTCTAAAGCTTTGCACCCTCGGTGGATTCAGTGGGCTACATCCTTGACATCTCAGGATGTCACGTTTATTTTTGACGCCGCTTTACGGTCGCAGGAGTATTTACAGTATGAGTTTGTTCATCCTGCTCCTTTAGCAATGCGGCCGTTGGAGGATTTCCATTGTATCATTTACACGGATGGTTCGGCGCAGGTTGCGCATGGCTCTAAACATGCCTACGTTTCCGCTTGCGCCATTGTGGTCGGTGCCATGGTGAACGATGAGTTCAAGTCCAGTGTCGTGCACACGCAGACGCTTGGAGACTGCACCGCACAATTAGCAGAGCTCTGTGCTCTTATGCTCGCATTGGAGTACGCAGATCCTAGTGTGACGACTTTAATCGTAAGTGATTCTTACTACTGTGTCCAGTCTTACAATGAGAACTTGTTCTTTTGGATTCAGAATGATTTTCGTGATTCCAAAGGTAGCACAATAAAACATAAAATGATCTGGGTCCGAGTGGCGGAACTTAAAGAAAAGCTGCCGCTCGTGTTTGTGATTCATACTCTCGGCCACCAGCGCGTGGGAGTCCACGCTGTTGGCAACTCGCTTGCTGATGAAGCAGCGAAGTCAGCGGTATCAAAATACTTAGTTGCAGCAGTCACAAGGTCCAAAAGCAAAATAGATGATGACATCTTGGCGGCTGTTGCTGCCACGGCGAAGGGAGGTAAATATCCTGCGGGGTTCCCTTCGAAGTACACATACCACTTAAGTCCCGATAAGGTTCCTTATGTGAAAATTCCTGAAGTTGGAGAGCGTCTAGTTCCCAACTCGGATCGCAGAGCTTCTCTGATTACAGCGGCTCATGAAGGTGTGGCGTCTGCGCATGCGGGCGTCTCAGCCACTGTATCTCAGCTACAACAGAGGTTCTGGTGGCGGGGACTGTACAAACAGACGTGCGATTATGTCCTTATGTGTGACATTTGTCAGCAGATTAAGCCTTCTACTGCTGCGCGTCCGCCTCAGACAAAGTTGTACATCTCTAATAAACCACTTGGATGTGTTTATTTGGATCACTGCGGTCCTTTTTCTTCTGATACTGCGTATAAATACATCTTAGTAGCAGTTGACTCATGCACACGCTTTGTGTGGTTATGGCCGCATCGCAGCGCTGATTCACGGACTGTCATTAAGGATTTGCGTGTCTTTGTGGGAATGTTTGCTAGTGGTGCTTTCCATTCGGACCAGGGTCCGGCTTTCGCCTCTAAGGCGTATAAGGATGCTATGGTTTCGTTGGGAGTACAGGTGAAGTTTTCAAGCTCCTACAGGCCTGAGGGAAATTCTGTGGTAGAAAGAATGAACCGCGACTTAAAGCAATCTTTGACAGCCCGAGTTATAGGCACTGGTAGAAACTGGCTGACCCACCTCTATGGCGTGCAGCGTGCGCTTAATAATCTCCCTAGAAGGTCTCTGGGTGGGCGGACCCCATACGAAATGCTCTTTGGTATCAAGATGTACGTCCCTGACCTTGATGGTGCAGACTGCGAGGCCCAGGCCGCGGCCTTTGACGTAGATGAACATTGCAATGTTTTACAGGATCTACAAAAGACCAGAGACAGTCTTGCAAAGGAACACTTGCCCTCCACGTCGGATGATGCGTTGCAGATCCCGGTAGTTGGCTGGCTACCCCAAGTTGGAGAACTGGTTCGAGAGAAGATCGATAACAAAAAGGAGTTTGGTCCCTCATATCGAGCGCCGGTTCGGGTCCTTGGAGTGAAGGGCACAAGAACAGTCATTTTACCACCCCTTCCAGGTCGTAAAGAAAACAGATTTATTTCTATTGACAATGTCAAGACACACAGGGTGGCCGATTCTTCATAGCATGACACCGGCTGTATCCTGTCCTTCCATGGTGAGGCACTCTGTGCTGGCTATTACATCTGGTGCAGATCAGGAGGTGTCCGTCGAGATGCCTGCCATATCAAGTCCTTTATTAAATACTATTCCTGTTAATAACATTGATGAGGTGACCTATGCAGATCCTGCTGATTTATCTATGTCCGATTTACATGCTCGTTTGGCTAACCAGTCCAGATTTTCTTTTGACTCTGATTCGGAACTTTCAAAGAAACCATCGACTATTGCAAAATATGCCACGTTGTTTAAAAAACATTTTTTAGTTCCACCTTGGACATACATTTGGCTGATACTATTTTCATTTTATCTTTTTATGTCAATTGGTTTTGTGTTTTATTTTTTCCGCCTGATTGATGGCCATTATGTGAAAGAAAGAACAGGAATTCGGTACCTTAATGGAACATTGGCCCCTCTTTCCTCCTCACATTCAGCACACAGACTAAAGAGAGACTTACATTCAGTACAAATTACTGCTTGGCCTGTCCTTGATGGGATTGTGTGGGATGCGGTTAGGTTTCAGATACATGGCCCCACAGAAGTTATTAATGTTCCTAATGTGCTTAGAGTAAACATGGGAGATGTGATTAAGCAAAATATTCGTTCTGATGATTGGGATCTTCAGGCCGTAGAAGCATTGTTCTCTGATTTGAAATATTATGCGGCCTTTGATGATGAGGATTTGTATTTAGATTCTGTCAATTATGGTGATTTGTTTTGTTACCAACATTATGGAAATCATTTCTTGCACAAGACAAGTTCCAGGCGGGTTCCTGTGAATTACACTCAGTGGGAACATTGCCCTACTCCTTTACAGGGGAGCTCAAGTACGTTTCTGGGAAAATACTCTTACTTTACAGATTTTAATCAATCAAATCCTGAGTCGTTTTATTTTAAAGTGAAACAGAAATCCATGCCAAAAGTTAGACTGACTGACACAAAATTGTTGTATTCAAAGTCCTTTCTAGAAAGGTTATCTGTGGATGGCTATGAGTTATGGAAGGATGCTATTGGCCTTAAATCGGTTTGGGGTACCAAAGATTGGCAGGTACAAGGCACTGAGGCTTTGCATCGTGCATGTCTCATCCCGAATCACATGTTGTTTTTAAATTCGACTATTTCCCAAACAACATGTTTTGGATTGGCTACATCTAAAAAATTAAATACCCCTACTATCCCTGATTTGGAAGAATATTCAGGTTGGAGTAATTTCACTACATTGTCCATAAGTGAGATACAAGCACTTTTGCAGAATTCCTCCTTTAATATTTCCAGTTTTGATCCAGATGGGTGGCTTTTATGGCAAAGAAGCTCTGATTCTTGCCAAAGTCGTTTTTTGGGTTTGTCTGAAGGTTTTACACGCATCAGGCCAGATCCCAGGTTTGACTCAGATCACACTGTTACAACTTATTCAGTAGGCAAATTGTGTCAGAACTGGTTACAACATTCCACTTTAGCTGCAGTTAAACTGCATCTGTCCCAGTTGAATGAGAACATAGAGTTAAATGATTTTATAAAAGGCCCGACTATGGGTAGGTCTAAACGCTTTATTTATGCTATTTACAATGAAATTTGGAAATTTTCACAAGTCGAAGCAGCTAAACGCCTGAGGGCTATTGATCAAGCCAATTTGGAAAAAGTGCTTGCAGTGGTCGATAACAGTATTAACACTCTTTCTTCCAGAATTTACACATTGGATAATATTGTTTCTTCTGTTGTTGATATTGTACATGATGAAGTGTCCACGCTATACCATGGTCAAAATCAATTGCGTTCTGTAATGCAGTTTGCCTGGACTCTACAGACAATTAAGGCAGGTCGAGTTCCCTGGACCTCATTGAACGTTTCATCACTTTTTGCCCCTTTTAATATTACTGAAAAACAGCGCATGCTTTCAATGCGTGATGCATCATTTTCTATGTTACATATTGAGAAGCTAGAATCCTTGCCTTTTTCTGTTGCTGAAACCACTACTGCCACGTGGCTTATTCATGGTTTAATTACATTACCATTTCCTTTATATAAATTTACTAACTGTATGCGATATATTGCTATAGGACGATATGAACCACTAGGCAATGCATTCCTACATGAGACATGGTCATTACCATACACATACAGATGTCTGAAGGATGGGAAAGAAGTGAATCTTAATGGGGAGGAATGCATACAGTCACCTGACCATTCATTAATATGCAGACACATTCAGTTACACGGTTCTTGTAATCAGGACCGCCCAAATTTAGCATGTGTTTTAAAAGGCACGCCAGTTCCAGCAGTGGTTCCCACATTCACATTGTTAGCTAATGGTAGTTATTTACTTTTAAACAACGAATTTTGTTGTGGTTTATTAATTGGTGTGGCATATGTGGTAACTGTATCAGAGCGTGTAGTGTGCTGCAAGAATGTTCTATACCCACCCACGCATGGTTCTTCAGATGTCTCCATCTGGCCACGGATTCTAACCTTGGAAGCAAAATTCAATGGTTTAAGCAGAATAAGGGCCCTTTTGTCTCAAAAACAAGTGACCCTGAGTTCGGCCCGGGAAACTTATGTCCTTCACATAGCCAACACCCGCACAGAGGTGCAGGCGCTTTTAAATACTGATTTGCCGTTTCATTTCTGCGAGCTGGTACACCAGATTTTTAAAGCTTCTTCAACGACTGGGCTGGCACATTTTTTCAAGTTAGTGAGCAGTGGCCTTGTGACTACGTTTGAGAAGGTTTTTGGTATCATTCCCACGTTTTTTCACACAATTTTTTCGAGTTTGTTTGGTGGACTACCTGTGTTATTGGCTGTAGCCGCAGGCATTCTGTTGGTATTTTTCTTCATAAAACATGGATGCCCATCCTGCACAAGAAGCCGTTCAACGCCTCCTGACACTGTGCCGTAATCGGATGCTCAATTACTATGGAACATTGCCGCTTGCAGCATTAAGCACGGCCTATAGATTGTCATTTCGGTTCACCGACTTCACGTGTGTCCAACCTGTGTTTCACTGCCTGAACTGCGAGTTCGATTGGGCCATTGATTTGTGCCTATGCTTGAGGACTGCTCCTGACGTCGATTTTGATCAGCTAATGCGTCCCGTGGTGGCTCATGAGTTGATCTGTTCTGGCGAGAGAGTTATGGCCTTGGCAGCAATAAATGGAGTTCTGGGCCAATGGGAGATCTCTGCAGCGGCGGATGCCTTTCTGACACACAGCGATCTGGTGAACCCACCGAGTTGTCCTCTGGCGTTACAGGAGGATCCGATGCTGGAGGAGCACGTATGTTCTTTCCCATTGCTGAATTGGATGGCTGAACTATTTTCGGATGATGGCAGTGATTTCATACTGGAGGCTGTTGCAACTTTATTTGCATATAATTTCCATTCATGACATACCTGGGAGGAGTGCTTTGTTGTGAAATATGACTTTCTCCTCGCTGAATTGGAGAGATGGAGTGTGTTCATCTGATGGAGAATTCAATCACGTGATGTCGCTGAGGATAACGTCATTGTGGCACATGACTTTGGATATCGGATAAGTGCCTTGTTTTTTCTCATACAGACATTTGGATTGATGCGACCTGGTCTTACGTTCATATTTTTGAGACCTGGCGAATGACTTTTGGTTCGAAAGTTTTGTTTTTATTTTTAGACTTAAGGCCACTGTAGGCATTCATACATATTCATTCATACATATTTTTAGCTTATTTTAGCTTAAGATTATTGAACTTTGCTTTCAATTTTTGTATCTGATTTAGTATTGCCTTTTCCCTTATGTTTGACGGTGCTCGGACCAATGGGGGGGTGTCATATGGATACTTCGTTACATATATTGCGTTAAGTTAGCATGAGTGCATTACATGTTTAAACAGCCTTTTTTCCTTCGGCTTCAGTTTTGCACACGACACATACTTGTTGTTGTCGCCTTCACCCTAGAAGCGGTGAGGTGGTTTATTTGAGAATAATATGTTATTTCTATGCTATCAGCTTTGCCTGGTACACTTGGTACAACTGTCTGCACACTGAGAGCTGCACACTCTAAAATTAACCTAACACAAGGTTGCTGGGAGGCTTGATCCTCGCACCACATTAGACATAACACAAATAATGTTGATGCCAACATTTTGGGCTCTACGCGGGTTTAAGATAGAGTTACACGGAATGAACGTAGACACTTGGTGCTGCGCATGAAGAGAGCTGGTAGCGGTTGATGTGAACTGCTCCTACTGACATTGAGAGGTATGGGGCCGCCCTGCTAAAGCCCGAATGAGACCTTCTTAGATATAATATAATATTAGTGACTATGCTGCTGACTCTGATTTTTATCATCTGCATTTTGGTATTATACAAGATACTGCGTTTGAGAAGTTTGCATTGAATAATAAATATTTCAAACTTGCACTTATGTTCTTTGACTCTCAGTTTTGGTTTGAAATGATTATATAACGAAAGAGTGTTCATGTGTTCCACGACTCCTGAGGTATTCTAAAGATCATGTTCTGGTTTGTCTAATACATGGATCATTCCATAATGATCCATGAGACACTGTAGCTAGCTAGGTAACGAGATTTCTGACACTGAGATGAGTTTTTGGATCATCCTAACTCACTGAGGTTCTAGATCTCTATGCACAGTTCTCTGCGACCTATCACTGATGCGGGGCCCTGGGTGGCGCTCCCGCTCGATGGCAGTGTTGGGAGCGAGCATGTCCACACACAGTCTGACCTTGTTGTCCTGTGGCTTTTTGGGGACCACCACGACCGGTGATACCCATGGGGTGGGTCCCAACGTGCGCTCGATAATGTCCGTTTGTAGAAGATCTTGGAGCTCATCTTCGACGGCTTGTTGTAGGTGGAACGGCACCTTCCTGTGGTGTTGAGCGATGGGTGTCACGCGTTCGTCAATGTGCAGCTTCACATTGAAGTTATTCAGCTTCCCAAGGCCTTTGAAGAGGTTCGGGAATTTTGCCACAATGTCAGGGGCATCTTCGGTCATATAGAGGAGTTCCACTAGTTTCAACCTTTCTGCTGTGGGTAAGCTGAGTAGGCAGTCTGCCACATCTGGTCCTTCTACCAGGTGGATGTAGGCTGAGATTTTCCGGTCCTTGAATGTAAGGGTAGTGTGAAAACGACCCAGGCAAGGTAGAGGTTTGCGTGACATCCATGTGAATATGCGAACTGCTGCTGGCTCCAATTTAGGTCGTTGTTTCATGTTGTAATACTCTAGAGCGCAGATGTAATTTAGCGACGCTCCTGAGTCCAGGACAAACTTCGCTGGGTGATCTCCTATCATGATGTCCAGTTTTGGGTATCGTTTCAGACGGTCAGGGTCTGATACCATGCAGATGTATTTGTCGCTGTCCTGCGATACAGGCGTATGCGGTGAGGAGTCACTGGACGTGGTTCTGCGCGACAGGTAGGACTCTGTTGTCTGGTGTCTGGATCGGTGAGTGCTTGTGGATCGACCTCATGATCGATACGAGTGTGCTGATTGAAGGCTGGAGTTTGAGGAGCTGGATGAACGTCCTTCTCTCCCCTTTATGGCACGTGCGTGGTGTCGCGTGTTGTGACTTTTGTTTGACGACCTGCGGGTTGACCGTTTGGCCTGACATGCTATTTCGAAGTGATTGTCTCTCCCACAGCGATGACATCGCTGACCAATTGCTGGACATGGTCCCGAGTGTGGGTAGTCTTGTCCACACCAGTAGCAGGTAGGCACTGATTTGGCGGGTTTGGTGTGTTGCGAGTTTCGTCGGGAGGATGTTTTCCGAGGAGTGTAGGATTGCTTGCTTGACCTGTGGGAGTTTGACGTGGGTCAGGTAGTTCTGTGTGTCTGTACCCGGAGAGCGTGCTCTTTCCGGTCCGGTTTGTGAGTTTCCATCTGTTTGGCATAATTTTCTGCCTGGTCATTGATTCTTGTCAGTTCCTCGATCTCTTCTAGGGTGTATTGTTTCTTTAGAAGTCTCCGGCGGAGAGATTCAGATTGGCATCCATCGATAATACGGAGTCGCAGGGCGTCCTCTGTTTTGAAGTTGTCAGACTCACAGTATCGTGCCATCCGTTTGATGCGCATGATGAAGTCGCTCATGCATTCTTCCTTTTCTTGAGTGGCTAGATTGAACGTGTATCGCTCGTAATCTATGTTGCGCTTGTGAAGGAATCGTCTGTCGAGGGCACCTTTTACCTCCTCATATGTGGCAGTTGCTGCATTTGGCAATTCTTTGATAATTTGCGCTATTTCTTGGCCTATCAAGTTTCTTAGGGCTACTAGTTTTTGTTTAGGGTCTTGCACCAAGGATCCAACCATGTAATCCTCAAAGTCTTCGCTCCAGCTCTTCCACGCCGGCCCCATGCTGTTGCCTGGCGTCAACGCTAGTGGCTGCGGTTGCCGCATGAAGGGGGCCCCCATGGGTGCGTGAGGCATCATGGCTGCGTTGGCTTGTGGGGCTGGGCCTGCTGCGACGTTCCCTCCAGACGTGCTATTGGGTTCAGTGTCGCACATCTAGGAGTTGTGGCTTGGTGTAGCTGTGTGGTTTTGTTTCCCGCCCTTTGTAGTTGCAGGCTTTATTTCGAGTAAATGGGAGCTTTCCTACTGGTTTTGTTAGAGTCCATGAGTCTGTGGAGCGCTTATTGGTGCAGGGAGTTTAGTTGCATCTGAAAAGGGGCTTTCCCACTCTTTCTATTGTATTTTATAGCTTGCAGCAAACAGCGCCTGACCTCAATATGGCCGCTGTTGCTGGATCGTGGGTTGTCCAATCGCTGGCACCTGACCTTAAGATGGCCGCCGTATGGGACGCTGTGCCTTTCTGGGCTTTGCTGTTCACTGCCCACTTGCACGCTCACACTCCCGGTAGTGCTACAATCACGCTCTCTTGCTCCTTTTTGTGGCCGCTGGGACACGACTCACCCCTGCCTCTCGCCGAGTTCCACACGTCTTTGCGGGCGGATGGGACGCTCACGTCCTCGAGAGCGCAGCTCTGGGTCTGGAAATTTTGCGTGGCCGTCTGCATGGCGAGATAAGAGCTCCTGCTCCGCGCTGCTGTTTCTGGGTGGGTGCGCGGTATCTCCTGGTAGGCTGGTACTGTTCTGGGCAGTGTCGGCGCCGGTTCTTAACTTCGCGTTTTTACCCGCTTTGCCGGTGTGCTGAACTGCAGACTCGCTTGTCGGGCCAAGTGTGAATGGCTGGGCTGGGACTTTACTTATGGGGTTTGTAGGAACCCACCCTCGTCGCCATAGTCACGTCTGCCCCTCGTAATAAAGACACTGGAGTCGGAGATGTTGAAGTTACGTCTTCCTTTATTCCCTGCCAGCTTCTCACTGACTTACAGACTAATTCTGTTTCCGGTTCCTGTTTCCTATACTGCTCTTTCCTGTTCGCCTGTTCTGTCCCGCGACAGAGGTCAGGCGAGACAACACGACACCGTCCTCCTGCCTCCATGTGTTACTGCACCCTTTGGGGCTTGTGGGCCACTTACCCGCTCGCCATCCTGGCCATGCCCCCCTTTGGTACCCATTTTAGACATATTTTACAATGTTATCACACATGTGGGCAGCATTGTGAAGCAATTGCAGAGAAGACAGCTGTAAAGCAGACATATAATTCTCACTTAAGCACCATAATACCGACTAATTCTGTGCAGGCAGAATGATAAATTGGGAGAGGTAATTCATAAATAAATCCAGCTAACCTTGAATAAATTAATTATAATGTGTCAAACTGTTTATGTTAATTTCCATTGTGTTTTATTCATGCAGAAACACTCCATTAGTCAGGAAATTCATTCGGCTTTTGATCGTTAAGAAATATGCTTCCGAGTGCAGATAAAGTTTCCAATGTTTTCTGAGATAAGTGTCTGATTCTGTATTGGAAAGGGGTGAGTAATAACCCGTGAACCCGCTTTGAGGCCAGGGGCCCTACTGCATTTAAACCCCTTTGACTCAGAGAGTGATCGTGTGTAAGGCTTTAGTAAAGAATTTAGTTGGAAACCTCTTCCTCGAGTCAACACCTGAAATAATGGTCGTTTTCAGCCAAATATTACATTGGTTAAATATAAAGAGAGTGGAACGTTTTTTGCTAAATCTAATTTGGTAAATATTGTAATGCGCTTCAATGTACTCATGATAGACCTGCTAAACATATGTGAGGTCTTAACATCTGATGTCACTTTCTGTGAGGTTTGGGGTTGTGATGCCGCTTCCTGTGATGCCACATGTGATGTCACTTCGGTGATCTCATGTGTGGTGATGTCACATGCAGTGATGTCACGCGCTCTGTCACACCCATTCTGTCTAACTTGGTGAGTCCCCCCACTTCTTTTTTAGGACTTTTAGGACTTGAGCCCTTAGAGCACTTCTATCAAACTGTAACACAGAGCAACCATTATGTTACGGTGACCCGCTCAGAGGTTTCTTTTTGTAATTCAATCTGCAGAACAAAAAATCAATAGCCTTGATGCGCAGGGAGTTTTCTGTGAAAAAAAATATTTGAAAATTTAGCTTTGCTACGTAGCTCGCAGTTTGATTAGTATGTGTTGTTCTGGTATGTATGTAGAGCCTTCCTCCTGCCTTTTGTCCATCACTATCAGCCAGATTCATCATTGTCCCGTTTTGCGAGTCCTTAAGAGCGATTATTAAGGAATCGCTATTAAGGACTTGCAAAACGGGATTCATGTAGGAATCGCAAAATAAATTGCAATTCCTACAGCTTCCTTATTTGCGATTAGCAAATTGCTAATCGCAAATAAGGAATAACTCCCCATAGGCCCATAGGAATGAATGGGGAGTTATTCCTTATTTGAGATTAGCAATTTGCTAATCGCAAATAAGGATGCGATTTCAAGGGTGCAGGGTGTCCAAAGGACACCCTGTAGCACCCCTGAAATGTGAATTTACACTGATGTTGTGCACACACATGTCCAAAGGACATGTGTGTGTGTAACATGCAACTTAGAAAAATGCATTTAAATGCATTTTTCTAAATTTTCGCTATTTACCACGAGGTTTGACTTTGTGGTAAATAGCGGTCCTAAATTGCGAATTCGCAATTTTTTCATGTTTCATGAATAGTATTTAAGGAATCTCTAATAGAGATTCCTTAAATGCTAATCCTCGCAAATTTGCGAATTCTTTATTAGCGATTTTTGCATTTGGGATGATTAATCCCAAATGCAAAAATTGCACTCGCAAAGGGCCAGATTCTCAGAATCTGGCCCTTTTGCGAGCGCATTTCGCTTGATGAATCTATCTCTAAGTTTTGCACTGCTTTCGTTGAACTATAAAGTTATTCCATTTGTGCAATATGGCCAATTCACTTAAAATGCTATTTTCTCTTCCTGCGCTCTTTCACATAAGGACTTGGCACTCAACTGGTGAGCCCTCATTTCCAGTGCATTTCAAGCGGCGTGTTAGACACATTCATTCTTCATGTAACACATTATTTATGCACATTTCTTTGGCAGTGGATAAAATTAATTTCCAAAAAGCAAAATCAGAGTATGACTAACAGAGGCTAACTCAACCATAACTATATCTTCCCATCGTTCGACATCCTGTGCCAATTCCACGGGAGGAAGTGTGTATTCCTGCAAAAAGATTTAGGGGAGGATCAAAGCATCATGATCCATTCCAATCACTTTCAATCTATCTAACAACCACAAAATCAAGCATGTCACCCCCACGTTCAATTTTCTTTTTTAAATATCCACTTCCCTGCAGCTGTGGAAATTGTTGGCAATATATTTTGTGACTGCGATAAACCATCAGGTGCACGTAACTCACAGGGATTGGCCAGCAAGGCCAGTTGCTTCTTTAACAGTGGCAGGATAAACTGTTGACCATTCAACTTACCTGTCCTATTGTGAGAGCCAAATACCAATATTTTACTGCACCACAATATTTTGATCAACCCAAAATTCACATCTGGCAGCTCAGCTCCTGCACCCTTGATCTTGTGGAAAGAGTCACCAGCCTCCTTGATATCAGGCCCATTAGATATTAGCAGAGTAACAAAAGTAGTGACAAAGACCACTCAAAAACTGAGTTCTAGATCAAGGAAAAGTAAAAGGGTTTAATTTCAAAATCAAATAATAGGAAAAGACATAGGCAAGGCGAACTACGAAGGTTCAGATGCAAAATACATAGTCAGAAATGAGAATTATTCTAAACCCCAATAGGCAACAAAAGTCATGAAGACAGCATCTCTAACGAAAGGACAAGCTCTCAATAAAATGGACTGAGTCCTTAGTGGAACAGAAAAAGTCTCTGCCTCACATAATAAACAAAACTGCAAATGCACAAGGCATGAGTCATGACACATACTGAGCAAATCAGAATAACGATCACAATAGGAAAAAATATAACACTAAATAATTTTTAAGGAAAAGGAAAACTCTATCAGCTTCACAACCAACAGCGCGATTTGGAGATGTACAAAACAATATAAATAAAGTGGCATATTTACAAGCCACTAACGCCACCGGAGCATCACTTTTTTTGATTCTCCTGAGGAGTTACATCGTTTCACATATTTGCAAGGTGAAGCTAAGCCAGTTAACATGGCTAAACGCCATCTTGTGAATACGTCCCATGCCGCCACAGTCCACTGCGGAAATGGGGCGGGCAATGGGTGTTGCTGTGGGCATTTCACTGCAACACCCATTGCTATTTGCCGCAGCTCCAGATTTATAAGGCTAGGTCAGCGCCACAAACAAAGGCTAGGTAATACCTGATCTTGCTCCCTGTCATGCAGAGTTCCTCAGGGCTCCTCCCTGAGCCCAACACTTTTTAATATCTATGTGGCCCCGCTGGGAAGGTGGTGCGATCCTTTGGGCTAGAGGTGTTGTCTTATGCCGATGACACCCAAATAATGGTGTCCATCACTCACAGTATTAGGTACTCCACCATTAATTTTAATAATTGTTTGCAGACAGTCTCACGCTGGATGGTTGAAAACTTCATGAAACTGAACGAGGAAAAGACCGAGGTCTTGATTTTTGGCAACCAGCCGGACATTTGGTCCAACGAGTGGTGGTCGGATAAGCTTGGCAGCTATCCCTGCCCTGCATCCCATGGGAAAAATGTAGGGGTCACAGTGAATAATTCTCTTTCTTTGAGCTTGCAAATTAGTGGGACAGTGTACACCTGTTTTGGAATAAACAGGATCCTCTGAAAAATCTATCAGTTCCTTTTGTTTGCCTCACGCAAACAGGCTGTTATTGCCCTAGTAATGTCCAGATTATATTACTTTAATGCCCTCTATTTGGGCATTAATAAAGGCATGGTGCAACGTTTGTAGCTTGTGCAGAATGCTGCTGCCAGGCTGGTGATGGATCTTCCCGAAATACCACCCTGTCTCGGCTTCCCTCATCACGCTGCACTGGCTTCTCCTGGACCGTAGAATTCTTTTTCAATGGCATGTCCCTGCTAGGCAGCTTAGGTGCTCATATAAGAACCTATTAACTGTGCCGAGGTTTAAAAAGCTGAAATGGGGAGGCAGAGCTTTCTCTACTGCTGCCGCTAAGCTGTGGAACTCCCTGCCTGAAGATCTCTCTGGTCTCACACTCCTTCTTCCGTAAGGCCTTGAAGACCTGGCTTTTCACACAGACTTTAGTCTGAACATGTCATTTTATGTCCGTACTCCGGTCCTGCTATAGCGCCTTGACGCCCTTGGGCTAGGTTAGCGCTTTATTAGTTTAATATTCATTCATTCATTCATTCATACTAATCAAATACTTAAAACAATTTAGCAGATGTAGTACCAACTAACCCTCATTATGTCTAAATATTCTCTAATCATTTTAGTATACACATTATCTTTAAATCCACTCACTAAATGTGCTCTAAACACTGGTTCATTATTTTTAAATCATTTCTTTTAGTAGTAATTTAAAACTTAGCATTTTTAAATTGATCAGAAACAAATCCAACAGGAGTCAGTAAGCACAACAGTCCTACTAAAACTGCGAATATTTTTACAATTGATATTATTCCTACAATCTTAAAGCATTTTCTTGCATTCCATCATCCATTGATACAAAAACCATTATAGTGGTAAAAATAAAAAAAATCAACACAACTTTTCTTCAAAACAATATTTTTCTTCCTATTTAATTAAAATAATCCAAACAAAAATCGAAATGATCTTCATAGTTTCTTTTCAAAAGTTTCTTTTTAAAAGATAATTTCACATTCATTTTAGATTTAAGTTCTCTTTGTTCAACAACAGTCTCAAAAATGTTATCTAAAAAGTCTTGTTATTTAAAATGTGGCTCTTCTGTTTAAAACCCAGGTGTATATTCACAATGACAGGCGATAACTATCACCAACGTAATTTATCGGCAGAAAAGTTAGCGCCGCCATACCCTGAATATTAACGGGGTACTATCAAGCCCACGCTAAGTGGCGATAATAATAGTGAACGGCAGAGAAAATAGCCGATAACAGTATCGCAATGGTAATAGTTAATCCTGTGTTAGCAGGCGATACCTGTGGATCGGCACATCAGTGCCAGAAAAGTCCCATCTTAACCCAGGCGATATTGCATTGAGAACATGGCCCTACAAATATTAGGATGCGAGGGGTAGGATGTAAAGTGAATAACAAATGCAGGAGACATTTTTTTTGTTCATTTAACATTTGACCTGAGCCTGAAAGACTGCTGTGTCAACAGAGGCCCTTTCCACAACCTCTGTACCCCCGCTCTATTTAAAGACCCTGCCAGCTAGCACCTACAAGTGATACAGATGAATGCTGAGGGGTTGGCAGTTTTTTTTAAAACTGATTTATATTTTGCTTTTCAGTAACAAACACCTAAAGCAGCTGTTTCTGAAAAGTGGACTAGTTATGCACCAACAAGCAAAGCATTGTTTGTTTACTCCTTCTGGGTCTGCCTTGGCTCGCATTCTGAATTCAGTTAGCAACAGAAGGCAAACATGGCGGGAGTTGGGGGAGGGGGATACCATGCATAAGATACCATGCATAAGACAGTCATTTCCAACAATTGGCAAATCTAAAGTGTTCTCTATAATGATATAGTACAACTTATTCTGAAAAAATACTTTTTTTTCAGTACAATTGACCTGGGACTTGGCATTTAATACATGGTATTCAAATTGTGGGGCACGCTCACCTAGTGGAGGAATGCTGGAATGTTCAGGGCAGGACAAGTTTCCAAGTTATTTCTCAGTAAAGGAGGTTCTAATCAGATGTACCTGACACCTTGCAAACTCTCCAGTTAAATTTGCTGACAGGAAGCACCCCAGTTGCAGGCCCATGTTCCCGCCCTGTCTCTCCAAATAAATTATGTAGCACGGAGCTCCAAGCAGAAGGATCGTGCTGCCACCTCTGGGCAATTACAAACTCCAGGTCAGAAGGCCGCCTGCAGGCCATGCCTCTTGAACCTAAAGTTTTTTCTCCCGTCATGGATGTAGCCTCTTTGGGGTATCTTTTAGTATTTAATGGCCATGCAGCCTACGTGAAAGCAACGTTTAGTACATGTTTTTCTTAGCTAGACCATCAACGTCGTTCACACGCTCGAACTCTGTCTCACTCTCCCACTGAACCTGGAGAGGAGTGTCCGTTAGCAACCGCGCCAACGACACTTTCACATATTCAGGGGAAGGGCAAGATGCTCCCTGGTAACATGTTTCTCCCTAGTCCTTCCTACTTTGAATAGCAGAGAAGGTGGGCACATTGTGTTTTCCTAGCCACCCTCACGACACAGGTCAGGTGATTTTAGGCTCACTGTCCACCAGACATCTCACTGGCCTGGCAATCCTGAGTGGGTGTTCTTCATGGTTTTGGAGGAATCTTTGGTAGTTGCGATTTTCCATGTGGTGATGGCCGGTTGTTTGTCAGTGGTGGGGGAGGGTTTGTTGACCGGAGTCTGTTTGCTGTAGTTTTCGGAGAGCGTGCAGATTTCTATGTAGAAGTAGGAGTTGAACTTGTTGCAGAAGTACTGGGAAGGTGCTGGGAAGGTGCGTTGTTTGATTGGGTGGTGGAGGTGTACAAGCTTCCCTGATTCGCAGTGCAGTCTGAATTACAGCCTGCATGTAGAAAATGCCCACCCCTCCGGCCCCTGGCTGCATGACTCGTTTTTTTGCAAATTAGCAGTCACTCTGCAGCAGCGTTGTGATTGACTCAGGGTAGAGAGCCTGGCTGCCTAATTCCTGTTCCTGTAATCAGATGCAGGGGAGCAGAAGCTACCAAGACACGGGGCAAGGCTTCGAGGTAAGACTTCCCTCATTACAATATTAACGACACCTGCTCACACACATATCCGCGTCCAGGTACCATCCAGTATTCTTTCTGGCGTTTACCACCTCACAGCTGTCCATCACCCCCCAAGACTTCTCAATTGCGGACGTTGTTGGCACATGCACAGCGGGTTGAACACTTGTTTGCCAAAGGCACATACGTAGTTACAACGCATTACATGACATTCCATTCCATTCCAATGCATACTAATACTATGCACATTGCAACAGTAGGTTAGATGTTGCATTACGGAGACATGAACATCACTATTCCAACTCCAGTGAGTGCAACTCTAAACTAACCTTTGCACCACAATCACAAACGTGAACACAGGAAGTCCTTTCTGAGTCTCCCATTACACACTCAAAACTCTAAATTAACCCAAATGTACACCCAAAATTTCAGATTTCACCCCCAAAAAACATCCTAAATTTCATATTTTACCCCATAAAACATCCCAAATTTTATATTTTACCCCATTAAACACCCCAAATTTCATATTTTACCCTATTAGACACAACACAAAATTCATATTTTACACCAAAAGACACACCACAAATTTCATATTTTGCATCTGTAACACATTCCCACCCATAATAATTTAAATGACACCATTACTGACCTCACAATGCGATGTAATCAAATGCAATGTGAAGACACCTGTGTTGTTGAAGTTGCCTGCGTTGTATTGGTCAGCTCCCGTGGCAAAGGCAACCCATAGGCTAGCCCATTTGCATCTGTCTTCCGCTTGACCGCGCTCAGCACCAAGGAGCACTCCTCTTGGACACTCCACCGCTATGACACCAGCACCCTCCTCGCCATCAAACCTGGACGCCACATCGTCTGCCAGGACCAACATCTGCTCCGGACCGGACATCGCCATCGCCATCACCATCACTGATGGCTGCATTATCACCCGCAAGGAGCATCATGCCATTCGAGGACAAGGCATTGCCATCACCTACAGAGGCACACTCTGACTGACCATGCACTTCAACTCCCAGAACGGGACAAAGACCAAGCATGTCCACTGCGGCACACTCATGTGCAGGACCCCTGGGCATTGGCCCTCCTTTCTCAAATACCATTGTTGACCTCATAGTATCCCAGGATCTCCCATCCACCAACAACATCCAACTATGTGATCACAAGTTCCACCTGTACAACCCCAGTGACCAGGACACAATCGCCTTCTGGGTAAGGACACCAACATCAGATGCAAGCAGCAACTCACATCATCGGCCACATAGCAGGACACACGGTCGAGCACATCACCGCCTCAAGCAGGAGCTTCAGCTTCAGCAAAAACACTGGGCTCTCCTGGACCAACAATCATTGGATACATCATATCTTCACCTTGTCCACCGGACGCCAACGCCATCATCGCAACACTTTGCAGCTGGATCAAGGCCACCGTTGGACGTCTCATCAACTCTCCCAGCACCAACACTCCGCCACTGCTTCTAAATGATGACACCGCATGCGCACAACCAAAACCAATAGATCTCCAACAGCGTTGACATTCGGGCACCCCTCATGAACTGCACTGCGTCAGTACCTTCTGCCTACCTGATGGCAGGCATGGGGGTGACGCAGTGCCACAGGGACAGGCTGGCCCCATGCATTGCTGGAATCGCGTCATAGTTGTGACACAACTGTAGCAATGAGTGACTTTAGCACGGACAGATACATCAGGATTCCTGACGTAACTATCATTACTTGCGTCATGGAGCGCTGTTCTGGGAGGACAGCGCATCCATGCTGTCGCAACAAGGGCATAGTGAGAAGTGTTGCAATGCTGTCTTGTCGCAGCGCTGCATCACTTTTCATGTGTGGGGCACAGGAAACTGCACTATCTTATTGATGGTGCGCAGACCTGCCCTGTAATTTTGTGGCTGGGCAGCGCAGCAACATTGCTTGCAGCACGGTCCAGCAACAACCCCTGCTGAAATAAGGCCCCTATGGTTATCTCCTTTTTAAGACCATATATTTTCTGGTCATAAAAACTGCCTCTAGTTGCAGTTATATTAAATTAAGGATTCCCCTTGTGAATAGGAAGTGAATGCCTCCCTTGCATATCATTAGCGATAATTATCACTGACTGAAGTTGCGATATTGAAAAAGGTCCATTTCGCCTAAAAGTTGTCGCTAACTGCTGTTAGCGACAGCTTGTGAGTATTGCAACAAAAATATTGCTGCTTTATTGGCAGAAAAGTGCTGCTAAAGCGGCAATATTGCCGTGTGAATATGCCCCCCAGTCTCTGATTCACTATCAAACTTGTAGTGGCATTTATTCACAAATGTATAGTCATCCAACGCACTTTCATCTTCTTTTTCTTCTTCCAAAACTGTAACAAAATACAACAACTCAGGAGAAGCACATTGTCGATGTGGAACTTTCTTTCTTGAAGATCTCTTGGGCACTTATGATTTCAGCCATTTCAGCCACTACAGGAAAAAGCGGTGGGGCATTGGGGCTGGCTGGGGGGGGGGGGGGATTTCGATAGACAATCACAAGGGAAAATTGAAGAAATGATCAATTTTCCCTCGTGGTTGTCTCTCGAATTACCCCCTAGCCGGTCTCACTACTCTTACCTGCAGCGGTCACGGCTTAATGATTTACTTCCACCAGTTTCAGAATCTATTTGTCTGTCAGGCTTTTCTTCTGGTTCACAATGCTTTATTTTGTAAGTTTCCTGCCATGGAATATCTTTCTCAACTCTCTCTCTCTCAGCAACAGTTTATTTTTCTTACTTTCCAAGGAACTTTGGCTAAAACTCAAACTTAAACTCAAAATCTGGTGATCTTTGTCAGCTATGTTCACATTGAACTTCTATCACATGGCTAGGTTAGGCCCGGGAAGAAACACTGCCATTATATATGGTCACGTTTTCTGAAGTTGCCTTCTTTTCCACACATTTGATTGTGTGGCAATGAAGGATTAGTTTCTTTTAAGCCACATTGCTTACAATTCCACTTTGTAAGTACACTATCATGACACCTTGAACATTTCATGCAAGGACTAGATATACATTGTGCAAATGTTGTTGTTTATTTGTCCATGAGGCGACATGGCTATCACAAAACAATAGACAAATGTCAGCCTGTCTGAAGCCTTGACACAGAAGCATGGATGATGTCATTATAAATGTATACCCATTTCAGTGATCAAGTAAGAAGAGCACTGTCATTGAGAGGTTGTCAATGTGTTGAAGTCTCAGCCCAGCTGTTTCCTGTTTACCCTCTGCGAGAGGGGATGTCCAACTTATGAACAAGATGGTTACCTAAATGCCTTACCTTCAGGTAATGAGGCGTTATATCATCTAATAGGAGATTCTTGCAGAACACCCACCCTAGGCAATTAGGTGAGGGAGCGCATAGTAGGAGTACATTATACACAGTACTTATATTCCGGTATATATATATATATATACTGTTTTAGCAGAATGGTGGCATTGTTCATACTTTTCACTGTTCTTATAGTGCTCATATCTTTTATCTGCTTCTGTATATTAATGATTGTAGTGCATATATGTTATACAAGAATCACAATAGTTCAATACATATATTGAAACGCATGTGTGTATATTTCTTATGTACCTACCTGAGTATGCACGAGTGACTCAGCAAAAGGGTTGTAGATCTGTTACGACAATTCCTGAGAGAGTGAGGGTTGCAATGTTGCCTAAGCCTTTTGTTACTGTACTTTGGTTTAGGGGTTCATAAGGTGGTACTGTGAGATAGCAGGTCCATAGGCCAACATATCCTGAGGGGGTGCATAGAATCAATCTTGCACAATCTCAACGTTTACGTTTTCCAACAAAGGAACAGTTCCTACTGGGAAAGTGGAAACAGTATGACATGGCACTACCAACGTTGGTAGATTGGGTTCATATTTAATGAATTGCCTGGATAGTTCTCTTGTGCATACCCAAAGACCCCTACACACCTCCTAACCAGAGACATCCATGGTGGTAGGGATTATACTTCTCAGCAGAGTAGATAACCCCTATGTTTGGCTGTAGGTTGAATTGTTGAAATTATGTTTTTTTTGTCCACTGTGTTACCCTCTCTGAATTACCATTCATTACAATCTCAGAACCAGAAACAGAGGAATGTAACATTGCTGAGAACTGCAGACATGCAGTTACTCAAAAGCTGATACAACATTGTCTCATACTTACAGTTGGAGATGCTGTCTTTGTGGTTGAGGCTCATTAAGCACACAGAGCAGAGGTATTCTATTTATGAGAAACAGTCCCAGTAGCAGACAACACAAGACGGCTATTTCACAACTACACACAAGTGTTTACATTATATTAAAATATAGTAACAAAATACAGGTGTTTGACACACTTTGTTCTGTGAAAATTAGCAGTAAATCCTGACTGCTCAAGCTGCACAACCGCAATTCAATACACTGACATCGGCCCACACACATTAAATACAGTAATGGGTAAGTAACATAAAAGGGGGAAAAGCAGGGTTTGCTAAACACCAGCGTCTAAGGCATTTGGCTCCAGTACAACAGGTAGAGATCATTTTGGAGCCAAACCAGGAAAACCACAACTAAAGAGTAATTATGAAAAGGATAAATGTGAGCAAGCACCCAAGTCTTCAACAAAAAAGAAGTGGGAAAATAAGAAAAACAAAGACAAAGCTAAATCGTGTGGTGGGTCTCCTCAACAAAAAGCCACTGAGAAGTGCTATAACAAGCGTAACAATGATAATATTAGACCACCTGACAGGTATCACGATACTGATACACGTTTGTCTTGTACTCATGTTCCTTTAAAGAGTCATCCAAAAAATGTTCAGGGAGAGATGGACAGTCACGGCGCAGATCGGACGAGTATGTGAAACCAAAGAAGGATTCACAATGCTCATCGGACTACTTCATTAAACAGGAAGACAAACCTAAAACATCCAAACCTCTATTCAAGATTAAGAAGGTAGCTGGACTTAAGGTCAGGCATCCTGAGGTTATAGAGGACACTGCTTCTGAGTTGGGAGCGGGGTCTGACCATGCTGGGCAGCGCGACAGAGGTCACAATAGTTCGCTGGAACCTGATGGATTGTCTGGGGGCCTGTGGAAGGTTCAATTCCAGCTGGATGGGGACATACAAATACCCAATAATGTTCTCTTTTTGGAGAGCTTGTCATTCAGCTCTGACATTCTCATGTCCAAAAAGGTTTGGCCATCAGAATTTATCATGGACTGCCTAAACAAGGAAATGGTCATTTATCCTGGTTTCTGTAGCCTCGTTAGAGAACATGTGAAACATTTATATGCCTAGAAGAGGACATCAGAGCAAGATCTGACATTATATCACAACTATGTGAATGGGTTTACTGTTCCCCTTATACTGAAATAACACTGAGGTCTACTCCATACCAGGGTTATTGGAAAGTTTCGCCTCTTCAATGAATAATCATGAGGAAACTAGACCACTCCTATCATCTAGTAGTAGATTACAGACATCTTAACACAGCTGCTTACACATTTGCAGTAAAAAAACGTGCACAATGTGGCACTATAGAACAACATAGTGCGTAAAAAGAATGACACCATGCTAGATATCACCGACACAGTCTGTGTGGGTGTCTCCTAGGGCACTGATTTGGGTGCTGGGAACATCCAGCCAAAGTTTGTCATTAACGTTTTTTTCAAAAATAAAGTTTTCCTTGAAACAGGTTTCTTGTATGCTTTCAGAGTATTTTATTCATACTTCTATCAAGATGCACTGTTTGATGAATCTCTCAAAACTATTCAATTCTTCAAATAATCTGTCACAACAATCCTTCGAATGCATTTCGGCACATTGCCTTCATCAGGGAAGTCGTGTGCGATTCAAGGCTGATTCCTAATTCCGGAGCCGCCGCCATTGTCAAACACACGGGGAAACCGGCGTGTGACGTATGTGGTGAATAAAATACTCTGACAGCATACAAGAAACCTGTTTCAAGGAAAACTTTATTTTTGAAAAAAAACTTTAATGACAAACTTTGGCTGGATGTTCCCAGCACCCAAATCAGTGCCCTAGGAGACACCCACACAGACTGTGTCGGTGCTATCTTGCGCAGTTTCACATTATACGCCGGGGCGGGGAGCATTCCAAGGAGCACAATACATTTGGTTTACCTACCATTGAGTGGAGAAGTGTGGCTCACTGGTTAGAGCAGGCAGACCCTGAAGCAGAGGTCAGACCCGGGACCAGGGTTCGATTCCCGACGCGGCAGGGTGTTGAGCTCAAATGTCCACGGACTCGATAATTCTCACTTCGGTGCCTGACCTAATCATGGGTTCACACTCTGCAACTCTGGGCATTAAGCTTGCTTAATCTCCACAACGGCCCCCCCGCGGCGGGATGCCTGGCTTTCACCTTGGGGATGCCCTGTAGGGGCTATCTCACAGGGAAAAACCAGGACGGGTTCCCAAGGCCTTCGGGGGTCGATTCTGGCGCTATATAAGAAATGCAATAATAATAATAATAATTGAACCTTAGCAGTGCACAGCTAATACTCTTTGTTGTTTATCAAACCATGCTAGATATCTCAAATGGATTTTTCTGCCAAACTATAGCTCCTGAAAGCATGTATTTGAACACATTTAGCATGTAGGGTTATTAAAAACAGTTCGGTCACCTGCCACAGGGGTATGAGAATAGCCCAGGCTGTTTTCAGTTAGAGTAACAGAACTTCTACAAAAATTTGATGAGCAGGCCTTATGTCACATTGTAACATTGGGTTACAAACTTAATTTAAAACAAATCTAAGATTATCCATCACAGTGTCCTGCTTCTGGGATCTGAGCTGTCAAGTGAAGGCAAAAGCCTGTTGACGCAGTTCTTAGAGAAGTGTGTACTTCTACAACCTCCAACTATGTTGAAGAGATTACATTCCATATTGTGATTTTTTAAATTTTGTCAGAACTTACATTCCAGATTACTCAGAATGTATTAAACCATCCAAGATCTTCAGATGGATCCCCACGGAAACCAGGAAGACCGTCACCCAGGCACTCGTCACCAGCCGACTAGACTACGGAACACCCTCTAAGCGGGAACCACAGCCAAACTTCAAAAAAGACTCCAACGCATCCAGAACGCCTCCGCACGACTCATCCTCGACATCCCCCGACCCAGCCACATCACCGGACACCTGAGAGACCTGCACTGGCTCCCCGTCAGCAAGAGAATCACGTTCAGACTCCTCACCCACGCACACAAGGCTCTCCACAACCTGGGCCCCAAGTACCTCAACAACCGCATGACCTTCTACACGCCCACCCGCCAGCTACGACCGACCAGCCACGCACTCGCCACCGTACCACGCATCCGCAGAGCCACCGCCGGAGGAAGATCCTTCTCCTACCCGGCAGCCAAGACTTGGAACTCCCTACCCACCCACCTTCGGCGAACCCAAGACCATCTCTCCTTCAGGAAGCAGCTCAAGACCTGGCTGTTCGAGCAGTAACCTACCCCTCCCCCAGCGCCTTGAGACCCTCCCGGGTGAGTAGCGCGCTATACAAATGCCTTGATTGATTGATTGATTGATGAACTGATTCATCCAGACTTTTCAGGCTCACACTGGACGACTGAACATGCAAACATATTGCCTTCACTGCAAGCTGACATTCTAGCTTCAAAACAATTAGACACACTTGTAAATGCAACAAAACCGGGGATCCACTTAATTGCAGGGGGCTTAGGGTATACCTACACAACATTAAATGAAGGTGACACTGGACCAATTGCACATAAATCACATTTATACACTGATGGCGAAATGCATTTTGCACCAACAGAAAAAATACTTGCTGTGGTACAGAGTGCTGTGGTGAGGGAGAGAACACTGACTCAGGTAAAACAAATTATTGTCATGACCCCAGTGCCGTCCTTAAAGGCTGCCAGAGTAGCAAGCGTGCTACATGCAAAAACATTACATCCACGTTGGATACAATGGGCTAACTTACTCACCACAACAGAAGTAAACTACCGATTTGACCCTACACTACAAACACAAGCCTTTCTGCAATATAAAAAAGAATATCCTCTGCCAAATGAAATAATGTCTCTAGATCAGTACGACTACATCATATACACTGATGGTTCTGCCCAGCCTGCCATAGGAACTAAGAACCAATTTTCAGCAGTGTGCACTGCCGTGAAGGGAAGTATGCAGAACGGAGAGTTCTATCCTTAAAAAACCTACACACAGTCATTTGGTGACTGCACAGCACAGCTGGCTGAGCTCAGGGCTCTAATTTTGGCACTAGAGAATACAGAGCTGGTATTTCTCACACAGATAGTGTATGATTTGTATTATTGTGTCTAGTCCTACAATGAATATCTACACTACAGGAGCCAAAATGGATTTGGCAATTCCAAAGTGTGCACAATAAAACACAAGATGCTTTGGGAACAAGTGGTTAAGCTGGTAGAGTGTTTTTCACGGCAATGGCGACTATCCCCTTTAAACAGTAGTGGGGCTCATAAATTACTTTCAAACTATTAAAATAAAAATACCTCTCTGCACACCCAGAACACGTTCAGCTCCTGCCTCACACTGCTTGCTGGATAAAAAAATTGAGACAATCCAAGTACTTCTCTCTTGCTGCTTACAATGCTAAACAGCATAGGAGTAGTTCTAGGATTGGCTGAAGCAATCTCAGCTGCATTTCAGCTGTTGAAGCAGAAGCCTGAACTGTGCATATCAACTGGCCACAGTAAAACACTGGCCAATCCAACATATGCAGTTCAGTTAACCCAGCCTGAACTGCTGCTGTCATGCCATCGAGAGAGCTCCTTTACGACGATGTGCTATTGCTTGACTTAACTCCCGTGGGTCTGGCAAATCGGCTTCAGGCTCTTCAGGCTCTTCAGGACTTTGCTGGGGAGCATCATATGAAGATCAATATTAATAAAAGTAAGGTGATGTGTATTGCTGGTAGGAAGAAATGCCGCTCGACAAATTTTGGTTGGGCTATTGGAGGGTATAGATTGGAGGTCGTAACTTGTTATACATTTTTAGGGAAAATATTCTCGGCCAATATGAGCGAGAATCTCCATATAGAGCATTGCTCTCGCAAAGCTCTTGCCCATGGCAATGGGTTAAAGTCCCTATATCTGGCAACGGGGAAAAGACATTTTTCTAGCCTTCTGGAAGTTTTTAGAGCTAAAATCCCCGCAACCATCTTGTATGGTATAGAAATAATAGAGATAAAACTTTGGGACTTTTGCCACAAGATTGAGGGAAAACTCCTAAGATCCCTCTCGACTTTAAACAATGCCTGTCCACTGGCCGCCTGCAGGTTGGATTTTGGACTCAGGAGTGCCTGGGTTCAGGGGCTGTGCGCCTTAATAAGGTGGGTAGCCAGTTTGGCCAGAGCAAGAGAGGGAACCCTGCGAGTCTTACTCAAAAATGAACTTTTGGGCAATTTTAAGGAGTTCTCCAAACTCGTTAGTAATTTTAGAGGGGCTGTGAAAATCCTTAGACTGGACGAAAGCGCGCTTTTCTCCTACTCTCCCACGCAGTTAAAGCAGGTACTTAAGGAGGCTTCGTGGGAGTATTGTTTTTTATCCGACAAAAAAACAGTTGGAGATAAAAGGAATGTGGAGCCACTCATCTCCTCCTTTAGGTTGAAACAGCCTCAACCGTATGCCCTGTGGAACTTACCACATGGGATACGTAGGTTCTGGTTTTTATTACGGTACGACTTAATCCCTCTTAATGTGCTGCTGTCCAAATGGCATGGTACTCCACCGTTGTGCAATTTATGTAAATTGAATAACCAGGACTGTATGCATGTACTTTTGATTTGTCCTATGTTACGTAGCTTGCGCAATCGATGGCTCAAAGCAATTTGTCTACGCCTCAGCATTGTCACTTTACAGGATTTTCTTCATGCACTTTATTGCCCACCGAATGAAATGTTTTGTGCTTATGTTTTTAATTTTTTTAAAGGATTTTTAGCTATTTATTAATGTTCTGGAAGATTGTGCCGGCCCGGCCTTGTGGGGCTGATGGTTTGCAGTGTAGCTATTACGGTTCGAATACTATGTTTTTACAACTCTTGCACTTTTGATGATTTTGTGACTTTGTCTGTACATGTTTATGTGGCCCTCTTTGAGAGCCAAAACATAATAAATAAATTTGAATTTGAGCTCCTTTATGGCCCGCCCCCCAGCAAGGGTAAGTGGAAAGCATGAGACGGGACATGTGTATCATTCACTATGCAGGTTCTCATACACACATGTGCCTCCTTTGAACTATGGACTGACCACTGGCCTTGCTGTTTGTAACTTTGGGTGCCCATTCCCTGTGCAGGTACTCATGCATACATGTGCCTCCTTTGAACTATGGACTGGCCACTGGCCTTGCTGTTTGTAACTTTAGGTGCCCATTCCCTGTGCAGATTCTCATGCACACATGTATCTCCTTTGAACTATGGAGTGGCCACTGGCCTGGTTGTTTGTAACTTTGGGTGCCCATTCCCTGTGCAAGTTCTCACTCATGCACACATGTACCTCATTTGAACTATGGACTGCCAACTGGCCTTGCTCTTGTCTACTTGCGAGGCCTATCTGTGTATTATGTGATAAAGACAGTTACTCCTGTTGTCTGCTTTGTCAACCTCCTAGCTAAATCAAAAGTTTTCTGTTTGGGTATGGTTTCATGTGACACATGCTCTGTATGCCACTTTAACAAAGCAAATTGCTCGTTTCACTTTTTCAGGGGTTGCCAGAGGTGACAGGCACTTTGGTTCTTCTTGACTCTGAGGCTTGAGGGTGCAATGAGGGCTGTTTGTGATGATCCACTCTTATCTTAACACCTTACCAGCTCCAGTGCTGAACATTCCATTGCGCAGGTGCAGTTGGAACGTCCAACCGCCGACGACAGCACTCCCGAGGTAGTGGGGCCGTCGGCCGTTGGACTGGGCGCAGCACTTATGAGGTTAATCATTCTATGGTCAGGTTTGCTAAATTGTACACAAGTCATGTTAGGATACAAGACCAGAACAGGGTTGAATTCTATCCACAGGATTACTTAATTGTTGGCCAGGGTCCATCAGATCTGTGTGATCATACTTGATGTGTGAACAGCAGTGTTGATGTGTGGTCATCTTGTGATGGCCTGTCTTCCTAGTCACATGGGTACATTTGTATGTCTGCACTTGAGTGGTTATGGAGTGTAAAGGGGTGACATGGTCAGTAGTGTTGATGTGTGTGTGCCCCTGCAATGCCAACTGCTCACATGTATGATCCAGGAAATGGGTGCCTGTTTGTTTGAGTTGTTAACAGGCCATGTGCTTCTTATTGCGGGCATATGTAGGAGTTGTAGGTTGAGCACTGTGCAGTGTGTTGGTGTGTTCTGGCAGTCCTCGGGGACATCTACTTGTTGTTGCTGCCAGTTGTGATTATGCAGAGTGTGTAACTGCCAAATCTGTGTTGTGTTTTGTTGATCAGCAATGTGTCTTGTTACAGTTTCTGCTCTCTGTGCAGACCTGCTCAGCCACACTGACATTTTTTCTGAGTTTTCTCATGCATCGCTGTCACTTGATCCATCTTTGGCTCCAGTGTGGGATGTGGGATGTGGAGTCATCCCTCTCTGTGCTTCTGATGCATACACATTGTGAGTGACTCCTCTATGTGTTTGTACACTACACTACTCACCTGTCCAATACAGACGTACACACCTCTTCAATCTCATGTCTCCCACCCCTTGGCTTACCAGTGTGTGAGCCTCCCTACCACTTCATTTGTTACACTATGCTTTGTGGTGCTGATCAGTACACAGGACCAATGTGCTACTTAGGACAGTTTCCCAATTGGTTATGTGTTATTTTCTTGTACTGGTTTGCAGTCATGGTTGCTCATGTGCAGCGCAAATGTTTGTGCAGCACAGTCCTCTGGTCATGTTGTTGTACCTGGGTGCCCCTGAGTTGTGCATCTGTGGGTGATGGCTGAGCTGTATGTGTATTTGCTGAGGTACAGCTACCCATCCTGAGTGTGATGTTATCTGTGTCCTGTGATAATTTGTGTTGTGTGAGTACAAGGTGAGGCACTCAGATGTGTGTGCTTCTGATTTGGTTGGTATGCATACACTGCTTGATGTGCATGCAGTGTTGTCAGTGGATGTTGCCTTGTTGTGCATCCCCCTGATGTCCAACTGAGTTTGCACTGTGATGGATTGATCTGTGGATCTGTTGTGTTTTTGTTGTGGGTGTATACAGTGTTTGGCCTGTGTTAGATCTTTCAACTGACAGATGCTCTGTGTGTGTGTGATGTTCTATTTGCATGGCATTGTGTGTGAGTAGTTTGTGCATTGTGATATATTGTGATGTGTGTGGCAACTGTAGTGTGCATTACTTGTGTGTCATGTGCAGCAAGGTGGATTCTTGTTCCTGATCTAGGTTTGAGTGCACATTGGTGGTTTGTCCTCCTACATTTGAGCTGTTACTTATAAGGATTGTGCATACTGGTGGTACACTATGACACCATGTTGACTTGATGAGTGATAAAGTGGCTATGTCGGTGTTAGCTTATTGTCCCATTGATCCCAGTTAGTGTTCATGATTGATTTTTGATGATTCAATTCTTGTTTGAGTTGGGATATGGTGTCTGTGCATTGGCCCTGAGTGGCAATGTTGTGTACTCCTGTTCTGTCCTGGGTCCCATTGCATTTCCACTGTTTGGCTGGCCATGTGCAGGCTTGTTGGACTTCCGTGTATGTTGTTTGTGAGCTTTGTGTTTGGCTATTGGTTTTGTGTCAGCATTGGTTCAGGCATCCCTGAGTGTGACTGTGATGTTTGTGGATGCACCCCAGGGAGTGTGATTGGTTGTCAGTGAACTCACAGTACATCATTTGCACCATTCTGTGTGACTGTTGCAGGTGTGAGGTGGGTGTAGAAGGGTTATGTGTGAAGGTCCTACTTGTGTTTGACAGTCATGGAGTGTGACGTTGAGCCATGTGTGTAGTGCTGATGACATACACTTGTCAAGTAAGTTGGCACAGATGTGTGGCTGGTCACTGTCTGACTTCAGACACTTCCTATCATCCCTGTCCCTATGCATGCCTTGCCTTGCTGTCTCCCTGAGTTGTTGCACAGAGGTCACTTTGGTTTAATTTCACTCGCTGTGCAACCCATGTCTGATTTGATGGCCTAAGGGTGATGTGATATGTATCTTCTCTTGCATGTGATGTACGCATGCTATGTGGCTTGCTCCATGGTTTTCCATTCTGTCCATTTCACTTATGGCTGGCCCATTCAATATCCTCCTTTGCTGCTGACCTATGGTATGAGTATGTGGCACAGTGTCAGTGTGGTTTGTGGATGACTTGACAATCAGTGTGAACTGCTCATTGGATGTTCATGTGCAGTGTAAGTCAACATTTTGTGATTGTACTCAGTTTGCTTCACATGAGTGGAAGGTAGGTGTGAGGAGGAGGGTTATGCAGCCCCTGAGCTTCCGTGCAGGGTGTTCCTCTTCACACCCACCTTCCAAAACAGGCTCCCTTGTCCTTTGGTGTGTGAGGTGCAGGCTCTGGGTACACCTGGCAGATGAATTGTGCATGGGGGGCACAGGAGGAGCACACAGCATGTTCCCAAATGGGTGTGGCAAGCCTAGGGTGTGCAGGGTGGAGTTGGATCGCTGTGAATCTTTGTGGACTGCCCATGCCTGCGCCGTCCCTGCCTACTACATTGTTTGCAGGTTTTCCTACATCTTCACCGCTGCGGTGATATGACGGAGAGATTGCAGTGATTTTCGGTTGATGTGTGGCCCAGATGCAGAGGGGTGATTTTCTGACAGGTAGGACATGTGTGGTTACACTGGAGGATATGTTCCTATCCCCACCAGAGTGTCTGATGTGGACAAGAACGATACATATATCAGCCAAGGAGTTGTGTGTTGTTGTTGTGTGTGGGGTTGTGTTATTGCGTACCTGCGGCGTTGTCCGCGACGGTGCATTATTTGCTGGTAGTGGATGAGGTACAGCACCAGAAAGGCTTGAAGAACGGGATCCATTGCGGTCCTGACTGGATGGAGGGGACCTGGAGTCTGGTTGCGTGCTCCGCTGTTGTGCTTCTGCCGTCCCCGGGTGGATGGTTTCTTCGCTGCGGCGTGAGGGGCTGTTTGGGGTATCTTGATTTGTATGGCAGATGGGACGTCCTTCCGCATGGTGGTGAGTATCTATTGGCTCCCTCTGCCACGGTGGCGGGCGCAAATATCTGGCGGTTCACGTCGCTCTGCGGCAGACGAAAAACGGGCTATGTTTGCCCATTGTAATATGGCAGCCGCGAAGACCGCTGCTGGAGTGCGGAAAAGGTCATTCATTTCCGACACCGCCAGCACTGTGGTTGTTCCTCCGCCTGCCATCCTAATGAGCCCCTTAGTTCTCACCACGTGCCATACTAACATATTAATATGACAATTATGTTTACACCATATCACCTTACAAAACAGCAAGTACTCATGGCATGCAAAGATGCAACATACACTGTGTTAAACCTAGAGAAGGTAGAGGAGTTAACCTTTCACTGTTGCTGAAACACCTTCCACAGATTGTATAATCCACGGGTGCATTACTCTGCCAATTTTTACATTTCATTTCCAGTTCTGCTTGCAACACCAGTGGGCAGATATGAAGCGTTAAGGAAAGAGTATGTACCTTAGTACTGGGGATTTTCTTTTAAATTCTGTTGTCGGCAAAAAGATACTGATGTTTTCTCAGTTGTTTTGGCTGTGAGAATGCTTAGTGGGGCAGGAAGTTTTGATAAACTGGTCTTCTAAAACATCCTTTGCAAACTTACCTTGCTACTTGAGAGGTTCCCCAGCGGCTATAATTCGTCCAGCATTTAGAGTGCTCTTGAATGGAAATTATTTGATGTTAACTGATCAAGTTCGCTACGGGAAAAGACAGGGCATAGCTTAACTTGTCAGAGTTTCTTCCGTGGTCACTTGCTGTACACAAGTACTGTTTCCACCTGCCATACAGTTAGGGAGGTGGCACTTTGGCCTTTGATAAAACTTTTGAGTGTGAACAGTTACACCTTAAGTGAACTGAGAGCCTTACCGTTTCAAAAAGATGTGGCCTTAGGATCTGCAAAGGAGACGTTTGATCTACAAGTTACAATGTCATCTTTGGAGATACAATTGCTACTTCACACTACTTAGCCATGCATCATTTTGGAGAATTAGTACACTGCATTTTTAACATGCCTCATAGTGTGGGGGTAGCCCATTTAATAAAAAAGCTTAGTCTCTGATTCAGTTAGTACCTTCCAACAGTCTTTGTAGTCATTCCATCATTCATTCACTTTGTGTTTGGAAGCGTCTTTGGAGGCCTTTCGCTGGTCCTACTCCGGAATATTGGGACTGTGTTCTTATTTTTTCTGCTTTGCAATGGATGTCCCAATTTAAGAAGGAATGGAACTGGCATTACCACATGTGCTCCTATGTCGTGAATGCATGGTACAAATCTGCAGCACATTCTTGCCTCAAGAAATGAATGGGCATTGGTTCCTGTCCTTTCGGCCTGTGTGGCTTCACTGCATGCAGTCTGTATTCCACTGTCGGCTGTGCACAATCAAGTGTGCCTGGGACTTATGCCTAGGAATGCAACCGGTTTGGCATCGCAACATGGAAATACTGGTGGACCCCTTAAAGGTCCATCTGTATCGGTGTCGCTTGCATCTGCCGTTGCTTCTGAATGCTTACTATGAGCCTTTCTGGGATACTTCTGCACCCTGGATGAATTGGATCTTGTCTCTGATTCTATGGAACCTTTTACTGGGTGTCGCTTTTGTCATGGTAGGATGGCACCACATTTGCTCAAAGAACCGGCTATGAGGTGTGCCTCTGGCATTATTGTCTGCGGAGGCTGGGAAGAGAAATGTTTTGTCTACCTCTCAGAACACATAAACAATTGGCAGTTTCGATTGGTGGGAACTTTTTTTCAATTCAACCTGTTTTAACATTCCAAATCCTTTTTTTAATTGCATTTGTTTTTATTTGTTTTTATATTTTTAATTATGGCTTTCTTTTTAAAAAAATTTTTAAAGACCTTTATTGTTAATATCGCCGATCGTCAACATAGATAGATCTTGCATTTCCACTTTATGTTACATAAAACAGCGTGAGGACCCAAAGGCCAATACTTAAGGGTTACTGTACACAGCCAGAGTACCGGCATCCCGGAGGCCCGGCGGCGTGAAGTGGTGGAACAAGTCCGCAAATACCAGGCATGTCTCTCCCTGCAAGCCATTATCAGTGCAACTGGACAGTCGGCATTCGTACAGAGCAAATATAACATTGCGGTCTTACAACAAAACAACAAAAAACCAGAAAGGAAACTAACCCTAAACTACCCCAAGACCCTCCCTGTTTGCTTCGAGTGTAATCGTGGATTTCCTGTCAACCTCCCTATGCTACTAATGTTGGTTGCGCCCTCCGTGTGTGTCATAACCTACCTCCACCCCTGTTGCCTCCCATTCCACGTCCCACCCAGCCCGCCTCCCGTGTGCCGTATACGTCCATTTCCTTCTCCCCCTCCCAAACTCAGATCTTCAGTTCTCCTCACGTGGTATTTGTCCCAGTTCTACATCGTCGTCCATCTCCTGTGTCTGGTGCTCGTCAACGTCTGACGTGTCAGAGCTATCCTCCTCCCCCTTGTGTAGGTGTTCCTTATAAAGGTCCCAGAAGGATTTCGGCCTGCTCTTGGGCGGCAGCAGTTCACTGTACAATTCCGTTTGGGTGCAGCAGTATTGTAGGTCCCTAAGCCACCTCGTTTTGGTAGGGAGCGGTCTGCGCATCCAGCAAGTTGCTACCAATCTCCTGGCCAACAGCATCGCCACATCCACTAACCTGCGTAACGAAGGAGCCAGTGGTTTGGAGAAGCCTAGTAGTGCAAGCGACGGGGATCTCTGCAGCGGCTCCCCCAGTATCCCGTCCAGCTCCGCAAATACCTCCTCCTAGAAGGACCTCACCCCCCGGCAGAGCCAGGCCAAATGAAAGAAATCAGCGACCTGGGCTCGACAGCGCTCACACTCCGAGGATGTGCGGAGGCCATAGCGATGTAGTCGCTCGGGGGTGTAGTACACCCGCTGCAGAAATTTAAAATGCACTAGTCGGTGCCTGCCGTTCAGAGAAACTTTACGAGTATTGGCGCAACAATAGCGCCACATAGCATCATCTATGGGGGCTTGGAGATCTGTTTCCCACGCTGCTCTAGGAGCAGAGGTTGGCAATGTTTGATGCGACACTCCTAACTTGTTGAACAGTGAGACCAGTTTGGTAGGCGTTTTAGTCTTAATAACATATGACAATTCAGGGATCTCTTCAGGTTCCGTCAACGTGGGGCCTAGTATTTCCCGGCAGGCTGATCGGAGCCTATGGTACTGGAACCTTTGCAGCAGCGAGGGAGCCGGGGTAATGGGGGGGAGTTGTTCCCAGGTTTTCAGAGTACCCTCCAAGAACAAGTCCTCCATATTTATTATGCCAAGGGCTCTTAAGGCCTCTATTACGCCCTTCTCGTTAAGCGGATCTAGCCATAGGGCCCAGGCCACAGGCATCTGTGGGGAGTACATCAGTTCACAGCCTCGCTCCCTCATCAGAGCATGCCACGCGTGTTTGGTCGCCTTAAGCGAGTCCATCTGCCCGACCGCTCGGTCCGCCGGGAGACAGATCGTGGCGGGCAGGGGGAGCGGGTCAGCAAACAGCCTCTCTAGGATGAGATGCGGCGTACGTGCGTCTCCGTGGATCCATGCGTGTAGGTGTATCGCCTGTGCCACTCGATAGTAGCGCTCCAGGTCGGGTGCTCCCAGTCCCCCCATTTCGCATGGGAGAGTAAGTGTCGCCCATTTGACTCGGGGTTGTTTCCCGCCCCAGGCAAGTCTGATTAAGACCTGTGTTAGCCGCTTGAAGAAGACCCTCGACAGAACCACTGGGATATTAACGAAGAGGAAGAGGAACCGGGGTAGCACTATCATTTTTATGATGGTGATCCTGCCCAGTAGTGAGAGTGGGAGTCTGATCCAGACGTCCACGTCATCCACCAGTTTGTTAAACGCGATCCCGTAGTTGTCCCGGATCAGGATCTCGGGGTCCGTGTGTAGGCGGATGCCCAAGTATCTGACCGAGTCGTCCGTCCATTGAAGAGGGTACTCCATATCGAATGGCCGTGTCACTGGGGTCAGGGGGAAGGCGACGGACTTGTCCCAGTTCACTCTAAGTCCGGAGAGCGATCCAAAATGGACCACTTCTCTGAGGACCGAGGACAAGTTGGATTCTGGGTCGCGGACGTACAGTAAAGTGTCGTCGGCATACGTCGAGATACCAATTTTGTAGGTAGGAAAGCTAACCCCCTCCAGGCTATGGTATTCTCGTATGGCACATGCTAGTGGCTCCGCTACCAGCGCGTACAGCAGAGGCGACAGGGGGCATCCCTGTCGGGTTCCTCTACTGATGTGTATTGGCTCTGAAACTCTGTCTCCCATCCGTAGACGGGCCGAGGGTTGGTGGTAAAGAGCCCCTATCCTCTGCAAGAACGGTTCTCCCAGTCCCAGTTTTCGCAACACTCTGATCATGAACGGCCATTCAACGGAGTCGAACGCCTTTTCCATATCTAGGAAAATCGCCAGCGCGCGATTCTCCTGTTTTACATGTTGTATCGTACCCAGTACCGTGCGGATGTTATAAGTTAGATTCCGGCTAGGGACGAAACCAGATTGCTCCGGTGCTACGAGTTCTGGGACCAGTAAAGCCAGCCGGTTGGCTAGCACCTTGGCGTACAATTTCGCGTCTACATTCAGTAAGCTGAGCGGTCTGTACGAGCCACAGAGATCAGGGGGCTTCCCCGGTTTGGGGATCGTAATCAGCAAAGCTTCCCGCATGGAGAGTGGCATCTCACCATTCTCGCAGATGGAGTCGAAGAGGGTTATTAGGTGTGGGAGTAGGAGATCTTTGAATGCTTTGTAAAAGCCTACCGTGAGACCGTCGGAGCCCGGGGCGCTACCCGACCTCATGCTGCCTAGGGCATCTAATATCTCGTCTTCGTGAATTGGGGCCATTAGAAATTCCCGGTCTGAGTTCTTGAGGAACGGCATTGAAATGTATTCCAGATAGTCATCAATTTCTTTTTGCGCCCCCCCCTGCCTTGGAACGATAGAGTTCCGTGTAATAGCGCCTAAATGTCTCCAGTAATTGGTCTTCCTCAGCCACCCTGTCACCCTCCGGGGTCTGCAGTTATTCTATCACTAAGGGTCTCCGGGAGCCCTTGACCATACGGGCCAATAGCGCCCCCGGTCTCTCCCCCTCCCCATACGCCCGAGCAGTGGCGTATTTGCCCATGAAAAGGACCTCTCTGTCCGCTAGTGTGTTGTATTCCGCCAGTCCTTCATCGCTACCGGGAGCTGCCGGCTGCCGGTTCTCTAATTCCGCCAGTTTTGTTTCTAAGTCGGATAGTTCCCGCCTAATGGTGCGTAGCACGCTAGAGTGTTTGGACCTGGCCATCCCCCTTATATACACTTTGAAGGCCTCCCAGACCATAAAGAAATCATCGACCGAATTAATATTGGTGGCGAACGAACGTTCTATGTCTTCCTCCATTTCCCCACGGAAGACGTCATCTAGCAGAGCGTAGGGTGGGAAACGCCACGTGTAGGGTGGGATCCCCTTCCTGGCAGTGGAAAGATGGACCAGTACTGGGGAGTGGTCAGAGAGGGTGCGTGGGAGTATCTCACACGAGCTAATACCACTAAGGACCGAAGAGGAGGCCAGCCAGTAGTCTATCCTAGTATGTATGTTGTGGTAGGCCGAGTAGTGTGTGAATCCGCCCTGCAGGGGGTGTTTGTCTCTCCAGACATCGACTAGGTCCAGCTTGGTCATCTCTGCTTTCATAAAGGCGGCAGATGCGACCGGTCTTCGAGCAGGGCCCGCGGAACGGTCCTTGGCAGGGTCAAATACAAAGTTGAAGTCCCCCCCCCACAACATTTTAGAGTGGGTGTGTGGCCTACATGTAGCTGACAGGGTCGCATAAAATTCCGGATTATCATAATTGGGGCCATAAACATTCACTAATAACAGATCCAGTCCTCTCCCCGCACACCTAGCAATGACATATCTACCCTCTAAGTCTACATGTACCGGGGTCAGCTTCAATCTCGAGGAGGGGTTTGCCCAAATAAGCACTCCACGGGCGTGTGTAGTGAAGCCCGCTGCCACTATATTGCCTGCCAACCCTCTGGTCTGCAGCATCCTACTACTGACGGGCAGGTGTGTTTCCTGCAATAGGGCCAAATCTACATGATGTCTGTGTAGAAAGCTAAGTACCTTCCTCAGCTTGCGGTAGTCATTTAATCCTCGCACATTCCAGGTCATCAGTTTTAGCACATGTCGGGCCTCTGTGTGTGTAGACATTACAGCAGCAGACATCGCAGTATACAACAGATCATTGTGACTCCAGAGGCAGAGAGAGTACGACGACCCAGGGCAACAGTACTAATGGTGGCTAGCCAGCCACTCCAGTCATATACACTCACTCCAATCCAACCACTCTTAGCAAACCTCGGGCTCTTCCATATCTCAACATCAACAATCCCCCCAAACCAATCCCCAGACCCCGCCCCCCTTACTCCCCCCCACCCACAGCTGACCACCCCCAACCCGGCCAGACAGGACCCCCCATGAATCCCCATCAACTCAAAAACCTCAGTTTGTTAGGCAATACGAGTCCCAACTCCCTGGGGAGTGTCACAACCAAAAGCACTGGGGCAAAGCGTGCCGAAGCTGCACAGAACCACCAACGGTTTCAAAGTTTCTCACCAGCTCGGTACCTCAGTCCAGCCCCAAAGTGTTCCAGTGCCTTACTCGAAATTCGTCCATTCCCCAGCTCCCTCCGATCCCGACCTCACGATCCAGTCTCGGTCCACCTCGCCATCACGTGCAGACATCCCCTGCAACTTCGTGAATAGGACGCCCTGCAGTACAGTTTCATCTCCCACCTATCATCCACAGTCCCCAGGTATATCAGACTGACAGCACTCATTAGGGGGAGGCGCATCACCTGCGCAGCGGTGAGTCTAGTCTCACCCCCCGTAGGGGGAGCAACATATACTGGTTTTGACGCCTCAGTCCTGATCCTCCAAGTTCGAAGCTGCACCCAAGTCATCTCTATTTCCCACCAGTGTTAATTCTCAGTTTGGCCGGGTAAAGCATTGCATAGTCGAGCCCCAACTCGCGTAACTGCTTTTTGTGCGGCGCAAATTGTCGGCGCTCCTCCTGTACTTTGGCAGTGAAGTCTGGGTACAGAGAGATGTCCATGCCTTCCATCTGTAGCTTTCCTTTTTCCCTGGCCAACCGCAAAGCTGTGTCTCTGTCCCTGTAATTCAGGAGCTTCGCAATGATGGGACGGGGTGGCGCGCCAGGCTGTGGTTGAGGGCCTAAAGTGCGGTGCGCTCGCTCCACGATGAACATCGGGGAGAAAGCATCCTCCCCAAGCAGTACCTTCAGCAAGTTCTCGACGTAGAGCTCCATTTTGCCAGTCCGAGTTGATTCTGCCACTCCCGTGATACGAATGTTCGATCTGCGGGAGCGCGCTTCTAAATCCTCGGCTTTGTCACAGATCACCTGCAGTAGCCTGCCGAATTGCTTCCTGTCCTTGTCCCATTCGGACTGCGCCTCCTCGGCCTCCGTGAGGCGTCTCTCCGCCATATCCAGGCGCTCCGCATGCTTGTCTACCCTTTCCGCCATGCGGTCCATGCGGTATGACAAAGCGTCTATCTTGGAGCCCACCGCCTCAATGCTGTTTTGGATGCCCTTCTCCATCGCTGCCAGCAGGTCCCGCAGCTCTGTAGGAGCCGCTGATGCCACTGGCGCTTTAGGGGAGGCCTCAGGGGCCGGTATCTCGGACCCTTTAGGCCTGCGGCGGTCAAATGATAGCTTCGCCTGCGTGGCATCGTTTTTCCCCATGGTTTCCTTCTTAGTATGGTGGAGCTCTGTCCAGGAGAAACCCCCTCGTCCCAGGTTAGACAGGGCCGTGGAAGTATTGCTCCGATCGCCTCTTCACCCCCCCCCGGCGGCCTTGTAGGAGTTAATGGAGCTGGCGGGCCAAAATGGCGGTCCCAAAGTGAGCGCTGCCGCTGCTGGGCGTCCTGGTCAAGCCCCCTCGCTCCGCTAATTAGTTTTAGCCCCTCCGGACTCGCAGCTGACAGTACCTTATAGCAGCAGTGCCACAGCGCGAGTGCTCCCAAGTTCCTCAGGGTCCGCCCGCGACCGTGGTGATCCCCGAGCCTCTGCACTCTGTACCGGCTCGCCGCTTTGTCTACCGTGCTCCGTCGCGGTGTTGCCGTGTGAGGGTGCAGGCGTGATCGCTGTGGGGCGGTATGTAGTGGTTGGGGAGCTCCCCTGTGTCAAGGTGACTGCGCACGCATCCGAGCGCTGACCACCCCGTCTCCTCCAGCGTTCGGGGCCGCACGTCGGGTGACGTCGCTCGGCTCGCTCCGCAGGACAGGCTGCAGCTTCAGGCCTGGTCCGCCGCTACTCTCCCTCGCGGCCCTTCGCTGCGTTTCCTTTGTAGCGAGCGGTCGCTCGGGCTCACTCGATCGGGTCCGGGCCCGGGGTGCCGGGGGCCACAGGGTCCAGCACACAGTAAGACTGGCACTCGGTAGGATATTTTAGCAGGATATTTTAGGGGCTTAGGCGAGGAGCCGAGAGCTCACACGTCCGACATCGACGCTGGCTAGCTCCGCCCCCCAATTATGGCTTTCTGTATGCTTTGGTTTCAGAATGTATGATTACCTTTTTAAATAATCTTTTTAGATGGATATAAATGTATGTATATATATATATATATATATATATATATATATATATATATATATATATATATGTATATACATATATATATATTTCATAGCATTGCTTCACCTTTGCATTGCTTTCTTAATACTAGATAGCTTCAGTTGACTCATGTCTGAGAAGTCGGTGTCACAGGGCTAGATTAGGTCTGGGAACAAACACAGCCATTTTACATGTGCACGTTTTGTTAAGTTGCTTTCTTTTCCACACAATGACTTTTGATACACACTTGTTACTGTGACAGTGCAGGAGTAGTTTCTTTGAAACCACATTGCTTAAAATTAGACTTCATAATTACTCTATCACAACACCTTGAACATTTTGTACAACGTCTAGGTGCAGGCTGTGCAAATGTTGTTGTTTGTTATTTGTTCATGAGGTGACATGGCTATCTGCAAGGAGGAATGTCCAACTTGTGAACAAGGAACAAGGCGGGGACCTACACACCTTACCTTCAGGTAATGGGGAGTTAGGTAATCCAATAGGGGATTACCCCATCTTAGGCAACTAGGTTAGGGAGCACTTAGTAGGAGTACACTATACACATTAATTATATGCCAGCATATATACACTGTTTTAGCACAATGGTGGAACTGTTCCTACTGTACACTGATCTTTTATTGCTTATCTCTTTTATCTGCTTCTGTCTATTAATTATTGCAGCGCTTATATTTTATGCAAGAATCACATTGCTTCAATAAATATTGAAAAGCCCCTTTGTGTATTTCTTGTGTACCCTCTTGAGTACACACGAGTTACTGAGTGAAAAGGTTCTAGATCTGTTACCACAATTCCTAGGGGTGTCAGGGTTGTCATGTTCTGAGGTTGCCAAAACCATTTGATACCATGCTAAGGTTTCAGGGGTACTTATGGTGGCACTGTGAGCTAACAGGTCTATCCGCCAACATATCCGGATGGGATGCATAGAACCTGGCACCATCCCAACCTTTATGCTGTCAAACAAATGAACAGTTCCTACTAAGAAAGTGAAAACCCTATAACACTTCTTTCCTTTGGTGGTCTTTTTAACTTTGATCATCAACTGCAGCTTCTCACTGTTTGGATCACAGGCCACCTCTTCTGGCTGTCACTCATCCCTTTGTCTTTTATACTGTTACAGCTCTTCACTCTTATATCTGACTTGAAACTTACTGGACCTCAGGGATTTCAGGTTTCATCAGTGCTTTTATTAACCTGAAACTTCACTTTATTTTGCTTTAGCTCATTGCCTTCACTAGTTTCAAACTTTTCAAATAAAAAAATCTTTGCACTCCCCTCTGGATTAAAGCTGCAGACATGTGCTTGGCTTTGAGCATGATTTTTCATTTCATTCACTGCTTCAGTTACTCTCACATTCTTCGTGTGAGCAGTGTGGATCCACTGTGGCATCCCGGCCCATTTCACAGGAGTGTTCTCACCAAAATGATCTGTTACAGTCCCTTTAAGGCGCTACTTCAAACATCCCTTCCTGATGTGTTTTCGGATCACAATCCAATTGGCAGGGTTAAGGCCATGACATGCAATATCCTTGGATTCTTCTGTTGCCACATTCACTTGATAAGAAACAGATCTCGCCATTTCATCTAGACACTTGAAATAATGGTCCACAATGTCATCAGTTATTGCAACTAATGCAGCTGAAGGAACATATGTACGCCTCATTACTCTGCTTATGATAATCCCATGGGGCAATACATCCCTCTTTTTGTCAGGAGTACTTCTCATGATCGTCAAAACAAGAGAAAGAGTATCAGGCCATGTTAAACCAGTTAGAGCACAGGTTGTTTGCTAGTTTGGTATTGTGAGAGCCATTCACTCTTGCCACAATACCAGAAGATTGTGGTCAATAACTATAAGAAATCTCTTGTAATTCTCGAATACGTTGCAGATTCTCTGCAAAATCTAATTTAGAAAATGAGCTCCATGATCAGTCTCAATACAAGTAGAAAGGCCAAGCCTGCGTATGAACTCCCTCAACAGAAATTTGTCTACTGTAAGCCTATCTGCTATTCTGGTGGGAAATGCTTCCACTCATTTAGAAAACAAACAAATAATTACCAAGACGTACTACTAACCATTATTTTTGACAGCTCAATAAAATCTTGGATGCTCATAAATGGGCCTTCTGATTTGTCAATATGATTCCTAACAGTACTTGTTCTTTTGCCTTGATTATTCAAATTGCATATCAGACATCGACTGCAAAGATCAGCTGCAAACCTTTGAAAACCTGTCTTTTCCCAATACTTGTTGAATAGTCCAGCCACACTATCTCTACCTGCATGTGATCTGTTGTTCAAATACTTGCATATGAAGTGTAAAATGGATTCAGATAAAACATATTTATGCTCAGTATTCACATATCAATCTTGGTAATTTTTCTTCTAGCCTAGTCTCTCCCATTTCCTTTTCTCATTTTATGGGGAATCCTCTTTTAAATGTCTAAGTTGGTTCAAGGAGGCTGCATTAAATCCATAAAGCAACAGTTTACATTATCTGTATTTTGGACTGAACTAATTCTCAATTCTTCATTTTCACACACATTTGTACAACTGTATGATCTTTTAAGAACAATATTTTCCCATCTGATCCACAGGTGTATTTTCAAGAGTGACAATATCCTTTCCATTTTTATGGGCTATATATATGACAACAGCAATTTTATTTGGGTTCTGTATGGCTTTCAGCAAATCCATTATGTAATAACTATTTTTGAGAATGTTATAAAAACCTTTGGTGATCATAGTAGATCATATTCATGGATAACTCTTAAACGATTCTGGCTGTCCGTATAACTTCAACAACACAAATGGGTTTGGGCTCCCAACCAGCAAGGCTAAGCCTCAGGTGAATAAGTAACAAAAATAAGTGCCAATACTGTAGATACCTTTCTCTTCTAAATCACCAACCACTAATTGAATCAAAACAAAAAGTGTGGTAGACTCCCTTTTCTGTCTGAATTCATCAGAATGAACTTATTTTTTAATTGTTTAACATGTCACAGTTTATACTCAATTATATATTTCAAATTTTCACAAAATTGCAACATTACAAGACATATAATGTACAAATTAAAAAAACACATATTCCACTTTTACATACTCCAAAGTCCGGATTATCTCACTTTCAATCCCATCCACTCCACACTTTCACCACATACAACAACCAAGTATTTACAATTGTCACACTATTTTACAATTCTTTTTACAATGTCATGGAAAATTCAATACACAAAATCATATCATACAAGTTTTTGGATTTTCTTATTCAAAAAGTCTTATGGCTGGAAAAGAAAACGCTCTACGCGTTTCGAACCCTAGTTGATTTTTAGAGTTCTCATTAAGACCAAGCAGTCAAGCTGTCTACCCTTGTTGAAGCCACAATTGTGTCCGTCGCAAGACAATTGGGCTTGTAGGAATGGAAATGCTATCTGTGTTTCAGGATGATTCAGAAATGGGGGTGGTGATGAACAGAGTGTCTGAATAAAGCAGACCACTCTTACCCAGTCCAAAGATCAGGGCTTGATCCATCACCGTTATTTATCTCACTGCACCATCCCAGTTCAGAACCTGGCTATATGCAAATCAGTCTGTCCCTGGCCCAGTGCATCATGGGAACAGGGCAGACTAAACTACCAAGCCAATTCTTCACCAGAAAGGAGACAAGCTACCGGGGACCGGTTTCTGGCATTTCAGCCGTCTTCGGCCCGGCTTGCTTGAATCCTGATGGTGCAGTGAGAAAGGGACTCATGTCTGAGTATACCCTGCCACACCTATAGTAGCCAAAAACGATTCAGAAATGGGGGTGGTGATGAACAGAGTGTCTGAATAAAGCAGACCACTCTTACCCAGTCCAAAGATCAGGGCTTGATCCATCACCGTTATTTATCTCACTGCACCATCCCAGTTCAGAACCTGGCTATATGCAAATCAGTCTGTCCCTGGCCCAGTGAATCATGGGAACAGGCCAGACTAAACTACCAAGCCAATTCTTCACCAGAAAGGAGACAAGCTACCGGGGTGATGGATCTAGCCCTGATCTTTGGACTGGGTAAGAGTGGTCTGCTTAATTCAGACATTCTGTTCATCACCACCCCCTTTTCTGAATCATTTTTGTCCACCATAAGCGTGGAAGGGTATACTCAGATGTGAGTCCCTAGCTCATTGCACCATCAGGATTCAAGCAAGCCGGGCCGAAGACGGCTGAAATGCCAGAAACCGGTCCCCGGTAGCTTGTTTCCTTCCCAGTATAAGAATTGGCTTGGTAGTTTGGTCTGTCCTGTTCCCATGATGCACTGGGCCAGGGTCAGACTAATTTGCATATAGACAAGTTCTGAGCTGGGATGGTGCAGTGAGCTAAAAAACGGTGATGGATCTAGCCCTGATCTTTGGACTGGGTAAGAGTGGTCTGCTTAATTCAGACACTCTGTTCATCACCACCCCCTTTTCTGAATCATTTTTGTCCACCATAAGCGTGGAAGGGTATACTCAGATGTGAGTCCCTAGCTCATTGCACCATCAGGATTCAAGCAAGCCGGGCCGAAGACGGCTGAAATGCCAGAAACCGGTCCCCGGTAGCTTGTTTCCTTCCCAGTATAAGAATTGGCTTGGTAGTTTGGTCTGCCCTGTTCCCATGATGCACTGGGCCAGGGTCAGACTAATTTGCATTTAGCCAAGTTCTGAGCTGGGATGGTGCAGTGAGCTAAAAAACGGTGATGGATCTAGCCCTGATCTTTGGACTGGGTAAGAGTGGTCTGCTTAATTCAGACACTCTGTTCATCACCACCCCCTTTTCTGAATCATTTTTGTCCACCATAAGCATGGAAGGGTATACTCAGATGTGAGTCCCTAGCTCATTGCACCATCAGGATTCAAGCAAGCCGGGCCGAAGACGGCTGAAATGCCAGAAACCGGTCCCCGGTAGCTTGTTTCCTTCCCAGTATAAGAATTGGCTTGGTAGTTTGGTCTGCCCTGTTCCCATGATGCACTGGGCCAGGGTCAGACTAATTTGCATATAGCCAAGTTCTGAGCTGGGATGGTGCAGTGAGCTAAAAAACGGTGATGGATCTAGCCCTGATCTTTGGACTGGGTAAGAGTGGTCTGCCTAATTCAGACACTCTGTTCATCACCACCCCCTTTTCTGAATGTGTTTCAGGATGGTCTGGATCTTGAATACTCAGGCGGTCATCCTAGTTGCAATGTCTACAGAATCCAATCAGTAGCGGTCGAGTGTTCTGGGGTTTCAATCACTGTCTCCGTTCTGGGGAAACGATCTTGTGCTGCCTCTCTGTTGCTCAACAGAGAGGCAGCACAAGATGATTCTGTAGACATTGCAACTAGGATGTGATTGCAGAGGGTGGTGTGCACCATGTATATTTGGTAATCTTTTGTAATGCATTGCTTGCATAGGTTTGTTCTTTTGCTGCCACTGACCTAACCCTGCATCTCTCTCTCATGCAGAATCTCCTGTGGTCACGGAGCCAGACACCAATGGGGGTGAAAGTAGTACAACAGCTGCACAGAAGCCCAGTGACACAGATGTCACCAGCGCCTCAGAGGGGGATCGGAGTCTGCAGGAGGAATCCCAGCCTGAGACGCAAAGTACCACATCATCTGATGCCAGCTGGGATGCATCCATGTTGGCCGGCACAGGGAATGGGGACTCTGCATCATCTCCAACCACGCAGCAGCCAGTGCCCACCCTGCCAACCCTTTCCTCTGGTGCTGCCTATGTCCGGCTCAGTAAGAGGGAACGAGTTTCCTTCACACCTGGCACCGCTGCCCCTGCCCCTGTCCCCCCTGTTGCCATCAGTGCCGAGTCTGTGGAGCTTTTGCGCCAGCTGTGTGTAGGCCAGACAGCTCTCCTCAATGCCTTAATGGACCATGACAATAAATTGGTGCAGGTGTTTGCTTTCATCGAGAGCATACAGTCAGACGTGGGAGGGCTGCACCCAGGGCCGGACTGGTACTTCCGGGCACCGGGCAATCCCCCAGTAGGCTGGATGGGGTGGGGTCCGGTTTTGTGACAGGGGGCCAGTTTTGTTGCTGGGGACGATTCGGACTTCAATTCGGCCCCAGCAACAAAACCGACCCCCTGTCACAAAACGGACCCTCCCTGACCTAACTAAAGCAAACAAGTTCAATCAACTATCTGCATAAAATGCAGCTGCTGCTCCGTGAGTGACGGGATTTTATTTAGGCTATTATTATTTAATAAAAATCCACTACCTGGCTGGCTGCCTGCACCATGCAGCTCAAAGTGATGTCTACTACTCTTCGCCGCCGCGTCTGCGCGCCATGGTACAGTTCACCCTTAGGGAAGTTAGGGTCGGGTCTCTGGACTCCATCATGCGCATTGGGGGTCGCGCAATAACAAGTGCGTGTGACTGCGAGGTGAGGTCGAGCAGGCAGGCAGGCATTTGGCAAGAGACGAGTCGACTGAGAACGTGAAAGAGGGGCTGGAGGCACCCACCCCACAATCTCTAGCCTGCGCTGCCCCCGTGCCTGCCGCCCGGCGCCTGCAGGTGAGTCTACTCTCCTCTCTTGAGTGTCCGTCCAGAGAGACAGTCATGTTTGCATGCAATCCTTATCTCACACTGATTATGGCACTGTCTCGGGGCGCCGTGTCCGCAAGGTGGATTAAGGATTTTTTGTGAGCAGGGGCCTGCTGCCGGAGAGAGGTGGTGGTGGTGGCTGAGAGAGGCTATGCCTATGAGCCTGATACTATGAGGTCGGAGCGAGTGGCAAGCACGGCAGATGCCAGATCATATATGCAATGCTAGGCTACTGGGGTTACACATCGGTCCACCCAAGATCCATGGCAGGGGTAAATCATTTGTCGCGTCACCTCCCATTTATCTGGGACCAGCCAGCCAGCAATTCGCATTACCAAGCGCACCTGCACCAGCATTGAGTGACCAGTGGGTGGGATCGACAGGGCACGGGCCGTTGTGCCCCTACTTCTTTAATTTCATCGAGTCCTGCCCCTACTTTATTATTTGAAGTATGCATCCCGGACGGCAAAAATCGCTAAGGCCGATGGTTAAGGCTCGGCTTTTGGGGGAGGGCAAAACGGGCAGAAAAGGAAAAGGACTATCTTTTCTTTACTTTCCAAAGAAGATGCCAGTGTACAGTTATCCTGCCGTTGGCAGCTGCCCCCTCCCTTTTGTTCCTCCTCTTCCCTCTCTTTTGTCTCGCTACTCCTCATATAGTGAAAACTGAGACTTCAAAATACCGGTATTACCTTCTCTTTCCTCTTTTCGTTTCTTTGCTCCCCTGTGAAATGGATCCAAAAACCAAAAACACTTGCTGGAAACGTGGTATTTTTCTGCCATTTTTCAATTTCTAAGTGCAGCCTCGGGGTGCAGTGAAATTAAACATTCAAAATATGAAAAATAACTAACTAATTACCTAAAGCAAGACAGAGTGTTTGCAAGGTGGCCAGAAAGATGTATTCACACCGAAACCCAATAGCGCCACTTTACAGTGTTTGCCAGTGAAGCACTACTTTTGTTTTCTCATCGCTCTTTGAACAACATTGTTTTCCCTGGGTCGGAAAGTGCACTATTCCTGGAGGTACTGAAATACCTGCTTGATGGGTGAATTGGAAAACAAAATGCATACTGCGGCTCTGTATTCACAAGCATGGTCTTTTTAAACCATATTGCTTACTTTATGTAAGGATATAAGCAATGGGCATTGAAGCGGATCCCTTGGGCCCTGTAGTCATGGCCTGAACGTTTCAGGCAAAGCACTCACTAATTTCTGAATAAGAAGCGCAAAAGCGTTAAGGTAATCATGTTGTCCCTGCGTACATTTCATATGATTTACTTAATCTTGCATTCCCTATGAGTGTTTGCTATTTCTAGGACGTTGTTAAATTTTTTTAGGCAGCATACTGCTCTTGTCTAGAACATCATTTGAATTGAGTCACATCCAGTCACTTGCAGTGCAAGTTTCTCTCAGTGGGGCAGCATGGTGTTCAGTGAGGGAGAGAATGTGGCACTATGGTCACAGCTGCTGATTTTGCAACTGGGGGACCAGGTTCAGCTTTCATGACCAGTCCACCAGACTGCTCCCCCTGAGGGAGCACATTCTCATGCTAGACCTTAGAAGGCCCCACAAGATCTTAGAAGCCCTGGTGTCTTAGCAGCAGCAGGTGGACCCTAGCAGTGGCAAGTGTGGGTTAACCTAGAATGCCTGTCCGCTACAATTCATTCTGAAGTTCACCTCCAGTCTTGCAGGTAGGTCTATGAAGCAGCACACCGTAGAGTTACAGTGACTCTGTCACTGAGGTCACATGACCCTTGAGCAGGGTGGCTCTATGGCAGTGCAACCGCACCAGGCGCTGACCAGCCGCGGTCCGTGCAGGGAACAACGTTGGGGTAGAGGGGCCGGGTAAGGGGGGATTTCGAGGGACGATGCTGAGGGAAAATTAAATAAATAATTGATTTTCCCTCTGCATCGTCCATCAAAATCCCCCCCATACCCAGCCTCACCTCCCCACCACTGTTACCTGCATGGACCGCGGCTGGCGCTGACTTCAGGTGGGGCCGTCGTGTTTGCAAGTATGAAATGGTTTTAAAAGCACTTGCTACCTCCTTCCTGGCCTCCAACAATACAAATGTTATGATAACTCCAGTGATTAATGTTCTTAGTAGAGAGATGGTATTTTATCTAGTGGACGTTTTGACTCATAGAAAGGAATCGCAGAGGGTTAATGTACCTGCTGCAAAGAACATGTAAAATGCTGATCACAAAGTGCACATAATGTAAATAGGTCAGTGGGTTACTGCTTTTGTCAGAGAGACCAGACCCTATTGTTACTTGCAGTTAATACGTTAGAATCCTAACATAGAACAGTGAGCGCTTAACTGTCATGTAAGAGCTGCATGCAAACTGCAAGGTATTAATTAGAGCGTTATGTTTTTTCCTCGTCTTTGATTATCCTAATGTTGCAGAAAAAGGGTTCATTTGGGTAGAAATCAGTTCTGATTATTAAAGAGAAGCACCAATCATGGAATTACGTTTTAATTCTGAGTTTGTGTTTCTCCAGAACAATCACTATCAAACTATGATGCCTACTAGTATGGTTGTTATGTGACTCCTACACCTTCTAGTCCTTTGTCTTGTGTAACATTTCCTATACAGTGATTTGCACACGTTTGATTGATGTGCTGTAAATTTTGTGATACTTTATTATTTTGACATTTTTATACATTCTAAAAGTCTCTGCAAAGATTGTTCCTTATTAGTACCAGTGGAACATTCAACTGCAGCAATGAGAAAGGTGACCAGTCAACCTTTGCAAAGGGCCCTCCACTTCACAGCAGAACTTTTGATCCGTTTGAGCCATAAACAATTTACTAGTTAAAATGGTCAGCTTATTCAGCAGATGATGAATTATGTGTCAAATATGGCAGAGTCATAATTATCTGGAAAACATTAGCAAACTGGGGGGCATATTACCAACAACTAGCGATAATTTTTGTCTCTAACTTGTTTAGAGACAAAAATTATCGCCGCACATCGGCGATTTTTATCGTAGATAAACCTTGCTATTAACAAGGTTTATCGCAAATGCGATAAAAAACGGCCGAAATGCATGAATATCGCTGAAAAGTCAGCGATATTCATGCATTATCGAGCAAATGCTCTTAGCCATGTTATCCACCTCCCATTGGATAACATGGCTAAGAACTGCTCAGGGCAGGTGTTAGCTTTTGGAGATATTCGCGCTTAGCGCGAATATCTCCAAAAGTTGGTAATAGGAGATAGCGATGTTAGGGACTGTTTCCAGTCGCTAACATCTTGGCACGCCCACTTTGCATGTCATTAGTGATAAATATCACTGACATGCAAAGCAAGGCCCAAAATGGTCGCTATCTCCTATTAGCTGTCACTAACTGGTGTTAGCGACAGCTTGGTAATAGGGAGATAATTTTATCTCCGCTTTCTTGGCTTTTAAAGCCAAAAAAGCGGAGATAAACCCCCTTGATAATATGCCCCTAGGATATTTTGCCATTCATGTTTGAACTGCTCTTGTGGAAAAAGGGAGGAGAAGTGTTGATGACAGAAACTCCATGGCTGGGAGACAAATGACTTGCAATTCCACTTTTAAGGATATTTGGGACATTCTGTGATTGGAAACGTACCCCAATTTGTGAATGTATTTTAATGTCAATAACTCATATTAAACCTGAAATAAACATGTGGTGAATCCATTGGTTAAATTAAAAAAACGTAATAAGCTGGAACCGGTTAGTGAAATGGCAAACAAATATAGAAATTGGGATATTTTGCTCTTTCTGCCACACCTCTGACCCAATCCACGGGTTATTCCCACCCTCTGATTCTCCGCCTACAGTTCCTCTACTATTTTTCCCCCACTGAGTCTGACACACTACTGATAGCGTCACAGTCACAGAACACACTTGTAATAAAGCAGTGCACATCTCGGACTTTTATTGCTGCCAGCGCCAGCGCCAGGCCTGATTGCTGCTAGTGATGGAGTGCAGTGCAGGGTGTGAATGACGTGCCAGCAGAGGCAGACTGATGTACATGCAGTGTGACGTGGTGGATGGATATGTGAATCACAGATCCACCACATCACACTGCATGTACATCAGTCTGCTTCTGTGAACTCTGGTTGCCTTTTCCTTCTGCTTTGCCCTGAACCCTGACCAACTCCCGGCCTTCAATCAAGCCGTGTCACACATAGCCGATGAGCCGTCCTCCTTTCCTTCCCAGCGCCAATTTGTGTGATCACCGACCTGGACCATTTTACAGTAGGAGCACTGGGCAGTAGGCCTCTCCAGTCTCACCGTGTAATGAAAACGGATTCCAGAGATGTGTTAAGTAGAAGCTTTGTGCTAATTTTTTTATGAATTGCATTTATGTTTGAGACGCTCCCTCGCCTGTGTTGGTTTCCACACAGGACGAAATCAGGGACAGGCTGGTTCAAAAAGCATCTGTTTTGAAAAAGGACTCCTGAAAGTTGTGCTGAATTAAGAGATAAGGCGAAGTTTTAATAGCTTCTGTTAAGATGGATGGCGCAGGATTTCACCCAGAGAGATTTCACATCCTTGTCATTTTCAGCTTGTTTTGCTTGTAAATTGCCTCTTTCTCTTTTGTAGAATTATCTTTGGGAATTTAAATATGTTGCTGAGAGAGAGAGGGAGAGAGAGAGACAACTGCTTGGGAAAGTCCCTTGACCCTTACATTAAATGCTTTCTGGGCACTTTATTATTGCTTAATCGAAAAGAAAGGATTGCTTTATGTTTGTGATACTTGGCAAATGACGTCTGTCAACACATTTACAGCTTGGTGCATTTATTAAGGCTTGTGTTACAATTGTGTAGATCATTTGTTTAGGTGAAGGGTCATCCAAGGAAGACAAGATTTTGCTAAATGCGGATAATATTTTAATAAGCATAGACGATCTTTGCCCACATATGCTTACATATTTGGGATATATGTGGGGACATGTCTGAATTCTTACTTAAATGGGAGAAAATGATGTATATGCTGATAGCAGGTGACCGTATAGACGTAGAGAGCAAATGATCATTTTAAATACCTTGGCAATGTGACAATCATCATAATTAAAATTTTTGATTTGGTGCGCACAGGCATTGTGTCTAGTGTCTGCCCTAACAAGAAGTGGGGATGGCTACTACACTTTTAATCAGCTTTGTACGGGTGGGAGACGGAACAGATATGCCGGATTGTAAACCCTTATTTTTTAATTGACTACATTAACATAATGGGTGCATAGGCCGTGCGATTATAATATATGATGGTGCACTGTTTGTATGTTGAACCTGCGAGGGCTTTATCTTAGATATACTGTGATAAAGCTGTCAGTCCTAACTCTTACAATGTCCTTCGCAGACATCTTCGTCCTCTCATCAAAGCTTATCCATCCATCCATTCATTCATCCATCCATCCATATATCCATGAGATGCACATGTGAAGCACTTGCCTGTCATAAAGTATCCTACAAGTTGTCAGGCAAGTGAATTGTCACATAAGTGCCCTTGAGGATAACCTATGCTTCATGATCACGGTTGGGCTAAATGGTTGGTGGTAGGTTCCGTAACTATTTGCTGCTGATACAATGGCAGTGGGATATGCCAATTATTAACTCTTTAAAGTAAATGGACAAACGTATCTGCTAATCTGCTTCACTCAGAATGCTTTAAAAGAACTTTAACGAATGTGCATCCCTAAACTCTCTCCTGTGTTAAACATTCAAAATGATACTGGGGCTTCATGGGGAGATGCTCTTCAAGGATGGTGAGCTGTAGCACTAGCCTTCCATAGGCCTCCATTGTGAAGTGTTTTTTAGATAAATATTTTTCATACTGACTTCTGAGACATGGTTAGATAAGTCCTTGTCGGCTTCAGATTCCTCCAAATTAAATTCAGGTTTGATCTGCTTTATTACATCAAAAAACTAAGGGCATTTTTGCTGGCTCTTAGGCCTCACTGCACTTTACCACCACTAACCAGTGCTAAACTGATTGCGTTCCTTCCTTCAAACAAGGTAAAATTGGCTTACACCAAAATGGCAAAATTAATTTACATGTAAGTCCCTAGAAATGTGATTCTACATGTACCCAGGGACTGTAAGATAAATGCTGATAGTGGACCTGCAACACTTATTGCGCCACCCACGTAAGTAGCCTGTTTAAACATGTGTCAATGCCAGGCCTGTCATTGTAGTCTGCCTGTGCAGTTGTAAAACTGCCTCATTGTAGTCTGCCTTTGCAGTTGTAAAACTGCCATTTTGACATGGCAAAAGGAACCTTTTGCCAGGACTAAATATATTCCCTTTTACACATATGTCACCAGGATGTCACCACTAGTGCAAGCCCTTTCCATAAGGCAGGATGCAGTATGCAGAGTGCAGTGTATTTCAATGGTTTGGCATATCATTTTAAGTTTTATATGTCCCTGAATAGGCAAGGCGGAATTGCTACCCTTGTTTTTTGTGTGATTCTTTAATTTCTCACACTTCAGAGATGTACAGGCAACATTGATGGCAGCACCAACACTCTGAAAAGTGTTCCAGTGCCACTGGCCTGGGTGCCTTTGAGTGAATGTTTCATGCTTGCTGCAAGGTGCGATCATGTGAGACATTTCCATGACTTCTGGCAGCCTGGGTGCTTATGTGTGACGTTTCCATACTTTCTGGCCTGGGTGCTTATGTGTGCTATTTCCATAGTTTCTGGCCTCAGTGACCTGGACGCTCATGTGTGACATTTTCATGATTAGTGGCCTTGGTTTTTATGTGTGAGGTTACCATGTTTTCTGGCCTGGTGTGACCAGGCCTGGGTCAGTGCCTATGAGCTGTAAAATTCACCATTTTGGACTTTTTCCAAAATATTCTTGGGGGGAGAACCCCCCCAAACCCTCCTAGTAGTCGCCGGGCTTGCTCGCTACACACCATGTGGGTGCTGGTCTCACTTTTTTTTCTTTGTTCTCTCTGATTCACTACTCGTGTCTATTTTTGGTGCTCTCTGAACGAAAGTCTATGGGTACATGATGTGACAGGGTGGGTAACCTGGTGCTCTTTAAGGTCATCATCTACTATTTACTGTGCTTTGAACGTTGATACAATTGAATATGTAATGGAAATGTGCTTTAAAATTCACCATTTTGGTCTGTCTTTTTCCAAAATTTTCTTGGGGGAGAATCCCCCCAAACCACCCCTAGTAGCCGTCAAGCTCGCTCGCTGCGCTTGCTCGATACGCGCCTGATGGGGGCTGGTCTGGCAAAATTTGCTAGGGCTGCTTTCAGTTCCCAGTCCGGCCCTGGCTGCACCCGACTGTCCAGGCTTTGTCCTCCACAGTGACGTCTGCCCTTCAACAGGCACATACTCCCAGTCCAGCTCCAGGGCCTTTGTCCACCACCCAGGTTGTGGCCACGTCTGACGATAGTGACCACAGTCCACAGACCTTACAGTCACGATACAGCACACAGAGCACACAGCAGCAACAACCCAAGCGGTCCTGTCGGCAGACACCATCCTCACAGAAGAGCAAAGCTAACCCAGAGCGCAAAGACAAAAGCCCATTAGGCAACACCAAAGCCCAAAAACCAAGGAAGCAGACCTCAAGCTCGCATGCCTCTGAGGCATCCCCAGCCATGGACTCTCCTTTTCCTAAAGCATCTCACAAAGAGAAACATACAGTTTCTGTGCCCACCGAAAAGGTGGTGCATGGCAAGGGTACACCTAAGAAGGGCTCCAAGGCAGAATCACACACCACCTCAACTCCCATTCCAATCCCAGTGAAGCAGGGGAAGGAGGGCACTAAATTGGTAACACCTAGTAGATAGGGGAGGGAGGGTCAAAGGCGGAGCCAGGCGAAGCGTTCCGCAGGATCCAGCACATCCCCAGAGGGATTGCCAGTGTCTGCACCTGATGCTGCTTTGTTGGTGAGTGTGCCTGTTGTGTCCACACCACTTTCCATTAATCCCAAGACAGGAAAGCAATTTAGAATCCCCAAGAAGTGGAAAGGCACCCCTTCACAATCTCCCAGCCACACTGTGTCTCACGGCAGCATGACTCCACCTCCACGTGCCACTACACCACCTGGTCCAAGCAGCCCTCCGGCTTGCCAAGCCACTGATAGCTCTACCTCCGCTGGGCCGCTCTCTCCCCAGTCAGCTGCTCCTACTGTCCCCGACACACAGCCAGCTCCCAGTCCGCCTGACAGCCAAGTCTGAATGGTAGTCCCCCTCACACACCTGTCTCTCACACAGGTGGGCCTGTACTGCCCATTGTTACCCCCTGACCGTGTTAGTGATCAGGTAAAGGTACAGTCACACTATTCCATGGCAGCCTCTAATGTACTCGCTCTGCTCTTGGCCCTGGACACTGGCCTTGTTGCTCTTCGCTGTGTTAGACTATTCCCTGTGCAGCCTCTCATGTGCCCGCTCTATCTCTTGGCCCTGGACACTGGCCTTGTTGCTCTTTTCTGTGTTGGTCTATTCCCTGTACAGCCTCTCATGTGCTCGCTCTGCTCTTGGCCCAGGACACTGGCCTTGTTGCTCTTTGCTGTGTTGGACTATTCCCTGTGCAGCCTCTCATGTACTCGCTCTGCTCTTGGCCCTGGACACTGGCCTTGTTGCTCTTTGTTGTGTTGGTCTATTCCCTGCGTAGACTCTCATGTACTCGCTCTGCCACTGACCTTCACGTTTTGCCCTTGCCTCTGCAGATTCTCATGTACTCGCTCTGCACCCTGAACTGGCCACTGGCCTTTCTGTTTTTCCCTTGCCTGTGCAGATTCTCATGCACTCGCTCTGCACCCTGAACTGGCCACTGGCCTTCCTCTTTTGCCCCTGCCTGTGCAGATTCTCATGGATATGTTCTGCATTTTGTGCCTTGCTCTTCTCTACTGTTGGTGCCTATCTGTGCAATTAGTGATTAAAGACAGTTACTTCCGTTGGCTGTTTTGTCAGTGTCCTTACTTAGTAAAGTTATTTTGGTGTGTGTATATGGTTAACTGTGCCCCATGCTCTGTGTGCCACTTCTACATTGCCAATGTCTTTACTCGCCAACTCTTTTTTTACAGGGGTGACCGGGACTTCAGTTCTTCCTGACACTGATACTTGTGGGGTCTATGGTGTAAATTTTACCTGTTATGCAGCTGTCATTTACATGATTTGTTGATATTAGCGTTATTCTTCACATGTCAGGTCGGGGGCACCACCAGCACAGAGTGTGATTCTGTCCACAGGTTTGCATGCATGCTGGCCAGTATCATCATGTATGTGTGTTCTTCCTTTATGTATGCCCAGCAGTGTATGTTTGTGGTCATCTTGTGATGGCCAGTGATCTTGGTCCCATGACCTACCTCAGATGTGTGCTCTTGAGTAGTCAAGAAGTGTGCAGTGTGAAGGGGGTGACTCTGTAGTGCGTGTTTGCAGGACAGGTCGCTCCCCTGCTGCCACACAGCTCCACCTGTGTGCCAACACCTCCCTCGCTGCCACTGCTCCTCCTGTTCTAGCAGCCCGTTCCCCGCCGCTGCTCCCCTGCAGCCCCGCCCCCTCGCCACCCAGCTCCCGCTTCGCAGCTGCTCCTCCCTCCCTACCCGCCTTAAATGGCGGCCGCTGTGCGACAGCAGCAGTGATTCCTGACCCTGCTTGCAGCACAGGTCGCTCCCCTGCTGCCGCACAGGTCCACCTGTGTGCCAGTGCCTCCATTACTGCCACTGCTCCTCCTGTTCTAGCAACCCGCTCTCCGCCTGCCCCCTCGCCACCCTGATCCCACCTCCCAGCTGCTCCTCCCTCCCTACCCGCCTTAAATAGCGGCCATGCAGCGGGCGCATGGCAAACCTGTCTGCGCCTGTCCGCGCCCGGACCGCGCCCAGCACTATAACCCCTGGACCCTGCGCACACTACGACGCCAGACTCCGATACGACGCCAGCACTCTCCTCACACTCAACACCAACCGCGACAACCACTACTTCCATGCTGCCCTGAAGCGCACCCACGGACCTTTCTCTTGCCACACCTGCAACTTCACCTGCAACAGAACTACTAAACCTCCAAGGACTGGACCCAACCACCTCTCCTGCATCCTCCTCAACACCTGACTGCACGCAGACACGCTGTCGAGCTCTAGGACCTGCTCGACACCTCCACCCCAGACGTTGCCTTCCTGACAGAGACCTGGTAGAATGACTCCTCGACGCCCAACATCGCCATAGCCATCCTGGACGGCTACAAGATCACCCGCAGCGATCGCGCCAATGGAACTGGAGGAGGTCTAGCCATCATCCACAAGTCCACCCTCCAGTGCTACACCCACGCAGTCGACACCCTCAACACCGCCGAACACCTGCACTTCCGGATCCACATCAACCCCAACACCACCCTCAGAGGAACACTTGTCTACAGACCCCCCAGACCCCGAGCTCAGTTCTGCGACTCGATCGCCGACCTCGCCAGCACCTACACACTCGCCTCCACGGACTACATCCTCCTCGGGGACCTTAACTTCCACCACTAGAACAACAACAACGCCAACTCCGCCACCCTCATTGACAACCTCACCAACCTTGGCCTCAGACAACTCATCATCGCACCCACCCTCTCCGCCGGCCACACGCTTGACCCCGTCTTCGCCACAAGCACCCAAGTCGCCTTCAACCACACCACCAAACTCCACTGGACCGACCACCGCTGCATCCATTTCACCTTCCAGAAACCAACCACGCACCACCGCACCCAACAGCTGCCCCACCGCTGCGGGAGAAAAGTCATCGAAGACCAGCTGACCTCCACCCTCACCCAGAAACCCCCCACCAACCCTACTGACCCAGATGCCGCCGCCAGCAACCTCAGACAGTGAATCAACGACTGCGCCAACACCCTCGCCCGCTCAAGAAACCCTCCAACAACCACACCAACAAGAAAGCCACATGGTTCACCAAGGAGCTCCAGACCTCCAAATGCACATGACAGAAACTGGAAAAGAAATGGATCCATGAACGCACACCGTACAGCCACGCAAACCACAAGGACGCCATCTGCAGACATCACCACCTCATAAGAACAGCCAAGAGATCCTCCTTCAAAGCCCGCCTGGACAACAACTCACACGAAAGCAAAGAGCTATTCAACATAGTGAATGAAATCTCCAACCCCAGCGCCAACACCAACAACATCCCGCCCTCACAGGATCTGTGCGACTCACTGGCCACCTTTTTCCACCACAAGATAGCCGACATCCGCGACAGCTTCAACACCACGACCGCCCCGACAACGCCAGACTCTAACACCCCCTCGTACACCACCAGCACCAACCACCTGACCTTCTGGTACAACGTCAACGACGATGAGACGTGCACGGCCATGAACTCTATCCACTCAGGATCACCATCGGACCCCTGCCCACACCACGTATTCAACAAAGCGGATGCAACCATCGTACCCCAACTACGGAAGGTCATCAACATCTCCTTCGAAATAGCGACATTCCCGGAAAGCTGGAAGCACTCCAAAATCAATGCTCTCCTCAAGAAACCCAAGGCCGACCCCAAGGCCCATCTCCCTGCTTCCCTTCCCGGCGAAGGTCATCGAGAAAATCGCCAACATGCAACTGACCCGCCACCTCGAGGACAACAACATCCTAGACCCGTCCCAGTTCGGATTCAGACAAAACTACAGCACTGAGACAGCCCTCATCGCCGCCACAGACGATATCAGGTGACAACTTGACAATGGCGAGACATCAGCCCTCATCCTCCTGGACCTGTCAGCCGCCTTCGACACAGTCTGCCACCACACACTAAAGACACGACTCCAAGAAGCCGGAATCTAAGAAAAGGCCCTGGACAGGACCACGTCCTTCCTCTCCGGCAGAACCCAGAGAGTCGGACTCCCACCCTTCCGATCTGAAGCCACCGACATCATCTGCAGTGTACCCCAGGGCTCATCCCTCAGCCCGACCCTGTTCAATGTCTACATGGCCCCCCTCGCACACGTAGCCCGCTAGCACGACCTCAACATCATCTCCTATGCTGACGACACTCAGCTCATCCTCTCCCGCACCAAGAACCCGCACACCGCCAAAACCAACCTCCATGAGGCAATGAAGTGGATGAGGAGCAGCTGTCTGCTCGGACAAGACAGAGGTCCTCATCCTCAGCCCACCCCTCTGCCTGGGACGACTCCTGGTGGCCGACCACATTGGGAACAGCACTGACACCCATGGACCACGCACGCAACCTAGGATTCATCTTTGACTCCTCCCTCTCCATGTCAAAGCAGGTCAACGACATCTGCTCTGCCTGCTACAACACCCTCTGCATGCTCCGCAGGATCTACAAATGGATCCTGACCGAAAAAAGAAGAACGTTGACCCAAGCCCTCCTCAGCAGTAGACTGGACTATGGTAATGTACTTTATGCAGGAACCCCTGCCAAACACCTAAGACGACTAAAATGCATCCAAAATGCCTCCGCCCGACTGATCCTCAACATCCCTTGTCGCAGCCACATCACCCCCCACCTGAGACACCTGCACTGGCTCCCCATCAACAAGAGGATCACCTTCAAGCTCCTTACCCACGCACACAAAGCACTCCACAACACCGGACCAGCATACCTGAACAGCAGACTCAGCTTCTACACCCCAACCTGCCAGCTCCGCTACGCCAGCCTCGCCCTCGCAGCTATCCCCCGCATCCAACGAACAACCTCCGGCGGCAGATCCTTCTCCTTCCTTGCCGCCAAGACCTGGACCACCCTCCCTACCCACCTGCGACAGACCCAAGACCTGCTCACCTTCAGAAGACTCCTCAATACCAGGCTCCTCGAGCAGTAGCAGCACCCCCCTCCCCTCAGCGCCTTGAAACCCTCACAGGTAAGTAGTGCGCTTTAAAAGTGACTGATTGATTGATTGATTGATTGAGTGTTGATGTGTGTGTGCCCCTGCATTGTTAACTACACACGTGTCACCCATGTGTTGTGCGCCTGTTGTTTGGATTGTCCAGCCCTGTGGATGTGGTTGTATGCGCATGTGTGAGTTGTATGTTGTGCACTGTGCAGTGTGTTGGTGTGTTCATGCAGTTCTGTCTGACTCCTACTTGTTGTTTTTGTCACTTGTGAGTATGCAGATTGTGTGACTGGCAGGTCAGTGTTGTATTTAGTTGATCATCCATGTGTCTTGATACTGTTTGTGGAGACTGTGCTGACCTGCTGCTCCACACTGCCATTGTGGTTCTATTCTTCTCATGCATTGCTGTCACATGGTGCCTTTTTGCCTCCAGTATGGCATGTTGTATGTGGTGTCATGCCATCCCCATCTGTGCTTCAGATGCCTACCCATTGTGAGTCTGCATTCCCTCTGTTTGTGTATGGTACACTCCTGCCATGTCCACCACTGACATGCAGTATACTTCACTTAGATGTCAGCTGTCCCCTTGGTTTATATGTGTGTGTGTGCCTCCTCATCACTTCATTTGGACACTGCGTTTTGTGATGCAGTTCTTTGGGCCAGGAGCAATGTGCCACTCAGGATATTTCCCAAATTGTTTATTTGTGATATTCTTGTGCTGTTTGTCAGTCATGGTTGCTCATCTGCTGTTCAACTGTGTGTGCTGCCCAGTTCTCAGGTCAAGTTGATTCCACTGTTGTATCCCAGACTGTGCATCTGCTGTTGTTGTGTTAGATGTATGTGTGTTGGCTGTGGTATTGCTTCACTTCCTGGGTGTGGTGTTGTCTTTGTGCTGTGCTGATTTGTGTTGTGTAGGTTGATGTTGTGTCACTCATATCTGTGTGTGACTGGTGTGCTTGGTGTGCACACACTGCTTGTTGTATGTGCAGTGCTGTGTGTGTGTTGCCTGGTGTGCATCCCCATATGCCCTGCTGTGTTTGCTCTGTGATTTTCTTGCCTGTGCATCTGTTGTTTGTTTCATGTGGCTGGGTTGTTCTGTGATGGTGCACTTCTTGTGTGTGTTGTGGTCTGTTGTCTGTGCATTGTTCCTGAGTGATGAGGTTGTGCACGCCTGTTGTGTCTGTGTTCCCATTGCTTTTTCACAGTTTGGCTGGACAGGGTATGTCTGTTTTTGTTGTGGTTCTGTGTGTGTTTCTCTTGGGTTATGTGTTTGTATGTTGTTTTTATGCAGACATTTGTTGAGACATCCCTGTGTGTTTGATGTTTGTGGCTACACCCAGGGTGTGTGTTTGTTTGGTGTGTATGGACAGGCAAGCATTGCCAGCCTTCAGTGTGTTTGGCACTGGTGTTGTGTGCTGCTGGAGTGAGGGGGGTATGTGTGTACATTCCTCCTGGTGTTTGGCAGTCATGGCGTGTGTCAATAGGCCCTGTGTGTTGTGCTGCTTGTGTACTCCTGTGAAGTAGTAGTATGCATATGTGGCTGTTCACAGTTTAGCTTCAGGGACTTCCTTTCTTACTTCTGCCTATACATGGTTTGCCTTGCTGTCTCTCTGTGTTGTTGCACTGTGATGTCTGTGGTTAGACTTCACTGACTGTAGCAGCCATGTTTGGTTTGATGGTCTGAGGGTGTTGTTCTGTGTTCCTTGACTTGCATGTGATGTACACATGCTTGTTGTGTGTCTCCATGGCCTTCCATTTGTGTGCATCCCACTTTGGCTTTCCTATTTCTTGTGCTCCATTGCTGTTGGCATTTGGGGTGTGTATGTGTCTGTGTGTCAGTGTGTGGTATGTATGTGTGACTATGCAGGCTGTTAGCCAATTTGTATGTTTTTTCCTTGTAGGTGTTCATTTGGTGCTTGTACTCATTTTTGTTTCCATGAGTGTGGTGGTGTTGTGGTGTATGTGTTTCCCTGCCCCTGTGATTCTGTGCTGTGTGTTGTGTGTTTCTGTGCAGCTTCTCCTGTTGTGGCTGTCTCCCTGTTTGTTTGCTGTGTAGTTCAGGGTGTGGTTTGACCTGGTTCTGCTGTCTCTGATTGTGCTGTGTCTCCGCTGCAGTGCGTCTGCTTGTTTGGGGCATCCTAATTTGTGGAGCGGGACGGACGTCATTCCGCACGGTGGTGAGTCTTCATTGGCTCCCACCGCCGCAGTGGGGGTGCACTTTGATGGCGGTGCATGTCGCTCCAGGACAGACGGGAAATGGTCTATGTTTGGCCATACTAATATGGCAGACGTGAGTACCGCTGCTCGCAGTTGGAAAATGCATTTTTCCGCACAGCCGGCGCCGTGGTGGTGCCACTGCCCGACATCCTAATGGACCCCTATGTGGCAGGCCCTGTATGGTGCCTGCAACATGATGCATGGACATGTAGGGAGGCACCATAGGTGCCCCCAAAAACCAAGAACTGAAGGCCAGGGGGGACCAATTTGGGACCCAATGTTCCTTTCCGCTAAACTTTTCATGGCGGGTAAACCGCCATGAAACGCCTGGCGGGGAGGGACATCATAATCCCTTCGTCAGTACTTGGCAGGAACCACCACCATAATAGGGATTCAAGATCCGTGGCAGTCAGTCTCCTCGACCACCACCCAGCCGCCCGCCATCCTAATGTGGTGGGCGAGAATCTTCAGTACAGTGGTGGGTAGACCGCCCTAGGTTAAAAGAAGGGGTTAGTTTGTGTTAGAAATATAGTATGCTTGCAATATTTTCCAGGTGGTCCGAAGCCACTGACAACGTAAAATCTTGTATTTGTGCCAATAGTCATTCTGGCATTTCTTTACTTCTTTGGAAGACATGTAGATTCAGACTACTTGTTAAAGATTGCGCTATTCTAATTTATTGGTAACTGTACTCCTTCTTCAAGGTTTCCAAAAATGACAGAAGTTTAGGTGCGTTTTTTCAATGGATTTGTTGAAGGAGTTGTGCTATCCCTCAATGGCATTATTAGTCTTCGTGTCACGCTCTAAACAGGTCACGGAACCGTTCCACCAGTCAATTGGGAACCTTGGCTTCCTCCTCCGACCCCACCTGCTTAGATGGCAAATCTATGTGTCTTCAAAATACTTTAGTATGGTGCCCAATTTTTCATTGTTTGGTGCAAGTAGTTGATGTGTAGCATTCATGTACACTGTTAGATGGCACGAAGCATAAGACTGTTAGTTTCTTCAATTGATATTGTAGTTCACTGTCTGATATGTAGTCTTCAAATAAGGATGTCTTTTGTATGTTTCACCAATATGTCTTTGAAAATTAGAAAATGCATCCTTGAATTTTGGTTTTTAGGTATAATTTAGTTATGGTATTAATCATATATAATTCAAAATCAATAATCACTTTTCTAGGACTTTCATTTAGTGTTTCAGTTTTTTACCACTGACAAAAATTCATTGTAGGGTTAAACTTGCTTATCACGCAGTACACTGTGCACTAAAGGAACAGTGGTGTTATTAATGTTGGCATGAATTGTGTATATTGGGCTGATGGGATGGGGTGGACTTAAAGGTACCATTCATCACCCAGGTATCACTATTCCTCAGTTTAGCAAGGTTATGGAGAGTGCTAAAAATGTGTATGCATTTTAGAAGGTGTTTGTTGTCATGCAAAAAGAAAGATTTGTTACTAAAGGTTACTGTCAATTCTTCAGGGATCTTTTGAGGTGTTACACGTAGAGGGTTACTTGCCTGTTTTTATCTCTGTATAATGCGACGTACATTAGGAATAGTAGGCTTAGAACTAGCTACATGCATAGGTATGTTTTGGGAAGCGTCCCTCAAAACTCATTTGTTCAATATTGTTTCGTACTTCTATCTCTATTTCAGAGGCATAGTGGTTATGCTTAGTTGTTTTTTTAACAGTGTCACCAAGAGTAACCACTCTGCTTGTGCAATTGATGTATATTACTACACACACCTCCAATAACTCCTGGGCTCAGTTAATCTCTCCTTACAGTAAAGGTAGCCACCGTAATTCAGTAGTATGTTTCCCCTGCATGATTTGATATACTTTGCTTGATTTTTTGCTGCCATTATTTATCTGCAAGTAGAAAAAAAACAATTTTCTTGTAGTGATTTGGTATAAGAATGTAATTTTTTTTTATTCAACCTGCAAATTATTTCATAGTCAACATTTATTTTTGACAACAATGGTTATACTTCTTAGGCTTTGCTATGTTTGCTTTGAATTTTTTTTTGGTTGATATCTTTGAAAATAAAGTTAATGTTGGAGACATTTGAGTTTTTGTAGTATGTTACCTTAAATGGTTTTCTCTGTTGTGTGAATTGTAACTTTTGCAGGTGATGGTGTGGGTTTTTTGGTTTGTTGAGATGGTGTTCCTCCAGATATGTGGTGTGCTATGGTGTGATCTGTACAGAGAGGAAAATAGAAAAAAATGTGTTAGTGATTTGGCTTATAAATGTGCTTTTGAAACTATCCAGCATGGGAAAGGGTTTAGAAAATATTTATTTGACATTCTACATTTTCTATTGATTATCAAGTTTATATTCACTAGGCAATTCTATGTTTGCATTCAAATGTGTTTCTACATGAAACCTGTGAAAAGAAAGTTATTATTCACTATTCATGCTTTTATTTTGTTTTATATTTAGGTACAATCATACATTTTCTTTCAGGACAACACCCATAGGGCTCCTTGTACTTCCCTGAGGCAAACATCTGTTCGAGTAGGAATAGAAATGTACTCCCCCACCACAATCATTCAACACCTTCACCACCCATCAGCTTCCCTGAAGCAAACACCTGTCAGAGTAGGAGTAGTAATTTTTCCCCCAACAACCATCTAGCACATTCCCTGCGGCAAACACCTGTTGGAGTAGGAATATTAATTTTGCCCCCACCACCATCCAGTACCTTCCTTGAGGCATATAGTTGTAAAAGTAGGAATATAACAATTTTACCCCCCTACCATCATCTAACACCTTCCCTGAGGTAACCTGTTGGAGTAGGAATAGTGATTTTGCCCCCCGACCACCACCCATTACCTTCTCTGAGGCAAACACCTGTTGTAGTAGGAATCATAATTTCCCCCCCCCCCCCACCACCATTCAGCACCTTCCCTGAGGAAAACACCTGTCACAGTAGGGATAGTTATTTTAACCCTGCACCACCATCTAGCACCTTCCATGAGGTAAAAACTTGTCCAAGTTAGATTAGTAACTGTTCACCTCTTCACTTTCCAACATTTGCCCTGAGTTAAATCCTGAGCACTAACTATCTAAATTGCAGCCTCGGCATACTACACCTCAGTAATCTAGTTTGTGCATTTTTTTTTAAATGATTATTTTCTTTAATACTAACTGCGATTTATATAACATAGAATCACTTTTGCAAGTGTTTCATAAATGCTGCTATTTAAGACTGTTGATAGTCATACAAAAGTCTGTGGATTTAATTCTTTTTATTATTACCAAATGTTTAGTGGTTTTATTACTTCATCTGTATGTGTGTTTGTTATAACCATTTTACTTTCTTGATCTGTAGGTGGCAGTGTTCAAAACTGTCTCTTTCTTTTCCTCCTTGCTCCGGTGCATGTGAACACCAGGGAAGTCAGTGTTCCACTGAGCACAAAATGGTGAACGTCTCAATTTATATGTTTTTGTGTGGTGAATGGTAATTTAAAGCAAAATATGATTTTGATTGTACTTTTAAGTGAGATTGTAATTCATAAACTACTATTACGAAATGTTTAGAAACATGTTTTTTTCTTTCATGTTTAGCGCGGCAGCCATTTGGTAGGTCACTGAATGGAGAGATGTAGTAAAAGGAGAGAAAGGACACTTGAAATGTTTTTTTTTTATACACCTGCTGTTTTTGGGATTAGCACTACATTCATGCATTTATTTAACATTGATATATACAGAAAATATTAATTATCAAATTCTTATTCCTACTGCTATCTTAAAAAGTAGTGTTCCATTTTTTGGGGAGGCTTATAAAACACTATTTCAGCATGGTATCTGATGTCACTTTATAATGACATGCGTTGTAATAGCATGCGTTGTAACTGCAAGCGTTGTATGGTAGTTATAATGTTACTGTATGGGAATGCATTGTAATGGTATTCGTTGTAACATCATACAACTGTGGGCAATGGTTCTGCCAACCTGGCTGGTTGTTGGATCACCAACCTGGGGCTAAATGAGATCCTATGTCCTTTGACACCTGTGAATGACTCTTTGAGGTGAAGAACAACGCCTAACACACTTCTCAACAATTGTGCTTTGGGAACTTCATCCTTCAAAAAAAGGCAGCCATGAAAAATCTCAGGGCAAATGAAATGCTAGCTAAAGAAAGCAGGGATTGATTAAATGTTTAGGGAACATATTGACCACAGAGAATACAAAGCAAGAGTGGAAATATCATGAAAAAAGGTTACGGCAGAGTAAGGAGATTTGGAGAACATGTGGCTTGACATTGCCAAAATCTTTAAATGCAAAACACATAAGCAGTTGTTAAAAAAAAGTATTATTCAGTATCTAATACCTTCAAATAATTTACTATTAACTAAACGTTCTATGCTGGAGATGTGTTTTTGGGAATGAGGGACAGGAGTAAATAACAAATGACTAAAGCGGGGGGAACAGCGTTTACAACGCAACTTTTACCACGCAGTACCTTTACCATGCAACTTTTACAATGCAAGTCGTTACAACGACTTGCGCTGGGGGGGCGCTGTAGGATAGGGAATAGTTTAATTTACTATCCAAAACCTTCCCTACTATCCACGGGGACTGGAGTTGGAATAGTAAATTAAACTATTCACTATCCAGCGCCCCCCAACGCAAGTTGTTGTAACGACTTGCGTTGTAAAACCTGCGTGGTAAAGGCATGCATTGTAAAAGCATGCCTAGTAACGACATACATTGCTAAAGCAGAGAGGAGATTGCTTGCACGAAAGCTCATAGAAGCTTACAGAGAAAAGAAAGAGGCACTGAGAGCAATGCAGGGGCACCAGAAGCTGGTAAACAAACACTCTTGAGAACTGACACGTGACCTGGCTCATCAAGACGGCTCATTCATAGGGTGTGGACTCCCCTTGTTACTGCCTTATCTGAACAATGACTATAGATCACTAATACATTGAGAGGTATATTTATCAAATATAATATTCGCGCAATGCATCAAGCCACCTTGCTGTGCTGCTTAAAAGGACAGGAATGCACTGCATTTAAAATTATACAGCGCATTCCTGCTCTCTGCCTGCAATGGTGCACAAACTGCTGCCTGACGCCAATGCAGGCACCCTTACACTAAGGTACAGGCAGGATTGTTTTTGTGAATGAAAAGATCCCAAACTGCCCAAAACAATTCTCAGAGGCATTTTCTTCTTTCTATGTACGTTGCAAAATGCAGCACATGTAGAAAAAAACAGAGAAGAAATAAGCATATTTATCTCCCCTGGTGAGGCGCAGCATTTTGACGCATTCCCAGGTCTAGAACTAATGGTAAATCTGGGAATGCTCCAAAAATCCATGGGTGGGTGCATAGGAACACCCACCCTCCACTCATGGGTGGCTCCCTTGGGCAGAGTAACCAAGGCAGCGATTTGAGCTGCCTTGCATTACTCCACATTTACTAAGCCACAAAGGGCCACACAAGGGGACCTTGCATGGCTTGGTAAATATCATTCTAGGTTACGACACAAAACTGTGATGAATTGCCCCTGAATGCTTCTTTATCAGGATTACACCACAGTACCATACACTTCCTCCAGCTACAAATGGATTGCAGGTGGATGGGATAACAAAGTGCCATATGAGGAGCCACAAGCTTTTTACCCAGAGCATTTGCTCATGTAAAACCGTAACAGAATCAGACAACTCCGGGTTAGGGAGTTAATACTTATTTTGTTTCATCTGACAAATTGGAAAGCTCATAAAATGTTGGTGTAAACAAGAGAGAAGATTGAAACCTGTTGATTAAGAAAGCTTCAAGTTCAGAATAAATATACTGCAATCTATATTGCACCTTACAGTCAATAGAATCGCAAAAATGATCCACAAAAGGTGCGTTTTGGTAAATTAATACTGACTGTAAAGCAACATAAATGTCAGTCAGATGTATATATTTTAATTTGTCCTTCTATGTTTAAAAGCAGCTCTATGTTTATATTTATGTTTATATTTTACCGATTTGCAGAACTGGGCCATTTACGACTGGAAAAATCCTTTTCAAATAAACAAAATGCCATTCTGTAACTTGTTACGGAATCACATTTTGCATTTGTGATTCTGCTTTTGAAAGGGGCATTTTTAGGGCTTTTCTTCCAGACACTGAATCGGAATGGTAAATATTACTGTTTTGTGACTGAGTTCTAGTCACAAAACAGGAATATTTTTCCAGCAGTTTAAAACTGGTGGTAACCCATGCTAAAAGGGGAAGGGGTCCCCAACGGACCCTTCCCTTTGAGAATGTAAATAATAATATTTTTAAAGAGCAGGAAGTGGTCTCAGGGACGACTGCCTACTCTTAAAAATGGAAACTTCAAGGTTTCATTTTTTTCTTTTTAAACACAATCCTTTTTGCTTCATGGGAAACGGGCTGCATTTAAAAAAAGATTGCTTTAATAAAGAGCAATCATAGACATTGTGGTTTGCTGATCTCAGCAGGCCACCCTTACTAATTGGTCACAAACTGAAACTTACCTCATTATTATTTCTGATATCGGTCGATTTGCGACCCACAAGGTATCCCTAAACGAAACACAAGTTTCATACATTAGGAATACTGATTTCCTAATTGCGATTCCGAGAGAATCGCAAATGGGAAATCGTTATTCCTAATGTTTTTACATCTGGTCCTTAGGGGCCACATGAACAGAATTTAGGAATTGCCTTTTCCTAATTCCGATTTTTAACAACTTACAATTAGGAAATAGCAATTCCTAATGTAAGAAAGGAATGTGTGCTGATACCATGCATACCAATACAATGCAGTATTTTACATCGCGGTTTTGACAAAGCAAGTCGTTACATCGACTTGCTTTGGAGAGCGCTGGACTTAGGAATAGTATGAATTACTATTCTAACTCCAGTCTACATACAGTAGGGAAGGTGTTGGAATAGTAATTCACACTTTTCCTTAGTCTAGAGCGCCCGCCGATGCAAGTCGGCGTAATGATTTGCGTTGTTAAAACCACAATGTAAACATTAAGGGTTGTAATGGTTGCGTGGAAAAGAAGGTTTCCTGTAAGAAAGTGCACAAGTTTTCAATAGCGATTAGTAATGGGATTCATACACCACTGCTATTTGCTAATTGGAAGGGACGCCCTAAACACCCTTCTTCCGATTACCGAATCACTAATCACAAATTGTGATTCAGTAATGTTAACAAAACACAATTTGTGTTTTGTACATTTTAAAAGGCATTTTTGAGGTCAGAAACGTCCCGATTCTGTGAATCAGACTTTACGGACTGCAAAAATGCTTTTGTACACATGCCCAGCCACGGTCGGTAGTAGGAGTTCCTGCAGGGCGGTGACGTGGGGAGGGGGAGGGGCAGGGTTGGGGGTAGTAATGTATGGATTACGGAGTTTAACAGGTAAGTAAACATATAAATAAATAAGACAAATTTTGTTGCATGCACTGCATCACCAAATGCGATGCAGTGCGTGCAACAAAATTTGTTTTATTTATTTATATGTTTACTTACCTGTTAAACTCCGTAATCCATACATTACTACCCCCCACCCTGCCCCTCCCCATGTCACCGCCCTGCAGGAACTCCTACTACCGACCGTGGCTGCACATGCCCCTAAGCTCGCATTGAGCTTAGGATTGTTTCAAGCTGGCAGCTAACACCCTAAATAGTCTGTGATGCACAGAGACTGCACAATCACTGCATGGGGGCTGCATGGGTATGGGAAAATGAGGGTCCTGCTGCAGGTACAATAGATATCAGGCTGCTAAGAGTTGCACTGGAGCAGTATGCATTAGTACTCAACGGTCTGTAAGTCTCAATGTTAAGATAGACATATCGCTCCATGTTTTCCAGACACCATGCATTTATATTACAAATGACTGTCATCAGCTGTGTACAGTTGGTTCAACTGAAGCAAAGAAAACTATATAGAGAGAGAATGCATCGACTTATTAAATAAAGCACAGAACTGCAGAATAGTGGTTTGACATGGCGCGAAATGAATGCCCTAGTCAATCTCTTGTGTTGTACTTAGCGGAGTTAATAGATGACTCCATGGCACAGCCGATCTCACTTTTCTGCTCTGTAATGTCATTTAACAAAACTGTGTATTCTAGAAGTTATTGCCTTGTTTCAGTTCAACAAAACCAATTGGACTAACAGACCTTAAAACAAAGCTTTGTAAAAGAAAAGAACTTAAACACATGCAGGAGATGACAAAAAGTACTATTTTCATGTTATCTGAAAATTTATCTTTTTTCTTCCTTATTTTTATTTTATCCCAACCAGGTGCATTTCGGTCACACAGTGTTCTGATTTGTTGTGTTGTATGCTTTCATTACTGTTCATCAGCTCTCCATGTGAGTGCCTATGTTTCTTTGCTCTCTCCCCACTTCTTTTCTTAATTTAACAGCAATCAATGGGAGAGTCTTAATTAATGACAGCAGACTTTCCTAAATATTTTATGTATTTATTTATTTTTATAAGGGCCCAGGAAGCTCAAAGTGATGCCAGACCCCCACGCTCTTTGTTGTTTCCCTACCGCTCACACTTCCCTATTTTAATATATTTGTTTTACATTTCTTTCTTTTTTTCTTCATGTATTATTAATAATATCACTCTTATTCACTAGGGCCCAGCAGCTGTAAAGTTCGACCAGACTGCTTGATAACTTTATTTGTGCTGGCGTGCATTGTTTTTCTCACTTTCTTTTACTTTAATTTAGGTTTGTAACATGGCTGCTCTCATGTTAAAATAAAAAATTAACAAACATTGGCACAGCCAATAGTCTCACCTATTACACATATCGGATTTCCCAATCTTTATTACCCATGCTGCACAGCATTGCGGCTACTCTGTAGCATGGATATAAAAAAAAGCATGGTGACGGAAAAATTGCACATGGGCGTATTTGACCTGGGTGAGAAGAATCAGCAAATAAAAAGGGATCTTGAAAATGCTTAAAACATTTTTACATTAAAAAGGAAGATCCTGGCTGCAGTGGAAAGGCAAGATGGCCGCTGACAGTCTGTCGGGGGGAGGACGCGCTTCCTACCTGCTCCCTTGCTCAGGATTTCATTGAAAGGAGTAATGCCAAAAAGAAAGGAGAAGAAAGGAGAAGAAGGGATTGAAAAGCGATAATCGATAGTGCCTTACCGTCTTAAGGGCTCTGCTCAGCGGGTTTTTTTTCATGCTACGAGGTGTTACGAGGCTGAAGAGCGAGGAGCGATTGATGTGATTGATGTGGCTTACTGTGAAGGCATTCGCGGAGGCACTACTGCTGACTCGAGCATTGGTTACTGCTCGTCAGCTGATGGTGAAAGCGAGCGGCTGGAGAAAACAGTACCGGCAGCAGCAGCAGCTGAAGCGGTATCGGCTACAGAACACAGCGGGAGCTTCACTCACGGCTTGGCGTTCAATGGCGCCAAAGATTTCAAAAATGATGAGGGAGGAGAAAGCTACCTGGAGCGAGTCGGACGCTCCGGCAGCTAACCTCCGCGCGAAGAAACTGACGAGGACACAGGAGAAGAACGAGGACTCTCAAGCTTCCGAACAAGTAAGGAGTTTAAAGCGGAGCAAGGAGGTCGGCAGCAGCGTGGGGGAGAGGCCGAAAAAAAAAGAAAAAGAAAAAGATAAAACCAAGGCTGTACCGGCAATAAAAGGAAATAGGGGGAAAGTAACTGAGCAGGGAAATCTGAGGCAGCCACTGGTGTCAGAAGCTTTTTTTCCGCTAACTTCAATTAATCCTCAGGCAGCATTGGGCTCAGTTACCCCCCAAACAGATTTTGGTGAAGCTGCAGCCTCAGAGCCGGATAATGGACTGGATAATGGACAGGATAATGGCTCCAATGCGAGGGAGATAGGCAATAATTTGCCGCCAGCCAGCTCTCTAGCACACCCTGATCATTTGGGTGCTTTAATTAAGAGGGTGCACAGGAAAGACGAGCTGTTACGAGACGCTCCGGCACAGGAGAATGAGGAGACTGAGGAAAATGTGGAGGTTGTGGAGGTTGCAGAGATTTCTACTGGACAGAATAAGCAACAACATGGGGCAGGGGAGGAACTCTCTCCTAACACGGGGGTAGTTACTGGGAATGGGAATGCTGGGAATGCTGGAACTAATGCCCCAATCTATCACGGCTTCATAGAGGATGTCACTCTTCCACACCGTGTTGAAGAGAGTATTCCACCTTCAAACTCAGGGTCAGATAATGTTACGAATTTGACGAATTTGACGGAGGCACTGACAGAGGCATTAAGGGATGAGCAGAGCAATATTAATGTCTCCAGTATTTCTGCTACTATAGAGGGGTGCAGTAAGGATGTTAATGTAAATAATCACCCGGAGAAGGGAATAGCTGTTGGAGGGCTTAGTGATGGTAATGGAAGAGACCATCTGAGTAAAATGATTAGCAGTGACCCTAAGGCCGTGATTTCTCTTACTGGTTCCCCTTCTGATGAATGTTTTTTCTCTGTTAATGAGGGTGAGGAGGAAGGTGAAGAGGTGGGGGCAGTTGGGGGGGGGGGAGTCAGAGGATTCTTCTCTAGCCGATTTGGGTAGTGACCAGACATTGTCAGGGCTTGTAACAGAGACTGTATCTACAACCAATCCTAGTTCTGAAGAACCTTCTGAAAAGGATACAGCTACAAAGCATAAATCTAAGGTATTGACAAAAAAAAGGAGAAGAGCAAAAGGATCTATAAGCCCAGCAGCTATAAATGTAGCAAAGAGACTTGATTGGGACTATGCAGCTACATCTCAGTTGTATAAAGAGGGGGCTGGGAGTGTAGATGTCTCCCTAGGATCTCTGCGGATGAATGAGGAGAGAGATAGGCAAGGTCTACCCGAGTCTCAGATACAAAACCAGGAGCAGTCTCAGCGCCAGAAATCGCCCTTGGGGTTTGAAATGATGTTCTCAATGCTCAAGCAAATGCAGACGGAGGCAAGGGTAGAGAGTCAGAGAGCTAGACAGGAAAGTAAAAAAATACAAAATGCTCTTCGAAAGGTAAATAAAGCATGCACAGAGCTGGCAGGGAGAGTTACAGAGGTGGAAGAAAGAACAGGGGGCCTGGAAGATGAAATGAAGGGATGGAAGGAATTCAGACAAGATCAAGAGAAAATGAATAATGATGTATTATGGAAGCTTGAAGATTTCGAGAACAGGCAGCGGAGAAACAATGTCAGGCTCTTAGGTATTCCGGAGGGGAGGGAGGGGCAGGATGCAAGAGCCTACATAATTGAATTCCTTAAGGATGCTCTACCAGATATAAAAGGCTGGAACTGGGAAGCTGAGATTCAGCGTGCCCATAGATTTCCTTTTATACAGAGAAAGGGGGACGGATTAAAAAAGCCGAGAGCATTTTTAATATACGTGGGCAATTTTTTATTAAGAGAGGAGATAATGGCCAAAGCAAGACCCCAAGCAAAATGCAGGTATCAGGAGATAGAGTTCTTCGCTAGACCTGACTTCTGCCACATAACGGTAGAACGTAGGTGGAGGCTCAGGGAGCTAATAGCTCCATTTCAGAGAATCGGGTGTGAGGCATACCTAATGTTCCCTAGCAGGTTGAAAGTGGTTAAGGATGGCCAGTTTAAGATCTTTTATTCTGAGGTCAGAGCAGCTGAATTTTTGACATGGCTTAAGGAAGGGACCTCGCAGAACAGTGCACAATCCCAGGACTTAGTGGTAGGCTTACCAGCTAAAGGCAGTCGGAAATAAAAATCAAGACAGCTGAAATTTTGTATAGAAGCACGAGAATTGCTATATAAATGTGTAGAAATTAATAGGTGAGCATTTTTCTACGCAGAGAGTTTGTGGCACAATAAGAGTATTAAGAGCAGGGGGGGGGGAGGCGCGGGACCCAACACAGACACAGCTGTCACATATAGGTCCGATGGACCTATTTGCCCGTAGGGGGGGGTGGGATAGTCGGGGTGGGGGGAAAGGGTGAGAGACATGGGGGGGGCATGGAGCATAAAACATACAGGAAATGCATAATACAGGAAATACCATGGAATAAGGGGAATAATGAAACAGAAGGAATCTTTATGTTCGTTGTGTTATATAAAGCTGTGGTTACAGTGTACAACTTGTTTTTCTTTTACTATGTGATCAATTATGCGAATGTATTTGTTAAAAACCCAGGATGAGTATGCGAATAATGACTTGGAACGTGTGTGGCCTTAATGACAAGACCAAAAGGCAAAAGGCAGCTGTCTTGATCAAAAGTTTAAAAATAGATTTTTTACTACTCCAAGAGACCCATATACAATTGTCTGAAATTAGTTTGCTAGACCAGTTGGGTCTCACTGTTTTAGCATACTCTAGGCAGGGAAGTAGGAACAGGGGGGTTGCGGTTATGGCAAGACAAAGAGGGGTCATTACCAGAAAAAAATGTGAGGATGTTTGGGGTAGATGGGCCTTGATAGAATGCCTGATTGGAGAAACGTGGGTTACCCTTGGGTCTCTTTATGGGTCTACAGGAGATGATCCTGAGATCTTTGAAGATATCGATATAGAGCTGGCGACATGGGCTCCATTTATAGTAATAGGAGGGGATTTTAATATCAACGGAGCAGGGGGATTGGGGCTGGGGTTGGGGCCCCCAGTTAACTATAAGGGAAGGAAGAAAAGAGTTTACAAAGCAGTCACTAATTTAGCCAGAAACAATGGCTTGATCGATGTTTGGGATACTCTTAATCCGGGTCAAGATGGTTTTACATATTATTCAGCACCCCATAGGATAAGTGTCAGACTAGATTATTTCTTAGTCAAAAACCAAGGCACTGACGGGATAGAGATTGAAAGAATGCCAAGGTTGTTATCGGACCATAATCCTCTTATCATTACTTTAAAAGATATGACAGCGGTAAGGAAGGTTTCGGAGTGGTCCTTTGAAAAGGCTTTTTTAGTGGAGGATGCATATATCCAACACATGAGGAGATGGATAACTGAGTTCTTGGATATAAATAGACATACAGCACCTGCAGGAATAGTGTGGGATTGTTTTAAAGCCGGAGTGAGGGGTGAGACCATCAGTTATGGGGTAAGGAAAAGGAAACAGGAGAGAGAAAGAAATGAGAGGGTAAGGAGGGAACTAATGCGGGCAGAGGAGGAATTGAATAATAGGACAGATCAAACTGAAGCTCCAACGGACTCCGCATACCTTACACTTGTAAAATTGCGAATGGAGGAGGAAGAACAGATAGCAGAAAGGGCAGCCAAACAATATACAGTGAATAGGGAGAATTGTTATGAGATGAGTGAAAGGGTGGGCAAAATGTTAGCAGCTAGAACTAGGCAGAAGGTATCTTTTGGTGAGATAAAAGCAATCAAAGATAGCTCAGGGGGGATTGTCACTGATGCACAACAAATAAGGGAAGTATTCAGGAATTTTTATACGGCTTTATATGCTGAAAGTGATTTAAGAGACCCTGAAGATATAACAGAGTACTTGAATTATCATGAGGGGAAACAGCTGGAGGAAGTAGAAAAGAAGAGGATTGACAACTTGCTAGAATTAGAGGAGGTAAAAGCAGCCATGAAGAGTTTACCATCAGGAAAGGCGGCTGGCCCGGATAAAATCCCGCTAGAGTTTTACAAGCTATTCTGGGAGGAGGTATGTGGGGATATGCTCTACACCCTGAAACAGGCACAGGAGGGAATCTCAATACCAGGTACTTGGTCTGAGGCTGAAATTGTGGTTATTCTTAAGAAGGGGAAAACGCCAACTAACCCGGGGTCATACAGACCGATTACTCTTATGAACACGGACACTAAGATCTATTCAAAAACGCTGTCAACAAGATTTGCAAGTGTAATAACACCTTTAGTTAGTAACAATCAGCATGGTTTTATACCGGGGCGGGGGACAACACATCATGTAAGGAAGCTAATTACACTTATGGATAAAACAGAGGCTGATGGGGACCCATTCGCTGTTTTATTACTAGACGCTGAAAAAGCTTTTGACCGGGTGTCATGGGTATATATGTGGAAGGTTTTGGAAAAATTTGGATTCGGGATTGGCTTTATAAAAGCGCTAAAAACATTGTATAGAGAACCCGTGGCTGCTATTAGAATTAATGCAGGGCTAACGAATAAAGTAAAAATTAACAGGGGCACAAGGCAGGGCTGCCCATGCTCCCCGCTGTTATTCGCAATATATCTAGACCCTCTAATTAGAAGACTGGAGTTAAACCGGAACATCCCCCCAATTGTCACACTAAGAGGGGAGTGTAAGATACTGGCCTATGCCGATGACGTGGCGGTTATAACATCATCACCCACAGAGGCTATAAGACATGTGGAGCAGGAGGCAAAGCATTTTGGGAAGATCTCCGGGTATTCTTTGAATACTGGAAAAACACAAATTATAAAAAATAGTAAAGCTCTATGTCAGGACCCTCGGGTGGTACGGACGGGAATCTATCTGGGAATAACCATAACTTCAGAATTAGACAAGTTAGTTGAATTAAATATCGATCCTATTGTACGGAAAGTTGGGGGGGATCTAGACAGATTGAACAATCTCCATCCTACCCTGGTTGGAAGAGTGAATATTATAAAAATGTTAATTATGCCGAAGTTTTTATACCTCTTCCGAACAATTCCCTTATGGTTCGATAATATGTGGTTCAAAAGGATTGAAAATCTGATCAATAAATTTATATGGTTCAAGGGTAAAACTAGAAGAGCAGCAAGGTTTCTGGCACTCCCGCGAGAAAGAGGAGGATGGGCGTTGCCAGACATTAAGTTGTATTACTGGGCAGCTGCCCTACAGTATATGGTAGGGTTAATAGGCGGAGCCGAAGTGGAAGGGGAAGATCATTTAGGGTCATTAGCGGTATATGGTATACTGATGGGTGAAGAAATAAAAGATATTTTTTTGAAAAACTTTGACACGGCATATTTTAAAAGAACACGCTTTAAGACTTTATTGGGCGCACATAAAATATGGAAGGCTTTTATGAAAAAGTTTGGCTTAGGGAAGTTTAATAGGTATACAAGGTTATACAAGAATATGTTACTTTCGGGAGATATATTTTCTGATTCAGTTTTTATAGAATGGTATGGGAAAGGGATAAGAAAACTAGGGGATGTAATGGGGACACAAGGGGTGAAACAATTTGCAACAATACAGAAAAAATATAATTTGTCAACACAACACTTCTTCAAATATTTGCAAGTAAGAAGCTGTCTACAAAGTAAAAGAGGGGGTGCATGTGGATTCGAAAAAAACAACATATTAGAGATAATAGGGTCTGGAGTAGATTGCACAATCAAAAGGTTCTATCTTGAGTTAAACGAAAAAAGGCCAGACGACCTGGCTAAATGGGGGGAAATTTGGTCAATGAAGTTGGGTGTAGAACAAGAGTGCTTTAATACATCATTAGAATTAGGGGTGAATATTTTATGTTCTGCGTCATTACAAGCACAACACTACAAGACTATGTATTGGCTATATTATACCCCGGCTAAACTGGCACAGTGGGGAGCGACAACTGGCATAAATTGCCCCAGATGTACAAGCGCAGTCGCAGACTCAATCCATATGTTTGCAACATGTCCGAGCTTAGCTATAGTACTTAAAGATATAGAATTGTTTCTACATAGGGCATTAAAGTTACCTGTTAACCTAACACCTGCGATTATTTTGCTAGGTGTAGATGGAAATAATGGCGTGGAGACAGGGGAATATTTCATCTTTGTGGCTATGGCAGTATACAGACTGTGTGTTGCCACTGCATGGTTAGACCAATTGGCTCCATCATTTCAACAATGGTTAGCCAGGCTGTTGAGTATATACAATCTAGAAAAAGCGATCTACTCCAGAAGAGGGAAAAGGCTGAGGAAAATAGGTCTGGAAATATGGGGGATAATAACGAAATGGAAGGAAGAAGAATGATCTGCATAGGAAATGTATATGTATATAATTTGTATATAAACTGTATTTGTGTGTATAGGAAAATGTATATGTATATATTAAAAAAGGGAGGGTTTAACAACGAATAACATGTATAGTATGCAATTGAAGTTAATGTGTATGTATAACTAGATGGAACTTACCCCAATATGGAGGGTTGTTATTAAGAAAATATCTCTTCTCTTCTGTTCTTTTTCTTTTTCCTTAGTCAAAACATATGTTGTAAACCCTATATGAATTTACAATTGGTTTTTCTGTATTGTTTGCTCCATGTCCCCTCTGTGCTCCAGAGGGTGGAAATAATTTAAAAAAATTCTGTGAATAAAAAGATTTAACAAAAAAAATAAAAAGGAAGATCCTGCTGTGGGAATGGGTTGACAGAGGGATGCTGGAGAAGCAACACGGCGGGCAGGGGAAGAAGCAACATAAGAGAAAGAAAGCAGCGTGGACCACACCTGGGAAAAGCGGACAGGTTAGAAAGCACAACACAAGTGCAGGTGTGCGTAGAGAAGCATTGTGGATGGGGCAGAAAAGCACACATGGAGACAGTACGAAAGCACCTGCAATCTCATGAAGTTTGTAGGAAGTTACCTTCTTTTGGGTGGTGTATCCCCAGATTTTTGCCCATTCTGTTTTTACTGGATCTAGAATTTTACCCCTCTGGAGAATTAATAAAGTGCCTGTGCTCCCTCTTTTAACAGAATTGGATTGGGATGCTCCTAATTGCCATATTTAAGTTACCTACAAGTACCTGCTATATGGTACTGGGTATACCCTGGGTTTGCATGTGAAATGTCACTAGGCTAATGTACTGCAACACCTATTGTGTCATCAATACAGTAGCAGTATAAACATGGCTTCATGCCTACCATTGTAGCCTGCCTGGACCAGTTTAAAAACTGCAACTTAACCTGTCCAAATAAACCCTTTTGACAGGTCTGAACCGTCCAGTCAAATAGTAATAAGTCACCCAAATTAGTTCTTAAGGTCCATATGGACCTTGCCCTTAGCATTTCCCACCCTGGGTAAAGGAGAAGGTGGACCCTAAGTGCCGTCTATGCAGGTCAGCATCGGAAGATCTGCTGCACCTATTATGCTCCTACAAACAACTCTCACAAGAACTGAAACAATTATTAAAAGTTAAATTCAACCAGCGTGGAATTCGAACTAGGAGGCAGGCTGTCCTGGCTTGCTTTGCACCAAGTGATCCTCAACTAAACTGTGCCTTGGTAAATTTTTTGAAGGCATGTGAAAAGAAAATGCCGGAAATCAAATCATTGCCAGAAATCTAACTCTTTAAATTCATTTTTGCATGTATAAACCAATTAATACACCAAGGAACTATTGTGGTCAAACAAATGTGACATGCACTTCTGGTCATAACGCGCCTATAAACTGGACTTGTATCATTTGAATAAATATAGTACAGTCTTTTTAACAGAATTTTAATGCTTTTAGAACTAAGGAGTTTTTATATGTAAAAATTGTTCAGTAATGAAAATGTTTTGTATTGCAATGGTTTTAACGAACTATGCAAATAAAATAAACTTGAAACTTGAAACATATGGGAGGGTGCATGGTACTTAAAGTAGAACATTTAAAAATGACATTTTGTTGTCATTTTTTATCGATATCTAAAAATAAAAATATATAAAGATAATACACATTGCTTTATGGACAACACCATAGACAATACAAAATGATTCCTTCACAGTTCCTGTAATTATCATAATCATATATGGCTTTAAGGGTCACATGCCGGAATTCTGAAGGGAGGTTGACTAGAATGAAGCACTGTTCAGCTCTTGGCTCAAAGCATAAATAGTTAACAGTATAGAGTAAAGTAAGGGGTAATGCTGGGAGAGAACCTGAAGAGCCCCTGAAAATGGAAGCAGCCCACCTTAATTGAACAAAACAAATAATAGTACCCAATTGTGTATCAAATCACCTAGGCTCACCAAAATCTGGGATAGTAACACATGTGTGGCCTAATAAAAGTTAAAACAATTTAATATAGTGAAAGCCTTTGCAGCACCAGGCACAGTAGCAAAGGTGCCTCTCGTTGTGTCACGAAAAACTGCTAATTGCTAACAACTTTGTAGAACAGCTGTGGTGAGCAATTCAAGTTTCCCTGCTCAGGGAGACTAACTGGCGAGAGAGAGAGGAGAAATTTGGAGCTCAGGCATGTATTGGAGGATGGTGGAGATGGGTGGGGAGAGAGAAGGGAGGGGATGCGTAATATAGGCACATGGGAAGTGGATGGGGTGGTATAGGAGCCATGGGTTTGCTGTATCTCAGTGTTGTCTCCTCTGGTGTTAAATAGAAGGGTACTAAAACATATGAGTTCCATTACGTTGTAGGAATGGGACAAAATGGAATTTGCAAATGTTGGAACCATCACCACCAGTTCAGAGAGGTCTGAGGAAGGCTACCTGTCAGAAAATCAGCGGATACCTGTATTTTTGCAAATCAATCACCTGGCAGAAGGGTGTCAAGGACAAGATGTGTACAAAAATATCCATAGTATCCTGTAGTTTGTAAATTAGTCTTTTGTATGGCAGTTTTGTACATTTTCGTCAATCACTCATTATGTGTGGGCCTCTGTGGTGACCACCAATGCCCTAGTATGCATATCTTAGCAGTTGTTATGGCCATGGCCAATAGGCCTATCATATGGCTTGTGAGTGCAGAGAGTCAGTGAGAGTAGCAATTCTGTAATGGTAGTACTCAGGGACCAGTAGCCCGCCAGAGCGGGCAATGATATCAAATGTGGTGTATGTCGCAACAGGTTGGCCGCATCTCTGACAGGTCGTATTATGTAAAAGGCATTCAGCAAAAAGTCCTGTATGGATTTAAACAGTGCAAACTTCATTTTGGATTCTTTAGTCCCTTTGTCCAAACTCTTGATCACTACAGTCCTGTCTTCCTCTGTGTATTCTCTTTTATAGCTGTCCTTGCCATTTAGTGGGTAACTGTGCGAGAAGGGGTTGTGAGTGTGTCAGACACGCAGATGGTACAAGGTATTAAAGGTATCACCCACCTCGTGTTAGCCAAATCCAGCAGGGGCGATGCTATGTTTCCCAGATCTCCTTAAGCTACCCAAAGAGTTTGCTTTCTTATAATCACAGCTCTACGTGGAAGCATCCAGAGAGTAAAGGAAAGGGGATAAAATAGTAAAGGAGACGTTAGTCGTCTCTACCACAAGGGCTCTGGTCTTCTCTATGGCTATCCGCACCCCAAGCTTCTACGCACAAATCAGGAGCTGACACCTGCAGTGAAAAAAGACAGAGCAGAGTAAAATATTAGACACCCCCTCCGTTATCAGAGACACACACACAGATGACAAAAAAGGCATTCTTACCTCTTTCTCCTTCTTTAGCATCAGAAGAGAAAGGATGTCCTATAGGGAGCTCGTACGGAGTGCCCCCTACCAACGGAAATCCGAAAAAGCACCAGAGCAGGTTAAAGTAATGCAAAAGGTCCAAAGTAAATAGAAAGACCACACCGGGTCTACCTGAAAGCTCAATAATAATCCAAAGTCTGGTGTTGTATTGAAAAGCCCATGACTACAACACTGTGTAATTATTTCATGGGTAATTAAAAGCGTACCTGCAGAGGTTCCTGCCCCTCAGCCTTCATGACGGACCAGTATTACTACGAAAGCATAGGAGTCCACTTCCGTACCTCTATGGGAAAAAAGAGGCTCCGCCTGAGTGGAAGGAAACCAATGCCACCGTCTCCCTGCTCCGCTCACGGTTTCTAACAGCTGACCACTAGTGTGCGTGAAGATCCTGAAGGTTACCAGTAAAAGAAATCATCCAACAAGCTTCCCTTTGTTCGGCGACGACAGGTTTTGCCAAACAGCAGGAACTGGTTCTCTCTCCGCTCGCGGCTCCGCACAGCTGCATGCGCGTGAACGTGGTGAATGTTAAGTAACCCTAGGCAAACTACTACGGTATGCTCGTGTAGTATGCAAAGTTTGCGCTGCTTCGACCTACGCAAATTGCACGTAGCACAGTGCAAACACACCTAGCGTAGTGCAGCAGTAATGTTTTGCTTGCTTGCGGTCTTCAACAGCAAGTTGGCGACCGTGAGCGAGCAAAATGACATCCCGGTGAGACTTTTTCCTCGTTTGCGATCAGCAACATCAAGCTGCCAATCGCGAGCGTGGAAAATAAACCTCCCAGCGAGATTCTCAACACGGGGAGGTCAGGTTTCTCATTGCGAGTTGTCGAGTATGCTCGCGACCGCTCGCGATGAGAAACTACTAGTCCAAGTTGAGAAAGCTGCAGGTCGAGTAGAAATCTACTCGAGTGGCTGAAAATGACCACTTGCACTGTGCAAGATGCAGTTTGCACTGATTGCACAGTGCAGACAAGCATCCGTCACTGTGCAATCAATGTGAACAGAATTTTGCACAGTGCACTACGCAGTTCGCGTAGCTCGCATAGTGCAAAGTGCACTTCACGTAGCTACGCGTAGCGCTACTACGTGAACTACGCCCTGGGTTAATGTTAAGGCTCCCATGTCAGAAGGCGACCTTGCTTGCTTTCGAGTCTTGCCCAGGAACGGGTAAAAAAGCCACCATTCGCATAGTGCTTAAAGAGGCTAGTGCTGGATTGAATCCTCCGTGATTCAGCATACTTCTCCGGCTCCAAAGTAACCCGGAACTTGATTTTTAAGCACTGGGTCACGAAAGAGGTTGGCTTTATAGCTGAGCTCCTTCCTACAGTTCGTGGCATTGTGGGACAGGTAGTTTCTTCATCATATCTAGAGATGTGCTCCAAACAGCTGTGACAGAGTGTAAGTATCGTACTGTGACGTTATAAAAACCTGAAACAATCCCCTTGAACAACAATACTTCAGGTATGGCAAAATGGGCGAGACTTCCACTACAAAAGGACTATTCTCAAAACAGCTATTGAGGGAGTGTCTAATCCGTAGGAATCTCTATTTTTGCCCTTGGGGCAGGTGGAATTCCGTTTGGAGTTCTTCAATTACTATTGGGCCTTTTAATGTGAGGATTCCCACTTTCTTCCATGTTTCCCAGGAGATGAGCTCCCTCCACCTATATTCTAGGTGCCCTAGTGTGTAGCTTAGCATTAGACTTGAACAATTTATTTGCAACAAGCCAGGTCTGTACTACGGTAGATATAACAGGATTAATGCTTTGAGATGTCAGGGTATTTATTATTGCAAGGTATCTGAATTCCTTGGTCACTGTGGGCCATCTCCTAGTCAATGGCAACCGAAAAGCGGGCATTGTTCTGTCTTGGTCACATGTGGACTAATTTGGATAGGTGAAGTACAGTGTGATAATGATTGGCACAGGGGAATCTCACACTGCCAAATCTCCAGTGGCCAATCAGTTTAGAAATCTTTAATCATGGTTTCATAGATCCTCAGACAAAGTTCTTTATTGCCCTATCAATTACACTTAAGATGGAGATCTTGACTGTAAGGGAAAGCATGATTAGCACATAAGTGAAATGGGGGTACCACCACCATCTCCCTTGATTGCACTTTTCCAGAGCATGAATAATTCAATTATAAATAAGTCCTTACAGTGAATTGTACCTAAAAGCTATATTCACTGTGGCAAAGCTATGTGTGCCACAGAGAAGCACTCTAATGTACTTGAGGGAAGAGTCTGGGAAGCATAAAAGGGGCTGTATGGGTGAAAAGCCAACAAGCATGACATAAAGATCGCGAGGGAAGACCGTTAGATAAATCCCATAATACCTTATGTTACTGAGATCTCACTGATTTCATCTCACTTTATTTGCCCTGCCAAATCTGTTGGAATTCCGTTTTTTAATGTTTGTTTGTTTCTTTCTTTTTTTTGTTGTTGTAATTTTTCTGAAATACTGACAAGGGGTAGGAGGGGGTAAAGATAAAAGGGGACAAAGAATGAGCGATCCCTGAAATGAAAACTAGAAATACACAAAGAACGCCAAAGAGAGGTCATATAGCGACAGGTGCGTTGGGTGTATGATACACTTATCCACTCGTTCTTCCTGAAAACTTACCCTTCCTTACACAGCAGAAATAGAAAGATAGATAGAAAAGTGAGAGGGGGAGAGAGGAGTAGACTCAACACTAAAAGATAGATAGATTGTCTACACCCAGGGGTGTGGTGGTGGTTTCTGTGCCTTCAATCAAAATCATCCAATCATTAAGGTCCATATGGACCTTGCACTCAGCATTACCGACCCTGGCTAAAGGAGAAGGTGGACCCTAGGTGCCGCCTATGCAGGTCAGCATCGGAAGATCTGCTGCACCTATTATGCTTCTGCAAACAACTCTCATAAGAACGGAAACAATTATTAAAATTTAAATTCAACCAGCGTGGAATTTAAACTAGGAGGCAGGCTGTCCTGGCTGCACCAAGTGATCCTCAACTAAACTGTACCTTGGTAAAATTTTTGAAGGAGTGTGAAAAGAAAATGCCGGAAATCAAATCATTGCCAGAAATCTAATTCTTTAAATTCATTTTAGCATGTATAAACCAATTAATACACCAAGGAACTATTGTAGTCAAACAAATGTGACATGCACTTCTGGTCATAACGCGCCTATAAACTGGACTTGTAACATTTGAATAAATATAGTACAGTCTTTTTAACAGAATTTTAATGCTTTTAGAACTAAGGAGTTTTTATATGTAAAAATTGTTCAGTAATGAAAATGTTTTGTATTGCAATGGTTTTAACGAACTATGCAAATAAAATAAACTTGAAACTTGAAACATATGGGAAGGTGCATGGTATTTAAAGTAGAACATTTAAAAATGCCATTGTGTTGTCATTTTTGATTGATATCTAAACATAAAAATATATAAAGATAATACACATTGCTTTATGGACAACACCATAGACAATACAAAATGATTCCTTCACAGTTCCTGTCATTATCATAATCATATATGGCTTTAAGGTCACATGCCGGAATTCTGAAGGGAGGTTTACTAGAATGAAGCACTGTTCGACTCTTGGCTCGAAGCATAAATAGTTAACAGTATAGAGTAAAGTAAGGGATAATGCTGGGAGAGAACCTGAAGAGCTCCTGCAAATGGAAGCAGCCCACCTTAATTGAACAAAACAAATATTAGTACGCAATTGTGTATCCAATCACCTTGGCTCACCAAAATCTGGGATAGTAACACATGTGTGGCCTAATAAAACTTAAAACAATTTAATATAGTAAAATGATAGCATAACAATAACAATATAGTGACAGCCTTTGCAGCACCAGGCACAGTAGCAAAGGTGCCTCTCGTTGTGTCACGAAAAACTGCTAATTGCTAACAACTTTGTAGAACAGCTGTGGTGAGCAATTCAAGTTTCCCTGGTCAGGGAGAATAACTGGCGAGAGAGAGAGGAGAAATTTGGAGCTCAGACATGTATTGGTGGATGATGGAGATGGGTGGGGAGAAAGAAGGTAGGGGATGAGTAATATAAGCACATTGAAAGTGGATGGGGTGGTATAGGAGCCATGGGGTTGCTGTATCTCAGTGTTGTCTCCTCTGGTGCTAAATAGAAGGGTACTAAAACATATGAGTTCAATTACGTTGTAGGAATGCGACAAAATGGAATTTGCAAATGTTGGAACCATCACCACCAGTTCAGAGAGGTCTGAGGAAGGCTACCTGTCAGAAAATCAGTGGATACCTGTATTTTTGCAAATCAATCACCTGGCAGCAGGGTGTCAAGGACAAGATGTGTACAAAAATATCCATAGTATCCTGTAGTTTGTAAATTAGTCTTTTGTATGGCAGTTTTGTACATTTTCGTCAATCACTCATTATGTGTGGGCCTCTGTGGTGACCACCAATGCCCTAGTATGCATATCTTAGTAGTTGTTATGGCCATGGCCAATAGGCCTCTCATATGGCTTGTGAGTGTCGAGAGTCAGTGAGAGTAGCAATTCTGTAATGGTAGTACTTAGGGATCAGTAGCCCGCCAGAGCGGGCAATGATATCAAATGTGGTGTGTGTCGCAACAGGCTGGCCACATCTCTGACAGGTCATATTATGTAAAAGGCATTCAGCAAAAAGTCCTGTATGGATTTAAACAGTGTAAACTTCATTTTGGATTCTTTAGTCCCTCTGTCCAAACTCTTGATCACTACAGTCCTGTCTTCCTCTGTGTATTCTCTTTTATAGCTGTCCTTGCCATTTAGTGGGTAACTGTGCGAGAAGGGGTTGTGAGTGTGTCAGACACGCAGATGGTACAAGGTATTAAAAGTATCACCCACCTCGTGTTAGCCAAATCCCAGATCTCCTTAAGCTGCCCAAAGAGTTTGCTTTCTTATAATCACTGCTCTACGTGGAAGCATCTAGGGAGAAAAGGAAAGGGGATAAAATAGTAAAGGAGACGTTAGTCGTCTCTACCACCAGGGCTCTGGTCTTCTCTATGGCTATCCGCACCCCAAGCTTCTAAGCACAAAACAGGAGCTGATGCCTGCAGTGAAAAAAGGCAGAGCAGAGTAAAATATTAGACACCCCCTCCGATATCAGAGACACACACTCACAGATAACAAAAAAGGCATTCTTACCTCTTTCTCCTTCTTAAGCATCAGAAGAGAAAGGATGTCCAATAGAGAGCTCGTACGGAGTGCCCCCTACCAACGGGAATCCGAAAAAGCACCAGAGCAGTCTTAAGTAATGCAAAAGGTCCAAAGTAAATAGAAAGACCACACCGGGTCTCCCTGAAAGCTCAATACTAATCCAAAGTCTGGTGTTGTATTGATAAGCCCAGGACTACAACACTGTGTAATTATTTCATGGGTAATTAAAAGCGTACCTGCAGAGGCTCCTGCCCCTCAGCCTTCATGACGGACCAGTTTTCCTACAAAAGCATAGGAGTCCACTTCCGTACCTCTATAGGAAAAAAGAGGCTCCGCCTGAGTGGAAGGAAACCGATGCCACCGTCTCCCTGCTCCGCTCACGGTTCCTAACAGCTGACCACGAGTGTGCTTGAAGATCCTGAAGGATACCAGTAAAACAAGTCATCCAACATGCTTCCCGTTGTTCGGCGACAACAGGTTTCGCCAAACAGCAGGAACTGGATCTCACTCCGCTCGCGGCTCCGCACAGCTGCATGCGCGCGAACGTGGTAAATGTTAAGTAACCCTAGGCAAACTACTACGCTATGCTTGCGTAGTTTGCAAAGTTTTCACTATTTCGACCTACGTGAATTGCACGTAGCACAGTGCAAACACACCCAGCGTAGTGCAGAGGTAATTTTTTGCTTGCTCGCCATCCTCAACGACAAGTTGGCGACCGTGAGCGAGCAAAATGACATCCCAGTGAGACTTTTTCCTCGTTCGCGATCAACAACATCAAGTTGCCGATCGCGACGGTGGAAAATAAACCTCCCAGCAAGATTCTCAACGCAGGGAGGTCAGGTTTCTCATTGCAAGTTGTCGAGTATGCTCGCGACCGCTCGCGATGAGAAACTACTATTCCAAGTTGGGAAAGCTGCAGCTCGAGTAGAAATCTACTCGAGCAGCTGAAAATGACCCCTTGCACTGTGCAAGATGCAGTTTGCACTGATTGCACAGTGCAGACAAGCATCCGGCACTGTGCAATTAATGCGAACAGCATTTTGCACAGTGCACTACGCAGTTCCCGTAGCTGGCATAGTGCAAAGTGCACTTCACGTAGCTACGCGTAGCGCTACTACGTGAACTACGCCCAGGGTTAATTTTAAGGCTCCCAGGTCAGAATGCGACATTGCTTGCTTTCGAGTCTTGCCCAGGAACGGGTAAACAAGCCACCATTCACATAATGCTTATAGAGGCTAGTGCTGGAATGAATCCTCCCTGATTCGGCACACTTCTCCTGTTCCAAAGTAACCCGGAACTCGATTTTCAAGCATCGGGTCACGAAAGAGGCGGGCTTTATAACTGAGCTCCTTCCTACAGTTCGTGGCATTGTGGGACAGGTAGTTTCTTCATCATATCGGGAGATGTGCTCCAAACAGCCGTGACAGAGTGTAAGTATCGTACTACGATGTTATAAAAACCTGAAATAATCCCCTTGAACAACAATACTTCAGGTATGGCAAAATGGGCGAGACCTCCACTACACAAGGACTATTCTCAAAACAGCTGTTGAGGGATGTCTAATCTGTAGGAATCTCTATTTTTGCCCTTGGGGTAGGTGGAATTCTGTTTGGAGTTCTTCAAATGCTAGTGGGCCTTTTAATGTGAGGATTCCCACTTTCTTCCATGCTTCCTAGGAGATGAGCTCCCTCCACCTATATTCTAGGTGCGCTAGTGTGTAGCTTAGCATTAGACTTGAACAATTTATTTCAAACAAGCCAAGTCTGTACTATGGTAGATATAACAGGATTAATGGTCTGAGATGTCAGGGTATTTATGATTAAAAGGTATCTGAATTCCTTGGTCACTGTGGGCCATCTCCTAGTCAATGGGAACCGAAAAGCGGGCATAGTTCTGTCTTGGTCACATGTGGACTAATTTGGATAGGTGAAGTACAGTGTGATAATGATTGGCACAGGGAAAGCTCACACTGCCAAATCTCCAGTGGCCAATCAGTTTAGAAATCTTTAATCAAGGTTTCATAGATCCTCAGACAAAGTTCTTTATTGCCCTATCAATTACACTTAAGATGGAGATCTTGACTGTAAGGGAAAGCATGATTAGCACATAAGTGAAATGGGGGTACCACCACCATCTCTCTTGCTTGCACTTTTCCAGAGCACGAATAATTCAATTCTAAATAAGTCCTTACAGTGAATTGCACCTAAAAGCTATATTCACTGTGGCAAAGCTATGTGTGCCATAGAGAAGCACTCTAATTTACTTGAGAGAAGACTCTGGGAAGCATAAATGGTTCTGTATGGGTGAAAAGCCAACAAGCATGACATATAGATCGCGAGGGAAGACCGTTAGATGAATCCCATAATATCTTATGTTACTGAGATCTCACTGATATCATCTCACTTTACTTGCCCTACCAAATCTGTTGGAATTCCGTTTTTTCATGTTTGTTTTTTTTGTAATTTTTCTGAAATACTGACAAGTGGTAGGAGGGGGTAAAGATAAAAGGGGACAAAGAATGAGCGATCCCTGAAATGAAAACTAGAAATTCACAAAGAACGCCAAAGAGAGGGCATATAGCGACAGGAGCGTTGGGTGTATGATACACTTATCCACTCATTCTTTCTGAACACTTACCCTTCCTCACGGAGCAGAAATAGAAATATAGTTAGAAAAGTGAGAGGGGGAGAGAGAAGTAGACCCAACACTAAAAGATAGATAGATTGTCTACACCCAGGGGTGTGGTGGTGGTTTCTGTGCCTTCAATCAAAATCCTCCACACTTTTACTTACCACCCTCTCCTTGTTTTCCTTCTGGAGCAACCGGGGACAGCCTACCTCAGAAGTCACACCTAAAAGAAAGGAGAAACAGATGAGAAGAATGCCATGAAAAGAAGAACACCGCAACCCAATATAATAAGCCTGAGACCTGTTATTCATGACACCAATTCTGTTATTTTACATTTTGTGCTACTACCACTAAATAAATGCCAAAATAGAAAAACACCTCAGACCTTCTAGATTTGTGTTCTGCCTAGCCCTCCCACAGTACTATTACATTTAATAAAGCTATACTAGAATGGAAAACCACTAGAAATATAATTCCGGGGGGGGCGGAGCTAGCCGGCAAGCGAAATGGCTGCCTAGTTCCACAGCTCCGCCGTGCACTGCCCTAAATATCCTGGAAAATCCTTCTTGTGCAGTATAATCTCGCCGAGTCTAGGTCCCAGCCAACCCCCTAACCAGTGGGGATCCGGCGGTGGCTCCGGCGGCGCTGGGGACGAGAGTCGCGGCCGGGCGAGACGGAGCCCGTACCACCGAGGGTCTAGGCCGCAAGCAGTGGGCTCGAGTGAGCTCGTCATCCGGCTGGCGTCACGCGACGTGCGGCCGCGGACTACGCCTGTTGCCGGTCCGGTGTCCCTCCCCCTCGCACATCCGAGGTGAGCATACAGGACGGTCCGCTACCCTCTGCCACGGCTCCGGCGGCTGGGCCCACCCCAGCGGGACCCCTAGAGACTGCCTCCAGGCCGCTGACCGACACGGGGAGACGGAGAGGCACGGAGTCCCCCTCCCCCCTTTGGGACGACTGAGGAGTGTGGGCGAGCGACTGGGGTTCCCTGAAGGACTGGTTGTGAGGTGTCCCCCGCCAAGGATTGTGTTGGGGACCGCATCGAGAGGCATTGTCGAGGCGGACCCCTGGACCGCGCCACGCCATTTCCTTGCGCCATCCACGTTGCACTGAGTGGCTCTGGAACGCCTTAGAGACTGCTGGACTGGCACGAGTGGTAGGGGGCCCCGCGAAATAGCGCGCAGACAGGACTCCTGGCTAGCTGGGCAGCGCTTGGGGCCTCACATCACCTTCACCCCCCACCACCCCTCCCAGAGGGGGACTCGGATCAGGTAGCGCCGCGCAGGGGATTGAGCGAGACCACGAAGAGCAGCGGGGGAGGAGCGGACCTGATGATCTTTCTTTCTGCTGACCCCCCCCGGACGGCGGCTTGGGGATCCGGAGACAAACGCCCGGGCTGAGACCCTCCATTTCGTTGCGCTATATACTGTCTCGAGGGCCCCCGCACTCTGCGGCGCACAGTGGACGATCGCTGAGAGACAATGGGCAAGGGGGACAGGACACAGAGCAAGCTGCCCTTCTCCCAAAAACGGCTGCTCCAGCAGAGCCCGGCCACGGAGGACGGCTCCACTACGCATACAGAGGTGGCTCGAGGCGGCGACTTGGACATTAAAACAATGTTATTGTCCATGGAACAAGGAATACAGACCAGTATTTCGGCCCTAGGGTCCAAGATTGACGCCATGTCGTATAGGATGGCCCAGATGGCGGAACGGTTGGATAAGCATGCGGAGAGACACGACATGGCGGAAAGACGGAGGTCGAGGAGGCTCAAACGGACCTGAGCACAGCACAGAAAAAAATGGAAAGAATGATGCAGGTCCTGAGTAATAAGACGGAAGATTTGGAGGCGCGCTCGCGACGCTGCAATCTACGCATCACGGGCCTTCCGGAGAGCACTTCCACTCGTCCCATGGAACGCTTTGTGGAGGATCTCCTCACGAAACTGTTGGGGGACGGAGTGTTCTCGGCCATGTTCACGGTTGAGAGGGCCCCCAGGTCGTTGGCCCCGCAGCCGCAGCCACTGCGTCCTATCATAGCGAAACTCCTCAACTACAGGGATAGAGACACTGTGCTCCGCTTGGCGAGAGCCAAACAACACCTGCAATATGAGGGGTCCGCCATCTCGCTGTATCCGGACTTTACAGCAAAAGTCCAAGAGGAGCGGAAACAGTTCATCCCCCACAAGAAGCGGCTCCGAGAGATGGGCCTGGACTACGCCTTACTGTACCCAGCCAAACTTCGCGTCAATAAGGGAGGACACTCTCATATTTTCATAGATCCCAAGGCACTACAGCAGGCGATGAAGAGGTGGGCGAAGGAACAGAAAACGAACTTTGGAAAAACGCCTGAGGACGAAGGGGCCCACAGCCGACTGGATGAACAAGACTGAACACTGTCTCCAAAAGATCACATTCTATGCCTCCGAGGTGGAGACTCTGGGACGGAGGCATGCTGTTTCTTCTCTCTGAAGGAGTGCTGGGGCGCTCGAGAACCTACATGACCATTGCTGATTGCACAGATAAGTGGTATTGCTGGGGGGTGTGCGGGGCGGGGGGACCACCTTGGTGGAGGTTTATGCTTCTTCAGCCCTGGGTGCGCGCTGGGGCCTGGTGCGGGAACCTTGTTATTGGCCCCTTAAAGGCGATGAACCTGGACCTGGGAACTGTGTGCAGGGTCTGGTGGGGCGAGGTGAGTAACGGACACTCTTCATGGTTATGACGGCTGCGTAACTCTGCGGTGCAGTGCACGGCGGGAGCGGGTGGAGGGCCACACGAGATGTGGGTGGAGACTATGTGACTCGGCTTCCTGCTGCCCTGCGCGTTAAGCACACTGTTTTGGTTGATGACCCTGGTTGGGGTGGGTCTGTTGGGGTGCGGGGTGGGGGTGATGCTGTCGGACCAGGTTGGGGTGGGTCTGCTGTGGGTGGAGGGCTGGTGTGTTGTGGTATGGGTGGGAAACGGGGGTTTGCCGCTTTGGGGGTTACAGTGTTTGGGAGGGCTGGGGGGGGAGGGAGGGAAGCACAAAAGGGAGGGGACTGTCCACGAAATGTTCACTGCACTGCTCAGGCAACTCGAGGAATATTGGTGACATTGCTGGATTGTGCTGTTATATTGTCCTATGTCAACTCCAATGGCGGATGCCCAGGTAACGGCTTTGGCCTCCTCTGCTGATACCCTAAAAGTGTTAACCTGGAATGTTAGGGGTCTTAACGACCACAGAAAGTTGAGGAAGGTACTCCACTACCTGCAAAGACACCACGTAGACCTTGCCTTGATTCAGGAGACACATTTACCTCTCACGAGCAAGTTGCTACAGCACAGAGGCCTGTTGGGTAGCTCCACCGCGGCGGGCTACACTACACGCTCCAGGGGGGTGCTGACGTGGGTAAATCCTCGCTCCAAGCTGGTTCTGTGATTGATTACAGCAGACCCCGAAGGCCGTTATCTCATATCGAGATGTGAGGGGAAGGGACATGCCCTAACTGTAGTTAATGTGTATGGTCCAAACTACGACTCCCCGGACTTCTATACCCGGCTAGCACAAAGTTGTAGGCAGTATGGCCTAGATGTATCAAGATTCCATTTTGCGAATCTTAAATAGCGATTTTTTGCGAATCGCTATTTAGAATTCGCAAAATGGAATGTATGTAAAAAATTGCATTTTTTTTGCGATTCTTTATTTATCTTTATTTGCGAATTCGCATTTTGCGAATTCGCAAATAAGGAATAATTCCCCATGCATTCCTATGGGCCAGGAGGCCCATAGGAATGATTGTGCAGTAATTCTCAAATTGCGAATTCGCTTTTGCTAATCGCAATTTGAGAATTATTTCAAGGGTGCAGGGGTGTCTCATGGACACCCTGCTGCACCCCTGAAACTTCCATGTGTGTGCATATGGCACACATACATGCCCTATGGGCATGTGTGTGTGTCACATGCCACCTTCAAAATAGTCATATTTTGTTTTTTAAAAGGATTTCGCAAATTAACACGAACCTCAAATTGGTGTTAATTTGCGATTCCTTAAACCAAATTCGCAATTTTAGAAAGTTTCATACATGCCATTTAAGGAATCGCAAAATTGCGATTCCTTAAATGCATAAGCAAAATAAGGAATCGCAATTTTTTGCGATTCCTTATTTTGCTAATTTCTGATACATCTCAAAAGATGCTAAATGTCCGTTTGCGATTCCTTAAGGCAGAAATTCTGCGAATTTCGGCCTTAACGAATCGCAAAAGGCTTGATACATCTAGGCCTATGTCTCCACATCCCTGCTCTGGGGGGGGACTTTAACCTGGTGCTGAACCCTGGATTAGATAGGTCTTCGGGCCCCATGCGGAAGCCGGCTGCGGCAGCGATGGCTCTTACTGCTGAGCTGTTGACCCTAGATATGGTTGATGTGTGGAGGTCTCGAAATGCGGGCAGGGGTGGGTATACACATTACTCTTCCTTTCATGACATCCACTCTAGAATCGACTATTGGCTGGCCTCCCATTCCATCACTAATCAAATTGTGGAGTGCACCGTGCTCACGCGGACTCTGTCTGACCACTCGCCAATACTATTGGCACTAGAGGCGCCGAGGCGTGGGATCCCCCCGTTTACCTGGCGCTTCCCGCCATACGCCCTGCTAGACGACACGTTCCGGGGAGAGGTGGCGGAGGATATTGACCTCTTCTTTGAGAAGAACTTAGGTTCCGTGGAAGACTTCCACACTATCTGGGAGACATTCAAGGTTTTTCTTCGCGGGATAGTCATGGCCAAACACTCCAGCGTTCTGAAGGCTATTCGGCAGAGGCTTCATGCCTTAGAGTCTCAACTAGCCGTCTTGGAGGCGCAACTCCTTACAGACCCTGATCCCGCGGTGGCCGCCGCGCTACGGACTCTGGTTGCAGAATTTAATGAGGAGGCAGACAGGGAGGTCTGTTTCATGGGGAAATATGCCTCGGCGAGGACTTATGGGGAAGCTGAACGCCCCAGTTCACTCCTGCGAAATGTGAAAACAAGGGAACCCTACTCACAGCGGAACCAGGGCAGTACGTTTATATAGAAAAACAATGGTTCCTATGGCATACGATTTTGTATCACTTAATATTTATAACAGGCTCAATGGCAATGGAAACATTGGAAGGAGGGTGGCAAAAGAAAGAGAGACGCACACCTGTACCATGAAGGACATTTCCTTATATTTAAGAATTTGATCATGAAAAATACATGTAGATAACTTGCGACATACAAATATTACACAAAGTGCAGTGTATCCCAAGTGAATAATAAGCGAACCAAAAAGGTGTATAAAAAAGTGAACTATACAGGTTTCAGCTGTGAATATTTACAAAAAACAGGAAACTAGACTCTAAACCAATTATATCAACAAATGATTAGCCAGCTGCTATAAAATTATAGAAACTGTGTTGGTCTGATTTGTTTCCTGAGGCGTCGACGGCGTTTCGACCATTAGAATAAAGGTCTCATCAGGACTGGGCAGTGAGGGACATCTATCAAAATACAGAAACAAAAATAGTTTGTAACTATTGGCAGTCGCCATGAATAAATAATATTCATGAATGTAGTCAGGAAGGTTTTGTACCTTGCACCAGGGTGTAGATAGCCCAAGCGTGTGAAAGTAAATTGAATTTACTTACAGTGAACCCGGCCGGGCACTGTCAGAAACAGGGAGAAACCAAGCGTCAATGTAATATATCTGAAAATGACTGAGTCATCAAAAAACGGGGGTGCCCAATTACAAATGCAACTTACCACTGTAGCCACAGTTGGTAGCGTGTCTTTGTTTTGTTTAATTTTGAATATTGAATATTCGCGGTCAATGCCGTTTCACCGCCAAGTTTCACAGGTGTGCTAAGGATAAAAAGTGAAACTGTGTCAACCGCTCTTGTAGAGCGAAATAATTCCGCTATCTTTCCTATTTGGTTACAGGCTTTTACAAGGCTTTCACATACCTTGGCGCTTTCGAATCGTGCTGCTCGATGGCGGCTCCGATCAAACCTCTGGTAAGGGGAGTGTCACGGAAGGCGGCGTGATCGCCGTTATGACACGATGGACGTCGTGTGTCAGCATAGAAAGAGGACTTACGCGTCCTTATAGTATTTACTCTTGCAGATGGCTACTGTGCCGATATCTACGTATTTAGTTCTCTCATAGCTACCAGTTCAAATAATGAGCATTTTACAAATAACAAATAACAATTGCATTATATAACCAGTGAATTACAATGGAGCTCTACAATTTCATGGGCACCCACCCTTATGAAAACATAATGAAGTCACAACTATATACAGGCATTAACACATATATACATTTTTTTAAAAAACATTTTGCAAGAGAAAACTCCTTTCTTTACAGAAACACTGAGTGCACAATGTCAATATTTGGAATTACATTATTGCGCATACTGGAACCAATAACGATGTTACACCATCGAGTCAACCAAATGAATGTTTACAGAAACTAACATACTGTCTATGTCATATTGGATACAAAGCCTCTCCATTCATCGGCCGTGTTAAGACCTTTATTTATGGAATTGATCTTGTCAATCCAATGGCACTCGCGACGCTGCAATATTTGGGCAATATCGCCGCCTCTTTCTGGTAATGTTGCGATATCAACCACTTGCCACCTCATTTCATCCGCAGAATGGTTTAACTCTTTGAAATGGGCAACAAGAGGTGCAGTCAAAACAGATTTCCTTATGCGGCTGCGGTGCTGTCCTATTCTGGCCTTTACTAGTTGTTGCGTTTGTCCAATATAGGGTAAGCCGCAGGGACACCAAATGCAATACACGACATTACGTGTGTTACAATTTGAAAAGAAATCAAGTTTATAGTCAAAATTGCCATGTGTAAAATTCAATGTCTTACATGTTAATGGGCAAATAACACAATTTCCACACGGGTGATGTCCCAAAATGGGAGGCAGGTTCCAATTAGATTCTAACGTGCCACTTTTCTGAACAGCTGTTTCAGTGGACGATCTAACTAAATGATCTTTTAAGTTTTTTGCTCTCTTATAAGCAAAAAGGGGTATCTCGATCGCTGGATCAATGCTCCTAATGATGTTCCAGTTTTTCGTGATGGTTTTACGAATCATATTAGTATGGACTCCAAATGTCGTGACACAGACAAGTGATGGATAAAATTGTCTGTGTCACGACATTTGGAGTCCATACTAATATGATTCGTAAAACCATCACGAAAAACTGGAACATCATTAGGAGCATTGATCCAGCGATCGAGATACCCCTTTTTGCTTATAAGAGAGCAAAAAACTTAAAAGATCATTTAGTTAGATCGTCCACTGAAACAGCTGTTCAGAAAAGTGGCACGTTAGAATCTAATTGGAACCTGCCTCCCATTTTGGGACATCACCCGTGTGGAAATTGTGTTATTTGCCCATTAACATGTAAGACATTGAATTTTACATATGGCAATTTTGACTATAAACTTGATTTCTTTTCAAATTGTAACACACGTAATGTCGTGTATTGCATTTGGTGTCCCTGCGGCTTACCCTATATTGGACAAACGCAACAACTAGTAAAGGCCAGAATAGGACAGCACCGCAGCCGCATAAGGAAATCTGTTTTGACTGCACCTCTTGTTGCCCATTTCAAAGAGTTAAACCATTCTGCGGATGAAATGAGGTGGCAAGTGGTTGATATCGCAACATTACCAGAAAGAGGCGGCGATATTGCCCAAATATTGCAGCGTCGCGAGTGCCATTGGATTGACAAGATCAATTCCATAAATAAAGGTCTTAACACGGCCGATGAATGGAGAGGCTTTGTATCCAATATGACATAGACAGTATGTTAGTTTCTGTAAACATTCATTTGGTTGACTCGATGGTGTAACATCGTTATTGGTTCCAGTATGCGCAATAATGTAATTCCAAATATTGACATTGTGCACTCAGTGTTTCTGTAAAGAAAGGAGTTTTCTCTTGCAAAATGTTTTTTAAAAAAATGTATATATGTGTTAATGCCTGTATATAGTTGTGACTTCATTATGTTTTCATAAGGGTGGGTGCCCATGAAATTGTAGAGCTCCATTGTAATTCACTGGTTATATAATGCAATTGTTATTTGTTATTTGTAAAATGCTCATTATTTGAACTGGTAGCTATGAGAGAACTAAATACGTAGATATCGGCACAGTAGCCATCTGCAAGAGTAAATACTATAAGGACGCGTAAGTCCTCTTTCTATGCTGACACACGCCGTCCATCATGTCATAACGGCGATCACGCCGCCTTCCGTGACACTCCCCTTACCAGAGGTTTGATCGGAGCCGCCATCGAGCAGCACGATTCGAAAGCGCCAAGGTATGTGAAAGCCTTGTAAAAGCCTGTAACCAACTAGGAAAGATAGCGGAATTATTTCGCTCTACAAGAGCGGTTGACACAGTTTCACTTTTTATCCTTAGCACACCTGTGAAACTTGGCGGTGAAACGGCATTGACCGCGAATATTCAATATTCAAAATTAAACAAAACAAAGACACGCTACCAACTGTGGCTACAGTGGTAAGTTGCATTTGTAATTGGGCACCCCCGTTTTTTGATGACTCAGTCATTTTCAGATATATTACATTGACGCTTGGTTTCTCCCTGTTTCTGACAGTGCCCGGCCGGGTTCACTGTAAGTAAATTCAATTTACTTTCACACGCTTGGGCTATCTACACCCTGGTGCAAGGTACAAAACCTTCCTGACTACATTCATGAATATTATTTATTCATGGCGACTGCCAATAGTTACAAACTATTTTTGTTTCTGTATTTTGATAGATGTCCCTCACTGCCCAGTCCTGATGAGACCTTTATTCTAATGGTCGAAACGCCGTCGACGCCTCAGGAAACAAATCAGACCAACACAGTTTCTATAATTTTATAGCAGCTGGCTAATCATTTGTTGATATAATTGGTTTAGAGTCTAGTTTCCTGTTTTTTGTAAATATTCACAGCTGAAACCTGTATAGTTCACTTTTTTATACACCTTTTTGGTTCGCTTATTATTCACTTGGGATACACTGCACTTTGTGTAATATTTGTATGTCGCAAGTTATCTACATGTATTTTTCATGATCAAATTCTTAAATATAAGGAAATGTCCTTCATGGTACAGGTGTGCGTCTCTCTTTCTTTTGCCACCCTCCTTCCAGTTCACTCCTGGCCAGAATACTGCACGATGAAAAAAGCGCCCCGAGGCTGACGGAATTGAATACCCCGGGAGGGTCCACAGTCACGACGGACGTGGACATCATATCTGCCTTCCGCGACTACTACTCCGACTTATACGCTACCAAATCCGAAGATCTGGAAACGGACATAGACGACTATCTAGAACATATACAATTACCGTTTCTGGCGCAGTCGGACAGGGAGTTCCTCATGGCGCCTATCCAGGCGGACGAGGTCTCTGAGGCCTTGGCTTCCATGCGGGCCCACAGTGCTCCCGGTGTCGATGGCCTGACAGTGGGGTTTTATAAAGCTTTCAAGGAAAAACTCATTCCACACTTGCTGTCCTTATTTGACGAGATAGGCGAGGAGGGCAGTATGCCGGAAACGATGAGGGAAGCCCAGTTGGTTACCATCTTGAAGCCGGGTAGACCCCCTAATCTTTGCAGCTCGTACAGACCAATATCCCTCTTAAACGTCGATGCGAAACTTTATGCCAAAGTTCTGGCCGCCCGGTTATCCCTCATTGCACCGGAGATAGTAGCCCCGGAACAGGCCGGCTTCGTCCCGGGTCGGAATCTGTCCTATAATATACGAACGGGGCTCGGTACGATGCAACATGTCCGTCAAGACGCGAAAGCGGTGGCCATCTTCCTGGACATGAAGAAGGCGTTCGACTCCGTCGAATGGCCATTCATGATACGGGCCCGCCGTCGTATAGGGCTGGGAGAGCAGTTTTTACAGATGATTGGCGCACTGTACTGGAAATCGGTAGCCAGGGTGAGACTGGGGGATCGGGTTTCGGAGCCCTTTCCTATTAGCAGAGGAACGAGACAGGGTTGCCCTCTGTCCCCCCTGTTGTACGCCCTGGTGGCGGAACCACTGGCGCGTGCTCTGCGTGAATACCACTGGTACCGGGGGTTAGCTTTCCGTCCTACAAAATTGTCATCTCGACATACGCAGACGACACGTTACTGTACGTCAAACCTCGCCCCAGTTCTCAGGGAGGTGGTCCGTTTTGGTGCCCTCTCTGGTCTGAAAGTGAATTGGGAGAAATCGGCGGTGTTCCCCCTGACCCCAGTGACGGACCGCTTCGAAATGGACTACCCGCTAAACTGGACCACGGACCCGGTACGCTACCTGGGTGTGATGATCCATACAGACCTGGAAGTGCTCTTCTATGAAAACTATGGGGTGGCCTACAGTAAGTGTGAGGACGATGTGGAACGCTGGTGCAAGCTCCCGCTTTCCTTGATGGGCCGTGTGGCCATCATGAAAATGGTACTTCTCCCAAGATTCTTGTTCTTGTTTGCCACCTTGCCCATAATACTTTCACGAACCTTCCTTCGGAATGTGATGAAACTTATGACTCGACTGGCCTGGGGAGGTAAGCAGCCACGTGTGCGCTGGAACACGCTCCCACTGCCGTACGAATTGGGAGGACTCGGCGCACCCGACCTGGAGCGGTACTATAGGGTGGCCCAGGCCACTCACTTACATACGTGGATACATGGGGACAGGAACATCCCGCACGTTCGTATGGAGCGGCTGTTTGCTGACCCTCTCCCGCTCCCGGCCACGGTCTGCACAACTGCGGACCGCCGAGTGGGCATCCTGGACTCCATAACGGCCACAAAACATGCCTGGAAAGAGTTGTTGAAGGCTAGGGGAGAAGTGCTGTTGTACTCCCCCGCGATGGCGGTGGAATCGTTGCAGTGGCTAGCCCCCATCGGAGACAGGAATGTTATTCGTACGCTACATGATCTCGGGATTAAGACGGCGGGCGCATTGTTTGCGGACAGACAGGCCAAAACATGGGACCAGGTGGCCCTTGAGGTGGAACACCCGACTCTGCTGCAGCGGTTCCAATTTCACAGGCTTCGTGGAGCCTTGAAGGAAGTCTTGGGACCAGAAATGACAGAGCCGCCGGACATCCCGGAACTCACCTACGTCATAGCCCACCCCTCCCCACGGCACTTGACGACGCATCTGTACAAGAGCATTATTTCATACAGGGCGCAGGAACCCTCCAAAGCCCGGTTAGCCTGGCAGAGAGACCTGGATGTGGACATTGACGATGCAATGTGGACGTACTGCTGTAGTAACACCAAAAAAGTGTCTCTGAATGGACGACACAGGCTGATACACTTTAAATTCCTGCAGCGAGTGTATTACACTCCCGAACGACTACACCGTTATGGCCTCCGTCAGTCTCCAGAATGTGAGCGTTGTCACGCACCAGTGGCGGACTTCCTACATATGGCATGGAGCTGCCGCAAGATTCAAGAGTTCTGGGTTGAGGTCTTCTCGGAACTCAGTGAAATACTAGAGCACGAACTGCAGGTCGATCCAGCTTTGGCGCTGCTGGGCTACTCGAAACCTCTGCCAGTGGCGTATAGGCGTTTGGCGGATATGAGATTGTTGTTGGCGAGACGCACGGTGGCACAGTGTTGGTTGAGAGGGCCGACCCCGACTAAAAAACGATGGGCCAGGGACATGGTGTACTGTTGTACGCAAGCTGAACACTACAGTGAGCTCCTCCCCCCCACTAGCAGACCGAAAAACTTTTGGGGTCTGTATAATACCTTCAGATATGCTCGAGAGGAGGTAGCGGACACGCAGGGAGACGAACGGGGGGATGCACAATGATAGCCTTCCCTATAGGGAACTCCCCCCCCCCCCCCGGGATCTCAGTTGCGGGAGAAATGAGGATGCCTGAGGGGCTGGTAAGATGGCCGGGTGGAGTATTGATACCCGGCTGTCACAAGGCAGGTGACGAGTGGTAGACTCCGAGTTATGAAGGGGGAATGGGGGTGGGCTTCACCTGACACACTTTCAGGGAGTCACATTTGAGAACTTGAGAGGGGCAACGACACGGCCTAGACGTAGAGTAGTTGCTATTGAGTGGGTTTGTGGACAGGTTGGACAGGGAGGAGGTGGGGGGGACTGGAGGTTCTTTCTGGGAGTTTGGGGGTCTTATTAAACACAAAATACACCTACATTTCTGACTGTGCAGCACCCGACCTACGTGTCCTACCCCCTGAGTCACTGGGGTACATCGGCAGGTGAGCGGCGACCGCCCCGGTGTTGGGCTCACGGTTAGCTTGCTTGTTGGACTGTGAAATTACGCTGCCGTACCCCTGGGTTGACGGCGTCAAGCTGTGTACATTGCCTTACCTAGTGCTCGACTGTGTCCAACATTGTCGCATCGCTGGCCCAAGTGGGTTGTAGACGGGAAGCTGTGTATGATTTGCACAATGTTAATAAAGGTGTTAATAAAAAAATCCTGGATTCTTTGTAATATTTATAATAACATAATTCTAAAGTGAAGTTGATTGGCTAATAAGCATTAAGGAAAAGGTACTTTTAGAAAGTTGATTTTGTCCTGCCTGAAGTTTCCAGAGGCTGGTTTGCTTTAGCCTCCAGCTGCATCTCTCTGATTGATCAAGTTCTGAATGAGGTATGAAAACGTCTCACAGAGCAGAGACAAAGACCTGGGTATGGAAATGTATATGTTTACTCCTCTTGCCACGATGCCCATTTGGGTAGTTCTTTGAACCTTAATTTACTTTAAAGGGGGCCCTTTGTCACAGGCAGATGTCATATAACACCTAGATAGCCCCCTTACTTTGTTCCTGCAGACAGCAGGCATCAATCCCAGTGGGTAGCAAGCTGGCCCCTGAACTGGTTTAGAGTGATCACAGGGGAGGGGTTGCTTATTTCCCTTGGCACACCTTTGGGGTAGGCAAACAGGCTGTGCACATGGAAAGAAGGGTTTCACCAGATTGGATTTAGGAATAGAGGAACACTATGAGAGTGTTTGTTGTAGAGCACACAGGAAATGTGCAATACAAAAGTAGGTAGGATGATTCCTGGGAACTTTTGCCCCATTGGTTAGGGAGGAGCCAGGTGTTGCCCACACCCACCAGCTGGTGTCATTGTCAAGCATAAATGTGACATCCCCAGTACCCTGTGCAGAATAAACTGTGGAATGAACAAAAGAAGGGGGTTCCCCGTGGGTAACTTCGAGATATAGGCAGGTCATAGGGGGAAAAAACAATTTTGAATAGAACAAAGGAGGACACCCTGCCTAGGGATATACTGGCCCTAACTAGAGGGTCCAACAGGTATGTAAGAAGGGGTGATTAGCCTAGAAGTTGACACTGCACACAGCAACCACAAGGTCAATCCAAGTAGAATCTACAAAACATATTAGAAATATATATGTTTTTTTATTTCTTTTGGGATAACAAAGATATAAAAAGTGAATAGTACTTTAGTATCACATAATACATTTAGTGCATAAAAAAGACATACATTTATATAGGGACAACAACGGAGGGGAAGATAGGACTACATTAAGACCTACCCAGTACCAGCCACACTTCAATCACACGATTGCACTTACTTCTATCTCTTCTCACTCTACCTCATATTCTACCATTCACCTTTCATTCTTCCATTCATACTTCTAATCCTGGCGTGTGCAACACATAGGTGGTTAATGTGTTGCAAGGATCGGGGTGTTAATCCAGGCAGATGACTTTTACTACGGGTCCTGATGTAATTAGGACAATGACCGTATTCCTGGAGACACAAGCCGACGCGCGTTTCGGTGACAGGCCAGTGAGGCCACACCTTCGTCAGGGCTAGGGGCAGTATACTGGGAGGGGCACAAGTATAAAATCTGTGTGGTTTCTTATCTCTATCACAGTACCTAACTGACTCCGCTATGCTGTAACCCTTTACCCGTTTCGCTTCACCTTCCTTACTAAACATGGCCGCACTTTTTTCCTTTAGTCCGTTTTCACTTGTTCACATGTTAGTCCGCTTTCACTTATGCATGCATGCGCAAGCCGGTATTAATCGCCGCCTGGCTGTATCACTCGTGGGGTTCCCGAGACAGAGATGGTTTCGCTTCTTAACAGCTGCATTACCTTGTAAGTACTCCACACTGGGGACCTTGTTACTTTTACGGCACTTGTGCCTGATATAATTCCGAACCACATTTTCACTATTTGTGTTACGATTCCTTAGATACCGCGACCTATGAAGCATTGATAAAAACAGTCCGTGAGTATTGGTCTCACGAGAGCATGACTTTACGGGCACTTTGGATTTTGTTTCACAGTTCGGTGATCGGCTATGCACATTGTATTGATCTTTCATTTTGGCACTGCGAGGATTCAAGTTCACAATCCACGTTTTTATGTTATTTTGGACTAGGGTTTAGCCAGAAGCACGACAACAACACGCACTGTTTTCTTGGTACTTGAGTGAGGATCTCAAATTCATAGCTTGGTGTTCACCTTTTAAGCTGATTTGTCATATGTGGTTAATGGCACAATTAGGTGATTGGGAAGGTGCAATGTTTGGGTACACATAGTGATATTATGACATGTTCCTTTTTTTGTAGAGTTGTCCCCTGAGGAAGGGCTTGTCATCTGCCCGAAATGCATTGGGGAGGATCTATGACTGGATGATTTTTGCGTTGGATGAAATTTATGCGTTGGATGAAATTTATGAACTTTGCATTATGTTGAACTTTTGATGAAGTATTAAATACTTTTGGAATCCCAATATGAGGTGGAATCAATTTTGATGAACTGTTTATAGACAACCCTGTCTATGTTTCAAGCTGTGCAACTGGGTGTCTCCTTCCAAATGGGGGGAGCTTTGTATTAGTTCACGGATTCACGCTGTGAGGTACAGACAGCGCACTACCCCGTTAGCACGCCACAAAATTATCATTTGGATTGAACTATTGAACTATCCCGCTGTGCAAGTCCCGCCTTTATTGCTAAGGGTCAGAAGAGGACTTAATCTGCTGTCTGTGACCGAAGAAGAGTTCTGAGGGCTGGACCTGCTCTCTCTTGTATCCAGGACATTCAGGTGAACTCCAAGGGTCTCTAGGTTGACCTCCTTTCAAGCTACGAGAGGGCATTCCACAATATTCCCTGCTAAGAAGTGTCAACTGGACCTGCTCTTTACCATGCTTGTGGCCTCTGTTAGCGTGATATATAAATGCTGTTTTGAGGTCCTGGAACCCCTGGTTTGGTCTGGGTGGACTTCTCATATCACCCCTGAAAACCTTGCAAATAGACATCTTTGGGATACAAAGACCTCCAGAGGACAAGGACAAACCAGCCAAACCAATCTGACTAAAGAGCTGAAGATTCAGGCTCTCCAGCTCTCAGATTTTTTGCGACAGCAAATCCTTATGGACATGCCATCTGGCCTAGCGAAGTCCTCTCTGTCAACAGCCTACAGCCTTGCCACACTAGGGGAAATCCGTGCTCTAAAAAAGTGACTAAGTGTGATTGAAAAAATCTTCATCAGGAGAGGGCACAAACAGTATCCGGCAGGTGAGGGATCTTCCTTGGATGCAAAACGTTATTTTCTTCCATTCCGTGATTTCCAGCCAAAAACCAACAGATTCAATGGACCTCATCCTATGGCTATCCATACTTGTGGTAGCCCTCCTAGCTACAGCATGCTGTCTTGCCTAACTGAAAACTTTAGACTTTCAACTTTTTAGACTAAGTCCAAAGGTAAAACATCTAACTCTGTCCAACATGGTCATTATATCTGACCAGAGCTCCATCACATTGGCCTCAAATTACACCTAGATCCCGGCCTAATGTGAGCAATTGGTGGTGGAGGGCCAATACACTAATTTGTGCTATTTTTATTTAAAACTTCATTCTTATCTACAATACCCCTTACTGGATGTTTGTAGTTTTGGTGTCATTTAATTGGATTGTCACGCTGCCGCTTTTGAATTACTGCTGCACTTTTGAACATTGTCAGAACACTTTGCTCCTTTTTAAAATTGGACTTGTTGTGTTGTGAATTTCTGTTCATAAATCGGAACTGCTGGTAACCTCATTTTTAATTTCATCCTCCTTCCTCCCCCCATGTTGGCATTGCCTGCACATTAAAAGAAATTAACGCGACTCACCACTTGGGTGAAATTCGCGCCACCTCACTTCCGACCGCCATCTTGGGTGTGGGCTCTGAGACGCTCACAAGACGCCTCTGGAGGTAGCGCTCTAATCTTTCTGTGTGCTCTTTGCCATACACAATTTAAAGGACTAGAATGCAAGCCCGTCTGCGCCCGTCTGCGCCAGGATGGGCCCAGGGGCCAGTAACCTCATATATACTCTATGGATACCCTCCGGGCTCTTAGGACAGTTAATACGGGGCTAGACACTACAATACTAGCCAAGCTCCGGGAAGAAGCTTTGCTGCAGGGAGAAGGCGAACCCAGACGATCTAGGAGTTCACCAGACCCCCTTAGGTCCCGAGGGCTAAAAATAGCGACGCTGAACACGCGTTCCTTGCAAAAGCACCATTTGGAGGTCTTTTTACTCCTTGCTGATGGCGAGATTTATATCCTTGCCCTTACGGAGACCTGGCTAGGTTCTTCATCTATGCCGTACATACTGGCGGCATTGCCTCACGAATTTGACGCGCTATGGTATAATCGCCCCAATGACTGTCGAGGGGGGCTCACCATTTTATTTAAAAAAAGTCTTCAGATGACACAGGTCGTAGCTGAAAACTGTGACTGTGCGGAGCTCCTGGGGATAAAAATCTCACTTAAATCCTCCTGTATTATGTTGCTGATAGTGTACCGCCCACCACAGAGCTCGCCAGATTTTAATGACGCCTTCCTGGAGCTCTTGACGGATTTGGGATCCAGATATAAATCCCTTATGGTGGTAGGGGACTTCAACTACCACTGGGATAAGGTACCTAGAGACCTCACAGGGTTAGAGTTTGAAAATAATCTTTCCTCGCTTAACTTACAGCAACTAGTAGTGGGACCTACGCATGTGAAGGGCCATACACTAGACTTAATCTGGTCCTCCATATACCAGACAGAAATAATTGAGGTTAGTCCCTGTATATGGTCAGACCATTTCCTGATCAAGTGCTGGGTTCCAGGAGACCCCTCACCTGCAGTGTCCAGTCAATTGTGGAGAAAGGTCCGGTCTTGGAAGAAGATAGAGGCAGACTCTTTACTTTCCACGCTGCTTTCTACTCCACTTCCTAAAATGAGGGAGACAAACCTAGACTCCGATACTACTGCCCTTATGGCCTGGATCCGTGCTGCTCTGGACAAATTGGCCCCTGAGCGGCTGGATAAGATCAGAGCAAAAGGAAATGGAGCACCGTGGTTTGATGCCACACTCAGGGAAAAGAAACAAGCCCTCCGTAAGGCGGAAAGAAGGTGGAGACTCAGCTACAGCCCAGCGGAGTCAGAAACCTATAAAAGGCTTCTCTCAACATACAAGGCGGATATCCTGGTGAGGAAGTCAGCATTCGATGAGAATAGAATTACAGGGGCCACGAACAAACAAAGGGAGACCTTTGCGATCCTAAGGGAATTAACGCAGCTGGTTGGGAAGATTCCTGCTAGTGACCAACCCGACTGTGACACCTTTCAGAGGTTCTTTCTTCAGAAAGTACAGGACATTATTAGGGATATCAGGGAGATCCCAGCGGAACCTCTGCTGTCAACTTGCCCTGCTAGTCAGGAGTCGATAGGGACGTTGAACAGTTTACATAAACAAAGGAGGAGTATCCCCTCTTACGGCAGAGAACAATTTCTCTAAGTCTAGGGTAAAGTGCTCAAGTTAGCACAGTATGCCCCAACCCGTTGTCGGATAATGCATATCCTTATAAAAGACCCCTCACTCACCAACCTGGTTGGTGACATGCTTCATCATCGGGGTCCCACCCCATAGGCCGAGTGCCCACAGGGTGTGCTGCGACACCTGACTACAGTGGAGCTGGTTACTTTTTTTTCTTTTATGTGTGCATAACTATCAAAAAGTGTGTTAAAAAAGGCCAAAACTACTCACTGCAAGTGTTTATTCTTGAGTGCTTGAACCTTTATAAAAACAGTGTGGCACCTGTGCCTAATTAGGTAGGTTTTGGTGTCTAAAGAAGTATAGTGCGTTAAAAATAGCGAAGTGTGCTATGTGAGGTGTGAAATTTTACAAAAACTACTAGTTACTAGTAACCAGTAGTTTTTGTACAATGGGTTGGGGCATACTGTGCTAACTTGAGCACTTCACCCTAGACTTAGAGAAATTGTTCTCTGCCGTATGAGGGGATACTCCTCCTTTATTTATGTAAATTGTTCCGGGGACCGAGAGTTTCCACCTCACATAGTACTTGTAAAATTTACCTGACTCTCTCCTTGATATTAAGACGTTGAACAGTTTCCCATGTATTGACGAGGAGAGCTTGGCTGTGCTTGTCAGCCAAGTCAAGTCAGGTTCCAGCATGGATCCATGCCCCCAGAGAATCTTTCAAATGGCCCTGCCTGGTATTCAAACTCAGCTGTTGAGCCTACTGAACGATTCTTAAGAGGCGGGCTGTCTCCCAGTCCAGCTGAAGGAAGCTAGGGTCTCTCCACTCTTAAAGAAAGCAGGAGCAGACTCCAAGGCTCTAAAGAACTATAGGCCTATCTCGCAGCTGCCATTTCTGGGCAAAATCCTGGAAAAACATGCTCTGAACACACTGGCTAGCTACCTGGAGGAACATGGTTTACTCCATGACGGGCAGGCGGGCTTTCAGCCCCAACACAGCACAGAACTAGTAATGGCCACTGTTACTGATGAGCTGAGAATCAGGGCGGACAATAAACAACCTTGTGCCCTGATTCTATTGGACTTGTCAGCGGCATTCGATACGGTCAGCCATACCATCTTGCTGGACCGTATCGCAAAGCTGGGAATAACAGGACAAGCGCTCAAGTAGCTTGAATCTTTTCTGACGGGTCGAACCCAGACGGTGCAGCTGAGAGACCAGTTATCTGAGGCAAGGGATGTGACCTGGGGCGTACCCCAGGGGTCCGCACTTTCTCCCTCGCTCTTTAATATTTACTTACAACCCCTGGTGGAGGAGTTAATGTATAGGAATTGTCAAATTTTTAACTATGCTGACGATACCCAGCTATTGGTCCAGCTGGAAGATACAAGGGAAGCACAGGAATCGGTAAGGAATTTGCTCCGATTCACTGTAAATTGGATGACCAATAACCTTCTGAAAGTCAACGCTGAAAAAACAGAGGTGCTGATCATCACAAACTGAGTCAATCCCTGGTGCGATCTGTTCTGGCCCCCAGAACTAGGTACAACACCTATTCCTGGTAGGGTGGTAAAAAGCCTGGGGCTAATGATTGATGCAGATCTTTCCATGGCCCCTCAAGTCTCAGCGGTAGTGGGGTCCTGCACGGGGGTGCTGAGGCAACTGCGAAAGTTAGCACCTATTCTATCAGCCCCCACTCTGCAGTCCATTGTGTCCGCCACAGTCATCTCGAGGTTGGATTATGGAAATGCTCTATACCTTGGCCTGCCACAGAAGTTGTTGAGGAAACTACAGGTGGTGCAGAACGATGCGGCCAGGCTGATCTATTCCCTACCTAGGAACTCGCATGCAACCCCTTCTTCTCCGGAAGCTGCACTGGCTGCCTGTTAAGTTCAGAGTGCAGTTTAAGTGTCTTTGCATGGCTCACAAGGCAATCTACGGCAAAGCCCCAGATTACATTAAACAGCGCCTGAGGAAGTACATTCCAGGCAGAACCTTGCGTTCGGGTAAGGCCTTAGGTTAAAATCTAAAGGGTGCAGGGCTTTTTCTGTACTTCTCCCGCGATTGTGAAACGAGCTACCGGCCAGCCTGAAGGAAGACTCGCAGCTACTGTCCTTCAGGAAGAACTTGAAGACTCATGTGTTTAAAAAGTCAACATCTTCGCCCTAACTGGGGCGGACGGCGGAGTGATTTAGGAGACAGTAATTATGTTCCTTTTCTGTGTGAGCGCTTAGAGACCGGTGGTGATAGGCGCTATACAAAAACACTATAACATAACATAACTAAAATGTTCTCTATTCTAAATTGGTTTGGGATTTTTCTTGTGTTGTATATGACTTCATTACTGTTTCGGTATTGCATAAATATTTTACACATTGCCTCATAGTTAAGCCTGTCTGCTCAATGCCATATCTCCAAGTACAGTTGAGCTCAGGATAATTTAGTGTTATGTTAATGTTAAGGTTATAAAGACTTTTCAAGAGCACAAATACCTTGTGGTGTCTTGGCGGTGAACTAGAGTAAGACCTTTGGACATAAATAAGGAGGAAATTATCATGAAAACAGCCAAGTCTTTAGCTTTTTCCTGAAGGAAAGGCGAGAATTAGCATCTCTTATGTCAGCGGGAAGAGTATTCCATAATTTAGCAGCACAATTTGAGGTACTCCGACCTCCCCAACACAAAGTTCGAATTCTAGGGATTGACATAAGTTTGGCATTTGTGGATCTTAGTTGTCTGCCTGGGTGATACCACAAAAAAAGTTGTTTCAAAGGTACCTGTCCTGTCCCGTTCAAAGCTTTATAGGCAAGACAGAGTACCTTGAATTTGATGCGTTGCGCCACAGGCAGCCAGTGAAGCTTCCGGATTCCTTCTTTAACAGATTGATGCCTAGGTATATTCAGTAAAAGCCTTGCCGCAGCATTCTGCCCTGGGAGCAACTTTTAGCACGCAGTGCTATTACAACGCAGACTTTAAAACGAAAACCGTTACAACGCATTACACTGGGGGCCGCTCTAGGATAGGCAATAGTTTTAATTTACTATCCAACACCTTCCCTAGTGTCCACGGGGACTGGTGTTGGAATAGTAAATTAAACTATTCACTATCCAGCACCCCCCAGTGTAATGCGTTGTAATGGAATGCGTTTTAAAACTTGTGTTGTTACAGCATGCGTGGTAAAAGCATGCGTTGTAACAACGTACATCCTTCTGCAACAGCTGAAGTTTCCTTAGGTGTTGCTTCTTTAAACCAATGTATAAGCTGTTACAGTAGTCTAATTTGGGCAACACCAAGGTAGTCACAATTGTTTTCCTAAGATCATCTGGAATGTATGGCAGGACCTTCTTAAGTTTCTTCAATAAGTAAAATGAGGCTGAGACTGTAGCATTAGTTTGTTGTGCATAGTTGAGTTTGTTATCTATCAGCACTCCAAGGTTTTTGGCCTTTTTTACTGGTTCAGGAGTCTGTCCTAATTCAGTTGGCCACCACAGTCTATCCCAGTTAGGTTGGAGATTACCGAGGATTACCACTTCGGTTTTATCCGAGTTAAGTTTTAAACAGTGTCTTCCCATTTAGAGACTAATTTCCCTCATACAATGCTGAATTTGCAGTGCCGGAGACAGCATATTTTTATATGCTGCAACAACAATCTGAGTATCGTCGGCAAGACGCCAGCAGGGCTTACTCAGTCCTCGTGGTTCCCCCTGACACAGAGATTATTACTATGGCTGGGATGCCCGCCACCCCCTCCCAACACCAATTCCCCAAGGGGAGGAGACAGACACAGGTTTGAGCTTTTGGAAGGCGGGGGGGAGTAACCCCCCCGGCTGTATTTATTAAAATATGAAACAAATTTTAAAACATTAAATTAAAACGTTTCATGAATTATGTACAATTTTACTTTCATTACATTTTGATGAAGACATGTTCTTTGGCTAACCTTAACAGATCTCTAATACAGAGGTTTCCTAGCCGAGTCTAGCATCCTGAAAATGCATACATTCTAAATTAAAATTGTACATCCTAGCATTAAGGGCCAACGGCAAGGTCTTAACCGGTGTCAGATCCCTACTACCAAACTCCCGCCCTCACGGTGTGAGTGGCGCATGCGCAGAGGACTTTACCCTTGTTGCCAACTGTAACTTCCCTTGTCGTGGGGGCCCCCTTTCACTCGACGCCATCTTAAAGGTCGTCCGAGTTCCGAGGTATCTGTAAGAAGGACAGCGTGGACTCCCCCCCTTCCCCACACTCTCGTCCGCCGGAGTGGATATGTGGCCCCCGGGAAATTCGTAGGAGGGGCATCTAGCCGTCTCCCCCCTGGGAGGGGCCTATGGCCGTCTCCCCCTAGGCGACCCATCCGTAGTGGGTGCCGCCTCCCCGTGGGAGGGGCCAATGGCCGCCTCCCCCCGGGCGCTCCCATCCATTCTGGGTGGCGCCCCCCCTAGGGACCTTGAAATTACTGCTCACCGATCCTGACCTTACCACCCGACCAAAAAAATAAATACGACAGTTGTTTTACCTTCTAAGGAAAGAAAAAATTCCCCTAATCTGAAACAGCTTGACGATTCATCAACTTTTCATGTCTACAAAGGGAAAAAAGTCCTAAAGCACAAGACAATTTCCTTATGTGATACACTCCTTTACTTTTCTACAAAGGAAAAAAGGCCTATACACATTTATTCAATCCAAGGCATACATAAATGCTGAAAAAACGTGACTGCATCTCTTTAATACAATCGGATATCATCATCAATTACTTTATTCAAACAAACATTGCAAGAGGGGCTGGTGGGTGGGTCAAAATTACCGCTTGTTCCGTCGAGGGCTCACGAGCAACGAGTGGTGCAGCCTTCAGAGCACTGGAACAAGAGGACGCTTCTTTGGATTCCCGCTCTATTTATCCGTCTGCGGGAGGGCGGGGACCCTCCTCAGGTACGCCCACTGGGCGCGGTCTTCCGGGTGGGTGTCTAGGACAACCCCTTCTGGGTGGGAAGGACGTGCTCCGGCTACGCCACTTTGGGCATACCAGCCGAACCACGCCCTCCCGCCCAAAATGGTTTCCCGGGGGGATCGGGGCACCCATCCATACGTTCGGGGGGACCGAGTGGTCTTCCCTTTCCATATGGCCGGGATGCCCGCCACCCCCTCCCAACACCAATTCCCCAAGGGGAGGAGACAGACACAGGTTTGAGCTTTTGGAAGGCGGGGGGGTTACCCCCCCGGCCGTATTTATTAAAATATGAAACAAAATTTAAAACATTAAATTAAAACGTTTTATGAATTATGTACAATTTTACTTTCATTACATTTTTATGAAGACATGTTCTTTGGCTAACCTTAACAGATCTCTAATACAAAGGTTTCCTAGCCGAGTCTAGCGTCCTGAAAATGCATACATTCTAAAATAAAATTGTACATCCTAGCATTAAGGGCCAACGGCAAGGTCTTAACCGGTGTCAGATCCCTACTACCAAACTCCCGCCCTCACAGTGTGAGTGGCGCATGCGCAGAAGACTTTACCCTCGTTGCCAACTGTAACTTCCCTTGTCGTGGGGGCCCCCTTTCACTCGACGCCATCTTAAAGGTCGTCCGAGTTCCCGTGTGAGGTATCTGTAAGAAGGACAGCATGGACTCCCCCCCTTCCCCACACTCTCTTCCGCCGGAGCGGATATCCGGCCCCCGGGAAATTCGTAGGAGGGGCATCTAGCCGTCTCCCCCCTGGGAGGGGCCTATGGCCGTCTCCCCCTAGGCGACCCATCCGTAGTGGGTGCCGCCTCCCCGTGGGAGGGGCCAATGGCCGCCTCCCCCCGGGTGCTCCCATCCATTCTGGGTGGCACCCCCCCTAGGGACCTTCAAATTACTGCTCACCGATCATGACCGATCAGGCCGGATAGTTGACCGACTATAAGGCCCCCCACACCTCCTAAAGGTCATGCCTCCTCAAACCCCTTAGCCATGCTATGAAGTCTCCTATGAGTAAATCATTCCCCGCCCTGGACAGGTGCTCCCCATCATTCAAATAAAAGTGATCACCCCGAATACACCCATGGGGAATGCTATGCAAATGCGCGGAGCGAAACAATTTCCCAATTTTATTGTTGACCCTCTTTACCGAGTGGTTCAACGCTGACACAGAGAAACCCCCCCCCACCAAACTTTCCTGGGGATCATGTGGGACCAGGCGATTGTGCACCCTGGGAGCCTCTTAGCCAACCAGCTGACTGCCGACAAAATGTGTTCCAGTAACATTTGTCTTCCCAGTCTTACCAAGTCATTGCCCCCCAAGTGTACTATGACTATAGATGGCGGTGACCTTTGCCGCCCTAAGAGACCCTCCACAAACGATTGAAATTGGTCAAAACAGAGGCCTCCCTTCCCATGGAAGGTCACTCTGAACCCGTATTCCCCAGATGCGTGAGTCGCGTCACCTGCCATGAATACGTCCCCGGCGCGCCTCACGTATGAGTGGCCCACGACCCATACCACTTGCTCTCCAGACGGTGATCCTCGACCGCTGGTCCCCTGGTGATGGGTTGACTCCAAATTCCGCCCCGCGTCACAGGCTTGCAAAACTGTAATTCAAACAAAAGACAACAAGCGTGAGTGCATTTCATCAGTCTTTTACAACATGTGCAATCGCACATACCTCTTGAAGCAGTTCGAGGACCAACGGCCTAACTGTTTCACTTCTTCCACACCCAGACCCCGGGCCGTAGCCTCAGTAGCGGCCCCTATTCTGAATGAGTGGGTCCCAAAATCGCACGGGTCCATGCCCGCCGCAGCGATTGTAAGTGCCAGCACCTTCTGAAACTGAAATCTCGTCAGAGGGTTGCCATCCTTGTGCCTAAGCAGGCTCCCTCCCCATGTCGCCGGCCTCTGTGCCAAGTATTCCTCTAAACACTTTATTGGACAAGTGGGGCACCCTCGAGCGCGCTGCACAACAACACTATCTCCCATAGCTTCCTGGTCTGTCTTGGACCTGGCTATCGAGATTAGCATCGAATCAACCCGTATTTGTACGTGATCCCTGCATAAGCCTCCCTCCATATCTTTCTTGTTACTCGCCACGAGTTCGCTTACCCGCATGGCCCCATGAAATGCCAAGGCGAAAGCTTCCCGGAACAAAACTGCTTCGGAAGGGGAGGAGCATGTCTCATCCAGCTTTGCTAAAAGCCGAGACAATCTCTCTAATCCAATCGGGCGCCTCGTATCCTGTCTGCGACCCTCCAGGCGTTGCCAGCCGCGGAGCGCCTTCCTGACAAAAAAGGAACCCGTTGGGTCCCTTATGCCGTGGAGCTGTGCCATGAATGATATGGCCGCCCTATGTCTGTTGGCAGTTGCGGCTGATCGGCCTTCTCTATGCAGCGTTACTAGGAACCCCAAGAAGGATTCCTCCTGCCCCCAGCTATGTCTCCCTGCCGGGCCTAAAAAGGCGCAGTAAGAACAAAACGCTCCCTCATAAGCCTTCCTCTTCCTGGGCGCTAAGCTGGCTGCCACGAGGTCTTGTAATCCGGGGCACCGATCAGCCATAGTGCTTCGGGGAACGGTGCCGCTACTCGGTCCGCTGTGGGTAGAAAGCCCCTGAAAGCCTGCATGTGTGAACGAGAGAGTGCATCAGCTGCATTATTCAGTACACCCGGCACATGTCTTGCCCTGAACTGTACATTCAATCTCATTCAACGTAAGACAATTTCTTTCAACAATCTCAAGATCCACTTGCAGCGGGCTGCCTGCTGAATAATGCCCTCAACCACAGTCATATTGTCCGACCAAAACACTACAGAGCGGACCCTAAAATTGTCTGGCCATGCCAACTGAGCCACCCAAATGGGAAATAGCTCCAAGAATCCAATGTTACCTGTTAGGCCACTGGAGTGCCACCACGTCGGCCATACTTGCGCTGACCATCGGTTACCATAGCTTGTGCAATGGAGCGTAAGAAGGGGCGAGCCATCGGTTTTTACTCTCAAGGTTAAGTTAAGCTGACCCACCGTTTGTTGTAACTGGTGCAGGGTCACTTTTCCTTTGCCCAGGCATTGTGTTAAGGAAGCCCTGAACTTGGCCACCTTCTCCATTGGCAAATGGAAGCATCCCTCCACTGAATCGAGCTCAATTCCCCGAAACTCCAGTGAAGTAGATGGCCCCACTGTCCTACCTGGTGCCAATGGGACTCCAAACTCCTGCATGAGAATGCAGAAGTCCTGCAGCGCCTGTGCACATTTCGCATTGCCGGCCGGCCCTAAGAACAGGAAGTCATCTAAATAGTGCATCACTTGTCTATGCCCTGTGGCCTCGGTGAATGCCCATTCTAAAAAGCAGCTGAACACCTCAAAATAAGCACAAGAAATTGAGCAACCCATGGGCATGCATTTATCCATGTAATACTTCCCTTGGAACGTAAATCCTAGCGAGCGCTGGTCCCGCGGGTGTACCGGGAGCAGCCTGAATGCTGATTCGATGTCTTGGCTGCCCCTGCTGGGTTGTGTTGGACGGATTGCAGATTTTTACAAAAGGGGGTTCCCCCAAAAATTCCCCGCCAGGATGTTAAAGCCATATAGGAAACCATTCCTCAAAATCCCGGCGGATATATGATCAGGGTATTTGTTCAGCCAGGGAGTCAAAGCCATGATGTCGATGGGTGAAGACGATTGCTTCCCAAGCATCACTTCAATCCTGCTTGGATCCCCCCTTTCCTCCCGAACTACCGCTCTTGGACCTACAGCTACTTTCCGGGTGTGAGGAGTTCCCACAGCCCGCACAAGCATGCCGGAACCTACATGTTGCCTGGGGCCTGTTACAGTTACCTCTGTTGAAACCCCCACAAACCCAGCGCTTGCCCCATTTCCGCCGTTCTTGGGCTGTGATTCCTCACCGGCGCTTGCTCGAAAGGGCTGCGCAGGCCTTTGCTGAACTGTCCCAGGCCCGCCCGCCCGCCCGCCCGGCGAGGACGTACCTGCCAATCCAGGCAAGAGCTGCTTGTGCCACAACACCGTGTCGAGGCAATCCCATGTCAAAGTTACATCAAACTCTTTAGACTTTCGGAATTGCATGTCATATCCTTTCCACTCATTCCCCCCGTACATGTTATAAAAATCCATGATCCTATTCTGGTAACAGGATAGCTCGGGCAACACTTCAGGCTTAGGTTCCCCCATTACTGCCGTAAATATAGAGAAGGCCTTCACCCAGTTCGCTACGGTCTCGTCGACCCTAAATTCCGCCATCTTGGCCCGCCATACGCTGGGGTGCCATAAATCTTTCTGGGTCTTTGCATATTCCATCTCATGATGGTCGGTCAACAATGAAAACATATTAACATACTTGTCCCCCCATATCATTTCCTTTGTGGCCGCTGGGATGTGCTGGGCCACCCTCTCGCGCCTTGAAGGCACTGAGGTTTCCCCCACCATTGGCAATGGGTTCTTACCGGGTTCAACCGCCGTGTCTGCTGTCTTTTCCCGGCCAACCGTAGTTACTCCTGGCACCAACTGTGGGGAAACAGTAGGAACATTCGCCGTCCCGGCTTCTCTCGACTGCCTTAACTGCTCGATTATTAATCTAGCTTCCTCGGCCGGTTCCCCCGCAGCCACTGCCCCCCCTGCTTTCTTTTTAAGCCAGGGCAACACTGCCCCTAACTGGAGGGCCAGTTCTGGGGGCATTTGATCATCATTAACCGGGGTAATTACAACAGGGATTGGTAAACCTATATCCGGACTCGGTACCGGGCTGTCCGCCGGTGTGATGGGGCAGCTGGGGGCACCTCCGGAACCGGATCCTCCCCGGAAACCGCCCTCCTCTTACTACGCTTCCCCCTACCCTCAGGGCTGACTCCCGGCAAGGCCGGGCCTATCACCTTCTTAGGACGGCCCGAGGGGTTGTTCTGGGCCGCTAACTGCTTCTTAACCTCGGCCAAACCTCGACCGATCGAATCTACTTTACCCAGTTTTCGGTCCATGATCGCCATTCGGTTCGACAAGGTGCGCAGTACCTTCTCGAGCTCGGAGCTCTTTCCCGCTTTTTTGCCGGCCATAGCTTCGTTTACTCCGCTCTAGTCGATCGACGAGGTCCCAGATCCTTCACACTCCTGGTACTGAAAGAGAAATAACAAGATTACAAGTTCTCAAAATTGCCGCTTGTTCCATCGAGGGCTCACGAGCAATGAGTGGTGCAGCCTTCAGAGCACTGGAACAAGAGGACGCTTCTTTGGATTCCCGCTCTATTTATCCATCTGGGGGAGGGGGGGACCCTCCTCAGGTACGCCCACTGGGCGCGGTCTTCCGGCCGGGTGTCTAGGACAACCCCTTCTGGGCGGGAAGGACGTGCTCCGGCTACGCCGCTTTGGGCATACCAGCCGAACCACGCCCTCCCGCCCAAAATGGTTTCCCAGTGGGATCGGGGCACCCATCCATACGTTCGGGGGGACCGAGTGGTCTTCCCTTTCCATTAAGCTGGGTAGTTACTTCCCTCAACTCATAACATAATTTCTTACACAATGTGAAAGAAATTGGGTTAATGGTGGATGAGAAGGGTGTAAAGCCTTCTCAAGTTAACCTGTGCTTAACACTCTGGTTGCTTGGCACAATATCACTCAGACTTAACTTAGATGTACTGTGTTAATTATTTATGCAGCATAAAAACAATAGTAAAATGAAAACACAACACAAGAAAAATCCCACACAATTTAGAAAACTGTAGTCAAATTTGGAAAATAAAAAATTACAATACAACAAATCAAATCCAATCATTAGAACCGGACTTATGCATTTTTAACGTTTTAAGTGAAATAATAGCATCTAAAAGTTTAGCGCGTCAACTGTGGGTATCTTCTGGCTCAAGACCATGGCAAAGTCCACAGTTAAGGCCCACTGTGATAGAGCGTGGTTCAGGTACAGGGGGTGAATTGTGCCTGGTCTTGAAGAAAAGTTCCTGTAAAGGTAATGATCAGTGGGGCAAGGCAGCCTGGAGGTGTCAGATGATGAGGCCTCATTATTGAGGACCCTCTGGACTGAGTCACTGTGAAAATTTCTAACTTCAGACTTTGTTATTTTAGGGGAAGTCCAAAATCTCCAGCCAGACAAAACAGCAGTCTTTAACAAATTAGGCCATATCCCCTTGGTGAGAATTCCTGTTGAACAGGATATGCTTCTGTGGTAAAAAGCGTAGCAGGAGCTACCCGGAAGTAAGCCTAACCGGCTATACACCTTGGAGGGATCGACGAGCAGGTAGGTCCCAATGTTCTGTAGGTTCTCAGGCCATTCGTTGTTAAGAAAATGTCTATGCCTCAACTTTTAGGGTTAGTCAGGAATAGAACCTTCAGCACCCCCCATCAAGGGTCTTGGACTGAGTGGCACAATTTGTAGAGTAAGGGCTCACTTCAGCATAGGCCAGATGCAGGGTTCCAGGTTTCTAGAACGTTCTACCTCCCTGTAGCTCACACAGGACGCCAGCCAACTAGCCCAGTGAGTCACCCTGACAGTCTTTGGTTGAAGCAGCAAGGCAGGTCTCAAGCAGCAGGGTAGTCCTATGGTAGCAGTAGGGCTGTCTACTGAGGTACAGGGACTCCTCGAGTAGCAGGGCCGTCTTCTGGAGGGTCCAAGGCAATCCCTCTGATGTCCTCTGCAGGTCCAGGAATGTGCTGCAGGGTTGGTCTGAGGGTCCAATATGTATACCTGGTGCCACACTTTAACCCCTTCGATGCTGGTGACAAAGCCAGCTCGTCATGGGCGTTACCTGCGCTGCGCGCATGACGAGCTGGCTTTGTCACGTAAGGCTCTATTTTGACATTTCAGCACACAGCGGGAAAACCCGCTAGCGCGCATGCGGTTAATTTGAATTATTTTCCTTCTGAAATGTTGTTCCTACCACTGCTGCATTTGTCAGCTCACTACTCAAACAGGAAGTCTGTAAGCATAAAGGGCATCCGTTTTGAGCAAAGGCAATGATCCTGTTCTAAGGTGAAGGGTTTGCAGATCAACTACTCAAAAAATACACAATAGAAATTCAAATTTGAATTGTAGTGACAAGTATAAGAGTACCAGCACAACTAAGAACGCATCTTGTTGTTGTCCTGAGGAGAACCCCGATAATGATAAGGAGGTACGAAACGCTTTGGCACAGCACAATCTTTTGGCAAAGATAACTGCATAAATAGGTCTATCCAGTGGGATTACTGGCAATTTCCCAACCCTATCCTACAGACTAAAATCAAGTCAGCAGTCCCTAAGCATTACCAAAAGAAGAATAGACCCATTTTCATTAAAGGAATTATGGTCTCCACTGTTTAATTTCATGAATATATGACTGGAAAAAAATAGTTTCAAAATTGTACACATGAATTATTTTTAATCTGTGAATTTGTTTTCTCTGGATTTTGTTTCTGTGTTGTAAAAAGTTTTTAACATCTTGGTTTTGTTTGATGTATTTAAAGTGTTTGTGTATATATCCAAAACGATAAAAGTGGTCCAATCAATGACAACAAATTTACTGGGATTTTATGGAAATTATTGAGAGAATCATAGTACATAAATACAAGGGTCAACTAAATTGAATGATTGGTCCTATTTTCAGAATTGTATAGTGATGTAAATAGACAGCTAGAACATTTTTTGGATAATACATTAAAGAGGCCTATTCTAGCTAATACTAAGGGCCCAACTCCTCGAAATGCATGAAAGTTTTTAAAAGTGGCATTTTCAGAATTGTGACATAAAATCCGACTTTACTGTTAAAGAGGATATTAAGTGAAAAGTCATTTCAGACCAAACATGATGTTTATACCTGTTCCCAATCAAAAGTTAGCACTTATTAAATGTAATAAGGTAGCCCAATGTTATCTTACAGAAGAGGTAGGGCTTATGATAGTAGTAAAAAGCGAATTTAGGAATGTTTTTACTATCAGGATATGTGAAAAAAACACATGCCCTACTTTTTAAAAACAGGGCACTGAAACCTGAAGGTTGTTTATAGCCTAAATTAGGGGTGACATATGTATTTACAAGAAAAGTTTAGGACTGGCAAAAGGGTGATTTTGCCAGGTTGAATTGTCAGTTTAAAACTGCAGACAGGCTACAGAGGCAGTCTTAAGATATGTTTTAAAGGGTACTTTACTAGATGGCACAATAAGTACTGAAATCCGACAAGTAGCTCATAATTTACAGGCCCTGGGAACATGTATTAGCACTTCCCTAGGGATTATAAGTAAACAAAATGGGCCAATTGGGTGTAAGCGAATTTTACCATGTTTAAAGGAGAGAGCACAGGCACGTTATCACTGGTTCCCAATGGTAAAGTACACACACTCCTAATTCCAAAGAAAACTAAATCTAGGCAAAGGAGGGGGAGAAGGCAAAATGTTTGTGGGAAGATCACACCAAGGATGTCAAGTCTAACATACTGCTTAAACAAAAATAATACAGTAGGTCGCTGAGAGCAAGCAGTGGAGGTATAGAAATGAGCCAATAGAAAAGATGAGAAAATGTCTTTACTCCATGGGAGGAACATACACAAGATAGAAAAGCTGGGAGATGGATCACTGGCGTAACGAAAATTGAGGGGGCCTCCCTGCAGGGTTTGAAGAGGGGCCCCCTCCAGGCTCAATCAGGAGCTCTCTGGCCAGAGTTCATTGCGGAGGGAGCCCCGTCACTGTGGGAGCTGCGGGGGCCTGTGTTACGCCCCTGAGATGGATTCGAAGTAGACAAACAAGAGTGACAGTAAAGCCAACCAACGGTAAGCAACAAGCAAGCTGCAAGTCCCTGTCTGTTGTTGGTAAGTTCCCAAAATGTCTTTTGCAACCAGACATCTTGAGTAGTCTGATAGGCACAACCTAAAAATGGACAGCATGCATCACGTTGCATGCGGCTCAACACATGAATGTGTGCGCATGCATCATGATGAACATGTATGCACCAATGGTCATCTGAAAAGGGGTTTGCCCGATTGCCAACCATGCATGCACATATGCCATGATGTATACACCTACACATGCAACTGGAAATCAAAAAAGCATTTGTACAGCCAGCAGTTCGCCCTCTTAGAGCCCAGACCTGTTGAGTTTGATAATGCTTGTCATATTGATGGATAATCAAAGTCGTTTGTTTGCATGAATTGCGAGAGTGATAGAGGGTCTTGAAGTTGGATCAGTGATGCAAAAGGAGACCTTGTAATGTGTCCTCAAGTTAAGGGTGGTCATATCTCGGAATTGTAGCCAGTGGTCGATGAGGGATTTGACATTCTGGTTGTTCAGGGTAAAAGAAGTTTGTCAAGTCACATCGCAATAAAAAAAGTTGTTTTTACCGGGTGTGTACTTGACATTGTCCCAATGTAAAAAAAAAATACAGCTTTATCTTTGCACAGAAAAAATGCAAAATCGCGTTTGTAGCGAATAATCACCAAAATTAACTTTTTTTACACTGAATGTAAATGTATAGGCATTTATATAGCACACTACTTAACCATAGGGTAGGGTCCCAAGGCGCTTCGACCGCTGCGAAACCCTTCCTGGCTTCCCTGAGAGATGGTCCCTTAATGGGTATCTCCAGGGTGAGACCAGGCATCCCCGGCGGTCTGGTGGGGCCGTTAGTGAAGATGAGGCAAGCTAATGCCCAGAGTTGCCGAGTGTGATCGCTGATCAGAGTGGGCACCGAGGCGAGAGAATTATCGAGTTCGCTGACCCTGGTCCAGAAACCTGCCGCGCCGGGAATCGAACCCTGGTCCCGGGCCGTCCTCAGCTCTCGGGTCTGCCGCCTCTAACCAGTGAGCCACACTACTTCACAGAAGAAATGTCAGCAGTGACGTATACTAAGTTAAGAACCATTACAATTTCATGCCTACCTTTGAGGTTGACTTTCGGGACTCTGATAAATGTGGTCTGTAATTGAAGCTGAAAAGTGCACCAGAGGATGGAAGAACTTTGCCTACTAAATTCACGGCTGAAATTGTGATGCATGAAAAAGTATTCTGCGAGGACGTTTTTGCGATTTTGCACTGTTGCATAATTTTCACCCTCCTGCTTCAAGGTGTGATTGGCATGACGTGCCTCAGCCACTTCTGTCTCTCCCAAGCCTTTATTCTTTCACATTCAATTGAACACTGCTCCCTCTCTTGTCATCTCCTTCTGTCTGCTATCATTTCTTGTACACCCTTCAGGAACGAGGACAGTGTATTATATGTTCATAACAACACTAGACTTGCCAATGATTCATGGCTTGAATGGATGAATCTAGGCTTTGCGGAGTATAACAAACCATGATGTCCTTTTTGAGTGACTGCCGTATAATAGACTATTAAGAATTATTGCCAAAGGTACCAGTGCTGGCTTTTGTAGAAAAGTGATGAGGCGCGAATGTGATCCCATCAACATGCTTTAGAAGTACGCTTTTTTCATAACATTAATAAATGTGAAACAGTGAGATAAGAGGAATTCTTAGGTATCGGTTCTTGTTAGAGTGCAGCTGTGTGGTTTCCAGGCGGCATTCGCATAACACTGATAATGTCTGAAGGGAATTTGAGGGTGTCCAAGGTCTTGTTTGCACATGCAGAACTGAGTAAACAAATATTTGCAAAGCCTATAGTTCAGAAATGTTTATAGCGTTTTCACTGATTGGAGAATCCGTGTCCGTCGTGGGGAAAATGGGCGAGTTTGCAAATGTAAGACTGAATCAATTGTTCAAAGAATTACCAGATAGGTGAATGCATGAAAGGATTAGAGTGATTGAGTACAGTGAAGGATGAATACATCGATGAATGATTGAGCGGACCAACAGTCTGCTCTTAGTGCACTCCCACAAGTAAATTTGTATGCATAATTTGCCTGTTAACTTGTTTACACCTTCAGCAAAATACTGCAGTCTGCTCGTCTGCTCCAGGGTGCACTGATTGCCAAAAGGGACGCAGGGAAACCCCTCCCTGAGTGGAGAACTGATGTCATCATGTACCAGTCATTGAGGAACGGTGCCATCCCTCTGTTTCCTTGTTTTGTTCTCTCTTTCCCCTGTGGCCAACACTAGTGAGCCTTCCAGTGCTCCAGCGACAGTTTTTATTGCAAGAACGGTGTTTGCATTGAATCTGTCTGATTGCTCTCTTAGGCATTCCTACTCACCTTGACACTTGCTACACTGCGACCACTATTTGATTGTAGTCCTTTCTTTATATTTAGGTGTATATTTATAAGAAATTCACTCAGTGCAAGGGCACCTTCCTGCACAAAAACGGTCCCCGAGGCATTTTCCTCTTCTATGTGTGCTACAAAATGCAGCCCACGTCGAAAGAGGCAGTAACAAGGAGAAATAAAGATATTTCTCCTCGTTACGTCTAACCTGGGAAGGTGTATCTTTTTGGCGCATCTCCAGGTCTACCATGCATGGTAAATCTGGAAATGTGTTAAAATCCATGGCAGTTGCATGGGAATAAACATGCAATACCCATAGAATGCCATCCCAGTGACAACTAATGCAACTCAGTGATTTGCTCTGCATTGAGTTGGTGCAAGAGTGACAACCCCAGTCATAAATATGCCTCTAAGTACTGTTGGTCAGCCTGCCTTATTTATGCGGTTTGACCTACTGCTAATGTTGTTTTTGGTTTTGACAACTCTATGGCAGTTTATTATTTGGAGCAGCATATGGGTCATAAGTAAAGATAAAGGGAATTTGAGGCACCCTTCTCTTCACCAAGGTAGACCTTGTGCACATGGCTGTTGTTAGAACTGTCATCCGTAGGGTGGTCTTACCGCCAACTTTCTACCTTTTGCCTCTCATTTTTGCTGATTCTTTTTGTTGGTTGGCCTTAGGACTCTGAGAACTTTACTAATGCTTCCCAGTTCCAAAGTGCATGTGCTTCTCTTCTAAACATGATGGCATTGGTGTATACTTGATTGGCATATTTGTTGCATTGGTAAGTCCCTTGTAAAGTGGTATACCATATACCTTGGGCATATACTTCAAATGCTACTAGTGGGCTGCAGCACTGACTGTGCCACCCACAGGAATAGCCTTTCAAACCTGTATCAGGCCTGTCACTGCAGTGCCTGTGTGTGCAGTTTACTGTCTCTTTGACTTGGTATTTAAAACTACTTGCCAAATCCTAAACTCCCTTTTTATTACATATGTCACCCCTAAGGTAGGCCCTAAGAAACCCTTAGAGCAGGTTGCATGTAAATAAAAGGTAGAACATGTTCCTATATGTTTTGCATGTCCTGGTGGTGACAAACAGCCCATATAATTGTTCACTTCTGTGAGGCTTATACCTCCCATAGGCCAGCATTGGGTATTCCTTAATATACTTTTAAGCTGTAATTCCTGATCATAGAGGAGTAGCTTTTTCATATTTGATATGTTTGGAATGGTAATGATAAGTCCTCCTTACTGATGAAGTTGGACTCAACATTGCTGTTTTAGAAATGCCTCTTTTAGAAAGTGGACATTTCTCTGTACTTACTGCTTTTTGGGCCTGACAGCCTGTCTCCAATATATGTCTGGGTTGGGTGATAGCTACAATGTGTGCATTCACTCTAGACAACCACTAACACAGGAAACTGAGAATCATCTGCATTCTGGGCACTTGCATTCTGATGGGTCTTCCTGGACTGGAATGGGACAGTCTGACACACTTAAATAAGTAGTGTCCAGTCCACACACAAAGCACTGATTTACCCCCCCCCCCCCCCCATGGGTAACCAAGCAGACAGAACTGGGTTAAAAGGGATCCTTGAGCCCTTCAGAAAGAGTCTTTGCAGTCACTCCCTACATCAAAGGCACTTTCAGGTATAAGCACTGGGTCTCTGACCCCCTAATATCAGACACTTCTGGATCCTGAACAGAACCTCTGTCAGATGGACTGCTGTGCTGCTCAAAGGACAATAAATCCTAAGTTACGTGGTATTAAGTATAGGGATTTCGGTGCCACTTGGCAGATTTGTACAAATTGTAAGTTTTAAAAATTAAGTCAACAGTGCTCAAAGGTGTGGAGAACCACTAACCTCCACAAAACAAAAGCAAAGATCTATAGACGTGAATTTCACTCCCAAGCACACGTTACGTTATGAAAAGGTTTCCCTGTTTAGCGTACAAACACAATAAATTCAAAACAAAGTATAAACAATTTATCTTAGTTCTTTCTTTTCAGGTTTTATTCTGTTGATTCCAGCCACAGCCAACACGTGTTTCATCGCATTTGGGGCGTGATCCCGCGACTTCATCAAGGCTATACTCTTTCAAGTGCTGGGATTTTAAATGTGGTGATAATTCCAACCCACACAAGGGTTCCAGGGAGTCTCGCGACTGTCCAGATGCACAATTCCTTTTATATATAGGTCCAAATTTTCACTTTAAATCATGTAGTTATCTTCCAAAGTCACGGAGTACAGCAACCAATTTAGAAGCACCAGCACCCACCGAGTGCGGTAAACGGCTGCTCAAAGGACTCAATTGGATTGCTTTGCTTGAATGGCTGTTTTTCTGCTTGTTGTACTCCTGCCTGCTGTTCCCTGAGTCTGCTGGAAGGACTTTGCCTGCCCTCCAAGTGATCTCCAAGGGCTTGCTAGCTTGCCATCTGTTCTTCTGAAGCCTCAGGAACACAAAAGACGTTCTACAATTCTGCTGGTGCTGCTGGACTCTTTCGTCTGTGAGTCATACCCTTGCCTAAAGTGCCCCATCCAAGCTCTAGGCTTTAGAAGTGTGTTCTGCTGCTGTTTTCACAAAAAAACGATGCATTGCATTGACTGCATGAGAAATTCTGCTGCAACGCCCTTCAACACCTACACAGAGACGGCCCAACAACAGAGCTTCCACAGCCCGCACAGCTCAGTGATAACGCTCTGCGCGGCTCGACAATAACACATTGCTTTCACTTCAGCAAAGCTTAATGACGACACCGGGACCCGGCTGTATAGAAAAGATTGACACATCGAGCCCTCAGCATTGACGCTTTGCTCCATCCAAGGTACTTTCTCAGCAGGCCCTGCATGGGTCCTGTAGCTGGCCTGCCCTCCAACACGGTCGGCCTCAACTTTGGATTTGCACCTGTCCCTCGCAACTTCAAGTACCCTTTTGACCGCTAGTGACTTCTAGCACTATTTTTTATTTCATCTTTAAAACTTCATAACTTGACTGCTACTGGTTGGATTTTTGTCATGTTGGTCTCATTTTGATCAGATAAATATTCTCTTTTGCTTAAAAAAAACATGTGTGGAGTCTTTTTATGGTGTATTCATTGTGTTACTGTATATGTGTATTGCACAAATACGTTACACATTACCTTTGCAGATAAGCCTGACTGCTTTGTGCCAAGCTACCAGAGGGTGAGCATATGTTATTGTGTATATAGCTTGCCCTGAATAGAGGGTGTGGTTCCTGCTTGGCCTGGGTGCATACCTTAGCTAACCAGGAATCCCATTTCTAATAGCTGTGCATTGTCAAAGTTGGTTATCAGCAGAAAATTCCAAATATACACTTCATTTTTCACTACATATGTGTGTTGGTCCTCAACTAGTGCAATTCCTATGTAGGTGAAATAGGTATTTGTTGAATTGACCTGGCACTTCATTACCTTCAGTTCCAGCTCCACCTTCCCAGCCCTTAATACTTGTGAGTCTGATGATGGAGTGCACCTTTTCCTCCCAGGGTTGGAACTCCTTTCCTGGAGCTGCTCTGCCCCCAGTTGTCAGGCGCTCATGGTGCTTTTAGAAAAGTAGCTCTTGAACTTGTCACTTCAGATTTTGAAACTGCTTTTCAACAAACAAGGATGGTAGGTAGAAAACGGCAATTACCTTGTTGGTGTTCTGCTGCCACAGTTGCCACCTGACATAGCTCTTGTCTTTTATGTTCTGAAGGAGGTTGCTCATGCGCGAATAAACACTCAAATTGCTTCTTTTGTGTGCTGGAAGTGATGGTGGATTGAATGTGTAGGATTGCCTGCGACTGACATCATCACAGAATTGGGGCAGATCGACCTCTGGTTGGCGGGCCCGACCGCCAAATTATGATGTAACCGCACATGGTGCAGTAGCATACTCACATTTCCCTATGGAAGCTTGTGCTACGGCCGTAAACCACCCATAGCACAAGCTCCAATAGGGAAATGGGAGGTTGTGTTCATCTCTACACTGAGTGGCAGGCAACTCAGGGTGCCTACCACACGGTGCACTACATGGTAGGCACCTCAGGGTGCCAGCCACACAGTGCAAGTATCAAAAAGGGGGGCATCATAGGTTCCCCCTCTGCTGCAAAGAGAAGGGGTCCTGCTAGGGCCCCCAAACTCGCTTTTTGACAAGCTTTCGATGTCGGAAAGTCTGGCATGGAAAGCCTGTGGGAAACCAAGCATTGTAATCCCAATCTCAGAAATGCCATCCATTGGGATCACGGGCTGGTTTCCAAGTGGCCGACGGGCTCCTTGAGCCCATCGGAATCCAGTCTGAATGACCGTCCGGTTTCAATTCTGACTGACTAGATTTTACCCAGCCAGTCGGAATTGAAACCGACACACTCGGTCAGAAAGCCTCCTACCTCAAGTCAGAGGCTTTCCGACCGAGATCGTAATAGGCCCCTTTGTAATGAAACTTTTTCAATACTTTTAGAGGACCTAGGAACAATTTTTATTGAACTTTCTGAATGATATGACAATACTAGTGCACAAAGGGAGTGAGAATGCGCTGCAGTAAAGGACCAAATCACCATCAATTGAGGTAATTTGGATTAAATCACCCAATGTTAGTCTGGCAGAAAACACAGTGCTAAATTTGTGCTGCTGTCTACAGGTGATGGGAAAAAAACACACATCGCAGTAGGATAGAGGATGATACATATGTGTCCAGGTTTTGTGCCAGTTCACTTATAATACTCTTATTTTGTTCGCTGACGTCTGGATACAACCTGTCAAGCCAGTTTTTTTCTAATGCCTTTGATTTTTCCCTATACATTCTATATTTAACAATGTTGGAAGCTCTCAAAGATGACTCTCTTATTATCTTTCTTTTATCAAAATGACCTTATAACTGACAGGAAATTACAAGGCCACTTGGATAACTTTACATGTTCCCAAACTATAGTGACGGAGCTCATTCTACACACATTCCTGTCTCCTGCACGTGATTTAGCTGTCATTCTATCTGCCTCCACGTTTTGGGTGAAATGAATAACGATGCAAGGAAATGAGTTCCAACCCATTTAGCTCCCTTGGCTTTTTGCTTTCTAAAATATTTGTTTTTCAACCGCTGCTCTGTGTGTGTCCCACCTTTTGAAACAATGTCTGCAGCTGCACAGCTCTGATTAGAGGCTCCGGGTTGGTTGTATGTGAACACGTGCGTACCCATATGTTCACACATGTCTGAGCTGTGCAAGTAAGGCTTCTGTCTAACACAGCCTGGTATCTGCACATAGGTTTTCGGTTGAGAGGAGCGCCCTCATAAATTGGTGATGACGTGCGTGCCCTATAATGCGAGTCATTGCCACAAGAAAGCAGAGTGCCACTGAGCAGACGGCTCCACGCCTCGCATACCCCTCGAGCCCGCCGATCTGAAATTGAAAACCGACGGTCTATCAGAACGTAATGTTCCAACGCCTTGCATATCCCTTTTAACTAGCCGATCTGCAATTGAATACTGACGGCATAACTATCCATTGAGATATAGGGCCTGATTATCACCATCGCTTGACCAGAACTTAGACATTAAACATATGTATTCCCAGACCTTGTCATAAGGAGGATTGTCTACACATAACTCTGTAGATGTTAACAGAACTGGCTCAGTGCCCATTAATAGAAGTACAGCTCCCACATAGTCCCCGGGGTATTCATGTCCTGAAGAGACCCTCACCTTTCAAGTTGGGTCGAAACATCGTCACCAACACCTAAGGATAGTCTAATAAAGAAAGCAGCAGAGAACAGTCTGGCTCATCTTCTGTGGAATAAAAAATAAAAATAAAATACTCAGACATCCTTGTACATACCAATGACCCTTTCCCAATTTTAAGTCAGCGTAATGTCATGTTCAAAATGATATGTTCGGTTATGGTCACTTCACTGGGGATTTTAATGTCACTCTTCTCTAAAAAAAACACAACTCACTGAATTCATTTGCATCATATTAAAAATAAATATGTGTTATATTAATTGAATGAATGAATGAATGAATAAATATATCACTCAGTTCAGCTGAATTGAGTATAATGTAATACATCCACTGGGCTACTTACCTTCATTTGAGAAATATTTATATTTGTGTTGTTACAATAATTGCGGCGGATATATCCCGCCTTATTGTTATGTCTTTTTCCTTCCCTGTCTAAACCAACACAAAATACAAATTTGTGACAAAACAAGATTGTTTTTGAAATAAGCTCCATGTGAACACTTGTAGCAAGCTATAGCTATAATATGAGTGGGCACTTATAGTCTAAGGGACCGATTCTGGTGCGGTTCGGAAGGCCTCCTGACGGCATTTGTTCCGTCTAAATTGGATAGGGACCGTGTCTTTCCGACGGAATCAGAAAGGTTTCCGACCGACTGAGTACAATGCAAGTTAGGCATTAGGAATATCCCAATCCGAACCCAAAGGCATTTGGACTGAACAAGGCTTACGAGCAGACTCAGACGTTTCTATGGGCAGCATTTCTGAATGACCGATTACGATGCTGGATTCGGACAGACTTTCCGAATCACGCCGTCTGACTCGAAACAGCAGTCAGAATCAAAATTTGGGGGTCCGTAGTGGACCCCCTTGCACCCAGAGCCTTCCCAATCGGGCTTGTGGGGATACCAATGGGTCCCCCTTTACCAGCCATGCACATTGTGGCAGGCACCAGTGGGTGCCCGCGACAGGGTGCCAGATTTTCCAGAGCACCCCTTTCTTAATGGGAGCCTATGCATTTGGTCGGAACATAGGCACCTATTGGAGTCAATGGGAGTCCGACCAAATTGTATCTGGAAGCATCCGTATGCATCGTACTCGGTCGGTCAGACTCTCCCGATCTGAGTCGGTCGGAAACCATCCCCAAACTTATTTGGTCAGAATGATTTTCAATCTGCATCAGAATCGGGCCCTAAGTGTGTAGTGCTTTACTGAAGAGTATTGTGCTGCACGAATTGTACATTAAAAGTGAAATCTGCAACAAAGTAGATTTGACATAGTTAGGCCTAGAAACAAGCTTGACACACCATTTCATGGTAGACAAGGATCCTAAACGCAAATATGGCATTACTTTCCTCGTGGTTGCAATCTTTCTGGTATTGCAGGTTTTGCATGATTCTCTGAATCTGCTCTTCAAGTAGAGTCTGGTTTTGAATCACTCTGCTGGGCCAAGTTAATTACGCTTCCAGCTTGCTGGAGGATCAAAGCCTTCCCCACACAGTAGAGCCATTTGCAGTTATTGATCTTGTTCCTGATAGAGGCAAGAGTAACCTAGAATCTGCATATGTAATGAGATTTTCACACCAACCTGAACTGGGAATACTCAACTTAAGGGAAACAACGGGACCGTGCATAGATCAATGTAATCAATCCCAATAGGAGCTGTCCTTTGAAGTTTGGGAGGGAAGCAACCAGGCAGCTGTGGCACTTAGAGGCATGACGTCAGACTTTCAGGGAGCTCTTTCAAAATAATTTCTGAGCCTGTAAATGGGTAACCCTTTTCAAAGACGAACCCCTTGACCTCTGCTGGCCCACAGGTGCCCTGCAAGTGACCAAAGACGACTGTGGATCACGAGTGCAGGTAAAGAAGGCTTTCTGTCTAGTGTACTATGGCATGGGTGGGTGCTGGGCTAAGGAGAGCAACAGGTGCTAGCCAGAGGATAGATCCCAAGAGCTAAAGTGCAGGATGGCATGCCTGGTTTCAGAGGGAGAACAGTTAAGATAAACACCTTCAAGAAACTGCAATGGTTTACCCTTCTGCTGGCTGGAGCTTGCCATCAGGAGCAAAAAGAGCCCAGTCTCACTAAATTTTGCACAGGGGGCAGGAAACCTGCTTTTGTGCGCTTTCCTTGTTTGGAATGTGGTTGGTGACCCCAAGTGCCGAGCTGAATCAGGCCAGTTGTGTTCTTAGCCCCATTCCAGGCAGGCCAGAGCCCCAGGGGCGAATAGGATTGCCAAAGGGTGCATGTGCTCCCCCTTATGTTAATTAAACTGTAACTGTGGGCCTCCAATTGACCTGGAAAACAATGCTGGATAAGTGAGAAAGCTAGTGCTCTTCAATTACTGTGCCCCTGTGGGCTCCCAGTGCCCTAGAGACGGAAGAAGAAGAGCAAAGCACCGCTGAGTGCCATTGTTTGAACTCTCAGGGAAAGCCAGGTCCCTGGTACTTTGCCATGCCCCTGTGCCCATGTCAGTGGGAGCAGTCGCACCTCACCAGAGCAATCCACCCACACTGACTACCTCACTATCTAGATATAGCCGGTGCATGTGTGGAGCTGATAGGAACTGCAAGAACAGTGGGCGCTTCCTCACGGTCCCCAACAAGGAGTGGCTTCTGTGTGAACATATTTGCAAATATACAGAGTATCCAGTAGTATGTGCATAATAAAGTACTTTTCCCATTAATAAGAAAAAGTACTGATTAGACAATGGTTTTTTAAGAGTTGCAGTCCAACGTAGATTTTTTCATTGATGTTTCGACTTTCAGAAGGCTGTTTTAGTCGGGTCTTCTTCAGGATTGGGTCAAGGACAATCAGGCCTTAGGAGTAGCAAAGGTAAACATTCTAATAAGAGGAAGCAATTAAATGTGGTGCAGAGAAAGCAGCTTCATTTGTTGTGTCACCATCTAGGTCTGTGCACATAACTTGGCAGGGCAGAACTGGGAATTAAAAGAAGCTCTGGCAAAACTTTAAAACCAACCCCATCCTATTCTTCTCTGTCATCTTTCTCTTCGCTACAGCTCACCGTCACTATCTTACACAGAGGGAAAGGAAAGTGCATGGGCCAGAAGTGGAAAACGCACATCTGATCGAATCCGAAAAGAAACTTCTCAGGCAGGAGGCAAATGATGAGCGTTTGAATGAATCAGACCACGGGTACTCATAGTACGGCCCGGCAAGCCTTCCGTGGCGGCCCTCAGACCTTGCAGTACCAATGTTTTATAAAAAAAAAAATTTTAAAGAGTGTCTGCAACCGCAACCAGAGCGCGACTCCGAGAGACTCTGCTGCTCTGTGACGGCCAGGTAATCAATTTCAGCAATAGTCAGAGTGGAGCTGCAGGGGCCTAAGACGAGGTGAAATACTACAAAGCCCCATTAACATGCAAATGGTCTTTTAAAGAGCTGTGAAGTGCTCGGGTGCGTCTGTGTGTGCCCAGGAAGCTGTCTCAGCCCGGGCACACACAGGCAGGGTGAGATGACAGAGGGTGACAGAGGGAGGTAGAGGGACTGAGACAGAGGGAGAGGGAGGGAAAGGGAGGAAGACAGAGGGAGAGGGAGGGAAAGGGAGGGAGACAGAGGAAGAGGGAGGGAAAGGGAAGGAGAGTACGACCGAGAAATGGAGACCGAGAAAGAGAGACAGACAGACAGAATGAGGAGGGCGACACAGGGAGACAGAGGGTGGGTGACGGAGTGAGGGATGCGGAGTGAGGGAGGCGGGGAGGGAAACGAAAATGTGGGAAGGGGAGTGAGGGAGCGAGGGAAGGGGAGTGAAGGAGGCGGAGGGAGGGAGGGAGTGAGGGAGGCAGTGGGAGGGAGGCGGAAGTGAGGGAAGGGGAGTGAGGGAAGGGGAGTGAGGGAGGAAGTGAGGGAAGGGGAGCGAGGGGGGAGTGAGGGAGAAGTGAGGGAGGGAATGAAGGAAGGGGAGTGAGGGAAGGGCAGTGAGGGAAGGGGAGTAAGGCGAGTGAGGGAGAAAATGAGGGAAGGGGAGTGAGGGAGGGAGTGAGGGAAGGGGAGTGAGGGAGGGGGAGTGAGGGAAGTGGAGTGAATGAAGGGGAGTGAGGAGGGAGAGAGGGAAGGGGGGTGAGGGACAGAGAGGGGGAAGGGGTGCAGGGGAAGGGGAGTGAGGGTGAGGGAAGGGGAGTGAGGGACGGAGAGGGGAAGCGGGGGAAGGGGAGTGAGGGTGAGGGAAGGGGAGTGAGGGAAGGGGAATGGGGAATGGGGAGGGAGAAAGGGAAGGGGAGTGAGGGACGGAGAGGAGGAAGGGGGAGCAGGGGAAGGGGAGTGAGGGTGAGAGAAGTGGAGTGAGGGAAGGGAGTGGGGGAGGGAGAGAGGGAAGGGGAGTGAGGGACGGAGAGGGGGAAGGGGCAACGGGGAAGTGGAGTGAGGGTGAGGGAAGGGGATTGAGGGAAGGGGAGGGAGAGAAGGAGGGAGGGAGGGAAGGGGAGTGAGGGAGGGAGAGAGGGAAGGAGAGTGAGGGAGGAAGCGGGGGAAGGGGAGTGAGGATGAGGGAAGGGGAGTTAGGGAGAGAAAAGAAGATAGGGAAGGAGAGAGGGAAGGATAGGGAGGGTGAGGGAGGGAAGGAGAGGTAGAGGGAGGGAAGGAGAGGGAAGGAGAGGGAAAGAGAGGGAAGGAGAGGGAGGGAGAGGGAAGGAGAGGGAGGGAAGGAGAGGGAAGGAGAGAGGGAGAGGGAAGGAGAGAGAGGGAGTGAGACAGACTGAGTGAGGGAGAGTGAGGGAGAGAGAGTGGGAGAGAGGGAGAGAAGGGAGAGAGGGAGTGAGAGGGAGTGAGGCAGTCAGAGTGGGTGAGACGGAGGGAGACCGGGAGAGAGGGAGAGAGAGGGATGGAGGGAGGGAGGGAGATAGAGAGAGATAGAGGAAGGGAGACAGAGAGAGATAGAGGGAGGGAGACAGAGAGAACGAGAAATAGATAGATGGAGAGAGAGAGGGATGGAGGGAGAGAGAGAAAGAGAGAGGAATGTCTATGCGGGTCTAGTGGCTCAGTGGACGAAGATATTCGCTGTAGGGACCTGTGTTCAACCTCATGGTCACAGTTTATTTTGTTACTATAGCCCCGCCCCCTCCCCCACTGACCCCGCCCCCACCGGTGCGGCCCTTGGACACAAACCACACTGTAAATTTGGCCGCCCCCCCCCCCCCGAGAGAAAGTTTGTGAGTACCCATGAATCAGGCAGAGGTGGTGGAGTAAAGGCGTTTCTTTGAACACACAACCAGCTGTAATATCCAGCAGCCAAACTATAAATGAGGTCTTTTCTTTGTTACAGAATGGGACCAGGACGTTGCTAGTAGGATGTCAAATCTGTTAATAAAATGAGCCCAGGTTTTTCATCGCTGAGAGACAGTGTCTCTTTTGCGAGGGTTTTATCTGTTTATGTGGTATGTCTACGCCAAAGAAAACACTGAAAAAAGACTTTCAGGACTAATTATTTGTAAAAAAGGATACCTGCGAAAACATGTGAGAGAGCGCAAACTGAGCACAATGTATGAGTGCACCACACTTACACGTAGTACGCACAAGTCATGTGAGAAGTGCCATGAGTGCTGATATTATATTCACCTATATTCTGAAATGTGTAGTTAATCTAGAGATTTTATATAGAAGTGGAACTAATGCAGAAATGTGTGAAAAAGTATAACCTATTAGGCGTGATTAATCCTGATCCATATTATGTAGCTGCTAATGGAAGAATGTCAAGCACAGAACGGAATAGGCCTCATGGCCAGAGCTGAATGAGTTTGGGAAAGAGGTCCTTTTACATGAATATGGATTGCACTAATGTTATTTAGTAGTCATGGTTCCAAAAGGTTTATATTTTATAGATGTGTTTACATAATCATAAAGCAGAGTATTAACATGATATTGATTAATGAAGGATTTGAAGAATATAATCATTATGAGAAATGTTGTAGGCCTGAAATGTTTAAAAGACTCTGATTTACACGTATTAGTCTGTGCCGAGAATTAATGTTGCAAACTTTCGTTAGAAGTTTATGAGAATTGGGATCCTAGCTGCAGATGTCTGTCTGCAAGTGAGAGGGGGGATCCAATTATACATCGAATGAATAGAGGGTTGTTCAGGAGACTGGCACAGACACGGAGGAGGGTTCAGGAATGTTTTAAGGGGTATCGGCAGGCCGGAGAAGAGTCTGAGAAGCAAGGTCAACTCTAACGCACGAGGCCCAAAAGAAGAGCATCATGGAAAAAGCCAGAAGCAACACCACGTGAGGGGCGTCTCACGAGGGGCGTCCCAAATGTTATTGTGTGTTTGGTATTAGGGACAGCACCCCTGGGTGGAGTTAGAGCAGATGCCTGAGGACCCTTTAGAGAGCGGATGGGTAGGCAGAGAGGGGTCATGACTGGAGAACATAGGTTTTCACCTAGAGACTAAGAGTGCGTGATCTTCCTTGGAAGTCATTCACAACTGACACCTTTTGTTAGGTTGGGATTCTGTTAAGTAGGGATACCATCCAGAGCAGGGTAGGGACAGCCTAACCTGAAACCTTTATTCCGGCTGTAAATGACTGAGCGATCACAATACGTGTCTATGCTGGCAGCTCTTTTAATTTTGGAATTAGTCCTGGTAGTTTTCTTTGCTCGTCTGAGGGCTTTCAGAGAGCACATGTATGTAGTTGTACCCGTATATCTTTTGAATCTCATTCTGAGATGCCTGTATTTGCAATTGACTTTAACCTTATAATAAATCTTTGAAAGCTAGAAGTAGTTTGTGGTTCTTCCGAGCGGAGTCCATTATTGATTGAACTAACCTGGTAAGAGATGCACTTTCTTCCCTCAATGACAGGCAACAAAGGTTCAGTCGACCAGAACGGAGTTTAGATCAAGAGTGATAAGATAGCGATCAAAATCTCGCCCCCGCAGTTGGTAGCTATAGAGGATGGTTGCCTTCTTGAGGAAGGTGATCTAGGCCAGGTTAGATTACCCCAAGGCCCCTAGAGATCGATGATCAGAAGAACCGCCCGCCGAAGAAGGTCCGGATGACGTGAGACAGAAAAGCAGCAGTATCGGTCGAGAGTGAGTATAAAGGGTCATGCGTGTTAGATTGCGGTGTTTTTGTATTGTATCTATGTTGTAATGTCTGGCGGAGTTGAATGCCTGTAGAGTGATTGTGGTACAGGTTGTGAGCGCGCGCAACCGGTGGAAATCTTAAGTTCAAGGAGAGCTTAAGTGGTTCGGGTGTATCGGACATCCAGAGTAATTGTCAACCAGTGTGAAGGGGGTCATGAGGTACCATTGATCGCCCGCAGGACCGAGATAGGGGGAACGTAAGAGTGAGTGCGTGAGTAACGGACGCTGGTCGGAAGTTACTGTGTGTGTAAGCAACCTATCAGAGAGACGATAGACATTTCGTCAGTTGTGGTGACAATTACAGATAGACTGTGGACGTACAGTCGAGAGAAGTGACCGCTTGGTCGGAAGTAGTCATTTTTCAGTGTATGAATGGGACGCATGCATGACTGGGAGACGAGCTGAGAAAGGAGGGGTGCTGCTGCGAAGCGGAGACGAGTGACGTCAGAAAGTGCCGCGCTGGGATTGGCCGGCCGGAGCGAGACCGCGCTGCGATAGGCCAGCTAGCAAAGCCGCGCTAGGATTGGTGGATTGTCATCAGGAAGTAAACAGAGTAGTGAGGTTGGAAATTGTGCGTATAATCATGAAGTGTTTTAAATGGTTAAGAGCGGCTTTTAAAAGAGAGAGGCGGAGATCTTATGAAGGGGAAGAAGCCCCGCCAGAGGGTACGCCGGCTTATTATATGGCGGAAAATGTTGGGCTGCATACAATAATGTGGATTTCAGAGTGGAGTAAGATTACAGAGGGAAATGAGGAACTGACGTTTCCGAAGTACGGGACGTTCAGATTAGAGGTGCTACACCGATTAAAAGCAGTTATGACCTCAATGAGACCTATGCCTAGACCGACCCAGTTTGAGGCTCTCAATGCCTGGATTAGGGCAGCGCACGAGAGGAACCTGAATAGACGACAAGAAAGGGTGAAACGATCGGTAAGAGCAGTGCAGGATGCCAAATGGGATGCGGATGCTAAAAGATGGAGAATGCATAACATTGAAGTAAATAAACTGTACCCAGTGTTAGAAGCGCCCGGAAACAAAAGCCCACTAGAAGAAGATGATGAGAGCGAGACAGAGGACAGCCTGATAAATAGGCTACTGACAGATAGGCCACCCCCGTATAACAAAGAGACAGGAGATGTTGAGCACAATGGAGGGGAGGGGGCCAGCATAGGGGAGCATAGACCGCTTCCCATTTCCCATTGGGATCCCCCTGCAAAGAAAGAACTGTCCCAGCCTAGTCCGGTGCTGCAGGTGGTCGGGAGGTTTGTGGTACAAAGGGTGCCAGAAGCGGAGTGTGCCACATCCTACGCACTGCCAGATGCCCTGCAATTACCTGTTACTATAGGTCCTATAGTATCGATTTATGACCCAGAAAGAGCGAGGGGGGAGGAACAGGTACGGAGGGACCGAGAAAGAGCAGAGATGGCAAGGAGGAACGATACGATCAATTCCCCAAGTCAATTGCCAAGACCAAGGGAGTGGAGCACCCCGGTACACACAGCGGAAGATCCGACAGGGGATCAGGGAGGCCCTAGATGGCCAGTGGAGATGAGGGGATCAGGACGGAAATCCTTCCAGGAGCTAAGCGAGTACATGAAGAAATGGGACGAAGCAGTTGAGGCTCACAAGAGCATCATAGCAGCAGAAGCTGGAAGGGAAAGCCAGGATAGCAGGACCCGGACTCACTGCGGGGCTGAGGAAAGTAGTCCGGAGTGGGACGGGAGGGAACAGGACAGTAGGGGAGACACCCTTCGGGCCAGGAGTGGAGGTAGATCGGACCTGGAAAACAGGGGCCCGAGTGTGGGGGGGTGTCCCGCCCAATACACAGTGAAGGAGACAGGAGAACGCAGGAGTACAGAGACAGCTTTAAGTGTACCCACTGTGTGCCTGGCAACGGTGAACTGAACGGGAGTTGTGAGAGGCCTCGCCATAGCCCCTGTGATTACGGACAAGAACGCAATCCAGGGAATATGGGGAACCGAGAAGGATCTTACCAGATACTGAGTGACACTAGACAGAGAGAGAATGGCGACCGGAGGGAGAATAGCAGGGAATCTTACCGTGGAGAGAGAGAAGAAAGAGAGAGTGGACAAAATAAGATTGGGGGTAACAGGCCCGTGTTCCATCACCTTCCAAGATCGGATGGACGAGCATGGGACCTAGAGAGATGGGAACAAGGGAGAACTCTCCTTAACTCTCCTGAGCCCAAGCGTAGGACTCGGAGTTGGGATGGTAGAGAGGCCAGTGAACCCCCTTCGAAAGACATACTGCGAGCTGAGATAAAAGCCAAGAGACTCGATGTCGCCAGCTTAAAGTCAGATCTGGATGACATGGTGGATGGTACCTTGCCTCTAGAAAGAATGGAAATGTATGAGCAGGATGAAATACTGTTCATGGCAAAGGACATCACGCGAAAGGCGAGAACAATCCATGAGAAATTAGTTGAACTAGCAGGCAAATATATGGTGGACCTGTCAAGGACTAAAGCATTACAGGGTAACCACAGGCTACATTATACAGATCGAGACCTAGATGAGAGAAGAACAATAGGATTGAAAACACACATAAGGGAACTGATCACAGGAATAAGGACGTGGAGGGCACTGGATAAATGGGAAGAAAGATGGTCCAAGAAAGGGAACGTCAGGAGAAGTATGCTTGGTACGACACCAGGAGGACTGCAGAGAATAGAGGCATACCCTTTGCGTGAGGTTGCAAACGGGAACTACGTGCATGTGCCATGGAGTAGGGGAGATTTAGCAGCTTTTACTACTTCTTTCCCCAAACTGAGTGAGAACCCAGTCGAGTGGTATAAGCAAGTGGAGAGGTTCATAAAAATCTCCAAGGTATTATGGATAGATCTGAACACGCTGTTTGACATTGTGGTACCAGGAGATTTGTGGACAGCATTTAAGGTTAGTGCTGAGTGGCCCACAGCAGAACCAGAGAGAGATGCGCGGACTAATGGACCGTCCAAGATAGTAATGGCAAAATTCGAGAGAGTGATAACTTTGCTGAAAGACAAGGTGCCAATGCAGGACATAGATTGGGTCAAAATAGACAGAACTAGACAGGAACCCAAAGAGACAGTTCACGAATATTATGAGAGATTGCTGAAGGCGTTTAAGCAGTATAGCGGACTGGATGTAATGGATCCTAAGGACATAGGGCAATTTGTGTCTAAGTTCGTTTTGGGCCTGAGACCGGATATTAGTTTAATGATTCAAAAACACTTGATTTGTTGGCAAAATAAACCCTTGGACGAAATTCTGAGATATGCTAGATACTGTTGTGATGAAATAGACTCAAAGGCAAAGAAGCTAAAGGAGAAATTAATGGTGGTGCAGATGCAGTCAGCTGGTAAGGGTGGGCAACAGCAACAGCAACAGGGAACAGGAACTGGGGGAAAGAAACAGTATAACCAGAACAAGGGCAATGAGGAGAATTCCACCTTTAGACCTAGGGTAGACATAGCTGCCTTGAAGAAAACGACTCGGTGTCACCAGTGTAACGAGGTGGGGCATTGGAAACGCGAGTGTCCCTATAACGTTGAGATCGGGGAACAGGAGATAGAGGAGGAAGAGGTCCAGAGTACGCCTGCGAGAGGGGTAACACCATACCAAGGAAAGGTGCTCAAAGGGGGGACCCCTCCTCCACGAGCCCAGTTCCCTCAGCCACCCAGAGTAGGGACTATGGGTAAGACATATAGACAGATGCCTCTGTTTGTAGGAGGAGAGGAATGCTATTACGCTGATCCACTAACTGGACAGAGAGTGGAAAGGGAAGACTGTACCCTCGGGGCAGCCTTAGAAGTGGATCAAAGGGGACCCTACGTTGAGGCCGAAGTGGCAGGGTGCCCCACGACATTCCTAGTAGACACAGGAGCCACTAGATCCACGATCAGATCAGCCGCAGTTCCAGGCCTGCCCATGTCTGGAGAGACAATACAAGTGGTGGGGGTTGCTAACAGGAGAATAACCAGCCCCTTGACAGAACCAGTGCAGGTGAAAATAGGGAAATACCGCGATGAGCATCAGTTTGTGGTCTGCGATTCTAGTCCTGTATGTCTGCTAGGAAGAGACCTTTTGTGCAAATTAAATTGTACAATATACTGCACACCACAGGGAGTGGAGGTATTGACCAATGACGATGATGCTGACTTCAAAGTCGCAAATTCAAGAATATGTGTGGAGCTGTATCCCACTTTGACAGTGGACGAGCTCCCCTGGGATCTGAGAGAGACAGTGGCACCAGAAGTGTGGGATTTCACTGGGGAAGAGATTGGACTGGTCAAGGGAGTGGACCCAGTGAAAATTGTAGTGAAACCACATTCTGAGTTTCCGAGAACACCCCAATATAAATTGACTCCAGAAACGATTGCAGGAATAAAGCCTGTGATCGAGTCTATGATTAAGCAGGGAATATTGAAGGAAATTGTGGGTAGTCCATGCAACTCCCCGATTATGGGTTTGCAGAAACCAAATGGGAAATTCCGGATAGTGCAGGACCTCCGAAAGATTAATAACATAGTTGTCTCATGTTGTCCAGTGGTACCTAATCCATCAGTGATATTGTTTCAGATACCGTTTCAAGCCGAATGGTTCACTGTGATAGATCTTTGCCAGGCTTTCTTTTCGATCCCTCTGGACGAAGAGAGCCATTTTCTTTTCGCATTTAAGCTGGAAGGTCGCGTACTAACATGGTGTCGTATCCCCCAGGGGTATACAGAGAGCCCATCGATCTTCAACCAGCTTCTGAAGAAAAATCTTGAAAGTCTAGTGCTGCCCCAGAAATCAGTTCTGGTCCAGTACATAGACGACCTGCTTGTGGAGTCAGAAACAGAGGAGGCTTGCAGGGAGGACTCCATTGCTTTGCTAAATCACCTAGCTGCAAATGGGCACAAGGTGTCCCCGGGAAAATTGCAGTACTGCCTGACAGAAGTGCAGTACTTGGGGCACAGAATTGAGAAAGGCAAACGAAAAGTGTCGCCAGACAGGATAGAGGCGATCATGAAAATGAATGCGCCTAAAACACAGAGGGAAGTCAGGATGTTCCTAGGGATGGTGGGTTATTGCCGACAGTGGATCGCGAACTTTTCACTGAAAGCAAAACCCTTGCAAAAACTGACGCACAAGGAGGTGAGCGATCCGGTACCATGGGACAAAGACTGTTTGATGGCGTTCATGCAGCTGAGAGAGGACCTGTGTCGTGCTCCTGCTCTGGGAATGCCTGATTACGATAAACCATTCTTGCTTTACTGTTGTGAGAGAGAGGGTTGTGCGTTGTCTGTGTTGGTCCAAATTCATGGGAATGCCCGTAGACCAGTCGCCTATTTCTCGGCTACATTAGACCCAGTAGCCGCAGCGTTGCCCGGATGTCTCAAATCCGTTGCTGCAACAGGTGTCAGTATCGAGCGTTGCGAGAACATCGTGATGGGGCACCCGTTAGAGGTGTACGTGCCCCATTCTGTTGAACTGTTGATGACCAGGACCAAAACACAGCATCTGACCAATAGCAGGCTCACGCGCTATGAGCAAGTCATTCTTGCTGCAGAGAACGTGACCCTCAAGAGATGCTCTGTTTTGAACCCTGCTACCTTGATGCCTCTCCCAAGTGATATAGCTGATGATGAATGTACAGACCATGATTGCCTCGATGTGACTGAACTATGCACCAAACCGAGACCTGACATCGTGGATGAGCCACTGACTGACCCCGATGAAATTTTCTTTGCCGATGGCTCATGTGTAAGAGACGAAGTTGGGCAGTTGAGAGCAGCTTACTCTGTTTGTACAATTACTGGAGTTGTGGAAGCTGGATGCCTGGAAGGAGTACACTCCGCTCAGGTAGCCGAGATTATTGCATTGACACTTGCCTGCCTGGCAAGCAACCAAATTCGAGTTACCATATACACCGACAGCCAATATGGTTACGGGGTAGTTCATGATTACGGGCAGTTATGGTCTCAAAGAGGTTACATGACATCTTCAGGCTCTCCTATTCGCAATGGAGAGTTTGTGCGTTTGCTGTTAGAGGCTTTGCAATGTCCAGCAGGTATCGCAGTTGTAAAATGTACTGCACATACTAGGAACATGGACTTCGTGTCACAAGGCAACAGATATGCTGACGAAGTCGCGAGGTACTGTGCGGAACAAGGGTACTCTTTCACAGAGGTGGAAGTGGGCGGAATAAATGTAAGAACTGAATTAGCCATGATATTGGAAACTGTCGACACTTGGGATGAGCTGAAATGCATGCAAGAAAACGCACCCGATTTTGAAAAGCAAAAATGGGAAAAGGCAGGATGTGTGGTGGGTGAAGCTCATTTCTGGGTTTCGGCAGATGGAAGGGCAGTGTTACCCAATGAGATGGTGAGCCCAATGGCTAGACAAATCCATGGTCCAGTACACTTAGGGAGAGACGCTATGCTGAGGGTATTCAGGCAAACCTGGTATAACCCTAAGTTTAGAGTAGCAGCCAAAGCAGTGTGCCAGCGTTGTGTGACCTGTCAGCAGCTGAATGTAGGGAAAAGAACACCAGTTGCATTGAGCCACATAGGGAGGTCTGGAGGTCCATTCAATCGAATGCAGTTAGACTTTATTGAAATGCCAAGGTGCAACCGCCTCCGTTATGTCCTGGTGGTTGTTTGCGTATTTTCCAGATGGGTCGAGGCATACCCTACACGTAGGTGTGACACCCTCACAGTAGCCAAGTTACTGCTTAGGGAGCTCATCCCGAGATTCGGGGTGCCGGCCTCTTTGGAATCAGATAGGGGAACGCATTTCAACAGCGAGCTTGTGAAGATGATTTGTGCGGCCCTGAACATAGACCAGAAATTGCATTGTAGTTACCGACCAGAAGCCTCAGGAATCGTGGAGCAGATAAATAGCACCATTAAGGCCTGAATTGCAAAGATGTGTTCATCAACATCCCTGAGTTGGCCTGATGCTCTGCCATTGGTCCTTATGAGCCTCCGTAGTACCCCAGACAGAAGAACGGGACTATCACCTCACAAGGTGTTAATGGGGAGAGCAATGAGGTTGCCATCTGTACCAACTGCTGCACTGTTAAATATCACAGATGATATGATCCTGGACTATTGTAAGGGGCTGTCTGACGTCATTCATTCTGTGTCCCTTCAGGTGCAGGGTGCAGAGGTTCCGTCGTGCCAGGACCCGTGCCATGACCTGTGCCCTGGTGATTGGGTGCTTGTGCGAAAGCACGTAAGAAGAAGCTGCCTTGATGTTCGTTGGCGTGGGCCCTACCAGATCATCCTGATCACGAACACTGCAGTAAAGGTGAGAGGCCTGCCCAATTGGATCCACGCGTCGCATACGCGGAGGGTTCCAGCACCTCTGGAAGAAACAGCTCCGCTCTCGGATAGAAGTCCAGCTGCGGACCGAGAAGCCATAGAGGGGGCTAGCCAAGCTGTAGAGGTGCCAGAAGAAGCAGGGAACGAGTCTGACCAGCCTGAGGACGGTCAGTACAACAGCAAAACGGACGACGCTACTGAAGGAGAAAGTAGCTGGGAGTACGAATCAGACACTGACCAGGCTGAAAGAGAGAGAGAGCAAAGCAGAAGGACGAGGAGCAGGAGGGTAAGGCGTGGAGAAGCCAGCTGGCCTCAAAGAAGGAGTTCAAGCCTGAGGTCGACTCCAGAGAGAACCCTCCCTCCAATATCCGAAGACTCAGACCTGGAAGAAGGTGCTCAGGGCGTTGAAGCACCAGATCTAAGAAGGTCAAGAAGAGTGCGTGTGCCTAGCAGAAGATACGCCACTCCTGAGTGGACATATCTGGCGACAAATGTCTTGGGAACGAGCGACAGGGAGGATCAGAGCGGTGCTGGTGTCCAGCTCTGAACCCATCATCACAGTGGAAGTACAGCTGTTAGTACCTGGAGTCGAAGCAGAAGGGTCACTAACGTTCACACTCCCCAACCCTCCCCGCCTAAGCAAGTTAAAGCACATGTTTTTCACCGAATTGCAATTCCCCGACTTTGGAACAAAGATAACAAGCCATGAAGAGCACGTTCTTCGTTTGGAAATATTGAACTATGCTGTCCAAGCCGCAGGCTCAAATCTTATAGTGGATGCTTAAAGACTTTGTAAATAAGCAAGAAAAAGAAGATTACCTAGCGCCTAGGAAGCAGAGAATCTTAGGGACCTTCCTATAAGTTGACGGAGAAGGGCTAGGGTTGTCTGTGTTAAAGCTTTAAAAGGACTTTTGCAAAGGAGGTTGTCAGCTTCCAGTTGTGTTGTTCTAAAGACTGAAGGAGCAAAAAGGACTGTAAAGGAACGAGAAGAAAATAACTTTGTGTTGGAATAAAAGAGAGAATCCTACTGTCTGACGAAATGGAAGCCGGCACCCCGAATCGTAGAGCCAAATGTATAATAGGCACACTAATAGTAGGAGTGATATTTCTAATAGCTTTAGTAGTTACAGTCTCATATGTAAAGGGACATGAGAGTGAGGCAAGGGTATCAGACGAGAAGTCTGTAGTGACATCAAAACCCACTGTTGCTGGTAAGAAAGGGGAAAACATACAGGAGAAAGCGTTATTAGCAGCAGAAGCCCGTAGGTTACACATGGATGAGTCCCAAGGCGACTTTAGGTCAAATGCTTATGCTAAACTTTTGTATGAATACGTGGATGCCATGGAGGTTAAGGACTGCTACGTCTGCATGCAGTTGCCGGCGTCTGTAGATGAAGGCATTAGATATCATCACCTCCCGCTGACATATGGCATTACATGTAGCTTATTGCTTAGTATATTTTATGGGAGAGATAGTTTTGAATACTATTTCTCCAATTATGATTCAGTGCTTCCAGAAGTCCCAAATTACAAGCAGATGAACAAATGGGACTACTGGAAGAGTGAAGACAGATTGGCCAAGTTCTTCATTCCTTGGATTAACTTAGATACTTCACATGCCCGCAGAAATAACCTGACATGCAAGGTGTCAGAAGTCGAGAAGAAGTTTATAGGGCAAGTGGATGATCGATACAGGAGGCAAAAGATTTTGAAAAAATCAGGACAATGGAAAACAGATTGGACCGAGGAAGAGAAGGCACACAAAAGAAAAGGTACTAGTGGTCCAATAGCTTTGGATAGAACGCAGAGAGGGAAGTTATGTCTTCACAGAAGCAAAACGTACTACGAAAATGTATTCGTAGGGGAAGTCAGCTGTGAACATGCTTTCAATTTAGAATATTACACAAAGGATTTCTTGAAAGGAATGCAAGTGATTCCAAATGTATATTTTGTATGTGGGAGAAATGCCTACGTGAGACTACCTGATAACTGGTATGGATCATGTTACTTGGCAATTGTCTTCCCCAAAATATATCATGCCCAAGACTTAGAGATCATCGAGGGCAAGGCTGCAGCAAGGGGGAGAAGAGACCTAGGAGATGCGGAAATGGTTGGAGACGTATTTGGAGCTGCATTTCCTCTTTTAGGACTGATCCTTAATGATGTCAAGATTAGACGACTGGCAACAGTCGTAGACAGGTTGTCTGCCAGCACTGCTAGGTCCTTAATGTTGGTGGAAGGAGAGATGCAATCGATAAGGGCCATGGTGCTTCAGAACCGTCTTGCATTAGACGTCCTGCTAGCAAAAGAGGGCGGAGTCTGTAAGGATTTGAAGGTCCAGGAATGTTGTACTTACATTCCAGACAATTCAAAGCCCCTTGAGAAAGTTATTATGAACATAACTGATATTCACAAGGAGATCGAAGACCTGAGTACAGAAAATGTCTGGGAAAAAGTGGGCCATGGAATGGATGAAGTTGGAGGGTGGTTCGCCACCTTAGGAAAGAGCTTCGTGTGGTATGTGCTGAAACCTATCATCATAATATTGATCTGTGTGATCATGTTGTGGGGATTGGTGAGGGCATACAAATGGTATAGATCAAGGAGATTGGAGAGAGCCCAGAGAGAACAGCTATAGAGATTAGCTGCCATACAAGACAGTCAGTACAGGAGCCTGAGGGCTCTAGAAACGCAGAAACGAGGAACACTAGCAATCACTTCAGTTTAAATGTTAGTGAAGACCCCGAGAGGTCATCAAAGGGGGGAACTGAGAGAGCGCAAACTGAGCACAATGTATGAGTGCACCACACTTACACGTAGTACGCACAAGTCATGAGAGAAGTGCCATGAGTGCTGATATTATATTCACCTATATTCTGAAATGTGTAGTTAATCTAGAGATTTTATATAGAAGTGGAACTAATGCAGAAATGTGTGAAAAAGTATAACCTATTAGGCGTGATTAATCCTGATCCATATTATGTAGCTGCTAATGGAAGAATGTCAAGCACAGAACGGAATAGGCCTCATGGCCAGAGCTGAATGAGTTTGGGAAAGAGGTCCTTTTACATGAATATGGATTGCACTAATGTTATTTAGTAGTCATGTTTCCAAAAGGTTTATATTTTATAGATGTGTTTACATAATCATAAAGCAGAGTATTAACATGATATTGATTAATGAAGGATTTGAAGAATATAATCATTATGAGAAATGTTGTAGGCCTGAAATGTTTAAAAGACTCTGATTTACACGTATTAGTCTGTGCCGAGAATTAATGTTGCAAACTTTCGTTAGAAGTTTATGAGAATTGGGATCCTAGCTGCAGATGTCTGTCTGCAAGTGAGAGGGGGGATCCAATTATACATCGAATGAATAGAGGGTTGTTCAGGAGACTGGCACAGACACGGAGGAGGGTTCAGGAATGTTTTAAGGGGTATCGGCGGGCCGGAGAAGAGTCTGAGAAGCAAGATCAACTCTAACGCACGAGGCCCAAAAGAAGAGCATCATGGAAAAAGCCAGAAGCAACACCACGTGAGGGGCGTCTCACGAGGGGCGTCCCAAATGTTATTGTGTGTTTGGTATTAGGGACAGCACCCCTGGGTGGAGTTAGAGCAGATGCCTGAGGACCCTTTAGAGAGCGGATGGGTAGGCAGAGAGGGGTCATGACTGGAGAACATAGGTTTTCACCTAGAGACTAAGAGTGCGTGATCTTCCTTGGAAGTCATTCACAACTGACACCTTTTGTTAGGTTGGGATTCTGTTAAGTAGGGATACCATCCAGAGCAGGGTAGGGACAGCCTAACCTGAAACCTTTATTCCGGCTGTAAATGACTGAGCGATCACAATACGTGTCTATGCTGGCAGCTCTTTTAATTTTGGAATTAGTCCTGGTAGTTTTCTTTGCTCGTCTGAGGGCTTTCAGAGAGCACATGTATGTAGTTGTACCCGTATATCTTTTGAATCTCATTCTGAGATGCCTGTATTTGCAATTGACTTTAACCTTATAATAAATCTTTGAAAGCTAGAAGTAGTTTGTGGTTCTTCCGAGCGGAGTCCATTATTGATTGAACTAACCTGGTAAGAGATGCACTTTCTTCCCTCAATGACAGGCAACAAAGGTTCAGTCGACCAGAACGGGGTTTAGATCAAGAGTGATAAGATAGCGATCAAAATCTCGCCCCCGCACATGCCATTTTAAACTTATGGATGTTGCTCACAGAAACAGAACAATTAATTTGATTCAAAATCAATTTACACCACGTGTGTTTTTTCGTTAGAGCCTCGTACAGACGATGTCAGAGGCACAGTGGTAGTCTGGCCGGTTACCATCATTTCCTAAAAACCTTATGTCAGCAGATTCGGAGATGTCACCATCCGCCATTTAAAAAGTGGGCTCACCCTCTCAAACACACGGACTCACTCTAGTATGGTAGAGCAGCAATACATTGAAAATGTTCCGGCTAATAAAAACTGCAGCTTTACATATTACATTATATACAGGTATGGGGGGCCTCACTTATGAGGCTGTGCGCCACTTTTACGCCACCGGTGCGTCACTTTTTGTGACGTACCAGTGGTGTAAAAAATGCGCCTTGTTGCGCCATATTTACAAAGTGACGCATCTAGGTAGATACGTCACTTTGTAAACCCCTGCGCCACATTATACCTGCGCCAGGTATAATGTATGCAAGGGGGCGTTTTGACGCAAGAAAGAATCATAGAAGTGACGCAGTGAAATCTATTAGATTTCACTGCGCCATTTCTTGGCCGCTAATGCGTCAAAATCTTACGCCTGCCTGACGCAGGCACTAACAACATGGGACTTGCCCATGTGAAAGTACACATTGCTGGAGTTGCATCACTTTTGTGACTCACTCCAGCAATGCGTCACTTTTGCGCCTACAGATATGTCAGAAATACTGACGTATCTGTAACTCCTTGCGACATGATGCGTCATACTGTAAATATAACGCATCGTTAGGGTCGCAGGGAGAGCGCAGCGAAAAGGGACGCATTGCTGTTTTCACGCAGCGATGCGTCACTTTTCATAAATGAGGCCCGTTGTATTTAACTGATTCCGAAATTATTTTAGTTATGATATAACCTTTTAGGCTCATTTGTATCGTGCTTGCGAGCATCCTTTCAGGTGAACATCTTCATACTGCTTGCCACAGCATGCATACAAAACACATGCCTGTTATTACATGGAGACTGGAGGGCATGCTGTCAGTGAGTATCTGCTTCTAGCACTCTTAGAAAATGACAAACCCATTAAAACGCTGAACAGCCTGCAAATTAACATTCAGTAAAGGTTTCTCAAATTGGTTCTGTCATACGTCCTACAAATCAATAATATGAATTTCTGTTTTTATATTCACTTGGAGGTCTCTTCTTTAGCACGTGGCACATTCATATAATATTTCATATTATCTATATTTATTATGTCTGCTCTCAACGCTTTTCTACATTGTCCCTGTGGATTTCACACATTTGGAGAACTGTGCAGAAGGAAAAGGTTACTTGAAAATCAAGCGCTATGACTTGAGTGCCTAGATCATTCGAACGATGACGATGACAGCCTACTCTGGTAAGGACTATTAACCTTCAACATAGAGCTGACCTTGGCCACGGGAACAAGGACTACCTTGCTAGTTACAATAGAAAATATGCAAGTTGGCATTAAAACAGACTCAACTAGAATCAACAAGCAAGTACTATCCATAAGTATAGCACTTCAATCTGTACTTAATATGATGACGAGGCTAGACATCACCGGACAAGCCCAGGTAAAGAAGTACAATTATTTATTGATATTGTGCCACACATAGCCTTTCAGTAACTTCGAAGCGCTATTCATTACAATACAGAAAGCGGGTGGCTGTGCCTTGATTTATGGTATAATCTGGCCGTAAAATGTTTAGGAAATTCAGATAAATGCCCATCTTATTCAATTACTAGGGATTTATAACAAATCTCTAGGGGGATGCATAGTTAGTGTTAGGTAATGGTGGGGGTAATTTGAGTGAGGGGGGCACAGATACTACAAAGTTGACCATGCATATCGCAAGTATATCCCTGGATCTTGTGGTTTTTGTTTTAAATCCTACTTTTATGTTTATCCTGCACTGCGCTTGAGCTGTGCTTGCAAAATCTCTTCTGAAGAAAATAAATCTTAAAATAGGCTTAGAACCCACTTATTACTGACCTTTACTTTCCATTGGTTGGATCTCATTTCCTTGGTTCCTACCGGTTGCTGCCTCTTCCTCATCTCGGTTTCCTCCTGGGCTTCAGTCTTCTTTGTCCTTGCCATAGAGCACGCACCAAGTACTGCTTCCTGTGGCCAGCATCCTTCCAGAGGCCTCGGGCTCCTTCATGTACTCTTTTTTACTTCTCAGCACCCATTTCCCCAGCCGTTGTTCTCTTTAACCCACTCACACTCACCTCATCCCTCTTATTTCTTTTTTTTAGGGTTACATAGCGCTAACTCGACCCAGAGGTATTGAGGCGCTTTACACGAGCATCAGTTACAATACACAAGGACACATTCAGTTTTGGTTTATAGGTATGGTCAGATTGATTAGCCCAGAATCACAGGCTGTTGAGCCATCACCGAGAGCTGTGGCTCTTATGTCACATCCTCTTCCCACAGGAGGGTGTTGCTTGTCACCCCAACTCACCTCCACTTAATTAAGTCATATTGCCCAGGTAGTTGTGCACCATGTCCTAATTAAATACAAACAAAGCGCTATGAAGCGGTCGTCGCTGGTCGCACCATAAGGCTTTGTTTTTATCTACCTTAAGCCATGTTAAACAGCAACCCGAGCTGCTGTGCAGCATCTTTAAAAAAATGTTAATGATTTTTAAGGCTGTTGCTGTGCAACAGGGCTTTAAGTAAACAAAATAAGTGCTGTGACGTGGTCACTGTTTATCTCGCCATAGCTCTCTGTGTTTGTTTTGTGTTGAGTTATGTTGCACACCAGTTTGTGTTGCTGTGCAGCATCTGTAAAAAACATTGGGAATGCCAATAGATCTTGCATCAGCGAAACCTATTGGCTTTGTCAATGCTTTTTTAACTTGAGCTCAGCTTTCAGAGTTAAATTAGGCCTATGTGCTTTAGATCTTCTCTCAAGGATAAATGTAGAGTTTTCAAGAGCATGATATTCTATAACTCCCCAGATCTTCCCTAAAGTCTTTATCAATGGAACTCCAGTTGATAAATACCTATAAGAAATGAGTATCTGAAAGGTTATATAGTTTGTTCCAAAGGTGAGGAGAATTGTGTGCACATAACTTAATGGCTGTCTGGTTTCTGCAGGTATTCAGGACTCCAGTTCAATCAATTTGGGTGTATGGTGCAATGGACGTTTGAATATCAGCCTGGCTTACACCAGGAGGCAGTGATATTTAATTTAAATACAATCTTTCTACTTCTGGGTTAAGATTTGCTTTTAAATAAAAAATAGGCTTCGTCCATGTTCACAAATGTACAAGTCATTGTTTTAATATTTAGACGGGAAAAATTATTATCAAACGTTTTTGTTTGGACATTTTTCTACCTGTAGTTTCACACAGGTTAAAACTAGTTTCGAAATACCCAGAGACCTCACATAGGGTAACCTAGAGAACGAGTATTTTCCTTAGTCATTTAAGAGCCTTGAAAAGATAAAAAGAATTATGTGCCATCTAATTATTTGCTCAACAGCTCATGCCAGCATTATCCAGTTCTAATTTAAAGCTCTCAATTGAAGTAGAACGTTGTACTCCAAGGTGTGACTTTTTTAAGTGTACCTCTATCTATTAATTTAATCAGTAGCTGTTAGAGCTGGCTTTTCCAGTGGATTTATCCCCAGACTTTTTGCTTTTGGCCTCCTGCTTTTTGACCCTGTTTGTGTTGGCTTTATGACTCTGGGCACTTTACCACTGCTGATAGCTGCTAAAGTGCATATGCTCCCTCAATAAATTGTGTTTAAGGATTGGTGATTCCATGTTTGGTACATTTGATTCACTGATAAGTCCCTGGTACAGTGCACTGTGTGTGCCCAGACCTGTATATCAAAAGCTGCTAGTGGGCACTGATTGTAAATGTAACTCAGACCTGCCACTGCAGTGTTTGTGCACAGTTTGGCACTGCCATGTCGACCTGGAAGTACACCCACTTGCCAGGCCTTAACCTTTCCTTACATGTGAGACACCTCTAAGAAAGGCCCATGGTAGCCTCATGGGTAGGGTGCAGTGTATGTGAAAGGTAGGACATGTACTGAGGTGTGTGACATGTCCTGATAATGAAATAGAGTGTATTTAGTTTTTCACTATTGAAAGGCTATAAGGATAGAATGGGAATTTCTTCATAACATCTTATAAATATAACTTTCCTTTGGGACAAGATAGCCAGATGGAGCTTAGTATGCCTGAACTCAGAATAGAACAATTCATGTTTAAGTGAAGATGATGTTTTATACTGTGTGTTTGAAAATACCACTTTCAGGAAGTGGGCGTTTTCTTGCTTAGTCATCCTGTGTGCCTCTGCTGGTTTGTGGATTGACTGTCTTGCTTTGGAGTGACAGCGGTTGGGAATTTGCATTCTCTCAGACAGCCACTGGGGGGTGGGGGTTGATGTGTTTCCTGCCTTTCCTGAATGAGTCAGGGCTGGACTGAATATGCCTGGACAGAGTAGGGGGAGGAGATTTCTTTCACACTTCAATGGGCCTGGTCTGCCTTGGACAATGCTGTCTGCACCTCCTGGCATGAAGTTGGGCCAGAGAGTACTGAACTGGTTTATGCAGAGCACAGTCAGTCTCTGCCACAAGAGAACAAAGACATTTTGAAAAGTGGGGCCCGACCCCAGACTTTTAGATTTGAGAGGAACCTTTGCCAGAGAGAAAAGCTGGAGAAACTGAGCAGAAGTACTGCCCCTTTGCTGTGTGCTACCTGTGGTAGGCCTGCAGTGTTTTTTTTCTGGCAAGGAAAGGACAAGGACTTTGCTGTGTGCTGTGTCCCCTGCTTGAGGAAGATCACCATGGGAATAAAGTAGAGCTTGCCTCCTGTTCTGAAGTCTCAGGGACACAATAACTTCACTCCCAATCCCCCCTGAACTCCTTTTCTAGGAGTTCTGGCCTGCCAAGAGGTGCCTGCCAGTGTTCTGGGTCTCTGGAGGTTGTTTCTGGGGCTGGAAACTGCAAAAGAGAAAAGAACTGTAAAAATTGACGCATTGCCTGGTTCCGATGCATCGCAGCGTGCCAGAAGAATTTACGACACATCGCCGAAGAGTCGATGCAGCGCCTGCCCGTGGGTGAAGTGTCTGCTGTGTGATGAGTCCTGTGCACGCTCTCTGACATCCGAAATCACTGTAGCGACTCTGACGCAGGTCCTGCTGTGTAAGAACTGATGCATCGCGGGGACATGGCTGGAATCGTCGCAGAGCATCCCGGATCTTGACGCATCGCCCCGGATTGTCACACATCGCATTGAGGCACCACGTCTGTCGCATTGCTGGGGGGTGAATTAAGAAACCAACGTATCTCCTCTCCACACAGTAAGAACCTGACGATTCACCCCCCCTCCATTAAGGAATCGATGCATCAACTCCCCTGCACAGCAGTAAGAAATTGACAGATCACCTCCCCCGGAACAAGGAACCGATGCATCACCTTCCCTGTGTGTAAGGGACCAATGCATCACCTTACCTGCAACCCATTTGGTTGTGTTTTTGAAGCATCCAAGGTACTTTATGTTGAAAGTGTCACATCCACAATTTTTTATGAACAGACAGTTTTTACCTTCTGAAAAGTTCATTTTGATTACTGTTTTGTAGACTTTTGTTGTTTATGGTCTTGTTTGGTTTAGATAAAGATTACGGATTATTTTTCTAAACTGGTGTAGTGTCCATTTCTAGTGTTTTCACTGTATTATTGTATGTGTGCACAGAAGCTTTACACATTGCCTCTCCGATACGCCTGTCTGCTCGTGCCAAGCTACCAAGGGGGTGAGCAGGAGTTATTTTAGAAGTACATCCACCTTATTCTGACTAGGAAGAAGGGTCCCTACTTGGACAAAGGTGCAAACCCTTCCCAGCTAGAGACCCCCATTTCTAACAGTAGCAGTTAAATGTTGAAATTCAATCTTATAAAGTTTAAAGCCCCCCCCCCCCATTTATGATTAGGAAATGATCACATAAGCATTTTTAGGAGTCAAAAAATATTTCAACTCATAAAAGGGCTTTTGGTTTTGCCATTGCAAAGCCTGGGTTTTTACAACTCACAGGTCTGGCCCTTAATACAGAATTTACATAGCTAGAAACAAAAGGTCACAGGTCTATCCCTCAGTTCCCCACTGCTGAAATAAATCAGCTCTACTCTAGGCTTGCCTCATGCTGCGACATGATATATATACATACATTTTAAATCTTAATTTCTTCAAAAGTACTCGACAAATTTACAACAAATCACAAAAAGCTCCTATTCTTGACCAAGGTCTAGATTTTTGCTAAATTTGGTATAATTCTGTTCAGCGGTTTTGGCCGTGGCTCTTTCTAAATTTCCTACTGAGAAATGGATGGAGAAAACATGTTTTGGGACCCACCCTATTTCTCGAACCCCACTTGATGGACCACCCCAATACTTTTCAGGAAGGTGCTGAGGTGAATGAGACTTTTTTCTGGAAAGTATCAGGAAGATTTGTCAAACTGTGCCAAAGTTATTAGCAAACAGAAAATGCTTTTCCTATGGAAAGATGAACCTAACTATAACTACCCAGTAGGATTATATATATAGGATGCACTCAGACATCCACTAGCACCAGGCTTTTAAAGGGTAAGAATGGAACCAGCATGCCGATGCAAATAACAGCTTTCGTGCGCCTTTGTTCCGGTGGGGGAACTTTGGAGCTTTCATATATATATATATATATATATATATATATATATATATATATTCACTGAAAAAACCATAGGTTATAGACCATATATAGTTAGGAATTCGCATTTACAAAACCTTATTTTACTCACACAAAACCATTGAAATTCCATATATAGTTAGTTGCACTAACTATATATCGCGCACCCGCAATCCACTGCTGATGATGTCACATATTACATCATTCATGACATGGTCAGTGACATCACTGATGACATCACTGATGACATCTCAAATGACATCACTGATGACATCTCAAATGACATCACTGATGACATCACTGATGCCATCTCATTTGACATTACTGATCACATCACTGATGATATCATTCATGTGATAATACGATGAACCTCTTCAGACTCTAATATAACCTTAGATACAATCAGTGTAAACAGACACTCACAGACTGTCACTCATCCATGGAGTTACTCACACACCTAGTCAGTCATGCAAAGAATCCTCAACTATACAGTTATACAAACTTTAGTTATTCAAACATATACTAACACATATTTACTCTCTTATACAATCCCTGATACAAGTTCACAATGATCCATACAGCCACTCACACATTCACTGGCTCTTATGCACAGTTATTTATATATGTCAACTCTCACATGTACTGTGTTTTACATATGTACTTACTTTGACATGTAGCACTGAGATATCCATTCACTCACCAATACACTCATGCACACAGTCAACCGCCCATACAGCTGTTTCCACATGCACTTTTGAAACCATACATCTAGTGAATCAACTGCTCACACATCTATGCACAGAGTCATACACCTCCCAGCCACCCACACACACACTCAGTCTCCCATACAAATACTTGGGCAACCAATCAATAACCCATATAGTTACTCATATAGCTACTTATCAACACATGCAACAGTTTACAGAACAACAGACATAATGATGCACAAATTAAGACAGTTTAGTCACTAACCCATGCACTCAGTGAGACACATTTAATCACTCACTCATACAGTCAGTCATGCACCTACTAAATCCTTCATCCAGACACTTATACATCCACTCATTATTCAATATGTAAGACATATTTTAACTTTACAGAAACATACAGTCACTGGATGTTGTCATCAGTGATGTCATCAGTGATGTCATTTGAGATGTCATCAGTGATGTCATCAGTGATGTCACTGACCATGTCATGAATGATGTAATATGTGACATCATCAGCAGTGGATTGCGGGTGCGCGATATATAGTTAGTGCAACTAACTATATATGGAATTTCAATGGTTTTGTGTGAGTAAAATAAGGTTTTGTAAATGCGAATTCCTAACTATATATGGTCTATAACCTATGGTTTTTTCAGTGAATTTTCAAGGTTTTGTAAATGCTAATTCCTAACTATATATGGTCTATAACCTATGGTTTTTTCAGTGAATTTTCAAGGTTTTGTAAATGCTAATTCCTAACTATATATGGTCTATAACCTATGTTTTTTTCAGTGAATATATATATATACATACATATATAAACATATATCATCTGTATATCTATATAAATACAAACATAAATTCATGCATACATATACTTATATGCATACAGATGCATGTTATTTACATGAAAGTTGAAAAAACACTAATAAAAGCAAAGCTAAAAAGCCACCTCGTTACAAACAGAATGGCTTTAACTTAAACGAGGGCGAGATCTATTGCATTTTCAATGCTTGTTTACTTTGGTTCCATCAAGAAGGCATTCAGATGTGTCACACATTTGCCATAAATTCTGAATGTTAGCACTCTAGTTGCACATTAGATCACTGTAGTAAAGCTACTGCTCACCAGGGACGTCTGCTGCTGGTATTCAAAGTGCATGTTTCAGTCTGCATGTCAGAATTTTTTTAATGAAATTGAAGAGGGTTTGAGAAGTCACTCAAACTGTGCCCTAATTTTTCTTTCTGCAGCACTAATCATAATTCATATGGCAAAATATACCCCCTCATTTTGTTCCTTTTTAAATTAAATGTTTTAAGAGTTACCACTTTATTCCAATCAAGATGGCTTCAGGTGTGCCATACCTTTGTAATAAGTAGGACTGTTAGCGCTCTAGTTGTTCTTTAGAACACTCTGGGACATTCTGTCATTGGGCTATACTTGGGCTACATCTGGGTGATATTTGGGCTACATTTGGGCTCTTTTGTCTCTGGTGGCCATTTTGGGAGACTGCATGTCAGAATGTTTTAATGAAATAGAAAAGGATTTGAGAAGTCACTCAAAATGTGCCCTAATTTTTCATTCTGCAGCACTAATCATACTTTCTATGGCAAAATATACCCCCTCATGTTGTTTCTTTTTAAATTAAATGTTTTAAGAGTTACCACTTTATTCCAATCAAGATGGCTTCAGGTGTGCCATACCTTTGTAATAAGTAGGACTGTTAGCGCTCTAGTTGTTCTTTAGAACACTCTAGGAGGCTGCAGTAGAACACAAAGGAATCAACTGACAGTCTCTGTCCTTGTTGGATGTACATGTTTTACTGAGAATGTCAGACTTCATTTTCACATGACTGAGAAAGATAATGTGAATTTACAGAAAATATGCTTTCAGTTTAGCTTATAGATCACCTTCCAAACCACTGTGGGAAAATCATGAGATATTAGTTTTCTTTCAAACAATATTCATGATATCACAGCAGAAGGTTTTTTCACATGGTAAAATCACCTTAGAACCCACCACAATTCCTAAAACGAGTATGGTACCATCAATAAATGATTTATAATGTAACTAAAGTCCTAAAACCCTCTATTAACTACAATGCTTTTTAATGAGGTGCTATCATGTATATTGGTCCCAAGATGGCTGCCAACACTTCTTGGATGAAGTGCTGACAGCCAATCAGATCAGATGTGTGGTTAGGCTCCGCCCAGATATATATCTTTTTTTGAACCTAAATTACTCAAAATCCACTGGAGCACATACATTGAGACCTAGCAAAGGCACATCGGGCTAACAGTCCCTACAATTTTGCCAAGTTTCGTGCAAATCCATTCAGCCGTTCGAGCTAAAAGTGAGGCCAACCGCCCTATGGAAATTAACATGGGAAAAATGTGTTTTAGGACCCCCCTTTTTTCTCTGCCCCCCCTTGATGAAACCCCCCCAAATTGTCAGGGGCTGCTCAGAAACAAAATGTTCCATTTTCCTGAAAATTTCAGCCAATTCCGCCCACAAACGCCAAAGTTATTAGACATAGAATTTTCAAAAATCCCATAGAGAAAAAATCCTAACTATATATACCTACTGGCGACCGCCAGTAGGTAATATATATATATATATATGTATATATGTATATATATATATATATTCAAAACAAATTTCTTCCTCCAAGAGCCATTCCAAATGACGAAAATGTCATCGATATAGCGCAGCCACAGGGCAACTTACTAAGGTTGCCCTGTGGCTGCGCTATATCGATGACATGGCTCGGAACAAACTGCCATTGATTTTGTCAAGAAACTCAATGATAATGATTTAAATCTGGTCTTTACTGCTAATTTTCGCAAAAAAGAGATTGAGTTTCTAGATATAGCTGTTAACATCAATGGTCCCAACATTGAAACTAAACTACATCGCAAAAAAGCGGCAGGCAACAGCATACTGAGGGCTGATAGTTCACACCCCTGCAAACTGATACAAAGCATCCCCTATGGGGAACTACTGAGGGCCAAACGGAACTGTAGCACCACTGAATCCTTTGAAACAGAAAGACAGGTAATGTGTGGCAGATTCACTGAACGAGGTTATAGTAGCAAAACCATCTCCACTGCATGTGAGAGGGTGGAGAAGATTTCAAGGAAGGATCTACTTTACCCAGCTAGGGAACCAGACAGCTCTAATACTGTCAGGTTCATCACAACCTACTGTGGCCAAGCTACTGACATAAGGGATATATTCAACAAACACTGGCATATGTTGTTGAATGACGAACACCTTAAAGCTGACCTTGCAAGCAACCCTCAGATCACGTTTAGGAAGAGCAGATCATTAAAAGATGAGCTTAGCCACAATCATGTCACACATACTAGGAATGCAACTTCTTCTACCAGAATAGGATTCAAATGTTGTAATAAATGTAAGGCGTGCAGAGGAAGTGAGAATTGTGACAAATTGGTGGTTCCCCATACAGGGAAGGAATTTCACATAAGAAAACATCTGACTTGTGATACAACGTATTGTATATACATTTTGATATGTCCCTGCAATAAGTGGTATGTGGGGGGCAGCAAACACACAGCCAAGAAAAGAATCTTGGAACACTTACGAGCCATTAGAAATAAAACTAAAACATATCCTGTAGCTCGCCACTTCCAAACACACCATTACAGTGATGAAACCAAACTCCGCATTGTGGTGATTGACAAAGTAGACCTGGGGATGAGAGGTGGGAATTGTGATTTTTCTCTGAAAAAACTTGAATCAACTTATATCATTGACTTTGAATGTACTGTACCCGTTGGACTCAATGTTAATGAAGAATTGGCAATACACCTTCATTAAGTAGAATTTGAATTGGCATGATAGCTTGTCACAGCTGATTTTCTGTAATTTTAACCTTTTTCTCCTTGCAGGTACTTAGGAATGTCTGTGCAGACTATGTCTATTTTGTGCGAAGAACTCATTAGTGAGAAGGCACTGGATAGCTTCAATATTATGCCCACTGGGGCGAGGAGAACTGTGGTATTATCACTACATGACTTTCATTGCCACGCCCACTGGGGCGAGGAGAACTTCGATATTCACATTTTGGAACTGCCCACTGGGGCATTATTGTTTGGTTATGCACTTGATGTGCCTTTCACAATAGTGTGGTATTGTTGAATAATATTCTTTTATTTTTAAAGGAATATGATGCTTTAATTGGTTCCTCACAGTCTGTGTATGTGTCACAATGACGATCTACATTGCCTTTAATGATATGTTAAAATGGCGGACACATTCACCAATACTCCTGGGTGACCTGCATAGTAGTCCTTTGTTTATGTCTATATTTGTTTCTGGATTTAAATGGCACTTTTGTGGCGAGATGGTTAGCGTGATCAAGGCTTAACCGCCGAAACGCGTTGTTGTTGCCAATAAATCTTTATTGAATTGCACAGAAAAGGTGTCCGGGCAATCTGTTCGTAGTGAACTGATGTTGGAGTCTATAATTAGGGACTGATGGTGCCCTGCTCGGACCGCCCGCTGACAGTGCTCCTCGACTACCGATACTCGTGAAAAGAAAATATATATCTTCTTGGAGGGATGTTATGGTGATATTTACTGTGCCTGCCAGACGACACAGAACGGAAGGCTCCCTGCATCAAGGGTCTGCGAGGTAAATCTGGCATGCAGCTGCTTGCAGCAAAAACGGCATTGAGGGATCGATAACCTTTGCAGACCGCCAGAGGACCTGGACGAATGCTGGGCAGAGCGAGGTATTTTACTTCCAAGGGATTTCCAGTCCGCATTGACTGCCCCAACCCAGCAATAATATCCTTGGTACACTGGTTGCAGCGGCCATAAGGGGACACAGGACAGCTGCCGTTTAATTTCTTTCTCGCCGAGGCATGTACTCTTCACCACCTACCTGCAGTCAGCGGGACCTACAGTCTGCCTCACTCCCCCACGCCATCGACTCAGCGGTGCCACCACAGTGCACTCTGGGAGTTGAAGTCCAAAGATTGAAACGGACTCGAACTAGGTGTGTCAACCACTTAAGGGGGAGGAGCGTCATGTGCTGAACCTACACAACGAGCAGGAAGGAACATTTGTGAACTTTGCATGCTGCAGTGCTGGGCGCTGAAGAAGGCTACTCTAGCCGAAATGCATTCGCCGCCATTGCTGGGGACAGAAATAAACGTGCTACCTGACCTGCAATCCCCTTGGCTTTCCGCGTTCTTCTTCTTGGAGGGATGTTATGGTGATATTTACTGTGCCTGCCAGACGACACAGAACGGAAGGCTCCCTGCATCAAGGGTCTGCGAGGTAAATCTGGCACGCAGCTGCTTGCAGCAAAAACGGCATAGAGGGATCGATAACCTTTGCAGACCGCCAGAGGACCTGGACGAATGCTGGGCAGAGCGAGGTATTTTACTTCCAAGGGATTTCCAGTCCGCATTGACTGCCCCAACCCAGCAATAATATCCTTGGTACACTGGTTGCAGCGGCCATAAGGGGACACAGGACAGCTGCCGTTTAATTTCTTTCTCGCCGAGGCATGTACTCTTCACCACCTACCTGCAGTCAGCGGGACCTACAGTCTGCCTCACTCCCCCACGCCATCGACTCAGCGGTGCCGCCACAGTGCACTCTGGGAGTTGAAGTCCAAAGATTGAAACGGACTCGAACTAGGTGTGTCAACCACTTAAGGGGGAGGAGCGTCATGTGCTGAACCTACACAACGAGCAGGAAGGAACATTTGTGAACTTTGCATGCTGCAGTGCTGGGCGCTGAAGAAGGCTACTCTAGCCGAAATGCATTCGCCGCCATTGCTGGGGACAGAAATAAACGTGCTACCTGACCTGCAATCCCCTTGGCTTTCCGCGTTCTTCTTCTTGGAGGGATGTTATGGTGATATTTACTGTGCCTGCCAGACGACACAGAACGGAAGGCTCCCTGCATCAAGGGTCTGCGAGGTAAATCTGGCACGCAGCTGCTTGCAGCAAAAACGGCATCGAGGGATCGATAACCTTTGCAGACCGCCAGAGGACCTGGACGAATGCTGGGCAGAGCGAGGTATTTTACTTCCAAGGGATTTCCAGTCCGCATTGACTGCCCCAACCCAGCAATAATATCTTTGGTACACTGGTTGCAGCGGCCATAAGGGGACACAGGACAGCTGCCGTTTAATTTCTTTCTCGCCGAGGCATGTACTCTTCACCACCTACCTGCAGTCAGCGGGACCTACAGTCTGCCTCACTCCCCCACGCCATCGACTCAGCGGTGCCGCCACAGTGCACTCTGGGAGTTGAAGTCCAAAGATTGAAACGGACTCGAACTAGGTGTGTCAACCACTTAAGGGGGAGGAGCGTCATGTGCTGAACCTACACAACGAGCAGGAAGGAACATTTATGAACTTTGCATGCTGCAGTGCTGGGCGCTGAAGAAGGCTACTCTAGCCGAAATGCATTCGCCGCCATTGCTGGGGACAGAAATAAACGTGCTACCTGACCTGCAATCCCCTTGGCTTTCCGCATTCTTCTTCTTGGAGGGATGTTATGGTGATATATATATATATATATATATATATATATTATATATAGATATATATATATATATATATATATATATATATATATCTATATATATATATATATCACAACAAGAACGGCGTTCCAACGAGTACTCGGTAAACAACCACAAGCGTCTGGATTGCCAGCAGGAGCGACTTTGACAGTAATATATATATATATATATACAGCGTACTCCTTTCAAGAAAGAAGCAGAGGCCACGTAGGGGATTACAGGAACCACTTTTATTGAAGCTTTGACTCATACACGGCGGATGCATTTCGGCATTTGTAGCCTTCCTCAGTGCCTAGAGTCTGTGAGCAGGGTGTGGGCACAAGATGGAGTTTTAGCAATGTCCTGCTGCACACGGATAGGTTTGCATCCGTCCCCGCCTCCCAAGTGGTCAATCTACTGCACCTGAAGATTTGAGGCTACAGCAAAGACTGCAGGTCCCAGAATGCAGTTCTTCAATGAGGTGAGTGATGCGGGGGTGATCAGATGCTTGTAGCGGCTAGGGCTTGTCATCTATGCTTGCACAAGTGTCCTGCGTGTAGCTCCTTTCAAAGTGCCCCCTCAAGTCCCCTGAACCGCAAAACCTCCGAAATGAAAGAAGAAAAATGACGGGGACTCGTCCGGAAATCCAACTCGCCCTTCGTGGTGCACGAATGCCTCCAACACCGATAGAATCCTTCTGTTCAACTCCGTGGGTGGGCCTGGCAATTTTCAGTAACCTGAAGAATAAGAAGCAGTTACCAGTATGTTCCAGGCCAACTTGAGATGTGGGGGCCCCTGTCGCGCTATACTGGCAATCGTGCTAAACATGCAGAGTACACCTTTCAAGAAAGAAGCAGAGGCCACGTAGGGGATGACAGGAACCACTTTTATTGAAGCTTTGACTCATACACGGCGGATGCATTTCGGCATTTGTAGCTTTCCTCAGCTCCTAGAGTCTGTGAGCAGGATTTATTTTATGCTGATAGGAGGTCTGCCACTTTGTCACAAGGATGTTGTCATCAGTGATGCCATTTGAGATGTCATCAGTGATGTAATGAGTGATGTCACTGACCATGTCATGAGTGATGTAATATGTGACGTCATCAGCAGTGCATTGCACGTGCAAGTTATAGTGAGTCCAACTAACTATAACGTGGGAATTTCAATGGTTTTATGCGAGTAAAATTTCCACCTAACTATAACTGGTGTGAAATATATGTTTTTTTCAGTGAATTTAATCGGTTTTTTAAATGCTAATTCCTAACTATAACTGGTGTGAATTCTATGGTTTTTTCAGTGAATATATATATATTGTCAATCTTTCAACCAAGATACTCACAACAGCTGAAAAACAACTACTGAGCCTAGGGCTTTCCCATTGGCAGCTGACGGACTTCAATTATGCTACCACCAGAATAGACGTTTTTCGTTATATGCGTAAATTGAAATTACGTAAATTTTTCAACATTAAAGTTGGTCTCAATGATAATGTAGAAACCAATACAGAACCATCGACAGACACGCTCCAAGCCAGAGACACAAGAGCCTTACTTACTCTGCAACAAATGGGTGATAATACTAGTCAGAATGATTCTAACCTGACCACACAACAAGAACTTGTGAACGCTGATATTGAACAATCTGGTGCAGGCATGAGCCCGTTCAAACCCACTTCATGTTTCATGCCAATGATGCCTAAGGATTCCATAGACTCCTTTCATGAGGTAATCACATCTGATCTAAAGAAGCTCTATCACCAAGTCAAACATCGGAAAAGAATAAAAAGCCATAAGGAAAAACAATATTAGGCCCTCATTTCAAAACTTAAGTATGATCATCAAATTATAGTGTGCAGCTCTGATAAAGGGGGAAACATAGTGATTTGGCCGCAAGCACAATATATTGCTGAAGCCCAAAGACAACTTACAGATATCACATGTTACCAAATCTCCAGCATGAAAAAATATGAACAAGCGAGAGACTCCCTGAAGAAAATGCTTCACAAATACAAAAGAGAAGGCCTGATATCGATACAGGAATTTAAATTCTTAAATGTTGACAATCCAATCATGCCCAGGTTCTACCTCATACCAAAAATCCATAAAGGCACATTACCAACGCCCGGCAGACCAATAATCTCTGCCATTGGGAGTATGGTGGAACACATGGCACAATTTATTGACGATTTCCTTCAAGAACTGGTGACCAAACTGCCCACTTTCATCAAAGACACTGGGGATTTTTTGAAAAAAATTAAGAACATTCCGTGGTCTACAAACTTGCTACTCATAGCTTTGGATATAGAAGCTCTATATACGAGCATAGATCATGAAGCAGGCTTAAGAGCATTAGAATATTTCCTAGGAACACGGCCTCTCCACTGTTATAACCATAACAAAATGATTGTAGAGTTTGTAACATGGTGTCTCCAGCATAACTATTTTATCTTTGGGAAAGAGGTATATTTGCAGAAGAGAGGTGTTGCCATGGGGGCCTGCTTTTCCCCCAGCTATGCGTGCTTGCACGTAGGCTGGTGGTAGAGGTGGGTCCTCATGGGGCAACACTTTCAGACTTTTTTGGAACATGTGACCTTATGGGTCCGTTATATAGATGACGTGTTTTTAATTTGGAAGGGTGATGAGGAGAGTGCCAAATCTTTCATCTCTGACCTCAACAATAATTCTATAAATTTAAAGTTTACATCTCATATCAGTAAACATTATGTAGACTTTTTAGATGTCAGGGTATCCTCGAATGTTGACAAATTATCAACCACCCTCCATAGAAAAGACACGGCTGGGAATTCTACGTTACATGCGAGTAGTTCACATCCACGCCACGTCATAGACAACATACCCTATGGCGAACTACTTCGTCTAAAACAGATATGCAACAATGAACAGGACTTTGCCGAATGCAGCTCTGATGCAATAACTAGATTTAAAGCAAGAGGGTATAAGGACAAAATATTGCATATAGCAATTAACAAAACAAAACAAATAAATAGAGAATCTTTGTTTTTACCCAAACCTTCTACCACAATTGCTGCTACAGACACGGCTCAATGCAACATCAGATTTATCACATCCTTTAGTAGCCAGGAAAGAAAAATCAGGACGATCCAGACCAGAAGTTGGCCAATTCCAAAAACTGATGGGGTTTTGTCTTCCCAACTTCCCAAGAACCCCACGATAAGATTCCGTAGGGGTCCTTCCATGCGGGCACTATTATCCAAACCTTTTCCCGAACTTGCCAAAAGTCCATCTTGGTTTAAACCCCGGCCGGGGTTTTATAAATGTTCAAGTTGCAGAGCCTGTAGATTCGGCATAAACACCACCCATTACAGCACCCCTTTCAGTGCCGTGCCATTACCCATCAGGGAGAATTACAACTGCAAGACGGAGTATGCTGTGTATGTTCTGGGGTGCACCTGTGGCCTGAGGTATGTTGGCAGCACCAGGCTACAGGTGCACGCCAGAATATTACAGCATCTTCGGGCAATTGTCAACAATGACAGTGCCTACCCTGTCGCGAGACACTTTAAAAAGATACATAACAATGATCTAAAGTGTCTCACGTATTTTGTACTCACATCTGTGCCAAAACCCCGTAGAGGGGGCGACAGGGATAAAATGCTCCGTCGTCTAGAATCCAGAATGATATTGGAGGTAGACAGTAAGGTCCCCAATGGGTTAAACACGACTGAAGATCTTTACCATTTTTTATAGGGCTCTATGGAAAATGAGGGGAAGCGTGAAACATATAATGAGTAGGTAGACATTACTGATAGTGACATCTTTAATCCTTGACTTTCAAACCTCCCACACCTGATTAAGTACTATGAAACATCAATACTTTATGAAATGATCAGTAACATTTTTTCTTATTCTTGACACTTCATTCCTTTCTTTGTATCTTTTAATATAACAAAAAGATACACACGGGGTAAAATACATTGGTTTAATAAATCCAGGTGTATAGGTATATTCCACTTTTTCTTTTTAGGTTGTACTTTGTTGGATTTTCCCTACAATTTTGTCGACTGTATTACTTCGATTCAACCTTTTCAGTTTTTGGTTTTGCATTACCACCCTCCTTTATTTAATTAATTCCCCCCCCCCCTTTTTCTATTAAATTGTGGGGTTGCCATCTACTGTAGATGTCCCCAATAATTATCAAGCAGACATATGTATGCATAACCCATAACATATGACAGTCATCAAATGCATTAATTAGTTTATATTGCGATATTTGCACATTCCAACTTTGGAAAAAATGGCTTTTAGAGTAATTTTTGATAACAAAATGTGTTTTTTAAGTATTCACAATATTACTTTTTAACACATGCCGTTTTATTATGCATTTTATCTATTTATGTTCTACAAATGCGACATTTTGCACATCTAAGCATGCTGCTTTGTTATAATGTATTTATAATATCATGTACTGTCGTTATTGGGTTAAAAATATTCGAGGGTGGTATTCACATCGTTGCATTCATGCAGATATAACAATACCAATGAATTTATTAAATTATATGTGAATATACGAAAGACAAACATGGAATTACTGTATCAATAATTCACACCACAAAGGACCTTTTTTATTGTTCATAGTGGGAATGACTTCTACTTTGAAGTATGTTGTCTATTTTCATTAATCACATGGTGTAATTCACAGCATTTAAGAATAAGGCGTTCACTATTGCATTTCACTGTGATCAAGGGCATCCGCCCGAAACACGTCAGTCCGCTGCGCACTTTCTGAGACTAGTGCAATAAAAAACATCTTTGCCTTACTTTGGGACTCGCTGGTCTTTGTTCGCCACTGGTTGGAGGTTCGAGATTGTGCTATTGGATTTATATATATATATATATATATATATATATATATATATATATATATATATATATATATATATATATATATATATATATATATATATATATATATAAAATTTCTATGGCAAAATGAAACCCCTCATTTTGTTCCTTTTCAAATTAAATGTATTAAGTGTTACCACTTTATTCCAATCAAGATGACTTCAGTTGTGCCATACTTTTGTCATAAGTAAGACTGTTAGCGTTCTAGTTGTTCTTTAGAACACTCTGGGACATTCTGTCATTGGGCTATAGTTGGGCTACATCTGGCTGATATTTGGGCTACATTTGGGCTCTTTTGTCTCTGTTGGCCATCTTGGGAGACTGCAGATTTTTTTTAATGAAATATAAGAGGATTTGAGAAGTCACTCAAAATGTGCCCTAATTTTTCTTTCTTCAGCACTAATCATAATTTCTATGGAAAAATGAACCCCCTCATTTTGTTCCTTTGCAAATTAAATGTTTTAAGTGTTAACACTTTATTCCAATCAAGATGACTTCAGGTGTGCTATACTTTTGTCATAAGTAAGACTGTTAGCGCTCTAGTTGTTCTTTAGAACACTCTGGGACATTCTGTCATTGGGCTATAGTTGGGCTACATCTGGCTGATATTTGGGCTACATTTGTTTTTTTTGTCTCTGGTGGCCATCTTTGGGCTACATTAGGCTACATTGGGCTACATTGGGCTACATTTGGGCTCTAACATATATATAGCCCAATGTAGCCCAATATATATTTTTTCAAAGTTAATTTTCGTAAAAACCACTGGAGCATATATCTTGAGACATAGGAAAGGCACATCGGGGTACCAGTCCCTACAATTTTGCCAAGTTTAGTGGAAATCCATTCAGCCGTTTGGGCTAAAAGTGAGTTTGACCGTCCTATGGAAATGAACATGGAGAAAACACGTTCTGGGACCCCCCTTTTATCTAGGCCCCCGCTTGACGAATCCCCCCACATTTTCAGGGAAGGAGCGGAGCGGAGCGGGCCACAAACTTTGTGAAATTCGCGAAGATTCGCCCACCGGCGCCAAAGTTATCCCCAATAGAATGTTGCGGATTTCCTATGGAAAGTAGATCCTAACTATAACTACCTACTCGCGACCGCCAGTAGGTAATATTATATATATATATATATATATATATTTATATATATATATATATATATATATATACATATATATATATATATATATATATATATATATATTATATATTTATATATTTATATATTTATATATTTAAATCCAAGATTAGCTTCTCCGGATTATAAAAGTCAAAGCCACACCGATCCAGTTACGATCCAGGTTACAGGGGCATTATAAATGGGAAATTGAAAAAAAACATAGCAATTCACTAAAAAAACAAAGGTTACAGAGACGTTATAGTTGGGCTCAGGTTTAACTCGTACATACCCAGAGAAATTCAGCAGTTATAGTTTGCTAAGCTAACTATACCTTGTGCTCCCGCAGTGCACTGCTTATGACCTCACATATTGCATCACTCATGACATGGTCAGTGCCATCACTGTTAACATCACTAATGACATCTAACTGACACTCAGCCCACAATTATTATTTCAAGTGCCCCGGGGAGATGGTGGTACCCTGGCCATGGGGGTCCCTGAATCCCCCCCATATTGTTTTAATTAGTCCCAGAGAGGTGGCGGTCACCGGTGCAGAGGGGGTCTGTTAGCTCTCCCCCCACATAATTACAAATAGCCCTGAGAAGGTGCTGGTCTTCGGGGAGGTCCAGTGGGCCCGCCCGCATTCATAATTAAAAGTACCCCAGGAAGCTGGCAGTCCCCCAGGCTTTGATAAGCCCTAGGAGGGGGTACCATGTGCCCCCCCTCCTAAAATGCCCATATGCCCTTGGGACCTGGCCCACCCCGAGGGATAATTCAAAGCAAGCGCAGGAGCAGTGGAGAAAGGGGGCAGGGCCCCCGGCTATTTGCTGGCTTTTGCTTAGTCTTTTTGTTTTGATCTTTCTTAGGAAGGGGGTGCTGCATGGCCCCCCTTCCCCGGACAATTTTGCACCTCAGTGTCCCCATCCCCCGGGACCACACCCTTTTTTGATTTTTTTTAATTAATTAAAAAAACGGGAGTTGTGCCATGCAACACCCCTTCCCAGGCCAATTTCTGCCCCGGGGGCCCCAGGACTAGGCCTTTTTTTTCTTTCTTTACTTTAAAGTGATGGGGGCTGAGTGTCCACCCTCCTGATCTATTTTCGGTCCAGGGACCCCCCTTCCCAGGTCAAATCCAAGCACACTGTTTGCTCAGCCATGGCATGAGCTGTGCTCCCGCCATGACATAGCAAACTGCGATGTCTAGGGGGTGGGCACCCTGGACATTGCTGAAGTCGGCCCACGTGGGTGATGGCTGCCAGAGCCATCTAGGGCTCTTGGGTGCTGGCCGCGCAGTCCCCCTCCTTTTTTCACATTGTCCCGGGGAGGTGGTGGTTCCCGGGACTGGGGGTCATGTAGGGCCCCTGCATTATTAAATCATTCACCCGTGGGAGGTGGCATCCCCCAGGGCACGGGCAGCCGAAAGGACACCCCCATATAAATTATGAAAAATGTCCCCAGTGCTTTAAGGATCCTAGGAGGGGGACCCTATGCGCCCCCCTCGTACATACTTAGACATACCCCTGGGACCTGGCTCACCTGGGGCCAATTAAAACAAAGCACGAGAGACCGCAGTTTTTTTTTTTAAATGTCGGCGCAAATTGCGGATCCAGTCCGACTCCCACTGAATTGTTTTTTAATGGTTTGTTGGCCTTGCAGGGGTCAGGGAAATGCCTTTAACTTACTCAGCAACTACTGAATGGATTTACATTGTTTAACAAAAACGTCCCTTTCTGGACCAACAGCTACCCCTCTGCCAAATTTGGTGTAATTCCATAAAGCACTTCTGGCTGTAGCCTTGTTTAAAATTTCCTACGTAAATGAACATGGAGAAAATGTGTTTTGGGGCCCCCTGTTTCTCAGCGCCAGCTTGACGGATCACCACAAAACTTTCAAGACAGGAGCTGAAGTGAGCGCCAAACTAGTTTTGAAAATGCTACAAAGATTTGTCAAATGAATCCAAAGTTATTGGCAAAACAAAAAAAACATTCTTCCTATGGAAACTACATCCTAACTGTAACTTCCTACTGATGACCGTAGATTACATCCACATATCAGTCCTGGTGCCAGTGCCAACGTCTGTGCCCATCAGACATGTAAATATTAGAATGAAGCAGTATTCCACCTGCAGCATACCCTTTATTGTGCAGACTAGTAACAACAACACATTTTGGCTTCACAGAAGACTTTGTCCAGTTGGGAAAACAAGCCCATCCCCCATAGAAATAAACACTAACATCATCATTGCCATAGAAAAAGTGCAATCAATATTCACTTTTACAACGCCAAGGTAATTGTAGTACAATTAAAATTTGTAATGTATTATTGCCAGTAGCCCCAAAATCATCTTTAAATCTTAATTTATGTACAGATTTCCTCAAATATAAATAAATAAACATATGAGAATACTGTTCGAACGGTTAGTCCCACCAATGCATTACAAATAAGATCATTATAATCCCTTCCCTGTGACAATGAATGAGTTCTAGAACAATTAATAAAGCAATGAAAATATTTTTTAACCTCTTCCATGCTCATGACGGCCCCCAGGCATCATGAGTCACGGTGGGTGTGTGCGCACATCGGCCAGGGTCCGTGCAAGCCATGCTCGAGATTGGAATGTCCCAGCACTGCAGCAGACTTTTATGCAGCAGCGAAGGTGTTACAAGGGTGATCATCCCACGAGTAACTTGTGAAATTATGCCTGAAAAATTCAAATGTACAAGAATGTGCCAAACACAGTCCATGTATCGAAAGCGCATGGTAAACTCAATCTAAGGTCTACGTTGACATCCACCCATGATTCTATGCCTGCTCCATGACAAATATTCCTGCTGTAGGGCTTAATGGTGTTGCCCATAGGATTACTAAATTTCTATAGGCCAGTGCCCTAAATTATTACAGAACACCCACATACTAACAGGTGCCATTCATCATGTTTTAACAGGTACATCTTGGTCCATCAAATCAGGTGAGCGTCTTGAATGAGTATAGGACACCTTCATACTCGCCTGTGGCTGTTCTTGTCTAAAGAATTGGGCGAAATGGGGGTTAGCAGGAACCCACAGAGGGTTAAAGTGAGAGAGGCAAGAGTGAAAGAGAGCATGAAGCTCCAATTCGATCAATCAATATCAGCTGAACTTCCCATGAAGAGAGGATCACCAAAGCAAAAATAATTATGCAATAGCAAAAGAAACGTGCAATCAGCACGCAGGTTGGGTAGGAGGGCAAATTAGCCTTCATCATGAAGCCGTTAGCAAAATGGAATGGTTCTGGATAAGCATCAGGGAAAAAGCGTTAACCTACTCCAGGAACATGTACTAATATAAAAAGTTGAAAGAAATGTTGCAGTTTGTGTAGCTGATTTCCCTCTTCTCATTCAATCATAACTCAATTTTTCTTGGGAACAGATTATTTTTCTTCTCTCCCACCTTTGTATACAATGGGTTAACTAAAACTTATCATGAAGTAAGAAACATTTATTAAACTATGTGTGTGTGAGGCTTTTCGATTCTTAGACCTTCTTTCCCATGAGAATGACACCATTCTTAAGCTTCTAATTAAACAATTACATGCTAGTACAAACAATAGTGTATATCAACTAGAATCATCTGCTGTGAAGAATATTATTCATCACCACATTTCTTCATTTTAAAATGTTCTATTCATAAATTGTATTTATTGTGTGAAATTTTGAGAAGTCATTCTTTTCAATGATAAAGTGTTTCTAGCAAACATTTAAAATGTTATAATATTGAAATACATTCTTTAATACAATATGAAGTCTTCACTAAAGGCTGTTAGGGTAACGTCAGTTCTAAGCATTTTGGGTCTCATTCCAAAGGTGGAGGGCCCACCACCGACAGCCTGTCGGTGACGGGCCCTCCGCCATCGGAATTAGGTTTTCCGCCCGCCAGATAACTATGGTGGTCGGACAGGTGGCGATCAGAAAGACTGACCGCCACAGTCCTGACAGGCGGTCTTTCTCTGACCACCTGTCGGACCTCCCTAGAAGGCCAGCATTGTGGTGCTGCCAGCAAGGCACCGCAGAAGGGATTATAATATCCCTTTCCGCCTGTCGTTCTGCGGCGGTCAACCCATCACAAAGCGGCTAGCAGAAACGGGTTTGGGGCCCCTAGCAGGGGCAAGGGCACTGGGGGGCACCTATGGTGCCATCCTACATATCCCTGCACCAGGAGCAAGGCACCGCATGAGGCCTGCCACGTAGTGATGGGATACACAAGTGCCTCTTTTTTTACATAGCGGTGGGAGCTGCTGACTGCATCCCCGCCTCAATACAAAAAAGAGGGCCTGCGACCGCTGCGGTGGCAGTATCATCGTAATGCTGTTGGTGATAGGCCGCCTCGTAGGTGGCCGGTCCCACTACTGCAATAATGGCGGTCGGTTAAAAGTTTGACTGCCATCGTAATGACCCCCTTTGTGTACGTCTCAGCATATTTAAATTTGCTGCTAGAAAAATGAAGCTTGCTTTCAACATCTTGAGGCCTTGTGCTGATAAGTTTAACTACATATTGCATTTTGCACATTTTAACTTTGTGTCAGTTCAATATAAACTGCACCTTAATGTTGCACATGTGGCTTTAAATAGATTTTTTTTTGCTTTTTAATAAAAACTTTCCCTCATCATTGTACACCAGTGTGTACCGACAGTTCCTCATCCCTATTGAAGCCATTAGGACTTTTTGTGTTCAGATCAATGATGAGGTGTGAATCCAAACTATGGAGTTGTTTTCCTCTGACTCTGCCTCTGTCCTGATATATGATCCTGTCAATATAAAAAAAGCAAAGTATTCCAATTTGACTTTCACGTTTATCAAAAAATGCCTTACTACAGGATAAGATTCATCCGCATTTATGATTGGCCAAAGATGCTCCTATATTCTTTTGTGTATGGGCAATCTAGTACTGCCTATATACAACAGCTTACAGGAGCGTTCAAATGCATAAATAACTTAATTTAATGAACATGTAATGTACTGTGATATATCCCTAGCTATACCCGTTGGCAAAAATGTATTGCTTTTGATTTTTACTGTGTTTGCAGACATTTCATGATCCACATTTGAAAAAACCTATTTGTGTAGTGAGTCAGCTAGACATATTGGGCCTGCCGAATGGCTGTGTATTAATATATCTCTAAGGGATTGAGGCTTTCTATATGATATTTAAGGGTACATGCCTACATCATTAACCATTATAGTATCTGCCCTCCCGACTCCCCGGTATTTTCTAAGAAATGTCTTAATTCTATGGGTTCTCCTGTTGTAGGTGGTAATTGGCCTTACCACATCTCTTTTGCCCCCTACTTCCTTGTTATGGAAGAGGATATCTTCTGTTTTTATATTTGCCATATATTGTTTAGCCTGTAAAAAGGTCCTACGGAGTGACCACATTGGTTAAAATGTTGCAATATGTTTTGTTATTCACTTAGATATCCTTCCTGGGTGCAACCACTTTGTTGTGCTCTCAAGATCTCCCCATAAGGGTGGCTAAACTTTAGTGGGGTCGGGTGCTGACTCCTGGCATTCAAAAACTGCTGCTGGATGTTTCTTCCTATGTAGGGAGGTCTCAATCTGATCACCCACTATGTGTACACATAAAGTAAGATATTAATTTTTCTTTGCTCATCTTGTGTGTGAAGGTTAGAATGAAGTTGTTGATCCCAGTTTCTCAGTGAACTCCCTGGCCTTTCCCATTTCTCCATCCCAGATCCAAAAAAGATCATTTATATATCTGATCCATAAAGGTATGTTCCTACTATGTTATACATTGTCCTTAGTTCAGAGCACCTGCTACTCCCACCCACCCATGATGGTGATATAGGGTACCTTCAAACAAAAAACTATTCTGGTCAAGAGAGTAAGTTATCATGGGGAGCAACACTTCTGTACATTTTTTTTAGGGAGGCTGATCTTCCCTGAAAAAATACATGCAAGTTCATGTCACATGGATGTATAAAAGGAGCAAATAGGCGAAGTTATCATAAATAGGATTCCTCCCATATGATATCATGATGCCTACATAGAAAATTGGTACTGTCATGACAGAGTTTGTCGGAGCAGTGGGAGATCCAACTGAGAAGTTCTGTGGCTGCGGAGTTGGTGTCGGTTGTGGCGCTGGGTGGTTCTTGGAGGAGGGTGGTGATGAGGAGTTCCACTGTGACCTTGCTCCAGCTCTTTTGTGGCGGTCGCGGGGCATGCTTGGGTGCGGTGGTGGTGGTGTTGAAGGTGAAGTGGACGCAGTGGTGGGCCGTCCAGAGGGGCTGCGTTGTGTGGCTGAAACTGATATTTGTACCTCCCACAAAGATTGGGTTGAGGGTATGTCCAGTTCTGTGTGTGGTTGTGTTTACCAGCTACTTCAGTCAGAGGTTGGCGAGGTTGCCAAGGAGAGTGATGGAGTCGGGTCGTTGCGGTTGTCGAGGTGGAAGTTCAGGTCCCTGAGTAGAATATACTCTGTGGAGGTGATTGCATGGGGTGCGGCGAGCTCGGCGATGGTGATTGCGGACTGGGCGCGAGGTCCTGGCAGTCTGTGGATGAGGGTGCCATGTAGCGTGGTCTTGGGGCTGGTCTGGATCTGGAAGTTAATGTGTTCAGTGTTGGAGTGGGGGTCGCTTGTGCTGGTTGTGGAGAGTCAGAGGGGGGTCTTGTGTGCGATGGCTAGTCCGCCTCCTGGGCGGTGGGAGCGGTCCCTTCTCTGGATCTTGTAGCCGTCGGGGATTGCTGTGGCGATGTCGGGTCGGTGGTGGCATTGTTCCAGGTTTCCGTGAAGAAGGTGACGTCCGGCGAGAGGGTGTCAATCAGGTCCCAGATCTCTACGGCGTGTTAGTGCAGGGACGCACGTTGAGGAGGATGCGAGTGTAAAAGATGAAAAATTAGTTGGCCCTCTTGAATGAATACATTAAAGTGAACCGTAGTTTATATTAATTTATGTCTGACATCTGCCTGTAAATGATAACCCATATTGCAGTCACATTAAGCAATGGCTACGATATATCGACGACGTGTGGCTCCTGTGGCAGGGGAGCCACACGGAGTTGATGAAATTTCATGGATGGCTTAATTCCAAACATCCAGACATTAAATTTTCTATAGAGTTCAGTGACACAAGAATGACGTTCCTGGATGTGGAAATCACATGTTCAAACGGGAAGTTGGTCTCATCTTTGTACAAGAAGCAGACTGATAAAAACACAATACTGCACCACCAAAGTGACCCCCCCAGGAACTTGAAGGCTAATTTGCCCTATGGCCAACTGCTCCGTATCAGGAGAAACTGCTCGGAGTTGTCAGAGTATGAAAGACACGCTGACACATTCTGTCACGAAATGGAAAGCCGTGGTTATCCCAAAAAACTGTTAAAAAACTCATTCAAGCGGGCACGATGTACACCACGCGAATGTTTGCTACAAACAAAATCTAAGGCTGACCTAGACCGGATGGTCTGTGTCACCACATTTGGGCCTGACACAAACAAATTCAGACAAACTGTGTTAAAAAATTGGCACTTACTAGAAAACCTGGACTGTCCATTTCCCCGTCCTCTTTTCGCGTATCGTAAGAACAGGAGCATCGGACAACATCTTGTCCGAGCCGAGATAGCATTACCCAAACCTAAGAGTGACCTATTGTCTCAATGGGGAATGAAACCCATTGAGGGACATCATAAATGTGGGACATGCGTGGCCTGTGGGACTACTGTGGAAGAGAAGGAATTCCAACATGGGAATATTAAGTGGAAACACTTAAGTTTCTCAAATTGTAAAACATGAAATGTTGTGTATGTAGTCATCTGCCCATGCAATAAGATTTACATAGGCAAGACAACACAACAAGTGAATATGCGCACAACGCAACATAAATCTAGAATCAAGAATAAAGTGCTTACAGCACCTGTAGTGTAGTTCCTAGTTTCCCACTAGGCCCTGCGCATTGGAATAACATAAACAGTAGTATCGACGTGGAACTGGCTATATTCCAGGCCTCCACTGACTATGCTAAACTTAATTGGGTTGTGTTACCAACTAGCTCAGAGGTCACTGGAAACTTTCTTCTCTGCATAGGAAGTGATCAGCTTCCTTGGCACAGACAAGAAGGGATTCAGCTTTCCAACAACCGTGCAACATGACAACTTTGCTCCTCAGATCAAGAGTCGATCTCTAGGGTCGTGTGAAACAATAGACATAGATTTCACTCAGTCAGTCTAGTGCAGTTTACTTTCACAGTATGTAGAGAATAGAGAGACGGGCGTGTATCAATAAAGGGTTAACATTTATTGAACAGTCTTTCTTCTCGTACAAGAGAAATGTATTGCCACAATTGCAATAACTGTTATTATAAAAAGTACGTACAGTAAAATAAGAATAGCGAAATAGAACTGTAAAAGCATTGATATGGTTTCTTAGCCATACAATGGTTTAAAAGTAATAAAACATTTATACAGTCATATATACATTAGGCTAACATACTCAACTGGTGCTTCTAACTAAGCCTACCCCAGTGTGCCTGACCTAGGCCTAACACGTGAGAAGGGGGAGTAAGTAAGTAGCTTAAGTTAAGTTGGTTTTGCCAAGGTTTGTTTCAAGAATTCTCTTCTAAGGGTTTAGTCAACACCATACCTCTGAATAGAATGATGGAGGATTGGTATCTCCTTCAGGGGTCTCTCTCGATATCCCAGTCACCTGCGAGGGTAAACTGGAAGCGCCGGGACTGGATTTCTCTGCACGAGAAAGGCAGCGGCTTCTCTCAGCGCGTCTGGAGGAAGGAGGGGTGACAGCGTCCGCGGGCAGCTGGGCTGGATGTCTTCGCAGAGGACGGCTGCACGGCTCCTCAAGCGTACTGCACCATAGGTCGCGCTGTAGCGGCGATAATGGTAATCAGTAGCTTCACCACCACAGGATAGCAGGCTGCAGCGACAGAGTGCTAGTTTTTACCAACACGGGGTCATGCAGGCAGCTGGCATCAGCAACATGTTCGCTCATTGCTTAAGGCAACGTTGGTAATATTTATACCTGACAGGTGCCGGGTTTGACGCAAGTTTGCTGGACATAAGACGTCAATTAAAGATGTCACTAGGAAGTGGCAGCTATCAGTTGCTCATTAGAGTTCTATTACTAATCAAAACATAGCAAGCGGGGATTTCCAGGTTTGCTAAGTTTTTATCTTGTTGAAGAACTCGGAGTGTTATCTAGGAATATCAGATAGTGACTGCTGCTCTGTCATTGCACTAATTGGTCGCAAAGGAAGTAGCAGAGAGTCATGCTGGAATGTGGCTCTGTGGCTCTGCTCGTGTGAGGCCAGAGATGACTTTACAGAAAATCGTACTTGAACGGTTATGCCAATATAGGGAATAAATGGATTTATAGCCGAATAGGGGCATAAGGTCACAGTATCGATCAGGAACCTAGATAAGCACATGACACCCACTCCACGAATTCATGTCCATCAAAATTACTAAACTAAGCAATTAGATGCATGTGTAACATTGTGTAACATAGCCCACCCCAAAATACATAAATGCATTCGAAATAGGCGTACTTGTAATACATGGAATTTAGGTACTGTACGTAGTTTTAAAGCATAGTAATCATTCAAAAATTATTGCATATGAAATCAATGAACGATTATGCATAAAGAATTACACATGAAGTATCTCTGACAGAAGAAATGCGAGATAAATCATCACATAAAAAATGCATTGTAATAATATGTGTGCTAGAGGCTGGTGTTATGTCGTTATGTCTCTAGATGTGTTTAGAAATAGAAGTGTGAAGCTTCTGTTCTCTAAGAATAGTTTTTACGTTAAGCAAAGAATTGTTCGTGCCAAAAAGAGAGGGTCAATATTTAAAAAAATTGTCCAATTCAAAGAAAAATATATTTCCAAAGCTCCTGGCAGTTTTTGTTGATCAAAACTGAAGGCCGAATTCAGAGTTCATGGGAACGCTGTGTGTCGGAAAGCTTCTCAAAAGTTATTGTTTCTCTGTGGGTGAGAACATCGTATCAGACAGGCTCGCAAAGAATTGGTCTACAAAATCAGGTGATAGTTCAACCAAATTAGATAGCGCTGTAACTTGGCAGGTGTGAGAATGATTGCTGTCATCGAAGACAGGATCAGCCCTGCTCACAGAACGTTGTACCTGGATGATGTTGCTTTTGTCACTCGCTCCACTGTTACCACTTGGATGTAGTACAGGAGTCTCCACGAATGCCGTCATCAGGATTGGTAGCCGCTGGGGACAACACAATGCGTGAGCCGTTATTGGACTTAGCAAAGTATCGACGTCCATTGGTACTGCTGATGGAAGTGAAAGACAGATGTCCAACACGCATTCCTCGCCGCAAAGCATACACCGTAGCACAGGTAAAATGCAATTTTGCCATATCGGTCTGAATGAAAGGAACCAGGTCATGTTTAGATCTCTCAGCCTGGCCAATCCGAGGACGTTAGTTATCCTGTCCCTGTAGCGCATTGCTAGGATTGTTTCTTCCATTCCCATGGGAGCTATGTCTGAGCCGAGGCTTGCCATAACGTAGCACGATGGTCAAAAATAGAATCCCTGCGATGAGTCCAAAAAATAGTGGAATACCACCAAAGATGGAGTGCACAAAATTAGGAAAGATTCCCAAAATTGCCTGGAAGGGTGTTAGCAGTCCCGTAAAGACTGTCTTAAATATGCCTGGGATGCTTGTAGCACTAGACATGTTAAGGAGTTGCTCAAGCATTTGTACGAAATGCACAGGGCAATTTGTTGATAAAAGGTCATGGACCTCAGTAGCCGTCCTTGCGACTAGAAGATCATACGTCTCTTTAGATGACGTTATAGGCACTGTTGTCTGTAAAAGCACAGATTTCATTTTGCTTAATGTATCAATTCGTATAGAATAGAGATTCAGACGAGGCCAGAGGGGAGTCACTAAGTCTGGAGGCCCGCTCGGGAACAATGCTTGCATACAACATTTGACCATGGACGTTACTTCTACTAGATAACTTAGTCCGGGCGCGAGGCCACAGCACCTGTGATCCGTTCTTAGAATGTAACTCCCGTTTGCGAGTTGCATAAAGAAGGGCTCTATCTGAGTTGCAGGTGTGACTAGCTGGTGGCATGAAAGGTTGTTTGAATTTCCATCACATGCTCCGTGTAAATTAATACCCTGACACAAAAGTATACCGCTTAGTGAGTGTTTACAATTTTCACCACTAAGAAATACATTTTTGTCACTGTCACTATAGCAAGAATGAGTGTATGGTAATTTCCATTCGGATTTAACATATCCCTTACCCAATTGTTCATACTGGCCAGCAGGTATGTACTCAAGGCATTTTTTAAAGCGGAAAGTTGTTATCGGAATTGTGATAATTCCGTGTATTATCCATTCAATGACAGGGCTCTCTGACATTGTCAATGGTAATCTCTCGAGTTTCTCGATGCTCAAGATTGTATAGTCTGCTCCTTTCTGTGCCAAACTGATCTGTTTATCAGTAAGGTTAAAAATGGAAAATAATGACGTTGTGTTTATCAGACGCCAAGGCACATAGCCTGAACGAAGATTTTGCAGCGTCCAGCCTAGTTCTATAATAGAGCGTAATTGAGATTGGCCATGTTGTAACATTAGCAAATCTCTGTCTATCACATCAAAGGCAGATGATACAATATTGTCCAAAGAATATATTCTGGAAGACAGAGTCATTAACCCATTGTCTACTACAGAAAGTGATTTTTCCAAATTAATACGATCAATTTCTCGTATCTTTTCAGCAGTTTCAATTTGCTTTACTTTCCAAGCCTCGTTGTAAGCAGCATAGATACTGGTCGCTATGAAACGCTTTTGACGCTGTTTGCGTGGTCCAAGAATGAAATCGCGCAAATCAGCACCATCTTTTAATAAAGACAAGTGTTGCTTAATTTCAGCCAGTGTGGATGTAGTTAGCCATTCTAGGCAGAGTTTGCCTACACTGTATGTGGTTATAATTCCTGGATGTTGTCTCTGGGAATATCTTGAGTCTAATCTGGTCATTTTTAAACCCTGTGTTTTATTCAGGAATCGATCTTGACAGCTATTTGTGTCTGTAGGCCAGATTAACCACTTTTTCCAATCAGGATGTGTTCTGTTGAAATGTAAAATGTGTGACACGTCTAACTCATTATCTGCAGTTGTATTCTCAGCTATTGGCTTTGGTATAGACGGTGTTTTCATTTCTTTGTTTTTGGCTAGGCCAAGACAAGATGTTTGGTGTACAGTGTCATTTAAAAATAACATTTGTTCTGGTATCATGCAGGTTCTAAAAAGTGCTTCTATGCCTTGCACCTGCCAATCTTTTGTACCCCAAATTGATTTTGTTTCAATATTATTTTTCCAATAATCAAAACCAAATGTCATCATTTTGTCATAAAATGCTTCTGAATATATCAATTTAGAATTTGTCAGCATTGTTTTCATTCCTGTTTTATCTAACAGTTTATAATAAAACGTTTCTGCATCACTGGTGTTGAACCCTGAAAAATATTTGAATTTCTCAAAAAATGCTTTAGAACTGCTTTTAGGTGGTGTAGAACAATGTTCCCATTGATTATACATAAAAACATTTCTAGGCTGTGCAGATTTATGCAAGTAATGATCCCCATAGTGGGTGTAACAGAATAACTGCTCATAACTAGATGAACCTTGTAAATAATCATGATCTGTGAATCTAGCTGACATTACTAAATCAGACATCATGTCATTAATACTGTTAAAGTCCCAATCATCAGAGAATGTACTTGGTGTCACAAAGTCACTTAAGGAAACCTTTAGTTGATGAGGATACTTCAGGATTTCGACCGGACCATAGATCTCATAGTCTGTTTTCTCCCATACTACCCCACCAGGTATTGGAATTGCTGTGACATTTACTGTTGACAGTTCTCTTTTCTTTACGTGGGATGATCTGTGTGGTTTCAGGACTAGGTTGATGTTCTGACTTGCTGTGTCCATTGTAATATATTTTCCTTCAATGAATTTTCCCAAACACAGTACCATGATGAGCCAAAGCAGGAGGAAAAATACACCTAGACCGAACCAGAACTCTAGCCAAGGGGAAATGAGGTAGATTTCCTTCAGTTGATGAAAGAGTTCCGTTGCTTTTTCTTTAAAAGACTTTTTTGTTTCTGGCATCACTTCGGGGTCATTTAAATCTTCAGAGAAGTTGTCGAAGTTGATGAAATAACCAGAGGCAGTTCTGTCAATTGATGGGATTGTTCTTTCAATCTGTCTCTCGGTAGCACTTTCTGATGCCACATTAGTGTAGACTGGCGTTGTTTCTTGACGAACTGTTTCAATCTGTGTTTCAAGAGGCACGAGTTCCATGGCTGTATTGCATAGTCCTTCATTGTGCACTGCAGGCTGATCGAATGTGATTAGTCTTTCAGTTTGAACCTCTTGGATTGTTGCAAGTTTGGGTATTCTGTTGTTTCTTGGGAGTCCACTGGGCCTACTGTTGATTATAGGCCACATGCTTGTGGTTTTACCAGATCGATGGACACGACTCTGTTCTCCTTTTTACCAGCAAGGGGCGGTAGCACAACTGATCTTGTTCCGGTGACTGCTAAGACAGGTACTGCTTTTCTGTAAGAAGGCCCAAATTCCTTCTTAACCGCGATCTTTTCTCTGACTAGATCCCCAATCTTTGGAATCCAGACAGGCCTTGCTGGGGCTGTTGCGGGTGGTGCCTCGTCAGTGGTATTTGGCTGTTGCTTTAACTTTATGTTGCTTAATGATTTTCTTGTTTCATTCAGTTCCTGTAAAACAGCCAAACGGTCTTTTACTTCAAACTGCTTCGTTTCTTCTTGTACCACTGACATCTGACTATCGAGGTCCTGAACGCGCATTCTTATTCCGAACAATAGTTCATATGGGCTGAAACCTTTTAGAGAATTTCTTGGCATGTTGTTAAGACTAGTCTGGACACTTATTAAATGTTTGACCCACCCAGCGCCTGAACCTAATACCTTCGCTGTTATAGATTGCTTTATGTCCCGGTTTTTTCTTTCTACCACACTTGTGCGACGGACAAGAATACCACAACCCAATTCCCATGCTAGCCATGGCCTCCTTATAGGCTCGAGAGCTGAAAGCAGGACCCTGGTCAGAATGGAACGTGGTAATTGCGTATGTGCCGATATGGACTCGCTAATCTTTTATAACCGTTCTAGCGTCAGCCGAGCGCTGGTGGCCTCATTATTTTAAGTGCTTTTCGTCTTAACTATTAATAGGACGCAGGACGGGGTGTAGGCAGCGTTACGCTCTTTCTGATTGGTAGCCGGTAGCAAGGTTCGCTACTGCGATCCCTATTGCAGTTTTCACAGTTGTTTGCATATATTTGGTGTTCTACACTCATTCCCGGCCACCAGAATACTGATTGTAATTCAGTCAGTGATTCCTTGATCTTTCTGTGCCTAAGACCCAAACCCATGTGTGCGTCAGCTATTAAAAATATTCTCCTGTTCATGTTTGGAATTACTCTATCCCCCACTCCAGGGATTCGAGCAAAAGGAACGGAGTTTGCATCGATTATGTATGCATAATTGAGTGGATAGTTTACGGGTAGTGCTGCACAGTCGCCTTTTACGGTCGTTTTTACTGCTAGCATAGTTTCCCCGTCTATATACTTATCTGTACGCTTTTTTGTGGCTACGGAAGCCGGGTTAGTTGCTTCCGCGGTGGCTGTATTAGCCAATGAATTCCCTGCAACGTGAACGCCATCACGCTGAAGACTCTGTGCGTGAATCACGTGAGTCTTTTGTAGTTCTTTGTGTAAAAGAGCTACCTCGTTCCAGAGCAATTTATGCTTTATTGTGGCACCTGTGTCATCTTTGTAATCGTTTTCGATCCAACTCTGCATTTTGTTGTTGTAAGAATTGACGCAAAAATGAGAATCGCACACTATAAGTGTGGGGAATTCGCGTTCTGCATTTTCGAGCGCCATCTTTAAAGATCTGATTTCAGTTCTCTGAACCGAACAGTTTCTTACAGATTCAGTTTTTGTTACTTTCGGTCTGAATTTACCGCACAGCCAACGACCTTTAATAATCGCACATGCTGCATCGTAGGATTTTCTCTCTACGTTGAAATGCTGTACAAAGCTATCTGTATAGATTATACATGCGTATTGTGGGAGAGGCAGGATTTCGATTGGCAGAGGATATTCTTCTTCATATTCTAAATCATTCAGTTCTTCGTATTGCGGGGCGAAATAGTATTTCACGTCTTCCGCTCCTAGAGAATCTATATACTGTATCCATTTTGGATCCAGTGACACTGTAGGCAGGTTTACTGGGCTGAATAGCGCTTCGAAGGCGGATTCCGCTGTAAGGATATTAATCCGTTTGCCGTGTGCTAGTTCTCTTTCATTTGCTAATGCGATTTGCACTGCGTTCACAGTTTTTTCTGTGCGACTGAATGCTTTTTCAGCTTGTGTGTACAAGTGAGTTTTAATTGAAATGGGTACCTTTTCTCCCTCATTAGAGGTTAGGTACGTGAATCCGCATCTTCCTGGGATGACTCGGATTACAAGATCACGTGTGTTGTCACGTGTATCTAATTTTGTTTTTGCTAACATGTCTGTTTGCAGTGATCTCAAAATTTCTGTGTGTTTTTGAGTCCAATTGATTTGTTTTAAATCAGGTTTTATTAGTTCGTAGAGAGGTTTAACCCTTTCTGCGTAATTTAGGATGTAAGTTCTTCCGAAATTCAGAAAACCTAGTATGGATTGTAAATTCTTCAGCGTTTTTGGAGCTTGGAGTACAGCGCACTTCTCTAAGAAGTTGTCCGCTAGGCTTTTTCCTTCACTTGATAATTCGTACCCTAAAAACAGTACTGTGAGATGGGCAATTCGGGACTTTTTAAAGTTGAATTTGTAACCTTCTGCTGCGAACCCAAGTATAATGGTGTTCACCCTTTTCAAGTGAGTATCCAAGTCGTCGTCTGTGAGATAAATATCATCTACGTAAGATAATGCTTCATCATCATAGATTTGTAGTAACTCTGTTACCCTAGCTGAGAATAGTCCTGGGCTGTTCTTGAACCCCTGTGGGAGTCGACAGAATTTTTTCTGTGACCCAAATGCGGAGAAAGCGGTCAAGTATCTGCTTTCTGGTGCAATGTTTTGACAAAAGAAACCATTAGAAATGTCTAATGTCGTTTTGTATTTTTTCCTAACTATATTATTCATTAGGGCTGCACTATGCGAGTTTTGTACTGCAAAGGTTTTGCAACATGTATTAAGATGTCTGTAGTCCAAAACTAGACGATATGAATTGTCTGGCTTGGAGACAGGAAACAAAGGATTGTTCATTTGAGAGGTGCATGTTTCAATCACCCCCTGGTACTCAAGTTGATCTAAGATCTCCCTGACTTGTTTTTTAGCTTCTTGCTTTATGGGATACTGCCGTTGGGCAGTTGGTTCACTTTTTAATTGGATTTTGTGAGGCGGAGAATCCTCATCCCATCCTACATGATTTTTATACAATGCAGGTGCCTGGGCTACTGCCCATTTCCTTGCATATGTGTATTTTTTATGAATCGGAATGTGATTCGAGAAGGCAGGCATAATCACTTCTTCGCCACGAGGGCACTCCCTGACAAACTCCGGGGGCCAATCTTTTTCAGCTAACAGAATATCATAGCCTTTTGAGAGCTTATCCCAAAATAGACCCTTAATTTTCCTAGTCTTATCACCCTCTATACGCAATGTTATTTCGTATATTTTATGGGGCTCGCTAAGCCTGGCGTCGGCAGTTTCAACCTGAATGTATTCATTCGTGTCCACTGTCTCCAGATGACTCATCAAGTTCTTGCGTGCTATACTGATTTCTGCTGCACTGTCCAACATTGTCAATGCCCACTCCCCGTTTTTCAACTGTGTCCTCAGTATTCTCGGCATGGTTGATTACTCTAATACTGGCTACCTTCTTTTTAGGAAATTGAGATTTCTTATTTTGAGCAGGTTCCTTGTCTTTGGACTTGGTGTGCTCTCCTGGGTCTGACCGTCCTCTTCTTTCCGAATTCTGTGGAAAAGATCGAGAGGGACGTGTATCAATACTTTGATATCTATCAGGTCTTTTTATATTATCCCTATTTCTAAGGTTATATCTTTTCTCAGAGGGCTCCCGTTGGGGAGACTGGCGTTCTCGAGTCGGAGTTCTTTCCCTCCGTCGAGGAGACCTTCCTCTGGACTGGAAAACTTTTTCCTTGGGAGTGGATTGTTTATTTCCATCCCAGCTCTTTTTAGGAGTATTTAAATTATTTTTAATAAATAATTTTTCAGGATTTTCGAGCAGTTGGGGCTTAACTGGTTTCCCACCCAAGCTGTCTCTACCTAATTCTTCATAGCATTTTTCTATGATTTTGGCAAGCTCAACAGGATCTTTTATATCTGTTTCCCTCAACTTCTGGCGAATCGCCACAGATGCTGCTTCTCCCTTTACGTTGGCTAATAATATAGCCGTGACCTGCTTGAAGTCTTTCAGTAATTTCATACCTAGATTTAAAGCTGGTTCTGGACCGAATTCATTTTGAATCTGTTTTAGCACGTCTGGTATTACCGCCATAGACGGAACACCGTGTGTTTTTGTGTAAATGGAAGCAAAGACTGTACCCCAAGTGTCGCAGTCCTCCACGTGTGGTGCGATTCCCATAGGAAGGCAGATGGTCAAGATTCTGTGTTTCTCAATAGGGGTAGTATCAGGAAATACTGCCTCTATTTGAGTGATTTTCTGGGCTAACCAGAAAGGAATTTGTTCCCGTTTTACAGGTGTTTTACCAAGACATGACTGTATGTTCTGTGGTGTAATTTTATTTGTGTTCCCCTGATGAGGGGTCAGCTGTGGTGTATGAACAGCTGGCTGGACTGTTGCAGTCCGTATTACATATTGGACTAATTGCCTATGTATTTTTATTAATGTGTTTAGCTGTGCTAACAGCTCTTCTCTAGACATTTTTATAATGTCAGGATGTGGTGTGTAGCTGGCTAGAACCGGCCACGTGGCTCCTGGTCTACCTAGTGGACCGAGCCTGGTAATGTGATCATTGTGTTTTAGGGCGCCATTAAACCAGAGCAGGTGCTCTTGAAATTTAAGTGGAATTTCAACCTCCTCGAAAGGGGCGTACTCATCCGGAGGTTCCTCTATTTTGTAATAGTGAAACTCTTGTGTTATAGCGTTTACCGCTGGAAAGTTTATCCATGAATAGAATACCTCTGTCTGCCGATACTCGTGAGCCTCTATCACGAAAATTACTGTACCACCTTGAGGTGTCAGTCCGTGTTCTATAAGTTTTAAAGTTATAGATCTTCTTAACTGGACCGGGATGATAATAGCATCCGGGTCTGCCTGTAGGAGACTCGAGTCCTCCTCTATTAGTATGGAAGCCAGCCTAGCTGCTTCCCTTTCTTCTTCACTGTCTGTCATTTTAAAAATGCAGGCTTTGCAGAGTAGGTCTCCAAGGAGACAAAGATTAGATGCACAATATTTTGGAACACTGTATCCTTCAACGTTGAATAAACCAGAGCTTTACATAGGAATCTCTTCCTACTAAGGTCGGGCGGATTTTAACCTTTCACCCACTCCAGACGTCTATTGGAGTATTTACGGGAGAAAGGGGTGTGAAATATGCACGACTGAGTTACTCTACAAGTCTTACGTTAGTTTATCGCCTTACCAAACGTTGGGCGCCATGTAGTGTAGTTCCTAGTTTCCCACTAGGCCCTGCGCATTGGAATAACATAAACAGTAGTATCGACGTGGAACTGGCTATATTCCAGGCCTCCACTGACTATGCTAAACTTAATTGGGTTGTGTTACCAACTAGCTCAGAGGTCACTGGAAACTTTCTTCTCTGCATAGGAAGTGATCAGCTTCCTTGGCACAGACAAGAAGGGATTCAGCTTTCCAACAACCGTGCAACATGACAACTTTGCTCCTCAGATCAAGAGTCGATCTCTAGGGTCGTGTGAAACAATAGACATAGATTTCACTCAGTCAGTCTAGTGCAGTTTACTTTCACAGTATGTAGAGAATAGAGAGACGGGCGTGTATCAATAAAGGGTTAACATTTATTGAACAGTCTTTCTTCTCGTACAAGAGAAATGTATTGCCACAATTGCAATAACTGTTATTATAAAAAGTACGTACAGTAAGATAAGAATAGCGAAATAGAACTGTAAAAGCATTGATATGGTTTCTTAGCCATACAATGGTTTAAAAGTAATAAAACATTTATACAGTCATATATACATTAGGCTAACATACTCAACTGGTGCTTCTAACTAAGCCTACCCCAGTGTGCCTGACCTAGGCCTAACACGTGAGAAGGGGGAGTAAGTAAGTAGCTTAAGTTAAGTTGGTTTTGCCAAGGTTTGTTTCAAGAATTCTCTTCTAAGGGTTTAGTCAACACCATACCTCTGAATAGAATGATGGAGGATTGGTATCTCCTTCAGGGGTCTCTCTCGATATCCCAGTCACCTGCGAGGGTAAACTGGAAGCGCCGGGACTGGATTTCTCTGCACGAGAAAGGCAGCGGCTTCTCTCAGCGCGTCTGGAGGAAGGAGGGGTGACAGCGTCCGCGGGCAGCTGGGCTGGATGTCTTCGCAGAGGACGGCTGCACGGCTCCTCAAGCGTACTGCACCATAGGTCGCGCTGTAGCGGCGATAATGGTAATCAGTAGCTTCACCACCACAGGATAGCAGGCTGCAGCGACAGAGTGCTAGTTTTTACCAACACGGGGTCATGCAGGCAGCTGGCATCAGCAACATGTTCGCTCATTGCTTAAGGCAACGTTGGTAATATTTATACCTGACAGGTGCCGGGTTTGACGCAAGTTTGCTGGACATAAGACGTCAATTAAAGATGTCACTAGGAAGTGGCAGCTATCAGTTGCTCATTAGAGTTCTATTACTAATCAAAACATAGCAAGCGGGGATTTCCAGGTTTGCTAAGTTTTTATCTTGTTGAAGAACTCGGAGTGTTATCTAGGAATATCAGATAGTGACTGCTGCTCTGTCATTGCACTAATTGGTCGCAAAGGAAGTAGCAGAGAGTCATGCTGGAATGTGGCTCTGTGGCTCTGCTCGTGTGAGGCCAGAGATGACTTTACAGAAAATCGTACTTGAACGGTTATGCCAATATAGGGAATAAATGGATTTATAGCCGAATAGGGGCATAAGGTCACAGTATCGATCAGGAACCTAGATAAGCACATGACACACCCATGGTGGAGCATTTCATTGAAAATAAACACACTGAGAATGACTTGAAGTGGTCAATTCTATATGTTCTGCAACAGTCTAGATCCATTGACCATGATAAACTTCTACTAAAAAAAGAGGCCTACCTTATACTTAAGTTTAATAGCGCACTCAGCGGGCTCAACTCGCTATCTGAAATATCTAGAGTGTGAGCTATATCTAGTACAGTGCCTCCAAAAGAAAGGGTCGATGGTAATTGCGCATATGTTTTCATATGTGGTTTAAATTCACCTTTTTTCACATCTAAATGATAGCCTTCTCTAGCGACCCCACTCTAAGATGGCCGCCAAGCAAGTAGCTTTAAGTAGGTCCAAAACCATGTTACAACATGGCTGCCAAACTAGCGACCCCACCCTAAGATGGCCGCCAAGCTAGTAGCTTTAAGTAGGTCCAAAACCATGTTACAACATGGCTGCCAAACTAAGTGAATGAGAGCTAGATGCCGAGTGACAGCTTGTTCAAGTAAGTCTAGAGCTAACATGGGTTTGATTTGCTACCAATAATGCAATAGCCCCAGAAACCTAATAAAACGCTGTTATTTCCTCTAGGGAAAGCGAGCGCGAGTAAAAAGGACTGAGGAAAGCGGTGCCTGCATGGTTAGAAAGCGTTTACCGCTGCAACCGATTAGAACACGAACAGCCCAAGCGAGGAATCCCTCAGAGCAGGTATGCCGAGTAGAGCAACGAGTGCCATAATCTCTCCGTCTGTGCATAAAAAGCGCGTAAAACGTTATTCTCATTATTTTCAGGCTGTAATACAAGACTGAAAATTAACTCCCATTTGGTGGAAACGTAGGATCACGAGAATGATCCAGTAAGGTATGTTGATAACACATGTGCCCCATTCTGTTCTTAGAAAGTGAGCAAGAACAGGTCATGATACCTGTATTTGTTTTTAGATCCCGAAAACAAAAGAAACTCAGTCAGAACTAATACTCTACCCTTGACCGGCGGCTGCTGGTTCAACAGGTAATAAGAGGAATACAAGTTAAATGTAGTTGGAAGCTAAACAACTGTCAGAAATGTAGCTAAAACAAGTTTTATTTTATACACTTGCAGATATCCCGTATTAAGACAGAGCCCTGATGAGAATCCGTAGAGTTGACATACTGGATTCGAAACGCGTTGGCGTAAAAAGATTAGCCATTTATTGGTCGAATGGACTGAATGAATTAATTTGAAGTCTATTTTTCCTTTTTTGAACTGCCTACATTTAACTGTAGTTCATTGATTTATGATTGTCATCAAGTTTTTACTTTTGACTCTGGTCTTTATGGAATTACGGATTATTTTTTCTTCGTAGTATGAATATTTGAGTGTATATATATCAGAGCAATTCACTTTGTATAATACAACTAGTTATGTGAATGGGTTTGTGTTGTAAATAATCGCGAATTGTAAATAATTGTATATAAGGTGTACAAAACGATAAGGTGTCCCTTTCATACATCGATACTAAAAAACACAAAAAATAAATAAATAATAAAAGGGTTAGAGTGATATACCCGTACGAACCAGGAAGTCTCTTATGGTTTGTTCCCTCAAAAATAGAGGATTTAAGTAAGTGTGTGGCTGGCAATCTGTGTACTTAGTTGTAAATGATATGAGCCACTCATAATGGAAGGTAGCTCCATGCTGCACAAATGGTTAAAATTAAGTTGTCTGAAATTCAGCTGAAACCAGAAAGAATGGCAAGTGAACATGTACGTGTCCATTCTGCTGTAACTCCAACTTGTTTAATGATTCACTAGCTTTCACCTGTGTATAGAGCCAGTTCAGCGAGCCAATTCCTAGAAAGGGTTCGCTGACCTAGGACGTGCCAAGTTTGCTCTGCCCTTGCCTGGTTAAGTGAAAGGGTAAAGTGTTTGCTCAGCACAGATAGCAAGTGCGTCATTTGTATAGGGAAAGCAGAAAACACGGGCCTCTGCTGATAAGATCAAACAGTGCACATTGACATTTCAAAGATAACCGACCAAGGCTGTGGGTCAGGAGGTAGTGGTGTAAAGATTAACCAGTATCTGCATGGTCAGATCCGTCAGGAATAATGTAAAGTGTGAACGTAGACATATTTCTGAAATGCACCATGATGTTGTAATGTACACGTGGCTGAGATGGTCACGCCACAATGTAGTAGTTAATGAATAATGTGTCAGGGGTCTGTGAAAACATATATAAAGACTGATTTCCTCACTGTAAAACCATATCACTTTGCAGTCCTGTAAATTGTCTCAGCTGCAGCTTATTGGCAATAAAGCCATTTTCTTTTGAAACCTTGTATGTGCCCTTCTTGTCCCTATTCACAAAATTTTGTGCTTTTACAGAGTCAGGCTATTGGTGGTGCATGTGTCCGGCGGGTGTTCGGCGTCGTGGGGGTGTTGTCGATGGTGAAGGATCTGCGGCAGAGTCTGCATGAGAACTGTCCATGGGTGGTGTTCAGCGAGGATATTACGCAGTTGTGTGTCTTCTGGAATTGAGTGCACGGAGGGTGGTAGAGTCGTAGTGATGGGGCCTAGGAGAGCCATGGTTCCTGACACTGGTCGCGGTCGTGTCACAGAGGGGGAAGAAGGAGGGACTGGAGGTGGGGAGTTGGGAGTGGGGCTCTGTTGGTGGGTGGGGCCCCAGGGGCGTAAGGCTGCCAGTAAATCAAACAGAGGAAGTCAAATAAAATGAATAACTTTAAACTATACCCACAATTAAACTGAGGATTACCTAAAGTTAACTAAAAACAAATCTCCTAGCAAAGTCAGGAGAGAGCAGGAGGCGCTGGGTACAAAACACAGAGATGGCGGACTGACGGCGCGAACCCAGAAGGCGGGAGGGCTCTGGCACTGAGGCAGTGATGCGCTGCAAGCAGAGCTGTTGGGGAGAGTTCTTGCCTGGACCGGAGGCACACTGGTCCTGACGAATGCCTTGCTAACAGCAATAATAGGCAGAAGGAAAATGCTACTTACCAATATGCATCTGTTCTTGGCATGTAGCACTGCAGAGATTCACACTCTGTGCATAGATCTCCATCTGGTGTTGGGTTCAGATGCTTAGACCTTTTTGTTGTCTTGGAAGAAGTGTTTTGTATTTACGAGATAGGTGACTCCTCCTTTGGACAAAAGTGCGCATGGACATCAACTCCATCTTCAGATTGTTTTTCACCATGAAGGGAAATGATGGAGTTTGCAGAAACAGAAAGAGGTCCATGAGAATGTATCTAAGTAAGATAACACTGGAACAGATACAGGTTCCGGGGAGGTGAGTGAATCCCTGCCGCTCTACATGCCAAGAAAAGAGGCATTCTGGTAAGTAACACTTCTCGTTTGAGGCATATGAGCTGCAGAATTCACACTCTGTGCATAGACTGTACAGCAGCGTCTCCCCTAGCGGTGATCGCCTGTATCGGTTGCAGTGGTTTGAAAAAGTGTCTTAAGAACAGCCTGGCCTACAGAAGCTTGTTGGTTTGCCTGCAGAACTACACAATAGTGTTAGGTGAAGGTGTGTGTAGTAGACCATGTTGCTGCATTACAAATGTGTTCTAGGGGAATGTTCCCTAAGAATGCCATGGAAGCCCCTAGTTTGCATGTTGAATTGTCAATGTGCGTTTTGCTTCTTGATAGCATGCTTGAATACATTTTACTATTAACCTGGCAAATCCAGCTTTGGAAATAAGATTGCCTTTATGAGGTGGAGCAAAAGCTACAACCAGTTGTTTTGTTTTCCTGAAGGCTTTAGTCCTGTCTGTTTAGTAAAGTAAAGCTCTTTTGATGTCAAGGGTGTGAAGAGCTCTTTCTGCTACAGAATAAGGGTTTTGGAAAAATACTGGTAACTCTACTGATTGATTAAGGTGGAAAGCAGCGATTACTTTGGGAAGGAATTTTGGATTTTTCCTAAGAACCACCTTGTTTCAATGTATTTGTAAAAATGGTTCTTGTATGGTTAAGGTCTGGATCTTACTTACTCTCCTGTGAGAAGCGATTGCAACAAGGAAAGCTACTTTCCATGTAAGGAACTGTAGTTCGCATTTGTGTAAAGGCTCAAATGGGGGGCCCATGAGTCTAGTAAGAACTATGTTTAGGTTCCACAATGGCGAAGGTGGCAGTGTGGGTGGAATTATCCGTTTAAGGCCTTCCATAAAGGATTTGATAGCAGGTACCTAAACAATGACAAATGTTGTCTGTTTTGTAGGTAAGCAGCAAGGGCAGCTAGATGTAATCTTATTGATGAGTATGCCAGATTGCAACTTTGTAGATGTAGCAAATAGCAAATAATGTTCTGAATTGAGGCATCTAATGGGTCAATTTTGTTGTTTTCGCAGTAAATGACTAATCTTTTCCATTTAGCTGCATAGCAAGCTCTAGTAGTGGAGCGCCTGGCTTCCTTAATAATGTTCATACAGTCTGGTGGGAGGTTGAGGTAACCGAACTCTAGGATTTCAGGAGCCAGATCGCTAGATTCTGTTGTGCTGGATCTGGGTGCCTTATCTCTCCATGGTTCTGCATTACCAGCTTTTGTGTGGAACTACGGAGAGTTCGAGTAGTGTTGTAAACCATGGTTGCTGTGTCCACGTGGGAGCAACCAGGATAATTTTGAACGACTGTTGTTTGAGCTGGCGTACTACTAGTGGAATGGGTGGAGTGGCGGAAAAGCGTACGCACATCTGCCTGCCCAGTTCATCCATATTGCATTGCTATTGGACAACTGGTGAGGGAACCTGGCAGCGAAGGTTGGGCATTTTGCGTTTGCATGTGTGGCGAACAGATGTATGTCTGGTTGGCCCCATATCTGGAAGAAAGGTTGAAGAACTTGCAAATTAAGTTACCATTCATGTATCTGTGAGTCTGACGACTTAACAGAACCATCAAAATTATTGGAAGGTTCCCCTGATTATTAAACACAGGTAGGGGAGAGTAATGCAAGAAAAAGAGAGGACCTGTGGTTTGTCCTTAACTAAATGGAGTCAGAAATACTGACTAGGACAAGGCAATATAAGGGCAAAGCAAGTTTCTAGGAGGTCCTAGTTAATCACATCATAGTGTAATGGCAATAAATATATAAAACACTTTCCATCTTTGTATATCCAAAAATAACAGGTAAACAAATCTAACAGGTAAAAAAATCCACCAGAAATGTAAGAAGTATAAACACAATTTATTAAAATACCTCCCTATTAGGGTTACAATCTAAAACAAAATACAATAAAAAGAGTTTTCCCAGGAGTGAACAAATCTCTAATTTAAAAAAGGTCAAAGGACAAAGTCGACGCTGACTTAACAGATCCGCAATCTGATTGTTCACCCCTGGAAGATTTTCTGCCAGCAGATATATATTTTGTGGAATGGTCCATCTCCATATACTTTGCACTAGGTGAGACAGCTGCAAATAATGTGTTCCTCATTGTTTCTGTATGTAATACATCGCATTTATATCGTCGGTGTGGACTAGGACAGTTTTGTGAAGGAGGTGTGCTTGGAATGACTTTAACACTAGAAATATTGCTAGTAATTCTAGGTGATTGATATGGAGCCTTTTTTGTTGTGTGGTCCAGTTTCCCAGAATTGTGTGGTTTAGGAGATGGGCTCCCCAACTGGTGAGTGATGCGTCCGCTGTCAGCACTATTTGTGGAACTGGCTCTAGGAACGGCCGCCCTTTGGAAAGGTTTTGTGTGTTCCACCACTGCAGAGAGCGATTATATTTGACTGTGAGCCTGGTTCCACTGATGTGCTAAGCATTCCTGTAAAGGGCACATCTGAAGCCTTGCTTGAGGTACAATGAAAATGCAAGAGGCCTTCATTCCTATCAGTTGCATAGACACTCGGGCTGGAAGAGAGTGTTGTGGTTGAAATTTGGTGATGAGGGTTTGCATGCCGGCTATCCTGGCTGGATTGGGGTATGCTAGAGCCTTTTGAAGTGTCTATTGTGGCTCCTAGATACTGAAGTTGGTGGGAGGGCTGCATGTGTGACTTGCTGTAGTTTACTGTGAACTCCAAGTTGTGTAGCAGCTGGATTGTTTGATAAGTGTGGTGAACCCACTGGTTGTATAACTTGGCCTTTATAAGCCAGTCGTCCAGGTATGGAAACACATGCATGTGCTGCCTTCGTAAATGTAAATTGATATTTATAAAGTGCTGACTGTCACTCCGCAAGGAGTATCCTGGCGCTGATAGATTGGTAGAAGTGTGCTGCTACTAATGACAGACACTTTGTGAATACCCTGGGTGCTGTAGTCCTGATACTGTTGGTTGTCCACTGTGAACCTTAGATATTTCCTGTGTGCAGGGTGTATGGGAATATGGAAGTAGGCGTCCTTGAGATCTAATGTGGCAAGGAAGTTGTTTTGTTGAAGCAATGGGAGGACTTGTTGAAGAGTGATCATGTGAAAATGTTCTGACTGTATGTAAAAATTGAGAGGTCTGAGGTACAGTGTTGGTCTGTGAGGACTGTCCTTTTTGGGAATTAGGAAGTACAGGGAGTAAACACCTGTTCCTTGATGTTGAATGGGGACTGGTTCTAATGTGTCCTTTAGAAGCAATGAGAGAACCTCCTGTTTGAGGAGCGTGAGATGTTCTGTGGACATTGGACGCTTTTTGGGTGGTATCTTGGGTGGAGTAGAGGTAATTTCCAGGCAGTAACCATACTGGATAATTTGTCTTACCCACTTGTCTGTTGTGATGGACTCCCAGACAGGTAGGAACTGTGAGAGGCGTCCCCCGACAGGAGTGGAATTATCGGGGAGAAGAGTGGGGAAGTCACTGTTTGGTATTAGGGGAGTTGCGGGTGTTATTACCACTGCCTTTGCCCTTGTTGTTGTTGCCACTTTAACCTACTCTATTGTATCCTCTGGAAAAAGAGCCCTGGTTGGGACTTTTGTAGGATGAGGAAGAGTGTTCTGGTGTATTTGTTTTGGAGCCTGCTCTATAGAAGGAACGACGAAAGGAGTTTCAGTGTCCTTTTTTATTTTTTCTAGAGATGTGTCCACTGCAGGGCCAAAAAGGTGCTCTTGGTCAAAAGGTTGATTAAAGATGGTATTTTGTCCCTCCTGTTTAACGCGGGATGCGGTGTCTGCTGCGTCGAGCGCACATTTAATGGATGTATTGGTAATGAGTTTGCCCTCTTGTATGAGGTCATTGGCTTTGTCCCTATATTCTTGAGGTAGATGTTGTACTAGGGTTTCTAGCTCATCATAGTGAGCCGTGTTGTATCTTGACAGATGGGCTTGTGTGTTAGCTATTTTCCATGAGTTTGCAGCTTGAGACACCATACGTTTGCCTGACACGTACAGTAATTTAGATTCTTTATCAGAAGGAGGTGTGTCACCTGACCCCTGAGAGTTTGCTCTTTTACGTGCATTGGCTACAACTAAGCAATCTAAAGGAAGCTGACCGTTGATGTATATGGGGTTAGTAGGAGTTGCTTTGTATTTTTTTATCTATTCTGAGGTTAAGGACTCTAGCTCTAACTGGGTCCTTGAACACTTCAGAGGTGTGTCTAAGAAGCCCTCTAAGCATTGGCAAAACATGATATATATATATATTATATATATATATTTTTGTGGCTGGTCAAAAGTTTCTAGAAGAAAATCGTCTTCTACAGGGTCTGAGTGTAGCTTAACTTTATGGTATGTTGCAGCCCTATTGAGTAATTGGGCAAAACTCACATTGTCATTTGGTGGAGAAGGTTTTGAGGGATAGAAGTCCGGATCATTAGTTAGATCAGGATCCATATTATAGTCATGCCATGGGTCTGGTTCCTGTGGTGGATCATCAGGATCAGTACCTAATGGAACTATATCTTTGTCTTGTTGCCCATCCCCATGTTCATCATCACTATCCTGTGGTTGTGGAGAATGTGGTGGTGAAATGAGCAAATTAGGGTTAATTGATGGAGGGGATGAAGGTGGTGGCGAAGTATTAGTAGCCATATGCATTTTCTTTGGAGGAACTGGTGCCTGTGGTAAAGGTCCTGGTTTCCTCTTTGTAGGTGGTTTGGTAATTATATGACCAGTCTTTGGATAGATTAAAATGGTGGTCTGCTTTTAGTCAGGGAGAAAAAGTTCTTCGGCATCAACAGTTTTCTTTGGCGTGGAAGATTTCTCCCTGGAAACTAACTTTGGCTTGTCCGGTATGGAAGCTTTCCCTGGCTCTGAGACCTTCGGTGGGGGAAGTTTCGGCTCTGAGGGTGTTTGTTTAGGAGGCATAGGCATGGGAAGCTTGTCTTTTAGTGATTTCGGCCCGATGTCTTTGGTGCTGAGGTCTTATCCAGCTGCTTTGGCCCGGAGGGTTTATCCAGCTGCTTCGTTGCTGTAAAAAAATAAGAGGCTTCTTCATATAAAAATAGTGATTTATTTCAAGTTGGATGGAAAGAAGCACAGCACATCCGTTAAGTAGAAAGTACAAGGAGATATCACAGTTGGGACAGAATCTGGAACCAAGGATGTAAGATGCAGGCACGCATCATACATTCCAGGCTCCAGCACAATGAGGTAAAAAACAGTAAATAAACAAGCACTGGAAAAGCAAGAATGCAACACATCTTACCCCAATAAAAGAAAAAATCAACACAGATACCTACTAGGTGTTTTCTTGGGTCTAACATCAGATTTAACCCTAGAAGCAACAGACAAATCTTTATGAATAAAACTCTGGAGAGGTACGTTAACTTGCACATGAGGAGAAGCATTGACATGTGCATGAGGAGGCGTATTGATCTGCGCTTGTGATGCTGACGGAAGAGAGTTAGAAGAAACAGGACATCTAGCAACCCTACGAACATTCCAAACTCTCCCATCTTGTGTGGCAACACAGTTTTTGAACACTTTGACCACGTTAATAGGAGGAAAGAATTTGGAAAAACCTTTAACCAAAAATCCAGGTTTCTTTACTCTCACCCACTCACCAACAACAAAATCATGAAGTTTAACATTCATTTTTTAATCAAATGCAACTTTCATACACTGTTGTTTATCTTCAACACGTTTGGCAACACTTTCAATACCAATCTTAGGATCATTCCTGTTAAGTTTTTTAACCCACCAGGGGCAAATGACAGAAGAGGGTTCCCTACCCTTCAAGAGTTTGAAAGGGCTCACACCAGTGACAGAGTGAGGCGTGATGCGGTAGACCCAAAGTCTTTTCCTGACCACCTCCAACCAAGAATCGTCAGAAGAACCAATCCCAGAAATGCAATCCTTGAGGACACGATTAAAACGTTCCACCTGACCATTCTCCCTAGGCTCGTACAAAGAAACAGTATGATGTTTAATTCCACAGCCGTCAAGAAACTGTTTTACCTCAGAGGAAATCAGTTGTGTACCGTTATCAGTAACAAAGGTCTCAGGAAAACCTTCCCTGGCAAAGGTCTCTTTCAAAAAAAATAAAACAACCTGAGAAGAAACACTATTTACAAATTTAACTTCAGGCCATTTCGAATGGTAATCAACCAAAACAAGAGCAAAACGGGCATTAGAAGGCAACTGTTTAAAAGGGCCTGAGATGTCAAAAGCCACTTTTTGCCACGGAAATTTGGGCCAAGCTACAGGTTTAAGAGGAGCAGAAGACAAATGAAGCATTTTGTCGCTGCTAATGCACTGAGAACATTCCCTTACCATTCTATGAACCATTTTGTCAATGCCAGGCCACCAAAAGTTTTCTCTAACCAGGCGCTTCATGGATGACATACCAATATGGCCTTGGTGAGCTAACAACAAAATCTTCTCTTGTAAAGAAGCAGGAGGAATTAACTTGCCAGTCTTGAACAGAAAGCCACCAAACTCTTCAATTTCTGAAGCGACTTGGGAAAAGGAAACTAAGTCAGAAGGAATGGACTTATTATTAGGCCATCCACCTTTTACAAAGTCTAAGATTTGTTGACATACAGAATCTTTTGCCATTTCTTTAAACCATTCCTCCTCAGATAACGTTAAGAACTCCTGAGATATACAATCTTCAATGGAAGCAACTACATCCACATCCTGGTCAATGGTAGAAACCTTATCAACACTGCATGGTAATCTAGACAAAAAATCTGCCCTGACATTGCTTTTTCCAGGAACATACATGATCTCGAAGTCATATTCCTGAAGACGTGAGGACAAACGAGCAATCCTAGCAGTCGAGTTCCAACCACCACCAGGGGACAGAATTCCTACTAACGGTTTGTGGTCCGTTCTCAAAACAAACCTGTTCCCCCACACATAGTTTCTAAAATGTTCTACAGCCCAAATACATGCTAGTAGCTCCTTTTCAATAACAGAGTATCTCCTTTCAGTGGAGGATAAGGTTCTAGAAGCAAAAGCTATGCACCATTCATCCTTACCCGCAGTTTGACTCAACACAGCACCAATGCCATACAAACTAGCCTCAACAGTGATGACACATTTCTTACTTATACAGAAAGATTTGAGTGTAGGGGCATTAACAATCTCACTCTTAATTTGCTTGAAAGCAATATCTTGCTTGTCAGTCCAGACAAATTTGGCTGAACTTCTAGTCAACTCTCTTAAAGGTTCCATCTTGTTGGCGAAATTTTGGATGAATTTACTGTAATATTCGCACAACCCCGCAAAGGAGAGTAACTTCTCTTTACTATCAGGGGCTGGTGCATTCATAATGGCATCTACAAGGTTCTTCTTTGGTACCACACCATCCCCAGAGAGGGTATGTCCCAAATACTCAACCGATTTACAGAAAATTTTACACTTGCTGGCTTTAATGGTCAAACCAAACTGTTCTAACTTGGAACAGACCTCTTTAAGATGAGCATGATGTTCACAGTTATTCTTGGAAAAAACAAGGATATCGTCTTGAAAGCATTTGACGAATGACAGATCTTTAAAAATATGGTACATAGCTCTCTGAAACACTGAAGCAGCCGAAGCTAGACCGAATGGCATTCTCTTGAACTGAAATAACCCATGAGGGGTGATGAATGCAGTAAATTGTTTGGAGTCTTCAGTGAGTTCGATCTGGTGATATGCAGATCTCAGGTCTAACGTTGAAAACACGCTAGCCCCATCTAACATGCAAAGCATTTCGTTAATATTAGGAAGTGGGTGACAGTCTGTAACTAAAAAACAGTAAATAAACAAGCACTGGAAAAGCAAGAATGCAACAGTTGCCAAGATCTTTTCTGGCTGCTTTGGCACCAAGAACTTTTCTGTGTGCTTTGGTGCCGAGAGCTTTTCCATTTGCTTTGGTGCAGAGGCATTGTCCGGCTGTTTTGGTTGCAAGAGCTTTTGTGGCTGCTTTGGTGCTGAGGTCTTTTCGCCAACATCGTACTCCGAGCACTACACCTCAACATCGTCTCATACGCCGACGACACCCAGCTGATCCTCTCCCTCACCAAGGACCTGGCCACCGCCAAATTTAACCTCCACGAGGGAATGAAGGCCGTTGCAGACTAGATAAAGACTAGCAGGCTGAAACTGAAGTCAGACAAGATGGAGGTCCTCATCCTCAGCTCCACCCCCTCCGCATGGTATGACTCCTGGTGGCCTGCCACGCTGGAAGCCGCCCTGACACCCACCAAACACGCATGCAACCTGTGTTTCATTCTGGATTCAACACTCTCTATGACCCAGCAAGTTGACGATGTTTCCTCCTCCTTCTTCAACACCCTCCGCATGCTCCGCAAGATCTACAGATGGACCCCCACTGAAACCAGAAGGACAGTCACCCAAGCACTCGTCAGCAGCAGGCTGGACTACGGCAACGCCCTCTACGCAGGAACCATGGCTACACTCCAGAAGAGACTTCAATGCATACAAAACGCCACTGCACTCCTCATCCTCTGACTCCCTCGCCGCAGCCACATCACCACCTACCTGAGAGACCTGCATTAGCTCCCAGTCAACAAGAGGATCACTTTCAAACTCCTCACCCACGCTCACAAAGCACTCCACAACGTTGGACTAGCAAACCTAAACTAACGACTGTCCTTCTAAACCCCGAACCGCCAGCTTCGCCCCGCCGACCGCGCCCTCGCCACTGTCCCACCCATCCACCGAATGACCACCGGCGGCAGATCTTTCTCCCCCTTCACCACCAAGACATGGAACACCGTCCCCGCCCACCTGCATGAGACCTAGGACCTGCTGACCTTCAGGAGACTTCTCAAGAGCTGGCTGTTTCACAAGTAGCTGCCTTCCCCCACCCCCTTAGCGCCTGGAGACCCTCATGGGTGAGTAGCGCGTTCTACAAATGACTGATTGATTGATTGATTTTATGTCTTTTTCGGTGCCGAAAGATTTTCAGGACCAGGTGGTTGGCTCGAGCAGGAAGGCTTTTGTTTGTGCTTGGGTGCCTGGCCAGAAGGCAGGGCACTTGCGGTTTTTGAATGGTCTTGACCTGAGCTCGAAGGAGAAGGTGTCACCAGAGGCGTTGTTATGGGCTTGGGGAGGGTGAGGGTCTCAGTACTCACGTCCCTTTGAGCTGGGCTGATGTCGTCTTCGGCGTCGGAGACATCTACTTCGGAGTCTGGGACCAGTTCCTCCTGTTCCGGTTCCTGAAGACTCTCGGGGTCTGCATGAAAGGTGTCCGGAATGGAGCCTGTGCCTCGCGACATCATGTGGCGTTGTGCTCGACGATCCCGGATGGTCTTTTTGGACTTGAAGGATGAGCAAGCTTCACAGTTGTCCTCTCGGTGTTCTGGAGAGAGGCCCCGGTTACACACACCATGGAGGCAGAGTGTGGGAATTTAGCACAACACTGAAGAAATTTTTTAAAAGGAGTCTGTTCCATCGAAATCCGTCTGTACCAGCGCGGGTAGGCCCAACGGCCCGCGTCAAAGCTCCCAGGCGCCAAAGTTTTTCGAAACTGTAGTCAAGGGTCCACGTCGAAAGAAATGCTATTGAGACAATATTGTCGGTTAGCTGTGATTGCGCGTCGAAAGTGGTTTCGATAACAACACTGACTGGAGCGCAGCTAGTCACACCTGAACCCGATGCTGGAAAAATACAATTTGAAGATGGATTCGATGCCAATGCACACTATTGTCCAAAGGAGGAGTCACCTATCTCGTGACTACAAAACACTTCTTCCAAGACAACAAGGTGCAAGCATCCGAGCCCAACACCAGATGGCGATCTATGCACAGAGTGTAAATTCTGCAGCTCATATACCTCGAACACATGTTGACCCTACACTTTCTTATCACATAATAGTGTGTCCCTGGTCAATTTAACCAGTCTTGAAACATCCGCTAAATGTGTTTATAGCAGTGCCAGGTTTTCCAACTAATAAAAAAAATTGGGATTAAACTAAGGCACTTGTTAAACCACTTTGTCATGCACATTTACACAAAAAAACCTGCTCCGCTGTAGACAGGCATTGTAGCACACTAGAAAGGCACTAATCCGCTCTGGTGGGAACCCAATGATGAAGCATGTCACCAACTAGGTTGGTGAGTGAGGGTTCTTTTTAGAGTGATTTCACTTGCTGGCTCTTTTTTTGTCAGGCAGCGATCTTTTGTTGTTTATTTGATATTCCCCAGGGGGACCAAGAGTGGCTACATTTGTTTCCCTCTCTCTCTTGTTGTTAATGTTGTTAATGTACATCACAAAAAGCACAAAATCCCTGATTAAAATGAGCAATAATATCCTTGTTTGAGGTAACGTCAGATGCGTCACTTTCTTGTAATCTGCCCCTCATTCGCTAAGACTAACAAGAAAACTAAGGGGCATATGTACAAAGGAGTGGCGGATTGAGGCGTTAGCCATCATGGCTTAACGCCTCTCTCCTCCACTTCAAAAACGCAAGGCTATACCATATATACAAAGATATGGTGCAGCTTTGCATTTCCCCCTGCGCTGGCGTAACACTTAGCTGTGTAGCTGCAACCTTTGCACCATAATAAGAGGATGTCTGCATGCAGGGGAGAATTGTTTATGTGTAGGAAGGTGTCCCTCTTCTCTTTTCGCCAAATTAAGACCAGGTTTTCACTAGCCTTAATTTTGGCGCTGCCTCTTATTTACTCTGCCCTTGCAATAGGTGGAACGCCCACTGCCCACCCCTTTCACACTAAGCATATCCTGAAAGTGGGCCTTATTTACAAGGCAGCGTTAAGCCATGTTAAGTGGCTTAACGCTGCGTTGTAAATAAGGTGAGGCCCCTATCGCCACAGAAACGTCACAAAAAGTGATGATACTTTGGCGAAAGGGGTTTGTCTGTATGCCCATAGGTTTCACTAGCATGATAAAAGATTTGATGTCCTACAATTCAGGAACTTATCTAGCCCACCTGCACTTACATTCGCAACCCCAGGACCAGAAGGGAGACAGCATTAACAACGCAGTCATTGCATCGCAGTTCCTTTACAATGCGGTCATTACAACGACCGCGTTGTTAGAACGCATTGCCTTTACAAAGCAAGTCATTAGATCAACTTCCTTTAGGGGTGCTATAACCTTTCCAACACCTTCCCTACTGTTGCACAGGCTGCAGTTGGAATAGTAAATTATACTATTCCGAAGTCCAGTGCGCCCCCTACAGCAAGTCGATCTAATGACTTGCATGGTAACGACCGCGTTGTAAAGGAACAATATGTAATAGCATGCGATGTAACCTGCTTTATTCAGACCAGACATGTAAAAACCTTTGGTGGGGGCAAAATTTTTGCAGGGTCCTAAATGATTTCCCATTCAAGTTGCAGTGCGTAATAATAGTGCGTAATAATAGGAAACAAGTATGATGGGAAACAGAAAACCACAGTATTTGCAGTGGTGCTACAACATGAACTGCATTATGAAGTAACCGTTTAGGCCTGTTGTGTATTATGGAAATAAACACTGTAACATGAGTGCAGGCCCCCTGTAAGTGCAGGTTCTTGGCTCCAGCTGCACTTCCTTTTGACGGTCCAGGCAAGACTATAATCCACCCTTCACTTTAATGGAAATGAGATCAATCATAAGGTACGGGTATTAATTGGGAGTGTGTGAAATTTGTGTAATATGTTTTCATGTAACTAAGTGAAAGATTGACAAATTTGTGCATAATTACGAGAAATCCAAATCTGTTGTATTTCACTATATTTGATCACAAAATGTATCTTCAAATTTATGGTGCAAGGACACATGTAACAAAAGTGTCACAAACAAACAGTCAATGGCAGTTTCTTGTTATAATTTTGGGAACTTCGCATAACATGCGGAACACAATTTTCTTTCCATGATTACTCAAACTACTCCAGCATAATTTAATTTTCGCCCAGGCTGAGTATTAAAGCAGGGCTTTAAGTGGGTCGGGTCTCGCCGGTGCTTAGCAACAGCAGTTATGAAAAGCAGGTGTGGAGACGGGTCCCTATTGGGCTCTCCATTTTTGCCATCACCCTCCAGGTGAAAATAAATATCTTAACCCTGCAGCAGTGCCACTCTTCAATGCCAAGACCTGGAACAATCTCCCCTTCACCTTTAGAGAAGCCTGACACTGCACCAATTCAGGAAGGACCTCAAGACCTGGCTCTTCGAAAGACCCCCAATGGAGCTGCTTACACCCACCCCTCAGTGCCTTGAACCCTAATGGTTGAGTAATACGCTCTACAAAACCCTGATTGATTGATTCGTTGAGAGACCCTCCAGTTTTTTCATCCCACTTAAAGCCCTGATTAAAAGTGCTGCTTTTACAGTGTTATTAAAAACATAATCTTTGATACATGTGGTATGCTACGTCCAGTGAGTACTAAGAAACGTCTCAGTGCCTAAAATCCAGCAAGTCCACTACAGTACTAAGTTCCCGTTCAACATAGCTCCCATAACGGAATGATGCTTGCAGTTCTAAAGCTTCTAATGAATTCACATTATATAAATATATGTGTTTCTGGTCTTGTTGCCTCTGTAAGTCCAGTCAAAACAGGAACCTTTTCATCTCCTCGGTTGCAGAGTAAATCAGACTACCGCTGATAATGGATTCTATAAAATGAACTATACCTGTATAAATGTAATTTTACCACAGCAGCCATAAACCTAGAGAAGTGCTGCATGTAAGTATGGGCGGAAAATCCGTTTCGCTGGCGGATTTTGCGGATTTTCGGTAAATTCGCAATCCGCGAGATTCGCGAATCTCCCGCAAAATCCGCAAATCCGCGAGCAGCGGATTTTGCTCGCACTGTTCGCGTGAGTTCGCGGCTTCCCAGTACAACTTCGCGCCCCGCAAATAAGTGCAAAATTGCAGAAATACGATCTTAGCAAAACTGAAACTACTTACCAGGTTCAAAAGTTCAGGCTCATCATTAGTAGCCATTTCCTGTAGTGCTTCCTGAGGGGCCCCTCCAGAGTTCAGTTGCCAGTTGCAACTATTATGTGACCCTGCTCTGAACCTCAGAATAGTTACACATATGCCACAAAGGTCCTGAATTACAGCTAAGGGAGACAAGCAGGAGCCAGGCTGGAAGTTCAAATCCATTAATCAGCCCCTAATTCATTATTGTCAGTTGGGGCAGGGCAGGTGTTGTAACTAATTTTGCAACAATGAAAGCACCTAGCAAGTGCAAAAGATCACTAATCAGGAAGCACTAAGGAAGCAGGTGCCAGCTAAAAAAATATTCTGTGACACATTAATCAGCCCCAAATTAATTCAGGTCACTTGAGGCAGGGAAGGTGTGCTTGCGTTGCCACAATAATGTACACTGACTGGACAACCAGAGGGTGCTGTGATGAAACAGAGGGTGGCATGGGTGGGCCAGAGGGTGGCATGAGTAGTCAGAGAGTGGCAGTGGTGACAGAGAGTGGCAGTGATGAAGAAGAGTGTCCCAAACAGGCTGGACACGTAGAAACAACAAGTTCGCGAAACTTGCGACCCGACAGGTAAGTTCGCAATTTGCGAAATTGTACAAAACCCTCGCGAACTGGCAGAAACCCGCGCAAACACAAAAAAAAATCCGCAAATTCGCTAGAATTCGCGGATTTTGCGGATTGCGAGTTCGCAAATCCGCAAAATTCGCGAACGCGAGATTCGCAAAATTCGCCCGTGCTTAGCTGCATGGTTCTGCACACAAGAGACAAACTTACAGGGCGATTGTAGGCGGCCGTCAGAGCTGTATATGGATTTATGTAAGACCACTGGGCCTATAAATCAGCACAAAAGTGATTGCACGTACAGAATAAACGTGTTGGCATGAAGATGTAAAGTTGTTTAAATATGATTTGTTCACTTGATAGAGTCTGAAATGGCCTGGGATCACATTAGGGCAGCGTCTTGGGATAATGTACATGTGAATATATGCCGGACAGGATGTTGGTCCTGAAGGACTCTTGAAACTCTCTCAATTACAAAGAAAAACTTGGAGGATATTATGTATTCTAGGGACATATGTATCAACATCCGTGTTTGCGATTTTCAAATTGCGATTTTTTGGGAATCGCTATTTGAGAATTGCAAAACGGGATGCTTTCAAAAGATCGCACATTTGAAGCGATTTCTTAGTTTTCCTTAATTGCAATTAGCAAATTGCAAAATCGCAATTAAGGAATACGTAATTGAGAATAATTTCAAGGGTGCAAAGGCGTCATAAGGACACCCTGATGCACTCCTGAAATGTGCAGGTGTGTGCATATGGCGCACATATGTGCGCCACATGGCACTTTGAAACATGCCAAAAAGTGCATTATTGAGAGAAATTGCAAATTACCACCAACTTTAAGTTGGTGGTAATTTGCGATTTCCTTGGGAGAAATCGCAAAACTTGGGTACTTAATACATCGCACCTAAGGAATCGCAATTTGCGATTCCTTAAATGGTTACGCAAAATTAAGGAAACGCAAATTTTGCGATTCCTTAATTTTGCAATGAGATTTTCCTTATACATCACGTTTTGCGAACTTTTAGTCGCAAACGCTGCTTATTTGTGAATCACAGTGATAGCGACTAAAAATTCATTTCATTCATATGTCCTGAGGTGAGAATTGCAAGTCTGTGTTTAAACGCTACCCTGCAGTTGTACTAGGTTTTTGGTGAAAACATTCCATGCTGGACAACCTGTGTGCTGCAAACCCAGCGTATCAGTGCTTGGCAACAAAGTGAGATATGAATTAGAGCCACAGCGCAATGAAACAGAAAGGAAATTCTGAGTGAAGAACAGGAAACCGTCCTTCATCACAATTGGGACTGTATTTCCAAAGGGGCGGCAATGGGAAAGCAGTCAAAATGTCCGGATAAAACATGGAGAAGAAATTAATAGGTCCAGAAGAAACTTCGACCCGCAATGAGAAATTATTTGGGAAATTAGAGTAAATATTCCGTACTCCCCTGGTATTTGCTCAGTTCGGGAGAAACCCGCAGAGTACCCTCAGGGGTATATTCACAAGATAACTACTGCAAGAGAAGCGTAACGCAACTTTCAACAACGCAGCCTATCGCTGGAAAATAACCCTGTGTCAACGTGGATTTCGCAATGCGGCGGTAGCATGCGATAGACACCAGACAATGCAGCAAATGTCAGCAAGAAAATCAATGCCAGGCCGCAAAAATGTGATACGCGAAAGCAAAAAATCATGCGATGACGCCAAACATGGTACAAAAAGTAGCAAAAACCAGCCACAGGCCTGCAAATGCCACACGTCTGGCAGGACAATGCTCCATAAAAACCACAGAAAAAATACACCGGAAACAAGCCAAAGCACATAGCAACATGGATGCACCCTGACCCAGCTCAGAGGCCAACACGAACCCCACAACTCCCAAGGATCACCAGCAAGGAACAACGGGGTCGGGGAAGGCCACGGAGAAGAGGGAGAAGAAGACGGGTGCAGACCGCAGGAAAATAAGACCAGTGTCACAGAGGTGACAGAACACTACCAGCAACTGACCCACTAGCAGACTACCTGGATTGCAGTCGGAGTGCCCAGGAGGCCAATCCCGGACACCAATAGGCACCGGCATGACGTGACTACCTCAACCAGGCACCATATCGCTGCCAACAGTAAGGCAGCAGGGGCGACAGGAGGTGGCAGTCCAGGGCCACTGGAGGAGCTTGAGGAAACCCAGGCCACAGTCATCAGTGTGGAGAAGGTGTAAGGAGTAGGGACCACTGACACAGCTCGAGAGGACCTGTCACAACATCAACAGGTAGTGCAATAAACAAGGACTGGGGGGACGGGGGAGAATGGCACAATGGCATATATGCACAACGAGGCGTAGCACACTGCTCACCCACAAACATCCAGGATCATGTCCCAGATCCCCTTGGCACGAACAGCAAACCCACATTGACTACAACATGGAACAAGTCGTACAGCCTACACCGCCGAACATAGGACACAACTGGCTCCGCACATGCACAGAAACATGGCGACTACATCTGACAGAGCTAGAAACAGTGAAATGGAAATGTACGCGTACTACCTCATATCCGTCATGTAGTCCAAATGTACACTGTCCCGCAGGAGAATCCAGCACCCCCCAAACAGTCACAATGTACATTGCCATACAGTCTGCATGCAAACCACCACAATGCGTCAATATATATGTCAACACGAAGTCAACACGCACCTCCCATTCACATCGCAGAGGGGCACACAGTACCTTCAGCAGAGCATAGAATACAACACATCAGTGATGCCGGAGAGGACCACCACACCGTCGACTCAGACGCCCTACAACAGCCCATGGATATCTCACGCAACCCCCCACCAGGACCCGGCAAGCCAAGCTACTCAGGGGGGACACCGAGCCTGCAACAGACCACAGAGCAGAAAGCACCCACAAGCATTGCTGGCTCACGACACTTCACCCACCCACACATGGCACCCCAATGCCATGTATCAGCATGCCAAAAGGAGGTAGCGCCACAGGTGTGGGTGAGGGCCGAACCAATGGAACGCGAACCAGGACGCATACGTAGGGGTCGATAGCCGTTCAGGGCCCACCCACAACCCACTAAGCAGACCCACACTGCCATAGAGACACAAGCAGATGCACATTCAAAGCACAGAACCACACCCAGGGGCGCTCAAATAGCAGTCACACTCCCATGTTGGCTCTGCGTATGATGGCCATGGCCACTCCCCTTACGAATTGAGTGGGTGACGACTGAGCTACATGTCCAAGCTCCAACCTGCTGCCTGCTGTGACATGTCTGCATCCGATGTACACATCACAATGTAATGTTGTAGGGCCCAGGGCCCACATGCATACTACAAGACCACAGGGACAAACGCAGATATCATGTTGAACTGGATATGGGCGCATCCCTTTATTGGCAGGGCCACATGTACAGTGACTCATGTGCTGGATGTGTGTGGGATGAGTAAATCATTCTGCACGGAATGTCTGGTGCTGGCAACCACTTGAACATTGGACACCAGTGCAACAGAAACAGAAAAACACATGCATTACAGAGTCAACTGCTGAGCAACATGGAGTGAGCCGGAGAAAGTCCAGAGGACAGCCAACATGCAAACAGAAGTGTCAGTGAGTTGCCGTGCATTGGGGTTGACACACTAGAGATGAGTGTGCTCATGTCAAGTAGGATGCAGTGGGGTGTGTAAGACCTTCATCATCTTCGCCATCTACATCTCAGGGCCCCCACAATGTCTGAGATGACATAGCTGCACAACCGCTCCACAGCACAAAATACAATCAGCAACGGACAATGGTCTGCTATGTACTGAGTCACTGGCACCTGGAGTGCTGAGCAGGCTATCAAGCCGATGATGGCATCAACAACAGGTCTGAGCAACTCCGTAAGTCTGTCAGGACCACCGTTTCAACTCTGGCAGATGGTGATTAAAGGTGGTCCTTGCATTGGTAGTGTGCGTCTCCTGCGGTTAAGCGACGTCCTGGTCGGTCTGGACTCGCTTTGGTGTGTGAGCCCTGGTGGGATGCATTTGGGCCCAGCGGCTGCGTACAGCGCAAGGCCACAGAGAAATGGCTTTGATGACCCCAAGGCTTATGCCTCAGGGGCCATCTAATGTCTCCGGAGAAGGGGTCCCGGACCAGACCAGCACAGAGTTAGTGGCCCCGGATGCACTGCGGCCGGCACTGGCACCCAGCCATTGGACGGTGACTTGCGGTGCAGTCAGATGGGACATGCGATCTGAGCGGGTCACCCTCAATGACCGAGGTGTATGTTGCGGAGGAATTTGGGGGACAGTGGAAGGTATCCTCCAGGGCATGACGCCAAAAGGTTTGATTTTATCTGGAAGCAGCAAATGGAGGAGTGGAAGGCTACAGCCTCGTTGCACCACCAATTCGGTATCAGCTACATGAGGATGAAAACTGCCCCCTAGTCCATAGACTCAGACGCCACCAAAATTTGACCAGAGAGTGTCCATGAATGTTGGGGAACAGACATAGTGGCACCGGGGCTGAGTGGGGATGCAGTCTGCGATAATGCCAGTACACTGATATGAAAGAAATGAAATGAAATGAAAATAGATTTCTTAAGCGCATGGCTGCCCAAGAGCGTCCCAGCGCTAGTACACACCACAAGCTTCCATGATCCTCAAGCAGCGGACTCATACTCCTCGTGGAAAAAGGAATGTCTTTAGAGATTTCCGAAACTTCTGGAGGCAGGGTTCCAGGCGGAGGGCAGCGGGAAGATCATTCCAGGTCTTGGCAACATTCACAGAGAACCTCCGCCCTCCTGAACGTGCTCTCCTCACTCTGGGGATGGTCAATAAATTGCTCCCGTCAGAGCGGATGCCACGGGTGGATTTGTAGGGGCATATAAGGTCCCTGAGGATAGGGGGACCCATTCCCTGGAGAGACTTAAAGGCGATGGAAAGGGCCTTGAATTTAATTCTCTCACGGATGGGGAGCCAATGGAGAGCTCTGAGAGCGGGTTTGGCTGAAGTTCTTTTCGCCTGCCGGTCAGTACTCTGGCCGCCGCATTTTGTACTCGCTGAAGGGAGTTAATGGCTGATACAGGGACACCGAGCAGCAAGGCATTGCTATAGTCCAACCTAGACAGTATTAGCCCCTGGATCAAAAGTTTCCTAGAGCTAAAGGGCAGAAGAGGCAACACCTTCCGGACAGAGCGTAACAGACCAAAGCAGATCCCTGCCACTTTCTTAGTTTGTACTCTGAACGCTAGGTCGGGCTCCAGCCATACCCCCAGGCTCTTAATCTCATTCTTGGGTTGGGGCGCCTCCCCCAGACAGGGGGGCCACATGGTTTTGGGAACTCCGAACATTGCAATATCATGAATCTGTGACCTACTAGACTGCAATGTAGGCTAGAGGCAGCGGGCAGCAGTGGCCCAAAGCCACATGTTGTTGGCTCGCAATGCACAGTGCTAGTGACACCAGGGCAGTTGTCGGTAGTGTATGAACACCTCCATAACGATGATCCTATTCTCTCCGCCAAGATCCAAGGTGTCATCCTCTTACGCCTCACCTTGAGTGCAATGATATGTAATGTGCCTTTGCATACTCAAGGTTCTGTTCCAAATCTGTGACCTACTCGAGCGCAACCTAGGCCGAGAGCAGCGTAGGACGGAGGCAGCAGTCAGCACAGGCCATTCACTGAGTGTCACTGGCATTGGTTGATGGCCCCACCGGTCTTCATAGTTCAGGTTCAGTGGCACCACGTGTTCGGTCACCTCCGTGACTGTGACCTGGCTTTCATCTTCCTCTTACTCGTCTCTGTGCAACCACTGGTGTGGACTCTGCCATTCGTTATTCACGACCAGGTGCTGAATGTGAGACCTACTGGTCCGCAGGGTAATCCTGGCCCCTCATCCACGTGTCGCCGGCTGGCATTGAACAGGATTTGTGGCAGCACGTGTCGCCAGCTGGCGTTGAACAGGGTTTGTGGCAGAACGCGTCACCGGATGGCATTGAGCAGGGTTTGTGGCAGCACGGTATGGCCGCCTGGCGTTGAACAGGGTTAGAGGCACCACGTGTCGCAAGATGCCCATATGGAACTATGCCTCACGTATCGAAGGGTGTCTGGTGATGTGGCCGCTGGCCCGGATTTGGGGGCACTGCCATTCAGGAGCAAGGACACAGTTTCACATATGGGACCCACTGGGCCGCAGAAGACCACATTAGAATATGTCAGCGAGGAAGGAGTAATGTGGGCCAGCGTTGAGGGCCAGCGAAGGTCTGAAAGGCTGGCAGGGTTGCGGGCCTCCGGCTTAGAGCTTACACAGAGATGTGGTGGGCCCTCCTTGACACACGCTGGTGTTGGCTGCTGATCAGTGTGGCCTGGCTGTGCAGGGTCGGACCTGACAGGTTCGTGGTCCAGCGGCCTGGGGTATGGCAGGCGCACAGGATCTCAGGCAACTCTGCTAATGAGGGTGGCGTTGGCCTTGTGGCGGGTGGGAGGCACCGCCCTGGCACAGACGTTGGGCTTTCTTTAAGAGGCCCACGCCCAGGGCTATATGCTTTTTATTCACAACCCTACTCTGGCCTGGCGTACGCCGGGCCATCCCACTCTGCTCACGCTTACGGGGGTGGGGTAACAGACAACATTTCCGCGAGGACCCCCACTGGCTGGGGTGACATGGTTGTGTCCACTGTCCACTACACTCCATACACCAGAGGTGTATGTCACCATTGATATGGGTGTGTTATGCATACTGTGGTCTGTCCAGCACATCGCCGCCACTCTTGGCATTGTGTACTTACCAAATCATGGGTGTACTGTATCCTTCACACATGCCTGGTTGCCACCTCTCCCCACATTCGGATATTGAGTGGCTGAGGTGCCATACCAATGATTGGTCATGTTTACTGCTTGCCCAAGTTACCATTGTAAGTTTTTCTATTGTGTCTGGTGAGGGGGCATGTTGTTGTGCATGTTGGTTGTGAATTTGTGACGTCTGCATTGCCAGAGTTGTGGATTGAATGGTTGTGAAGTTGAGATGAGTGGGGTGTTAATTGGGAACTTGCCAAGGGGCTGTGCATTTCACTTGGTGCCATCCTGGGAAAGCTGGTTGCTGATGGTCTGTCGGAGGATGTAGGGATCATGCACACTGGCTGTGTATTTGGAGGCGACATTGGTGAAGGCCCCACTGTCTTCGGATGTTGCCTGCACATTGATGTGTGATGTGTGCTTCCTGTTGTGCTGATTGTGTGCTGTGTCACCAGGGGGCACAGGTGGAACATGTGTGCAGTGGATTGCCCCCAACACATGCGTCCATCCAGCTATGGTGTATGGTCCTTGCATGGTCTCCGGCGGTTCCTGCGCATTGTGTTGGACGTATGGGTTCTGGGGTGCCAGGGTGATGCTGATGTCCAGGACCGGTGTGGGGGACTTGTATGTGGCTGGCTGTTAGACTCCGCTGACTCTGGCGGGTGTTAGTTGGGGTGTGCCAGGGGCCAACAGGTGCAGCACTGGCAGCAGCTTGGTGTGGGGTGGGATTTTGGCTGTACGCTGTGTTGGTGCAATTGGCCTGTTGGGCGATGATGGCCAGGATGTGTAGGATGGTGGTCCCTTTCAGCCTCTAGTGGACAGTGACATTGTCAGGTGTTCAGCCTGCGAGGTAGTTGCGTTTCCTGGGGGGCCGCTGTCTTTGTCCGTGCTGCCTCTGTGGTGGTCCAGGGGGGTGTGCCGGGTGGGTGTAGTTGCCCTCTTGGGAGTCCGGACTGCATGATGTGTGGCTCCATGGCATCTGCTGCCCTTCTGATGGCTCCCTGGCCTGTGCTCCCTTTTGTGGTGCAGGGTCCAACTTTACACCAGGTCAGAGCAGGTGTTAATGTCCTGCTGCTAACGCGCCTTATCACGTGTTTTGTGTTCTTATCGCCGATCTGGCTGGTCGTTGTTAATTCTAAGGTGTCATTTTCGCATCTTTTTGCACGGGACCGCCGACTCTGCATCTTCTTAGCGATGGTTGCGGAGGTCCTCTGTGGCGATGTTTTTTGTGGTTGCTATTGTCGGAAAACTGGTGCTGTGGGCTGTTAGCACCAGCTTGTGAAAGGCGCGGTAAATTTATCACGACATTGGCTGCGCTAAAGTGCTGTTAATTCGGCTATAGCTCCTCGTGAATATGCCCCTCAGAGTACTCCTCTTAATTCTCAGTAAGTCCCCTCCTCAAATTTACAGATGACCCCAGTGTCTGTAATCCAGAGTAAATGGGAATTACCAAAATCGATTCCAGGAGTGGCTTTTCTTACCAGCCTAGAAATACTGTTTGAGCTGACTTTATTGTAAGCATGCACTGGCAAAGCCAATAGGTCTTGCCTATGTAAGGGTTCACTGATAGAATATCGATCCCCAAAATATCCCCGTACGCAATTATCGAGTCATGAATATCGATGTCAAAATATCGACATCCTATATTTCTAATGTTAAGTATAAAAATATTGAGGAACAAAATATTGATGTACAAAATATCAATTTGTGTGTATATATGTAAAAAATAATGGTAAATATATTAAATAATAAAATTAACTTTAAAAAATGTATTTGGATTTATTATACATTTTAAAAAATATAAGAAATAAATGTAATCGAAAAAACGTAAACATACATATATAAAATGTAATATATATATATTTACTTTAAAACAAATAAACTATTACTTGTAATTTATTTTTAAATTTTATAAATATATAAAAATTTACAAAAATATATATACATATATATATATTAAATGTTGCACTACATCGAGTGCAACAGTAGAGAAAGAGTTGGATAGCGGAAAGGTAAAAATAACTATTCCCACTCCAGTGAGTGCAACAATAGGGAAAATGATGGATAGTGAAGGGGTAAAAAATACCATTCCCACTCCAATGAGTGAAACAGTAGGGAAAATGTTGGAAAGCGGAGGGGTAGAAATTACTATTCCCACTCCAGTGAGTGCAACAGTAGGGAAAGTGTTGAGTAGGGGAGGAATACAAATTATTATTCCCACTCCAGTGAGTGCAACAGTAGGGAAAGTGTTGGATAGTGGAGGGGTACAAATTACTATTCCCACTCCAGTGAGTGCAACAGTAGGGAAAATGTTGGATAGCGGAGGGGTAAAAATTAATTTTCCCACTCCAGTGAGTGCAAAGTAGGGAAAGTGTTGGATAGCGGAGGGGTAAAACTTACTATTCCCACTCCAGTAAGTGCAACAGTAGGGAAAGTGTTGGATAGCGAGGTGTAACACTTAATATTCCCACTCCAGTGAGTGCAACAGTAGGGCAAGTGTTGGATAGTGGATAGGTAAAACTTACTATTCCCACTCAAGTGAGTGCGACAGTAGGAAAAGTGTTGGATAGCAGAGGGGTCAAATTTACTATTCCCACTCCACTGAATGCAACAGTAGGGGAAGTGTTGGATAGAGGAGAAGTGAAAATTACTATTCCCACTCAAGTGAGTGCAACAGCAGGGAAAGTGTTGGATAGTGGAGGGGTAAAAATTACTCTTCCCACTCCAGTGAGTGCAACAGTAGGAAAAGTGTTGGATAGCAGAAGGGTAAAAATAATACTCCCATTGGATTCATTACTTAATTTAAAACAAACAATATATCAACTACAACACAAAAGATTTTAAAAAACAAAAAAGAAAACATATAAAAATATAAAAAATGTACAAAAGAAAAAAAATTATAATTTTAAAAAGATCAAACAAATACTTATAAAGATTTTTTTTAAATGTAAAAATAATTTACAAACAAATAACTATTTTTAGTAGAAATTCATTATAATCCCAAACATTAATTATTACATACATGTATTCTTTTTTATTTCCTACCCTATAACACCACACAATTCGCAACACCCACCTAAAAAAATGTACCTCTTTAATTACCATAATTAATCATCAATTAAAGAAATAGAAATAATTAAAAAACAAATTAAAACAGATAAAAATGTATTTACTCCACAAACATTACCTCTAGAAAACCGAAACTCACACAAAATAAAAATAAACAATTATCATAAATATTAAATTGATGAATATTAATGATCAACAAATTATGAATTAATTAAACATAAATACATTTCCACCCTCTACGCCAATAAAAACCACAACCCACACCTAAAAATCATTACACAATTTCCATAACTAACTTAACATTAATTAATTAATATCAATTACCAACAACTTATTAATTAATTTAAAAGATATTACTTCCCACTTTTGACCTCTATAAGCCCCACTACTCACACCTAAAATTAATTACACAACTGCCATATTAAAATTTTAATTAATTAATTAGCATTAATTAACAAATAATTATTAATTAATTATAAATGAATTACTTCTCACCCTATTCCCCTATAAACCCCCCACCTGCTCCTAAAAAAATAACACATCTAACATAATTAATTGACAATTCATTAATTAATACTGATTAACAAGCAATTAATACATAATTAATATTAAATTAATTCCCACAATTAACACTATAAAATATACATTAAATATATGTTAATACATACAAAATATTAATTATTGTATTATGATTAGGGCTATAAGTTTTCGTTTTTACGGATTTTTACATATAAATACAAACGGAAAACTATATTTCCTTTGTCTGTATTTATATTTAGAAACAGCAAAATACTTGCAAATTTTGCTGCGCTGCTGTGCTCCAGTGCACAAGACCGTGTACATCATGCGTGACACCAGACACAGGAAATGCGTGCAATGCTGCGATGCAGGTCTTTAACAAAATCCTCCCGGAGCGTGCTGTGGCCAAGGGGCTTTGAAGGAAAGTTTGAGGGACTGGCTGCCAGGTATATTGAGGGTCGCTAACCTGATGCAGGGCAGGTAGGAGACAGTACAGAAACCGCATCTGAGGTTACAGCACCGCGGAAATATTTCAGTGCTGGATTACTGCCGCTGCACCCAATGTCAGTGTATTTTGCTACCAACGTTCCATAAGGAAAACAATATGGTGGTCTGAGAACACGATGTGTCTCTGCAGAAAGCATAGGTGTGTGTAATAACATCCGCCAATGTTTAACCTGAGGAAAATTTATTTTTTGCAACCCGAGTCACACACATTCCAAAGAAACAATTCTGCTGCCCTGTGTAAAAGGCAGCTCTTTACGTTTCGGTGTTTATCCCACTGAGCACAGGGGGGTCCTGTAGACACTGCCCGGGGGCTCTAAGAAGGGGTGAAAACAAAGCTTTTTTAGCAAGTGAATGGTCTTTTTAAAGACCTGTGAAGTACTCAGGTGCGGCTCTGTGTGTGCCAGGGAAGCTGTCTCAGCCCGGGCTGACAGCACGGGGGAGGGGAGAAAGCCCTTTGAGCCAAATGGGTGTTGTGCTCCTGGTGGGAAAGATGGCCCCACTGTGCAACCCGGAAAGCTGTACAATCCCTGCTAATGAGGTCTAATCACTTGGAAACTAGTCAGCTCAATGTGAGTGCTAGGATGTAGGGGAGACAGCCACCCACAGATCTGTACGTTCATCCTCACAGTTCAACCAAATAGAACACTAATCCCCACAAGCAGAGCCCTAGCCAAGCAATTGATTGAAATTTCTCAACATGGATTCCCTCATCCATACAAGCAGCTATTGCCCTCTGAGTTCTCCCCTCTCATACATTGACGGTGACAGTGCCCTCACAAAACAACTGAGCGCATGTGTGCATTGGCAATGTACATAAAAGTGGAAAAATACTAGCTGTAGCATCGTTTTTTGCTTGTGGCAAAAATAAATGTGGATAAATACAGAAAAAATGCCCAAAAAATAAATTTGGATAAATACAGACGGAAATGGCAAAAAAATAAATACCATAAAACCGGGAGCCCTAATTATAATGACATGATTTCCCACCCTATTCCCCTATAAACCCACAATCCGCTCCCAAAAAAATGACCCAATTAACATAATTACCAATTAATTAATAACAAGTAACAACCAATTAATAAATAATTAATATTACATTAATTCCCACAATTCACACTATAACATGTAAATTAAATAAATAAGGAAGCTTGGGACAACCTTTCGAAAGCGGCAGAGTTCTGGGATAGTAAGCTTTTCTGGAACACAGTGAATAGTCCCTTCACTCTACAGAAGGAGGATTTCCCTGTATTATCTGCCCAGGTTAGTGAGGAAAACTGGGTCGTGTTTTTTACTAGTATTTTTAACCCGGGGGGGGAGCCTCCATATGTTCAAGGGCTGTAGCCTCCGGCCCAAACCTCCCCCTCAATTTTACAAACCTAGAGGTGGTTAACGCCATCCGGAAAAGTAATGGAGGGAAGGCCCATGGGCCTGACGGGGTGCCGATTGATCTTTACAAAGCAGATACTTTGTTATCGGGCCCCCTTTTGACCAAGGTCTTTAATGCAGCAGCTATGGAAAGCAACCCTTTAACATGGGGTGAGTAGATAATCATACCAATTTATAAGAAAGGAGATAGATGTGAGGCCAAGAACTATCGCCCTATCTCCCTCCCAGACTCTTCCCTAAAAATAATGAGCAGGGTGTTTCTGTTGCGACTGGAGCAGTGGGCAGAGGCTAATGGTATCCTTGCAGATTCCCAATTTGGGTTTCGCAAGGGCCTTGGTACCATCGAGCAGTGTATTAACCTAGATCTTATTATAGGTAAATACACACGAGAAAAGCAGGGCTCGTTATTCCTCTGCTTTGCGGATATCTCCAGCGCATTTGATTTGGTGGACCACGCTTTATTGTGGACCACGTTATTAGATATGGGCGCCCCGGCTGCGATTGTTCATTTCCTGGCTAGATTATATAGTAACTTATCGGCCCAGATTCGATTTGGCCAAGCAGGGGAATGTACCAATAACATCAAGGTCAAATCAGGTATTAGGCAAGGCTGTGTCCTTGCCCCTTTACTTTTCTCCCTTTTTAATAACGCCATGGACTCTGAGCTGAGACTAGTTAATGCTGATGCATCTCTTCTTGAGGGCCAAGCGATCCCCGTATTGCTCTATGCAGACGACACAGTCTTACTATCCAGAACACCGGTCGGTCTGCAGAGACTAATGGACAAATTCTCTGATTTTATTAAGGGGAGGAAACTAAAAATTAATAACTCTAAAACTTTTATCATGGCTTGTGGGAAGAAGGTAAGGAAACTAAGATCATTCCAGTTTGAGGACCAAAAGATCCAAATGGTAGATAAATTCTGCTATTTGGGCATCACTTTTAACAGTAATGGCACCTGGGCACAGGAGATACTTAATGTCAAGGCTAAGATGGGCAGAGGCACCTTCGGTGTTTTTAAATTTGTTTCTAAATTAGGAAGTCGTCGTATATGTGACATGTTGCATATCTATCTCATAGGTTTAAGACCACTAATGGCCTGGAGATCTATCTGGGCCAAGAAGGAAACTGGTTTTACCAGGAGAATCATTCAAGACTGCCTCCGATTGGATATATAGTCCGATCCTATGGCTTAATTACGTCACAACATCATTTAGGGATGTATTCGATTTGAATGTTTTTTTGGACCCCGCTAGTGCCACTGATATTTCAAAAGTGGAGCTTAAACATGTCTATCTCGGGGCTAAAGCCAAATTGCGTAGGGATGCCACTTGCCTGTATGTAACACATCAATTTTATCACTCTAATAATCAGGCAAGCTTCAGCTTTTCTAAGTATTTAAAAGTGGTTACCAAGCAATCCCATCAGTATGTCCTTACCACACTGCGATTAGGTATTGTCCATAATCTGGTGACTTTCCCCCTGATACAAAAGTATACGTCAACCCCCTGCCCATGTGATGGGTCTTCGAAACAGAGCACCGAGCGCTTTTTGCTTCTTGGTCCTTTGTTTTTGTATCTCGGTATAGCCTACCTTAAACCGCTTTTTAAAAAATATTCTGTGTCAAGTGTTAAAACTGCTATGAGGCTTCTATTTGCTCTTGACGAACCGGATGTGTGTTTTTTTACAGCGGTATTTATTCTGAAATCTGTGTCTGTCAGGAAAAGTAGGGCCTTTTTAACCTAACATCGAATGCATTGTTTCCAGTAAAATTATCAGCCCTTGCCTATTTTGCTGCCCCTCTCTTTTATTGATTGTATGACTTTTAATATTTCACAAATTGCTTTGTATTATTGATGTATTATATGTGCTTTTATGATTGTTTTTTTCAAATGATCGAATAAAGCTTTTGAAATGAAATGAAATAAATACTAATAAATACAAAATATTAATAAATGTATTATAATTAAGTTACATCCCACCCTATTTCCCTATAAACCCACAACCCGCTCCTAAAAAAAACCCACAATTAACATAATTATCAATTAATGCCTCTCTCCTCCACTTCAGAAATGCAAGGCTACACCACATTTACAAGGATATGGTGCAGCTTTGCATTTCCCCCTGCACTGGCGTAACACTTAGCTGTGTAGCAGCAACCTTTGCACCATAATGCAAGGATGTCTATGTGCAGGGGAGGATTGTTTATGTGTAGGAAGGTGTCCCTCTCCTCGTTTCGCCAAATTAAGACCAAGTTGTCACTGGCCTTAATTTTGGTGCTGCCTCTTATTTACACTGCCCTTGTAATCGGTGGAACGCCCACTGCCCACCCCTTTCACACTAAGCATATCGTGAAAGTGGGCCTTATTTACAAGGCAGCGTTAAGCCATGTTAAGTGGCTTAGCGCTGCCTTGTAAATAAGGTGAACCCCCTATAGCCACAGAAACGTAACAAAAAGTGACGTTCCTGTGGCGATAGGGGTTTGTCTGTATGTCCATAGGTTTCACTAGCATGATAAATGATTTGATGTCCAACAATTCAGGAATTTATCTAGCCCACCCGCACTTACATTCACAACCCCAGGACCAGATGGGAGATAGCGTTTACAACGCAGTCAGACTCATTACATGGCAGTTCCTTTTTAAAATTCAAGTCATTAGATCGACTTGCTGTAGGTGGTGCTATAACCTTTCCAACACCTTCCCTACTGTTGCACAGACTAGAGTTGGAATAGTAAATTATACTATTCCGAAGTCCAGTGCGCCCCCTACAGCAAGTCGATCTAATGACTTGCATGGTAACGACCGCGTTGTAAAGGAACGCAATGTAATAGAATGCGATGTAACATGCTTTATTCAGACCAGACATGTAAAAACCTTTGGTGGGGGCAACATTTTTGCAGGGTCCTAAGTGATTTCCCATTCAAGTTGCAGTGCGTAATAATAGGAAACAAGTATGATGGGAAACAGAAAACCACAGTATTTGCAGTGGTGCTACAACATTAACTGCATTATGAAGTAACCGTTTAGGCCTGTTGTTTATTATGGAAATAAATGCTGTAACATGAGTGCAGGCCCCCCTGTAAGAGTAGGTTCTTGGCTCCAGCTGCACTTCCTTTTGACGGTCCACGCAAGACTATAATCCACCCTTCACTTCAATGGAAATGAGATAAATCATAAGGTATGGGTATTAATTGGGAGTGTGTGAAATTTGTGTAATATGTTTTCATGTAACTAAGTGAAAGATTGACAAGTTTAAGCATAATTACGTGAAATGCAAATCTGTTATATTGCTCTATATTTGATCACATTTATGGTGCAAGGACACATGTAACAAAAGTGTCGCAAACAACAGTCAATTGCAGTTTCTTGTTATAATTTTGGGAACTTCGCATAACATGCTGAACACAATTTTCTTTCCATGATTACTCAAACTACTGCACCGTAATTTAATTTTCGCCCAGGCTTAGTGTTAAAAGCAGGGCTTTAAGTGGGTCGGGTCTCGCCGGTGCTTAGCAACAGCAGTTATGAAAAGCAGGTGTGGAGACGAGTCCCTATTGGGCTCTCCATTTTTGCCATCACCCTCCAGGTGAAAATAAATATCTTAACCCTGCAGCAGTGCCACCCTTCAATGCCAAGACCTGGAACGATCTCCCCCTTCACCTTTAGGGAAGCCCGACACTGCACCAATTCAGGAAGGACCTCAAGACCTGGCTCTACGAAAGACCCCCAACGGAGCTGCTTACACCCACCCCTCAGTGCCTTGAGACCCTAATGGGTGAGTAATGATCTCTACAAAACCCTGATTGATTGATTAAGGTAACTTCAAAGAGACTCTATAAAGTTCTTTCACAGTCTCATAATTTCAGAACTGAAGGATTGTCATATTATATCCAACGAAGTCATAGTTGTTGCTTATGATACTAACAACCATTGACAAAGCCAATGGTTTAAGTTTGCTGTAGGTGTAATGTTACTTGTTGTATTATATATCTGGATGCAATGACAAAAGCAGCAAAATACCAGTCCGCAGCACATGATGCTAAGGACAGATTTTTCACTTACAGGTTTTAAGCCACATTCTTCATTACATTGGCCACATCCCTTTGAGAGACCCTCCAGTTTTTTCATCCCACTTAAAGCCCTGATTAAAAATGCCGCTTTTACAGTGTTATTAAAAACATATTCTTTGATAAATGTGGTACGGTACGTCCAGTGAGTACTAAGCAGGGGCTGCCTTAGGCATGTGCAAGCTGTGCACCTGCACAGGGCCGCCAAACCCCATGGGCCTACATGCCAATATAAATCCTTAATTTAATAATCCTCTGAGGACGGATACATATTTGCGTGGCAGCCCCTGGCAGGGATTTGGCGGCCTCCGGCTCTGTTCCACTTCCAACCACCCTGACCCTCCTCCTCTTCACTGGCCTCCGCACCTGCATTCCTCCTGGTTCCAGATTGGCTTCTTTTTTCCCCAAACCACTGCTGGCCCGCTGGTACAGGCATATATAAGCCACAGCCACCGCCATCCTTTCATTCCCTGTTACTCTTGCGCGAAAGCAACTATAACCTTTTCCTCTCATCAGGGCGAGTCGTCTTACAAGTTTATCTATAGTTATTATAAAGTACTGGTGTTAGCGCAATAGTCATAGTTAATATCTGGTGGGTTAGAGGGCACACGACATTCGCGTACCCATTGCAAGCAAAACGAAGAGAATTCGAGTACACAAATCTGGTTTTTCGAAACGAAAGAGAAAGGCGGCTCAGCAGGCTATCGTAGCGTCACAGGAAGGAGCAATCCTGAACTTTATTACCCAAGGGAAACCTAAAGATGGAGAATCCTCCAGCCAGAGTACTGCTGATGCACTAGGTAAAACAGGCGCTGACGACCATAAACAAGAACAAAAAAATGATGATATCCATGAGCAGAATGATACTCACGAGCAGACCAATGAAAATGGACATGGTGACTCTGAGACGAATTCGGAAGAGTAGGAGCAGCCACAGGTACTGGTCATCTACACCTTTTCAGGACGTTTTATCAAAACACCTTCCTGAGCTCCGGGGGGCTCCTCCCCGCCCGGACACCCTCTTCTGGGGCCCCCTACCTACGATCCCTGCCCTAAGCCACCATAAGCCCAGAGCTGCCCCTGTACTAAGAAACGTCCCAGAGTCTAAAAATCAGCAAGACGCAGTCCACTACAGTACTAAGCTCCCATTCAACATAGCTCCCATAACGGAATGATGCTTGATGTTCTAAAGCTTCTAATGAATTCACATTATATAAATATATGTGTTTCTGGTCTTGTTGCCTCTGTAAGTCCAGTCAAAACAGGAACCTTTTCATCTCCTCAGTTGCAGAGTGAATCAGACTAGCGCTGATAATGGATTCTATAAAATGAACTATACCTGTATAAATGTAATTTTACCACAGCAGCCATAAACCTGCAGAAGTGCTGCATGGTTCTGCACACAGGAGACAAACATACAGGACGATTGTAGGCGGCCGTCAGAGCTGTATATGGATTTATGTAAGACTACTGGGCCTATAATTCAGCACAAATGTGATTGCACGTACAGAATAAACGTGTTGGCATGAAGATGTAAAGTTGTTTAAATATGATTTGTGCACTGGATAGAGTCTGAAATGGCCTGGGATCACATTAGGGCAGCGTCTTGGGATAATGTACATGTGAATATATGCCGGACAGGATGTTGGTCCTGAAGGACTCTTGAAACTCTCTCAAATAGAAAGAAAAACTAGGTGGATATTATGTATTCTAGGGGCATATGTATCAACATCCGTGTTTACGATTTTCAAATAGCGATTTTTTGGGAATCGCTATTTGAGAATTGCAAAACGGGATGTATTCAAAAGATCGTACATTTTTAGCGATTTCTTAGTTTTCCTTAATTGTGATTAGCAAATTGCGAAATCGCAATTAAGGAATACCTTCCCATTCATTCCTATGGGCCAGGAGGCCCGTAGGAATGAATGGGAAATCATTCTCAATTTGCGATTCGCAATTTGAGAATCGCAAATTGAGAATAATTTCAAGGGTGCAAGGGCGTCATAAGAACACCCTGATGCACTCCTGAAATGAGCAGGTGTGTGCATATGGCGCATATACATGCCCTAAGGCAGAGGTCTTCAAACTTTTGTAGGTTGAGCCCCCCCAGCTGAATTTTTTTAGATGTTGGGCCCCCCCCCACCACCTGACAGAAATTTCTGGACTCGACCGCCAAGCGCACATTCCGGGCATATTCAGCGAATAACATTCAATACAATAATTTTTTTATGGTTGTTGCATGAAGCAAACATTTCTATACAAATAGTAATAGACTCCCTCACATCAATAACATTAAAAAGACATTAAACAAAACGGTATTTGCAAGAATTTGTTTAGGAATTATTCCAGTCCATCAGGGAAAAAACAGAACTGTCTCTATCAAGGGCCCCCTGGAAGGCTGAATTGTAGTGCATTTAGATGTCTCCTTTTGTAATTTAGGACGAAAACCTTAATGGGGCACGACATGCCCATACTTGTGTACAGGGGTGAGTGAGGCGACCATATGAATTTGGGTGCGCATGTTAGTGCAGAGTAGGACGAATAAATGTATGGTTAGCGGTGGGCTTATTCGAGTGAGATTGCAGATTTAACAGAGTGGGGGACAGGTGAGTGAAGTGTCACGAGTGCAGGTTGAGTAGTGTGCTCGTGTGACTGCAGGGTGAGGTACAGGGTGAACAGCGCAAGTTCATTGTGAGTGCAGAGTGATCACTGTGAGTGGAGGGTAAGGGGGTGAACGGTGTGAAAACATGGTGATCAGTGTGAGTGCAAGGTGAGAAGGTGAGTGGGTGAATAGCGTGAGTGCATGGTGATAGGTGTGAGCGCATTGTGATCACTGTGAGTGCAGAGTGATCACTGTGAGTGGAGGGTAAGTGGGTGAATGGTGTGAGTGCATCGTGGTCAGTGTGAGTGCTGGGTGAGAGTGAAAGTGAAGGGCGAGAATGAGGAGTGAGTGGTCTGAATGCAGGGTGCATTCCTAGACACTTAAAGTAACTCGGCATGTAGGGTTTCAAATGTGTTAAACTATTGCTATTATGGCAGTAACCAGGGATCAGGGTGTCGGAAAGAAATAATGTGCTCATGCCTCAACAAACTTCCAGTCTTATGATTAGGGTTGCCAGCTCATTATTTTGATGTCACAGAGGGTATAAAAATAATCAGTCACCTAAAGATGTACAAGCTACACTAAGTGGGGTTGTTAGTGCCGGTTTTATTCTCCCTGCAGATTACATCTAGCAATGTCTACTCCCACAACATTAGGCACATTTGATCTGCAAATGAGATAAAAGAACCATCTGTAGTTGTAACAGTAGGTTGCTTTGTACTGACCCCATTTGTGCTGCAGAGAAGACAGCACAGCAGTTAGAAAGGAATAGATTTTGACTTTTTTCTCCAGCTTATTTGCGGAGTTTTTTTGAAGGAGCTGCTTATCCGGTCATTTTACCTGAAAACTTAACGTTACCTCCCACTCATCATTGTTTTTTACAGTTTTTAACTTTTATTTAGTAGGAGCTTGACCCAAAGGGGTCTTATGGCTTTTTACATGAGCGCCAGTTATGTTACACAAGCACATTTGTGTTGTTTTTTTTAGGCAGCGTTGACTAAGTGATTAGCCCAGAATCACAGAATGTTAATTAAGCTGACCCCATGACCCTAACTAGGCTCTCCAGTTCCACAGTCTTTTCATCACACCTTTATTAATATTTCCAAAATGTACAGCTTTTTCTGCGGCGCGATATAAAGATGAAAAACGGTTTCAAGCCTGATAAACTTCACTATACCAAGACGTCCAGAATGCAGGTTTGGACATATCTCACCTCAGACAAACCTGTTCTACTTAGTGAGGCCCATTCCTACTTGTATAATAATGTTTCCAGTGCCTTTCCTGAACTCCCCTCAATGTGCTGTGATTCTTGCACTGTCTGTCCCGCTGTATGTTCCGTTTCTTTATGTGACGCAGCTCCCACATTTATTTGCCTCCGTTATTTATGGTGTTCAGGCAGCTCGCAGTGCAGTATCGGATGAATTCTCAAATATGCAGCGCTGCCACTAAGTATGAAAGAGCCCGTCCTGGGATGGCCGTAAACACAATAACTCAAGCCTAAATTGAAGCCACAGACTGACGTAATAGCTTGGTCTGTGGCGCCTTTTGCATGCTTCCTAAACCGACCCTTTCACAGATCGTCACAGGGTGAGGTGTGGTCTGTGAGAAAGTGTCACTCGTATTTATTGATATGTCACTCGAAATAACACTGAAATTATGAAAATGTCACACATAGCATTCTGACGCCTTGGCAGCTATGGATAGATAAGGAGCTACAGTATAACAATTACTTACCCAGCATTATCTCGCACATTCCCTGTACCCCAGGTTGTAATTATTCCCAGTAAAAGAACTGTGTTCCGAGAAGCACCTCACACGTACCTTGTTCTCCTGGGCACAGTCAGTCAAGCAGAACAGTTTGTAGTGAAAGCTGCGATCCCAGCAGTGCCTCACACATACCTTGTACTCTTGGGCAGCCTCCTCTACAGTTTCGTTTCTGCTGCTTTGCATCTGGCGCAGCCGCCTCTAAAATTGTGCCGCCCGGGGCGGACTGCCCCCCCCCCCACCCCCCCGCACCCCCCTAGCTACGCTTGCCTCCCACTGCACATCGAGCATGTCACCTACAAATTAACCCCCTCCTGGGAGATTTAGCAACACAAAAGATGCAATCGAACTCCTCTCCCTCCCCCTTTCAAATACCGGAGTCCTCCAAGTAGACAGGGAACAAAGGTCAGAGTGGAGTTCGCACTCCCCCTGGGAAGGTGTCGCGCCCCCCCTGGGAAGGTGTCGCGCCCCCCCAGTGGGGCGCGCCCCACAGATTGAAGAACACTGCCCTAAGGGCATGTATTTGCGCCACATGGCACTTTGAAACATGCCAAAAAGTGCATTATTGAGAGAAATTGCAAATTACCACCAACTTCAAGTTGGTGGTAATTTGCAATTTCCTTGGGAGAAATCGCACAACTTGGGTGCTTAATACATAGCACTTAAGGAATCGCAATTTGCGATTCCTTAAATGCTTATGCAAAATTAAGGAAACACAAATTTAGCGATTCCTTAATTTTGCGATGAGATTTTCCTTGTACATCACGTTTTGTGAACTTTTAGTCGCAAACGCTGCTTTTTTGTGAATCACAGCGTTAGCGACTAAAAATCCATTTCATTCATATGCCCTGAGGTGAGAATTGCAAGTCTGTGTTTAAATGCTACCCTGCAGTTGTACTAGGTTTTCGGTGAAAACATTCCATGCTGGACAACCTGTGTGTTGCAAACCCAGCGTATCAGTGCTTGACAACAAAGTGAGATGTGAATTAGAGCCACGGCGCAATGAAACAGAAAGGAAATTCAAAAATGTGATACGCAAATGCAAAAAAACATGCGATGACGCCAAACGTGGGTACAAAAAGTAGCGAAAACCAGCCACAGGCCTGCAAATGCCACACGTCTGGCGGAACAATGCACCATAAAAAACCACAGAAAAAATACACCGGAAACAAGCCAAAGCACATAGCAACATGGATGCACCCTGACCCAGCGCAGAGGCCAACACGAACCCCACAACTCCCACGGACCACCAGCAAGGAAAAACGGGATCGGGGAAGGCCACGGAGAAGAGGGAGAGGAAGACGGGGTGCAGACCGCAGGAAAATAAGACTAGTGTCATAGAGGTGAAAGAACACTACCAGCGACTGGCACACTAGCAGGCTACCTGGATTGCAGTCGGAGTGCCGAGGAGGCCAATCCACGAGGTCAAAAGGCACCGGCATGACGTGACTACCTCAACCAGGCACCATATAACTGCCAACAGTAAGGCAGCAGGGGCGACAGGAGGTGGCAGTCCAGCGACACCGGAGGAGCTTGAGGAAACCCAGGCCACAGTCATCAGTGTAGAGAAGGTGTAAGGAGTAGGGACTACTGACACAGCTCGAGAGGACCTGACACAACATCAACAGGTAGTGCAATGAACAAGGACTGGGGGGACGGTGCGAGAATGGCACAATGGCATATATGCACAATGAGGCGTAGCACACTGTTCACCCACAAACACCCAGGATCATGTCCCAGATCCCCTTGGCACGAACAGTACACCCACATTGACTACAACGTGATTTTTTAACAGTCTTTTTAAATTGAACTAATGTATGAAATGTATTTCTATGAACTTTTATGGTCTTCTTTGCAAAACCGAATAAAGTGATTTTTTTTTTTTTGACTACAACGTGGAACAAATCGTACAGCCTGCACCGCCGAACATAGGACACAACTGGCTCCGCACATGCACAGAAACATGCCCACTACATCTGAAAGAGCTGGAAACAGTAAAATGGAAATGTACGCATACGACCTCATATCCGTCATGTAGTCCAAATTTACACTGTCCCGCAGGAGAATCCAGCACCCCCAAACAGTCACAATGTACATTGCCATACAGTCTGCATGCAAACCACCACAATGCGTCAATATATATGTCAACACGAAGTCAACACGCACCTCCCATTCACATTGCAGAGGGGCGCACAGTACCTTCAGCAGAGCACAGAATACAACACATCAGTGATGCCGGAGAGGACACCACACCGTCGACTCCGAAGCCCTACAACAGCCCGTGGATATCTCACGCAACCCCCCACCAGGACCCGGCCAGCCAGGCTTCTCAGGGGGGACACCGAGCCTGCAACAGACCACAGAGCAGGAAGCACCCACAAGCATTGCTGGCTCACGACACTTCACCCACCCACACATGGCATCCCAATGTCATGTATCAGCATGCCAAAAGTAGGTGGCGCCACAGGTGTGGGTGAGGGCCGAACCAATACGTAGGGGTCGATAACCCTTCAGGCCCCATCCACTACCCACTAAGGAGACCCACACTGCCATAGAGACACATGCAGATGCACATTCACAGCACAGAACCACGCCCAGGGGCGCTCAAATAGCAGTCACACTCTCATGTTGGCTCTGCGTACGATGGCCCTGGCCACTCCCCCAACGAACTGAGTGGGTGACGACTGAGCTACATGTCCAAGCTCCAACCTGCTGCCTGTCGTGACATGTCTGCATCCGATGTACACAGCACAATGTAATGTTGTAGGGCCCAGGGCCCACATGCATACCACAAGACAACAGGGACACACGCAGATATCATGTTGAACTGAATATGGGCACATCCCTTTATTGGCAGGGCTACATGTACAGTGACTCCTGTGCTGGATGTGTGTGGGGTGAGTAAGTCATTCTGCACAGAATGTCTGGTGCTGGCTACCACTTGAACATTGGACACCAGTGCAACGGAAACAGAAAAACACATGCATTACAGAGTCAACTGCTGAGCAACATGGAGTGAGCCGGAGAAAGTCCAGAGGACAGCCAACATGCAAACAGAAGTGTCCGTGAGTTGCAGTGCATTGGGGTTGGCACACTAGAGTTGAGCGTGCTCATGTCAAGTAGAAGTCTAGGATTGTGTCCCTTTGACATATTCCTGAAGCAGATGCAGTGGGGTGTGTTAGACCTGCATCATCTTCACCATCTACATCTCAGGGCTCCCACACTGTTTGAGGTGACATAGCTGCGCAACCGCTCCATAGCACAAAATACAATCAGCAACGGTTGATTTTATCTGGAAGCAGCAAATGGAGGAGTGGAAGGATACAGCCTCGTTGCCACCACCAATTCAGTATCAGCTACATGAGGATGAAAACTGCCCCCTAGTCCATAGACTCAGACGCCACCAAAGTTCGACCAGAGAGTGTCCATGAATGTTGGGGAACAGACATAGTGGCACCGGGGATGAGTGGGTATGTAGTCTGCGATGATGCCAGTACACTGATATGAACTCCGAACATTGCAAAATCATGACTCTGTGACCTACTAGACTGCATTGTAGGCTAGAAGCAGCGGTCAGCAGCGGCCCACAGCCACATGTCGTTGGCTCGCAATGCACAGTGCTAGTGACACCAGGGCAGTTGTTGGTAGTGTTTGAACACCTCCGTAACGATGATCCTATTCTCTCCGCCAAGGTCCAAGGTGTCATCCTCTTACGCCTCTCCTTGAGTGCAACGATATGTAATCTGCCTTTGCATACTCAAGGTTCCGTTCCAAATCTGTGACCTACTCGAGCACAACCTAGGCCGAGAGCAGCGTAGGGCGGAGGCAGCAGTCAGCACAGGCCATTCACTGAGTGTCACTGGCATTGGTTGATGGCCCCACCAGTCTGCGTAGTTCAGGTTCAGTGGCACCACGTGTTCGGTCACCTCCATGACTGTGACCTGGCTTTCATCTTCCTCTTACTCCTCTCTGTGTGACCACTGGTGTGGACTCTGCCATTCGTTATTCACGACTAGGTGCTGAATGTGAGACCTACTGGTCCGAAGGGTAATCCTGGCCCCTCATCCACATGTCGCTGGCTGGCATTGAACAGGATTTGTGGCAGCACGTGTCGCCAGCTGGCGTTGAACAGGGTTTGTGGCAGCACGTGTCACCGGATGGCATTGAACAGGGTTTGTGGCAGCACGTGTCGCCGGCTGGCATTGAACAGGGTTAGAGGCACCACGTGTCGCAAGATGCCCATATGGAACTATGCCTCATGGATTGGGGTCACTGCCATTCAGGAGCAAGGACACAGTTTCACATATGGGACCCACTGGGCCTCAGAAGACCACATTAGAACATGTCAGCGAGGAAGGAGTAATGTGGGCCAGCGTTGGGGGCCAGCGAAGGTCTGAAAGGCTGGCAGGGTTGCGGGCCTCGGACTTAAAGCTTACACAGGGATGTGGTGGGCCCTCCTTGACACACGCCGGTGTTGGCTGCTGATCAGTCTGGCCTGGCTGCGCAGGGTTGGACCTGATGGGTTCGTGGTCCAGCAGCCCGGTGATGGCAGGCGCACAGGATCTCAGGCAACTCTGCTAATGAGGATGGCGTTGGCCTTGTGGCGGGTGGGAGGCATCGCCCTGGCACAGACGTTGGGCTTTCTTTAAGAGGCCCACGTCCAGGGCTACGTGCTTTTTATTCACACCCCTACTCTGGCCTGGCGCACGCCGGGCCATCCCACTCTGCTCACGCTTAAGGGGGGTGGGGTAACAGACAACATTTCCGCGAGGACCCCCACTGGCTGGGGTGACATGGTTGCATCCACTGTCCACTACACTCCATACACCAGAGGTGTATCTCGCCATAGATATGGGTGTGTTATGCATACTGCGGTCTGTCCACCACATCGCCGCCACTCTTGGCATTGTGTACTTACCCAATCATGGGTGTGTACTGCATCCTTCACACATACCTGGTTGCCACCTCTCCCCACATTTGGATATTGTGTGGTTGACGTGCCATACCAATGATTGGTCATGTTCACGGCTTGCCCAAGTTACCATTGTAAGTTTTTCTATCGTGTCCCATGAGGGGGCATGTTGTTGTGCATTTTGGTTGTGACTTGGTGACGTGTGCATTGCCAGAGTTGTGGATTGCATGGTTGTGAAGTTGAGATGAGTGGGATGTTAATTGGGAACTTGCCAAGGGGCTGTGCATTTCACTTGGTGCAATCCTGGGAACGCTGGTTGCTGATGGACTGTCAGAGGATGAAGAGATCATGCACACTGGCTCTGTATTTGGAGGCGGCATTGGTGAAGGGCCCACTGTCTACGGATGTTGCCTGCACATTGATGTGTGACGTGTGCTTCCTGTTGCGCTGATTGTGTGCTGTGTGACCAGGGGGCACAGGTGGAACATGTGTGCAGTGGATTGCCCCCAACACATGCGTCCATCCGGTTATGGTGTATGGTCCTTGCATGGTCTCCGGCGGTTCCTGCGCATTGTGTTGGACGTATGGGGTCTGGGGTGCCAGGATGATGCTGATGTCCAGGACCGGTGTTGGGGACTTTTATGTGGCTGGCTCTGAGACTCCGCTGACTCTGGTGGGTGTTAGTTGGGGTGTGCCAGTGGCCAACAGGTGCAACACTGCCAGCAGCTTGGTGTGGGGTGGGATGTTGGTTGTCCGCTGTGTTGGTGCAATTGGCCTGTTGGGCTATGATGGCCAATATGTGTAGGATGGTTGTCCCTTTCAGCCTCTAGTGGACAGTGACATTGTCAGATGTTCAGCCTGTGAGGTAGGTGCGTTTCCTGGGGGGCCGCTGTCTTTGTCTGTGCTGCCTCTGTGGTGGTCCAGTGGGGGTGTGCCGGGTGGGTGTAGTTGCCCTCTTGGGTATCCGGGCTGCATGATGTGTGGCTCTATGGAATCTGCTGCCCTTGCGATGGCTCCCTGGGCTGTGCTCCCTTTTGTAGTGCAGGGTCCAACTCTACACCAGGTCAGAGCAGGTGTTAATTTCCTGCTGCTAACGCGCCTTATCACGTGTTTTGTGTTCTTATCGCCGATCTGGCTGGCCGTTGTGAATTCTAAGGAGTCATTTTCGCTGCTTTTTGCACGGGACCGCCGACTCTGCGTCTTCTTAGCAATGGTTGAGAAGGTCCTCTGTGGGGATGTTTTTTGCGATTGCTATCATGGGAAAACTGGTGCTGTGGGCTGTTAGCACCAGCTTGTGAAAGGCGCGGTAAATTTATCACGACTTTGGCTGCGCTAAAGTGCTGTTAATTCGGCTATAGCTCCTCGTGAATATGCCCCTCAGAGTACTCCTCTTAATACTCAGTAAGTCCCCTCCTCATATTTACAGATAACCCCAGTGTCTGTAATCCAGAGTAAATGGGAATTACCAAGATCGATTCCAGGAACTCTTAAGGAAAACCTTAGTGGCTTTTCTTACCAGCCTAGAAATACTGTTCGAGCTGACTTTATTATAAGCATGCACTGGCAAAGCCAATAGGTCTTGACTATGTGAGGGTTCACTGATAGAATATCGATGCCCAAAATATCCCCATACGCAATTATCGAGTCATGAATATCGATGTCAGAATATCGACATCCTATATTTCTAATGTTAAGTATAAAAATATTGAGGAACAAAATATCGATGTACAAAATATCAATTTTTGTGTATATATGTAAAAAATAATGGTAAATATATTAAATAATAAAATTAACTTTAAAAAATGTATTTGGATTTATTATACATTTAAAAAAATATAAGAAATAAATGTAATTGAAAAAAATTAAACATACATATATAAAATGTAATATATATATATTTACTTTAAAACAAATAATAAACTATTATTTGTAATTTATTTTAAAATTTTATAAATATATACAAATGTACAAAAATATATATACATATATATATTAAATGTCGCACTACATTAAGTGCAACAGTAGGGAAAGAGTTAGATAGCGGAAGGGTAAAAAGGACTATTCCGACTCCAGTGAGTGCAACAATAGGGAAAATGATGGCTAGTGAAGGGGTAAAAAATACCATTCCCACTCCAATGAGTGAAACAGTAGGGAAAATGTTGGATAGGGAGGGGTAGAAATTACTATTCCCACTCCAGTGAGTGCAACAGTAGGGAAAGTGTTGGGTAGGGGAGGGATACAAATTATTATTCCCACTCCAGTGAGTGCAACAGTAGAGAAAGTGTTGGATAGTGGAGGGGTACAAATTACTATTCCCACTCCAGTGAGTGCAGCAGTAGGTAAAGTGTTGGATAGCAGAGGGGTCAAATTTACTATTCCCACTCCAGTGAATGCAACAGTAGGGAAAGTGTTGGATAGAGGAGGAGTGAAAATTACTATTCCCACTCAAGTGAGTGCAACAGTAAGGAAAGTGTTGGATAGCGGAGGGGTAAAAATTACTATTCCCACTCCAGTGAGTGCAACAGTAGGACAAGTGGTGGATAGCAGAAGGGTAAAAATAATATTCCCATTGGATTCATTTCTTAATTTAAAACAAACAAAATATCAACTACAACACAAAAGATTTTAAAAAAACAAAAAAGAAAACATATATAAAAATATAAAAATGTACAAAAGAAAAAAACATTATAATGTTAAAAAGATCAAACAAATACTTAGAAAGATTTTTTTTCAATGTAAAAATAGTTTACCAACAAATCACTATTTTTAATAGAAATTCATTATAATCCCAAACATTAATTATTACAGACATGTATTCTTTTTTATTTCCTACCCTATAACACCACACAATTCTCAACACACACACCTAAAAAAAATGTACCTCCATAATTACCATAATTAATCATCAATTAAAGAAATAGAAATAATTAAAAAACAAATTAAAACAGATAAAAATGTATTTACTCGACAAACATTACCCTTAAGAAACCGAAACTCATACAAAATAAAAATAAACAATTACCATAAATAATAAATTGATGAATTAATATTAATGATCAACAAATTATGAATTAATTAAACATAAATACATTTCCACCCTCTACGCCAATAAAAACCACAACCCACACCTAAAAATCATTACACAATTTCCATAGCTAACTTAACATTAATGAATTAATATCAATTACCAACAACTTATTAATTAATTTAAAAGATATTACTTCCCACTTTTACCACTATAAACTCCACTACTCACACCTAAAATTAATTACACAACTGCCATATTAAAATTTAAATTAATTAATTAGCATTAATTAACAAATAATTATTAATTAATTATAAATGAATTACTTCTCACCCTATTCCCCTATAAACCCCCCACCTGCTCCTAAAACAATAACACAACTAACATAATTAATTGCCAATTCATTAATTAATACTAATTAACAAGCAATTAATACATAATTAATATTAAATTAATTCCCAAAATTAACACTATAAAATATAAATTAAATATATGTTAATAAATACAAAATATTAATTATTGTATTATAAATAGGGCTATAGGTTTTCGTTTTTACGGATTTTGACATACAGACGGAAAACTATATTTCCTTTGTCTGTATTTATATTTAGAAACGGCAAAATACTAGCAAATTTTGCTGCGCTGCTGTGCTCCAGTGCACAAGACCGTGTACATCACGCGTGACAACAGATACAGGAAATGCGTGTAATGCTGCGATGTAGGTCTTTAACAAAATCATCCCGGAGCGTGCTGTGGCCAAGGGGCTTTGAAGAAAAGTTTGAGGGCAGGGATGAGGTGCTCGCTGCCAGGTATATTGAGGGTCGCTAACCTGATGCAGGGCAGGTAGGAGACAGTACGGAAACCGCATCTGAGGTTACAGCACCGCGGAAATGCGCTCAGTGCTGGATTACTGCCGCTGCACCCAATGTCAGTGTATTTTGCTACCAACGTTCCTTAAGGAAAACAATATGGTGGTTTGAGAACACGATGTGTCTCAGCAGAAAGCATAGGTGTGTGTAATAACATCCGCCAATGTTTCAACTGAGGAACATGTCTTTTTTGCAACCCGAGTCACACACATTCCAAAGAAACAATTCTGCTGCCCAGTGTAAAAGGCAGCTCTTTACGTTTCGGTGTTTAAGCCACTGAGCACAATGGGGGTCTTGTAGACACTGCCCGGGGGCTCTAAGAAGGGGTGATAACAAAGCCTTGTTAGCAAGTGAATGGTCTTTTTAAAGACCTGTGAAGTACTCAGGTGCGGATGTTTTGACTGGTTTGTGAAACAATGCAGGGGAGACAGCCACCTACAGATCTGTACGTTCATCCTCACAGTTCAACCAAATAGAACACTAATCCCCACCAGCAGAGCCCTAGCCAAGCAATTGATTGACATTTCTCAACATGGATTCCCTCATCCATGCAAGCAGCTATTGCCCTCCGAGGTCTCCCCTCTCATACATTGACAGTGGCAGTGCCCTCACAAAACAACTGAGCGCATGTGTGCAGTGGCAATGTACATAAAAGTGGAAAAATACTAGCTGTAGCGTCGTCTTTTGCTTGTGGCAAAAATAAATGTGGATAAATACCGAAAAAATGCGCAAAAATTAATTTGGATAAATACAGACGGAAATGGCAAAAAAATAAATACCATAAAACCGGGAGCCCTAATTATAATCACATGACTTCCCACCCTATTCCCCTATGAACCCACAATCCGCTCCCAAAAAAATGACCCAATTAACATAATTACCAATTAATAACAAGTAACAACCAATTAATAAATAATTAATAATACATTAATTCCCACAATTCACACTATAACATGTAAATTAAATAAATACTAATAAATACAAAATATTATTAAATGTATGATAATTAAGTTACATCGCACCCTATTTCCCTATAAACCCACAAACCGCTCCTAAAAAAATAACACAATTAACATAATTATCAATTAACGCCTCACTCCTCCACTTCAGGCTGGCGTAACACTTAGCTGTGTAGCCGCAACCTTTGCATCATAATGCAAGGATGTCTGCATGCATGGGAGGACTGTTTATGTGTAGGAAGTTGTCCCTCCCCTTGTTTCGCCAAATTAAGACCAGGTTTTAACTGGCCTTAATTTTGGCGCAGCCTCTTATTTACGCTGCCCTTGTAATAGGTGGAACACCCACTGCCCACCCCTTTCACACTAAGCATATCGTGAAAGTGGGCCTTATTTACAAGGCAGCGTTAAGCCATGTTAAGTAGCTTAACGCTGCCTTGTAAATAAGGTGAAGCACCTATAGCCACAGAAACGTAACAAAAAGTGACGTTCCTGTGGCGATAGGGGTTTGTCTGTATGCCCATAGGTTTCACTAGCATGATAAATGATTTGATGTCCTACAATTCAGGAATTTATCTAGCCCACCTGCACTTACATTCACAACCCCAGGACCAGATGGGAGATAGCGTTTACAACGCAGTCATTACATCGCAATTCCTTTTAAACGCAAGTCATTGATCGACTTGCTGTAGGTGGTGATATAACCTTTCCAACACATTCCCTACTGTTGCACAGACTAGAGTTGGAATATTAACTTATACTATTCCTAAATCCAGTGCGCACCCTACAGCAAGTCGATCTAATGACTTGCATTGTAAAGACTACATTGTAAAGGAACGCAATGTAATAGCATGCAATGTAACCTGCTTTATGAAGACCAGACATGTAAAAAGCTTTGGTGGGGGCCAACATTTTTGCAGGGGCCTAAGTGATTTCCCATTCAAGCTGCAGTGAATAATTATAGGAAACAAGTATGATGGGAAACAGAAAACCACAGAATTTGCAGTGGTGCTACAACATTAACTGCATTATGAAGTAACTGTTTAGGCCTGTTGTGTATTATGGAAATAAATGCTGTAACATGAGTGCAGGCCCCCTGTAAGTGCAGGTTCTTGGCTCCAGCTGCACTTCCTTTTGACGGTCCATGCAAGACTATAATCCACCCTTCCCTTCAATGGTAATGAGATAAATCATACGGTATGGGTATTAATTGGGAGTGTGTGAAATGTGTGTAATATGTTTTCATGTAACTAAGTGAAAGATTGACAAATTTGTGCATAATTACGTGAAATCCAAATCCGTTATATTGTTCTATATTAGATCACAAAATGCATCTTCACAATTATGGTGCAAGGACACATGTAACAAAAGTGTCACAAACAGTCAATTGCAGTTTCTTGTTATAATTTTGGGAACTTCGCATAACATGCGGAACACAATTTTCTTTCCATGATTACTCAAACTACTCCAGCGTAATTTAACTTTCGCCCAGGCTGAGTATTAAAAGCAGGGCTTAAGTGGGTCGGGTCTCGCGGGTGCTTAGCAACAGCAGTTATAAAAAGCAGGTGTGGAGACGGGTCCCTATCGGGCTCTCCATTTTTGCCATCCCCCTCCAGGTGAAAACAAATACCTTAACCCTGCAGCAGTGCCACCCTTCAATGCCAAGACCTGGAACGATCTCCCCTTCACATTTAGGGAAGCCCGACACTGCACCATTTCAGGAAGGACCTCAAGACCTGGCTCTTCGAAAGACCCCAAACGGAGCTGCTTACGCCCACCCCTCAGTGCCTTGAGACCCTAATGGGTGATTAATGCGCTCTACAAAACCCTGATTGATTGGTTGATTGATTGATTGATTGATTAAGGTAACCTCAAAGAGACTCGATAAAGTTCTTTCACAGTCTCATCATTTCAGAATGAAGGATTGTCATATTATATCCAACAAAGTCATAGTTGTTGCTTATGATACTAACAACCATTGACAAAGCCAATGGTTTTGGCTTGCTGTAGGTGTAATGTTACTTGTTGTATTATATATCTAGATGGATTGACAAAAGCAGCAAAATACCAGTCCGCAGCACATGATGCTAAGGACAGATTTTCCACTTACAGGTTTTAAGCCACACCCTTCATTACATTGGCCACGCCCCTTTGAGAGACCCTCCAGTTTTTACATCCCACTTAAAGGCCTGATTAAAAGTGCTGCTTTTACAGTGTTATTAAAAACATATTCTTTGATAAATGTGGTACGGTACGTCCTGTGAGTACTAAGCAGGGGCTGCCTTAGGCATGTGCAAGCTGTGCACCTGCACAGGGCCGCCAAATCCCAGGGGCCAGCACGCCAATATATATCCTTAATTTAATAATCCTCTGAGGACGGATACATATTTGCGTGGCGGCCCCTGGCAGGGATTAGGCGGCCTCCGGCTCTGTTCCACTTCCAACCACCCTGATCCTCCCCCTCTTCACTGGCCTCCGCGCCTGCATTCCTCCTGGTTACAGATTGGCTTCTTTTTTCCCTACCCACTTCTGGCCCGCTGGTACAGCCATATGTAAGCCACAGCCACTGCCATCCTTTCATTCCCTGTTACTCTTGTGCGAAAGCAACTATAACATTTTCCTCTCATCAGGGCGAGTCGTCTTACAAGTTTATCTATAGTTATTATAAAGTACTGGTGTTAGCGCAATAGTCATAGTTAATATCTGTTGGGTTAGGGGGCACACGACATTCGCGTACCCATTGCAAGCAAAACGAAGAGAATTTGAGTACACAAATCTGGTTTTTCGAAACGAAAGAGAAAGGCGGCTCAGCAGGCTATCGTAGCGTCACAGGAAGGAGCAATCCTGAACTTTATTACCCAAGGGAAACCTAAAGATGGAGAATCCTCCGGCCAGAGTACTGCTGATGCACTAGGTAAAACAGGCGCTGACGACCATAAACAAGAACAAAAAAATGATGATATCCATGAGCAGAATGATACTCACGAGCAGACCAATGAAAATGAACATGGTGACTCTGAGACGAATTCGGAAGAGTAGGAGCAGCCACAGGTACTGGTCATCTAACACCTTTTCCTGCATGTTTTATTAAAACACCTTCCTGAGCTCTGGGGGGCTCCTCCCCGCCCGGATCCCCTCTTCTGGGGCCCCCTACCTACGCTCCCTGCCCAAAGCCACCATGAGCCCAGAGCCGCCCCTGTACTAAGAAACGTCCCGGAGTCTAACAATCAGCAAGACGCAGTCCACTACAGTACTAAGTTCCCGTTCAACCTATCTCCCATAATGGAATGATGCTTGCAGTTCTAAAGCTTCTAATGAATTCACATTATATAAATATATGTGTTTCTGGTCTTGTTGCCTCTGTAAGTCCAGCCAAAACAGAAACCTTTTCATCTCATCAGACTACCGCTGATAATGGATTCTATAAAGTGAACTATACCTGTATAAATGTAATTTTACCACAGCAGCCATAAACCTGCAGAAGTGCTGCACGGTTCTGCACACAGGAGACAAACTTACAGGGTGGTTGTAGGCGGCCATCAGAGCTGTATATGTATTTATGTAAGACTACTGGGCCTATAATTCAGCACAAAAGTGATTGCACGTACTCTAAAACTGACAGCCACATTAAATATCATTGAAGGTTGTCACAGAATAAACGTGTTGGCATGAAGATGTAAAGTTGTTTAAATATGATTTGTGCACTGGATAGAGTCTGAAATGGCTTGGGATCACATTAGGGCAGCGTCTTGGGATAATGTACATGTGAATATATGCCGGGCAGGATGTTGGTCCTGAAGGCCTCTTGCAACTCTCTCAATTAGAAAGAAAAACTGGGAGGATATTATGTATTCAGGTGAGAATTGCAAGTCTGTGTTTAATCGCTACCCTGTGGTTTTCGGTGAATACATTCCATGCTGGACAACCGGTGTGCTAGAAACCCAGCATATCCGTGCTTGGCAGGAAGGTGAGATGTGAGTGAGAGCCACGGCGCCATGAAACAGAAAGGAAACTGAGTGAAGAACAAGATGACGGCCCTCATCACGAAGGGGACTGTATTTCCAAATTGGCGGCAACGGGGAAGCAGTCAAAATGTCCAGATTTAACTTGGAGAAGAAATGAAAAGGTCCAGAATAAACTCTGACCCGAAATGAGAAATTACTTGAGAAATTAGACGAAACATTCCGTACTCCCCTGGTATTTGCTCATTTCGGGGGAAACCCTCAGAGTACTCCTCTTAATACTCAGTACATCCCCTCCTCAGATTGACAGATGCCCCGAGTATCTGTAATCCAGAGGAAATGGGAATTACCAAGATCGATTCCAGGAAAACCTTAGTTGTTTTTCTTAACAGCCTTGAAATACTGCCTGAGCTGAATTTATGATAAACATGCACTGACAAAGACAATAGGTATTGCCTATTTGAGATGTATTGGCTGTGTCAATGTCTTTTAACCATGTTGTACAGAAGCATGGCTGCTGGTCAGCATAGCTAAAAGTTAGTGGCATGGCGTAGAGTAGTCTACCGGTTTGTGTCCTCGTCACCCTCCTTCTCATCTTTCCATGCTGTGTCTCTCACCCTCCCCTCCTCCATTCTCTGTCTACTTCCCCTGCTCTTACCCCCTCCCCTGAATCTCTCCCCTTGCCTGCTTTTTCCCTTACGTATATGTCCTTTTTGTTTGTCTCGACCTTACTTCTAACTATGTTGTCAGGCTCTAATAACTGTGTAATCTTTGTAACGATGTAACCTGCAATTATGGTCTGATACTCATGTAAAGCGCTCTGGTACCTCCAGGTCTAGCCAGCGCTATATAAAACCTTTTAAATAAAATAAAATAAATAAGTAGAGTGGAGTGACGTAGAGTGATGTGGAGTGGCATCAAGTAGGGTAGAGTGGAGAGGAGTGGCATAGATGAGAGTGGCGTAGAGTGGAGTGACATAGAATGGAGAGACTTAGGATAGAGTGGCATAAAGTGGAGTGGCATAGAGTGGAATAGTGTAGAGTAGAATGGTGTAGAGCAGAGTAGAATGGCACAGAGTGGTGTAGATTGGAGTGGCATATAGTGGAATGGCGTACAGTACAGTGGCATAAACTAGAGTTGCGTAGATTAGAGTGACATAGAGTAGAGAGGCATAGATTGGAGTGGTGCAGCATGGAGTGACGTAGCGTGGAGTGGCGTGAAGTGCAGCGGTGTGAAGTAGAGTAGCGTAGAGTAGAGTGGCATAGAAAGAGTGGCATAGAGGGGAATGGAGTGGCATAGAGTAGAGTAGAGTGATGTGGAGCAGAGTGGCATGGCATAGAGTGTCAAAGAGTGTCATGGAGTAGTGTGAAGTGCTGTTGAGTGGTGTAGAGCAAAGTGCAGTAGAGTGCTGTAGAGTAGAGTGGCACTGAGTGGTGTAGATTGAAGTGGCATATAGTGGAATGGCGTACAGTACAGTGGCATAAACTAGAGTTGCGTAGATTAGAGTGACATAGAGTAGAGAGGCATAGATTGGAGTGGTGCAGCATGGGAGTGACGTAGCGTGGAGTGGCGTGAAGTGCAGCGGTGTGAAGTAGAGTAGCGTAGAGTAGAGTGGCATAGAAAGAGTGGCATAGAGGGGAATGGAGTGGCATAGAGTAGAGTAGAGTGATGTGGAGCAGAGTGGCATGGCATAGAGTGTCAAAGAGTGTCATGGAGTAGTGTGAAGTGCTGTTGAGTGGTGTAGAGCAAAGTGCAGTAGAGTGCTGTAGAGTAGAGTGGCACTGAGTGGTGTAGATTGGAGTGGCATATAGTGGAATGGCGTACAGTACAGTGGCATAAACTAGAGTTGCGTAGATTAGAGTGACATAGAGTAGAGAGGCATAGATTGGAGTGGTGCAGCATGGGAGTGACGTAGCGTGGAGTGGCGTGAAGTGCAGCGGTATGAAGTAGAGTAGCGTAGAGTAGAGTGGCATAGAAAGAGTGGCATAGAGGGGAATGGAGTGGCATAGAGTAGAGTAGAGTGATGTGGAGCAGAGTGGCATGGCATAGAGTGTCAAAGAGTGTCATGGAGTAGTGTGAAGTGCTGTTGAGTGGTGTAGATCAAAGTGCAGTAGAGTGCTGTAGAGTAGAGTGGCACTGAGTGGAGTGGAGAGGCATGGAGTAGAATGGAGTAGTGTAGAGTGGAGTGCATGAAGTAGAGTTGCATAGAATGGAGTGACATAGTGTAGAGTGACATAGAGTAGAGTGGAGTAGAGTGGATTGACTTGAAGTAGCTCAGTATAGAGTAGAGTTGAATGGGGTAGAGAGAGTGATATCAAGTAGAGTGGCATGGAGTAGAGCACAGTGGAGTGGCGTGGAGTGACATGGAGTAAAGTGGCATGGTGTAGAGTGGTGTAAAGTGTAGTGGTGTAGAGTGTCATGGAGTGGTGTGCAATGGTGTAGAGTGGCACAGAGTAGAGTGATGTGGAGTGGCATAGTGTGACATAGAGTAGAGTGGTGTAGAATAGAGTTGTGTAGAGTAGTGTGCCCTAAAGTGGGATTGCAGAGCGTGGGGTGGCGGGGAGTAGAGTAGAGTGACATGGAGACGAGTGGTGCAGAGCAGAATAGCGTAAAGTGGCACAGAGTGGAGTGGTGTAGAGTGGTGTGGAATGCCAAATAGTAGAGTGACGTGGGGTAGAGTGGAGTGGAATAGAGAAGAGTGACATAGAATAGAGTGCCATAGAGTAGAGTGGTGCAGAGTGGCATTGTGTGGAGTAGAGGGGCATAGAGTAGGAGGGAGTGGTGTAGAGTAGAGTAGCATGGGGTAGAGTGCATACAGTAGAGTGGCATAGGGTGGTGTAAAATAGAGTGGAGTAGCATAGAGCAGAGTGGTGTGGAGTAGAGTGTTATGTTGTTATGTTATGTTAAATTAACTTTTTAAGCGCAACTAACACCTTTAGGTTCCTTGGCGCTATACAGAGGGAGCAGGAAAGAGAGACAGAAAATAACATAACAGTTAAAAGCAGCTAATTGTAAGCCTCAATGAAGAGGAATGTTTTAAGGGAAGATCTGAACCTGGAGTAAGGAGAGGACAACCTAAGAGAAAGGGGTAAGGAGTTCCAGAACGACGGGGCTAAAAATGAAAACCTGAGGCCACCGTGTTTCTTCCTCTTGAATCTAGGGACTGATAGCAGGGCCATTTGAGATGACCGAAGGGTTCGAAGGGGGACATACGGGTGGAGCAGGGAGGAAATGAAGAGGGGGCTGTGGCCTGCAAGGGATTTGGAAATGATACAACCAAGCTTGAATTTGCAGCGGGCAGATACCGGAAGCCAGTGGAGACTTTTTAAGAGGGGGAGAACATGTTGATCTCTGGATTGGTGGTGAATCAGGCGAGCCGCCTGATTTTGGATCAACTGGAGTCTCCTAAGTTGATAAGCAGGAATGCCTACGTATAATGCGTTTGCGTAGTCAAGCCTGGACATGACTAGCGCAAGCAGGGCCAGAATAAGGGCATCGGTGGTAAGTAGGCGAGATATTTTACGTATTTTCCTGAGTTGGAAGTGGCTTGAGGAAACTAAGGCGCTTATCTGGGGAGTCATAGAAAGGTCGCTGCTTATGACTACTCCCAGGCTTTTGGCTGAGTTGACGGGACAGGGGGGGCTGCCAAGACTGGCAGGCCAAAAGGAAGAGTTCCAGGGATTGGAGGGTCCCCCGACAAGAACCAGCTCGGTCTTGTCGGGGTTGAGCTTCAGATGGTTTGAGCCCATCCAATCGCTGATGAAACAGAGGGTGTGTTGAAAAGTGGTGATAGATTCATCAGAGGAGTCAATGGTGAAAACCAGTTGAATGTCATCCGCGTAATTGAACGCGGAGACATTAAATCTGCGGAGGGAACGGATTAACGGGGCCAGGTATAAATTAAAAAGGAGGGGGGATAAAGAAGAGCCCTGTGGGACACCACAGGTCAGCTCGACTTGAGTAGCAGAGAACTGGGACAGCCTGACAGCTTGATGGCGTTGGGTCAGGAAAGACTGAACCCAGTCCAGGGCGGTGCCCTGGATGCCAGCCTCTCTGACACGGTTGAGCAGAATGTCATGGTCGACCGTGTCAAAGGCGGCCGACAAATCCAGGAGGACCAGAGCCTGACAGGTGTTAGAGTCGGCTCCCCTGACAGTTCGTCCATCACAGAAAGGATGACTGCTTCTGTGGAATGCGCAGGTCTAAACCCAGCCTGCTGGGGGTCCAAAACACACGAGTCTTCCACAAAAGAGGTGAGGGTTTGAGTGACATGTGACTCCAGGACTTTGCTGAGGAAAGGGAGGAGGGAAATAGGGCGATAGTTGCTCATGATGAACGGGTCTGCCGAGGGTTTCTTCAGAATGGCAACCACCTCGGCCCGTTTAAAGGATCCAGGGACCACCCCCGTAGTCAAAGAGTTGTTTAAAAGGGCTAGGGGGGATCAGGACAGGAAGTGAAAGCTTCCCGAAGGACCGAGGGGGGGCAACAGTCGCTGGGGGAACCAGAGGAAACTTTATGCAATAGTGAGAGGAACTTGACCTTAGAGATGAGGGGAATCTGGGTTAGGGTGTGAGTATTGAAGTGGCAGGGGGCACTTGGTGGGGGGGAAACGGGTAAAGCTTGAGCAGAGATGCTAGTTTTGATCTTGGTGATTTTGTCCACAAAAAATTGATTCAGGGAATCACACAGAGGCTGGGAGGGGAGGGGGGCAATGGTGACTCTCGCCGGGTTGAACAATTCCTCAACAATAGAGAATATGTCTTTGGACTTGTTTGTGGAGTCCAAGATTTTGTTAGAGAAATAGCTAGATTTAGCCAGGGCTATAGCAGACTTATACTCTCTCAGCTGAGAGGAAAAGATCTCTTTTGTCTCGGGGGAATATCCCCGGCGCCAGCGCCTTTCGGCCTGACGGAGACTGAGCTTTAATGCTTTGAGATCCTCGATGAACCACCTATGGGCGTCGTGACTGCGCCTCGTCTTAACTGGTTTTAGAGGTGCCACCGAGTCAGCGGCGGAGATAAGCCATTGGGTGAGATTCTCGGACTGAGAGTCCATGGAAATAGTGGGTTCCGTGGTGAGAGGGGCAGATGAACTCAGGAGGGAGGTGAATTTATTGAGGCCGGCCTTGTTCCAATTGCGTGCCAGGAAGTTGGATTCTCGGACAGTAGTGACGAGGGGGGGCTTGGCTAAGGTAAAAGTGATTAGAGAGTGGTCTGACCAGAGGCAGGGAAGAATAAGGGGTGCAGAGATGTCTAAGGAAGAGGTCCAGACCTGGTCCAAGATATGACCTTTAACGTGCGTGGGTTTGTGTATATGTTGGATGCAATTGAGGCCCAACATAAGGTCAGAAAAGGCAAATGAGTCAGAGGTTTCATGGGGGTTCGACGGCCAATAATTAAAGTCGCCTAGGACCAAGACATTAGCATTATTAATGGTCAGCTGGGAGATAAGCTCGCCGAACTGGACTGAGAAGTTGGGCATGGATTGGGGGGGGGCGATAAATTAGAGCACATATAAGTGAGGACCCAGGCTGCTCCAGCCTGAGTACGAGGCAGTCAGTCATAGGGATGCTAGGGGTGGGCACAGGAGAGAAAGTGAGGTAAAGTAGAATGATGTAGAGTAGATTGGCGTGGAGTAGAGTGAAGTGGCATACAGTGGCCTAGCATGGAGTAAAGTTGCATGGTGTAGAGTGGCATAGAGTAGAGCGACATAGAGTAGAGCAGCATAGAGTAGAGTGGCGTAGAGTAAAGTGGCATAGAGAGGAGAGGAGTAGACTAGAGTGGAAATTAATAGATTAGAGTGGCATAGAGTAGAGTGGTGTAGAGAAGAGCAGCATAGAGTAGAGTTGCATATAGTAGAGTGGTGTGGCATGGAGTGGAGTGGCAGAGTGTTGTAGAGTGGCATTGTGGTGAGTGAGTACACGTACAGTAGAGTGGGGTAGTATAGAGTCATATGGCATAGAGTGGAGTTGCGTAGAGTACAGTGGCATTGGGTTGAGTAGAATGGCATACATTGGAGTGGCTTGCAGTGGTGTAGAGTGGCATAGAATGGAGTGGTGGGGACTGGCATAGAGTAGAGTGGAGTGGCATATAATGAAATAGAGTGATGTGGAGTGGAGTGGCTTGGAGTGGGGTAGAGTGGAGCGGAGTGACATAGGCTAGAGTGGTTACAGAAAGGTTAGTAGTAGTGGTTGGTAATGATCACAATTCTTAAAACAATGTATGTGGAAAATATTTTCTGACAAGTCATCAAACACTATTATTTTAGTTGGTTAAATCTAGATTCCCAGCACCCTACCACCAAGGGTGCCAACACACTCTGGTCTGAGGAACCACCATGTAAACAATAAAAAACATATTAGGCTAGAGTGGAGGTGCATAGAGTGCCATAGAGTAGAGTGGAGTGGCACACAGTTAACTAGAATGGAGGGCATGGATTAGAGGTGTATAGAGCAGTGTAGTGTGGACTTACATTGAGTAGAGTGGAGTGGTGTAGAATGACGTAGAGTGAAGAGGCATGGAGTGGCATAGAATCACATGGAGTAGAGTGTAATAAAGTGGAGTAGCATAGAGCAGAGTGGTGTGTAGTAGAGTAGAGTGCCATAAAGTGGAGTGATGCAGAGTAGCATTGAGAAGGATGGAGTGTTGCAGAGTACAGTGGCGTGGAGTAGAGTAGAATGGCATGGAGTGGAGGGTTGAGGAATGGAGTTGCATAGAGTGGAGTGGCCTAGAGTAGAGTCGAGTGGCATAGAGTGGTATAGAGTTGAGTGAAGTGGCGTAGAGTAGAGTGGAGCGGCACAGAATTGAGTAGAGTGAAGTGGCATTGATTAAAGTGGCGTAGAGTAGAATGGCATAGAGTGGTGTAGAGTGCAGTAGAGTGGTCTGGTGTAGAGTACAGTGGTGTCGAGTGGAGTGGTGTAGAGTGGCATAGAGTGGAGTACAATGGCATGGAGTGATGTAGATAGAATGACCTATAGTAGAGTGGAGTGGCATAGAGTGCTGTAGAGACGAGTGCCACATAGTGGCTTTGTGTGGAGTGGAGTGGAGTGACATAGAGTTGGATGGAGTGGTGTAGAGTAGAGTGGCATAGAGTACATTTGCATTGAGTAGAGTGGCAGACAGTTGAGTGGATAGAGTGTCATAGAGTGCTGTAGAGGGGAGTGCCACAGAGTGGCATTGTGAGGAGTGGAGTGGAGTGGCGAAGAGTAGGATGGAGTTGTGTAAAGTAGAGTAGAGTAAAGTAGAGTTGCATTGAGTAGAGTGGCATACAGTTGAGTGGATAGAGTGACATAGAGTGGAGTGGAGAGGAATAGCATAGAGTGACGTAGAGCAGAGTGGCATGGAGTGGAGTGGCATACAGTGGAAGAGAGTAGAGTGGCGTAGAGTGGTGTGGAGGGGTGTAGAGAAGAGTGTCATAAAGTGGAGTGGAATAGAGTAGAGTGGCATAGAGTAGGGTGGTGTAGAGTGGCGTAGAGTAGCTTGGCATAGAGTGGAATGGAGTAGTGTTCCATAGAGTGGCATTGTGTGAAGTGGAGGGGAGTAGAGTTGCACAGAGAGGAGTAGACTGGTCTAGAGTGAAGTAGAGTGGACTGGAGGGGTGTAGACTGGAATGGAGTAGCATAGAGTAGAGTGGCTTACACTGTAGCGTCGTAGAGTAGAGGATCATAGAGTGGACAGTGTGAAGTAGAGTGGCATGGAGTGGAGTGGCATAGAGTGGAGTGGTGTAAAGTAGACTGTAGAATAGAGTGACATGGACTAGAGTGGAACATCACAGAGTAGAGTGGCATGGGAAAGAGTGGCACAGATTAGAGTGGCATGAAGTGGAGTGACTTAGAGTGGCATACAGTAGAGTGGAGTAGAATGTCCTGGAGTGGCATAGAGTATGGTGGCATAGAGCGTCATAGAGTAACATAGCTCAGAGTGGAATGGCATATAGTATCATAGAGTGGCATTGTGTAGAGTGAACTACAGAGGCATAGAGTACAGTGTTGTAGAGTGGTGTAGAGGTGTGGGCTAGAGCAACATAGAGTGGTGTAGAAGGGAATGGAGGGGTGTAGAGTAGAGTGCCATAGATTGGAGAGGGACAGAGGAGAGGGGCAGAAAGTGACAGAGTGGAGTGGCTTAGAATGGCATAGAGTGGTATTGTGTGGAGTGGAGTAGAGTAAAGTGGAGAAGTATAGAGTAGAGTGGGGTAGAGTAGAATAGATTTACATAGAGTAGAGTAGAATGGCAAATAGTAGAGTGGAGTGGCGTAGAGTGGAGTGGCATAGAGGACAGTGCCATAGAGTAGCGTGGGGTAGAGTGGAGTAAAGTGGACTAGTATAGAGTACAGTGGCATGGAGTGGAGGGGTGTGAAGTGGAGTGGCATGAAGTATAGAGTAGTGGCACAGATTGGCATGTAATGGATAGGGTGAAAGCAAAATAAATAAGAGGCTGCAAGCCTGTATTAAATGTATGAAAGCCAGGCATAATACTAAAACACTTATAAAAATAGTAAATTTCAAAAAGAATAGGAAAACATATGTACTTGGTCCATGCTCCAGGTAGGAACTAACACAAGAAAAGAAGGGAAGACTACAGGAGCTAAGCAATTGAAAGTTTGCAAATGAAAATGACAACGAAAACAACTAAATCGTATGCTGTGGCAGGTTGACAGCCCACAGAATTGTAAACAACATGCCTTGCAGTGGCAGAGAGTGGAATGGTGTAGTGTGGTGTGTAGTGGAGTGGCATAGTGTGGAGAAACATAGAGTGTTGTAAAAAGTACAGCTGTGGGTGTAAGTAACTAAAGCTCTGTAGAGAAGGCAGATAGGGTGAAAGCAACATAAATAAGAAGCCAGATGCCTGTGTAAAAAGTAGGAAAGCATATTGCAAATCCCAGAATAAGACTGAATCCCTTATAAAATAGAATTAAAATTAAAATAATTTTTTTAAACAAGCAATATCAGAGACTCTATCACTACAAATCATAACTCTTCCTGTTCACCCTTCCATTCTCTTTAAGCATGTGTGCACTAGTGTGAGAAATTGGATTGTTGGTTGGGAGCGATGTTAGCCCTTATCAAGCCGCAGCCACACTTCTTGTCAGGTTGAACCACAAAAAGTCACTAAATTAATCTGTGTTTAATTAACCCTTTGGTAGTTTGGCACAAAAGCTGCCAGGCTTAACTTGATTACTATTGATGCAGCCATTGCGCCCGGAAGCTCGTGGACATCGAACCACTGACACAGAGGCATTAGACCTCCTGGAAACCGCCGCCACGGACACCGTTCCTGCAGCTACACCCTTATTCACCATCTTCCCCATTGTACCAGAACTCCCCCGTGGATTCACATACCTGAAGGGGTTACACCAAGCCGAGGCTACCAATTATTAATTCTTTGACGCCAAGCAGCGCACTCCGTATTCCATGCGTCCCGTCCTTCGGTACCATTTGGCCTTAATCCCTAAGGCTTGTATACCTTCATTCAGGCAATGTAATTTTCAGTCCTGATTATGATCCTTGTATTGTAGTGTAAAGGATCGAAACGCTGTCAACAATTCATATAGTTACACACCAGTCTCTCCATTGTGTTACCAAAGTTGTGTTGACTATATTAGGATAGCTAGGTTTACTTTTATCTGATTACCAGCATCCCTTTCCTAAAATCTTGCCTGAAATACCCCACCCCTCTTTATTACCTTTTGTTCATGTCTTATATGTTTATGTTTTATATGTACTGGATACAGGGGTGTATCCCACTGTATAATTGTGCACGAAAATCCTTTAATTCTTCTTATATTTATTAAATTAGTGCCCGGCTTGACACTTTTTTGCTTATAGCACACATTGTTGTCTATAATTAATTTGTTTTTTGAGTACTTGATACGTTAAGGACCACTGTTGCCTTAAAGAATTGTTACCCCAGGTCCTTAACTAGCTAGAGGGTTCCCTTGTTGTCATATATCCAGGCTTAACTTAGAGGCAATGTGGAAAGTATGCAGCCATTAAACAGTTATAAAATGAAAACACAAATACAGGAAAAACCACACACTAATTTAGAAAACTATAGTAAATGCTAATAAATAATTTGACCCTAAAATGACAAAAATCTAATAAGTAGAACCGGAGTGATACATTTTAAGGTTTCACATGGAAAAAAACAGCAAAAAGAACAAAGCGGCAACCACTGGTATCTGGTCATGCAAGACCAGGTCGAAGTGGAAAGTTAAGGCCGACCATGATGGAGCATGGTTTGGCTTCATTGAGTGGATTATGCCCAGTTTTAGCTTACACTAATACGTAGAAGAATTTCTGAAGAAAAATGTCTGAGAAAGTAACATTTAGAGGGCAAGGCAACCAGCCGTGTCTGAGGATCACACTTCATCATTGGGGAACCACTGGACGAGGTCTTGGTGAAGATTTCTTCTTTAGGACTTAGTCTCTTTAGTTGGAAGTCGAAGATCTCCTTATGAATGTAGTTGCAGGCTGTAGCCGATAAGGCCGAAAAACCCTGCAAGGGGCCGCTGAACAGGATTTGCTGCTGCAGAGAAGAACATAGCAGGAGCTACCACGAAGTCAGGATGACTGGTAATGCACTTTGGGCAGATCAGCAAAAAGGGAGGTAACTATCTCCTCTCAGTTTTGAGGGCACTTTTTGGGTGAAATTTTCTAATATCCAGGTTTTTATTTTTGACTCTCTGGGCACATTTAGCACCACTTCCAAAGATCGAGGACTGGAGGGGCACAGCGTGGAGGGTCAGGAGTCACTCAGGTCAGGTCCAGGCATGGAATCAAGATGGTTGTAGCCTGTTCTGTCCCCAAGGTTCTGATCAAGAGGCCGGCCAACTAACCATTTGAGTCACTCTGGGTACAAGAGTAAAAGTAAGTGTCAAGCACCAAGGCAGTCAAATGAGGGCACAGAGCAGGCTTCATCAATCGGGGGAGTCCTCTTGGTGTAGCAGGGCAATCCTCTGAATTATACAGCAGGCCACAGGCAGATGGACAGTCCTCTGAAATTCCTCCTCATGTCTATAAGTCAACTGAACAGTGGGTTAGAGGGTCCTAATTTTACACCTGGTGCCAGCTTTGCAGTGGAAAAAACTTCTGGAGAACCTGACAGAAGTGTATGGAAATTCCTGCCTCCTTGCCCTGGTCCCGGGATTCACAACAGCACAAAAGGCTACTGTGAAGTTCTTTGTGTGTGAGCTGAGGCAGGGTCTTTGAAGTTCAATTGAGGTTTGAACAGCTTTGCCCCTCCCATCCTGTCAGGATGGTCCATCCTGCCAACACCCAGTTCCCCTGCTGTGAGCTTGTCTGGAAGGAATACACAAAGGTCAACTGCCAACTACGCCTAGCCATGTGATCCAGGAAACAGGCTGCAGGCACCACATGGTTAAGACAAGAGAATGCAAAAACAACACTGGATGGGCAGAATACAGAACAATGTCATACATTCACCCCAGTACAGAGATCTGGGCCGAAATCCATAATTTTTTGCTCTCCATGACATTCATTCCAGTCTGAACCCAGCCATATGCAAATCAGTCTTGACCCTGTGCCCAATGGGAACAGTCCAGCCCAAACTGCCAGACCAGGTCCTCCCTGTGTTTGCTTTGTTCGCCCTAAGTTGGCGGGGTATGCCCAGACGCTGGTCCCTTGCTCACTTTGCCACTGGATTCAAGCTATCCTGTCTGATGAGGGGTGGTACCCCGAATCCGGTCTCAGGATGTTTGTTTCCGGTTCAGGGAAGCCCTGGCTTGGCAGTTCGAGCTGGACTGGTCCCATAAGGCACAGGATAAAGACTGATTTGCAAATAGCTGCGTCTGAACTGAGGTGGCAAAGTGAGCTAAGGAACGATTCTGGATTCAACCCAGATCTGTGCCTGGGGGTGAGAGTCTGAAAAGTTTCAGCACTCTGTCCATCATCTTGTGTTTACTTTGTTCGCCGTAAGTTAGCAGGGTATGCCCAGACGTGGGTCCCTTGACCACTTTGCCACTAGACTCCAGCTAGCCTGGCTGATGAGGGGTGTTACCCAGAAACCGGTCCTAGAATGCTTGCTTGCGGTACAGGAAAGACCTGGCTTGGCAGTTCAGGCTGGACTGTTTCCATGAGGCACAGGGTCAAGACCGATTTGCATATAGCTGAGTCTGAACTGAGGTGGTGAAGTGAGCTAAAGAACAATGATAGATTCAACCCATATCTGAGACTGGGGGTGAGTGTCTGAAAAGTTTCAGCGCTCCGTCCATCATCTCCTTGTATTAGCTTAGTTCGCTCTAAGGGGCACATTATGATGGCGGACGGACCTGAGTCCGTCCGCCGCCATAGAGTCCGAGGGAACGTCAGCATGGGCTGCGGAGTTCCCTCCTGTGAAATTAGGATGTGACCGCCACCCTGGCGGTCACATCCTCTATTTTTAACATTGCGGCGGGTGCGGCTTCAAGCTGCACCCGCAGCAATGTTAAAAATGCACGCATTGCATTTGTATGTAGAAAGTGGCAGGCACCCCGCGGTGCCTGCCGCTTTCTGCATACAAATGCAGGGGGGTACCATAGATACCCCCCATGTGCTCCCCCCACCCCCCACCTCTTCACCTAGGGGGCCCGCAACGGGCCCCTGCAGTGAAGTTACACATGCTTTTCCACGGCGGAAAAGCCGCCGTGGAAAAGCAAGTTTCAGAGCCCATCCTAATCTGGCTGACGGTGTCTGAGAGACACCGTCACCATATTAGCGCTTTTCCGCCGCGGTTGTAAGCCAACCGCGGCGGAAAAGCTGCCGACGTAAACCAGGACCGACCAGCCATCCTAATGTGGCGGTGGGTCTTTGGTGGGTCCGCAGAGGATGTTCCGCATCCTCCGGGCCGGCGGTGGCTTCCGCCGGCCCGGAGGATGTGGAAAATCCTCCATCCTAATGAGGCCCTAAGTTGGCAGGGTAAGCCTAGACATGGGTCCCTTGCTCACTTTGCCACTTGATTCAAGCTAGCCTTGCCGATGAGGGTTGTTACCCAAAACCAGTCCCAGGATGCTTGTTCCTGGTTCAGGAAAGACCTGGCTTGGCAGTTCTGGCTGGACTGTTCCCATGAAGGACAGAGTCAAGACTGATTTGCATATAGTTGGATCTGAACTGAGGTGGCGAGGTGAGCTAAAGAACGATGATGGATTCAACCCAGGTCTGTGACTGGTGGTGAGTGTCTGAAAAATGTCAGCGCTCAGTCCATCATCTCCTTATGTTTGCTTTGTTCACCCTAAGGTGTCAGGTTATGCCCAGACGTGGGTCCCTTGCTCACTTTGCCACTGGATTCAAGCTAGCCTCGCTGATGAGGGGTGTTACCCCAAAACCGGTCCCAGGATGCTAGTTTCTGGTTCAGGGAAGACCTGGCTTGGCAGTTCAGGCTGGACTGTTCCCATGAAGGACAGAGTCAAGACTGATATGCATATTGTTGGATCTGAACTGAGGTGGCCAGGTGAGCTAAAGAACGATGATGGATTCAACCCAGGTCTGTGACTGGTGGTGAGTGTCTGAAAAATGTCAGAGCTCAGTCCATCATCTCAATATGTTTGCTTTGTTCGCCCTAAGTTGGCAGGGTATGCCCAGACGTGGGTCCCTTGCTCACTTTGCCACTGGATTCAAGCTAGCCTGGATGTTATGGGGTGTTACCCTGGAACTGGTCCCAGGATGCTTTTTTTGGTTCAGGGAATACCTGGCTTGGCAGTTCAGGCTGGACTGTTCCCATGAGGCACAGGGTCAAGACTGATATGCATGTAGCTGGATCTGGACTGAGGTGGCAAAGTGAGCTAAATAACATTGATGGATGGGGCGTGGCTTAGCCGAGCAGCCGAATGGCCGTCTGTTAAAGCGGCTCTGCCGGCCAAGCCCGATAATCCGACATATATCCGTCAATTTGGCTGCTGTGCGCCGACCTAAGCCCGGGAACTGTGTGCTGACACCCCCTGGCTCCCGCAGGTGTAGTTTGGTGATCTTACCCCGCTGCGGAGATATCGCGCTGGAGGCTGGCCCCGAGGGCGCGACTGAGGCCTGTGAGCAAGAGTGGAGCCGGGACCTCGAGTGGCGGCCGCCCTGGCAAGGGGCCGCATCGACGCGCTGTGACCGGGCACGGAGCGAGGGCGGAGAGCCACCGGAGCCTGCAGCGCCTGCCCGAAACATCGTGGGCGCCCCCCCCTGAGAGGCTGAAGATCTGCCTGGAGAGCTGGTACCGGATGCGAGAGTGCGGCGGAGCATCTGCCCCTGACAAGGCCCCACATTTGCGGTAAAGCCCCAGACCGAAACTAAACGGACTGACCGAGGTGAGCTAATGACTCGGTCGGTGGGCTAACCGAGGTGAGCTAACGACTCGGTCGGTGGGACATTGCTTGCTGGGATCTGGGGATCGCACTATTAACAGCGATTCGCCCGGCAGTGAAGAAGCCCGGCTGAACCGCCATTTTGTGGACACCACGCAGCCATGGGTTGAGTCTACAGGGACCCCGGTTGTGAAGGAAGAGAGAGGGGCGCTGGGGCTGTGAAGGTGCCCATCCTGGGGAGTTGCCAATCCTTTTAGCCCTGTGAGGTCGACTGGTGGTGTTGCCCCCCCCCTCCCAGGAGATTTGTGGGACCGGAAAGAAACCACGCACTGCGGCCCATAGCGAGATTTGGCTAGACAGAGGTACTTCGCTGGATGTGAGGATTAGCCTTGTAAAACTGACTGCACATCGGGTCCCTTCTGTCACCTGCCGGACATGGACTGCCCACTTTAAGAGAGGTGGTAGATCACGCTTGCTTCCCTCACTGCATCATATTGATTACAGGGTGCTGGAGAGGCTGCGTGTAGTTGCGCGGCGCACATTTTGCATTCACCCAGTGTTATCTACACGCTACTGAGGCTGTGTTATGTAGCACTTTCTGGCAGAGGTGGTTGGATTGGTGTGCTTGCCCTGCCAGGCCAGTTGGGATCATGGAGCATGGAACTGTGACATAATGGGGAAACCAAACACCAGACACAAGCCAGCCCCGCATCAACTTTGAGGGGAAAAAAGGGAATAAATCCGCCGAGGATGGAGATCGCAGTCAGGCGGAGGGGGTCGCTGCGAGCCAGCTGGCTGCGGACAACGTCAGGGCAATGTTCAACAAGCTAAAGAACGGATTGAAAGGCATAGACTCCAAAATGGATGCCTTGGCTAACCGGATGGATAAAATCACCCAGCACATGGATAAACAAGAAGGTCGGGTGAGTGTCCTGGAGACGAGGGTAACGGAGACAGAGGAGGGGCAGACGGAGGTAGAAAAGAAGATTAGGGGCATGGACAAGAACATCATACATCAAAAGAATGAAGATTTGGAAGCGTGTGCGCGCAGAAATAACGTACGCATTACTGGTGTGGCGGAATCTACGGACATTCCTAACATGGAGCTTTTTGTGGAAGGCATGATGAAGGACCTCTTTGGCCCCGGCTTGTCACCCATGTTCCGCATACAACACTGGGCCCGCGGCCCAAGCTGGGCGCACCTGCGAGGCCTATCCTGGCGAGAGTGTTGAATTACAGAGACCGTGATGTGATACTCCGTCTTGCCCGTGAAAAAGGCGCTATTCAATACAAAGGCAATGAGATTGCGCTGTACCCGGATTTTACTTTACAGGTCCAGACGGGGAGGAGGGAGTTCATTCCCGCCAAAAAGATATTTCAGCAAATCGGAACCAAATATGCCCTGATTTAACTGGCCAAGTTGAGAGTGTAGAGACCTGGGAAGCCCGCCTTTTTCACCGACGCCAAAGCCACATTGACATTCGCGAAGCAGCTGGCCAAAGATCACAAACTGCAGAAGACGCAAGAGGATGGGCAGTCGCAGGACAGGCTCAGTGACAATGACTACGTTTGGCTGCCGTGTGAGGACATTGGCAGAGCCGACAGTCGAACTCGGATGATGCCGGCCTAGAACTGGTAAGGTCGGGGTAAGACGACCGCCCTGGAGTGATGTGAAAGACACGATATACATTATATGCCGGGAGCAGCCTTGGATGACTGCACAATAGTACTGATTGAGGGGAGCGAGTGCTAATGCGCCAGTTGCAGCTTGGCCACTATGCCAAAAGTGCAGGGGTTGTTGCCGGTAACCCGACGTACCCACTGGGATGATTCCCCAGTTTTGGCTTTACATTTTGGTTTGGGGACGAGTATGGGAGGGGGGTAGGAGGGTTTCACAACCTGATGGGGGGGTTGGTGTGGGTGGGAGGAGGATAGGGGCGTTATTTTGGTTGCAGACACTGTCGTTCAAGGTTCAGATGCCATGTCGAAAGAAATACTCAGTAAACGTGATATGTGGATGTGTGCTATGGCCGCACCGTCCTGGCCTGCCACTGCGTGGATGTATTTTGAGAGTTGTTGCTATGATCCAACAGATTATGCCTTACGATTGCTACTACATTAGCTGCTTAGGCTAGTTCAGACACTGTAGCCACACTAAAATGTTTTACAAGGAATGTGGGAGGTCTTAACGACCGAAGGAAGACCAGACTTATACACTCTTATCTCACGAGACATGGGGTAGATATCTGCTTCTTGCAGGAAACGCACCTAATTCACTCGGCAGCGAACACACTCAGGAATAGGGGGTGGGAGGTGGTAGTTGCTACCGGCTACTCCAATTATTCTAGAGGGGTCGCCATACTGCTGCAGAAAGGTCTACACTGGCGTACACACAACACGATCATAGATGGGGAAGGCAGGTACATAATATTGGAGGGAGCACTCTGTAACACGCCCGTAGCCCTAGTTAACACGTATGGCCCTAATACTGACAGTCCGGAATTCTTCCAACACATATGGCACGAGCTAAAAAAGCTGGGACACACCGCTATAATGTGGGGCGGGCACTTCAATGTAACCTTGTCCACAACCTTCTTGTATGTGTTCTTGTAAAGCGCACTGCTGCCCTGAGGCGTCGTGGCGCTGTAGACCGCTGGGGAACCCGTCCTGGCTATCCCTGTGAGATGGTCCCTACTGGGTATCTCCAAGGTGAAACCAGGCATCCCCGGCGAATGTGGGGGGCCATTGTAGAGATGAGGCAAGCTAATGCCCAGAGTTGCCGAGTGTGATCCCTGGTTAGAGTAGGCACCGAGGCGAGCATTATCGAGTCCGCTGACCCTGGTCCACAACCCTGCCGCGTTGTGCATTGAACCCTGGTCCCGGGCCGTTCTCAGCTTCCGGGTCTGCCGCCTCTAACCAGTGAGCCACACCACTCGACAGACAAGGGACTTCCCGTGCACACCATCCGAAGGCAGCGGACCTCCTCCTTGAGATCATGGCTGATCTCTATTTGACTGACTCTTGGAGGGCCACGCACCCAACGAGTAAAGAGGGGACATGTGTCAGACACCATAGAAATGCCTGGTCTCGGCTCGATTACTGGCTGCTCTCTGGCGATCTCCATGCTTGGCTGGAAGACGCTGTCCACAACACGCTAGAGCACCTAGAGCGGGATATTGGCGCATAAATATGCACAAACTAGGCGCTATGTTGAAAGCGATAGGACTGACAAAACACTGGCGAGCCTACTTAGTACACCTAGAGGTGCCACATATGTTTCTGAACTCCACACGGAGGATGGAACAGTGCTTCATGCCCCTCCTGATATCTTGGAAGAATTTGCTCACTATTATTCCGAACTGTATACCTCCCGGGTGAATCCATCGCAGACGGATATAACAGATTATTTGGATGACATAGGGCTCGCATGGTTTAATGATGGTGCCCGTAAATACATGGAGCTGCCCATGACAGTTGAAGATGTAAGACAAGTGATTGGTGCCATGCCAGTGGTCAAGGCCCCGGGGGCAGATGGTCTCACGGCAGACTTTTTTAAGGAATATGTTGACATATTGGCACCCTGGTTGCTGCAGATGTACCTGGAGGCCATGGAGACTGGAAAACTGCCACCCACATTGCGCGAAGCAACCATTATCACTCTCTTGAACCAAACAAGGACCCCATTAGGTCGGACTCGTACCGTCCTCTTTCCCTCATTAATCTAGACGCAAAGATGTATGCTAAATTAATTTTACAACATTGCAGTAGGATTAGGTGCCACACTATAGGTGCTCCTCTAGTGGAACATTATACAACATACAACCACACACCTGAATCTATGAAATGGTTGATAATTGAGCAAATCACTTTGGGTCCACGGGGTGGCAATTTAAGCTCCATCATGAATGTCAGGGAGTGCAAATGGATGCAGTATTTTGACACTGTCCTCAATGGACTGAATGAACTAGATGCCACTTATTCACAGTTTACATTTACATTTACATATTCACAGTTGGCAGGCCTGAACCCAGAATCATAATCATGTTATTCGCTGTCATGTAGACTTGCCAACACGAATTCAATGATTTTATTAACTGTCTACCCTATGATGCTACCATTCCATCTAGCAGCAGAAAACACATATCATTGAACATGCTATGTATGTCTACTGTACCTTATTACCCCAGGATACTATATTTTGCATAGGACTGTACTGTAAATATATTGATTCCTGTTATACATTCGTTACGCAATAATATGTTGTTATCTGCCCCATCAATTTTGCTTTTACCAAATTATGTCTCTGTTGAGGAAGCAACACGCTGTGTAACTCTCATATCCCATCTCCGTGATGATAATTTGGTAGTTGTTATGGGAATGATTACCCTTCGCCTCAATTATGAACTTAAAAAGAAGGATAGGGTGTCACTCTTTTTAGACACTCCCTTGTAAGATACATGATACAACCATCACCATTCTTTGTTAAAGTCCCCTTTAGGCTTCCGTCAGAGAGCACCGCGATTGGCCGTAGCTGAACTAGCCTCATCCAGCGCCTGCACCTCGTGTACCTCCCTATTAATTAACGCGATTCGGTCGGCTCATTCTGACCCAAGCAGTGACGGTGGCGGTATACAGGTAGGGATACTCCTTTGGCGATCCGTTTTTTTATCTAGATTAAACTTTACTTGGGATATGTGAGTAAATTAAATATGCAGAGCAGGTGTAAGCCAGTTTTACCATGTTTGAGGGAGTGAGCACAAGCACTTTAGCACTGGTTTGCAGTGGTAAAGTGCACGGAGTCCTTTGGCCAACAAAAGATATTGAGAAAAACAGGAAGGGAGAAGGCAAAAGGTTTGGGGTGACCTACAGAGAGGGCAAAATCCAACAATTGGGAAGAATTTAGTCCCATGGATGGATGTAACCTGTGTTATTTGCTGTAGCAAATGACAACACAATTCCACAAGATTATGTGGAAATATAGGAGGAATATAAGCCTGCATTTATCGCTAAATATACGCCCACGTCTAAAATGGAACAAAGGGTGCAATTTGCAGCAAGAAAATAACATTAAATGCAGCAGAACACAAACAGGAGCAGCCAGCAGCCTCTCACACTCTGTGAGTATCCTCTTGCAGTGGGCATTAATCTTCCAAATTACTCTAAATTAGGCAAGCAGATGTAATCATGTAACTTTCTGCAATTTCAAATCACAAGAGTAACACAAAATTACCAAAATTACTCAGATTACTCCAGCTTAATTCAAATTTAACCTAAGGTCTAATACCAACCTATCATTCTTTTGCCCACTATGCCAGCTAAGTTTGGAACCAACCATATGCAAATCAGTTATGAACCTGCTGTAAAAACAATCAAGTCTGAACTGCAGTGTCATGTCCTTCATGAACTGGGACAGAAGCACTGGTTTTGCACTGAGTGGGACTTGTCTGTCGGGTGGAGCTTGGTTCCAGTACACGGTGGTAAGGACATGTCCCTTAATGGAGATGGGATGAAGACGGGATCTAGATCTGCATCAAGGAGAATTTACCACTGTACCATACACATTTTTGTATATTTGATCTAATTGGCCAGGGGTATACCCAGACGTGGGCCCCATGCTCACTGTGCCACTGTAACCAAGCTACACCCGACTGAAGACCCCCAATCAGGGCAAAACTGGTCCTGGGTTGCTTGTGCTCCAGTTCAGGGAGGACCTGGCCTTGCAGTTCAGGTTTGACTGTTCTTATTGCAGCAGGGCCAAGAGTGATTTGCATGTGGCCGGGTCCAAAAACAGGGGGCATGGTGGACAAAAGAACAATGTGTTGGACTTTTGCTAGGGCGCTTTTCAGTGGTTAGACTTATTGCAAGCATTCCTCCCATCACCTTTTATGTGTTTGATGAAAAACCCCAGGTGGCCAAGCACTTGCGGAAAAGGAAGGAGTTAGTGCTGGATAAACCACTTTGATTTCTAACAGATTCCCTGGTCAGGCAACCTGTCCTGTCAACCATCACCCACAAAATGTATTCTACTTCCCTGGAAAATATGATTGCGGGGTTCAAAGGGAAAGATGTTATGTTCCATTGTCAAGATCTGTTTTGAAGGGATGGGAGATCTACATAACTGGATAGGACAGGAAGGCTGGGCAATTTGATCTTGTTCTGGGGTCTTTATGCCAAGAATGGGGAGTTGGTTTCTTTAGAGGCTGTAAAGAAGATAATGATATAGAATTCGGTGTGTATTGATTTGGTCCTAAGAGATACATCAGTTTTTTGGTGATTGGGTCAAGCATATGATTGGCTGTTTTAGTTCAAATCTGATCCTGAATTGAATCAGCCTATATGCAATAAAATGAAGGAGGCATTTACTCTCACGCAAGGCATTTCGGACTGAGAGAATGACTAAGAGGTGAGACTTATCAAGACCTTGCTACTGCCTCATTGGCCAGCAAGTGACTATTGATATCTTTGCTGCAAAAATACCAAACAGTTATTACTGTAGCCCAATCAGCTGGGGGGTCCTCTGTTATTACCTCATAATGGCCAGGTGACTGTATTTTTTGAAGGTACATTTGTTGAATTGGAATAATAACATATATATGATACAATGACTTATGCAGGCTCCAGTCTAGAAGTACAAGTTACTTACAGTAGTTTGTTTAAAGTTTTCTGGTGAAAACGATAAAACACGTCAACAATGGTCTTTGAAGCAGAAGGACCAGTAGATTCACCTGAGAAAGAGCAGGATGTTAGATGTAATTAGAGTAGTCGGGAGGTCTGTTTGGGGAGCATGGGACTTAAAGGAGAGTGTGGAGTCTAGAGAATGAGATAGCACTACATGGCCCAATTAGTTGTTCACACATACCTGAAGCACAGAAATGGTAAGAGAATGTTTAGGAATAGTTATCTTTTAGAGCCCGATTTAGGTTAAGTTAATGTATAAAAAGTGAACACATCTGACTTGGTGTTTGAAAATGAATGGAAAGCAATTTAGTCATTTAAGTCTTCCAATTGCAAACCACCATTTTTTAAGCTTCAGAGTTTCAAGTGCATAAAAAGGAATAGGAACTATCATCCTGGTAACAACTAGGGTGGGGTCAGTGAGTGTTGGGTCTAAACCAGAGATGTGGCAACAAAGAACACAGGGGCATATTATCAAGGGGGTTTATCTCCGCTTTTTTGGCTTTAAAAGCCAAGAAAGCGGAGATAAAATGATCTCCCTATTGCCTAGCTGTCACTAACACCAGTTAGCGACATCTAGTAGGAGATAGCGACCATCTTGGGCCCCACTTTGCATGTCAGTGATATTTATCACTAATGACATGCAAAGTGGGCGTGCCAAGATGTTAGCGACTGGAAACAGTCGCTAACATCGCTATCTCCTTTTACCAACTTTTGGAGATATTTGCGCTAAGCGTGAATATCTCCAAAAGCTAACACCTGCCCTGAGCAGTTCTTAGCCATGTTATCCAATGGGAGGTGGATAACATGGCTAAGAGCATTAGCTGGGTAACGCATGAATATCGCGGACTTTTCAGCGATATTCATGCATTGCGGCGATTTTTATCGCATTTGCGATAAACCTTGGTAATACCAAGGTTTATTTGCGGTAAACATCGCCGCAGCTCAGCGGTAAATTTTTGTCTCTAACCAAGCAATAGCGATAATTATCGCTATTGCTCGGTAATATGCCCCACAGTATTCCGCACCTGTTTGATTGCCTTTCACCTTTAGGTAAACACTTATAAGATATAACACACACACTTTATGTGGTGTTGTGAGAGCTCATTTGGTTAATGCAACCACTTCCGATGTGTGTGTGATTAACTAGACAGTCGCAGAAATTAATCTTGGTTTGTGCAGTGGGGAATAGTGACGTGTATTTATAGTACCAGGAGCCCTTAGTCTGTTTCTAAAACCACTGTGAATATCCAAGTCATTACCTCTCAAAAAGAATAAATCTTTGTCACTATGAAGCCTAAGGCGACTCCATTAAATGAAGTCATATAGTGGCTCCCAAGAAGCTTGTGGATTTTACTGAATAACCAATGGCCTCCGTTTACATTTCTTTCAGAGAAAAGGCCCCCTAGAGAGAATTCTTGTTTCTTCTGTCTCTGTGTGTATCTCCTTTGGCTTCACAGTAGGGATGTCCCCATCCCTTCCTTTTCTGTCAGTTGCAGCGCAAGGTCACAGGTAACCATTCAGGAATGTTTTGCTTCTTAACAAAAAGTAGAACATTTTTTGTCAAATTAAAATAGATTGGGACCATCGGCCCCAATATATCTGCCGACTTTGACAACATATCATTATGCATTTCTTTCTATTCATTTAAATGTTTTTTTGGGAAACACAGGTTTCTGTGGTCCTACCACACCATTACTTTGCATACATTCATAAATTAACTTTAACTAAATATGATCATTCGCATGTAGAAAAATAACGTCACTAATCATGCATATGTGTGTCCCAAATTAAAAAAAAATCTGTTATTAATATCTGATGACGATTAAGCCAAGATGGCTATTCTCAATACACTTGCAATGTGATGTCTGGAAAAGTGAGTTCGAGTTCTCTTTTAATGTACCTCTACTGTGTCACAATTTTACACTGCAGCTAAAAGCACATTATGAGGATGGTACGTTTGTTATTAGAAGAGTGCATGTGGTCATCACAAGAGATATCAAAAATTACTTTTCAAAACATTCTTACGGTTAAGTATATGTGTAGGCATCCAGAACATTAGGGGAAACCCTATGTCCTACAAGGGGCATATAGCTCTGTAACAACTGCTGAAGTAATAATGAAGCATATACATTAACATGCTTTACAGACCGCATCGCACTTATCTGCACACATATTCTTCTCTACTTCATCTATAGCCCCTTCAAACATCACTGTCACCCACTTATGGATATGTGTGTCAAATAACAGAATAACACTCCAACAGCTATTATAATTTTCAGACATAAGTCAGTAGGCAGCGCCATTCATAGGATGTTCTCACCAAGTAACCAGTTCACCTCCAGCTGTTATATGAAGGAATCCCGCAATGAACCTTGAGTAATCAGCACAGAAATGAGTAATCAATTGTTCATATTGCAAATCATTTGTATAGTCCGGGACAATGTCATTTCTCGAATTTCTCCCTGGCTTTTAGAGGTGGCGTGGGTACCATTCGAAGCTCCTACCATAGGAAATGGAACCAGCGTTTCCAGCCCAGACATCACTATACTGAACCAACATAGTTTCTAGGACCTAGGCCAATATACACACAAAGGAAGGTTTCAGCAGATACTAGCAGAGCCTTGATAGGGGAAGGGAGGTATGTCCCAGAGCCAGTTGTGAGGGTAGCCAGGATGTCATCTGCGCTTCAAAGCCTGGCACCAAGTAAACATATTGGACCTCCTGAACCACCTCTTCAGTACTTTCCCGGACCTGTGGAAGACTCCAGAAGGACTGCCTTGTTCTACAGAGGACTGCTCTGCTAGTAGATGCTTGCATGGACCCCCAGAAGACTGCATTGCTACTACCAGAGGACTGCCCTGCTGCTAGAGGCTTAACTGGACCCCAGTAGACTGCCCTGCTGCTTCAAGGGGAACTGAACCATCTCCTTGCTCCCAGACTATCTGAGTGACTCAAAGGGTCAGTGGCTGATCTACTGTACATAATTACAATGACAGAACAAGCTCCCTAAGTCTCCCTGCAATTTCCCAGGTGGCCTGCAGCCACTGAACCTGCATGGGCCTGCAACTGGACCTGCCTGCTCCCGGCTGGCCTCTGCTAGCGTGAGTCCCTGATCTCCAAGCAGTGCTTCTCTTGGTCCTGGATCCTTGGCTGGCATCAGATTGAAGGGGGAATCCTAGCATTTTGAGCTCTTTATGACTGTGAACGGGCCCCTTACCTCGGAGACATTGCCACGCAGGATGACCGCCGAAGCAAAGCTCTGGTAAACCCAACTCTGCCTAACAGCGACCACCAGTGGTGACTAGCAATACGAGATCTGCACTTCAGTCTACAGCAACAAGAGTCTGGGGTGAAAGCCAATGTAAACCTCCAGCAGTGATCGTCTGTGATGCCCGACTGTATCCCGAGCTACAGCGACCACCATCCACGATGCCCAGTCTACTCTTCACGCTAGAGTGATGATCATCCGCAAAATTCTCCCTGCTTCTCTCGACCTCCTTCAGTGACACCTAAACTCTTCACTCCGAACTTTGAGAAGGTAACTTTTTCAGCAGGGCTAACCTGACCCCTGTATCCAGCCCGCGGGCCTGAACTTGTGATTTTCCCCATACCAAGCATTGCAAGACTACTACCAGTGGTGTTTGGGGTTCTTAAGCATTGTACTTACTTAAACATTTGACATTTCATAACTTCAGCTCTACTGATTGGATTGTTGATGTTTTGGTGCCATTTTATTTATTCTTTTTTTTACTCTATGTTTCTAAATTGGTGTGGTATTTTTCTTGTGGTGTTTTTTGACTTTATCACTATTTGTGTGACGCATACATACTTTAAACTTAGCCTGTAAGTTAAGCCTGATTGTTTTTGGTCCAAGGCACCAGAGGGTTAAGCCCAAGTTAATTTGACCTTGGTTGGTTTACTCTGACAAGGATTGTGGGTATTGCTTGAGTAGGGTTTCACCCCCTCAATCAATAACCCGATTCCTTACATGCATCTACTGCGCATGCTCCACAGACATATTGAAAAAACTGCAATAGCGGATACACTCTTTCATTCGCCTCCAGAAGGACGCCCTCACCCTTTACCTAAGAAACTTTCTTAAACAGTAACTAATCCTAAATCGGGGTTCTACAGATGTATTAGTGTGTGAGAAGAGGAAGCTAAAGACGGTGTTTTGTGAATTGAAATCTGCCTCAGCTGCAGACTGACCATTCATCAAATATTAAATAAATTCAAGTCATTCGGAATACACCCCACAGCTAGTTACTCTCCCCATAAGTGTATAGCAAGGACTCATGGTTACCTTTTGCTAAAAGTTATTTCTTATCTACTTTAAAAGAGACATATATTAAAAAAATACTGTGTTCGTACTGTAGTAGTCATCTGTAGCCTCCGGCGCCGACCCGTTTGGTGCTTTGTTTCAAAGTGGTTTAGAGATTTCACCTCTTGAATCCCCCAAAGTCCTGGGTATAGAGCAGTAGTCAGTCAGTCGGTCAACATCCTTTATTTCTAAGAAATACATTCTTATAGAAATATTACATAGACTTCATTTGACATACATAAATACAAGCATCATGAAAACCATACAACACTTAACTTAATCCATCCGTGAGCTTGTAATAAAACATACACTATAATATTTTAAACTTCCACAAATTAGAAAAAACTCAATAAAGCAGTAGAATGTGTACATCTTTTGATTCCTTTTTGCCAAAGTCCTCACAGATGTTAATGTAAATGTTGTAATCATGCAGAGTAATGCCAAGGGAATGTTGACATAAGTAATGCAATCTAAATATCACCAGGTGTTTGCTGTTCTGAAGAGATGAGTCTGTAATCATGATAAATCTCATTTAGTTTGGAAACTGACATTACATGTTCTTTATTATTGGAAAGATATTCATGTTGCAAAGGAACACACAGATACTGATCGGTTGTAGAAATATACAGACGCTGTTGAAACTTAAAAGGTAGACAAATGCCAACAAGCCTGAGGTGTACAAATCTGTATTTTGCTTTTTTCGTGTGAGGACGCCATTTGGAATAATTGAAAGTCACATGCTTCAATATAAATACTAAATGATCTTATTGTTCAGCACCATGTCCCCATATGTTTGCAAACAATCTTGCGCCATTTGACATATGCCTTATTGCTCTAGGTAAATTGATACTTGTATAGCGCACTACTCACCCGCAAGGGTCTCAAGGCACTTGTACGAATACCGCTGTGGAACCCGTCCTGGCTTTCCCTGTGAGGCGTCCACTCCTGGGCACCCCCATGGTGAAGGCCAGGCATCCTTAGCGTTATGGGGGCCGTTGTGGAGATTAAGCAAGCTTTTGCCCAGAGTTGCAGAGTGGGACTCTATGATTAGAATAGGCACCGAGGCGAGAATTATCAGGTCCATGGAATTTTTGAACCCAAGACCCGCCGAGGCGGGGAATTGAACCCTGGTCCCGGCCTAGACCCCTGAATCAGGGTCTGCCGCTCTAACCATTGAGCCACACTTCTCCGCCCAGAGACACTTTCTGCCTGTTGTGGATTTTAAACTGACTGTACTGTGAAGTCTGGGTATTGTAGTTTTACTTTCCGACTATATGATGTACTCAAAATCTTATCAACTTTGGGGCAGATCAACAAGAAAGTGACTCAGTGCATTCCGCAAGCCATTTGGCTGCGCCACACTGAGTCCCTTTTAAAGCACAGGGATGCGACATATTTACAACAATATGTTGTATCTCTGTGCTTCCGCATGCACTGGTGTACAAACTGCTGCCATGCGCCGTCGCAGGCACCCTTGCACCATGGCGCAAGGATGCCTACGTTGTGAGGAGATTGTTTTTGTTCAGGGAGGGTTCCCTTCCTGCACAAAAAACAATCTGTAAAATGCCGTTTATCAACTTCTATGTGTGCTGCATTAGCACACATAGAAGTTGAAAAACGTCATTGTTTCAATGATTGCTTATGTGCAGAAAGGGAACCCTCCCTGAACAAAAGCAATCATTAGAGGTGATTTCCTCTTTCAATGTGCAGCACGCATAGAAAGAGGAAAATAAAATGAGGAGGAATACATAAATTTCGCCTTGTTGCTCTTCCCGACACCTCCCCTGGGGAGGCGTAGCATTCACACGCATTTCCAGATTTACGATTCCTCGTAAATCTGGAAATGTGTCTAGTTCCATGGGTGTTGCGTGGGAACACCCACAGCAACACCAATGGAATGCCCCTTTCATGCAAAGTGCTGCGTGCAAAGGGGCCATATTTACAAGGACAGTAAAGGTCATGCAGGTTGGCTTTTCCTGTCTTTGTAAATATGGAGCAGTTAAATGCGCCACTGGTACGATGCAAAAAGTGATGAACTGGTGGTGCAAGGGGCTTGTAAAGCTGCCCCTTTGAGTGGGCTGAAAGCTGTGAAATCTCCAAAGAGGATCATTAATGTTCTCACTGCACATGGTGCCACTGTCTTCAGTATGATACAAACTTTTATTTTCACTTTTTGGGGGAGGGAAACAAGGTAACTATTGATCGAGGATGAATGTACATAGATAATTTACTATGCCTTCCATAAAAATGCACGCCACTTTTAGAAAACTGTGGGGCAGATCAACAAGAAACAAACACAGCACTGTGTTGCAATTCATTTTGCTGTGGCGCGTTGCGTTAGTTTTGAAGCACCGGGATGCAATATATTTACAACAATATGTTGCATTTCTGTGCTTCCCCCTGCGCTGGCGCACAAACTGCTACCATGCGCTGGCACAGGCACCCTTGCACCATAGTGAAAGAATGCCTGCGTCGTGGGGAGATTGTTTTTGTGCAGGAAGAGGCAACTTATTGCAGAAAAACAATCAATTGAGGTGATTTCCTCTTCCAGTGTGTGCTGTAGAATGCAGCACGCATTGAAAGAGGAAAAAACGAGGAGAAATGAAAGCATTTCTCCTCGTTGCACCTTTCTACGCACCTTTCTACTATTCTGACGCATTTCCAAATTCAGGATTTCTTGTTAAATCTGGAAATGCATCAGTGGACATGGGTGTTGCATGGGAACACCCACAGCAACACCCATGTCACACCCGTAGCACACAAAGTGTTGCGTGAGCAGAGGTGATATTTACAAGCACAGGTTAAGTCACACAGGGTGATGCACCAGCAGCGCAAGGGGCTTGTAAATCTGCCCTGTAACTATAAGACGATGTGTGAACACTTATTGAAGTGACATATGAATGTCTGACTAACTTGTGGAACCGTATGAGACTGCTGATAGTTCTGGTTGATGGCTAAATCTACAACATACTAAAGTGAAATAAGGCATGGTGGACCATAAGTCAATCTCCTTGCACCATATTCTGCCCAGAGTTTGTAGTAGTAGTATTTTACTAGTTTGATATCATGCCAATTAGGCCATACAAACCACACATCTCATAACAAATACACAATGCAGTTATTGAAAAAGTCATTAAAAAAGCAATAAAAAAATATAATAATCCATACAAGTACCCCCCACTAGTTTATAGAAAGCGCACGCATGCAACTTCAAGATCGCTGCTGTGCCGACTCAATCCCAGCAGTGAAGCCAACCCGCCCATGGCCTAAAAGAAACCTGTTATTTACCAGGTCAGCCACTATAACTGTTATGTACAGTAAGCTTAGAAAAAGTGATTGTGCAAAGAGACGCAAATTGTGCAAATCCACTCAAAACTTCACATTCATAACTTTTAAAAATTGTCAATCGGATGCAGTACAAACATGTCCCAGATCAACAGTATTGTGCAAAGAGCTAATAACATTATTTTGTAAACAGAGACATAGTAGCTAACTTTTCAGATACCAAAGACAGACATTTTCCCAGCACCCCACATCCAACACTGCAGAATTATCCTCACCAGATCTCTAATGCGCGGTACCAGCGCTTTCTAAGAACCGGTAAAAGAAGACTGCGTCTTTTAGCATCAAAGAAACCACAAAAAAACAATAATAAGCGAAAGTCAGACTGCATCTGTCTTACAGGAAGGGCAGGGATCCCTTTCCTACCCGAGCTGACTGACTGACCCCCCCAGCACCTAATGATTGAGGGGACTTGGCCCAACCTGACCCTCAGGGCCCACCGACTAACAGATCTACTCTTAATATCTCTTAAGTAGGATTGGATCAGACCACTGTAATCTGTCTCCCGGAGATGCTGCAAGTTGGTCCTCTTGTGAGCATCCTCAAAATCGCTGTTTAACGAGCACACTTTTACTAAGCATGTTACTGCACATTTCTATTGAGGCACCCACATATTCAAAGGGGTATACCTGGCTGGTAAGTTGGGGGAATCGTCAGTAACCTATTTTGCTATTTACCCATTGACCTAAGTGCTTCCCTTGTAAGTGGAAGTTTGTGAGATGCATTGGGGAGCCTTCTTCCGCTTCTAAGAGCCCTGTCCAATAATTAAGCACCCTCTGTCTGGATTTAAAAACAATTTTTGTTAGGCCCTACTCTAGCCTCAGGGCGCTACTCACTTTACCTGTGGGCAAACCTAACCATTTTTTCCAAATAGTTGTTTATATAACTTTTTTTTCCAGCAAAAACTCACAATCGTAGAGTAACAAAGTAACTATCTTTACGTTGTATGCCTCTCTCAGCACTTCAACAGACTCGCGGTCCCGGGTTGAATCCAATTATCTTTGCTTTGGCCGTATATATCTTAAAATACTTTTCCTTACAAAAGTATGAGAAAGCAGCCAATTGCCTCTGCAAACTGATCGGCGTTAGATCTAGTAACACTGTATCTTCTGCGTAAAACAACACAGAGATAGATTCCATCCCTAACTCTAGGGGAAAGCACCTGGTCTGATTTAGGCCTCCAAGGCATTCGCTATGTAGATTGAAAACAACAGTGGAACCAAAATACATCCTTGTACTGATCTTTTTACACAGGGCGTCATTGCGCCCCAGTTCCACTCTAGTCCATGAGCCCTCATGCAGATGTACCATCAATTTCAAAAGACCTGGTGAACACTTCCATTTAGCCACTTTTCCCAAAGGATGGATCTATTAGCGGTGTCAAATTCTCTGGACCGATCGATATACACCACATAAAGTGGCTGCTTTCCTATTGAGGGTGTTATCTTCCGCCAGCAGTCTTAATATCACACAACCATCTGTAGTAGAATTCATTTCTTTCTTCTCTGCCAGCTCCACCTGGTTTGAAAAAACTTGCCTGGCCTCGTTCGTCTTCCCTACCAGTTGCTGATCCAGCCCTGGGCCCCAAAGCCCTCCCGGCACCACAGGTGGGGAAACAAAATTAGTTGAGGACAGATGAGTATCTTGCCTGATCTTCCTGCTGTTTTGTAGTAGCATAAATATCAAATCCTGACTGCCTAAGATCATACAATGATTTCAAGACTTCTTCTGCCACTACCCTAGAGTGGAAGTGAACCCCAACATGTGGCCAGGACTTAGATCACACACTAACATGTGTCTGGACGAACAAAACGATATTTTAGTGGAAATCTTTGCCAGCTGTGGGATTGATTGAAAAAGGGCTAATATTCTATCTATTAAACGTCTGTTATCCTTCCAAGTCCACAAAAATATTGACAAATTAGAGGGCCAAGACAATATAATTCTAGGAGTTGATCATGAGTTTTAACCCCTTACTTATATCTATCTAATTTCCAACGTTCCTCTGCCTACTCCCCGGATTGGGCCCCCTCTACCTGAGGGGCCAGGATTGGCCTACTCAGGTATAGGGACCCTCCTTATGTCTGCCCTTGATGGCTTAGGTAAAATTACTGCCACTTCCAGTGATGTCAAGCCATTAGCAGATGCTGAGGCCAGAGAATCCGGAGTAGCAGAGGTGGTTTCAGATCTGTGTTTATGCAATATTGAGGTACTCTCTGGTATTGTAGCTCCACTCAGAAATTTAACCTTTCATGGCCTTTTCTTATTTTTCGGACTTTTCGTTTTTGCCTTTAGTTTAGATTGTTTTGTTTTCAGTTTTTTTCTGATATGTTCCCTTTCCCGCCTGCTGGCCTAGCTCTTTGGTCCAAACTTCCAGCCTAATCCTGTTGGCTCTGTTGAAAATGGGAAAGACTTTCCCTGTTGCACCTGCGGCCTGCGGCCTGCGTAGACACCAATGACACAACCCTATTATTTGTGGCATCTGGGGCTACTAGACCTTCATCCATAAAGAGAGCTTCAAGATCACGCAAGGCCTAAGATTGCTCACATTTGTTTTTCTGGCCAAAAGAAGGGACCCTAGGATCACCCGCCTGGGTGCTCATATCCTGTAACCTAATTGTGGAGCTCTTTACCTTAAGCTTACTCTCTTCCCTAAACGGGAAAACTGGCAGTTCCTTCAGTACACTGGTAAAAAATCCATCATGTGATCAGAGCTGTCTGTGTTCTTTTCCAATAAAGACAGGATGGAAGCCAAAATGAGTTTCAGACTCTGCAGAGATCTGGAAAAAGATACATAATCAGCTGAAATATTCACTGGAGAGTTCCGCATTAGGTTTGAGGTAGCAGAAAGAGTGCCCTGATCCGAGATTGACAGAATAGGTGTTCTCAAAAAGAAAGCATGGCATGATTTTTCCATTTAAATGTTTCCGGCATTTCTGGGAGGGCTCCCCCCTAGCTGAAGCCGGCGAGACTGGTATAAATGGTGAATTCACATGTAGGGTATAGTCCAAACTTAGTGAGGGCTGAGGAGCGTGGGGATTGAGTAACACTTCCAGATCCTTTTCTTCTGACTGCGAATATAGCAAGGTCTGCTCCCCTGAAGCACCTCGGGGAGACTATACGGGGACAGCACTTGAGACTGCGAGTATGGCAACACAGAAGCTGCTGACTGATCTGCCCCCTGTGCCACCTGATCCTTTGGGGGTTATTTCCCCATTTGATTTCCCCAATGTAATCATCTGAATGCCTTCTGTCCTAGCTGCTTGTTCATCTATAAACTGTGAAATATTGGGATTTTACTCTCTCATTCTCTATCTAATTATATTATTCCTATACTCCCTCCATCACATAAAAATTCTCTTTGTACGTGTGTCATATAAGGGTTGACCCATTAATGATGCTTTGAAGGATTTCGAAGAGGTATGCTTTAACCCCTTCCATGCTCATGACGAGCTGAGCTCGTCATGCAGTACACTGCTTGTGTGCTCATGACGAGCTGAGCTCGTCATGAACAATGGGATTCAAGAGAGTGCAGCATCCGGGATGAATTGCCTTAGCATTCAAGGTGTTAATGACACTCTATCTTTATTAAATGAAAAATATCCCACAGACATCTGTTCCAGATATTTAATAAGCCCCGGGTCCAACAGATACCTGTCATACATATAAAGTCTCTCTTGTCTGTTCCTACCCCAAGTGGAGAGTGGGCCCCAAGCACATTTGTATGGAATCAAGAGTCTGTCTGTCGTAAGGATAAAGAAATGGTCCAATCTAGAGAGGGATGAATGCACCATAGAGAAAAAAGTACAATCCTCTTGTCCTACAATGTCAAGCTTCCCATGCTTGGAGCAGACCCATTGTAGGGTTCTGCTCAGTTCACATCACTGATTTAGCTCCATTGACCTGTCCTGCTTCTCCATAATGACATTAAAGTCTTTTTCATGACCAGGCATCTCTGTTTTTGCCTGTGGAATGAGCTCACCCATGGATAATAGCAATCTTCCTCACAACAGTGGGGTGTTTGGGGGGGAGGGGATCACGTATGTCCAAGTTTGTGCTTCCATCACCTTGCACCCCTAATTTTTCTAGAGTTGCACTCCAATTACCTAATATGGATGATGATGTATAACACTGTAGATATATATTTTGACTCCCAAAGTCCCTGATTTGATTTCTAAGATACATCAACTCATCATAATTGTAGAAAATGTAGTTATTGGTTGTGGGGGGTGAAACCCTACTCAAGCAGTAAAGATAATCTTGTCATGGTGAACCACAAGCAAATTAACCTGTGGTCGTTGTTTTTGTGCTTACACGGTATTTGTTAAATTAGGGGTCCCCTCTGCCTAATAGTTAGTTTAGCCTCTATTAAATTGGCTTGCGTCTTCTTCTGTGGGCATCCACGTACGCCCCGGTGATCGGCACATCATTGTATTTAGATGTAGGCAACTGATGTGAAATGTGGAATTATATGTGGTATTTGATTTTGATTATTATGCATTAGGTTGCTCCTTATACCCTTGTGTTCATGAGACCCGGATGAAATGGCTGAAACGCTTCGACTTTTAAAGACTTTTAAAGAATGGAGGAATCCACCAAATTAAAAACATTGTGTTAAAGTTGGATGTTCTCACTACTAAAAAGCTATTAGAGATGTAGTTGGTACCTCAAGTGTGCAGAGGATTACCTCGCAGTGGATAGAAAGCAAACACGTTATTGTAAATTGGGGGGTAGGAAACACTTGTTGTTTATGTGTTTATCTGGGATGGTTTATGTACTTTTGTGTATTGTTTTTTTTATTTAGATTTATTTGAGAGCAATTAAAAAGAAATGAATAATTGTTCCAAACAGGAATAAACGTTGATATGTGGCTTATTTGATATGTAAGTAAAAGAAATGGGACTATGTACCACGAAATAGGGGTAATTTGATGTATACTGTGATTACTTTGAATGTATCCATTCTTCCATACTTTTTGTATAGTGTGATATTTTCTTGCCTAGATGGTGGAGGGGTATTAGGGCAAACCCCAGTGCTTCTTTTCTGTTGAATAACACTTTGTTAAGTGTGAGGACTTCGATTCTGAGAATAACCATACCTTGTGTCTGATAGAGATAGACCTGAATTGGTTGCCACGTACTGTTTATTCCATAGTTCTGTTTATTTATTATTTGTTCCATTTTGTCACTACCTTCATAAATTCAAGATATGACAGAACCACACATAGTGTGTGATACAAAGGAGGAGATTAATAGATTACTGCAGATCCCTTCTCTACTTGGTGGAGAACAGTTGGTCTCCAGTAATTTAATTGCAGATAAAGGTGAACGGTTAAAAATGTTAAGGAAGAAGAACATTAGAATGCAGTTGCAGTACCTCAAGTGTGCAGAGGACTCCCTCTCAGGGGATTGCTGTTAATTTGAAAGCAAACACTTTATTGTAAATTGGGGGGTAGGAAACAATTGTTGTTTATGTGTTTATCTGTGATGGTTTATGTACTTTTGTATATTGTTTTATTGATTTTGATTTATTTGAAAGCAATCTGTGATGGTTTATGTACTTTTGTGTATTGTTTTTTGATTTTGATTTATTTGAAAGCAATTAAAAAATAAATAAATAAATGTTCAAACCAGGAAAAAACGTTGGTATGTGGCTTTTTTAATATGTAAGTAAAAGAAATGGGACTATGTACCATGAAATAGGAGTACTTTGATGTATCATATGATTACTTTGAATGTATCTATTCCTCCACATCACTTTTTGCATAGTGTGATTTTAACCCACTCGTAGCTTGGCCCACAGCAGTCAGGTTTAACTTAGAGGCAATGTGCAAAGTTTTTATGCAGCACTACAAACAGCATGAAGCGAAAAGACCACACAAGAAAAAATTCACATCAACTTAGAAAAATAGAGTAACATTTAATAAATTCTGTGTCACCAAAACAACAACAATCCATTCAGTAGAACCAAAGATATGCAGTTTTATAGATTTAAGTGAAAAAAGTTCCAAAAAGCACAAAATGCCAACTGTGGCTATTTGGTCATGCAGGACAGGGACGAAGTGAAAACTTCAGGCCAACCACGATGAAGCGGGGGCTGGATACAGAGACCCAGGTAAGCCCACTAAAAAAGTACCTAAAATCCCGGTGCGCAGTCTGCGCAGCGTTGGTTTATGAGGCTTCATATCATCCAGTGTTGGTTCAGATGAACCTAGGTGGGTACGCTTTGTGTGGCTTTGCGTCTGTTCTGGTGAGCTGTGCGACAAAGCTTGTGGGGACTTTGCATTGGTTCTGATGGAGCTGCCAGCTGTGCACTGTGCCTTTGAGGTGCTTTACATCACTCAGCATTAGATCGGATGAGACTGGCAGCTGTATTGCTTTACAGTCTTTACAGGGGTTTCCATTGCTTCATGTAATTTCTGATGGGGACTATTGCTGTCCTGGCAAAGCACCTTCAAGCCCATTTCCAAGACTGCAGGACTGGGCCACCCCTTTGGGAGACAGCAGGGGTGTTAGAAATTAGGTCTTTCATTGGCAGAGGTTTGCACTCTGTCCAAGTAGGGACCACAGTCCTAGTCAGGCTAAGCTAGATAAACACTTTAAATTAATCTGTGCTCACCCTGTGGTAGCTTGGCAATGAGCAGGCAGGCTTAACTTCAGAGGCAATGTGTAAAGTATTTGTACAACACACTCACACAGTAAAACAATGAAAACACCACAAAAAGACTCCACGCAGGTTTTGAAAAATAGAGAATATTTATCAGAGGAAATAAGACCAAAAGGACAATAATCAAATCAGTAGAAGTTGAGATATGAATTTTTAAAGAATGAATGCAATACCAGTGGTTAGAAGTCAATAGCGCTAAACGGTTACTTGAGGTCATGAGAGACCAGGGTAAAGCCTATTTTATTTCCTTGTAACTTCAGGTCTGTGCCATTCTAAGGAGGTGCCTGGCTCCTTCGCAGTTTGGGCACCAGATTTCAAAGGGTTGGTTCCCTTTTTATTCATTTAATGTTTTTTTCTTCCTCAGGTTTATTTTCAGCGTTCCTTTTATTTGCTAGTAGTTTCATGCTGCAGAGGAGACTGTGTGCGTGATTTGGGGTGTCTGGACCCCCTTTAGTTTTCTTTTGGCTTACCTATTTCACTGTGGCTCTATCCAGCACTGATTAGCGCTTTTTCACTATCCCCGGACACGCCCCCCCTTATGTCAAGCTATTTTAACAAACACACAGTTGCGGGCAGTAAGCACACTGAAAGCAAGCCAAATGCAAGCCTGTCAGCACCTGGCTGTGGCCGGATCGCACTGTGTGCCAAAACCCCTGCATGCTTCAATACAGAGCCCTCTTATAGACACTATTACATCAGGAATAAATTAATAGCCCCCAACTATACAGGTAAGGACTCATGTTGTATACCTTTTGATCGGTTTTGTGAGGGCTGCGATTTTTCTACAGACAAGTGGCCAGCAATTTGTGGGTACTATCGTCAAATGGCCACTTGCTTCAGGATGTGCAGGCCAGCGTAGTCAAACAACTGTGCTGAGCCTTAGTTAACTCTAGATCCCTGGTCAAACATAAACATGAAGCCGCTGACTTTCTTGAATTTCAGGCTTTAGACATTATATTTATTACAGAAACTTGGGCGGACCAGACTTCCAGCCTAGATATGGTTTTCCCCGTACTGCAAGGCTTTGCGATACACCTACTGGACAGACTGGATAGAGGAGGCTGTGGTTTAACTATCATTTATCATTCCCATGTATAGGCCATTTTCCTTCCAGGACAGCTTGCGCATTGTGAAGCGCTTTTCTTTAGAAATTGAGCTGCCTAAATCGAACTCTTTTTAATGGCCTTCTTTTATATCGTTCACCGACCCTAGACTAAAATTTTGTACAAGATATTATAACTATCTTAGAATCATCAATAACCAGCATCAGACTTCCCTTTATTGGGAGATTTCAATTTTTATCTGGAAAACCCCATTGACAAAGACACTAAAATACTACTTGATATTACAACCAGTCTTGGCCTTTCTCCGTTAGTGGTAAGCCCTACGCAATTTGCAGACCATAGTCTTGATAGCATTTTCACAAACAATCTTTCCTTGATGGATCTATTCTCTTCCACTAACATGGTCCGATCACCATGCAGTCAGGTTTCACCTAACTGTGCCACAACACCCCCAACAAGGAAAGACCTTGCCCAAGGAACTTCTTACTCAACCATGGGTGGGGTTTTTCCTTGTTGGGGACGTTGTGGCAAAGTTAGTTGAAACTCGACTGAATGGTGATCAGAGCAATTCAGGAAACTTTATTTTACAATGCATGAGAAAGGGCTTGCAATGGTGCATAGAAATGTCTCTTCACTGACCATGGCCTTTTTAGTCCATGAAGCCGCACTGTGGAACTCTGCACAAGTTCTAGATCCCTTCTGTAAAGGGGAATTTTCCCCGGACTTTAAAAAGTACACCTTCATTTTCAACCGCTTCAATAATTCTTAAGACAAATGCAACTAAATCAAAGCATATGCTGCAGAACCTGTCCCAAAAAATCGTAGTCTTCAGGTGCACCAGTATTGACATGGACAACTATGTCAGTGGCCAGAGTTAGCAAATTGTGTACTGGCTGTTTGGCATTGCGCCTCTCAATTACCAAAGTTGAGAGTGCCTTTTCACAGATAAAAGTTAACATGAGAAGGAAAGAGTGAGCGTGCATGACCAAAGACTCACTGAAGACTTAATGCATGGTGTACTACAATACTTCTGATTCGAAAAAATGTATTTGGACCTCATATACACTGTGCGTACACTGTCTATATACCATGCACTCTCAGTGCAGAAAGTAAGCAATAATAAAAGCAGAATGTTCCATAAACACCGGAAAACACTGTTTCTGTTGTTTTTAATGACATGAAAAGCTGTAACTACTGATAACCACTGTTTTTCTAAGGTATTGAAATCACTAGAAAACACTGGGAAAACACCACCAGAATTTGCCAAACATAGAAACTGAAAACAGAGCCTACATAAGATATAGCCTGAAAATTTAAGCATGCACTGCCTTTATCGATACACTGGATAACAGAGCATATTGATGCCTCAGTTGATAAATAGTCATCCTGGCTGATCAAAGCCACCAACTCTTTGGCCCCTGCAAAGTCATGTTTTAATAAGAGACACAAGTCTTCAGCCCACTCATTTACCAAGCCTCTTAGAATCCAAAAACAAAAATGTAGTCGGTAGGAACATAAATTGAGGAAGGAATATCCTTTGCCTAAAAAAGAGAAGTATAAACAATATATAAAGCTATTATAGTGAGGGGAAAATTCATATATTTTATAAAAAAACATTTATGATGCAAAACCCATGTAAAAAAAATCTCACACTGCAAACAAATTGACCCCTATCGCTTCAAATGATTTAGCACACAGTAGCCAATCATTTTGTAACCATCTTCTGTGCTTCTTTCAATATAAAGTAAAAGAAGTATATGACAGATTCTTCTCCATTAAGACTGGCCTCTTTTTCTTTTCAGACCAAGACCAAAATCTTGCTCAAATTTGCTGATCCCACCTTAGAGCTCTTTGCATCTCTTATTAAATCTATTAAGTCTGGCTCTCCACTTGATCCTTGTCTGTGAACAGTGGCCAAACTGACACCTGAAATCTGAGCATCCAATGTTACTCCTATCTTTCACCACGTTTACTACTTGATACTTCCTCACTCAGTGGAAGATAGCATTAGTGTTGCCTCTCTTAAAGAAACCTATTCTTAGTCCCACTGACTTGAACAGGTTTTGACCCATCTCTCGCCTGCCTCTGCCTGCCAAACTTGTTGAAAATTTCATGAATCTCCAACTGGCCACCTTTCTACAAAAACATAACTTGCTGGACCCCACTAAATATGGGTTCAGAAGTGGGCACAGCACCAAGTGAGCCTTGATCAAGGCAAACTTGGAGATCAGGGACACTTAGGATCAGGGAGGTAAAATAGTCCTCAACCTACTCAAGCTATCAGAAGAGTTTTACACGGTCACCACGAGCTGCTGATACGTCAACTATTTAACATCGGAATCAGAGGACTGGCTCTCACCCATCTAAATTTGTTTGTGTCCTGTCGAGAAAAACCTGTCTCACTAAATGAATTTACCCCTGATCGATTCTCCATGCCCTGTGGAGTTTAACTAGCATAGGCCAACAAGATCATTGTGGTCCGACCCAGCTACGAATGTAACAGTACCTAAATTCAGACGTGCCTCCTTAAGGAGGAAGAAGCTTCCTGATCGGTGCTTCACATATCTGGAAAACCATGCCTCTCCATCTAAAATCTATGAACAATCTGCTTTCCTTTAGGAAAACCTTAAACATCTTGTTATTTAGCTCCTTATGAACTTCACATAAAGAGGCTTTTTCTTCACACTAGTTCTGTTAATAAGTGAACATTCATTGAAGTTTTGGGTGGCGGTTGCGATTGGGCTACCGCCAAGACACCTCCGGGTATACGTAAATGTAAATGTAAATGTGCTGGACTTGTAAAGCGCACAGCTGCCCATAAGCGTCCCGGCGCTTGCTTAGGGAACCCATCCTGGTATTCCCCTGTGAGAAACCACGGCAGGGTGTCCACAAGGTGAAAGCCAGGCATCCCGCCGCGAGGGGCCGTAGTGGAGATTAAGCAAGCTATTGCTCAGAGTCGCAGAGTGTGACCCCGTGAGTTGAGTAGGCACCAGAGCGAGAATTGTCGAGTCTGTGGAATTTTGAGCCCGAGACCCGCCGAGGCGGGGTATCGACCCCTGGTCCACGGTCGATCTCAGCTTCCGGGTCTGCCACCTCTAACCACTGAGCCACGCTTCTCCACGTGCACATTACAAATAATGTAATATAAAATAAATCCAAAGTTCAGGCTGACCGCGATGAAGGGCAGTCTGGATATGGAAATCACACAGGTCCAGCTAAAAAAGTACTTGGATGGAGCAAAGCTTCGACGTTGAGGGCAAGATGCGTCATTCTTGTCCACACAGTCGGTGATGTATCGGGTCTGCCCGTTGCAAAGGTGACAATGCATAGGATTTGTAGTGAAAAAGCTGCAAATCCACTTCTGAGGCCCAGGACTGGAGGGGGTCACTTCAGGCAATGGTAGAACTCACAGATGGCAGTTCTTCCCAGGTCCAGTAGTGTACTGATTTGGTAGGATCAGAGTCACAGTATCCATACCCAAATGTGCCTTAGAAGTGGGGGGTGACTACAAAGCAGCTTCTTGAAGTACACAGGTCCCCTTTATATCCCAGATCTGTCTGCCAGGCTATCTGTGCGGGATAATCGACCATTTGTGTGGTGCACAGACCACTGTCTATTCAGATATAAGTGTTAGCTCCCACTCCCCCTTTCTGCCCAGGAAGGCTATCACAATGCAGATGAATACAGATGAGTCCTCTATCACACCCACCGTAACTGTGTTTGTGGCTATCTTGAGGGACTGCACAAAGTGTAGCTATCACCCACCCCAGACATGTATTAGAGACAGGCTACATACACACAGAGCTAAGTTAAGAGCAAGTGGCATTTCTAAAATAGTAATGTCAAATCCAACTTTACCACTGAAGAGGATTTATTATTACCATTCCAAAGATATGAAATAAGATATAGCTACTCCTTTCTAATCAGGGATTAGTTTTAAAGTGTTTTAATGAATTCCTAGCTAGCCTATGAGAGGAGCAAGCCTCAAAGTAGTGAAAAATTAATGTAGCTTTTTGTCACTACCGGGACAGGTAAAACTTAAAAGTACATGTCCTAACTTTTACTTACACAGCACCCTGCCCTTAGGGCTGCCTAGGGCCTACCTTAGGGGTGACCTATCTGTGATAAAAGCAGAGTTTAAGGCTTGGTAAGTGATTTTATATGCCAAATCGAAGTGGCAGTACACTGCACATGCAGGTCTTGAAAAAAGGCATGCCTGAGACCGGTTTCAAAGGCTATTTGTGTGGGTGGCACAATTAGTGCTGTAGGCCTACTAGTAGCATATAGATTACATACCCTAGATATATGGATACTACTTTACAGGGGACTTACAGATAAACTAGATATGCCTATCAGGTATACACCAATGTATTACAACATGTATATCGGAGGGTCTAATACACAAAGTACGCTCAGTGTGTCCTAACAGGGTGCCCTATAACAACCTCAAACTATGTGTATCTAAAAAAGGGGGTCATCCCCAATATGATCAAGGAGGGATGCCTATCAGTCACCACACGGAAACGCCCTTCATCATTTGGGTTTCCACCAAGACCACTACTGGGATAGCCAATCAACTATCACGGTCGGGGGTCCTAATATGTTTGTAGGGAACATATTGGAGCTTGGTCTTTAAAATTCCCTTTGGTCCTAATTACCTGTCTATTCCTCATACACCAATGTAACCATGTTTAGGGGAGAAACACAAGCACTTTAGCACTTGTTAGCAGTTGTAAAGTGCTCAGAATCCTAAAGACAATAAAAAGATTCAGCATAAAGTGGAGGTAAGCAAGCAGGAAGTTGGGGGAAGACCACCCTAAGGATGACAGATCTAATGAGGGGCATAAAGGACACCCCTGCAACCCCTGCGTGCGTGGGGGTCCAGCATTCTAAATCTAAGAGGAACCCCCTCATCCTGTATGTTTTGTGTGTGCATATTTTTCTGATGATCCATGTGTAGCAAGAGGAAGTCGCTCAGAAGCTGCCTATAGAGAAACAAAATAATTTTGTATTGGGCATTCTGGGTGTTTATGGGCAAAGGCCCTTTGAAAAGTAGGTTGTCCCCCTCAACAAAGAAATTATCAAAAGCAGGAAGCGAGAGGACAAGGCACATATAACAGAGCAGGTACAGCCTGGGGGCTGCATGTTTTCTATTGTTAAATATCCTGGCTTTGGTGAGACACAATAAGGAAATTTCTTTTTTAACAGGCCGAGCTTGCACTATGACGAACTTTTCGAGGAATGCCCAAAGTTCTCTATTTTAAAGGGATTCCCAAACCAGAATTTCAAAGAGCATTATCCAGCTGCATGGCTGCCAACTTTTAAATTTCTTAATGTGTGATTTCTAAGTATTTATTGTTATTTTGGTAAACATTTTAAGTGCTTTAGGTGTGTCATTACGAGTGATAAAGTTGTTGAAAAAACAGTTATGGTAATGTAATTAGATAAATCCCCTTTGTTCAAATGAATGGTCAATAAACTGCTTTAAAACAGCCCAGAATGCACAAAACATACTGCAAAAGCTACAATTGACCACCAAAGAGATGAGTTCCAAAGATTAGTGGATGCATGACAAGTATGTAATGGGTTTATTGGCTTTCCCCTCAATGTAAGACCTGTAAACATCAATATGTTTGAAATACTCAATGAATAAATCTGGAAAGTAATCAAAATCATTAATTTCCTTTTCCTCAGATGGATGAAAGTGGATATGCCCTGCCAATATTCTAACTTCCAGATTACAGACAGCACTTAGCTGGAAAAGTGATCATAGATGATATAACATAAAGGAACATGAATGCCATCTATTGCAATGTTACTGAAGTTGATAAGATATAAGCTAGGGGACACTTTCCTGTTTGTGCCTGGGGGACCGGGCTGGGTGCTGTATCTTCTCTTGCTGATGAATTACATTACCCAGAGTCAGCACTCATGTAACCCTCATGCCTCCTGCCCAAAGTATTGAAATAGTGTGTGGGCTGCCCACTGAGCGGGATGCGCCCTGCCCGTACCCAGGCCAAGAGCGGGCCCATCTGCACCCGTCCGGGCTAAACCCACCATTCATGGCAGGTGAATCCAGGCGTATTTGGTAAGATTATCCTTTTAATAAATAAATGTAATGATTATATAGATGACTTTCTGTCGTCACCATTGGAAAGCAAAAAAATGTTCAGGATTCTGTGGGTAAAAGTGCAAAGACCACAAAAACAGCAACGTCACAACTAATTTTCTTTCTGACGCTATGAGTCTGATGAATTGTTAAAGCCGAAGCAAGATTGATGGTTACTAAAAGTGCATTACATAATAAGATTACAGAAGCCATTGACGAGCCCCTAACTTTGGACAGTGGCCCGCACCCTATATCAGATAAGGTACTAAAATCTGGGAACACACTAAAAACACCATCATTGCCTTGTGTGCCAACTGCACCTCTTGAGATAACAGAGCTCTAGCTTAGCAATGAGTTATTTTCTCCCCCTCATAAACAATTCAGACAGTCCTTGAAAGACATGGTCACTAAATTAAAAAAAAAAACTACAAGATTGAACAAGGTATCTGGAACTAAAGAAAATAGCGCTCTGTCCCAGGGCCCGATCTTTGAACATGAACCTCTGCTCCCTAAAGGCCTGGAATTACTATTAAGAAGGGTCCACGGCCAACTCAACAGCATTGAAAAGAAACTTTTAGCAGTGATCAGGGAAATTAGGGACTTGGGGCCCGATTCACAGAACTAACGTAAGACAAAATCCTAAACTTACTACCTTTGGTATTCACAGAAGTTAGGATTTTGTCTTAAGACAGACTTAAGACAGACTTAAGTTAGGATTCTGTCTTAAGTCTGTCTGAAGACAGATTCCTAACTTCTGTGAATACCAAAAGTAGTAAGTTTAGGATTTTGTCTTGTTAGTTCTGTGAATCAGGCCCGAGTGACCATACTCGAACAGACTGTTAAAGATTCTGTGAGTACTCACAAGATGACCGACTTTATGCATACAACACAAACTAATGTGCAAAAGTGTGCTCTATCGGCCCTTCCACCTGGAGCAAAGCAGGATCAAGTTCAGAAGGCATGACACCTCAACATTTACACTCAAGTATAATGGAAAGACTGAAGGGTGGCTCCTTTGTTCCTCCTCAAATACCAACTTCAAACCGGGTCTGGGACCTGTTCGCCAGCAGGGTAATGAGAACACAAGGCTGTCGGATTCTGTGGGGGCTATTTTACATCTACCTCCGAATGTAACGCCATATGTGATTGTTCTAAAGGATGTTCCCGAACTAGAACCTGCCTAACGGAGTCTTGAGGGGATACATTTGTTGTCATATCAGATATGTGAGCCCAATGCTCTTGGTGAGATAGGAAGGGTGGGTGGGCCACACAAGAAAACAAGGCCAGGTAGATTGTATAGTAGTACTTTTTCGTCACCCATCTATGGTCATATTTCTTCTCTCTGACCTTTATGACAGACAGTACAGTAGGGCAGATATGGGAGAGAACATGACGGCTGTACATCTGGGCTTCTTTTACGAACATAATAGAGGCAATCCCATTCAGCATGATCACAGACCAAGATACCCTGCAGGTAAACAGTCTAGGGGAGACACTTGGAGAAGTGCTAATAAAATAGATTTGCACCCTTCAGTAGATGCAACGATCAGGTCTAAGAACTAGGGTCTCTGGCACGTGGGAGAAAATCATTTGTCAAAGGGGCAAAGACGGTTGTAGATTACACAGCAGAAACTGAGGGGCAGATTTACAAGCCCCTTGCGCCGCTTTTACGCCGCAGTTGCGTCACTTTTGTGCGGGGTACTTACAACGTCACGCATCTTGGAGATCCGTCATGTTGTAAAGCCCTGCACCAGAAGAAGGTGTTCCTGCGCAGGGAACGGTGTTCCGGCGCAGGAACGCCTACTAAAAGTGGCTGAGTGAAATCTACAATATTCACTCAGTCACTTTTGAGCCCATGCTGTGTCAAAACCCTGCGCCTGCTTGAAGCTGGCGTAAGGATTGACGCAGCATTCTAACAATAGGGCCCCCCAGAGCATTGCTGGAGCTGCGTCATGCTTGCGACGCAACTACAGCAATGTGCCGCTTTTACGGCACAGATGCGTGACACATCTGTGCCGTTTTTGCCCCATGGTCATTGTTGTTGTGCTTACACGGTATTTGTTTAATTAGGGGTCCACTCTGACTAATAATTAATTTAGCCTCTATTAATTTGGCTTGAGTCTTCTTCTATGGGCACCCACACACGCCCCGGTGATCAGCACGTTATTGTACATATATGTAGGCAACTGATGTGAAATTTGGAATTATATGTGATATTTGATTGTGATTATTATGCATTAGGTTGCTCCTTATACCCTTGTCTTGATGAGAACCGGTTGAAATGGCTGAAACACTTCGACTTTTGAAGAATGGAGGAATCCACCAAATTAAAAACATTGTGTTAAAGTTGGATGTTCTCACTACTAAAAAGGTTTTAGAGGTGTAGTTGGTACCTCAAGTGTGCAGAGTATTACCTCGCAGTGGATAGAAAGCAAACAGGTTATTGTAAATTGGGGGGTAGGAAACACTTGTTGTTTATCTGTGATGGTTTATGTACTTTTGTGAATTGTTTTTTGATTTTGATTTATTTGAGAGTAATTAAAAAGAAATTAAGAATTGTACCAACCAGGAATAAACGTTGATATGTGGCTTATTTGATATGTAAGTAAAAGAAATGGGACTATGTACCATGAAATAGGAGTAATTTGATGTATACTGTGATTACTTTGAATGTATCCATTCCTCCACATTACTTTTTGTATAGTGTGATATTTTCTTGCCTAGATGGTGGAGGGGTATTAGGGCAAACCCCAGTGCTTCTTTTCTGTTGAATAACACTTTGTTAAGTGTTAGGGACTTCGATTCTGAGAATAACCATACCTTGTGTCTGATGGAGATAGACCTGAAGTGGTTGCCACGTACTGTTTATTCCATAGTTCTGTTTATTTATTATTTGTTCCATTTTGTCACTACCTTCATAAATTCAAGATATGACAGAACCGCACATAGTGTGTGATACAAAGGAGGAGATTAATAGATTACTGCAGATCCCTTCTCTACTTGGTGGAGAACAGTTGGTCTCCAGTAATTTAATTGCAGATAAAGGTGAACGGTTAAAAATGTTAAGGAAGAAGAACATTAGAATGCAGTTGCAGTACCTCAAGTGTGCAGAGGACTCCCTCTCAGGGGATTGCTGTTAATTTGAAAGCAAACACTTTATTGTAAATTGGGGGGTAGGAAACAATTGTTGTTTATGTGTTTATCTGTGATGGTTTATGTACTTTTGTATATTGTTTTTTTAATTTTGATTTATTTGAAAGCAATCTGTGATTATTTATGTACTTTTGTGTTTTGTTTTTTGATTTTGATTTATTTGAAAGCAATTAAAAAATAAATAAATAATTGTTCCAACCAGGAATAAACGTTGGTATGTGGCTTTTTTAATATGTAAGTAAAAGAAATGGGACTATGTACCATGAAATAGGAGTAATTTGATGTATCGTATGATTACTTTGAATGTATCTATTCCTCCACATCACTTTTTGCATAGTGTGATTTTAACCCTCTGGTAGCTTGGCCCACAGCAGTCAGGTTTAACTTAGAGGCAATGTGCAAAGTTTTTATGCAGCACTACAAACAGCATGAAGCGAAAAGACCACACAAGAAACAATCCACATCAACTTAGAAAAATAGAGTAACATTTAATAAATTCTGTGTCACCAAAACAACAACAATCCATTCAGTAGAACCAAAGATATGCAGTTTTATAGATTTAGGTGAAAAAAGTTCCAAAATGCACAAAATGCCAACTGTGGCTATTTGGTCATGCAGGACAGGGACGAAGTGAAAACTTCAGGCCAACCACGATGAAGCGGGGGCTGGATAGAGAGACCCAGTTAAGCCCGCTGAAAAAGTACCTAAAATCCCGGTGCGCAGTCTGCGCAGCGTTGCTTTATGAGGCTTCATATCATCCAGTGTTGGTTCAGATGAACCTAGGTGGATACACTTTGTGCGGCTTTGCGTCTGTTCCGGGAAGCTGTGAGACAAAGCTTGTGAGGACTTTGCATTGGTTCTGATGGAGCTGCCAGCTGTGCACTGTGCCTTTGAGGTGCTTTACATCACTCAGCATTAGATCGGATGAGACTGGCAGCTGTATTGCTTTACAGTCTTTACAGGGGTTTCCATTGCTTCATGTAATTTCTGATGGGGACTATTGCTGTCCTGGCAAAGCACCTTCAAGCCCATTTCCAAGACTGCAGGACTGGGCCACCCCTTTGGGAGACAGCAGGGGTGTTAGAAATTAGGTCTTTCATTGGCAGATGTTTGCACTCTGTCCAAGTAGGGACCACAGTCCTAGTCAGGCTAAGCTAGATACACACTTTAAATTAATCTGTGCTCACCCTGTGGTAGCTTGGCAATGAGCAGGCAGGCTTAACTTCAGAGGCAATGTGTAAAGTATTTGTACAACACACTCACACAGTAAAACAATGAAAACACCACAAAAAGACTCCACGCAGGTTTTGAAAAATAGAGAATATTTATCAGAGGAAATAAGACCAAAAGGACAATAATCAAATCAGTAGAAGTTGAGATATGAATTTTTAAAGAATGAATGCAATACCAGTGGTTAGAAGTCAATAGCGCTAAACGGTTACTTGAGGTCATGAGAGACCAGGGTAAAGCCTATTTTATTTCCTTGTAACTTCAGGTCTGTGCCATTCTAAGGAGGTGCCTGGCTCCTTCGCAGTTTGGGCACCAGATTTCAAAGGGTTGGTTCCCTTTTTATTCATTTAATGTTTTTTTCTTCCTCAGGTTTATTTTCAGCTTTCTTTTTATTTGCTAGTAATTTCACGCAGCAAGGGAGCCTGTGTGCGTGGTTTCTGGACCCCCTTTAATTATCTTTTGGCTTACCTATTTCACTGTGGCTCTATCCAGCACTGATTAGCGCCCCCTTATGTCAAGCTATTTTAACAAACACACAGATGCGGGAAGTAAGCACACTGAAAGCGTGCCAAATGCAAGCCTGTCAACACCTGGCCTTGGCCGAATCGCACTGTGTGCCAAACCCCCTGCATGCTTCAACACAGAGTCCACTTATAGACGCTGTTACATCAGGAATTAATTAATAGCCCCCAACTATACAGGTAAGGACTCAAGTTGTATACCTTTTGATCTGTTGTGTGAGTGCTGCGATTTTTCTACAGACAAGTGGCCAGCAATTTGTGGGTACTATCGTCAAATGGCCCCTTGCTTCAGGATGTGCAGGCCAGCGTATTCAAACAACTGTGCTGAGCCTTAGTTAACTCTAGATCCCTGGTCAAACATAAATATGAAGCCGCTGACTTTCTTGAATTTCAGGCTTTAGACATTATGTTTATTACAGAAACTTGGGCAGACCAGACTTCCAGCCTAGATATGGTTTCTGCCGTACTGCCAGGCTTTGCGATACACCTACTGGACAGACTGGATGGAGGAGGCTGTGGTTTAGCCATCATATATCATTTCCATTTATAGGCCATTTTCCTTCCAGTTCAGCTTGCGCATTGTGAAGCGCTTTTCTTTAGAAATTGAGCTGCCTAAATCGAAGTCTTTTTAATGCCTTCTTTTATATCGTTCCCAGACCCTAGACAAAATTTTGTACAAGATATTATAACTATCTTGGAATCATCAATAACCAGCATCAGACTTCCCTTTATTGGGAGATTTCAATTTTTATCTGGAAAACCCCATTGACAAAGACACTAAAATACTACTTGATATTACAACCAGTCTTGGCCTTTCTCAGTTAGTGGTAGGCCCTACGCAATTTGCAGGCCACAGTCTTGATGGCATTTTCACAAACAATCTTTCCTTGATGGATCTATTCTCTTCCACTAACATGATCCGATCACCATGCAGTCAGGTTTCACCTAACTGTGCCACAACACCCCCAACAAGGAAAGACCTTGCCCAAGGAACTTCTTACTCAACCATGGGTGGGGTTTTTCATTGTTGGGGACGTTGTGGCAAAGTTAGTTGAAACTCGACTGAATGGTGATCAGAGCAATTCAGGAAACTTTATTTTACAATGCATGAGAAAGGGCTTGCAATGGTGCATAGAAATGTCTCTTCACTGACCATGGCCTTTTTAGTCCATGAAGCCGCACTGTGGAACTCTGCACAAGTTCTAGATCCCTTCTGTAAAGGGGAATTTTCCCCGGACTTTAAAAAGTACACCTTCATTTTCAACCACTTCAATTATTCTTAAGACAAATGCAACTAAATCAAAGCATATGCTGCAGAACCTGTCCCAAAGAATCGTAGTCTTCAGGTGCACCAGTATTGACATGGACAACTATGTCAGTGGCCAGTGTTAGCAAATTGTGTACTGGCTGTTTGGCATTGCGCCTCTCAATTACCAAAGTTGAGAGTGCCTTTTCACAGATAAAAGTTAACATGAGAAGGAAAGAGTGAGCGTGCATGACCAAAGACTCACTGAAGACTTAATGCATGGTGTACTACAATACTTCTGATTCGAAAAAATGTATTTGGACCTCATATACACTGTGCGTACACTGTCTATATACCATGCACTCTCAGTGCAGAAAGTAAGCAATAATAAAAGCAAAATGTTCCATAAACACCGGAAAACACTGTTTCTGTTGTTTTTAATGACGTGAAAAGCTGTAACTACTGATAACAACTGTTTTTCTAAGGTATTGAAATCACTAGAAAACACTGGGAAAACACCACCAGAATTTGCCAAACATAGAAACTGAAAATAGAGCCTACATAAGATATAGCCTGACAATTTAAGCATGCACTGCCTTTATCGATACACTGGATAACAGAGCATATTGATGCCTCAGTTGATAAATAGTCATCCTGGCTGATCAAAGCCACCAACTCTTTGGCCCCTGCAAAGTCATGTTTTAATAAGCGACACAAGTCTTCAGCCCACTCATTTACCAAGCCTCTTAGAATCCAAAAACAAAAATGTAGTCGGTAGGAACATAAATTGAGGATGGAATATCCTTTGCCTAAAAAAGAGAAATATAAACAATATATAAAGCTATTATAGTGAGGGAAAAATTCATATATTTTATAAAAAAACATTTATGATGCAAAACCTATGTAAAAAAATCTCACACTGCAAACAAATTGACCCCTATCGCTTCAAATGATTTAGCACACAGTAGCCAATCATTTTGTAACCATCTTCTGTGCTTCTTTCAATATAAAGTAAAAGAAGTATATGACAGATTCTCCTCCATTAAGACTGGCCTCTTCTTCTTTTCAGACCAAGACCAAATCTTGCTCAAATTTGCTGATCCCACCTTAGAGCACTTTGCATCTCTTATTAAATCTATTAAGTCTGGCTCTCCACTTGATCCTTGTCTGTGAACAGTGGCCAAACTGACACCTGAAATCTGAGCATCCAATTTTACTCCTATCTTTCATCACGTTTACTACTTGATACTTCCTCACTCAGTGGAAGATATCATTAGTGTTGCCTCTCTTAAAGAAACCTATTCTTAGTCCCACTGACTTGAACAGTTATACACCCATCTCTCACCTGCCTCTGCCTGCCAAACTTGTTGAAAATTTCATGAATCTCCAACTGGCCACCTTTCTACAAAAAAATAATTTACTGGACCCCACTAAATATGGGTTCAGAAGTGGGCACAGCACCAAGTGAGCCTTGATCAAGGCAAACTTGGAGATCAGGGACACTTGGAAAGGGGCGACCACTCGGTCCCCCCGCACGTATGGCAGAGTGCCACGATCCCCCCGGGAAGCCATCTTGGGCGGGAGGCGTGTCTCGGCTGGTATGCCCGAAGCGGCGTAGCCGGGGCGCGCCTTTTCCCGCCCTAGAGTGGGCTGGCCTAGACACTGACGCAGCTGGCCACGCCCTCGGGGCAGGTAGGGGCGGGTTCACGCCCGCCCTGAAGACGGATAAAAGGAGAAGCAAGATCCAAAGGCATCCTCTTGTTCCTGTGCTCTGAAGCTGCACCTCCTCGCTGCACGTGAGCTCGAGACGGAACGAAGAGCCAATTTTTGAGCGTTGTAATCTCTTTTTTTTTTTCTTACAGATACTCTGTCGGAGAAATGCCCAAGAAAGGCGGGAAGAGAATGACGACTGAACAGATGGTTCGGGTCCTCATGAAGGAGATGGCCGAGCTGAAGAAGCGGGTGGCGGAGAGAGACGGGGAAGGGGGGCCGGAGCGTCCGCCGGCTGGAGCAGCCCCAGGAGGGAGAGCCAAGAGGCCAAGGAGGGGACCGGCTGGGGGAGACGTCCCGGTTCCCTGTACCCCGCTCGAAGCGCCAACCCCAGTACCGGCGGAGGGGAACCCGATTCCCGTGGTGGTCACACCGGTGTCCAATGAGGATATGCCGCCCGAGCTGGCAGCACAACTTGCAGCGTGGTTGGGCGAGAGTAGTGAGGGCGCCACGGCTGCCGAGGCGCAGACGCTGATGAAGCAATTGCGCGAGAAACGGGGTGCAGCCAAGGTGTCCACACCGGTTGCAGTAATTGACAAGCCACAAGGGACGATTGCGACCGCAGAGGCAGCGTCCGGTGCAGGTAAGCGGCCATTGCCGATTGCGAGGGATGAGTCAGCACCCTCTCGTAGAGAAAGGTTGGGTCAACATGTGCCATTGGCAATTAAGGAGAAGATTTGGGCGGGGGAATATGTGAACATCTTCTCGTTGCTTGTTGATCATTATGAGGTGGAGCATGTTAAGGGTCAGAAGGACCTCATGCATCCGAGTGTTTGGCGCGCAAAAATGGCCGCCTTTAAAGTGAATGAAAATATTGGCAATTGGGGCAATGCATGGGGAATCTTTACGTCGATCTTGGGGGAACGTAGGCCCGAGTTGCTTGCCGAGTTGCCGACCTATCAGTCGCGAATCATGGGGTACTCGACATCATACCAGGGTAACCATTGGTTTTGCTACGATAATCTTTTTAGAAAGGCTAAAGAGCATAATAAAAGCTTAACCTGGGATTGTTACGATTCTTTGACATGGGATAAAATGAAGGAGACAGGTATGTTGTAAATGCCATTGGTAGGAAGTAATGTGGGCGAATCCTCCCGCCAATATGGGGGGACGCCCTTTCGTTCAGGTACGGGTACCGACGATCACTCGAGACCTGCCGGCAATACAGGAAAAAAGGGGTTATGCTTTAATTTCAACAGAGGTAAATGTACTAGGCCACAGGGATCGTGTAAATTTAAACATGAATGTAGTGGGTGCGGGTCGCCCCATCCTGAGTCCACGTGCAGAGCCAAAACGGGTGATAACGGGGGGAGAGGAGGCGCCAAACAGGTCTAACATAGTCCGAGGGGCGCCTTTACCTACCCCGATTGATACCTTGGCGATGATTCCATGGCTCAGTGAATACCCGGATCGTACTTCTGCTGGGGTGCTGCGGAACGGGTTTTCGTATGGTTTCCGCATCCCGGTAGGGGACTTTCAGGGTGTGGAGAAGTGTAAAAATCAACTTTCGGTCCTGCAGCATACGACTGTGGTACAGGATAAGATCCGGAAAGAGGTTAATCGGGGTCGGGTTGCTGGCCCGTTTAGTATACCCCCGGTACAGAATTTTGTTTGTTCTCCTTTAGGGGTGGTCCCCAAGAAGGACCCGGGTGAGTTCCGACTGATTCATAATTTATCAGCTCCACGTGGTCTTTCTGTGAACGATGCAATAGATCCAGAAGTGTGTTCGGTGCGGTACGCATCCTTCGATGAGGCCGTAGCCATTTTGAATCGCTTGGGGCCCGGGGCGCTGATGGTGAAGTCAGATATCGAGTCAGCGTTCCGATTGCTCCCGGTACACCCAGACGACCAGCGTCTCCTAGGTTTCATGTTTCAGGGTCATTATTACATGGATAGGTGTATGCCAATGGGGTGCTCTATATCTTGTGCCTATTTCGAGAGATTCAGTAGTTTTCTACAATGGGTCTTCACAAAGAAGACGGGTTTCCAACATGTAATGCATTACCTTGACGATTTTCTGTTCCTTGGGGCAGCCGGGGATCTCGAATGTGGCCAGGCCTTGGCCGAATTTTGTGTGTTAATGAAGCAGTTTGGTGTGCCATTGGCACCAGGTAAGACGGTGGGTCCTGCGACTTGCCTCGAGTTTCTGGGGATCGAGTTAGACTCCGATGAGGGTTGTTTTCGTTTACCAGCTGACAAAGTGGGGAAGTTCAGGGCAGCCCTGCAAATGTGCATAAATGGATCTAAAGTCACGCTGCATCAATTACAGCAGTTGGTGGGACAGTTGAATTTTGCCCTGAGGGTTATACCGATGGCCCGCCCCTTTTCCCGTTCGATTGCCCAAGCTATGGTCGGCCTAAAGGAGGGTCATCATCGAACGAGACTATCGGCTGAGGTCCGCCAGGACATGCGCATTTGGTTAGCATTTCTGGCGGATTTTAATGGTCGAGTCATCTGGAACAAACCGGCCGTGTCCTCTGAAGAGCTGGGGCTATGGACAGATTCGGCAGGTAGCATAGGTTTTGGTGCCATCTTCGGCACGAAATGGTCGGCACAAAGATGGCCGGCATGGTGGCATGACAATGGACTAACAAGTAATATTGCTTTCCTGGAACTTTTCCCCATTTTGGTGGCCCTGAGAACCTGGCCCGAAGGGTTCAAAGATCACTCAGTGATATTTTGGTCTGACAATATGACCGTGGTCGAGTGCATCAATAGCCAGGCAGCACGATGTAAACTGCTTTTACGACTGCTCAAAGAGATTGTTTTACTGTGTATGCGACTGAATGTGCTATTCAGAGCAAAACATGTCCCGGGGGTGATGAATCAGGCGGCTGATGCACTGTCTCGTTTTCATATGCAGGCTTTCTCGGGTTTCCTTCCCACAGCGGACCCGGAGCCGGCACCCTTTCCCGAAGCTCTCTGGTCTCTCGGTGCCCCGAACTTCGTCACCTCGTGGGAGAGAGCTTAGCACCAAGGACAAGGAAGGCATATGAAGGGGCGTTTCGGTCCTATTTAGCCTTTTTGGGGACTCATAGAGAGGGGCTTTGGGGCCACGAGGAATGGGTAGTGAATTTTCTGATGTCCTTACGTAGGGCTGGGAAATCGGTGGCTACGGCCCAGAGGCATCGTGCTGCCATTTCCTTTGTTGCCAGGGCTCATGGTATCCAGGACCCGACAGCGTCTTTTGTTGTACAGAAAGCGCTGCGTGGGTGGCAACGCCTTGAGGGTCGCAGAATAGATGAGAGGCGCCCGATAGGTTTGGATAGGTTGGCCCAGTTGTTGGCCGCACTCCCTGCCACATGTTCATCTCAGTTTGAGACGGTGTTGTTCCGAGCCGCTTTTACGCTGGCATTTCATGGAGCGATGCGGGTAAGCAAACTGGTGGCAAGGAACAAAGGGATGTGTCAGGGGGTTTGTGCCAGGAACACGTTCAGATCAGAGGAGAGACAATGACTGTCTCCTTTGTCAGGTCCAAGACCGATCAAGAGGGGATGGGTGACTGCGTACTCATACGCAGGATTCCCGGGTCCTCCATGTGTCCGGTAAAGTGTTTAGAAGACTACCTAGCACGAAGGGTGGCATCATGGGGGGGGACCTTGTTAAGACACGCGGACGCCACCCCACTGACGAAATTTCAGTTTCAGCGGGTGCTTGCGTTGTCAATTACCGCTGCGGGCTTGAACCCGGGCGAGTTTGGGACCCATTCCTTTCGGATAGGGGCTGCTACGGAAGCTACAGCTAGGGGTCTTAATGTTGAACAAGTGAAACGAGTGGGGCGTTGGTCCTCCAAGTGTTATAAGAGGTATGTGCGGTTGCACATGTTGTGAAGCTGTAATGATGTACTCACGCTTCTTGTCTTTGTTTGGTTTTCAGTTGCGCAAGCCTACGAGGCAGGGCGAACTATGCAGTCGACCCAACACCGGGCCAGCGGTCAGACATCACCGGCTGCGAAGAAGGAGGTGTGGGTCGTGGGCCACTCATACGTGAGGCGTGCCGCGGACGTATTCAAAGCAGGTGACATGATTCACGTAGCTGGGGAATACGGGTACAGGGTGTCCTTCTACGGAAGAGGCGGGCTCTGTATTGACCAGTTTCAAGAATTTTTCGAGGGTTTGTTAGGGCGGACGAGGTCACCGCCGTCTATAGTCATAGTGCATCTAGGGGGCAATGATTTGGTCACCACCGGTAGACGACTTCTCCTGGAGGCAATGCTTTCCACAGTAAGTTGGTTGGCGAGGAGAGTTCCGGGGTGTACAATTGTGTGGTCACATATCGTCCCACGAAGGGTGTGGCGAGGGGCTATTTCTGTTCCTGCTTTGAATCACTCTGTGAGAAAGCTTAATAACAAAGTGAGTAGGTTGTTCCGTTCCAGGACATTGCATTCTATTTCGCATGGCTGTATTAATGATGACAGTATGTATTTGGGGGATGGTGTGCACTTGTCTTGGGTGGGGAATGAGTTACTCATAGGAGACTTCGTAGCATGGTTAAAAACGTTAAAACATGACCTTTAGATAGGAGCTTTGTGGGGGGTCCGGATAGCCGGTCAACTATCCGGCCTGTGGCGGTAAGGTCATGATCGGTGAGCACTAATTGGAAGATCCCTATGAGTGGGCGTCACCCAACACGGATGGGAGCGCTCGGGAGAGGTGGCCATTGGCCCCTCAACGGGGAGGCGGTCCCTTCTAAGGATGGGTCGCCGAAAGTAAAGGAAAGGCGGTCAAGGCCCCTTCCTGTGTAGGAGGGGTTACAGCCCCCTCCTGGGGAATTTCCCGGGGCCAGTGGCGTCTGCGACGGCAGATGTGGTAAGTTGTGCGGGATTTGGGGGGGGTCTACGCTACCTTCTAGATACCTCACACGAGTCCTCGAACGACCTTTAAGTGGCGTCGAGTTTTATTGGTGCCCCCGTCAAGTCAAAGGGAAATTGGTAGTTGCACTTGAGGTACGCCTCAGTGCTGTCGCCCCTCACAAGTGGGGGGGGGTATTTGTGGTTAGGGATCTTGACACCGGTTACGACCTTGCCGTTGGCCCTTAAACGTTAGGATGTACAATTTCATAATTTCAAGTAAATGTTTGTAGGATGTTAGTTCGGCTAGGAGAACCTCTGTATTAGAGAATCTGTTAAGGTTAGCCAACATCGCAATGTGGTAATGAAATTGTACATAATATAAAAATGTTGATTTAATGTTTTAATTTTGTTTTAATAAATACGGCCGGGAGGGTCACTCCCTCCCTCTTCCAAAAACTTCAAGAACTGTTTCCGGTTTCCCTCCTTTGGGGATTGTGTTGAGAGGGGGTGGCGGGTATCTCAGCCATATGGAAAGGGGCGACCACTCGGTCCCCCCGCACGTATGGCAGAGTGCCACGATCCCCCCGGGAAGCCATCTTGGGCGGGAGGCGTGTCTCGGCTGGTATGCCCGAAGCGGCGTAGCCGGGGCGCGCCTTTTCCCGCCCTAGAGTGGGCTGGCCTAGACACTGACGCAGCTGGCCACGCCCTCGGGGCAGGTAGGGGCGGGTTCACGCCCGCCCTGAAGACGGATAAAAGGAGAAGCAAGATCCAAAGGCATCCTCTTGTTCCTGTGCTCTGAAGCTGCACCTCCTCGCTGCACGTGAGCTCGAGACGGAACGAAGAGCCAATTTTTGACCCACCCACCAGCCCCTGAAGACAGCAAGTGGTTTTGAATAAAGTTGTTGGATAACTCTGATTTTCGTTTACAGGTTGCGATATTATCGTGATAATTTGGAGTATGTAATAAAGAATGGTCGATTTGTGTTACGTTTCGCAAATAAAGTAATTCTGCTTTAGTGTTTATTGGTAAGCATGCCTTTAATAAAAGTGTAGTTGCTACTGTCTTTTTTAGTTTGGTAATTTAGTTAGCATTGTCGTATTTATTTTGGTCGGGCGGTAAGGTCATGATCGGTGAGCACTAATTGGAAGATCCCTATGAGTGGGCGTCACCCAACACGGATGGGAGCGCTCGGGAGAGGTGGCCATTGGCCCCTCAACGGGGAGGCGGTCCCTTCTAAGGATGGGTCGCCGAAAGTAAAGGAAAGGCGGTCAAGGCCCCTTCCTGTGTAGGAGGGGTTACAGCCCCCTCCTGGGGAATTTCCCGGGGCCAGTGGCGTCTGCGACGGCAGATGTGGTAAGTTGTGCGGGATTTGGGGGGGGGTCTACGCTACCTTCTAGATACCTCACACGAGTCCTCGAACGACCTTTAAGTGGCGTCGAGTTTTATTGGTGCCCCCGTCAAGTCAAAGGGAAATTGGTAGTTGCACTTGCGGTACGCCTCAGTGCTGTCGCCCCTCACAAGTGGGGGGGGGGTATTTGTGGTTAGGGATCTTGACACCGGTTACGACCTTGCCGTTGGCCCTTAAACGTTAGGATGTACAATTTCATAATTTCAAGTAAATGTTTGTAGGATGTTAGTTCGGCTAGGAGAACCTCTGTATTAGAGAATCTGTTAAGGTTAGCCAACATCGCAATGTGGTAATGAAATTGTACATAATATAAAAATGTTGATTTAATGTTTTAATTTTGTTTTAATAAATACGGCCGGGAGGGTCACTCCCTCCCTCTTCCAAAAACTTCAAGAACTGTTTCCGGTTTCCCTCCTTTGGGGATTGTGTTGAGAGGGGGTGGCGGGTATCTCAGCCATATAGGATCAGGGAGGTAAAATAGTCCTCAACCTACTCAAGCTATCAGAAGAGTTTTACACGGTCACCACGAGCTGCTGATAGGTCAACTATTTAACATCGGAATCAGAGGACTGGCTCTCACCCATCTAAATTCTTTTGTGTCCTGTCGAGAAAAACCTGTCTCACTAAATGAATTTACCCCTGATCGATTCTCCATGCCCTGTGGAGTTTAACTAGCATAGGCCAACAAGATCATTGTGGTCCGACCCAGCTACGAATGTAACAGTACCTAAATTCAGACGTGCCTCCTTAAGGGGGAAGAAGCTTCCTGATCGGTGCTTCACATATCTGGAAAACCATGCCTCTCCATCTAAAATCTATGAACAATCTGCTTTCCTTTAGGAAAACCTTAAACATCTTGTTATTCAGCTCCTTATGAACTTCACATAAAGAGGCTTTTTCTTCACACTAGTTCTGTTAATAAGTGAACATTCATTGAAGTTTTGGGTGGCGGTTGCGATTGGGCTAGCGCCAAGACACCTCCGGGTATACGTGCACTTTACAAATAATTTAATATAACATAAATCCAAAGTTCAGGCTGACCGCGATGAAGGGCAGTCTGGATATGGAAATCACACAGGTCCAGCTAAAAAAGTACTTGGATGGAGCAAAGCTTCGACGAGGGCAAGATGCGTCATTCTTGTCCACACAGTTGGTGATGCATCGGGTCTGCCCGTTGCAAAGGTGACAATGCATAGGATTTGTAGTGAAAAAGCTGCAAATCCACTTCTGACGCCCAGGACTGGAGGGTTTCACTTCAGGCAAGGGTAGAACTCACAGATGGCAGTTCTTCCCAGGTCCAGTAGTGTACTGATTTGGTAGGATCAGAGTCACAGTATCCATACCCAAATGTGCCTTAGAAGTGGGGGGTGACTTCAAAGCAGCTTCTTGAAGTACACAGGTCCCCTTTATATCCCAGATCTGTCTGCCAGGCTATCTGTGCGGGATAATCGACCATTTGTGTGGTGCACAGACCACTGTCTATTCAGATGTAAGTGTTAGCTCCCACGCCCCCTTTCTGCCCAGGAAGGCTATCACAATGCAGGTGAATACAGATGAGTCCTCTATCACACCCACCGTACCTGTGTTTGTGGCTATCTTGAGGGACTGCACAAAGTGTAGCTATCACCCACCCCAGACATGTATTGGAGACAGGCTACATACACACAGAGTAAGTTAAGAGCAAGTGGCATTTCTAAAATAGTAATGTCAAATCCAACTTTACCACTGAAGAGGATTTATTATTACCATTCCAAAGATATGAAATAAGATATAGCTACTCCTTTCTAATCAGGGATTACAGTTTTAAAGTGTTTTAATGAATTCCTAGCTAGCCTATGAGAGGAGCAAGCCTCAAAGTAGTGAAAAATGAATGTAGCTTTTTGTCACTACCGGGGTAGGTAAAACTTAAAAGTACATGTCCTAACTTTTATTTACACAGCACCCTGCCCTTAGGGCTGCCTAGGGCCTACCTTAGGGGTGACCTATCTGTGATAAAAGTGGAGTTTAAGGCTTGGTAAGGGATTTTATATGCCAAATCGAAGTGGCAGTACACTGCACATGCAGGTCCTGAAAAAAGGCATGCCTGAGACAGGTTTCAAAGGCTATTTGTGTGGGTGGCACAATTAGTGCTGTAGGCCTACTAGTATAAAAATCAAATGAGGGAGGTAGAGCTGGTCGTTGGATTCATGCTCCACAGGAATAGTTACATAAACAAAGTGAATCCAACAGGGGAGAGGGACAAGAGTGATCAAAAGTGATTGAAGCACTCAGAGTTTTGAAAAATACCCCTCACACACCAAAAGGCCCCTTGGTGTCATGCTTCATCATCGGGGTCTTCGCACCCCTCTATCGGGATGCGGCGTGCCTCTGGTGTGCGTTGTTGTCGACATGTTTCGGAGACAAGCTCCTTCCTCAGGACGGGGGCACAACCTCCCCTCCCTACTCACGTCTTGTTAAAAAATGTGTATTTACAGAAAAGTGAAATATTAAATTTAATATTAGGCGTGCGGGGTAAGACGGTGACCAAGGAGTCCTGTGCTTATAGCCATTGAAGCAACACCCCGGCGTCCTGACTATGCTCATGAAGCCTACAAGAAAGCTTCACAAGTCATTGTGCTTGTAGCAGACCGCTGTAGGCACACTTAGCCTAATATTAAATTTAATATTTCACTTTTCTGTAAATACATATTTTTTAACAAGACGTGAGTAGGGAGGGGAGGTTGTGCCCCCGTCCTGAGGAAGGAGCTTGTCTCCGAAACATGTCGACAACAACGCACACCAGAGGTCTTGTTCATTATACAACTTAGACCTCAATCTGCACTTCTTTTAACAGTACCAGCCAGAGTCCAGAATAAATTTTTCTTTCACACTCTAGTGCCAGGTACTTTTTAATAATTTTTCTCACTACACACCCCCCACTCACTCTTTATATACCCCACACACTGGACACCACACATAGTCAACACTGCAAGTGCTCCCGCGTAGTCGCAGGTCGCAGCACGCCGCATCCCGATAGAGGGGTGCGAAGACCCCGATGATGAAGCATGACACCAAGGGGCCTTTTGGTGTGTGAGGGGTATTTTTCAAAACTCTGAGTGCTTCAATCACTTTTGATCACTCTTGTCCCTCTCCCCTGTTGGATTCACTTTGTTTATGTAAGTAGGCCTACTAGTAGCTTATAGATTACATACCCTAAATATATGGATACTACTTTACAGGGAACTTACAGATAAACTAGATATGCCTATCAGGTATACACCAATGTATTACAACATGTATATCGGAGGGTCTAATACACAAAGTACGCTCAGTGTGTCCTAACAGGGTGCCCTATAACAACCTCAAACTATGTGTATTAAGCATGGGCGAATTTTGCGAATCTCGCGTTCGCGAATTTTGCGGATTTGCGAACTCGCAATCCGCAAAATCCGCGAATTCCCGCGAATTTGCGGATTTTTTTTTTGTGTTCGCCCGTGTTTCTGCCAGTTCGCGAGGGTTTTTACAATTTCGCAATTTGCGAACTTACCTGTCGGGTCGCAAGTTTTGCGAACTTGTTGTTTCTACGTGTCCAGCCTGTTTGGGACACTCTTCTTCATCACTGCCACTCTCTGTCACCACTGCCACTCTCTGACTACTCATGCCACCCTCTGGCCCACCCATGCCACCCTCTGTTTCATCACCACACCCTCTGGTTGTCCAGTGTACATTATTTTCGGCAAAGCAAAGCACACCTTCCCTGCCTCAAGTGACCTGAATTAATTTGGGGCTGATTAATGTGTCACAGAATATTTTTTTAGCTGGCACCTGCTTCCTTAGTGCGCCCTGATTAGTGATCTTTTGCACTTGCTAAGTGCTTTCATTGTTGCAAAATTAGTTACAACACCTGCCCTGCCCCAACTGACAATAATGAATTAGGGGCTGATTAATGGATTTTAACTTCCAGCCTGGCTCCTGCTTGTCTCCCTTAGCTGTAATTCAGGACCTTTGTGGCATATGTGTAACTATTCTGAGGTTCAGAGCAGGGTCACATAATAGTTGCAACTGGCAACTGAACTCTGGAGGGGCCCCTCAGGAAGCACTACAGGAAATGGCTACTAATGATGAGCCTGAACTTTTGAACCTGGTAAGTAGTTTCAGTTTTGCTAAGATCGTATTTCTGCAATTTAGCACTTATTCGCGGGGCGCGAAGTTGTACTGGGAAGCCGCGAACTCACGCGAACAGTGCGAGCAGTGCGAGCAAAATCCGCTGCTCGCGGATTTGCGGATTTTGCGGGAGATTCGCGAATCTCGCGGATTGCGAATTTCCCGAAAATCCGCAAAATCCGCGAGCGAAACGGATTTTCCGCCCATGATTAATGTGTATCTAAAAAAGGGGGTCATCCCCATGATGATCAAGGAGGGATGCCCATCAGTCAACACACGGAAACGCCCTTCATCATTTGGGTTTCCACCAAGACCACTACTGGGATATCCAATCAACTATCACGGTCGGGGGTCCTAATATGTTTGTAGGGAACATATTGGAGCTTGGTCTTTAAAATTCCCTTTGGTCCTAATTACCTGTCGTTTGCTCATACACCAATGTAACCATGTTTAGGGGAGAAGCACATGCACTTTAGCACTTGTTAGCAGTTGTAAAGTGCTCAGAATCCTAAAGCCAATAAAAAGATTCAGCATAAAGTGGAGGTAAGCAAGCAGGAAGTTGGGGGAAGACCACCCTAAGGATGACAGATCTAATGAGGGGCATAAAGGACACCCCTGCAACCCCTGCGTGCGTGGGGGTCCAGCATTCTAAATCTAAGAGGAACCCCCTCATCCTGTATGTTTTGTGTGTGCATATTTTTCTGATGATCCATGTGTAGCAAGAAGTAGTCGCTCAGAAGCTGCCTATAGAGAAACAAAATAATTTTTTATTGGGCATTCTGGGTGTTTATGGGCAAAGGCCCTTTGAAAAGTAGGTTGTCCCCCTCAACAAAGAAATTATCAAAATCAGGAAGCGAGAGGACAAGGCACATATAACAGAGCATGTACAGCCTGGGGGCTGCATGTTTTCTACTGTTAAATATCTTGGCTTTGGTGAGACACAATAAGGAAATTTCTTTTTTAATAGGCCGAACTCGCACTATGACGAACTTTTCGAGGAATGCCCAAAGTTCTCTATTTTAAAGGGATTCCCAAACCAGAATTTCAAAGAGCATAATCCAGCTGCATGGCTGCCTACTTTTAAATTTCGTAATGTGTGATTTCTAAGTATTTATTGTTATTTTGGTTAACATTTTAAGTGCTTTAGGTGTGTCATTACGAGTGATAAAGTTTTTGAAAAAACAGTTATGGTAATGTAATTAGATAAATCCCCTTTGTTCAAATGAATGGTCAATAAACTGCTTTAAAACAGCCCAGAATGCACAAAACATACTGCAAAAGCTACAATTGACCAAAGAGATGAGTTCCAAAGATTAGTGGATGCATGACAAGTATGTAATGGGCTTATTGGCTTTCCCCTCAATGTAAGACCTGTAAACATCAATATGTTTGAAATACTCAATGAATAAATCTGGAAAGTAATCAAAATCATTAATTTCCTTTTCCTCAGATGGATGAAAGTGGATATGCCCTGCCAATATTCTAACTTCCAGATTACGGACAGCACTTAGCTGGAAAAGTGATCACAGATGATATAACATAAAGGAACATGAATGCCATCTATTGCAATGTTACTGAAGTTGATAAGATATAAGCTAGGGGACACTTTCCTGTTTGTGCCTGGGGGACCGGGCTGGGTGCTGTATCTTCTCTTGCTGAGGAATTACATTACCCAGAGTCAGCACTCATGTAACCCTCATGCCTCCTGCCCAAAGTATTGAAATAGTGTGTGGACTGCCCACTGAGCGGGATGCGCCCTGCCCGTACCCAGGCCAAGAGCGGGCCCATCTGCACCCGTCCGGGCTAAACCCACCATTCATGGCAGGTGAATCCAGGCGTATTTGGTAAGATTATCCTTTTAATAAATAAATGTAATGATTATATAGATGACTTTCTGTCGTCACCATTGGAAAGCAAAAAAATTTTCAAGATTCTGTGGGTAAAAGCGCAAAGACCACAAAAACAGCAACGTCATAACTAATTTTCTTTCTGACGCTATGGGTCTGATGAAGTATAAAATTGTTAAAGCCGAAGCAAGATTGATGGTTACTAAAAGTGCATTACATAATAAGATTACAGAAGCCATTGATGAGCCCCTAACTTTGGCCAGTGGCCCGCACCCTATATCAGATAAGGTACTAAAATCTGGGAACACACTAAAAACACCATCATTGCCTTGTGTGCCAACTGCACCTCTTGAGATAACAGAGCTCTAGCTTAGCAATGAGTTATTTTCTCCCTCTCATAAACAATTCAGACAGTCCTTGAAAGACATGGTCACTAAATTAAAAAAAACTACAAGATTGAACAAGGTATCTGGAACTAAAGAAAATAGCGCTCTGTCCCAGGGCCCGATCTTTGAACATGAACCTCTGCTCCCCAAAGGCCTGGAATTACTATTAAGAAGGGTCCACGGCCAACTCAACAGCATTGAAAAGAAACTTTTAGCAGTGATCAGGGAAATTAGGGACTTGGGGCCCGATTCACAGAACTAACTTTTCCGAAAAAAATTGAAAACTCTGCTGTTCCCAAAATAAGGTCCCCTTTCCCAAAATAAGGTCCCCTTTCCCCTCTGGTCTCCACAAATGTTACAGCGCGGGGATGCCTCCGGGTCACCAGGCGCTCTATAAATCGCTAAATAAATAAATAAATAAATAATAACTTAAGACAAAATCCTAAACTTACTACCTTTGGTATTCACAGAAGTTAGGATTTTGTCTTAAGACAGACTTAAGACAGACTTAAGTTAGGATTCTGTCTTAAGTCTGTCTGAAGACAGATTCCTAACTTCTGTGAATACCAAAAGTAGCAAGTTTAGGATTTTGTCTTGTTAGTTCTGTGAATCAGGCCCCGAGTGACCATACTCAAACAGACTGTTAAAGATTCTGTGAGTACTCACAAGATGACCGACTTTATGCATACAACACAAACTAATGTGCAAAAGTGTGCTCTATCGGCCCTTCCACCTGGAGCAAAGCAGGATCAAGTTCAGAAGGCATGACACCTCAACATTTACACTCAAGTATAATGGAAAGACTGAAGGGTGGCTCCTTTGTTCCTCCTCAAATACCAACTTCAAACCGGGTCTGGGACCTGTTCGCCAGCAGGGTAATGAGAACACAAGGCTGTCGGATTCTGTGGGGGCTATTTTACATCTACCTCCGAATGTAACGCCATATGTGATTGTTCTAAAGGATGTTCCCGAACTAGAACCTGCCTAACGGAGTCTTGAGGGGATACATTTGTTGTCATATCAGATATGTGAGCCCAATGCTCTTGGTGAGATAGGTAGGGTGGGTGGGCCACACAAGAAAACAAGGCCAGGGAGATTGTATAGTAGTACTTTTTCGTCACCCATCTATGGTCATATTTCTTCTCTCCGACCTTTATGACAGACAGTACAGTAGGGCAGATATGGGAGAGAAAATTAGGGCTGTACCACTGGGCGTCTTTTACAAACCTAATAGAGGCAATCCCATTCAGCATGATCACAGACCAGGATACCCTGCAGGTAAACAGTCTAGAGGAGACACTTGGAGAAGTGCTAATCGAATAGATTTGCTCCCTTCAGTAGATGCGACGATCAGGACTAAGAACTAGGGTCTCTGGCATGTGGGAGAAAATCATTTGTACAAGGGGCAAAGACGGCTGTAGAGACATGGCAGAAACTGAGGGGCAGATTTACAAGCCCCTTGCAGCGCTTTTACGCAGTAGTTGCGTCCCTTTTGTGATGCAGCGGCGGCACAAAAGATGCGCCATTATGTTGCGTCATGTTGTAAAGCCTTGCACCAGAAGGAGGCCTTCCTGCGCAGGGAAGGGCATTCCGGTGCAGGAACGCCTACTAAAAGTGGCTGAGTGAAATCTACAAGATTCACTCAGTCACTTTTGAGCCCATGCTGCGTCAAAACCCTGCGCCTGCTTGAATCAGGTGTAAGGATTGACGCAGCATTCTAACAATAGGGCCCCCCAGAGCATTGCTGGAGCTGCTTCGTGCGTGACGCATCTGTGCCGTTTTTGCCCCATGGTGCGCCGCATTGTAAATGCGGCGCATCCATGGTGGCGGAGGCATGGCGCACAATAACTGGCGCATCCCTGCTGACAAGCAGGGATGCGCCAGTTATTGTAAACCTGCCCCAGAATTTTTGCAAACCATTCTCCAGAGTAAGAAAATAGCAATTAGGACATGTAACATAGCAGGAGTCAAAAATGTATTGTAGAATACTGAATGGGAGGAGTCTATGAAGACATCACAATTGATCTACCTTCAAGAACCATGGCACCAGGGGTCGTTTAATATTGAAGGTTATTTCTCTATTAGTACACCAGCTATACCATCGCCCGGTGGAAAAACAAAAGGGGGCTTAGCTGTATTAACATCTACTTTAACCTCTTTAACTCTACTAAAATCTAACACTAGCTCACCCTGCTTCCAGATCTTTTATTTATATTCCAAGGAACAAATGGGTATTGTGTTGATAAACTATTATAAAAACAGATTTAACTCTACTAAAAGTACGGTAGTGTCTGATTTAAGGAAAGAGCCAGACGCGTTTGTTGGCAGCATCAAGGCTGCCTATATTAATATCTGGGCTGGGGACTTTAACATTACTAAATGGCAAGTAGTAACAGAAGCCGCCTGTGGGTATATGGACGATCTTGGGAATGGTCAGCCTCACTTCTTACATGACCCGTATGAGGAGATGTTGAATGAAATGATATATACTATCTAGAATTGATGGTGCAGAATCCCGGAAATGACAATACTATACCCATCCCACTCGGGGTGACAAATGCACAAAGAACAATTGCTGGACAGAATGCAGAACGATGTCATACATTCATCCCAGTACAGAGATCTGGGCCTAAATACATCGTGTTTTTTGCTCACCATGCCATTCCAGTTTGGACCCAGCCATATGCAAATCATTCTTGACCCTGCTGCGCCCAATGGGAACAGTCCAGCCCGAACTGCCAGGACAGGTCCTCCCTGGACTGGAAACAAGCATCCTGGGACCAGTTTCTCTCATCAGCCAGGATAGCTAATCCCCTGGCTGGCTCACGTGAAAAGCCTCTTAAATGAAGTAGATACAAATCTTAGTTTGGATATTTTAGCTAAAATCTTTTATTAAAGTAAAAATGAACTGAAAATACTACTAATAGGCCATAGAGAGGTTAGGAGAGAATCGAGCAAGAATTACAAATCGACAATCCAGAGATATTTTAGTTGCCCCACGCAAAATGATATCCAAAGTTATTTATTACGTATAACTAATACTCAGGACAAATTCAACCTTGCAAAGTTTCGGATAGGTGCCTTACATTTTCTGATAGCGTTTCCAAGAATGGGTGTATAAAATGACTATTTAATAAAATGTCCTTGCGATGACATATTTGTGCAATCTACTCGGCACTTTATTCTATTCTGTGAATTCTATCAGGATATTTGGAATGGCTTTTTAAAACTGTTATTCATAACATATAAATTGTTTTATTTTAAGGATGCTTTTAATCACTTACGTAAATTAGACACGTTGGAATTGTGCTTTGCAGTTTCTTTATTCATTTCTTCTGCAAATGAAGGAAAACATATAGTCACCTAGAAAATGTGCTTTATGACACCGACTAAAGGTCCATATCATATATCATATATCAAGACAGGATATTAAATTCATTATTGATTATTGATGATGGATTCGTATGTGACCTCAATTTGAATTCTAGTACTGTAATAATTTTGCAGCTAACACCGTATATTATTCTTTTAATGGAATTTGTAAAAATGTTAAAACAACATGTATCATAGTCACTGTATTGTTTTATATTTTTGTCTATCTTTTATGGATTCTTAATCTGTATAAAGGTTTAGAAATTGAATTGATAGGGTATACGTGCTTCAGACCTCACAAGGTTAATGGCAGGCACTATGGGCCCGATTCACAGAACTAACTTAAGACAAAATCCTAAACTTACTACTTTTGGTATTCACAGAAGTTAGGACTTTGTCTTAAGACAGACTTAAGTTAGGATTCTGTCTTAAGTCTGTCTTAAGTCTGTCTTAAGACAAAATCCTAACTTCTGTGAACACCAAAAGTAGTAAGTTTAGGATTTTGTCTTAAGTTAGTTCTGTGAATCAGCCCCAGTATAATAGCCATAATATAACATTGGAATAGCAAACGTAAACTCCTTTTCTAAGAAGGAATAAGTATGCGAATTATCATGTGATGTGAGCCACCGAACAATCCTGCTGTCCTTGGATTCTGGCTTAAAACCAGTAGAAAAGCGAAACCAGGGAGTGTCAACTTAGCTTTCCAAAATAATTTGGTATCCTAGGACACGTAATTTACATTTTACCATTTAAGCAATGAGCTTCTCGGACATGACATGCAGGTTCTGGTGAAAAATGCATATCTACTTGTGGTATCACACATCCATTTAATTAAAACAAGTAAACAATGTTACATTTGCCTGAGAAAATTTGAGGTTATTTGCTTTTATCAACGAGCTAGACATTTTTTCTGATTGAGTGCCTAACTTTGTTGTGTTGCAGCACCTTTTCTTTTAAAAAGGTGACCTTATGCGGAAACCGTGGGAAATGGGGCGTAATAAACACCGGGTGTGCAAAGGAGCATGTACCACAGCATGGTGCACAAGGTAACCTCTATGGGTTGAGTAGAGTGGGCAGACTTGACACTGTGCCGAGGATAGAGTACTTGAAACTACATAACATTGTTGCAGTATTTTAGGTAATCACCTACCAACCCACATCAAAGTCCAGGCAGGATCCATTAAAGGAACTCCTCTCATTTAGTCGCTATGTGTTCCTGTCCAGTGTTCATGGTCAGAGTCTAACATTCGGGAAGGGATCCTAAACGTACTACTTTTGGTATTCATAGAAGTTAGGATTTTGTCTTAAGACAGACTTAAGTTAGGATTCTGTCTTAAGTCTGTCTTGAGTCTGTCTTAAGTCTGTCTTAAGACAAAATCCTAACTTCTGTGAATACCAAAAGTAGTACGTTTAGGATTTTGTCTTAAGTTAGTTCTGTGAATCAGCCCCCCATTGTCTTGTGTGTTTTTGTTGTTTTACGTATGTCGTCTGCCTTCTGTTTCCTGCTGTTGTTCTGAGCACCTTTTAACCTGAGAGACTACCATGACTGGAGTCCGTTTGTCCTTACTAGCTTTTGGTCAGTGGTCTGGGCGAGGGACCCTCTCCCCTCAGCATGTCATCTTCTTGGGACTCAATGCATATAATTGGGCTGCACAGTGTAACTGTACCATCATGGGTGTTGGTACTACACAGCATTGTGCCCAAAAGGGGAGGGTCAGCTGCATAATCTGAAGGATAACAGGATATTGCTAAGAGGGCAGACCGAGTTTCTTTTGTAATTCCGACATCCCCTATAAGCAGCAGAGAAACAGGAGCAGGGCCTCACGCAGTTTGCTTTACTCACTCATTCCAGTCACGCCCTACCATGGTGCCACACAGGTATAACAATCTACTGGTAATGCAAGACAAATCACCAATACTCCTCAATTTAACATGAAATACGTGTCTCTTGGCAGGGCGACAGCAGCAACTCATGCACTCTGGGCCCGATTCACAGAATGAATTTAAGACTCAATCCTAAACTTACTACTATTTTGGTATTCACAGAATGCACTTACTACTTTTGGCAGAAAGTAGTAAGTTCATTCTGTGAATGCCAAATGTAGTAAGTGCATTCTGTGAATACCAAAATAGTAATAAGTTTAGGATTAAGTCTTAAATTCATTCTGTGAATCGGGCCCTATGAGTCTAATTGTATCACTTTGGAGCATGAAGTTGTAATGTCTAGCATATGTTTTTGTACCGAAATGGTGCCCTTCCAATACAAAATACCATGGTCAGACATGCTTCTCTCGAATTTATGCCTGCCTCAAGGAGGTGCACATTCTGAGCCAAAGCCCTGTCTACCTTTTTAATCAGATAGAGATTTGCGTAAAAATCCATGAATGATTGTGTGGGAATGCTCACGTGCCACCCATCGAATACACCCTTCATGCAAAGTAGTTTCTCTTAACTTTAAGGCTACATTCCAAGGCAAATCAAGATTAGTGCTGGAAAGTAAATACCAGTTTAATACTGTCAGTTTCATCACTTTTATGACACCGCACCAGTGCACATCCTTGATAAATCTCGCCCTCTCATGAGACACATTCAGCTAGTCATAGCTTCTTAGTGAAAATCACTCTGACAGTTTTGACATACTTTAAAATTATGCAATTAAACATTAAACGTTTCCACCCAATGCTTTGTGTTTTCTGACTTTCTTTTTTGTATAGTAGATCTAGAAAGGGAATCCACATGGGAAAGTTAGGAGTGGGGGACATTTCCGGGTTTATCGGTTTATTTATGGCCACCACACTCTGGGGCATATTATCAAGAATGGCGATAAAATTATCGCAGTTTTAGCGGCAGGAAACTGCTGCTAAAGCGGTGATAATGGGCTTGAGAATATGCCCTTGTAAATTCCCATGGTTACCCGCCCAACAGGAACCAGCCGACCGCCATTACTGAACACGAGTCGGAATACAGACAGATTCACTCTGCCCCCGGTAAGCCCTGCATAATCATGTTACTGCCCTTTTGTTAGCGATACCCCGCTGGTTTGATGTAACTATTTCCTATAATCCCGTCTTACTCCTCCAGACGGTGAATTCCCGACGACGCGACACCGCGCTACGGTAACACCGAACTCTGCCCCGAACTTGAGTGTCTACTACATCTCTAACTCCTGTAAATTATTCTTCCTATTTCTGTATGCGGTCTAATAATTTTTCCATCCCGGAAGTTTCCCTTGATTAATGATATGTCGCTTTTCCTTTTATTCCCAGACTTGAGGGCTGCCTTACACCATTATATTATGTAAGTGCATTTTTCTATCATTTCCCAATATTAGACGCATTTTTACTGTGAGGGTCCTAATTAATTAATATCTTTCCTATTCATAGGACCTGAAGTAAATCTTCTTTTGAAAGTGTTCTCAACTCCAACATCCATATTGGAGACGAGCAACCCTTAGTATGTCTTGTCTACCATTTTAGTGTGCTCAATCATTCGTATATACATTTTGACTTATGCACTTTATTTAATTTAAATATAAATTCATTGCTCATTAAATAGGTTGCCTGCCCTGAAGCAAGGTTACAACTAACGCCTGCAATTACTAGAGGGTCGAAACATTGACAGCTTTTATGTTTATTCAGCTTCACCCCATGACTTAGTCATTCAATGTGATATGTGGAGCGTGACCTTTACCTAATGATGTATTGAACCAATGGTCTTTTTCCTTGTCTATGTCTGATTTTGATACATAGTACAGTGAGGCCATTTGGCCGTCTTTTATATTGTCACTATCCTATACCCACACCACCTTGCACTATATCACTTCCCTCCCTTCCAGGGGCACTATGAACAATTTGTGATTGTGTATTTAAAATTGATGATGACTAACGTATGCCTACATTGTGAATAAACAACCGTGCAGGCCAATTAAGTTTTTCTATTGATATTCAATAGTTTCAAACTATTGCTGATTGCAGGGACCCCCCTTTCTCAGTACTTGTAAATGCCCATAGCAGCCCAGGTTCTGGTGTTAACCTGGGCTTCTATGGGAATTCACAAGGGCCTATTATCAAGCCCATTATCGCCGCTTTAGCGCCAGTTTCCTAATGCTAAAGCGGCGATAATTTTATCACCGTTCTTGATAATATGCCCCTCTGTTTTGGGAAACTCAGAGTTCTCTACACAGTTTGTATCTTACATGTCTTTTGGTGCAGCAATTACTATGTAGCTGACATGCCTTGCAACTCAAGGTCCCAGTCATTTCTGATTAGCATGCCATGAGATAGGAGAGCTAAGGGACAGATGTGAAGCTCAGTGCAGGAAGGTTCCAGCCATGGGTCTTGCAACAATATTCAGTAAAGGGTATGGCATCACTCCTCCTTCATTGGGGCACTGTCTTCCTGAATAAGAGCTCCACACAGCTCAGGTCTTCCTATCTTCCTTTGTTTTTTCTCTCTCTCCTTCTCTCTCTCTCTCTCTCTCTCTCTCTAGAGAAAAAGAGAGAGAGAGAGAGAGAGAGAGAGAGAGAGGGAGGGGGGGGGAGCGTGAGGGAGGGGGGGGAGCGAGGGAGAGAGAGAGAGGAATTACCACTATCATGTTGTGCTAAAACTTGTGAGCAGCTGGGCTGTGGTATTAACAAGTCAGCCTGGGGCAAGTTGCACTCTCTTTAGGCAGTAGTCTATTTCACAACACCTGGGCTTCTGTCTTTCCTAGAGGGAGGTTCCCTGAGTTCGAACTTTTCCTTGGCCCATAAATTAAATAAAGATAGACCTGTACATATATCCATGAAGGAAGGAAAACACATTTTAAATCAAGAGTTAAAGGTGGTCAAATGCTGCTACTTGGACTTCATTTGCATCTGAGCCTCAACTGCAAAGCAGGCACCTAAAGATCCTTTTCTTAAAGGTTACAGTGATTTATTTTTTATAGTTATGGCACACATACCACCGTATCCTGACCACCATCCTGTAAATCCATAACTCTGAAAAGTTTTTAGGCAGCTTACATTTCTCCCCATGTAATATGTGTATGGCCTCACTTGCTTTAGGTGGTCTTTGCCCTTCCTCTTGGCAGTACCAGTATAGATCGGTCTCCTGTCACTCCTGTCTGACTGGAGAACATGCTAATCTTTCTGAAGATATTTGTATGACTGAAATTGCCATATTTTGAGGTGGGTTGCAGAGGTGAGGTACTTGAATGGGGGAAAGATTGGGTGGCAGGGTGCTGTAGGGGACTCCCTCACTGTACCTTGATTGGAGGGGGCTGAGATTTTGTTACACCTTGGGATTCAGTACTCGCAGAGTCCATGTGCAGGGTTCAAGGTGCTTGGAGCCTTTTCTTTCCCTGAGGCTCTAATCAAGAATCCAGCCAACAAACCCTTGCAGTCACTCTGGTGGCCTTGCATTCAATATGCAGGTCCAGTTCTTCTAACTCAGGCAGCAGGGCATGAGAGTAGCAGGGCAGCAGAGAAAGAGTCCTTCTTGAAGCAGAGCAGCACAGAAGTCGTGCCACGTCTCCCATAGATCTAGTGGTGTACTGAATAGTTGGGTCTGAGGGTTCCATATTTATACTTAGTGCCAGCTTTGAAGGGAGAAAGGTTCTTGAAGTTTCCACTAACCTGCAGTATTTAAAATGTCCTGCCTCCCTGGGGGTGACAGATCCTCCTCCTGACCAAAGGTACACTTAGTCCTTTGTGTGCAATAAAAACATGTTTCTGCAAATGTATTGGTCATTTCAATTAAAAATGTGTTAGCTATAATGGCAGTGGGCTACCACACCATGCATACTCCACACCATGCCACTCCACTCAATGCCCTTCCACTCTAAGCCACGCCACTCAATTCTACAACACTCCACTCCACTATGCAACATGCCACTCTTCGCCCTCCACTCTATGATATGCCACACCACTCAACTACACACCACTCTAATTTACACCACTCACTCCACAACACATCACACTCCACGCTACTCCCCTCTACTCCACACCAATTACCCCACTCCAATTTACCCCACTCCACTCCTATCTATCCCACCCCACTCCAATGTGCCCTAATGTACCCCACCTCACTTCACTACAATCTACCACAATCTACTCCACTCCAATCTACCCCACTACACTCCATCCAATCTATCCCACTCCGCTCCAATCTACCCCACCACAAATTGCCCACCCTACCCCAATATACCCTACCCCACTTCAATCTAACCCTCTTCAATCTACCCCACTCTAAACCCAATCTATCCCACTTCACTCCAATCTACCCCAATCCATTCCACTATGATCAAATCTATCCCACTCCACTCCAATCTACTCCACTTCACTCCACCATAATCTACCTCTATTCATTCCAGTCAACTCGACTCCAATCTCCACTCAATATAACCCAATCCACCCCACTCCAATGTACTGCAATTCAACACACTCCACTCCAATCTTCCAGACTCTACTCTACTCTACCCCTCTCCAATCTAGTCCAGTTCAATTTATCCCACTCCACTGCAATCTATGCAACTGCTATCCACTCTAATCTACCCCAATCCAATCAAATCTACCCAACTCCAGCACAATCTACCCCAAGCCAATCTACCACAATCTACCCTATTTAAATCTACCACGATCTACCAGACTCCACTCCAATCTACCACACTCCAATCAACCCAATCTATCCCACTCCACTCTAATCTACCCCAATCTACTCTATCACACTCCACTCCACTCTACCCTAATGTACCCCATTCCACTTCATTCCAATCTTCTTCCCCATTCCAATCTACCACACTCCACTCAATCGCCCCCACTCCACTCAATCTATCTTACCCCCACCCCCTATCTACCACACTGCACCCCTCCCCAATCTACTCCACCTCAATATAACCCACTCCATTTGCCCCTATCCACTCCACTCTATTCCAATCTACCCCACTCTACACCATTTCACCCCAACCCACTGCTATCTACTCCACTCTATCCCACTGTACCCAACGCCAATCTACCCCACTCTATTCCAAACTACCCCAATCTACCCCTCTGAAAACTACGCTTATCATATCATGCCTCTTCAATCTACCCCACTCCAATCTCCCCATTCAAATCCACCCCACTCCATTCCAATCCACCCTACTCTAATCCATCTAATCTGGGAAACATCCTTTACAACGAAACTTTTACGACGCAAAGCTTTTACTACGCATACCTTTACAACGCATTACACTGGGGGGCGCTCTAGGATAGGGAATATGTTTAATTTACTATCCAACACCTTCCCTAGTGTCCACGGGGACGTGAGTTGGAATAGTAAATTAAACTATTCACTATCCAGCACACCAAAGTGTAATGCGTTGTAAAGGTATGCGTAGTAAAACCTGCGTTGTAACAGCATGCGTTGTAAAAAAATGCGTTATAATGTCATACATCCATTTAATCTACCACATGCCACTCAGATCAACCCCACTCCACTCCAATCTAAACCTATCTACCCCACTCCAATCTATCCCATCCCATCCCAATCTACCCCACACCACTCTATCCATTCCAATTTCCTCCGCTCCAGTTGACACCAGTCCACTCTACCCCTCTCAAAACTACCGCACTTCTATCTCACTCTAATCTACCCCAATTCACTCTAATCTACCCCACTTCACTCCAATTTACCCCAATATATTCCACTCCACTTCACCCCGATCTGTCCCACTCCAATCTACCCCCCACTCCAATCCATTCTAACCCAATCCACTGTACTTCACTCTTCCCCAATCTACCCCTCCACTGCAATCTACCCCACTCCACTTCAATTTATGCCATACACAGGACAAGGCGCTGGAGTGGATCACCTCCTTCCTCGACGGGAGAACACAGAGAGTCCGCCTACCACCGTACAAGTCAGAGGCCACCGAAGTCATCTGCGGCGTCCCCCAAGGATCATCTCTGAGCCCCACCCTCTTCAACGTCTACATGAGCCCCCTCGCGGCCATCGTACGCAAACACAACCTCAGCATAATCTCCTACGCCGACGACACCCAGCTGATCCTCTCCCTGACCAACGACCCCGCCGCCGCCAGAGCCAACCTGCACGAAGGGATGAAAGAGGTAGCCGAGTGGATGACGACCAGCCGCCTGAAACTGAACTCGGACAAGACGGAGGTCCTCATCCTGGGCTCCTCTCCCTCCGCCTGGGACGACTCCTGGTGGCCTCCCGCCCTGGGCACCGCACCCAAACCGACAGACCATGCACGCAACCTGGGCTTCATCCTGGACTCCTCCCTCTCCATGACCAGGCAAGTCAACAACGTCTCCTCGGCATGCTTCAACATCCTACGCATGCTACGGAAGATCTTCTGGTGGATCCCCACCGAGACCAGGAAGACCGTCACCCAGGCCCTCGTCACCAGCCGACTGGACTACGGCAACGCCCTCTACGCCGGGACCACCGCCAAGCTACAGAAGAGACTCCAGCGGATCCAGAACGCCTCAGCCAGACTCATCCTCGACATCCCACGAACCAGCCACATCTCCGGACATCTGCAAGACCTTCACTGGCTCCCCGTCAACAAAAGAATCACCTTCCGCCTCCTCACCCACGCACACAAAGCCCTACACGACCAAGGCCCGAGCTACCTCAACAGCCGAGTCAACTTCTACGCTCCCAAACGCCACCTCCGATCAGCCAACCACGCCCTCGCCGCCGTCCCCCGCATCCGAAGAGCGACTACAGGAGGAAGGTCCTTCTCCCACCTGGCCGCCAAGACCTGGAACTCCCTCCCGACCGACCTGCGCCTGACCCAAGACCACCTCTCCTTCAGGAAGAAGCTGAAGACCTGGCTGTTCGAGCAGTAGCGGCTCCCCCCCCCCCAGCGCCTTGAGACCCCACGGGTATGTAGCGCGCTTTATAAGTGTCACTGATTGATTGATTGATACACCCCAATCAACTCCTCTTCATCCCAATCTATCCCAATTCAATCTACCCCACTCCCCCACTCCAATGTACCACATTCAATTCTACTCCAATCTACTTCACTCCACTCTACCCCAATCAATCCCACTACAACCACTCCAATCTACCCCATCCAAATTTACCCCACACCACTGCAAACTACCTTTCTTCAAACTACCCCAATCTACTCCACTCGACTCCAATCTACTAGATTCCATTCCAGTCTACCTCATTCTTCCCCAATTTGCCTCAATCCACTCCAATTTACCTAAATATATCCCACCCCCCCCCACTCTATCCTAATCTAGCCCGATCTACCCTACTCCTATCTACCTCATTCCAATCTACCCTATTCTAATCTACATCAATCTACTTCACTCCAATCTACCCCACTCAACCACAATCTACTCTACTCCAATCTACTCCAACTCCTTCTACACCACTCCATTTTACCCGCCTGATCTACCCAACTCCAATCTGCCCTAAGCCAATCCATCCCTCTCCAATCTACCCCACTTCACACCACTCCAATGTACCCCAATCCATCCACTCCATTCTACCTCACTATAGCCCCACTCTGCTGTACCCTGATCTACCCCATTCCACTCTACTCCAATTTACCACTCTCCAATCTACCCCACCCCTCTCCACGTCACCAACTTTTTTTCTCTGCTGCACAGCAGTCACACTGGTGTATTTAATAGCTAAACCACATTGCCAACGTTAATAGCTATCGCATATCCAACACCCATTGGCTTTTCCAATGCTTGTTTTAGGTTTCTCGAGGCGACCACAGACTTTATTCAATGTGTTAACTGGGGTGGGACCAGAGAAGTGGGAGGGAGTGTGTTCGCCTGACCTCACTGTACAGGAAAAGGCTTCTGGCAGTTTACTTCCACTCGCTCCTAGTGCCAGCCACAGCCTCACTTTCAGTCAATATTAAAACTAATTTTTAAAAGGCAATGGCAATTATCGTAGCACATTAAAAAAAATATTGTAAATTCCGTTCAGAATGAACAGAGAGGAATCAGCCATCCAAGATCACAGGGATATCAGAAACAGCATCAAATGCGATTTTACTGCAGATGACATCAGAGGCAATGCAGCAGAGGGCCTGTGCTTTTTAATAATGCCTTCTGAACACTTTTTATTCAGTATTATTTCAAATCTCGATGCTGCAACATGTAAATAAACAAAAGTTAAAAATGATCACAATAACCATGTACTCAAATTAGTAAAAACTGAAGGCATTTTATACTTTTGCAAGAGCCAAGAACATTTAATACTTACCACGTGTTCAACAACATAAATTCAGAACCATTTCAAAATTGTCATCGGAGAATTATAAATATATGCAGAATCACGATTTCTGTATGTGCACTGGTTGCATTTGCCAAAGCAAACAGATTGTAGGCTTTATTTTCAGCAATTATGCAGCCTAATTGGCCTTTTAAGTGTATTTAAAATACAACTGACGTGTTTCCACTCTCTCATGACATGACCTCATGTTACCGAAATGATTTTAATCCGTAAATGGATGCACCTTTATTGAATGATTGACAGGGGCGCTGGAACAAATTTCCGAGTGGAGTTGCTGTCATCAGCGTTAAGTCACTGAAGTAATAGGGGTTGTGAAAAATCCAAGAATTCTACAAAGAAGTGTAGCAAATAAGCGACGACCATTCAAACAAGAGGATGGTGGGGACGTGGTGTATGTCCACTGGTGCATTGTGGAGCACATTAATACACAAAGACAGGACTAAAGCACGGTGTAGTAGTGCACTGCCACCTACGGAGAGCCTTTTTTCCAATGAAAAGGCCCTCGAAAGAGCCATTAAATTTACAACCGACATATAGATTTTAGGGATATTTACAAGCCCCTTATGCCACTTTTGCATAATTTTTTCCATGTTAAAAATGACGTCAAAGTGGCGCAAGGGGCTTGTAAATATGCCCCTTCGTTCCTAACCTGTATGACACAGGAACGTTAAAACGTGGAAAGCTTATTTCTGTGCACATGTACCATTTGACATCCAAAAGTAAATACTATTCTTCAAGTTAAATGAGCAGCAATTTGTCGGAAGACATTGCATGAGACTTGACCTCCGTCTTTGAACTCACAGTAAATGTGACAAGATAAACCCAAAAAATGGCTTATTCTCCTGACCTTCTGTAAAGTTATTTTGAGGGTACTGCTATAGCTCCTGCACCCCTACTTCAGCGCCCCTGGTGATTGACAGCATTTATACCGCGCTTTATACCCCAGGTGTGGCGCTGAAGCACCCACCAAGATTAACAGGAGTCTGCATGTACAGGAATGCATGACTGGAAGGCTACTGTATGTACTTAGAGCCTATGGGGCATAGTCTCAAGGATGTATTGCCGAGTTATCGGCACTTTATCGCAGCCAGAGCCGCGATATGTTTATCTCCACATTCACAAGCTGGTGCTAACAACCCATATCACCAGGTTACCTGCGATAGCAGCCACAAAAAATATCGCTACAGATGACCCTGGCAACTAACGCTAATGAGAAGCAGAGTAGACGTTCCCATGTAAAAAGCAGCGACAACACCACATCACAACATTCTCAACGACCAGCCAGAACTGAGATAAGATCACAAAAGAGGCGATAAGGCACATTAGCAGCAGGAATTTAACACCTGCTCTTACCTGGTGTAAAGTCGGGCTACAACCTGCACCAGAAAAGGGAGCCCAGCGGAGCGCCACACCTGAAGAACAACCAATGCCATGGAGCCAACGATCATGCAGCTTGGACACCCAAGAGGGCCACAACACCCTCCACCCCAGGAGCACGCCCCAAAGCCCTACCCCAGGCACCTACCCCAGACCAAGAAATTGAACATCAATGTCACGAAATCATGAAAAAAATTATTCGCCTGTTGTCACACAATTACAACAATTAACATTCACGTGAGTACAGAAAAGCAGAATCATTCATTCACCATTGAAAGTCCAAACAATATATCACAATCAAATTTGTCTCCAAACAACTATTTGGAAGAGTCATAGTGGGTCATCCCTGGACAATCTGTAAGGCACAGCCTGCAAGACAATATCTAAGATAAGAAGGTGTGTCAGGCACTCATCAAAGGACAGAGAGAGAGAGAAAGAGAGAAAGAAAGAGAGAGAAAAAGAGATCCTGAACAAAGAGCGCAAGGCCAATCGGGCCCTTGACTCATACATGCCAACTGTTGCGTGTGTCTCGCAATTGGTGCACCCTAAATCTAAGGCCTGGCATCAATTTCAGTGTGAAGGCCACATCACATTTCAGAAATGCAAGCAGTACTCAGACTAAAATTAGGTATGAAAGCTCCTTTGTCTTCGGTAGGACAACCGAACCTCCGACCTTGGTCTTGAATGCGGCTGGCACCCCTGAATAAGATACCATACCAGACTCCGACGACTCCCACACCACGAACTGCGCTATAGAAAAAACAATGTGTCCACACCCTACACACACTTGTCTCTGCTAGAGGTACACCTGCATGGGATGCCCTTGACACATTGGTAAAAAACAACCCATACGTCCAAACGTTGCACACACATACGACTCATTGCTCAGAGCTGTGGCATATCGTCCACAGAACTGCCGCTGGTCTGAGGATTGCCGGTCCTACGAGTCCATCAAACGCAATAGCAGGCAATCACAGGCACATGCACCACCCCTATCACGTGGAACTGTACCGTGCATGAATGCTGCATCTGTTGGGATCACTGCCAATGACCGTGTTGTGAATCAGTTACCGCCTGAGTTTCCGTCGTGCGTACGTCACTTGCGTCCAGCCCTGGTTCCACTGTCGATCATGCACATACGAGTGGCCCTTGGAGGTCTGCCTATCCAAAACAAAAAGCTGAACTGGATAATGACTTGTGTGTGCGCCCCCTATTGGCCCACGAACAGGAGTGCAACTGGGATACCCCTGCATGGGATGCCTTGATATGTGGCGTATGTGCTGGCAGTAGTGGATGGGAGATTGCACAATCCATCGTGTGCAGTAACCACAAATCGAGGCTCTCCCCTATTGGGCTGTGTTGCGGATTGGGAAAACGGCATGGACGGAGCACATCTGCCCGGACCAGTTAATGGATTGGCTCTCCCTCGTATTCATTGAATACAGTGTACAACTGTGATGAGTGTTCATTAGTATGACAAATCGTGTGCCTCAATGAGCATTGTCCGTACACAGGAAAGAACAGACAGCCGCATGTACCTCGGGGGTGAGTCCCTATTGGCAGCTCAACCTCTGTGAACCAGACATTGTGGTTAGGATAGTTGCTGGTAGACCTGTGCTCTTACGTGGGTTCAGCAATGTGAGTATGGTGTCCAACTTCTTGCCTTGTTGATCAATGTGAACCATCAAAACAGGCTGTGTCCACACAGATGTGTGTGAGTAGGTCACGCAAAGAGATTTTTGTTGCCACATGTGATGGGGACACTACTTCAGGCCTGCTACAGATTTTGAAATTTCTACACACAGTCCTATTTGATACATGGACGTGGGGCTACGATGGGGGTTGCAAGATTATTGGTCATGTGCAATGAGGCCACAGCGAGTTCACACCTTCACAGTCATTTAATTCGCCATGTGTGTCAGGGTCAAACATGCGCCTTGATGTCATTTACCAGGGTGTACCTTTTAGTGCAAATAATGTCCCTCTATTCATCCATACCTTTATACATAATAGAACATAGACATGACACAGCTGTGTGATTTGGAATGTTTTATTCACATTCTGTGGTGTGTCGGAGCTGGAGCAGTACTTGGCCATGCCAAGCCCACATTACATGGTTGCCCAGTGGTGGGCAAACCAGAGTCTTTGGGGGAATGAAAAGTTAATTGAAAGAGGAAGAGTTCAGTCTGCAGCCGGATTGCTGTGTCATTGGTAACCACAGCAGATATGGCAATCCATGTCAGGGTTCAGGTGAATGTCGCAGAGTGTTTCGGGGGACAGTGTGCGGTGTTTTTCCAGGGCATGATGCAGAGGTCTGAACCAGGCAGGGACAGGCCATATGGCGGGGATGGATGCTACTACCTCCTTCCTCACACAGTCATTACCATCCACATCTTATTCCTCTGACACGTCTTCTGTGTCCAGGGTGCCAGGTGTGTGTGGTGGAGTTATGGCTGCATTACTATGTGCCACTGACACGAAGGGGCGAAGGTGGTAGGTCCACATCACTGTTTGCCAATGACACATCAGAGGGCAGAGATGTGTGTATCAAAGTTCCTGCAGCAGTTATCTGGTACTGACTCTGTGGCAGCAATGGCAAGATGAGGAACTGCAGGGCATGGAAGATCCCAGAAACATCTCGGTAGTGTTCAGCCGTCGCAGCCATACTTCCAGTCTGCATCGGCTCCATGGTCTCCATTGTCCTCCGCATCTCTGCCACCTCTGTGCTGCCATCGCTGGAGCCTGTCTAACTAGACAGTTCTTGTATCTGAGTAATGGCTCCAGCGACGTCAGCCAAGGATTGTTGGAGAGTATGGAGCGGACATTGGGTATCTGTTAGGGACTTTAAGTGGTCCCTGATGGGACTTAGACACCCACGTATGGCATCTAGTTTGGCTGTCATGATGTGGAACCCCTAGCTGCTCAGTCATCCTCTCCTAGCACCCTAACAGAAGGCATTGGAAAGCCATGTGTTGGTCGTGGAGGTCCTGCGAGCCAGCCATGGTGGTGTGTGCTTCCTGCTGTCTGGTCTGTGCAGGGGGTGGGGTCACCTCGATGCAGCTGGGCTGCCCTGCTTCTTGAGGTGGGGTGCGGAGGCTATCTACGATACGTTGGAGGGTGTTGGTGCAGATGACCAGGGTGTCCTCTTCATCATCACTGAAGATATGTCTGGTCTGCTCTGCAGGAGGTGTTGATTATCCCTCTACAATGTAAATGGGAGATCCAGGTAAACAGTGTGTTCCATGTATGTTGACGCATTGTACATGTTCCCAGAGAGACAGCATGCCAATGTACATTGTGACTGTTTTGGAGCAGCTGGCTATTTGATGGGAGACAGTGGATATTTCGACTACATGATTAATATGCGATTGTACTGGTACATTATCATCTCACAGGTTCATGCAAAGCCAGATATGATTGGCCAGTTTCTATGCACAAGCGGCAGCAGTTGTGACCTCTGTCCTGTGGTGCAAGTATTGCACTTTGTAACACATTGTCAACAATGTTGATGTGCTGTGATTGCTATGTGTGTGTGCTGCATTGTGGGAGGGTCACCCCTGCAACTCGTATTTAGCGGCCCCTTATCCCTTTGAGGCGGTGTGCCTTTGACTTGTGTGCTTTTTGGGTGCTGAGGTGTGGACAACTTGGGTCATTTGTGCTTCTGGACGGTTTTTGTACACTTGTGCATTGTTTGTCTGCAGATGTGTTGTTGACATCAGGGGTTGTATGTGCACATGGATGTGTCAGAGTGTGACCTGCTTCTTTGAGGATGTGGTCCTCACTGGGCCACCTCAGCGTTGTGCTGTGCACCATGTCCTGCATTTTGGCTGCAGCCATGCTATCGATCATGCAGTGTCACTTGATTGTCAGTGTGACTCACAGAGCCGTGGTTTTGCTGGATTCAGCACATGTGCATGGTTAGGTTGTGGGATTGGTGATAGGCAGGGGGGACCCTTTGTGCACATTGTGAACAGGGGCCTACTTGGTGTTTCTATGTGTGGTGCCAAGGGTATCAGGGACATTTACCACAATTATTGTGGGTGTGCAGTGTGCAACACTTGATTGTACATGTGTGCCATTCTGGCCATCTCCCTCCGTCCCCCCAGTCACTGGTCATTACTCACCCTGTTTCTGATGGGTCAAGTCATGTCGAGCTGTGTCTGGGCTCCCGACTCCTTGCACCGTCTCCACACTGATGACTGTGGCCACCATTTCCTCCAGCTCATCCAGCTACTCCTATGGCGTAGGACTCCCACCTCCAGTTGCCTTTGCTGCCTTCCTGTTGGCAGCTAGTTTCTGTTTGGTTTGGCTTTTCACATCATGCCAGCGCCTCTTGACCTCCTCCATTGACCTCCTCAACACTCCAACTGCATTCACGTTGTTGACGATGGACTACCATATTTCCGTTTGTGTTGCCAATGACGCAGCGGAGGTGACGAACAGTTGTTGGTAGTATTCTGTCACCTCCACGACGATGATCCGGTCTTCCTGCTGACTGAACCCCGTCTTCCTCTTCCTCTTCTCCTTTCCCTTCCCCGAACAAGGGGTTCCTGGCTGGTCCTCCGTGGGGCTTGTGGGGTTCAGGTTGCCCTCTGCATTCGGTCCAGGTGCATCCATGGTGCAACGTAGTTTGATTTGGTTTTGGTGGTTTTTTTTGGTTGCTTTTATAGTGCATTTTCCCACATGACTCGTGGGATTAGCAGGCCTGTTGCTGGTTGTTAGTGATTTTTGTATCGCGATTTGGGCCATTGCAACTTTTTCCGCGTTCGTGTTTTGCATTTTTTCGTTGTTGCGTTGATTTTTACGCATTAATTTGGCACGTTATCCTGCATGGTATCACATGGTGCCACCAGGTTGGGAACACAACGCTAAAACTGTGCACTTTTGTCACGATAGACTGTGATGTGCAAAGTTGCGTTAAGCTAATTTTGAGATGTTTATCACATGTTCTTGAGAATATCCCCCTATATGTATGTTTTTTTTGTAATGTGTGGGTGATCAGAGAGGTGCTCTTGTCTTATCTTGGGATTCAATGATTACCAGTATGATGGATGATGGGTGTTAGACAGACAAGATCTTTTAATTTATGTTAGCCAGTGGTCCTAAATCTCAGCAGATCACTGCTGGTTGAAAATTTGCAGTCTGTTTCTTAATACAGTTGCTGAAGCTTATGGGTCTCACATGAGGTGGTATGATTGCGTGTGTATGTCAATAGGAGTGGGGAGAAAGCCAGAGAAGGTCAGAAACCTGGCTGAATGGTAAGCTACTCGGACTACAAAGTTTACAGGCTCTGACATCACATCTCCTAAAGTGAGCTGATTTGGAGAAGGTAAAGCACAACAGCCAGATAACAACAAGCAAAGGCAGCTTAACCTCCATATCAGATCGTTGTAAACACAGGCTTGCTCTGAGAGACTGTTGTATATTTGTAAGAGTGTTCTATCTAGTATGTGAATATTCCAGCCTTGGCAGTTGATGGTCTGGTCAGCTGTGAGGTTAACTGCTCTGCTGTTCTATCTTGTACTATCTTAATAAATCTATCTTAATAACCTAAAGAGGTGTCTTGCTGCCTACCTAATCTACTTACAACAGAGGCCTAATCAACACCCTTCTGCAGGAACTGAAGAACAGATTCCGGGTCACATTTAAGTGGGGAAACATCCTTGAGCAGATGCCCTTGTTGAAATTAGGCTCCAGAGTGGTTACAGACAGCCTACAGTAAGGCTTAAAGACACAGAAGGGAGAGATCTAGACATTGAAGCCCTGCCCTCTCATCCTCTCACCCGCCACGCCAACCGCTCCAGGCTTCAGAAGTTGGAAAAGGCCAGAGGTGGTTGGCACAGAAGACTTGCGGTCAGAGGAAGAATATATTCCTGATCCACCAACATCTGAGGCAGGATAGGTAATCAAGGCCTCGTGAACCAAAACGTAAGGACTATTGTTGCTAAAACCCCCTCCCATTTTACTCTTGCCAGAAGATGAGGAATAAAAGAAATGGGGTTGAGGCTTTCTGGAACTTTGATGGACACAGGCTCAGGAACGTTCTCAAGTCCTCCAGAGTGTGAAATCTGGAAAAATACATAAGGAAGCAACGTTTTGTGCTGCTCAACCAACAGATCCACCACTGAAATACCAAACCATCCGCAGATCACTTGATAGACAGTCTGAACCAGAGTAAAGACCTGGGACGAGGGACTTGTGGCCAGATGTAAGAAGACTCCATTTTGCGATTTCCTAATTGCGAAAACTGGCAATTTGCAATTAAGAAATTGCAAAACGGCTTGCATGAAAGTGTGTTAAACAGTTTCTGCGATTCATAGGGGATCGCAAATGACCTACCTCATGCATATTAATGAGGTAAGTCGCAATTTGCGATCCCTAGGAATCGCAAAAAGTCACAGGGATGAGACCTGTTTAAATAAAACAATCTTTTTTTTGTCAAGCAGCCCATTTTCCTTTAAGGAAAACAGAATACTTTACAAAAATAATAATGAAAAGTTTTCCTTTCATTTTTTAAGAGCACACAGTGGTCCTTGGGACTACTGCCTGCTCTTTAAAAATGCTTTTACAAACATTCACAAAGAGGAATGGGTTACAACCTACTGGAAGTCGGTGGTAAAATTTGAATGTTATGTGACCGCATTTCAGTCACAAAACATTCTTACATACCAATGCGATTAGGTATTAGGAAGGGATGCCCTAAACAGGCCCCAACCTAATACCGAATCGCAAACCCAAATTGCAATTCGGTAACATCGGAAATTGAGTTTGATACATATGAAAACGCTTTTTGCGTTCGCAAACGGGCCGAAAATGCGAATCAGTCCATTTGCGAACTCAAAAATAGTTGATACATGTGGCTCCTTATGTCTACGATAGCCCTTCCTATATATCCCATGGTTTTGTACTAGAATATCGTGGCCTGATTGTATTCTGACAAAAATATAATGTCTTAATTAGCATCTATAAAAGTATTGCCCCTTCGGTGTAAATAATATAAAATTTAACACCAACAGACCAACATTTTCTAAAAGACATTAAAACCAAGATATTTATGTCACACAATATTATTATTAGCGCCAGTCTGATTTACAGCCCCTCCCCTATGATCTTCATATTGACTATTTCTTTTCTTTGTTTTAATTTTTTTTAATTTTTTATATCAAGACCTCTCTGGTCCTATTGGCTAAACTTCTTGATTTTTAAGTTTTTTCTCTGACATTTGATTTAACCAATATTTAAGTTTAATTTCTTTTTTGGGGGCAAATGAGGACTTTTCAAACACAAAAAAACATTAGTTTAATGAAGGGAAATTCCAGTTTAAGGTGTAAAGGGTGGACAAGCTGCTGGTTAAGGGTGAAACTCCAGTGCACTAGAGGTTATGCAGAGAGATATGGTGTATAGTAGCTACCCAAATTGTTAGTCAAACCTGTCAAACATACAAATTGTAATTTCTTTAAAAAAAATAAAATGTTCAAACAGATTGTGCATTCTGTAACTCTACTTCAATCCTGAACCCTGATAGTTAAACCTACTATATCTAAATGGTCTTCTTTAATCACTTAACAGCGCAATTTAAATCATTTTTATCGATGAATGGAATAGTATATGGAGCAAATTGTTTAAGACCTCTGTTGCAGCCCGCATTACTCAATCGTTATATTTTATTTATCATAGATCCATTCTCACTCCCTTTAGTATCGCCAAGTTCTCTCCTTCCTCTAGTACTCTATGTTGGTCATGTTCTTCACTCACTGGTACACTTAAACATCAATTATATGAGTGTTCATCTGTTTTTGCCTTTTGGAACTCTGTTTAAGTTATTTGCATGCGTATATTTCAATGTTCTATTCCCTTATCATTCTTGAATGTGTTTTTAGGATCTGTTTCAGTAGATATTGATATTGCTCCTTCGAATGTTAGATTACTGGATCTTTTTATTGCTATTGCGTTTAAAGTAATTCTTTCTTGTTGGAAGGATAATTCCAAATTATCTGTGCTTACTTGGTGGAACTTTGTTTGTGATGAGCATAGGATTTCAATTGCTTCCTCCTCGTCTGTCTCCTCTAAAGTTAAATCTGATCTTCTTTGGCTCCCCTTCTCCAATTATCTCTCATCACCCCCTTCTCTCTGATTTCTGGACCTATCTATCTACTATTTCTCTTTTTCCCTTACTCTCTCTTACCCTCTCCTTTTTCTTCTTCTTTCTTTCCCCTCTTTTCTCTTTCTCTCTTTCCATCTCTTCTATCTCTCTATCTTCTTATTTCTTCTTTTACAAATGAACCGTTATTTTTTTTTTTACTACTTTTTCATATGCATCACATGTATATCACTTGGTTCTACTGTACTATTATATTATCTATTGTATTGTACTTTCTTTAAACAAATAAAAATTTCTTAAACTGAAAAAAAAAAACATTTTTATCAACAGAACGACACAGGGGTTTATCCTTGTCCGGTTCACACTGACACCACTGCCTGCCTTGTCTATGTGGCTGTACCTGACCAAATCCCAGAAAAACATGATTTTTAAGATGCTAATAAGGCATTCAACCATTTATATTCCAATGGTTTTGGGCTGTACTTGCCAATGTAGCTAGGGTTTCATTTAAGACCTTAAAACGGTTATTCTTTTATGCCTCCTCACCGTGCTCTTTTTGTGTAAGCAGTAAAAATATGAATTCATTTTACATATTTTAAATATCACAACGCAAAGGGTTTTACAAGTGCAAAACATGTAAAGCCTGCCAATATGGCACCAACATAGCTTCGTACATTGTCCTATTTGGCAACAAAGAACGCCGAATTACAAAGGCCCTAACCTGCAAGACCGATCATGTTTCTATGTGCTGGAGTGTTCATGTGGCCTACAATTTGTGGCGAGTACTAAATTCCAAGCCCACAAAAGAATACTCCAGCACATACATGCCATAATCAATCATGACCAATCCTACCCAGTGGCGCGGCATTTTAAAGATAGCCACAATTCCAACCCAAAAGATCTTCAATACTATGTAATTGATGCTGTGCCACCTAAAAAAAGAGGAGGAAATAGGGAAAGGGTTCTGCGCCAACTAGAAACCCGCTCTATCCTTGACCTAGATTCCAAGCAACCAGGCCGTCAGAACATTACAGAAGAAATTTGGTAGCACTAGGCCCATTAAGGCCGAGTGTTTAGGGACCTTGAAATAACAGGGGTAGCACATTTGTGCGACATCAATATTAACATCAACTGCTTCCAATCACTGCACTCCCAGAAGTATAAACTGTTTTTAATTAACAGTTTAGCACTTCTAGATTTTTACCTTGGGTGTCATTTCACATGCACTTTCATCTTTATTGCACTTGCACTTTATTAGTCGAGCAGTTTACTATATGGATCATTAGACGTTTCAAACGACAAATAATGAGACTGGTATAGTAACGTGCATTCATGGTTTTATATGTCTATAGATGTATCAACAAAACCTGTATTAAAATTTACTGTATTTATACAAGGACTTAATTGCTGTTTTTTTATGTATTGAAACATGAATTTACCATTTTGAATTGTGACAAATTAACAGTTGATGAAACTTGATAACACATTCAACAAAGAGTCTATTGTGAACTTCCATGACTATAATTTATATGCACCTGTCAATTTAAAAAAACGGTTTTAGAAGGTAAAATGAAGCTGCGGCGCATGTCCTGATAAAGGCCCGTCAAGGCTGAAACGCGTAATGGCTGACAAAGAATAAAGAAACTTTCAGCACTTATTTTGTGGTCCGTGCTCCGGTCTCTGTGATAAAGATTGCAGGTTGTGGTATATATTGTAATTGTGTCTACAGACTTTGTGCCTTTGTGTGAGGAGGCCAGAAGTAGGGGACACAAGAATGCCTATTTCCAGCAAATCCGCCGGATTCTCCTACTGCAGCTCATGGTATTCCAGCGAAGTGCATGATGGTACCAGTGGGTCATGGATAGAAATACTGACACGTCGGCACGATAACGAGCTGCAGCTGGGCCCTTCACCATTCAAGTGGGAGGAGCTCTAGGCACATTAACAGGACACTCTGAGATGGACTGAGGCATTTGAGAAAGACTGATTGCCGAAACCGGTCATGCCAAATTCTTTAATAAACATCCTGTGAGGCCCCGCTGTGTCCCTTTCTTCTGTTCGGCATGGAACAAAGGTGGTGTCATGTTTTGAGTACAGCCTGTGGTGCACTAAAAGGGACCCTTCCATCAAGTGGTCGTGGAAATACTCTGGCATTTGGAAATTGGATGGCTCAGAGGGACCGGAATTCTGTGACCCACCTACTTACTAGAGGTGACTGAGTACCTGCTACCATGGTGCGGTTCAACACTGTGTGGAGAGGCACTTTCATTGTAATTGTGTCTCCCGACTTGGTGCCTTTGTGTGAGGAGGCTGGAAGTAGGGGACACAAGGGCGCTTATTCCCAGCAAATCCGCCGGATTCTCCTACTGCAGCTCTTGGTATTCCATCTAAGGGCATGATGGTACCAGTGGTTCGTGGATAGAACTACTGACACGTCGGCACGATAGCAAGCTGCAGCTGGGCTCTTCACTATTGCAGTGAGAGGAGCTCTATAAACATGACCAGGACACTCTGAGACCGACTGAGGCATATGAGAAAGGCTGATTGCCAAAACCGGTCATGCCAAATTCTTTAATAAACGTCCTGTGAAGCCCCACTGTGTCCCTTTCTTCTGTTGGGAGTCGAACGAAGGTGGTGTCATGTTTTGCGTACAGCTTGTGGTGCTCTAAAAGGGACCCTTCCATCAGGTGGTTGTGGAAATACACTGGCATTTGGAAAATTGATGGCTCCAAGGGATCGGAATTCAGTGACCCGCCTACTTACCGAAGGTGACTGAGTACCTGCTACCATGGTGCGGTCCAACACTGTGTGAAGAGGCACTTACATTGCAATTGTGCCTTTGTTTGAGGAGGCTGGAAGTAGGGGACACAAGGACGCTTATCCCCAGCAAATACTCCTGATTCTCCTACTGCAGCTCGTGGTATTCCAGCAAAGTGCATGATGGTACCAGGGGTTCATGGATAGAACTAATGACACATCAGCACGATAATGAGCTGCAGCTGAGTCCTTCACCATTGCGGTGGGAGCAGCTCTATAAACATTACCAGGACACTCTGAGATGGACTGAGGCATTTGAGAAAGGCTGATTGCCGAAACTGGTCATGACAAATTTTTTAATAAACGTCCTGTGAAGCCCCGCCGTGTCCCTTTCTTCTGGTGTTATATATATATATATATATATATTCACACACAAAGAGTTGCCTCCAAAGATGAAGCCCACACGGGTGAGTATTCTCTGCACATTTATTGAAGACTGCAGCTAAGAAAAATGCACCGCCAGCAGCACAAAGTTCATAAACATTCAAGTGGGTGGCTGCGATACCGACGGGATGGTCGCCGTACAAGGACGAGGTGCTGCATTGAAGGCTGGGAACTACAACAAAGCTACTTTCATCGTACCACAGCCACCCACTTGGATGTTTATGAACTTTAAGCACAGCATTTATGCCCACTCACAAGAGTAATACTAAATGTAGCACTACGAAGACCAAGAGGCTGCTGGAGCAGCCATGCCCACTAAGGCAGGAACTTCTTTTTAACGAGTGCTCACGGATGGCATTTTTGCTTGTCAGTTGAAGTCAGCCCTATGACGAAGGGCGGGAGCCCGAAACACGTCGGCGTTTGACTTTCTTAAAAACTTTGTGCTGCTGGTGGTGCATTTTTCTTTGCTGCAGTCTTCAATAAATGTGCAGAGAATACTCACCCGTGTGGGCTTCATCTTTGGAGGCAACTCTTTGTGTGTGAATTTTGAGCTGCAAGCCTAGGACGCGATGAAAGCCCCGCCGCTGCTGCGGACCTTGGCGATACCGACTGGGTGGTCGCCGTACAAAAACGAGGTGCTGCATTGTAGATTAGTAACTACATCAAAGCTACTTGAATCGTACCACAGCCACCACTTGGATGTTTATGAACTTTAAGCACAGCATTTATGCCCACTCACAAGAGTAATACTAAATTGAGCACTACGAAGGCCAAGAGGCTGCTGGAGCAGCCCCGCCCACAAAGGAAGGAACTATATATATATATATATATATATATATATATATATATATATATATATATATATATATATATATATATATATATATATATATATATATATATATATATATATATATATATAGCAGAGAACTCTGGGTAGTTCTCAATTTAGGTGGAAAGCAGTTCCCAGTGACACTCTAAATTTGCACACTTCAAATATCTAGCTGCTTTTCAGCATGGATACCACTGTGCTTCTCCTATGCTTCAAAACCTTGCTGTAGAAATGGCAAAAGACTTTGTCCCTTTCTATCTCAGGGTGGATGGTACTGTGCTAATCCTATGCCTAAAGATTTTGATAGAAAAGACATTTGAGGGGAGCAAATTTAGAGTGTCGCTGGTGTTGCTTTCCATATAAACTTGAGAACTACTCCGAGTTCTCAGCTTCTTTTTTGAGTAATTTATTCATCACTCTAAGTCTGAAAGATTATGGTATATATACAAAACTCCGTCCCTTGTTTCACACCCTGGAGTCACACCAGCCAGGTTACAAAGTACACGGACACGGACCAATTGGGTGATTTCGTTATTTATTTTCTAGTGCAGGTAGTCTCATAACGTTTCGGCTCCGAGAGCTTGTTCACATGACAATGTTCTAGTTTATGGTTGGCCCTTATAAAGTGCCAGTGATTGGTTCATTCACGTCACATGAGAGGGCTTGTGTATGGACATCATACTAGGTCAGTATTGTGGTTGTATTTCTAAAAACATTACTTAGTTGCTATATACAAATTATAGTAAAATACCATATTCGCAACAACCGACAGTATAGTAATGATTTGGAATATCAACATTCATAACAATGTGGATAAAACGAGATGTCACAGTTAAATACATTGTATTAATAGACTATATAGACCCAGTCTTCCCTCACTTCTGGGTACAATGCTATCTTAAATAGTTCAATCAAAACTTTTTTATGTATAGATATACGTATGTACAAACATATCGATATTGATTGCAATCAGCATTCTGTTGGACCAATAGATGTATAAAGTGCAAGTGCAAGAATTCTAATGTGCAAATATCGCTTTGAGTGCAGTTGTTTGTGCAAAACATCGCATTAGTGCAAACCATATCCGATTAGGAGTACTCATCCCCTTCTATCTGTACAAAAAATGACATAGTGCAAAAACGAATATGGTCAAAATTCATAGCAGCTGAATATGCAGATATCTTCCGTCTATGCAAAGAATCGCATGGTCTCACATAATTATATATATATATATATTCCAACACAAGGATTGCCCAAGATGGAGACGCCACTCAGGTATAGTTTAACTACTTGTTTATTGCGGAATGCAGTGCATACAGCTTTACCTCTCTCGCTCAGATTCTTGTAGTCAAACGCGTTTCAAGCACCACTGTGTTCTTGTTCACTGGCATAACGAAATAACAGCAGTCATTGTGGAACTCGCTATTAAAGTCACTAAGTCCTGCGTGTGCATTCCGCAATAAACACAGAGTTAAACTCTACCTGAGTGGCGTCTCCATCTGGGGCAATCTTCGCGTTGCAATGTTTGAGAGGCAAGTCCGGCCGCAGAGAAGCCCCACTGCTGGAGATCGGGTCTACGGAGCTTGAAATCCAAGACGCCGAGAGAAGGGAGAGTCCAGTCATTGCGGGACTTGGTAATAGCAGAATAAACAGCTTGCCATCATAATCAACCCACGAGGGCGAGATATTTGTTTTAATTTTATGAGGACGGCAGCACCCACTAGGGAGGTATGACGTGGAAACATAAAGTACCAGGATGCAATGGGGCACACGCCCACTGGGGCGGGACTTAGTGACTTTAATAGCGAGTTCCACAATGACTGCTTTTATTTCGTTATGCCAGTGAACAAGAACACAGTAATCATCTGTTTCTAGGACATTTTAAGGACAAACTTTTCTAATATTACAGTGCACCTACCAAACATAATCTAACTGACTATTACACAAATGAAGCCTGGGTAATTCTACAACTGCAAGAGTTCTATGAGTGTATCACTTTATAACATAAGTACTGCCCGGGTGATTACAGAACAAATAAGGCACTGCCTAGGACCAGCGATGCTTCAGGGACTGCCGAGGCCCACCCTGCATATTTAAATAAAGCCCCGTAGTGTGGCAATCCCCGGACTTCAGTTGGCCTCAAACCCCCCCCCCCCGAACAATTAGAAAACAATACCCGAGAAGGTGTCGGTCCCCTAGGCTGCAAAACATTGATGGTGCCCTTCCATGCCTAATTTACATGCGCATTAAGATCCCAAGTCCTGCAGAGACCCTGCAATATAATAATTAGATTGGCCACGGAACATTACCCACCAGGGGCCTCATTTAAAAAAACAGGTAAGACCCCACTTTTTTTTTTGTTTCTTTTTTCTCTCCATTTTTACCATCTGCATCCCCTCTATTAAAGCTATACAAGGTTTTCCTCCTCTCGCTTCAAATATTCAAACAAGTATTTGCTATCACAGGGTGGAAGCCATGCACCAGCCCTCTAATAGCAAACACAAATGTCCCGTGAATGCATACCTCGGGACATTGTATGAGCAGCGCCTGACATGTTGTCCTCCCTAGGACCATGATGCATTTGTTAGTATAAACGCATACTAACACTACTTACACATGTGTAGTACAGCGACCAGAATGTAGTGAAGAGGCAGAGGAAGTGCAAAATCTAAAAATATAAATCGTATCAGAAGTCGGATGACATAGTTCAATAAGCAGACGACCCTGGCATGAGTAGAAATAGCTACACAAAGAAAACGGGTCTTCAGCACAACGCAAACAATTTTGAAATATTGGTGAGTGGTGCTTTCTTTTTACCTTATCCCACTCATCGCCAAATTTATGTAGTGAAGAGGCAGACAGCAGTGGATCCAATAAGTAGATTTATTACAGAAAAACAAGACCCTCAAACAGCCAACACAGGAGCAGACAGCAAGGCAACCGTCTTCTCCAGCACCGTGTACAAGCTCCGCAAGGTTCCCTTCATAACAGCCCTACATTCTCACATTACATACTTAGATTCTAGTAGAATGGCATACTAACATTCGACTATAACTTACAATGGAATACTACACAGAGCACATGACTTTACAGCAATGAGCTCATGGTTCCATACACGAGTCTTGAGACAGGTAGGGGTAAGTATTTCGCTTCCCACTCCCTATACTGTATAAACACAAACTAACACTACTTCCACGGTATGCTACAACGCCCAGAGCATGTCACTTTACAGCAATGAGCTCACAATTTAGGCTCACGGTTTAATCCCTGAGTCTTCACACCAGTAGGGGTGAGTAGTTCGCTTCCCACTCCCTATATACTGTAAATGCATACTAACACTACTTACACGCTTATACTACAACGGCTAGTATCCTACAGTGCCCAGTGCCCATCACTTTACAGCAATCAGCTCAGTTTGATCCCCGAGTCTTAAGGCGTAAGTACTCCGCTTCCCACTTCCGGTATAGTATAAACGCACAGTACCAGTCAGTAGTCCGCTTCCCACTCCCTTTATGGTATAAACACCTACTAACACTACTTGCACAAGTATACTACAGCGCCCAGAGCCTATCCTTTTACAGCAATCGCCTTGGTTTTATCCCCAAGTCTTCACACCGGTACCGTAACTATTTCGCTTCCTGCTTCCGGTATACTATCAACACACAGTCGTGGTCAGTTATTCGCTTCCCACTCCCTGTATTGTATAAACACCTACTAACACTACTTGCACATGTATGCTACAAATACCAGACCACATCACTTTACAGCAATGACCTCACGGTTTAGACTATCTGTTCCATACCCCGAATGAGTAGCACCCTATCATATCAGCACCATGTCACTCTGAGCAACACTGCACTTTCAGACTCCCCCACAGAGCTTACAGTGCTCTGACCCTCCTTTCCTACTTTTTTGCCCTTTTTTCCCCTTACTCGCTTCAAGGAAATCACAAAATGGCAGCCAACACTTCCTAATTGCAACACCATCACAGCCAATAAGCAGCAAGCTCCTGCTCGTAACGCCTCAGCCACTCAGATGGCAGATATCCCAAATATCGATATCTGTAAATTTTGATATTTCTCAAAAACTACTGAACAGATTTACACCAAATAAACACAAGCGTGCTTTCTACACCAGGACCCTTCTCCCTGCCAAATTTGGGGTAATTCTGTTCACCCGTTCGACCTGTAGCCTTGTCTAAACTTTCCCATGGAAATTACCATGGAGAAAACACGTTTTGGGACCCCCCTTTTATCTCGGCCCCACATGACGAATCACCCCCAAACTTTCAAAATAGGAGCTGATATGGAAAAAGAAATGTTTTTCAAAATTTCATGAAGATTCATCAAATGACGCCAAAGTTATAAGCAAAATAAAAAATGTTCTTCCTATTGAAACTCGGTCCTAACTCTATAACTACCTACTGGCGACCGCCAGGAAACCACTGTGGCTGATTCAAAACTTCAGGAAAACTAAACTGCTGCCCAAATAGTCCATCGCTTTTGAGCTCTCTGTTCCATTACGCCAACTGTGTTTCAAGTGTCGCAGATCCGCTGTGATGCGGCGGGTCCGTGCTAGCGGCTGAGCAAAGGCGCTAATCAATCCACACAAGAAAAGGTTGCCCTCATGTGCACGACCCATATAGACACTCATGTACCTATTGAACAATCCATGCAGTAGCTTATATAACAGCAAAGAGACTGATACAGACATTTACACAGTTTAGTCACTAACCCATGCATTCAGTAAAACACATGAAATAACTCGCTTACACAGTCAGTCACACCTACTAAATCCACCATCCAGACACTTATACACCCACTCATTCTTCATACACCTTGCTGTATATCTAATACATATTTAAACTTGAAAGAAAAACACATTTACTGGATGATGTCATCAGTGATGTTATCAGTGATGTAATTTGAGATGTCATCAGCGATGTCACTGACCATGTCATGAATTATGTAATATGTGACGTCAGCAGCAGTGCATTGCGGGGGCGCAAGTTTACTGTTAGCTGAACTAACTATAACGGGGGAATTTCTATGGTTTTGTACGAGTGAAATGTCCAACTAACTATAACGTCCCTGAAACCTATGGTTTTTTCAGTGAATTTCTAAGGTTTTTTAAATGCTCATTTCTAACTACAACGTGCCTGAAACCTATGGTTTTTACTTTGAATTTCAAAGGATTTTTAAATGCTAATTTTTAACTATAACGTGCCTGAAACCTATGGTTTTTTATGTGAATTTCAAAGGTTTTTTAAATGCTAGTTTCTAACTTTATCTAAAGAGGTAGGACATGTGAAGAAAGAAGAAAAAACGCACAGAAAGAAGCAAATGAAATGCAAAAAGAAGCAACAGAAGTCCACAAAGACGAAGAAAAGTGCAGGACGAAGCAAGACATGTGCAGAAAGAACCAAAAGAGGAGTAGAAAAAGGCCTTGTTTTCAAAATCCTCCTGTGCCCACAACTTTTTCAGATGGGCACTAGTGGCATGTGACTCTGACTAACCAGGCCTATAGCCAGTGCTATGCTAAAAGACACTTAGAATACAGTGAAAACACCTACATAAACTAGGGAACACTGTGCGTTAGGGTACCCCTGTGATTAGCATGACCTCCTCTGTAAGGCCCTAGTACATAATAGGGCAGGGGGATTAAAACTACCTCTAAGTCAGAGGTGCAGAAATATGCTACTTTAACTAGTAGTCGCGTTTACAGAGTGGCGGCGAAAGGGTGCTGGGCGTCCAACCAACGCTCTGGAATTCCGCTGTGTAGGACTTACAGGAGGTACCAGTAGGGATTCTTGGCCCCAAACTACCTCAGGACTAAATTGGACTTCATCCCCCATCCCGTAGTCTACCAAGAGGCACAAATGTAGAGTGGTAGAGAAAGGGGGCCATGAACTCCAAAGATGTCTTTGCAATCCCACTATGGGAAACAAGTGGGATAGTTGACCCCCAAGGACATCCTTGGGGGCCAACTTCCCAAACTATTGCCTCCAGTCAGTCCCACACATCAGCACTGGTAAGTACTCGTACCAGGCCATGCCTACTTTGCCCACCACTCTACAAACGGACTCCCTGGCATGCTCTTAGATGGGAATTGAAGTCCCTTTCACTGCTGGGGGTACTTTAGGGGCCAACTAGTCTACCTTTTACCTCCAGTAAACCCCACGCAGTGAGATTGGTGAGAGGTAGACAAAGACCATGCCCCCTTTGTCCACCACTCCGCAAACGCACCCCCTGGCGCGTTGTAAATTGGGGGATTAAGTGCCCTTGAATCCTGAGGGTCCCTGGAGTCCAACTAGCCCACCAGGTCACTCCAGTAAGCGCCACAGAGCTGCAAAATCTGGGTGATTTGCCAAGCGAGGGGCGAGAAAAAAGGGGGGTCCCAAAACGTGTTTTTCCCCGCATCACTTTCAGGATAGGAGCTGACCGGAGCTTGCCACAAGTTTTGAAAATTTCGCGAAGATTCGTCAACCGGCACCAAAGTTATTGGAAAAACAAAAAAGCTTTTCCTATGGAAACCAGGTCCCAACTATAACTATCTACTGGCAACCGCCAGCTTCTCCCCCAGCTACGCCTGCTTACATATAGGCTGGTGGAAGGAGCAGGTCCTCATGGCAAGACACGCAGATACATTCAAGAAACATGTTAAAAGTTGGTGGGGATTTATTGACGATCTCTTCGTAATCTTGCACTGCAGTGAGTTGGAGGCTAATAACTTCATTGCATCTTTAAATCAAAATGATTTAAATCTTAACTTTACTGCAACGATAAGTCCAACTTCTATCACTTTCCTTGATGTTGAGATTTACATTGATCAGGACAGATAGGAAACAAAGTTACATCGCAAGCCCACTGCGGGCATGCAAGTAGTGCCCATCCTAACCATCTGGTACAAAGTATCCCCTATGGAGAGCTATTGCGTATCAAGAGAATTTGTAGCAACAGAGAGATGGCACAAACTGCACAAGCGGACTGTTTGGCCAGATTCAAAGAAAGGGGTTATAGTAATACATGTCTCAAGAAAGCTCTAGTCAAATGCAACCAGGTGGAAAGGGAAACTTTAGTCTCAACTAGAAAAAATATGACTGTGAATGATGGGACATCTAACACATTCAGGTTTATCTTAGATTACAATAAAGAACACTTGGCAGTACCTAAGATCATTAGAAAGAACTGGCACTTTATGAAACAAGATCCTGTGATAGGTAAGACTGTCCCTAAAAACCCTCTAATTACATACAAAAGAGGAGTTTCAATGAAGGACACCCTCATGGTGAACGATCCATGTGGACCACAGGCTAAGAGCTCTTCGCTTGCGCAGAGGAAGGGCTTTTACAAATGTAAAGTGTGCAAAGCCTGTCAGCATAGTGTAAACACCAAGGAAATCACAACACCATTTAGAGGTCCGAATAGGGAAATAACAAAAAGTCTTACCTGCAAATCAGACCATTTGATATATGTGTTGGAGTGCCCATGTGGGTTAAAATACATAGGAAGTACCACCTTACCTGGTCACAAGAGGGTACTCCAACACATCCAAGCAATTAAGAACCAGGATCCGGCATATCCAGTAGCTAGACACTTTCATGAATATCATGATGGTAATTCAAAGGATCTCAAATATTACTTGATTAACTCAGTCCCAAAGAGTAAGTGAGGTGGAGACAGAGAACGAGACCTTAGAATATTGGAGATGCATTATATCCTCAACCTTGATAGTAAACATCTAAAGGAGCTTAACAGCTCAGAGGAGGTACATGCAAGTTTATTATAATACATTAAATACATAATCCAGTTGAGGATATTTTTACCATACATTGTTTACAGCCAGTGGTTAACGCCAAAATTATAGAGCCAAGTAAACAAAATTTCTCTCAGACGTAGATATCAAATCATCATTGCCCCATAATTTGTGCTCTAGATAATAATAAAAATCAAAATATGAAATAGATAGAGCGTGGGAGAATAAACTAGATCTACCCCTATTCCTTTTTACCCAAACTTTTCCTTTCTATTTTTTACTACCTTTTAATAACTGCACCAACAGAAATCATTCACTTTTTTTAATGTTTAGCACCAGCACTTTAGATTAATAAGACCCAATAACATGATATGTGAATATTGACAGAAGGCAGAATATTTAATTTTAGGAGTAACGTATACAAAGTAAGGTTAAAATACGTTTGAGTGTAGGTTGTTATAAGTAAAATTGCAATTTATGGTGTTAACAACCAAGTAACTGGATGGAGGTGTGTACAAATATGATATTATTTATACGTGATATTACGGATATATATTTATATGTATTTATTTATTTATTTATTTATTGAAAATACGTTAAAAAAAAAATTAGTATATACACAAAATCCGGCATTTACGCCAGTACAAAGTCACTTGAAACGAAAATTGCATTAATGCAATAATTGTATGTGTTTAACCTAGCGCAGTAATTACTACTCAATGCCTTATACCAACCAATGTCAAAAATATAAATTATTGCTAACAACAATTTTATGTCACGTTAATAACGGTCTGCTTTCTGTACACGATAAACAGCACGTCAATGTTATTGCCAGTTCAATGAGTACAATTCTGGCAAATCAAAAAGTATGACAAAATGGAGAAAAAACAACGACAAAAAAGTGATTACCTATTTAAAGAATTGCCATTGGTAGTGAAGCGTCATGTGATCAAGTCCCCTCGGCAGGGACGAAACGCGTCATGGCTGCCAGCGTTTGTTTGTTACTGACCATGCAAATAAACTAAAAGACATTTAAAAACAGCTTTGTGGTCTGTGCTCTCTGTGTGCATCCTGCGAGGGAAAAGCAGCAGCAGTAGGAGTTTTCGGCGATATATATATATCTATCTAGCTCAGTGGCGTGTCCAACAATTGGGCAGAACGCAGACACAAGGAGCTTTTCCCCAAAAGCTTTATTTAATACAGCTGTCATGTAAAGCCAGTCATTAAAAGCAGCGGTCCGCACCCTGATGCATTTCGAACTTATTCTTCTTCAGAGGGTGATTGTAGGACAAAGCGCAATTGTACCGCACCTTCCCAGGTATTTGAATCCTATTGTGAGTCCTGATTGGAGAACTTTGTATAAGAGTTCATGTTGGCTGCTGGGAGGTGAAGTACGTGATTAAATCCTCCGATGGTTGCGCTAACAATATTTTGCAGTTTAGACTCGAAATGAGCCCCGGCAAACATGACTGCTTGATCCATGCCTTGACGTCCCATATAAGAAGCCCCTCAGGATTAGGAGCCTCGTGGCCCCCGTTTCTTCGGAGTGGTGCTCACCCTGCGGCAGGACAGCCGCAAATGCATCCAGATCAGTGGGTTGTCCAACAATTGGGGAGCACTCAGACACAAGGAGCTTTTCCCCAAAAGCTTTATTGAATACAGCAGTCATGTAAAGCCAGTCATTAAAAGCAGCGGTCTGCACCCTGATGCATTTCGAACTTATTCTTCTTCAGAGGGTGATTGTAGGACAAAGCGCAATTATACCACACCTTCCCAGGTATTTGAAACCTATTGTGAGTCCTGATTGGACAACTTTGTATAAGAGTTCACTTTGGCTGCTGGGAGGTTGAGTACGTGATTAAATCCTCCGATGGTTGCGCTAACAATATTTAGCAATTTAGACTCGAAATGAGCCCTGGCAAACATGACTGCTTGATCCATGCCTTGATGTCCCATATACGAAGCCCCTTAGGATTAGGAGCCTCGTGGCCCCCGTTTCTTCGGAGTGGTGCTCACCCTGCGGCAGGACAGCTGCAAATACATCCAGCTCAGTGGGGTGTCCAACAATTGGGCAGCACGCAGACACAAGGAGCTTTTCCCCAAAAGCTTTATTTAATACAGCAGTCATGTAAAGCCAGTCATTAAAAGCAGCGGTCCGCACCCTGATGCATTTCGAACTTCTTCTTCTTCAGAGGGTGATTGTAGGACAAAGCGCAATGATATTGCTCCAAACCCTCTCTACCGGCCGGGAAAAAGTAGCTGCACTTGCGGGTTCTTTGATGCTCAGTCTTTAAACAGCGCTTTTAACACAAACGCGTTTCGGGGCTTCCCTTCGTCAGTGCGTGTATATTTACAAAATGAGGCGCCATTTTTAAAGAACCTAATCAGGAGGCAGTGAAAAAGAAGTAGGACTACCATGGCTTTGACATTTCTAGCGCCATTTTGGAATGTGTAAAATCCAGGATTCAGTGAAGCATTACATATAAATATTTACATTATTATACATTTTACACAATTATTTGTGTGATTTTTTATATACAATATCTACAATATTTACAACCTCTCACTAGTCTCGCATGGATTTAACGCACATTTCATTTTATGATCTTGGCGTGGATCGGCTAATGGCGATTCCTATTGTAGGGAACCGCCAAGTTATACTTTCTGGATAATCACGCCTGTGTGTATCAGCTCAATATCTACCACCTGTTGAAAGTAGTTTAAGAAGTATCGAAATTGGTACAGTGTTCTATGTCATACAGTGCCCTAGGTCCCCAGGTGTAGTGTTAACTCCTCCCCGCTGTTAAGGCCATTGGGGGTCTTTGTCTGTAAATCGATTATTGCTCTGGATTCTAACCTTCTTAGTTTGAGCACTCTATCACCTCCTCTAATATGGACCGGAACATGGTCCAAATCCAAAATATTGGAGGAGATCCCTATTGCTGTTATGTTTTAAGGCAAAGTGTTTTGCCACTGGTTGTATGACATTACAACGCATGCTTTTACTACGCATGCCTTTACATCGCAAGTTTTACAACGCATGCTGTTACAACGCATAGTGTTGAGGGGTGCTGGATAGTGAATAGTTTAATTTACTATTCCAACTCCAGTCCCCGTGGATAGTAGGGAAGGTGTTGGATAGTAAAATAAATCTAATCCCTATCATAGAGCTCCCCCCAGCGCAATGCGTTGTAATGACATGCGTTGTAAAACTTGCGATGTAAAGGCATGCGTCGTAAAAGTTGCGTTGAAAAGGATGTTCCCCTTTGCCACTGGATAACTCATATCCTTATTTATGATGCCACGCATATGCTCCAAAACCCTCACCTTCACATTATGTATTGTACTGACGATGTATTTTAATTTGCAGGGACACATTAAACAATATATTCCCTGAAGGCCTTCATGGGCCAAGTCAAGAATTCTCCTGCGCATGGACGAAGGAACCACCAATAATCCACCTCTCCTCAACACCCCCTGAACTACAGATAACTCCTCGCCAACTCTTTTGTAGGGAATTAACTCGGGGGAACAGTCTTTGTTGTCTGGCCACACACTAGCTAAAAAGTTCATATTCCACATCACTAGATATAGCTTCCAACCATTCTTGTTCAGAAAGCGCACCGCCCACAGTGCTCTCAAAAGAGCATACTGAACAAACCATTTCCAAATTATCGGATGCTGACACACAATCACTACTCGGAAGGAGTAGCCTAGATAGACAATCAGCTATAAGGTTCTTGGCACCAGCCACCTACTCAAGACAGTAACAAAACTCCTGCAGCCTGTACTGCCACTTGGCAATACGTGGCGTGGCTCTCCACCACCTTTGGTACTAAAAAGATCAATGAGAGGTTTATGATCAGTCCTCAAGATTAACTAATATCCCCCCCAAAATTTTTTTTAATGTTGGACACCCCACCATTAGGCAAAAGCCTCCTTCTTGATGGTCAAAAAAGTGCCTTCAGCACCCTTTAATGTTCTTGAAGCAAAGGCAATCGTTTCTTCAAGACCATCACTCCTCTTTTGCATTAGGACCGCCCCATAGCCAACATTGCTAGCATCGGTGGATATGATGCACTGATCATTGATATTGAATAGTTTAAGGAGACGTGTGTGCACAGTCTCCTGCTTGATTAATTCAAACGTATTGTTGCAGCCATCATCCCACACATACTTAACATTCTTCTTTAGCAGGTTGCACATGGATGCTGTTTTGCTAGAAAAGTGACTTACAAATTTTCTATAGTGCTCCACCATCCCCAAATAAGAATGGAGCTGGTCCTTGATCACAGATGTGGGTGCATTCTGAATGGCCTCAGTAATCTTTTGTTTGGGTTCAACTCCCTTGTGGGAGATGTGATGACCAAGATAGTCAACCCCCTCCTGAAAGAAATTGCACTTATCAGTTCTCAACGTTAAACCACTTGACATTATGATACTTAAAACTTGCTTGAGCCTGTTGTCGTGTTCTGACTCAGTTTTCCCATAAATTAAAATGCCATCCTGAAAAACACAACTCCTGCAATGTCCTTAAATAGATTGTTCATCAAGCGCTGGAACACTGCAGAAGCTGTGGCAAGGCCAAAAGGCATACGTTTGTAATGAAACGCCCTCTCAGGTGTAACAAATGACTTAAGGTGCCTTGACTCTTTACAAAGTTCAATCTGGTAGTAAGCTGAGGAAATATCCTGAGAAGTAAAATACCTGGCACCATCTAAAGTAGCTAACATCTTGTTGATGTTTGGTAGAGGTTTACGATCAAACCAGATGTTACAGTTAAGGTCTCTCAAGTCAACACACATTCTCAGGGATTTATCGGATTTGCATGCTAAAACTATGGGGGCCAACCATTCAGAGCATTCAGTGGGTTTAATTACCTCCATTGTGCAAAACCGTTCCATCTCACACTGAAGTTCCTTGTGGAGACTCAAAGGTACTTTGTGCACTTTGTGAGCTACAGCTTTGGCACATTCCATGAGAACAATGCGATGTTGGAATCTCTGCAGTTTACCAAAATTGCCATTGAACACTTCAGGATAATTGAGAACCCATTTGTCACTTGAAGCAGGAGCACACTGGTTGGATCAAATGAAGACAAATTGTAAAATTGTTTAAATGCAGTATGAGACACTACCATGTCTGGATGATTGGGATCTAATATAATGCCAAATGTGCCTTGCTTACCCCACCCCAACAAATTCGCTCCTTCTTTCACCACGTACTCAGTCCCAGTAGCCAGATCCATACCAAAAACAAGGTTTGCTACAAACTTTCCCAAGATTTCAACTCTTTTACCACCATATGCGAAAACTTTGATATTGGATTTTTGCAAATGGATGCTGTCTAACCCTTCGAAATCCTTTGCATTGATTAGTGTGAAAGAGGAACCAGAATTGGCTAAGAAGTTAATACATTTTCCATTGGCACTAATCTTGCACGCAGGAGATTTCCTCTTGTGAAACCCGCTCATGGAAGATATTTAAATAACGCACTCAGCATGAGGTGATGAAGAAGACAACATCAACAATTTGTAATTTTCATCATCTGAATCCACTATGTCTTCAGCAATGGTCTTCATGATTTGTGCAGAACCTTTCTTTAACATAACTGCTCTGCACATGCGGGAAAAGTGACCTTTTTTCTACATTTAAAGCAAGTTTGCTTTAGTGCAAAACAAAACTTTGCGTTCCCTAAGTGTGATCTACTCCCACAACGGAAACAGAGAGTTTCCCCATGCTCAACTTTGGATTTGGGGTTATGAGCTGCAAGACGCACAGGATTGGTGTTGGGTCCCTTCAAAGATTTAGAGTTAGTTTTTGCATTCAACAATTTGACTTTTGGCAGGTAAAATAGTACTACTCATCTCTTTTACGCAAAATTGGGAATGTTCAATGCTCTTTCCTGAAGCCAGGGCAGTGTCACAAAAACAAGGCAGATAGACTAACTGCAGAAAAACACAAGGGACACACATGTATACACCCCCCCTTCCTTCTTACATGCAACTGCTATATATATATAAGGGTATTGGTGTGAACTCACATAAGAAAGCTGCCACAAGCATCCAAATTGAAAAGGTCTCAAAAAAGTAAATGTAAGAGGAACAAAAGCTACCCATAAACTCGGTTCTGAAGAGCTTATTTGGTATAGTCTTCACTGTTAATGAGTCATAAAGGTAGAAAGCTACTTATCTCACAAATGCAGTCTCTTCCTGCTCAGTAGCGTAGCTCCAACACAATCCAGGATTAGCGTTTGGGAACAATACTTCTTGCCTCCTTAGCGTTTATCACAGAACAATCCGAGCCTCTCAACAGCTCTAGGGATAATCAGTAAAATGCAGGGCCCCAAAATAAACAAAAACGAACAAACAAGAGAAGAGCCGTCATCGCTCTTAATGTTCGCTCTCCATGAACAAAACGTCAAGTACCTCCGTAAGAAATTGAGGTTATAAATATCCAAGTTCAAAATCCCGGAGACACCGTGGGTGCAGAGAGTGTCTCTCACCCTGCTCTCCCAGCGCGGCTCCGAGATGCGGGTCAAGGTTCACAACACTCCGCGATAACTGAGAGCGTTTCTCTCACGGCCAACAGCGCATATCCAATAGACAAATGTATGTTGAATCCATAGACGAGTGAAACACTATGGGAATTCCTGGTCCGGTTAATCATGATAACAGGGGCAAACATCACTGGTGACAAGCACCGAGTGCTTCCAAGAAGGGGCAGATATGGAAAACAGAGGCAGAGCGGAGGGAAGGAAAGAGAGGACAGACTACTCACAGGCATTCTGGGAGATGTAGTCTATAGGCTAATGTGCCTAAAACGTGACAGAACCCCCTCTCAATGACCGACGTCTCGGCGGTCCACCAGGCTTAGAAGGGTACATGGTGTGGAAACGCCTCAGGAGCCCAGGACAGTGAAGATTAGTGTGCGGTTCCCAGGAGCATTCCTCAGGCCCATACCCCTTCCAATCAATCAAATACTGCAGGATATCCCTCACCCTTCTGGAATCAAGCACAGCCCGCACCTCGTACTCTACATCCCCTTCAACTTCCAAAGGCTGAGGCCTCACTGCAGCTCTGGTACCCTGCACATATGGTTTCAGTAGAGACATGTGGAACACAGGATGTATGTGCCAAGAGGAGGGAAGTTTTAACTTCATAGCCACTGGATTAACCACTGCAACAATGGGATAAGGACCAACAAATTTAGGTTGCAAATTAGTATTTCCCTTAAATTTCAAGTATTTGGTACTCAACCACACCTCATCTCCCAGCAAATACGCTGGCTCAGGGGTTCTTTTTCTGTCTGCTTGCAGTTTGTCGCGGTTTCTGACTGTAGTCAGATGCTCTTTAGCATCCTGCACAATAGAAATAAGGTGAGCATGGTGTTCTTGAATGGTAGGATGGAAAGATAGACTGGGTTGTTCAAAAGGTAGAAAATTGGGATGATACCCGTTAAGGCAAAAGAAGGGCGAACAGCCCAAAGAAGAATGAGTAGCGTTATTGTAGGTGAACTCCGCCATCCACAACAGCGTTCTCCATTCCTCATCCTGCTGGAGGGTAAAGCACATTAGATACTGCACTAGCGTTTGATTAAGCCTCTCAGTTTTGTCATCTGTCTGCGGATGATAGCTTGTTGACAAACGAGCATCGATTTTCATAATGTCACACAGAGCCTTCCAGAATTTAGAAGTGAACTGCGTTCCTCTATCCGTTATGAGAACAGAGGGAACACCGTGTAACCGTACCACGTTTTGCAAAAAGACTGTGGCTAATTCTCCTGACGTGGGCAACTTAGTCAATGCGATAAAATTACCCATTTTGGTTAGATGGTCTATAACCACTAGGATCGTGTTGTTGCCGAAACTGAGAGGCATTTCCACAATGAAATCCATGAAAACCGCGTGCCATGGTGCAGGGGGTATCGGTATGGGGCATAGTAATCCGCTGCTTCGTTGATGCCGTGCCTTAGCTTGAGTACATATGGGGCACCTGGCAACATACTCTTCGATGTCCTTCCGTATAGTCTCCCACCAAAAGTATCTGGAAGTGGTCTGTAACGTTTTTTGTACTCCCATGTGTCCACTTAAGGAGGAATCATGAGTCCATTGTAGGACTTGATTCTGCAGCTCTTTCTCAGGTAGGTACAATTGCTTATCCCTAAAGAGTAACTTGTCTCTCAATGTTCTCTGTAAAGGTTCTTTGGCTGCCCAGGATTGCACATCCACAGCTTCAATATTCTCTTCGACATTTTTCAGAAAATCAGAGGAACATGTGATCGCTGAAGCAGATGGCGTGAAGGAGGCCTTTTGTTGAATGATGGGAGGATCTTGGATGTCTGATGGTCGATCCCTCAGTACTGATTCCGGTCTTGAAACGGCATCGGCCTTACCGTTTTGTGGGCCTGGACGGTATTTCAAAATCCAAGAAAAACAAAGACCACCATAACTGGCGTGGCGTTATTGCTTTCGCGCTTTTAAGGAAGAGGAGATTCCGGTGATCAGTGAAGATTTCCACAGTGTATCTGGCCCCCAGAAGATGATGCCGCCATTCCTCGCACGCCCTCTTAAATGGCAGCAATTCTTTATCCTTGAAGCTGTAGTTTATTTCACAAGAGGACAATTTCCTGGAATAGTATGCCACAGGATGAAGTTGGCCTGTTTCGGGGTTTCTTTGCGATAGTATGCCTCCTATAGCATATTATGAAGCATCTGTCTCCATCACGAAGGGCTGACTGGCACCTGGATGCCATAAGATGGGGGCTGTGATGAAGCGGGTCTTCAGAGCTTGGAAGGCCTGTTCGGCAGGGTCGGTCCACTTAAAGACCGCTCCTTTCTTCAATAGATGGGTTAATGGCTGTATGGTCCTAGAGAAGTCTTGAATGAATCTCCTGTAAAAGTTTGCGAAGCCCATGAAACTTTGCAAGGCTTTTACACAAGAGGGAGATTCCCACTGAATGATTGCTTGTATCTTCTTGTGGTCCATCCTTAACCTATTCGGGACGATGACATAACCTAGAAACTCCGCTACTGTGGTATGAAACAAGCACTTCTCCAATTTGGCATACAGCTCATGTTGCTGCAACCGTTCCAACACTTCCATCACATGCTTAACATGTTCTTCTTGCGTAGGAGAATAAATCAAAATGTTGTCGATATAGACGATGCACGAGATATCCAGCAAGCCCCTCAACACCTCATCCATAAAGAATTGAAAGGTCGCAGGGGCGTTGCACAGGCCGAAGGGCATAACCTGATACTCGTAGAGCCCATATTTGGTGCGGAAAGCAGTCTTCCACTCATCTCCACTTCTCATTCTCACAAGGTGATACGCACCCCGCAGGTCCAGCTTGGGGAATATTCTTGCGTCCTTCAACTGGTCCAACAAGACTGGGATCAGAGGGAGAGGGTACCTGTTCTTTCTGGTTACCCTATTGATCGCTCTATAATCTATGCATGTCCGCAATCCCCTTTCCTTCTTAGGGATGAAAAATAGAGGTGACGATGCAGGGGACGTAGAGGGACGGATGAATCCTGACTCCAATAGCTTCTTCAGATATTGTTGACGATAGGTATTCTCTGCCTCTGTCAGGGCGTATATCCTGCTACAGGGTATACTAGCCCCTGGTTCCAACTCTACTACACAGTTGTATTCCCTGTGTGGGGGTAACTTGCTGGCTTCTTTCTCGCTGAAGACATCCTGGTACTTCCTGTAGACCTCCGGAAGAGTAGTGACAGCGCTGACCCTCAGTATTCTCCCTCCGCTTGCTAGCGTGCTCGCAGGGGTTTCCATCCGGATTTCCTCATGCATGCATTGGAGGGTACAATGATCAGCACAGTAGTCAGAGCTAAGAGTGATAGTACGAGTTGCCCATTTGACAACAGGATCGTGTTGCGTCAACCACGGCATCCCCAAGATCAGTTTGAACTGAGGAGCATCTATTAAATCCAAAGAAATATGCTTATAATGATTTTGCCCTACTTGCATGACCAATTGGCGTGTATGATAACATACCGGCCCCGATGTCAGGTCTGAACCATCTACGGCTTTCACAGCTTCGGGCGTTTCCTTCTGAATGCACCGGACTCCCAATCTCTTAGCATATTGTAGGTCTATAAAATTACCAGTGGCTCCAGAATCCAGCATTGCGTGTACCATCACGGGCGTTTCTCCTGGCCATTGTATGGTGACACACAAGTTCATGTGGGGCACAGACGGTTGCATCATGTTCGTTACAGCATGATAGACCTCGTTCTTCACGACTTGGCTCAAACAAGGGTCTCTAACTTGTTTGAGCATTCTCGTTTCCCGAAGCACTAGAGGGATAATCAATTGCAGGTATGTTTCTTGCACTTTTGGTTTTCACTTTACAGTCTTTGATAAAGTGCCCAGACTTCCCACAATACATGCAGAGTTTCTGATTGGATCTTCGAGTGCGTTCCTCTGGGCTCAAGGGATCTCTTACTCCTCCTATTTGCATAGGTTCGGTAGTATCGGATGATGAAGCACCCTCCAATATAGCTTTAGGTTTAGAAGTTGGAAAACGCATCTCATACCGATGTTTATCACCTTTTCGTTCCTGCAGCCTGTGATCCAACTGTACCGTTAGATCTATTAGTTCCTCACATGAAGTAGGCATATCCACCACCGGGGCCAGAACGTCCTTTAGCTCCCCTCTCAATCCTTGGTAGAACAAGGAGACTCTCTTTTTGGATGGCCAATCAGTTTCAACAACAAGACTATAAAATTAGTTATATAGGACAAAAGATCTTGTGATCCCTGTTTGAGCGTGATAAGTTCCTTATCTAGGGAAAGCATGTGAGCCTTGCAGTCAACTAATTTACACATTTCCTCACAAAACTCCTCGAAATGAGCTAATACCGGATCATTTCTATCGATCAGCGGAAACGACCAACTTGCCGCGTTACCTCCTAAATACGACAACATGAATGCCGTCTTAGAATGATCGTCGGGAAAAACAGTGGATTTGCACATGAAGTGCAGCATGCACTGTCCCAGAAATGTATCGAATTTCTTAGGATCCCCTAAAAACCTTTCTGGTGGTGCCAATGGTAATTGCACTGGTTGAATAACCTGAATGGTGGAAGGGACTTGCACTCCCTGAGCTATGGGGGAATGAGTCTGTACGGGAGGAGGTAATGTAGCGTCCCTGATGTAATGGGCTCCCTTAGAACTGGTGGGACTGGACCGGGCTATTCCAGCAACCTCATGTCTGAGGGTACTCATCTCGTTCCTCATTTCGTGGTTCTCCCCTCTTACTGCGTCTACTTCCACCCTTAACGCTGTAAGAGCATCTAACACAGATGTGAGGACTGTACTGGTGTCCATTGCTCAGGCTGTAAGAGTATGTGGGCTTGTCACTCTGTCACAAAACAAGGCAGATTGACTAACCTTGTGCATCAGGTACAGCAGGAGCGATGTCGTTGCTAGTTTCTCTCCTCCCTAGGAGTGGCACCTCAAGTGAGTCTCATACATGAACACTCCCCTATGAGGACCTCACCCAGTGAAGGGGAAAAGTGGAGAAATAAAACATAAAGGATTGGCAGCCTGAAACCATCTACAGCGCGTGAAGACAGGATAGGTACCATGCGTTAAGTCTGTGTCTCGGTTCCTGAAGAAAAACACAAGGGACACACATGAATACACCCCCCTTCCTTCTTACATGCAACTGTTATATATATATATAAGGGTATTGGTGTGAACTGACATAAGAAAGCTGCCACAAGCATCCAAATTGAAAAGGTCTCAAAAAAGGGAAAAAATGAAGTAAATGTAAGAGGAGCAAAAGCTACCCATAAACTCGGTTCTGGAGAGCTTGTTGGGTATAGTCTTCACTGTTAATGAGTCATAAAGGTAGAAAGCTACTTATCTCACAAATGCAGTCTCTTCCTGCTCAGTAGCATAGCTCCAACACAATCCAGGATTAGCGTTTGGGAACAATACTTCTTGCTTCCTTCGCGTTTATCACAGAACGATCCGAGCCTCTCAACAGCTCTAGGGATAATCAATAAAATGCAGAGCCCCAAAATAAACAAAAACGAACAAACAAGAGTAGAGCCGTAATCGCTCTTAATGTTCGCACTCCATGAACAAAACGTCAAGTACCTCCGTAAGAAATTGAGGTTATAAACATCCAAGTTCAAAATCCCGGAGACACAGCGGGTGCAGAGAGCATCTCTCACCCTGCTCTCCCAGTGCGGCACCGAGATGCGGGTCAAGGTTCACAACACTCCGCGATAACTGAGAGCGTTTCTCTCACGGCTCACACTCACGGCCAACAGCGCATATCCAATGGATGAATGTCTGTTGAATCCATAGACGAGTGCAACACTACCGGAATTCCTGGTCCGGTTAATCACGATAACAGGGGCAAATACCATAGGTGACAAGCACCGAGTGCTTCCAAGAAGGGGCAGATATAGAAAACAGAGGCAGAGCGGAGGGAAGGAAAGAGAGGACAGACTACTCACAGGCATTCTGGGAGATGTAGTCTATGGGCTAATGTGCCTAAAACGTGTCAGGCAGTCTCTAAATCAGGATCATCAGAAGACAGTAACTTCTCTTGAATTTCTTTTTTTACAAGTTTTTTATTTGATCTCCAGTAATTTCATCCCTGAACTCTCTGTAGTTGCAGGTAACCGCTAGAGTTCTAAGGGCAGCCACAAAGTCATCAATTGAATTGCAGGGAATTTGAGCGTGTTGCAGGAACTTGTGACATTCAAGAACAATATTCCTTTTGGAGTTAAACCTTTTGTCTAAGGCTTTGACAATGGAAGCATAGTTGACCACAATGAGTGAGTCACAATATCACCAACACTCATGTGAGTGCTAACTATTTCCAAAATTAGAGTTTGTAAAATATTCCTACCCTCTGTACCTAAATTGTAAATTAATAAAGCTTTCTTTTTTTTAGAAGTAAAGATATCACCATCAATGGCCTCCAAACGTATCCTTCCACTGCTGCCATTGAAGAGGTGGCGCGCCTGCTGATTGCAGAAAGGGTGGAGTTGCCAAAACGTGATCCGTTGGCATGTATTGGGTTAGTTGCTGCCCTACACCTACAATATTTGACAATTTCTATGAAGCACAGGTAAACAGAAAGTTACAGAAATTAGCAGGTTACAGTGCAACTAGACAATAAATGTTAATGAGAGAAGGGTGAAGTAAACAAATCAAATGTTACCGGTTGGTGTGTTCATCACCGAATGCGCAAATGGAGAAAAGACATGCTGAAAGTAGCTGTAATTAAGTATTACGGTGTGCGCATCACCGGAAGTACAGAGAGAAATAAACTGAAAATGCAGTAGACAGAAATGGTGTGTGCATTACCGGAGCACGGGGTTGCGAAAACCAATCCAAAATGGTGCGTTGTGTCGATGCGTCAGATGTAATTGCGCATCTGACATTGCCGCTACATGCGTGCCCGGGAAGATGACAGAAGAAACATCACACTCAGATCGGTGTCTAGGCAACAACAAAGGCGAGTATGGACACCCACGATGCCATGAGGACTTAACTGCCTTGGGGTGTAACATCCATCGGCAAAACCGCTCCAAAATTCTCAGGATCGCACCGAACACAGATCTACACGTGGGGTTCGCGAGGGAAACAAAGCTCCATGTTTTGCCCAGCAAGAAGTGAAGATAAACAGGCAGGGAAGAGCCTCCAATCTGCACAGCAGAAAACTTTAAGGGAAGAAGGATACAGTGTGGTGCACCTCTCTGGAACACCACAGGAGAGATACTGAAGGCACCAGACCAGCTTGTTGTCACTGAAGAGAAAACACCACCAGGTAAGATGGGATCAACTTTATTCTGTCTGGTCACCTCCAGCTCCCGGCAGCAACTGCCATTGCCACGGCACATCACATTCCATACAGGAACCCCACGAGCCCTCACAAGCTCTCCCCATCACATTACATGTAGATTCCAACACATATATAGATATATATGTATATTGGAGGTCTCTCCGGTATCCACATTAATTGGGTAAAATCTCAGATGTTCCCACTCACCCCATTGGCGACGCCATTCATCACAGACTTCCCCATTGAATGGTGTGCTAACGAACTAAAATACATAGGGGTACACATTACCACTGATCGTGAAGAATTGATGAGTCTCAATTATGGCAGAACGTTAGAGCATATCATTAGCTGCATAACCAGATGGAATGTCCCCCCTCTCACCATAGTGGAAAGCATTTCTCTCATTAAAACGGTGGTCCTTCCCAAGCTATTATATTTGTTTTTAAATATCCCTTATAACCCGGGTAGGCATTTTTTTCGGCACTTCGCTCAGAGTTGATCCGACTCACATGGGGGGGACAAACAACCTTTTCTGCAATGGGAAACAATTACTCGACCCTACCTATTCTCAAGATGGACTCGATGTTCCTAACTTCAAATTATACTATCTTTGGGGGAGGAGCCAAGATGGCGACCGGAGCGGACGCGTAAGCTCCCGGCTCCGCCAGCCCTTGAGCCCCGTCTTACTATCCTGCCTGCCATCCTGCCCGACTCACCGGCTGCTCTAGCGGGGGCGACGCGCTGATATCGCCCATGTTCTTCCGGACTCTCAACTCGTCCGGAATGTTGAGATAACCTGGTGCCCGTCCCGACGCCATTGCCCCGAAGTTACTCGCCGCTGGATGCCGGACCTCGGCGGAGTGGAGACGGGCAACCTGCCTGCAGGGCGCTCACAACCTGATAGAGGCTGCTTTCCCTGGATCGCGGATCACAGCGCTTCGGATGCCGTGGAGTGCTGAACATCGCGATTGTCACGCGATTGAAGGGAAGATCGCACTGCACTCCGGCTCCTTTGTTCCGTGCTGGGAGAGGGCGACTCGACTCCATTACGGGACTTGCCCGGACTTGGCTGACCGCCCGTTCGCCCTGACTGCCTGTTTTTGCCGACGGGGGCTCCTCACTGGCGACGCTACACTACAACTCATGGCGGTGGGAGAAGGGGCAACTGCTGGTCCATGTCGCACCCCCCCATGTTCCTGTGACTGCCTTGTGGGCGCTATGGATGTTCCCGCTGACCCGCGGGACGGAGATGGACGTCCGCCCTTGCCCTGTACCTGTGGCGCCGTGGCCGTGCCGGGGATTACTTTGCCTGCATCTACCTGTGTCGTAGGCGGGGGGGGCACACTGCCTACCCTGTCCTATGGAGATGTCCTGCTTGCCCTATGTGAACTGCGGGCGATGCTATTGCAAGACTCCCAGGGGCTAAGTGACAAACTCGACGACATTGCCTTCGACCTGGCGCAGATTCGGAAGGACTGCTCTCAGCAACAACTGATCGCTCCCCTGATGGTTCCTGCTACTGCTACTGTGTTGCCAAGTGTTTCTAGCGGGGCTGAGTTTTGTGATGCCAGGACTGGTGCTTGCAGACGATCGCTCACCGACTCTGCCTGTGATACATTGTTCCCACATTCGGCTATTGCTCCATTATATTCGCTGCCACTACCGGAGGTGGGACTGCCGGCTAGGCGACTCCTGGCCCCCCTGAAAACCCTTTCATCAGAGCCTCCGCTTTTCCCCCTGTTGTATCTGGTTTCTCAGGGCAATTTTGTGACTCTTTTGACTGTGACCGATGCATTATTGGGTATGTGGCGCCGTCCATTTTATACTTGTGAGCCTTCCCCTTCTTCTTTGCTTCCATCTTGTTCCTTTGTTGTGGAGGGGGTCGACACTCGTAGAGGGTGGTGTACTGAAGGGCGTCCGAGATCGGGCCAGGGTTAGGCAGTTTCTTTGCTGTATTGCTCTCTTACCTGATGGGGGTTGGGTTCAGAACGCTATGTGGAGGGAATGTATGGATCACACGCAGAGTGCAACTTGATTCTTTCAGCTGGTTTGCTGTTATTAGATATTGCTTAGCTCTCGCTCTCTAAGCATCCTTTGTGACATTACAATCTTGTTTACGGCATAGTCGGCGCTACAACTGGCTATCCTGGTACCTAGTGAGCCGTCGGCTCTGTTGTATTCTCTTGGGTGCCTGACTTGCCAACAACGTTCATTGGGACAGGGGGGTTGCTTGTGAGGGGTGGCGTCCATTTTACTTTTCTTTGTCCTTGCATTGCCTGGGGCGGCCATCTTAGTCTTTGTTCCAACTGGGGCGGGCTCCGGGCGGGTACCATGGTGTAGTGGTCACTTGCGACTTACATAGAGCTAAGGGGCTCCGGGTGTCAACCTGTACTGGCCTATTTGATGGGGTCTAGAATTGCGGCGCCTTTTTGGCGCGTATCTACGCTACAGCTCCTCACATTTATTTTGCTCTTTTTGTCTATCCTGGTACCTTCGACTGTGAGATGGAGCTGCTCATATCCTGTAGTCTATTTTACACATGGGGTGGCGACGGGAAACACCAATTACATCGATGTAATTACATCGCGGTGCTGTCGCACCGCGATGTTTACATCGCATGGTCGATCACATCGCAGTCTTTTAGTGCGCATGCAACAACGGCGCGATGGCATTAACATCGCATGCAATTACAAGGCATGCGATGTTAAAATGCCATTACAACGCACGGAAAATGAAAGAAAGAAAGAGGCCTTTTGGCATAGTAAATTGTTTCCGTCTATATACATGATATGTGAGCGTGTGAGCGTTTCTGTCAACCCCTTTCCCTTTATTTTTGTTACTTTGTTAGCCCGTTTTGTAATCTGCTTTTTTTTCTGTTTCTCATTTATTTTGATTAGCTCGTGAGCTTTTTTGTGAGCGTTTTTGGGGGGGGAGTTTAACCATGTTGTTTACCTCGGGAGCTTATGCCATTACAACGCACGGATGGGGACTTGAAGAGGCAACTAAAGGTGAAGAAAGTGGCCTTTTCATACAAATAACAGAAATACACGGAAACGGCCTAACATGGATGGGTGAAACGGAATAACATATATACACTGAAACGATGGGTGGTGAATGGATGGCCAGAAGGATGACGATGATTTCATGAAAGGAGGAAACAGAGGGCACAAAACGATGAATTCATGAAAGGTGTGCAAGATTTAAGAAGAAACAAGCAGGAAACAGATGGCAGAAAACGATGATTTCATGAAAGGAGGAAACAGAGGGCACAAAACGATGAATTCATGAAAGGTGTGCAAGATTTATGAAGAAACAAGCAGGAAACAGATGGCAGAAAACGATGATTTCATGAAAGGTGTGCAAGATTTAAGAAGAAACAAGCAGGAAACAGATGGCAGAAAACGATGATTTCATGAAAGGTGTGCAAGATTTAAGAAGAAACAGGTGCCAAGAAGCACGTGCCAATATTTAAGAAACGATGATTTCATGACAGCAAAACGGGATAACATATAAGGACGACGAAGATTTCATGAAAGCAGGAAACAGAGGGCAGAAGGACGTGACAATATTTAAGAAACGATGATATCTAGAAAGCAGGACGTGTAGTCTGACGGCTAGCTCTGCCGACTTTAGTGCTGTTCACCAAGGTTCGAGCCTCCTATCAAGTCGCCACACTTACAAGTTCAGCGCTATATTTACTTTTTATGTATTTACAGTGATATTAAAAGATATGTTAGAATGGCGCAGATGTAAATATTTATAAGAGACAGGTGAATATTAATAAAAATTAATGAGAAGTGTCGACATGAGAAGTGTCGACAAGAAATTGCTCAGCCTCGCAGATCTAAATATGTAAGAAGCAGGTGCCAAATCATATGTGTGTGTATGGATGGATGCATGGATGGGTGGGTGAATGCATGGCGGATGGATGGATGCATGGGTGTATGCATGAATGGGTGTATAGATGGATGCATGGATGGGTGTATGGATGCATGGATGGGTGTATGGATGGATGGATGCATGGATCCGTGGAAGTGACATCTTTCACACTTCTGCGCTTTTAGCAGCAATACATGCTACAGGAATGTGGTAAAACTGAAGGAAAAGTGCAGAAACTGGCAGATGCTTTCATAACCTGAATTTAATGTTCATAAAAGTTGTCCATTATAGTACTACCTTAAGGTGAAAGACTAAAAAAGGTTAAACAATGTTTAGTTTTTTTCCGCTACTGCTTTGACCACACCCCCAGTCTCATTCACCCTGCATCCTTTTTGTGAAGCATAACAGTTCCCATTCTTTTATAATGCACTTCTTTGACCACTGAGCCTATAGCACCTCCTTCTCCAGCCTCACATACTGTGCCTGCTACAACTACTGCGCTCACACTGCACCTGCTACCACCGCAGCGCTAACACTGCCCTCTACATACAGTATTCAGAACAGGGCATGAGAAGGGGTAGGACCAGGACCTCCTGTCACAGATTCAAGACTGGGCAAAAGGAACAAATAGTCACCTACTGTGAAAAGCTATTGGTGCAGTGTATGCAGCCTATGTGGCAACAACAGTTCCTCTGCACCCTTGCAGGCTTTGCGAACTACGCATGTTTGTGCAGCACTGGCTCAATTTGTGTACAGTGGCCACTGCTGTGTTCATTACAAGAGAGGATGTGACCTTATGGCCAGAGCTGCTAACTTTGGAGCTGGGGAACCAGGTTCGAGCCTCGGCGTCGACTCGACATCCTGCGATTCTGGGCAAATCACTTAATCTTTCTGTGACTACAAAAATAAATGTGTTCTTGTGTAACCTAACTGGTGCCCATGTAAAACACTCCAATACCTTCGGGTCGAGTTGACGCTATATAAATCTGCACAAAAAAAAATATATTGTAATTGCATTTATTTAGCTCTTACTACCCTTGACGAGGCATCAAAGTGCTTTTTGGCAAGTAGCACGCTAACTCTGCACCCTAAAAAATATTTGAGGTGGATTAGTATAGGGAGATATTAAATTAATTTGAGCTGTGGACATGTGAGTTTGTTATTTGGATAGAAAAAGGATCCTGGAAGGATAGAAGTGGGATGGATTTATATAGAGCTTGCTACCCCTGATGAGGTGTCGAAGCGCTTTCGGCATATGCTGAACAGACTGCAAAAAGTGAGCAAAGATAGTGACCAAAGTGAGAATAAAAGGAAGTGTTGAGTGATGAATGCTCTAGGCTGTATCGTGAAGCCATGTGGGGCAGATCAGGTAACTTCCCTTTGCATGGAGGCCAGCCCAATCTATTAGTGACATATTCACTTTTGGGCCGACTCACCAACTAGTTTGAAACCGCAGCAGGAGGAGGTGGCGCTTGCATTCCCGCTTGTTTCCGACTGCCTGCACTTATTCACTGAGAGCTCAGGTGTAGATTATGGAACTGATAACTGAGCAGGAGCTCGGCCCGCAATACTACACACAGGCCGGGCAGGGTATACAAAGACTGATTATGTGCCTGTTAGTTTGCTCTCATGCTTTTTTCCAGAGAACACTCATTATGGCTCATCCATAGAAGCCTCCTACCCATTCTAAATGAGGGGGATTCAGGCCCCACTCCTGCCTAAAAACACATTTTGACCTGCTTTTATGTGAGTACCTTCACATGTTTTCAGAGTGCAAAAATGCATGGGATGATGGTTGTTTATGCTCACAAAGTTTGGACTTTGCTTGCGATGCCCCACTCCCACCGGTCCCAAAACACAGTTTGCACTTTACTAGCAATGCCAGTGCTTAATTTGAGCTGGTGGTTGCCAGTGGAGCCCACCAGCACTCTTATTTGGGCACGGGCACTTATTGTTGCTCATTGGATATGGACCAGGAGCAAGAGAAAGAAAAGCACCCATACTGGAAAGAAGGAGGAAGAGAAAGATGGAAAAACCATCATAGAGGAAGAGAGTAGGGACCAGCAAGAGAGATAAAGGGGCAACAGTGTCTGTTACTGGGTTGAAGCGGTGTGAAGTGAATTCAACACTACGCAGCCTTGGTATTCGGCACCCCGGGCCCACTGAAGCAGAGCTTGGGATCGGCCCTCAACCGTGTACAAATTAAGCACTGAACTGGCAATGCCCCTCTCCCACCAATCTCAAATCACAGTTTTCGGACTTTGCTAGCTATGCCCTTTTCCTACCGATTCCAAAACACAAATTTCGGACTTTCTTAGTGAAGCCCCTCTTCCCCAATCTCAAAACAAAAAGTTTGGACTTTGCTAGCAATTACCCTCTCCCACCAATATCAAAACGCAAAGTTTAAACTTTGCTAACAATGTCCCTTTTCCACCAATATCAAAACAAAATACAACGTTTGGACTTTGCTAACAATGTCCCCCTCTCACCAATCTCAAAATAAAATACGGAGTTTTGATTTTGCTAACAATGTCCTTCTCTCAAAATAAAATACAACGTTTGGATTTAGCTATCAATGCCCCATCTCCCACCAGGCATCAGTGTTTGGTTATTTCCTCAGGCTGCGTCGTACGTATGCTTCACCATATTACCAACCACCATCCATATGCCATTCACACACACACCAAACCTGCTCCCGACCACCCCCTCCCCCACTCCCCGTTACAGCCAGAGCTGCCGATTTCAAACCTTGGGGACCAGGTTCGATTCTCAGCGTTGCTAAACATCCTGTGATTCTGGCCAGTTCCCTTAATCTGCCTGTGCATAAATAAAATGAAGATGACCTTTTGTAAATGTAACTGGTGTTCATTAGAAGCGATCGCCTTCGGCTCGTGTTTGCGCTATATTAAAAACCTGAAAAACATAAGCGACCACACCAGGCTCACATTACAAGCTTGGTGCTTTCCTGTCACGGATGAAGCAGACTTGGCTGTGATGATTTTTAAAAGTGTGGCCTCAAACATCGCGTTGTCATGTCGTGCGATGTATGGACGCCGATGTGACACGCGATCTAATTACAGGCCCGCATTGGCGTCGCAACGACGTGCGGTGAAAAAACGGCCGATGTGAATACCATTGCGGTGAAATTGCCGCGATGTGAAGTCGCGCGATGGCAGTGTTCGCGATGGATCGTCATACAACCGTGGCGACTCATGGGTTCATTCCACGTCCTGGGTGTACCTGTTTTTGTACCCCCTTTGATTTTATGGCCTTTGACTTTTTTGATTCCAATGGCGTAGGAACTGCTAATGGCTGGGTGTCTGGGAGATCTGTTATTGTATTGGCTCCTCCCCACCTTCTCTAGTGGGAGATCTGGGACAGTTTCTTTCCTGGTGAATGTTTTTCTTTGCCTCTTCTTTCCTTTCTCTCTCTCTACTTTCTTTTCTTCCTAAATTTCGGGTTTTTGGGGCGACAGACACTCTGCTGGGGGGGGGGCAGGCCGTAGCCTCTGCATGTGTGTAGGGTGGGGGGTTACATTTCATTTTTGTTAGTTTCTATGGTGCCTATGTATGATCTCTTTTATAATTTTCTCTTTTTCTGTTCTGGGTCTGTGACAGGGGTTTAGTAGGGAGTGGGTAGCGCTGTGGGTGGTACGTAAATGCGAACTGTTTCCTCTGTTGATTCGTGCAATACTACCAAATTGACGGGGTGGTCTTCACTACTGTTGGTTTTTCTTGATGCTGCCTGCCCATGTTGTGAAGTTAATGTACGGACTCAGTTCTCCTTGATTCTATTCTTCACTGATTTATCTTTAGACTAAAAAATTTTAAAAATTTTAACCTTCAATGCTCCTTTTCCCTGGCGACATGAGTCCGTTCAGTGTAACTGCTGTTAATTGTAGCCGTATTGCCTGATGGCGCTGGGGAACTGTAATGCCTGCTCCTGTGCTTAAAAGTGTCGTGGCCGGCCTGACGGTTGTAGGCCCGTATTTGTCTCATTTTTCATGCACAATAAAGGTTTTCAAAAATTAAAAAAAAAAAAAAATTATACTATCTTTGCGCTCAGGCACATTATGCCCACTATTGCTTCCACCCCTCTAGATATACGCCTCATGTGGCGACTGAACATTGGCTGGCGGATCCCGTTCCGTTGGAAGGAGTCATACTGACTGCAACCACGCCTCGTGTGAGCGGTTTGACATCAGTTACTTGCACGGTGAAAGCGAGGCAGCACATTGCCAGGCGACTACAATCCCCTATGTTATACTCGCCCTGACTCCCTCTCGTCTACCACCCGGGGATGCTGGTCCTACAAGCGGGCGCCTTTAAAAAAACTAAATCTAAATACATCTCTTGCTGGGGAGACCTATTTCTGAATGGCAAGTTTCGTACACTTCAACAACTATTTTCAAAGCTACCGCCCTCCCCTATGGATATATTCCAAAACAGGGTCTTAAAGAGTATACCCCTGCATACCCACCTGAACCCCAGGAGGTTGCTCCCCTGCATCAATTACTACATACCGATACTGCCTCACACTTAGTCTCTACTCTCTACCATAGTTTATACCCCGGCATAACGTCCGCCCCTTGCACTGCTCGGGATAGATGGGCTGCTGAGATCTGGAGGATATTACTGATCAACAGTGGACATATTGCTGTAATCAGACTGAACAGGTCTCCTCTAGTAGTCATTTGCACATCACCCACTATAAGTTCCTACATCGCACATATTATACCCCGGTTAAACTACACAAATATAAACTATGAGACACTGAAAAGTGTGATACATGCTGGGTTGAGGTGGCTGACTTCCTGCACCTCTCCTGGGAATGCAGCACTGTCCAGCCCTTTTGGCAGCAGGTGCCAACCTCCCTGAAACTTCAACTGGCTCCCCAATTGACACTCCTAGGCTACACTGAGAAGCTACCTTTGACATATCGCAAATTTATCTAATTTTGTCTCCCACTAGCTAGAAGGAGGGTAGCATGCAGATGGGGCGGGCGCAGTGCACCCAAATTTAAGGAATGGATCAGAGACATGCTCTTTTGGCAAGACCAAACTTACACATATGCAGAACTTCTCCCCCCCACTTCACGCCCTCATGATAATTGAGACCCCCACATGGGGAGTTCTTTCTGAAGAAACTGCTCAGATGATACAGAATTTTCAAAACACTGCCAACAAGCTGGAATTAGATTCCTCAATAGGAAATATCCCAAAAAAAGTAATTGAGAAAAGTCTCCAAAAAGTGGTAACTCGGAATCGAAAGGATATTTTGCATAAACCACCTAAAACAACAGAAATGAAACAAACACCAATAAGATTAATAACAACGCACAGAGCAGAAAACAAAAAGCTAACAGGAATCTTCAAGAAACACTGGGGAATCCTGAAGTTGGATCCAATACTATCTCAAATCACTGGTGATCACCCAAACATAACATACCTACGAGCTAGAAATATAGGCGATAAGATTGTGCACAGTCACTTCCAGGAAGCACCAATTACAACTTGGCTTCAGAGAGAAGGTTTCTGGCCCTACAAACAGTGTAAAGTATGCAAAATTGCAACACCAACCAAATCAGTGGATACTGGGCGGGGCACAAAATGGAAAATTAAACAGCATTTGACATGCAAAAGCCCCCATGTGATTTATATGGTGAAATGCCCTTGTAAAAAGCATTACATAGGGAGCACGATCTTTGAGGTAAAAAAGAGAATCCTGGAGCACACTCGGGCAACAACACACAAAGATTGATCAAACGCCATTGCGAAGCACATGAAGACACACCATGATGGCAAATGGGAGTCATTGAGATTTTGTGCATTGGAACAAATAGTCCTATCAGACAGAGGTGGTGATCGAAATAAGAGCTTTAAGACAAAAGGAATCACGCCATATTGTGACATTCAGGACACTAGATCCCAGAGGATTAAATCAAAATGAGGAACTTTATACACACCTTTAAAGAAGTAAAGAAAAGATAAAACCACATTTACATTGAACTGAGAGTCAAAACTCACCAGTGAGATAAGAAATACATGAAAAATAATTCACCAGTAAAAATAATTGAAAATAATGCCTAACTTAACAAGTAATGCACAAAGAAGCAGTTGTCAAAGATAGAATTGACATCTCTCGACATGATAAATGTGGATATAATAAAGCTCACTAGGGAGCCAAAAACATCGGGACTAAATTAAACAAAATGAACTTACTGCATTGTAAATAAAGCTTTGAAGTTCTTTTTAAAAGAGCACTTTATACACAGGAGTGAAATCACAAATAAGCACTAATGTAAACTCTCATGCAATATAATGAGGAACTACACATACTACAATGCATCACAATATAAAAAGAAGTGAAATGGTGCCTTTAGAAATAAAAGATGTCCGTACTAACCCTGAGACATCCTGTGATCAAGCCTTTCGGGGAAGGTGAACCGCGTTGGGGAGGCAGCTTTTTTGAAAAAAAGCCACCTTAAAACTTCAATACATCCGAGAGAGTGCGTCTTTATTGTACAATTACTACTGTTTCGGCAGCAGAATTGTGTATCGGTAAAATTTAAACTGGCGTGGTCCTGCCGGAAAAGATGCACCGTGTGGGAAAGGAGCACCAGCGTTGAACTCCCAGGGCTACATTGTAGCGAATACATATATATATATTTTGGGTTTTATCATGTATGCACGCTGCTGTATATTTTTTGCACAGTTGCATTTATCTTGCACATATTAGATATGTATTTTATAATGAATTTATTCAATACTTACTTTTATACGTTATTTAATGGCGTACATGGCATCGCACCCAGCGCGAACGCCGCGAAATTGTCAAAAAAAAAAAATCGTTTTTTTTTACCTTCGGGGTCCTCCTAGGCACCACTGATAAAACCTAGGGGGTCAGGGGGTCTCTACCCTGCCCCCTTTTATAGTTTTCCCCCTTTTGTTTTTCACCTCTTGTGTCTCGGTTCTACAGTGACACAGGATGACGGACTCACCGGACTGTTTGGAATGTTCACAGACACCCGAGAGCCAATCAGCTTTCCGCTCGCGCACTACCGTGTCACGCCAGGTGCGCTCCCCGGTACGCGCACCGGTAAGCACTGGAAGCGAGCATATAGATATATATGTGTTTTTGAACCTAATTTTCGTAAAAACCACTGGAGCAATTTTCACCAAATATAGAAAAGGCACTTCTGCGTACCAGTCCCTACAATTTTGCAAAGTTTGGTGTAATTCCGTTCAGCGGTTCGGGCTGTAGCCTTGTCTATTCGTCCTAAGGAAATTAACATGGGGAAAACACGTTTTGGGACCCCCCTTTTTTCTCGGCCCCCGCTTGACGAATCCCCCAAAACTTCCAGGGAAGGAGCGGAGCGGAGCTGGCCTAAATTTTGGAAAATTACACGCAAATTCCTCAACTGGCGCTAAAGTTATTCCCATTAGAATGTTGCGGATTTCCTATGGTAGCTAGGTCCTAACTATATATACCTACTGGCTATCGCCAGTAGGTAATAGATATATATATATATATATATATATATATATATATATATATATATATATATATATATATATATATATATATATATATATATATATATATATATATATATATCAAAGCAATCCTGGTCGCTGTCAGGCGCAAGCAAAACAGGCGCAGACCTCTTCTCCTTATGATCGAATCAGGCTTTTTTAATAAAGCGCCATCACACCATCAATCGTGTTAGCAGTGGTGATCTTTATTATCAGCAATCACAGAGGGAATGCTCTCCTCGACGCGTTTCGCTCCGCAGGCGGAGCTTGGTCACATGACGCACCAGAAGTAGGTGTTTCAATTTAAAGTGTTCAAAGTGTATTAAAAAGCTCAATCACCCATAAAAAAAGGGATGGAAGCCAAAGATTCACAAAATAGCATAGTGGCAAATATTAAAACAATGATAACAGATTGTACATAGTATAACATGAAAAATGCAAAGCAGCAATGAGAGCATAATGCTCTTATTTCAATTTGCTAATGTGGCCAAAAGTGGATTTTCGCGTGACGGCAAGTGCCTAATCACCCAGATTAACATATGCAACATTACCAAAACCAAAACCAAGTTATCAGCAGTGCTTGCACATTATAACAGGAATAAAGTGCTAATGCAATATTCAATAAATTTTAAACAAGGTACATTGAAAGCAAAATTCTTCCAAAGGTAAAGTGCATAAGTATTCACTATGGCCACAAAACATCATATATATATTGCCAGTAAAAAGCGATGCACAAAGAATGTCTATCACAATCTAGAGTGCGTCGATTTGACTAAAGTGCTAGTGCCTAATGGGTGAAAAGAATGTATATACTAACTGTATAAAAAGTGACAATGGCGGCTGAGACACAAACTTATTCACCTGGTATTTCATGGCAGTTCATGCAAGCTTAGAGAGCAACGAGTTCAATAAAATTTCATTTTCAAAAGATGATCAAGAAAAGGAAGTCACACTACAGAAACAAAATGGTGAAAACTGAGATGCATTATTTACAGGAAATTGTGTAATTCATCTATTATGTTCAACCCATTTCGTGCCTTGGAATCAAGCAGCAAAATGAAATATGTCTTTTTTTGTCTGAGAAGTTTTTCTCGGTCACCTCCCCATCTGGGGTTAGGGACCGAAGCCAAAAGAGTATAATGTAGGTCTTTAAGTTTCTTGTAATGGATAGCTTTAAAGTGGCGAGCCACTGGATAGTTGCTGTCCGAATTAACTATGGCTCGCACATGTTGCAGGATGCGTTGATTAGCTGGCAACTTCGTGCTGCCAATGTATGATAGGTTGCAAGTACAAGTTAATTGGTAGATGACAAACTCGCTGCGACATGTAAGGTATTCATTAATGGCGATAGGTTTGTCACTAAATGCTGATTTGTAGTGCGTGCCATTTTTTGCAAAAGTACATGCGCAGCATGACGTGCACTTGAAAAAACCTGTTTTGGACAACCAAGTAAGTTTGGGTGTTAACTCAGGCTGATTCTTGTCCATTGCATCCTTCATGGAGGGAGCCCTCCTGAAGGTAATAGCAGGTAGTTTAGGTAAGATGGGACCTAAAATAACGTCAGTTAAAACAATTGGCCATTCTGAGTTGATAATCCATCTTAGTTTACGTTCCTGTGAACAATAAGTGGTAATGAGACGGACAGGACCAACAGAGGTTGAATCAGATGTGGCTACATTTTTAGGAGTCAATAATTCATCTCTCGAGTGCGATGAAGCTCTCAAGAGTGCACGGTTCAAAAGATCTAACTTGTACCCGCGCTGAAGGAACCTTTGGACTGACTCTGCTAAGCACTGGTTGGATGTTATAGGATCACTGCAGATTCTCACAATACAAATGAATTCGCCAAAAGGTATGCTGTTTATGGTGTGGGATGGATGGGCACTCCGAGCGCGGAGAATAGAGTTCGCCGCCGTTGCCTTTCTATGGAGCTTGGTACAAAGCTTGCCCTGTTCGATGTAAATGTGCACATCCAAAAACTCAGCCGAGCTTGATGTGATCGTGGCAGTGAATCTCAAATTACGAGTGTTGATGTTGATCTCATTCACAAAGGTGTGGGCCTGTTCCTGCAAACCTTTCCATATAACACATATATCATCTATGAAAAGCCAATAGTGGGCTAGATGGGGAAGCCACTGGCGATGAGCTCCATGTAGCACGTGCTCCTCCCACCAGCCAACAGGTAAACATGAATAGCTGGGGGAGAAGCACGAGCCCATGGCAACTCCTTGTTCCTGATGATATATGTCATTTTCAAATTGGAAATAATTGTTGGTTAAACAAATTTTAGTCATCTCCAACAGCATGATGTTGTGGTCTCGCAGGACTGCATTGCGTGTGTCTAAATAATATTTAGTTGCCTCAAGACCCTGGGGGTGAGGAATACTCGTATATAACGATTCAATGTCCATCACCAAAAAACAGAAATCTGAACACCAATTTACATCTTTGATTTTAACCAAAAAGTCTGTAGTGTCCTTAAAATAGGAAGGAAGTGAGGCCATGTGAGGTTGGAGAAAAAATCAACATATTTAGATACATTTTCATTCATGCTCCACCGTGCTGAAATAATAGGACGACCAGGGACAGGGATGACAAGTTTGTGGATTTTGGGAAGGAGGTAAAAAATGGGATGGTGGGATGGGTGACGCTTAGAAACTTCGCCTCATCCTTAGTGAGTAGTCCCTTTCTTTGCCATTGGTAGATGGTTTTCTTGGTGGATTCGTTGCTTTTCAGCATGGCAAATTTGGTGTTTTTGGTGTAACAAGTGGGATCCCCCAATTGTCTTGCGGCTTCTTTAACCCCTTCGATGCTGATGACGAGCATAGTCTGGTTTAGCCCATACGACCGTGTTACCACCTTTGTCCGCGTTTTTCACAGTCACAGATGGATTATCCTGTATTTTCTTTATTAATGACAAATATTGTTCATTATTGTAATCCTGTTGTTTGTATACACATTACCTACTGGCGGTTGCCAGTAGGTAGTTGTCGTTAGGACCTCGTTTCCATTCAAAAAGCGTTTTTTCTTTTGCCAATATCTTTGGCGCCATATGATGAATCTTCGCAAAATTAAAAAAATGAATGGTTCACGCAGGTCAACTCCTGTCTTAAAAGTTTCGAGGTGATTCGTCGAGTCGGGCCGGGAAAAAAGGGGAGTCCCAAAACGCATTTTCTCTATGTTAATTTCGATGGGAAACTTTGGACAAAGCTTCAGCCCGAACTGCTGAACGGAATCACACCAAATTTGGCAAAAAAGTAGATCTTGGTTCAAAAAGCAACTTTGTTTTTTTAAATGCTGTAAATCCATTCAATAGTTCCTGAGAAATATACATTTAAAAAATAAAAAACATCGATATCTGGTTGCCCAGGAGGATTTGCGAACCCTGCCGAGGACAAGCTTCATTTTGAATGGCTGCCAACACTCTAAACCAATAAGTGTTGCCAGTCATCTTGTGACTCATTACCGAGTCAGAAGGAAAAAGGTGAAAAAAGGATATAAAACAAGAAAAGGGGGCAGGGTGGAAACACCCTGTCCCCCTAACCTGCTCAGGAGGTCCCACAAGGACCTCAGGGCCAAAAAAAGCATACTATAAAAATATTTTCAGTCAGATTCGCACCGGGTGCACGAATACTGATGAAATATTTTTTTTAAATGAAGCGCGGACTCCTGTGCTTTGTTTGATTGAGCCCCTGGGTGGACCAGGTCCCAGGGCCAATGTGCCATATATATGCGGGGGCCATGGACCCCGCCACCTCCCCGGGGCTTTATACATTATGCGCGGTGGGGCATGCAGCCCCCCACAGCCCCGGGAACTGCCACCTCCTCTGGGCTTTTTTCATTAATGGGTGGGGGCCTCGCGGGCCCCCCCAAAGCCCCGGGGGCCACCATCTCCCAGGGCTTTTTTCCTTAATGGGCAGGAGGCTTCCGGGCCCCCTCAAGCCCGTGGACTGCCACCTCCCTGGGGCTACTTTACAAAACTATGAGTGGGGGGCTCAAGCCCACCACCGCCCCGGGGCACTAATTATTGAAGTACAGGGGTCCGTTGTGGACCCACAGCCCCAGGGAGCACCACCTCCCCAGGGCTTAAATCATGTAGGGAGGGAACCGCGTGGCTCCCCTCCTGGAGCCCTCTATGGCCCTGGGGACCGCCACCCCGCAGCGCGGCTCCAGCAATGTTCCAGAGTGCACGCCCCTGGGACATTGTAGTTTGCAATGACAGGGATGGAGCATGGCTCCTGCCCTGACATTGCAAACTCTGCTTTGCTTCGTGGAAGCGAGAGCAGGAAACCTGCTCTTGCTTCCATGAGGCAAAGCAGTATTGCTTTAGGACAAGGGGGGGCTGCATATCAGCAGCTCCTCTTGTCCAAGAGCAATGCCGGCTCCCGCAGGAGGTGGGGAACCGGCTGGGACCGCAGGGGCATTGGGGCTCCCTCTGCAGTCCCCAACCTGAGGGCCAGCCCCGGGGGATGGGGTCTTAGGGCCCAATAGGGGCAAAGGGAAGGGAGGCCACACGACCCCCTCCGGAATACAAAAAGAACAAAAACGAGGCAATGCCCCAGAGGATGGGGGCTGAGAAAGGCCTCAGGAGGGGGGCCCCCTACCATTCAAAATATATAAATAAAAATGTGTGGCCATGCCCCTTTCCGTTTAATTTAATATTTTCTTTAAATGGTTCAGGCCCTGGGGGACCCTAAAAATATTAGGGTAAGGGGGGCCACACAGCCCCCCTTCTAACAAACCAAAAGGGGAAAAAAAGCCGGCACCATGCCGGAGGCCCCACCCCCTTCCTGCACCACTCTGCAAACTCACCTCATGATACGTTCTGGGTTGGGGGATTAAGTCCCCTATAATATTAAGGGTCCTTAGGGGCCAACTAGCCCACCAGGCACCTCCAGTAAGCCCCACAGAGTGGGATTGCTTAGAGGTGGTCCGAGGCCATGCCCCTTTTTACACCACTCTGCAAACGCGCCTGTTGGTGCACTGCTGGGGGAAATGAGGTCCTCTTGCATCCTGAGGACCACTTGACTAAGGTGGACTTCATCCCCCAAGCAGGAGTGCGCCAGGAGGCACGTTTGCAGAGTGGTGTAAAAAAGGGGACATGGCCTCGGACCACTATCAGCAATCCAGTTGTGTGAGGCTTACTACAGATAACAGGGGGGTTAGTTGACCCCAGGGGCCTTCATCCCCCAACCAAGGGCGCGCCAGGAGGTGCGTTTGCGGAGTGGTGCAGAAAGGGGGTGTGGCCTGTGTCCACCTCTCAGCAACCCCACTATATGGGGCTTACTGGAGGTATCAGGTAGGGTAGTTGGCCCCTTAGAACCCCCAGCAGTGAAGGAGACTTCACTCCCCATCCAAGAGTGTGCAGGGGAGAGCGTTTGCAGACTGGTGGGCAAAGGGGGCATGGCCTGCTTTGAGAACTTACCAATGCTGCTGTGTGCGACGTACTGGAGGAGTAGTTGGTCCCCACGGTTGTCCTTGGGGGCCAACTACCCCTCCTGTTACCTCCAGTAAGTCCCACACAGTGATATTGGTAAGACGTCTTCGGAGGCCACGCCCCCCTTTCTCCATCGCTTTGCAAATGCACCTCCTGGCACACTATGGATTGGGTGAGGAAGTCCACTTTGCTCCTGAGGGACTTTGGGAGCCAAGAAGCCCTCCTGGTAACTCCTGTAAGTCCTACGTTGTGGAATTCCTGGTGCTGGTCGGAGGCCCAGCCCCCTTTCCCCACCTCTCTGCAAACGCGACTAATAGTTAAAGAAGCATTTGCAATGTAATAGGTTTCACATTTGCAAGAGTTAGAGCTATAGGCATTGTAAATGTAAAAGTGTTTTACTAATGTTTCTTGGAGTGGAGTGGATGTAGTTTGTGTGTAGTGGAATTATGTGGTATGATGTGCAGTAAAATATGTGGATAGACTTTTACTTTGAAGTGGATAGAAAGTATGTGGTATTTAATGTACAGGAATTATGTAGAGTGGGATTATGTGTTATAGACAGTAATTATGTGGTATGGTAGTCTGTGTTGTGGAGTGGTGACCTCAGGTTTAGTCTTCTTCATTTCCATAGAAGCTAAACTATAACGTCAAAACCTTCAAAAGAAGGAACCACTGAGGAGCACTTCTGGACCTAGTCAGAGGGATGAGTAGGGTCACTAAAATTATGCGACTTGTTGGCTGCACTGACGTTCCCACAATTATACATATCCCACATAATCCATCATCTGCTGTATAATCTGCAGATTTGAACAAAAAAACCTTGTTTCTATCTCAAACTGCTCAAATGCTACCAAAAATACAGTGACAAGTGTTACAGCGTGGTGGAAGGCCCTGTGCAAACCTAGAATGGTCACCTGTTACTTATTGCTAAATGTGGGTAATAAATTTGTACTATTGGTGTACAAACGACTCTTGCTTCTTTCTGCGCCTCTCTTGCCTCTTTCTGCATTTCTGTTGCCTCTTTTGCACTTTTCTTTTTTTCTGTACTTCATTTGCCTCTTTCTGCTCAACTCTTTCACATTCAGCATCTCTCTTGACTCTTTCTGTGCCTCTGTTGCCTCTTTCTGTACCTCCCTTGCCTCTTTCTGTATCCCTGTTCCCCCTTTCTGCACTTCTCCTGCCTGTTTCTGCACCTCTATTGCCTCTTTCGAAGCTCCTCTTGCTTCTTTCTGCACTTCTCTTGCCTCTTTCTGCATCCCATTGATTCTTTCTGCACCTCTATTGCTTCTTTCTGTACTTCTCTTGCTTCGTTCTGCATCTCTGTTGCTTCTTTATTGTACCCTCTTGCCTCTTTCTCACCCCTCTTCTCTCTTTCTGCACATCTCTTGGCTCAGTCTCCCAACCTGTTCCCTCTTTCTGCACCCTTTTGCATGTTGCTGTAACTCTCTTGCCTCTTTCTGCAGTTCTCTTGACTCCTTCTGCACCTCTATTGCCTCTTTCAACACTTCTCTTGCCTTTTTCTGCATCTCTCTTGCCTCTTTCTGCATCTCTCTTGCCTCTTTCTGCATCCCTATTGCCTCTTTCTGAACCTCACTTGCTTCTTTCTGCACACTTTGAGCCTCTTTTAGCACCTCTGTTGCTTCTTTCTGCAGTTCTCTTCCTTTGTTTTGCACCCTTCCTGCCTTTTTCTGTACCCCTCTTGCCTCTATGTGTACCTCTCCTACCCCTTTCTGTACACCTCTTGTCTCCTTTTGTACCGCTGTTGGTTCTTTCTGCACTGCTCTTGGATCTTTCTATACCTCTTTTGCAAGTTTCTGCACCCTTCTTGCCTCTTTCTGTACCCCTCTTCCCTCTTTGTCCACCTTTCTTGCTTCTTCCTGCACTTCACTTGCTTCTTTCTGCACTGCTCTTGCTTCTTTCTGCATCTCTCTTGCAGATTTCTGTATCCCTCTTGGTTCTTTCTGCACCCCTTTTCCCTCTCCCCTTTCTTGCCTGCTTCTGGAGTTGTCTGCACCTCTGCTGCTTCTTTCAGCACTTCTCTTGCTTCTTTCTGCACCCCTCATGCCTCTTTCAGCACCTCTGTTGCTTGTTTCTGTACTTCTCTTCCTTCTTTCTGCACCCCTCTTACCTCTTTCTGTACCCCTCGTGCCTCTTCGTGCACCTCTCCTGCCTCATTCTCCACCTCTCTTGCCTTTTTCTGCAGTTCTCTTGCCTCTTTCTGCACCTCTGTTGCTTCTTTCTGCACTTATCTTGCCACTTTCTGCACCCCTCTTGCCTCATTCTGCACCTCTGGTGGTTGTTTCTGCATGTCTCTTGCTTCTCCCTACACCACTCTTGCTTTTTCTGAACACCTCTTCCCTCTTTCTGCACCTCTCTTGCCTCAGTCTGCCCACCTGTTCCTTCATTCTGAACCCCTTTTGCCTGTTTTGGCGACTCTCTTGCCTCTTTCTGTAGTTCTCTTGCCTCCATCTGTACCTCACTTGCCTCTTTCTGCACCTATTTTTTTCCTTGGCACTGCTTTTGCTTCTTTCTGCACCTCTCTTGCAAATGCATGCACCCCTTTTGCCTCTTTCTGCACCACTCTTACTTCTTTCTGCACCTCTCTTGCCCATGGCTGCACCCCTGTTCCCTCTTTCTACAGTTCTCTTGACTCCTTCTGCAGCTCTGTTGCGTCTTTCTGTACTTCTCTTTCCTCTTTCTGCAACCCTGTTGCTTCATTCTGCACTTCTCATGCTGCTTTCTGCACCCCTGTTGTCTCTTTCTGCACTCGCCTTCCCTCTTTCTGTACCCCCTTCCCACTCTGTACCTCACTTGCCTCTTTCTGCACTTCTCTTGTTTCTTTCTACACCTCTGTTGCTTCTTTCAGCAATTCTCTTTTGTCTTTCGGTACTTTTCTTGCCTGTTTCTGCACCTCACTTGCTTCTTTCTGTAGCCTCTTGCCTCTTTTTGTACAATTCTTCCTTCTTTGTGCACCCCTCCTGCCTATTTCTACACCACTCTTATCTCTTTCTGTACCTCTGTAGCTTTATTAGGCGCTTCTCTTGCCTCTTTCTATACCCTTGATGCCTCTTTCAGTACCTATTGCTTCTCTCTGCCCTTCTCTTCCATTTTTCTGCACTCCTCTGCCTCTTTCTGTATCCCTTCTTGCGTCTGTGTGTACCTCTCCTATCCCTTTCTGCACCCATCTTGCCTCTTTTTGCACCTCTGTTGGTTCTTTCTGCACTGCTCTTGGTTCTTTCTGAACTGCTTCCTCAAATGTCTGTATCCCTCTTACCTCTTTGTCCACCTCTCTTGCTACTTTCTGCACTTCTCTTGCCTCTTTTTGCACCTCTGTTGCTTCATTCTGCACTTCCCATAATTCTTTCTACACCTGTCTTGCTTTTTTCTGTACCCCCGTTATTTCTTTCTGTACTCGTCTTCCCTCTTTCTGGACCTCTCTTACCTCTTTCTGTATCTCACTTGCCTCTTTCTGCACTTCACTTGCTTCTTTCTGCACTGCTCTTGCTTCTTTCTGCATCTCTCTTGCAGATCTCGGTATCCCTCTTGGTTCTTTCTGCACCCCTTTTCCCTCTTTCTGCACCTTTCTTGCCTGCTTCTGTAGTTGTCTGCACATTTGCTGCTTCTTTCACACTTCTCTTGCTTCTTTCTGCACCCCTCTTGCCTCTTTCAGCACCTCTGTTGCTTGTTTCTGTACTTCTCTTCCTTCTTTCTGCACCCCTCTTACCTCTTTCTGTACCCCTCGTGCCTCTTCGTGCACCTCTCCTGCCTCATTCTCCACCTCTCTTGCCTTTTTCTGCAGTTCTCTTGCCTCTTTCTGCACCTCTGTTGCTTCTTTCTGCACTTATCTTGCCTCTTTCTGCAACCCTCTTGCCTCATTCTGCACCTCTGGTGCTTGTTTCTGCATGTCTCTTGCTTCTCCCTACACCACTCTTGCTTTTTCTGAACACCTCTTCCCTCTTTCTGCACCTCTCTTGCCTCAGTCTGCCCACCTGTTCCTTCATTCTGAACCCCTTTTGCCTGTTTTGGCGACTCTCTTGCCTCTTTCTGTAGTTCTCTTGCCTCCATCTGTACCTCACTTGCCTCTTTCTGCACCTCTGTTTTTTCCTTGGCAATGCTTTTGCTTTTTTCTGCACCTCTCTTGCAAATGCATGCACCCCTTTTGCCTCTTTCTGCACCACTCTCACTTCTTTCTGCACCTCTCTTGCCTATGGCTGCACCCCGGTTCCCTCTTTCTACAGTTCTCTTGACTCCTTCTGCAGCTCTGTTGCTTCTTTCTGTACTTCTCTTGCCTCTTTCTGCAACCCTGTTGCTTCATTCTGCACTTCTCATGCTGGTTTCTGCACCCCTGTTGTTTCTTTCTGCACTCGCCTTCCCTCTTTCTGTACCCCCTTCCCTCTCTGTACCTCACTTGCCTCTTTCTGCACTTCTCTTGTTTCTTTCTACACCTCTGTTGCTTCTTTCAGCAATTCTCTTTTGTCTTTCTGTACTTTTTTTGCCTGTTTCTGCACCTCACTTGCTTCTTTCTGTAGCCTCTTGCCTCTTTTTGTACCATTCTTCCTTCTTTTTGCACCCCTCCTGCCTATTTCTACACCACTCTTATCTATTTCTGTACCTCTGTAGCTTTATTAGGTGCTTCTCTTGCCTCTTTCTATACCCTTTATGCCTCTTTCAGTACCTATTGCTTCTCTCTGCACTTCTCTTCCTTCTTTCTGCACCCCTCTGCCTCTTTCTGTATCCCTTCTTGCCTCTGTGTGTACCTTTCCTATCCCTTTCTGCACCCCTCTTGCCTCTTTTTGCACCTCTGTTGGTTCTTTCTGCACTGCTCTTGGTTCTTTCTGAACTGCTTCTGCAAATGTCTGTATCCCTCTTACCTCTTTGTCCACCTCTATTGCTACTTTCTGCACTTCTCTTGCCTCTTTTTGCACCTCTGTTGCTTCATTCTGCACTTCCCATGATTCTTTCTACACCTGTCTTGCTTTTTTCTGTACCCCCGTTATTTCTTTCTGTACTCGTCCTCCCTCTTTCTGGACCTCTCTTACCTCTTTCTGTATCTCACTTGCCTCTTTCCGCACTTCTCTTGCTTCTTTCTACACCTCTTTTGCTTCTTTCAGCAATTCTCTTGTGTCTTTCTGCACTTCTCTTACCTGTGTCTGCACCTCTGTTGCCTGTTTCTGCACTTCTATTGCCTCTTTCTGTACCTAATTTGCTTCTTTCTGCACCCCTCTTGTCTCTTTCTGTACCCATCTTACCTCTTTGTGCACCCCTCCTGCTTTTTTATGCACCCCTCTTCCCCTCTTTCTGCACCACTAATGCCTCTTTCTGTACCTCTGTTGCTTTTAATGTACTTCTCTTGCCTCTTTCTGTACCCTTCGTGCCTCTTTCAGTACCTCTTGCTTCTTTCTGTACTTCTCTTCCTTCTTTCTACACCCCTCCTGCCTCTCTGTACCCTTCTAGCATCTTTCTGCATCTATCCTATCCCTTTCTGCACCCCTTTCCTCTTTTTGCACCTCTGTTGGTTCTTTCTGCACTGCTCTTGGTTCTTTCTGTATATCGTTTTGTACATTTTTGCATCCCTCTTCCCTTTTTGTCCACCTCTCGCTTCTTTCTGCACTCCTCCTGCTCTTGCTTCTTTCTGCACCTCTCGTGCAAATGTATATATCCCTCTTGCCTCTTTCTTTATCCCTGTTACCTCTTTCTGTACCTTTCTTGCCTGTTGCTGCACCTCTCTTGCCTCTTTCTGCATCTCCGTTGCTTCTTTATGTACTTCTCCTGCCTTTTTCTGTACCCCTCTTACCTATTTCAGCACCTCTCGTGCTTCTTTATGCACCCCTCTTGCCTCTTTCTGTATCCCTCTTGTCTCTTTGTGCACCTCTCATGTCTTTTTCTGCAGTTTTCTTGCCTATTCTGTACCTCTTTTGCTTCGTTCTGCACTTCACTTGCCTCTTACTATACCCCTTTTGCCTCTTTCTGCTTCTGGGTTGGTTCTTTCTGCACTGCTCCTACTTCTCTCTGTACCTCTGTTCCAAATTTCTACATCCGTCTTGCCTCATTCTGCACCCCTCTTCCCTCACTCTGCACCTTTCTTGCCTCAGTCTGCCTACCTGTTCGCTCTTTCTGTACCCCTTTTACCTGTTTCTGCAACTCTCTTGCCTCTTTCTGCAGTTCTCTTGTCTCCTTCAGTACCTCTGTTGCTTCTTTCTGCACCTCTGTTCCAAATTTCTGCCTCCCTCGTGCTCTTTTTGCATTCTTCTCCCCTATTTCTGCACCTCTCCTGCCTCTTTCTGCACCCTTGTTCCCTTTTTCTGCAACTCTCTTGCCTGTTTCGTCAACTCTCTTGCCTCTTTCATTAGTTCTCTTGTCTCCTTCCGCACCTCTGTTGCTTCTGTATGCACTTCTCTTGTCTCTTTCTGCACCCCTCTTGCCTCCTTCTGCACCTCTATTGGTTCTTTCTGCTTGGCTCTTGCTTCTTTCTGCAGCTCTCTTGTAAATTTCTGCACCCCTCTTGCCTCTTTCCTTACTCCTCCTCTCTCTTTTTGCACATCTCTTGCCTCTGTCTACACCCTTGTTCCCTCTATCTGTACCTCTTTTTCCTGTTTCTGTAACTCTCTTGCTTCTTTCTGAACTTCTTCTCAAATGGGAAGTACAAGCTGTCAAGTTTAAAGTCCTATGTGCTCTCATGACTGAGGTATATGTCTACTTGTATATATATTCTTATATGTGTTATGCATCTGAAGATTGCAGCTTAAAATGTGGGTAATAACATCTACTATAGGTGGTCAAATCTTCTCAGTTCAGTTCTGTCATTCGGTTGCACAGGCAGACATGTCTTATGTATATATGTGTTATAGAGGCCCTCAAATATAAAATTGAATACCCATGTGCCCTGTTTCATGAGCAGAAAGAAATGCATACACCTTTTTTTTACACAAATTTACAGAGTATGCTATTTGAAACACAGGTGTTCAAGTGTTTGTATGTTTATTTTCATTTAACATGTCACTAGGTAAAAGCATAGACATATATGCATACCATCACAAACTTGGTCAGATTACATCAGTTATATGCTTAGGATTGCTGTTTTATATTTGGTAGGCCTAACACTCCGAGCAGTCGATTAATAGTGAACCTTCAAGAGAAAAGTGAGGTTTAAGCATCTTCATAGAAGGATTAGTGATTAGGGTACTTTGTATGAGTCTGTTGTAAGGTACAGTCAGAGTAGGCCCATTATGCACCTCTGTTAGTTGTTTCTGCACATCTCTTGCTTCTTTCTGCACCTTTCTTCCTCTTTCTGGACTTCTGTTGCCTCTTTCTGCATTTCTCTTGCTTCTTTATGCACCTTTCTTCCTCTTTCTGCACCTCTCTTGCCTCTTTCTGCAGTTCTCTTGCTTCTTTCTGCATCTTTCTTCCTGCACATCTCCTACCTATGTAGGCATAGTTAGAAATTAGCCTTTAAAAAACCTTAGAAATACCCTGAAACAACCACAGGTTTCAGGGACATTATAGTTTGGGATTAGCCTTTAAAAAACCTTAGAAATTCACTGACAAAACCACAGGGTTCAGGGATGTTACAGTTAGGGATTAGCATTTAAAATACCTTTGAAATTAACTGAAATAAACCATAGGTTTCTGGGACGTTATAGTTAGAAATTAGCTTTTAAAAAACCTTAGAAATTCACTGAAAAAACAATAGGTTTCAGGGATGGGATAGTTAGAAATTAGCATTTAAAAAACCTTTGAAATTCACCGAAAAACCATAGGTTTCAGGGACATTATAGTTAGAAATTAGCATTTAAAAAACCCTAGACATTCACTGAAAAAAACAGAGGTTTCAGGGACGTTATAGTTAGGGATTAGCATTAAAAAAAAACGTAGAAATTCAATGAACAAAACATAGGTTTCTGGATTTCTTTTTTGTAGGTTCGTTCGAGTTTGATGAACCATCCTTTCAAATTATTTGGTCCCTTGTTGGTGTTTGTTTCTCCGCCTATTTTGGAACCCGACGGAATCCCCTGAAACACCGAGACTGCCGCTTCTAGTCTTTCGGCATCACTAAACATTTTCTACTGTTTTTGGGATATCTGCTGGATAATGTCAAAAATTCTCATTGAGTTAATATTCTAAGTAATCTTTTGACCCCAACGTTTGTCTTGGATGTAGATCGCATACCGAGTAGACTGCGAATTTATACCATCCCTTCGTATGAAAACCCGACCCCAAACTATTAAAAGAATGGGTTATTTCAGCACGGTGTCAGCAAAAGGCATGGTGGAGATATTAGTGCGGACGGAGCAGAAGTCAGACTGATTTTGGGTTTCTCGGCTGAGGCACACAGAATTAGAAGTCTAGTACAAAACAATTGGAAAATACTGCAAACAGGCAATGTGATTGGCAGCTTACTGCCCAACAGTCCAGATATACATATCGAAAGAGTCAGTCATTAAAGGACATTTTGGTGCAGAGTTATTTTTCTGAGGAGAAAATGTCTCTGAAAAGACCTGTCATTGGATTTTTTCCATGTTCTTCATGCAAGACCTGCAAGAACAGCCACAAAGTCAAGCAGTACACAGTACCTGGCAAAAAAACTAGACATGTGGTAGACAAATTTCTCAACTGCAACACTAGTTTCGTAGTGTACTGTTTGGTTTGCCCATGTGGACTCTAGTATATTGGGAGCACCATCCATCCAGCTAAAAAACGAATTCTGGAGCACACACTGGCATTTTCAAACTGGGACAGTGCGTACCCAGTTGCCAGACATTTTGCCTAAATACATGGATCAAGAAGTGATACATTATGCTATTTTTGTCTTGACCATGTTCCCATGAAAGTAAAAGGAGGAGACAGGGTAAAGCTGCTAAGGTAGTTAGAAGCAAGATATATTATCCAACTTCGGACCCGAACCCCCCTAGGACTTAACAATGAAGAAGAACTGTTGTCTTTTGTGGGTTGAATTAAGTATCCTGTATTAATTGAGATGTATGGTCAGCTGGGATCTTATGCTGGTAATTTACATTGCCCTTTAAGGGCTTGATTGTATAGACATTTGGAGGCAAATACTGAAAGGACAATGTTAATCCCTTGCAAATTTACCCACTAGGGGGACTCATGCCGTGGCGCGGCTCCCGCCCTGTCATTGCAAACTCTGCTTTGCATTTTGGAAGCGAGAGCAGGGAAACCTGCTCTCGCTTCCAGAATCCAAAGCTGTTTGCTTTTCCACACAGGAAGCTGCATGTTAGCAGCTCCCCATGTGAAAAAGCAATGCTGGCTCCCGCAGAAGGCGGGGAGTCGGCAGAGACCGTGGGGCATTGGGGCCCTGTGGTGCATTTTAAGTTGGGGAATTAATTACCCTTCAATCCTGAGGGGCCCTGAGGGCTAACTAGGTGACCAGGTACCTCCAGTAAGCGCCACAGACCTGCGTTGCAGAGAGGTGGTCTAGGTCACGTCCCTTTTTGCACCTTTCTACAACGCAGCTCTGTGGCGCTTACTGGGGGTACTTAGTGGGCTAGTTTTACCCCAGGGACCCTCAGCATTCAATGGGACTTAATCTCCCAACTTAAAACGCACCAGGGGGTTTGCACAGTGGTGAAGGGAGGGGGCAGGGCCTGAGGTGACATGTGTGCAAACACGCCCTATGGAGTGATTAAAGTTGGGGAATTAATTCCCTTTCAATCCTGAGGGCCCCTGGGGGCCAACTAGCCCACTAGGTGCTTCCAGTAAGCGCCACTGCACTACGTTGCAGAGAGGTGGTCCAGGCCATGCCCCTTTTTACACCTCTCTGCAACACAGCTTTGTGGTGCTTACTGGAGGTACCTGGTAGGCTAGTTGGACCCCAAACACCCTCAGAATTCAAGGGGACTTAATCCCCCAACTTACATCGCACCAGGGGGGTGCATTTGCAGAGTGGTGGAGAAAGGGGCATGGCCTTTGTCTACCTCTCACCAATCCCACTGCATGGGGCTTACTGGTGGTAAAAGGTAGGCTAGTTGGCCCCTTAAGTACCCCCAGCAGTGAAGGGGACTTCAATCTCCATCCAAGAGCGTGCCAGGGAGTGCGTTTGTAGAGTGGTGGGTAAAGTGGGCGTGGCCTGGTATGAGCACTTACCAGTGCTGCTGTGTGGGACTGATTAGAGGTAATAGATTGGGAAGTTGGACCCCAAGGATGTCCATGGGGGCCAATTACCCCTCTTGTTACCTCCAGTAAGTCCCACATAGTGGGATTGCTAAGACATCTTCAGAGGCAATGGCCCCCTTTCTCTACCATTCTGCAAACGAGCCTCGTGGCAGTCTACGGGATGGGGGATGAAGTCTAATTTAGTCCTGAGAGAGTTTGGGAGCCAAGAATCCCTCCTGGTACCTCCTGTAAGTCCTACGCAGTGGAATTCCTGAGCATTGGTTGGACGCCCAGCACCCTTTCTCCACCACTCTGCAAACGCGACTACTAGTTAAAGTATCATATTTCTGCACCTCTGACTTGGAGTTAATTTTAATCCTCCTGCCCTATTATATACTAGGGCCTTACAGAGGAGGTCATGCTAATCACAGGGGTACCCCAACACATAGTGTTCCCTAGTGTATGTAGGGTTTTTCACTGTATTCTAAGTGTCTTTTAGCATAGCACTGGCTCTAGGCCTGGTTAGTCAGAGTCAGTTACCACCAGTACCCGTCTGAAAAAGATGTGGGCACAGGACGATTTTGCAACAAGGCCTCTTTCTGCTCCTCTGTTGGTTCTTTCAGCACATGTCTTGCTTCTTCCTGCACTTTTCTTCGTCTTTGTGGACTTCTGTTGCTTCTTTCTGCATTTCTTTTGCTTCTTTTTGTGCCTTTTTTCTTCTTTCTTCTCATGTCCTACCTCTGTAGGCATAGTAAGGAACTAGCATTTAAAAAACCTTTGAAATTCACTTAAAGAAACCATATGTTTCAGGCACGTTATAGTTAGAAATTAGCATTTAAAAAAACTTTTGAAATTCACTGTAAAAACCATAGGTTTCAGGCACATTATAGTTAGAAATGAGCATTTAAAAAACCTTAGAAATTCACTGAAAAAAACATAAGTTTTAGGGAAAGTTATAGGTAGCTTGACATATCACTTGTACAAAACCATAGATATTCCCCCGTTGGAGTTAGTTCAGCTAACTATAACTCACGCCCCGCAATGCACTGCTGATGTCGTCACATATTAAAGCACTCATGACATGGTCAGTGACATCACTGATGACATCTTAAATGACATCACTCATGACATCATTCATGTGATAATTTGATGCATCTTCTTACAACCTAATATAACCTTGATATGATATGATATGATATGATATGATATGATTTGGCTTTTATAAAGCGTGGCTTACACTCCATGGAGCATCTTGGCGCTAGTCATAACGTGTCACAGAGGAGAACATTGGGAAACTACATAAAACCAGGAGAGGGGGAAAAATTAGGGATCTGAAAAGAGTTTGTAAGGTGTAGGGGTTAAATTAGCGCTAGACAAAAGGTGTCAGAGGCATTAAAAATCCAGGTTTTAAGGCCCTTCGATACACCCACTCTAAATTACAGACTTCCATTCTCAAAACCATTGACACTCCAACACCAATAACTACATACACACTCACTGATTCTTAGGTTTACACACACATCCACTCACTCACCAGTACTGTCACTCATACTTATGGTCACTCAGTACAGGACAATCATATGAACTCATACACCTGAATAGACACTCACACACTGCCACTCATCCATAGAGGTACTCACACACCTAGTCAGTCATGCAAATAATTAATGTCAAGTCAAGTCAAGTGATTTATATAGCGCGCTACATACCCAGAGGGTCTCAAGGCGCTTGAGGAAGGGTGGGGAATTACTTGTCCAATATCCAGGTTTTAAGTTGCTTTCTGAATGTAAGGTGGTTCTGAGTGAGGCGAAGGTGAGTGGGAAGTGAGTTCCAGGTTTTAGCTGCCAGGTAGGAGAAGGATCTGCCTCCCATGGTGGTTTTGTTGATGCGAGGTACAGTTGCAAGGGCTTGGTTGGAGGATCGTAGGTGGCGGGAGGGGGTGTAGGAGGAAAGTCGTGAGTTGAGGCATTCGGGTCCAAGTTCGTAGAGTGCTTTGTGTGCGTGGGTTAGGAGGCGGAAAGTAATCCTCTTGTTAACGGGGAGCCAGTGGAGGTTTTTCAGGTGTCCAGAGATGTGGTCTATACGCGGGATGTCTAGTATGAGTCTGGCTGAGGCGTTCTGGATGCGTTGCAGTTTTTTCTGGAGTTTTGCGGTGGTACCGGCGTATAGGGTGTTACCGTAGTCCAGGCGGCTCGTGACCAGTGCATGGGTGACCGTTTTTCTAGTTTCGGTGGGGATCCAGCGAAATGTTTTTTTGAGCATGCGAAGAATATTGAAGCAAGAAGATGAGACGGCGTTGACTTGTTTGTTCATAGAGAGTGAGGAGTCCAGGATGACACCTAAGTTCCGTGCGTGGTCCGTCGGGATGGGTGCTTTTCCAAGGGACTCTGGCCACCAAGAGTCATCCCAGGTGGAGGGGGAGGTACCTAGGATAAGGACTTCAGTTTTGTCAGAGTTCAGTTTTAGGCGGCTGTACTTCATCCACTCAGCTACTTCTTTCATTCCTTCATGTAGGTTGGTTTTGGCGGTGATTGGGTCTTTGGTATGTGAGAGGATCTGTTGAGTGTCATCAGCGTAGAAGATGATGTTGAGGTTGTGTTGGCGTGCGATAGCCGCGAGGGGGCTCATGTATACGTTGAAGAGGGTGGGGCTGAGTGAAGATCCTTGTGGCAGGCCGCAGATGACTTCGGTAGCTTCTGATTTGAATGGAGGAAGGCGGACTCTCTGAGTTCTTCCGGCAAGGAACGAGGTGATCCATTCCAGTGCTTTTCCTTGGATTCCGATGTTTCTGAGGCGTTGTATTAAGGTGCTATGACAAACTGTGTCAAAGGCTGCGGAGAGGTCGAGGAGGATGAGGGCGACTGTGTCTCCGTTGTCTAACAGAGTTCGGATGTCGTCTGTTGCTGCGATGAGTGCGGTCTCAGTGCTGTGTTTTGCTCGGAAGCCGGACTGAGAGGAGTCGAGGGATTTGTTGGTTTCGAGGAAGGTGGCAAGCTGGTTGTTGACAGCTTTCTCGATGACTTTGGCCGGGAATGGAAGGAGCGAGATGGGGCAGTAGTTTTTGAGTTTGGTGGGGTCAGCTGTGGGTTTCTTCAGAAGAGCGCTGAGTTCGGCATGTTTCCAACTTTCCGGGAAGGTGGCGGAGTTGAGGGAGCAGTTGATGACGTCTCGGAGGTGCGGTGCTATAATGGAGTCAGCCTTGTTAAAGATGTGGTGAGGGCATGGGTCTGTGGGGGATCCTGAGTGGATAGAGTTCATCAGGCGGATGGTGTCCTCAGTGGAGATTGGGTTCCAGTCATTGAGGATGTTCAAGGGGGGTGGGGGTCCTGCAGAGGGTAGGGTGGGTTGGTCTTCGGGTCGGTTGTCGAAGCTGTTGTGGATGTCTGCAATCTTGTTGTGGAAGAATGAGGCTAGGGAGTCGCAGAGGGCTTGAGAGGGGGTGATGTTGTTGGAGTTGGCTGAGGGGTTGGTAAATTCCTTGACGATGTTGAATAATTCCTTGCTGTTGTGAGCGTTGCTATCTAGTCGATCCTTGAAAGCGGCTTTTTGGCATTCCGGATCAGTTGGTGGTGTATACGGGTGGCGTTTTTGAAGGCGTCCTTGGTGCTGGTGTTTGGGTCTTTTTTCCAGGCCTTCTCAAGGGAGCGACAAAGTTTCTTGGATTTCTTAAGATCATCGTTGAACCAGGAGGCCTTCTTGCTGCCTAGTTTGATTTGACGTTTTTTCAACGGTGCTAGGATGTCGGCGCTGTTGGATAGCCATTGGGTGAGGTTAATGGCTGCTTGGTCGGGGTTTGAGGAGTGGGCGGGGGGGTTTTGAAGAAGCGATGAGGAGATCTGGTCGAAGGTGATTTTGTTCCAGTTTCTTCGCAGAATGGGTTGAGTATGGTTGTTGGAAGTGGTCTTGTTGTAGGTAAAGTGAACGCAGCTGTGATCCGTCCAAAGGAGAGCTGTGGTGTGGCTGCAGGAGATATGTTTGCTGGAGGTGAAGATAGGGTCGAGTGTGTGACCTGCGATGTGGGTGGGGGTAGTGACAAGTTGTTTAAGTCCGAGGTTGGCGAGGTTGTCCAGAAGGGTGGTGGTGTTGCGGTCGTTGTTCTTTTCAAGGTGAAAGTTGAGGTCTCCCAAAAGAATGTAATCCTCGGAGGGGAGGGCGTGTGGGGTGATGAAGTCCGTGATGTCCTCACTGAATTGTGCACGGGGTCCTGGTGGCCTGTAGAGGAGGGTGCCTCTGAGTGTGGTCTTGGGGTCGATGTGGATCTGGAAGTGAAGGTGTTCAGTGTTGGCGAGATTGACGTCTGAGCTGGTTGAGATGCGGATGGATTTCTTATGGACGATAGCGATGCCTTCTCCTGTTTGGTCGGTACGGTCCTTACGGATGATCTTATAGCCTTCCGGGATGGCAATGGTGATGTCTGGGGATGATGTGGCGTTCATCCATGTTTCTGTTAGGAAGGCGACGTCTGGAGAGATGGTGTCTAGTAGATTCCAGAGGTCGATGGCGTGCCTGTGGACTGAGCGGGTGTTGAGCAGGATGCATTGTAGGTGGTTGGTGTCAGATATTTGTTTTGTGTTCGTGGATGAGGAGTTGTTCTTGGTGCCGTTGAACTTGCAGGAGTTGCAAGAGAAGGGTCCATGGATGTGTCCAGGAGCGGCTTGGACGCAGTTGGGGAGTCGGCCGGGGTTTAGGGCTAGGAGGGTGGAGGCGTCGTATGAGATGCGGGTGGGGTGGGTGGTACGAGGGCCAGGGGGTCTGGTGCTGGGCGCGGTCCAGGCGCGGACGGGCGTAGACGGGCTTACCTTTGGCGCACCTTCGGCGCGAATGGGGCGCGGTCGCTGCGCGTGAACGCTGCGCGCTAGTTCAACTGACATTAATGGGTGGAGGGGAAGGGGCGAGGGGGGCTCAGCTGGGAGGTGGGGCGGGCTCTAGAGAACGGGCTTGCAGGGAAAAACAACAACAATGAAATGGCGGCGTATGGTAAAGCACTAACAACAAAGCGCCACAGATGAGAGCAGCGAAGGCACAGTGAAAGTAAATGCGCAACAATTAAATCTATGCAGAAAAAATGAGGCCGACTTTAATACTTATCGTCACAGCAGTCACAGTGCAAATAACGCGCTGCAAGTAAGATGCCAGATCCCAAGCGCAGCCCAGTGCAATTATCACTTTATGAGTTTAAAAGCAGGATTCCAAGCGCAGTATAACGATACCAGTTCAAGCAGTTCAACAATACCAGTTCAAGCTGCCATTTACTCAACAATACAGTTATATACACACCAGCTCAATTACTCATACAAATACTAGCACATTCTTATGCTCTTATACAGCCACTCTCACTCTCACAATCACACACTCTCACGTATAGCCATTTATATACTCCAACACACATATATACTGCCTTTCACATATGTAGTTACTCACACATGTACCACAGAGCTATACATTCACTCACTAACACACCCATACACACACACACACACCCATACAGTCCATCATAGATGCACTCTTGAAACCATGCACCTAGTGAATCACCCACTCACACATCTATGCACAGAGTCATACACACCCCACCCACACAAAGACTCAGGCACCCAAACAGATACTCAGACAACCAATCAATAACCCATATAGACACTCATGTCTATTCGCAAACCCATGCAGCCACTTACACACCAACAGACAGACAGATACAGACATTCACACAGTTTAGTCACTAACTCATGCATTCAGTAAGATACGTTTAATCACTCGCTTATAGAGTCAGTTAGGCACCTACTAAATCATCCATTCAGACACTTATACACCCACTCATTCATCAATACGCCTTTCCTTATATATATTAAACATCTTTAAGCTTTACAGAAATACAAAGTCACTGGATGATGTCATCAGTGATGTCATTTGAGATGTCATCAGTGATGTCACTTGGCCATGTCATGAGTGTTGTAATATGTGACATCATCAGCAGTGCATTGCGGGGGCGCGAGTTATAGTTAGCTGAACTAACTATAACGGGGGAATTTCTCTGGTTTTGTACGAGTGAAATGTCCAACTAACTATAACTTTCCCTAAAACCTATGGTTTTTCAGTGAATTTCTACGGTTTTTTAAATGCTTATTCCTAACTAGAACATGCCTGAAACCTATGTTTTTTTCAGTGGAAAAATATATATATATATATATATATATATATATATATATATATATATATATATATATATATATATATATATATATATATATATATATATATATATATATATATATATATATATATATATATATATATATATATATATATATATATATATATATATATATATATATATATATATATATATACGCAAACAGAAGTCTTTCACCACAGAACCACCAGGCAGGCAGCAACGAGGAAAAACCACGCAAGTCCCAGTCTTCTTTCGGCAAGTTTATTTAAAAAGGCAAGTTCACCAAATCTGACGCGTTTCGGGCGTCCGCCCTTGGTCACAGATCGTCAGGCAAATGAAAGAACATCCCTTTTAAAGGGTACATTGCACAAATTTAATTAGTGATTTTTTTCTTTTTGCAACACCATGTGATTAGAAACTGAAAACTGAGGACACACTACATATAGCTAACATAGATAGTCTGTTTTCTGAATCACAATTTGATATATATATATATATAAATCGAATAGTGGGAGGTATAATTACAATATTTACATTTTGTTGCCCAAATTTGTGTTAACATTCCATTGTGAGTTGCCATGTTACATATTTTGTAAATTTTATATCAGACAATTATTTTCAGTGTGCATTGAAAATGGCACATGATATCCGCATAAATGCGCTTATATAGTAGATTGCAAAAAAAGACACAGTGTTACTGGTGGTCATTTGTCATGAAAAAGTGCAATGCGCGTAGATAAAGTGCAAATGCAATTGTGCAAATAATGCAAAATATTCTGTGCAAGCATAGCATATAAATAAATATAAATATTTATAAATAATTTCATATTAAACTCATCTAAGCTTCTCAATTCATGAAACCTGATGCTAGGCATATGACCATATAAAAATATCATCTATGTTTTACTCTTTTGCAATCTCTCAATTAACTGCATGAATGCAATAGACATGTAACGACAATATGGAACGTAATGATTTACAATCAATTCCATTATATATATTTAGATAAAGCAACAAATATCGACCACCTTTCAAAAAAAATTTACTCTATACGTGATTCAAAAGGAGGAAACAAACTAGAAAATCTATCTTGATGTCTGTGTCCCAAAACTTAAATGGGAAAAGTAATGTGAATCCATTGAACCAGTGAAAAAAAAATCAATTGTGCATGTGATACTAAAAAAAGGGATGATATACAGTATGTGTAATAAAATTCATAATAAAATTAACAGGGTAAAGGCAGAGAAAGCAGATAATGGCCCGAAATAAATCATTGAACAGGGATTGGTTATAAAAAAACATGTAAGTCTTCCGTTGTGTTCAATCCATTGGGGAATCTGCTGTCTAACTCAATAATAAATTGTGACTTAAGTCTTCTGAGCATTTTTTCCCTATCGCCACCCCGTCTAGATTTAGGGACCGAGGCAATGACATAATATTCCAAGCATTGTAGGTTGTTGTTATGTCTTGCCTTGAAATGTCTGGCAACAGGATAAGTGCCATCGTTATTAACGATGGCACGTAAATGCTGGAGTATTCTGGCATGCACCTGTAGCTTAGTGCTGCCCACATATCAGAGGCCACAGGTGCATGTCAGAATGTAGACAGCAAAATCAGTTTTGCAATTAAATGTGCCCTTGATGTTTTTGGCAATAGGACTGAACGGTGTCAAGTATTGGGAAGTGTTTTTTCCAAATTTACAAGCTCTGCAAGTTGAGCAACGCTTGAATCCCGGCCGGGATTTCAACCAATCCTCTTGTTTTGCTAGCTCAGGGAATTCGTGACTGATCTAGGTTTTAAAGGAGGGTCCCCTCCGATAAGTAACCACAGGGTTGTCTGGAAGCCTGGGGGCCAGAACCAAATCTGTTTTTAAAACAGGCCAGCGCTGTTTTATGATGGATTTAATTTGTCTGGCCTGTTTGCTATACCCGATGATAAGCCTGGGAGTTTGTTCCTCCCTTGAATCAGTTGATGCAATCGATTCACTGTTAGTAAACAGAGACTCACGGGTTCTAGCATTGGTTTTCTGGATGGCAGTTTTTAAGACTGATTCTTTGTATCCCCTACATCTGAATCTGTCTAGGGCTTCATTTGTGCAGGCCTGTAAATCAAGATCAGTGCTACAAATTCGTTTCAACCTGAGCAACTACCCAAATGGAATGTTGTCAATCGTGTGTCGAGGATGTGAACTACTGGCATGCAAGATGTTATTGCCAGCAGTTTTCTTTCTATGTAGTTTAGTGACAAGACGGCCATCTTTAACGTATAGTTTAACGTCCAAGAATTCAGCTTCATTTGCGCTTACATTAGAAGTGAATCTTAAATTTTCTTGGTTGTTATTAATACAAGCCAGGAAATTGTTGACACTTTCCAAATTGCCTCTCCACAGAATAAAAACATCGTCTATAAAGCGTATCCACTGTATGACATGTTTTCTGTACATTACACCATGGGTGCGCATGAGGACCTGTTCCTCCCACCAGCCTACGTGCAAGCACGCATAGCTGGGGGAGAAACAGGCCCCCATCGCCACACCTCGCTTTTGTATGTAGATGTTGTCACCAAATAGAAAGAAATTGTTGTTTAAACACCAACCAGTAAGTTCTAAAATCATCTTATTATGCATATAGCATTCAACAGGTCTCTTACCAAGGAAATGTTCTAATGCACTCAAACCAGTTGTATGTACAATACTGGTGTAGAGCGACTCAATGTCTAGGGTGATCAATAAAAGATCGTCGCTCCACGGAATATCCTTAATCTTGGCAATGAAGTCTCCCGTGTCCCTTACATATGTTGGTAATTCCTTCACTAAGTCCTGTAGGAAGTAATCTATATATTCGGTAACATGTTCTACCATTCCCCCGATGGCCGAGATAATCGGTCGGCCAGGTACTGGTGTGACTAGTTTGTGTACTTTTGGGAGGAGATAAAGTCTTGGTATTATAGGAAATTCCACATAGAGGAAATCAAATTCTTGCTTTGAGATCATATTTTCCCTCTTCCATTTGTGGAGCAATTTCAAAAGTGATTCTTTGGCCAGATTGTAGTCCTTGCCTGAAGATTTAACATAACACGACGAGTCATTTAGTTGTTTCATGGCCTCCTCAATGTAGGCATCTTGAGGCCAAATAACCACATTGCCTCCCTTGTCAGCAGTGGTAACAATATTTTTGTAGTCTTTACTCAGTTTCGAGACCAAGGATAGATATTGTTCCTCTTGTTGACTTTTATAACGCTTCTTGTGCTTGATCTTATATTGCAGTTGTTTTAGATCTTCCACAACAACGTCATGAAAAACATCTATCGAGTCTCTTGGCATTACAGGCATGAACTTTGATTTAGCTTTAAATGGACTGCTGTTTGCGCCCATCTGAGCCACAGAGGCCTCTCTTAGTTCTTCCTGGGTAGAGATTGGAACAGAATTGGATGTGTCATTGTTGGCCAGTTGATGCAAAGTGAGAAATGCTTTGGCGTCTCGAGCAGGCACATTTAAATTTGCAGTGACTCCACTGGTATTGCTATTCGCGGTGTTGCCTGAAGGACCATCTTTGATATTAAAAAACTTTTGCAACTTAAGTTTTCTAATAAAACAGTAAACATCAACCCGGGTTTTGGCATAGTTAAAGTCTGATGGCGGGCAGTAAGTGAGACCAAGGCTGAGTAGTTGTTTCTCAGCCATATTGAGGGACAGGCTGGAGAGATTGATTATAGCATTATTCTCTACCGCTTTTTGCGCCAATATTGCTTTTTTGGTTTTTTCGGCGACTTTGTGCTTTTTTCTGCGTTCCCTCCTTGTTTTGTTACGTCTTGACTTTTTTTCTGCTGCCTCGTTAGGGGCCTGAGTGTTTGCAGGCGGTCCGAGACTAAAAAATCAACTTCTTCTCCCAAGTCCAGAATCATTGCATTTGGATTTCTTGCAATATAATCACCATCTTCAGATGATGGACCACTGGTAAGTATTTCTTCTTCACTGACAATGTTGATGGAGTCAGTGGTCATTGATGTTGTAGCTACTGCTTGGCTGGTTTGTTGGGCAGATTTAGTTTGTAACTGTGCAAGTTTATTACTCTTGGCTTTTTCATATTTGCGCGCAAAAGTGTAGATTCTGCCCTGCGCATAATCTTCCTTGTCTCGGGCGAATTTATATATTTTGCGCGCTTTTATCTTCTCCTCCTGTTTTGAAAGCCTTTCATCAATTTCTTTGCGTGTTTTGGTAATAATGTCTCTTGGTCCAAACTTTGCCAGCAGTTCATTAATTTCACTAATTTCCTTCATTAAATTCTCTCTATCAATGGAGGCATACTTAATGAGGATTTGAACCAGTTTAGCTGATGATTCTAGGTTAGTTTTACCCCATTCTCGTAGCATTTCAGGGTTGGGGTTTTCATAGCTTGGAGCCAGAAGAATGCGCAAACCGCGTGGAACACGTCCTTCCTCCAGGTATTTGGTGAGAGACTTATGCTCCCACCACTTTGTCATTTCTTGACGCATGCATTTCTCTAAGCGTTTCAAGGCCAGTTTAATTTGATTTTCCTCGCTACCATCTTGTTCATTAGACACATGTTTGCTGCTTGTTGCAGAATTCAAAGTCACATTGGGGAGATTAGAATATAGGGCATCTGCTGCTGCCTCTCTTCCCCTCAAAATTTCATCTGATATGTATATATATTTACACGTGCAATGCCGCTTGCACGAAGGATGCACCCGCCTCAAGCAGCTCGGCAGGAAAGCGGCATTTGTGGTTGCATATCTTTATATATCCATCACTCAGGAAGCACCAAAAGAGGCAATAAACAGGAAGCTCAAATAAATGGGTATTCTTTAATATGAACAACTTGCCAGCAGTCACTTCACTCAGGAACCGGCATCCCTTGTAATGCCAGACGCGTTTCAGGAACATAAATCCTTTCATCAGTGGCAGCAGAGGAAATGAAAGTTTGCGCTGCACACGAACAGTTTAAATAACAAACACCTGCCTCAGTGGGCGTGGCGCTCCTGCAGCCTTGTGGTGCTTGTAGTCCGTATGCACAGTAATCCCTAGTGGGTTCGTTTTTCATTCTTGATTAGTTCAAAATAATAAAGCCCATGTGGGTTGATGCCTCATTCCTGATGTTGTGGCCGCCCTGCTTTGTAGAAGTCCAAACCCACATGTGCAAGTTCCAGCCCTGAAATGGAACTCGCACCTCTTCATCACGATGTTTCCAGCTCCGATTGAAACCAAAACGGGCCCGCGTTGCAGCAGTGGGTTTCACTCAGCGGCTGTGCAGGCCGTATAAATCCATCACTCAGGAAGCACCAAAAGAGGAAATCCACAGGAAGCTCAAATAAATGGGTATTCTTTAATATGAACAACACACAGACACTGGATGATGTCATCAGTGATGTCATCAGTGATGTCATTTGAGATGTCATCAGTGATGTCATCAGTGATGTCACTGACCATGTCATGAATGATGTAATATGTGACAACATCAGCAGTGGATTGCGGGCGCGCAAGTTATAGTGAGTCCAACTAACTCTAACGTGGGAATTTCAATGGTTTTGTATGAGTAAAATGTCCAGCTAACTATAACTAGTGTTAAACCTATGTTTTTTTCAGTGAATTTCTATGTTTTTTTAAATGCTAATTCCTAACTATAACGATTGTGAAACCTCTGTTTTTTTCACTGAATATATGTATATATATATATATATATATTCACTGAAAAAACCATAGGTTTCACACCAGTTATAGTTAGGAATTAGCATTTAAAAAACCTATTAAATTCACTGACAAAACCAGTTATAGTTAGCTGGAAATTTTACTGACATAAAACCATTGAAATTCACACGTTATAGTTAGTTGGACTCACTATAACTTGCGCGCCTGCAATGCACTGCTGATGACGTCACATATTACATCACTCATGACATGGTCAGTGACATCACTCATGACATCACTGATGACACCATCCAGTGAATGTGTGTCTTTCTGAAAAATAAATTTGTTTTATATATGTATTTGTAAAGGTCGATGGAAGAATAAATGTTTAAATAGGTGTGTAAATGGATGTTTTTTTTAAAAAAAATTGGTTGGTTAACTGGCTTATTAAGTGTATCTTAGTGAATACATATATTAGCGAGTTTTGTTTAAATATTTAAATGTTTGTATCAGTGTTTCTCTTTGTGTATAAGTGGCTGCAGCTGTTGGTGACTGACTCACTGTTTGTATGTGTTTTGAAGACAGCATATGTGCAGGACTGTATGGGTGGACGAGTGTGTATATGTGTGTGGTAGTGAGTGAATGACTGTCTCACTAGTGTCTTCATTAGTAACGACATATGTTTTAATCTAGTATATGTGAGTATTGATGTATATAAGTGAGTATAGTATAGATAGTGAGAGATTGTAGGAGTTCCTGTTTAAATAAGTATGTGTTTCTATAAGTGATTGTTTAAGAGAGTAAGTATGTGTAAGTTTCCTTAGAAGTAAGGTGGTAGTGTGTGTATAAATGTATATGCAAATAAATGGATGTTCAATAGTTTATGTGCATGTGTGAGTATGTGTGTGAGTAACTTTTGGATGACTGCTGATGTGTAACAGGATGTATAGGTGTATCACTACATATGATGAGAGAGTATATATATGAGTGACTATATAGAACTGTTGGTGAATGAGTGGATGAGTATATAGATGGTGGAATTACTGAATTGGTTGTTGTTACTGGTTTGGGTATCTCCATTTTTTTGAAAATGTTTGTTTCTATTTTTGAATATGTGTTTCAAGCGTTACATTACACTGAAATTAGGTCTGTCACTCTGTCACAAGGATGGTGTCATCAGTGATGTCATGAGTGATGTCACTGACCATGTCATGAGTGATGTAATATGTGACGTCATCAGCAGTGCATTGCAGGCGCGCAAGTTATAGTGAGTCCAACTAACTATAACGTGTGAATTTCAATGGTTTTATGTCAGTAAAATTTCCAGCTAACTATAACTGGTTTTGTCAGTGAATTTAATAGGTTTTTTAAATGCTAATTCCTAACTATAACTGGTGTGAAACCTATGGTTTTTTCAGTGAATTTCAAAGGTTTTTTAAATGCTAATTCCTAACTATAACTGGTGTGAAACCTGTGGTTTTTTCAGTGAATTTCAAAGGTTTTTTTAATGCTAATTCCTAACTATATAAGACCTGAAAGCCCACCAGGAATCTCCAGTATGCGCCAGGGGACTGCATTGCAGAGAGGTGTAATGAAGCCACAACCCTTTTTACACCTCTCTGCAACGCAGCCCCCGTGCATGTTTGAAGAGGGGAAACTAATTCCCCTTGCATACTGGGGGCCCCTGGGGGCCAATTAGCCCACCTGGAACCTCCAGTATGCGCCTGGGGCTGCATTGCAAAGGTGTAATGAGACTATGCCCCTTGTTACACCTCTCTGCAACGCAGCCCACTGCCGCGTTTGCAGAGGGGGAACTAATTCCCCTTGCATACTGGGGGTCCCTGGGGTCAACTACTCCACCAGGAGCCTCCAGTATGTGCGAGGGAGCTGCATTGCAGAGAAGTGTAATGAGGCCACACCCTTGTTACACCTCTCTGCAATGCAGGCCACTGGCGCCTTTGCAGAGGGGGGACTAATTCCCCTTGCATACTGGGGGTCCCTGGATCATATCTGCCCAAACACCGATATTCCGAACGATTGTAAATGACTTTTCTTGAGAAACATTTGGATTTGGATTATCATGTCCTATACTTTGGAATTTTTGAAAGACTGACTTTGAGGATGCTATAAATTACTCAAGTCTGCCCGAATTGTGTGGGTAAAATTGATACCTAGTCACTTTTAATAAGAATATACTTATGTCTCGTCTAACATTTGGAAGAAATATCTAGTTATATGACAACGGGATACCGACATAACTTGAAGGAAATAAGAACGCCCTGAAGAAGTTCTGTTGTACAGAACGAAATGTTTCGGCTGGCTGTGGTACATAAACTTAAGGAAAATAAAAGCATTTGAATATACACCAAGATTCAGCGCTTCAATAAGTACTCTAAGTGATATGATTTGATTGGACTCATTGTGAAAGTGGTGCTGTGCCAAACTATGGAATATTCTCCACTACTCTCTACTACTTACTCTCTCCTACTCTCTACTACTCACTCTCTACTGCTCTCTACTACTCACTCTACTACTTACTCTCTACTACTCTCTACTACTCACTCTCTACTACTCACTCTCTACTACTCTCTACTACTCACTCTACTATTCACTCTACTACTCTCTACTACTCACTCTGCTACTCTCTCTACTGCTCTCTACTACTCTCTACTACTCACTCTCTACTCTCTATTACTCACTCTCTACTCTCTACCTCTCTACCTCTCTCTTCTCTCTCTACTAATCTCTACCTCTCTACCGCTACCTCTCTACCTCTCTACCTCTACACCTCTACCTCTCTACCTCTCTCTACACGCACACATATAGACATATATGCATATATATATGTGCATATGCATTTATATATATGTATGTGTATGTATAAAAAAAAAACTAAACATTTTTTTTTCTAATCAGCTACTTTTAAAACTGTCATTCTTTTTCCCCATGGTACACTCCCCGGTACGCTCCCCGGTGCGCGTACCGGGCACTCCCCCCGCGAAAATCAAAAAAATAATAAAATTTTTTTTGCCCCGTGGGGCCCTTTTATGGCCCCCACATCAAACCTAGGGGGTCAAGGGGGGGTCTACTCTGCCCCCTTATGGTCATTTCCCCCTTTGTTTTGGCCACCTCTTGTGTCTCGATCCTACCGAGACACAAGATGGCGGCCGCTCCGGACTGTTTAGAATGTTTACAGACACCCCAGAGCCAATCAGCTTTCTGCGCGCAAGTCGCGTGGCGCGCCCGGTGCGCGTACCGGTGCGCTTACCGGAGCGCTGCTATAGATATATATATTTTTTTGAACCTTAATTACTCAAAATCCACTGGAGCACATATCTTGAGACATAGCAAAGGCATATCGGGCTACCAGTCCCTACAATTTTGCCAAGTTTGGTGGAAATCCATTCAGCCGTTCGGGCTAAAAGTGAAATCGACCGCCCTATGGAAATTAACATGGGGAAAACGCGTTTTGGGACCCCCCTTTTATCTCGGCCCCCGCTTGACGAATCCCCCCCAAACTTTCAGGGAAGGACCGGAACCCCGCGAGGCCATTTTGAGGAAATTTTCAGGCAGATTCGTCAACCGGCGCCAAAGTTATTCCAAATAGAATTTTCAGATTTAACATTGAAAAAAATCCTAACTATAACTACCTACTGGCGACCGCCAGTAGGTAATATATATATATATACATATATATATATATATATATATATATATATATATATATATATATATATATATATATATATATATATATATATATATATATATATATATATATGTATATATATATATATATTACCTTCTGGTGGTCACCAGTAGGTAGTTATAGTTAGTTTCAAATTAGAGAGAGACCCCCTTTGTCAAATAGATCAAACATAGCGCAGGAATATAAATAGAAGGTAACTCCATCTTTCCTTCGTGTTTTCCCTTTCTCTCAACCATAGAGTTAAGAAAAATACAAAAAGGCAGCTAAAGGAAACTTTTTAATCATCAAATTAAGAAAATTAAAACGAAAATAATAAGGTAAATAAATCACTATGGACAAATCACCTACCTCCTTTTCTCTGAAATAGAAGCAGTGATAATGTGACAAAATGTATCTATTTTTGCTGTACAAATAGCCCTGGAGTGGGACGATATACATGAGATTAACTAGGAAACCGTGCAAGATGTGAACAGGTAATAAGATAACCTTACACAATTCTCCATAGTAAGGAGGAATCTAGACCCTTGCGCACACTAGATCAGTCGAGAAATTTGATAACAACTAGATGGAGCTATCAAAAAGGCATTAGATGGTTAATATGGTATAAGGAGGGGACCAGAACAGATAAAATGCACAGGGGGAAGATATAATCCCTGGGGGGCATGACTCTAGGTAACCTACAGTGATGTACTCATGATTGTTTGAGATTATCGTCTTTGAACCAGGAATAGGATAATGTCTATGTATTATGATATGATGCATAATTAGGATGATTGTAATACAATTACCAAATAGAAAAGAGGCTTGTGTAGAATGAAGAACTCGCATGTAATACGTATAAAACACTGATGGCAATATGTTTATCTGCAGGAGAACTATACAGACAGCAACCAACCACTGCCATTTGTAGGAGAGACTTATTAATATAGTCTTGAAAAAGATGGTAATACATCGATAAAAACCATTGAAACCCGTCGACGCCTCTCTGCACGATCAAGAGATTAAAAGACCTAGCCTGTAGACAAAGAATTGTAACATGTCCAGGATGGTATTTATGTCAAAAATCTCAAAAAACTTGCAATAGTTATTGACAATTTTATGTCTATGTATGTCTCTCCTTGTTTGTATTTTTTGTATTTTTCACCTTGATATAATATGTATTAATTGTTTTTTAATAATTCAGTTTTATACGATTTTGTGTAGGAAAAACTGTATTCAATGAATGTGTTCAGGATATTTTTTATATATGTGTACAATGATTTGTTTTTAACATTAGAGTGTATTTGTATGAACTTTTTTACAATAAAATAAATGAACTACATTTTTGTTGCATAAGTATATAAGATAGGTAAGGTCCCTAAAGGGATCTAGTGGGCCTATTGGGTAGTTTGAGACAAACATTTAGGTTTGTCCCATGTAAGAATAGTCTGCCAAGGGATAACTTCTTTTACAGTTATAGTTAGTACCTAGTTTCCATAGGAAAAGCGTTTTTTCTTTTCCCAATAACTTTGGCGCTAGTTGACGAATGTTGGCAAAATTTTCAAAGCTAGTGGCCTGCTCTGGTCAGCTCCTGTCTTGAAAGTTTTGGGGTGATTCGTCAAGCGGGGGCCGAGAAAAAAGGGTGGTCCCAAAACACTTTTTTCCCAACAGAATTACACCAAATTTGGCAAAAAGGTAGGTCTTGGTTCAGAAAAGCCCTTTTTTCCAAATGATGTAAATCTGTTCAGTAGTTCCAGAGAAATTAGAAAAGAAAACGTTTCAATATCTGAGCACCGAGGATGGTTCATGCACGAGCTTCACTCTGATTGGCTGCTAACAGTCCAAACCAGGAAGTGTTGGCAGCCATCTTGTGACTCGGCAGAACCGAGTCACAAGGAAACAGTGAAACAAAGTGAAAAATGAAGAAAAGGGGGCAGGGTAGAAACACCCTGACTCCGTAGACCTGCTCAGGGGGTCCCACATGGACCCCCAGGGCCCAAAAAAGCTTTTTTTTTTTTTTTTTTTTAAAACGAAATGGCGGACTTCACGTTAGGGTCGTGAATCCCTCCAGAATATGTAAACAATGAAGCGTTTCATTTTAATAAGGCCACCTCCCCGGGGCTATGCTGATTATGCACTTGTCATGGTCATGCTGGCTGCAGGAAGAGAGGTGACATCGCTGCAGCAGCCGTTCCTCTGTATGTCAATATTACGTGCATTTTTACAAAACCTGCACAGTGGGTGCAGCAATGGGAACTCGAATGTGTGTGCTCTCTCTAATAATGAACAAATATAAAATAATAGCAGAAAAAAGCAATCACAATGACGATGCGGGGTTGTGACAAAGGAAGCTCTTGACGCGCTCCACATGTCTGCTCTGATGCGGCGTGACATTGAATCTGGATGTGGTCGCAGGGAGGCTGCCTCGTGCTCTGTCCGGATGACTCTCACAATTTGAGGCCCTGTTGCTATTGGTGGGTACCGCGGAAAAGCGATTTTTCTTTCTTCCAGACGTCTTTCTGTGTCAGAGGTCTTTTGCCACCCGACTTTGTCTGTCAGTAAGCAGGCTTGGGGAGGGGGTGGGTCCCACAAAACCTTTCTTTTGAATCTAAAAGGCAGATAAACCCTCTACAGTCTCATCTATGCTAGGATACGTACAGCTATTTAGGGGGACACGTCTTTGAACGTTATTCTTTGTCTCTGTGACACCCCGAACGGGTGTGTCTTTTCCAAGTATTTCTGTGTGCGTTACCGACCTACAACAATGATTGTGAATTAACTCATATATTGCTGCTTACTCTGCTGTTCGACATTAAGGAGTGTGTGCAGGGTTGGCACTATTTCTACTTTTCTCTCATACTGTTAGGTTGTCAGGGAAGCTTGTGAGTGGTAGAGTATTTTGGTGTCATTCTTCATCTGATATGTACCATATAAATCAGGTGGGAGTTGGGGGGTTCCCTCCAGCCATGATTCCTTTCATGTGTGAATATTGAAGCATTTGGAGGGGGATGCTCCGGCGCAGCCAATGACATCTCTAGAAATAATGCATGCGGTTGGAAGGAAAGGGTATTCACATGGCGGCACACACATCTGTAAACACATTTACATCGGCTCTTTAGTTCAACCCATTTTCACTGCATTGCCAGTAACATTTTTCGCTCTTCTCTCTATATTCTATTTTCACTGATACCCCTCTTCCATACGAAGGCCTTAATACGAGTTTGCATTTTTTCCCCGGTTCTACCTCACTCTGGGGAGAATGATAACTGGTATATGGTGTATACCATGTGGTATTTCATGTTCGCCACATCAGGCAGGGTGGAACCACAGCACAGTAGGGCCATTGGTAAACCCCATTCTGAGGTGCACCAACTCGAAAGTTGTGGTTTTTGCCTGTATGCATTTCTTCTGATTTTACCGGGTGAAAATTTGTGAGGAAAAAGCCTTGGTAATGACAGATACCACAAAGCTCAGACTCCACATTGAGGTACAAACAGGAGTTTTTGCGTGAATGGATATTACCGTGATAAGTGGAATGAGTGCACAAGTCACCGGCCAACGCACTCCTCTGTTCCTGCATTCTCTCACATCTCTCTCCAAAGTTACCTTTGTATCCGTTCTCTCTTCCCCATATCTAATTATCCCTTTCTTTCTTCGTGACTTCTCGATTTAACCATCTCTCCCCTATTCCTGTCCTCTTTCCCTTTCCATGCCCCCTTGCTATATTCCCTTCCAGCTTCACCTCTCTCTTAGTCCATGTGCAACGTGGAAGTCGCAGAACTTTACTACCCACATAACCATGCCATCCCCACGATGAGTGAGAGACATACTCCAATTGTCTGGTATCACCATGTCGTAGCGGTTTATTCAAGCAAAACCATTAGCAAATGAAGTGGAAGTCATGAAGTGTCAGATATAAACGCAGGAAAACAAGGAAGACCAAACACAGATGGTACTGTACAAAAAAAGACGAGATACACAAACCAAAATACATTTACTCAAGATTCCAGTAGACTCATGAACTATTCACTGCTGACTCAGACCTATGGGAGCCCTATCTCCCAATGCTACAGACCCAATCCGATTTTGAAAATGGACATTACTGTAGAAAGATGCTCGCCCTTGCTTCCAGATCACCTCCTATGATGTGTCCAGTTTCGACATGCTCAACCGGCTGAAGTCAGCCATGGTCCTGCCCCAAATATTGTGCCAAATCGGCTAAACTGCATTTTTCAAATATGATGATAACCCCTTTACAGCAACTCAAGGCCTTTGCAGGACTAATAAACTGTCCTGGACACTGCACTGCAGAACCCTTCCAATGAAAACTGACTCCCGCAAGTAATAATCCATAACCCATGAATCTGACTGCTACCGGTATCAGTAGTGGCACCCCTACAGGATAGGGGCTCTATCTGTTTTGCACCACCACCTGTCTAGGTTAGGACCCTTACTGAGATTAACTTGTCTCATGTAATCTAATGCACTATGTTATGGCAAATGTTTACCAAGATTTTTTCCAAATATGAAACTTGCCTGAACCCAAGTAGGAAGTCCCAGCAAGTAAGCAGTAAACTTTTCATGGACTAGCTTTGCCAAAGATCCCTACAGCGGAAAACACGCTGCACAAGTCAGGGTCTGTATTACTCCCCTCTTGTTTTTGTACACAAACCATGCTCCAATCCTCAGAAAACCGAATAATCATGCCCCATTTAAAGACTTCACTCCATTGCCACCTATTGATTAACTATTTGGGCCCGGAACATCAGTTCTTGGCATAACGCATCCCATTCACAGCTTTACCAATCGTAATTTTTCGGGCCAAATAGTTGCATTCCACATACCTTGGCAGCCTTTGTCTTGAACCCCCCAGGTAATTATCTGCTTCATCTCCGCACTTCCATCAGCAAACTTTGTTACGGTCCACCTCACAAAACCCTGGAGAAAATGAAGCTTAAAATCTGTGCTTAGCTTAGTGTCCCCTGACTTGTATTTTGCTGTTTCTGTCATTGCATCCATATATATGATACATTAAGTAACATCATACCTACAACAAGTCAGGACTATTGACTTTGTCAATGGTAGTTAGTTGCCTAAGCTAAATAAACAGTAACTATGGCTTGTATACAATATTGAAAAAGCTCCCATTTAAAGCCCTGGTGACACCACAAGGATGTTGCTGCTCCTGAAATTCAAAAACAGAAGGGAAATCCGGAGAGAAAAGGACACTCTTCAAAGGATTTCTCTTCCCCTACAACGCTCACCTGGCTTCTTTCTGCACCCTTCTTTCCTCTTTCTACCCTTCTCTTGCCTCTTTCTGCACCCCTGTTGCTTCATGCTGCACCTTCCATACTTCTTTCTGCACCTGTCTTGCTTCTTTCTGTACCCCTGTTCTCTTTATGTACCTCTTTTGCCTTTTTCTGCACTTTTCCTGCCTTTTTCTGCACGTCTCTTGCCTGTTTCTGCATTTCTCTTGCCTCTTTCTGCACCCAGTTGCTTCATTCTGCACTTTCAATGCTTCTTTCTGCACCTATCCTGTTTCTTTCTGTACTCCTGTTGTCTCTTTCTGTAACTCTTTTGCCTCTTTCTGCACTTTTCTTGCCTTTTTCAGCACCTCTCTTCCCACTTTCTGCACATCTGTTGCCTCTTTCTGCACCTCATTTGCTTCTTTCTGCTCCCCTGTTGTCTCTTTCTGAACATGTCTTCCCTCTTTCTGTACCTTTACTGCATTTTTCACCACCTCTCTTCCCTCTTTCTGCACTTTTCTTGCTTCTTTCTCCACCCCTGTTGCTTCTTTCAGCACTTCTCTTGCCTCTTTGTGCATTTCTCTTGCTTGTTTCAGCATTTCTCTAGCCTCTTTTTGCACCTCTGTTGGCTCTTTCTGCACATCACTTACTCCTTTCTACACTTCTCTTGCCTCTTTCTGCACCCCTGTTGCTTCATGCTGCACCTTCCATACTTCTTTCTGCACCTGTCTTGCTTCTTTCTGCACCCCTGTTCTCTTTATGTACCTCTTTTGCCTTTTTCTGCACCTTTCTTGCCTTTTTCTGCACGTCTCTTGCCTGTTTCTGCATTTCTCTTGCCTCTTTCTGCACCCAGTTGCTTCATTCTGCACGTTCAATGCTTCTTTCTGCACCTATCCTGTTTCTTTCTGTACCCCTGTTGTCTCTTTCTGTACCTCTTTTGCCTCTTTCTGCACTTTTCTTGCCTTTTTCAGCACCTCTCTTCCCGCTTTCTGCACATCTGTTGCCTCTTTCTGCACCTCATTTGCTTCTTTCTGCTCCCCTGTTGTCTCTTTCTGAAAACGTCTTCCCTCTTTCTGTACCTTTACTGCATTTTTCACCACCTCTCTTCCCTCTTTCTGCACTTTTCTTGCTTCTTTCTCCACCCCTGTTGCTTCTTTCAGCACTTCTCTTGCCTCTTTGTGCATTTCTCTTGCTTGTTTCAGCATTTCTCTAGCCTCTTTTTGCACCTCTGTTGGCTCTTTCTGCACATCACTTACTCCTTTCTACACTTCTCCTGCCTCTTTCTGCACCCCTGTTGTTTCATTCTGCACTCTCCATGCTTCTTGCTGCACCGGTCTTGCTTCTTTCTGCACCCCTGTTGTCTCTTAATGTACCTCTTTTGCCTCTTTCTGTACTTTTCTTGACTTTTACTGCACCTCTCTTCCCTCTTTCTGCACGTCTTTTGCCTCTGCACCTTATTTCCACTCCTGTTGTCTCTTTTTGTACTTGTCTTCCGTCTTTCTGTAACTTTCCTGCCTATTTTTGCATCTCACTTGCCTCGTTCTGCACTTTTCGTGCTTCTTTCTACACCTCTGTTGCTTCTTTTAGCAATTCTCTTGCCTCTTAGTGCACTTCTCTTGCCTGTTTCAGCACCTCTTTTGCCTCTTTTTACACCTCTGTTGGCTCTTTCTGCACCTCACTCGCTCCTTTCTACACTTCTCTTGTCTCTTTCTGCACCCCTGTTGCTTCATTTCGCACTTTCCATGCTTCTTTCTGCACCTGTCTTGCTTCTTTCTGCACCCATGTTGTCTCTTTATGTACCTCTTTTTGTACTTTTCTTGCCTTTTTCTGCAATCTTCTTCCCTCTTTCCTGCCTCTTTCTGTACCCCGGTTGCTTCATTCTGCACTTTCCATGCTTCTTTTTGCAACTGTCTTGCTTCTTTCTGCACCCTTGTTGTCTCTTCGTGTACATCTTTTGCCTCTTTCTGTACTTTTCTGGCCTTTTCTTCACCTCTCTTCCCTCTTTCTGCACGTATGTTGCTTCGTTCTGCACATCATTTGCTTCTTTCAGCATCCCTATTGTCTCTTTCTGCACTTGTTTTCCCTCTTTCTGTACTTTTCTTGCTTCTTTCTACACCACTGTTGCTTCTTTCAGCAATTCTCTTGCCTCTTTGTGCACTTCTCTTTCCTGTTTCAGCACCTCTCTTACTTCTTTTTGCACCTCTATTGGCTCTTTCTGCACCTCACTTGCTCCTTTTTTAGGTCTCGCCTTTTCCATTCCGAAGGAATGGGAAATGGCGAGAATTCAAGTGCTCAAAATACTCGTGAAACCACAGGTTTTTTCGTGCGGTTTTCTTCGAGTTCACGTGGCCACAGGCACGCGCTTTTGGGCCATAAACTTTCACGGCCATCTGTTCACCAGCTCCAGCACCTCCCCTCTCTCTCCCCGCACACAGCCTTACTTGCATTTCTCCTCCCCCTCCCCAGCCAGCTTCCCCCAGGCCGTATTCCCTCCCACCTTTCCTCCTCTCTGTCCCTTCTTTTTTCGTGATGTTCTCCACTAGCATTTTACCTTTTTGCTCCATTTCTTGCTACCTTTGCCCGTTTTCTTTCTCCTCTCTTTTTCCTTTCCCCTCTTTTTATGTATTATTTTTACTCACTGTATAATATCCTTTTAAACCCAAAAAACGCTGAAAACATCAAATTAAAATATATCTTTAGCCTATTGTTCATTTTCTTACTTTTATTCTGCTGATTTTAAACTATCTTTAAAAGACCTTCCAAAATGGCCGCTTTTAACACTCACTGTACAGTTACGTCTCCCTGCGGCTAAAACACTCGTCCTTCTTCTGTGTCCATGGCTTGCATGGTGAATGACAGCGGCCAGTGTCAGTATCCGGAAGGAGCCGGCACCGGGGCACGAGGGTAGAGCAGGGTTCGGAGGTTGCTCTGTCAGCTGTAGTAGCACCTGCAGGCGAAGATGTGCTGCCTGAAGCTACCGCTCCTCACGGCAGTCTTCTGTTCTTTTTATTGGCATCCTGTCCTGGGCGCAGATGACATCGTAGTGGGCTGCAGAGGATTTGTTAAGTCTGACGTGGAGATCAATTATTCTCTGATAGAGGTGAGTGCTGTCTGTATAGAGCATTATGCAAGTCAGCTGTCGTGCTGACGGTGTAGACGAGCTACACCACATCTCAACACACTGCATGCTAGGTCTGAAGGCAGCCTTCCGCCTACCACCACTGTACACTCACTATCATAAACACTTCTACGAGCCGTGTGCACAGCCAGCAATGCAGCTGACAGTGCCATATGCTAGTATCGGCCCCCTGCTAACCCTGGTTCATATTGGCAGAGAAGGGAGCCTTACACTGCCACACAAAAGCTAAATTCTGGAATATAGGCAACCCTACGCCATTTAAGTTAAAATTAGAAGAAGAGATGGCGTGCCCTTAATCTGTCTTTAGGGGAAAGATAGTAAGTACATAGGAAGATTCTTATTATGCCACTGCTGAGGGTGTCTGAGAAGATTTGGTGTTATTACAAAATGAGGAGAGGGTAGCCTCACATCACTCAGGGACAACACTACATCACTCAGGGACACCACCACATCATCACTCAGGGACACCACCACACTACTCAGGGACACCACCACACCACTCAGGGACACCACCACACCACTCAGGGACACCACCACAGCACTGAGGGACACCACCACAGCCCTGAGGGACACCACCACAGCCCTGAGGGACACCACCACAGCCCTCAGGGACACCAACACGGCACTCAGGGACACCACCACAGCACTTAGGGACACCAACACAGCACTCAGGGACACCACCACATCACTGATGTACACCACAAAATCAATCAGGGACACCACCACATCACTCAGGGACACCACCACACCACTCAGGGACGCCACCACACCACTCAGGGACACCACCACATCACTCTGGGACACCACTACAACACTCACGGACACGACCACATCACTCTGGGACACCACCACATCACTCTGGGACACCACCACATCACTCAGGGACACCACCACATCACTCTGGGACTCTACCACATCACTCTAATACACCACCACATCACTCAGCACCATAACAGCATCACTCAGCACCACAACAGCACTGTCCTTGCTGGCTAACAACAAACATTCCCATAGCCAATAGGACTCGCAATAGGAAAGTGTAAGCTATTGGCTTTGTAAATAACAATGCTATTAATTTATATATTTTCAGTGCCAACACATATTAAAAAAATAATTGTCATTTACAATACCAATAGCCCACACTTTCCTAATGCAAGACCTATTGGCAACGCCAGTGTTTGTTACACTTCTCTTGCCTTTCTGCACCCTTGTTGCTTAATTCTGTACTTTCCATGCTTCTTTCTGCACTTGTCTTGCTTCCTTCTGCACCCCAGTTGTCTCCTTATGTACCTCTTTTGCCTCTTTGTGCACTTCTCATGCCTTTTTCTGCACCTCTCTTCCCTCTTTCTGCACGTCTGTTGCCTCTTTCTGCACCTCATTTACTTCTTTCTGCACCCCTGTTGTCTCTTTCTGTACTTGTTTTCCCTCTTTCCGTAACTTTCCTGCCTGTTTTTGCATCTCACTTGCCTCTTTCTGAACTTTCTTGCTTCTTTCTACACCTCTGTTGCTTCTTTCAGTAATGCTCTTGCCTCTCTGTGCACTTCTCTTGCATGTTTCAGCACCTCTTTTGCCTCTTTTTTCACCTCTATTGGCTCTTTCTGCTCCTCACTTGCTCCTTTCTACACTTCTCTTGTCTCTTTCTGCACACCTGTTGCTTCATTTGGCACTTTCGGTGCTTCTTTCTGCACCTGTCTTGCTTCTTTCTGCACCCCTGTTGTCTCTTTATGAACCTCTTTTGCCTCTTTCTGTTCTTTTCTTGCCTTTTTCTGCACTCCTCTTGCTTCTTTCTGCATCCCTGTTGCTTCATTCTGCACTTTCCATGCTTCTTTCTGTAGCTGGCGTGCTTCTTTCTGCACTCCTCCTGCCTCCTTCTGTACCTCTCTTGCCTCTTTGTGCACCCATCCTTCCTTTTTCGGCACCCCTCTTGCTTCTCTCTCCACACCTCTTCCATCTTTCTGCACCTCTGTTGGTTCTTTCTGCACTGCTCTTGCTTCTATCTGTACCTTACGTGCCTCTTTCTGCACTTCTGTTGCTTCTTTCTACACCTCTGTGCTTCTTTCAGCAATTCTCTTGCCTCTTTCTGCACTTCTCCTCCTTCTTTCTGCAACCCTTCTGCCTCTTTCTGGAGCTCTCTGGCCTATTTGTGCACCTCTCCTACCCTTTTCTGCACACCTTTTTCCTCTTTTGACACCTCTGTTAGTTCTTTCTTCACTGCTCTTGCTTCTTTCTGTACCTCACTTGCCTCATTCTGCACTTTACTTGCTTTTTCGGCACCTCTCTTGCCTCTTTCAGCACCTGTATTGAATCTTTCTGCACTTTTCTGGCCTCCTTCTGCACCTCTTAGTTAGAGGTATTTTTTAATCCCCCTGCCCTCTTATGTACTAGGGCCATACAGGGGATGTGATGCCAATCACAGGGTTACCCGAACCCATAGTGTACGTAAGTGTTTTCACAGTATTTTAAGTGTCTTTCACCATAGCACTGGCTGCAGGCCTGGTTAGTCAGAGTCAGTAACCACCAGTACTCGTCAGCAAAAAGTTGGGGGCACAGGATGACTTTGCAACAAGGCCTCTTTCTACTCCTCTTTTGGTTGTTTGTGCACATCTCTTGCTTCTTTCTGCATCTTTCTTCGTCTTTCTGCATTTCTGTTGCCTCTTTCTGTATTTCTCTTGCTTCTTTCTGAGCTTTTCTTCCTCTTTCTGCACGTCCTACCTTTGTAGGCATAGTTAGAAATTAGCATTTAAAAAACCTTAGAAATTCACAGAAAAAAACACAGGTTTCATGGACGTTATAGTTAGTTGGACATTTCACTCGTGCAAAACCGGAGAAATTCGGCTGTTGTAGTTAGTTCAGCAAACTATACCTCACACCCCCAAAATGCACTGCTGATCACGTCACATATTACATCATTCATGAGATGGTCAGTGACATCACTGATGAATTCACTGATGGCATCTCAAATGGCATTACTGATGACATAATCCACGTGATAATCTGATTCACCTACTCATACCCTAATATAACCTTTGAAACACCCACTCAAAAATACAGACTATCATTTTTGAAACCATAGACCCACCAATACCAGTTACTACATAGCCACTCACTAATTCCTAGGTCTACACACACATCCACTCATTCACCCATACAGTCACTCATACATGTAGTCAACCATCAATATGGCACTATCATATGCACTCACATATCTATACAAACACTCACACACTGTCACTTATCCATAGAGTTACTCACACACCTAGTCAGTCATGCAAATAATTAATCACACTCCCATTTACTCACCTATACAGTTATACACACACATCACCTCACTTATTCAAACATATATTAACACATACTTATACTCTTTTACACTAACTAATACAAGCACACACTCATCCTTACAGCCACTATCACAACCACTCACTCTCTCATATAGTCATTTATATACTCCAACACTCACATATACTGCCTTTCACATATGCAGTTACTCAGACATGTACCACTGAGGCATCTATTCACTCATCAGGACACACATAGGTACATTCACCCACCCATACAGCCCTTCACAGATACACTCTTAAACCCATACACCCATTGAGTCACCCACCCACACATCTATGCACAGAGTCACAACCCCCACCTATCCACACAGACACTCAGGCACCCATACAGATACTCAGACAACCAATCATTAACTCATATAGACCCTCATTTAGCTACTCACCAACTCATGCAACTGTTTACACAGCAGCTGACAAACTAAACTGTGTGAATGTCTGTATCAGTCACTAACCCATGCATTCAGTGAGACACATTTAATCACTCACTTATACAGTCAGTCACGCACCTCCTAATCATCCATTCAGACTCTTATACACCCACTCATTCTTCAATACGCCTTGGGCTGTATATATATATATATATATATATACAATACATATTTAAACTTTACAGAAACACACAGTCACTGGATGATGTCATCAGTTATGTCCTCAGTGATCTCACTGACCATGTCATGAATGATGTAATATGTGACGTCATCAGCCGTCATCAGCAGTGCATTGCGGGGGCGAGTTATAGTTAGCTGAACTAACTATAACAGCCGAACTGGTTTTGCACGAGTGAAATATCCAACTAACTATAACGTCTCTGAAACCTGTAGTTTTTTCAGTAAAAAATAAATAAATATATATATATATATATCAAGCTCCGAGGGAAAGTGTCCAACTATTGAGCCTCACTTGAGTGCAAGTAGCGTTTCCCCAAAGCTTTATTTGGTATAGGCAGGCCGTGCATACTGTTCAATCAAAGGCACCTGACAATGCCTGATGCGTTTCGATAATGAATCTTCCTCATAGTCACCGAGTCAGGAAGTAGCATGTGAGTCCTCCAATCACCGTCGTTTAGCACTATTGTGTGCTCGAATGAGCAAAAATTATTATCACGTTGCTTTATGGGATCTGGAGTCCTTTTTAAATCCTGTGTAGATGCCACTTCAATTTTTGCCAAAATAAAGGCTCTCGCTGCCACTCTCACTCAAAGGGGACTGTAGAGTGGCAAACCTCTGCCAGTGGAGCGGAGCGAAGTTTATTGCCCACCCCTATCAGAGATTCACACACCCACTCACAGAACCACACAAACACTCATATACCCACTTATAGCCCCACTCAAACTCTCTCACACCCACTTAAAAAAACACTCATACACCAACTGAGACACTCATGAACTCACTTGCACGCTTAGTGTCAAAGGTTAGTGGTACAGTTAGGAAATACAATGAAAAAAACCTTACAAAGTCACTTAAAAATCCAAAGGTTATAGGGACGTTAATGTTATAATTTATAAAAACAGAGAAATTGACTGGAAAAAACAAAGGTCACCGGGATATTATAGTTAGGCTCAGATTTTACTTGTACAAAAACCATAGACATTCAGTAGTTATATAGTTACCTGAGGCAACAATAACTTGTACCCCCTCTTTGCACTGGTTATGAACTCACATATTACATCACTCATGACATGGTCAGTGACATCACTGATTACATCATCCACAGGATCAATCAGAGACACATTCACATCCCAATAGAACCTCTCATACACCCACTCCCACTGCCACACATTCCCTCACATCCCTATTCCCTGACCCATACCAGTACTCACACAACCAATCACTCATCCCTAGAGCCACTCACGCATCTACTAACTCATACATCCACTCACACACCTACTAACTCACATCAAGGACCCACTCACTCACCAATGCAGCCACTCACACATTCAGTCATACAGACATACAGACACTTGTACATGCACTCATATACCCTACAGCCACTCACAAACCCAATCAATCATCCATACTGAAACTCACACAGCCACTCACTCACCCATGCAGGTACTCACACACCCACATAACTCACCCATGCAGCCACATACACAGCCACTCTCTCTTTAATACGGCTACTCACACACCCACTCACTAACCTATGCAACCACTCCACACAGCCACTAACTCACCCATACAGCCACTCACACACCCACTCACTCTCCAATGCAGTCACTCAAACATCCACTCACTCATCCATACAGCTCCTCATATACCCACTAACACACTGTTACAGCCACTCAGACATCCCCTCACACACCGATAAAGATAGTCACACAGCCACTCAGATGAGGTATGTTAAAAATAGCATGACTAATTACCAGTACAGAAACAATAGTAATTAAATTTATGTTGTAGCTTAGTATACATCTTTAAGTCTCAAAAATGTTTACGAAGCGCTTACATTCTCGGGATGAATGCAGCGCGGACTCCCGCATTTCATTTACTTTAGACCCCCGGGTGGGCTAGGTCCTGGGGGCAGTGAGAAATAGACATGCAGGGTCCTGTTAGGGCCCCCCTCAGCCCTGGGGACCGCCATGGATGTCCCTTTGCGCCAGAAATGGCGATACTTTTCATGGCAAGATTTGAAGACAAATTAATTTATAATGGCAACCCATTTGCTGAACATCTGATATAGTGGTATTGTTACATCGATGACATTTGGTGTTTATGGAAGTTGGACTGAAGAAAACCTAGCCACATTTCACAATTGGTTTAACAATAGACACCCCAACATTCAATTCAGTTCAACAAAAAGCAAAACTAATCTCCCATTTCTAGATGTTGAAGTTAGACCTATTGAAAATGAACTGGCTACCACATTAAATAAAAAGCCAACAGACAAGAACAATATACTCCTTCACAAGAGTTTTTACCACCAAAATTGAAAGGACAATTTTTAGGAATCAGGTGCAATTGTAACCTGAAAGAAGACTGTGAACTGCATGTCAATTCGGGACAAATTAAAAGAGACAGGATACCCTATCAAATTATTGAAATACTCTATGAATAGGGCCTGGTACACACCTAGAGAGCATCTTCTAACAAAAAAAGAAAAACAACTGATAAATAAATTGGTGTGTGTGTCCACCTACTGTCCACATACACACACGGTCCTGCAAATCATTCGTAGAAACTGGCACCTTATACAGAACTCAGAATGTCCTTTAGAAGCACCATTATTTGCACTAAAGAAAAATGCAAGCATTGGTCAACAAATAGTATGGGCTGATATCCCCTTGCTAATCAATCCACCAATTTAAGATCTCAACGGAATCGTCAACCGATAGAAGAACACCATAAGTGTGGGAATTTGTTCCGTCTGCAACTTAACGATTGAAGGTTCTGAATTCTTGCACAAAAATGTTCAATGGAAACATAAATAATTTTTCAAACTTAAAACAAAAAATGTTGTGTATGCCATTGTGTACCCATTCCAAAATTTATATATTGGCAAAACCAAGCAAGAGGTAAAGCAACGCATAGTTCAACATCATTCACGAAACAAAACAAAAATGGCAGCTGCACCTATGGTGAGTCACTAAATGGAAAGAAACCACAGTGAAAAAGAGTTGAAATGGACTGTACAAAGTGTCATTAGGCCTAATCTGAGAGGAGGTGACGTAGAGGCAGCCCTTGTACAAAGAGAAGCATATTTAATCCTCAAATTCAACAGCATGATACATTGAAGGAGATGTCTGAAATAGGCAGATTCTAATCGCAAAAGATTTTTCAAGCTGAGCAAGTCCTGTTTGGCTGGCACTACAAGCCACAGAATGCACGGGATCACATGACATCCGGGAGGCTCATAATATATGAGAACCGAAAGACGTTGTTCATGATTCAGCCAGTCGAGATGAAGACTCGTGGAAGCAGTGTCGGGAGCTGCGCTACCAGAAAGTACGTAGCAAGAACGCCTGCCTCTTCACACATTGCTCTCGAGAGATACAGAAACTCTGTTGTAAACTGCGATTATTAACACATGTTTTTAATCAAAAGAGCTACATAGCGTTCCCTCACACAACAGGCTGCAACAAAGCATCATGTAGAACTTCATAAAAATAAACATTTGCTGTTTTCTTTCATTACAGTCTATTTGAAATATGAAGAGTCCAAGACACATAGGGATTAAATACTGGGCTGAAACCTGCAAACAAGCTGCTTGACAACTTAGATAACTGATAAGAATACAAGGACAGAGCAGGTACTGTTGATTAGTGAACTAGGAGGGTTAGAACAAAAAAGAATATTCATAACTCTTTCATCTTTAGTTGCAGAATAAACCCAGTCATAGTCCTGATCCCCATGAATAATAATGGGGTATGATATGTGTTGGCATCTTTAGACCTATTTGGAAACATGAGCACATCATTAGGATCATCTAGAGGAATGGTTAAAACCCCAGAAGTCAATAGCAGCATAACGGATCCTTTCTTCATAAAAGAAATGATGGAAACTGTTTCTTGATCATGCAAATTGATGACTGGTTAATTTCTGTATTTCATTTCTGCAATTAATTTGATATATGAATTGTTATACTTTGTTTCATTTTTTGTCGTAAGTGTGTTTATCATTGTTACTTAGAAAGTTTGTTAAACTGTTGTTGGATCAGAACATCAAAAAATGTACATGTATATATTGCAACAAATGATAGTGGTCTCTCCCCTTATCTCTGGTGAAAAAAAGAGAATGGTAATTGAGTAAAATGTAAAAAAAACTCAAGGTCAATAAATGCAAAGGCCAATAAAATGAGTAACTAGTCGAAGTCTGTTTAGGTGGAGAACAGCAGAACAAGAGACAGCTAGAATAAAATGAAAATTACAACTCTCTAGGGACCAAACATGACTTTTCTACCTGATCCCAAATAAATGCTATCACTTATTAATTATAATAATGTAACATAATGTTATCCTATGGGAGAGGTAGATCTGAATTCAGGAGTTGTCCACCACCAGGACTTGTAAAACTTAAAAGGACACGTTCAACCTTTTAAATTCAATGCAGCCTGCTCTATAGGCTGTTTAGGGCATACCATGGGAGGGACTTGTATTTATTAAAAGGGGAGGTTTAGGCCAGGCAAGAGGTTTATTTTGCCAGGTCGAATTGGCCATTGAAAACTGCAATGCCAGGCCTGAGACATGTTTTAAAAGGCTACTTAAGTGGGTGGGACAATAAGTACTGCAAGCCCATTAGCAGAATATAAATTACTGGCTCATTATGGATGCTGTACCACATTACTAGGAACTCGTAAGTAAGTTAAATGTAACAATCGGATGTAGGTCAATTGTACCATGTTTTTAGGAGTGTGCACAAGCACTTTAGCACTGGTCAGCAGTGCTAAAGTGTTTAGGGTCATAAAGCTAACAAAAACGAATTTGAGCAAAACGGAGGGAGGCAGGCAAAAGGTTTGAGGGAAGACCACCATAAAGCTGAAAGGTCTAATATGAGTCATGATACATTTGGGGTCAGATGTATGAAATCCCATTTTTGCTATTTCCTAATAGTGAATTTTAGTGATTCGCTTTAGGAAATCACCAACCACGACGTTCAACAGTGTGTTTGACACTGTTAGAGATTCGCAGTGGGTTTTAAATGGACCTGCCTCATCAATATTCATGAGGCAGTCACAATTTGTGACCCATTGTGAATGGCTACAATCTGGTCACGAAATATTCCTACATACCAGTGCTATTCGGTATTAGGAAGGGATGCCCTAAATACAACCCTTCTTAATACCAAATTGCAACAGCAAAATGTGATTAGGTAACAAGTTACCACGTCGCATTTTACCTTTTGTACTTTGCGAGCAGAAAAATGCTTTGTACATCATGCCAATGGTGCACTGTGCAAATTTAACAAAAGGCTGGATTCCTTATTTCAGACATTGCAACTCACATTTTGTGATTGTTAATCAGTTTCAACTAATTACTAAATCACAAAACATTTGTACATCAGCTCTCCAATTAATAACACAAGAAATGGATTTGCACAATTGAGACGTTGCAATGGATAAACAGCTCATTTTAAATGCAATGTTTTTATAGTCCAGATAAAGTGATAATATTGTGTAGCACGTGTTGGTTTAATGGCAATACTATTGCGAGTGAATCATTCAAGTTTAACACGTGGTTTAATTACAAGATAATTGTGACTCAATTATTGAAGATGATATTTCAACGTTCATTCTGCATATTCGAGTATACTCTATCTAGTCCCACCATTTTGCATACGTCCTTTGAGTGACATGCGTAGATCCTTTGGATTTTCCAATTTTCATTATCTAATTAAATTAAAGAGGCTTGACATTGGATAGCTAAAGCCCTACCTATAAATTCATAAAAATAAATCTGCCATACATTTCAAAGTGCCAGCAAGAAATGGACGCGTTGAGGTCCTGATGCTGGAAAACCTTTCACGCATCGCTGCACCCTACATCAGTAGTGCAGTATCTTGTAAAACGACTCCCCTGTGTGATGTACAAGTCTGAGAAACGCTCACAGTTACAGACAACAAAAACCGGAGATTAATGACATGACGTGTTCACCTGTCAAGCCTGTCAAGGATATCTCCGGCTCCCTTTTTACAAAAAAATAGTTCTATTATAAATATTTGAACAAGCTATACAGTAGAAAGAAGAACTATAGGATAAATGGAAAGAGGCCTTTCATTTGGAATGTGTTTGGAGTAGGGTGTCCATATTAATGAGGAGGAAATAACTAGAAGTGCACATTGTTATTTCCTGTTGATACAATTTCGTTAAAAAGGAAACAGCTCCATTGATTCTCATTCCTTCAGTCTAAGGATGTGTTCCCGCTTATGAAAGGCCTGCAGATTTCCACATTTTATCAGTGTGAGGCTGAATTAGAGCACTTCCGTTCGTCGCTTTGCCTGCTGCTTATTGATGGCTTGTTTTGGTCTTTGCTCCCTATCGACAGCCATCTCGGGAGAACTTCATTTATATGCTAAAGTAAACTTGCTCTGTATTCTGTGTGCGGACTGAGCTGGGAATTGTATTTCGCAACCACCTTCCAATACAGCAAGTTAGAGAAAAACAACAGGAAATAAATTGCAAGTGACAAAGGGAGCCAGTCACACACTAACCACTGACAGCCAGGCTCGTCGTGCACGTTTTCAGCTAGTAACTCCATTTAATTATCGTACCGGTCTATTGCCTTGGGATATCTTTCTTTGTGGATTTAATATGTGCAATTAATCCATACAGTGATAGGAAGCATTACAATTAACACTAACAGGAGCAAATGTAGCTGCCCCATTCTTCAGTCAAGCTAATTTTAGAATCATGCATGGCATCTACTGTTTAAGAATAATTTTCAATTGAATTGGCTGGTGTGTAATGTCATTCTACGTACAAAATATTAGTAAATTAATACTATAGCAAGTGAGGTAAGGAAGGTTGCTAAGAGACATACGTAATCTAGGACTGCCGTCAAAAGAAAGAATCAAAGCATGTATCTCTTCTTTTCAAGACTATATTTGAGGCACAGAGGCCTAATCAAGGTCCATGGGGAATTTAAGGTGTATGGCAACCTAATCATTACAGATAAATCACTTTGAATGTCGTGCCTACTCTTCCATCTGGTTAATTTCTCTAGCTAATCTCGTAATATATGGGTGTGCTCTCCCAGTCCTAAGGGGGCCTATTATGGACTTTTCTGTATTGGCATAAGGAATTTGCTTGCCAAGCTATGAGAGTGAGAGGTCTATCTCTTGATGAGAGCCAATACTGAGATACCACGTTTCCCAGACTGAAAGACTCTCAATAGAAAAACTAGATTTAAATAAAAGTATGTGCCCTTGTCTCTCTCACCTTTTGTAGCGTAGGGTGAGGGGCGAGTCAAACTTTTACAGAAATATGCATGTGTTGTATGACCAGACCAGAGCCATTTAAAAAAAGAGTTCTGAAAATCAGAAACACTTAGGGGCATATTCACAAGGAGCTATCGCCTAATTAACGGCACTTTATCGCAGACAAAGTCGTGATAAATGTACCCCCATTCACAAGCTGCTGCTAACATCCCACAGCAGCCGCAAAAAACATCGCCACAGAGGACCCACGCAACTATTGCTAATGCGATGCAGAGTAGGCTTTCCTGTGCAAAAAGCCGCAACAACACAACACCTCAACATTCACAAGGACCAGCCAGATCGGCGATAAGAACACAAAACACGCGATAAGGCGCGTCAGCAGCAGGAAATTAACACCTGCTCTGACCTGGTGTAAAGTCAGATCACAGCCTGCACCACAAAAGGGAACCAAGCCCACAGCCACACCTGAAGACAAACAGATTCCATAGAGCAACTGAACATCCAGCACGGACACCAAAGAAGGCCACAACACCCACTGACTCCACACCCAGGCACCCCCGACCAAAGACATTCCACATCAGCTACACCTAAACATGTACGAAATAATCTGCCTGAATATCGTACAATCACAACTGGTGGCATGCATGTGTCGTCACAGAAATGAGCATCACACATTCACTTTCGTAGCAACCTATGATACTTTATTGAAATTAACACAGAAATGAAATGAAGGAACATGGCGGCTCCCCTCGGGACAATCCGTGCCTGCAAGACAAAAAACATGATGAGAAGGTGTGTCCTGCGCACATCACAAGACAGAGAGAGCGCGAAGGAGAGAGAGAGAAGACAAGAGGGTGAGAGAGAGAAGAAGAGAGGGGAGAGAGAGAGAGAGAGAGAAGAAGAGAGGGAAAGAGAGTGAGAGAGAGAAGAGAGGAGAGAGAGAGAGAGAGGAAGAGAGGGGGAAAGAGAGAAGAAGAGAGGGGGAGAGAGAGAGAAGACGAAAGGGGGAGAGAGAAGACGAGAGGGGAGAGAGAGAAAAAACGAGAGGGGAGAGAGAGAAGAAAAGAGGGGAGAGAGAGAAGAAGAGAGGAGGAGAGAGAGAAAGAGAAGACGAGAGGGGGAGAGAGAGAGAAGACGAGAGGGGAGAGAGAGAAGAAGAGAGGGGGAGAGAGTGAGAGAGAAGAAGAGAGGGGGCAAGAGAGAGACAGAGAAGAGGAGGGGGAGAGAGTGAGAGAGGGAAGAAGTGAGGGGGGAGAGAGAAGACGAGAGGGGGAGAGAGAGAGAGAGAGAGAAGAAGAGAGGGGGAGGGTGTGAGAGAGAGAAGAAGAGAGGGGGAGAGAGCGAGAGAGTGCCGCCCCTGCGTACCCAGGCCACACTGCTCACCTGCTGCCACTGGTATGTCTCCAACCACTTGCCGGTATGTATAAGTCACACATCAAAGTCAAAGTCATCATCTGAAACAGAGGCCAGATACATGACTGGCACAGTACACACACTTGCAAATGACAATATCGTCCACCCGCCCATGCACACCCAGGCAGATGGCATCCCAGCCCCTCCTGCCACCCATCGGAGCATGCCCGCCACTGCACCCTGGGCCTCACTGCTCACCTTCCGCCATTGGCATGTAGACAGCAGGTCCCATCATGTGCCGCTGCAAGCCACAAACCCGGGGCACGCGGACATCGCACCCTCCACACCATGCAGGCATGCTGTGCAGGCCCCCAGGTCTCACGTCTGGTGCTGGGTCTTGTTTACACCATGGCACAGGACATACCAGAGCACCCGGCCTCAAGGCCTCGGGTCTGTCATACAGTCACCACCGGCACAGGGAAAGGTGACGTCGTCGGCCCCTTATATTTGCAGGGTCACATGGACTCTGACGCCTGTGCCGGATGGTGTTCGTGCAAACCTGCCCTCAGGGAGTGGCTGTGACATGCTGACAACTAGACCGGTGACCTGCACACCACCAGTGAGTACGCTTGCGATGGGTAGCAATGAGGTCCCCCCTCAGAGCGTAAGTGTAGTGGTCTGGCCGGGTGAACGTCGTACCAGCGCAGGGCCTGCAACAATGACTCGGGGGCTCCGAGCGTGGTTCAGTGCATGTATGGACAAGAAAGTGGCTGATGCGTGTGTCCCTGTTGTGGTATCCACTGGACCCGTAACACAAATTGCTATGTAGCATCCTCTGACCGGCATCACACAGGATGAGCATCATTGACACAAGGGAAATCACTGACCCTACATTCATCCACACATACATACATGAATGATGAAAGACATGACACAGCAGTGCGTCACTGGATGTTTATTGCACATCCAGTGAAGTTCTGCAGCTGGAGCGGTACAGGGCAATGGCAAACATAATACACAATAGCCAGCCAGAGTCCATCCGGGGATGACACGTACTACGTAAGAGGAGGGGTGCAGTCAGCAGTCTGGTCGCCGTGTCATTGGTCATTAAACAGGATGTGGCAATCCATGTCGTAGTCCAAGGTGAGTGCATCTGTGTGAATCGGGGGTCAGTGGAAGGGCATAAGGTCATGTGCGGCACCAAGTAGAAACACGCCAGGTGGCGGAAATGAATGCTACTGAGTCCTTCTGATCACAGGCACATCCACGTCCCCGTCCCCGGATGTGTGCTCTGCCCCACCTGGGGGTGTTGCAGTACCGGCTGCGACACTGTGTGCCACTGACACATCAGTGGCCGGAGGTGGATTGTCCGCTGCACTGTGTGCCACTGACACATCCGGTGCCATAGTGGATAGGCCTGCCTCACTGGGAGGCAGAGACACACTAGAGGGCGGAGATGTGGATGGTGTGGGGGCAGTAGCATTTATCATCGCCACGCCTTGTGACATCAATGCAGGGCATGGTAGATCCCAGCTACATTCCGCTGATGTGCAATGGTGGCTGTCATCCTTTTCGCCTCCATCCGCGCCATGTCCTCCATGAGCCTCCGCATGTGTGCCAGCTCACGGCTGGTTTTGCTGGAGCCACTCTGAGGTGACAGGTGTTCTTTTCTCCGCGTCATGATTCCAGCGATGTCAGTCAGGGCTTGTTGGAGATCATGGAGCAGGCCAACACACCCATGGATGGCACCACGTTTGGTTGCCATGATGCCGAAGCCCAACCGCACCTGCTCTGTTGTCTCCCTCTGGCACTCCAGCACATGGCGTTGGAAGGCCATGTGTTGTTCCTGGGGGTCTTAGGGAAGTGCCGGGTGCTTTGGGTAGTGGTTGGGTCTCCTCGATGTAGCTGGGCTACCCTGATCCTGGAGGTGAGTGGCGGATGAGGTCAATGATGTCTTGGATGGTTTGGGTGTCGATGCTGGTGTTGTCCTCCTCGTCATCAGTGAAGAGTGGCTGGGACTTCTCTGCAGGCGGTGTTGACAGTGCCCCTGCGATGTGAAGGGGAGATGGTGTATTACAATGTGTCCACATGTACGTAGCTGCATGGTACATGTTGACATTCAAACAGCATGGCATTGTACATTGTGAAAGTCTGTAGAACTGGGCGAGGACCCAGAGTCATTGTGGGTGTGCACTGTGTTCTTCTTTATTGTGCATGTGTGCGATTGTGCCCATCTCCACTCGTCCCCCCAGTACCTGGTGGTCACTCACTCTGTTGCAGTTGTGTTGTGTCCTGTCGAGCAGTGTCCTATCCCCCGACTCCGGCCACAGTCTCCACAATGATGACTGTCGACACCAGCTCCTCCATGTCATCCAGCTCGAGCTGTGGTGTTGGGCCCCTACCTTCAGTCTTCGTTGCCGCCTTCGGGATGGCGGAGAGTTTCTCCTTGGTTCTCCGCTTGATGTCATTCCATCACCTCTTAACCTCGTTCATTGTCCTCTTGAGCTCCCCGACGGCATTCACCTTGTCCACGATGTCCCGCCAGATTCCATTTGTGGTGCCCAATGACTTGTTGGAGGTGACGAACAGTTGTTGATGGTGTTCCATCACCTCCGTGACTATGATCCTGTTCACCTGTGGACTGAATTTCGTCTTCCCCTTCTTCTTGTGACTTGCCCTTCCCTGTCCCTGATGTCCCGGGCTGGTCATCTGGTTGCTTGTGGGGTTGCGCTCATCCACTGCGCCTGCTCCGCTGCCTCCATGGTGCTTGGGTGTTGGTCGGTTTGGGCCCGATTCACAGAATGAACTTAAGACTCAATCCTAAACTTACTACTATTTTGGTATTCACAGAATTAACTTACTACTTTTGGCATTCACAGAATGAACTTACTACTTTTGGTATTTACAGAAGTTAGGATTTTGTCTTAAGTTTTTCTTGAGACAAACTTAAGACAGACTTAAGACAGACTTAAGACATACTTAAGACAGACTTAAGACAAAATCCTAACTCAAGTCTGTCTTAAGTTTGTCTTAAATCTGTCTTAAGTTTGTCTTAAGACAAACTTAAGACAAAATCCTAACTTCTGTGAATACCAAAAGTAATAAGTTCATTCTGTGAATACCAAAAGTAGTAAGTGCATACTGTGAATGCCAAAAGTAGTAAGTGCATTCTGTGAAAACCAAAATAGTAGTAAGTTTAGGATTGAGTCTTAAGTTCATTCTGTGAATCGGGCCCTTTGTGTTTGGGTGTTTTTTCTACTTTTATGGTGATTTTTCCCGCCTTCCAGGTGTGTGTTGCAGGTCTGGCGCTTCTTATCGCTGATTTCCTCATCGCGCTTTGGCTCATCGCAGGTTTTTTGGTGTTGTGGTTTGTGTTTTTGTCTCCAACGAGGTGGTCATATCCTGGACATTGTCCACGGTTTAGCAGACTATCGCATGCAACCACCGCTTTGTAAATTCCACGTTGCCATGGGGTTATTTTCCCGCGATAGGCTGCGATGTTGAAAGTTGCGTTACGCTACTCTTGCGGTAGCTATCACATGTTCTTGTGAATATACCCCTTAGGGTAGATCATACACAGTTGTCTAGGGTGAATTTCCTCCATTTTCCACCTCCCATGCTTATAACAGAGGATATCTTTCAGGGCAACATGGCTTCTGTTGCCTCCTATTTTCTGCAATCTGCTTTGTATGAGAATTTGATTTGAGGAATTAAAGGTCTGTACAAGTAGGAGGAGCACATCATAGAGATAAAACTCCCTAATCTGTGTGTAGTTTTCAATAAAATAGAATATAGGTAACAGTCTTGGAAACAACTTGTGTGTGTGAAGTTGTTAAGTTTTGTTATCATAAAGCTCGCAAGGTACCTAGTACTATTAGCAAACTTTAAGTTTGCAAGGATTTATTTCATGGAAATTTCCACATGAAAATCAAGACTTCTGCTGGAGTTTGAGCCTACATGCACCAAGGGATAGCAAATTGACATCCAAATGCAAACTGGACTGCCATTGCTGAAATACGAAGGTGCAATGGAATATTGGAGAAAAAAACTCTGTTAGCAAAATTGTAAAGCAAACTGAATGAATAGTGTACCTCAATTTTTTCGCGGTTCCCTAATAGTGAATCTTTATTTGTGACGTAGTTTTGTGTGTGCTAACTTCCTCCAAGTGGGAGCAGGTAGTAACCATGTGAAAAATAGAAAAGAAGATGCTACATTTTCTTCACTTCATAAGGGCTGCATTTATATGCAGGGGGATGAAGTGCCTGGCAATGCTACAAAGAGGAGAAGGCAACAGGAGAGGATATTTAGAGTCAAAGTAATAATACTGGACCAAACAAAGATGATTTACACCAAGTACGGACTGAGTAGACAGATGATATATGCCTTGATTGAAGAAGTAGACCCAGTATTAAATAAGAAAACCCAAAAGAGTGGGGCTATACCCACATGTTTAATGCGCCACTTACCTGAAGCCGTTTTTGAGGCATAGCAGCAACAATGAGATGTGTCCCAGAGTGTCCTTTCTTGCTTCATTTTTTAGGTTTTATGACAATCAATCAATCCATCAATCAGGGGTTTGTAGAGCGCGCTACTCACCCGCGAGGGTCTCAAGGTGCTGGGTGGGAGAGAGCTCCGGATCAGTCAAAGAGCCAGGTCTTATGGTCCTTCCTGGAAGTGTTAAGGGTTGGGGAGCATCTGATGTTCACGGGAGCTCATTCCAGGTCTTGGCTGCGATGTGGGAGAAAGCTCTCCTGCCTGTTCTGTTCTTTTGGATCCGGGGGACCACTGCCAGAGCGAGGTGGGCGGAGCATAGGTTTCTCTTGGGTACATGGAAGGATAGTCTCTCGTTGAAGTATTTGGGTCCGATGTTGAGGGATTGGTAGGCATGTGTTAGGAGCTTGAACTTGACCATCTTCTCGACAGGGAACCAGTGGAGGTCTCGTAGGTGTTGAGTCTTGTTTGTGGCGTGGAGTCCTGAGGACGAGTCTGGCGGGGGCATTCTGAATGGTCTGGAGTCTGTGAAGGAGAGACCTGTTGATTCCAGCATATTGGGTGTTGCCGAAGTCCAGTCTGCTGGTTATGAGCGTGAGTGTGACGGTCTTTCTGCAGTTGGGGGGGATTCATTTGAAGGTCTTGCGGAGGATGCGCAGACAGTTGAAGCTAGTGGAAGCGACGGCGTTGACCTGGCGGTTCATGGAGAGGGAAGAGTTGAGGATGATGCTGAGGTTGCGTGCGTGGTCTGTAGGAGTGGGAGGGTTCCCAAGGGCCACCAGGAGTTGTCCCAGGCTGAATTGCAGGGTCCAATGATGAGGACCTCGGTCTTCTCTGAGTTCAGCTTAAGGCAGCTGTTCTTCATCCAGGTTGCCACATTCTTCATTCCCTCCTGGAAGCAGAGTCTTGTGTCGTCGGGATCCTTTGTGAGTGAGAGGATGAGCAGGGTGTCATCTGCGTAGGACACAATGTTGAGCCCATGCTGTCTAACGATGGCGGCGAGAGGGGCCATGCAGATGTTGAAGATGAAGAGGCTTAGTGATGAGCCCTGGGGTACTCCGCAGTTGATGTCAGTGGGTTTGAGAGGAAGGGAGGGAGTTGGATCCTCTGGGTTCTGCCGGAGTGAAAGGATTGGATCCAGTCAAGGGCAACAAGACAGGAGGATAGCATTATGCATTAAACTTTTATTCACTTCTTCTGAGTAGCAACCTTTAAAAGTTCCAATAGAACGCAAAACAACTTCAAAATCAATTCATCTCTCAGGTCAACATAAATCTCTCCTCCATGTTCTTCCTCTTTTGTTTGCTGCTTCTGAACCAATACTTATTGTGCATGAAGAAATATTTTATTATATTATATATTATATTATTTTGGAAGTCTATGGTATAGTTTGTATTATATAATACCTATCAATTATAGAGATTTTATGTATTTTGAAACCCCAATTAATGCGCTTGGGATTTTATTAATAATGATTTGATCATATTTGTTTTAATACACTATAAGTGTTTCAGTATAAGTTTTTAGAAAAGTCTAATTTAACTTTTAATATATGTTATGTGCAGAGATAGCATAAATATAAGTTGTAATAAGTGTTAGATTTTAAAAACACGACATAGCAGTTGATATGTGTGCTGTTGCTCATGTGAGGGACCTCTGAAGAAGAAAAAAATCTTGAAGAAGATGAGCATCTTCAATATTCCTCCCCTTAAGAAATGGTAAGTGCTTTATCCCCTCATTCATATAAGATTTATGATGCTCAGGAGTGCATCATTGCGGGCCTCGTGTTATAGACAGTACCATGTACTGCTGGGTTCACCCTGATAACATTATCCTAACTTTGCTGCACAGAACTAAGAAGTTGTAGTGCTCAGCCTACTTCAACTGGGCAAAAAGGGTGGAGATTACGATTAGAAAAAAATATATATACTAAAGGAGAAAACATAAACTTTCCTTGTGTGCGGCAGCTATCTAAACCTTTGTGCATCTTTTGTGATTAATAAACGGGTGAGCGCAGTTTCTTATATTTAGCGCGTTCTTATATAATGGCTCTCAAACGACTAATTGTACTGCCAGCACTGTGCAAATAGATTTTCTCATGTGCCACCCGCTGCTGCTGTGCGAGGAACGCACTAGGAATATGCGCTGACATCGATGAGGGAGAACACTCTTGGAGTACACGTTCCCTGTGTGCTGCAACCTGCGCAGGTAACATACACCTGCAAAAATGAGGGAGAAGGAAAGACACATTTAACTAACATATAGACGCTGTGCTGCCGTGCAACTACTGTACAGCCATTTTGAGCTCTCAAACCTATTAGAAGAAAGTCCCTTAGCTACCACGCTCCATCGAGATCGAAGGACTGTGTGTGTGGTTGTTTGAGGAAAGCTCTGTGTAATGCTTCATCTTCACTGAAGAGGATCTATGCTGACACCTAAAATTGGTCTAACATTTTGAAGATTCTTTTTATTTTAGCTTATTGTGGTTATTTGATTTTTTGGTCTTTTGTTGTGACTTCATTCTAGTGCACAAGGAATGGCTGACCAAGGTATGACTCATCCTCCCATGTTTCTGGCAACTCCTTGTGACCAGTCAATACCTTGAAAACAATGGAAAAATATTTTGTACATATATTTTGGCAATTGGTGGAGACAAACATGGTCCAGTATGAAAACAGGCAATCCTACTTCATCATTTAGGGATTGAAGGCAGGAGGTTATGTGAAGATTTACCAGAATTTTCCTCTGGCATGGGCAATCTTACAGTGTTTATGAAATATCACTGCAAATGTCGGATATACGTTTTACCACAAAAGTGAAAGTAGTTTTAGAGCATCATAAGTTTCTTTCCAGTGTGCAAAAGGTAAATGAAGATATTGCATCATATGTAGCCGCATTAAGAGGGTTATCTTTGTCATGCCCATTTGGGGACTTGTGTGATTCTCTCATAAGGGATCAAATTGTTAGGTGTACAAATAAGAAAAGGCTTGAGGAGAAACTGTTAACTAAAGATCCTACATTTGAGGAGGCTATCAAATTGTCAAAGGTATGGGCCATATGGCAATGTGGCTGAAGGAAATAGATACATCTGGTAAAGACAATGTAAGTAAATTGGCAAAAGTATATGAAGAGTTTAAGGAGTCAGAAATAAGCCCAACTGTGGAAGAAGTTAAAAAGATTAAATTCAATGAGAAGGTGCAAGTCAAAAGAATAGCATGCAGGGTGATAAAATGCTATCAATGTGTATAACCTGGTCCCACTGGATCTAGCACCATGTGCGCAGCAAGGAATTTCATATGTCGCAACTGTGGAAAAAGGGAACATTTTGCCAATGTTTGTAGAGCACAAAAATGGGCAGCTAACATGAAATAAGTTGATTGTGTTTGTGAAAGTATAAAGGGACTAGTATTAACTGTAGAAGAACTTGCCGAAGAGAAACTGACAATGGCTCTGATCTCTGATAGGAAAGAGATACAAAAGAGAGCATGGATAAATTGGAGAAACCTCACTGTTACGTTTATCTTGACAATCAATTGGTAAAAATGTTGGCAGATTCTGGTAGCCTCTATACCTTACTGTCCAAAGCTACTTACTACCAGAAGTGGGCAGTTGAAGACAGCAGTTGATTGAACCAGATATTAGGGCTATTGAATATGGAAGAAGAAGAATTGAGATTTTGAGGAATAAAATGGATGACAATTGAATATGAAGAGGAAGCAGTATACGGATGAGTCTACATATAAAGCTATGGTTCTGATTTATTAGGTTGGCATCATCAGAAGAACGTAAAGATAATCCTAAATCCCAATGCCAAAACACCATATGACTGTTGAAGTTCAAGAAATTAAAACACCTATCAAAGAGTTGTATGAAGAACTCATGATCATAAAATATACAGAGGTATTCACAGATAAGTTCAGTAAACGGAAGGGTTTCTCTCATAAAATAGTTCTGAAGAAGAATGCTGTACCAGTTGTTCACAGGGTTTGGAATGATCCACATAGGATGAGAGAACCTTTGCAGAAGCTGCTCAAACAAAAATCATTAAGCCAATGGAGTCTTCAGAATGATGACACCAAATTATTTAGACTTGTGGGATTTAAACAAAAACATATGGGTTGATAGGCAACCCTTAACAGATATTTCTGAAATGTTAACAACCGTGGGAGGGGGGATCTGTATTTAGCATAATTGACATGTCTGCTGCATCTCATCAAATTGATTTGCATGAAGATTCTAGGCATTCTAGGCATTCTGCGCATACCTTTTGGACTGGCATCAGCTTCAGCAGTATTTGAAAGAATGAAGAAGCACATTTTTGAGGGGCATAGAGACGTTCTATGCTTTCAAGATTATCCTGTTCTTGTAGTAAAGGATGAAACTGAGCATGATGAGGTAATTAGGAAGGTAATGGAACAGTTGAATAAATATGGATGATAAAAAAGGAGAAATGTCAATTGAGGAAGAAGCAAGTCATCTATTTGGAGCATGACGTATCAGCAGAAGGCATCAAGCCCAAGAAAAATAGTGTGATGCAATGAAAGATGGGCCTAGGCCAGAGAACAAAGATCAGTTGAAGTCATTCCTAGGGCTAGCAGAGTATTTTTTTAAGTTTGTAGCTAACTTTACTAGGTTTGAGGAACCTTTCAGGGTATTAAATATTAGGAATGCCATATTTGAGTGGAATAGTGAATATGTAAAAGCTTTTGGGGATTGTAGGATGGCATATTGCAGGCTCCAACAATAGGACACTTTGATGTGACTGCTGGAACATATATAACAACAGATGCAAGCAATGTGGGGATGGAGCAGTGTTGCACAAGCGAAAGGTGGGCTAGAATGTGTTGTAGAGTTTGCGTCAAGGTGTCTTCAAAAGGCACAGGCCTCGTATTCAGTGAGTGAGAGGAGGGATCTAGCATGTTGTCGGGGTATCAAACATTTCAAGTATTTTGTGTGGTGATTTCTTTCCAAGGTTAGAATGGATCACAAACCACAGAGACAGTTGTTCAAAGAGAGAAAAGGATTAGAAGGAAATGTGACTCCTAGATTATCTTGCTGGATGCTGTAATATAGTTTTGAGGTGGAATCTGTAAAAAGGTTAAAGAATGTTGTGGTGGATTGCTTATCAAGGCTGCCTATAAAATAAATGGAACAGACTTTGGAATTTATTGTGGAAAAAGTATTAAATGGTCGAGAAGAAGTGGCATGGAGAGTTGCCATGGAAGAGGATTCTTTGCTTAAGGAGTTGGTAGAATGAATGTGTATAGTAGGGCTGGAACAACTGTATGAGTCTGAATTCAGAAATATGTGCATATTATATTGTAAAGGATGAATTCAGCTTGTGTGAAGGAAAGTTGTTGTGAAGAGGTCAGATCATTTCACCTATGAGTCTTCATAAGACAATTATCCAGATAGCACACAAAGGACATCCAGGTAGTAACATGACAAAAAGAAGGGTTAGGCAGTCATTTTGGTGTCCCAAATTAGATGATGCTGTTGACGAAGTTGTAAGAGATTGTTACGTATGCGGTTGATAGTGAAAAGACCAAGGCTGTGAGACAACCTCATTTGTGATGCATGGATCTGCCTGACAAACCGTGGGAAACAGTAGAGATAGATGTTTTGGGTACATTAGCTAGATTAAGTTCTAGGGACAAGTGCATAATTATCTTAATTGATTACCACACCAAATGATTTGTGACCAAATCCTTGGATCGGATTGATACAGAGAATGTGATCAGATTATTGGAAATGGTATTCATGGATGAAGGCATTCCTAAGATGTTGTTTCTGATAATGGGGTGCAATTTGTTTTCTATGAGTTTGACAGATTCCTTAACCAAATGGGAATTGTACATGAGAGAGTGGTCTTGTTCGGATCTCAGACCAATAGTTTGGTAGAAAGGATTATTCTCTTGGTCATGGAAAATATTCAGTTATTTTTGGCTAATGGATTACCATGGAAGGAAGAACTAAGAAAACTATCTTTCGCGTACAGAAAAACACCACAATCAGTGACAGGAGTATAACCTTTTGTATCTCTGTGAAGGGAGCCTGGAAGGGAGGAAATTCCTGCACCGCTGAATAGTAGAGTCTTTATGTCGGTTGATCGCAGTGTGATTAAAGAAAGGGTTACTTTGAAACAGCAAAAAGCCAAGAAATAATGTAAATGTTGAGGTTCGTCACTGTGTTGTGATAAGGAAGGGAGGTTTGGTGAGGAAAGGGGACCATTCAAAGTGAGGAAATTGAAGCAGAGTGTGGTGGTATCGGAAGATGGATCCATGTTCCATTTGGGGAAAGTGTGTAAGCTTATGAGCTATCCAAGTAATGTTGTGAGTGGCACGTATATAACATGAAATGCATGTATGTTGTAAGACACATAGAGACATATATATATTTGGAAGTGCATGTATAATATTGATGGTTATGTTACTTGAACATGAAATACATGAAAAAACAAGAGACAAGAGGCGTTTGGCAAAACAGGAACAGTTTGTTTAATTTAACATAACGGCCGGGAGAACAGTTACAGACACAGGGTCTGAGGACTGTCTCAATTTACAATCAGTCTCGGGCCTTCTTTTATACAATTGATCATAGGTAATAAAAGGTTTCCGGTGATCCATATATGGTGAGGAATGTAATTTGCTGCCTTTTGAGTCATAAATTAATTAATTGTCTAATGGAAAATACAGGTGGGCCTCGACCTTGCTTGGACACAATGTGGCCAGTGGGTAATGTGCCCAGACGTCCGGCAAGGGGAGCGCGTGATCACTGCATGTGCGGTGTCCTGATTGGCTATTTGTTCCTAACTCATTTGGCATCTGACTTTATGGTGTTTTATGAGCGCACATACCCGCTCCGGCCATGTATGCTCTATTGAGGCCAACCTCCCTTGATCACTGTAATGTCCCTGCACCTATCTGTGGGATTGATCTAAGGTTTCCTGTTCATATGTTTGTCTGCCGCCTACGTGCCACCCCACCTGTGACCTATCAATCAGTGACCTCAGGCCTAGGTTTCATAGCTTGCCTGACTATGTCTTTGCAAGTCGGGGCTAATGTTATTATTATTATTATTATTAAAAATGTTTATTAAGCGCGTAGTCACCCGGAGGTATTCCAGCGCTAAGATCCCTACACCTGCGGGTCAGTGGGCAAAGAGAAGGGGGGGGTGGGGTAGGTCAGAGTTCAGGGAGGACAGAGTTTTAAGGGAAAAGATGAGTTTTCAACCGCTTCCTGAATCGTAGGTAGTTTGGTTCTAATCTCAGGTCGCGGGGAAGTGCGTTCCAGAGGCGTGCGGTGTGGACCGAAAAGCGTCTTCCACCCGAGCGTGCCTTCTTGAATCTGGGGATGATGATAAGAGACTCCTTATCAGATCGGAGGGATCTTGAGGCTTTATAAGGTCTGATAAATTTTCTTAAAATAGGGGGGCCTTGATTTTGAAGCAGTTTGTGGGCCAGGCAGAGGGCTTTGAATTTCACTCGCTCCCTCACTGGGAGCCAGTGAAGGAGCTTCAAGGCTGGTTTGGCCGAAGCTCTGGCAGGAGTATTAGTGAGAATCCGGGCAGCGACGTTTTGGATTCTCTGTAGCTTGTTCAAAGTTGCCTCAGGGGCGCCCAAGTAAATAGAGTTACTGTAATCTAGCCTAGATAGTATCAGGCCTTGGATTAACAGTTTTTGCGAGGTGGGAGGAAGTAGGGGCAAAATCTTTCTCATTGACTTAAGAAGCCCAAAGCATGTCCCGGCTACTTTTTTTGCTTGTGTGGTGAACGAAAGATCGGTTTCGAGCCACACAAGCAGGCTTTTTACCTCCTGTTTCGGATATGGGGGGGGGGGGCCCAGACAGGGTGGCCAGACGTTCTGGGGGAGGGCGAGCCCTTTCTGACCAAGGAGGAGAATGTCAGTCTTTGAGCCATTCAGCTTTAAGGCTGAGCTGTTCATCCAACCTTGTATCTGCGTCAGGCAGTTGTATAAGTCCGCAGGTTGTTGGCTTGGGTGGGATAAGGACACAACCAATTGTGTGTCATCAGCGTAGCTGACAATACTCACTCCGAACAGGATGACAACCTCCTCCAATGGGGACATGTAGATATTAAATAATGTGGGGCTCAGGGAGGAGCCCTGAGGCACGCCACATTGGAGGGGTGTTTCGGAGGAGCGGGTGTTATTCTCCCAGATCTGAAAGGATCGTTGGGCCAGAAAGGACGAAAGCCAGGATAGGGCGGTACCTTCCACACCGACCCTCCTGAGCCGATTGATAAGGAGTTGGTGGTTGACGGTGTCGAAGGCCGCACTAAGGTCGAGGAGGATCACTGCCACTGATCCTCCTGCGTCTAAAAGTGCTCTGGCCTCTTCCACTGCCGCAAGGAGGGCGATGTCAGTGCCCTGCCCTGGGCGGAAATCTGTCTGTGAGCTTTTTAGCCGATTGTTGGATTCCAGAAACTGTGATAGTTTCTTATTCGCAAGTTTTTCGGCAATCTTGCTGGTCCCGGGGAGAAGGAAGATTGGCCTGTAGTTGGCCAAGTCCATAGGGTCCTGAGAGGGTTTCTTTAATAGCGCCTTGACGACTGCCGCCTTCCAACTAGTGGGAACAACTCCCTGTTGGAATGAGGCGTTGATAAAATGGGTGAGGGGAGGGACGATGATGGGTGCAACTTCCTTGAGGGTACGTAGCGGGGCGGGGTCCCTGGGAGATCCGCTTTTGATGGTATTTAGCGTTTTTTCAACTTCTTCGGTGGTTACTTGTCCCCAAGAAGATAGGCGGGGGGAGGTAAGAGTATCGGGGGACTCGTTTTCCTCGCTCGGATTTGTGGGTGGGATCGAGTCGAGAATTTTCTGAATCTTCTCTTTGAAGAAGCTAGCTAGCTGATGGCATTTTTCCTGATCTGCCTTGGGGTCTGGAGGGTTTCTCGGTCCGGGGTCTGGAACCTTAAGAAGTTCTTTCAAGATAATAAAAGATTCTTTGCTAGAGCAAACTGAATTTTCTATTCTTTCCTGAAAGAATAAACTTTTTGTCTTGCATATGGTGGTTTTGTAAGTTAGTAGGGAGGTGAGGTAAGCGTCCTTCTTTACCTTAGACTTATCCTTCCTCCAGGAACGTTCAGTTCTCTTACATTCTTGTCGCAGAGCCTTAAGCTCTGGGGTATACCAAGGAGCGGGGGGTACTCGTTTGGTATGTTTGAGAGTGGCGGTTTTAGGGAGGAGTTTGTCTAAAGAAGATGTGATCCAAGAGTTGAACTGTTCGTCGGCCGTAACAGGATCGGTGGAAAGGATCGGTTGGTACAAGCTTGTGCCACCGTCTATCGGTAACCTGAATTTTAGCGGTTTGGGGGGGTGCTGTAGGTGAATCCCAAAAGATAGGGATTAGAAGGTGATCTGTCCATGGCAGAGGCAGAGGGGGACCGGTGGTAATATCAGCGATATTAGTGAGGACGGGGTCTAGGAGGTGTCCCTTGTCGTGGGTGGGTTCGTTATTAACCAGCCGGATGTTGAATGACATAAGGTCCAGAAGAAGGTCGGATGCTGTCCGATCTGTGGGGTCTGTAAAGTGAAGATTGAGATCCCCCACGATGAGGAAATTAGAAGCAGAGGAGGCTAATTGTGATACCATTTCAGTGAGAGCATTAAGGAATTTCCCTGGTGTACCCGGAGGGCGGTAGATCAGCAGTCCCGAAAGGGAATGTACCGGGGAGGTTTGGATAGCAAAATGGCAACTTTCGCAGTCTTCAATGTTGGCGCTGTTGGTTCTACAGATGAGGTGTTCTCTGTAGATTATGGCCAACCCCCCTCCTCTCCCACTGGGTCTGTGCAGGGCTTGAATAAGATAGCCTGGGGGAAGGGCGATGATGATATCAGAATCAGAGTTGTCAGAAAGCCAAGTTTCAGTAAGAAACAGTACGTCCAGACCATGATCTTGTATCATCAGGTTGGTGGAGTTCACAATGGGAGATGTTGTTAATAAAGACACAATTTCATTCTCATAAATTGATGTATTGTTTTCCATATTAGCATCAATTCTTTCTATATTGACATTTATATTGGTTCTTTAATGCATTGTTATGCCATGCATTTAAGTTATTGTCTTCTTTTGAATAAGTGTGTAAATTATGTTTCATTTATACAAGGAGGAAGATGTATAGAGTTGATAGAATGTTAGCTATGTAACCTGGAAATAAAACTTGGAATGTAGAGGAGAATGTATTATTATGAAATGAAAGGGAACTAACCAGAGCAACTGAAAGAAGCTGGAGGTTAATTGAAGAAATTAAGACCTTTTTCAACACTCAATTTGTGCTGCATCTCTACAGAAAGTCACAAAATTACTCAAATGGTTTAATCCTACCCATGAAATTTTAAATGTAAATTGACACATATTACATTACTATTACAGGAAATAGTGTAACATTATGTCCCCTCAGACATTTGCACAATACCCGAATGCAGTGAAACCCAGAGAAAGACATTACAATATTACACACAGGCACAGGCATGCAGTAGTGGAACACACTTTTGACCTCCTAAACGAAAGGTTACAGTGCATATATAAAAGTGGATGTGCACTGCAATGCCCTCTAGAAACAGCAAGCAAGATTTTTGCCAGGTATCTAAAATAACATTGCCACAAGAATAGGTCTCCCTATTAAGCCAGATGACAACAGCTCTGATAAAGAACAGATCATATTTAATTGTTCAAATATAAACGATGTCTAAGTGTGAAGACAAGGATTAGCTATACAAACTTTTCCTTAGTTTACCTTGATTTTTTTTTCTATGTCCTTTATTCATTCTAGACTGTGTGCAGCAGTACTTCCACATAACACCTGTCAGTTCCTCCCCAATCTCAAGTGCCCAGGCCTGCTGCTGTGCCTGTATCCTATCACACTAGAGGCAGAAACAAGAGTGTATAACCTTGATATTCATCTCGTAGAATCTGCAGATCTCAATAAATCAATCAACATTTAGCACCTGTGAAGGAGTTAAGGCACTGGAGTTGTTAGCTGCTGTGGGGTGCTCTGTTCATTTGAACAGCCATGTCTAGAGTTCTTCCTGAATTTTCGGAGCAATGAGGACGTCCTAAGGTGCAGGGGAAGTCTACTCCAGGCTTTGGCCGCCAAGTGGGAGAAGGAGCGTCCTCCCCTGTTGGCTCGGCAGATCTGGAGGGTGTCTATGAAGAGAAAGAGGGGGTGGATCATAGGTGTCTGATCGCTTAGTGGAAGGTCATTCGCTTGTTGATGTATGCTGGCCCTTCGTTGTGCAGGGCTTTGTATGCGTGTGTCAACATCTTGAGCTGGCATCTATTTTTGGATGAGGGGGTCATTTACCGGAGTTTGCAGCACGCCGTGAGGGAAACGGCACCAGCTCCTCACTTCTCCGCCATCCAGCCATCCAGCATATGCCGTGAGGGCAACGGCTGAAGTCCAGGCCAGCGGACTACACTACCCAGCAGCCCCGGGGGCGGCGCTGTACCGTGACGCTCACAACGCACCCGGAGGCGCTTTAAGATCTCTAAATGCCTCCCGCATCGCGGGACGCACACGGGCTGTGCCGGGAGAAGCCCGGGACAAGGGCGGGGCCATCCGGGGCCGAAGGAGGCCGGGCTGGGCCACATCTCTTGGTGACTTAAAAGGACTGCGGTACTCCCTCTCTTGATGCTCCTTACCTTTATATTAATTTTACCTGTAAACAAGTCAGTCTGTATAGTTGACTCGCTAGATTTTAAATCCACTGCATTCGATTATTTTTTTCTTCTTTAGCTTAAGTGCTTTTAATTTATACTTGCCTTTTACCTATTCCCCCCACATAGGAAAATATTATTTAATTATTTTTCTAGTGGTATCGTTTGGACGAGAACTATGGGCAAGGGCAATCCCCCCACAACCCGCCCTAATACCCGTCAAACGGCAGCATCAACTGCCAAAATCCCTACCCTCACTGCCATAGATAAAATGTTACAAAAGACAATTGGGGTTGTAGCTAATGCTATTGAGATTACGGAGAGACGCCTATCCTTGACCCCAACTGTGTTCCCTTCTCCGGTGGCTACTGTGTTTGATCCCTCGATATCTGTGAACGATTCCCTGGTAGTAGAGAAATCCAGGGAGTCGCTGCTAGTGTCTTCCTTTGCGGAACTCCCCTGTGTACCAACTCTTGATCCGTTGCTTTTTACCCCCACTGTGGAGCCACCCAGTGCACCAACGGGGTTGGATGCTGACCCTACCGCTGATTCTCCGTCTCCCATGGGGCGTCGGGGGGTCACTATGGCACCCAAGTACCGCCCCAAAAAAAGGAAGCCCATTCTTAAAAGTAAAAAAGCTGTTGGGCAAAATAGACCTACTACAGATATTCCTAGGGTGGCTGTGGGGCCCACTCCCTCTACACTAGCGCTCCCACCCTGGGCTTCCCACCTACTGATTGATTTGCAAATCCACATGGAGCAACTTAAGCTCACAGTTCAAAAATATTATGAGCCGAGTTGACAAAGTTGTATCCATGCTTAACAACCTAAGTAAAGTTGGTCCGCAACCACCGGTGCTGAAGACCAGCACTGCTGCAGCATTGGCTGTGGACACTTCCAAACATTCAATCCAAGGCATCAGTCAACTCCAAACACCACACCCTGCAAATAAACCAGCGAGCGGTAAACCCCAAACTAGCGAAAATAGAAGAGTGTTATCACCAGTTGTCAACATAGTCCCGGGAGTACAACTACAGGTGAAGGCTACTAAGGAAAACGTCCAAGATAATCCTACTTCAAATTTAGTGCAGAGGAAAAGGGTACAACCAACTTCAACAGGCACTAATGCAGAAACCAACAAGCTGGTAGGGAGCAATAAAACAGGCATACGATAGTCGCATGATCAAACCGATCTAGCTTGTAAACCCCCCAATATAAATCTGCCACCAGCAGCAGCTCCATATGTGCTGATCTTGGCAGGGGTACCCGAACTAAGAAGGGGTCAAACCGAGCACCATGAAGAGCTAAAAAACAAAAGCTTATTCTGGCTAGCTAACCACACCAACTTTTGATATGAAAGTCCAGATGAAGTATTAACCACTAGAAGGGTGGGCTGGATCGGTAGGACCAGAAAATGCACTAACGGTAACTGTTTTGTTATTAATTTTTGAAACCCAGATGTAGCTGAAAGACTTCTATGATCTGTGAGAGGTATGCACCCGGGTGGAATTCATTTACTGCCCTTAGGTTTTTTCTACCCCCCAAGAGCCCAGCAGGGACATCAGCAGGGTAATGTTTTTGGGTGGAAACTTGACGAGCATAATCAACACATGACATTTAACGGCCAAGGCTGGAGAAACATGCATTTTTACATATTGACAGGTAATAGGTTCAGCCCCCTAGAATGGGTAGATTGACAGCTAGCATCTCCAGAAGTAACACAGGAGGCGACAAGGGCAAACGTATGTGACTTTGAAGCTAGGGTGTGTTCCACTGAGCTTCATCTCCTTAGACAGGAAACTCTGGGCAGAGAGCACTTGTGAGGTTCCCGCCCCAGTAGCCCGGCAGGAGAAGAGCTGACTTTGTTAGTGGACCCTACTAGCCCCCAAGGCATGAGGAATGCAGAGCAGGCACAGTATAATATAAGTGTTGACCCAGGGATCTGGTATCCACAGACTATAGAGGAACCCAAGGTAACTATCTCCAGTACAGAAGTTACTAAAATACTATCCTGGAACGTAGCAGGGATAAATAGCAACTTAGATGACCCTGATTGGAGAGTGTTCAAAGCAGAACACGACATCTGTATGTTCCAGGAGACCTGGGCAAGGAATGAAATCAGTGTGCAAGGATTTGCCTCATACCATATACTGGCCACTCATGCGGGTGTTGGAAGACCCTCAGGGGGACTGATCATTTGAGTGGGTGTACACCTTGGATGCAAAGTAACACAAATAGAAATTCTATCTAGGGACATTCTATGTGTACAGCTTTAGTTTCCACAACACACTCCCATCACGATAATTAACATCTATTCAAGGCCCACTCCTAAGGGCAATGAGTCGGTCACCCTTGAGGAGCTTGACTCTGTATTGACCTCCATTCCCCCCAAAAATATGGTTATATTGGGCGGGGATTTCAATTGCCAATATGAGCCCTTAGAAGGGCTGGATTGTGATGCGATCTGTGAGGAAGACACCCTCCTTGGAATCCCCGAGTCTGGTTGCCCGTTTGTAACCAAATGGACACCTCTGGTAATCCAGATGAACCGCCTCATTTTAAATTTCTCAATGAGAGCATGTAACGGGAGATCCTCCTTTGCTACTTCATCTGCCCCTACGTTTCAGGGTAAAGATAGAGGGTCCATACTGGACTATATTTTATTAAACTCAAATTACTGGGACAGGATGGTTGACTTTAAAATTACTCCCCGCATTGATAGTGATCATGATGCTTTAACAGTTGAGATTCACCCATTCACCCCTAAAACCGAGCAGGGTGTTGTTGCGCAAAGTGCTCGAGAATTAACTTTATTTTTGGATCGGGAGTCAGTGTAGTATCTTGAGATGCTGGGTGATGTGAGTCCATCTGGGGAGGTCAAGAATGAATCTTGCAGCTGAGTTTTGTATTGTCTGTAGTCTCTTCAGGGGGCGTGCAGTGATTACTACGTAGAGAATGGTCCTGTAGTATTGTTTGCTAGCCACCTGAAAATCTTACAGAGCATGCGTAGGGTTTTGGAAGCAGGCGGACAAGACTCTGTTTACCTGTTTCTTCATAGAGAGCTTGCTGTCCAAGATGATGCAAAGGTTGCTGGCGTTGTCTGTCGGGGCGGAGGAAGGTCTGAGTTCCGCATTCCACAAAGTGTTGCTCTATAGCGTGGTGTTGTTCCCAAAGATGAGGGCTTCAGTCTTGTCTCTGTTGAGCTTGAGACAGTTGTTCTTCCTCTAGTCGGCGACGTTCATCATACATCTGTGGAATCTGGCTCTGCGTGTTGAGGGGGTCTTCTGACAGAGAGAGGTTGAGCTGGGAGTCGTTGGCATAAGAGATGATGTTGAGTCTGTGCTATCTGACGGTATTGGCCAGAGGGTCATTTATGTGTTTCAGAGAGTGGGATTGAGGGACTATCCTTGTGGGACATTGCAGATGATCCTTCTTGGGTTTCGAGGTAAATGGTGGGAGACAAATTCTTTGAGTTCCTTCAGTGAGGTATGAGGCAATCCATTTGAGGTTGTCTCCCTGGATTGTGATTTGGTGGAGTCTGTTGAGAAAGATGCGGTGTATGACGGTGTTGAAGGCACCTGACAGGTCCAGGAGGATGAGAGCAGATGTTTTGCCACAGTCCAGGAGGGCCCTGATGTCGATCAGGGCTGTCTTGGTGCTGTGGCTGGCTCAAAATCCGTATAGAGAGGGGTCCAAGAGGTTGTAGTATTCCAGGTGTTCAGTGAGTTGCTGATTGATTACCTTTTCGAGAACCTTGTTGGTAAAAAGGAGCAGGGAGATGGACCGGTAGTTCTTCGGTTGTGCTGGGTCAGCTGATCAGCAGATTTAATCAGTTGGCTTAAGGGCTTGAATCCAGGCAGTTCCCTAGGGAATTAAGATATCTTTTCCCACACTGTGTTTCTCAGGCAATAATAGATGAATATTTCTAAAGGAATAGGATCACCCTTATATTTACATTGCTCTAATGGGAGAAATGTCCCTTCAGAATAGAGATGTCCAAAATTTGTCATCCCTGCTTTAGCGAGAATCTATATCACCTTAAGTTCCATGGTGAGTGAGAGAGGCAGATTGGAGGTCAGTAGCAGCGTTGATTAATATAGCAGAGGTAGCCCAGATCAGGTGCTTAATGTTTCCATGTTTCAATGCCGGACATGTAGATACAAATGTGGTTATTTCCTTTCTGGGCCCCTGTAGTGCATGTGGCAACAAGAAATTAAGTGGAGTACCATCTTTCTGCGGCCTGTATGGCATGAGGTATAGGTGTCATCTATATGAATGGAACCAGGGTCTAGCATAGTGGCACTGAACCACCAAGTAATATTGCTAAAGATCGAGCATCTCCAGCCCTCCTCTCTTATAATGGAACACCATAATTTCCCCACTGTATCTTTGGCTGTTTATCGGCCCAGATAGCTGGGGTATGAAAGAACGATTTATTAAGTTTGAGTTGAATGTTCATGAAAAGAATTTGTGGAAGACTGTCAGCTTTATAATTGCTACTCTGACAGCTACAGAGAGAGGCATCTACAGCCAGACTATAATCTGGCACTTCAACCACTCTAGTGCAGGGCCATATGTTAGCCTCACCAAGGACTTGGTATCTTGAGATAGTGTCACAACTGATTATTTCACCCATTCAATCAGAAATGTCAACAAAACCTACACTGTAGAGTCTGTGGGAAAGAAAACTCTGTTTTATTCCAGTTAATCAGGATTCCAGAGAAGCCACCAAACCAGACCACCTCTTGCTTCTAAGGTGAGAGATTGCACACCTGGTCAAAAAGAAACAGCAAAATGTCATCTGCATAAATGGAGGGCAGTAAATGCACCACCCGAAAACATAATCTCCTCTTAGAGTGGTGTTACTGAAAATATCTGACACGTGAGTCCATGGCAAATACAAGTATGAATATCTGCGTAGTCTCACTGTGTGAGTATTAGTTTTTATTCAACAGGGACTGGTGTAGCGCCATACCCAGGTGCACTCTGTTCTTCCAACATCTGCTTCTCTTCTTCTCTAGGTTCGCTAGTCTGCATGGGTACATTTTCTAAGTAAAAGTAAATGTATAATAGTTGTAATTTATGTGTATGGTCTAAGCGTGTCTGCTGGTAGTGCTTTAAGTCATTAGCAATATTAGTGTTCTCTTATCACTTTCATTAATTACTTGTGAAACATTGTATAGCGGGCAAGGGGTAAACACATTAAAATGATTGTTAAGTGTACAAAGTGAATTGTAAATGCATGACAATCTATGGTAGTTGAATTTCCTTTTAATTAAACATATTGGATCCATTTTATTTCAGATATGAAACACCAGATACATGTTTTAAGACATACATGCACACTGACAATGAGTTGCTGGTGATGCCGCAGATGTGTCTATTTCACTTATTCCAGTGACTGCCTTTATTTTCTTGTTAGTTGTCCAGCCAACACGGGCTTCGTTGTCTAGAACAGTAATCCACAACTTCCTCATGGCCATCTTACTATGTCAAGCATTCTGAACGGATCACTGAAATTATATCGACCTCAAAAATATCGAGTTGCCATAATATCGTTGACAAAATATCGATGGACAAAATATCGACTGGCTATCTTTAAACAGGTAAGTACAAAAATATCGACTCTAAAATATCGAGTTACTAAAATATAGACTGTAAAAATATTGGGGTTTTTTTGTCTTTAAATTAAGTTAAAACTAATGTAGTAATAAATATATTTATTATAAACTTACTTAAAATTAATAAATAATGTTATATTAATAAATATTTATTGTAAATTAAAAAATATATAAAAATAATACATATATATTTATTTAATTATTTTTTTATTAAATAAACATATATAATAATTTTACCGTAGCATAGCAAAATAGTTAAATTTTATTGTAACAACTGTAGTGAATTCTACAATAGCTAAAGCGTTGGATAGCGTAAGGGTTAAAATTACTATTCCCACTCCAGTGGGTGCTACAGTAGGGAAAGCGTTGGATAGCGTAAGGGTTAAAATGACTATTCCCACTCCAGTGGGTGCAACAGTAGGGAAAGCGTTGGATAGCATAGGGGGTAAAATTACTATTCCCACTCCAGTGGGTGCTACAGTAGGGAAAGCGTTGGATAGCTTAGGGGTTAAAATTACTATTCCCACTCCAGTGGGTGCAACAGTAGGGAAAACGTTGGATAGCGTAGGGGTAAAATTTACTATTCCCACTCCAGTGGGTGCAACAGTAGGGAAGGCGCTGGATAGCGTAGGGGTAAAAATTACTATTCCCACTCCAGTGGGTGCAACAGTAGGGAAAGCGTTGGATAGCGTAGGGGTAAAAATTACTATTCCCACTCCAGTTGTTGCTACAGTAGGGAAAGCGTTGGATAGCGTAGGGGGTAAAATTCCTATTCCCACTCCAGTGGGTGCTACAGTAGGGAAAGCTTTGGATAGCGTAGGGGTTAAAATTACTATTCCCACTCCAGTGGGTCCAACAGTAGGGAAAGCGTTGGATAGCGTAGGGGTAAAATTTACTATTCCCACTCCAGTGGGTGCAATAGTAGGGAAAGTGCTGGATAGCGTAGGGGTAAAAATTACTATTCCCACTCCAGTGGGTGCAACAGTAGGGAAAGCATTGGATAGCGTAGGGGGTAAAATTACTATTCCCACTCCAGTGGGTGCTACAGTAGGGAAAGCGGTGGATAGCGTAGGGGTTAAAATGACTATTAATTAATTAACAATTAACAATTTTAATTAATTTCCATATTTAATTAATTATTATTAAATTACTTCCCACCCTATCCCCCTATAAACTCACAACCCACTACTGAATTTTTTTTACTAAATATTAATTATTTATCATTTAAATATTTATAATTAATTACCAATTATATTTTAATTAATTACCAATTATTAATTAATTAACAATTATTATTAAATTACTTCCCACCCTATTCCCCTATTAACCCACAACCCGCTACAGAAAATAATGTACTAAAAATTAATTATTACTCAAATATTATTTTTAAACAATTATACTTTAATTATTAACGAATTAATAATTAATTAATAATTATTATTAATTTACATAATTAATTAATTATAATTAAATTACTTCCCACCCTATTCCCCTATAAACCCACAACCCGCTACAGATTTATATTACACAATTATTAAAAAATATTAAAAATTACCTTATTTTCGATTTTTTTTAGTCTATATTCTATCTAGTCGATATTATGTCTAGTCTATATTTTTGATTCGTAATTTTGGCTATTATTATCGATATTACTCAATATTTTTGTAGTTTATATTATGTCTAGTCGATATTTTTGCTAGTCTATATTTTTTACTCGATATTTTGTCCAAACGATATTTTGGAATCGATATTATGTCTGTTTACCATTCTGAACCTCTGCGCTGGTTGTACTCCCGTCCTGACCGGCAGGCAGTAGAACTAAAACCCAAGGGCCATATGTAGGTAGCTAAATACTGGTCGGTAACGGACGAAATTTGGTAAATTTGACGTTATCGACCGGTATTTAGGCATTTGAGATGTAGGAGGCCAAATGTAAGGATTCAGTAAATACTGATTAATCATTACCAAATTCAAAATTACCGAATCGGTACTTACCATTTTGGTATTTACCGAATCGGTAAATAAGAAACGGTAAAACGAGAAAACATATGTAGGTAAAATCAGAAATACAGAATTTGATTAAATTAGGTATTTAAGAGTCTGTAATTAACACCAACTGGAAGCACGTGGTAATCAGTCACATGGTATATAAGCAATCCCAAATGCAACAGTGTGATCACTATGACGGCTTTCTACATCATTGCAAGGCGGCTATGGCTACAGGCAACAGGAGAGAGGAACTGGAGACGGGAGGAGCTAGTCTACAGACAGCAGATCACACTCTTCCAACTTACTGAGGCAGAGATCTATGAGAGGTACAGGCTACACCCCCACACCATCCTGGACTTGATAAGGGACCTGCACCCACTCCTGGAGCACCCAACACCAAGGGCGCACGCCATACCACCATATTTGCAGGTGCTCTGTTGCCTACATCTCCTTGCATCTGGCAGTTACCAGGGGCTGATAGCTGCGGTAGGCGGGGTGTCTCAGAGTTGCCTGTCCCGTTTCTTCAGAAAGTTCCTGGATGCCATGACGCAGAGAATGCACCACGACATCAGCTTCCTAAACAAACAGGCGGAACTGCAGAAAACCAAGACAAACTTTTATCAGATGGCACCATTGCCGCACATAATAGGCTGTATTGATGGGACACACATTCTAATCTGCCCTCCTGCAGCCACTGAGTACATCTACAGGAACAGAAAGTCCACAGACTCAATAAATGTGCAGGTAATCTGCAACACTGGCAACATAATCACTGACATTGTGACCAAATTTCCTGGGAACACTCACAACTCGTACATATTCCAGGACAGTGGGATCTACACACGCCTGGCTGCTGGAGATTTTGGGGAAGGATTACTGCTAGGTAAATCACTGTGACACACCCTGATAGATATTGCAGCTGAATGTGTTCTTTTGCATGTAACTAATGGCACTCTCTTTCCCACCTAGGCGATAGCGCTTATGCTGTGCGGTCCTTTGTCCTCACTCCCTACCTGAACCCATCAACCCGGAGGGAGAGATGTTACAATGTGGCACACAAATTAACACGCAACGTTGTGGAGCGCACTTTTGGACTTTTGAAAAGCAGGTTCTGCTGCCTCCACAAAAGCGGAGGTGCACGTCAGTACACACCCATCATCTGTTGTAAAATCATTGCAACCTGTGCTATGCTGCACAACCTTGCCACAAAGAAAGATACAGAAGTTGAAATAACTTATCATGAGGACATTGATGATGGACCTGAACAGCCAGAGCCCTACGCAGCAGGAGTAGCGCCAGCAACAGATGGGAGACTAAGACAGGCAGAGATCACACGCAGCTATTTTTAAGTAAGGAGACACAGCCAGGCGTTGCATGTGCATGACATCGTTTAATAACTGGGCACTATGACAATTAACAAATAGCATACCATGCCAGTCCAATTGGTGACAACCTTAAGAGGTAGTCATGGGTTACTTCACCCAAAATTTGTGCATTAAGGTGTGGGCAGCATTAATGTCTGCACCCACGCACAACAGTTCTTGATGCCTACAGCTGGGTATCCTGACTGGATGTTGAGCCAGGGCCGGCAGCATGCCGCCTGCTGCTCCTCCGGATGTCAGGAACAGGTGGGGTATTTCTGCTCCTGCTGGTGGTCTCTTCACTCTACCCACACCTAGAGCACCAGCGTTGGTTGACTGGGTGGTCAGCAGCAGTTCCATTGCGGATGTCACCTTTCCCATCCCCCTGGAGACATTTGTGCAGCAGTGCACAAGCCCCTCCTGCATTGCCACAGAGAGCCTGCAAAGCAGTGAAGTGGCAGTTGTCAGACGGTTCACCGCCTTGGTGTGCTGCTGCATGTACTGCCTCTCCCTGCACCTTCTTACCCTGTCCTTATCCAGTTTGTGGCAGAGTACCATCAAGGACTGGGACATGTCGCGTATTCCCTCTGCCATTTCCCTGATGCCCTCCGCCATGGAGCTGATGCCCCGGTCAATATTGTCCATGTTTTGGTTTAAGTGCTGCATTTGTCTTTGCACTTATTGTATGGCCTTCCCCTTCAGGCACTGCACTTTACCCATAGTGACCTCCAGCCCCCTGAAGACCCAGTCACCCTGCCGAGTTGCGCTGCGCTCCCGGACCCTTCGGCGTCTTGCACCTGTGTGCACCCCCTCGGAGGTGGACAGCAGCCCAGCATTGGTTTCCTCCAGGGGAAGAGTTGGCTTTTCACCCTCCCTTGTGTCGCCAGAGGACGACTCCATGACATGGAGAGTGGGTACTGCATGCCTCCTGGGCCTTACTACTACCAATGAAGTTGAAGCTGGTGAGGCTGACTGTCCTTGTGAGTCCTGCTGTGGTGATTCAATCAGCAGTGGCGATGCTGGCTCTGCTGTTGTGGCTGGCTCTGGTGGTGAAGCTGCCTGTGGTGTTGGTGCGGGTGGTGGTTCAGGGCTGTGGCCTGCACTCGTGCTGACATCCTCAGTCCTTCCCTTACAGGGTGCCCTTCATCCTTCTCCTGCGCTGTCCTGCACGATGACTCTCCTGTGGACAGATATGGACATTAGCTCAGTGGTCCAGCAACCCTGTATTTCAGTATTAAATTACAATCCTGTCACACTATCTTAATGTCCTCTACTGCTTCCGGCTGATGTGTGTGGTATGCCTTGTTGCTTGGTGTGATGACTGTCATGATGGATGTTTCAATGACTACATCTCCTATGATGCATTGCTGGTGTATACCAAAACCTGTACTGGAGTGTGAGTCGCACAGCCACATTGGGGAAGGGGGACAGGGAAGGGGGGGGGAGGATTGCTGGGCATGCTCCTTACTTTGTTTTGTGGCAGCTCTGGCTGAGCTGTCTGCATCCCCAATCCCAAACACACTCTCGAGCTGCAGGGTCGACTCCACCAGCTGCTCCAGGTCAGTGAGGGCAGGTGCCCTGCTCCTTCCTCCCCCTGTGACACTGACCTCTTTCCTCTGTGCAGCCTGACTCTTCTTGGTAATGATCCTGAGATCATACCATCTTTTTTTTTAATCATCTATCTCTCGTGGGCTCACCCCTATGGCGTTAACCATCACCTGGATTGCCAGGCAGGTCTTCCTGAGGAAATATAAATTTTTGGTCATGTTATGTTCCCTAGCGCGTACCCCACCGACTCCATGTACCAGCTTTAAGTGCATGTAACTTCCCTCCTGTACCAGTTATGAAGACGTAAATACATTTGCGTCCAACGTTAACTTGTCCTCTTTCAGATCCACCCTGAATGGATTATATAGTCCGTTCCTAAGTATGCTATGCCACCGTCTTTTTGTAGTACACTTTACATGTTTCCCTGCTCTGGCAGAGTAGGCCCTGATTACTGCCATCGAGCCTCTTTTGGCTTCCTGACTGTGACAGCCTCTGCCCAGGCTACCTCTGTACCCGTGAACTCTGACTTACTTTCAGCGCGGCCCCTCGCGCTCAGCTCAGCCTGCTTTCTGCCAAGACTGACTATAACCTTCGAGTTATCTGTTCCGCTCCTCGAGAATGCATTCCTGCCTACTCGCTCCAGTAAACATCCTCTCCAGCTGCAGAGCCAAAGGGCCGACCTGTCTCAATGCAAGTAATTCATAGCCTCTGTTACCATGCTTCCATGGAAGGCCCCGTGCCCCCACGCTTCTCATGTAGACACTTAGGCGCTTATACACGCATCCACAGTTAGCATAGAATAGCTTCTGCCCTAGAGACCTTTCCGCCCAGATAGTATGGTTCCTAAACATCAGATATCAGATACGATAAAAGTACAAGTTGGTCTGACATGCCAGACTTCTGTCTCTTTCCGTCAGTGTAAATGTCAAGTCTCCTGCACCCCGTCAATCACACGTCATGCAGCTGCGCGCGCATCCAAGCTTCCGATTTCTGCTGACATTGCAACAATTCTGTTAGCACCACCCCTTGGTGCCACCCACTTGCGTCACCTATCAGTGACGTTTCTAGCACACACCTCTGATTCACGCCCAGTTTACGCCTCTTGATTACGTACTAGTAACACGTGCATACTGTTATCTTGTCTTCTCTCAGCTGTTACGCCTCTTACATTACTTCTTATGGTATAAAAAAGTATATAAGCTATGTAATGTCAATAAAGCTTGCTCTATCCCTTCTGACACCCCTGTGGTGGTCAGAACATGATATCCTGGTCTTGACCATTCCTTTATGAGGAATAAAACCCTTAGAAACTCTAACACCACGGACTCTGTCTTTTTTCATTCCGATTGAGTTGCTATTGATTAAGTACTTACCTGCATAGAAATTAAGAGAGTAAATTAATTATTTACGTCATTTTGGCGCCCGAATAGGGACCCCTCCCCCACCTCACGCGCCGGTTGGCGCATTGCAAGCTCTGTCCCCTGCCGTCAGTTAGACGGAACCTACGCGTACCGGCAGGATTTCCTGCATCTCCCTCTGACTCAAGGAGGTGACGAAGACTGAGATCAGTGCCCAGATGAGGCGGTGAGGAGTGCGGAGGATCCCGACCAGAGCCTAGCCAAAAGAAGCAAGGTCCGAGGTGTCAAGAGGCCCACCAGGTTTCCGAAGTTTTCCGAAGTTTTCCGAAGTTTTCCGAAGTTTTCCGAAGTATCGAGTCGAGTCCAGTCGAGTTTTCCGAGGCCTTCTGTTTCCGTGCTTCCCGGTGAGTACCATTGCTGGGTCGTATCTAGACGGGTTTGGGTACGCAAGTCCGGTCTGCACTGTTTTTAGGCAGTGTATCTGTACTGTTTAGCAGTATATCTAGTATTCCGAATTTCTGCACTGTTACATCAGTGTATCTGTACTGTTGAGCAGTACATCCAGTATAGGGGGGTAGTCATCTATGTTTTAAATGTCTTCTTATGTGATTAATGTCGTGGTATGAATGAGACCGTTTAATGTGCGTTATTGTGTTTTTTGTATCAACTAGCTGTAACTCGTATTAAATAGTAAAAATCGAGCACTCAGTAATAAGTAAGCAAAATGCCGTTTTTCAATAAGTTAAAGCAGATAGGAACTAGGAAAGGGATACTGGAGGAAGAAATTCCTATTCCCCCTAGGGACACTCCAGGTAACTTTATGTACCACAAGCATGGCATAGATGCCATATTATATCTAGATTTATGGGCCGATTACACCAAACACCTAGACGAAAGACACAGATGGCCTGTTACTGGAACATGGGATGCCGAGTGCATCATGAAGGTAGAAGAAGCATTATGGAAAAAGAAAGCTAGACAATCCCAGAAAGACGCCATAGAATTCTGGCGTAAGGAATCACATAAGCGTGCTGAGAAAGCACTCCGTAGAGAGGACAGACTTAAAGAATCAGAAAAAGCCCAAGAAAATGAATTAGTTATTGAAGGGATCCGAGTAAAAACAGAACAAATAGACCGTGCCCGAAACAATCTTGTAAACGGAATGTATCTCGTGGCCGAGGGCACATCTGAAGGCCTATCAGACATACCGAAAAACTTACCGTCACCATTAGTTCCAACTAAAGTAATGCATAAAACTACTAAAGACGTATTCTTAAATTCATATTTAGAGGATGTAGCCCCAGCTTACGCCAATCTGCCTGTTCGTGCCCTGCCTACTGACAGGGATGGGGGTGGCACTACGCCCCCAGATCATGTTCCGCCAGTACCGCGACAGACTTCCCCTGTTCCGCCAGCTCCGCCACTTCCCGCACTCAAGATTGACTTACCGAAACAGGTCCTACCTGATCCTACTAAACGACAAATTCAAGTTCAGATACAGACTCCGCGGAGAGATAATGCCCAAGCATCCGCCTCAGGAGGTGCGACTGCGGGTCCTCAGACCCCGCCATTAACACACAGATTCAATTTAAGGGACACGCAGAATCCTTTCACGTTCCAGTCCCCCCGCCTTGACGCATTAAAGGAAAACATGTCAGTTTGTAGATATGATCCAGTACCCGGAAAAAGTGATCTAATGATATTGGCATCACTACGATTAAGATCTGCTACTGATATCTTGCTATGCTATGTAGGAATGAAGGAGCGTCTCGATAGAATATACGAGTTTATACAGACAGGGAAAGACCCTGACAGTATCAAGGATGCCATGGATAAACAGAAAGTTGACATCCAAGCACAGATATTACGATTTTTCATAAATTGTCTAATAAGAGAACGAGACAGGCCCGAGACAGATCAAAGTGAATTAGATGGACTAACAAAGTGGGGTCAAAATATAGCCGAAGGAAAACATGACAAGGGGGCTTGCATAGCCAGTATGTACCAGAAAATTAGAAGGGCAGTGATAACAGCACACCAGAAAGGGAATGATAAAGCTTCCTCCGAGGAGGAAGAAGAACTTACAGAACAAGGAAGGTCTACAGATACTATAGCGTATGTAGGTAAGGGAAACTACCTTAGGAAAGGCATCCGTCCGGAAAACAAGAGAGTTTTTCTCTCTGCTTTAACAAACCCGAATTCTTCTGAACATCAGTTCCAGGAAACTGATAAAAGGCTTCGAGACCGAATGGGGTACCATGTACTCAATTCTATGGATGAACAGGAACTAGCCCGGTCAGCCGTGTTATGGGCCGAAAACCCAGACATATATAATGACGATACGTTAGCACAGACATTCTTGAACCTTTCCCCAGACGAGCAGAAATTAGCAGGGGTATACATGATTCAGCACCTCCTCATCAAGTTCAGAAACAACCATTCCGATCCAGGTCCCTTACACGAAACATTAGAAGCCCTACTCATGGATAGATGGAGAGGTTTCAGTACCAAGTTAATACAAATAATTCTAGAACAACGACGTAAATATAACACCTTCATAACTTCTGAATATGTTCCCGCCCCGCCTCCAGAAAGAAAAATGTATCACATGCAATGCCTGAGTGGCATTGAAAGTCAGAACCCCTTACGAGAAGTACACCCAGTTATGGGTGCGGATCAAGTTTTGAAGCGTGTGTACGTCCACACACCACTGACTAAGTTAGAACTGTTAGAAATGAAGAAATTAGTCCCGTGTCACGACAAAGACCCTGCAGGTTTTCACAGAGAGCTTAAAGACATGTTGTTAATGGGGGATTATACGTATGATGATATTATGAAAATGTTAAAGGTACTGTTGCCCACGGGCATTTACGAGAAATTAAAAGAAAAGGATTGGGAGGTGGGAGAGACAAAGATAGCATGGGCAGAAATAGAAGACGAAGAAAGCAAACGAATCCCAGGGGTAGGCCTTGGGGATAGGACTAAAGCATTGCCTGGATTAATAGTACAGGTTTTACCAAGATTATTGACAACTAGAAAGGAAGATTGGGACGCCATCTCGTCCTGTAAACAGAAACAAGATGAAGATACTAGTGACTTCTATTCAAGATTCGAGAAATGTTTCATTATAAATAGTGGCCTACAACCCAGCAGCGAGTCATATCCACACCTTTTCGTATCAAAGTTAGTCGAGAATTCCCTACCATTAGTTAAAAATAGAGTGTACAAGGTTGAAAGTACTTGGCAGGCAAATACGCCATCCCAGATGTTACAAATGTTACAATATCATCAGAACAGAATTAGAGAAGAACAAGATCAGGAACAGAAGCGTATGAAGGACACAAAAATGAAAATGTTGGTAGCTCAGACGGTCCCAGCCGACGGTCAGAGAAAAGGTGGGGCCCAGACAAGTCACAATACAGCTCCCGTTAAAGGGACATGTAAATACTGCAAGCAGCCAGGTCACTATGTACATGAATGCCCAGTCCTGAAACATAACATCTCAACAGGTAAAACTAAAGAAAGACCGCATCCGCCTAGACAAGATCAGGTCCAGCAACAGACCTCACAGAATGTACAGCCAATACAGAATACACAGCCTATGCATGCTCCATCTCACACAGCACAGACAGTAGCAGTACCACAGCCACAGCCCATTGCCGCGACTCAGCAAGTCTCACAACAGATGTACCAGTATGCCCAATCTGCATATCCAGATTACCCCCGATACACATGAAACAGCCTAGAGAGGGAAGGTGGTTTGCCTCTTATTGAAATTCCTGTAGATCAAGAAGGTCCTTATGTACACAGTCACGTATTGGGAAAAGACAGAAAGTTTTTAATTGACACAGGGGCAAGTCGCACTACCATCAGTCACAATGAAGTCCCAGGGGCACCCCTCTCAGGCTCACAGAATGTTTCCCTTGGTTTTTCAGGACAGCCTATTGTAAATGAAGTATCGGAACCAGTACCATTAGCTGTGGGTCCATTATCCCGAGTTACAGATTTGTTACTTACGAAATCATGCCCAGAAAATCTGTTAGGAATTAAAACACTGAAGGCTCTAGGAGCCATAATATGCTGTTCCCCGGAGGGAGTTAGACTCTTTCTACGAGATTTCAAGGGTCATTATGTTTTGCGCGATTTTGACGCCAGATTGAAAAATGTACCAGATCACTTATGGGCAAAAGGCCCAGCCGACGTAGGTTGTATGCATATCACTCCATACCGTGTTACACTCAAGACAGGAGTTGTTCTACCCAGAATCAGACAATACAAGTTACCACCCGATGCTGTAGTGGCTTTACTGAAAATCATTGAAGAGCTTATTGCCCAGGGAGTGGTCGTAGAGACCGACTCCAATATCTGTAATTCACCCATCATTCCAATTCTTAAACGTACAGACCCCAATGCACCGCCAGTATATCGGCTGGTGATTGATCTTCGAGAGCTGAATAAATGCATTGTACCGCAGTACCCTGTGGTCCCCGATATCTCTTCCCTATTGACTGCTATTGATTCAGAAGCAACGTTCTTTACTGTAATTGACCTCAAGAACGCTTTCTTCAGTGTACCTATTGACCCGGAGAGCCAATATCTCTTCGGATTCAGTTTAAATGGACGAAGTTTCAAATTTTCCCGCGCACCTCAAGGATTCACAGAAAGCCCCAGCATCTATAGTCAAGCACTGAAAAGACAACTAGATTGTGTTCAAATGCCAGTTAACACCGCTTTACTGCAATACGTCGATGATCTACTGATCACCGCACGAAGTGAGCCCGAATGTGAACAAGCATCATTGACAGTTTTACATTTCCTGGCCGACAAGGGACACAAGGTGTCTCCTTCGAAGCTACAATTCTGTGTTCAGCAAGTTGTGTACTTGGGTCACTTGCTGTCCAAAGTGGGGAGACAGCTCACTCCCGATCGCATTCAGTTAATTGTAAATATGCCACGACCTCAGACACAAAAGGAAGTGCGGGCCTTTATAGGCCTCACCTCGTACTGCAGACAATGGATTCCTCAATATGCATTTCTAGCTAAACCACTCATCCAGTTAACGACGCAGGAGGCAGCAACTTCGCCTGCCCTCCCTTGGACTCAGGAACACACACAAGCCTTTGAGGAATTAAAGAAAGCATTATGCCAAGCACCAGTTTTAGCGACACCATGTTACAGCAAACCGTTTACACTTTTTGTTACAGAACGTGACGGTACAGCATTGTCTGTCCTCACTCAAGATCAAGCAGGTTCACATAAGCCTTGCGCTTATTTTTCAAGTACATTGGACTCAGTAGCCCAGGCACTCCCTGCGTGCTTAAAGGCAGTAGCAGCAACAGCGTTAGCAATCAGACAGAGCGATTCAATTGTTCTAGGTCATCAGTTAACAGTACAAGTTCCACACTCTGTAGAGGTTCTGTTAAACAGAACTCAAACTCAACACTTGACTATAGCACGACTGACAGGTTACGAATTGACACTATTCCAGCCACACATAGAAATCAGACGCTGCAGTATCCTGAACCCAGCAACACTGTTACCTACAGATATGACAGATCCAGTTCCGCATGATTGCATAGAGATCATTAATGCAGTAACAAAGCCCCGACGAGATTTAACAGATGTTCCATTGACAAATCCAGACCTGACACTTTATGTGGACGGTTCATGCATGAGAACAAGTACAGGAGAATTAGTGGCCGCGTATGCCGTGACCACTGAAACTGAAGTTAAAGACACACATCGTATTGATACACTGTCTGCTCAAGCGGCAGAGCTCATCGCTCTGACCCGAGCCTGTATTCTAGCCAAGAACAGAAATGTCAACATATACACTGATTCCCGTTATGCGTTCGGAGTCGTACACGACTTCGGCATGCTCTGGCAAGAACGAGGTTTTCTGACCTCTCATGGTGCCAAAATCCAACACGGTCCCCTCATTCAAGCACTATTAGAAGCAATACATCTGCCTTCAGCCATATCCGTCATGAAGTGTAAAGCACATACTAAAGTCACAGACTCTGTTTCCCAGGGTAACGACCTGGCAGACCAGACAGCAAAACATACAGCACTGACCCACACTCAGATAACTGATACGACAATGACAACAGATCCGACAAACTGTATGACAGTCAGGGATCCCACACTAGATGTTATCGACATTCAGACACATGCTACTCCAGAAGAAATAAAGAAATGGATCGAACTAGGAGGGATCCAGACAGATCAAGGTTGGATGACGAAGGGAAAATCTACATGGTTTCTCCCTGATTCTATGGTTCAAGTTATGATAAATACAGCACATAGTCCTGCACATCTAGGAGAGAAAGCGATGTTAGACAGTTTACAAAATCTCTGGAACAATAAACACTTACGAGCAGCAGCAAAACAGAAAGTGCGTACTTGCATGATCTGTTGTCAGTTCAATCCAGGAAAAAGCGTCCCTGTAGAGCAAGGTGGATTTCATCCTCCCGATCACCCTTTTGAAGTCCTCCAGATGGATTATATCCAGATGGACCGTTGTCGAGGATTTAAATATGTTCTCGTAATTGTCTGTGCTCTGTCCCGCTGGACCGAAGCATACCCAGTCCCAGATTACACTGCTCCGACCACTGCCAAGCAGCTGGTTCGTGAATTCTTCCCACGATACGGCTTGCCTCGTGTCGTGTACTCAGATAACGGTCAGCCATTCTCATCTGCATTAATGAAAGAAGTTTCCTTATTACTGGGATACCAGTGGAAGTTCCATTGTGTCCGACATCCCGAAGCAGCAGGCCTTGTAGAAAGGCATAACCAGACACTAAAGATCCGCCTTGCCAAAATATGTCAGGAGAAAGGGGTCGACTGGATAGTCGCCCTGCCAGTGGCACTATTCTACATGAGGATGGTCGCCCATTCGAGATCAGGGCTATCCCCGTACGAGGTGGTCTTTGGCAGACCACCGAATATGTGGGGGACGCCCATACCGAAAAAAATTACTGATGTTGATTGTAATATGTTGACAGATTATCTTGCCTCCTTGATGTCTGCACTCCAATCATGTCGTTCACAGGTTGCCGCAGCCTTCCCTGACAACACTGATGTAAAGCCACACGACGTCCGTCCTGGTGACCTTGTGTTCGTCCGCAACTTCGACAGAAAGAGTCCGCTGGAGCCCCGCTGGAAGTCCTCGAAGACCGTTCTTCTAACAACCAGGACGGCCGTGAAAATAGAAGGAAGAAAGGGGTGGGTTCACACGAGTCATATAAAAAAATTCTCTGGACTGAAACCTGATCGAGACTCGTCCACCCCCACCAAAGACTGTGCCGAACAAAAAGACTTTACAGAATCTGAACGAGAAAAGACTCCTCAAGAAAATTATCTCATGAAACTCCGATCTAGCAAGTCAGACAGTTTAATTGTTTAAGTCCTCCCCTAGGTGAATCGGTTAAATAGTCTCTGACATGTATCCCCTAGATCGAGATAGAGAGAGAGAGAGAGAGGCCAAGAAACGTACATATTGTAAATCACTTCGTAGTCACTGTATAGTGACACTATTAATCATGTTTATTCTCAGTATTCTAATTATTATTGTCAGCATCGTATTACCCATCTATTATCCTATTTTCAAGCGTGAACATTCTGCCTATAATGTATCTGCTGAACACACTTTTAGTGAGTTACCTCCACACGAGCTTTCCTACAGACTTGCGCTGCGCAACAATACATTCATTAGTATGCTACATCATTCTCATCAAACTAATAATGCTACAAATTGCTGGATATGTGGCCGACTCCCTCCCTACCAGAATTACAAGGGAGCCCTGCCCCTCTTTCCGTATCCGTTCACTCACAATGGCTCCTGCGGAGCATGGTTTAAAATAATTAATTCCTTAGATCCTGATATTGCTGTTTTCGATGGGGGTTGGGTTTGGGGAAATCTGAACTTGGTCCTGCTAGACGTCTGTTACCCAGATAAGGAGGGACTCCCCACTAGAATAGGAACTGATCTAGAAAATGAAGTATATGGAATAGGTAATTATACAATTAGCCTTATGATTCTTACTGTCGAGTCCGAAGCCACACCAGTTTTACCCATTATGTCAGTATTGCCAGTCACTGGTGAATTATGCATCAAGAAGAAAGGTTCAGTACACTTAGGTCATAGTAAATGCACTACTGTGGTCGAATTCAGTGATCATGGAAAATCGTCTTTCAAAGCTATTAGTCACTCTTACTTTGTTTGTGGTCATACCGCATACATACGTCTACCTCCAGATTGGGATGGTACCTGTTACATTGCATTCCTTCTGCCACCTGTTTTTCTAGCTCCTCCTGATTACCACAGAAATACCAATCTAGTAAAGAATAGACACAGAAGAGATATCCCACTTGTCGACTACACAGAAACGGCATGGGAACAGTACACCGACTTTAATAAAGGATTCTTTTTCTTTTTAGGCCCTGTTCAGAATAGTAAATTAATACGCAGATTAACTAGAACACTTGAAGCAGTAGTGAATGAAACTGCCTCCGCCTTAGGTAACTTAACAGAAGAGCAGTCCGCCATGCGGGTTGTTGTCCTTCAGAATCGTCTTGTTATTGACGTCATCTTGGCAGATAGAGGTGGAGCCTGTAAGGTCATCGGGTCAAGTTGCTGTGTTTTCATACCACAAAACGCACCATCTGTATATCAAGCTATCACCCGTCTCCATAAAATTGCAAATCAGATACATCAGAATCCAGGCACCTGGACTTGGTCCGGTTGGTTCTGGACAACGTTAACAGCTTGGGGATGGAAGATCCTATCCTTCCTAGGCATTGGCCTAGTCCTAGTATTCAGTTGCTGCCTGTGCCTGCAGTGTGGGCCAGCGATTTGTGGACTGTGTGCCACGTCATGTATTGAACACTCCAGTTTTCTCTCAAAACGTAAACGAAAGAAAGAAGAACAAATGATGTTGCAAGAACAAACTGATCGATTTATGAGGATCGATATATCATGAAGGGTCCGTAGGGAACAAGGAGGGAATGAGGAAATATAAATTTTTGGTCATGTTATGTTCCCTAGCGCGTACCCCACCGACTCCATGTACCAGCTTTAAGTGCATGTAACTTCCCTCCTGTACCAGTTATGAAGACGTAAATACATTTGCGTCCAACGTTAACTTGTCCTCTTTCAGATCCACCCTGAATGGATTATATAGTCCGTTCCTAAGTATGCTATGCCACCGTCTTTTTGTAGTACACTTTACATGTTTCCCTGCTCTGGCAGAGTAGGCCCTGATTACTGCCATCGAGCCTCTTTTGGCTTCCTGACTCTGACAGCCTCTGCCCAGGCTACCTCTGTACCCGTGAACTCTGACTTACTTTCAGCGCGGCCCCTCGCGCTCAGCTCAGCCTGCTTTCTGCCAAGACTGACTATAACCTTCGAGTTATCTGTTCCGCTCCTCGAGAATGCATTCCTGTCTACTCGCTCCAGTAAACATCCTCTCCAGCTGCAGAGCCAAAGGGCCGACCTGTCTCAATGCAAGTAATTCATAGCCTCTGTTACCATGCTTCCATGGAAGGCCCCGTGCCCCCACGCTTCTCATGTAGACACTTAGGCGCTTATACATGCATCCACAGTTAGCATAGAATAGCTTCTGCCCTAGAGACCTTTCCGCCCAGATAGTATGGTTCCTAAACATCAGATATCAGATACGATAAAAGTACAAGTTGGTCTGACATGCCAGACTTCTGTCTCTTTCCGTCAGTGTAAATGTCAAGTCTCCTGCACCCCGTCAATCACACGTCATGCAGCTGCGCGCGCATCCAAGCTTCCGATTTCTGCTGACATTGCAACAATTCTGTTAGCACCACCCCTTGGTGCCACCCACTTGCGTCACCTATCAGTGACGTTTCTAGCACACACCTCTGATTCACGCCCAGTTTACGCCTCTTGATTACGTACTAGTAACACGTGCATACTGTTATCTTGTCTTCTCTCAGCTGTTACGCCTCTTACATTACTTCTTATGGTATAAAAAAGTATATAAGCTATGTAATGTCAATAAAGCTTGCTCTATCCCTTCTGACACCCCTGTGGTGGTCAGAACATGATATCCTGGTCTTGACCATTCCTTTATGAGGAATAAAACCCTTAGAAACTCTAACACCACGGACTCTGTCTTTTTTCATTCCGATTGAGTTGCTATTGATTAAGTACTTACCTGCATAGAAATTAAGAGAGTAAATTAATTATTTACGTCATTCCTCTTCACAGCCTCTGCTACCTGCAGGGACTGTTTCCCAAAAAGCAGGGTGTGGTGTTTCACCACCTCATCCACAAGCACCTGAAGCTCACATGTACGGAACTTCAACTTTCTTTTTCTGTCTGCTCCTTCCCTCTGTGATTCCTGGGATGCCATCCTGCAGTTCTGCTCAGCACAGTTCAGCCAGTGGCTCAGTTGCTCACAGCTCTCCAGAAGGTTCTGATTGTCTGCACCTGCATGGCGTGGACACTTCCTGGTTGTGGGGTGGGGTGGATGCAAATGATTGGTTGAATCCTCAATTGCTTGTATTTTGAGAATTTCCGAACTGGTAAATGTTACCGAATTTTTTGCTACATCTCATTTACCTATTCCGGAATACCGAATCGGTAACATTCGGTATTTAGGAATCAGTAAAATATATTTACCCACATGTGGCCCCAAATCTTCAACAATAAATAGGCTGCCAAATATTTAACATAACCATGTATAAGTGAGAGGAAACATCCATTAAAACACAGTCATTACAACAACCTACCTTTGCAACGCAACTGTTACAGCGCAAATGCCTTTACATCGCACGCCATTACAATGCATGTTACTGCAATGCATGCCATTACAACGCATACCATTACAACGCATGCTATTTCAACTTATTATAAGGTAAGCAATAGAGATTTGTTTTGTATTACGGTGGGTATGGGTTTTGGGGTACATGGGAGTAGTAATTTGTACACTTACGCTATCCAGCACTTAGCAGTTTTTACCCCTATGCTATCCAACACTTGCACTCACTGGAGTCGGAATAGTAATTTTTACCCCTACACTATCCAACACTTACCCTAAAAGTATTAATCATTGCAATGGTATGCTTTGTAATGGAATACGTTGTAATGGTAGTTTTTAAAAATGCGTTGAAATGGTATGCGCTGTAAAATCATGCAATGTAATGGTAATTGCGATGTAAAGACTGCATTGTAAAAGCATGCGTTGTAATTGCATGCGTTGTAATGTCATATATTCATAAGTGAGCTCCAGTAATAGTAGGTAACCAACTATCATAAAGCACTGTGTACTCGCTACCGTTTAACGATCTTACTGTGAAGCTGACCCGTCAGGAGTGAATATAACCCAACCTGCTTTGCGTCTAGTCAGCTCCGTGTCTCCAGCTGGGATACACAGAGCTGACTAGACGCAGATAGGCTAGATGCAGATAGGCATCTTTGCAGAGTTTGATATCGCGGGGCTATACTTAGTGCCTAATTTATAATCACTCCTGACAACACTTTTTAGCAATAAAAATAATAAATCTCTAAAAAATATTTGTTTGTGTAGAGCAACATGGTGAAACATTTGCAGGGATATGAGGCAAAATACAGCTTGAATCGCACTCTGCGATTCTTTTTTGGCTTTCAACTTCTGCCGTAGTTGTCTATCTTAATCTTGGATACACACGGAGATTAAACCTGGCTTTCCTCTTCATTGTCAGCTTGTGGGAACCTTTTTGCATGTCTTGCTCATCTTTCTTGTTACTCTTCTTGTTCCTTCCTACTGCTTTGCCTCTTATGTTTTGTGTTCTTCTGAGCCTTTTTCTGGCTTGTCTGGGGTTGTATGTCTCATATTTGGTGGCGTGGATGCTAAGGCTGAAAGAAGGCGAGACAGAGTATATCTTTTCTAAAAGCAGTGCCCATTGGGCCAGAGTCCTTACCCAGATGAAGATGGTAATTGGGGTGAAAAGCACCTGATAGCAGGCCTTGTACAAGTGGGACAATATTTGCTAAAAAGAGTAGGATTTCCTCCAGGTCTTGCTCATGCAGGTGCATGTGCAGGTCCATGCATTGCCTGGCCAAAAAGGTGGTGTGCAAAAGGTAATGGTAAATGATTAATTATATTACAAGATAGGAAAAGCCTATCTTTTTATGTGTGGAGTTTTCAACCCTGTCTGTAGAATCTTTGCGGTTGTAAAGTTACTATTAAATTGTTTGTTTGTGAATACCGAAAAAGAGTAAACTTACACAAAAGTGTAAGTTTACCTTTGTGAATAAGGCCCAAAGTGTTTTTCACATTTCATTATCATGTGTAGGAAAGTAAAAGTAACATTTCTGGCTCTGCAGTACAGGTTGGAATGTGCCCAAACAACTGTAATGGCTTTTCTTTATGGAAATTGAATTCAAAGCACAATACACTATCTCATAGTGAGGAAGGGATGAGTTAAAAAAGTGGATTTAAAGGCAAGGGTGGATTCGAAAAAATGTTAGGATAACATGTTGATGTGTCATCTACACAGCACATCTGTTGTGGACATAACAGAAATACAAAATTAGCCAAGTCTAGCTCTGCAGCTTGCATAAAAAAAATGTAAATCTACATATCACATTGTAACTGAGTAGCAAATATTGTAAAACTAATTTCTTCCTGTTTATATGCTAAAGCGTCAATCCCAAACTGTCCTTTCTTAACAACAGTAACATATTATTGATTTGCAAAAGTTCATTGGCCCAGTGGAATACAGCACTGTACAAAAAAGAGGCACAATTTTGATTTTGAAATTGTATATATCTCTATAATTCCTATGTCAGGACTCTAATATCACAGCAGCAGTCCGCGTTTTCAGAGACACCTGAAACAGAAGCATTCAAGAGCAAACATGAGTGATGGTAAATACTTTTTGAATTCTTATTGAATTCATAAAATTACTTTTGGGAATCGGTTTTAAATATGTTTTCTAATGTTACACACAGATTTGTAAGGCTGAATCAATGCAGTAATCAAAGCATGGTTTACTTTTTGTTTGCGTATCTGTAGAGCTCCGAGGGATAAACAGCAGCCTTGAATACTTTGGGCCCGAGCAACTAGGTGAAAAGCTGCAGGCTGATCTTCTAGAAAACCTCAATAACTGCAGATAAGTGGTCGAATAGGGAAATACTAAAACAATCACTGGAAATGATGAGATCATGGGATAATGGTCTACATTGTCCTCAGTGTCCATCGATGGCAGTGCAGTTTAATGCTCGCATGCACACTCTGAAATTTCACTCTGTTTCTAGCATTTGTTATCCTTTACCTAACAGGATATTTGTATTCTTCTACTACAGGAGTGTGAAAAGCACATACTTTTAGAACCATTGGATTGCTAGTAGCAACGCCACACAATGAAGTAAAGATTCTGTTTTACCAATATAAGAAAGAAAACACTTAGGAAAGGTGTACATGCTGACATGACTTCTCCCAATGGTCTCACAAACACACTTTTCATTAGTCATTACCTTGCTGGTAGAGTCTCATAGTGTGCCTTTGGGGATATGTTTCCCTATATATGAAGTGTGATGAATGTGATGAAATGTAATGTTTTACCTTGATTGATGTGATGGTTTTTCCATTGTATATTTATGGCAATTATGAGCAAGATTAACTACTTCATTGCTGGATCACGAACAGCTGCAAGGCGACTGTTTTCAGTGGTAGTGGACACATAACGTACTTTATGTAAGAGGAATTATTGGTTGAAGTTTTGCAATAACATTTCATTAGCACTGAATGTTACTTCTTTGATCAAAAATATAGACTAATGCTAGAATTTACATGACATTCAACCCATATAAACTTTTGTAATGGCCAATTACGAGTGTTAAATGGAAGTAACACACATTTTGCAAAGTACGTAATATGTTTTTGTTAAGAAAATGGCCTTAGCTATTTTCTTAATGGGGAATTATGAGTGCTTAATGGTTCTATCATTGCTGGAACTGTAGCGTATAGGTTTCCGCAAGACTTATTCGTTCTTCATAACATAGAGGAGCTGTGGTTTTCCATGGCCATTTAATATATCTTGTTCGTTATTCCTGTCAAACAATGGTAATAGCTATTTTATGCATGGGAGGTATGGACATTCAAGGTCTTATTAACCCCTTAAGTGCTTCGAACATTCGGCGGCCGACGGCACCACTACCTCGGGAGTGCTGCCCGGCCGTTGAACGTTCCTACTGCACCTGCACAATGGAACGTCCAGCACTGGAGCTGTACGTTCCATAGCTGCTAAGGTGTTAATACATTTGATGATATATTCTAATGTTTCCAGTTTGGATAATGGGAATACTTCATGTTTGTCATGGCGGATAGGGGCGGGGCAAGCTGCCATGCTGAGCGGATAGTGCTGAAGGAACGCTCTCCCTGGCCCTGGGCAACCTCATGGATCCTGATGCACAGGCAACCATACTGCATTGAGGGACACCAACACATAATTCAGAGCACTCTCTGGAGCCTAACTGGAACCCGACTAGCCGCGCCTCAATCCCTTGTGCTGTGTGCTGCTGCGCCACCAAGCGTTGGGAAAGGAAACAAGGGAACCCTACTCACTTTGAACCTGGGCATAAAGTTTTATAAGAACAACAGTGGCTCCTGTGGATAAATATTTCTTTTTTCTGATAAATGCAAAGCACAATGGCAATGTTGGTGGTATCTGGGATGTCAAACAAAGAAGCTGTATATACACTTGGTGAGTATGATCATCAATTCGCATAGTTAATGTAAATAAATGTAACCAATTTTTACAAAGCATCTACAATATCATATACATACAAATAATAAGTGACGGTGTGTCCCAAGTGAACCTATAGAGAAATAAACCTCTACTACTTAAGTGAGAAATAATGGTGTGTGTAAAAAACAAGAGGTTTCTAGTTTACATTTAGTTTCATTGAAAAGAGGTGACCTAGTAACATGTAAACAATCAGTATGCAATAGTTGATGAGTATAAGCAACTATTGGGCATGGTCTGTCTTTTTTTAGTTGTCGACCCGTGTTGAATGTAGGGTCTCCTCAGGACTGGTCAATGTGGGGACACCTGTAGAGTGCTTGCGCTGCTCAGCTATTAAAACAGGGTGACACTGTGAAGTATAAGTGAGAGCCAGAAAAACTTACAGGGATCCCAGCCGGGACCCCTGGTGCGGGTGAGGCAAACAGGCAAGCGATTGATAGTGAAGGGTCCTGTGGATCCGTGGTATATTCAGCGGGAGAGGCACGAGACTAGATACACACAAGGGCGCTCTCTGTATAGATGAGTCTAAGAATTTGAATAAGGTGAATCTTCTCGATTCCGGTGAGTCAATCCAGACAATGCTGGCGCTTTAGTGAAGCGCAGGACTCGTGGACGGTCTTTATAGCGTGTCCTCTCCTGTAGGTGCAATGACCAAGCATGGCTGAAGGCGGCTAGATAGGAGGGGATTGGAAACTGCCACAGGCTTGAAGCGACAAGTTCAAGTTGGCCTACCAGCCCACCTGTGGGGGATCTAAAGGAGGGCCTGGAGACCACCTGTGGCAGCAGGCACACTGGATTACCCCCAGGACTGGTGGGGAAGTGCAGCGACCTGCTGACAGCTAGTCCTGCCCCTACCCAACTTCTGTTGACATGCAGGAGTGGCCCTCCTGCATATCGCCTATTACACTGATAACTCCAGTTTGAGGTGGAGGCCAAGGAGCAGGCACTCTGTTAATGTTAATGTTAAAAGATTTCTAAAGCGCACAGCTGCCCCAGCAAAGGGGCGTCACAGCGCTGTCAGACCTGAAACAGAAAATTCAAGAGGGTACCGCACAGGTATCTAGATCATATCCTATACAGAAGAGAACAGAAACGTTTTAATAGCTTTCGGAAACACAAGCAGGTCCTCCATGGCCCGAATGCGTATTGGCAAGGAATTCCACAGTTTAGCAGCTAAAAACAGAAATAAGGACCCTCGAGCCCTAGATCGTATAACACGTGGCACAGGCGCCAGGTGCTGGCCACAGGAACGCAGCTGTCGATGTGGCCAATATGGGCTCAGCAAACCGCAAAGGAGGTTTGGGCTATTAGACTTTAAGATTTTAAACGCTAAGCAGAGAGCTTTAAACTGAATCCGCTTGTCAATCCGAAGCCAGTGTAACCCTTGAATAGTAGCCCCAACTGAGCAGTGGCGTGGGAGACCCACCAGCGCTCTAGCACGGAGTTCTGAACTCATTGTAACCGCCGTGTCTCTGCTTTGTTGGCCCCTAAAAGCAGAGAACTGGCATAATCCAAGCGGGACAGTATCGTGGACTGCACGATAAGCTGCGTACTGCCGGATCGAAAAATTTCAAAAGAGGTTTGAGGCCCCTTAGTAGTCCAACGCAGGTGGCCGCAACTCTCTTAGTGTGGGTCTGAAAACTAAGAGTGGAATCCATCCAGACCCCAAGATTTTTTACCACTGATTTAGGTGGCGGCGTGGGACCAAGGGGTGCTGGCCACCAGTGCTCATTCCAAAGAGTGGCCTTCTTTCCTACCAATAAAACCTCGGTCTTACTCGCATTGAGCAGTAGACAGTTTTCTGTCATCCATTGTGCCACTGCTGTCAGCCCCTCTCTGAATCTGGTGGCTGCTACAGATGGTCCCTCAACTAAGGTGATAACCAGCTGGGTATTGTCCGCATAGGACACCCTCGTTAGATACCATCTTTTAGCAACAGCAGCCAGAGGCTGTACATACAGATTAAACAAAGAGGGGCTCAATGCTGAGCCCTGTGGGACCCCCTGTCCAATGGAATGGGATTGCGAAAGAAACGGGGGGCCGACACCTGGACGGATTTCTCTGTTAGGAAAGACCTAAACCATTCCAGCGCCATCCCAGTCAACCCTGCTGCCTCCAGACCTTAGGATGGCATGTGATACCGTATCAAAGGCAGTGCTGAGGTCCAACAAGATCAACGCTGCACTTTGACAGGCATCCAAGACCGTCCGTAGATGTTCTGTGGTGACTAGCAGTGCGGTCTCCGTGCTATGGCCTGGCCGAAAACCGGTCTGGGATGGGTCCAGAATATTGTGGGAGCTCAGAAATTGAGATAAGAAGTTGTTAACATGGGCTTCGGCAATCTGGGCTACCCAAGGAAGGAGGGAGATTGGTCTAAAGTTCTCAGGTTTTAAGGGGTCTAGCGTGGGCTTCTTGATGATAGGAGACACCCAAGCCTCCTTCCAAGCTGCTGGGACGGTAGCCCTCCTAAAGGAAAGATTCAGAATTTGACAAATCGGCTGCTGGAGCAGCGTCAATGATTCCATGAATTGAGGTGGCCTCATAGAGTCGGCTGGGGAGCCTGATTTTATTTTACCACCCAATATAATCAGATCCTTCTCAGAGATAGCCGGGATAGCAAACAGTGTAGGGCAAGACTCATCTCTCACTGCTATAGGAAAAATATCAGGCACCACACTTGGAAAGGATTGGTACATTTTTTGAACTTTTTCAACAAAGTAGGTAGCGAGCTCTTCACAATAGACGGAGTAGTTTTGCTACTCCTGAGCTCCTTAAAGATTTTAAATATACATTTGTTCGGATTAGAGCTCAGTTTAATTTCCTTTGCGTAAAAAGCCGCTCGGGCCGCGCTAATCGCTTTGTGGTAAAGTTTGATTTTAGACATGTTCCTTATTTTACTTTCTTCTATATAGTCCCTTCTCCATTCACGTTCTGCTTTCTTGCACTCTTTTCTCAATGCTCTCAGGGATTCATTGTACCAGGGGCTAGATTTAGAAATACGCCCCTTGGTCCATTTGGCAGGGATCAAAGAGTCTAAGCCCCTTAGTAGCCAATTGTGGAACATGGAGTAGGCCAGCTCAGGGTCAGTCATTTCAGCTAGGAGGTTAGACATAAGAAAGGCATGAAACTCATCAAGTCTGAGCTCATGCCATGGTCGTCTCAAAACCCTATTCTCGCTATCTCGTTTGTGCGGATCAGCGATAGAGAGCCTAATCTCAATCAGAAAGTGGTCGGTCCATCCCATAGGCTTAGGCAACCCTATGCTCAAGTCGGGGATGTTAGAAAAGACCGGATCTAGCGTATGTCCGGCGATATGAGTAGCGCCATCTACCCATTGTTCCAGCTGCAGTGCACCTAGATCCTCAACCAAAGTGCGTGTAGCATTGTCCTGCAATACATCAAAATGAAGGTTAAGGTCACCCAAATTGTAAAATTGGCACTCCCCACAACTAAATCACTCGTCATATCCAATAGTGATTCAATAAAGATAGCAGCCGGCCCTGGAGGGCGACAGATAAACAATCCAGAAAGGGAAAAATGTGCACTAATATTAACCTTAAAACGGGTGCTTTCAAAGTCCCTAATATTCTCCTTGATAAACGTGCAGGGGTACTGGGATTTATAAATTATAGCAATCCCCCCCGCCCCCCCCCTCGAATCCCTGTTAATGGCACTGATCGAATAGCCCCTAGGGAGAGTAAGGTTAGGCATCGCTGTCATGTCATCTTTAAGCCATGTTTCGCAAACAAATAGAATGTATGTATGTGTGTTCTTATATGTGTGTTCTTATATAGCGCTCGACTTACCCTTGGGCGTCTCGGCGCTTGCCTTGGGAACCCGTCCTGGCTTTTCTCTGTGAGATAACCCGTACTGGGCATCCCCAAGGTGAAAGCCAGGCATCCCGCCGCGGGGGGGGGGGCGTAGTGGAGATTAAGCAAGCTTAATGCCTAGAGTTACAGAGTGTGAACCCGTGATTAGCGTGGTCACCGAAGCGAGAATTATCGAGTCCGTGGACAATTGGGCTCAGGACCCTGCCGCGTCGGGAACTGATCCCTGGTCCCGGGTCTGACCTCTGCTTCAGGGTATGCCTCCTCTAACCAGTGAGCCACACTACAGAATGTCCGGGGTCTCCTCGGAGATAACATCATAAATTTCCATATGATGCTTCACGAGTGATCTCACATTGAGTTGAAGTATTTTAATGTGAGCTAAATGGCTTATCTTAGCTGCCCCTTGAACAAGCTCCAGGCCAGGACCAAAGAGCAGAACTTGCATATAGGGCACGACAATTCAGTCTCCCCCACCTGAGAGATGCATTTACTGCATTCTCCATTTGAAAGGCAACAACCTAGGCAATTACAGTTAGCTTGTCAAATAGAAAATCCGCAGAGAGGAAAGAAACAGGTATATTTCACGTTTTATAGTTTATTAGCCCGCCCGCTGCGCCCACCCGCTGCGCGGACGATTCATGCCTGACATTTATGGGGCGGGAAAGGGGTGTGGCTTCCGACCAGCTCGCCGACACCCGAGAGATCCTCCCCCAATGGCGTCTTGGCCCTGCCTCAGTCCCGCGGCAGCAACTAATCGGCTGCGAGGGCACAGGGTCACAAGGCGGAGACAAGTCTAAAGTGCAAAATGCAAAACACGATTAAAAGCCAACTTTAAACAAAGCTGACACTGCGGTGGCTCGATGTTTAAGCAGTGAACAGCAGATAGTGTGCAACTAACAATATTAAAACAGCGAATAAAACAGCAGGTAGTGTGCAAATCGAAGACTTGAAAGACGAATATTACAAACAAAGACAGGAGACTCTATTTCCCAGCTGTGCCTCAGGAAAATAATGTTACATTCTGTTACGTGCGCAGGAGTTCCAAAACGCACAATTTAACCAGGAGGGGGAGTGGCTTCTGACCAGCTCGCCGGCACCAGAGAGATCCTCCTCCAATGGCGTCTTGGCCCTGCCTCAGTACCGCGGCAGCACCTAATCGGCTGCGAGGGCACAGGATACTTGGTGCCCTTGCCTGCTGCCTGGTCTTCGGGGTTCAGACTCCCCTCTCTCACAAGATAGGATGGGTCCAAAAGTGAGTGAAATGCCAGGGTTGCCCCTTCCTTCCACTGCTCTTATTGAACACCATATTGTTGGGGTGGAGACCTCCCACTCTCCCTACTTTATCCAGCAGCCTCTGGCAGAGAGTCCCCTGCTGCTTCGAAACGTGGACTGCTCACATGGTGTGGGATCCTGTTTGCTAAAGCTGGTCATCACTGCCGGGGTGCCTGGGACGTCTGCTGCACTGCTGTCACTCTTTGCTTTGACCATGAGGAGGTACCAGCACCACAAGGAAGACACTACAAATATCGTAACCCCCTCGGGAGAGCACCCCTCCTCTGACCGAGGACCAATGGGATGCCATATTGTCTGCCATTGGCTCTACTCGAGGTGCGATAGAGAGCAACATTGTAGAAATGGAGCTCCTACGGGTCGACCTTCTAAGAATGACAGGTCGTCTCTGCCAAGTGAAGACAGACCTGATGGAGCTGGCTCTCATGCCCAGATCACATGCTGGAAAGCTGGGAGCTCTAACTAAAAGGCTCAAGGTATTTGAGTTTCCCATCGAGCACCAGGAGGGCGGGGCCAGATGGAACAGTAGAGAGGTCAGCCTGCCTGAGCAGGTGGCTGGGTCATCCATGATCACATATTTGGAGGACTGGCTGCAGAAGGCGGTTGCACCTAATGGCCTGTCTAAACACTGAGAACGCATAAGGTCCCATAAAATCTTCCTGTGCTGGGAGCACCCTCTCGGCCTGTGTTGGCATGGCTACCGCACTACCATTGAGGGAGCTGGATATCCAAAATGCCTTCCCTGTTAAACTGAGGATACAACTGGATGGAAAGACTACTTTTTTTTACCACCACAAAGAATGCTTGGCAGTGGCTGGATACATATGACTCTGGGGGCCACGCCCATGCCAAACCCAAAATTGAAGACCCTCGCAGGTGCAGATGTTGCAGCCGGGCCACACAGGACTGGTCTCACCTTACACAACAGCAGGCCCAGGAGCAAGGGAGCCGTGGAGACAATGGAGGCATTTGCTCATACTGGAAGCAATGTGTGGGAGCCTAACCAGCTCAGAAGAGGATACTCTCTCATTGGTAGTGCCACTGGATCTGATGTCAGCATACCATTGCCTAAAGTTATGTCAGGCATGGCTGATAAACAAATTTGATTTTAGGCACTATGTCAATGCTTCTGGGTGCTTGTTTTCTCCTTCTAGGATGATGTTTTCCTTCACTTTTGCCCCAGCATGTATATTGATATTGAATAGTTTTATATAGCTTGCTAATGCTCTCTGGTGTCTTGGCACTGGAGTCAGCCAGAAAACATAAAACACTGAGGCAGGAGCTTATATAAGAGGATATCATGGGGGGAGAGAGAAAACATAGTTGTGTAGCAAGACAACTCTTAATTGAGGTTTCTCTAAAGACTTGAATACTTAGTAGTACGTACGGATCATATAGCTCCCACAGAACTGCTTCATACATTCCTTTAGAGCACTTCCTATTAGGCCTGGTGTAAACGCTGGTTTTTGACCGCATCCGACATTTAGAAAAGGCCGGCCTGAATATTATTCTATATAGTAGTCGAGTGAATAATTTTCAAATTCTAATTACCACCTCAAAAAGAACAAGATCTATAGTATATATAGAATTAATTCTCTCCTGTTTTCCCATATACACTCAGTGCCCTACACATACATCGTTGACGGTGCCGTTATGCTGCAACCAGTGCTGCCGCTGCCACTCGGTTCTTTCACGGTGAACACGCATGCACGCGAATAGTATCTAGTACGCAGGCGCGTCTAATCAGTGTTCAAGCAAAGCGCACGCGTTTCCGCTATAGACCGTATAAGAAGCAATGGGCGAAATAGGCGCATGCTCAATATAAATACAAACAACGTTCGAGATACAGCAGTGTCTCAAGGAGTCGCGAGACCGCGCAAGCGCATGAAGTGCACCAATAGGACAGCGGAAAGGATACAAGCCGCCAACCTAGTATACAGAGGCGGGATTCTATCGGTTAATTGAATAATGAGATTTCATTAGCCAATTGGCGATAGTATAAGAGAGGACTCCTCACCTTCCCCGGTACCTCCCACACTGCTCGTGGACTGCGACGAGGTACCGACGGATAGGTGAGTCCTGACTCCTGCTGCTCAGTGGGAACTAGAGCCCGGTGTTTTGGTCGTTACTTTCCAGCCAGTTCTGTAAACGTTACTTTGTTCTGCCTGACCTTTATTGCTTTTTTGGTATAGAAGCAATATTTAGTATTACTATTTTCAGCAGAACAGATCATTCTTTAACTTTGAGTACCATGATCAGTATCTTTAATCATTGTAACCAGCGTCATATTGGTACTTTTTTCACGATTTTAGCAACTATTTGAAAATCACAGATAGCTTCACCATCTTCTATAAATAGTATCGAATGAATCTATCTGGCATGGAAGATAGCTATTTTATTTACCCATTCCAACTTTGATTGTAACCATAGAGTTCGGTACAATAAAATTCTGGTTAGATTGAAGTAATTTCTTCAGTGGATGTCAGTCGAGTCCGCTTTTTTGAATGACACTGTCTGTGGTCACTTAAGAAAAGGTTTTTTTTATGTGAGTTTACTAGGGGCATATAAGTTAGATTATGTAATCACTTGTTCCCCCATGGTCTTTTTTCACCACTAGAGCGGGGCCTCAGCCGCCGAGCAGTTGCCGGGTGAGGTGAGGCTTACCCCCACACAAAGCTGGGTGAGTACCTTTCATTTATTAAAATTACAATCCCCTAAATCAGTACTTTGTGACTAATGGGATCGGTTGTATACAATGTATGAACGACTATGTGACAAAGATAACCTCCTTGTTTGGAGCACTTTTACCGTTCACCACCTCAAGTTGAGTGGCTTTATCCTTGATAGGATTCCTTTTTTGTTGCAGTGATGAAGAAGTAATTTTGGAACTACACACACATGGGATACATGTCTGGTAGGGTGGTAAATAACCACTGATCCATTTTTCTTCTGTTGAATATATTAGCGTTGTAACACTTTGTTCACACATAAACAGTTTTATTTGCAGTAGCGCACATCACTTACTAGGTCCTGAAGAAAGCCGGGTCAATGACCCACTCGGCTGAAACATGTTGACCCCACTCCTAGCCAAAAGATAGTCAAAATTATTCAAACTATCAGGCGGTTTTTATTATATGGCATTAGGACAATTCCCAATAAACATATTTTTTGTCCTTCTAGTCATTTTTATCACACTTGCACTTATCACCTGCACTGCACTCCACCGGTCCTTACATACTTTGAATAAACATAGAGGCTGAGTCATCCAGAGAGTAGGAGGTCTAGTACTTTTGTATATTAGCCTCTGTACCACCTTGGCTATAGTTGACCCCTCTCTCCTGGTTCTCCAGATGACGAAGTTCCGCCAAATGGGTGGGCTGATGGAAACCATACTCAAGCCTGGGATTGGACAAGTTATGTAAAATTAGTTAACTGTGGTTGCTCCAATACAGGTAATTTTTGTCACACTCTACAGACCGTTTTTTTCCTTCTAGTCAATCGGGAGAGAGAATAGCCATGTTTTCAGATATTTCCTGAAACTGAAACTGAGCAGGTTAGCTTGACCTCTCAGATGTACCAGAAGACTGTTCGAAAGGAGGCAGGTGATGTAGATCAAACTTCATCCACCACAAGCCATTTTCTTAATTTTAGGAATATTAATGGTTCTGGAGGTGGCAGAGTGCAGGGTCTTCTGGGAGTGTACCAGGAGAAACTCCTCCTTAGATGGTCAGGACCTCTGCATTGCAGAGCCTTGTGTGCCAGACAGAGTGCCTTGAAAGCTATTTGATTATTGGCAAGGAGCCCATGAAGCTCCGCCAGAACCTTTGAAACTGACTAAAACTTAGTGACCCTCCTAAGGAGTCGGACTGCAGCACTCTTCAGAATTTATAGTCTCTCTAATGCTCGTTGATGAATGCCTAAATATAAGGCATTACAGCAGCCTAGCTTGGACAGGACCAGCCCTGTAATCAGTGACTTCTATGCTGGATGGGTTACTTGTATTATTGTTCTCCCTGAGCAGGGCTTAGATGTCCGTTGTAAGGTTTATGCAGTCCCACCCCCACACGGTTCTACCCGGAGCTGGCTGGGTGCTACTTTCCATGGAGTCACCAAATTGCATTATTATTTGTATAGTCTGGACGCTGTGTGTTGGCGTAGTCATCCCGGGGTGCTTCGTTGGGGAGTGTTGCAATGGTTTTGGCTCTTTATTTCTGTTATTGGTTACCTGCTGGAGGGTAAAACTGTTTTTGGTGCTGAGCTAGCTCAGCCTAGGTCCCTCCAGCAGACTGTACAGTGTTTCTTTGACTGAGTTATTTTTTATCTTCATGTGCTGCCTGTCTGATATCATGACTTATTTTGGTAATGGCGCACAACTCTCACTGATTCTGCCCCCCTCCGTATTAATATGATCTGCTACAACTAATATGTAACGGTGCTGATTCTTTAGGTGAGACTGCTTGCATTGACTTTATTTACCATAACCAACTTGCTGGAAGCTGTATGAAAAGAAATATGTTACTGTATCATCCAAACTTTTGATGTAATCAGCACAGAAAGCAGCAAATATTATGTTGCAAAAAAAATTCATGGGCGATTATGTGGTGGAAAATGAATGTTACATTTCTCTGACACTGCATTTTACATATTTCTTTAGGGATAATGGGCAGAGTGATTTTCAACATGGGGGATGATAGGTGTTAAATGGCTGTTAGATATACCTACCACCGCATTTTCACAATTCCTATAAGGAAATAGTAATTAGCTATTTGAAGAACAGGGGACTATGGCTGTTAAATACATTTGAACTACATTCTAATGTTTCCTGTTGGGAAAATGCGACTACCTAATTTTTATCCCAGGGGATTACAGGCAGTAAATGGCTGTTACATATCACGGGCACTGTGTTTTACCAATTTATTTTGAGATAATGGACATAGTGATTATCTGTGTGGTGAATGATAGGTGTAAATAGCTGTTACATATACATGACAGAATTTGCTTCATGGTTCTTCAAAGGAAACAGTAATTAGCTATTTTGCATTTGGAAGAGTATAGACTTTAAAGGGCTGGTAAATACATTTTCCACTATGTTCTAATGTTACCTGTTGGGAAAATGGGAATAGGTAATTTTTACATGTGCATTATGGGTGGAAAATTGCTGTTACATATCCCTGGATTTGTGTTTTTCCATATTCCTCTTGGGGTGATGGGCATAGCAATGTTTTACATGTGGGATGAAGGGGGTGAAATCTAGGGGTGGGTAGTAAACTCGGCTCCGCTGGCGGAGTACGTAGGAGTTTTGCCGCTCAGTATGCCGTTTGGAGAACAGAGTGCAGCAAAAATTCTGCCAACCTCTGTGTGGCGGAGTTTACCAAAGACCCACCGGCTAGTCTAGTCAGCTGCACTGCTCAGACTGAGCCTGTGTAGCTGATTTACAGGAGAAAGGAGCTGTGTGTCAGCTATCCTGGCTGAACTTTACTGGCGCTCAAAGTTTGGAAAAGATGAGAAGCAGTGTCTGTGTGTGATGCATCCATTGGCCACGCTGGTGCAGCATGTGGGGCTGTGAAATCTAGGAATAGGAAGTGGTGTTTCCACGGCATTGTGCTCCAAACGCTGAGCGCTGAATTCAAGGAGAAAGTAGCTGCAGCCAGCCCAAGGATCTATCCGTGCTTGGAGCCTGGGCGCAGAAACCGCCGAAATGAAGGAGAAAGGAGCAATGTCGGGACTGGTGCATAGCACACCCCTTACATCCCTATTCACCCTTCCTAAGTAGGGATGGGGCTGCAGTACCCTTCTTCCTATCATCAATGGGGTTGACTACTCCATACGACGAGGGCAGGTCAGTCACAGGCTTACTTAATAGATCATGCTTCCCACAATCTTTTTCCAATATTTTGTTCATTGGAACTAAGGAGGCTGCATGATGTCATCACTAATGAGGCAGCATGACACTACAGTGCTTATATTTTGACAAGCTAATGTATTCTGGGAACTGTAGTCCAGGTACATTTTTGTTTCACAACTTGAACAAAAGCTCCTGAAAACAACTTTTTAATGAAACACCAAGGACTCACACTACGTCCTTGGCGACATTGGGTCACAACTTAAGGGAAATGTAGGTGCAAGCCGTATATTTATTACATGCCATTCGCAGCTGGAGGAGTTAATGCAACTTGTCACAAGAGCAGAGGTGGCAAGACATGCTCTGTTAAGCAGCCACTTAATATCTGCCAATGATCTGACCCTACAGTTCCACCCCATACTCTGTGATACCATCTACATTTTACACTTAATGTTCTAGGATGTCACAAGTTGGCAACTCTAGGAGTTATCTTTCACAACTCATTTAAAATGCAAATGTTTATAAAATGAGCAAATCACACTATACTTTCATAAAAGGCAGGCTAACTCAAATTAATTTTATTCCCTGTTTTGCTTTTGCATCATTGTAAAGTCCAAGGATATATCAGAGTGAGCAAAAAACATAACATTCAAAATAGATTACAAAATACCTGAAATTGGTGGGATTAAAACCCATGACCCGAAGGGACTGGAGCATAAACCAGCACCTTGGACCACTCTACCACACTTAGCAGCGGATAATTAGTACACCCTTCACACAGATCTCAAAAGCTAGTGTCTGTGTTATGTTGTACTATTTTATGAACTAGTGAGATATGGAACTTGCCCTTTATGTTTTTCTTTACCTTGTGATGAAGCAATAAATTAGTAAATACAAAAGAGTTAGTAAAGTTAACTTAATTTTTTTTAAAAACAAAAAAAGGAATGTTAGGCTCAAAATAATCGTCTTCTATTGGTCATAAATGAATGTAGGGATGGGTGTAACTCCGGCTGAATCTCGCAGTGTTCTTATGTAACTCAGGGGAATTCAACAAATTTGCTATTTGCTTTGTTTCTAACCATAATATTTATGCCCAACATTTTTCTGTTTGTTACATTTTGTGATTTGAAAAAAAAGGTATTTATGCAAATGTATTTAGTGATTTTACACCACAATAATTTTGTGTGTATATATATATATATATATATATATATATAGGATGCACACGCGAAGACCGCAATCTATTATTTAGGGCGATCGTAGCACTCCAACCTCTTGAGTTTTCGCCTGACGCATTTCGGATGATTCCTTATTCAAAGGCTCACTCCACAATTTGCATATAAGCTGACACTTTATTTAAAATGCTCCAATGAGCTTGTTGCTTGCTTGCCCCAAAGCATTGCTGGAACTTGTAGTGACATGCCGCTGCCTCCTACCCAGATGGGATGAGGTAAGTAAAAGTTCCTTCAGCGCTAAATGCGCCATGATGTGCCACTTTCTGCCCATCTCAAATTCAGTCTCGCCACAAGCAGCAATGCCATGAATTGCGCGCCGTGGCCCCTTTTGGCAATCCTTGGGTGGTGCTTTCTTCCTACGCCTAGAGCGAGACGTGACAATATTCCCAGTACGAGTGCTCAGCACTTGAGGATGCACATATGAAGACCGCAATCTATTATTTAGGGCAATCGTAGCACTCCAACCTTTTGAGTTTTCGCCTGACGCGTTTCGGATGATTCCTTATTCAAAGGCTCACTCCACAATTTGCATATCAGCTGACACTTTATCTAACCCCTTCACTGCGGCAGCTATTCCTCCGCAGTGCTAAGGGACACGGGCGGAAGAGCGGCGGGCGCATGCTCGTGACAGAACCGCTCGTCACCAGCGTCAGTTGCGCTGTGCTTATGACGGAGCGGTTCCGTCATGGCTCCGCCCGCTCAATAGAACGCTCAGCGCATGCGCGGAATCGCGCCCCGCATGAGCGGCAGGTGGGCCATGACGGAACCGCTCCGTCATCAGCACAGCGCCACCGCAGCTGATGACGGAGCGGTTCCGTTATCTGCACCCAAGGCGTTAAAATGCTCCAATGAGCTTGTTGCTTGCTTGCCCCAACGCTTGCTGGGACTTGTAGTGACATGCCGCTGCTTCCTACCCAGATGGGATGAAGTAAGTAAATGTTCCTTCAGCGCCAAATGCGCCGTGATGTGCCACTTTCTGCCCATCTCAAATTCAGTTTTGCCACAAGCAGTAATGCCATGAATTGCGCGCCGTGGCCCCTTTTAGCAATCCTTGGGTGGTGCTTTCTTCCTACACCTAGAGCGAGACGTGACAATATTCCCAGTACGAGTGCTCAGCACTTGAGGATGCACTTTATTTAAAATGCTCCAATAAGCTTGTTGCTTGCTTGCCCCAACGCTTGCTGGAACTTGTAGTGACATGCCGCTGCCTCCTACCCAGATGGGATGAGGTAAGTAAAAGTTCCTTCAGCGCTAAATGCGCCATGATGTGCCACTTTCTGCCCATCTCAAATTCAGTCTCGCCACAAGCAGCAATGCGATGAATTGCGCGCCGTGGCCCCTTTTGGCAATCCTTGGGTGGTGCTTTCTTCCTACGCCTAGAGCGAGACGTGACAATATTCCCAGTACGGGTGCTCAGCACTTGAGGATGCACATATGAAGACCGCAATCTATTATTTAGGGCAATCGTAGCACTCAAACCTTTTGAGTTTTCGCCTGACGCATTTCGGATGATTCCTTATTCAAAGGCTCACTCCACAATTTGCATATCAGCTGACACTTTATTTAACCCCTTCACTGCGGCAGCTATTCCTCCGCAGTGCTAAGGGAGCGGGGCGGAAGAGCAGTGGGCGCATGCTCGTGACTGAACCGCACGTACCCAGCGTCAGTTGCGCTGTGCTTATGACGGAGCGGTTCCGTCATGGCCCCGCCCGCTCAATAGAATGCTCAGCGCATGCGCGGAATCACGCCCCGCATGAGCGGCAGGCGGGCCATGACGGAACCGCTCCGTTATCAGCACAGCGCCACCGCAGCTGATGACGGAGCGGTTCCATCATCAGCACCCAAGGCGTTAAAATGCTCCAATGAGCTTGTTGCTTGCTTGCCCCAACGCTTGCTGGGACTTGTAGTGACATGCCGCTGCCTCCTACCCAGATGGGATGAGGTAAGCAAATGTTCCTTCAGCGCCAAATGCGCCGTGATGTGCCACTTTCTGCCCATCTCAAATTCAGTTTCGCCACAAGCAGCAATGCCATGAATTGCGCGCCGTGGCCCCTTTTAGCAATCCTTTTTTTTTTTGTTTTTTTTTTTTGTTATTGAACGAAAAAAAAGAAACACATTACAATACACATTGCAGAATAGGTTTAAACATAAAGTAAGAAGAAAAAAACCCATTATTGAAAAAAAGCTTTGCACATCCTTATAAATGATCAGATAAGGAATACTAAAGTGGCAATTTTAAAACATAAAAAAAAAATCGGAATTAACAAGGGGATAATAAACAATATTCCTAAAGATCAAAAAGAGACACATCAATCAATAGCCAATAATGCAATGAATCTTTAGCCAACCCATTCAGCCACCGGTGCCCAGATTCTAGTTGCCAATAGCCGGTTCCTCCCCCCTTTGCCCGAAAACACAGAAAATTCTAGCTGATGGAGGGCTAACAGTCTTGCTCGCCACTGTGCAAACGTCGGGGCTTCAGCAGATAGCCACTGAGAGGTAATACATAGACGTGCCTGGGACATAGCAATGAATAGCAGAGCTAATTGGTAGAATGAATGGGTACCAACTAAGCTATTACCCAAGTCAACCCCAAATATGACTAATGCAGGAGTCACTGAGCAACTTATCTTAAGTATAGAATTGATAAAATACTCAATATCATCAAAAAACCCTACAAGTACTCGGCAGGCATAAAACATATGTATTATGTCAGCTGTCGATGACTGGCAACGAGCACAAGTGATGCCCCTGCTAGCCCCCCATTTTGCGATCTTCATTGGTGTATAGTACAGGTCTAACATGGCCATATAGCTTTGTGACTTTAATGAACCTGATGCGATGACCTTACTTGCAAGTTCCAATACCAGGGCTAAGTCAATACCTGTCAGACCCAATTTGACTTCCCACTTGGCACTTTGTAGTATTAAATCATCCGGAAAAGTCGACACTATATATTGATAAAGTACCCCAATTCTACTTCTTTTCAGAATCAACTCAATGATTGGTACCTTATCAAGAGTAACTGATGAGGTCTTCAGTTGTTTATGCACAAAACGTTGTATTTGTAAATATTTAAAAAAATCGCGCGGGGTAGTTTATACTTATTCCTAATATCACTATATACTAAAATTAGCCCATCTTCTACCAGGTCACCCAGCATATAAACACCCTTCCTTCGCCAGCCAAGCATTACATGGTCATGAAATATACTAGGAAACACTCTACTACTTTTAAATGGCGTATAGTAATTCAAATTCGGAATAACTAATTTCTTCCTAATCTTCCGCCAGATAGAGCACGCAGCAATCAATACTTTGAAGCGTGTCCTTTTATAGTAGCTAGGCTCCAAAATTTCCAACAGTATACCCTTAGCAGCTTCACCTAGCCCTATCTCATATATAGTAGGTTGATTGGATATAGGTACATACGCCCTATCGCCACATATCAACACTCCCATAGTTTGTAACATAGCTGCCCAATAATAGATAACTAGACTGGGAACCGCCCAGCCCCCCCGATCTCGAGGAAGATACATCCACTTAGCTGCTCGTCGTGGTCGTCTATATCCCCACAAAAACCTACTGCAAACCCTCTCTGCCTTAACCAAGCTGTTTTGAGAAAATAGCAAAGGAACGGTTCTAAACAAATATAAAAATTTCGGGAGGACTATCATTTTCAGGACACTGCAGCGGTCATATAACGATAGATGTAGGTTGTCAAGTCTCTCCAGTTTAGTGTTAACTGCTTCTATCATTGGGAGGATATTTAGTTCCGGAATCCTATCAACTGTCGAGCTTATCCACACCCCTAAATACATAGCTTCAGAAACCACTGGGGCATCGGATATAGGCATATCAGGAGTCTGAACCACCTGTGTTTTCGAAACATTGAGCTTATAGCCCGACACTGCTCCAAACTGTTTGGCTAATTCCTTCAATGCCAGAAATGCAGATTGAACGTCAGATGTTATCACAACTATGTCGTCTGCATAAGCTAACAGATTATAAGAGATATCCCCAGCCCTAATTGGAACTATAGCCTGATTAGCCAGGATTTTAGAAAGAAACGGATCTATATATAGGGCAAACAACAGGGGTGAACAAGGACACCCCTGCCGTGTGCCCCTAGTGATGGAAAAAAAGCTAGTCTGTTGCCCTGAGATGCGAAGTTGGGCCCTTGGGGAAAGATACATAGCAGAGACTGCATGTATAAATCCATCTGGAAGCCCCTTCCATCTAAGTACTGCCCATAAAAACCTCCAGGAGACCCTGTCGCGCCCCGCATGAGCGGCAGGTGGGCCATGACGGAACCGCTCCGTCATCAGCACAGCGCCACCGCAGCTGATGATGGAGCGGTTCCGTCATCAGCACCCAAGGCGTTAAAATGCTCCAATGAGCTTGTTGCTTGCTTGCCCCAACGCTTGCTGGGACTTGTAGTGACATGCCGCTGCTTCCTACCCAGATGGGATGAAGTAAGTAAATGTTCCTTCAGCGCCAAATGCGCCGTGATGTGCCACTTTCTGCCCATCTCAAATTCAGTTTTGCCACAAGCAGTAATGCCATGAATTGCGCGCCGTGGCCCCTTTTAGCAATCCTTGGGTGGTGCTTTCTTCCTACGCCTAGAGCGAGACGTGACAATATTCCCAGTACGAGTGCTCAGCACTTGAGGATGCACATATGAAGACCGCAATCTATTATTTAGGGCAATCGTAGCACTCCAACCTTTTGAGTTTTCGCCTGACGCATTTCGGATGATTCCTTATTCAAAGGCTCACTCCACAATTTGCATATCAGCTGACACTTTATTTAACCCCTTCACTGCGGCAGCTATTCCTCCGCAGTGCTAAGGGACCGGGGCGGAAGAGCAGCGGGCGCATGCTCGTGACTGAACCGCACGTACCCAGCGTCAGTTGCGCTGTGCTTATGACGGAGCGGTTCCGTCATGGCCCCGCCCGCTCAATAGAATGCTCAGCGCATGCGCGGAATCACGCCCCGCATGAGCGGCAGGCGGGCCATGACGGAACCGCTCCGTCATCAGCACAGCGCCACCGCAGCTGATGACGGAGCGGTTCCATCATCAGCACCCAAGGCGTTAAAATGCTCCAATGAGCTTGTTGCTTGCTTGCCCCAACGCTTGCTGGGACTTGTAGTGACATGCCGCTGCCTCCTACCCAGATGGGATGAGGTAAGCAAATGTTCCTTCAGCGCCAAATGCGCCGTGATGTTCCACTTTCTGCCCATCTCAAATTCAGTTTCGCCACAAGCAGCAATGCCATGAATTGCGCGCCGTGGCCCCTTTTAGCAATCCTGGGGTGGTGCTTTCCTCCTACGCCTAGAGCGAGATGTGACAATATTCCCAGTACGAGTGCTCAGCACTTGAGGATGCACATACGAAGACCACAATCTATTATTTAGGGCAATCGTAGCACTCCAACCTCTTGAGTTTTCGCCTGACGCGTTTGTGAGCAAGGGCTTGCTTAGCCTGAAACGCGTTATGCACTTTTTACCAGCTGAACTAAAATAAAGAATTTGTAACCTGATCCAGTCGTCCGTCTCCTGGTTATCGCTTCACTGATCCGAGGGAAGGATTGGAAGGGGCGTGGTGGAGTTTCGTATATATATATATATATATATATATATATATATATATATATATATATATATATATATATATATATATATATATATATATATATATTCACTGAAAAAACCATAGGTTATAGACCATATATAGTTAGGAATTCGCATTTACAAAACCTTATTTTACTCACACAAAACCATTGAAATTCCATATATAGTTAGTTGCACTAACTGTATATCGCGCACCCGCAATCCACTGCTGATGATGTCACATATTACATCATTCATGACATGGTCAGTGACATCACTGATGACATCACTGATGACATCTCAAATGACATCACTGATGACATCACTGATGACATCTCATTTGACATTACTGATCACATCACTGATGATATCATTCATGTGATAATACGATGAACCTCTTCAGACTCTAATATAACCTTAGATACAATCAGTGTAAACAGACACTCACAGACTGTCACTCATCCATGGAGTTACTCACACACCTAGTCAGTCATGCAAAGAATCAATCACACCTCCATTTCCTCAACTATACAGTTATACAAACTTTACTTATTCAAACATATACTAACACATATTTACTCTCTTATACAATCCCTGATACAAGTTCACAATGATCCATACAGCCACTCACACATTCACTGGCTCTTATGCACAGTTATTTATATATGTCAACTCTCACATGTACTGTGTTTTACATATGTACTTACTTTGACATGTAGCACTGAGATATCCATTCACTCACCAATACACTCATGCACACAGTCAACCGCCCATACAGCTGTTTCCACATGCACTTTTGAAACCATGCATCTAGTGAATCAACTGCTCACACATCTATGCACAGAGTCATACACCTCCCAGCCACCCACACACACACTCAGTCTCCCATACAAATACTTGGGCAACCAATCAATAACCCATATAGTTACTCATATAGCTACTTATCAACACATGCAACAGTTTACAGAACAACAGACATAATTATGCACAAATTAAGACAGTTTAGTCACTAACCCATGCACTCAGTGAGACACATTTAATCACTCACTCATACAGTCAGTCATGCACCTACTAAATCCTTCATCCAGACACTTATACATCCACTCATTCTTCAATATGTAAGACATATTTTAACTTTACAGAAACATGCAGTCACTGGATGTTGTCATCAGTGATGTCATCAGTGATGTCATTTGAGATGTCATCAGTGATGTCATCAGTGATGTCACTGACCATGTCATGAATGATGTAATATGTGACATCATCAGCAGTGGATTGCGGGTGCGCGATATATAGTTAGTGCAACTAACTATATATGGAATTTCAATGGTTTTGTGTGAGTAAAATAAGGTTTTGTAAATGCGAATTCCTAACTATATATGGTCTATAACCTATGGTTTTTTCAGTGAATTTTCAAGGTTTTGTAAATGCTAATTCCTAACTATATATGGTCTATAACCTATGGTTTTTTCAGTGAATTTTCAAGGTTTTGTAAATGCTAATTCCTAACTATATATGGTCTATAACCTATGGTTTTTTCAGTGAATATATATATATATATACATACATATATAAACATATATCATCTGTATATCTATATAAATACAAACATAAATGCATGCATACATATACTTATATGCATACAGATGCATGTTATTTACATGAAAGTTGAAAATACACTAATAAAAGCAAAGCTAAAAAGCCACCTCATTACAAACAGAATGGCTTTAACTTAAACGAGGGCGAGATCTATTGCATTTTCAATGCTTGTTTAATTTGGTTCCATCAAGAAGGCATGCAGATGTGTCACACATTTGCCATAAATTCTGAATGTTAGCACTCTAGTTGCACATTAGATCACTGTAGTAAAGCTACTGCTCACCAGGGACGTCTGCTGCTGGTATTCAAAGTGCATGTTTCAGTCTGCATGTCAGAATTTTTTTAATGAAATTGAAGAGGGTTTGAGAAGTCACTCAAAATGTGCCCTAAGTTTTCTTTCTGCAGCACTAATCATAATTCATATGGCAAAATATACCCCCTCATTTTGTTCCTTTTTAAATTAAATGTTTTAAGAGTTACCACTTTATTCCAATCAAGATGGCTTCAGGTGTGCCATACCTTAGTAATAAGTAGGACTGTTAGCGCTCTAGTTGTTCTTTAGAACACTCTGGGACATTCTGTTATTGGGCTATACTTGGGCTACATCTGGGTGATATTTGGGCTACATTTGGGCTCTTTTGTCTCTGGTGGCCATTTTGGGAGACTGCATGTCAGAATGTTTTAATGAAATAGAAGAGGATTTGAAAAGCCACTCAAAATGTGCCCTAATTGTTCTTTCTGCAGCACTAATAATACCTTCTATTGCAAAATATACCCCCTCATTTTGTTCCTTTTTAAATTAAATGTTTTAAGAGTTACCACTTTATTCCCATCACGATGGCTCCAGGTGTGCTATACCTTTGTAATAAGTAGGACTGTTAGCGCTCTAGTTGTTCTTTAGAACACTCTGGGACATTCTGTCATTGGGCTATACTTGGGCTACATCTGGGTGATATTTGGGCTACATTTGGGCTCTTTTGTCTCTGGTGGCCATTTTGGGAGACTGCATGTCAGAATGTTTCAATGAAATAGAAAAGGATTTGAGAAGTCACTCAAAATGTGCCCTAATTTTTCATTCTGCAGCACTAATCATACTTTCTATGGCAAAATATACCCCCTCATGTTGTTTCTTTTTAAATTAAATGTTTTAAGAGTTACCACTTTATTCCAATCAAGATGGCTTCAGGTGTGCCATACCTTTGTAATAAGTAGGACTGTTAGCGCTCTAGTTGTTCTTTAGAACACTCTGGGACATTCTGTCATTGGGCTATACTTGGGCTACATCTGGGTGATATTTGGGCTACATTTGGGCTCTTTTGTCTCTGGTGGCCATTTTGGGAGACTGCATGTCAGAATGTTTTAATGAAATAGAAAAGGATTTGAGAAGTCACTCAAAATGTGCCCTAATTTTTCATTCTGCAGCACCAATCATACTTTCTATGGCAAAATATACCCCCTCATGTTGTTTCTTTTTAAATTAAATGTTTTAAGAGTTACCACTTTATTCCAATCAAGATGGCTTCAGGTGTGCCATACCTTTGTAATAAGTAGGACTGTTAGCGCTCTAGTTGTTCTTTAGAATACTCTAGGAGGCTGCAGTAGAACACAAAGGAATCAACTGACAGTCTCTGTCCTTGTTGGATGTACATGTTTTACTGAGAATGTCAGACTTCATTTTCACACGACTGAGAAAGATAATGTGAATTTACAGAAAATATGCTTTCAGTTTAGCTTATAGATCCCCTCCCAAACCACTGTGGGAAAATCATGAGATATTAGTTTTCTTTCAAACAATATTCATGATATCACAGCAGAAGGTTTTTTCACATGGTAAAATCACCTTAGAACCCACCACAATTCCTAAAACGAGTATGGTACCATCAACAAATGATTTATAATGTAACTAAAGTCCTAAAACCCTCTATTAACTACAATGCTTTTTAATGAGGTGCTATCATGTATATTGGTCCCAAGATGGCTGCCAACACTTCTTGGATGAAGTGCTGACAGCCAATCAGATCAGATGTGTGGTTAGGCTCCGCCCAGATATATATCTTTTTTTGAACCTAAATTACTCAAAATCCACTGGAGCACATATATTGAGACCTAGCAAAGGCACATCAGGCTAACAGTCCCTACAATTTTGCCAAGTTTCGTGCAAATCCATTCAGCCGTTCGAGCTAAAAGTGAGGCCAACCGCCCTATGGAAATTAACATGGGAAAAACGTGTTTTGGGACCCCCCTTTTTTCTCGCCCCCCCCCCTTGATGAAACCCCCCCAAATTGTCAGGGGCTGCTCAGAAACAAAATGTTCCATTTTCCTGAAAATTTCAGCCAATTCCGTCCACAAACGCCAAAGTTATTAGACATAGAATTTTCAAAAATCCCATAGAGAAAAAATCCTAACTATATATACCTACTGGCGACCGCCAGTAGGTAATATATATATATATATATATATATATACATATATATATATATATATATATATATATATATATATATATATATATATATATATATATATATATATATATATATTCACTGAAAAAACCATAGGTTATAGACCATATATAGTTAGGAATTAGCATTTACAAAACCTTGAAAATTCACTGAAAAAACCATAGGTTATAGACCATATATAGTTAGGAATTCGCATTTACAAAACCTTATTTTACTCACACAAAACCATTGAAATTCCATATATAGTTGGTTGCACTAACTATATATCGCGCACCCCCAATCCACTGCTGATGATGTCACATATTACATCATTCATGACATGGTCAGTGACATCACTGATGACATCACTGATGACATCTCAAATGACATCACTGATGACATCTCAAATGACATCACTGATGACATCACTGATGACATCTCATTTGACATTACTGATCACATCACTGATGATATCATTCATGTGATAATACGATGAACCTCTTCAGACTCTAATATAACCTTAGATACAATCAGTGTAAAAAGACACTCACAGACTGTCACTCATCCATGGAGTTACTCACACACCTAGTCAGTCATGCAAAGAATCAATCACACCTCCATTTCCTCAACTATACAGTTATACAAACTTTACTTATTCAAACATATACTAACACATATTTACTCTCTTATACAATCCCTGATACAAGTTCACAATGATCCATACAGCCACTCACACATTCACTGGCTCTTATGCACAGTTATTTATATATGTCAACTCTCACATGTACTGTGTTTTACATATGTACTTACTTTGACATGTAGCACTGAGATATCCATTCACTCACCAATACACTCATGCACACAGTCAACCGCCCATACAGCTGTTTCCACATGCACTTTTGAAACCATACATCTAGTGAATCAACTGCTCCCACATCTATGCACAGAGTCATACACCTCCCAGCCACCCACACACACACTCAGTCTCCCATACAAATACTTGGGCAACCAATCAATAACCCATATAGTTACTCATATAGCTACATATCAACACATGCAACAGTTTACAGAACAACAGACATAATGATGCACAAATTAAGACAGTTTAGTCACTAACCCATGCACACAGTGAGACACATTTAATCACTCACTCATACAGTCAGTCATGCACCTACTAAATCCTTCATCCAGACACTTATACATCCACTCATTCTTCAATATGTAAGACATATTTTAACTTTACAGAAACATGCAGTCACTGGATGTTGTCATCAGTGATGTCATCAGTGATGTCATTTGAGATGTCATCAGTGATGTCATCAGTGATGTCACTGACCATGTCATGAATGATGTAATATGTGACATCATCAGCAGTGGATTGCGGGTGCGCGATATATAGTTAGTGCAACTAACTATATATGGAATTTCAATGGTTTTGTGTGAGTAAAATAAGGTTTTGTAAATGCGAATTCCTAACTATATATGGTCTATAACCTATGGTTTTTTCAGTAAATTTTCAAGGTTTTGTAAATGCTAATTCCTAACTATATATGGTCTATAACCTATGGTTTTTTCAGTGAATTTTCAAGGTTTTGTAAATGCTAATTCCTAACTATATATGGTCTATAACCTATGGTTTTTTCAGTGAATATATATATATACATACATAAATAAACATATATCATCTGTATATCTATATAAATACAAACATAAATGCATGCATACATATACTTATATGCATACAGATGCATGTTATTTACATGAAAGTTGAAAAAACACTAATAAAAGCACAGCTAAAAAGCCACCTCATTACAAACAGAATGGCTTTAACTTAAACGAGGGCGAGATCTATTGCATTTTCAATGCTTGTTTAATTTGGTTCCATCAAGAAGGCATTCAGATGTGTCACACATTTGCCATAAATTCTGAATGTTAGCACTCTAGTTGCACATTAGATCACTGTAGTAAAGCTACTGCTCACCAGGGACGTCTGCTGCTGGTATTCAAAGTGCATGTTTCAGTCTGCATGTCAGAATTTTTTTAATGAAATTGAAGAGGGTTTGAGAAGTCACTCAAAATGTGCCCTAATTTTTCTTTCTGCAGCACTAATCATAATTCATATGGCAAAATATACCCCCTCATTTTGTTCCTTTTTAAATTAAATGTTTTAAGAGTTACCACTTTATTCCAATCAAGATGGCTTCAGGTGTGCCATACCTTTCTAATAAGTAGGACTGTTAGCGCTCTAGTTGTTCTTTAGAACACTCTGGGACATTCTGTCATTGGGCTATACTTGGGCTACATCTGGGTGATATTTGGGCTACATTTGGGCTCTTTTGTCTCTGGTGGCCATTTTGGGAGACTGCATGTCAGAATGTTTCAATGAAATAGAAAAGGATTTGAGAAGTCACTCAAAATGTGCCCTAATTTTTCATTCTGCAGCACTAATCATACTTTCTATGGCAAAATATACCCCCTCATGTTGTTTCTTTTTAAATTAAATGTTTTAAGAGTTACCACTTTATTCCAATCAAGATGGCTTCAGGTGTGCCATACCTTTGTAATAAGTAGGACTGTTAGCGCTCTAGTTGTTCTTTAGAACACTCTGGGACATTCTGTCATTGGGCTATACTTGGGCTACATCTGGGTGATATTTGGGCTACATTTGGGCTCTTTTGTCTCTGGTGGCCATTTTGGGAGACTGCATGTCAGAATGTTTTAATGAAATAGAAAAGGATTTGAGAAGTCACTCAAAATGTGCCCTAATTTTTCATTCTGCAGCACTAATCATACTTTCTATGGCAAAATATACCCCCTCATGTTGTTTCTTTTTAAATTAAATGTTTTAAGAGTTACCACTTTATTCCAATCAAGATGGCTTCAGGTGTGCCATACCTTTGTAATAAGTAGGACTGTTAGCGCTCTAGTTGTTCTTTAGAATACTCTAGGAGGCTGCAGTAGAACACAAAGGAATCAACTGACAGTCTCTGTCCTTGTTGGATGTACATGTTTTACTGAGAATGTCAGACTTCATTTTCACACGACTGAGAAAGATAATGTGAATTTACAGAAAATATGCTTTCAGTTTAGCTTATAGATCCCCTTCCAAACCACTGTGGGAAAATCATGAGATATTAGTTTTCTTTCAAACAATATTCATGATATCACAGCAGAAGGTTTTTTCACATGGTAAAATCACCTTAGAACCCACCACAATTCCTAAAACGAGTATGGTACCATCAACAAATGATTTATAATGTAACTAAAGTCCTAAAACCCTCTATTAACTACAATGCTTTTTAATGAGGTGCTATCATGTATATTGGTCCCAAGATGGCTGCCAACACTTCTTGGATGAAGTGCTGACAGCCAATCAGATCAGATGTGTGGTTAGGCTCCGCCCAGATATATATCTTTTTTTGAACCTAAATTACTCAAAATCCACTGGAGCACATATATTGAGACCTAGCAAAGGCACATCAGGCTAACAGTCCCTACAATTTTGCCAAGTTTCGTGCAAATCCATTCAGCCGTTCGAGCTAAAAGTGAGGCCAACCGCCCTATGGAAATTAACATGGGAAAAACGTGTTTTGGGACCCCCCTTTTTTCTCGGCCCCCCCTTGATGAAACCCCCCCAAATTGTCAGGGGCTGCTCAGAAACAAAATGTTCCATTTTCCTGAAAATTTCAGCCAATTCCGTCCACAAACGCCAAAGTTATTAGACATAGAATTTTCAAAAATCTGATAGAGAAAAAATCCTAACTATATATACCTACTGGCGACCGCCAGTAGGTAATATATATATATATATATATATATATATATATATATATATATATATATATATATATATATATATATATATATATATATATATATATATATATATATATATATACATATATATATATATATATATATATATATATATATATATATATATATTCACTGAAAAAACCATAGGTTATAGACCATATATAGTTAGGAATTAGCATTTACAAAACCTTGAAAATTCACTGAAAAAACCATAGGTTATAGACCATATATAGTTAGGAATTAGCATTTACAAAACCTTGAAAATTCACTGAAAAAACCATAGGTTATAGACCATATATAGTTAGGAATTCGCATTTACAAAACCTTATTTTACTCACACAAAACCATTGAAATTCCATTCATATATATATATATATATATATATACATATATATGTCCAACAACAGTTACCGGTTGTCCAGGGCTCTGTCCGTGTGGCGCTTTTTTTTACCGTGACCAAGCCTTACGGCGAAACGCGTCAGCTTTTTGTGACCTTGTTGCTGAATAAATTTGTGTGAAGCATTTCGGAGTGTCCCGACCCTTTCTTGACCTACCTGGTTTGATGAAAGCTTGCTTTGATATATATATATATATATATATAAATATATATATATATATATATATATATATATATATATATATATATATATATATGTTTGAATTTTAGGATTACAGGTAGGTTGGGTTTTTAATGTTGTATTTTTAATGTATGCTATTTAAACATTACATTATTTATCATTCCAGCCTGCGCACTCACCGGACCTGCACGCCAGCACGCAGCTCCTGCCCCTGGGTTGGTAACGCTGTTGGTCTCGCCGCCATCGTCCACCTTGGAGCGGCTGGAGACTACAGCTCCCAGCGGGCTTTGTGTGGACTTCCTGCCTGACACCGGCTTCGCGCCCGGAGGCGCTAGAAAGCACAGCCCACCCCTCGGTGGAGCGGGGGTCTCATTCCAGCCTGCGCACTCACCGGACCTGCAGGCCAGCACGCAGCTCCTGCCCCTGGGTTGGTAACGCTGTTGGTCTCGCCGCCATCGTCCACCTTGGAGCGGCTGGAGACTACAGCTCCCAGCGGGCTTTGCGTGGACTTCCTGCCTGACACCGGCTTCGCGCCCGGAGGCGCTAGAAAGCACAGCCCATCCCTCCGCGTCGCGGGACGCGCGCGGGCGACGCCGGGCGACGCCGGGCGGAGCCCGGGCAGAGGGCGGGCCGTCTAAGGCCGTCCAAGGACGACCAGGGACGGGACGGGCCAGGTCCTTAACATCTTTCACAATGGGTAAGCGCAAATTGGCAACACCAGCGGCGGATGAAGCTAAAGCTAAGGTGCCTAAGTATACTACAAGTATACTCACATATCTCACTACCAAGGTGGGGGAACTATCATCTCAGATTGCTGAGTCCGAGCGCGAACTGGGCCTTGTTCCTAGTCCCGGGACTGGTGAAACTTCTCTTGCCTCACCCATAAACTGTATACCTTTGGAGCCTCGGGTGATCATTGAGGCTTGTAGATCCACTGTGTCACTCCCGGCTACAGTTCTTCCATGCCCGGCCATACCTGAAATTGTGGTACCTAACCCCCCTATGAACTCTGGGACTGCCGAAGGGTCGGCACCTTTGATGGCTGTTTCTTCCCAGCCAGCCCTGTTGACGGAGGAAGTCATTATGGCTTTATTGGAAAAACTGTTTACAGATAGGCTTGAGACTGCCTTAATCCAGATAGCCTCGGACATAAATGAAACCCTGAAGGACTGTGTTAAGAACCTTATATCAAAATGTGATCGTATAAATGAAGTTCTTAATGCTCGGGCCCCTGTCTTGTCTATGCCTTTGGCTCCCTGTCCCTCAATTGTTAAAGCCACCACCCCTAAAGTTGGTGACCCACCTGTAACTAGACAAGTTAATACCCCTCTTTTACCTGTGCCACTAAAAGGAAAAGTTGACAATGGTATATACATTCCCATGACAGAGGTTGTTCCTGGTGAAAGTTGTTCCACAAGGCCTAGAGGCCAGTGGGGGGCCCCGGAAAAAAGGGTACCGCCAATAAATTTACCTCCGGATGCAACACCCTTTGTTGCTATCCTGGTTAATGTACCTAAACTTGAAGATGGAGTGATAGAACAACATGAGTCTCTGCTCAGGCATGTCAAAAAATGGTGTAATGCCAACTGCACGGGAGAAAGTAACATCGCAGATCACATTGTAACAAGCAGACGGGTAAACTGGGTGGGTAAAAGTAAGAAAGAGGTCTCTGGAGATTGCGTCATTGTAAATTTTAAATCTAAGAACGTCGCAAGTCGACTTTTCTGGGATGACTCTCCTCTTGATCCCGTAAGTAAAGGGGTACGGGCGATGCCTCTGGGTTTCTTTTATCCTCGTCCACATAGGTTAGTCGTGAATGAGAATACTAAGTTACGGTCTAGTGCAAATACCTGGGCAGAGGATAACCTCATCTCACCCATGCCTTTTAATGTATGGTCAACTAAGCCAACTAAAGTTAATGGTGCAGTAAATGTTGCAAGGAATATACCATCTAACAATCTACCTTTGTCAAACATGTTTTCAGCACTGGCTGATAGCGTAGATATTGAATGACTAGCATCTGCACCCAAACAGGATAACTCGATTTGCCAACTTCAAGTTAATACTGATGTGACCCTACCAGTTGTTAGATTCGATTCTGTAATTAATGACCCATTTCAGCTAGGGGAAGGGCATTTACGGTTACTATCTTGGAACATTGCGGGCCTACGGGCGAAACAAGATGACTTTATCTGGCTACAAGTAGTGAAGAACCATGATATTATAGCACTACAAGAAACTTGGACGAAAGATAAAGGTTTCTGGGTAGAAGGATATACTTCCTTTTTTGTTGAGGCCCTGGGTTCTACATCGGGTAGGGACCGAGGAGGTTTGCTATTTCTTGTTTCAGTCAAAATTGCTGGTAATGTCAGAGAAATCCCTAGCTTCTCCCACTATTTCCAGATGGTGGAAATTTGTTTGGCAGACAAGAACAAGATTGTATTGATCAACTGTTATAACTCCATGCAGGGTGGACCCCCTAATTTTGTTTTAGATAGTCTATCAGACTTTTTAACTAAATACATGTCAAAACAAACCACTTTTGTCCAGTGTATAATGATGGGTGATTTTAATGTTCATTTGTGTGAGTCCCATTGCCAGATTATTGATGAAAACGCTCCTGATTACACCTCACCGCCACACTTTGAACATAGTCCAAAGGGTGTGGCAATGGAAAGCATGCTTTCATCAAATGATTTATATGAACCAGGGTTCTCAGATATATCAACCCGGGTGGTTACGTATAACGCAAGGGGCAGTGAAACGATTATAGATTATTTTTTATGACCCCAGGGCTCCTTCGTTATGTATTATTTTATAATGCAATTGTTAGTGGGTTTAGTGACCACAACCCTGTGTTATTGGTTCTAGATACTCTCTCTGGTTTGCACAAAGGAGTAGTAAGGACTACCTCTATAAGAGATGTGAGGAGTAAAGACCAAGGCAGACGCCTTAAATGGTGCAAAATCTGCCCAGAGGATTTTCACGGTCGTATTGTGCAGGATATGGGAGTTGAATTTGGGATTTGTTTGAATAGTGAGTTGAGGGGAGGGGAAGTTGTGAGTGCCTTTGAAGACATTTGTGCTAGAGTGGAGAAAGACCTTAGAGCCAAACCAGGGAGGGGCTCGCTCCCAGTGTGTAGGTGGTTTGACCACTCCTGCTCACAGGCACACGCAGCTTTATTGAAAGGTCTCAAACAATTGCCTAGAGATAGATCTTTGGTTGCAGACCTGAGAAGACAATATACTTTGGCAGTTAAACTGCGAAAAAAGGCCATTAAAGATGAAGCCTGGGACTCTTTGATGGACCCCATAACCCTTAAACATAGCTCCAAATTTTGGGCTATAATTAATAATCCCTTGTTCTCTCATACATCTAATCAGGACCTTGAAATCAATATACCGGAAGCTGATTGGATTAATCACTTTTCCAACATATATGGTTCCAATGAAACTCCGGAGGTGTTTAAAATACCTTACTCCCCTGTTTCTCCCGTGACTCTAGATTTCACCAAATCAGAAGTAGAGCTGGCAATTTTAGGTTCAGCTGCAAACAAAGCCCCGGGCCCGGATGGGGTGCCGCCGGACCTATACAAATTAAATTCTGAATTGTGGGCTGAAATTTTAGCCAATGTTTTTAATTGTGTCTATGAGGGGGGGTTGCCAAAATCATGGTCATGTGCAATTATAGTACCTATTTTTAAAAAGGGTTCAAGAAATGACCCAAAGTGTTTTCGGCCAATTTCATTATTGGACTCATCAATGAAGATTTTGGGCAAAGTCCTGCTTGCTAGAATTAACACCTGGTCCACAGAAAATAACATTCTAGTAGATGCCCAATATGGGTTTCGTGCTGGGAGGGGGACTGAGGACCAATGCCTAAATCTTCATTTATTAATCTCGAAATACACAACTGTCAAAAAAGGGTCAATTTATGTTGCATTCATGGACCTATCCACAGCTTTCGATTTGGTCAATAGAGCTAGACTGTGGACTATGCTACTAAAGCTGGGTTTGGACCCCCCCCTTGTATATTTCCTGGCAGAATTACACAAAGACCTGAAAGCATCGATCAGAATGGATCAGGAAGGTAATCGTACCGCCTGGTTCAAATCCAGTAGGGGAGTGCGGCAGGGCTGCATTCTTGCGCCCATGCTATTTACCCTGTATATTAACTCACTTGAGGAAACTCTTTTATCTGCGACCTTGGACACTCCGCGTGCAGGGGAAACTCGTATTCCGGTTCTTCTGTACGCGGATGATGCCGCTCTAATAGCACGGACCCCCATTGGTCTACAAAAACTTTTAAATGCTTTTAATGATTTTATGTTATCCTTAGACCTAGTGATAAACAACTCCAAATCACATGTCATGGCTATAGGGACTGGTAAAAACAACTCCAGACAGTTTTTTTGTAATGGCGATGTGATCACAAATGTTAAAGTCTTCACATATCTGGGCGTAATTTTTGATAACAAGGGGAGTTGGGCTCCGCAAATTGTAGCCAAAACTAAAGCGGTTAGAAGCTCAACCAATGCCATCCTAAGTTTTGCAAGGAGACTGGGAGGGAAGCCAACAGGTGCTTTACTTAATTTATACAGGGCAAAATCTTTGGCAATAGCCAGGTACGGCGCTGGTCTGTGGGGCTATGTAAATAGCGATTCAATCCAAAGGGAAGAAAATAAATTCCTGCGTTCCACCCTAGGGCTCCCCCAATCCACAGCTACGTTTTCAGTCCACCAGGAAGTGAGGTTTGGTTATATATCGGATACCCTTCTTATGGCTCCTATCTTGTTATGGATAAGGCTTTGGACCAATAAAAATCTGGGTCTTAACCATAAAATTCTGGCGGATTGTTTAAATTTGGACAACTATAAAAGTATAAATTGGCTTTCACATGTAAAGAAGTGCTCTTTGGACTTGGGCCGCCCTGATATTTTCTTTTCCCCTCAGGGTCTTAAGAAATCAGACTCAGTCTGGGTGAAGGCCAATTTTGTAAATAGGAAAAATGTGGTGAGGGAAGAATGCCAATTACTTAAGCCCACGGTCAGAGCCCATTATCTGACCATTACGCGTCTTACCATCCAACCGTACCTTACCATCGTCACTATCCCCTTTCATAGGTGGCTTCTGGTTAAACTTCGGTTTAACCAGATTTATACAGTTTTGTGTGACAGTCACGGTTGGTTTAAGGAGGAGGATGCCCCTGTTTGTAAATGTGATAGTTTTTCTGCACAAAACAATATGCACTTTATGCTTTTTTGTGATTTTTTCAGTGAGCCCAGACAGAAATACCTTGTACCATTGTTGAAGGAAAAAGCTTTCCTTCAGGCAAAACCTGCTCTCCTGTTCCTCCAATTAATGGATTCTACGCGGGTTATGTGGAGCGTGGCTAATTATCTTGTCGCTGCAGTTAGGAGCAGGAGGAAAAGACTGAAAGATATAAATATTAGTGTCTTGTGAAGACTAATGAAATGGATGTTGTTCTCATTTTTAAATGTCTATTTTACTGAGTATTTTATCCATTATGATGTATTTTTTGTATATTAATGAATTATCAGTGTCGCTTTTTTAAATCATGTATTCTTATGAAATGTTTACTGAATGATGCTCTTGTATTTGCTCATGAATTTTTCTGCCTTTTGATGTATGATTGTAGAATGCTTTTATGATTTTTAACTAAATCGAATAAAGTGGTTTTGACTTGACTTGACTTGACTTATGTGTCTGTTTTTTATATTTTGTTTGTGTGTTTTCATGGGGAATTGGGTGAGTAATGTATTATATGAAATATATTTTCATTATTAACAATGTATTATGCTTTTGTATTCAATCATTTTAAATAGTTTTGTAATAATTTTTTCCTTGTGTAAATTTGTTAAGGGAATGTATTTATTTGAGGTCTGTGTTTTATTTTATTTTTGGGGGTTTTAGATGAGTAGTGTTTTATAAACAATGATGGTAATTAATGTTTATGTTTTGATATTAATTATTAGAAACTTAAAAAACTGAATTTGTTTCTTTTTTTAAAAAGAAAAATGTGTCATTCAGTTTTTTGGAGTACTCTGAGGTTACATTATTAGTTGTTAGGAATATTAATTGAAATTAGATTTTTTTAATGATATTGTATGTATAAGCTTGCTATATGTGTTAACTTTTCTAATTAAAATGTAATATTAAATAAATATGTATATTTCCTAACATAAAATTAAAACTGTAACTTGTAATTGGGGGTCACAATTGTGTTTGTTGAGTTGTAAGACTCCCACAAATGTTATCATTATCACAGTGTTTGAAGGACAACTGTCAGTAGAGGTGGAGAAGCCAAAGATTTTATGAGTAGAGCCGAGCCAGCGCTGAGCCAAGGGTCCAGCTCTGAACAAAAGCACAAGCTGAAGCTTCAAAATTTTTGTCATAACAAGATGTGGTGGGATTAGACGTGTAAAGAGGTGCACCAAAGGATTGAGCAATTGGTGGATATGGGCATGCGCTGACAGGCTGGTGCCCCTGAAAAGCCACTGGTGCAGAGAGTCCATCTTATATTGCCCTGTCTCTCTTCCTTGCCCCATCCTTGTCTCTTCCTCTCCAATCTCCTGGAGAAGTTAGTCACTCTTACTCCTCTCAGCAGGCCCGGACTGGCCATAGCGGGCACCGGGCACTCCCTCGGTGCGCTGTACGGGTGGGGGCCTGCTTTGGGCCCCTAGGGGCCGTTTTTGTTACAGGGACGTTTTTTGCAGCATAGCTGCAAAATCGGCCCTGTACCAAAATCGGCCAAAAACCAGCGACATCAAAGACCTCGGCGACACTCCCAACCCCCCCGAGTGGGGAGGGGGGCCGGCCGAGCACTTTGCCGGGCCGGTTTTGTTTCCCAGTCCGGCCCTGCCACTCAGCTTGCCTCCTTTTTAGCTTGAGGGTCCTAAGGATGTCGACCTTGAGCCAGGGATCTGGCTTGAGATTTCAGTGGCCTGCCCAGCTCTATAATTTGCTCATATTGATGGACTGAAATCGGAATGTAAATTTGACTCCCTCAACTGCATGCACTTTTCCCAATGCTGGTGGGACTGGAAATAGAATAGTAAATTTCACCCCTGGGATTGGATTTAGCACAGTTGACCCTCCGCCCCCCCAAATATAAGTATTTTTCCCAATTCCCAACGAGTGTAGGACTGGAAATAGAAAAGTAAATGGGATACCCACAAAAAAATGCACTTTTCCCAGTGTTTTTTGCCTTGGAGTTATTTTCGAAAAGCTTATCCTTCTCCCACATCAAATTTGATTTTTGTAAAGGTTGAATTGTAATTTTTTTTTAAGTGATTTAATTTTGGCTTTACTATTATTCTTTATTTTTCTTCAATTTCTCCCATGTTTAAATATATTTCTTTAATTTGAGAAGTATTGAAATTCTATAATAAATTAATATTTAAATAATATTCAGTAGTTGTATGAATATTGAGAATATGTTTTGAGATGCATACACAGTTTCTTTATTGACAATTATTTATTTTTATTTTTTGTGCTTTTAATTTAATTTGACATATTTTCTATACTTATAAAGTGTCTTATGTGTAAGAGTCGATAATGCTTTGTTAAAATAAGGTACATTTTAGTGAATTATTTTGTACATACATTTTTCTAAAATATATTTAATTACTTTTATTTTTAACTGTTTTATAAAAAATTATAAATATACTTAATTTGTTATATTTGTTTACCAAATCACTTTTAAATAGTGTTTTTGTTATAATTAGTTTTTAATAACATGTATTTAATAATATTTAGATATATTTTAAGATATTGTGGAGTGATATTGGAACACTGTACGGCCGGTTCACAGAACTAATCTGAGATAGAAATTACTACTTTTGGTATTCACAGAAGGCATTTAGTAGTAGTAAAGTTAGGACTCCTAAAAAATCTGACTAATTGTTTTGCTAAAAAATATAAAAAAAATAGAAATATGTAACTGTTAATAGGCAAATAAACAGACATTTCAAACCACATTTTAATTACTCATGAAACCACTGAATACAATTAAATTTAATATTACATTTCCACACTTTTCTACATCCTCTAATGAATATTCTTAAACTTGGAAAAATGTAAAATATTAAAGAACAACAATAAGTAAAAAAAAAAAAAATAAATCCTAACATTTATGAATCACAATTCTTTGTTTACAATAATATAGTTTTGATGTGGAGATACAATTTAGTAAATAACTCCAAGATAGTAAACATTACGAAAATGCATACATTTTGTATTGGAGGATCACATTTACTATAATATCCTGAAATTACAATATATGTTTTGTTGTGGGGGGAAGATTTACTATTCCAACCCCACTCCCGCCAAAACTGGTGAAAGTGCATAGATTTCAAGGAAGTTAGATTTAATATTCTAATACCACTTCATCATACTTGCATATATTTGGGAGGTGTCAGAAAAACAATTCCAACTCCAATCCTAAAATCATTTGTGAAATGCATATATTTCAGAGAAGGGTGGGAGGAAAGGATCATATTTACTGTTCTAATTACAGTCCCACCATTATCGGTAAAATGCATGTAATTGGGAGAGGCATTCTTACTCACTTGAATTCAGTCCCACCAGCATTGAGACAAGTTCATATGATAGGAGGAGGCAGATATACTATTTTGATTGCATCCAGAATCATTAGGGAAAACCTAGGGGTGGGTGAGCTACTGTAGCCTTGAGACAAGTGCCTGGCTGTAGCTTGGCTCCAGCCAAAAGTGAGCAGAGCAGACCTGATAATGAGTGTCTGACTTGTCCATCTATACTGCTAGTCTGAGAGGAAGGCCATGGAGATTGGAGAGGTAGATACGCAGGACAGTAGACGAGGAACAGTTAACAGGAAGAGGCAGCCAGAGAGGTATACAGAAAGGGGGTATTCAGAAAGTGAAGGACATGTCAGGGAGAACAATATGGTATGATATTTCACATAGAGAGTGGTGAGAAATTGGAAGGAGGGAAAAGGAAAAAAAGAGCAGGGAAGAGGAGTGATCCAGGTACAGGTCAGTATGAAAACAGGTAGTGCTGGGGTGGATCCGTAGTGAGATTTGTGATTGAATGTGACTTTCTGTACTAGTGGCATTTCAGGAGCAACAGCCTGTTATATCAGGCCCATATTCACCAATAGGTCTCTCAGCTGCTGTACCTATGTACACCTCTAATCCTTCCTCTCAAATAAGCTTAGCACACGATGACAATGTTTTTGAAGCTCGGCCAAGCTGGGCCTCTTACTCAGCTCAGCTATTCCCATAAAATCTCTGGCTTGGCAACCTCTGCTAACACCATTACTGCAAACATTGTGAAAAATGCTTACATTGTATTAGTTTTACAAATTAACAAATAAAATTGTATTATTTTAAGCCACAATTATACTTTTTAATTTAATTTTTTTGAAATTTTCATGCTTAGTCATCATCATGATTTCTTTTTATTTCGGATTAAAAAATGCACAGTGACACAGTCACAACCACAAAGAACTACATTTTTCACTGAGTTCCACTGCGTAGGTACCGCTGACAAAGTGTAACAGGCTGAGCTGAAACCTTGATAATAAGTACCAGTGGCTGCGGTTTGATGCTAAAATAAGATAAGGTTTGGCAAGAGGTATGGTTTTTAATGAGACAAACACATGCATAGATTTTTAGACATTTCAAGATCTTGTCTATCCATTTCTCTAATGGAGATAAAAGCTTTCCTGGTTGAACCAATATTTTTTTTAATGAGAAAATCAGGACAGCTAATCATTTCCGCGTGCCAAAAAGCACCAAACGAGTTCTTCCTATATTTAAACTAAGGAATATTCATGGTTCTATCAATGTTGAAACAGTCACTGATTATAAATCAATTTACTCAGGCTCCTTTTTAGGCCATAATGAGATCCAGCTAGTCAACGGGCATAGCCCTTAAATTTCAATGGCAACCCTAACTATTGTTGTGTTACTTATGCTAAGACTATGTAGAATATGTATAACTGTTTTCTGCTACCTGTAAATTATAGATGACCCTAAACCTCCATATATCGCTTTCATAAGCCATAGTGGATACGCACTTAGCCTGAAAACTCTGTAGCATGGCTTTAACAGGCTTGTTTCTCAGTGGGCATATTTATAAGGGGATATTGCCCTCAGAATGTCACTTTTAATGATGTTCTGGTGGTGAAATCCCCTTCTCCATATTTACAAAGCGGTGATAAGCCTTTTAATGTGGCTTAATGCGGCCTTATAAATGAGGCCCCTTTTCACGCTTCACTTGCCATATGAACTGAACCTGACTTCGACACTACATACTTATTTCAATAAAATACAGGTTAAGGCATTAATCACTTGTACCCAATCCAGGCCTAAATGCATATTGGATGTGAGAGAAAATGTGATTGTCTTCCACCCAGGTTGTAATTCAATTCAAGAATATTCGCCCTAAGACTTTCACTGTCGAGTTGATCAAATAAATCTGTCTAAAACAACAAGGATTAGACCTATCGCCTTTTCTTGTAAACTAGTAAAAAAACTGATTTAGATCAGGAGGGTGGGTGACCCGCATTAAGCACTTGTTCTTAGGAGAGGCGCCCAGACCTGATGTTCAGACTCAAAAAGGTCTGCCACAACTCCATTAGGACCAGGTGCATTTTTCTTAGATAACTGAAGAATAGCATTATGAACCTCACCCAGTGAAAATAATATTGGAAATACTCCCAGTACTATTTAACACCCATAATATCCTACGCACAAAATTGCTGTGGTCAATTCATCAACAGAAATTAGTATAATATAGTACCAAATATGTTCAATGTGCATTTAACACCATCATCCTCCATGTAGAAAATCAATATGCTCATTATACCTAGAGAAATAGGAAAAACACACTTTCCAATATATGTTATAGCCTTGTAGAAAACATTTGTGCCCATTAACCCAAAATAAGTAAGCAAAACACATTTACCTGAAAACACTGCTGCCATTTACCATCAAATCAAATCAAATCAAGTACTTGTAAAGCGCACCACATACCTGTGAGGGTCTCAAGGCGCTGAGGGGAGGGGAGGGGGTGCTGCTACTGCTCGAAGAGCCAGGTCTTGAGGAGCCTTCTGAAGGTGAGTAGGTCCTGGGTCTGCCGTAGGTGGGTCGGGAGGGTGTTCCAGGTCTTGGCGGCGAGGTAGGAGAAAGATCTGCCGCCGAAGGTCTTTCGTTGGATGCGGTGGACAGCGGCTGTGGAGAGGCTGGTGGAGCGGAGCTGGAGGGTGGGGGTGTAGAAGCTGACTCTGCTGTTCCGGTAGGCTGGTCTGGTGTTGTGGAGTGCTTTGTGTGCGTGGGTGAGGAGCTTGAAGGTGATCCTCTTGTCGACGGGGAGCCAGTGTAGGTCTCTAAGGTGGGGGTGATGTGGCTGTGGTGGGGGACATGGAGGATCAGTCGGGCGGAAGCGTTTTGGATGCGTTGTAGTCGATGCAGGTGTTTGCCTGGGATTCCTGTGTAGAGAGCGTTGCCGTAGTCCAGCCTACTGCTAACGAGGGCCTGTGTCACTGTTCTTCTTGTTTCGGTCGGGATCCACTTGTAGATCCTGTGGAGCTTGCCGAGGGTGTTATAGCAGGAGGGATAGACGGCGCTGACCTGCTTTGACATGGAGTGGGAGGAGTCGAGGACGACCCCTGGGTTGCATGCGTGGTCGGTGGGTGTTGGTGCTGTTCCCAGCATGGTCGGCCACCAGGTGTCCTTCCATGCCAAGGGGGTGGGTCCGAGGATGAGGACCTCCGTCTTGTCCGAGTTCAGCTTCAGACAGCTGTTCCTCATCCAGTCGGCGACGGCCTTCATTCCCTCGTGGAGGTTGGTTTTGGCGGTGTGTGGGTCCTTGGTGAGGGAGAGGATGAGCTGGTTGTGGTCGGCGTAGGAGATGATGTTGAGGTCGTGTTCGCGCTCCATTTGTGTGAGGGGGGCCATGTAGACGTCGAACAGTGTCGGGCTGAGGGATGAGCCCTGGGGGACGCCGCCAATGATGTCAGTGGCTTCGGATTGGAAGGGTGGGAGGCGAGCGCTCTGGGTTCTGCTAGAGAGGAATTCCCCATGTAAAAACTATCTACTCTCATCATCCCTAAAGGAAACGTTAGAACATAGTCGCAAATGTATTTAAGAGCCTTCTAAAGCCCATAATCCCCATGTGTTAAAAAAGTGAATCACTATTTCCATACAAAAATCATGAAAATACAGTACCCGTTATTTGTAGGAGCCATTTAAAATTCACCATCCCCCATTGTAGGAAATTGCTTTCCCCGATATCACTAGAGGAATGTCTAAAACACTGTGCCCTGGATATGTAACAGTCATTTACCATCAATAATCCTGCTTGTAAAAATTAGATATTCCCATTTTTCCAACAGGAAATATTAGAACACTCTGGCAAATGTATTCAACGGCCCTTTAAAACCTGTAATTCTCCATGCATAAAATATTTAATTATAGTTTTGTTACGGGAATCATTAAAATATAGTGCCCAGTATATGTACAAGCAATTTAACACCCATCATCTCCAACACAGAACATCACTATGCCTCTTATTCTTAACCACATCCCTGCTGATGGTATCATTCTCCTGTGCTGGGCCTCGTCATGAGCATCGAAGGAGTTAAAGTAATAAGTAAAACACTGTGCATGGGACGTGTAACAGTCATATATCACCCATGACCCCTCATTTAAAATGAGCTATTCTCATTTTTTCAACACGAAACATTGGAACATAGTGACAAATTATTCAACAGTCTTTAAAGGCCCATAACCCCCATAAATAAGATAGCGAATTCATGTTTCCTTACAGGGTTTATACACATACAGGGTCAGGTATATGTAACTGCTATTTAAGACCCATCATTCCCATCTAGAAAATAGCTATGCCCATTATCCCAAGAGGAATAAGTAAAAGGCATTGCCCATGATAGTCAACAGCCATTTCCCACCCATGATCTCCGATATGCAAAACAAGCCATTCTCATTTTCCTAACAGGAAAGAAAACATAGTGGCAAATATATTCAGCAGCCCTTTAAAGCCCACATTCCCTCATGCATGATATAGCCAATTTCTGTTTGCTTGTCGTCATCATGAAAATACAGAGCCAGATATATGCAATAGACATTTAACCTCCATCATCCCCAATTTGGAAAATCACTATCTCCATTATCTCAAGACAAACACCTTACCCAAGATGGATAGCAACCATTTAGTACTCAAATCTCCCACATACAAAGAAATTATTCCCATTTCCCCAACACAAAACGTAGCACATACTGGCAAATATATTCAACAATTCGTTAATATCCTGTAATCCCTTATTTCTTGAATATCTAATTAACCTTTATGATAGAAATCATGAAAATACAATGTAAAGTATTGCAACAGCAATTAAACATTTATCCTTCCCCATTAGAAAAACGTGCTATGCCCATTATCCTTAGAATGTCATTTACCATCCATAATCCCCCATTTAAAATAAAAAAAATAGCAAATCCCATTTTACCACCACAATAAAGTGAATACGTCTATTCAACAGCTCTTTAAAGCCCTTGATCTCCATATGTAAAGTAGCTAATTACTGTTTACTAAGAGGAATCATGCAAACATAACCGCAGCTTCATCAAACAGCCATTAAACACCCATATCCTCATGAAGAAATGGGCATTCCCATTATTCTTGGAAGACTAATTACAAAATATGGTACTTGTTATATTTCCTTACCATAACAACCATTTTCCTTACAGCAATCATTACAATACTGTGGCAAATGTATTCATCCTCACTGGCACGCCCATAATCCTCCATGTGCAAAGTAGCTATTACCATTCCCTGACAGGAATAATTAAAATGCATCAGCTAGTTTATAAAGCAGAAATTGGAAACCCATCATTCACCATGTAGAAAATAGCTATGCCAATTTTCCTAACAGAACCAGCAAATTGGGTATCGGATATATTGAACAGTCATTATACTCCCATGTTGTAAAAAGTCCATTCGTCATGTGGCATGCTGAAACATATATATGCTACAGCTATAGCCATGTTTATTATCCTAATAGAAAATATCACCTATTTTGACAGATGTTACAGTCATGTAACACCCATAATTGACCATTACAAAAGTCTATTTGGATTGTATGAGAATTATATTCTAGCATTGTGTAAAAGTAACTGCTGTTGATATATCATATTTAATTAGTTTATATCTCTGATCCGAAGAAGTGGCATTTAGTGCTAATTACTTGTTAATGCTATACTTCAGCCAAGAATTCCTTTTACAAAAAGCCCATTTTATGCCCACTACCAGCTGTTTTTGTTCTAGCAATGTAGTAGTTGATTCTGCAAATAATGACCAGGAGTGCATAGTTTATGAAAAGTGTGTTTGTGAGAAATCTACCATTGGAATATGTTGCATAAGCATTTTCCCAAGTGATTTATTTCATATATTGATACAACAGAACCATGACTTCATTGTGTGGCTCTGCAGATAACAATTAAATGATTACTTAAGTGTGTGTTTGTCAGAAATGTATACTAAAAACAGAAAAACCTGTTGCTAGGTGAAAAATAAAAAATGCTGGAAACCGAATGAACTGTTATTGTTGCTTTCACTCTGCACATGTGAGCATTAAACTGCACCTCCAACCGGTGGACACATAACACCTTCAGCGCGGGCGAATTTTCGCGCTGTGCTGAAAGTTTAAAGAAACGGGCGTGGCCGTGACGGAACGGTTCCGTCATAAGCACAGCCCAACCGGCGCTCGTGACGGAACTGTTCCGTCACAAGGATCGAAGGAGTTAAAAGAATGCTGCCCATCATCCCCAATGATCATTTTAGTATGTCTGATCAAATATAACACGATGTTTACATTAGTCTGTCTCACTCTAACAGCTGTTCCAATTGGATATTCCTAAAACACAATGCTGGGCACACATATATGATCATAGGTTAATTCATTAAAAGTTAATGAAGTGGTCAACACCGGTGGTTTTCTTTTTGAGTAGTTTTTATGAAGATTTTCATGTGAAAAATTATAACAACGCCAGCCGACACATTTTTCGTCAACAGGTCAGTGCCTGCTTGTACGGAAAGTTTATAAACCGGTGATAATTCAGAACCAGTATGTGGGTTCTCACAGGCTGGTATGGCTGAAGGTAGTTAGGGTGCAAAATAAGGGTGATGAAACACGGGCGGGTTCGTCCGTGGTAAACTGGACCCTGGTGTAACAGGGTCCAGGAAGTTGCTCGTCTCTCAACTGAGTTTGTTTGGAGCTTTTCCTAAACACAATAAACTTTGCTAAACACTAAGGGCCCGATGTAGGTAGCCCTTTACCGATCGGAATCGGCCGAAAATACCGATTTTCGGCCGTTTCCGATCGGTAAAGGCCTATCGAGATGTAGGGGCACATTTTCGGTAATTTTACCGAATCGTTATCATTACCGAAACGGTAAATTTACCGAATCGGTAATATTTACCGATTCGGTAATGATACCGATTCGGTAAAATTACCGAAAATGCAATGTAGGTAGCCAATGTACCTTCTGCACATGGCTTACAGAATCGGTATTTTACCATGGAATACAAATCCATGGTAAAATACCGATTCCTGTGTACATGCACATCTGTGCATGTACACATGTGCCATGTGACAGACAGACGTGCCCTTAGGGCATGTCTGTGTGCCACATTGCACACATGCCCGTTTTGGGGGTGCTAGAGGGTGTCAAAGTGACACCCCCTGCACCCTTGTGGATTCTTTAATTACCGATTCGGTAAATACCGAATCGGTAATGCCTAATCATTCCTATGGGCTTCAAAGCCCATAGGAATGAATGGGCATTACCGATTCGGTATCTACCGAATCGGTAATTTAAGAATTGTTAAGGATTCGGTAACGAATCCAGATGTTGGGACCTACATCCCATTTACCGATTTTGAAATACCGAATCGGTAAAATTCGGTATTTCAAAGTCGGTAAATGGGATTTACCTACATCAGGCCCTTAACCCCTCATTAAAAGTTGTCTAATTACCAGTGCAGTATCAAAGCACCTGGTAATTTAAATTTGATGCTGGATGCCAGGAACAACATTTCACATACTTGCGCATCCGGCAGAGCTAAAATGAGTAGGTGCTGGAATGTAACCGATAATTCTGCACACAAAAAAATGCACCAGGTACTACAGCAAGCAGGAATGCCACACCTGCAGATATTACGTATGCACAAGATACCTATGATGCATACAAGCACACGACACAGAAAATGTTCCTTCACTGTATGCCAAAAATAGAATGTAGAGGGAGAATGCAACCATCAGTGTGTGCAAGAAAGTATTCCACACTCATATAGCAGAGGACAGAGCTAAGGACAGCTGGCTGTCATTTAGAGATGCTTGGTGGCTTATAAAATGGAAAAATACAATACAGTGCTGTTGGCCTGACAGTTATACCCCAAACGTTTTGCCATCTTCCTCCTATTTTTTCTGACTTCTTTTTGGCTTTAGGACTCTGAGCACCTTACCACTGTTTACCAGTGCTAAAGTGCATATTCTCTGTGTATAAATTGTATTTGTGAGTGGTTTATCCATAATTGGCATATTTAATTTACAACTAGTAAGGTGCACCAGGTATGGCCAGGGCCTGTAAATCAAATGCTACCAGTGGGCCTGCAGCATTGATTGTGCTACCCACGAGTAGCACTTCAAACCTCAGACCTGCCACTGCAGTGCCTGAGTGAGCAGTTTTAAACTGCTATGTTGACCTGGCAAGTACACTCACTTGCCGGTCCCAAACCTTCCCTTTTATTACATGTGCTGTACCCCTAAGGTAGGCCCAAGACAGCCCCGTGGGCAGGGTGCAGTGTATTTAAAAGGTTGGATGTGTACTAGTGTGTTTTACATGTCCTAATAGTGAAATACTATTAATTTATTAGTTCACTATTGCAAGGTCTATCTCACCCATAGGGTAACATGTGGATTGCCTTGAAATATCTTTTAAGTGTAATTTCCCACTGGGAGCAGATAGAGATATGGGGTCTCTGAATTCGCAATTTGAAAGTACACCTTTTGGTGAAGCTGTTTTTTAAATTGCATGTTTGAAAATAACACTTTTGCAAAGTGGGCATTTTCTTGCTTAACCATGCTGTACCTCGGCCTGTCTGTAGAATCCACATCTAGGCTAGTATGGCAGTTAGGCTCTTGTGCATTCACTGTAGACAGTCACATAAAGAAAGATGAAGTTTGGCTTGGATATCCTGATGGGCAATCACCAGGCTGATGGGTTTTCCTGAGCTAGAATGGTGGGAGGAGTTGTCACTGATACCTAAATAGGGCTGCGCCTGTTCTCACACATACCTGTCTCCACCCCCTGTAGTATGTCTGGAGCCAGGTCAAAAAAAGACAGGGTATTGTGCACTACAAAGACTTTCCTTTGAAATTTGCCTACTTCGAAAGCAGAAACTGGTATAAATACTGGAGCTGTGACACCATAACTTTAGAACAATTCTTGACTGAGGACATTCTGCCAAGAAGAAGAGCTGGAGAAGCTGTCAGGAGGGATTGCCACTTTGATTTTTGCGTTGCTGTCTTGGCCTGCTTCTTGCTGCCTCTGTCTTGGGCATTGAAAGGACTAGACTTTGCTTTCTACATCCTGCTTTCCAAGTTTCTACAAGGGCTTGAGTTAAGCTTGCCTCCTGTTGGAAGTCTCAGGGATATCAAGGACTTCTTCCACAACTTGTTAGCAGCACTGGTGTGAGTCCTGCAGTGCCAAGTGATACCAAAACCAGTCCTGTGTCCTTGAAACCGAGGGATTGTGCTGAAACATCTATAAAAGCAAACTAGACGCCGTCCCCGATGCTGCTGCATGCACCAAAGCTGTGGTCACCACTAGTGAGGAGCACAACACATCGACCACAGTGGCATCTCAGCCCACGTTTCACTGACTCTCACTTCCAACTGTCATCAATGCCTTGGCCTGCACCCAAGCCGGGAGCACAGCTCATGGAGAGCATAACGCATCACCTTGATTACATCATAGCCCTTCCGTCTTCTTCGCTGATGCCACAGCCTGCACTGTGGCTGAGAGCACCGCTCTTGAAGAGCACAATGAATTGCCCCATCTCACATAGCAGCCCCGGGTCTGCTGAAGACAGCATCCCAACACCGATGCCCCGCCGCTGCCTGCACCAAAGTCATGGTCACCCCTTGTGAAGAGCACAACTCATCAATCACAACGACATCACAGCCCTGACCCTGTTGATGCTAACTCAATCCCGAGTAGGTGTTGACTCCTTTTGTGGTGTTTTCACTGCCTTACTGTGTGTGTATGTACAAATGTGTTACATACTGCCTTATGTCTTTATCTGCTGTTTATATATTATTTATTTATTTCCTGGAACTGGAACTGGAACCCTGCTCCTGCGTGAGCTCCCCTGGTTCTATGTTCCAGATTCCTTGTTTGACAGTTGTATCCTGTTCTCCTGTCATTTGGATGCGCTGTGCCCTTCATCCTTGGAATAAATTACATCTCTGATGTACAACTGTACCTGCGTTTATTTTACAAAATTGGCGACGATTTGGAGCACAAGAAGAACATTTCTGCAGCTTAAGGGGCACAGGAGCGAAAGTTCTTCTTCTTCAAAAAAAAGAAAACGAACCCATTTCTAATTTATGTTATCATCTAGAAGCTACTCGGTCTGCAGTGACAGCTAAGGTCTTACCGGCTATTTTCTGGTGTGTATATTCTAGAAATCATCGTTTTAAGAAGATTCCTTCGTTAAAGATTATACGCCTCAGCTGTTGTCATAGTTACTGTATTACTTTGCAGCAACGTCATTATGTCTGTTTCTACGGGTGGTTGGCCTTGTTTTCTCAACGTGCTGAATGACGTAACAGAGCGCCTTGTTCTGAAGAAAGACGCCGGTTTTGTCCTCAGAAAGGTGACGCGCTGTGCACCAAGCCGGTTCTGTTCTACTCTAATCAGGAAGGGTGCGCTACTACAGAGAACCTTCGGAGAGCGGCTGCGCTACTACAGAGACTCAGACAACCTTCCGAGAGCCTAAAGATCATTAAAATATCGGATTACAGTGAGAAGTTTTTAAAGTTTCTTGGCTCGTTTACTTTTCTCTTGAGAGCTGTGGGAGTACTTTCAAGCCGTTTTTAAGTTTCTTGGCTCGTTTACTTTTCACTTGAGAGCCTTGGGAGTACTTTCAAGCCTTTAATGTTTTATTGCTCATTGTATTTTACTAAAAGTACACTGAGCACTGTATGTCAATGAAACATATTGAGGTCAAAGAAGCTGTACTTATTTTAAAAAGTTATTATTCACTGCAACCTCTATCATTTTTACATTCAACATAAGATAGATTGGGAACTTGTGTTTCTACTATAAGAGGTTATTCTCTACAATCTCCATATTTGTTCAAAACCATCATATTTTATTGTATGCATGTAATATTCTACATTGTATTTTACTTAGTCATTTTGAGAGTCTTTTTGAAATGTTGGTGGGACATACCTTACATTTCTTTTCTAGCTTACGTGATTATATTATTTATGACAATGCAAGTTGATCCTCCCAGCAAATTTTTGCAAAGTAAAGGTGAACCTACTATTCCATGGTCACGATGGAAAGAAGAATTCATTACATATTTAAAAGCTATTGACGGTGAGCGTATGTCTGCTGTAAGGAAAAAAAATATTTTTCTCCATTGTTTAGGTTCAGAAGGTCAAAATGTTTTCAGAACACTTCCACCTATGCGTTCTGGGGGCGATCACAATGTTTATGATGAGGCATTATTGGCCATTGAAAACAGATTTAAGCCCAATACTAGTGTTGCATTGAATAGATACAAATTTTACACTAGAGCTCAAGAGGAGAATGAAAGTTTCCATGACTTTCTTACTGCTCTTCGTGCTTTGTCTCTACATTGCAACTTTGGTTTAATGACTGATGAGATGCTCAGGGACCAGATTATCGTTCATGTTAGAAGTAAGAAAGTTCAAGAACAACTTCGGATTTTGGGTGACCCCAGTTTAGAAGTGACTATTAGTACCTCCAAAGCACTTGAACAATCTGAACGTTGGATGAAAACTCTTGAAAGTAAAACCTCCTCTGGTTCTGTTAGTAAAATAACATCTAGCACAGTTGAACAGAGTAATGTGAACATTGTCACGTCTACTGGTTCTTCGTCCAATGGCAAGCCTAATATAAGTAGGAAGAGTCAAATCAACTCTAAAAATTATTATTGTTTCAGATGTGGTCATCCCAGCCACATTGCTTCGTATCCACGTTGTCCCGCTATTGGAAAAGAGTGTACCAAATGTGGACGTGTTGGTCATTTTGCGAAAATGTGCAAAGATTCTAATGTGAGAAAGGATTCATTTTCTAGTCATATTTCTAAAGGTAAAATTTCTACTGTGTCGCAAAGTGTATCATCTCATGATGATGCTCAGTCAAAACTTAAATGTGGAATTGTTGTATCTATTCGCAATTCTTTTGATGTCAAGTCCGCTGACAGCTTGAGTTCTCCTGATTGTGTAGTAAATATTCTAGGTAAACAGCTCAAACTAATGGCTGATTCAGGGTCTCCATGGACCATCATTACCAAAATGTATTGCCATGAAATTTTTGGGAATCTGGTAGATCAAACGAATTTATGTGAGCCTGATATCGTGGCGCAAAATTTTGATGAGTCCTACATAAATTTCGTTGGCTATAAGGAAGTCTTAATTGAGTTTAGGGGAAATAATGCATGGATCAAAATGTATATTGCTGTCAAAGGTGTGAATGTTTTGGGCTAGAGGGATCAAGCCAAACTTGGTATTACATTGAATCCTAGGAATAAGGATCCTGTTTCTGTTGTTGCCATTACTTGTGATGTTACACATTCAAACAATAGTGGTTCCTGTAGCGATAATGCTCTTCTGTCTGAATGTAGTGAGAAGGTTGTTGAGAGTTCAAAGAACATAAGTCCTCAAGAAAAAGATCTTTCTTTGCTATTTCCTCATGTTTTTTCTGAAAATCTGGGTAAACTTAAAGGCTTTTCCCATAGGATTAAGATAAAAAAGGATGCTATCCCGGTTAAACAGAAGTTGAGGGGTGTACCCATTAGTATCAGAGCTGAACTCAAGGCCTTATTGGATGACATGATTCAAGGAGGGGTCATAGAGGAAGTAGAGTCCTCTGAGTGGGTTTCGCCCATTGTTTTAGCACAGAAACCCGATAAAAGTATCAGGTTGTGTGTAGATTTGAGGGCACTTAATGCGAATTTGATCACTGATTGTCACCCCTTACCTAACATTAATGAGATGGTGTGCTTGCTGGATGGTGCATGTATTTTTCCACTCTTGATTTGCGTTCTGCATGTCATCAAATTGAATTGACTGAGGATGCAAAACATTTTACTTCATTTATCACTCCTTTTGGCCTTTTCCAATTCAGGAGGATGCCTTTTGGCTTAGCCTCCGCCGCTTCAGTTTTTCAAAGGGCTATGCATCACATTTTTAAGGATGTTTGTGCTTTTGTTAAGTGCTTCCAAGACGACATCCTTATTTTTTCCAAGAATATGGATGATCACTATGTTCATCTCAAGGATGTTTGCAACAAGTTAGGCAATGCTGGTCTTACTCTTAAATTCAACAAGTGTAAGTTTTTTGTAAAAGTGTGGAGTATTTGGGTCACAGGCTGTCTGCTGATGGAGTTGTTCCCAAGCGTTCACTGGTTGACGCTATTGTGAAGGCGCCTTCTCCTGACAACAAAGAGAAACTTCTTTCTTTTGCTGGCTTACGCGAGTATTACAGTAAGTTTATTTGGAATTTCGCTACTAAGATGGAACCTCTCAGGGAACTAACCAGAAAATCCTCAGATTTTGTGTGGTCTGATAGGCAAGAATCTGCTTTCAATTCTATTAAACAGGATATTGTGAATGCTCCCACCTTGAGATCTTTTTCTCTTAACAAGAAGTGTGTTATCACTGTAGATGCTAGCTGTTACGGTCTTGGGGCAGTTTTGAGTCAAATTTCAGGTAAAGAGGAATGGTGTGTTGCTTTTGCATCCAGGACCTTATCCATCACTGAAAGAAGATATGCTGTCATTGAAAGGGAGTTATTGGCCTGTACGTGGGCTGTTGAGCACTTTCGCAATTATATCTGGGGCAACAGATTCATCCTCAAGACCGATCACAAGCCTCTGGTAGGGATTTTATCTCCTGGGGGTGGTTGGAATTCAACCGCTCGTATTGCACGCTTGTCTTCTAGATTGCAGGAGTATGATTTTGAGGTAATGTATGTTCCTGGTAGAAGTAATGTCACGGCTGATTTTCTCTCCAGGTTACCGTGCTCTGACCAGGGTGCTAATTCTGATGATCATGAGGTTGAAATTGTTTCTGTTGTTAATGATTATGTCTCCAGTGAATTCAAGGGTGTATCTGAAGCTGAGTGGATGTCTGAAGTTGAGAAAGATCCTATTTCCTTGTTTATTTTTGAATGTTTGGAGAAAGGTTGGCCCAAGGATAAGTCTGTTGTGCCTGAGTTTGCTCCTTTTTGTCAAGTTGTTACCGAGATTGAAGCTGTTGGTAAGATTTTGTTTAAGGCCGGCAAAATGATTCCCCCTTCCTCATTACATAAGAAAATTATTTCCTTGGCCCATCAAGCTCATATTGGTATGTCTTCCATGAAACGCCTTATTAGGACCAACTTTTGGTGGCCTGGTCTTGACAAGATGGTAGATAGAACTGTTTGTGACTGTTTGGATTGTGTGAATAGTGACAGGATGCTTAGAGTATCTTCTGCTCCTCTTTGTCCTGTTCCTTGGCCTGATCATCCCAGGCAAGAACTTGCTTTTGACATCTCAGGCCCTTTCCACCGCCTTCCTGAGAATGCTCGTTTTGCCTTGGTCTTAATTGACTATCACTCCAAATGGCCGGAAGTGAAATTTGTCTCTAGTGCCACAACCTTGGTCATCATTTCTTTCCTTAGGGAAGTTTTTGCTAGAGAAGGGTCTCCAGAGATTTTAGTTACTGACAACGGTGTTCAACTCATTTCACGTGAGATGGAAGATTTTCTTGTGTCTTGTGGTATCAAGCATCACACTACTTCTCTGTATGAGCCTAGGGAGAATGGCCAGGTTGAAAGGTTCAACCGTGTTCTTAAAAATGCTGTGGAGCTTGCTTGTTGTTCGGGTGAACCTTGGAGGGATGTGGTAAGGGAAAGACTTTGGATGTACCGCATCACCCCGCATGCGGTCACAGAGGTTAGTCCCTTCCAGCTTCTGAGAAGGAGAAGTCCGAATTCTGATATCTGTCCTTGGTGGGTTAAGAAATTTGATGTGAATGTTGACCACTTCGATATTTCGCAGGTTGCTAAACGCGTTGAAACCAAAAAGAACACTATGAAGACTTTGTTTGACCGTAAGATGAATGTGAAAACTCCTGATTTTGCTGTTGGTGAATGGGTAAGGATCAAGAAACCTGGTTTCACACTCAAGGGTCTATCCAAGTTTGGTAATCCCATTAAGATTGTTAAAGTTTTCAGGAATTCTGTCATCACCCAGGATGGAAGAGTTTGGAACATAAGGAAGGTCGCTAAGTGTAAGTTTGTGTCTTCAGGTGCTGATCAGTCTTCTGTTCAGGACAAGAGTGACTGTGTCCTTCCTTCTCAGTCCGTTGCTCATAGGGTCAAGAGTAATGCCAGACCTGTAGTTCTCCCTTCTAGGTTTCTGTCTTAATTTGCTTTTTCTTTTCTTTATTTAGTTTGTTTTAAAGGGAGGAGATGTGTTACATACTGCCTTATGTCTTTACCTGCTTACATACTGCCTTATGTCTTTATCTGCTGTTTATATATTATTTATTTATTTCCTGGAACTGGAACTGGAACCCTGCTCCTGCGTGAGCTCCCCTGGTTCTATGTTCCAGATTCCTTGTTTGACAGTTGTATCCTGTTCTCCTATCATTTGGATGCGCTGTGCCCTTCATCCTTGGAATAAATTACATCTTTGATGAACAACTGTACCTGCGTTTATTTTACAAAATGCTTTAGACATTGCCTCTGAGATCAGTCTGACTGCTCGTGCCTAGTTACCAAGGGGTAAGCAGGGGCTATCTTAGCTGGGTGATCCCCTTTCCCTGACTAGAGTGAGGGTCCCTACTTTGACAGGTTCCAAACCGACTGCCAGCTAGAGACACGATTTCTAACAAGTACCATACTCTGATTAGGAAAGTAATCCAGGAAAATCTGTTCAATCACATGACACAGTCTGAGGAACATTGTAAGAAGAGCATGGCAAGAGTGGGAATAATGAACAACTATAGACTTTGTATATAGTCAGAATGGATGGTGTGTGAGATATAAATAGGCAACATGGTAAGACCATAGTAGTTAGTGCCTATGCATGGTAGATTTCCCGGGCCCACAGTAGATTTAATATCTAAATCAACAGTGCTGTGGTAAGATGTCTGTTGATGTATAGTGTATATGCCTCAACCCTGTTACTGCCTCTGACACAGGCATCCAATAAAGTATGCAGAATCAGTTGCAGCCAACGCATACTGAAAGCAAAACATCACATGTAAACTTTCACAGATTGCCGTTTTGTCAGCCATGGCTAATGTTATGTTGTGTTATGTTATCTTATTTTATTTTATGCTATGTTAAGTGGATTTGTAGAGCATGGTTTTTCACCTGTAAAGGTATCCAGGCACTGAGCAGGTGTGTGGGAATGAGACAGAGCCTGAGGAGTAGTGCTGGGATACTGCAGGTGTGTTAGAAGGTTTGCTGGTGATGGGGTGGGGGTAAGGTATAGCAGTCAGGGCATTATTATTGTTGTGGTTAGGTTAGGAGGTGGGATAAGACAGCCACTGGTAGTAATAGGGTAGTGAGTGTTTGTGTAATAGGAAAGGCGGGCATGAGTGGAGAGAGAGTAGGGCTTGTTTTTCGTTTCAAAATAATAATTTAAACAATTTGTTTTTTGTGTGATTTATTCTGTAAATGATTAGCATATACACTGAAAGTAGCGCAAAGACACATACTTCAGATTTTAAAGATAATTCCAAGTAAATTCAGTCTCAACAGTAGCACCATTACCATCTTGCTGCATTTTAACATGTTGGTCATGTGAATACTCATCCCCATCACTCGATCCATTATGTCACTGGTTGCCCTATCTTTTCAAAATAATTAGTTTCAAATAAATAGTTTTTAGAACTATTTTATTCAAATTCAGAGTATTTCTCAACATTTTATTTTCTTTAATAGAGAAAAGTCTTTATTTTTGAAATCCAAAAGAAACACAAGTAATATAAAGGTACCACAAAAAGAAATTGAAATCAAAGCTAGAAGAAAAAATATCTGAACACAGAGTATATTGATCATATTGCTGTGTAAAATGCAATGTTAAGCAAAGGTATGTTGATTGTATCATGCGTCATCTCGGTATGCCATCTGATAAGACTTATAAATTCAAATTCAAAAAGGGAAAATACTGGTGTTTTTAGATTTTACAAAGTTAGATTGTCCAAACTCCCTTATATTGCTGCACAATCTCTTTACGTAAGGAAGGCCTTTGCCCACTTGCACCTTGTCATAAATACCTTAAATGTAAACCAAAGAAGTGGACCAAGCAAACGGATAGTGGGAGAGCAAAGAGTTCTGTTTTTGCCATATTTAGTGCCTATGCTCTTTGTGGCAATCTCCCGTAAATCTTTCAAATGCCGAACAGGCACTCAGAAATTATGTCAACCTGCACCACTGTTTGAGTTTTTACACAAAATCAATTTTGTGGTCCTTTAACCTTAATTACTCGGCTATTATCTGAATGTAGATATTAAAATTTGAGGAAAGAGAACTAGTTCCTGGTGAACACCGCACTTTGCTTACCACAGGATGGGGAAACAAGGCCCCAAGCAAACCAAACTATTTCTTGTATATAAGAAGAGACTGCAACCACTTTCACCGATTCCAGTAACTCTGACAACTAAGTCGACCTGGTACCAAAAGTGGGGATGGTCATCCATGCTGAAGGTGTCTAAATAGTTAAGTTAAGCAGGTACTGATAGCGAGCCTGCACCATTTTCCTGTAGAAATCTGCCTTCACATCTGCCAGGACAGACTGGACTTCGTTGAGGGTGAAACTTTGACAGATGGCTCTACAGGAGGTGGTGGCCTGAAAGATGTTCTTCTACCTCCAACAAACCACTGCCTCCATCACCTTGAGAATAATAGGAATATTACTGATGAGGATGTACAGGTGTGTTATTGCAATGAAGAGCATGCTGGATATTTATTGGCTTTTCAGACTTTTTCATTAGAACTGAGAGCTGCTGATAAGGTTCATTATTAGGTGGCGGGTGTGTAAAAGCGATGGGGGCATATTACCAACGTTTAGCGATATTTATCGCTAATGATGCTTAGCAGCGAATTTTTTAACGCTAAGCATCGCCGAAAATTATCGCAGAGATAACTTGCTATTAGCAAGGTTTATCTCAGAAGTGATAAAAATCCTGGCGCTAACTGCTGGAAAACCAACGAAAATCTCTCGAAGTTTGGCATTAGCTTGATAATAGGGGCTCACAAACTTAGCCATGATATCCACCTTCCATAGGATATCATGGCTAAATCAGTAAAAATACCAGGTGTAAAAAAAGCAGTGCTAACCACGGTTAGCGCTGCTTTTTTTTATCACTAACAGGGTTAGCGAAATCCTTGATAATAGGAGAAATGTCACTCAACAACATTTCTCCTATTATTTTTCTCTGGAAGGCCCCCTTTGCATCTCATTAGAGATGCAAGGGGAAGCGTAGAGAAAAAGGGTGCTAACATGCGAATTTGCGTGTTAGCACCCTGTTGCTGATAGGGAGATCATTTTATCTCTGCTTTCTTGTCTTTTAAAGGCAAAAAAGCGGAGATAAATCCCTTGATAAAATGCCCCTAGATTATTGCTTTGATGGAAATTAGGATTTCATGGTCAGGTAAAGCTCTTCATTTACTTAATTCACCAGATCACGCCTGTCTACTGTTTGATCCTAGTCAGGATGCCCCAGTTTTAAATGCAAGAACCGTGGATTCCAGGTATCCGGTCCTGAGACTTTGAGTAATGCATAATATTCTTTCCCCAAAAACACACAGCCTCGGTCCTCTTTTGAATTTTATTTGGCACCGATTAATGCACGGTCCCATGCCCACGAGGCTGCAGAGTTTATCGAGAGTCAACAACTAGATGTCCTCTTTGTTACAGAAACTTGGGCAACTAACCACTCCAACCCCATTTACTAATTGCAACCCCTCCAGGGTACGCAATGATAAGAGCTGACAAATGGGTAATAAAAAGGTGGAGGTTTAGGATTAATTTACAGAAGTAATTTTAAATGTAAAATTGAGTCCTCGCCTAGCTCGAACTGCGAATTTCTCCACTTCAGTCTTGAAGTCACAAGCAACTACGCCCTCAAAGGCTTGCTTATCTATCATCCACCAGGCCCAAAATGCGATTTTCTACACTCTATCTCTACTTTGGTCGAGGGAGGGGCGTGCAACAGCAACTTTACAGTACTTGGAAATTTTTACTGTATTTAGATTCCATTGAGAACAAAGATACTGAGGTTCTTTTGAACATAATGAAGGCCTTCAATCTTCCCCAACTCCTACGTCAACCCACCCATAGCGCTGGTCATTCATTAGATGCAATTTTTTTCAATAATCATTCCATTTCACTGTAGGAATTTCTTCCTCTTACATGGTCTGACCATAATGCCATTACTTACTTTCAATGTATCTGTTCTCCCCCATGCTTTAAGTAGGAAACCAGATCACACTCCCACATTACACTATCTTTGGTCCAAAACCAATTTTGATTTTCTGCAACAACACCTTCCTCAGGAGTATCACACCCAACTAACTGACCCTACCCAGGCCACAGAAAAGTGCACACTCAGATTAAACACCACCATATCCAAAGCTGTACCCAAAAGTAGCAGCCCTATTTTTTGTGACAAAGTGAAGCAAATTTACAATCAGTTTACCTGCTCTAAAAGCTTGGATCCCAGCAACAGCTCAACCATAGCATGTATTTCCACTCCTGATTCACACTCTCCTCTTAAAAATGTTCAACCTAAATTTAGCCAATTTTCATATGTCACCAATACAGAAGTCCTTAACCTAATCAAGTCCACTAAATCGGGGTCACTACTTGATCCTTGTCCCCCCTCAATACTCAAAATGGTTCCAATCCCAATTGCCTTGTTTCCCACCAACATCTTCAGTTCTGGGACCTCTCCCAAAGTATGGAAAAGGGCGTCCATCCTGCCACTCCTCAAGAAACCTAATCTAGACCCTGATAACCCAGCTGCTCTTACACTAGGCTACCCTTTCCAGCAAAGATAGTGGAAAGACTCATCAATTTACAACTGATTCAGTTCATTCAGGAAAATCAGTTATTGGACCCCGCCAAATTCGGATTTAGGGCCAAACATAGCACAGAAATGGCCTTAATAAAACTAGAATGAACTTAAGAGCATTCTCGATACAGGAGGTTCTGCGGCTCTTGTCCTCCTCGACTTGTCAGCAGTGTTCAACACTGTCGATCATGTTACTCGTTGATCGCCTAAAAAAACTGGGCATCACCGGCAAAGCGCTTGACCTACTTCAATCTTTCCTAACTGACAGAGAGCAGTCGGTTATGATTGAGAATTTCACATCCAAATCCTTCTCCTTCCCTTTCGGGGTTCCTCAAGGATCTTCCCTGAGTCCCCTACTTTTCTATATCTACATGGTCGAACTCTACTCCCTGATCAGATCCTTTAGGTTCTCCCACACTTCATATGCCGACCACACACAGATTGTCGTGGCAGCCTCAAATAATGTGGATACTACCATCTCCCAATTTCATGACTGCATGAGAGCAGTCAGCAACTGGCTGGGTAAACATTGCCTTAATCTTAACTCTGGAAAAACCGAGGTCATTCTTTTTGGCAACAAACAACATTTTTGGAACCCAGCTTGCTGGCCTAAGGAGCTAGGAACTCTCCCCATCTTGGGTCCAAAAAGCAAAAAACCTGGGCGTAATCATTGATGACAAACTGAAATTTGACAAGAATATCTATTCCATTGTCTCTTCCAGTTTCAAATTGTTGAGAATTATTAAGAAGATTCTCCCTTTCATCACTTTGACTTCCAGAAAAACAGTAATTTCTTTAAAAGTTCTTTCTAAACTCGACTACTGTAAAGGACTGTAGGTCAAGCTCCAGAAGCAGTACAAAAAAAAATTACAGATCATTCAAAACGCAGCGGTAAGACTTATTCTTGACTTGCCCAAGTTTCATCCCGTCTCAGCACACATCAAGAAGCTCCATTGGCTTTCAGAATATAATCGCATCTAATTTGAGGCATTGTGCCTGCCTATAAGGCCTTACACGACTCGGGCCCAGCTACCTTAGACATTCCTCCTGGTACATACCCAATCGAGATTTATGATCAAAAAATACATTGATGATCTCCCGCCCCTAATTAAAGAGAGTTAAACGGGGGGGGGGTGGGGGGGCAGCTGTTTCTCTTCCGAACACTCTGCCTATACATATCAAAGCGGCTCCCACTCTATGGACTTTTAGGAAACAGTTAAAAACCTAGCTTTTCAATGCCTAGCTTTTTTTTCTTTTCCTGTTACTGCCTCACTGCAATACCCAACCTAGTGGCAAGACACCTACGAGTATTCGTGCGCTTTAGAAGTTCAATAACATAACATGCGTTGGCTGCCTGTGTATTCTTGGCGGTGCAGCAAACCTGTTTTGCAGAGATGATGGTATGTCAGCATTTTACATGGTGGGTGTCCACCTGAGTGTCAGATGTCGGTGTTTTTTAATGTGCATTGCGAAGATAGGCTTTATGAAAGCCTGGTAGCAATTTAAAAACATTTAATTTTACAGACCATTAATGGCTAAAAGCCTTAGCTGAATTGCAACCTTAACACACACATACAAAATGTCATGAAATGTAAAAGATAATGTTTGAATGGCAGACTGATGCTTAAAAGCCTCCAACAAATGACAAGTGTGGCTCGCTTTAGAATGCTGCTCCCTGTGCTGTATGATTAAAATAATGTATCACCTCTCATCCCTAATGATTCTTGGAGAGCCTCAGTGCAGGCCCTTTGTTGCAGCAGTACGTCGTGGCTTGCAGAAATCCAAATTTTCGCTGAATACCCTGCATGAGATTAGGTATTTAAAAGAAACATGATTTAATCCGCACATATCAGAACAAATGTATTTTCTACTATCTACAACTTGTGACATTTTTTTAACGTATTCATTCATTAATCTAACTGTTTATCAAATAAACGAGAAATACCCACTAGTACAAAGGAGAACATAAAGGCAGATTGGATCTTTTTTATTTAATTTGTCATAGCCCTAGAATTTATGTAGGTCCCTAAGCATTTCAACGGAATTTTATAAAGTCATTCTTAAACTGAATGAAAGAACTATAACTCAATCTGTATCTCTACAGCTTTAGGTCACAGCAGCACATTTCAAACAGATCGACAAAAGGAAACATTGGATAAAACAGATGAAACTTGTGCAAGCCGCATGAAAAGCAGGGCCCTAGATGCATGCACATTCTGTAATGTGTTCCTCACCTTACCTCCAGTAACTCATGCGTGCCTCACCTAGAATCCGGTCATTTGTAGTTGGCCGAATAAAATAAGCATGATAAAGCTATTTTTTTTATAAGTTTCAATCCTAAATTGGAAAATGAAATAAAGGTGTAATATCTGTCAATTCATATTTACAGAGATCTATTACCTCTTAGGAGTTATTGGATGAGAATATATGAATGCATGGTCTTCTCCAAGAGAATTCACTTTTGATAACTGAATCACATTTTGAACCCTGCCTCTAGGTGTAGTGGGGTCTCTCTCTTCGATATTCACAAACAAATACTTTAAACTTGACCTCTAAATTAAGCCTGACTGGTCTGTGTCAAGCTACCAGAGGGTTGAGCAGAGGTTAATTTGCTGGTCACTTCACCCTGACAAGGATTGTGGTTGCTGCTTGTGTAGGGTTTCACACCCTCAACCACTAACCCTATTTCTTACATGCACCATCACTTAATAATAATTTGTGCGTATCAAGATTTTCACCAGCCCTCACTAATTGTCAGTACGTATCCATATGTACGCCACTTTCTTTTTGCAGACATTAACAAAACAGTTGCTAACATTGAAATATGCCATGTTTATATATAAATGGCAAATCAACACATTTTGACTTTGGGAGATGTAGGTGTGGAAGCTAGGCCCCAGTATTTTTAATGTACCTCAATATTTCAGATCACTCCAAAATTTACCTCAGCGGTCCAGTTCCAGCACCCTTGTTCTTGCAACAAGTGTCACCACCCTCCTCAACATTAGGCCCAACAAAATTAGCAGAGTAATACATAACCACTCAATAACTGAGTTCTAGATCAATTAAAAGTCAAAGGGGCAGATTTATGACGGACTTGCGCCACGTTTAAGCCGCCGTTGCGTGACGCAACGGCGCGGAAACGTGGCGCATCCCTGTGACCTATTTACAACGTGACGCATCTAGGCAGATGCTTCACGTTGTAAAGCCCTGCGCCACATGAAACCTGCGTCAGGTTTCATGTGGGCGTTCTGTCGCAGGGTGGGCGTTCCCTCGTAGGAAAGCCCCGTAAAACTGACGCAGTGAAATCTACAAGATTTCACTGAGTCAGTTTTACGAGGCTGCTGCGTAAAATCCTTACGCCTTCTTGAAGCAGGCGTAAGAAGTGATGCACCACGTTATGTATGGGTGGCCTCTGTACATTGCAGGAGTTGCGTTGCACTTGCGACGCTACTCCAGCAATGCGCCGCCCGTACACCAAAAGATGCGTCATGCATCTGCCCTTCCTTGCACCATGGTGCACCGCATTGCGCATCTGTGGTGCCGCAAGGAGGGAATTGCGTGACGCATCAGTTCTGGCGCATCCCTGCTGATTTGCAGAGATGCTCCAGAACTCATAAATCTGCCCCAAAGGGTTTTATTACAAAAATCTCAAATTAAGTATTAGAAACAAATGAAGGCTCAGTTATAAAGTACATTGTCAGAATTCATTAATTTTCTAAGTTCCAATAAGCAGTAAAAACCATAAGTGGAATAGACAGTTTCTATAGCTAACGTATGTTCAGGAAGTGTTCTGGCTCACTCCCAAAATTATTATTTTTTTATATATATGTTGTACAATTAGATGATGAACATAAAACTGCAAATTCAGCATTGCTTGACAAAATATGATTTTTTTTAAGCAAAGATCCATACAATTGTATCTAGTATGCTAGTAGATGTGCATTTGAACTTCCAACGAGAATGATGCAGTCAGTACACAAAGAAAGTTACATCCACAATACATGCTCTGTAAGGGACCTAACTAGTTACAACAGTGTTCTGTGCTGTGGGGAGAGAAGGCATGCAGGGGAACATTGATTGGGAGGGGTAATGAGCAGGAGCAAGATGAACAAAATTCTAAAACAGCATCCATATTAATAAAATTAAATCTCTGCAAAAATGTGGCACAAATAAAACTATATTAATAAACACACTTCTAAACACCTAATAAAATTGCTTCAAGTGCAACATTAATATGTAATTGGTTAGGACTATATTCATCATATACATTCTTTGTATTCAAAAATAGTTTGTCATCCATAAGAACTACCACGTATGCATCCACCAATAAGTGGAAGATGTGTGTCCACACTATTTAAAGTGCAAACGGTCTTTTCCCACTTAATTGAGTAGAGAGAAAATACACTTCTTTTTGATGTCCCGCATCCATCAAACTCTAAATCAGGCCAATGGCATTACAGCCCTCTGCATCATTCCCCAGAGTATTTACTTTCTTTTTCCTCCTTATTTTGCCATCTGCTCAAGGGTATAGTTTCACAAGTCATTAAAAAAATTCCCTGTGACGTAAGCAGAAAGGATGAAGCATGTCAGATTGTTACTAGAAGTCCCTCTGAAGAAAGAAAAGAGGGTGCAGTACCTCCAATATTATTTTAAAATGAAATAAACAATCTGATAACAAAGAGTTCATGTGTTCACCTCTTGTTGGACTAAATCAAGTCTTATACAAATTTGATCTTGATTGAAAAGCGTTCTTACTACACCAAACAATTCACGGAGGCAAAAAACTCCACTAAAGAGCTTTTTCCATGTGGTGACCAAACTGTCTGTACTCCCTGGAAAAAATGTGAATAAACAGTCCCAGGCCTTCTGTAATTCACTGGCCCAGCATTTTCAAAACAAAGTGTCACTTTTGACAACAGGACTAGATCTGATACTCATGTTTCAGTAAATCCCCTATTCACTAGTGCTCCAGCATTTACGGAATTTAGACCAGTAACCAAGGTCGAGATAATGGGCCAGATGTATGAAAGGGTTTTACCCATTCTGATGCATGGGAAAATTTGTTCATACATATGGCCCAATGTTATGTTAATGTTATGTTATGTTAAAATTCTTATACCGCGCACGTTCACCGAAGCGGTTTCTTGGCGCTCATAACAAACACAGCGGACAAGGATCGATGGTTATTCGAAGGCAGCTTTAAAAAGGAACGTTTTTAATGTCTTACGGAAGAGCTCATAGGAAGGGCAGTGACGAAAGGAGGAGGGGAGGGAATTCCAAAAGGAAGGGCCTAAAAAGGAGAAGCGTAAACCACCATGTTTCTTGCGGTGAATGTGGGGGATGCACAAGAGATTGTCGGCGGAGGAGCGTAGGTTACGAGTTGGTAAATACCGCTTTAACTTGGAGGAAATAAAAGCGGGCGCCAGATTGTAAAGAGCTTTAAAAATAGTGCATCCGAGTTTAAAGGTGCACCATTTGGCCACTGGAAGCCAGTGGAGGCTCCTCAGCAGTGGGGAGACGTGCTGGTGTTTGGGCTGGTGGAACACCAAGCGGGCGGCCTGATTCTGTATCAGTTGGAGCCTCTGGAGCTGGTAAGCAGGAATCCCCACATATAAGATATTTGCAAAGTCAACCCTGGAGATGACTAGAGCCAAGATGACTAAAATGAGTGCCTCTCTGGTGAGGAATCGACAGATCTTGCGGATCCTGCGCAGATGGAAAAAGCAGGATGATGTTACTGCCGAGATCTGCGATTTCATAGATAGATCACCAGAGATGACTACTCCAAGGCTTTTCACAGAGCTGACAGGGCAGGGGGGGCGCCAAGAGAGGAGGGCCAGTAGTTGTCATTCCACGGATTGGCCGGTCCACCCACCAGGACAAGTTCCGTCTTGGATGGGTTTAACTTGAGCTGGCTGTGGGCCATCCAATCAGAGATATATAGCATGGTGGTTTGAAAATTGGTGCGAGAAGAGGGAGAGGTATCCAGAGGAAAGATCAGCTGCAGATCGTCTGCATAATTATAGATAGTAGCAGGGGAGTGACGGAGAGAAACCATAAGGGGTTGCATATATAAATTAAAAAGGAGGGCGGATAGAGCCGAACCCTGAGGGACACCGCAGGAGAGGGAGGAAAGGGGAGCAGAAAAGGTGGAGAGGTGAACTGCTTGAGAGCGGCCGTCAAGGAAAGATCGGACCCAGTCAAGAGCAACGCCCTGAATGCCGGCATTAGTGACACGGTCGATCAATATAGAGTGATCGACCGTGTCAAAAGCCGCCGACAGGTCTAACAGGACGAGGGCTTGAGGGATGTTATTGTCCGCTCCTGTTCTTAAAGTGTCCATGACGGCCGCAATGACCGCCTCGATGGAATGGAGGGGGCGGAAGCCAGCCTGTTGGGGGTCCAAAAAGGATGAGCTCTTGATGAAGGTACTCAGACACCGAGTCACATAAGTCTCTAAGATCTTTCCCAGGTAGGGAAGAAGAGAAATAGGTCTATAGTTACTCAGGACTAAGGGGTCTGTGTTGGCTTTTTTTAGAATTGGTAGCACTACAGCCTGCTTGAATGAATCTGGGACTACTCCAGTGGCTAAAGAGGTGTTAAGAAGAGCCAAAGCAGGGTCAGGGCAGGTCAGAAAAATTTCTTTAAGGATGTGAGGGGGGCAGCAGTCGTTGGGAGACCCGGAACTGACTTTGTGCAGGAGGCTATGGAACTCGGTAGTGGAAATAGGAGGGAATGCGTCAAATTGCTGGGAGTTTTTGGGGGGTGGTAAAAATGAATGGGACGAGGAGGGTGAAGGAATATTGTTTTTGATAGTGGAGATTTTATCCTGGAAGAAGGCATTAAGCTCGTCACACAGAACCTGAGTAGACGTGGGGGGAAGAGTGACACGATCGGGAAGGGAGAGCTCATTGACAATCGCGAAGATGTCTTTTGCTTTGGAGGCCGACTCCAAGATTTTGCGAGAAAAATAGGATGTTTTTGCCTCTAGGATAGAGGATTTATATTTTTTCAAGAGGGTCGTGAATTCAATTTTGAGCAGGGGATCATAGTTGTGGCGCCATCGGCGTTCGGCTTGGCGGAGGGCCAGTTTATCCAGTTTTAACTGGTCAGTGAACCATCGCTGGGCGTCATGGGGGCGCATAGCTTTTATAGTTTTTAGAGGTGCTACTGAATTAGAGGCCGCCGTCATCCATTGTTCAAGGGTAGAGGCTTGGTGGGAGGCTGAGCCGGAAGGCGGAGGGACTGAGGATGCCAAAAGAGAGTGTAATTCAATTAAATAGTCTTTCTTCCAATTACGGGCTGAGATGTTGATAGGGAGAGGGGGGCGGTGGGGGATAGAAAGGTCTACTGAAAAGGAAATAAAATAGTGGTCTGACCATGAGCAGGGGGTTACCAGTGGGGGCAGGATGTCTAAATTTGCCGTCCAGACCTGATCTAATGTGTGGCCCTTACAGTGAGTAGGCGTGGAAATCAATTGTCGACAATTCATGCTAATTAGGATTTCTGAGAACTGCTCAGACAGTCGACTTTCCCGAGGGTCAGAAGGCCAGTAATTAAAGTCACCTATGATGATGACTTTAGCATGATTAATAAGAATTTGAGAGACAAGGTCCCCAACTTGTTGTGGGAAAGAGGGCATGTAAGTAGGGGGTCTATACATAAGAACGCAAGTAAGGGAGGACCTGGTCGAGCGAAGTTTAATGACAAGGGTTTGAGTATTGGGGATGGGAGTGCAATCTAAGGTGGAAAAGATATGCTCTTTGCGAATGATGGCTGCAACTCCACCACCAGCTTGTCCCCCTGGGCGGTTAGCTTGCATAATATAGTAACCATTGGGAATGGCGGCCAGAATATCGGGTACAGAATCATCTGTAAGCCAGGTCTCGGAGAGGAAAAGAATATCCACGGCGCTATCTGCGAGCAGGCGATGGATTTCCAGCTGGTGTTTCACCATAGAGCGGGTGTTTAGGTATAGAATGGTTAGGGGACGCGTCTCTGGCTCTAGGGAGGTGGAGAGCGGGGGTGCGGAAGTAGGAGTGGGGCAAGGCAGATTGGGGGTCCCTGAGATTGGAAGAATCAAGATACCGCACTCCTGGGCCATCCTTATGGCACAAGGCGGTAGAGGAACTGCCTGCCGTAAAGCGAGTAAATCGGCAGACGAGTAAGTGAGAGTTTGGGCAGGGTATGTGGCCGCTGGTCGCGCCAATAACTCTTATTCTATAGGCCAAATCAGGCTCTCCCCACTACCCCCTTCCCCCCATGATATTCAAACAAATCCCTGAGATCCTCAGCCCCAGTTTAACCAGCATTTTCGATTCCATGTTCACAGAAGGGGTTTTTCCTTCCGTTTGGAAGAGGACATACATTCTATCCCTTCTGAAAAAACCCAGTCTTGATTCAGCCGAACTGAACAATTACAGGCCCATTTCACATCTTCCACTCCCGGCTAAACTGTTGGGAAAAGTCATGAATAACCAGCTTACACTATATCTTCAGGAACACAATAACATTTTCTGTATGAGTCCCCGTTTGGTTTTAGGGCAGAGCATAGCACCAAAACAGCCCTAATAAAAGCTGCAGATGAAATCAGAGCAGTTCTACATGTAGGAGGTGCAGTAGCCCTCATTCTGCTCAACCTGTCAGCAACGTTCAACATGGTCGACCACAATCTATTACTCAACCGTCAGAATACTCTTGGCATTACGGATAACGCATTAGTATTGGTCTCTTCCTTTCTATCTGGCAGGATCCTATCAGTTGTCTTGTTCAACTACAGATCCCCGTCCTTCGCTCTCCCCTGTGGGGTCCCTCAGGGATCCTCAATGAGCCCTACTGTTTTTAATATCTTCGTGTCAGAATTGGTGATGTTAATCAGATCTTTCGGTATGGCATTAACATCATATGAGGACGACAATCAAATTGTCCTCTCCGTTTTTAAAAACAGCATGCCACCAGTAAAAAGATTTAGGTATTGCATGCAGGCAGTCAGCTCATGGATGACTCACACTGCCTCAAGCTGAACTCAGGTAAAACGGAGATAATCTGGTTTAGCAACTACTCCTCACGTTGGTCCCAGGTCTGGGAGCTGGACGAATCGGCGGCAATACCCCTCCCAGCTCCCAAAGCAAAAAATCTGGGATTCATTATAGATGAGAAACTGAAATTTGAGGCACAAGTCAAAGCAGTTTCCTCATCCAGCTTCTTCTTTCTTAAGGTAATTAAGAAAATCTTACCCTTTATTCCATCAGATAGTAGGAAAACTGTTGTTACATCTTTAGTCTTTGCCAAGCTGGACTATTGCAACAGGCTCTATCTCAGCATACTCGAAAAGCAGTTACATAAGCTTCAGATGATTCAGAATGCTGCTGAAAGGCTTCTGTTAGAGATCCTGAAGCTTCAATCAGTGAGAAAGCATCTTTAGAAACTGTACTGGCTTCCAATTAAAAAATGTATTAAGTTGGGGGCGTGGCTAGCAGCCAAGCATGGCGGCCGCTTAGCGTGAGAGCTCCCGAGGGCACTGCAGCCTTTTCAGAAATCCGTCATACTTATCCGCCATCAAGCGCGCCTGAAGCGGCGGCGTTCGAGTCCGGGACCCAAGCGGTGTCACCGGTCCAAGTCTCGTAAAAATCGGAGCACCGGAGCCCGAGCAGCATCGAGAGGCGAGTTGAGGCCTGTAGCGGGAGGCGAAGCACCGGCCTTGCGTAGAGTCTCGGCCCCGGCGGAAGTGAGGCGGACCCGGCCGGAAAAAGTGATCGCACCCCGGTGCATAGCGCTACCTTCGGACCAAGCCTGCCACTACTAGCGGAATCCTCCGGTGACAAGAAGGCTGCCGCCTACGCCACGCAGGACCGGACCGAAGCAGAGGTCAGTGTAACCCCAGCCTGGGCCACGCGGAGCGGAGACATCGCCTTGCAGCAAACCCCCCCCCCCCCCCTCCCCCCTGAAAACGGACATACCTGGCGCCGCGACGCTACTGGGGGCAATCTCAGACACCACATGCAGGCGGGGAGACGGAGGGCCCGCACAAAGAGCCAGAACAAACGACAATCGGAAGGTGCCCCGGGGGGACGGCGCAACACCGGGCAGTAGCGAAGAACGTAAGGGGAACCCCCGGGCCCGCCGTCAGCAGCGTCGACACACCAGCGGTGCCCATCGCACGGCGGCCAGTCCAGCGCACGGATTAAGGTGCAGTGCAGAACAGCAGGGGGGGGATCGCAGAGACAGCTCCGTCTCGGAGAGAGACAACCGGGGACAACGACACGGTACGCAGCGGTGGCTCCTAGACTTCTGCGCTACCGTCCAGTGGGACCTACTCCTGGCTGACTGATAACGCTTTTCGGTGACCTCCGTCGGCCCACAAACCGCGGTCACCTGGAACATATCTCTGACACCCACAGGCCCCAGCACTATGGCGGGAAAAGGCCTCAGGAGCGGATCCGCACAAACCAAATTGGATAAATTCGCCTATGGACACCAAGGGCAGCAACAACCTACAGGGCGACCCTCCACGGGCCAGGCCCAGGTAGCGGAAAAGACGTCGACAATAACGCTGGAAGACATCATGAAGACGCTCACAGAAGTAAAAACCACGGTGGGTGCCATCTCTTCAGAAGTATCACTGCTGCGAGCGGACTTCCACAAAATGGCGGAGAGGGTGTCGCAGGTGGAAGTGGTCACGAAGTCACTCGTAGAAGACACCTCAGAGCTCCAATTGGCCATGGAAAAGATGCAAAAAGTCACTAAACTCCTACACGACAAGCTGGACGACCAGGAAGGGCGTTCACGCCGTAACAACGTGCGTATCCTTGGGCTTCCAGAGACGGAGGGGAAGGGGGCCATGGACCTCTATGTAGAAGACCTCATCAAGAACAAGCTCCGGCCCAAGGGCCTGTTGCACTTCTTTTCAGTGGAGAGAGCGCACAGGGTCCCGGGAGGCCCACCCAAGACGGGGGCGACTCCAAGACCGGTGCTAGCACGGCTCTTCAACTTCAGGGACAGAGACGCAATATTACAGGCGGCGAGGAACTCACCACCAGTACAGATTCAAAATGCAACCTTAGCGTTCTTCCCGGACTACACGGCAGAGGTGGCCAGGAGACGTAAGTCCTTCACGGAGGTTAAGAAAGCACTGCGCGACAGAGAGCTGCCATACTCCATGATGTTCCCGGCTAAACTTCGGATAGTGGCTGAGGGGAAGACCTGGTTTTTTGACACGCCGGAGGTGGCTCAAGAATGGCTAGAGGGCTGGCGGCCAGCAGGGCGACGACACCGCTCACAGCGAGACCAGCCGCGACACCAAAATGGACGGACTTCGCCCAGTCAGTCCTCCAACCGACAACACCTGAGAGGCGAGACAGAACTTGACTCCGACCTCGAGAGGGATCCATTGGACTCAGGACAATCGGCTCCGGTGTAACATTTACCTGTATTGTTTCTTGAGACTGTGTGGACCGCGGAACCGTGGCTCGGACGTAGCTGAGTAGGGTGGGCACAGGCAGTGCCCAGAGGGGACTCACCAACCCTACGAGCAAGTAAGATGTTTAGGGGAGGGCTGAAGCACTCTGCAAAGTTGGGGATGCGGGCGGGAGTTTGTCCGTGGAGCAGGGTAGCAGGGAGGGGGGAAGGGACTGAAGTTTATTTGTTGAAATGTTTACTCTTGTTTATAGTCATCACTCACCACCTACACAGTAGTATCACCCTGGCAACAGAAGGCCCCCTACACGACACGACACTAGTCATAGCCTGGGATAAGCCGCAGCACGCATTGTGTGCCAGACTCCCTCATCAACCCAATGGCCAGGCCACTTAATCGCACGCCCGCGGAGGGCCCCTCCACAACCGGCACGATTCCCCCACTGCGCATACTGACGTGGAATGTCCGGGGCCTGGGTGACAAAATCAAGAGAGGCTTGGTCCTCCAGGCCGTAAAACGGCAGAACCCGGATGTGGTCCTCCTACAGGAAACCCATCTCACGGGATCCACCTGCAAAGCCTTAGACAGACGTGGGTACACAATGGCGATCCACGCCGACTTCACTACTGGCTCCAGGGGAACGGGCATACTGGTGAGAAGATCTTCCCCCCTTATGGTATCCAACTGTGTGGCAGACGACCAGGGTCGCTTTGCGGCAATCCACGGACAGTGGGAGGGCAGGGCCCTAAATGTGATTTCAGTATACATTCCACCAGCCCTACATTCGGTGGCCTTACCAGCTATGGGCAAATTCCTTCTTGATCTCCCTGATGGCGACATGATTGTTGGGGGAGACTTCAACGCGGTCATGGATCCACTCAAGGACACTTTTCCCTCTAGAACCCGGCCGCGAGGCACTGCACCACTGTCAGACTTTGTGGAAGCCATGGGCCTTGTGGATCTCGGGCGGCAACTACACACAGAAACCACTTACTACACCTACTACTCAGCGGTACACAACAGCTTATCTCGCATAGACTACTTCATGACGTTGGGTTTGGGACTGGATATGGTAGAAAAATTAGACACACTACCCAGGGGGGTTTCAGACCACTCTCCGATCGTCCTATCACTGGCCACCGGAGGGAAGCGAAATGCACGACCATACCCAATTTACCCCAACTTCCTGAAAATCCCCAAGATCCGGAAGAAACTCAAACTGGCAACGTCTCTGTATTTTAATGAAAACACGGGCACAGTGGAGTCACCCTCCATACTATGGGAGGCGTACAAAACTGTCCTCAGGGGGGCGGCCATTGCCGCGATTACGGGACACAAACGGGACTCACGGAAGGAACTTACAGACCTAGAACTTGCACTGGATACGGCCAATAACGCTCATAGGACAGATCCCTCCCCGACCACGATACACACACTCACGCTCCGGCAGCAACAATACCTAGCCCACCTCAAAACGACAGAGAAGGGATACATCGCGAACACTAGACATAGAATCTATGATGTGGGCGACAAAGCGGGGCGTATGCTGGCGTGGCTGGACAAGAGAGGGAGTGGAGTGAGAGGTATCCATAGACTCAATACGGAGGATGGGCGGACACTGGTACACCCGGAAGCAATAGTGGGCGAACTGGCTCGTCATTATCAGGACATCTATACACCGGGACGGAGGGTCACACAACAAATGGCGAGGGCAACACTTGCTGACACTACCATACCTAGCATAACACAGGAGGATAGCGACGCACTAGAACTAGACCCAACGGGGGATGAAATCCAGCTGGCAATCCAGGCGTTACAGTCAGGTAAAGCACTGGGCCCGAATGGAATACCGGTAGAATGGTACAAGTCCATGGCGGTGGACCTCAGTGCCCCGCTGCTAGCTATGTATTTAGAGAGTAGAGACAAACTAGAGCTACCGCTGGACCAACGCACAGCGACGATTGTAGCAATACCCAAGCCCGGAAAACCGCCGACAGAATGCACCTCATACCGCCCGATATCATTACTGAACATCGAGGCCAAAATACTAGCTAAACTTCTGGCTACCCGGTTGATGCCCCATCTTAGCACCCTAATCCACCCTGACCAGTCGGGCTTCATTACCCACCGGAGTACGGCGCTAAATCTCCGGCGAGTCCACGGAGTGTTGGCCCGTGCGCACCTCCTCACGGAACAAGCGGTAATCCTCTCCCTCGACGCCAAAATGGCGTTCGACCTAGTAGAATGGGAATACCTCTTTGTGGTGCTGGAACGCATGGGTTTTGGCCCAAAATACATTAGGTGGATACGGCTGCTCTACACGAAACCCGTGGCACAAGTGGTGGCCAACGGCCACACGTCGCCTAGATTCCCACTGGGCAGGGGGACCAGACAGGGCTGCCCCCTGTCCCCCCTGCTCTTTGCACTGGTACTTGAACCCTTGGCCATCCAAATCAGATCAACGCCACTATTCGCGGGCATCAAATGGGAGGAGGGGTGGGAGGACAAAGTCTCGCTATACGCAGACGATATGCTCATATACATGACCACACCCGAGACCGGCATCCCAGCACTATTGGATCTTTGCGACACACATGGGCGCACATCGGGTTACACTCTCAATTGGTCGAAATCCACCATATACACATTAAAAGGCCCAGAGCCGAGACTACAGGGGAACTGTCCTATGCTTAAGACGTCGGCCTCTTTCAAGTATCTGGGTATCATCATCGCGAGCGGGGAAACAGACTTTTTCGTAAACAACCTAAAACCACCTATAGACCGCCTGCGAGCGGATGTTAAGCACTGGGCGGCCCTCCCCCTGACCCTACTGGGCAGGGCGGCACTGTACAAGATGATGGCCCTCCCAAGACTCCTTTACGTACTGGAAAACACTCCGCACCTGGTGCCACAGCGTTATTTTCAACAGATAGTGGCACTGGTCACGGTCCTGCTCTGGAACACGGGCCCGGCGCGCATAGCATATGACAAACTGGTAAAGAGCTGGTACGAGGGTGGCATAGCGCTCCCCAACATTCAGCTCTATTACTGGGCGGCCCAACTCAAGATTATAAATTACTGGATCCACGCCCCGAAGAACGACCCGGTCTATCGGGCGGATTGGTCACAACTGGGGACGGACTGTATGCTGTCCGTACTTTACAACAAGTCACAACTGAAGGCCCTGATCGGTCCGACCAAACACACGGCGGCACTATGGCACGTGACGCAGACCCGTCTGGGGTGGGCAGGCCGACTCACTAAAATGACACCCTTGTGGGACACGAAAGCGCTGGGGAACCTGAGAAGCTGTAAGGGGTTTGACCGGTGGGACTCAATAGGTATTTCTACAATAGGAGACCTCTGGGAAAGTGACTCAGTATTACCATTTCCACAGTTGCAACAGCAATACAACCTCGGACCCACAGAAACGTTTAGGTATGTCCAGATTAGGCATGCATTACTACAGGCCATCCCGGCCGGCACCACACTACCAGACTCCTCTCCTTTGGAGGATAGATTGCTAACTGACTTCATGCTCCAGAGTGCCACCTCCCTCACATACAAGAAGCTGATCAACAACCTCAAAGACCCGACGCTAAAACTTAAGGAGAAATGGGAGGGGGAACTAGGCGATACAGACGAATTTGAGTGGAATGAGGCCCTGGCCTCCCCAAAGGAGGTGGGAATCTCTAGTAGGCTCAGACTGGTACAACTTAAAATCTTACACCGCATCTATTACACCAGAACACTGCTGCACAAAATACAAAGAGCAACACACCCCTACTGTTTGCGAGGCTGCGGGGAGGAAGGGACATTGTTCCACACACTATGGGACTGCCCCCAGATACGTGAATTCTGGAGACAGGTGCTCCGATCCATCTCCCAGGCCCTCAAACTTTCAGTCCTGCCTGAACCGCGTAAATGCCTTCTAAACATTTGGGACCCGAACGACCTGGGTAGATATGAACTGATTTGGGCGACACTGGCATTGACCGTGGCTAAGCGGGATATAGCACAGAAATGGGGGGCGCAAGAAGCACCCACCGCCAATAGGTGGGCTAAAAACATGGACATCCTAATGGTAACAGAGAGAGCGGTTTATGTGATTCGAGCGGCGCCCAGGAAATGGAACAAAGTCTGGGCGGCATGGAACTTGTACAGAGGGGAACTTTGTGAGCCCTTGCCGGAAGGAGAGGAATCGGACTCCGAGGGGGAGGAGGAGTGAATGAACAACTGCAAGGGGGTGGCCTCAGGCATGTAACACGAGTATACAGGTGGCCCTGGCCTGAACATTTCTTGTGATACGATCAGCGGCACGGATGACTACGAGCTGTGGGGGGAGTTCGGGGGATGTGATGACACAGGGTTGGGGGGATATGTTGGGGAGTTTGTTCTTAGTAGTTAAGGGGAGGGAGACATAATCATCACTGAAATAGGGAAGAGGGGTCATCGAGGTAATGCACGTTGCGAACAGATGGCGCATGTCGAATGCTTAGACGAGACCCTTGTCACGGCAGGAACTATGTCTTAATTACGTAATTGTAGCCCGCGAATTATTGCACAGAAAAGATGTACGAACTACAGGATTACAAAATGATTGTATGCAATTGATTGACCATTATTCCTTCCTACCAATAAAGTTTAAAAAAAAAAAAAAAAAATGTATTAAGTTCAAGGCTTTATGCATTCCATATAAGGCGCTATATGGTACCCGCCCTCAGTACTTGAGGTGGTCACTGCACTGGTATTCTCTAAATAGATGTCTCTGTTCAGAACGGGTGAACCTAATGATCTCTACAAAATGTTGTAAATCCAACTGGGGCAGCAGAAGTTTCACAGTGGGGGCTATGAAGCTCTGGAATTGCCTCCCCATTTCCATCAGAAGTCTCCCTTCTTATGACATCCATCAGGAGAGCTCTCAAAACCTGGCTATTTAACAAATAGAGGTTCCAGTTCACTCAGGACTGCTAGCGCCAGAACACCATTTGGTATTCGTGCACTTTATACATTTTAATAACATAACATAAAGGCACCTTTAAATAAAAGTGTTGCTAAAATCTCAAAGTGTTAAACAGGATCCTTCTGGCATAGTGGTCATTCTTTCTAGGTGTTTATTATTAATAAGCAAATGATCACAGAAAGATAGTGAAAACATTGGACAACCTACAATGTTTGGCTTGATGAAAAGGGTAGCAAGACATATTATTCAATGACATAATTTTACAATGTAGGCCAAATCACAGGGATTTACATTTCAAGAAAAGTGAGATTATGCAGGTGAACTAAATCAATACATTTAAAAGCACTTTCAGGAAAGAGCAATAGCATGTCCGAACCAAGATGGCAGCTACAGTGTAGTTCTCCATCATACCCGCAGGGTATGTAACTGTTACCACGCATCTTTTAGCACGAAATACTGTTACAACAAAACTATTACCACGCAAAACCTTTTACAACGAATACCTTTACAACGCATTACACTACAACGCAGATACTATTACAACGCATACCATTACAACGTAAGTATAGGTAAGTTTATCTTTTTTTTAAATCATTTATTAGGGGTATTGGGTTTGGGTTTTGGGGTACAGGGGTATTTTTAGGTTTCAGGGTTGGGTTTGGGTTTTAGGGTACAGGGGTATTTTCAGGTTTCAGGGTTGGGTTTGGGTTTTGGGGTACAGGGGTATTTTTAGGTTTCAGGGCTGTGTTTGGGTATTGGGGTACAGGGGTATTTTTAGGGTTCAGGGCTGGGTTTGGGTTTTGGGGTAAAGGGGTATTTTTAGGTTTCAGGGTTGGGTTTGGGTTTTGGGGTACAGGGGTATTTTTAGGGTTCAGGGCTGGGTTTGGGTTTTGGGGTACAGGGGTATTTTTAGGGTTAAGGGCTGGGTTTGGGTTTTGGGGTACAGGGGTATTTTTAACATATATATTTACAAATTATTAAATACAAATTAATATAATTAATTATAATATTTAATAATAAAATATTTAATAATTAATTAAAATATTTAAATAATTATTAAATACATTATTTAAAAATATTATATACTTACCTATACTTACGTTGTAATGGTATGCGTTGTAATAGTATCTGCGTTGTAGTGTAATGCGTTGTAAAGGTATTCGTTGTAAAAGGTTTTGCGTTGTGAAAAATGTGTGGTAATGGTATGCGTGCTAACATCATATATCCTAGCCGCAGTGGCTAACGAGTTTTCATGACAATTTGGGACATTTTCATACAGCTGTTTTGAAACTCAGTGAAACCAATTTAGATCCTCTGCTGAGGGATATCTGCCTTGCGCCATTTGCTTGATTGCTTCTGGCAGCAGCTTATTTCTGATGGTGGATTGCACAAGTAGCCTCACCACCTCCTATGAAGTTCAAAGGAATTGAGACATAAGAAATATCACTGAACGAAATTCTTGAGGAAATACAAGCAATTCGTTCAAATACTGACATGATGTGTTCTAAGCATATTCAATGGGATATGGCTGCACAGTCCATGAAAGTATCTGACAATGAGATCAAAAGCAGAGCTAATACAGCAGCAATTACCAGAAGTACTCCTCTTCTTAGTCAAATATCTCCGATGAAAAAGTCATTTTTAGACTTGGAGAATAAAAACCATCAATAAAATTTATGAATTTTTAAAGTGCTGGAGAACGTTGAAGGTCAATACTGTAAACGTTACATAGAAAACCTACTACCGAAGTTATAAATTTCCCTGAAAAATGTGAAATCAATGAAGCTCATCATATTCTATTGCATGAGAAGCCTAATCAATAAAAAACTAGACTGATTATATTTAGGGTCCTGCGCCATCATTAGCTCATTCTCATCAGGAATGCTCTTAGAGAGACACCGTCACTATTGGTAGATGGACACAATGTTTTTATTCATCACGATTTCACTCAGGAAACTGTGAGCACACGTAAAAAGTTTGAAGCCCTATGGCCCGACTAAAGAAAGCTGGTGAGAAATATAATTGTTATGATCAGTCAACGATGTGAACATTTCTAACATTTCTAAGTATTTATTTCTCTCCAGCAGATATGGACACCTACTTAGATCAACATGACCCTATCGAGATGAATTCTCAAACAACTAATGTCTAAATATTATAGTCCCAACGTAGATCCAATTCTCTAAGTGCAGGTTATCGTTGTGTGCTTATCTTGGTTGGTACTTTCGGTCTGGGTACTACATTATGGTTAATTCTGTTTCCTAGAATGTTGTTTGTCTGTTTATATCCATGGGCTACTGTCATCTTTTTCCTACATATTTGTTCCTTCTTTCTCCTTTTTATTCTCTATCCCTATTGTGTCTCAGATATTAAGTAAATATGCTGTTAAAATTGTATCACTTAGGAGTCGATTCTGATCTAGTAAGGAAAGCATCCTGACCAAATTGGAACCGGAATGCTTTCCGTACAACTCGGAGCCATGGAGTCTGACCGAGTGAGCATGATGCACCTGTTTGCTGACGGACTCAGTTCGCTCGGACCTTCATTAAACTCTATGGGAGCCTTTATACTGAACATGCACACAGGTTCCCGTAGCAAAAAGGGGTGGGTGGGGAAAAGCATACACCCTGTGGCAGGCACCCCATTGTGCCCACCACGCTGTGTATGCTTGGATAGGGGGACCCATGAGCAAACCCCTGTGACCAATTCAGAGGCCTTCGGAACGACATCGTTAAGGCATTAATATGCCCAGTCAAAAGGTGGCAAATTACTGAATATTTGAAACAACATACTTCTGATATATGTTTTATTCAAGAAACCCATGTTGACGGTAAAATTCCATTATTGATGTCCAAAGGATGATTATATATTTCCCAGCTAAAGGATGGAAAAATACCATTGTCATTATTTTTCAAATTAATTAAAATTTTAATTATTGAATGTCATAATTATACAGATAGCAGAAGTACAAATTCCAATTCATAAATTTGTTTTAAATCTCATTAATATATATGGACCTACTAAAGATGAACCTACTTGTTGGATAGATATTATCACAAAAAGTCTTAATATTTGTAATGTACCACCTATTTAAGTAGGTGATTTTAATTCAATTCCAGATCCTTGGATAGACAGACTGTCCTCCTCTGAATTCCACCCAACAAAATCTTTTTCCCGATTTAAACCTTTTTTTAACCACTAAAGGTTTTACATTTCTTTCCAAAACCCATTCCTTCTACTGTACAATTGATTGCTTGCTTTTATCTAAAAGCCTTTGTCATTTGATTACAGATTCCACCTTTGAATAATAACAATATCATTCTGATCATGCATTGATTTAATTCTACCTAGAACTAAAAGATATGCATATTCCCCGATACAGATGAGATAGAGCCCTGAAAGAGCTTTAACACCAAGCAAATTCCATTAAACTTTTAAATTCCAGTACTGATATTTTTGCTTTTAAATAAGCTTACGGTAATATAACTTTGAGATTGTCCATTGGGATACATTTAAAAAATGAATGAGATGAACCATTATATCTACGATGACAAATGAAAATAAAACCTTTCATTCCATACTGACACTTTTATAGAAAAAGATTGCAGAATTAAAACAACTCTTTCACGGAAGATATCTTCCACGAATAATACTTACACATTTCAACATCAAAATGTTTGATATGAATATAATTAACTTCTAAGTAAACAGGCAGGATTACAGATGTCTGGGGAAAAGGACAAATACCATTTTAACTCCAAAGAATCTGGGTGTCTTTTTGCCATCTACATACATATCAAAAGAGATATAATTCAAATCCATTCCATAAGGAGACAGGGTGGGAAATTATTGATAACAACTATAAGAACTGGAGTCACCAGTTCCCCGGGGGTAGCCTGGCACTAGCAGGTAGGCACCCGAAAGCTCAGGTGTTAAGTGACTACACAGCACACGCATCCACTGAGACAATAAATGCACACGCAATGACTGAAACCACACCAGTATGCTGGATTCAAATCAATACGTTATTTATGTAAGATTAGCATCAGGCTGATTATAACTTATTAGCTTCTCTTAAAACACATGGGCTGTACCACTCAGTAATAAATACCAAAATGAATAAATATTAAATATTAGATAACTGTAGGCATTTCAATAAATATTGCATTAGACAGGATTAAGACATTTCATTAAAGAGGAACAGCCAATTGCTTGAGCAAATTGAGACATTTCCTTTAGCGTTATTGACCCCTTTATCAGGCAGGAATAAACCATTTCCTAAGATGACTCCATGCAAGTCTAAGCTCTAGTGGGCAGTTAATATTTCATAAGGCAAGAATATCCATTACATATGGGCATAAGCAACACCTCCTAATGAAAGCACAGGTATGAAACTTAATTTACAGAGAACTCAGAAAGCACTTCGTTAGGCAGGAATAGTTACACCATGGGGCCTCAACAGTGTTCTGGCCCAATTCAGCGGTCTCCTGCGCACAACTAGGGCCAATGGGACCCCACAACAATGTTCCCCAGGGGAGGGGCGAACTCGGGCCTCCTGTGGCCTTCCGCCCTCCTCCCCGGGGGTTACCTGGTTTCTTCGGCCACTCGGACCCTTGCGTCGGACCCAGCTGGCCTTAGGGGAAGAGTGGGCCCTCCTGGTAGGCCTCGTGCGGCCTCCCAATCACTTTCCGGCCCTACGGGGCCTGTGCATGCAGGTGGGGGCTCTTGGGCTCCTCGGGAGCACTTGCGGTGCGGTCCGGGGAGGTGAAGCTGCTTGGGCCCGTCACGGGCCTGGACTGAATGGGTGCCGGGCCCCCGAGCCAATCCACGGCACGCTTTCCGGGGGCTCGGCGATGCGGACCAATTGGTGCGCGGTGGGGGCGGAGTTCGTGACGCGCCCCCATCACGTGATGAGAGATCGCGGCCTAGTGCGGCCTGACAGGAATTGGCGCGTAGGGCAATGGGGCCTCCAGGCAGGGAGCAGCCCAGCAGGTGATCGCGGCGGCCTCCCCAAGGCTCCGGGGGCCGCCGCAGGGACTGCAGACACTTGGGCCGGGTGCGGCCCACAACCACACGGCAGCGGGGGCAAATCACAGTGCTCCGATGGCAGCGCTTAACGGCCAGGCCTCCCTGGGGTGAGTAGGGCTCAATTCAGCGATTCGTGGGGCACAACGCACAACAGCAGTTCTTGCCCGCCTACAGCGCTTCTCAGGTCACAGAGCTCAGGGGCAGTTCTGGGCAGCTTACAGCGCTTCTCGGGTCACAGAGCTCAGGGGAAGTTCTGGGCAGCTTACAGCGCTTGGTAGAGATAGCGCTGGGGCAGGGGAAATTACAGCGCTTCAGGCAGCAAAAGTCTCTCAGCTACAGCGCTTCTCAGGGCACAGCAGGGGAGCGCTGAGGAGCGGCACAGTTCAGTTTCAGCAGCGGGAGGAGGCAGGACAGCGCTGGGGCCACAGGGCAGACAGAGGGGCAGAATTGGCATAGCACAGTACCTGGCTGATCCCCAGAAGTCCTGATTAGAGCAGGGGAGTTTATTCTTGGCGCTTGTTGGTTCTGGCACCCTTGGGTTGAAGTTACTTGAAGAGAGGGGGCATTTGAGTTGAAGGCTTGTCAATTTTCCTCAGCAGGTCACTTCAGGTGGTCCCGGGGTTCCCCTCCCGCTGGGCCAGATCAGTGGGATAGTTCAGTGTTCCTCGCACAGCTTGGTGGGCGGCGCTTAAACCCTGTCACCCCCAGTGGTGTAGGTTCCTGACCAGGCCCTACCGCCTAAATCTCCTGCGTAGGTTCCCCCAGGTAAGTGATGCCCCAACTGTCTCTGACTGGAAAGTTTCCCTCCCTTTCCTTATATAGCGACAGTTGGCAGTTGGCAGTGGCAGTTGGTGTTCCTGTTGGCGTTCCTGTTCTGGAATGTTCCAGGAGCTTCCCTCATTCTAGCTATGGGCAGGCTGGCAGGCTGGTATTGCAACATTGTTTAAGGGTTCCAGGTTGCTCCTGGCTACTAGAGTGCATCTAAAAAGACCCCGATGCAGTAGCAGGGGTCAGTGGCAGACATCTTTGGGGAAGAGAGCACCTGCACCTTAACATTGGGAACCAATGGGAAGGTGCCCAGAGACCTATGGCCAACAAAAAGTAGATGGATAAAATGAGGCAAGGGCGAAATAAAATAGGGAAAGACCACCCTAGGGCTGACAGGTCTAACAACAACCAAAGTAATTGCTAATGAGTTTTTATCATTTTACTCTAACCTCTAGGAGAACTCGATAGTTCATCAAGAGAATGCTATTACCAAATTTCTACTTAAGATTAACCTGCCTCAAATTACCAAATTTCTACTTAAGCTTAACCTGCCTCAAATTACTACTGAAAATAGACTGCAGTTAGGAAAACCTATTCACCTGCAGGAAGTGTCGTTAGCAATTAAATCTCTATATTTAACCCCTTCGATGCTCATGACGAGCTCAGCTCGTCATGAGGCACGGTTGAGCTGTGCTCATGACGAGCTGAGCTCGTCCTGAACAATGGGAATAACTCGGGACCCAGCACAGGAGGGGAATACCATCAGCAGCGATGGTGTTAAAAAAAACAAAGAAATACCTGGCCCAGATGGTATTCGTGGTGCATTCTACAAAATATTTGAGACACAATTATACATTTTACTTTCTTTATTTCAAGATTTTGAAATCAGTACTGCTATTAAAGGCTCTTTCAAATCAAACCAGATAAAGATCGCACTTCAGGTAATAATTATATACCAATTTCAATCAAAAATCAGGACTGCACAATGCACACTAAATTATTAGCTAAAAGATTAACAATTTTACTCTTCATAATTCAGTCAGATCAAACTGGATTTATGAAAGGAGACTTTCTGCAAACAACACGAGACATATATGTCATGTTGTATCTCTATTAACAAAATTAAAGCTCCTGCTAGCCTACTAGCCTTGAATGCCGAAATATCTTTTTACAAGGTGAGCTGGCAATTTTTATTTACTGCACTGGATTTTTGTTTTTTGGTCCTCAGTCTTTGAACATGATCAAATCATTATATAGTAGCCCGTCAGTTAAAGTCTAAGTTAATTATCTTTTTTCATCATCATTTACTTTGCATAAAGACCAGGGTGTTCCCTTCCCTTTTATTTCTCATTGCTACAGAGCCTTTATTTTGCTTTATCAGAAATATTACAGACTATACAGGTATTTTAATAAATTATATTATTTTCAAAGTTTCTGCATATGTGGATGATATCTTATTTTCTGCTAGTAATCCTTCTACCTCGATTCCAATTATTTCAAATATTAACATACAATATGACTCCGTCTCTGGAAACACACTGAATACCACTAAACTGCATTTTTCTCTTTGAATGCCTTATGCCTGACATGCTAGCGGGTACCACTATCATATGGAATCCTCTAAATATTTTGGTGTTATTATATGCACCTCTATTAAAAACAGTAGACATAAACTGTACAACTTTACTCACTCAAACTAGAAAAAGAGAAATTAGAGAAATAGTCATCACTTCAGTTGAATTGGTGGGATAAAATTTAAGTGTTCAAAATGGTTATCTCTCCATTAGTATTATATACATTGTGTATGCTACAGCTATGTTTACCATCTATATTCTACATGCATGTGAATAAGCTATCAAGTTTAGTTGAAATAACAAACCTCCTCACATACGCTATTGATTTTTGCAGTTCCCTAAAACAGATGGTGGTACTAATATGTCTTTTTTTTGTCCTCATCTCACCAATAAGTTCTGCGGATCTTACAAAGCCGATATTTTGATCTGTGTGCCCTTTGGCTTACTGCACTTGCTTAGGTCACCCAGACCGGCCCGTTTTAGTATGAGCTTGGTGTAATATTAGTCTCACTTAAAAAAAAGTATCACTCTTCCTTCTTTCTTGCACTAACTTGATTGTGATTTCATATTGATGCCCTTTCTTCCCCTCCAAAGCAGCTGCTCATTGAACAAAATTTATCATGGCCTATTGCTTTTACCTGCTTTTTTACCTTTGTCTAATGGTAAATTTGGAAACATTTCACCGATTAATAATGTTACAAAACTCACTTCATTAAATTTTGATACAAGGCTTAATACTAGTAAACAATCCTCTAAAAGAAATTCACATATCTCTTTATGGAAAAAAATAGATTAAAGCTTGCCTTTTTATATTAGAGATATATGTCAAGGAAATATGTTTGCAACCTGTTACGACCAGTTGGTCAAGGACAGGCTTGCAGTAGTTGAATAGGCCTAGGAGCTAGTAACTTAAGCCACAAACTTTAAAACACTGGGACGCAAAATGCCTCCATATGGCAATGGACATGCACCCATGTCCTGAGTGCCCCAACTGTACTGATGTCTGTATCCCTAATGCTGATTTTTGTTATCATAGACCACGGTTATATATGTGCACCGTGACATAGACCTGTCTCACAGATTGTGGTCTTGTTGGACCTGGAGGGGGGGACAAATCGCTACCCTGAAAGTGATGAAAGGCTTTTGCTATTATCAGGAGTTAAGCAGCAGGAGCTTTTTACCTGTGTTGATGGAGTGAGGCCAACAGGCTCCCTCATTTAAAGTTCCACCGCTGTGTGTTTAACTCACCCTTAGCCTACATTGGTTTGATATGTAGTGCTGTGCAATGCATGTGTGATGTGCATGTGCTCGTTGTATGTGCGCCAGTGAATGGTTCAATACTAGGCATAAGCAGTACTGTTCAGTGTGTCTATGTTATATGAATATACTGGGTTCAATGAGTGGCAAGGTACATGAAGGATGTTGTATTGCGCAGTGCGTGTATGTTGTGAACATGTACTGGATGTATATGCCTTTGAATGGTACAATACAGAGATAATGCAGTACTGTGCTGTGTGTACATGTTATATGCATGTGCTGGGGATATGTGTACCTGTGAGTGGTACAATACATGAAGAATGTAGTGCTGTGCAGTGCATGTATGTTATATGCATGTACTGGGAGTGCGTGTGCCTGCAAGTGGTACAATACATGGAGGATTTGTGTATTGCTTTATTCCTATAATATGGCTCAGACACACAATAGAGAGCCAGGTTTCCCCAGGACACTTCAAAGGGCGTCTTTGATTCAAAGAGAGGTCACAAGTAAAGAGCCTGGGTGCACCTCAGGAAGATGATGGGGCTGGAAAGAGATTCCTAAGGAGTAGAGCTGAGGCTCTGGGATAGCCTTTTGATACCCATTGCACTCTGGCTGACATCCAGGTGTGAACCTCTTGTTACACCCATGCCCTGTATTGTGCAGCTATCAACTTTAGAATTGCCCCTGCTGTGACAGACTGCTTTCTGGTGAAATAGAGGGCAGAGGAGTGGGTACTTCAGAAGGAAGCAGGTACCCATCATAAACTTCAAACACTCAGGCTCTAAATCAAAATTACGCAAATGCACGCAGCTAAGTCACTCACCAGCCGTGAGGGAAACGGTGTTACAGTAACTCTCCTACCTCTCAACACCAGCCATGAGGGGAACGGCTTCAGCAGCAGGTCAAGCCGCAACTCACCCGGTGCCACACGCAGCTGGGGAACTACATCCCCCAGCTGCCCCGGGGCTCGACGCAGCAGGACTGCACACTTGCCAGGAGGCGCCTTATCTGCAGGAAGCGCCGGAGCGCTCGGGGGGCACGCAGCTAAGTCACTCGCCAGCCGGGAGGGAAACGGTGTTACAGTAACTCTCCTACCTCTCAACACCAGCCGTGAGGGCAATGGCTTTAGCAGTAGGTCACACCGCAACTCACCCGGTGCCACACGCAGCTGGGGAACTACATCCCCCAGCTGCCCCGGGGCTCGACGCAGCAGGACTGACCACGCACACGCGCCAGGAGGCGCCTTATCTGCAGGGAACACCTCTCGCACCGCAAGTCGCGCGCGGGAGTGACCGGGAGAAGCCCGGGACAAGGGCGGGACCATCTGCGACCATCAGCGACCAGAAGAGGCTGGGCTGGGCCACCCCACTTGTGACTGTCTCAGAGGTACTATATCATTAACTCCCTCTTAGTAGTGCGTTACCCATACGTCTACCCAACTCTGAACTGACCGCAAACAAAAAGACATTATAAACAGTGGACTATAGATCATAGTGCGATCGCGGGTGGGTTTATTTCTTATATATTTTTCTGTAAAGTAGGGAGGATTCACTCACCAACTAACCAGACAAAAAAGAGGGAGTGTAGTGGTGGGTTGTTGTAGAGTAAGTTCCTACACCTTCCTCCCTTCTTTTTCTAGTCATGCCCAACAGAACGAAAACGCGCTCTGCTACGAGCAAAGTACATTCGTCTCGCACCTTGAATCCTCTAGGGCCTGAACCAAATGTTGCGTTACAACCCACTGCGATTGACCTGATGTTGCAAAAAGTCAATAGGGAGATTGAGCGCACAGAGAGAAGTCTTTCTATCCCAAATACACCTATACAACCCATTGATCTAAATACATCAGCAACTTCCCGTAATGATTATCTAGAAAATTCCACTGAAGGTATCCCTTGTGCGCAGGTGGTAAAAGAAATAGTCACAGACACAAACAAGAAACTAAAACAAGGGAGCTGCAGGAAGGGCAAACCTCGGAAAAACAAACTTAGTAGGGTTACACACGGTTCGAAAGATAGTGAGGCAGCAGTCACCGAAGTGCCAGTGACACGTCATCAAATTCCACCTGGATGGATGGACGAAGTAATAGGAGATTTCCAAAAACGCATGGAAACTTTCATTATAAACCAGCTGAAGCCAATAATTAGCAGGCTAGATAAAGTGGTAAACAAACTAACTAAGCAGGGAAGGTCCATGGGGCCTACAGATTGTAATCTATCAGCAAACTGCTCCCTAGCAGGCCCTCCGCCAGCTGATCATACAGTTGGTAATAATAACTGTGTGAGTAACGAGCAATGTACTATTGTTCAAATCCACGAAACCCCTAAACCCACGAGTCAGGTAGAGAGGGGAAATAGTCAAAGGGGGGGATAGAGGACACAGATAAGTCCCAATAATGAACAAATACGCTGCTAGCTCAAAAAGGAAGCCCAACTACCCATGTCCACACTGACACAAATCCGACAAGCCATGAGCCGAATGATAGATTCGCTCATCAAGCACCACCACATATTAATCTACCCCCTGAAGCTTGCCCTTATGTTGTTGTCTTTACTGGGGTTCCCGAACTCAGGGAAGGGGAGAAAGAGTCACACATGGAATTGAAAAACAAAATAATAAAGTAGTTAAACATACATAGGCCCCTGCGGGGAGGAGCATGTGGGGAGATTCTTCATGTGAGAAGGGTAAATTGGATAGGCAGCAGGAGGAAAGATATCACAGGGGACTGCATCGTGGTAAACTTTAGGAACACTGATCTAGTGAAATACATATTAGGTAGTTACAATAAAAATCACACTAGCACCATATGTTCCTTACCATTAGGATATTTCTACCCGAGGAGACGTGCTGTAAACAATTTGAACTATACTTATGCCAGAATAGGAAATACACCAACAAGACACTGGGCTAGAATGGAAGAGCAGAGAGGACAGGGTTACACTCAGTGGGCAAATAGATTCAGCCCGCTACAGGACCACGACGAAAACGATTGACTACCCCAAATTGGGAAATGTAATGAAAAGATGCCTGAAAGGGTAGACAATAAATTAAGTGCACAGAGGGTTTCAGAAAGTCATTAAGCAAAGAGGGTGGATGTACAGCGAACACCTGTAGGCGAGGGTGATCAGGGAGTTACATTGGCTAAGAAGGATGATCCTAGGACACACAACCAGGGAGGAGAGGTTGGAAACGCACCGAGAGAAGGTTTGATGCTACTGTCCTGGAATATTGCAGGCCTGGCAGGGAAATTTGATAATGATGATTGGAAGAAATACCTCCGTGGCTATCATATATTAGCTTTTCAGGAGACATGGGCGGTAGAATCCTCCCCATATCAAATAGAGGGTTACAAGTGTTTTTTCGTACCAGCTAAAGAAGGCAGATCAGGCAGAGCTAAGGGAGGGCTAGCTTTGTATGTTGATCTAGACTTAGAAGGCTCATGGTCACAACCTTCCTGGACGTCACACACCCTCCAGGCAGTTGTATTTCAAGGTCAAGGGCTGAGGTTACTGATATTCAATATCTATAATTCAGGGCCAGTGGATGGGAATTACTTAGTAATCCAGGAACTAGAGAATAGACTCATTATGAGATCAAACACAGGAAAGGGGGGGAGGAGTGAACCAATAGTCCTGATTATGGGTGATCTAAATTGCCACCTTTGCCCAAAATTGCTCCCTGTAAGTGCTGACTGGTCATCATGCCCGGCAGAGAGTGGGCCACACTTCGAGCATAACAAGGAGGGAATAACTTTTATGAAGCTATCAGACACTTATGCTCTAACACATACAATAGACTTGGTGGCTCCGGGTAGGGACGGTACCCTTACACCAACATTCAATGGCAGGGAATGCCACTCCATCATAGACTATATTATGATATCTACCTTTGAAAAGGACCGGGTCAAGGAGGTGAGAATAGATTGGAGTCCCTTCAGTGACCATAACCCATTGATGATGGAATTAACATATAGTGGTCGCTCTATTAGAAGTAAACCGGTAGCCATCGAGTTGCGACCAGTGGACCAGGGGAGGCGACTTAGATGGGCAAAAATTAATGCTCAGGAATTCTATGGAACTCTAGTAGAAAAAGGCAAAAAACAGATCTATGATTGTCTTGATCCCTCAGTAGAGGGAGGTGTGTTGGTCTCAGTGTTTGAGTCATTAACTAACCTGGTTGACGAACTACTGAAAGCAAAAGGGATCAAAAAGAACGGAACACAACCACGCTGGTTTGATTCCGAATGCTCTCGAGCACTGAGAGATTTAAAATGATGCCTTAAAACCCAACCTATTGACAAGCAGAAATATATATAAAACAAAGGTAAAACAGAGGAAGACTACGCTTCAAGTGGAAGTCTGGGCTGACCTGAGGGAGGCCTGGGAGAATAGAGATTTTAATGAATTCTGGAAAATCATTAATAGACCCTACTTCCAAGACAGTAATACCCCGGTGATTAGTAATAATATACTCCCTGAACAGTGGGTGGCTCATTTCAAGGGCCTTTACAATCATAGCTGTGATACTGTGTCTGTAGGGGGTTGGGACGCGGTTCGGCTTGGTGAACCAGAATTCTCACTTCAAGAAATCACCCAAGCGATCCAAGGCCTGACCCGTACCAAAGCACCAGGGCCTGATGGCACACCACCAGACCTCTATCTAAGTAACATCGGCCTTTGGGCCCCTATTATGACAAGGGTGCTAAACGCAGCCATAAAATCTGGTCTTCCACGATCTTGGTCTACTGCACTGATTGTCCCTATCTTCAAAAAAGGGAGCAGGGACAATCCTCAATGCTACAGACCAATCTCGCTGATAGACGTGTCAGCCAAATTGCTGGGCAGGGCGGTTTTAAATCGCCTTATGGCCTGGACAGAGGAGCACCATATCATAGCAGATACCCAATATGGCTTTAGATCGGGTAAATCAACAAGCGATCAATGCCTTAATCTTTACTTATTAGCTGCAAAATATTCAAAGGCAAGTAAAGGTACACTCTACATGGGTTTTATGGATCTGGCCGCGGCCTTTGACAATTTAAATAGGAGTAAACACTGGGCCATGATGAGTAACCTGGGAATTGATCCCAGACTTATCAACATTCTCAAGGAATTACATTGGAGCACCACTGCCAAGGTCCGCTATAGCACGGGGGGAGTACTCATCCCTTCCCGTGCACTAGTGGAGTGAGGCAGGGATGTATCCTTGCCCCCTTTTTATTTTCTCTCTATATAAATGATTTGGAGAGAACACTGGTTGCCTTAAAAGTGGATTGCCCCAAAGCAAGAAAGCGGCATATTCCGGTACTGTTGTACGCGGATGACGCGGTCCTGCTTGCCCGAACAGCTCTGAGTTTACAACATCTAGTTGATGGATTTGTGGAATTCATGGACAAATTAGATCTGTCCGTGAATCTGAACAAATCCTACGTGATGGTGGCGGGCAAGAAACCCTGCAGGAAATTTGTATTTAAAATAGGGTCCCACACACTAGAAACTGTAAGTTCCTTTTCTTATCTGGGCCTTTTGTTTGACGGGGAGATAAAGTTCGACTTTTTAATTGAGGAAAGGTGTAGAAAGCTGGTTTCCGCAAACGGTGCGATACTCAACTTTGCCCGAAGGCTGGGTCGCTGGTCCCTAGAGCAAGTAATGAATTTATATGTAGCTGTAAGCACTGCAAAGGCTTTATATGGTGCAGAGGTATGGGGTTTTAGGGATGCAAGACTTTTAGAATTGGAGGAAGACAAATTCCTACGTAGGATCCTGAAGGTACCACAGAGTACCCCAGCAGGAATTGTACACACTGAGCTTTGGATTCCATTTATCATAGACCAGGTTAAGGGGAGGCCTATTATGACTAGGCTCAAAATTTGGGTGAACCCCGAAGCTGAACTAAGTAGGGTAATAGTTGGTGATTGCCTACTAAAAGACAATTGCCTCCAAATTCCTTGGCTGAAGTATATCAAGGATACACTAGGAATTATCGAGCAGTCGTTACTCTTTAGTGATCTGACTTCCATTACCACCTCATGAAGACACCAAATTAAAAAACAGCTACTAGAGAAATCTGATTTGCGTAGATTAAGCTCCGACTCAGCAAAAAGATCGGTTGTGGCACATCGTCTAGTGAGTAATGGAGAAGGTATGGAGCCCTACTTATTTTTAATGTATAACCAGCAGGACAGATTTTTAATGTATCGTTTTAGGCTCAATTTGTTACATAATATTTTAGTTTATCCATCAGGTTTCACTTTAACAATTGAGCAGAAGGGAGCCTGCGGCTGCGACAATAGGTCTCCGCAGGACACCCTTCATTTTGTACTTTTGTGTTCTTTTTATCGAACTCCCCGTCGTAGATTCCTTGTTGATATTTTAAAAGAGACAAAACTCCGTCAAGCCAAGACTGCACTACTCTTTTTACAAAAGGCTAGTGATATGCGTACCTTGTGCTCTATTATGAATTTTTTGAAAATAGTAGTTAGACTAAGAAACACAAGAGATTGAGCAGTGATGCATATAATGTCATATGTTTTAAATGTTTTAACCCTCTTTTTTAATGATGTACGGTTCAGAAATGTAATTAATGTATTTGTATAATGTATTTTTATGATGGTTTTTAATCATCGAAATAAAGATCTACTGAACTGAACTGAACTGTTTCCTAAGGAGTAGAGCTGAGGCTCTGGGATAGCCTGTTGATACCCATTTCACTCTGGCTGACATCCAGGTGTGAACCTCTTGTTACACCCATGCCCTGTATTGTGCAGCTATCAACTTTAGAATTGCCCCTGCTGTGACAGACTGCTTTCTGATGAAACAGAGGGCAGAGGAGTGGGTACTTCAGAAGGAAGCAGGTCCCCATCATAAACTTCAAACACTCAGGCTCAATTTCAAATTTACTGTCTGAAAATCGACTATAAGGGGAGCTTCATACCCCAAAAATTGTCAACTGTCAAGCAGCCAGTAGAACTGTAAGACTACTGCATATAAAAAAGACTGAGGGCCAAGGCCTGCTAGTCTCCCAGCTCGGTGAGGTGGACATGACCCAGGGAATCCAAGCTCACCTGCCTGTTGAGTGGATTCCCTTAGCGAGGTGTGAGGTGACGGGTGCTTCACTTATCTGGTCATTGCCCATGTGCAGGAAAAGTCGGCAACCCTTATATGCCAGAGGAGGACTGCGTGAAGTGATCCATGATCGCTGCTGCGCTGAACGGGTCGTTGCCCATGCTCAATGAGGAACCGGTGACACTGCATGCAGGTGGGGTCACTGTAAGGAGATTGCCAACCTGAGTGGATCACAGCTTGCATGCTGTGGAAAGTCAGCTGGAGGGGCAGTAGTAAAAATATGGCTGGGTTGAGTGAGCCATAACCCATGCTGCTTGCCTGCACTATGACTGAGGATCAGCATCGGGACTACTTCCCCACGCCTCCCAATGTGGGAAGGACCAAAGAACTTACCCAGTTTGGAGGAGCCATGAAGAACCTCCGGGTCGCTGCCGCTGCTGGACCGCCTAGGAAACATGCAAAGAACTTACGGACATAGCCGCTGCAGCTCCTGTGCCCTCAGAGGGGTGCACTCTGGGACCCCAGTCACTCATATCCTGCAGGAGCAGGTAAGACTGATTTTGTTCCAGTTGTCCCTTGGTAAACTTGCTTGCCAGTGTGGAACACTGTTGACTTTAATATAGAGTGGGAGTAGGGCTCCTGGGACTCGAACTAGTGGGGCTTCACCTGAATATTGACTAAAGGGAATGAGGATTAGCCACCACGGTTAGAGCTATGAGGGAATGGGACCCAGGGAAACGCCTAACAAACACTAGACCCCTGATCTCAGGGGACTGTGTAAGTTGTATGTGAATATAGTATTTCCCTTTGTGGTAGTAGCTATAAAATAAATACTTGCATTTTGTCTAAAAAGTATGTATTTGCATGGACAATCATTTATTGCTGCTGCTGTGACTATTTTAAGTTGTGAGCCTGTGTTCACCCTCCTGTATCTACCTACCCCAAGAAGTCTTGGACTATGCTACTACTGCGAATTAAATGATGAAGGGGTACTTGGCCCAGTTGCTCGGGACCAGCATGGGATTGGCAGTGTGGGCAACTGCCATTGCCCGAGGGGCCTGAGGCCAAGGCTAGCTGGAGGGCCATTTTTGTGAGCTCTAGATAATATCACATTTGCCTGGGCCAGCTTTACTGCTGGTGTTTGACCCTAAAGGCTGCTGCAGCTTTAGAGGGAGGATCGGAGCTCATTGTAACTAAGTACAGATAATGGCTGGCCAGTAGTTTGTACAGTAGGACAGTGAGCCAAACTGAGCAGGCACAGCATGTGGTGGATCTCCCTCCTCCCCACCAGTCTCACAGCATGACAGTGAGGCCACAGGGATTGAATGTGCTCTTTTTGAGCATCACAGCTAGCAGTAATGTTACCTGGGGGTGGGGTGAAAGGGGCCTGCATAGGGATATAGATTATAAGTGGTCGCCATCTAAGAGGCTCTACTTTTGTCTTCAGCAGCAGACAGATGGCCCTAGTACCCGCTCCCACACTGTCATCTTAAAAACTGGGAGGGGGCTCCTGTTCATCACTGAACTAAAATAAAAAACAATGCAAACAACCAAAATGATCAAAACTGAGAATGTTTTTGACAAGACAAAACTATTTCTTTTTAAAATCATTACTTCGAAAATATCCATTCTGGGACAAAATGACAAAGGTAAGGAAGAATAGACATGGCAGGAAAGTAACAATACGGATTGACCAAGGAAAGCAACTTGGAGCTAGACAAACGGAGGAGTGAGACAGCAAATTGGGGAAGAATGACAAAAATATTGGAAGAGGAAAAGGAAATCAAGGAAGGAAGAAAGGAAAGGTAGAGGAGAGAGCGCAAGAGTGGTAGATGGCGAACAGAAGCCTCCAGACACGAAGATGCGCATGGTTCTCTGTCTCATGGGCTGATATAATGCAGGACATTCAAGGATTTTTGGGGGTGAGCACAGGCTAAAAGACCAATAGGTGACTAACACATTCAGTCACTTAAAGTAGCGAAATGTATAGGCCTGAAGATTAGATGTGGAGGAACTACAGTCTAATGGTGTGTCTAGTTTGGGCCAATGCTACCAATCCCAAGAGTTTAGAAAGCTTAATTTATCACAGCTTTCTTCAAAATGACTCCCAATACCAGGCAACATTTCATGAAAGGTCATTGTCCACAAATGAGGACCACTTTTTCCTTCGGTGCCCGGGCCTAATTTTCTACCCAATCCGACCTTGCTCAGGGCCCATTGTAGGCTGGGCCCCTGAACATCAGGAGTAAAGGCCTTAGCCTCCATGTCTGGGCCCAGTAAACCCTGTTTGCCCTGTGGCCCTCTGAATGGGGATCTGACTGACCTAATGTACTATGTTCAATGGTGGCAGTCTTAAATAAGGGCGAGTCACATATATAACTGCACAATACTCAAGTGGCTAACAAAGATGTGAAAAACAATTCAATCAGGCCATTACAAACGAGATATATTCCTTTTTGACCAGCTACAAATGCAAAATGTGTGACTACACATACTCCAGTGGGCTAGTGCCAAACGTGAAAGGGACTTCTAATAAGCAAAGGCTAAAGTGGGCTGTCTTAAAGCCAACTCTTGTGTGTCTCTTCATATGTTGATGACATGAGATCTGACAGACCTTTTAAATCACTTTGAACTAAATCATACTAATTCAACTAAATTTTTCGCACATCCCTCAAGCACAAGGGTGTTCAATGTAAACCCAGAAAGGGCAAATGCAAACTAGATGTTCTGTATTCACACATAAGAATATTTGAATACAGCGAATAGTCAGTAGGATCAAAACGGGTCTTTGGACTAAACTGGACACCCCATCTCTAACACTTTCACACTTTCAAAGTGATCCTAATAGGTTTAAACGCGGGTCCAGAGGGCTTTGCTGTCTTTGTACAATAGGAACACGCTTGGAAGCAGTATAAAAAGAACTTCACTGGGAGGGTCAATTGGCCATTTTTTCCATCGGGCATTTCACTGGGAATGGAGGCACCAGAATGAGGTTTTTTTTTAAGGTCAAGAATCTCTATCTTTGTTTTCAGCTCCCTTAGGCGTGTGGCAGGTGGCACATTAGGGGAAATGATAAACAGAAAGTGAAAGAGACAGATAAAGACAGGAAAGAAAGAGGTTGAAAGGGGGGTGGGGGCTAGTTAAGACGCTTTTCCTGTGCTGCTACTGCTTGCCTGGATCATTAACAATTCTTTCTGACTTTATGCTTACCTACAACTCAGACTTCAATGGAACAAAATTTTGCTTTACAGTTTTTTAAAGCCTTAAAAACAAATATTTCGAGAATATTTGTACTGTGAATACACTTTCTAAACAGAAAGAACCACAAATCTATCAAAACGTAATTTAATTCCTGGGCGGTTTGAGAAAAGGAGTCCTCCTGTAACAGGATTCTGCGCAAACACAGAACTGTGCACAGAGACTTAGGACATCAGTGAATTAGGGTGTGCCAAAACTCAACTTAGTACCCAAAATCCCCTACCAGACTACCAATCAGTGACACATTAGCTCTTCGTCCTAAAGCAAAGAAAGCAATGATTAGACAACCTAGAACATGCGGCGTATCTCAGGAATGGTGGGAAGTGAGAACACGCTTTTATTATACGCTCATACCAGTCCACAACAGGAGTAAAATAGAGACAAGGTAAGGTTAAAATGTTTATTTTAACGACGTGATCTCAAGCGCAGTATTTTAATCAGCATCAGCATACATATGGATAATAATAATACGGACAGCATGGTTACAATTCCATAAAATACAAAAGGAGGAATCATGCTACAATGATAGTGCAAACAGTTGTTGAAAAACTCCTATTTAAAGCACCTTCCCTGTCTAGTAACTATGTACTATAAAACTATAGAAGGTCTCTTGCGCTTTCTTAGGGGGACCGCATTTACCTGTCCGTTCAGTAAGTGTAAATTATATCAGGATCAGTTAGTCTCTCTGCATGCCTGGAATCTTCCAAGTGTGTTCAATTCTGGTAAGTGTGCTACGATAAAGGCGCCAGAATCCTACTTGGCATGCAGCTGCCAAATTGTTGTGTCTAGAATGTGTTACACGGACACGCTGATAAACAAGCTTGCACGTTATGATAACCTTGGTGGCTTAGCACTCATTGTACAGACTGGGGACACGATGTATGTAAAGTCAAGTCAAGTCAATAAATTTATATAGCGCGCTACATACCCAAAGGGTCTCAAGGCGCTTGGAGAAGGGTGGGGAATTACTTGTCAAATATCCACGTTTTAAGTTGCTTTCTGAATGCTAGGTGGTTCTGAGTAAGGCGAAGGTGAGTGGGAAGTGAGTTCCAGGTTTTAGCTGCCAGGTAGGAGAAGGATCTACCTCCCATGGTGGTTTTGTTGATGCGAGGTACAGTGGCAAGGGCTTGGTCGGCAGATCGTAGCTGGCGGGTGGGGGTGTAGAAGGACAGTCTTGTGCTGAGGTATTCGGGTCCGATTTCGTAGAGCGCTTTGTGTGCGTGGGTTAGGAGCCGGAAAGTAATCCTTTTATTGACGGGGAGCCAGTGGAGGTTTTTCAGGTGTCCAGAGATGTGATCTTTACGCGGGATGTCTAGTATTAGCCTGGCTGAAGCGTTCTGGATGCGTTGGAGTTTTTTCTGGAGTTTTGCGGTGGTACCGGCGTAGAGGGTGTTTCCGTAGTCCAGACGGCTCGTGACCAGAGCGTGGGTGACTGTTTTTCTAGTTTCGGTGGGGATCCAACGAAATGTTTTTTTGAGCATGCGAAGAATGTTGAAGCAAGATGAAGAGACGGCGTTGACTTGTCTGTTCATCGAGAGTGAGGAATCCAGGATGACGCCCAGGTTCCGTACGTGGTCCGTCGGATGGGTGCTTTTCCAAGGGCCTCTGGCCACCAAGAGTCATCCCAGGCGGAGGGGGAGGTGCCTAGGATGAGGACTTCTGTTTTGTCTGAGTTCAGTTTCAGACGGCTGTGCTTCATCCATTCGGCTACTTCTTTCATTCCTTCGTGCAGGTTGGTTTTGGCGGTGTTAGGGTCTTTGGTGAGTGAGAGGATCAGTTGAGTGTCATCAGCGTAGGAGATGATGTTGAGGTTATGTTGGCGTGCGATGGCCGCGAGGGGGCTCCTGTATACGTTGAAGAGGGTGGGGCTGAGTGAAGATCCTTGTGGTACGCCGCAGATGACTTCAGTGGCCTCTGACTTGAATGGTGGAAGGTGGACTCTCTGGGTTCTTCCGGTGAGGAACGAGGTGATCCATTCCAGTGCTCTTCCTTGGATTCCGACGTTTCTGAGGCGTTGTAAAAGGGTCCTATGACAGACCGTGTCGAAGGCTGCGGAGAGGTCGATGAGGATGAGGGCGACTGTGTCTCCATTGTCCAGTAGAGTTCGAATGTCGTCTGTTGCGGCGATGAGGGCGGTTTCAGTGCTGTGCTTGGCTCGGAAGCCGGACTGTGAGGAGTCGAGGTATTTGTTGGTTTCGAGGAATGCAGCGAGCTGGTTGTTGACCGCTTTCTCGATGACTTTGGCCGGGAATGGAAGGAGTGAGATAGGGCGGTAGTTTTTGAGTTCGGTGGGGTCAGCTGTGGGTTTCTTCAGGAGGGCGCTGAGTTCGGCATGTTTCCAGCTTTCCGGGAAGGTTGCAGAGTTGAGGGAGCAGTTGATGAAGTCTCGGAGGTGCGGTGCTATAATGGAGTCTGCTTTGTTAAAGATGTGGTGAGGGCATGGGTCTGTGGGGGATCCTGAGTGGATGGAGTTCATCAGACGGATGGTGTCCTCAGTGGAGATTGGCTTCCAGTCATTGAGGATGTTCAGGGGGGGTGGGGGTCCTGCAGGTGGTTGGGTGGGTTGGTCTTCGGGTCGGTTGTCGAAGCTGTTGTGGATGTCAGCAATTTTGTTGTGGAAGAATGAGGCTAGGGAGTCGCAGAGGGCTTGAGAGTGGGTGATGTCGTTGGAGTTGGCTGAGGGGTTGGTGAATTCCTTGACGATGTTGAATAATTCCTTGCTGTTGTGGGCGTTGTTATCTAGTCGGTCCTTGAAGGCGGTTTTCTTGGCATTCCGGATCAGTCGGTGGTGTATGCGGGTGGCGTTTTTGAAGGCGTCCTTGGTGCTGGTGGTTGGGTCTTTTTTCCAGGCCTTCTCAAGGGAGCGACAGAGTTTCTTGGATTTCTTAAGATCATCGTTGAACCAGGAGGCCTTCTTGCTGCCTAGTTTGATTTGTCGTTTTTTCAGTGGTGCTAGGATGTCGGCGCTGTTGGATAACCATTGGGTGAAGTTGGTGGCTGCTTGGTCGGGGTTTGAAGAGTGGGCTGGGGGGTTTAGAAGAAGCGATGAGGCGATCTGGTCGATGGTGATTTTGTTCCAGTTTCTTTGCAGAGTGGGTTGGGGGTGGTTGTTGGATGTGGGCTTGTTGTAGGTAAAGTGAACGCAGCTGTGGTCAGTCCAAAGGAGAGCTGTGGAGTGGCTGAAGGAGACATGTTTGCTGGAGGTGAAGATAGGGTCGAGTGTGTGACCTGCGATGTGGGTGGGGGTAGTGACAAGTTGTTTAAGTCCGAGGTTGTCCAAAAGGGTGGTGGTGTTGCGGTCGTTGTTATTTTCAAGGTGAAAGTTGACGTCTCCCAGAAGGATGTAATCCTCGGAGGGGAGCGCGTGTGGAGTGATGAAGTCCATGATGTCTTCACTAAATTGTGCGCGGGGTCCTGGTGGCCTGTAAAGGAGGGTGCCTCTGAGTGTGGTCTTGGGGTCGATGTGGATCTGCAAGTGAAGGTGTTCGGTGTTGGCGAGATTGATGTCTGAGCTGGTTGAGATGCGGATGGATTTCTTATGGACGATAGCGATGCCTCCTCCTGTGTGGCCGGAACGGTCCTTGCGGATGATCTTATAGCCTCCGGGATGGCAATGGTGATGTCTGGGGCTGATGAGGCGTTCATCCATGTTTCTGTTAGGAAGGCGACGTCCGGTCAATGGCGTGCCTGTGGACCGAGCGGGTATTGATCAGGATGCATTGTAGGTGGTTGGGGTCGGATATCTGTTGTGTGTTCGTAGATGAGGAGTTGTTCTTGGTGCCGTCGAACTTGCAGGAGTAGCAGGAGAAGGGTCCATGGGTGTGTCCAGGAGCGGCTTGGACGCAGTTGGGGGGGCGGCCAGTGTGGAAAAGGAGCCCATAATTCTATCGATGCCCAGGCCGCTGGCGCAAACCGCCTCTTAGTTCCCATGTTGAATAATTTCCAAATAAAGAGACGGGCGCTGGAAGCAGGAATCAAGAACAGAGTTTAATTCTCATGAGGAGAGCCAGTCATTTCGGACACGAAACACGGTGTCTTTCAGGAGGTGCTCTAACAAGTGAGCTGAGACTCTTGCTTTTATACCTTACAAAACACTTGACAGTACAATCAGGACAGTGTGACGCAAAAGGAAGGCATCCCTATAATCCTCGTGTCAATCCTACCCCACATATGTTCACAATGGGGACCCTTGACCTGCTGATAAGAGGGGAGGGCAATCACGGAGCCGAGTGTTCCGTAGGATGTGTACGCCTGATCATAGCCCAGGGGGTGGGGTGGCTAGGATCAATAGTGGATCCTTTGAAGAGGAGTGACTTCATACAATAAGGGCAGTAAATGGTATCCCCTGGCTTAGGCGATGGCCTCGGACATGTGTGGTCAGCCGGACTCAGGGGAAGGGGTCATCAAAGGAGTGGTATTCATGCCTCGTGGGCAATCGAGCGCGGAGGGAAGGCTTGTCAACAGAGGGGCATTCATGGAAGGAAAGGAGGTGTTGGTCAGGCGCGGTCGTGACCCTCAAGGACAGGGCCTTGCAGAAGAAGAAGGTTTGTGACTTGCTCATGTGAGGAGAAGGGAGGGGTAGCCAGGGTGGACACAGGGACGGAGTCACACAGAGAGAGAGAGAGAGATCTGATGACCCGTACATGAGAGAGCGGGGGCAGTCAGGTGCAGCTGGGGAGGGCTACGTCAGCCAAGGCGAAGGATGCCTCTTCAAGAGGGAATGGGGGGGTTTGTGCGGGTCAAGCAGGAGAGTTGCCTTTCACAGCAGGGTCGCGCAGAGGGAGAGGGTTTCATGGTCTACGCATGAGAGAGGGGGTTTAAGATACGCGCAGGAAAAGGCCATGGTGCCTAGAATGGCTGTACATATGCATAGGGGTATGGGCTCTTACTGGCAGGGTGATACGGTCAATAGTTTACAGTATTCATGGTGCTCACAGGGAGAGGAGTGGGAGAAGAAGGGGAATGAATGCTGTCTATGTACATCAATTTCTTCAACTTTCACAGTCGCCCCTTTTTACATAACAGCAGTCATTTTTGCAATTGATGGGTTTACAGGCGGACAGGCATCGTTGATGAATTAGCATTTTGTCGATACTAACATTTGGCGTACAATCATAGACAGTCGAGGTGATGGGCAGAATGCAGCACATAGGAAATTGCATTTTCGTTGTGTTCCTGACAATTAAACGCACTACATAGTATAAATCCTTCTAACTTAAAAAATGTGACCAATGAACAGTTTTGACCAGGTAGTTGAGAGCGGAATTCAGTTCAATACACAAGATTTCTTCGTCACAGTGTCTTTTTATCATTGAGCCATCACTGGTAGGCTCTAGTCCGTGTACTTTCGTTGGCGCTGTTGAGCACCGGCGGGGGAGCTATAGGTCCAGCTCGGTTCTATCCTTACACGTTGCAGGGTGCGGTCAGTCCTCTGCTGTTAGACCACAGTCCTGTTCCCTAAACAATCCGTTTGGCGGCGCCTTATGCTCGGCACCTATATTTCTGTGGCAACACCCTATTCCCATTTGAAGGCAGTTCTTCCCTTTGGCAAAAAGTCACGCGGAAAAGAGGGTGAGTGTGATTCAAATAGTCGATAGGAGAGAGAGGGCGGAGTTGGGTCAGAGTTCCTGGGACACACAAAAGGGACCAAGGGAGCAAAGGATAACAAGCAGGCAGGCCCATCAATCGGGCCCAAAGAAGGGGGACGGAGACTCCAGGCACACGTGGGTTAGCAGACGGCGGCCTTCAAGGCGGTCCGTCATTTTTCATTTTCCACGTTGAAATTGCGGTCTCGTCCCGTATCCTGTTGCTCTGCGGCTCCACCTTTGGTCGAGGTCACACGTGTCCCAAGATCTGCAGTCAGGCTGTACGCCGCATCTGACCCATCTCCTTCGGTGATCGTGAATCTTTGAATAGGTACAAGACAAGGTTTTAGAGAAATGGCAGAAGAAGATATCTACGCATGTGAATTCCTCCCTCAATTCTACGCATTTGGGAGATACGCTCACTGGTCACAGTCAGAGGTCCATTACTAAGCAGTGCCTGTGTCAGCATTCCTACTGAGTTCATGGCAGGTTTATTCATCGTCCTATTTATAACTCAAGTGAGGTAAATGAGATTCCCATCAACTGTGCATTACATCATATTCAACATTACGGAGCATTTCCCTTCAGGACTGGCTAACCTTTTCAAACAGGGCGGGGGTGCCATCATCGAGAGTCAGGCAAAACAGGGTTTTCTCGAGGGTCAACAGCTACTCATGGTCATCATGTTTATATCCGGGACAGCAACTGGGGTCTATCAAAAAATGGGGCGGGGATGCTTCGGGCGCTTGCGCTTGGGTGCAAAAGGGGGTGGGGCGATCTGGGCATTGGGGTTCAATCTAGACGTTGGCGTTCGTCTCTGAAGAACAGACATAAGGTGCCATTGACATACAGTTCCCCTATAAATGGCCAGATTTGGGGGACTTTAGTCGTCTTACCTGTCCTTTCCTTTTTCAGCCAATTCAAGTTCATTCATTTTGCAGAAAGGAGAGGCAGTAATATGGCGAGATACAATCATTTTAGTTTCGGTCAATTTCGTTGAACACCTTCGCGTTCAATATGTATCAAATCAGACTGGTGCCGGTGGGGCACAATTTTACCAAAAAGAGGGAGAGAAAATAGGGAGACTCTCATAGAGAGTGAGAGTCGTCCGCAATCTAAACGAGCCATTCGGTACACGTATGACATGTAGAGAGAGAGAGAGAGAGAGAGAGAGAGAGAGAGATAAGAGGGTGGTGAGAGAGAGAGAGAGAAAGAGAGAGAGAGAGAGAGAGAGACGTGTACGAAAATAGGTCATTTAGTGCGCTCACAACACAGAACAGTAAAGGTCAGGTAACACGCAGATACAGACAGAGGGAAGACATAAATCCGTACATTACACACACACACAAACTCAGACAAGGAAGACAGCACCTGCATTACACATGTATAAGACATTTACGACAAGACAGGAAACAATTGTTAGCCAACAAGATTTGTTTTGTATCCTACGTATCTTTACTATCCTATTTATCTACGTGCTTAGCTCTTTTTACCCTTCCCTCCTTTTTCTTCTCGCTTGTCACGTCTGCGAGCGTTCCCAATTGCCAATACTCACACCTTGGTTGGTCGATCAGAAATTAACCTGGTCGTGGTAGTTACCCATGGTTGGATCTTAAACCATTTTCAGTTCCTTCCTTTGGTGGGAAGTTCTCCAGGCTGAGGCAACGGCAAGTATTGATCGGGAGAACAGTCGGACAGCTTGGCTATATCTATAAGAGTGTGAGAAAGGGGGCAGTGCATTTTGAACATCAGCAACATTTCTAACTTCCCAGACGGGTGGTGCCGTGGTAGCCCTTACCCGTATATTTTTCTTTGTCCTTTCCCTACCTAGTCAAACGTCCAGTTATATTATTTAACGCGTCATTTCTAGTCAATTTTTCGTCATTCAGTACCTGTCCAGTTTCTATGTCAGTCCATCCTCCCAGTTGCTATGTTCTAAGGAGGAACAGTCATGTTTAAGTCTACGTCTTTTAAAAACTTATCGTTATGAGGACTATGCACATATTCCCTCCTTCCCTTTTCGTCGGTGGTTCGACCATCGCTCTCCCATATTTCAGCCGACGTTCTGACGTGACCTGCAGAAGAGAGGAAAAAGAAGGGGTGGGGGGCAGCATTCAAAGTACATCAGCATGCAGTAGTCCGAAAATGTTTTTACCTACCACATACTCGACCTATCTCCACGTACTGTATTTCTTTTACCATCTCGGCGTTCAAGCCCAGAGGGACCAGTAATGTCAGATAGATAACCATTGACGATCTGCGTATCTACATGAGTTACTTGGTCGCAACCCTCTTCGTCGGGTGCAAGGGTGACGGTCAGGTGGCATTTCTGTGGTGTCATTTTAAGGGTGTCTAAAACACTTTTCTGGCTGCTTGTGACACATAATGTAGCTGCTAAATATCTGATCCTTTTTGATCTACATCTTTCATCATACTTATTCTTCGCTCACAGTAGCAAGACATCCAAAACTCATTAATGCAACTGCTACAACCATGCTTTCTTTTTCAAAATACTTTTAATAAAAAGTGTTGAGGTACAAATACAGGCCTACAACTCAGTGGGCCGGCTACGAAGCAGATTGAAACTGTACATAAGAAGAACGAAGCTGGTGGCAGTTCATTGCATAAAGTGCAGCAGTGCAATAAAATCGCATTAAACTTCCCTACAGAGCAAGCATGATGCATGTCAGTAATTCATCTTTAATAAATTCATAAATTCATTATCCAATGTTCATTCATTACCTAAATTACACCAATTCATTTTCCAAATCATAATCAGTACCCACCCTAAGTCAGTTCATTGTCCAAGCACATACTCAATATCCTTCGTATCTACTTTCATTATCCAAAAAAAACTACATACATATCTCGGGGCAAAAAGCTGCGTGGTCAGGGTGCAACAAAGTTTATTCAAAAAGTCTTATTTTGTGTCGGCGCCATTTTGGGTGGGGTCAGGCGAGTTCCAGCACAGTCAGAATATCTCCAATGACTCGTGGTTGGACCAGAACCTTCCGTTGGAAGTTCAAAAAGTTTTGAATCATGTGGTTAACAGTTCTAACAATATGGACCATTAGTCAAAGAGTGGGGAGGGCGGCAACAATTTTCCTACCGGGTCATTCTGGTGTTCCACCGGAACTGAACAAGTCTGTGCCGTGGCTGCATTTTAGCCATTTCCTATCCGAGGCTGGCGCCGGCAGGAGTTGCACCGATGTCGTGGTTCCCAGTGAGGGGGCGGGGGCGCCCATGCGGAGGGATCGGGGTGCCCCCCGGCTCTTATAGAATCTTCAAGGTTGAGGAGAGAAGGCATGGAGCGTGTGCCCGTCCTGGGCAGAAGACCGCTTTTTGATGTTGACCCTCTTTAAGTAAGAGCATTGGGGTGTCGCTGGAAGTCTCCACCTGAAGGGAGGTGGGGGAGGCTCGTTCGCGCCGCCTCCCCCTTCCAGCGACCCCGGGCCGTTCCTCGGCTCCGTCGCTTCGACATTGGCCGTGCTGGCTATTGAAGATGGGGGGTGGTCGGCGGCTGAGGCAAGACAGCCCCCCCTTTTCTCTTGACATGTGGCTGGACTACCTGGAACTGTCCAGGCGTCGACATGTGGCGGGACTACCTGTAACTATGCAGGCGATGGCATGTGGCGGGACTACCTGCAACTGTCAGGCGTTGGGTGTAGTTGCGGCCATTATTGCACAAAGAAGCGCCGCCATCCTTGCCTTGGCTTCGCCCATCAACGAAAGCCGGATCGGGTGAGAGAGAGGGGTGGTCGGTGGCCGAGGCAAGACAGCCCCCTCTCTCCCCGCGGCCTGCAGGGCGGCAGAAGAGAAGAGATGGAGAGGTCCTTGCCATTCTCTGGACCGCCTGCCCAACATCATCTCCTTCCGACCGCGGCCAGGCGAGCCCCTCGTGCCTCGAGGCCTCGCCTTCCGGATGGGCGTAACCGCGGACCTGTTGCATTTCGGGAGCTTCCGGAATGGGGGTAGGTACCTATTGAATTGTTTCTATTTCATGTGACCGTTATTTTGGGCGTGGCGGGCAATGAGGCAGACATGTTGGGAGCAGGAATAGGCAGTGAAGCCTAGCTACCTCGTGGCTATTTTTGTTGACAAACTTTTCGCCATTTTACTTTTCTTATTACGAACTATTTCTAATGTTTCTTATTTTTAGTGAAGTCAAAAGCTCATCAGGGGTTTACTGACTTAGCCTGATTTCTTTTTATTTTTCTTTCTCTTCCTTAGCGTGTTTCGAGCTAAAGTTTTCTGTTAGTAGGGAACGGTGATCACTTCATATTTTTATGTGTCCTTTTCACTAGGGGGTACTTCTGGACGGACCAGACGAGTTCCCTCCAATAAATGGTCCGGGGTGGAACGAGATTATCGATCAAAAAGGGGAACATATATTCCTTCATTAGGGTATCATCCTGGACAGACCGAGCGATGTACTTCCACTTACTAGGGTAGCCTCCTGGACGGACCAGATGGTCTACTTCCACTAAATGGCCCATGAGCGGGGAGCATATGTCCTCCATAAGGGTAGTCTCCTGGGCGGACCATGCGAGCTACCCCCCAAATAACCAAACAGTGGGGAGTGGGTAGGACTGACGAATTCACAAAGGGGCATAACCTACCCTTTACTACTTGCAAAGACTAGATAGAATATTTCTACTCCACGTTGTTTGCAGGCAGAAAATACCTCAAACGAAACAATTCCTGGAACAACAATGTCCAGGCAACCAACCAATCAGTGGGGAGAAAAACAGGCATGACGGATTACAACGGGGACAAACGTCTGCATTACCTGCCCTTCGCTATCCAGAAAGGAAGACAGAATATTTCTACTCGTCTCAGTTTGTAGACAGGGAAGATCTCAAAGAGCAACAATCGATTGTTAATCGATTTCAAACAATCCAGTGGGGAGAAAAGTAGGCATGACGAATTACAACAGGGACAAAAGTCTGCATTACCTACCCTTCTCTATCTGCAAAGAGGGACGACGTTCCTATTCGCCGCTGTTTGCAAACAGAGAATGTCTCGTTCTCCAAAAGAGAACCAATATGTCAAGTAGCATTCAAAGCTAAATGAACCAATACCAACAATATCAGTATACAAATACCGATTTCAATACAAACAATCAATCAATCAGGTGGATAGAACCACCCTACCAATCAGGCGTAAAAACACCCTACTTAATCTTACCCGGACCGGACCATACGGACAGTTCTTCGACTTCCTCCCCCAGCGCCCGATCGTTCTCTTACTCCATGTAGCATTCCTGTGGGATTCCAGTCAGGACAATAGGTCACTCAAGAGAGGTCCATTCAGAATTGGCGAAGTTCTTTTGATCGGCAGCCGGGCTAGGGCCCTCTCAAGGCAGGTATACTCCGATCATTTTAGATGTTCGCTTCTTCGTCTGGATCTCTCTTACCGAACCTTATGTCACTGATGGACCCCGCGTTGGGACGCCAATTGTGGAAAAGGAGCCCATAATTCTATCGATGCCCAGGCCGCTGGCGCAAACCGCCTCTTAGTTCCCATGTTGAATAATTACCAAATAAAGAGACGGGCGCTGGAAGCAGGAATCAAGAACAGAGTTTAATTCTCATGAGGAGAGCCAGTCATTTCGGACACGAAACACGGTGTCTTTCAGGAGGTGCTCTAACAAGTGAGCTGAGACTCTTGCTTTTATACCTTACAAAACACTTGACAGTACAATCAGGACAGTGTGACGCAAAAGGAAGGCATCCCTATAATCCTCGTGTCAATCCTACCCCACATATGTTCACAATGGGGACCCTTGACCTGCTGATAAGAGGGGAGGGCAATCACGCAGCCGAGTGTTCCGTAGGATGTGTACGCCTGATCATAGCCCAGGGGGTGGGGTGGCTAGGATCAATAGTGGATCCTTTGAAGAGGAGTGACTTCATACAATAAGGGCAGTAAATGGTATCCCCTGGCTTAGGCGATGGCCTCGGACATGTGTGGTCAGCCGGACTCGGGGGAAGAGGTCATCAAAGGAGTGGTATTCATGCCTCGTGGGCAATCAAGCGCGGAGGGAAGGCTTGTCAACAGAGGGGCATTCATGGAAGGAAAGGAGGTGTTGGTCAGGCGCGGTCGTGACCCTCAAGGACAGGGCCTTGCAGAAGAAGAAGGTTTGTGACTTGCTCATGTGAGGAGAAGGGAGGGGTAGCCAGGGTGGACACAGGGACGGAGTCACACAGAGAGAGAGAGAGAGATCTGATGACCCGTACATGAGAGAGCGGGGGCAGTCAGGTGCAGCTGGGGAGGGCTACGTCAGCCAAGGCGAAGGATGCCTCTTCAAGAGGGAATGGGGGGGTTTTGTGCGGGTCAAGCAGGAGAGTTGCCTTTCACAGCAGGGTCGCGCAGAGGGAGAGGGTTTCATGGTCTACGCATGAGAGAGGGGGTTTAAGATACGCGCAGGAAAAGGCCATGGTGCCTAGAATGGCTGTACATATGCATAGGGGTATGGGCTCTTACTGGCAGGGTGATACGGTCAATAGTTTACAGTATTCATGGTGCTCACAGGGAGAGGAGTGGGAGAAGAAGGGGAATGAATGCTGTCTATGTACATCAATTTCTTCAACTTTCACACCAGGGTTCAGGGCTTGGAGGGTGGTGGCATCGTAAGTAATGCGGGAGGGGTGGACATTACGGGGGCTCTGGCGCTGGGCGCGGTCCAGGCGCGGACGGGCGTACCTTTGGCGCACCTTCGGCACGGATTGGGCGCGGTCGCTGCGCGTGGGTGCATCTGGCATAAATAGGTGGAGGGGGAGGGGCGAGGGGGGCTCAGCTGGGAGGCGGGGCGGGCTCTGGAGGACGGCCTTGCAGGGAAAAACAACAACAACCAAATGGCGGCGTGTGGAAAAGCACGAGCAGCAAAGCGCCAAGCACTACCAATATAGCGCCACAGAAGAGAGCAATGAAGGCACACTCAGAATAAAAGCGCAACAATTTCAGTTTATCTCTGCAGACAAAATGAGCCACATTAAAAGCAAATCGTCACAATGCAAAATAACGCGCTAAAAGTAAGGAGCCAGATCTCAAGCGCAGATCTGTGCAATAATCGCGTTGTGAATGTGTGAGCAGGAATTTCAAGCGCAGAATAACGATACCACAAAGCAGTTCGAGCAGGGAGCCAGGGGAGCGGCTGCTCACGGCAAAGATGAGGCAGTCACAGCGCTTCCGGGGACGGGAGCGCTATAAGTAATCAGTGGAAGGGGGACTCAGCTGGGAGGCGGGGCGGGCTCTGGAGGACGGCCTTGCAGGGAAAAACAACAACAACCAAATGGCGGCGTGTTGAAAAGCACGAGCAGCAAAGCGCTAAGCACTACCAATATAGCGCCACAGAAGAGAGCAATGAAGGCACACTCAGAATAAAAGCGCAACAATTTCAGTTTATCTCTGCAGACAAAATGAGCCACATTAAAAGCAAATCGTCACAATGCAAAATAACGCGCTAAAAGTAAGGAGCCAGATCTCAAGCGCAGATCTGTGCAATAATCGCGTTGTGAATTTGTGAGCAGGAATTTCAAGCGCAGAATAACGATACCACAAAGCAGTTCGAGCAGGGAGCCAGGGGAGCGGCTGCTCACAGCAAAGATGAGGCAGTCACCTCATGTCTAGAGATGTCGAAAAACAAACCTTTTCTCATGTATAGGCCTTTCTTGAAAGGTAACTCACTAAAATACAGCCAAGCAGTGTTGTGTGCAGAAGCAGCAAAAAGGAAAAATGGCGTTTAAACTTCGAATAAGCCATAAACCATACTACACTCCCAAGTATGTCAGTCATCACTCTTGAAAGAATTATTGTTAATAAAAAGTAGTGCCTTCTCTGTATTTAAGGGCATGGACATTTTTTGGTTGTCATTATTGACTGACCAAGGTGAGATGCTTTCTGTTGAATATTTCTTAATAGGTTTGGCTTTGGACAGGTTTTGCGACTCTCCCCTTTCACTTGTACTGTTAAAGATCTGGGGCCAGATGTACAACCGTTTTTTGCAGTTGCAAAAGGGTATTCAAATCTTTTGCGACCACAAAAAACTGTGGTGGTATGTACCAATGCTCTTTTGCGAGTCACAGAATCGCAAAATAGTGTTTGCGACCAGCTATTAGGAAGGGGCGTGCCAAGGGCATTCCTTTCTAATAGCGAGTCCAAATAGTATGTAGCATTGTTTTGCAACCACAATGCGGTTGCAAAACACTTGCAGTGTACCACCTACTTCAATTAGGTGGTAAACCATTTGCATACGGCAAGGGGTCCCCAGGGTACCCCTTCCCCTTTATGAATGGGTGCGAAAATATTTTTTTAGAGTAGGTAGTGGTTCCAGGGACCACTGGCTGCCCTTAAAAATGAAACAGAAACGTTTAATTTTCTTTTTTTAAATGCAGCCGTTTTCCTTAAAGGAAAATAGGCTGCATTTAAAAAAAACTGCTTTATTGAAAAAACAGTCCCAGACATGGTGGCCTGCTGACCCCAGCAGCCCACCATCCCTGTAAGTGCTAGCCATTCCCAATGGGGTAGCAAATTGCGCTTGCCTCATGAATATTGATGAGGCATGCAATTTGCGACCCCATTGGGAATCGCATTTCCCCAATTGGGTACATTGCATTTTGCGAGTCGAAAATGCAAGCATTGTACATCTGGCACCCGGTCCAGTATTTTCTCTATCTTTGATGTTATTTTTTTCTGTCTCAGGTTGCTTTTCCTTTAACTAGCTTTTAACTTGGGTCGAAGATGTGGCCAAATGGCTAGAGCGGTCGCACTTGAAGGGGGAAACTTGGCTCGAGTCTCGGCAGAGATGTTCAACATCCTGTGATTCTGGGCAAATCACTTGATGTCCCCCTGCCTAACAAAAATGAATGTGTCCGTCTGTAACGTAAGTGGTGTTCATGTAAAGCACTCTCATAACCTTGGATCGAGTTCACGCTATGTAACCCCCCACTTAGGGTCAGATATAGGAGACCAAATACCGGTCGTAACGGCCGATTTTGGCCGTTACCGACCAGTATTTGGTGTTTGACATGTAGGGGGCTTGAGAGTTACAGAATCGGTAAATTTACCAATTCGGTAAATTTACCGAATCAGTAAAATACCGATTCGGTAAATTTACTGATTCTGTAAATCCAGATGTAGGTGGCACAGTAAACAGTGCCACAGGCCCTTAAGAATTAGTTATTTACCACCCATTACTATTGGGTGGTAAATAACGAATTCCTGTGTACATGCACATCCGTGCATGTACACCTGTGCCATGTGACACACATACATGCATGCCCTTAGGGCCTAAGGGCATGTATGTGTGTCACATGGCACACAAGCCAGAAACAGGGGTGCTACAGGGTGTCAAAGGGACACCCTGTCCCCCTGGCAATTCAGTATTTTTACCGATTCAGTAATTACCGAATCAGTATTTGCCATTGATTCCTATGGGCTTTAAGGCCCATAGGAATCAATGGCAAATACCAATTCGGTAATTACCGAATCGGTAAATACCGATTCCTACCGATTCGGTATTTGATACCGAATGATTACATACATTAGATTTACCAATTCATGAACACCGAATCGGTAAAATTCGGTATTTATGAATCAGTAAATCTAATTTACCTACATCTAGCCCCTGGTGTTGAATAGATTTCCCTGCTGATTTTAGATACCATCAGGCGACCCAATTAGATTAATGACTAGACCAACCACAAGGAAGTTTTATACCAGCTTTTTTAATCCCATCACTTCCCCTTAGTATCATCGCTAAAGACTGTGTGTTCAAACTTTGCAAGTCACCTTGATATGGACCCCAATTGCTTACAGCAGCTGTCTTGTTCCCTCACCCTGCAAGAGAAGGCCTTCAATATAGATGTGAGGTAGCATACTCATATGACACTGTGCATGGGCGAGGAGTGGGACCTGTGATGAAACATGCCATCCAAGTGTGGATAAAGGACGAATGTCCTTTAAAACAAACCCTCTCCTGACATTTGCATGCAACACCTGATCTCTGGCATTTGCCATCCTGCTGAGGTTCTCACCTCCGCCCTCTTAGAGTAATGTTTGCACTGAGTCAGGTTCAAGGGAGAATTCACTCCACTTGATGGTTCCTCTTGCTCCTCTTGAGTCATAGATGTGATCTGGCCGCCATGTTATGCATTTCCATCCTACTTCAAGGTCACATGGTTCAACATGTGATCCATGTGCATGCCTCAGATTGGCCTGTCGTGTATATACCAGAGAGGCTTCAGAAAATCTGATCTGCAGTAGTAGCACTTATGCACTGATCATGTTGACATTGTTCCATCAATGTGTGCCTTTATGCTGGGGAGTCATTTTCTCTGCACAGTGATGGGAGTCAGGTCATGCTAAATGCGCAGACAACTATGTAGTATCTATCATTCAGATGCGACACACTTTCACAGGACCTGAACTGCTACTAAGTATAGTGGAGCATGCATGACAACGTACTTGCTAGGGATTTCTTTGTGGCCCATGCAGCGGTGGCTGTCTGTCCCACCCTATGCCCGTGCTCACCTTGCTCATTTGTGTCAGCCGTGGAAATCCCACCAGTGTTCACCTCCATGCATCTGAATACCATCCCTCGTTCTGTTTATGCCATTTTCTTGAATGTTTGGGGTGTAGTCACAATGTCTGATTTCTGAGCTCTTTTTGTACTGGAAATCACTTGTCTGGAAGTTTGATTCTGGTAGTATTTGATCTTGAGTTGCGAGATTTCCTGCTTTGGTTTACCTGGGAAAGGACATTTTTCGCAGATGAACTCCCAGGGTGCCCTAGGCTTTGAGCAAGGCTGAGTATTTTGCCTTTTGTGAAATCAGACATCTTGATGCCTCGCACCTAGTTCTTTCTGCAGCACTTCATGACAACAGTAGTTTGTGAATTGGTGAATGTTGTACTGGAGGTACTGTTACTGGTGGTATCGTCTATCGCACTGTCCTGTGTGATCTTTGTATCAGCACAGCTGTGTGCCATGTGCTCCCAGTGTGGTATTGCTGGATATCCTGTTTCTCTAATTGGGTCTCCTAATGATAGCGTGCAGGTTGTGTATGGCTGCCATGTGCCGACGGGGCCTTTCTTGTGCTGCTCGATTCCGTTTCCTGTCTGCTCTGGCGCCTCGGGCTGCAGCTACAAAACAGAGACAGTTTTCCCAGTCGGTGCCCCACAGACACGCCGGTGTGTATGCTCAATGTTGTGAGGTGCCTCTGTGTGTGAAGGCACAGCATTGTGTCATGGTATCACGTTTAGCTATCTCTTTGTGGATTAAGTTGGTCCTCTGTTTTGGAATGTATATGGTGTGGTTTAATGTTAGTGATGCTCAATGTCTGAGTATTATGTTTCCTTATTCCTATGGTTTCAGTGTCGTCCATTACCATAGTGGATGTCTGTTGTTGAGAATAAAATATCCTGTTGGCAGGTAAGTGGTAAGTGTCAAAATTGCTAATTATGTGACCATTGTGACAGGCACAGGCATTATCCCTGACTGTTTCCTTCTATTTCTGCTAGCCTGTGCACGAGTGTTGACTTTTTCGTGATCTGGCGTAACAGCGCAGCTGTCGCCATACAATTATGTGAGAACACCAGATGATGGGCTTTGGTTTCGCCCAGATGTTGGGAACTAGGAATATATGTTTTCATTGGGCAGAAGTTATGTACTTCCACAAAAAAAGTGCTTGCTCCCTACACAGTGATAATTTTCTTTATACAGCTGCCTGGGGATAAATGTGTTAAGGCCGCACACATGCTATTACATTTTCTTTGATAACTATTTATTGTATGGTGTTTTTTCTCTGGTTGGAGCACCGATGGTGGAGGGAAGTCTTTAACTTAGATGGACTTTTAGGTCTGGCTTGACAGTGCGACTGTGACCTGACCTTTTAACCTACACAAATATGCATGACATTGTTGCAAAGTCATCCTGTGCCCCCGCCCAACTTTTTGCTGACTGGAACTGGTGGTAACTGACTCTGACTGACCCTGGGCTCTGTTTAACCAGGCCCAGGGCCAGTGCAAAGCTAAAAAGAACACATTAGAATACAGTTAAGATACCCAACATACACTAGGGTACACTGTGGTATGGTGGGGTACTCCTGTAATTGGCAAGACCTACCCCATAAGCCCCTAGTATGTAATAGGGCAGGGGATTGAAACTACCTAAAAGTCTCCAGTATCCTGGGTCATGGCAGTTTAGAGACCAGCAGATTTTCTGCACCAGCATGTGTGCAGTGCTGAAGCCTGAGGTCAGTTTAAAAGCAGCACTGGTTGCCAGGACAGCTTTTAAACCTTAAATTGTGCCCAAACTAGACTTTGGGGGTAGGGGCCATTAAAAATAGAACACCTACCATGTTTTTGCATATTAGGGACCCACAGGGTCACCCCTAGGTATCTCAGGGGTGGGGGGTCAGTTATCTATAAGGTACACCCTTATAAAATGAGGTTTTTATATGCCTGGGTAAAGTGAAATTTTACATTTCACTGCCCACATTGTATTAAAGAGCTGCTCAAATTCGACTTTGATGTTAGAAGAACTGGGTATGGAAGATATACAATATTTCTGCAGATTCAGAGCCCCTGAAGTCTCCCCTAGTTGTACAGGGGTAGGGGCCCTGTAGAAATTAGGGAAATATTTATAAAATATGGTTTTATAAGCCCTGGTGCTAGAAAAGTGGCCCAAGTCATTTTCCCCATTGCAAACCCCATAGCCCATAGGTTAACATGGTAGGAAGTTATTGATTAATAAATATTGATAGGAGAGGACTAGCCGGATCATTCAAAGACTTCCCAGAATGGCAGTAGTAAATCCAACAATATGATATTGTTGAATTTGTCCTAAAGTGTACATACAAGAAGTTATAAGACTTTCTTGTTTGTAAGTCCAAATTCAGCCTTTCAGTGGTCTCGCCTGAATGGTCAGAGTTAAGTGGATTGGCCAGGCTGCTATGAAGAGGTGATAAAGAACCCCTCTGCTGGGAGGGCAGTTTGCTGGACTATAGGAATGCCAGGCCAGGGGGTGGAGTTGTAAACCCTCCTCTTCAAAGGCAGAGGGGAGACCTGGGTTGCAGATTCACCCTGACACTCTTGACCCAGAGTCAGGGCTAGGATTAAGGACGCTATGTGCAGATGGTAGGGGGAGAGTCCATGGAAATAAGCCGTCCCAGGGGGTGTGTTTAGCCAGCTCTTACCTCCATGCTGCCTGCGCTCACAGGACCGACCTTGGGACTACCACCATCCCTCAGGTTTGTGGGGCTTGTGGGATATTATTAGGAATGCCGGATGGTTGGAAGGTGGAGGGGTTTACTAAACCCAAGCCACCGATCAGCAGAGACCTCAGAGCGGGCCTTCTGAATTGTAGATCCCTTGCTAAGCATGCAGACGACATCTGGCTGCTACTGGAAGGGCATCAATGGGATGCGCTGTTTCTAACAGAAACTTGGCTCAATGAGGACAATATGACCGCCATTGCGCTGGCAGTACCCTCTGGGTATAAAATATGTTTCTCCAACCGGATAGGCGAAAAAAGGGGTGGGGGTGTGGCTGTCATATTCAAAGAGCAGCTCATACTCACCTCTTCTGCCCCTACTCTTATTCAGGGACTAGAGGGACTACACTTCTGTTTTCAGGTAGGACCTCAGCTATCCCTAGCGGGACTAGTTATTTACCGCCCTCCTGGGGGGGAGGAGCCCCACCTGACTACTCTGATGGATATTGTCATCCAGAGCTCCCTCCTTCACTCTCAATTTCTCGTCGTCGGGGACTTTAATATTCATATGGATAGGGAGGAATGTGTCCCTGCAGAAATACTGAGGTCCACATTAAATACAGCCAATCTGAGACTCATCAACAAGGGCCCCACGCACAGAGCGGGCCACACGCTTGACTAAATATTTTCTAATATTAACAACGTGGCGGCAGAGACACCGTTACCGCTGGTATGGCCAGACCACTCTCTGATTCCATTTCAACTAAAGTTAGCGCCTGACAAACCTGTGACAAGCAAGTGCTCTTTTATGAAGAGACAATGGAAGAAGTTAGTCCCCGCTACTATGGGACCAGTTCTTGCCCAGAACACACCTACCCTCACCTCAAATGTCAACATTGACGCACAGCTATTTAATGACTGGGTCGGGAATATGGTGTCATCCATTGCACCGGCAACACACGCAATATCCAAACGAGATTCCCCTTCCGCTCCCTGGTTCTCTCAGGACCTGAGAATACAAAAATCTGACTGTAAAAGGCTGGAGCGGCTTTGGAGGTTAAATTACGGACCCCTAGATAAAGTCGGATACAAGGAAGCATCCAAAAAACTGCATAAAGCCATTGGAAAGGCAAAAAAACAGTTCTACGCTGATTCTATTCAACAAGCTGAACATTCGAGCAAAGAAACCTTTAAAATAGTACAGTCTTTCTTCAAACCTAGGTGTGTTGAGAGGGAGGTTCCCCCGTCGACCACGCTGTGCAACAGCATCTCTGACTTCTTTGACTCAAAAATTAAACAAGTCTATGAGTCCTTTGGGCCAGAGAAGAAAACGGTAAAAACGGATCTGGCTGGTAAAATGTCGGATTACGCTACCTTGACACAATTCGAGCCAATAGCTCTGAACACGGTTATGCAAGAACTAAGTCGATGTAAGTCAGGATCACCTGACGACCCCTGCCCTCCGAAACTTTGGAACACCATAGCTGATTTTGTGGCCCCCACTATTCAGCAAATATGGAATATGTCCATCTCCTCCGGGGTGTTCCCGAATATTTGGAAACATGCCACTCTCCTCCCGCTAAAGAAAAAAACAAACGGTGACCCCAAGGACCTTAGCAATCTTCGTCCGATTTCTTTGCTGGCAGCACCAAGCAAAATGCTTGAGAAAGTAAACAAGCGCCAATTGAATAAATTCATTGAAGATAATAAAATATTACATGAGACGCAATCAGGCTTTAGACCCGGCTTCAGCACTGAGACAGCACTAATTGAGGTGGCAGAGTCAGTGAGGTGGTCGATGGATTCAGGAGACTCAGCGATGCTGGTGCTCCTGGATCTGTCGGCTGCTTTTGACACGGTCGACCACGCTAAACTGCTGTCACGACTGGCGGAGATAGGCATCCAGGACCAGGCACTGGAGTGGATACAGTCGTATCTGAACCAGAGAACACAGAAGGTGGCGCTAGGGACCGTTTCTTCAACACCTAAGGCCCTCAGCTGCGGCGTCCCTCAGGGATCGGCTCTTATCCCACTTTTATTCAATATTTACCTGGCTCCACTCTTCACGCTGATTGCCAACTGGGGGGTCAAGGCAATTTCATATGCCGACGACACCCAACTGGTGTTTCCGTATTCGGAAGTGTCGGAGGCGTCCTTTTTGAGCTTCAAAGGCTGTCTCCAAGATGTGGCTTGCTGGATGAACACAAATAAACTAAAACTTAACGCTAACAAGACAGAAGTGATCTTTTTCGGCAAAGGCCCCCCTCCTCCATCTGATCTTTGGTGGCCGGAAGAGATGGGACAAGCCCCCTCGCCTAGCCATTCGGCAAAAAATCTGGGGGTGCGGTGGGATGACAGTTTGTCCTTTGCATTGCACATCCAGCAAATAGTTGGCTGCTGTCTGTGTAAGCTGAGGAATCTCCGTAAGATTCTGCGACTCTTACCAGCAAGCTGCCAAAAAACAGTAATCCATGCCACAGTGACATCTAGGCTGGATTAAGCTAACGGCCTGTATCTGGGTTTACCAAAGTACCTTATACAGCGACTGCAACTGGTCCAAAACGCGGCTGCGAGATTATTAATGGGGATCCCTTTCAAGCACTCGGTCTCTCCGCATCTTCTCTCACTTCATTGGTTACCAGTAGCAAGCAGAATAAAATTTACGGCACTTACACTGGCCTTCAGATCTCTGTATGGCACCTGCCCTAACTATCTGAAAGCCCGACTGCCAAGATACACCCAAGCTCGCTCCCTCGGATCCAACAACCGTGTTCAGATTGCAGTTCCTAGAGCAAAAAGAGCTCGGCTGGGAGGACACTTTGGAACACCCTGCCCCCTGCTCTTCAGCAGGCCCCCTCCGAGTTATGCTTCAAGCGTATGCTGAAAACCTGGCTTTTCACCCAACCACGCTAGACGCCAACACCCCTAGCCCTCATGGTCAAAAATATCTTGTTCCTGTAGCGCCGGGACACCTCTTCGCGAGGTAGCTGTTCGCGCTTTATAAAATTCCGTATTTTTATTATTATTATTGCTGGAAAATCAGAAATTATGGATTTGGAAGAATGATGCACTCTGGGACAAACTAATGCCACACTCTACAGGATGTGGTCATAACTATGAGGAGTTGCCCTGCTCTCATTGGTCAGAAGTAACCTGGTGCTTGACCCAGAGAATTTTGAATAAGTATCTGACAGGGGCAGAGCCCTCCATCTCTGCTGCTTGAAACTTACTGAAGCAAGAAGTGACCTGCTGAAAAGATTTTGCTGTGCAAGGAACTCTAAGGCCTGACCTATGAAGATTGCACCAAGTGAAACTGCAGCCCCGTGGATTACCTTGCTGCAAAAGGACTCAGTGGACTCCATGCAAGCTACAGGTTAACAGAGCTCACCTGGACAGCCCCACAAAGAATTCAAAGCCTGGAGTACCAGTGGATTTGTAAGGGTTTTGTTCAAGTGGATTGCGGAATTGAAGTTTCACACTTTCAAGGACCCTCTTGGAGATTCCAGAACCTTCGATTGTGCGTTGGATACTTTGGGACCCGCAAGCAGAACTCCAGGAAAGTGTTCTAACTGGACCCCGCTTGCTGAAGAAGGCGGCCCACCACAGTGGTGAGAAAATTCTTCAGAACAATTTATAAAGGTGTGTCCCTGACAGAGAAAACAAAATGACTAAAAGGGGCACTTGGTTTCTAAGCACTAGAGAGTGACTAATCTTGAAAAATTCATACCTCTGGTTCACTACAGTGGATTTTTTTTTATTTTTGTGTCATTTAAAAGATAAAAATATTACCTATTTTTATAAATTGGTGTTTGATTTTTATTTTGGGTTGTGTCTCAATTATTTACTGAAATTGTGTTTTTAAATGCTTTACATACCTGTCTTTGAAGTTATTCCTGTCTGCTCGCAGTCACGTTACCAAGGGTTGAGCATAGTAATAATTTTCTAAGACATACGCTGAGTCCTATAATGTTTTAGAGGCCTTATTGCCAGTGGCAGACCTACATTTGCCCCTACCAATAACCCACTTTCCAACAGACATATGTGCATGGTCCATACTCGGGGGTGTTGGGGTTGCATACTAGGGTTATAGATGTCGGTGAAGATTAGTGAGTGGCACCACTTACTTAATATTCGATTATTTGAATACCTTTGCACTACATTTTGCGTGCTGCATTTCAATCGTAGTCAGTTGGGAAGCCAAAACCCGTTTTTGGCATGGTGCGTGGAGGACAGCCCTGTTCAGCAATGTATTCTTGACACATGTTTGTGTGTGTTCACCCATGATTGCAAGGCTGTGCTGTCCAAGTATGGTCATTGAAGCAATTCGCAAACACCTTGAAGTCTAAATCTTTGCTCTACTGACACAGCCAAAGTTTTGACTTATGTTTTGTGCTGATGGAGATCTAATGATATTTAACAACTTGTTTGATCAACCACAAATACATGTGCAACCGCATAGAAAGGTTCAAAGAAAAGAAGAGAGACATAAGTTATGCTAAGGTAAAGATCTTAAAATGTGCAAACATTTTAAAATGATAAAACAACCTAGACAAAACATTTAATTATAACTTTTTAGATAAACTGATAAGCTGATAATGATAGCTTTTTATGGAGCAGTTACTTTTATAATGTAGATTGTTATAGTCATGAGCAACGAGGGGGCCTTACTGAGGTGGAATTTTACAGCCTCATTATGAATTGATTAAGGGGGATTTTTACAACTTCATTATGAATTGATTGCTCATTCTGCATTCTTAATAGTCCCATAGTATGCATTTCTCGGCTTTCCTCTCCTTCCCTTCTAGAATCTCACACATTTCTTACCGAGAAAAGACCTTACTTTATCATACCTTAAGCAATCCATGAGTCCCCAAGGATGTAAACTAAATAATTGTATTTTTTTATGCTAATGCTTTCTTTATGCAGATGCACTACTTTCACAACAATTTTACAAAGTTCAGATATAGTCATATATTGGCAGCATTTCCTGACTCTTGAAGCTAATTATTTTTCGAGCCAATCAAAATAGATAATACCAAACTCCCCAAAGTTTTTTCTCTGCAAAGAACCTTTCATGTATCATCTGTTTCTATGCCACGTGTTTCAAAAATAATCTGCCATATCAGTGCAAAGGAATAGGCAAAGATCAAAAGACTTGCCTGGTAACACCCAAAAAGAGGACCCCAGAATCTGCAGAGCTCAAACCACCAATAAAATGTCTACAAATTGTGACTGTCACACTTTTTCGTTTGCATTACAAATATATTATTCTAAATCACAAGTCTGCCTAGATATAGGTAATGATGTTCACGTTAAGTTAGCCATAGTTAATTTAGGCCTCAGATTCAATGGTCGATGCTAACATGGAAATGTACTTTTGGCTGTTGTGCTGTTTCTCTCGTTCATCTGCTAAGCTGCTATAGTTAATTAGAATGTTACAAAATGTTTTTTGAGAGCATTGTTTTTCTGTATGCTTCCATAGCATGTTGTGAATAGTGAATTTCGACACCAATGCCTAGAATAGCGGAAACCTTCCATTGTGCAATGGCTGGGAAGAAGGGTGAGGCCGTTTTATTTCGTAGTACTTAATCCTGTTCAGTCTCCTCTGGCTGAGACCTATGGGGAGTGTTGCATTTTGTTGAGAATTGTATGACTTACTGTGCATTGTTGAGCTAGTTAGATTCAGCTGGGCCTCATTTATGAAAAGTGACGCATCGCTGCGTGAAAACAGCGATGCGTCACTTTTCACTGCGCACTCCTTGCGACACCAATGATGCGTCATATTTAATGTATGACGCATCATGTCGCAAGGACTTACAGATACGTCAGTATTTCTGACGCATCTGTAAGCGCAAAAGTGACGCATTGCTGGAGTGTGTCTCAAAAGTGACGCATCTCCAGCAATGCGTCCTTTCACATGGGGAAAGCCCCATGTGAAAGGGCTTGCGTCAGTCTTACGCCTGCTGTGAGGCAGGCGCAAGATTTTGACGCAACCGCATCCTAAAAGTGACGCAGTGAAATCTGATAGATTTCACTGCGTCACTATTACGAGGCTTTTTGCGGGGGAAAGCCCCCTCTGCATACAGTATACCTGACGCAGGTATAATGTGGCGCAGGGGTTTAAAAAGTGACGCATCTACCTAGATGCGTCACTTTTTAAATATGGCGCAACAAGGCGCATGTTTTACGCTGCAGATGCGTCACAAAAAGTGACGCATCCGCAGCGCAAAACTGACGCAAGGCCTCATAAATGAGGCCCAGCTGCCTTTTCCACTCTCCTGAGACTAAACATTTCTGTTCCTGCTGAAAGAGATCGACTCCTGAGCAAATCTACTTGACTGAATCTTTATTTGCTGACACTTTCTGCTCGACTCCTCGCATGAGTTTCACAAATTTCTCAGTTTAGCAAATTAGGGAATTCTCCCTTCATGAAAAACTGATTTTTCGTGATTTTTCTCTATGACAACTCTTAGCATTTTTATTTGTATTTGATGATTTTGATTTGAATTAAGTAACAATGACAATAACTGACAATTTCTCTTTGTTAACATTTGATGATTTGAGTTTTTAACTTTACTGATGTATCAATAAAACCTTCCTGGTTTGCAAATCTACGAATCCTTGTGGGGCCCAATGTTCTTCACTGGCATTGATACATTGTTGATTTGTTGACGTTTAACCTCAGCCCAGGGCTAAGGGTCCATCTGCATCTGCAGCTTGTACTTGAGTTTGCACCAACAATCTGCATAGTGCAAATCCAACCTCGCTGCAACAATTTATAGCAGAGGATGGTTCCTGCTGAGGTTTAGGGAGGTAGAATTTACCCCAGAGTTAGTAAGACTCTGCCCCAGCCCAGTCCACATCCCCTAGGGTCTATGGTCCAGGGACAGAGTATTGGTGGTGTTCCAGCATTCCCGAAGCAGTTGTGATGTTCTAGAAGTGTGAGTACAAGTAGAATTATGCCTCTTTGATTGTGTGTTGTCGAGTGTTGCTATGTTCGCGGTTTTAATGAGGTGGTGTGTTTTATGGTGTGGGTCCATTTTGACAGCACATCATTGGTACCATCACTGCTAACTTCACAATGACTCCACACTCCTGCTGTTCCAGGCCATTACCCTCCATGCACCAAAGCTACCCCACTTCTTCACTCTATTCAGCAAGAGATCTTTAGACTCGCTTCTCCTATTCCAGGTTGAAAAGAACACCTGTCAAGTACCTCATCCGTAAAACTCCTAAAGTCACACCCTATGATGAAGGAAGTTCAAGAAATGTACTAGGTTGCTACTAAAGTCAGGGGGAGGGACAAATATTAGTACAGAAGAAAGAGGCTACTATGTATGGTGAACTGTTACTCTATGGATTGATCACCTCCTGGATCCAGACATTCTATTTTTCTATAGCTGCTACTGGCCCTTAGTGTCTGAAAAAGATACAATTCCTTTGATAATACAGGTATGTGTAGGACTGGCTGTTGTGAGAGGGTTTGTTCAAGGTTCGCTTATAACATATTTATGTGGCAAGTGATGAGTTTCTTGCTTATTGATGCAAGGCACCTCGCACAACTATTTCAGATGGCTGCACTAAGGAATTTGACTCGGACTTTGCTCCCTTCACTGTAGAAAACCCTTCATCCTTTGTTTTTCCCTGGAAATAAAGTATCCCACTATGTACCCTGATTTCTTGAAATGTATGGTGTAATTGTATTCCTTTCTGCTATCTTTTCAAATGTTCGCGAATAAAGAATTGCCCTCCACAGAGTATTGTATTCATTGCAATTTATTTTCAATATCACTGTGATTAGCTGTGGAAATGTAATGTGGACGATAATGCCCAGAGCTTCTAATACCTCATTCTTCTTCCCTAGATCCTACCACAGTTAAGATGCAGGTGTCTTTTTAAATCAAAAACCGTTCCTTGATTGCGATTTTTTCCTTCACCACAAAGCTCAACTTGGCAATACATTTTTCAGGGTTTTCTCCTACATGTGTTCTCTCTGAAGGGGTCTCTATGGACTTTCTGGATTTTGTTTATCCTGGTGACGTGTGTACCTACATCCTAAGTCCTTGAAGAGGTTACAGTGGCATTGCAAGGTACAGTTCTAGTTCAGGAACAAGTTGGTTTTCCAGATAGGGTGATGAGAAGGCAGGGAGATTGGACGAGTCAGTTGGACCTTTAGTGGCAAGACTTCAAAAGGTTTATTTAGAGGTATCATTCTTGCAACATAGTTATTTAAGGAGGGTTTTTATTTGACTGGGATACCAAATCTAAGTACTGGGGTCGCGTATGAAGGGATTTTTTGCTGTGCAACAGCTGGGAATGTGTTGCTTGCTGTATGGGCATTATCTGAGTATCCACTGGGGCAGAATCCATGTTCCCATAACAGGGAAGGAGGTAAAGTATGTAAGGAAGCTCAATGGGTAAAAGTAAGAGAAAAGGTACACTAACAAGTGGAGTAACTTCTGAAACAGGCATAGAGTTATCTGTATTCTGAGTGTTTGTGACTTCTTCGGTGGCAGGATTTTAGAAGGTCTTGATAGATTGAACAGGGGCTGAAGTTAGGATGTGATTTTGAGAGGCAGTTTGTGTGCCTTGACACTCTTGCCTGCATTAATCCCTCTCGTTGTACGAGTGATTTCCTCCCTAGTTGCCTTGAGCTTTTCTACGTGTTCAAGGTCCTATTTGGGCTCCATATTACAAACTCATAATTTTACATTAGGGAGTATTAGATGGTTATAAAGCACGCCCCTCCCTTACTGAGCTACTGGCACTGTTATGTGTGTCTGTGTGTGTATATATATATTTATATATTTATAATTATTTATTTTTGGGACTCATCTGAGTAACAAAATGGTGGCCAGCGTTTCCTGGTTGAATTGCTGACATCCAATAAGATCCCAGGATGAGTTTTCACAGATCCACAAAGTTCTCCTCATCCCTAGATGTACAAGTTTGTTTTTTCTTTAATTACTCTAAAAAGGATGAACAGATTTACACCAAATAATGAAAAGGGCTCTTTCTGGAACTAGACCTATCGTTCTAGCAAATTTGGTGTGATTCTATCCAGTGGTTTGGGCTGTAATCATGTTTAAAATCCCAAAGTGTTTGGGGAAAAAGGATTTTGAGACCCCCTTTTTTCTCGCGCCCCCATGACCTATCACCCTGGAACTTTTAAGACATCACCTGAAGATAGTAGCAAACTAGTTTAAAAAATTTCGTGAACATTCATCAGATGGTGCCAAAGTTATTGGCAAAACAAAAATGCTTTTTCCTATGGAAACCAGGTCCTAACTATACCTACTGGTGCACACAGCCACACACACCAAGAGAACCACTCTCACATCCTCTCAAAGACCCATACAGCCACTCACACAGCGTGGAGAAGTGTGGCTCACTGGTTAGAAGCGGCAGACCCTGAAGCAGAGGTCGGCCCGGGATCAGGGTTCAATTCCCGACGCGGCAGGGTCTTGGGTCAATGTCCACAGACTCGATAATTCTCGGACAGGTGCCTACGCTAACCATGGGTCCCACTCTGCAACTCTGGGCAATAGCTTGCTTAATCTCCACAACGGCCCTAGCAGCGCCGGGGATGCCTGGCTTCACCTTGGGGGTGCCCTCTCACAGGGAAAGCAAGGACAGGTTCCCCAGCGGTATACAGCGCCAGGATGCCACGTAACAGTGCGCTTTACAAGTATACTTACATTACATTACACATAGCTATTAAGGATTAAGGATTACCTGATTAAGTGAGCTAGCTAAATCGTAGCGTTTCACTTTGTTTTTACCTGTATTACCTGTTCTTAAATCGCATTTAACCTGCGCACTGGATTGCTAATTATGTGATAAATTGTTTTAAATGCTTTGAATTTGACTTACAGAAGTGAACAATTAATTTATAATTATAAATGCCTACCTGCACTTTGCACCTTAGCAAGGTTGGGGGATTGTAGACCACGACTTGGGATCCGCTGAAACCGGAAGTTACCTGAAGTTGCAGAACCCGAAGTCAGCGGTCTAGTGGCAAATACTCATCACAGGCAGCCATGAAAACAGGGCCACAGTGCGGTGAGCATTAAGGATTGCCTGATTAAATGAGATAGCTCACTCGTAGTGCTTCACTTTGTTTTAGCTGTTCTTAAATCGCTTTTATCCTGCGCACTGAATTGCTAATTATGTGACAAATTGTTTTAAATGCTTTGAATTTGATTCTAGAAGTGAACAATTCATTTATAATTATGATTGTCTACCTGCACGTTGCTTTTTAGTAAGGTTTGGGGATTGTAGACCACAACTTGGGATCCGCTGAAACCGGAAGCCTCCACTGGGCTTTGCCCAGGAGCGTCTTTGGGAGCCCCACGCAGTTGGTATGCACCTCAGGGTGCAGACAACGGTGGTGGCAGAAGCAGCAAAGCGTAACGGGGTATGGAGTCCCCTTCCAGATGACTGTGGCAGGCTTCTTGATTACTACAATATAGGTCTTAACTCAGTTCTCTTTGTCGCTTATCCCTACCAGTGCTGAGGTCTGCTAGTATCAGTGAGCATTCTTGATGTTGTCATGTTTTCATACGTACTGTAGAGCAGACTTGACATCAGTAAATATTTGCAAATTTCAATCTAAGGTGCATCTAAGTCGCACCAAATATAGCATGGCTTACAGCACATCCAGACTCTGCAACTTCTTCTTTACTGTTGCATACACTTGTCTGGCCTCCTGCAAATGCTTTGTAAAGTTGGGATAGAGGGCAGTTTTGTGTCCTCGTGTAAGATGTCTCTTTTTCACGAGCCAGCCTCAGAACAGTGTCTCTATCCTGATAATTTAACAAACTATCTTGAATTGGGTGTGTTGCTGTTCTAGGTATCGGTCTGGAGACAAGCGATCTGTGGGCTCTCTCCACGATGAAGGCTGATGAGAAATTCTCTCTACCAAAAATGTTTCTAGCAGAGTTTCAATGTATGGTACAACAAAAATGGTCATCGTGGCTAACTGCCTATAGATTTATGTACATGGAACTAAATGCAAATCCATTGAATAATTCAAAATGTCACAGCACAGAATGATGATTTACTATGATTTAATATTACATCACAGAAAAAGAATCAATCAAAACATATGAATATGGAATTAATCGACATTTGTAAACATCGGTGCTCAGAAAGAGAGGGAGGGATGGAGTGCTCAGGGAGAGTTGAGTGATTGTGCAAAGGAAGGTAAAGGCAATGTTGTTCAAGTGCATCCAAATAATTTAAAAGCAATCCGGTCTTCAACTCGACGAAACAATTACAAAAGAAACATAACAATCTGGGCACAGATAAACATGTCTCTGTTGCCCACGTTTGATAAAGATACAGATATGTCAAACCGAGACATGCTTCTGCCTGGAGCGTGCTTCAAGCTCCAGGGAAATATTGTCCGCCACCTATTGTGGGTCCTCTTGGTCCTCCCACAAGGTGTGGGGGACAAAGGAACCCTATGCTGCCCCCTTATATCTTTTGTTTACCTCTTTGCAGGACAAGGGACTAAGGGCCCGATGTAGGTGGCTAAATACCGGTGGGTAATGGTAAAATTCTGTAAATTTCACAGTTACCGACTGGTATTTAGCCATTCCTAATGTAGGTAAGGCATCGGTAAGAAGAAATCAGTAAATACCGATTCCTTAATACTGATTCTTTATTGACCTTGAATTTAAGGAATCGGTAATACCGATTCCTTAAATGCAATGTAGAAAGCACATAAAAGAGTGCTATTGGGCCTGAAGAAATCGGTAATTACCACCAAATTCAAGTTACCGAATTCCTTTAAAAAAGCACTCTCTTGCTTTTTAGAAGTGCCATGTGGCACACATCCATACCCTTAGGGCATGGATGTGTGCCACATGTGCACACATGCACATTGCAGGGGTGTAACAGGGTGTCCTTTGGACACCCTTGCACCCTAGAAATACCTCCCGGTATTACCGATTCAATAATACCGAATCGGTAATACTGAATGTCTTCACATTCATTCCTATGGGCCTCCAAGCCCATAAGAATGAATGGGTAGGTATTCCTTATTACCGAATCGCAATTACCGATTCGGTAATAAGGCATATTAAGGATTCGGTAAATAATACTGAATTCTTACCTACATCTGAAATACCGATTTATTAATACCGAATCGGTAAAATTCGGTATTAAGAATTCTGAATTTCAAAATTACCTACATCGGGCCCTAATGGCCATATGTAGGTAAATGTGAAATACCGAATTCTTAATACCGAATTTTACCGATTCGTTATTAAGAATTCGGAATTTCTGATGTAGGTAAAAATTCTGTAATTTTTACAGATTCTGTAAAATTCCGAAAAAACAATACTGAATCCTTAATACCGATCGGTATTACCGATTCTGAATTACCGAATCGGTAAATACTGACTCAGTAATTCAAAAATGCAGCAATTGCGGAATCAGCCAATACTGTGTATCCACACCACCTCCCAACCAGGAAGTGGCCACACCCATGCAGGTGCACTGAATCAGAATCTTCTGGAGAGGCAAGCAGTGCAGAGGAGAACACAGGAGCAACTGTAAGAACTTTTCCTGACACAAACTGCATAATGGCGAACAAGGAGTCTGAAAATGAAGGTGCAGAAAGGAAAAGAAAGGTAAAATTTAGCAAAAGGGAGCTGCAGGTCCTGATTGAGGAGGTGGTTAGAGAACACACAAAGCTGTTTGGGAAACAGTCACTGCAAGTGCCAGAATCAGAGAAAAGGAACATATGGCTTGGAATACAGGAACATGTGAATGCCATAGGAGTGACCCACAGTGAAATAGAGGTACTAAAAAAAGGGGGTACGAGGTCAGGAGCCTCACAAAGAAAAAGATGGCTGAAAGGAAAAAATAAGCCAGCCTGACAGGAGGAGGAAGGAAAAGGGCACCTGCACTGACTGCACTGGAACAGCTGGTGGAGTCCACCATTGAGCCTGACAGCGTCAGCGGAATCGGGGATGCAGAAACAAGGTAAGATGCATGCACACCAAGCTGTGCCCCCCACTCCCTGACCCCATTCCCCAATGAGGCAGTGTGAATCCCACTCCAGTACATGTATTAGTCAACTCCAGCAATGCATTATGGGAGATGTAGTCAGTTCAGTTCAAAGTACTTTATTCGGTTAAAAATTAATAACCATAAAAGCATACAAAGTACAATATTCATTTACATTAAAATATTACACAAAGTCAAAAATGTAGATCAGTTTTCCTTGCGATCAAACAATAAACAGTCAACACCTCCAGCAATAGTTACAAGTTAAAAGAAAAAGCAATTAAAAACGAAAGTTGAGGTTCGTTACATTTTGGCAAAGCGATATTGTACATCATACAAAAAGAATAATAACTGTGCATTAATGATTACTGATTGGGGCAATATCCTTGTCCTATCGGATCACCATATCTAAGCCAGGAAGTAGGTTTTGGTGATTATATGTGGGTATCTGCTGGTAGCTGATTGATACAGGACCCCTCCTGTCCACCCAGTGGTTTTCCTCTACACTCCATTTTGTGGTTGGAAAATACGCAGTTCTGGGGTAGAAATCGCACAATTCCCGTTTTGCTATTGGCCCATCTCCTCTTTGTGGCTCCCAGCTTACCAGATATGGGACGACCTGGTTATCCCTGAAGTTAACAATTACCAGGTCTCTGGCTATGGTCTTGGGTCGGGAACCTATCCACCCCATCCTTCTCACATTTAGAATTCTTCTGTCGATATTAAATGGAAGGGGTCTGTTCTTCGTCAGCCAAAACTGTACTTTGTTTTTAAGGTCCTGGTGACCTTCAATTTTTCCGATTGTGAGCTCAGGCACTCCCGAGAGGACACACACATAGGGTGCTGCCTCCGGTGGTAAGTTTATACATTTATTAGTTGCAGATAACCCCTCACAACTCATTCCTACTTTGTTCGACCCTGCTCTGGGAGCAGAGCTAGGGGCCATTGTCGATTTTTTTGGTACCTCCTTGCTTTTAAAAACTAATGGTACGGGATCCAGTAGCTGGCTCTGGGCAAAGTTGCTGTTTACAGTGGTGTCAAGCTTATTTGAGGGAACCATGAACTGGGATTGGTTGTTTGGCTTGGTATTTTCATCTATTTTTAAAAGCTTTTCCCCAATTCTCTCTATGCTCTCAATAAGCGGGGATAGTAAGGTTTTGACCAGTTCTTCTAGATGGACCAGCAAAATAGAAGGTAAGAGGGATAAAGGGGTTTCCGGTGTTTTACGTGCTTTGGGTGTCTCGAGGGTAGTAGTGTCAATAACCGGAGGGGGGCTTGAGTTTATTTTTTGGTATTTCGCTGGTTTTCCATTATGTTCCATACCTTTACGTTTTCTGCTCTGGGAAGAGACCTGGGGATGTGCTGTCGCTTGAATGGTAGATTTATCTGTTAGTGCGATAGAGGTTTCCAGGGGACTTTTATTGGGTTGATACGATTTCCTAGGCTCGGGCTTCCAATACCAGTAGGGCACGTTAGGGGGACTGGTTTGTTCAATTCCCTGCTCTCTAGGAATGTACCTAGTATTGCAAATTGCATTAAGTTTCCTAAGTAGGAAAGAGTTTGGTGAATCAGTGGGAATCGAAGGGGATCCTACGCAGCATGTGGTATCATTAGGAAGGCTATGGTCTATTATCTCAATGGCCGATGTTACCCTTGTTATATACAGGTCCAGTGTTCCCTTGAGTGACCCTCCCTGAGAAGAAGATTGTTTGGGGGGCCCTTTAGGGGTAATGGTGCAACTAGCTTATAACCCAAAAGCACACACCTATTTTTGGGACCAGTGGGTATCTTAATCATCAATGGGGCTACTTGGAGAGGACAAAGATGTTCGTTGTCAGCCTCTAGATGATTAGTCTCTAGACAAGCATACCTTAGTTCATTACGTTAGTCCCAGAAGACCAGGATGGATGTCCCGACCCGACCTCTTCTGGCCTCTGAGGGCCACAGAGGGCCCGCCCTTAGCCCGGCGTCCCGCGAGGGAGGACTGTCGGTAATTTTATGCGCCTCCTGGCGCTGTGCTGTGGTCACGTGGTTCCCGTGGGCTGCTGGGGATTGCAGTCCCCTGTCCTGCACTCCACGCGGTGGCCGGCGCTTCCCCAGGTGGAAATGGGAGCGGGCAGCGGGAGGCAGGCGGCGACCCCAGCAAGTGAAAGGGCGAAAAGGTCAGCAACTCTCCACCCGGGCTCCCCAGCGGCAGTGGCAACAGGCAAGTCCAAAAAACGGGAGATGTAGTCAGTGTAACACCTATCATAACAGTGATCCCACTGAACACAATGGCATGTGACACACATCAGTGATAAGCAAGCAGAGGACAGTCAGATAGATTGGCAGATATGAAAATGTAATATTGTTACGTAGTGCTGCCAGACTAGTGAGCTAACGTACAATTTGTGTCCACATGTGAGACATCGCACAGGTCTGCACATGACAAGGCAGGAAGGGCACCCCGGAAGGAGAGATCGAGGAGGCCATTTCAACTGCAGGGCACACCACACCACCACCACCGGCATCACCACCACCGCCAGCATCACCACCACCGCCGGCATCATCACCACTGCCAGCATCACCACAACACCACCTGCATCACCACCAACACCTGCATCACCAGCATTGTCAACAATGGCAGTAAAAAGACCCAGGGGGCATGCAGTTGCCAGACTCCAAGAGATGGAGTTGTCCTTTGAAGACAGCAGGGGTGGAGAACAGTCAACAGTGCCAGTGGATGGCAATAATGCAGGTACACAGTTCCCCACAGAGCGATAAAACACAGGTGCCAGACGCCGCAGGGCTAGAGAACCCAGTCCACCTTTGCAGGGTGAGGAGCATGGTGTGTTTGCAGGTCTGGAGGCGAACATGTTAAAGGTTCAGCGCCTGCAAGGGAAAGCAATACAATCAGTACAGCGGCAGATGAGACACGTGACTGCAAACATGCAGAACATAGAGAAGGGCATCTGCTCAATGAACATGACACTGGCTGAGGGCATGAAGGAAATGGCTGAGGGGATGAGGGAGATGTCAGTGATGCTGCTGTGCTGCAAGCTTGAAGAGGACAGATGGCAAGGCGGAGAGAGAGGCAGAAGAAGGAGAATCATACAAATGCGGCACTGCCATTTCTCTGCTCTGCAGGCGCTCCATGGCCATGCAGGAAGGGATGGCACACTGCCGCCGTGATGTTTCAAGGGGGCTTGTGAAAGTTACAACTGCACTTGAAGTGCTCCTAACTACTCAGGCTGCCAATACTGGTGCAGGTGATGTGGGGGACGGTGAGGAGATGACAAGTCGCAGCAGTATAACGCCCCCTGCAACTGAAACCAGGAGGAGCAGCAGATGTCATGGGGCTGGCACTGGATCGATTGCCTGTGACAACAGTCTGCAAAGAGAATCCAGCAATGTTGTGGGTGGCCGCAGGCATTAATGCAAGCCACACTTTGTCTACATAACTGGGTAACTTAACCCATAACATCCGCGTACGGTGGTTACAAATAGGACTGCCATGTTGAGCCCTTTGTGTAGTGGCGTAGTGCCAATATATTAAACTACGTCATTCAAATGCAACAACTGGCTGTGTCTCCTTACTGACTCAAAATAGTTGTGTGTGATCTCAGCCCTTCTTTGTCTTCCATCTGGTGCTGGTGCCACTCCTGCTGCGTTGGGCTCTGGCTGTGCAAATTCATCATCATCGTCCTCGGAGTCAGTTAATTCAACTTGTGTACCTTTCTTAGTGGCAAGATTATGCAGCATAGCACAAGTTGCGATGATCTTGCAGCAGATGATGGGTGTACACTGACGTGCACCTCTGCTTTTGTGGAGGCAGCGGAACCTGCTTTTCAATAGTCCAAACGTGCGCTCCACAATGTTGAGTGTGGATTTGTGCGCCACATTGTATCATCTCTCACTTAGGGTCGATGGGTTTGGGTAAGGAGTGAGAAGGAATGACCGCCCAGCATAAGCGCTATCACCTAGGTGGGGAAGACAGTGCCATTAATTACAGTCACCAATACGTTCATCTTCATCTGCAGTATAAATCAGGGTGTGTCACAGTGATTTACCTAGCAGGTATCCTTCTCCAAATTTTCCCACAGCCAGGCGTGTGTAGATCCCACTGTTCTGGAAAATGTATGAGTCGTGGGTGCTCCCAGAAAATTTGGCCACAATCGTGATTAGGTTGGCTGCATCGCAGATTACCTGCACATTAATGGGGTTGGTGCATTTTCTGTTTCGGTAGATGTACTTAGTGGCTGCAGATAGGCAGATTGGAATTTGTGTCCCATTAATGCACCCTATAATATGCGGGAACTGTGCCTTTTGGTAAAAGTCTGTCTTGGTTTTCAGCAGTTCCTCCTGTGTAGTTGGTAAGCTTATGTAGTGGTGCGTTCTCTGCATCATGGCATCTGGGAACTTGTTAAAGAAACGGGACAGGCAACGGGACGGCTAGGGCGCTCGACCTCGGACCTGGGGAACCCGGTGTGAGTCTCTGTAATGTCGCTAAACCTCCTGTGATTCTGGGCAAATCACTTAATCCCCCCATGCCTAAGAAAATGAATGTGTGTCCTTGTTTAATGTAACTGGTGCTATGTAAAGCGATCTGATACCCGGTTCAGTTCGGGTCTAGTTCGCGCTATATAAAACTCTGCAAAATAAAACAACAAAAAACTTTGTGACACCCCACCTACCGCAGCTATCAACCCAGTAGTGGGTTCAGGATGGTTTGGGGGTATAGCCTGTACCTTACATGAATCTCTGCCTCAGTCAGTTGGAAGAGTGTGATGCGCTGTCAGTAAATGCACTCCTCCCATCTCCAGATCCTTACTCCTGCTGCCTGTAGCCTTAGCCGCCTTGCAATAACATAGAGGGCCTCCATAGTGATCCCACTGTTGCATTTTGGGGCTGTTTAAATACATTGCACCTGATTACCACCCGCTTTCAGTCAGTGGTAATTACCGACTCTTAAATACCGAATTTTAGGAAATTCGGTATTACCGAATTTTTCTACATCTCTTTTCTCGTGCTTACCGTTTCTTATTTACCAATTCAGTATTTGGGTGTTCGGTAAATCCGAATCGGTAAATTAGAAATCGGTAATAAGGAATCGGTATTTACCGATTCCTTATTACCGATTCGTTTCCTACATTGGGGATTGCTATATAAGGGTCAGTAATGCTGAAATCTACTGATTTTCGGTATTACCGACCAGTATTTGGGCCACCTACATCGGGCCCTAAGTCCCTGAGTCCTGTAACGTCTGCCGCAAGATTTTTCATGATGTTGTGCCAGTCAGTGAGAGCACTGACTTACTCCAGCTGGAGTTAGTTGGCCCAAGGGCAAACAAACACCCTCTGCTAATCAGAATGCTCTAATTTTTTAGCTTGTGAGACAAATAATGTAGTATTCCTGAAACCCCTATGCTGGAAATGAGCTGAAACTTAAGTAAATTTTATGATAGGCTATTGTTTTTTATTAGTTATCATTTTATAGCACACCATCTACCATTGGTATGGCCTCGTAGTGTTGGACACAACCACTGCTTAATTGTAGCTGATGGTTGCCCCTCAGCATTTATTTTTTGGAACCGGCACTAATTTTCCACTTCAGACATTTACTGAGAGCAAGAGAAGAAAAAGCATATTGAGTGGAAAGACTGTCACCAAAGGTAGAAAGCAGGATCCTGCCTCAGTGTGGTAAAGGGGCAGGGAATGTGTGACAGTGTACTAAAGAGGCCTGAGATAGCAGACGGCTGGCACCGCTATGCCCACCCCAGCCTGGTCCCTATCTGCCATTTATCATCTTTTCCATCGTTGCTCAAAAGTAGTGGCACCTACACCTGAAGGACCGGGTTTTAGAACCCAGCGGCGTCAGGGAGAACGCCTGATACCTTTGAGTTCCCCTGTCTTGGTAAACAGAGTCAGTGTCTGTAAAGGTCTCTCTAACTCAAAGAAATCCATCCTAAACTAAATATGCTGCCCGCGGTGGTAGGTTGATTCTGCTAAGGAATGCCTCTGCCAACCCAGGAGGGCTCCCTTGGGCCAACAGAACCCTCGACCTAGTGTCTCAGGCTTGCACTCCAAAGACTGACGGCAACCGCGACCCTAGCAGCAAGAACCGGATGGCGGTTCAAAAAACAAAAATGAGTAAATCCTTGGCGGAGAGTTAACCTGCAAACAAAAAAATCATATAACTTTATTAGTCTTTATTTATTTGTCCGTAACTCTCGGTCTCAAATTATAGCGGCTCTTTCCAGCTAATTCTTGGTCAGTAAACAAAAGGTGAGGCTCTGTAGTGTCCAACCGATCTGCAGGAGGTACTGATTCTTGCAAAATCCTGTCGCTCTGTTTCTCTGAGTTTGTTCCAATCAGTCGAGCATCGCTGAACGGTATAAATCGTGGGACAACTTCTGTTTCAGAGTCTGCAAGTCCCTCCTGGACCCACTTATCGTATGGCAAGGGCAGAGGTGCCCTTTTTGTGTGAGATCCGTGGATCCAGTTTCGCTTGCCTCACACTCAGACCGCAGATCTTGTTGACAGGAGCACTTGATAAGGCCCCGTCCAACGGGGCTGTTCGTTCTTGGTCCGCTGAAAGTTACGTACGAAGACCCACGATCCAGGTTCAATAGAATGGCCTGGATCTTCTGAAGCTTGTGGAAGGCTGTCATGCACCTGTTGGCGTAAAACACTCCTTTTAGTTGTCAGTTCACGCAAGTAGTCAAGCAACACAGGATGCTCGAGGTCACTGAACCTCGTTGGTCTTGGTACGCCCCAAATATTTGCTGGGCGACCAAACACAACCTCATACGGACTCAAATTCATTTGTAAATGCGCAGTCATTCTTGTGGACAGAAGTGCCAATGGCAAGGCATCTGGCCATTGCAAACCAGTGCTCGCTTGGATTTTGGCCAATTTTAACTTAAGAGTGCCGTTATAGCACTCGACTAAACCAGCTGATTGGGGGTGATTTGCAGCGTGAAATTTCTGCCTAATTCCGAGACCCTCACACACTCTCTTCATGACTTGACCCACAAATTCACTCCCATTATCACTCCAGATAATTCTCGGCATTCCAAACCTCGGGAAAAACTCTTTTATCAAAACCTTCGCTGTGAACAAGGCAGTATTGTCCTTAAGGGGGTAAGCTTCTACCCATCTAGAAAAAGAGCAAACAACCACTAACACATATTTCAAGTTGTTGCATCTCTCCATATGGATGAAATCTAGCTGCAAAGCCTCGAACGGATACGTAGGAGGAGCAAAATGACCGGCTGGTGTTGGAGTTCCCTTACCAGGATTATGCATCAAACACACCATACAGTTCTTGACCAAATTCTCTGCACATTTGGGAATTCCCACATTCTGCCAAACCGGGGCCAGCAACTTGCAAATCCCTTTCACACTAATATGTGCCATTCCATGAGCCATTGTAACAACTGGAAGCACATACGCGTTAGGCAACAACCATCTCTGATGCTCTGACAAATCAGTCCAACAACCATTCGAATCCAATCGACCCTTACTTTCATTCAACTCTTTCTCAGAGGCTTCACCTTGAATGGATTTCACACTCTCAATCGTATCTTCACAAATACTCTTCTCTGGAACCCATCTCGCTGGACCCGCAACATACATTCGACTCATCACGTTTCTTGCAGTTTCCTTCGCAACTTCATCCGCAAACACATTACCACGACCAACATCATCCGTAACCTTTTTATGGGCACTGCATTTCACAATCGCTACTTGCAATGGTAACGTAAGAGATTCTAGGAGTTCATTCACCAATTGTCCATGTTGGATCTTCGTCCCATGCGATGTTAAAAATCCACGTTCACGCCACAAACGTCCAAAGCTATGAGCCACACCAAACGCATACTGACTATCCGTGTACACATTCACTCGTTTTCCTTTCGCCAATACACACGCTCTCGTAAGTGCAATCAATTCTGCTGCTTGTGCTGAGTTATATGGGATACATGCAGCTTTAACAATCGTATGCAAAGTCGTCACAGCATATGCTGCAGTCGTATCACCATTCGGCAACTTAAAACATGAACCATCAACCCACAAAGCAACATCACAGTCAGGAAGAGGAGTATCCCTGAGGTCTACTCTCCCTTTCGTCTCTTCTTCAGTTCTTAGAAAACAATTGTGCTGTTCTTCACTATCCTCATCTGTCTCAACTGAAATCGGCATCAACGTGGCTGGGTTTAGGGTATTACACCTCTTTATGTGTACATGACTCGCTACATGACTCGCTAACAATGTCAGCTCATACCCAGACATACCCAGACAACCGAGCACTAGTTAAGTGCTGTGTCTTGGTACGATTCAACAAGGTATCCACTGCATGTGGAACCATTGCCACTAACGTGTTGTCCATTACCAAACCAGCAGACTGTTGAATTGAAACAGCCGCTTCTGCCGTAGCTCTCAAGCAACTCGGCAACGCTCTAGCTACAGGATCTAAAGTCGACGAAAAGTACGCACATGGGCATTGCTTTTCGCCAAACTGCTGAGTCAACACTGACAATGCACATCCCTCTCTCTCGTGGACATACAATGTGAAAGGCTTACTGTAGTCGGGAGTACCCAACACAGGAGCCGAACAAAGCGCATTGCGTAATTCGAAAAAGCTCTTCTGACATTCGTCAGTCCAAGGAATAGGATTTGGAGTATCCTTAACAGTAAGAGCTATCAAAGGCTTTGCTAGCAAGGAAAAATTAGGGATCCACTGCCTGCAGTACGACGTGATACCCAAAAACGCACGTACTTCTCTCTGTGTTGTAGGAACACTCATTATCGCAATAGCCTGAATTCTTTCTGGGGTCAGTTTCCTTCCCTCCTTCGATAAGAGGTGACCTAGATAGGTAACTTCTTGTCGACAGAATTGCAGCTTCGAATCAGACAAATGACGTAATAATGACAAAGTGGCATCCTTACAAATCTCCTTAGTATCAGCAGCAACTAGCAAATCATCAACATACTGAATGAGGGCCGCACCTTCAGGTAAAACCAGCAGATCAAGTTGTGTCTTTAAAGCTTGACTGTAAATCGATGGACTCTCGCAATAACATTGAGGAGCGCGCTTAAAGCAGAAACTTCGTCCTCCTAAAGAGAATCCAAAGATGTCCCTACTTTCCATGGCAATCGGGATGCTGAAGAAAGCATTCTTCAAGTCGATCACCGAAAACCAGGTGGCAGAAGCCGGAATCAGAGTCAATAATGCAGTAATGTCAGGTACGATAGGAAATTGTGGAACAACAATCTTATTCACTTCACGAAGATCGATGACAAATCTATATACAGGAGGTTGTGAAGGATCAGTTCTCTTTAAAACAGGCAAAACAGGGCTATTGCACACATTACCTCGCGTCTCTTCAATAACACCCTTGTCGATCAGGTCATAAATGATCGCTAAAAGTGCACGCTCACCATCACTCGAAATACGATATTGTGGAATGCGCGGTAACTTAGCATTCGCCTTCAGTGTCACAACATATGGGGGAATGTCTAATAGACCCACATCATTCGGACCCGTAGCCCACAGTGAATCCGGTAACAGAGACAATTCAGATGGAAGACTATCTTTCTATACGTACATCGGAGAGATCACACTCTCACCCAAAGTAAGATGTACTCCTAACGGAGAACAGTACAAAGTTGCATACAATCTCTTCAACAAGTCCAATCCCAACAAATTCTCATTACAACCTGTAGTCAAAAGAAGGGGTGCTTCAAACTTACGAGGACCAACAGAAAGAGGCAACGGGGCAGAAATCGGATTCGTCACAGGGGCGTCAGAAAACCCAACAGAAACATTATTAAAGCCAGACAAAGGTGCGCCAGGGAGTTTAGAATGCATAATAGAACTCTTCGTAGCACCAGTGTCTAGCAGAAAAGGCTCTGACACACCTGATGCAATCACTTCAACAAAAGGTCCACTCTGATCTACTGGAACTGAAACAACTCCCTCTCTTTGTCCATGGCTGTCCTAACAATCATTACCGTTCACTTAGTCACCTTCAACATAATAATCATCTACATAGTACTGTGCTGTTCTACCAGACAAATTCTGCTGCTGGTCAAAACTATTCATCGAATTCTGCGGAGGCAAAGGACGCACGTTCTGTCCGCGACCTCTACCTCTAGGCGCTTGTTGAGCACCTCTACCTCTTACACCAGAAGCACCATTTGTTCGTTGTAACAAGACCGGACAACTATTCTTATAGTGACCCTCTTCTTTACAATACGCACACTGATTAGGCCCATACGGAAAACGCTGTTGAGATGACTCGTTCCTTGGCGAGTTTCTCGAATACTGCTGAGGTTGCTGATAATCACGCTGACTATTAACACGGGGTGGATAAGCTTGTGTAGAAGAACTTTAGTCTTCAATTCCTTAGTCTTCTTATACACTTTCTCTAACTCATCCTTACGTCTATTCTCATAGTACTGAGCCGTTGCTAAAATCTGCGCCGACGTGGAAACAGGCCAAGCACTCTCAGAATCCTTCAACTTAGTGCACAACTCAGGAAGAAGATTATGTACAAACTTGTCAACGAATAATCTCTGGCCACCCTCGGTAGCCATATCCTGACCACTATGATTGACAAAGGTTTCTTTGAAACGCGTGAAAAAATCTGACACAGTCTCATCTTTCTTCTGCTTACATGCAGACAACTTGTCCCATTTAACACGTACTTCGGGCATCAAAGTCTTCATAAGATTATTTATCCTATCAGGGAGTTCTGTAATAATATTCTCAGGCTTAGCACCTCCAACTTGTCTATCATTCGCAGCAACAAGATTCGCCCACGAATCACCCAATTCATTATCATGATCCCTATGTCGAATGACATTCCAGATGGACTGTGGAACAACATTCCCAAATACATATCTATGTCCGCCAAATTCATAACACACGAACTCACTGTTTGCGTAAGCTCTTTATAATATCCAGCTGGATTTTTCCGCGGATAAGGTAAAGTCTGCTTAAGTGCTAGAACTTCAGCACGCTTCCAAGGAACATGTACCCACACTTGCTGAAAGTGCGCAACAACAGGCGGAACAGCATTTGCATCAGCAGGTCTCCAAACCGGAGGGACCTCTCGCATCGGGTACTGACGCGCTTTCCTCCTAACTGAAGAATCAGGCTCGAGCAGCCGTTCAGAAGAAGCAATATTTCGAAACGGCAATAACGTCGACACCGCTCTCTCGATGTCGAGGAGACTCACAATCCTCCCTTTCGCAAACTCGGAACGCAGTCGAGACAACTCTTCAGGAGCTCTACCCACTTCATCCATCCATTGTTCATGGAGGAACACACACATCATCTCAAAAACATACCGTTGCTTTGGTGCTTCCCATTGTTGAAAAACATCCATGATACCCTCAATATCGTACTGAGACGTATACGTAACCCATCTACGTGCCATGTGATCTAAGACCACTCGTTCATCCGTATCAGGTAACTGACTACGCAACTGTCTATGCTCACTCACAGGAGACATACCCAATTGTCCCAACCAGGGAGTCAGAAAACCAGAAAAGGCAGCAGTCATTCGCTGTCTAGTAGAAGGAGTAGTCGGAAGAATAAGGGAAGACGGAACAGTAGTAAAAGAATCCAAAGTCGGAACCGAAGAAGTATTAGGGACAAGCATAGAAGTAGCAGTCAAAGAAGAAGGCAAAGTTGGCGGCCCCTGAGGAGGCTGCGCCAAAGGAACAGTAGCCAATGGAAGAGTTGGCTGTAGAGGAATCACAGGAGGCAAAATAACCGGTAGCTGCACAGCCACCACTGGTGGCGGTGGTGCCGTAGCATTCTGTACATAGGGTGGTGGTGAACTTAACAGATGCAACATTAAAGGATCTTTCGCAAGATCTTTCTCGTCTTTTTCATCTTTCTGTTCTTTAGGCGGCAAAACTGGGTAGCATCTATCTACCGCTAACTTCCTCACTCTAAGCATCTGTTCACTTTCTTGTTCTTCCTCATTATCTCTGAACGCAATAGCAGCTTGCACCATTGACATACCTCGTTCTCGCTTATTCTTCTTCGCTAATTTCATTTCTTTCTGTTTGGCTTCTTTGCGCCATATGCGGAAAGAGTCAAACATCGCCGGCCGGGCTTTCTTCTTGAACAACTTCACCTCGAGGTTATCTAGAATTTCAGTTTCAAAACTACCATAACGGGGCCACTGTAGGACACCGTCATTCTTCATATATTTTACCCAGATCTCGTTATAACTAATAGGGCCCACACCATGTTTCACATACAAATCATATGTAGGAGTTCCGATCGGAGGAACCGGACACGAATCCTCTAACCGGGAATCCCTTGATAAACCACAACTAAACAAGTTTCTAAAACTGCTAAAACCAGGCATCTCGCACACTAGTCTAGCTTCAAACAACAAGGGGAATCTTGAAACGATAGTCTCGTGAATACACAAATCCCTTGGCTTTGGGGCCTGCAGGTACCAAATCAAAGCAATCCACTAAAGGATACCAAAACAAACTAAGGACTAGGAGACGCTCCGCTTATACTTCAAGTCAAGTCAAGTCAAAGAATTTATATAGCGCACTACATACCCAGAGGGTCTCAAGGCGCTTAGGAAGGGGAGGAGGATTATTTGTCAAATATCCACGTTTTAAGTTGCTTTCTGAATGCTAGGTGGTTCTGGGTAAGGCGAAGGTAAGTAGGGAGTGAGTTCCATGTTTTTAGCAGCGAGGTATGAGAAGGATCTGCCTCCCATGGTGGTCTTGTTGATGCGAGGTACAGTGGCGAGGGCTTGGCTGGAAGAACGTAGTTGGCGGGAGGGGGTGTAGAAGGACAGTCGTGAGTTGAGGCATTCTGGTCCGATGTCGTAGAGTGATTTGTGTGCGTGGGTTAGCAGTCGGAAAGTGATTCTCTTATTGACGGGTAGCCAGTGGAGGTCTTTCAGGTGACCAGAGATGTGTTCGTTGCGCGGGATGTCTAATATGATTCTGGCTGAGGCGTTTTGGATTCGTTGGAGTTTCTTCTGGAGTTTAGCGGTAGTACCTGCGTAGAGGGTGTTTCCGTAGTCCAGTCGGCTCGTTACCAGAGCATGGGTGACTGTTTTCCTGGTTTCGGTGGGGATCCAGCGAAATGTTTTTTTGAGCATGCGAAGAATGTTGAAGCAGGATGAGGATACGGCGCTGACTTGTCTGTTCATTGAGAGTGAAGAATCCAGGATGACGCCTAGGTTCCGTGCGTGGTCTGTCGGGATGGGTGCTTTTCCAAGGGCTTCCGGCCACCAAGAGTCATCCCATGCAGAGGGGGATGTACCTAATATGAGGACTTCTGTTTTATCTGAGTTCAGTTTCAGACGGCTGTGTTTCATCCATTCGGCAACTTCTTTCATTCCTTCGTGTAGGTTAGTTTTGGCGGTGCTGGGGTCATTGGTGAGAGAAAGGATAAGTTGAGTGTCATCCGCGTAAGAGATGATGTTGAGGTTGTGTTGGCGGGCGATGGTCGCGAGGGGGCTCATGTATACGTTGAAGAGGGTGGGGCTGAGTGAGGATCCTTGTGGTACGCCACAGATGACTTCAGTGGCCTCGGACTTGAATGGTGGAAGGCGGACTCTCTGGGTTCTTCCGGTGAGGAATGAGGTGATCCATTCAAGTGCTTTTCCTTGTATTCCGATGTTACTGAGGCGTTGTAAAAGGGTGCTGTGGCAGACTGTGCCGAAGGCTGCAGAGAGGTCGAGGAGGATGAGGGCGACTGTGTCTCCATTGTCCAGTAGAGTTCGAATGTCGTCTGTTTCTGCGATGAGGGCGGTCTCAGTGCTGTGTTTAGCTCGGAAGCCAGATTGTGAGGAGTCGAGGGATTTGTTGGCTTCGAGGAAAGCGGCGAGCTGGTTGTTGACAGCTTTCTCGATTACTTTGGCCGGGAATGGAAGGAGCGAGATGGGGCGGTAATTTTTGAGTTCGGTGGGGTCCGCTGTGGGTTTTTTCAGAAGGGCGGTGAGTTCAGCGTGTTTCCAGCTCTCCGGGAAGGTTGCGGAGTTGAAGGAGCAGTTGATGACGTCTCGGAGGTGCGGTGCTATGACGGAGTCTGCTTTGTTGAAGATGTGGTGAGGACATGGGTCTGTGGGGGATCCTGAGTGGATGGAGTTCATCAGGCGGATGGTGTCCTCAGTGGAGATTGGGTTCCAGTCGTTAAGGGTGTTCACGGGGGGAGAATGTTCAGCATATGGTTGGGAGGGTTGGTCTCCGGGTTGGTTGTCGAAGCTGTTGTGGATGTCTGCAATCTTGTTGTGGAAGAATGAGGCCAGGGAGTCGCAGAGGGCTTGAGAGGGGGTGATGTAGTTGGAGTTGGCCGAGGGATTGGAAAATTCCTTGACGATGTTGAAAAGTTCCTTGCTGTTGTGGGCGTTGTTGTCAAGTCGATCCTTGAATGCTGTTTTCTTGGCCTTTCGGATTAGTTGGTGGTGTGTGCGGGTGGCGTTTTTGAAGGCGTCCTTGGTGCTAGTGGTTGGGTCTTTTTTCCAGGCCTTTTCAAGGGAGCGGCAGAGTTTCTTGGACTTCTTGAGATCATCGTTGAACCATGAGGCCTTCTTGTTGCCAGGTTTGCTTTGACGTTTTTTCAGTGGTGCTAAGGTGTCGGCGGTGTTGGATAACCATAGGGTGAAGTTAGCGGCGGCTTGGTCTGGGTTAGAAGAGTGGGCTGGGGTGTTTAGAAGGAGCGATGAGGAGATCTGGTCGATGGTGATTTTGTTCCAGTTTCTTTGCAGAGTTGGTTGGGGGTGGTTGTTGGATGTGGGCTTGTTGTAGGTGAAGTGAACGCAGCTGTGGTCAGTCCAGAGGAGATCCGTAGTGTGGCTGAAGGAGACATGATTGCTGGAGGTGAAGATGGGGTCGAGTGTGTGACCTGCGATGTGGGTGGGGGAAGTGACCAGTTGTTTAAGTCCGAGGTTGGCGAGGTTGTCCAAGAGGGTGGTGGTGTTGCGGTCGTTGATCTTTTCAAGGTGAAAGTTGAGGTCTCCCAGAAGGATGTAGTCTTTGGAGGGGAGCGCGTGTGGAGTGATGAAGTCCGTGATGTCTTCACTGAATTTTGCGCGGGGTCCTGGTGGTCTGTAGAGGAGGGTGCCTCTGAGTGTGGTCTTGGGGTCGATGTGGATCTGGAAGTGAAGGTGTTCGGAGTTGGCGAGGTTGGCGTCAGAGCTGGTTGAGATGCGGATTGATTTCTTATGGACGATAGCGATTCCTCCTCCTGTGTGGCCGGTACGGTCCTTGCGAGTGATCTTATAGTCTTCAGGGATGGCAATGGTGATGTCAGGGGCGGAGGAGGCGTTCATCCAAGTTTCCGTTAGGAAGGCGACGTCTGGAGAGATGGTGTCTAGTAGATTCCATAGGTCAATGGCGTGTCTGTGGACCGAGCGGGTGTTGAGAAGGATGCATTGTAGGTGGTTGGGGTCGGGAGTCTGTGTTGTGGTCGTAGCGGAGATGTTGTCGGTGCCGCTGAATTTGCAGGAGTAGCAGGAGAAAGGTCCATGGGTGTGTCCGGGAGCAGCTTGGACGCAGTTGGGGGCGCGACCGGGGTTAAGGGCTAGGAGGGTGGCGGCATCGTAGGTTATGCGGGCGGGGTGGGAGGGACAGGGGCCAGGGGGTCTGGCGCTGGGCGGGGTCCAGGCGCGGACGGGCGTAGACGGGCTTACCTTTGGCGCACCTTCAGCGCGGATTGGGCGCGAACGCTGCGCGTAAACGCTGCGCGCGGGAACTGCTGTCATATATGGATAGCGGAGGGGGAGGGGCGAGGGCGACTCAGGTGGGAGGCGGGGCGGGCTGAACAAGACAACAACAACCAACAAAATGGAGGAGGGGGGAGCACAACAGAGCGCTTGGGGAGAACGCGCTAACACAGCAGCAGAAATGTACAAATTACAATCCAAAGCGCATTACAAGCAAAGCGGCAGCCAGGCAGAGCTATATGTGACAGAGAGGAGGCAAAATCCACAAAAGCGCTGCTTAACTATACCAGTACACGCCAGGGAGCACTGGGAGCGACCACTCCAGCCAAAGCGAAGAGCGAGTCACAGCGCTTCCAGGTAGGGAGGCGCTGTTTGTATTCTGTGGGAGGGCGACTCAGCTGGGAGGCGGGGCGGGCTGAACAAGACAACAACAACCAACAAAATGGAGGAGGGGGGAGCACAACAGAGCGCTTGGGGAGAACGCGCTAACACAGCAGCAGAAATGTACAAATTACAATCCAAAGCGCATTACAAGCAAAGCGGCAGCTAGGCAGAGCTATATGTGACAGAGAGGAGGCAAAATCCACAAAAGCGCTGCTTAACGATACCAGTACACGCCAGGGAGCACTGGGAGCGACCACTCCGGCCAAAGCGAAGAGCGAGTCACAGCGCTTCCAGGTAGGGAGGCGCTGTTTGTATTCTGTGGGAGGGCGACTCAGCTGGGAGGCGGGGCGGGCTGAACAAGACAACAACAACCAACAAAATGGAGGAGGGGGGAGCACAACAGAGCGCTTGGGGAGAACGCGCTAACACAGCAGCAGAAATGTACAAATTACAATCCAAAGCGCATTACAAGCAAAGCGGCAGCCAGGCAGAGCTATATGTGACAGAGAGGAGGCAAAATCCACAAAAGCGCTGCTTAACGATACCAGTACACGCCAGGGAGCACTGGGAGCGACCACTCCGGCCAAGGCGAAGAGCGACTTAACTGAAATGTCGATGGCGTCACCAGAAGACCCGTCAATCGTCTCACTCTACAAACGTCTAAGGTTCCAAAACAGGGCGACAGTCAGGGCAGCAGTCCTTCGTAGCCGTCGGAAAGCGGGAAACCTCGCAGCAAAGACCTTCGGACCATGACGACATACAGGGGTCGATGAAGTGGCTGGCCTTCCTCCAGAATTTCCACAGGAAGCTTCTCACGAACCTCTGGCTTGGACTGGTACCCCTGAAGTCGCCCCACGTTGGGCACCAACTGAAGGACCGGGTTTTAGAACCCAGCGGCATCAGGGAGAACGCCTGATACCTTCGAGTTCCCCTGTCTTGGTAAACAGAGACACGGGATACTTCTTGATGACGTCAAAGACCAAAGTTTATTGGCTGCAACCAGGAACAGAGACACGGGTGGTTCGCTAGAGACTGCACAAATTAAATGAGCGGAGCATGGTCTTTTATGCCAAAAATCAAGCCTCAGGCAACATTTCAAATTAGCATTAGGTGCATACAAACTGACCAATGACAGTGTAACATTTTGAAAGTAGCGTATGACGACAATCTCAGACAATCCCATCTTCCATTGTCCAGCTCACTAGAAGTGACCAAGCAATTCAGGCGGGATAAACCCATCATAAAACCTTCAACCCAAATCAATGATTATGTCGTAAAGGAAAGGCAGAAACAGATTGGAAATGAGATAGAAAGGTGGGAGCAGTGTACCATAAACTCGGGCACGTCCTGCTCTTTGATCTTTATCAGACCAGCTGCTGAACAAGGAACTGGCTCAGCGGGGTCAGCCTCGGGCAAGGAGTCAGTTCAGCCAGGTCACCCAAAAGTCAGCTAAAGCGTACGTGTCTCAAGGACTCATTCGGCCACAGTCATCGGGCCTATGTTAGGGCAACCACACAAAATGGCTGCCGTATACAAAATGGAACCCGAAGGTTCAAACTAAATCCTCGAATACAGAGTGTTCTCCTATATCGATTCATACAAAAACACTCAGACACGCTACACTCGCCATTTGCGGTCTGCTGACACCAAAATCGTCCATTTCCAACGACGTTTGTTGAATGGGTTCGGAACCGTCGAACCTCATTCGCAAACCACGGAACTACACCCCCCCACTCCTATAAGTAGCTCACTGATGCTTTTGCCGAACCCTCTTTATTACCAGTTTGACCACTTCATACGCAGCAGTGATAGCTATATTGGGCACTCCCCGGGGACATCGGGTCACCTCTGATACAAAATTGTCCCCCCCGCATGAAGTGGGACTTGACACTCTGGGGGAATTGTACCGAGACAGGGCCCTAGTTCCATTGGACTCCCTGACGGAAGACACAGGGCCACCCTCAGGTAATTTCATCTTGTATAACTTATTAATTGGTGCACTGGGGAGCAAATGAGGTGACCTGACACTGAAACTACCACCTCACCTACACAACAATACTTACATGTGATGGGAGCAGGCAGACACCTAACCGGCTGGTTCACTGATTCACTTTGCACACATGCACTTCCACAAGTCACACCCCTACGCCGAAGTTGGGACACAGACTTGACTCACCCCTGCACTGACAAGGAATGGCTTGCCATACTAGAAAGCCCTGTTCATGTCCCACGGAACACCCGCTTCGGATTTATCTATTCTACATTATCCACAGAGCCTACCGTATCCCCTATTAGATTAATCGCTATTTCCACCATGTGCATGCCACCTGTCCCTGCTATAATTTAATAGACGCAGACTTATTACACATGCTATGGGTCCATCCGACCGGAAAGCAAGTCTGGCAAGGAGTCACCACACACCTATCCGCCTGCAAGGGACGCCCCCGTTCAACTCCTGGGAGACATGTCTCCTGGGCCTCAAGCAAAGGGACAAAAAATATAGGGCTACCGACCACTTCACAGACCTGGGGTTACTGCTGGCCAAACACCTAAGTACCAGGAAGTGGAAATCATCTACGTTCCCTACACTCCCGGCCTGGGTTCTGTCCACCATCACATGAGCGCAGGCAGAGAACGCAGCACTGCATAGGGAAGACACCAAGGGCCTATGCAAATAACATATGGCAACCGATTGGGACGCCATACTGATCGATTTTTAATCTGCTGCACAGTCCATACATGATGCACCGGTCCACTCACCGGACCCCGACGCAACCGGGGCTGATGCGCAGGAGACACCTCCTGCCTCCACACCCCCATTCAATGCACCATCCCCCACACCATTCAGCCCCTCAAACGGACCACAAATCCCCCACTAATTAAGTTGTTGTCATTCACAATAGCCTGTAACTGGATTGAAAAGTAGAGCACATGGGTAACACAAGTTAGGGTTAAAATTGTTAACGTCCTTCCCCCTATTTTTTCCTCAATTAAGAACTGTTTGAATCCTATCTCTGCTGCGATATCCAATGTATCCATAATGATGTTTATTTACGCTAATTATGGCATAAACAAAAATCACTGATGCATGTGTCTTACTGCACATTATTTGTTGCTCCGAATGGTTTAATCACCACAAATGTTTACATTTGAAAAGCAGCGTTAGTGCACGCACATGCTATGAAGCGGTCACATGTGCTATCGAACGTGTGACCTGTGGCAATTTGCTGCAAATTACAATGTCATGTAAATTAATATATTACAAAAACTGCAATAAAACAGATTCAAATAAAAGAAAAGAGGCCTGGGGCGCATGGGCATCCACAGAAATGTTTCCAGGGGGGGCAGCACTTTAACTTCATCACCATCCTCCGACATGATTGAGCACAAGTATTGAATACATTAAAAAAAATCTAGTAAGACAAAGAGCTTAAATAAACAAAGAAACCCATAGGGGGGGGGAGAGAAAAATCTTGTGAGGCGCCACAGCAGATGACCTGGCAACTACAATAAAACAGAGGGAAAATCTAAAAATGACCAAAAAAAACAAACATTCTAAATCAGGTTGATGCGGTTCCAGAGCATGGGTACTCACAAACTTTCTCTCTGGGGCCAAATTTACAGTGTAGTTTGTGGCAGAGGGCCGCACCGGTGTGGGCGGGGTCAGTGGGGGATGGGGGTGGGCTAGAGCAACAAAAAAAACTATGACCATGAGGTTGACCACAAGTTCCTGCAGCGGACGCCATCGTCCACTGAGGCACCAGACCCGGCATGCACACATCTTTCTTTCTCTCTCTCTCTCTCTCTCTCTCTGTCTGATTCTCTGTCTCTCCATCTCTCTCTGTCTCCCTCCCTCTCTCTCTCTCTCCCCCTTTCTCTCTCTGTCTCCCTCCCTCTCTCTCTGTCTCCCTCCCTCTCTCTATCTCTCTCTCCCCCCTGTTTTTTTACGGAGGTTTTCACTCTTAGCTGTATACAGCACCTCCCCATTGCACAAACGGATGGAATTTCATAAGAAAGAAACTTTCAATTTCAATCCAGTCTGTCACTTCACAGTTTTTAAACTAAGAATGTTGGCACTATCCCCGCTCCCCAAACGCCCCCACCCGTGTCCCGTAGCTTTTTATCCGATCGTTGTGGCCTGCTGTGAGGGACTAAAGCTCACGTCCCCTGCCCAAGACATGCTAATTGTGCTGCTCGAAGGCATCAGCAACTCCCCAAGGACTCAACATCATCTCCTGAGGCCTGCAATGGGGGAGATGCACCATGCTGTGCCTCCTCTGCCAGCCCATTGTCATTCTGCCCATGACGACGGGAACGGCTGATTCGGTGACCTGCTGAGAGTCCCACTCGGGCTGTAGCAGCCTTTCAGGTGTTGCCGCAGCAGGAAAGTCGACCCAAGTATTTGGGCCCATCCTCTAGAACCGGGCCTGGATCCAGGGTGGGGGGGGCTAGCGCCCCCTCTTGCCCCCCCTACTGGGCGGATTTAAGACTATACAGCCTTGGTATTCAGCGTGCCTACATGGATTTGCACCCGCTGCGGGATTCTGAGCAGAGCTTTGGGCACCGATACTCACTCTTTCACAAATCAAGCACTGGAAACAACTCTTGACAAACATCCAACACAGCATAGCTATCCCATACAGTCACAGTCAACAGCACACCTTTCTGAGCCAACCACACTCATTTCACACGCACATCCAGCAGTACCTATGATACAAAACATAATACAGAAAGCACCTGTTTCTGTAATATTCAGTTTTGTTTTGCTATGTTATTTTATGCCATGGCATAGCAAGGCACAACAGGACAGCATGCTGTATGGTATGGTATGTTATGGTTTGATACCGGACAATATGGAACGGTATGGTGTGACATGGTATAAAATGGTAATGTACATATCTGATATCTTTATGTGGCCTACCTTCTTCCCTGACTTTGGCCTGGCTCCATAACTGGTTTCTGGTTTGTTTCACTCGGATTTACAAGGATGATCACACATATGAGAAATAGTGGAAGAGCTCATTAGTGCTGCATAATAGACGAATTCTTCAAACAGTTTATTGGAAGTGTTAATCATTTATTAAATAATCATTTCTATGCATCTGATTGCACAGTTAAATCATGTTGTTCATAATCCCGCACTTGTATTTATGTACTTATACTTCTTTTCTCTCTTAAGTGTATCATATTAGTTATTTATTGGTTTAAAAATAAGCCAAACCTGCATTTATAAAACGATAAATAAATGGTCATTCAGCTATGCTCCCTCTTAAATGCCACTGCGTGTGCTGACAACAAATTCACACAACAATGTTATTCCGGAACCCTCTGCTCTAACGGAGACATAAACGCAATGGCAAAGGCAGTAGGTCTCAGCTCACAAATGCTGAGCTGGTGGCTTTGACAATGCTTGTTTTCCAATTGTATGCGTATGCATGTATCAAGATGCATGTGACTCAAGGCTAGGAACTCTGAACAGAGTTTTCTGTTTAAAAAAAATATGAATTTAAAGATGGCCGCAGATGTGCATGAAAACTTTTCATGAAACTCTTTTAATTGCAAAGCCAAGGAAAATAAATCAACTTAGAATAAGGAGCGTGACGTGAAGAGGGACAGGAACAGAGCAGGCAACATGTGGGAGTGGAACAGAGGGGATGAAAGTGGCCCATAAAACACAGGGAGAGCAATGGGAGGGAGCATCAAGGGGTGAGCAGAAGTAAAACAAGCATTTCCAATGCAATCGGTCTCGTCTTTAGGACCTTATCTGTATGTAGCTTTGCAGTACATTCGCCTGGGTGCTGAAACATCTACTGTTCTTTAACATAGAGAGAAAGTAAGTACCAAACTGCGTGACACGCCAGGTATGGGAACACATGGAGAGAAATATTGCCTTTCAGCTGGAAATGGTATACTCCAAAGCTCTGTTTTATTATAAAATCAGGGCCTTTGGTGCTCTTATCACTGAAAATACAAGATTTGAAAAAAATATTATTGTCTACAGGTGCTTGTGGAAGACAATTTCTATGAAAGGGAATCTAGAGAATGCTAAAATGATTCTGGTATTTTACTGACCTCTGCTGGTCATTTTCTATCAAGAAAGTTAAATAGAGACAGTTGCCAGTAAAGAGAGAGTGGGGACTGAGATTGGAAAGACCAAGGCAAATAAGAAGAGAAAAAGAGTACATGAAACCATTAAGCAAAAAAAAACAAAATGGGCAGTAAAGGTGACAAGCTTGCGGGGTGAGGGGCTAGCTAAATATACAGAAAGGGGTGACATGAAAGAAGATGCATGGGAAGATAGGTAGAGAGGGAGCCATGCAAGCCTAGATTGAGGGAAAGCTTGGGAGGCAGGGGAGGAAAGGAAGGACAGGCGGGGAGGTGAGACACAACACTCACAGAAAAGCAATGGACAGATTAAAGGAGAGGCGTGAGGGATCCGGAGATGGGGGTGAGATAAAGTGAGGGAGTGAGCCAGAAGAGGAGAAGGGAAGGGCATGCCCATGGGAGGCAGAGGCTGAACACTAACAGGCATAGATGCAGTAGACAGGGAAGGAGAGAAGTGCGCACAGACCCTGAGACGGTTTATTTAGAGGGACGGGTAAGCGTGTGCAGTGTTGGCCAAATCCTGATAGAGGATGGTATAGGAGTTAAGTTGACCTTTTATGAGGCCTAGCAATCTTACAGAACTCCCCAGTGTAGTCACAAGCAAATGGAACATCCCAGTTTGTTTCAAGAGAGAATTCCAATTTTAATCCAGTCAAATGACAAAGGAAGAAACTAAAACAATATCTTACTAATAGTGGTCTAACTCCATTGTCCACAGACCACAGTTCAATCTGCAGTGTCAAAGCGTAGGATCGATTGCATCCGTTGACTAATAGACTCACATAGTTCTAATGATTTATAATGCATTTATTATATTTGGCTTTACAAAGCTCCCGGGTATCTTCATCCTGTGGGAAACACCTGTTGGTATATAACTCTCAGACTAAGGATACCCTGTACTCTTCTTTGGAATGGATGACATTATAATGACGATACTAACATAAGAAATAAAATAAATAGGATCCTATTCCGTAACTATTGATTTGGAATTCTATATAATAAATACAATTAAAGACTCAAAAGGTGGAATTGGTGTATACACAAATATCCCCATTTTGAAAGTCTGTGGTGCTAATCTCCAATAGACTGGAGTTACCACCTCAGTACAAAAAGCATTTACAATTAGCATACACTTTACACAGAACGAGGCACACTTTACGAAACAGAGATGTATTCATAACGCGTTTTAAAGACAGGAATTCGAAGTACAGTGCAGGAATTCAAGATGCAATACTATTATTAAGAAAGGATTTGTTTACTCACAGAATCCTGAGGGAAAGGGTGTCTGGGTGCCAAGAGAGTGCAAGTGCTTGGTATGCAGTTGGGTCGCTTGGTGAACTCGTTTGAAGCCGGGGCGTGCACTGAAGGACTGGAAACCAGCACGGCTAAGTGGGGAAGTAATCACGGGTTCGCCTCCCTCTCAGCAAAAGGAAATGTGAACACTGGAAATCAAGTTCCTAACATATATGTGGAATTTATTGATATGCTCACACAATACAGTGACACTTTAGATACTGTTAGATTTGGGGGTCTCTGGTTGGCACAAGTAGGTACTTGTGACTAACAGGAACCCTCTCCTCTAGTCAGGGAAAGGGGATTACACACCTACAATAACCCCATCTCACCCTCTAGGTTGCGTGGCGCAAGCAGTCAAGGCTTATTTCAGAGGCATTGTAAGTTAAGCAGTTGTGACCACATACAGTAGCCCAATGACAACACTACAAATGGACACCACACAGGTTTTATATCAAAAATAAGTAGACTTTATATAGAGCTACCACAAGACTATAAATGACAAAAATACACTCTATGATTACTTTAAGATTGTAGATTTAAGCTTAGTTCAGTTCAGTTCTTAGATGCAACACTCTGCGTCAATGTACCTTAAGTTGCGTTGCGCTTCCACGACAAGTAATGTCGCAGCGATGGGAAATGCGGCAAAAGTCAGGTGCAAAGAAATAAAGTCGTGAAGGTCTACCAGATGCGGCACGTTTCTCGGGGATGCGATAAACTCTCAGTTCGATGCGTGGACTGCAGCGGCAACACCCTTACGATGTGACAGCAACAGCTCCAGCGGCGACGCTCTTCTCCACGATGCGTGAAGCTTCCGCTCGATGTGACAACTACAGCAGCGACATCCAAGATGCGACGGCAGCAGCTCCGATGGCGGCGTGCTTCTCGGGGATGCGAGGTGCTCTTGGTCGATGCGGTGCAATGCGACAGTTCCCGCGGTGATACCCTCCTTTGGAGTTGCGACGGCAGGCACAGCGACGGTGACATGCTCCGACCTCGTTGCGAGATTCTTCTCCTGATGCGGTGCAGTGCGACAGCTACAGCGGCGACACCCTCCTTCTTCGGAGTTTCGACGGCAGCAGCAGTGACGGCGACACACTTCCTGTTTGTTGCGGAACGCTTCCCTCCGATGCGGTGCAGTGCAACATTTCTAGCGGCGACACTGTCCTTTCTCCGGAGTTGCGACGGCAGGCACAGTGACGGCGACATGCTTCTTCTCGGTGAGTCGCGCTTCCAGCTCCTTGCAACACGCAGTTCTTCAGAAAGCCCAAAACAGCAGCAGGCACTTCCAAAGAACTCTGGGGAGCTGGGGGGTGAAGTCTGTTGTCCCTGAGACTTCAGCAGGAGGCAAGCTCTTTTCCAAGCCCTTGGAGATCCTTCACAAGTTGAAAGCGAAGTTACAAACTTCCTTTCTCCTTCCTTTGGCAGTAAGGCAACCACTGCAGGCCAATCCCCCAAACAGCACTTCAGCTTGGGAATAGTCTCTCCTCAGTTTCTTTAGGTTCCTCTCCTTAGTAAAGGTTTCTTCTTGTAGTCCAAAAGTGATCTAATTTCATGGGATCAGGGTCCCAATACTTATACCCAGAAATCCTTTGTTCTCTGAGGGGAGAGGGCCTTTGCCAAGTCCAAACCAGTTCTGAAGCACTCTGTTTACCAGACCTCTCCTTTCCTTTCACCGTGCAGAGCAGAAACTTCAGACGCCCCACAGCATTGTGGAAGGCAAGTACAGTCCTGGAGCACTTTGTTGCCAGGACTCCTTCTCTTCTTTCAGTGTGTAGGGCAGAGACATCAGCCGCTCCCCAGAGGGTGGAGCCAGCATTGTGGAAGGCAGGCACAGCCCTATTCAAAGTTCAGGTGCACTCCTCCCTCCCATCAAGATGCAGATCTCTCTATTCACCACTGGGTGACTCAGCCCTGTCACTCACAGAAACCAGACATAGGAATACACAAACTAGCAGAGGCAGGTTTGAATGGTTAGACAAGCAAATACCTACTTTCTAAAAGTGGTATTTGCAAGCACAGAATATTAAAATAAACTTTATTAAAAGATGTATTTTATTTTTCTGAGTTCAGGCATACTAAACTCGAATTTCCACCATGTTCTGTGAGCCTGTTAGGATTATAAAATGTAACAATTCTAACGGCCCATTCTGGCCTATGGAGAACAGGTAGCCTTGCAATAGTGAAAAAAGAAAATGGCTGTAATTCACTATTAGGACATGCCACACACACCAGGGCTTGTCCTACCTTATACTTACAATGCACCCTGCCCTTGGGCCTACCATAGGGGTGACTGATATGAAGAAAAGGGAAGGTTTAGGGACTGGCATGTGGGTGTACTTTCCCAGTCAGCATGACAGTACCAGACTGCATGCAGGCTCTGCAATGGCAGACCTTAGACACATTTTACAAGGCTGCTTCTGTGGGTGGCACAAACAGTGCTGCAGGCCCACCAGCAGCATTTGGATTACACGCCCTGGCACACTCAGTGCACTAGCCTAAGGTCTGACAAGTAAATCAAAATAGCCAAACATGGAATCACTAATCCATACAACAATTTACAAAAGGGAGCACTTGCACTGTGGCACTGAATAGCAGTGGCACAGTGCCCAAAGCATCTAACACCAGCAAAAATACATGAGGCAACAGCATAAATGGAAAGGAGATCCACACCAATGGTGCCAGGTCTAACAGATACCATATCAAAAACAGATCCCAACTACGGGTACAATAATAGCATGACATACACACTATCTGTACGAAGTTGAATTACATTTAGAAGTACACGGGTTGCGCATAATCGAATACATCGAATAGAGCGACCCACCACAACTCTACATTTTCCCCTCTCTGTGTGTGCGCTTGTCAGTTCATTCATTCCAGGGGTGCAACTAGAGCCAAGTTCAGGTATATTTCAAGTAATGGGATCAGCGCAAGATGTAAATCCCTAAATGTTGGGTTGGCAGGGAAGGAGGTTTCAACTCGTCACTGCTGTGTGAGTGGCATATGCGGTAAATTGAAAGTGTGTACAGAGTAGCCATATGCCAGTTGTTGCATTTCGTTCAGAGACTTATGCATTCTTGGGTTTGTAGTCTTAGTTTATTCCAACCAAAATGACGCCCCATAGAACATCGCAGGATCAGTGGTGTACTACAAAAACTTCCCCTGAAAGTTCTGTACTATTTCTTTGACGCAGAGCACGGAACAGGCAAGCATATAAAATAAAAAACTTACAGTGCTTGATGGGCGTTGTCTCAATGGGTACAGCGGTGAAGTGGCACCGGGGACAACAGGACTGAGAGCCCCCTGAACCCAGCAACTCCTCAATTGCATGTGCTAGTACGCCATAGGAGACCCCCAAGTCTCACCTACCACACTTAACCTCTGGCCCAGTGCATAGCTCGCTCTCTGGACCATAGTACAGTGTAAAGTGACGAAACAAATCACAGCTTACTGTGCCCCCCGATTACATGTTACAATGCTGCAACAGGAAAATGTCTCAGGAGTCCGTTAGATTCACTCTTGTAGTGAGCGCTCTAACGTTGCACGTCACGTAGCCACGTGACGTGCGGTGACGTAGGGAGGCGGCGTGCGCAGCGAGGCATTAGCGCGTGAGCTGGCTGGGCAGAGGACATGCTTGGCGCTCCTTGTATTATACGACTTGAACAAATAGAGTATTACAGAGACCTGACTCCGAGAGTTATTGGGGGAAGAAAGTACATCTTTACAGTGGCGACAAGGGTGGGATCAGCGACCCACGACCCCCACGACGCGGATTACGCGAAGAACGACGGAACGGAGCGGAGGCGCGGAGCAGAGAGCCAGGAGGGCCCGAGGGAACGCACAGCGACCACACCCTGACCGGGCACCACAAGGAGCGCAACACAGCCAACAGCACGCGGAACAGAGCACCGCAGGCGCGCAGAGAGCAACCTGTTGGGAACTGCGACGCAACTAAAGCAGGAAGCCAGTCACGATCTAGGCCCACAGGTAACCGCACTGGCTACCCCACCCGAGCGGGAAAGGGCTGAAAGGAGCAGCCCTCCACCCTTACTCAGTGAGGAGGAACAAAACAGCGCGCCAGGGAGCCCGAGAAGCCTGGAAAGTGCGCCGCCCACATCCAAGGGCGAGAAGATGAGCGCGCAAGCGGGGTTCGCGATAGCACCAGTCCAGTTCCTTCCCAGACCAGGGGAACCGCTCATGAAATGGGAGGACTGGAAAGAGTACATAGATAACTTCATAGAAGTACTGGAAGACGAAAGTGAGGAGAAATTCAAGCCGCCGAGAAAGAAACGCATCCTGCTGCTAAACCTGGGCCCGGAAGGCCTGAGGATCTACAAAAGCTTGGTTCCTAAGAAGAGAGAGGCGGATGACGACGATGTGTACGCTCACGCAATGGAAGACCTGGAGGAACACTTCAAACCATCGGTATGTGTCTCAGTGGACAGGTTTAACTTCCAACAAAGGAAACAACTACCAGGGGAAACCGTGGAAGAGTATGTGGCGGCGCTGAGGAAACTGGCATCCTCATGTAAGTACGCCAACTGGGAAAGTGAATTTATAAAAGACCAAGTGGTGATGCACACCACGTGCACGAACGTACAGGACAAGCTATGGGCTGCAGGAGACACCTCGCTCAAGGACGTACTTGTGATAGTCAAGAGAGCCGAACTGGCGCGAAGGTGTGCAGCGGCCACGAAGAAAGAGAGTGTGCCCAGCGGTGTAGTGAACAAAGTGGACAATGAAGAGCACCACAAAGAACACCAAGCGCGGAAACCGCCAAAAAAGGGCCCGAGCAAATGGCAAAGCAACCCAGGCCCCTCCGGCAAACCGAAACCGGCCGGAAGTAACAAGCGGTCTTGCTACAGGTGCGGAAGTTGGGCGCACGAGGCGCACGACCGGAAGTGCCCCGCGTTCGCGCCAAATGCATGTTTTGCGGAATTGTCGGCCATTACGAAAAAGTGTGCAGGAAGAAGGCTTCCAAGAACGCAGTGAAGTACGTGGGCCAAGAAGCGGAGGAGCCAGTCGAGGTGGCTGAAGAAGAGGTGGTCACGGTCCTCTGCATCTACGACGAGATCTTGAGCGTGGATGACCATGTCCGAGGCACCGACGGAAGGAGAACGATGAAGCCAATTATGGATATGATGATAGGAGGTGTGGAAATCCAAGTAGTGGCAGACACAGGATCACCCTACACCATAATTCCGAGAACCGTATGGGAGGAGAAATTTGCTCCACAACTGGGCCCCGAATTGGACAGGCTGGACATACGTCCCGTTACATACAATGGAGACCGAATCCCCATGGCCGGATGCAGGAAGCTGAACTTCGAGTTCAGGGGCAGATCGGCCAGGTGGAAGCTGTACGTCTCCGAGAAAGGCCCTTCTGTCCTGGGGTGGCTCGACCAAGGAGACTTGGGGATCAAGTTGGATCCAGGTGGCAAGGAGCAAATACTGCTGACGGAGCAAGAAGAAGGGCTGGACACGGCCAGATGGAAGAAGGAGTTCCCAACGGTCTTTGGGGGCACAGTAGGAAAGCTCGACAGATTCGCGCACAAGATCATACTCAGAGAAGGAGCAGTACCGGTGGCCCACAAGGTGAGAAACATCCCGTTGGCTGTGAGGGACGACGTGAAGGAGGAGCTACGGCAGATAGAGAAAAGAGGGATCATCGAGCCGATTACCTGCGCCGAATGGTTGGCGCCATTGGTGGTGGTGAAGAAACCCAATGGCAAGGTCCGTCTATGCGTTGACCTGCGTGAGTTGAACAAAAACATAGTGGTAGAGAAGTTCCCCCTTCCCCGGATAGAGGAGATGTTGGCCAGCACGAGGGGCGTTCAGTGGTACTCCACCATAGACTTAACATCGGCTTATCACCAGATTGCATTACACCCGGAGAGCCGCAGATTGACCTCGTTCATAACCCCCTTCGGGTGCTATCAATTCCGCCGCATGCCGTTCGGGCTAGCCTCGGCGGCTGCGGTGTTCCAAAAACTCATGCACCAGTTGTTCAAGGACATTCAAGGGGTCCAATACTTCCAGGACGATATCTTGGTGATGGGTCGTTACAGAGCCGACCATGACAAGAAACTGGATGTGGTATTGGGAATCCTGGAAAAGAAGGGCCTCACGGCAGAATGGGCTAAGTGCCGCATAGGAATGGAAAAGGTGACGTACTTGGGCCACGAGATAAGTGCACGAGGAGTAACCCCCAAAAGGGAAAATGTGAAAGCGATCTGCGACCCACCCCCACCGGCCAGCAAGGAGGAGGTCCGATCATTCCTGGGGATGGCAGAGTACTACGGGAAGTTCATAGAACACTTCGCCTCGAAGACCCATCATATGAGACTGCTAACAAGAGAAAACAGCGAATTCCGGTGGTCGGAGGAAGCCCAGCAAGAATTTGAGAAGGTAAAAAGAGAGGTGGCAGGGGCGATTCCACTACAAGGATTCGACCCCCAAGGAAGTACAATACTCACAACGGATGCCAGCGACAAAGGACTGGGAGCAGTCCTCATGCAAGACCGCGGCCAAGGGAGAGTGGAAACCATATGCTTTGCGTCCCGCACCCTGAACGACACCGAGAAAAAGTACAGCGTGGTCGAAAAAGAAATGTTGGCAGTAGTGTGGTCCATGTCTCGGTTCCGGCAATTTCTGTGGGGCACCAGGTTCCGGTTGAGGACTGACCTCAAGCCCCTGCTCAAGGTACTCACATCCAGTGGACATGCAGACGCAACGCCGAGGATCTCAAAAATGTCACTCAAATTAATGGAGTTTCGATACGATGTGGAACATATCCCAGGGAATAAGAACAAAGTGGCTGATTACCTGAGCAGGGCGGCAGCAATGGAGCCCAGCACAGAACGCAGTGAGGCGGCGGAAGAGTGGGTCGCACTCACCGAAGACCAAGAAACGACCATAAGCAGGCAGGAATGGAAACTAGCGTATGACGAAGACCCCGTCCTGGAAGAAGTGAAAGCCCATATAGTAAGGGGTTGGCCAGACAAAAACAAGACAGGGCGAGGCCTCATTCCATACTTCGAAGTGAGAGAGGAACTATCAATTGATGACCAAGGCATCTTCGTATACAGAGGAGAGAGGGTCGTACCTCCGGCAAAGATGATTCCCCGGTTGATGGACATGTTGCACGAAGGCCACCTGGGAGCGGGGAAGTTGAAACTAAGGGCCAAGCAGAATTATTGGTGGCCGGGAATGGACATAAGAGCGGAAAGACACGTTAGGGAATGCCCGAGGTGCCAGGGCGCGGACAAAACACTCAAACCGTTGCGCCCAGCCCTAGGAAAATTTGATCCACCGAAGAATCCGTGGGAGGAACTGTCCATAGACATTTTGGGTCCAGTACTAAATGCACAAGGAATACAGAAGTACATCTGTGTAATGGTGGATCGATATTCCAAATGGCCGGAATTGAGGATTGAAGAAACCATGGACACGGAGATGATAGTGAGCTTCATGGCTGAAACTTTTGTGAGAGAGGGCATCCCAAAGTGTGTTCTCAGTGACAATGGACCCCAATTCCGTTCTGAAAAATGGTCCCAGTTCATGCGGAGAAATGGCATCATGGCAAAACACACATCCATATACCATCCTGCGGGAAATGGCCTGGTGGAACGTTTCAATAGAGTAGTGATGGGTTCGATACAAGCGGCGATCTCAGACAACAAAGACTGGGAAGCTGAGATTTGGCACATGGTATGGGCATATAGGATAACACCCACGAACACTGGCTACAGTCCCTTCCAGATTCTCAGAGGCCGTGAGCCTTTCACTCAGGATAACAGAATATGGAAAGAAAGAGTCATCAAGAGCGAGTGGTCACCGGCGGTGGTGCAGGCTAATCTAGAGAGAGCCCAAGCGGTGTACACCAAACACTATGATGCGCGGAGGAATATAAAGGACACCACGTTAGAAAAAGGAGAATGGGTGAGAGTAAGACTGGCCACATTGCAGAAAAAGGGAGAAAGCAAGTACAGCAAGCCCCTGCAGGTAGTGGAAGTCAAAGGCAGGGCGGCCTTGCTGAGCGACGGTAACGTGTGGTCGCAGGACCGCATGGCCAGGTGCAACAAAATACTCTGCTGGAGAAGCAACAGCAATGATGGAGATTGTGAGAACAGCAGCGATAACCCCTGTGAGTATGGGGGAGAGGATCTAGACATTGGTGAGACAAGGCAAGAGGACCAAGGAGCGAGTGGGGAGCAGCTGAGTGAAGAGGATAGGAGCCGGGTTGAGCCTAGCGCGGCTGCGCTAGGAAGTGGTAATGAAAATGAAGCTACAACTGCCACGTCCCCGGTAAGACTGACGAGAAGGGGCAGGGCGGTGGTTCAACCAGCGAGGTTCAGAGACTACGACATGAGTCAGGACTTGTACATATAGTTCGTTGGGAAAAAGGGGAGATATGTAGTGAGCGCTCTAACGTTGCACGTCACGTAGCCACGTGACGTGCGGTGACGTAGGGAGGCGGCGTGCGCAGCGAGGCATTAGCGCGTGAGCTGGCTGGGCAGAGGACATGCTTGGCGCTCCTTGTATTATACGACTTGAATAAATAGAGTATTACAGAGACCTGACTCCGAGAGTTATTGGGGGAAGAAAGTACATCATTACAACTCTCAATGCAACAGCGCGCTCTTGTTAAATACCGTTATTTATTACTACTAAAAATGATAAGCCAGCCTGCAGTAGACCGTACATACAGCTGTCCAGTACGTATGTAATATGACATTTATTTCCATTGTTTTGAGGAGGGGCCTTCAAATCTGAATCTACTTGAGGCTTTGCTGTTTATTATGGTTATTGAGGAGGAGGCTTGTAAAACTCACCTACCCGACTCTCTTGGTCTGAAGGGGAGAAAAGAAAGTTAGTATTGTATGTGATATTAATGGCGGTGAGGATGAATATTGGGGTTCTGCGCAGGGCCGGCCCTAGGCATGTGCAAACTGTGCACCTGCACAGGGCCGCCAAACCCCAGGGGCCGCCACGTCTCCAGTCAATGAAGGGGGCCCGGTAGAGAGCTGTCTCTCTCTCTCTCTAAAGCAGCTGCTGCTGTTTGCAGCCTGCTCCTGCTCCTCGTGCTGCTGACCATTGACTGAAGAGAAACAAAGTATCAACTTCTATTGTTTCTCTTCAGTCAAAGCCACAGCCAGGCCCGGAAAGAGGAGGGTGTGGGGGCCCTGAGATAGTGCATTCTCCTCAGGGCACTATTCCTTTGAGAAGGGAGGAGGCCAGGGCTGTGAGGGGTGAGGGGTGGGGGAGGGGGGGTTGTCAGGGTTTGGGGGCCTACATGGGCTGGGGACCTCTTAATGTGATTGTGGCACCCTTAAAAAAACTGCTTTCCTGCCACCCCCTACAAGTTATCTAAAGACACAATTACAACGTTGAAGCTGGCTCTGTGTCTCCACATCAGCATTTAAAAGCATGCTTACATTTTCTGGATGATTTTAGCCGGCTCGACTACGCATGTCTAACATTGCGAAAGTGAAAGCGATTTGCACACCACTCTTGAGTGGGCCTCGGTAAATGTGGAGAACTGGCATGCTGGCATGTGGCGAAGACGCAGTGTTCTGCTATGTGATTGTGCACAGGTTGGCCCATGGTGAATTATAATTATTAGAAAGAACGCTCCAGATGCAGAAGCACTTCCTCAGCCACCAAGTTTGGGACAAGGAACGAGACAGTGAGTAAGTTTCTTTTTATTGTTAAAAAGTTGAAACAGAGGTCCCGTGGAATGGGATAAGAGGCCTGCAAGGAAGGGAAGATTATCTCTGTTCAGACAGCCTGTAGGTCCTTTCTCCAGCATACGTGCCTGTGTAATATAGTTTGTAATCACTGTGACATTTTTAGGAACTTTTATACATAATAGAAATTGTGTTTTCCGACAAGTCATGGTTCTTTTAAACAAAATACAATTTTAATTGCTTGCTTTATCGTAGTCCGTTTCACGCTCACCCTGACATCTGTTTAAGTCCTCCGAGTCATTTGTTATTCTCTCGGTGTACCAAGTCAACCTTCCCTCTGAGTTCGGTAAGCTGAGTTACAGTGACAATCGTTATGTACAGCACATAGAGGTGTCAATATGGCATTTGTACAAACATTAATTTTATTGTGAGAGAAAAGCATCCTCATTAAAACATGAATGCATGTGAGGGTGATGTGCTCTCTGCCCACCCTTGTTTGGCCGATATATTGTTGGTAGTTCTTAGTATTTAGTGTGCATCCTTGGCTTGGGATGGTGGCACTTTCCTTGTATAGCCAGAGTACATATGGATACTGGATGGAAACTGCAAACTGATAGTAGAGCACCTGCCATGCATTTACTAAAAATAAAAAGCTTGTCTATTAGGTCAAAATTATTTTGTTTGAAGAAAGTGATCAGCTTACGTTTTGGAGTCCAGGCGGAGGGGGAGAAGGGTGCAAGGCAGAGGGGAGAAGGGTGCAAGGCAGAGGGGAGAAGGGTGCAAGGCAGAGGGGAGAAGGGCGCAAGGCAGAGAGGAGAAGGGCGCAAGGCAGAGAGGAGAAGGGTGCACGGCAGAGAGGAGAAGGGTGCAAGGCAGAGGGGAGAAAGGTGGAAGGCAGAGAGGAGAAGGGGGCAAGGCAGAGAGGAGAAGGGCGCAAGGCAGAGAGGAGAAGGGTGCAAGGTAGAGAAGGGTGCAAGGCGGAGGGGAGAAGGGTGCAAGGCAGAGAGGAGAAGGGTGCACGGTAGAGAAGGGTGCAAGGCAGAGGGGAGAAGGGTGCAAGGCAGAGAGGAGAAGGGTGCACGGTAGAGAAGGGTGCAAAGCAGAGAGGGAGAAGGTTGTAAGGCAGAGGGTAGAAGGTTGCAAGGCAGAGAGGAGAAGGGTGCAAGGCAGAGAGGAGAAGGGTGCAAGGTAGAGGGGAGCAGGATGCAAGGCAGAGAGGAGAAGGGTGCAAGGCGGAGGGGAGAAGGGTGCAAGGCAGAGGGGAGAAGGGTGCAAGGCAGAGAGGAGAAGGGTGCAAGGCAAAGGGGGGAAGGGTGCAAGGCAGAGAGGAGAAGGGTGCAAGGTGGAGAGGAGAAGGGTGCAAGGAAGAGGGGAGAATGGTGCAACGGGGAGGGGGAGAAGGGTGCAAGGCGGAGGGGAGAAGGGTGCAAGGCAGAGAGGAGAAGGGTGCCACGGGGAGGGGAGAAGGGTGCAAGGCAGAGAGGAGAAGGGTGCAAGGCAGAGAGGAGAAGGGTGAAAGGCAGAGGGGAGAAGGGTGAAAGGCAGAGGGGAGAAGGGTTCAAGGCAGAGAGGAGAAGGGTGCACGGTAGAGAAGGCTGCAAGGCAGAGAGGGAGAAGGTTGCAAGGCAGAGGGTAGAAGGTTGCAAGGCAGAGAGGAGAAGGGTGCAAGGCAGAGGGGAGAAGGGTGCAAGGCAGAGAGGAGAAGGGTGCAAGGCAGAGAGGAGAAGGGTGCAAGGCAGAGGCGAGTAGGATGCAAGGCAGAGAGGAGAAGGGTGCAAGGTGGAGAGGAGAAGGGTGCAAGGAAGAGGGGAGAATGGTGCAACGGGGAGGGGGAGAAGGGTGCAAGGGGGAGGGGAGAAGGGTGCAAGGTGGAGAGGAGAAGGGTGCCACGGGGAGGGGAGAAGTGTGCAAGGCAGAGAGGAGAAGGGTGCAAGGCAGAGAGGAGAAGGGTGCATGGTAGAGAAGGCTGCAAGGCAGAGAGGGAGACGGTTGCAAGGCAGAGGGTAGAAGGTTGCAAGGCAGAGAGGAGAAGGGTGCAAGAGGAGAAGGGTGCAAGGCAGAGAGGAGAAGGGTGCACGGCAGAGAGGAGAAGGGTGCACGGCAGAGGGGAGAAGGGTGCTCCAAGCACGGTACGACCACTTTTATTACGAAGGGATACTCCAAGCAAGGTTCGACCACTCTTATTATGAGGGGATACTCCAAGCAAGGTACAACCACTATTATTACAAGGGGATACTCCAGTCAAGGTATGACCACTCTTAATACAAGGGGATACTCCAAGCAAGGTATGACCACTCTTATTACAAGGGGATACTCCAAACCAGGTATGACCACTCTTATTACAAGGGGATATTCTGTGATCCAGGTAATGCATCCTGCTTTAGTGTCCAGAATCTGCTAAATGCCAGAGCACCGGCTGCTTGAATGAATTGTGTGATCGTGGGCAATATTTCAAAGTCTGGTAAATACTGTGAAAGCTGAGAGGCCTGGCTAAGTTTGCACTACCCGTCATACAAGAAACACTGCTCTCCACTGATGTGGCTCCTTTTTTAATGCTTAGCCAAGGCATACGTAGCCCCCCCCCCACCCACACACACACAAACCCCTTTCTTTGCATAACGCTGGCACACACTTGGACAAAACTCTAGCCTTTCCACACTCTGGCATAGTATCAAGCCATGGCACGTAAAGGAGTGTTTGTCATTAAGTCGAGGGAACCTACAATAAATCAAATATTTGAAATAGAGGATGAATCATTTCCTTTTACTATTTATTGACTGTTCAGGTATCTTAGTTCACAGGATTCCACCATAAAAGGGCACCAGGTTGCACCCAGAGTACTCCAAAATTGGGGCGCTGCTAGGTGAGAGGGGGGAGACAAATTGGCAAAATAAAATTTTATCTGTGGCTCTGAAAATCTTTCCACCAAAGATGGGAATAGCCAGAATGCTACGGCAAGGAATATTCTAAATCTCTGGATATTTGACTCATGTTCTCAATATTTTTCATATTGTTTTCCAATTCACTGCCGCATTATAGTTAAGTTCGCCGTGCAGTGTGTGGCATTGCGCCCTAATTTTCCCCAAAAGAAGCTTTGGCTATTTTCCAACCCATTTTCTGCATTTCTGGAAACTCGCAACTACTATGTGTTCATGTACAGGACCTGGTGGAAGACCCTTATCGCTCCTTCTGCATGAAATACTCGGCTCCCCCACCCATCCCACGACCCTTTTAACCTCTCTTTCAGTAAAAAAATGAAAACATTTTCCTTCATTTGTCAGTGTAGGTAAATCCACAGTTTGATATCTCGACGCCACCAAACCCTTAGTGTTACACATTTTGCCAAGAAACTCTAAATTGAATAATAGAAAACAAAATAATAATAAAAAGCAACATTTAGGCTTGGATAACGTATTCAAAGATAGACCTCCTTTAAAATTTCTATAGAAATCTGAGCTAATGGCCCTAGATTTTTTCTCTTTTGCATTACATGTTTCAAATCATGTACAGAAAAGCTCTGTGATGCAATATCAATGGGAAACTACGTGCTATAAAAAAACAAGCATTTGCAATCCAACAGGTATCGCATTATTAAAGTTTGAGCTATTGGTGTTGCATTCTTTAGCAATGCCAATAGCTAAAACTTTAATAATGCGAGACCTATTGAATTGCAAATGCTTGTTACCAATTGCCTCTATTGTGTGCATGCCTTCTGTGGCCTCTTTTTATAAGTTTTAATACACAATGGGACTGTGCAGCAGGAGAACACTACTAGCTGTGAAGTGCTTATGCAGAACCGTTTATTGCAGCGAGCAGTGCCCACTCTTTTCAGGGAGCGTTGTCACCAATGCAGTGCAGGGAGCAGTGCTCATGCACGGCAGGCAACGGTCACTACAAGAACACTGCCCCTTAACTGCGTAGTCGGGTGTCTTCTCTCTTTAGGAAGCCACGCCAAATCACTACTGGTGGCAGTGCACGTGCACTGATGATGTGAGCTCAAATGCACCTCGTGGTCTTGTGTCGATTTACTGCTGGGGCGGCTTTATTTCACTTAAGGAAATACTGGCCATAGCAGTACTCCTTCACAACAGGGGGCAGTGTCCGTTTACTACGAGGGGCAGTGTGAATTTATGCAGGGTGTAGTTCCAGAGTTACTGTATGCATTGTCCTAAATTGTTGACATAATACAGAATATTGACTTATACGGCCAGAAGGGGATTGTTCGGTGTCGTTGGGGTGCCTGTCCCACAGAACGTTAGAGCAGCCAGAGATGGTTTTTCAGTGCCAGGGGTTGTCTGTGCCATTTGCAGATGTTTCAGCCTGGTGCTCTGTCAGAGACTGCCTAAACGCAGCAAGGTATTTTCGTCAGAAGTTACGCTTCATCTTGCCTACAGAACTTCGCAGTTTTTATGTGAAATGTCAGATTTATTTTTACTCCATAAGCACCAACCCATTTTTTTCAGTGTATACAGAATCCCGTTTGTACACAGATAAAAAGATGCTTTCGAGGTTCAACAACGCAGCCAACGCTGTTGGCGCATTTCGAATGTCAAAATCGAGGCATATCCCATTGTAACTTTTTCTTGCAGAACGTGTTGTATGTTATTGTTCGTATGTTGCCATTTTCATGTTTTAATGCCCCACTAAAGTTGTTTACCAGAGTGGGCCTGTGGTATGCTCACTACTACCTCTTGTTGTTTTCTCTGCCATTTGTCTCATTGTTTGTCTGTAAGTGAATGTCATCACCCCGAGCAACACACGCACGGCTTCAGTTGTGCTGTAAACGTGTAATCACATAGTGCACACCTTGGTCTGAGGCTTCTCCTGAGCCAGACATAGCAGGAGCCCGGAGCGTCGCTGCCATTACCTGATCCAGACTGCACTGAATACACGCTGCATTTGCAACTCTACAGGTCGAAGTGCAGAGCAGTAAGCATGAGCGCAGGGGCGGGGGTAAAAGGTGAGGATATCGGGCGACCACTAAATTGCATTAGAACACCTGTTCTGTTGCACCGCCTGCCCTTCGCACTCTTGCGCATGCGTCGGCTGTACACTTGTATACGTCAGGGCAATTTATGATTAACGAGTCTGAAAAGAGGCTTTACTCTAGAGAGCAGTGTCGGTTTCCTGACAAAGAGATTGGGAGAGAGTGGAAACGAGAGGTAGACATGGATGACATTTTGGGGGTGCCCAGAGGAAGCACCTGCTACAGTGTGTTGCCTTTTGACCTCCACCTTGCCCTTTGGTGACCGGTCTCCTTAGCAAAGTCCTTCCCCCATCCCCTACGTTTACCCCTCCCCCAACCACACACACACACACAAACACACCACACACATTCAGCTTATGAAGAGAGAGAGATAAGAACAGAAACTAAAGAGGGCCCATGGAGCTTTGTTTACTTTTCTGTTGTCTCCATTTCTTGCTCTTTCCATAACACCTCAAGCAGTAAATAAGAGGCCGTCGAAAGTCCAAGGTTAGACATGCCTGTGATGTCACTGGGTGTGAAAGGGAGTGACATGTCGCTTTTGTCACCCATAACATTTTGGCGAATCGATGTCCATGAGGGTCCGGACCCCCTCTTCCGGGGCCCCCACCTACGCTCCCTGCACAGGGCCACCATGAGCCTAGAGCCGGCCCTGTTCTGCGTCCCACTGTGAGGCGAGCATGTTGCGGTATATTCTGAAGAGGTGCATTTATGCTCTCAGGGACATGTGTGGGAAAAGAAATAACACATGGAGCGAGGACTGCTGGGAGACGCACCCCAGTGACACTGGAAACAGGTTGAGTGATTGAAGTAGGGTCGGCCATGGCGGGACTGAAGGAGACGCACCGTGAAGGCGATCGCGCTGAAGAGTACTGTGTGACCTGAAAACACAAATAAAGAAGCATGAGGCAAACTTTTGACACCCATGTGTACGATGTATACCATTGCGCGCATGCAAGAGTCTAGGTCAGGCAAAATAGAGTGCAGATGCAGCCAGCCAATCAGAGGGGCAAACAAGCATTTACAAATGCAAAAGGACTCGTATTTACATTGTAAATAAAACTGCGGTTTTGCAAGAAGGCAGGAACAGGAGTGGGTGGGGGGTTGTGGTGGCAGAGAAGTGATGGACTGCGGGAGGGATCAGGGGGAGGCAGGGGAACAAAACAGGTTTACAAGTAAAAGGGCTGATAGCAATGGAAGGAGAAAAATTATGACACGGCAGTCAGGAAGTGGGAATAAGTTGAGGAAAACAAATCAGATTGCAGCATTTAGGAATTTGGCCAATCAAAAAGATAGGCGGCAAGTGGCAGAGCTTCCCCCACTATACTGTATACAGCATCTCTCGAAGAGGCAACACATGCGCTGCCTAGCCGAGACCTAAACAACGGAATCCTTTAGGGAAAAGACAAAGGAAACACATACACTACCATAGAGTGCTCTATAGGAAAAAAAATAAAGAATATTCTCAAGATGATTTGGATTTGAAATGTTCCAGACTGGGACAAAGACAAGAATAGAAAGGAAAGCCACTTGAATCAGGGAGGGGGCTCTCAGAGGTGTCAGCTGAGTGACAGACAGCAAAGCCATCCAAACAGGAGTATGAGTAACAGGCTGACCCAAATCCCACTTTATCTATCTTGGAAGCAACAAATCTGCCCAACAGACAGCTATATCTGTTTTTAGCCTATAGGTCTCGCATCTACAAGAGTTAGAGCTATTAGCGTTGTAAATGAAAATATCTTTTACTCGTGTGTTCTGGAGTGGAGTGGATTTATGTGATGTGAAATGGAAATAGGGGGGTTGGATTGGAATTGTGTGGGGTGGAATTGATTGGTATGTAGTTTATTTGTGTAGTGGAATTATGTGTTATGGTAAATAGATAGGGGTGAGAGCTGCACAGAATAGAGAAGAAGATAGAGAGGGATAGGTTTGTGCACAAATTGGTGAACTAACTTCATACAGAGGAGCAGAAAGAGTATGTGAAAAAGAGAGAAAGAAGGGATACCAGGCCATAGACGCATAAAGACTGAGCGCCTGTGTACAGAGAATACACCCCAAGAAGAGGAGGAGAGCATGGGTTTTAGGGACGGAAACCTTGAATGGTCACAAGAAAGATACTGTGCTTGAAAACCTGAAGTCAACCACATGAAAGAGGCTGGAAGAGTGCATGAGAGAGCAAGAGAGAGGGATGACTGGGAGAGGCACTCAGAGGTGGGGGGAGGCAAGAGGCAGACCTATACACAGTGCATGGAGATACAGGAATACAGGAATCTAGCATGTGTGAGCAGGAAGTATAGAGAGGGAATGTGAGGGAGGGATGAGACGGGGCAGTGGTATTGCGAGATGAGAAGGGCTCATGGCAGTGTGAGAGGGAGATGGGAAGGGCAGTGATTGTGTGGGGAGAGATGACAGGGTTGGTGGAAGTGCTAGGGAGAGATGGGTTGTATTGGAATTGAGTTTTTGGAATTGTGTGGCGTGGAATTGTGTGGTGTGGAATTGTGTGGTGTGGAGTTGTGTACTGGAAATATGTGGCATGGTGTGCTGTGGAATTATGTGTATAGTAACTAAATGGTATGAAGTGTACTGAAATTATTTAGAGTGAGATTGTGTGTTATGGAGTTTATTATGTCAAATGGTATTGAGAGTTGTGAAGTTGGATTATGTGGTGTGCTGGTAAAGTTTGTGGCATGATGTGGAAATCTGTGGTGTGGATTGGGGTATGTGGTGTTTTGTGGAATTGTGTTGGGTATTTGGAATATGTTGTTTGGTATGGAATTATGTGGTGTGTATTGGAAATGTTTGGAGTTGAATTGTGTGGCTTGGAACTGTGTGGCGTTGAGTGAAATTATACTTATTGGAATTATGTGTCATAGTGTGGAGACCGTTTATGTGGATTGCTGGTATTGGCATAGAGTGAGTTTATGTGGGGTGTATTTATGTTACATTGAGTAGAGTGTAATTATGTGGAGTGTAATAATGCAGAGCTTAGTAGTATTGTGTGGAGTGGAATTGTGTTGTGTAGTGTAGAATTGTATGGCATTGAATTGTGTGTTGTTGTGAGGAATTATGTGGGATGGTTTGGAGTGGTATTATGTGGCATGGTTTGGAGTAGTATTATATGGTGAAATTATGTGACATGTTGTGAAATTGAATTTTTTGGAGTGGATGTATATGGTTTGATGTAGAATTATGTGGGTTGGATTGGAATTGTTAGTTGTGAAATTGAGTGGTGCAGAAATGTGTGGTGTAGAGTGGAATTATGTGGCATTGTGTGCAGTGACATGATGTTGATAGTAATGATGTGGTTTTGAGTGTACTGGAATTATGTGGAGTGGTATTGTGTGTTTGAAATATTGGAAGGGCTGGGGCAGTATTAGTGGAAGGGAAAACCTTGCTTGACGTGCAACTCACTGCCACTGTAACAGGTGAAAACGATGGTGCTTTTCAGTAAAAGCTAAATATTCCATGTTACCACGTTGGATATACTGGAAGAGCTTGGACAGTGTCAGGGGCACAGGAAGTCCTGGTTAAAGTACAGCTCACAGCCACTGAAAAATAAGAAATATATGGTGGCTTTTAAAACTAGATATGCTATAAATTTGTGTCTGTACACAAACCACAAATAAGAAGGGCTACATAATTGGCAATCAGTAGTTGTACATAATATATTTCTTACTGAAAACAATAGATCTCTTAACACAGCTGTTTGCTATCATCCATGAACCACAAATTGTAACAAAGCCAATAGACACACGACCAGGTTAGTGTGTTTTATCACCAAGCCTCAAAGCATGAACTCAAGCACTCACCAAAAATACATTCATATCATTAGCAAGTCATGTTTTTGTGAAGTTTCTGAACGTGCTGCTATTTGTCCTCAAGGTCTCCATGGATGGCACAGGCACTCTTGCCAATGAATTCCCAAATATGCTTTTATCCTTAAAGAACGACTTAAAATTGCATTGCTGGGAAAATGCTAACATTTTTATTGGTAGCCATAAACAAAGTGTAGTTGTCGAATGTTACATTGAAGAAAAACTATTTATCTTTTTTATTAAAATATGCAGCAAAATTTAGTATCGGCTGGTGTTTACCAATGGCAATGAATGCATACGTACCAGCACTATACTATTACTCTCTGTGTCATGGTGAAGTAAGTAGTGTAATGTACTTGTATGTGATTTGCGATGGCATCAACAACTCTCACTGTCATTGCTAACATTGTATGTATCGTATGTGTGCTCAATCCTATCTGAAGACAATAAAACAGATATAAACAATCAGTTTGAAACGAAAATGTTTCTCTTCTGGGCAGAGCTGGGAGAATTCAAAGTAGAAAATCTCCATTAACGTGCTGGTGTCACTTTACCATATGGTCATTGTGGGCCAGTCACAGTGTTTAGGGCCCATTTACTGTGGAGCAGTGCTTTAAATGGGCTGGTACTCACCGGTACTGAGTACCGGCACTTCTTTTTTTCTCCCAAAGAGTACCGCCGGCACTTCTCCGTTACCAAGGAGAGTACCACTACTCACTGTATCAGGACGGCATTTTAGGTTGCAAATAGTCATGCGAGCATGCATCGCCTTTCTACACTGCGGCGCATGCTCACATGAAGGTAATTTAATTTGGGGGGGGGGGGAGGGTGAGGGGGGTTAGTGACCCTCCTCTGCTGAGCAACGTGTGATGTCACCCTCCAGGTAGCTGTGCGGAGGGAAGAAAGGGAAGCCCTTTAAAAAGCACAATGTGCTCTCTGGCTTTCCCTTTCTTCTTTGCCAGCGCAGCAGAAAGAAAAGCGGCCATAAAATTCCACCTGCGTGCAAGAAGCAGGATTCTTAGCAGCGCCAGGCCAGTTCGATTGAGGACCCAGCAACAAGGAACTTTCTAGAACTCCGTTGTTGAGTGCCCTGTGCGCAGCCCCAATCGACATGGGATGCTGCAGCTGGGGCAGGGCCAGGAGGAGAGCAGGTGGTTGGCCTCCTCGCATCCTTTGCAGGATGAAGTGTTTTTATTAAAAACTTCTACTCACAAATGGTGTTACCTCTCACTGCTGCTACTTCCATGCAGTCCAGAAAGAAGCTGGTATCTGGTCCGTGGAATACGAAATGCTGAACTGTGTGCAAGATCCTTGGGTTATGTTTCAATATGTGCCATATGACAATTACATTTCTCTTAAGTAGGGAGATAGTGATCCTTTTAGAAATGCATTTGCACTTCCTTTCTGATTTGCATGAGGCTTGAAGCAATTTTGTGTATGTTGTTCCAGATCGTGGATGTGGAGATGAAGAATATTTTCCTTCAGTTTTATCCTTCTCGCTGTTCTCCATCACTTGTCTGCCAGGGTCCTGACTCCTTATGTTATTGGGGGAATTTATAGAGTGAACTTTCACCATAAGGGCTCTTGACAATAAGGTAGAGAAAGTGGGCCCGTCTACCTGAAGTGTTTTTTTTCTTGGCTTGGCAGGTAAATGACTTGCCAACCCCACCCCTCCAAACGGTGAATGTTACTGACATCCTACAATAATCACAAACAGGGAAATTCGTTTTTTTCTGCATGTCAAAGACTTTTTGCTTTGGAGGAGGGACACATAGAGCCAGCCCTACACATCCTTTTAAATCAACTTGATGCAAATTCAAGTAACTTTCTGGGGGCAAAAACTGACATTTTCAACTAATTCAAGTAAAACAATCTATTTTAGGTGTGGTTTCGCCTTCATTGGCTGCACTCCAACTTGGGAGTTCTGCACCCACAGGGTGCAACTACTGTGTTGTGACAAATGCCCAATATAAAATCCGGATTTCCATCCATGTAAAATTAGTGAACTGGCAAAGTGGTATTGTCCCAAGAATGTAGCTGTTATTTCAGATGTGGCCAGAGGGCTAGACCGCTCAGGCCAGGCAGGGAGTCCAAGAACCACACACACCACTACAGGCCAGGACACATTTCCCTACACTAGAAGGAGGGAGCGGGCCAAGAACCCAAAAGAAGGAAGGATCATCGTTAGCCGGGGAATCACAGGCATGCCTTTCCTGTTACAATCCTTTAGAGGCATCCAGGAGTGTAAGGTTTTGAGCAGTACAGAGATGTGATTGAGAGGTGCCAAATGTCTGCCCCTCCCCAAATGTGGTGGTGGTGAGAGCCTAGTGGTTGTAGATGGAGCAATTTTTGCAATTTACACTACAGCAGCTTAGACATCTGTAGGGTTCCACTGCACTGCGGTAGCACCAAACTGGTTGTCAGCACCACACATGACACAACAGCTGGCTGTATCTGGTATTCATGGGAATAAAAGTGAGGCAAACAGTGGGAGCACCATGGAACGCACATCACCCAAGTGAGGAAGCCAAGCCTTGGACTTGAGGAGAAGGAGCAGGCCTAAGGGAAGCTTTGAGCATCAAACACATGTGGGGTGCCTCCCTTATCAGAAACAGTGGCTATATCCCTTAACTAGCCCCTCATAATTTTGGACTAGGTTTTGCAGAGTGGTACAATATCTGAAAGTGAATGGAAGTGTGAAATATTATAGCTCTGTTGTGAGACCCCAGTAACTTGCCTTTCCCAGGATCTTGACAGCTGACTGCTTCCTTCCACCCGATGTGAGTCAGAGTTGCATTTTAGGATGTAGTCTTTTTTTCTTGTAATCGATTGCTTGTTGTAGTGGAGTTGTGCTGGGGGATGCTCTCTTCTCATGCGTCAGGCATACTCTGTATGCTGGCCTTTATTTATTTATTTATTATTTTATTTATTTATTTTAAAAGTTTTATATAGCGCGGACAAGATCTTTGCAGATATCAGAGCGCTTTACATAGATGGTGGCGTACTCATACCAATAAATCAAAACAGTACAAATAGGTTACATAGAGGGGTACATGATGGGGGCGTAATCATACAAATAAATCAATAAATCAAACAGTACAACTAGGTTACATACGGGGTATGTGAGGGAGACTACTCATCTAAGTAGGCAAAGGGGTCAAACAGGTAGAAGCATGTAGTACAGTGTTAACAGAGTTCTAGATACTAGTTCAAGTGTATTTAGCCATGAGGATAGCTTTTACTTCTTTTTTAAAGAGTGTAGTGGATGGGATAAGCCTTGTTTCTGGAGGGAGAGAGTTCCAGATCCTAGGTGCCATTCCAGAGAAGGAGCGCTTATATGTTTTTTCCTTCCGGAATCTTCGCGGTTTCAGCAGAAGATTATTTGTGCCTCTAGTGTTTCTGGTTCCGCCAGATATTGTCAATTTCTGGGCGAGGTAACCGGGTGACTTAAGGTGAACCGCCTTGTGTGTCATGCAGGCGATTTTCAGGTGTATTCTGGCTTCAAATGGCAGCCAATTCAGGGCTCTCAGGTCAGGGGTAATGTGGGAGTGCTTTTTTGACCCAGTGATGAGTCTCGCTGCAGCGTTTAGGGAGGCTCTTAGTGGTGCGGTTGTGGTTAGGGGGAGTCCGACTAGTGCGGTGCTGCCGTATTCAATTCGGGGGATGACTATAGCTTGTACTGCGGTTTGGAAGTCTTTGGCTGGGAGGAAGGGTTTAAGTTTTCTCAGAGTATTGATCTGGAAGTTCGCGCCCTTAGTTGCCTTGCTGATGTGTTGCTGCATGTTGAGATTGGTGTCAAGTGTAATGCCTAAAGATTTTGCTGAGTCCACGATGGTGGGTTGGACATTGAGTGCAGTTAGGTGTTTAAGCCAGGTTTGAGCAGTGGAGCTCTTAGCTGGAGGTGAGATCAAAAGGAACTCTGTTTTCAGGGCATTGAGTTTGAGGTGATTATCAGCAAGCCAGGATTGGGTGCATCTGATTGTTGCGTTCAGGAGCAGGATGTCATTGGGAGATTGTAATTTGAGATAAAGTTGGGTGTCATCGGCGTACATGTGAAAGTGTACATTGGATGCTTGTAGCAAGGTGGTGAGTGGTTCCATGACTAGGTTGAACAGAGTTGGGGATAAAGAGGAGCCCTGGGGGACTCCTAGCGTTACAGGTATTGGCGAGGACAACAGGTTGTTGCTCTTGAATTTCTGCGTCCTGTTGTGAAGAAAGGAAGTGAACCACTTGAGAACAGTACCAGATAAGCCCATTCTTGTGTTTAGGAGTTCTAGCAGATTCTCATGTTTAACGGTGTCGAATGCTGAAGAGAGATCAAGAAGGATGAGGAGGCAAGTGTCGTTTTGGTCTAGCATTTGAAGTGCGTCGTCAATTATGTGCGTCATTGCCGTTTCAGTACTGTGTCCCACTCGGAAGCCTGACTGGTGTGGGTTGAGGAGATCAAATTGCTCAATGTGATTAGTCAATTGTAGTTGTGCGCATTTTTCTAGTAGTTTGGCGAGGGTGGGAATATTGGTGATGGGTCGGTAGTTGTTGAGGTCGGAGGGGTCGGCTGTGGGCTTTTTTAGTAGAGGTGTGACTTGACCAACTTTGAGGGAGTCAGGGACGCTTCCTTGTTGGAGAGAGCTGTTGACAATTTTAGTCCAGAGAGGGAGAAGCAGAGGTGTAAAGTCTTTTACTGCGGAGGCAGGCAAGGGGTCCGTGAGGTGATTGGATGGTTTCAGGGTGTTGAGCAGTTTACCAATTTCTTCTTCCGAGTATGTGCCAAAGGTTGACCATGTAGCATTGTTTTTTGGTTCAGCGGTTGCAGGGCACTGGGGTTTGGAATGGAGGCTTGCACCAATAAGGAGATCGCTTTTTATGTTGTCAGTTTTTTGGATAAAGAAAGCAGCGAAGTCTTCACAGGAGGGTGCTTTACTCGCAGTGTTAATTGGTTGGGGTTGTTCCTTGGATTGTGATCTGATAAGCTCAAATAGTTTTCTCGGTCTGTTTTTTGCCTGGTCGAGCTGGCGGCTGAAGAAGTCTGATTTTGTACGTTTTATTTTCCTGAAGTAGGCGTTTCTCTTTGTCTTCAGGTCTTTTAGGTGCATTGCAGAGGGAGCTGCTCTCCAGATACGTTCAGCCATTCGCATGTCTCGTCTATCCTCATTGAGACTCCCGTCGTACCATGCGTTGGAGATTTTAGTAGTGACTCTTTTCAGCTGCATAGGTGCAGCCTCATTAATTATTGTGGTCATGGCATTGAGATAGTGGTCAGTCAGGGTTTGAACGTCCGTATCGTCTGTCGGTGGAAGAAGGAGATTGCGCCTGTTAGGGGGCAAAGAGCCTGGGTTGAGTTTTTTCATGTCTCTTTTCCAAACTTTCGGTTTGGGGAATTGAGTCGGGTTGACTTTAACTTTTTCATTGATGAAGAATGTGATAATATGGTGATCTGACCAGTCACAGGGTTGGATGGACTCGAGTAGGATAGAGTCCTCTTTGGAGATGATCAGGTCAAGGATAGAGCCTTTCTCGTGGGTCGGGCTGTTGCATATTTGGGTGAGGTTAAGAGCGTCGAGGAAATTTTTAAGACTATTTACCACCGCGTCGTTACGATCGTTCCAGTGGAGGTTAAAGTCCCCAAGGTATATTTGGGTGAGCTGCCGCCCGGAATTGGTTGAGATCATATCCATGATTTGTTGGGAGAAGGTGAAGTTGTCCCTGGGAGGGTGGTAAATGCTGTGAAGAGAGCATATCGGTTTGCCCTCACTGATAATGTCGAGGCAGATGTATTCACAGGAATTTGGAGATGGTAGTGAGGTGGAGTTGGCTCTCAGAACAGAGATGTTGTTCCTGTAAATGCATGCGATTCCACCCCCCAGTTGGCCTGATCTGTCGAGCCTGATAATGTGGTAGTTAGGGGGAACTAGAATGTCCATTATAGGTGTATAAGATTCAGTTAGCAAGTTTCAGTCAGTATGATTATGTCGAGGTCCCGCGATAAGAGGAGCTCTGCAATGGCGGCGGCATGTTTCGAGGCCGATCTACAATTGAGGAGGGTGCATTTGAGACGGGGTGTGCTGGGTGGTTCAAGAGCGAGGGGGACTCTTCTGAGGTTATTGGGGATGGAGGTTCTGTTGTTTAGTGTGGGGGGTCTAAGGGGATTTGAGTGTATCGAGGGGATGGTGAGGTGTGGGGAGGTTGTGTCATTTTGGGATGCTGGGTCATAGGAGCGGAGAATGGTGAGTGTGTCGAGATCAGAAATAGGGTTGTGGGTACGACGAGGGCGGTTGTTGCGATTGCGAGCTGGCATTGAGGTCCGGTTGGGGGAGAGTTGAGTGGGAGAGTTGATTGGGAGGGCGGAGGACAAGATGGGTTGGGAGGTGAAGTTGTGTGCGGGGTTGCAGGGACGGCGAGGGGGCCGAGGGCAGAATTTGCGACTATGAACAGGTATAGCCGCCCGGTGTAGGGTGTGGGTGTCGGCCGTAGGGGAAGTGGCCAATTTGGGCGGGTGTGTGAGGGTGTCTGCTGGGGGGGGAGTGGCCAGTTTGGGGTGGGGCGTGGGGGTGGGTAAGGGATGTGTCGGGTGTATGGAGAGTAGTTCTTTGATGATGTGTATGTCTTCTTTGATCTGGAAGAGAGTAGCCATGATGTTGTCCATCGTGGGGTAGGTGGAGGGGGTGTTGTCCATCGTGAGGTAGGTGGAGGGGGAGGGGGTGGGGTTGGGGGTGGTAGTCAAAGGTGAATGACCGACTAGGGAATTCGCGTGCTGATGGGAGGGAGGGCTGGTGTTCGAACGGGGTTGCGTTGTGTTAGTGTACTGGGTGATGTTAGGGGGGAGAGAAGTTTTGGGCGTGAGAGGAGTGGATGAGGTAGGTAGGAGGTTGGCGGTCTGGGTGAGGGCATTGATGGTAGGCGGGCGGATCAGGGTGTAGTCTGGGAGACTGGTAGTGGTGGTGGGGGAACCGGTCGGGTAGTGGGGGCTGAGAGTAGGAGGGGAGATGAGATTGGAGGTGGCCCTGTTGTGTGTGTTGCCTTCCTGTTCCTATTGGGTGTTTGAGTTTGTGGCATCACTACTGCAATCCTAATTTGTAACTGGCCTTTCTTTGGTGGAGGGACACAGCTCACAAGCCTAATGCTGCACTGTCTCCTACTACCAACTCTTTTCTTTCTTCTTTGCCCCATTGCTCCCTTCACCCCAGCTTTGAAGCTTAAGGACATTGACACATGTTTTTGCATGTAAAATCCATATCCCTACTGAAGGTACATAGGAGGATTTACCTGAGGGTAGAGATGCAGTGCAGTGAGGGTTCAGAGGAGAGATTTCAGAGGGTACAACAGAACACATGGACAGTGGCACTGGATGGTGCAGGCGGAACAGATCCAAGACCACCAGAGGTTACAGAGTCAGAGGCTGCTGCTGGTTCAGGTACAAAGAAGGGAATGAGAAAGGGGCACTCATGGGCATATGGGTAGGTTACCTAGGGGGCATACAGGTAGGGCTCAAGCTTACAGAAGAGTATCAGGGTTCATAGATCTGTGAGGAAATCAGAGGTACTCTCTACTCTATCCTTTCTCTTGCACTCTTTATCAGGACCATCTCTTAATACTCTCTTCCCTTTCCCTTGGTATTTATTTAACACATTCTGGCAGGTGCATTTTGCCCTTCACTCGCTTGTCCTTCGTCAAAAGGTATACTCCATTTTCAGGTTTTCTGTCACACCTGTCAGATATTTTGCACCCATGCAGGCAACTATCTCTGCCCAGTACCATCCACTCCCACCATAGGTAACCTTCAACCCCTTTAACAATCCCTTTATTCCCCTTAGGTACTCTTCTCCAAATGGAATGCTTCCTCTTATTTACACTTCTCAACTACCTTCCATGTGCCAACAATCCTACCCAAGTACCTTCGTTAAGGTGTGGGCATGGGAAACTACCAAATGAGAACACCCCAAAATGTACCTCAATAACTTGGCTACAGATTTGATGATTTGGAAACATTGTTAAATCTCAATTTCATGAGGCAATGTGTCCCCAAGGTAAAGGCACCTCCACACACATGAAAAATAAAATGGATCCAGTAATGGCGCAATCAATAATTACATTCCATATCAACAGATTTATTACAGAAATTCAAACAGTACGATGGGGTCAGCCATAAAGGCTGTCAGCAAATACAGCATTACAGGATTGTGAAAAGTCAGAATTATTCCAAGTCCCAAATTAGCAGCAAAATAACACAGCTTTGCAGTTTAAAAATCACTCAATAATGAAGTGATACTGCCACAAACGTGTCAGCATTACACTGTATTTGTCTTTTCTTGATGCATAATTGTCTTTTTCGATGCATAATTATCTTTTTCTTGATGCAAACCCTGCAGCATAATTTGGTCCTCCTCTGTCTCATAACTCTAGAGTTAAAGAACATCACATGTGTAAGCAATCTAGAATTTTCTTGTTAATGCCATGCCATATTATCGGAACAGGATCATTTGTCTTTCAGTAAAACAAGTCTTTGATTAATATACAGGTGCCTCTAACAAAAAGGGAAACTTTATAGTTACCTTTCAACAGTCTGTCAACTAGTACACTAGTACAGCTTAATACATGCAAGGGCACCAATAATACATTACAGATTGAAGCAATTTGTCATCATTTGCACCCCAACATTTTTTTGTGCCCTTTAAATGTTTTTCATTAGCCCCGCCCTTATCCCCGCCTTTAGCCCTACCTCCTTGCCACGCCCCCTAGCTCAATCTGATGAGCACCTGCACTTTTTTTTCCATTTAAAGCACTGCTGTGGAGACTATTATAGCACATGCTAGGATCTCTGCAGGCTTTCTTCACGCATTGACGTTTTGATGTGCACAACCTATGCTTTATAGGCTTTCAACCTATGTGTCAAGTACTATTATTGGTTCACTTTCTTTTACAACTAGGGGCATCTGTGAGGCAGCCTGTCTTTCTGTTCTTATCTATATTTTTCATTTGCAAGCCTTACTTTCAAATTACAGGGCACAACTTGAAACAAAACAGGAAAGACATAAAACCAGAGATTAAATAGCTATACAATTACTACACAGTGGGTCATGTAGTGTAACTCATGAATACATGCTTGCTTGATACAGGGAATGGAAAGTGTAACAGTTAAAGTGCACAGTGTAAAACGTTGCGCAAAGGACGCCCCGCGGCCCCCGAGATTTGCCGAAAGACCTCTGGTGGGCAGTTATTGTTCACAAGAAAAGAAACAGTTTATCTGGGGGCATGCAGGCACTCCTCTTTCTTGAATTACTTCAGTCATCAGAGATTAAATTAAGCCTGCTTGTTATCATTTTTAGTAAACAGTACAGACTGTGTGTTCTTGTTTGCAGTGCATTCTAAGACCGGCTGACAGAAGGCAACAGTGAAATTTTTACATATCAGCACCTTTCACGAAACACCAGTGCGAAAGTATGCTATCAAACCTTACAAGACATCAGAGGGTTTTATTATTTAATTAATTATTACGGAGTTTTGCACAGCGCTGGACTACTTTTACCCTGCAGGTGACTTTCATACACCCTCAACAGAATTATTTATTGTTATGCTTAGCCTGTGTTCGCGCCTGCCAATATTATAAACAAATGGAAGTAACTACTGAATAAACGGGGAAAGGGACCAATTTAACATAACCAACTGCCAACTTTTGAACTGGGTTCGAATCTCGGAGTCTGTTATTATTGGTATTTCCCTTATTATTTCCATTGTTACCGGTAATTTCATCATCTATGCAGCAAGTCACAAAAAAATGGTCCCTGGCGCTTCCTTAGAGTTGGCACTCCTTTTACCTTCCATGGTATCCGCTATACAACAGGCTTCTCTGCAAGGAGCCCCGAGAACATAATGAAGAACATTAGCCTTTATTACATTCAGCCGGCTGAGCCGTGCTGTCACTGTGGGCATTTAGCAGATTCAGACCAGGGCTCGAGTCGGGATCCCCCCACTTATTTTACTGGGTGGACGCCGTCCCCCCTGCCAAACAGCTGGACTTAGCTCACTGTTTGGCCTCTCTGGGGCGAGATCGAAGCTGACATGAATCTCGTAATGAGAGGCGCCTGGTACATGCCTGAAACACCAGACAAGGGTGCGCCCAAGACCGCAGCGAGCATGTATTTACGCCGAGGTGGCAAAAAGGATCCTCCGAGACCTCATAATCCAGGTAATTGCCTAGAAACATATGCGCAGGAAGCGCGTGAGGCTCTTTCGATGTAGAGGGAATACAACAAGCATATTCCGTGTTCAGTAAATAAAAGGCATGCTTGACGCTGATGTGTGGGTAACGGGAGGCAATGAGCCAGACGGTGCAAGCCTCCTTTCATGACGTCACTTCCTGTTTTGACTTCACTTCCGGCGACAGCGTCCCCCACTTCTTTTTAGGTCGAGCTGACCTGCATTCAATGCGAAAGCATTGATTGCTGTCAGCTAGACAACTATTGTCAGCCGTATTTGGGAATGTGGACACGAGAGTGGCACGAGCGCAGATTTGACCTCGTGGGCGCACACAGCGCCGTGCCCCTCGCGTGCCTCATATACCCGTGCGCACACAGCCAGCCTCCACACCCTTGCACACAGGCCACACAGGCACACGTACACACGCTGCTGCCCCCCCCACCACACACACACATACAGACACGCACACATACACACGCCGCCGCCACCTACCCCCCCTGCACGCACACACAGACACACCCCCCGCCCCATGCATCGGGAGATCTGCCATACCCCCGAATCTCGGTACTTACTAGTTAGGCGCCGGAGCGGTCAGCGGAATCGCCACCTCTTCCTCCTTGTACACCGGCCCATCTAGAGTCAGGCTCCTCTGCAGCGCCGGAGGCTCCGGGTGGAGGAGGCAGTGATGGGAAGGCAGGCCCGGCTTCAGGGGAAGGACCGAGAGTGGCTGCAAAACCGGCAGCTTCCCCCAAACTGGGGGCGCATCCCCGCCAGCCTCCGCCAACATCGCAGGGAGCGGCGGTTGCTGGCCCCCAGCGTAGTAAACAGGCCCCCGCGGTGCGCACACTGGGAAGAGCAAAAGGGGATGAGATCCACAGCGCGCGACACAGCACAGGGAGGCGGTGCGCGCCACGCCTCCGTCGCTACCTGGAACGTGTGCGCGTGCTCCCCAGCCTCTCGCGAGCACGCCTCCTTCTGGCTACTAGCGTGTCCCAGCCGCCGCGGTCACAGAGCAAAAGTGGTGGCAGCATCTTTTCAGAAGTGAGTACATGCGCTCGTAACCTTTGCGGGGATGATGTGCGAGTCTTTGTGTATGTAGCTATCATAAAAACAGCGAGCATCACAGACACTCCCTGCCCTGTGCCTCGTTCACACTCGCAGTCTCTGACAATCTGTTTGCAGGCCAGCATGCGCTCCCTTCGGTTGTTTCCCAAAAATCAGTGATGGCGCCGTGAAAACACCGCAAAGCCAGATTCTCGTTGCAAATACATCTTTTGACCAGGTCTACTATTGCATGCCGGATCATAAAACAAGCACAACTACAAGACTCAGGATATTTAAAATCAACTGGTACAAGGAATCAAACCCATGAGTTTGCCTCTGGGTGCTACCATTAGTTAATTGAGCTAACAGCTCGCTTGAAATTTGTGACTGCGGAGAATCATTGTGCGGGCGAAGGGTGTAGTGTAAACCAGTTTTACCAACATAATGAAAATTCGGAACGTTGCGATTTGAAAAAACACTGAGTGCACCCTTCATATTAGTCCTACCATCTCTATGAACCCCACACTCGAGTAGTTGGTGAATCAAATAAATGTACGGCAAAGCTTCCAGTATTAATTACACTGTAGGCATGGGATCGAGGTTTGATGGAAATGTAATGTCATACTAAAGATTAACCCTTTCACTCCCCCATGACAAAAGCCACTAAAACGAGTTTTCAATACTGCCTCAATACATACACTTAAGCACACTTAAGTAGCAGCGCAAACAGTAAACACTCGGCAACATTAAGCCTCCAAATGGCGCATGTTTGTTTGGCGGGAGTCGCCATGGAGGGGCCGATAAATGTCTTGAGTCCTCATGAGAGAGGGGCGCACACAAGTGTCAAAAAGTGGACATAAACGTACTAAACCAATGGTGCCATCTAGAGGTACTTTCCCACTACCATGAACAACATTGCGGTTTAAGAATCAACATTCCCTCCAGGGCGCAGACCCACATTATATTATTTAATTTGCTTTGCATGCAGGCGTTTTTGCGGAGGCTCGTAATGCATGGAGTAAAACGGTCATTCACCATTCAATTTTCTTACTGATGAGCACGAGGTCTACAAAACCTTCTATAGGGTAGGCGGAGCCGTGGTTAAATACATTTATGACAAACATGCAAGCTCCTTAGGTATAGATACCCTTATTAAATGTAAAACACCCTCACTCACCCTCACACCCTCACCCTTACACCCTCACCCTCACACACCCTCACCCTCACCCACCTCACCCTCACACACCATCACACACCCTCACTCACCCTCACACCCTCACCCCACTCACCCTCACAACCCTCTAACCTTCACACCCTCACCCTCACACCCCCTCACCCTCACACCCTCACACCCCCTCACCCTCACACACCCTCACCCTCACACACCCTAACCCTCACACACCCTAACCCTCACCCTCACACACCCTCACCTTCATAACCCCTCACACTCACACGCTCACACCCTCACACCCCTCACCCTCACACCCCCTCATAACCCCTCACACACCCTCACTCGCCCTCACACCCTCTCACCCTCACACACCCTCACACACCCTCACACCCCATAACACACCCTCTCACCCTCACACACCCTCACACACCCTCACTCACCCTCACACCCCCTCATAACACCTCACTCACACTCAATCCCTCACCCTCACACCCCCTCACCCTCACAACCCTCTCACCCTCACACACCCTCACTCACCCTCACACCACCTCACCCACACACCCCCTCACCCTCACACACCCTCACACCCCCTAACACACCCTCTCACCCTCACACACCCTCACTCACCCTCACACACACCCTCACAACCCTCACCCTCACCCTTACACCCTCACACCTCCTCACCCTCATATCCTCATCCTCACACCCCTCACCCTCGCCCTCACACACCCTCACTCACCCTCACACCCCCTCACCCTCATAACGCTCTCACCCTCAGACACCCTCACAAACCCTCACCCTCACACACCCTCACACACACTCACCCTCACTCACCCTCACAGACCCTCACACACCCTCACCAGCATAGCATAGCATAACAAAAAAAATCACAGGATAGCAAACCATAGCATAGCATAACAAAACATAGCATAACAAAACAAAAAATAGCATTGCAAAACACAACAAAGCATAGCATAGCATAACGAAACACAATACAACATAGCATAGCACACCAACCATAGGATAACAAAACAAAGCATAACATAACAAAGCATAGCAAAACAAAACATAGCATAATATAACATAGCATAGCATAACAAAACATAGCATAACATAACAAAACATAGCATAACATACCAAAACAAAGCATAGCATAACAAAACATAGCAAAACATAGCATACATAACAAAACATAGCATAGCAAAGCATAGCAAAACATAGCATAACATAGCATAACATAGCAAAACACAACAAGACAGAGCAAAGCATAACAAAACACAACATAGCATAGCAAAAACAAAACAAAGCTTAGCATAGCATAGCATAGCATAACAAAACATAGCATAACAAAACATAGCATAACAAATGATAGCATAGCATAACAAAACATAGCATAGCAAAACAAAGCATAGCATAATAAAACACAACAAATCATACCATAACATAACAAAACATAGCATAACAAAACATGGCCACACAACAAAAGATAGCATAGCTTAACAAAACACAACAAAACATAGCATAGCAAAACAAAACATATAATAGCATAGCAAAGCATAGCATACCAAACACAACAAAACATAGCATAGCATAACAAAACATAGCATGGGAAAACAAAGCATAGCACAATAAAACACAACAAAACATAGCATAGCATAACAAAACATAGCATAGCATAGCAAAGCATAGCATAGCAAAACATAGCATAGCATAACAAAACATAGCATAGCATAACAAAACACAGCATAGCATAACAAATCAAAGCATAGGATAGCAAAATATAGCATAGCATAAGAAAACAAAACATAGGATAGCAAAACAAAACATAGAATAGCATACAGCATCACTCAGCACTACCACAACATCACTCAGGGGCATCACAACATCACTATGCGCTACCACAGCATCACTCAACGCCACAGTCACTCGTTTGCCATCACAACATCACTCAGCGCCACCACAGCATCAATCTGTGCAACCATTCAACAACACCTGGTTCAAATATGTTCTCTCAATGTTTCAAGCTTCATTACAAATGTAACAAAAAATGTTTAATATTTCACTTCTGTTCTTGGATTTTCGTCATAATAAAATACACTGAACATAATCTTCACAAAAGTTAGTTACAAAACGTAATGCTATTGCCATTATAAATTAGAATAACTTTTATTTGAGTATTAATTATTAAAAAAATTAAAAATCATTGTTATTTGTAATATCAATACATGTAAGTCACGTAAATACAACACATATTGCATTACAAATGCTATAGGTGTCACAGTTGCGAAAGTTATAACTATTGGCATTGTAAATGGCAAAGCTATTAATTTCGCTATTTTCAAAAACAAAACATAAATAAAAAAATTGTCATTTACATTGCCAATAGCTCAAACTTTCCTAATGCAAGACCTATTGCATTACAAATGCTTTTTTTAGGACTTGTGCCCTGATTCAGACTACATCTGTGCTATACACATACTTGTAATGAGAGATACGTTCTACACACTGAGATACAGACGCTACTGGGTCTGACTACCTTCAGGCTTTGGCCCTCTTGGCATATGTCCATTTGGTTATTCTCTTTGATGGAACTGTAATGTTTGTAAACAGATGGAATTAGGTATAGAGGATTAATTGTCGCCCATGAGTCTAGGCTGGAGGCTTGTCTTCAACATGTTAGCCAGTGCCACATGGCCTGGGAGGCTACACCTCTCGCCTTCGATGTCTTAGGGACTCCTCTGACAGGGCTACAAGAGGCATCAGTGCCAGGCCCATGATGCCCCAATCATGTGGCAAAAAGCCATCTGCAAAAGAGTATGGACACGGTGCAGTAAAAAATGCAAAATCTGTAGCGAGTAACCCTCTCAGCTGTGCGTGAATAGTATGCGTTTCATTCCAAGCCAGAAAGATAGAAAATAAAGTGAAGAGGTCTAAGCCAGGGCTGCTGCCTGGCTGGGAGCCCTGCAGAATGGATGTGTAAGCCCAGGCTCCCACACCCCTGTCTTTGAGAATCAGGGCCCAGTTAGGGTACCAATATGCCAGGACATACCCCACTGTGCTCCTCCAGGGGGCATACTTTACCATGGAACCATGGCAGATGCACCCCTGGTATAGTGCGGTGCTTTCCTGGACCGTGGCTGACGCACCCCTGGAATAATGCTGTACGTTCCAGTACCATGGCAGGCGCATCCCTCAAATAATGCGTTTCTTTCTGGTACCATGATAAACAATACTCCATGAATAATCTGGTGCTACCCGTAGTGCGGCAGACGCACCCCTGGAATAATGCAGTGCTTTTGGTACTGTGACAGACTCACCCAAATATTATTATACCTGCCCTAACGTTGAAATGTTGTCACGGAAAAGCTGGCATACTATTGGTGTTTCCACTGAGGAACTTAGTTTCAAAAAGTAGAAAAAAACAAGTTCAAAACAATGGTCAAGCCTCACGTGAAGGAAAGCCCCTAGGCCAGTGGTTCCCAAAGGTTTTTGACCTGTGGCTCCCTTGGACTAATTGGCAGCTGGCCGTGGCTCCCCATCATTCTTTTACCAGTGGACGGGTGGGGGGGAGGGGAAGGGCGGGTAGGGGGTCGGGGTGAGCCCGACCTCTGGAGTACTTCCTGTCGTCTTCCGAAAGTCAAGTAAGAGTAAAGTGAGTTGGGGTGTTTTAGAATCTTAAAGATGTCAGCAAGGTTGTTATTGTTCTCACTGTAGTAACAGAAATGAAAGAATTACAATTCAGCATTAAAAGAAGTGATTTAGAATAGCATGCATCTCTTTAATAAAGGCATGGTCTTTAAAGGTATGTCCACGGACTTAGAAAGGGACGGCTCTTCTGGAAAGGAGTACAATGGGAGGATAAAAAGAGACTACACAAGAGGTAATAGTGGGGATACCCAGAGAGGGCCGGGATCATGATGTGCCTATAATTTTCTTAATTAACAAAGCCCTAAAAAGAACCACTGGCAACCCTGGACTACATATGTAAAGAAAAACTTTCATAGGTGTTTTGCAAGGAATGGCCAGGGCCACTGCAAATATGTGACAGGGAAGAACCAAATTAAGTAATGTGGCACATTTTGTAATAGTATTATTCCATTATGTAGTCAATCCTACAATTTTTAACACTGCATGAGTAATAGTTGCACCTCATTAGTACCAGTTTAATATCCAAATGCAGCAATATGCAACAGAAAAGTGACCAGTTAACTTTTGCAGAGGGCCTTCCACAGCGCTGCAAATGTGACGCTGCCTTTTTATTTTTGAACCATTTGAGCTACAAGCTTTTTTCCACTACATATCTGCAGATTATTCAGCAGATGATGGATTATGTGGCAAATGCATAATTATTCAAAAATCACATAATTCTAGTGTCCCCTGGGTACGGCAGACCACATACATGTGCGCTTGCTACAAGCAATGTTTTTGTAATGTCAGGGAAATCAACAAAGAAGAATAGGTCATCAGAACAATAAACTGGCCCACAAACAGCAGATTGCCCTATCAGCCAGTCAAACCCTGCCAACATAACATAGCAGAAAGACCTTAAATCTGAGTGATTTCTTAACTATTAACCCCTTGCATGCTTGTGACGGAACCGTTCCGTCACAAGCCTAGGGTGAGCTATGCTTGTGACGGAACGGTTCCGTCACGGCCCGCTTGCCGCGCCTGCGCGGCGCGAATTCAGCGCCTGCGCTGACGATTTAATGGGCGGGCGGGTTTGTGACGGAACCGTTCCGTCACAAGCAGAGCTCACCTGCGAGCCGTGACGGAGCGGTTCCGTTACAAGCATGGAACCGCCGCGCGGCCGCCCCACCTCCTTAGCTCTGCGGCGGAATAGCAGCCGCAGCGAAGGGGTTAAGCTGCAGGGTATAAACACTTTCAGTTTATTTGTTTGGTCTGAAAGCGTTTTTTTTTCTCAAAAAGGAGTATATGATCAAACATTTTATCTGCTTTATAAATTTGAAACACATTCTTGGGGGCCTCTTGCTGCACTAAGGTAATTAAAAGGCTAGACTGCAGTAGCTTTAAGGTACAGTTCACACGTTGCTCAGGGCATCTGTTGGCAATGTACTTCCATTAAATAAGTGGCAATTCGGCAATATACAGGAAAGCAAGAGGTTTGCTTTCCCGTGTATTTCTGTATTTGTGGTGGAGGGGCATAAGAAAGATGCATCACCTGGTTAAAGAAGAGCTCGTTCTATAGCCCCCAGCTCTTGCCTTTGCCATGGGGGTTCAATAGGTGGTGGACATTGCCACTATAAGGGTGTTCCCTGCGATATTACCAAACAGGTTTGTCCCTGAGGAATTAATGGATATTTGTGTATTTAATGCGCGAAACATGTGTCAAGAAACGGCAAAATAATACAGGTGACTGAGGCATGTGCCAGAGGGTTAGATATCCATGCTTGCAGTGGCTTTGCACCAGGTCATTAGGTACAAATGCAAAGATATGTTGAAAATATGTTGCTGTTCTGCGCGTCCCTTTGTTTTGAAAACATACACTTGTTGCATTTTTATACTGTGTGTGTTTTAGAAAAGAAAAAGAAACGCTGGCGACAGCTGGTTAGAATAATTTGACAACCAGCAAATCTTCACTTTATTGTGTAGCCACTAGGCAGACATTAATTGGGTTACGAATGTACGAAATGTCCCAAGCACTTCCCCTTCAAGGTTTTTATATCAATTGGAGCATGTCTTTTTCTCACTCAGTTTAGCATTGAACAATGTTAGCCAAAAGTCTACTTTGTTTATAGGAAATTGCGTAACTCTGAACATCTCAAGATGTAACGGGTGCCCCGATGTAGACATGATGCTGTGACTTTAACATTTGCTTGAAATGCTTTAGAATGAAGTCACAGCTTGAAATAACCATTTTCTCAGTGTAAAACGAGCGACAGACCTCTAAACGTGCATTATTCATCTTGAGAGCTATGAAATGTTCTCCATATGTGTTTGCGTCTGGTCGGAAACATCACTGTTTTTCTAAATCAGACAATTTCCTAATGAAAGACACCCAACCTCTTTTTCCTTTGGTATCTCCTGGAAATGTGGTCTAGCCTTAAGTTGCAGGCTAATGGGAGCTGGTTTCTAGAAGGTATTTTCCCACGTCATCAAATTGTGTGATCCTGGGCATATTACTTTATCTTCACATGTCTCATCGTCAAAACGTGCGAAAACAATCGGGAGTGTTAATATATGTGATTCAATCTACTGCTGAGCTATAAACAATCATTCACTCAGTGAACATTCTGAAAATAGAATTCATACTCTTCCTTCCTTTTCACACTGATCTCTTGTTGCAATTACTCACTGATTCCTCAGGGCAGGGCATCTGAAGGGCAAATTCAGTGGCCTTGCTCTTCTGCATATGCAGATTTTATCATTCATTCAAAAGACTTTATTCGGTTATATTTCATAACCAGAAAAGTACATCAAATCACATAAAAGAATTTACATCAACATTGATTAAAAGAAAAAAGAAGGAAAACAATGTACACTGTATATATATATACATAAGCCAAAATCATATAATCATTGTCTTACGCAAATAAAATATACTTTCAAGAAAAGCCACAACGGAAGATACGGAAAAAATGTCCTCCAAAATCTGTATAGCTAAAAACGCAGGACGACACTGTCTCAAGTTCATATATTTTAAAATTGGCATTATCCATCTCTTCCTAGATGTCACATAAAATCTACAGAAGAATAAAATATGTATATCCGATTGGGCAGAGGCATTATCACAGGGGCATTTACACAAATCCTTAGACTAGTCATTAGTGGCAGGGAAACTCAATAATCTAAACAGAATTCCAAACCTAAATCTGGTCAGTAAAAACCTTTCTTGCTCTTTTATTTGTAAGTTTAGATAGGGCTGGATGGTCCTTGTTTTCGTGATCATTTGATGGGAGATCACAGTCTTTTTTACCAGTTCACTCGATTGTCTTTGGTTCTCAAGGAAGTTTAGGCACAGATATTTCAATGCCTTCCTGGTAATATTAAACATGGTATCTGGGTCATCAAAAAACTCCGGGTGCTTGATGTTATTACAAAGAGTTTTTATATACCTTAACCATTTTATCCTTTTTGCCCCATCTAATTTCAATGCATCCCCCAATATGAGCCTGTTTAGGTGGCATTTCTCGTTGGTCCAACCCCGATGCCATAAAAGCATCGGTTGAATCCTAATTAGGTCTTCCAAAAAAGGGATGCCCAATTCTGTATGGCAATTATAGTTGGACGTGCTCAACGGGAGTGCCAAAAGGTATCGTAAACTGCTGACGTTTAAATTTCCCCAAATGCCTGCCCCGTATTGTGCCACCGAGACACAACTAGTCTTATATATATATATATATATATAAAAGCTCTTTGACTGGCTTTTTGCCCATCTTTCTGCTAAAGGTCTTAAGGGCCATTATGGCTTTGGAGAATAATAAGTTCCTAGCCTGTATTGCACTATTCCAATTCCCAGTGTGATCAAACAGAATCCCCAGATATGGGAAGGTAGGGGTATGCTGTAGAGGGGTTGATCCGATGAACATAGTTTTTTTCTTTTCACGGGCATTACCACCACAGTTCATTACAAATGTCTTAGTGCAATTTATCTGTAATTCAAGTTTAGCCATAAAGGCACTAAAGGACGAAATCATGGCCTGCATGGCTAGGGGGGGTTCTTGCCATACGCACGGTGTCGTCTGCATAAATAAGTGCAGGTAACCGACGGGCTGAGGCATTTGGCATATCATTACAATCCTGTAATAATGTATCCTCTAAATTATTAATATAAATAGAAAATAAAAATGGAGCGAGGACACACCCCTGCCTCACACCCCTGGCAATTCTAAATTCCCTTGTACACTCCCCATTTATGCCATATCTGACCATTGCACTAGCCCCGTTATACAGTTCTCTTAAAAAACTAATAATATTTACTTCAACTCCCAAACTGGTTAGAATAGTCCATAGTTTACCATGATTCACAAAATCAAAGGCTGAAGTAAGATCTAGAAAGGTTAAGAAAAGTCTGCCTCCCTTGGCCGTTTTGTATTTCTCCATCAATATTGATAGATTGAGTACTTGCTCAATAGTACCAACTCCTTCTCGGAACCCATATTGGAGATCACTGATAACATGGTGTTCCTCTGCCCATTTCTGCAGTCTATCTAAAATGACTCTGCCAATTATTTTAATGGTGGAGTCAAGCAATGATATGGGCCGGTAACAAGCACAACTTGATCTGTCCCCTTTTTTAAAAATTGGGATTATAATTGATTTGTACCAGGTGTCAAGTAATCCTATGGAGCTGGCAGCATTAAAGATTCTAGTGAGCAAGGGAGCCCAGAGATAGATGTTTTTCTTAAAAATGTCTACTGGGACACCATCGGGGCCTGGTGCCTTACCCCCAAGACTGGAATTAATACCCTTAATAACCTCATCTAACAAAAAGTTAAGTTGCAGCCCTTCTGCATCCTTTCTCTTAGACATGAGTTCTCTTATTGGGCCAGAGGTAGCTGCTACTGGGTTGTAAAGAGTTTCAAAATGCTTAACCCAATCTTCTTCATTCACGGCTATCTCCATACGGGCCTTTGAGCTATCTTTAAAGAATGGAGCATTGACTGCTTTCCAAAAAGCTGTCATGTCCTTTAGGTCTGAAGCCTCCATAATAACTGTCCATGCTTTATTTTTCATTGTCTGTCTTTGGGTTTTTAGTGCAATTTTATACTCCTTTCGTAGGGTCCTTATCAGTGGTTGATTTCTCTCTTGCTGGTGCAAGGCCAATTTAAGTTGTTTATGAGCCTTGCTACAAGCAGGTGTAAACCAGCCTCTGATTTTCCTTTGAGTCTTATTTACCTTGGCATTAACCCATAAACCCTTTTTTATACTAGCAGTTATCTCTCTAAAGTTACTTATAATTTCTGCATCCTCAGTTTCCGGGTCCAGGCAGGCGTCAAAGTTTGTACTACAAACGTTGACTAGTTTACTAAGGAAAACCTCGGGGACCACCCTGGTCCATTTTAGGGCATATCCATTTTGCCTATTTATGTCTACATCTTCTGAAAAAACCTCAGCTCTTTTGTACACTGTTAATTGAGTATCCAGTAGTTCAATCCTGATCGGGAAATAGTCACTCAGGGGAGAACTTAAAACATTGTGGCTAGCAATACAATCCCGGTAACATGATGAAATAAGAATATAGTCGATAGTTGACATTAAACCTCTACCATTAAAGGTTGGGAAGAACGGGGTCTTAGTATGACATACTTCGTTTGCGAACCGTAGATCGTAAGTAAACATGATCTCATTTAGTGCATTCCCCAATATTGAGTGCTCAAAATGCGATGTGTTAGTATCCCTATCCATGGATAGGCCGCAATTTCCAGTTCCGGATCTTTCACATAAAGAACAGTTGAAGTCCCCACCCCATATTACCGTAAACAATCTATTAGAACTATTGACTATACCATTTAAGTTATTGTTCAAGGTTTTAAGTACCATCAATGTATCTGTGGGGGGGATATTGTTATAAAAATTAACTATTAAAATGGAAACAGAACCGCTAAAGTGTACCCCAACAATGTGAAAAAAAGCAGGTATGAGAATACAACTGGAGTTTTTTACAGGTTAGGCGATTGGAAATGTACATGCATAATCCCCCTTTCGCTCGACCATGTACCGAGCCTACAGCACGGATAGAAACAGTTTTAAAACCACACATATGGTATTCACTCTCTGTCCATGTTTCTTGGAGACATATAACATCACAATTTTCAGTGAAATGCTTCCAGTCTGGATTATCTATTTTCGCCCTGAGACCAGCTATGTTCCAAAATGTAATGGACCATTTTTCCTGGGAGCTTTTATATGATCCTCGACTGTCGCATGTCCCACTGTCTGTTGTGATTTCAGAGAAGCCTCCCTCCAAGGTTTCCTTGCCTATAATAATTTCGTGATGCTTTTCAGCTACGCTGAGCTCCTCCGGCAAGCTGGCAGGTTTAGCTCGGCCAGGGTCATCACTATTACCAGTACTACTCCCTATTGAAATAACTTCCCTTATCGATACAACACTCGTATTAGCTACGCTAGCCTTCCCTGTGTCACGTTTGCCTGCCTCTACTATGGATTGACAATTAGACAAGTACCCACAAGGAGATTTCTCCTTCAAACAAGGTGTGATGAGTCATTCATTTTCATCCATACCGGATAAGGGATGGAATAAATTGTGTAACGGTATGTTCCAGTATTCCCTTGGATTATTGGGATGATAATTGTTATCCAACAATGAACTGTGTAAGTTTGGATACCTAGGTGGATTATTGGGATGATAATTGGTATTCAACAATGAACGGTGTAAATTTGGATACATGGGTGGGAAAAAAGGGGTGTCGTTCTTACTGTGATATCTAGGGACAACAGGGTTCGGTATTAGGTTTGATCGGTATGGTACATCAAATCTATGCATCGTTGGAGGAAAATTTGGGGACAGCAATGATGGATTATTTAAAGGAATCATCAGTGCTTCTGGGTAAAAATAACTCAGATTCCGCGTTGACATACCTCCCTCACTTCTCCCTGGAAACCAGTCACTAATATATGTGACCAGTCTGTGGTCCTTAAAGTTAACTATTATCACATCCCCTTCGATGTCCTTGGGTCGTAAGCCCACCCAGTTGCACCGTCTCACTGAAACTATGTCTCCATTTAGATGCAAAGGTAGCGGTCTATTCTTGCGCAGCCAGTGAATAACTTTGTTTTTAAGGCTAGAGTTATGTTCAAAGTTTCCAGCTGGCACAACCGGAACACCTGTTAGAATGATAACATAGTTTGACGATTCCGGGGGCAGGTCTGCTACATTTCTATGGTTTGTTTTTGGTCTAATTGTATGAGTAGCGTTACTAGGGGGATCGTTTTTAGTATGGCCTCTTTTTGATGTACCTGAGTGCGATTTTTCTTTGCTTATTATATCGGTAGCTGTAGCAGTTTTAGTGCCCGCTGATTCATGGAGTTTGTTGCGACTGACATATTTTTTGATGTAATTGTAGCTGTTTCTTGCCTGGATGGATTATCGGTAAACTGTTTAACTACCAAACGCATTTTGCTTTGGTTGTTAGGTTTAGGATGCTCTGTCGCATTACGCTCTAGCAGGATCTGGTCCATTCGCTCCCCCAGCCTTTTAACTCTTTCAGTAAGTGAAAGTATAAGAGCTTTTAGCAGACACTCAATATCCTCTAATAGCCCTTTGTAGTTAGGGGCAAATTTCGGGTTTACAATTGAATGCCCTATTGAATCTTCCTTCCCTGCTTCTTTGGGAAACTTATGCGGAGGGTACATGTTACTAGTAGCCATAGGTAGAAATCTATCCCCCTTTCTAATCCCTCCCTTTCTTCTCCTCTTTCTTGGTGGAGAGTGAGGTGCGCAGTTAATTCCCCCAATAGGAGATTTTTTGGACTTTTTACCGGTTACTACAGTCGAGTGAAAGTCTACTCCTATGGGTGTAAACACGGGGTAGGGTACATTTATATTATGAAGTGGGGCCACATCTATAGGTAATGGTGTACTTAGGTCAATTCAGGGAGTTAGATACTTGGATTTGTTCATTGGTATTCGAGTCGGGAATAACTACCATATCATCTGAAACTGATTGAGTATCTTGAAATATTAGTGGAATATTTTCTGTGTTGAATAAATCAGCATCAGTTTCTTTGTGTGTAGTAGTGGTAGTATCCAATATGGTACATGTATCGACCTTTAGTAGAGCAGGAAGTGGCTGTTTTTTGAGGAGTTCAATAGAGAAACGGCGCTCAGCCCCCTTCTCAGCCAACGTGATCTCTCTATCTATCTCTTTTTTGGCTCTAGCAAAGTATTTGTCCAGAGGGCCAAGAATAGATACCCCTATACTACTTGGGAATGTAATGGGAAGAGCACCAAAGAGAACAGCAGCTCGCAGTCCCAAACGTAGGAGCAAAGGAAAGAGTAATCCAGCGAGTGCCCAGGTCCACGGGTTTTTACAGTAGTTGTGATGGGGAGGAGCCTGCAGGGAGAGCGTCCCAGGTGCTGGCAATGGAGGCGGGCGGGCGCTCCTGGGACTTGTAGTCCTGCGCCCACCCTCGCTCGCAGCCCTGCTCCAGCAAACGCCCAAAGATGTCAAATCAGGCATACAATGGATACCTCCTCAGCCAGGCGTCGCAGATGGTACAATGACAGGAGCCCCACACGAAGCGGGACCCGCGCAGCGGCTTCCGCGAGAAGTAATGGGAAGAGCACCAAAGAGAACAGCAGCTCGCAGTCCCAAACGTAGGAGCAAAGGAAAGAGTAATCCAGCGAGTGTCCAGGTCCACGGGTTTTTACAGTAGTTGTGGTGGGGAGGAGCCTGCAGGGAGAGTGTCCCAGGTGCTGGCAATGGAGGCGGGCGGGCGCTCCTGGGACTTGTAGTCCTGCGCCCACCCTCGCTCGCAGCCCTGCTCCAGCAAACGCCCAAAGATGTCAAATCAGGCGTACAATGGATACCTCCTCAGTCAGGCGTTGCAGATGGTACAATGACAGGAGCCCCACACGAAGCGGGACCCACGCAGCGGGTTCCGCGAGAAATAATGGGAAGAGCACCAAAGAGAACAGCAGCTCGCAGTCCCAAACGTAGGAGCAAAGGAAAGCCTACCCCATTGACTTTGCTAATGCTTGCTTTTTTCTTCCTATAGTTCCTACCTGGGGACTGCTGCCAGCTTTCAAGGCTGCCTCCCGGATCGCTAAAGCTTGTGTCCTCACAGGATGCCGTGCCTTACTCCAATATACTCAGTACAGCGGTTCCTTCAGGAGTGTTGGACCCAAAGTCCCCTACCTAGTGAGATACGTATACAAAAAACTAAATATACAGTTCCATTTTGTTCACTGTATAGTCGTCGTGCTCCTTCTATTGCCCCCAGCACTTGCCTTTGCCATGGGGGTTGTGAACGCTCCTGTTCAGAGGCAAAGGCCTTCATGCTGGGCCCTTAGCCAAGGATTGGAGGAGACTCCCTGTATGCTGTGCCTGCTCAGCCGATCATTGTCGTTCTATATAGAATGACAATGGCCGGCCAAGAGTTTGTGCTAAGTGGGGAGCCTGGCCCATCCCTGAAAAACAACATCCTACATCTTGCCTCAGGAATCTATCGTCTGGCACCAGGGAATAACTCACCTTCTAAATCCGACCCTGACTGAAGGCAGGTTAGCAGGTCAAAAGCGGTGCCGGCATATTCCCGTACTCATACTGTTTACACGATCTTGTCAGCTTCAGTTTCCCACATCGTGTCCGCGGCGCCCCTGGCTTCTCATGGCGGCACCAAGACGGCAGGAGAAAAAAGAAGAATTGACCAGTAGCGACAAAGCATTTTTGAAGGACAGACAAAAGAAGGAATGACAATCCATGGGCGATATGTAAGCCCACATAATAGATTACAAAATGTCTTGAAGAAGCAAAGCATGAACTAATTAGGTTCAACCTAAAAAGGAAGGGCTTTTAGCCAAGGAGGGTAGTGGCCACACTCTAACTTAGAGGGTTGCTTTTCTCAAAGCCCCTCGGAATGTCTGTTATCATTTAAAATAAAATTAACATGGGTATTGTTTTCCTTCTATGGTTCTATATATCTCTCCTTCAATTTGTGGGTGGTGGATAGTTCAGTGGAGGAAACACTTTATATAGCCATGCACAAGGAAAGAGGACACACTAGAGAAGCAATCAAGATATCCATGTTTGTTTACCTGTTCAAAGGAGAGTGAGATTGAGATGGGATGCTTCTTGGAGAAGGATGTTTCCCTTCATTATTTGAAAAAGTCTTTAATACTATTTGTTGGAAAAGTCTAATGGAAAAACAATGGTCACTGTTCTCTGTAGCAAGCTCTGTTAGTGGAAACTCTGCCAGGCTCTGTCCCTTCCGTACAGATTGTGGCCCTCTGAATCGCTAACACCATGCGTATTACCGAATAAAGGAGAATAAAGGAGAATTTGTTGACTCCAGCAGGTACACCATTTAAACTTATTTCAAAGACTTGGGGCCTGATTCACAAAGGTAAACACACACTTTTGTGTAAGTTTATGATTGTTTGGTATTCACACAGGGATTTACGAGTCGTATCTTTACCAGTGCGGAATCTCCACACATAAAAAGACCTATCTTTTCATGTGTGTAGACTCCACACTCATGAAGATACTACTCGTAAATCCCTGAATACCAAACAATTGTAAACTCACACAAAAGTGTATGCTTACCTTTGTGAATCAGGCCCATGGTCTTGCATGCACTCCTAGATGTTCATTTTTGCCTTTCCTACTTTTTCTGTCAACACTCTTTTCCCACACACCTGATCAGTTGTTTATACTCTCCCTGCAGCTTCCCTGTAGATATCTCGGCTTCACTGGTTGGACAGCTCTCTCCTGCCCTCCCATGTGGATGCCTTTAGACACACAGATTCACCACAGTGTGGCTTGCAAACCAGCCAGCATGAATATGCATGAGTTGACATAGATGGATTCCAAAGAGTGATTATCTTAATACTTATTAAGGTAGTCCCATATGTAGCAACTCATTATACCTGCTGTTTCTAAGACGCAGAGCTAAGCAGCTATGTGGCCTATTAATCTGTTGGAGAAGCTCTTGAAATGAAGGATCAACTTGTTGGCAGGCCTCAAGCTGGTGACTGATTTACTTCCCTCACTACATCATCAATTAGCATGCATTCTTGCCCCGCATTATGAATATTAAACTGGGAGCTCGAGCTTTAGCAAAACGTCTCAAATCCCCACACAGCCTCTGTTATAATAATATTTAATTGTAGGTTTTCAGGCTTCTTGCAGCTCCTTCCCTCCCTTCGGAATTTATTATCCCACTGGAGAGAATTAAACACTGCGTTTTCACTCAAACACACCATCTCATTCCTGAACAGTTCAGAAATTCTTAAACCTACAAATGTGGATCGTGATTAAAAAGATGCATTTATAACATGTGAACTGAACTTCCTCTGGACTTGTTTTAATATTTTTCTATGGTAGAGGACTGGATGGTAAAATTATTAATATATGCAAAATGCCAGCTGTAGGACATAAATGGGTGGGGGGTAAGATGTGCTGCACGACTATAGACATGTTTCTGCCCATTGCAGACAGGATTCCGTTCGAGCATTGATACTCCTGTTAAAGTGCACAATATCGTGTTTGAGGTGAATGGTAGTGGGGTCAGCACGGTTGTGTCACTACATCGAAACCTACTACATTAGCAGTGACTACAGGACTTTTACATGCCCTGCCTCTGTATCGACTTTATTTAATTATTAATGGATTGATCACTAAATACAAAATATTGTTTATTTACTCTTGTATTTAAATGCATTTTAAAAAAAATCTGTAATGAAACAGTAATTTAAATTAAAAAAGAAATGAATACTTTTTCGAATGTATTTCTCTCTTTTTTTAATGTTAATTGGTCCTACGTTATTTTGTATTATATTCTATTATTTAAAATGTTTACAACTTTTATGAAATGACTATTTATGATTCACTGTACTTTGTATTCTATCAAAAAACGTTGTTGCTTATAAACTCTGTGAATGATCTCTATGTGATCGAATAAAGATCACTATAAATAAATAAATATTCTAGGTCGATTACAAATAATGACAATGTAATTTAAAAAGTGCAAATATGGATGATGTGTGAAAAAAACGGGTTGAGGTCTGTAAATTAAGGATAGCAATAACTAAAGCATATCGAAAACTATTTTGTCACAGAATTCCATCAAAAACTGATTCATTGTAAAAAAAATGACAAACCCTAATTTTCAAAGCGAAAAATAAATACTTTTAAGAAATCAAAAGACAACGGTATAAAAAGAGGATCTCTGGGGGAAGTCAAGAAGCTGACAGGATACAGGAACTGTCAGGAGAATACATGCCAAATATAGTGATTTATTTTAACTAAAGAAAAACTACTGAACAAATGTTCATTGCATTAGAGGATGTCAAGATTTGAAAACTCATGATGACAGGATGACAACAGGACTAAACATCTTACAGGAAAAACCATAAAGCACGTGATAATCAACAATAAATAACGATAAGAAAATAAATATATTTAGAGGTAAGAAAAAAAAGTAGGTTTCATCAAGTCTCTGACGTAGAATAAAAAAAACCTTAAACGTTTGACTTAATGAAACGTCTTAATTTATTTTTTCCCACATATTAAACAAGAGAAAACAATAACTCCACAGAAAAATGACTGTTAGTGCTAGTGAAGAAAAGTCATCAAAATAATAATAGATTGTTTTACCAAAACAATAATTCTGATTCATAATAATAGAGTGTTTTTACCAAAACAATAATTCGTATTAATTCTGTTTTTTGTTTCAAATCTGTTTATTGAAAAAATCACATACACGTGGAGACAATGTAGCCCCATCAAAAAGGCATAAAAAGAACATCTTCACTCAATCTGGATGTCAGAACATATAGAGTAAACGGAAATAAAGGAGTCAGTACATTCTCACCCTGACCCATACTGCAGAGGAAGGGAGGAAAAGTAAAGCAAAAAGCTAAGCAATATGCTACTGACCCCTCTAAAGTTACAGGACATCTATCTCAATTCGGGAAATACCAAGGGAAGGCAGCTGACATCGCTAAAATCTTGTGGAGGCTTGTCCTTGCCAACATCATTAGGTGTTTTATGTAAAGCAACATACAGCATACCCTGCTCACCTGGTTCATACGCTAGACAAACTGATATTCCAAACTGAGCGACATCAGGGGCAAATTGCCCACATTTAACAACAGGAAAGAAGGAAGAAAAAGGAAAGGGAAAGAAAGAAGAGAGGATCAGACCGCTCAACCAAGTGTGGGAGCAGGGGAAGTTGCATTAAAAATAACCTGTTGTTGGAGGGGGTCCAAGGTCCTGGTATAGAGGAAGAGGTAAGGCCTCTCCTACTGGGATAGTGGTTCAGAGGAATCCTGCTGATGGCCCCTCACATAAGGTTCAAGAGAGTCATCAAACAGTTGCAGAGCTCTGCCTAAGGGGAACCAATTGAGAGTGCTCCATGCTAGAAAGGTGACATATTAGTGGTTGCCAGACACAGGTGAATTTGGCATCCGCGTGGTTGATACGTGCAGTGAGCAATTCAAGGGCTAGAACGTGCCACAAACAGAGGAACCAAGTGACCATTGGAGGGGGGGGGGCAGAGGTTCCAAAATAAAGCTATGAATTGCCTGGCTGCTCCCAGTAGCTGTAGTATCAAACGCCAGTCTGTATACGTCATGGCAATCAATGTCGGGGGTCTAATGCCTAGTATGGTAATCATCGGAGAGGAGGGGATAGGGAAACCCACCACATCCTGTATATGACTGAGAATCTCTTTCCAAAACATTTCAAGGCTCGGGCAGGACCACCAGATATGTAGAAAGTCCCCTCTGTCAGCCTAACATCTCCAACAATTCGGGGGGGGAAATTTTGTAACATTTGGTGTAGTCAGACCAGGGTAAAGTACCAGTGCGACATAAGCTTGAACGCTGATTCACGTTGCGGTATGCTTTGATATATTTTCGGGATATACTGCCATAACCGGGCCCAACATTCCAGAGCTATGTCTTCCCCTAAGTCTGTATTCCATTGTTTTTAATAAGTGTGCGGCAGGGATTGATGTGAGTGTTGCAAGATGGTGTAAGTGCGAGAGATCAATCCCATCAACCCAGAAAATTGACACATAAGTGCTTCGAAGGCTGTGAGGTTTCTAGTGGCTTCTAGGGTATAGGCCTGAGCGAGCAATCATTTCCATAACTGATAGTATTGCATCCAAGCTAGGCATGAGCGGATTTTGCGGATTGGCAATCCGCGAATTTGCGGATTTGCGAACTCGCAATCCGCAAAATCCGCAAATTCCCGCGAATTTGCGGATTTTTTTTTTTTTTTGTGTTCGCCCGTGTTTCTGCCAGTTCGCGAGGGTTTTTACAATTTCGCAATTTGCGAACTTACCTGTCGGGTCGCAAGTTTTGCGAACTTGTTGTTTCTACGTGTCCAACCTGTTTGGGACACTCTTCTTCATCACTGCCACTCTCTGTCACCACTGCCACTCTCTGACTACTCATGCCACCCTCTGGCCCACCCATGCTACCCTCTGTTTCATCACCACACCCTCTGGTTGTCCAGTGTACATTATTTTCGGCAAAGCAAAGCACACCTTCCCTGCCTCAAGTGACCTGAATTAATTTGGGGCTGATTAATGTGTCACAGAATATTTTTTTAGCTGGCACCTGCTTCCTTAGTGCGCCCTGATTAGTGATCTTTTGCACTTGCTAAGTGCTTTCATTGTTGCAAAATTAGTTACAACACCTGCCCTGCCCCAACTGACAATAATGAATTAGGGGCTGATTAATGGATTTTAACTTCCAGCCTGGCTCCTGCTTGTCTCCCTTAGCTGTAATTCATGACTTTTGTGGCATATGTGTAACTATTCTGAGGTTCAGAGCAGGGTCACATAATAGTTTCAACTGGCAACTGAACTCTGGAGGGGCCCCTCAGGAAGCACTACAGGAAATGGCTACTAATGATGTGCCTGAACTTTTGAACCTGGTAAGTAGTTACTTTCAGTTTTGCTTAGATCATATTTCTGCAATTTCGCACTTATTCGCGGGGCGCGAACTCACGCGAACAGTGCGAGCAGTGCGAGCAAAATCCGCTGCTCGCGGATTTGCGGATTTTGCAGGAAATTCGCAAATCTCGCGGATTGCGGATTTCCCGAAAATCCGCAAAATCCGCGAGCGGAACGGATTTTCCGCCCATGCCTAATCCAAGCACCCTGCGTGAGGTGGAAGGAACATCTGCATTGATCAAAAGAGAGGAGTTTGTCGTCTTGAACCATGTCTTGAATGACACATAATTTACCATCAGACCACGCACCGAACACCCGAGGTTGTAATGCGGGGGGGAAGATGTGATTATGCACAATAGGGGTGTTAGGGGAAGGGAAGGTAGTCAGGCTGGGAGGGACTGCCAATTTATCCCAAATCCTCAGAATGGTTTTAGTAGGTGTACCAATGTATGCACTACGGGGGGAGCTCCATGAGAGAGCCACGCCAAATCCCGTAAGGGCCTACAGGAAACCGACCAGTCCATATGGAACCAATGTTTCTCACTCTTGTGGACTACCCATTCTAATATATACTGAAGATGACAGGCCCAATAGTATTCCAAAAGATTGGGGCACGCAAGACCACCTCGGTCCCGAGGCAACATCAGAATGTTACTAGAAAATAGCGGGCACAACCGCCTCCATATAGTAGAGGTGAAGTCACGTTGGAGTGAAAGGATGTCAGCCTGAGGTATTGGGTGGGAAGGGATTGGAATAAATATAATATCTTCGGAAGAAATGACATTTTTATAGTATTAATACGTCCCAGCCATGCAAGAGGGAGACCTTTCCATCTACATAATTCCTCCCGTATCGCCCCCTATATCTAGGCCAGTTAGTCGATGTCCCAGGAGGAAAGCGAGGGGGTCAAGTCTAACCCCAGGTATCTGATCAACTTGTCTGTCCACTGAAGTGGGAGTAAACTTTCTAGATCCTGAACCAATAGGGTAAGATTGAGGGCATGAGATTTAGCAAGATTAATCCAGAATCCCAAAGCTATCTCCAAAGACCGTAAAAGCGTGGCTAAAGCTGGAAGAGAGGAGGACGGGAAGGAGAGAGAAAGCAGGAGATCATCTGTGAAGAGGGAAACCATGTGATCATATCCCCCAAAAGGGATACCATGGATCTCAGGATTATGTTGGATAGCGATGGGAAGGGGTTCCACTGCAAGGGCAAATAACAGAGGGCATCCCTATCTGGTACCGCAATGAATCGGGATGAGAGTGGTGAGACGTCCATTAAAACGGATGCGGGTAGTAGGATGTCTATAAGAGGCCATCGAACTAGAGATCATCACAGGGCCCAAGCGCACCCTCTGCAGTACCTCCCACAGAAAGTGCCAGTCCACTCGTTCGGAGGCTTTCTCAGCCTCTAGGGACACCAAACAAGCCGGTATAACTCTGATCTGGGCCTTTTCCACAATACGGGAGATTCGGTGCATGTTGTCCACTCCCTGCCACAGGTGAAGTTCCAGCCGGTTCGCCAAGATCTTAGTGTAAGTGTTAGCGTCAGTATTTAAGAGAGCTATAGGGCGATAAGAGTGAGGGAAAGAGTGGTCTTTTCCGGCCTGAAACCTCCGTAAAACGGTTAAAATGTTATAGTAAATGTTCTCGCAGTTGCGGATAAAAGACCCAATAGAAGGCTACTGGTAGGCCATCGTGTCCCAGAGTTTTCCCAACTGGGAGCTATTTCAGAGCTTTCGTTATTTCCTCCTGAGAGATGGGTTCCTCCATCAGACCCTTATGATGGACACTGATAGTATCCCAAGAACAGGAGTCCAAAAATTCTGCGCATACCTCAAGAGGGCAGGGAGCATCTGCGTATAGTGCCCCATAAAAATCAGAGAGAACCGTAGACTTATCGAGCTCTGAGATTGCCCATGCACCATTCAGACGTTTGAGTTTGGCTATATGTGTCTCCGTATTCCTAGCTCGAAGACACCACGCGAGACATGTCCCCACCCACATAAAATTATGGTTTAATGGCAAGCAGTAGTCTCTCCCCCTTATTAGTGCAATGTAAACTTAGATGACCCGGTGCCTCTGCAAGTAGACATTTATTGAAGGGATGGTTGAAGGTGGTCCCGTCATTCTAATGTTTTAATATCCGCGGCAAGTGTATTCTCTATAAGACGGGTTTCGCAGGTTCTCCCAATTGATATAGTAGAGATAACCCCACGAATGGTAGTATTAAAGGGATCCCACCTAGTAGCTTCAGAGGTGTCCGTGAAGTCATTCACCACAAAAAAGTGCTCAATCTCCTTACAGATGTCAGCTATATCAACAGGGTCTCATAGAACCTGGGGCGGGAGCCTCCACCTGGGGATGGCCTCCGTATGGGGCCTAGGAGATTGTAGAGATATTGATAACTGTGCATGATCTGACAGAGAAATATCAGATATCTCAGCGCTGGCTAGCATATGTAGTTATAGTAAATAAAGAAAGTAATAGTCGATACAGGAGTATGAACGATGCACGTGTGAAAAAAGGAGAAGTCTTTAGAGTCTGGGTGTAAGTACCTCCAGGCGCCGAGTAATCCTATGTCTGTAATAATTTTTTTTAGAGTGGCCGACATTGCTCCAGTGTTGTGGGGGGCTGGCGCCATGTGATCCCATTCCGGTTTCCATACCAAGTTAAAGTCCCCCCCAAGAATGATCGGTGTGGTGACTGAGTGAAGGAGATCATAAAGGTGGAAGCGTAGGTATGTATCCTGGCTCTGATTAGGAGCATATATGTTCATGAGGGTCAAGAGTCCCCTGCCCCAGGGTTTTTGGATTTTTCATTCTCATCTTTTGTAGCCCTAGCACTTTGGACACCCCATCCAGCTTTAAGGAAAATGGCCACACCACCCATTTTAGTAGGAGCACAAGCCCAGAATTGTTGGGAATACTTGGGGTGAGTCATAAGGCAAGTGGAGAGGAGGTGGGTCTCTTGAAGAAATATGATGTCAACATCCTGCTGAAGAAGATACCGCCAAACTTGGTGTCTTTTATTGGGAGCGTTGAGCCCCTTTACATTCAGAGAGAGAAACTTCACAGGATTACTCAGATCCATTCTAAAAGGTCCATTCGCCCATAGCGCGTCTAAACCAGCATTGCGGGCCCATAAGCTTCCCCATAATCACTCCGTAGCCCAGCAGTAGACTCCCAGGCAGCTCCAGAACCCTCATATTTGCTAAATACCTCCCAGGGTACCCCAAAGTCTCAAGAGCGTCGCAAGCCAGGCCCCATCTCCCCAATATCAGCGCATCAGGAAAAGGAGAGAGAAAGAACAGAATAAGTAAGAAAACAAAGAACACCAAAATACATGGCAAACTGGGCCAAACATCATCAGAGTCCATTAGGAACAGCCCATAGTCCAAAGGACAGGCCATTCTGGAAAAGTCCCTTTCCGAAAAGACCCTGTAAGAGAAGGGGGTGGCAAGCACAGGGTATCTCATGGGTCTCCGCATCCGACGGCCTGTAGTAGTGTAAGATAAGCATTAAAACCTCCCACCACTGGGGCACCATCAATTCGGCCAGAGACAGCTCAAGGAGTGCCATTGCCCAGTGGATCTTCCCGTTAGTGAGTGCATTTCTAAAGATGGACTTGTAGTACCATCGTGTGGCCTTCTTCGTCCAGATACCAGCTGATCAGAGTCAATTAGGAAAGAAGATCCAATCGGAGCGACCAAAGTCCTGATACTACAAGCGGCAAAGAGACATCAAGGGAAAGAAGTAAAATATATTTACACTATTCCATGTGGGCCGGTGAACGAGACGGCAGAGAGAAATCACTCAAGGCTCTAATTTGGCTAATAATTTCCTGTTTGGCCTGAGAAGAGTCCCGTTCCTGGAGACATTGTCTGTGTTTAGGTGGCCCGACTGTGGACCATTCTGGGTGTATGGGCCCTCGGGGCGCCACCGAGGAGTAGGGAGGTCTGCATCTTTTGGTTCAATCAGGAGTTGTAAGAGTTGTTTTACTTCTGACAACGATCGGAGAGCTTCTCACTTCCCTTCCTAGGTGACCAATAAGACAAAGGGTTGGCCCCATTGATACTTAATATTAGGATCTCAGAATTTGTCTGTGACTACTTTAAATTCTTTTCGCCTTCGCAGAGTAGCCAGGGCCAAGATCTGTCCATTGTAGGAGATGTATTTGGGCCCCTGAGTCTTTCTCAAGATAGCCTCCTTATCTGCAAAGAAGTGTACCCTTGTGAGTATGTCTGTATTGAAATTGGCTCTGTTGTGGGGACCTTGCACATGATGAGCTCTGTCCAGCATAGGGGGAGACGCCTCCTCTCCCTCTCGGATCGCCTGCAGGAGGTCTGCTGTATAGGCCATGATGTCCTTGCCTCCGCTACCAGTGGAACGCATCTCATACATAGGTTATTTTGCCTACATCCAATTATAGACCCATTTCGCTCCTGCCTTTCTTTGCCAAAACAATAGAAAAATATGCGAACTCTGTGATCAGCGAATTCATTGAAACTAATAACCTCCTCCATACGAGTCAATCTGGCTTCCGTACTAATTTTAGTATGGAGACAGCTTTACTCGAGATCTCGGATTCCATCAAAGAGATTCTTGATTCTGGTGGAAGAGCGGCCCGGATATTGTTAGATCTGTCTGCCGCCTTTGACACCTTGCCCCATGATAGACTCCTACAGAGACTGAGAGAGTGTGGATTGGGGGCACAGTGTTAGAATGGTTCTCCTCCTTTTTGGAAGATAGAAGCCAGGAGGTCTGGACTCCCCCATTTTCCTCCTGCATGCCTCCCATGAAGGTCAGAGTCCCCCAAGGGCCCATCTTAAGCCCATTTTCGTTCAATCTGTATATGGCTCCCCTTGTCCCTTTGGCAGAAGACGGAGGTGCAGCAATTATATCTTATGCTGACGATACTCAGCTGTTGTTTACCTGTAGAAAGGGAGAGGAATTTGATGTCTAAGAAAGGTTTTTGCCTGGTTTAGATGTAATCAGCTACAGTGTAATCCTGAGAAGTCCGAAGTGATTCTCTTTGGATCTTTTACCCCGGATGCTTGGAGACAATGGTGGCCTGCAGATATGTCACCTCTGCAGACTTCAGCTGGTGTAGTGAGAAATCTAGGGGTAAAAATGGATGACTCCCTCGATATGAAAAAACAAGTTCAATCAGTAGCAGAAATCTGCCACGGCATCCTGAAAATGCTCCAGAGATTTCTGCCGCTCCTGTCGCTTTCTCACAGAAGGACGGTGGTCCAAGCCCTTATTACCTCAAGGTTGGACTTTGCAAATGTCCTCTATTTGAGTCTACCGGAGTGTCTATTAAGTTAACTCCAAGTTGTCCAGAAAGTTGCAGCTAGAGCCAGTCTCATGCTGGGCCCCAGAGTACTGATCTCTTCCCAATGAAAGAATTTACATTTGCTCCCCATTCACTGCAGAATTCAGTTCAAGGTTCTGACATTAGCCTTTAAAGATTTACATGGCACTGGAGTCCATTACATTAGGAGACAAGTGACCTTTTACACATCCGGTAGAAACCTAAGATCGTCGCAACAACATCAGATGAGGGTGCCCAAATTTGCACGCTCTTGCAGAGGCGGTCATTCATTTCAAGTCAGGTGGCCCACCTTTGGAAAAAGTTACCTATCACACTTAGACAATTGACTGATGTATGGCTTTTCAGGACACAACTCAAAACCTGGTTATTCCAGGAATAATACACCCTGAGAGTGGGTCCTGAAATCGGTAGCGGTTTGTTCTACTGAGCGCCGGGACACTCTATTGAGTGAGCGCTTTACAAATACGCAATAACATAACATACTGCCATTTTCTAAGTCTCCTTGCTTCAACAGCAGGCTGATGTTTTTGTCCTTGAACTCCGCCATCCTTTACCACAAGCTCTTGTGATCTTCGGATCTAGCATCCATTGTGTTTTTGAGGTCGTCCACCCTTTCGCCAATCTCTGTGACCTTTCTCCGGATGTCTTGAAGGCGAGCTTTGAAATCCTGTCTGAGGGATCCAATTTCATCTTTATTTATTTATTTATTTATTTATTTTTGATATTTGTAGAGCGCATACAAATGCCCGTGGGCGTCTCGGCGCTAAGTATCTAAAAATTTACCCTAAGGAAACTGTGGATGATCTATTGATTAAAAAGCCAAGTCTTAAGTTGTTTCCGAAAAGACCATAGGGACGGACTGGCTTTAATCGTTGATGGCAAGGTATTCCACAATTTGGGGGCTGAAACCAGGAATCTTCTATCTCCCCATAGGACTGTTTTTGTTCGGGGTATAACAAGATCTCCTGAACAGGATGAGCGTAGTGTTCTGAGCGGACGATATGGGGTCAGATTGCGGATGAGGTGTGCTGGTCCTTGGTTGTGCAACGCCTTATATACAATGCACAGGGTCTTGAACTTTATCCTGTTTTTAACGGATAACCAATGCAGCTCTTTGATGGTTTTGGAGGCAGAGTGGTGTTTGGGGATATTTCCCAAAAGCCTCGCAGCAGAGTTTTGTATTGTTTGGAGTTTATTCAGGACTCCTTCCTGTGCGTTGAGGAACAGGGCATTGCAGTAGTCCAAGGTGGACAGTACAAGAGAAGTTACAAGGGTTTTACCAGCTTTGTCGGGGAGGAAAGGAAGAATTTTTTTGATAACTTTCAGTTTGTAAAAAGCTGAGGAAGTGATCTGGTTGGCGTGTGGATGGAACGTGAGGCGGTCATCGAAAATGATTCCCAAATTCCTCACTTTGCTAACAGGCTCAGGAGGGGAGCCCAAGGAGGAAGGCCACCAGTTGGATGACCACTCAGGTTTTAGTTGTCCAAAGATAACTACCTCAGTCTTATCTGAGTTTAGCTTTAGGCAATTGGAGGCCATCCAACTCCCTATTTCCATCATACCTGCCCTAAGGTCATCCGCCACTTTATAGCCATTGTTCTTAATGGCTAGAACCAGCTGGGTGTCATCCGCGTAGGATGTAAGGCTCATCCCAAATGCCCGAATGACGTTGGCTAAGCCCGACACATAGATGTTAAAAAGTGTCGGGCTTAGGGATGAGCCCTGGGGGACACCACACGGCAGTGACATAGTAGACGACTGAAAAGGCCCTGTTGTAACTACCTGGGTTCTATCCGCCAAAAAGGAGGCCAAGAGTTTGCTGGCAGTCCCTTGTACCCCCAGGCCCTCGACACGGTCAATCAGGGTAGTATGATCGACCGTGTCGAAGGCTGCAGATAGATCCAACAGTATCAGAATTGCTGTACCCCCAGTGTCACGGATGAGTCTGATGTCGTCAGCTGCTTTAATCAGAGCTGTCTCCGTCCCATGACACTGGCGGAACCCAAACTGAGTTTCGTCAAGTAGCTGGTGTTGTTCCAAGAAGGCGGAAAGTTGTTTATTCATAGCCTTTTCGGCTATCTTTGCTAGGGCCGGTAAGTTGGCTATTGGTCGGTAGCTTTTGGGTTCGTCCTTGTCCAAGTGTGATTTTTTTAACAGAGGTTTTATGATGGGTTTTTTTAAACTTTCAGGGTAAATGCCTGTTTTAAACATGGCATTACATATGGAGGATATGGCCGGGGTAATCTCTTCTAAGACTGGCTGTAAAACTTTGAAAGGGCAAGCATCAAGGGCTGAGCCTGATCTAATGGTGGCAGTTATGTCCAAAACCTGGGCTTCTGTAATTTCAGCAAATTGAGTCAGTTTGGGAGCATTATGTATGCTAGATGTGCTTTTAGAGGAATTTTTAATGTTAGTGGCAAATGCGGAATAAATATCGTTGACTTTGCTAAAGAAAAAGTTTGCCAATGTGTCACACAGAAGTTGGGATGGAGGAGGAGTCAAGTCAGAGGAATGTCCAGCTAACTGTTTTGCAGTGTCATACAAAAGTTTGTATGAGTTTTTTGCAGTTTCTATTTTGTAACTAAAAAATGATTTCTTAGCTTCATCAATCATTTGTTTATATTTGGCTACCATTTCCTTATATTTGGTTTTATCTCTCTTTGATCTCTTGGAGGAAGGATGTCATGAAGGCCTTTGTAATCGGCACACACAGTCCTGCTTGGACTTGAGCAGGTGCTGAAGGTGTAGGGGCGTCCTGCATCTGCATACTAGTTTTAGACCATAGAGAGGTTACCGGGTTGTCTCTGGATGAGACCGTGTTTGGGTCTTTGTTGGCTTTATTCTTGGGGGCCATGGCTGGAGTTTGAGATATATTAATGTAGCAACTATTTGAAAAGTGTGCTCCCAGAGAGTGTGAGGCACACGCAGCAGGTCCGCCCCTTCCAGAGAGGAGGAGTCAGCAAGGAGGGTGCTTGGAGAGCCCCTAAGCCAACCACACTCCTTCAAGCTCCACCCAAGGAAGATCCCCATTTATTCAATACCAGCAAACTGTGTATTCTGCCTCAGAGCCCAGCAGGTAGAGTAAGGGAGTCTCCTCAGAACACTACTGTAACTGCAGGTAATCCACACTGTCTCTGCGCCCACAAGGACCTGATGCAGGGTATAAATGTATGAAGGGGGACTCCAGAGGAGCGTCAGCAAGCTCTCTCCACCCCCAGCAAAATCTCTGGTGCTTCGAGGGGGGTAAGCACCACCTGCACAGATCAATATGCAGATCCAATAAGTCTAGCGACTGTAATAGTATCAAAAGTCCCTCAATTCTCCAGGTGAGCCCCAGAGCCTCTAGTAGTGGCAAACAGCTCCTTCTGTGAATGAGGCTAGTTATCATTGTCCTCTGTGCAACTCTGGACCCAGTACAGATTAAAATACTAACACGGGGCCCAGCGAGTGCTAGGAGGAGAGTTCGGTGGTCCCACCCGAGCCCCCAGAGCACACTCCCAGGAGGCAGAGAGGCAACAGTGTATACTCCACAGGGAGGCTGTTCCGTTCACGGTTCGCCCCCAGCCACAGGCACAGCAGTCCCAAGCTTTCCTCACTACGCACTGCCTCAAATCGGCAGGGTGACGGAGAATCCGAGGCCACCAGAACCTCCACAAGGGCACATCCGACAATGCGATCAGGCTGACTCTCGATTGCGTTCGATGTCCGGTCTATAGCAAGGCAAAAGTATCACTCAGGGGCCCCTGCAGGTAGTTCAACCGGAGCTGAGGGGATAAAGCGTGACGCTGTTCTCCAAGATGGTGCCAGCAGGACCACCAGTAGATCAGGCCTCAAAACTGTTGATTGTTTACCCCCGGGGGGCCCCCCCTCTCCCAGCTCAGCAGTTCTCTCAAAGCAGGAACACACGGGGACCCACCTCACTTCCTCTGCGGTGTCCGCAGCTCATCCAGTCCCCGCAGCGCCGTCGACCCAAGGCGTAGCATCACCAGAGGCCCGCAGGTCTTTAGGGCTTAACTGCTTGCCCAACTGCTCCGGAGATCTCACACCGGCCAGGGCAACTCGATCGGGGCCTCCCCCACTGCCGCCCCAGATGCTGTGATCTCCGGGCCGAGAGATGCCGCCCAGCGAGATCCGCAATTCAATGTTTCACACCCAAAATGGCGGCCGCTAGTCTCCAGCGGGCAATCTGCTTGGGATGTCGGGCTGTTGAGCTAGTTAGGGGCCTTCAAGGGTGTCCGGGAGCAGCCTCATTCGTCCTGCAACAGATTAGGGCCCGCGCACCGGACAGCAACACCGGCGGTCAGTGTAGATAGCTTTAATCAAGCGCCATGGAGCGGAGACCCAGGCAAACATGTCTCTCTCTCTCTGCACGACTTAGCCATGCCCCTGTATTAATTCGTAATAATAAAAATGTTTATGCCACAAGAGGTGTTTATATTCCAATGAGAAGAATACTGAACCCAGGGATCAGTAAGAGTGCTAGCACATCTCCAAGTGCACAGGCATGGGGGCAGTGCTTCATTTGTAAAAAAAGTAGTGCAGGTGCCGAAAATTTTGCCAAGGAGGCAACCGCTCACGTCTTCCTCCGGTGAGCCCTACTTTCAAAACTCTCACTGCCTCAGTCTCCATCTTCTAACCTTGATCTGTTGTCTGTCCCCTAAGTCTTTGCTTGGAGAGTCTATCCTCTCACCGCTCTAATTGTTTTCTATCACCTTTGTTACACCCTGCATTTCTGATTTGCCCTCTATTCATTTTAGCCCTGCCCTTATTCTCTTCACTTTTATCCATGCTCTGCTCTCTCTCCCCTCGATCTTGGCTATTTACTATCACTGTCTAGCAGTGATTAGCTGTGTCTCCATTTTATCATTTGTCTGCTTTATTTCCTCTGTCCTGTCCTCCACATTCTTTCCTTCTATCTTCTCTCTTCTTAATGCTCTCTTCTTCACATCATGGCTGCTTTCTCTTTGTATCTGATTTGCTCTCCTCCTTTTCTTCTACTTTGCTCAGTTTTATCTCTCTCCTCTGTACTCTTACTGTCTCTCATCTCTAACACTGCTCCTGCCTGTGACCCCTGTCGTCAGCCTGTACATGTCCCTGCTATTTTGAACTCTGCGTTTTCTTGTTGTCATTCCTAAAGAAGCAGAAGATGACGTGTTTTACTTTCTTCCCTACACCGAGTGCAAAAACAAAATGTACACCAATTGAAAATGCTTTTTTGCATATGGGCCACAGCCGCATCGAGCACATTGAGGATAGCAGCAATTCAGGGCTGCCGGATATGATACTTTGGCTATGCAACAAGTGGAAAGTCCACACTTACTTTAATTTATTCTTCCTCAAGAGCCCTCACTCCCAAGTTCCAAATGTGCTCTTCCTTGCCTCAACTCCGTCATGAGCCAGCCCCCAGCTACAATTATCCAACGGGAGGTTAAGCTGCAGGCAGTGGCAGGGTGCAGCAGACTAGGGGAATGAAATGCAAGCCATAGTTTGTTGATGACTTCTTACATTTGTGATCAGCGTGATTACATCATCACTAACGTGATGATACACAATCATGCCTGCCTGGACAGGCATATGCCGGCCTGCCTATGAACATTTACCAGCCCCTCACCATGCAATGTATGTTATTCGTTTTATTTTGAATTGAACAATTAATATTGAGACCACCACCTGCAGGTTCAGAAATTGTATCCCCGGCCCTGTGAAAGAAGTGCAGGTGCTGAGCACCTGAAAGCACCTGCTCAATTTAAGCACTGGGGGGACAGAGTATTAAATTAATAGAGCCAGCTGCAGAAGCAGAAAACAACCACCTTAGAAAAAATAAAAGAAGTTGAGACAGAATCAAACGAGACAAGAGACTCAGGAGACAATTTACGCTGTGACACAGATCTATAAAAGTCTCTTAAGTGTGTAAAAGCCCCTACTGTTCCCCTGTTATATTTATTTGCAATTCACAATTTCTTATACAGTTGTTTCAAGGTCTCAATTTATTTTTTAATGAAAATGTGTATGTTACTCATTTTTTTTTTTTTTAAGACCAACGGTCCCAAACTTTATTTAGTTTCACAGATAAGTCAGTAGTTATTCATACAGTGTCATAACAATGCATTATGGTATACAGCAAATAGTACATGGTGACATTTCGGTTATGCATGAGTGAAAATAAACATTGGCTGATGGAAGTGCATTAGTCCATTAGTGATGGTACCAGGAAATGTCTCATGACGCAGTGCTCGCGGGTCGCAGCACTGCAGAAGGACCAGCGTGGTCTCGGGGGTCAATAGTTATTGTCCGGGGTTGGGTTCCCTGGTCAGCACTGTAGCAGGTAGAGGCGGTGCCATACCCTCCGCCATTGTACGGGTCGCCAGGTGCCCGTTCCCTGACCACGGATACACCCGGCCTGCTGTATGCAAGACGTGTACAGGGAACCGGGGGGGCTCAGCAGTATCATGAGTACAGTATGAACAGCCTCTGTGACAACCAAAATATATAACGGGGGAGCATAATACTAGGGGAGGGGGGAAACCTGTCAATAACTGTTGGACTTGTATTTGCGTGTACGGTGGTGTATCTAAAGCTCTAGCTGTGTGTGGTGCATCCTATGTGGGTCGCGCGGGGGCGGGGACAAATGGAGAGGTGGTGTCGCTGCAGCCGCAGGGCGAGGGGGGGAGGGGGGGCAAAGGGCGGGGTGGGGGGCGGGGAGGGGGGAAGCAGAAGGGGGACATCTGTCGTGTGGGGTCTCAAGGAGCCGGGGGGGGGGGGTGTGGCGTCGGAGTCTGTGTCAGGCGTGGGTGGCAGGTGATTGGGTCCTTGCTATTCTGTGTCGGGACGGCCCTCAATGCCGGCCTGGGTGCACGCTCGGTGGTAAGCGAGTAATGTAGCATCCCAGTCTTGGGCTATCGGGTATTTCCGTAGGCCAGCGGTTTCCTCCCTATGCAGAGACACACTCTCCGCACAAGCCCAGTTGCTAAGAGAGCGGCGCCAGTCCGCAGGGCGTGGCGGGGCTGCATTTTTCCATCGTCTGGTGATAAGGCGTTTGGCCGTAATGAGGCCCAAGTCCCAGAAACGCTCCCGTAGTTTAGTCTGCTTGGTTCTCTTGTAGAGACCCAGTAAGCATACTTCCCACGTCTTGGGGAGGGTGACGCCCGTTGCCGCTGTCAGCATGTCCGCGACCGCCGACCAGTACGGGGCGAGATGAGCGCAGCTCCAGAGCGCATGTAGGAGGCCGGAGTCCAGGAGGCCACATCTGGGACAAGCCGACGAAGTGAGTCCAAAGTAGCGATTCAGCTTATCCGGAGTTAGGTATGCGCGGTGGATGATATAATATTGGATAATTTTAAATCGCGCGTTGCGGGGGATAACTCTGGCGCCTGCTAATACAGCGGCCCACTGTTTGTCCGTCCAGGCCGTGCCTCGGTCGTTCGCCCATTTCTCCCTCAGTCGTTGAGAGGAGAATTGAGTATGACTGTGTAGGGCTTGCGCAAGCCAATGCACGATGTGGGACCCATTGCCCATCACATGTAAGTACTGGATGAGCAAATGAGTGGGCAGCTCATGGCTAAGATCACCCCATGTCTTCGTCAACTCGTGCAGGAGTCTGGCGTGGGTTAGGAATTGACCCACCGGCAGTTCCGTGTCCGCGGCCAAGGCCTCGAAGGTCAGTAACTCTCCGTCGCTATATAGGCTGCTCAGGTCATCCAAGCCTGCCTCGGTCCAGCTGCGCAGTTCGGTTGAGGACAACGTGCCAGCGCCCAAGGGAGTCCCCAGCAGAGGTAGGTTCGGAGCATAGGGCACCGTGCGTTTGGTGAGCTTGAGGCTCCGTGCGAAGCACCGTTTTGCTACCGCCACATGCACCTGCGCGGGAGGTCTGCCCCGTGTTAGGGGGTGGAAGAGCGTTATTGCCTGTACGGGAGATAGGATGGTGTCGGCGGTGGCCGTGTCCATCAGATTCTTACCGCTCAGCCAGTAGGCTACCCATTGCAGCTGTGCTGCTAAGTAGTAGAGCTCCTGATCTGGGACCGCTAAGCCTCCGGCGTCTGTGGCTGCATATAGGGTCTGCAGCGCCACCCGGGGTCTCCCCTTATTCCAAATAAGGCGTCTGGTGAGGGTTTCCAATCCCTTAAATATGCGCGCTGGCACATACACTGGCAGGTTGGTGTAATAATAGAGGAGCCGGGGGAGCATTATCATCTTGGTTAGAGCCACTCTAGCCGGCACATTAAGTGGGAGGGAGTTCCAAAACGTGACCTGGGCCGTAAGCGAGGATATCGCTCTCACCAGGTTACCCTCCAGGAGATCCACTGGGTCCCGATAAATTAAGATCCCTAGGTATCGAAATACCGTCGGGTGCCATCGGAGCGTCTCACCCATCATGCGCACATCACACTGCGGCATCTCGCCATCGAATGCATAGGCGCCTGACTTGGCCCAGTTAACGTGGAGCCCTGACATGTCTCCAAATGCCCGAAAGATGTCCGTGATTGCCGTAGGAATGCGCGTGAGGTCCCTAACATAAAGTAATAAATCGTCGGCATACAGAGACACCGAGTGGATGCCATCCGCTAGCGGGATGCCCCAGGCTGTTCCGGAGACGCGGAGCATTTCCACCAGTGGTTCCATCGCCAAGGCGAATAATATAGGGGAGAGGGGGCAGCCCTGTCTAGTACCTCTCCCGATGCGGATTCTGTCGGAGAACAACCGCCCAGTCCGGACCCGGACTTCGGGCGCGCGATAGAGGAGTCCCACCATCTGGACGTAGGCGTCGCCCAGCTCGTACTTCTCGAGGACTCGGAGGAGATATGGCCATTCCACTGAGTCGAATGCCTTTTCCAGGTCAAGCACGATGCACCCCGAGCGTGGCCAGGTCGGGATTGCATATCGCTGGACTCTGAAAAAGCGGCGTAGATTGTAGGATGTGCTCCGGGTGGGTACGAAGCCATTCTGATCAGAGTGTACCAGAGCGGGGATCAGTGGTGCAAGCCTCCGGGCCAGTGCCGCTGCGAGTATTTTATAATCGGTGTTGAGGAGCGCTAGCGGCCTATTTGAGCCGAGTTCGTTCGCTTCCCTACCCGGTTTCAGCAGGGAGACCACATTAGCTGCGTTTAGGGACGCCGGGAGTTCAGCGTCTTCCGACGCCGCCTTATACATTTTCAGCAGTTCTGGTATCAACACCAGCGAGTAGGCTTTAAAGAATTCCGCCGGGAGTCCGTCAGGGCCTGGCGCCTTGCAATTGGAGAGGGAGAAAATCACCTCCCGTAGCTCCTCGCCAGTGAGTGCGGCACCTAGTTCCGCTTGTTGGGCAGCGGTGACAGTCGGGAGCTGTAATGCCGCTAGGTAGTCTGCGATCTCCACCACTGTGGCCCGTAACCGCGTGCTGTACAAGGATTTATAGTGCGATGTGAACGCTTCATGGATCTGTGTCTGGGTATAAACCTCGACGCCCCGGGCCGTACGGATTGACAGGACTGGCGCGGATTGTGTGTCTTGCCGTACCAACCACGACAGTAACCTGCCGGGCTTGTCACCCGCGTTGTGTGTGCGCGCGGAGTGTGCTGCGAAGTTAACGTTCTTCAGGCGCTCCATCAGTACGGCGTGGTCTGCCCTAGCCGAGATCAGCCGGGAATCATCGCCCCCCGTTGCTTCCCGTTCCCTGTCTAACAGTTCCTTCTCCGCCCGTGTCAACTCTCGTTCCACCTGTCTGCGCAGGCCCGCCTGCACGCCCAGGCAGTTCCCCCGGGTCACCGCCTTGAAGGCGTCCCATTCGGTCCTCGGGGAGGAGGTCGAGTCAGCATTGTCCTCGAAATATTGTAAGATCTTCCCGGATATCTCCTCTCGGAATGTGGTGTCAAGTAGGAGATCCGGTTGCAGGCGCCATGTGGGTACGGGCGGGTGTGGGCGCCTCCACCCATAGACCAACGTGTGTGGGTTATGGTCCGAGTGCGTCCGGCCCAGGTAGTCAGTGTCTGTCACGGAGGGGAGTAGGTCACAGGACAGCATGTATCTGTCCAACCTGACGTGTAAGGAGTGGGCTCCCGAGTAGTAGGAGTACACCCGGGCAGTGGGGTTTCTGACGCGCCAGGCATCTCGTAAATTCCATTGTGTTGCCCAGTCTAGCAGGGCCCTGGAGGTCGTCTGTACTGGGGCGAGTGCCGTTGGGGGGGACGAGCGGTCAAGGGAGGCATCTAACACGCAGTTGTAATCCCCGCCTATCATCAGGGGTACGCCCGGCCAGGTCGCAATTACCGCCGATAGCCGCGTGAAGAATTCCCCCTGGTCTACATTAGGTGCGTATATGGAGGCTATGACAATCTGTTGCCCGTCCAGCCTACCCTGTATGAAGACATAGCGCCCCTCAGTGTCAATAGTGCTGTGTGTCAGTGCAAACGGAACCCCGGGCCGAACCCAGATCAGGGTCCCTCGCGCAAATGCTGAGAAGGTGGTGGCTATCATCTGCCCTCTCCACCTACGGCGAAGCGCGGCCACCTCGGCAGCGACCAGGTGTGTCTCCTGTAGTAGCGCAATCTGGATCTGATGTCTCTTAAGATACGAGTACACCTGGTATCTACGTGAGGGTGTGTGCATGCCCCTAACATTCCAGGTGCAGAATTTAATCGTAGCCATCATGGTATTTATTGCGCTTAGGTGCCCATCCCACCCCCCCCGGCCCCCAACCCACCCCGCCCACACCCGCACAGCAGCAGCAAGCAGTGAACATGTTATCCCTCCGCCCACTCCCACAGACCCAAGGATGCACGCAGTTGCATTTCAGTGCCAATACAAGTCTCAAAACGAAGAACCTGAACATAAACATAATACCAAAAGGGCAACAACAAAACGTGTCACCGCCCAAACGCTCTATCGAGCTCAATCAATCCGTGAGTTCAATGGGGGGATGACTAAATACAGCACTTGGATAGAACAAGGTAGTTCGTAGCGCCAAGAGAGCTGTGGAGGCTCCCCTCCACGGGCATTGGGCCATAAGGGCACCAGGAGTCAGTTTCAATGTCCGCAGACAGGTCGGAGTTCCCAGTGTCGCTGGACCTGGACGGGCAGTCCCATGGCAAGACCATGTCCCACATTCCCTACGGGAGGGGCACTCACCTCCAGGGATCCGTCCACCCCTTCAATTGTATGGTCCCGGTGGCCTTCCAGTGAAACAGCTCCAACTCTCCACCCGGTGCCACGGTAACTCCGCGGCAGCCCGGTGGGTGGGGGGGTTAGAGGATAGAGTGCATACCCCGAGGGTGGGGGCGTACATGTCTGCCGGGGTCGCCAGGGATGCTGGCGTGGGTCCTCGATCGGGCCATCCTCGGAGGTGATCTGGCCATTCCGTTATGTTGGTTGCAGTGATCTAGCCAGAGCTAGGCTGGGGAGGGCTTCTTATGCTATCAGATCAGATGTTTGGGGTGTGACGTCTGGCAGGCCCTCCGGATTTGAGTCATCCGGCAATCCGTACATGTAGTCGTCGTCCTCGCTCCCGCGTGAGCGCGGGCTGGCGTTGGAGATCAGGATAGGCGATTGTGACCCGCTGATCTCAGCTGTGATGCGGACGGCCTCCTGTTGTTCATTCTGCATCTGCTCCGGGGTGGGGCCGATGTCTGCTTCCACGGCCGGGGATCCGGCCCTTGAGTTGCGTCGTTGCTTCCGCCTGCGCGTGCCTCGGTTCCGGCGTTGCTCCAGTGGTGTGGGTCCGGGATTCGTGTCCACTCCTGAATCTAACCAGGCCGTTGCCGCCTCCGGGGTGTCGAAAAAGTGGGTCTTGTCCAGTGCCACCACTCGGAGCCGTGCCGGGAATAGCAATGAATACTTGAGAGCCAGGAGTCTGAGCCGCTGCTTCACCGCAAGGAAGGATTGGCGTCTCCGTTGAACCTGTATGGTGTAATCAGGGAAGAACATCACTTTGGCGTTGTCCACCTGCACGTTCGATAGTTTCCGTGTTTCTCGGAGGATGGCGTCCCGATCGCGGTAGTTCAACACTCGCATGAGCATCGGTCTCGGGTTGGAGCCCTCGGGGGTGGGCGGGATGGTACTCTGTGCGCCCTCTCCACTACAAAGTGTGGTGACAGCGTGCCCTCCGGTAGTAGCTCTCTTAGCCAGGTCTCCATGTGTTCCGCCGTCTCTCTCCGTTCCCATCGTTCCGGCAGACCCACTATGCGCACGTTGTTCCTTCTGGCCCGTCCCTCCGCATCCTCCGCTCTATCCTCAAGGAACTCCACTCGGTTGAGCAGGTCTCGGACGTGCTTGTCTGTCTGTGCCAACTTGGGTGTGGTCTCCGCCACCGTGTGTTCCAGAGACGTTGTGCGGTCGGATAGTTTCTTGTGGTCTGCTCGGAGGAGTGTCAGGTCCACAGCTACCTTGTCGATCCTGTTCTCCAGTGACGTACGGGTCAGCTGCATGGACTCCTCCAGGCGCTCCATGGCTGCCAGCATAGTGTCCAGTTTGGAGGCCGTGTGGTCAGCTTCTGTGGACTTCACCATTTTTCCTTTTCCCAGTAGCCCTCCGGTGCCAGTCTTCGCCCTGGTTCCCCCTGACATGAGGGTGGTCTGTGCAGCTGGGCGGTCAAGCGAGTATGCCCTCGCAGTGTGTAGTGTTGGGGCTCACGAGTGTGAGTCTCTCAGCCAGGTTCTCTGCGTCACCCGTGGTGTATGGCGCGTGGTCCGGATGTGGGGGGGGTGGGGGCTGTCCCACCGCAGGGCCCCAGGATCCTACGTCTTGGCCCTGTCTGGGGAGGTCGGGGCGATCGTGGAGTGGCCGGTATGAGATCCCCCAAGGTGTGCCAGCCCGTGCCAGGAGCGTCCGTGTTGCAGTTGCCTCTCGGTTGTACTATGCGTCGGCCTGCCAGGCTGGGTCTCCAGATCCCTCTGACTGTGTCCGTCCTCAGGGCCTGGGAAGGGGCGCCGCGCTGGGTGATGCCAGGTGCCACCAGGCGTCACGTGGGGGCCCGGTATAGCTCAGCGGCAGCCCGGTATAGGCGGCGTGTGCTCAGTGTCCGCTCCTGTGCCAGTCAGCAGATTCTCCCAGGGTCGGGCCGGCCGTCAGGGGGTCAGTGCAACGCGGTTCCAGCTTGCGCGTGGCGTGGCCTGGACCCTTCGGTGTCAGACAGGTCCGGCGCCTACCAGGAACGGCATCCAGGCAGTGGGCGGGTGCAGGGGCCCAGAGGGGTCGGGCCGCGTGGCCCCCGGTGTTGGTCGGCTGGGTCCAGGGGAGACGATGTCTGCGTGGGCCCTGTTACAGCCGGGCCCGGAGGTCCTCCGGTGTCCGTCAAGTCCGGCCGGGTGGCTCCCACACCGGTGGCTGAGGCGGGTTGGTGTCACTGCCCTCCACGGGCCGGTGCGGCCTGGCCACTGGCAGCTCCTGGGGCCCACGAGTGGTCTGGTCGTCAGGTGGATATGGTTCCGCGGTGTGGGTCCCTCTCCTCGGCCAGGCCCGTGTTGGGACGATGGGCGGGCAAGGGGGTCCAGGGGACTAGGCCTCCCAGTGTCTGTTTCGGGCCGCCACGACCCAGGGGCGATGGCGTCAGAGCGGGTTCCACGCACTTACCCCACTCACACGGTGTCCGGCGGGTCGTCCCTTGAAGTGGCTGGCAGGGCAGGCTGCGTCTATGGGCCGCCGTGGGCCCCGTCGGCAAGCTGAGCGTTCGGATCTGGGGCCCTGTGAAGCCGGGCTGCTGGGGAGTGTCCGGCGTGCAGGTCTCGGTCTCCGTTCCCTGGTCAGTTGCGGCGTAGAGGTCACACGTGCCGCGGCCTACCTCGCAAGGCTGGATCCCCGGCCTCAGGTGACTGGGGTCGCCGGCCGGAAGTGCGCTCAGGGCGGCCAGCTGCCGGGGCCGCTGCCGGTCGGAGGGTCGGGTGCTCCGATTCTCACAAGAATCGGCCTGGTGGTGGATCAGGGTCCCGGGGGCACTCGGTTCGAGTTTGGGCCCGGTACCCCTGGAAATGGAGGATAAAAGGCCCGTGGTGGGAGAGCCTCGCACGGAGCTCAGCCCGGGCACGTCCTCTCACATCTCGTGCTTGGCCACGCCCCATGTGTATGTTACTCATGCTTGGGAACGTTACATCTTTGTAAATACATACAACTTAAAATATTTCATCATGATATAAACTGGAGAAAAATATACCAATAGCACACAACATGTGGTTTCGTGTAGTTCCTAGGAAACCTCCTGGACCTGTGCGTTTTGGATGATTCAAACTTAGGTCTTCGTGTCTAAACCGGACACTTCCACAGGACACGTCTGCCTTTAGACCAGCTAGCTCTACAGTGCCACTACCACCCCCTGTATCTTACAGTGGTATAAGTAGTTTCTAGCAACCACTGAACATGACAACCCTGCTTCCTCAGGGATCGTGGAAAACAGTGCAGTACTTTTTGCTCCGTCACTCGTGCTTACTTATTCTCCAAAAATACACAGGATGGTGATTAGGACGTTTCAATAAGTATTTACTGGTTCAGTGTCAGTCTTGTGTAAAACATATTTGCTGCGACAATCGGGAGGCAGAAGCATAAGAATGAAATCACAAGTACCAATATGGTAAGCAGTAGATACATTTCTACCATAGTGTTAAGAAGATGAGCATATACAGTTCAGATAAGACAGTAACATTTGCATACTCCTATGATGCGCGCCCTACGTAATTTGCCTAAATGTACCTAGCCTAGATATGTAGGTGTAGCATGTAAGTTTGTGCGGATATATATGTATATAGCCAAGAATCCCCGAGGGACGGACCAACCCCCTAACCTGTTGGAAGATAATGAAGGACCCGTCTCTGCTCCGAGGATGACACTCCGCAAGGGATGTCAGACCTCTGTGTGTCGAAGATTCAGCATGCAGGACCCCGTGTCAGCATGGAAGGAATTCTCCTCTAATTTGAAGGGGCGAATAAGGGTCTTATATACTAGAGTGGTCACTCCAGGGTTTCTTCTGGATTCGATATGTTGTGAAAACAATCATAAATGTTTTTCCAAACAATGCAATCATGCAAATCGGGCTGTTGGCCAAGGATGAAAAAATGTGGTGACCCCTATACAGAATAATTGTGCATTGCCTGAGGGCATGTTTATGTATGTTAGGTACAGGGATTATGATAGAATACTAAGAGCTTGGTGTCAAAGAGACAGGAGCAAGCTACTAGGTAAAAGGTCACCTGTGTAGAACCATTATTATCGTATGGATGGGACAATGTAAGTAGAGAGGGGGCATACATGACAGGACTAGCCTAAAAGACATGACAGTGGGTTGTAAAACAGAGATTGTACAGTCAGTTCCACTATCTCGGACAACATGCAAGTCCAATTCAACATCAAATTTGAAGGAATGCATGCTAAACAAATTGAATGATAAATTTGCACCAATACAAACAATAGCAGTGGGGGGGGGGTTATACCCCGGGGAACGGCGGCCCAACTTGTAACTACAGATTGCCTGATGAAGTGGTAACTCGGGGAAGGTGCTTTTGACAGCTGGGGTGGCAGTGGACTGAGATAGCAGCCGGGTGGGGATTGGGTCCAACACAGCGGACGAGGTAGCAAGCCGCAGCCTTGCGTGGACGAGCCGGCTGGAGTGGGGACTGCACAGGGGCCGGACCGCGGTGCATCGGCGATCCTCTTACCGCTATGAAGTGATGCGGAGGTCGAGACGGACCTCTCAGGCGGACACAGGAGGCTCCGGAGAAGTACACAACTGCGCTTGTGCAGCAGATCACTGACTGGCATAGGTGGCGCTGGTGGAGGCTGCGGGAGATGGAGCTCGCTGATTGTCTGGCGTTCGGAGGCACTGTACATGGTGTGCTGCGGAGGCGCTGCGCAACCGTCACTGAGGAATGTACTTGTCTTGGCCCCAGTGTCTGCATGGGCTCATCAAGGTACTGTGCGTCCTGAGCAGAGCGCGAGCAGGAGAGTGAGAAGCTCGCATGGCCGCCATTTTGTGAGTGCGGACCGGGAGACTGCAGCGCGAGTGGCTGGCTGAGCGCTGGTCCTCTGGCCCTTATATGCGGCAGATCGTGTGGTGCCTGTGGGACGTGTGGGCATATCTGGTTGTGGCCCATACTTCAGTGGGGCAGCGGGACCCGAGGCAGATGCACATAGTCAGGCTGATGTGGGGCAGTGAATCCAACATGGCTACAGGATGCAAATATATTTGAAGTTGCCTGCTGAAGGACAGAGGCGCACATATCACTGAATGAGAAGTGGATGGATGGAAGGGGCCGGTATCCTTGCACAGTAGATAGCTAAGGCAAGATGAGTTCAATACCATACGGTTGTACACACCATTGAGTCTACTGAAGCAATACGTGTGAGACTCCACTGTCTAGCTACAAGCACCTGGTGGTCCAGGCACACAAAGTAGATAACTGAAGAGGCTCTGTGGTCTTCTGTGCTCCGATCGGATGCTGTGTCGGACGACATTTGCGGTGGGACTGCTGAGTGAGTGTCCAAGTGCCGGGCGTGCTGCCTGGCGCCGCAAGGGAGGTAATTGCCACCATAGTGAGAAAGCTGGCATCTAACGCGCAGGATACTGTGCTGCCTGAAGCCTATATTGCCGTGATTGCCAGTACCCTGCTCCTGTGTGCTTACACGGGCTGCTTAGTGCTACCAGGGCATAATAGAGCACCAGGGGGAGATGGCCCCGCAGATTGCTAATTGAGTGCCGCGTTGTGTGCAACAAAAAGAGGAGAGAGATTATTACAGCCGCTACCACAGTGCCGGGCGGGGTGCGACACAATGGGAAAGCCAGACACGCGGCAGCCCAAGATCACTTTTGACAAGAAAAATAACAGGACGACGGAGGGTGATGCTGCACAGTCGGAGCAGAGCAAGGAGCCTGTCACGACACAGCCACCTGAGGAAGATATCTGGGCGATGTTTAAAGATATGAAATCCAGCCTCGAGGGGATTGACACGAAAATTGATTCACTGGCGGAACGTATGGATAGAATTACTCAGCGAGTAGAAAAACAAGAGGGTCACCTTAGTGTCCTAGAAATGAGAGTGACAGAGACAGAAGAGGGGCAAACGGACATGGACAAGAAGCTGCGGGAAATGGATGGAGAAATGTACGTTATCAAGCAAAAGAATGAGGATTTGGAGGCCAGGTCGAGGAGGAACAACATACGTATAACGGGGGTGGCAGAGACGACGGACATCCAAAACATGGAAAGATATGTAGAGATGATGATGACAGACCTATTTGGGCAAGACCTCTCTGCGATGGTGGAACGCGCAGACTGCACTTTGGGACCAAGACCCAGGCCAGGAGCTCCGGCACGACCCATCCCTGCACGGTTGCTTAACTACAGGGACCGCGACACGATACTCCGGCTGGCGAGAGACAGAGGTGAGATACAATATAAAGGCAACAACATCGCACTGTACCCTGATTATACACAGCAGGTCCAGGTGGCTTGCAGGGAGTTTCTTCCTGCGAAGAAGATTTTTCAACAGATCGGAACCAAATATGCTTTGATATATCCTGCAAAATTGAGGGTTCAGGGTCCTGGCAAGATCACCTTCTTTACAGACGCAAAAGTAGCATTATCATATACGAAACAACTGGCGAAAGAGCAAAAGATGCGGGCAGCAACCAGCGCCCCCCAGATTGACAATAACTTGAGCGATAATGACTGATACTCCTAGACCTGATCGCTGGATGTTCAGATAAGTATTGCATGCGGCCCGCCCTCTGGCTGTATATTATTGGACATTCACTGTACTCTGACACTTTAAGGCTTGTAAAGTTCCTATTGATATGTCTACCATGTTTCAATGATATGCTAGACTGGAACCCAGTGGTTACGTTTGAGAGAATGGGTTTGCCGTCCTAGGTGGTATGTTCTAAGGTCGGCCACCCTGCCAAGAGTGCAGGGGAGTTATGCCGGCAAACCCACGTATCTCCATGGGATAATTCCCATGGGTTCACTACTGTGTACTGTTAGGTTACAGTTTTTTGGGAATGGGGGGAGATGTCACAACCTGTTTGGGGGTTTGGTGTGGGGGGTGAGGGCGGAAGTTATGTACTGCTTGTTTAATCTGCCACACACTGCATCAGAATGCACGAAAAAACTGGGAATGAGTAATGCTGTCATGTTTGTACAGGTATGCCGGTCCAGCAAACTTGCGCGCATGTTTAAGACAGTCACTTGGTACGATGGACTCTAGTGCACGGGGCGTGAAAATGACGTCACTTAAATGTATTTCATGGAACGTATGGGGCCGAAATGATCGCAGAAAAATGAGACTGGTTCACTCTTACCTCTTGAGACGCGGTTTTGATAGCTGTCTACTCCAGGAAACACACCTGCCGGCTACGACTGCAGGTACACTCAGGAACACTAGGTGGGGAGAGATAGCGGCGGCGGGCTACTCCACATATTCCAGGGGGGTGGCAGTCCTGATACGTTATGTTATGTTATGTTATTTGGGTTCTTCTATAGCGCAACGGCTACTCCAGTAGGAGTGTCCCGGCGCTTTAGCGAAGAGGTCCTTTAAGAAGAGGAAACATAACTGCAGAATAAAAGGAACAGCAAAGTTAGCTGGTAAACAGCCAGGTTTTTAATGCCTTTCTGAACGACATCAGACTAGGGGCCTGTCTGAGAGAAATGGGAAGCTCATTCCAGGCGCGCGGGCCAGGTAATGAAAAGAGCGCCCCCCTTGTCTGGTTCGCTTGATGGACGGAACAACCATTTTAGACAAGGAGGCAGATCGCAAAGTTCTGCTCGGCTTGTAAAGAGCAAGGCGCTTCCTAATGTACCTAGGGCCTGAGTCATGAAGGGCCTTGTAGGTCAACGTCAGGCTTTTAAAGAGAGCCCTCTTGGCTATAGGAAGCCAGTGCAGTTCCTTCAACAAGTCAGAAGCACTAGCTCGTCTAGGTAGTCCATAAATATCCCTGGCAGCTGAATTTTGGACTACTTGAAGTCTCCTCACGAGATATTTAGGGAGTCCTAGATAGAGGGCATTTGCATAGTCCAAACGCGACCCGACAAGTGCTTGGACAATGACCCTTCGATGGTTCATAGAAATCAAGGAGAGGAATTTCCTGAGCATCCGCAGGATCCCAAAACATTTCCCCGAAAGACAGGATATTTGAGGCCCAAAGGTTAACACATTGCCAACAATGATACCTAGAATTGTAGCCTTGGTACTTGCATTAACCGGTGGAAACAGGTCTTGTGGCCACCAACTTTTCCAGTTTGGTTCAGAGACACATCCAAAAAAAAGCAGCTCCGATTTATCGGAGTTGCATTTTAAGCCGTGTCTTTTGAACCAATCAAAGACTGCTTCTAGGCAGCCTCTGATGCGGATCCCATCGAACACCTCATTCTTGTCGTATGTGAACAAGAGCTGGGTGTCGTCAGCGTACGACACGATCTGAGCGCCAAACGACTCCGCAACCTCTGCAAGGGGGGCCATAAAGATGTTAAAGAGCAGGGGGCTAAGAATAGACCCCTGAGGGACCCCCACTTCCAGAGTTGCCATAGCTGCGGAGTGAGGTGGCGCCCAGATCGTTTGTCGACGGCTAGCTAGAAATGATTTGAGCCAGTTCCACACTGTCCCCCGGAGACCACAATCCCAGAGTCGAATTAGGAGGGTATCATGGGGAACGGTGTCAAACGCCGCCGACAGGTCCAACATGACCAACATGGCCTTTCCTCCAGTATCCAAGACCTCTCTGATGGCAGTGGTGACTTCAAGTAGCGCGGTCTCTGTGCTGTAATTCGCACAAAACCCAGATTGAGTGGGGTGCAACAGATTGTTATTCTCGATGAAGTCAGAGATAGATCTGTGCACATGTCTTTCCGCCACCTTTGCCAGAGCAGGGAGGAGAGAAATAGGCCTGTAGTTGGCATGTATGATGGGATCCAAAGCTGGTTTTTTTATGAGTGGAAGGATGAGAGCACTCTTCCAAGCCTGAGGGACTACGCCAGAAGACAATGAGGAATTAAGAATGGAATTGATGGGGCCATTTAGCACAGGGGCTATTTTGTTAAGGCAAGAGACCGGGCAAGGATCTAGAGGAGAGCCCAACTTCAAGCTTGTCAGATGGTCTAATGAGGCAGCAAGGCTCAGCTGCGGGAATTCCCAGAGGGTGGGTTGTGAAGAGGAGAGGGCGCCAAGAGCAGCATCCTGAGGCTGTTTTGAGTAAATGGCAAGAGAGGCTTGAATAGATGTTATTTTATCTACAAAATAATGTGCCAGTTCAGTCAGCCAAGGTTCTGAGTGAGACTGAGCAGAGATGCCTAGGGACGGAGAAGTAAAATCCTTGACAATTTTAAAGAGTTCCTTACAGGAGTTTTCAGATTCGTCTATACGACGTTCCAGATAGGATTTTTTTCCGCTCCAAATCATCTTGTGATAAGATCTAGTTAAGTTTTTAAATTTTTCTTTCTCAAGAGGATTGTAGTCTTTCCTCCAGGCTCTTTCTGCTCTCTTGCAGTTTTGACGGGCTTCTCTAAGCTGAGATGTGAACCAAGGAGCAGAAGGACGTTTGTTTCCGGGTTTAGCGGCTTTCTCAGGCACGAGATCCGCCAGTATAGTCGTGAGCCAGTCAGTGTAATGAGCTAGATCGATTTCCACATTACCTGACAAGGTGCAGGGTGAACATGACATGGCCTGTAGTAGCATCTCATTAGAGAGCAGATGAAAAGGCCTGGAAAGTCGTTTAGCAGAGGTAGTGGGATCTGGTCTAGGGAGAGGGGTACTTAATAGGAAAAAGGAGATTAAGTAATGATCCGACCATAATACTGGCTGAGGAGCAAGTACATTAATAGGGACGGTGGAAAAAACTTGGTCCAGAGTATGGCCCTTATTATGCGTGGGATCATGGATGAAGGGTGTGAGTCCTAGTGCTGTTGTGACCTCCATGAGTTTCATTGTGTCAGGATTTGTGGCCTCATCCATGTGTATGTTTAGGTCGCCTAAAAGTAAACACTGTTCTGATTTAAGACATGGGACAGAAAGTGCTACCTGTAATTCATCCAGGAAAGAACCTAAGGGACCGGGAGTTCTATATACGAGAATGCCGGTACATGCCTGGTGGGGAGACAAATGAAGTGTGAAGCTGAGCGCCTCGGTGTCCTGAATATTGTCAATCGGGAAGGTAGTGCAGTGTAGCTGGTTGTTAACTATGATAGCCACACCACCCCCGCGCCCAGATGTTCTGTCCCTCCTGATGATGGAATAGTTAGGTGGGATGGCGTTGACTAAGTCAGGGGCCGAGGTATCACTAAGCCAAGTCTCTGTGAGAAAGAGGCAGGATATATTAGAGTTATCGAGCAAATTCCAAATATCTAGTGCATGACAGCCTAGAGAACGTGTGTTAAGGAGTAGGCAGGTGGTAGTGATAGGTTGATGGATCAAAATCGGCTTGTTGTGTATAGGAAAGCGCCATCCGCACTCAGTGCAACCTTTCCTACGGACACGGCAACCAGGAAAGACAGAGTGGCAGCGACCTACCGGAGGACGCATATTTAAGAGGGTCTCTGAGGAGTAAGAGAAACACATAGCTAAAGCCGAGAAGAGTAGGGCACCAGCCAAAGGTAAATGCCAGCCAGCCGTCCAGCCCGGTCTGCTGCCGGAACGCTGACGGGCGCAGACGGGCTGACTCTGGCATGACTCCGGCGCTGAGGAGGCGCGTCCGCAAACGCGACCGCTAGCGCGGAGAACGACCGTTTCCTTAAGTACAGGAGACTGGAGCGCTCTCACTGCTCTCGCCCCCTCACCCAATATGGCCGCCGTAGAATCTGTTTGCTCTGCACCTCGATCTTCAGCCCTAAAGTCGGCTGGGATCGTCAAAACAAGGCGAAAATGGTGCCAAGTGGGTGCCAGGTGTGCTGAGTGCAATCAGTGTGAAAATTCAACAATTTAGAAGTAAAATTCGGCGATTTTTAAAACTACAAAAACGTTGCACGCAGTAGCTCTAAATTGCTCCTAGCGTGTTCTGATGACAGACAAAGTGTTGGCAAGGCTCTAGAATCACTCGCCTGCCTCCTAGGGGCTCCTTAAGTACAGGAGACTGGAGCGCTCTCACTGCTCTCGCCCCCTCACCCAATATGGCCACCGTAGAATCTGTTTGCTCTGCACCTCGATCTTCAGCCCTAAAGTCGGCTGGGATCGTCAAAACAAGGCGAAAATGGTGCCAAGTGGGTGCCAGGTGTGCTGAGTGCAATCAGTGTGAAAATTCAACAATTTAGAAGTAAAATTCGGCGATTTTTAAAACTACAAAAACGTTGCACGCAGTAGCTCTAAATTGCTCCTAGCGTGTTCTGATGACAGACAAAGTGTTGGCAAGGCTCTAGAATCACTCGCCTGCCTCCTAGGGGCTCCTTAAGTACAGGAGACTGGAGCGCTCTCACTGCTCTCGCCCCCTCACCCAATATGGCCACCGTAGAATCTGTTTGCTCTGCATCTCGATCTTCAGCCCTAAAGTCGGGGCCTCCAATGGCAAATGCACCATACCATCACAGACAGTGAAGGGAGATTTATACTTCTGCAGGGTACATTATACGATACCCTGATGGTGATAATCAACACTTATGGGCCAAACACAGACAGCCCGGAATTTTTTCAACATATCTGTCAGAAGATACCGACATTAAGAAAGATGGCGATCTTATGGGGAGGGTATTTCAATGTGGTGTTGTTGACGGTACTAGATCGACAGGTCCTGTCCCGCGAACATCATCCCAGAGCTTCTAAGATACTGGCTGATATCATTCTAGATCTCCATTTGATAGACTCCTGGATTGCATCCAACTGAGAGGGAGAGCACATTTGTGACACATCACCGTGGTTCATGGTCTAGATAAGACTATTGGCTGGTGACGAAGGATATTCAGACCTGGGTAGAAGATGCAACACACTACCCTCGCACTTTCTCTGACCATGCACCTGCGGTATTAACACTGCAAATTCCCGAGCCATATATACACCCTTTTGCTTGGAGATTTCCGTCGAGTGCTCTACTGGACCAGGTCTTCAGGGAAGAATTGAGAGAGAAAATAGAAGAATACTTCACGCTGAATGAGGGATCAGTAGATTCGCCTGGGGTGCTATGGGAGGCATTTAAGGTGGTAGTCAGAGGGAACTGTATAGCGTTAAAAAGAGGGGTTCTTAAAGATATTTGTAATACGCAGGGACAGTTGGAGCATGAAATAGGGATACTAGAGTCAGATTTTCAAAGGAATACTTCACCTTTAATTACTGCATTGATTAGGTCTAAATTGATGAAGTTCCAAGAGGAGGCAGAGAGGGAAACGGTCTATTTCCACAAGTACACGCAGGCAAGACGTTATGGGGAGGGAGACAGTTCAGGGAAGACACTGGCGGGCTTACTGCGGACACGGAGAAATGCTGAGTTCATCACGGAACTGAGGACAGGTGGCGGTGCGATAGCTAGGACACCAAACAAAACTCTTGCCACCATATCCCACTACTATCAGCACCTGTACACGTCCTGCACGGACACCACGTTAGGTGACATAACGGACTATTTAGATACGGTGGCACTGGCGTGGTGCAATAATGGGGTCAGTGAGAATATGGAGTTGCCAATCACGGTGGATGATATACTTCAGGTCATCAGCAGCATGCCGTCTGATAAGGCACCCGGTACAGAAGGGTTGACAGCTGCCTTTTATAAGGAGTATGCTGACATTCTCGCGCCCAGATTATTGCATATGTATTTGGAAGGAATGGACACAGTTACACTACCCCCTACTTATGAGAAAAGCCACGATTATAGCTTCACCTGATTCCTATAGACCGCTGTTGTTAATAAATCTCAATGCTAAGATATACGCCAAGCTTCTGGCAAATAGGCTGCAGCCGATGCTGCCACAGATTGCACTCCCGGCCTAATCTGGATTCATACCATGGCGGTCGACTGCTCATAATCTGCGTACTTTGTTCGGACTCCTACATTACCTGGCTCCTCATGTACAGGCTGTGGCGGCTCTGTTGGATGCCACCAAGGACTTCGATTCATTAGAATGGAAGTTTCTCTTCTCCTGACTGGCCCTCATGGGATTTAGCACCGTATTCATTAAACAAATTCAACTTCTTTATACGTGCCCGATGGCGAGGGTGCAGATAAATGGGCAGGTTTTGGACTCCTTTAGCAACAAGGGGTACGAGACAGGGCTGCCCATTGACGCCATTACTTTTTGCCATTGCTACTGAACCCCTGGTGGCCAGACTTCGCCAACATCACAAGCATAGGAGCATAGGCTTCACATCCAGAGGGCTTTTGATCTCGATGTATGCTGAGAACATGACGATATATGTGACCAACCCTAAGGATAATTTTGACGTCGTCATGAGAGAATTGATTAGATATGGTGGCCTGACGGGGATCCAAATCAACCCGGGCAAAATCCACGATCCTAGCACTAACGGACGGTACTATTCCTTGTGACACGGAGTATCCCATACAGTGGGCGGGAAATGAGACATGGTATCTGGGTATTATTATAAGTAGGTCCCTGCAGGCACTGTGGACGGCAAGCTACGGTAGGGCCATTGACTGGATAGAAACCAAGGTACAGAGATGGAAGCACTTGCCACTCTCTCTACTAGGTCGTATAGCAATTACAAAAATGGTCCTGTTACCAAAGTTATTATATTTATTTGTAAACATTCCAATGCCCCTCAACGCACACTTTTTCAGGCGCCTCTTGACCGTCATACTTGAACTTGTGTGGGCAGGCAGGCAACCTTGTGTCTCCTGGAACTTGCTGACGCTGTCTTTCAGCCAAGGGGGTATGAGTGCCCCTGATTTTGAGCTTTATGCATATAGTGCGCAGGTGCAATATCTCTGCTTTTGGCAACACCCAACTCCGTATCAGCTGCATGTAGCGATAGAAATAGACAAGGTCGCCCCGATTCCACTAAATGCGGCAGTGTACCAACACTACAAAAGACCTCATCAGGAAATTGATATGGTTGAGGCGGCGCAATGGGCATGGCGTGGAATAGCGAGAAGGGTGGGTGTACGAGAATTATATGCCCCATCTATGCCCATAGGGGGTAGTCCGCTTTTGCCGCAACTAACCGATAAGGCAACCACTTTGCGGGTGAAAGCACATGACCTGGTGCAGGGCAGTGACTTATACCCAGATGCTACATTTTTATCACTACAGCAAATGTGCAAAGAGCAGACACCTTCTGCATCAGAAACATTCCTGTACTATCAGCTTAGGGCAGCTTGCAGAGCAAGGGATACTGACTACCCTCCGGAACCACTGACTCTGCATGCATTGGAGAATGTGTTATCTAATCCCTCTCCCAAGAAATTGATAACACGCATACACAGTGTCACACAGGCTACATCTCCCATAGTGTCGTACACTTCAAAGGCGGACTGGGAGCGTGATTCTGACTAAGCAATTACAGACACACAGTGAGAATATTGTTGCTCACAACTGGAGCATCTATCACCGAACTATAGACTATGGCTGATACACTTTTACTTCCTACATAGAGTGTATTGCATGCTGGTGCAACTACACCATATGGGATTATACCCAGACACCGCAAGCTGGCGAAGCGGGCATCAGAACGCGACATTTATACATCTGGCATGGTCCTGTAGGTCGATAGCGCAGTTTTGGCTGGAAGTAGTCAGACACATTGGAGATATAACCACTATACAGATACCACTCACGCCGTTGGTCACATTATTGGGATTTGTCTTGGAGGTCCCGAAAGGCTCTCGTAAATTGGTATCCATGATGCTGCTACTGGCCAAGCTTCAAGGTGGCGATACACTGGAAGAGACTGCAGCCCCCCACGGTTGCTTGTTGGCTGCATACTGTCACATACTGTAAAGATCAGTTGACCCGATACTGGGAATTGATGCCAAGCAGATCTAGGCCAGTAGATATATGGGGGCCATACGTGAATTGGTTGGAATCAGGGGGGCTGATCACTGTGTGGACGTGGCTAAATAAACTGTATGATCTAGCTATAGGTTAGATGTGTGAACTGTCAGGATGACGGACAGCAGCGGTGTCTAGATGCCACCTTCAGCTGTAGGATGAGGAGTGTTATAGAGGGGGCCAGACCTAAGAGCCAGAAATCATGTGTGACTAGGCTTACAACGCAGAATTGGGGAAGAGCGCTCTGGGCAGATGTTGGCAGATGGGGAGGGATGGGAGGGTATTCTAAGTTTTGATCGTTTATTTGCGGATAATATACACAATATTGTAAAAGATGTTATCTCTGTTATCACAGTTGCCTATATGGTCTGATGCAGAAGGCTGCTAAAGATAAATTTGCTGCAGTTCCCCCGGATGTTGGCATGTAAGCTGTGTACTTTTTCCTCGCTGATTGGTATTTCACGCTGCAGGCCGCAGGGTTGTAGGCTAGACAGAGCTGTGTAACTTTGGCAACGTACAATTCATCTTTAAAAAAAATAAAATAGCAGTGATGTTTAAGCACAATTTGGGCCCGATTCTCAAAAGTAAACCTACACCTTAGGGTAGGTTTACCTTCCAGTATTCACAAACAATTTAATAGCGACTTTACGACTGCTGAGACTCTGCAGTTGCAGCGGATAACTCCACACATACAAAGATAGGCCTGTCCCATGTGTGGAGAAATGTTGACCTATCTTTTTTATGCACGTAGTTCTCTTCCCTGACTGCAGAGTCTCAGCAGTCGTAAAGTTACTATTAAATTGTTTTGGAATACCGCAAAAGAGTAAAGTTACACTAAGGTGTAGGTTTACCTTTGTTACTATTACATTGTTTGTTTGTGAATAAGTATGGGCGGAAAATCCGTTCCGCTCGCGGATTTTGCGGATTTTTGGTAAATTCGCAATCCGCGAGATTCGCGAATTTCCCGCAAAATCCGCAAATCCGCGAGCAGCGGATTTTATGGCTTGCTCGCACTGTTTGCGTGAGTTCGCGGCTTCCCAGTTCAACTTTGCGCCCCGCGAATAAGCGCTAAATTGCAGAAATACGATCTTAGCAAAACTGAAACTACTTACCAGGTTCAAAAGTTCAAGCTCATCATTAGTAGCCATTTCCTGTAGTGCTTCCTGAGGGGCCCCTCCAGAGTTCAGTTGCCTACTTGCAACTATTATGTGACCCTGCTCTGACCCTCAGAATAGTTACACATATGCCACAAAGGTCCTGAATTACAGCTAAGGGAGACAAGCAGGAGCCAGGCTGGAAGTTCAAATCCAGTGACACATTAATCAGCCCCTAATTCATTATTGTCAGTTGGGGCAGGGCAGGTGTTGTAACTAATTTTGCAACAATGAAAGCACTTAGCAAGTGCAAAAGATCACTAATCAGGAAGCACTAAGGAAGCAGGTGCCAGCTAAAAAAATATTCTGTGACACATTAATCAGCCCCAAATTAATTCAGGTCACTTGAGGCAGGGAAGGTGTGCTTTGCTTTGCCACAATAATGTACACTGGACAACCAGAGGGTGCTGTGATGAAACAGAGGGTGGCATGGGTGGGCCAGAGGGTGGCATGAGTAGTCAGAGAGTGGCAGTGGTGACAGAGGGTGGCAGTGATGAAGAAGAGTGTCCCAAACAGGCCGGACACGTAGAAACAACAAGTTCGCAAAACTTGCGACCCGACAGGTAAGTTCGCGTTTGCGAAATTGTACAAAACCCTCGCGAACTGGCAGAAACCCGCGCGAACACACACAAAAAAAAAATCCGCAAATTCGCGAGAATTCGCGGATTTTGCGGATTGCGAATTCGCAAATCCGCAAAATTCGCGAACGCGAGATTCGCAAAATTCGCCCATGCTTATTTGTGAATACCAAATAAAGTAAACTTGCACAAAAGTGTACTTTTACCCTTGTGAATTGGGCCCAATATGTGTATTTTATTCTGCAGCACTGAAACAACCCTGCTGCAAGTGATCGATGATGCGCTGCATATTCTCGACTCGGGGGAATCGTGCCTTCTGATTTTTCTTGACCTCTCTGCAGCTTTTGACACTGTTAATCACAACACCCTCCTTAACATTCTTCAACAGAGAATGGGCGTGGAAGGCACAGTACTCAAATGGTTTGCCTCTTTCCTCTCGGACAGATCCCAAATGATCAAGATTGCAAACAGTCTCTCGTCTCCACTGGTGGTTGGTCGAGGCGTCCCTCAAGGTTCTATCCTTGCTCCCACTCTGTTCAATCTCTATCTGGAACCATTAGGGAACCTTCTAAGCATATCTGGAATCCTCTACCATCTCTATGCGGATGACACCCAAATCTACCTCATGGTGTCTTCCTCTCATGATCTCTCACTACTCAGCTCTACTCTCAATACTATTCACAACTGGATGTTAGTTCACCAACTCATTCTCAATCCCTCCATGGGCGTCTGCAGAAATTTTTCCAGGAGGGGCAAAATGTTAACATCATCACCATCCTCCGACATGATGTGTGCCAGGTGGGGCAAACAAAACACTGGGGCGCAGAACTAGGATAGACTCAATTGAATGCCAGGACTCCAGGACATGTTACTGACCCTGCCACGGGCCAACAAACACCACCTGTAGGGAAAACACTAAACTTTCTGACAGGTGCTTTATCTCTGTCTGCTAGGTGTGCACACTTCTGGGTCCTCGATCCAACACCAATCAAGGCTGTCTTCAGCACGATTCGATTTTTATCAGAATACTTTAAAACAGCCTATGATTAAAGCACCAGATTAAATATACTGTATGCACAGTGTATGTTAGGGATTATTTGTAGCACACATATTTACCAATATTGGCTACTTGGTGCTAGAATTCATGATAACCTTTATCCAAAGTTAAAGCACAACGTCAAAGTTAGTAATAAATAATGCACCAATCACACACGCTAGTGATTTGACAGTGGGTGGTCCCTTTACTAGAATTCCTCGGGCATTGCTAAATTTTACACACATTCAATTAATTTATACAAAATAAAATGTATAGGTCCAAATGTTGGCTATATTTTTAAAAAGAAACTTAGAGTCCCTCTACGTGTAGTCAATGTCAAACTGACATCGTGCGCACGTTTAGGGATACAATAATGTCCAGCTCCCTTATGCGGAAGCCCGGCACCGTAAATGTGTGGCACAAGCGGCGCCACATCACAGGTCCAGGGATGCTGAGTCTTACACAGGGGTCGAAGTGGGGGAAAAAAGTAGGGGAACAGTGGGCGGAGAATCAGAGGGCGGGAATAACCCAATGATTGGATCTGTGGGTGGAGCCAGAGGTGTGACTAGAATGCGCAGACATCCCAATTTTTTAGTATTTGTTTGGCATTTCACTGCCCAGTTTAATCAAACAATGGATACACATGATTATTTAAGGTTATAATGAGTTATTGACATTAATATATATTCACAAAGTGGAATATGCTTCTAATCACAGAATGTACCAAATACGATATTATGTCGAAACACACGCCATTTGTCTCCGAGCCATGGTGTTTCTGTCATCAGCACTTCACCCTTTTTCAACAACAGCAGTTCAAACATGAATGGCAAAATATCCTAGTTTGCAAATATTTTCTCTAAAATTATGGCTCTGACATATTTGCCTCATAATGCAAGATCTGCTGCATGATCTGACCATTTAAACTAATAAATTGTTTGTAGCTCAAACATATCAAAAGTTAATATAAAATGTGACTTGTGTTGTTGCGGAGTGGATGGCCTATTGGAAAGGTTGACTGGTCACCTTTCTCACTGCTGCATTTGTATGTTACACTGGTACTAATAAGGCAAAATCTTTCCAGAGACTCTTAGCATGTGTACACACAAGTCAAAATAATAAAATATCTGAAAATATACTGCATTACGCTGCAGCCTTTTTTTTAATGCATAATTTAGTCAACACTACGGCATAATGTTGTCATCCTTTGCTGCATAATTATTTCAGTGGCCTCACAGCAGGCAGATACAAATGTACAAGAATGGGCAACCGTGGCACTCCTCGGATATAAAGAACAAGGTGGATAGGTACTCAAAGGGTAATAATTTTTTAGGTGCTCAGGGAAACACCTACTGGTTCCAAACAGGTGTTGCCACAAATATGAAAAAAGGAAAGTCTTACAGCAAGTAAGAACTGCCCTGAGCACTCTTGATGCACAACAGGTGCGTGGCTGCAGGTTAGCTTGAAAGTAATTCACTTGATATTCAGAATTTCAAGAATGTTTATTCATCCAAATGTTTTGAATTGGTCCAAAAAACAATGTTCATAGGTACATATTTCTTCATATGATTACACTTTTAATCAAAAATCCATAGCGATTCATAGCACATGATCAATTTAAGATGACATGGAAACCCCAATGCATTCTTCAGGAGGATATTTTTCTAAAAAGAAAAAATGAACCATATTGTAGATGTTTGCTGAACAGGAACCACATAGCACACACGAAATTTATCTAAGCAAAACATGTAAGGGAAGATGAAAGTAGAAAAGCACCAATGTAATGCCCCAGAATCGAATTATAACCATCAAAAATAAACTGCTCAAACGAAGATGAAAGGACATAAGCATATGGAAATAAATCCGAAATGCGTCAGGAGAAAATTAAACCAGAGAGCCACGGAAACACCATAAGGAATCAGAAAAACTGAGGATAACTGTGCAGTAAATGTTGAAAGAAGACCACGAAAATAATGTGTATAGCAACCAGTAAAATCAATTGTAAGGAGAAATGACGGTACCCGAGAAAATCGCGATCACATATCGAAGTCACCATAAAAAGATGTGTCTGGAAAAGTTCAAACTCTCTAAACATTCAAAACAGAGTGAGACCGCGTCTTGAAAAAGACGAGAGAACCGCCACCAGAATCCACGGAACACAAGAATAAAAGAAACACTTACCCGTCACCAAGAACGGGCATGTACAGCGAAGGTATGTCCGAGTCAAAACCCGGAAGACGCCGAGTATGCGCACAGGTTACCACATAAAAAGAAAAGGAAAATAGAGGTAGTACTCTCGGTAGTACGGCATGAAAGAAAGTAATAGAGTGTAAAGTAGGACTAAAAAGTGTTGAAAAATGTGGTGCCGAAAAATAACGAAGAAATACAAAAGACTGTGTAACAAAGTGCAACATGTACTGAGATACGTAAATAAATGAAAAACTAAAGCTGGATAATAAGTCACTGGGTAACGAAAAAATGAACACAGTATGAGGTCAAGGTAGAATCAGTGTAAAGAAAGAGGAAAGGAGACTGAAGAACGAGTCTAACATAAATTACATAAATTACAATAAAACTAAAAAAGTTACAATGAAATAAGTGACAATGAAATAAGTTACAGTAAAGGTATCATTCACAGACAAATGTATAAGAAAATAAGAGAACTTCTCGAGAGGAGAATCAAAATTCTGTCCTATACACAGCTATAAGGTAGATCATATATCAAATGACAGCAGTATATAATGTTCAAAGATGACAACTGAGTTCTATTCTGTCATTCAGCCCCTTGGGTTGGAGGGCTTGTAAGTAATAAATCCAATGTAGTTCCCGTTGTAACAAATGTTTATTGTTGTCTCTGTGGGGAACCTTGTTGACCATCTCCAAGATTAAATATCGGATTTGACTGGGATTGTGAGATTGAGAAACAAAATGTGCAGCCAAGCATGATTTCATAGTCTTGGTTCGAATATTACTTCGATGTTCGTTGAGTCTAATTTTGATTTTCCGTTCTGTTTTTCCCACATATGGGAGGCCACACGGGCATTTTAGCATATATACGACATTAGTAGAGTCACAAGTGGCATTCACTTGTAAATGAATGGGTGTACCTTTTGTAGGGTGACTTAGTGTGTTTCCAGGTATGATACTGTTACAATGTCCACAATTGTGACAGGGGATGGTCCCCTTATAGGTAGTCGTATTTCTCAAGGTGGGTTGTTTTACCAAAGATTGTATATTTCTGGAGCGTTGGTATGCAAAAATGGGCGGTTTCTCAAAAATGTTATTGAAATCTTTTTCCAGATTCAGCATTGGCCAGTGTTTGCGAATCACCTCTTTGATTTTCTTGGATTGTAAAGAGAATTTGGATACAAAGACGGAACGATTCTCATCTTCAGGATTGGAAGTTTTTGGTTTCAGTAAGTCTTCTCTGTTGAGGCACATAGCTCTTTCTTCAGCAGTCTTAATCCATTGATTGGGGTAGCCTCGTTGTAATCATATGAAGAAATATGTACCTATGAGCATTGTTTTTTGGACCAATTCAAAACATTTGGATGAATAAACATTCTAGAAATTCTGAATATCAAGTGAATTACTTTCAAGCTAACCTGCAGCCACGCACCTGTTGTGCATCAAGAGTGCTCAGGGCAGTTCTTACTTGCTGTAAGACTTTCCTTTTTTCTCACAGCAGGCAGCACATGTTAAAATGTTAAAAGTGCTTGTGAATGAAGCAGGGGGACTGTGAAGTTTGCGAACTTAGGGGCCCATTAGGATCGCGGATGGACTTGCATCTGTCCGTGACCCCAGAGTATGAGGGAACCTCCGCATGGCCTGCGGAGTTCCCTCCTGTGAAATTAGGATGTGACCGCCACCCTGGCGGTCACATCCTCTATTTTTACCATTGCGGCGGGTGCGGCTTCAAGCTGCACCCGCCACAATGGTAAAAATGCATACATTGCATTTGTATGCAGAAAGCGGCAGGCACCATGCGGTGCCTGCCAATTTCTACATACAAATGCACCCCCCCTTCACCCAGGGGGCCCGCAACGGGCCCCTGCAGTGAAGTTCCACATGCTTTTCCACGGCGGAAAACCCACCGCGGAAAAGCATTTTTTGAAACCCATCCTAATATGGCTGGCGGTGTCTGAGAGATACCGCCACCATATTAGTGCTTTTCCACCGCGGTTGTAAGCCAACCGCTGCAGAAAAGCAGCGGACTGAAACCAGGACCCACCAGCCATCCTAATGTGGCGGTGGGTCTTTCGTGGGTCCGCAGCGGATTTTCCGCATCCTCCAGGCCGGCGGTGGCTTCCGCCGGCCCAGAGGATGCGGAAAATCCGCTATCCTAATAAGCCCCTTAGTTTGGTGTGTGCAAATCCTGCATTGCCAATCCCTGGTGAATTGCAGCTACTGCTGCTGAAACAAGGCCAATGGAGGTACCTTTGGGTGAGGCAGACTGGGCTCAAGGGCAGGGCCAGCGATAGCACTCGTGGTGTCCTGTGCATTAATGTTTGTTAGTGACCCCCAATTACCACCTCTGCCATGGATTCCCTCACTACCACCCTTTAAATGTGCCCCCCAAGTCTCCATAACCACTCTCTCTCAGATGCATTTAATTTGATTTACAGCGCCACTCATACCATTGAAGGGTGTCAGAGCACTTTACATCACACACATTACACAGGGACAATCAATATGTGTGTAAATCACTGTATAGAAAATGTTACATAAGACTAAGGACTACAAGGTGTAGGAGTCACATGACAACCATCAGGCCCGGTTCTAGCGGGTGGGCCGGGTGGGCCAGGCCCACCCAAACATGAGCCTGGCCCACCCAAACAGGATCCTTGGCCCTGGCAGTGAGGGCTTGAAGGCAGGCGCGCAACACCTTTGGGATCAAAGTGCTTCAACCCTCCCTCATCGTGTGTGTCAGCCCGGGCCGAGGGGCACACACACACACAAACAGTTTTAGCCGCACCCGAGTACTTCACAGGTCTTTACAAGACCATGTACATGTTAACGAGGCTTTGTTTATATTTTCACCCCTTCATCTCTGCATGGCGAAAGACAACAAATCCTTTCTTTGACCAAAGGTCCTTTGGTAACCTTTGCCTACTGTCCTGCTGCCGCGTTGATATTTATTTTTCTATGCAGCACAGGAGAAAAGAAGTTTGTTTATTCCTATTTACCTTTCCTGACCCCTGCAATGGCTTATCACATAAGGCTGTGACACAAAGTTTGACTAATGGAGTAGGTAAGAGAATGTGTTACTATATTTTTTTCTTTTTAAAATCTGCACAGGCCCAGCAAGACACATAAGTGTGTGCTTCATTTAAACAGTTTTTATCATTATCATGGCCGATGCAGGACAACAATAAGAAGACAAAATGCCCAGATAACGCTGGTGATTAATAATCCTGCTGGAGAGCAATCATGTTAGTAGTTTTCAAATGCAGATAAACTATATTTTATGTGGATAGCTCCAGGGCTTTGAGTAGGATGAAAAAACGGGGGGGTCTCTCAAAGGGGCGTGGCTAATGTAATTGAGGACGTGGTTTAAAAACAGTACGTTAAAAATCTGTGTTTAGCAGTGTGCAGCCCGACTTGTATTTTTCTGTTTCTGTCATTGCATCTAGGTATTTGATACAACAAGTAACATCATACCTACAAGTCAGGACTATTGGCTTTGTCAATGGTTGTTAGTTGCATAAGATAAATAACAGCAACTATGGCTTGTATATAATATTGCAAAAGCTTCCACTTAAAGCACTAGTGACATCACAACAATGTTGCTGCTCCTGAGTTTCAAAAAGAGAAGGGAAATCCAGAGAAAAAATTACTCCCTTTAAAGGATTTCCCTTCCCCCTACAACGCTCACCTGGCATGATGTCATGCCGTAACTTTCCACTTGTGAGTAGTGTGAGCAGGGTACCTATCGGGCTCTGTTTTGTGCCCTGGCACTTTTTTCCAGACTGCAGTGACAGCAGACTGGTGTCACTGCAGTTTGTAAAAAGACGGACTAACTGTGACCAGCGCACAAAACAGAGCCCTATAGAGACCTGTTTTGAGGCCCCCTTAAAAAAACTGCCGGTGCTCAGACCCAGTGAGACCCGGCCCACTTAAAGCCCTGGATAGCTCAGTGGGTTACTGCCTTTGTCACAGAGATCCTTGTGTTACTTGCAGTTCAGAAGTTACAATCCTAACATAGGACAGTAACCAATGAACTGTCATCAAAGAGCTGCATACAAAGATGAATGGTATAGTTAGAACTTCGCTTTTTTGGTTTTGTGATATAGTTAGAACTTCCCCAGTCTTTCATTATTCTAATGTTGCTAAAATGAGTATGTTTGGGCAGATATACATTTTTATCAGTAAAGCTGACCCCCATGAAATACTCTTTAAATCCTAAGGTTGTGTTTCCCCAGACCAAACCCTCTTAAACTATCCCGTCAAGCAGTATGGATGACATTGGCTTATGTAACATTCCCTATAGACTGATTTACATACTTGTATGATTCATTGTCTCTGTATAATGTGTGCGTTGTGTAAAGCACTGACACACACTACACTGATATGAGTAGCGCTATGCAACAAATGAAATACATATGAGAGATGGGCTACCTAAAGATAAGGGGCACTGTTGGAGGGTGGCAGTGAGGGAATCCGAGGAGGAGGAGGTAGTGGGAGGGGCTATGGACCGATGAGGGGCACTGGTGGAGGGTGGCAGTGAGGGAATCCGAGGAAGAGGTCATGGGGTGGAGGGGAGACGGGGGAGTTAGGGAGAGATGAGGGGCACTGGTGGAAGGTGGCATTGAGAGAATCCGAGGAGGAGGTCAATAGGTGGAGGGGCTATGGGGAGATGAAGGGCACTTGTGGCTTTGAGGGAATCCGAGGAGGAGGTCAATAGAGGGGGCCATTGGGAGATGAGGGGCACTGTTGGAAGGTGGGTGTAAAGGTATTTAAGGAGAAAGAGGTTATTGGCGCATCGCCAAAAAAGACTTTCGCATCAGCGCTGAAGCCGGCCTTTCTGTTTTTGTTTATTTAATTAGCAGTCGGGTCATAAGGGCTACGGTGGAAAATACTTTAAAGTGCGTACTAATTATATTTACTGCTATATTCAATGTTTTAAGTTTGAAGGTGATTTTCCAAATGTTTTTACCTGGAAGAATGAAAGTAGAGCCCGATGGTGCCTGATATGGGGCTGGGGCCCAAGGTCATCTGTGAGATAAGGTGCACTGGAGAGGAGTAGTGGATAATCAAGCCTGTAAGGGAGTGCGTTGCAGAGTCCGTGGTCAGGATTGAGGTAGTAATGAAGAGGGATTCTCCCTGAAGGCTCGCACAGAGGGAGCCCGAGAAGTGTCACTTGCCTGACACTCCCACCTCAGAAACCTCCTCTTCCCATCAAAGGCACATTACATGGAAAAAACACTTTTTGAGAGTGATCACATTTAGAAAGAGATTTGGGAAAGAATGCGTTTTACTGGACCTTGTAAGACTAAGAAGAGATAAAGGAGGGCCACGAAGGCCTGCCTAGACATATATGCGAAAAATCGAGCCCGCAGTGGCCCACCCGAATGCATCCTTGGCCCACCCAAATAAAAATTCCTGGAACCGAGCCTGACAACCATACTAGTAGCCGTATAGTTTTATAGTGATTGGTCTGGAGAAACACAATACCCGGAATTTAAAACGTAATACCATGGTTGGGGGTTCTCCTTAATAATCAGAATTGATTTCTGTCCAAAAGAACACTTTTTTAGACATTAGGATAATCAAAGACTGGGGGGTGAGGGGGGAACATAACGCTCAAATTTATACCTTGCAGTTTGTATGCAGCTCTTAGATGACAGTTAATAGCTCACTGCTCTAAGTTAGGATTTTAACTTATAAACTGCAAGTAACAAAAGGATCTCTGACAAAAGCAGTAGCCCACTGACCTATTTACATTATGTGCACTTTGTGATCTGCATGGCGCATGTTCTTTGCAGCCGGTACATTAACCCTCATGTCAAGTCAAGTCAAGTCATGGAATTTGTATAGCGCACTACATACCCAGAGGGTTTCAAGGCGCTTAGGAAGGGGAGGAGGATTACTTGTCAAATATCCATGTTTTAAGTTGCTTTCTGAATGCTAGGTGGTTCTGGGTAAGGCGAAGGTACGCGGGGAGTGAGTTCCATGTTTTAGCAGCCAGGTATGAAAAGGATCTGCCTCCCATGGTGGTCTTGTTGATGCGAGGTACAGTGGCGAGGGCTTGGCTGGAAGAACGTAGTTGGCGGGAGGGGGTGTAGAAGGACAGGCGTGAGTTGAGGCAATCTGGTCCGATGTCGTAGAGTGATTTGTGTGCGTGGGTAAGCAGACGGAAAGTGATCCTCTTATTGACGGGTAGCCAGTGGAGGTCTTTAAGGTGACCAGAGATGTGTTCGTTGCGTGGGATGTCTAATATGAGCCTGGCTGAGGCATTTTGGATTCGTTGGAGTTTCTTCTGGAGTTTTGCGGTAGTACCTGCGTAGAGGGTGTTTCCGTAGTCCAGTCGGCTCGTGACCAGAGCGTGGGTGACTGTTTTCCTTGTTTCGGAGGGGATCCAGCGAAATGTTTTTCTGAGCATGCGAAGAATGTTGAAGCAGGAAGAGGATACGGCGCTGACTTGTCTGTTCATTGAGAGTGAAGAATCCAGGATGACGCCTAGGTTCCGTGCGTGGTCTGTCGGGATGGGTGCTTTTCCGAGGGCTTCTGGCCACCAGTAGTCGTCCCATGCAGAGGGGGATGTACCTAAGATGAGGACTTCTGTTTTGTCCGAGTTCAATTTCAGACGGCTTTGTTTCATCCATTCGGCAACTTCTTTCATTCCTTCGTGTAGGTTAGTTTTGGCGGTGCTGGGGTCATTGGTGAGGGAAAGGATCAGTTGAGTGTCGTCCGCGTAAGAGATGATGTTGAGGTTGTGTTGGCGTGCGATGGCCGCGAGGGGGCTCATGTATACGTTGAAGAGGGTGGGACTGAGTGAGGATCCTTGTGGTACGCCGCAGATGACTTCAGAGGCCTCGAACTTGAATGGAGGAAGGCGGACTCTCTGGGTTCTTCCGGTGAGGAACGAGGTGATCCATTCAAGTGCTTTTCCTTGGATTCCGATGTTATTGAGGCGTTGTAAAAGGGTGCTGTGGCAGACTGTGTCGAATGCTGCAGAGAGGTCAAGGAGGATGAGGGCGACTGTGTCTCCATTGTCCAGTAGAGTTCGAATGTCGTCTGTTGCTGCGATGAGGGCGGTCTCAGTGCTGTGTTTTGCTCGGAAGCCAGATTGTGAGGGGTCGAGGGATTTGTTGGCTTCGAGGAAGGCGGCGAGCTGGTTGTTGACAGCCTTCTCGATGACTTTGGCCGGGAATGGAAGAAGCGAGATGGGGCGGTAATTTTTGAGTTCGGTGGGGTCTGCTGTTGGTTTTTTCAGGAGGGCGGTGAGTTCAGCGTGTTTCCAGTCTTCCGGGAAGGTGGCGGAGTTGAGGGAGCAGTTGATGACGTCTCGGAGGTGCGGTGCTATGATGGAGTCTGCTTTGTTGAAGATGTGGTGAGGACATGGGTCTGTGGGGGATCCTGAGTGGATGGAATTCATCAGACGGATGGTGTCCTCAGTGGAGATTGGGTTCCAGTTGCTAAGGGTGTTCACGGGGGGAAGATGATCAGCAAATGGTAGGGTGGGTTGGTTTCCGGGTTGGTTGTCAAAGCTGTTGTGGATGTCTGCAATCTTGTTGTGGAAAAATGAGGCTAGGGAGTCGCAGAGGGCTTGAGATGGGGTGATGTCGTTGGAGTTGGCCGAGGGATTGGAAAATTCCTTGACGATGTTGAAAAGTTCCTTGCTGTTGTGGGCGTTGTTGTCGAGTCGCTCTTTGAATGCTGTTTTCTTGGCTTTTCGGATCAGTTGGTGGTGAGTGCGGGTGGCGCTTTTGAAGGCGTCCTTGGTGCTGGTGGTTGGGTCTTTTTTCCAGGCCTTTTCAAGGGAGCGGCAGAGTTTCTTGGACTTCTTGAGAACATCGTTGAACCATGAGGCCTTCTTGCTGCCAGGTTTGCTTTGACGTTTTTTCAGTGGTGCTAAGGTGTTGGCGGTGTTGGATAACCATAGGGTGAGGTTGGAGGCGGCTTTGTTGGTGTTAGAAGAGAGGGCTGGGGAGTTTCGAAGGAGCGATGCGGAGATTTGGTCCGTGGTGATTTTGTTCCAGTTTCTTTGCAGGGTAGGTTGGAGGTGGATGTTGGGTTTAGGTTTATTGTAGGTGAAGTGAACGCAGCTGTGGTCAGTCCAGAGGAGGTCCGTGGTGTGGCTGAAGGAGACATGGTTGCTGGAGGTGAAGATTGGGTCGAGTGTGTGACCTGCGATGTGGGTGGGGGAAGTGACTAGTTGTTTAAGTCCGAGGTTGGTGAGGTTGTCCACGAGGGTGGCGGTGTTGCGGTCGTTGATCTTTTCAAGGTGAAAGTTGAGGTCTCCCAGAAGGATGTAGTCTTTGGAGGGGAGCGCGTGTGGAGTGATGAAGTCCGTGATGTCTTCACTGAATTTAGCTCGGGGTCCTGGTGGTCTGTAGAGGAGGGTGCCTCTGAGTGTGGTCTTGGGGTCGATGTGTATTTGGAAGTGGAGGTGTTCGGAGTTGGCGAGGTTGGCGTCAGAGCTGGTTGAGATGCGAATTGATTTCTTATGGACGATAGCGATTCCTCCTCCTGTGTGGCTGGTACGGTCTTTGCGAGTGATCTTATAGTCTTCAGGGATGGCAATGGTGATGTCTGGTGCGGAGGAAGCGTTCATCCATGTTTCCGTTAGGAAGGCGACGTCTGGAGAGATGGTGTCTAGTAGATTCCATAGGTCAATGGCGTGCCTGTGGACTGATCGGGTGTTGAGAAGGATGCATTGTAGGTGGTTGGGGTCGGGGATCAGTGGTGTGGTCGTAGCGGAGATGCTGTTGGTGCCGCTGAATTTGCAGGAGTAGCAGGAGAAAGGTCCATGGGTGTGTCCAGGAGCGGCTTGGACGCAGTTGGGGGCGCGACCGGGGTCAAGGGCTAGGAGGGTGGCGGCATCGTAGGTAATGCGGGAGGGCTGGGGAGCGCGAGGGGCAGGGGGTCTGGCGCTGGGCGCGGTCCAGGCGCGGAGGGGGCGTAGACGGGCTTACCTTTGGCGCACCTTCGGCGTGGCCGTAGCGCGTGGACGCTGCGCGTGTGGACATTCGACATAAATGGAGAGTGGAGGGGGCGGAGCGTGGGAGGGGCAGCAGCTGGGAGGCGGTAGCGGGGAGGAGGGGCGGGTCAGGGAGCTGCTACAGACAAAATGGAGGGTCAAAGGGAAGGTGAGGTAGGGGCAGCAAATGGACCAGCGCTCCTACTGTTCTGTTAAAGCGCCACAAAGTCCCTCGCACAGCGCTATTCTGTTACAATTATAGTGCCACTTGCAAACAAGCTAGTTAATTGCCAAGTCCCTCGCACAGCGCTATTAAGATACAGAGGCTCTTGGAAGGCAATCGAGTCAATTTCAGGGGTAGCGTTGCAGTGTCCACAGTGCCTTATGAAAACAAGCGAGTCAATTAGCAAGCTCCTCGCATAACGCTATTAAAAACAGAGGCTCTTGGAAGGCAATCGAGTCAATTTCAGGGGTAGCGTTGAGTCAAAACTTCCACTAGACAAAATTCTGATCTCTTTCTAGGAAGAACATTAATCACCAGAGTTATCATGACATTTTTATTGTTGCCGAAAATTGCTGGAAGCCAGGAAGGAGGCAACAAGCGTTTTTAAAACCATAATATAATTGCAAACATGATGCCTTCACCTAAAGTCGGGTTTGCAAAAACAACAGGTGATGGACCGAATGAGGATCAATGTCACACATTCAACCCAGTCAAAAGATCTGGGTCCTAATCCATCGTTTTTTTGCACTCCACACCACCCTGGGTTAGACAATGGCGATATGCAAATCTGCTCTGACCTTGTGCCCCATGGGAACAGTCCAGTCCGAACTACAAAAGCCATGTCCTTCTCAGAACGGAATCAAGCATCCGAGGACCGGACCGGTTTCGAGGTAACACCTCTCATCAGCCCGGCTAGCTTGACTCCAGTGGTGTGGAGTGCCTGGGACCCACGTCTGGGCATCCCCAGTACACTTATAGCGAGTTTGCAAAAACAACAGGTGATGGACCGAATGAGGATCAATGTCACACATTCAACCCAGTCAAAAGATCTGGGTTCTAATCCATCGTTTTTTTGCACTCCACACCACCCTGGGTTAGACAATGGCGATATGCAAATCAGCTCTGACCCTGTGCCCCATGGGAACAGTCCAGTCCGAACTACAAAAGCCATGTCCTTCTCAGAACGGAATCAAGCATCCGAGGACCGGACCGGTTTCGAGGTAACACCTCTCATCAGCCCGGCTAGCTTGACTCCAGTGGTGTGGAGTGCCTGGGACCCACGTCTGGGCATCCCCAGTACACTTATAGCGAGTTTGCAAAAACAACAGGTGATGGACCGAATGAGGATCAATGTCACACATTCAACCCAGTCAAAAGATCTGGGTCCTAATCCATCGTTTTTTTGCACTCCACACCACCCTGGGTTAGACAATGGCGATATGCAAATCAGCTCTGACCCTGTGCCCCATGGGAACAGTCCAGTCCGAACTACAAAAGCCATGTCCTTCTCAGAACGGAATCAAGCATCCGAGGACCGGACCGGTTTCGAGGTAACACCTCTCATCAGCCCGGCTAGCTTGACTCCAGTGGTGTGGAGTGCCTGGGACCCACGTCTGGGCATCCCCAGTACACTTATAGCGAGTTGGCAAAAACAACAGGTGATGGACCGAATGAGGATCAATGTCACACATTCAACCCAGTCAAAAGATCTGGGTCCTAATCCATCGTTTTTTTGCACTCCACACCACCCTGGGTTAGACAATGGCGATATGCAAATCAGCTCTGACCCTGTGCCCCATGGGAACAGTCCAGTCCGAACTACAAAAGCCATGTCCTTCTCAGAACGGAATCAAGCATCCGAGGACCGGATCTACATTCTGTCCATCAAATTGTTTTTTGTAATTTTCACCTAAAGTCAGCACCCCGTGCGGTCACACTGGTTGCACCGCCCTAGAGCTGGCCTTTCTCAAGGGTCCTGTGACCTCAATGACTGTTGTTCTAGGGTGTGCTGCTTCATAGGCCTGCCCACAAGACTGGAGGTGACCTTCAGTATGGATAGTGGTGGACAAGCCGTGAAGGTTAACCTACACTTGTCATGCTAGGGTCCACCTACTGGTGCGAAGACACCAGGGCTTCTAAGGTGTTGCGAAGCCTTCTAAGGTCAACCATGTGATTGTGCCCTCGCAGGAGAGTGGGCTGGTGGGCTGGTTATTAAGGCTGAACCTGGTTCCCAGTTCCAAATTCAGCAGCTCTGATCATAGTGCCACATCCTCTCCCCCACTGAACACCGTACTGCCCCACTGAGAAACACTCCCACTGTTTTTAACTACAACCCAATTGTTGCCCGCTATAAACACCTGGATGCGCAATTTAAATTACGCACTAGACAAGAGCAATATGTGGCCTACAAAAAAAAAGGAACAACATCCTGGAAGAAGCAAACACTTATAGGGAATGCAAAATTTAGCAAACCATGGGAAATGTAAGCAGGAACAACATGGTTACCTTAATGCTTTTACACTCACTATTCAGAAATCAGTGAGTGCTTTTGCCTGAAAAGTTAAGGACACGACTACAGGGCCCTGAATGGACCCATTTCAATGGCCATTGCTTATATCCTTACAAAATGTAAACAGTATGGTAAAATGACCACATCCCAGCACACATTTTGTTTTCCAATCCACACATTTTGGTACCTCCAGGAATGGTGCACTAGTTCCAAGTCCAGGGAAAACAAAGACAAGAAAACTAAAATAGCGCTTCACTGGCAAACTCTGTAAAAGTGGCGCTAATGTGTTTCAGTGTGAATAACATCAGTTTGGCCAGTTTGCTACCACTCTGTCTTACTTTATTTAGTTATTTATCTATTTTTCATATTTTTAGCCTTTTATTCCCAATGCTGCACTTTGGAATTAAAATGTCAGAAAAATACTACATTTCCAGCAAAAACGTCTTTCTTTTTTGGATCCATTTCACAGGGAAGCAAATAAAAGAAAGGAGAGGAAAGAGAGTGAGAACCCCGTCTTGAAGTCACAGTTTTCATGGGCGTCCGCAGGGGGGGGCAAGGAGGGTCGCTTCAGGGGGGGGCAAGCGCCCCTCCTTGCTCCCCGCTGCGGACGCCCATGAATCCCTCCAAAACTGAATTCCTCCCCTTATCTAGCTCTCTCTCTCCGCCTACTGTTCAATCCTGGATGGATCAATCGAATCTACTCAACAGTAAACCCATCATTGTGGACTGCGCTAAATCCTTAGGTGTCCTACTTTACAAAAGACTCAACCTAATCTCACACATCAACTTCATGGCCAAGAGCGCACGTTATCAACTGCGCCTTTTATAGGGGATTCGTCGGTTCTTCCCGGAGAATGACCTAAAAACCTTGGTCCAATCGCTAGTTCTCTCTAGACTGGATTATTGTAATTCTCTTTTGACTGGCCTTCTCACCTCTCCCCCCTCAAATCCGTCCTCCATTCAGCAGCTCGCTTCATTACAGGGTCCAAACGTAGTGACCACATCACTCCTATCCTGTCTTCTCTCCGATGGCTTCCCATCGAGGCTAGAGCTATCCACAAAACAGTGTGCATCACCCACAAAGCTTTGCACTCTTCCTCCCCTCGCTATCTGCGAATAAACTCAAACTGTCTGGAGGCTCAAGACCTTCTCGGAATGCGGAAAAGTTCCTTCTTGAACCACCCCCCCTTCAAAAGGGAAAAATTGTTGGCACAATCGTTCTTAGGTAATGCGGTGAGAATCTGGAACTCGCTTCCTCCTTCGCTCCGTGCCATCACCTCCATCCAGATCTTCAAAGCGGACCTCAAATCTCTTTTATTCCAAAGACACTTTCAGAACTAATTCCCTCCTCAGTCATGGTAAATTTGTCACAAATATTTGTATTTTTGTTTGTACAGCCTGTGCTTGCTGCGTTTGATATTGTGTTCCTTTTGCCTGCGTTGTTTTAATTCTATGGCCTGCTATTGTTCGCCAGGAAGTTCTTTAGTCATTGTAAAATTTGTCATATTTATTCTTATTTTTGCTTGTACAGTCTGTTCATGCTGTGCTTGAGATTGTGTTCCTTTTGCCTGCGTCGCTCCGATTCTATGGCCTGCTATATTTGTTTGTTTTATTCCTGCAACAGTTCTCTCATGTAACGTAACTGGTTCTATTGTACAGTGCTCTGACACCTTTGGGTACAGTCCGCGCTTCATAAAAATGCATTAAATAAATAAATAAGAAACACAGGTATATTTTATTGATGAGAGGGCAGGGCAAGCTGAAGCCCAAGGGGGCCTCTTTTTGTTAAGATTCTTTGTGAGGGCTCCTTCTCTGCGCTAAGCTGCCTCTGTGCCCAGCATGAAGCAGCAGGGCATCGGATGATGAGCCGACTTGAGGCCTCAAGGCTGGGGATCATTTTGTGAGGCCCAAACAAACTCCCTCTGTCAAGGATTGTGAGGCGTGCGGTGCTCACATAAATCGGTGATGACAGCGCCTCAGGGCGGCCTACCCCTGTAGCAAGAGATGGGGTGGTCGGGGAGTTGTGCAGAGGAGCCATGTTCCACTTGGAGGCATGAACACTGTGGGCCAGAACAGCTGCATATTTCATTAACACCTGTGGGGGCTGCATGGGGGTGAATGCCACTGGGGGAAGCCCATGTGAAGCTGGGGTGTGGGAGCAGCAGCACGCCCCATAGTCGCATGTGTCCACCGGCGTGCACTGGCACCGGAGGGGAAGCCCAGATGCAGCTCAAGAAATGGAGCATTCAACCTTTGAAAGAAAATAGCGTGGAGGGGTTTGGAAACTGCAACTGGACTTCAATGCCTTTAAAATTAGGCCCATTCCAGGCACAGAGAGAAAGAAAAAGAAGGAAGGAATTGTTTTGGGCCAGAGAACAGGAGATTGCCCTGACCAGCGAAGTCGGATCTACTGCTCCTGTGAAGAAGGCACAATGAAAGTCAATCAACACCCTGCATGGAGACGAGGCAAACACCTGCCGTGACAGCAGTGAGAGCTGTGGAAAGTAAGATGTCGAATTTCACAGGATGGGTTTATAAGACGGACACAGAACTGGAAAAGACAGTACATGAAACCCATGCCATAAGGAGGCAATGACAGGCAGTGTGGGAAATCTGGCAGCCAGCAAACCCATGCAGTAGCGTTGTTGTATATTATCCTTCTTCTATTTCCTTTACTCCACCACAGTTCTTACCTGTGTCACCCATTCCAGAATGTATATGGCTCTGTCTCCTTCTAGGGTTCTAGCTGGTGACAGTTTGTGCCTGGCCAGCTTGTGTTGAGGTGACTTCTCCTGTTCTCCTGCAATAAACCTCTATTGCTGCTCCTGTGGTCTCCTGGTTACTTACTACAATTTTGGCGACGTTACCTGCTGGCCAGCATTATTGAAGACCTCATCTTGATGTTTTTCAAGATTGTCAGCGGAAAGCAGGAGTTTCCCTCAACAAGAAACGAATCCACGGTGTGCAGATCTTGTCAAGGCTCTTCTCTTCACTTTCCAGTGGATGTTTCCTTCTGTGGTAATCCTATCACCTATTTTTGGGACTGGAAGCGGAGCGGAGCTCGAGCTCTCCCAGCGCTGACGTCACCCAAACAACGGAGCTGGTGAGTCATTGCTGAGCGTGTGCAGCGCGTGTGTGAGCCACGCTCCAGACTCCGTCTCTGGTTGCCTTGGAGACACCGAGTGCAGCGCGTGTGTGAGCCACGCTAGAGACGCCGTCTTCCGTTGCTGTGGAGACACACCAGACTCGTCGGCTATTGCGCACTGAGTACAGCGTGTGCGCGAGCAATGCTGTTGCCCTGGAGACGCACCAGCTGTTGTCAGGAAGGCTGTGCGCGAGTCAGCTGAAGCGTGCGCAACGTGTCACTGGAGAGGCGCTTCCTGTTCAGACACAGACTCGCCAAAGACCAAGATGTCATCTTGAAAGAATACTACATTTTTGAGTCCCTTAAAGATTTCGCTGACCAATCTTTGAAAGACACTCGCCGCCGAAATCAGCCCAAAGGGAAGGCGAGTAAATTGGAAGATACCCTCTGGGGTGATGAAGGCGGTAAGATGCTTCGAGGACTCATGGAGCTTAACCTGATGGTAGGCGCTCTTCAGGTCGAGTTTTGAGAAATATCTCGCCCCCTGAAGGGTGGAAACCATCTCTGTGATGTTGGGTAAAGGGAAGGTGTCCGCAACGACACACTTGTTTAGGGACCTGAGGTCCACACAGAATCTCAATTTTCCGTCTGATTTTTTAGAAATCACGACGGGCGAAACCCATGCTGAAGCTTCTGTAGGCTCAATTACCCCAGACTGAAGCATCTCTTCAATCAAGAGTTTCACCTCATTCCGGATTGAAATGGGAATTCTCCTTACCCGATGTTGTACAGGCAGACTACCCTTCTTTAACTTAATGAGGTGAGCATACCCCCGAAGTTCACCCAACTCCTCCCTGAAGACAGACCGAAATTCAGACAAAATGAATTCAATAGAGTCATCGTCAACAACCATAATCTGATTCTTTGCCCTGGGATTGATGACGATGTAGAGGTCATATTGATGTACCCACCCTAGAATAGGCGGGCCATCAATGGAAACATAAACTTTCCCAAAAATTGACCTTTTTTCAAAAACAATCTCAGATTCAAAGAACCCCAGGATTTCAATCTTCTGGCCATTGAAACCCTTAGGTGAGATATCACTACGCTGTAAGCTCACACCCTCCCAAAAGGCATCGAACGTAGACCTGGGTATAATGGTATGTCGAGAACCCGTGTCAACCATCAACAACACCTCGTGGGAGTCAATCTTGAAGATGGCTTTGGGTCTGGTTTGCCTTGGATCATCACAAATGACATCAACATCATCAATGACCAAGAGTCTGTCAGGTTCAACTCCGGAATCATCAGCGTAGTAGTCATCAACAATATTCACTCTCTGTCTAGCTTTGCCCTTGCACATCTTGGAAAAATGTCCGATTTTCCCACACTTCAAACACTCTTTGTTTGATGCAAAACAAAACCTGGCGTCGGAAGTGTGGCTGCTGCTGCCACACCTGTTGCAGACTTTGCTTACTGTGGTTTTCTTGGCAGAATTAACAGAGGGTCTGGGTCTGTTTTTTACTACCGCAACACTGTCTCCAGAACAATGCTCACACCCCACAACGCTACCTTTGTCGGTGACGACAGAAACTTCTTGGTGAGGAGTAGACTTGTGCGAATCAAGGACCTTCATGCACTTACTAGACTCCTCAATTACTTTGGCCAGATCAATGGCGTCTTTCAAGTTAGGATTTTTGGCTGCCCATAGCCGCTCTTGAATTTTCTTGCTTGAGCACTGGACGACCAATTGATCTCTTATGAGCTCGTCATTCATAGAACCAAACTTACACTTTATAGAAAGCTCTCTGAGTCTGGCAACAAAGTCATCTATGGTTTCTGACTCTTTTTGGCGTTGTGTGTAGAACTTATAGCGTCCTTTCTTTTCTTTTGCTTTATTCTACGAGAGGAGATGTGTTGTATATTATCCTTCTTCTATTTCCTTTACTCCACCACAGTTCTTACCTGTGTCACCCATTCCAGAATGTATATGGCTCTGTCTCCTTCTAGGGTTCTAGCTGGTGACAGTTTGTGCCTGGCCAGCTTGTGTTGAGGTGACTTCTCCTGTTCTTAGGAAACAAATAGGAGAGTAAGGAGTTATGTCCGCGAACATCGGACGGGAAATACTCCTGATTCCCTGGTCAAGGATCAAAAGAACAAAAAGGAGGAGTACTACCCGATGAGGGTATGTGAAGGCTCTTGTCTGAACTCAGGAAGAATTTTTCCTTTGTTAGGAAACCCCTCACTCACCACCTGGTGGTGACTTGCTTCATCATCGGGGCCCACCCAAGTGGCCTAGCGTCACTTGGGTGTGCTTCAACACCTGCAACTGCAGTGGAGCTGGTAGTGAAATGTGGGGTGCAAACAAAAAAGAATGTGAGTGTTAAAAATGTCCTGGTATTCTTTGGTATAGAATTTTAATAAAAAAGATACTGGACAAAATTAAAAAATCAGGTTGAGATGAAAGTGGGGGAGTTACGTTCCACTTATCTCTATTTTATGTGTATGGTCGACATGTTTCTACCGTCAGGGGAAACTCCCCGGTATTCCTCAGGACCAAAAACCCAAGGAAGTGGGTGGTATGTGCCCCCTAAAAGGCACACCCAGTCCTAAATCCTTGGAAAGCCAGAAGAAAAATCAACTTCTGGGACGCACACCTCGAATGGAGGGTGCTTTAAAAACCTGTAGGGAAGGAAAAGAAATGAATAAAATAATTACTATCCTGTTACGTAGTGTAGTGCTAGAGTGCAGGATTCGTGCAATTATTCTGGCTTCCCACAGTGGTGTTTTGCACAGTGCCTTCATCGGAGCTGAGCGTGTCTACATGTGTTTGTGCAAACGTGCTCATAGCTATGGAGATAAAATATATATGGAGTAAGGTCTGATATTGGCCTTAGTGCGTGCTATATAGGAAAGAGACATGCTGGCATCAAACTCAGGGGTGCACTATGCAGGAGTGCTCATATTGTGTACCGCCGTGGATTGAGTAATGTGCCAGCTAGGTAACATTAATTTACTTCTGTCTGACCTGATCACAGTTTGTGGTCGACAAAAAAAGACAAACTGGACTGACATACACACACAACATGAAATGATACACAACTTAAGATATGGCAGATTGATGGAAACAGGGCTTACAGTGCTAAAGCTCAACTAGAGCTGCATCAGGCAGGAGGGGGCGCTACGCCGGTACCAACATAGTCTGAGGAAAAAAGAAATGTTGGATATGAGGGGGTTCCCTTTTAAGGCGCTGGCGTAGGCCTCCGTTGTCGGTCCTGTCTTTGAGAAGGAAAAATTTAACTTACAGTTTTCAGGGCGTGATCAGGCAGTTCACCTACTTCCCCGTGCTCGCTGCTCGGTAGGAATGAGTCAGCGTGGGCGTGGAGTTTAAAAACGTAAGGTTGCTTCCGGTCCAGGCAGGGAGAGTATGAGTGCCTCAGAGGGACAACGGTCGGCAAGGTTACTGGCAGAAGCCGCGCATGCGTGGTAGCGCGATAGCCGCGCATGTCTGGTGGCGCGAGGCTCGGCTGCTGGCGGTGGGCGGGGGAAACGCAGGCATCGTATTGGACGGTTGTCATGGCAACGGCCAAACGATGCGCCTGCGCAGAGGTTATGTCAACACACTCGGCCCGGGATGTGCCAACCGGCGCCGGGAATTTTTGGCGATCAGGGAGATCAAGGGGTGTACAGGGCAACAGCATAGCGCTGAGCCTGCGCAGCTATGCACCTGAGTGGCCCTAGGGTGGCGGGGTAGGTCGCCCGGCGCCATAAATGGGGTAATAGCAGGGGAGGGAAGGAAAGTTCTGGGTCAGTGAATCCCCTAGGGACATTCTCGCAGGTGACACATTGTGCGTCATAAACAGACAGGGGGAGATTCTTCAGTCTGTTGGGGATATAAGCCATGGGCCTGTTGGGTGATGAAAGACACACATGGGGGGCTGTGTAAGGTTAGTATGCCATTAGTGTCAATTGTGGATGACACTAGAAAAATATATGGGGAACAGGACAAGGATTATCCTGAATAACTAGGTGGAGATGTTATGGGGGTCTTGTAAACGGGCTGAAAGGGTCTCTTCCGTGAGTAGGGCATACTGTTCCAGGGTGAGAGGGAAGAGGGCCCGACAGCCATAGGTGTAATCATGACTGTGGGAGCTGGTGTTCCGACAGAAAATGGGGGGTTCATCTCAGCACAGAGTTCCAAGGGATATTGTCATTAAGCCCATGGATATGAGTGGAAAGTCTATATATCCATCTCTGTTCCTTTTCAAATAGGCGGGCCTGGATGTTGGGGCCCGCTTGCAGCTGTTCGATGACCGTCCACTTCATGTCATTTGTAGTGTGGTTGGCCGTTAGGAAATGATCTGTGAGTTTTGTTACGTTCTTTTTACATCTTATTGTACTTCTGTGTTCACAGATTCGTTGCTTGATTTTTCGCGTCGTCATACCGATGTACGGTTTGCCACAGGTACAGGTGATAAGATAAATTACGTTGGAGCTATTGCAGTTAGTGTGGGACCTCTGCTCCCATGTCTTTCCTGGTTCCAAAATGATGGTCTTGGTATTTTCAGTGAGATGGCACACGCTACAGTCCCCACAGCGTGAATGTCCAGTAACTGGTGGTAGACCCCAAATCTGAGTCAATGTTGGTTCGTTGGTGTTGTGATTGTTTTTGGGTCTAGTGTTTACCAAGGTATTTTTTAGACTGTTCGCTTTTTTGTACGAGAAGAGTGGTTTTTCCCAGTGAAATGATCCGGAGTTGATAATTGACCAATGTTTTTTAATACTTTTACTCACTTCATTGGAAATGATGTTGTAGGTCGTGACACATGTCAGAGGGATGTTCTCAGTGTCTTTTACAACTTCCTCAAGAAGGGCTTGGCGTGGTTGGTTCCTTGCCCGTTGTCGGCATTTTTTTGTGATCTTGGTGGGGTATCCACGCTGAGACAGTTTTGTGGACAGGTCATCCGCTTGTTCTTTGAAGTCCTGGAGATTGGTACAATTCCTCCGTAGTCTAAGGTATTGGCCATAGGGGAGGTTTTCCCGTAGGGGCCGCGGATGGGAACTCTCAAACCTAAGGAGGTTATTCTTGGCCGTAGGTTTGAAGTGAGTCTTAGTGGTCAGGGTGTCCTGTTTTTTTTGGATTTCAATGTCTAAAAAGATCATTTTCTCTTTGTCTATGCTGTGTGTGAAGTGTAGATGAGGGTCACGTGCATTGATCCAGGTGATAAAGGTTGTTAGTGTCTCCTGGGGGCCCTTCCAGATTGCCAACACGTCGTCAATATAACGGCGCCAGAACACCAGGTTTCCAAGGTAAGGGTTGTTGGGTGAGAGTATGTGTCGTGTTTCAAAATCAAAAACATAGAGTCCAGCTATGCTGGGAGCAAAAACACTGCCCATTGATGTGCCCCCTATTTGGAGGTACAGGGATCCCTCAAATTCAAAGAAGTTCCTTTTGAGGGCCAAGGTGGCACAATCGATGATGAAGTTGACAGGTGTTCTGTGTTCCCATGGGGTTTTTTCCAGAGTTTCCTTCAGTACTCTTATAGTGGCGTCTTGGGGAATGTTAGTATAGAGACTCTCTATATCCAGACTGATCAATATCATGTCTTCCTCCATTTTTATGGTTTCTAAGATGGTGAGGAGGTTTTTAGTATCTTTCAAATAGGTTGCAGTCCCTTGCACAATTGGTTTCAAAAAGAAGTCGCAGAATCTCGACAATGGTTCGAGGAGTGAGCCTATTCCGGATACTATGGGTCTCCCAGGAGGAGGGTTTTTGTTCTTGTGCATTTTAGGGACTATGTAGAAATATGGTATTTTCTCTTCCGTCTTGGTCAGATAGTCCGCTTCCTGTTTGGATATTTCGCCTCTGTATTCTGCTTCTTCCACCAAGTTCGTAATTTCTCTTTTGAGATCATCTGTGGGATCCTGGGTGAGGGGGAGGTAATTGTTCCTGTCCTCTAACAATCGTTTGCATTCTTGTTGGTAATCAACGGTATTCATGATCACTAGCCCTCCGCCTTTATCGGCTGGTTTTATGACAATGGTATCATCCCTTTTGAGGTCTGATAGGGCTCTTCTCTCTGCTCCACTGATGTTCTGATAGCGTTTGGGGATTCTTGTGGACTCTATGTCTTTAAACACTGCTTGCTCAAATGTGTTTATCTCCACAGGAATGGTGTGTGGTGGTGGAACAAAAGTTGACTTGATTTTTAGGCCTGTTTCATTGGGTGTTTCCTCCGTGTTTTCTTTGTTGGTTTTTTCAAAGAAAGCTTTGAGTTTTAATTTTCTGAAGAATCCTGCTAGTTCGCAGTGTAATTTGAATCTGTCAAGATTTGCAGTTGGGACAAATCCTAGTCCTTTGTTGAGGACCTTCTTTTCGATGTCTGTGAGGACATGTGCCGATAGGTTGGTCACTAGGTCCTCATGTTGCTGGGGCCTGCTTTGTTGGATGCGGTTTTGTTCCTGGTGTTGCTGCTCACATTGTCCTCTTCCTCCCAATGGACGGTGTTGCCCCTTCTGTTGCGTCCTCTCCCGCGCCTGCCTCTGCTCTGAAAAGGAGGGCGGTATTGGTTTTGTTGAAATGGATATTGCTGGAAGGGAGGTTGCCATCCGTACATTGGAAATTGTTGTGGTTGTTGGTATGGATTGAAAGGGGGTTGATTATATTGTGGCCACTGGTAATTGCCTTGGTAGCCACCTCTCTTTCTCTGTCGCGGGGTGCTATTGTTTGAGCCACCACTGCTGTTGGAACTGTGGGAAGCATTGCTGGATGCATCAGAGTCTTGGTCCTGTGCGTTGGTTCCTTTGTAGTCTTTATCAGAGTATGGATAGGCCTTGACAAAAGAGAATTTTTTAAGATCTTTTTGGAATTTTGAGACCTTCTGTTGGGTTAGGTTTTCCCTGTATTCGTTGATCTCCTTATTTATTTCGTCCAGTCTCTTTTTGTACCCTGTGATGGTAGCTTTTATTTGGCCTTCTACATTTTGGATTTCTATTTGGATTTTTTCTGAGAGTCTTATGGCTGTTTTTAAAATCAACATGATCCAATCATGCGTACAGTGCCAAGCTATTAGTGCCCAATCCCTTCTAAATTCCTCATCCTCCAAGAAAATCCGTGGGGCATTGGTCACTAATAGGCCTTTGGGGGCCATGTTGTTTGTAACATACTCTTTGAGAATTGTTCCATGAAGTATCGTCCTGATTCGGTTGCGTTTGAGTTCAGAGAGTTTTTCCCACTCAGATGTCTGTGAAATGGTATTGCTAATGCCGGGATCTGCAAAAGCATTTAGATCGCTCATGATTGACTTTCCACTCATATCCATGGGCTTAATGACAATATCCCTTGGAACTCTGTGCTGAGATGAACCCCCCATTTTCTGTCGGAACACCAGCTCCCACAGTCATGATTACACCTATGGCTGTCGGGCCCTCTTCCCTCTCACCCTGGAACAGTATGCCCTACTCACGGAAGAGACCCTTTCAGCCCGTTTACAAGACCCCCATAACATCTCCACCTAGTTATTCAGGATAATCCTTGTCCTGTTCCCCATATATTTTTCTAGTGTCATCCACAATTGACACTAATGGCATACTAACCTTACACAGCCCCCCATGTGTGTCTTTCATCACCCAACAGGCCCATGGCTTATATCCCCAACAGACTGAAGAATCTCCCCCTGTCTGTTTATGACGCACAATGTGTCACCTGCGAGAATGTCCCTAGGGGATTCACTGACCCAGAACTTTCCTTCCCTCCCCTGCTATTACCCCATTTATGGCGCCGGGCGACCTACCCCGCCACCCTAGGGCCACTCAGGTGCATAGCTGCGCAGGCTCAGCGCTATGCTGTTGCCCTGTACACCCCTTGATCTCCCTGATCGCCAAAAATTCCCGGCGCCGGTTGGCACATCCCGGGCCGAGTGTGTTGACATAACCTCTGCGCAGGCGCATCGTTTGGCCGTTGCCATGACAACCGTCCAATACGATGCCTGCGTTTCCCCCGCCCACCGCCAGCAGCCGAGCCTCGCGCCACCAGACATGCGCGGCTATCGCGCTACCACGCATGCGCGGCTTCTGCCAGTAACCTTGCCGACCGTTGTCCCTCTGAGGCACTCATACTCTCCCTGCCTGGACCGGAAGCAACCTTACGTTTTTAAACTCCACGCCCACGCTGACTCATTCCTACCGAGCAGCGAGCACGGGGAAGTAGGTGAACTGCCTGATCACGCCCTGAAAACTGTAAGTTAAATTTTTCCTTCTCAAAGACAGGACCGACAACGGAGGCCTACGCCAGCGCCTTAAAAGGGAACCCCCTCATATCCAACATTTCTTTTTTCCTCAGACTATGTTGGTACCGGCGTAGCGCCCCCTCCTGCCTGATGCAGCTCTAGTTGAGCTTTAGCACTGTAAGCCCTGTTTCCATCAATCTGCCATATCTTAAGTTGTGTATCATTTCATGTTGTGTGTGTATGTCAGTCCAGTTTGTCTTTTTTTGTCGACCACAAACTGTGATCAGGTCAGACAGAAGTAAATTAATGTTACCTAGCTGGCACATTACTCAATCCACGGCGGTACACAATATGAGCACTCCTGCATAGTGCACCCCTGAGTTTGATGCCAGCATGTCTCTTTCCTATATAGCACGCACTAAGGCCAATATCAGACCTTACTCCATATATATTTTATCTCCATAGCTATGAGCACGTTTGCACAAACACATGTAGACACGCTCAGCTCCGATGAAGGCACTGTGCAAAACACCACTGTGGGAAGCCAGAATAATTGCACGAATCCTGCACTCTAGCACTACACTACGTAACAGGATAGTAATTATTTTATTCATTTCTTTTCCTTCCCTACAGGTTTTTAAAGCACCCTCCATTCGAGGTGTGCGTCCCAGAAGTTGATTTTTCTTCTGGCTTTCCAAGGATTTAGGACTGGGTGTGCCTTTTAGGGGGCACATACCACCCACTTCCTTGGGTTTTTGGTCCTGAGGAATACCGGGGAGTTTCCCCTGACGGTAGAAACATGTCGACCATACACATAAAATAGAGATAAGTGGAACGTAACTCCCCCACTTTCATCTCAACCTGATTTTTTAATTTTGTCCAGTATCTTTTTTATTAAAATTCTATACCAAAGAATACCAGGACATTTTTAACACTCACATTCTTTTTTGTTTGCACCCCACATTTCACTACCAGCTCCACTGCAGTTGCAGGTGTTGAAGCACACCCAAGTGACGCTAGGCCACTTGGGTGGGCCCCGATGATGAAGCAAGTCACCACCAGGTGGTGAGTGAGGGGTTTCCTAACAAAGGAAAAATTCTTCCTGAGTTCAGACAAGAGCCTTCACATACCCTCATCGGGTAGTACTCCTCCTTTTTGTTCTTTTGACTTCTCCTGTTCTCCTGCAATAAACCTCTATTGCTGCTCCTGTGGTCTCCTGGTTACTTACTACAAGCGTCTTCCTGAAACATGAGTTTGGAGGCCCTTGATTAGGGACGCCTATTTTCGAGTTTTGGTGGTGCCTGCCTTGGCTCCTGTGAAGTTGCTCACTGTAGAGGTGCAGTCTGTTCTGAGACACTTATTAGATCCACGAGTTAAAGAAGAGCTTACAGACTCCTTTCTGACCAACAGGTGAGTAGGCCCCTTGGGTGGGACAGCTATGCTAGTTCTATGCCCACTGTCTAGAGGTTGAACATCTGGTGGATATACATAGAGTCCTATTGACTATCTGTAGTTCCCATACTGTAATTTCTTTACCCCTACGCAGCAAACATGGCAAGTTTACCACGTCCGTGTATAATGGCTGCTTCAGTCCAGGTTTTTGAACATTGGAGCTTGTATTCTTGTTTATTCTATTATAAAATAGGACTATAAGTGCCAGCATGCAAGTGAAAAACCTGGACTGGAGCCACGCATCAACTTGTGAAACTTAGCAGCTATGGCTAATGGGGTCTCCTGAGGTGCTAGGGGTGGAAGGGATCACCTCAGAGATGCCACTTGGGTTACATCTAGCATTTTGGTCACCCGAAGCTGTGGGTGGTCACCAGTGCTGTAGCTGTGCTGCTCTACCATTTAAAGACCTGCTCCTATCCGCACTTCCTGCCCAGCCCATTGAACAGGAAGTGGTTTCCAGTGTCCTTGAAGGTTTGACTCCTGCAAGGTCCTAGTGTCCTCCTGATTACATGACAAGCTGGTTTACGGGAAGGGCTTGAACCCCGCGCAGGTGTGGTTTGTCTGTCCACCAAACAGCGTTTCCTTGGAGCAGTGATAAATTGACTGCGTGGAGTAGGATACTATTTTAGTGCCATGCTATGAGGTAGATATTCATATAGGATTGGTTGTCGGTGTCCCGCCCACTTTCAGGGTCTGTGGAAACTGCACAGGGCAACGGAGGAAAGATGAAAAAGGTGAGTGAAAGCTTGTATTCAACAGGAAATGAGTGCATTACGGCGAAAGCGCGATAATAGATTGAGTTAGTACCATTTACGTTAGTGACATTATAACGTGTTTGTTACAGGTCTAAGAATAAGAAAATGCCGCAGTAGTGAGAGCTAAAGGAAAACATTTTATTATATTGTGATACTTCGTCCATCAAGGCCATCACCATATTCAAACTCATAGGATGTCTGCCCCTCCCAACCCCCATTCCTGATTTTAAAATGATCTGGCACTTAACTGCGCACTGAGGTAATGTAAAACTCACAATACCTAAAATACATTTATATCGGAATTAAAGATTTATCTTTCCACACATTTTCTCCGTTGATTATCACTCTAAAATAGTTTGCAATATGATGCGCGCCTGATAGTTTTATACTACACTGTCATCTTGTGGCGGAATGAGGCATAGCGATTTTTTTGCTGAAAATGTAAGTGATTTATACTAATCGTTTCCCTTCGGTTTTATTATAAACATTCACAGGGAAATTGCAAGTCATTATTGTAGCTTCCAACTACTGTGGACCACTTCATAGGAAAAGTGAAGGTGGAGAGCGGACTAAATTAACTATATTTGCTGAGCGGTAGATACGCATACAAACAAGCATGGTATCTGTAATCACAGCTGTAAGGTGTTCCTGAGTCAGTGAGCGTGGGGTCAGGATCAAATTCGTGATTAAAAAGAACAAAAGATTCTGTAGCTATTTTGTTGATCTTTCACTTTCAGGTAACTGATAATAAAATAACGCATACCTTCAATGAAAAATTGATGCTAGCTAACCCCTTGGCCGTGGCGATAATTCCGCTGTGGCGCTGGGGGGGTCGCGCAGCGCCACCATGCGTGTGACAGAACCACTCCGTCATTAGCCACGGGCGCACTGTGCTTATGACGGAGTGGTTCCGTAACGGCTCCGCCCACTCACTAATTCGCCCTCTCACTAATTTGCCCGCACAGGCGAGTGCCGCGCGGGCAGAGCGGCCTTGGCGTGAAGGAACACTCCGTCATGAGCACAGCGCGCCCGTTGCTCGTGACTGAGTGGTTCCGTCACTAGCACGGAACAAGTTAAACAGATCTGTGATAGATGCACTATTTTACGTTATGAAATCTCCATTGGTTAATGTTATACCTGAACGTTTATGTATATAACTGAGAGAGACAGAATTGGATTATGGACGGTGCGGTGGGGAATAGTGACGTGTTTCAGTGTTATGAGTTCCCAGTCTATGACAGAAATCACTATGAATATGTAAGCCAATATTATAAGCTTGCATTGCACACATTATAAGATAGGCTGCCACATAATGCACAAAAAAAAGTTTAGGAAAAAAAATGAATACAAGTGCTTCCAAATATAGATTTTAGTAACAATCCGAAGCAATTTCTTTTTATAACTGCCCATTAAAAGCATGCGCTTCAATGGGCAAGCTGGTAATACCCTTGTTATAACACTCTAAAGCAATACATCTTTGACACCAGGAAGCTTTGAGTGAACAGCATCTGTTAGAACTTGGGGTCTCTAGTTAGCTGAGTCCAAATAGGGACCCTTGCTTCTAAGTCAGGGAAAGGAAGGACACCTTCTCAGATAGCCTCTGCTCACCCCCTCTATATCTTGGCACGAGCAGCGAGGCTTATCTCCAAGGCAAATGTGTAAAGTATTTGCAACCACGCTCTCAGTAACCCAGTGATAACATCACAAATGGACTCCACATGAGTTTCATAAAAACAATTAGATGTTTATAAAAAAGATATACAATGAGACCACACGATAAAACATCCAACATATGCGTATTTGTAATATTTCACCTTGCCGGTTATTAGGCCAGCAAGCCCTTGTAGGTTCTTGCAGTATTAATGAGCAATTCTCAATGATCCAATGCAGTCCTAATGCAATGCTATGTAGTTCGTAATGCAAGAATCAGGCACTTCGTAATGTAAAAATAATGCAGTTCGTAATAGAACAATCAGGCAGTTAATAATGCCAAAATAATGCAACTCGTAATGCAACGATCAGGTAGTTTGCAATGCAACAATAATGCAATTCTTAATGCAACAATCAGGCAGTTCATCATGCAAAAATGGTGCATTACGAATTGCATTAATCAGGCAGTTTGCAATGCACAAATAATGCAATTCGTAATGTAACAATCAGGTAGTTCGTAATGCAAAAATAATGCAATTCGTAACGCAAAAATAATGTACTCCAACACCGATCGCAGTGCTCTGGACGGTCTCTATGCCACTCCTACTGACTCGCGGTCAGCTACTGTCAAAATATGCCCCCAACACTGTTATGATGGCAAACAAAGTGCAGCTCCACACTCCGGCCCCAGTCCCGCCACTCCTCAGCAAGTACGGGCCGTGATACGGGCTTGAGCGGAGGTTCGCGCTGCAAAGATGGGAAAGGCTGAGGGAGTTGATCTTGGGCAGTGGAACTCAGACCCCCGACGGTGATGGTTTGATGTCTCTCCTTGGCAAAGGCAAGCTCGGGCCGGTGGCAGTGAATTCTCACAGCTCCTCTGGGGATGCCGGTCGGGCTGATGGCAATGACTATCGCAGCACTTCTGGTCACACTGTCGATCGAAGGAGAGAACAAGACTGCTCCGGGACACACAGTCACCGGGCAATTTCTCACGAAGGTCTCAGGCTGCAACAGGGCACATGCACACAACGTCACTGACACTCACTTGATCTCTGGGTGCACACGATCACAGGGCAATCCTCACTAAGGTATCAGGGTGCACGAATCACACGCACACAGCATCACTGAGACTCACTTGGACTCCAGGTGCACAAGATCACAGGACATACTAACAAGGGTCTCAGGCTGCAACAGGGCAGACGCACACAGCGTCGCTGAGACTCACTTGAGCTCTAGGTGCACACAATCGCAGGGCAAGCCTCACGAAGGTCTCAGGCTGCACGAAACACACGCTCACAGCGTCCCTGAGACTCACTTGGACTCGGGTGTACACGATCATGGAACAATCCTCATGAAGGTCTCAGGCTACACAAAGCACACGCACACAGCATCGCTGAGACTCACTTGAAAACTTTTATGTTCCTGAGTTTCCACAACAGGGAGCCAGCTCTCCTCGGACCCTTGGAGACACAATACTTTGGGACACAGCACACAGCAACGTCCTCTCAAGCAGGGGGACACAGCACACAGCAAAATCCCTTAGCCTCTCCTTAGTTAAATCAGCAAACTGCAGGCCAGGTCAGTCCTTCTCTTCAGCTGTACTTCCTTTGGCAGAGGTTCCTCTTGACCACGAAGCAGTTTCAATCCTTTTCAGTCTTGATTAGTCCAATGTTCTGGGGTTTAAGCTCTCATAGTTATACCCCTAAATGCCTTTGAAGTCTTTGTATTCAGGGGGCACTTACCCCTGTCCAAATTAGTGCTGGGTGTCTCCCTTCCAATGACACCTTCTTCCTTTGATAGTGAGGGTCTGGATCCTCAATCACTCAGCAGGAGATGGAGCCATTGTTTTATTGCAGCAGCCCAGGCCTCTTCACCTCCAGGGGGTACTCCTCCCCACTACACTCCAGATGCAGGTCAGCCTGTTGCTGTCTCACCTTCTCCCATGGGTCAAGAAATTTCCCAGATCCTATCACATTCAAAGCCAGACAGTCAATCCACAACCAGGCAGAGACACACAGAATTGTTAGAACAAAGAAACAAGCCACTTCTAAAAGTGTGGTTTCTAAACACACAATTAAAAAACCACCTTCACAAAAAGATGTGTAATTAAATTGTGAGTTCAGGCACTCTAAACTTCACCTCTCCATCTTAAGCATATGGGAAGATAGGCAGTGAAGCATATTACACAGCATCCCCCATTCTGTCCAATGGGCAAGATGGCCTTGCAACAGTGAAAAACGAATTTGGCAGTTTTTCCGTATCAGGACATGGTACAAACCTTAGTACATGTCTTACCTTTCACACACATTGCACCCTGCCCAGGGGGGTTCTTGGGCCTACCATAGGGGTGTCTGATGTGCATAAAAGAGAAGGGTAAGGCCTGGTAAGTGGGTGCACTTGTCAGGACAACAAGGCAGTTTAACAAACTGCGTACAAGCACTGCAGTGGCAGGCCTGAGTTCTCTCTTTAGGGCTACTTGCGTAGGTGGCACAATTACCGCTGCAGGCACACTAGTAGCATTTGCATTACCAGCCCTGGCACACATAGTGCACTTTACTGGGAACTTTACTAGTAAGGCAAACATACCAATCATGGATAACCAATTACCATTACACTTTACACAGGGAGCACTTGCACTTTGACACTGATCAACAGTGGCACAGTGCCCAAACCATCTAAGTTGTTTACACCATGTCAGATAAAAAGGTCTAGGGGAAGGCAAAAAGGTTAGGGAACTTTAGCCAAAAGGGGCAAAGTCCAACAGCATCCATGAAAGCCAATACCGATTTTCAAGCAGGCTTAACATTTACAGATTAACCAATTGTACACATTGACTTCAGCCAGCAGACACCTTGGCAAGAAGGCTTGTTTCTTGTTTAGATGTCTGCTCCTCCCTCACCTTCACAGCACAGACGACACCCTCCCTTCCACTTCAGCTGAGGAATCTCAACTTTTCGAACTTAAAGTCCCGGGATGGTTGTCTTTTAACCCCTTCGACGCTCATGACGGAGCGGTTCCGTCATGAGCGCCGGTTGGGCTGTGCTTATGACGGAACCGTTCGGTCAGGACCACGCCTGTTTTTAGAACCATCAGCATAGCGGGAAAATTTGCGCCGCGCTGGAGGTGTTAAGAAAAGTAGGGCAGCTGTTTTCGTCAAATGAACACAATATGCGCCTCAGATCCTGCCCACTTTGTCCTCTGCATACATGCCCATCATGCCGAGTCAGAAGGGAGACTACCAATTTCAAGGCAAGCTTCCCACCTCTCATTTCCTGCATGCAAAAACTGAGGGGCATATTATCAAGGGGGTTTATCTCCACTTTTTTGGCTTTAAAAGCCAAGAAAGCGGAGATAAAATGATCTCCCTATTACCTAGCTGTCGCTAACACCAGTTAGCGACAGCTAGTAGGAGATAGCGACCATCTTGGGCCCCGCTTTGCATGTCAGTGATATTTATCACTAATGACATGCAAAGTGGGCGTGCCAAGATGTTAGCGACTGGAAACAGTCGCTAACATCGCTATCTCCTATTACCAAATTTTGGAGATATTCGCGCTAAGCGCGAATATCTCCAAAAGCTAACACCTGCCCCTGAGCAGTTCTTAGCTATGTTATCCAATGGTAGGTGGATAACATGGCGAAGAGCATTTGCTCGGTAATGCATGAATATCGCTGACTTTGCAGCGATAATTATGCATTTCGGCCGATTTTTATCGCTTAGGAGATAAACCTTGATAATAGCAAGGCTCCTAAGCGATAAAAATCGCCGCAGCTCGGCGATAAAAATATCGCCGCTAAACCAACATAGCGATAATTATCAGTAGTTGTTGGTAATATGCCCCTAAATTCTTCAACAACAGGGATTGGTCTTGCGAGACTCGAAGTATGCACTGCCATTAACCTGCTACCACAGGCCAGCGTACAACATTTTTTTCAAGCTCTCTCTGTCTGCCTTAACTCTTTCTCCGTGCTCCTGACAGGAAAGGGAAAAAAAAAGATATATTTCCATTTCTGATATCCTATCCTGCAGCAAAACACTTGCAAGTCCCATATATGACAATAGATTTGTTTTTTTATCTTCCACGTTCTATTTTCAAAATGTTTGTATGTATGCCTATGTATTTGCCCAACCTGGTGCCAATGAGATAGCTTGGCGCTTATTAATGGCTGTTTAGGTCACAGTTTCAGATTCCAGCAGGGGTGACTCACTCTTTCAAGCTTCTGATTGCTATTTGGTTAGGTAATAACGTCATTTGTTACTTACGGTCTCAGAAAAGCCACATCAGTGGATACAATTTATATTCACAATGTATTTTTTTTAGCTACTAGAAGACACCTTAATGGGGTTTGATGAATAAACTGCAGTGCACTCGGGAGTCGATTGATCCTAATAACTTCCTGAAAGTGCAGTCCAGTTATTACCATCATACTAATTCTTGCATATTATGTTGTGGTTTCATTAGATGTTCATTCAAAAACAAATATTATTCTACCTACTCGAAATTGTATTTTGTCTAGCATATCCAGTTGAATAACATAAGAAATTCATTAGCAGGTTAAATAGGAAATGTTTGTTATTAAAGCATAGGTGTTTGGTTTGAAATGAAATCGTTACTGAGTGGTTCTCTGTACCATATTTTAGTAGTCGATAACATGTCTCAGGAAACAAGTATCAACAAACCTGACATTACAGAAAATTGTGCTTTCGAGAGTTTTGATAAAATTGTGCTTACACCATGAATCAATAATCGAGTTACGGCACCTGTTACAAGTGATATTTCCTCACCTTTAAATGTATAGTAGCTTCGGAAACCGTGTCTTGACTGAGTTTTCCGCATTCATTGGTACAATTAGCCCTGGATGTATGCTCATGCTATTAAGGATTGTTTTTCTGTGCTGAAATCTGGGAATACTCTGTATTTGAGGATTGGGTTAAGCCAGTGTGCCCCCGCAACATCGCCAGAACTACATTGAGATGTTCCTACATCATTACTACGACACCATAGGAAACATTAGAGGCCAGATGTAGGTAGCCTAATATCAGTCGGTAACGGCCGAAATTACCTAATTTCGGTCGTTACCGACCGGTATTAGGCTTTTGAGCTGTAGGTGGCTAATTTAGAGATTAAGGGCCCGATGTAGGTGGCCAATACCGGTCGGAAACGGCCGAATTCGGCCGTTTCCGACCGGTATTTGGCCTTTTGAGATGTAGGGGACTTTTTTTGTCCGATTCGGTATTTTACCAATTCGGCAAAATTACCGAATTAGAAAAATATCGAATCGGTAAGTTTACCGAGTTTTAAAATTCGGGATGTAGGTGGGACTACTTTCAGTCCCACAGGCCCTTCAGATTCGGTATTTTAACACCCAATCCAATTGGGTGTTAAAATACCGAATCCAGGTGTGCATGCACATGTGTGCATGCACACCTATGCCATGTGACAGGCATACTGCCCTTAGGGCATGTATGCCTGCCCCATGGCACCCACGCCTGTATTGGGGGTGCCAGAGGGTGTCAAAGTGACACCCCCTGCACCCTTGATGGATTCGGTATTTACCGATTCGGTAAATACCGAATCGGTAATGCCCATTGATTCCTATGGGCTTCAAAGCCCATAGGAAGCAATGGGCATTACCGATTCGGTATTTACCGAATCGGTAAATACCGATTTTTACCGAATCGGTAATCAAAACATCTGGATTACCTACATTTCCCCCCCTCCAATTTACCACTTCTGAAATACCGAATCGGTATGATTCGGTATTTCAGAAGTGGTAAAGTGGAGTTTACCTACATCGGGCCCTCAGTAATTTACAGAATCAGTATTTTAAGGAATCGGTAAATTACTGATTCCTTAAAATACCGAATCGGTAAATTACCGAATCTGCAATGTAGGGAGCACTCAAATGAGTGAATTGCATAGTTAAGGATTCGGTATTTACCACCAACTAAAAGTTCGTGGTAAATATCAAAAACCTTTGGAAAAGCATTTTTGTGCATTTCCAAAAGTGCCATGAGGCAGACATACATGCCCTGTGCCACATGTGCACACATGCATGATTCAGGGATGCAACAGGGTGTCAATGTGACACCCTTGAATGTGTTCCCCAATTACTGAATCGGTATTTACCGATTCAGTAAATCCCATTCATTCCTTTGGGCCTCCAGGCCCATAGGAATGAATGGGAATTACTGAATCGGTAAATACCGATTTGGTAAATACCGAATCGTAACAATTCCGTAATACTTACCAAATTATTTCCTACATAGCATTTACCGATTCTAAAATACCGAATCGGAAAAAAAATCGGTATTTTAGGATCAGTAAATTAGGATTACCTACATCTGGCCCTAGGTCTTTAATTTGGGTAGGGTGAAGCCATATCATCTTAATGAACACTAGTTCAATGAGAAGCTCTGCCTAATCCCCAATAGCAATTGGCCAAGAAGCAGGCAATTTCCCAGAAAAATATGAGTGCTACATTCAAGCAATACAAAGAAAAAATAAACGTAAAAGCAGAACACAATAACTTTTTCGAGGCGAATTGTAAAAAATCAGAGAAAAAATCAAAAGCAAAATTATTCAAAACTGATTATAATGTTTTAAGGTAACGGGATATGGAATTTCAATTTATTAAGTCAAAATTGTCAAACAAATACCCACAAGGACCAATGGAGATGTTGTTACTCTTAGTGCCCAAATAAGGCCAACAGAGGACACTCTTGCAATGGTAATGAGAACTTGCTCAGTCATTTTTTATGCCGGTACGAGATAATGCTTTTGATTTTCCTGGTGTTCTTCTCTGAGACTTCAGTGAACTCAAAGTATGAGAGAGGCCCTTCAGCCCCTGTTTCCCGCTAAAACCAAAAGTCCCAATATTTCTTGATTCTGGACTTGTCGCTCACTGTCCCTCCTACAGACCTCATGTCGTCAAGGTAGGCTGCTGGGGACCATGTCTCTGGGCATCCAGGAGCCCTTCAGGGTCCAAAGTGTCCACTCACAACCGGATCTTCTTTACAGGAAAGATCATTTCATCCCTGACCCACAGACAGCAGTCACTTTGTGCAATGGAGACCTGAAGTCTTGCAGGCTTTTTTTCTCTCCAGCAATGACGCAGAGTTCTTTCTTCCTTCAGATGCTCGTTCTGGTCTAGTAATGTCTTGAGGACGTGGTGGTAATATGCCATATATCCCAGTGCACTAGTCAGTGACTAATTCCCCAGACCCATTGCTGGCAGAACTTCCACAAAACCTCTTCTGGGAGCTGCTTCCCTTTCTGCTTTGGAAAAACAATAATGTCTAACACAGTTCTCTAGTTGAATACAGTTCTGTCAGGTGGGTGCCCATTTGAGGTCTTCACGTGAAAGAGAAGGCTGTCACTGAAGTCCTTTGTGACTTCATCTTCTTGTTCACAATTGTGCCTATTCAGAGAAAATATAACTTGGCCTACATAGGAACAAATTGCTTTTGTCAACTTTTCACTGGGTATGTTTATACGATAAGCACCCCATACTGTGTGTGTTTACAATGAGCTTACCTAATGTATAAAAGTAAGTTTTCGACTTGGCAAAGTATTTTTCCCTGTCATGTGTTACTTCAGTTGTTTTAAACTACCACTGGCCCGGACACCACAGTGTTTGATGGAGCAATGCATTTTAGTCATATATGTGGGTGGTGTAAATATATGGTATAGCCCATACACAACATAGCATTCCTACATCATTGGTGCATTTACTGAACCAGCTTAACAAGATCTAAATGGAAAGTTAAACGAGCTAATTGAGTATGCCTAATTTTAAATGATCAGTTTAAGGCAAAGGAGAATGCACTGTGACACTCAATCCTTTCGCACAGAGTCCTAATATCAGATGAAAAAAGTCCATGAATGTGAACCATCAGAGGATAACATGTAGAAAAGGCGGTTTGCTATATCAAATTAATGCAAAAACATGACAGGCACTATAAAACTACTCGAAAATTTTAGAAGGTTAGTCACACGCGATCTGGCATTATTTACACTACATCACACACTGCTGATGTTTGCTTAATTTGGTACTGCTTAATGTCAAGTTATTACGTGCCTCTGAGCTTCCCATGAGCGCATCTGTAGAGTTGCGTGCTAGTGTTCCTGCCGCGTCACGGCTGGGAACGCTGGAATCGGGAGTGGCGAAGGGGGAGCGATTGCCTAGCCGAGTCCCGAGCCTGTGATGTTCCTGGCGTTGCGAAATATATAGAATAAAGTACTTACCAAACCACCACCGTGTCCACCTCTCTGTACCCCAGGGCCTCCTACAAATTGGCAACAAGGATGGGGGAGGCGGACAGACCCAAGGTCATCCCGCTACAGAACACGACTAAGACCCGTGAACCGCGGGAGGTCAGACGGGAGCGCGTCATAGGTGAGCAGGCGGGGGCACCCGCCACAGCGAGACGGTGCGGGTCGAGGTTGTATAAACAGTGATCAGACAGGAGGACGTCTGCGCAACTAGTAGCACAATGGGAGGAGCACGCGCCCAGCCAAACAGTGAGTGCTGTTGTGCCCCTCCCCTGCATGTGGACAGCAGGGCACCCAGTAGTGGAAAGAACAAGCATGCCCACTAGACAGGGAGGAGATAGATAGAGATCCAAGTGAGCTCTCCCTGCATGTTAATTGTCTGCATGCCCCACCAGCCTGCCTCACCCCAGCTACAGGCAGCAACTGCCCTAGAGGGACTTGGGCTCTGCAGCTAGCAGGAGTGCTACCCAGCAGCCACTAGAAGGGCACAGAGGGTGCCAAATAGGCGCCACCATGCCAGTCAAGCACCAAGCTCTGGTGAGAAGTAGCACTGATCCCAGCCACAAGTGCAAACACAGTGCGAGCACAGCTAGAGGGGGTGCTGCCCAGCAGACCATCCCACCAGGAGAGCACAGGGGAAGCCATGCAGGTGCTGCCTCACCTGATAGGTTGACACAGCAGCAGCAGGAGGTGTTCCATCACCAGACGGCCAAGACAACAGCAGGGCTGAGAAAAGTGCAGCCAACTGAGGACACTCTCAGGGCACCCAATACTGCCTGGTTCAGCCCAGCACCCATGTGTTGGCAGGGGAAGACTGCGGGCCTCCGGAGGTTAATTGACCCCGGCGCACCAAGGGCAGGCAAGGGGGGGGAGAGAATCCCATGCATCAAGTGAGGGCTACAAGCCCGTGTGAGCACAGTGCACCAGGGAGCCCCCCACACATGACAGATGAAGAGCCACCGAGAAGGCAAGCTACCATGTGCGCCCAAACCTTCTCTCTCATGAACCCAGTCCCCTTCTTACCAAATCCATGGGAACCAGCCATGAAATGGGAAGACTGGAAAGAATACTTCCTGAACTATCTGTCGGCATTGGAGAACAAAGGAGGCGAGGTATTTTCGAGCAAGCGGAAAAAGAAGATCCGGCTGCACAATTTGGTCACAGAAGGCATCAGGGTGTACACGAACCTAGTAAAAAAGACAAGGCCCCAAGACGACAACGACGTATTTCAACACGCCATAGAAGACCTCGATTCCCACTATACACCGCTTTTTCAGCGTCGGCACGAGAGGAACTTAGCACCTCCGTCTGCTTTGTAAAGAAATTGTTCTAGGCAAGAATTGATTGGCAGTAACGCCGCCATCAGTCTCAGGCTGAGATTGCCCGGTCTGAGTCCCAAACTGTCTCCCTCTGTCTTGATAAAGTCCAGTGGCAACCACCAACCGGGGCGCACTAGGGTCGAAATGTCGACGAAGATCATAGGCCCAGAAATACCAGGACCCGGATAGGAACCCTAGGAATCCTTGGTTTAAAATTGTTGTCTGGCCAACGAAGATACTTGTATATACCTGTACATAAATTGCACTGTATATTTCTTCATTCACTGAGCACTCTTCACTGAAAGTCACTTGTTACTTGACAGTCACCTCAAGCATTGAATGTTATCTAAGAATGATTGCAATTCAGATACCAAATGTTTGGAATTTCGTAATACAATTTATTGATTACATGACTTGAAGCTTTTGAGCATTTATTTCTCAAATTGTTGGACTTGTATCAGAGAGTTTGCGTTCTCATTAATGAGTGTTTTCAAAAGTAATTGGTCCGACCCAACAGAACCATTTTCATTTAAACTACAAATGCCCAGGTTCTGAGGGACACAGGGTTTCCCCTTTTTTCTTAACGATAGAGCATTTAAGGCAAAATTAAGAGTGCAAGACAGTTTATAAAGCAATTGTGATTCTGTAGACTTGAAATAGTTAAACACATAACAGAATACCCCATATCCTTCTGCATTAAATATGTTCAACAGTTAGATTACTGTGGTGTGCAAATCTGCTTTATTAGCTGTAATTAACAAGTGAGTCCTGTATCATCTAAATAGGTGAATGTGTCCAGGTGTAATGTAACTACTTGCTCATGTAAAGTGCTCCAATATTTTTGAGTCAAATATACGCTATATAAAACTGGAAAAATAATTATATATATCTCTTCAATAGTTCGACTTCCTGTGTGTACCCCAGGCATTCCTGGTTGACACGTGGTGCACAATTGCATTGGCATCTGTAGCAGAGCACACATGCACAGCCTCGGACAACTATGACATCAGTTTGGCTTTCGAAAGCTCACTAAATCAGCTTTTTAAACAGTAACTGAGCATTAGTGCACTGCCAAAGGCATTTGCTTCACATAATATAAGCGCCACAGCCCACAGTACTACCTACTTTTGAATGTACCAAATTCAAATTGTGGCCTTGCCTCATAAGTCATAATCATGTAATTTGGGGAAAATTGCTTTCCCTCTATGCTTAAAAAGGAAAAAATGTACTGTAGCCTTTGCGCTGTGACTAAGCCATGGAGGGTTTCAAGAGCCAAATTTTGACTTTGATACACGGCTGAAAACCGGTATCGTGGTTTACAATGCAGGCCATTCACCGAGAGTGTTACATAACATCTAGGGGCTCACAAGCAGGGCTCTCCTGATTTCAGGGTCCGTTATACCTGCCGGTTCTCACACCACACAGACAAATTAAGCAGAATGGGTCTGGTCGCCAAATTAACGAAGGTGGGACAATGAGCACGTAGTTTTAATCAAGGTTTCCCACTCAACCAATTGAGTGATCCTGTGCACTCCACTTCTCAAGAGCTGACAAAATTGGCGGCGCGTTTAAACATATTCAACCAACTTCAATGTATTAAAGTCTATAAACACGTAATTGCCTCGCCACCTTTCATGAATCATGACATCTGTGAAATGAAACACATTCTAGCCGGATTATTCATGTCACACATAAATCAACATAGGTCAAAGCACGCCATTTCTTTGACGAAGATAGCACAGGTGCACGTAGTTGTATAAAATAAAACAAAAGTGCTCCCACCACAGCCGGGCAACAATCCGCTGTGACTGCAGTGTATACTTTGCCCCAGTGCTGTTTTCCCTACTGAACAGCCAAAGTAAACACCTGCTGCGCGCTGATAATCCCGGAAATTAAATCGGAGCTGCGTAGTCGACCTCTACCACAGCCCACTCCCCGAGCTTTCAACATCCAATCAGCATGAAGGGAGTGCTTCTGTTGTTGCCACCCCCTTAACTTTGTCCATGTAGGCCAGCCCTACCCCATAGCATTTAGTTCAATGGCGCTCGGCAGAAAACGCCTGGGCTTCTGCAGAAGCGCCCCAAAGAAATGTAAACCATTGCCGCTTCCTCCGGCCCCTCCATGCATGCTAACATCACTCTCCTTGTGTGTATCTCAAGGGCGAGCAATAGCCCTCGCCTCAGCCAGCACATGCACCGGAGGACTCCTCTCTGACCGCACCCCTTCCTTCAGAAAAAAACGAGATTTTTTATTGGACAGGAAGCAGTGAGTGCTTAATTTAAATCTGCTCAATGGTGTTCATCATTCTCTCTCTTCTCACGGATGGTAGGCGGGCAACGCCCCTTTCGCCATTAAAACCAGCCGCCCCTGCATTAAAATGGTTAAAAATTGAAGCCCAGCGCAACCCTAGACCTCAGGCTCCGAGAACTCAGTTGAACTCTCTGGCACGGAGAAGGCCGAGGGAGGGGCTGTCAGAGCAAGGTAAGGAGCCAGGGTTGTTCACAGAAGAGGTACTAAGGCTAAGGGCTGCCAGTACAATAGGCAATTTAGTGATTTATCGTTGTTGTGCCTCTGTGACCTGCTTCACCACATCTCATACTCAAAGAGAGCACCCGTACATGAACACCACTATGAGCAGAAGCCTCTCCCCCCCCACCCCGCCAGCCAGAGAGTAAAGATGGAAGAAAGACCTTATCTAACCTGCACCACTGCTAAAAGCCTCAGGTGATCGCAGTCTGCTAAATATTGAGTGCCTCCCCTGCCGTGATTTGCGATTATTAGATGTACAATATGAGCAAATAAATCTATTGTATAGGTTGAACCACATGCTTTTATCACATGCTTTTAATGTTGTTTTATCTATAGTACTAAAATAAAGTAAGAACTTTCAGGCTTTGTGGCGGGTAAACTCGGGAACCACAGCGCCAATCTACACACCCAATACACCGTTGAAATCGTCAGGGTGTGTAGATGGCTATAGGCTATATAAATGACAAAATAAAACGTTATTTACAATATTGATATTTTTTAAAAAAGTAGTCCCCCCCCCCCCCCAAAGTAGCGCCGGCCACGACGTGCGTGCTCACGTCAGCACGGGGAGGCGAGGCGTCCGAGGAGCGGCGGACATGGCGCGGGGGAGGAGCGGCAGCGGACAGGCGGTAACGAGCAGAGCGGCGGAGCGGAGAAATGAGGACCGGTGGCTGAGGCGCAAGGAGCGGTGAAATGAGGACCTACGGCTCAGCTAATGCTCTGGGGACAGTGTCGGGGAAGGCGGGTGTCGGGAAACACCTGTTGCAACGAAAGTATTGCATCGCGCTTCCATCCAACGCGACTAGGACATCCGGCAGGCTTCAGAACGCATGCAACTACGACGCATGCTATAACATCGCATGGACCTTTAAGTCGCGAGCGATTGCATAGCATCTACATCGGGTGGCTGTTTGGAGGCTGATTTGAATGGCGCTGTTGAAATAAATACCGGCAAATACTACGCTGAGGCACATGATTTGGATGGCGCTGTTGAAATAAATACCGGCAAATACCACGCTGAGACACATGAAGCTAAACATTATAAATACCCAGATGTTAAAATATGAGGCACTTGATCCAAAAAGTACGATGTTGAAATAAATACCGGCAAATACCATGCTGAGGCACCTGAAGATAAACATTACGAGCTAATACCCACAAATACCACGCTGAGGCACCTGAAGATAAACACATGAAGGCACATGAAGATACATAAATAATTTATGATAGCGTAAAGAGATAAAAGATTCGTTTATGAAGGGGAAGGTCGTGAGTTCGAATCCCCAGCTTGCAACAAATGTTACAAATAATTTATGCAAAATGTACATTTTTGAAAATGTTGTATGCTGTCACCTGAAGATAAACATTACGAGCTTACATTAAATACCTCGCTGAGGCACATGAAGATAGGAATGTGGGGGGAAAGAAAATACCACGCTGACTGACTAGCTTTTCTTAATTAATTTATGATAGCGTAAAGAGATAAAAGAAACGTTTATGAAGGGGAAGGTCGTGAGTTCAAATCCCCAACTTGCAACAAATGCTACAAATAATTTATGCAAAATGTACATTTTTGAGAATGTTGTATGCTGTATAATTTTTCTGTTACCTGTACATGAAAAGCTGTTTCGTCATGTACATCGGATGAAGGGTGTATGGTTGGACAGGTGAAATGCTGGGAGGTTGAATGGACGGGAGAAAGGCTGGGTGGATGAATGGATGGATGAAAGGGTGGATAGTTGGACGGGTGAACGGCTGGGTGGATAAATGGATGGATGAAAGGGTGGATGGAAGATGGTTGCATGATGAATGATGTATGGATGATGAGCTGGTGGATGAATGATGGGTGGGTGGATGGATGGGTGAGAGGGTGAGTGACTGTCGTTTGTAATGCACAAAAATTAATATTTGGCCGAACAATATAATATGGTTGCATGATGAATGATGTATGGATGATGAGCTGGTGGATGAATGATAGGGGGATGGATGGGTGAGAGGGTGAGTGACTGTTGTTTGTAATGCACAAAAATGAATATTTGGCCGAACAATATAATACAGCGCAGACTGTCCAAATAACAATTCACAGAAGACAAGTTGGGTCTCTAAATACCAGCTTCCCGTTAAAAATGTATGATGGCGTAAAGAGCTAAACGGAACGTTTATGAAGGGGAATGTCGGCAGTTCGAATCCTGAACTTGCAACAACTGCTACAAAGAATGAATTCCACATGAACATTTTTGAGAAATAATGAAAAGAAAACAAAATGCGATGTTCAGGGTGTTAGGGCATTAATACTGTCAATATTGTATGCTGTGTCATTATTCATGTACGTGTACATTCAAAGCTGTTTCGTCATGTACATCAATGGATGCATGGATGGATGGATGAAGGGTGTATGGTTGGACGGGTGAAAGCTGGGTGGTTGGATGGACGGGAGAAAGGCTGGGTGGATGAATGGATGGATGAAAGGGTGGATGGAAGATGGTTGCATGGATGAATGATGTATGGATGATGGGCTGGTGGATGGATGGGTGAGAGGGTGGGTGAACGGACGAAGGGTGTATCGCTGGACGGGTGAAAGGTGGAAGGCAAGATGGATGCATGGATGGATGGATTGATGGATGGATGGGCGGATGAAGAATGGGTGGGTGTATGGATGGATGGATGTGGGGCTGGTAGGGTGCGGATGGATGAAGGATGGGTCGATGGATGGATGGATGGAAGGGTGGATGGAAGGGTGGATGGCCCAGTGGAGTGTCTCAGGTAATTAGTATTATGCTGATGTTCCCAAAATTACAATTATTGTTATTTGAACTCCAGTGGGCCTCTGAATGTCCATGCCAGTTTTTAGAATTATCTGCTGCCATCCGCTGCACCAAAGAGAGGCTTGGAAAGAATTGGATGGTGCTGTCTTCACAGCAGGACGGCCGCATTAATATACTCAAACCCCAATGCCCATAGAGATCCCCTTTCAAGTGAACCTCCTTTTCCCGCATTCTCTCACCCCGCATGGTCTAACCCCATATGCGTGATGCTTGGCAAAGCTGATGGTCCAACTGTTACACAGCTTTTATCACAAATGCCTACATTTCAGGAAAATTGGTAAACTCCTTATCACTTGAAAAGTAATGTGATGCAGAGATTACCCAAATCGTCCCAAAAATTTAACAATTTGAATTTCCACTTACTGCGAATTGTAGAGATTCTTTGACAAATGTAGAGAGATAATGTGCAAAGTCTAATACCCCCATTACATATGTCTGGTAAATGGTATGGCATTTATCACACTTTATAACGTCTGCAGAGTCAACGTTTATTGAGGTCAATAAATAACACCCAATTCATTTTTGGGGGGGAGGGGGGGGCGTAACATGTACGTTTTCTTTGCTTTCCGCACCAAAATTGTTTGCATGTCTTACTAAATACTGAGCGTTTTCCCCCCAATAATTATTGACACGTTGGAGCTGATGATATTTATTACAAAACAAATAATTGTGATACTTGCTGTAAGAGGAGTTGCCACACATCTGGCAAATAAACGTGCTGCTCGTAATGAGGCAGATCAGCTCAGCATCATGTGACTCAGGGCAATAGCTCACGTAATCTCCCCCACGGCCCCCAAAGTCTAGAGACCCTTATGGGTGATTAGGTGGCACTGTACAAATACCGAGTTTTTGCAAAATGTGTATTAACAGGAAGTGAAAAAACTCCTTAATCAGTAAAGACAGGAGGTATTTTGTGAGCCATTAAGACTAACTGGAAAAGCATGGATTGGGCCTGCAAGGGAGGACGGATCTCCAGACCTGCATGTGCTTTCCTTACACAAAACAGGCTAAAATTAAAATAAGAGTTTAAAAAAAATAGGGTTACTTTACTTGCAATTTACAAATTAATAATATACCATACTAACAAAGTAATAAAAGTAGAAGCTTTGGGGTCGAGGGGGATGGGAGGGGGGGGGGGGCAGGGGTAGAGGTGGGTTCATGCGGCAAACACAAGAAACCGCGTTGTTTTGTCCTGCGACGTAATGTACTGCGGGGTGATGTTCGGGCCAATGGGAAGCAATGCAATCGCGTTGCAAAGGGATGCGATGTCATTGGTCACGATGTAATGGCGGAAGCGATGTAATAGATGCGATGTTACAGCGTGCGATGTAGCTGACCCCGATGTAGTGGCATACATCCGCGGGTTTCGGGCCAGGTAGGGGACGGGAAACTACTAAAACAATAATAGGGGTATGCGGGGGACGGGGCGGGCGGGGGTAGGGGCTGCTGGCGGGGCCACAGGCTGGTGGGCAATGTCGGGTCAGGCGGGGGTAGGGGAAGCCTAAATGCTCCCGGACAAGGTCGGGATGGGCTGCTAGTTAACTTCTAAATCCGGGACGTGCAGTCTTCACGAATTAAAATATACTGAAATATTCACATAGGTAATCATTCAAATATTCCCTTACTGCACATCCAAACAGGTAACGCAAAGATCTTTTCAGCAGTGCCAAGCGAGCGTAAAGGAAAGAGTGTGAATGTCAGCTTCGTGCAAGTCCCCATCGCTTTTAAAATACGACATCACAGAAACCTAATGTGGTGGCAGAAAGATGACAGTGTGCAGGCAGGCCCCGCCTGTCTGCCCGTTCCTCAGAGCTTGCCTGGTGTCCGGTTTTGGGAGAGAGGGGTGGGGGGAGAGTGAGCAGACCCAAAAACCATTGAAGTGTGAAAAAGGCCGCTTTATTGGAACAGGTGCACATTTACAAATACACAAACTCGGCAACCGCCTCACAATCTAAACCACAACCCAAATTTTTGTTCGTTTTTATTTCAAAACCCCAAACCCCGCCCCCACCCCACACCCTCCATCACACCCGCCCCCACCCGTACATACCCAACACAAAAACCATACAAACCCCAATAACATTATAACATTATAACATCACCTAACAAATACAAAATATCACATCTCCGACTATAAACCAACTGATCATATCCCCCGACCCATATTCTCCGAACCCCACCTCAATCAGTCTAACAAATCCCCTAACAAGATCCGATTACAACTAACGGGTCCAAACCTGGCCCAAAACTGACAATCACATAGCAAAACCGCCACGCACCTGTCCCAAGCGACAAAAGAACAACGTCAAACCCCATGCACACATGTCCCAAACAGCAGCCAAAAAAGAAATAAATAATCGAAAAAACCCCAAAAAAGGGGAGGGAGGGAGGGACAAAAATTCTAAGCTCCACCGGCCACCAGGTCACCAAGCCTAAAATGGTGCCCGGAGCGAGGAGCCCCGCCCATTTATAGGGGGCCGCACAATACCACTAAAAACCAGCCCAAAAACGCCCAAATGGAATCTGCTAGAAGAAATACCCCCACCCAGATCTCCCAAACCGCCCGGGGGAGGAGACCTCCCAGGGGTCGGCTGCCCTCCCCCAAGCCCCCCTTGGGAGAGAGGGGTGGGGGGAGAGTGAGCAGACCCAAAAACCATTGAAGTGTGAAAAAGGCCGCTTTATTGGAACAGGTGCACATTTACAAATACACAAACTCGGCAACCGCCTCACAATCTAAACCACAACCCAAATTTTTGTTCGTTTTTATTTCAAAACCCCAAACCCCGCCCCCACCCCACACCCTCCATCACACCCGCCCCCACCCGTACATACCCAACACAAAAACCATACAAACCCCAATAACATTATAACATTATAACATCACCTAACAAATACAAAATATCACATCTCCGACTATAAACCAACTGATCATATCCCCCGACCCATATTCTCCGAACCCCACCTCAATCAGTCTAACAAATCCCCTAACAAGATCCGATTACAACTAACGGGTCCAAACCTGGCCCAAAACTGACAATCACATAGCAAAACCGCCATCCAGAAAGCCGTGGGGTGAAAGACTGATACGGAGAGAGCCCCACCTTTCTGCCCCCCACACAGACCTAAAACAGGGGGGGGGAAGGGGTAAGGGGGGGGGGGGGGGGGTTGGGGGAAACCAGAAAAGAAAAAGATGAGACCAAAGCCTACAACACATACAACCACTTATTCACCAACAAACTGTTGCACAGTCAGACAGCGAGATAAAACCTCCCGCAGCTCCAGCAGATATAAGTCCATACCCATCCGTGACAAATGGACACCGTCCCCCCTAAAAAATTCCACCGCATCATATTTGATGTCACTATGGACGATACGACCAAAACCCAAATCCCTGCAGAAACGGGAAACCTCCAGATTCACTTTCCTCCGAGATTTATCCACCGCCTTCGGTTTCACCGCATTCCTCCAAACCCTCCTTGGCACCATTTCAGTCCACAGGACATGACAACCCGACCACTGGCTGTGCAATAAAGCCAAATCCTTTTTAATCGCCCGAAGCAGGACAACCCCCTTGACGGAACCCAAGTCATTTTCACCCAAATGAAGAACCAGAACATCCGGGCAAACCCCCCCGACCAACCAAGAATTTAAGGCAGGGATCAGTTCCTTCCATAACATACCCCCCCTACCCTTCCAAACCACATTAAACAAACGATCATTGAAACCCAATGATGAACCAAAATAACTTTGACGAGCTTGCACTTGAGCTCTCTTAACGAAGGAATGGCCCACGATCCAAACTGTAATGAAAGCAGCCCGAGGACCAGCCACAGAACCTGAAAAAGAAAACAGAATCAGACAGGCAAAACAGATGAAGACGCCAGCGCACCAGCAGCCTCATTTCGAACATAGCGCCGAAAGCAATCAGAAGTCCAGCGCCCCAGTCCCATGATTTCCTCCCTCGACCAGCCCCTGTGGAAAGCCTCCGTGGCCGCCCCAATCCGGAAGGAGTGAGTACCGTATAATGACCCATCTAAACCAATATGTCGCAGCGCTTTTCGCAGAACCATGCGCAGTTGATAATTCGACACACATGAACCATTTAAATGTCGAAAAACTTGAAGGTCCAATGACCCACCCGACACTTTCTTCCAACAAAGAGCCCATCGTAAAGGGCACGTTTCCGGAGGGGACACCGCCTCCAACCAGACACCCTTACCCATACTCCTTTGATCCGTTTTGGAGTGGGAGAGCCAAATGTGGACCCCCCTTTCCGATATTTGAACATCCCCCCACAGAAGGCCAGGAGAGGACTTGTTGCCAAGCAATTCAGACACACGAAAAGCTCCAAAAAACATCCACACCATCAACGTGGAGAACAAACACGCTTCCACTCGATCAGAACACACAGCCGGGAGAACAGACATTACCTGAAACAGCTTCTGCCACGACAAAGGGGATCGCAAATTGCGAACAGCACCACTCTCTCTAGCCCACCCTTCCAACATTCTCCTACCCAACTCCCCAGCCGACGGAGGGTAACCCCACAAAAGCTTACCCATGAAAGAAACACCCGCCAGTTTGCCGGAAATAGTAATTCTAGACAACTTCTTATCCATCAGACACAAAATGAACTGAACCACATCCTCAGACCGTTGCCAATCCAGCTCCCGCCAACACGCACCCGACTCCAAAAACTCTGTCCAGGCTAACTCATACGCTGTCCTCGTGGAAGGAGCCAGGGAACCTAAAACCAGGTGAAGGACCCGGTGTTGCCTACCGTCCACAGGTGGTCTGGCATGGGAGTCGGCTCCTCGTCTGCCTCCAAAGCAAGCCCACGGAATCTCTCCCACTGTGAACGAGACAAAGCATCCGCAATGTCATTGTCCACGCCAGGAACGTGCAGGGCCCGAAAACAGATATCATGTTTCAGACAACCCAACACAAACACTCGAAGGAGCTTCAAAATCTGGGGATCTCTGGCCGACTGTTTGTTAATTACCTGGACCACGGCCATATTATCGATCCGGAAAAGAACCTTTTTGTGGGCCAAATCCGCACCCCACAGAGTGACAGCAACAACCACAGGGAAAAGTTCCAGAAAGGCAATACTTCTACTACCATTCCTCCATTGCACGGGCCACTGTTGGGCACACCACCTTCCTTGCCAGTACAGACCAAAACCCTCACTACCAGCAGCATCAGAGAAGATCTGTACATCCCAACACCAATCCACCTCCCAACACAAAGGCACACCATTGAAGGAATGTAAGAAGAAGACCCACATGCGTAAGTCCTCTTTCACCCCCGCGGACAGTCTCACCCTATGATGTGGAAGTGAATGACCAGACAAAGCTCTGCCCAACCTCCTACAGAAAGTCCTACCCGCCCGAACCACTCTGCAGGCAAAATTAAGGTGTCCCAGCAAAACTTGTATCTCTTTCACAAACACTTTCTCTTTCCCCAACATGGTTCCAACCAGTTCAAGCATTTTTTGTTTCTTGTCCAATGGAAGACGAGCCTGCATCAAATGAGAGTCAAGCTCGATCCCCAAAAAAGACATGGTCGCGCAAGGACCCATGGTCTTCTCAGGGGCCAATGGTACACCTAAATAACTCATCAATGATTGAAACGATGTGAGAGCAGCTTGGCAAATCAACGAATTGGCAGTACCCACAAAGAAGAAATCGTCCAAGTAATGAGTGACTAGTTCATGGCCACTCTGTGTAGTAAACCACCATTGTAGAAACGTACTGAAAGTTTCAAACTACGCACAAGACATGGAACAACCCATTGGCAACGCCTTGTCCACGTACCATTTTCCAAGAAAATGGATGCCCAGAAGACACCAGTCTTCAGGATGGACTGGAAGGAGCCGAAATGCGGATTTGATGTCGCATTTTGCCATCAGAGCATCAGGGCCCGCCGTGACAACCAGTTGCATAGCTACATCCACCGAAGAATAAGATACCGATGCAGCTTCGTTGTCAATGAAATCATTTACCGACCCACCTTCAGGCCATGATAGATGTTGAATGAGCCGGAACTGACCAGGCTCCTTCTTGGGGACCACACCAATAGGGGATACAATTAGGTTCACCAGAGGCCAATCATCAAACGGGCCCGCCATTCTTCCCTCACTCACTTCCTTGTCCAATTTTGACTGTACAATGGCAGGGTGTTCACCTGCCGACCTCAAATTCTTGGACCAACGTCTCAAACGTGGTCCCTCATACCCCAAACGAAACCCAACCTGAAAACCCAACAACAAGACTGACCGCAGCTCGGCAGGCTCGTAATCCCGCAAAGCAGCGGCCAATCAAGTAACATTAACCGGTGTACGAGCCTTTGGGCCCAGCACCGGATGAAGACTTCCCTCCCCTGGGAGCTGGAGGTTGCTGTGGTGGCACGAAAGTTCCTGAACTCTGTTGGGAACCCTGGGGCCCCGATGTCCTAGGACCCCAGCAACGGGACAACGGATGGCTCTTCCTACCACATTGTGAACATTCGTGCCGGAATTTACAGAACTGTCTAGTGCAAGTTCCGCTGTTAAAATCCCAACACGTGCCGGTAGGCGACTGGGTGGTAGAGTTGGCCCCCACCCCTCCCCGGGTGGGACGGGACTGAAAGGGACGATAGACTATAGGAAGACCACTAGCTGTAAAAATTGTTTTACCAGAGGCAGACGACCCCATCGTGTGCTGCCAAAGGTCAGAGTCCAACTCACCCCATTTCGCCTCGGGATCCCAAGCCATACGCGCCCTAAACTCCTCATCATATTGAGCCCAAGCATAATCATTCCTAGTCAGCTGAGCCTTACGGATAACATCCATGTACTTAAATAATGACACGCAGCGCTCAGGGAACTTTTCGCAGTAGACGCTGGCATAAATTAAAAAGGCCGCCGTCCAATTTTCTATAGTCAAAGGTACTTTAGGGCGTTTTGCCAATTCAAACTCCTCCTCCTTGTGATAGAATTCACTTTTCGATGCTCTAATTACCCTATGATGACGTGTGAGTTAGCATCATATGACTAACTAATGCATTTACGAAAACGCACTTATGCTGAATTCTGAATTCATATTCTTACCTATTTCTTATAAATGTGTGACCATATTAGTTCCTTAGCTTAGCTTGTGTGCCACCATTTTGTGTAACTCTCTGTGCCTGCGGCCTCTGCTCGCTCATGCCCCCTCCCGCAGGAATACAGAAAATATACTAAGACAGCAGTTTTCGTTTCTCGGCTCACTGTGACCGAAACTAACAACTTATGTTATCTGCAATGTTCTCATGCCCAGAGACGCCGAAGCCTAGCTCCCTGGCCTTGAGCAGAGATAATAATGTATCCCTTGCAGGTGCAGATGCCTGCTGTATGAGAGCATTGTTCACTGGTCTGGGGCTCGGTAGTTTTCCACAAGGGGCGTACCCCATCTACTGTATTGCATTATAATGTATTGCTGTGATGCAGAGAGTCAGTCCTCTCGTTCGCACTCCTAGGAGTGAGGTCGGACAGGGCCCTCTCATATGAGTGTTGTTTGGCCTAATAAAGACTTTTGTTTATACTTCTCCACTGTCCGGCTGACTTCCTATAAGGTAATTATAGGTGAGTGCTGTAAGTCACTCCAGTGGATTTGAGCCATGCTTATCAGATGGCGCCCGAATAGGGACCCCGCGATAAGGATCTTTCTCACCCGTAAGTGGGTAGCAGAAGACCGGGGACCCGCTGGTCGGCACGGTGGGCCCGGGATCCCATTTGATGCCGAGCTTGGTTCTCGCAGCGCTGCCCCACCCTGCTGATCGGGAGAGGTCCCGGTTCGGATCTTACGCCGGGGTCCAGAAGGCGGAACTTGAAGCTGACCGTGTTGGTCCTGGCAGCCGGAGGTGGAGAACGGTAGAGGTCGGTGCCGCATACGGAAGGTGAGTGGTCCACCTGTGATTGCTGCAGGAACGGGAGTGTTCCGGGAGACTAGAGTGTCTCCGATGGTTTGAGGAGCCGGTGTGCTCCTGGGGCTAGTGTGCTCCGGGGAACTCAGAGTACGAGTTGGTGCTCTGACAGACTTGACGGGGTTGGGGACGTATTTCGAGGTAATTGTTTGTAGCGATCCGACCGAATGGTACTGTGGTGAAGGCGTGGCTCATTGTGGGTAGACTCTGGTGCGCTTACCCTGAACTCCTAGTGTGGTGATTCAGTGGAGGTGTGATCCGGGTTTCCCGCGGTAAGGTGCGCAGCGATCCATAGTGCCGCACGGGTGGCGGATCCGTTCCCCGTCCTCAGAACAGTTAGCGTACTGTTCGGTCTGCGGTAGAGTCCAGGTTCCCCAGGACTTGGTCGACGGGCCTTGTCCCATTTGGTAACACGTGTTTTGGAGATATTGTATATGTGTACGTGGTTCGTCTATATGTTTGTGTGTGAATGAACTTGAGTTGTGATTCGAGATAAAGTAAAGATGCCGTGTTTTAGCAAGTTGCGATGTTTTGGATGCTGTTGTCGACCCTCAGATACTAGACTGGCCGAGAGCCAACCCGCACCCCCTGAAGGGACACCGAGTTTTGATATGTATGTTAAACATGGACTGGTCCCGATTTTGTTTGGTACTTTGTGGCATCGATACACTGCTGATAATGTGGATTTACAATGGCCTTTGACGGGTTCTTTTGATGAAGCTAAATTGGATTATTTGCAAGATAAACTGTTTGCTAGGCGTAGCCGCCAGAGTATGTTCGACTCTTTGCGAGTATGGCAGAAAGAGGCCAGGAAGCGTAAGATGCGAGAGGAGAAAGAGGAGTATAAAAAATCCGCGCAGACTATGGCGCAGAAAGCGAGGGAACAGGTGGGGAATGAGAATGCACTACGCATGGAGCGCGCAGATAGACTTTGTAGGTTGAAAGAAAATAAAAGTTACGGAGTACGAGAGGACGACCCAGATGAGATGGAGGACATTTTGAATGCCCGACCCCCTCCCCCTTATGCCCCGCAGCCATTGTACCCCTCCTTGCCACTTTCGGCCCCTAGTAGCGCCATTCCAGGTCCTTCAGCGAGTGCCCCCCAACAATCCCTGCCCTCGACACCCCTCGTTTCTCTACTCCAGCCCACTTCACCTGCCCCCTCACCATTTTCTTTAGCACTCCCTACTGTTTCAGCTAGTACCACCCCCAGTCAGGAGATGCTAACACCGAGTCGCGGCGCAGGTAGCGGATTGTTCTCACAGGTACGGAAGCTGCTTACACGTTCTACTGTTGGTTTGGATGAAAAAAGTTTGGTGGCTAACCAGGCATGTCAATGGGCCAGGAATAATATTTATTCGTTCGAAGATATCTGGTCCACCATGAAAGATTTTGAGCCATTAATGCAGCAGCACGCTTTGTGGCACATGGCTAGTGTATTGATACCGCTATGGGAGCAGGGATATGGAGGTGTGGCTCCGGCGGTTTTGCGGGATATACAGGCTGGAGCGTACAGAACGAACACGGGGGTGAAGGAAGTGATGAGTAGTCTGCGCGCGCTATTGCAATACAGGAATGAATTGCCCTCTGCCGGTACACCCCATTTCCCAGGTCTCCACCCAATGCGAGAGGTGCACCCTATTTTTCATCCTGAGGTCCCGGAGTTGTTAGACCCAGTCACGAGGGCTGTTACAAGGAACAGAATTGATGCGCATTTTCAGGAGCAATGGGTGTATACGCCATGGAAGAGAAGTGAGGTGTTGTCATTGAAGGCTCAGCTGCCGGATTCTAGAAAGAATCCGACCGCCTATTACAAAGAGCTTACGGAAGCGGCGTCTTCTACTGTGATGACGTTGGCTGATGTTGAATTGTTTTTCGGGCTTTTGGTCCCGGTTGATGTGTGGCGACAAGTGAAAGGTACGGATCATACGGAGGAGCTGGGAGGTACATGGCAGGAGTTGCAAGATTGGGACAAGGAGCGTAAGCCAGGGGAGAAGCCGAAGGCTGAGATATTGGCTTTGCCAGGGCGTATTATAAAATACATGCATTCTCTCATTCCCCCGAAAAAGGTGGATTGGGACAAACTAACGGCTTGTAAGCAGAAAAAGGATGAGGCGGTCTCTGATTTCTTCACGAGGTTTGAGGAAACGTTTATGGATTTTAGTGGGCAGGATGTGTCACAGGATGGAGGGTTACGGCTCTTCGTCAACAGGTTTGTCACAAACTTATTGCCTGAAATATCAGCCAGACTGCAAGCGTCGGAGAGCACGTGGACGACGTCCTCTCCTTCGGGAATACTAAGTATGGCGCAATATTACGAGCACAGGGAAAATGAGAACAAGGATAAGCAGGAGAAGAAGGCTAAAGATTTGAAGACGAGGGTTTTGTTGCAGCAGGTGGCAAGAGGCAGAGGAAGGGGTGCAGGGCTGAGCCGCGGAGGTGGATTTGGAAGAGGTGAGAGCAGGGACAGGCTGGGACCGAATCAGTGCGCGAAGTGCAAGCAGGAGGGGCACTGGTGGAGGGATTGCCCGCTGCTTCAGGCAAGCGCTGGTGTAGGGCGCGGACGAGGAAGAGGTGGTGGTGATACTGGAAGACAGGTGGTACGATCGGAAGGAGGCAGGAGGCCGGGTGGCAATTATTTTGACAATAATACAAATAGGCAACAGTTGCAGAGTGATGGTGCCCAGTACTATAACGATGATTACTCAGTTGATGATTTGACAGGGTTCTCCCACAACTAGGACAGCGTAGGACAGAGCATGGGACCAGTACTTATGGAAGTTGATCAGAGGGGACCTTATGTCGAAGCCGACTTACTAGGGTCTCAACAGAAATTTCTAGTGGATACGGGTGCAATGAAAAGTTCAGTGGCTCGTTCTCGGGTCCCAGGGGCGGCTCTGTCTGGCAAGAATAACATATCCGTGGGTTTCGCGGGAACTCCGGTGATTAGCCCCATTTCTAAACCTCTCACGTTAACGATTGGTCCTTTTACTGTTGATTCACCGTTTTTATTGACATCAAATTGTGGAGAAAATTTGTTGGGTTTAGACTTATTGAAGAGATTGCATGCCACCATCTATTGTTCCCCGGATGGCGTGTACCTCACTCTAGGCCCCAATGTTGCCCGCCCACTACAGTGCTTTTCAAAAGACGACCCGCTGCCACCTGAGTTTCGAGGCATACCCGACAGCTTGTGGGCTGTCAGTGATAATGATGTGGGGAGAATGGACATTGCCCCGGTGTCAATAAGGGTGAAGGTGGGAGCCAAATTGCCCAGAATACCACAATACAGGATACCTAGGGAGGGTGAGAAGGCCTTGTTACAAATAATTCAAGATTTAATACTGTCTGGAGTAGTGGAAGAGACTGATTCGAATATATGTAACAGTCCTATTTTGCCTGTACTTAAAAGACGGTCACCTGATGCAACTGATAATACTCCTGATGTCTATAGATTTGTGATTGATTTGCGGCAGGTAAATAGAGTAGTGGAGCCACAGTATCCGGTGGTCTCGGACATCACTACGATATTGACAATGATTCCACCTTCGGCCAAATATTTCTCTGTCCTAGATTTGAAAAACGCTTTCTTCAGTATTCCAGTACATGAAGATAGCAGGTATCTTTTCGGATTCTCATTGGCTGGCCGTAGCTTCCGCTTCAAGAGAATTCCTCAGGGGTACACTGAGAGTCCTAGTATATACAGTCAAGCTCTGAAGGCACAATTGGATGATTTGGAACTTCCAGCGGGCAACGTAATGTTGCAGTACGTGGATGATATCCTAATAGCATCGGATGAAGAGCAGGGTTGTCGGGAGGCTACTGTAAAATTGTTACACCATTTGGCTAAAAGGGGGCATAAAGTGTCCCTTCCGAAATTCCAATACTGTCGAACGGAGGTCACCTACCTCGGTCACCTCCTTTCGAAAGTGGGGAGGAGATTGACGCCGGAGCGCATAAAAGCGATCACTAACATGCAGGTACCTAACACGCAGCGAGAGGTGCGCGCGTTCCTAGGCATAACATCGTATTGTCGTCAGTGGATACCTAACTATGCGTTACTAACAAAACCCCTATTGTATCTGACTACCAAAGAAGTGCGCGAACCCCTACCCTGGACCCCCGCATGTCAGGAAGCGTTTGAGTCACTAAAAACGTCTTTGTGTTCTGCGCCAGTTCTTGGAACACCTGATTACCAGAAGCCTTTTGTTCTTTATGTGCACGAGGCGGAAGGTTGCGCGTTGTCTGTCCTAACTCAGTGTTTTGGGGGGAAGCAGAGACCGTGTGCATACTTCTCTGCAATGCTCGATAATGTGGCAAGAGCGCTGCCGAGCTGTCTGAGAGCCACGGCGGCTGCTGCGGTCTCTATAAGACAATCGGCAGGGCTCGTGCTGGGATCAGGTCTCACAGTAATGGTACCGCATGCTGTGGATATTTTACTGAACAGGACACAGACGCAGCATTTAACAAGCGCTCGTCTGACGGGTTACGAGATGACTCTTTTTGCGCCCCATGTGACAATTAAAAGGTGTGCCACATTGAACCCCGCCACCTTGTTACCTATCCCCACAGATAGTGACACAAATGATGATGACATACATGACTGTTTGTATAGGACTGAGGAGGAGACGAAGGGGAGGGTGGATCTGACAGACAGGCCCATGGAAGAACCAGATGGGGAACTGTATGTTGATGGATCCTGTTTTAAATTACCAGACGGGACATCGACGGCAGCATATGCAATAACGACATTACAGACGGTGGTAGAGACTTCGAGAATACCTTACAATTCTGCTCAGGCTGCCGAGATTATCGCCTTACTGAGAGCATGTGAGTTGAGTGAGGGGTTGGATGTCAACATTTACACCGATAGCCAATACGCCTTTGGCGTGGTTCATAATTATGGGCGACTTTGGGCAGAACGGGGATTCTTGACCTCCCATGGACAACGCATCCAACATGGCCCACTGATATTACGACTGTTAACGGCACTGACTTTACCTAAAAGATTGGCTGTGATAAAATGTAGCGCACACAAGACGATAGTGGACGATGTCGGGCGAGGCAACGCTTTTGCCGACGAGACAGCAAAAGAGACTGCTAGAGAAAAATTACCACGAATGTTTGTGGCAGGACCAGCACGATGGGTCCCAGATATTCATATGTTCGCAGACACGGTACAGAGTGTCAAGAACATACAGGGCAAAGCGACGGATGAGGAATTGAGAGCATGGAAGGATGGGCAGGGACGACTGGATGCGGATGAATGCTGGACAGATGTGACAGATAAGAGACGATGGATGTTACCGAATGCGTATGTCCTTCCAGTAGTGACGATGGCACACGGTCCTGCCCATGTGAGCGCGAAGGGCATTTGCAAATTGTTAGACCCGGTATGGAGCAATAAGAATATCTCTAAGATGGCCACCAATTTGGTTCGTCAGTGTATGGTGTGTTTGAGACACAATCCTGGAAAGGGTACCCCTGTCCCAACTGGAAATTTTGCACCCCCCTCTTTCCCTTTTGAGGTGATTCAGATGGATTACATCGAAATGGAAAGAGTCAACAACTTGAAGTACGTCCTTGTAGTCGTATGCGCCTTTAGTAGGTGGGTGGAGGCGTTCCCAACGAAAGACTGCACGGCTATGTCTACTGCAAAAATGTTGATAAAGGAGTATTTCTCCCGCTTCGGATTACCTAGGGTGATCTGGAGTGAGAATGGCACGTCCTTTAATGCTGAATTAGTGAAGAATATATGCAAAGGTCTACACATCACCCAGAAGTTCCACTCAGCCTTGCATCCTCAGGCAGCAGGACTGGTGGAACGGTTTAACGGCACGCTCAAGTTAAAAATGGCCAAAATATGTGAGAGTACAGGTCTCCGTTGGCCAGATGCACTTCCCTTAGCTTTGCTTTCCACAAGAGTCACTGTAAATGCAAAAACGTGCGTCTCCCCGCACGAGGTGGTATTTGGCCGCCCGGCCAATATCTGGGGAGTGCCCCGACCAAAATGTTTTTCTGAAGTTCCTTACCCTCTGTTGACAGATTATCTGTATGCTTTGACTAAAGATCTTCGTTCTATTCATCAGCAGGTAGCAGACACTCTGAAGCCGTTGCCGGAGGGGCCGGGACACACCATCCACCCAGGGGATTGGGTCGTGGTGCGACGATACCAGCGGAAGTCCTGTTTGGAGCCGAGGTGGTCAGAGCCTCGCCAGGTGCTCCTCACCACGCGCACAGCACTGCGGATTGACGGCAGAAAGGCGTGGACCCATGCCTCTCATGTGAAGAGGGTCCCGCTCCCGTTGCCCTATGATCAATGGGTACAAGACGGCATCGCTGACCAGGAGTTCGAACATATCCCGAGGTATGTTCCTTTCTCGGATGCTTCACTGATTGGAGAAGAGCAAAGCGGAATTGAAGATACTGTGAGCTCTACCACTCCTTTTGTTGCTAGCAAAGAGATATCGGAAAGTTCAGCATCTGCCACTGATACACCTGTTTTGTTTTCTGACCCCGAAGTGCCAGGGAGCACTCGTTACAATTTTCGGCCCCGAAGAAAATAAGTACAGTGCTGGAATATGATGGACTAAATACTGGAAGAAGGGCTTAGTGGACATTCTGAAAATGAAGATTTAGTGGTACAGATGGACTTGTAAGAGCCCTGGTGTTTAGCCGAAGATTGTGTTCTTTGAGACTATAGCGTGGTGCGGGGCCCGAATTAAGTGCTTCCCTTATTTCAAAGTGTTGACCAACGACGTGGGAATAGGTATGAACGGTAAAAGCCTGCCTGTGAGGCTTTGAAGGACACAGGGAAGAAGATCCCTTTTTTAAGGGTTGAAGAACCCCTCTGGCCGGTTGAGGATTGTCTGGGACTATTTTTTTTAGTAGTAGTGTGATTTTTATTTTTATTTTTGATTTTGGTGTTGAAAAGTATACAGAATGTATCCCTTTGGGCGGCCAATTCCTGATGAGGAGCTGTCTCTTGCAGCTCCCCCGAGACGTGAGCCTGATTCCCCCTGGTTGGCCCTTTCCCGAAAAGGAAAAATTGGAGTGGTCATAATATTTTTAATTGCCTTTCTGGTGACTCTTGGAATATTGTTCTTCCTAGATAAACATTATCCCGTTCATACATTTGCACCCACACCTACTGCTGTTCCGGAACACGAAATGTTAACTGTTGAATATGGTGAGAGAATGATACGTGCAAACTATAAAGATAATGTTTTTATTAAGACTTTGCATCATGCACATGCCACTACCAACATGACAGATTGCTGGGTTTGTGGGCTTTTGCCTTCTGCTGCTTATAAGAAAGATAGATTCCTTGCTCTTCCTTTGACTCCGGTAAATAGTTGTGTGGGATGGTACACCCTTTTAGGTCTAGTTAAATATTTCCAACAGCCAGATTCCCTAACACCCCGACTACAGAATAGGGGGTGGACAATGACAATGCGAGTACGCCCTTTGCCTTCAGCTTCCCTTGGACGAATATACACCGACGGACGTTTTGACCAAACTTTTATAGAGACATGTGAGAAAAAGTTGGGTCGATTCTTGACACCTAATGATACTGATAGGCTTAGGGATAGTTTCATGAAATTGAATGCCACTTTGTCTTATAGGCACCCCCCTAAGAATAACGACAGCTCCAAGTCTTTGATACCTCTGGCTGTGGTGGGTCCTCCTCCGTTTTTCTGTATAGAGGGAAGGGGTCCCATCAAGGTTGGAAATAGCTCTTGTAATGTGACTGCTTCAATACGCCTGCCCGTTAGCCCCTCATTGATTGCCCCACCCAGTGTCTATTTTGTATGCGGTGAAAATGGATACTTATGGTTGCCCGAGGGTTGGGGTGGGGTGTGCTACCTGGCTTATCTGATTCCTCCTGTATATGTGGCCCCCTCTGATTACCACAAAACTCATCGACGATTCCCCAGTCCTCAAGAGCAGCCGCGAGAGCAGCGTAAAAGGAGGGAACTTCAGGTAGAGGACGTTGATCAGACAGATACCTCGTATCAGCAATGGACTGATTTTTCTAAGGGTCTGCTTCCTTTCTGGGGTCCTATATTCAACAGCAGAGCTATTAGACGACTTTCTAGGGTAATGGAGAAGGTGGTTCTCGTTGAGGCTGACATTACGACTAACATCTCTGTTGAGGTTCAGGCTATGAGATTATTTACGATCCAGAATAGGATGGTCCTTGACGTCATACTAGCTGATAGAGGCGGGGCCTGTCGCGTCATCGGGACCTCTTGTTGTGTTTATATCCCTGACTCCGCCCCGACTGTTAACTTGGCAGTGCAAAAATTGCATAGATTAGCGACTGAACTGCACCAAGATAATGGAACATGGTCTCTCCAAGGGTGGCTCTGGGGTGCCTTTTCTTCCTGGGGCTGGAAAATAATGATGGGTTTGGTTGGAGTGGTTAGTGTAATTTTGTCATGCTGCCTTTGCATATATTGCCTCCCTCCATGTTGTTCAATGTGTGCTGCAAATATACGTCCGAAAAAGAAGTTACATGGTCAATATACCACTTCTATGATTACTGAAATTCCTGCTGATGCAAGTTGGTTAATGTTTATTGCAGAAGATGTTCTCGACTGAAGTAATACAGGCCTGCCCCTAGAATGGATGTCGACACTACCTTTTGGCAAATAAATGGGGCTATAAGTTAGCCAATGATGCTAAAAGGAGGGTCTGATAGAATTCACTTTTCGATGCTCTAATTACCCTATGATGACGTGTGAGTTAGCATCATATGACTAACTAATGCATTTACGAAAACGCACTTATGCTGAATTCTGAATTCATATTCTTACCTATTTCTTATAAATGTGTGACCATATTAGTTCCTTAGCTTAGCTTGTGTGCCACCATTTTGTGTAACTCTCTGTGCCTGCGGCCTCTGCTCGCTCATGCCCCCTCCCGCAGGAATACAGAAAATATACTAAGACAGCAGTTTTCGTTTCTCGGCTCACTGTGACCGAAACTAACAACTTATGTTATCTGCAATGTTCTCATGCCCAGAGACGCCGAAGCCTAGCTCCCTGGCCTTGAGCAGAGATAATAATGTATCCCTTGCAGGTGCAGATGCCTGCTGTATGAGAGCATTGTTCACTGGTCTGGGGCTCGGTAGTTTTCCACAAGGGGCGTACCCCATCTACTGTATTGCATTATAATGTATTGCTGTGATGCAGAGAGTCAGTCCTCTCGTTCGCACTCCTAGTAGTGAGGTCGGACAGGGCCCTCTCATATGAGTGTTGTTTGGCCTAATAAAGACTTTTGTTTATACTTCTCCACTGTCCGGCTGACTTCCTATAAGGTAATTATAGGTGAGTGCTGTAAGTCACTCCAGTGGATTTGAGCCACGCTTATCACTTGGAACCCTCTTTAGCACGGACCTCCCTGTGGCGCAATTTCAACAGTTCTACATACTCACCATTCCAAATCTTTTCCTTTGTACTGAGCATCAAATGAGCCCCCAAAGGCTTCGTAACACCCATATACGGCAACTTTTTGATTTTTAGTTCCTTACTGTGAAGTACATTTTTAGTAGTGCCCAAACCAACAGTGGACGTGCCGCTATCCACTTTTTCACCTGTATGAAGATCATCCCCGTTTGTACCCACACCTTGATCTCTTACAACACGTCCTTTGTGTAATTTACCATCCTTTTCAGTAGATATTAAATCTACACCAACACCAATAGACATCATATTTGGCCGCACGGCCTGAACCACAGTCTCACCTGGGCGTAAAAGAGGCGGTTGACTGGCTTCCGTCCTCCACTCTGTCTGTGCACCGTCGTCCGCCCTCCGAGGAGCCCTCACCGAGGGGCCGAGCACTCGTGGCCTTGACGATTCCACACGACTCCGAACCACCTGATCCTGTAACATACTATGAGAAACATTAACATGCCCCCCCCAGACACAATCTCACGAACTTCTCCCTCTTCAGGGCTATCTTCATCATAATCTAAAATGAGCGATTCCTCTAACTGAGGAGGGGCAGTGACAACCACCGAAGTCTGCCTTGACTCCACCGTGTTCGAACGACCATGGGCCTTACCAGCCCTCACTCTTGACCTAGGCGGGGAGGACGACTGAACTCGTCTATACCTCCCCCCACCAGAACCACTGACAACCTGTTGATGTCCTGAAAAAGATAAACCAGCATTATAACCACCACGTGGCACGAGAGAGGTCGTACGTAACCCGCTCCCATGTACAACGTTGGATTCCACCGCTGAGGCCGGGAAGGTCGCGCTGGACCCGGATGCACCGCCCATGTTGAAATCCCTCGTTGGGGCCATCGAGGTCGTAGTAAACCTGCGTGTGATGGCCGCGGCGGGATCCCTCGATGGTATGGGACGTGCCGCGCCAGGCTCCACCCGCACTTCTCCTCGGCGTGCCTGGGCTGCCTGCCGCCCTGCCAAGTCTGCTGCCGTAGGTCGAGCTTCCTCCTGCAAAGAAAAAGGCCGGACTGGTGTGCCGGGTCCCTTACTAAAACCAACTCTATGTGCAGTAGACAAACCGCTAACAGTAAATCCACCACCCCTGCCAGACATCACAAAACTCCCAGAACCAACAGCACTTTTTCTTTTTAGAGCATCGCAAAGCCGAGGAGACGGAGGACAAACCTCCTCATCCGAACTAACCTCCAACATAGCCTGAATAATCCGCGAAGCAGGACCCTGATCAGCCAAATCCTGAACCCCCGTACCATCAAAAGAACCCCGAGATGCAGGCCCCGAAACCACTCTCATACCAGGACACTGAAAATCCCCTGCCAACCTATAAAAAGAACCTTCTCCAACCTCAGGTTGCCGAACAAAACCATCTCCACTCCCGACCCCCCCGAGGGGAAAGCCTCCTACCGCGTCCAACGGGCGGCAACTCCCCACTGAAACGCCCGCACCACACAAATCCACTCCAGGTAAAGGAACGTCAGTCCGCCCAGCACCCTCCCCCAAACCCATCTGGGCCCATTCCCCCTCCCCCAAAGAACTGCCACCTACGGACACAGCTTCCCCTCCGACAGACCCCGAGGGAGAAAACAATAACGGACTATTCAGATCCCTCCCCACAGACCGTACAAGCACACCAGGGCCCTCAGACCTGACCACTCCATGACCCGATACCAAAGGCCGCGCGATGGACACACCTACCGAACCACCGTCCACTGTTACTGGGACCTGAACTACATGGTGGCGAATAACGCTCAAAGGAGCGACCACCTCCTGTATGTCCTGACCCGAAACACCCCGTAACGGCTGCTGCGCCACAGGAACCACATCCAAAATGGCCTCCGCCCGCACCAACTCGGTGACGTCAGCCCCCACACCCGCGGAGGCCGAAGCCGAACGCCGCGTGCAACCACGTTGCCTGGAAGCACGACGGCCCCGCAAAACGGGAGCAGAGGCCGCTCTGTCCCGCAAACCAACATTAGAAGCCTCCCCCCCCACAGAAGGAAAACCACCTTCCCCAACCACTTCCACCAACGAGGCATCCAAAGAAACAGACGGATCCGAAAAACCAGAATCACTCCCACGGCGGGCCCTAGAACCCGCCCGCCGAGTCCTGGAACGACCCCGTTCACTTACCCCATCCTGCCTCCGGCGTTTCGGAGAGTAACATGCTGCCACCACAGCCGACACCCTCGCAGAGGCCTCCCGCTGAGGGCGCGGGGTCTCGGCCTGACCCCGGTCGCCAATGACCAGGCCCAAACGCCCCGCCTCGCTAAGCAGGCGAATAGCCTCCAACACTCGGTAATCTTCACCAGCCATGATATCGAATAAGAATAGCTACAAGGCAAATGAACAAACCACCAAAATACTGACAAAAATTCTAAGCTCCACCGGCCACCAGGTCACCAAGCCTAAAATGGTGCCCGGAGCGAGGAGCCCCGCCCATTTATAGGGGGCCGCACAATACCACTAAAAACCAGCCCAAAAACGCCCAAATGGAATCTGCTAGAAGAAATACCCCCACCCAGATCTCCCAAACCGCCCGGGGGAGGAGACCTCCCAGGGGTCGGCTGCCCTCCCCCAAGCCCCCCTTATCATTAGAACTCCCATTGCTTTCATCTTCTGTAACGTTAGATAGTGCAGTCCTTTGTATTCAATGCTTGCCCCTGTAGCGGAAATTAGTTCAGTGAGTTGTGTGCTTGTTACAGAGAACTCTTTAACTTGCAGGCCACATGCTTTACTTTCTAAAGATGGTCTCAAGTTTCATCCTTCTGAGATAAATTGCGTGAGAGCAGTAGATTTGGGTTGAATAAAACAGCACTGAGGGAAAATTCCTCACACATATTTTACACTTTTCTATTCTTTCAGTCCTGTATAAAATGAGGGACCGGCCCCCGTTACACACACACTAAATTATCTTCATATCTTGCTTTTTCTGCATCAAAATGTAAGGCTTTAGTTTTTGAAAAGATTTAAACTTGAATTATATTTTTTTCTGGAGATCCTAGTGCCTCTGACACATCCAATCTGTGAGGCCAATGTTCATTTGAGAGCATCAAAAGGCTCCCAAGATCACAGTGTGGAGGTCCACACTGGACTTCCTAAACCATTTTTTATTGTTTTGAGATAATAAATGTGCGACTGACGCTGACAATAATAACGTTTGTTTAAACTTTGCCAACACGCATTCGGGGGCGGGGGCTTTGGGAAGCGTTTTTTTATAACAAGCGCTTGCCCGCCATTAGAGCCCCTCCTCCTGGGCCCAAGAGTCGCTGCCGCCCGCCAGATTGCAAGTAATATTGTAGTCTGGCGGGCGGGGTGCATGGCGGTCCTGTGGTGGCGCTGTGTGAAGACTCATTGTGTGCCTTACACAGCACCGCCATGGTACCACCAGTGCACATTTCTGCACAGGAAGGAATGCACCATGTTGTGCATTCATTCCTGTGCAGGAGCTGGGGGTGCAAAACTACAGGGGGGCACAGCATGTACCCGCGTGCATGTTCTCACATGCACAGGGTCAAGAGGGGGGTTCTACTTTCTTCACTGGTAGCAGTTATATGGAGGAAGAACCTCCATGTGACAGCTGGCAGTGAGAAAAATCATAATACGCTTGGCAGGGCCTCAGAGCACCACAAAGAATATTATGGCCCTTAGATTGCTGCGGGAACCCCAGGGAACACAGTTCCCTGGCGGTTGCGGTGGTGCAATGGTGGTCCAACAGCCAAAGTCGTGATAGGGCAGAGGGACCGCCGGTGCAGCGGTGGCTGGACCACCACCGCCGCACCCCCACAAGTCGGGCAGTCCAGACTCGTAATCAGCCCCAATGTGCAGTGAATAATTTGAGCATTCTGTTGCAAGAGGGGCTCACAAGCGCTCATTTGGAGTCTGGGACCTATTTTTCACCATTAAACCACGACGCCGAGTAAGAGAGATACAGACAGAAAAGGGAGGATGAAAAGAGAAAAAAACTATTATGAAGGGGGAAAGCAGGGGTGCAAAAGAAGCAGCACGACCTAAACAAAAAGACAGGACACTCTTCCTACCAGATTGGACGGCGTTATCTGCTGTGAAGGACCGCTCACTCACCCACGCCTCGCGGAACCCGCTCCGCGGGTCCCGCTTCGGATCTCCTGTGCTTGGTGCCTCGGTGGGGCTAGAGGAAGGTAGAAGGGCTGCGAGCGGCAACCGGGACTCGCATTCCCAGGAGTCCCGGTGTGCGTGTGGCCGAGTCACCTGGCCCCGCTCTCCCTGACCGCCTCGCCCCACCCTCATCATCAGCTGTAAAAGGGGCTTGGACTTGCAGCTCCTTGGGACACTCTTCCTACCAGATTGGACGGCGTTATCTGCTGTGAAGGACCGCTCACTCACCCACGCCTCGCGGAACCCGCTCCGCGGGTCCCGCTTCAGATCTCCTGTGCTTGGTGCCTCGGTGGGGCTAAAGGAAGTTAGAAGGGCTGCGAGCGGCAACCGGGACTCGCATTCCCAGGAGTCCCGGTGTGCGTGTGGCCGAGTCACCTGGCCCCGCTCTCCCTGACCGCCTCGCCCCACCCTCATCATCAGCTGTAAAAGGGGCTTGGACTTGCAGCTCCTTGGGACACTCTTCCTACCAGATTGGACGGCGTTATCTGCTGTGAAGGACCGCTCACTCACCCACGCCTCGCGGAACCCGCTCCGCGGGTCCCGCTTCGGATCTCCTGTGCTTGGTGCCTCGTGGGGCTAGAGGAAGGTAGAAGGGCTGCGAGCGGCAACCGGGACTCGCATTCCCAGGAGTCCCGGTGTGCGTGTGGCCGAGTCACCTGGCCCCGCTCTCCCTGACCGCCTCGCCCCACCCTCATCATCAGCTGTAAAAGGGGCTTGGACTTGCAGCTCCTTGGGACACTCTTCCTACCAGATTGGACGGCGTTATCTGCTGTGAAGGACCGCTCACTCACCCACGCCTCGCGGAACCCGCTCCGCGGGTCCCGCTTCGGATCTCCTGTGCTTGGTGCCTCGGTGGGGCTAGAGGAAGGTAGAAGGGCTGCGAGCGGCAACCGGGACTCGCATTCCCAGGAGTCCCGGTGTGCGTGTGGCCGAGTCACCTGGCCCCGCTCTCCCTGACCGCCTCGCCCCACCCTCATCATCAGCGGTAAAAGGGGCTTGGACTTGCAGCTCCTTGGGACACTCTTCCTACCAGATTGGACGGCGTTATCTGCTGTGAAGGACCGCTCACTCACCCACGCCTCGCGGAACCCGCTCCGCGGGTCCCGCTTCGGATCTCCTGTGCTTGGTTCCTCGGTGGGGCTAGAGGAAGGTAGAAGGGCTGCGAGCGGCAACCGGGACTCGCATTCCCAGGAGTCCCGGTGTGCGTGTGGCCGAGTCACCTGGCCCCGCTCTCCCTGACCGCCTCGCCCCACCCTCATCATCAGCGGTAAAAGGGGCTTGGACTTGCAGCTCCTTGGGACACTCTTCCTACCAGATTGGACGGCGTTATCTGCTGTGAAGGACCGCTCACTCACCCACGCCTCGCGGAACCCGCTCCGCGGGTCCCGCTTTGGATCTCCTGTGCTTGGTGCCTCGGTGGGGCTAGAGGAAGGTAGAAGGGCTGCGAGCGGCAACCGGGACTCGCATTCCCAGGAGTCCCGGTGTGCGTGTGGCCGAGTCACCTGGCCCCGCTCTCCCTGACCGCCTCGCCCCACCCTCATCATCAGCTGTAAAAGGGGCTTGGACTTGCAGCTCCTTGGGACACTCTTCCTACCAGATTGGACGGCGTTATCTGCTGTGAAGGACCGCTGACTCACCCACGCCTCGCGGAACCCGCTCTGCGGGTCCCGCTTCGGATCTCCTGTGCTTGGTGCCTCGTTGGGGCTAGAGGAAGGTAGAAGGGCTGCGAGCGGCAACCGGGACTCGCATTCCCAGGAGTCCCGGTGTGCGTGTGGCCGAGTCACCTGGCCCCGCTCTCCCTGACCGCCTCGCCCCACCCTCATCATCAGCTGTAAAAGGGGCTTGGACTTGCAGCTCCTTGGGACACTCTTCCTACCAGATTGGACGGCGTTATCTGCTGTGAAGGACCGCTCACTCACCCACGCCTCGCGGAACCCGCTCCGCGGGTCCCGCTTCAGATCTCCTGTGCTTGGTGCCTCGGTGGGGCTAAAGGAAGGTAGAAGGGCTGCGAGCGGCAACCGGGACTCGCATTCCCAGGAGTCCCGGTGTGCGTGTGGCCGAGTAACCTGGCCCCGCTCTCCCTGACCGCCTCGCCCCACCCTCATCATCAGCTGTAAAAGGGGCTTGGACTTGCAGCTCCTTGGGACACTCTTCCTACCAGATTGGACGGCGTTATCTGCTGTGAAGGACCGCTCACTCACCCACGCCTCGCGGAACCCGCTCCGCGGGTCCCGCTTCGGATCTCCTGTGCTTGGTGCCTCGGTGGGGCTAGAGGAAGGTAGAAGGGCTGCGAGCGGCAACCGGGACTCGCATTCCCAGGAGTCCCGGTGTGCGTGTGGCCGAGTCACCTGGCCCCGCTCTCCCTGACCGCCTCGCCCCACCCTCATCATCAGCTGTAAAAGGGGCTTGGACTTGCAGCTCCTTGGGACACTCTTCCTACCAGATTGGACGGCGTTATCTGCTGTGAAGGACCGCTCACTCACCCACGCCTCGCGGAACCCGCTCCGCGGGTCCCGCTTCGGATCTCCTTTGCTTGGTGCCTCGGTGGGGCTAGAGGAAGGTAGAAGGGCTGCGAGCGGCAACCGGGACTCGCATTCCCAGGAGTCCCGGTGTGCGTGTGGCCGAGTCACCTGGCCCCGCTCTCCCTGACTGCCTCGCCCCACCCTCATCATCAGCTGTAAAAGGGGCTTGGACTTGCAGCTCCTTGGGACACTCTTCCTACCAGATTGGACGGCGTTATCTGCTGTGAAGGACCGCTCACTCACCCACGCCTCGCGGAACCCGCTCCGCGGGTCCCGCTTCGGATCTCCTGTGCTTGGTGCCTCGGTGGGGCTAAAGGAAGGTAGAAGGGCTGCGAGCGGCAACCGGGACTCGCATTCCCAGGAGTCCCGGTGTGCGTGTGGCCGAGTCACCTGGCCCCGCTCTCCCTGACCGCCTCGCCCCACCCTCATCATCAGCTGTAAAAGGGGCTTGGACTTGCAGCTCCTTGGGACACTCTTCCTACCAGATTGGACGGCGTTATCTGCTGTGAAGGACCGCTCACTCACCCACGCCTCGCGGAACCCGCTCCGCGGTCCCGCTTCGGATCTCCTGTGCTTGGTGCCTCGGTGGGGCTAAAGGAAGGTAGAAGGGCTGCGAGCGGCAACCGGGACTCGCATTCCCAGGAGTCCCGGTGTGTGTGTGGCCGAGTCACCTGGCCCCGCTCTCCCTGACCGCCTCGCCCCACCCTCATCATCAGCTGTAAAAGGGGCTTGGACTTGCAGCTCCTTGGGACACTCTTCCTACCAGATTGGACGGCGTTATCTGCTGTGAAGGACCGCTCACTAACCCACGCCTCGCGGAACCCGCTCCGCGGGTCCCGCTTCGGATCTCCTGTGCTTGGTGCCTCGGTGGGGCTAGAGGAAGGTAGAAGGGCTGCGAGCAGCAACCGGGACTCGCATTCCCAGGAGTCCCGGTGTGCGTGTGGCCGAGTCACCTGGCCCCGCTCTCCCTGACCGCCTCGCCCCACCCTCATCATCAGCTGTAAAAGGGGCTTGGACTTGCAGCTCCTTGGGACACTCTTCCTACCAGATTGGACGGCGTTATCTGCTGTGAAGGACCGCTCACTCACCCACGCCTCGCGGAACCCGCTCCGCGGGTCCCGCTTCGGATCTCCTGTGCTTGGTGCCTCGGTGGGGCTAGAGGAAGGTAGAAGGGCTGCGAGCGGCAACCGGGACTCGCATTCCCAGGAGTCCCGGTGTGCGTGTGGCCGAGTCACCTGGCCCCGCTCTCCCTGACCGCCTCGCCCCACCCCCTTTCACCCAGCTTATTGGCCCTTGGATTTACAAATACAGAGCTCCCACGCTGCGCGGGAGCGCGCGGGAGTGACCGGGGCGAAGACCGGGCAAAGAGCGGGCCGTTTGAGGCCGTTCGAGGTCTAAGAGGTCTGGGCCACGATACTTGGTTCTACGGCGGTCTATTCACATGTGAGTTTGTTTCTTTTCATCTGTGGCAAGCTCCCCACTGTTCATTATGTGTTCACGAGCTACACGAAGCAAAACTGCTAGGGGACTTAGTGGACCTAGTGGGACCCTGGATGACTTCTTAACAAAGACCAATCTGGCTATTGACGCCGAAATTAACAAAATGCAACATAGAGTCTCCCTTGAACTTGATGCTGCCCGTAAACTGTCCCTTAATATTGCCTCCTCGAAAAAATCATCTCTTGGCAACCTTGCACTAGCCCTTACCCCCTGAGCGTATAACAGGTCCTCGCCCCCTGCTTACATTGGCAGATATACATTATTGCCCTTCTCTGCCCCTAAGCGACCAAGAGAAGGACCCTTCACCAAATCCACCGGAGGAGGTTGCGCCATCTAAACCTGCAGTTGGCGTAAGCTTACAGGCAAAGAGCAAATCACCTAGGGTTGCTACAAGGGCTAATAATAATGCTAAATAAAAGGCGCTTCAGCAAAAAAAGAGCTTGGCCAGGTCTGTTTTTGCTCGCAAAAAGGCTAAAATTGCGAGAGCCCAGTTCCTTGACTGCCGACGCCAACTAAACGCCAGATTGGACGGCGTTATCTGCTGTGAAGGACCGCTCACTCACCCACGCCTCGCGGAACCCGCTCCGCGGGTCCCGCTTCGGATCTCCTGTGCTTGGTGCCTCGTGGGGCTAGAGGAAGGTAGAAGGGCTGCGAGCGGCAACCGGGACTCGCATTCCCAGGAGTCCCGGTGTGCGTGTGGCCGAGTCACCTGGCCCCGCTCTCCCTGACCGCCTCGCCCCACCCTCATCATCAGCTGTAAAAGGGGCTTGGACTTGCAGCTCCTTGGGACACTCTTCCTACCAGATTGGACGGCGTTATCTGCTGTGAAGGACCGCTCACTCACCCACGCCTCGCGGAACCCGCTCCGCGGGTCCCGCTTCGGATCTCCTGTGCTTGGTGCCTCGGTGGGGCTAGAGGAAGGTAGAAGGGCTGCGAGCGGCAACCGGGACTCGCATTCCCAGGAGTCCCGGTGTGCGTGTGGCCGAGTCACCTGGCCCCGCTCTCCCTGACCGCCTCGCCCCACCCTCATCATCAGCGGTAAAAGGGGCTTGGACTTGCAGCTCCTTGGGACACTCTTCCTACCAGATTGGACGGCGTTATCTGCTGTGAAGGACGGCTCACTCACCCACGCCTCGCGGAACCCGCTCCGCGGGTCCCGCTTCGGATCTCCTGTGCTTGGTGCCTCGGTGGGGCTAGAGGAAGGTAGAAGGGCTGCGAGCGGCAACCGGGACTCGCATTCCCAGGAGTCCCGGTGTGCGTGTGGCCGAGTCACCTGGCCCCGCTCTCCCTGACCGCCTCGCCCCACCCTCATCATCAGCGGTAAAAGGGGCTTGGACTTGCAGCTCCTTGGGACACTCTTCCTACCAGATTGGACGGCGTTATCTGCTGTGAAGGACCGCTCACTCACCCACGCCTTGCGGAACCCGCTCCGCGGGTCCCGCTTTGGATCTCCTGTGCTTGGTGCCTCGGTGGGGCTAGAGGAAGGTAGAAGGGCTGCGAGCGGCAACCGGGACTCGCATTCCCAGGAGTCCCGGTGTGCGTGTGGCCGAGTCACCTGGCCCCGCTCTCCCTGACCGCCTCGCCCCACCCTCATCATCAGCTGTAAAAGGGGCTTGGACTTGCAGCTCCTTGGGACACTCTTCCTACCAGATTGGACGGCGTTATCTGCTGTGAAGGACCGCTCACTCACCCACGCCTCGCAGAACCCGCTCTGCGGGTCCCGCTTCGGATCTCCTGTGCTTGGTGCCTCGTTGGGGCTAGAGGAAGGTAGAAGGGCTGCCAGCGGCAACTGGGACTCGCATTCCCAGGAGTCCCGGTGTGCGTGTGGCCGAGTCACCTGGCCCCGCTCTCCCTGACCGCCTCGCCCCACCCTCATCATCAGCTGTAAAAGGGGCTTGGACTTGCAGCTCCTTGGGACACTCTTCCTACCAGATTGGACGGCGTTATCTGCTGTGAAGGACCGCTCACTCACCCACGCCTCGCGGAACCCGCTCCGCGGGTCCCGCTTCGGATCTCCTGTGCTTGGTGCCTCGGTGGGGCTAAAGGAAGGTAGAAGGGCTGCGAGCGGCAACCGGGACTCGCATTCCCAGGAGTCCCGGTGTGCGTGTGGCCGAGTAACCTGGCCCCGCTCTCCCTGACCGCCTCGCCCCACCCTCATCATCAGCTGTAAAAGGGGCTTGGACTTGCAGCTCCTTGGGACACTCTTCCTACCAGATTGGACGGCGTTATCTGCTGTGAAGGACCGCTCACTCACCCACGCCTCGCGGAACCCGCTCCGCGGGTCCCGCTTCGGATCTCCTGTGCTTGGTGCCTCGGTGGGGCTAGAGGAAGGTAGAAGGGCTGCGAGCGGCAACCGGGACTCGCATTCCCAGGAGTCCCGGTGTGCGTGTGGCCGAGTCACCTGGCCCCGCTCTCCCTGACCGCCTCGCCCCACCCTCATCATCAGCTGTAAAAGGGGCTTGGACTTGCAGCTCCTTGGGACACTCTTCCTACCAGATTGGACGGCGTTATCTGCTGTGAAGGACCGCTCACTCACCCACGCCTCGCGGAACCCGCTCCGCGGGTCCCGCTTCGGATCTCCTGTGCTTGGTGCCTCGGTGGGGCTAGAGGAAGGTAGAAGGGCTGCGAGCGGCAACCGGGACTCGCATTCCCAGGAGTCCCGGTGTGCGTGTGGCCGAGTCACCTGGCCCCGCTCTCCCTGACCGCCTCGCCCCACCCTCATCATCAGCTGTAAAAGGGGCTTGGACTTGCAGCTCCTTGGGACACTCTTCCTACCAGATTGGACGGCGTTATCTGCTGTGAAGGACCGCTCACTCACCCACGCCTCGCGGAACCCGCTCCGCGGGTCCCGCTTCGGATCTCCTGTGCTTGGTGCCTCGGTGGGGCTAGAGGAAGGTAGAAGGGCTGCGAGCGGCAACCGGGACTCGCATTCCCAGGAGTCCCGGTGTGCGTGTGGCCGAGTCACCTGGCCCCGCTCTCCCTGACTGCCTCGCCCCACCCTCATCATCAGCTGTAAAAGGGGCTTGGACTTGCAGCTCCTTGGGACACTCTTCCTACCAGATTGGACGGCGTTATCTGCTGTGAAGGACCGCTCACTCACCCACGCCTCGCGGAACCCGCTCCGCGGGTCCCGCTTCGGATCTCCTGTGCTTGGTGCCTCGGTGGGGCTAAAGGAAGGTAGAAGGGCTGCGAGCGGCAACCGGGACTCGCATTCCCAGGAGTCCCGGTGTGCGTGTGGCCGAGTCACCTGGCCCCGCTCTCCCTGACCGCCTCGCCCCACCCTCATCATCAGCTGTAAAAGGGGCTTGGACATGCAGCTCCTTGGGACACTCTTCCTACCAGATTGGACGGCGTTATCTGCTGTGAAGGACCGCTCACTCACCCACGCCTCGCGGAACCCGCTCCGCGGTCCCGCTTCGGATCTCCTGTGCTTGGTGCCTCGGTGGGGCTAAAGGAAGGTAGAAGGGCTGCGAGCGGCAACCGGGACTCGCATTCCCAGGAGTCCCGGTGTGCGTGTGGCCGAGTCACCTGGCCCCGCTCTCCCTGACCGCCTCGCCCCACCCTCATCATCAGCTGTAAAAGGGGCTTGGACTTGCAGCTCCTTGGGACACTCTTCCTACCAGATTGGACGGCGTTATCTGCTGTGAAGGACCGCTCACTCACCCACGCCTCGCGGAACCCGCTCCGCGGGTCCCGCTTCGGATCTCCTGTGCTTGGTGCCTCGGTGGGGCTAGAGGAAGGTAGAAGGGCTGCGAGCAGCAACCGGGACTCGCATTCCCAGGAGTCCCGGTGTGCGTGTGGCCGAGTCACCTGGCCCCGCTCTCCCTGACCGCCTCGCCCCACCCTCATCATCAGCTGTAAAAGGGGCTTGGACTTGCAGCTCCTTGGGACACTCTTCCTACCAGATTGGACGGCGTTATCTGCTGTGAAGGACCGCTCACTCACCCACGCCTCGCGGAACCCGCTCCGCGGGTCCCGCTTCGGATCTCCTGTGCTTGGTGCCTCGGTGGGGCTAGAGGAAGGTAGAAGGGCTGCGAGCGGCAACCGGGACTCGCATTCCCAGGAGTCCCGGTGTGCGTGTGGCCGAGTCACCTGGCCCCGCTCTCCCTGACCGCCTCGCCCCACCCCCTTTCACCCAGCTTATTGGCCCTTGGATTTACAAATACAGAGCTCCCACGCTGCGCGGGAGCGCGCGGGAGTGACCGGGGCGAAGACCGGGCAAAGAGCGGGCCGTTTGAGGCCGTTCGAGGTCTAAGAGGTCTGGGCTGGGCCACGATACTTGGTTCTACGGCGGTCTATTCACATGTGAGTTTGTTTCTTTTCATCTGTGGCAAGCTCCCCACTGTTCATTATGTGTTCACGAGCTACACGAAGCAAAACTGCTAGGGGACTTAGTGGACCTAGTGGGACCCTGGATGACTTCTTAACAAGGACCAATCTGGCTATTGACGCCGAAATTAACAAAATGCAACATAGAGTCTCCCTTGAACTTGATGCTGCCCGTAAACTGTCCCTTAATATTGCCTCCTCGAAAAAATCATCTCTTGGCAACCTTGCACTAGCCCTTACCCCCTGAGCGTATAACAGGTCCTCGCCCCCTGCTTACATTGGCAGATATACATTATTGCCCTTCTCTGCCCCTAAGCGACCAAGAGAAGGACCCTTCACCAAATCCACCGGAGGAGGTTGCGCCATCTAAACCTGCAGTTGGCGTAAGCTTACAGGCAAAGAGCAAATCACCTAGGGTTGCTACAAGGGCTAATAATAATGCTAAATAAAAGGCGCTTCAGCAAAAAAAGAGCTTGGCCAGGTCTGTTTTTGCTCGCAAAAAGGCTAAAATTGCGAGAGCCCAGTTCTTTGACTGCCGACGCCAACTAAACGCCTGTGCACTTGGTGAACCAAATGATAAAACTCATAATGATAGTACTGTTAGTGCTACTACCTACGCTTTAGAAGGAGCTTTGAATGTCCAACAGGTGGTAGCTCCTCATGGCTCGAGCACAGATGGGTTAAGGGAGGAAAGCTTGAGTGGGGTGGAGAGGGATAAGAGGGGTGACGAGGAATTTGTGCAAACTGTTTGGGACACTCTTAAGAAATTACTCACCCCCTTGGAACTCAAACTTTCTAGAATAGAAAACCATCTGCTTGAGATGGACAGGACAATCGTTACACTGGCCAGCCTTAGTCTCAAGCAGATGGAAGCTAGATTGTCACAGGGGGAGGTTTCATCTTCACAACCTTTAGAAGTAAATGCACTAGTTGCTCCTTCTCAGGGACCCAAACCTGTTCCTAAACCTCGCACAATAATAGGGAATAGCATCTCCACTACCCCAAATCCCAGAGAATGTCCTCCGAAAAAGCCCCAAGTGCCACCCAAACCTAAGCCCACTGCGCCTCAAGCGGGGGCTGACTCACATACCCAGCCGAACACTGCACGATCAAAACCTGTGCCACCAGCTGATCGGCAATCTAATCAGCCATCCCTCAATGTCCAGCCACCCCTTGAACCTAGTAGACCCAACTTCCGTGGTGGCTATATTGATTTACCACCGGAAGCTAGTCCATACGTCATTGTTTTAGCCGGTGTACCGACTCTTGACCCACTAACGAAAGAGGACCACTGGTCCCTTAAAAACAAGGTAATACACTGGCTAAACACAAATAGGCAGCTCCCTAGCCATCAAAGAAGCCGGGTACTAATGGTGCGAAGAGTACCATGGGTTGGACCAAGCCAGAAATCCATCATGGGTGACTGTATAGTGGTGACCTTCGCCGACCCCCATACTGCACAGCACCTCTGTTCATGGGCCCCTTGCCCAGACGACCAGACAGTTGTTGTTAGACCCCTTACTTTTTTCTACCCTCCCAGAAATCTCCATAGGACAGGTGGGACTTGGACAACAATTCAGAAGTCAAGGAACAGGGGTTTTAGGAATGGGGGGACCAAGCCAGAGTAGTTGGTGGCAGGGTGCTCCTATGTCTAATATGTTTGGCTGCCTGGAGGAGGTTGATTTACTTGGGGGGGAGAACACAAAAAGGGAGCTGAGAGACCCTAGTATGAACACCACGAAAGACGTTAGCGCAGGCTGTCCAAGGTTGCCCTCAGTCCAACAAGCATTACCTCCCAATGCCCGCAATCCCCTCCAGGCCGATGTAGGGATTCTAGCTCAACATGCATCCCCTCGTACTAGCAGCCCCGACAGCCAAATCAAAATAGTATCTTGGAACATAGCGGGTCTAAGGGGTCGCCTGGATAATGATGATTGGGCTGATTACATCTCATCTCATGACATCATCCTTTTCCAGGAAACCTGGTCAGTTGCCCCACTTTTTAGACAAGGTTATCTTAACTTTTATAAACCGGCAACACAGGGCATGAAGGGCAGGGCCTCGGGTGGTCTCTCCATCTGGATAAAAAATAGCTTGGGTTTTAACATAAGAGAAATAGTGGGGACGAATCCTGATCTGCTTTGCATATCCCTAAGTAAGGCGAACTGTAAAGATATAATGCTCATTAATATTTATGCTAGAGGATGCCAGGGCGGTAAGAAGCAACCGATCCTTAATGATCTGGATGCCCTCCTAAATGAGCACAAAAGCGACCAGCTCACTATAGTGGCTGGTGACTTGAACTGCTCATTTGAGCCCATCCTGAACCTTGCCGAAGATGTTGGCTTAGAAGAGGATTCCACATGGAACATTCCCCCGTTAGCAATTACCAAGGCTGTCAGGGGAACGGAGGCCGCTTTTAATTGGCTTGGGCTCTGCTTGGAGTGGGGGCTCCGAGCCGTGAATGGCCGCAGCTTATCTGATAAGGAGGGGAAGCCAACTTTTGATAATGGGTCTTGCTCAAGCCGCATTGACTACATACTAATTAACATCGAATCTTGGGTATCTGTATCTGACATGACCATAGACACAAGGTCGGAGAGTGATCACAATCCTCTCTCACTTGTACTCAAGGTCCCAGGGCTAGGGCCACCACAGGCGGAATCAGACTGTATCACATCTGACCTTGTCTTGTGTGATAACAGAAGACGGGTCAAATGGTCCAGGGTGATAGCAGACCCTGAGCTTGTCAGTCAGATAGAAGAATTGGCCCTTAATACTAAAGATAAGATGTTGGCACCATCTCCTTGTGACCGTCCTAAGACTAATAATGTTGACCTTCATGAGGCATGTTTTGTGGCAATTAAAGAACTCCTTACTAGACCATGCCGGAAACAGAAGGTTAAGCAACGTAAAGGCTGGTACAATAAAAACTACAGAGAAGCTCACGGCTTACTTATTGCTGCGGTAAAATCTAGAAATTCCCCGGATATTAGGATAGCGAGACAGGTTTACAAACGCGCTATCTGGGAAGCCAAAAGGGATTGGGATGACTCATATTGGCTTGACCTCCTTCAAGCATGTGAGTCTTCCAACCAAATTAGATTTTGGGAGATAGTCAGGCGGGGCAGGGGTTCGGATACATCATCCCCTGAAAACCATGTTTCAGCAGGAGATTGGGTGGAATTTTTTTCTGCTCAATTCACCATTCAGAATGTCCCCCAGACGGCTGAAGAGCCCTCATTAGGGATCCAAATAGCTCCACATGGGGATAGACTCATTTTCAGCCTTTCTGACACTGAACACGCATTAGGCTCCATTCAGTCTGGGAAAGCTCCAGGCATTGACGCCGTACCAGCTGATCTTTTTAAATCGAACTTAGATTTGTGGGTCCCTTATATCACAATCTTAGCAAACTCCATTGCAGCCGGGGAAAGGATACCGCAGTCCTGGAAAGGGGCCGAGATAATTCCGGTCTTCAAGAAAGGGGATCGATCTTTACCAAAAAACTATCGCCCCATTAGCCTGATCGATACCACCCAAAAAGTGGTAGCACGAATGGCCCTAGCTAGAATACAGGGGTGGATTGAGCAAAACAACATACTCTCCCCCTTGCAGGCAGGGTTTAGATCAGGCACCAGCACCCTTGACCAGGTGTTTCGGCTTACTATGATATACTGGAAGGTGGTCTTTTTGGGCGGGGGTGTAATCTACGCTGCCTTTGTGGACCTTCGGTCGGCATTCGACCTGGTTCCCAGGTCCAAACTTTGGGATGCCCTAAAAAGCATGGAATTTCCTCCAGAATTATTAGATCTAGTTAGACGCCTTCACGAGGACAACTTTGCGCACGTAAGATGGGGCAACCAGGGCCAGGTGACCGCTAGCTTCCCTGTAGAACGTGGTGTCCGGCAGGGCTGCGTGCTGGCACCCACCTTGTTCCTCCTGTTTATTAACCGGGTGGTTGCTTTCTTTAACGACACTCACACTGATGCACCTACCCTGGGGGGCTCAAAGTATCCCATGCTAATATTTGCCGATGACACCCTGCTCCTTTCAAGGACCCGCAGCGGCCTGCAGGCTGCCTTAAATAGATTTGCTGAGTTTTGTTCACAAAATGACCTTCAAATCAATGCCGACAAAACAAAATTTATGATTTTCAACAAAAACAAGCCCATTACCAGCTCATTCTCATTAGAGGGCGTTCCAATACAACAGGTCAAAGTCATGTCTTACTTGGGCGTGACCTTAGACCACCAACTTACATGGAAACCCCAGCTGGAAGTGCTATCCCTTAAGTTCATTCGCCTTACAGGGTGTATGATAAAGGAACAGAAAAAAACCTTGACAAAACGCATTACACCTGCGTTAAAAATATACGATGCCAAGGTGAATGCGGCTACCCTGTACGGTGCGGATATCTGGGGATATATAGGTTTGTCGGCTCTTACTAGTGCTCAGAATAAGTTCCTCCGGAAGCTAGTGGGTCTCCCCCAATCTTCCCCCATTACACCCCTGCTTTTAGATCTAGGTTGCAAACCGTTGGGTGAGATGGCTCAGTACCGTCTTGTTGCTCTTTGGCGTCGCCTCTGGACGACCGAAGAACTCAACTTATTTGCCCAAGAATTAGGTGAGGTCAGAGCATTGTGGGGTGCTTAGAAAATTCCATGGCTACGGGAGGTTAAGCAGATACTGTATTTGATGGGCCTCCCAGAGCTATGGCTACATCCCGAATGCTCAAGCTTCCCACCAAAAGCGGAATTCAAAGAGCTTTTCTGGGCTGTTAAAAAATCCGCACTGGTCTCCCTCTCATCTGTTAATAACCTAACAGGACAGTTTCTTTTGCACAAATTAACCCTTTTTCTCGAACCTTACTGGGACTTGATCTGCAAATCGCTTGATCGTAAGTTGTACCATCAGTTCCGAGTGGGAACCCTACCGATCAAGTCCTTTACTGCAAAGTGGGCAACAAACTCAAGCGACAAATGCCCCTTTTGTCCTGATCAAGTAGAAAGCCTGGGCCATGTATTTTTTGCATGTCCTGCCTATCGATCGCCCAGACTAAAATGGTTGAGACCGATCTGTAAAACTCTAAACTGTGGGGGTAGCCACGCAGCCCTTCTTAAATTAAGAGATCTACGCACTGCTAAATCTGTGATTTGTGTAGCAAAATTTTTGGGCTGGATGTGGCTTATCCGTGTAAAGAAACTGTAAATCGATTTTATTAATTTTAATGTTCTGTATACCATATTTTATGTATTGGGGGATCCATTGTACAATGCTGTATACTGAAAATGCCTTTTTTACTTGCTGTCTTTTATGAATTTTTTTATTCGAAATAAAGACTAATTGAACTGAACTGACAGGAAATGTAGGGTGAAAGATGAAATAAGAGTAGGTGTGACATATCGTCCAGAGCTACCAACTTTGGAACTGAGTAAACAGGATAAAGTCCCTGCGTTGGCTCAACATCCTGTGATTATGGGCAGATCACTTTATCTACCTGTGCCTAAAAAAACAGAAAAAAATTATGAACTTGTTTTATGGATCTTGGGTCTCATGTAAAGCACTCTGATGCTTTTAAGCCACGTTTGCTCTATGTAAAACTGCAAGACTAGGCAGCCTTTGTAACTGGCAAATCCCACATCCAGTGGTGAACTTCTGAGCAAAACCACAGGCCTTGGCACTTAGGACCACATTTACTATGCTTTCATGTAAATGCAGCACAGCGGCATTACATGAATGGGATTGAGCTGAACAGTGGCAAATTTTCAAATATATGGAACACAAAACAATCCTTAGCGGCAATTTCCATTTTCAATGCAAGATAAAGTATGCATCATGCATATGGAGGAGCACAATTTAGGCTCTATCCCTTACACTGCATCAATAAGCAATTTGCATTTATATTTGACACTATACCTACCATGTGCCTTCATAAAGATTAACATGTTTGAACATATTAACGCATTAATGAAATGTAACTACTGAGAAACAGAAGCTTTATAAACACGTTCATGTTCAATTAAACGTGAAGATATATTCTATATTCATGGTGCATTTATATTTTAAACCACATTTGCATACATTTTGAAAGTAATATTTGAATGTGTAATCTTGTACGCTTTTACTCATATTTATATCTGTTCCTGAGTTACATGTGCACAATTATAACCATGTATTTGAAATGCTATTTTAAATGGTAGCTAATGTTAGTCTGACTGAGGAAAGGCCTTGTGATTTCGAAATATGCTTTGCTAGGTAGAATATTATTTCCTTTGCAGCTGCGTTCTCAAGGTTTCATTAGCTAGAGAAAAGGAGTATTGCTGTCTGTATTAGCTTCTTGATAGTAAGGTCTGAGGCAAGAAACGTGGAGACCTAATGAGAAGATGAAGACTCCTGTTCATCGCATATCGGGAACGGAGGGATATTCAAGGTTGCAGTAACTGTCCAAGTTCTGTGGGATGGGAAAGTCTGGTAATGTTGCAATTGCACAACGTGGGGATGGAGACGATTGGTCGCTGGAGGGGTAGGAAGGATACAACTGTTGCTGAAGTTTCTGTTTGTTTTAGTTAACGTTAACATTATTAGATGCTTGGAGCAGATTCCCTTAGACTTTGAGGGGTATGGACCTCTCGGTTTACCTTTATCTTGCAAGTGTGAAGCTTCAGCCTAAACACTTATTTCAATTTTGTAAGACTTCTCCAGGAGTCTTCACTATGCTGACACCTTCCCGCGTTTTCAAATTTCCTTAAAACCCCACTCTAGAAAGCATCCTTATTCTAGAATTAGAACATTGATTAGGTAATTCCAGAATGTGTTCATGTTTAGGAGGGATTATCAGAGTTTCTTTATGGAAGACCTATTTCAATTTCTTGCTTCCTGTATTGTTGTGGTTGTGATTATTTCATACCTTATCCTTCTCAGACGGAATCAGCTGCGAGATTTCCATTTATCAACTGTAATCCTGTATCTTTTTAATATTGTTTTCATATTCGTATATATTGGCTTAATTATTAATTTGCAATATCCCATTTAACTTCAATCACCGATTCCTAGTCTTCATTGTGAATCTGAATGGGCTTCACTGTAGTTGAATTGTTTTATCATTGTTAACTCGCTTTTCATCTCAGTCAACTTAAAAAGATCCGTCGGGTGAGAGATTTTAAAACACGTTCCTGAGCGCTCTCACATAGAAAGAGGAAGCAACGAGGAGAAAAAAATATATTTCTCCTCGTTGTGCCTCTTTATGGTAGGTACAAGTTTTTGCCGCAATCCCAGGTTTACTGCCTTTAGTAAATCTAGGATTGCTTCAAATTTCATGGGTAGATACAATGGAACACCCTGCTCCACCCATGGAACGCTTACCATAGCAAAGTGTAACACATTGTTAAAGCTTTTCTCCACAGTCACGCAAGGCCGCGCAAATAGCCACTTGTGTGGCTTTGTAAATTGTACTAAAACCTTTGCGTTGCTGTGTGCCCTCCTTCACAATGAAATAACAATACAAAGGCTTAGTCATTCTGGCCTGTAACATTTTACAAATGAAGCACTGTTTGCACTCCCCTACCTCCAACCAATTAAAAGTAGTCAGATCTTCATCGTCGGAACTCAATATGTCTTATTTTCAGACTATTGCAATGCTGCTTAGTAGCGTCTCTTTTTCAATTTTGTAAGCTTTTTCAATTGTAACATTTATAATACACTGAGTGTAAGAGGCTGAAATACTTTCACTAAAATTGAAGTGGACATGCCGAGTAAGATCAGATGAAACCACATTTTAGTTGAAAAGCAGAAATGTGCTGTAGTTGATGTTTGGCTGCATAATTTTAATAGACTTTAAGAGGGCCATCTGGAGCACATTTATTTACTGTCAGTCATAGTCTGAGTTAATGAATTGCTGCACTGCACTATATTCCCCTCCAGTATCCCATGAATGAAATGCCAGTGATCTGTAATGTAATAAGGTTTCTGCTAAGCTTGCATAGGAATTATCCACATGGCTTCACAATCAGCCTGTTTCATATCAGTCCGCCTCTGGACGTCTGGTTTGCTTAACAAGCACAAGCTGTGAAGTGCCAGTCTGTAATAAAACAATAAAAGATGGCTGCTATTCATGGGTACCTAATACAGTTAAGACTGTTCTGATCTGTGCGTGCCAAACATTGATCAATATGACGCAAGGGTGGCAGCCATGCTTATGTGCGCATATTTTATATCGTCAGATCCGGCGCCACAACAAAAGCATTTTGTTTGAAATGTACAGCCGCATAGATCACACAGTATGTAAAGAACACTCAGCTTAATGTTGGTGATTAGTTCACTGTCAGATTGCGTACTCTGCCTGTATATCAAATTTAATGTCCATGAAGCTACTCTGCAATTCAGATGTCAGGTTCAACACAGCTTTAACAATAATAGAGACAACAACAGTAAGTAAGTAATATTAAATAAAACAATAGTAATAACAACATCACTAATAATAATAGCAACAATAGTAATAACATTACTGATATATTAATACTAGCAAAAACAATAATAACAAAATTAGTAATAATGATACTAACAATACTAATAATTACTACTAATAAAGACTAATATTAATAATGTTAAAATTTATACTTATTTTTTTATTGTAATTATTATTATCATGTGTTTTAAGAACATTATTATTATACCTATTATTATAGCATCCCTCTCTATCAGTGTTGCAGTTTGGAAGACAAATTCACACTACAGATGCTTTTAAATTTTGTCAAATTTGCAGTATGTTCAAAGACAAAGGTCAAATGTGGCTGTGTCTTCTGACAAACTGCTGCTTTTTCTATTAATATGGAAATTGCTGTTTATTTTTATTTTTCTGACTGAAAAATGAGAGGATTTTGTAAAATGCATTATATGACAATTTTGCCTGTGAGAGGAAAACCTGCAGGGTGTTAACCAACACACAACAATATATAAATACTTATAAATGAACTATACATATATTTCAAAATAAATAAGCAATTAGGAAAGTAAGTGTTGGACATGGCCCTTTCTGCAGCGTCACCCCAGATTTTTGCCCTCCTCTGCCTGCATTTGCTGGAATCTGTGCACTTTTTCCCTGCTAACTAGTAGTAAAGTGCTTTGCATTCACTTCAAAACTGGTCTTTGCCTGTTCTGTAAATTTAATTTACTTGTAAGTACATAGAAGTGGTACCACATGTACCAAGGGCCTGTAAATTAAATGCTAGCAGTGGGCAGCAGCAGTCATTGAGCCATTCACTAAAGTAGTCTTTAAAAGCATGTGTGAGCCTTGCCACTGCAGGATGTAGTGCAGTTTTAAATTGACATTTCGACCTGGAAAAATAAACCTTTTGCCAGGCCTACACCTTCCTTTTTTAAATCACCCTAATGAAGGCCCCAAAGGCCTATAAGACAGGATGCATGGCAGTTAAAAAGTAGGACATGAGTGTTTAAGTTTGAAATATCCTTGTATACAAAAACTCTTAAAGTCATTTTTCACTACTGTAAGGCTATCTCTCCCATAGTCCAACAGCAGGGTTTCCTTACTGCATTTTATAAGTGCTAACTTCAGATTGGGAGTGGATAGAGAAACAATGTATACACTCAAATGAATTGTATTTTTAAATCTATTTTTAGTGGTAAAGTCTGCTTTTAGTACATAATTTTGAAAATGCCACATTTAGAAAGTTGAACAAACAATAAGTGATATGCAGCTGGAATGCACTCAAGGATTCTAATTTGAAAAAATAAACCACTTGTGCAAGATTGAATGAAAATGATGTGTGCACCAAGTGAGGGGCTCTGCGGGCCACCTGATTCAAAATGAAAGGAAATGAACCAAGATGTGTATCCAGGAATACCTAGTGCACTACAAACAAGTCACTATATAGTGTACACAAGGTTGTCAAAAACAATTCTTTGTAATACTCAATGTCTCTTGTTGAAGACAACAGTTAACCGAACAATTAACAATGCATCCAAAATTACGAATGAAATCTTCAAACATAAAGTTGATTTAGATCTGCTTTTATTCTTGATTGTTGCAGATGAGGATGAAATGCAGGGTCGCAAACAATACAGCTTGTAATCTGCGTAAAAGGACAGCGTACAAAAACAAACTTCACATATCCCAATGCATTTCGGGCTTTTAACCCTTTCGACGCTGATGACGGAACCGCTCCGTCATCAGCTGCGGTTGGGCTGTGCTGATGACGGAGCGGTTCCGTCATGGCCCTGCCACCGCGCCTGCGCAGCGCTGATTTCGCGCCTGCGCGGCGCGTTCTATTGAGTGGGCGGGGCCATGATGGAACCGCTCCGTCACAAGCACAGCCCAACCGCGGCTGGTGACGGAGCGGTTCTGTCACCAGCATGCGGCCGCCGCGCTGCCACCCCGCCCACTTAGCGCTGCCGCAGCGATGTGGTTAAATAAGCCCTTTGTTAGGGGACTCTGTAATATATCAATAATCTAGTATCAATACAAAATATGAAATGACAAAGTTCTTCAAAGCAATCAATAGGAACATAAAACATCATGGCTCATTGGAGGGCCGGAGAAAAGGGAAACGAAATGCAGTGCCAAAGTATTAACCTCTTGAGTGTACAAACAGAAAAGAAGAAATGTCCTGAGGTGAAAAGAAAAAGTGAACAAATGCACCAGTGCACAAGTGCCCGTGAATTGAAAAACGCTGTGGTTGAAAAAAACTGTAAATAAATAATACTGTAAAAGAATCACAGCGTACCTCTAACGCTCGAGTGAATCCACTCAAAGCGAAAATGGAAGCCGACAAAAAACCTGAAGAGAAACCTGAAGAAAAACCAAAATGTAGAAAGTCTGGTTTAGGTGAAATGAAATGAAAAAGTGGCGAGAAGCAATGACTGAACACCGATGCTTACCAAATAAGTCTTAATCGAGACGCAGTCACACAATGGAGAGTTAAATGTCTGGAAGGTCAACACCTACAAAAATGCGGAACTGGTCTCAATACTATAACCCATAGTGTCATAAAAGCATGATAATGTGCGCACAAATACGCAACCTCAACATAACTGTATGTAACTATAACCGATCACTCTTTACATTACTCTAAAGCAGACAAGGGTGGAGCTTTAGTAGTTGTAGTAGTTGTCAGGTTGTCAAAGGATTACTCCTTTGGGTTATGAGGTTCACTACCCGTGAGAGGGATCCTATTTTAATAAGGTAAGTGGCTGATCTGAAAAGTAGTGCTCCAAATAGAGTTTTTTTCACCTATAATAAGTGACTGTGGTCCTAATTACGATGCCGGTCGTGACGAGCGCCCAGCAGGCATTGTTGCGGTAAAGGGACCAGCCAAAAGGTAGTCGCAGTCCTGACCACTAAATTATGGCACAGTACCTATAACTAGGGGCATAGATGTTTGTGGCGGAACCTATGGTGCCCCCCTGGCATCAAAGCGGGGGACCCTGGCCTTGCTAGGAACTCCCAAAGTCAGTTTCCAACAGCCTTTCAACGGAGGAAGGACTGTTATTGAAAAGCCGTCCGGAAAGGGCCACCGTAATCCATAAGGCGGTGCCTGAGCAGGCACTGCCCTGATTGTAAAGATTACATTCCGACCGGTGGGATGACTGGCTTAACCTGTAAGAACCACAGCAGTCGGTCCCTCACCGAGAGGTCGGACCGACCGAATCGTAATGCAACGGTCTGACCGCTGCTTCAGATGTCGGTTGGACCGACACCGATTTGTTTTTTTCTGGTGCTTTGAGGTGTCTCAAGGATTATCTTTTACTGCTTTCCCGTCTCAACATTTTTTGTACCCAGAGAATTCTTAAGCGTTTTCTATAAGGTGGTTTGCTATATTATTGAAACATGCATTTTTGGTGTTCCTATAATGTTTGCCATGTCTTTATATGATTATATAACTAAAAAAAATATATATTTTTTATTAATGTTGTTACAGTTTACAGGTGTACTATGCCCTGTTGATAGCATTTATTAATGTGCAAGCTTTGAACTAATCGATAATTAGTGATTGTCCTGCAGAAGCCTTCCAATGGAAGAAACCAGGGAAGCCGCAATTGAGTTAGGGTTGAATAGGAGAATGTTATGATTTATCTGATTCTATTGGGGATTCGATATTTGTTGTCACCTGGAACTATCTATTCATCTCTTGTCTTCTTAACTGGTGTTAGGCTGTGACTGTGAGTTGTTCTGTTTTTTGCCAACAAATGTTACAAGATAGTACAGTTAGCTCTTACCTTGATACGGCTGTACAATTGAAAGAAAACCATTTTGTTTTTATTTTGTCAAGAATGTTCTGTGTATATTTGTAATATTCGAATAACTAATTTGTTTTCTTTTTTAATCTGTTTTCTCAACGTTACTGTTATATGTGATAATGGGCAAGACTCATACCTAAATTACGTTTAATGTGCAGTTGGATGTGTAGAAAAACTAATAACATTAGTGTTTTTTCTTTGTAAAACTTTCTTTGTGACAGCACTTCCGGCAAAACATGTTGATACACTGCTTTTCTTCTTAGACAAATTGTGTTGTTTCCAATGCCACAAGAGACATAGCCAATGTGTAATGGAAAGAAAACAATTGTGAGGCCTCCTCAGTCGTAGACTCTGAACCTGCTGAAATAGACAAACATTGCAAACTAATCATGCAAATTGTGAGTCATTGAAATTGTAGGAGTCAGGGAGATTCACAAATATATTACTTTCAAAGGTAGATACTGATTGGAAAGTGTTACTCATAATAACATGTATCTATTTTCAGGATTCTATGCCTTGCAAAATCAGGATTCCTTAACTTACCCAACTCTCAGAGATGTAGGGTATACCGGCGGTAGTCTGGAGAAGTCCCAAAGCACAATTATAAAGCCTCAGATGTATAAGCCATCAGAGAGGCTACTTGGCAGCAGCTGGTACTCTGCTAAGGCAGAGGAGCGCCGCCTCACCGCACTTTGAACAGTTAAAAAAGGAAAAATAAAATGATGATAACACTATGTTATTATCATTTTATTTTTCCGTTGTCAGGCAGATTTGTGGGTTGGGTTTGGCTGTCGTCATAGCCACCAGGGGAGGAGTGGTGGGGCACTTAAGTGAGCATGGACGTTTGGCCAGCCGTCTTGGGCCGGCCAAACATTCCTGCGCACTTTGCATGTTCCCCACCAGGCTATAATACACAGCCTTGTGAGGAGCACGCACAGCCTCATAGTCTCCATCTGAGAGCCGAACCACAGTACTCAGACCAATCACAACGCTGCATTGCAGCGTCGTGATTTGCTTAGGTGAGCATTTGTGTGCTTCCTGCTTCAAGCAGCAAAAGATGAGGACGCAAGGGTAATGTTTTTGTTTTTTTTAACCCCCCCGTCCCACCTGTGATACTCGGTGGCAGCCTTGACCCTGCTCTTCATGGATTCAAGCTAGCCTGGCTGACGAGGGGTGTTACCCTGAAACTGGCCCCAGGATGCATGTTTCAGGTCCAGGGATAACCAAGACTGATTTGCATATGGCTGGGTCCAAACTGGGGTGGGGTAGTGAGCAAAAAAATGATGGATGTAACCCAGATCTCTTGACTGGGGGTGAATGTTTTATTCATTCAGCATTCCGTCCATCATTTTTTGCTGCATCAGTAGTGGGTGTGCAGAACTGCTTGTGGCACCCACTTAGACAGCACTTTAAACATGTCTCAGCCATGCGATTGCAGCCTGTATGTGTGCAGTTTTAAACTGCCATTTTGAGCTGGCAAAGTAAACCTTTTGCCAGGCCCAAACCTTCATTTTTAGTACATATAGATCACCCCTAGTGTATGCCCTGGACAGCCAAGAGGGCAATGTATTTGAAGATGTGGCATGTACTTTTAAGTTTTACATAACATAGTATTGAAAAACTTTTACATTCGTTTTCCACTACTGAAAGGCCTACCTCTCCCACAGGATGACATTATTGCATTTTATTGGTGAAATTTCCAGATGGGACTAGGTACCCAGATTGTGTTTGGTGTCTCTGGAATTGGAATTTAAAAACCTACCTTATGGTTAAGCCGGATTTTAACTTTGAAAATGCCACTTTTAGAAATACTGCATTTTATTGCCTCAGGCATTTGGTGCCTGCAGCCTATCTCTGGGTCACATGACTGGGTGTAGCTGACAGTTGGGCTTTGTATATTCCTCCTAGACAGCCACACACAATAGGACTCCTCCCCATTGTAAACTCAGAGTGGCCCATCTTGCCAATACCTATCTTTCCTTTGTTTCAATGTCTGGGAGCAATCCACAAAGACCAACTGCCAGCTACACCTAGCCATCTGACCCAGGCAAAGGCTGCACACTAAGGGGTCGATTAGGATCGCGGACGGACTTGCGTCCGTCCGCGACCCCAGAGCAGGAGGGAACCTCCGCATGGCATGCGGAGTTCCCTCCTGTGCAATTAGGATGTGACCGCCACCCTGGCGGTCACATCCTCTATTTTTAACATTGCGGCGGGTGCAGCTTCAAGCTGCACCCGCGGCAATGTTAAAAATGCACGCATTGCATTTGCATGCAGAAAGAGGCAGGCACCGCGCGGTGCCTGCCGCTTTCTGTATGCAAATGCAGGGGGGTACCATAGGTACCCCCCATGTGCACCCCCCACCCCCCGTTCACCTAGGGGGCCCGCAACGGGCCCCCGCAGTGAAGTTCCGTATGCTTTTCCACGGCGGAAAACGCGCCGCGGAAAAGCATAATTTACTGGCCATCCTAATATGGTGGACGGTGTCTGGAAGACACCGTCACCATATTAGAGCTTTTCCGCCGCGGTTGTAATCCGACCGCGGCGGAAAAGCTGCGGACGGAAACCAGGACACACCAGCCATCCTAATCTGGCGGTGGGTCTTTCGTCAGCCCGCTGCGGTTTTTCCGCATCCTCGGCCGGCGGTGGCTTCCGCCGGCCCCGAGGATGCGGAAAAACCGCAATCATAATGACCCCCTAAATGGTTAGGACAAGAAAATGCCAACTTTCTAAAAGTAAAAGGAACAAATGATGGACGGAATCCTGAAAAATGCAAACATTCACCTCCAGTCACAAGGATCTGGGTTTAATCCATCGTTCTTCCCCGAAACTGGTTCTAGAATGCTTGTTTCCCGTCCAGGGAGGACCTGGGCTGGCAGTTCGGGCCGGACTGTTACCATGGGGAACAGGTTCAAGTCTGATTTGCATGGGGAGCAAAAAACCTATGGATTTAGGCCATGTTCTCTGTACTGGGGTGAATGTATGACATTGTTAAGCATTCTGTCCATCAATTGTTCTTTTTGCAACTTTCTAAAAGTGGCATTTTCAGAACTGTGATTAAAAATTCGACTTTACCATTAAATAGGGCTTTTAAATACAGTACTTTAGGCACCAGACTCTACTTGTCTACCTGCTTCCAATTGGAAGTTAGAGCTTATTAAATGTAATAATGTAACTCCAATGTCATCCTATAGGAGAGGTAGGCCATCCAGTAGTGAAAAACTGATTTTAAGATGTTTTCACTACCAGGACATTCATTTGTTTTTTTAAAGTATATGTCCAACTTATTAAATACCCTGCACCCTTCTCTCTGGGCTGTCCAGGTCCTACACTATGGGTAACCTATATAAATTAAAAAGAAAGGATTAGGCCTGGCGAGTTTCGTTTTGCTGGGTTGAAATGGAATTTTAAAACTAAACACACAGGCTGCAATGGTAGACCTGATATCAGTACTGCTTCTCAATAGTAACATTTAATTTACAGGCCCTGGGCACAGGAAGTGCCACTTTACTAGGAAAGTATAAGGAAATTAAATATGCCAATCAGGTAAAAGCCAATTCTACTATGTTTTAGGGACAGAACATAAGCACTTTAGAACTGGTTAGCAGTAAAGTGTGAAGAGTCCTATACACCAACAAAAATGGATTCAGAAACAGGATGATGAAGGCAAATGTTTGAGGATGACCCTGCAGAAAGGGCCAAGTCTGACAGAAGGGTTCAGGAAGAACTAATCATCAATCCCCTGCTAAAAGGCTGTCATATATTTTCTCAGTGCAGACATGTCTCTATCTTCTGTCACATCAGTGTCTGGGCCTCCTCCCTTCAGCTCTAGAACCGCAAGCATTACACTTGCTCTGTCTGGGGAAACAATATCCCATTTTCCATGTTCTACTATGTCAAACCAGGGATTATCCCGAATGGATATTCTTGGTCCCTGCAATTATACTTTCACCACAGGGAGTCTTGCTAGCATTTACCACAAACATACAAGTAGTCGATAAGCAAACATATGCTCAGACACGCATATGCTCTCTCATACACAAACACACTCGCACACAAACATGCATACAACATACATTTTAAAGCTTTTTTTATCTTACTTCTGCTAGTCATGTTACAGCTCTTGGTGTTATTACATTGATAGCAAAAAGCAGACTATTATTCACTGTTAGTAAAATAAACAAGCATTTGCAATGCAATCGGTCTCGCATTTACGCAAGTTTAAGCTAATGGCATTGTAAATGACAATGCCTTTTATTTATGGTTTAAAAATGAAAACAAAAATGAAAGGCATTGTTATTTACATTGTCAATAGCTCAAACTCTCGTAAATGCGAGACCTATTGCATTGCAAATGCTTGTTCCATCCTGGAAATTGTGTAAGTGCTACTCCAGAAATGGGCATTCGTAATTTTTTTCTCCAATCTCTCATTCTATTCCTTTCCTCACGTCCACATTTTTGCATAAATAACTAAATTAGAAAGTACAGATCGAGGAACTACAGCATATGGTGTACTCTGCCCTTCTCTGGTTTCATGTGCGGCGATTAAATAGCTAAATGAAGCAATGAACATCTATGTCACCTGAGGCCCTTTTCCATTATTTTGTTTTTATATATCTTGGAGCTATTCATCTTGTGTCTTCTGTAAGACTGTTCGTTCATTAAAAGATTCACACAAAGGAGCTACACTTAGTGGTCGATTATGATGGCGGATGGACCTGCGTTCATCTGCCACCCTGAGGTGGAGGGACCGTCCGCGGGGGCAGCGGCGTTCCCTCCGTTTGAATTAGGATGTGACCGCCACCCTGGCAGTCACATCCTGTATATTTAACATTGCGGTGGGTGCTGCCTTAAGCAGAACCCGCCGCAAAGTAAAAAATGCATGCTGTGCATTTGCATGCACAAAGCAGCAGGCACCGCGCGGTGCCTGCCGCATTGTGCATGCAAATGCAGGGGGTACCATAGGTACCCCCATGTGCACCCCCCCCCAACCCCCCTTCACCATGGGGGGCAGCAACAGGCTCCCAAAGCAGGAACCGTATGCCTTTTTGTGGCGGCATTGTCGCCACGGAAAGGCATTCCTCCAAGGCCATCCTAATATGGCTGGCGGTGTCCGATAGACACGCCACCATATCAGGCCTTTTCCGCTGGAGTCGCAAGGCGACGGCGGCAGAAAAGCGGTGGATGGTATTCCCCTCCACCACGGTCCCCCCCGCCAAGAATGGTGATGGATCAAACCCAGATCTTTTGACTGGGTGTGAGTGTTTGATTGATTCAGATGCTCCGTCCATCACCACCCCCTTTTGTACCGCTTTTGGTCGCCATAAGTGTGGCAGGGTGTGCTCGGACGTGAGTCCCTTGCTCACTTTGCCACTGGATTCAAGCAAGCCGGGCTGAAGACGGCTGGAATGCCAGAAACCGGTCCTCGGAAGCTTTTTTCCGATCCATGGAAGACGTGGCTTGGCAGGTCGGGCTGGACTGTTCCCATGAGGCACAGGGTCAGACTGATTTGCATATAGCCATGTCTGAACTGGGGTGGCAGAGTGGGCTAAAGAACGGTGATGGATCAAACCCAGATCTTTTGACTGGGTGTGAGTGTTTGATTGATTCAGATGCTCCGTCCATCTCCACCCCCTTTTGTACCGCTTTTGGCCGCCATAAGTGTGGCAGGGTATGCTCGGACGTGAGTCCCTTGCTCACTTTGCCACTGGATTCAAGCAAGAAGGGCTGAAGACGGCTGGAATGCCAGAAACCGGTCCTCGGAAGCTTGTTTCCGGTCCAGGGAAGACATGGCTTGGCAGTTCGAGCTGGACTGTTCCCATGAGGCACAGGGTCAGACTGATTTGCATATAGCCATGTCTGAACTGGGGTGGCAGAGTGGGCTAAAGAACGGTGATGGATCAAACCCAGATCTTTTGACTGGGTGTGAGTGTTTGATTGATTCAGATGCTCCGTCCATCACCACCCCCTTTTGTACCGCTTTTGGCCGCCTTAAGTGTGGCAGGGTATGCTCAGACGTGAGTCCCTTGCTCACTTTGCCACTGGATTCAAGCAAGCCGGGCTGAAGACGGCTGGAATGCCAGAAACCGGTCCTCGGAAGCTTGTTTCCGGTCCAGGGAAGACATGGCTTGGTAGTTCGAGCTGGACTGTTCCCATGAGGCACAGGGTCAGACTGATTTGCATATAGCCATGTCTGAACTGGGGTGGCAGAGTGGGCTAAAGAACGGTGATGGATCAAACCCAGATCTTTTGACTGGGTGTGAGTGTTTGATTGATTCAGATGCTCCGTCCATCACCACCCCCTTTTGTACCGCTTTTGGCCGCCATAAGTGTGGCAGGGTATGCTCAGACATGAGTCCCTTGCTCACCTTGCCACTGGAATCAAGCAAGCCGGGCTGAAGACGGCTGGAATGCCAGAAACCGGTCCTCGGAAGCTTGTTTCCGGTCCAGGGAAGACATGGCTTGGCAGTTCGGGCTGAACTGTTCCCATGAGGCACAGGGTCAGTCTGATTTGCTTATAGCCATGTCTGAACTGGGGTGGCAGAGTGGGCTAAAGAACGGTGAGGGATCAAACCCAGATCTTTTGACTGGGTGTGAGTGTTTGAATGATTCAGATGCTCTGTCCATCCCCACCCCCTTTTGTACCCCCCCCGCCATTGTAATATGGCGGGGGAAGAATAGTGGCGGATCGCCACCGTCCGCCATCCTAATGGGCCCCGTAGGCTGCAGTTTACAACCCACAAAAATACCACACTTTAATGTGAAGTAAATGCCCAAAACAACATTTGCAAAAATGATTGTTATATCGATAAAAGAGCTGGCACTCTAGTATTACCGGTAAGACAAAAGCAAGCTGTAATGCTTATTAATGTAGTCTTCCTAACAAACAGGAATCCAAATGTAAAATTGGAATTTAAAAAAAGGCAGCGGATGTTAGGGCAATGTACGTGTGCATTTGTCATGATAGGCCCTACTGTGCAACTAAGAATCGATGCAATCAAGACTAATTAGGTCAAACACTGCATGTTCCAAAGGTCTAGTAAATTCCGTTTACAACTGTTAGGGACATAACTACAGGAACTATAATGCAAGGTGCATACCCGAGGCACCAAATGAGTGGGGGAAACTACTGACAAACACCCAGAAGACTTTAAGTAGCAGCACCACGCCTGCGGAAGATTAATGAATGGACCCATACCTGTAGGTCAACAGACTAGTCACCAGTGCAGGCACGATTACCGAGTTTGTACAGTGTGATCACTGGCACCACAACTGACTGTAGCAAAATTACTGGCAAAGTGACTTATAGTATAACCCTGGTTTTCCAACACAAGGACTTGCACCATAACAAAGAGGGAATGATGCAAGGAACCATAACGAACAGAGGGTGTTTACAGTGGGCATTTATCAATAAAATATTTCACCCAAAAAATTGAAATCTGCAAACGATGCAACAGATATGGAAACGTGTTGACGCTATGAGAGGACAAAACAAATCAGCTCTCTTAAAGTGATAACCTTAGCTGGCTAATGTAAAAGCCTTTGCAGCCAGTGACAGTTTTCTGGTATATGTTGATGCACTGTCGCCTGATATCCTTTCTGCATTTAACAACTTTAACAGGGAATTGATGTGCATTTGTTTTGCAAGTCAGGTGCTGGCAAGTGCGGTTGAGAAATGTCCAAGCTCCATCAAGTTCCTAAATTAAGGATGCTGTTCTTCAGGTGTAACGTGCGCCGTTTGAAACCTCTTGCTGTGTGCATATGAGGGAATGGTTGGTACGTGCTCCCGATCTAGTGTCTGGCACAACTTTGAGACAAACATACTTTTGGCAGCCTCACTAATACATTTCAATGTAGGATATTTCATGTGCCCACCCAACGCCACATAATTGGTTATATGTGGACAAATGTGGTGTGTCTCATTTTGCTGCTCCATGGTATTATGAAACACCTGGGTTCCAGGATAAGATGCTGGGACAGACTACATGAAGTCAGCAGCCCATATCTAAACAACAAACAATGGCAGCCTAATGGGCCCTATCTCCAGGTAGACGAGTGTGAGTGTTGAGGGGGAGCAGATGATTACCTAAAATCACACTGCTTAAATACCTTAGCTGTATCCTGCATGACAGACATACAATCCATACTAGATCCCTCTGAAACTGTATCTAGTAGAACTGAGAGCTGCTTTGGGGTCCTTTCTTGAAAATCTTAGCCCTCTCAACCAAGATTGGAGTATGTTTAATCTATTCCAGTTGCCAGACAGTGATGTCTCCATCCTTTCAACACTTGGTTTCTATCAGCTCCAGGCAGGCACATTAGGTATTCCTTCTGATGTGACCTCCTTTAACACTTTTTAACCAAAATGTGTCTACAAGGTCTATGTTCTTGTCATCTATGTTCTATACCAGTACAAAATCTGCTTCTTTGCCTTGGCTGGTGGCGGGCTCCAACCCCAAAACCATGCAGTATCTTCTAATTGGCTCCATCTACATTTCAAACCCTACTCAGCCCCTGTCGCCTAGTAGATTTCTTAAATCTATTCTGTCCACAGTACTACTGCTTTGCAGCTGCTTCCATCCACAGGTGTACACCCTCTGTCTCGGGGCCATTTTCCAATATCCCCACATCTAAATCCTTATAGTCCATTCCCTCTTGCCTAGCATGTTTAATTAATTCTCCTGTCCTCATCATTAGCCCTCTGCAACTCCACGACTGCGGCTTGGCCCTTTGTGCTTTGGTATATGGTTGGGGGGCGGGGGTGTAGTATCTCCACCTTTTTTGTTGTCTTTGCTCACCCAAGCTCTGGTGGTGGATTAAGTCCACTTACTCCTGGCTGGTGTGTTGACTTATATCCTTCCTCTACATTGTCGACAGCATTTTCACCATACAGTCGTCCCCCCATTTTGTGCACCATCTATAGTATTCCTCTTCTTAGCTGATGTTTTATCACCACTCCTCGAAAAGATGTGCTTCCTCTGCCCTCTCTTCTCCCACCTGTCAGTCAGTGTGCTGTTGTCTTTCACTTTTTCCCATTCCCCAAGGTGGTGTATTGTCCATTTGTGCCGCTACCCTAGCAGTAATGTTGTAGATATCCTTCCTATACCCTGGCTGGTGGTATTGCTAATCTCCAACCGCATAGCTTGTGTTCCTATGAACAATCCCCTGGCTGGTGTATGCCCTGTATCATCGCCAAAGCCCACTTCAGACAATGGTATTGTGTATATACTTCTCCCCTAGTGTAGTGCACGGTCTGTTTTTTTTTTACCAAATTTAAACTCTTCCCGAAAAGATTATGTCATACTGCATTCTACAGAACAATTATGTATTTTATGTTGCTTCATTGTTCCAGATCAGTGTTTACACTTTGTACCGGCACTTCTCAGTAGAAAACAGGCACTTGGGAATAGTGAGTACTTCCAATTTTACATTTACATTTCAAACATTTTGTTATTATACATTCATGAAATGTCTGCACACATATGTCAATATTATGCTGTACAGTTAGAGCGCAAACCTATATGAACAGTTCACCACACTCCCTCATACCTTGCTTTATTTTAATCTCTTCCACTCCCTCCTTGCCTCCCTCAAACCCGTCAGCTGCCAGTTTGTACTGTTTCTACTCGAGAGTTCGACTCTCCTTCTGTTCTGCCTAGAATATATGGGCTCCATTAGGATGTCGGGCGGATCGCCACCGCCGCGGTGGCGATCCGACAGAAATGACCGACCGCCACCCTTTTCCCCCCGCCACATTACAATGGCTGGGGGACCGCAACGTAGGGAAACACCGCCCGCCACTTTTCTGCCCCGGTCGCATTGCGGCCGGGGCGGAAAATGATTAATATGTTGGCGGTGTCTATGAGACACCGCCAGCCATATTACAATGGCACAAGTGCAATGCCTTTCCGCGGCGGCAATGCCGCCACGGAAAGGCAGGCGGTGTTCACTCTGGGGGCCCCCTGTGGGCCCCCGGAGTGAAGGCCAAAGGAGGGTGGCACACGGGGGTACCGTTGGTACCCCCCTAGTATTGTGGCGGGCGGAGCACAGAGCTCCGCCCGCCACAATACTACAAATACAGGATGTGCCCGCCACTGTGGCGGGCACATCCTAATGGTGCATGCGGGACCCCCACCCTTAGGGCGGGCGGTCCCGATTTCCGATAGGATGGATCAGGTCTCAAGGGGAATTAATCCCCCAACTTAAAACGCACCAGGGGGCGTGTTTGCACAGTGGTGAAGGGAGGGGGCGGGGCCTGACATAGCAAGTGTGCAAATGCACCCCCTGGCACATTGTGAATTGGGGAATTAAGTCCCCTTCAATCCTGAAGGTCCCTGGGGGCAAATTAGCCCACCATGTACTTCCAGTAAGCCCCAGGGAGCTGCGTTGCAGAGAGGTGTTGAGAGGCCGCGCCATTTTTACACCTCTATGCGACTCAGCTCTGTGGTGCTTACTGGACGTACCTGGTGGGCTAGTTGGCCCCCAGGGACCCTCAGGATTCAAGGGGGCTTAATCCCCCAACTTAAAACGCACCACAGGGTGCGTTTGCACACTTGTCACATCAGGCCCCAGATGACCTCTCTGCAATGCAGCTCTGTGGTGCTCATCGGAGGTACCTGGTGGGCTAGTTGGCCCCCAGGAACCCTCATGATTCAAGGAAAATTAATCCCCCAACTTAGAACCCAACAGGGGCTGCGTTTGCACAGTGGTGAAGGAAGGGGGTGGGGCCTAATGTGACATGTGTGTACTTATGCAATCAGTCTGCCAAAACCCAACCCCTTATAAATTCACCATGCACTCTCCTTGCAGCACTCTAATCATCCAGTCACTACCCATGCACTCATGCAATGACCCATGCACTAACTCATGCACTGCTACAATACCCTGAGCAGTAACCGTGTAGCCCAGCCATCGCACTGTCACTACCTATGAACGCCTCCAATCACCCAGCGAGCACCATGTACTTATCCAATCACTCCACCAAAATCCAGGCACTTATAAATTCACCATGCACTCTCCTTGCAGTACTCTAACCATCCAATAAGTACACTTGTACTTATGCAATGACCCAGGCACTAACACATGCATTGCTAGAATCCTCTTAGCACTACCCATGCAGTCCATTTCAATCACCTAGCCAACACCATGTACTTATCCAATTACTCCACCAAAACCCAAGCATTTATACATTCACTGTGCACTCTCCTGGCAGTACTCTAAACTTCCAATCAGTACCCATGTACTCATGGAATGACCCAGGCACTAACACATGCACTGCTATAATCCCCTGTGCAGTACTCGTGCAGACAACTAACCACCTACACAGTACTGATTCACTCCTCCAATTGCCCAGGTTGTACCCATGCAGTTCAGAAATCCCTCTGTCACTACCCATGCACTCCTCAAATCACCCATCCAGCATCATGTACTTATCCAATCACTCAGCCAAAACCCAGGCAGTTATAAAATCACCATGCACTGTCCTTTCAGCACTCTAATCATTCAGTCACTACACATGTACTCATGCAATGACCCAGGCACTAACACATGCACTGCTACAATCCCCTGAGCACTCTTGATGCAGTCCAGCCATCTCCTTGTCACTACCCATGCACTCCTCCAATCACCCAGCAAGCACAATGTACGTATCCAATCACTCCACCAAAACCCAAGCACTTCTAAATTCACCATGCACTCTCCTTGCAGTACTCTAATCATCCACTCAGTACCCATGTACTCATGCAATGACCCAGGCACTAACTCATGGCAAATGGAGAGGAGGTCATGCTAATCACAAGAATACCCCAACGCGTAGTGTTCCCTAGTGTATGTAGGTGTTTTCACTGTATTTTAAGTGTATTTTAGCATAGTACTGGCTCCGGTCCTGGTTAGTCAGAGTCAGTTATCACCAGTACCCGTCAGTAAAAATTTGGGGGCACAGGAGGACTTTCTGCTCCTCTGTTAGTTCTTTCTGCACATTTCTTGCTTCTTCCTGCACTTTTGTTCGTCTTTCCGGACTTATGTTGACTCTTTCAGCATTTGTCTTGCTTCTTTCTGCGCTTTTCTTTCTTTTTCTTCAAATGTCCTGCCTTTGTAGTCATAGTTAGAAATTATCATTAAAAAAAACCATTGAAATTCACTGAAAAAAACATAGGTTTCAGGCATGTTATAGCTAGAAATTAGCATTTAAAAAAACATTGAAATTCACTGAAAAAAAACATAGGTTTCAGGCACGTTATAGTTAGAAATTAGCATTTAAAAAACCTTAGAAATTCACTGAAAAAACCATAGGTTTCAGGGACGTTATAGTTAGTTGGACATTTCACTCGTACAAAACCATAGAAATTCCCCCGTTATAGTTAGTTCAGTTAACTATAACTCGCGCCCCGCAATGCACTGCTGATGACGTCACATATTACATCATTCATGACATGGTCAGTGACATCACTGATGATATCTCAAATGGCATCACTGATGACAACATCCACATGAAAATCTGATGCACCTCCTCACACTCTAATATAATATTTGATACACACACTGTAAAATACAGACTACCATTTTCCAAACCATCGACACTCCAATACCAGTTACTAGATACGCACTCACTGATTCCTAGGTCTACACACACATCCACTCATTCACCCATACAATCACTCATACATACAGTCACTTATCAATACAACACTATCATATTCACTCATATACCTGTACAGACACTCAGCCACCGCCTCTCATCCATCGAGTTACTCACACACCTAGTCAGTCATGCAAAGAATCAGTCACACTCCCATTTCTTCACCTATACAGTTATACACACACCACCTCACTTATTCAAACATATATTAACACACACTTACTTTCTTATACAATCACTGATACCAGTACACACTCATCCAAACAGTCACTTTCACAATCACTGACTCTCACGTATAGTCATTTATATACTCCAATTCTCACATACACTGCCTTTTACATATGTAGTTACTTGGACATGTAGCACTGAGATATCCAATGTCGCCCCAACACACCCATACACACACTCACCCACATAGCTGTTTCCACATGCACTCTTGAGCCCATACACCCAGTAAATCAACCACTCACCCATCTATGTACAATCACACACCTCCCACCCACACACACACTCAGTCTCCCATACAAATACTCAGGCAACCAATCAATAACCCATATAGACACTCATGTAGCTACTGACGAACACATGCAGCAGCTTACACAACAGACATACTGATACACACATTTACACAGTGTAGTCCCTAACCCAGGCATTCAGTAAGCCACATTTAATCACTCACTTTTACAGTCAGTCACACACCTGCTAAATGCTTCATCCAGACACTTATATACCCCCTCATTCTTCAATACACCTTGGCATATATATAAAACATATTTAAACTTTACAGAAACACACAGTCACTGGATGATGTCATCAGTGATGTAATTTGAGATGTCATCAGTGATGTCACTGACCATGTCATGAATTATGTAATATGTGACATCATCAGCAGTGCATTGCTGGGGCGCAAGTTGTAGTTAGCTGAACTAACTATAACAGGGTAATTTCTATGGTTTTGTACGAGTGAATTGTCCAACTAGGCCTAGTCATCCCCATAATCTAATTAATAGCATTCCATACGGAGAGTTTCTCAGGTTAAAACGGAACTGCTCAGTAAAGTCTGATTTTGATGTAGCAGCTAGAGATAGCCTCAACAGGTTTTTGGCAAGAGGCTATAGTGCGAAACTTCTCACAACCACACTAGAAGAAATACAGAGAGATGATCTCTTTAAAAAGAAAGAAAACAAGGAGGATGATGTGAGATTTTGCATGATAGCCACGTTTTCGCAAGATGCTTATTGGTTAAGAATGACTATGAGAAAACACTGACACGTTTTGAGGACTGATAATATTATCAGTGTCGATGTGCCGGCGGTTCCATTGATTACGTTCAGTAAGACCCGTTCCCTAAGAGAGGGTCTGGTTCACAGTCACTTCGAACTAACTATAAAGAGAAAGGGCACATTACAAGAGGCTAAAAGATTCTTCCCTTGTGGAAGATGTAAAGCGTGCTCCAATAGCAAACGTACCTTATCCTATGAAATCAAAGGTTTAAAGGAGGGCAGGAGAATTAACAAGTTTATGTCCTGCCATACTACATTTGCAGTCTATTGCTTGAAATGCCCATGTGGGCTGAAGTATATAGGGAGTACCATTAATTGTGTTAAATTAAGAATCTTGGAGCATATGCGTGCCATTACGAACAATGATTTTACTTATCCGGTGGCTCGCCATTTCTCCATAAAGCACAAAAGTGACAGAAACCAGTTACAGTGCTTTTGCTTGGATTGTGTATCTGAATGCTCTTGAGGAGGGGATAGACTGCAGAAACTACGCAGATTAGAGTCCAGATACATCGTGGACTTACAGACCAAGAGCCCGGGGGGCCTGAATAGTGGGGAGGAATTGGTAGCACATCTAGGCCTATAGGAAGACTGCATCTGTAAGGCTGATCCACGAGTGCCTCGGGGAAACATAGGGAACAGGACAGATTATGAAATGTGTAATCTTTTTTTTTGGATTACGTTATTTCACTTTCATTGATTGTCTGATTTCTTAAAGAATTTTTTTTGCTTTCATGGTTTGAAGAAGAGAAATTGTTGAAGTATATAGACATTTCTTGAGGAACTTTTGGGGGAGTCGCATGTAATTTAATGTTGATATGTGGAATTAACAATAATTGATATTTGTATAGGAGAATGAGATAGAAGCAATAGGGTTTTTTATTAAGCAGAATGGTTATATTTATATGTGGGTCGATTTTCGACTCAAATGAGAACATAGTGGACGTATAGGCAACCTTTAATGGTTGCAAATGCCGATCCACGGCGAGATCTTAGATGTCACAACAAAATGTTTTGGCTTACAACTGTTCAAGGTATATAATTATGAATTGACTCTTTTTATATTTGAACGATTGTCAATATGAGGTGTAAATGTGACTTTTGCTTAGAATTAATTGGGTATAGTTCCAATATGGCGCTTATGATTTCGCTAGGCGCTGGCAGTCCTGTTTCTGTTTTCATGATGTAATGTTTACAAATGGCACCGCGCAGCGCGTTACGCATTGACACTGAAGAAGGAAGTTACTGAAATGCGTCTGTCTGAGAAATAATAAACACCGGTTTGCTTATATTCCCGTGAGTGCTGCCTCTTTTTCCTGTGGATTAGGAGAAATTTAGGAGCTCTAATATTGCGCGGCACACCAACGCGTGGCAGCACCCGTCTGTGGAGTGACTAGCAACAATTGACGAAGGCCGATGCCGAAACGCGTCTTGATGTGCTGAAAGTTTTCTATTAAAATCGGATTGAAAACTACCCCCGTGAGTGCTGCGTCCTTTATCAGGAGAAAGGGTCCTGTGGATGTGTGGAGCAGTATATTATTGACGGGCGCACCACCGTTACGTGAGCACCCGCTCTTGAGTGCGGCAGGCTGGTGTTCTGGGAGCTGTTCTATATATATAGATATATCTATATATATATATAGATATATATAGATACATATATATATAAATACTCATATATAATATATGTGTGTGTGTGTGTGTGTATTTAGAAACCCACATCAATACCAACTTATATATAGATTTGAATTAGCAGGAAATAGGCAATACAATTCAAAGTTGCTCCTGTCCTGACTGGTGGAACCAAAATCTATCTGTTGCAACACGCCAACATTTCTAAAGATGACACTGAGTCATGGTTGATACAGTGTTTGGGGAGTCGGCAGTGTAAAAAGTACTGGAGTGTGAGAACCCAAGACATGTGGCAATCGTGGTGTAGCCATCTGGTAGGTGCACATAAGCATGATGCGATTTTGCAGAAAAGCATGAAAACCAACATTGTTTTGCAGGCGTGCTCCAACTATCCTTATTTGCTTCCTAGGGTTTTTTTGCACCATACAATTGTGTGTAATTCGAGGTGGCTGTTACTCATTCTTATTCTAGCACAACATTAGGAAGTAGGGGTGTATCTTTGTGGCTGGGGGTGTGTGGGATGGGACACCCACTAGATAAATGCATTTGTTGCTTGATAGTTGTGTCTGTCAGCCCTGAGTCGGGTCTGCTATCTCTGTGTTGATTTGTCTCATTGTGAGCCAAGAATGAAAGACAAAACTGTGACCTTTATACTTGAGTTCAGGATGTGCCCTGTCTGTACTAACATCTCATATGTTTGCTTTCGTCAACAGTAATGCTGCTACATCAATATTAAGAATCAAGGCTATGGTTTACACTAGAACTAACGTGCCTCTTAGTTCACTAATGCATTGTTTTTGGGGGCGAGGCATGAAGGTTTTTAAAAACTATCACTGTTAATAAACGTCTGTTTAAGCAGGGAAATAATCTGATATACTAAGGTGAAACTCTTCCACATGTTAAAGAAATAGACTGTTTTGAATTTTAAAGAAATTGTATCATATTTTTACATCGCGTTTATTGCACGATAACATGTTACATTTTTGCATGGCTTTGCTCGTGCATGAACTCTTAGAGCCAAGCCAGACTCATAGTTTAATTCTGGTTCTGTTCATCCTATTAATTTTCCAGATCAATCTTCTCTATTTGCGACTTGGGCTTAGGACATGGGGCTGTCAGTCAATTGATAAAATGATTTGTAAAAGGTGAGGACAAAAAATATGGAGCGGTGCCCTCATGCACTAATTCGACAATATTACCGTTGTGGCTTCATGTAGCAGAGATGAAGAAGAGTGCATACAGTGAAAATACATTCAAAATAAGTGATCCCCAGAAAGGGACTTCAACCCGTTGTGTTGTATGTGGTCGTAGTCATGATTTCCCAGGATGAACCACCAGGCAAAGCTGGGATGGGCAGGGTGTAGCTTCAGTGGGGGTGTTTGGTGTGTGAGGCACCTCAAATGCATATTTTGTTTGGTAGTTGGGTCTGGGGCCATGAAATGTGACTGCTATGTGTGTGTCAGCTTTTCTCATACTCATTTCACCAAGAGGTTTTAAACTGTTCATTTTCTTAATGGGATATTAAATGTATATAACGACCAGTTCACAAAAAAAGTATTAACTATGCATCCATAGAAGTGCTCCTTGAGTGGGAGCAAATGTACTACTTTTAGGAATTCACAAACATTGGCAGAGGTAGGCTTAGAAAGCTGCACCTATCACTCAAGTTTTCAGATAAAATACTGGCACTCAAACACCCAAATGGTGATGGGATCCTAGCAAATAGTCCAAGTAGTTGCAAATCAGTTCCGACCCAGCTCCTCATGGAAACAGCCCATGCCAAACCTCGATCGCTTCACCTCTCCACCCTGCAACCCACAGTTTTTTTAATTGGGAAATTTGAGCTTCAAACCCTCCCACAAAAATTAAACTGACTTAGTTCCACCCCTGCTAACTAGTCTGACTTGACGTCCCGTTGCACAGTTGAGATCTCTAACCTTACACATTGTAGATAATGGCCTTCTAACCGCAGTCGAAGATGGCCTCTTGATTTAGTTTGACCTCCACGCTGCCTTTGACACAATTGAATATTCCACCTTCATACACACCATGGAGTCGTAAATGGGATTTACTAGCAATGCCCTTCACTGGTTCTCTTCCTACCATATCCAGTGCCTTAAACACTGCCTGCACATCACCCAGACATGACTGCCCAGCACCTATCTGAAACTCAACACAACCAATACAACATTTCTGTTTTAGGCCAAGCACAACAAACAATAAGCATATAAAACCTGGCTCAATGACTTGAGCATTACAGCTTTGAACCCCAAATTTCTCCCAATTGGATTCACACTGGATTTCAACCTCATCCTCAAGGAACACAATACCAAATAACACAAACACAGCTTGAAAACAGCTCTCTCTTCTAATGGAAGTGAAACATGTTTGCCAGAAAGCAACTTCAGAACTGCTGTTCAAATCCTCATACTCTTGCATCTAGCTGGTGGTAACACCCTTGTCCCTGGCCTTTCAGACCCTGTACTTGCTCCTCTTAAGGGCATCCAATACACCACAAGCACATCTCATCCAGGTCCTGAGAAATATAATCTAATCTCATCACCCCCATTCTAATAGAACTCAATTGGCTCCCCTTGTTGGCCCACATCATCTTCATAAACAGCTGCATTGTTTACAAATCATTCACAACTAGCTCCCTCGCTTATCTTGCTGATAAGTTCACCATCTCTAGAGGTTATCAGTACAACTGCAGCAAGGACTCAATCATACTACAGACTAAGTGGTGTAGAAGAGTGAAAGCCTGAGCATCAGGTCAAACTGGAGTGTAGTGATCTACTTTGGTGGAATGCAAGAAGTCTTTGTTGACAGAAGATAGATTCGTTGCCATTGATGATTCAATGTGTGATGCACATTGCTTTATATTTTTACCCATACAAAATACTTGTCAAGATATGAATCACTTGTCCTTGAGAGCATATTTGGAGCAGGTCCTGATATTTTCAAGAAGTTGTTGCGAGTACACCAATATCAATATTGTAACAAAGCACATTATCCTCTGTTTGTGTTACTTAGAATAAATTATAAAGTTAATAAAAAGATACATTATATAAGTTATCTCGGCCTGGCATACCCAAAAGTATATTAAAATAATGTACTTCCAAAAAACCTCTTTCATATTATATTCAATTGCAGAAGAATGCATTGAATTAGTCTCCCTTGACAAAATAATCACATTAGTCAATCTATATGTCCAACAATTGCTTAAGAGGTCCCCAAATTGTGCCCAAGTAATGGCTATTTCCATCAGCAATTTTGCAATATATTGTCTGGCTATCAATATTGAATTAAAAAGCATTCCTTTATATTCTCTAGGTACGTCTACCAAAATATCCATTATAACAAACCAAAATTGTGAGTTCGAAATATGCAAACAATGCAAGTTCCTTAAAGATACATAACAAAAACAATGAGATGGATAACGACCAGATGGAACAGATAGGTAAACCTCTATGCATGAACAGCAGGAACACAAAGAATCTGACCTACACAACTACTGGTACAAGTTTTTGGTGAAAAATACAAATATTCTAATTAGGAATTACCTTTCATTGTTTTAAAATGGTAAACTTTGACATTAGCAATATTTACATAAACAAATTCCCCTTCAATACTGGTTTCCCAAATATTCCACTGTAATTATCTAAAACCAAGCGTTATTGACCATCTGTTCCCTAGCTGTCCCTTATAGTTATCTTGTCCTTTCCTCAACACCTGGCACTTACTGGCGGTAGTTGGTGGGCTAGTTGGCCCCCAGGGACCCTCAGGATTCAAGGGGACTTAATCCCCAACTTAAATCGCGCCACAGGGCGACTTTTCATACTTGTCACATCAGGCCCTGCCTCCTCCCTGCACCACTGTGCAAACACGCCCCCTGGAGCATTGTAAATTGGGGGATTACATCCACTTGAGTCCTGAGGGTCCCTGGGGCCAACTAGCCCACCAGCTACCTCCAGTAAGCGGCACAGAGCTGTGTTGCAGAGAGGTGTATAAAGGGGCGTGACCTCTTAACACCTCTCTGCAACGCAGATCCCTGGCACCTACTGGAGGTACCTGGTGGGCTAATTCTCCCCCAGGGACCCTCAGGATTAAAGGGGACTTAATCCCCCAATTTACAATGTGCCAGGGGGTGCGTTTGCACACTTGCCATGTTAGGCCCCGCCCCCTCCCTGCACCACTGTGCAAACGAGCCAAAATCTAACAAAAAAAATATTTTTGGGGCCCTGAGGGTACTTTTGGGACCCCTGAGCCAACCTAGGGCTTCAGGGTGTTTCTACCCAGCCCCCTTCTCTTGTTTTATATCTTTGTTTCTCTGTTTTCTGGTGACCCGCTTCTACCGAGTCACAAGATGGCTGGCAACACTTCCTGGTTTGTCGCATTGGCAGCTAATCACAGTGAAGCTCGTGCTCTGGACTTAGGCTCCGCCCAGATATCAAAACTTATATTTTTCTAATTTTTCAGCAACTACTGAACGGATTTACACTGATAGAGCGCCATGTTACTTTGAAATTTGTAGGGGTGCGTCATAATCATGGGTAGTTAGCATCCGGATATTTAGAGGACTGTATTAACGCTTGATCGTTAGAAATGAAGTATTTGCACAATTTATATTAGAATGTTTAAGAGTGTCCATATCGTTTGAATACTAATGTAGGGTTTGACCGAGAATATGCCTTAGGGAACGCAATTCATATTGATTTACACATAAAGTGATGCATTAAGATTAAACGTGCACCATGTTAAAGTCTGCATGTGTAGGGTTGCTTATTCATGAAGTGAAATGTAATGCTTTAAAATGACTTTGAATGTAATGCTTATAATGTAGTCTTAGAAACGTGTCTTTAAATGTGTAAAGGCCTGATTGCATGAAAGTACCAATAGAGGCTGAATATTGTAGGCCCGAAAATGTATTTTTCTTGGGAAGGCTCCTTTTCTCAGTCGAATTATGGGTTGTAGACTTGTGTGCGTGCAAGGTCGATTTGCTCACAGGCTTTCTGTTGCAGGTGCAAGGACACATGTCTCGTTAGGCAGAATAACCTTTTGTTTTAGGGGTTAGGATGGTAGAGGAAGGCACCATGGAAGTGAACAGGAATATCGAGACGATACTTTTAGCGGAGAATGTGCCTGGGATCCAAGGTCACACCAACAGTTTTTGGATGAAGTTGGAGTTTCGATGGAAACTTACCGAAGGAAGACCTGCCTGAAGGGGTGTGTTTAGGGCGTGTCTACTGGTTTTGAGGTTTTGTATTAGGGACAGTACTCCCGAGGGTGGACAAGAGGAGGACTAGAGGGGAAACAAGAAGGAGCATCTTAGAACAAGCTTTGTAGCTTTTGCTACTTACCTATGCAAAGTGAGTGTACTTCTGAGGAAGTCTTCACTGCTGACACCCTTTCTCTTGCCTGGGAAGGATGCTAAGTAGGGATGCCACTTTAGAGTTAGAGTAGGAACAGACTAATATTCTTTTTCTCTGTGGTTAATGCAGTCCAAGCTTCAAGTAGGGACTGTCCTAGTCGCCTAAGACTCCTGCGTAGAATTATGTTTGTATTTGTGCCCGTCTATTTTATTAACCTCTTGTTGCGGTGCCTGTACGTTCAATTATTTTTGGCCTTGTAATAAATCTTCAAAACTTTTATTTTGTAGTCAGTGGACCTTTAAATTGAATTGAATTGGTCAATTACAAGGTTACAAATGAATTTGGTGTTCTTCACTTTACACTTCGTAGCAGACAACAACGATTTTCTCAACCAAGGATTCTGAGGAGTGGTAAGATAGAGGTAAAAATCCAGATAAGAATCCAGCGTCACCAACACCATTTAAAAAAAGGTTGCTTTCTGATCCAAGCACTACCCTTTTGACAAATTTGGGGTAATTCTGTTCAGTAGTTTGGGCTGTAGCTCTGCCCAAAGTTTCCTATGGGAAATTGATTTTTTGACTCTTATTTTTTTAATTTCTCAAAAACTACTGAACGAATTTACACCATTTAAAAAAAGGTCACTTTCTGAACCAAGCTCTACCTTTTTGAAAAGTGTGGGGTAATTCCGTTCAGCAATTCGGGCTGTAGCTCGTCGCAAAATTTCCTATGGAAATTAGCATGGGGAAAACGTGTTTGGGACCCCGCATTTTTCTCAGCCCTCTCCTTGATGAATCACCCCCAAACGTTGAGGATAGAAGCTGACCTGGATAGACTTTTTTGGGGGGGGGAGAATTTTGCGAAGATTCGTCAAACAACGCCAAAGTTATTAGCAAATCAAAAAATGTTTTTCCTATGGAAACTAGGCTGTAGCTATAACTACCTACAGGCGACCGCCAGTAGGTAATAAATATGTTATGTGTCCTTCTAAGAAAGATATTCAGAAGCAGAGGTGGAGAGGTTCTGATAGAAAAATCGACAAAGGTAAGACAGGGTATGAGAAAGATTGCATTCCCAGTGGACCCCTTGAATGGTGGGGACCCCAGTCAATTGCCCAGTATGTCCCTGCCTTAAAACGGTTCTGCCATGACTCAGAAAGTCCATCAATTAACCCGAGGTAAATCAGAGCACTTCGCCCTGCTAGGGGTATGAAGCGCTGGTGATCATACAACACACAATCACAGACAGCAGATTCAATAATCGAGGATATGTAATCAATTCATGTCGATGCGCCCACATTCCCACCTATCAACAACACATTGCTCTTATGTAAGTCCTGACTGCAGGCTCTCCCACCAGCCTGTGTACGAAATAAAATAACTGGAATATTCAGCCGGCAGTCCATTTTTCCGGAGCTGCTGTCGCCGAGAGTGAAGCTGACTGAAACATCAACAGGTGGCGCAGAAACGGATCTGTTTTCTTCTGTCAGCGGCGCGGGCCGGGTTGGCAGCACCACGCTGGCAGGCTGGAACGAGCCTGTCAATCACCGGCCCTTTCCAGGCGGTGGGTCGCGCTCTGCGGACAAACCCGGGGTAATCTGTTTCATTTTAATTGCCTATCTTCCCTGCTGCATAAGGCCCACTCTCTCTCCGTCCCCGAAGCCGATCCTGTCGGGCGGGGGTGTGCAATAGAGCGCTTTTGTGAAGCCCGGTTGCAGTTTTGTTTAGCCAGTATGAGGCAAGTGTTGAAAAATGCGCCGCCCGCTGTGGTCTGGGTCCTTGAATCAACCTTTACTTAGCTGCTTTCCGAAAGATAAACAGCAGGGCTTACAAATTACCGTCTGCAGCTCAGGTACTCACCGCCCTTGTTGATCAGAAGATCTGACACGCGTTGTGCAGCAGGGCTGTGTTGGGGGACTTCAGGGAAAGATTTAAAAACACACATTTATTTACATGGCGCTAATGCATTTTTAAAAAATGTCTTAAAACTGAACATAGAGCTGAAGCATGGCGTCTTTCTTTAGTCGTAGGTCAAACAAAGGGTGTTAATCCTCAGAAATGCAAGAGCTGTGGAACCGTTTATGGATGAGGGGTTCAATGTGTGACAAATAGCTATCTAAACCCTCACTAGACCGGACCCACACCCCCCGTGTGTACCCCCTGTTTGTACGAGGATTGGAATAACAAATGATGTGGACTTGTGTTAAGCCCGCCTAGCACTGGATGAGACGAAGTCAACTTCTTCCCATAGGCCTCAGTGGGTTAAACATGCTGGAATTTAACATGGGAAAAACGCTGTGTAATTATTGGGAAATGCAGATTTTAGTGCGGTAAGCATCAAAACTCGCGTCTGATGCCCAGTTTTCAAGAGCAAAATGTGTAATAAAAACTGATAAATAATGAATTTGCAATGTTGGATTGTATCAGGTGCAATAAATAATGACAACCCCTATGGAGCACTTGATGAACGTGGATTGCTTATACATTCATGTTTAGAGTGTAAGAATTCAGGTTTTAGCTAAACTAAAGATGACTCAGGCCTTGTTCATTGTGACCTTGCATTCTAAACCATGACTCGAGCTGCTGATTATTATTTGCCATAATGAAGAATTCATAGGCTACACTAGGTGAGAAAGTGATTTTCCATAGCTAACTGCACAGGGTGTACTGTCCCAGACTGAAGGACATACTATGCAACATTTCATGTGCTGAGAACAGATACCATGTGCACCGGTAGCTCCATGAAGTTCAATGGTGAGAAAATCTTTGAATGTATTCTGTTGCTCTTCGCTTGATTTCTATGGGCTGAGAGCATTGAATAATGGACCAATGTAACACATGCATGAAGCCTTTGTCTAAAGCACTATGAGGGAGTGTGATATCTCCTTGCTAAAAAGAGACCCATTCCCACTTTTGAAGGCAAATATATGCTGCTTTTTTACTAGAACTTTGCTGAGTTCTTTGGTGTATTCTTTATCAATTTACACGCTTGACTATATCATTTGTTGGCCCAGCTTATGCATTTCTGTATCTTAATCAGTTGAGTAAATATTTCAAATGAGATTCTTATTGTCGTTCTTGAACAGAAATGCTTTAGTCTTATCTTCTGTACCTCACATTCCAACCTAAAGGGAGAGCACCAAAGTCCGCTAGGGACTACACTGCTCCCGATCAGGTGCCCACGCACCGAGTAAAGCGAAATAGAGGGGGCTTAGCAGTTTACACACTTGTAAAAAGGGCCAATGTGTACCAACATCCACTACCTTAGTGTCCTGAAAACAGGATGCTTTTTGGAAAGAACATAGACAACAAAGTACTCAGAAAAATTTACCCCACCACAGTAGCGAAGAGGTCCCATCATTGGCTTCTAGTAAAGGAAAGAATAGACTACAATAACTGATGTTAAGTTTTCTTAAACAGGTTAGCATCCACCTTTCACAACCACATGGACGTTAAAGCTGTGACCAAACACTACTCACCCAACCTCACTTCAAACCACCTCTAAGGAGGCACAATCTCTCAACCCACGGTCCAAATGTTTGAATAGTAGTGCTTTAAGGTTTGTCTTTCTGACCAACTTCAAGAAGGCTTAACTGTGTTCAATGCTTACTTAGCACAAAAATAAGTGATGGGGCCCAAAAGTTTGCTTAGAAGCCTCCGGCCGTCACTATCAAATGCTGGAGTGCCGATTACTAACGTTGAGCAGTCTTATTTTCACCTCATGTCTCTTTAATCCACCACCAGAGATTCCCTGCCCCTTTATCTCACTCTTGCAGGCTCTTTCTTTCTCTCTTTGTCTCGTTTTTTCCTAATTTCTCTTGTTCATTCTTTCCCCCTTGATTGGTTTTCCCTTTCTTGCTCGGGGTCAATGTCGGATGAGGACAAATAAGTGGTGCCGGTACCCAAAAATGAGTGCCGGCGGATCCCACCCGCAACCTCCGTATCAAGTTGATCACTGACTATTTCAGGTTACAGCTCAGTCAGTTTTATGAGACACATTAAGAGACTTTTTTGGTAGTGTGTGCATTACAAATGCTGTCAGTCAGGGACACTACTTCAAATCCCTGGCTTAAAAAGTATTTTCAAAGTATGCAGTTGATAAAGAATTCAAATTACCTAATTTCATTCTGATGTGCTTCCTGTGTTCATGCTGACTTTCCTGTTTGCAGGCAAAACGACTTCAATCTTTTTATTTAATACATTACAGTGATTGCAGTGATTGTTATCTATGTCTTTTGCACTGTTAGATTTTGTTTTCTTTTATTTCAGAATATGTCTGTCTTCAGTGCATCAAAATACATGTAAGAGTATGTAATATTCCTACTCGCCTCTTCCATCTCCAAGATCTTTCTTCTTTCATCTCGGGAATCTGCCTACTCAAAACAGACGCCCTTCACCATCCCCTTGTATTTTGACACTTGCCCTTCATTCCCACCCAGTCCTCGTGCCAAGGCTTCTGAAGTAGAACAGAAGTCCAGGATTTGTTGTTTATGGAAGGGAATATCATAAGTGGGGTTTGGCACCATATATTATGGGCAGCCAGTCACTGATCCTGGATTGTAAGTTGCCAAACTTTCAGGGCACTTTGAAGTAGTAACGTAGCAGTATAGATACTTCCAAATGATGTACTGGCCAAAGGTAAATGCCCCGAGCTATATATCATGGTGTGTAAAAAGGGAGAGGGAATTTAATCACAGGTATATTCTAAGCCAGAAGGTCTTTAATCCATAAAGCTTTCTGCCCAATAAGGCTAGACTGTTCTACATTATACAGAGAGAAACTGAAAGACAAACACTGAAATGTTTGATCAGAAGGCCTATAACATGCATTTTTGGCTGCCATTCCATTGTCTTCAGTAGAGCGCCCAACATTTTAGTGTTTTATTGTGACCTTACAGCCCCTAGGAGATAGTGAGCATTAAAAGCCCAGTCCATCATTATTGCCCGATAGCACATGCTATACGGATATTAGAACATTCCACCCTATGAGGGCCAAATGTCCTAATGAACAAAACTCCCCACAGCCACAAACCTTCTGAGTCTGTCACAGCGCTTTCTGTGTTCATCTAGCAGATACTGTCAAAGGCATGGCCATTGCCGTAACTGGCAAATATGGACAGCAGGAGTTGCGAAAGAGGGCTAAAGGCAGAGGACCTCCTTGGGCTCTTCCATACTGCTTTTCCTGTAGTGGCAGATCCAGGGGAAACACTGAAGCTTCCCCCCTTCCAAAGTTCCAGTGAAGCACGGGAGGAGGCCGGGGAGGGCTTGCTGTTTGCCCACACCACAGACTTTTTCTCTCTCTCATTCCCCTGAGGAGAAGATGGGAAGAGGGTGACGCTATAAATTAGGGCATTGCAAGGTTGACAGCAGGGGGCCTACACCAATATTTATAGCACACTGCTGCTCCATTGTCTTCAATTGAGTTGTCAACATTCCAATGTTCCAATAAGGCATGTTGTTTAGATTCAATAGATTTTGCATTTGACTGAAAATGTATTGTTCATTAATTGCCAACTTTATTTATGTGTGAGTGTGAATGAGTAGGTGGGTGAATGCAAAAATAAATCCATTGGTAAATGAATGAGTGCAAGGATAGTTGAAGGATTTGTAGAGTACATGCATGAGTGAGTGAGTGAAAAGCAGGATGAATGAGTGAGTAAGTAGATGGGCGAATGGGTGAGTGCTTGACTTTATTTAGAGTATGTTGGGCTACACCCAGTTTCTACAGGTCAGCGGAGGGATGTACCCCGCGATCCTAGAGAAGTACAGTCTACCATATTTATAGATCTTCACCAGGAGGTAGAGAGCTCAATTCCTTTAGCTCGGCTGCAAATCCTGCAGCTCCTTTAACCCATTCTCTGCGGGGTGTTTTCGCCCCGCTGTGCGGGGGCAGAGGGGCCGCGCGCGGCGCCGCTGTGCTTGTGACAAGCTCAGCTCGCCATGAGGCACAGTGGAGCTGCACTCATGACGAGCGGAGCTCGTCACAGCCAAACCCGTTTTCGAACGTTCAGCACAGCGGGGTAATTATCCCCACGTGCGAACATTCCAACTGCTGTGACGAGCTCAACTCGTCATGAGTGCAGCTCAACCATGCCTCATGACAAGCTGAGCATTGTCATGAGCACTCAACGGGTTAAAGGCACTGATAGTTTGCTGAGCGACCACCATGTTTAATGCAGCTGCGCAGCAACGTTTCTTATTCTTTAAAAACAAGCTCCCAAACCAGGAGTTTGTTACTGAAAAACAAAAGATATATATCTTTGACAACCTAGGTGTTTTCTCTCATGCATGCGTGGGTAATTACTTTTTTCCTGTTTGGGGTTGCTATGCTTTCCTTGGCAGTCCTGGACAGGAACAGTACACAGGAATATCCACCCTGAAAAGGGTGGAAAGTCTGAGGCTTTTATGATTAACTGCCCCATATCTCACGCGCCGTTCGTCAAAAATGTTCTCCTCTTGGACCAATCAAGGCTCCATCAGTGGAAACATGGCAGCTCCCCTGACTCCAAACAAAGAGGAGGAACCACGAGTTTTGTGGATGGGATAACCACCATGCTTTTTGATGGAGTGTCCCATCAGCCAAACTCTAAATGAGACCCTACATTTGTAGTTCGGCCTGTAAAATCTTTGTGGAGCCACGCAGGGCTTTAAGTGGGATAAAAAAACTGGGGGGTCTCTCAAAGGGGCGTGACCAATGTAATCAGGGGCGTGGCTTAAGACTCGTAAACCAAAAATCTGTGCTTAGCATAGTGTGCTGCCCGACTTGTATTTTGCTGTTTGTGTCATTGCATCTAAATATGATACAAGTAACATCATACCTACAACAAGTCAGGACTATTGGCTTTGACAATGGTTGGTAGTTGCAAAAGTTAAATAAGCAGCAACTTTGGCCTGTCGATAATGTTGAGAAAGCTTTCACTTAAAGTCCTGGTGACGCCACATCAATGTTGCTGCACCTGAGTCTCAGAAAGAGAAGAGAAATCCATAGAGAAAATGACTCTCTTTAAAGGATTTCCCTTCCCCTACAACGCTCACCTGGCATGACCTCATGCCGTTACTTCTCCACTAGTGAGAACTGAGCAGTGTCAGCAGCGCACATGATGTGCCTGCAGTCTCTAAACGGGTCTCTATCGGGCTCTATTTTGTGCCCTGGCACTTTTTCCCGGACTGCAGCAACAGCAAGCTGTCACTGCAGTCCGGGAAAAAGAGACAGTCTGCCTGTGCCAGGGCTCAAAACAGAGCCCGATAGAGACCCGTTTCGAGCCTCCCTTAAAAAAACTGCCGGTGCTCAGACCCGGAGAAACCCGGCCCACTTAAAGCCCTGGAGCCACGTGATTTTGAGGGGATGCTGAGTGGGGCCAAGGAATCCGGAGAAAATACTTCACCAGAGCTAAAAACACATCCCTGTGGATGAACAGTAGCTGTCCAGGTTTACTCATTGTCATTGGAGTTCTGGTGCAGGGCTCAAGGGAGTCATGAATGGTGTTTGGTAGCTGCTGATGACCTGGACCCCGCTCCTTGGTGGTGTGCATTAACTTGCAATGCAGGGTCTCAGGGCAGCTTCATACTCAATTGAGAATTGGATGGGGATGGAAAATAAGAACAGGACTAATTAAATGAATGGAGATGCCCTCATTGAAAATTGGTCAGTGATGTACAGTTAACTGAAAATTCGAAAAGAAATGAAAGATGCTAAAGACTTCCATAATGCTACTGCATTTACTGAAAGCAGCTCTACTGAAGGCAAACACCTGAAACGTTCTGAGCTGCTTTGTTGGAGCCTTACTACAATCTGTGTTTGGGATCATTGACACAATATCGAAAACAACAATATGGTGATACAAAAATATTGTGTCAAAAATATTGACTACAAAAATATAGTTTTCCTGCACTTATAATAGTGAGTACAAAAATATTATTTTAAAGACATATATAGTTTAAAATAGTAAATCTTACTTAATACATAACATTAATATAATGTAATTTAAATATATTTAAACAATATATATATGTAAGTGTATATGTTTATATATACACATATATATAATTCACTGAAAAAACCATAGGTTATAGACCATATATAGTTAGGAATTCGCATTTACAAAACCTTATTTTGCTCACACAAAACCATTGAAATTCCATATATAGTTAGTTGCACTAACTATATATCGCGCACCCGCAATCCACTGCTGATGATGTCACATATTACATCATTCATGACATGGTCAGTGACATCACTGATGACATCACTGATGACATCTCAAATGACATCATTGATGACATCTCAAATGACATCACTGATGACATCACAGATACCATCCTCAAAGAACTTCTTAAAGTTCCCGACACAGCCCCCAGAAACCCCCGAGATCCAAAGGCAGATCAGGAAAAATGTAATCAGCTAGCCAGCTTTTTCCATGGAAAAATCCAAAAAATCCTGGACTCCATCCCCCCGACTAATTCGAGCGAAACGGACGACCCCCCTGATACTTTGATCACCCCTCGTCTAACTTCCTGGGGACAAATAACCAACGAAGAGGTAGAGACTACGCTCACATCCATCAAAAGCGGATCTCCTAGGGACCCCGCCCCGCTACGAACCCTTAAAGAAGTCGCTCCCATTATCATCCCCCCCCTCACCCAGCTGATCAACGCCTCTTTTCAACAGACGCAGCGGAACTGGCCAACTACCGACCTATATCCCTCCTCCCCGGGACCAGCAAGGTTGCAGAGAAACTGGTGAACAAGAAACTCTCCCAGTTTCTTGAATCTAATAATCTGCTAAAAAACTCGCAGACAGGTTTTCGCCCAGGACAAGGCACTGACATCGCCCTCCTGGCTGCAGTGGAGGAGGCCAGAGCGCTCTTAGACGAGGGAGGATCAGTGGCAGTGATCCTCCTCGACCTGAGCGCGGCCTTCGACACCGTCAACCACCAACTCCTGATTAAACGGCTTAAGAAGGTAGGAGTAGAAGGCACCGCTCTATCCTGGCTTTCCTCCTTTCTGGCCCAACGTTCCTTCCAGATCTGGGAAAATAACACCCGTTCCTCCGACACTCCCCTCCAATGTGGGGTGCCTCAGGGCTCCTCCCTGAGCCCCACATTGTTCAACATCTATATGTCCCCATTGGAGGAGGTCGTCATCCCGTTCGGAGTGAGCATTGTCAGCTATGCGGATGACACACAGCTAGTTGTCTCCCTCTCCCACCCTAGTAAACAGCCAGCGGATCTATTCAACTGCTTAACACAGATCCAAGGGTGGATGAATAACTCAGCCTTAAAACTGAATGGCTCTAAAACTGACATTCTCCTTCTGGGTCAGAAAGGATGCACCTTCCCTCTGAACACCTGGCCACCCTGTCTGGGCCCCCCACCTGCTCCCAAACAGGAAGTAAAAAGCCTGGGAGTATGGATTGAAACAGATCTCTCTTTTACTACGCAGGCCAAAAGAGTAGCAGGCACCTGCTTCGGCCTACTCAAAGCGATGAGAAAGATTCTGCCCCTCCTTCCACCCACATCGCAAAGACTTCTCATCCAAGGCCTCATTCTGTCCAGGCTTGACTATAGCAATGCTATATACCTGGGCGCACCCGAAGCAACCTTAAATAAACTGCAGAAAATTCAAAATGCTGCCGCCCGGATCCTCACACATACTCCTGCTAGAGCTTCAGCTAAACCTGCTCTGAAGCTCCTTCACTGGCTTCCAGTGAGAGAACGAATAACATTCAAAGCCTTATGCCTGGCTCATAGGCTAGTGCAGAATCAGGGCCCCCCCATTCTGAGGAAATTCATACAACCCTATAAAGCCCCTAGATCTCTCCGATCAGACAGGGAGTCCCTCATCACCGTGCCCAGATTCAAAAAAGCCTGCACGGGTGGAAGACGTTTCTCGATCCACACAGCGCGCCTATGGAACGCCCTTCCTCGAGACCTGAGGAAAGAATCAAACTATTTACGATTCAGAAAACGACTCAAAACCCACTTGTTTCCTTAAAACAGCTTTTAACCACTTCTTTTTGCTCTGTTTAAATTGCTTATGTCCAAAATTGCTGTACCCCCCTTCCCCCCCCCCCCCCCCCACACTGGTGTTGGGATTTTTTTTAGCGCTGGGATACCCCCGGGTGACTACGCGCTCTATAAAAATTTTTAATAATAATAATAATCTCATTTGACATTACTGATCACATCACTGATGATATCATTCATGTGATAATATGATGAACCTCTTCAGACTCTAATATAACCTTAGATACAATCAGTGTAAACAGACACTCACAGACTGTCACTCATCCATGGAGTTACTCACACACCTAGTCAGTCATGCAAAGAATCAATCACACCTCCATTTCCTCAACTATACAGTTATACAAACTTTACTTATTCAAACATATACTAACACATATTTACTCTCTTATACAATCCCTGATACAAGTTCACAATGATCCATACAGCCACTCACACATTCACTGGCTCTTATGCACAGTTATTTATATATGTCAACTCTCACATGTACTGTGTTTTACATATGTACTTACTTTGACATGTAGCACTGAGATATCCATTCACTCACCAATACACTCATGCACACAGTCAACCGCCCATACAGCTGTTTCCACATGCACTTTTGAAACCATACATCTAGTGAATCAACTGCTCACACATCTATGCACAGAGTCATACACCTCCCAGCCACCCACACACACACTCAGTCTCCCATACAAATACTTGGGCAACCAATCAATAACCCATATAGTTACTCATATAGCTACTTATCAACACATGCAACAGCTTACAGAACAACAGACATAATGATGCACAAATTAAGACAGTTTAGTCACTAACCCATGCACTCAGTGAGACACATTTAATCACTCACTCATACAGTCAGTCATGCACCTACTAAATCCTTCATCCAGACACTTATACATCCACTCATTCTTCAATATGTAAGACATATTTTAACTTTACAGAAACATACAGTCACTGGATGTTGTCATCAGTGATGTCATTTGAGATGTCATCAGTGATGTCATCAGTGATGTCACTGACCATGTCATGAATGATGTAATATGTGACATCATCAGCAGTGGATTGCGGGTGCGCGATATATAGTTAGTGCAACTAACTATATATGGAATTTCAATGGTTTTGTGTGAGCAAAATAAGGTTTTGTAAATGCGAATTCCTAACTATATATGGTCTATAACCTATGGTTTTTTCAGTGAATTTTCAAGGTTTTGTAAATGCTAATTCCTAACTATATATGGTCTATACCCTATGGTTTTTTCAGTGAATTTTCAAGGTTTTGTAAATGCTAATTCCTAACTATATATGGTCTATAACCTATGGTTTTTTCAGTGAATATATATATATACATACATATATAAACATATATCATCTGTATATCTATATAAATACAAACATAAATGCATGCATACATATACTTATATGCATACAGATGCATGTTATTTACATGAAAGTTGAAAAAACACTAATAAAAGCAAAGCTAAAAAGCCACCTCATTACAAACAGAATGGCTTTAACTTAAACGAGGGCGAGATCTATTGCATTTTCAATGCTTGTTTACTTTGGTTCCATCAAGAAGGCATTCAGATGTGTCACACATTTGCCATAAATTCTGAATGTTAGCACTCTAGTTGCACATTAGATCACTGTAGTAAAGCTACTGCTCACCAGGGACGTCTGCTGCTGGTATTCAAAGTGCATGTTTCAGTCTGCATGTCAGAATTTTTTTAATGAAATAGAAGAGGATTTGAGAAGTCACTCAAAATGATCCCTAGTTTTTCTTTCTGAAGCACTAATCATACTTTCTATGGCAAAATTAACCCCCTCATGTTGTTCCTTTTTAAATTTTGTGTTTTCAGACTTACCACTTCATTCCAATCAAGATGGCTTCTGGTGTGCCATACTTTTGTCATAAGTAAGACTGTTAGCGCTCTAGTTGTTCTTTAGAACACTCTGGGACATTCTGTCATTGGGCTATACTTGGGGTACATCTGGGTGATATTTGGGCTACATTTAGGCTCTTTTGTCTCTGGTGGCCATCTTGGGAGACTGCATGTCAGAATTTTTTAATGAAATAGAAGAGGATTTGAAAAATCACTCAAAATGTGCCCTAATTTTTCTTTCTGCAGCACTAATAATACCTTCTATTGCATAATATACCCCCTCATTTTGTTCCTTTTTAAATTAAATGTTTTAAGAGTTACCACTTTATTCCCATCACGATGGCTCCAGGTGTGCCATACCTTTGTAATAAGTAGGACTGTTAGCGCTCTAGTTGTTCTTTAGAACACTCTGGGACATTCTGTCATTGGGCTATACTTGGGCTACATCTGGGTGATATTTGGGCTACATTTGGGCTCTTTTGTCTCTGGTGGCCATTTTGGGAGACTGCATGTCAGAATGTTTTAATGAAATAGAAAAGGATTTGAGAAGTCACTCAAAATGTGCCCTAATTTTTCATTCTGCAGCACTAATCATACTTTCTATGGCAAAATATACCCCCTCATGTTGTTTCTTTTTAAATTAAATGTTTTAAGAGTTACCACTTTATTCCAATCAAGATGGCTTCAGGTGTGCCATACCTTTGTAATAAGTAGGACTGTTAGCGCTCTAGTTGTTCTTTAGAACACTCTAGGAGGCTGCAGTAGAACACAAAGGAATCAACTGACAGTCTCTGTCCTTCTTGGATGTACATGTTTTACTGAGAATGTCAGACTTCATTTTCACATGACTGAGAAAGATAATGTGAATTTACAGAAAATATGCTTTCAGTTTAGCTTATAGATCCCCTTCCAAACCACTGTGGGAAAATCATGAGATATTAGTTTTCTTTCAAACAATATTCATGATATCACAGCAGAAGGTTTTTTCACATGGTAAAATCACCTTAGAACCCACCACAATTCCTAAAACGAGTATGATACCATCAACAAATGATTTATAATGTAACTAAAGTCCTAAAACCCTCTATTAACTACAATGCTTTTTAATGAGGTGCTATCATGTATATTGGTCCCAAGATGGCTGCCAACACTTCTTGGATGAAGTGCTGACAGCCAATCAGATCAGATGTGTGGTTAGGCTCCGCCCAGATATATATCTTTTTTTGAACCTAAATTACTCAAAATCCACTGGAGCACATATATTGAGACCTAGCAAAGGCACATCGGGCTAACAGTCCCTACAATTTTGCCAAGTTTCGTGCAAATCCATTCAGCCGTTCGAGCTAAAAGTGAGGCCAACCGCCCTATAGAAATTAACATGGGAAAAACGCGTTTTGGGACCCCCCTTTTTTCTCGGCCCCCCCTTGATGAAACCCCCCCAAATTGTCAGGGGCTGCTCAGAAACAAAATGTTCCATTTTCCTGAAAATTTCAGCCAATTCCGTCCACAAACGCCAAAGTTATTAGACATAGAATTTTCAAAAATCCCATAGAGAAAAAATCCTAACTATATATACCTACTGGCGACCGCCAGTAGGTAATGTAACACTATTATTAACATATATAATTTACATTCTATAGAATATTTAGGTTATTTTCTTAACTTTACTACTATAAAAACCATATATATATGTATAACTGAAACATAAAATATATTAACAAATCATCTGCAAAACATTAAATAAACTGCCAAATTAATTATGTATAAAATAATAACTATAAAATAAAAAAAGACATTTACAAAAAATATAGAAATTAAATGTGTATATATATATATATGTATATATATACACATTTGTATATATATATATATGTATACATAAACAAATACTATAAAAAATATATATTTAAACAATATATAGGGCCAGATGTATAAAGATACCATTTTGCGATTCCCTAATTGCGAATCACAAGGATTCGCAATTGGGAAATCACAAAACGGCAGGTATGAAAGAGTGTTGAACACTTTCTGTGATTCCTAGGGGGTCGCAAATGACCTACCTCATGAATAATAATGAGGTAGATCGCAATTTGCGACCCCCTAGGAATTGCTAAAATCAGGGAAGGTGGCCTGCTGGAGTCAGCAGACCCCCATGCCTGTGATTGCCTTTAAATAAAGCAATCTTTTTTTTTTTTTAAATGCAGACCGTTTTTCTTAAAGGAAAACGGGTTACATTTAAAAAAGAAAAATGAAAAGTATTTTCCTTTTTTAAGTGCAGGCAGTGGTCCATGGGACTACTGCCTGTTCTTAAAAAATGCTTTTACAAACATCCATAAAGGGGATGAGGTCCCTTGAGGACCACTCCCCATTTGCGAATGGGTTACCACCTCCTTGAAGTGGGTGGTAAAATGCGAATGTTTTGCGACCACATACATACCGATGCTATTTGCAAGCCCAAATTGCGATTCGATACAAGTTACCGAATCGCAATTTGGGTTTGATACATTTGAAAAGTATTTTTTCCAGCTAAAAAAAGGTACATACATCTAGCCCCAACAAAAGTATTCAAGTCTGAGAATAATAGATATACTATTCTCACTCCAGTTTATGCAACAGTAGAAAAACCATTGTACTTTGGAGGAGTTACATTTACAATTCCCAATCCAGTCTGTGCAACAGTAGAAAAAGTACTTCACTTATATAAAACTCTTAATATGAAAATAATTAATTAACAAAAAAAACAATTAATCAATTTACATGATTATTAAACAATTTATTATTTAACTATCAATTACATTTTTTATCTAATATATATATATATGCAGCAATACTCCACAGCAACCTCCGATCCACGGAACGGCGAAGCAGGAAGACAGACCACAGGATCAGGTAGGTGAAGATTGTTTATTTTAATTTCTCAGTGGCAGCATAGACGAGTTTCGGGCTCGGGAGCCCTTGTTCACAAGCAGATATATATATATATATATATATATATATATATATATATATATATATATATATAAAGTTTTTAAAATTAGTTATTACTTAATTAACTTCCCACTCTAAAACCCCACAAACCAAGCTCCCTGCAACAAAAATATAACTAAAATCAATCAATTTTACATAATGTACATCATTATCCATTTAATAACTAATAACAAATAAATAATTGCTAATTAATTGTTACCTAATTAACTTCTCATACTACATATCTACAAACTGAACAGCCCACACCTAAAATATAACTTATATATACGGTTATGATACAATTTACATAATTAAGAATCAATTATTTATTCATAATTAATTGTTAATTATTACTTCATTAACTTCCCACCTTATACCCCTACAAATCCACCACTCTGCACCTAATATATAACTAAGAAAATAATTATTACACAATTTATATAATTAATAATCAAATAAATAATTAATAATAGATTCCTTGTTAATGAATTATTACTTAATGAACTACCCACCCTATACACCTGCAAACCTTGCAACCTGCAACAACACTTTTAAATTACTATTAACAATTACATAACATTTATAAAGCACTTACATTTCAAAACTATATTTAAAAATATTATTAATAATTATACTAACAATAATAGCACCTAAAATTATTATATGAAATGAAACACTTTAAGATAATTGAAAAACTATATTTTTTACAACTATAATATAGAAAATTATATTAACAACAATGATATTCTGGACAATGATATTACTTGCCAGAAAAATAAATAATATTGACAACAATATTTCTGCATCACAATATGTTTGTTTTACCTTATTTTATTATTAATATTTCTGTATCCTGACATGTACATCTCAACATTTTTTCCAAATACCCTGTGTTTGTCTATCTGACCGGTGAAAAGAGGGTCTGAAAGTGGAAGAAAGGGAGTGGGCCAAGTGAATAATAGTACCAACTAAAATATGTAGCAAATGGCTTCCACGCCTTAATCCCCCAGGATTTCTCATTTTTTGAATACCTGGTTTGGACTTTCACTGAGTCTCACTCACTCGCTTTAAATTCCATAGAAAGGGACTGAGAGTTTTAACTACCAGTGTCTGCCTTTTGAGATAAAGCTCGCTGCTGCACACCTAGGGTAAGAGCCTCTGGGCTGGATACACACAAACATGTGTGCACATGTATACACTTGTGTGCATCTGGCTCAGTCCAGTATCTGCACACAGGACCTTCAGAGATTGGTGCTGAACTGGCGTAGACTTTATAACGTGAGAGGGCATTCCCAGTGTAGGTCTGTAATGCTTAACTGTTAAAAGTGGGTGCAGTACTGACTTACACATTATGCGCAAAACCTGCCCCACAGAGGAAGTCACCATTGATTACTATTGATATTTGTTTTATTTCTACCATGTTGTACAGCAATCCTCCCTTAGTTGACTAGGATATTGACTTTGCAGCAGACAACTTTAATGGTTGGGTCTCTCACACATTAGATAAAGTTTGTTGCCTCTTTAAACCTTTCATTCTCACTGTAAGATGCCTACAACTTTCCAGTACTCTGCTGAGATCAGGGACAAATAACAGCATTGTAAGCCCTTGGAGTGCATTTGAAGACCCTTCAACTTTGACTTGTATAAAGTAGTTTATCAATTAAATCTCGTGTCCTGTACTGTCAATCTCACTATACGAAACAATTTGGAAATCACAATAATATAGTCAATTCAAGAAGGTAAACCTTTGCAAGATTGGTACACTTTCTACATCCTAAGGTAAGTGATATGCTCTCCAACCTACTGAGGAACTTTAGCAATTAATTTCTCTGATAAACGAAACCCTATTCAACAGATGTTTGACCCCCAACTCTCCGCCATCACATTAGATATTTTTATTCACAAATCACCAGTGCCTAATGGAATGGGTCTCAATAAATTTGCTCTTATTTTTCTGGAAGACATCACCCAGATTCTCCATACCATAAAATCAGGTTCCCCCTTGGATCTGTGCCCTCCCTGTATATTTACTCTCCCCTCAATCTACAATTCGTTACTTTTTTCAGCTGTCATCAGATTTTGGAAGCAAGTCCAGGTATTCCCTTTACAGAAAAAGCCCTCAGCCAACACTGAGGTCCCCTATAATGTCTATTCTTATTCTGCTTGCTAAGCTTGTGGAGAAAGTGGTAAATAGGCAAATTACCAACTATCTTGAACTTAACAACATCTTAGACCACTTACAATTTAGCTTTAGGGCCACTTACAGCAGGAATCAGCCATTCTGGTAGCAAACAACGATTTCCACTTCATCCTGATAGGGTGTAATCACTGTGCTGCTCCTTTTGTATCTCTCCACGGCGTTCAAAACCATGTCTCATTCAATATTTTGTCATTTCACCACATGGTAAACACCAACTCACTCCCGGCGCGGGTATTTGCCCTGCAATGACTGTTGGTATCTTTTAACAGAGGGGTTAAAAAAGTGAGTGTCTGCTGCACTTCCCAGACAACCATTTCCCCACCTGCAACTGCAGCGCTATTTAATTAGGTGCTGCAGTACAGGCATCTAAAAGGCTGTCGACAGGAACCATGTGGCCCAAAGTCTGCATGCCCTCCTATTTTATATTCATCAGGCAGCTTTTTGATTAGAGCAGATGTGACTCTGCTAATCTTTGTCTCACTTCCTTTTTAACCTCAAAATCTCAAAGTAATTTCCCTTCCACCTTTTTGCTCAGCCGAATAGCCCATAGTCTGTGGGGTTTCTCAGGGATCGTCCCTGATCTCCACAGTTTTTAATGTTTACTTGCACCCTCTAGCTGGCCTGATCAAATATTACAGATTCAAAATAATCTCCTATGCCAAAGACACAAAAATGACAAGGTCAATTTTTGACAATCATGCCACAATTAAAGATAATTTTCAACCTGCATGACTAACATTGCAGACTGGATAAAGTCAAATTGTCTAAAACTTAACAGGAGTAAAAATGAGGTCCTCCTGTTTGGGAATCACTCGGACTACTGGTCCCCAAGTGGTGGTGAGCTGAACTGGGTTCTCTCCCAAACCAACTGCTTCCACTAGACATCTCTGCATTACTCTTGACAACCAACTACCTATGTCTACAAAGACCGATAAACTTATGACTAGCTCTTTTGCCAAGTTGAGAATGTTATGCATTGTACTGGCTACCTCTTACCGTTGCTGGTTCCCTGCCTTCTATCACCCTCCTGGGCTACGGTAACACCCTGTACTCTCGAGCTCCAAATTACTTAATGCACAAACTGCAACTGATTCTAAAGTCTTCATACCAGGCTCATTCTAACCTCCAAAGCAGATCGCATGTTTCTCCCACCTTAAAGATCTTCACTGGCTGACCTTAAAAACGATCTATGCTTTGCACGCAAAGCCTTTTACCAGACAGGGCTTGTTCATCTGTGCAAAATAATTTTACTTTATCAACCAAATAGGACTGTTAGAAAAGGGGGTCTCTAGCTGGCAATGGTTTGCATCTTTGTCCAAATAGGGATCATTGCTTCTAGTCAGGGTAAGGGGCTGCACTTCTAAAATAACCTCTGCTCACCCCGTTGGTAACTTGGCACGAGCAGACAGGCTTATCTCAGAGGCAGTGTGTAAAGCATTGTGAACACATACAGTAATACAGTGAAAACACTACAAATGGACACCACACCAGTTTAGAAAGATAAGAAATCTTTACTAGACTTAACACAAAATGACAAAAACCCACAATACTGTAATAGAAATATGACTTTAAAATGGTAGAAATAGCTTAGTTCAATGTAGATGGTAAATGAGACACTTTACTCTAAAAAGTACCTTGGATGCGTCATGCAAAACAAACAAAAAGTGTCGCAGGGAAGGTGATGCGTTGGTTCCTTGCTTCAGGGGAGATGTAGCGTCAGTTCCTTATTCCAGCGCAGGGGAGATGATGCTTCGGTTCCTGACTGCAGAGGAGGTGATGCTTCGGTTTCTTACTGTGTTCCAGTTACGATGCAACAAGATGGTGTCTCGATGCTAAGCGACGATCCAGTGCGATGCAATAAAATGGCGTCTTTGATGCGATGCAACAATGTGGATGCGATGCGTGCACGTCCGACGGCCGTGTGGCAAAATCGATGATCTTTGGAGCCGCGACAGGCCCTGTGACACACTTCTCCGGTGATTCAATGGCGACCTCTGTGGCGACGGCACGCTTCTCTGGTGATGCGACACGCTTCATCTGCGGTGCGACGGCGAACAGCTGCGGTGGCGGCACGCTTCTTTGGCGATGCGAGGACAACTGCTGCAGGCGGCGACACGCTTCTCCTCATTGCATTGCACTTCCAACTCCCAGCGACATGCCGTTTCTCAGAGGGCCCAAACAACAGAAGGCACCTCACTGCAGGTAGAATTCCCATCAAGGAAATTCAGGGGGAGCTGGTGGTGAAGTCTTTGTGTCCCTGAGACTTCAGAATAGGAGGCAAGCTCAGTCACAAGCCCTTGGAGATCCTCAAGATGATAAAGTACACACAACAAAGTCCTTTTCTCCTTTCCTTGGCAATAAAGTAACCACTGCAGGCCAACTCCAACAGCAAACAGCACAGGGGCAGTAATTTTCCTTCAGCTTCTCTGGTTTTTCTCCTTGGCAAAGGTTTGTCTTGATTCCCAGAAGTGATCTAAAGTTCTGGGGTCTGGGCCCCAATATTTGTACTGCAAAATTATTTGTTCTCTGAAGGCAGAGCGTGTCTGTACCTAAACCCAGTTCTGTCCTCCTGTGTGCAGCATTCTGGCAGGAGGTGGAGGCAGCATTGTTTGAGAGCAGACCTGGCCCAGGTAGCTGAAAGGAAATCTCCTCCCACCTACTCTCTATTCTATGAGGGCTCAGGTCAGTGAAATGAAATCTCCAACCCCTACTCTTTATTCAATGCAGGTCTTATTCAGCCCAGCCCTGACCCATCAGACTGCTGGAGCCATGACCCTCTCCAGCCCACTGTCACTCACAAACCAGACATGGAATACACAAACCTAGCAGAGACATGCTAGATGGTTAGGCAAGAAAATACCTACTTTCTAAAAGTGGTATTTTCAAACACAGAATGTAAAAATCACCCTCACTAAAATAATTATTTTAACATTTTGTGTTTGGGCGTACTAAACTCGAATTTCCACCTTGTTCTCAGGGTCAGTTAGGATTATAAGATGTTATCATCAAACTGCCTATTCAGGCCTATGGGGACCGGTAGCCTTGCAATAGGGAAAAGCGAAATTGGCTGTAATTCACCATCAGGACGTGCCACCCACATCAGGGCATGTCCTACCTTTTACATACAATGCACCCTGCCCTTGGGCCTACCTTAGGGGTGACTAATAGGCAGAAAAGGGGAGGTTTAGGGATTGGCAAGTGGGTGCACACAGACTATGCAATGGCAGGCCTGTGTCAAGCTGCTTCTGTGGGTGGCACAACCAGTGCTGCAGGCTCACCAGCAGCATTTGATGTACAGGCCCTGGGCACAATTGGTGCACTGCACTAGGGTCTGACAAGTAAATCAATAGCCAATCATGGAGTCAGTAATCCATTACAACAATTTACAATAGGGAGCACTCGTACTTTGGCACTGAATAACAGTGGCAAAGTGCCCAAAGCATCTAGACCAGCAAAAACATAGCAAAAACAGAGGAGGCAACAGCAAAAAATGGAAGGGAGACCCACGCCAGTGGTGCCAGGTCTAACACGGATCTTTCACGTTGCAATCTTCTGCTAGTCAAAGTTTCCTGATTTAAACACTGCAAGCAAGATGGTTGTACTTTTTCATATCTTGTTTCCAAGGAATAGAACCTCTATGAAAATTCCATCAATCTTCTGTCCAATGTTCTTGCCCTAAAAAAACAATAAATAAAGGGTTGGTTTTTCCAACAATATTTCATATATTCTAGGGCAGAATCTATCTCCCGCTGGAATACCCTTGTTTGGTAATCATGGCGCATTACAAAATAAATAAATAAAACAAATCTGAAGGAAAGCACCCCCTTGTACAATTTTTTTTAGTGGCCAACGCACAAGACAGAGAAGAAAGGGCAGAGGGAATGATGGTGAAGGAGGGTGTAAGTCCTTCTCAATCAACAGTCACAATCCTTGTCAGGCTGAACCAAAATGTCACTAAAATAACATGTGCTGAACTCTTTGGTAGCTTGTCACAAAAGCATTCAGGCTTATCTTTCAGGCACTTATACAGTCATAATATGAAAACACAAAAAATATCTCACACCAATTTAGACAAATACAGTAAATTTTAATACATTATTAAAGACCAAAACAACAAAACATGCAATGCAATCAGTAGAACTGGAGATGTGCAAATTCAAAGATTTGCACATGAACATAGAGCCAACTGAGGGTATCTGGTCGCGCTGGACCGGGGTAAAGTCATAAGTTCAGGCTGACTGCAATGTAGCGCAGGCCGGGCACAAGACAAAGTTTAGCCTGCTGGGAATGATATCTTATGCCTTTGGTGCCCGGTCTGCGCAGCATTGCTTTGCGGTGCTTAATGTTGTTTCACTTTGAATTTGGTGGAACCTTCAGTTAGGCTAGTACAGCACCTTTAACCCCACTTCCAAGAGTTCAGGTCTGAAGGGCACTTGGAGGGTAAGAACTCACTCAGGCTGGGTCTAGATGCAGGTTTAATGTGGTTGGATTTCCGTCCCTGAGGTTTTGATCAGGAGCCCGGCCAACTAGCACTTGGTGTCACTCTGGTAATTGTGGGTGCAAGCAGAAAAGCAGGTCTCAAGCAGCAGAGCAGTCCTATGAGGGCACAATGCAGGATTTAGTCACTGGAGCAGTCCTCTTGGTGTAGCAGGGCAGTCCCATGCAGTACACAGCAGGCTACGGACAGCAAGGCTGTCCTCTGAGAGTCAAGAAGTTAACTCAAGAGTTGGCCTGAGGGTCCTATATCTACACCTGGTGCCCACTTTCAAGTGAGAGAACCTGGAGTTTTCCCACCATAGAAGTGACTGGAATTTCCTGCCTCTCTGTCCTGGTCCCAGGTTGTCTGGAGGCACAATGACCTAGTTTGAAGCCCTTTGTGAGTGTGCTGAGGCAGCCCCTTTCAAGTCCAATGGTGGTAGGTGATAGCCTGCCCACTCATCTTGGTTAAAAGACCCATCCTGCCACCATCCAGTCCCCTATTTTGTGGCTGTCTGGAAGGAATACACAAAAGGCCTACTGACAACTACACCTAGTCATGTGACAGAGAATTCAGGCTGTATGCACCAAATGGTTCACACAAGAAAATGACAACTTTCTAATAGGATTCAAAACCAGGGCTCATTCCTGTCGCACTGCAATGATCGGGAACTAGTCCGGCCAAAGTATCCAGTTCATCCAAGTATACCATAGTAATCCCTACTTCCATTACTTTCACCATACTTTATCTGTCATTCATCCTTTGTACTCTTCATCACAACAGAGACAGTACTCTTCATCACAACGAAGACAGTGAGCTTCAATCTGTGATCTTTATTAAACTTTTCTGATACCAGCTGTATGCCGTTCTAGGCTTCATACAACGATACGTACTGATTGATCACAAAATAGGAAATAGGCACCACGTCCGTTATTTCCCAATGCATTTCAAGCCCCTAAGGCTCTTCGTCAGGGGATTCTAAAACAGACAAAATAAAGCAACTTAACTAACTAATCCATGGTGCTACTTGTAAGTTATCAAAGAAAAACAGTGATTAGATAAACAGTGGTGCTGTAAACTCATAACCCACTACGTGCCCCCTCATCTATCCCACAATTATCTAAATTATAATTCATATACCTTAGCCTTCTCTTCCCCTACTAGATGCCTATCACCCAACCTGCACCAAATCACACCTTGCCATTAAAACAAAAAAACTTGTGCTCACCCTTTCCAAAGAAAACTCATCTCTCCTCTTATTTATCTCCCCTTCCCTCTTGCTTAATCAACACCCTCACCCTCATCATCTCCCCCGTGGTATTCCCTAAAACCGACTCACCTGTGACACTCTCAACCCTCAGTCTCTTCTCCATAAACCTCTCCTTACTCCAATCCACTTCCCCTCCTTCACCTTGTCTCTCAATGCTTTACTTGCAAACAGCCGCCTACAACAATCTCACCTCCTCGTGCCTCTCTGTGTAAACGTCATTATTCCTTGTTCTTCCTTACGGTTGATCCATGTTTGCAGCTGATTTCACTCACATGCTCTTAAATACCTAAGAAGTGTGATTATTAACTAATACCAATCCCCCTACTGGCTCCGCACAATCTTAACCGGAACTCCACCTGAGAACTCCAACTCCCACAATGCAACTTTCTTACCCAATGAAAAATCGAACTTATCTATCCACAGAATCATGAACCCCAAGTGTTGTAACTGAAAATACATATCTATCTTACAGAAAATATACATCAAAAATAAAGACAACAAATACAATGCTAATGGGCTAAAAAAACGGTGAGATAAACAATGAAATAAACGCACAAATATAACCTTTACTTGAACCGGAACCAAACTTCATAGCCTGGTCCAAATAAAGAAAGCTACATGTGAACTAGACAAATAAAACACAATTCCCAGTGCAATCCCCATGGGCGATGCACAGTTCTGTTCGCACGCACCTTTAAATGAAGCTACATTAAGTATGGTGTTGCATTAAGGGAAGGAGTGCATCCTCAACAATGTTTGTTCAACTTTCTAATAGTGGCATTTTCAAAATTGCCCTAAGGACTGTTTAGGACCTCCTTAGGGGTGCCTTATATGTATAAAAAAAGGAGGTTTAGGTTTTTCAAAAATGTATTTTGCCAGGTCAAAATTGTAGTTGCAGTTGCGATAGAAAGCCTGAGACATGTTTTAAAGGGCTACTTAAGTGAATGCTGCAGGCCCACTAGTAGCATTTAATTTACAGGCCCTTGGTACTTGTGGTACCATTTTACTAGGGACTTACAAGTAAAGTAAATGTGCCAATTGGTGTGAGCCATTATTCCCATGTTTAAAAGAGAGAGCACAAGAATGTTTGCACTGCCTAGCAGTGGTAAAGTGCACAGAATCCTAAAAGCCAACAAAAACTGGTTCAGAAAACAGGAGGAGTGAAGGAAAAACGTTTGGGTGATGACCCAGCAGAGAAGGCTAACTGCAAAAGAATCTCTGAGGTATGGTACTCAAATTAGATGAGAGGCAATGGAGCAGGAGCTGCAGAATTATCTGGGCAATTTTCAAAGCTACTTCAGAAAAAATTTGATAAGGTTTTTTGACTACTATACAATGGCTCTCAGGTCAGCTGTTTTTCTTAAGGACATGAGATGAACAATATACAAAACAAATGGATGAAAGGGGAGAAAACAGAATCATGGGTTAATTCCACTACATTCCACATCCAGACCTTATCACGTCTGTTTGTATGTTGAGGATAAGTGAAGACAGAGTGAAGGGCATTGATAGGTGGAGGTTGAAGTGCATGTGGGGGTATGTTTGTCCAGGTGGGCAGTAAAGCATGGTGTGGTAGCTACCTCAATTCTTTTGTTGGTCCAAAAGAAGGGAGACTTATTTGCAGACACTTAATAGTGAAGTAGGCCAGCGAGCATGCTTCAAGGCAGAGGTACGGGCAGAAACACAGTTTATATGATTAGAATGTTGGATACATTGGTTTGAAAAAAGGGTAGATGGGGCAATTATTGCATTCTGTGTATGAGTTGGGAGAGGTAAAGTTGGAACCAAATGCTATAATTATCCATGTGGGTGAGAATGATTTAGTTGAGAGTTCAGGCCTGGGGTTGAATGAGTGTAACCTAAAGGTAGAGCAGGACAGGGTCTACATTTTCTGGCTACCTCCAAAGAAGATGTGGTGTGGGGCTAGGAAGCCAGCGACCAATAAGAGGGCATGGAAGAAGGTGAACAAGGAGGTTTCTGATATTTGCAAGTCTAGAATCAGTGAAGTGGTTAAACATGTGGATGTTGTCTTCAAGTTACCTGTCCCACGATGGGGTGCATTTAGCACTGTTGGATATCAGGATATACTCAGTGAAACTTGTAGAGGTTCTGGAGAAATGATGGAGTAAGCATTGAAATTCGGAGGGGGGCAGAAAGAACATATGAGGGACAGGTTTTTCTCTGGTGGCAGAGAGAGAGCTCAGACTAGCTAGCGGGGTTAGAAGGGAAGATCTGCAGATCAGGAATGCAGGTGAAGAACGTTTCAATTGGTGGAATACGTGGCCGTCCTCCTCCTAGTGCAGGCAGGCTGGATTCAGTGATTTAAAAAAATTGGGGTAAAAATAACTAGCAGTAAGATCAGAAAATAGGGTGTATTGAAATAACTAAAGTTGAAGCTAAAGGGAAAGGGGCTTTGGAAGGTGTGGGATTGGAATGCATTAGGGCATTTTGGTTTGCGTTGTTTAGGCGTACCATGACTAGGCCAATGTATTATGCTGTTTTGTACTTTTTAATCCGTTTCCCATTTTTTCCCCACCCCCTGTCCACATACCCTAAAAAACAAGCATTGGCATAGCCAATCGGTCTTGCCTTTAGGCAAATGAAATCCAAAACAAATGGACTAATCCACAGTCCTCAATAAATCAAACAACCATAATGGAAAACACTTGGAAGAAAATCTAGTCCCCCACTCTCAAAAATAAGGTGTCTCCCATCCTATTACAATGTAAATACTGGACGACAGATAAAGCCCACTCAACACCAGAGAAACTCTTCAAACTAGCCCTTATAGACTCACATCAATGCTAGAACTACCACAATTCACCTGGCTCTCTCAACCATATGCTATTCAATTGTAAAATGCTAAGACCGGGGCGTGACCGAGGCGTCAAGATGGTGGTCGCACTTTAAGAGTTCTCCGGACCCCTCCGCCATCCGCCTCCAATCCGGCCTGTATCAGCAGACATCTCTGATTCCTACCTGCATGTGCGGAGCCCCTGGCATGGTGGCATTTTCCTCCTGGGTCCGGCATTCTGGTGCGGAGGCCGTGGAGGCTGCAGAGACATGAGGCCTGCGGCGGCCTGTTCATCATGTGGCGGCGCCCGTTGTGTCCTGGAGCGGGCCCAATTCCTGTTTGCGGTGGCGGTTGGGCGGCTGCTGGAGCCCTGACCTTGGCAGGCGGAGTCAATCCCGTGGAGCTCTGGGGTCTGGCTGCCCGCGGGGCTGATGGCGGCATCAGTGACACACAGATCCTGCATTCCCCCTTTTTGATCAGCCAGCATCTCGGCTGGCTTGAAGCGTGGGATGCCTGTGAGGGCCGACTGCGGGTGTGCCCCCGACTGCAGGCCGTAGTTTCGAACTCCAGCAGTGAGTGGGGCCAGGGTCAGCGGGGGCAGCACGGCGGTTGGGTGCGCCTTCTCCCGCCCCCCCTTACCGGCCCGAAGAAGTGCTCCCTTCTCCTCCCCCGCTACCGGCTCGGCATCATGTCTGAAGGCCCTATCAGTACTGGGTCTAATTGTCGGCCCAGGCAGTGGGCGCGTGCCCCCCTCCCCTTCTGTGGGACCACCAGTATCTCGCTGTGCGCTGTCTGCCTTTGGACTTGGTGGGTCTGAGCAAATCCCGCCGCTCCCGCTGAGTGAGGAGCATGGAGCAAACAACGCAGCTTGCGTTGGGAGGTGGCTGGGCCTGGATATTTGTTACTCCTGTAATCCTACTGCTAGACCTATAAGTCAAGTCAAGTCAAGTCATAAAATTTGTATAGCGCACTACATACCCAGAGGGTTTCAAGGCGCTTAGGTAGGGGCGGCCTTGCCCTCCGGTAGGCGGGGGTGGGTAGCAGCGCGTGTGTCATCGCCTGCCCCCCCCCTCGGCCCTGGCGCGGTGTGGCATTTTGAAACCCCAACCGCTGAATGTTGACTGAGGCGCTGTGGATTGGAAGGTGGCCTGTCCCACAGGAGTAGCTGAGCCGCCTTTCCCTTAGTACCAAGCTCCTGCGGTGAGGGAAGCCGGGTTTGGCTGTCAATTCGGGCAGCAGGGCGGGTGGGTGTGCTTTCTCCCCCCCTCCCGGTCCATTGGGGTGCTCCCCTCACCCTCCCCCGCTACCAGATCTGCACATCGTCTGAGGGTACTGGCAGCATCCGGGGTGTGGCCGGGACAGATTGTCAGCCCGGGCAGCAGCATGCACGTTGGAAGCGTGCACCCCTACTCATCTGAGCCTGGTGCAGTGGGTTCAATGACAACTGGCTGTGCAGTGCCAGCTTCTGGACTTGGTGGGGCCTGGCGGTTCCTGCCGCTCCCGTAGTGTGAGGAGCGGGGGAGCTTATGACGCGGCTCGCTGTTCGGTGAGGCTGGGCCTGAATGCTTGCTGCGCTTGTGGCCCTCCTGCTGGAACTCCAATTAGCCAAATCCTCCGTTAGGTGGGGCGGAGATCGGCTGTCTAGCCGGGCAGCGGCGTGCGTGCGTGCCCCCTCATCCCCCCTGGCACGGTGCAGCGTTTTGCAGTCCCCCCACTGCTGTATGTTGAGTGGGGATCTGAGGTCTGGAGGGAGGCCTGCTCCATAAGAGGTGCTGGACCTTTCCCTTTTCTGCGGCTGGCCTCGTCGAGCTGGTCTCCTGACAAGCCTGTCTCCGTCCATGTGCAGGTGGGACAGGTGATCATCTGCTGTGTCGGGCAGCGGTGCAAACAGGAGCGGGGCGAGACGCGAGAGACCCCACCCCCCAGTCTGGAACTGTCCCAGGCCGGCTTGGTACGTAGTGGTAGCCCTCCCGTCACCTGATCCGTGAGGCCTGAAGGCGGGCGGCTTTCCCGTCGAGCTTTCATTCCCCCAAAGGTCTCTTATGGCCATAGTGCCGTCTGGAACAGGCCACGGACATGGGGAAGGATAGGGGCCCCAAGTCTACACTGGCCTCCACACAGACCAATCTGGACCGGTTCACTACCTCAGAGTTGGAGCCTACTGGGGGGGCAGCGGGGTACCTCCTCCCCCCACAAGACAAGGATCCGACCATCATCCTCCAGGCTATCAGTGACTCCAGGCGTCCGTAGAGGGGCAGATTGGGGAAATCAAGGTAGAAGTGTCCCTCCTCAGGTAGGGCCTTCGCAACACCACCGTACGCTTGACAGAAGCCGAATCCTGCATATCCACGGCCGAGGATGACATCTCCCAACTTAAAGATCAGGTGGCCCAGCTTGGTGCTCGCACTGGGGAGCTCCATAGGCGTGCTAAAGATGCGGAAAATTGCGCACGGCGCAATAACCTACACCTTGTTGGGTTTCCTGAAGGAGCAGAAGCAGGACACGCGGCCACTTTAGTTGAAGAATGGTTCAAGTCCTGGATGCAGGAAGATGCTCTGTCGGCATGGTTTGTGGTGGAAAGAGCCCATAGGTCCTTGGCGCCCAAGACCCTCCTGGTGCCCCACCTCGCCCCATCATCCTAAAAGTCCTCAACTTCAAAGATCGTGATGGCAATTTACGGGCGGCCACGGTGCCAAAATCACGTCATTGTGGTATTCCCAGACGACACCAGGTAAGTCCAGGAGCTCCGGCGCTCCTATACAGAGGTCAAGAAGAAGCTGCCCAACCTGGGCCTGCAATACCAGCACCAATTTCCAGCACGCCTTCGCATCATTTTCCAGGGCAAAACACAATTCTTCGAATCTCCCCAGGCGGCATGAACATGGCTGACAGAGGAACGTCCCTTCCGCCCCCGTCGCGAAGACCCAACGGAGCATACAGGATCGCAGCCTGGGGGATCGGGGTCACCGGGACGCCAGCGCCGGCATCGCACCAGGTCTCGCAGGGGGCGCCAGCCACATGCTTCAACTTCCAGATCCCTCAGTGTGGCGGGTCCCGACCGTTGCGACCGCCGCGACTCCTCCAGTCAATCGGGCTCTCTGCCGCACGCTCTGCTGACAACCCACCGGGATCGTCCCTACCGCAGGCGGACTCGGACCTTTCTCGCACCCCCACTCTTTAGTAGCCACGTGGTGAGCTCTGGACACCCAGCTGCCTTTGAGGTGTGGCGCTTCATCAGGGGGGGTCATCGGACTCTGATGGACTTACATTGTTTTAAGACGCTACTCTGCTTATCCGTTCTTCTGGAGGGGTCCTCCACTCTACCGATCCGAGCGTTTTAGTTTGGTTTAGTTAATTGGGGGGTTGACAGATGCTTTCGTTCTCGAAGTGTAGGCTAGGGGGAGGGGAGAGAGGTTGGGGGGGTTGGGAAAGTTTTCTTCCCCTGTTGTTGTTCTTTCATTTGTTCTGCGGCTTTAGCTTCCATGGACAGGTACATGCCTCATCGGTAAATATAGCTCTACCTCTTATTGCAAGTGACCATTTGCACACATATCGGCCCCAGCAGCCAATCACACCACCCAATGGGGTGGTGCGGCCTAGCCCCAGACATCACCTACCATGACCAACAGCTCCATGACCAGGGCTTTCCTACATGTCCTGTCCTGGAATGTTAACGGGCTCCTGGACAGGCTGAAGTGTACCGCTGTACTGCGCTATGCGCAACGCCTTCACATTGACATCCTTCTCCTCCAGGAGACACACATCTTAGGTAATTGCTGCCCCTTTCTTGCCTGTCATGGGTACGACAGAGTGTGGCATTCCGGCTTCTCCAGGTATTCACGAGGGGTGGCCATCCTCATGCGACGCACCTTACTATTCGTTCTGTCCCTGGTGATCCACGACCCCAAGGCACATATGTGATAGTGTGTGGCTCCTTGGCCGGCTCCCCTCTCCATCTTATGTCCATATACTTGCCTCCCTCTAGGCTTACCTCTACGCTGGCACAGGCCTCTGCCCTCCTTACCACTCTCCCCTGGGCGTCACAGTTGTAGGCGGGGACTTCAACGCGGTCTCCACTCCAACCTTGGACACAACGGGCCCCCCTCCGCTGTCCGCTTCATGCAAGCCAAACAATTGAGGTCTTGGTTCGAGTCACTGAGCCTCTGTGATGTGTGGCGCACGTGGCACCCACGCACCACCCATTTTACTCACACCTCCGCATCCTATCACACGCAGGCACACATTGACATGATCTTTCTCCCTGCGACTGCTCCACAGTGGTAGACACTTGTATCCTACCCAGGGAAATTTCAGACCACTCCCCTGTGCTCCTCAGTACAGGGAATCCTCATCCCTCAGCCCGCCAATCATGGAAGATGAACGCATGGTTCCTCCAAGACAAAGAATGTAAGAAAGCGGTAGGGAAGGAGCTCAAGCAATACTTCCTCACAAACGAGGGCTTTGCATCCTCCGCGGGGAATCTGTGGGAGGCTGGGAAGGCAACCATTCAGAGTTTCGCAAAAGGGCAACTCAAGAAGCAGAGGCTAGAGCAGCACCGGGAAAGCACAGCGAAAGAAGCGCAGGCACTCCAGTTGGAACAATCCCTCTCCCTGCATAACGGCACTGCCCAAAGCCGTCAACTAGCCCTTATCCAGTCCGAAATTAAGCAGCTATCTATAGACGCGGCCAAGCTCCTATGGAGGTCCTCGGTGGCGAGAATCTATGGATGGGGAGATAAAAACGCCACGATTCTACACAGGTTGGCAACCTTTCCCAGGGTGAATCTTATGATTCTGGAAGTGGTGGACGACCAGGGATCGATATGCAACGCCCCTTCAGCGATGGCACATGTGTTTGCCAGCTACTATCCGCACTTGTACGCTGCACGCTCTCCCGACTCATCGCTCCGTGGTTTCCTGGGATGGAGCTGCGTCAGTCTTCCCCGGTTGGAGACGACAGCCCAGAAGGACCTAGACCGGCCCATCTCTAGAAAAGAAATTGAGGAAGCCATTTCTCTTACGTCAACAGGCAAGACTCCGGGACCAGATGGGTTGCCTAAAGAATATTACACAGCATACCGTAACACACTGGTGCCCCACCTGGCTGGCCTTTTTAAGGAGGGATGGATCTGGGCTCCTTCCCGCTGGAGACGGATATTGCCACTATTGTGGTCCTTCCAAAATCACAGCCTCCTTCCTGTCATTGCGCGGACTACCATCCCATATCCCTCTTCAATACAGAGAACAAACTTTACGCCACCATCCTGGCCCAACGGCTAAAACTGTACCTGCCCATGTTGGTTTATCCGGATCAATGTGGCTTTATGCCAGAATGCGCGACCCGTCATTGCCTCCGGAGGGTACAACTGGCACTGGCCCACTGACATTTACTTACTCTTTATTTGGCCCTCCTCCTTATAGATTTCGAAAAAGCTTTCTATTCAGGCATATCTCCAAGACCTGTTGACAGAGATGGGATTCAGACCCTAGTTCCGGGCATTGGTCCGAGTACTTTATGCCCGGCCGCGGGCGCGGGTGCTGGTGAACGGTGTCCTGTCCGAGGCCTTCCCCATTGTTAGGGGCACGTGGCAGGGTTGTCCTCTTTTGCCCTTGCAATGGAACCTTTGGGGGCCCTGGGGCATGCCAACATCTGAGTTAGGGGTTGGGAATTGCCAAACACCGACATGGACAAGATCGCGCTCTATGCCGACGACGTCCTGCTCTTTCTGACCGAACGCGCTTCCTCGGGCTGCACTGTCTCCGGCTACTGCAGGCGTTTGGGCAGGTGTCGGATCTTCGGCTGAACCCCGGGAAATCAGTACTGGTCCCACTCCACCTGTCGAGAGACTGTTACGATTGGCAATCTAACATCCCGATAAGACATAATTCCTTTAAGGACCTGGGAATATGGATTACCCTGCTCCTGGAACTGGGATGGTCCCTCAACGTAACCTTACTGGTCAAAAAGGCCAAGGAAGACCTTCAGAAATGGAAGACACTGCCTCTGAATCCTCTGGGCCGGGTCGCCTTGTTTAAAATGTTGATCCTCCCCAGGTTCCTCTATGTCCTCCAGAAAACCCCATTCTGTTTCCCTAGATCTTGGTTTCAGGAGTTGGATGGCATCCTCAACAAATTTTTCTGGGGTGGCAGGAGATCGCGTCTGTCTCTCTCCACATGCCGGATCCCTTCTTTTGACGAGGGCATGGGCATGACTCATCTGTACCTTTACTATATAGCCACACGGTTACTAGTGGTCCATGATTGGTTCGTTGGGGGATGTTCTGACCCGGCCTACCGGCTAGAGTTGGGTGAGCTGGGATTTTCTAAGGTACAGGCCTTGTTGTATGGGGGACCCGTCTCGATCCAGCTGCCAGACGTGACACGTTCGGTATTTCTGGCTTGGCGGGCTTTGCTGCGTCATACCGACTGGACTGGCAAACTGACCCAATGCACCCACCTCTGGCAAGGGGATTGGCTCTGGGAAGTGTCTACTGGGAGTCAAAACCTGGGACCTCACAGGCATATCACAGCTTGGGGACGTCTGGGACAGGGGCCACATGCTTTCCTTCCAGGATATACGTACCAGGTACTCCATTCACCCCTCACAATTTTATAAATATTTGCAGCTTTGACAAAACCTCCTTGCGCACATCACGGACGGCACTCGACTCCCGGAATACAGCCTCACTGAGGCCCAGACATTATTGGGGGGCTTGGGCAGGGGGGGCATCTCCTGTATATATCGTACCTTAATCAACAAAACTCCCACCTCGTTAGACAGACTGAAGGACCAATGGACAGACTGGGTGGGGTCACTGGATGAGGTAGACTGGCGATATGTGCTCATGGCACCCAAAACAATTACCCCCTCTGCCAACCTTACACTAATGCAACTATACTACAAACATACCGCGTACCTCACTCCAGTACGCCTTCACTGAGCGGGCCCACACCCAGAGGCGTCCTGTGTCAGGTGCAGCCAAGGCCCAGCTGATTTTTTTCACGTTGTCTGAACCTGTCCCCGTCTGGCTAACTTTTGGGGTGCAATTGAAGAAGAACTTACAGAGGTTCTGGGGTTGACAATTCCTCACGATCCACGACATTCATTTTTGGGGATAACAGATGGGCTAGATGGGTCCCGGAACGATAAGACCTTCTTTAACACAGCTCTGATAGTTGCCAAGTGTGACATAGCGGCAGCATGGTTTTGTCCCTGCGCCACCAGCTCTGGCAAAGTGGCGCAAGGGAGTGGATTGGTGCGCGACACAAGAGAAAGCTCTATACATGGCACGTGGATGTCCCAAGAAATATCGGAGGGTGTGGGGTAAATGTCTGGGCACTGTCGATGAAAGTGAATGATACTGTAATTCATCCTGTGGTTGTACACCCTGTTGGGTGCAGAACGGGGGTCAAGTGGTTGTGATGCTGTACATGCATACCTAATGTCCGTGATTTTGCTGAATTGTCTGTGTGTGTTGGAAATCAATAAAAATTTTCATATAAAAAAAATGCTAAGACCATTTTGGAAAGAAATCCAAAATGTACAAAATGACATTTTCAACACAAGGATTACGATAAGCTTTCACACAGTGACATGGGGAAACCTGTAGCAAATAAATGGTGCAGTGACATCTAAGGATAAAGAACATGGGTTCTCCAATACTTACAGATCAGAAAGCACGGTAATTTAATGGTAAGTTCTTTGCAGGAGAAAATCTATTAAGGTGCTCATCCTGTAGCCGGTGCTCCCAGCAGCCCCGGCGGAACTGGGGGATGGTGGCGGACGAGCTGAGGCGGGCCCCCAGTATGTACCAGCTGGAAGGCCCATCTCCAATTGCACAGGGGCCATGGTGGCGTTGAAGCCCCGGAGGCTCACTGCCAGGGAAAGGGACTGACAGTAACTCCAGTTAGCCCTGGTTGCTTAAACTGGTGCGCAATTTTACACTACGTCCTGTCCCGCAGGGTACAGACATTCTGCACGCCCCTAGAGAAAGGCGGAAGCTGCGCGGCACTGTGCCCCGGTCCGGGCTCCATCGACAGCCTGCTTAGAGGCCATAGTCACCTCAGGGCCACATGAACACCCGCCCCACATGCCCAAACCCGCAAATAACACAAAGACACAAGTATTAGGTTTGGGAAAAAATTGCTGCAGGTTTATTACATACAACATATGTAATGACGGTGGGTTAACTTACGGGCGATCCTAGGGCAGGCCGCATTCTCGCCACCTGCCCGCCTGTTGAGCCAAACAACACAGTGGCGAACCACCCAACTGTTGTACAAATACCATAATTATACTGACACGCCCATTGCTGGGCATGACTAGGCAAACCCCCGGTTGCACAGGCCCACAACCGCCCGAAGGACTACTGGGGCGCCGACACGGATTCCTGCACCTCCCATGAGGTTACAGGTTAGGCTCTGAGGTTATGCTCTGGCACCCCTATGTGCCCGCTGACGTCCAGCGTTTGCACCTCTCTTCTTCCGGATCGCCCAGTAACTCCGCCTGCAACGAAAAAGGAACACATTAAATGCTCCCCCCTGAGCCCCCTCAAGCAGACACTCTGGTTTAGAGGAAGGGCGGGAAAAGAGTGTCCCAACATGGAACTACGACGACGTCCGGAGCGGCAAAGAGGCCTCCCCAGCGGGGCAGAGGTCAGAAATACTCCCGCCGGCTCCTCCCAGCCGCCCCGGACGTGCATCACCTACACAGTCTCCACCAACCAGGGGAGACTGCCATGGGTGAGGAACTACTATGTCATGTGGGGGCGGGACAGCCCTCCATGACTAGGAGCCCGCCCTCCTAATGGCCACTGCGTGGCCTCGGGCAGGCGCATAGTCACCTCAGGGCCACATGAACACCCGCCCCACATGCCCAAACCCGCAAATAACACAAAGACACAAGTATTAGGTTTGGGAAAAAATTGCTGCAGGTTTATTACATACAACATATGTAATGACGGTGGGTTAACTTACGGGCGATCCTAGGGCAGGCCGCATTCTCGCCACCTGCCCGCCTGTTGAGCCAAACAACACAGTGGCGAACCACCCAACTGTTGTACAAATACCATAATTATACTGACACGCCCATTGCTGGGCTTGACTAGGCAAACCCCCGGTTGCACAGGCCCACAACCGCCCGAAGGACTACTGGGGCGCCGACACGGATTCCTGCACCTCCCATGAGGTTACAGGTTAGGCTCTGAGGTTATGCTCTGGCACCCCTATGTGACCGCTGACGTCCAGCGTTTACACCTCTCTTCTTCCGGATCGCCCAGTAACTCCGCCACAGCCCGTGAGGTGGTTCCCGCTGCCGCACGGGCCCCCCCACCATTATTACTGCTCTTTACCTGCAACCTACACCTAGAATTGCTACCTCCAGACAGAGGAGGAACAGGGCAACGCCCATAGGCGTGGGGTGCTACCATCAGGCACCAATAAACCTGTCCTACAACCCCTCAGGGAAACTAAAGGGATAGGAAGGGGCCCCTACTACAGAGGCCCTAAGTAACATGAAATAAGCTGTACAGCGCATGCCGCTGGGACACCAACATATCCCTTCCCACTGAGCGTCAGAAAACTGCGCCAGGAGTCACTGATACAGCTGAATCACCGTCTTCATAATCCAGCAGGGAGAGTAAGTGTGCTTACTGACACGAGGGAATAGGAGGGCACCAGACATACCATAGAACTTGGACGAGTCCCAGTTAAGCGATATACCGGGTCCACAGGCCAAGCAGCCGGCATCCCCTGCCCTCATGTGTTGTAGGCTGGAGGCGGCTTCAGACGTAATACCGTTAAGTTAGCTAGACTGAAGGCCGACTCCGACCACCTCCCGGGGACCGCAGCGCCTGCAACAGAGAGCCCCCTAAGCTGACCTGCGCAGGGGCATGCATGGGTAAATGCCAGCCACTCCGACTCCAATAGGCATGACCACCCGGGAACAATCCCTCTACCCCAATAGGGAAGACTATCCCAGGCAAGAGACCAGGTGATGGGAAGGGCCCCCCCTGCAGAGAACCCCCCCCCCGGGTAGACAAGTGCCGTCACAAAACCAATCAACTGCAAGATTACGCTTGAGCAACTAATCCCCCACAGGATACAGAAGTCTATTGCGGTACGCAAATGCATATATTGGAGTGACTAGCGAAGTGGTCTTACAAGAGGCAAACTGAAAACCACGGGGACAGCCGAGAACACTTGCCCCCCCTGGATAATGCATGAATTCCTAAAAGACTTCTCAGGCCCACCCCAAACGATTATTGGCAGTCCGTGCTCGGGCTGTGGAAGCCACAGTTCTCTGTATACCTGAATTGAGTGTTACACTGCAGGCTGCAGACCGCGACTGAGCTGCCAGCGGGCACCCGAGCCTAGGCTGAAAGAAGGCAGGAGAACCAAAGGAAGGGGGAGGGGATGACTATAAAGTATGACCCTCCCATGCAAGGAAGAGCAACACATGTGCCGTAATCGAGGGTGCACAGGTACAATTTCTCAGTTTCAAGCGGATGCCATTATTGCAGTGCTCCCTATGTACCTGTGTTTGGTTCTCTTTGTTGCATACCACGCCACTTCTTTTAACGCACAGTTTGCTATTTCCCACGTGTTTATCTTCACACTTGCACCGGTGCAAATAATAGGAACTCGTGAACCAGGGAGACTTATGCCGGGAGCAGAATACAGGGTGTTCAGATCGCTCCCATCACCGAGCATACCCTGGGCAGCTTCTACTAGCGAAACCATGCATCCGTGTGTTCCTGTCCCAAGAAGGGTATGTGTAATTTAAAAGAAGCACACTACTTGCCTCGCGCACACACTACATGGAGTGTAATGGTACCTGAGCTAGAAGGACAGCCAATCTAGGAGGAGGCCTCGGGCATCAAGATCAATACACTAGGAGACCACTCCTTCCTCAACCATAGCCTACGTAACGTTTGTTCTGTGCCTGGTGTGTATTGCGCGCAATACCCATGGAACCACACACAGGTTGGCATGTTTGCCGACCAAGCAAGGCACAAACCTTGTGCTGCACCCCTTTCGCCTACCCAAAATACTAGGGGGGAACTATCAACCCCCAGAGTTCTAAGCATTTCTGATTACCCTAGTTAGTAATTCAACACTCAGGAATTCGCTTACAGGACCTGCTCAGAGGTAGCCTAGGAATAGCCACACCCTAAAACCTCTTGCATAAGAGAACATGCCTAACAGGGACGAATTTGTTGTGAAAAGGTTTAATTAGAATGCGATAACATAGGGGGTGGAGTCCAAATGTGGATCCATTCAAAATTCTCTGGTGTAACACCGTACCTAGCCTGGGGATTGTTAAAGAGGATTCGAAAAGTGTGAGGAGGAAAATTCATACCCACCCCAAATGTGCTGAGTACAGTCTGGGTAGCAGGTTCAATCCCAGGAAGTAGAAGTTGCTATGTGTGACGTTTTATGATTTGAGTGAAATTATGACTGACAGTTCAATAGCCAGCAGTGACGCTTCCTCGGGAAGATGAGGGAGACAGCAGCTGCTCAGCAAGGAATCTTAATCATCTGATCATAATGACTTGCGCCCTAGCGTATACCCTGTTTGTGGGCTTGCATACTCACACCTCATTCACACACATAACTAATATTTATGCTAACAGAGAAACACGTTAATCCCTGGTATTCCAAATAATAGAATGCCTCTTGTTTAACCCACTGGAGTAATTGCCGTGATCAACCCAAGCTAACAAGTTTGGGACTATGTATGAGTGGCATAGCCATATATCCAGTCGGCAACGTGTGACATATGAAAGTCCTATGTGTGGCAGTACGCCGCATGCTAGAAAACCAAGGACTGAATAGCGAACTGTAGTTGTGCCTATTTGTACTAGGAAGGCCTCGTTTGAGGAAAATGGGACCAAATCATAACGTATATGCGTAAAATCAGTGATTAACAATAAACAACTGGAGTATCCTTCGTGGATAGCTGCGTGTCGGTTGCAAGGCTGAACTATTCAAACCGAACTGGTCGGGCGTACCAAGACGACTGGTTGCTTATCGTAACCTGGCCTGGGGTGCGGCATCTCTAAGCCGCGTATAGCCTTGTTTACTGAGAGCAGGAATCGCAAGATTTGGGAGCGTAGAGCATGCCTAATAGGTAGTTAGTGTGTCATAGACACTGTTTCAAGGGAGGAAGTGGGCACCGGGATGATGTAGAATGAACAGACATAGCCAGGAAACTACAGGAAAATGAGGGTACTCGGGTCGTGGGTGCCACTGCCCTCGCTGCATCCACGGAAGCTACGCTCCTGTTTAAGCCTGACTCATCGGCAGGGGTTCTTGATAGAATGAACAGGAGTGGGGTATTGCTCTCAAATTCACACGTGCGCCTAAGCTTCGCAAGTGCACAAAAGCTTCTTCGTTTGGGGCGCAGCAGTCTTCCAACGAGGAGCATAATATTACCATCTAGCTCTTTTTTCCTAAGGATACCTCTGCATCTATATTAGTCCAAGTCTGTCAGCCGCTATGTTGATGACAATCCTACTCTCACCAGTGTAGATGACTACCTAAACAGCTGGTCTATAGCATGGAAGAGAGAACCAAGGCTACATTAGAGCAGAGTTTAGCTATAGTATCAAGCTAAACAGACCCGCTACCTGTACGATATTACGACCAGTGTCACTTACCACTTGCAGAAGTTACCAATGTGCAGGTCATGCTTGGACCTATACGGCAACTCATGCTAAAACCCATAAATGCAAGGTCCAACTAACAGAAAAAAGATGGGCAAAAAGCAGGCGCAAGTGCTGCCTAGGAAAGCCCTGAAACATCCACTGCTATGTATAAACTAAGTACAACCATCTGATATGATCTGCAGGAAACATGGCTTCAGATTTGCTAGTCACAAAAGGAAAAGAAATGTTATAGTAGTATGCGAAATAAGGGACTATTTTGGACAATGATCCTGTACACCAAATACAATGCTTTTTTGTAGTCACCACCAAATACAAGCAAACAATACAGCTTTCAGCAACTTCAATGAACGAATACAAACATAGAACAGGTAGGTTTTAGCTACAGCGAGTTCTAATGAGAAACAGGCCACCTAGCCACTATAAGCTCCCTTCCTACATTAATAGGGTCGCGTGCTATATCTAATCTGGACCTCTGAGAGAGCTTGTCGTAGCCTGATAGGGTATCATTTGGACGCAACTGGTGGTGCGAACTCGGGGACCAGGGAGACTTATGCCGGGAGCCGGAATACAAGGTGGGCAGATCGCTCCCATCACCGAATATTCCCAGGGCAGTTTTTTCTAGCAAAACCTGGCATCTGTGTGTTCCTATTACCTAAGAGGGTAGGTGTAATTTGACGGAAGCACCCGACTTGCCTCGCGCACACACTACTTGAAATATAAAGGTACCTGAGCATGAAGGACCGCCAGTCTAGGAGGAGGCCTCGGGCCTCAGGGACAATGCACTAGGGGTCAATCAATCCTAAGAAAGAAGAGGGCGCTTTCCCGGCTCTGCAAACAGAACATGCCCCCTTTATTATTTATCTGTGAGCACTGCATTTCTCTGGAGCCTAGCGGAGACCACATTCTAAGTTACCCGTAGTTTCCGACTTCAGCTAGTGCAATGCAGACTCTTGCACACCGCTGCGGTGCAGCTAAGCTTCCCCTAAACTCGTGCCAGCCGTAGCAGCTAAGTCGCTGGGCAGTGTACACAATGTAGAACCGTGGGCAGAGTGCTGTCCCCCGCGTAATATGCACATTATGCCTATGCACACATAAACAACCAGCGATATGGGCAAGGCGCAACGTATCCCCCAGGTGGCGGGGTTGCCGAAGAGACCGGGGCCCGGTAGAGCCCGGCAAACATGGCTTGTGTGGCTGGCACTGGAGTGATGGGAGGGCCTAGAGAACCTCGCTGGAACGCACAATTGTGATCTGCAGGATATGGGGTGTTTCAGCAGAAACAGTCAACTCCTCGAGGCATCCTACCTGCTTCGTTCATGCAGCAACCACGTGACGAAAACGGGCGTAAAACAAGGCGCTGCATTTCCTTTCTCCGTATCAACTGAAAGTAAACAATCACAGGGTTGGATCAGACCATAAGAGGCCCCTCCATAATACTGCGGGCTCACACGTGGACAAAATAATCACCGGGGAAGCCAGCTTGCAAGCTCCCCGCGAAGAGCGAAAATGAAACATAATGGGGGAAGAACCCGTACACCATATCCTATTTAACCAAGCAAAGCACAGAAATGCCCGTCAAATTGTCCGCACTTACTCACACGTGCAGGAATCAAAGAACCGTGAGGTATCAAAGAACCGTGACCCAAATTCCCTGCCAACAGGCGCCATACACATCTTGCGCCGGACAAAAGAAACAAGCCGCCACCGAAAATGACCGCCCTGGACGCCATTACCCTTAATCCCCGGATATCACACCATGGTATCCCTAAAATGGCCGCACCCTTCACCCATCACCCACGTGCATCAGGATAGTGGGAAGTCACTGTAAGGCACCAGGACCACCCCCACGCTTGGCCATATATGCAAGCACTTTAACAAACCACACTGTATAGAATCGCGCCGTTCTTAATCGTTGGGAGACTGGTGAAGCACAACAAACCTACAACAGACATGCCGCTAAAGGCCCGAAGATAGCCGCCACCCCACAATGGTACGACTGAATGATGTGCTCGGAGTGAATACACAGATGACGCATAATTTGAAATATACCTATCGGTGACGAGTATGTGTGCCGGGCAGGCCGCGTAATTCGAATGTTTAACTGAATTAGCGCCGCGGTCGGAAGCATATCAAAAGCAGACACAGCAGGCACCTCCGCAAAGCCGAAATTGCAACTATGCCGAAACCGGGAAAGAACCCGTGTCCTCCAGCTCAGCCGTCAAACGCTCTCCCCGCTGAGCTATAGAAGCCTGTTATGGATCCAATAGCCCGGGGCTAGTGCAAACGAAAATGACCCCATGCCTCTTACAACCGCCCCTACGTGCCAGGCAAGCCGCAAAGTAAACCGTGGAAACGCTGCATGGGGGCACGGCGCCAGCAAGGCCGCTCGGTTACCGCGGCGGGTCCCGACAATTACAGGCCGGACCCGCTAAACACCCCCGACAACCTCATGTAACAAGTAAAACAATCAATGCCCGAATTTGGGCCCAAAATTACAGGAAAGCTCCATAGTAATCCTGCGCTCGTACGATGCAAACCAACACAGCATGAAGGGGCCAGAGATAGGCGTCGTGACGATAATGCAACCCTACAGCTTAAAACATGCATGCGTTACGCAAAACAAGAACTGTATCAACCCCGAAGCCTTGAAGAGTGTGGTTTTATATACCGTCATCATCCAGCTCCTTAACATAACTTCTACCCCGGACGAAGAAATATAGCCTCATACCATAGCCCTATTGGCGCGAAACCGGGTCTCCCAGCCGTGGATCGACTGCACCAACAACTGGGCCTCGCCCTGTATCTTCCAAAGTCAGAGTACTTTCTCAAAACGGGACTCGGGTTACGTTTCTGTTGTATTTAAAGGAATAACATTTCCCATAACATAGTTATAAAATGAATTGCCCCGATCACACCAAGAGCGTCACCCCGAGGCTAGAACCCCGGCCTCTAACGCCAAACCTCTAATCTAACCGTCGGACCACACCCGCTCACTAATTTCAGTAGCATTGGCGCGACAAGGAAGAAAACAGCACGCCGAATGTATGTACCGAATAATCGGACGTTGGGACAACAAGTACCGTGGGGGAGATGCAACAATAGCAGGAGGGAGAACAATCAGCTGCTCCCGCTAGGCACAAACTCACAACCATAACTCAAGCAAGCAAGGTCTGCGGGGGACAACGGACGAGGAGGAGGGAGCCGACCAGTGACCCCGCATACCCCCAAACACATGAAATGGCCAACCATGCCTCTCCGTGGGATTGCGACCCACCTAACCGTTCCCACTCACCACAACAACGCAAGAGTCGAACGCCGAAGAAATCATTGACCGACGCCAGACCGAACCTCTGGACGTGACCAGAGGCGAAGAAAAGAGTGTCCCAACATGGAACTACGACGACGTCCGGAGCGGCAAAGAGGCCTCCCCAGCGGGGCAGAGGTCAGAAATACTCCCGCCGGCTCCTCCCAGCCGCCCCGGACGTGCATCACCTACACAGTCTCCACCAACCAGGGGAGACTGCCATGGGTGAGGAACTACTATGTCATGTGGGGGCGGGACAGCCCTCCATGACTAGGAGCCCGCCCTCCTAATGGCCACTGCGTGGCCTCGGGCAGGCGCATTCTTCCTAATCTGCCTCCTGAGTCCAGTCTCATTCTCCACAGGATGTACTCCATGTTTGCAGCTACGAATCGGAAGTGAATGGAGGAACCAACAGGAAGCAGGCACTGTACTCCAACGTTTCCGGGTAATATCAAACATAGAAAAGGGGCCTGGTTACTTTGTTGAAATGTAATATTCGAATGGCGTAACCAGCATTAAATGTGTTCTCACTAATCATAAACTCTAGACAGCGCTTTTATATTTCAATTGTAAAGTTGTAACTGTCTGTGAATGTAATTGAGCTGGTTACTATATTACTATGCCGTCTCTACCCATGAATGTAATTCCTTGATTTTTGGGTATTATATGTAGCGCTGGGAGCAGCGTAATGTTTTATACAGAAAACATTAACTGTAAGCGAGCGGTGTTTCAGTCAAAATCTTCTATAACAACAGTCATTTGGAAACGGACTACAAACACAAAACAAGCGTGCACGCCTCATACACAAAGTAAAACAAAAAAGTTTGACGAGAGGCAGCAGGGGGAGGGGAGAGAGGAGGGGGCCTGTGCTTCCCTTGCGGGAGCGACCAGGAACCATCTGTTATATATCTGTTATATATATTATATATATGTCATATATATATATATATGCGTGGGTTCTTCTGAAAAAATAAAACATCCTGACTGAAGTCCTGAGGGGTCCGAGTCTCCTTCTTCGCCGCCGCCACCGCAGTGTGAGATTGAAAGTAGCGGGAGCTGAACGTTGTGGATATATATATATATATATATATATATATATATATATATATATATATATATATATTGCTTACAACTTGTCCTGTCGCAGCGGGAGCGCCGTTACAGCCGGTGCAGCGATGGGACCAGGGCAGTATCCCAGATTTGTATTTTAACCAAAAAATCGCCGCACTCGCCTTGGTTTTCAGTTTGCAGTTTTATTATTCAAAACGTGACAAAACACCTACGCGTTTCGAACCGTAGTTCGTGTTCACGGTAGCCAAATTGTGTAGTCCCTTCATTGTTTTAATACAATTATGCCTATAGGGCACGCCCCTGAGTTTTAGGGCATGCTGGGACATGTAGTTCTACTTTGTTTAAGCCAACACTATTTACAGTGTAAGTCATGGGGATTCGCTGCATTGGGGAGAGTGTAGCGCTACAACATCTCAAAGCGGGCCCTCTGTTAGCCAGGGCAAATTACGCTTTGTGACGCACATGATAACACGTGCGTGTTGAGTCGGCCACCCGATTGAAGGGGGGGCTGGCTCACATGATGTGTAGCTTGTATGGAGATGCTCCATTTTAAATAAAGGGCTGAGTGCCCTACGTCCCCAATGTTAGCGTCCACCCATGACTGTCTTATGAGAAATTAATTTGGCAAAATTAGAAGTTCAAATAAAAGCTTAACAAATAACATAATGCAACTCTGTTATAGTGTCAGTGATGAGTCTAAATAAACACACATATTAAGTATTATAAGAAGGTGGAAAAGAAGAGTCCCAACTTGGCTAATCATAAAGATCATTAGTAATATCCTTCATATGTGTACATAAAGTTCCTCATCGCCATTAAGGCCTCCAGGTTGTTTGGTCTTGAACCTCATGATCAACTTTGATTCAAGTCTTCTCAGTTGCTGAATGCGGTTGCCACCTCTTTCATTTGGTGCGATCATGGCTAAACCAAAATATCTCACATCCTGCCATGTTCTATTGTCATGATGTGCGAGATGTTTCGCGATGGCATATGAGTTGTCATGATTCTGGATTGCACGGATGTGTTGTAAAATCCGTATTTTCAGGGAACAAGTGGTGCTACCAATGTAGGATTTTCCACAAAAACATTGGATCATGTATACTACAAAGGATGAGTCACAATTGATATTGCCTTTGATTATAAAGCTCTTACTACTTGCATCTTTGAGGCTTTTCATATTTCGGCCTATTTTGCATGCTTTGCAATTTGGGCATTTGTTGAAGCCTTGTTTTCTCATTTCCAACCATGATGGTACTTTTTTGTATTCAAAGTGACTTTGGGTCAACTCATCTGCTAGATTACGTGCCCTTCTATAGGAAACCAATGGGTAGTCTCCTATCGTTGTCCCAATGTCCGGGTCTTTCTTAAGTACTGGCCAGTACTTTTTCATTGCATTTTGAATTTTGTGACTTTCTTTACTGAATGTCATTATCATCCTTGGTTGGTTAGATCTGTCATATTCAGCTTGTTGCGAAGGCACGGGATGTTCCTTAGGTATCAGTGTTTCTGCTCTGGTTTTGCTTCTTGCTCTTATTTCACAATTTCTTAAGTCCGCCTGTTTGTACCCTCTTTGTCTGAAGCGTTCTTTTGTTTCTTTGAACTTTAATTCCATCTCCTTTTCTTCCGAACAATTTCTTTTCATCCGTAAGAGTTCTCCGTACGGAATGCTTTTCACAAGTTTTTGAGGGTGGAAGCTTAATCCGTGCAGGATGCTGTTTGTGGCTGTCTCTTTTCTGTGAACAGTTGTTTGGATTTTGTTTCCTGCAATGTATACTTTAGTGTCAAGAAATACAATTTCTTTGGAATTGATGGTATACGTGAACTTCAGTCCCTCTGAATTCTGGTTGAGGATATTAAAGAAGGTGACAAATTCATTTTCACTCCCCTTCCACAGGAGGAACAAATCATCTATGAACCGTAGCCAGAGTGCTACTTTGGCCATATGGTGTTCGTTTTCTTCCCTCCAAGCCACGCATTTCTCCCACCAACCCATGGTGAGATTAGCGTAGCTTGGAGAAAAGGAAACTCCCATTGCTGTTCCGCAGCATTGTTGGTAGATTGTTTTATTGAATATGAAGATGTTATTGTGTAAGCAAAGGCTTATCATTTCTGTAATCATTTTTGAATGTTCTCTTTGGGAGATCGGTTGCTGGTCCAGAAAGTATCTCATTGCTGTGAGACCAATGTTGTGGTCTATTGACGTGTAAAGTGAGACCACATCGATCGTCACCAGTAGGTAGTCCGGTTGCCATTCGGTTTCCATTAGCGTGCGAATAAAATCGCCAGTATCCTTTATGTGTGAGCTGAGAGTAGGTACTATCGGAGCAATGAAAAAATCTACGTAGCTAGACACGTTCTCGTACAGGCCTCCACAACTGGAAATTATTGGCCTCCCAGGAGGATTATACACTGTAAATAGTGTTGGCTTAAACAAAGTAGAACTACATGTCCCAGCATGCCCTAAAACTCAGGGGCGTGCCCTATAGGCATAATTGTATTAAAACAATGAAGGGACTACACAATTTGGCTACCGTGAACACGAACTACGGTTCGAAACGCGTAGGTGTTTTGTCACGTTTTGAATAATAAAACTGCAAACTGAAAACCAAGGCGAGTGCGGCGATTTTTTGGTTAAAATATATATATATATATATATATATAATATATATATATCTGTTCGGTACATATATTTTAAAGAACCTAAATGTGAGGTTGCAGGAATAACTTGGGAAATCAGGCAGAAAGCATTCTTTAGAACTTCTTAAGAACTACTACTCGAGTACAGTCATCGTTTGTTTTATGTGACGGAAACAGACTTAAATACCTTAGTATACAAAAAAAATTGATGGATGGAATGCTTGAATTAATTTCAGTCACTGCAAATTACTCTGGCCGCTTTCCAGTCCATCGTTATTTTGCACACCAAGCCTCCTCAGTTTGGACCAAGTCATATGGATGGACCCAACCATATACAAAACAGTCTTTACCCTGAACAATGGTAACAGTCCAGTCAAAAGGAAAGCCACGTCCTCTCTGACCCAGAACACAAGCAACCTAGGACCGGTTTCAACATAATTAGGGCTCATCAGCCAGGTATAGCTGGGTTCCAGTAACACAGTTTACACAGATCCCACGTTTAGGCATACTCAAGGGGACACACTAAAGTATACAAAAAAGTGATGGATGGAATACGTGGATTAATCTCAGCCACTGGTAATTTCTCGGGCCGCGTTCCAGTCCATTGTTATTTTGCACACAGTGCCTCCTCAGTTTTGACCCAGTCAAATGCAAATCAGTCTTCTCCCAGCTCCAATGGGAACAATCCAGCCTGAATTGTAATGCGCGGTCCTCTCTGAACCGACACACAGGCAACCTAGGACTGGTTTTAAGCATTTCACACTTCTTTTTTTTGGCAAACTTAAATGCTGTGACACAGCGGGGTTAGGCTATGTCTCCTCTACCAGGTGGGATCTGATCGCTGGGACATAAATCTGGAAAATGTCGACCCTCCACAGTTGTCTTTTAAAACATATTCCACAAAGAAAACTAAGGGCCTGATTATGAGTTTTTTTAAAGTTGAACCTAATCTGTAGTTGTACCATAAGAAAGACGCCCACCCCATCGACACCATATTTAGCGGCTGCAACCCTGACTGCTGAAGGATTCCCCCACCTCCTACCCCAGGCAGTTTATAGAGTTACGCACAGACAAACGTTATGTACTGGAGAAGAGTGATTCTGGGCATCAAAATTAAAACTAAGATTGCCAACCTTTCTTCATTTATAACCATTACTCTGTAATCGTTGTCTGCTACCCATCTTTCTTCGCCAACCCTTTGGCAGACTTTACCTCTAATCTGTTTTTGGGACAGTCACTCATTTACCTTAATCACCTCCTTATTACAGGTAAAGACACCACCCGCACAAGCTAAATCATTTCCAAATCTTGGTAAATGCTACACCAAACTCATTGCCCACCTCTTAGCCATGTGCAATTGGGGTTCAAATTCCGCGTCAGAGCCTGCTACATACACATGTGAGATCTTTCAGCCCAATGATAGCACAGGCAATTGATTCAGTGAAAACAGTAATCGCCAGCTGGAGATCTCAAGCCAAATGACTGTCACCTGATTTACCCAGAGCAAAGTATCAACCGTGCTATAGAACGGAAATGCCACCCTTTTCCTTAAGTTATTAAGTGTTGAGAAAGAAGTCCAGAATTTGCAATTTCCTAATAGTGGATTACTTTGCATGCTGCCAGAATATCGAGTGGTAAACATTGTGCTACAAGATATTGGAGCCAGAATATCGACTACATATATATAGTGAAGATAAGAACATATATGTGTAAATGTACTTTACTTAACTCCCATATATGTAACTTGACAGTCCCCAAGGTACAAAGATGTAGACTATTAAATAGACAATAATTTGCATTACCTTAAGTTTGGTTTAAGGAAACCATGTATGAAATGCAGGGGCGTAACACGGGCCCCCTCAGACCACGCAGTGCGGCGGGGGCACCGTGCTCCAGGGGCCCCGAGCAAGGGGCCCCCAGCACGGGTCGGGCCCCCTTCGCAGCAACACAGTGAGCAACCACTTAATGCACTGCTCTGGTGTTTGAACAGTTTAATATACATAGCAGGTGGTTCCGGTCGCTCCGACCGGCCAGGCTGCCTCTGTTGTGCTCTCACTGGGGCAATGCAACAATGTTCATTTCCCGCCTGAGCCAGAAAATAAAGTCATAACCTGGGCGGTGCGAGCGGGCGGAAGTTATGTTTGAAAGTTTAGATTTTGAAGCTGCCAATACTTGCACTGCCGCCTGTGCCTCTCATCTTGGTGTCCTGCTGTGACTGACCGGACCAGGCTACTTGGAGGCTCCTCATCACGGCCGTTGGTCTACAGTCACTCTGATACCGATGTCCACCTGTCCGTGAAGCCGCTGCAGCTGCTATGCTGCAAAGGCAAATTAAACGGACTGTTTCGCACTACTGTGCTTATGGACTGGGCTGTGCTATTTTCTAAGATGGGTGTAATCATTCCCTCGTTGATGGTCCGCTGACCCGACAATCACCCCAGCCCCACTTTGTGCCGATTCTGAGTCTGATCCTGGATGTACGCCCCCTCCCTTTCCCTGGCCTCTAGTCTGTGACCTGTTGGCAGACAATCCGATGCTCTCTCTCTGCGCTGGCATGATTTGCGAGGTTCTAACCACCTTTCCACCAATTTCTCTGAGCGACAAACAAGCGCAGGGAGCAGAAATACAAGCAAGGGGCAGGTAGGCAACAGGACTGGTAGGCAAGCCCTGACACAGGCAGGGGAAAAACAGCGGACAGGAAAGACAAGCAGTGGTGCGGGACAAGGAAAACATTCAGTGGAATAGTGTTGTATCTTATATAAATTCACTGACGCGCTATTTGCATTTAACTTTCTCTTTAATTAGCCGGAGCGCCGGGAACCCTGACCGTTGCGTTAGCGGTCGGCGCCTCTACAAGATGGCTGCCTTCCGCTTCCTGTTGCTCCCCTTCCTTTTCCGGTGACGGAACAACTAGAGCGTCACCAGTAATAGTGCCTCTGGTAGGGGCTGCGGGTAAATTTATGTTTACACTGTAATCTGTAAGCACAAAAAAATGCCGTGCCATGGGCACAAGGAAAAAAACAAATAATCGGAACAGCAGAACAAGCACTGTCTGGCATAGGGGACAACATTGATCACATGTTGAGGCAGCAGGGAAACTATTATGCTGCAAAGGTAAATTAAACGGACGGTTTCTAGGACACTCACACACAGCCACAGCACTTGTGAAATACAAAGGCCAGCAACCACACTGCCAGACAGTCAGCCACCCTTCAAAGGGGTGTGTTCAGAAAAGGATGCCAGCCACATTAATTTGGAATAGCTGGCACACAAACAAAGTATGTCTCCGGAAGACTCGGCCCATCAAGGTCAGGTAAGCTTCAGTCATCTTAGATGTAATGGTATTTTATCTATAGTGTGAACACATTAGCCAAGCAGTGCACATCTCCTGTTTGCTGGCTTGTATCGTAGTGCCAGAGGGCTGCAGCTATTATGTCTCATTTACCACTTACTTCATGGCAATGTCATTTTTAGTTAAACGTCATGTTAGTTAGGCACAATTACATACATTGCCAAGTGTTGGTATAGGAATAACCACGTGGAATAACCACGTAGTGTGCAGAGAATCCACTTGGCTAGGAAATCAGTCTGTGCTTTACAAAACCGATGTTGAAATGGAACCGAGTCTACATTCAGTGCGCTGATTCACATGTGCTCAAGAGGCCGCACACAATTAAAAGAGTGGAGGAGGTTTTCTTGGAAGGAAGATTTTATAGTGTTGGCTTTGCTGTGCAGCGTCATGTTATCTCCCTCATATAATTACCAAACCTTGCCCGCAGGTTAAATGAGGGACTCTCTATCTTGGAAATCAGTGGAGTTAGCGGGCAGCACCTTTCTTTTTCCTTGAGGCACCAACATCTCCCATGCCCCGAAGTATAGATCATATGACCAGTCAGTGTGTGGGTTAATTTCATTTGGCTGTTTGTGGCTAGTGCAACATGTAATACTGTTGAATTCCATCATAATGTAACAAAGATTACTTGCCTAGCTGCATGCAGTCTTTTCTATACATTGCAAAAACTATAGAGCATGTTCAAAACTGCTTTTATTTGCAAATGTGGGCCAATTTTAATTTTCTAGTTTGTTAAAGGGTGGGCACTTTTAGTCTGCTGCCCAGGTTTATTTTCTGTCGCAGTGACGCACTGAAGTGGGGGGTGTTTCTTTTCCAATCTGGCTGGCAGACATAAGTGAGCTCTCTGACAGCTCAGGACTGGACTGCCTGCAGCTCTTCATCCTACATTACCCTACTACGCCACCATTACATTTTTTAGCCTTATTGTACTGAGAGCCAGAGGCATGCTTTTCTTAATCTCAGTATATTTTCAGACGGACTGGCCTCCATAATTTACTTGGTGCCTGCTACATAGTGTTGATCCACTATTGATGTCTTGTCAGGCTCAGCTAGTGGCTCACAGCCCCCTGAAAACTTCCTTCTAATGTGTCTTCATTGCCATTAAAGGCTTTGCCGCAATTGTTTTACAGTATGGTCATCTTATAAAGAGGTTATAGGTTAGTGAGATTTCATTTCAGGAGTTTTCTATTAGTTTCAAGATATCTTTAGAGCTTCTCATTCTTCAAAATATTGTAATTTCTGATATTTAGCTCTTTGAATGCATATCTTTCCATTGTTTTAATAGAGAGAAAGTGTCACTCTAAATGTCATACATTAGGCAGCTGAATGTTACTCCTAAGTATATTGAAACATTGAAATATTACTCCTAAGCAATCGCAAAACTTGGCAGCTAGGACAGACTGTGCGCATCAGAAATGAAGAGGCTGAACATTGTGCAGTGCCTCAGAAAGGAATGTGTGCTGTTGTATAAATAAGAACCATGAAATTCAAGAAAACTATGTTGTGCACTGGTGCTTTGCATCAATGTTAGGATTTTAGTTTCTCGTTGCTCAAATGGGTGTAATTGCTGATACTTATGTTTCCCTCGTCTTCATTGCCTGATTTTGCTCGCGTGAGAGTGTCACTTATAGTGGTTGAATGTCACTCATAATTTCACTAAAATTATGAAAATGTCCCACTTAAGCAATCTGAAAACTTGGCAGCTATGATTATACTGTATTTTAGCAGGGCACTTTGTAAAAATTGACGGCCCATAATTCAGGAAACAATGATAATTAGATGTGCGATTTCCACTGGGGGTGACTGGTGCGCGCCGCGTCTCCGCAATCTTCACCCTAAGGGTGGCCCATACTATGGTGGGGCTGGTCATTTTCATGCGCATGCCACTTTGCGCAACTTAAAATGTGCTTGAGGTGTGAGGTGGCTGAGAGGGACCGTGCGGCACAGGACGGACTGGTGCGGCCTTAATTTAATTATTGCCAATGCTATCCTTGCCGGTCATAGGTAATTGTCCAACCCATAATTTCATTGCTTTAAAAGGTTTTCCGTTTTATCTATAATGCAATGTTATCTGTTTTTTATTGTTTGGTTTCGGGCATGATCATTACCTGCTGGCTGCCTTTAGATTGTCTTCTGATCTCGTATTAAAACCGATGGAAGCTTGGCCGCAGCCTAGAAACTCACGGCTGTGCACGTTGTTTGGTGAAGGAATAATCTTCACCAGGCTTTAAATGTTTTTCATTGCGAGAGAGGGTTTTGGTGAGGAAATAAGGAAGTTAAAAGGAATCACATTGCGAGGCGTTTCCTGTGGCTGGTGAGGCATTTTTCTGTGCCTGATAGCTTACCTGAACGGAGCCCATGCGCCTACACCCCCGACAAAGAGTTAAACGCTTAGAGAAGTAACACCACATTATTGGCACATACTTCAAACAACAAATACAAATGGAAAGCATCTTACAGGGCTTCTACATCTGCGTGAATTATCCCTGATTAGCAATTAGAAGACACGGAGAGCAGGAAGTCATTCTACGAATAAAGCAATATGAGCTTGTTTAGTATCATGAAGAAATTTAGTATCATGAAGAAGTTATAATGTGCGATGTGGCCTTTTCCCCCAAAATGTGGGTACAGCGCAGTGTGTGCTTTCAGGCATATGCCTTCCTGTACTGCTTGGTCTCATCTAGCCCTTGTATAGTTAAGCTTCACAAGCAGTGCTTAATTTGAGATCAATTAGGTGCCAGGGCACTTGCCAGAAGCCTACTGCAACTTATTATCCATTGTTGCTGCCAATGACAGTACCAAGACAACTACTAACCCTCGCACTTTTGCAGGTATTACAATTCATACTATTCCCTGCCCCCAAATCTCAAAGAATGGCTTGTGTGGCAGTTATTAATCATTGTTAACGTATATTGAATTAATGCCCGGCTGATGTTGTGGTCATCCCTATTTCAGCCAGCTGCTCTGCCATGGGGCAGGCGGTAATACGTGCAGGTGCTGACAATTTAATTCTGGTGCCGAGCACCGGAACCCACAGGCTCAAATTAGGCATTGGATTCGATATTTTGTTTTGCACAGAAGAGTGGACATTTAAGGGCTCATTATCAGTTGCTTATACTTATTCAGTAGGGATAATTTAGAAACACATAGCATGCCCTTTGAGTACACCAATGGAAATGGGGTGACCGCTCTGGCTGGTGTGAAATCACTAAGCAAGTGATTCGATTAATTAGATTATCTGGGTAGGATTAATGTTCATACTTGAACCTTCCCCATTTGCTACACAGCATGGGAGGGGCATTAACCCCTTCGCTGCGGCGGCTATTCCGCCGCAGCGCTAAAGGGGCGGGGCGGCCACGCGGCCGCCGCATGCTGGTGACAGAACCGCTCCGTCACCAGCTACAGTTGAGCTGTGCTGGTGACGGAGCGGTTCCGTCATGACCCGCCCCGCTCTTTAGAACGCCCGCGCAGGCGCGAAATCAGCGCCGCGCAGGCGCGGCGGCCGGGCCATGACGGAACCGCTCCGTCATCAGCACAGCTCAACTGTAGCTGATGACGGAGCGATTCCGTCATCAGCATGGAAGGGGTTAAGACGGACAAGGCGCAAGTTGTTTTTCTGCTGGAGTGTCGTAAAGCACAGTGTCGTGGAATAGAGTGGGCTGTTATGGAGTGGCGTAGAGTAAAGGAGTTGTGTAGAGTAGAGTTGAGTGGAGTTTCATTGAGTTGCATAGGGTGGACTGGCATAGTGTTGTGGATTGTCATGGAGGTAGTAGAGTGTCGTAGATTGGAAGGGTGTAGACTGTATTAGAGTGTCATATAGTTGAGTAATGTAGAGTGAAGCAGAGTGTCATAGAGTGGAGTGGCATTGAGTGTTGTGGAGTGGTGTAGAGCAGAGTGGAGTGGCATAGAGTGTGTTGAGTGGAGTAAAGTGTTATAGAGTGGTGTAGAGCGGAGTAGATGGTTGTAGAGTAGAGTGGCACAAAGAGGAGAAGTGTAGCAGAATGAAATGGCATAGAGTGGCGTAGTGTCGTAGAGTATGGTGGCATAGAGTGTACTGGTGTAGAGTAGTGGAGTAGACTGGAGTGTAGTGTAGAATATAATGGAGTAAAATGGCATGAAGTGTCGTAGAGTGGAGTAGCGTCGCAGAGTAGCATACAGTGGATTAGAGCATCATAGAGTGGAGTGTTGTAGAGTGGATTAGAATGGCGTAGAATGCAGTGGCATAAAGTACAGTGGTGAAGAGTAGACTGGCATAGAGTGCAGTGGCTGTGAGTGCATTGGTTTTGAGTCATTTGCATACAGTGAAGTGGCATAGAGTAGAGTGGTGTAGAGTGGTGCAGTGTAGAGAAGTGCAGAACAGAGTGGAGTGGTGCAGAGTAGACTGCAGTGCATAGATTGGAATGGCGTATAGGGGAATTCCACTGGTAGTGTCATAGAGTGACATAGAGTGGAGAAGAGCGTCAAAGAGTGGAGTGTTGCAGAGTGGAGTAAAGTGGCTAGACTGAAGTGGTCGTAGATTGACATAGAGTGGATTGGTTTAGAGTAAAGTCGGATAGACTTCATTGACGCAGAGTGCATTGGTGCAGTGGTGTAGAGTAGAGTGACGCAGATTAGAGTGGTGCAGAGTAGAGTGCAGTGGCATAGAATAGAGTGGCGTAGAGTTCGGGCTATCAGCGCAGTAGTTGTAGCACGCAGCTGCAGCATGGGTGCACCAGTTGTCTCATATCAGTGCTTTGGCTAGGTGGCCTGCCTCATAAATTAAAAGGTGTGCTTCTGAGCCTCTCAATAGTGAAGATGGGTTGGCCCTCATGTTTACCAGCCCAGCATCAACGTCTTTGTTGTAGCACACTCTGATGACCAAGTTATAGATAGAGCTCCAATACTTTAGGCGCAGCAATTACATGTTATGTTACGTTATTTATGTTTATATACTGAATTCTATGGAAATATGGCCCACCGCCCAAATACCATGTCTGTGCTTAGTTAGATGTAAGCAAATGTTCTATTTAATGTGTGTGTGGGACGATTGTGTGTTCCATGCTATTGAAAAGTGCTCTTCTGGGCCACATTGCAGCCAGCTGTATAGTATATCTGCGCTATGTGGGGTGTATGCAAGGTCTGTCCAGTGCATTCTGTTTGATGGTTGTGTGTGTTTTAAACTACTTGCAATTCTCTTGGGAGCTGTGTGCCATCCAGCTATATGGTATTTCTGAGCTATGTGCTATATAAGCTCTACCCATTGTGCACGATTTCATGTCTGCGTGTGATGTACATTATCGAAACGTGTTGGGTGCTACAGTGCACACCACAGTCAGCTGTACACTCTAACTGAGGTGCACAGTCAACATACCTTTGTAAACTGGTTACCAAGGCTTAGGTTTTGCTGGTTCCAGTACCCCTTGGGCCCCCACTCTGCCTATTCCTTGCATTTGAAATTTACATTTACTGCTGTATTGTGAGACTGCATTACATGAAAAGAAATATAAAGTAGGGTTGCCAAAAGAAAAATGCCAGCCATGTTTTTAAAGACCCTTGAAAGACCTTGCCTTGGCACTAAATGGGGTTATAAATAAAAAAAAGTAGGTATTCATTTGTAATGTGACTTTTCTGTCTTTGTTGTCTTTAATTATCAGTCATGGATCTCATCATTCAGGCAGCCCTAGAACACAATAAAAGTACTTTCTATTTATATTTGCTGTTCGAAGTATGCACCGTCTCAACGCAGGAAAAACGGAGATTCTGTTTTTCAACTCTCCTTCTCCCTTGGATGCCAGCCTGTGGTGGCCCGAAGACTTGTGCCAGGCCCCCACGCCTAAAAACTCGATGAAAAACCTAGGAGTACGCTGGGATACCCAACTCAGCTTCGATACCCAGGTACAAACAGTCGCAGCCTCATGCTTTGCCAAAATCAGAACAATCAAACGGCTTATTAACTATCTGCCGGAGGAATGCCGCAAGACTGTGATCCAGGCATTAATCATATCCCATCTTGATTATGCCAATGCCCTTTATCTTGGTATCACAGCTGGCCTTTGTTACAAATTGCAGACGGTTCAAAACGCCGCTGCCCGGCTGGTGGAGAGAATTCCTGCCAGACACCATATCTCCCCTCACCTCCGTAAACTGCATTGGCTGCCCATTGCGAAAAGATGCGTATTTAAAGCAATGACGCTGGCATTTCGTGCATCTAAAGGCAATGGGTCGGCCCATCTGAAAAATACTCTTCGCCCTTATACCAAATCCAGGGCACTACGCTCCAACTCCTTATTTTTCCTTGAAACTCCCCGATTTAAGCGTTCCTGTGCTGGTGGAAAAACCTTTGAGGTCTGTGCTACCAAGCACTGGAATAAGCTTCCGTTAGCTCTTCGCACATGCCAGACAGAACCAGTATTTCGTAAATCCCTTAAAACCCTTCTTTTTTCCTCCTAGTTTGGTACCTCCGACCTGTCCCTCTAGTTTTCAGAGTCTTCCAGCGCCGGGATGCCCCGTTGGGGCCGCTGCGCGCTTTACAAAACACACTAATAATAATAATAATAATAATAAGTGCTGAAAATACAGCTTTAGGTGACTGCTTATTTTTGTCGGTGAGGCAAAGTGGTAGGTGGTGGTCCGGGCCGCTGGGGGGGCCCCCTCCATGTACTTTGCAGGGGGGCCCCCTGAAGTTTCGTTACGCCATCCGTGTACGAACATGATTCTTTGTTCTTTTTCACTAAACTAGATGACTTTCTGCTACGAATCAACATCTATGTTCTCCACTAATCTCCCCCCTCCTGTTTGTTTCCTCTGAGCCCACAGTCACCATGAGATGCTACTTTCTTCCTTGTCTAACCAAGGATTAGGAAAAAAGATGCTTCCCGAGGTCCCACCAAGATCCCTGCCTTCCGAGACTGCAGCTAAGCTTGGAAAGTACCATTGTCATTTTCTCCAAGTAGATATTTGCTTTTGCGGGGTCCCTGGTCAAGTCAAACTTGAAGGGTTGCCTCCTTTATTCAAGGAATTTCAGTTCTATTATGTTAAGGCTTTTCTTAGTATCACGTTTTGTGGAAAATTACATGAAAGTACCATCACAAAGCAGAGAAAATCCTTTGCTGAGACCAAAAGCAATTTATGTCCTGAGGGCCAGATCTCACCCTACCATTATGAAACTAGGTATCTCTTCTTACTCACCTTCTTGTAGTTGCTGTGTTGATATCTAGATACTTCTTTTACTTTCAGCAGTATTTGACATGGAAACAACCAATGCATGCTGGTCCTTGTGGGTCAAGTCGTTTTTGGGCTTGCTTTGGAGCTCGCTAAACATCAAGTCACGTCATAGGCTAGCGAGTGATCTTTCAGAATAAGATCCTCATGAGAATATTACCTTCTTAAAATATTACACAAACAACCTAAATTATCAAAGCTAATGCTGCCTTATCTTCCTAAGTGTACTGTGATGCGAGCAAGTGTCTGAATATGGCAGTCAATTGTTGGTGCAAATATAAGATGCTTTGAGTATCTCCTACTATGCTCCATTGAATATCTGTGTGGATCTGGCGCATCATCAGTGTCAGAAGGACCAAAAACCCTAAGGGTCTAATTGCGAGTTTGGTGGTCCATAAGACCGCCAAACTTGTGGTGGAGGTGCGGTGGCGGTCAGGGACAGTCGCACCAGCAGTCCGACCTCCATATTACGAGGACGGCGGTCGGACATCCAGGGAACAATAGCAACTGCCAAGGATCCGGGATCCCTGGCAGTGAGGTGGCTGTCTTGAGGGAGCAATATAGTTGGTGGTGCTGCTGCGGCGCTACCACACATATTATGAGTTTCCTCACTGCCAGCCGTCTCATGGTGGTTCTCACGCCATGAAAAGGCTGGCCGTGAAGAAACAAAGGGGGCTCTGTAAGACCCCCTCTTGCCCCGGTGCATTTGAGTGCATGCAGGGGGCGCACATGTTGTACCCCCCTGTATGCAATTGCCCCTGTTCCTGCCCACCATGAACTGCAAGGTCCATGCCCTGCAGGAACGTACATTAGCAGTCCCACAGCAGTGCAGTTCTAAGGCTCAGATACATGCCTTTGTACTGCACTGCAGCCCGAACTCCACACCACCCGCCAGACCACTAAATGACTTGTAATCTGTCAAGCAGTAGTTCTATTTGGCGGTGTGGGAGCGGGTCAATGGCTTGGCGGCCCAGCACCAAACTCATAATCGGGCCCGAAGGCTCAGTTTCCGAAGCACTAGATGGGGAGAGCTTTTCTTGAGAAATGAAGATTTAAATCCTGACTCTGGTACCTTCCTTACTAAATTTCTCATGCACTAGAATGTAACACTTCTTTTTCACCAAGTAAATTTCAGCGGGCTTGACTGCCAAAATTCTAAGGGGGACAATTGCCGGCGGTGTACAGTTTACTAAACAACGTATAATGCCAGTTCTTGTGCAAACCGTAATAGAAGCCCAACTCGAATCACAAGAAACAGAGGGGCATATTTATCAAGAAACGGAGTTAAGATTATCGCCCTTTAGCGGCAGAAAACTGCTGCTAAAGCGGCGATAATGGGCTTGATAATATGCCCTTGTGAATTCCCATAGAAGCCCATGTTCTTGTGTGAACATGAGCTTTTGTTAGAATTCTCTACGGCATATTATCAAGCCCATTATCGTCGCTTTAGCGGCAGTTTCCTGCCGCTACAGCAGCGATAAGAACAAAAGTTACTTACCTGTAATCTGTGGTTCTCCAGTATTGATGTCTTCCATAGATTCACATGCTTGAATAATTCCCCGTCGTGGAAGTGAGAGTCCCACAGTACATAAAATAGTAGTAAAATATATATATATATATATATATATATATATATATATATATATATATATATATATATATATATATATATATATATATATTCACTGAAAAAAACATAGGTTATAGACCATATATAGTTAGGAATTAGCATTTACAAAACCTTGAAAATTCACTGAAAAAACCATAGGTTATAGACCATATATAGTTAGGGATTAGCATTTACAAAACCTTATTTTACTCACACAAAACCATTGAAATTCGCATATATAGTTAGTTGCACTAACTATATATCGCGCACCCGCAATCCACTGCTGATGATGTCACATATTACATCATTCATGACATGGTCAGTGACATCACTGATGACATTACTGATGACATCATCCAGTGACTGTATGTTTCTGTAAAGTTAAAATATGTCTTACATATTGAAGAATGAATGGATGTATAAGTGTCTGGATGAAGGATTTAGTAGGTGCATGAGTGACTGTATGAGAGAGTGATTAAATGTGTCTCACTGAGTGCGTGGGTTAGTGACTAAACTGTCTTAATTTGTGCATCATTATGTCTGTTGTTCTGTAAACTGCTGCATGTGTTAATCAGTAGCTATATGAGTAACTATATGGGTTATTGATTGGTTGCCCAAGAATTTGTATGGGAGAGTGAGTGTGTGTGTGGGTGGCTGGGAGGTGTGTGACTATGTCCAAAGATGTGTGAGCAGTTGATTCACTAGATGTATGGGTTCAAAACTGCATGTGGAAACAGCTCTATGGGTAGTTGACTGTGTGCATGAGTGTATTGGTGAGTGAATGGATATCTCAGTGCTATATTTCAAAGTAAGTACATATGTAAAACACAGTACATGTGAGAGTTGACATATATAAATTACTGTGTATAAGAGCCAGTGAATGTGTGAGTGGCTGTATGGATCATTGTGAACTTCAATCAAAGATTGTATAAAAGAGTAAATATGTGTTAGTATATGTTTGAATAAGTAAGGTGTGTATAACTGTATAGTTGAGGAAATGGAGGTGTGATTGATTCTTTGCATGACTGACTAGGTGTGTGAGTAACTCCATGGATGAGTGACAGTCTGTGAGTGTCTGTTTACACTGAGTGTATCTAAGGTTATATTAGAGTCTGAAGAGGTCCATCGTATTATCACATGAATGATGTCATCAGTGATGTTGTCAGTGATGTCATTTGAGTTGTCAACAGTGATGTCATCAGTGATGTCACTGACCATGTCATGAATGATGTAATATGTGACATCATCAGCAGTGGATTGGGGGTGCGCGATATATAGTTAGTGCAACTAACTATATATGCGAATTTCAATGGTTTTGTGTGAGTAAAATAAGGTTTTGTAAATGCTAATCCCTAACTATATATGGTCTATAACCATTGGTTTTTTCAGTGAATTTTCAAGGTTTTGTAAATGCTAATTCCTAGCTATATATGGTCTATAACCTATGGTTTTTTCAGTGAATTTCAATGGTTTTTTAATAGCAAATATCAAAAGCTGTAAAATGTATTCTTCTTTTAAATGAAAAATATATTTTATATGTTTTAATTATAATTGTTTTATGCATCTGCCAAACCCTGACCTCTTAATAGTGCACTGTGGTGGAAATGATTTGGGCACTATGACTGGGGTTGGTCTGCAAATGCTTTTAAAGGACACCTTTCATCAATTGATGACACTTTTTTTCCCAAACTGCCTTGGTATATTCCAATATATGCCAAAGACAGAAATGGAACTGGTCCAACCAATTTTGTCCACAACTTGAGAAAGCACGGAAACATGTGAATAAATCTTTTTCTGCTTACATGAGAGACTTTAGAATGGGTTTAATATACAACAATAACTTGCGTTACAACATGCAAGACATCTACAGAGGAGATGGTGTGCACTTCTCAGATGAGGGGAATAGAATATTCCTCCTTTATTTAAAACTGTGCATTTGAACCTACTTGTAGGTACCTAAATCAGCCACAGAACCCAATAGCTCTTTTCAGAGCTACCCTACCTCTGATCATTCTAAACGTTAATCTTTTTCTAACTTCTTTCACTATTTTTCATCAAAGTACGCTCCCCGGTTCGCTTACCGGTGCGCGTACCGGACGCTCCCCAGCGAAATTTTTCAATTTTTTTTTTTTTTGCCTATATGAGCGTCCTAAGCCCCCCTCAGAAAACCTAGAGGGTCACAAAGTGTCTACCGTGCCCCCTTCTACCCATTCCGAACATTGTTTCCCCTCCATCTTGTGTCTCAATTCTACCGATACACAAAATGGTGTACTCCCGTAACGCTGCTGGTTCGCGTACCGGTGCGCGCACCGGTGAGCGCTCGCTAAAAAAAGGTGGGAAAGTAATTTACAGAAAAACCACTGGAGACACTTTCATCAAATATAGAATAGGCCCTACTACATAGCAGTCCCTACCATTTACCCAAATTTGATGGAATTCCATTGAGAAAATTATGCTGTAGGACTGACTAAATATCCTGAGGTAAATTACATGACAGAAACACATATGAAGTGTTAGAATTGACAACCAATTAAAATGTTACTTTCTTTTTCTACTATTATTTCATGACATTTGATTGGTTATGTACCTGAATATATATAAAGAAAGAGAGAGAAACACAGCCATTTTGACTACTACTACCTGAAGTACATTTCCAGAGCATTTTGACTGTGAACTTTAACTTCTTTTTCAAAGGTAAGATATCATTTTAAAAATTTGAAAGGAGAACTATCCGCCATATTCATGAAAATCGGCATTTACGATTCTGAAATAGCGAAAAATAGCGATTCGCTATTCAGAAATCGCAAATCCGAATTCATGAAGAATTGCGATAAAAAAAAGCGATTCGCACGCGATCGCAAAATCCGATAGCGATCCGATTGAAATTGCGATTAATCGCAGATTAATCGCAATTTCGGCCTACCCGCGGCTGGACTGCGATCTCGCAAATAGCGATATCGCTATTAGCGATATCGCTATTTGCGAGATCGCAAACTCGCGAGATCGGGAAAACGGGAAGTCGCATTTCGAGCCCAGTGATGACATCACAACCAGGAAGCTGCCGGTTCCCAGCACCATTTTGCACATTGAGGCACAGAGACAGGGAGCACATAGAAGAGCTGCTGCACATCTTGGCTAGTAGAGTGATCCACAGAGCCACAACCCATACCATGGCTGAGGAAGCTGCACCAGGGACCAGCAGCTCTACTGGGAGAAAGCGAAAGCTCAAATTCTCCGAGCAGGAGCTGGAGCACCTTATCGAGGGTGTTGTGGCTAACCACGACCAACTGTTCGGTGCCAATTCCAGGAGGGTCCCAGAAATGGAGAAGAGGCGCATTTGGCAGGGGATAGCCTCTGCAGTAAACTCGGTGGGAGTGGCGGCCAGGTCCCTGGAAGAACTTAAAAAGCGGTGGTACGACCTCCGAGGCCGTGCCAAGGAGAAGGTGGCGGCGCGCCTTGGGGAGTCCTCGGGCACAGGAGGAGGAGGTCCGACGGTACCACCGAACACCGCCCTGGAGGACCAGGTTGAAAACACCCTGGAGAGGGAGGCCTGTGTGGGTTTCACTGCACTGGACTCATCCGGCCCCACACAAGACACCCAAGGTAAGTGGCATGCGACTGCGACCCTGCCCCCTATGGATGTCCATGACCAAATAGGCTCCCCCAATGTCCCATAGGCATGTCATTGTTGCACATCAAGGAATGTCCTGAAGCATTGTGGGAGATGTAGTCTGGCCACAATGTAGTAGTACCACAATGCAGCCAGTCAGGTCCCAATGCACACAAAGCCACTGCCATTCAGGGAATGTCACCCAGCATGCATGTAGCAACTGCACGTCTGCCAGATGCATACAACTAATGGTCCTCCACTTACCCCCACAGGTGGCGATACCAGTGACAGTGACAGGCTGGTGATCGACGACAGCGTCCTGGAGGCGGAGGTGCCAACACCTACCCAGTCACCAGCCCCTTCCGCTGCAACTGTACCACCAGCAACTTCCACCAGCAGCGTCCCACCTGCAACTGCTGCAGCGCCCTCATCCGCTGCCATGGCAGCCCCCATTGTGCCCCCTGCCACCGCTGCTCCTCCCAGAGCTGCAGCCAGGTCAGTCACTCCTGTGGCCCCTGCAGCGACTGCTACAGCCACACCAGCAGGCACACCCCCTGCGACGAGCACACCTGCAACACCGGTGGCCTTACCCCCAGCAGCTGGCGCCTCAACATCCGGGGCTGCGCCACTGTCAACTCAGCCCCCAGCCTCACAATCCGGCCAGCAGGGCAGGCGTGGCAGGTCACGCCAGCGCTCCGCAGCTGCTACCAGGCGGGCCAATGGTGATGGAGTGGCGCGGCTCAGCATTGAGAGACGGATGCTGCGCATACACCAGCGCCAGGCACGGCAGCAGGGAGCAATTCAGCTCCAACTATACAACATTGGCCTCAACGTGGCATGTGTTGCTACCCACATTGAAGGCATGAGGGCCGACCTGGCCGGTGTGGGCGATGGAATGGCCCGCATTGCTGCAGCCGTGGAGGCCAACACCCGTGCCATGAATAGAATGTACGGTGGGCAACGCCGGCACCACCGCCAACTGTTGACCCAGCTTGGCACCTACAGCAGGGCAAGCTATGTGTCGGCAAATGCCACATCCCTATTGGCGCGGCGCTGTCTGACACAGCAGCACACTGTCATCCAGTGCAGTGTGGACATGACGAGGGTGCTGGAGACCCTCACCACGGCTGTCGTGGCTCTTCACCCTCCACCTTTTCCATCTGTTGTGGTGGGTGATGATGCGAATGAGGGGGCGTCCAGCCTGAGCTCACAATCAGCCTCACAGGCCCCACTACCCACCCGCAGCACCAGGACCCCCCCATTGCCTGACGCCCCGGAGGAGGAAGCCCCTCAGAGGCGTTATGGAGGGACACGCTCTAGGCAGACCTAGAGAACTGTAATCACTACTGGCACAGGCTGAGGTCAAGCCTGGCAAGCACAGCAGTATGGCGTAATACTGTTTGTGGGACTAATTTGGCACAGACCCTTATATTTAATTTTGTGTATAGAACACGTACTTTCATTTTGAACTTTGGCACAGACCCTTATTTTCATTTTGTGAATTGAACACGTACTTTTATTTTGAACTTTGGCACAGACACATATATTTCATTTTGTGAATTGAACACGTACTTTTATTTTGAACTTTGGCACAGACCCTTATATTTCATTTTGTGAATTGAACACGTACTTTTATTTTGAACTTTGGCACAGACCCTTATATTTCATTTTGTGCATTTAACAAATACATTTTTTTTCCTACACACATTAGCGTTGTGTCATCATTACATTTTGCATGCATTGTTGATTAGTGGGGTGATGGCAGTGGTTGTACTAGAAACTGTTCACTGTGATGTGGTTGCGACGTCTGTGCCCTTCTGCTGGGGTCTCCCCTTGTGCATGGCGCGCATGTGCAGGTGGCCGGTTGTCCCCCTCAGATTCACTGCCAGAGATGTCAACAGGTATCCGGCGCTTGGTTGCAATGTTATGTAGTATTGCGCAGACAGCCACTATGCGGCAGCACTTTGCAGGACTGTAATACATGGCCCCACCTGTCTTGTGCAGTATGCGGAACCTGCTCTTGAGCAGGCCAAATGTCCTTTCTATGCAATTCCTTGTCCGTATGTGAGCAATATTGTAGCGCCGTTGCTGGGGTGTAGCAGGGTTGAGGTATGGGGTCAGGAGGTATTCACGGAGGGCGTAGCCACTGTCACCTGAATGAGAGAAGCAGATGGTGATTGCCTGTGCTGCGCTGTTACATCTTTGCTATGTGACATTTCAATCAAAGTGTACTTACCAAGTAGGTGTCCTTCCCCAAACTCTCCCCTGACCAGTCGTGTGTGGAGTCCGCTGTGCCGGAAGATGAAGGAGTCATGGGTACTCCCTGGGTACCGTGAGACGATGTCAGTGATGTATGTCTTGGCATTGCAGACCATCTGGATGTTGAGGGAGTGGTAGCACTTTCTATTGCGGAACATATACTCCATGCCAGCTGGTGGGCAGATGGCGACGTGGGTACAGTCTATACATCCGAGCACATGTGGAAAATGGGCTACATTGTAGAATTGTAGCTTTGTCATGTCCAATTCCTGTTGGCTGGCGGGGAATTTGATGTGACGGTGTAGCTGGGTGAGCATGGCGTCAACAAAACTGTTGAGGCAGCGTGACATGGTGGGCTGGGATATTCCCCCAGCAGCCGCTACTACCCCCTGGAAGCTTCCGGAGGCCAGGAGGTGCAGGCTACACAATACCTGCACATGTGTAGGCACCGCATTGGTATGGTTTGTTGGGTGCTGCATCAGGGGGTCAAGGTCCTGTATTAGCTGCATTATCATTTCCCCATTCAGCCTGTATTTAGCATATATCTGCTCTCTGGTTTGGCCCAGCAAGGTGACCCGCTGGCGGAATATCCTGTCCTGGATCCTGCGTCTCCTCCGTGCTAATAGCTGTAGCCTGCGACGCCTCACCACCATGTACATTCCTGGCATTGTGGGACTCCTAATGCTGCTGCTGCTGATGGTCCTTATGTGTGATTGGTCAGGCCAGTACCTGTTGGTGATAGGACAACGGTTTTTTGAAAATGTTTTCAATGGCTTTCATGGTTACCACCTGCTTTGAGTTGTCCTTATTTTGCGCCGTGCAAATAGCGATTTTTGGGTTTTTCGCTAATTGCGAATTTTCTTGAATGCCGATAGCGATTTTTTTTGCGAATTCGCTATTATTTTCGCAGATTCCGTGGTGTGTCGCTATTTCCGAATCGCTAATGCTCTGCGGCAGGGATTCTGCGATTATATTAGCGAATTCGCTAATATGTGTTTGCGAATTCGCTATTTTCTTGTTGAATGCCGATTACGGAAATTGCGCCCGCATTTGCGTTTTCGCAGCGATTGCGGGCGCAATTTCACTTCATGAATCAGGCTGTAAGTTATGCACTTTAAATTAAATAAGGAAAACTTTTCAGATAGTTACATACTGTCCCTCTATAAGAGTTAGTCATTGAAAAAGACTTAATTATTTAAATTATTGATTGAGTTAGGCTTCTGTGGTATAATTAAGAATTTACTTAGGCTTCATCACAGGCACTTTTTAATAGTTTTACTTCCTGCCTGAAACCATGCATTGCCCAAAGATTACTTCACTGTTAAAAACTCACAAGCACCTCTGTGAACTTAAACCCAACAGTGCCCTATCTCCACTGATATATTTTTTTTTAATGCAATTTACAGCAAGAAAATGGAAGCACAACAGAAAGAAAATAATATTTCCTTTCAAATTAAAATTGAAAACAATCCAAAGGAGGAAAATGAAGAAATTGACTTTTTGGATGACACATTAGACAAAGAATTAATTAAATGTGCTGAAGAATGTGAATGTGATTCTTGGAATGAAAAGGAGGACATTCCTGAAGATTTAATGCTACACATTCTCTTTGATTATGAAAAATCAGAACAATAAATTTAAATTTTAAAAGTTAAAATTGTTTGAGACATTATTCTTTTTAATATGAAAATTATGAAATAGTACCCCAAAAAAACATATAAACTGAGACTTAAAATATACTGTGCAACTTTTTTTGTATTACATAGTAAGTTTGCTCATAGTTACTTCCTTTCTCCCACTATATTATCTCCAATGTATATTTAACATCTCTTTATCATCTCCTGCCTCCATGTTCTTTCTGCTTTCCTCACAGACTATGCTATGAATTCCATATACCACAATAACTTCTGAAACAACATGCAAGATATCTCCAAAGAAAACGGTGTATATTTATTTTTAGACTCTGCATTGGTACCTATATGTTGGTACTTAAATAAATTTTTTTTTTTAAAAATACAACAAAAAGAACAATCAATAAACATACAATATTTGAACATTCTTTCATTCTTTTTTCCCTATATTACGCTCCCCGGACCGCTTCCCGGTGCGCGTACCGGACGCTCCCCCCGCAAAATAAACGATAATACATTTATTTATTTTTTGCCCCGCGGGCCCTTTTAAAGCCCCCTCATCAAACCTTGGGGGTCAGGGAGGATGTACTCTGCCCCCTTATGCTCATTTCCCACTTTGTTTTTTCCACCTCTTGTGTCTCGATCCTACCGAGACACAAGATGGCTGCCGCTCCGGACTGTTTAGAATGTTGACAGTCACCGGAGAGCCAATCCGCTTCTCCTCGCGAAGTTCCGTTAACCGTCAGGTATGTGAACCGGAGCGCTAACCGGGACGCTGTCACAGATATATCTGTTTTTTCAAATGTTAATTTCTCAAAATCCACTGGAGCACATATGTTGAGACATAGCAAAGGCACGTCGGGCAAACCAAATCTACAATTTTGCCAAGTTTCATGTAAATCCATTCAGCCGTTCGAGCTAAAAGTGATACAAACAGCCCTATGGAAAAATGAATGGGAAAAACGCGTTTTAGGACCCCCCTTTTTTCTCGCCCCCCCCCTTGACAAAACCCCCCCAAATTTTCAGGGGCTGTTCAGAAGCAAAATGTGCCATTTTCCTGAAAATTTCAGCTAATTCCGTCCAGAAACAGCAAAGTTATTCAACATAGAATTTTCTGAAATCCCATAGGAAAAAAATCCTAACTATATATACCTACTGGCGACCGCCAGTAGGTAATATATATATATATATCACAGAAAACATCCTCCGAGTACCGGAGCCCCCGACCCTTCAGAGCGGCCTCTTTCAACAGTGGGCACGGAGCAGCCCACAGATTTCACAAACATGAAGCACCAAAATAGAGGCCCGATGCTGGAAAGTTACATTTATTCGTGACACAGCAGCACAAAGGAGCTTCCTTCTCCTTACGCGTTTCGACGGTCCATGCCGCAGTGCTCACAGGTGGAAGCCATTTAATATGCAAAGTGCAAGTGCATGCTTTAAAAACACATTGAGTCACATGACCAGTTCGTTATGCACTACATTTCCCATAATGTAGGTAAGGTCTTTTTCGGAGTACATGTGAGAAAATCTTCTTTCTTATTTTACCTGCACGATGTTTCAGTGGAAAAAATAAAATTGCAACTGGTGCTGGTTGTTTGTAGTTTTTCTTTTGGCACAGTGCTCAATTATTCAAACGTGCCTGGAAAATGCCCCATCTCCAGCACGATCAAAAAGGATGTTTCCAACTAGTCCTCAGTGCTCTTGGTAGCACAAACCAGTACGCAGACAACCGAAATGCGCCGGAGTCAGTCTTCAATTTATACTGCTTTTATTCATTCCAAAAGTGAAGTGGTGTAAGCCTTCAGACGCGTTTCGGACGTAAAGTCCTTACTCATTATATATAAAAACATCATAAATACACATATACATATAAATATATAAATAGACATAAATAAGAAATTTAAAAGTACCATAGAACAACATAGGCCCATAGAGGCCTAAAGGGAGAATTCACTTCAGCAAAATATCCATGTCATTATAATGGCCCACATTCCAGCCAATGAGCCTGCAGCACCCTCTAGAACCTTCTCCTCAGAAGCTCAAGCCCTCAGATTTTCGTAGCACCAAAGTGACCAAGAGTACATGAGGAGAAGAGAGCCTCTGAGGGGAGGAAGGGTGGGTCGCATGTGAATCTATGAAAGACACCAATACTGGAGAACCACAGTTTACAGGTAAGTAACTTTTGTTCTTCTCCAGTATTAGGGTGTCTTTCATAGATTCACATGCTTGAATAAGAATAGAAAGCAGTACGCCAACACATGAGAGTCATAAAAGGCAATAAGAACAAATGCAAGCAAATAAATGCACATATGAACATTGCAGATATATAACAATGAAAAACCCTTTTATGACAGGAGGCGGGAAGCAACAGAGGCTCACCTTCATCTGAAGAGATTTCGTAGCACCGCTTGACCCACAGCAGTGTCTGCGGCGTCCGCCGTCTCCAGACAGTAGAGCCTCGTGAACAGGTGCCTGCTGGACCACGTTGCCGCCCTGTAGATCTGATGTAGAGGCTCTCCAGCAAACAGGGCGGTAGAGGATGCAACTGCCCTCTTCGAGTGGGCTCGCACCAGAGCAGAAAGAGGCTAGCCAGCCCGTGGATGGCAGAGGATGGCAGAAGAAATCCACTGAGTAATAGATTGTTTGGTCACAAAGAGCTGGTCTGATTTACGAAAAGCAGCAGTGCGTTGAATATAGAATTTGAGGCAGTGCTTCAAGTCCAAAGAATGAAGAGAGCGCTCAGCGGGAGACTGAAGGTCTGGGAAAAAAGTCTTGAGAATGACAGGTTCATTAAGGTGGAAGTCTGAAGGAACCTTAGTAATAAATGTAGGATTCGAACGAAGTGTAACAGCATCCCTGGAGAATTGAAGTAAAGGTGGCTGAATGGTGAAAGCTTGGTTGTCTCTCACTCGCCTGGAGGATGTAAGTGCGAGGAGAAGGGCAACTTTCCAAGTAAGGAATTTCAATTCCGCTGAATGAATAGGCTCGAGAGGAGGTCGGAGGAGCTGTGATAAGATCAGATTCAAACGCCATGCAAGTGGTGGACGCCGGATAGGTGGAAACATCCGGAACAGGCCCTTAAAGAACTGACGAATGATCCGAGAGGAATACAGTGACGTGGAACCATTATGTCGAAAGTGGGAAATGGAGACCAGGGAGACTTTAAGAGTGGAATGCGAAAGTCCCGACTTTGCCAAAAGGAGGAAAAAAGGCAGGATTTGCTCAGGTGTGGCGAGCAAAGGATCGACCTTCTCCTTGTGGCACCAGACACAAAACCGTTTCCATTTCAGTTTATAAGTCTTGACTGTGGAAGGAGCGCATGCATGAGCAAGCACCTCTCTGCACTCAGGAGCAATATTCAGACGTGCAAACTCATTGTGCTTAGGTTCCAAGCGTGAAGCTGGAGCGAGGCCGGATCCGGATGGCAAATCTGGCCCTGGCTCATGATGAGAAGATAAGGCAGGGGACGAAGAAGAATCGGATCGCACTGGGAAAACAGAAGAAGATCCGTGAACCACGTGCGACGCGGCGACCTGGACGCAATCAACATGATGTGACACGGCTGAAGTCTCATCTTGTGCAATAGGCTTGGAATCAGAGGAATAGGCGGAAAGGCGTAGGGGAGTTGTCTCGACCAGTCGATAGAAAACGCATTCCCGCTCGATCCGCTGTGGGGATGCCGACTTGCGAAGCGTAGGCATTTACGGTTGAGTGGAGTCGCAAACAGATCAAGCTTCGGCTGGCCCCACAAGCGAAAGACACACTCCAGAGATGATTGTTCGTAGACGATCTGCTGAGAGAGTCGGCAAGGGCATTGGAGGCACCCGAGACGTGAACTGCTGTTAGCTGGATTCGATGATGAATCGCCCATTCCCAGATCTGTTGTGCATGTCTGGATAGCAGAAGAGACCTCGTACCCCCTTGCTTGTTGAGGTAGTGCATACTGGTGGTGTTGTCCGTACGCACCAGCAGCGACTTCCCTTCCACCAGGAGCCGGAAATATTTTAGGGCAAGGAAGATAGCCAAGAGTTCCAGGCGATTTATGTGCCATGTGCATTGATCTGCCGTCCATTTGCCCTTGACTGACAATCCTGCGAGGTGTGCACCCCAACCCTCTAAGCAAGCGTCCGCCGCAAGGGTAAGCGTGCGGTCTGTGTCCTGGAACGGCCGCCCAATGGCGATGTTTGGAATGTGAGCCCACCATTCCAATGCGCCCTGAATGCGGGGGGTCAGGCAGAATTTGTCATTGAACGACCCTGAGACTTGCCGCCATTGTTTGTCCAACTCCTCTTGGAGGACTCGCATGTGTAGCCTGCAATTGGGGATCAGCTGTATGCAGGACGATGCCATGCCCAGAAAAGATTTTAACATCGGACAGAACCAGACCTTCCTGAGCGTAGGAGAGCCACCATCTTGAAGCTGCGATCTTGTCGCTCCTGAGAAACAAACACCTTCGCCCGACCAGTCTATTAATGCCTAGAAAGATTCTTTGTTGTGCTGGACGGATGTGATTTCTCATGGTTGATGGAGAGACCCAAGGCGTGAAAGACGGATAGGCAAGTCTAGGTGTGTTGTCTTGCTGCCTGAAAGGTTTGAGCCTTTATCAGGCAGTCGTCTAAAAAAGGGTAGAACTGTATGCCCTGTAGGCGTAGAAAAGCCGCACCGGGAGCCATGATCTTCGTGAATACTCTCGGAGCGGATCAAAGGCCGAAAGGTAAAACTTTGAATTGGAAGTGTTTCGATCCCACTGTGAAGCGAAGGTACTTCCTGTCTCTGTGATGGATTGGCACATGAAAGTATGCATCATGGAGGTCGATTGTGTAGAGGAACTCTTGGGATTCAGGAACTGTAAAATTTCCAGCAAGATCAGCATCCGAAATGTTTGGGATTTGATGAACTTGTTGAGGCCACGGAGGTCCAGGATATGGCACCACTCCTGATTTTTTCCTGATAAGGAAAAATCGGGAATAAAAGCCCTTGCCTTGTTGTAATCGAGGAACCACTTCGACAACCCCTTTCTTCATCATAAGTGCGACCTGCGCAAACAGTTCCTTCAAATGTGCTGGGGGAGGGCCAGAGGGTGGGCGGGTGGGAGAAAATCTGAGAAATTCGAGAGCGTGGCCCTTTAAGATGACATCCAGGACCCAACGATCTGAAGTTATTTTTGACCAATTGCAGAAGCGTTGGGAGATTCGACCTACAATTTTCAGAGCAGGAGAACACTTGACCCGTGGAAAGTTACTGTTTTTTAGAGGTAGCACCTCCTCTGTAGGTGCTTTTCCTTCGATAAGGCCTGGAATTGGATTGCCTATTCTGAGGTTGATAGGAGTAGCGCTGTTTGGTTTCACCATAGGTGCGGTACTGGGAGGAGCCATGAAAATTGGAGGAAGTACCCCTGCCACGTGCTCCACGAAAGGGCCGCTTCCGGTACTGGAGAGATCCCAGGGCACGTGCAGTGTCCGTGTCTTTTTTGATGGACTCTAAGGTGTCGTCCACATGCTTGCCGAAGAGGGATTCCCCATCATAAGGCAAGTCAAGCACTCTTGCCTGCACTTCAGGTCGAAAAGCCGTAGCTTTAAGCCAGTCCTGCCTCCTTAAGACGGCAGCACCTGCGTGCTGTCTGAAACCCATTGAGGATATATCAATTGCACAGTCTATAATTTCAGAGGAGATTTTCTCTTGCTCTTGAATGATCTTATGAGCTTCTGCCCTGGAGGATTCTGGGAGTAGTTTCAACCAAAGCTGCGATCTCCGACCACATCTGACGGTCATATCGTCCAAAGAGGGCCAATGAGTTTGCTGCCCTGACCGTCGTGGCAGCCATAGTGGTGAATTTCTTTCCAATTGTATCCAGGCGGCCACCCTCCTGATCCGGTGGTGAACATAACGGGGTTGCCGGGTTACGTGACCTTTTTTGGGCAGCTTGCATAATGACCAAGTCAGCCTTCAGTTGTGACACAAGGCCTGCAGGTGAATCCGCAGGCGCCTTGTACTTCTTGTCACGGCGCGGAAGCACGGCCGGGATGGAGTTAGGCCGTTCCATAAGTTTAAGTCCCTCCTGCCATATAAAGTCAATAATTGGGATGGTATGTACTTGCTTCAAAGGTTGATCCTTGAAGTCATAAAGGAAACAGTCTTGCTGTTTGGCATCCATGGGCAGATGAAAACGCTTTGCGGCTCTCACCATTAAGTTATAGAAACCCCCAATGTCCACTGGGGGAGAAGCCAGGGGAGAAGCAGGAGGAGGAGACAGGGTCTGGGCTCGATAGTTGTCCCAATCTGTAAGGACAGCGTTGTCGTCCTGATCCGTATCATTGCGGACGTCATCATCATCAGTACCAGGATCCGGAATAACTGATGATCTTGGCAGAGCAACAGGAAGTGGCTCTTGTGTCGGAGGAGGCGGAGTAGGCGAATTCTGCGCAGAAGGTGGAAATCGACGATTATAGTCATCTAACATGTGTTGAAGGTTCGATATCAAAGATACCGGTGTTTGTGCCATAGGAACCTCGTGGTCAACATCCAGCTGGTCATCGTGATCTGGGAAGAGCGAACCCCTGTCATCATTGTCCTCATCCACATAGTCCTGATATTTTATATTGAGCTCCGAAGGACTTGTTGCAGGACAAAAGGTGTCGTCAACATAAGACCCATCCGAAGATTTCTCCTCTGCAGACGCAAAGAGTTGAGCAGGGGGGCCAGATCCACCTTGAGGAGGACTCAAAACCAGCAGAGCGGGACGTTTTACAATAGAAGCCGTCACCACAGTAAAGGTTGTTGCAGTTGCCAAAGAATAGTGTCCCATCGACGGCCCCTTCGACGGGCTTGTGGTAGAAGCAATCGTCGATGGATTCGCCAATGTAGAACAAGGCGTCGACGAAGAAGCTGAAGCCGTCGACGGAGCCTGGACTTTTCCCGTCGATGATGCGGTCTTCTTCGCCGTCGACGAGGAGGTGGTCGTCGACGAAGGTGGTACCGTCGACAAAGGTGGTACGGTCAACAAAGGTGGTACCGTCGACAAAGGTGGTACCGTCGGCGAAGGTGGTACCGTCGACAAAGATGGTACCGTCGACGAGCGAGGCGTCAACGAAGCCTGGGTCGCCGAATGCTTCTTTTGCAAGGTCGTCGACGAGACGGATTTCTTCGCCGTCGACGAGATCTTCACAATGGAGATTATGGGTCTAACCTCTTGGTTCGTCGTCGACGATGCGGACATTGTCGGCGTCGTCGGCGACGACACAGAGCATGTCGTCGTCATCGTAGGCACAACGTCGACGTATCTTGTCGTCTTCAATGGACGCGTCGACGAGCTCGTAGACGAGACGCCACTCGTTTTAGACGACGAGGGCACAGCTTGGGACTGCGACACCAGAGAATCATGTCCCGTAGGCGTAGAGGCCAACAGATCCCGTGGGGAGACAGATTTTGGCGCGTCCACAAACTTCTTCCTTTTTAGTAAAGGAGAAGGCATCTCAGTCTCCAACCCACGTTTAAGAGAGGTCTTGGAATGGCAGGAAGACACACTCTCCACATCAGACATAGGGTTGTCTGAAGTCTTCAACTTCTGTAGCCACAGAAGGAGATGGGCCTCTCTATCTTTTAGAGTCTTAGAAGAAAAAGTCTGGCAAAACTTGCAGTTCCTCACCTCATGATCCGGGTAAAGGCAAGAGATGCACTTTTTATGAGGGTCTTCATGGAACAGGCAAAGTTTTCCACAGGCAGAACAAGGCCTGAATAAAGATTTCTTTGTTGAAGACATTGCTGAAGAAGATGAAAAGTTTGAAGATTGAAGAAACTGAGCAGAGCTCAGGGAGACTCCTTTCACACGACTTGCGGTAGTAAATCTGAGGGCTTGAGCTTCTGAGGGCTTGAGCTTATGAGGAGAAGGTTCTAGAGGGTGCTGCAGCCTCATTGGCTGGAATGTGGACCATTATAATGACATGGATATGTTGCTAAAGTGAATTCTACCTTTAGGCCTCTATGGGCATATGTTGTTCTATGGTACTTTTACATTTCTTATTTAAGTCTATTTATATATTTATATGTATATGTATATTTATGATGTTTATTGATTTTGATTTGATTTGATTTAGGATTTCTAGAGCGCGTAGCTACCCTCGGGCGTCCCAGCGCTATCGTAAAAGCTTGACAGTACTCCTGGGGATGGATTATTGGGGGAACAACCAGGTTTTCAGCAGTCTGCGGAATGAGAGAAGATTATTTTCTTTTCGGATGTTAAGGGGGAGGCTGTTCCAGAGCTTAGAAGCGTTATAAGAAAGCTGCGACCGCCAGCACGAGCTTTCCTTATTCTGGGAACGCTTGCTAGAAACAGGGTGTCCGATCTGAGCTGTCGGGATGATTTGTGTGGCTTGATTAGGGGTCTCAGTATTGGTGGGCCCTTGCCTTGTAGGATTTTATGGGAGATGCACAAGGCTTCGAAGGAAATGCGTTCTTGGATGGGAAGCCAGTGAAGAGCCTTGAGGGAGGGTCTAGCTGAGCATCTAGATTGTGTTCCAGCCAGTAGTCTTGCTGCGGCGTTCTGGGTATGCTGCAGTTTTTTTTTATGGCAGCTATAGGTGCACCTAGGTATAGGACGTTTCCGTAGTCCAATCTTGATATAATGAGGCCCTGAATCAGAATTTTCCTAGACTGGGGGGGAATGAGCGGAAGGATCTTACGGGCTGCTCGCATGAGCCCAAAGCAAGTGCAGGCTGTCTTTCTTGCTTGGGCTCTGAAGCTGAGATCCAGGTCTAGCCAGAAGCCAAGGCTTTTGATTTCTTGTTTTGGTATGGGGGGGTGCCCATACTAGCTGGCCAGGCAAGGGTTTTGGGGAGTTTGTTTGGGTTGCCCAGAAGCATGATTTCGGATTTCTCTCCGTTGAGTTTGAGCCTGGAGTCGCCCATCCATACAGATATGTTGTGCAGGCAGGAGACTAGATTGTCCATTGATTGATTGGCCTGGTTGATGGAGACGACTAATTGTGTGTCGTCAGCGTACATGACCACCTTTATGCCGAATGGAGAGACGATGTCATCCAGGGGGGCCATGCAAACATTAAAAAGTGTGGGGCTCAGGGAGGAGCCCTGAGGGACTCCACAGTTCAAGGGGAGAGATTTAGACTGGCCGTGGCTATCGGCTACTTGGAAAGTCCTGTGTTCCAAGTAAGATTTTAACCATGCCAAAGCGGTCTCTGAAATGCCCGTTTTTTGGAGACGGTGTAGAAGAATGGTGTAGTCCACCGTGTCGAAGGCAGCACTCAAGTCCAGGAGGATCACTGCCACTGATCCTCCTGCGTCTAGAATGGACCTTGTCTCCTCAGTCACTGCCAGGAGGGTGGTATCAGTCCCCTGTCCAGGTCTGAACCCTGTCTGTGAGTGGCGAAGTAGGTTGTTAGAAATGTTGAGAGTTGTTCATGTATATATATATATATATATATATATAATATATATTTTACTACTATTTTATGTACCGTGGGACTCCCACTTCGACGGCGGAGAATTATTCAAGCATGTGAATCTATGAAAGACACCCTAATACTGGAGAATCTTAACTCTGTTCTTGATAATATGCCCCAGAATTTGTCGCCTGAACGTTGCATTAGCCTGTTTATCCATAATACAGGATTTTTTTTCTGTTCATTGATTTATTCCTGCATTTTGATGCTGACAGGATATATTTCATGTTGTCCATCAGCAAGGTCTTAGCCCAGCATGTTAATTAGTGCTCCCTGGTTCTGTAAATGACTTGCCTGGATACATAATTATGTTTCCCATCATTTCCTTTCAGGTTTTCAACTTCCAATTTTTTTTTTTCGCTGCCAATATGTTCAAAACATAAATATTCTTCCCATGTGCAGCCTCCCTCATAGTAATTTCTGGTTATTAACTGCACATTTTATTTTTAAAGGTGTGTTTACTAGACTAAAATGGTTTGTTACAAATAAATGGGATTTAAAAAAGTTATGCAAAAGAAAAAATAATCGTGTTTCAGAGAAACCTCAGGCATTGTTTTTTTAAAAACATATTTAACTTAACACATTTCCATTTTAATTACTAGCATAACCTTTTATACATTCCGGCCCAGATTTGAAAAACACTTTTGGTCGAGTTTGCATTACTTTTTTAATGAAGACCCAATGCAAAGTGTTGGGTTAGTATTTACAATCCAATGCAAATCACGATTTGCATTGGATTGTAACCCAAAGGAATGCATTGCAGCCCAATGCACTTCTTCATGTTAGTTTGCTTCAAAGGAGCGTTCCATGGAGATTCCTGTGCATTCACTTGCTGATTTTGATTAAATCTATATCTACAAACACTTGTGGCATTTGGAATTGCCGCTAAATTACTGCACCTCTTTGTGGCTGGTGTAACAAGGAGATGCATTCTACAGCACACATGTAAAGTGAAAATTACATTTCAGCATAGGGACCGCTTACTGCAATGCCGTACCATAACACAGGCACCCTTACATTAAGGATGTTTGCTCTTCTAAATCTGGTCCACTATGTTCAAATAGCATGCAGGAAGTTGCACCATGTACTCAAGGAAATTTAGTCGCAGATGAATATGGTAACCAAAAGCATAACCTGAAAAACAATTTGGCTGTGATATGGGCTTGTGAACATTTCCATGTCTTCCTGTACAGAAAGTCTTTTATGCTGGTAGCTGTTCATCAAGCTTTGCTAACTACATTTGGCAATCCAAAGGCCAAGATGCCTCCTCACATTGAACAATAAGGACTACGTTAATAAGAGTGCAATATAACAGGGTACATTGTCCAGGAAGGACCAGAACCCCGGTGACGACTTTTCCAGGGCATCTATCCAAGGTCATCGTACCCCATCCAAAACAACTGAGGCCTATATCAATTTGACTGTGAAACCAAACATACCAGCTGCTATTTTGTTCGCCCAGATTATCATTGCCATGAACCATGATAAAGACATGCCAAAGATTAAAGATATCATCACACATCAGTCATAGAATCAACACCCTCGACCTCTCACCAGTCAGACAGTCTACGGCAAAAGATGATTGGAGTGGCCAACAAAGGACATTGTGGAATCGTTGCCACAAATCAAGCTCTCTGAGACCAATTCTGGTTTTCGTATCTCGAGAAGGAACTAAAGGCCTGTCATCTGTTGATTTGCCTTTCTGCTAAAGTTACTCAACACACACTAACTATGTTAGAACTCCTGAAGCATGCCTGGGGAGAGAGTATCTATTGACTTTTTCAGTCAACTTGACAATAGATATCACCTGGTGGTGATTGTGGATGAATCATCTACTACTCAAGACCGAGTAATTCAGAGAGTAGATAGCAACTTTGCGACATGGGCTGTTCCAGTCGTTTTGAAATCTGACAATGGCACGTCATTTAACGTTCGTGAGTTTAAAGATTTCTTAGAGCATCTGAACATAAAGAATCAGAAGAGCACGCCTCGGTGGCTGTAGGCCAACAGACTAGTTGGGCATTCTATGAGTATGCTAAAGAAAGCAGTGCAGCGTGCTACTCTTAATAAAGCTCAATTCAAAGACTGCGTTAAATTCTACCTTGGGAGCTTATCGTTTAGCACCTCACTCAAACACAGGTAAGAGTCCTGTTACACTGATGTTCGGGAGAGCAATGACAACCAAGATACCTCAGTGGACCAATTAGTGTGAGAAAAACGAGAATGTAAATCATGAGACAGACTTTTTTGTTTTTTTTTTAAAAACCTTTATTGCAGCATTCATAAAATACGAGCATGGGCCTACAACCGCTGGGGCCGGCCGCTAAACATAATTAGGACCCATTGTATCATGGTACAACACATCTCATCAGCCGACAACCCTGAGATCCGGCAGCGATTCAGGATAGAACTTGTATTAGAACGCTTAAATAAGTCACAGGATGTAAGAGAGGTTTTATTTTATATTATCTAACTAAACGGATCAGGTGCCATGCAATCAAAGAAAAGAATACGGGGGACAGGCCAAGAGGCAGGATATGCACCTAGGAACTACTATAATTGGAACTCTGGCGACAAAGCATATGAATCGGAGTAAACAACAATAGAAGATACGTTTCCGTAAGTGCCAGTTCTCAGGGCCTGCCCTCCCGGAGATACGGATGACATAAGAAGCATGAGCACTAAACTCCAGAACACAGTAAAAATCAGAATAATTGACGAGCTATACTGATCCTAAAGGAAAGAAAGGGAAGGAAGAAAAAGGCCCTAGAAAATAAAAAAGGCAAAATAAAAAAAATAAAAAACTCCCACCCTGCACCGCTGCAGATGGCTACGGCCTAATCCCACTCGCAGCGTGCCTGTCTCCCCAAATAACTAAAACCCTAAAAGAAGGAAAAAGAATGGAGGAGGGCATATCCGTATGTACTCCCAGCCCCTTCAGTCCCCCCGCCAGAAACAGACACCCGGTGTCGCAAAAAGACCAATGTAGAACGACTCTTATAAAAGAAATTAGGGGGCACCGTGATACACCGCCCAGCCTCTTAAATCAAACAATTAAAGTTCGAACATCCATAATAACCACTCCAAACCGTCCCGATCTAATTGATCTTAACCTTGACCCTTTCGAACCAGCATACAAACCCCCCCAGCGAGACCCAAAAGCACAGAAAGGAGTCATAAAGGAGAAGGAAGTCATTGAGAGTCAATCCATTACCACTCGTAGATAATAAGTCCACGAGAACTTCAGACGCAGAAAGCCTCCTTCTCATGGATGGACAGTCCCGATATATCTTGCCCCGGAGTCGTAAAGTCTCCAAGAAGGGAGAAGACGACCACAAGATGACAGAAGAGTCTACAACATAAGTCTCCGGGGAGGGAACGCCTTTCAATACCTCCAAAGTCAATGGTGATGGAAGGTGGGGTGGTGCACTCACGACCTCGGGAACACCGTCTTCCAGGGCACCATCCGATGGTTCCAATACTCGCTTCCCCACAGGGTCCTCGCACGGAGTCAAAATGGCCACGGCTTGAATGGCAGCAGTTTGCTGTTCCAACAGTGGGGCAGGGTCCGGTACCACAAGCAGCATCTCAGATAGGCTTGCATCCAGTTTGTTGAATAAAACATCCACTTGTGAGTGAAACGCCCAGATTTCTGCCAAGATTGACCTCAGTAATGGCTCAGGCACCGTTCGATCCATAGTCTCACGCCCGATACCAATCACAATCACCTCCCCGGGTAAATCTGGTATCTCTGGGGGGGACAAACAGGATCACGAAAGGGCAAACGTGGAGGGTGACCCGTCGTTCTCTGCAGCCGCGTTCACCCGGCTTAACGCCGCAGGTCGGGGCCCCGACCTACCAAACCCCGGCGGGGACCAACACCGGGCCTGCGGGACGGGGACCCCCACCCACAGTCAATAGCAAGCAAAGTCACTCCTCCATCAATGCTGAGCAAAGAAAACAATAGCCGCCAAATTTGGGCGTAAAAGAAGCCTCCACTACGATTGACCAGACCCTGCCTGGGTTTCTCAGCCGATGTTGTTGCACTGCAGCCTGGCTTTGCAGATACTCGAGGCCCCGGCTTCACCACTGGAGTAGGCCGCAATCTTGAACTCGATGTAACTTCGTCAAACCAGCCGATAAAAATTTTCGGATTTCACCATCGGAATGAGGAACAGTTCATTCACACAGGGGCTGGGTGTAAAATCAGGATAATGTACAGGATCTTGTGGCGGGATACATAGGTCGGCGGCGACGGGAGCCTAAGCAGCCATCTTGTTTGCCAGCGTAGCTCCTCCTCCTCCTCTCATGAGACAGACTTGGTTCAGAAACAAAAGATGAAAGCGTATGCTGACAAAACAGGACATGCGAAGAACATCGTCTTTAAGAGAGGAGATCAAGTGCTCGCATGCCAGATGTGGAACAAAAAATCAGATGCTCCATTTGATGCAGAACGTTTTTAAGTGGTGTCTACAAAGTGACACATAGTGACTGCCCAGCACCCTGTGAAGTCTTTTACTTACAGTGTTTAACTTCTTGTTCAGCAGATCCACCTGTTGAAGGAGAGGCTGGGTCTGACACACCAGTGACTGCTGTGGTCTCTCTAAAAAGAACAATTGTTGGACAGAATGCAGGACCCCAGTACAGTAATCTGGGCATAGATCCATAGTTTTTTTGCTCATCATGCCACTCCAGTTTGGACCCAGCCATATGCAAATCAGCCTTGACCCTGCGCCCAATGGGAATAGTCCAGCCTGAACTGTCAGGCCAGGTCCTCCCTCAACTGGAAAAAAGCATCCTAGGACCGGTTTCTGGCAGGATAGCTTGACTCCATTGGCATGGAGAGCACAGGACCCACGTCTGGGCATACCTCTCCCACTCAGGGTGAAAAATGCAAAAAGAACAATTGATGGACAGAATTCAGAACAATAACATACATTCATCCCAGTACAGTAATCTGAGATTAAATCTATTGTTTTTTTGCACACCATGACATTACAGTTTGGACCCAGCCATATGCAAACCAGTCTTGACAATGAGCCCAATGGGAACAGTCCAGCCCGAACTGCCAGGTCGGGTCCTCCCTCAACTGGAAACAAGCATCCAGGACCGGTTTGCTCACCATGCCTGTTAGAACTTGGGGTCTCTAGTTGGCAATGGTTTGCACCTTTGTCCAAATACTTCTAGTCATGGTAAGGGGACTACACTCCTAAAATAACCCCTGCTCAACCTTGTGATAGCTTTTCACTAGCAGGAAGGCTTATCTTAGAAGCAGTGTGTAAAGAATGTGTGAACACATACAGTAATACAGTAAAAACATTACAGATGGACACCACACAGGTTTTATAAAAATAAGTATTCTGTATATATGCTTAACACAAGGCCCAAACCACAAAAATCCGCAATACAGTATTAAAAAAATCGACTTTTAGATGGTAAAAATAGCTTCGTTCAAAGATAATTGTAAATGTGGCATGTTTCTCACAAAGTACCTTTGGATGCACAACGCAAGATAAACAAAAGGTTTGCAGGGAGGACGATGCATCGGTTCCTTGCTTCGGGGGAGGCGATGCGTCTCTTCCTCAGTGCTTGTGCAAAGTAGGCAATACGTCTGTTCCTTACCGGAGAGGAGGTGAAGCGTAGTTCTCGTATGGCGTTCCAGTTGCGATGTGACAAGATAGCGCCTCAATGCAATGCAACTATCCGGTGCGATGCGACAAGATGGCGTCTCTGATGCGATGCGATGATGTGAAGGTGATGTGTGCACGCCCGACGGCTGTGTGGCGATTGTGGAACTTCTGAGCCACGACAAGCTCTGCGACACGCTTCTCTGGTGATGCGACGGCGACCCTTGCGGTGGAGACACACTTCTCCGGGGATGCAACGACAAACAGCTGCAACGGAGACAGGCTTCTCCGTGGATGCGACAGCGACCTCTGAAACGGTGACACGCTTCTCCGGTGATGTGACGTCAACAGCTGTGGCAGCAACATACTTCTTCTCGTTGCATCAAGCTTCCAGCTCCCAACAATACACAGGGTTCAGCAGACAGAATTCCCAGCAAGGAAATTCAGGGGGGAACTGATGGTGAATTCTTGTATGCCTGAGACTTCAACAGGAGGCAAGAACAATTCAAGCCCTTGGAGATTCTTCTTCAAGATGATGAAAGTTCAATAAAAGTTCCTTCTCCTTTCCTTGGCAGATAAGCAACCACTGCAGGCCAACCCAGAAAATAGCACACTACCACAGGGGCAGTCAAATCCTTCAGCTTCTTTTGGTTCCTCTCCATGGCAAAGGTTTGTCTTGATTCCCAGAAGTGATCTAAGGTCTTGGGGTCTGGACCCCAATATTTATACTGGTAAATCCTTTATCCTCTGAAGGCAGAGGTGCCCGTGTCTAGCCAAAACCAGTTCTGTGCAGCTTCCTGGCAGGAGGTGGAGACAGCATTGTTGAAAGCATCCCTGGCCGAGGTAGATGAAAGGAAATTTCCTCCCCCTGCTCTCTATTCTATGAGGGCTCAGGTGAGTGAAAGGAAATCTCTGCCCCCCACTCTCTATTCAGCCTAGGTCCTATTAAGCCCAGCCCTGATTCATCAGACTGCTGGAGCACAAGCCCTCCTGTCACTCACAAATCAGACATGCAATACACAACCTAGCAGAGGCAGGCTGGAGGGTTAGGTAAGAAAATACCTACTTTCTAAAAGTGGTATTTTCAAACACAGACTGTAAAACTCACCTTCGATAAAAGATGTATTGTAACATTCTGAGTTCAGGCATCCTAAATTCGTTTTTCTACCATGTTCCCTGGGTCAGTTAAGAGTATAAGATGTTCTGGCCTATGCGGACAGGTAGCCTTGCAATGGTGAAAAACAAAATTGGTTATAATTCACTATCAGGACATGCCACACACACCAGGGCATGTCCTACCTTTTACTTACAATGCACCCTGCCCAGGGGCCTACCTTAGGGGTAGCTAGCATGTAGAAAAGGGAAAGTTTAGGGACTGGTAAGTGTGTGCACTTACCAAGTTGACGTGGCAGTACTGGATTGCACACATGAAATGCAATGGCAGGCCTGAGACACAGTTTACAAGCTGCTCCTGTGGATGGCACAATCAGTGCTGCAACCCCACTAGCAGCATTTGATCTACAGGCCCTGGGCACACATCATGCTCTGACAAGTAAATCAAATAAGCCATTCATGGAATCAATAATCCATTACAACACTTTACAATAGGGATCAGTCGCACTGTGGCACTGAATAGCAGTGGCACAGTGCCCAAACAATGTAAACCAGGGAGACTCACGCCAATGGTACCAGGTCTAACGCGTGTCCCCTCCAGTTGAAATGTGGGGAGAACTACCTATCCTCTTGGGAGTTCTCTTCACTAAGGCGGAAAAATCTGGACAGACCATCAACATTGGCGTGTTCTGTACCAGGGCGGTGTTCCACCGTGAAGTTCATCCCTGTAGGGAAATGGACCACCTCAAAAACTTTGGATTTTCACCCCTCATCTGCATTAACCATCGACAGTGCCTGTGGTCGGTCTGAACCAGGAAGTGTGTCCCAAACAAGTATGGTCTCAACTTCTTCAGTGCCCAGACCACAGCAAATGCCTCACGCTCAATTGCACTCCACCTTTGTTCCTGTGGAAGTAACCTCCCACTGATGAAGGCTATGGGTTGGTCTAGGCCCTCCTCATTCATCTGTGAAAGAACAGCCCCCACACCATGCTCTGAAGCGTCTGTGCTGACAATGAATGGTTTTGAGAAGTTAGGCGACTGAAGCATGGGTGCTGTTATTTTATGTTATCCATGCTTATACAGCGCACAGCTGCCCCAGCGAAGGGGCGTCCCGGCGCTTCAAACAACAGAGAACGAACCTGGTTACTACAGTGGGAAAACTCCAATATAAAAACAGAGGCCAGAAAGCTATTGTAATGGAAAGAGATAGGTTTTTATAGCTTTCCTAAAGTCCGACAGACCCTCCAAACCACGTATCTGAACAGGCAAGGAGTTCCATAGTTTGGCCGCCAAACAACGGAAGGAATGACCTCCCACTCGACAGTGCTTCACATGGGGAACAATGATCAAATGCTACCCTAAAGAAAGCAACGCGCAAGGTGGGACATACGGGGTCAGAAAATTACAAAGCAGATTAGGCGTAGTGAGCTTCAGTATCTTAAAAAGAAGACATAAAGTCTTAAACTGGATTCGCTCCGCCATGGGAAGCCAATGAAGTTTCCGGATGGTGTCAGCAATGAGACAGAACCGAGGGAGCCCCAGCAAGGCTCTGATTGCCGCGTTTTGGATACGTTCAAACCGGATAATCTCAGCTTGACTAACCCCCAATAACAGGGAACTAGCATAGTCCAGTAGAGATAGAATAGTCGGCTGGACAATCAGCTGACGTGTGAGGGTTAAAAAAACTTCTAAACGGGTTTAAGGAGGAGCCTAGCTCGACATCGAGATGGTCGCACAGTAGCTCGGCTCCGCCGGCCTCCTTGACCAAACTAATCTATCCTGTCGCCCTTCCTGCCCAGAAAAGACAATATTTTGCAGACGAAGGTCTGCTGACTCTTACCTCCCATCCTTGTGGCTCCGGAGATCAGTGGGCCCACAGCGGCGTCCTCCTGGGAAGTGCGGCCTCTGTGGAGTGGAGACCGGGGCCTTGCCTTTAGCGAGTAGCCGGCGGAGACGAGTCGGCGGCGGCCTCAGGTGGAGGGTGGATGCCGGCCGGAGGAGGCCGTTGTGCGAAAAAGCCGGAGGCAACTGAAAGCGCCTGGGTCTACCTTCCGGTGGTCCAGAGGTGAGGTCCGGCAAGTTGTGTGTGGGGGAAGCCGTGCTGGTGGCTCCCCCCCTTGTTGCCTCGCTCGGCCATCCTGACTTCCATCGCTCGGTGGTGGAGAGTGGCTCCGGCAGAGTGTTGGCGCCGGAGGGTCCCTCTTCTCTGGTGGACCTCATCTTTGCGCCGTGGCGGCTACGTGGACGATTGAGGGGGATCCCGCGGGGGCCCTGCTTGTGGGCCCCCCCCATGAGTCAGCCACGAAGAGACTGCGTAGTAACCACAAAATGGCGGCTGGTGCTGTAAGCTGTGGGACGCCCTGTGATGCTGATACTGTGCCTCTGTGCCGTAATGGGACCTGCACCGGGGAGTGTGAGCCCACGATTGGCGACGTCCTGCGTGCACTAAGGATTTGGCAGGCGACCCTGATCCAGGATTTTTGTGTTCATGTCGACGTGGAGATCGCCATTGCTTCCGAGCCGTCCCCCAGGGATGCGGACGGTTCTGAGGTGGCTACTTTTTGTTTCCCTTACTTTGGCGGGGGCGGCGATGGCTTGGATCGCATGCGGGAAGAACTGCTGACTATCGGTGCAACTGATTTACATGACTGCCGGGAACAGCTTATGCATTGCCTTCGGCGGTGGAGATCCAGTTGGTTGCTTCCATTGACCATCCAGCGGTGGCTCCATGACTTCTTCTCATTGCTTTGTTTTATGCTTGCTACCTTCCCATACATCGCGGCGATAGCTAAGAAAGGACTGGGATGAACCCTTTCACCCGGAGGACTGCTGCTCAATGCATGGATTTATGGACTGCCACAAATTGGGATGTCTTGTCTGACCCTTAATATGTATGATTACTTGAAATCATTCCCGTTTCGTTTTGGGCTACACTAGAATGTTTGTATGGGCGGGGGGTGGGGGCCTTACGTGGTATCCTCTCCCCTTGACTTTCCTCTTTTCCTTTTTCTCTGTTTTCTTCTTCTTTCCCTGCATTATCTCACTCTATATTTCGGGTTCACGATTAGGGCGACAGGCACGCTGCTGGGAGGGGTAGGCCATAGCCTTCTGCAGGGGTGCAGGGTGGGGCGGGTGGATGGGGGTCTACTAGATAGTTCTTTGTTTCTATGGCTCTTATCTGTCCTTTTCTTGGGTCCCCGTTGCTGTGCGTCATCCCCGCGGGATGAGTACCCGGGCGGGGAGGTTTAGGTATTCCCGTATGGTATTATACTTTAGGTGGGGTCCTTTTATGTTTCTCCTGACTTAGCCTCCCCACCCCTAAAATGTTTACTGTCTGGATTGTGGATCGCCATTATCGCCGTGGGGCGGGTACAATAACGTGGATTCCCCCTTTCCTTTCCCTTTTTTTCTAACTTTTTAGTTTTCTTTTACTCTCCGGGTTGGGTTGTATGGTGATTGCACCTTTTTCCGTCTCATTGATGATTTGATTATCATGAGAGTGATGTTTTGCTTGTCATTGGGCACATGAGGTTGCGGGTGGACACTGACTGGAAAAGAATAGCAAGGGTATCGATGGCTTTACCGCTTTGGACTACTCTGATAACTGACTTACGTATTCCCTATTATAATGATGTTGATTCAGTTCCCCGCCATGTGTACCAAGACGCTTCTTATACAACCAATCCTCTACTTTATATATATAAAATTAACCTTCAGTCATCCTTTACCGGGGGGTTACGCTCCGTTAGCATTATAGACTTGCATCAGTGGGTAGTATTGCGTGACCATTCCGTACCTTTTATTGCAATTGGTGTCTTCCAGTTTGTTCCGTGGCCGGCCTCCGGGTTGTAGGCCCGTATTTGTATGTCACCATTTATACGAATAAAGGTTTTCAAAAAATTAAAAAAAAAAAAACGGGTTTAAGACCTCGCAAGAGGACGAAGCACGTACCAGCAACTTTTTTGGTATGGATTCGAAAGCTGAGAGAATAATCAATCCACACCCCCAAGTTCTTAACCTCCTCCTTAGGTTCAGGAGTCTTGTCTAGCGCCCTCGGCCACCAATGCTCACCCCACAGGCTTGCATTTTTACCAACTAACAAAGCCTCAGTTTTAGTTGCATTTAGCTGCATATTGTATTGTATTGTAATTGCATTTATATAGCGCTTACTACCCCTGACGATAATACGTCAAAGTGCTTTTTCGGCGGGTAGCGCGCTACTCCGTGACCCTTAGAGGATTAGTGTTGAATTAGTATAGTGAAACATGCAAGTACATTTTAAGTGGTGGATAGGTTAGTCCGGTATTTGGATTTGGAATGAAAGCAGAAGGATAGAGGAGGACAAAAGTTTATATTTATCGTTTGTTGACGCATGCTATTCAGGAAGCCTATAAAGGATTAGTGGTGAATTAATATGGTGAAATATGAGGTAATTTCAGTGGTGGATATTAGTCTGTTACTTGGAGTGAGAAGGATAGCGGAGGGATAAAGGGGAAAGAAAGATTTGCATTCATATAGCACTTGTTACCTCTGATGGGTGTTGAAGCGCTTTTCTGGTGAGTAGCACGCCACTCCGGAACCCGTAAAGGATTAGTGTTGAAAATTAGTATAGTATAAATATGAAGTAATTTGAGTAGTAGATATGTTATTCAGTTATTTTGGCAGTATATAGTATAGTTGAATATGGAATTTGAGAAGTGAACATGTTAGTCTGTTAATTTTGATTGAAAAGGATAGTGAAGGCATAAAGAGTTAAGGATTTTTTTTTAGGTCTTAGCAGTTGGAAGAGGCTTTTGCATGAGTAAAAAGGAGTTTTGGAGGGGAGGAGTCAGAGGGAGAGATTAGAAAGGTTTGTTTTAGGGGATCGATGTACATGTAGACCAAAGATGTTTTTTATTTACTGATTAATATTATTATTAATTTTTAAAAAAATCTCTTTTCTCTTGACAGCATAATTATTTTACATGTTTTATAAAGTAATACACAAAGATAGGTACATATCTATAGTGAAAACAAATGCTTATATACAGAGGGATATGCTGTAAATTTCTGTTTCCATATGGTGCTTATGTGGGGAAGAGCCAAATCTTGAGTAGTTTTCTGAAGATAAGGTGGTTGTCGGTGGATTTTATGTTGGAGTAAAGAGTTCCATAGTTTGGCTGCTTGAACAGAGAAGGATGTGCCACCCATGTTTTTTTTAATGGTGGGATTTGTCAATGTTATGTATTTTGTGATGGTAAGTATTATGAGGTGTTGCGTTCTGAAGATCTTGTTGTGCTGGTGTGTGTGATATGTTTTGCTTTTGAGGTGTAGTGAAAAGGGGTGCTGATGTATATGTTTCATGCACTGAATTTGGTTGTGTAGTATTGTTTGTGAGAGGAGGTTGTGACATAGAGGGGGTGGTGATGTGTTTATGGGTAGAGTGTATGTTGTGTGCAGGAGGGAATGAAGTAGAGGTGAGAGTGTTTATCTGAGACTGGTTTGTTGCAAGAGTTAGAAAGTGTGATGGTGTGCAGTGTGTGTGTTGTGTGTTATTATGGTAGAAAGGAGAGGAGGGTGTTTGTTGGACAACTGTTGGAAGGATCATTATATGTTTGTTAGTGATAAAAGGTGGTCTGTTAGGTGTAATTACAGCAGGGAATGTGTGTCTGAATGGGATGTAGTTATGTATGGTGTTGATTGGCGTTGTGTTAGTGATGAGTGTATTGATTAGTGGTATAGGATAGAGTTGTGTACTGTTTATGGGTGATGGTGGATATGTGTGGTAGTTGGGATAGTAGGGTGTGTAGATGTGGTTTGGTTGTGTTTGTAGTGCAGGCTGCTACATTCATCTGTGCATAGTGTTGTGCGTGGTGTACATTTGGTGCGAGTGTGTTGCTCTGTTTGTGGATGTGGATGGTGTGGGCTGGGTATTGCTAAATGAGAAAAAGGGCAGCATTTCTGGCCCTAGTCCCAACCAGTCTCGAACAGGCTCAAACAGGCAACTACCCTTGTCCTCTCCGCCCTTAACAGGCTCAAACAGGCAACTACACTTGTCCTCTCCAAACTTAACAGGCTCAAACAGGCAACTGCCCTTGTCCTCTCCGTCCTTAGCCTCGACGCCCGGGCTGAGACGCCCAAACCCTGGCCTTTTATAGCCCTAGTAATCAGGTGATCCCTTCGGCCAATTGGAGCCCTAGCCCTAACACTATTCAATCACAACACTAGCCCCTAATTCTAGAACCAATAGCAGATCAGGACCTTACAGCTAATCTTAGCCCTAGTCCAAGCACCCAATCAGTTCAAAAACCCTGATCTCTACGTCCAATAAAGGCCCTAGCCCTACTAGTAGTCCCAACCCAAGTCCAAGCAGCCAATGGTACAGGTAGCTCTAGTCCCTACTTCCAATAGAAAGCCTAGCCTAGCCCTGCTCTTAGTCCCACAACTAGTCCAACAACCAATCACACCAGAAGCCCTAAATAGCTACTTCCAATTAAAGGTCTAACCCTATCCCTAGTCCCACCCTACTCCCAACAACCAATAACATAGGAGGCCCTAGTCCCTACTTCCAACAGAAATCCTAACCTTAGCCCTAGTCCCAACAATACAATGATTGAATCACAGACCCAGAAACCAATCAGAACCCTCAAATACCCAACCAATGAGGACATCAACCCTAACCCAATAGAAACACCAGATAGAACCACCAATCAGTGTACACATGTGCCAACCACTAGCAGACCATATAAGGTCCAGCGACCTCAGACAAGGTTTGCTGGCCAGGGAGTTGGAAGCTGCTTCTCCTGTTCAGAATCTCCTAGGAGACAGACAGGCTCAATCCACACTTTGGACTTCTGCAGGTAAAGGCTTCACTAACATGAAATCTAACAATACTGTTTGAACAAAACTTTACTCCCTCTGCACAGGCCCTGCAATCACAGGCAGATAAAAACTGCACTTTTAAACTGTAACAACCACATTCAAAGACAGTAATCACAGAAAGGGAAAATCGTTTTTTAAACAACTTTTGTTTTGGGAAGAGATAGCACTAGTCTGTCTCCTTACCACTACCTGGACTCTGCTCACTGCAATCTGGGGCACAGGTAGGCTGCAATTCACAAGATGGAGGAGAAGGATTTGGGGTGCACCCAGCAAGGCCTTAAGGGGCCTGGGCAGGTGTGAGAGGAGTGCTCAGACTTGCCTGATAGCTGAATCGCCAATGGTCTGCTGGCCTGGGAGGGGGGGGGGGGCTGGGGAGCTGCTTCTCCTGTTCAGAATCTCCTAGGAGACAGACAGGCTCAATCCACACTTTGGACTTCTGCAGGTAAAGGCTTCACTAACTCGAAATCTAACAATACTGTTTGAATAAAACTTTACTTCCACTGCTGGCCAAAAAACGAAGTGCACAGGCCCCAGTAAATACAGTTTAAACAGCTCACAGAAGCCCCCTCTGATGGGTTGGACTGTAAATCCCACAATTCAACACGTTAAATGCAAGCAATAATGGCAGGGAAAACCACAAGTTTAAAACACAAAACAGGTGATAAAATATGAAATCACAGGCAGGTCAAAACTGCAATTTTAAACTGAAACAACCACAAGCTCTATGGTAAGATTAATCAGCCTGATTCATCAATCTCCTGTTTTGCGAGGCCCTAATAGCAAATTATAGCGATTCGCTATTAAGGACTCGCAAAACGGGATTCATGTAGGATTAGCAAAATTTATTGCGATTCCTACTGATTCCTTATTTGCGATTAGCAAATTGCTAATCGCAAATAAGGAAAAACTCGCCATTCATTCCTATGGGCCAAAAGGCCCATAGGAATGAAAGGGGAGTATTCCTTATTTGCGATTAGCTATTTGCTAATCGCAAATAAGATTGCGATTTGAAGGGTGCCAGGGGTGCCCAAAGGACACCCTGTAGCACCCCTCAAATGACATTTGACACAGGTGTTGCACACACACATGTCCAAAGGACATGTGTGTGTGTAACATGCAACTCAGAAAAATGCATTTTAATGCATTTTTCTGAGTTTTCGCAATTTACCACGAGGTCTGACCTCGCGGTAAATTGCGGCCAGAAATTGCGAATTCGCAAATTAAAATTGCATGATGAATTGCATTTAAGGAATCTCAAATTGAGATTCCTTAAATGTAAATCCTCGCAAAATTGCGAGATCGCAATTAGCGATTTTTGCATTTGGGATGATGAATCCCAAATGCAAAAATCGCACTCGCAAAGGGCCAGATTCTCAGAATCTGGCCCTTTGCGAGCCGATTTAGGCTTCATGAATTAGGCTGTAAGTTCGGCCAAGTACTGTGCTTTTTTACTGGGGTCATTATCTTTCCTCCATTCGCGCTCATTGAGCCAAGTCTCTGTCAGAAAGATTATGTCTGGAGTTTCATCAATAATGAGGTCATAGATTTCAGCATGATGTTTAACTAATGAGCTCACGTTAAGCTGCAAGATTTTCAGCCTTCACTGTGAATATGTAATGTAAGGTGGCAGAAGGAATAAGGGAGCAGGGAGAACAAACCTACAGCATGGGCAGCTGATGGGCCCACTCAAAGGGTGTAATGGAGAAAGCTTTACAGCGATTAGCTAAGAGATTCATTGCTAATAGGTCTTCCCTGGAAAAGATGCGGACATCCGGCACGCCTCGGCCAGCATTTTTGGCAAGAGGCGACGTACTGGCGAGGACGGGCGCAGATTCTGAGAATCTGCCCCTTTGCGAGTGGTTTTTAGCTTGATGCATCTATGCCAGAATTTCTTCCTGGAGGGTCCTCCTTCTTGTTGCCATTTGGTCAGCTCCATTAGGTCACCCAGTTCGGCCACTTGCTCCCCTGTAGGTTCCAGGGCATCCCCGCAAGGTCTGCCTCCACCTGGACTGTGGGAACTGTGGGGGCTGGTTTCCCACACCCCCTACCTCTTCTCTTTGAGGCAGTTACCTGGACCATACTTTCAGGCTCCAGGTCTACTTGAGCACCTGTAGAGAAACTCAAGTCATATTCATATATAAGCTTGAGTTTATTCAGGTAATTTCGGCCAGACAACGAACAGCGAGCCTCCTGGAACACAGCTCCCACCAACGGACTCCGCTGCAACGTTTTCACATTTAAAGGTTAACCCATTATTACAGCCTTAGGGTTCCAACCTTTCCTCGTGGAGAATCTCGCGCATCAGGAGCCCCACGAGGGAAGGGCGAGAACACTACACATCTCGTCCTTTACCAACAACTAAAGCATTAGTTACAAACATAGGGCCAGATGTATCAAAGGGTTTTGCCCATTCTGTGTCTATGGGGAAATGTATTGATACATAAGGCCCACAGTCATTTAAAGTAGCTGGACGTCGGATGATCCTTTTTCCACGGTTATTGGTGTCGTATCCCTGTGAAAATTCATGTGAAATGACTTCTTCACCCAAGTTGTCATTTTCCTGTGAAACATCATGCGAGACAGCGGTTTCACCATCTCGGGCACAAAGATCTTGTGGAAAAACAGAAAAGTCATGCAAAATAGACAATTTATTGACCACAGAGTCAAATGTAACTGGAGTCTTACATAAAGCAACTCTTTTGAGATTCCAACATTTCCCATTTTCTAGAATAACAGCATTTTTCTTTAACGCCTTGCATGCTGATGACGGCCCCCAGCCGTCATGCACTACGGCACTCGTGTGCTGATGATGGCTGGGGTCCGTCATAAACCTGCCCACTTGCAATTTTGCCGCACAGGCGCAGAATCGCGGCCGCGTGCAAGGGGTTAATTGAGCAATATGTTGGGGTTCAAAAAAATCTACACTCATTTTTTTGCACAAAACCAGGCTTCTTGATTCTGACCCACTGGCCAACAGAAAACCTAACCTTATGGATATTATGTTTTTTGTCATAGACTTTTTGTACATGTCATGTTTAAGAAAAAGATTGTTTTTTACATCAGAAGAAGAACAACTCACTTCTCCACAACCTTTAATCAATCAATCAATCAAATAATTTGTAAAGCACACTACATACCCGCAAGGGTTTCAAGGCGCTGATCTAACCAGGATACTACTTGGCTCTAGGTTTCCTACCTATAATAAACTCGAAGGGGGAATATTTCGTAGAATCCACAATCAAAACTCTATAAGACCAAAGAGTTTTTAACATCAGTATCTCCCAAGGAATGTTGTTCTTAAAAGCCAACTGGATGGCACCCTGTAAAACTCTATTGTACCTTTCTACTAGACCATTTCCGCTAGGATTGTACAAGGAGGTGGTTTTGTGTTGTATACCACTTTTAGATAAATACTGGGTCATAGTATCCAAAGTAAACTGTACACCATTATCGCTAATGATAAGAGCAGGGATGCCCTCACTCAAGAAAACCTCGTCAAAGAACGTTATTACAGTGTCAGTATCCAATTTCTTGATAACTTTGACCACCGGCCACTTAGAAAATACATCCATCATGGAAATGGCATACTTTCCAGAACTACCAACAGGAACCATGATTTCCACAGCAACATGTTCCTATTGGGATTCCGGGCACATAAAATCACTCATGGGAGGCCTTAAAGTTTTAAAAGTTTTATCAGCAGAGGAACACAAACCACAATCTCTAACAACTCTCTCTACTTCAATGTCTACACCAGTCTACCAATACCTGCCTTTGACAATACACTTAGGGCCAGATGTAAGTGGTCCATTACCGGTCGGTAAACCCGAAATTCAGTAAATTTCAGGTTTACCGACCGGTATTGAGCCATTTGCTATGTAGGGGAGATTCGGTAAATATCGAATCGGTATTTACCGATGCTGTATTTACCGAATCATCATTTACCGATTCAGTATTTACCGAATCGGTAAATGACATGTAGGAAGCACTTTGAAGAGTGCTTCTGTGCTTTAAGGATTCGTTATTTACCACCAACTATTAGTTGGTGGTAAACAACGAATACCTCTGTAAATGCAAATCTGTGCATTTACACCAGAGCCATGTGGCAGACAAGCACTATTCAGGGGTGCAACAGGGTGTCAATGTGACACCCTGCCACCCTTGACTCTTTCCCTATTTTACCGAATCGGTATTTACCGATTCGGTAATTCACATTCTTTCTTATGGGCCTCCAGGCCCATAGGAATGAATGTGAATTACCAAATCGGTAAATACCGATTCGGACCGATTTGGTAATTCTTACCGAATTTTTATCTACATTGCATTTACTGATTCTAAAATACAGAATCAGTAAATTCGGTATTTTAGAATTGGTAAATTTTCATTACCTACATCTAGCCCTTAGTTTTTAAAATGCCTAGATGATAATTGTGGCATAAGGAAATAATTTTATTTCTTAGATCAAACGGAGGAACAATTCTATCACCTCTCATGAGGTTGCCATCTAAAGACGACAACTCATCTCTGACTACCCAATCGGCCTGTAACTCTTTAATTTCCATGTTGCGAGGCCAACCAATGCATACAAATTCTAAAGCTTTCTTTAAACAGTCATCTTTAGAAAAAGCCTCATGCCACTCCTCTCTTTGAAAAGAACCATATCCATGGTCCCACAACCAAGCAACTTGAACATCATCCATAAGATCATCTTGATTCTCTACCATATGTACAGACAAACGTGAGAGAAAATCAACAATGGCATTCTTCTTACCAGGTAAGTATTCAATTTTGTATAAAAAATCTAAAAGTCGCATGGATATACGTGCTAATCTGGCAGAAGCATTAACCATACCAACATTAGATACAATTTTTACCAATGGTTTAAGATCACATTTAACAGTGACTTCATTGCCCAAAATAAATATGCGAAAATGCACAAGCGAGCGTTTCATGTTCAATTACAGCATAATGGCACTCAGCAGAAGATAAGGACCTTGGGCCATATGTAGGTAAAACGGGTTTTGCGATTCTCAAATTGCGATTTTTAGGGAATCGCAATTAGAGAATCGCAAAACGCAATGTAGGTAGGATTAGCAAAATATTTTGCGAATCCCACATATTCCTTATTTGCGAATCGCAAATTGAGATTCGCAAATAAGAATACCTTCCCATTCATTCCTATGGGCTAGAAGGCCCATAGGAATGAATGGAAAGACATTCTCAATTTGCGATTCCCAATTAGAGAATCGCAAATTGAGAATGCAATTTCAAGGTTGCAAGGGTGTCAATAGGACACCCTGTTGCACCCCTGAAATAAATGTGTGCACATGTGGCGCACATACATGCGCTAAGGGCATGTATGTGCGCCACATGGCACTTTGAAAAATGCAAAAGAGTGAATTTTTCAAAGAAATCACAAATTACCACCAACCTGAAGTTGGTGGTAATTTGCGATTCCTTAAGCCAAAATCGCACGACTTGGGTGCTTCCTACATTGCATTTAAGGAATTGCAATTTAGGATTCCTTAAAAGCATTTGCATGAGATTACTTATTTTGCGAGTGGGTTTTTGTGTGCTAGATAGCACACGGCCCAAATTACGATCACAAATGCTGAAATTCCGCGAATTTCAGCATTTGCGATCACAATATGGTTTCCTACATATGGCCCCTGGAAGCATGAGCAACAATGTACTCAATTCCTTTTTGTCAACCTGTGATAAAACTGCAGCAATACCAATACCACTGGCATCAGTAGTAATTATGTTTTTACAAGGATGAAAACCTTGAAGAGCAGGAGCAGAAGAAATAGCGTTCTTAATGTCAGAGAATTCCTCCTGACACGAAGTACACCACTCAAATTGGGTTTTTGACTTAAGAAGTTGCCTTACATGAAAAGTTCTGGTAGAGAAATTTTTAACAAATTTGAAAAAGAACTCCACAAGTCCCAAAAAAGTTTTAACTTCATCCTTATTTTTACGGCTGGGTGCATTTGTAATGGCAGAAACTTTTAAACTGTAACAACCACATTCAAAGACAGTAATCACAGAAAGGGAAAATCGTTTTTTAAACAACTTTTGTTTTGGGAAGAGATAGCACTAGTCTGTCTCCTTACCACTACCTGGACTCTGCTCACTGCAATCTGGGGCACAGGTAGGCTGCAATTCACAAGATGGAGGAGAAGGATTTGGGGTGCACCCAGCAAGGCCTTAAGGGGCCTGGGCAGGTGTGAGAGGAGTGCTCAGACTTGCCTGATAGCTGAATCGCCAATGGTCTGCTGGCCTGGGAGGGGGGGGGGGCTGGGGAGCTGCTTCTCCTGTTCAGAATCTCCTAGGAGACAGACAGGCTCAATCCACACTTTGGACTTCTGCAGGTAAAGGCTTCACTAACTCGAAATCTAACAATACTGTTTGAATAAAACTTTACTTCCTCTGCTGGCCAAAAAACGAAGTGCACAGGCCCCAGTAAATACAGTTTAAACAGCTCACAGAAGCCCCCTCTGATGGGTTGGACTGTAAATCCCACAATTCAACACGTTAAATGCAAGCAATAATGGCAGGGAAAACCACAAGTTTAAAACACAAAACAGGTGATAAAATATGAAATCACAGGCAGGTCAAAACTGCAATTTTAAACTGAAACAACCACAAGCTCTATGGTAAGATTAATCAGCCTGATTCATCAATCTCCTGTTTTGCGAGGCCCTAATAGCAAATTATAGCGATTCGCTATTAAGGACTCGCAAAACGGGATTCATGTAGGATTAGCAAAATTTATTGCGATTCCTACTGATTCCTTATTTGCGATTAGCAAATTGCTAATCGCAAATAAGGAAAAACTCGCCATTCATTCCTATGGGCCAAAAGGCCCATAGGAATGAATGGGGAGTATTCCTTATTTGCGATTAGCTATTTTCTAATCGCAAATAAGATTGCGATTTGAAGGGTGCCAGGGGTGTCCAAAGGACACCCTGTAGCACCCCTCAAATGACATTTGACACAGGTGTTGCACACACACATGTCCAAAGGACATGTGTGTGTGTAACATGCAACTCAGAAAAATGCATTTTAATGCATTTTTCTGAGTTTTCGCAATTTACCACGAGGTCTGACCTCGCGGTAAATTGCGGCCAGAAATTGCGAATTCGCAAATTAAAATTGCATGATGAATTGCATTTAAGGAATCTCAAATTGAGATTCCTTAAATGTAAATCCTCGCAAAATTGCGAGATCGCAATTAGCGATTTTTGCATTTGGGATGATGAATCCCAAATGCAAAAATCGCACTCGCAAAGGGCCAGATTCTCAGAATCTGGCCCTTTGCGAGCCGATTTAGGCTTCATGAATTAGGCTGTAAGTTCGGCCAAGTACTGTGCTTTTTTTCTGGGGTCATTATCTTTCCTCCATTCGCGCTCATTGAGCCAAGTCTCTGTCAGAAAGATTATGTCTGGAGTTTCATCAATAATGAGGTCATAGATTTCAGCATGATGTTTAACTAATGAGCTCACGTTAAGCTGCAAGATTTTCACCCTTCACTGTGAATATGTAATGTAAGGTGGCAGAAGGAATAAGGGAGCAGGGAGAACAAACCTACAGCATGGGCAGCTGATGGGCCCACTCAAAGGGTGTAATGGAGAAAGCTTTACAGCGATTAGCTAAGAGATTCATTGCTAATAGGTCTTCCCTGGAAAATATGCGGACATCAGGCACGCCTCGGCCAGCATTTTTGGCAAGAGGCGACGTACTGGCGAGGACGGGCGCACATTCTGAGAATCTGCCCCTTTGCGAGTGGTTTTTAGCTTGATGCATCTATGCCAGAATTTCTTCCTGGAGGGTCCTCCTTCTTGTTGCCATTTGGTCAGCTCCATTAGGTCACCCAGTTCGGCCACTTGCTCCCCTGTAGGTTCCAGGGCATCCCCGCAAGGTCTGCCTCCTCCTGGACTGTGGGAACTGTGGGGGCTGGTTTCCCACACCCCCTACCTCTTCTCTTTAAGGCAGTTACCTGGACCATACTTTCAGGCTCCAGGTCTACTTGAGCACCTGTAGAGAAACTCAAGTCATATTCATATATAAGCTTGAGTTTATTCAGGTAATTTCGGCCAGACAACGAACAGCGAGCCTCCTGGAACACAGCTCCCACCAACGGACTCCGCTGCAACGTTTTCACATTTAAAGGTTAACCCATTATTACAGCCTTAGGGTTCCAACCTTTCCTCGTGGAGAATCTCGCGCATCAGGAGCCCCACGAGGGAAGGGCGAGAACACTACACATCTCGTCCTTTACCAACAACTAAAGCATTAGTTACAAACATAGGGCCAGATGTATCAAAGGGTTTTGCCCATTCTGTGTCTATGGGGAAATGTATTGATACATAAGGCCCACAGTCATTTAAAGTAGCTGGACGTCGGATGATCCTTTTTCCACGGTTATTGGTGTCGTATCCCTGTGAAAATTCATGTGAAATGACTTCTTCACCCAAGTTGTCATTTTCCTGTGAAACATCATGCGAGACAGCGGTTTCACCATCTCGGGCACGAAGATCTTGTCGAAAAACAGAAAAGTCATGCAAAATAGACGATTTATTGACCACAGAGTCAAATGTAACTGGAGTCTTACATAAAGCAACTCTTTTGAGATTCCAACATTTCCCATTTTCTAGAATAACAGCATTTTTCTTTAACGCCTTGCATGCTGATGACGGCCCCCAGCCGTCATGCACTACGGCACTCATGTGCTGATGATGGCTGGGGTCCGTCATAAACCTGCCCACTTGCAATTTTGCCGCACAGGCGCAGAATCGCGGCCGCGTGCAAGGGGTTAATTGAGCAATATGTTGGGGTTCAAAAAAATCTACACTCATTTTTTTGCACAAAACCAGGCTTCTTGATTCTGACCCACTGGCCAACAGAAAACCTAACCTTATGGATATTATGTTTTTTGTCATAGACTTTTTGTACATGTCATGTTTAAGAAAAAGATTGTTTTTTACATCAGAAGAAGAACAACTCACTTCTCCACAACCTTTAATCAATCAATCAAACAAATAATTTGTAAAGCACACTACATACCCGCAAGGGTTTCAAGGCGCTGATCCAACCAGGATACCACTTGGCTCTAGGTTTCCTACCTATAATAAACTCGAAGGGGGAAAATTTCGTAGAATCCACAATCAAAACTCTATAAGACCAAAGAGTTTTTAACATCAGTATCTCCCAAGGAATGTTGTTCTTAAAAGCCAACTGGATGGCACCCTGTAAAACTCTATTGTACCTTTCTACTAGACCATTTCCGCTAGGATTGTACAAGGAGGTGGTTTTGTGTTGTATACCACTTTTAGATAAATACTGGGTCATAGTATCCAAAGTAAACTGTACACCATTATCGCTAATGATAAGAGCAGGGATGCCCTCACTCAAGAAAACCTCGTCAAAGAACGTTATTACAGTGTCAGTATCCAATTTCTTGATAACTTTGACCACCGGCCACTTAGAAAATACATCCATCATGGAAATGGCATACTTTCCAGAACTACCAACAGGAACCATGATTTCCACAGCAACATGTTCCTATTGGGATTCCGGGCACATAAAATCACTCATGGGAGGCCTTAAAGTTTTAAAAGTTTTATCAGCAGAGGAACACAAACCACAATCTCTAACAACTCTCTCTACTTCAATGTCTACACCAGTCTACCAATACCTGCCTTTGACAATACACTTAGGGCCAGATGTAAGTGGTCCATTACCGGTCGGTAAACCCGAAATTCAGTAAATTTCAGGTTTACCGACCGGTATTGAGCCATTTGCTATGTAGGGGAGATTTGGTAAATATCGAATCGGTATTTACCGATGCTGTATTTACCGAATCATCATTTACCGATTCAGTATTTACCGAATCGGTAAATGACATGTAGGGAGCACTTTGAAGAGTGCTTCTGTGCTTTAAGGATTCGTTATTTACCACCAACTATTAGTTGGTGGTAAACAACGAATACCTCTGTAAATGCAAATCTGTGCATTTACACCAGAGCCATGTGGTCAGACAAGCACTATTCAGGGGTGCAACAGGGTGTCAATGTGACACCCTGCCACCCTTGACTCTTTCCCTATTTTACCGAATCGGTATTTACCGATTCGGTAATTCACATTCATTCTTATGGGCCTCCAGGCCCATAGGAATGAATGTGAATTACCGAATCGGTAAATACCGATTCGGACCGATTTGGTAATTCTTACCGAATTTTTATCTACATTGCATTTACTGATTCTAAAATACAGAATCAGTAAATTCGGTATTTTAGAATTGGTAAATTTTCATTACCTACATCTAGCCCTTAGTTTTTAAAATGCCTAGATGATAATTGTGGCATAAGGAAATAATTGTATTTCTTAGATCAAACGGAGGAACAATTCTATCACCTCTCATGAGGTTGCCATCTAAAGACGACAACTCATCTCTGACTACCCAATCGGCCTGTAACTCTTTAATTTCCATGTTGCGAGGCCAACCAATGCATACAAATTCTAAAGCTTTCTTTAAACAGTCATCTTTAGAAAAAGCCTCATGCCACTCCTCTCTTTGAAAAGAACCATATCCATGGTCCCACAACCAAGCAACTTGAACATCATCCATAAGATCATCTTGATTCTCTACCATATGTACAGACAAACGTGAGAGAAAATCAACAATGAAAAAAAAAACCATCTTTCGGTCCCCCGCCGAGTCCAGCCAGCAAAGTGAGAAATCTAGGCGTCATCTTCGATGCTGGCCTCAATTTTATGGCACATGCGAATAAAACTGCGGCTTCAGCTCATATGAAATTGAGAATGATTAGGAAAATACTACCTTTCCTACCGAACACGGCCGGGAAAACACTGGTCAGCTCACTAGTCCTGTCCTCCTTGGACTATTGTAACGCTCTATTCTTAAATGCCCAAGTCCGAGTGACAAATAAGATGCAGTCAATCCAAAATGCAGCCGCACGAATGCTGGCTGGGATCCCCAAGTTCGCACCAGTTACAAACATCATTAGGGATCTCCATTGGCTCCCGATACGCAGCCGTATCAAATTCAAATCGCTGTGTATTGTTTACAAGTCACTCAATAATCAAGGTCCCCACTTTCTCAAACAGAATCTTCTCCATCATGTCCCAACCCGATCTCTTCGTTCCTCTATTCAGAACTTCTTGGCTGTGCCTTGCACTAGAACAGTCCCCTGGGGCGACAGGCGTTTCCTGGTTGCCGCCCCTAGACTCTGGAACACCCTTCCTGCACATATCCGAGCAAGTCCCTCCCTGTTCACATTCCGCAAACAGCTAAAGACGTGGTTATTTGACCAATAGCCTTGTATATCTTCTTTACCCCAGTTGCTGATCCATCCCTTAACTAGCGCCGAGACGCCCACGGGTATTCGCCGCGCTCTACAAATGTCAATAAATAAATAAATAAATAAACAATGGCATTCTTCTTACCAGGTAAGTATTCAATTTTGTATGAAAAATTTAAAAGTCGCATGGATATACGTGCTAATCTGGCAGAAGCATTAACCATACCAACATTAGATACAATTTTTACCAACGGTTTAAGATCACATTTAACAGTGACTTCATTGCCCAAAATAAATATGCGAAAATGCACAAGCGAGCGCTTCATGTTCAATTACAGCATAATGGCACTCAGCAGAAGATAAGGACCTTGGGCCATATGTAGGTAAAACGGGTTTTGCGATTCTCAAATTGCGATTTTTAGGGAATCGCAATTAGAGAATCGCAAAACGCAATGTAGGTAGGATTAGCAAAATATTTTGCGAATCCCACATATTCCTTATTTGCGAATCGCAAATTGAGATTCGCAAATAAGAATACCTTCCCATTCATTCCTATGGGCTAGAAGGCCCATAGGAATGAATGGAAAGACATTCTCAATTTGCGATTCCCAATTAGAGAATCGCAAATTGAGAATGCAATTTCAAGGTTGCAAGGGTGTCAATAGGACACCCTGTTGCACCCCTGAAATAAATGTGTGCACATGTGGCGCACATACATGCGCTAAGGGCATGTATGTGCACCACATGGCACTTTGAAAAATGCAAAAGAGTGAATTTTTCAAAGAAATCACAAATTACCACCAACCAGAAGTTGGTGGTAATTTGCGATTCCTTAAGCCAAAATCGCACGACTTGGGTGCTTCCTACATTGCATTTAAGGAATTGCAATTTAGGATTCCTTAAAAGCATTTGCATGAGATTACTTATTTTGCGAGTGGGTTTTTGTGTGCTAGATAGCACACGGCCCAAATTACGATCACAAATGCTGAAATTCCGCGAATTTCAGCATTTGCGATCACAATATGGTTTCCTACATATGGCCCCTGGAGGCATGAGCAACAATGTACTCAATTCCTTTTTGTCAACCTGTGATAAAACTGCAGCAATACCAATACCACTGGCATCAGTAGTAATTATGTTTTTACAAGGATGAAAACCTTGAAGAGCAGGAGCAGAAGAAATAGCGTTCTTAATGTCAGAGAATTCCTCCTGACACGAAGTACACCACTCAAATTGGGTTTTTGACTTAAGAAGTTGCCTTACATGAAAAGTTCTGGTAGAGAAATTTTTAACAAATTTGAAAATGAACTCCACAAGTCCCAAAAAAGTTTTAACTTCATCCTTATTTTTACGGCTGGGTGCATTTGTAATGGCAGAAACTTTTAAACTGTAACAACCACATTCAAAGACAGTAATCACAGAAAGGGAAAATCGTTTTTTAAACAACTTTTGTTTTGGGAAGAGATAGCACTAGTCTGTCTCCTTACTACTACCTGGACTCTGCTCACTGCAATCTGGGGCACAGGTAGGCTGCAATTCACAAGATGGAGGAGAAGGATTTGGGGTGCACCCAGCAAGGCCTTAAGGGGCCTGGGCAGGTGTGAGAGGAGTGCTCAGACTTGCCTGATAGCTGAATCGCCAATGGTCTGCTGGCCTGGGAGGGGGGGGGGGGGCTGCTTCTCCTGTTCAGAATCTCCTAGGAGACAGACAGGCTCAATCCACACTTTGGACTTCTGCAGGTAAAGGCTTCACTAACTCGAAATCTAACAATACTGTTTGAATAAAACTTTACTTCCTCTGCTGGCCAAAAAACGAAGTGCACAGGCCCCAGTAAATACAGTTTAAACAGCTCACAGAAGCCCCCTCTGATGGGTTGGACTGTAAATCCCACAATTCAACACGTTAAATGCAAGCAATAATGGCAGGGAAAACCACAAGTTTAAAACACAAAACAGGTGATAAAATATGAAATCACAGGCAGGTCAAAACTGCAATTTTAAACTGAAACAACCACAAGCTCTATGGTAAGATTAATCAGCCTGATTCATCAATCTCCTGTTTTGCGAGGCCCTAATAGCAAATTATAGCGATTCGCTATTAAGGACTCGCAAAACGGGATTCATGTAGGATTAGCAAAATTTATTGCGATTCCTACTGATTCCTTATTTGCGATTAGCAAATTGCTAATCGCAAATAAGGAAAAACTCGCCATTCATTCCTATGGGCCAAAAGGCCCATAGGAATGAATGGGGAGTATTCCTTATTTGCGATTAGCTATTTGCTAATCGCAAATAAGATTGCGATTTGAAGGGTGCCAGGGGTGTCCAAAGGACACCCTGTAGCACCCCTCAAATGACATTTGACACAGGTGTTGCACACACACATGTCCAAAGGACATGTGTGTGTGTAACATGCAACTCAGAAAAATGCATTTTAATGCATTTTTCTGAGTTTTCGCAATTTACCACGAGGTCTGACCTCGCGGTAAATTGCGGCCAGAAATTGCGAATTCGCAAATTAAAATTGCATGATGAATTGCATTTAAGGAATCTCAAATTGAGATTCCTTAAATGTAAATCCTCGCAAAATTGCGAGATCGCAATTAGCAATTTTTGCATTTGGGATGATGAATCCCAAATGCAAAAATCGCACTCGCAAAGGGCCAGATTCTCAGAATCTGGCCCTTTGCGAGCCGATTTAGGCTTCATGAATTAGGCTGTAAGTTCGGCCAAGTACTGTGCTTTTTTTCTGGGGTCATTATCTTTCCTCCATTCGCGCTCATTGAGCCAAGTCTCTGTCAGAAAGATTATGTCTGGAGTTTCATCAATAATGAGGTCATAGATTTCAGCATGATGTTTAACTAATGAGCTCACGTTAAGCTGCAAGATTTTCAGCCTTCACTGTGAATATGTAATGTAAGGTGGCAGAAGGAATAAGGGAGCAGGGAGAACAAACCTACAGCATGGGCAGCTGATGGGCCCACTCAAAGGGTGTAATGGAGAAAGCTTTACAGCGATTAGCTAAGAGATTCATTGCTAATAGGTCTTCCCTGGAAAATATGCGGACATCAGGCACGCCTCGGCCAGCATTTTTGGCAAGAGGCGACGTACTGGCGAGGACGGGCGCACATTCTGAGAATCTGCCCCTTTGCGAGTGGTTTTTAGCTTGATGCATCTATGCCAGAATTTCTTCCTGGAGGGTCCTCCTTCTTGTTGCCATTTGGTCAGCTCCATTAGGTCACCCAGTTCGGCCACTTGCTCCCCTGTAGGTTCCAGGGCATCCCCGCAAGGTCTGCCTCCTCCTGGACTGTGGGAACTGTGGGGGCTGGTTTCCCACACCCCCTACCTCTTCTCTTTAAGGCAGTTACCTGGACCATACTTTCAGGCTCCAGGTCTACTTGAGCACCTGTAGAGAAACTCAAGTCATATTCATATATAAGCTTGAGTTTATTCAGGTAATTTCGGCCAGACAACAAACAGCGAGCCTCCTGGAACACAGCTCCCACCAACGGACTCCGCTGCAACGTTTTCACATTTAAAGGTTAACCCATTATTACAGCCTTAGGGTTCCAACCTTTCCTCGTGGAGAATCTCGCGCATCAGGAGCCCCACGAGGGAAGGGCGAGAACACTACACATCTCGTCCTTTACCAACAACTAAAGCATTAGTTACAAACATAGGGCCAGATGTATCAAAGGGTTTTGCCCATTCTGTGTCTATGGGGAAATGTATTGATACATAAGGCCCACAGTCATTTAAAGTAGCTGGACGTCGGATGATCCTTTTTCCACGGTTATTGGTGTCGTATCCCTGCGAAAATTCATGTGAAATGACTTCTTCACCCAAGTTGTCATTTTCCTGTGAAACATCATGCGAGACAGCGGTTTCACCATCTCGGGCACGAAGATCTTGTGGAAAAACAGAAAAGTCATGCAAAATAGACGATTTATTGACCACAGAGTCAAATGTAACTGGAGTCTTACATAAAGCAACTCTTTTGAGATTCCAACATTTCCCATTTTCTAGAATAACAGCATTTTTCTTTAACGCCTTGCATGCTGATGATGGCCCCCAGCCGTCATGCACTACGGCACTCATGTGCTGATGATGGCTGGGGTCCGTCATAAACCTGCCCACTTGCAATTTTGCCGCACAGGCGCAGAATTGCGGCCGCATGCAAGGGGTTAATTGAGCAATATGTTGGGGTTCAAAAAAATCTACACTCATTTTTTTGCACAAAACCAGGCTTCTTGATTCTGACCCACTGGCCAACAGAAAACCTAACCTTATGGATATTATGTTTTTTGTCATAGACTTTTTGTACATGTCATGTTTAAGAAAAAGATTGTTTTTTACATCAGAAGAAGAACAACTCACTTCTCCACAACCTTTAATCAATCAATCAATCAAATAATTTGTAAAGCACACTAGATACCCGCAAGGGTTTCAAGGCGCTGATCCAACCAGGATACCACTTGGCTCTAGGTTTCCTACCTATAATAAACTCGAAGGGGGAAAATTTCGTAGAATCCACAATCAAAACTCTATAAGACCAAAGAGTTTTTAACATCAGTATCTCCCAAGGAATGTTGTTCTTAAAAGCCAACTGGATGGCACCCTGTAAAACTCTATTGTACCTTTCTACTAGACCATTTCCGCTAGGATTGTACAAGGAGGTGGTTTTGTGTTGTATACCACTTTTAGATAAATACTGGGTCATAGTATCCAAAGTAAACTGTACACCATTATCGCTAATGATAAGAGCAGGGATGCCCTCACTCAAGAAAACCTCGTCAAAGAACGTTATTACAGTGTCAGTATCCAATTTCTTGATAACTTTGACCACCGGCCACTTAGAAAATACATCCATCATGGAAATGGCATACTTTCCAGAACTACCAACAGGAACCATGATTTCCACAGCAACATGTTCCTATTGGGATTCCGGGCACATAAAATCACTCATGGGAGGCCTTAAAGTTTTAAAAGTTTTATCAGCAGAGGAACACAAACCACAATCTCTAACAACTCTCTCTACTTCAATGTCTACACCAGTCTACCAATACCTGCCTTTGACAATACACTTAGGGCCAGATGTAAGTGGTCCATTACCGGTCGGTAAACCCGAAATTCAGTAAATTTCAGGTTTACCGACCGGTATTGAGCCATTTGCTATGTAGGGGAGATTCGGTAAATATCGAATCGGTATTTACCGATGCTGTATTTACCGAATCATCATTTACCGATTCAGTATTTACCGAATCGGTAAATGACATGTAGGGAGCACTTTGAAGAGTGCTTCTGTGCTTTAAGGATTCGTTATTTACCACCAACTATTAGTTGGTGGTAAACAACGAATACCTCTGTAAATGCAAATCTGTGCATTTACACCAGAGCCATGTGGTCAGACAAGCACTATTCAGGGGTGCAACAGGGTGTCAATGTGACACCCTGCCACCCTTGACTCTTTCCCTATTTTACCGAATCGGTATTTACCGATTCGGTAATTCACATTCATTCTTATGGGCCTCCAGGCCCATAGGAATGAATGTGAATTACCGAATCGGTAAATACCGATTCGGACCGATTTGGTAATTCTTACCGAATTTTTATCTACATTGCATTTACTGATTCTAAAATACAGAATCAGTAAATTCGGTATTTTAGAATTGGTAAATTTTCATTACCTACATCTAGCCCTTAGTTTTTAAAATGCCTAGATGATAATTGTGGCATAAGGAAATAATTTTATTTCTTAGATCAAACGGAGGAACAATTCTATCACCTCTCATGAGGTTGCCATCTAAAGACGACAACTCATCTCTGACTACCCAATCGGCCTGTAACTCTTTAATTTCCATGTTGCGAGGCCAACCAATGCATACAAATTCTAAAGCTTTCTTTAAACAGTCATCTTTAGAAAAAGCCTCATGCCACTCCTCTCTTTGAAAAGAACCATATCCATGGTCCCACAACCAAGCAACTTGAACATCATCCATAAGATCATCTTGATTCTCTACCATATGTACAGACAAACGTGAGAGAAAATCAACAATGAAAAAAAAAAACATCTTTCGGTCCCCCGCCGAGTCCAGCCAGCAAAGTGAGAAATCTAGGCGTCATCTTCGATGCTGGCCTCAATTTTATGGCACATGCGAATAAAACTGCGGCTTCAGCTCATATGAAAATGAGAATGATTAGGAAAATACTACCTTTCCTACCGAACACGGCCGGGAAAACACTGGTCAGCTCACTAGTCCTGTCCTCCTTGGACTATTGTAACGCTCTATTCTTAAATGCCCAAGTCCGAGTGACAAATAAGATGCAGTCAATCCAAAATGCAGCCGCACGAATGCTGGCTAGGATCCCCAAGTTCGCACCAGTTACAAACATCATTAGGGATCTCCATTGGCTCCCGATACGCAGCCGTATCAAATTCAAATCGCTGTGTATTGTTTACAAGTCACTCAATAATCAAGGTCCCCACTTTCTCAAACAGAATCTTCTCCATCATGTCCCAACCCGATCTCTTCGTTCCTCTATTCAGAACTTCTTGGCTGTGCCTTGCACTAGAACAGTCACCTGGGGCGACAGGCGTTTCCTGGTTGCCGCCCCTAGACTCTGGAACACCCTTCCTGCACATATCCGAGCAAGTCCCTCCCTGTTCACATTCCGCAAACAGCTAAAGACGTGGTTATTTGACCAATAGCCTTGTATATCTTCTTTACCCCAGTTGCTGATCCATCCCTTAACTAGCGCCGAGACGCCCACGGGTATTCGCCGCGCTCTACAAATGTCAATAAATAAATAAATAAATAAATAAACAATGGCATTCTTCTTACCAGGTAAGTATTCAATTTTGTATGAAAAATCTAAAAGTCGCATGGATATACGTGCTAATCTGGCAGAAGCATTAACCATACCAACATTAGATACAATTTTTACCAACGGTTTAAGATCACATTTAACAGTGACTTCATTGCCCAAAATAAATATGCGAAAATGCACAAGCGAGCGCTTCATGTTCAATTACAGCATAATGGCACTCAGCAGAAGATAAGGACCTTGGGCCATATGTAGGTAAAACGGGTTTTGCGATTCTCAAATTGCGATTTTTAGGGAATCGCAATTAGAGAATCGCAAAACGCAATGTAGGTAGGATTAGCAAAATATTTTGCGAATCCCACATATTCCTTATTTGCGAATCGCAAATTGAGATTCGCAAATAAGAATACCTTCCCATTCATTCCTATGGGCTAGAAGGCCCATAGGAATGAATGGAAAGACATTCTCAATTTGCGATTCCCAATTAGAGAATCGCAAATTGAGAATGCAATTTCAAGGTTGCAAGGGTGTCAATAGGACACCCTGTTGCACCCCTGAAATAAATGTGTGCACATGTGGCGCACATACATGCGCTAAGGGCATGTATGTGCGCCACATGGCACTTTGAAAAATGCAAAAGAGTGAATTTTTCAAAGAAATCACAAATTACCACCAACCTGAAGTTGGTGGTAATTTGCGATTCCTTAAGCCAAAATCGCACGACTTGGGTGCTTCCTACATTGCATTTAAGGAATTGCAATTTAGGATTCCTTAAAAGCATTTGCATGAGATTACTTATTTTGCGAGTGGGTTTTTGTGTGCTAGATAGCACACGGCCCAAATTACGATCACAAATGCTGAAATTCCGCGAATTTCAGCATTTGCGATCACAATATGGTTTCCTACATATGGCCCCTGGAGGCATGAGCAGCAATGTACTCAATTCCTTTTTGTCAACCTGTGATAAAACTGCAGCAATACCAATACCACTGGCATCAGTAGTAATTATGTTTTTACAAGGATGAAAACCTTGAAGAGCAGGAGCAGAAGAAATAGCGTTCTTAATGTCAGAGAATTCCTCCTGACACGAAGTACACCACTCAAATTGGGTTTTTGACTTAAGAAGTTGCCTTACATGAAAAGTTCTGGTAGAGAAATTTTTAACAAATTTGAAAAAGAACTCCACAAGTCCCAAAAAAGTTTTAACTTCATCCTTATTTTTACGGCTGGGTGCATTTGTAATGGCAGAAACTAATTTAGCCTTAGGTTGGATTCCCACTGCACTAATTCATGGCCAAGATAACTCACAATTAGCTGCAAACTTTCATGTAGAAAATTCAACAGTTAAACCAAATTTGTTTAACAGAGAAAGTACATAAAGCAGTTTAGTTTTGTGATCATTATTATTCCTGCCCATTACAAGAATGTCATCTTGAAAGATGAGAACATAATCCAGATGACCAAATATTCTGTACTTTAAATGCTGGAACACAGCAGCCGCCGAAGCTAAACCGAATGGCATTCTGGTGTATTGAAAACATCCTATATGTGAAATGAAGGCAGTAAGATTTTTACAAGCTTTTGAAAGAGGAATCTGGTGGTAAGCTTGTGATAGGTCGATGGTGGAGAACACTTCCATACCTCTAGTCTTGGTAAGCATTTAGCTGATTTTTGGTTATGGAAACTGTTCAATGAAAATATTATTAAGATGGCTTAAGTCAATACACAACTTAAGCCTACCGTTGGCCTTCCTGGCTGGGACCAACGGAGAAACCCATTGGGAAGATTCAATAGGTTCAATGACGCCATCCTTGACTAACCTACCTAACTCCTTCTCAACTTCATCCCTAACAGAAAAAGGAATATTACGAAGTTTATGAACTTTGGGAGAAGCATCAGGTTTAAGGTAAATGTGGTATTCAAAACCTTAGAATTTGCCTAAAGTACCTGAAAAAACAGCAGGAAATTCATCACATAACATTTTGCCCAGGTATTCACCTTCGTCTAAGACAAGAACTTGTTCTACACCATTAGGATCGAGGATAATGTCTTTCCATCCAAGAATAGATGGACCCTTCTTGGAAATTTAACGTTTGCACAATGCACTTCTATTCTTGAATCTACAGATAAGGTTCCTAAAACCTAGTAAATCAATGGGTTCAACACTAAAACTCTCTGGGGCAATATCAGGTTGAAGTAATTCAGGACCAAGTTTTTTAACAAATTTGTCGGACCATACAGTTTCATTAACAATAGTGAACGGAGAACCTGAATCTGCTGCAATATGTACATTAATTCCACCTATAGACAGTAAGTATATTAGTTTGTTAGAGTCATTAGTTTGTGAAATATTAAGAACCACATTTTCCTTGAAGCTTGAAGCAAAAACACCATAATCATCCCTTACTTCATTAGGTGAAGAAAAATGACCTTCCTCAATACATTTAACTCTATCTTTACCAGGTTTCTTAGTGTTACACACATGGATAAAATGACCCACTTTCTTGCATATATTGCATCTTTGTTGCAGGGCTGGACAATTTTTATCATTGGCCAGATGATATCTACTGTCACCCCGGTAGCATCTAACCCCCAAATTCATGAAAAACATTTTCTGCAAATTCTAAATTGCGATTAATACCGAATCGCAATTTAGAATTCGCATAATGGGATTCATGAAAATCTGCGATAAAAATAGCGATTCGCATTCGGCCACAAAAGCCGATAGCGATTTTACCAATATCGTAGAATAATCGCAAAATCGGACAATTCCTGTGTTGAAATTGCAATCTCGCTAATAGCGAGATCCAAAAACGGGAAGTCGCATTTCGAGCACAGTGATGACATCACAACCAGGAAGCAGGCAGTTCCCTCCCTCATTCTGAATACTGAGGCTGATTTGGAAGCAGCACTGCCCAGAGCTCCTCTCTAAAAAACCTCCAGCATTGATTCTGGATACACCACACTGCAGCAATGTCACAGGAAGCAGCAGGGGACTGTTCCACAGGGAGAAAGCGTAAAATGAAATTCTCCGAACAGGAGGGAGTCTGTAAAGATCATGACAGACTGTTCGGGAAGGACTCCAGGAGGGTGCCAGAGGCCAACAAACGGCGACTTTGGTTGCGCATCCGCGCAAAAGTAAACTCTGTTGGAGTCACCCAGAGATCGATCGATGATCTCAAGAAGAGGTGGTACGACCTTCGAGGTCGTGCCAAGGAGAGTGTTGCCGAGAGGCTGGGTGAGCGTCTTGTAACAGGAGGGGGAGAGCCAACAGTCCCTCCCAACACCCCATTGGAGGATCTCGTTTAGAACACATTGCAACCTGAGGCATGCGTGGGGGTAACCCGGCTGGACTCCTCCCGACTCACCCAAGAAAGGCAAGGTAAGTGCCATGCGACTGTGACCCTGTCGCCTAACAATGGCCATTACCATAGAGCTACCCATAAGAAACCCCAGTCATGCAGCCCATGCACACCAGAATATCCCTATTGCATTGTGGGACATGTAGTCTGACCATAATTTACATTCAGCCCCATACAGCCAGATATGTCCTAATATTCAATCAATCAGGAGTTGTTTAAAGCGCGACTACTCACCCGTAAGGGTCTCAAGGCGCTAGGGGTGGGGTGGGTGGGGGGGGTGCAGGTTCCATTCCATCAAGGAGGGGGTCTGTCGAAGAGCCAGGTTTTGAGGTTTCTTGCGAAGATGGGGAGCGATGTTGTCTGTCTGAGGTGGAGTGGAAGGGCGTTCCATGCTTTGGCCGCGAGGAAGGAGAAGGAGCGGCCTCCCGATCTGGTCTTTCTGGTGCAGGGGACCACGGCGTAGGAAAGCTGGGCTGATCGTAGGGTCCTTTGGGGTGCGTGGAATTTGAGTCGGCTGTTCAGGTATCCTTGTGTGCGTGGGTGAGCATCTTAAAGGTGATTCTCGCCTCGACGGGGAGCCAGTGGAGTGTGCACAGGTGCTGTGAGATGTGGCATTGTTTTGGCAGGTTGAGGACCAGTCTTGCGGCGGCGTTCTGGATGTTCTGTAGCTTGCGGATGAGGTTTTTGTTTATTCCGGCGTAGAGTGCGTTGCCGTAGTCGAGTCTGCTGGTGACCAGGGCATGAGTGACTGTCTTTCGGTGTTCGAGGGGGATCCATTTGAAGGTCTTACGAAGGAGGCGGAGGGTGTGGAAGCAGGAAGATGAGACAGAGTTGATCTGGGGGTCCATTTTGAGCTCGGAGTCCAGGATGATTCCCAGGTTGCGTGCGTGGTCTGTGGGGGTTGGCGGGTTTCCGAGGGTGGTGGGCCACCAGGTGTCGGGGTTTGGGCCCATGATGAGTACTTCTGTTTTGTTGGTGTTTAGTTGTAGGCAGCTGTTTTTCATCCATTTGGCGACGGCTTCCATGCCTTCTCGAAAGTTGCGTCTGGCGGTGTTGGGCTCGTTGGATAGGGAGAGGATGAGCTGGGTGTCGTCTGCATATGACACGATGTTGAGTCCGTAGGTTCTGACGATGGGGGCAAGTGGAGCCATGTAGACGTTGAAGAGCGTCGGGCTGAGGGAGGAGCCCTGGGGACTCCGCAGGTGGTAGGTGTGGGGTCCGAGAGGAAAGGGGGTAGTCTGACCTGCGGCGTCCTGCCGGAGAGGAAGGAGCAGATCCAGTCGAGGGCCTTGTCCTGGATTCCTGCATCGTGGAGTCTGCGTATTAGGGTGCGGTGGGAGACTGTGTCGAACGCTGCTGATAGGTCGAGGAGGATGAGTGCTACTGTTTCTCCTTTGTCCAGTAAGGTGCGGATGTTGTCTGTTGCCGCGAGGAGGGCGGTTTCCGTACTCTGGTTTTTTCTGAAGCCGGATTGGGAGGAGTCGAGGATGTTGTGTTCTTCAATGAATGTGGCGAGTTGGCTGTTGATGGCTTTCTCGATGACTTTCGCTGGGAACGGGAGCAGGGAGATGGGTCTGTAGTTTTTGAGGTCGGTGGGGTCCGCTGAGGGTTTCTTTAGGAGGGGGTTGACCTCGGCGTGTTTCCAGTCGTCGGGGAACGAGGCGGTCGCCAGGGAGCGGTTGATGGTTTGGCGGAGCATGGGTGCGATGGTGTTGGCGGCTCTGTTGAAGATGTGGTGGGGGCAGGGGTCCATGGGGGCCCCTGAGTGGATTGACTTCATTGTCTTCAGTGTGTCTTCGGTGGTGAGGGCTGTCCAGTCAATAATCGCTGGTTTCCGGGTGTCGGGTGTGGTTGGTGAGGGTTCAGTGTGTTGGTTGTCTTCGTCGAAGTTGTCGTAGATGCTCTTGATTTTGTGGTGGAAAAAGATGCTGAGTTTGTTGCAGAGGTCTTGTGAGGGAGGGATGTCGGTAGACTCGCTGGTAGGTTGGCCGAACTCCTTGATGATGCTGAAGAGTTCCTTGCTGTTGTGTGCGTGGGTGGAGATTCTGTCTTCAATCGCTTTTTTCCTCGTTTCTCTGATGAGTTGATGGTGGGCGTTGGTGGCGGCTCTGAAGTTGTTGTGGGCTTCTGTGGATTTGGTGTTTCTCCGGGCCTTTTCGAGGCGGCGGCATGTGCGCCTGGACTCTCGAAGCTCGGTGGTAAACCATCTAGATTTCTTGGCACGGGTTTTTCTTGGGGGGGGCTATGGTGTTGGTGCTGTCCGAGATCCATCTATGCAGGGTTCGGGCTGCGGTGTTGGGGTCGTCGTTTTCCGCGATGGTTGGGGTGGAGTTGTTGAGTGAGGAGGTGAGCTGGTCATCGGTGATTTTGGTCCAGTTTCTTTGTGGAAGCAGGTGCTGGTGTCTGTGGATGGTGGGTGTTCTGAAGGTGAAGTGGACGCAACGATGGTCGGTCCATGGGAGTTCGGTGGTGTGGCTGAAGGTGATGGAGTTTCCTGTAGTGAAGAGGGGGTCGAGGGTGTGTCCTGCTGAGTGCGTGGGCTCGGTCACGATCTGGCAGAGTCCAATGTTGTGGAGGTTGTCCAGGAGGCATGTGGTGTTGGGGTCCAGTTGATTGTCGAGGTGGAAGTTTAGGTCTCCCAGCAGGGTGTAGTTGGTGGATGCGATGGCCTGCGGGGAGATAATGTCCGTGATGGAGTTGGCGAAGGGTCCGCGGGGTCGGTAGATGAGGGTTCCTCGGAGGGCGGCAGTGGGGCTGGCCAGTATCTTGAAGTGAAGGTGTTCCATAAGTTCTGGGGACACGCCAGGGTGTGTGCTCAGGCGGAGGCTGGATTTGTGGACGATGGCGATTCCTCCTCCTGGGTGGGTGGGGGCGATCCTTCCTGGAGATCTTGTATCTTTGGGGGATGGCGCTGGCGATGTCCGGTCCCGAGGTGGTGTTGGTCCAGGTTTCGGTGAAGAATGCTACGTCTGGGGTGGTGCTGTCGAGGAGGTCCCAGATTTCTGTGGCGTGTTTGTGGAGGGATCGGACGTTGAGGAGGATGCATTGCAGGGTCTTTGGTTCGGTTGTGTTCTTATGGGCGGGTTGTGCTGGATCCGTGTTCTTGGCGGTGCTGCAGGTGTGCCGGCAGCGGTGACAACTGAAGGGTCCATGGATGTCGGCTGGTGATGCTAGCTTGCAGTTGTTGTTGCAGCCTGGGTTGAGTACGTGGAGTGCTGCTGGGTCGTAGCGTTGGCGGGCGGAGGTCCAGGGTTCCTGGTGCTGGTCGCGGATGGGTCGCAGACGGGCGCAGACGTGCTTGCCTTTGACGCGCCTTCGGTGCACCAGTGGTGCGCCCGCAGCCCGCGGCCGACATTAAGTAGGGGTCGGGGAGGGCTGGACAGCTGGGAGGCGGGAGCGGGGAGGGGAGCTGGATTGGGCCGGTCGCGCTGGGGGGGAGGGGCCGCGGGGGCAGCAGCGGCGGGGAAAGGTAAAGGGAGGAAAGAAGGGATAAAGAAAAAAAGGAAAATAAGCAGAAATAAGGCACAAAAGAGCAGAGATGCAGAAAAGAGCAGAAAGGTGGAAGATAGAAAGGGTAGAAAAACGAGTGAAAACGAGTGAAGGAGCAGAGGGAGAGAAAGGGAAAATGGGCAGAAATGAGGCACAAAAGAGCAGAGGTGCAGAAAGGTGAAAGATAGAAAGGGGAAAAAACGAGTGAAAACGAGGGAAGGAGCAGAGGGAGAGAAAGGGAAAATGGGCAGAAATAAGGCGCAAAAGAGCAGAGGTGCAGAAAGGTGAAAGATAGAAAGGGGAGAAAAACGAGTGAAGGAGCAGAAAGAAAGAAGGGAGACAGAGGTCCACTGGACCACCAGGGATGAGGCGCAGGGAAACCTGCGGGTGGAGGAGGGCCTCGATCACCAACACTCAAGAGTGCAGGGGCAGGGGCACCTCACTTAATGGTGGAGCTGCGAGGGTGGGAGAGCAATTTCACTGACAATGAGTCAGTGGTCTTGCTCGCCTGTCCCCGCAGTGGCCGCCATTAAGTAGGGGTCGGGGAGGGCTGGACAGCTGGGAGGCGGGAGCGGGGAGGGGAGCTGGATTGGGCCGGTCGCGCTGGGGGGAGGGGCCACGGGGGCAGCAGCGGCGGGGAAAGGTAAAGGGAGGAAAGAAGGGGTAAAGAAAAAAGGGAAAATAAGCAGAAATAAGGCACAAAAGAGCAGAGATGCAGAAAAGAGCAGAAAGGTGAAAGATAGAAAGGATAGAAAAACGAGTGAAAACGAGTGAAGGAGCAGAGGGAGAGAAAGGGAAAATGGGCAGAAATAAGGCACAAAAGACCAGAGGTGCAGAATGGTGAAAGATATAAAGGGGAAAAAAACGAGTGAAAACGAGTGAAGGAGCAGAGGGAGAGAAAGGGAAAATGGGCAGAAATAAGGCGCAAAAGAGCAGAGGTGCAGAAAGGTGAAAGATAGAAAGGGGAGAAAAACGAGTGAAGGAGCAGAAAGAAAGAAAGGAGACAGAGGTCCACTGGACCACCAGGGACGAGGCGCAGGGAAACATGCGGGTCGAGGAGGGCCTCGATCACCATCACTCAAGAGTGCAGGGGCAGGGGCACCTCACTTAATGGTGGAGCTGCGAGGGTGGGAGAGCAATTTCACTGACACTGACAATGACTGTTAGAGTCAATCCAACAGCCAGTCAGGGAATGGTAGCCTGCATGCATGTAGCAACCTTCCATTTGAAAGATACATGTAATTAATCAACGTCCACTTTACATCACAGGTGGCGCTGAAAACACCAGCAGCGACAGTGAGGGGCTGCAAATTGACGAAACTCATGAGGATTCTGAGGGTGAGGCAGATCCATTCACACAACCAGGTCCATCAGGGCAAGCACCAGCGCCAGCAGCCTTACCACCACCTGCAACGCCAGCTACAACAGGCGCGCCACCATCGCCAGCTGTGAGACCCATGCCAGTGGCATCGGCAACACCAGCAGCCGCCAGGCCACCAACACAACGCACACCTATTGTGCCCACCCAGTCCAGCGGACAGGTCAGGGAGCGGCGCCAAAGTACACCACGCGCCGGAAGGAGGGAGATGACTGTGCGTGTGCCGAGGCTTTCAATAGAGTGACGCATGCTGCGCGTCCACCAACAACAGGCACGACACCTTGCAGCAATACATCTGCAGCTGCACAATACAGCCAGGAATGTTGGCCAGCTGTCCGACCGGATGGACCGAATGACCACAGCTGTGGAGGCAAACACTGAGGCCATGCTGAGCCAGCAAGACCTCACCCGGCGCCGCCACTGCCAGCTCCTAACACGCCTCTCGGCGTACACGCGCTCAAATTATTTAATTGGCAACGCAACTTCCCAGCTGTCCCGTAGATCATTGGCCATGCAAATCCAGATGGTCCAATGCTGCCAGGACGTGGCACGGCAACTTGAGCAGGCAACCACTGCAGTTCAGGCTCTGCAGCCAACTGGCCACGGCCAGGCAGGAGGGGATGACACTAGTGAGGGAACATCTAGCCACAGCAGCCTTTCTTTGCCACAGGTTAGTGTTCGACGCCACAGCAGCAGGCCCACTGCGGCATCACGTGCTCACCCGGAGGAGGAGGTCGAGAGGCGACTCGGAACTTCGCGCCGGAGGCGCCAATGACATTTATGCTCATTGGGCAGGGACATGCTGATGAGAAAAGCATGCCCACTAACGAATCAGGAGATGTATGACACAATACACCTCAAATGTTTCTGTAGAAAATAATGCAATATTATTGTGCAACCAACAATAATATTTATTCAATCACAGTACATCAGACTCTTGTCATTATTTCCATTGTCATGCATGAGTGAAGTGTTGGGTGAGGGGAGTGGGTGCATTAGAAACAGTTCATCGTGATTTGGGTGCGCCATCTGTGTCCTTCAGCAGGATTTTCCCTGCGTGCATGATGCGCATGTGCAGGTGGGCGATTGTCCCCTTCCGACTCACTGCCAGATATCTCTACAGGTATCCTGCGCTTGGTAGCAATGTTGTGGAGGATAGCACACACGGTCACGATGTGGCAGCAGACCTCAGGCTCGTATTTGATGGCCCCACCAGTCTTGTGAAGTATGCGGAATCTGCTCTTCAGAAGCCCAAATGTCCTCTCAATGCAATTTCTTGTGCGTATGTGTGCAGCATTGTAACGCCGTTGCTGTGGTGTTGCAGGGTTGAAGTATGGGGTGAGGAGGTACTCACGGAGAGCGTAGCCGCTGTCACCTAAATGATTGGAGCAGAGGGTGAGTGCCTGTTCAGCGCAGCTACATGATCACAGTGTACTATTTTAGGGCATGTGTACTTACCTAGTAGGTGTCCTTCTCCAAAGTCTCCCCTGGCCAGTCGTGTGTAAATGCCGCTGTGCCGGAATATGGAGTCATGTGTGCTCCTGTGCCACTATGTCCGTGATGATTGTCTTAGCATTGCACACCATCTGGATATTGAGAGATTGGTAGGACTTGCGGTTGCTGTACATGTATTCCGTTTGTGTTGGTGGGCAGATGTGGATGTGGGTACAGTCAATGCATCCTATTACATGTGGAAATTGTGCAACGTTGTAAAATTGAAGCTTGGTCGCATTCAAGTCCTGTTGGCTGGTCGGGAATGAGATGTAGTGGTGTAGCCTGGTCAGTATAGCCTCCAGGAAACTCCTTAGGCAGCGGAACATGGTGGGTTGGGATATCCCCCCTGCAACAGCGACTATCCCCTGGAAGCTTCCGGAGGCCAGAAGGTGCAGGCTGCACAATACCTGGACATCGGTGGGCACGGCATTGGTCCTCCTTGTTGGGTGCTGCATCAGGGGGTCTAGGTCCCGGATCAGCTTGATGATCATTGCCCCATTCAGGCGGTACTTAAAGTAAATTTGCTCCGCAGTTTGGCCCAGTAGGGTGACCAGCTGGCGGAATATCCGCTCCTGGATCCTACGTCTGTTCCGTGCTGCTCGCTGTGGCCTTCGCTGCCTGACCACCATGTAGAGTCCTGGCATTGTGAGAGTCCTCATGCTCCAGCTGCATCTCCTTAAGTGTGTTTGGTCAGGCCTGCACCTGTTGGTAGTTTGTTAAAGTTTTTTTGATTTTTTTTCCTTACTGGTTACCACCTGCTTTGGGTTCTCCTTAAATTGCGCATCGCAAATAGCGATTTTTGGGTTTTTCGCATTTTGCGATTTTTCTTGAATAGCGATTGCGATTATTTAGCGATATCGCAAATTAATTTGCAGAATCCGCGGTTTCTCACAATTCCCGATTCGCTAATGAGTTTCTTCCTGGATTCTGCGAATTTATTTGCGAACGCGCAATTTTTCTTTAGCGAATTCGCATTTTTAGGGGTTTCACTATCATGAATTCCTTTTATTCAAATTGCGATCGCAATTGCTAATTCGCAGCTATTGCGATCGCAATTTGGCTTCATGAATCTAGCTGCAAATTCTTTACTACTGGACTTAATGTAACAAGGATTTGGTAGTAGTTTGGGATTTGGATTTATTAGAAAGAACTCTGGCAACAGTTTCCTCATGCGTTTTATCCAGATTCTCTTTCTTAAGGGCATTAGGTCACCTACCAGACAACTCTGCTTTCCTAGCAACAGCAAAAACATCTTTAAGCGAATTGTCCCCATTAACACAAAACCTGTGTTGTATTGAAGGATCAAATGCATGCATGACAACTTGATCTCTTATTAGTTCTTCTTCAATAGCACCGAACTTACAATCTATAGCTAGCTTCTGAAGTGCGGTAACAAAATCATCAAATGATTCACACTTAAGTTGTTTTCTTTGAAAGAACTTAAAACGTGTTACTCTAATACACACTTTAGACAAAAAAAAATCTAACTGTCTAATAGCTTAATTAAAAATATTTTAATCTCCAGACACGGTATCCTTACTCAATTTACTATATATTCTTAACCCTTCAGGTCCTAAACTATGCATCAATAAACTTTTTTTCTTTCGGCTGATAACTTATTAGCATGGTCAATCGTAAACAGGTAATTAATAAAGTACTCTTTCCATTGTACCCAAGGAACAGGAGGATCACCAGGAGCACACATAAATTCTTTTGGTGGGTTAACTGTAATATTGGTTGTTGGAGCAGACATAATAACTTGCTGGCTGTGGAATTGGGTTAGGTAGGAAATAACTACACAGAACGCAACAATGCCTAAAATCGAAAACCTGAGAAAAAAAACTTGTGGATTCGCAATAAAAACTACCAAAAACTTGTAGAAGATCCTAAGAAAAGCTGTGCGGATCAGCGTGTGTAAAACATAGTAAAATAATGAAATATAAGCAAGTAACAGTATCAGTCAGTGGTCAAACTTGTAAAATAGTCTGAAAAGGAGAATAAAAAAAATGCTGTGCGAATTAGCTTTGTAATAAGTAGAAACAAAACTATATGAATGCTGTGCGAATCAGCGTAGGTTGACTCGCTTAAGAAACCAGAAATAATGTCATCAAGGTTGAAATTCACTAATTGAAAACTGTGTGAACAATGTGAAAGCTGTGCGAATCAGCGTAGATTCACTCGAGTTTATGGCTATAAATGATGTCATGCAAGAAGATAGTCTTAAATATACTGTCTCTCCTCTGGGAAGACATTCGGTAAAACAGTAAACTCACTAACGCAGCCCATTTAAACTGACGTCTCACTTCTGGGAAGTCAATCGGTACACCGGTAAACACACCAACGTAGCCCGTCACAGCTACGCATTCGTGGTGAAGCTTGGGAGGATGAGGATGCCAATGGCTGGTGAAATGCGGTTTGCAGCCGAGGAGACACTTCAGGGTCTCGCACATTATTTATGAAAGAGACAAGAGACGTTTTCCAGTCTCCTGATCTCCCACCATCAGCCCAAAGACAGAAGGTGAAACATGAAAGAAGGCGGAGCACCAATGCTGCAAACCAATGAAAGCGATGTAGACAGAAGTGAGCTAAAGTGGGTCCAATGGTAGCCATCGAAGCACAGAAATCTTTCCCTCACATGGCTGGAGACCTTATTGAAGAAATGAAAACAGGAGAAACGCAAGGGTCAAATCAGGCGGAAATTGTCGTACTAAATTGTATAGAGAAACTCAAGACATATTCATGTATAAACTTGAGTTTATTCAGGTAATTTCGGCCAGACAACAAACAGCGAGCCTCCTGGAACACAGCTCCCACCAACGGACTCCACTGCAACGTTTTCACATTTAAAGGTAAGGAATATGCTACTTACCAGTATGCATCTGTTCTTGGCATGAAGGGCTGCTGACATTCATATCTGTGCATAGATCGCCGCCTAGTGTTGGGTCCGGATGATTGCACATTGTTGTCCTGGAAGAGTCTTCGAAGTATCACAAGATAGGTGGCTCCTCCCCTGGACTACAGTGCGCATGGGCATCCTCTCCATCCCCAGATTGTTTTTCGCCATTGTGGCAGAGATGGAGCGTAATACTGAAAGTGATGACCATGCCTGAAAATGCTTCTGAGAGCTGCAGCTGCGACAGGCACCGGGGAGGACGACGGGCGATATGAATGTCAGCAGCCCTTCATGCCAAGAACAGATGCATACTGGTAAGTAGCATATTCCGTTCGAGGCATGAGGGCTGCTGAATTCATATCTGTGCATAGAATAAATGGCAGTTTCCTCCTTACTTGCGGGTTGCCCGTGCCAGCTACAGCAGTCTGAAAGAGAGTCCTGAGAACAGCCTGACCTACAGCAGCTTGCTGTTTGGAGTGTACATCTACGCAGTAGTGTTTGGTGAATGGATGTATAGTGGTCCATGTGGCTGCTCTACATATGTCCTCTAGAGGAATATTACCCAGGAAAGCCATGGAGGCCCCCAATTTGCGTGTGGAATGCGCTCTAGGGGGAACTGTTAGTGTGCGTTTAGCTTTCTGATAACATATCTGGATACATTTAACAATCCACCTGGCTATACCTGATTTGGAGATAGGGTTGCCTTTATGTTGTGGAGAGAATGCAACGAATAGCTGTTTAGTTTTTCGAAAGTCTTTCGTCCTGTCGATGTAATACAGGAGAGCTCTTTTGACATCTAAGGTGTGCAGTGCTCTGTCTGCCACCGAATCTGGGTTAGGAAGGAAAACGGGCAGTTCAATATTTTGGTTGATGTGGAACTGCGAAACCACTTTTGGCATGAATTTAGGGTTGGTGCGAAGCACCACTCTATTTGCATGGATTTGCAGGTAGGGTTCCTGAATTGTGAGGGCTTGCAGCTCACTGACCCTCCGCAGGGATGTAATAGCTATGAGGAAGGCCACCTTCCAGGTGAGGAACTGTATGTCACAGGAATGGAGTGGCTCAAAGGGTGGCCCCATGAGTCTGGTGAGAACGATATTCAAGTTCCAGACTGGTGAAGGGGGGTGTCTGGGAGGGATCACTCTTTTAAGGCCTTCCAAGAAGGCTTTAATGGCAGGTATCCTAAAAACGGAAAGGTGTTGCCTGTTTTGAAGGTAAGCGGCTATGGCCGCGAGATGGATCCTGATAGAACTGTACGCCAGGTTGCATTGGTACAGATGCAACAAGTAACATATGATGTTTTGCGTAGATGCGTCCAACGGGTTAATGTTATTGTTGGAGCAGTAAATAACAAACCGCTTCCATTTGGCCGCATAGCAGGCCCTGGTAGTTGGTCGCCTCGCCTCCTTGATGATGTCCATACACTCAGGAGGCAAGTTCAGGTATCCAAACTCTATGACCTCAGGAGCCAAATCGCAAGGTTCAGCTGTTGTGGATCTGGGTGCTAAATGTCGCCATGGCTCTGCGTGAGGAGGCTGGGAGTGAGGTGCAGTCGCTGGTGAGGCACCACTGAAAGTTCCAGGAACGTGGTGTACCAAGCCTGCCGTGCCCACGTTGGAGCAACCAGGATGAGTGTCATGGAGTGCTGGCACAGTTTGCGCGCCACCAGAGGTATGAGGGGGGCTGGCGGAAAAGCGTGTGCAAATCTGCCTGACCAGTTCATCCATATCGCATTGCCCTGAGACTGCGGGTGTGGGAACCTGGCGGCGAAGTTTGGGCATTTTGCGTTCTCGCTTGTGGCAAACAGGTCGATGTCCGGATGACCCCACTGCTGGAAGTACGGACGGAGAACTGACGGGTGGATCTCCCACTCGTGCATCTGATGACTGTGCCTGCTGAGCAGGTCCGCCATCTGGTTGTCGACACCCGGGAGATGCTCCGCCATGAGGAAGATGTTCCTCTGAATGGCCCACTTCCACATGCTCTGGGCTAGGTGAGACAGCTGCGGGGAGTGAGTGCCTCCCTGCTTCTAGATGTAATACATGGCGGTCATGTTGTCCGTCCGGACTAACACGACCTTGTTGCACAGGTGCAACTTGAATGCCTTCATTGCCATGAAGATCGCCATGAGTTCCAACACATTGATATGCATCCTCTGCTGTTGCGCAGTCCATAGTCCCTGCACCGTGTAGTGGAGGACATGTGCCCCCCAACCCTGGAGAGATGCGTCCGTCGTCAGTACTATCTTTGGTACAGGCTCCTGGAACGGTCGTCCCCTGCAAAGGTTTCGTGGGTTCCACCAATGCAGAGAGTTGTAAGCACGACCGGTCACCAACACTAGGTCTTTTAGATGGCCATGAGCCTGGTTCCACTGACGGGCTAAGCATTCCTGGAGGGGTCGCATGTGCAGCCTCGCGTGCGGGACTATGAATATGCAGGATGCCATCATGCCGACCAGTTGCATGAAAACCTGTGCCGGGAGGGAGTGCTGAGGTTGAAACCTCCGGATGAGCGCTTGCATGCTGTTGACCCTGGCTGCGGTCGGCTGCGCCATGGCCGACTGGGTGTTTATTGACGCCCCCAGGTACTGCTGGACCTGGGCTGGCTGCAGGTGGGACTTTGCGTAGTTGAGAGAGAACCCTAGACTGTGAAGGAGGTGAATGGTCCGCGACATGTCGTGGCCGCACTGTACGGCAGACCTTGCCTGGACGAGCCAGTCGTCCAGGTAGAGATACACGTGAACACCTTCCCTGCGCAAGTGCGCCGCCACAGTCGCTAAGCACTTGGTGAAAACCCTGGGAGCGGTAGTGACCCCGAATGGCAGGACTTTGGACTGGTAATGCTGACTGTTGACTGTGAACCTGAGATACTTTTTGTGGCTTGGGTGAATGGGAATGTGGAAATACGCATCCTTGAGGTCCAGGGTGGCTAGGAAGTCGCCCTGACGGAGCAGCGGCAGGACTTGTTGTAAAGTTAGCATGTGAAAGTGCTCCGAGAGGATGTATTGGTTGAGGGGTCTGAGGTATAGAATGGGCCTTAGGGACCCGTCCTTTTTTGGAATTAAGAAGTACATGGAGTGCACCCCTTTCTTCGGCAGGCACCAGTTCTATGGCCCCTTTTTGCAGCATGGAGAGAACTTCTTGCTGCAATAAGTGCGAGTCCTCTGCAGACATAGGACGGCTTCTTGGGGGTATGTTGGGGGGGTGGAGGTTAATTCTAGACAATAGCCGTAACGGATAAGTTGTCTCACCCACCTGTCTGTTGTGATGTATTCCCAGAGTGGCAGGAACTGCTGGAGTCTCCCCCCAACAGGTGTTAGCTGGTCGGGGGGCAGTGACAAAGAGTCACTGTTTGTTGGGAGTGGAGGACCTGGCGTTGTTATTGCCGCAGCCTCTCCCTTTGGCGCTGTTCCCACGGTAACCACCTCTGGTGTTTTTAGTGTATGCAGATTGCGTGTTGCCTTTGGTATAGTGGGAGTGCTGTAGAGCCTGCCCTCTTGTTGCTCCCCTGTTACCGGAGCGACGAAAGGAACCGCTCCGAAACTGCTGTGACTGGAGAGCCCCCATGGACTTTGCCGTCTCAGTGTCTTTTTTCATTTTCTCGAGTGTGGTGTCCACATCGGGTCCAAACAGGAAGTCCGGATTAACCGGCTGATTAAGAAGAGTAGTTTGGATCTCGGGTTTAAACCCAGAGATGCGCAGCCACGCGTGGCGTCGCAGCATCACGCTAGTATTGATTGCTCTCGCTGCAGTGTCCGCTGTGTCCAGTGCGCACTTGATGGACCCATTGGAGATCATTTTACCCTCTTGTATAACCATTTCCGCAGCCTCTCTGTACATATCAGGCATGTGCTGCATCAATTGCTCCAGGGTGTCGTAGTGCGCCCTGTCGTACCTAGCCAACAGGGCCTGTGTATTGGCTATTCTCCAAGTGTTAGCGGCCTGCGCCGCCACCCGCTTCCCCGATGCCTCAAAGATTTTGGACTCTTTGTCCGGAGGGGGAGCGTCTCCCGTTGATTGAGAGTTAGCCCTTTTGCGCGCGTTAGCCACCACAAGGGAGTACAAGGGGAGCTGTCCTTTGATGTAGGTGGGGTCCACTGGAGCAGGCCTGTATTTCTTGTCGATCCGTGGATTGATAACCCTGGCTTTTGTGGGCTCTTTGAAAATGGCTGTGGCATGTTTGAGGACCCCCTTAAGCATGGGCAGTGTTTTGGTGGAGCGTTCAGAAGTGGAGAAGGTGTCGAATAAGAAGTCCTCATCCACTGGCTCAGCATGCATTTCGACGTCATGATTGAGTGCAGCGCGCTCTATCAATGCATTGAACGCTGCAGTGTCCTCAGTCGGAGATTGTTTGACATTATAGGACTGAGAGTCCGGGGTGACCTGGGGGTCATCAGGGTCATCGCCTTGATCCGCTGCCCCTGACCACTGATTGGAGACATCTTGATCAGTGTCTGTATTGTAAGTGATATTTACAACAAGGGGTGGTGAGGGACAGAGTCTCTGAATTAAGCAGAAAGCTCTCACCCAGTCAAGAGATCAGGGCTAGATCCAACACCGTTTTTTAGCTCACTGCACCATCCCAGTTTCAGAACCTGGCTGTATGCAAATTAGTCTGTTCCTGTCCCAGTGCATGATGGGAACAGGGCAACCCAAACTACAAAAGCCAATTCTTACACTGGGAAGGAAACAAGCTCCCGGGGACCGGTTTCTGGCATTACAGCCGTCTTCGGCCCGGTTTGCTTGAATCCTGATGGTGCAATGAGCAAGGGTCTCACATCTGAGAATACCCTTCCACGCTTAGGGTGGACAAAAATATTTACAACAAGGGGTGGTGAGGGACAGAGTCTCTGAATTAAGCAGAAAGCTCTCACCCAGTCAAGAGATCAGGGCTAGATCCAACACCGTTTTTTAGCTCACTGCACCATCCCAGTTTCAGAACCTGGCTGTATGCAAATTAGTCTGTTCCTGTCCCAGTGCATGATGGGAACAGGGCAACCCAAACTACAAAAGCCAATTCTTACACTGGGAAGGAAACAAGCTCCCGGGGACCGGTTTCTGGCATTACAGCCGTCTTCGGCCCGGTTTGCTTGAATCCTGATGGTGCAATGAGCAAGGGTCTCACATCTGAGAATACCCTTCCACGCTTAGGGTGGACAAAAATATTTACAACAAGGGGTGGTGAGGGACAGAGTCTCTGAATTAAGCAGAAAGCTCTCACCCAGTCAAGAGATCAGGGCTAGATCCAACACCGTTTTTTAGCTCACTGCACCATCCCAGTTTCAGAACCTGGCTGTATGCAAATTAGTCTGTTCCTGTCCCAGTGCATGATGGGAACAGGGCAACCCAAACTACAAAAGCCAATTCTTACACTGGGAAGGAAACAAGCTCCCGGGGACCGGTTTCTGGCATTACAGCCGTCTTCGGCCCGGTTTGCTTGAATCCTGATGGTGCAATGAGCAAGGGTCTCACATCTGAGAATACCCTTCCACGCTTTCACCACCCCCTTTTGTAAATCGTTTTTGGCCACTATAGGTGTGGCAGGGTATACTCAGACATGAGTCCCTTTCTCACTGCTCCATCAGGATTCAAGCAAGCCGGGCCGAAGAAGGCTGAAATGCCAGAAACCGGTCCCCGGTAGCTTGTCTCCTTTCTGGTGAAGAATTGGCTTGGTAGTTTAGTCTGCCCTGTTCCCATGATGCACTGGGCCAGGGACAGACTGATTTGCATATAGCCAGGTTCTGAGCTGGGATGGGGCAGTGAGATAAATAACGGTGATGGATCAAGCCCTGATCTTTGGACTGGGTAAGAGTGGTCTGTTTAACTCAGACACTCTGTTCATCACCACCCCCTTTTGTAAATCGTTTTTGGCCACTATAGGTGTGGCAGGGTATACTCAGACTTGAGTCCCTTTCTCACTGCTCCATCAGGATTCAAGCAAGCCGGGCCGAAGAAGGCTGAAATGCCAGAAACCGGTCCCCGGTAGCTTGTCTCCTTTCTGGTGAAGAATTGGCTTGGTAGTTTAGTCTGCCCTGTTCCCATGATGCACTGGGCCAGGGACAGACTGATTTGCATATAGCCAGGTTCTGAGCTGGGATGGGGCAGTGAGATAAATAACGGTGATGGATCAAGCCCTGATCTTTGGACTGGGTAAGAGTGGTCTGTTTAACTCAGACACTCTGTTCATCACCACCCCCTTTTGTAAATCGTTTTTGGCCACTATAGGTGTGGCAGGGTATACTCAGTCATGAGTCCCTTTCTCACTGCTCCATCAGGATTCAAGCAAGCCGGGCCGAAGAAGGCTGAAATGCCAGAAACCGGTCCCCGGTAGCTTGTCTCCTTTCTGGTGAAGAATTGGCTTGGTAGTTTAGTCTGCCCTGTTCCCATGATGCACTGGGCCAGGGACAGACTGATTTGCATATAGCCAGGTTCTGAGCTGGGATGGGGCAGTGAGATAAATAACGGTGATGGATCAAGCCCTGATCTTTGGACTGGGTAAGAGTGGTCTGTTTAACTCAGACACTCTGTTCATCACCACCCCCTTTTGTAAATCGTTTTTGGCCACTATAGGTGTGGCAGGGTATACTCAGACATGAGTCCCTTTCTCACTGCTCCATCAGGATTCAAGCAAGCCGGGCCGAAGAAGGCTGAAATGCCAGAAACCGGTCCCCGGTAGCTTGTCTCCTTTCTGGTGAAGAATTGGCTTGGTAGTTTAGTCTGCCCTGTTCCCATGATGCACTGGGCCAGGGACAGACTGATTTGCATATAGCCAGGTTCTGAGCTGGGATGGGGCAGTGAGATAAATAACGGTGATGGATCAAGCCCTGATCTTTGGACTGGGTAAGAGTGGTCTGTTTAACTCAGACACTCTGTTCATCACCACCCCCTTTTGTAAATCGCTTTTGGCCACTATAGGTGTGGCAGGGTATACTCAGACATGAGTCCCTTTCTCACTGCTCCATCAGGATTCAAGCAAGCCGGGCCGAAGAAGGCTGAAATGCCAGAAACCGGTCCCCGGTAGCTTGTCTCCTTTCTGGTGAAGAATTGGCTTGGTAGTTTAGTCTGCCCTGTTCCCATGATGCACTGGGCCAGGGACAGACTGATTTGCATATAGCCAGGTTCTGAGCTGGGATGGGGCAGTGAGATAAATAACGGTGATGGATCAAGCCCTGATCTTTGGACTGGGTAAGAGTGGTCTGTTTAACTCAGACACTCTGTTCATCACCACCCCCTTTTGTAAATCGTTTTTGGCCACTATAGGTGTGGCAGGGTATACTCAGACATGAGTCCCTTTCTCACTGCTCCATCAGGATTCAAGCAAGCCGGGCCGAAGAAGGCTGAAATGCCAGAAACCGGTCCCCGGTAGCTTGTCTCCTTTCTGGTGAAGAATTGGCTTGGTAGTTTAGTCTGCCCTGTTCCCATGATGCACTGGGCCAGGGACAGACTGATTTGCATATAGCCAGGTTCTGAGCTGGGATGGGGCAGTGAGATAAATAACGGTGATGGATCAAGCCCTGATCTTTGGACTGGGTAAGAGTGGTCTGTTTAACTCAGACACTCTGTTCATCACCACCCCCTTTTGTAAATCGTTTTTGGCCACTATAGGTGTGGCAGGGTATACTCAGACATGAGTCCCTTTCTCACTGCTCCATCAGGATTCAAGCAAGCCGGGCCGAAGAAGGCTGAAATGCCAGAAACCGGTCCCCGGTAGCTTGTCTCCTTTCTGGTGAAGAATTGGCTTGGTAGTTTAGTCTGCCCTGTTCCCATGATGCACTGGGCCAGGGACAGACTGATTTGCATATAGCCAGGTTCTGAGCTGGGATGGGGCAGTGAGATAAATAACGGTGATGGATCAAGCCCTGATCTTTGGACTGGGTAAGAGTGGTCTGTTTAACTCAGACACTCTGTTCATCACCACCCCCTTTTGTAAATCGCTTTTGGCCACTATAGGTGTGGCAGGGTATACTCAGACATGAGTCCCTTTCTCACTGCTCCATCAGGATTCAAGCAAGCCGGGCCGAAGAAGGCTGAAATGCCAGAAACCGGTCCCCGGTAGCTTGTCTCCTTTCTGGTGAAGAATTGGCTTGGTAGTTTAGTCTGCCCTGTTCCCATGATGCACTGGGCCAGGGACAGACTGATTTGCATATAGCCAGGTTCTGAGCTGGGATGGGGCAGTGAGATAAATAACGGTGATGGATCAAGCCCTGATCTTTGGACTGGGTAAGAGTGGTCTGTTTAACTCAGACACTCTGTTCATCACCACCCCCTTTTGTAAATCGTTTTTGGCCACTATAGGTGTGGCAGGGTATACTCAGACATGAGTCCCTTTCTCACTGCTCCATCAGGATTCAAGCAAGCCGGGCCGAAGAAGGCTGAAATGCCAGAAACCGGTCCCCGGTAGCTTGTCTCCTTTCTGGTGAAGAATTGGCTTGGTAGTTTAGTCTGCCCTGTTCCCATGATGCACTGGGCCAGGGACAGACTGATTTGCATATAGCCAGGTTCTGAGCTGGGATGGGGCAGTGAGATAAATAACGGTGATGGATCAAGCCCTGATCTTTGGACTGGGTAAGAGTGGTCTGTTTAACTCAGACACTCTGTTCATCACCACCCCCTTTTGTAAATCGTTTTTGGTCACTATAGGTGTGGCAGGGTATACTCAGACATGAGTCCCTTTCTCACTGCTCCATCAGGATTCAAGCAAGCCGGGCCGAAGAAGGCTGAAATGCCAGAAACCGGTCCCCGGTAGCTTGTCTCCTTTCTGGTGAAGAATTGGCTTGGTAGTTTAGTCTGCCCTGTTCCCATGATGCACTGGGCCAGGGACAGACTGATTTGCATATAGCCAGGTTCTGAGCTGGGATGGGGCAGTGAGATAAATAACGGTGATGGATCAAGCCCTGATCTTTGGACTGGGTAAGAGTGGTCTGTTTAACTCAGACACTCTGTTCATCACCACCCCCTTTTGTAAATTGTATTGTAAGTGAAGCCCATTTGGCTGTAGTCTGCAGTTAAGTCCTCCTCACTTTGTGTAGGAGAATGAACAGCATGGTGTGAATAGTCCTGAAGATGTTCAACAAGAACCGGAAAGGTGGGGGAGACCATCTTCTTTTTTAGGGGAATTTTGTAAACCTCCAAAAGGTGTTCAGGCGCGATCTTCCGCTTGTGGACGGTAAGCCTGCCCGACTCCGAGTCAATGAACAGTTTTGTTTGGTTGTCGTAAGAAGGTTCATGATAGACGACCTGTGCATGTGAGGACACCTTCGCCACCTTGGAAGCCTCCTGAGACTTTGGACGTGCAGTGGGTGGAAGGCCAAACTTAAGTGGTGTCGATCCAGCCTGCTTGGAAGCGGAAGTGCCGGCTTCGTGTTTCTTCGACGCCTGAGTAGGCCGCTCGCTTGAGCGCGTCGAATCAACCTCAGTGCGCGGTGCGCCTCCGACTTTCTGCATCGACGATGATTTCGGGGCGACCTTTGCAGCGGCTTCGACCCTCTTCGCCAGCCCATGCTTCAGTCCCGAGAGGGGTGGCTGCAGACCTGTCCCGACAGGAAGTCCCTTGCCCTTCTCGCCATGTTTGGTAGTGGACGCGGGCACCGGCGCCGAGGCCTTCGAGGCGACGGTCTTGGTGTCAGGGCCCTACTTTGGCTTCCCAGTGTCGGCGCCGACGAGTATCTTCGGCGTCGAAGGATCGACGACGACCTTCGAGGCGGGTGTCGACGTCGAACCGACCACCATCTTGAGCAGTTTCGGTTTCGATTTCTCCTTCGACTGTTTCGGTTTCGATTTCACGGAATCGACCGATGGCTCCTTTGAAAGGGTCTTAGCCTGGCTATGACGCGGGGCTGTAGACCGAAAGGACAGATCTTGGCTAAGGCCTTTCGGCGATGCCTCGACCGGAGCCGGAGCGGGCTGAATGTCAATGATAGGCCCCGGAGAAGTGGGCGGACTCGGTTCACCACCGGAGTCGTCATCAACGGCCGCAAGGACCTGTTCGTCGTCCCCTACCTCGACGACATCCTGGTCGTGGCCGAACTCCTCGCCTGGCTCGTCCATTTCGAAAGTTGAGTCATGTTCTGACGCCAGTTCCGACATTTCTTTGGGAACGTCATCTTCCGCCTCTTCCTCATCTTGGAAGAGTTCCTCGTCCCCGGCATCGAAGATGTTCGCAGGTGCTGGAGCCGACTGTTGGGCCGACTGCCTCGCCGCGCGCCGAAGTTTGATAGTCTTCTTAGATCGGAACTTTGAGCAGGCGAAACATTTCGACTCGTCGTGGTCCGGGGACAAGCAGGTGTTGCACACTGTGTGCACATCTAAGTTCGAATATTTGGAATTACACACAGGACACCGCTTAAACGGGGTCCGTTCCATCGTCTATGTAATCTGGGCCTGAGTCGTCGAGAGTCTTTATTCGACGCCGATCGAAGAACCGAAAGGGCCAGGCACCAGACGAAACAATACCGACGCTAAGAAAGGCCTGTTGGCCGTAGGAACAGAAGAGTACAAGTTAATTAACTGGAGTAAGAGATTAGACATCCGAACCAAATGGCGGAAAAAAACAATCTGGGGATGGAGAGGATGCCCATGCGCACTGTAGTCCAGGGGAGGAGCCACCTATCTTGTGATACTTCGAGGACTCTTCCAGGACAACAATGTGCAATCATCCGGACCCAACACTAGGCGGCGATCTATGCACAGATATGAATTCAGCAGCCCTCATGCCTCGAACACTAATTATTATATCCTTACAGTTCTAAACTTTTCTCATGGAGACTCATTCACACGAGAGCTCCACAAGCAAAGAGCCAGAACACTACAGCACCCTTACTGGCTGCCAAAGACCAAGTGGTCACACACGCCCACTCACGCAGACCCAACATCTCTAAATGAGACTTTCTCTCCACCTTAGCCCAAGGAGAGCTCTCTAAATCATTGCCCAACAGACAATCCACAGGCATGGCTGGCATCACAGCTACTTGAAGAGTACCTCAGACCCTCCCACTCGAAGGGAACCTGAGCCACCTCACACTGGCTCTCTGAGTTGGCCGCGGCAACTACAGGGACGAATGCTTGGGGGATCACCTGCTCCTTAGACACCATGTGTCAACTGACAGCCATCACACTGGCTCCTGTGTCTCACAGAGCCTCCACCCAATAGCCATTGATGGTCACCCACTGCCTGTATTTCTTAGTGTTATCAGGCAGCTGAGTCCTAGGGACCATCTCACAATCTCCTAAAGAGACAAGGCATATTTCTGCAGGACCCCACCCACCTTGGGCACCCATCTCCTCCCCCCAGGGCTACACTCGCCATCTGACGGGGTGGTGCACGAGGTGGTGCATTGGAATCCCTCTGGGGACACTTGGGATCATACCAACAGTGGCCCACTAGACCACACTTAAAACATGTAGGTGGACCCCTGCAAACAGGTTTACCTGTCGGGCCTCTCGCATCTTCTCAGGGGCAGGCTGGGAACCCTTCCCTTGGTTCCCTTGGGAATTACTTTGGGGCACTTTCTGTAACTCCCTCTGTTTACCCTTGTCCCCCCCCCACTCTTCTGCTGGGGACCCTGCCCACCTTTCGCAATGTCTCCCACATGACCCTTGTGGGCCCGGGTACTGGCCCAGCGGTCCACCTCATCAGCAAGCTTCCTAGGGTTATATAGCTTGCTATCAATAAGGTGCTGGCGTAACTCTGGAAAAAAGTTACCAGGCAAGTGCTCCCATGCAAACAAATCATAGAGCTCCTCAAAAGTACTTACTTTGCTACCCTTCACCCAACCATCCATAGCTCTACCAAAGAAAGATACATATTCTACCCAGGTAGTTGCCTCTAGCTTCTTACAATTCCTGAACCTCTGTCTATAGAGTTCTGGGGTCAACCCATACCTGGCCATCAGGGCTTCCTTAATGTGGGCATAGAGCATCCTATTCTCACTGGGTAGGTCTAACAAACTATCCCTCCCATCACTAACAAAGCGGCCCCACAACCACGCTTCCCAATCCTTCTCTGGGACCCAGTGGGCCAACATTGCCATTTCATAGGCTGCAAACCACTGCCCAATATCTTCATGCTTATGAAAATCCTTGATGACATCTTCAGGGAAATATACTCTTCCTTCTGCAGGCACAGATGGTGCGCTGCCACCAGAGGGATTCATTTCTAAGCTTTTAGCTTTGATATCAAACTCCCTCAAAATTCTCTCATGTTCTAATCTCATTCTCTCTCTTTTCAATGCTAACTTGTTATTTTCAAACTTCAGCTTCTTATTCTCTAGGTCTTTGTGAACCGCCATCTTGAGCTTCATCAGCTCCATTTTATGCACACTATTTCAATCCCTGTCCTCCAGCTCTCCTGGGGACAGGACTTTGGAAGAAACACTGCTGCCTGGCGGGGAAGGTACTCTCTCCCCGGCTGGACCCAATGGCCCATCCAGCTGCCCAGATGTATCTTTGGCCCCTTCCACATGCTCTGGGGCATTTCTAGCTTCCAACCAGGGCATCAGCGCTTTTTGGAACTCATCCTTCTTGGTGAGGCCAGGAGTAGCAACTTTACATTTTCTACAGAAGAATTTCAGCTGTTTCACAGTGTAGGTATCCACCTTCTCTTCCTCAAAATCTAGATCCATAAATGCATTGGATGCTGTTTTACTCATGGCAATAAGATTCGACAGTCTTTGGCAAAAATAACAGTTCCAAGAGAAGAAAATTCTACTAAAATGTATGTAGTTGCATTTGGTCTGCACTCACTAGTAGTGTACACCAATCACTGTTTATGAGTCACAAATGCAAGTCCAGAATCCTCAACGCTGACCACCAATGTTAGAACTGGGGGTCTCTAGTTGGCAATGGTTTGCACCTTTGTCCAAATAGGGACCCTTGCTTCTAGTCAGGGTAAGGGGGCTACACTCCTAAAATAATCCCTGCTCAACCCTGTGGTAGCTTTGTTTGAGCAGGAAAGCTTATCTCGGAGGCAGGGTGTAAAGCATTTGTGAACACATACAGTAATACAGTTAAAACATTACAGAGGGACACCACACAGGTTTTTTAAAAATAAGGATTCTTTATATAGACTTAACACAAGACCTAAACAACAAAATTCCATAATACAGTATTAGAAAAATGACGGTAAAAATAGCTTAGTTCAAAGATGATGATAAATGCAACACGTTTCTCACAAAGTACCTTTGGATGCAAAATGCAAGATGAACAAAAGGTTTGCAACAAGGACAATGTGTTGATTACTTGCTTCGGGGTAGGTGATGCGTCTGTTCCTCAGTGCTTTTGCAAAATAGGCGATGCATCTGTTCCTTACCGGAGAGGAGGTGATGCGTCGTTCTCACATGGCATTCCGGTAGCGAGGCAACAAGATGGCACCTCGATGCGATTTGACGATCTGGTGCGATGCGACAAGATGTCGTCTCTAATACTATGTGATGATGTGAAGGTGATGCGTGCTCACCTAATGGCTGTGTGGCGACTCTGGAACTTCTGAGCCACGACAGGCCCTGCGACACGCTTCTCCGGTGATGCGACGGCAACCTTTGCGGTGGCGACACGCTTCTCCGGGGATGCGGCGGCTGCAGCGTGGCGGCGACACACTTCTTCTCGTTGCGTTGCGCTTCCAGCTCCCAACAATACGCAGGCTTCTGCAGACAGAATTCTCATCAAGGAAATTCAGGGGGGAGCAGATGGCGAAGTTTTGTATCCCTGAGACTTCAGCAGGAGGCAAGCAAAATTCAAGCTCTTGGAGATTCTTCTTAAAGATGAAGAAAGTTCAATAAAAGTTCCTTCTCCTTTCCTTGGCAGATAAGCAACACCTGCAGGCCAACCCCAGAAAATAGCACACTAACATAGGGGCAGTCAAATCCTTCAGCTTCTTTTGGTTCCTTTCCTTGGCAAACGTTTGTCTTGATTCCCAGAAGTGATCTAAAGTCTTGGGGTCTGGGCCCCAATATTTATACTAGTAAATCCTTTGTCTTCTGAGGGCAGAGGGTGCCTGTGTCTAGCCAAAACCAGTTCTGTGCAGCTTCCTGGCTGGAGGTGGAGACAGCATTGTTGAAAGCAGACCTGGCCCAGGTAGCTGAAAGGAAATCTCCTCCCCCTACTCTCTATACTATAAGGGCTCAGGGGAGTGTAAGGAAATACACACCCCCCCTCTCTATTCAGCCAAGGTCCTATTCAACCCAGCCCTGACTCATCAGACTGCTGGAGCCCAAGCCCTCCTGTCACTCACAAACCAGCCATGCAATACACAACCTAGCAGAGGCAGGCTGGATGGTTAGGTTAAGAAAATACCTACTTTCTAAAAGTGGTATTTTCAAACACAGACTGTAAAAATCACCTTCGCTAAAAGATGTATTCATTATTCTACCATGTTCCCTGGGTTAGTTAAGATTAAAAAAGTTATAATCAAACTGCCCATTCTGGCCTATGGGGACAGGTAGCCTTGCAATAGTGAAAAACGAAATTGGCTGTTATTCACTATCAGGACATGCCACACACACACTAGGGCATGTCCTAACTTTTACTTACAATGCACCCTGCCCTTGGGCCTACCTTAGGGGTGGCTAACATGTAGAAAAGGGAAGGTTTAGGGACTGGTAAGTGGGTGCACTTACCAAGTCGACATGGCAGTACTAGACTGCACACAGGCTCTGCAATGGCAGGCCTGACACACACTTTACAAGCTGCTTATGTGTGTGGAACAATCAGTGCTTCAAGCCCACTAGCAGCATTTGATCCACAGGCCCTGGGCACACATGGTGCACTGTACAACGGTCCGACAAGTAAATCAAATAAGCCAATCATGGAGTCACTAATCCATTACAACACTTTACAATAGGGAGCACTCGCACTGTGGCACTTAATAGCAGTGGCACAGTGCCTAAAGCATGTAAACCAGCAAAACATATCAAAAACTGAGGAGACAACAGCGAAAAATGGAAGGGAGACGCACGCCAATGGTGCCAGGTCTAACGTCCTCATGAACCAAAACACAGAGAGCCTTTCAGTACTCAAAAATACATGAAAATACAGAACTCCTGAGGAAGGCCACATGCCGAAACGCGTTGATAGGAACTGGTTTTGTATTTGTCAACAACAAACAATCCCCATTTGTGTGCTAAAATTAGCAAATGCATTTATCATTGTAAATAGGATGCTATAGAATTTATTGTGGATATTTGTACTGAATTTGATGGATATGTATAAAATGTATATGATTTAAAAAAAGAGAAAAAAGGGGAAAAAAAGGAAAAAATTCATCAAATATTTATGAAAAAGGTAATAAAATAGATTTTCATACATTTCTGCACCATGTTGTCAATCAATCTATATAACAATTTGTGACGCATTTTAGATAAAACACACACATAACCTGGTGTATAGATCTCTTTTTCCAAAAAAAAGCCAGGTCTAACAATACCATTCCAGTTTGGACCCAGCCATATGCAAATTAGTCTTGTCCCTGTGCCCAATGGGAACATTCCATCCGGAACTGCCGGGCCAAGTCCTCCCTGAACAGGAAACAAGCATCTTAGGACCGGTTTCAGGCTTTCAGCCCTCATCAGCCAAGATAGCTTCAGACTCCAGTGGCAAGGAGAGCACAGGACTCACGTCTGGGCATACCCGTCCCACTCTGGGTGACAAATGCAAAAAGAACAATTGATGGACAGAATGCCGAACAATGTCATACATTCACCCCAGTACATAGATCTGGGCCTAAATCCATTGTTTTTTTGCTCACCATGCCATTCCAGTTTGGACCCAACCATATGCAAATCAGTCTTGACCCTGCGCCCAATCAGAACAGTCCAGCCCGGAACAATGGATTTAACCCAGATCTCTTGACTGGGGGAGAATGTAGAATCATTCTGCATTCCGTCCATCATTTGTTGCAGTTACACTTTTCGGCCTAAGTGGGACAGCTATGCCCAGACGTGGGTCCCTTGCTCACTGTGCCACTGGATTCAAGCTAGCATGGCTGATGAAGGGTGACATACCCTGAAACCGGTCCCAGGATTACTTGTTTCCGATCCAAGGAGGACCTGGCTTGACAGTTCGGTCTAGACTGTTCCCATGAGGCACAAGGTCAAGACTGATTTGCATATGGCTGGGTCCAAACTGGGGTTGTGAAGTGGGCAAAAGAACAATGGATTTAACCCAGATCTCTTGACTGCAGGAGAATGTTTGAATCATTCAGGATTCCGTCCATCATTTGTTGCAGTTGTCTCTCCACCATCAACACAGATATTGGACATTGATGGTGACCGTTCCCAGTTTCCAGTTATAGGATCGGGTAGAACAATTAAAGAACCAAAAATATCAATTAAAGAGATTTAATTGTGTGTATATATATATATATAGTCTGTAAACATTTGCAATTTTTCGTATTATAGAGGGGGAGATGTAGTGTCTTGAGAGTTAGCAATGACACAACACTTTTGGCTCCTGATGAACTCCGTGGAGCTATGACGTAGGTGTTAGAATGGAGTTGCAATGAAGCTGATTTACAATGTTGAGCTTGCAGTAACACGCAGAAGAATAAAGATGTGTAATACTAAGTTTCATGTGTGGCAAAGTAATGTGTGGGTACCCAGGCTGGGGAAGATACTACAGCAAGGTTGGAGTCAAAAAGCACACTCAGGTTTCTTGCTTTCTGCACGCGGGGTGGTGGTGTTTCGAAGACAGTGGGCCAAACGAAAGGAAGTGGTTTCATCCCTTCTCCTCCTAGTACCACAACTGCAGTTATAGCTCCATTGATGCATAGAAAGTTCTCTTTTTTAGGTGGAGTATGCAATCCATGTCCCAGTTCCCTCTCCGAACACAAGTGTGAATGGGACCTTGCTTCATAATTGACAGATGTTGATTGATCCAAAGCAAGTAAGCACTACAAAAAGATGTTGGCGGAAATGAAATTCATTCTGAACTAGTTCAGAATACTGGAATGAAGATATATTGCCCCTAAATTCCTCAGCAGCATAAACCCAGCAAGCTGATTTGAAAGCCCTATGTGTGTACATGATTATTATATTATATCATATATCTCAGTGCCTTGAGACCCTCAAGGGTAAGTAGTTGTGCCATATAAACCTTGATTTAAATTATATCATATTTTAATAGTCATAAAATCATGTTCATACAATTATGTGGTTATGCCTGAAGTTCTAGAGTGAATTCCACAAATATTTTCTCACATTAGATGCTCCAACTCCTGATGCAGCCCCCCATTCTGATGATCCCTGTGAAGAATTGGAACTGGAACAAAACCGAGGCAAATCTACGTACGGAACGAAGAATCCTATCTCAAGTTACAGAGGGAGCAGGAAAACAGGTGGAAATACTACACAAAAGTTCCACCGAAACAGAGCAAGTGGTAAAGCACAGTTTTGGGAAACAATGACGCAAAACAATCCTTTGCAATCACAATACAGCAAATGGAAATGTGGGAAGCAAGAAGACATGTGGAAATGCTACATAAAGTTTCCACAACCCAGAGCAGGTAGTAAGCACACCTATTGGTAGAAAATGACGAAAAACAATCCTTTACACCAAATGGAAATGTATGAAGCATGGAAGAACAATTAATGCACCGTAATGAAAAAATGACAGGTGAGCTTCACTACATATGCCCATATGACAAAACAACACTAATAAGCATTTTTAAACTCCTGTGAGTATATGTGCCAACAACCCCCACACTGTGTTGCAGCATGGATTAGTACGTATTTCGTCAAACAAAAAAGGGATTTTTTTTAAGCTCACTTTTGTGTTTTTGCAGTAGTTTTGCTGTGCTTTCATTTATACACATTTATTAGTTTGCCATAATTCTCTGTCAGAGAACATGCCTAACATCCCAGGAGAATATAATACTTTCATACGAGCATGTGTTTAGTGTCTTGGAAGTTATTTGCTATGTTTCCTTCATTGTAGCTACCAAGGTTTGGACATCATGATTTGGAACCGACAAATCCACCATTCCCGGTGCTGGGAAGTCGGTATTGCAGCCCACAGCAGCACTGGTGGCCCTCGCTGGGCAGGACCTGCAGCACGTGCTGCACGTGTTCAATGCAGAGCTCAGCACGCCGGTCTAAGCTCTCCACCTATATTGTACCAACATCTAGATCCAGGATGTGCTCGGGAAGAGGTGCAACAGTGTAATGATGTAGTTCCCCCCAAGGAAGACGCTGCAGCCACTGTGTGGTTGGACACTTATTTATTTATAACTTTCCCTAGAGAGCGCCGAGCCGCTGCTCTCCGTGCTCGGCTCTTCGCGCCAATGTTCCCGCGATGCGCGCGCAGCCCTAACATGGCCTCTGGCACGTCACGTCACCGACGTGACGTGCAACCACTAGACTGCGCCACTACATATCTCCCCTTTTTTCCCACTCAGAACAATATAACTTACAGTCCGCCGTTCATGTCAAAGTCTCGGATCCTTGCTGGCTTGACCACCGCTCTACCCCTCCGGGTCAGTCTCACCGGGGTAGTGGAGGTCACTCCTTCGTTTCTTCCTCCGCTTCCTAGCGCAGCCGCGCTTCCATCTCCTCTACTCAGGTCCTCTCCGACCGCCTGCTCCTGGTTGCCGTGGCCAGTCCTTTCCCTTTGCTGTTCTCTTCCTCTCATACCCGGTTCTGCCTCTGGATGTTCCTGCTGGACAGTTCCTTCTTCCTCGTCTCCTAAGTCTGCTCCGCCTTGGTCCCAACTTAGGATTTTGTTGCATCTCGCCATGCGGTCTTGCGACAATACGTTTCCATCGCTCAGCAAGGCCGCTCTGCCCAGTACTTCCTTCACCTGCATGGGCTTGCTGTATTTACTCTCTCCTTTCCTTTGCAGCGTGGCCAACTTTACTCGCACCCATTCCCCTTTTTCCAGTGCAGTGTCCTTCACGTTTCTCCGATTGTCGTAGTGTTTAGAGTAAACTGCTTGTGCTTTCTCCAGATTGGCTCGCACCACTGCTGGGGACCACTCACTCATTGTTTTCTCCTTCCACACCCGATTGTCTTGGGTGAATGGTTCGCGGCCTCTAAATATCTGGAAGGGGCTATAACCAGTCCCTGAGGGGGTGACCCTGTACGCCCACACCATGTGCCATATCTCCTTTTCCCAGTCCTTGTTGTCAGAGATAGCGGCTTGAACCGACCCCATCACCACTCTGTTAAAACGCTCTACTAGACCGTTCCCGGCAGGGTGGTATATGGATGTATGCTTCGCCAGGATGCCGTTCCTTTGCATAAAATTGTTCCATTTCTCTGATCTGAATTGGGGGCCATTGTCGCTTAGGATGGACTTTGGGATACCTTCTCTCACTAAAGTGTCGGCCAGAAATTTTATAATGGTCTCAGTGTCCATTGCCTCGTCTACCTTCAATTCCGGCCACTTCGAGTACCTGTCCACGAGAACACATACGTACTTTTGGACTCCATGTACGTCTAAGATCGGGCCTAGAATATCCACCGACAACTCCTCCCACGGATTTCTCGGGGGGTCAAATTTGCCCAGTGCTGGATGCAGAGGTTTGAGATCTTGTCTGCGCCTTGGCACCGTGAACAGTCTCTGACGTGCCTCTCGGCCCTTACATCCATTCATGGCCACCAGTAGTTCTGCTTGGCCCTCAATTTCAGTTTACCAATTCCCAGGTGTCCCTCGTGGAGCATGTCCAATAGTTTGAGGATGATGCCTGTTGGGGTGATGACCTTCTCTCCCCTGTACACAAATACTCCTCGGTCGTCCATCGACAGCTCTTCCCTGACTTCAAAATATGGATTAAGGTCCCCGCGGGTCTGTCTCTTGTCAGGCCATCCCTGGGTGATATATGATTTCACTTCTTCTAGGATCTGGTCTTCCTCGTACGCCTGTTTCCATTCTTGATGGCTGATGGTGTTTTCCTGGTCTTCCTTGAGTGCTACCCATTCTTCTGTTTCCACTTTGTCTTCCTCGCTCGGCTCCATGGCTGCTGCTCTGCTCAGATAGTCTGCCACTCTGTTCTTGCTACCTGGAATATACTCCACGTCGTATCTGAATTCGAGCAATTTCAGCGTCATTTTGGAGATTCTGGGCGTTGCATCGGCATGTCTGCTCGATGTTAGCACTTTCAGTAGGGGCTTATGGTCCGTCCTCATTTGGAACCGTGTGCCCCATAGGAACTGTCTGAATCTGGTCGTAGCCCACACCACTGCCAGCATTTCATTTTCTATTTCGCTGTACTTCTTTTCCGTTTCACTCAGCGTGCGGGATGCGAAGCTGAGCGTCTCCATCTTTCCTTGCCCTCGGTCTTGCATGAGGACAGCACCCAGCCCCTTATCACTGGCATCTGTGGTCAGTACTGTTCTCCCTTGGGGGTCATACCCTTGGAGTGGTATTGCTCCTGCCACTTCTTTCTTGATGACATCAAATTCCCCTTGTGCTTCCTCTGACCAGCAAAATTCCGTATTGTCTCTCGTCAGCTGCCTCATGTGATGGGTCTTGGAGGCGAAGTGTTGCATAAACTTGCTATAATACTCCGCCATTCCTATAAATGATCTGACTTCTTCTTTGTTGGTGGTCGGAGGTGCGTCACAGATCGCTTTCACGTTCTCTGCTTTCGGAGTCACTCCTCTTACTCCTATTTCGTGTCCTAAGTAGGTCACCGACTCCATCCCAATCCGGCACGTGGTCCATTCCGCAGTGAGAACCTTTCTTTCTAGGATCTTCAGTACATTTCCGAGTTTTTCGTCATGGTCGGGTCTATCTCGCCCCATCACCAAGATGTCGTCCTGGAAGTACTGGACGCTGGTCGTATCTTTGAACAATTGGTGCATCAGCTTCTGGAATACTGCTGCCGCTGAGGCCAGCCCAAACGGCATGCGGCGGAACTGATAACACCAGAACAGGGTGATGAACGATGTGAGTCTGCGGCTCTCTGGGTGTAGTGCAATCTGGTGGTAAGCTGAGGTCAAGTCTATAGTGGAGTACCACTTGATTCCCCGGGTGCTGGCCAGCATCTCCTCTATTCTGGGTAAGGGGAACCTCTCCACCACAATGTTCTTGTTCAGTTCGCGCAGGTCGACACACAGCCTGACCTTCCCGCTGGGTTTCTTAACTACCACCAGAGGCGCCAGCCACTCAGCACACGTGATGGGCTCAATGATCCCCTTTCTCTCCAAGTCCTGAAGTTCTTCCCGTACTGCGTCTCTCACTGCCAGAGGGACATTTCTCGTTTTGTGGGCTACTGGCACTGCATCTTCTTTCAAAATGATTTTATGAGAGAATTTCTCCAATCTTCCTACCGTGCCTCCAAATACCTTGGGGTATTCGCTCCTCCATCTGTCGAGGTCTGGCCATGCTTCCGGTTCTGTTAGCAGTATTTGCTCTTTGCCTCCCGGATCCAGCTTGATGCCTAGGTCGCCTTGATCTAGCCATCCCAGGACCGAGGGACCCTTCTCTGACACGTAGAGCTTGCAGTAAGCGGACCGGCCTCTAAATTCGAAGTTCAAAGTCTGAATCCTGCCATTGGTATGTGGTCCCCATTGTACGTGACTGGGCGGATGTCCAGCTTCTCTAGCTCTGGGCCTAGACGCAGTGCAAAGCTCTCCTCCCATACCGCTCTCTGGACAATGGTGTAGGGTGAGCCCGTGTCGGCTATCACGCTAATTGTAATTCCTCCTATCGACATCTCTAGGACGGGTTTCATTGTCCTTCTGCCGTCTACACCCAGAACTTGGCCATCCACGCTCAACACCTGATCATAGATGCAAAGTACCGTGACAACGTCTTCCTCCGTCCCGTCTTCTTGTTCTTCGCTTCCTTGACCGACATATCTCACCGTGCCTTTGGAGACCTTCTTCCGATATACCTTCTCATAGTGGCCAATTATTCCACAATACATGCATTTGGCGCAGAATGCTGGGCACTTCCTGTCGTGCGCCTAGTGTGACCAACTCCCACACCTGTAGCATTGCTTCCTGTTATGTCCCGCCTGTTTTCCCGGGGGACCTGCGTTGCCCTGCCATTTGCTGGGTCCCTTCTCTGGCGACCTCTTGTTCTGGTAGTCTCTGCGGGGTTCTTCATCGTCCACTTTGTTCACCATGGCGCTAGGCGCTGTTTCCTTCTTCGTTGCGTCCGCACACCTGCGTGTCAATTCAGCTCTTTTGACGATGACCATCACCTCCTTTAGAGTGGTGTCCCCACTGGCCCATAGTTTGTCCTGCACTGCTGTGCACGTTGTGTGCATCACCACCTGATCCTTGATGAACTCCTCTTTCCAGTTGTCGTATTTGCACGTGGACGCCAGCCGCTTCAGTGCCGCCACATATTCTTCCACCGTCTCTCCTGGGCGTTGCTTTCTCTGCTGGAAATTGAATCTATCCACGGATACACACACCGCCGGTCTGAAGTGTTCATTCAGGTCATCAATTGCATGGGCGTAGACATCATCGTCCGTGCTCGCTCTTTGCTTTGGTACCAGGCTTTTGTAGAATCTCAGACCTTCCGGGCCTAGGTTTAGCAACAAGATGCGTTTTTTTCTCATGGGCTTGGACTGCTCTTCATTTTCGTCTTCCAAGACACCTATGAAATTATCAATGTATTCTCTCCAGTCCTCCCACTTCATAAGTGGTTCTCCAGGTCTGGTTAGAAACTGCACCGGCGCCATTGCATATCCAGCTTGCGGGCTCATCTTCTCACTCTTGACCGTGGGTTGTACGCTCCCCTGGCTTCTAGGACTCCCCGGCGTGTTGTCTTGCTCCTCCTTGCCTATGTGGGCCTGGGGACTACTTGTGTCAGCCCCCTCGCTCTTTTGTGAGGTATCCAGCGCAGTTCCCCCTGTCTTGTGGGTCGTAGCGTGATCTGGCGCGCTTTACTTTGCGTCCCTGGGGTCTGTCCACCAACTGTGGTTTAGCTGTCCCCTCCTTCTGTGGTTCTGAAAATTCTGAACCTGTGTTTTAAAATATCATGATTCTGTTATGAATTTGGTATCAGCGAACCGCAAATGACGAATGCGGTATGCATGAGTGTTTTCATCATGTTACACCAATGGATTCACTGTGTATTTGAAGGTTCTGTTTTTACCCTTGGGTTCCATCTTGTGAATAGCAGCCATTTTGTGTATTGCCCTTACAGTAGGCTCTCACCATGGGAGAACAAGTATTTAAGGACATAACCTTAGCATGGGTTTGTGCTGACTTCTGCAGGACCTGACGAAAGCTGACCCTGTTGCTTGAGGCTAACCTTGCCAAGCCAGTTCCTGCCCTTTAGCTGATCAAGATTATAGGTCAGAGCACAGGACATTGTAAAGATTTACTACACACAAACGTGCCTATCTTACTTCCATCTGTTCCTGTTCCTGCCTCGACAAGCTATTTATGACATGGGCTGTGTTCTTAATGTTTTGGGTTTATCCGGCCTTGTCAGCTAGAGAATGTACGCATTATGTGGACATTGTTTATGGCCTGGACTCATCTTGAAAGTGGGTTTGTCATCATACAGTGCTTTGTGTGCACGTCCTGGGAGTGACCAACAATAATTTACTTCAAAGAAAGAATGTGTGCCTAGGGCATAATAAATTGTATAAAAGGTCTGTGCGGAGACCATTAAAGCAGACTACCTCATTCAGTTGCTTTAGGTGTGACTGGGCGACTTAGCCTCACAATTAATTGTAATAAAGATGGCTTTTCATATTTCAGATTCTCTGTTGATTTCTTTGCTGCTTTTGAATGGATAACTTATTGGTAAGACCCCTGAGAAGGAGTATGAGGATTTTTAGGTACATCACTTCTGGGCGCTCCTGGGCTCTGCCACGCTCTCTAGGGTCTGGTACCTGTGTGTAGCTGTTGGTCTTTCCTGGCCCTCTGTTCCTCTGGCCATCTGGCTCCGTGGTCCTGCTTGCTGCTGGTGTTTTTTTTCTTGCTCACCGGTGTGTTTGCTGTTTCCCTCGGTGCTTCCTTGCTGTGGGGGTGGGGGGTCTACCATCCCACCCTCGTCGCCATTGTAATGATGTAGTTCCCCCCAAGGAAGACGCTGCAGCCACTGTGTGGTTGGACACTTATTTATTTATAACTTTCCCTAGAGAGCGCCGAGCCGCTGCTCTCCGTGCTCGGCTCTTCGCGCCAATGTCCCCGCGATGCGCGAGCAGCCCTAGACGTGCAACCACTAGACTGTGCCACTACAGACAGGGCATTATTTTTCCTTTCTCTGTGTCTCTAGACGTGTCTAACTGCTGCTCACGTTGTTCTAGCAATAATGTTAGCCCATTAGCATTCACACGCAGGCTTTTTTGCTGTTTCTGTCCTGTCACCAAATAGGCTATTTAGCCCGCGAGTGCATACAAGAAAAAAATAGGCTCACAAGCCAGGAACTAAATGTTATTTTGCATTTCACAACTCTGCACTTTTTGGCACCAATGCACACGATACCCTCATCCATTTCGTCTCAGCCAAAAGCATTTTGAATTCTGGGACTTTTAGTTGTGCTTTTAACAGTTTCATTGTGAGCTCAAGACTCCAGCATGCAAAGTGCTGCTGACTGAAATGGCAGAATTGGCTTGAGCCACTGTTCAGTTATGATGTAGTTTTACAAGGACCCATTTCATATCAAAAACTGTTTGTTTCATGCGTAAAACTATTTAACTAAAATAAAGCAGTAAACCAAGCATTGGCAATTTGAATCATATTTTCTTGTATGAAGTGGGATTTTTAACAGCGTTTCAAGGACAAGAAAGGTACAAAATAAACAGCAGCAGAGCAAGCTTCCTTAACAGAAATAATATGGGCAGATGGCAGTGGCAGAAGGAACATCACACATTTTTTTCACACATTCAGGACAGGTACTATACAGCTAGCTTTCACATTAAAGAAGGAGTGAGAAGAGTTAAAGGACTGTTTTACACTTTTGGTAAACGGACATAAATGTACAAGAAGATGTAAACATACAGGAAGTACAAAACTACTGGAAGAAATAGCCAAATCTCTAATGGACTTACCATAAATTCATATAGGACTCCTTACTCATGCAGGATGAAAAACCCTCACCTACCTAGTGTGGGAAGCTTCACCAGTGAGATCCATATCTTGCATTGGGAAGCCTTCGAGAGTACTACTGTTCACTGGTTTTACAGTCTCCTAGTTATGGGTTCCCAAGTTGGGTTAGATTATGTCCATAATGTCACCATTTATGTTCCCCCTTTGTTAAACTGTCAGACCTGGCCCGACTGTTCTATCTTTTTATGTGGAGTCTCCACGCTCGTGGCGTGACTATCCTATCTTTTTATGTGGAGCCTCCACGCTCGTGGCGTGACTGTCCTAACTTTTTATATGAAGTCTCCACGCTCGTGGCCTGACTATCCTATCTTTTTATGTGGAGTCTCCACGCTCGTGGCGTGACTATCTTACCTTTTTATGAGCGGAGTCTCCACGCTCGTGGCGTGACTGTCCTATCTTTTTAACACCATCGCTGCTAGAGATATTTAGCTCCGGTGCTGACTTGTTGGAAATCCCATTGTTCATGACGAGCTCAGCTCGTCATCAGCACAGCTCCACTGTGCCTCATGACGAGCTGAACTCGTCATGAGCATCGAAGGGGTTAAAGTGTAGAGTCTCCACACTCTTGGGGTGAATGTCCTATCTTTTTAAAGTGCAGAGTCTCCACGCTTGTGACTGTCCAATCTTTTTAAGTGCACAGTCTCCACGCTCGTGTGGTGACTGTCATATCTTTTTATGTTCAGAGCCTCCACGCTCGTGGCGAGACTGTCCTATCTTTTTATGTGCAGAGTCTCCACGCTCGTGACATGACTGTCCTATATTTTAATGTGCAGAGCCTCCACGCTTGTGGCGTGACTGTCCTGTCTTTTTAAAGTGCAGAGTCTCCACTCTCGAGGCGTGATTGTCCTATCTTTTTATGTTCAGAGCCTGCACGCTTGTGGCATGACTGTCCTATCTTTTTATGTGCAGAGTCTCCACGCTCGTGGTGTGACTGTCCTATCTTTTTAGAGTGCAGAGTCTCCAGGCTCGTGACGTGACTGTCCTATCTTTTAATATGCAGATTATCCACGCTTGTGGCGGCGACTGTCCTATTTTTTTAAAGTGCAGAGTCTCCACGCTTGTGGCGGCGACTGTCCTATTTTTTTAAAGTGCAGAGTCTCCACACTTGTGGCATGCCTGTCCTATCTTTTAATGTGAAGAGTCTCCACGCTTGTGGCGTGACTGCCCTATTTTTTAATGGGCAGAGTCTCCACGCTTGTGGCGTGACTGTCCTATTTTTTTGTGTGCAGAGTCTCCACGTTTGTGGCGTGACTGTCCTATCTTTTTAAAGTGCAGAGTTTCCACGCTTGTGTAGTGACTGTCCAATCTTTTTAAGTGCAGAGTCTCCACGCTCGTAGGGGGACTGTCCTATCTTTTATGTGCAGAGCCTCCACGCTTGTGGCGTGACTGTCCGATCTTTTTATGTTCAGAGCCTCCAAGCTCGTGGCGAGACTGTCCTATCTTTTTATGTGCAGAGTCTCCATGCTCGTGACGTGACTGTCCTATATTTTAATGTGCAGAGCCTCCACGCTTGTGGCGTGACTGTCCTATCTTTTTATGTGCAGAGTCTCCACGCTCGTGGTGTGACTGTCCTATCTTTTTATGTTCAGAGCCTCCACGCTCGTGGCAAGACTGTCCTATCTTTTTATGTGCAGAGTCTCCACGCTCATGAACTGACTGTCCTATATTTTAATGTGCAGAGCCTCCACGCTTGTGGCGTGACTGTCCTATCTTTTTAAAGTGCAGAGTCTCCACGCTCGAGGCGTGATTCTCCTATCTTTTTATGTTCAGTGCCTGCACGCTCGTGGCATGACTGTCCTATCTTTTTATGTGCAGAGTCTCCACGCTCGTGGTGTGACTGTCCTATCTTTTTAAAGTACAGAGTCTCCAGGCTAGTGACGTGACTGTCCTATCTTTTAATATGCAGATTATCCACGCTCGTGGCGTGACTGTCCTATTTTTTTAAAGTGCAGAGTCTCCACGCTCGTGACGTGACTGACCTATCTTTTTAAAGTGCAGAGTCTCCACGCTCATGACATACCTGTCGTATCTTTTAATGTGCAGAGTCTCCACGCTCGTGGCGTGACTGTCCTATCTTTTTGTGTGCAGAGTCTCCACGCTCGAGGCGTGATTGTCCTATCTTTTTATGTTCAGAGCCTCCACGCTTGTGGCGTGACTGTCCGATCTTTTTATGTTCATAGCCTCCACGCTCGTGGCGAGACTGTCCTATTTTTTTATGTGCAGAGTCTCCACGCTCATGACATGACTGTCCTATATTTTAATGTGCAGAGCCTCCACGCTTGTGGCGTGACTGTCCTATCTTTTTAAAGTGCAGAGTCTCCACGCTCGAGGCGTGATTGTCCTATCTTTTTATGTTCAGAGCCTGCACGCTCGTGGCATTACTGTCCTATCTTTTTATGTGCAGAGTCTCCACGCTCGTGGTGTGACTGTCTTATCTTTTTAAAGTACAGAGTCTCCAGGCTAGTGACGTGACTGTCCTATCTTTTAATATGCAGATTATCCACGCTCGTGGCGTGACTGTCCTATTTTTTTAAAGTGCAGAGTCTCCAAGCTCGTGACGTGACTGACCTATCTTTTTAAAGTGCAGAGTCTCCACGCTCATGACGTACCTGTCGTATCTTTTAATGTGCAGAGTCTCCACGCTTGTGGGGTGACTGTCCTATCTTTTAATGTGCAGAGTCTCCACGCTCGTGGCATGACTGTCCTATCTTTTTGTGTGCAGAGTCTCCACGCTTGTGGCGTGACTGTCCTATCTTTTAATATGCAGATTATCCACGCTCGTGGCGTGACTTTTCTATTTTTTTAAAGTGCAGAGTCTCCACGTTCGTGACGTGACTGTCCTATCTTTTTGAAGTGCAGAGTCTCCACGCTCATGACGTACCTGTCCTATCTTTTAATGTGCAGAGTCTCCACGCTTGTGGCTTGACTGTCCTATCTTTTAATGTGCAGAGTCTCCACGCTCGTGGCGTAACTGTCCTATCTTTTTGTGTGCAGAGTCTCCACGCTTGTGGCATGACTGTCCTATCTTTTTAAAGTGCAGAGTTTCCACGCTCGTGTAGTGACTGTCCTATCTTTTTAAGTGCAGAGTCTCCACGCTCGTAGGGGGACTGTCCTATTTTTTATGTGCAGAGCCTCCATGCTTGTGGCGTGACTGTCCTATCTTTTTATGTTCAGAGCCTCCACGCTTGTGGCGTGACAGTCCTATCTTTTTATGTACAGAGTCTCCACGCTCGTGACTGTCCTTTCTTTTTATGTGCAGATTCTCCACGCTCGTGACGTAACTGTCCTATATTTTAATGTGCAGAGTCTCCACGCTTGTGGCGTGACTGTCCTATCTTTTAATGTGCAGAGTCTCAATGCTCGTGGCGTGACTGTCCTATCTTTTTGTGTGCAGTCTCCACGCTTGTGGTGTGACTGTCCTATCTGTTAATGTGCAGAGTCTCCACGCTCGTGGCGTGACTGTCCAATCTTTTTGTGTGCAGAGTTTCCACGTTCTTGAAGTGACAGTCCTATCTTTTCAAGAGCAGAGTCTCCACGCTCGAAGGGTGACTGTCCTATCTTTTTGTGTGCAGAGCCTCCACGCTTGTGGCGTGACTGTCCTATTGTTTTATGTGCAGAGTCTCCATGCTCGTGACTGTCCTATCTTTATATGTGCAAAGTCTCCACGCTCGTGACGTGACTGTCCTATATTTTAATGTGCAGAGTCTCCACGCTTGTGGCGTGACTGTCCTATCTTTTAATGTGCAGAGTCTCCATGCTCGTGGCGTGACTGTCCTATCTTTTTGTGTGCAGAGTCTCCACGATTGTGGCATGACTGTCCTATCTTTTTGTGTGCAGAGTTTCCACGCTCGTGAAGTGACTGTCCTATCTTTTTAAGTGCAGAGTCTTCACGCTCGTAGGGTGACTGTCCTATCTTTTATGTTCAGAGCCTCCACGCTCGTGGCGAGACTGTCCTATCTTTTTATGTGCAGAGCCTCCACGCTTGTGGCGTGACTGTCCTATCTTTTTATGTGCAGAGTCTCCACGCTTGTGACTGTCCTATCTTTTTATGTGCAGAGTCTCCACGCTTGTGGCGTGACTGTCCTATCTTTTAATGTGCAGAGTCTCCATGCTCGTGGCGTGACTGTCCTATCTTTTTAAAGTGCAGAGTCTCCACGCTCGAGGCGTGATTGTCCTATCATTTTATGTTCAGAGCCTCCACGCTCGTGGCGTGACTGTCCTATCTTTTTATGTGCAGAGTCTCCACGCTCGTGGTGTGACTGTCCTATCTTTTTAAAGTGCAGAGTCTCCAGGCTCGTGACGTGACTGTCCTATCTTTTAATATGCAGATTATCCACGCTTGTGGCGTGACTGTCCTATTTTTTAAAGTACAGAGTCCCCATGCTCGTGACGTGACTGTCGTATCTTTTTAAAGTGCAGAGTCTCCACGCTCGTGGTGTGACTGTCCTATCTTTTTATGTGCAGAGTCTCCACGCTCGTGGTGTGACTGTCCTATATTTTTAAAGTGCAGAGTCTCGAGGCTCGTGACGTGACTGTCCTATCTTTAATATGCAGATTATCCACGCTTGTGGCGTGACTGTCCTATTTTTTAAAGTGCAGAGTCCCCACGCTCATGACGTACCTGTCCTATCTTTTAATGTGCAGAGTGTCCACGCTTGTGGCGTGACTGTCCTATCTTTTAATGTGCAGAGTCTCCACGCTCGTGGCGTGACTGTCCTATCTTTTTGTGTGCAGAGTCTCCACGCTTGTGGCGTGACTGTCCTATCTTTTTAAAGTGCAGAGTTTCCACGCTCGTGTAGTGACTGTCCTATCTTTTTAAGTGCAGAGTCTCCACGCTCGTAGGGGGACTGTCCTATCTTTTATGTGCAGAGCCTCCACGCTGGTGGTGTGACTGTCCTATCTTTTTATGTTCAGAGCCTCCACGCTCGTGGCGAGACTGTCCTATCTTTTAATGTGCAGAGCCTCCACGCTTGTGGCGTGACTGTCCTATCTTTTTATGTTCAGAGTCTCCACGCTCGTGACTGCCCTATATTTTAATGTGCAGAGCCTCCAGGCTTGTGGCGTGACTGTTCTTTCTTTTTATGTGCAGAGTCTCCACGCTCGTGACGTTACTGCCTTATATTTTAATGTGCAGAGTCTCCATGCTTGTGGCGTGACTGTCCTATCTTTTAATGTGCAGAGTCTCCATGTTTGTGGCATGACTGTCCTATCTTTTTGTGTACAGAGTCTCCACGCTTGTGGCGTGACTGTCCTATCTTTTAATGTGCAGAGTCTCCACGCTCGTGGCGTGACTGTCCTATCTTTTTGAGTGCAGAGTTTCCACGCTCGTGAAGTGACTGTCCTATCTTTTTAAGTGCAGAGTCTCCACGCTCGTAGGGTGACTGTCCTATCTTTTTTGTGTGCAGAGCCTCCACGCTTGTGGCGTAACTCTCCTATCTTTTTATGTTCAGAGTTTCCACGCTTGTGAAGTGACTGTCCTATCTTTTTAAGTGCAGCGTCTCCACGCTCTTTGGGTGACTGTCCTATTTTTTATGTGCAGAGCCTCCACGCTTGTGGCGTGACTGTCCTATCTTTTTATGTTCAGAGCCTTCACGCTTGTGGAGTGACTGTCCTATCTTTTAATGTGCAGAGTCTCCACACTCGTGGCGAGACTGTCCTATTTTTTTATGTGCAGAGCCTCCACGCTTGTGGCGTGACTGTCCTATCTTTTTATGTGCAGAGTCTCCACGCTCGTGACTGTCCTATCTTTTTATGTGCAGAGTCACCACGCTCGTGACGTGACTGTCCTATCTTTTAATGTGCAGAATCTCCATGCTCGTGGAGTGACTGTCCTATCTTTTTAAAGTGCAGAGTCTCCACACTCGAGGCGTGATTGTCCTATCTTTTTATGTTCAGAGCCTCCACGCTCGTGGCGTGACAGTCCTATCTTTTTATGTGCAGAGTCTCCACGCTCGTGGCGTGACTGTGCTATCTTTTTATGTTCAGAGCCTCCACGCTCTTGGGGTGACTGTCCTATCTTTTTATGTTCAGAGCCTCCACGCTCGTGGCGTGACTGTCATATCTTTTTATGTGCAGGGTCTCCTCGCTGATGGCGTGCCTGTCTTATCTTTTTATGTGCAGAGTCTCCTCCACGAACACTGAGAGTCTGCAGTTGCAAAGATACAACTCGTGAAATTTGTGTAAAGGCAAATAGTTGTAAACTTACACAAAACTATAAGTTTACCGTAGTGAATAAGTCCCCAATGTGCTGGTGTACCTTTGCTAAGAAAGGAAACTACTGAAAAGAACCGCAGTCAACAAACTAGAACTGCTGCATATTTGCAACTTCTTGATTTATTTATGATCATAATCCATTTCCAGGACATGAATAAAACTGGTCCTCAGTATCACTGATCATTCAAATAAAATACGCGTGCTTATTTGTATACACGTGCAGTACTTTATCTCAAAGGGAAAAACATTAAGCACCCTCATAGTTTCTCATGGTTAGAAAACAAATTGCCTGCGGCTAATGGGGACGTTGACAGAACCTTTTTAAGATAACACTCTCCAGGTAAACAAACGTGATTTATGAGCAGACATGGTATTCCATTGGGATGAAGCCTTTCATTGTAGAGCAGAATCAATCACGTGTCCTTGTCACACAGAGAAAGCTGCCCTGACTGTGATGCACAACTTCCCCTGCCTCATTCTCTGTAAATGAATGCATTACGACTGCTGGCTCCAAGGCACAACCGAGTACACAATCTGAGGTGTGGAGTAAAGCATACTTATAATTAAGACGCCAAGTTTTCGGTTTTTACAGATTTCTACTGTTACAGACAGAAATACATCTATGTTCCTATTTGTATTTATTTTTAAAAAGGGATATATATACGGAAAATACATTTTCTTTAGGATGATTTTCACTATTGCTCGTCAGGAGCGCTAGGTCAATAGTTGTGCAGGTACGGAAGTTTTAAAAAAAATCAATATATTTCCAAATGAAGCTTAAATGTTTGTAGCAGTACAGGTGTATCAGCTGTTCCGCAATGCAAATGGTGTCAAATGACTGTTGCACTGTAAATAGCTAAAATTCATTGGACATTTAAACAAGAGTAAATATTTGCCGGCTAAACAACTGTGGTAATATATTCATTGCAGCTTCATTTTTTTACACTAAGCACAAAGTAAATATAGATAAATACAAATCAGACCAGCACAAAATAGACTAGTGAAAAGAATCGCAACCAACAAACTTGAGCTGCTGCTTTTACAGAAGGAAATGTAACACAATACATTCCCTGCTCATAATAAAGCATTTAATACACCACAACACATAAAAATCCGGGTGTTCTCTTACGTGTTGGTTAACACATTTCACATAGATTTTGCGCACGGTATCAGCCCCCATTTAGCTAATTGCCAATTCCAAGTGGTATTTCCACAGGCAATAAATATCGATTTAATGGGACGCCGCGGTATTTACTGTGCCATTCCGAGTTTTCGATCTAGCAAAGGGGATAACGTATTCATGGCACATGTTTCCCCATTCAGGGTGCACGAACACAGGTTTCTCACGGTTTACCCACGATGTATTTCGGGGTTTATGTGTTCACGTGGACAGAAGACCGTGGATTGCAGAATTAGCACCCGAACTATAATCCCAATTTGACTGCCAACAGGATTTGGACCCAGGTCAGGATGTGTGTCCCCCTTCAGGCATAGCAGTAAAAAGGCCTGAGTGAAAGTATACCTGCGTCAAACACACAAACTGTCTGCCAAAATGCATGCATCTAATATAAACTTGAGCGCTCCCTTCACAGATACCAGGCACAGGAATAAAAGGCACAAATGAAAAACATCTGTTGTCACTAATAAACTGCAGAAATATCTGCAGATCACGAGATATAAAATGTACAAAAGCCAGCTACATTAGATTTACCTTTGCTGTGGGAGTTAGAAAGTATGAATGAAATGCTTTATTTTCTTTAAAGCAAGACAACTGTTGCATGTTGCCCAGAACAAGTGTCAGCTTCAATGCCTACTCTGTAGCTGAGAGAAATCGGGTTGCTGGTTGAGTGGGTGTTAACCCTGCTCAAGCAACAGCTACAATCCCTGTCAGGGTGAACCACAAAAGTCACTAAATTAACGCGGTTGACACTCTGGTAGCTTAGCACAAAGCAGTCAGGATTAATTAAGAGGCAATGTGTAAAGTACTTATGCAGCACACAATGTGAAAACACAACACAAGAAAACCTCAAACCAACTTAGAAAATTCGAGTACATTTTAATAAATGATTTGACACCTAAAGGACAAAAATCCAATTAGTGGAACTGGAGTTATGCACTTAACTACCACCTAAAAATCAAAGCACTAACTACAGACATCTAGTCATGTGAGACTGGGTCAAAGTCAGAAAATATGGCCGGCCACGATGGAGCACTAGTTGGATACAAAAAATTAACTGGGCGTGGTCAGTGCTTACCTTTGGACTTAGAAAAAATTTGACAAAGAATATTCTGAGAAGGTAAAGTTTAGCGGGGCAAGGAATGTCGTCGTCTGGGAGGCCCTGGACAAAGCTGTGGTAAAGATTTTTTCATTCGGTTGACAAGAGTTCCACAAGGCTGGATACCCCTTTGGCGAAGGACCGCTGAACAGGATTTGCTGTTGATGGAGAAGAACGTAGCCAGAGCTGCTGAGACTTCAGGCCTACCAGCGATGCACCTTGGGCGGCTAGATGAGACGATTGCCCCAGGTCTCCTGTTTGTTCTCAAAGCAGATTTAGCCAAAAATGTTCCAGGTTACAAGGTTTGGATTTTTGCTATCTGGGCACCTTTAGCAAAACCACAAAGGGTCAGGACTCGAGGGGCACCACTTGGGGGGTTCGGACTCACAGAGGATTGGTCCAGGTTCAGGTTCAAGATGGCTGGAGCCTTTTCTGTCCCGGAGGCTCTGATCAGGAGGCCAGTCAACTAGCTCTTGGAGTCATTCTGGGAGTCCTGGATGCAGCAGTAAAACAATGCTCAAACATCAGGACAGGCTTCTAAGGGTTCCAGGTAGGCTTCAGGCAGTAAAACATCTCTTGCAGGTGCAGCAAAGCAGTCATCTGAGGTGCACAGCGGACCACAACAGCAGGCCTTCCGCAGTTTCAGAACGTGAAATGAAGATCGGGTCTGAGGATCCCATTTTGATGCTTAGCGCCACTTTGTAGGAGGAGGAGTTTCTAGAGAATTCCCTTAGAATTGCTTGATGTTTCCTGCTTCTCCTGCCCTGCCTTTAAGCTGGGTGAATGAGAAATGTAAAAAAGAAAAAACAAAGGCCTTTTCTATTTATGCACCTACAATCTGTAACAACATCCCCAATTTCATCAAGACCACTTCAAAGGTGCTCCTATCCAGGAAGGACTTAAAGATGCACCTCTTTGAAGAACACTAAGTCACAATGCAGCAAACTAGCTGCATCTTCAATTGCGACTGTATCCTGGCTTTTGATAAACACATATGTAATTTAAATTCCTAACAAATTAAAACCAATCTTTTTACAGGTTGTTGCAGCCACAGAGTTAATGTAAACATTTTGATTGCATTAACCCCTTCGCTGCGGCGGCTATTCGTCCGCGGCGGCTATTCGTCCGCAGCGCTAAGGGAGCAGGGGGGCTGCGCGGCGCTCACACGCTGGTGACGGAACCACTCCGTCACCAGCCTCGGGTGAGCTGTACTGATGACGGAGCGGTTCCGTCATGGCCCCGCCCGCTCAATAGAACGCCCAGCGCAGGTGCGGAATCGGGCGGGCCATGACGGAACCACTCTGCCATCAGCACAGCGCCACTGCGGCTGATGACGGAGCGGTTCCGTCATCATCATCGATGCGGTTAATGATGCGCTATTTTTCAACATCTGCCTCAATGACACTTTAACATAGGGTTTTCATAAAGCATGTTGGTCAGTTACAAATTGAAAGTTCAATTCTTGGGGTTTTTGCATGCATGTAAACCAGCCAAAGAGTTATAAAGACTAATGCAATGTAGCTTCCAATTATAATTTACTTAAAACTATGCATTCTGCTATTTTATTGAGTCTCTGCTCGGTGTATGGCTTGAAATGAGGGATACTCAGTAATGCAGACTTGTTTACAATCATTATTTGATTTTTCATGTTCACATGTTTATATTTCAGAGATAGCTCTGTATTCATGCTTCATCTTGCAGTGTTGAATGCGCTGTAAATCTCGTCATAGGTTAAGTCTGCTTTAAATGGTGTACTATGCTGTATATTTTCCAACCTAGCTTTGTAGTATGTAGTTGTATTTGCCTAAATGCTTTACACATATGCTGCCTTGCTGTAACAATGTTAAAGTGCACGTTTGCAGGTCTAATGAACTCTGCAGTTTCTGACCTGGCTGCCCTAGACAAATCACAATGTGAGCAAACCTACGGAAAAGCTGTTAGGTAAAAGCCAATAATCTCCCAAGCACCAAGCATTTTTAAAATCCACATCAGTGGCAAGGGAATAGCGAGCAATACTGTAGCTGGTGCAATGGCAGCAGGGCCCAGAGGTTAAAGAGATCCATTACCCCCATCTAGGGGTATTTATTTCTACCAAACCAGATGGGGCCCAGATTCCTATCTTGGGTTAGGGCTGATAGCACTCAAGTCATTCTTCAAAGGTCATTTTAAACTTTTTTCAGTCCACATTCTACACCATATGTCGGCCATACAGATTTCATTGTTTTCCTTTCTGCTAAGCAGTTTGCTCAACAATCCTAAACCTTCTGTGGCATTTTTACTAAGACTGTGCACCGGCAGAAAAGTCACACAAAGTCACTGGACGGATTACAAAGTCATGGAAGTGTACTTACTTTCTAACACAAACGTTACTTTGAGCTGCATAGGCGCCCATTTCTCACTTCAAACAGTACTCTATGACATTTGCATCTAGGGGGTGTTACCTGGGCAGGAAACAGGAAGATCACCGCAAATACACATAGTTTATGACGCAAAGCACAGTAGCGACTGCCACCATAGTAAGGTGATAGGGCATGGAGAGGGGGATCCTGGGTTTTTAAAATAAAATAAAAAGACTTTCCTGCTGCTCCGCTCCTGCTGCCGGCCGCCTCGTTGCTCCTCTCATCCTGGAAGTGGATGGGCTTAACTGCACAGGCTCTCCACCCAATCCAGACGCTGCTCTCATGCTATACCTAGAGTGGGCTGGTTTAAAGCTCGCTCAGGCACAGGAAGCCTACAGGTTTTCTCGAACCCGGCGGTACAACGTAGATGGGTTGGAGAAACCTAAGTACACATGTCTGCTTGTCTGGACTAAAACTGCAGGCAAAACTGACATGCACACTTATAAGTGCCTACCACTCCTCCCTACTACTAATGAGACGCTCGTCAGCATGGCCCCGCCCTAACCTTGGCTCAGCTGACAATCAGGTATGAAAAATAAAATGATAATGAAATGGTTTTATTATCATTTTATTTTACGTATGCCAAGGATCCTCCGCCCCAGGCTATGATTAATCTATAAAGTAGTTAAAATGGGCTGTCTAAAAAATAAAATCCAACTCCTTGCAGCATCTGCTAACTTGGAGGAACGTTTTTATTTCTCCATACATTTTACAGTGCTACACTGTATAGCACACCTTCAGCATGTATAGAATTTATTAGAATTTGGGGGCGAGGTCTCGTGCCGAGACAAGATGGCAGCTTCTGGCTGAGCTCCGCTCATACGCGGAGCTCTTTTCAAGATTTCAACCGGTTATGCTCGCTTTGGAGACAAGACTCCTTCACCTACATGATTTGGAAGGGTTGGAGCGGCATTTGGAGCCGTTCCGATGTCGAGTGCAAGCCTGTGCGACCCAGCGGTAGCAGCAATGAATTTTGCTCAGGAACACAGGCGGCCGACATTTTATGCCTGCCGCTTGGTATTATATGCTTCAGTCTGTGGTAAACCGGCGTTTTTTATGCATTTAACACTCGGCAATGTTTTGCTTTATTTTCGTCTTGCTGTTGCCATTTCTCAGCATGAGCACTTGTTTATCCAGCCTTGCCTGTCTTTCAAAGCACATAATAGCATGACTTTGTGGCCTGTTCATCCTATACATTTTTTCTTGCTGATGCCTTGATTTGCCTGTGCATATTTGCTGAGCAAATATTTAATTTTTTCCCTTTTCTCCGACGAAGATGATGTGAAGATTGGCTTCCTCATTTTTACTCTTCTCTGGTTTTTATTGACTTTCCTCTACGTCTCTAACACTGTAATGTGTTTTATACAGCGTCTGGGAAGGTTGTGACCATCAAAGGTGCTTCATCATCCTTCTTGTTATTTTAAGATGGCCAGTGAAATTCCAATCTTGGTAAGAGCTACATCTACTAAACCCAAATGAGCTAAGAACAACCACCCCTTTCCTATCTTATCATCTCAAAATCCAGATCTTGAACCTATTCTTGATGAGGTGAGGGGGCTGAAATCTTTTATGTCTTCTACTAATGAAAAGCTCCAACAAATTGAAGAGAGGTGGATTAGTATGGAAGCCAAAGTATTTGATATGGACTACTTGATTAGTGACTCACTTGATATATCAACTAAGATTCCTCTCCTGGAACAGGAAATTCAACATCTTAAGGTCCACACTGAGGATCTTGAAAACCGCAATAGATGTAATAATCTCTGGCTGTATGGCTTACCTGAGAAATTGGAAGGTCCAGACCTTCTTTCTTATCTTAAGAGGTCTTTTGGACCTACCACTTGAACCATCATTAAATATTCAGCGTGCTCATCATCTTGGTCGTTTTCAACCAAACTCTTCAACACCTGGAGGAATTATAATGTTATTTCTGGAATTTACAGTTCTCATGCGTGTCCTTACAGTAGCAAAAGTGAAGCATCACCTCATCTGGACTGGTCATACCGTTTATCTTTCTCAAGCTCTTTCTAATGCCACTAATGCAAGAAGAAAGGGATCTCTGGCCCTTCGCCCTCAAATTAGACAGTTCCATATTCATTATGGCATGTTACACCCTTGTTTGTGTAAAATTACTCATGAGGGCTCAACTCGTTCATTTGACGATCCTGCTAAATTGAAGTCTTTTCTACAGAGTCTGTCATTGACTTCTGTTGATGGTTCTACCCAACGTCTCTAATTTTCTTGTCATCTTCATTATCCGATTCCTTATGGCTGTACATTTTCTTATCCCTTTATGGCCCTCTCTCTGTTGTTTTATCTGTCTTTGGTGCTGTTGTGCTCCATGCTCATTTTGTCTACTCTTTGTCTTAGATCTGGGTCTCTTTCCTTGATCTACTTCTCTTTATTCCTAGTTCCTTTTCTTTCTCTGTTCTTCATTGTTTGTTCTCTTTTTAAATTGTGTATGATGCACATGCTTAGTTGAGTTATTTGTTGTTGTGTATATTATCTTGATTTTTTTCTACTAAATGGTGGTTTTTTTGTTTCCAGCTTTATTTCTGCAGTGTATCATCGCCATTCATGAACTTCCTATCCCACCTTCCTATATGTGTAATGTTGTTAAGTGGAGCGTTCACCCCGTCAAAATTTGTCTAAACTGAATTTGCATGTTTCGTTCATTCAAGAAATGCACTGTAATGAAACAGAATCGCTTATATTAAAGAGACAATGGGTGGGTCAAGTTGTTTATTCTCCAGCATCCAATCAGAAGGGTGGTGTTGCTATGCTATTTCATAAGTCATTACATGTACACATTTTATCTACGCATTGTGATACTGATGGACGCTGGGTATTGGCTAAGGTCGTTATACAAAATAAAGAACTTGTCCTATTGATATTTATGGCCCTGAAAAGCCAGATCCTGACTTTTGGAATAGTATTAAGATTTTACTTTCCTCCATTGATAGCCCAAATATTATTGTTGCTGGGGATTTTAACCAATGGTTGGATCCAGTCTCTGATAGACAATCCAAGTTTAAATTTAACCCTGAAAAATCCCATGAATCATTTCAATCTGCCATTGCCTCTCGTTCATTATATGATGTTTGGAAGACTTGTAACCCTGACTCCCTTGAATTTACTTTCTTCTCTAATGTGCACCATACTTGTTCTAGAATTGATTATATTTTGGTTAGTAGACCCTTAATCCCATCTATTCAAACTTCCGAGATGGGTTCTATTTCTATTTCCGATCATGCCCCTGTCATTTCTGCTTTTGACCTTTCCCGGAGTTCTACAGAATTTGGTAGTTGGAACGTAATAATTTTTTGTTATCAGACACTGATTTCATAGCTGAAGCTACTGCTTTTAATAACAAGTTTTTTACTATCAATAATCCTTTGGACACCTCCATTCCTAATAATTGGGATGCCTTTAAGGCCTCCTACCGTGCCTTTACTATTTCCTATTCAACAAAAAAAGAAGAAAATCGCAAAGGCCAAGTATACAACAGCTCAAACTGCTGGTACACAATTAATTACCTTACTTCTAGATCTTCCTCTGTTCTTCATGAATTACTTTAGACCAAATCTGCTCTTAACAAACTGGCTACAGTTGATGCTTCTAATATCCTTCTTAAAATTAAGTCCAAGTATTACGGGGTCAAAATAAAGCTGGCTAGATGCTGGCCAATTATTTTAAAATTAAATCTGAACGTAAGAGTATTGGTCCTATTTTGAATGAAAATACTAACAATTTAGCGTCCACCGAAGAAGATATTGCTACTGCTTTTCATGGCTATTACAAATCATTGTATTCTGATGACACAAATCACTCTAATCAAAATTTACACACCTTTTTTCGGATCTTCCTAAACCCCCATCACTACCTGATGAATTTGAATTACTAGAAGAAGATGTTACTCTTCGGATGCCATTATATCCTTAAAATAATAGAAAGCGCCAGACCCTGATGGTCTTTCTGTCAATTTTCTTTTCTACTTTTTCCTCTATTTTTGCTCCCAAACTCCTGGACCTTTTTATTTCATTTCTTGCTGATGGTAAAGCTTCTGGTTCCTTTATGGAAGCCTTGATTGTCCTTATTTCTAAACCTGATAAGGATCATTCACTCCGTAAAAATTATCGTCCCATTTCATTAATTAATTATGATTGTAAGATATTTGCTGAAAATCCTTGCCTCTCGACTCGAAAATATTATTCCACTATGGTCAAAACAGATCAAGATGGTTTTGTTAAGGACAGATTGGCCGCTGATAATGCTCGTATGTTTGCTAATGTTATCTCCTATAGGAGGAAATACAAGTCTCCACTTGCAGCATTGTCTTTAGATGCCGAAAAGGCTTTTGATCGTATAAACTGGCATTTTATGTTTAATACACTTCAATAGTTTGGTTTTGGACCTAATTTTCTCTCTTATGTTAAATTGTTATTGTTATACTCTTTTCCCTGTGCTAGTTGTTTTATGAATAACCGCTTATCTAATTTTTTTACCTTTTATAGTGGTACTCGTCAGGGCTGTCCTAATTTACCCTTGTTATTTGTTTTATGTCTTGAACCCTTCATTGAACACGTCCGTGCTAATACACTTATTTCTGGATTTACACATAATTCTAGGGCAGGACCGGAGGCTCGAGTTATGCTTTTCTTCCTTCGCTTTTTATTATCGTTACACAACACAGCAGCCTCAGAAAAGCTTCAAACCATGCTTAAATGTAAAAAACAAAGAAGCTTCTTGATTAACTCAATGAATGTCAACAGACAAAAACCACAACTCCCATGAGTCCGCAGTAATAGTCCATAATGAAGTCCTTCCACTATGTCCATAAAGGGTAGATAGTCAGTCCATCTTCACTCTTCCTCCTCTTTCTTCGCTGCTCACGCAGCCAGTTAAGTGCATTATTTAGTTTTCCTTGATTTACTGTAAACGCGTGTGGTATTGTCCTCGCCGTATGTTTAAGGGTACGGGGAGGAACAAGGGCTCTGTTTTGATTGTGTTTCCTTTTCAGAGTCCCGCAGTCGCGGGAGCGTTTTCCGCTCCTTACGCGACTTTTGCCCACATTGTCATTGCGGTGCATTATCGGCCGCTAGAGGGCGCGCGCACGTCTCATTGGCTCCTCGGCGCGCTCTCTTCACTCTGAGAGGTGCGGAGTGAAACGGAGCCTTGCCCCACTGAACGCCCGGTTACCGGGTCTGTATTTGCACATCCAAATCATTCTTTGCTGCCCTTTGGGGTCCGTAGTGCGGTTCTGACCACGTAAGTCCGCCGACAGGCAGGTGTGTCACTGTACGTTTTTCCATGCGGTCAACGCGGGGTGGGGCGGTGAGACCCGGTCCTGCCAGGAGGGTCAGCGCGTTGTGGGGTTTGGAGCTGCCCTAATTGCCAGTGACCTTGCCCCACAAGTTATTTGCAGTCTGTTAGTCTGCCCATATATTTTGTGATTTCAAGGGTTCCTTGTGCCTCCCTCCTTTAGATAATGGACCAGGAGGAGTACTATGAGGAGGGTCCCTACTCCTATCTGACTGATGACGAATTTTATCAGGCGGTAGATAGTTCCATCTATCGTTGTGTCACTGACGTGGTGGGACCCATGGAGGACCGCCTTCTGGCGCGTATTTTTGCGGAGTGCGCAAAAATCACGCAAGCCCAGACTGGGGTACCCACTGGTGTCCCGGGCCCCTCAGGTGAGGGCCCTCCTGCCCCAAAGTAGCCCTGTAGGGAGAGTGCGCCGGAAGGGGGGCAGGCGGTGGACAGAGGCGCCTTTGAGCGTCTTAGGGATGCTTTTTTGGCTAAGGCGACTGCTGTCCCCCCGCACCACTTTCGGCGCCTGAGCCCTCAGCGGCCTCAGGGACCGCTCCACCGTCTCCGGGGGAGGACACCCCCAACACAGATGAAGATGACGAAGGTAAGGTGGCCTTGACAGCTGAGTTAGATGCTAAGATGGCCACCTTCCAGGCAAAGTTTATGAAGGACCCGCGCAAGGGCATTGATCGCTCCTGGCGGTCATGCCAAGACAAACAGTTAGACGCGGTTGGGCCCGCCACGAAGATCCTCGACATGGCGGAAGAGGCGAAGGCCACGGGGCAATCATCTCGCCCGAAGTCTTGTCAAACTGGGCACAGCGTGTCATAATCTTTTTAGGAAACGCCAACTGTGCCCTGTCGACGAAACGCCGGCGGACATTGCTCATTAAGTTGGACCCCAAGCTGGGAGATTTGGCTTCCTCAGAAGCGGGCGCTGTGGCCCAAGGGGGTCTTTTGGGAAACCTTTTATGAAGGAGCTGGGAAAATGTGTGTCCACATTTACATCCCTGGACAAGGCCCAGTCCAACATTAAGCGTGTCTTTCAGCAACGTTTCTCCCAAGGGGCCGGTCGTGGTATGGGCCGCTCGACCGGCCGTGCGGACAGAATGCCAATAATAGATGGCAAGGCTCCGGTAGAGGCCAGTATCAAACCTAAGCCAACTTCAACAACTTCTACCCCACTCGGGGACAACGCTTCGGCGGTCGGGGCTACCGGAAGAACTCTGGACCCACCAATTCCAGCGGTAAGTGTCATCCCTGCAGACCAAGTGCTCATTGGCGGGCGGCTAGCGGCCTTTTATGAGGAATGGGCGTCGCTTGCTGCAGACACTCGGGTCTTGCAGACAGTACGGGGGTTCCAAATAGAGTTCTACGATCTGCCCATCCAGGTGGGTTTTCACCATCCTATAGTTTTTTCCGATGCCCACGCGCAATTGATAGACGAGGAGGTCTCCGAGTTGCTGCGCAAGGGAGCCGTTCGTCAATCAACGCGTCACCCCGCGGGTTTACTCAGCAATGTTTTCCTGGTAGACAAGACGGATGGGGGCAAGCGTCCGGTAACCAAGCCCAAGGAGTTCAACGGGTGGTTGGTTAACCGGCATTTCAAAATGGAGGGTATTCACCTCCTGCGGGACGTGCTCCTCCCTCGGGACTGGATGGTGCGGTTGGACCTCAAGGATGCTTATCTGGTGGTCCCCATACACCCCCCTCATGGTCGATTCCTGCTGGAGGCCAGAGTGTTCGAGTTCACCGCTCTTTCTTTCGGGCTCTCTTCGGCCCCATGGTGCATCACGAAGGTGTTGCATCCGGCAGTGGAATACCTGCGTGGTCAGGGCATTCGAATGATTGTCTACTTGGACGACATTCTTCTGATGGCCCACTGTCCGGTGATCTTGGCCTCTCAGCTACAGCAGGCGGTCTCACTTTTCCAGGCTCTGGGGTTCATCATCAACAGTTCCAAATCAGTTCTGGTTCCCTGTCAGGAGGTTACCTTTCTTGGGTTTGTCATAGATTCCGTCGAGGCTTCGCTCAGCTTGCCCTCGCGGAAGATGGCCAAGATCCGGCACACGTTGCGCCAGACAATTACAAAAGACCGGACTTCTCTGCAGCAGGTGGCCAGGGTGGTAGGGCTTCTGTCGTACTCCATCCAGGCAATCTTCCTAGGGCCATTACATTACAGAGCGCTCCAGCGGCTCAAGTCCCAGCATCTTCGGAAGGGTATGTCCTACGATCAGATGGTACCCCTCTCGGCAGAAGTGAAAGTGCAAATGTCATGGTGGCTGTCACACATGGAAGCGTGGAATGGCCGGGCGATCTTCGGGTAGGTCCCGGACCTAGTGATAGAGTCCGACGCCAGCAGGTCGGGTTGGGGTGCGAGGTGCGGGGACTTCTACACAGGCGGCGCGTGGTCTACAGAAGAACAGCAGTTGCACATCAACTGTTGGAGCTTCTGGCCGGGTTTTTCGCAGTACGCTGCTGGACCAAAGATTCAGCGAAGTCCTGTGTGTTGTTGAAAATGTACAATCTCCCTTCCAATCCTTTAATCACTTTTAGGAAGGCGAGATCAGTAAAATACGATATTGAGCACAGTTACATGGCAAAAACCCCTAAATCAGCTTTTGGACCCCTGCAAGGATTTTTCCCCCGTGGGAAATGTAAAGCTTGTAAAATCAGTAAGCGAGTTCTGACCTATGAAATCCCTAACATAGGAATCCGTAGAAAGATCAGAAGGTTCCTTACATGCACCACCCCCTATAGTGTTTACTGTTTAACCTGCCCGTGTGGGCTGCGTTACGTGGGAAGCACGATCAATCCCATGAAGATGAGAATACTGGAGCACATGCAGGCCATTGCAAAAGGAGATGAAGCATACCCTGTTGCGCGTCATTTTGATAAAGTACATCAGCGCAACAGGATTTGCTCAGCTACTTTGGGCTTGATCATGTCCCTAGCAATCCAAGAGGGGTGACAGATTAATTCGGCTCCGTAGACTGGAGTCGAGATATATCATTGATATGCACACCAAGTATCCTTTGGGTTTGAATAGCAGTGAAGAACTTGCAATACACTTGGGAGAATAACTTGATGGAACCTATATTGACTGTTCAGGCTATGTTCTCAGTCCTGGATATGCTGTGAGAGGTGATTAATACGATCTGGGCACGTCAACTTTATGTGTAATTTCAGTTCTAGCCTGATTTCTGAAATTAATAGATGTATATATGTATATAGAAACCTTTTCTCTATTTTCTCCCCGTTAATCTTCCTTGTCGCCCTCTCTCTTGAGTGGTTCAAACATTCTTTTCTTTCTTTCTTCTTGGATGTATATATTTGTGAATATGATGTTTTGATGGTCTATATTAGACACAAGCCTTGTACTTTTATTGCATGCCCATATAGGGCAGGATTTGTGTGCTTTCACTGCATGCCCATACAGGGCAGGATTAGTATGCTTTGATTCTTCACAGCTTTAATTGTATATACAATTGTTTTGGAACGCCGGGTATATATTATACATATCCATAACGAGCCCATCCATGGGCATTGTTGAACTTTCTTTCATTGATTTGAATGTTTAAAAACTTACGCTCCATTTGTAATGACTCTTTTTGTATTTTTGAGTCCTTCGTTGATTGCGATCATATGCACATGTGGTTAAAACTGTGTCTAAGATGGCGCTACAGTAAACATAGATGAAAGTTCTTTACCGAAACGCGTCTGTTTATGAAGTGTCTGTTTGTTGGTGAAAAATAAATAACCCAAACGACCCCCGTGAGTGCTTTTTTACCGTAGGATGGAAGTCCTTAGTTACGGAATTTGGAGCGAGCATTGATCTGTGGGAGCACCCCCACATTGGAAAGCACCCTCCTGCGAGTGCCCTGCCCAGGTGTTCTTGGAGCGTGATTTGAATTTGGCGGAGCACCGACCGAGAGGAGCCTGAAGCGTACGGAATTGGGTGGTGTCGGAAGCAGCACCATTCGTCATCTAGACACAGCGGAGAATCCCGGTAGGACGCCGGCTGGCATACCAACCTATTTCTGTGATTGCTTCACTCGGGCAAGACGTGGGGGAAGAGACACGCAAATTACAAGCATTGAACTATATAAAATCATGTTTTGTGAATCGGAGCGCCGGGATGCGGCCTCAAATATGTTTAAAAGTAAAGAAGAAAGAGGGGCCACTCCACAAGCCCCAAGTGGACCCGCTAAAATGACTGTTACCACCAAATGTATCGCGCTCGAACGGCTGTACGAGCACGAAATAAGGAAATGGAGGGAGGGAACCTCCCTCCAAAAGTACATTGAAGTCAATAGGGTCTCGAGAGGCCTACGAATCTACACGGTGCCTGCCTACGAGTCCCCAGACCCATTATTACTGGATGAATGGGCAGAACATACTGCAGCATCTTTGAAGGGAGTCTGCGGATTTTGGTAAAGTTCGCATGGAGCGACCGTGAAAAGGCGCTCAAAGAAATTGAAACTTTGGAGGAAGAACTAAAGAAGGAGGAGGATCAAGTGAAGATTGGGGAGTACAGAGATCAAATGAAGAAACGTCTTAAAACCTATGAAGAGAAGATCAAATTACGAAAACAAAGTAAATTCAATCGTGATGAAGCCGATTATGCCCAAGGAAGGATTCTAACCTTCGCTAAAAAATATGACACCCCACGGAAGGAGCTACTGAATAAGAGTAAGACTGTGGTCCAAACGACAAGTGGAACAGCGGAGGCTCCAGCAACCTCAGAATCAGAGGTAACCAAAAATGAATCATCGGAAGAGGAAGGTGCGGGAACCTTAAGATCAGGACGTGTCGGTACTCCTTTTCGCGAGGAATTCAAACTGATCCGCCAATCTTGGCAGAAAGGTGGTGCGGGCAAACCCCCGGAAAAATCGGGAAGAGGAAAACAAGGAGGGGGCAGAGGGGCCGTAAGAAACAATGTCTCCCCACCAGCAACAAGAAGCAAGAAGATTTACAACAAAAAACGGCAATGATGGAGGAGAATGTTACCATAGTCAATCTTACGAACAAACAACTGACGAGCACTGAGGAGTCGGTACTCAAGTTTGGATTGACGTTCTGTCCCCAAAAAACGATGGAATTTACACAAACGCGAATTGATTTATTCAAGTTTATGCGTAAACGGAAACTTCATAAGTACTTTAAGACTGGACTGCATACTGGCATACCCAGTAAGAAAGCTGGCAGTGCGCCTGTAACTGATCTCCTGGCTGTGAAAGATTTGGAAACAATTGTGATCCTGGAGGAATTAAGAACTGAAGAGGATCTGATGTCCTTAAGTAGAACCCAACAGCTGGCGGTGACTGACACCGAACAATTGGGTGGACTCACGTCTTTTAAACCGGCATCGAAATTCCATCCACAGATGGCAGTGGATGCCATAGATATCTTTGCGGAGGCGGTGGTGAAAGATCTAACCCAATTTAGACGGAAACAAAAATATCGGAGATCCCCAGATGGAAATTTCACGGAGAAACAACAACAAGCTCTGATTAAGTTGAGTAATGATGAGGGTGTTGTCTACAAGCCTGCTGATAAAGGCGGCAATATTGTCATTCAGACAAAGCAGAACTATGAAATCGAAGCATTCCGGCAATTGAACAACCAGGACACATATATGGCGAACACAATCAATGATTACCAACAAAGTACTGTGGATTACCATGTGATGTTATCCAGATGGCACAATAAAGGACTTCTGGATATTGATGAGTTCCTATTTTTGAGACGCTTAAATCCCATAATACCCACATTTTATCACCTACCCAAGGTGCACAAAAATAAGACCATGCCCCCTGGTAGGCCAATTGTGGCATCTCAAGGCAGCCTTACTGAAAATCTCTCCACCTATGTGGACTTCTTATTGATACAACATGAGAAGTCTCTGAAATCCTATATCAGAGATACCACATACTTGTTGGACAAATTGTCTACCTAGAAGTGGGAAGAGGGATACACCATGATGGTGTTGGACATAACTAGCCTATATACTTTGATTAAACACGAAGATGGTCTCTTAGCCACCAAATACTTCCTGGATAAACGTCCACTGAAATATACACAACATAGCCCGATGGTTTTGGAGTTTGTTGAATTTTGTTTGGCTAACAATATTTTCCTATTTCAGAAACAACTGTACAGACAGCTGTCTGGGACAGCAACGGGCACCTGCTTCGCCCCCAGCTACGCAAACTTGTTCGTCGGCTGGTGAGAGGAGCAGGTGGCCTGGGGGGAGGCCAACAAGGAGTGGACTGAACAGATTGTGGGGTGGTATCGTTTCATCAACGACTTGCTTGTCGTATTGAATGGACCACCAGAGACGGCTAAAGAATTTATTGATGTCCTTAATAGGAACAAACTCATTTTGGAATTCTCTGGTGAAGTAAGTGAGACCTCTGTGAACTATTTGGATATCAATATCTATATAGACTCAGGAGAATTGAAAACCAGATTGTACCGAAAGCTGACAGCAGGCAACTCTATATTGCAAGCGACGAGCAGCCATCCCTCTAATCTTATAAGAAGTATCCCCTATAGGGAACTTCTTAGGATTAAACGTAATTGCACAGATGAGAAAGAGTTCCAAAGTGCAGCTAAAGCCAGTATGCAACGTTTTCAGGCACGTGGCTACAGCCACGAGATTCTTAATAGCGCTCTTGATAGAGCAAATAAACTGAAAAGAGATAGCCTTTTAAAGACCAAAGACAGGAGAATCAAAGATTCTGCAAATGGGGGGAAATTCCGCCTCATAACTACTTTTTCCAAAAGTGCAACCCAACTTAAATAGATCTTGAAAAGAAGTTGGCATATACAACAAACCGATGAGGTGCTGAGCGCTGATCTCCCTTCCAATCCTTTAATCACTTTTAGGAAGGCGAGATCATTAAAAAACGATCTTGTGCACAGTTACATGGCAGAAACCCCTAAATCAGCTTTTGGACCCCTGCAAGGATTTTTCCCCTGTGGGAAATGTAAAGCTTGTAAAATCAGGAAGTGAGTTCTGACCTATGAAATCCCCAACATAGGATTCCGTTGAAAGATCAGAAGGTTCCTTACATGGACCACCCCCTATAGTGTTTACTGTTTAACCTGCCCGTGTGGGCTGCATTACGTAGGAAGCACGATCAATCCCATGAAGATGAGACTACTGGAGCACATGCGGGCCATTGCAAAAGGAGATGAAGCATACCCTGTTGCGCGTCATTTTGATAAAGTACATCAGCACAACAGGGATTTGCTCAGCTACTTTGGGCTTGATCATGTCCCCAGCAATCCAAGAGGGGGTGACAGATTACTTCGGCTCCGTAGACTGGAGTCGAGATATATCATTGATATGCACACCAAGTATCCTTTGGGTTTGAATAGCAGTGAAGAACTTGCAATACAGCTGGGAGAATAACTTGATGGAACTTATATCAACTGTTCAGGCTATGTTCACAGTCCTGGACATGCTGTGAGAGGTGATTAATACGACCTGGGCACGTCAACTTACTGTATGTGTAATTTCAGTTCTAGCCTGATTTCTGAAATGAATAGATGTATATATGTATATAGAAACCTTTTCTCTATTTTCTCCCCGTTAATCTTCCTGGTCGCCCTCTCTCTTGAGTGGTTCTGACATTCTTTTCCTTCTTTCTTCTTGGATGTATATATTTGTGAATATGATGTTTTGATGGTCTATATTAGACACAAGCCTTGTACTTTTATTGCATGCCCATATAGGCCAGGATTTGTGTGATTTCACTGCATGCCCATACAGGGCAGGATTAGTATGCTTTGATTCTTCACAGATTTAATTGTATATACAATTGTTTTGGAACGCCGGGTATATATTATACATATCCATAACGAGCCCATCCATGGGCATTATTGAACTTTCTTTCATTGATTTGAATGTTTAAAAATGGCGCTCCATTTGTAATGACTCTTTCTGTATTTTTGAGTCCTTCGTTGATTGCGATAATATGCACATGTGGTTAAAACTGTGTCTAAGATGGTGCTACGGTAAACATAGATGAAGGTTCTTTACCGAAACGCGTCTGTTTATGAATTGTCTGTTTGTTGGTGAAAAATAAATAACCCAAACGACCCCCGTGAGTGTTTTTTACCGTAGGATGGAAGTCCTTAGTTACGGAATTGGGAGCGGGCATATATATTTATATATATATACTAGCAGCCCGTCCCGACCTTGTCCGGGAGCATTTAGGCTTCCCCTACCCCCGCCTGACCCAACATTGCCCAGCAGCTTGTGGCCCCGCCAGCGGCCCGTGCCCCCGTCCCCCGCCTACCCCGATTATTGTTTTAGTAATTTCCCGTCCCCTACCTGGCCCGAAACCCGCGGATGTATGCCGCTACATCGGGGTCAGCTACATCGCACGCTGTAACATCGCGTCTATTACATCGCTTCCTCCATTACATCGTTACCAATGACATCGCATCCCTTTGCAACGCGATTGCATTGCTTCCCATTGGCCCGAACATCACCCCGCAGTACATTACGTCGCAGGGCAAAACAACGTGGTTTCTTGTGTTTGCCACATGAACCAACCTCTAACCCCTGCCCCCCCTCCCATCCCCCTTGACCCCAAATCTTCTACTTTTATTACTTTGGTAGTATGGTATACTATTAATTTGTAAATTGCAAGTAAAGTAACACTATTTTTTTTTAACTCTTATTTTAATTTTAGCCTGTTTCGTGTAAGGAAAGCACATGCAGGTCTGGAGATCCGTCCTCCCTTGCAGGCCAAATCCATGCTTTTCCAGTTAGTCTTAATGGCTCACAAAATACCTCTTGTCTTTACTGATGAAGGAGTTTTTTCACTTCCTGTTAATACACATTATGCAAAAACTCGGTATTTGTACAGTGCCACCTAATCACCCATAAGGGTCTCTACACTTTGGGGGCCGTGGGGGAGATTAGGCGAGCTATTACCCTGAGTCACATGTTGCTGAGCTGATCTGCTTCATTATGAGCAGCACGTTTATTTGCCAGATGTGTGGCAACTCCTCTTACAGCAAGTATCACAATTATTTGTTTTGTAATAAATATCATCAGCTCCAACGTGTCAATAATTATTGGGGGGAAACGCTCAGTATTTAGTAAGACATGCAAACAATTTTGGTGCGGAAAGCAAAGAAAACTTACATGTTACGCCCCCCCTCCCCCAAAAAATGAATTGGGTGTTATTTATTGACCTCAATAAACGTTGACTCTGCAGACGTTATAAAGTGTGATAAATGCAATACCATTTACCAGACGTACGTAATGGGGGTATTAGACTTTGCACATTATCTCTCTACATTTGTCAAAGAATCTCTACAATTCGCAGTAAGTGGCAATTCAAATTTTTGAGTCCTTGTTAAATTATTGGGACGATTCGGGTAATCTCTGCATCACAGTAGTTTTCAAGTGATAAGGAGTTTAGCAATTTTCCTGAAATGTTGGCATTTGTGAGAAAAGCTGTGTAACAGTTGGACCATCAGCTTTGCCAAGCATCACGCATGTGGGGTTAGACCATGCGGGGTGCGGGAAAAGGAGGTTCACTTGAAAAGGGGATCTCTATTAGCATTGGGGTTTGAATATATTAATGCGGCCGTCCTGCTGTGAAGACAGCACCATCCAATTCTTTCCGACCCTCTCTTTGGTGCAGCGGATGGCAGCAGATAATTCTAAAAACTGGCATGGACATTTAGAGGCCCACTGGAGTTCAAATTACAATAATTGTAATTTTGGGAACATCGGCATAATGCTAATTACCTGAGACACCCCAGTGGGCCATCCACCCTTCCATCCATCCATCCATCCGCACCCTACCAGCCCCACATCCATCCATCCATACACCCACCCATTCTTCATCCGCCCATCCATGCATCCATCTTGCCTTCCACCTTTCACCCGTCCAGCCACACACCCTTCGTCCGTTCACCCACTCTCTCATCCATACATCCACCAGCCCATCATCCATACATCATTCATCCATGCAACCATCTTCCATCCACCCTTTCATCCATCCATTCATCCAGCCAGCCTTTCTCCTGTCCATCCAACCACCCAGCGTTTCATCCGTCCAACCATACACCCTTCATCCATCCATCCATGCATCCATTGATGTACATGACGAAACAGCTTTGAATGTAAACGTACATGAATAATGATACAGCATACAATATTGACAGTATTAATGCCCTAACATCTTGAACATCGCATTTTATTTTCTTTACGTTATTTCTCAAAAATGTTCATGTGGAATTAATTCTTTGTAGCAGTTGTTGCAAGTCCGGGATTCGAACAGCCGACATTCCCCTTCATAAACGTTCCGTCTAGCTCTTTACGCTAGCATACATTTTTAACGGGAAGCTGGTATTTAGAGACCCAACTTGTCTTCTGTGAATTGTTATTTGGACAGTCAGCGCTGTATTATATTGTTCGGCCAAATATTCATTTTTGTGCATTACAAACAACAGTCACTCACCCTCTCACCCATCCATCCACCTATCATTCATACACCAGCTCATCATCCATACATCATTCATCATGAAAACATCTTCCATCCACCCTTTCATCCATCCATTTATCCACCCAGCCGTTCACCCGTCCAACCATCCACATTTTCATCCATCCACCCAGCCTTTCTCCCGTCCATTCAACCTCCCAGCATTTCACCCGTCCAACCATACACCCTTCATCCATCCGTCCATCCACCGATGTACATGACGAAACAGCATTTCATGTACACGTAACAGAAAAATTATACAGCATACAACATTCTCAAAAATGTACATTTTGCATAAATTATTTGTAGCAATTGTTGCAAGTTGGGGATTTGAACTCACGACCTTCCCCTTCATAAACGTTTCTTTTATTTCTTTACGCTATCATAAATTAATTAAGAAAAGCTAGTCAGTCAGCGTGGTATTTTTTTCCCCCCCACATTCGTATCTTCATGTGCCTCAGCGAGGTATTTAATGTAAGCTCGTAATGTTTATCTTCATGTGACAGCATACAACATTCTCAAAAATGTACATTTTGCATAAATTATTTGTAGCATTTGGTGCAAGTTGGGGAATTGAAATCAAGACCCTCCCCTTCACAAACGAATCTTTTATCTCTTTACGCTATCATAAATTATTTATGTGTCTTCATGTGCCTTCATGTGTTTATCTTCAGGTGCCTCAGCGTGGTATTTGCGGGTATTAGCTTGTAATGTTTATCTTCAGGTGGCTCAGCGTGATATTTGCCGGTATTTATTTCAACATCGTACTGTTTGGATCAAGTGCCTCATATTTTAACATCTGGGTATTTATGTTTAGCTTCATGCGTCTCAGCGTGGTATTTGCCGGTATTTATTTCAACAGCGCCATCCAAATCATGTGCCTCAGCGTGATATTTGCCGGTATTTATTTCAACACCGCCATCCAAATCGTGTGCCTCAGCGTGGTATTTTCTGGTATTTATTTCAACAGCGCCATCCAAATCAGCCACCCGATGTAGATGCTATGCAATCGCTAGCGACTTAAAGGTCCATGCGATGGTATAGCATGCGTCGTAATTGCATGCGTTCTGAAGCCTGCCGCGATGTCCTAGTCGTGCTGGATGGAAGCGCGATGCAATACTTTTGTTGCAACGGGTGTTTCCCGACACCCACCTTCCCCGACACTGTCCCCAGAGCATTACCTGAGCCGCAGGTCCTCATTTCACCGCTCCTCGCGCCTCAGCTACAGGTCCTCATTTCTCCGCTCCGCCGCTCTGCTCCTTACCGCCTGTCCACCGCCGCTCCTCCCCCGCGCCATGTCCGCCGCTCCTCGGACGGCTCTCCTCCCCGTGCTGAAGTGAGCACGCATGTCGCTGCCGGCACTACTTTGGGGGGGGGGGGGGGGGGGGGACGGGACTACTTTTTAAAAAAATATAAATATTATAAATAACGTTTTATTTTGTCATTTATATAGCCTATAACCATCTACACACCCTGACGATTTCAACGGAGTATTGGGTGTGTAGATTGGCGCTGTGGTTCCCGAGTTTACCCGCCTCAAAGCCTGAAAGTTCTTACTTTATTATAGTAGTATATATATATATATATAAACATTTGAGAATTTGCGCACTTTATATATAAGATACACAAGAGTGACGAAATGCACACCACTTTCTGTCCAGCTTTTATTGCTTCCATTAGTTATCATTTTGCGTGCAGTCCTGTCTGGTGGTTTTGCCTCGCAACCACAAAATTGAAACATCATTTAAGGATGGAGCAACATCTTGCTCCTTGACGGACGCACAGGTCAGCCCTTTGAAAGAAGGTTTCTTCGTTTTCCAATTTTCAACACTTGTTGTTTTGTCCAGTAAGTTCAATGATATGAACAATTCAAAACTTGTTTCACCAATCACATGTGGGACGGTTCATGTATTGCAAACACTTCAAACGTTGCAGATTGCCATTCCAAGCCTTTTCTTTCTGCAACACGACGTATACATTAAAAAACATCCTCAGTAGTATTTCCAATGCATTTCGGGCATTTTCATCGCCCTTCAGCAGGGATTCACTACAAATTTTCAAAAAACAACAGCGTTAACCCGTGAAATACAACCTGAGTAATAACCCTCATTACAATGTGCATCGATGTTTTGTGCCCTGGCTTTCTACTCGCCCATATTAAAACGCTTTCCCTCTAATTACATGGTCCCATCTTGAAAGCTGAAACAAGAACAACGTAACCCTTCGCCCTTCAAAACCACCACTATATTATTCCATATTTCTCCATGCTGTAACTCCACCCTTCAACAACATACTTTCTCTTTACCTGCTTTTGATAACCTTCCCATCACGTTTCCCTCCTTCCTTTCTCCAATATGCAAACCTCTTCCTCTCCACGGATCTCCCTTTTTACTACATTCACCATCTCACCAGCCCCTCAATTCCAATCACATTGCGTCATAAACCTTCCTCGCTACTATCCCAGAATGCCCTGCTACAGCTTCCCAATACATTGATGTTTTGTATATTAAACCATGCTTCTTTTGAAGAAAACTCTTCAGCGATTAAAATGATTAAAAAAGAGTTGGTGAGAGCAAAGGAACTAAAAACAAAAATTGTTTAAATTACAATGTCATTATACCTGGGATTATCGAATTGTAACAGATATGTAGTCACACAACACACTCGTAATTTCACTTACAAAACTTCACAAATGTTAATTTGTTTAATGTTTTGCACATTTTAGCACTACAATTACCAGAATGCAAAGCGCACCTCACGAAGGATGTGATGTAATGACATGTTGTCATTTTAAAAGACGAGCCTAAAGGCGGCGCTTTGTACCCGTGATCAAGGTCTGTTGACAGACCGAAACGCATAGGGCTGTTGTGCTTGTCCTACACAATGCTGTTGCCTTAAATCAATGGATATTGGATTATAATTGCTACCTGTGAGTGCATGTGGAACTTTTTCTGCAAAGGAAGCTTCGTAATATAAAATAATGGCTGGGCTCCGCTGTCTTCACAACCTTCATCGTCAGAAAGCGCTGTTGAGTGCCAAAAACCGAGTCACAATGTGCTGATTATATATATATATATATATATATATACATACATATATGTATATATAGTCTAGGAAGCATCTGAGAGTTGCATCTAGAAACATCAATTTGAGAGAACTTTGGGGGTATGTTGAGGGAATTATTCAAGTCTTGTAGAGCGTAACTTTGGCGAGCCAAATGGAAAAATAGTGGTGCCAGCGATATCAGGGAATATTTCTCTCGGATCCATCAATTGAATAAAAGTGCCCTTCACTACACACATAACAAGAATACAAGTCCTCACAATCAAACTGCAACAGTTTCAACTTCTCCTCATTTGGTCTCCCTTTACCCCGAAATAATCGTTTGTGGTAAGATCTCAGCCACTGCATCTCCTGCCCGCTCAAAATCACCCTCACTTTCCTTAAATCAGCAATCTCCACATCCTAGATCAGATGAATCTCACAAAAAATTAAGTCTTCCTTGGCTCTGTCAGCCCCTTCTGCTACGCTGAATCTTCACAGAGCTACTCATGAACCAGAGCCCGAGTCAAAAGCCACGACCCCTCAAAGGGCCAAAGTTAAAATCCCATCACAAAATTCAGTTCGTAAATCACCAGAGTCTATAATATGGATCTCGTCGACTCACTCTCCAACACAAGCTCTTCAGCTTCTGACCTTACAAAGGTCGTCACTTACTGAAGAAAAATTAAAACTACCCAATGGGCTATTGGAAGACCATATTCAAAAACTCAGTTTTGATTTCCCTTCGCTAACATCTACTCCGTTTCCAGCTGTTGAAAAGCACTTTAGCCTCTCTGGGATTAACGATCTAAGCCAGCATGAGACTAAGGTTAGTGCTCTTAATGCCCCTCCAGCAAATATCAACATCTGCAATGCTGGAACCAAAATTTGTGGCTTTCATCAAGACACAAACAAAAGTTCTCAAAAGGATCTACCCTTATTAAGCAATTCAGATATCAACGTACTTTCAGCCCACTTCCACTTCTTTGACAAAAAACACTCCCTAATAGAACCTAGGCAAGGGGATCCGCATGATATTCCAGCAATGCTCAAGGTTGAGGCTCTCCTCTCAGTCACCAATCAAGCCCTGAATTCAATGCCAATGCCGCTCATATGCACGCAGACAAACTGGATGTTCAGACTAATATTGTACACTAAGTAGCAGACTCAATAATGGGAATAGACTCAAAATTCGAGCAATTAAACACTCTGATACGTAGAGCTCAAAACAATGTGGAACAAAATCAAATCCCAAGCCTGAATCCAAGCTTGAATCCAAACGAAAACACAGACCTAAACTTAAATCAAAAATATAGTGGCTGCAATTGCAATCCGTTATTTAAAAAATTAGAATCACTTCCGGAAATAATGTCCACTCTAATTGAAGATTTGAAGAAAAAGTCCCAGGCCAGGCTCCAGAAAATACCTATTTCCCCACATCCTCAAACTCAGAACAAGTCAACTATAACAAAAGCATGCTCACACAGTGCCGAGCGTTCAAGTTGTAATAAGAGTGGCACGAGAACGAATCATCAATCTCACGATGTTAATTCAAGCAGCCAACGAGAACAGCCCCTCATTGCCGTTCAAGAGCATGTACCAGGCACCCAGAGAAGTGTCGATCACTCTGACTACGTATCCATCCTCAACTCACTAACACCGAACGCCCAAGAAAAAATACCTTTACTTAACACCGAAACTGTGTTAGCCAACTCATTGAGTCTTGCTAGGCCCCCAAACACGACCATACAAACCACGATGGAAGGAAACCCCTTGTCCAGGAAGAAAAAGAAGAAATTAAAGAAATTAAATAAAGCCAAAAAAAGGGCAATGCACTATTACAGTGGCTAGGAACAGATAAGATTGAACCAACAACTAACTCAATTCCGTCATCTGTAAAATCTGTCCAATCACTATGAAGAAATTACGGAAAAATTGGATGCAACTTTTACTAAGGCTAACAATGACCACAATAACCTGTCAAATCAAATGCAGAACTAAATGAATCCAATGGAAAGAAAAGAAATTACAGAGAATAATTAAAATAAAAAATCTCACAGTAATTCCACCAAGACCAGGGAAAACTTTATCAAACCGCTCAACAAAAGTTCTCCGCTTATCCAAGGTGCAAAAAAAAAACATCGATCAGAACCCAAAGCATAAAGCTATAAATTACCATGTTGTAATTCACTTGCCTAAAATAGAGGAGGAAGTAACAAATACTGAAATATTCACAGAAGTGCCATCAACACGAGTTAAAACGAGGGGCGAGTATGAAAAAAAAACAGACAAACTCCTATGGAAATAGCCAAATATATGATGCCTTCCCCTCAAGAAATAGCGAGAGGAAGCGACCTCCTCACAGACGTTTGCCTCTCGAGTCCTAAATCAAACAACCAAGATGACTGAACAGGGCCAGAAAAACAAATCAACAGTGGTAACCTTCTACAATAAAGAACAGGCCTTAATCCTAATGAATAACAAAAACCAACTGAGCAACTGGGACGTTCGGGTCAGTTTCCCTACCAACGTAAATACCCAGATTTCCTAAAAGATAACATATGCAACTCCCCAATGGTCGGCAATAACAAACTAGTGTTAAAACAGGACAAGAACATTCAGCAGCCCTCGACCAGGAACATAAACAGTGCCCTGGATAGAGAACCCACTTCAAATATTAGCATCAAAAGCAGGTGGCCCACGCAAATGTGTACTCATGCCTCATAACCCTCAAGATGTGTCTTGGCTTTCTCAAGCCTCAAGGTAAAACACAGAAAACATTGAACGAAGAAAAAACCAACTACGATGAAGTACAATATCTTAATATTTGCTCTTGGAATATATTAGGGTTAACAAAAGAGAAAAATGAAGGCTAACCATGGACCGCCGGAAGACCCAGGACATATTTGCTCTTCAAGAAACTTGGGCCCTGGAAAACACCGTCTTGGAGGATTTCTGTCGCAGGTGGCCATGCCTCCGGAGGTGTGCTGATCGCTGTGAAGAATACTCTGGTCGCAAAGGTATCACTGCTCTTTAAAGGCCAGGGTGACTACATTTTCATTAGCATCGAGATTCAGTGCCATGAAAAAGAAAAATTGAGACAACAAAAAATTATCCTCGGCTGAGTCTACTTGCATCCCTCCAAAATAAGACGAGAGGCCACACTGAGCAAAATGCTTCCTGATATAAACAACCTCGATGCTCATCACCCAAACAATATATGGCTGATAATGGGCGACTTTAACACCAATCTAATGGAGGCAGGCTCCACCCTTACTTTTCAACCATCTTCAGTCAACAAAATGTGGTCTATCCCTGAGATAAAATCACAGTTCCAACGGAAGGAAGGCAAAGGGATAAAATTGTCAACATACCTAAACCAACTAGGCCTTCGCATTTTAAATGGAAGAATCGATTCAGATCAACCAGCGGCATATACTCATGTATCTTCCACCGAATGGCCACTCTTGATTACCTATGGATTTCAGTTACTCACTTCCAGTTGGTACAACAGTTTTTGGTAACTCCTTCATTAGAAAGCGATCATGCAATTTTAACGTGCAAAATTGATCTCTGGCATTCCCATCGCCCAAAAATTCCCTTGATTGTAAATTAATCCAACCTAGAGATCATAAGCAAAATTGAGATGGTCTGAGGACAATCGGGAAATAATTGAAGCGAAGGTGGACGATCTTTTGACCAAATGGGAACTAGATTGTAATAGTCATTTGACAGCATCTTCATGGGAAATCATTGTGGCTGACTTCAGAGAACAACTAGCCTCAAAGTCAACAAAAAGTCCAAACAAAGGCCTTCCGGATTCATCTTCCCTCTCGGAGCAAAAGCAACTCATAATTAACATCAAATATAAACTAAATAATTTAAAGCGAAATCATGCTAATAATGAAAGTGCCTATAAATCTCTGCAGTGTGAAATATCAGCTACTCGAAAAGAATATAGGAAGGCCAGGTTTATCCTTAATAGATTGGAAGAACACCACTGGGCAGCTGCCCATGAGATTATAAAATCAAAGGACCAAAGAAAATTCTGGAGTTGGATAAACAAAGATTCTAAAATTGCTAAACCACCCAGTGCAACAAACATCTCTCCTGCCGACTGGGAGGTTTACATCAAAGCACTTTATACAGAACCGAATGGCATTAACTGCAACAGCCTTTCCATCCCTAATCACACTAATTCCCACGATGATACAATGCCAATTTGTAAGATAACCCCAAATCAAGTTGCGCTTATAATAAAGAAAATGCGATCAGGGGGTGCCCCAGGACCAAACGGTATTCCCACCCAAGTATATAAAGCCTCTGCCCAGAAATGGGCCATGCTGCTGGCTCCTCTTCTTGAGACAGCAATACTGGGTGGATCTATCCCGGTTTCCTGGCGAGGATCGTTACTCGTCCCCATCCATAAAAAAGGCTCACGTCCAGCCCTGACAACTATCGGATGATAGCTCTTCTCGATGTAGACCGGAAGGCATATGCAAGTGTCCTTCTATCAGAATTAACAACTTGGGTGGAAAATTGCAGTTTAATTCCCTTCACACAAACTGGCTTCCAAAAGTGCTGCCATATTGAAGATAATTTGATCTGCTTAGCTCATATGATCGAGACCACACTAGCCACGAAAGGTAAATCGCTATACTTGGGCTTTATTGACTTTCGGAAGGCTTTTGATAGCGTGATTCACCCCAACCTTTGGGAAAAATTGGCAAAATGGGGCATCCCTCAGCCTTTACTGAAAGCTCTCATAGCTCTACACACAGATACCTGGGTGAAAATAAGAGTCGACTCGAGATGGTCATCAACTAATAACATCTTTACCAACAGAGATCTATAACAAGGATGCATTCTTGCACCCTTACTCTTTAATCTGTATCTTGCAGACTTTCCTGAATGGCTAGCCTGTTACCGAGCTTTTCCCCCCGAGAATTGAATTAATAAAAATCCAAACTTTGCAATATGCTGACAACACTATCTTACTCGATCAAACCCAGGTGGGCCTCCAAAGATTATTCGACTCCCTAGTCTTGTATTGCAATACTAACGTACTGGAGATCAATATTACTAAAACCAAAGTGATGACAGTTTCCTCCTCGAAAACAAGGAAGAGCACTTGGTTCATTGAGGGGAAGGCACTGGAATTAGTCACCACATATAAATACTTGGGTGTCTGGATAGATCACAAAGGGAGACCGACCGCGCACATAACCGCAATGCAGGGTGTCGCCCGCAGCCTGGAGGGGGCTTTCATAAGAACAAAGAGAGCCCTCCATTCCCCGGATTTTGCACCGTTAATAAGACTGATAGGGGCAAAATTCCTGCGGACAATAGCCTTCTGTGCCACAACCTATAAAGACAAAATGTCCATCTGGCTAGATAGAGCTCAGTCAGCATGCTTTCGTAGAGTGTTCCAACTACCAAACTCGACTTCACACGCCCAAATCCGAATGGAATTCTCTCTGTCTTCCCAACACTGGGTTATGAGTGCAAGATGTATTGCTTATAGTTTATAAACAAAACAAGCTTGTCCTCACACTCTAAAGAGCTGTATATGGTCATTGCTCATCTTGGAATAAATACTTGACATATTGCTTGGAATCATTAAAGGCCCAGGATGTATGGACAATTTTGTTACCTATAGAGACGATATCCAAACTTCTGACTAAACAAGCAAAAATACTGTCCTATGAACATGACGCTCAATCAGTGTTAAAAGTTTTTTCACAGCAGTTGGGCTTCTAAACTCGACGCTCCAAAAACACTTCCGCTCTATCTTTCATCACCTATGAAACCACATGTAAAACACCAATTAAAGAGATTACGTTTTGGCCTAATCCCACTGATGGCTTATAAGTTCGGACAAGGATATAAGAAAGCTGCCCCCACACAATGCCGCTTCTGCGAACAAGAGGAAGAAAACCTAATTCATATATTGTGCATTTGTAGACGCTTACTTGCCCTACTAACTTTTTGGCTTCGTCCCATTTGGCTTTCTCTTAAGATCAGGACATGTCAAGAAGCACTAGAATTATGCATGAGGGGCGACTCATCTCAGATGGCTACTCGCGTTGTAAAATTTATGTTTGAAATTAACCCTTTGTTAACATTAGGTGACCAAGAATGAACTCTAATCTCCATAACTAATTTTTCCCTTTTCTATGTGCTCACTGTTTTTATTAGAATTTGATTAGTGCTTTTGAATTTTTAACTAGTGCCTGCACGAATTGCAATGATTTTAATTAAATATGCAAATAAAACATTTACCTTATCTTACTGTCAACCCAGGGACGGTCTCACACGCTGGGTTCTGTGAACCTCAGACAAAGAGCCATGTCTTGAGTTTCTTCCTGAAATCATCAAGCGATTGTGAGGTGCGTAGGTGGAGTGGGAGGTCATTCCAGGATTTTATGGCAAGGTAGAAGGAACGACCTCCACAGCGGATTCTATGGATGCAGGGAATGTGAACCAGGGCGAGGAAGGAGGAGCAGAGCTTCCTAGCCGGTCAGTGGAACGTTAGGCGGTGTTTGATGTAGGCAAGTCCAGTTTTCAGGAGGGACTTGCAGGCATGTACAGGGAAAGAATCTAGTATGACCATTAGTATCTGTAACTGAATGCCTACAAAGTATTTATGCACTGGCCTTTCCACCACAGACAAATATACGGTAATAAAACTACCATAATACACCAGCAGCGATGTGAGATGAAAGTCTATGAACTGAGGAAAGTTATTTCCACGACAACCATAACACTTTAAATGTCTAGTACCTGGGACACTTACTCCAATAGCCACTATTTCTCCCTGAAGTAGCAAAACGTTCGAAGACTGGCTGTTACTTACAGCATGTCCAAACACTGGCTCCTTGTTTGAAAACAATCCTTAAATGATAATCCACCCACACTGAACGAGTGCCTCGTACCAGACTCACACACATATGCATTTTGCATATTATAGCAAAACTAATGTTTTATATTCAGAACGTTAACAACAGTAAACAGCTGTTTTGCATAACAAAGGTTTATTCAAATTGGGGGGCACACAAAGCATTTGGTTAAATATGATTTCCAAACATAAGCAGAGTAACATTTGGCAAATGTAGCTTAGCTGAAATGCTAAAACTGCAAACTTTCAAAACCTGTCAACTTTTGTATGTTCAACTAATGTTACTTTTAAAAACACATAACACAATGTGTGGTAAACTGCACTTAAAGCATTTGTTCTTGCACAAACATCAGGATTTGAAGCAAAGACTTAGTTATCACTATTTGACAGCTAATCTATAAAAACTCAACCAAACACAATAGTGTTAGCTGCTTCGACCCTACTATACTGAACAACTCGTGGCGCTACCCACATTTGGCACCTCGGCCGTGAAAGTGATTCTGAAATCGGCGTGTTTGCTTGAAGCACCACTGTAAGTTGTTGTTTGCCCTCTTCAACGGGAGGCATGTACTAGGGCTACAACAAAGATTCATTATTTCCCTACAGCCCGATGAGCCCTTATATGGTGGTTAAAACTGACAAAAATGTGTCGTTTAAAAAGAAGAATAGTTAAAAATGCTAAAAGCGTTTCCTAGGGTGGGACACCAAGTAACTGGGCTTTTGGATTGAATTAATGTGTAATAGAGTAATTAATTGTTAATAACGTGTTGTCACTTTTCAGCCTACAATGGGAAATGAATGGGGAATGAAGAAAAAAACCCATCATTAGCAGGAAGTTGTGGAGGCATTGTTTAGGCAGAAACTACATACCAGAAAGTATGTTTATGATACATCTGTTTATACACTTCTGCTGAACAGCTGGCAGATCCAATTCTAACAGAGCCAGACTGCCTGTTCGGAAAGCTGCTGCTGTTCTAAATAAATCTGAACGTATCATTCCATGAGACTTTAAGGTGTCCTCAACAAAAATGTAATATTTTATAACTCATCTAATGTTTTAAAATTGTTGTAATACAAAGGCCACCCTAACTACCACTGGCATGATTTAACTTTCTTTGAAAGCAACATAAATGGAAAACAGAAGACTACATGTACTTTGGCCCCCTTTAACCTGTATTTGAGCCTAGTAATTATTCAGGGGTGTGTGCTTTAGCGTATGGCTCACGAACATTGACAAATGCAGGCTGTATATTTTACTATTAACTGTCCTTGAGACTAGCAAACAAAGACTTGCTTAATTACTTTGAACTTGTGTTAATGAATCAGTTCAAGTTTCTTGCAGGACAAGAAAAATGTCTGCAGTGTGTGTTTAAAATAAAAAAAAAAATCACATAAATATTTCAACTATGCTTTTTCTAGTAATAGCGTTCATTTTGAAAATAATATCACTGATTCCACTAATACCAATATTAATGTTATACAATGCCAGCTTTAATACACGGGCTAGATGTAGGTAATTTTATTTTACCACTTCTTATATACCAAATTTTATTGATTCGGTATTTAAGAAGTGGTAAAATAGAGGGGGGGGGGGGGATGTAGATATTACAGAATCGGTAAATACCAAATCGTTAAGATTCGGTATTTACCGATTCTGTAAATACCGATTCAGTAATGCCCATTGATTCCTATGGGCATTGAAGCCCATAGGAATCAATGGGCATTTAATGAAAAAAGCACAGGTGCACCATAAATTAAAAGTGTGCAAAAACAACACAATTATCGCAAAAGCACAAATAGTGATGTCCAGAGGTCTGGTTTGTTTGATTGATTTATTTGTCAACAGAAGAAAAACGAACAGCCGACGCGTTTCGTCCCGGATGGGACTTCTTCAGGGCAAGAATAAGATGTCAACTCCTTGGCGGTGTATGTAGTCATGTAATGAAGGCCAGAGAGTTGGGGTCTGTTTCGCAGTCTCTAATCAAAGATTTTAAAATGCAAAAGCAGCTGGAGGTCTTTAGGTTATTTCAATCCTACAGGGTGAGTATCCAGCTGGGCTAGGAATTAAACTAAATAAAGGTATCAACGATGAAGTAAAGTCAGTATCGATCTGGATACAGGTAAATGTAAATGAGATGCACCAATCATGAGGTGTGCACCTAAATCTGGAAATATCCAATGGAACCTTCAGATATTGGATAGTAATGTATTTCAAGATATCTCCTTCTCCACCAAAATTCACGAAAGAAGTAATCACGGAAATTAGAAGCCCAGACGTCGTATCTCCTCAGTCCGTATAGCGCCTAGGTGCACACCTCATGATTGGTGCATCTCATTTACATTTACCTGTATCCAGATCGATACTGACTTTACTTCATCGTTGATACCTTTATTTAGTTTAATTCCTAGCCCAGCTGGATACTCACCCTGTAGGATTGAAATAACCTAAAGACCTCTAGTTGCTTTTGCATTTTAAAATCTTTGATTAGAGACTGCGAAACAGACCCCAACTCTCTGGCCTTCATTACATGACTACATACACCGCCAAGGAGTTGACATCTTATTCTTGCCCTGAAGAAGTCCCATCCGGGACGAAACGCGTCGGCTGTTCGTTTTTCTTCTGTTGACAAATAAATCAATCAAACAAACCAGACCTCTGGACATCACTATTTGTGCTTTTGCGATAATTGTGTTGTTTTTGCACACTTTCAATTTATGGTGCATCTGTGCTTTTTTTCATTACATGTTAAAGTTCTAGTTAGAACTGTCATTGTGATGGCGGGTGTCTTATCGGTGTGCACATAATCCTCGTCTAAGTGTTTAAATAAGAGGGGAAAATTACAATAGTGGTAATTTTTGTATCAGGTGCATTTCTATGAAGGTTCCGCCATCTGCCATGTATTAGAATCAATGGGCATTACCGAATCGGTATTTACAGAATCGGTAAATACCGATTCCAGCAAGGGTGCAGGGGGTGACACCCTCCAGCACCCCAAATACAGGCATGTGTGCCATGTGGCACACAGACATGCCCTAATGGCATGTCTGTCTGTCACATGGCATAGGTGTGCAGGCACACATGTGCATGCACACCTGGATTCGGTATTTTACCACCCAATTGGATTGGGTGCTAAAATACCGAAACTGAAAGGCCTTTGGGACTCAGAAGAGTCCCACCTACTGTGGAAGTTACCGAATCGGTAAAAATACTGATTCGGTATTTTACCGATTCTGTAAATTTACCGATTCTGTAAATTTACAGAATCGGTAAAATTGGCCCCCTACATCCCAAAAACCCATTTACTGGTCGGTAACGGCCGAAATCGGCCGTTACCGGCCGGTAAATGGCCACCTACATCGGGCCCCATGGGCTTTCAGGGAATTACCATATGGCTACCGTACATTTTCTAAACAAACACTGTCTAGCTTGGGAAAAGGTTATGACTTTCTTCCACCAATTAGCCGCAAATGCTTTCATTTTTTATTTCACAAGTTCTGTATCTTGTACTCTACCGTCGGTATCTAGCTCTCACAATTTAGGTTCAAGAGTTTTTTTCTTTTATACCTAATTTCTACTTCTGATTGATCCCAGAATGTTTCTCATTATCCAAGTGTACTACTCTTCCAAGACCACACACTAGTAAAATGTTTAAATTAATTTTTTTGTAGGAAGAAATATTCACAGTTGGAGAAACAACTTGCTTTGTTTTCACTGAGAAGTGAATGTTGTTTTCACGGTTTTTACAACTACACAATCTTAAAGGGTACCAATAAAATCAGAAAAACGCGTGTTTTCTTGTCTATATATCTTTCAGTAATAAACATGCTTTCTTCAGTAGATCAAGGCGAACCAATATTAAATGCATTCAGCCATGTTTTAGTTGGTTTGTTCCTCTTGAGAAGGTGACTGGCTATGCTCGGAAATCACTCCAGAATCTTGACTATCTGTGACGTTAACTAGAACGAAAGAAAAGACACAAGTACAATTTCATTTAGACAGGCAAAACACAGCAATTCTTGAAATGCAAAAACATTAACGTACACATTAAGTACGTAAGATACAAAACAGTTATCAGTATATGTTAAGTATGCCAGGAAACACATTAACAATTCGTGTGATTTTCTCTACCTTATGACATTCAGAATTCCAATGTGGTCTTTAGGAATACCCCAGATAAGAAATGTTTATTCTCCTTCAAGGCCTGAAGAACTTCATGACAAAATTGCATCCAGGCCTTTTCCCCACTTGGTCTTATTGTCTGAGTCCCTTTTACATCCAACAACACATAGGGTATCAACTGAGTAGAACTAAAGCATAGCAGATGGACGGTGGGTTGTATGAATGATATCTGAAAGACTTAGATAACAAGATTGTGTATGAATGCATGGTGGCATGTGAATGAATGTTTATGGATGGCGGCCATCTTTCAGTGTTTTTTACCATGCATGATAGCAAAAACTCTGAAAATGTCACATACCTTAGCTAACGATTTTCCCTGGTAGATACTATATTTACCAGCAGATTTGTCACCTGTTCAATATTAATAGGTGCCGGAGTGGATCTGGAACTTTTCACTGCCCTCCTATGCTGGTGAAGGGCACTCGCCAAAGCTGAACTAAAAGATTTAAATTGGCAAAATTGGCCTAAATCCCCTCATCAGTTCCTTCTTGGCAAGGATGTATAACAATTTTGGGCTAGATGTACAAAGTATTTTTGCTGTCACAAATGGGCTAATACAAAGCATTCGGCTGCTTGCGACCACAAAAATGCTTTTTGTAATGTACCAACACCTACATTGCGAATCTGTAACTTGTTACCATGTAACAAGTTAATTTGTAACTGGATCGCAGTTTGGGTTTGCAAACACAATCAGAATCGCTATTTGAAAAGGGCGTGTTCAGGGTGTTCCTTCTAAACAGGGAATCTGAATGGTATGTACCAGTATGTTGTGATCAAAATGCATTAGTAAAACATTTGCACTTTATCACCAACTCAAAGTTCATGGTAACTCATTTGCAAACAGGTGTACCCAAACAACTGTTCCCCTTTGTGAACGTTTGAAACAAATATTTTTAAGAGTAGGCAGTGGTTCCACGGACTACTGCCTACTCTTAAAAAATAACTGCATCCTCGAGTTGCATCTAGAAAAAAAATGCTTTATTAAAAAGCAATCACAGAGATGGTAGTCTAATGATCCCAGAAGGTCAACATTCCTCTGAAGGTAGCGAATCCTAGAGGGCCATAAACTGAGACCTACCTCAGTAATATTAACATTTGCGACCTGTAAGAAAGTAGGATCAGCTTTTATGGGTAACCCCACTTTTTTTGGAATCCTGCTGATCAGGACCCCAGTCTCTCTGCTTTCTTCCTTAAATTGTTATGTTCAATACTTAGTTACATGCCAGATTGGATACTGAGGTACCCTTATAAGTCCCTAGTACATGGTACTAAGCTACCTAGGACATAGGTACCCCAGAGGTCCCCCATAGGCTGAAGCATGCATTATGCCACCCATGGAAGACTATTCAAACTGCAACTACAAAACTGACATTGCAGCCTGTGTAAGCTGGTGCTAGCACCACTTACTAAAGATATATGCTTCCTATATCTAGGGTCAAGGCACTCAAAACACTTTGGTACAAATGTACCAAAGTGTTATCGAACCCTTAGTCCTGATAGAGCGCAGGCTCACCTGCCCAAGAATGTTACCATACTCACCTGGGCCCATAAACACATACACACTTTGAACAGGTAAACCTACGCTAAATCAGGATTTTATTTAACCTTTTAGGACCTATGGGGGCGCTAGAGGGCGCACAGCGGAATGGTTGCAATGTGAGGCAGCTCCGCCGGTCGGGGGAGAAGATCTGCAGATTTCCAGCGACAAGCAGATGATTCATGGACCACAAATGTCAGAGCTGTGCATCGGAAAGTGCCTGGAGTGGTAAAAAGTGAAAAACAGGCTGTGGAGTTGGAGCGAACAGCCAAAAAATGGTGACAAGTACCGCCTCGGTCAGAAGCTCCGGGCTTGCTAAGATGGCCGCGCCCCACAGTGATTGAAAATCGGACTGAGCGCTGTGGCATAAAAACAAAAGAACGGCGCATACAAGTAAGGAGGCAACACAACTGGCATGAATGTGGGGTAACAGAGCTAACGAACAGTGAAAGAGAGGCACGGGCGCGTTCGCGGAGAGACACTAGGTTACGGCGGCGAAATACACTGCTCCTAACATATATGGCAGGCGGCGCCAAAGCGATCAGCGGCTAAGACGAGCCGCGAACGAGATGGGGAAGCAATGAGCTGAAGTGTATAATGCGCCACAAAGATCATAAAATCTGTAACGATTGTCCAAATGCAGTATATTACACATACGCCACCATTAACTAGGAGGCCATGTGACATGCCCATAGTGTGTATCTTATGGTTGCCGGTATTGTGAGTTGCGAGCCTTTTCAGAAATCCTCATACACGGAGGACGAAGAAGCGCAGCGAAACAGAAACAAAAGAGCAGCGCATACTGGTACGGAAATAATAAAACTAGCATGCATGAGAGATTGCTGAATTACCGAGCAGTGGAGCAGAGTCACAAGCGCTATTGCGGGAAAAGGCCGAGGCACTGCGGTGGAATGCACTCACAAAATGGCAGACGGCGGCAAAATGATCGGCGGCTAAGACGGGCCGAAAAACAGATGAGGATGCCAAGAGCAGGATTGTGTGAGGCACCACAGGGCTTATAAAATATATAGCGATTGGCTTCATAAAGTAAACTCCTCACAATCATTTTATAGACTAGGAGGCCGTGTGACCTGCCAATTGTATGTTTATGCTGGCTGCTGGTGTTATGCATTGGTCGCATTTGCTGGAATCCCCCTACATGGAACTCCCAAAATAGCTGATGCAACATAAGGGGACCGACTGTGGAGGGAGATGGCAGACCTTCCGACCCAATAGCATAGAAGACTATAAATCGCCTATAAATCGAGCAGAATGTGGATTAAGAGCAAATCGCGAGGAAGTTGCACATACCAGCTTAGTGTGACTGACTGTGACGCTGGGCAAAGGAAGACAAATTAAGGATGGCACTGTGACCTTCAATGATTGTTGCGCCGGTGCATTGCTGTTGATGAACATTTCCACGCGGGAAGATTGTCGATCACCAACAGAGGCATACTGGTATACTGACTGTCTGGTAAGGGGCAAGAGGAGTGCCACATTACACGTGCAACGGGCAAGACTACAGCATTGAAAATTCCATAATAAGAAGCGTGACCTCAGCAAAAATGGGAAAACCCGACAAGCAACAATCCAAATTACCATTTGAAGCCAAAAAAAGCAGTAAAGGGGGAACAGTAAACTCGGATACTGAACTGGACACTGAACAGACCCCTAGTGCGAACATGGAAGGAGTATTGCAAGCAATCCAGCGGAGCCTACAGGACATCAACGGGAAATTAGATACCATCACATTGCAGGTTGATAACATGGCTAAGTTGGATAAACACGGAGAGAGATTAGTCGAGACGGAAACATGACTATCGGCGGAGAAAGACGAATTGCATGATACAACGCGAAAATGTGCTGAGATGGACAAGCTATTGGACACCATCAGAAATAAAGCGGAAATTAGATACCATCACATTGCAGGTTGATAACATGGCTAAGTTGGATAAACACTGAGAGAGATTAGTCGAGGCGGAAACATGACTATCCGCGGTGGAAGACGAATTGCATGATACAACGCGAAAATGTGCTGAGATGGACAAGCTATTGGACACCATCAGAAATAAAGCGGAAGATTTGGAAGCAAGATCTTGCCGCAATAATATTAGAATCGCGGGAGTTCCGGAGTCAACGAATACAGGGAAGATGGAAACGTATGAAGAGGAACTGATTCAAAACGTCTTTGCTGTGGAGCATCTGTCCACGGTCTTTTTAGTGGAGAGGGCACATCGATCTTTAGCTCCGGGACCGAAACCAGGCTCCTCTCCCTGTATCATAATAGCCAGAATCCTCAATTATAGAGATCAAGATGTGATTTTAAGAATGGCTCGAGAAAAGAAACAGATTAGTTATCAGGGGAATGAGTTGGAGTTCTATCCGGATTTCACAATGACGGTTCAGCTTGCACGAAAATAATTCACTCCAGCGAAGAAGAAGCTCAGTGAATTGGGGATCGACTAAGCAATGTTGTACCCGGCTCGACTCAGGGTTACGCACGAGGACCGAGCTACAGTCCTCCAGACTGGCAGCAGCACAGGATTTTCTAAAGAAGCTCACTCGGAGGCGAAAGGAGCAGCAAAGAAAAGAGCGAAATCAAGACTCTGACTAATTAGTTGCAGAAGAGCTAACTTTCACTGATCGAACATTGTGGAAGATGGTAAAGAATAAGATTGTATTATGGTGAAAGACAGTAATGCCAGGTGAAAAGTGGGGGAGTGAGAAACTTGAACGTGAACATAGTGCACGGTTAATGGCAAGTGAAGGAGGACAACTTTGGGGGTATACTGAGTTAAAACTAGATAGAGCATCCTCATGTTTACAGTTGCCAGTGAATGCCTGCCGTACCTCTAAACCTGAACGGAACAGACATTTTATATGAGAGATATTTTGTTGTAACCTAAAGGTATTTCCTTTCCTTTGAAATGGGAAGATATACTATGTGGTGATTGCCGTATGACCTTTTTCAGAATATTATGATGGTTAAGGGAGTCATGCACCAAAATGTACTACAACTGTGTACTTAGAAAAACTATATATGAGATATAACACTGTGAGCATGACAAAGTTGCTGACGTTTCAACTGAGGTCCCCACCATGGCATGCAGTGTGGAAAATGGGGGGCTAATAAGAATATCGGAAATCATCACCCGAAACAGGACTACGTGCCTAATGGTTACTAGGCCAAATGTATATAATGGTCAATGTAGAGACATCAATTCTAAAGTATACCTGACCACATCCATTAGATGGAGTTGTGTGCATCTGGTGGACTCTCTAAACGGGTGTTCCCAACTCAAATGTTGGGTTATATTGTTCGTTGATATAAGGGATTCTCTTTGGCATAATTGGGATGCTGAAGTAGGGGGAAAGGGGGAGGGGAGTTATGAACCATTTAAGAGACCGATGAATTTAAGAGACATCGCTGAAATCCAGAAAATACTGAAGAGTACTACATGTATAAGATATCTTTGCAAAATGACAAGGCTATATGTTGTAAGTTATACAGGACACTGATTTGGAATTAGCGCAATGGAAATGTCAAATGAGAAATTACAATCTGCACAATTGAATCTCTTAACTTTGAATGTAAGAGGGTTAAACAACCCGAAAAAGATAAGGCAGGTTTTTGCTTATTTTGACAGATTGCGGGTAGATGTCGCTCTTCTTCAAGAGACGCACATTGCACCGCTCTCGCCCATGCACATTGGAAAACGTTGGGCTGAGTCAATACATCACTCACCTTACTCATCATATTCTCTGGGTGTTATGATATTAATAAGGAAAGGTTTAAACTTCCATATAGACACTTACATGAATGATGAACTAGGGCGCTATGTTCTACTGAAGGGCCAACTGAGGGGTCAAAAACTGGCCATACTAAATACGTATGGACAAAATGTGGACGACCCTGATTTTTACACAATATGGAGCAAAATTCATGATCTACCAGACATTCCCTTACTATAGGGGGGGAGATTTTAACATTTCACTAAACGATGATATGGACAGATCTGGAGCATCCACAGAACAACACAAGCGGGCGAGGGGTAAACTACACAATATTATGACGGACATACCTCTTACGGACATTTGAAGGGCACGAAATCCGGACCATCTAGAGGCAACACATGTTTCAGCAGCAAACCAAAGCTGGTCTCGCATAGATTACTGATTAGGGTCAGATGATATACTACTCTGGACACGTTCAGTGAAGCACATGCCCAGGATTCTATCCGATCATAACCCTGCGTTCATGTCCCTAACAATGCCACATTATACACCACCACCGTATAGCTGGAGGTTCAATGCAAAAGCATTATTAGACACAGTGTATGTTGACACTATCCATCATGCTATCACAGATTACTTTGCTTTAAACAAACCCACTACTGAAGATCTCAGCCTCCTATGGGAAGACGTGAAACTGGCTTAGTTGTCAGACGGGCAGCGACAATATTTATCCTTGCCAATTACAGTTGAAGAGGTAACAGAAGTTATCAACTCATTAGCAAACGGCAAGGCACCGGGCCCTGATGGGTTCACGGGCGAGTTTTATAAGGCCTTCGTGGACCAGCTGGCGCCCCAATTGGCAGAACTGTATGGCAATACCTATGATAAAAAACATTTTACCACCAACAATGTGAGAGGCACTGTTAATTGCTCTCTTACCTAATAACCTAATAAAGACACAGAATATTGCGATTCATATAGACCACTGTCTTTGATTAATGAGGACACTAAACTATTGGCAAAATTGCTTGCTGTTCAGACTACCTAGACCCTAGTACAAAAGCTGCAGCGATCCTTCTAGAGTTAACAAATATATATCAAAGGCCATCCTAATTGCTAGGGGGACTCTGTCCCCATTATTATTCGCGATAGCACTGGAACCCTTAGCGTGTAAGATTAGACAAGGACATCACTACTCAGCACTTCAATTTCCGCAGTGATCGCTGCATATATCATTATATGCGGATGATATGATGCTATATGTAAGAGACCCCGAACAATATCTAAACCCCTTACTTAGAGAATATATTAAATTCAGACAACAATCAGGGTTAACAATAAATTGATCTAAATCAATAATCATACCCTTAACAGACACCACTTGTCCTTACATTACAGAACATCCCCTGGAATGGCAATCAGAGTCTGTGAGATATTTGGGGTTTGGTACCACCGGGACCCAGAAGTAGTAATTCACACTAATTATGGTAGAGCAATTGATGTTCTGGAAGATAAAATTGGGAGATGGATCCAGTTACCATTATCATTGGCGGACAGACTGGCCATTGTGAAGATGGTAGCATTACCAAAATTGCTTTATTTATTTAACCACATCGCTGCTGTGGTTATTTTTCCCCTGTGCTGGAAATCGGTATTCTCCTGTATTCATGACGAGCTCAGCTCGTCATCAGCACAGCTCAACTGTGCCTCATGACGAGCTGAGCTCGTCATGAGCATGGAATGGGTTAATAATATCCCCATACAACCCCCAGCAGAGGTATTACGTAGGATAGCAACTATGGTGCTCCGGTTAATATGGGCTGGTCAACAAGCTTGTATACAATTGTGCATTCTTACCCAGCCATACTCGAAGGGCGGTTGTAAAGTTCCGGATTTCTTCCTATAATATTTATGTGTGCAGGCGCAATATGCACACTTTTGGTATCACAGAATCCCCTTCTTGACTCATGTGGCGATTGAAGAGGGAGATGCCAGGCAAATTCCACTAGATGCTATACTACCACACAGTAGGCCCCCCTGCATAATCGAGACATAAATACAATAGATACGACTAACAAAGCCTGGCGGATAATGGGTCAAAAAACTAACAAATTGCTGCTTTATGCACCTGCACTACCACTGCATCATCATCCTGAACTATCAGTCACACAGGAAGAGGTGGGAATGGGTCTCCTGCTTCAAGTGGGGATGGATACCATGGGAGAATTGTATTGCGATTGGGCTTTTAGGCCACTCACTGAACTTTCATACATAAGTAATAAGACATTACTGTTCGGCTTCACGTATCATCGCTTACAGGGGGCGATAAAGAAACTGTACACGTCTTATCCTGTGGAACCACCACAACTATCAACATTACAGCTTTTACTCACCACGCCTACAGCTGCACACATGGTATCTAGGCTTTATGCTACACAGCAGGAAGACATAGGGGACGCGGCACAGGAAGCATGGGGTAAATGGAATGATGGCCTGGAAGTGCCACTGACGGAGAAGGAATGGGCTAATACCTGTTCATTAACAGAGTAATTAACACCAAATGGTAATTTGAGTACGTTGCACTATAAATATTTACATCAAACCTAATATACCCCGGAAAGGATGTATAGGTACGGATTGCGTACAGATGCTAGGTGCAAGAGGTTTGGTGTAGAAGTAGCAGATTTTTTGCACCTTGAATGGTATTGTGAAGCAGTGGCAATATTGGAAAGAAGTCGCAGAAATGGAGGGTGATATGCTGGGTGTTACTGTGACATCCTTAATCCGAACTTGCTTGTTAGGACTTGTACCTGAACTAAGGGCCACTAAGCGCACATTTTGTGTGGTTGCATTACTTATGGCAAAATGAAGATGATCACTGTGTTGGGGGAGTAGAAAGATTCCGAGAGTAAAACAATGGATTAATGATCTAACGTATTGTAAAGAATCCTTACAAAGGTATGAAGAACTGCCAACGGGTTCAAAACTCAGGGCCCGATTCACAGAATGAACTTAAGACTCAATCCTAAACTTACTACTATATTGGAATTCACAGAATGCACTTACTACTTTTGGCATTCACAGACTTAAGACAGACTTAAGACAGACTTAAGACAAAATCTTAACTTAAGTCTGTCTTAAGTCTGTCTTAAGTTTGTCTTAAGTCTGTCTTAAGTTTGTCTTAAGACAAACTTAAGACAAAATCCTAACTTCTGTGAATACCAAAAGTAGTAAGTGCATTCTGTGAATGCCAAAAGTAGTAAGTGCATTCTGTGAATACCAAAATAGTAGTAAGTTTAGGATTGAGTCTTAAGTTCATTCTGTGAATCGGGCCTCTAGAGACTATTGGAAATATTTGGGCACATATCTAAACCTACACCAAATTGACTAAAAATATGATGTATAACTGTAATGTAATTATATAATAATGGCCAATGATGTCATGATGTATTTGTTGGATGATGGCTGTTGTAGTGCAACGGTCTGAAGTTAAATACTTGTTGAATATTGTAAAAAAAACGAGAAAAAAACCCAACCTTTTAGGACCTATACCTTGACTTACCAATCCTAGTCACTGGTACCTAGGGGATGAAGGGAGTTAGCAAGAAAATAGGCAGTAATAAACATTTGCACTCATAAATAATCACAGATTCGGAATAGATTTAAAAGCTTTATCTATATATTTTCTGAAATGTTAAAGTCCATACTAAATCAGTCATAGCTTGGTCAATTTGAAAGAATATAATCAAAGTAAGAGGATATGGGAATATTATGAAACTTTCGTTAAGCATTGAAACATAGGAAGGGTAAAAAGAGGGAAACAGCAGAATGACATACCCACGTACACTTTATATTTAAAGGACAGGACACCCGTTAGTGCAGGTGCCAACAGGATAGAACAGGTGCAGACCAGAATCAGGATAAGTACGGACCAAATTGGATCAGGACAGGACCACCCCAGGTCAGGACTGGCACCCACAGCTAAAGTGCAATGCCAGCGTCACACCCCTCTCTGCAGCTAACAGTCGGATCCTGATTGGGTTAGTGAATCTTCTCCCTCAGGAACCCCGATTGGGTCCTCAAACTCCTTCCCAGAACCCCGATAGGGTTATCGAACCTTCTGACAGTGTGCTCCGCCAGCACCTCTGCTCCCGAATCTTCTGACAGAGTGCTCCGCCAGCACCTCTACTCTCGATCGCCTATTGAGTGCGTTGGGTCAGTGACAGTGGTAGATAAAGTGAGCAACCCAGTAAACCTTTGGGGGCTTGGGTAAGTATAGTAGGATAGGTAAAATTGCCTCCAAAGGAGTATGTTTAGCTAGAGATCTTTAGTTATTCAACTAAGTTGTGAGGGATAACTTAATTATCCAGAGTGAAGTTAATTTAAAACAGTTTAAATAAACATTGATAAACTATACTAAACAAAACAATACTTTACATTAGACAAAGACAAAAAGACATGTGTATAGGCAAAAAGTGAATTTTATCAAAAATAAATCATGAAGGGAAAGATACAAGGCATTAAGAATCTGCAAAACAGGAATACAGGATAGATATACTGAAATTAATCAAACAGATCTCTGTAAAGCCGGTTAGCGGCCTATCCAAAATAAAGATTGTGTGAAAATCTTCTTTGGATCAGGTTGGAGTCGACGTTTCGGTCTTTATGGTTTACTCTCCAAGACCATCATCAGGACAGTAGTCAATTAACAGTTGTAAATCCCTTAAAATCAAAAAACTTGCACTTCGTGTGGTGGAGACAAGTGATTTGTAGAGCCAAGACTGTGGTGAATCTCAGATTTCACAAGGGCATTTAAAAGCTGAATGTGGTTGTATAATCGGTCCGCGTCAAATACTTGTGCGTGGAGTCACAGCGGGCTTTAAGTCGTCTCAATTGGACGATCTGAGGACGCGTTGTTTAAAGCAGGAAACAATTAAAGATCTGCTGTCTGTATATCAATCCTCACACGTTGAGGAGATATCTGTTATTTGCCAAGTCGCCAAAAAATGCACGATCTGTGAGGGTTCGAGGCACGAAGTGTAAGCCGTCACTCTGGGAGCAAGGTCAGTGACAGGTCAGCTATTCGGACAAGTCGGACAATCTAACTAGCTAAGCCTACCTTAGTTATACCATTTTCCAAGGCAGTGTACCATCCTCCAATGTTGCAAATGTGTGAATTCCCTCAATTTGATTGGTCAAAGGACGAGGAGAGGTCATCACACCATATCAGTTATGAGATCACGCTCTTCAATATTCACATCAATGTTCCCCCCCAATATTTTATTTCCCATGCACTTTTATTCCACCCAACAATGAATGTTCCAATAGTAAATACAATGTATAATTTAGCATCCTCTTGGAAGTTCAGGAGGTCGAGTTCCCATGAACATCTTCTAGCAAGTCAGGAGTTGCCATGAATTCAATGCCATGGCTTGTAGACTCGGGTGAATTTGGGGCATGTTCAGTTTCAGGACCCAAGATGGAGCAATATTGTACTTGATTGGTCCAAGCACAAGCTAATAGCAAAATCAAAGAAGAACAGTTTTAGAGCAAAGAATAAATGAATGTACTGTATACCACTTATCTCTATTCTATTCCCATTATTTTATTTTAACTACGGCATTAGGGATTTAGGCAGAACGAACAATTTAGTAAAAGCAGCAACGCAAGCGTTAGCGCATGTGAACATAGAGCAGCCATCTTTAGTTTAGCCATTTTAATGCATTTGCGTTACTGTTTAGAAAAATGCACATAGGCGAGATTCCCCATGATACTAGAAATGTTGTGTGGAGCATTTTAAGTAATACGAAAAATGTTAATTAGTATATTACAAATTATTTTCGAGAGGGCTGAGTACGAGCAAGTCGCTTTATGTGCGCAACCTTGCTCTATCAATCCCCTCTTTCATGATATTTTATATCATCACCAATTATTGAAACAGATGCCTACTTTCACAACTCTCCCAACTTAATTTCTTCAAACTTTCTGTTTTGTTTCTTTTCACTATTCATGTGAAAGTTTTTCACTTTCTAGTACAGATTTCCATTCAAATCTTCAAGTTCTATTTCTTTAAAATTTCTTTTCTTTCCTTTCTTATTTATTGTATGTGTCTTTTTGTTTCTACAGCATTTGCACCAAATAATATTGCTAAAATGAGTAAAGCCACCGCCCGATATTGGCATCAGTATTCTAGTTACAATACTTTTTCCTACATTAGAAAACCAACTACCTACAGAAGAGAGACCATCTGTAAGTGTCTTTCATGCACTGTCACCCTCCAGTGGTTTGAGTTCCTTTTCCAAATGCGTAATATTCTTTACATACCCTTTAATTTCAACGCTTTTATCAGGTATGTAAGTTCAACAATGTTGCGCTCTTAACATTCTACAGACTCCACCCTCTTTTGCCAACAATATATCAAGAGCAAGTCAATTCTGTAAAACCATTGATCTTATCGCAACCAGTTCGGTATTGATCATCAAAAATCCTCCAGCAGTGTCAGTCGATAAGCGATCTACCACTGTTGACAATTTGCAAATTCTTTGAGTATTCAGAGCCACTCCCACTGAAGGTATTATGCACTAAATATATCGCCTACAATTTCAGAAAAACTAGCTCTTTTACTACGTATTAGTCCATTTTCTTCATTGCTTCCAGTGATTTTGTTTACATGATATACCTTTGGGAATACTATTTCAAAATAGCAACTCCCATACCAATGATCGGGCAATTTCAAATAGGCCTTGTCCCCACAAATGTAGTAAATTCCAGGGAATTCTGGTTCAGTTCCATCTTTGAAACCCCAACCCCCATTTACCTTATAATTGTGTTCACATTCACTGGAAACAATGAATATATTGTTATAATAACTTGTTCTCTCCCTGTGAAGACAGTTTCTTTCTTTTTGAAATCCAGCAACATAGCAGCGTGAGTCTTGCCATTTAAGGTGAACTCTTTACTTTCAGCCCATTTAGGAATCTTTTTTTTCTGTTCAGTGGCTTTTCTTTGGAAATCCTCTCTCCTTTTCTCAACTAAGTTTAAACATATTTTCTCTTTTTCATGTAAAATGTATGTCAGATTTTTCTTGTGTGCTTCAGCTATATCTATTGTAACCATTGTTAGAAAATATTCACCCATATAACGAGTTATGTCACTTTTAGTATGTACAGGATTCAGGTTACTACATATAGGAAGTTAAGAAAAAATCACATCTGAATTAGTCTAGTAATAGTATAATGGTCCTTTCTTATAAAATAAGCTAGCTAAAACACTACATGAAATACCATATGTCAGGGGCAAATGGTGGTACGTAACACCCTCAGCTACAGATGTGGGTAATTTCATACAAACATGGCAATCACTTATTTCGATTGCTTCTACATAATGTCATAACAGGTTAGCAAATAAGTTTAAGTTGATTCTATTTTTAACTTTACTATAGTGTAATCCTTCCTCATCTGATGCTTCTAAGTCTACCGTTTGCTGCCTGAGACTATCTACCCTTTCATGTGTATTTAACTTTTCAAGTGCATTTACTTTCTCTTGTAAGTCAGTGTAATTTCTAATGTTTTAACTCATTAGATAAGGAATAGCTACTGTCAGTCCTAACCATACTATGAGTACTATCACTATACTACTTGTGCATATTCTACAGCATGTCTTTACACAATTTCTTTTCGGTCTTCCATTAACATAATCAGTCATTTCTGACTAAGCAGACTTATCCCTTCATTGTAACCTTTCACAGACTTTTAACCTGTGATTCTTTTCTCAAGTTGGTCTAACTTCTTCGTCTGTCTGATCAACAATCAGTTCGTCATCACTTAATTCCAGATTTTCAAAATCTTCAGGTATGACGTAGGTCCACTCAGGTCGTTTGAACTTGTTATTCAGTCTTTTCAGACGTGGACTTCTCCTTCTGGGTTTCTCTGTGGATGGTCCAGCTTGGCTTGATATTTCATTTACTTGCTCTGGTTCTTCATTCATTGTTTTAAGGCGAAATTTCAATCTTTTGACAAACCTAGGCCACTTATCTCCTTTTCTGAGTCTTTTAGCTGGCACTGTGCTTTGACTTTCTTCAGATGTTCTTTTATTTTCTTTCAGTTGTGGCACTATGTGTTCTTCATCTGCTTCGGATTTCCTCTCTATCTGACTTGGTCCATGGCTTAATTTTGTTTCTTATGCCTGGATGCTAATCTGGCCTTGTTCAGGTGTTTGCTGTAATTGACCATGACTTTGATTTTGTTCGCCTTTTTCTTCCTGAACACGTTTTCTACCCCTATCTGGTCCTGGTCAGGTGTCACAATCTCTTGTTTTTCTTCTTCCTGAGCCTTTGCCCTAGTACCTATCTGTCCCTCCTCAGACTCTGGAGCTGAGACAGGTATGTTGAATGTCTGAGTATATTGATCTCTCCTCATCTGTTCCTCATCAGAATTACTATTTGCCTCGATTTCTATAATCTGAGTACGTTCTTCTATTCCTGACTCACCCTCACTATCACTCTGTCTATCTAGATAGGTTTGACTTCTGGTTCTCACAAAGTCTGCAGGTATGTCGACTACTGGAATCCATTCATCCTGACTGTTGCTCGGTTGCTCCTCATCAACTACTTCGGGTTCAACTTCTTGAGACCCCTCAGCTGCACAACTTTTAGCTTCTACTTCATCAGGTTCTGTCACCCTCTTGGTATGACTCGCATGTCCAGTTTGGAATTCCCCTGCACTTTACAGCTGTTGTGGTAATCAATATCACTTGATGTGGCTCTCCCCACCTTGGTGCTAGGCAAGATTCTCGAGTATGTTCTTTTATCACTACCCAGTTACCTGGATTCAGGTCATGTGCTGGAGTTGATTGTCTGGACACAGCGTCTTCTCCAACCTGGTGAGAGATAGAACGCACTTGGTCAGCCAGTTCTTTGCAGTACTCGAGCACTAAATCATCAGATATATTTATCAGCTTGTGTCCTGGTACCCATGCCTGCCTCATTGCTCTTCCCATGAGTATTTTATGGGGATTCAAGCCTGTGTTTCTGTCTGGAATGCTTCTGAGTCCCATCAGAACAAGAGGTAAAGCATCAGGCCACTCCAATCGGGTAGATTCATACATCTTTCCCAATCGTGCCTTGATAGAGCCATTTAGCTGTTCTACCACTCCAGAAGCCTCTGGGTGGTATGCACAGTGCAGCCTTTGCTCAATTTGGAATGCTTCACGGTTCAGATAAATTATCTCATTATTAAAATGAGACCCTCGGTCTGATTCAATCGTTACTGGAAAACAGAAACGTGGTATGAGTTCCCTCAGTAGTAGTTTGGCTACAGTGATGCTATCATTTGTGCGTGTAGGATAGGCTTCCACACATTTTGAAAACAGGCAAACAATGACAAGGACCTACTTCAGTCCTCGGCAAGGTGGTAATTGGATTAAATCAATCTGGAGTCGTATGAAGGGACCTTCTGCCTTTCCAATCTTTCCTGGCAACACTACAGTTCTCTTACCAGGATTAATTCGTTGGCATGTTATACACCCCTGGCTGGCAAAGACTACATTCCTGAATCTCGCATTGAACCAATTCTGTCTGCACTGCCTGATCGTCGCGTCTCTACCTAAGTGTGAACTTCCATGATACATCCTAGCCATAGGATCAAGCATACAATCTGGTAACACAGGTCTCCCATCAAAGTAAACAACAACACCATCCTAAGCCCTTCTCCGACATCCTCTTTTCTCCCACTCTTCCTTTTCCTTCATTTCTGCTCATTTTGCAAATCTCTCACTTCTTCCACTGTTTTCACTCTTTCAAGCAACATAAGTTGGCAGCTGTTTCCATGTGCACCGATTTTCTCATTTATTGCCATCTTATGTTTAGCACAATGCTGGGCTAGTTGGTCAGAATATCGGTTACCTGCTGTCACTCTGCCATTTCCAGATTGGTGAGCAGCACACTTGACCACGGCCACTTCTTTTGATAATTGATTTGAATCCAGTAAGTCTTTTACATAATGTCCATTCCTAATAGGAGTACCCAAAGACGTCAGGAACTCCCTTTTCATCCAAAGTTGGCCACAGTCATGCAGACCACCGTAACCATACTGACTGTCACTGTATATGGTTACTTTCAAATTTTTTCAAAATTTGCAAGCTCTTGTCAATGCCATTAATTCTGCTACTTGTGCAGACTCGACTCCAGGTAAATAGGATACTTCCACTGGACCCCACCAAGTACACACAGCATATGCAGCACTTAATCCTTCTTCCTTATGTCTCACACATGAGCCATCCACGAACATCTCATATTCAAAAGTTAATAATGGTTCTTCTTTTATGTCTGGTCGGGCTTGGTACTGTATTCTGTGAGGTTGATGCAATCATGCTCTACTTCCCCTTTCACTTCTGCAAAGTGTGAATCAGGTAACAGTGTAGCGGGATTTGGGACAGTGCATCTAGCAATGGTCACATTTCCTGCACCTAGAAGAATTTGCTCATACTTAGTCAGCCGACTAGGAGTCAAATGCTGGGTACGAGTTCTGGTTAACAGAATCTCCACTGAATGTGGGACATACACAGTTACAGGGTGTCCCATAGTGTTGGATTCACTTTGCTCAAGACTCATCCAGGTTGCAGCTACTGCTTTCAAGCATCCTGGCAATGCAGATGCCACTGGGTCTAATGTAGATGAAAAATATGCCACAGGACGTCTCATTAAACCATGAGCTTGGGTCAGAACAGATAATACACAATTGTGTGGATCGCAGAATGCAAATTCTTTCGAATAGTCAGGCATCCCTAGAGCTAAAGCTGAGCAGAGACAGTCTCCCAGCTTCAAAAAGGCAGTCATTCTTTCGTCATCCCACGCTACTGGGTCTTTTCGTTGTCATTTGTATCAGAGGTTTAGCTAGGACTGCAAATCCCACAATCCACTGCCTGCAGTAACCTACAACCCCAAGGAACATTCTGATTTCTTTTTGCGTTTGAGGTAGACATGTTTCTGATTATTTTGATTCTTTCAGAGGTGACTCGTCTGACACCTCTTTCTATCTGGTGCCCCAGATACTTTACCGATGTGGTGCAGAATTGTAACTTCTTAGGTCACACTTTATGCCCTCCTTCTGCCAAATGATTCAGCAATGCAATGGTATCAACAACACAGTCATTTCAAGTCTTAGACCCCACCAATAGGTCGTCTATGTATTGTACCAAGACAGACTGTCAAGAGATTCAAGAAATTTTTTCAATATTTGAGTGAAAATTGATGGTCTTTCTGTGTACCCCTGAGTGACACGGTTCCAAACGTAAACATGGTTGTCGAATTTGAACGAGAAAAGATATTTGCTATCTGGATCTAATGGTATGGAGAAAAATGTATTATATAAATCTATTACCGTGAACCATTTGACTCTCCACGGTATCTGATACAGAATCACTGCAGGATTTGGCACAACTGGACAACATGGGACGACAATTTTATTAATTTTGCGAAGGTCTCGTACGACCCTATATTTCCCACTCGGTTTCTTTATGCCAGTTATGGGTGAATTACATGGAATGCTCATTATTTCCTATAAAATTCCTTGCTCAACCAAATGCTTTATTTCTACTGCAACACCTGCTTTTATTTCTGGGCTCATTTTGTATTGTCGAATATTTGGGTAAACTGCACCTTCTTTTACAGTCACTTTTACTGGTTCAACATTTGCCATTAATCCTACATCTTTCCCAGTGAAATCCCACACTTCAGGATTCACTGTATGCTGCAATTCCTTTGGGAGGTCTTCCACTAGCATTATCTGTTTCTTGTTTGGCCAACATTAATTTATAAACTCCATCTTCATCTGGGGTTTGAATTTCAACACCACTTGGGGTGCAAAACATTGTGCAATTCATTTTGCACATTAAGTCCCTACCTAATAGGTTTACTGGACTGGAGTCACACACTACAAACTTGTGCATTTCTTTGAAATTACCTATTCTGATTTCCATTGGTTCTGTAACAGGGGTACTAATTTGTTCATTAGAAACTCCCACTACTTGGATCGCTTCTCCTTAGAGGGGTATGTTTGGAACGTCTGCTGTTCTCACAGTAGAATGGGTAGCGCCAGTATCCAACAAAAAGATAACATCATTTCCCTTAACTTGTCCCTCAATGTATAGACCTGACTGATCTACCGGCAAGGATGCACCAAGTACGCACTCCTCGTCCCCCCTCTCAGCTACCGCCCATAACTATCTTCTTCAAAAAATGCGTCACTCAAAAGAAATTGTGATGTCACTGCGTCTTTCTTTCCACTCCCAATTTGTGGCATAGGTGCAAGAGGTAACTGGTTTTGTATTACCTGTTGCTGTGGCTTCCTTGACACCTCATTCTGGGTCTGTCGCTTCAAATTATCATTTTGCACATTATTACTCAATACAGCCTTACACTCATTTCTCAAATGCCCCATTTTTCTGCACCCATGACAAGGGAACTTTTTCTTGGACTCCTCTCTGTTCATTCTACCTCTTGGTTTACCCCCATTTCAATCCCCTTGATTCTGATTATTTTTCAATTGACTTAACTGCAGTTCCTGTTGCTCTGCTAATTTTACCTGTGCCCACATTACCTTTTCTTCTAAATTCTTTAGTTTATTGTCAATTTCATCCCCACAATATTTTGCATACTTAAGTATTTCATCTACTGGCTTGGCCTGCCAGCAGATTTTATGATCCTTAATCATTTGTGAAATTTCTGGCTTTAACCCTGACACAAATCGATAAATAAAATGTCTCATGTCCTTCGTGTCAATACTCTCAAATCCACTGTACTGCTTGAATACCTGTAATAGGCGTTCATAATATGCATATATTGATTCATATTTATTTTGGGTAGTTCTGTCTATTCTTGTCCAGTCAGTTTCCTTTTGGGGTACCTTTCTTTTCAAGTACAGTATTACTTGATTATATTTTTTCATAACCTCATCTGATGGGGCTCCTGTCTTTGTGTCTCTAGGTTACTCATCACTAGGCCAATCGACCGCTATCTTACATTTTGTCCATAGATCTACAGGAACAACAATGTCAAATAACCCATCTAAATTTTATAACAATACTTTTGGCTACAGGATTGTCTCTTGAGTTTCGGGAAATCATTCATTAATGATTAAATATCTTGTCGGGACCATGGGACATGCACATAACCTCCTCCAGGCACTTCTCTCATCGGGCACAACCTTTCCACATTTTCTGGTTCTTTTAATAAATATTCATATGCAGTATTTTTTGCTTGGGCCTTCTCCTTTTTCTTTGCCAATCTAGCTTTCCATTTGTCTAAATCACCCCACTTTTGCAATTGGCACAGTAGCTCCTTGATCTGCACTTTACGTCCTGACACGCTCATGTTTTCTAAATCTTTGTCAGAACATTCAGCTCGGTAAGGTTTCTGTAAAACTTTAGATTTTCCAATATCAATTCCCATTTCAGAAGCCAAACTCATTAACTTTTCGTAAAATGTTTTAGTATTTCGCGTGATACTTCGACATATAAACAACAATTTGTCTTCACTGAGAGTGTTTAACCTTTTTAATCCCACATTTCCAGCCATCATTTTTTCTAATTCAACTCTTAATTCAAAAATACCCAATACTTTCGGCTGAGATTTTGGCTTTTCTATTTCTCGGGACCATCTTTCTATTTCTTCTGGGGATACTACCGTAGCGCTTCTTGTACCTGAGGATGTTTCGATCCGTACCTCTCTAGAACTTCCAGGAGTGTTTTTCCTGATCGAATCACCCACTGGTTCTCCATCAGGGAAATCACTGAATCGCATTCACTTGCTTGATCATCACCTATCAAGGGTTCTTTTCTAGGTTGCGCTACAGGTGTAGTCAGGACTGGAGGTTTAGGACAGGACTGTTTCTCTCCATATAACGGAACAACAGGACCTATGGTTACCAGAATGGTCAAGGCTTCAGGACTCATATTTAACTGTGAAATTTTCTGAATTAATTCACTTCTCTGTTTATTTATGGCTTCTCCTTCCCTTTCCTGTAGCACTTTTTCTAACGAAGTTTCATGCACTACTTGTGGAATCAAAGGTGGTTTTAAGAACGGGGCGCTAGGGTTAACTCTATTTGCTTCTTCATGGAAAGGTGGCGGACTTTTTATTAACAAATCCTCCAAATAGTCATCATCTGATTCCCAACTAGTCATTAATTTTTTCGTTTTCTCTGTGCATTTGCTTCCTGACGATTCCTCTAAAGTCTGTACATGATATAATCCTTCTACTAACATAGACTGCCTCCATTTCTTCTTTTGTTTATCTCTTGTCTCTTTAGGAAATCTGGGATAAAATGTACTCCAATTTCTGTCGCTTCTGGGTCTATCTTCTTCAAAAGCCTCAGTCTCTCATTCTTCTAATGCTTCGTACTGGGTTAATCTAGGTCTGGGATCTAATTCATTCATGCGTGTTCTCAAATTGTACAAAACTCTACCAATAAAAGTACCATGTTCTGGAAATACCAAAACACCATCATTTTTTGTGTACTCTGTCCAGTTCTCTAACCACACACAGGTGTGGTAGAGGCTTTCTACCATCATGTATGATGCAGGCGTATTTGATGGGAGGAATAATAATCCTTTCTCTAGTTTTAATCGTTATGTCCTTCTTAAAGAAATTCTTAATTCTTTTAAATAGCAAAATTTTTCTCTCTCCTCCGTACATGATATAAGGTCTTCCCCATATGTAGTGCTCGTGCGCAAAACCTAAGTACCTCCTGTTGGTCTGTTTCATATAATTGCTGGATCTATATGCCACATATGATTTGCACCGATAAATTTAATATGCACCGACACTTAATTGTTTACTAAATGCTTCACAAAACCAGTGCGTTTCTTATTTTCGAGAAACAATCAGTGATTAGAATTCAAATAACTCTTGACCAATGATTGTGCGGCTTCTCTTGTAAGACAAGTTCTCATGCTCCTGCACTCACCCATCCTTTACAATTATTTACCTCAGCTACACAACGGCTGTCTCAACCAATACCGCTTACTCTTCACACACTGCGAGTAGATCCCTTCCGCCTACTCTTCATACAAACATTCGAGAACCTGTTACTCCCTCGGGCTTACCCTTTCTAGGTGATATAAGCCCAAAGTTTCACCAGAGAACTCTTCTGCTATCATTTATTCACACATTTATACCGAAAATTCCTAATCTGTGCTTCCAGTTTTACCTAACCATGCACTGCAAAGTGGCTTCCATTTATCACCCGCTATTCTGCCACCGGGGATTCCAAAAATAAACATAGAACAATATAAACAGGTTTTGGTTAATACATAAAATCAATATAAAATCAAATAATTGATACACGACTAACTACCTATCTTAACTAAACCCTAACCATCTATCTGCTACCAAAAGAAATACTGATAGAGCACGGGCTCACCTGCCTGAGAATTTTACCATACATTCCTGGGCCCATAAACACATACACACTTTAAAAAGGTAAACCTACGCTAAATCATGGTTTTATTTAACTTTTTAGGACCTATACCTTGACTTACCAATCATAGTCACTGGTACCTAGAGCCCTAAAGGATCAAGGGAGTTAGCAAGAAAATAGGCAGTAAATAAACATTTGCACTCATACATAATCACAGACTCGGAAAAAATGTAAACGCTTTATCTATATATTTTCTTAAATGTTAAAGTCCATACTAAATCAGTCATAGCTTGGTAAATTAGAAAGAATATAATCAAATCAAGAGAATATGGGAATATTATGAAACTTTCATTAAGCATTGAAACATAGGAAGGGTAAAAAGAGGGAAACAGCACAATGACATACCCATGTACACTTTAAATTTACCTAGAATGGTGTGAAGACAAACCATGGCCACGGGCTGGGATAAAGGACAGGACCCCCGATAGTGCAGGTGCCAACAGGATAGAACAGGTGCAGACCAGAATCAAGATAAGTACAGACAAAATTGGATCAGGACAGGACCACCGCAGGTCAGGACTGGCACCCACAGCTAAAGTGCAACACCAGCTTCACACCCCTCTCTGGAGCTAACAGTCGGACCCCAATTGGGTTAGCAAATCTTCTCCCTCAGGAACCCCCGATTGGGTTATCAAACTCCTTCCCAGAACCCCGATTGGGTTATCGAACCTTCTGACAGAGTGCCCTGCCAGCACCTCTGCTCTCGATCGCCTATTGAGTGCGTTGGGTCAGTGACAGGTCAGCTACAAGTCGAACAATCTAACTAGCTAAGCCTACCTTAGTTATACCATTTTCCAGGGCAGTGTACCTCCCAAATGTGAGTATTCCCTCAATTTGATTGGTCAAATGACGAGGAGAGGTCATCACACCATACAAGTTATGAGATCATGCTCTTCAATATTCACATCAATGTTCCCGCCCAATATTTTATTTCCCATGCACTTTTATTCCACCCAACAATGAACGTTCCAATAGTAAATATAATGTATAATTTAGCATCCTCTTGGAAGTTCAGGAGGTCGGGTTCCCATTAACATCTTCTAGCAAGTCAGGAGTTGGCATGAATTCAATGCCATGGCTTGTAGACTCAGGTGAATTTGGCGCATGCTCAGTTTCAGGAGCCAGTTTCTGAACAAAGAATACATTAATATACTGTATACCACTTATCTCTATTCTATTCCCATTATTTTATTTTAACCACAGCATTATGGATTTAGGCAGAACGAACAATTTAGTAAAAGCAGCAATGCAAGCGTTAGCGCATGAGAACATGGAGCAGCCATCTTTAGTTCTAGTGCCCAGAAGCAAGGTTTTCCCTCCAAGCAGAGAGTACGTCATGTCAGGTGAGTGTGACAGACGCATGCGCAGAAAAGTTCCCGCTTTGCGGTGGCCATTTTAATGCATTTGCGTTACTGTTTAGTAAAAGCACATAGGCGAGCTTCCCCTAGATACTAGAAATGTCGTGTGGTGCATTTTTAGTAATACGAAAAATGTTAATTAGTATATTACAAATTATTTTCGAGAGGGCTGAGTACGAGCAAGTCTCTTTACGTGCGGAACCTTGCTCCATCAGTCCCTATATAACAATTTGTAGTGGGTCCTATGAGAAGCTGGTCTATAAATCACCCCTAAAGCAGGCCAATGAAGCCCTGCAGTTCTACGTGTGAGGGTGCCCCTGCATGAGCAGGACCCCCCTACAGACTACCGAGTCCATTCTTCCAGGTTGTAAGGGAGGCAGCTATATACCATATAGAAGGGCACTGTGTAATTAAGCGATGACCATCTCGAAACTGGCTACAAGGAATCCTTTTTTTTTTTCTTAGTGTCTGATAGAATTTATTTGTATAAATCAAGGAGTAATTAGTGTTTTTGATATAAATATTGTACACTTCATGCCGGCTACTGCAAGCAAATAGAAGATTAGAACAGAAAATAACAAATAAGAACATTGCTGTAGCCATAGTCCTAAGGATCAATGAGTTTGCTACAATCTGCTAGCACGCCAAGCAGCTACTGGTGCCCAGGTCATCATCCCCACTTCTCTTAATTTTTTCCCCTTGATTTCATACAGAGCCGCCTCTACATTATGTATTCCCAGTAGTCTAGACAGCCACATTTGGAAGGTTGGGGCCTCAGTGTCTTTCCAAGCTGCTGAAATTAAAATTCTAAGTACAGCTGTGGAAATAAAAATTAAAGCTTCTGTCTCGATATCTAATTTCAGTTGGCTTTGGCATCCTATAATCATCAGTGTCGGAGACAGGGTTATCTGAGCATCTAGCAGCCCCGCCCAGAATGATTCAATCTCTGTTTTAATCACACTGATAAAACATATGGGTGATATCAGCTGGACCTTTGCAGCATCTGGGGCAGTTACTGTTCTCCCTCTTATCCCAATTATAAAGCTTGGAGGGGGTATAATATAGATTAAATAACGTTTTGAAGTGCTGAGCTCTTAAATTGGAGGTGGGTAGGAATCGTTTGTCCATTACGAGTTCTCTGTCCAGGTCAATGTCCGGATCTTCCAGTTTTAAAGCCCAGGCTGCCTCAGTTTTACCCATATCGTCCTGAGATTCCTCCAAAAACAGCCTATATACTCCGTTGATTCTGAGTTCACCCCCCTTCAGACAATCCAGTATATTACACCTATCCTGTAAAATAATACAGGCCTTATTGATCTGATTGTACTAACCACCTGAGCATATTTATAATCTTGGCTACCCTGGAGGGAGTACCTTTGTCTTAATTCTACCAGAGTTCTACACTCATCCCTGACCATAACTTGCCCCAGTGTCCGGATACCCTGTCGCTCCCAGTGTCTCCAAAACCCATCATTACTTAGGTTAGGAAAGAGGCTCGAGTTCCAGAGTGGGGTATGGTGATTATATTTAGAGATTCGAAAATGAAAGAACAATCGCACTCCTTTTGTTCAAAAATGATGGTGATATTTTAATATAAGTAGGTAGGTGCTGTTTGGTATACCCCACTGAGTATTGGGGTCCTGTAAACTCACTGTAGCATTATCCTGATTGAGGGTAACGTCCCCAAACGCACACAGTAGAGAAGATTGTAAGACTGTTGTAATTTGATTTGCACGAATAAAGTTTTATTCAAAGTTCTTTTTTGGTTATGTTTTCATTTTTCCAATCTTTTCTTTGTGATGTTGCAGTCACATCCAAACATTTATATCAATTTTCTATTTATATGCCCAATGCATTTCGGGCACTAGGCCCTTCTTCAGGGGCTCGAAATTCTGTACAAACAAAGGAAGTATACATCAATCTTCATAAACAATCACATATTAGTCACTCATGATAATTTGCAATCTTTGTGCATCATGATTAATGGATTACACCAATGGTAAAACCTTATAACCCTCTCGGTGCCTAGTAAAACGATATATAAATGCATTTCAAATAAATGTCTAACAATAAATGTGTAAGGGAAACAGGTCCGCACTGAGAAACCGCTGTGCATATCATTGACCCTCAATCAGGATAATGCTACAGTGAGTATATTTAGAGATTGCCAGTGCTTTCTGAGCTGCTACCCAGACCCCCCATATCCCTTCGAGTGTCTTGAGTCTCCACTTATTGTAGTATCTTCTTTCTGTTCTCCTTAATAATACCTCAGTAGCCTCGCTACCGAGCAGCAATTCAAATATAGATGGGATCGCATCTTGTCTACTGGGGGAGTTTGTACTGCTTCCCCCTGGATCAAATAGTATAGCCATCTGCGTAAGAAGGCAAGACCAATGGTCCTATCTGAGGTTTGGCAGTCCCAAGCCCCCCCCTTTCCTGAGGCAAAGACATATATTTCATGGATCTTCTAATCTTTCCATATTGCCACAAGAATTTCATAAAGATGGATTATATTTCTTTAATAATTTTCCCCTCTGTTTTAAAGGGGATCGATCGGAATTTATATAACACCTTGGGGAACATAGTCATTTTGATGACATTGGCACAACCTATTATTGAAAGTTGTAATGTATCCATTCTTTTTAGATTCTCCCTCATGGATTTCATAAGAGGAATGAAGTTGTCTCTAATTATCAGCTCCGGCTGTGCGTTGATCGTTATCCCCAAATAAACCACGGAATCAACGAATCTGGAGTCGGATTTATTTATATTCGTGGAACAGAGCACTTGTGTCTTACCCACATTTAAGCGATAACCCGATTGACCGCCAAATTTGCTCGTAGTGCCCACCACTTCGTGCATAGCCGCGTCGGGGTCAGTAGTAATGACCGCCAAATCATCGGCATATGCCAAGATTTTTGTTTTAAATCCCTTTGTGACTATCGGTTTAATTGCTGTGTTATTAATTATTTGGCGTATTAGAGGGTCAATATAAAGTGCGAATAAAATGGGTGAGCATGGGCATCCCTGCCTTGTCCCCCTCGTAATAGAGATCTTATTCGAACTCTCACCCATCATTTTAATTTTTGCGACTGGGGTAACATACATAGCCTGAATAGCCTTCATAAACCTCGGTCCGAACGCCGTTTCAGTGAACACGCTCCACAGAAATTCCCATCTTACGCGATCAAAAGCTTTCTCCGCGTCTAGAAGGATCATTGCGACCCCTCCCTCCCCGGCAGCATGGATGTCAAACAACGTGATAGCTCGTCTAATATGATCGATGGTTCCCCTACCAGGAATGAAACCATGCTGCCAGGGAGAGACCAGGGTCACAATGATCCGTCCCAAGCGGGTTGCCAGGATCTTAGCGTATAATTTATTGTCCGCGTTTATTAGGGATATGGGTCTATATGAACCCGGATTTTCAATTGGCTTGCCCTTTCTATGAAACACCACTATATTGATGTTCCTCCATGACTCAGGGATTAAACCTGTATTTATAATCCCATTGAAAAGGTCTAACAGAAGTGTAGATGTTTCTTCAAATAAGTTTTTATAGAGCTCGATTGGTAGACCGTCGGGCTGCAAGGAATCCTTTCATTTTTGGAATGAAACATTTTGAACTCATACCTCTCACACCGTAAACGGTATTGGAGGTATGATTCAAAGCACCGGAAGAGCCTTCTGTTAGACTCTCCATGTCCCCGGTGCCGGTCTTCCAGACACCGACAGCACAAAATGGTTGCTGCCGACCGGAGACACGAGTCTGCCCGCCTGCTGCTGAGCCAAGCTCGAGCAGGAGAAGGCAGAACAATAGGCATCCTATCACAGGGAGGTGTGACCACTTCCTAGACAAGATTTAGTGTATTGAGGCAGCAGGGTACGCCTGCCAAAGTAACTTAGTCTGCATGAGGGGCACATTTGGTGTCCCCATGCATAGTCCAGTTCAAACCAGTCCTGGGATCCGTTGGCTCCCACTTTGGCGTGAAACTGGACAAAGGACATGGATTAACCTCCCCCCTGTCTAGGAGGGTCTCTAGAATCATCCCAACCCTTTCCTAAGGGTACTTAAGGGCTCACCTGTCGGTTGGTCCCTAGATTTGTCGTGGGACAAGATTCAGAACAGACAACACTTCTTCTTCCACCGTTTGGGTACTCCGGACTTATCTGAACTTTGGGCTTTGCTTCGTCCCCTTTCCAGTCTGCTGCCTCGTCGGTGCCTGTGCACCATAAAGGAACCTTTCAAGGCCTCTGGGCATCAGAGGCACCTGAAGGAATCTCCTTTGAAGTCACTTCCATGCAGTCGCAGGCACCGCAACTAAGTCGACCAGTTAGCTGATCCTGAGCTCCTCCGGACTCCGAAAGGTTCTGCAACACAGGTGGTGGTTCTCCACAGCTCTCGAGGCCTGCCCTCTCACCAAGTTATTATTATTATTATTATTATTATTATTAAGAGGCTCTTCTATAGCGCATGGCCACTCGGGAGCATCCCAGCGCTTAAGACTAACCAAGCGGAGATGAATTAAAAATAGAGAACCATTTTAACTAGTTTTTTGGAAACAGAAGAGTTTTTAACTTTTTCCGAAAGACAAGGAGGTTAGGCTCTTGGCGAAGAGGTGGAGGAAGAGCAAGTTTGAGGCCAGTATCCCTTGTGGGAGCTGCAATAACTGAACCCCTGTGCACCGCACCAACTTGAAGTTGCAAAGGCTTGTTGGCCTCCTTCCAAGAACATCATTGGGCTCCCAGTAGCCCCCAACCTCAAGCATCTCATGTGACCAAAGTCTTCGGCCACACCGCATTGTTTGAATTGTGGCCTGCATCTTTGGTGAGCTGCTTGAGGTCCTCTTGCGACTCCAGTGCCTCCGGCCTGTGGGTCCATTTGAGGGTCACCTTTACTTCTTTTGGGCTCCCCTGATAGCTCCGGGCCAATCCCCTGCTTGTGGTGAGTCCCCTGGTACTTGCTCGTCCCGACACTCCACCTTCTTTGAATTCTGCGTGGGTTGCATTTGCCACAGCTTGTTGGAGCTTCCTCCGGACACTGACCCCTCAGCAATCAACATCCGCCGTGGAACAGCTCTTGCACAGCTCGTGGTCTTCCTCAGTGTCACCTGGTCCTTACAGCTACAGAGTCAAGATCTTCGTCAACTCTCCTGCAACTCCTGACAACAGTGGTCATTTGTCTTCCATATCTTCTGGTCACTATTGAGTGACATAGACTCTGTCTCCTCTCCTTGCAGGTACCTCTCAACTAGAAACCACCTTCGGATTCCACCGGACACTTTCTACTTTGTCAGCAGCGGCACTTTCCTGAAGTCCTCCATTGCGTTTGATGGCGGTTTCCAACACCACTTTACACCTATGCATATCTCCGGGTAGGAGATATCTAAACATATTAGAGAGTATTATATAATAAATAAATATTTTTATAAATACCTTGTGTGGTTCTTTTTCACTTGATCAACACATATAAGATTGTATTCTGGTAAAACAAGCTGCTTTACACTCCTTCTGGAAAAAAGCTTGAAGGCTGCTCTCCACAGCTACCACTTAGAGTGCTTTCTATGGTTGTCTAAGACCTCCTAAATCACCATAAGGGTTGTCTGGACTGGTGCAGGGTGTCCACTTACATAAGTGTACATCATATACCAGACCAGCTTCTCACACGACCCACTACAAACTTATTTAGGGACTAAGGGTTGGATAACACTTTGGTACATTTGTAATACCAATTACCAAATAGCTAGTCACAAAAAATCGGCATTTGGTCATCGCTATTACTACTATTCATACATCTAGTCCTTTATGCTCAAAATAATCCAGTAGGACAATGTATTCTTTCAGGCCACCTAGCTCTTGTTACGATCAGTGTAACTGACGATGAGCTGGTCATCAAATTTAATCTCTCTAGTATGGTCAACATCTGGGATCCAGTTGGGGTAGTCTCTTCTCCTTGGTGGGATCAGGTAGAGGGTAAAAGACTGGATGAGTAACTGATTGCTGCAGATGGAAAAGAGTGACCAACTTGGGAAGGAAAGTTGCTTTAGTTCGCACTACCAATTTTTTCTCGAAAGATGCATGTGTAGGGCGGACAAATGCCTAGTGCTTGCAAATCACTTACGCACCTTGGGACGGCCTCAGCAACTAGAAAACCAGACCTTAATGTCAATAACCATACCAGATAACTATACAGAGGCTCAAAGTTAGCTCCCACCAAAAAAGTGAATGCCAAATTCGATTCCTTTGGGGCATAACAAAAGGAGTAGGAGGAAAAGTGTTTGCGAACCCTTTCAGAAAATTCATTGCAATTGGAGATGTAAACAGGGATGGTTGGTCAGCAAGACAGAAATGCTGACAAGGCACGACCCTATTGGGTTAGCTAGGGCAAGTGCAAAGTGTCAAAATTACTCATTTCTCATGCTTTGCACATCAATCAACAGAGGAGCAATGGGGAGATAACATTACCTTGACTAGTTTCTGTGGCAATTGAAATGAACCCAAGTTTCCCCACTCATTCTCCAGGCATCAATCAATCAATCAATGACACTTATAGAGCGCGCTACATACCCGTAGGGTCTCAAGGCGCTGGGGGATGGGGGGGTTGCCGCTACTGCTCGAACAGCCAGGTCTTCAGCTTCTTCCTGAAGGAGAGGTGGTCTTGGGTCAGGCGCAGGTCGGTCGGGAGGGAGTTCCAGGTCTTGGCGGCCAGGTAGGAGAAGGACCTTCCTCCTGTAGTCGCTCTTCAGATGCGGGGGACGGCGGCGAGGGCGTGGTTGGCTGATCGGAGGTGGCGTTTGGGAGCGTAGAAGTTGATCCGGCTGTTGAGGTAGCTCGGGCCTTGGTCGTGTAGGGCTTTGTGTGCGTGGGTGAGGAGGCGGAAGGTGATTCTTTTGTTGACGGGGAGCCAGTGAAGGTCTCTCAGATGTCCGGAGATGTGGCTGGTTCGTGGGATGTCGAGGATGAGTCTGGCTGAGGCGTTCTGGATCCGCTGGAGTCTCTTCTGGAGCTTGGCGGTGGTACCGGCGTAGAGGGCGTTGCCATAGTCCAGTCGGCTAGTGACGAGGGCCTGGGTGACGGTCTTCCTGGTCTCGGTGGGGATCCACCAGAAGATCTTCCGTAGCATGCGTAGGATGTTGAAGCACGCCGAGGAGACGTTGTTGACTTGCCTGGTCATGGAGAGGGAGGAGTCCAGGATGAAGCCCAGGTTGCGTGCATGGTCTGTCGGTTTGGGTGCGGTGCCCAGGGCGGGAGGCCACCAGGAGTCGTCCCAGGCGGAGGGTGAAGAGCCCAGGATGAGGACCTCCGTCTTGTCAGAGTTCAGTTTCAGGCGGCTGGTCGTCATCCACTCGGCTACCTCTTTCATCCCTTCGTGCAGGTTGGCTCTGGCGGTGGCGGGGTCGTTGGTCAGGGAGAGGATCAGCTGGGTGTCGTCGGCGTAGGAGATTATGCTGAGGTTGTGTTGGCGTGCGATGGCCGCGAGGGGGCTCATGTAGACGTTGAAGAGGGTGGGGCTCAGAGAGGATCCTTGAGGGACGCCGCAGATGACTTCGGAGGCCTCTGACTTGTTCCGTCGAGGAAGGAGATGATCCATTCCAGCGCCTTGTCCTGGATTCCGACGTTGCTGAGGCGCTGTACTAGGGTGCGGTGGCAGACAGTGTCGAATGCCGCGGAGAGGTCTAGGAGGATGAGGGCCGCTGTTTCTCCGTTGTCCATCAGGGCTCGGATGTCATCGGTGGCGGCGATGAGGGCGGTCTCGGTGCTGTGATTGGCTCGGAAGCCGGACTGTGAGGGGTCGAGGGATCCATTCGTCTCGAGGAAGGTGGCCATCTGCTTGTTGACGGTCTTCTCGATGACTTTGGCTGGAAACGGGAGGGGCGAGATGGGGCGGTAGTTCTTGAGTTCGGTGGGGTCCGCTGTTGGTTTCTTGAGTAGAGCGCTGAGTTCGGCGTGCTTCCAGCTCTCAGGGAAGGTGGCGGTGTCGAAGGATGTGTTGATGATGTCTCGCAGGTGGGGTGCGATGACAGAGTCGGCCTTGTTGAAGACGTGGTGAGGGCAGGGGTCGGTCGGTGATCCGGAGTGGATGGAGTTCATCGTGCGGATGGTGTCTTCGGTGCTGATCGGGGTCCAGGCGTGGAGGGTGGTGGTGGGGGGTGGTTGTTCGGTCATGGTGTGCGTTGGTTGGTTGTTGAAGCTGTTGTGTATGTCCGCGATCTTGTTGTGGAAGTATGAAGCGAGGGAGTTGCAGAGGTCTTGCGATGGGGTGATGTTGTTGTTTCCTGCGCTGGGGTTGGATAGCTCTTTCACGATGTTGAAGAGTTCCTTGCTGTTGTGTGCGTTGTTGTCCAGCCGGTTCTTGAATGCAGTTTTCTTGGCGGCGCGGATCAGCTGGTGGTGCTTTCGAGTGGCCAGCTTGAGGGTGGTCCTGTTGTCCGGTGTAGGTTCCCTTCTCCAGACTTTCTCGAGGGCTCGGCAGTTCTTCTTGGAGCTCTTGAGTTCGTCGGTGAACCACGGGGCTTTCTTGCTGCCGGGTCTGCTGGGCGGGGTCCTCAGCGGGGCGAGCTCGTCCGCGCAGATGCTGATCCACTTCGTGAGGTTGTCGGCGGCCTGGCTGGGGTTCGCTGAGCTGGCAGGAGGGTGCTGGCTCAGGGAGGTGGCGAGCTGGTCTGCTGTGATCTTGTTCCAGCTTCTGCGGGCGGCCTGTTGCTGGTGGTGGTGGGTCGTCGTTCTCTTGAAGGTGAAGTGGACGCAGCTGTGGTCCGTCCATTGAAGCTCTGTGGCGTGGCTGAAGTTGATGTCTGTGCTGGAAGAGAAGACTGCGTCGAGTGTGTGTCCGGCGAGGTGGGTGGGGGTGGACACCAGCTGCTTGAGTCCAAGATTGGCGAGGTTGTCGAGCAGGGTGCTGGTGTTGCGGTCGTTGTTGTTCTCCAGATGGAAGTTGAGGTCCCCCAGGAGGATGTAGTCAGCGGAGGGGAGGGCATGCGGGCTGACGAAGTCGGCGATGTCCTCGCTGAATTGTGTGCGTGGTCCCGGGGGTCGGTAGATCAGGGTGCCTCTGAGGGTGGTGTTCGGGTCGGTGTGGATCTGGAAATGCAGGTGTTCGGCGCTGGTCAGGGTGTTGTCGGTGCTGGTCGTGAGACGGATGGTGTTCCTGTGGATGATGGCGATGCCTCCTCCCATCTGGTTGGCGTTGCGGTCCCTCTGGACGATCTTGTAGCCCTCTGGGATAGCGATGGCGATGTCGGGAGCTGAAGAGGCGTTCATCCAGGTCTCCGTGAGGAAGGCAACGTCAGGGGCTGTGGCGTCTAGGAGGTTCCAGAGTTCGATGGCGTGTCTGTGGACGGAGTGGGTGTTGAGCAGGATGCACTTGAGGTGGGTGCTGCTGGTGTTCGACTTGGCGGGTGCTGGTGCGAGGCAGGTCCGGATGCAGGTGAATTTGCAGGCGTGGCAGCTGAAAGGTAAGTGGGTGCGTCGTGGTGTGGCTTGGTGGCATTCTGGGAGTCGGCCGGTGTTGAGTGCGATGAGGGTGGCGGCGGAGTACGTCAGGCGGGTAGGTCGGGGTCTTCGTGGGCCAGGGGTCCTGGCGCTGGTCGCGATCCGGTCGCAGACGGGCTTACCTTTGGGGCGCCTTCGGCGCACAATCGGCGCACCCGCTGCGCGTGACCGCTGCGCGTTCGCACGGTCTCCATATAAGGCGAAGTGCGCGGGTGGGCGGAGCAGCTGGGAGGCGGGAGCGGGGAGGGTACAGAAGAGAAAAAGGGGCGGGGTAATCGGCGGTGGCGGGAAGCGGGGAGGGAGAGCGGAGGGCGGCGAGGTAGGCGGGCAAACAGGAAGGAAAACGTCAGCAAAACACCACAAATTTACAAGGAAACAAGCACAAATGTAAGGCAAAACAAGACAAAAAGCAGTCAAAAGCGAAGGCAGCCGGCAGGCGAGCGCGGACCACGCCGCTCGGAGGAGGGGGCGTGGTCAGCGGCAGCGAGGCAAACAGCGAGGCAGTATAGGCAGGGCAAGGGGCACACGCAGCAGCTGGTGGCCGTGCGGCGCGGGGGTGTCCCACAAGAGGCATGAAGGTAGTGGCGCAAAACCTGTTCCATTGATTGACAAAGGAGTACCGCTCAGAGAAGAAGATGGAGCAGGGGACACAGGCAGAGGTGTAGGTCTACCTAGGACACACTTCTAAGTCAATCAGGGGTGATGTAGACATTTAGAGCCTGGTCATGGCAGATCTTCCCCTGAATCTGAGGAGTTAGGGGTATGGGAGTAAAGGCGCAGTGAAGTAGAATTTTCCACTTCAACTGAAATGTGTCTCCTTTAGAATCCCTGCTGTGGAAATGGAAGGGAACAGGACATTGGCCAATGGGTGTTGGTGTGAATGACAAAACAACCTCCCTGAGGCATGCCCCATCGGGCAAATATGTCTTGCCCACTATGCTGCGATGAGTGGTCTGCAATTTGATACCAACACATGTTGTAAGATCTGGTGGTCAGAGAGCCAGCCAGATGGTTGAAAACTACCCACGTTGTATTCCTGTGCATCCAAGACCGAACCTCAATGCTTCCGGGGAGAGAAAATGAGGCCCTAATCTTCCCCTCTCTGTTTATTAACAAATCACATCCTGGTTGTATTGTTTGTCAAGATCTGGACAGACTGCACAGGGAATCGGGAAAGGCCTTAAGTGCCAATTGGACTGTGCTCAGTTTGAGGAGGTTGAGGTGAACAGGGTGTGCATGAACATGGTAATGTTGGCTCCCGAGGTCAGGACCTCAGCACTTCTGCCTATAGAACTGTAAATTGGTGCAGAGAAAAGCTATAGAGCTGCACGAGTGGTGCCGCTGGCAGGGGCTCAGGGAGAGCAAACAGAGTAAGGCTCTAGGTAATTGGACTAGTGGTGCTGTTGGCAAGGGCGCTTGGAACAGTCTCCATGCTTCTTTCACTTCTTCTGACGTTTACATTTTCCTGGGAGGACTTCAAAAAGAAGCAATGAACTTGAGTGAGAGCTGGGCATAGAATCCGAATAGCACTGAGATTAACAGCCACACTCTCTTGTTGTAATGGGCTATAAACATCTAATCTTCACACACTTTGATGGCCTTGGGATTCAAACAGATCACATGATCTGGCGTATTGACATATCTCATATGGTTCATTAATAGACATCTGCCATAAACAAAATTACACGAAGGCTGAATCCGGACTTCTTCTGAGGGGACATATTTCATAGTGCTGCAACTGGAAGAAATGTATAAAAGAAATATAAGCTTTCTGAAAGACTGCCTAGAGAGCATTCTCCAAATCCACGTTACAAGGGCATAGAAAAAAGGGAACTGATGTCAATGCTCTAGGGTGGGAGCTGTCTGGTTCCAGTGACGTTGTTTTTGACTTTAGGTGGAGCCAGTGACCCCTCCTGGATTTGGAGAGCTCTGAAAATATTCAGATCCTGTCTGATTCCAGGGAATATTCAAAAGGCGAGGAACCTGCAGGTAGAAATATTCATCAGAAATAAGAAAGACATAGGTCTGTTACCCAATGTCTGAGGCAAGGCCTATTCGCTTTGCCATGCTTGTTTACATTTCTAACTAAAGACTTATTTTCCATAAATGTTTTACCAGCTACATTGTGTACTCTGCTGTGAACTTTAACTTTAGCAACACTTTTTTGCAAGTTGCCTGATAACACAACACAAATTCAAGAAGACTATATGCATAGCACCTGATAAATAAAATGTGGCAACATTTAGCCATGTTACCTTGGCATTATGTTGCCTGTAGATTAAGGTACTCACTTGCTGACATATTCATTATGTATATATTTGCTATGGTCCAAAATATGTGTTTGCTTAGCCCATTGAATTATGACCCATACACTTCTTGGTGTCTTAACCCCTTGAGTGCTTGTGACGAGCTGAGCTCGTCATGAGGCACAGTGCAGCTGGCGGGCGGATCCCCACCGCCATGTGGGTGGAGGCGATCCTCCCGACATTCTTATGGGGCCCTTAGCCTTTAAGCACTAAGGCATACTATGTAACAACAGAAGTTAAAGGGACAGTCTTCATGGAAGGTTACAAATAAAGACAAGGCGGTAGTAAGGAGGGACTAACTATTGATGAATCAGAAGCCAACATTTACAAAAGACAATAAAAAATATGGGCAGAAAGTGGGCGGAGCTTCAAAAACATACTCAAATACAGCATGCCTGGCAGAGCAGCGAATACGTTGCCCAGGCTCGACCTAAAAATGGATATTGCAAATCTGTTCTCATTTCCATGTCCTTATTAAGAAAAATTGCATTCTCTGGAGGAGCACTTCTCTCTGAAGGAGCACTTTTCTCGGGAGGAGCACTTATGGGCAACATATGACGTTTGATTGTATGACTCAATAAGTATGTATTGACAAGAGCAGTACCATACAGTCCATCCCGATAAGATGTACAAGCCTACTCGGTGTGCCAGTTTCAAAGTACGGTAATAAAATTCTTCAGACTTAGAGAGTAAAAATGTTACATGACCGCCAAGACAACATCCCTTTGACCCGGATAGAAATAAGGCTCTAATTTTACTTAAAGAGGCCACAAAAAGTGTGCCCAAACTGTCTAGCAGTGAATCAAAAAATAAAGCCAGAGGACACAGGACAATATGGAAAGGTATCCAAATAGTTTGTTTTAATTTATTTTTTGTGCTTGTTTTTGTATATTCATTTTGACTCCTGGCAGCACACCTATTAAACAAGACTGGAGCTTAGACAGTAATAAAAACAATATCCACCATTTCGTTCACAGTTTGCTCCGATTTACTTCCCACTCAGTTAACGATTTCTAATGTTATTTTTCTCCTTCGAGTCAGCCTGGCTCTCAAGCTCCAAGAACATGAACATCTAAATGTTTCAAAGACGTTAAAGTTAAGGCACAGAGTGAACATAATGTCAAGTGCACATATAAAGTCTGCACTTTGTAACATATGAGGGTGGAGTCTACATTACGCTGCTCCAATGGGGATGTTAACCATCAAAATCAACATATGAATCTTATACAACAAGATCAACCTCAAACTTCTGATGTCTTCAATATTTTTCGTCTGGAGTTTTCCAGGTACTTCATTTCATCATACATCCTATACTGACCTGTAAAATCCTTACAAGGAGGCAAAGAATCACGCAAAGCAGGTAATCTTGATGTTGAAGTTTAAGATTTATTCATAGACAAGAAGGAACCCATACAAGAGCTCAGCCTGACAGGAGTCACAGTTTCCAATTTAAAACATTACATTCCAAAGCTAGAGAAACAAACTGCTGAGTAGAATTTCCAGTAACCATGGTATTAGAACAGAGAATGAGAAGAATGGTATTAGAACAGAGAATTAGAAGGAGAAGAAATCAGGATACCACATGACCCTCCTCTTGTTACATATCCTTTCTTTTCCTCCTTATCTGTCTTCTTTCCAGTTGCACTTGTCTCTTTGCCTTCACCCATTTATATCCTGTAAGGATCACAAATAGACACTCTGCACACAGGGCAATTATCACAAGAGGTTTCAAAATGGAACCACATTTTCTACTTCCAAGATTCCCAACCCTGTTACCTACTGCAGCAAATCCTTTTTCAATAGCATTCCATGCACCTGCAGCTATCAACTCTTTCAAGTCTTCCTTTATGTCTGTAAGGTTTTTCAAGTATTTCTCCACCTCTCCACTCGTTAGATATATAGGTACAACGCTATTGAACTTTTATGAAAAGAATGTCTAATGCAAGACGATTCTGCATCACAATACATCTTATCGGTTTTATTTCAGTGTCCACAGCTAACAACACATTAGCAATACTAGTAGATACTCTATCAACTAAATGGGACAACTTCATATCATTCAAAACTAATCCTACAGAAGGGATCAATGCACCAAATATGTCTCCTACTATCTTAGCACCACTACTGCTTCTTCTAGTAGTTCTAGTGTGTGAACTCCATATTGGATCATCTAAATGCTCAACATAATAAATCTTTGGAAAGCCTATTGCCAAGTAACATATGCCATACCATCCTTGAGCTAATAGGAACTATGCCTGGTCCCCACAAACATTAAAACTCCAGGAATAACAGGCTCTTATCCTCACATAAATAATAGCCAATTCCCTTCACATTAAAAAATATGGTCACAATCACTCCTTCCCAAGTATTTTGTGTTGACTGCACATCTGAGTTTTTGCATACTGTTTTCCCTTATTTTTCCAATCCAAAGTGTGTTTAGCCACAGTTATTGACTCTTCATGCTTTAATTCATCTTTAACCCTCTGGTTTCTAAATCTGTAATCTCACCCTGTACTACAATATGCATCTGCTGCTCTCTTACTGCCTGCTACTCAATTCAGAAATTTCTTTTTGACATTATTTCTATCAGCATAAGCATTATCTAATGTTATAATGGGTTTAAAGCAACTGTCAGCTGTTTCCATCTCTTAAGCTTTGTGGTGGATATTCATGTGTTTGAACCAAGGCACTTCAGAAAGCACTAAATCGGGAGGAGCCTAGCCTGCAGCCGAGATGGCCGCCTAGCTCTTCGGCTCCGCCGACCCTTGCGCCCTTCGTCGATATCCTGGCAAGAATCCTGTGCCTCCGAGCCCCACGCTTACCTGCGCCACGTTCCTGACCACGCTGCTGTGACTCCGGTCGTGAACGGAGCTGCCCCGGCGGAGTTGAGCCCCGGTTTCCTTTCTGGCCTTCCAAACGGTCGCAGCCGGGCCATTGTTTAGTGGGGACGGCCGGCGGCGACAACGACAGCAGCGGCCGCTGCAGAGAGGGAGGAGCCGGTGCACCGGACCTGGAGCGTGGCGCTGGGATTTTCACAGCAGCCCTTTCCTTGCTCGGCTGCCCAGCGCGCCCCGCTCGCAACATTGTATCCGGCTCCCGTATATTGTATCCCGGCCCAGCTGGGAGAGGGCCGGGATCGCTTCTTTGTTGCAGCCTTCAGCAGCGGACGCCATCTTCCGCATCGGAAACCCTGGGCTTGCCGGTGGGTTTCCCTGCACCGCAAACTCTTCTGTCCTTGGAGCCTCTCCACGACCGGCTGCCTCCACATTTCCTGCACCACCAGGGCCCCGCAGGGAGCTCATCGCCTTTTGGATACCGATGGCTGGTGAAGGGGGCTTGCTTCCCGGGGCGCTCGATGGTTGCTTGCCTAAGATGGCGGACGCAACAGCACCCTCCATCCTTGATCCACCGCTGGGGCTTCGCGACATCCTAGCTGCACTAGAAGACCTGCGGTTGGCCTTTCGCGACTTTGCCACTGGTTTGGGGGACCGGCTTGATGGGACTTTTTCAGCTGGCCATGATGATTCTCCAGTGCGGCATGTTAAGCCACATCCTCAGCTGACGGTCGGTGGATCACCCGAGTTGAGGTATGTGACAGCGACGGGGGGAAGTGTCCCAGTGCCCGCTGCGGTACTCTTCGGCTCCGCCCTGGAGGAGTCAGACAATACTGCTCCCTTGGTATGGCCGGAGCTTGTGTCTCAGACGCCGTTTTGCCCATCTCCTTTGTCCTTTGGTGCCACGTTTCTGAGCGTCCTCCTGGACTTGCTTCCTGCACATCGGCCGGCCGCTACTTTGGAACTTATGCATCGTCTTGCTCCCTGTTGTGCTAGCCACGGCATGGCAGTGGCGCTTTCTCTGGCCCTTTACTATCGAGCTTCACTCCAGTTTGACTTGTCTCTTACGCCTCGACTTCTGCAACGGTCTCCATGGTGGCCCATCCCGCCCAGGTTGGCGGTACTGCAATTGGATTCTGTTGGACTGCGGATTCGAAGGGGCCAAGGCTGAGGAAGGGGGTTTTTCTTGTTGTACATTGAGACGTAAATGGCTGGGACTGGGACTTGTGACTGTTGGAGGTACACGTAACATGGGTGCTAGGTCGGGGCCTGGGGTTGGGTGACCGCGGGTAACGATTTTGCTTGCTCTGAATAGATCCTTGGCCCTCCTCCGATCAACCGTGACATTCTTTTTCTTTTTCTTCTCTTTCTCTTCTTCTACATTTCGGGTACTCTTTTGGGGCGACAGACACACTGCTAGGGGGGGTAGGCGGTAGCCTCTGCATGCGTGTAGGGTGGGGGGTATATTCCTTGTTGTTTTTTTTTTTTCTATGGGCCTTCTTTTCTATCTTTCTTTTCTCTTTTTCTCTTCTCCCTTTCTTCTCTTTACCTTTCTCGCTTGTTCTTCCTTTCTTATTTCTTGGGTCGATGGGAGGGTTGGGAACTTGTGGGTAGTGCTTGGGGATCATCATGTGATATGCTTCTTTTCTATCCTGATTTCATTGAGTGCGATTGATTGCCGTATGGATAATGCTTGCTGACTCTTCTGATGCTCGTTGCCCACCATAGTCCTAACTGCATTGCTCTGATTCGGATCCTTCCAGACCTGTTGCTATGGACTTATTTCAAAACTTTATTAAAAAATTAAACCTCATCATCCTGGCGCTTGGCGGCACAATTGTGTATAATGTAACCTGGTCTATTCGTGCCCGTACTGATATGCTGCCGAGTGGTATAATTGCTTGCTGATGTGCCCTTTATTGTCGAGGCCAGCCTGAGGGTTGTAGGCCTGTATTTGTCTGCACATACTGTTAAATAAAGGTTTTCCAAAAAAAAAAAAAAAAGAAAGCACTAAATCATAGTTCGAAAAATAAAACTTTAAATGACCCTTCCCATATAAAAGTCTCATTAAAAGACTACAAGAAACACAATATGTAAGAGATAAGTGATGGTAGGTAATTCCCCCTGCGGCTGATTAAGGTAAAAATGTACAGACATGGCAGCCCTTTCCGTCCATAGGTCAATGTACTCATGAAGCAACTTAAAATAAGCATGTGAAGAGTAATCTCTTCTGGATGTATCTACCTGCAATGTCTTGAAATCAAATGTATACAAGCCATTGTCAGTAGGGGTTGGGATTCCAGGTCTGGTTCCGGAGTTAACCTCACCTGAATTTGAAAATGCGGGTGAGTGCAACCTAAAAAGGAAAAAAGTATCCTATAATTACAACTATTAGTACACCTGCTAGTATATGCCTACCAAGTCTCTCAAAACAATCTGACCGTTGCACCCCTCCCACCATGAGCGGGACCATGAGAATGTCGAGCCATTGGGGACAGCAAGCTACCTGGAATCGCCGGTCTTCCATCGGCTGAAACCCAAACGTCATCATCTCTTTTAACACAACTCAGCTGCTCTGCCTCTGGAACTTCTTTTTGCAATCTCTTGACTTCCTCCCAAATATCAGCTGTTATCACCAGAAGCCTGCAATTGGTCTCATCTTCAGATTTATTTACATATTTACCACTGAATGTTCAGGCCTTCTGGGCACAATATCTATCAACTATCAAAAAAGGAGCACCAGAGGGATAATAACCAGGACGCCCTCCACTCATGTGATTCAAAATACAAGACCTTGTTATAACCAGGTCTTGTTGTCTTTTGAATCACAATATATATTAACCTTGTCAGCATATCGGTTGACAACTGTCACATAATCATCTACGCTGTGTGGGTGGAACATTTCACAACCCCAATTTTGGTAGACAGATGCAATGCCTCTAGCAGTCTCATAACATGTGCTCCACGTCGGATAGGGGGTCCTGACCTTGTACATTGATCCTTGACCTTGTGGGAGTTTGAAGCATTATTACGAGGTTCCGCCTATGGGAGGAAAGGTCTTAGTTTCCTTAGAGCAAGCAGTTAAAGGTTAGCTCATCATTTGGTGGAACTGGTGTGCTATGCATTGAGAGGGCATTGTCTAGGGTAATATCTAAGTATTTTGCAGAGTCAATGATGTGTGGGATACAGTTCAAGGGAGTGAGTTGTGGGAGCCAGTCTTTGATGTAAGGGGCGATAGCGGGTGGAGGGATCAATAGGAATTCTGTTTTGAGGGTATTGAGTTTAAGGTGGTTACGGGTCAACCAATGTTGCTTTTTTATCAGGCTGTTATTTAGGATATGACGTCAGGAGAAGTGATTTCATATAGAGCTGAGTGTCATCTGCATACATGTGGTTGGAGATGTGGGTGAGCTTGAGGACTTCAGTTTCCATTTATAAGTTAAACATTGTTGGTGACAGAGTAGAGCCTTGGGGTGCGCCAAGCAACACAGCGCCTGGTTGAAAAGGGTGTGCTTGATTACAATGCGCTGAAACCTATTGTGAAGGACAGAGGAGAACCATTTTAGCACTGTACCAGAGTCCCATCCTGTGTCCTAACAGATTCAAAAGGGTATCATGGCTCACCATGTCGAATGCTGGTGACAGGTCAAGTAGGATTAGTAGACCAGAGCATTCTGGTCAAGTGAGTTTAAGGCATCGTCAACAATGTGTACCATGGCCGTTTTGGTGCTGTGACCAGGTAAGAAGCCAGATTTTTATTGGTCAAGGAGTTGGAATTGTTCGATGTGATTTTAAAGCTGTAAGCACACACATTTTGCTAGGAGTTTGGCTAAGGTAGGGATATTGGAGATATGACGGGAGTTGTAGGGGTAGGACCAGAGGCAGTCAGGTATGAAGCCGTGGGTGAGTGACGCGGTAATTCTTAGTGGCAAAGAGCTACTGCTAGTTGTTGCGTGTTAGTGTCTGAATGATACTGTTGTTGTGCACTTTTAAAATCGTCTTCTTTTAAATTCAACTGCACTTCAATATCGTCTTTTTGATAAAAAATAATTTGCACTGCCAGCATTTCTCAACTGTTCTGTCCTCCCTGGCCCCAGTCCGACGCAACTAGTGCAGATTGTGCGGAGGGCTTCCTGGGAGCAGATACCCACTTCCAGTCGGGGACAAGGTGGCCAAGTTCGTGGCGGGTCGCCTCCGCAAGCCCTTAGAGAAGAAGGCAAGGGGTTGCCTGCGGGCTGAGTGTCCTTGGCCCACCTTGGAAGGGAAGGCGGCCTGTACACCGGAGCTTGACTCCAAAATGGCCACCTTCCTGGCCCAACGTATGAAGGACCCCCGCAAGGGTATAGATTGGTCCTGGCGATCCTGCCAGGACAAGCTCCTTGACGCAGTGGGAACCATGAATAAAATATTGGATGTGGTGGAGGAGGCGAAGGTGTCCGGCTCTGTCATATCCCCAGACGTTCTCTCGAATGGGGCACAGCGGGCAATTATCTTCCTAGGTAATGCCAACTGTGCCCTCTCGACGGAACGTCGGCGCTCACTCCTGATAAAGCTGGACCCCAAGTTAGGTGACCTGGCTTCTTCGGAAGCCGGTGCGGTTGCGCAAGGGGGCCTCTTGGGAGACCCCATTGTGAAGCAGCTGAGCAAGTTCGTGGCCACCTTCACAAGTTTGGACAAGGCCCAGTTCAACATCAAAAGAGTCTTTCAAAACCGTTTTTCCAACGGGGCCGGTCGTGACAGGGGCAGCGCGACCGCCCATGGCCAGGAGTCCAATCCCGGTAGGGGACAAGGCTCCGGGCGGGGGCAGTATAGCACGTCCGCCAACTTTACCAATTTCTATCTGACAAGAGGACAGAAGTTCCGTGGAACGGCGCAGGCGGACCTGCAACTGGTGGTAAGTCTCATTACTCACTCTCGAGTTCGCATTGGGGGTCGGCTAGCGTCGTTTCAGGGGGCATGGCTGGCAATCACATCCGATGCCTGGGTCTTGCAAACCATCTAGGGGTTTCACGTAGAGTTTTACGATTCGCCCTACCAGCGGACGACCCCTCTGCCTTTCTCATTCTCAGAGGCGGATGCTTGTCCGGTCGATGAGGAGGTCTACGAACTGCTGCGCAAAGGGGCCGTTTGTCGGTCGGTTCTACATCCCCGGGGGTTTTTGAGCAATATCATTCTCGCGGAGAAGACCGACGGGGGGCGGCGTCCGGTGATCAACTTGAAGGAGTTCAACGGATGGTTGGTGTACCGACATTTCAAAATGGAGGAGATTCACTTTCTCCGGGATGTGCTCAGGCCGGGCGACTGGATGGCGAGGCTTGACCTCAAGGATGCGTACTTGGTAATCCATCCGCCTCATCGCCGTTTTCTGCAGTTCCAATGGCGTCCGCAGATTTACGAGTTTACCGCCCTTCCGTTCGGGCTGTCCTCAGCACCCTGGTGCTTCACAAAGGTCCTCCATCCGGCAGTGGAGTTCCAGCGGACACAGAGAATTCGGATGCTCGTTTATTTGGACGACATCCTTCTGATGGCTCAGTCCTCTCAGACTTTGTCCGGTCAGGTGCGGCAGACGGTTTCTCTTTTGCAGAGCCTCTGGTTTGTTATCAACGGGGACAAATCAGTTCTCTCCCCCCGACGCATTCCATCGTCTTCCTGGGGTTTGTGGTGGACTCGGTCCACGAATCTTTATGCCTCTCCCCTCGTAAAATTGCCAAGATCCGGTATCTCCTGCGTCAGACCATAACTAGTACTCACATTTCCCTCCGCCAGATAGCCTGAGTGGTAGGACTGTTGTCATCATCCATCCAGGCAATCTTCCCGGGGCCCCTGCACTATTGTGCGCTGCAGCGCATGAAAGCGTACCATCTCCGGCGGGGTTTGTCTTACATTTACACATTTGACCAGTTGGTTCCCTTATCTGCCGAGGTCAAGGAGGAAATGTTGTGGTGGCTCGCCCACATGGACGCCTGGAGTGGCATGGCCATCTTCGGGGCGGCCCCCGACATTGTCATAGAGTCAGATGCCAGCAGGTCGGGCTGGGGGGCCCGCTGCGGCGATTTCTCTACCAGAGGTGCCTGGTCGTCAGACGAGCAGGAGCTTCATATCAATTGCCTGGAGTTGTTAGTAGGCTCTTTCGCGGTCCGGTGCTGGACCAAGGACACAGTTCGCTCGTGAAGATGGACAAAGTCTCTGCGGTGCGTACATCAACCACCTAGGGGGCTCTCGGTCCAAAGCTCTGGCGAACTTGGAAAGGAATTCTGGGGGTTTTGTTTGGCCCATCACGTGTCGGTGACGGCAGAATACTTACCAGGTCAGGCCAATCAGGTCGCAGACTGGCACTCCCGGTATCTGAAAGATTCCAGCCACTGGAAGCTGGATGTTCAGGTCTTTCAGTGGTCGTCTGACCTTTGGGGTCCTTTCACGGTGGATCTATTTGCGTCGCGTTTGAACCACCAACTCCCAAGGTTTTACAGTTGGAGGCCGGACCCGCTAGCACAAGCGACGGACGCCTTCTTGCAGGAGTGGAGTCAGGAGAAGGGTTACGCGTTTCCACAGTTTTCCAAGATTGTCTGCCTGGCGGCTCAGGTCCGGCGCCAGAGGGCAGAAGTGGTGTTGATTACGCCACTTTGGAGGTATCAAGTGTGGTTTCCAGTTCTTCTGGAACTTTCTTGGGATTCTCTAATCCTACTCCCCATTTCCTTTTCTACTTCGGAATCCGGAAGGAGAACAGCATCACCTGGTGGCGCAGGGCTCTCTCCTTCTCATGGCATGGCGCCTTTCCGGCGACGGTGGTCGCTCCCAGGTCTTTCGGGACCAGCTGAATCTCTTTTATCAAAAGCATGGGCAGCCAGCACCTCGAAGCATTATCGGTCCGCCTGGACGAAATGGTTACGTTGGTATCTTCGACAGGACCTGGATCCCGTGGTCGCAGGAATCGTTCCCATCTAGAATTTCTTGGCCGAATTGGCAACGGACGGTTGAGAGTACCGTACTATCAACTGTATGCGTTCGGCTATTTCAGCGGGTCATGAACCGGTTGATGGGACCCCTGTTGGGAAACATCCTTTTGTGTGCCGGCTTTTAAGGGGTATTAGTTTGTCATTACCCCCGGAACCACGGTACTCAGTCTTGTGGGACGTGAATGTTGTCCTCAATTTGTTTTTGTCCTGGCAGCCAAACAGATATATTTCCTTAAAGGAACTGTCAGCTAAACTGGCCATGTTGTTGTGTCTGGTTTCTTGCCGCCGAGTGTCTGTTGTGCGTGCTCTCGATGTTCCGGAACGTGTTTTTTCCCCGGAGGAGGTGACCTTTACGATTGGTTGGCAGGCGAAGTCTGCTTCTAGGACGATCTCCTATCCGACCTTTGCGTAAATGTCCAAGCTATGTGTGGTGCAGTGTCTCAAAGCCTATGAGGACTTGACTCTAGAGCTCCGCCCTCCGGACAGGCAGCAGCTCCTGAGTGCTTTAAAGAAACCGCACAAGGCTGTCTCTTCCCCCAACCATTGCAAGGTGGGTGCGCAGGGTCATGCAGGAGGCGGGTATTGAAACAAAAAAGTTTGGAGCTCATTCTGCCAGGGGTGCAATGGCCTCAAAGGCATTTTCTCTAGGCACTCGACTGGAAGATCTTATGCGAGCGGCGGATTGGTCCTCGGGGTCCACTTTTAAAAGGTTCTACTTTAAACCAGTGGTGGATGTGGCACAATTAGTGGTGAGTAATCTTTAAACTAGAATAATCAGAACATCCGTTCCTGACATAGAATCGAAATGTGCCTAGCTACGTAACAGTAAGTTTCAATTCTATTAAGGACACGGAGGCGAGGATTATTCCTCCCGCGGCACATTGGCGCGAAACCACCCGTATAGCGGTAAGTAAAAGATTTTCCTTGACGTTTGTTTTGTGGATGCAAATATTTGTGTCATGTCTTGCCAAACTCGCCTGCCTAAACTACATGGACCAGAGGGCTGAGCGCGTGGGAGGAGCCACAAAACCATTTAGGGAGGAAATGCCTGCACACTCGCTGTACGTGATTCCTGATTTTGAACCAGTACCTAGAGTACCTGCTTTCTCGTTCTCTGCTGTTCCGGGATTTCTTCTCGAACACGAGCTGTTGAATTAGGCATTCGGCGGCTGCTGTTCGCCAGTGACTGCTGACTTTGTTCTTTGTTGTTCAGCGGAGACGATCTGTCATTTCGCTCGCGTTCTCGGCTGAGGTGCGGAGCGTGTTGCTTTTTCTTCGATCATTTGCGTGAACGGTACAGCGGCTGCTGACGTTCTGGAAAGTCCTTGTTTTGCTGTTGCCCTGGAGTTTAGGAGGAGACGGACATTCCTTTCCTGCTCGCGTTCTCGGCTGAGACACGAGGCAGGATTTTCAGTACGAGCACATTGCAAAAGCATTAGCGTTCGGTTTCTCGTTTCCGAACCACAACAGGTAGCGGCTGCTACGGACACTAGAATGCCAGTGTGCGTGAGTACAATATGAAACTGGAAGTTGTACTGCTGGCTGTGCTTCGTGTAATTTGAACTGTCTAAGGGCTTTGCTTGCAAGACTTGTTACTTTTTGCTTGTGGGGGTTTCAACAAGCAGAACAAGGAGTGTGTTCGAACTATTCTTGGGATACTTTTGATTTGGATTTGTTTCTTCTGGAACTACATTGGATTTGGTTGAACTTCCGTTTTGGAATCCTGTCCCTACAAGACTTACTTGAGCACTTTTTGTCCTCTTTCTAAAGCACCATTAGAAAGGAGATTCTTGGTTATTTAAAATTACTTGGGAAGGCTGGAAGGTATGAGTGAGTGTTGTGGCTATTGAGAATTGAATCAGAAGGGTTGTTTGACGGAGTAATAATACGTTCTTCTGTGTTGTAGGACAACCAGTTGTTTCTACAGAGAAAAGACTCTACTATTCTTTTGAGGGAAAGAGAACTGATTAAGTAATCTATTTTTGGTGGTTGTTTCTTATAGCGAGACTCAATGAGAGTAGTTAGTATGTAATGTACTTACCTTGTGTTTTTTCTTTTTTCTCGTTTCAGCTTCCCTTTCCCGTTCCAGACCCTTCCCTACCTTTTCCCTCGCCTGATCCCCTTTATGCTCTGTGTATATCATATCATTCAGAGTGTAGGGAGATCTGGAGGTGGACCCCTTTTAGCAACAACGCTGATCCTGAGGAGGTGCAGCCCATGACAATTTGCATACTTGGTTATCATTAATTGATGAGTTTTTGGTTATCTCAGGTACTTTACACCGGTGTCTTGTGTTTTAGGACATGATGGTGCTAAACAAGACCAGTGAGATCTAGGCGTTTGCTCGAAGAAAGAGGAGGGACAATCTATGTGAAGGACCTTTCTAGGATGTACCGACATGAAGAAAGGACAATGATGGGATGTCATGAGATGGACTCATGGGAGCTGTAGTCCGTTGGGACATATTTGAACCTTGTGGATCTGATTTATTTGCGTTTTCCCATGGAAAGAGAAATATTGTTGTGTTTTTTTTTCGCTGCTGTGGAGTGAAATTGTTGATTAAAGTGAAGAAAGTACAGCATACTCCTCGCCTCTGTGTCCTTAATAGAAGGATAAGTTACTTACCTGTAATCCTAGTTCTCTTCCAGGGGTATCCTCATCAAAGTCATAAGCACTGAATATTCCCGCCCATGTGCGGGACCCCGGAAACAATATAAAAATATATATGTATAAAACACATATATCTCGCGCCACATATATGTATGTACATATATCATTTTTCTCACATCAATGCAGCCCCAAAACTGAGGCTAAACAATGCAAACACATATACATGAACTGCAATTAGTAAGGAATCAAAAAACACATTAGGTCAAAAAACCCTTGAACTTTGTGTTTTAATGAGTCAAACCACTCATAAATCCTGAAAATTGCTTATAAATAGACATTGTTAGCTCTCAGGCTGCATTGCAAAACAATATCATAGAAAATGAAACCATTTTTACAATAACTGGCACCGTGCCTTTAAGGCAGCCATGACCCCAGGCTTCCCATCATGCCTCAGGGGTGACAGTTAGGTCAGTTGTTCTTTGCATAACCCTGAAGACAGGGCTCAACCACAAGATTGAAAAACAGTACCAAATCTCATTTACCTGGGGAGGCGGGTGGGTTGCTTATGACTTTGATGAGGATACCCCTGGAAGAGAACTAGGATTACAGGTAAGTAACTTATCCTTCTCTTCCACGGGATCCTCATCAATAGTCATAAGCACTGAATAGAATAGCAAGCCCATCAACAACCTGCAGGTAAATGAGAAGTACATGAACCAACCAAATCATAACAGCCAAAAAAAAAAACTCTAGCTGTTAAACAGATTCCTCAGGGAGGCCTGGCCCACCTGGGTATCTGCTCTCGTGTCAGAATCTAGACAGTAATGTCTGGTAAATGTATGGACAGACCTCCAGGTCGCCGCTTTACAAATCTCAGACATGGGCAGGTAAGCCTGCAGGTAAGCCGCCGTGGCTGCTCTACCTCTAGTAGAATGCGCCTTAGGGGAACCCCCTAAAGTCTTCTGTGCCAATTGGTAAGCAAGCTTGATACACGAAACGATCCACCTGGAGATAGAACGTTTCGAGGCTGCATGACCAGTTCTGATCGATCCGTAATTAACAAACAATTGATCAGAATGTCGAATAGACTTGGACCTGTCCAGATAGAACTTTAAAACCCTTTTCAGGTCCAAAGAGTGTAACGCCCTCTCAGCTGGAGTAGAGGGATTAGGAAAGAAAGTGGGTAAAGAGATAGACTGATTGACATGAAAATCTGATACCACTTTAGGCAGGAAAGAAGGATGCGTTCTAAGCACCACTCTGTTCAGATGAAAGACTGTATACGGTTCTTTAGTACACAGGGCCTGAATTTCGCTCACCCTACGGGCTGACGTAATCGCTATCAAAAAAGCCGCTTTCCAGGAAATATGCTGTAAAGAAGCTTTATGAATAGGCTCAAAAGGCGAACCCATCAATTTTGATAGGACTAGGTTCAGCTCCCAAGGCGCAGCAGGAGGCCGTACAGGAGGGTACACCTTCTTTAGACCCTGCAGGAAATCTTTTACTGCAGGAAGCTGAAAAAAAGAAGTTTGTGAAGGTGATCGCCTATAAGCTGTAATAGCGGCTAAATGCACCTTAATGGAGTTAAACTTCAAACCTGCTTTAGTCAGGTACAACAAGTATGGGAGAACTGCTTCTTCCTGACTTTTTACCGGATTGTGACCATTCTGCATGCACCACATATAGAATCTCTTCCACTTGCATGCATAAGAATGTCTAGTGGAAGGGCGTCGTGCTTCTTTCAGAATGGACATGCAGTCCTGTGGCAGCCCTAGATGGCCGTACTGTATGACCTCAGGAGCCATGCTGCCAAGTTCAGTGACGGAAGGTTGGGATGGTGAATCCTCCCGTTCATCTTCGACAACAGGTCCTGCCTGCATGGAAGCCTCTTGTGAGGAGACACTGATAGGTGAAGTAGGTCTGTCTACCACCATTGTCTCGGCCAGTCGGGGGCAATCAGGATCATCGTTGTGCACGAGTGGTTCAGCTTGCTCACCACCTTCGGGATCAGCGGAAGGGGTGGAAAGGCGTACACAAACTGCCCTGACCAGTCCATTAACAGAGCATTCCCTCTCGTTCCTGGTCGATAGAACCTGGAGGCGAAGCTTGGGCATTTGGTGTTTTCGTCGTCTGCGAAGAGATCTATTGAAGGACGACCCCAAGACTGGAAAATGTTGTCTAGCACTTCGTCGTTGAGAACCCAGTCTTCTCTGTCTTCGAAGTGCCGACTTAGTGCATCCGCCCTCACGTTCTGCTCTCCTGGGAGGTGGACTGCCTGAACAGACACTTTGCGAGCTAGAAGCCAATGCCAGATGCGCTGAGCTTCCAGTGACAGAGTCCTTGAGCGTGTTCCTCCCTGCTTGTTCAAATAGTACATCGTGGTGGTGTTGTCCGTCTGTACTAGAATCATTTTCTCTTGAAGCGAGGGAAGGAACGCTTTGAGAGCCAGGTGAACCGCTCTCAATTCCAGCAAGTTGATATGATAAGTGCTTTCCTTGGGAGACCACAGACCCTGCACTTGTAGGGGTCCCATGTGCGCTCCCCATCCTTGTAATGATGCATCTGTGATGATCGTTTGTGTTGGAGGAGGTTGATGGAAGAGAACTCCCACCTGCATATTCTGTCTCTTTGTCCACCACTGGAGGGAAGATTGAGCTACCTCCGACAAAGTGATCCGATCGTCCCATCGATCTGAGTGTTGGTCCCATTTGTCCTCCAGATCCTGCTGAAGAGGACGCATCCAAAGTCTGGCGTTCGGTACTAGGAAGATGCAGGAAGCCATCGACCCCAAGAGTGAGGCTATCTTCCGCACCTTCTGGGACCTGTGGAGAAGAACTTGCTGGCACTTGAGGGCTATCGAAAACTGTCTCTCCTCCGAAGGAAACACTTTTCCTACTTCGGAGTCTAGCAGAGCTCTTAGGAAGTGGATCTTCTGAGTGGGCTGTGAGACAGACTTGCTGTAGTTGACATGTAGACCTAGACGCTGACAAAGTTCTATGCATGTCTGGAATTGATTCCTTACATTGCCTGGAGTTGGACCTTTCAACAGCCAATCGTCTAAGTATGGGTATACGAAGACTCCCCTGCGGCGTAGAGCTGCCGCCACCACTGCAACACACTTGGTGAACACTCTGGGAGCCGACTTCAACCCAAACGGAAGGACTTTGAACTGGTAGTGAGAGGTCCCCACCCGGAATCGAAGGAATCTCCTGTGATCTTGCCGTATTGGTATATGGAAGTACGCATCTTGAAGGTCCATCGAACACATCCAATCCCCCTGCCTGAGATGTGGATATATCTGGTGAAGCGCCAACATGCGAAACTTTTCTTTTCGGACATGCAGATTGAGTGTTCTCAAGTCCAGAATGGGCCTGTATTCTTCCTTTTGGCCCTTTTTTCTGACCAGAAAATACCTCGAGTACACTCCTTTCCCCCTTTGGGACACCGGAACTCTCTCGATGGCTTCTTTCTCGAGGAGTGTAGCTACTTCTGCCTTTAACCTTTGTAGCTGGTGGCTTGATGTTGACATCGGGGAAACGTGTGGAGGTAGACGATGGAAACGAAGACAGTACCCATTCTGCAGGGTAGACAACACCCATTGATCTTTTGTAATGGCCTGCCACTCTGTCCTGTGATGGGTTATGCAAAGAACAACTGACCTAACTGTCACCCCTGAGGCATGATGAGAAGCCTGGGGTCATGGCTGCCTTAAAGGCACGGTGCCAGTTATTGTAAAAATGGTTCCATTTTCTATGATATTGTTTTGCAATGCAGCCTGAGGGCTAACAATGTCTATTTATAAGCAATTTTCAGGATTTATGAGTGGTTTGATTCATTAAAACACAAAGTTCAAGGGTTTTTTGACCTAATGTGTTTTTTGATTCCTTACTAATTGCAGTTCATGTATATGTGTTTGCATTGTTTAGCCTCAGTTTTGGGGCTGCATTGATGTGAGAAAAATGATATATGTACATACATATATGTGGAGCGAGATATATGTGTTTTATACATATATATTTTTATATTGTTTCCGGGGTCCCGCACATGGGCGGGAATATTCAGTGCTTATGACTATTGATGAGGATCCCCTGGAAGAGAATTGAAACTTACTGTTACGTAGCTAGGCAAATTTTGATTCAACTGCACTTCAAAATCGTCTTTTTGATAAAAAGTAATTTGCACTACCTGCATTTCTCACCTGTTCTGTCCTCCCTGGACCCGGTCCGACGCGGCTAGTGCTGATTGTGCGGAGGGCTTACTAGGTAGCATATACCCACTTCAGTTGGGCAGTGCTCTAGTCTCTGAGCCTCCAACTCTACTTAGCTGGCACCTCATGGCCACGCGCATCGGACACGCTCAGTGGGCTCGCTGGCGGCAAGCTGAAGGCGCCCCAAAGGCAAGCCTGTCTGCGCCCATCCAGGACCAGGGGCCAGAACCCCTGGCAATTTTGATAACTGCCAGAACACACATTATAGATATAACGCTCAGACACTGCGGAACCTAAGGCTGCCACCTGGTTCCAAATGTTTGCATACGATGTGCCCTGCCATCAATCTCTCAAATTGCCATCATTGTCATTTTAAATTCAACCCTTTTTTAAATGATGTTCAAGCGACCACCCCTCTTCTAAAATGTTTTCTTTTAAATTGTCGCTCCCTACTCAAGCATTAAGCTGAACTTATGCTCCTCTTAGACAATTGCAAACCTGACACTCTCTTCCTAACCGAGACCTGGTTGCAATATGAGGCCGATCCAGCCATTACTCAGATTTTACAACTAGGGTACTTATTACATAGAGCTGATCGCAAGACTGGAAAAGGCGGGGGCTTAGCGATCATTTTTAATGATCATCTCTGCTGTGGCTCCTCTAAGGGAACTTGAACAAACATGCAGGAAAACTAGAAAGGAGCTGGAGACAGCTCCCAGAAGTTGGCAGGAGACATGCCTATAGAGATGCTATCAGGAACTATAAGGCAGAAATCAAGGCTGCGCAATCTGCATTCTGAGTGCAGGATGAGTGCGGCCGCCAACTCACCTGAGGAGATTTTTCGGATCGCTAAATCCCTTGTCAGTATCCCCCCAAACCCCCCAACCCAATAGACGCCCACGCTTGCTGAGACAATCAGGCTGAATATTTCCATCAAAAAATTCAGCTTATATCCCACTCTTTCACTCCCTCACAGGTCAATCCCGCCACTGTACGCACTGGGACTACCCAGTCTAATCCACAGTACTCCTTAACAGAACTCCCTCTGCTCGATGATGAATTACTGAACACCCTTATGTCAAGAGTAACTTCTGGCTCTCCTATCGATCCGGACCCTCCGCGCTACCTCACGCTAGTTACGGAGGTTATCCGGCCAGTGATCCTGAACGTCCTTCACGCTTCCATCACCTCAGGAAAGGTGCCACTGGCGTGGAAATGTGCCCAAGTTAGAGCATTACTGATGAAACCCAACTTGGACACTTCCAACATGGCCAACTATCGCCCCATCTCCCTTCTTCCCTGGCAGGGTAAGCTGCTTGAGAGACATGTTAACACCACTCTGGTTCACTACCTTGAGTCTAACAACCTTCTCCACGACTCCCAGGCAGGCTTTTGTCCCAAGCTTGGGACGGAAACTGCCCTCCTGGCAGTGACAGAAGAGGCTAGGAGGCTCCTGGACCAGGGCGGCACTGCAGCAATTATATTTCTGGATTTCAGTGCCGCTTTTCACACTGTGGATCATAACATCTTGCTCAACCTTCTAGAAATCTACATTCTAGTACGGCCTTCCTGGCAACCAAACTGAAAGTACGTCAAGCCAGATGGGGTGGACGGTCATTCACCCGGAATGCCTCCATTTTGTAGAACTCCCTGCCTCTCGCTCTTCGCAGCAAACCTAACCTTCAGATCTTCCACAAACTCCTGAAAACCTTTCTTTTCCATCAATCATTCATGGTCTGGCTTTGCTCTCCTCCCACCCGGTCCAATGTGCTACGAGGCCTCAGGGTAGAAGTGTGCAATACAAACCCAATTTTCATTTCATTCATTTAATTTCATTGATTATCATTGTCCATAATGGGAGTAGAAGGTGAATGGAATTGTTTAAGAGTTTGGAGGGCATTGGATGGTTGCAGTGGTTGGAGTATTTCAGAGGTAAATAGTTTTGAGATCTCTTTTTTGTTGAAGGTTTTAGAGCTAGACCAGGTGACATTGTTTTTGATTGAGTAGGGAGGGGTTCTTGGGCATTTTTCCTGTTTGAGTGGGGTGGGAAGTGAGGGGGGATCACACAGTAGGTGTTTTGAAGTGCTCTGAATATCGGTGTTGATTAGCGTAGTTTTATCAGCATAGGTTTCGCAGTTAGGTATTGTTTTGATGTCTGAGGATGGGGAATCCCTTTTGTGGATCATCTGGGTTTTAACAATTTCGAACAATTCTTTTCAGTCAATTAATTGCTCTGTCTAGCTGATTTCGGAAGAATGCTGCTTTGGTGCTCCTGATTTCCCTATTGCCTATTAGTCTTTGTCGTAGAAGTATGAGGTTGGACATAGATGGGGTATGTCTCCATGATCTTTCTGCAAGTCTGAGGCCTCGACGTTCTCCCTTAAGGATACAACTGAACCAGGGGTTGGATCTTTTAGATAGGATTCTCTTTCTTTGTTTAGAGGCAAGGGAGTCCATGATTTCTGACATAGAATTGATGTGGTCTCATACATGTAGGATGGCGGGATCAGGGTGTTGTGGCTCAAAGCCAACATAGTGAGTGGGTTAATCTTGAGGATGTCTCAAACCCAATGTTTGGCTTTCACAGGTTGACCCTTGGTGGCAACTGCCCGTACATAGATAAGGAAGGTGAGGAAGTAGTGGTAAATCCAGTTGCTTGGTAGGATTCAACTTGGATGGTGTTCTTTTTTGCAATGATTAAATCAAAGGTGGTGCCTTTGTTACAGGTCTGGCTGAACCCACTGTGCTGAGAAGTGCATGAAGGCATATGCTGGTAAGAGCTGACTACTGCTTCCAAGCTCTGCTCACCTCCAGCATGGCCAAGCCAGAAATGGGACAGGTGTTGAATAGAGATCTAGAAGCAAGCAAAATGGGTGCTGCTTGGGCAGTGAGATGCACAGAGTCATCAGATAGGAAAGAGGAAGTGTTACTGTCAAAGAAGGTCTTCAGAGGACGGCTGATACAGGGATATTCACTAGAAAATGATCCCAAGCCAGGGAGCCTTCTGGCAGCCATCTTACTCCAATAACTGTTTCATGCATTTGTGTAAGCACTGAGAGAGCGCAGCCCTCCCTCTCACTGCAGAAAAGTGCAAAAGCTTTCTTGTAATCAGGCATTACCTGTGCCGGGGCACAGCAGAGATGTCTCTCAGCTCTAAGAAGGCAACCAGGCAATTGTTATCCGAATGGTACCGGATCTGACAAATCCTTGTGTGTTAGCTTCTGTAAAGGCTTGCCCATTAGGGAAAGATTGGGTTGCCAATGACAACAGTTGCCTACCATTTAAAAAAAACATCCTGACTTCTCTCTGGGTGGTTGGTGAATCATTTTCAGAATCGCTGAGATTCTTTCTAGCTACACCTTTCTTGCTTCCTTCTCAATGTGATGTCTGGGATACAGAACTTCTTTTGTACAATACTGCACTTACTTGGGGCACTTTATGTCCATTCGCACCCAAATGGTTGAGTATCTGATGCAACTAGCAGATCGTCTTTATATTGCACCAGGACACTATTACAGGGCATCATTAAGGACTCAAGGTTCTTTTTAAGGACCTGATGAAAGATTGAAGGACTTTCTGTATACCCCTGTGGTACTCAGCACCATGCCAAATCACGGTTCTGGAACAGTAAGGCAAAAAGGTACTGACTGTCCTCATGTAAGAGAATAGAGAAAAATGCCTGACATAATTAAATCACTGTGAACCACTCAGTTTCACAAAGAATCTCAAACAAAATAACACCTGGATCCAGTACCATGGGACAACAGGGAACAACCAATGTTTTCATCAGATCATGCACTATGCTGTAATTACCACTAGACTTCTGCAAGTCCATGCTGGACTCCCCATCACAGGAGTAATCCCAGCAATCATTTCAGGAGTCAAAATTGTACTGTAGAGTTCTCAAATAATGTTACGTGGTCATGATAGGCCTAGCAGAAACACCGTCTGTAACATGCTCATGTTTCTTAAGTTGCCTTTCTATTTTACACATGATGACTTTTGACATGCATTTGTGTGTGTGTCAATGCAGGATGACAATTAATGAATCTGCAAGGGATAAAGTTCACTACGCAAATGTTATTCGTGTAATTGTCGAAAAGGTGATGACGCTATCCAACTAGAATAAACAATTACAGCCAAAATAGGGGCTGCGTTGTGGCCACACAGCTACTATTGTTATAAATACAGAAACCACTTCCTTGTTTAGGGAGAGGAGCACTCAGCTGACACTGCGAGTTACCACATGTCGGAATTCCAGTTCAGCTGATTCCTGAGTACCAATATGAGGGTTGTCCAGCTCTACAACAAGACATACAGCCTAATGGCACTTACCCACAGGTAACGGGGAGTTAGTCCACCCGGCAGGGATCTGACAGATGATCCACCCTAAGCAAGACTAGGTTAGGAAGCGCTTGTTAGGAGTACAGATATACCCAGTACTGATATGCCTGCATACACACACTGTCTTAGCACGATGGGGGAAATGTTAATTCTTTCTACTGTTCTGGTAATATTAACTATGTTAAACTTTTTTATTCTACTCATACTCGCAGCACACATATTTTATTCAAGAATCACCACAAAGGTGGGGGCGTGGCCAAGCAGCAAGGCCGACAGGACCCGAGCTCCTTCGGGTCCCTGCCGGCCGCTGCTTAAATCCTGATTTGTGATCCTTCCAGCCCACCTCACAGTGCTGAATTGAGCTCCCGCGATCCCCGACCGTGCTGTACTCCTCCGGTCCCGCTTTCAAAGCTGTGGGCGACCGGATCACGAGCGCGCTCGACCCGACCGGTCTGACGCCGGGCCTGCCTGAAATAGAGACCGGGGACTGCGGCCTAACCCGACCAGGACACGGGGGGACCCATTGCTATCGCCCCCCCCCCCCCCCCCCCCCCCCAGTTACCAAGGCGCCGGAGTGGCGTTGTGCCCATCGAGGGACGGGGCGCCCTAGTGGGCCGAACTTACTGGCTGGCCGCGGACCCGCGGTGGAGGCGGCGGCCGCCGCCAATTGAGGCCGGGGATCGGGCCTAGTCGCGGCGGTGACGCAGGATTGTCTGAATGCCCCATTGCCATCGGGGAATCTACGGTGGCGGAGGCAATAGCGGGGGCCTGGATTGCCATATCAGCCGGTTCGGGAGGCAAGGTGAAGAGCTGCCGGTGCCGGTGGCTGTGACGGACTGTGCCCTGTCGGGGAGCCTGGTGCAAAGGAGTCCGCCGCCTCCGGAGATGTCTGTCGCGGCCGGAGTGTCGTCCTGCATGGTGCCTTCTGCTGTCTGAGACCCGGCCCCTGTGTCCGAATTGTGCCCCGGCCCTGAGGTGAGGGAGCGGCCTGTCCGCATCGGGACAGCGCCGCGCGAGCTTGGGGGCCGGGGACTGGGCCTGCCCATTGAGCCTGCGGGAGGAAGGGTCCCCAGGGAACTTGCCGCCATCGGGGGTTTCCCCCCCTTACATGGGAGAAGTACAGGTGGACAGCGGTTCGACGGAGGCCTGAGTCCCGACTGCCCGGAGGCGGGGTTACCGGTGACCAGACTAGGAGCGGCATACTGGGCCCCTGGAACAAGTCTCTCCTGGTGCTGGGGGACTCACGTCTATGGGAACTTTCTGCTAACACTGGGGCATAAGTTTTGAGACACAGCGTCTAGATGCCCGGTGGCCCGGAGGAGGAACCCTTGGGGGAATGCCCTACAGCTGATGGAGGTGGGAGGATACCGTGCTGCCCACACATAGCGCCACTCAGAACTGGAACCGGCGTCTGGGCCTAGCCTCTCCTCTCCTTATGGTCCATCGGATCCTGGGACGCACCCCCACAGTACCCTCCTGGACCAGCCTGCATGAGTGAGGGTCAGCTTGGATAGGTGGCCGTGGCCCAGCGTGCCGGCTCCTAGAGGACGATTTTTCTGGGGTTACGCAAGCCAGAGCTACACATGTGACGTCCCTGGTCAGTGGGGGGCCCAGAAGTGGATATAGTGGGCCTGGTGGCCTGGTGCCCGGACCATATAAGACATCTGAGTGTGCTGCTGTGCCGACAAGCTAGAGGATAGGGGACGTTTGAGAGGCCCTCCGCCGCAATTCATGATGCGCAAGGTAGAACACCTCGGGCGGTGCAGCCCAACACCATTATACAGTATAAAACGCAGAGGCTCTCTTCTCAGAAACTCACTCGCCAGTCAGGTCAGGAGGAGGGGGGTCCAGCGCCTGAGGAGCCGTCACGGGCGGAATTGTTGAAGGCGATACAGGGGTCCCACTCGGCCTTGGAAATTCAGATCGAGACTGTGTCCATCGACGTGAACCTTCTACGAACTGACCTGCGCAAGGTGGCCGATAAAAGTCACGGATGCGGAAGGGAATATTACTCAACTGCAAGGGGAGGTCGCATCCCTCAGGAAAACGGTCTCCCAACTTTCGGCCACGACGAAGTCCCTGGAGTGGAGGGCGGAAGATGCAGAAGGGAGAGCACGCCGCAGTAACATACGTGTGCTGGGTATCTCGGAACGAGCAGAGGCGGGCCACCCGGAACGCTTCCTTGAGCAATGGATTCGTACAGTGTTGTGCCCTGAGGGCCTGTCGGACGTATTTGTGATAGAGAGAGCACACAGAGCGTTGGTCCCACCTCCGAAGCCCGGCGTCCCTCTTCGGGCCCTCATCGCCAAAGTCCTGAACTACCGTGACAGGGACTGCATCCTACGAGCGGCGAGGGAATCCAAGGACCTTACTTTTGAGAATGCGAAGGTGTCCATCTTCCCAGACTATACGCAGTTAGTTCAGGAACAGCGCAAGTCCTTTCTGGCAGTCAAACAAAAGCTCAGGGAGATGCACCTGAAGCATATGCTACTCTATCCAGAAAGGCCCACTTCTTCGAAGCTCCTGCGGATGTGTGGGAATGGCTCAAGATTTGGGGGGATGATCTCCCTCCTGGAGAACGGGCTGGGGCTCGGAGCACATGGGGGACCGGACCACGGAGGCGGTGCAGCCGGAGACGGCGTCGAGGATCCCGTGAGGATGAGAGTGTGGAGAACAACCGTGTTACGGTGGCAGAAGATGGCTCCCTACACATGGATTTACCGGCAGCGTCTCAACCTACTTCTCCTGGGGAGATCCTGGTACCTGACACATTGCTGCCCTCTGCGGAGGAGGTTTCCCGACCAGTGCAACGGTCCCGGAGACGGCTGGAGCGCAGGGGCGGGAGACAGATGGACTATCGTGAGGAGGAGCCAAGGCATTCGATAATTTCCTGAACTCTGAACAAATTGCTAGACACTGGTTGGACAGTAAGAGGGCTGTGATGGGTGGGGGGGCGCTGCCTAATGCTGGGATTCGGGAGTCGAAGACGCGGGTGGGGGACGGGGGGATGTGCTAATGAGTGTCTCCTTTATTGTTAACAATGAGGTGGAGGTTGTTTTTTGGTCCTGGAGGGCGGCCTGGGGGGGGGAGTCAGGTTGGGGGGGAGTTTGGGACGTTTTTACCCATTTGGGTACTTGGGAATGCTGTGTACGTCCTGGCACCGGCAGGGGAAGGGCATATTAGCGTGTTTATTTGTTGCAGTAATATTGCTCGTGGGTGGGGGGTGGTTGGGGTTGAGGGAGGTTAAGTTGTGGGGGAAAGTCGCAGGCATCAGGTGTATTACAATTCGGGCACAGAAATGGTGGGTCACAGGACGTAGAGCTGTTCGCCCGGATGGGCGCTATCACCACTCAGGGCGCACAAGTTCTTAAGCTGGAACGTGAGGAGGCTGGGCACATGTACAAAGCGGCATAGGGTTCTATCCTTCCTCCGGAGACACGGAATCTCTCTTGCGTGCCTACAGGAGACCCATCTAGATGAGGAGGGTGCCCAAAAGCTGGCAAAGAAGTGGAGGGGCCAGGTGTTTCACTCCTCATTCTCAACATATGCTAGGGGGGTCCTAAATTGGGTGGCCCCCGTGGTCCCGTGCGCCGTCCAATATGTGGAGGTGGATATCAATGGCAGGTACCTGCTCCAGCGGGTGAAGCTAGACGGGAGGGAACTCTCAGTTTTAAACTCATACGCATCCAATGTAGACGACCCTGACTTTTTTTTGCACCTACAGGAGGTCCTTGTATCGGATCTGGAGGGCCCACTGCTATGGTTTGGGAACTTTAAGTGAGTGTTGGACCCCGTCTTGGATAGGTCCCCTCCACGCACAGGGACGAAACCAAGCATGACAGCGCGACTTAGAGAGGTGACACAGAACTTCGGATTCAGTGATGTGTGGCGCCTGGGTAACCCGACTCAAAAACTATTTACGTGTTTTTCCCCCACTCATAACACACACAGCAGACTAGACAGGGTTCTGGCAGCCAACGTGGACGCTTCTCTCTCCCTAACGGTCACGCATCAGGCCCGTTTTTTATCCGATCACTCTCCAGTAACATGCGTTGCCCAGTGGGAGAACCAGCACTCCCGCCCTCGAACCTGGAGGATGCCGATAGACCTCTTACAGGACAAGGTGGGGAAGGACAATGTGGAGACTGCCCTCACAAATTACCTTGACTTGAACTGGGAGGGAGGGGACCTTACTTATTCTACCAAATGGGATGGCCTGAAGGTGGTCATACGGGGTGAATGTATGGCCCTCACCTATGGAGTCCGGAAACAGCTACTTCGGAAATTGCGTGACGCGGAGGATGTAGTTCTGCACCTGCAAACTTAGCCAGATCCAGACGACCTGGGTCAGGAGTCGGAACGGACAGCTCGCTCGTGTGTTACTGACATACTAAACCGTCTAGACAAATACACTCTGGGCCAGTATCGGCAGCGTCTCTATCGGGAAGGGGACAAGTCAGGCCGGCTATTGGCTTGGATCCTTTAGCGTGAGTTCAGTAGTGTGGCTCACTGGTTAGAGGCGGCAGACCCGAGAGCAGAGGACGGCCCGGGACCAGGGTTCGATTCCCGGCACGGCAGGTTTCTGGACCAGGGTCAGCGGACTCGATAATTCTCTCGCCTCGGTGCCCACTCTGATCAGCGATCACACTCGGCAACTCTGGGCATTAGCTTGCCTCATCTTCACTAACGGCCCCACCAGACCGCCGGGGATGCCTGGTCTCACCCTGGAGATACCCATTAAGGGACCATCTCTCAGGGAAGCCAGGAAGGGTTTCGCAGCGGTCGAAGCGCCTTGGGACCCTACGGGTAAGTAGTGCGCTATATAAATGCCTATACATACAGAGGGGATTGTGGCCCTGAGAGGCCCCGCAGGAGGAATGGTACACTCGGAGGTGGGCATCCTTCGGGTCCTCCGGTCCCATTTGCAGACGGTGTATGCTGTGGGTCCTGCGGTTACTGAGGCCTCCTTCCTCCCTTATCTCCGGGGACTTACCCTACAGGCACTTCTGAAGGAAGCCGCGGACGAACTGGATGCAGTTTTGACGCTTCGAGAAGTGAATGTGGCGATAGCTGGCCTGCCGAGGGCTAAATCCCCGGAAGGAGATGGCTACCCCTACGAATTCTATCAAGCATTTGCGGACACCTTTACCCAACCCCTCTTACAAGTGTACCTAGAGGCGTTTGAACAGGAGGCTCTTCCGCCCAGTATGAACTAGGGCAAAATCTGTATGATCCTGAAGTCGGGCGGGGATAGTGGCGACCCCGTGGCGTACCGACCCATCACCATGATAAATACAGATGTGAAAGTTTTAACTAAACTCTTGGCTACCCGGCTGGCGCCACAAATGGCACACCTGGTACACCCCTACCAATGTGGGTTTATCCCTGGCCGCAACACCGCCATGAATTTGAGACGATTGAACCACATCATTCATGAGGTGCGAGACAGGGAGGAACAGATGGTCCTGGTGTGAATTGATCTCGCTAAAGCATTCGACACCGTGGACTGGCGGTACCTTTTAGAGGTCCTCCGAATGGTGGGGATGGGCCCCGACACCTGTCGTTGGATCCGCATATTGTAGTGGAGTGGTGTTTCTCACTGGTTAGAGGCTGCAGACCCGGACGCAGAGGACCGCCTGGGACCAGGGTTCAATTCCCAACGCGGCAGGGTCGTGAACCAGGGTCAGCGAACTCGATAATTCTCGCCTCGGTGCCTACTCTAACCAGGGATCACACTCGGCAACTCTGGGCATTAGCTTGCCTCATCTCCACAACAGCCCCCCATAAACGCCGGGGATGCCTGGTTTCACCTTGGAGATACCCAGGAGGGAACATCTCACAGGGAAAGACATAACCGGTTCCCCAGCGGTCTATAGCGCCAGGATGCCTCCGAGTAGCCAGGAGGCCCTTGAGTAGCAGTGCGCTTTACAAGACACACACATTTACATTTACAAAGCCATCCGGGCCCGAGTGCGGGTCGGTGCAGCACGATCGGAGGATTGGCTCTTGGGTCGAGGCACGCGGCAGGGGTGTCCCCTCTTGCCGCTCCTTTTCGCCCTGGCGATCGAGCCTTTGGCGATCCAGGTCCGAACAGACATGACACAATGGGGCATCACAGTGGGCCACACGTGCAATGTGATCTCCTTAGATGCGGATGACGCCCTCTTCTATTTAATGGCCCCGCGGGAGTCGGTCCCGATCCTGCTTCAGCACTTGGACCGCTTTGGTGCGGCTTCGGGTATGAGAATTAACTGTGGGAAGTCCCTGATTTTCTCCCTGGCAGGATACGGAGTGGGACAGTTGACGGCCCTGCCGAATCTAGGGCTACGATGGGAGCAGGAGGCGTTCCGGTATCTCAGGATCCAGGTAACACCCACGGATGCGCAGGGGTTGGCCTGTAATATTGACTCAAGCCCTTACAACAATTGGTCACTTTCTGGAACTCCTTGCCACTATCCCTTATGGGGGCGACTGGCCATCGCAAAGATGGTGATGCTCCCTAGGACGCTCTATGTCCTTCAGAATTTCCTGTGCCCAATCCCCTCGCGCGTTTTCCGCACACTTAACATGTTGCTTACGTCGTTACTCTCGGCGGGCCGGCTAAGCCGAGTTGCCCTCCATACCGTTGTCCGAACATGGGAGGAGGGGGGGTCAGAGGCGCCTAGATTTGACTTGTACTACTATGCGGCACAACTGTTACCAGCTGCACGGTGGTTCACGGATGGAGACAGCTGGGAGATGAGTCGGCCGGCAGGGCTGACGAGCGAGTATTGCAGGTGGCATTGATGCGAGGACGGGGAGCAGATGAGGCCTATGTGGTGCGCCACACTGCTGCGGTCTGGCAGCGGTTTGTGGAGAAAATACTGCGGCAAGTATCCTTTCATAGGGAGTTGCCGGTGTGGATCCTGGCCCCTGTAGTTGACAAGGCGGAACACATGTCCTTTAGGGATTGGAAAAGGGGAGGCTGTGAGACTTTGGCAGACCTTTATCCCAATGAATCATTTGTGTCCTTTGAGCAAGCCATGGAAGCCTTTGGCCTGGGGAGGGGCAATATTTGCACTAGCGGGGCCTCCAGGAGGTAGCAAGGGCGACATGGCCCCAGTTCCCTGAGGCGCCCCCATTGTCCCACACCCTGAACATCCTCCTCTCTTGTGGTAGAGGGCGTAAACTGATATCTCTGCTGTAGTCGGCCATGAGACAGGACTCGACCCCGCCAATTTCACCTTCCTGGGGGGCCTGGGAGACACACCTGGGTCTCACTCTGAACCCGCGACAGCGTAAGCGCATAGGGAGCCTTACCCATAGAGTGTCCTGCAATGCGAGATTCAAATTGACACATTTCAACTTTATGCATCGTACCTACTTAACCCCACTTTCCTTGAAGCGTATTTCGGGAGACAGGGAGGACAACTGCCCCAGATGTGGGATGGAGAAGGCGGGGTTCCTACACCTGGCCTAGGACTGCCCCTTGGTCGGTAGCTTATGGAGTATACACGCCGTAACCGGCCTACGGATTGATCTGACCCCGCTTCACTGCCTATTAGCCCTGGTCCCTAAGTCTAGGAAGAGAAACCTTTCCTACAAACTTTTGCAATTAATGTTGGTGCTGGAGAGGCGTAGGGTGGCGATCACCTGGATGAGGCGGAGGGCTCCTGAGTTGTCAGCTTGGCGTAAAGATGTAAGGGAGTGGTCACTGGCTGAGGAGACGCATATGCAGAGTACCCGCAGCGATGAGAGGTTGCAGGATGATCTCCTTGCATGGCGAGTCATGTGTGCCACGGAGTTGTCTCACAGCGATTCAGACGGCACGAGTGCTGAACTTTTCTCTTCGGGGGAATCGGGGTCTGAGAGGGAGGGTGATGGGGGTGGGGAGGTTGGAATCGCTCTAACACAGGTGCACTGCCTGTTCCTCAACAGTATTTCACTTTATTGATGTGATCCTTATGTCGCTCATGAACACAGCCTGAACTGTACTCACTGTACCACATAGTGCCATAATGAGGTTATCGTACTGTATAGACATTCTTGATGATTGATGCAATTTCGGGGGGGGGGGGGGGATATTGTTTTTCTATGTTGCAAAATCAAAAGTAAAGTTTTTTTTAAAAAAGAATCACAAAGGTACAATAAATATTGTAAAGCCTTGCTGAGTATTTCTTGTGTACTTCTTGGGTATGCATGATAGCCCAAATAAAATGGTGCTAGATCTGTTACCATGATTTCCTTGGGTGAGCAGGGTTGTAATGTCCTAGGTTGCACACACATTTGCTACCCATAAGGTTAGGAGTTTGGATGGTGCACTGTGAGCTAGCAGGACGATCGGCCAGGGAAAGGTTGTTTACAACGCACGTGTTACAACGCGTGTCATTATAACACATGTTTTACATCTCAAACCCCATTACAGCGCATGTCATACATCGCATAATCCATCACAACGCATTCCCCAAAGTAAAGCCCCGTCAGTTAGAATAGTAATTGCATTGTAATGGATTATGCGTTGTAACGACATGCCTTGTAATGGATTTTGTGATGTAAAAAATGTGTTGTAATGACACGTGTTGTAACGTGTGCCTAGTAAAGTGTCATATTCTATAGGCCAACATCTCCTGAGGGGATGGGATAATCAGACTCGCACAGCGGAAGCCAGCTCAGGTAAGCGCAATGGGGTGGGACGGGACAAGGCAGGCGGTGTTGGGGAGGGGACGAGACGATAAACGACTGAATAGCTATTATTTATTTACTTAATTAAACATATTCCGTCGTCTGTCGGCTTCCCCAACTTTCCTGAGCCGGCCGATGCTGGGCTCACACCATCCCAACGTTTACGGTGTTTGACAAACGCAGTTTTACCACACATTGGTACAAGCCGTTCGTCAGTACTCAGCATTTGGTCTGACAGTCTCAACTTCTTTCATGCGACCTATGTCCTTTCCTGAAAAGTCCCAGATTTCAGGCAGTGGTAAATCATCACCTGTCATCAAAAGGTACAATACAATGGTTGGCCCTTGACTTGCCAATTTGAAAGAGACATCCTCATCATGCATTTGGAATTCCACATCATTCAGAGAGCAATAGATGGTACAAATTCACTTGCACAGTAAATCACGTATTACAAGATTTACGGGACTAGAATCCTATCTCACAAACTGGTGGTTCGCTTCAAAGGACACTATTTTAACAGGCACTTTTTGTGTTACTGGGTTTGTCATTTGCTTATAAGCAACTCCAACAACTTGGATTCTTTTTCCAGAGAGGGGTAGGTTTGGAACTCAAGCGTACATTCCTCCCCTCCTCAGGCACTGTCATTGTGACAGATCTGAGCTGTAGCCCTCAAGTACGTCAAACACAGGAAATTACTGAGACAGGTTTTGATCGGACTCCCTCCCGTCCTCTCCGAACCCACTGACATCAACTGCGGAATTCCCCAAGGATCATCGCTGAGCCGGACGCTTTTCAACATCTACATGGCCCCCCCTTGCCATCATCGTCAGACAGCAAGGGCTCAGCATAGTATCCTACGCCGACGACACCCAGCTCATCCTCTCGCTCACGAAGAACCCCGAAGACACCAGACTCTGCTTCCATGAAGGAATGAAGGACATCGCAGCTTGGATGAAAGACAGTTGCTTAAAGCTAAACTCAGAGAAAACCTCAGTCCTCATCTTCGGCCCCTGCACCTCCGCCTGGGACAACAACTGGTGGCCCTCCATCCTCGGGAAGCCACCCAGCCCTACAGACCACGCAAGAAACCTTGGCATCATCCTCAACTCCTCCCTCTCCATGAACTGCCAGATTAACGCCATCGCTTCCACCAGTTTCAACTGCCTGTGCATCCTCCGCAAGACCTTCAAATAGATCCCCCCCCCCCCCCCCCCCCCCCCCCCCGATTGCAGAAAGGACCGTCACCCATCCGCTCATCACCAGCAGACTGGACTACGGTAACGCCCTATATGCCGGAATCAACAGAACTCTTCCACACAAATTCCAAACCATCCAAATCGCCGCAGCCAGACTCGTCCTCGGAACACCATGCAACAAGCACATGACCCAACACCTACAAGACCCATCCGCTCATCACCAGCAGACTGGACTATGGTAACGCCCTATATGCCGGAATCAACAGAACTCTTCTACACAAACTCCAAACCATCCAAATCGCCGCAGCCAGACTCGTCCTCGGAACACCATGCAACAAGCACATGACCCAACACCTACAAGACCTTCACTGGCTGCCGTCGAGAAGAGGCTCCTCAACCACATATACAAATCCCTCAACAACATCGAACCCAAATACCTCAACGAGAGTCTCCTTCCACGTACCCAAGAGGAACCTCGGCTCTGTTGACCTCGCCGTCGCAGAGGTCCCTCGCATCCGCAGACACAGAGCAAGCAGGAAGCTTTCTCCTACATTGCAGCCAAGACCTGGAACAAGCTCCCTGTGAACATCAGATGCTCCCCAACCCTGCACACATTCAGGAAGGACCTCAAGACCTTGCTCTTGGACAGATCCGGAGCTGCCCCCTCCAGTCGGAAAACTACATCCTCTACCCTGTTGTGGATAACCACTTCTACCTTGCATCATAGAAACTCCCAAGTGATACACACCTTGCATTGTACCAATATTTCCTATATACAGTTGCCTCTGACTACCTCTTTGTGATGCTTTCATTTGCACCAATATCGATTTCTCCTTCAACCACTTGTGTTTAGTTTCCAACTCATCATTGAAATATTTTGATTACATCAAAATCTCATCAATTGACTTATTCTGCCAACAAATTAAATGATGCTGAATCTTCATGCCTCAATCCTAATACAATTTAGAAAAGGGGGTGGTGATGAACAGAGTGTCTGAGTTAAACAGACCACTCTTACCCAGTCCAAAGATCAGGGCTTGATCCATCACCGTTATTTATCTCACTGCCCCATCCCAGCTCAGAACCTGGCTATATGCAAATCAGTCTGTCCCTGGCCCAGTGCATCATGGGAACAGGGCAGACTAAACTACCAAGCCAATTCTTCACCAGAAAGGAGACAAGCTACCGGGGACCGGTTTCTGGCATTTCAGCCTTCTTCGGCCCGGCTTGCTTGAATCCTGATGGAGCAGTGAGAAAGGGACTCATGTCTGAGTATACCCTGCCACACCTATAGTGGCCAAAAACGATTTAGAAAAGGGGGTGGTGATGAACAGAGTGTCTGAGTTAAACAGACCACTCTTACCCAGTCCAAAGATCAGGGCTTGATCCATCACCATTATTTATCTCACTGCCCCATCCCAGCTCAGAACCTGGCTATATGCAAATCAGTCTGTCCCTGGCCCAGTGCATCATGGGAACAGGGCAGACTAAACTACCAAGCCAATTCTTCACCAGAAAGGAGACAAGCTACCGGGGACCGGTTTCTGGCATTTCAGCCTTCTTCGGCCCGGCTTGCTTGAATCCTGATGGAGCAGTGAGAAAGGGACTCATGTCTGAGTATACCCTGCCACACCTATAGTGGCCAAAAACGATTTAGAAAAGGGGGTGGTGATGAATAGAGTGTCTGAGTTAAACAGACCACTCTTACCCAGTCCAAAGATCAGGGCTTGATCCATCACCGTTATTTATCTCACTGCCCCATCCCAGCTCAGAACCTGGCTATATGCAAATCAGTCTGTCCCTGGCCCAGTGCATCATGGGAACAGGGCAGACTAAACTACCAAGCCAATTCTTCACCAGAAAGGAGACAAGCTACCGGGGACCGGTTTCTGGCATTTCAGCCTTCTTCGGCCCGGCTTGCTTGAATCCTGATGGAGCAGTGAGAAAGGGACTCATGTCTGAGTATACCCTGCCACACCTATAGTGGCCAAAAACGATTTAGAAAAGGGGGTGGTGATGAACAGAGTGTCTGAGTTAAACAGACCACTCTTACCCAGTCCAAAGATCAGGGCTTGATCCATCACCGTTATTTATCTCACTGCCCCATCCCAGCTCAGAACCTGGCTATATGCAAATCAGTCTGTCCCTGGCCCAGTGCATCATGGGAACAGGGCAGACTAAACTACCAAGCCAATTCTTCACCAGAAAGGAGACAAGCTACCGGGGACCGGTTTCTGGCATTTCAGCCTTCTTCGGCCCGGCTTGCTTGAATCCTGATGGAGCAGTGAGAAAGGGACTCATGTCTGAGTATACCCTGCCACACCTATAGTGGCCAAAAACGATTTAGAAAAGGGGGTGGTGATGAACAGAGTGTCTGAGTTAAACAGACCACTCTTACCCAGTCCAAAGATCAGGGCTTGATCCATCACCGTTATTTATCTCACTGCCCCATCCCAGCTCAGAACCTGGCTATATGCAAATCAGTCTGTCCCTGGCCCAGTGCATCATGGGAACAGGGCAGACTAAACTACCAAGCCAATTCTTCACCAGAAAGGAGACAAGCTACCGGGGACCGGTTTCTGGCATTTCAGCCTTCTTCGGCCCGGCTTGCTTGAATCCTGATGGAGCAGTGAGAAAGGGACTCATGTCTGAGTATACCCTGCCACACCTATAGTGGCCAAAAACGATTTAGAAAAGGGGGTGGTGATGAACAGAGTGTCTGAGTTAAACAGACCACTCTTACCCAGTCCAAAGATCAGGGCTTGATCCATCACCGTTATTTATCTCACTGCCCCATCCCAGCTCAGAACCTGGCTATATGCAAATCAGTCTGTCCCTGGCCCAGTGCATCATGGGAACAGGGCAGACTAAACTACCAAGCCAATTCTTCACCAGAAAGGAGACAAGCTACCGGGGACCGGTTTCTGGCATTTCAGCCTTCTTCGGCCCGGCTTGCTTGAATCCTGATGGAGCAGTGAGAAAGGGACTCATGTCTGAGTATACCCTGCCACACCTATAGTGGCCAAAAACGATTTAGAAAAGGGGGTGGTGATGAACAGAGTGTCTGAGTTAAACAGACCACTCTTACCCAGTCCAAAGATCAGGGCTTGATCCATCACCGTTATTTATCTCACTGCCCCATCCCAGCTCAGAACCTGGCTATATGCAAATCAGTCTGTCCCTGGCCCAGTGCATCATGGGAACAGGGCAGACTAAACTACCAAGCCAATTCTTCACCAGAAAGGAGACAAGCTACCGGGGACCGGTTTCTGGCATTTCAGCCTTCTTCGGCCCGGCTTGCTTGAATCCTGATGGAGCAGTGAGAAAGGGACTCATGTCTGAGTATACCCTGCCACACCTATAGTGGCCAAAAACGATTTAGAAAAGGGGGTGGTGAGGAACAGAGTGTCTGAGTTAAACAGACCACTCTTACCCAGTCCAAAGATCAGGGCTTGATCCATCACCGTTATTTATCTCACTGCCCCATCCCAGCTCAGAACCTGGCTATATGCAAATCAGTCTGTCCCTGGCCCAGTGCATCATGGGAACAGGGCAGACTAAACTACCAAGCCAATTCTTCACCAGAAAGGAGACAAGCTACCGGGGACCGGTTTCTGGCATTTCAGCCTTCTTCGACCCGGCTTGCTTGAATCCTGATGGAGCAGTGAGAAAGGGACTCATGTCTGAGTATACCCTGCCACACCTATAGTGGCCAAAAACGATTTAGAAAAGGGGGTGGTGATGAACAGAGTGTCTGAGTTAAACAGACCACTCTTACCCAGTCCAAAGATCAGGGCTTGATCCATCACCGTTATTTATCTCACTGCCCCATCCCAGCTCAGAACCTGGCTATATGCAAATCAGTCTGCCCCTGGCCCAGTGCATCATGGGAACAGGGCAGACTAAACTACCAAGCCAATTCTTCACCAGAAAGGAGACAAGCTACCGGGGACCGGTTTCTGGCATTTCAGCCTTCTTCGGCCCGGCTTGCTTGAATCCTGATGGAGCAGTGAGAAAGGGACTCATGTCTGAGTATACCCTGCCACACCTATAGTGGCCAAAAACGATTTAGAAAAGGGGGTGGTGATGAACAGAGTGTCTGAGTTAAACAGACCACTCTTACCCAGTCCAAAGATCAGGGCTTGATCCATCACCGTTATTTATCTCACTGCCCCATCCCAGCTCAGAACCTGGCTATATGCAAATCAGTCTGTCCCTGGCCCAGTGCATCATGGGAACAGGGCAGACTAAACTACCAAGCCAATTCTTCACCAGAAAGGAGACAAGCTACCGGGGACCGGTTTCTGGCATTTCAGCCTTCTTCGGCCCGGCTTGCTTGAATCCTGATGGAGCAGTGAGAAAGGGACTCATGTCTGAGTATACCCTGCCACACCTATAGTGGCCAAAAACGATTTAGAAAAGGGGGTGGTGATGAACAGAGTGTCTGAGTTAAACAGACCACTCTTACCCAGTCCAAAGATCAGGGCTTGATCCATCACCGTTATTTATCTCACTGCCCCATCCCAGCTCAGAACCTGGCTATATGCAAATCAGTCTGTCCCTGGCCCAGTGCATCATGGGAACAGGGCAGACTAAACTACCAAGCCAATTCTTCACCAGAAAGGAGACAAGCTACCGGGGACCGGTTTCTGGCATTTCAGCCTTCTTCGGCCCGGCTTGCTTGAATCCTGATGGAGCAGTGAGAAAGGGACTCATGTCTGAGTATACCCTGCCACACCTATAGTGGCCAAAAACGATTTAGAAAAGGGGGTGGTGATGAACAGAGTGTCTGAGTTAAACAGACCACTCTTACCCAGTCCAAAGATGAGGGCTTGATCCATCACCGTTATTTATCTCACTGCCCCATCCCAGCTCAGAACCTGGCTATATGCAAATCAGTCTGTCCCTGGCCCAGTGCATCATGGGAACAGGGCAGACTAAACTACCAAGCCAATTCTTCACCAGAAAGGAGACAAGCTACCGGGGACCGGTTTCTGGCATTTCAGCCTTCTTCGGCCCGGCTTGCTTGAATCCTGATGGAGCAGTGAGAAAGGGACTCATGTCTGAGTATACCCTGCCACACCTATAGTGGCCAAAAACGATTTAGAAAAGGGGGTGGTGATGAACAGAGTGTCTGAGTTAAACAGACCACTCTTACCCAGTCCAAAGATCAGGGCTTGATCCATCACCGTTATTTATCTCACTGCCCCATCCCAGCTCAGAACCTGGCTATATGCAAATCAGTCTGTCCCTGGCCCAGTGCATCATGGGAACAGGGCAGACTAAACTACCAAGCCAATTCTTCACCAGAAAGGAGACAAGCTACCGGGGACCGGTTTCTGGCATTTCAGCCTTCTTCGGCCCGGCTTGCTTGAATCCTGATGGAGCAGTGAGAAAGGGACTCATGTCTGAGTATACCCTGCCACACCTATAGTGGCCAAAAACGATTTAGAAAAGGGGGTGGTGATGAACAGAGTGTCTGAGTTAAACAGACCACTCTTACCCAGTCCAAAGATCAGGGCTTGATCCATCACCGTTATTTATCTCACTGCCCCATCCCAGCTCAGAACCTGGCTATATGCAAATCAGTCTGTCCCTGGCCCAGGCCCAGTGCATCATGGGAACAGGGCAGACTAAACTACCCTTGCTCATTGCACCATCAGGATTCAAGCAAACCGGGCCGAAGACGGCTGTAATGCCAGAAACCGGTCCCCGGGAGCTTGTTTCCTTCCCAGTGTAAGAATTGGCTTTTGTAGTTTGGTTTGCCCTGTTCCCATCATGCACTGGGACAGGAACAGACTAATTTGCATACAGCCAGGTTCTGAAACTGGGTTGGTGCAGTGAGCTAAAAAACGGTGTTGGATCTAGCCCTGATCTCTTGACTGGGTGGGAGCTTTCTGCTTAATTCAGAAACTCTGTCCCTCACCACCCCTTGTTGTAAATATCAATCCTAATACAAGCCTAGACACAAAACTTCACATTTCTTTGGATTCTTTGGATTCATGATTCTCCATTCCACCGTGTAACTTAAAAACCTGCAACAATCCTTCATAAAAAGAATGTACAGTTTCCTTAGGTCGGTGAGTTGGTCTGTCAATCTTAACCCAATCAATGTCTTTAGCTGGTATCGTCCCTTTCAAAAAGGTAATCACCTGTTGTACATACATTGGGAGATATGTATAGGGAGGGAACTTTCTGGAGTCGTGAATTTTTTTTCGATGGCAGGGCACCATCCCCCAACTAGATATTTTTAGGTCTCTCCTACGGACCGCGCATGCGCTGCATAGGCAAAAAGACCTTTTGCAATCACTTTGGCTTTTCAGCCAAAAACGTGCATGCGTTCCATTGCCTTCAATGGCAACGCGTGCACGTGTGGCGATTCACTTGAGGTAGCGCGCGGTGTCATATGGTAGCAATTATTGCTCCTGGCGCTGCTCGCTCTTGCAAGTGAATTGCTTTAAATCGCCCCCTCCTCTCACCCCTCCCCCTGCTGCCTCCTTTTAGCGCGAGGAACGCGCTTGTTTAGAACTTGTGCCCTGCCTGCAACTATTTCCCACTGTCTCTTTCTACACATCCCCTGGCAACCACTAGACAGTGGCGCTAGTACCCCAGGTCTCCAACTAACCATCCTACATCTTTAATCACCCCTTCACCGTCACAGAGTCAAGCAACATTCCCGGGCTCTAGATGTCCAACTAACCCTCCTAACCCCATTAACCCTCCTCACCGTCACGGAGGCTAGCAACATCTCGAGGCTCCAGGTCCAAACAGGAAGTGGTCTCTTCTGTCCCCCGTGTTCCCAGCAAGGTGGGAGTGGAGACGGCGAAACAGCCCAGAAGGGTGAGCAACACATCCACCAAAAGCTGCGGCCGGGAGCAGCAGCAGAGTGTGCGAGCCCAACTCAAGGGAGCAGCGGGGGCCGGTGGATCCATCAAGAGGAACAGCCACCTCCCTTAACAGACGGGATGCAAGCCCAACCACCTCACAAGACAGGCGCTAAACAATACGTGTCTGTGAACTGCACTGACAGGAAAGACACCCAAAACAAGCCCAGCCCACAACTGAGGTTAATAGCCAGAGCAACCTATGCTTCTAGCTGGCCTGTACCGGTCACACGTGGACAGGCCTGCAGAGCGCATATTTTTGCCGTAGGAACTCCAGAGCGATCACGCACTCAGTGTCCTTTCTTGGATTCATAGCGCGACACTGCGCATCGTGATATATAAATAGAACTTCATATACAGTCAGCTGTATTCATTTGTAACATTACATTTCCCTCTCTGTTCACTTCACTTATCAGTAAAGGAATCATTAAGGCTAGAGTCACTGAATGATCGAGCCAGGCTGGAGTATGAAGCCTGGCTTTGCTCGATGTTCCAAAGATGTCCGTTTGGAACCTCGTCTATAGGAAGCTGAGTTTTTATCTGGCCTCCCTCCTTCTACCTAGGCTTTACAGTCAGAGAGCTGCGCTTTGGAACTAAGGAACCAAGTTCTAGTCTTGGTGTCCGCTCAATATCCTGAGTTCCTCCTGGGCAAATAATTTAGTCTGCTCACCTATAAACAATGAATGTGACAAAGTGTAATGCAACTATTCCTCATGTAAAGTGCTCCTTCGGGTCGAGCGTATATAAAAATTGCATACAAATGCACAAAGAAGTGAAAAAAAGCCTTAACAAAAGACAAATCGATATCCATTTTCTGGCTGATTTGTACGACGTGAAACCACAAAACCTGGATAAAGTGCTGCTTACCCTCTTGTTTTGTGGGAATTGTGCAATCTTAGTCAAATATTTCATTTCACCAACATTTTTCTTCATTTTCGCATATGAAAACACTTTCAAATATGTGAATTCAGAATACCAGTTATACAAATACCTATTGTGCTTAGTCAGTGCTATAAATAGGCTGCTACTGTCCGGTACGGTCAACCAGCACTTTTTTCTCAAGAGAAATGCAATACTTTTATTTGTACAGTACCAGCACTTCTCAGAAACAAGCAGGTACTCTGGTACAGAGTACCTGCACTTTTATTTTCCTTTTCAAACACTGTGCTTGGTTTAATAGACTGAAAGTTTGCTCTATAATAATCGTGGTCATGAACAGTGTTTACATGACAGTCTTCAATCTTAGTGCACTAATAACGGTTTATGTTTTAAAACTATCACTTTTAATAAGTACTTCTCAGTGCATTGCTATAATGTGAATTATTAATGTCAAAGCTTCACATGTTACGGAAATACGCTTTCTAGAATTTTGAAGTGTCTTGATCATAATTTACGTGATGTTTCCTCTGTGATTTGCATAGTAAACATTTTCAGGGCTCAGCTCATGCATGAGCTCGAAGATCTGAGCCAGAATCTTGGCTCGGCTCTCCCTGTAAATCTTTTAGCTCGCGCACCCCTATTTAAGGCAGCTCAAAATCCCTTTTTAAAGTGTTTTCTTATATTTGCTGTTTGAAGTATGCACTTATACAGGGAAAAAGACAGTTTTTCAATGATTTTTCTAATTTTTATACCAGCCTGGACATTAAACAAGCATTGGCATTGCCAATAGGTCTCGCTTTTGGGACCTTAGATGTATTTAGTTATGCAGCACAATATCCTTGGTGCAACAACATCAACTGTTGCATGGCTAAACACTTATAAGGTACAAGGTTTAGCCATGCAACAGCTGATGTTGTTGCACCAAGGATATTGTGCTGCATAACTAAATACTTATAAGGTCCCAAAAGCAAGACCTATTGGCTGCACCAATGCTTGTTATATATGCGGCTGAGACATAACGTCAAAGCATCTACCCAGATTTTCCCCGACACTCCCCCCCATTACAGATGCTACTGCAGACACCAAATCCTACCAATGTTGTTGCACTATTATATTGAGGCCCTCAATCAGGACTAGACGCAGTGACCATGGGGAAGAGACAGGGATGAGAGGCTGAGTTAGGCACCAACCACACTTAGTGATCAGCATTGGACCTACTGCTGTCAGCAGACAGGGTGGATAACGGGCAGTAGCCGACTCCGATTCATACATTATAAATTCATACACCAGGTTCCTACACCCCTGCCAGGGTGCCGGGCGCCATAACGATAAGCGCGACTGTGTGGAGCAGAAGGAGCGTATTTCCTGCATCTAGCATGAGCATGCCCTGAAGTCCACAGATATTGGATGCAAATAGAAAACGCCCTATCCCAGATTATAAGCACGCAACTGCAGATTACCCCTCTTGTGGCATTACTAGGCTATACTGAAAAGGTGGATGTCACAGTCAGACAATATTTATCACTTAGTTTGCTTATGGTCAAGGGGAGGGTGGCATGAAGATGGGGAGGAGGAGAGATTGTATCAGGGACTTGATGTATTGCCAGGAACAGCTATCAACATATCCTGAACTTATGCCTCAATCCTCCAGACCGAGAGATATCTGGGACTCTCTGAAGTCATAAATGTTACTAAGCCCATTGGTTATCGGGGTCACAAACAATCTCGATTGAGTTGGTGGCGGAAATGCCATGAGAGGGCTACAGAGGGGCAGGGCGGTGGGTTGGGGAGGGCAGTACCCACTGAATACCAGGGGGCAAAGTGCTACCGGGAATTATACATGACTGGTCCCCTTTCTCCTTACCGTTGAGTTGAGGCCTGGAAGGGTTGGGCGCTGAGATCAGATAGGGATTGGTGGGTAGGGAACTAAAACTGTGGGTTCAGGCATATGGGCTACGTTTCGCGATGTAAAGGTGCTGTACTAATGAGATTGTACAAGTTAAATTCTTAATAAACAACTTTTTTTTTAATCACCTGTTTTTACATGTATATCGCCCAAGGCGGCGGCCAGGAGATATTGGCTTTCTCGGTGGCTCCTTCTCGTGCCATTGTACAGCTACTTTACATTCTGCCCAAAAATAACTCAGCACCACAATGTAAAAAAGGATATTCAAATCTATCCACAATACCTGTGAAATCTTCAAAAATCCATCAACCTGTGTATACCACTCCACTGGTTTATCTTTCAATTTAGGGAAATTTGTAAATGAGGCATGATCCCTCCTACTCCCTGGTACATGAATGCAACCTCCAACAGGCGTTTCTCTCAATGGGAATGTTGAAGCACCTTCTCCAACTGTCAAAGATGGAGGAGGTTCTCCGTTCCCTTTCTTTAGAACTTTCTTCTTAGCCATTCTATCTTCTCACCCATCTAATTCACTCAATTTCCAGATGCTACTGATTAAGTCTCTGATCTGCATTTTAATACCTTATGTTCTCATGCTTGTAATGTTATTTTTATCAACAAATACACAATAACTTGGTTGCATAGATTTGGTTCTGCTTAAACCAAATCAAACTCTTTAGCTAATTCAGACAGTTTATTATGAGTTTGTCCTGCGCACTTTGTGGCATCTTTACACGTCTTTAAGTTTGTTCTCTTGAGGGGTATCTAATTTGAAAATATCAAGATTTCCTAAAATCCTCACATACAGTTCTAGTTTTAATTTGACCACATCCACTGCTTTCTCCCTTCCCGGGGATGGAATCTCTCTGCTCGATTCTGAACCTTCAGCTTCTTGTGGGGAACCATTAAAGAACCTAATCAAATCATTAAGTTCCTGTGAAAGAACACTATTTTAGTAGTATTAAATATGACCCCTTCCCCGAGACTACTTCTTGGCACGCATTGAGATAAATTCCAAATTTATCATTGAAGATACAGGAGCAACATATGGTGAAGTCACCAAAGAAGTTCCTTCCATATCCACCCATCTGGGAGCAACAGGAACAGTAGTTAACATATATATATATTTTTTTTAAAGACTTTATTTTTGATTATAGAACATGTATATAAACATTCCCCCCACAAATGGCATCAGATAAAAAACTTTTTGCATACAGATCGATGACCTCATTTTGGCACTAAGGGGTACCGGTATCACAGGTCCAGCTGCGGCCATGAGGAATGAAAGAAGCATTATGTAAACAAACGATGAATATGAACGTGAGGAAGCAGCAGAATTCTACACAATGGTCTTATCTAACAGTCCCCAACCCCTTCCCCCTCCCCATCAGTCCCCGACCCCTCAGGCGTGTACAGTTCTTCGCTTGTCCCCTCCGAATCATTCAGGGCCAGCCCTGCACTACACATGATCCTCCAGGCCTGTAGGTCATCCTGCAGCTTATCGTCCCTGCGCGCGCGCTGCATATGAGTCTCCTCCGCCAGTGACCACTCCCGGACATCTCTGAACCATGTTGAGATCTCAGGAGCCCTCCGCCCCATCCAGGTAATGGCCACCCTACTTCGCGCCAGGACTAGCTTGTAGGAGACGTTCCTTTTCTTAGGCTTAGGGACCAGAGCCAGCAGACAGTGGAGCGGGGTCGGGGCTATTCGCAGGCCAGTAGTGGCGACTATACGTCCCACCACATCCGTCCAGAAGCTCCTCACCAAGGTGCAGTCCCAGGCCAAATGTAAGAACCCCGCCCTCTCCGCCCAACATCTGGGACAGGCGTCCTCCCTATCGCCTGAAATGCGCTGCAAGGAAACCAGGGTCAAATAGGTGCGGTGCATAAAATTAAAGTGTGTGAGCTTGAACCGTGCATTGCATGACACCTTACGTGTGAGGCTCCCTATACGCTTGCGCTGCCCCTGGTCCAAGGCCGTTCCCAGATCTGTCTACCAGGCCCCCCCATGAGAGCTGGAAGAGCGGAGCTGAATCCTGTCGCATTGCTGAGTAAAGCAAGGAAATCAATCAACGACCCCTACCGCAGGAGAGATTGATATTCAGAGTATGGGAGATCGGGGGCGCCACCGGGAATTGGGGCCAGGCTGCTTTCACCACCTCCTGAAGGCCCCGATAGTGCAGGTATTGTCCCCCTCCCAGCCCGAAGGCCTCCTCAGCCTCTTCAAACGTCACAAAGGATTCACCTGGGTACAGGTCAGCCAAGATCGCACAGCCTCCCGACCGCCAGTCCCTAAAGGACATGTGCTCTTCCATGGCGACTATGGGTGCCAAGATCCAAACCGGCACCTCCCTGTGGAAGGGGGCCCGTCGCAATACCCTCTCCACGAACCGCTGCCAGATGCCGGCTGTGTGGCACACCACATACGGTAGGGTCGGATCCGCTCCCCTACCCTTCAGTAATACAACCTGTAACGTCCTTTCGTTTGCTCTCCCGGCCAAGAGTTGCATCTCCCAACTGTCCGCTTCCGTGCTGCCGGCAGTAGTTGTGCGGCATAGTAGTACAAATCAAACCTCGGAGCCTCCAGACAGCCTTCCTCCCAGCTCCGGACCATGGTGTGTAGAGCAACCCTGCTACGACGTCCCGCCCAAAGCAGAGACGTGAGCAGCGTGTTGAGTGTGCGAAATATTTGCGGGGGATAGGGCACAATGAGTTCTAAAGGTTGTAGAGCGTCCTGGGGAGCATCACCATCTTTGCGACAGCTAGCCGTCCCATAAGGGAGAGCGGGAGAGTATTCCAAAAGGCTACCGAGTGCTGTAGGGACGTAAGAATCCTATCGACGTTCCGGGCCAGAACCTGCGCATCCGTTGTGGCAACCTTAATTCCGAGATACCAGAATGCCTCCTGTTCCCATCGCAGCCCAAGGTTCGGCAGGTCCGTTAGCGGTCCAACACCGTTCCCTGCCAGAGGAAAGATCAAGGACTTACTGCGATTGATCCTCAGTCCCGAAGCCTCCCCGAAACGATCAAGGTGCAGTAATAATATAGGCAGCGAGTCTCGCGGGGCTTTCAAATAAAAGAGGGCATTGTCGGCATATAGGGACACCACGTTACAAGTGTCCCCCACTTGAATACCCCATTGTGCCATCTCCGAACGGATCCGAACTGCCAAAGGCTCAATTGCCAGTGCAAAGAGAAGTGGCGACAGGGGGCATCCCTGTCTCATCGCCCGACCCAAGCGCCACTCCCCTGAACGCCCCACACCCAGTCTCACTCTAGCACAGGGGGCCGTATACATTAAGCAGACCCAACAACAAAAATTGGGGCCCATCCCCATCACACGAAGGACCTCCAGCAGATACCCCCAGTCAACGGTGTCGAACGCCTTAGCTAAGTCGATCGACACTATGACCAAGTGTTCCTCCCTATCCCGAACTTCATGGAGGATGTGGTTTAACCGCCGCTGATTCATGGCGTTGTTGCGTCCCGGAATAAAACCACATTGGTCCCAGTGTATGAAATGGGTCATATGCGGCGCCAACCGGGCCGCTAAAAGTTTGGTCAAAATCTTCGCGTCCGTGTTCATCATGGTGATGGGGCGGTACGCCGCCGGTTCACACTTATCCCCTCCCGGCTTCAGGATCATGCCAATTTCGCATTGGTTCATACTAAGCGGAAGGGCGCCACACTCAAAGGCCTCCAAATAAACCTGCAAAAGGAGACGGGCAAGGGTATCCCCATACGCTTGGAAAAAATTGGCCCTCGGGAGACCGGCCATTGCGGCCCGCACCTCGCTCAACGCTAACTCTTCATCCAATTCCTCCTGTGTATCCCTCGAAAGCGTCTGGAGGGTCAATTCCTCCAAGTACGGGAGGTATGAGTTCTCGGTGATCGCGGGGTCCGCAGCATACACCCTTCGCAGGTGGGATTGAAGGAGCCGGAGAATGCCCACCTCAGAGTGCACCACTCTCCCCCTAGGCTCCCGTAGTGCGACTATCCTTTCCGGGGAGAATTCCCGCCTAAGGATCCAGGCCAGCATTCGACCTGACTTGTCACCTTCCCTGTGGAGACGTTGCCTGTATTTGCCTAGGGTGTACTTGTCTAGCCGAACTAAGATGTCATGAACACAGACCCGGGCCGCCGGTTCCATCTCCTGACGGACATCATCAGGGTCCGGCAATGGTTGCTAGAGCAATAGATTACCCTCCGCTTCCTGTAGGTCGCGCAGAAGCTGCTTTCGGACCCCATATGTGAGGCCCATACACTCGCCCCGTAACACTGCCTTCAGGGCATCCCACTTTGTAGAATAAGTGAGGGATCCCTCCTCCCAGTTCAAATCTAAGTAGTTGGTGATTGCAGACTGCACATAGTCCCTCCCTACCGGTTCCTGTAAAAGGTCTCCCGGTATCCTCCAGGTCCGAGGGCGGCAGGGCTGTCCCTCCCAATTCAAGACGCATGCCACCGGGGAGTGGTCAGACAAGAAGCGAGCCTGATGGGTGATCACTAAGGAGATAGAAGCATCTATGTTTGCGGCCAAAACCCTGTCCAACCTGCTGTGTGTGTTATGGGTGGGGGAAAAACAGGTGTACAGTTTTTGGGTCGGGTGTCGTTGACGCCAGACATCGATAACCCCTAAATTCACCATTACCTCTTGGAGCTGCTTCGTCATACGCGGCTTCGTGCCTGCGCAGGGCGAGAGTCTATCCAATACCGGGTCTAGGACCCAATTAAAGTCCCCTAACCAGAACAGGGGGGTATCCAAGTCAGGAATAAGGACCTCTTGTAGGGTCAGAAAAAACTCTACATTGGGTGCATATGAGTTTAGTATTGTGAGATCTCTCCCATCGAGTTTTGCCCGCAATAGCAGGTATCTGCCATTTATGTGCGCCTCCATTTACTGGATGGCAAACGGGACCCCGGGTGCTACCCATGAGGACCCCTCGAGCGTGGGTAGAAAAGGAAGAGTGAAATATCTGGCCCGCCACTTTTTCCCCAACTTTCGGGCACCTTCATCATAAAGGTGGGTCTCCTGCAGGCACGCAATAGAGACCCCATGTCTACGGAGGAAGGAAAGGACCCTATGCCTCTTAACGCATGTTCCCAGCCCCCTCACATTCCAGCTTTAAATCTTATACCCCATGGCCAATCGCATGGTCCAACCAAGGCCACGGCTCTACGTCCCATGACCTGCCCACCCCGTGCCCGATCTGTAATACAACTGATGCCTGAAACAAGTCCCCCGAACTCACCCCCCAAAAGTCCCCCCCTCCCCCCTCCCACAAGCAATATTCCTGCAACAACAAAACATGCTGAAATGCCCTTCCCCTGCTGGTCCCAGGACGTAAACAGCGATCCCATGTATCCAAAGGTACCTACCTCCCCAACAATGAGAAAAGAAAAAAGAAACCCCCTCCCTCCATTCAGCCCCCAGCACCGCCAGCTAAGTCAACAAATCAAGTGCGGCTCAGACTCATAGGTGTTAAGAGCATATGTCTGCCAGAGCCTCTGTCCCTCCGGAGAGACCGCCTCCCCGTATGACCATTCATGCCCGAATATGGCCCCCACCACCCCCTAGGGAAACGTGACCTAAAGGGTCCATCTTACAACCAACACCATGTCGTTCAGGACCGGGTCTCCACTGTATCCAATGGTTCTCCTAGTGTCTCTGGGATCATGTCAACAGTAGGCGGGAGAGAGTCCACAGGGGGCGGCAGGGTGTCCGGTACCAGCACCTCATCCTGTGGGTGATCCGAACTTGCCCCCGGATGATCCCTGACCTCTGTGGGTTCCAAGCGGAGGGCTCCATCGTCGCCCACCGTGACTCTTCGTCTCTCTGCACTGTCAGGGACGTCAGTCGAGCGCCTGCGCCTGGATCGTCGTTTCCTCGCAGGACGCGTCCCCCACGTACCTCTGGATCAACCTCGTTCTTCAGGCGGGAGTGCATCACCCCTGATCTCAAGCCACACCCATAACTCTTCAGGCCCATCAAAAAAGTGAGCTTTGCTTTGGGAGAGGACCTTGAGTTTTGCGGGGTATGATAACATATATTCTAGGTTCATTTCCCGAAGCTTCTGCTTAACTGCCAAGAAAGATTTACGTTGTTCCTGGACCTGGCGGGTGTAGTCCGGGTACACTGACACCCTGGAATTTTCATAGGTGAGTTCCGCCGTTCCCTCGCCGCCCTCAGGATACAGTTCCTATCCCGATAGTTCAAGATTTTCGCGATGAGGGCTCGTGGCGGGGCACCAGGCCTCGGCGGCGGGACCAGCGCTCTATGAGCGCGCTCGATCACGAACACTTCAGAGAGTCCGGTAGGGCATAGCGTGGAGCGGATCCAGTGCTCCAGGAAGCGCTCCGCATTCCCCTTCTCCGCCCGCCCCGGAATGCCAAGAACTCTGATGTTGCTGCGGCGCGCCCTCCCTTCGGCATCCTCCGCCCTGCACTCCAGCTCCCCAGTCGAGGCAGAGAGCCGCGTCACAGTCTGTTTGAGATAGCCACCTCCTCCTCTAGTTGGACTATGTTCCCCTCCGCCGTATTGACTTTATCTGTGACCTTGCGGAGATCCGCCCTCAGCAGATTTACATCGATTGAAACTGTCTCAATCTGTCCTTTCAGGGCAGTGTGGGAGACCTGTATGGCCTTCAGCAGCTCCGCCCTGGAGGGCTCGCCGGTGCCGCCGGTGACGTCTCCCTCCACCTCTTGGCAGGTTTAACGCGTGATGCGCTGAGAAGGGAGCCGCTACGTGGTGTATTGTGTGATAGTGTTAGGTTGCGAGGCTCGGGCCATCCTGTCCTTACGCATTATCAAAGTCTCTGGGGAGTCCCTCTGGCCATCCCCCGCCAACGACGTGCCCCCAAGCGAAGACCCGGATCACATAAGGCCCTCAGCAGTCTCCCAGGGCACGCTCCACCCGAAACCTGTAGAGTGCCAGGCCCCACTCACCGCTATACTATTTGCTTGATGTCCGTCGCAGAAGAAGGCCCCCGCCCGAGAGCCAGTTATCCAGGGCCACCACGCTCGTTCAGATCCAGGCCGTGGGGTATCACGTTTCTCCCACCGTTCAGCCGAGGCAAGGATGCGGCCGGTGGTAGCCCGGGTCCTGGGCCACCAGGTAAGTCCACCGCAAGGGGCAGTTGTCTCCTCACCCCGAGTCGCAGGGGAGCCCCACAGGCAATGAGGGCAGGCCCGCCGCACCACTGCAGGGTCGTGCGGGGTCCGGAGCCGGATGGTCTAGCCACCCACTGGTCCCAACAAATAGAGGGCGAGGGCCACAGGCAGTTCTTGGGAGCCAGCCGGCTAAACACGCACAGAAGGGCCCACAGGCCGAGCCGGGGCCAGAGAATGAATCGCACCGATGAGGGGCCCAGACTGGAATCAACCCCTCCACCGTCGCACCGTTCTCCCTCTGATGCAGCGCCGCCGCTCCGGTGAAATCCGCCGACACCGGGGCATACTAAGACTCCACCCAGTGCTGTCACACTCCCCAGGCGGTCGGGTTGAGTCCAGCGGCCACCTCCTGCAGGATGTCCAGCAGTCCAAGTTCAGCGGGAGGTCCCTGATGCCAGTAGGGACCCCCGCAACTCCTACCGCAAACAGGCCAGCCCCTGTGCTCCGTGTTCAGATGCCGGGAGCGCTAGGCCTCACCGCCGCCGCACACCAGGATCTGGTAGGTATCAGGATTTTCTAGCTGGGCCGGCCGGGAGCTGCGGGAGCTCACGTCCTGACGGCTATGCTGCTTGGCCACGCCCCCAGTAGTTGACATATTTATTTTAGTAGGAACCATCAAAGCATGTGTTGTGTTCCCTGATGACTCAGGTTCGTACAAGGAACTGCAGGGCCAATTGTAACTGAACCAGTTATTGCATCTGGGGCATTAGGAACATCAGGATTAACAGGAGCGTGAATCATTATACTCATAGCATGGAAACATCAAAGCACCTTCTTTCTCAGTGAACTTATGCCACTGATTCAGACAAATACATGTGTGGAGCCCTGCATTTATTTGCATATTGTGACTTGCGGTATATTCTGGTGTTGCTGAGTTTTGTCCTCTATTAGGGACTGCCACATTTCCCCTAATCAGATCTCGTATTGCTTTGACAAATTTCATTTTCCAACAATAATATCAACAATCACAAGTAAAGTTTTTGTTTAAATACGGAAAGAATTTCTTCACCCACAGTTCTTGTTTGACGGTGGCTGCATCTGGGCGAGTTTCTTGGGGGAGACGCTGTAACTTGATCAGACTCGCTTGGGGAGCCGAGATAAGGCACGACGTGCGCCAGGACATCCCAGAACCGAATTGATAGGAGACCTTGGTGGAGGGCTAAGCTGCTACAGTCCGAGGTGGCCGCGTGACGGCTCCTCTGCAGAGGCAAGACTCTGACGAGCCCTGCCGTGTGGCCCAGGCTTATTGTATGTATGTATGTATGTATGGCACACTTATAAAGCGCAGCTGTCACCCAGCGGGTATCCTGGCGCTGTGATCTTTCATGGCCTGAACACAAGAAACATTACATTAACAGCCATCAATAATGTCCTTGGGAAAAGGTGAGTTTTTAGTCCCTTTTTGAAAGCAGAAAGGTCTCCCATACTCCGGAGAGGCAGTGGAAGCGCATTCCACAACCTGGATGCTGTGTAGCCAAAAGAGCGACCGCCCATCCGTATCTTCCGGATTTTAGGGACTGCCACTAAATAAGCTGAGGCAGAACGAAGGGGTCTGGTAGGAGTGAACCAGGAGAACATCTCCCGCAAAGAAATCGGTCCCAGTCCTTGAAGAGCCCGGTAGACCAGGCACAGAGCCTTGAATTCAACTCGCTGGGAGATGGGCAGCCAATGGAGGTCCTTGAGTGCCGCTGAAGAGGGATCAAAGGCGCCGGCGTGAGAGTGCCAGTTTTGCAGCGAAATTCTGAACCCGCTGCAGTTTACCCAGGAAGATGGTGGGGGCCCCCAGAAGCAGTGCATTACAGTAGTCGAGTCTGCTTAGGATGATACTCCGTACCACTTCTGGTCTGGCGTGGGTCGGGAGCAGTGGGAGGATACTCCGTAAGGTGCGCAGCAGCACCATACAGGTGGACACTGTTTTATTTACAAAACCATCCAGTTGAAGGTTGGGTTCCATCGTCACTCCCAAGTTTCAGTCAGCAGCTGATACCGTGCCCTGAAAGGATAGAGGCCAGAAGTCTTGCGGAAGAGGACGAGGGATACGATCAACTGAGCAATGGAGCACCTCGGTTTTAGAGCTATTGAACTGTAAGGAGTTATTACCTAGCCATTCCGCCGTGCTGACCATACAGTGATGGAAGGTCTCCTGCGACACTGCATTCTTACCCTCAAAAGAGAAGATAAGTTGTGTGTCGTCGGTGTAGTCGGTGACTGTGATGCCAAAAGATTTAATAAGCTTGATCAGGGGTCGGAGGTAAAGATTAAAGAGGATGGGACTGACGACCGAGCCCTGGGGTACGCCCTGCTCAACCCTTCTGATGGAAGACTTAAAGGGAGGCAGGGCAACTACCTGATGTCTGTTGGCAAGGTACGAAACCAGCCAATCCAGGGCCAGGCTCGCCACGCCAGCCTCCTCCAATCTCCTGATCAAGATGGCATGGCTGACCGTATCGAACGCTGCCGACATGTCGAGCAGCACGAAGAATGCTGCTCGGCCTTGGTCGGCACGCGACGAAGATCATTCAAAACAGTCACCAAGGCTGATTCAGTTCCGTGGGCTGGTCTAAAACCGAACTGCGCCGAATCCAGACAATCATTAGTCTCCAAAAAACTGGACAGGTGTTTTGTGACCAGTTTTTCCATGATTTTAATGGGAAAGGGGAGCAATGAAATAGGTCTGTAATTTGTTGGACACAGGGGGTCCAGCGATTCCTTCTTCAGCAGTGGAGAAACTACCGCAAGCTTCCAGTTATCCGGGTCTCGGGCAGAGCCAAGAGACTGACCGTAAATTGCATAAAGAGGAGGGAATAGCTCGTCCCTGAACAGCTTCCAGAATTTATGCGGAAGCACATCAAGGGGAGAGCCAGAGGCTACCCCATCCGCTAGAGAACAAAACTCCATAAAGGAAGGAAGAGGAAAGCTGTCCAGCCGGGCTTTCCCGGTCTCCAACTCGAATGTGGGTAGAGAAACAGCCACAGGAGCCAACGGGCTCAAATTGCTCAGAATAGTCGCAATCTTATCCTCGAAGGCCTTGGCCAGCGAGTCGCATAGCAATTGAGAGGCTGGAATATCTGTTGTGACACAGGTCGGGCGAGATAGATCTTTAACGATTTTAAACAAAGCCTGGGCTTTGTTTGAGGCTGACAATAAAGTCTCCTCTGGGAATCTAGCCTTAGCGCACTTAATCTGCGACTTGTAGGTCGCCAGTTCCTGTTTAAAGAGGAGTTTGTCAGACTCAAGGTACTGTTTTCTCCATACCCACTGAGCGCGCTTGCACTGAGATTTTTGCTGAAGAAGCTCCCTCGAGAACCAGGGCATTGCAGTTTTGGTTCTGACACAAGTTTTCCTCAGCGGAGCTAGATTGTCCAGAGAGGCGGTTATTTGCCGGATAAGAGAGTTGTAACTTACACCCACATTACCTCCCAGCTTGAAGGTTCCTGGGAGCAAGTTTGGCAAACTAGCATGTTTCAAAAGCCTCGACCACTGTCTGCCAGTCTTGGCCGCTCCTGAGCTACTGGTTTTTGAGCAGCCCTCTGGGAGAGCTATAGAAAAAAGGACAAGGGCATGGTCCGTCCAACATTGTGGTAGAATATTCTCAACAGTCACCTGACTGGTGTCGGCAAAGATCAGGTCCAGGGCATGACCCTTTTGGTGAGTTTGAGAAAGAACTAACTGCTCCAATTGAATGTTACAGCAAGCCTGGGTCAGATATTTAAAAGCTAAATCTGTTGGTCCATCTGGCCACAGATTGAAATCCCCTAGCACTACCAATCTGGCGTGGGAATTCGAGAGGTCATAGATCAGATCCGTGAGCTCAGTCACAGCGGACAGGGCGGCACAGGCTGGGGGTCGATAACACAGTAAGCCGGTGTAGAGGACCCCACTCCGCCTCATCAAGGAGAAACCCATCAACTCACAGACTATGATCTCCTTGATTTCCAGTTGGGAGAAATCCAGCGATTCCCTGTAGATTAATCCTATGCCTCCTCCTTTAGCCCCCACCCGAGGAGTATGTCTGATCTTGTATCCTGGGGGGCAAGCTTGACCATGCTCCACTACACTGTCTGCCCTAGTCCAAGTTTCCGTCATGAAGAGAGCGTCAAGCTCATATTGTTCAATGAGTAGCGCTATCTCCATGAAATGCTTGCAGAGTGATCTCACATTAAAAAAGCCACAGGACAAGGATTCCTGACGTCTATTGGGTGTGGGGGGCTGAAGGCCAGCTATATCAGGAGATTTCCAGCTGAGGAGCTGCTCTTTAGTATAAATTAGAGGGGGGGAGGCCATATGGGCAGCATTTGCAGCCGCCAGCGCGCCCTGTGCGCAAACGGGCGCAAACGGGATTACTGCTGGCGCACCTCCGGCGCGTAGGGTCCGCCATTACTATTTATCACCGTAAGCGCGGGAGTCCACCGATGCGAGCCTCTAGACCGCCAACCAAAATGGCGCCTAGTGAACGGCCCGTTCGCACTGACACTCACCCAATATGGCGGCTAACGCCGCGATGCGAGTCTCACGAACAGCCCTGCTATCTAGATCCCGCAAAATGCGGGTGCAACCACAATTATAGTGCGGGTAAGTCCTCACAAATTATAAGCCACTAAAGTAAATAAAACGCGAGTGCGCGTGTTACAGCGTAAACGTGCACAGTGCTAAAAGGATTAAAATATTTAAAAGCTGCCAAATGCAGTAACACGCGTGCAGGTTCCATACACTGAATAACGTTGAAACAGTTGTGTTAACTAAAATTAGCAGTTCTGTAGTGGAGGCAGCGGTCTTGGTGGAATACTCAGGACTTTATCAGCACCTCCTAGTTTCTATGTTGAGGAGGTTGTGTGTAGGCGCACGTCTCCCCATTCCCATGTGAAAAGGGGTGTATTAATTGTGGTCTTCGGCCTTTTTTCTTTTCATGACATGGCACAGAGCAAATCTTCTAAAACTACAGGAGCAAAGAAAAATAGGAAAACAAGGGCATAGCAAAATACACTAAGTACTGCAACCCTAAAAAAGGGCAGTTCAGATCAGCCAACTCCAGCACCTGTTCGCTCAGTGATGGAGAGGGTGCTAAACGACGATGGAGGAGGGGCCTCAAAGGCATTGCCTTTGGTGAACTCTAAAGAATTTGTGTGGATGCCCTTCAGGGGTAATTCATCAAGAAAAGGAAATTATCATTCCATCATTGTTTCCACAGCTCCCGAGGTTTTCCCCCTCCCTTCTTGGGCAGGAATATGGCGGAATTACAAGAGTCTCAACTCTTCCTTGAGACAGGGGTGGATGATCTAGAACCCAGGCTGATGTCCTCACCATGCCTGTTATTGGGGAGTGTCTGGGAGGAAAGGTTTCCAGGTAAGCAAGCCAGGGACATCACGATGGGCTCAAGAGATTTAGGATCACTACTAAATGCTCTCAATATTACGGTCTCCAGCCTTGGAAGAGAACTAAGGGGGTCCTTGTTAAGCCCAACAAATATGTTGCACCTTGACCTCCCTCCCAAATGTATTGGCAGTCAATATCTTCTGAACTCAAACAGATTAACAGCTGTAAGCTCAAGTTAGTAAGACCGGATGACAGAGGATGCCCTACACGGTCAAAGCAGCAGTATAGGAGCTGGGACTAAAGAGGGAGAAACAGCAAAGGTCTCCGCCACGACCCCAACTTCTAAAATGTTACCTTTGGTGAATATATCCAAGCGTCTGATGCTAATAGAGAGATGGGGTAGTTATTATGGTGGTTATCCCTCTATAGTTGGGCGATTATGGCAAAGGCACCCTAAGGGGGGTCGGGGTACGAGACCTAGGGTTGGGAAAAATAAGACCCAATCACATACACTAAATGCCCAGATTACAATCAGAAATTCTGAGGCAAAAAAAGGAGGGTATGCAGGTAGAACCCAGGACAAAGGTACTGGAATAAGAGTCCAAATATAGAAGGAGCTAGAAAGATAGATCCAAGGGGAAGGAAAAAAGAACCTGGGAAATAGTCCCAGCAATATCCTTAAGGCAGGTACCCCAATAACCATGAGATCTGGAAAGTATCAGGGGAAGGAGGTAAATTCTTTATTGGTTTTCCTAGAACCAGTACCAGAAAACTCAGAGGAAAAGATGCAGGAAGTTAAATCTCTTGAATAAATCCAGTATTCTGGAGATATTCCCCTCCTGTCCACGCCTTCACAAAATATCAACCACCAGCCACATTTTTTTAATTAAAAAAGCCAAGGATGTAACAAAAATAATGCTAGATTGAGGGTTGGTAAGAGATATTCTTTTCAAAGCTGAAAACGAACTAAAATCCCAGGGATTCAAAATAATCAAAGAGATGGAGTTAAATCAGTTGAAACCCACAAGACCAGACTTCTTGCATAGTGGCCTCCAACTAAACTAAATTAGCTGGGATACACACAGGGACTATTGTAGACCTAGGCATATAAAGCAAAGTATAGAATGTAAACTCCAAATTACTCTGCCCCTATGGGAATGAAATAGGCATATCCCCCTTGATCAAAATAGGTATGACTGCCAAGGTCAAGAGGAGGATGCTAATGAAGGATGGGATAATCCAAGTAATATAGACTAGGAATGGGAACCCATGCGGGAAACATCCTTTACAACGCAACTTTTACCACGCAGTGCCTTTACGACGCAACTTTTACAACGCAAACCATTACAACGCATTGCGCTGGGGGGCGCTCTGGGATAGGGAATACGTTTAATTTACTATCCAACACCTTCCCTAGTGTCCACGGGGACTGGAGTTGGAATAGTAAATTAAACTATTCACTATCCAGCACCCCAAAGCGCTATGCGTTGTAAAGGTTTTCGTTGTAAAAACCGCGTTGTAAAGGCATGCGTGGTAAAAGCATGCTTTGTAATGTCATACATCCAACCCATGCACATAATGACTGTGCTGTCCTGGAATTTACATGGACATAACAGTATATTGAAGCAGTAGATCTTTAGGGAAATAAATGATACTGATCTACTGAATCCTATCTTTCCAGGAGACATAGCTGTGCAAGAATCCTCTGCAAATAGATGAGTTCCTGAAAGTACATCAGATGGCATTGAATAATGGAACAGGGCATCCCTCAGGAGGTTACGCACGATGGTATAGAGCGGGATCTCCTCCAGATCGTGGAAAATCAAGACACATTGTAAATGGGCCCTTGCCTGTGGGGTAAAAATGTTGAATGCCAGGAATGCATGATCATTTCTAATATTTACTTACATACACGGAGTCTGGTTGGAGCAGTTTAAGGAAGGTGTGGTTAATATATGTGCACGGTACCCACAACATTTGTTAGTTTTAATGGGTGATTTTAACCACAAATGTATTCCCAACATGATGGGCCAAAGGTATGAAGAATTACCATCTGTTTTCGAAATACAAATTGCCTGTTTGCCTGTAAACGATGCTCACATCAAATGGGCTTGTAGGTTTTAATGGCTGCATGCCTGTAGACATTCCAGTTAAGAAAACCTTCCAGTCTGGCAATCGGTGCTTCCCAATAAATTACGTATTTGTGCAGCGGTGGGCCTTCCATCTAAGTAGGAAATTCAAGGACTTACAAACAGTGGAGCGAGATCACTATCCAATAAGTACAAATCTCAGTCTGTGTATTGCTCCAAGTAAGACGAAGGTACTCCCAATAAAGGTTCCATATCCAAATCGGCAAAGAACAAGAATCTCCACGAAGCATCTACATTTTTTCCAAAACAAGTATAGGGATTTTCCGCTGGAGAGGTACCTTTGCTTTTTTGCTGTGGTACGGATAAATGAGGCAGTTGCATGTCTAAAAGTTGAATTTTAGGTTTTTAATAATATTCAAGATAAAAACAAGTTTGAGAAGTACGCCATGAACAGCTGGTTTTATATAGAAAGTAGACTTCTGAAATGAAGAATAAGGAAGCTTGAAAGATATACAAGGTTCCGTAGGAATAAAGTGGGTCTCCATAATGTAAGTAGAGAGTTGAAAAACCTAGTGGCAAGTAGGAAGTGTGCATTTAAAACGGGATGCTGGAAGGTAATGCTGGAGACAATAGAGTCAAACAATATGAAGTCATTCTGGAGGCTGCTACTGAATGGATTAGGAACAGCCTTGGGGAAACAGCTTAGCGGGAGAGGACGCTTGGTTAGAATTCCTGGATGTCTACAACTAAGATGTTATAATCAACCAAGGCCTGATAAAATTTCATTTTAAAGAAGAGATAAAGCAGATGTTCTCGTGAACACTACATAAGAAGACATTCGAGATGCTAAAATAAACTAGGACAGCTGGACCAGAAAACCTACCAGCAGTAATAATAAAAACAAATATTGCCTGGTGGTCTAGTTTGCTCTACCACCTATTCCAGAAAATCCCCCTAACAGAATGTTTTCCTGATATTTGGAAGGGAGCAGATTTATTTTTATTTATTTTTGGGTTTGTATAGTGCTAGAATCGACTCCCGGAGGGGTATCTCTGCGCTTGAACGGGCGCCAAGGAGAGTTAGAAACTGGCGGAATTAATAGGTGAGAAACAGGAGAGTCTTTAGTAATTTCCTAAATGTCGTATGTGCTGGACAGAGTCTGAGAGAGGCAGGAAGTTCATTCCAGAGGTGAGGGCCGAGGTAGGAGAGGGCCTTACCTCCCAGTCTTGTCCTCCTAATGATAGGTACTTCAAGAAGATTTTTAAACGCAGGGCGCGCTAGGGAGTGTAGGGAGTAAATTTGTCGGCCAGATAGGATGGGCCCAGATCTTGGAGAGCTTTGTGGATAATGCAGCAGACTTTAAACCTAATCCGTTGGCGGATGGGCAGCCAGTGGAGCTTCACTAGGGGGCGCGATGGTGACCTAGGAGGTCACCATCTGGACCAATCTAGCTGCAGTATTTTGGACTTTTTGAAGTCTGCTTAGTAGGGAGTCATTAGCTGAGATCAAGAGCCCGTTGCAGTAGTCCAGGCGACTGATGACTAAAGCCTGGACTAAGGTTTTTCGGGTAAAATCTGGGAGTAAAGGAAAGACTCTGCGGAGCATTCCGATTATGTGGGAGCATGAGCCAGCAGTCTGTGTCACTTGCTCTTTTAGGCTAAGGGCCTGGTCTAAACGGATGTCTAGGTTCTTTACAACTGATTCAGGGGCAGGATTGGGGCCCAGATCTGAAGGCCACCATTCCGGAGTCCACATAAGGGGAGCATCACCGAACAGCATCAATTCTGTTTTCCCTACGTTGCATTGCAGAAAGTTGTTTACCATCCACTGGGACACCGCTTGCAATCCATCAGTGAAGGCCCGTTGGACAGTCATTGTAAGTTTACTGAATGGAAAAAGGAGCTGTGTGTCATCAGCATAGGAAACGGGGATAAACCCGAAGGTCCTTAGGAGACTGGCCAAAGGGGTGACATAGATATTAAATAATGTAGGGCTCAGACAGGAGCCCTGTGGCACCCCCTTGGTCAGTTCCATGGGAGAAGAACGATAAGGACCAAGGTTGACACTTTGCGAGCGAACAGTCAAAAAGCTCTGCATCCACGACAAAGCTGACCCTCTTAGTCCCACCTCTTCCAATCTTTTGAGCATGATGTCGTGGGAAACTGTATCGAACGCCGCAGATAGGTCCAACAGCACCAGAATCATTGAATGTCCCTTATCAAGGGACAGTCTGATGTTGTCAGTCATTGAGAGAAGTGCGGATTCGGTGCTGTACCTGGGCCTGAACCCAGATTGGGAGGGATCAAGACAACCAGTATGTTAAATAAAGTTCGACAGGTGCGTATTAACATGTTTTTTAGTCAGCTTGCTCAGGGATGGAAGAAGAGAGACGGGCGGAGGTTAGACAGCTCGGACCATGGAGTGCTAGGATTTTCTTGAATGGGTCTCACCAGGGCCACCTTCCATTCCTGTGACACGATGCCCTCAGTGAGGGACAGATTGACCAGGGACTGCACTATGGGGCCGAGTTGCTTAGCCAAAAGGGGGATGGTTTTGTCAGGAATATAATCAGACGGAGATCCAGATTTGATGTGGCACATCAGAGTTTCAACCTCAGTTGTAGTAATGGCAGGAAGATTGCTGAGCAGCACAGAGTTAACTAGCTTAGGGGTATGTAAGGGTACTGTATTACTTGCCAATGTTCCTGTCATTAAAATGTTGTCATATATCACCTCTATTTTATGAGAGAGACAGGAGGAGATATCATCACACATCTTTTGAGATGGAGACTCTAAGCTTTCACATGCCTTAGGTTTGGTAAAAGATTGAAGAATTTGGTATAGCATTTTTGGTGAGTTTCCGGCCTGTGTCAGTTGTGATGATATGTGCATTTTTCGTGCTGATCTTACGTTCTTATGGTAGTTGGTCGAAGAACATTAGTATGGGGTTCTATCCTGTTTGGTATGTGTGGTCCTCCAGACTCTTTCTAGCCTCCTACATGCTTGCTTTAGTGTGCGCAGCTGGTCTGTGAACCACGCTTCCTGGCGTTGATTGGGGTGATTCCAACATACTTTTATAGGGGCTATCAGCTCAATCGCCTTTGTAACGGCCGAATTGAATTTGGATAGAGCTATTTCAGTACTATTAGCAGCATAGAACTGAGGGGCTATGATCACATTTTGAAAAGTATCCGCTGAGACCGTGTGCCACTGTTTTCGCGAACAGGATGTAGGCTGGGTCCGATATTTGGGCAGTCAGATCATACATATGGAATTCGATGATGGAATGATCTGACCAATTCACCTGTCTGGGCGGGTCAGATTGAATTTTTGTAGAGTTCAAAAAGATTAAATCCAAAGCATGTCCCGCTGTGTGTGTATGGACTTCATTATGCTGAGCCAGTCCTAGAAGAGACATATCAGTCAGGAGAGTCTGAGCATTTGAATTATCTATGCATTCACTATGAACATTAAAATCGCCGAGTAATAGTAAATTGTTACCCGAAGTTAGGTGTGGAGCCAACAATTCAACTAGTCGCAGGGGGAAATTGTTTATAGGGCCTGGGGGCCAATATACCAGTGCACATTTCCAACAGGCATGAGTGGGGGCATCAATCCTAAACACCAAAACTTCCATGGTGGCCGAGTTGTGTTGGTCTAGGACCGAGATATTGATGCAATCTTTATAGATAATGGCAATACCACCCCCAGTTTTTAGAGCTCTGTCCAATCTAATCATTTTAAAACCTTCCGGGATACCCAGAGTAAGCCTATGCATAAAAAGGCGAATATTCCCTTCCCGGGAATTATTTGCCAATAATAAACCTGCTGAATGTGAGTGGGAACGTTTTCTCAAAAATCCTTTTAGGGTGCTGAGGGACTGGCAGATTAAAATGCTATCATTCAACAAGAGCATGGAGGTTTTAGCGGGGCACTCGACAACTGATCGTTGCTTTAGTCTATTGTATTGCTGCTTCATGGATTTTAGTTCCACGTTTGATTCTGTTGATCAGGCCTTTTTATTGTAGGCTATAAAGAGTTACGTAATCCCTGATGCTCTACTTCTAATCTTACAAGTTCATGGAGATAACTAGGCCTAGATGGAATTAGATCTTGAGGCAGCGATCGCAAAGAGAAATGACATAAGGAATGGCCTGAGACAGACGTGTGTCCTACCCAATACTATTTTCCCCATTCCTTGATGATCTACCAAAAGCACTAAGCCAAAGGAACAGTTTCAGCCCTAAAATGAATGGTACGCATGTAAGTTGTCTCTTATATGTGGACGATATGGAAATTTTTTATTTAACTGAAATTAGCTTTCAGAGGAATTTAGACATCTTCTTGGACTATTGTAAGAAGAAAAAACAAATAGTCAATATGGAAAAGACTACAGTGTTGCCAATAGGGAAGAGGATACGGTTGGCCTGGGCCATAAATAAAGTTAAAATTGAGACACATATCTGTGAAGTGGTTCTCAAATGATTTACGGTGGAAGGAACAACTTGCCTCCTAAGAAGCTAAGGCGCTCTCCTCCGTAGGGGGGCTTAAGAAATGTGATATTCGTCATGGAGGGCCCTTCCTAAAACCAGTGTTAGCAGCTTACCAGAGTATGATAAGGCTGCAGTTTTAGTATGGCATTGAGGTGGTCCGTATTAGAGGGAAATGAAGTTGGGACATGGAATAGGATATGGGGCATATTCTCAAGGACACCGCCGATTTAGCGGCACTTTCCGCCACGAAAGAGGCGATATATTCATCGCCCTATTCACAAGTCTGCGCTAACAGCTGACATCGCCAATTTACCTGCGATAGCTGCCGCTAAAACCATTGTCAAGGCTGACAGTGACCACTAACACTAATCATATGCAGAGTAGGCGTTCTCGACAAAAAACTCATGATGACACCACTTTGCGATATTCTCAACAACCAGCCAGAGCGGCAATCTGGGCGAAAAACAGGCAATAAGGCACATTCGCAGCAGGGACTTAAGATCTGCTTTTTCCTGGTCTTAAGTAGGACGAAAACCTGCAGTAGAAAGGGATCCCAGCCCAGAGTCACATCTGAAGACCAACAGATGCCATGGTGCTAATAATTATGCAGCTTGGAGACCCAAGAGGGCGACAATACCCCCGCCACCACCCCCAGGACCACCCCCAACCGCATGACAACCCCCCAAACGGACTACTACTCAGGCAGCACAGAACAAGACAATCTTTCGCTCTCTCGTACTTGTCCACAATAAGAATATTCAGAGTCACTAAATAAGTTCAAAATGTTTATTATCACTATAGTGATTTATGAGACAGTATGTGAACCAAGAACAGCATCAAAATGCACAAAGCTAGCATCTTCAGCATTGTCACACAACCATAGAATAAAAAAGGAGCCGTCATTAAATAAAGACTGTGAAAAAAGCAACATAACTAGGCCTAATCACCCTCCCCTTGGCAGTAAGAAGTTATTTCCTATAACAGAAGATCCCTAGGCGTTATTAGCTGACCCCCTACCTGAAAGTCTAAACGTAAAGAGGTTAACATCATAGGTACAGCAGAGCTCAGCTCCATGGAATGGCTGTCTTCAAGTGAGTTTCAAAAACATGCAACACTGTCATATCAAAGCACAATCCATCCATATGGCAGCTGTTGCTAAAATGTTTTGCCTAGGTAATAGAGAATGACCATAACAGAATAACAAGAGACATTGTCGATTGACCTTGCACATTACGTTCAAACACAATTTTATGGGTAAGCTGAGAACATGAACAACAATCTTTGTTTCAGGATATGTGTCTGACCCACTACCATTATGAACGTCAAGATATAATGCGTCAACAGTATAATGAGAACAGGGACATCTGTTGCCTTTGTCATCATCATCAGTGGGCTGAGGGACACTGACGCCCAGCACTGCATACAGCAAATCAGAGCCATAAAGAACGTGAAAAGTCTGCTGAAATTGATGTCCAAGCAGAGGTTTGGGATTGGAATACATTCATGATCAATGGTTGCGTTTTCATGATTGCACAGCATGACCTATGCCTGAAGCTGGCCAAAGTTGGTTCAGGTAGAGACGAGTGTTGGAATCAAATCATAATCTGAGTTGACAGAGTCTGTGTCAGCACTGAAGGATGAACATGCTTAGACATTGAAGTCAGATTAGAAGTCCGTACCAGAGTTGATATAGGCATGGTAGAGGCCTGATGGGGCAGACGGAGTCGGTGGTGAACCCACCAGCAGAAGTCTGACTGGAGCCTTGTCTAGCTAAGTGGAGCTCAAAAGTCCACCTGAAGGAACTGAAATTGCATCTAAAACCTGCAGTATGTCTTCGTTGAAGGCCGTTTGCTGTCGGGTTGACAACAGCCTGGGAAACTTGAGACACCAGAACCAATTTTGAGATCGATTTGCATGATGCACTTGCACCTTTTCTCTAGACTTTGAGAGGCAGAAAGGGGTATAGTTCTGCTTGGTTTTCTTACACTTGTGTCTAGACTTCGAGTTACATGAAGTCTTCGAGCGGGAAGCTGACTTTTTGTGAGAGCAGCCTCAGAACCGTGATCAGGTCCACGACCGTACAGACATGTTTGTCGACAGCCCAAGGACCATAGACATACCGCGCACAGGTCCATGACTGACCTATGCATACTTCAGTCTGGGCATGCCCTAAATACTGTTGTTTTCAGTGGGGACATTTAAAGAGTGGATTTATATGGAAGGGCAATTAAAGAACGGAATCAGCATACAGGGATGGTGTTTACATGTCGTTCTACTTAATCTTTTCTGGAGTGGTATGGAATCAATATAGAGACATACAGCACCATCTCCCTGTCCATAGGTGAACAGACAGTCTTGTAGTGGGGGAATGTCACTAAGATACGCTGCTTGAGTACAATAATGCAGGACATGGACAACAACATACATTTACAAAGACCATGTCCCCAGATTTTGTCCCCCATTTAGCATCTTCGTTGGCATGACCACGGTCCCAGTAAGTCTTCCTTTCAGAGTTTCAAGGTACCATCTTAACAAACAGACTCACTATGCTTGCCATTAGGTGGGTTTCACTGATAAATGGTTCCTTTACAGAATTCAGTCTCACAGGAGATTTCTAAGACTTTTCCCTATCTCCTCACCATGTACCTGAATATTACTACATTGTTAGTCTTGGGTTTTGCAGCTATGGATACCAGTTAGATATTTCCTGAGAACTGATAGATGAATCCTGCTACCTACCTGCATGAATGAATCATTAATATGACAATTTAATTTATCATTTTCCAGTTTTAGAATAGTGTCTCCAATCCTCCAACGGATCACTGCCATTTTTAGGAGCGCTAAAGCTGGCGTAATGGTGGAGTTATGTATCCAGCATACCACCATATTCCTAATTTCTGAACCATACAAAAAAATAACACTGGTGATCAACAAATTATCAACAAGGGTGGTGGCGCCATAGTGCTGGTCCCAGTTGAACTTAATTGCACCCACTCTGGAGTAGGTCACACAGCAGAGAAGAGTAGACTCCAGATAAATAATTTTGGGTGTTAAAAGTAGGGCAGGTAGTGAGAGAGCTCTGCTCGGACAACCACAGACACAGAGTACGCCATCAGGAGGAGGCATCTGAGGTTTTATTTGGAACTAAGACCATGCCAAGATACTAACTTGTTATCCTGAGGTTTTCAACAATATACTTAAGCGTGTGGAACAAATGGAGGCAACATTGGCCTTGGAGGGAGTAGCCACACCGTCTTATTAAGAAATTATCTCACACGCACACACACTGATTGTGGCTCTTTGCAAAGTGCAGATATGAGCTAACCTAATTCTGGGCTGAAGGGCAGACAAGTTATAATACATGCCGGGCACATTACCATGCCAGAGACTGTCAAGCAAATTCATTTATTGTAATTATGAGTTCTGGCAACCATTCCCCACAAGTGCGCACACACAAGACATTATTTTAAGTAAACATTTTTTGTAAATCTTTTTTATTAAACAGTGGCTCAGTGTACATCAAAAATACTTAGTCACAATATCCACCAGAATCAAGTGAAAAGTTCCCAGCATACATTTATATCAACATAACAGTAGGGCAAAGTCAAATCCTTGCCCAGAGTTTAACCCTCAAAATGTTGCTCATATTTGTGTGGCAACCATCTATTATCCTCTATAGTTACGCCAATTGTCCCAAACTTTCTCCCATTTCCTTGGGCAGCCCAGACTCTGGTATAGCACATGTTCCATCCTTTGACACTAGTCCAAATTGTTTTCCCAATATGAAACACGTGGGGGTCCACCTGCTCCCCAGGCTTGCGTTATATTCCGCTTAGCAGCCCGGGTGGCCAGCACTAGCCATATCTTCGGATATCTGGGCCACACCTCCTCACCCGTTATACTCAGGAGGAGCAAGTGCATTTCAAATGGCACATTGAGTCCCATGACTCGGGTCACAATTTGCATCACTCCCCCCCTTAACTCTTTCCAGTATTGTTGGATTTCAGGACAGTTCCACAACATGTGGAAGAAAGAACCCACCATGCCATATCCTCTGGCGCATCGGGCTGTATTGAACCTCCCCAGCTGGTGTAGGAGTGATCTAGAATAATACGATCTGTGAAGTATCCTCAGCTAGATTAAGTGGAAACAGGTCCACATAGAAACCTCTCTAGGGTTCTGCACTGCCTCCACCCAGTCGTCTTATAGGTCAGAGATTGCTTTGTCTGGCATGTAATCTATAAGTAGGCGGTCATATAATGACGCTGACTCCGCAACTGTTCACCCTCCAGTATGTCGCCTCAGTGCATGCCCGAACTGTAGATGTCTAAAATGCTCTGACTCTGCCACGTTGTATCCTTTCTGCAATTCCTTAAATGTCATCTGAGCCTGCCCTATACATACATCTACCAGGTGTTCAATGCCCAGCAGCTTCCATATGAAAAACCCCTTCTGGCCCCCAACCTCCCATAGGAGGTCACTGTCGCACAGTGGAGTCCTGCCCCTCAGTTTGTCCTGACATCCCAGGAATCTTGTGTCTTCTGGCCGTGTCCTCACTACCGTCTGAGTGTGGGTTGGGCAAAGCTCCATCCTTGCCTCTCCTGTATAATAGCGGTGGATAGGGCTGGCTGCCCATGGCCTCCCGATCCATGCCACATGCAGGTTCGGCGCTCTCTGCGAACACCCTGTCATTATTCTGCTATTGGTTAGGCAGCCCAGTAGTACTTGAGTATGTCTGGGACTGCAAGCCCCCCCTCGTATACCTCTCTTTGAAGATTAGGGAGTGATATTCTAGAACTACCCCATCCCACAATAGTTGCCGCAATTCACTTTCGACTTTCTTAAAGACATTTGGAGGTATTTTGCATGGGGCGGTCTGTAGAAAACAGATCAGGCTCACGAGGGTCATCGTCTTGAAGAGGACAGCCCTGCCCATCAAGGACACAGGGAGCGTCCGCCAGTGGGCATTGTCACTCCAGAAGCAATCTAATTGAGGGAGCAAGTTTCTTTTCAGGAAATCCCCATCATCATGTGTAATATAGATTCCTAGGTATTAATAATAGTCTTGTACTATTGGGGCTACACACCTCGACGATAGGGTAGTGAGTGATGCCACCTGCAAGGGAAAATATAAGGGACTTATCCCAATTGACCTGGTAGCCGGAATAGTCTCTGAAAAGCTGGAAAGATACGCAGTAGTATTTCAAACGTGAGGCAGGGCTGTATGGGATAAAGCAATATATCATCCGCATTAAGGAATAGTAATTTTTCCCAGTCCCCCCCAAAGTGATATCCTTTATAAGTGGGTCCTGGTGCACCCAGGTCGCCAAGGGCTTGAGCGGAAGTGCAAATATCATTGGGGGCCCTGCCTCATGCTTTTATGTGGGGTGAAGATTCCTGGTAGAGGAGTTTGACCCAGTTGGAGAACCAAGCGCCGAATCCCAGCCTTGTGAGGGCGGCAAAAATATAGCTCCATTCAATGCTATTGAATTCCATCCAAGCATCCAATGAGAGCAGTACAGCTCTTTCAGTATGCGGAGTTGCGGTCATAAGGTGTACTCCATAGAGATGCATTAGGTTTAATCTGGTACCTCTATGCAGCATAAAGCTGGATTGGTCCGGGTGCCACATCCGGAGTGATGAAATGCCAGGATTTGCCAACTGTCACCATCCACGGCTTCGCTAGATATAGCATCATGAATTTGAGCTCTTTAGCTCATAGTACCTTTCTGACTTTATCAATACTGCGGCGTTGGTGCTGTAACTGCAGTGTGATATCCCGAAAGAAGCATATTATGGTGTTCTCATGAGTCAGGTTACCATGGGAGCGAGCTGCTTGCAACATTGCATTCTTGTCGCAGTAACTGAACACCGTGGCGAGGATTATCTACAAAGGGGCATCCGGTTTTGGTGGTGGCACCGTAACAATGTGGCCACGTTTGATTGAAAATAAGTGCTTAGGGCGAGGGTATTGACAATTAGGTCCTTGAGGAACAGGTCTTAGCTGAGTCCCTCTGCCCCCTCAGGGTCCCCTTCCACCCTGATATTACTTCTGTGTGCTCTACCTTCTGGGTCTTGTTGTTTGACCACCATGACACTAACTACTTCCTGAGATACTGGACTTGTTCTTCCAGTTTATCGGACGTGGATTGTAACAGGTTGATGTGTGATTCTGCTGCTGTGACTTTTTTGGAAATCTTTTTACTGTGTGACTGGAAAAGATTGACATCCGTTGCCACTGCGTCTAACTTCAATTCAATAGTATTCTTAAGGTCACATATTGCAACCATTATGGCACTGAGGGAGGGATTTGTGTCAGTGGGTGCGCACTTCAGGGCCAGTCGTAGCAGGGGGTGGCCAGGTTACTGCATATTTATCCATTTTGTTGGTTTGGGTGAGTGTTGCCCCTTTGGTTTTTAATATAGTCTCAGGGGAGTTTAGACATGGAGTATTCTGTCAGGTAACTGCCAATCCCCATGGTCAACTGCATCCTCAGCACCTGGGGAGCACCACTTGTCACATGACACTATACCAGGCCCTGGAGCATCTGCCCTCGCAGTCCAGGAGTGCTTTCACGAGGCTGCCCTGTCCAGGACCGCCACACCTCCACCAATTAATCACCTGTGGAGCACCTGCAAAGCCGGCAGCTCAATACTGTCCATAGACCCCCATAGGTGTCGCACCAAGTGTTAATGTTCGTATGGTTTCCCCGGTAGCTGTCTTTTGGCTGTCCCCAGTGTGACTCCCTACATTAATAAAAGCTGATGCGTAGTTCTTTGTAGACAGAGGAGGTTGTGTCTCCTCCCGTTAAGCCAGGAGCTACTCAGTACATGTCCACACCTCTCAACCGTGCTGCCAGGCTCTACTCCAGTGGGCATTCACCTGCCACCTCGTGGTCCCACTCTGCCAGCTGCGCACTGTGCATGGCCCACATTCTCAGCAGAACTGGGCTGAATCACTTGTACCACAACAGTTAGCAAATCTCATAGGGCCCTTGATCTTCCCAGGTTCATAAGCCCCCAAGCCCATCTTTCTTCTTGTGGCAATAAGGGGGAAGTGAGAGGGGGCAAAGGAGGACGAAGAATAGCCTGCCAGATGGGTGCAGGCACTTTCACCCCAATCAGCTGTCACACTTTCCCGCTGTACCTCCACAAAGGAGTTTGATGGTGTCAAGCTGGCCCTCTCTTCCAAGCCCGCCCGCAGTGTATCCAACCAAGCCAGCACAACTCCACTAAGGTTTACACGCCTCCTCCCCCCACTAGAGCAACCAGGGCCTAGTGGCTGCTTACAACAATTTAGGGTGCGCTCCTACTCACCTGCTCTCTGCCTCAGGTCGCTCCGATAGCTCCCGGCCACCTGCTTCTCACCAGCAGGCCCCCTGAAGCTCTCTCAGTCTACAGTGACAGCGGGGAGGTCAGACTCCAACTGTGAGGGGGTAAATAAAGATAAGAGGCGGGTCTCCTGGACTCGCCCTCACCTCTGCCATTCTTGTGTCCCTGAGGGAGCAGCAGCCTTCCTTCCGTTAGTGCAGGCCCCATGGGTCGCAGCTTCTGACACAAGGCGATCCCCGGGCTTTCTTCAACCGACTGTACTGTGATGTTTCCGCTCTAGGTAGGCCACACACACACTCCTCCGGGCTGCTGATTGCTGCTGCTCACTGCGATGGTCACTCTCCAGCAGATAGGAGCGGAGATTGGAACAGATTTTAGGAATTCATTTAGCGGGTGACACAGAGCTCGCTTAGTGTGCGGTCATCTTGCCTGGTGCCAAGCCATGCACGGTTTAAGTTAATTTTTAAGCACAATAAATTTAACAAAATAATGACAGCAATCGCATAAGCAAAACATTTAAATAGTATGAAAATTGACAGCATGTTATATATAGTGCATTTAAAGAATCTTTTTTTTTGGGGGGTGGGGGGGCAACCGGGCAGCGAGATGGCCGCTCTGTGAGTGAGCTCCGCCGGCTGCACACAATAATCCTTCACTATCATGCTTCATGACTTCGAGGAGCCACGCTCTACGCGCGGATCGACTACAGACACCAAGCTGATCCTTCGGCTGAAATTTGAAGCGCACCGGAGGCCGGGAGAAGAAGCTGAGGTCTTAAGAGGTCTTGCCGAGCTGCGCATATGCGGAGGCCCACGGCTGCGGAACCCGTGCCGGAAGCTGCTATCAACTACAGCCCGGGATCGGCGGGCCTCCGGGGGCCCACTGAGTGGAGATGTGCTGACCCCCCTTGCAGACTCGCCGCTTATGAAGACCACACCGGTGAGTCACCGCTGCACAGGTGGGGAGATTTGCGGCTCGGCTGGCCCTAAGCGCGTGAGTGGCCGGACGCTGGGCTCCCGAGGGCAGACATCGGAGGAGCACCCAGGGCGGAGCCGCCATTTTGCTTGGAGACTTGGCGCTCGGCGGGAGGCGGCGTGCGACCTCGGCTCCGAGGCCAGGGCCTGGGGTTGCGCTCTACACTCGCCGAGCCACAATTACAGGTCGGCCCTGCGGGGACGAGCGTCTGCCTATTCGAGCCCCACATGCTGGAGCGCTGGGACTTCTGCTGGAGGCCTACACTTTCATGGCTGGGGGCAGTGAGTGACTCTATCGGCGGCACCATCCTAACGCCTACGGCCACCTACTGTCTGGAAGGGTCCCTCTGTTTCTCCGCAGCGCTCCTGTGCAAGCCGCTCTCGGGCGGCACTGGTGCGCCCAGTCTTTGACGAACTCGCTATTTTGGACTAACGCTGCGCGCTGGGCTGCCCTCCTGCTGCAACACGGTCCTCCCTACTAACCTCAGCCGCCATATGTGACCGCGAGGGTGTGAACAGTGTGCACTGTTGGGGCTGTGCTCGCTAGGCCCCCCTCAGCTCGGCTAGTGCAAGGGGGTGGCCCTGTCAGACATTGTGGATAGGCCCATGCGGCCTTTTGGATTGGGCACCCCGTTACGTGGCACACTCTTGGTTCCAAGATGGGAGGGAAGAATGACGCGAGGCAACCCAGGCTCAATTTTGAACAGAAGCAGAAAGCGAAAAAAAACGCGGCTGATCAGGATAAGGATGAGTCTTCCTCGCAAGGGACTGCCGCAGACATTGACTTTGGTGCACTGATTATGGAAGTCAGATCGAGTCTGAAAAGCATAGACACCAAATTGGATGCCATGTCCTCGCAGCTGGAATCTGTTAAAAACAAGGTGGACGCACACGAAACTCGGTTGGACTGCCTGGAGAATAGGAACACTGAGTGCTGTGAGTTCCAACAACACACCAAACAACACATCACCAACATCGAGAGGGAACTGGAGTCCCTGAGAGCCAAGGCGGACGACTTGGAGGCACGTTCCCGGAGATCGAACATTCGCATCACGGGAATTCCGGAAACGGCGAACACTGGTAAAATGGAGGTGTTTGTAGCGGACCTACTGCACAAACTCTTTGATCCGAACCTCTCACAGGTATTTACGGTCGAAAGAGCGCATAGATCGCTTGGAAAGAAACCGCCGGTGGGCACGCCGCCACGTCCTATTCTCGCTAAGCTTCTGAATTTCCAGGACAGAGACCTCATCCTGCACCTTGCCAGGGAGAAGGGTAGGATCACCCACAAAGGAAATAACATCTCCTTCTACCCTGATTTTACCCCCCTGGTTCAGGCTGCCAGGAAAGAATTAATGCCGGCCAAGAAACTGTTACTGCAAGCGGGGATCCAATACTCGCTCCTGTATCCGGCAAAACTTAAGGTAGTGCATGAGAGTACCACGCACTTTTTTACAGATGCACAATCGGCACTAAAGTTTGCAAAACACATTTGCGGTCCTGGGGCGAGACGGAAATCGCCGAGATTGGGAGATGAATCTGGTCAACTCAGTGATAATGATTGAGTATGTCGTTGTGATAGACACTGTGGTGCCATTTTGTTGGGTTGTCGGTGTTCGTCCCTGTGGCGGGGCACCTCTTGAGTTGTGGAAGCTCACATTTACGTGCAGCCACCCTGTGCAAACAGGGGGTTATGCTGGGAGCACCACGCCCCCATGGGGTGTCTCCCACTGTTTCTGTTGTTAGTTTGCCAACGCACTATGCGTGTCTTTGAGAGGGATTTATCACAACCTGATTGGGGGGTTGGTGAGGGAGAGGGGTGGTGGGGGGTGTTGGGATGTTTCATAATTGACGAGAGTTGGTGCGATAGAGGATGCTATATAACGAACACTATGTACGGGGCATTGCTGTGCTTAAACTGGGTTGGATTACCCGGGGACACTGTGACAGGCACCGGACCGTGCTCTGCGGATTTGAAAGTGACACGTAATGGGAGGCGTTAAATTGTGGACATGGAACATTCGGGGTCTTGGGGACTACAAAAAGGCTAGGCTGATGCATGGGATGCTTGTTAGGCATAATGTGGATATCTGTTTTATACAGGAGACGCACATCAACTCCACTCCTTCACCTAGGTTGAAACACTATAGGTGGTCGCAAGTGTACTCTGCTATCTATTCCAACTACGCTAGGGGGGTGGCGATACTTATCCGCAGAGGCTTAGACTGGAGGGAACATGCTGTTATACTAGATAGGGAGGGAAGATATGTCATTGCACATGGCTCACTACATCGCAGGCCGCTGGTGCTAGCAGCTATATACGGCCCGAATGTAGATGACCCGGAATTTTTTCGAAATGTTTGGGCTCAGATCATGTTGCTGGATTGCTCACAGATTATTTTGGGAGGCGATTTCAATGTGGTACTTAATGATGAGTTAGATCGCAGAGGGGCGGGGAGACCCACACATGCTAGAGCGCACCAGGCGATTCTTGATGTAATGGATGAGGGTTTGTTGTCGGATGTGGAGATCTAGACATCCTGAGGACACGGTGGGAACATGCATAACGAGCCATCATGCGGCCTGGTCCCACCTGGACTACTGGCTTGTGTCTCCTGACGTGGCGTCCTGGGCGGTAGAGGTGGACATACAGGCCAGATCACTCTCCGACCATGCCCCCTGCCTGCTGAAGTTGAAGGTACCCGATGCCCCTAAGAGAGCATTTTCCTGGCGCCTGCCCCCCCATGCACTCACTGACTCTGCCTTCACCGAAGAAATTAGGACAGATATTGTAAAATACTTTGAAGAAAATGAGGGCTCGGCATCCACCGAAGATATAGTATGGGACGCATTCAAGGCGGTAATTCGAGGCCAGTGTATCGCTAGACAGGCCGGGGTGTTGCGGGCTATCCGTCATACTCTGGCCCAGCTTGAACGAGAGTTACAGGAGTTAGACCTGGCCTTCTGCCGGGACCCCTCACCAGAATTAGCAGGTCAGATGAAGTCCAAACTGATCGCATTTAATGAGGAGGCACAACGGGAAGTCAAATTCCTGGGATAGCAGGCGGAGGCCCGCAGGTACGGTGAAGGGGACAGGCCAAGTAGAACCCTGGCACGACTGATTTCTCCTCGCTCACAGTCACACTATATACACGCCATCAAGAATAGCGGGGGGACACTTGTCGTAGGTCAGGAAGCTGTGCTTGACACATTTGCCGAGTTTTACAAGTCTCTGTACACCACTAGACAGCCCACGGTCCCAGCTTCCCTGGAAAGCTTCCTAGATTCCATTGCCATTGTTTGGTTCAATGATTTCCACCGCCGTTATATGGATGTCCCTGTCACTGTCCAGGACATAACCCAGGTAATTAAAAGCATGCCTGCGAACAAGGCTCTGGGCCCAGATGGGCTGACAACGGCTTTTTACAAAGCGTACGCCGAAGAGCTGGCCCCCAAACTTCACTCTGTCTTTGCTGAAGCCCTGGAGTTGGAGTCCCTGCCGGACTTGATGCGCGAGGCCTTAATCATAACCTTGCTGAAGCCAGACAAAGACTGCCAAGTCCTCGACTCATACCGTCCCCTTTCCCCGATAAATGTTGACGTTAAGATCTATGCCAAAATCATTGCGGACAGACTGCAGCCTCTGTTGCCGATGGTAGCACTCCCGGATCAGTCCGGGTTTATACCTGGCCGAGCTACGTCACACAATCTCAGGAAGATCTTTTCCATTTTGCACTACTTACACCCCTCCATACAGGCCGCTGTGATTTTTTTGGACGCCACTAACGCGTTCGATTCACTTGAATGGCCCTACCTATTTAGGATTCTTCAGCCACAACTTCATAACTTTGATTAGGTTGCTGTACGATGCGCCCAGGGCACGAGTCAGCGTGAATGGGCTCATATCTCAGCCTTTTGCCATATCTCGCGGGACCAGGCAGGGTTGCCCTTTATCCCCGCTCCTCTTTGCTATAGCCATGGAGCCCCTTGCGGCCAGAGTTCGACAGCATCATACTGCAAGAGGGATAGGCTTCAGCTCCCGAAGTCTGCTGATTTCCCTGTATGCCGATGACGTCACGTTATACGTTATCAACCTTGATGTGAACTTGAACCCCCTGTTGCGAGAATTTGTCCGCTTTGAGGGCTTGGCCGGTGTGTCCATTAACTTGTCCAAATCTGTCGCTTTTCCATTAACTGACACCACCAGGGAATCACCATCTGACTACCCCCTGCGCTGGGAAACGGACGCAGTTAAATACCTAGGGATTTGGATAAGCCGCGAAATACAGGAGCTATGGACCCTGAATTGTGGCAGAGCAGTAGATTGACTGGAGGGGAAGGTGGAAATCTGGAATAAACTCCCCCTGTCTCTGGTCGCGAGAATAGCACTAGCAAAAATGGTGGTCCTCCCCAAATTCTTATACCTGTTTGTAAATATTCCGATACCCTTGACAGCGCACTTCCATGCGCGTGTGTGGTCGCTGTTGCTGGCGCTTGTATGGGCGGGTGGCCAAGCAAGAACGTCTTGGGCGTTGCTCACGCTCCCACTGCCTCAGGGCGGCCTGGGAGCTCCTGACATGAAATTGTACTCACTATGTGCGCAAGCGCAATTTTTGCACTTCTGGGCTTTTTCCACCCCCTACCAGCCGCACGTTGCGGTGGAGTTGGCCGCAGTGGCCTCGTCGCCACTGAGTGTAGCGCTCTACGGCAAGGTGTCTCGCCCGTCGAAAGACGTGGATACTGTGGACATGCTCCGATGGTCGTGGCGCGAGCTGCGTACCAGGGCAAAGCTCCCCCTGCTATACGCACCAGCCATTCCACTACGGGGTAACCCAATGATGCCTTGCTTGGGTGATGGGGGGGGGAGTCCTTACACTTCGAGGGCAAACCCTGCACACTTTTGCTGACCTTTACCCGAACGATGCCTTCAGGGACCTAGGTTTGCGCGAGGAAGGCCAACCCGAGTCGTTCTCCGACCTACTCCTGTATCATTCCCTCAAAGAATCCTGTAAGGCACTGTGGCCTCAGTTCCCAGAGGAACCACCGCAGCTCCTTGCCCTTCAAAACCTCCTTTCGAGACCCTCTCCTAAGAAGCTTGTGTCTCGGTTGTACAACTGCATGCAAGATCAATTCCCCATTACTGTGCCTTCTTCTATGCAGGCCTGGAGTGCTGACCTGGAGTCACCCCTGACGGAGGAGCAGTGGGAGTTCTGCTGCAGACAGCTTACGGCATTATCGCCCAACTACAGGTTGAGATTGGTGCACTTCAAATTTCTACATAGGTACTATCGCACGCCATTGTTGCTGCATCGCATGGGTATCAGAGATGACGCTACATGCTGGAAGTGCGGCTGCGAAGATGCATCCTTCTTGCATGTGGCATGGGGATGCCCTAAACTAGAGGAGTATTGGTCCAGCACTTTCACTGCCATTAATCAAATTTTGCACAGAACCGATGTGCCATCCCCACTTCTGGGACTGCTGGGATGTGTTCAGGACACCCTACCCAAGCACATGCGTTGCTGCTCCTTTATGCCAAGAGACAGGTGGCGGTGCACTGGGGTCGTAGGGCATTGCCTACATTTGATGCATGGGTAAAAGATGTGACATATGGCAACGCACAGCTCGAGCACTACTGGGAAACGATGCCCACCGCTTCTCGGCCTAGGGACATATGGGAGCCGTTCATGCAGTGGTCACGGGAGCGTGCAGCCTCCCCTGATTCTAGGCAATCGCCAACAGGAGAGATCTCTGACGATATGGGTTAACATCTCTTGCAATGTAATTGTGATCTCCTACAGTGGTTAGAGCTGAGCATGACTGTACCCCATGGCCGTGAGTTGGGGTGGGCGGGGGCCCCGTTTGCGTCTTGATGCCGATGACTCCACATATTTTGCTGTGTCTCTCCCTTGGCCTGGTGAGCCCATGTGTGAATCTGCTCCCCCCCGCCTCCCTTAAACGGTTATAGAGTGCCTGTCCGACGTGGTCCCTGCTGCTGTCTGCGCATGGCACCTTGCCCAGAAACACGGATCCTTCCACATTAGTGACGCTATGCCCGTTTGATACTCCTCCTCTGCACCTGAAGTGGTTTTGTTGTTTTTTGGGGGGGTGAAAAGGGTCTGAAGACATTGGTTGATCCGCACTATTTGCTATTTGCACTGTAGTGCCTATATACCTGTACTGTTGCTTTGCTACCTCCTTTCCTTCAATGGTACATTATATGTCTACTGACCCCAAAAATGTAAGACACATTGATTTACTACTGTTACATATGCTCACTGTCCACATATCTACACCAGGTATACTGATGATGCATTGTACATTGTACGTTATGACACCTTGATCATGATACGATTTATTCCAATAGCGGCCAGCCTCCGGGTTGTTGGCGTGACGCTGTGTAACTCTATCAATCTCTAATAAAAAGAATCTTTTTTTATTTTTATTTTATTGGAGTTCATGGTGCAATAAGGAAATACATAAATACATTACCATAAGCAAGGTTCAAGAACATCTGATACATATATGAGCAATTAAAGATCACAATATTTTTATGTGGGGGTAAAAAATGATATATAAAGATCAATCAATAAATATTACAATACAGTACATTTTAAATGCGTATTCTATCGTCCATCCATTTCTTAACCGGGGCCCATAATCGTCTTCCCATTTCTCGTTTTTTAACACCTTTAAATTCGTAGAGGCTAGACTCAATATTGTAAATAGCTAAGAATCTTGAGATCCACATCTGAAAAGACGGGATGTTACATCCTTCCAACCGGCCGAAATAATGATTCTGAGCACGGTGACCGACATAAAAACCAAAGCCGCCTCGTCATCTGTTAAAACCAGTTTAGAATCTGAGCCAAATAACATTAGTGTTGGGGAGAGATCGATCTTATGAACTAGCAACCCCTCCCAGAATTTTGTTATTCCATCCAGGACGGGGGTCAATCGTTCACAGGTAAAGAACATATGTAGTAAGTCAGCTTGTACCTTATCGCATCTCGGGCAGCAATCATCATTCCTGACACCCCAAGCAAATAATTTAGCCGGTGTATGGAATAGATTAAAGACTGTTTTAAAATGTTGTGCTCGTAAATTGGACGCCCGAAAAATCTTTTTGTTCCAGGTTAATGCTAGGTCCAAATCTACATCCGGGTTTCCCAATTTAGTTGCCCAATCACTTTCTACTTTTCCTACATCGTCCTGTAATCTGGACACCAGCATGTTGTAAATATCTTTTATCTTCCTACATCTTCTTCTCATACCTTCAACCACAGGAAAGTCTACAAGGGGTTTGAGCTTTGGTCTACAAGCCTGTAAGATGCCGGAGATTTGGCCATATATAAGCCATTGATTTGAGGGGAGGCCATATCTCCGTTGCAAGTCCTCAAACCCGCTTATCCTATCTCCTACCATTAGATCTCCATTAGTCTTAACCCCTACTTGTAGGATCCCGTCATTGCTCAAATGAGGAAATAGGCTAGAATTAACCAAGAGAAGAGAAGGATTGACTTTAGGGATATGATAAAATTTTAAAATTGTTTTCCATACTTGCCATGCACCTAGCAGGATCTTAAATCGTGCCTTTCTATAGAACCTATATTCCAGTTCCGTTAGCAGTAATTGTAGGAGAGTAGGGTCTGCAATCCTATGATCACCCAGATTTTTTTGCTTTTGTTTCACTGGTTTACGACTTTCTCTGGCTGTCAATCAGACCCACAGCCTAGCTGTTCTCTCACTAAATTGACATGTGTACCTTAGGTGCATTATCCAATTGGTACTGGGCCACCCTGTCAGACCCTGTAACTCAGGGCATAGGTGTACCCAGGACCTACTAGGGGGTAAGCATGTATTATGCCACCCCTGGATGGCCATCTAAATCTGACACAACTGGCTGCACGACAGCTGGGGCAAAGTGGTGTACTCACCCTTTGCTTTAGATATAGTATACCTATATCTAACCCTAAAAATGGACACACAGATTCCTATCAGCCACTCCTATGGCAGGCCTTGACAATCCTGAAGGCAGAGTGCTTGGAATCGTGTGAGATGGTGCTCTGGCATGAGCTGAGCCTGTTTGCAGCTTGCGGAACCAAGTCCTAATAGCTGTTCCATGATAACGCATACCATATACTCTTAAGTGCATTATAATCCTCGCGGTTAAATGCTATCTCTGGTATTGCTTTATCAAAACATGTCGAGTAAGGTGACATACGAATTGGAATACTAACCCCTCGCCAATTCTGGCGACGGGGTTAGCATTCCACCCCGGTTAAAGTTAACTGAAGCCTCAGCTCCACAAAATGGATGCTGCCACCACAGACACGAGTCTGACCTCCTGCTGCTGGGAGTCCTTCCAGCGAGGACAGCTTGGACAAAGGGTTTCCTGTCAGGGGCGGTGCTAGCACCATCCCAGACAGGGTTTTGTGTATCCTGGGTAGGCAGGGCTTTACAGGAAGGTGACTGCAGAGTGGCACCCCGGTGCTCACTACGCATCTGCCGGCTAGAACCAGTTCCAGGGGCACACCAGCCCCTGGCATGGGGAAAGTCCGGCATGGGAGAGGGGTGTAACCACCCCCCTTCCTGGTCCCACCCCTAGGGCAGGACCTAGTCGCGTACCCACCCCTTTCTTTAGGATAAAGGCAGGAGCGGGGACCCTTCCAAATGAGATCATCTTTGAATCAAGAAACTACTTTCCACGAAAGGAACTCTTGACTCTTCTCAAGATTTCTCCCTTGTGACTAAGGAGTAGTCACCCTGCATCCGCAGGCACCATCTAAGAACTCTGCGGTTTGCTGCACGTCCCTCCTCCGGAATCCGACTGACCAGCTCGACGAGACCCGGCTTCCCTGGCACCTCTGACCTCTACCTACCTCTACAGCTAAGCTGAGAACCGTAGGTGCGACGAGACCTCGAGGGAATGGCCATCATCAGAACTGCACGACTTCTATCCAGCACGACCGCCGAGGGATCCTCTGGTGAGTGCGTTGGGGTCCGAGAAGCCCCGACCCTGAGCAGCTCCAGCACCGAAGTCCAGCCTCCCAGCATTCACGAGATCTGCGTGGGGCCCTTCTGCTTTTTGCTGCTCACCGCGTTGTTTGGCTACTAGCCCGCTGGCTTGTGGCCTTCCTAACGACGCCCGACGACATCACCGCTGCTGGTCTGGTTGCTCCAGACTGGCCCTTGCTCCCTTCCAAAAGAGGAGCACCCCGGACCCTCCTGGTCCACTCCAGACGCCATTTTAGGTCCACCGCGTGGGCTTGAATTTGCCAAGACTTGTTGCCCCAATCCTGGGTCCAGCGACGTTGACAGCATCATCCATCGTGGAACAGCTCGCACCTCCATCCTGGTCGCCGACAACGCCTCCTGGTCCGTGAGACTGTAGAGCCCAGCGTCGCCCACTCACCTGGTCGAGGTGACTACCATCCGGTGCCCTCCTGGTGCCCTCTGACTACTGGCTAGTGGTCACGAACTTGGTCCCCTCTGCTTTCAGGTGTCATCCATCTTCGATCCAGGCTTGGATCACTCGAACAATCTTCACTGGTCGCCTGCTAGCAACTTCTTTCTTCAGGCTCCTGGTTCGTCTACGAGGATTCCCGACGTCTTTTCAGACATATGCAGCTGCAGCCCCTGGGCTAGGTAAACTCGGCATTTCGGTGCCCCAGCATAGCATCACTATCCAAGGGTCAGGATCCACTGTCGTTTTCGATCTACCTTATCGGGTTCGCCCGAGAACACTAACTTTGCCTTTACTAGCTCCCATAGACTTTGTCCCGCATCCCGCGTGAGAGTGCACACTCTGCACCCGAGTCCCCTAGGCCTCCTACTAGTAATCTGAAGGTTCAGTAACATAGTCCTAGCGATTCCAAAGCCTATTAGTACAGTACTTACCTGCTAGTAATTTCGCATTCCACTTCCATAGTATATGGTTTTCCGGGCCCCTCGGGCATTTGTGTAAATTGTGCAACTTTAAGTATTTTCGTAAGAGTTTTGTTGTGTGCTTAGTACCCTGTCCTCATAAAGAGTACAGGGCTGTTGTGACTTAAATAAATACACTGTTTATTTTCATAACACTTGTGTGGTGTCCTTTCACTTGGTGTTCAAGGGGTATATGTGATGGTATAACAGCTGGCTTAACACGCCCTCTAGAGTTTAGCCCGAAGACTGCTCGTATCCACGCTACTAGGATAGCTCGTCTATAAGGTTGACTTCCAACCAATCACCATAAGGGTTGTTTGGACTGATACAAAGTGCTCACTAGAATAGTGAACATTATATATCAGGCCAACTTCTCACATTGGTGGCAGCGGTGGGATTTGAGCTTGCTGTTGTTTTACCACACGTATCCGAAGAATATCTTGTGAAAGATCACATAAGTACTCCAGGTACATATAACTTAGCTTAGAATACTCTGAGTTCTACTGAACCAGCTGTTGTAGCTCCTCAAGGCTTAGCACACCTTGGCTACAACTCTTAGCAAGGGATCAGTAGGCAAACATATAGTGTAGGTAGGTGCATCACTTACACCAGACTAGAAGCAACATGTCAGACAAAGGAGGAAACTCTGAGTCTCCCTCCCTTTGTGTCAGTGGACTTTCCACAGGTCACTTCCAGATATGCTGCACTTAGCTTCCAGGAGATGAGACAAATCTGTACATCCAGGAAGCTAAAACAGTGTGCAAACCCTACCATTCCTTTTCTGATTGGTATCTTAGAGACTTATGATGCTAGGAGGGCTGGTAGCACAGAACCGTCTCATCCAGATGGGAATATGCCTCCCCTAGAGGGAACCACAGGTGACCCTGACCTTATCCATCTCTCTGCAGAAGGTGAAGAGGAGGATGAGGATCAAGAACCATCTGAGGATGAGGCAGTCAAAGGTCCAGAAATAGTTAGCCAGCTAACTAGGGACAACTTAAGCAGGCATGAGAATGGTACTAGGAGACCCCTGGGACCCCTCTCAGGCCAGCTTAACATTGGGAATGGACGAGTTAGGTCTCTATCCAGAGGCTCTAACAGATCCATTCAAACCAATGGCTCTCAGGCCTCTTCTCAAAGAGGGATGACATCCCCTCAGAGGAGAGTGTATGAAGCCAAAGTGAGGGAAGTCAATCTGAGGATTGAAAGGGAAGAACTTGCCCTGGCCAAAGAGAGACTTGCCTTTGCTAGAGAGCAAAAGTTAAGTGGGTTAGATCTCACTGGTGGCAGCATTCCCCCAAGGGAAAACAGGAGTTTAGATACTAGACACCTGAGTAAGATAGTGCCCCCCTTTAAGCAAGGGGATGATATCCACAAATGGATAACTGCTTCGGAGAGGGCTTGCACTGTACAGTGTGTCCCCCAGAGTCAGTGGGCAGCTATCTTGTGGCTCTCCTTTGAAGGTAAAGGTAGAGATAAGCTCCTCACTACTAGAGCTGAGGATGCTAACAATTACCAAGTCCTGAAGAATACACTGATTGATGGGTTTGGCCTAACCACTGAGCAGTACAGGTTGCTGTTCAGGGATACCCAGAAAACTCAGGATTGGTCTGATTTTGTAGATTGTGCCACTAAGGCTTTGGAGGGCTGGTTGCTGGGCAGTAAGGTTACTGATTATACAGGATTGTACAATCTGATCATGAGGGAACAGATTTTAAACAATTGTCAGAACCAGTTGTTGCATCAGCATCTTGTTGACTCAGATCTGACCTCTCCCCAAGAATTGGGAAAGAAGGCAGACAGATGTGTCAGAACAAGAGTTAAGCAAAACCAGGGCCAGAACCAGGGTGGTCAGAAGAAAGCAGACCAGAAGGGTAAAGATTCTAAAGGTGAACAAAATGACCAGAAGTCTTCGACAGGTCCCCAACAACTCAAAGAGGGTGGGGGTCAGGCTTCCCAGAAAAAGAAGAATCAAGAAGGCCAGTCAAAAAGGTGGTGCCAATACTGTAAAAGTAAAACTCACTGGTTTAGTGAGTGCACCAAGAAAGGAGGGCAGACTCCTGCTACTGCAGCCCCTAAGGCACCTGTGCCCCCTAGTACAGCCAGCAGTAGTAGTGCACCTCCCAAGGGATTAGTTGGGTTAACCTTGGGTTCTGAGGGGTATGACAACTTAGTTGGCACACTCACTCAGGCTGTCCTTGTCTGTACAGGGGATGTGGATATATCCCCTGATGTCAGTCCCAATACTTTGGGCAAATACAGACAGACACCTTTTATCAATGGCAAGATGGCTCAGGCCTATAGGGACACTTGTGCCAGTGTCACAATGGTGACACCTAACTTTGTGGACCCTGGACAGATCATGCCAGGTACAAATTTCCTGGTGACCAATGCAAGCAATGTCACTACCAGTCATAGTATGGCAATTGTTGCTTTCTCCTGGGGAGGGGTAATTGGCCAAAAGAAGGTTGTAGTTAGTTCAGACCTCCCAGTGGATTGTTTGTTGGGCAATGATTTGGAGTCATCACAATGGTCAGAAGTGGAGCATAGGACTCACATGGAGATGTTAGGCTTGCCAGCACATGTGCTTGCTGTGACTAGGTCACAGGCCAGAAGATGCCCCACTGAACAGGTGCTGGATCCTGGAACAATGGACCAGCCACCTTCCAAGAAGAAGAGCAGTAGGGTTAAGGCATCGCCTTCCCCCTTGCCCCAGGTTGAGGATCAAGTCTCAGAGGAGGCTGACCTACAGGAGTTGAGGGAAACTGAGCCTAAAGAATTTGAACTTGATCACGTTGAATTTCTGGGCTCAGGGGGACCCTCAAGAGAAGACCTGGGGAAGGAACAATTAGACTGCCCTTCCCTTGAACCCCTCAGACAGCAGGCTGCTGCTGAGGCTGCTGGGAACGCCACAGGTACCCACAAGGTGTACTGGGAGGATGGACTCCTGTACACTGAGGCAAGAGACCCCAAGCCTGGCATGACCAGGAGGCTGGTTATCCCCTTGTCTCAGAGAGGTTTCCTTCTTACCTTGGCCCATGAGATTCCCTTAGCAGGACACTTAGGCCAGACAAAGACTTGGGACAGACTTGTCTCACACTTTCACTGGCCTCACATGAATGAGGATACCAAGGAGTTTTGTCGCTCCTGTGTCACTTGCCAAGCCAGTGGTAAGTCAGGTGGCACAACAAAAGCCCCCCTTATACCAATGCCTGTAGTGGGGGTGCCCTTTGATAGAGTGGGGATTGACATTGTTGGTCCAATGGAACCCCAGACAGCATCAGGGCACAAGTTTATACTGGTGGTAGTGGATCATGCCACCAGGTATCCTGAAGCTATTCCCCTTAGGACCACAACAGCACCTGTTGTGGCAAGAGCCCTAGTTGGAGCGTTCTCCGGAGTGGGCCTCCCTAAGGAGGTTGTCTCTGACAGAGGTACAAACTTCATGTCAAGCTACTTAACTGCTATGTGGAAGGAATGTGGTGTCAACTACAAGTTCACTACACCCTATCATCCACAATGGAATGGGCTTGTTGAAAGGTTCAACAGGACCCTAAAAGGGATGATGCATGGACTACCTGAAAAGCTCAGGCGTATATGGGATGTCCTGATTCCCTGCCTTTTGTTTGCTTACAGAGAGGTCCCACAGAAGGGGGTTGGCTTCAGCCCTTTTGAACTTCTGTATGGGCATCCTGTGAGAGGACCCCTGTGTTTGGTTAAGGAAGGATGGGAGAGACCTCTCAAAAAGCCTGCAACCAGCAAAGTGGACTATGTACTTGGTCTCCGCTCCAGGATGGCTGAGTATATGGAAAAGGCATCTGAAAACCTTAAGGCCAGCCAAGAACTCCAAAAAGCTGGGCATGACCAAAAGGCTGTCCTGACTGTGTATCAGCCTGGGCAGAAGGTGTGGGTGTTGGAGCCAGTGGCCCCAGCAGCACTCAAAGACAAATGGTCTGGGCCCCACACAATTCTTGAGCAAAAGGGAGAGGTCACCTACCTGGTGGACCTTGGAACTCCCAGGAGCCCCTACAGGGTGCTCCATATAAACAGGCTCAAAGCATATGTTGACAGGAAGGACATGAGCTTGCTCATGGCCATAGATGAGGGACACGAGGAAGAGAGTGACCCTCTCCCAGACCTGCTCACTCAGAATCCTGATGATGGATCAGTAGATGGTGTTGTCTTTTGTGGCAGCCTCTCTGAACATCAACAGCAGGATTGCAAACAAGTTCTTCAATCCTTCAGGCATATGTTCTCTCTAACACCCAGTCAAACCAATTGGTGAACCCATGAGGTTGACACTGGTGACAGCTTGCCAGTCAAGAGTAAAATCTACAGGCAGCCTGATCATGTTAAAGACTGCATCAAAACAGAAGTGCAGAAAATGTTGGAGTTGGGAGTCATTGAACCTTCAGATAGCCCTTGGGCTAGTCCAGTAGTTTTAGTGCCAAAGCCTCACACCCAGGGTGGTAAGAGAGAGATGAGGTTTTGCGTAGACTACAGGGGTCTCAATGCAGTCACTAAGACTGATGCCCACCCAATACCTCCATCAGGATTCAAGCAAGCCGGGCCGAAGAAGGCTGAAATGCCAGAAACCGGTCCCCGGTAGCTTGTCTCCTTTCTGGTGAAGAATTGGCTTGGTAGTTTAGTCTGCCCTGTTCCCATGATGCACTGGGCCAGGGACAGACTGATTTGCATATAGCCAGGTTCTGAGCTGGGATGGGGCAGTGAGATAAATAACCGTGATGGATCAAGCCCTGATCTTTGGACTGGGTAAGAGTGGTCTGTTTAACTCAGACACTCTGTTCATCACCACCCCCTTTTTGTAAATCGTTTTTGGCCACTATAGGTGTGGCAGGGTATACTCAGACATGAGTCCCTTTCTCACTGCTCCATCAGGATTCAAGCAAGCCGGGCCGAAGAAGGCTGAAATGCCAGAAACCGGTCCCCGGTAGCTTGTCTCCTTTCTGGTGAAGAATTGGCTTGGTAGTTTAGTCTGCCCTGTTCCCATGATGCACTGGGCCAGGGACAGACTGATTTGCATATAGCCAGGTTCTGAGCTGGGATGGGGCAGTGAGATAAATAACGGTGATGGATCAAGCCCTGATCTTTGGACTGGGTAAGAGTGGTCTGTTTAACTCAGACACTCTGTTCATCACCACCCCCTTTTTGTAAATCGTTTTTGGCCACTATAGGTGTGGCAGGGTATACTCAGACATGAGTCCCTTTCTCACTGCTCCATCAGGATTCAAGCAAGCCGGGCCGAAGAAGGCTGAAATGCCAGAAACCGGTCCCCGGTAGCTTGTCTCCTTTCTGGTGAAGAATTGGCTTGGTAGTTTAGTCTGCCCTGTTCCCATGATGCACTGGGCCAGGGACAGACTGATTTGCATATAGCCAGGTTCTGAGCTGGGATGGGGCAGTGAGATAAATAACGGTGATGGATCAAGCCCTGATCTTTGGACTGGGTAAGAGTGGTCTGTTTAACTCAGACACTCTGTTCATCACCACCCCCTTTTTGTAAATCGTTTTTGGCCACTATAGGTGTGGCAGGGTATACTCAGACATGAGTCCCTTTCTCACTGCTCCATCAGGATTCAAGCAAGCCGGGCCGAAGAAGGCTGACATGCCAGAAACCGGTCCCCGGTAGCTTGTCTCCTTTCTGGTGAAGAATTGGCTTGGTAGTTTAGTCTGCCCTGTTCCCATGATGCACTGGGCCAGGGACAGACTGATTTGCATATAGCCAGGTTCTGAGCTGGGATGGGGCAGTGAGATAAATAACGGTGATGGATCAAGCCCTGATCTTTGGACTGGGTAAGAGTGGTCTGTTTAACTCAGACACTCTGTTCATCACCACCCCCTTTTTGTAAATCGTTTTTGGCCACTATAGGTGTGGCAGGGTATACTCAGACATGAGTCCCTTTCTCACTGCTCCATCAGGATTCAAGCAAGCCGGGCCGAAGAAGGCTGAAATGCCAGAAACCGGTCCCCGGTAGCTTGTCTCCTTTCTGGTGAAGAATTGGCTTGGTAGTTTAGTCTGCCCTGTTCCCATGATGCACTGGGCCAGGGACAGACTGATTTGCATATAGCCAGGTTCTGAGCCAATACCAAGGGCAGATGAACTTATAGATAGATTGGCTTCTGCCAACTACTTAAGTACATTTGACCTGACAGCTGGGTATTGGCAAATCAGGTTAGCTGAGGATGCCAAGCCCAAGACAGCATTTTCTACCCCTGGTGGGCATTATCAGTTTGTGGTAATGCCCTTTGGTTTGAAAAATGCACCTGCCACCTTCCAAAGGTTGGTGAATCATGTTCTCACTGGGCTGGATGACTTCTGTGCAGCATATCTAGATGATATTGCTGTCTTTAGCTCCACCTGGGAGGATCACCTGGTCCACTTGAGGAAAGTGTTAGAGGCACTGCAAGCAGCAGGTCTCACTATCAAGGCCACCAAGTGCCAGATAGGGCAGACACAGGTTGTATACTTGGGCCACCTTGTAGGTGGAGGCCAAGTTCAGCCACTGGAGAGCAAAATACAGTCAATCAGGGACTGGGCTCCTCCAACCACCCAGACTCAGGTTCGAGCTTTCTTGGGCCTGACTGGTTACTACAGAAAGTTTGTCAGGAATTATGGATCAATTGTGACTCCACTTAATGAACTGACAAGTAAGAAAATGCCAAAGAAAGTTCAGTGGACAGCAGGCTGTCAAAAAGCATTCGATGACCTAAAGCAGGCCATGTGCACAGCACCTATCCTCAAGAGTCCAGACTACTCCAAACCATTCATTGTCCAACATGATGCTTCTGAGTTGGGTGTGGGAGCTGTTCTATCTCAACTGAATTTTGATGGTCAAGACCAGCCCATTGCTTTTATAAGCAGAAGGCTGACCCCCAGAGAGAAACATTGGTCAGCTATTGAGAGGGAGGCCTTTGCTGTGGTTTGGGCCCTGAAGAAATTGAGGCCATACTTGTTTGGCACTCATTTCAAGATTCAGACCGACCATAAGCCCCTCTTATGGCTAAATCAGATGAAGGGTGAAAACCCCAAACTGCTTAGGTGGTCCATTTCCCTACAGGGGATGGATTTTACAGTGGAGCATAGACCTGGCACTGATCATGGCAATGCAGATGGGCTCTCCAGGTATTTCCACTTAGAGCAAGAAGACTCGCCTGGTCAAGGTTAGTTTATTGTCCCAAAGTTTGGGGTGGGGGGGGGGGGGGGGTCATGTAGGAGAGTAGGGTCTGCAATCCTATGATCACCCATATTTTTTGCTTTTGTTTCACTGGTTTACGACTTTCTCTGGCTGTGGGCCTGCCAATCAGACCCACAGCCTAGCTGTTCTCTCACTAAATTGACATGTGTACCTTAGGTGCATTATCCAATTGGTACTGGGCCACCCTGTCAGACCCTGTAACTCAGGGCATAGGTGTACCCAGGGCCTACCAGGGGCTGAAGCATGTATTATGCCACCCCTGGATGGCCATCTAAATCTGACACAACTGGCTGCACGACAGCTGGGGCAAGGTGGTGTACTCACCCTTTGCTTTAGATATAGTATACCTATATCTAACCCTAAAAATGGACACACAGATTCCTATCAGCCACTCCTATGGCAGGCCTTGACAATCCTGAAGGCAGAGTGCTTGGAATCGTGTGAGATGGTGCTCTGGCATGAGCTGAGCCCGTTTGCAGCTTGCGGAACCAAGTCCTAATAGCTGTTCCATGATAATGCATACCATATACTCTTAAGTGCATTATAATCCTCGCGGTTAAATGCTATCTCTGGTATTGCTTTATCAAAACATGTCGAGTAAGGTGTCATACGAATTGGAATACTAACCCCTCGCCAATTCTGGCGACGCGGTTAGCATTCCACCCTTCTAGAGGGACACGACATGTATGTAACTGTGAACCCCGGTTAAAGTTAACTGAAGCCTCAGCTCCACAAAATGGATGCTGCCACCACAGACACGAGTCTGACCTCCTGCTGCTGGGAGTCCTTCCAGCGAGGAGAGCTTGGACAAAGGGTTTCCTGTCAGGGGCGGTGCTAGCACCATCCCAGACAGGGTTTTGTGTATCCTGGGTAGGCAGGGCTTTACAGGAAGGTGACTGCAGAGTGGCACCCCGGTGCTCACTACGCATCTGCCGGCTAGAACCAGTTCCAGGGGCCGCCAGCCCCTGGCCTGGGGAAAGTCCGGCATGGGAGAGGGGTGTAACCACCCCCCTTCCTGGTCCCACCCCTAGGGCAGGACCTAGTCGCGTACCCACCCCTTTCTTTAGGATAAAGGCAGGAGCGGGGACCCTTCCAAATTAGATCATCTTTGAATCAAGAAACTACTTTCCACGAAAGGAACTCTCGACTCTTCTCAAGATTTCTCCCTTGTGACTAAGGAGTAGTCACCCTGCATCCGCAGGCACCATCTAAGAACTCTGCGGTTTGCTGCACGTCCTTCCTCCGGAATCCGACTGACCAGCTCGACGAGATCCGGCTTGGCTTCCCTGGCACCTCTGACCTCTACCTACCTCTACAGCTAAGCTGAGAACCGTAGGTGCGACGAGACCTCGAGGGACCGGCCATCATCAGAACAGCACGACTTCTATCCAGCACGACCGCCGAGGGATCCTCTGGTGAGTGCTTTGGGGTCCGAGAAGCCCCGACCCTGAGCAGCTCCAGTACCGAAGTCCTGCCTCCCAGCATCCACGAGATCTGCGTGGGGCCCTTCTGCTTTTTGCTGCTCACCGCTTTGTTTGGCTACTAGCCCGCTGGCTTGTGGCCTTCCTAACGACGCCCGACGACATCACCGCTGCTGGTCTGGTTGCTCCAGACTGGCCCTTGCTCCCTTCCAAAAGAGGAGCACCCCGGACCCTCCTGGTCCACTCCAGACGCCATTTTAGGTCCACCGCGTGGGCTTGGATTTGCCAAGACTTGTTGACCCAATCCTGGGTCCAGCGACGTCGACAGCATCATCCATCGTGGGACAGCTCGCACCTCCATCCTGGTCGCCGACAACGCCTCCTGGTCCGTGAGACTGCAGAGCCCAGCGTCGCCCACTCACCTGGTCGAGGTGACTACCATCCGGTTCCCTCCTGGTGCCCTCTGACTACTGGCTAGTGGTCACGAACTTGGTCCCCTCTGCTTTCAGGTGTCATCCATCTTCGATCCAGGCTTGGATCACTCGAACAATCTTCACTGGTCGCCTGCCAGCAACTTCTTTCTTCAGGCTCCTGGTTCGTCTACGAGGATTCCCGACGTCTTTTCAGACATATGCAGCTGCAGCCCCTGGGCTAGGTAAACTCGGCATTTCGGTGCCCCAGCATAGCCTCACTATCCAAGGGTCAGGATCCACTGTCGTTTTCGATCTACCTTATCGAGTTCGCCCGAGAACACTAACTTTGCCTTTACTAGCTCCCATAGACTTTGTCCCGCATCGCGCGTGAGAGTGCACACTCTGCACCCGAGTCCCCTAGGCCTCCTACTAGTAATCTGAAGGTTCAGTAACATAGTCCTAGCGATTCCAAAGCCTATTTGTACAGTACTTACCTGCTAGTAATTTCGCATTCCACTTCCATAGTATATGGTTTTCCGTGCCCCTCGGGCATTTGTGTAAATTGTGCAACTTAAAGTATTTCCGTAAGAGTTTTGTTGTGTGCTTAGTACCCTGTCCTCATAAAGAGTACAGGGCTGTTGTGACTTGAATAAATACACTGTTTATTTTCATAACACTTGTGTGGTGTCCTTTCACTTGGTGTTCAAGAGGTATATGTGATGGTATAACAGCTGGCTTAACACGCCCTCTAGAGTTTAGCCCGAAGACTGCTCGTATCCACGCTACTAGGATAGCTGGTCTATAAGGTTGACTTACAACCAATCACCATAAGGGTTATTTGGACTGATGCAAAGTGCTCACTAGAATAGTGAACATTATATATCAGGCCAACTTCTCACAGTAATCCCTTAGCTTTCTCCCCCATTAGTAAATTAAAGATAGGAGGGGGACCCTGGTTGTCTGCAATAATCGCATCAGTGTCGGATTGAAACAGGATTGACATCTGGGTTAGGAGACAGGTCCAGTGATACAATCTCAGGTTTGGAAGTGCCATCCCACCCCTTTCCCACGTAAGGGACATAAGGGTCGTTGAGCGTCGAACCTAGCCATACTGCCATATGAACTTGATAAAGACAGACTCTAGTTGCTTCAGAATTTTCTCCTCAATATATAGGGGAATTGCTCTAAATAGATATAGCACCCTTGGAAACATCACCATTTTTACAACATTTACTCTCCCGACCAGCGAAAGATGAAGGGCATCCATCCTTTTCAGTTCTACCTCTATGGATTTAATAAGGGGAGGTTAATTCTCTTCCACTATCTTACCCACTGTAGCATTTATCTTAACCCCTAACTATAAAGCAGAATCAACATACCTAGGGTCGGGTCTTGATATGTTTCTAGAGCAAATTATCGGGGTTTTAGATTCATTCAGAAGATATCCAGAACCTTGACCAAAAAGTTTAGCCATCTGTACCAGTTCTGGGAGTGCTTGCTGCGGGTCTGTTGTGATAACCGCAAGGTCATCAGCGTAGGCTAAAATCTTGTTTTCATAACTATTATAAATCGAAGGAGATATTCTAGGGCTCTCTAGAATCTTCTGAATGAGCGGATCGATGTATAGAGCGAATAGTATGGGGGAGCAGGGACAACCCTGCCGTGTCCCTCTACTTATCTTAAAATTGTCTGATTTCTCTCCCATTACCGTAATTGTCGCTTCTGGGTCAATATACATAGCCTTAATAGCCCTAACAATGTTTGGACCAAAACCCCTCCCTGCCAAAATGCTCCAGAGGAAGCTCCACTCCACCCGGTCAAAAGCTTTTTCTGCGTCGAGCAGGATCATGGCCATCCCTCCCCCCACGGCTTCCTAGGCATCAAACAGGGTTATTGCTCTAGATATGTGATCTGTCGTACCACGCCCAGGGACAAAACCATGTTGCCATGGAGACAAGATCGCCTATGATCCTGCCCAACCTCTTCGCCCAAATCTTTGAATATAGCTTGGTATCAGCATTTATAAAGGATATAGGTCAATATGGCCCTGGTTTCTCTGTTGGTTTGCCTTTCTTATGAAAGACTATAATTTTAGTTTCCTTCCATGAATCGGGGACCACCCCAGAGTACAATATCCCATTAAAAAGATCTACTAAAAGAGGAGCGATCTCTTTTTCAATAGCTTTATAAACCTCCGAGGGAAGACCATCAGGGCCTGATGCTTTCCCTGGCGCCAATTCTCGCAGGGCAGATAAGACTTCCTCAGACGTAATATCTTTATCAAGTGCTTTTCTTGTTGTTTCATCCAAACACGGTCCTCTGTCAATACACCTGTCCTCCTGATCAATATTGAAAGGGTCCTTCTCATATAATTTCTGATAATATTTTTTAAATATCAATAGGATATCTTTTAGCACTGTATATGTTATCCCTTCCTCTTCTATACATGGGATCGCATTCTTTGTTTTCTCCTGTCTAATCCGGAGTGCAAGTGCTCTACCAGCTTGTTCACCCGTTTCATACCTCTTGCCTTAGAATCTTGGTACTCCCCTATTGCTTTCTGTGTAACCTCCTTCTGCAGTGCCGCTTTTACTGCCAACAGAACTCCCTGACTAGCCTCGGTGTTACTGCCAGTAGCGATATCCTTTAAATGTTGTTCTTCCACCTCGACTAGTTTGACCATTAGTCTCTCTACTTCGCATCTATCTTCCTTTCTAAGCCTGACAGCACAGCTGATTGTTTCTCCTCTTAAAGCAGCTTTGAAAGCCTCCCAGACCCCATTAGAGCATTTAAAGAATCACTACATGCCTAATCTCTAAGTGTGAGAAATTAGGTTGTTCATTAGGGGTTTGGGGATGAAACCCTAGTCAAGCAACAGCCACAATCCTTGTTAGGGTGAACTGCAAAAAGTCACTAAATTAACCGGTGCGTAACCCTCTGGCATCTTGGCACAAGAGCACTTAGGTTTAACTTAGAGGCAATGTCTAAAGTGTTTATGTACTACTTAACAGTAATGAAGTAAAAATACAACACAAGAAAATTCCCACACCATTTTAGAAAAATAAAATATATTTTAATAAATCTTTGACATAAAAATGAAAAAAAAAACGAACGGTAGAACGAGAATGTTGAATTGTGTAAAATAATGTCTAACAGACCAGGGCACCAACCGCGGACATCTAGTTGCGAACTTTGTGGCCGACAGCGATGGGTCATGGGTCGAATATAAGAAGTTAATTGGGCCCAGTCTCTGCTTACCTTTGGACTTCAAGAATTTTTAAAGAAAAATGTCTGAATAGGTAAAGTTCAGGACGGCAAACTAGTAGGTGGTGTCTGATGAGCAGTTGACATTGGGGAGCCACTGGACGAAGATTACTATGTGTGCACATCATCTAGTTTATGGAATTCGAAAATATCCAGCTGTACAAAGATGCAGGCTGTAGCCTGACAAGAGCTTTACAGGGCTAGATAGCCCTTCTGCGAAGTCCTCAGCAGGCCACAGGGCAGTCCTCTGGGAATCCTACCAAAGTGAACTGAGGAGTGGGTCTGAAAGCCCAATTTGTATACCCGGTGCCCACTCTGAGGTGGAAGAACTTATGGAGTTTTCCCTCTACAGAAGTGTCTGGAATTTCCTGCCTCCCTGTCTTGGTCCCAGTCTGTCTGCAGGCACAATACAGTAGAGTGAAGTTCTTCGTGTGTGAGCTGAGGCAGTGTCAATGAAGTAAAAGTAGGGCTGTGAACAGTTCTGTCCCCCCATCCAGCCTTGGATGGCCCATCCTGTCAACATCCAGTCCCTCTATTGTGTGGCTGTCTGTGGGGAATACACAAAGGCAACATGCCAAATATACCTAATCATAAGACTCAGGAAACAACTGCAGGCACCAAATGTAGGACAAGGAAATGCTAACATGCTAAAAGTGGTACAAAAGGGGGTTGTGATGGACGGAGCATCTGAATCAATCAAACACTCACACCCAGTCAAAAGATCTGGGTTTAATCCATCACCGTTCTTTAGCCCACTCTGCCACCCTAGTTCAGACATGACTATATGCAAATCAGTCTGACCCTGTGCCTCATGGGAACAGTCCAGCCCGAACTGTGAGTGTTTGATTGATTCAGATGCTCCGTCCATCACCACACCCTTTTGTCCTGCTTTTGGCTGCCATAAGTGTGGCAGGGTATGGTCAGACATGAGTCCCTTGCTCACTTTGCCACTGGATTCAAGCAAGCCGGGCTGAAGATGGCTGGAATGCCAGAAACCGGTCCTCGGAAGCTTGTTTCCGGTCCAGCGAAGACATGGCTTGGCAGTTCGGGCTGGACTGTTCCCATCAGGCACAGGGTCAGACTGATTTGCATATAGCCATGTTCGAACTGGGGTGGCAGAGTGGGCTAAAGAACGGTGATGGATTAAACCCAGATCTTTTGACTGGGTGTGAGTGTTTGATTGATTCAGATGCTCCGTCCATCACCACACCCTTTTGTACCGCTTTTGGCTGCCATAAGTGTGGCAGGGTATGCTCAGACATGAGTCCCTTGCTCACTTTGCCACTGGATTCAAGCAAGCCGGGCTGAAGACGGCTGGAATACCAGAAACCGGTCCTCGGAAGCTTGTTTCCGGTCCAGGGAAGACATGGCTTGGCAGTTCGGGCTGGACTGTTCCCATGAGGCACAGGGTTAGACATGATTTGCATATAGCCATGTTCGAACTGGGGTGGAAGAGTGGGCTAAAGAACGGTGATGGATTAAACCCAGATCTTTTGACTGGGTGTGAGTGTTTGATTGATTCAGATGCTCCGTCCATCACCACACCCTTTTGTACCGCTTTTGGCTGCCATAAGTGTGGCAGGGTATGCTCAGACATGAGTCCCTTGCTCACTTTGCCACTGGACTCAAGCAAGCCGGGCTGAAGACGCCTGGAATGCCAGAAACCGGTCCTCGGAAGCTTGTTTCCGGTCCAGGGAAGACATGGCTTGGCAGTTCGGGCTGGACTGTTCCCATGAGGCACAGGGTCAGACTGATTTGCATATAGCCATGTTCGAACTGGGGTGGCAGAGTGGGCTAAAGTACGGTGATGGAATAAACCAAGATCTTTTGACTGGGTGTGAGTGTTTGATTGATTCAGATGCTCCGTCCATCACCACACCCTTTTGTACCGCTTTTGGCTGCCATAAGTGTGGCAGGGTATGCTCAGACATGAGTCCCTTGCTCACTTTGCCACTGGATTCAAGCAAGCCGGGCTGAAGACGGCTGGAATGCCAGAAAACGGTCCTCGGAAGCCTGTTTCGGGTCCAGGGAAGACATGGCTTGGCAGTTTGGGCTAGACTATTCCCATGAGGCACAGGGTCAGACTGATTTGCATATAGCCATGTTCGAACTGGGGTGGCAGAGTGGGCTAAAAAACGGTGATGGATTAAACCCAGATCTTTTGACTAGGTGTGAGTGTTTGATTGATTCAGATGCTCCGTCCATCACCACACCCTTTTGTACCGCTTTTGGCTGCCATAAGTGTGGCAGGGTATGCTCAGACATGAGTACCTTGCTCACTTTGCCACTGGATTCAAGCAAGCCGGGCTGAAGACGCTGGAATGCCAGAAACCGGTCCTCGGAAGCTTGTTTCCGGTCCAGGGAAGACATGGCTTGGCAGTTCGGGCTGGACTGTGCCCATGAGGCACAGGGTCAGACTGATTTGCATATAGCCATGTTCGAACTGGGGTGTCAGAGTGGGCTAAAGAACGGTGATGGATTAAACCCAGATCTTTTAACTGGGTGTGAGTGTTTGATTGATTCAGATGCTCCGTCCATCACCACACCCTTTAGTACCGCTTTTGGCTGCCATAAGTGTGGCAGGGTATGCTCAGACATGAGTCCCTTGCTCACTTTGCCACTGGATTCAAGCAAGCCGGGCTGAAGACGGCTGGAATGCCAGAAACTGGTCCTCGGAAGCTTGTTTCCGGTCCAGGGAAGACATGGCTTGGCAGTTCGGGCTGGACTGTTCCCATGAGGCACAGGGTCAGACTGATTTGCATTTAGCCATGTTCGAAATGGGGTGGCAGAGTGAGCTAAAGAACGGTGATGGATTAAACCCAGATCTTTTGACTGGGTGTGAGTGTTTGATCGATTCAGATGCTCCGTCCATCACCACACCCTTTTGTACCACTTTTGGCTGCCATAAGTGTGGCAGGGTATGCTCAGACATGAGTCCCTTGCTCACTTTGCCACTGGATTCAAGCAAGCCGGGCTGAAGACGGCTGAAATGGCAGAAACCGGTCCTCGGAAGCTTGTTTCCGGTCCAGGGAAGACATGGCTTGGCAGTTCGGGCTGGACTGTTCCCATGAGGCACAGGGTCAGACTGATTTGCATATAGCCATGTTCGAACTGGGGTGGCAGAGTGGGCTAAAGAACGGTGATGGATTAAACCCAGATTTTTTGACTGGGTGTGAGTGTTTGATTGATTCAGATGCTCCGTCCATCACCACACCCTTTTGTACCGCTTTTGGCTGTCATAAGTGTGGCAGGGTATGCTCAGACATGAGTCCATTGCTCACTTTGCCACTGGATTCAAGCAAGCCGGGCTGAAGACGGCTGGAATGCCGGAAACCGGTCCTCGGAAGCTTGTTTCCGGTCCAGGGAAGACATGGCTTGGCAGTTCGGGCTGGACTGTTCCCATGAGGCACAGAGTCAGACTGATTTGCATATAGCCATGTTCGAACTGGGGTGGCAGAGTGGGCTAAAGAATGGTGATGGATTAAACCCAGATCTTTTGACTGGGTGTGAGTGTTTGATTGATTCAGATGCTCCGTCCATCACCACACCCTTTTGTACAACATGCTAAAAGTGGCATTTTCTGAATTGTGATTTAAAATGTGAATTTACCATTAAAGAGGATTTAAAATGTCAATTTCCTAGATACCAAACATGACATTTCCCCCTGCTCCCAAACAAAGGTTATCACTTAATAAATGTAATACTATATCGACCCCCCAACTCTAGCCCTTCTCACCTTCCAGCCCTTCTGGATTATATTATTCAGTCCTGTGCTCGTTACGCCAATTTCTCAGTCCTAGGAGACTGTAATTTACACATTGAAGATCCTTCCTGTTTGGCCAGTGCTAATTGTCTGTCCACAATGTCTGCCTGTAACCTAAGGCAACTAGTTGTACATCCTACTCATAGAGCGGGCCATATACTGGGCATAATCTGTTCTAACCTCCCTGACATAACAATTGAAGCTCCCCTTCCAGTCATTTTGTCGGACCATTTCCTTATTCCTTTTTCATTCCTTTTGACCCGCCTAGACAAACCCATCTCTACTCCACGAGTATTTAGAAGAAATTGAAGCAAAATTTCCCAGACCACTATTGAGGAGTATCTCAAAGATAGTAGCCCGCCCCCTGCAACCAATTTAGAGTCTAGTATCACTAATCTGAATACCTGGATCGTCAAGGCTATGGATACATTGGCCCCTCCTAGGCCAATAAAAACTTTCAGAGCCTCTCCTGCAGCCCCTTGGTACTCTGACGAATTACGCCAACAAAAATCCCTCTGCAAAATCTTGGAAAGGCGCTGGAGATCTGGATATACAGCAGAAAGCAAACTAGAGTACTGTAAAGCCCTTAAAGATTATCGCAAACAGATCATCAAGCATAAAAGAGGCTATCTAGCAGATAAGATCAATAAAGCTAGTAATACCTCGCGAGAATTTTTCTCTATCGTTAGATCCTTTACCGATCCTCAGGCCTGCCTCCCAAGAACTTTGCTCTCAGTTGTCTAAACACTTTGAGGATAAGATCACTCAGATCCAGGCTTCTTTCCCTATCAACGTGAACACTAATCTAATGGTGACTCCTTCTGACAATACTCTGCCTAGCCCCATCTTTGCTGATTTCGCAGTGATATCCGAAAAAGCCTCCTTGCAGGAACTACTTAAATGCAGGTCAGGATCCCCACGGGATCCTTGGCCAGTAAAACACTATCAAGCCTTGGCTTCTTTCCTAAACCCTCATCTCAATACAATATGGAACGCATCCCTAAGCAGTGGCTGCTATCCAGAAGTATGGAAACAGGCTTTTATTGTTCCAATTCTAAAAAAGGCTAATTCTGATCCACAAAATCCAGCTAACTATCGACCAATATCCCTGCTCCCAGCCCCAGCCAAAATACTCGAACGGCTTGCTCATCAGCAAATCGCCAATTTTATCGAGACCCACGGCCTTTTTCATGACTCTCAACATGGCTTCCGTAAAGGATATAGTACTGAGTCTGCCCTCATAGAGATGGCTGACTCGTTCGATGGGCTCTAGACCGAGGATCCCGGGCATTGTTGGTGCTGCTGGATTTACCAGCAGCATTTGACACCGTCTCCCACCCAATCTTACTGGATCGTCTGAAGGCCATGGGAATCCAGGGCAATGTCCACAAATGGATTAGTTCTTTTTTGTCTAATCGTACACAATTGGTCCACACTCCCCCTTTCACCTCCACTCCAAAGTCAGTGAAATGGGGTGTCCCCCAGGGCTCCTCTCTGAGCCCCCTACTTTTTAATGTTTACTTTTCTCCGCTTGCTGATATGATTTCCAACACCGGCATTAAAACCACCTCCTACGCCGATGATATTCAGCTGCTTTTTACCTTTGACAACCACTCCACTTCTACCTTCGACCCCCTTAAATCTTGCCTCAGAGACATCACTCACTGGACGGATCTCGAACAGCCTTCACCTCTGGACCCTAACATCTGGTGGCCAGTAGACCTGAGCCATGCTCCCTCCCCCAAAGATTCGGTTAGGAACCTTGGAGTACGTTGGGACCAACAGCTGTCACTGAACTGTCAAGTTCAATCAGTCTCGGCTGCTTGTTTCTCCAAGATTAAAATCCTCAAAAAACTCATCAATTACCTACCATGTGACAATCGAAAGACAATAGTCCACGCGCTGATCATCTCCCAATTGGACTACGCGAATGGACTTTATTTCGGTTTATCCACGGGCCTCTGCCACAAATTTTAAACTGTTCAAAATGCTGCAGCCCGCCTTATAGGGGGCTTTTCAGGCAGACAGCATATATCCCCTTACCTTCGGGAACTGCACTGGCTACCCATAAGCAAACGTATTGAGTTTAAAGCTATGACACTAGCCTACCGCTCCACCCAGGGTAACGGATCTGCTCATCTCAGATCAATCCTTCGTCCTTACTCTAACTCCCGCTCTCTCCGCTCAAACTCTAAAAATCTACTGGCCACGCCTAGATTTAAAAAATCTCGTTCTGGAGGAAGAACATTTGAATTAGTTGCCGCCCAGTGATGGAATAAGCTGTCCCTCAAATTACGCATGAGCAAGACTAAATCTGAGTTCCGTCGAGCCCTGAAAACTTTTCTTTTTTGCCAGTAACCGCCTCTCTCTGATTCCCCTTTGAGAGTGTTAATCTACCAGCGCCGGGACACCCCGTTGGGGTAGCTGAACGCTTTACAAAAGACACAAATAAATAATAAGGTAACCCCATGTTATCCTATGGGAGAAAGAAGCCTCACAGTGGTTAAAAAACTGATTTGGGGGGTTTTCACAACAAGAACATCTAAAACTTAAAATTACATGTCTCACTTTTTAAATACAAAGCACCATGCTCTATGAGATGTTTTAGGGCCTACCCTAATGTTGACTTACATGTATTAAAAACGAGGTTTTAGGCATGGCAAAAAGTTGATTTTGCCAAGTCAAATGGGCCTTCAGGTTGCAGTGGCAGGTCTGACACATGGTTGGAAGGGGCTTCTTAAGTAGGTAGCACAATAAGTGCTGCAGGACCACTAGTAGCATTCAAGTTACCAGACCAGGGACTTATAAGTAAAATAAGTAGGGTAATTAGGTGTAAGCCAAAGTTACCATGTTTTAGGGTGTGAGCACAAGCACTTTAGGACTGGTTAGCAGCGGTAAAGTGCAACAAAAACGAATTCAGCAAAAATCAGAGGGGGAGGGCAAAACGTTTGGGGGAAGACTACCCTAAGGCTGACAGGTCTAACACTAGGCATCACATATTTTGCCATAATGGGGGTTAGTATTTCAGTAGAATCAACACAAATTCAGACCTATAATTTATTTATGTTTGTCTTGTTTTCAGATGCCTGTGTGCAAGACAAAGGCTTGGTTACGGTTGTACGAGAAGAAACGTCATGAAACAAATAGCACAGCAGGAATTGGATGGCTTGACTCAGAAAAGCTATGTCCTGCTGACTGGAATGCTGTTAGAAATTCCTGATCCCTCTCACTGAGAGTTCTGTGATCAGTTACACTATACTTTGTATGCCATTTATTTTGAGAAAAATTAACGTTATGTAAGATGAGGAATTAATATATGAATTAGAAGCATGCTAACCAAACACACAAATACATGTATTGCCTGTAAAACACATTGTTGTACAATAATGAAAATAAATGCATCAGCTATTAAAAATGAATCATGAATTATACGTCCTAAACAAATGAGCGTATGCACAATATTGGGGGCCCTTAAATACATGCAAGGCAAAATACAGCAAGGGGTGCGTGGGTGTGCTGTACAGGTACTGCTCACACTTTTAGCTACACTGTACAAGTTTTGTGTGTGGTCAAAGGGAAATGTGCACTGCAAACAACTATGTTGTTTCTGTTTTGCTTGTGTAGAAAGAATGCACCGATGCTGCCTGTGCCATTTTTGTTTCGAGTAAGTGAGGGAAGTATACAGTGCAATCAGCAGTCCTGAACCTATTGTGTGCACTGGAATCTACTAGTGCAGCTAGCCATGCTTTATCTTTTTTATGAAGCAGAATGTGTGTGCCTGTGCCATAATCATTCTCTTTATGCAAAAGACGGTTGCAACGCTGCTACAAATGCTGAACGTATTCAATGTGTGACTAGTCTCAGAGACGTGCATTTCATTGCTTATTCATATTAGCATAATAGCAGGTCAGGGACATTCAGATGTATAATTTGCAGCCACTATGCAATTCACTGTAACTTAAGACAACCTTTTTCCCACATTCTTGTTCTAGGAGAATGTAGACATCTTCTTTGAGATAACATACATTAAATGACATTGGTCGCTCCACCACGCTCCTCCTGTTCATCAGCTGAAACGCTCCCTGGTATCGTTATTGCGCGCTTTACACAGAACTGCTGCTACCTTTGCATTATAGCGCCTCACACGCATAGCGCCACTGTTACTATCTGCCTCATTCAGCACGACCTCGCTCAGGCTGTTGGGATCATTCTTGGCTTATCTGTGCATTTGATTTTTAAAGTACTGCTCACTCGATCGACCTTTGGAATCTACTAGACACCATCTCCCCGGACGTCGCCTTCCTTACAGAAACATGGATGAACGCCTCCTCAGCCCCAGACATCACCATTGCCATCCCGGAAGGATACAAGATCATCCGTAAGGACCGCACCGACCAAACTGGAGGAGGCATCGCCATCGTTCATAAGAACTCCATCCTCATCTCTACCAGCTCAGACGTCAACCTTAACAGCGCCGAACACCTTCACTTCCAGATCCACACCGACCCCAAGACCACACTCAGAGGCACCCTCCTCTACCGACCTCCAGGATGCCGCGCACAATTCAGTGACGACATCACCGACTTTATCACCCCTCACGCTCTCCCCTCCGAGGATTACATTCTACTTGGAGACCTCAACTTCCACCTGGAAAAGAGCTTCGACTGCAACACCACCACCCTCCTGGACAATCTCGCCAATCTCGGACTCAAACAAATTGTTAATACCCCCACCCACATCGCAGGTCACACACTCAACCCCATCTTCACCTCCAGCAAACATATCTCCTTCAGTCACACCACAACTCTACATTGGACGGACCACAGCTGCGTTCACTTTACCTACAATAAGACCACATCTTACAACCTCCCTCAACCCACTCTACGAAGAAACTGGAACAAAATCACCATCGACCAGATCTCCTCATCGCTTCTCCAAAACCCCCCTGTCCACTCCTCAAACCCCGACCAAGCAGCCACTAACCTCTCCCAATGGCTATCCAACAGCGCCGACATCCTAGCACCGTTGAAAAAACGTCAAACCAAACTAGTCAGCAAAAACGCCTCCTGGTTCAACGATGATCTTAAGAAATCTAAGAAACTCTGTCGCTCCCTCGAGAAAGCCTGGAAAAAAGACCCAAACACCAGCACCAGGGACGCCTTCAAAAACGTCACCCGCATACACCACAAACTGATCCGGATTGCCAAGAAAGCCGCATTCAAAGACCGACTTGATAACAACGCCCACAACAGCAAGGAATTATTCAACATCGTCAAAGAATTTACCAACCCCTCCGCCAACTCCAACGACATCATTCCCTCGCAAACCCTTTGCGATTCCCTAGCTTCGTTCTTCCACGACAAAATCGCAGACATCCACAACAGCTTCGACAACCAACCCGGAGACCAACCCACCCAACCTTCTGCCGCACCCTCACCCCCCCTGAACATCCTCAATGACTGGAACCCCATCTCCACTGAGGACACCATCCGTCTGATGAACTCCATTCACTCTGGATCCCCAACAGACCCATGCCCTCACCACATCTTCAACAAAGCAGACTCCATCATAGCACCACACCTCCGAGACGTCATCAACTGCTCCCTCAACTCCGGCACCTTCCCAGAAATCTGGAAACACGCCGAACTTAGCTCCCTTCTGAAAAAACCCACAGCTGACCCCACCGAACTCAAAAACTACCGCCCCATCTCGCTTCTGCCATTCCCGGCCAAAGTCATCGAGAAAGCTGTCAACAACCAGCTCGCCGCCTTCCTCGAAACCAACAAATCCCTCGACCCTTCACAGTCCGGCTTCCGAGCCAAACACAGCACGGAGACCGCCCTCATCGCCGCAACAGACGACATTCGAACTCTACTGGACAATGGAGACACAGTCGCCCTCATCCTCCTCGACCTCTCCGCAGCCTTCAGACACAGTCTGCCATAACATCCTCCTACAGCGCCTCAGAAACATCGGAATCCAAGGAAAAGCACTGGAATGGATCACTTCGTTCCTCACCGGAAGAACCCAGAGAGTCCGCCTCCCACCATTCAAGTCAGAGGCCACTGAAGTCATCTGCGGCGTGCCACAAGGATCTTCACTCAGCCCCACCCTCTTCAACGTATACATGAGCCCCCTCGCAGCCATCGCACGCCAACACAACCTCAACATCATCTCCTAGGCAGATGACACCCAACTGATCCTCTCACTCACCAAAGACCCTAATACCGCCAAAACCAACCTTCATGAAGGAATGAAAGAAGTAGCCGAATGGATGAAGCATAGCCGTCTAAAACTTAACTCAGATAAAACAGAAGTCCTTATCTTAGGAACCTCCCCCTCCGCCTGGGATGACTCCTGGTGGCCAGAGGCTCTTGGAAAAGCACCCATCCCGACGGATCACGCACGGAACCTGGGCGTCATTTTAGACTCCTCACTCTCGATGTCCAGACAGGTCAACGCCGTCTCATCATCTTGCTTCAACATTCTTCGCATGCTCAAAAAAACATTCCGCTGGATCCCCACCGAAACCAGAAAAACGGTCACCCATGCGCTGGTTACAAGCCGCCTGGACTACGGAAACACCCTATACGCCGGCACCACCACAAAACTCCAGAAAAAACTCCAACGCATCCAGAACGCATCAGCCAGACTAATACTCGACATCCCACGTAAAGACCACATCTCCAGTCAACTGAAAAAACTCCACTGGCTCCCCGTCAATAAGAGGATTACTTTCCGCCTCCTAACCCACGCACACAAATCACTTTACGAACTCGGATCCGATTGCCTCAACACTCGACTTTCCTTCTACACCCCCCCCCCGCCAGCTATGTTTCTCCAGCCAAGCCTTTGCTACCGTGCCTCGCATCAATAAAACCACCACGGGAGGTAGATCCTTCTCCTACCTGGCCGCTAAGACCTGGAACTCACTCCCCACTCACCTTCGTCTCACTCAGAACCATCTAGCATTCAGAAAGCAACTTAAAACTTGGATATTCGACAAGTAATCCCCCCACCCTTCCTCCAGCGCCTTGAGACCCTCTGGGTATGTAGCGCGCTATATAAATTCTTTTGACTTGACTTGACTTGAATCTTAATGCCCATTTCAAAACAAGTTAGCAAAAATGGATCTGCTCATTTTGTCAGACCTGTCAGTCATAGAAATGAAGGTTCATGTGCTAGGAAAAGAGGATCATGATGAGCAGCTGAGCCAAGATGGATTGCCAGAGGAAAGGCCTGGAGGCCTAGGAGGAAGTCTGTTAGGTACAGATCACTGCAGAAAGAAGAAATATATAAAGAGCCAAGGGGGGAATGGTAGGAACCAGAGGTGGCACAGGCAGAAGACCTACAAGAGGATGGCTCCTTTGCTACACTGTACAGGGCTAGAAGTAGCCAGTCAACTTGTTCCCTTCTCAGCTGCAAGAACACAGGTTTGAGTATGAGAACACAAAGGCTGACAAAAAACAGACATTGTAGCTGGCAGCTTTGGTGCTGGAAGGGAAAAGACAACAGTAGCTCTTGGTACAGAAGAGACGAAGACGTCCTCAGTTTTTGGACTGGAGTAGAAAAAAACTGCACTGGAGGAGAAAAAAGCAATGCTCGCTCATGAGACTAGCTAGAGCAGAATGGACCTGGCACTAGGAAGAGGAGCTAACACATATGGGTAAGCACTAGGGTGTTGGGACACACAAAAAGAGTGTGTCAGGACCTAAACATGAATAGGAAGCAGGAGAAGAAAAATAAGCGATTCTCCACAAGGCCCACACATTCTGAGAAACTGTAGAGGGTGCAGGGAAAACAGTTGAGAAAAAGAAGGCTTAAAGAACTATTTTATCCTTCCATGGAGAGGTTGTGCTTTGCCTGGTCGTACTCAGACAAAAGAGAACACACTATTATGTTCCAAGAAGTCCGTTGGCAATGCACTGTCCAAGGGGATTGCAAGTGTAGGAATTGCAGAGATTGGGATATAAGTTGGCCCACAGGATACAGAATGATGTCATTTAGAGAGTGAGGGGGTAACTGACCCAGCCAACCTATATTCTAGCCTGGTGAAATACAAGTAGAGATGCCCATAAATGGTAAATTATTGAAGGGTCTGACAGACACAGGAGCCAGGAAGACCACAGTGATGCAGAGAACCAATGTGTCTCTTTTTCAGCAAGATGGGTCATGCCTGGCTCTGTGGTAACTGTAAAGCACATAGACCATATGAAATTCTGTACAAAGATACAAAGCGTAGATGAGTAAACATCTCAAACCCTTGCATATTTCGGTGCTTATCGTTCCCATGAGTGGATCCTGTTCCCCTTTTTATAAGCCCGCTGCACAGAGGCACTGGAGGTACTCATATTTGTACTCATATTGTAGAACAAGCGATAAAGAGGTAAAGGGGTAACACGGACATCCGGCTTACTGAAATTAAGTATTTGCATACACCCTGCAGAACCCTGCAGAATCCTGCAGATAGATTGAGTAACCTGCTGCAAAATAACAGCTGCAGGTAACAAGTGGCACAACAATACTGTTCGAAAGCGACTACATGCAGAAGTGTGAATTTCCAACATAGAAAGGACAATCTATCACACTAATATGGCCGGAACACTGTCAGAGCAAGCCAGGGGGTAGTCTAGGTGGTATAAGGTGGCTCAGAAAAAATTGTAAGGTTTATAGACATGTGAGTTCCAAAACAAGAGGTGAGCACATTTCACCCTCAAAACCCGCCAAAATTTGCCAACTTCATCCAGCTTATGAAATCTACCACGTTTACTAAATTTACCTATCTCCGCATAAAGGGGACCACATACAAAAAACGTTTTTGTAGACATTTCTCCCCACCACCCTTTTTTTGCAAGAGAATTCATTCACCTTCTAAAAGTTGGGTAGTGGCAGACTTGTTCTCTAACAGACCTACTTTTAGCTGAGGTGTTCTCTGGCTACTTGTTTCTTAAAAACAAAAAAATGTATATAATTTTCAAAAAAATTGCAAAAGAAAAATCCTTATCAATTTTACACACTCTTCCACTAAAGACCTAAAGACACAAGCAGACTTCTGTATACATGTGGGTACATGTTTATTGTCTCTTAACAGATCTATAGAAAAACAAAAACAATAAGCTGGCCCAGTGCTCCAGTCATTTTCTGTGCGAATAGGACAACAAAAACAGAAATTAGGCGCTAGATAAAGGAACTAACAAGCACTAGCAAATATATTTTTTAAATGTCTGGGATCAACATATGTGTACTATAATAATTTCCTGACATAACCTCATGCATTCTCATCTTTGGAGGCACTGGACTGTGAGCATGTCCCTAAGTATCCCTACTCTATGTCAATGGTAGTGGAGAGAACAGCTTCACTGTCAACAATGAAACCTTCATTGTCAGACAATGATGTTGAAGTTTGTTGCATGTGGACTCTACCTGTTGCAAATGTAGTTATTGTAGATGAGACCTCTGCAAGCCCCCTAGCCAGATCTGTATTACACTTTACCATGTCTTCATGAAGGGTAACAGTTTGCCTACTGAGAACTGAGGTCTGTTTTGCCAAGCGGCTCATTGCGCAGCACAATGATCTGTCAACTTGAGCTTGGGATCGCTCAGCTGAGTTAATAATAGGTCTGTCTGCAAGTCTGACCATTGCTTGAGCCATGGTGTCTATGCTCTCCCATATGCGATCAAGAGAGATTTGCATGGTAGCACATGCACCAGCAACATCACTACCAATGCTGCCCAACCTTCTACAGAGATCATTGAGTACCCGTAACTGTTTCTGCTGCACCCTTAACAGGTCCAGAGTTGCTATGCCTTCCTGTGCTGCTAGAGGATGTGTTTGTGTGCCTACAGTTTGTCGTATGGTGCAAGATGCAGTGGTGCTGATTTGTGGCTCTTCCTCCTCCACAGCTGTCTGGGGTGTCACTGGACAGGGTGAATGGACTGCTGCATCGATATCCTTTTGACCCAAAGTGACTGTATATGCAGGCTCATATGAAGTAGCCACCTGTTCAACTATGTCATCTGTGAACATAGGAGGGAGAACAGGATTAAGAAAAATGCGCTTGTGTATGTCAACGACAATAACAGGAAATCACATGCACTGTAGAAGTTGGTTGTCATTGCACAGGAGCATATCAGTATTTACCATAGTTTCATTGCAGCATACACCTCTTCCGTGTTAACTGTGAGAGAAAGCAATTAGTGGATGAAAATCTCAGGGGCAGATGAGCAAAACATGAATTGCTAGATAAATGTGTGCATGACATTCCCACTAAGCAGACATGTAATTACGCATGTACCTACAGGGAATACACTGCTCTTGTTCCAGAAACAAAGTGGCAGGTTACTCATCAACACTATTCCTGTTCTGGTTACTCAATAATCCCTCAACATTCTAAGGCGCAGGTAAGGTGTTCAGAAATGGTTAAATGTTTTGAGGCCAGTTGCTTTTACATACAGACTCCTCGATCGTGCTGACATCTGCCATTTTCAAAAGCTCGAACTATTGGGCTCCATCTACACTTAGTGGTGCAGATAGAGATAGAGAATTGACTACGGTGTGTTCACATGGAGGAAGGGATACGTACCGGCCAACACTAAAACACTTTTGCTACCATAAATAACTCATACATACTAGTAGGTCCTATTCTCTCTAGACTGATGGGAAAACAGGGGACATTGCCATTTAGAGGAAATAATTGGTCTGTTATGGGGCAGTGATTGAGTTTAGGGCATGAGAGGTTGGAATCATCAATACATTGTAACATGGGGGTACCACTCAGACCATAGATCATAGATACTTTTGACAGTGGAGAACTCCACATAATGAGCTGTGGTTACTTAAGAAATCTTAGAGAAAAAAATAATGCATGTTTTCCCTTTCTAGCATTAATATGTCTAGCTCATGTGATCAATTTACTCAAAAAAGCAGGTAAGTTGTCATTATCATTCATTTATTTTTTGAGAGAGACATTTACATGAAACAGACATACACAATTATTCTTACGTCAAAGACAGTACATTAATTAAGACAACACGCCAATAGAAACAAATTGTGAATACATACTGCAAAGAAGAAAAAGAAACATTCTTAACCTTATATACAAAGAATCATCACAAAAAGGGGGCATACTGTACAGTGCATGTAACCCTATTGTCCTGCTGTGGCGATTATTTAGTATATCAAATTATAAGTGTCCAAACGTTTCTTTTTATGTAATTGGGACCTATTATTGGTAATCTTTATACTATACCACTCAAGGGTCCTAAGTGAGGTCAGAGGGCAGTTCTACGTATTCTTGACTCAGCCATGTAAATTAAGCTCGAGTGTTCAGTGCTGAAATTTTACAGTAGTTTAGAAAAAAAAAAATGTCCTACTTTCATTTTTTAGCAACATGTTATATTGAAAGCAACGATTCATTAATCTTGCTTTCAAGCTACTGCAAATATTTGCATCTAATCAGAGAGAATTCTGGGAGCATTATGCATAGCCTCATATTGCTAAACTTTGAAACCGTGTGTCCACATTTTTATACTTTACAGCTCTGTGGAAGCTGCTGAAGGGTATGGAATAAAGCCAGATTAGGCATGCGGTCACTAACCAGTCAACTAATCACCCTAAGACGCAGGCTCATGAGGCCCTATCACCACGCTTCAAATAGACCATATTAGGTAATTTTTCATGATAATGCCTCACTAAGGGCCAACTCAAGCCCCGAGGCTAAACCTTGCAGCCGATTTTTGCTGTTAAGTTTTAGGACCATAGGCATTTAACATTTAGTTCAGAATTGAGTTTTTTTGTAGGGATCAACAGAGGTCCTGATGAGTAGGCAGGAGGGGTCTGCCTATGAAACATGTCATGTCGACAAAGTAGACCACACTTGTAATTCTACTTACTAACCCGCTTTTTAATGTTCCCAGCTTGCAAAGCCATTAAAGTTAATTTTTTCGACTAGCCAGGGAATTTCTACTCTTTTTTTACACTACCATTCACGTAAATAGGTCCCTACACTCCCTAACACATATCACTATCCTCATCACATCACATAGCCTATTGTCAAAAATATAAGTGCTCCCGCGTCACTCGTAGGTCGAAGCACGCCCAGCCCCGTAGAGGGACGGGAGGACCCCAATGATGGGAGAATGACACTATGGGATTCATAGTGTGTGAGGGGTATTTTAAAAACACACAGTGCCCTCATTCTGCCACTCGCAGAGAGGCCTGATTTTCAAATTGCAGTGTATCCACGAGAGAAAATATATGTCTTTCTAGAACAATATTAATGTGGGTGCCAAAATGTAACTCCAGCATCTTAATTGACTTTTTGAAAATACCAACCGGTGCACCATTTCCCCACCCATGGAATCTCTTTTAAATTCTTATAAATATTACGTCCTTTAGTTCACTAAATATAAGTAAAATGCTTTATTCCATCTCTTCCAAAGGAAGAAGGGATTCTCCAGCATCATTTAATGATGGAGGGAGTCGAGACATGCATGTGGCTGCCATGAGCAATGTGGGGTAACAATCTGTTAAAAATAAATAACAAAAGTCCCACCGTTAATGTCGAAGAGATGAGACACACCTAACAAAGTAGCTTAGCACTTGAGATCTATTCCTCCTGTATGTAATGAGTTGAGTCAGAACAGACAAATACATCTACTACCTTCATAGTTGATGGAATGACTGCTAAACAAAAAAAAATGATGCGCAGAATGTCGTTCAAAACTGTCAGTACATGAAATAAATGTTGCCTTACTATTGTGCTATCATGACACGGTGAATCCCAGAGATGATTATTCAGAGTGCGCCAAACTTCTGATGTAAATCGGTTAAACGTCCGCACAACTCCAAACATACTGATGCATTTCCAAATGCATTATAGATGACACGATGGCCGCTTGCGTGCTCTGATGCAGTGTGATGTGAAGGGAGATTGTGCACAAGAATGCAAAGTGTAGTCCTCTCAGGAACGCAAAAAGCTCAAGCAACACATGCCTCTGGCTCCACATGTCAGGCAACCATAAGGAAGCTCACATGCTGCAGGCATCGACTGCAGGCTAACCAACGTGAGACAACTTGCCTGCTGCTGACTCCATGAATGCTAACGGTAAGCAACCAAAAGTAAGTTACCTAAAGACAGTTGTAAACTTTTGCAGAGAAAATACAGACACCAGGTACAACTGAGCAGGTTGTGTTTGATGAATTGATTACAGAGGCAGATCCTCAGGGTGGTGGTGATAGCCAGCATCCCGAAGAGGAGGCTCCTCATCACCAAAAATGCTGAAGGTAAAGTGCCACTAAGGAGAAGTCACCAGTTGCACACTTCCAAGATTTTATTATCAAAGAACACCACCAAAACAGGAATGGCTGATGACTGTATATGCATAGTGGAAATGGTAGTGACAACCTTCTGGGTGAGCTAGATTTAGGAGTACCCAAATCACTTTGAATGAAACTGTAACATTACTCTGACAGCATGCTCTCCTTCATTCTTAGCTGGCTGGGGTGAGACATACAGCTGAATGCTTTAGCAGCTGACAACAGCATATGGGGACTAGTGGTAGGGCAAAAGGGTATGAAAGGCATCATGACCAAAAGAAGCTTACAAAACGTATACGTGGCCCATGTAGCTGTCCTGCAAATCCTGGAGATTGAAAAATGCTTCTGGAAAGCCATCAATTCTAAACAGAGACGTCTCTGGAAAGCCATTAATTCTACATTAGCGCTAGTGGATTTAGCTGCTTGATTATCAGGTGAAAGATCACTTTATGTGATGAAAGGTGACTAGATTGCCTGAATGATTTGGTATTTTACATTTAAAATCTAAGAGACTGAAATCAATCCAGATTATGTAAAGCATCTTTTACAAAAGGTGACAAAGTATATGAAAATAAAAACAAAAAATGTTGATTCAATCGTTACTGGCATGATGAATCTAATGAGAGGAAGAATATGCAGCAAATCATTAAAGTGACGCTTAGCAAGTCAATATTCAAGAAAATAAGGCTCAAGGTCTATAGTTATAGGACCAAATAACAAAGATAAGTTATAAATAAATCAGGATTACTTGGGGGTTAAGGTAAGAAATAATGACATAACAAAAATCAAAACGAGATTGTATTGCGTTCTAGTTTATTTTCACAGCGGCTACAATAAACCTCATATTTAAGTTACAAAGGCAGAACATTTTGAGATGGAAGAAGAGATGGAGGGCTCAAAAATCCTGCTGACTGAGAAAGTTTGGAAACAGAGTAACAAGCTGAAGAGTTTTGCCAGACAGGAACATATGTTCTGATTAACAAAATTGTAAGGGCCATGTTAGATCTCAAGAATCTTGTGAAGAGTTCTGTGATGGAGGATGTACTTTTGGATACTTCTGAGTCCATTCTCTTAGAAGCAGGCTCCTATATGTGCCAGATGTGACCCTGTTGGGTTGCAGCACGGGGAGTGTCCAAATATGTCTCTGGGGCCATATCCTCCTCCTGTACATTCGAGCTGCACATCTCAGGCCAGACTTACATTCATGCTGCTGGCTTCCTCATGAGTAAGAGAACAAAAGCTGTACCCTCAGTACTGTGACCAGGGACAAGCGTGAACCCAGTAGTCGCGAAGGAGAGGTACTTATCACTCAGAAATTGTACTATCCACCATGCTTCAATATGAACCAATATGGCAGCAGTCCTTCTGAGATCCCAGTGCACCTTTACCAAAGGCCAAATGTTTATGTCATTTCCAGTTCCAAGTCAGAAAAGTATAAAAACATCAAAGCAAAGCTGTGACTGAATCAATAAACTCTTTATTTGGAGTACCAGAAAAGTAAGCCATAAAAGATTACTTAACAAATATAAAATTTTGGACAAACAAAACTACATAAAAACATTTAAAGATGAAGATACAAAGAAAACATATGAAATCATTTCACATGAGTCCAGCAGATGGTTGAATTTAAAATCTGAATTATAAGGAACAGTTTATAAATTCAGTTAGAATTTAAAGTACCAGAAAATGTAATTTTTGAAAATAGATAAAAGTGGGCCCACATTGTTTAAAAATTTCAGATTAGAAACTTCAAATAAAAAACTTTTGGGTTACTGTGAGATTTACTCATCTGAATACAGTTCATGGTGCTTAGCATAAAAGTCCCTTCGCTTGGGAATATTCTGCTAGGTTAAGCTACTAGCAGATATCAAGACTGCCAGGAGACGTATCATTCAAATCTTTGCTTCACTTGGTTGATAATCGAACCAAAAAAAAAAACCCTAGTCAATAAAGCCCAACAAGGTTTGTTTGGTTCACTACGTACATGTATGCATAGAACATTTTTAATGTTTACGCTTCACCCCGGAAGCCTCAACCGGACTTTAATAGAACAGTCACAAGCCGACTGTCTCACTTTATCACATATCGATGACGGCGACGACTACACAGGTTAGTTCCCTGTCCCTAGTACAGTGTCTTTGTCCATTTAAACTGCACGGTCCTTACCCCTTTGACGGTGTGGATCTGGGTTGAGTTAACTTGGGGCTGCAGTCTGTTATAAGTAACATAGAATGCCTTTAGGATATCTGTTTATCCGCGTTTTCCCTTATTTTGTCTTTCCTTTCCCACAGGGACTTATTATGGTCCGTTTTTCGATAAAATTATAGAAAGTCCAATTTAATTCGCGTGGACTCTACCCAATGAGGTTAGTTCTCAGTTTAAACGCTTTACGCAGTCATTTAACTATGAGCAATACTAAACTCTAACCGCATTAGATTGATTTCAGTAATAGACTTGTAGACTTCTTAGTTATTTAGGTAGCCTAACTGCTCCCTTCTCTCGCTCCAACATGCCTTACAAATATTCTTACAAATGAAATGATTTGGTTTTTCTTTTTGTTTTACCTTTAAATAGTGAGGCTGACATGCTTCCACTATTATTGAGTGCCGTATTACCATACTTAATAGTCACTTAGAAGAATTCTACTATTGGAGATACCATTCCTGCATTAACCTATTAAAATTTACTATTTAGAAGGCCATTTACCTCATTTGACCATCAATATGAGTACGCTTATCCTTGACCCAATATTTGAAATTATCTGTTTTTAACAGCTAAAACGTTTATCAAGAGGTTTTCGGGACGACTTCCATCTTCCGCCACTATATACGCCTCACTTTCTACTTTTTCAAAGGTAGTTTAATTTTTGGTAACTTTTTGATTCTACACAGCTGGTGTTATATCTTTTCTCACATTTCTTTTATTATTCTTAGCCCACATGAACTTGTATAAGGACAATTCGACATCACTTCTTTGCATGTTACTCACCCCAAATATTGCTGACACATTACTTCTTCAAACACTTCTTCTTTTATTGGGTCTCCGTTTGGTGTGGACATTTCTACGTTAACATTTACTTTAGCTTGGGCACTACATTAACGATCTTCTGATCTACAAACTAGTAATGCTTACATTATGGTTGACATCTGCATTATTGTATTACCACACAACTTAGAAAACGTCACATCTGTGACGAAACACGTGTTGGATGTTCTCCATTATCACCGAACATATCTACTTTGAATGGAATTGGAAAACAATAACTTATAACAACTGTATCTTGTTCACAAACCTAATTGCTAGAAACTGTTAAAGAATAGCTTACAAAGAACCAGTTCATAGATTCACATGCCTGAATCATTCCCCGACGTCGAGACGGGAGTCTCCTGTACAAAGAAAAGTAATGTCCTATAGACATACATAGAGAATAGTAGGCCTAAAGGCCTCACCTTAGTAACATATCCATGTCCTTTTGTAAAAAGGACCAAACTCTAGATAAGAGCCAATCAGCTATCACCTCCCTCTAGAACCTTCCTGGCACGAGCCTCAGTCCCTCAGATTTTCGTACGCACTAAGCTAAGTAGGCGTGACACTGAGAGAGTTAGGTGAGTTCTTCTAGGGAAGGCGGGAGGGTTGCATGTGAATCTATGAAAGACACCAATACTGGATAACTGCAGTAACAGGTAAGTAACGCATTTCTTATCCAGTATTATGGGTGTCTTTCATAGATTCACATGCCTGAATCAGAGTAGCAAGCAATGCAGAGTTCACATTTCTGATGGAACAGCATATACAAGTCCTTAGATAATACACATCATGTGAGCATGAACCATCATTAGACATCCACAATAAGTATTAGTAAAGAAATGTGCATATCAGAGTAGGATGGAGGGACGGAGGAAGGCTCACCTTTCTGAAATAGATGGCGTAACACTGTTTGTCCCACTGCTGCATCATTCATCAGCTCTGTATCCAGACAGTAGTGCCTAGAGAAGGTATGCGGCGACTTCCATGTTGCCGCCCTATAAATGTCAATGACTGGCGCCCCTGCAAAGAGAGCCATAGAAGTGGACATAGCTCTTGTGGAGTGCGCTCTCACTTTGGAATGCAATGGCTGCAGAAATCCATCTCGAGGTGCTCTGCTTGGTAAGTGGTGGACCTTTCCTAGGTCTGCTGTAAGCTACGAATAGCTGGTTAGATTTCCGGAATGTTTTCATTTTGTCATTGTAAAACTTCAAGCATGGTTTGAGATCCAAAGAATGCAGCGATCTCTCAGCTGCCGTGCTTGGGTTTGGAAAGAAGGAACGCAGAACCACAGGTTCATTTAGGTGGAAGTCCGACGGGACTTTTGGGATAAACCTAGGATTGGTTCTCGGGATTAATCTGTCGTTTTTAAACTGTAGAAAAGGATCCTGGATTGAAAACGCCTGTAGCTCACTGACCCTCCTTGCAGATGTGAGTGCCAGGAGGAGTGCTGTTTTCCACAAGACATACTTTAGGTCAGCTCTGTGTACTGGTTCGAACGGATGCTTCATGAGCTGGTTAAGAACCACATTGAGATGCCAGGTAGGTGGCAACATCCTTACTGGCGGGAAAGATCTGCATAATCCTTTTAGAAATTGTTTAATCAACCTGCTTGACCAGAGAGATTGACTCGTTGAAGTTCTTTTATAACGAGATATTGCTGCTAAGTGTACTTTAATGGAGGAGTGGGCTAGGCCCGACTGTGTCTGTTGTAATATATAAGGTAAGATTTGCTCCAGTGAGGAGGAGAAAGGCCAAATGTCTTGATCTGCACACCAAACACAAAAGCGCTTCAATTTCAGGGAATACGTTTTGGTTATGCTATCCGCCCTTGCTCTGGCAAGTATGTCTCTACAGTCTTGTGGAATATTCAGATTGTGGAACTCTCGGAACTCCGGAGTCTGGAAGCTAACCTGAGAGACTTCAGATCCGAATGTTGAACTTGATTGTTGTTCATTGTGAGCAGAGATTGATACTGCCGCAGGTGGATCGGCGGCTCCAGGGATAGACGGTGGAGCTCTGTGAACCAATGTTGCCCCGGCCAAGTTGGGGCTATTAAAATTAGAGTACAAGGCTCCACCTAAACTTTCCTCAGGACTTTGGGAAGCATCGGGAATAGCGGAAAGGCGTACGCAAAGACGTTGCGCCATGCGATGGAAAATGCATTCCCTAGAGACCCTGACTGGGGATGCCAACTTGCGAAGTGTGGGCATTTGGCGTTCATTCTCGTCGCAAATAGATCGATTTACGGCGTGCCCCATCTGGAGAAGATCTGGTCGATAATTTGTTGATGTAGCTCCCACTCGTGTGACAATGTTTTCTGCCTGCCCAACGCGTCGGAGAGCACATTGCCCGTGTCTGGGACATATTCCGCCCTTAGGGTTACATTGTGAAGTATGAGTCAATTCCAGATTTTTTTGCGACTCGCGAGAGAGCGTCAGCGAGCTTGTCCCTCCCTGTTTGTTGAGGTAGTGCATAGTCGTGGTGTTGTCTGTCCGGGCGAGCACCAGGGAATGTTTGATTCTTGGCAGGAAAGCTTGAAGGGCCAGGAAGACTGCCCGTGGTTCAAGCAGATTGATATGTAGTTTCTTCTCCATAGGAGACCACTTCCCGCTTATCTGTAGCTCTTGCAGAAAAGCTCCCCAGCCCTCCAAGGAGGCGCCTGTTGTGACAACATGAGGAGCAGCCGGAAGCAGGAATGACAAGCCTTGGGACAGGTTTTGGATAACATCCACCATTGCAGGGTCCGACCATCTGAGGATTCACTTTTATGTGGTCGTCGAATGACACTGTGCATTAGACCCACTGCTTCGAGAGCGCCTCTTGTAGGTCTCATTCGTAGTCGACAGTGAGGAATCAGGAGGATACCCGATGACATCATCCCTAGGAGGGATTTGAAGAGGCGGACTGTCAAGACTTTCTTCCAGGCTACTATAGCAGCTAGTGCAAGGAGCTTGTTCATCCACTCTCTGGGTGGGAAAGCTTTTGCTGGTCGTGTGTCCGGGGTTGCATCTAGGAAACTGATGCACTGAGAAGGTTGTAGGACCGATTCTTCCTGATTGAGGGTGAGACCCAAGCAATCGAAAAGCATTAAACAGTCGTTGGAAGACCTGGACGCGTCTTCTAAGGATGGAGCCTTAACCAGCCAGTCATTCAGATACGGAAAGATTTGGAGATGGCACTGTCTGAGATATGCCGCCACCGGGGTACGACATTTCGTGGATAAGCGCGGTGCAGACTTGAGCCCGAAGGGCAGAACGCGAAATTGCACGTGTCTGCCCGCGACTGCAAATCGCAAGTACCTTTTTGTTATTCCTGTGAATTGGGATATGGAAGTAAGCGTCCTGTAGGTCTAGGGACATTCTAAAATCCTGCTCTTACAGTAGTTGCAAGACCTCCTGGATCGTTACCACGCAAAACGACTGCTTCTTAGGAATTTATTGAGGGCCCCGAGGTCTACGATTGGTTTCCACTGCTTGTCTTTTTTTTTTTGGATCAAAAAGAAGCGGGAATAAAACCCTTTTCCCTTCTGAGATGGAGGTACTCTCTCTATTGCTGCTTTTTGGAGCATAATCCAGATCTCTCGTAGAAGAAGCCGTAGATTTTTGTTATTTCCGCTGTCCTTTACCTTGAAAGGACGACTTCCCAAAAGAGGATTTCTTGTTTTGCTGTTGTTGGCGCTGTTGGTATTGCGGTCTACTCTGGCCTGAAGAGCAGGAAGACTTGTATTGATAATTTCCCCTGTAGGAAGACTATCCTCTTCCTTTATTTCTACTAAAGGACTGTTTCTTATACTGAAGAGTTCCCAAAGCTATCGCAGTGTACGCTTTGTCAATTTTTTGTGCCAAATAGTAACTGGCCATCATATGGCATGTCAAAAATCTTTGTTTCCACCTCAGGATGGAAAGAGGGTGCCTTTAGCCATCGTTGGAGCCGCAAGACTGCTGCTCCAGCTAACTGGCGGAACCCTGTTAATGCGATATCCATCGCGCAGTCTATAGTTTGACGCCGATGCTTCACCATCTAGCAGAACCCCTTTACTTCCTCTTTGGATGAATCTGGCAATTCCGACAGGTATGGGGCTATGTGTGCCCACAATTGTCTAATATAGAGTCCCAAGAGCGCTAGGGCGTTCGCGGCCTTTACCGTCATTGCCGACATTGAGGAAAGCCTGTTCCCAATTTTGTCGACTCTTCTTCCCTCCTTATCAGGAGGAAGCGACAAAGGGACCGAAGGATTCCAGGAGGTCTTCTGGGCCGCCTGTGTCACCACGGAGTCCGGCTTAGGATTCCTGTTAAACACGCCGGTGCTGTATCTGGCGCCCTGTACTTCTTAGGGGGTGTAAGAAAAGGAGGTATCCCCAACTAGAGTTCCTAAATCGGGATCACTGGAATGTTTGGAAGGACACATATTTAGGAACATGAGTTTTGGATGGACACGGACTGACAACAAAGGTTACTGACAGCAAAAATGACTGACTATGGGTAGACAATAGACTGGAGCATATCATAAAAAGGGTGCTTTATTCAACAATATAATTATTGGGGATCTGGTTTTTTAACATTCATTGCCGATCCAACATTAATTCTCATGATGTTCATTTTATGCTTATTGTGCATCACAATACATTTTAGCATAAATATACATTTCATAAATGAGTTCAAGTAGTACAAAAAATGATAAAACTCATGTTCCTAAATATTTGTCCTTCCAAACATAACAGTGATCCCGATTTAGGAACTCTAGTTGGGGATACCTCCTTTTCTTACACCCATTGTCTCCACAGCCTGTCTGTGCGGGGGGTTCTTAGTTTAATTTAAGGTTCCCTCCCCATTCCTTTGCTACATACACTCCTCCCACCAGCACCTACCCTACCTCTCCTATATATTCCATCCAGTCACTCTTAGTTGCCTATCTATACATATCTTCCCCCCCTTTTCCCTCCCCCTTTTTTTCTTCCAGTATTCTCTCCGCTTTCGCCTCCTTCTTTTCTTTGTGTGTCATTCCCACTCCTTCCCCCTCCCCTCCTCTCTTACACCGAAACATGGATAAACTACTCACATTCGTGTTTTCGGATGAAGACTTTGTCTCCATGGCAGGAGACCTAACAACAACTGATACCCCATTAAGTAAAAACATCCAAAATAATACAGAGTATCAGCAGCTATTGGCATTAAAGAAAAAAACAAAAAGAAGAGAACTACATGGTCACTTCATGCTCCAGTATCTCAGAGCAGGAGTTATACCTCAAGGCCTCAGAGTCAGGAACATTCCTGGACTTTTTGTACAAATACGGAGGTTTCTAGAAAGATGGTCCCTCATAGCTAATAGATGCTCGAGGGACCTCATGATGCTGATAGTAGAAACAGCTAAACATCTAGTGGAAGCTCTCCTCCAAGAAATAGCTGACCTAGAATCAAAACTCAAAAACAGCACGGCAGTAGATGACGCTGTTAAAAAACTTGAGGACATGGAGAAAGAAATGCAATCATATAGTGATTATCTCCTCAAAAGAAAGATGGATAAACTTAAAAAATATGTCCAATACTTTAGTAAAGAAAAAGTTTATCCCTATCTGGCAGACAACTACTATCAGCCAGAACCTTTAGGAGAGGCGTCAGATCAATCCAATCAGACCCATATACCCAAGAAAGTAAGGAGCAGTTTCTGTCCTGTAACTCCAGTTCTGTAGTAGGGGTATCTCTGTTACAGTCATAATCTAGTGAATAGTCCCGCTCATGTGCGTGGACCCCGGCAATCAAAAATAATCTCGTAAATTGTCAAGAAATGCAGAACTGCAAGACACTTAAGAGAGAATTAAAGACAAATAATGCCGCCTATATCCACATGCTACACTGTCCAGTACTTCAACTAGAAATTCCACCAAAAAAAACACACACAACACAGCCTGCCCAGTTTCTTCCATAGAGAAACTTGCCTCTACCAGCAAAAGCCTCTGGAATGATAGAGAGGAAGGCAGGGACAGACAAGCCCCATAGGCTGCCATTATGTGGCTTACAATAGGATACTGTGCCTTTAAGAGAACTTTCCAGAACTTTCTCCCAGTATCCCAGAATGCATAGCAGGTCCCTCTTACTTTCAGTTCTTTTTGAAGGCGTAGCACGCCAGACCTGTAGCATTCCTTACACGAATAATTATCTCCACCGGGGAGGAGGGCGGGCGCTTATGACTATAACAGAGATACCCCTACTACAGAACTGGAGTTACAGGACAGAAACTACTCCTTCTGTAGTATGGGATCTCTGTGTATAGTCATTATCTAGTGAATAGAATGGCAAGCCAATACCCACACCAAAGCGGCGGTGGAGAAAAGAAATTAACACCACTATTGTGCGAACAAATTCCGCAGTGAAGCCTGTCCAACCTGAGCATCTGCCCTGGCATCAGTGTCCAGGCAGTAATGCTTAGCAAAGGTATGAACCGACTTCCAAGTGGCTGCCTTGCAGATTTCAGCAATCAGCACGTTAAGGAGCAAGGCTGTCGTGGCGGCTTAGCCCCTGGTGGAATGAGCCTTAGGTTTACCTCCTAAGGTCTTATTAGCCTTTTGGTAACACAATTGTATACAGGACACAATCCACCTAGAAATGGACTGCTTAGAGGTAGCAAGACCCGTCCTGACTGATCCATAATTGATAAACAACTGGTCAGACCTACGAATATCTTTGGTTTTATCCAGATAAAATTTCAACACCCTCCTAACATCCAGGGAATGTAGAGACCTATCCGCTAGAGATAAAGGATTCTGAAAAAACTTAGGCAAAGTTATAGTCTGGTTGACATGAAAATCAGAAATAACCTTGGGAAGAAACTTAGGGTGAGTACGCATAACAACCTTAGCAGCATGAAATACAGTATAAGGTTCTTGGCAACACAATACCTGAATTTCACTCACCCTGCGGGCTGATGTAATGGCCACGAGGAATGCCGTCTTCCAGGACAGGTGCTGCAACGAAGCCTTATGAATAGGTTCAAAAGGCTCCTTCATCAATCTGGACAGCACCACATTCAATTCCCATGAAGGCGAAGGAAGCCTGACAGGAGGGAACACTTTCTTCAAGCCTTCCAAAAAATCTTTGATCACAGGGACCTGGAAAAAGGAAGTCTGTGAAGGGCATTTCCTGTAGGCAGTCAATGCAGCAAGATGAACCTTAATGGAATGAACATTAAGGCCAGACTGCGCCAAATGCAGAAGGTAAGGAAGGATGACATCTTTCTTGCACGTCGTCGGGTCATAGTTCTTGGACTGACACCAGATACAGAACATCTTCCACTTGTAAGCATAGGAAGTCCGAGTGGAAGGTCTCTTAGACTCCTTCAGTATGTCCATGCAATCTACGGGCAGATTGAGATGGCCATATTGCACTATCTCAGGAGCCATGCCGCCAAACTCAAAGACGAGAGGTTGGGGTGCAACATCAGCCCCCCGAACTTCGTGAGAAGGTCCGGCCTGCACGGCAGCCGAATGTGAGGAAGGAGAGACCGGTGAAGCAGGTCCGTGAACCACCAGTGCCTGGGCCATTCCGGGGCGATCAGGATCATCCGAGCCCTGGACCGGGCCAGTTTGAGGAGTACCGCCGGAATCAGGGGAATGGGTGGAAAAGCGTACAGAAAGCTGTTCGACCAGTGTATCCATAACGCATTCCCCAGCGTCCCCTGCTGGTAGTACCTGGAGGCGAAGTCTCGGCATTTGCTGTTTTCAGCGGTGGCGAACAGATCTACGTCTGGAGTTCCCCACCTTGTGAAGACGTCTCCTAGTACTTCGTCGTTTATGACTCATTCGTGGTTTTCCTGAATCAGTCTGCTCAGCGTGTCTGCCTGAACATTATGCACACCTGGCAGATGGGTAGCCGTCATCGTCAGTCCTCTGGCCAGAAGCCAGTGACTGATCGCCTGCGCCTCCTGCGACAGAGTGCGTGATCTCGAACCCCCCTGCTTGTTGAGGTAATACATTGTGGTGGTATTGTCCGTCTGTACAAGCAGAGAGTTGGTCTGGAAGGACAGAAGAAAAGCCTTCAGTGCCAAGTGAACAGCTCTGAGTTCCAGGAAATTGATGTGATACGTGGCCTCCATCGGGGACCACGTTCCTTGAATCTGTAGACTTCCGGAGTGCGCTCCCCACTCCTGGAGAGAAGCATCCGCCACGACAGTCTGCGTGGGAATATCCTTGTGGAAGGGGACCCCTCTGAGGAGATTCACCACCACTTCAGTGACTGAAGAGCATGCAGAGACAGACGTATCTTGTCGTCCCAAGACCCTTTCCTCTGATCCCACTGGTCCTCCAAGCACTCCTGCAGCGGCCTCATGTGCAGCCGCGCGTGTGGCGTCAGGAAGATACAAGAGGCCATCGATCCCAGTAGAGAAGACACCGTCCTCACTGTTGTAGATGGAGTGGTCATAAGAGCCTGAGCCTTCCGAAGGAGTGATAATCGTCGCTCCTACGAAGGAGACACGCTTGCTGACAGCATATTGATGGAGGCTCCCAAGTACTGTATGCATTGGACTGGAGTCGGGACAGACTTGGACATGTTGACGTGCAACCCCAGCTTGTTTAAGAGAACGCATGTCTTCTGGAAGTGTGCTCGCGCTTCCGAGAAGGAGGATGCCTTGATCAACCAATCGTCCAGGTACGGGTAGACAAACACCTTGTTCTTCCTCAGGTGTGCCGCTACCACCGCCATGCACTTTGAGAATGTTCTTGGCGCAAACTTTAGTCCGAATGGGAGTACTGTGTATTGATAACGATTGGCGCCGACTTGGAACCGCAGGAACTTCCTGTGTTTGTGTGCAATGGGCACATGGAAGTACGCATCCTGTAGGTCTATAGCACATAGCCAGTCTTCCTGTTGCAACTGAGGATAAATCTGATGCAACGACAGCATGCAAAACTTTTCCCTGCAAATCCATCTGTTTGCCTGTCGCAAGTCCAGAATGGGCCTGAACTCTTTCTTGTCCTTCATGCGAACCAGGAAGAACCGGGAGTACAGACCTCTTCCTCTCTGAGACAGAGGTACGTCTTCTATCGCCCTTTTCCTTAAAAAGATATCTGCCTCCGCCTGGAGCTCCTGCAGTTGATACTGCGAACTGACCGGCGGGATTGATGGAGGTGGGCTGGTGAACCGAAGACTGTATCCATTGCAAACAATATTCAGCACCCACTTGTCCTGAGTAATTTTTCTCCACTCTGCCAGAAAAAATTGAATGCTTCCCCCTTACGGAGTGGGTAACAGATCCGGGGGAAGTAGGTTCCTAGGGCCTAGACCCGGCCTGGCCCTTGGTCGCTGGAGCCGACTGCTGGCCTCCTCTGCCCTTCTGGCGTTTCTGGAACGGCTTACGGAACTGTTGTTGTTGTTGCGACTGTCCCGAAGCTTGGCCATGTCCTCTGCCCTGCCCACCGAACCGCCGTTGGAATGGGCGGTACGATTTCTTCGTTTCTTTAGGCTTCTCCAGACCCACAGCCGTGAGTGTTTCGGCCTCCGCCTTCATGCGGGCCAATTTCGTCATCCGCATGTTTCCCAAAGAGGGTTTCGCAGGAGAATGGAAGGTTGGCTACCCTCTGCTGCGCGTCTGGTTTCAGAGGCGTAAGGCGGAGCCAGGCGTGTCGTCTCTGGTTGATTCCATGGCAAAAGCCATGTGCCGCTAATAGGGATGAATCTGCCGCAGCGCTGATAATCTGATTAGCTACCAGCATCCCCTCATTTAGCACTTCCTGGAAATCCTCCCGCTTTTCGCGAGGTAAATGTTCTGCAAACTGCTGAAGAGATTCCCAGAGGGAGCGGTCGTAGCGACCCAAGAGAGCCGTGGCACTCGCAGCCTTCATAGAGGTCGCCGATGTTCCACACACCTTCCTTCCCGCTGAATCTATCCGCTTAGATTCTTTGTCCGGGGGGACTGTGGATGACGGGGTGGTGGCATGCTGTTTGCGGGCCGCCGTCACAATCACGGAATCCGGAGGAGGGTCCACCCGTAGAAAAACCGGGTCCGAATCGGGAGCCCGGTACTTTTTCTGCAATCTCGATGGCGCCGCCTTAGTCACCGCAAGGGTGAGGAAAAGGTCCTTGGCCGGTTCCTCCAGGCCCGGCACCAAAGGTAGTAGTGGATGAGACAGGTGTCTCGAAGATGACTGATGTCTTAGGCGTGGGCACCGTCAAGGATATGCCCAATTTGGCAGCGCCACGCAGAAGGACATCATGGAACGCCACCAAGTCATCAACCGGAGACACCCTTGTATCCGGTGATCCCGACAACGTCGGGGAGAAGTCCCTGGTTCCTGAGGACCTCGTGCGTGAGCGAGATCTGTGCCTCCTATGGCGATGTCTCGACCGCGTGGACGACCTGTTACGCGATCGCTCCCTCCTCCGGGAACGAGAGCGTGACCTTTCGGTCCGTGGGCGCTCCGCAGGTTTCCTTGGGGGCGTCTTCCGTGGCTTATCCTGGGGACGAGGTTTTGGAGTCCCCTTAGGCGGAGTAGGGAGAAGCGGTAGCGACACCGATCTCGGCGGAGGGACAGGGGGTATCACCGGCCGAGGGGCGGGCCCATGCGGCGGAAGCAGTGGTGGCGGCTGTCCTGATGGAAGAGGAGGGTTGACGGGAGGATTCTCCTTCGGTGGAGGAGGAGGAGGAGGAGGAGGAGACTTCGGCCGTGGTGGCGTATATACCACCGAGTACAACAAACCCGGTGACTTCTTCGGAGGAGGGGACTGCGAATCCGCCTCTCCAGTACGTGATCGCCGCCTCCGGCGTCCTCCATCAGACCACTTCTCGCACCAGAATCCCTTCTGCGCCGCTTCGGGGAGTGCGAACGACTCCACAACGCTGATCTCTTTCTTCTCGACTCCGAACGACGGTGTTCCGGTGTCGGATGTCGCCTCCGCGACTCAGGTGTCGAACGTCGCTTCCGCGGCGTCGAACTATCCTTCCTCGACGTCGAACGCCGCATCCGCGACGACAACCGACTCCTCCTCGACGCCGTCCTCTTCCTTGAGGTCTTCGATGCCGAAGATCCCCGACGCCGATCGTCTTCTCGACGCCAATCGTCTTCTCGACGGCGACCGCTTTCTCGACGGCGATCGTCTTCTCGCCGGGAATCGTCTTCTTGACGGCGAACGGCGGTGTCGTCTCGACGACGAGCGCCGACGCCTGCCTGTCCTCCCTCGACGTCGATGGCTCGACGCTGACGTCGACGAAGAAGACACCGTTGACGGTGGTTTCGACGGCGGCCGAACCAGGCCCCTCGACGTCGACCTCTCACGCCTTCTCGACCCGGAGCCCGGGGAGATGGGGAACACACCGTCGTCATCCCTCTCGACGCCGTCGGAGACTGGGACCGCTTGCAGGTCTTCCTGCCTCTGGGGAGCCCCCCAGAGGCCTCAGCAGAGACAGAGGGAACCTTCCCAGCCTGCCCAGACCCACCTGCAACCTGCAGTCGTCTCTCCTCAAGGCCTTGAAGCCTAATCTTCAGCCTTTCCCTCAGGGTCCTTGCTGAAAGGTGCTGGCAGATGTCGCAGTCTTCAGGGACATGTGCCTCAGGGAGACAGATAATGCAGACTTCATGTGGATCACTCTTGGCCTTCTTCCTTCCACAGACTGGGCATTTGTCTAAAAGAGCAGGCATTTTAGAGCCCTAAAAGCCTGAACAAACACACAGGAGAGAAGGAAAACACCAAGGAATATATATCAAACACTTTTTATCAAAAAAGTGAATAAAATCCAATAAACCCTTGAAAAGAGCTCAATGCCAGGGTCCTGTTAGCAGAAGCCGGATAAAATAACTGAAAGTAAGAGGGACCTGCTATGCATTCTGGGATACTGGGAGAAAGTTCTGGAAAGTTCTCTTAAAGGCACAGTATCCTATTGTAAGCCACATAATGGCAGCCTATGGGGCTTGTCTGTCCGTGCCTTCCTCTCTATCATTCCAGAGGCTTTTGCTGGTAGAGGCAAGTTTCACTATGGAAGAAACTGGGCAGGCTGTGTTGTGTGTGGTTTTTTTGATGGAATTTCTAGTGGAAGTACTGGACAGTGTAGCCTGTGGATATAGGCTGCATTATTTGTCTTTAATTCTCTCTTAAGTGTCTTGCAGTTCTGCATTTCTTGACAATTTAAGAGATTATTTTTGATTGCCGGGGTCCACGCACATGAGCGGGACTATTCACTAGATTATGACTATACACAGAGATCCCCTACTACAGAACCACATTTTCAGATGCCTCTGGGTCTGACAATGAAGGTACTAACAGTGACACTGATCAAGACACCACAAACCAAAGAGGAGCCTACAATAGAGGCAGCAGGCGTTTTTTAGCCAGGCGAGGGAATGCACAGGGACGCTGGAGACCCAGATACCAGCCCGATTCAGAGGCAATTTTCAACAGCACAGCCAACACTACCCTCCACCACCGAACCAACAATATGCGGGACCACCAATGCATCCCTACCCACCACCTCAAAACTACCAGGAAGCTCCCATTATGTACCCGAATGTGGAATTTTAGTTTGCGGGCTAAACATCGTCTGCGCCAGCTTGTTACCCACGTACAACATGCATAACAGCTATTTTAGGTAACATGGTCTCTCTGTCCACGATCGACCGCCAGCGCGCCCTCTGTTCCATCAAGCATCCTCCGCGCACCCTGGCTCCCCCTCCCTCCCCCTTATGAGCATAACCCTTCTGCATGACCCTGTCCTTGGGAGTCACACCAGCGCCTGACCAGCACCTCCTCTCCTCCCATAAATGCCCCTCTGTTGATAAACCTTCCCTCCGCGCTCAATTGTCCACGCGGCATGAATACCACTCCATTGATGACCCCTTACCCCGTGTCCGACTGTCCACACAGGTCCGAGGCCATCGCCTAAACCAGGAGATACCATTTACTGCCCCTCATTGTATGGAGTCGCCCCTCTTCAAAGGACACGCTGTTGATCAGGGCCTCCCCACCCCCTGGGATATGATCAGGCGCACACATCCTAAGACTTGGCGAAACACTCAGCTGCGTGATGACCCCCTCCTCTTATCAGCGGGTTGAGGACCTCTATTGTAAAGGTATATGGGGGTGGGATTGACACGAGGAATACGGGGATGTCTTTTTCCTTATTTCACAATGTTCTGATTGTAATAAAGAAAGGTCACATGCCATAAACCAGTGTATAAGAGGCCAGGCCTCCGAGAGGCTGTTAGAGCACCTCGAGACGATACCTTGTTGTCTGATCTGATGTGTTCTGCTCCGTCGGAATAAAACTTCTGTTTCCTGCCTTCTGGTCTCCGGCGCCTGCCTCATTGCTTGGTAATTTGAATGGTACGAGGGCGGTTAGCGCCGGGCAAATCTTGAGAAAGGTCCTAGCCCTACCTTTTTCTACAATTGGCGTCCCAAAGCGTGGCGCCCATCAGCGACACGTGGATCCAGTGGGAGAGGTCCCGACGACAGAGTGAACGACTGCAACGATCGGGAAGAGCTCGTGTCCGATAGACCCTCGTCTGACAGCCGATCATCCGACCTTCACTAGTTCCGAACAGACCTCTCTCGAGTGATCTACGGTCCTGACTGGGAACCATCAGGAGTGCCACGGACATCACGAAGAAGAGAGGACAATCGGGCGCTGGATTCAGAAGACAGGAAACCGTCCATGCGGTCCGGGTAAGGTCGTGTAAACACAACGAACTGAGGAATAATTGTTTTGTTTGGATAATACTAGTATTACGCTTTGTTGAAACCTCTGGAGATTCGCTGTCTGCAAACGGAGAAAACAACAGGCTCTCTCTTTGCAAACAGTGGAGGATAGGTAATGCAGACTTTTGTCCCCGTTGTAATCCGTCGTGCCTATCTTCCTCCCCCACTGTTTCCCGAACTGTCGTTCGTGGATTATTGTCTGGAGATTCTTTGTCTGCAAACAGGGAAGAACAAGGTCTCTCTTTGCAGGTAGAGAAAGAGTGGGTAACGATAACTTTTCGTGCCCACTTATTCTCCCCACTGATTGTTTGATTGACCGATTGTTCGGTATTGGTTCGTTTGAGGTATTCACCGCCGGCAAACAACGGAGAATAGAAATATTCTGTCTAGTCTTTGCCCGCCGTGATAAGATAGGTAGTGCAGACTTTTGTCCCCGTTGTAATCCGTCATGCCTATCTTCTCCCCACTGGTTGGTAGCCTGTTTAGCCCGGACCGCTTATTAGAGATGAACCATCCAGCCCCATTGGAGGGCACCCCTAATAAGGACATGTTCACTAAGCATGGACTAGTCGCTATAGCTTATACTAAGCTATGGCATAAATATACAAAGAAGAACCCTGAAAGTCAGTGGCCACTGATAGGTTCCTTTGACGATCATAAAATAAAAGCATTAGAAATAGCGCTTCAGAAAAATAAGACCACGCCCACTATGCTCGACAGTATCGGCATGTGGCGCAAAGAAACGGAACATCGAAAGAAAAGAGAAGAAGCAAAAATAGGGAAAGAATTACGAAAGGCAGCCCACCTGGCCGCAAAGCAACTAGAAGAGGAAATAAAAGAAAGAAAGGAAGCTACACAAAACCAAGAATCAGGGTCGACAGGTCAATGTCCTGTTAGGACCCCCTCTGCGCTCTACCCTGAAGTACCCTCCAAACAACGGGCGAACGATGAGTTACTGCTAGGTCCCCCAATCATCTACATGCCCCCTCCATATGCCCCCTGCCAACAAAGCTTGCAAGCCCCGGGTGCGAGCGAAAGTGACCTTAGTGCTAGTGCACCAGCCGTCACGGCCTCTGCACCAGCCACATTAACAACATCGTCAGACGACCCTGAGGCTAGCAAACAACCACCAACCAGACCAAATAGGTTGAGCAAAGATGAGCGGGATGGGATCGACAAAATAGCAAAAACCTTAGTAGAACGAAGGGAAAGCGAAGAATATACAATGAGCATATATAATTCACATGCCGACAGCCACAGACGGCATTTCATTTTGCGATTCAGCTACCACACCCTGAACGCATATGAAGATAGGTATCAGAGTAAGGGCCCGCTAAACTAACAAAGCTGTATAGGAAGATTGATGTTGGAGATGGGACTGAATGTGAGGCGACGGAACTCTTCATGCAGATACTTGAGGTCCTCCGCCATCTCACGGAACAAAAACCAGAAGCCAAGGTTACAGTCCCTGAAACGACCTCAGTAGAAGTAGCCAATACTATGATGCCCATTAGAGAGGCGGCCCCTTACTGGATCCCGCCACGTGGCCAGGAAACAAGCGATGATATTAACGATGCAGATGCAAAAGGGAGAGTTGTGTACAATTGGGTTTACCAACCATGGGACCGACAAGATATCCTAACCTTCAAACAAACCCTGCCCGATTTAAGAAAGAACCCGACAGCATTTTATACCGAATTAGGCACAGCCTTGGGTTCAACAATAATGACTTTAGCGGACATTGACTTGTTCTTTGGGTTATGCCTGCCAGCTGACGTGTGGAAGCAAATCCGGAAGGCTGACCACACGGATCTGTTTGGACATACCTGGGACCAACTCGGTAAACTAGATAGACAACGAGAGCCTGGAAGGAAACCAGTAAAAGACATACTGGAACTCCCAGACAAACTAGTCCAGAAATTAAAGACACTGATCCCAGAAAGAAAGGTAGATTGGTCGATAGTCACGGCCTGTCGACAGAAACCGCAGGAAGATGTGTCAGAATACTTCTCCCGATTCGAGACAGTGTTCTCCGACTACTGTGGCCAAGACATGACCACCGCAACCGGACAGCACCTGTTTGTACAAAATTACGTAAAAGGCCTAACACAAGAAGTCTCCCAAAAGCTGCAGACGAGCGAGAGTAGTTGGGGGGCCTCCAAACCCGCAGCTATCCTTCAGATGGCTCAGTATTACGAGCACCAAAAGAATGAGAATGATAGGGCGTCAGAGAAAAAGAAGAAAGATTTAAAAGAAAGGGTAATGATAGCCCAGATACAAGGTATAACGGTAGGACGAGAACACCAAAGGGGGAACTACCAATCAACCACCCCCAGAGATCTACCTCCTAAAGATCGCACCCCAACACCCCACACTGGACGTAGAGACATTAGCAATGACCAATGCGCCTTCTGCAAAGGGCTCGGCCATTGGAAATCCCAGTGTCCGGTTTTGCTAGAAGTGAATAGAAATAGGGACTCCAGGGATGTGGCAGGTGGTCCGAGAAATAGAGTACAAGGACGAGGGCACACCAACGACACCAACAATGACAGATCAGGGAGACTGAACACATTTGACCGTCCCCGACAGAACCAATATCAGCTGTCCGAAGGTGAAAATGCCCCCGACTTGGCATAGGACTGCCAGGGGCAAGGGAGGGATCCAGTCGAGCTCTGTGTTGACCAGCAAGGTCCTTATGTCACCGCTAAGGTCCTGGGTACAGAGTCTCCATTCTTGGTAGACACTGGGGCGACACGTAGTGTGTTATCAAAACGACTGATTCCAAGGGCACCCTTGTCTGGCTCACACATAACGTCGATAGGTTTCGATGGAACGCCCTCCACTAACCCCCTGTCCGTACCTATTACCTTTGACCTAGAAAACAACACCACTGACGCGACATTTCTGCTCTCCTCCAACTCCCCTGACGCCATTATGGGCATTGACTTACTGAAACATTTTCGAGCTACCATTAGGTGTTCCCCAGATGGAATACGAGTCATCCTGTACGACAACCCAGACATGCCCAGATCCCGTCCCCCACGACACATGTGCTCCATAACTGACGCTGATCTGTCCCTGCTTGACACCCTGCCTCCGTACCTATGGGCCAAAAATGACTCTGATGTGGGGCGAATGATGATTGATCCTATTCACATAACTGTACGACAGGACGCTATGCTCCCGAAACTCCCGCAATATCGGATATCGCCAGAGGGTGAGAAGGCACTGGTAGCGATCATTCAGTCTCTGGTAGATGCAGGAGTGGTTGAAGAGGTGGTTAGCAACGTCTGCAACAGCCCAATCCTACCTATTGTTAAGAAGCAAGGTGAAGGAGATGAGAAAGCGTACCGCTTCATCATCGACTTGCGAGAGATTAACAAAGTGGTTGTACCCCAATATCCTGTAGTCTCCGATATCACCACCATTCTGACCCTCATCCCGTCCACTGCCACCACCTTCACTGTTATCGACCTTAAGAACGCGTTTTTCTCTATCCCCATCCATCCAGACAGCCGTTATCTCTTCGGCTTCACTTTAAAATCCCGCTCGTACCGATTTTGTAGAGCTCCCCAGGGGTACACTGAAAGTCCCAGCATTTACAGCCAGGCCCTCAAAAGGCAGCTGGATGCCTTTCAGCTACCAGATGGAGTGGTGTTGATCCAATATGTCGATGATATCCTTTTGGCGGCCGACACCATCCCGCTTGCAACGACAGCCACCGTCCAACTCCTACACTTTCTTGCAGAAAATGGCCATAAAGTCTCCAAAAAGAAGTTACAATTCTGCCAGCCGCAAGTGACTTACCTAGGCCATCTCCTGTCCAAAGAAGGGAGGAAACTTACACCCGACCGAATCCAAACCATCCTAGACACCCCCATCCCAAAAACACAAAAGCAAGTCCGCTCTTTGGTTGGCCTAACCTCTTTCTGTAGACAGTGGTTACCTAACTTCAGTCTCATTGTAAAACCTCTACTTGCCCTATTAACCAAAGATGCCTCCTTCCCGCTCCCTTGGACCCCTGAGTGTCAAGCATCCTTTAAGGAATTACGAGATGCCCTCTGTTCAGCGCCTGTCCTAGGAACCCCGGATTACTCCAAACCCTTCTCCCTCTTCACCCACGAAAGGGAGGGGTGTGCATTGTCTGTCCTAACTCAATCAATTGGTCCTAAGCAGCGCCCTTGTGCCTACTTCTCCGCCACTCTTGATCCTGTAGCCAGAGCCTTACCTGCCTGCCTTCGAGCGGTGGCTGCCGCTGCTGTCTCTATCCGTCAGAGCGAAGGAATCGTACTTTCCAACTCCCTCATCGTGCTAGTACCCCATGCTGTCGACACCCTCCTGAACCAAACCAAGACTCAACACCTGACTAGCGCACGACTGACGGGGTACGAACTGACGCTACTTGCACCCCACATCACACTAAAGAGATGCACGACTTTGAATCCTGCCACATTGTTGCCCCTGCCTGAAAATGACCCCGACGTTCCTCCCATCCACGACTGTGTGACCCTCACGGACGAACAGACTAGGAGTAGGGTTGACCTCCGAGACACTGCTTTTACTGACCCCGATGGAGAGCTATGGGTAGACGGCTCATGCATCAAACTCCCAGATGGCACCACTTCAGCTGCCTATGCAGTAACGACAGCCCGAACAGTAGTTGAGGCAGCCCGCATCACACAACGATCTGCCCAGGCAGCAGAGCTGATAGCCCTCACTCGAGCCTGCATCATAGCCACGGGGACCACCGCGAACATATACACAGACAGCCAGTATGCCTTCGGGGTGGTCCACCATTTTGGACTCCTGTGGAGGGAGAGGGGATTCCTGACGTCCCACGGCACCCCGATCCTCCACGGAGATCTAGTCTCCGCTCTGATTGAAGCAGTTCTCCTCCCCAAACGATTAGCGGTGATCAAATGTCAGGCACACAAAAGGGTGACAGACTTAGTCGGACAAGGGAATGCATTGGCCGACATCACTGCACGAACCACAGCTGAGAATAGGACGGTGACACGCATGTATGTGACCAGGTCACAAGCAGAAAAATGGAGTGACACAAGGGTAATGATCAGAGACATACAGTCGGCCAGCACCCCTCACGAGCTGACTAAGTGGGCAAGGGTGGGTTTGAAGGATGAAGAGGACTGCTGGCGAACGAAGGATGCAAACAAGTGGTTGCTGCCCGACTCATATCTGATCCCCATACTGACGATGGCACACTCCCCCGCACACATAGGATCTGCACCCATGATCGAACTCATTTCCAAAGTCTGGCACAACGACAAAATCCCTGACTCAGCCAGACGCCTAGTTCAGCAGTGCCTTATCTGTCTGCAACACAACCCCGGGAAAGGAACTGTGGTACCCCGGGGAGGGTTTGGGACCCCCAATCACCCCTTTGAGGTCCTTCAGATGGACTACATCCAACTAGAGAGATGCCAAAGCCTGAAGTATGTACTAGTCATCGTATGTGCCTTCAGCAAATGGGTAGAGGCCTATCCAACCCGTGACAACACTGCCATGACTACTGCCAAAGTACTACTGAAGGAATTCTTCCCTCGCTATGGCCTTTGTCGAATTTTATGGAGTGACAATGGCCCCCACTTCATAGCTGAGGTTATCCAACTAATCCTAAAGGGGTTGGGGGTGAAGCAAAGGTTTCATGCGGTCTTCCACCCCCAATCCGCCGGTCTGGTGGAACGCCATAATGCCACACTGAAGCTGAAATTGTCAAAAATAGTGGCCACCACTGGACTTAACTGGCCGGATGCCCTCCCACTGGCCTTGTTATTGATGCGTTCCACTCCCACCAAGCACCATTTGACCCCCTACGAGGTCGTGTTTGGGCGACCGATGAATCTCTGGACTGCTCCCAAACCGACCTCCATTCATGATGTCCCAGACGTCCTACTATCTGATTATTTGTGCAAGTTAACTAAAACATTGTCTGTCATTCATCAACAGGTGCAGCAGGCCATCCCCGATGCTTCCAGGGGCCCCGGCCATGACATCCAACCGGGAGATTTCGTCCTAATACGAAATTTCCAGCGGACCAAGAGTCTGGAACCTCGGTGGACGGGCCCCTGGCAGGTGCTGATTACCACCCGAACGGCGCTTCGAGTGGAGGGGAAGAAGCACTGGCTGCACGCGCATCATTGCCGGAAGGTCTCTGTGAACCTGGCCACGACAGAAAGTGTCAGCACCCAGGAAGAGCTCCTGAGCAAAGATCGACCAATATTGGACTGTTATCCCGATACTGAGGCACTCGAACTTGCAAAATTCTCTGATCCCACTGTGCCGTCCAGAGAAGGGTATTTCCTGCGTCGAAAGGAGGGAGTTTCGGCTAAGTAGGCCACGGACCAAGTTGAATCTCAGAACGGTGACCTAAGCACAACCAAGGGTTGCCGGGAGAGAAGTTAAACGAAGTCTGTGGTTCTGCCCGCTACCGAGCCCCTTGAAGGTGATGGAAGCGCCAGATAAGAAGATGATGGAAGCGCCAGATAAGAAGATGATGGAAGCAACAGGAAATACCCAGTATAGAAATCCAAAGACTAACAACTTGCACAAATCAAAGACAATCGCACTCTTCATTGTCTTCCTCTTCTGCCTCCTCCTCATGACCTCCTTCTGGATTCTGGAGGAAAACACACCGGCCCATGAGGCACTGCTACCTACTGCACGACCGACACCCCTGAAAGAGCATCACCTAATCTCTCTGTCACCCCAGCTCCGAGAAAGGCGCAGGGAATTTTGGAACAATTCCTTCGTGCAACTGTTGCACCAACACAACCTCGCTGCAAATGCTACGAACTGTTGGATCTGCGGGTTGCTCCCGCATGCCGCTGGACACTCCATCCCCTTCATCCCTTCTCCTTTCTCAGTTCACGGCTCTTGCCTCGCCTGGCTGATCCTCATGCAAGAGAGCCACAAGGACAACGCCACCTCCAGCCGGACAGTGTCGCACTTCTACTCTGGGTTCTGGTTGAACAAAACCGAAAAGACCTCTGCTGCCCTGTGTCCTGCGCTCACGGGCGCCACCTTCCTTAAAGACATTCCTGCCAAAGAACGAGTCGAAGTACAGGTGCTCCACAATCCAGCCAGGACCACCTTCTCTCATCTGCAAAAACAAACTACCGCTACTCTGACTGTGGCCCTGTCTGTTATCAATGTTACAGGTCTTGTGTGCCTCGAAGGCCATGGAACGCAGCTGGTGGGTCATAGCGCCTGCCGAATTACCAGAACATTGGACTCAGCTGACCCCCCTTCCTTTGTTGCCTCTCCGAATATGTACTTTGTGTGTGGCACCAAAGCTTACACCTGGCTTCCGAGAGGTTGGAAGGGCGCCTGTTACATTGCCTTCGTTCTTCCACCCACATATGTAGCCCCTACCAACCATCACCGGCAGAGGCGTGCAGATGACATTGGACAAGCCGACTCCACCGGAGCACAGTTCCTAGATGCAGCAAAGGGACTTGTTCCTCTGTGGGGCCCAATGGCAAACAGTCGCGCTATCCGACACCTGACCCAGGCAGTAGAAACAACGATCAACATCACGGCTGGCATCCTCGCCAACAACACGGCGGAGCTTCAGGCGGTCCGCCTTGTGACCCTTCAAAACCGCCTTGTCTTAGACATGGTCCTAGCCGACCGAGGAGGAGCATGCCGCATCATCGGATCCAGCTGCTGCACATACGTGCCAGATAACTCGCCTTCAGTCTACAAAGCCATTGAACACCTCCACAGACTTTCCTCGGAGGTTCACCAAGAGCAGGAAGGATGGTCGCTTGGGAGCTGGCTTTGGGACACTTTGAGGAACTGGGGTTGGAGGTTGTTTTCCTTCGTGCTGATACCTGTTCTGATATTATGTGGGTGTTGCTTGGGTATTCAGTGTCTACCCTCCTTGTGCAGCTTCATTTCTAACTGTATGTGCCCAAAGACTTTGGACTTCCGAACTGAGCACATGAGTCCCCTCTACGAAGTCGAAATACGTGGCCTTATGGGGATAAATCCAAACTGACAAGTTGGCGAGACATGTTAAAAGGGAGGACTGTGGAATTTTAGTTTGCGGGCTAAACATCGTCTGCGCCAGCTTGTTACCCACGTACAACATGCATAACAGCTATTTTAGGTAACATGGTCTCTCTGTCCACGATCGACCGCCAGCGCGCCCTCTGACCCAGCAAGCATCCTCCGCGCACCCTGGCTCCCCCTCCCTCCCCCTTATGAGCATAACCCTTCTGCATGACCCTGTCCTTGGGAGTCACACCAGCGCCTGACCAGCACCTCCTCTCCTCCCATAAATGCCCCTCTGTTGATAAACCTTCCCTCCGCGCTCAATTGTCCACGCGGCATGAATACCACTCCATTGATGACCCCTTACCCCGTGTCCGACTGTCCACACAGGTCCGAGGCCATCGCCTAAACCAGGAGATACCATTTACTGCCCCTCATTGTATGGAGTCGCCCCTCTTCAAAGGACACGCTGTTGATCAGGGCCTCCCCACCCCCTGGGATATGATCAGGCGCACACATCCTAAGACTTGGCGAAACACTCAGCTGCGTGATGACCCCCTCCTCTTATCAGCGGGTTGAGGACCTCTATTGTAAAGGTATATGGGGGTGGGATTGACACGAGGATTACGGGGATGTCTTTTTCCTTATTTCACAATGTTCTGATTGTAATAAAGAAAGGTCACATGCCATAAACCAGTGTATAAGAGGCCAGGCCTCCGAGAGGCTGTTAGAGCACCTCGAGACGATACCTTGTTGTCTGATCTGATGTGTTCTGCTCCGTCGGAATAAAACTTCTGTTTCCTGCCTTCTGGTCTCCGGCGCCTGCCTCATTGCTTGGTAATTTGAATGGTACGAGGGCGGTTAGCGCCGGGCAAATCTTGAGAAAGGTCCTAGCCCTACCTTTTTCTACACGAACCCGAATCAATATCTAGTCACTCGACATGCACAATACTGGCGCGATTAAAAGAGATCCCTATTTTCAATTTAAGCAATGACCAGTTGAATCCTGTCACTGAACAGTTACTTACCAAAGGCCTCTCTTTCGTCCCGCACTGCGCCATCAACAAATTTGAGCTCTTCAAAGATCTTATGAGCTTTTTCAGAAAGATTAGGCTCCAAAACTTCTTTGCAGACAGTGAGTTAGAGCCAGAGCCAGATCCAGCTACTAACCGATCGGGACTAAAACCCTTGTCCACCTTTCTACCCTCTTTAGAACAAGTCTCTCCTGAGATAGCTATATTTGAACATGTGGTGTTTAACAAATTAACAGCCGCAACAAAATATATTCTGTCTCCCAATTTCAATATCACTCATGACGAACATCAGGCACTACAAGCCCTAAAAACCAACAACAATATAACCAATTCCAATTCCAATTCCAAAAATTCTTTATTTCGGCCACATGGGCCATAAAAGATGCAGTAAAAATACATACAGATAAGACACAATATATACAATAAAAACCAACTGGACCTGCAATGTTAAAAGATACAAGGTAATATGAATTAACCAGACATTTTCTTCCTTATTACCCATGCTGCCATTAAGAATTTAGACACCGCAAAGACGATGTGGCCCAGGGTGTTGGTTTTCATAATCCTGTAGGCCTGTAAATAGTTTCTGAAGCCCAGGTTCCGACACAGAGGAGCTAACCAGCGCCTCCTCGGGCTCCGATAGGCATGGCAACAGAACATTATGTGCAAGTCGTCTTCATCCTTAGCTTTACAGCATGAGCAAAGCTTGTCACCCCCTAGCGACCATTTATAAGTAAAGACTTTAGTAGGGAGCGTGCCAAACCTCCATTGCAGGAACAGTTTCCTCGCCAGAAGAGGATAGATAAAATCCATAAAAGGTTCAAAAACATAAGAATTTTTGGATACTAAGAAACGTCCCGTCAAGGTGCCACTATTGTAAGCATTGTCCATATCAGCAAGGCTTTTGTTCTTGTAGAGCTGTGCGAGGGTTTTGCGCGAAATCCTTCTACAGCCCAGAGCTGGATCATCCCATAGATCTGGCAATTTCAGGCTAGACAGTTCCGACTTGATGAATGCCAGCCAAGGGATCTTACCATTTACATCCAGCCTCATGACGTTTATAAGGTCCTGCCTGTAGTGATACAATTCCTCTGTGGACCATAACCGGTGCCAGAACTTCACAGGTTTTGACCGCAGGTCCTCAGCAATTGATGGAAGGCCCAGGTCGAGTCTTAGGGGGAGGAGTGGAGTGGAATTAACAGCCGCAACAAAATATATTCTGTCTCCCAATTTCAATATCACTCATGACGAACATCAGGCACTACAAGCCCTAAAAACCAACAACAATATAACCATTAAGTGCTGTGACAAAGGGGGTGGCATTGTGGTTCTAGACACCAAACAATACATACAGAACATGGAAAAACGACTACATGATGGAACTCACTACACTCCGATCAGAAAAGATCCTACCAAAAGAGTACAGTCTACCATCCTAGCTCTTACCACAAAGGCACTCAACGACAATACCATTTGTGAGAAAGATTGGCAATACCTCAATGTCCACCAACCCAAAAATGGCAGCAATATATGGAGTTCCTAAGATCCATAAAAATAGCCAGGATCCTCCCTATAGACCCATAGTCACCACAATTGGATCTATAACAGAACCTCTGTCTAAATATATTGACACAATTTTGAGGCCACACATACCTAGAATTCCGTCACATATCAAAGACACCAGAGAGATCATCAATACAGTTGAAACTATAACATTCAACCCAGAGTCTCAATGGATAGTCACTATGGACATAGAGGCCTAGTACTCTAATATACCCCAATCAGGAGCATTATCAGCAGTATCATGGTTCATTGAAACCTATGATATAGACTGCTCTAAAACTTTCATACTAGACTGTCTGAATATAGTGTTAACCGAAAATACCTTTGACTTTAATGGCTCACTGTACCAACAGATTAAAGGGGTAAGCATGGGGGCCTCCTGTGCCCCAACTGTGGCTAATATCTACATGGCCGAATACGAGTCCAAGTATATCTACAACGACATTGCCCCCTTCAGTGAGTCCATTTCATCATGGTCTCGCTTCATAGACGACATATTCTTTATATGGACGTCAGAAACCGAAGCTCTTTCCACTTTTGTATCATGGTTAAACCTATGTGACAAAAACATCTTTTTCACTGCAACATCTAGCCAAACCCAAGTTGAATTTTTGGACATAAGTATACTAAGTAAGGACCACATCTTGAATGTAGATCTGTAGGTCAAGCCTACAGCCCGTAACACTCTTCTACATTATACAAGCTACCATCCGCAAGACACAAAAATCTAGTATTCCTTTTCGCCAGTTCTCAGGAGTTCGAAGGAACTGCTCTACAGTAGCAGACTTCGATAAAAGAGCAGAAGACATGAAGACTAAATTCATAACTCGGGGATACCCAAAACGTCTAGTTCGTGACTCCTATAAGAGAGCAAGATTTTTTGACAGACAACACCTGCTCACTCCCCAAGTCAAAGAACCAAATGCTAAAATGGTATTTGTAACCAGACATTCTACTATGAATGCCAAACTACAACAAATAGTCTGTGCCAATTGCCATATTCTCAATGCCACAAGACCCAAAGAACAACATCTACCTAAACCTGTCTTTGCGTACAGGAAGAATAAAAACCTTAAAGACCTAATAGTGCGGTCAAGAATGCCAACTAAAAGCACTGTGCCAATACAAACATCTTTAACTGGAAACAACCCTGTTACAGGCAATTACAAATGTCTGTCGTGTGCCGCATGTGAATTTTGCCATCGAGACCAAAAATTGGGCCCACAACAATGTACAAATACAATTGAAAACTCTGACGAATTGTAAAACCACCAATGTGGTGTACCTATTGCTATGCCCATGTAATCTAGGTTATGTAGGCGAAACTGCAAGGACGATGTCTACACAACTCTCCAAGCACAGGTCCGCTATTTGAACTGGCAAAACCCAGGCACCATTAGTCAAACATTATCGGGAAGCAAATCATAATGCCAATGAAATTCGTTGGATCATCCTTGAGAAAATCCGGAAAAAATCAGGCACCCTAAGCACCCAAATACGTAATCTACTGGATTTTCACCCTTAACACTTATACCACAGGAATGAATAATGATTGCCTTGGGATCAGGTCCTAAAGTATAATTATGGTTGATCTATACACATGTTACCATTAACCCTACCATCTATTTCTCTAAGCTGAAATTTGAGATGCCCCACTATTCTATACGTAGCACTCACAATTACACTACCAGTCTCATACATACATTATCGTTATTTTATCATGACCACCTCCAATTGTGCATCAGAATCAGGCAAGATACCTTTATGGTCTTCCATAATTTTAATATCCTGATATATACTGAGGGCAGAATTCTGTAAGTACATAAATATCTATATACATACTAGAATACACATAATATCCCCGCTACCATGTACCGATTAGCCACTCAAAGATGGCTGCCATACGAGCCTGCATTACCCCATTGGCTCGTGACCATAGAGAAAAACTTCCAGGTTTGGTGCATACACATCCGGTTCACTAATTACGAAAAACGCTGTGAGGTTGAATTATAAATAAGACCCTCCCTTAAGTGTCTCCAGCTTCCGACTGCTGTCGAGACGCCGCCACACCAGATTCCACCATCGGAGGACAATATTGACTCAAATTCAAGGTAAAAGACCCACCCTCGCTATTCAACACCGAAATGTTGATCATTATGACTAAGATCCCCCTGGACCGCTTTACTTACACGGTCCGTTGTTGTGTTTATGTTATCATGTACTTTCCTCTAATGTATTGCTCTCGTGCTGTGTCTCTGCACGAGAGACCTGCCGGTGCATTATGACGTCAGAGTGTTCCATCTGACCACCGGCAGGTTGACAGTTGGGATTGTCAGTTGGATGTTCAGGGTGACAGCGAACAGATGTACCTTGGTGTCAGGTTAATATATGTATAATAAAGACCTTACACTTACCAGCTGCTGTGGTCATCATTACAACTTGGCGACGAGGCGAAGCACCTGACACCACGAAGGACCCACCGAGTGGTCACCTCACCGATTTACATTGGGTACGTCTGGAACAGCTGAGTTTGCCAGTTTCATCGCTTTCCGCAAACTGGTGGTTGTGCGGAATATCCGGGACACAGCTTTTCATTACATGCTCGTGGGCATGTGGGAGTGAGTCGAGGAACAAACAATTGTTTTGCTGTATTGTGTTCGTGTCAGGAACACACCTGGAGGAAATGGAGGTCTGGAGGTCTTGCTGAACACCATAGTACAGGGGTGAGTCAGTGTTTCCCAGGCTTCGGTGCCAGCGCAGTGAGCGTCGAATTAGTGTGGGAGATTCCGCTCTTGTGGTCGTTGGTGAAACTAAGAACGTGTGACTCTGGTTTGGCGCAAGAAGGATTTTGGAACCATCTTCAGCGCATCACCGTACTGTCCACCTCCCTTATCCCTGGGCTGTATTTACCCTTCGAGCGGAAGAGCACTGTGCGGAGGAGGACTCATTTCGACAGCGACGTGTGGGGAGGTGAGGAGAACGAGTCAAGTTTCTGGTGCGTCAGAAGCGGCGAAGAATTTTTTTTTACCTCAGCGTGTGTGTTCTTCGCAGGCACGGTTGCCGAAGGGGGAGATTCCAGTCAGGCAGAAGAGTGACGTCAGTGGAACGCAGCGCAGGACGACGTGGGCGGCCATTTTGAGCGTGTCAATCACCCGGCAGAGGAGTTAATTAGTCAGTTTCACGAGGAGAAGAGAAAAGGAGGCGTTTTAAAGCAAATAACACGCCGTTTTCGAAGGAGATATTTATTGCGTGTTGCTGACAACGGTGACACGCACACCATTGAAGTTGTCCCTGGTTCATGTGAGTTTCTATTTATTTGATAACTTTGAAAATAAAAGAGGCGTTTCAAAGCAAATAGCACACCGTTTTTCAAGGGAGATTCGTTGCGTGTTGCTGACAACGGTGACACGCACACCATTGAAGGTTATCCCTGGTTTGGAACTGACAGTAAATCCAATATAATAAGGTTTACTATTCTCCAGCAAGGAAAAAAAAAAAAAGGTTAAGGAAGGAAAGTATATATACATACTGCCTAGTTTTAGGTATTGACCATGGCTTCAGGAAATGTTTGGAATCTATCCCCACCTTTGCCTTTCATACCGACTACTGGGGATGACGCCCTAAAATGGGAAGAATGGAGGGAGTATTTTGAAAACTATTTATCCACCTTTGAGGGAGAGGAAGAATTGACTCCTGAAAAGAAAAAAAAGATTCTTCTTCATTGTTTGGGTGCAAAGGCTATGAAAATCTACAATCGCATGAATAAAAAGACAAGACCAGGAGATGTTTATACTAATGCTCTAGAAGATTTAACGATGTATTTTAAACCTACCATTTCCATGAATAGATTTAAATTTTTTCAACGCAGGCAAGCACAGGAAGAGTCTGTTGAAGATTATGTTGCTGCGTTGAAAAGTTTGGCACTGACATGTAGATTTGGGGCTTTACATGATGAGCTAATTCGCGATCAGGTCGTTATGAGGTCCTCAAATAAACATGTCCAGGAAAAGCTGTGGGCAAAGGGAGAATTACCATTGGAGGAGGTGGTGGAGATAGTTAAATGTACAGAATTGACTGGAAGGTGTGCCAAAGCGGTTTTGCAAGAGGAAAAATCCTCTACTGAGGATAAGTCTATGGTAGCAAAGGGGATTAGTTCTAAGAAGTCCAGTAGTAAGCCTGGTTCAGGGTATGCACAGCGTAGAGATTCTAGCAATAAGGGTAAACTTTCTGATGACAGGAGGTGTTACAGATGTGGCAGTAGATACCATTTGGCTAATGACAGGTCGTGTCCAGCAGTAAGACAAAAATGTTCAAACTGCAGTATGATAGGTCATTTCAGTGCAATGTGTCCTAAGAAAGAAAAAGGGGGAAGAAATGTAAAAGCTGTAATTTATGAAGATGAAGAAGATTGTACGTCCTCTGATGAAGATGACATGAACTTGTTTGTGTTAAATGTAGAAGACGGTGTAAACAAAAAAAACAAAACTATTTGTGACATGAGCATAGGCGGGGTTGACATGTCAATTGTGGCGGATTCAGGCTCGCCGTATACTATTGTAAATGAAAAGGTGTGGATGGAGAAATTTGTTCCAACTATTGGAACAAAATTGGAGGAGCCTGATGTTTTCCCTAAATCATTTAACTACGAACCAATTAAAATGCTAGGTTACAGGGAACTAGAGTTCAGATTTAAATCCCGTCAAACTATAGGAAAACTGTATGTATCAAAGGTCGGTCCATCAGTGTTGGGGTGGATGGACCAAGGAGAACTGGGTATACTACTTGATCCGAACAGTCCTGACCCAGTTCTCATCTTGCAAACTGAGGAAGAATGTAACAACTTCTTTAAAACAAGCATTTGCAATGCAATGGTCTCGGCATCATTAAAGGTAGAGCTATTGGCATTGCTCATGACATTTCTTTTTTTTTCTTTAAATCAAAAATAAATGGCCGTTGTCATTAACATTGCCAATACACAGCACTCTGCACTCAACAGCACACAATGCTCTGCACACTTGCTCTGCACTCACTGCTCTGCACACTCACTCTGCACACTCACTGCTCTGCACACTCACTCTGCACACTCACCGCTCTGCACTCACTGCTCTGCACACTCACTCTGCACACTCGCCACTCTGCACACTCGCCACTCTGCACACGCCACTCTGCACACGCCACTCTGCACACGCCACTCTGCACTCGCCACTCTGCACTCGCCACTCTGCACTCGCCACTCTGCACTCGCCACTCTGCACTCGCCACTCTGCACTCGCCACTCTGCACTCGCCACTCTGCACTCGCCACTCTGCACTCGCCACTCTGCACTCACCACTCTGCACTCACCACTCTGCACTCACCACTCTGCACTCACCACTCTGCACTCACCACTCTGCACTCACCACTCTGCACTCACCACTCACCACTCTGCACTCACCACTCTGCACTCACCACTCTGCACTCACCACTCTGCACTCACCACTCTGCACTCACCACTCTGCACTCACCACTCTGCACTCACCACTCTGCACTCTGCACTCACCACTCTGCACTCACCACTCTGCACTCACCACTCTGCACTCACCACTCTGCACTCACCACTCTGCACTCACCACTCTGCACTCACCACTCTGCACTCACCACTCTGCACTCTGCACTCACCACTCTGCACTCACCACTCTGCACTCACCACTCTGCACTCACCACTCTGCACTCACCACTCTGCACTCACCACTCTGCACTCACCACTCTGCACACACCACTCTGCACTCACCACTCTGCACTCTGCACTCACCACTCTGCACTCACCACTCACCACTCTGCACTCACCACTCTGCACTCACCACTCACCACTCTGCACTCACCACTCTGCACTCACCACTCTGCACTCACCACTCTGCACTCACCACTCTGCACTCACCACTCTGCACTCTGCACTCACCACTCTGCACTCTGCACTCACCACTCTGCACTCTGCACTCACCACTCTGCACTCTGCACTCACCACTCTGCACTCTGCACTCACCACTCACCAATCTGCACTCACCACTCTGCACTCACCACTCTGCACTCACCACTCACCACTCTGCACTCACCACTCTGCACTCACCACTCTGCACTCACCACTCTGCACTCACCACTCTGCACTCTGCACTCACCACTCACCACTCTGCACTCACCACTCTGCAGAAAACTCACCACTCTGCACTCACCACTCACCACTCTGCACTCACCACTCTGCACTCACCACTCACCACTCTGCACTCTGCACTCACCACTCTGCACTCACCACTCTGCACTCACCACTCACCACCACCAAGCATTGACAAACCCAATACCTTATGTAGACAAGACCTATTGGCTTTTCCAATGCTTGTTTTTAACTCTGTGGTCGCGTCCTTCTGAATATGTTAAAATATAAACGTTCCCATTCTATCGCACGTTGGCTTGAGGGCTGTTGGAATTCACTGTATGCTTTAATCCAAAATGTTGATGCGGGTTAAGCATTGACAAACCCAATACCTTATGTAGACGAGACCTATTGGCTTTTCCAATGCTTGTTTTTAACTCTGTGGTCGCGTCCTTCTGAATATGTTAAAATATAAACGTTCACATTCTATCGCACGTTGGCTTGAGGGCTGTTGGAATTCACTGTATGCTTTAATCCAAAATGTTGATGCGGGTTCAACGAGAGAGAGACAGAATTTGGCAGTACGGCAAGCGATTTTCTTGCATGAGTTCAATCAATGGGTGATGTAAACAAAGCGTCTTTCATCATTGAACTCGCGGCCGCCCCGGAAGTCAGGCACGGTCGCCTGTGACGGGGGCGGGGCCACGTTCACACCGGAAGAGGAGGCAGGCGGAGTCGTAGCGTCTCGCGGCCCGGGGCTCCTGTGAGCGGTGTAGAGCCCCGGGGCCGCGCCAGCAGGAGGTTGGGCGCCGCGTGCTGAGGTAAGGTAAGTTCTGGAGCGCGATTGGTGCACTTGTGTGTGTGTATGCTCGTGTGTGTGTGTGTGTATGTATGTGCGCGACGGTGACGGCGGGGGAGGGGGGTCTGGAGCGCGATTGGTGCACTTGTGTGTGTGTATGGTCGTGTGTGTATGTATGTGCGTGACGGCGGGGGAGGGGGAGGGGGGGCCTCGGTGCACTTGTGTGTGTGTGCGCGCGCGTGAGTATGAGTCAGGGGTGGTGTCTCTGTATGTATGTATGTGCGTGCGTGCATGGGCGCGTGTGTGTGTGTATGCGCATGCGTGTGTTGTGCTTGCGCCTCCCAGGAGACAGCGCCTGGCCACAGCGCGCGTTCCAGTTACAAATCGCCTGGAAGGATGCGCGTGACCTGGACTGTCTCCTGGGACTGCTACTCGCTGGCATAAGATCTCGGCGGAGACGCGCTTACGCGCGTCTTTTAGCCGAGACCTAAAAAGGTATCCCAAGGTGTTTTCAGAGAGGATAGGGAAACTAAAAAGATTTGTACATGAAATCAAACTTAAGAAAGATGCCATACCTTGCATACACAAATCGAGAAACATCCCATTTTCAATCATTAGTGAGGTGGAAGATGAGTTGAAGAAATTACAAAGGGAGGGCATCATTGAGCCAGTTGAATCTGCTGAATGGGTTTCACCTTTGGTTATCGCGAAGAAACCCAACGGCAAGCTCAGGCTATGCATTGATCTTCGCGATCTCAATAAAAACATTCTGGTTGATCAATTCCCCTTGCCAAAAATTAATGAGATGCTGTCCCTTACCAATGGTGCAAAATGGTTTTCAACCATCGACCTTAGCTCTGCTTACCACCAGGTGGCTTTGCATCCAAAGAGCAGAAGCCTAACTACATTTGTAACCCCGCTGGGGTGTTTTAGGTTCAAAAGAGTACCTTTTGGACTGGCCTCTGCTGCGGCCATGTTTCAGAGGTTAATGAGTGAAATTTTCAAGAAGGAAAAAAATCTGCTGATTTTCCAGGACGACATCATGATAACAGGCAAAAGTAGAGGAGAACATGATGCAAAACTAAACAGAGTCCTAGGGTTACTAGAACATCATGGACTTACAGCTGACCTACGTAAGTGCAGGTTTGCGACCAATAAAGTCACATACTTAGGGCATGAGATTGATGGGAACGGTATAAAACCTAAAAAAGAACTACTGTCAGCCATCAAGGAAGCGCCCTCACCCAAGAATAAGGAGGAAGTTAGAACATTCTTGGGTCTATCAGAGTTTTATGCCAAATTTGTGAAGAATTTCTAATCAAAAACATTACACCTGAGAGAACTCATAAAACAGAAAAACAAATTTGAGTGGAATGTTGCTTGCGAAGAAGCATTCAAAAAAATAAAAGAAGACATTTGTGAGGCTCCACCCCTTCAAGGGTTTAATCCCTCTCTAAAAAGCATAGTGACAACCGACGCAAGCAACAAGGGTTTGGGAGCAGTCCTATCACAGATTGATGAAGGGGGTAAAGAGGTTACCGTTGCTTTTGCCTCTCGCTCTATCACCACCACAGAGGAAAAGTATTCTGTGATTGAGAGGGAGGCACTAGCCTGTGCATGGGCTTTGAACTATTTCAGGCAATACATTTGGGGGTACAAAATAACCCTCAGAAGTGATCACAAACCTTTGGTGAAAGTGCTTTCTACCAAGGGTCTTCAAGTTGCTTCTCCTCGGTTGTCCAGAATATCTATGAAGTTGTTAGAATATAACTACGAAGTTGAATACCTTCCGGGAGTGAGAAACAAGGTGGCGGACTGTCTAAGCCGTCTACCTCTTCCAATCAGTGATGACCAGATTCAGGACATTGACACTTTCTGTGTAGCCAATGTCACGGGAGAAGTACCATGTATCTCAGGGGCAGAATGGTGTGAACAGATGGAAAAAGATATGAATCTAATGGAAGTGAAGGAGAAAATAAGAACAGGTTGGCCAGGAAAAAAAAAATTGTCCCCACTGTTGCGCCCATTTTGGGAACTAAGAGATGAGTTATCTGTAGAGGGGGATCTTATTTTGAGAAATGGAAAAGTTGTTCCACCCAAGAATTTACGTAAGAAACTGTTAGAAATTTGCCATGAAGGACACCTTGGTATTGGCAAGACAAAGAGTAGGGTAAGAAATTCCTATTGGTGGCCTGGGTGTGATATGGAAATTGAGAAATGTGTCAGGGATTGTACAGCCTGTGAAAACTCGGACAAGACAAAGCAAACGTTGAGACCACCCCTTCAACCATTGTCATGTCCAAATATGCCTTGGATCAGATTAGGAATTGACATTTGTGGGCCTATTCGTGAACAAGGTGAAATGTTATACCTAATAGTGTTAGTAGACCACTTCTCAAAATGGCCAGAGGTTGAGGTGGTGCAAGAAGCTGATGCTAAAAGTGTAGTAGGTTTTTTGCGAAAGCTTTTCCTTAGAGAAGGCCTTCCAAATTGCATGGTGTCAGATAATGGTCCACAGTTAAAATCTAAAATTTTCAAAGAGTTCCTGAAAAACAATGGAATAGAACACAAAACCACGTCTGTTTATCACCCGGCTGGGAATGGGGCAGTAGAAAGGTTTAACCGGGTGATAAAAGGCATAATTCAATTGGCCAATCAAAATGACATGTCATGGAGGAAACAACTTATGAAAAATCTTTGGTCATTCCGAGTTACGCCTTGTGTATCCACAGGTACCAGTCCTTTTGTAATTCTGAGAGGGAGGACTCCCATAACAAAAGATAATGTAGGTTGGGCAACCCCAAAAAGAGAAATGTGGTCTCCAGAGGAGATAAAGGAGAATGTAAGAAAGTGTCAAACCGTAGGAAAAAAATACCATGACAAAAAGCACTCATGTAAAGAGGTTAATATTAAAGCAGGGGATTATGTGAGGGTGAGGAAAAACAGAAGTACCATGAATGGGAAAAATCACTACTCACAACCAATGGAGGTCAAGGAAGTGTTTTGTAATTCCGCTCTTTTGAGCGATGGAAAATCTTGGCATTTTTCTGCTTTGTCATTATGCAAAGAAGGGAAAGGAATGATTGACTTTCAATCCACTTCTGATGAGGAAGGGGTTTCCTGTTCTCAAGACTATGATTGGATTCTAGACCGGGAGGATAGGGAAAGTTCTCAACCGAGTGGTACCAGTATCGTATCTCTGGGTATGAATGAAGTGCCTTCGGGTAGTGAGAATTATTCGGATACCTCTCGGATAGAAGACAGCGGTAGTAGTCAGAGCAAGGAGACAGGTGAAGGATTTAGCTATCAGACTAACAGTGAAACAGATTCTGATTCTGATGACTCAATTTATGAAGATGTTACGTCACAGGACGTCAGTGTTCAGGATGAACCTTCTGTGAGCAGGTATGGAAGAGTGGTTAAACCACCAGCTAAGTTACAAGATTACATTTGTGATTAGCAGTGGGTTATCCTCCTCGTCCTCTTGTTCCAGCCGGACATTCTCTCTCACTCCAGTTGCTTTGGGAAGGGAGATGTGTTGTGTTTATGTTAACATGTACTTTCCTTTAATGTATTGCTCTCGTGCTGTATCTCTGCACGAGAGACCTGCCGGTGCATTATGACGTCAGAGTGTTCCATCTGACCACCGGCAGGTTGACAGTTGGGATTGTCAGTTGGATGTTCAGGGTGACAGCGAACAGATGTACCTTGGTGTCAGGTTAATATATGTATAATAAAGACCTTACACTTACCAGCTGCTGTGGTCATCATTACATCCGTATTGTCCATTATTTCCTGCAGCGATGTTTTACATCCCCCTTTCCAACCCGAAGCTAGGAACTACACATCAGTGAAGATAACAGTAACCTCTCTTGGGGGTAACACATCTACCCTCACCTTACAACAACCATGTGTTAAACATTACGATAAATATTCCCCCTGAATCGCTATACTAAAATGTTCTGTTCTTTTAATTATTCCCTGCAGCAACGTTTTTATTCCCCTTCTCCCATCCGGAGCGAGATACCGCCCATACTTGAAATAAACAAATTAAGTTAACTTTACTTGACCAGGGCACGGTAGAGACATTTAGACCCAGGGAGTCCCCATAGGACAACGCACTTAATCCCGTCTCTTTCCTTTCTCCCTGCTCTCATTCACTCCCACTGTAGTTCAAACTCCGCTCTTGGTTACACTTTCCGGACCTCCTTACATGACGCCCTGTCGTCATTGCATTCAGGTAATCTAAATCGTTTTTATCACTTCCATACAGCTTAGAAGTTTATGCCACAACTAGTTATTTCACCTCTGCTTTATAACCATTCCCCTTACACTTTTTTCCCATTATCTACTGTGAACAAAACTACGCTCCTTCCAGCCAACGGGCATTTCTTTCTATTTCCTTCCGGTTATCTGTGTGTCCACTGCAGTTGTTTAAACATCTAAAGACCACAGGACTGCAACGTATAGACACACCCCCTAAACTCTATTTGCAGGTAACTTACCCTTAGCGTAATGACTGCATCTACACACATCCATCACCTCCCTTACCTGAAATGTACCTTTGCTCTGTTCTATCCGCAGTGAAGAGCTATCCTCTGCACTCCCTACTGTGTCATTATCTGGATTTAGAGTGATCCTATAAGTATATCCAGAGTCTACCGTCTCATATTGCGGCTGCAATACTATATTGGTAAGATACCATCTACATATGCTAGTCAGATGTATCATTGTCACACCCTCCCCCCTCCTCTCTCTCCTTTTGTTCAAACATATGTTAAACTATCCTCTTATCCCCCTTACCTTTTCTTTCCCTTTCTCTTTCTTTCTTTTCTTCTTTTTTCTTTGGTTCCTTTTTCTCTCCCTTTTCTTCCCACTTGCTTTCTATCTCCATCCACACTGTCGTTCTCCCCTCCCAGCTCCCACCTGTTTAGATTCCCCTCCAGATAGTATAGATAACTATAATCAAGAGTGTACATAGATATAGATTAATAGGCTCCTTGAATTTTGGCGAACCGTTGCCCTATGATATAAGACATTTTCTTGTAGTCTATCCCTTTATGTCCCTGAATTGTCATGATAATATGGTTCAAGGCAGTGTATGTAATATTGTACATAGATATATATTAAGATTCTTGTTTCCCCCTGTTTTTAATGATAGTTTTGTAAATATTAGACTAAATGTATTGAACGTATATGTAATTTAAATATTAGGACTTTAGACTGACACTGATATGGATCTTTCATGTATTTTGTATAGGTACACTTGGAACACATACCATGGCTTCCTGATGAAGGCTCATAGCCAAAACACGCGTAGCAATGTCAAATTACATTTAGCCATGTTTTTTTGATCAACAACAATTATCCTTGTGTATATATATTTTTTGTACTACTTGAACCCATTTATGAAATGTATATTTGTACTAAAATGTATCGTGATGCACAATAAGCATAAAATGCACATCATGAGAATTAATGTTGGATCGGCAATGAATGTTAAAAAAACAGATCCCCAATAATTATATTGTTGAATAAAGCACCCTTTTTATGATATGCTCCAGTGTATTGTCTATCCATAGTCAGTAATTTTTGCTGTCAGCAACCTTTGTTGTCAGTCCGTGTCCATCTAAAACTCATGTTCCTAAATATTTGTCCTTCCAAACAGCCCTGTACTTCTTATCCAACTGAGGAATCACTGGTGATACAGGGGAGGGGTTCTCCATGACCTTTACCCCTTCTGACTATAGGTAATCGATAATCGGTATTGACCGCACTGCCTTCTTGAGAGGTTCTTTGAAGTCATACAAGAAGCAGACCTGTTCTTGAGAGGCCATTGTGATCTTAAAACATTGAGCAGCCCTCTCTACCACATTATAAGAGATTCCAGAATTGTCAGAATTTCCCTCGTCGACGAGCCCGTCGACGAGATCGCCGTCATAGACTATGCCGTCGTAGACGAGCAGTCATAGACTTGGCCGTCGTAGGTGACACCATAGACGATCCGTCGTAGACGAGGCCGTCGTCGAAGACGCAGTCGTAGATGAGCCATCGTAGACGAGCCAACGTAGATGAGTCCATCGTAGATGAGGCCATCGTCGACGCCGTAAACAGGACGTCGTAGACGAGCAGTCATAGATGAGGCCGTCGTCGTCGACGACACCGTCGTAGACGAGCAGTCATAGACGGGGCCGTCGTAGATGAGGTCGTCGTAGACGAGCCATCGAAGACGAGCCCTCGTAGATGAGGCCATCGTAGACGAGGCCTTCGTCGACGCCGCAGACAGGCCGTCGTAGACGAGCAGTCATAGACGAGGCCGTCGTCGTCGACGCAGTCGTAGATGAGCCATCGTAGACGAGCAATTGTATACGAGCCATTGTAGACGAGCCACCGTAGATGAGCCATCGTAGAGGAGTCCATCGTAGACGAGCCAATGTAGATGAGTCCATCGTAGATGAGGCCATCGTAGACGAGGCCATCGTAGACGAGGCCATCATAGATGAGGCCATCGTAGATGAGGCCATCGTCGACGCCGTAAACAGGCCGTCGTAGACAAGCAGTCATAGATGAGGCCGCCGTCGACGACGCCGTCGTAGATGAGCAGTCATAGACAAGGTCGTCGTCGACGACGCCGTCATAGACGAGGCCGTCGTCGGCGAGCCGTCGTAGACGAGCCATCGTAGACAAGGCCGTCGTAGACGAGCCATCGTAGATGAGGCCATCGTAGACGAGGCCATCGTAGACGAGTCCATCGTAGACGAAGAGGCTGTGATAGGCAATAATGATGGTTTCTTCGTCGACAATCCTTTTGACGATGTTGGCTTCTTAGTCTTTACTTCAGGAGGTATAGAAGAGGCCTTTATGAAGGGTCCTATGACCAGAGGTGTCTTTGACGGCTCCGAGGTCGTCTTTTTTACATGATTTTTCTCCAAAACCAAATCCTTTACTCTCCTTTTCCACAGAGTGAGAAGATTTTGAAGAACTGCGCCCAGAAGACCCATGAGTGGTCTTTTTGAGGGCCTTCTCAGGACGTTCCCCTGAGGAATGAGTTTGAGGAGATTTTTTTCTCTTTTGAGATCTCCTAGATGTTGAGGTAAACGCCTCATCACTTTCACTGGAGAAAATAAAAAACCTCCTTTCTGGTCTTAGTGTTTGACACCATATTAAAAGTCGCCCTTCACGACCTCTCAAAAATCTTACTTGAGAAAGTGCGACATACCTTGCAGTCTTTCCTTACCAGACCTTCTTTAAAGAATTTATTTGAAGATAATCCATAGTAGAAAAGAATCCTTGACAACACAGTTATTTAATGAAGTGAAAAAACACAGAATCTGAGCAGAGCTCAGAGGAGACTCCTTTAGCACAACATGCAGTAGAAAATCTGAGGGACTGAGGCTCGTGCCAGGAAGGTTCTAGAGGGAGGTGATAGCTGATTGGCTCTTATCTAGAGTTTGGTCCTTTTTACAAAAGGACATGGATATGTTACTAAGGTGAGGCCTTTAGGCCTACTATTCTCTATGTATGTCTATAGGACATTACTTTTCTATGTACCGGAGACTCCCGTCTCGACGACGGGGAATGATTCAGGCATGTGAATCTATGAAAGACACCCATAATACTGGATAATTAAACTTACCTTAATGAAGACAAATTAATGTCTATAACAGATTCTATATGTAAATGTGGAGTGCCGGGGTATATCTGTCGTAAACCTATAAATACAAAGGTTCCCTTTATACAAACACACCTCAGGCAATAGGGTGTGACATTACCCTGAGTGGCACCAATACTCGACCTATCTACATATAGCGAGGGTTTGTGCTCTGATGTACTCGTGGCATTGAATTTTAAAAAGACTTAATCTGGGGCACGATTTATGTGTTTGCACCACGCTCTGTTGTGTACTTTTTATCTTGCGGGGGGCACGATTTAATGTGGTCTGCGCACTGCGCTTTTTAAATTGTGTAACTGTTGTTCTTTTGTGCATTTTGGCCCCTGTGTGTTATACTGCTGTGAGAGAGCAGGGGGACACTTGTAACAGGTTATCTGCATTGCGCGCATATTTTAATACTCCTTTTGAAATCGCTTTTAACAGTCACTCATTCTCTGCACTTCCCCCTCCCCGTTCCCCGAGCCGAGCTTGTGGGTGGAGGGAGGTCTTCCTTTCCCTATCCACTTCCGGCGGAAGCGGGGGTGAGCGATCTAGTCATCATACCGCCGCCTCCCTACTTAACCGATGTGTTGGACGACGCGCAGTGGACTCACGCAGCGGGCGCGATGGTGGCGCGCCGGAGTCGTGCCAGAGTCCTGCCCGTCTGTGCCCGTCCGCGACTGTACGCGGCCATGGGCTAGTCCCCCTGTTCCCAAATCCCTAACACCTAGGCTAACTTACTCGAAAAACACTCTCCTAACATTTAGGTCGCCCCAATGTTCGCCATGTAATTTAATGTGGCCACAGCAAGCCCCACTGTCATGCCCCAATTGTTTGCTTACCCTCACTTCACTTTCTTCTACACTGGATATCTCCACTTCCTCCTTCCTACAGAGGCAGATTCAGGAGTCCACTTCCCACTCTTTCAACTTCATCAGCCTGAATTGCAGGTCTCTTCCCAAACACAGTAGAGATGTATTTGATCTTCTGACCTCCGCCCAACCTGATGTCCTGTTTCTTACGGAGACGTGGCTAACGGATCACTCGAGTCCTAACATTGCGGCTGCTCTCCCTGACAATTACACCTACGTATGTAGAAATAGGAGGGGCAAGGAGGGTGGAGGAATAGCTACCATTTTCTGAAGAATTTACTTTCGCAAATGGGAGGACACTGATATTCCGAGTTGCGAGGCTGGGATGTTTAAAATACTTCTATCCCCCAAGTTCACCCTCTCAGGGGTTCTTATTTACCGTTCTCCCGGCCCTGCTAACCCGTGGGCATCAATTCTTTCAGAGTACTTAGCCCCGTTATTATTGAATGCAACTCATTTTTTAATTGTTGGAGACCTGAACGTCCATTTTAATGATACTACCTGCTCCATCAGCACTAACCTGATATCTGATTTAGCGGCGATGAACATTACTTTGCACAATTTAGGCTCCACCCACAAGGCGGGCAATCTGCTCGACCCAGTTTTTTCCAACCTAACTACTATCACATGTAAACCTGCCCTACCCGTCCCTTGGTCGGACCATTTTATTGTTGAATTCTCGTTAACAATAAACCAATCCAATGCCCTTGGAGATATTCCTAAACTCAGACTGACCCGCAATTGGAGGTACCTGGACTCCAACAAATTGAACTCTGTTCTGTCATGCTCTTTGCCTTTTACGGATGTTAACAACCTTGAGCAATCGGACGCTGTTCATAACTGGCTTATGTCTGCGACTAATGCTTGTTTACCCCTCCGCAAGCGGAAGTTCAATGTACACCACCCTCCCGCACCATGGTTTAATGACCTATTGAAAAAAGAAAAGACCTATTGTGAACACCTTGAGCGGAAGTGGCGCTCCAATTACGATCTTCTTCTGAACTGCAATATAAAGCTGCTTTAACGAAATATCATTCCCTCTGCAAAATAGCCAGAACAGAATATGTTAATTTCTCTATTCTTAATGCCCAAAACCGTCCCAAAGCTCTGTTTAAGGCTGTTAAAGAACTGTCAGGTGCCTCCTGTCAACCCAAAGCCCCTTGTCTTGATGTAGCACAATGTGATGCTTTAGCAGACTTTTTTACCTCTAAGATTGAGAATATATATGTTGACTTCGGTCCTCCCGACTCCTCGACTCCTTCCCTTGAGCCTGTCGGCTCTACCATTCCGGACGATCTTCAGCCAGGCGAAACAGGTATTAGCGCATGGGACCCCCTTACCTTATCCATTTTATACGACATCATCAGAAGTATTACATCGGGTTCCCCTCTTGACCCCATCCCTCCCCAATTTCTGTTAACCCTTAACCCCCCCTCTCTCAATATCATCCTGGAGCTACTAAATATGTCACTCAGGGAGGCAAAGGTGCCCAGTGATTGGAAGCATGCAATGATTGTACCCCTGTTAAAAAGGGCTAATGCTGACCCTAATGACCCCTCCAATTTTCGTCCAATTTCTCTTCTCCCAGTATTTTCCAAAATATTGGAAAAACATGTAGTTAAACAACTCACCAGTTTTATCAAATCTAACAACATTTTGCATCATTCTCAGTCTGGCTTTCGTTCCGGTTTTTCAACTGAAACCATTAATTTTTGGGAGTCTCTGAAACCGGTTGTCATCTGGTTGACAGAGGGGAGACCGTGGCACTTATTCTACTCGATTTAAGTGCTGCGTTTGACACAGTCTCCCACCCCATTCTGGTCAGCACTCTCAAAACCATTGGCATTTCTCATTCTGCCCTCAATTGGCTTACCAGTTTTCTGTATGACCAGATGTTCCAAGTTTTTTCGGCCACATCTACGTCAAAAGTTCACAAATCAATACACGGAGTTCCTCAAGGTTCCATTCTTAGCCCCCTTCTCTTCAATTTGTATCTCAGACCCTTGGCGACCATTGCGGAGCAAGCGGGGCTCTCCATATTTTCATATGCAGATGACACTCAGATCATCTTCTCACTTTCCACCAGTCATCATGTCACTACATCTGCCCTTTGTTCTGGACTTAGCAACATTGCCTCCCAGATGCACAACAACAAGCTAAAATTAAACGGAGGAAAAACAGAACTCCTTCTGTTTGGCAATAACACCGCCTTATGGGGGCCCTCCCATTGGCCTGTCCAAATGGGTACCCCTCCCAATCCCTCCAAAACAGCACGCAATTTGGGCATCATTTTTGATAACCAATTGTCCATGAGGCAACACGCTGTTAAAGTCTCTTCCACCTGCACAGTCATTCTTAAATGGCTGAGGAAAATTGCCTGGATACTCCCCCTAGACACTCAGAAAACCGTAGTCCAGGCGCTTATTACTTCTCGCCTGGACTATGGTAACATCCTTCTTCTGGGGGCTAGCAAAGAGGTAATTAGTAAATTACAGACTGTCCAAAACATGGCAGCGCGTCTGTTATGTAATTTACCCTTTCAATCCTCCACCTCCCCCTCTTTGCGTAGCCTTCATTGGCTCCGCATTGAGAGTCTCTCTAAATTTAAGGCGCTCTGTTTCACACATAGAATCATCTGGGGTAAGGCACCTCAATATCTAACATCCTTGATTCATCTGTACGTCCACTCGCGTTCTCTGCGGTCATCCAACCAACACAAACTCCAGATTTCCAGAATTAGGAGAGCCAGAATGGGCGGTCGTTCATTTGCCTTCTTAGCCCCGTCCCTGTGGAACTCTCTTCCTCTTCCTCTTCAAACGGAATCTAACCATCTTACGTTCCGCAGGGATCTTAAAACCTGGCTTTTCAATCAATAAACGAGTCTGCAAGCACACTCCCTTTGTCTTTGGTTTAGCGCCGGGAATCCTTCGGGTAGCTGCGCGCTTTATAAGATTAAATATAAATAAATAAATAAAATATACTGTGTTTCTTTCTAAAATATGCCCACTAAATAGCTCACTATACGAGGTACAACTTTTTGATCCATTACCAACTAGTCATTTGTTGTTTAATGAAGCCCATCATAAATACAATATGATGCTCGTAAAAACCTAAGATAGCATAATAAAACTTCAACCAAATTATTCGATGATATAAACAAACATAAAACAACCTTACCTAATACTAATGGCACTTCGTATAAAATGTATAATGACCAGGGTGATAGCTGGGGATGGGGTGGCAGAAGTCTGAAGAAAAAAACAATGTTGGGTAGCACACAAACAGGATAACACTTTACAGCTAGGGCACTGGATACAACCAGAATGTTGTATTTGATGCTGCAACTGTAGGACAAGCAAGTAAAGCGAGAACAGAATAAATCCGAATTATCAATAAGAATTGATAATTTGTGATAGTACTCCCATAACATTTTAGAAACATGAATTGTTGGATCACAATGCAACTGGTAACAGTTTACCTGACAGTGACATATAAATACAAATAAAGACCAAAAAAGCTACTTGGGAGCATAGTCATTTACTCTCACGTTTGTGTGGTATCAGCAAACTTTCCCTAGATGGTGACTCCACAATTACATGCTCAGATTAAATTATTCCCAAGAACCCACAATGAAATCACTGTTGCAGACAGTGGATTCTGTTGTGAGTTCCTACAGCTGCAGCTTATTAAGGACTTTATTGTTTCCCACTTCATTAAATTGGTGAAGTCAGTGTATTAAGGTCGTATGAAATCACTGTTCTTGGGGTGCTAACAAGTGGTTTAATAACCTACCTGCCCTGACAAAGGCCTGGGGTGCAGAACCCCCACACACTCATTTATAAAGCATTTTAGATAGCAATAGGCTAACTGATCCATCCTATTACTGCTCTGTACAACACATGGAAATACAGGTATTGCTTGTGAACTGCAGATTTTAATTAGCACAGACTAAATAGAGCCTATTGAGCTGCCCAAAAACCATGAGGAAAGTGAACATCACTACCGTTTCAGATAAATGCTCGAGGCGGGTTTCTCTAAGTCTGCATGAAAATAGATGTAAAAATAGAAAGGCCAGCCTCACTGTTGTGATGTCTTGCGCCCTAAAGCATTGACGCAGCCTTAGTAATGCACTGATTTCAGTATTCAAATCTTGCTAAACGTAACTCATTGCAAAAAGGAAAAAAAGCCAGCATACTTAATTTTCTTTGCGCCGCTGTCTAGGGAAACAAATCCTCATCCTTGTATGGGAGGTTAAAGGGCTGCGTATGGTAAAAGTGAAATAACATTGAATCTTTTTTATACTCGCATGCTTGAGTCAAGAGAAACAATAATTGCTATGCCTTACTGAGAGACAGCCCTCCCCTTTCCACCTAAAATGTTCTTTTTGTTCATTAAGTGTGGCACAGAGTGCCATGGTTGTTGCTACTCCAGTCTTGGTATAGACAGTCAAATTCGGAGGCACAATATAAATGTAAGCCTCAATCCATCTTGCTCTGCCGTGTTTGGATAAGGGCTGTCTAAAAGTTACAAAGAACTGGTAACAGCCTTTAAAAGAACAAATGATTTACCTTCAGTAACACCTTATCCGGTAGAGACTGTATCGAGCTGCAGGTTCCTTGCCTTCGAATGATCTCCAGGCGTCAGACTGGATCCGGAAATGTTTCATGATCAGTACCACTGCGAGTCATAAGCAACGTCATTAAGCTCTATGTGGCATCGCCGTTGTCGTCTGCAACAGAAGTGACGTGCAAGGAACCTATAAAGGCACCACCCCAGCGAATTGACATCTGTTTCTTTTCGTGCAGTTTAGAGACATCAAGAACACGGATTACTGGTGTGTAAAACTAGAGCCCTGAAAGTAGATCAGCCCTGTTCCTAGAAACAGAGCAGCGAGGATATTGGGTCAGTACGGAATCTGCGGGTAGACAGATCAGATAAGGCATTACCGAAAATAAGTAATTTGTTCCTCTGTAAGAGACTTCTAGCCGCAGATTCCTTACCTGAAAATAGATATCCAAACAATACCTCCCGGGAAGTGGGTCTGCAAAGCAATTTCACAGAAAAAAGTCTTGCAGGACTGAACAGGCTAAATGCTTGTCCCCACGGATCCTTATTGTCTAGGTAAGTGTTTAGTTAACTCGTGAAGAGGGGCCCAATTTACTGCCTGGTATATGTCCAGGACTCCACGTGCTAATTCAGTGGTTGCAGTCTTTGCTTTGCTGGAAAGAGCACAAAAATCCTCTGGGGGTTGCTTCTTGGCCAATGCGTAGCTCATTTTAATGCAGAGCATGATTCATAGGGAGATGGTACAGTTCTTCACGGCCTTCCCTTTCTTTGCCCCGACATACCCCACGAAGAGTTAATCGTCCAAACGGAATGGTTTGTGCAGTCAAGGTAGCACAACAATGCTCTTTTTTGGGCCCAGCAAGTCGAGCCTCTCCTATTCTTTAGAGGGATGCAGAGCATAAAATGTAGGAAAAGTGATGTCCTGGCCTACGTGGATGGGATGGTTACCTTTGACAAGAAGGATGCTCGAGTCAGAAGGATCAGTTTGTCAGGGAAAACCAAAGTGTAAGTAGGCTGAGAGGAAAGTGCCTGTAGCTCACTGAGCCTCTGGGCAGATTTAGTTCCCATCAGGAAGGCCGTCTTGATGGCACGAACCTAGGAGGACAAGAATTAAGTGCACAGTAAGGAAGGAAGTACCAAGTTACGGTCCCATTGAGGCATAAACAAGGGAGCTGAGGGAAACCTGCTGCAAGCCTTTAACGAACCAATTCACAATAGGGGACTTGAAGAGAGAAGGTATATATGGCAGCAGCAGATGAGCAGAGATGGCAGAGAAATAACCCTTCAAAATGCCCAATGCTGAGCCCTGCTGGGCCAAGTTAGGATAAACAAAAGAACCTGAGAAAGGGGAGAAGATAAGTGATCAACCTGTTTCTCAGCACACCATGCCACAAATGTATTCCAAAGGACGCCGAGCTGCCAAGATAATATCACAGACTTCAGGCGGAAGATTGATAACTGTCAACTGTCTCCACTCAATCTCTACACATGAAGGCGGAGGCAGGTTTGTATGGAGAACCCTTCCCTGTTGCTGCAGCAGATGAACCTTCAAAGTGGCAGTCTGATTGAAGTGCCGAAAGCCATGCTCAATACCAAACTCTCCAAGCCCAGTCCAGAGCCATAAGGATAACTTGGGCCTGTTCCTTTCTGAGCTTCTTGAGAACAATGCGCTGGAATGGTATGAGCAGAAATCCTGAGCTCCACGAGAGACAAAAATCTTCTCCAAGTGAGAGCCGCCTTGGAAACTCAGACATAACCAAAGCCCTCCCCACTGCTGAAAGAGACCATGTACCAACTGCAGATACAGACACCACTCATAATCCGCTAGGTATCTTTGGCTGAGTTTGTCCGCCCTGGCATTCAGAGAGCCCAACAGGTGTTGAACCACCAGGGATATGCCCTGAGGTGCAGGGCCACTTGACAAAGGGTCTACAAACCCACCCCGCCCAGTTTTTTGCGGTAGCACATAGCGTTGGTGTTGTCTGTGAACACCTGCACTAGCCTTCTCTTGAGGGACGGTAGAAAGGCTTCCACTGCCAGCCAGATCACTTGGAGCTCCAATAGGTTGATGTGGAGTCCTGATTCTGCCAGAGACTAGACGTCTCCCAGGTGGTCACCCCATCTCAGTAATGACGCATCTGTCACTTCTGTCAGATCTGGTTTGGGAAGGGAGAGGGGTCTGCCTCTGACCCAATCATAGTTTATTACCCACCACTGCAGATCTATTCCTATGCTCTCCGAGATCTGGACCATGTCTGAGAGAGTCCTGATGCTGCGCCCACTGGACCTTCAGGTCCCACTGCAGAGCTATATCAGCGGGTATGTGTCACAAGCAGGATGTTGTAGGCAATAAGGCCCAGCAGCCTCAAAGTCAGTCTCACTGAAACCCGGGATGGAGGCTGAAGCATCGTTATTATAGCCTGAATATCCTGGATTCGCTGTTCAGGAGAATAAGCCCGAAACTGCACCGTGGCCTGAAAAGCTCAGATGAAAGTGAGCGTCTGATAAGGGGTCAGGTGTGACTATGGCACATTTTTTGTGAAGCCCAGAGAGTGCAGGCAGAACGCCGCAGTCTGGAGTTGAGAGACGACTCCCTGGAACGGGCCATCCTTCAATTGCCTGTCGTAGAGATAGGGTCGACTGGCACCCCTGCTCGCGGCAGAAGAGCTGCAACCAGTGCCTTCACCTTGGTGAACCTCCGAGGGGCACTGGCAATGCCAAAGGGGAGCACAGTGAACTGAAAGTACTCGTGAAATACTGTGAACCGCAGGTCATTACTGTGGGCAGGCAGAACGGGAATGTGGAAATATGCACTATGCAAGTCCAATGCTACCATCCAGTCTCCTGGGTCCAGGGCAGGCAGGACTTGAGTAAGCATGAGCATTTTGAATATCTCCTTTTTCAGGAAGAAATTAAGAGTGCGCGTGTCAAGGATAGGAGAAAGACCTCCGCCCTTCCTGAGCACCGGCAAGTAGCAAAAATGGCAATCACAACCAACTTCTGCGCGGGCACTCTCTCTATGGCTCCGCTGACCAAGAGAGGCAACCACTTCCTGGTGGAGTAAGGAAAGATGGTCCTCCGTCAACCTGTCGCAAGTGGAAGGCATAGGTGGAGAAGAGCTCACTGAGGGGAGGGAGAAGCACCTTTGGACAATTTGGAGAACCCAGCTTTTGGATGCTATCGATTTCCAGAGGTGATGGCGTATCCGGCCCACTACTGGTTGTCCATGATGGTCAGAGAGCAAACTAAATAGGCTTAGAGGCTACGGCTGCCTTGGGAGTGGTGGACAGGTCCGACCTCTGGCTGGGAATCTTGTGCGTCCTGGGTGGGTAGAAACGCTGGGAGCCCCTTCCTTGCCCAAAAAAGGAGCAAAAGGTGGACTGGGGTTGGCAAGGGGCTATGGAAAAGCCCTAAGACCTGGTCATAGGTCTGCTATCCTTAAAGCACTCCAGCGCTGAGTCTGACTTGTCTCAGAAGAGGCGAGAGCCATCAAAGGGCATGTACATAGGCGAAGCCTGGACATTCCATGAAAAGACAGTCATACTCAGCCAGGCATGGCTCAGTAAGGCCATCACTGAAGAAACTGTTTTGCCTAGTGAGTCGGTTGTGTCCAGACGACATCGGATTGTGAACCTAGCTGCGTCTCTCCCATCCAAGTATGGCCCGGGGCTCCTCCAGGATTGTAGTGCTTTTTTAAACGGGAGAAGGGGTTTGAATGGGGTGACTCCTGGTTTAAGCACCATCATTAAGACATCTTGATAGCCATAGAATGCAGCTGAAGGTTCAGGACCTCAGCCACCCTTCTCACCACCATAGCAATTTAGGCTCCCTCCTCCATAGTGATGGTAGTAGGAGAGACCAAAGCAGTTTCTGGGGAGGTGTCCAGTCCACTGGCATCCGCCAAATCTTCACACTAGATGTCCTCAGTGAGATCTAGGGTCTGGGAATGTTCAGGGTCCAGTAGCCCCTCCCATTCATTCCCAAGCCCTAACCCATAGAAATAGGGCATAGGCTCCAGCCTGGATTGCACTGCTCCAATCAGCGTAGGAGTCAGCTTAAAATAAGAATTGAAGACAATAAGAATTGAGGCGGTGCTGCCGGTGCCGTTTAGGAGCGTTGGCAGAGGGCCAGGCACAAGTGAAGGAAAGAAGGGAGGTTGAGATGGCATGACCACCGCCAGTCTGGATCTATCTATGGATCCAAGGGGCCACCGAGGAAAGACCAGTAGGGGCACCTTCTGAATCCGCAGGGCCCAGAGGCGCTCCAGCATGGAGGGCCCGCCCAAATATGAGATGCACGCCCTCCTATTTTTCAAAGTTGGGGAGGGATTGCTCTGGCTCCTTTAAATTCAGGGAGGCGCCGAGATGGCCCAGGTGCAGGCTCAACTGTGGAACCTGGCCTTGAGTGCCGATGCTCCCTCGTCTCGTCGGAAGACTTTGACGAATGGGGTGACCTTAAAGATCTCTTCAACAGTTTACTCCTCTTCTTCTTGTGAGATTTTGCCGATATGGGACAAAGAATGACTTCGACGAAGATTGATGGCTATGCAACAGATTCCAGGACCTTCCTCTCAACCGGGATCGAGACAGTCACGGTGTTGCACATCGAGTGGCAAGGAGCTTGAGGGATCGCTCCCTCAAAGCGTTGGGGTGCACGGAGTGACAATCGACGCAGGTCTTGGCGTCCTGTTCGCTCAAAGCACCAGAGACAGACAAGGTGTGAACCAGTCACTGACATTTTTCACTGACAGGCGCCGCACGGCTTGAACCAAGGCTTCCTCCTTGACATTCCTGCCACACCTGTCCATCAGTATCAAAAAACTTAAACAAAAAGGGACCAAATGTAGCTCTCTCTGGATCTGCATAGACTGGCATGGAAAGAAAAGAACTGATGTTAGAGTGCTGGGGTTGCGCCTATATAGGCAACACAAATGTTACTGCCACTGTGGACAAACCAAACGCGGGCGGAACAAAAACACCAAACGGCATCCAAGGGTACTGTTCACTAAAGATTTCCAGATCTAGTCTGACGTCTAGGGATAGTTTTAAAGTAAGGAATCTGTAGCCAGAAGACTATCAGATAATTATGATTTCTGTAGGTAGAACATAAGACATTATTTGAATTGCAGATAGTCCAGAAACTGCTCTGCTGATTTTGTTGGATTTGGGGAAAAAAGCAAAAAAGTGTTACTTGTTCCTTCAGATAGAATTCTGGCAGCACCTTAAGCATGTATATATGGTTGGTGCTGCAAGCCACTGTGTTGTTGGAAAAACATGGGAAGGGATCGCGAGTTATTTGAGCTTGTTCTGACCTACACATTTAGAAGTTAAGATGGCAAGTAACAAATAAATCTTTGCATATGGCTGTTTAGTGTGTGCTTGGTGAAGAAAATCAAATGAAGAGCTAGGAGCATGTGGAGGACTGAGTATTGTTCTTAAAGTATGGATGGTTTAGTCACTTTTAGAAGTTTAGCCACTGTTGTTTCATTTAACAACGTTGTATCAGGTGTACCCCCTCAAGGTAGCTGCAAGAGGTATCATAGTGGAATAATATTTAGGGCCTGATCTTGTCCAGGGCAGCAGGAGGGTTGGTAACTCGAAATACCTACATAAGTAAGTAATTGAGTGCTAGAGCACAAAAATTGCCTGCAGCCAGTCTTTATTTCCAGTGCTTCCTATTGCAACTAGCACTGCAACCCCTATTGTTGCATCCCCTTTCCTGACATGGCTCCTTTATCAGTGATACTGCAGCATACAACACACAGATAATTACTAACTAGGTTTTTGCAGAACAACAGAAGAAAACATTCCATTTTGATATTTGTCTTAAACTAGAAGAATTCTCACTTATGTACACATCGATTGATTCAGACAAGTGTCGGGTAAGAAGCTTGCCCGCCACAGTCTTACCTTTGCATTTTGAAATTTGTGATCCAGCATTTATACTAAGAAAGAAACTTAAGTTTCCAAATGCAATGAGAAAAAAAATGACTAAGTAAATTACCTGCTGGCAGGTCACTGAGAAAGGTAAGCACGGGGCTGACCAGCCTGACTCAAATCAGCTAATGAATGGCAAGACAGTGGGTGTGACTACTTGGGAGTGCCTTGGGCGTGAGGCACCCTGTGGCACTGAAGTAGTAGCGTATTATTCATGATAGCAGTGCCGTTCTTGATTTTTTTAAAAGAGGGGTATATGGCTGCTGCTGCACCTTCTTTTCTTCACTCCAAAATGTACAACTGGATGTCAACTGCACAGTCAGAGAAGTATAAATGCAACTACCTTGCTCCAAAACAAATTATGGTGTTGAAACCTTTGCAAATTCACAACTAAGGCTGCAAACAAACGGGGTGCAGGCATTTCCTCCAGCACAAAAGGCAAACCCTCCTCCTTTTACGAGAGTAAGTTTCACCAACATATGTATCTCTTGCTCGTTCAAGGAAAATAAGGATGACATCCTGGTTTCCAACATCTGTGGTTTCAGAATTCATATTTTGTAGTGATCATCATTATGAGGAAATCTGGCTGTGAGGTGGCTCCATCCAGGATGTACATCACTGTTAGAAATGGGGTTTCTGGTTGGCAAGGGTATGCACCTGAGCCAGGCAGAACCCAACACTCTAGTTAGGGCAAGTAAGTTGCACACCAAAGATAACCGATGCTCACTCCCTGGCAGCTTGGTGCAGAACATTTCAAGCTTATCATCAGAGACAATGTGTAATTCATTAAAACAACACACTAGTAACACAATGAACACACCACAAAAGAGACTCCGCACAGGCTTGTATATAAAAATATATAATACATTGTACATATCAGAAGACCAAAATGACATGAATCATGAATACCGTGCAGTTTAGGAAAATTCTGAGATTTTACTCATTATTCTGACAAAGTAAGTCAAAACGACATACACTGGAACACCAGGGAATGAAATGCAGCAGATCATAGAATAAAAACATGCGAGTCATCAATACTGCACATACTATGTAAATCCTTAAAGTACAAGAATCATAGCAACATCCATTAGGATCCTAGTTCAGGTTTAAGGCATGGACATGCAGTCACTTAGGCCAGAACACATGAATCCTCACAAAACCTTAGGGCACAGTCTATCTGGGGCTCCTATTAGATATCACGTGACAATTTGTAGAATGCTATAATGGGGGGGTCTCTGTCGAGGTCACACTACGTCATGCTCACAACCAGCTTCTGAACATCAAATGCCCCCAAGCATGTTTAGAAAATGGGGGTGGGTGGGGGGTGAAAGGGACACACCTGTCAAATCCTACAAGGAGTCCACTCAGATCCTCCCTGCCGTATGGGTCCCAAAGAAAAGAAGCCACATTCCCTCCAAAACGAGGAGAGGGAATGGCAGGGGATTCAAGATGGGCCTCTCCGACCCGAGTACGGCCAAAAGTAGTGATGGCAGTATCCTCAGTTATGAGGGGCTCAGTGGGACCGCCCAGCACAATGTGAACGGGATTGCCCAGCACAATTTGGACAGTGTGCCCGCTCCAGTTAAAAACAAAGAGGGCCAACAACTCACCGGGACAGCTTCTGGATCACACGGTGAAGACAAGCCTGTCTGGTGTTGCACCAAGGCTCCTCAGGCTGGGTCTTCAGCATAGGCACCTTCGGCAGCAGTTAGGCACAGTTCCTTCGAGAGGAGGGGACGTGTTAAGGGAGGTGTCACATGGTCGAAGTTGGTCTAAGCTAGTGCAACTTCCCTCTATAAGGGTGCCCCACTGGGGGGGTTCCAAACAGCCAGCAAAGATGTTCCCCGTCAGGAAGATGGTGCCACTGGATGGAACTTCCCCCCTTCAAGCACCAAAATTCGCGGTCCCCTCACCGAATGCGGCCACGTTTGCAGTAATACACCAGCTGCTCCTCATGAAATCCAGGCATGTAGCAGCGCTCAGGGAAGGACCAAACATTGGGAGCACACACTGGTAACAGTAAAGTTAGAGCGTTAACATGCACTAGTAGATAAAATATGAAGTTATCACTGCGCCCCATCTCAAGGAACACGCACTGGGTTCCTTGAGAGGCACTTGGGGGCTTGAAGGGGCCGCCAAGCCAGCACAATGAAGCAAGTAAGGTTTCTGGCAATTCCTCCCTGCAACCCAGCAGATCTGAGTGCACCCAAACTAAGGAAACAACTGGCAGCAGGGAACAAAGAGAAAATGAATTCAGTGAGTCCTTTAGACCAACCAGCAAGTAGCAGGGCAATAACAGAAGAGGAGTCCAGATGAGCACTTTGTGCAGCGCGGCAATCCCTTTGATAGAGGTTTGTGTCCCAGTTCCAAAAATGCTCTAAAAATGTGGGGTCAAGCCCCTGTACTTCTACTCAAAATGTCTGATCTAAGGGGTACTTCAAAAGAAACCTTACAAGTGCAAAACATTCCCTTTCAATACCAGCCCTGGCTCCAGCTGTAAAGTAGGGGGTAAATCAGCCCTTTGTGTGAGGGCAGGTGTAGGAAGCTGTCTCTCTATATAGTGTACTAAAAGGAAGTACACTGTGCAGAGAGTTCAGTGGGTCCCCAATTCGTTTACAGAGGCAAAACGAGATAATACTAACTCTCTTTTCTGTGGTAGTGAGGACGAGCAATTAGGATTATCAGAGGGTAGTGCTAAGCATTTGTTGTACTCACAGACGTAATAAATGAGCCATACACTCAAACAATAAATCCGAGACCAAATTAGAAAAATAACACTTCTTCTTAGATATGTTTTAAAACCAAGAACGTGTTGCCAAGGTTAAGTACTGTTTCTTCTTCGTCCTTCTCTTGATCCATCAAATACTCAATTTAGGGGCGTTTAGGAGAGTTACAGGTAGTTGCCAATGGGCTACCTGCCTTTAGGGTGTATACACCCTCTATATGACCACTTCCTGGGGGAAGTAGGCATAACCCTGACCCTAGAATGCTAATTCCTTACAAAAAAAGATGGAAGAATTTAAAAAGTGGGGTCCATGTCAGCTGGCCCGCTTTAGGGGTGGTCCTGGCTGAATGTGGGCACATCTCCTAATTTTCCCACATGTCTTGCCGCCAAATGGGGTAAGGACAAGGAGGTGGGCATCTCCACTATCTGGAGAGGTCTGGGTCGCATAACAAAGATAGCAGGGCCTTTTGAAGCTTCCCGCCCTTGAATGCACATCCTGCGTGAAGGAAGTGTGAATACCTGCCCAGATCTGGCTGTGTTCCTGGTCTTTGAGAGCGAAGGCTCTAACCTCAGGAGGTCAGAAACCTGTCTATGAGGCTGGCTGGTCAAGACCGGTCAGTCAACACGTTAGTAGTCGGTAGGTTTTCAGGGGGCACCTCTAAGGTGCTATCTGGGTGCATTTATTAATAAATCAAGCACTGACATCAGTGTGGGTTTATTAAGACGAGGTGTTTGACAAGGTGTTTGATACCAAACCCCTTGGATTACAGTGAAGGCACCATGTAGCTGGGAAACCGTAATCAAGAGTGTCCAGCCCATGTACTCGTTATGGCTTCCCTGTGCACTCGTAATATCTAAGGGGGAACTTAGATACCATGGGAACACATCCACTCATGCAGATATGCCCACACATGGTTATAGTTTAGGCTGTAAGGCCTGCCATAGGGTTGACTTACCTATACTACATGTAAAGTTGGCAGGCATGGCACACAGGGATGTGTGCCATGTCAACTCTTTGGTTTTCTCTGCACCAAGACACGCAGGCTGCAATGGCAGTTTGCATGAGCTTGGTAAGGGGTCTCTGCCCAAGGTACCAGGGGTACCACTTACTAGGGACTTCCGAAAATCCTAAAGGGGTGCCAATTGTGGAACAATTGTACAGTTTAGTGAAAGAACCCTAGCACCGGGGACCTGGTTAGCAGGGACCCGGCACACATTCAGCCAAAGTTGCACCAGATACCAGGCAAACAATTGAGAGTAACCATGTAAAAAGGGGCACTTTCCTACAGAAGGACAAAGCCTATACCAATGTAAGTGTGCCCCGCCTGCCTCTCTCCCAGCCCAGGAAGACTATCAATGTACAGATGGATGCAGATGCCTCTCTTGTCAACCCAACCCTTTCTGTGTGATGGCTGCCTGGAAAGTATGCACAAGGTGTAGCTGTCAACCAGGAGTAGATTGGAGTCAGGCTGCGAAGCACAGTTATAAGCACAGGGATATTTCCAAAATATTAGTAAGAAATCCCCCTACACCAGTAAGCATAATTTTTCATTACCATTCCTGACATGGCAATGCAACTACTTTCAGATAAGGCTTTACCACTTAAAACATATTTATGGGAATTCCCAAAACTAGCCTATGAAAGGGGTAGGACAGTAGTGAGTAACAAAAAAGGTTGCTTATCACTACCAGGACATGCCACACAACAAAGGCACATGTCCCTACCCATTACTTACACAGCACCCCGACACCTAGGGCCTACCATAGAGGCAACCTACAGGGATGTGGAATTCCTAAAGTCTGACTCTCAGGACATATTGTTTGGGGTCAAGGGCAACACCTTTTAATGTGTATTTTGTCCTAGGGACAAGTAGGCTCAACCCCCTGCAGCACAAACACTTTGGCTGCCAGTTTGCAGTACCACATTATGGATCAAGGAAGTGCACTGTCTGTAGATAATTGAAAGCCTTTATTATTAGGGTGAGCGTTCTAAGTAAATGTTGTAAGCTCTGACTGCACTACTGACAGTGGTTCCAGTGCGTTTTCAAAGTTTGGCAATATGAGGCTATAAATAATGCTCTCAGAATGCTCTGATTTGATGCAAATATTTGCAGAAGCTTGAAAGCAAGATTGACGATTCTTTGCTTCCAAAATAAAATGTTCATAAAAATATGAAAGCAGGAAAAAAACATTTCTTAATTATACACTACTGTAAAATTTCAGGTATCATTTCTTTGCAGCATCATTTAGTAACATGTGTTGATGCATGCTAGTATTTCCCAAAAATATTCATAATGGAAAACAGTGGAACTAGTTTAAAAAATAACCAGGCACTGGCAAAGCCAGTGGGTCTGAAATTGGTGGTCAGTTTTTTAGTTTAGTCAATGTGTGACTTGTTTTGCCATGGTTTTTGTAAAACCTTATTGAACTGTGAGCTGCCGGGCCCTCGCCATTATAACCAACAATGGCAAAAGCAAAAAATAAATGTGGTCTCATTAAGCACACACTGCCACAGTAGTTACTGGCACGGAACAAAACTACTTTGGGTGCCGATATGCTCCTTGTGAAAGAACAGAATGCTGTCACTTACAGTGAAGCCAGCCAATACGGAAGGGAGACAGATTTTTATAAACACAAAAGGTCATGATCAATGCCAGACCAAATTAGGGGCCCAATTATTAAAGAAAGTGGCATATATGGAATACCTTTTTCTTGTAATTGTTATGTTATGGCGTTGTAATTCTTTGTAAGAAGCCTTTAAGTGTTGCATTATTATAACAAGAATTAAATTAAGAGGGCTGTTGGCTTCTATAGAAGTTAACAGTGAATAAGATACCATTATTTATTCCCAATATTCATATACCCACATCATTTGATAAATCATTTTGGCCAACATTACGCACAAACTAATGTCTACCTGTAACGATTATCTAATCCTAGAAGGTGATTGCAACCCTGTAATAGACACATTTCTGGACCATTCCTCCCAATTTTCTTTTGTTCCTTTCTCTCACCGTAAACAGTTCACTGCAGCCATTCAACAATAATCTTTCATTGACTCATGGAGAATTTGCGATCCCAGCTTACAATAATATACATTCTTTTCCCCTGTACATTTCTCTCAGTCCAGGATTGATCACCTCTTTGTTTCTTAACCTTTACCTCAACATACCTCACCAGTTGAAATTGGCAACATTTTTATTTATGACCATGCCCCGGTAATTTAGGTCTTGATCGCTTTCCTCTGAAAGTAAGATGTTGCCTCTTCAATTCTTCCGTTTTACTAGATCCCATTTTCACAGAACATTTTGATGCCTTTATAAAAGAATAGTTTGCTTTGAAAAATTCTCCAGACATATCTTTTCCGATTGTTTGGGATGCTATCAAAGCTGCTTCTCAAGATTTTATCAGTACTTATGTCTCCAACAAAAGAAAATCAAACTAAAAAAAAAAAACATGAAACACATTTAGGGCCAGATGTAGGTAGGCCGTTACCGATCGGTAACGGCCGAAAATACCGATTTTGGGCCCTTACCGATCGGTATACAGCCATCGAGATGTAGGGCAAAGAAAAAAGTCAAAATCGGAGCGAAAACCGATTCGGAATGAGTACCGAATGGAAAAGAATCCGATACGTACATACCGAAAATCGGATATGTAACGAATCGGTAACACACCGAATCGGATGCAAACACCGAATCGATCCATGTACCGAATCGGTAGTGACACCGATTCGGAAAATAACCGAATCGGTCCATGTACCGAATCGGTAGTGACACCGATTCGGAAATTATCCGAATCGGTCCATGTACCGAATCGGTACTGACACCGAATCGGAAATTATCCGAATTGGTCCATGTACCGAATCGGTAGACACACCGAATCGGAATAAAGCCGATTCGGTCCATGTACCGAATCGGTAGATACACCGATTCGGACATGAGCCGAATCGGAGAACCTACCGATTCGTTTGAATCACCGATCGGGAAATTCCCCGATTCGGACAGATGGGGAGATGTAGGGAGGCACAGAAACACCGATTTCGGCTCAAAATCGGTAGAATTCACTCGGTATTTACCATGGATTACAATCAGGTGGTAACCAACTCCAACCCATAAAAACAGCCCCAAAATGCATTGCAACTTGCAGGATGGCAGCTTTTTATGTCATTGCGAGGCGGCTACGGCTACAGCAGGAAGGACAGAGGGAATGGCAAAGAAATGAACAGGTCTACAGACAGAGGATAACCCTGTTCATGCTCACAGGCAGAGATCCTACAGAGATACAGGCTGGACTCTGACACCATTCTTGAGCTCATCAGGGACCTCAAACCATTGTTGGACCACCACACCCCAAGGGCACACGCCATCCCAGCACACGTCCAGGTGCTATGCAGCCTACACCTGCTTGCGTCTGGCAGCTATCAAAGTGGAGTTGCAGCGGCAGGAGGGGTGACCCAGAGCAGCCTGTCAAGGTTCTTCCACACATTCCTTGACGCCATGATACACAGGATGGACCAATACATCTCTTTCCCTGCAACCCACGCAGAACTGCTACAAACTAAAGCTGACTTCTACCAGATGGCACAATTTCCCCAAATCATTGGCTGCATAGATGGCACGCACATTCCGATTTGCCCACCAGCGGACACAGAATACATATACCGCAATCGGAAGTCTACGCACACCATCAACGTGCAGGTGATCTGCAATGCGAAGTGCACCATCACAGACCTGGTAGCAAAATTCCCAGGGAGTACCCATGACTCCTATATTTTCCAACAGAGCGGCATCTATGCACGGCTGATGGCTGGCGAATTTGGTGAAGGATACCTCCTAGGTGAGACACATCATCAGACCCCCATAACACAAAGTAGCTAGGTGTAATACATGTATGCATGTGTGTAATGTTACCCCTTTCCCTTCCAGGCGACAGTGCATATGCCCTCCGCTCATTCATACTCACCCCCTACCTCAACCCCTCCACACCCAGCCAAAGGAGGTATAACCGGGCCCACAAAAGCACAAGGAATGTCGTCGAACGGACCTTTGGCATCTGGAAAAGTAGATTCAGATGCCTGCACAAGAGTGGAGGTGCAAGGCAGTATACCCCCATCACCTGCTGCAAGATCATAGCTGTATGTGCAATGTTACACAACCTTGCGGTGAAGAAGGGCACTGAGGTGGAGTTGTCTGACTAGGAGGACCATGACGACGATGAAGCTGTGCCACTAACACAGCCAGCTGGGGTGTCTACGCCAAGTGATGGCAGATACAGACGTGAGGAGATTACAGAAAACTATTTCTGAGTGAGTACAGATGCACAGACAGGTAAATGGTTGTGGTGAAAAGCAAATTTTAATACTGTTGCAACACAGTTACTGCACTGATGTGCAACAAAAAAAAGGTGTAATAGCAAAGAAAACAAAAGTCTAAGGTCCAGGTTGCCTCACCCGCCCTTGCAAGCCTATTTCTTTGAGCGCTTGGCAGCCCCACTGGGGTGTCCCTCACCCCCTTCAGAATGTCCAGCCACTTCTGCGGAGCGCCTGGTGTTCCTGCGTGGCTCTGACGCAGCGCTGGCCGGGCTGCTGCGGCTGCTGCTGTCCCCAGCATCCCCCAGGTCCAGGGCAGGATTTGCGGCAGTGTTTGAGATAATCATGGCCTCCATTGCTGTAGTGATGCGGGCCATTCCCCTTGTTATCTCGGCGGTATTTTGGGTGATACTTGACTCCATGTTGGCACCGCGCTGACAGAGTTGTGCCGTTGCAGCAGCAAGGCGGCTTATGGAGCGGTTTTGCACCCGGGCATCCCGCCTGCGCGACAGCTCATGCTCCTCTAGTCTGCCACATAACTGGGTAATGGCAGTGGTTAGCCTGCCTAGACCTGCTGCTACCTCCTTGTTGGTATCTACAAAGGCCTTGAAACCTTTCACCATTTCCCCCATCTGCAGGTTGTGCTGCAGGAGCTGGCGTTGGCAGGCCATGATGGACTTCGCCTGCTGCCTTTGGATTTTCACCATATTCCCTTCAAGGCCCAGGAAGACACTGCCCTCCGGTGCTGGCGCTGCAGTGCTGGGAATGGCACGGCGCCGGGTAGTGCTGCTGCCGGCCTGCTGAGTGGGCTGGGGTGCCACTGGTGGGGGTGTGGTGCTGGCCGGGGCCTGAGCCCCTGCTCCCAGGACAGGGTTTACTGGAGCCACAGCCATAATCGTGGCAGGAGCTGGTGTAGGTGGATGGAGGTCCCTTGTCGGGGAGTTCTCTGGGGAGAACAGCAAGGGGGGTGTGCTCGGCATTTGTGGGGAGTGAAGTAAATCATAGTCTATTGCCAGGTCTCCCTCAATACCCAGCCCTATGGTGTTTTCCTCCTCCTCCTCGGCAGCCTGACTCGTGCTCGGCCCTGCGACTGCACTGGTAGATGGTGCTGCTGCCTCTGTTGTCAGTGGTTCTCCGCCTGATGGTGCCCCTAGGTACAAAGAAGCATTTGTAAAGTGAGTGCCGATGTATTACAGTCAGTACAATTAAAGCATTCCACATGTCCTTGCATCTCCTTAGAATGTGTTCCACTGTTTCCTATCTTGTGATTCTGCACTGCCATATTTTGCTAACTTATGCTGACTACATGTACCATGATGCTTGTCTCTTGTATGTTGGTTACAGTACTGTGCTGGGGTTTGGCTGTGCATTGTGTCTAATGGGGAGGTGTCTGGTAGGGTGTGTCATGATGCGCATGCTTCTTACCTGTAGCTGTAGCTCTGGCTGAGCTGTCCAGGGTCCCAATTCCGGTCACGCTCTCCCTCTCAATGGTGCTGGAGACCAGTTCCTCCAGCTCGGTGAGGGGTGGCGCCGGGTTCCTGCCTCCACCTGTGACTCCAGCTTGCCTCTGGATCTCAGCCATCTTACGTTTGGCCAGGCTGCGGATATCATAGAAGCGCTTCTTCAGCTCATCAAGGGACCTGGGGGTGACACCTACAGCATTGACCTTTTGGGCGATTTCACTCCAGAGCCTCCTCTTGGTGCTGTCCGGCACATTGAGGGACAGCTTCCCGAATAGCTGCCTGTGCACCCTCACCACCTCCTCAACCAACACCTGCAGCTCGATGCTGCTGAACTTTGGCTTCCTCTTCTGGCTGGACTTCTGGCTCTCACTCTGGTTTGCCATCTTGCTCTGAACAGTTCTCTACCTCCTACTCCCACTGCTGCTAACTGTGAGTGTTCAGCTCAGGCTGGCTCTCCAGAAAGTTCTTAATTAGCTGCACCTGCCAGGGTTGCCACTCCCTGTTTGGGTGGGGGAGGGGGGATCCACCTCATTGGCGGAATCGGCTTTTACCGAATCGGCTTTTACCGAATCGGATTTTACCGAATCGGATTTTAACGATTCGGTTTCTTCAATGCATTCCTATGGGCTTTTTGCCCATGGGTGTGTTTTCATGCCTCCGAATCGGTAATTGCCGATTCGGATTTTACCGATTCGGCTATTTCCGATTCGGTGGTAGCCGATTCGGTACTTTCCGATTCGGTCCGTGCCGAATCGGTACATAGCGATTCACATTACCGATGCCGACCGATTCGGTATTATTTCGCTGTTAGTTTGCTACATCTTGTTTTCCGATTTCAGAATACCGATTCGGCCCGCCTCGGTATTTTGAATTCGGAAAATCCCTATTACCTACATCGGGCCCTTAATCCTTAGTACATTCATATTTTACGTCCAAATCTAAAACATGTTTGGATTCACTAATGGAAGCCAAATTTGACTTCAATAAACTGCCTGGACCTCTGGTCCAGGCAGCACTCTCCCCGGCAGCTCTACCAGCTGCTTGTTCGTCCGCAGTTCGTCTCAAGCAGAGTTTGAGCCTCGTGCCCGACTCTCCTCAATTCTTGTGTTTTTAGGATTGTAATTTGTGTGCCTCGCGTGTTCACATTCTGGGGCCTTACTTTTTGCTTTTACTGTTGCTAGCGTCTTAGCGCTTCCTGCTTTCCCATCAAGTCCTGCTCCCACGCGCCCCGCCCCCTGACCCAGCCCCACTCCCGCTTCCACCTCTTCCTCCGCCCCACTCCCCTACATAATGGTGACCGCTGCGGGGGAGAAAGTGTAAGCCTTGACCTCCGGTCCAGGCAGCACTCTCCCTGGCAGCTTCACCAGCTGATTGTTAGCCCGCAGTCCGTCTCAAGCAGAGTTTGAGCCTCACCCCCGACTCTACACAGGTCTTGTGTTCTTGGGATTTCAATTTGTGTGCCTTGCGTGTTCACATTCTGGGGCATTACTTTTTGCTTTTACTGTTGTTGGCACCTTAGAGCTTCTCGCATTTCCTCCAAGTCCTGCTCCCACGCGCCCCGCCCCCTGACCCAGCCCCACTCCCGCCTCCACCTCTACCTCCGCCCCACTCCCCTACATAATGGTGACCGCTGCGGGGGAGCGCGTGTAAGCCTTGACCTCCGGTCCAGGCAGCACTCTCCCTGGCAGCTCCACCAGCTGATTGTTAGCCCGCAGTCCGTCTCAAGCAGAGTCTGAGCCTCACCCCAGACTCTACACAGGTCTTGTGTTCTTGGGATTTCAATTTGTGTGCCTTGCGTGTTCACATTCTGGGGCATTACTTTTTGCTTTTACTGTTGTTGGCACCTTAGCGCTTCTCGCATTTCCTCTAAGTCCTGCTCCCACGCGCCCCGCCCCCTGACCCAGCCCCACTCCCGCCTCCACCTCTACCTCCGCCCTACTCCACTACATAATGGTGACCGCTGCCGGGGAGCGCGTGTAAGCCTTGACCTCCAGTCCAGGCAGCACTCTCCCCGGCAGCTCCACCAGCTGATTGTTAGCCCGCAGTCCGTCTCAAGCAGAGTTTGAGCCTCACCCCCGACTCCACACAGGTCTTGTGTTCTTGGGATTGTAATTTGTGTGCCTTGCGTGTTCACATTCTGGGGCATTACTTTTTGCTTTTACTGTTGTTGGCGCCTTAGCGCTTCTCGCATTTCCTCCAAGTCCTGCTCCCACGCGCCCCGCCCCCCTGACCCAGCCCCACTCCCGCCACCACCTCTACTCCCGCCCCCCCTCCCCTACATAATGGCGACCTCTGCGGGAGAGCGCTTGTAAGCCTTGACCTCCGGTCCAGGCAGCACTCTCGCCACCAGCTGACTGTTTGCCCGTAGTCCGTCTCAACCAGAGTTTTGACTTCTTTAACCCCCGCCCGCTCCCCTCTCCGTTTCCTCCGGCTGCTGCGTGTCCCCTGCAGCCCCACCCCCCTGCTTTCCCACTCGCCGCCCCGCTCCCGCCTCCCAGCTACGCCACCCTCCAAAATCCCCTCATATGGAGGCCGTGCAGCGGGCGTGCCGCTGGCTCTCCGAAGGTGCGCCTAAGTAAAGTCCATCTGCGCCCATCCGCGCCTGAACCGCGCCCAGCGCCAGAACCCCTGGGCCTCACGAACACCACAACATCCGCCTCTGCTACAACTCCAGCGCCCTCCACGCACTTAACGCCGGACGATCACGCACCTGCTGCCTGGTCGCCCCGAAGAGCACCCAGGACCCTTCTCTTGCCGGAACGGCAGCTTCACCAGCATCCGGCCTACCAACCCACCTACCGAAGAACCCAACTTCCTCAGATGCATCCTGCTCAACACCCGCTCCGCCCGCAAACACGCTGTCGAACTCTGGGACCTACTCAACACCAACTTCCCAGACATCGCCTTCCTGACAGAAACCTGGCTGAGCCCCTCCTCGGCACCCGACATCGCCATAGCCATCCCGGAAGGCTACAAGATCACCCGCAAGGACCGCACCAATGGAGTAGGAGGAGGAATGGCCATCGTCAACAGGAACACCCTCAAAATCTCGACATACACCAACAACGCCCTCAGAACCGCCGAATACCTGCACTTCCAGATCCACACCGACCCCAACACCACCCTCAGAGGCACCCTCGTCTACAGACCCCAGGACTCCGAATGCAGTTCAGCTACTCCATCGCCGACAGCATCAGTACACACGCACTCGCCTCCACGGACTACATCCTCCTCGGGGACCTGAACTTCCATCTCGAGAACAACAACAACTCCAACTCTTCCACCCTGATCGACAACCTCGCCGAACCTCAGACTCAGACAACTCGTCACAACACCCACCCACTCCTACGGCCACACGCTTGACCCCATCTTCTCAGCAAGCTCCCATGTCTTCTTCAACTGCACCACCAAACTCCACTGGACCAACCACCGGTGCATCCAGTTCACCTTTCAAAAACCCACCACACACCACCCCACCCCGCGATGTCTAGCCACCGGTGGAGCAAAGTCCTGAAGACCAGCTAACCACCACCCTTGCCCAGAGCCCACCCACAGACCGACCAACCCCGACGCCGCAGCCCGTAACATTCAGACAGTGGATCAACGACTGCGCCAACACCCTTGCCCCGCTCAAGACGCCCTCCAACATTCACACCAACAAGAAAGCCTGCTGGTTCATCGACGGCTGCCGCATATTCTACACGTTGGGATTCTTTGAACAAGACTTATCAAGGTCTTACGTCCATATTAGTCACTAAGAGGGGACCACGCTTTTTCATACTTCTTGATATACATTAGGGGCCGTGATACTTACAGGGCCCTACATTGGGTAAGGGTGTCCGACCTTTGTCTGGTTCGATCTAGCAATGGTTTTATAACAATTTTTGAAGCCTGCGGAACGGAGTTATACTGAGTACAATACCTTCCACCCCCAGATATATTATATAAGAACTGCACGGTGTGGCGTGGTTGTCGTATACCTAGCAGCCTGGAAGGCGGTATTATCTTTGGAGGATCCGGAATTTCGCATTCTATTCACAGACCTGTACACACTTTTCTTGCCTTGAAAAAGTCTCTGAAAGAAACGAAACACGTGTCGGCGGTGTGATCTGGGAAGTTTTAAACTTACACATAGGGAATCTCAATAAAGAACTGAAAGAACATTTTGTTTGGATCTCTGAATCCGGTGTTATTCGAAATTTGTTTGGATTTGTAGATACAGTGGTTATGACAATTAATACTCGGGGATTATTTCTCTCCAAATGAGATATCTAGGATTATCTAAATCACACTAAGTTGATACCACGTAGAGTGCTTTAGTAGCCTGTTCCTTAACTTTTCCGGTTTACCAAAGACCTTCAGGCCTCCACGAGATCCTGCCGAAAACTTGAAAAAACTGGATCCGTGAATGAACACAGGAAAGCTACACAGCCCACAAGAACGCCACCCGCAGCCACCACCACCTCATCAAGTCCGCGAAAGGGACCTCCTTCAAAGACCGCGGAGACAACAACGCACACAACAGCAAAGAGCTCTTCAACATCGTGCAGGAACTCTCCAACCCCAACGACATCCTACCTTCACAAGACCTGTGCGGCTCGCTGGCCACCTTCTTCCATCGCAAGATCGTAGACATCCACAACAGCTTCAACGCCGTCACCACCCCGGCAACCACTGAGACCCCCGCTCCCACGACCACCACCCGCACCAACCGCCTGCTCTCCTGGACCAACATCAACGACAAAGACACCATCAAGATCATGAACAACATCCACTCTGGATCCCCGGAAGACCCCTGCCCACACCACATCTTCAACAAAGCCAGCAGCACCATTGGACCCCATCTCTGGAAAACCATCAACATCTCCTTCGAGACAGCGACCTTCCCGGAGAGCTGGAAGCACGCAGAGATCAACGCCTTACTCAAGAAACCCAAGGCGGACCCCAAGAACTTCCGGCCCATCTCTCTGCTCCCGTTCCCAGCGAAGGTCATCGAGAAAACCGTCAATAAACAACTGACCAGCTACCTCGAGGAGAACAACAGCCTGGACCCATCCCAGTCCGGGTTCCGCAGCACTCACAGCACCGATGACATCAGGACCCTGCTTGACAACGGAAAAAACGGGTACCTCATCCTCCTGGGCCTGTCATCCGCATTCGACACGGTCTGCCACCGCACACTACGAACACGCCTCTACGACGCCGGAATACAAGAGAAGGCCCTGGACTGGACCACCTCCTTCCTCGCCGGAAGAACACAGAGCGTCTGCCTCCTCCCCTTCCGCTCTAAAGCCACAGGGATCATGTGCGGCATACCCCAAGGCTCATCCCTCAGCCCAACGTTGTTCAACGTCTACATGGCACTGCTCGCTCAAATCGCACGACGGCACAACCTCAACATCATCTCCTATGCCAACGACATCCAGCTGATCCTCTCCCTCACCGAAGACCCCCACACCACCAAAACCAACCTCCACGAAGGGATGAAGGCCGTCGCCGACTGGATGAGAAACAGCCGACTGAAGCTGAATTCGGACAATATGGAGGTCCTCATCCTCAGATCCACCCCCTGGGCCTGGGACGACTCCTGGTGGCCGACTGCACTAGGAGCTCCCCCCTACACCTACCGACCACGCATACAACCTACGGGTCATCCTCGACTCTACCCTTCCATGACGAAGCAGGTCAACACCGTCTTCTCCTCCTGCTTCAACACCCTCCGCATGCTTCGCAGGATCTTCAAGTGGATCCCCACCGAAACAAGAAGGACGGTCACCCAGGCCCTCGTCCGCAGTAGACTGGACTACAGAAACGCACTCCACACAGGAGCTCCAACGCATCCAGAACCCCTCAGCACGCCTGATCTTAGATATCCCTTGCTGCAGCCACATCACAACCCACCTGGGAGACCTGCACTGGCTCCCTGTCAACAAGAGGATAACCTTCAAACTCCTCACCCACGCACACAAGGCACTCCGCAACACCGGACCAGCGTACCTCAACAGCCGACTCAGCCTCCACACCCCCACCCGCCAGCTCCGCTCAGCAGACCGTGCCCTCACCACCGTCCCCCGCATCCGAAGAGTGACCGTCGGCGGCAGATCATTCTCCCACCTCGCCACCAAGACATGGAACACCCTCCCCATCCGCCTGCGGCAGACCGAAGGCCTTCTGACCTTCAGAAGACTCCTCAAGACCTGGCTCTTCGAACTGTTACAGCTTCCCCCCCCCCCCAGCGCCTGGAGACCCCCACAGGTATGTAGCGTGCTTTACAAATGCTATGATTGATCAACAGAGGATGCTGCCTCTTATCTCCAGATATTCATTGAATCCAACAACGTCCTGGACATCTCCCAATCCAGATTCCGCAGCAACCACAGCACCAACACCACGCTACTCGCAGCCATTGACAACATCCGTGCCCTCCTCGACCAGGGATAAACAACAGACCTCATCCTCCAGGACCTCTCAGCTTTCTCCGACACTGTCTCCCACAGCACATCAACAACTCAACTCTACGACGCCCGTATCTAAGGAAAGGCCCTCAACTAGACTTGCTCACTTCTCACAGGCAGAACTCAGAGAGTTAGACTCCAGTCATATCTCTCAGAACCAAGAGAGCAGATGTGGAATACCCCAAGGATCCTTCCTCAGCTCCACCCTCTTCAGCATCAACATGGCCCCCCTCGCAACCATCGTCAGAGGCCATGGACTCAGCATTGTCTCCTACGCCGACAGCACCCAACTCATCCTCTCTGTCACCAAGGAACCCAACATCACCAGTCACAACTTCCAAGAAGGGATGAAAGCTGTTGCCACCTGGATGAAGAAGAGCTGCCTGAAACTCAACTTTGAGAAAAAAGAAGTCCTCATCCTGGGCTTCACCCCCTCAGCATGAGATTACACCTTGTGGCCCCCCTGACCTCGGAACCCCTACTCCTGCCCCGACAGACCATGCACGAAACCTCAGCAACATACAGGACTCATCACTGAACCGCATGATCAACGCTGTATCCTCAGCCTGCTTCAACACCGCCCGCGGACGCTCTGTGTTCTTCCGGCGAGGAAGGAGGTGGTCCAAAACATTTTCTGATGGGATCCCCTCCGAATCCAGAAAAACAGTCACTTTTGCTCTCATCACTAACAGATTGGACTACGGCAACACCCTCTATGCCAGAATCAACAAAAATCCTTTGTAAGCTACAGACCATCCAGAGCGCCTCAGCCAGACTGATCCTAGACATCCCCCGTCACAACCAAATCGCTCAACACCTCCGCGATCTCCACAGGCTCCCCATCGAAAGAAGAATAACCTTCACGCTCCGCACGCATGCATAGAAGGCCCTCCACAACATCGGACCAGCATACCTAAACAGCCACCTCTCTTTTCACGCACACAAGAGAAACCTCCGATCACCCAAACTCTCTCTGGCCACCATCCCACCCAGCTACAAAACCAGAATGGATGGAAAGTACTTCTACTACCTCGCAGCCAAGACCTGGAACGACCTCCCCATCCACCTCCGCCAAAGCCCTACACTGCCCCAGTTTAGGAATGACCTCAAGGTCTGGCTCTTCAGATGACCCCACACCCTAAAGAAAAGCCACCCCTCCCCTCAGCGCCTTGATACCCTCACAGGTGAGTAGATGCACTTTACAAACCCCTGAGTGATTGATTGAATTATTAAAGGTAGACATCTTTCCAATAATACTAGACTCTTCTTTGACGTTTTGTCCATATCTATAACATATAAGCATTCTTTAGCAGCTATATTCTCAGATGCTGAGAAAGCCTTTGATCAAATGCATTGGAGTTGTCTATTTTCCACACTTTTATTGTTTGGTTTGGACAAAAATTCATTAATCTTTTATACTATTCCTCTAGATCTTCCATATTTGTTAACGGACTCATTTATTCGGCTTTCCCTTTACATAGAGGAGTGTGGCAGTGTTGGCCCTTATCACTTCTTCTTTTACTTCTTGCACTCAAGCCCTTCTTAACTAAAATCCAACAGAATAAAACCATACAAGATTTCAAGTATGGAGATAAACATATTATATTACATTTTCAGTTTACTCAAATGATATTCTTTTACATATGGCCTCTCCTACATCGTCCTTGCAGCCGTTTTTAGATACTGTTTCACTTTTGCTTCCCTTTCTGGTTATAATCTTAACTTTGACAATTGTGAGATTCTTCCACTTAATAAATGGTGCTTTGGCCACGCTTGTGGTAATCCCTAAAACCCAGCCACCCTCTATGAGCTGTGCGGATTACCGCCCAATCTCACTCATCAACACTGAGATCAAGCTCTTTGCCACAATACTGGCCCAGAGGCTTCAGCCTCTCCTACAGGAACTGGTCCATCCAGACCAGTGCAGGTTCATGCCAGCTAGGGGCACCCGTCATTGCATTCGTCGCCTCCACTTGGCCTTGGCCCACCGTGCTCGCCTATCCCCATACCTGGCCCTTCTCTTCCTTGACTTTGAGAAGGCCTTCGACACGGTGAACTGGGATTACCTGCAGGAAGTGCTGGAGACGATGGGCTTTGGCCCCCTGTTTTGCCGCCTCATCAAGGTCCTCTATGCCAACCCTAGAGCCCGGGTGCTTGTTAATGGGGAGCTCTCTGAAGCCTTCCCGATCCGTAGAGGTACGCGCCAGGGATGTCCTCTCTCACCACCCCTGTTTGCGCTAGCAATGGAGCCCCTGGCGACGCTTATCCGGCGAGACCCCCTTGTCCAAGGGTGGGCCTGGAACGAGAGCCACGTAGACAAAATTGCCCTCTACGCTGATGACGTGCTTTTATTTTATATCTGGCGGACCCAGCGAACTCGTGCTCCAGGTGCTTACAGATCCTCACGGCCTTCGAAAGGGTCTCCGGGCTCCGACTCAACGCGGCCAAATCCACAATAGTCCCGCTGCACCCCTCCAGGGAGTGTTATGACTGGCACTCGACCATCCCGCTCAGACACCACTCGGTCAAGTACCTTGGGATATGGGTGGCCCTCCTGCCGGAACTCGAGTGGGCGTTGAATATCACGCCCCTGGTTGTCCGAATGAAGGCTAATCTTAAAAGGAGGCAAACCTTTCCCCTCAACCCCCGAGGGAGAAGCGCCCTTTTTAAAGTGATGGTCCTCCCCCGCTTCCTCTACATCTCACAAAACACCTCTATCCCCCTATCCCGCACGTGGTTCCGTGCACTTGATGGGCTCCTGTCCAGATTCCTCTGGGGAGGCGGACGCCCGCGTATATCCCTGGCGCACACCCGCATCCCCCCCTACGATTGGGGCTTAGGAGTGACCCACCTTTACCTCTACTACCTTGCCACTAAGTTAATTGTCATCCACGACTGGTATGCGGGCGGCTGGTCCGACCCAGCATATCGTGTGGAGCTCGAGGCTACAGACTTTCCACAGGTCCAAGCGTTCCTATATGGTAGCCCGGTGCCACAGACCATAGCACCAATCACTAGAACGGTCCTCCTAGCATGGCGTGCCGCTCTGCGCCACGTGGGATGGAACTGTAAACTTACTCGTCAAACACCGCTCTGGCATAGCACCTGGCTCCGAGAGGTTTTGTCCCTGAATGGATTCCACTGATGGGATCTGATTGGCATTTCGGTCCTTGGGATGTCTGAGTTGGGGGCCATATCCGTGCCTTCGCAGACCTACAGCAGCGCCATGCCCTTCCCCATGCCCAACACTTTAGATACCTGCAGCTGCGCCACGCCATTCACACACAACTCCCCTCGCCGGTCCCCCTCCCAGAGTTCAGCCCACTGGAAGCCCAGGTGATGATGGGGAACCTGGGCAGGGGAAGGTGTGTCCCGCATCTACCGCTCCCTAGTGAACAATGGCCCTGCCTCCTTAGATACATTACGAGCTCGGTGGGGGGGCCCCCTGGAGGAGGCGGACTGGAGACATGCCCTTATGGCGCCCAGAACCCTGACCGCGTCCTCTAGGCTGTATCTGGTGCAGATATACTTCCTACACGCGGTATACCTCACCCCAGAGCAACTCTTCCATGCCCGCCTGCGACCCTCCCCGGTATGCCCGAAGTGTGGTTCAGCCCCCGCTGATTTTTACGACATGGTGTGGCTTTGCTCGGAGGTAACGCGGTTCTGGAGAGGGGTGGAACGGGAACTCACACAAGCCCTGGGATGGGAGATCCCCCATGAACCACTGCGGATGTTGTTGGGGGTCTTTGATGGCCTAGATGGTTCCAGGATGGACAAACGCCTGTTGGGGACAGCGGTGGCAGCAGCCAAAAGAGACATAGCGAGGTATTGGTCACGTGCTGCAGCACCCACTGTGAGGGGGTGGAGGAGGGGGGTTGATTGGTTCGGCACCCAGCAAGAGGCCCTGTTTGAAGCCCGAGGCGCTCCAGAATTGTTCCACAAAATTTGGGGGAAATGGTTCAACATGATTCCGCCATGATTCTCGATGTACCGACTGTTATTATGCTCCGCTGTTAATGCAATACAGGATGAACTGCTGGGCTGGAACGGACTGACCCGACCTATCTGTCTTATTGACTTCGAACCGCTATATGTGTTGATTCATGAGCTGCAACCAATGAATTTCTTTTTGCTGTTACATATACAAATAAAGTTGATTATCAGAAAAATAAAAATGATGCTTTAAACACGATTTTGTATCTTCAAGATTTCTTTGAAATTCCGTATAAATTAAATGATTGGTTCTCAGGTTTGCCAACTCCATAAAAGATACTATATCACTTAATTCGAATACTCTACTCTCTACTTTATCTACCCGTACTTCCCGTTGGAATCCATTATCTTGACTCCATAATTTCTTTCATGGAGGGTTGGTTGGATTCTATTAAGATGATGTTAGTTCCCATAATTCCTTTCTGTCTCTTGGCAATTACAATTTTTTTTGGAACAATAAAAAACCTTGCATATCCCTCACCAGATTACAACGTAATAAACAGGGTGGAGTTCATTTTCCAAATTTACAATCTTATCATACTGCTCTCTTTTTAAAACAATCAACCCTTTATTAGGAACACCAAAACATCATTAATCCCCCCTTATGGATGAAAATGGAATTATGCGTTATTCAACCTTTTTCTTTTTCAGAATTCTTATCCTTCACCCAACGTCCTTCGTCCATGTCACTTCCTATTTTTTAAAATGCTTGTAGGTTATTGCATCCTATTTATATGTCTCCTCTTTCAGTTATAGACCAATTTCTCCAAACCTCGATCTGGAACAAAAATCTTATTAAAATTAATAATAGAACTATTTTTTTTGAAATCCTGGCGTGAAAAAGTTTTTTTTTTATGGACTGATCAATTACTTAATAGAAACTCACCACTCTCCTTGTCACAAGTTTAATCTTACTTTCAATTTTCAAATTCACATAAATAAATTTAAGTCTCTGATCTCATCTATCTTCACAACATATTTTTCACTTTGGCAAATCACCACTCCCGATTCCTCCATTTATCCAGTACAACCATTGCAGATAACCGTCCCTACAGCTTCCCGTATCAATACATGCCTTACTTCCCCCCCTGGTGTTAAACAAAAAACAATGTTGTAGTTACAATGGGAAGCAGACTTACACACTTCTTTTCCTCCATCTTTAAGGAATAAAATATGTCTCAAAATCCGTAACATTTCCCATGCTGCCAACACCGCTCAAACTTTATTTTTCATTTATAATTGCCTTCTCATTATTCCAGCCTCCTTACAAAAGTTTTACCCTACCGTTTAGTTCCCTCATCCTGATGGCCTTGGCCTTGTACTTTATCTATTTCAGATATTAAACATATTTTAATTGAATGTCCCAACACTTCAATTTTGGTTTCAAGTTTGGAAACAAAATTAATTCAATTCAATTCAAAAATACTTTATTCGGTAGTTTATTTAATAAGAACACCATAAAAGTTCATAAAATACAGTTTACAAAGTTGATCATGTTTTAAAATCACAATTTTAAAAAGCTAAAAACAATTAGAATTCATTTAAAAAAGCAGGTCTGATAAAAAGGAAGCAGCAAGATATATCATACAATTTATATTCATCTAAGAACCTAGAAATTTGTGCGCCTTCATTGTATCTCTCCTAATCAGATCAATTCATAGGTTGCGACGATGTTGAATACAAAATTTAAGAAAACGTACAATTGCTTTAGCATATTTTTCATTTTCTAAATATTGTAGTGCCAAGAATGCTGGACGGCATTGGGGAAGCCCCCAAAGTTTTAGGATGGGGAGTATCCAACGTCTACGGGGTTCTACAAAGAATTTGCAGAATAGAATAGTATGTATGGTTGATTGTGTAGATACCAAATCACATGGACAGCATGTCCGTGTGGACGCCCAGTCGTTTTGGGTTGGAAAGGAAACTAGCAAATGAAACATGTCAAACCTTAAGTGAGTTAGCAGCATTTTTTCATATTGGGTTAGATTATAAAACAAATAGGGTTCCGATTCAAAGACAGTCTGCACTAGTATGGCTTTCTGAACAGATTGTTTGTGGATCTCGGTTACTAGGCGTATCTGCCTCAGATGTGCAAGGCATTCTTTTTTTAGATCCGCCTTAGAAATTTCATTTATCCTAGAAGGATAATCAAAATATTTCTTGTAGCCCAAGTCCTCAAGAATTGCTTTGACGTAAGTTAGCCATTTGATTTTTTTACACTGATCGAGACTCAAAGTGTCTTCAATGATGGATCTCGTTAAATGGCATTGATCTGTTACCCATATTCTACGCCACAGCATTACTGGCTGTAGTTTCTATGATGTCTGTTATATAGTCTAGTCCCAATTCTGTGTGACATGCGTATGTGGAGGTATTCCTTGGGACCGCAAGTAAATATCGTAAAAAGGAATTCTCAATTTTTTGAATGGCTTCAATATTTACATAGTGTAAGTTTTCTTAACATTTAGTTTTAAGTTCAAGGTGGCCATGAACGCACAATATCTGTTTACTGCACATTGGAGTTCATTTGGGGTTCTTGCTAAAATGACAGCATCGTCGGCATATAATAATGCAGGTATTTGCCGACGAGCTATTGTAGGTAAATCTTTACTGCCTTGAAGCATCGCGGCTTCCAGTCCATTAGTGTAGACAGTAAATAGAAAGGTGGCCAGCACGCAGCCCTGTCAGACCCCCTTTTCCACCCTGAAACTTCCTGTAAGTTCCCCCTTAGTCCCAAATCTTACCCTACCTGTAGTTCCTGTGTACATTTCACGCAGGAAATCAACAATCGCTGGGTCAACGCCCATTTTCAGCACTATATTCCATAATGCTGAATGAGCGACACAGTCAAACGCCGCTGATAGGTCGACGTAGACCATGTAAAGTGTGGACCCCTTAGCCTCCATGTATTTACCCGCTAGGAGGGAAAGGTTAAGTGCTTGGTCTACTGTTCCTAGGCCTTCACGGAAGCCGTATTGTATATCAGATATTACTCCTTGGTCAGTTGCCCACTCCTGAAGTCGATTGAGAAGGATCCGCCCTGCCATCTTCCCAAGCGAGTCCAGGAGGGAGATAGTCCTATAACAGGACGGAGTATTTCGATCCCCTGTCTTATAGATCGGGACCAATATTGATGTCTTCCAAGAATCTAGTAGCCCTACCTTTAGTGTTGCATTTAAAACATTGGTCAGTATGTGGGACCAGAGATCTGGTAGATGTTTAAAAACATCAGCTGGGAACCCATCTGGACATGGGGCTTTGCCAGTTTTTGAGTTTTTTAATGCCAGTTGAACCTCCTTGTGGGAGAATTGTAGGTTTATTGGGTATGTAACCTGCGTTAGAGGGACTGGGTGGTCAATGTCTATCGAGGTGTATTTACTAAAAACTTTTGAAAAATAGGCCACCCATTCATCTTCGCTTATAGCGACGTCGATGGAGGGTGTTTCATTTTTATTTGTTAAAAACGGTGACCTTACTATGTGCCAGAACATTGCACTATCCTTCAACTCTGTGCTTTTGCTGAGGCGATTCCATAGATCGACTTTTAACTCTTGTTTTCTTAACCTGATCGCGGCAGCGTACTCTTTCCTAAGTCTGCCAATCTCAGCTCTGTCCCTCTTATCCTTATTCAAGGCCTCTTTTAGTTTTGTGTGTGCCTTTGTACATGCTGAATTAAACCAGCTGTTATTTTGATTTATTTCTGACTTTTGCTTACAAGTCCTAGTTAGCTCTTTATGTATATTTTTCAAAACGGCGTTAAAACTGTAAATGACCACCTTTGGTTGTAGATTTAGAACAAGACAGTTCCTAATTTCGGCACTACAATTTTTGACTATTTTATTAGTTGTGGCTTCCTTATCAATTTTCCCCCATTTAAGTGTATAACCGTTCATGGAACCAATTGCAAGTTCTTGTTGGGCTAGAACGGTCATTATGTTAATGGGTTTGTGTGGTATATTTTCCGCAAAGGATGCAACTATTGGAAAATGGTCACTCAGTGGGTTTTTTACTACTTCAAACAAATCGATAGCTGTCCCATTTAAGGGAGAAATTAGTATGTAATCTATCAGACTTGTTAATCCTCTTCCGTTAAACGTTGGCGAAAAGGGAGCAGGAGGATTTTTTTTTCATTTAAAAAACCTAGCTGTAATTCAGCCATGACCTCGTTCATTTTCTCACCTTCAACGGAATGTGAGAAATGGGTTATACTGATGTCCTCCTCATCGGTAATGCCACATTTGGTATTTTTACTGTTCATACATAAGTGAAGATTGAAGTCTCCCCCCCAAATTATTATACATGATTTTTTTGCATATTTTGTGGTTTGTTCTTGCAAAGCTGTTGCAATCTCAGTAAGGGTATTTAGCAAATTAGTTTGCGACAAATTATTGTAGAAATTTACTAATATGTACACTTCTTGTTTTCTCCTTTTTAGAATTATGAGTTGGAAGTAGTCTTTTATTATGAAGGGTGCAATGTCCTCCATTTGTATAGTGTTTGAAATGTAGGTGGCGAGGCCACCACTGTTTCTGCCCGAGGGGGGTTTCCTTGCAGGGGACCAGAATGTTTTGTACCCCGCTATGTGTATAGGAGTGTTGCCCAAGTCTCCTGGAGGCAGATGATGGTACTTGAATTCACTTGAGACAAAAAGTTGGGATTAGTTTGTTTGTATGCTAAACCAGCAATATTCCAAAAAGTAAAATGTAGTTTAGGACTAATATTAGTTGGGTCTGTAGCAGTAATTAAGTTGTCCACACAAACCTGTGGGCCGGTATTATTAGGAGGAGATGATACGCTCAAGGCGTCCTTTTTTTCTGATTGCCCCAGCGAGATTGAGATAGATATTCCCCCGGGTTCTAAGTTCTCCCCTAATTCTAAGGTGGATGCATCTTCCCAGTTGACTATAGGGGTAGGGAGTCAATCGTTACTGTCTAAGCCAGAGAATGCATTGTATCTGTTGTAAATAGGAATATTGTAGGAAGTAGTTGGCAACTGTACTGCTTGATTCCAACGATTATCCCCATAATCCTGGTGTAGAGTAATAGAAAGATAGGGATGAACTGAAGGAAGCAAGCGATTTTGGGTCTGATGCCATTGTACTGTTTCTGTGGGATAAACAAATTTGGGATTTTGTTGGAAGAGGGGAGTCTTCATTTCTGGCTGAAAGTGCCTTTCATAAAGAAAATTCGTAGGGTTTGGTAGTGTATTTGTATTTGATGGAAGCAGGTGCCTATAAAAGTAGCCCAGGGGAAGCAAGGTGGTATTAAATTCCCATGTAGAGGGTGGGGGGGCATTGGCGAGAGTCTTTTCTGCCCATTGAGGGTTTCTAAAGTTAAGTGTTACACAGTCGCCCTCAAATTTTTTTCGCAAAGGGCCTATCCATCCTACTCTTTGTACATGCGTAATTTCCCCCGCACATTCCGTTGGGAAGTTACAATTTAATGAAAGCCAATAAAGTATTTTATTTTTTAATGATAGAAGTTTCTGACTGTTCTGGCTTAAGCCTAGGGACATTAACTAAGACAAGTACAAAGGCTCCACATTCTGGTGGTAGGGTGATCCGTGGAGGAATTTGCTTAGCTTTGTAGGGAATTTCGGAGGGGGTATTCGGATGGTGTATTGTTGCCGTTGTGTTGCTAACCTGGGTGGGAATTTGCGGCAGATGTTGTGAGCCCGTTTGAGGTTTTTTTGAGTGAGCGCTACTGGTCGTTGGGGGAGGACTCATAGCTGGTACAAGGTGGGTTACTGATGTTGGTTTGTTAGTTGTTGTCTTTTGTTTTGTCTCAGCGGGTCCACCAGTTTTGGGTATTGCTTGAGGCCGCGCTGTTTTACTTTCATTGGGTTTAGCTTTTTGTGCTCCAGCCGCGTTAAGGAGAGGAGGAGGGTGAGAGTTTTTATTCATAGATACCAGCTCTTCAATTCTCTTCTCTAATCGAGAGAGCCTGGATTCAACCGGCGATATATATATGCTCAGAAGATCCCCGATTCGTTCGATCAAGTTATCGTAGTCTGCATTATTATCAGCTCTTTCTCTGAAAGCGTGACTGTTATTTATATTGGGGGAGTCATGAAGATGTTCTACATCAGCCAATAAGGCTTTACCTTTTTGCCCTTTCATGCGTTTACGTTTCTTACGAGTCAATGGCAAGGGTTGGGTGGTAGATATAGCTATTATTGGAATTGCCCCCCCCTGTGTGTCTCCCAGAACATTCTCGGTGGTATCCTCAACTAATTCGGGAGTTAGAGCCACATTTAGAAGGGGAGATCTTTCTAGGTCACTGTCCAGCTCACAATTGGTGCTTGTGTCCGATACTGATAGATTTACTTCGTTTAGCAAGGTGTGAGGGACGGCTATAATGTCATTGGTGTCTTCAGCTCTCGATGTACTGGTGTTGCCTGGGGTTCTAGCAGATTTAATGCTTCCTAATGAGGAGCGTTTTGCAAATTTCAAGTCCCGAGATACCCTTCGTTGCAATAATGAGATGCTAAGATCGATAGCGTCAGTAGTGCGTGTGATGAAACTGTCTATTGGACCTATCAATGCAGCGGCTCCTGCAGCGGTCTTACTCCTGCTGCCTCTAGTAGACATGTTTGTGGAGATTATATACTTGTATGTAGCAGGTAGCAGAGAGCGTTGGTAGGCAGCTATACAGTTCAAAAGTCAATGTTTATAGTGAATCCATTATGAAATTACAATGAACAAACAAGTCAAAGAAATCCTACTTGTTCAGGAAGCGTGGGAGTTAGGGGGTGGGTACGTCCTGTCCTAGGTCGTCCTCGGACGGCCACAGACGGCCCGCCCTTTGCCCGGGCTTAGCCCGGCGTCCCGCTCGCGTCCCGCGTTGCGAGGGACGCCCACCTTTATCGCGCCTCCAGGCGCCGAAGGTGACGATCAGGGCAAGCGCCACCGCAGGGAGTCCTGGGAAGCCGAGTCCTCCACTCGGCGGCCGTCTGTGGTGTTATGCACGGCAGTGGGAGGACTCAGGCAGTGCGAGGTGTTAGGTTCCAGTAAGGTTGTTGGTCGGCAGAGGGTCCGGAGAAGCAGAGGTCAGTGTTCACATAGGGTTACACCCTATGGCCGAGGGACGCCCACCTTTATCGCGCCTCCAGGCGCCGAAGGTGACGATCAGGGCAAGAGCCACCGCAGGGAGTCCTGGGAAGCCGAGTCCTCCACTCGGCGGCCGTCTGTGGTGTTATGCACGGCAGCGGGAGGACTCAGGCAGTGCGAGGTGTTAGGTTCCAGCAAGGTTGTTGGTCGGCAGAGGGTCCGGAGAAGCAGAGGTCAGTGTTCACATAGGGTTAATTATATTTTTCATATACACATACCTATTTCCTTAACTTATTTTTAGGCAGCGTTTGTGATGACTGACATGGTTGTCGTTTCAATGTACAAATTGTTGATTTACTAATTGCGGTCACATTTCAAGAAATCACCCAAAATTTGAAAAATGCTTTGAATGTATCTTTTCAAGCATCGTGGTATGGTGCTTGTTACAGCCATAGACTAGATAGTGCTTACACTATCTCAATGTCTCTTGCTGTCAAAACAAATAGTCTTTGGTCTCCAATAACAATTTTATTAGAAACTTCTGCTTTAATGACTACCTTACACCAACCCTTAATTGAAGAAGTCTCTAAACCTCCTTAAATTCACTATGTCTGTATCTGACCCCACCAATAGTAATGTGCTATTTCGATATTTTCTTGGTAAATTTACACTACATGGTTCTAAGTTTGATATTATTTAAAGATTAAGTTGGTTTAACTGCATGAAATGTTCTTGGTTTTCTCTCTTTTCAATGTTCTCTTTCTCTCCTTTCCTATGTTCACATATGAATATTATATTATACTATTTATTCAATGCTCAGTTGCATTCATTATATTGTTATTTCATCATATTGTGGACAGTTTTTACTCTTTTTCTGTTCAATAAACTTTACTTTTAAATTTAAAAAAAATAAAGTTTTCTTGTCCTAACCATTTGGAGCCTGGAACCTGTTCCTGAATCACATGACATGGTGTTGTTGGTAGTTGGCCTTTGTGTGTTTCTTCCAGACAGCATCACAATAGAGGGTCTGGGTGTTGGCAGGCTTATGGCTTAATAGGGGGATTTGTCACCTATCACACTTGCACCAGCTCCAGCTCACACACAAAGGATTTCACACTAGCCTAATATGCCCCAAACAGACTGGGAGCATGTTAGGAAGGCAGGACGTTCCAGACACTTCCGCATGGGAAAAAACTCCAGATGTTTCTTCCACTTCAAAGTGGGCACCTAGTATAACAAGCATTTGCAATACAATAGGTCTCGCATTAGGAAAGTTTGAGCTATTGGTATTGTAAGTGACACATTTTTTATTTATGTGTTGGTTTTGAAAATAGCAAAATTAATAGCTTTATCATTTACAATGCTAATAGTTATCCCTTTGGCAAATGTGACACCTATAGCATTTGTAATGCAATATGTGTTGCATTTACGTGAGTTGGATGTACTGATATTACAAATAACAATGGTTTTTATTTTTTTTAAATAATTAATACTTATATTAAAGTTATTGTGATTTATAATGGCAATAGCTTAAACTTTTGTAAATAACTTTTGTGAAGATTATGTTCAGTATATTTTATTGTGACAAAAATCCAAGAACAGAAGTGAAATATTAACATTTTTTGTGACATTTGTAATAAAGCTTGAAACATTGAGAGAACATATTGGAACCAGTTGTTGTTGAATGGTTGCACAGATTGATGCTGTGGTGGTGCTGAGTGATGTTGTTGTGGTGGCGAGTGGGGGCTAATGTGTGAGGGGGCAGTGTGTGAGGGTGCAGTGTGTGAGGGTGCGGGGTGTGCCCTAAAGTAGTGTGAGTGAGCAATGTGTGAGGGGGCAGTGTGTGAGGGGTGTGATTGTGCAGTGTGTGTGCCCTCAAGTAGTGTGAGTGAGTAATGTGTGAGTGCGCAGTGTGTGAGGGGTCAGTGTGTGAGGGTCAGTGTGTGAGGGGTCAGTGTAGGGGGGTCAGTGAGTGAGGGGGCAGTGTGTGAGGGGGCAGTGTGGGAGGGGGCAGTGTGTGAGAGGGCAGTGTGTGAGGGCAGAGTGTAATGAGAGTGTGTGAGGGTGCGAGGTGTGCGAGGGTGCGGGGTGTGAGGGTGCAGTGTGTGTGGCCAAAAGTAGTGTGAGTGTGCAATGTGTGAGGGGGCCGTGTGTGTGAGGGTGCAGTATGTGTGGACTACATTACTGTGAGTGAGCAATATGTTAGTGCGCAGTGTGTGAGGGGCAGAGTGTGAATGGGCAGAGTGTAAGTGGGCAGAGTGTGAGTGGGCAGAGTGTGAATGGGTAGAGTGTGAGGGAGCAGAGTGTGAGGGGCAGAGTGTGAGGGGGCAGAGTGTGAGGGGGCAGAGTGTGAGTGGAAAGAGTGTGAGCGGCAGTTTGGAGTGGGCAGTATAATACTGAGGTCAAAAGTAACCATTGTTTAGATGTACTACAGTTTATTTATAGTAGCAATTATTAGGTATTTATATTATCAAATACTTAACATTGTTAGGACTGTCCAAAATAATATTTCAGCCCAATACTTTTCTATAGCGAGATTTATTGTAGCCTCTTTACAACGTTGGCACATTTAGATATCAACAGTGCCCGACCCCGTCTCTTGTGCAGTAATCTCACCAGCATGGCAATTATTGAAAAGGAAGCCTCGTCACCACCGCAAACATCTGACAATTTCTATGCCAACTACCATCCAAGAGACATGTGACGCACCACAGACTTGCAGTAGAGGCTAGCATTCAGCTACTCCAGAAGAGGGAACCCTTGTATCCGATTAACGTGACAGCAGGACCTCGGGACACTTAATGACAGCTGTGGAATCTTACATCCGATTACAAAAGAGGAAGAAATTGTTGTGCTTTAGACCCACTTCAGTTAAATTTGTTCTTATTAAGGACCCAATGCATGTGAAACATCGTAAGCCAGGTCTGCCATGCATTGCATTTTGAGTCGTTTAAAACTATCCCACATTTTACAATAGACGTGCATAGCTGCCAAGGTTTCAGATCAGTGCGTGTGACATTCTCATAATTTTAGTCCAATTATGAGTGACATTTGAGCCATTATGAGTGACACTTTCTCAAAAGTAAAATAAAGCAGTAAAGATTAGTATAGAATTATCAGAATATACACTAAGTTCGACAACGAGAAACTTTAAAAAGGATCTCCAAATAACTGCACAGCACTAGAAATGAAAGTTCACCACTAACCTGGTACACTACTCGGGTGGGGGTGGCAAGTGGTAACTAGTTTACTTTCTAAATATTTTTGGTGATCAAATCTTTGGCCAGGCAGCCCCAGAGCTGCACCTGACTCTGAGCTTAGGATGCCTTGAACCACCCTCCACAGCAATCATTCTTGGTTTAATGCCGCGGTGCTCAGTTAGTTCAGCCAGCGTGTCCCGAGTCCCCGAGTCCTCTCCTGGCAGCCGCAGCAATGAATCGGACTGTTCTTTAGTGTGGTGGTCATGACTCCGACAACGCTCTGCACTGCACTCTCCCCACCGGGCTCAGTTGCTATATTGAACTGTCGGCGGGCGGCCCGGCCTGTGCTAGAAGTAGTTAATCAGCACTGCTCGAGACAGCACCATGCCGCTGTGAGAAGAGCCGGGAGCGCCATAATGATTGCGGCCGGCTGCCTTCATACTAGGGGTGGGCGGCCAGCTACGCTCCGTCTGCGGAGTGTGCGTAGTGCCGCCCACTCCGCATTTTGCGGAGCTGGCGGAGCCAGGCGGCACTCCGCAGACGGAGCGTAGCTGGCCGCCACCCGCCTCCCTCCCGCCCTCCCTAAATACTTTGAAATAAAGAAATGAAATAATTTAAAAAGCACTTACCTTGCCGCCGCTGCCCGCCGCGTCCCCGGGGCTCACTTACTTCCGTCTTCCGTCTTCCGTACTAATGCGCATGCGCGGGCGGCCGTGCATGCGCATTTTCACGAGAAAATGCGCATGCGCGGCCGCCCGCGCATGCGCATTAGTACGGAAGACGGAAGATCGCGAGCCCCGGGGACGCGGCGGGCAGCGGCGGCAAGGTAAGTGCCTTTAAATTATTTTATTCTTTTATTTCAAAGTATTTAGGGAGGGCGGGAGGGAGGCGGGTGGCGGGGCTGGCGGCCAGTGGTGTTTGCGGAGTGGGGCTACGCGGAGTGCGGAGGTGGGCGTAGTTTCTCGCCCACTTCGCGTAGCTCCGCGAAGCCCCACTCCGCGAACTCCGCCCAGGGTTACTTCATACATGACGTCTCTACGTGGTGCACGGCCAATGAAACAACCAGCCAGTCTCGCCGGTAGTACAAGTAGTGATTGCATTAGTAGATTAGAGTGTTTAGGCGGCACTGAGAAAGGCGTCAGGCCGTGCAGAGTAAGCAGCCCTGCTGATGACATGCCATTTTGTTAATTAATTTATTTTTCAGATGAGGCCTCATTGATGTATTAGTATGATTATAAACTTTCTTGAACTAGTCGAGTTTAGAGACGTTCCCGGTCTGTCCGGAGGCCGCTCTGTAGCATGATGCACTCTGCCGGACTGCATCAGTCTTCTTCTCCGACCCTGCCCTGCTTGCTGAGACGGAAGGCTGGACCTGGACCCTTCATCCCAGTGGCTCCAAGGGCCAGCTGACTGACATTCTGTTCTGAGCTACAGGAACATAAAAAGCTACAATGGCTGACCTTCATCTGCCCAGCTGATCTGCTGCCTGGACCTGCAACTAAACCTACAAATGGAACTGCCTGAGCTCTGCAAGCCTCTGCAAGAGTGAGTCCCTTGTCCCCAAAAGGTGTCTACCCAGGTTCTGGACCCTTGGTTGAGTCAGAGTGCACTATTAAGTCTCAAAATGGAAGAATTCTGAAGATTTTAGCTCTTATTGACCGCGAATGGGATAGTTCATGCCAAGATCTTGTAGAGTGGCGCTTTGTGCTTTTAGGCACTCAACATACCTGAAATCATTCAAATTACACATCTTCGGTTCTATTGAGTGGATTTCTGTAATTTGGGTTTCAAATAATTTCTTAATTTGTACTCTATTTTTCTAAATTTTGTTTTTTTTTCCTTGTGTTGTGTTTTTTATGTATACAGTATGTGTGCTGATAAATACTTTACACATTGCCTTTAAGGTTAGCCTGACTGCTTTTATGCCAATCTACCAAAGGGCTAACATGTTTATTTAGTGACTTTTTGTCGTTCAACCTGATAAGAATTGTGGCTGTTGCTTGGATAAGTTATCACCCCCTCAACCAACAACCCAATTTCTAACACTGTGTTTTTGCCTACTCTAGTTGCTGCTACTAGAACCAAGTTTGGAAGCATCTGGAATTGGAAGTGCAGGGATAGGTATGTGGAGATTTAGTTCTCACTCATGTGACTCATACATAAATCTGCCAATGTTGTAAGCTCTCGCATTCTTTATCCACAGCAGGTGCCATGTCATCAGGAACATGGCTCTGTTTGGGAAGAAACTCCCTGATGTTCTGTTTATCTAGTCAGCATCTGCAAGAGGGAACCGCCTTGATCGGGATACAGTACATTTTTGTGGTATTGTCTGTCATTATCAGCAGCGCTGGGTGAAATTTGTCACAGAAATTCCAAACAGTTTGCCTCCAAATCGAAATCAGATCAAGCTACAGGGCTGATGTGCCCTTCCCGTCCACCAACAGCTCTATAAATACCTTAGCAACACAATTGTTCAGACCTTTTCCCAACCGGCTGCTTCTTAATTATTTGGGCTGCATATGAAAAGTTTATAAGCAAGGGAGATTCCTTTCCATAGAGGTGCAAGTGCCTTAGCATTTATCATTGCTCGAATCTGGGACCAGGTAATTATCATTACAGAAGAGCTGAACTATCAGAATAGAGAACTTCATGCACATTTTAGTTCTTTTTTTCAGACATGATAGATGGATCTGAATCTTGCTGATAATGCAAATGAGTGGTAGGATTTGCATTCATTGTCAACAAAAAGAAGAGAAAAACTATTTTTCCCACTAATAATTAACAGTGCTATCCTTCCTTTGCTTCATGTCTTCCTGTTGGTCTCCTCGTTTAGAGTAAGCTAAACTGTACCAACATCACTCCATAGAAGCATCAGATGCCTATGACAAGAGAGTCAAGAAAGATCATGATCTTTAACTATCCAGGAGTAGGTAAACAATCCCATATCTTGTACCAGCTGGAGTCATGCCATGCAGACCATTTGCCCTCTGCCTATAATAGAGCATTTACCAGTTATTCATTGTTAGAAATGGGGGGTTCTAGTTGGCAGGTTGTTACCCTGTCTAAGTAAGGACCGTTCTTCCTAGACAGGATAAGGGAGTTACACGTCTAAAATAACCCCTGCTCACCCTCTAGGTAGCTTGGCAAGAGCAGTCAGGCTTATCTCAGAGGCAATGTGTAAAGCATTTGCACACAACACTATAGTAATATAGTGAAAACAATCAAAAAGGACACCACACCAGTTTTAGAAAAATATCCAATATTTATATGAGCAAAACAAGACCAAAACGATAAGAATATAACATATAGGTATTAAAACATGAATAAAGCAAAAATAGACTTTGAAGACAGTTCCTTGAAGTCGATAGCTCTGTTCTTATTACCTTGGCGTCGTGAACAAACAAATCCAACAGTTCTGGCTAGCCGCGGCGTCGCAGGGCAGATACGGTGTCGGGAAGACCTGCCCAACAGTACCTTCTGGAATTCAGGGCGTCCAGGTTCTTGCAGTGAGCTCCGAAGGGCCGGAGTCTGTCTCGTAGGACAGTGCAGGAGCCGTCGGGCCCTTGAAGTCACGTGTGTTGTAGGCCGAACTCCGTGAAGTTGAAATCAGGAGCGCCAGTGTTGGTAGGTATCGGGAATGCGGTTTGAAGTGGCGCGATGCCCTCAAGTCGCGGTGCAGGCAGCAGCGTGGTGATGGTCGTCCAGCAGCCCCGGTGAGACCAGGGCTACAGTGACGCCAGGGGTACGATGCGAAGTGGGAGGGGGGTTGGGGGTGCTCATCGTGGTTTGTGCAGGTCACGGCGCAGCCAGTGGCGTCGTCGTTGCTGGGGCGCTGTCGTCAATAGGCCCAAGGTTGCGGTGCATGACGGGGCAATGCGGTGTGCGGGACCCACAGGTCGCGGTGCAAGCTGCAGTGCCAGTTGACGATCTGGAGTCTATGGCGCTGATGTTGGTGGCCCATGTCTGAAGTGTGGGAGGAGGTGGTGTGTAGTGTAACTTACGAGCTGTGCAACCAAACCACGCTGCAGGCTGCGCCATCGAGGTCAGCTTGGAGCGGCGGTGACTGTGAGACCAGGCTTGCACAGCAGAAAGGTGCTCTGTGTTCTCCAACTGCGCTATCCACAGGTCACAGTGAAGGCAGCAGAGTCGGTGATGGTGTTGCGTCGTCAGTGTGAAGTCCACAGGTCACAGTGCAAACGGAGGCTAGGTGGCGGTGTCAGAAGCGGTCGTCAGAAAGACTGGGGTCGCGGTGTGAAGTGCGGTGGTGCCCTCTGAGGTGTCTTCAGGTCACAGAGCCAGCAGCAGCGCCAGGTTGCTTCTAGAAGCTAGGATCTTGAAATCTTTGCTTTTTCTAACACTTCTTAAACAGGAGGGAAGCTCTACCTCAAGCCCTTGGAGACAAAAAGAAAGAACGTGGAGAAAGTTCAGTGCAGTCCTTTCTCTGCCCAAGAGAGAGGCAGCTACTGTAGGCCAACACAGCAGAGCATACAGCAAAGTAGCAGTCTCTCCTCACAGCTTCTCCCGCTCTTATTCTTGGCAGCTTCCTTGATCCAAAAGAATTGTAAAGTCCTGGGGTCTGTGTCCTAATATTTATATCACATTTCCCTTTGATGTTCTGTGGTGTTGGCACAAACAAAGTTCTCTTGGTACACATATTCCAGTTCTGTCCGGCCAGATTCACTATATCAGGTGGAAACAGCATTGTGGAAGGCAGACACAGTCCATTCAGGTGCATGTGGCAACTCCTCTTACAAATGTACATGCAGGACAGACCCATAACCCAGGCTGAGTCACCCAGGAAGGGCAGGAACCACCTCAACCCCCTTTCTAGTGTGAATCCACAAACAAGCCCCTGGCAGTCTAAAACCCAGACAGCGAATTCAAAAACTGGCAGAGGCACATAGATGGTTAGACAAGAAAATAAATAACACCACAAAAACGTGGGTCTAGAAAAACTGAGCATTAAACAGAAAACAAAAACAGAATTGGTTATAGAAGTCCTCTTGAAGAGGACCGAATCCCATCACCCAACGAAGTGGCATGCTTCATCATCTGGGACCGCCTCTTGGTTGTAAAACCCAGTGCAACCAAGGGCTGCAACCTTCTCAACAGGGGAAGGGAGCTCACAGATGTTTTTGAGGTAATGTAAGATGGAGTCATCTAAGATCCCCAAAGAAGTGGAGCATCTGTGATTAATAAAGGTGATAGTTGTAGTGCATGTTAAGGTAAGTGACTAAGATGTGATTTCTAAAATTGGCTACCTGGACACAAAACAATTTTATTAGGCGCTGTCCAGGTGTCAAAAATTAAAACAGTGCATGTGCAGTTTAAACAAATAACTGCAATGGTCCAAATCAATGGCAGGTCTCCATGTTTCAGCCCTTTGATCCTAATCTGATCGAGGCTTTCGTCAGGACCTAGAAGTAATCTCACTACTCCAAATAGTGAGGTGTACAAAAGCTGGTACTGTTTCAATACAGTGGTTGGTTCGAAACAACCCACATCCATGGCTGAATTTACAGGTTTATCATTTGATGGCGATGTGTTACAATCTATTTTGACAACTAATCCAAGCATTTTAGACACTCTACAAGTCCCATTTGCGCACATTTAATACATGGCGCTATTATGACGGAGTACCTTCGTGGCAATTGTGCTCCAACAGGCCTGATTGTTACGAATGCTCCGAGGCTCTTTTTATCTGATAAAAACATTCTTAAAAGATTGGTCGCTAATCGCATGGCTGTGCACACGCGATTGGCTGATTCTAATTATCAGTGCAGCCAAAAGAGTGACAGATGCCATCCTGATTGAGATTCAGACCCTTGAGGGCCAAATCAAAACTACAATATCTTCAGCTTTATTTAAAGGAATCTTGAAGAAACTAACAAGACAAACAAAGAGCATAAGGAATATATCTTACTGACCAAAATTAAAAAATTTTAAAAGGATTTGGCTCGGTTTTCACTAGAGAAGGTATATCTTTATACTAGTCAGAAGTATACACCTCCTGAGTTCAATAGAAGAGGGAAGCGCTATAGCTCAAGTTATTCATCATCTGGTTCTAATGTCTAGTCCAGGGACTCAGATTTCTCGAATTCTAGTGCACAACAGAATAGAAGGAGGGATTAACAAACAAGGTTTAATCGGAGGCCGGGTACACAAAGTCCATACCACCCACAGGGACCTTGGTGGCCACCGACAGCATGGGGCTACTCACTTCCCCAATTTCAACATATAATGCCCCAGTTTCCTCCACAACCACAATTTTTCAGCAATCAATCTTTTTTAGGGCAGGGACGCAACAGAGGCAGAAGAGGCCAACTGCAGGTATATTGGGCGTCAGAACCACCTCCACCAAACACATGCAGCAGGAAAGGCCTGCAGCAAGCAGGGATGAGCACGAACATGACAATCTAGTAGTGAATTTGAGTTCACGGACTCTGACTGCTGATGAACAAAGGGTTCTCAACAGAGGTCAGGGATTCGTTCCAACTAATGAGGGTGATCCGTTCCAAATAAGATGCGAATTAGCAAAGTTTTTTTAGAAAAGTTTACTTACATTTCTTTTTTAAATCCGGAGAAATTGGGACTGGAGACGCAATGCTAGAAGGCACTTCAATCAACACCGGTCTGAAACCACCTTCAACTTTATTCTACCAGCACACTTGATGCCGGATGAAGTTTTTGTTTTTTGAGAAAGCAGTGACCCTTGATATCATGACACTTTGTGCTATGAAAAACAGGTCTTACCAGAACTAGCTCTAAGAACACTAGCGAATGAGGCATCTATCACTATCAAACCCGCCGATAAAGGTGGTGCGATTGTCATTTTAGACACAAGGCATACCGCACAGAATGTCTCAGCATTTTTGCGCCCTGTCTGGCTAATCTTTATGTCCACCTTTTTGAGCAAGACTGTGTACTGGACCACAGTAATCCATTAAGGGATCGGATTTTACAGTGGAAAAGGTACATAGACGACATTTTTGTCATCTGGCGAGGTACAACAGCCATGATTTTAGACTTTCATGCTTGGCTCAACAATCAAAACAACTTCTTGAAGTTCACTGCAAAATACAGTAAAGTGAGCTTGCCTTTTCTTCACATCCTGATCTGCCCACTGCATGGCAAACTGGGCAGCGAGCTACATATAAAAAACGATGACGAAAAATTCCCTACTGACATTTGAGAGTCATCACCCCAAGGCTCTTCATGAAAATTCGCCAGTAGGACAATTCTCCCGGATACGGAGAAACAGTTGAGAAGGTCAATTTTCATCAGCATGCCTAGGCTTTCTCTGACCAACTGATTGATTGACAGTATCCAACACGTCTGGTGAAAAAAGCTTGGAAAAGGGCCTCTAACAACGATCGAGAGGCCCCTCTGTACCTACGAATACAGAAATCACCTTTTACAAGGTTAACTTGTCAAAACGTTTAGCAAACCTTCGAATAGTGTACAGAAAAGTGTGCGAAAAAACTGGTGACTCCCGAATATAGGACAAGAGACAATTCCTCCTACACTCTTTTCGTTCTAAAGGGGTACTAATCTCAAGGACAGCTTAGTCCATACTAGACCCAAAAGCAAACCATCAGGGTCAATCAATACCTTATGGGACATGCCGGCTGTACAAGGGCTTTTCCCTTGTGGGTCTAGCAAAGTTTGCCGGCAAACACAACAGACAAAAACTATTGATATAGGAACAGAGAGACCGTGGGTCTTAAAAAAGCATACGAACTGCAACACTGAAAGGGTAATCTATTTGATAACATGTCCGTGCTCACTTCCATATGTAGGAATGACCACTCGCAAAGTAAAATTGCGAATAAATGAACACAAGAGCACCATTAGGTGCAACAAACAAGCGACTACGTTGACAAACCATTTCCTCAAACTTATTTTTATTGATTTATTTTAGGAGTTTTATATAGCGCTAGCTGGACCTATGAGTATCAGAGCGCTTCACAACATGTACACTTATGAGCAAATAGATGGTATAGATCATTGATATAACATGAGGGTTCAGGCCGGGTAACAAACGCACACAGAAGGGAAGGGGAAAAGGGGAGGCAGGAGGGTGCAGGACAGATCAGACGAGCATCTGAGCGGATTCATTGGTCAGTCATGATGGGAGTCCAAAAATAAATAAAAAAATAAGAGGTTTCTTGATTTGGAACGGTGTCGTCGGTCTTTAAGTTAAGGAGAGGAGGGGAGCTGGCTAAAGTATTATTTTGGTTTGTTGTTTTTTGGTTATTATCGGCTCCCTCAAGATCGTTCGAGGAAGAGGACTTTGAGACGGTTCTTGAATTTTGGAAACGAGGGGGTCTTTCTGATGTGGGGGGGAATGGAGTTCCAGATTTTAGGGGCGTTTCCAGCAAATGATTTGGCTGCGTTTTTTTGCTTACGCGTTTTCATCGGTATGAGTAGAATAGTGTTGGAGTTCCAGAGGCTTCTGGACTGGCCGGCCCTTTTCAGTTTGGCGGCTAAGTATTCAGGTTTGTTATTCAGGTTTGCCTCTGTGCAGGGCTTTGTGTGTGAGGCAGGTTGTTCTGAAGCTGAAACATAAACATAAGGCAGAGGAATTGAAATGGACAGTTTTGGAGCAGCCATTCATCCCACCTCATGATAGTGACATTACCAAATTCCAATTTGTTAGAGAACAGAAATGGATTTACAAGCTTAGAAGTGATACTCACGGTTTGAATGATGAAATACCGTGGGTGACATTGTAAGGCTGAGCAGAGCTTATTTGCAATTTTTGCGAATACTTGTTTGTTACAATATTTGTGCAATGAGCCTTCAAACAATATAATTACAGATGCAGGATGGTTTCACTGTTAGCTATTTTTCAGTGCTTCTGTTGCACTAGGTTTTGCAACCAAGAGGAGGTCCCAGATGATGAAACATGCCACTACGGTGGGTGATGGGATTCCATCCTCTTTAAGAGGACTTCTTTACCAATTCTGTTTTTGTTTTCTGTTTAATGCTCAGTTTTTCTAGACCCACAGTTTTTGTTGTGTTATTTATGGTTAAGAGTGTGGATTGAATTCCGTCTGGTCTTTAAAATATTGTCCCTAGGACCCCCTGTTTAAATATTTTGTGATATTCAACAAGAAAATACCTACCTTCTATAAGGGGCACTAAATGATCTCTACTAAAAGATGAATTTTTAAATCCTGAGTTCATACTTATCAAACTCCATCTAGCTATCAGCCTCCCCCGACGAGCTACATTTGCAAAAGTGTTACAAAGCAGCTCCCATGTTATTCTATGGGAGAGACAGACTTCCAACAATGAAAACTAAATGCCCAGTATTTCACCATCAGGACATATAACTAACACCAGTACATATCCTACCTTTCCCTCACACTGCACCCTGCCCACAGGGGTACCTTGGACCTACCTTAGGGGTGTCTTACATGTGAGAAAAGGGAAGGTTAGGGCTTGGCAAGTGGGTGCATCTACCAGGTCGACAGGGCAGTATAAACTGTGCGCAGACATTGCATTGGCAGGTCTGAGAACCCTTTGAACTGCTGCTTGTCTGGGTGGCACAATCAGTGCTGCACCATAAGTGTGGCAGGGTATGCTCAGACGTGAGTCCCTTGCTCACTTTGCCACTGGATTCAAGCAAGCCGGGCTGAAGACGGCTGGAATGCCAGAAACCGGTCCTCGGAAGCTTGTTTCCGGTCCAGGGAAGACATTGCTTGGCAGTTCGGGCTGGACTGTTCCCGTGAAGCACAGGGTCAGACTGATTTGCATATAGCCATGTCTGAACTGGGGTGGCAAAGTGGGCTAAAGAACGGTGATGGATTAAACCCAGATCTTTTGACTGGGTGTGAGTGTTTGATTGATTCAGATGCTCAGTCCATCGCCACCCCCTTTTGTACCGCTTTTGGCCGCCATAAGTGTGGCAGGGTATGCTCAGACGTGAGTCCCTTGCTCATTTTGCCACTGGATTCAAGCAAGCCGGGCTGAAGACGGCTGGAATGCCAGAAACCGGTCCTTGGAAGCTTGTTTCCGGTCCAGGGAAGACATGGCTTGGCAGTTCGGGCTGGACTGTTCCCATGAGGTACAGGGTCAGACTGATTTGCATATAGCCATGTCTGAACTGGGGTGGCAGAGTGGGCTAAAGAACGGTGATGGATTAAACCCAGATCTTTTGACTGGGTGTGAGTGTTTGATTTGCTCCGTCCATCACCACCCCCTTTTGTACCGCAGGCTCACTAGCAGCATTTGATTTTCCGGCCTTGGGCACACACAGTACATTGTACTAGGGACTTAGTAGTAAATCAAATAAGCCAATCATGGAAATACCAATCCATAAACATACTTTACAGTAGAGGTACTTGCACTTTAGTACTGATCAGCAGTAGTAAACTGTGCAGAAACACTAAACCAGCAAAAACAATGTCCTGCATACCATCAAAACCAGGAGGTCAGAAAGCAAAAAGACAAGGAGAAACACGAAAAAAGAAGCCAGGTCTAACACTCTTCTTCAGAAGGATGGGAGAATAGGAGTTTCTAGTTTCTGAGGCTCAATGATGACGTCCAGCTTTTGTGGAACAGATAAGGGATCACTTCTGAAAACTGCTTTTGGAGAAGCCAGTAAATAATCGGGCAGAGGCCTTGGTACTTATTCTGCATCAGGAATTAACGGCTAGTTCCATTGGCCTCTTTCTTGTGTGGCATCACTGGTTCTATTGCACCCTTGTTAAGAAGCCCTTGGATCTATGACAAATCGGTCACAGAATTCCTATAATTCCTTACAGCTGTCGGGAAGCCGGCGTACTCTTTGTGAATTCCAGTGCACAGCAAGAAACTCTTAAGTCAATCACTCACTCACCTTGACTGAAATAACTTAGTCCCACATAAAAGCCTTGAAAGAAATGCCCCATGCTCTGGGACAAATGACGTAGACACCATAGAGCAGAGCAGGAAAGGATTGTTGATAAAAATGAAGAGGGAAAACCTTTACTTTTCCATAAACCTGCCATTTTGGTTCCCAAAAGAGGCACAGGTGCCTCATTCATAGGGTCCTATTTGCTTCACTTTGTTGGTGTCTGCCTTAATTATTCAAAGAGCCTTAATCCTAGCCAAATCATTTTTCACCACTGTAGGACATTTCTAATATACTGACCTGCACCTTTGTTCAAAAATCTCTACACTTCAGCCAGGCCTGGCAGTAGGGACCTGTCGGTGGCACTTGTGATGTAATCCTGTGTCTCTGGATGGGGATTTCAAGCTGGCTGTGGAACTATGGGGAGTGTGCTTGCTGAAGGAGCAAGTACAAAACTTGTAGCAAAAGTCGATGCACACTTTATTTTCTGTTGTTAAGCCTGCTTTTTAGGTCTCTCGCCTGCGTTTCAGTGCGCAGCAGTGCTCGTGCAGCGCGAGACCTCTTGTACGGGTTTTAGAAAGCTAACCACACGCTTGTGCGTGTGATTCAGTTTTCACCTGCTGTTATTGGTTTTGCATGCTTTTTAAAAATAAATACAGCACACAATTGGTGCAAGGCAGGCGCATGTCCCGCCTTTGCTCCTCCCATTCCCACTGGTGGCCAGCACGCACAGCAGTGTGCGTTCGCCTCGCTGCTGCGCTCCCTCCCCCCACTCCTCTGAGGTGAGCGTGCACCATGAGCTGTCTTCTTGCTCCTTCAGATCTTGACGCGTTCTCTCTGCCTGATATGTCTTATTATCACTCCGATCAGCGTCCTTCTTTGTTTCAGGTACGAGTCACTCTTCCTTCGGATCGGTTTTCTCACTCTAGGGTATGTCTCATTCCCCCTAGATTGTCTCATTCTCCCTCTAAAAAACTGTAATTTTCAGGACTTTCATTCTGCATCATATCTGCCTTCTCTCTCTCAGATCTCTCTCATGTAGTCTCTGGTCAAACGTATTCTCCCTCAGTTCGAGTCCTAGTCACACTCACTCGTTCTCTGTCCTGACCCTGAGGCCCTAACCACCCACTTCTCCCCGTTCCTGGGAGTTCGGCATGTGCTTCCTGTTTTCAGTGCTGTCAGTCTGACCACACTCCACTCCCCTCACCCCCTTGTGAACACTCGGCTCTGGAGCAATCTTGAGCTCAAAGGCAGCTATCAGCAACTTTTGTTTAAGCATCACGTGACAGCCGGGGAAGGTATAAAATCACAGCAGAGGACTGCTGGGGGAGCTCTGAGAGAGAGAAGCATCCTACAGTGAGAGCAGTGACCAGCTGTCTGCAATGACTTGGAAACACTATTGTGTGAACACTGGCCATGGAAGTCTGTAGCGCAACCAGCAGCCTGCAGTGACCAGAACCATTTGCGGCGAGAGAAGAGAATTGGTGATTGCGACCGCCCAGAGAGTTTGCCCAGCGATCCCAGGAGAAAAAGTGACGACTGTTGATATGACCGCCACACAGAGTCCCCGCTCTCACAGGTCAGTGACAATGAGCGAAAGCCGAGACGGCACTCACCCCTCACTCTAAATCCGCCCTCTTTTCTTTCTAACACTTTCCTTTTGTCATCACAAATCTTTATTAAAAAAATTAAAAAGTACATAAACATTGAATAACTTTCACAAATCAGCACCAAAAAAGAAAAACAATGTTTACGAATAAGATGTGCAATAAAATAGAAGAGGGAGAAAAAAAGACATCGAAGCGCAAAACCAAAATTTAGTATCATAATCAGAGTTTCAAACATTGATAAAGTGAATATAACTCTTTCTTTTGAACTATATATTTCTGATGTGCTGGTGTCTGTAAAAATCTATGGTTATGTGTTCATGAATATTATTTCCATCTCCCTGGACCTCGAACACCCTCCTCTACAAACAAAAAGGGTGCTTCCACACATTTTTTTTAAGGGTTGTCGCTCCTCTCGGCTGCCATCCTGCTTTTGGTGAGAGGGAGTTTTTTTGTCAGGGTGGGGGCGGCAGCGCGCAAGGGAGGGGCCGAGATTCCCTTCAGGGATGTCACACATGCTGATTTCATTGCCACATTTCAGCTGGAGACGCGCATTAGCTCTGAGTGCTTTTCACCTGTGCTGCCATCAGCTGTCAGCCACTTAACCAGCCTTTGTGTTTGTCACCGCATAAATGTGGGTGTGCAGAAGGGTACGTGTGTTTCTAAGAGTTATCAAGTGTGTGTCGGCTCTGTTCGAGCATGTGTCTGAGTGGGTGTTTTTGTGCTAGGGTTGTGTGTGCCCGATGAAGTATGCATGAATGTTTTAGAGTCTCGTGGAAGCCTGTGTTCTGATTGTCGCTGCTTCGTGGTTGTGTATGCGTCGTTTAGTATGTGTTTTTGTCAGTGAGCGACACTCTATCAGCTTGTAGGCCCCTGTGTATGTATGTGTTAGTGCATCAGTACTTTCAATAAATTATGTGTCTGTGTGTTGTGATTCCTCTAAGGACAAGAATGCCTGTGAGAAAGGCCACGTTTACTCTACTGCTTAGTGTATTCGTGTCTGTTTGTCTGTGGGTTGTAGTGTCTGTTGCTTATAAGAGTGGGGTCGAGAATGGTGTGTAAAAACTTCCTGCAAAGACACACCTACGAGTCAAACATCATTAATGGATAATTCAGAATGCAAATGCAGCATATGGATAACGTGTCAGGGAAGTGTGTGCATAAGGACACAAGCATGCACTATATCAAGATAGTGGACCCTACCCCATCCACCACAACCTCACCCTTTAAGCCCATGCATCCTGCACCACTGATGTGTATTTAGAATATAGGATATAAGGGTTTCTGCCAGTCCACCTATTGCCTTACTGCCTGCATACTGAACAACCACCCCCCAGTCCCATGCATTGTTTCAACCTATCAGCAAATGGGGCCATGAGAAGTTGCCCTATGCCATTACAAAGCTGGACAATAGAGCAGAGCCTGCAGGTGTGCAAGATCGGATCCTATAATCAAACAACTTTGTGTGAAGCCAGTGTGTGGTTGTTAAGCTCATTTGAGATATAATATTTCCACATTTGTAAAGCCCAAACATATCACCCCTAAGGGTATCCAGCCGCTGGGGGGCTGTCAGGGAGATTAAGGGAGCTACTAACCAGAGTCACATGATGCCAGCAGCTATCGAACCGTGAGCCCCGCGTTCTGGAGTCAGACGCTCTGCCCGGTTCGCCATACTTCCCCCAGATCCAAATACAGCCAACACCGTATCAAACCCATGTAGGTGGCCATGAGATACCCCATAAGATACACCCTACAACCTGCCAGTCATTGGGCAAACTGATTATCGTAGTGTAACAAAAGAACTGGCAAAGTACCTGAACTCACTCACTCAGTCACAATAACATAACACCAAGACCTCATACAAACTCTGACACAATAGGGAAACCAAGCAGTCTTTCATGAAGCCAATATTATTCATCCGGAGGCATTACTCCAAGCAGACACATTGTTTAAAATACCTCACGTGGAACGACCTCCCACTCCACATCAGAGCCTTCCCACTCTCTTCTTTAAAACGACCCCCCCTCCACATCAGAGCCTCTTCCCCCTCTTCTTGATTTCTGCAAGATGCTTAACACCTGGCTTTCCAATTAACTTACCTTGCATAGGCAAGTATAGACTAAAACACGTGCTCAGTGCCAGGATTCCCCTGCATGGGATAGTGTGCTTTAGAAATACACATAACATAACAAACACATACCCAACTACTGGCACTCCAGTCAAGAGAAATCACAGAACCATGCAGAGGGTTAGTGGGGCCTCCGACCTGCAGGGGGCCACCCAAGGACAGTACTCTGGCCTTAAAGCGCCTTATTAAATCTGCAGCGGGCCCCTCCATCTACCTTGCAAGGGGGGCACTCAAGTCTTGTTACGCCATTGCTAAAATCATTCCATGGCTAACTAAAGGTAGAAATGCACTACACAAATGATGGTGAACTAACCCTTTATTATCCAGTTATAAAATGTCCAAAGCCCAGGTAGTCACAAAACAGTTTCCAGATGTACATCTGAAAATATGCATATTTCTAATGAGCACAGTCTCCTTCAGGCTTACTTGTAGCCTTTGGCCCTCAGTCCCATATCAACTAAAATACCAGCCTCTGTTCGAATATTTGCATTCCTGTCTTTTTGAGATGTTATGTTCAGATTGCCTGTTCCATCATTCCTTGGGCTCAGCTACACAACTCGTAATAAGGAGCCTGTCAGCCTCCTGAGATGCCTGGGGGAGGGGATTAGTTGCTACTCTAGAGGGATTGTTCTGAAGACCAGAGAGAGGACAGCCCTATGCACCAGCTACTTGATGAATTTTACCCACTCAACCTAAGAACCGGCAATTAATCTGCCTGGGTGACAGGTCAGTAGGGGGAGAGATGGAGAGCGGAGACATTATGAGAAGGAACTCTGTTCGAATTAGGCTGTATGCCTTCAGAGTCGGTGCCAGAGCTAGAGATCCCTTGAAAACCCCATTCCTGTCCCTAAGTACTGAAACCTAGTTGTATAGTGTTGTGCGCTTTGCCCCGGTGTTACTGTGAAAATACTGTTCAGAGGGCCTTGCAGTTTCTACCCCCTGCTTTAGAGTGCACCTCCTGTTTGTTCCCCTTCCTTAGAGTGCAACCTATGTCTGTTCCCCTGCCTTACAGTGCACCCTCTTCACCCTGCTTCAGAGATCCCCCTTCTGCTTTAGAGTGCAACCTATGTCTGTTCCCCTGCCTTAGAGTGCATCCTATGTCTGCCCCTTGCCTTAGAGTACACCCTCTGCCCCTTGCCTTAGTGGTGCACTCTCTGCCTCTTGCCTTATAGTGCCCCCTGCCTTACAGTGCACCCTCTGCCCTCCGCCTTAGAGTGCACCCTCTGCTCCTTGCCTTAGAGTGCACCCTCTGCTCCTTGCCTTAGAGTACACCCTCAGCCCCCGCCTTAGAGTGCACCCTCTAATAACCTGTCTTAGAGTGCCCCCTGCCTTAGAGTGAACCCCTGCCCTCCGTCTTGTGGCCTACTCTACCACCTCATGACCCCTTGATATTCTCTCTTCAAATCCCTCCAGCCCCTGCAGCCTCTTCCCCCGCCCCAGGTTGTTACCTTGGAGAAGTGTGGCTCAATAGTTAGAGCGGCAGACCCTGATGCAGAGGTCTGGCCCGGGACCAGGGTTCAATTCCCGCCTTGGCGGGTCTTGGGCTCAATTTCCTTGGACCTGATAATTCTCGCCTCATTGCCTATTCTAATCATGGGCCCCACTCTGCAACTCTGGGCAATAGCTTGCTTAATCTCCACAACGGCCCCAACAACACTAGGATGCCTGGCTGCACCTTGGGGGTGCCCAGGAGTGGGCGCCCCACAGGGAAAAAGCCAGAAAGGGTTCCACAGGGGTATTCGTACAAGCGCCGGAGAGACCCCATGTGGGGTGATTTGTGCGCTATACAAGTAATTCAACATTTACATTTACATGGCCGCTTGCTGTCTTCTCAAATCCCCCCTGCCTACCGTTTCACAGCCTTATGTTTCGTGCAGCCTCTCTCCCCCTCGTGGCCCCTTGTTTTTGTCTCTCTTTCTTTCTTCAAGTCCCCCCTGCCTGCTCTTCCGATTGTTTCCTGCAGTGGTGTAATTGCATATATGTCAAATTACCACTCCACTGCAAACTATACATATAAAACAAAAACAGTGTTATTTACAATGCCAAAAAGCACCAACCTTTTAATAATGCGAGACCTATTGCATTGCAAATGCTTGTTTAATAAAAAAACAGTTTTTCCCTCCCCAGAGCTTACTTATCGCTGTACAGAATATCGAAGATGCCAAAAGGAGGTGTCACCTAATGTGCTAAATGTGGGTTAGTGAGGGCAACTGATATCCATGTGTTCATGGAATCTCCAGAATTCCAGATTTTTTGGAATAAGTGGGTAAGAACATTCCAAGCAATGTGGGGATGGATATTAAGGTAAGCCTCTCTTTGAATATTTTTGGGTAGCAAAGGGGTAGGAAGAGCTGAGTGGGAATACAAGAAAGCTACTCGTATATCTCACTGTGCTGGCAAGAAGGAAACTCTGTCGGAAATGAGAGGGTGATATTCCTCCTCTCCACTCGGAGTGTTTTGATGCCCTTCTTTATATTTCAAAAATGGATACGGCTGTGGGAGTCTCCATGGGCAAGAGGTTTTGGCGGCCATTGAGGAAGTGTATGGTGGACAAGAGGGTTAATAGGGTGGTAATGCAAAGAACATATATCATGTTCTATGATTACACCTTTACAGCTGTCCTTGCCGCGCATAACAGGACTCCCGAAAGTCGGGTATTATGCAAGAGACCCAGCCTCCTTGTTCAAATGTCTTTCCCACGTAATCCATAGGCACAAATCGGAAAAGGTTGGGAGAAGGATTTGAGTCGGAGGTGAAAAACGATTTAAAAACATTACACAAACAAAATCTCAACCCATCATTTGAAATCGAAAACACATTTGCTGCAAATAATGACATAAAACATACAGCATTAATCCTGAATGACCCCTGCACCAGAACAGAGTAACTTGCTCAGGAAAGCTCTTAGAGCTCTGTGGGATCTGGTGCCAGAACTCAGCAACTTCAACAACAAGGGTCAGTAAAACCACAGCACTGAAAACTCTTTACTGGAGAGCACTATAAAAACTGCATATACACCAATTTTAAACACTAGGCGGCTCTTTTAAGATATCTTCCAAGCTGTGATTTTCACAGCGATGCAGGATCCCGTACACCTTTGTAAACCCTCTCTCAGTGCATTTATCAGAACATGGAAACAATTGAACACTTACCAGTTTCTTCTTTTGAGGTTTCAGCCAGCACACTAACATTCAGTGGAAGAGGTGGTGGAATATAATGAATTCCTGGAAGGAATCCTGGTGGCAAGAATTGAGGAAGTGGAGGGTAGTAACCCTGTCTGCAATCTCCACAAGACTCTTGCATCTACACAAATACAATACAATATTAATCTAATAATAAAATCAACACTTTAATGTGCGGAAAAATACGTAAAACACTATAAAAATAAGCAGTTATTTGCTAAATGCAATAAATGACCCAGACTTTTATTTTAGCTTATTTTGTAATGCAGTAATAACTCTTTACTGAGCTAGAAATTAGCCAAAATCCAGACACTTGAAGATAAGTTAGCAACATTTTGTACCTCTGATAAAGTTACCCTTGTAAGAGAACTTAAAATGCATATACAACAAAATATTGAACAGTAGTTACTTTTGATAAGCAACCAGAATTGTCCTTACATCTCTGGGAGAGTCAGAGTGCCAACCTCTCTTCTTTGTGAAAAAACAAAATCCCAAATTCCAACAACATGTTATCATGGCAGCAAGTAAAACAAATGAGAGCACAATGATGATTTCTGAATAGGACAATCTCTTTATGAATGAATGAGTTTAAAAGAGCACAGCAGCTACTTCAGCATGAACTTGGAAAGGAAAGGTCTAATTATCAATCGGAAAGAAAATAAAGGCAGCAATGCAAATCCCACATCAGAAACAAAGATTTATAAGATGTTAGTAATTATGAGTCTTCCGTTTTTTTCTGAATATGTAGAGACGAGGTTCAAAGCAGAGGGTAAGCTACCACGTATTCCACACCTTGGCGGTCATAACCGCTACTGAACAACCTTCTATTCTGGTGTTTTTAAATTTAGGAATCTTAACCAAAAATGCATGTTTTGATCTTAAAGCATGCAATGGTTGATACCAAGCAAACAACGATTACATGTATGTACCATGACCCAGTTACTGCTTGTGTAACAATATATGTGTAAGAGACATTAGTTAGTGATAGATTCCTTATCTTAGAATATCCTCAGACTGGATCCGGAAAGTTTTGCTTAGCAGTACCCCTGCGCGTCAGTAGGTGGCGTCCTGCAGCTCGGCGTCCGTCACTGGCGTTGTCAGCGCCGAGATGACGTCGCAGAGGGTACTTAGGTGCCACCCCTGCGTGCAGACGTCAGTTCTGTACACAACTTTCTGAGACGAAACGCAGAGCCATGCAAAATACTGACCATTGGTGCATAAAACTAGGGGCCTAAAAGAGGATGACCTTAACTCTAGCTATCAGTTCGCAGAACGAGGAGGATGGGTAGGGCGGTAAGGCATATATCACTAACTGATGTCTCTTACAGATATATCGTTACACAAGTAGTAACTTGTGCATCAGAGACATGTTAGTGATAGATTCCTTACCTTAGAATAGATACCCCAGCAATGGTAAACACCCATTATCACAAATCTTTCTTCCCGCATACCATCACTCCGCATACTAATATTACGAATCTACCATGAATCAGCAATGCCATTATAACGCATGGCATTACATTTTATATGCTTTTTCCACGCATACATTTTCAACAAATTGTAAATGCATGAATGATAAAAGCATGTTTTTTTATATGTTAGTATAAGGTAAGTATGGGTATAGGGGTATATGTTTTGGGGTTCTGAGGTATATGTTTTGGGGTGATTGGGTATTTTAATGGTTCAGGGATAGGTTTGGGTTTGTTGTACAGGGGTATTTATAGGGTTCAGGGCTAGGTTGTGGGTTTTGGGGCACATGGGTATTTTTAGGGTTCAGGGATAGGTTTGGGTTTTGGGGTACTGGGGTATTTTTAGGGTTCAGGGATAGGTTTGGGTTTTGGGGTGATACGGTTTATTGAGGGTTTAAAGGGTATTAAAGTTTTGGGGTACAGGGACATTTTTAGGGTGGGTTTTGGGGTACAGGGGCATTTTTTAGGGTTCAGGGATAGGTTTAGGTTTTGGGATGCAGGGTGTTTTTTTAGGGTTCAGGATGGGGTTGTGTTTTGGGGTGCTGAGGTTTATTTAAGTGTTTAGAGGGTATTAACGTTATGGGATACAGGGGTATTTTTAGGGTTTAGGGATAGGTTTGGGTTTTGGGGTACAGAGATAGGTTTGGGTTTTGGGGTACATGGGTATTTTTAGGGTTCAGGGCTAGGTTTGGGTTTTGGGGTACAGGGGTATTTTTAGGGTTCAGGGATAGGTTTGGGTTTTGGGGTACAGGGTTATTTTTTAGGGTTCAGGGATAGGCTTGGGTTTTAGGGTGATACGGTTTATTGAGGATTTAGAGGATATTAAAGTTTTGGGGTACAGGGGTGATTTTAGGGTGGGTTTTGGGGTGCAGAGTGTATTTTTAGAGTCAGGATGGGTTTGTGTTTAAGGATGCTGGGGTATTTTAAGGAGTAAGGGTGGGTTATGTTTATGGGGTGCAGGGGTATTTAAAAGGACCAGGGTGGGATTCAATAATATAAACATATATAAATAATACAATTTAAAAGAAAAAATGTTTTATTTAAATAAATAAAAAAATATGTATATATATTCATATATATATATAAGCACTATGCTTGAACGGTGTCTCTTTTTTTAAATATTTCAAGGTATTTGAGCTTTAATTGCTATAATTTCTTTGCATTATTGCTTGTTTGCTTTGTTGTGTTACCCATGTGTCCTGTTTCTTTAGGAGCTTGGGCTTTTAATCACCATTTAATTAATCACCATTTAATGCACTGCCTACTCCTGACGCGTCATGTAACCAAGCTCTGTCCGCGGAGTGAAACGCTTCAGGGAGGGCACTTGCTCTGACACGCTCGTAAATAAAATTTGCACTGCTGGCACTTCGACTAGTGTGATGGCTTTTTTGATGACTTAACATCTAACATCTAATCTATTGATGGAGAGGAGGTCTACGCCCGCTTAAACCGCTGCAAGAAGCGGTTGGGAATCTTTTTCTTATATATATATATATATATATATATATATATATATATATATATATATATATTCACTGAAAAAACCATAGGTTTCACACCAGTTATATTTAGGAATTAGCATTTAAAAAACACCATTCCTGATGCGTTTCAAAGCATAAAAGCTTCTTCGGAGGAGGAAAGTCACGAGTGAAATCATGGTAATGCTGCCCCAAGCGCTTAAACACATGCGCAAACAATTGTTCCCAGGTGGACTCCCTGCAAAGCATGCTGGCACTTGTAGTTTCTGATAATTGGCACTTTTTTACCTCCATGGGTTCCGTTTTCCTTCGTGGCAGTAAAGTTCAAATAAAATGCCCCAGTGGGCCTCCAGGTTGCGGTGGCTGCTAATTACATCTTTCTGCCCTGCAAATGTTTCAGTAGACATGCCCCACAGCACCTGTAGTGGCGAGTTCTCTGCGGCCGGGCTGCCGCATTCAAATTCCAAACAAAGTTGCCACCGCAACCTGCAGGCCCACTGGGGCATTTTATTTGAACTTTACTGTCACGAAGGAAATCGGAACCCACGGAGGTAAAATAGTGCCAATTATCAGAAACTACAAGCCAGCATGCTTTGCAGGGAGTCCACCTGGGAAAAATTCTTCGCGCATGTGTTTAAGCGCTTGGGGCAGCATTTCCATGATTTCACTCGTGACTTTCCTCCCAAGAAGAAGCTTTTATGCTTTGAAACGCGTCAAGAATGGTGTATTTTACTCTGGATTGTGCAAGCTGTGTTAATAAATTCGTGGTGAAAGCCACCCTGCAGCAGGCTTGTTCTCGCCTCAGGGCAACTTTGTTTGAAATATATATATATATATATATATATATATATTTATAAAATACTTTTACAAAGTATATGACTTTACCACACAAGCATTTGCGTTGTAATGGCATGCGTGATAAAGTCATATGCGGGGTAAAAGTTTGAGAAATGATGGCATTGCGGAGCAATTGTCCCGCGTTGTAAAAAATGCGGAGTGATGGTATGCAGGATTTTTGTTTGAGCAATATCGTCATATATTCCCCAGCAATACCAACCCCGGTGCTGGGTCTGCGAACAAGATTACACCAGAAAGTCACGGAGCACAGAACGGCCAAAGAAGCCGTCTATCCAGACCTGACTGTCAAGGTAGTAGTGCTTGGTAAACGTGTGCAGCGAGGCCCACGTAGCTGCCTGAAAAATGTGCTGCAAGAGAAAGCCGCGTCCCAAGGGAGTAGTGGATGGGCACGCAGCCCCACCGGAGGCTTCTTCTTGGAAAAAGAGTAACATGCTTTGATGCACAAAACTACCCACCGGGAGATGGTACGTTTGTGCACAGCCGAGCTTTTTTGGCGCCCACGTAACCAACAAAAAGCTGATCTTCCACCCGGAACTGCTGTGTAAGCTGCAAATAGAATGCATCATTGAAAACAATGGGGTAGACCCAAGAAATCAATAGGACCTGGGTAAATGAATGTATATAAACAGAAAGCGGTCCTAGATACAAGTTTTAAACACGAATGATGATGTGACTTAATTACTTCACAGTCAACAAAAGTCAGAATAAATCTGAGCATACACACACGTGGAGATGTATTAATAGCTTAAACAGCTTAACAAATGCAACAAATGCGGAAAACCCAACACAACAATAATATGACGAATGTTAATGCAGTTTATTTACAAATTCATAAAATTCAGCAAGAGAGAAAAGGAGAGAAACAAAGTGGGTGCTCAAGTGAAGGAAGGTGTGAGTGAAGGTTTTAAAGTGATTTAGTGCAACAGAAAAATTATTTGTACATTGCACATGTAAAGCCTACCCATTTACAATCTATATACAATATTATACAAGGGAACTCGGAGGGGCAGGTGTAGGCTTTAAGGAAATAACGGGGGGGGGGGGGGGGATCGTCGACGTTTCGACCCTGGCGCAATAAGGGGAAGTCACGACCTCTGCTGCGGGTCTTCTTCAGGACGGTTGTGGGGACAGGGGGCAGGGAAGCACCTGTAATAGTAAATATAAGTATTTTACAATTTTTAATGAAGGGTTCACATCTGCAAAAAAATTTTTTTTTTTTTTTTTTTTTTTTTTAAAAAGGGTGAGTGTTGGGTACATTACCAATTAAAATTGGAAAGGTGTCGCAATTCCAGATCAGTTGGGCGATGCACCTATCAAAGGTAAAGACAAACCGGAAAACTGTTAGCCCATCTCCAAAGGCACAGTCCTCCCAAGTTTATCAAGAGGGGGGGTGAGAATAAGACTCACCTATGGCTGAAAATCTCTGCTCAGAAATGGGGTTCAGTCAAGAGACAGTATATACTCGGTGGGCAGTCGAATTCAGTCGTGCTGCATAGGGAAAAAGAACCAATCAGTCCCATAGTGTAACTAAACGCCCAGTAAGTAATTCCCATATATGAGAAAAACACTCACCCTAGTCCGATATCATGCTGGACATTGTACCGGTGATCAAGGGCGAGGGGGTAGTTAAGTTCACGTGATTCTGTTTAAAAAAATGGTATAGAAACTGTGTTTTAAATTGCCTCCAAAACACAGACTAGAATGCTAGACTCTCAAGAAATTACCCATACATTCAATCGTTAAAAGCGGCGAACCAGTATGAGTTGAATTATATAAAATGACAATTACCCAAGTCAGAGTTCACTAATCGTAGTTACAGCCAGTGTGATTAATACACCAATCTTACTCAGAGTCTAAAATAAAGGAGGGCCAAACCAAGTTAGCCAACCCGAAACGGTACCCGCTATGGTCATATATGGTGAAGTCAGATAGTTAATAATGAACAGTGGCCCAAAATAAATACCCGCAATACGGACCGCTATTGTAATCTAAATGAACTGTTATTTCCAACCCCGGAGCGTGCCGAGGTGGCGGTTTTTACCTCAGGTTTGGAACGACAACCCAACTCATCCAAGACGGGGGGCGGCCAGATAGTAGTTCGTTCGGCAGTTCAGAGTTTTCCCGACAGCTTCCGTCTCTGACCGGCTTGAAACCATGTGATCGCGCAAGCACCAATAGCCGCTAAGTAGGCGTATGGAAATAAATGAGGGACTCGGGCGAAGTCAAAATAAACAAGGGGCTAACGCATTCCAAGACGCAAAGGAGTAAGAACAAGGGACTGAATCAAAATACAGCCATGCCATTGTTACAAGGGGTCAGTAACACGCTGGGAATAGCGGATCAGGCTGCAGGGTTCAAATTAGGACCAAATTAGTTCAACATTTTTCATAAATGACAGTTATTAATAATTAAACATTTTAACAGAAGAATTTTGTAAACATTTCATGGGTTACTGGAGGCAAAAGCAATTCGAACAATCAAATCTACAAAAATGTACAAGAGAGACACAATATAGACAGTCACAAACAACAATATGTATCAATTACATTTGCACGGGGATGCAGTGTTATAGCTGATATTAACAACTATTAATGATGGATTACCATTTCAATGGAACGCAAAGGCGTGACATATGGTAACGAAGCAGAAAAAGACCAATACCACAGATAGAGAGGAATCCTAGGTAGAACAGGGGTCAGCCAATTGGCAAAAGTGCCATTTGTCTCATGACTTCCTCCTGTTCATTCAGGCCCCTATTTACAGTGTCAAAAAAGTGCATCCACCTGCATTCACGGATGCTTATTGATTGTGCAAGATTACCTCCCCTGGGATTAGAGTTGACTTTCTCAATAACGCACCATCTAAGACTTTCAGGTGTGTGGTTAAATCTAACAAAGTGATCAACCAAGGGCGCTCCCTGTACTTTACATCGGACCCTACTGCAATGCTGCAGGATGCGGGTTTTCACCTTCTGGACAGTTTGCCCTATATACATAAAACCACAGGGGCAAAAGATGGCATATATTACCCCCATGGTATTACAGTTGGTGTGATTTCGCAGTGTGTGAGTGTAGTCATTATACGTACACTCCTTAACTCACGTTTTGGGTCCATACAGTGGAGTCTCTCCTTTTCCCTTGAAGGAGGCGGAAAGAAGGTGGGCAAAGTGATGGTCTGCCCAATTTGGAGGGGCGTGACAACCTTTGGCAGAAAAGAAGGACGGGTCCTTAAAACCACCTTGTCCGGTTGAATAGAAAGGAAAGGAGGTTTAGAAGAAGAAGCCTGGAGCTCACTCAGTCTACTGGCAGAGGTGATAGCAACCGGGAAAGCAGTCTTTAAGGTGAGAAGACGCAAAGGACAGTTATGAAGGGGCTCGAAGGGAGCGCACATCAGAAAAGTCAAGACAAGATTTAAGTCCCACTGCGGCATTATGAAGGGTACGGGTGGAAATGCATGCGTAATGTCTTTAAGAAAACTGTTAACAACCGGGGACTTAAAAAAAAGAAGGCTGATCTGGAAGCCGTAGAAAGGCGGATATGGCCGAAAGATAACCTTTGATAGTGCCCAGAGCAGAGCCCTGCTGGGCCAAAGAAAGAAGGAACAGAAGAACCTCAGAAAGAGGGGCAGAAAGGGGATCCACAGCCTTCGCCGTGCACCATGCCACAAATATGTTCCACCTGCAGGCGTATACCGTTTTGGTGAAGGGACGCCTGGCTGCCAGAATGACATCAGAGACTTCAGGAGAAAGATCAAAAGGTGGGAATCAAAAGGGTGTACAGAGTTCCCCACTGAGGGTTGGGTAGGTTAAGGGAATGATTCTCTCTCTAGAATGTGTTGTGTGATAGGGATTGAGGTAATCCCTTGATGGAATTAAGGACGCCTCACACAATTCAAAGGTTGGACGACTGTTGCCATCCCACCCGATGATTGTTTTGTGTCATCATTGGCTTCCTGCTCCAACGGCAGGCTGGCGGTGCAATGCCTGCCGGGTAGCACTGGGTGCTACTCTTTAGTGGAGATCTTCTATTCCTCAGCCAATAGATGCATGTGTGTGAGGGGCCAAAAGGGGAGTGCAATTGTGAGCGTGAGTGAAAAGTTAAAAAAGGTCAGTAGAGTCCATTAAGAACCTTTAATGATATGGCTCACTGCCTCGTTTAAAAGTGGTGAAGGGAGGGATACCGAGGCACAAAGAGTAAGGTGATCTGGCCTCCTTCAACCCTCGCCTGTGGTGCGGTCAACATGTTTCATGCCACTAGGGCAATTCTTCAGGACCTAAATGCTCATCAACTTGCAGGGATTTTTAACCGTTAGCAAAAGTTAGATATACAACCTGCAGAGTATCGCAGGATGGGATCCTGTGTGATTTCCCGCCCTAGGTGTGGGGAAAGAAGGAGAGAAGGGCACAGTCAATGTTGTGCCTAACAACTGGAAGATTATACAAGTATAGTCAACATGCACAAAGGTATGTTACAATGAACCCTACCAAAACGAAGTGAAGGTGCTAGAGAGAGAATTTACTTACAAAACAAAGTAAGCAGGGAGAGGGTTTGCATTTTAAGAGCCAAATGTCATCAGTGGTAAGATTGCATAAAAAAACGATGTACATAAGGCTATACACTCCATGCTTAGTCACTCTTTTGTGGATTACAGCCAAGGGGTAGTGTATTCGTTAAATTGGGAGTTGAAAATATAAAATCAGAACCACAGCACTTCAATCGGTGAAGAACGGTGGTTGACGGAGCAAGACGGTTTTAAGTGGTTAAGCCAAGGGGAATGCCAATTGATAGCACACAGAACCATCGTGTCCGCAGACCACATCTTACCTTGTATGCTCGAGGCACTGGGCTTGTAAGCACCTGCCCCTACCACAGCGGCGAGATCGCAGGACAGCCGGTGAATCGGTGTGTGGCTGAGCTGCTAAAGAAGCAGAATGCCGCGGGCGCTGTGAGTGGGCGTGTGTGCAAAGCGTTGCTAGGTAACGCGGACAAGCGTGGTGTGGAAAGAGAGGGCAGCCACAGTCCGAATCAGCGTTCACATCAAAGCGCCATCTTGGAATGGAGTAACCCCAATTGGGAGGATGCTAGGGGTGCCTTCAATGGGTGTAGCAGGATAGTACTTAGTCTTGGGTAGGAACAATCCAAGGCTGGATTATCTGGCTAGCATATTCCAAGGCACAGAATCATTTAGACCATGTTCATCTGTTTGGAGACGATGCACCCATCGCTGTTCCATTCTGAATAATGCCTGTTGGTTAATGGAAGGGTGGCATTCAAGGATAGTCCATTGTATGTTTTCCGCCAGGTGGTTGTGTTGTCTACAGTGTTCATACAGCCTGGTGTGTGTCTTTTTACAGCAGATGTTGCTGTTATGTTCCATGATGCGTAGTTTCACGGTGCGCATCGTCATGCCGATGTAGGTCATCTTGCATGGGCATGTCAGCATGTAGATGCATCTTGCACTGTTGCAGTTTGTATGCTTGTTGAGGTGCCAGGTGAAACCGTTTGAAAGTTCTATGGTTTTACCTTGGATGGTCTGAGGGCAAACAACACAGGAACCACAACGATAATGTCCAGTCACTGGTGGCAGGTCCCAAAGTGTATTAACTGGGCGGGTGCTCGTTTTCTCGGTTCACGGTTTCAGCCTTGCAATACGTACGGATCGCGACGATTCGGATGGATTGACGAAACACTGATCATACTACACGTCTCGGACCAACGGGTACGATTCGTACGGCCAGGGCTCCGGATACGAATCGTACGGACGGTTTTCTTCCCGAATCGGAATCAGCCCCTTGATGTCCACATTTTGTAAACCTAGGTCGAAGTCAATACGTCTCTGTTCTGCATGGCTCTTGCACCAGAAAACATAGCTATGTCCTAGTATCCATACTAGCTTTTGAAGATATGGCTGAAAGGTATGGAAAGATGTCTATAGCTCATGCAGTTCCTTCGTAGAATAAGAGATATGTTTAAAGATGGGGAACTAGTTTCTTTTCGCATACCAAACGGTAAGTAATAGCTGATCATTTTGTTGGCAAAGTCGACAAAATCCATGCCACTTTCACAGACGACGTTGATTCCTCAAGCAAACATGCGGAAGTCAGAGATAACTCCACTGTTAAACCTCGTCTGACATATTTTAAAGTACCTGAGAGACAGGAACTGCTGAAAATTGCTAACAGCATACAGTCTGGCTCCCCCTGTGACGTATGTCCCCCCAATCGCTGTAAGGGAGTCTTGGAGAGTATGATCAATCAGATTTCCCATATTGTCACTCTCTCTTTCCAAGAATGCCATGTGCTTGATGCATGGAAAAAAGCCCAGTTCATCCCTTTGAAAAAAAAACCCAATGTCCACATCTACCAACTTCAAAATCTTCGTCCCATCACCCTTCTTCCCTTCTGTTCGAAAATAGTGGAAAAAGTGGTAAACGGGCAACTCATGAAATATCTGGAGGAGGAATCCCTCCTCCACCCCACTCAATCGGGGTTCAGAACCGGCTACTCGACGGAGTCAGCCGTCCTCTATTCCACTGAGTGCCTTAGACAGATGGTGGATGAAGGACAGACAGCAGCGTTGGTTTTATTAGACCCGAGTGCAGCTTTTGACACCGTGCTGCACACAACGCTGCTGTCTCGCCTCTCCGATATGGGAGTGGAGGGATCTGCCCATGCCTGGATTAAATATTTCCTGGTCAATAGGAATTTCCAGATGTACTGTCCCCCTTTTAAATCCTCCACCCGGAAGCTGAGCCATGGGGTTCCACAGGGCTCCAGCCTGAGCCCTACCTTGTTCAACCTCTATATGGAACCCCCGGCTCATATAGTTGAAGCTTACGGGGTGGATATTGTCACCTATGCTGACGATACCCAACTGAAGATTAGGCTTAAGCTCGACCACACGGAAGATGCCATCAACTTTTCCAAATGCCTGTCATCAATGGCAACTTAAATGAATAACAACTGTTTGCGCCTGAATGCAGAAAAAACAGAACTTTTAGTTGTTGGTAAATCCCCAACTGCCTGGTTGCACATGTGGTGGCCCGCCGAACTGGGCAATTCTCCCTCTCCCGTCGACTCAGTCAGAAACCTTGGAGTGATGCTCAACTCGGATCTCTCTTTCAGGTCTCAGGTTAGCAAAGTTATGGGTAGGTGTTTTAGCACACTAAAACCCATCCGTAAAGTCCTTGACCTTCTCCCCATCAACGCCAGAAAGACACTTGTACACGCCTTAGTCACTCCACGCCATGACTACGGCAATGTCCTGCTCCTAGGTTTAAGTAAAAAAGGCCTGCACCAACTGCAGTGCGTACAAAACGCTGCTGCCCGCCTGGTACTTAACCTGCCTTGCAGAGCATCTGGGAAGAATGCTCTAGCGAAGCTTCACTGGCTTCCGGTCAAGGAACGCATTAAATTCAAAGCTCTATGCTTTACGCATCGCATCGCCCAGGGCAAAGGCCCAGGCTACTTGCAAAAGCTCCTCACAATTCACCGCCCCACCCGGAATTTGAGGTCGTCCGGAGCGATGCTGTTTAAACTCCCCCGTACTCGCAGAGCCAGGATCTCAGGCACCCGGCTCCCAAGCACTGGAATGAACTACCGCTTGACCTCCGAATGGAACCTTCAGAAACCAGATTCCGTGCTAAACTTAAAACTCACCTGTTTCCAGTCATCTAATTCACTCTCTTCTCTCTGACCTTGGTTTCGTTCTCTCTATCTTATGCCTCTTGAGATATAGCAGCAATCTAGCGCGGGGACCCACTATTTGTAGTGTAGCCAGGCGCTCTAGAAATGGCTTTATTATTATTATTATTATTATTCGCACGTGTGCAGTCTGGCTGATGAATCCCACCCCTCCCTCAGCACCGCACTAAAGAGGTCTCTGTAGGGCAGCGCTGCTCGCTGCCTCTGGCCTACAGTACGGTCCAGCAGGTCTTTAAAATGAGACAGAGATGAGACTGAATTAGGTCAGAGATCACATCATAACACACAGCAATATAGTTTGTTCGCACCTGCGCAGCCAGGCTGAAGCAACTCACCCCTCTCACCGCACGGTGCACAATTAGAGGCCCTGTGCACCCAGGCCGCTCTGCTTACCTGCTGTCATTGTTGTCTGAGCAAACACTACGGTGAGCAGTGCTCACAATTCAGATGGAGTATTGATTGCAGGAGAGTGTACATCTCTCGGATCCCTTTCGTTGAGGACGGGCAGGAGGGCTCACAATTTAGAGCACGTGTTGATTGCCAGGATGGTGTACGCCTCATGGATCCAGTTCTTTTTTTTATTGCGCATTTTGATATGCGTGGTGGATGTGGCATATCATTTGAGGTAGTGTGGTTATCCTATTTCTACATACGTAACCCTTTACTCCGGTTTTTGCTTCAATCCCTAAAGACCTCTCACCTTGTGCTTGGGACTCTGCTGACTCTGCTGTGGAACTAACCTCGCCGGACCCGCTTCGCGGGTCCCGCAGCGCCGCATTTTAAGTGCGTGTAACACCAGGAGAGGAGCTGTGACCCCGGGGCGTGTGGAGCTGACGGCAGGGCTGCGAGCTAGGGAGCAGGGACTCAACCTTCCAGGAGTCCCTGCGAGCACTCGCCACACCTGGGCTGCTCTCCCTGCTGGCCCCGCCCCCCGCCCTCGGAGTGAAAAGCGGGTGTGCTGCCTGCTCTGGTGGGACCCTTTACTCCGGTTTTTGCTTCAATCCCTAAAGACCTCTCACCTTGTGCTTGGGACTCTGCTGACTCTGCTGTGGAACTAACCTCGCAGGACCCGCTTCGCGGGTCCCGCAGCGCCGCATTTTAAGTGCGTGTAACACCAGGAGAGGAGCTGTGACCCCGGGGCGTGTGGAGCTGACGGCAGGGCTGCGAGCTAGGGAGCAGGGACTCAACCTTCCAGGAGTCCCTGCGAGCACTCGCCACACCTGGGCTGCTCTCCCTGCTGGCCCCGCCCCCCGCCCTCGGAGTGAAAAGCGGGTGTGCTGCCTGCTCTGGTGGGACCCTTTACTCCGGTTTTTGCTTCAATCCTTAAAGACCTCTCACCTTGTGCTTGGGACTCTGCTGACTCTGCTGTGGAACTAACCTCGCCGGACCCGCTTCGCGGGTCCCGCAGCGCCGCATTTTAAGTGCGTGTAACACCAGGAGAGGAGCTGTGACCCCGGGGCGTGTGGAGCTGACGGCAGGGCTGCGAGCTAGGGAGCAGGGACTCAACCTTCCAGGAGTCCCTGCGAGCACTCGCCACACCTGGGCTGCTCTCCCTGCTGGCCCCGCCCCCCGCCCATAATCTCTCCCTCTCTACCTTAAAAGGAGATCAACGGGCCGCTGCGCGGGAGCGCGCGGGAGCGTGCCCGGGAGAAGCCCGGGACAAGGGCGGGACCGTCTGTGGCCGTCCGGGGCCGCTGGAGGCCGGGTTGGGCCACTCCGCTGACCTTTGCATAAATCTACTAGTGAACAGTCAAGCGGGCTCTCAACGTCCCAATATGCCGGACCACTCCAATGGTCCAGTCCCGAGGTCCCCAACGGCTGATGTTGGCCCATCTGTGGTTGGTCCCTTGGACAAGTTTTTCAATCGCCCCGCCAATCCTATTGACAAAGAGCTATCGCTGGCTGAGAGGCGCGCAGAGCGCAGACTATCAATTGAATTGTTAAAGAACTCGGGGGACAAGCTCTCTGGCCAAATTTATCCCGCTTTAGTAACACCATTGTCCTCACTCCAACTACCTGATTTTTGTAATCTGGGTCAAGACGCAAGCACGAATGGGGACAACCAGGGTAGTGTGGGTGATTCGTCCGTCTCCCGTGCAAGTGGAAGTCCTATCACAACCCCAGTCCCCCTATCTGTGGTAGGTGTTCCACTGACCAACTTAAAACCGGGTCTTAAAAGGAAAAGTAACCATACTCCTAGGAAAAGCCTTCCCCCTAAACCACCCTATAAACTCAGGAAAGTTAACAAAAGTATGTATCTTAGCAAGACAGCTACTGTAGAGAGTCGTGGGGGGGAACCCGCGCTAGAGGGGGTAACCACACTTTCTGGCAACATAGATCCTAGTCTACCCACCTCTACAGACACAGAGATGGTAACAGCTGACACACAGCCGTGGTTGACTAGCTTGCTTCCTGAAGTAGAACGGCTATTACGGTCCCTATTGCTTCCACTAGAAGAACGCATCACAAAGCTTGCTGACCGTTTAAACCACTTCGAGCAGGCTACTCTTGCCAATTTCTTTTCGACTAAGGCACTATTAAAAACACAATTAAGGCAGGAGGGCAACAACAGCTGTAAGATCATTGCTGAAGCCCCATCACATGCTAAGGGCCAAAGGGAACCTTCAAACTCTGCCCTGTCTGTAATAACTAGTGGTGGATTGGCAAAGAGACCCTCGAAGTCGCTTAATCAAGCACCACTAGGCACTGTCGCTAATGCACCCATCATTGCATCAACGGGCCAATCTGTTTTGCAACAGCCAATGCCTAGTAGTATTCAGCTGGGTACTGTAGAGGGAGGAGGATCGGAGGGTACCAATAAGGGTATTGCTGTATTATTTGCCCCAGGAACTGTAAACCAGTCAACAACGACCAAATCGTTACCCCGCCCTGTCCCGCCTGTTCCCAGACCGCCCCCACCACCCTTGAAAAAGCCCCCACATAAGACACCCCCTATGAACCTCACTCCTGACTCCTTCCCCTATGCAGCGGTCCTGATTAATGTCCCACCACTGACATCTGGCCAGAGAGAATCCTTCCAGACGCTTAAGAACAAAGCCATGTACTGGTTAAGGGTGAATCGGCCGCTGCCTGGGGACGTAGATGGTCTCATTCTGGGAGTGAGGCGAATAGATTGGATAGGCTCTACCACTAAAAACCTGGGGGGGGACTGTATTTTGATCAATTTTCAAGATCCAAGGGTGGTGGGGTGGATTACGAGACAGGGCTGGTGCACGGGCAAGGGAGGCATTGGCATAGTCGACCTTACATTTTTCTACCTGCGCCCCTCTTGTGTTTTGACCTCCCTGATCGCTGAAGCGAACGACCCTGGAAATTGCCGGTGGCCAGGGATTGCAGGCCAACCCATACAGAACCCTACTTACCCTACCATCCCGTCCACCCCCGTTGTGGATGTGTGGAATGATTTAGGGAGGGGGCAGTGACAATCCCTTGACTGCCAGGTTAATAATAGGACTCCAACACCCAATAGAATGATTGGTACCCCTTATTGCGGGAATTTAAATTCTTTTGCTGAATCTATCTCGTCGCCCGCTTCTAGGGAGCATAAGGGACTTGGTGGCGCAAGGGAACTAGAGATAGTGCAGATTCCGACAGAGTCTATGAACACCTGTCCCTTGGTGGAAGTTACAGATCTGGTTAATACCATCGAGGCCGGTAGCATCCCGACTGTGACGGATCCACTTTTTAGGATTCTCAGTTGGAATGTGGCCGGGCTGGATAGGAAACTTCCATTGCCTGACTGGAACGCCCTGGTGGAGGACTATTCTATATGTCTGTTCCAGGAAACCTGGTGCAGGGAGCCTTCTCATAAGGCGGGATATTCATCCCACCACATACCGGCGGTACAAACAGAGTGCGGTCGTGGCCGTCCTTCGGGAGGCCTCCTTGTATGGGTAGCTACCGCACTCAATTGTAGGGTGGTTGAGCATGATACCCAATGTCCCGACCTTCTCAATATCACACTAAAAAATTCTAAGGGCCAGGTCATCCTTAATATATTTAACATCTATGCCCGAGGTGTAAAGGGAGGCAGAGAATCCCCCATTATAGCACGGCTGGAAGCCCTGCTACGAGCATCGCCATACAAGCATTGTACCCTGGTGGGAGGGGATTTTAATTGTACCTTTGAGCCTCTTGGCCTTGAAGTTTTAGAGGATCAAGAGGTTGTCGACAATAGGTGGGGCATTCCGGCCTTAGAGCTCAGTCCAATCAAGAAATGGTCGGAAGTGGCGCTCCAGGTCATTGCTATAACATCTGAGTTTGACCTGAGGGCACTTAATGGCAGGACCAACTCCGATAAAGAGGGAGCTCATACCTTCAATAGGCCTGCGCACTCCTCCAGGATAGATTATCTTCTCCTGCACATTCATTTGTGGACGTTTGTTAAGGATATGGTCATTATATCTACTGTAGATAGTGACCATAACCTGCTTTCACTTACCTTGTCCACCTGGTGTCTAGACGATTCTGGTAGGAACAATTTGTGCTCCTCAGTCCCAGATATGTCAGTTGTTTCGAACTGTGGTCGTCGGCTTAAATGGGCCAAGTTGTCCCTTTCACCTGAGAAATTACTTTTTATATCTCAAAGCCTAGCGGCAGCAGTGGGTAACCTTGATCCTCGGGGGTGTGGGGTGGGGGATGTCCTTGCAAGATTTTGTACCCTAACCCTGGCGCTTAGTGATCTCTTTACTGTCCCAAGTAGCACCAAGGGAAAGAGACCAGGTTCTTGGGCCAGACAGGGGTGGTTTAACCGCGCCTGCAGAGAGGCGAAGACTCTGCTGGTTGCTGCAGTTAAATCCAAATCCCAAGAAAGGACCAGGGAGGCCAGAAGGTCTTATTTACTATGTCAAAATGCCGCAAAGAAGGAGTGGGAAGACAACTTCTGGCAGGAACTCCTGACGGCCAGCCGCGGGAGAAATGCGAGAAGTTTTTGGAATTTGGTGGGTAGTAGGAAGCGTCCTGATGACACTATGAGGACGTGTACTATTACTGCCAAGGTATGGTTTGATCACTTTTTGGGTCTCTACTGTGCTATTGAAGGCCCACTTAACGACCAATTCATTCTCCCCTCCTATCTTATGGATAGAGATATGGTTCTTTTCTCAGCCCAAGAGGTTACGAATATAATTAAAACCCTTACTCCACTAAAAGCAGCAGGCCCGGATGGGCTACCTGGGGATCTTCTTCGTGCACATCCAGGTGACTGGGGGGTGTTGATCTCCGCTCTCCTCAATGCCATCATGGGGGGAGGGTTGGTTCCAGAGTCTTGGAAAGGGGCCGAGGTAGTCCCAATATTTAAAAAAGGAAATCGGGACCTACCTGGAAACTATAGGCCCATAAGCCTGATTGACTCAACCCAGAAGGTGGCGGGAAAAGCAATTTTGGGTAGGATACTCTCATGGGTAGACGAAAACCATATACTATCCGAGATGCAGGCTGGGTTCCGTACTGGCACAGGAACCATTGAACAAGTTTTCAGACTCCTGTTACTGTACTGGAAGGTGGTGGTACTGGGCAAGGGCAGTCTTTATTTGGCCTTTATAGATCTGAAGACTGCCTTTGACCTCGTCCCCCGGGAGGAACTCTGGAGGGTGCTGTACGGCCTTGGGCTGCCCCCATACATCGTGGACATCCTAATGAAATTGCATAAAGCCACCTATGCTCAGGTCAGATGGGGCTTGAATGGGGAGAAGACTGACAAGATCAAGGTAGAGAGGGGTGTACGGCAGGGTTGCGTCCTAGCACCCACCCTTTTTTCGCTTTATGTGAATGGGGTGGTTGACTACTTGCTTGAAGATCCAGCAGACGCCCCCACACTCTGTAATGTTAAAATTCCAACTTTGTTGTTTGCTGACGACACCCTCCTCATATCGAAAACTCCCCAGGGCCTCCAAAAACTCCTGAACCGGTTCCAGGACTTCTGTTCAATGAGAGGTCTCGTTATTAATGTACAAAAAACTAAATACTTAGTAATGAACCCTCCCAGGAAATTGGGGTGTCCCCCTATCTTAAATTCGATCCCGCTGGAAAAAGTCGCCGAATTTGACTATTTGGGAATTCGGCTGAGCGACCGTATGAGTTGGGTACCCCATATCACTAAAATGACACTGGTCCACAAAAGGGTGGGGGGAGCCCTGCTCAAGGAGTATAGCACATCATCGAAACATTGTGTATCACCAATCATTGATATATACAAGGCTAGAGCGGTACCTGCATCGCTATATGGAGCAGAGCTATGGGGTTTGGGCTGCGTGGAGTCCTTGTCCAAAGCAGAGAACAAATGTATTAAAGATTTGATGGCACTCCCGATGAGCACCCCGACTGTACCGATGCTTATGGATGTGGGTTGTAAACCAATGAAAGATCTGGCCCGTCTGCGGCCCCTTCTACTGTGGGCGCGACTTTGGAGAGTCCCGGAACTCAAATCCTATGCAGATGGGCTGGCAGAGATAATGCATTCGGTTGGGTGGTCAAAGATCAAGTGGCTCAGGGACATTAAATACCTGCTTGGGGAACTAGGTCTGGGCAATTGTTGGCTTACTCACTCAGCCCCCCCAAAGGAGATCCTGAAGAAAATATACTGGGGTTGGGTGTCCACTAAGCTTATGAGCAACCATCACCACTGCAATTCCACCGCAGTATATTTAAGGATTAAAGATGTCACTGCCTTTGAACCCTTTTTGGACATTATTACCATCCCAATGGATCGGGCTTTGTACATCAAGTTCAGACTAGGAATTCTACCTTTAGCTGACCTCCTTTCCAGATGGAACTTGCAAAATCAGGTATCACGCTTTTGTGCGCTTTGCTCTGACTGTTGCGAAACTGTGGCGCACTTTCTTCTTGATTGTCCAGACTATGCGCGCCCGAGATCTGTTTGGCTTAAACCCCTCTGCAACGAGATGGACATTCGCAAGCATTCTGAGGCCCTACGCATTTTATTGACTAATACTGCCCCCCCTATTGTTTGTGCTGTGTCTAAATTTTTAAAATGGGCTTGGTTGATACGTCTCAAAAGACTGTCCTTATCGATTTAATGCTTTTCTTAACTAAGTTATCTATTTATTCTGTTTTTACTATGATGTTTGTACAGCCTATGAGTCCTGATATGTCGTTTTTTATATATTTTTGTGTAATGCTTTTATGATATACGCATATCGAAATAAAGCTATCAATCAATCAATCAACATACGTAAAGTGGACTGGGCTTGCGTACCCCAGGCCAGCGTAGGGGTGTGAATAAATATTACGGGGACTTGGGCGTATTCAGTCCTGCCTGGCCAGGGAGTGTACTTATGTGTGTTTCTCGAAGAGTGTGCAATTTATATTAGTGTAGCATGTGTCGGGAGGGAAGAAACTATTGTTAATGAGATGGCATGTGATCTAGGATGTGCCGTCTGCCCGTGGCTGATGATACTCCTTAGATCCACCAATACCCAGGTCGAAAGGCAGCACAATAATGCGCACACACACACACACCAGGGGCATTGTGTAATACATATTTGTTTTTTGATGGAACTTTGAGATGCATGGCAATCGCACGTGGAAGGCTAATGTACAGAGCATGAATATTGATCAAGATGATTGTTGCATGTTGTGTGTAATATAAGAATGTGTATACAGGAAAACACTTTTCAAAAAAGCTTTCTAAGCAGCAGAGGTGTCTCTCATCAAACGCTTTAGAGAGAATAATGAGGTCGTACAACTGTTACAATGGGAAATGTTATGAACCAATCAAATGCTTTTTTTAAAGGTCACATGACAATCGCGCACCGAGCGTGCAAGGAGGCCGCTCCCGGTTTCTGGTACGATTCGTACGGTGAGAATAGTACTACGTCGTACATACGGGGACGTTGCAGGGTTTCGATTTGTATGGGAAAAAGACTCTGTACGGCTATTCGGATTGCATTTTTCCCGATTCGGAATCGGCCCCTTGATGGTTTGGACAGAGAGGATTGAAGTGGCACCAATTGTTGCCTTTGGTTAAAACCTGTTTGCATCTCCAACACCCTGAACTCATGATTGTGCACTATGGTGGAAACGACCTAGGCACATTGACTGGGGTAGGTTTTGCTTATGAAGGACACCTTTGGACAATTGATTTTATTTTTGCCTCAAACTGCCTTTGTATATTCAGTCAGTCAGTCAAATGTGCTTTATTCAAGATAAAAACTCATAAAAGCATGATACATCTAAAACCATTAGATCCACAATAACTGGTATAAAATTTGATTACAAACCTCCAAAACATTTCCTTTTTTATTCATGGTAGAAATAAAAGAAACAATACTAAAACAAAAAACCTTTAAAATGTGAAAGAATAAAGCATCATGACTTCTCTAGTGTTAAGAACCAGCCATAAAACATAAAAGTTCATATAGTTATAAAACCAGTAGAAGTCCAAAATACAAGGTCAAAAACATTCTTTTTCACTGGTGGGAAGAACAGACTCAACCGACCTACTATTGCACACGAAATTTCCTTCCGATAACCCATGCCCATCCCAGGAATTTGGCAGCCGCCACAGAAATGGTTGGCAGAGAGCTGGTGCAGATAATTCTTAAAGCCACCTTGCTCTCTCTCGTGCCAAGCTGTTTGCACATCGTCCTCAGCCAGACACGTGGGGGGTTGAGTAGGCCCGACAAACAAAGAGAAGGTGGGCAATGGTCCCGGTACAGATGTTACAAGCTTGGCAAACATTAGAATTAGCTTCTGCCCATCTTCCTGTTAACGATCTAATTGGTAGCGACCCCACTCTAAGTTGGAAGTAAAGCTTCCTGTCCTGAGGCTTAGCTATAATGTCCCAATAGGGCTCCAGGAATGGGAAGCTTTTACTTCTAAAAAGCGTCCTTCCAAAGAGGAGGGATCTGCATCATTCCAGTTCCGGCGTTCTACCATTTCCCAATACCTTGTTTTTATAATGTCTTTGGCCGGGAACTGGGCCTGCTCTGGATTCTCCCATAACTCCTTCATGCCCTTTGTATATTCCAATATATGCCACAGACAGAAGTGGAAATGGTCCAAACAATTTTGTCCTCAGATTGAAAAATCTCGGAAAAAAGTCAACAAAGCTGTCTCTGCATATCTCAGAGATCACAAAATGGGGTCCATATACAACAACAACATACGTTTTGATATGGCAGATATATACAGAAGTGATGGAGTACACTTCACAGATCAGGGAAACCGAGTTTTCCTGAATAACTTGAAGCTGTGCATCCGCACTTATATGTAGCTCTAACTAATGAACACAAGGGCTCTTTTAAAAGCCATCCTATAACTTACAACTTAGGCCCGGTATTTTAGGGCCATATAACGCCAACTCCCGCACCCTCGCCAAAATGTACTCTCCACAAAGCTGTGGCGCAGCGGCCAGACCATCTCACTTTGCAGCACAGACCGCTTTGATCCCCAACTCTACTCACCCATAGTGGTGAGTAGTTTGTGCTTTACAAATACCATATAGATATACCTTTGCACTCCCTATACAACACCACCTAAGCACCATACACAAGCTACAATGTTTCAAACAAAAGTTCATCCAAGTAGCTATAACTACATGCTGAAACTATTGGCACAGATGTGGCACAGCGGTCAAACCGCATGATTTCACAACATATGACACATAGTCACGCTTTAATCCCCGACTCCGGCAGCAGCTCAGCTTAGCAGCATGAGACACTAGACAATACCTCACATATATTCAGTACCCCAGGACTTTCATACCAGTACGGGTCAGTAGTTTGTCCTTGTAGTTATAAACACATCTGGACACTACTTCCACAACTGTAGTGCAGCGGCCACGTTACATGAGTTCACAGCATAATACACACAATTTGGGCTCACGCTTTAATCCCAGAGTCCCGCACCAGCTCACCTTACTCGCATCAGGCTGGGCAATACCTCACTTAATTTCCGTAGCCTACCACTTACACACCGGTAGGGTTAAATTCTTCGGTTCGCACCCCCTCTAGAGCACACCCTAAAAACCCCACAGAGGGTACAGTGCTCCTACCCTCCTATTTCCCCCTTTTTTTCACCTTATTCAACGGAATCACAAAATGGCGGCCAACACTTCCTAGTTGCAACCGCTCGCAGCCAATCAGCAACAAGCTTGTGCTCGTAACGCCTCTGCCAATCAGATGGTAGAATTCCCAAATATCGATATCTGTGAATTTTGATATTTCTCAAAAACTACTGGTTGAATTTACATTAAATTAACAAAAGCGTGCTTCTAGACCAAGACCCTTCTCCCTGCCAAATTTGGGGTAATTCCGTTCACCAGTTCGAACTGTAGCCATGTCTATAGTTTCCTATGGAAATTAACATGGAGAAAACACGTTTTGGGACCCCCCTTTTTGTCTGCCCCCCTTGACGAATCAGCCCCAAACTTTCAACATAGGAGCTGATCTCAACAAAGAATTAGTTTTGAAAATTTTGCGAAGATTTGTCAATCGGCGCCAAAGTTATTGGGAATAGAATGTTGCCATTTTCCTATGGCCACCGCCAGTAGGATATATATATGTGATCAAGGTACGTCAGTACCGAAACGCGTAATGGCCGACTTAGTAACAGCTCAATAAACCGACAAACTTTTTCATCTACCTGGGTCTGTGCTCCATGTTTCTTTTCGTGAGGAGAGAGCGCCTGCATCCTGCTTGTGGAGTGAAGTGGCAGAGATATATATATATATATTCACTGAAAAAACCATAGGTTATAGACCATATATAGTTAGGAATTAGCATTTACAAAACCTTGAAAATTCACTGAAAAAACCATAGGTTATAGACCATATATAGTTAGGAATTCGCATTTACAAAACCTTATTTTACTCACACAAAACCATTGAAATTCCATATATAGTTAGTTGCACTAACTATATATCGCGCACCCGCAATCCACTGCTGATGATGTCACATATTACATCATTCATGACATGGTCAGTGACATCACTGATGACATCACTGATGCCATCTCAAATGACATCACTGATGACATCTCAAATGACATCACTGATGACATCACTGATGACATCTCATTTGACATTACTGATCACATCACTGATGATATCATTCATGTGATAATACGATGAACCTCTTCAGACTCTAATATAACCTTAGATACAATCAGTGTAAACAGACACTTACAGACTGTCACTCATCCATGGAGTTACTCACACACCTAGTCAGTCATGCAAAGAATCAATCACACCTCCATTTCCTCAACTATACAGTTATACAAACTTTACTAATTCAAACATATACTAACACATATTTACTCTCTTATACAATCCCTGATACAAGTTCACAATGATCCATACAGGTACTCACACATTCACTGGCTATTATGCACAGTTATTTATATATGTCAACTCTCACATGTACTGTGTTTTACATATGTACTTACTTTGACATGTAGCACTGAGATATCCATTCACTCACCAATACACTCATGCACACAGTCAACCGCCCATACAGCTGTTTCCACATGCACTTTTGAAACCATAGATCTAGTGAATCAACTGCTCACACATCTATGCACAGAGTCATACACCTCCCAGCCACCCACACACACACTCAGTCTCCCATACAAATACTTGGGCAACCAATCAATAACCCATATAGTTACTCATATAGCTACTTATCAACACATGCAACAGTTTACAGAACAACAGACATAATGATGCACAAATTAAGACAGTTTAGTCACTAACCCATGCACTCAGTGAGACACATTTAATCACTCACTCATACAGTCAGTCATGCATCTACTAAATCCTTCATCCAGACACTTATACATCCACTCATTCTTCAATATGTAAGACATATTTTAACTTTACAGAAACATACAGTCACTGGATGTTGTCATCAGTGATGTCATCAGTGATGTCATTTGAGATGTCATCAGTGATGTCATCAGTGATGTCACTGACCATGTCATGAATGATGTAATATGTGACATCATCAGCAGTGGATTGCGGGTGCGCGATATATAGTTAGTGCAACTAACTATATATGGAATTTCAATGGTTTTGTGTGAGTAAAATAAGGTTTTGTAAATGCGAATTCCTAACTATATATGGTCTATAACCTATGGTTTTTTCAGTGAATTTTCAAGGTTTTGTAAATGCTAATTCCTAACTATATATGGTCTATAACCTATGGTTTTTTCAGTGAATTTTCAAGGTTTTGTAAATGCTAATTCCTAACTATATATGGTCTATAACCTATGGTTTTTTCAGTGAATATATATATATACATACATATAGAAACATATATCATCTGTATATCTATATAAATACAAACATAAATGCATGCATACATATACTTATATGCATACAGATGCATGTTATTTACATGAAAGTTGAAAAAACACTAATAAAAGCAAAGCTAAAAAGCCACCTCATTACAAACAGAATGGCTTTAACTTAAACGAGGGCGAGATCTATTGCATTTTCAATGCTTGTTTACTTAGGTTCCATCAAGAAGGCATTCAGATGTGTCACACATTTGCCATAAATTCTGAATGTTAGCACTCTAGTTGCACATTAGATCACTGTAGTAAAGCACTGCTCACCAGGGACGTCTGCTGCTGGTATTCAAAGTGCATGTTTCAGTCTGCATGTCAGAATTCTTTTAATAAAATAGAAGAGGATTTGAGAAGTCACTCAAAATGATCCCTAATTTTTCTTTCTGAAGCACTAATCATACTTTCTATGGCAAAATTAACCCCCTCATGTTGTTCCTTTTTAAATTGAGTGTTTTCAGACTTACCACTTCATTCCAATCAAGATGGCTTCTGGTGTGCCATACTTTTGTCATAAGTAAGACTGTTAGCGCTCTAGTTGTTCTTTAGAACACTCTGGGACATTCTGTCATTGGGCTATACTTGGGGTACATCTGGGTGATATTTGGGCTACATTTAGGCTCTTTTGTCTCTGGTGGCCATCTTGGGAGACTGTATGTCAGAATTTTTTAATGAAATTGAAGAGGGTTTGAGAAGTCACTCAAAATGTGCCCTAATTTTTCTTTCTGCAGCACTAATCATAATTCATATGGCAAAATATACCCCCTCATTTTGTTCCTTTTTAAATTAAATGTTTTAAGAGTTACCACTTTATTCCAATCAAGATGGCTTCAAGTGTGCCATACCTTTGTAATAAGTAGGACTGTTAGCGCTCTAGTTGTTCTTTAGAACACTCTGGGACATTCTGTCATTGGGCTATACTTGGGCTACATCTGGGTGATATTTGGGCTACATTTGGGCTCTTTTGTCTCTGGTGGCCATTTTGGGAGACTACATGTCAGAATTTTTTAATGAAATAGAAGAGGATTTGAAAAGTCACTCAAAATGTGCCCTAATTTTTCTTTCTGCAGCACTAATAATACCTTCTATTGCATAATATACCCCCTCATTTTGTTCCTTTTTAAATTAAATGTTTCAAGAGTTACCACTTTATTCCCATCACGATGGCTCCAGGTGTGCTATACCTTTGTAATACGTAGGACTGTTAGCGTTCTAGTTGTTCTTTAGAACACTTTAGGAGGCTGCAGTAGAGCACAAAGGAATCAACTGACAGTCTCTGTCCTTGTTGGATGTACAGGTTTTACTGAGAATGTCAGACTTCATTTTCACATGACTGAGAAAGATAATGTGAATTTACAGAAAATATGCTTTCAGTTTAGCTTATAGATCCCCTTCCAAACCACTGTGGGAAAATCATGAGATATTAGTTTTCTTTCAAACAATATTCATGATATCACAGCAGAAGGTTTTTTCACATGGTAAAATCACCTTAGAACCCACCACAATTCCTAAAACGAGTATGGTACCATCAACAAATGATTTATAATGTAACTAAAGTCCTAAAACCCTCTATTAACTACAATGCTTTTTAATGAGGTGCTATCATGTATATTGGTCCCAAGATGGCTGCCAACATGAAGTGCTGACAGCCAATCAGATCAGATGTGTGGTTAGGCTCCGCCCAGATATATATCTTTTTTTGAACCTAAATTACTCAAAATCCACTGGAGCACATATATTGAGACCTAGCAAAGGCACATCGGGCTAACAGTCCCTACAATTTTGCCAAGTTTCGTGCAAATCCATTCAGCCGTTCGAGCTAAAAGTGAGGCCAACCGCCCTATGGAAATTAACATGGGAAAAACGTGTTTTGGGACCCCCCTTTTTTCTCGGCCCCCCCTTGATGAAACCCCCCCAAATTGTCAGGGGCTGCTCAGAAACAAAATGTTCAATTTTCCTGAAAATTTCAGCCAATTCCGTCCACAAACGCCAAAGTTATTAGACATAGAATTTTCAAAAATCCCATAGAGAAAAAATCCTAACTATATATACCTACTGGCGACCGCCAGTAGGTAATATATATATATATATATACACACACACACACACACACACACACACACACACACACACACACACACACTCTCAGTGATGTCATCAGTGATGTCACTGACCATGTCATGAATGATGTAATATGTGACATCATCAGCAGTGGATTGCGGGTGCGCGAAATATAGTTAGTCCAAGTAACTATATATGCGAATTTCAATGGTTTTGTATGAGTAAAATAAGGTTTTGTAAATGCTAATTCTTAACTATATATGGTCTCAAACCTATGGTTTTTTCAGTTATATAATATATATATATATATATATATATATATATATATATATATATATATATATATATATATATATATATAACCTACTGGCGTAGTTATAGTGAGGACCTACTTTCCTTAGGAAATCCACAACATTTTGTTTGGAATAACTTTGGCACCGGTGGACGAATCTTCGTGAATTTCTCCAAGAATATGGCCTGCTCGGTTCCGCTCCTTCCCTGAAAGTTTGGGGTTGATTTGTCAAGTGGGGGCCGAGAAAAAAGGGGGGTCCCAAAACATGTTTTCCCCATGCAATTTTCCATAAGGACCTTTAGCCAGGGCTACAGCCCGAACAGCTGAACGGAATTACACCAAATTTGGCAGAGAGGTAGAGTTTGGTTCGCAGATTGTGCTTTTTGTTAAATGGTGTAAATTCGTTCAGTAGTTTCTGAGAAAATTTACAAGTAAAATCATAGCGATATCTAAAGACGGAGTTCTACACGCAGACGGAGATCCGTTCAATTACGAGCGCGAGCTGCATGCTGATTGGCTGTCAACTGTCTGTCAACACTCGAAACCAGGAAGTGTTGGCGGACATCTTGTGCCTCGGAAGAACCGAGTCACAAGAAAACAGTAAAACAAAGTTGAGAAATAAGGGAAGGGGGCAGGCTAGAAACATTCTGACCCTTTACGCTTGCTCAGGGGGTCGTACATGGATGCTTAGGCTCTATTTTTTTTTTTTATTGCGGCGTACACGCATGGAAATGCGTACAATTACAAGCAGGAGCTGCATGCTGATTGGCTGTCAATACTCCAAACCAGGAAGTGTTGGCAGCCATCTTTTTTGTCGCGAGAGCCGAGTCACAAGAAAACAGTAAAACAAAGTTGAGAAATAAGGGAATAGGGCAGGGTAGAAACATTATGACCCTATAGTCTTGGTCAGTGGGCAGTACTTGGATCTTTAGGCTCAATTTTTTTTTTTAAATAAAAAATGGCGGGGTACTCGTGCAGTACTTGTACGCAGTGGAAAAGGTGAAAAAAACTAGAAGTCCGTTTTATTCATTAGGTCCCGGGGGGGCAAATTACGGGGGCAATTGTTTGGCATAATGAGGGCTTGTAAGGTGCCGCGAGTGCTGGGGAACGGCACTCCTCTGGTTTTATTTTGAAGTATGCAGGGGGTCGCGGGGGGGGGGGGTTATGGTCCTACTCCCGCAGTCTCGGGGAGCGGCACCCCTCGGGTCTTTTTAAAAATATATATGTTTTGAGCTCTCCCTCCCTCTCTCCCCGTACACGGCCCGGGGAACGCCACCCCTTTCAGGGGGAATAATATGTAAAATTACCTTCCAGCTCCGGGTACCTGCATTGTCTGGGGTTTTTTATTAATGTTGGGAGGGTGGGCTTGATAATACGGCCTTGTCAATTCCCATAGAAGCCTATGTTCTGGTGTTAACATGGGCTTCTATGGGAAATAACAAGGCCGTATTATCAAACTCATTATCGCAGTTTTATCCGCAGTTTCCTGCCAATAAAACTGCGATAATTTTAACACCGTTCCTTGATAATATGCACCTAAGTTTACTGGTCAGAAAAAGAGCAAGGGGCCATATTATCAACAAAAGGCGATACATTATCGCCGCTTTTATCGGCAGGAAAGTGCTGATAAAGCGGCGATAATGCCCTTGTGAATTCCCATAGCAACCCAGGTTAACATCAGAACCTGGGCTGCTATGGGAATTTACAAGGGCCTATTATCAAGCCCATTATCGCCACTTTATCAGCAGTTTCCTGTCGATAAAAGCGGCGATAAAGTATCGCCTTTTGTTGATAATATGCCCCTTCATTTCTATGATAGCATGTAAAACTTTCCTTTTTTTTGTGTAGCAGTTGTACTGTGGAGTGGTGTAGCTCACTGGTTAGAGGCGGCAGACCCGTAAGCAGAGAACGGCCCGGGACCAGGGTTCAATTCCCGACGCGGCAGGGTCATGGACCAGGGTCAAACGGACTCGATAATTCTCGCCTCGGTGCCTACTCTAACGAGGGAACACACTCGGCAACTCTGGGCATTAAGCTTGCCTCATCTCTACAACGGCCCCCCACAGACGCCAGGGATGCCTGGTTTCACCTTGGAGACACCCATAAAGGGACCATCTCACAGGGAAAACCAGGACGGGTTCCCCAGCGGTCTTCAGCAACAAGGACACTCTGAGGGAGTCACAGTGCGCTTTGCAAGTACACCCACATTTACATTTTACTCTCTAGGCATGCGCAGCCTCGTTTCGAAGCCCACGTTTTTTTCTTTTTCTTCAAGTTCAACAAGCAAACCTTTCTTTATTTCAGGTATTAAATTTGGCGCTTTCTTTTTCAGGGCCGTGTGTGTAATCCGCTGCTGTACTTTTGTAATATATTATTAGCATATTTTTTCTATATTTATTTGAAAGGTAGTGCTGAGGCACCAAACGTTGATTACGTACTCCGTCAACTGCCATTTTAGTAGTTTTTCACCGTTATTTTTATTATATCTGTAACTTAGAACTCAGTAGTTTTCAATCCTAGCCTTGAATATCTTACTATAGTATTTCAACAATATTTTTATAGTGGACCGTCATACCCTTCCACAAAATAAAAGAAGTATGTCGTTTTTTTTAATTAACTTTTATTAAAACAATAAATGTAAACGAAACTCAATTATAACTATATTAGAAGCAACTAGAAAAATAATTTTAACAACAAACAATATTATAACCAAATTGTTAAATGGACTCCAAAAGATGTCCAATTGGTAATCTGCAAAAAAAAAAAGAAAATTAAAGTTTATAATTATGTAGATGTGAGTAAATGAGCTGAAGCATTACAAGTCTTGATAACACTAGTTTTACGAGTGCAGTGTACCTGGTACATTTCACTTGTTATAGTTCCGCATTCAAGTGGTGTCTATATGGAAGTGCCTACTGCGTTGCTGACGCAAAAAGTGGCATAACGGGATTGTAAATATGCAGACTTATTTCTAATGCATTTCTATGAAGGCTTAGTAGATCTAGGACTCTGTGCTTACCGTTGTATAAACACTGCGGCCAAACACTTCAGCCAGTGGAATTCACAACTTCAGTTGGGCTGTTCTTCTACATGTGCAAGTAGACAACAGTGTCTATAAGTTTAAGAGAGAAAGAGAAATGATGTCACAGAGAGTGAGAGAGAGAAAGACAGAGAAAAGAACATTAAAACTGTGTCGCCGAGTCTGGAGTTGAGATTTTTTCTTCAAAAGTCAGACGTAGATTAACAAGCTCCTTGCGTCACTTTACCCATGTTAAAAGTGACTCAAAAGTGGAGAAATTAGGTTGTGGATCTGTTTGCCAGACTGTTGTAACCTATCTGTTGTCACTGCTCGGAGGTAATTATAGATTTCACAGAGAAGCTGCTGTACACTACGAACTCTCTCCTTTCAGAAATAAAGGTAACACTACAGTTTTACGAGTGCAGTGTACCTGGTACATTTCACTTGTTATAGTGCCGCGTTCAAGTGGTGTCTATATGGAAGTGCCTACTGCGTTACTGACGCAAAAGTGGCATAACGGGATTGTAAATATGCCGACTTATTTCTAATGCATTGCTATGAAGGCATTGTATGTGTAGGCTGCTGTGCTTACCTTGTATAAACAGTGCGGCCACCGGAGTTCACCACTCGACTTGAACTCTGCTTCTATACCTCAAAGTATATTCAATACGTTGCAGACAATTTCATTGCTGTTGCTTCTATAGGCCGTGGTTGCTTCTGAAGGATGTTTGGTGAAGGAAACAAAAGGACATTTTGATTAGTCATCGTAAACTGAGTTGCGAAACTACTGTCAAAAGTGAATTTTAATGTGGGTTCTTAATATTCCGTACTTAGACTGTTGCAGCTCATTGAGTCGCAGAGTTTGGAGTTGAGAGTTTTTCTTGAAAAGTCAGACGCAGATTTACAAGCTCCTTGGGTCACTTTACCCATGTTAAAAGTGACTCAAAAGTGGCGTAATAAACTTGTGGATCTGTTTGTCAGACTGTTGTAACCTATCTGTTGTTACTGCTCGGAGGTAAATATACATTTCTACACAGTGAAGCTGCTGCAGACTACTTAGTCTTTTCTCTCACAAATAATTTGTTGTTATCGCTGTTTTATCGTCAGGAAACTGCCGATAAAGCGGCTCTAATGGGCTTGGTAGTATGCCCTTGTGAATTCCTATAGCACACACAAGAACCTGGGGTGCTATTGGAATTCACAAGGGCATATTATCAAGCAAATTATCGTCACTTTATCTGCAGTTTCCTGCCGATAAAACTGCGATAATTTGAACACTGGTCCTTGATAATATGTCCCTGTTTGTATTGTGAATATATTCAGGACATTTCAGCGATTATAAAAACGTTACTGCTATTGGGAAAAAAAATTAAATATGTAAATCAATACATTATATAGGAGTGCGTTTGTATAAAATATTAAGTCGCATTTTTGTATGTAGTCAGCTACAACACTTTGACTCCTTCTGATGCGTACTCAAGTGTCACTGCTCACCTTTTGTGGAAACGATTTTCTTAATGATGTAATCACGATCTCCAACAAAGAAGTCTCATACATGTTGCCGAGTCTTGATACCTCTATGGCTCACGACATACTCGTGCTCCCATCATCATCATCGCCGGTTCTTCACCCGCTCAGTGATTCGGGCACTACTAACCTAGTGACCAAAGAGGCCACTCATGCAGTAGTGGGCCCTTTGTTAGGTGCTTTGGGAACAACTCTAAAATGTCACACAACACGTGTGCTCTGTCTTTTTTATACATAGGGTCACGTGTGTAGTGACGGATGCGCTGAATGGGTGCGGTGTGGGTGTATACCAGCCATGAGGGAGTGTGTGTGTCGATCTGCCTGCAACTAAGAAATCACTACAATGGAAGTTTGGGCCTTGTACTTTTGTTGTGTTTTCCCTGGTAGGGTAAGAGTGGCCTTCTTTTTTCTATGTGACGTTATAGAGTATAGAATATGTAACCTATTTTGTGACGCATTTTATTGTACAATGCGTTTTAAAAAAACTAGTTGTGGTAGGTTGTTTTTAAATTAAACTGTGTACTCTGGTTACGAGTTTGTTGAGTGTAGAAGTATATATATTTTTTCTACTTTGTATTGTATCATAATTGTGCTGAATTTTCTGCTTTAGCGTTCAGTACTATATTATTTTATAACATGTAAAAAAAACTGTTGAAATCATGTTTGAAATCAGAATGTAAGCATGTAAGCTGTTCTCTGTGAGGAATAGCAATTCCGGCTACCGCAGGAAGTGGGGAGCCGGCTGGGATCGTGGAGGCCTTGCGGCTGTTCCCACGGTCCGCAACGTTAGATTTGAGCCCCGGGGGATGGGTTCCTCAGGAATTATAGAAAATTAGTGATGAAGGCTATTTTTTTTTTTCATGGTAGATTTATCGTACGCGTACCAAGCACGTATGGACGACGTACAGCTGGAATATTGGAAGTCGTCCGGTAAGCATACCTAAGCAAGAAAAATAAAAACAATTTTACATATTTATGAAGTGTATTTGTTTATGTGTTGTGTGGCTCTAAAAAGAGCCCTTGTGTTTATTGGGAGATTTTATTACCTACAAGTAAGTACCGATGCAGAGTCTTAAGTTTATGAGGTAGACTCTGTTCCCCTCATCTGTAAAATGTACACCATCTCTCCTATAGATGCCATGCATATTGAAATGCAGATTGTTGTTGTAAATGGACCCCATTCGATAGTCTCAGAGAAAGGCAGAAACAGATTTATTGACATGTTTCCTAGCTTTTTCAATCTGTTGACAATAGTGGTTGGACCAGTTCCATTTCTGCCTTTGGCATATATTAGAATATACAAGGGCAGTTTTGGGGAACAGTGTCATCAATTGTGCAAAGGTGTCCTTCATAAGCATTTCCAGACCTACCCCTGTCAAAGTGCCTAGGTCATTACCACCACAGTGCACAATTATGAGGTCAGGGTGTTGGAGATGCAAAAAGGATTTCACCAATGGCATCAATTGGTGCCACTTTAACCCTCTCTGTCCAATCCATTTAAAGTCTACATTTGGTAAACGTAGGTCTTTGTGAATTCCTTTTTACATTCTGCGTACCTTTGATTAACAAAATATAGCTGTGTCCCACAATCCACACTGTAAGCATCTTGAAGAGAGGTCTGGATGCACTCTGAAGGTCTCTGTAAATGAAATGGCAGTTTGAAAAGTGAGATTTTTTCTAAAATGGTGGACAACATGCAGTTTTGAAAAAATAAAAGGATTGATTAGTTGTTTGAGAACATTCTGCACTAAGCTACGATGAATGTTTCTGTGTTTTAAAAGGCTGATTTTTATTGGTTAAGAAAAAGTGTTAGCAAAGAACGTTACATAAAATAAGCTGGTATATTCTCAAATCAAGCATACTTGCTGTTTTAATTTGCAACAATGTATGATGAACTTTTCACCTGTGTGCTGAGTTAGGTGTTCCCTGAAGTGTTTCTATGGTAACAGTGGAATGGAAGAAGGGTTGAAAGTTTTGTCAGTTGGAACGGGTGCAAAAGTTCAAGCAATATAAATGTGTGTTTCGTTTTGAATTTAATGTGGGAATAAACGTGATTTTTTAATTTATTTGTATATGTGTGTAGATTGAGTGTGTACATTGATCGGAAAAGTTTGCTATTTGCTATAGGACTTCCTGATCCCGTAGGACTGCTTAGGGGGATTTACAATGATGTCCAAGTTCAAAATCCTTGATGGCCTTTGTTGAGCCTTTGATGGCCCTGGGGAGCACCGTCTCCGAGGGTCGGCTCTTGTAGTGTCATAGGGTATCTATTCCTGGGACTCTGCTGTTTGCTATGGTTGGGCGTGAGTTCTCTTTGAAGTAGGAAAGCAGATTGTTTTTCGTCTGAGAGAGCAGTATGTAAGCTGGTTTTTCTGACCAAAAGCAATTCCGGCTCCCGAATGACGCAGGGAGCCGGCTGGTACCATGGTGGATTTGGGGCTCTCCCTACGGTCTTGAACGTTATTTTTGAACTTCGGTGGATGGGGTGTCCGGTGATTGTAAAAAATGAGTGATGTATGCTATTTTTTTTTTTACGGTGTATTTATTGTGCACGTACAGTGCGAATTTTCAAAGTTGTTCCATAAGCGTACGTAAGCAAGGAAAATGAATTAAAAATAAATATTTTAGAGATATCTATCAAGTTTATGTGTTTATATCTTTGTTGCTTGTAATGAGACCTTTTTGCTTTATTGGTACTTATAAGTAAGTGTTTATGCATAGTCTAAATTTGTTGAGGAGCAGTGTTTTATACAGTGCTAAACTTTTGACCTCTGTTGACAGTTGACTTTTGCATGATCTGTAGGGGGTAGGGTGGAAAGTTATGTCAGTTGGAAAGGTTTGGAATGGTAAACCAATAGAAATGTGTGTTTTGTTTTGAATTAATGTGTACAGGATTTTAATTGGTTATTTATATGTATGTATGTGTAAAATGAGAGGGAAAATGGCCATTTGACGGTTCTGCTGCAAACACTGAACTAGAGAGATTCTGTATAAGAATATCCACTGTGTGAGTGGTATTCTTCTTAATCTACAAATACATTTGAAAGGTGAGTTGATAAGTTGTATGGGAGTGTGTGCGGTGCATCTTTGTACATTAAGGAATTATGGGGTATATCAAGACAGGCGATAATATTATTGACATTTAGCGGTAGTTACCTGCTGATAAAAGCGGCGATAATGTATCGCCCTTTACTGATAATATGGCACTGAGGGGCATATTATCAAGGACCGGTGTTAAAATTATCGACTTTTTTATGGGCAGGAACCTGTCGATAAAACGGCAAAAATGGGCTTGATAATACGCCCTTGTTAATTCCCATAGAAGCCCATGTTCTGGGGTTAATATGGGCTTCTATGGGAATTAACAAGGGCGTATTATCAAGCCCAGATGCAGCCCGTGGAGGGAGTTGCTGTGGGACAGGTGGGGAGGGGGAGGGGCAGGGTGGGGGTGATGAACTACGGAATCTGGATGATTGCAGGTAAGTAAACAATTAAATTAATAAAACGAATTTCGGGGCATATTATCAACAAAACGCGATAGATTATCGCCGCTTTTGTCGTCAGGAAACTGCAGATAAAGCGGCGATAATGGGCTTGATAATATGACCTTGTGAATTCCCATAGCAGCCCAGGTTAACAACAGAACCTGGGCTGCTATGGGAATTTACAAGGGCCTATTATCAAGCCCATTATTGCTGCTTTATCTGCAGTTTCCTGCCGATAAAAGCGGCAATGCCTTTTGTTGATAATATACTCCTTCGTTCCGTGCATCGATTTTGTGATGCAGGGCGCGCTACGAAATTCGGGGCATATTATCAAGGACCGGTGTTAAAATTATTGCTGTTTAATCGGCAGGAAACTGCAGATAAAAGGGCGATAGTGGGCTTGATAATACGCCCTTGTAAATTCCCATAGAAGCCCATGTTCTCACCAGAACACGGGCTTCTATGGGAATTAACAAGGGCGTATTATCAAGCCCATTATCGCCATTTTATTGGCAATTTCCTGCCGATAAAACAGCGATAATTTTAACACCGGTCCTTGATAATATGCCCTTTCGTTTTATTAATTTAATTGTTTACTTACCTGCAATCATACAGATTCCGTTGTTTATCACCCCCCACCCTGCCCCTCTCCGCCTCGCCTGCCTGCCCCATCGCAACTCCCTCCACCGGCTGTGGCTGATAAAGCCAATTATCGCTGTTTTATCAACATTTTCCTGCAGATAAAACAGCGATAATTTTAACACCGGTCCTTGATAATATGCTCCTACATTTGTCCCTTTTTTCAATAATTTGTAGCCTCTGTTTTTATACTTCCCTCTCTCTCCTCTTACTCCTTACTCTCTCTCTCTCTGTACTACTGTCTTTTTCTTATATTGTACTCTGTGCTGATATTGGCATTCTTTGTGTTTATATTTTCTCGTCTCTCCTCTTATTCCTTCTGTCTCTTCATTTTCTTCTCTCTTCTTATTTAATTTTTCTCTTGATACTCCCTCTTCTGTCTTCTTTCTCGTTTCTCTCCCTCTGTATATAGTCTGGGCATATTTAGGAGCCCCTTGTGCGTCTTTGTTGTTTTATTGTGTTATTTTTATTGATGTAATAGTAGCAGAAGTAATGTAGTAAAATGCATAGGTATTTGGAAAATGAGTCAGTGTTGTTCACTGATATGTAGTAATTATGTACATGGAATATGTATAGTCCGTTAAACGTTTTCCAGAGGTAAATGGTAAAATACATGGTCTGATTTTTTTGTGTGTAATATCACACAGTGCATGTGTGTACATTAAGGATTTATGGGGCATATTATCAAGGACCGGTGTTAAAATTATCGTTGCTTTATCGGCAGTTTCCTGCCGATAAGACAGCGACAATGGGTTTGATAATACGCCCTTGTTAATTCCCATAGAAGCCCATGTTAAAACCAGAACATGGGCTTCTATGGGAAATAACAAGGGCGTAATCTCAAGCCCATTATCGCCGTTTTATCGGCAGTTTCCTGCCGATAAAACAGTGATAATTTTAACACCGGTCCTTGATAATATATCATCAAGCCTGGGCGTTATAATTATCGCCAGTTTATCGACAGGAAACTGCAGATGAAGTTGCGATATAGGGCTTTATAATATGCTCTATGGAATTCCAATCGACTCATGTTAGATGTTCTTTCCGGTCGATAAAGTTGCGATAATTGTATCACCCAGGCTTGATAATATGATCCCATATTCGCTCCTTTTCTACACTCTGGGCCATATCATCAAGGCCCGGTGTTAAAATTATTGCAGTTTTATCGGAAAGAAACTTCCGATAAAAACGGCGATAAGCGGTCTTCATAATACGCCCTTGTTAATTCCCATAGCAGCCTATGTTATGGTGTTAACATGGGCTTTTATGGGAATTAACAAGGGCGTATTATCAAGCCCATTATCGCCGTTTTATCAGCAGTTTCCTGCCGATAAAACAGCAATAATTTTAACATCGGGCCTTGATAATATGGCCCTCTGTTGTCATACTCCCTCCTCTCGTCTTACTCCTTCCTCTCTCATTATACTATCTTCTTCTTCTTATATTCTGTTCTCTTTGTATACTTTTTTTTTAATACTTGCTCCTATTGCACAAGTTACTACTTGTGTAACGATATATCTGTAAGAGACATTAGTTAGTGATAGATTCCTTACCTTAGAATATCCCCAGGCGTCAGACTGGATCCGGAAACTTTTGCGTAGCAGTACCCTTGCGCATCGGTAGGCATCGTCTGCGGCTCCGCGTCCGTCGTTGGCGTCGTGGGCGCCGTGATGACGTCTTCGGAGTACTTAGACGCCGCCTACGCGTGCTGACGTCCGTTCTTAGCCACAGCTTTTCCGCGCCAGAAGCGCAGAGCCATGACAAAAACCAACACTGGTGCCATGAAACTAGGGCCCTGAAAGGGGATGACCTTAACCCTAGATATCGGTTCGCAGAACGGGGAGGATGGGTGGGTGGGTAAGGAATCTATCACTAACTAATGTCTCTTACAGATATATCGTTACACAAGTAGTAACTTGTGCATCTGAAAGAGACACGTTAGTGATAGATTCCTTACCTTAGAATAGATACCAAGCAATACCATCCCCGTGGTGGTGGGTCTGCGAACCAATAATCACACCAGAAAGTCCTGGAGGACGGAACGGCCAAGCTAGCCGTCCCTCTCCGACTTGACAGTCCAGGCAATAGTGTCTTGCAAACGTGTGCAGCGAGGCCCACGTAGCTGCCTGGCAAATGTCCTGCAAGGGCACACCTCGGCCCAAGGCAGTTGTAGTGGCCGTGGCTCCAGTGGAATGAGCCCTCAGCCCAACAGGGGGTTCCTTCTTAGCCAAGGAGTAACACGCCTGGATGCACAAGATAATCCACCTGGAGATGGTCCGCTTGTGCACCGCTTTCCCTTTCTTAGCGCCCGCGTACCCAACAAAGAGTTGATCATCCACCCGGAACTGTTGTGTGCGATTCAGATAAAAGGAGAGCGCACGTTTTGGGTCCAGACGGTGGAGCCTCTCCTCCTCTCTCTCGAGGGGTGCGGAGGCGGAAAGAAGGTGGGCAACGTGATGGATTGCCCAATGTGGAAGGCCGTGACTACCTATGGTAGGAAGGAGGGCCTTGTCCGTAATACAACCTTGTCCGGATGGACTGAAAGGAAAGGAGGCTTACAAGACAGAGCCTGGAGCTCACTCACTCTCCTGGCAGAGGTGATGGCTACCAGGAAGGCAGTCTTCAAAGAAAGAAGGCGAAGAGGACAGTTGTGAAGTGGCTCAAAGGGAGCGCACGACAGAAACGTAAGAACCCGGTTCAAGTCCCACTGAGGCATCACAAAGGGAACTGGAGGAAAGGCATGAGTGATGCCCTTCAGGAATCGATTAACGATAGGGGACTTGAACAAAGAAGGTTGGTCAGGCAGCCTCAGAAAGACTGAAAGAGCTGAAAGATAGCCCTTGACAGTGCCCAGAGCAGAGCCCTGCTGGGCAAGAGAGAGAAGAAAGAGGAGAACCTCAGAAAGAGGGGCATTGAGGGGATCCACAGCCTTTGCTGTGCACCATGCCACAAATCTGTTCCACCTGCAGGCGTATACCGACTTTGTGGAGGGACGCCTGGCTGTCAGAATGATGTTGCAAACTTCAGGAGGCAAGTCAAATGGCCTCAACTGTCGCCGCTCAATCTCCAAGCATGGAGGTGGAGACTGGACAGGTTCGGGTGGAGGACCGTCCCATGCTGCTGCGACAGAAGGTCCTCCTGAAGAGGCAGACGAACCGGGGGATCGACTGACATACTGAGTAGCTCGGGATACCAGTACCTTCGTGCCCAGTCCGGAGCCACAAGGATGACTTGTGCCCGGTCGCGCTTGATCTTCTTCAGCACTCTGGGCAGAAGTGGTATAGGCGGAAAGGCGTACAACAGACCGCAGCTCCACTCGCGACGAAAAGCGTCTCCGAGCGAATGCCGCCTTGGAAATTCCATCGCGCAGAACTGATGACATTGCGCGTTCTTTTCGGTGGCGAATAGATCTAATCAAGGCTCTCCCCATCGCAGAAAGAGGCCTTGTGCCACGTCCGAGTTCAGACGCCATTCGTGATCCATCGAGCACCGACGGCTGAGTTTGTCCGCCCTGGCGTTCAGAGAACCTGCCAGGTGTTGAACCATCAGAGTCACGCCCTGATGTTCCAGCCACTGCCAGAGGTGCAGAGCCTCCTGGCAAAGGGTCCACGACCCCACTCCACCCTGTTTGTTGCAGTACCACATGGCGGTGGTGTTGTCCATGAACACTTGCACTGCACTCCCTCGGACAGACGGGAGGAATGCCTTCAGTGCCAGACGAATCGCCCGCAGCTCCAACAGATTGATATAGAGCCGGGACTCCGCCGGAGACCAGAGTCCTCTGATCTCCGCCTCTCCCAAGTGGCCTCCCCAGCCCTGGAGGGACGCGTCCGTCACAACTACGTGCTCCGGTTGGGGAAGGGAGAGGGATCTGCCGTGGACCCAATCGCGGTCCGTGAGCCACCACTGCAGCTGTCTCGCAGTGCCCTCCGAGATCCGGACATGGTCAGACAGGTTGCCCTGATGCTGGGCCCACTGAAACTTCAGGTCCCACTGCAGAGCCCGCATCCGCCACCGTGCGTGATGCACCAGAAGGATGCAGGAGGCCATCAGCCCCAGAAGCCGCAGCGTCAACCTGACCGAAACTCGGGATAAAGGCCCGAAGATCGGAATCAGAGGCTGTATATCCCGAACCCGCTGTTCGGGCGGGTAAACCCAAAACTGCGCCGAGTCGAGAACCGCTCCGATGAAAAGGAGCTTCTGAGAGGGGCACAGGTGTGACTTCGGCACATTGATGGAAAATCCCAGCTGGTGCAGGAGATCCGCCGTAGTCTGGAGGTGGCTGACGACTGTCCGGGGCGAGCCCGCCTTCAACAACCAGTCGTCTAGGTAGGGGAAGACTGACACCCCTAACCTGCGCAGATGAGCTGCGACCACCGCCATCACCTTCGTGAACACCCGTGGGGCGCTGGTAAGGCCGAAGGGGAGCACGGTAAACTGAAAGAGCTCGTGACCTACCGTGAACCGCAGGTAACGCCGGTGGGCCGGCAGGACGGGGATGTGGAAATACGCGTCCTGCAAGTCCAACGCTACCATCCAGTCTCCTGGGTCTAGGGCAGCTAAGACCTGAGCCATGTCAGCATTTTCAACTTCTCCTTCCGGAGGAAGCCGTTGAGGTTCCTCAGATCCAAGATAGGGCGTAGGCCCCCTTTGCCCTTCTTGGGTACCAGGAAGTAGTAGGAGTAGCAACCACGTCCTACTTCTGGCCCAGGAACGCGCTCGATGGCCCCCTTGGTCAAGAGGGCCGAAACTTCCTCCTGCAGGAGCCGCAAGTGATCCCCCGATACGCTGTGGTGTTGCGGTGGCATGGCTTGAGGAATCGTCTCGAAGGGGAGGGAGTAGCCCCTTCGGACAATCTGCAGCACCCACCTGTCCGAAGTGACAGTGCGCCAGTGAGAGTGGTGATGGCGAACCCTGCCTCCCACTGGCGTCACATGGGCCGAAAAGCACGGACTAGGAGGGTTTAGAGGTGGATGCCGCGGGGGCAGGTGTGGACTGACTCCGCCTGTTTCCCCGAACGCCTCCACGGCGGTTTCCACGGCCGCCGCCGCGTTGGACGACAGTTTGCGGCGAGTGGCTGGCGGCAGGTGTGGAGGCGCCCCTTCCCTGGCCGCGAAAGGCACCCGTTTGCTGGCGCGGGGCCGAGAGGCCCAAGGACTTGGCCGTAGCCCTGGAGTCCTTAAAGCGCTCAAGCGCGTGGTCTGCCTTGTCGCCAAAGAGGCGACGGCCATCGAACGACATGTCCATAAGAGTGTTTTGGACGTCTGCCGAAAAATTTGGCGTATCTCAGCCAGGCGTGGCGTCTTACCGCCACCGTCGTAGCCATCGCTCTGCCCAGCGAGTCAGTAGTATCCAGCCCACACCTGATGGAATACTTGCCTCCCTCCACAAGGGCTTGGCCGAGTTTGGCCCGTACCTCCAACGGGCACTCTGGCAGCACTTCCGCCACCGTCTCCCACAGAGAGTGGGTGTAGCGGCCCAAGAGGCATGTGGTGTTGGAAGACCGCAGTCCCAAACTAAGGGACGAGAAGATCTTCTTGCCATAGTTCTCGTACCTCTTGGATTCCCTGTCCGGCAGGGCCGTCGGGAATGCGGTCTGGGAATTAGAGGCCTGGATGACCAGACTCTCGGGGGTGGGGTGGGAGGACAGGAAACATGGGTCACCCGGAGCCGGGCGGTGGCGTCTGGCCACGTTCCTATCTACGGGCGAACCCGTAGCGGGCCTGGACCAAGTGCCCAAAAGAACGTCCGTCAAGGCCTCATTAAACGGCAGCAGAGGCTCCATGGAGCATGACTGCAGCTTAAGGACCTCAGTGAGGAGGTTAGTCCTCACGGCCGCAACGGGGAGCTCAAGGCCCAAAGCCTTGGCAGCCCTCGTCAACACCACACCATAGGTAGCTCCCTCCTCCGAAGCCACGGTAGGAGGAGAGACAAATCCAGTGTCTGGAGAGGTTTCCAGGCCACTGGCCTCCCCAAGGTCTCCTGCCCAGTCCATGTTAGACTGACACTCCTTGGTCAGAGGGTCCTCAGACCCCTCCCAATCCTCCTCATCCCTCATCTCCTGAGATTCAGGGTCGTAATTGTATGAGGTCGGCTCGTAGAAGCTAAAATCTCCAAACGGCGTCGAGATCGGCGCCGATAGGCGCCGTCCCGACGTCGGAACCGAATGAAAGGAGGCATCGGGGACGGCGCCGCCCGAGGACGGCGACGGAGGGGACACCACACGGACCGACGCCGGGGGGTCGTAAGGTCCACCGGTGACGATCCAGAGCCCGATGAAGGTCCAGCGGCACCCTGCGGCGCCGGGCCCGAAGGCGCCGACGGCACCCTGCCGCTGGACTCTGCGGCGCCGGGCCCGAGGGCACCGGCGGTGTCGGGATCGTGGGGCCCGGCGGCGCCGGGCCCGAAGGCGCCGGCGGCGTCGGGCTATAGCACCCAACGGCGTCGGGTGGGAAGCCCCCGACCCACTAGGGCCCCCAGACGGGTTCGCTGGGCCTGAAGGCGCCGGGGAACCTGTCGGAGAAAGGGACCTCATGGCCATGAGGAAACGCTCAATCTCCTCCGGCGTCGCGTTCAGCCCAGGGACCGGAGGGTATGGGGCCAGACGCGGCGCCCGCGACTCCCGAGGAGCCGCGTGGGCGGTGTCACCCGAACCCCCGGCCGCATTGCGCGAGCGTCGGGGGGAGTCAGAAGAGCGATGATGTCTCTTCGACTTCTTACGCTTCTTACCTGACGACTTGGACCCGGAGGAGTGGTGCCGACTCCCGGAGCTGTGACGGCTCCGTCCCCGCGACCTGTCCCTCGACCTCCCGTGGGACCGGGACCTCACACGGCGCGGGCCGACTGCCGGAGTTCGAGCCGCCTGCGGGACCGCTCCCGCCTGGCCTTCCTCGAAAGGGCCCGACAGTCGGGGCAGGCCTCGTCGTGAAAGTCGACGCCCAAACACGTCAGGCACAGGCAGTGGGGATCCGTGACCGACATGGTACGGTCGCACTCGTCGCAATGCTTGAAGCCGGGCATCCCTACAGGCACCGTCGGAGTCGTACAGACTTCGAAATGGATCAAAAAAGGTCACCAAAACTTAGTCAAAAATTGACTAGGGTAACTGCTCTTTCCAGATCTGCGCTGGCTGGCGCGGAAAAAAGAAGAACTGACGTCAGCACGCGGAGGCGACGTCTAAGTACTCCGACGACGTCATCACGGCGCCCACGACGCCGACGACGGGCGCGGAGCCGCAAACGACGCCTACCGACGCGCAAGGGTACTGCTACGCAAAAGTTTCCAGATCCAGTCTGACGCCTGGGGATATTCTAAGGTAAGGAATCTATCACTAACATGTCTCTTTCAGATTTTGCATGTTTGTCTTACTGTTTATATTGTCTCTTGTCTTTATATTCACCACTGTCGTCATAGTTGTTACTGTCTTCTCGTAGTGCTCCCACTCTGCTTATACGGTCAGTCTTCCTTGATATTTGTCTTTTCTCTATATTTTTGTCTCTGACTTTTTACATTCCTTCGTCTTTCTTCATATATACTCTTCTGTTGTTATATCCTATGTTTCTTCTTATTCTTGCTATTCTTTGCAGGTATTCCCTATTGTTTTCTCATACTTTTGTTTCTTCTAATACTCTTGTGTCTGTTCTCACATTTCTTCTGTCTTTTCTTATACTTTGCACTCTCTACTAATATTGTCCTCTTTTCGTATTGTGACATTCCTCTCCTCATTTTACCCCTGTTGTTATACTGCTACCTGTTTTTATATTCTCCTCTCTCTTCTCTTACTTCTTAACGTGTCCTCTTACTACTGAGTTTTTCTTATATTGCCTTTTGTCGTATATTCCTTCTGTCTGTGCTCATATTTTCCACTGTTTCTTCATATTTCTTTTCTATTTTTTTTCTGTCCTCTGTTTATACTTCTTAAATCTGTTCATATTGTTTGCTCACATCTGTTACTGCTCCTTGATTCACTGTATACACTCTGCAGCACTTTCCTCATATTCTCTGTCTTTTCATACTGACCTCTCTCTTTATATTTGTTTGCCTTGTCATACTTTTGCCTCTTTCGTCATACACTTTTCACTCTTTATAATCCTCCATCTATTTATACTCCTTCTTTTCACCTCCAACTGTATCCTCTGTTCTTCTTTACCCCTTTTATTCTTTTGCTCCACTTTTCCTGACATTGTTCGTGCTTTCTTCTGGTACTGTTCTCTCTGTCCTTATAAATAGTGTCCTTAGCTAGTATTAATTTTTTGTTCTTATTCTTGCGTATCTTTTCACATGTTCCTTCTTTTTTTCTTTAGAGTCTTTATCTCTCTTCTTATAGTGCATCTATCCTCTTACTCTTTTTTTTCTTCTTATACTCTTTGTTCTTCTCATATTTCCATCTTTCTCTTCATACTCACTCTTACCTATTCATACTTTCCAGTTTATCCATACTTCCTTTATTCTGTTATATTGCAGTGTCTATTTATACTCTCTTTTTTATTATATTTTCCCTTGTTTCATACTCCTTCGTTTGTTGTAAGTCCTTTTATTTGTATAGTCCCAGGTTTGTCCTCATAATCCTCCCTCTGTTCTTGTAAGTAATATAATAGAATATTTGATATACTTATTTTTCTAATGTTATATATATTTTTTTATTATAGATTCTATTTATCGATACTGAAAAAACTGTATGATGCCTACTAAGTTTCAAAAGCGGAAACAACGAAAGAAAGGTGTGTATTTGAAGAGAAGTCATCAACAAGATTTACATGAAGAGCAATGTGTTAACAAAGAGAAAGAAAGTCCTGGTAAGACAAGGAACACTTTTTTGAGGAAAATATTAAAGACCAAGGGCCCGATGTAGGTAAATAGCTTTTTCCGATTTCTAAATACCGAGGCGGGCCGAATCGGTATTCAGAAATCGGAAAACGAGATGTAGGAAAAAAACACCGAATAAAAACCGATTCGGTCGGCATCGGTATTGTGATTCGATACGTACCGAATCGGCACGGACCGAATCGGAATGTACCGAATCGGCAACCACCGAATCGGAAATTGCCGAATCGGCAACTACAGATTCGGCAATTACCGATTCGGCAGATACCGAATCAGCAATTACCGAATCGAAGGTCGGAATACACCCCCATGGCCAAAATGCCCATAGGAATGCATTGAACGATCCGAATCGGTAAAATCCGATTCGGTAAAATCCGATTCGATAAAATCCGATTCGGTAAAATCCGATTCGGTAAAATCCGCTACAGCCAATGAGGTGGATCCACCCTCCTCCACCCAAGCAGGGAGTGGCTACCCAGGCAGGTGCAGCTCATTAAGAACTTTCTGGAGAGCCAGCCTGAGCTGAACACTCAGTGAGCAGCAGTGGGAGCAGGAGCCAGAGAACTGTGGATAGCAAGATGGCAAGCACCAGTGAGAGCCAGAAGGGTGGCCAGAAGAGAAAGCCAAAGTTTAGTAGCATGGAGCTGCAGGTGTTGGTGGAGGAGGTGGTGAGGGTGCACAGGCAGCTCTTTGGGAGGCTGTCCCTCACTGTGCCGGACAGCACGAAGAGGAGGCTCTGGAGTGAGATAGCTGAAAAGGTCAACGCAGTAGGTGTCACCCCCAGGTCCCTTGATGACCTTAAAAAACGCTTCTACGACATCCGCAGCCTGACCAAACGAAAGATGGCTGAGATCCAGAGGCAAGCTGGACTGACAGGTGGAGGCAGGAACCCGGCGCCACCCCTCACTGAGCTGGAGGAACTGGTGTCCAGCACCATCGAGAGGGAGTGTGTGACAGGAATCGGGACCCTGGATAGCTCATCCAGAGCTACAGCTACAGGTAAGAAGCATGCGCATCATGACACACCCTACCAGACACCTCCCCATTAGACACAATGCACAGCCAAACCCCAGCCCAGTACTGTAACCAATATACAAGAGAAAAGCATCATGGTATATGTAGTCAGCAGAAGTTAGCAAAATATGGCAGTGCAGAACCACAAGATAGAAAAGAGTGGAACACATTCAAAGGAGACGCAAGGACATGTGCAATGCTTTAATTGTAGTGACTGTAATACATCGGCACTCAATTTACAAATGCTTCTTTATACCTAGGGGCACCATCAGGGGGAGGACCACAAGCTACAGAGGCACCAGCACCAGCACCAACTACCAGTGCGGTGCCAGGGCCTAGCACGAGTCAGGCTGCCGAGGAGGAGGACAACACCATTGGCCAGGGTGATGAGGGAGACCTGGTAATCGACTATGCATTCCTTCACTCCCCACAAATGTCAGGCATACCCCCCTTGCTGTTCTCCCCTGAAAACTCTCCGACAAGGGCCCACCCTGCACCTACAACACCTCCTGCCACGAGTATGGCTGTGGCTCCAGTCATCCCTATCCAGGGAGCAGCGGGTCAGGCCCCGGCCACCACCACACCCACACCAGTGGCACCCCAGCCCACACAGCAGGGCGGCAGCAGCAGTACCCGGAGGCGTGCCATTTCCAGCACTGCAGCGCCGGCACCGGAGGGCAGTGTCTTCCAGGGCTTTGAAGGCAGCATGGTAAAAATCCAACGGCAGCAGGCAAAGTCCATCATGGCCTGCCAGCGCCAGCTCCGCCAGCACAACCTGCAGATGGGCAAGATGGTGAAAGGGTTCAAGGCATTTGTAGACACAAACAAGGAGGTTGCTGCAGGTCTTGGCAGGCTGACCACAGCCATAACACAGTTATGCGGAAGACTTGAGGAGCACGAGCACTCGCGCAGGCAGGATGCCCGCGTGCAAAACCGATCCATTAGCCGCCTTGCTGCAGCAACCGCGCAACTGTGTCAGCGTGGTGCCAATATGGAGGCAAGTTTGACGCAAAACTCCGCCGAGGTCACCAGGGGAATGGCCCGCATCACAACAGCCATGGAGGCAATGATAATCTCCAACACTGCCGCCAATCCAGCCTTGGACCTGGGGGATGCAGGGGACAGCAGCAGCCGCAGCAGCCCGGCCAGCGCTGCGTCGGAGCCGCGCAGGAGCACCAGGCGATCCGCAGAAGCCGCAGGACATGCGGAAGGGGGTGAGGCACACCCCAGTGGGGCTGCCAAGCGCTCCAAGACGTAGGCTTGCCAGGGCGGGTGAGGCAACCCGGACCTTAGACATTTGTTTTCTTTACTTTTACATTTTATTTTGTTGCACATCAGTGCAGTAACATTGTTGCAAAAATATTAAAATTTGCTTTTCCCCACCACCATTTACCTGTCTGTGCATCTGTACTCACTCAGAAATAGTTTTCTGTAATCTCTTCATGTCTGTATCTGCCATCACTTGGCGTAGACACCCCAGCAGGCTGTGTTAGTGGCACAGCATCGTCGTCGTCATGGTCCTCGTAGTCAGACAACTCCACCTCAGTGCCCTTCTTCACCGCAAGGTTGTGCAACATTGCACAGACAGCTATGATCTTGCAGCAGGTGATGGGGGTATACTGCCTTGCACCTCCACTCTTGTGCAGGCATCTGAATCTACTTTTCCAGATGCCAAAGGTCCGTTCAACTACATTCCTTGTGCTTTTGTGGGCCCGGTTATACCTCCTTTGGCTGGGTGTGGAGGTGTTGAGGTAGGGGGTGAGTATGAAAGAGCGGAGGGCATATGCACTGTCGCCTGGAAGGAAAAGGGGTAACATTACTCACATGCATACATGTATTACACCTAGCTACTTTGTGTTATGGGGGTCTGATGATGTGTCTCACCTAGGAGGTATCCTTCACCAAATTCGCCAGCCATCAGCCGTGCATAGATGCCGCTCTGTTGAAAAATGTAGGAGTCGTGGGTACTACCTGGGAATTTTGCTACCAGGTCTGTGATGGTGCACTTTGCATTGCAGATCACCTGCACGTTGATGGTGTGCGTAGACTTCCGATTGCGGTATATGTATTCTGTGTCAGCTGGGGGGCAAATCGGAATGTGCGTGCCATCTATGCAGCCAATGATTTGGGGAAATTGTGCCATCTGGTAGAAGTCAGCTTTAGTTTGTAGCAGTTCTGCGTGGGTTGCAGGGAAAGAGATGTATTGGTCCATCCTGTGTATCATGGCGTCAAGGAATGTGTGGAAGAACCTTGACAGGCTGCTCTGGGTCACCCCTCCTACCGCCGCAACTCCACTTTGATAGCTGCCAGACGCAAGCAGGTGTAAGCTGCATAGCACCTGGGCGTGTGCTGGGATGGCGAGTGCCCGTCCAACAGTGGTTTGAGGTCCCTGATGAGCTCCAGAATGGTGTCTGAGTCCAGCCTGTACCTCTGTATGATCTCTGTCTCTGTGAGCATGAACAGGGTGATCCTCTGTCTGTAGACCTGTTCCTCTCTTTACCATTCCCTCTGTCCTTCCTGCTGTAGCCGTAGCCGCCTCGCAATGACATAAAAAGCTGCCATCCTGCAAGTTGCAATGCATTTTGGGTGTGTTTTTATGGGTTGGAGTTGGTTACCACCTGATTGTAATCCATGGTAAATACCGAGTGAATAATACCGATTTTGAGCCGAAATCGGTGTTTCTGTGCTTCCCTACATCTCCCTATCTGTCCGAATCGGGGACTTTCCCGATCGGTGATTCTACCGATTCGGTAGGTTATCCGATTCGGCTTATGTCCGATTCGGTGTCACTACCGAATCGGTACATGGACCGATTCGGATATTTTCCGAATCGGTGTCACTACCGATTCGGTACATGGACCGATTCGGATATTTTCCGATTCGGTGTCACTACCGATTCGGTACATGGACCGAATCGGATATTTTCCGATTCGGTGTCACTACCGATTCGGTACATGGACCGAATCGGTATTTTATTCCGATTCGGTGTGTTACCGATTCGTTACATTTCCGATTTTCGGTATGTACGTATCGGATTATTTTCGATTCGGTAGTCATTCCGATTCGGTTTTTGTACCGATTTGGACGTTTTTCTTTGCCCTACATCTCGATGGCAGTATACCGATCGGTAAGGGCCCAAAATCGGTATTTTCGGCCGTTACCGATCGGTAACGGCCTACCTACATCGGGCCCTAAAAGTAGTGTGCACAAACAGAAAAATGTTCTTAGTGTATCAGCAACGAAAAAGAAAAATACAAATAAAGAGAACAATCACGGAAAATCAAGTGCAGAGAAAACTGTGTATAGTAAAAGGAGGAAAAACCAATTTATGGAAATTAGGAAAAAAATGTTTTATAATAGATTTGTCTCAAATTTAGTTAAAGAAATTAAGGTATGCAAGAAAAAAACTATTTTATAAGAAGAAAAAAGGGATGGAAAATGTAGTTCAGAAAGCTTTGGAGTTGACAAGAAAATTGTTCATTTTAGTAATCAATAGAATTAGATCACTAGATAAGCCAATCCATTTAATGAAGGCCAAAAGTAGGTGGAGAAGAGTAATTAACAGAAGTAATTTTTGTGTTTTTTTGGGTGAATGGAAACATAGTTCAAGTTCTGAACCTTTTTTTAATGAAGAAAGTTATCTTCAGAGTAATGATTTGTTGCATGCAGTTGACACTTGTGGTCGTGCTTATGAGGTTAGAAATGGTTGTCCTATTGAGAAAGAGAAAATTGTTTCTAGAAATGTAGAAGAGGTGTTAGCTGGTGAAATTTTAGGGAGACGTCCTAAAGCTCCAGTGTACGCTTGGAATTGTAGTAGTATTTGCAGTGTGCAGCAAGAATCTATTGATTTTTTACGCAATTTCTTACATAACTATACTAAGACAAGTGTTAAACAAAACATTAAAATGTTGCAAGGACTAGACCCTTGCAGTGAGAGAAAATACTGGTTTGCAAGGTCATTCTCTGTCTTGTGTTTCTAAAAAAGTATGTCGAAGTGTTTTTTCTGGATGTTAGCAGTACATCATTCTGAAATGAGGAAATTAGTGAGAACATTGTATTATGCAAAAAGTCCAGCACTAATGTTAAAAAAGTTGAACAGTGCTCAGTGCTCTTTAGCGTGGATCTGTATCAGATGTAACAAATGTTTGTGATCAAATTCAGATTAGTTACTTTGGTCCTCAGGAAGACAGTGCAGAAACTGAGACATTAATAGAAGAAAATGTGGAAGAGAATGTAGAACATCGCAGTGTAGAACATTTTGAGCAAGAAATTATAAAGTTAAGGTGATTTCAGGTGATAGGCCAAATTATTCTTGTATCTGTTGTCGACGAATTCATTATAAAAATCAAACCAGGAGTGTTGATTTGTATTTAAAAAGTGAAAAGGAAAATAATAATGAGTGGAAGGATTTTGCAACTTATTTGTTGGTTGAGAACTGTTTTGATTTGGGTTCTGATCAGCGTATTTGTAAATATTGTTATAACAAATTAGATGAGAACAAAATGCCTGCTAGAGCTGTGCATAATAATCTTGAGTTGGTAAATATTCCTTCTGAACTGATGGATTTAAATACCTATGAGTCTATTCCTATTCAATGTGTGCATCCATTTCAGGCTATTGTTTGCATGAGCCTAAGACAGGAAAAATGCCTCCTTCAGGTTTACAGGGAGGATTAAAGGGAAGAGTTGTATATTTGCCTCTAGATTTAAAGAAAAATATTGAAACTATTGGTTTAGAAAATGTAGAGGATGAACTTCTAGTTATTCTTGGTAATGGCGTTACTGCTAAGAGTAAGAAAATCTGGCAAGAATTAGTGGATGTTACGACATGAACTGGTGCTGATTGGCCGCGTCCCATTAGCGTGATTACTGTTGCTTGTCAGGCAAGGCGTGGCGACGCCGGTGGGTGGAGAGGCTGCAGGCTGTGAGTGGCGGCGTGCGTGAGCCGCGGCGTTCAAGAATAGAAAAAAGCCGGGCGCTGCGAGGTCGTTGGGCAGCTGCACATTTTGTAGTTTCTGAGATCGGAGGGTGGAGATCGGTCGAATCGCGGTAAGGCGGCAGCGCGTAACCAGCACACGTGAGGGGGTGCGAGGTACAGGGGTACAGGGGCTGTCTGGGAGGCAAATTATCGCCATTCCCGTCGTTGACGGGCTTTGGTGTGTAGGTGCTCCTGGGAGGCTTTTTCTCCTGCCTCCCCCCACCGCGGAACCACGCAAGTTGCATGGAGCACGATGCCCCCTGCGCTTGGACCTCTCTCCCGAGTTTTCTCTGCTCAGATATCCCTCGCAGCCCCCAGTGCTCCCTTAGGGCTCTCGGCGGGTGGCTCCACTCCCTGTGCTCCTAGCCCTCAGCCATCCCCTGCCCCTTCGCCCGTCACCTGGCCTGCCGATAGAACTCACTAGTTTTGGGGCTGCTCTCCCTGCTCCTCCTCCTAGAGCCCACCTAGGTCTCGACCATCTCGGCCAGGCCCTGCTGGCTCCACCCCAGCCCCCCCGCCGACATGCTTGCACTTAGCGCTCTGTGACCACATTGCGCCTGTATAGCACGAAACCCTAGTTGATCCCTGGTTTGAGTCGGAGGGGCGAGGTGGTGACAGCTGGTGGGGTCAAGGTTGTGGGGGTCAGGGGGGCCTAGGGTAGGTTGAATTAGGTGAGCAGGGGGGTGCTACTAGCTATATACATATATAGCTATATAGTCGCACAGTTACAACGCACGGTGGCCAAACTTCAAAACCACGCTGCAATAAAAAGCTACTGCGAGCCACCGCAAGCCCGGCTTAGTCCAGCCGAGCCTTGGTTCTGGGAGTACTCAGAAGAGTTCAACTATACCTCGGAACATGAGGTTCGGATAAGTAAGGAAGTACACGGCGCCATTAAAGTGAAGGAAATTCAACCAATCTGATGTCGCCGAGGCGTTAAACCAGGCCAACTATAGACCAAAATCTCAAACATCCTTAAACTTGCGGGATTATTTCAGAAAAACGCCAACAAAGACTGTTGCATTGTCACAAGCACGCCTTCAATCGCCGGAGGTAATTACATCCATAACCCCGGCTCAATCAGGGTTGATCCAATTGGCCTCATCGCAACATTGGGCATTCGAAACCAAAAAGGCGACAGAATCATTAGAAGTTTACATCTTTGGATCTACCCACAATAATCCGCTAGCGAAGCCGCGAAACAACGAAACTTCTATCGCAAATAGCAAAAATTTCCAATACACCCATTCCCCATCGGGCAAGTTTCCCGTGTCCCCAGCAGAGGACAAAGGATCATCTCACTTATCGCAAACCCAGTTGGAGGGCACCTTGTGTACAACAAAGGCCTGCTCAGTTCTAACACAGTCCCCTGAAACTTGCCCGGTGATTCCAATGGAGCCCTCAGTGGTTTTGCCTCTGCAAACAACGACGGGGCAAATCCATGGGCAAGTCAACCTTGTGCCTCTCAACAGCAGCCAGCCGCTCTCAGCTTCACAAACAACAACCACTCCAACTGTATCACCAGCCTTGAGCCCCTTGCGCATGATATTTTCGCCATTAGGATTAACAAAGGTCTCACTGCAAAATCAGCTAGAACCGCCCGACTCGAATGATCAGCTCATCTTAGACTTGTCTCTCTTTTTCAAGACCACTCAAAATTCCCCCAGGCACATCTCAAACGAAAAGTCCAACACCGAAGATCATACAGCAACTAGTGCCTGGCCGCAACTCCTCCAGACCCTCCAACAAACTGTTAACGCATTAAATTACCACTCAGTAAAATTCGAGGTGCAGGTTGACCTATTAAACACCTTGGCACTATTCACGTCTGGGATCGATAGCAAACTAGACAAATTAAAGAATTTAATCTTACGGGCGCAAGCCTCCACGAAGCTTGCCCAAACAGTTTGCTGCTGCTCTCCAATCATAGACTCTCTCTCTCTGCTTCCAGAATGCTTGACCACCGTCATAAGGGAAGTCAAGTTGATGAGGGGAGAAAACGTCCTCACTATACCTTCCTCCCCCCTACAGCAAGAACAGCAACACCCTATCCAAGACCTTGTCAAGCAGAGAGCAAATATGAACGAAGGGGTGGCGCCAAGAGCAGGAATAACCACCGGTCCAACTGAGCCGAACGGGCAGGGCCATCGTGGTCAATTACAACCAAAGTTGACAGACAACAACGTTCCACCATTGACTTCAACCGGGCCTACAATCAGCCCAGACCAACTTTTGACCGGGTCAAAAGACAGCCCAGTGCTCCAGACCGCTCCAACAGTGGAAGTTCCCCCAGCGCTCCCCCCATTACGCAGTAAGCGAGAGCGCAAATGCCAGCGTAAAACTAGAAACAAACTCAGGGCAAGCACCAATGTGGTCCATCAGAAACTCTTCCCTCTTTTTGCAAAAGCAGAAAATAAAAAATTCCTCACCAAAACTAGTGCATTATCGCCCACGACAAATCACAACGGAGAATTCCTAGGAATACCCACCCAACAACCAGCAAGGAGTTACCAGGACCAAAGCAAGCCAATTACGGACCTAGAAATCGACGAGCCCAGCGCATCCACAGAAAACATAAGGATGAGCTCAGATAAGATAAGTGCAACTGGGCCCAAAACGGTTCCAGGAAAACCTAAATTACCGATGGCTCCAATCCCATCCGGGAAGGACAATGTAATGTTAAGATCAAACTACTCTAAAACCATTTGTAATAATTCAACAACTTTGACTAGCCACAGCCCACCGTTGAAGACGACCCTTCAAAGATTGACACAACAGACACACGAAACCAAACCAGTCATGTTACCCGACAAACTTGACAACCTGCTTCTAAGTGCACCGGAGGAGAGCAAAAACGATCCATCGCGCCACCAGATCCTATTGGCTCCTGAGTATGAATCTAAGGGTCGGCACGACATTCTTAACAGATCGAACCTGATAAAACTTGTGGAAGGCATCCCAGGGCTCGCAGGGTTGTCCACGGACAGAATAGATTCCATCGAATTCCTCCCCCCCAGAGGTAACCAACCATCAGAGGTTACTGTGGCGACTTTTAAATCGGCCAGTTGGCTAGGAGCTTTTTTGGAACATACATCCATCTTGCGAAACTGGGGAATCAGAGTGTACCCATATTTCACGCCAGGGTATCCAATTTCCCTGCTAACCAGATCGACTTCACCCAGACAATCGGCTACTACTAAACCAATAGTACATGCGAGACCTTACTCCATTCTAAAAAACGCGTCAGGACCAGAAGTCCAAATCAAATCCTTCGAAAAAGATGGTGACAATGCAGATCCAAGCCACGGCTGGGGGTGGCTGCCAGCGATCCTGTCCTCTAAAAACTCAAACGGACCGTTCGTGGCTGAGATGCAGGCAGAAAAACATAAACCCCCCGGAAAACCAAACTCAGCAGCAGAACTACAGTCAAAAACAGACATTAGGCATGGGCGGTTGCCCTTTTCACTGTGCTCATGGATGATCAGCGGGCTCCACCAAAAAACCTCCAATGATGACACCCTGGCCTTCCTATGCAAACACGCAGCAATTGCCCTACAGGAAACCTGGGCCACAGAGGGCCGCCCTATTGCAGGTTATATTGAATTTGGAGGCCAGCACTTAGGGACAGCCACTACGGTCACTCTAAAGGCGGCCTGTCTACATACATTTCTAACAACTTAAAAGGTTTATTCAACCAACTTTTACTAAAAGGAGACTGGTTACTTGGGGTCAAAATTAATCCATGGAGGAAGCAGCATTCACTCTTCCTCATAAACGTGTATATTAACATCAGCACCCGTACCAAAAAAGACCACCTGGCCCGTCTCAGTGAAATCATGAATGACATTGCCACAGAACACCCCAACTCGGACTGCATTGTCATGGGGGACTTCAATACCAATTCATTCCAGGGGAAAGCAGCAGACATGGAAGGGCCCGCCCTGACAAACATCATTGAGACCATGACTCAAACTAAACCTCCGAATCAAGCCCTCAATAAACTGGGTGAGCTTTCCGTGATGAGATTCTACAACGCAGGCTACTATGGTAATGAATGGCAGGTCAACCAGTGATTCTCCCCCAAACTGGACCTGGTCAAACGGAAACAAAAACTCTTACCTAGACTTCACCATCTGTAATTCAGAACTATTATTCAATCTGTACAGTTTTTGCATCCATCCACGGTCTGAAAGTGATCACAGGCTGCAGGTTATCTCTCTTAACACAAAGACAGAATCCCTTAAAACGGCGCCCGTAACCTACAAGGGAATATATTCTAAAAATTTAAAGCGTCTCAAATGGAGTGAAATTAACAGCCAGAATATCTTAACAGTAAGGACTTTATCAAAGGCAGATTCGATCAAGACGCCTCCCCGACAGTGAAATGGTCGCTGTTTTGCTCTCAACTGATCAGCTGCATTCCAGCGACAGTGCAGGGTTCAAGCCGCACTCTATCAGCCGGGTTCACAGTTTTTTACTGACACAAAGTCTCTAAAGAGAACGAGAAACAACGCTCTAAGGACACTTTCAAAATTTCCAGGGAATAGCGCCTATCCTATTATATACCATCAAGCTCAAAAAGCATTTAAGAGGGCAATTATCCAAGAAAAAAAGGTGCAGGAAACCCAATACTGGGTTGAACTGGTGTGGGAGAGCAAGAAAAAAAACTCCAGGGAATTCTGGGCTCTAGTCATTCAGGAAGCGGAATGGGCAACGTACCTAATGGACCACTTCCAGGTACAAGACCACTTAGATCGTATTGGATCAGCCAGTGCATATGGCACTGGCGCTGGTGTATCATTGAGTACTCCCTTCGATCTAATACAAGGGTCCGCCGCGGAGTATGTATTAACCGAAGAAAGAGTCACCAAAGCAGTGAAAAAAGGGAGACAAGATGGAGCACCAGGCCCGAACGGCCTCCCACAGAGGTTGTTTATTTCGGACATTCCTTTCTGGTCCATGGTGCTAACAAACCTTTTCAACCACACTCTGAGGACAGCAACAATTCCGGACTCATGGCGGGGTGCAATTATCCACCCCATTTATAAATCTGGATCACGCGCTGTCCCTAACAACTACAGATTAATTGCCCTTTTGGACATAGAGGCGAAACATTACGCTGGGCTTATTCTGGAGGACCTTGGCCAATGGGCAAAGGACCATAACCTGATACCACTGAATCAAACAGGGTTTGTTGCCAACTCAGGAACCATGACAAATTTATTAGCAGTCTCTACCATCGTCGACAAAGCCCTTTCAACATCCAGGACAGCATTTTGCAGCTTTGTCGACTTCAAAGCTGCATTTGACAGGGTTCCCAGGGCGGCACTCTGGGAAAAACTGAGGCAGTGGGGAATTCCAGATAAAATCCTGAACCCTATTATCCAATTGCACTCCAGTACCTGGGTCCGAGTGAAGTTAGGGTCCGGCACGCATCTCTCGCGAAAAATTATGACCTCAAGAGGCGTCAAGCAGGGAGGCGTGCTGGCCCCCCTTCTCTTCAATCTTTTCATAGCAGACTTGTCAAGTACCTTAGACAAAGTAAACAGTCACCCGCCCAAAGTAGGAGGCACGGCATTACGTAATCTTTTATATGCCGATGACCTGGCCCTGTTTAGCCTCACAAGTGTAGGGTTACAAAGGCTTCTCGACTCACTGATGCAATACACGATCATTAACCAATTGGAAGTCAATATGAAAAAGACTCTGATTGTCCCGTTTGGCAAGAAACGTTACGGCGGTGGCGGCTGGTCACTTAACAAAATAAGCCTTACCACTGGCCAATCATATAAATACCTAGGCGTTCATTTGGATTTCAGGGGCAACTTTATAAAGCAGAGTAACGTGATCGCAGCCAAAGCCACGGCACTAGTGGTATCACTGTCTAAGCTGTCGAAGAAACTCTCAGGTCCAACCCCTTCTCCCCTACTGGAAGTCTTAAGAGCAAAGATTGGCCCCACACTATCATATGGTATAGAGACCTTTAAAGGTAAAATGAACACCGCTTTAAATAAACACACAACAAAAATTTACAAAAAGATACTCCATCTGCCAAGTTCCGCATCCCCTGCACGGATCAGATTAGAGTTGAGGTTAACTAATTACGAAGCCTCTAACCTTGGTACATACCTTAAGCTTTGCCACAAATTAAGACAGGCTAAACCAGGTACACTAGAATCCCTAGTCTGGAAAGAAATCAACTTGAGCAATCCAGGAGGATCATTTGGCTGTCTTTTGAAGGAATACATCCACCAAATGTCAGCTGCTGACCTCTGGGCCCTCAATCCCAGTCAGTCTGCCTTTAAAAACGCAATAAAAAAATGTGTGAGATCGACATCTCTCGCTATTGACAAAGCTCTCCTCACGAAACGCAGCCATTCCTGGGCAGTAGTCAACTCCTATAAACGGCTATCCCCTGCTATGTATTTTTCCACCACATTTTCACTCTATTTAAAGCGCAGTTTTATAGCCCTAAGAATGGGGGACTGGCGCATTCTTCAAAATCTACCCATTTGGCGTCGTTTGGAGGAGGACACAATCTGTAGAGGATGTGGGTTAGCGACAGAAACAATTTTGCACGTGGTTTGCATCTGCCCTACCTTCAATTCTCAACGCAGGGGTATGCTTAGGTCAGAATGGAACAGGTTGGGAAATCAGACCTGTAGGTACGCTATCATTGCAGCTTTGTCCACGGACAACACTGTTTTAAATATAAAATTTGCTAAATGTATCCAGCAAGCGTATCGCAATCTTAATACAAAGAAAACTGTCATGGCTTTGCCACCCACCTTTTAGATTAAATAATGTACTGTAACAGAATTTCCAACGATCAGGAGGGTCGTAACACAAATTGAAATTCTGTAGCATGCAAGCTTATGGTTCGATTTTATCATTTGAATATAATGGGAGCTGTATGAGACACGCCAGGTCATGTTTCACAAAACAGTTTAAATGTCTACTTTTTATGCTTTTTGTGCCCGTATGGGTTTCTCTTTTAACCATTTTATTCACAAAACTGTACACAATGTGATTTGGGAAAAACTTTTAAAGATATTGTTTTATATCTAAATAAAGATTATTATTATTATTATTATTATTATTATTATTATTATTATTATTATTATTATTATTATTAGTGGATGTTAGGAAAGTGAAAAAGGCAACGTTGTATCTGGTAAAAAATAATGAATATTACAAAAATGTGTATGTGGGAGAAGAAGAAATAACTGTACAAGAAGACAGTGACTTGCCATCTGGACAAATTGAAAAAGTGGATGTGTCCAGAACTGAAGAAATCTATGAACATTACAGTGTTCATCCATTGCATTCCAAAGAAATGATGGGGAATGCTATAGAGTTACTCCAAATGAAAGAAGCAAAAGGAAGTCCCATTAGTGTATAGGAAAAAAGCTTGGAAGCTCGTTGTTTCCCTCAGTTGGTTCCTACAGGAAAATGAGGACGATTTGATGAACGACCTGTGCAGATTCCTGCATCTGAATACCGGACATCAAGATTATATGCAGAAGGAGGAGCTTCGCGGGCGCCCAAGATGGCCGCGTGAGCTCGGAGCTCCGAAGACCTCCCGATCCTCCGCAAAGATCCTGTCATCTATCCTGTCCCACGTTGGTGGGAACCAACAGCTGAGCCGGTGCTGAGGCAGCACCCGTTCCCGGATTGAAAATCCGATCTTCCTGGACCGAGTTATGCCGACGTGACATCGGAGGACGATAGCTGCGCCACTGGATTGCATTGTTGGGACCTAGAGGGGCCTGTCTCTAGACGCCCAGCGCAGACCTGCCGTGCTCGCCTCCCTTGGCCTGCTGGACTGGGCAGTCGTTGTTGTGCCGGCCCCCCTGTTCGACTTTGGGACGCTCGTTGTTGCCTTCTTGTGTGCTGGAGGTGCACCCTGTGCCTGCCCCTCCTCCCGATCTACCCGGCCATTGCACCCCGACATGGCGGGCAAAGGGGACCAGGACAAAGGAAAACCACCGAGGGCTAGCAGGAAGCTGAATCAGTCCCAATCGACCATCCCCGAGAGATTCTCCCAATCCAAGGGATCTCCGGCCATGGCGGGTCGAACTAAAGACTCGCTGCGGGACGTGTCCCCGGAGGATCCTGAATTTACACTCCGCAACGTGATGGGTGCCATTGCCGGGGTGAAAGCTGAAATGCACAGTCAACACGAGGCGCTGTCCAGCAAGGTGGATACCTTAAAGATTGAACTTAACCTCATTAGGGCCGATCTTGGTAAAACAAACGACAAGGTGAAGTCGTTGGACCTCAAAACGTCGAGTCTTACTAATGATATGTCGGACATGCAAACTGAGGTCCGAGATCTGAAGATGGCTAATGGGCAGTTGGCGCGCCGGCTCGATGATTTCGAGGGACGGGCACGGCGCCAAAATGTCCGAATCACGGGAGTTCCGGAGAGGGCCGAGGATGAGTCAGCGGAACTGTTCGTAGAGGACTTGGTGGTCAACAAACTGGCGCCGGGTGGATTGAGCAAATTTTTCTCGGTCGAGAGGGCGCACAGGATCCCGGGTGGCCCACCGAAATCGGGCGCATCCCCTCGCCCCATCATTGCGAGACTTTTTAATTATCGGGATCGGGACGCCATTCTACAGGCATCGAGGAGCGCTGGCCCGTTGCGGTTTCAGAACGCAGACATTAACTTTTTCCCTGACTTTACGCAGGCCGTCCAGAAACGCCGTCAAAGTTTTGTTGGTGTGAAAATACGGCTTCAGGAGTTGGGGATGCGCTACTCCATGCTCTATCCTGCGAAGCTCCGCATCGAGCATGGCGCCCGGACTCTGTTTTTCGATCTCCCAGATGCGGCGGGGGACTGGCTGGACACTTTGCCTCAACGTAGGGCCGAACCGGATGAACAGGCGGAGGAAGCGGCAGGAGGTTCAGGTTCCAGGGAATGAACAATTTACCCGTGACTTTATTCCGGGGGGGGGTCGCCGTGGTTGGCATCGACCTTACTTAATGTTTATTTTTTTTTTATCTCTATTTGCACTTTTGATATGGAGGGTGACGGGAGGGGATAAGATGTCTCCATTCTCCTCTAGGGGCTTCTTGTAGGGTAGTTTTAGGGGCGACAGGCACACTGCTAGTTGGGGTGGCTTTTAGTCTAATGCAGTGGTGCAGGGTGGGGGGCAGTTGGGACGTGTGTTTCTTCTTTGTTCTAATCTTTCTGTACTCTATAAGGCTGGAGTTTGATTGTCTTTCTGTTCTTGGTTCTTGGGCTGCATTCCCGGGAGGGTTGAGGGGGTGGGACGTCCATGACGATGGGGGGTAAATCATTGAATTTGCTGAGTTGGAATGTAAATGGGTTGGGGGACCGCATTAAACGTGGGGTTGTTTTGCAATTGATTAGACGCTGTGCCCCTGATGTCGTTCTTTTACAGGAAACCCATCTTGTTGGTAACACTTGTAAAGCTTTGAACAGGAGGGGATTCAAAATGGTGGCCCATTCCGGGTTCTCTACGGGGTCCCGAGGGGTGGGCATTATGGTGCGCATGTCACTTCCCCTGGAGGTGGAGTCTACGATAGTCGATGATAGGGGCAGATACGTTGCAGTGGTGTGCCGACGGGAGGGTCGCACTTTGGTTTTAGTTTCGGTTTATGTCCCTCCGGGACTGCAAACATCCACTTTTCAAGACCTTGGGGGTGCCATTTTGGGTCTCCCGGTGGGATTGCTGATTCTGGGTGGGGATTTTAACTCGGTGGCTTCAGGGGATCTTGATCGTTTCCCATCCAGAGATCTACGTAGTGCACAGTCCTGGCTCCCTGACTTCCTTAACACCATGGGTATGGTTGACTGTTGGCGACTCCTGCACCCCTCCCAGAGACAATACACTTTTCACTCGGGGGCTCATGGTAGCCTTTCGCGTATTGACTATGTCCTGACCCCCGCGGCCCAGGCGCAGTCGGTCTCTAGCGCTCGCCTCATGGCCAGGGGTATCTCTGACCACTCCACTGTTTGGGTGTCTTTCGATTTTGCCGTCACGGCTGCGTCGAGGGTCGCACCTATTCACCCTTGGTATTTTCGCAACCCCAAGACCCGTGACCTCCTAGTGAAATCCATTGAGTTGTATTTTGCTGAAAACTCGGGCTCAGTCACCTCGGCCGTCTCTCTCTGGGAGGCATTCAAGACTGTTCTTAGAGGAGAAGCTTTCTCCTTGATAGCCGAAGTGCGCAGGAGACGGGATGAAGACATGGTTCGGCTGGAGTTGGATATGGATGATCTGAATTCCCAACTTGCCCTAGGGCCAACTCCGGATCTGCTCCATGCTCTTGCCCTGAAGCAGTCGGAATACAGGGCCACTGCGACTGACGCAGCTAAGGCGAAGAGCAGGGAACAGCAGGGCAGGATCTACGACGCCGGTGATAAGGCGGGTAAGCTCCTTGCCTGGCTGGACAAGAAAGAATTGGCATACCGAGTTGTGCCGGAGGTCTTGGGCGATGATGGCTTGGTTGTCACTGACCCTGCCGCTATTGCCGAGACTTTCGCGGACTACTTTGAGACGGTCTATACATCTGTTTCTGCCCTGTCTGTGTCTGACTCTGCCTCTTTTCTGGAAGAGATCGAACTCCCTTGCCTGTCAGATACTGAGCGGGAGGATATGGACCGGGGCCTGACGGTGGATGAGGTGGCATTGGCAATCAGGTCACTGCGCTCCGGGAAGGCGCCGGGACCCAATGGCATCCCGGTTGAGCTGTACAAGCTCAAGGCTGATACGGTTGCTGCACCCCTGCGTGCTATGTTCCTGGTGGCTCGCGAGACCGGCGAGCTCCCGCTTGACCAACGTTTGGCCACTATTGTGGTCATCCACAAGGAAGGGAAACCTCGAGACCTGTGCAGGTCGTATCGTCCAATCTCCCTGCTGAACGCAGAGCCGAAGATCTTGGCGAAACTCCTGGCCAACCGACTCGTGGGCGTGATTTCGGACCTGGTTCACCCGGACCAGTCCGGGTTCATCACGCATCGTAACACAGCCCTTAATCTTCGCAGGCTCCACGCGGTCATGGCGAGGGCGCATTTGCTTGCAGAACCGACAGTGCTTGCCTCCCTTGATGCAACAATGGCGTTCGACTCGCTTGAGTGGAATTACCTCTGGGCCGTGCTTGCTAAGTTCGGGTTTGGGCCTGAGTACATCAGCTGAGTCCGACTCCTCTACTCCTCCCCGCTTGCTAATGTGACGGTGAACGGACGCTTGTCTGCCTCGTTCGCCTTGCGCAGGGGCACTAGACAGGGTTGCCCGCTGTCGCCTCTCCTGTTTGCCCTGGCTCTTGAGCCGTTCGCGGCGTGGATCCGGGTGCATCCCGACGTAGCAGGGATTAGGTGGTCGCCGGGCTTTGAGGATCGAGTGTCGCTCTATGCCGACGACATCCTCCTATATCTTACTTCTCCCGGCCGATCCTTGATTATGGCCTTTGATATACTGGGCGCTTTTGGGGGCTACTCGGGCCTGGTTATTAACTGGTCCAAGTTCTCCCTTTACGTCCTGTGTGGCGACACTCAGCGCCTTCCTCGCGGTTGTGCTATACAGGTTTCGCAGCAGGGATTCAAATACCTGGGCATTTATATTTCAAAGGATGCCCGTACCCGTTATGCTCATAACCTGCTCCCTCCTCTGGCTCGGCTCCGGCGGGACGTGGAGGGCTGGAAAAAATTGCCGATATCCCTGTTGGGCCGGGCGGCATTATTTCAAATGATGTCCCTGCCTCGGTTCCTTTATGCGCTCCAGAACACGCAAGACCCGGTGCCAGCCAAATATTTTGGGGAGGTCGAGAGTCTGCAGCGTGCCCTGTTGTGGGATGGCAGACCGCGGATCTCCATTGTCAAATTGACTATACCGTGGTATGATGGCGGCATTGCACTGCCAGACATACGTCGCTATTACTGGGCCTCCCAGCTGGCTGCAATCAACCACGGGTTCTACGGACCTGTGACCAATCCGGGATACGCCATGGATCGCTGGCTCATGAACGATGGGAACTACTATAGGGCGTTGTACTCTAGATCTCCGGATCGTAAGCTTACTGGACCCACTAAGACGGCGGTACACTTGTGGAGGGCGGTGACTAAAACGCTGGGTTGGCAGGGTAAGCTCACCATGGCAACTCCCCTATATGATTCTGACCTGCTTGGGAAACTGTGGCACTCCAAAGGGTTCGACAGGTGGGATCTAATCGGCATTTCCAGGGTTGTAGACATGATGGCTCGGGGGGAGGTTAAATCCTTTGTGGCTCTGCAGGACGAGTTCCAATTAGGTGACTCTGAATACTTCCGATACGCGCAACTCCGCCATGCTCTCATTTCGTGCATGCCCGAGGGAGAGAAGGTGCCGGAATCATCCCCGTTGGAGGACAGGGTGCTGGACGGCCATATGCCGGATAGCGCCATCTCCTTGATTTATAAAAAACTTATTAATGTGCGGATCGACCTACTGGTGAAACTGAGAGACCTTTGGGTGAATGATGGGGTAGAGATGGATGATGAGGAATGGCAATCTGCGGTCTCCTCCCCTAAGGAGGTGGCGATCTCGGCCAGGCTGAGGCTGGTTCAGTTGAAAGTACTCCACAGGGTTTACGTTACGGGCCCACGACTGATTCGTATGGGACTCTCTCAGGATGGGCTGTGCAGGCGGGGCTGTGGCGCGCTGGCCACCTTCATGCATATACTTTGGGAGTGCCCTGCGATTGCCTCTTATTGGGGGCGTGTACACGAGGTCATGAGGGAGGTGACCGGGGTGACCCTGCATGCAGAGGCCCGGCGTTGCCTTCTTAATATGTGGAGCCCGAATGACTATAATGTGGCTCAAACCCGTTGGGTCACCCTGGGCAATATGATAGCCAAAAGAGACATTGCTCAGAAGTGGGGTGCTTCAACTCCTCCCACCGTAGGCCTGTGGGAAACCAACATGGACTGGTGCATGCTCCGTGAGAAGACTGTTTACTTGGCCCGGGGCAGGCCCAAGATGTGGGGGTTGGTCTGGGGAGCGTGGAACTCATATAGGGGAGATATATGTGCACCCCCTGAGATGCCGCAGCCTGAGGCCCGCCTTTCCCCGTAGCACCCCCTTCCCTAGATTCCATGAGTTGTATCCTGATCTGCTACTCCCCGTCCATCCTTTATGTTATGCAACTGGCTGCTTGTGCGACGTGAGTACCCCGCCCCTCCCCGTGATATGTGCCCAGTATATCCTTGTGGCTCTCAGCCTTGCTTTTCTTCTCTCTTTCTTTCCTTGTTCTTTCCTCTTCTTTAGTCTAACTGTTCATTTCTTGACTTGGTTTTCACTTATTGTTAATTTTTATTCTTCATTGTAAAATTAAACCTGACTACTTCTGTGCCTTGTTTTTGTACTTGTTTCTGACCTGCGATAGTATGCTGCCTGGCCTCCGGGATGTACGGCTGAATAGCGGTGTACTTTGCTTTGAACAATAAAGGTTTTCCAAAAAAAAAAAAAAGATTATATGCAGAAGATCCAAGATTTCGACAATGTATTCCGTATTTGTTTCATCTTTTGTTTGAGAGTGATGTGTCTGGACTTTCTTATGCAGTAAACCATATTTTGAAAACATGTGTACATCTGCAAAATGTTTCGGCAAAGGAATTTATGGATAAAGTACAGCTGAAAGATAATGTTTTGGAATCTCAGCTGATTAATCTGATGGCATGTCAGCGTGGTACTAATGAGTACTGGTACCGCCGTCACGGAGAACTCAAATGTAAGCTAAGGAACTTAGGAACTTCTACATGGTTCCTTACTCTAAGCTGTGCTGAATATGCTTGGGATGATTTACTTCAATTTCTTCGAGAGGCAAATCCAAATATACTAAATATCGAATACAAGACACATGGAGAATTGTGCTCTTTGGATCCTGTTAATGTATGCAGGTATTTTAATCATAGATTCAAAGCTATGGTGTCTTTTATCACCAATAAAAAAATCCTCCTCTTAAGAGAGTTTCTGGATTTCTTTTGGAGAAAGGAGTATCAAGCGAGAGGTGCACCTTACATACATATGCTATTATGGATCAAACATGCTCCCAAATTTGGAACAGACTCAGATGATACTGTGTTGTCTTTTATTGAAGAATATGCTACATGTGATGTACCCAATAGTACACAAGATAAGGACTTAAGACAACAAGTCTTACGATTCCAAAGCCATCGTTGTGGGAAATACTGTCGTCGAAAGTACAAATCTAAGGACAAATTCTACACCAAATGCCGTTTTGCATTTCCACGACCTGTGATATCGAAAGGAAGAGTGAACAGTTTTATGTCATCTTTGCGAAAGTCTCCAAAAAATACCTACAACTTAAGAAGAAATGAAGAGTCAAAATACATAAATGACTATAACTCAGTCATTTTGTCCATGTGGAATGCTAATATGGATATTCAATATGTTGCTCGATTCCATTGTTGTTGCTCGATATTTGACATCGTACATAACAAAGTCAGAAAAGACGGAATTGAAGGAAATGTGGGAAGAGATTTCCCATGAGAAGAGTCTAAGTAAGAAATTATACAGTTACAGTTTGAAGATGTTATCTCATCGAGAAATTGGAGCGTATGAATGCTCGGATCGCTTATCATCTGCAAGTCTGTACTCCAAATCTAGAAGAATCATTTGGGTGAGTCTAGGTCTTGCTGCAATACGAAACCGAGTACTTAAATCTGTACAGGAAATTGAAAATTCAGCTGAAAAAGAGCCAGAAAGTACAGATATTGTGAAAACAAATATGTCGGATACATATTATCCAAATAGAAGTCATCATCTTGAGAATATTTGTCTCTATGAAGTGCTGCAAAACTATATTTTTCAACGGAATATTACAGAAAACCTCAATAATGGTATATATGCTGTGATTGGTTCTGAAGGATGTCTGGTGAAAGAAAGAAAAGGACATTTGATTAATCACAGTAAACTGAGTTGCGAATCACCTGACAAAAGGGAATTTTACTATTTAGCTCTTTTGCAACTTTTCAAGCCATGGCGTTCAGAATTGGAATTACTTGAAGATTTTGAGAGCTATGAAGATTCCTTCAATGCAACTAAAGATACTATAGAATGTCGTGTTTTTGTTACGACGAAATTGAGCAAGAAGCTACAATTGCAGCTGAGATTGCTAGAGATAGTTCTCAAGACAGTCAAACTTCTGCTCCGTTATATCAGGACCCAGTAGGAGAACCAATTGTTCAAAATGAAGCAGCAACTGCTATGGAAGAGGTGGAAACAGCAATGTATCAAGCTCAAGAAGATGTAACAAACTTAGGAAACTTGAAAGAACAACTAAATCGTGAACAGAAAGAAATATATGAGCAAGTGAGAGAACAGATTCAGCATGGATTACTTCATGAGAAGAAAGAGTGCTCTTGCTCATCTTTTGAACCTATCCGAATGTACATAAGTGGACAAGCTGGAACAGGCAAAAGTTTTTTAATTAAAGTAATCACAACTTTTCTACAGAAAACAACTGAGTCGCATTTGTCTTGTGTTGTCACTGCTCCAAGTGGATTAATAGCCCACAATATTAAAGGAATTACTTTACATAGTTTATTAATGCTACCAGTAGAGCATAAAAACAAATAGGAATACCACAAGCTATCTGGAGAAGCTTCTTGTAAAGTTTCAAGAGTGTAGAGGAAAATGAAACTTCTCATTATTGATGAGGTAAGCATGGTATCAAACTTAATGCTTGCCTTTGTGCATTTAAGAATGCAGCAAATTCTTAAAACAGAGTATGACGTATTATTCGGAGGAAAATACGTCATAGTTTTTGGAGATCTTCTACAACTTACTTCTGTTAAAGGACAACCAGTGTTTAAAACACTGGTGCACGAAAATTCTAGAAAGTCTTTGGGGAGCATTGGAAATGTAAACATTTGGTCATATTTTCGGTATAAGGAACTTATTACAAATATGCGACAGGCAAATGATGCTGATTATGGAACTATTCTTCAAGATATAAGAATTGGAAAAATAAGCGAACATGGCAACCAAGCTTTACAGATCGATTACTTTCCTATTTGTTTCCTTTTTTTATACATTTTTATTTTTATGTCAGCAATCAGCCATATATATCTTCACAATCAAATTATAGCAAAGTATAATCTAGTTAATGCAATGTATTACAAAGTAACCAATTCAATTTACAACAACAAAATTCATTTCTTCAAATCCATTTTGACAAAGGAGACCAAAGTGTCATGCCAAATAGCTTTCTTCTAATCCCTTTAGATTTATAAACTGCAGTCTGTAAGTCAAATGTTGAAAGTAATCTGGATTGCCAGTTATTGAATACTGGTGGTTCTACATCTAGCCATTGAGATGTTATACATAACCGAAAAATTGACATACAGATAAATAAAAACCCTTGCTCGGCTTCCATCCTCCCGTTCATTTGATTTGACTGTAAGCCCAAAATGACCAATTCTGCTGATAATTGTACCTGGATCCCCAAACTCACATTCAAGAAATATTTAACATTAGAAATGAATTTACCGATGGTGTTGGATCTCCGAGACCAGAAGCTGTGGCTGAGGGCGGCGCGACTCTCCGTAACTCTCCTTCTGAGCCGGGCTCACCTGTGGGCTTGGAGGGTGTGGTCTGCTGCAGATCAGCAGTGTGAGGCTGTGGAGCTCTGCGGTTTAAGAGAGCTAATGCCGCCTCGGAGAAACGGGACGACTAAAGCGTCAGAAACTGCGGAGGGTTCACCCCCGGCTTTGCGCAAGATTATGGCCACTCCTTCGCTGGAGAAGGAAAGAGCCGGTAAGTTGAAAAAACAGAGAAAGGGGGTCCTCGGACTGCAACTGCAACTACAACGGTGAGTCTAAAGAAGGGCTCACTAAAGGGGAAGCCTGGGGATAAAATACACCCCCCTCCCAGTATCAGTACCAGCGATATAGTTACGAACAAGGGGAACAGGACTACAGCTGCAGGGGATACAGGACGAGTGAAGCCAATTACAGTCCCTGGGATGTTCTCGGGGAAGGCTCCACTCTTGAAAAATCCGCCACAGAATGTAAGAACGCCACCAGCAGGGGGGCAGCATAATCGGGACTGGTTAAAAAGTTGAAAAGGTGGGAAAAGTGGAAAATGCTACAGCTGGATTAGGAGCCTCAAAAGATACGGATATGGAAACCCCTAATGTCCAAAACAGGTCAAAAATGGGATCTCCCATATATTCACATCTGATCCCCATGTTATTGTGGACCCTGCCCCGGGAGAGAGTGAGGATATTAACTTTCTGCAGAGACCAATGAGATGGATCAAAGTGAAGTACTCAACTTTTTAACTCCCTCTGGAGGGAAACAAGCTTTGGGAGTTAGTCAGGACGCTCTGGATGGTGATGGTTTCTTTTCTGTAGCACCAGATTCAGAATCAACAGTGAGCTCTGCCTATCAAGATTATACCTCAGATGAAGAGAGTGGCAGTCCACCTAACACTGGGAATACTTTAAGGAGGGTGACTCCGCGACATACTAAAGGGAAGAAGGTGGCTGGACAGAAACATACGGCTTCTGAGAGAGAGGTTTCTGAGGACACAAACAATCTCCAATGGGACTATTATCATGTTACTACTAGCCTTGCAGGGGCAGAGGGGTTGAGCACACAGGAAGAACGAGCAGGGGGCCCCAGAGGGGAGCCGGACTTATTCCCCCCAAATTCTTTGATATATGCAATGTTGAAATCCATTCAGAGCGAAGCTCGGCAAGAACATAAGAGGGCCCAACTGGCGACTATGAAAATACAGGGAGCCATTCGAAAGAACACGAAAACCTGTTCTGAGGTTATTGCAAGGACGGCAGCTCTTGAAGAAAGGATTGTTGGGCTAGAGGCCGGGCTACAAGGGGCAGAATGTAAAACCACGGCCAATGATGAAAAGTTTAATGATATAATGTGGAAGTTGGAAGAATCCGAAAAACGGGCGCGCAGAAATAAGATGCGATTTTTAAGAATTGAAGAGAAGGCCGAAGGGCAGGATATAAGAGGATTTGTGGTCAAGCTGTATAAAGTGGCATTTCCTGAACTTTCACACTGGTGCTGGGAATCAGAGATCCAAAGAGTGCACCGATTCCCATTTACACCTAAAAAGAACCCAGATCCTGAAGCTAAGCCGCGAGCGATATTGATATTTCTTGGCAATTTCTTGCTGCAGCAGGCCATCTTTGAGAAAGCTCGCCCTGACGCGAAAAGATCTGCAGAGGGACATTCGTTTTTTTGTACAGCCCGATTTTTGCCACACCACAGTGGAACGGAGGTGGCGTCTCCGCTCACTGATCTCTCCCTTCCAAAAGAAGGGATGTGAGGTTTATTTATTAAATCCCGCACGATTAAAAGTCATCCAACGTGGCAAGATTCGGGTATTTTCTTCAGAAATACAAGCCAGGGACTACCTGAAAGAACTTCCTGACGGTCAATAGACTTGCTGTTTTATTAACTCTGAATGAACCCTCTTAATGGCTACCGACATTGGTATATTGCAGTGGTGGCATTTATATCTTTTTTTTTCTCTTATCTTCCTGGTATTTGTTAATCCTTTGATGATTGCCCATTTGTATATCTCTTCACTCTTAAGTTGGATGCTCTGTGGACAGGGAGTGACCACGGGCAGTTAGGGAAGCTGGAGGCATCACATGGGTCTATGGAACCCTATTGCCTGTTTTGTCCGGCGGGGGGGTTCCTGGGTTGGGAGGGTTGGGAGTGGGCAGGTGGGAACCTCGCGGGGGTGGACAGGGGGGTGGTTGGAGAAAGAGGAATCTGGCTAAATATGAGTTTGTTTATGAGAAGGTCAAATCCGAAAAATGTTTTCCTAGGAGAAGGGCTAATATTCGAATAGTATCGGTCAATATCTGTGGGCTCAATGACCCAAATAACCGTCTCCGGATCAGAGAGGACCTTCGTTTCTTGCGGGCAGATGTACTCTGCCTACAAGAAATGCACATTGAGGCCAGTCAGCATAAATTTTTGGAGTTTAAGGGGTTCCAGTTAGTATCCTGGACTAAGGTGCTCATTAGGATGGCAGACGGACCTGCGTCCGTCCGCCACCCCAGAGTAGGAGGGACCGTCCGCAGGGGCAGAAGTGCTCCCTCCGTGCAGATTAGGATGTGACCGCCACCCTGGCGGTCACATCCTCAATATTTAACATTGCGGCGGGTGCTGCTTGAAGCAGCACCCGCCGCAAGGTTAAATATGCCGCAGGTTAAATATGCATGCCCCAGGTTAAATATGCATGCTTCGCATTGCATGCACAAAGCGGCAGGCACCGCGCGGTGCCTGCTGCTTCGTGCACGCAAATGCAGGGGGGTACCAAAGTTACTCCACATGTGCACCCCCCACCTCCCCCCGTCACCCTGGGGGCCCGCAAAGATATCTCGGTATGCCTTTCCACTGCAGAGAAGCCGCAGCGGAAAGGCATCAGTTTTTCCGCATCCTAATATCGCTGGCGGTGTCGGTTAGATACCGCCTCCATATTAGAGCTTTTCCGCCAAGGCGGAAAAGCGGCAGACGGTCTTCCTGACCCCCCAGCCATCCTAATCTGGCAGGGGGACTTTGAAGTGTCCGCGGGCCGGCGGACACTTCCGCCGGCCCGGAGGATGCGGAAAAACTGCAATCCTAAAGAGGGCCTAAATTGGAAGCAAAGACCAAGGGAGCGGGGTGAATATTGTTCGCTCTACAGCAGACCTGTATGGTCACTGGGTCATTGTTCATGGTATATTTTTAAATTTGGAACTCACTTTATGTTCAATATATGGCCCTTTACTAGACAACCCTGATGTATATAGATGGCTGAATCTTGAACTTGTAGGGTGGCCTGGCCCTTTGGTAGTTTGTGGGGATCTAAATTTAAATATTGATAGTGATCTGATGAATCAACCTGGGGCAATATATGTGGGTCGGAAACCGAAGGTCTATAAGGCTTTAAGGTGCATGATGGATCTACATGGTTTGATAGATGCTTGTTTTTTTTTTAGACCTAAAGACCCTGGATTTACTTATTTTTCGGCACCTCATAAAATTTGCTCCTGATTGGACTATTTTCTCATATCTTTGGCTCTGGCCTCTAAATCTAACATCACAAGGTATCCTAGAGTGATGTCAGATCACAATCCGCTTCTGTTGGTAATTAATGTTCAATTGAGGGAGGGCAAACCGGATTTGTCGACATTTAACCAGGGATTTCTTACAGATAGCCTATATCTATAGTCTATGGTGGTGTGGATCACAAGATTTTTAAAAGAAAATATGGGCAGCACCGGGATACAAAACGTCTGTGATACGCTTAAGGCTGGGATAAGGGGTGAGACTACCCGTTTTGGATGGGAAAATAAAAAAAAAGTGAAAAGGAAATTAGTGGCGCTATATGGAGATCTGGAACAGGCAGAGCTTAATTTAGCTCGGGTACTTTCCCGGACTGAGGATAGGGATGCTGCCCAGACACAAGTTGTTTTGGTGAAAGCTGCCATTATAGAAATCTCACAAACTAAGGCTGCAAGCAAATATATAGCTTGGAGGTCTAAGATGTTCGAAAATAGTGAAAGAGCGGGACATACTGGCAATTAGAACTAGAGAGAGAGACACAACCACACGTATCAAAAAATTCTCGACCCCGCTGTTGGTTTAGTCTCGGAAGAAGGGGCTATTGCTCTTGCCTTCCAAATATTTTATCAAAAACTGTATAAAGAGGATATCAGGGAAAGTGAGGCAATACAATTAGAAATTCAAGAGTATCTTAATGATATCGAAGTCGATACTTTATCTTCCGAGGAAAGGGACCTGTTAGATATGGATATCACAATGGATGAAATTTTGGTTGTTATTGATTCCCTTCCGGCTGGTAAGGCCGTCGGCCCTGATTTTTGCCTGGAGAGTTTTATAAATGTTTTCGATCTCAGTTGGCTCCAGTGATGATGGAGATGTTTGATAAGATTCAGAATGGGGATGCACCTCCGGAATCCTGGAGAAGAGCCTGAATAGTTACATTTCTGAAGAAAGGCAAAGAACCGTAAGACAAGTTTTAGGCTATGCAGTTGACCTTGCTGTTCTGACAGATTCCTCGCAGGTGGCCCTACAAGAAATCCAGACAATTACAACTCAGTTTGGTTCGATCTCCGGGTATCATTTAAATGAGGCCAAAACTCAAATTATTCACAATGATAAAATAAGCTTAGCCGACTCACAGGTAGTGCACCATGCTAAATATCTAGGGATCAAAATCTGTGCTAACCCAGATGAGATAATCCCGATCAATCTGTCTCCTCTGATAGGTAAACTCAATATATTTGACTTTACCTGACTGTAAATCTGTGTCTTTTAACAATCTAATTAGAGGAGCAAGTCAAAACATGGAGTGTAGCCAATGTAAATCAGAAATGTGATCCACATTACTTTTACAAAGATATGGACAGTATGTTATTTTAATACTGCAACGTTGTAGAGCTGATAGAAGAAAATTGGATACTTTAATTTAAAAATTTGTAGCTGGCCAATGTTCAATATCAGGAAGAACTTTTGTAGCTGTTGCAATTATTTTTCATGATGGACCTTCTACCACATCTGGACAATACATTGTTTATTTAAAATGTCTGAAAGGTTGGATACATTGTAATGATAGTCAATTAGTATTTCAGCAAAGTTTGCCCAAAGAGTTAACAAATTCTTCCCTAATATTTTCAAAGACAAAATTTTAAGATCAAAATTTGATCTTTGGGATTACTGCTGTTAAGGTAGATTAGTCTAGTGTTGTAGAGTATTTTTGTAAGTGAGGGTGAGGAGCTTGAAGGTGATCCTCTAGTTGATATTGAGGCAGTGTAGGTGTATCAGGTGGTGAGTGATGTGGCTGCAGCTGGGAACATTCATAATCACTCAGGTAGAGGTCTTTTGGATTTGTTGTGGTTGTTGTAGGTGTTTGGCTGGAATTCCTGTGTAGAGTGTTTTGCCACAGTGTAGTCTGCTGCTGATGAGGGCATCTGTCACTGTTCTTCTTCTTGTGGGTAGGATCCACTTGTAAATGTTGCGGAGCATGTGGAGGGTGTTATAGCAGTACAAGGAGACGGTGTAGACTTGGTTACACATGGAAAGGGAGGAGTTGAGGTTGAATCCTAGGTTGTGGACATGGTTGGTAGGTGTTGGTACTGTTCACAGTGTAGTCAGGTAGCAGGAGTTGTCTGAGGTTGAGGGGGTGGGTCTGAGGATGAGTACATTGATCTTGTGTGAGTTTATGTTTACAGTGCTGCTCTTTATGTAGTTGGTGACGTCGTTTATTGTGTCGTGGAGGTTGCTTTTGGTGGTATGTGGCTTCTTGGTGAGGAAGAGGATGAGCTCGTGTTGTCGATGTAGATGATGTTGAGGTTGTGATGGTGGGCTACTTGTGGGAGGGTGGCCATGTAGATGTTGAACAGCGTTGGACTGATGGATGAGTCCTGGGGGACCCGTAGATGATAACTGTGGTTTTGGATCAGAAGGCTGGGAGGCGGACGTTCAGGATTACTATTGAACAACTTCCAAACAAAGGATTTGATGCATACTATTTGGCCGTGTGGAAAAGTGTGTGAAACCATTAAGGACTTTTTGTTGTGTATTTTGTCAGCATATATTTGTAAGTAACATTACTTACAGTGTAAGAAAATTAATCGTAATGTTTTGTTATTTTATAATTGTTGGAGATGTGTCGTATTTACGTAAGAAATTGCTATTAGAAAAAAGCATTTAAGATATGTTTTATTTCTATTTTTTAAATTGTTATTGAAAATGTTGAATTGTTTTTTTTAAGATAATCTTATTGATTGTCTATTTTTTGCCTGCTGTTATGTTATGAGTACTATTGAACTCACTGTTTCTAGTGAAATTCAATATATTCTGAGAACAGCAAAAAAGGCAAATAAAATGGTTTACAAATTATTTTGTGTTGTAAAATATATATTGTAACTGTATTTTTGTGTCTTCCACAGGTGGATCATTTTATAATATATCATTTTTTTATCATTTATTATGCTTAAGGTAAGTACAAGTAACTGTCAGCCGCGGCCCGTGGAGGGAGTTGCGGTGGGGCAGGCAGGCGGGGCGGGGGAGGGCAGGGTGGGGGTTGATAAACAGCGGAATCTGGAAGATTGCAGGTAAGTAAACAAACAAATTAATAAAATGAATTTCATAGCGCGCCCTGCATAGCAAAATGCAATGCAGGGCACGGAACGAAGGGGCATATTATCAACAAAAGGCGATATATTATCCCCGCTTTTATCGGCAGGAAACTGCAGATAAAGCAGTGATAATGGGCTTGATAATAGGCCCATGTAAATTCCCATAGCAGCCCAGGTTCTGGTGTTAACCTGGGCTGCTATGGGAATTCACAAGGGCATATTATCAAGCCTATTATCGCTGCGTAATCGGCAGTTTCCTGTCGATAAAAGCGGCGATAATTTATAGCCTTTTGTTGATAGTATGGCCCGAAATTAGTTTTATTAATTTAATTGTTTACTTATCTGCAATCATCCAGATTCTGTTGTTTATCACCCCTCACCCTGCCCCTCCCCCGCCCCGCCTGCCTGTCTCACCGCAACTTCCTCCACCGGCCGCGGCTGAAAGACGCGGTAGCGATCTAGTCATTTACCACAGAGTTGTGGGTAATCCTTGGTGAGGTGCGCGCTCACTAACGAGTGCGCACTTCACCGAAGAAATTCCGGAGTTCAGACCCGTTTTAAATTGCTCCTTAGACATTCCTGAAGAGAAAGTGGAAATATTTCTGTGAGAGTTAAAGAACGTTGTATGACAAGTTAGTGGGTAAATAAACTTACCTGACATTATAGACAATATTGAATGTACTCAGTCGATGTATTTTCTCTAACTTAAAACAAGAAACGATAAAAATCTTGTTAAGCAAGGTCTTAAGGGAAAAGAACACATTGAGTAAGGAATACTAGAAAGACTTTTGAATTAAGAAGAAACATTAGTGAAAAACATAAGATATTCATGGATTGACAGAATAGATAACAAGCAACTGCATAAAGAAAGGTTAGTAGAGGAACACAAGGAAATTAATAATATAAAATTTAGACAATGAACTGAGAGGCCTATGTTAATGAATGTTACATAATTATAGGTTTTAGGCAGTGAGAAAAATAAAGAACCGCAAGCTACAAGGTTGCAGATAAATACTAGAGGAAAGGCTAGTTTCGAAAGTGACAGGGGTAGGTGATTAGTAGAGTTAGACTAAGTTATAGATGAGGACTAGAGATAGAGTAAACACATGAAGTATTCAAAAAGTAGTTTGATAATGATGTCTAAATATACACAGATACACAGTGTTATTCTGGACAATGAATAGTATCTTTTGCATTTTAGTAAAACACATAATAGACATATTCTACATTTTTTAGTAGTGCATTTTACTATAGCAGCCTGAGTCTTTTCCTATAGTCATAAGGCGTGACTGGTTTCAAAATTTAAGAAAAGCTAAGAACAGGATATCCTTACAAGTAATTATACTTATATAACTTTGCAAAGGACTCAAACTCTACTAATGGAATGTTATTAGATAATAGTATTCATATAGTATTTTTTGTATGCTTGTCATGTCAAAAAGTCTGCATTATCACTACAAATGCGTTTCAATCTCAGAATCTCGCCATATGGGATCCTTGCTATGAGATGTTTAAGGTGTGAACTTTCAGCGTGAAACGTTATGTTCCCAGCTGTAGGTTTACGAAATAGCGTAGAACAGGGGTCTCCAAACCGGTCCTGGAGGGCCGGATCCATGCCAGATTTTTAAAATAACTATATGTATCTCTATGGGGATATCCAAAAAATCTTGCATGGATCCGGCCCTCCAGGACCGGTTTGGAGACCCCTGGCGTAGAACATAATATCCCTTCCTTGACCTGAAGCCTCACATCAAGGAAATCAATTTGTAGTTTACTAATGGTGGAGGTAAAGTTTCCATTCATGCAATTGTCATTAATTGCTGCAATGAACAATTCTGCCTCTTCCTGTGTTCCCTGCCATAATAGGAACACATCATCAATGTACCAATAATATGCATTGACATGAGCGTCAAATATAGTCTTGTGAGTACGCCTGAGGACCTGTTCCTCCCACCAGCCAGCATGTAAACATGCAAAGCTGGGGGAGAAATAGGTCCCCATAGCGACTCCTCTTAGTTGTTTGTATAATGCATCATTGAAAAGAAAGAAATTGTTGTGCAAACATCAATCAATCAATGCAATGATAACTTTGTTATGTGCATAGTATTCAATGGGACGCGTGGATAAATAATATTTAATGGCCTCGAGTCCTTGACAGTGGTCAATGCTAGTATATAACGACTCTATGTTGAGTGAAATTAAAAAAAGGTCGTCCGACCATGTTGTCTTATCTATTTTTAAAAGGAAGTCGCCAGTATCTTTTACGTAACTGGGAAGGGTAACCACTAACTCTTGCAAAAAATAGTCAATATATTGACCAAGATGTTCTCCCATGCTTCCCATAGATGATGGGCCTTCCGGGACCAGGTGTTCTTCCTTTGTGTATCTTAGGAATAAGATACAAAATGGGGAGTTTGGGAAATTCATTATATAAAAAATTAACCTCCTCATTAGAGACGAGGCCTTCTCTTTTCCATTGACACAACGATTTATAAATATTTTCTTTAGCCTTATCGTATTCTTTAGAAATGACTTTTTTATAGCAAGCAGTATCCTCAAGTTGCCTGTTAGCTTCAGTAATGTAGTCTGATTTAGGCCATAATACAATGTTACCGCCTTTGTCAGACTTCTTAATTATTACGTCACAGTTGTTACCTAGTCTCTTCATTAAATTGGTATATGTCAAGTTCTTAAAGAACATACTTCTCTGCCATTTATTTTTCTTTACAGTATGATTTAGTTTCTTTATGTCTGACACAACCATATCGTGGTATGTATCTACTGAATCTTTGGCATAATGGGTACAAACACAGACTTAGATTTGAAAGGACTGAGACCAGCACCTTTCTGCATACAATCTATTCTGCGCAATCTATCTTGTGTGGACAAATCAACATTGTCTAAGATACCTGTATCTGCCTGTACATTGTTCCATTCATTACGCAAAAGCACAACAGGAGCATCGGAAACCAATAAGGGGGGTAAATTCATTGTAGTTATATATATATATATATATATATATATATATAAATAAAATAGGTCTTAACTATAACTACCTACTGGCGACCTCCAGTAGGTTTTTTATATATATATATATATATATATATATATATATATATATATATATATATATATATATATATATATATATATATATATATACATATCTATCAAATTCCCTTAACTTCAATGAGGTAAACTAAAAGAACTCCTGATGTAAGGACTCCTGATTTAACTACTGCAATGTAATGACCCCTAATGTAATTATATGCAAAGTTACAAATTACATACGTTGAATCCCCCCTGCAGGGACAATTAAGAACATTTGGGTGGTCTCTAAATCTCCACTGTTCTATCTGAAAAACATTGTCAAATGTTTACCAACCAAAAACGTTCAAAAATAACCAGTATGTCTGAAAGCTGTTAGAATGACATGCAGTTTCAGCCATTAACTTGAACTATTTAGTTAGGCAGCTGAGGCCCATCCCTGCCTTCTCTCAGGTGATCTAGACAGGGATCTGCAGACCATGCATGACTGGCTACTGGATAGGCTTAACGATCTTGCCCCGGAAGTAACATCTCGCCCGACACCGAAACGGGTCTCTGCGCCTTGGTTTACCGCTGCACTGTCGGCTACGCGGCAGCAGTGCAAGGTAGCCGAAAGAGCTTGGCGGGCACAATACGACACTGTTGCCAAGTTGACATACAAAACGGTGGTTAAGGCTTATCACCGGGACATCCGTTTGGAAAAAAAAGCTTATCTAGCCAGGAGAATTGATGCGGCTTCCAACTCCTGCAAGGAGATTTTCTCCATTGTGAGAGAATTCACCTCACCTTGGTCTAACACCTCGGACCAAAAACCATCTGGTACCTGGGCCACGGACCTTGCTGACTTCTTCACGAGCAAGATCCAACGCATTCAGGAGTCATTCCTGGCACCAGTGTCTGCGGGCCACACTGAACCTGACACCTCCACACTGCCACAGGCCGGGCCAGGGGCGACGTTGAGTGTGTTTCCCTCTATCTCTGCTCCGGACTCCCTGGCTCTTATGGGCAATTTAAAATCGGGTTCTCCCCTCGACCCATGCCCTGCTAAATTTCTGGCGAAAGTTGCGGAGGTGATCAACCCGTTGGCTAATCCGCTCTTAAATCTTTCGCTGAGGCTCGGTGTGGTCCCGCAGGCCTGGAAGCAGGCGATGGTGATTCCATTGCTCAAAAAATCTGGTCTAGATCCGAAGGCCCCGGTTAATTATAGGCCCATCTCTCTGCTGCCGGCCCTCACGAAGATTCTGGAAAAGCACGTCCAAGGCGTGCTCTCCAATTTTCTTGAATCTAATGAGATCCTGCACGCCACCCAATCGGGCTTTCGTCCCCATCTCAGTACTGAGACTGCGCTCCTGGAGGTCTCGGAAACCATTAAAGGGGTTCTGGACTCTGGGGGCAAAGTCATGCTGGTGATGCTAGATCTGTCGGCGGCGTTCGACACCGTTCCCCATGATGGTCTTCTCGCTAGACTTTCCGAGATAGGCCTACGGGGGACGGTGTTCGACTGGTTTTCCTCGTTTCTTGCCGGCCGCCGGCAGTCGATCTGGGCCCCGCCGGATTCCGCCGTGATGCCGCCTCTGGGAGTTGGGGTCCCTCAGGGCTCTATTTTGAGCCCGACCCTCTTTAACATCATTATGACCCCATTGGCGGCGTTGGTGGAGTCGCATGGTGCCCAGATCGTATCCTATGCGGACGACACCCAGCTCCTCTTCTCTTGTAAGAGAGGAGGCGACTTTGATGGGGAGAGCATTCGGGATTGCCTTGGGGCTGTTTTTCACTGGTTCCATCTAAACAGCCTTAAGTGCAATTCCGACAAGTCCGAAGTTCTTTTCTTTGGGTGCGACACAGAACCAGACTGGCAGACCTGGTGGCCACGGGATATGTTCCCTCCGTCCTGCTCCTCTCAGGTTGCTAAGAATCTGGGGGTGAAGATGGATAACAGGCTTACCTTGAAATCCCAGATCCTGGGGGTGTCGGGCATTTGCTTTGGCATCCTCAGGATGCTGCGGAGGTTTCTTCCTCTGTTATCCGTGGAACACAGGACGCTGACTGTCCAGGCTCTGATTGGGTCCAGGTTGGATTATTCCAACGTTCTCTACCTGGGCCTCCCAGAGTACTTGTTGCAGCGGCTTCAAGTGGTACAGAATGCCGCTGCAAGGGCAATCTTTGGCCTCAGCAGGCGCTCCAGGACCTCGGGCTTGCTGGCAACTTTACACTGGCTTCCTATCCGTAAGAGGATCGCCTTTAAGGCGCTGACCTTGACCTACAAAGCTCTTCACAAGGAGGGAGCCAAGTACCTCCAAAAGAGACTGGTCTTTTACCACCCGACCAGGTCTCTGAGGTCGGAAGCCCTGCACCTTGCTGTTGTCCCCCGGGTCAAGAAAGCGCGCCTCGGAGGCCGCTCTTTTGGACTGCTGGCTTCTCAGCTGTGGAACTCTTTACCACTGGCCCTGCGGGGAGCCACCAGCCTACTGGCTTTTAGGAAAGGCCTTAAAACTTGGCTGTTTATTCAGTAGCCGGTCTTCCGTGAATCTCCGGTCCACTCTTCTGTTAGTTTTTTATCTGGTGTTATGTTTTTTATGTTGCAGTATTGTCTCTTTCTCCATTAAAGCGCCGGGACACTCTTTTTGAGTAGCCGCGCGCTATAGAAATAAATAAATAACATAACATAACATAACATATGGAAGTCGGCCAAGAAGTGAGATAGGATTTAGAGCAATGGCAAATGTACATGGGCCTATAAAAGGCTGGTTCCTATCCACAGGGGTAAGGAGGGAGACAACCAACAATGTAGTGGACACAGGAGCGACAAATTACAGCAAGGGGGAAACATGTTCGGAAGGCCATGGAGAGATATGAGTTACTGTGACCCATATTATATACTGCTTTACTATTTTACACTCTTGGTGATCGTGAACTGTTGTAAAAACAATAACATTTATTTTACAAAAACAGAAATGCAAATCTGAACCTTTGTAGTATCTGTCTCAGTTAATAATCTCATTGCTGAAAACTGCACTGAAACATTTCAGTACAAACCCAAATTAATATCAGGATATAACGCACTTCAAGTCAAATATCTATATATGCACCTAGGTTTAAGATACGATGTCAGAGATTTCGGAGTCATACTTCTTGTTTATACAATTCTAGAAACTGTAAAATGACCATGGCATTTAGGTTATGCTGGCTACACAGGTTTAAATTTAAAAATGTGGTTATACAGAAAGGATCATTGCAGTCACCTTTGCATTGTTTGGTCTGCCCCTAATGTTTTATGAGGGAAGACCTCAACTCCATTTGAAGACAGAAGTTAACATACCATCATTAAATAGATAATTTATGACTGCTGCGTGAAACATTATCGATGAGGTCATCCCTGAGGTTTTGGGTGATGAGGTCTTTGACATCAGTGGAACAGTTGACAAGCCTGTGGTTGATGTAGTTTTGTTGATGAGGTGGGTGTTACCGTTATACGTTATAATCAATGGGGCTTACTAGAGAGGAGTCCAGTGTTCAATTAGGTTGTTGGCTAGGCAGATATCAATTTAATTGAAAAGGTTTTTATTACTTACAGTTTTGATGGTGGTATACTGTTTTTATTAGGTTTCGAGGGGCCACCATTGTTTTTTGCAGTTGAAGCGGACAATACGTCTATGGGAAATTTTGCATTCTTTAGAACTATTTTGTCCTCAAAATAGAGGTCAAGAGGATTTTTCCTAGAACTTCACATGGAATAGAAAATCAGAGATCAAGGAGCACAGGAGCATATCTAGGAAGAGAAGGAAATCAAAGCCTATCCACCTCACTGGCTAGATCGCAGGTCATAAAATGATGAGAATGTGCTATGCGTAAGACCAATTTGCTTTTTTCCCTGACAATATTGATTTAACATTTTTACTGAAGATTTCCCAGCATTATGGCATGAATGCTTTCGAGAACATGAAATTACTAAATATCGCAGGTTTTAGAACGGCAATAATCCAAGTCCAGCAAGACCCTAGTTTTTTTCCAATCTACATCTTTTATTTGGCCTAGTCTAGCTCCTACCAGGTCCTGAGTCGTAGCAAGTTGTCCGGTATATAGTTAATAACTTTACAATCGGTGTGGCAGGTCACCTTCTTGAACACTTGCTCTGTCAGTATCTCGTTTTCAATGGGATTACTGTTTTTCAGGGTCACTAAGTCTATTGCTTTTGCTTTAAGTGTGTGTTGTATGGGGAACTCCTGTGATGCACCCAACTTGTATTATCCCTGTAATTGTGTGTCCCTTTATATAGCCTGTGAACTTTTGCATTTTCTTCAGGCTGTCACTATTCCAGTTGGAGGTCAGCCAAGGGTACATATGGTGTCATCCCACATATTCCATATAGTTTTGTCCCATTGAAGGAAGTGACCTTTTTAGGGTCACTCAGGCCCACCTCTCAGCCTTCCATACCAAATGAAGAGTTGGTCAGACATTAGAGAATATAAACCAAATATATGCTTATTCAGATACACACAAGTGGAGCCCCGTCTTCACAGTCGCTATGGGGTGTTGCAGACAGGACTGACCAGCAAACATAGCGATACATTATGTACCTTTCAAAAACCAAGGAAGACCCGCCCATAATGGGATTTTCCAAGCAGGTGCAGCTAACACAAAGAAGTACATTAGGATGGGTTTTGATTCTGAGGTCAGGCACACAGTATCTTTTACCCAAGATCACTCTGTGCGTGACTGACGCTAGATTGGTGGGAGAAGACCTCTATCTAGTCGGAAAGGTATGTGCTAGTTAAAACAGTGTATTTAATAGCAGAGCAAGGCCTAACCTTGGAGAAATTAAACTTTCTACAGCCTGCTTCACGAGGAAACAATAAGCAGCTAAACATAAAATGGTGCCGTGAATGCTAACTTACATAGAGCATAATAGTAAAAACATGTTCATTTCATCACCATGCCCCCAGTGAGGTCCTAGTCCGTCCCACAAGAGCAGTCATGTATGCCTTGACACAAAAGTAACATATATATCTGCTTGGTTCCATCAGGGACCTTTCTAGTCTTGTTGTCGGGTCGTCTCTAGAGGCAAATCCACACTCAAAGAAAAGCCCATTGGATGCCCTAAGGTCTGGGATTGTAAACATTTCTTTGTAATGCATGCTGAGCAATCCAGTAGGCACTCCCGTCCCCCAGTAATGCGCTCACGGTACCATCGACTCCATCAAAGAAAGCGTTGGGCACCAAAGCGGCCGGGCGAGCCCGGATTGGTCTTGGTCTGATAAATGCACGCATCCCGGGAGGTCAGCGCTCGTCGGCATGTATTAGCTCTAGAATTACCACAATTATCCAAGTAGGTGCATTTTGAAGAATGTAAAGGAACTTAGCTAAAGTAATCATCATAAATAAAGAGGCCCCGCCCATAAGCGAAAGCGGAAAACGTCTCCATCTGTCTGCGTTGACCTGGAACTCCTGTTAGACTAGGTCTAGAATTTCCTCCAGAAATCGAGCCTTGTTGAGTGTGATCTCAATACCCAAGTGTGTAAACCGTCAATCACCACTTTAATATTGACGGGGACCTTTACGCCTCTGTAAGAACAACATGAGCTTGTCCCGGGTGATTTTACATCCTGCACATCTTTTAGGTACGGAAAAACAACTGTTACGGATGTCTCTAATTTAGAGAGGTGTACCCAAATATCATCAGCGTATAAAGACACCTTCACAATGTTGCCCTTAGTTCGCACCCAAGTCACGAATGGCTCCGTGGTCAGGGCAAACAGCATAGGGGATAGCAGCCAGCCCTGCCTGGTCCCACTCTCTAGTGAGAAGATACTTTAAAGAGTGATGTTCAACCCTAATCCTTGCTGTTGGCCCTCTATTTGACAACTCCACCCGCAGCGAAAAAATAGACTGAACACAAATTTCTTCAACACCTGGCGATGATACATTAAGTCTATGTAGTCAAACCCCTTCACAAGCCTAAGGCCAAAAGGGCCCACGGTTCCTACATGTTCCTCTGGTGGAGTCAACTGAGGTTCTGTCTAGTTGCCAGATTGGGCATTAATCCAGTCCAATTTCTATGAACTAGCAGAGAAATAACACACCAGGGGATTTGCGAGAATTTTGGCCATAATATTGACCTCTGTGTTTAACAAGGAGATCGGCCTGAATGAGGCACATGCACATCCCAGTTTTCCTGGCTAGGGGATTATCACGATTGTTGCAAATCGTAGGTCAGACAATAGCTCGCCACTTCTCCACGCTTTTTTGAACATGGCCATAGGGTGAGGTCCCAGAACTGAATGGATTTGCTTAAAGAATTCTACCAGGATCCGTAGGACCGAGGGAGTCCTGTGGTTGCATTTGGCCAACTCCCTTTGCCACTTCAGATAAGGAAAGCTCCTAATCCAAGTCTGCCCTGTCATCAGTGTCTAATCTCTGGATGGGCAGTTCCTCAAACAAGTCCTCTGTATTGGCTTAAAATGCAGATTGCCTTTTTTGTATAGATCCTGATAATAGCATGCAAAAGCACCTGCAATGCCTGTGTGTGGTGCCCCTAGAGTTGATCTTTGCCTGGTTTTCCCCCACCCATTCAGTCCCTTCTTCTCTTCTACTTAGCCAGGCCAGGAGGCAACCCACTTTTTCATCCACCTAATATAATTTCCTCAAGGTCATCAGGTAGTGTTTTTTGGGCACATCGTTGGTCAGAGTACAGTAGGATTTATCAAGGCCTTTTAAACTTCAGAGGTCTGCTTGTACTCCAATCATAGTATATAGGAAATAATGCGTATAATGGTTTGTAATTCTGTAGTGTTTACAATCACAATCTTATCAATTATGTATGTCACCAATGCAAAGTATCACCTTTGTTTGCTGTTTATGTACGTTATGTGTTTGCTGCAGTAAAGCACTTGGACATAAAAGAGAAGCATTCATTTTTAATATATCAATACACCATTTTTTCAAAATAATTTTTTTTGTGTTTCAGTATTCTTCTTGACATCTGATAGAGGTCCCACATACAGGGGGCATAAGAATGAGTATATTGTTCTGGTAGCAGAACCACTGTTTCTATACTACATTAATCTCCAGGTTCTGCGCATTACTGGGTGACCCAATTGAGATTAATGGTTTACTATGAGGATGGCATCACTTTCTACGTAACTAAGCAGTCTGAGGATACCTGGCCTAGGAGAGGTCCCCAGTGGAGGTCGGGGAGCAAGAGACCTATGCACCCTCTTTATGAAAAAGTAAATGGATAGTTCCTGATCAGGTATTGAGAATCTGAACCATGTAGTGAAAAGTTGTTCCAGTCTCGCCCCTTCGAGGCTCTCCGGGGCACTTACCAGGCGCAACTTATTTAGTCAGCATCTATCTTCTGCATCTTTCCCTCTCTTCTTCAGCTGCTGCGAAATCACCCGGAGCCTCACAAAGTTGTGCTTCAAGGAACACATAGATCATCCTCTGCCAAAGAGATCTGGGTCTCTGTCATGCTCTCCGTCACTCTGTGCAGATCATCGCACAGCAGGGAGACCTCTCCCTGGGTGTGTCCTTCCAGGGGCTTCAAAGAGTCACTTATAGTTGCTGATGTGAATGCTTTAGCCCTGTGCTGCCTCTGGTCTTTGGATGCTCCCACCACCTGATAGTCATAGTCAACTGCAATGTTGTGAACTTTCTATCTTGCCCTGGGAGGAGGATGACGCCCCACTGCATTTCACCATGATGCGGGGTCTGCACCTACTGCCACATGTGGTTGGTGCCATCTCCCTGTCAGCGACTTGCAGCACAGCATGGCTTCCCCACCTGAACACACCTCAAATACCTTTGTTGGCATGGCTAGGCCAAGGAGTGCGATCCTGCCCCTGAGCTCAGCCATCTACAGCCAGTGCTAGGGCTTTGTACCCAATATTTGTGCCACCATGTACTACCAGTACGGTGGTTGTCCTTATAAGGTCACCAGCTTAAGGGTTCTTATGATGAGGGGTGGCCTAGCCACTGCACCTAGCCACTGCAATAGAATTACATGCTGAAGCCTACACCAGGCCTAAACAGTAGACTGTTGTGCTCTTAGTTCAAATTAATTGCAACAATACACAATGGGCTGGCCGTCTTTCAGTGTTTTAAGTCCCACTAACCAAACAGAGCGCATGGCAAACACCCATAAAGGACCCACTGCCAGTGGGACCTCATTCTCCTTCCATGCCCAGCAGACCCAGTGGGTGCCGCTTTAGCTGCTGGTAGCCCAGTTCCTCAATCTTCCAGCCAGGGCTCCAAGCAGACAAACAAGCAGCCAATCGAAGGGGTTGGCTGAAGGCACAATCGGGACTTTGTCACGTGTCTCCAACCATCTCTGATGGGTCCTGCTTTTCAACCTGGCCTCTGTCCTGGAATCCTAGCATGTTGTAAAGATTTGGGTTGACCCATATAGTCAGTGGGACCTGGGTGGACAGTCGGTATAGGTATACAGGGGTCCCAGACCAAAACATATAATTATTGGTTCATAATCACACACTTTTTTGTATTGAATTGATCCAAAAACAAATTGAAGGTGCCAAGTGTTTTTATTCTCACTGCACCATTAGCCATTCAATGATGGAATAATCAATATATATACAAAAATACAATGCGCCCACAGGGAAAAGGGGAAAAGTGCAAGGGACAAACACGCTTCTGATAGTTACATATCACTTTTCAGATTCCATATGCATAAATCCACAGGTCAAGATATAGTTCTCATTGATCCACATACACGAGGTCAGACACAATATGCACATATCAACGAAAACATTTTTGAGAAAAGAAACTCCTAGGTTGCTGAAAAAATCAAGCTAATATCAGGAGTTCTTGGTTGTAGATAGATGTCTACGTTTCGACCCAAAGAGTGTAGGACAGTATTCCCTTACTGCGCGGGTCTTCGTCAGGACGTGAGGGGGGGGGGGGGGGGGCGGGGAAGGGTTGGCTGGGCTGATTCCTAAACATAGTGAGAGAGAAAGAACTAATTACTTGAACTGGTCTAAAAAAGTCCCAGAGCAATCAATAAACGGAGAAGTCCGTCACATAAGGGTTAAGAGATTAGGTACAGTTAGAGGTCGAGGGTTATACTGAGGCATATAGGGCACAGTGCAAGTTACCTGCTTAGGAAGACACAAGTTGACCTGGCAAGGCGTGGTCCATGATATGGCTGAAATTATTTAAATTGCTGGGGTCTCTGTTCATATCTAGAAAATATTGAACGCCCATTACTCATTTATTCCAAACATCTTCGGGGCCGTATACAGTTTATATAAAATGATATGGCCTACCTCACAGCCGTGAGATGATAGATGCAGGGTATGCGTAAGTATCGCTCCTTCCCCGCAAAGTGGATGATAATCAAAGAGTCCGTAAAGAGTCCGTAAAAAGGGGGGAATCCCTCTGTGAATCTGCAGGGGCAAGGGGGCAGGGTAAATACACTTAAAGGGGCCCGTATTGAAGGCCAACCTCAAAAAGCGGCAAGTATCGCCAGTAGAATACACTCACCCGAAAGTTCGCGGAGCGTGCGAGCCAAGTTCAAGAAAGGGTTGCCGAGGTTACTTTAAACAGCCTCGGTGTAGGCAGTCCGTTCAATAAAAATCCTCGGGTACATCTGTAAATACAAGGGGTCGGGATGTGTAAGTTACGAAATGCCCCGTAATGAAAGCCGATTGCTGAGACGGCAGGATACGGCCAGGAGGGTAAAAAAACTCACCCGAAGGGATTATTTCCATTCACGAAGCGTGCGAGCCAGCGTCTCGCCGCATTGTGCTGCAACCAGGAAGTGTTGCCAGGGTTACCAGTTAACTTAAATAGCCTCGGTGAAGACAGACTCCCGTAGTTATAGTAACCGGGAGGGCTAGAAAACAAACGCATTCCCTGTCACTTGTTGACTGAAAAAAGACTCTTTACGTAGCATAGAATATTAGGAAGGGGCGATTTGGACCTGCCAAGGGTCAAAGCTCATGTCATGAATCGGGCAAAAAATGCCATGCTCATAACAGTAAATATGCACTATGGGACCTACACAGTCACAAACAACATCAGATGAAACAGATGAAAGATAGAACATGATACGGGATCAGTCTGAAAGCGCAGACCGGACGGAGTTGGTAAAATTCAAATTCAACGGTGTGTCAAATTAAACATATGACAAAAGATCAGCGCGGACCTACCAGGCATGGTGGTCAGGCACAGTTAGTGTGTAATGAAATACATGAAATTAAATAAAAACATAAAATCAGAAGCCAGAATTTCGTCAAAACACACATTACAATGCAATATATGTTTCAGAGGCGTAAACATGCCAGGTAAGGTGGTCAGGCGCCAGTCATATCCAAAAGATTCAATGTGACATGTTGGAAGAGATACATGGTATAGCATTATTATAATAATAATAATAATAAAAGGCACGGACCTACCGAGTATGGTGGTCAGGTGCCCGTCATCATCAGAAAACATTTGTTGGACATACGAACAAGCTGTCAGAGATTCATTAAGACAGGGACGGAAAAAAGGTCATTACATTAGGGTACACTTGAGCCCAGGGCGGTTAGTCACACAAACAATTTATAATTTAGAGGGTAGCCATTTGTGCGAAACTGCTCTCATACTCATTCAAACCCATGCGTACTGAGTCAAAGAATCGAATCCACTTAATCTCCCTGACATTAAGAATGGGTTCTATACTACCACCCCTTGGGCCCATTCTGACCTGTTCCAAAACAATCCACCTCAAACTTTCCGGAGGGTGATTTTTCTCACTGCAATGGTCGACTAATGGGGCTCCTGCGACCTTACACCTTATCCGGCTGCAGTGCTGTAAAAAACGCACTTTGGCTCGTTGTTGATAAACCTTTCCAACAGTCTTCATCAGCAACCAACCTGAGGGTACCATCCACATTTGTACCATCAACCCATGCTATGAATCAGCGCATTCTGGCATACGAAAGCCTTGTGCTACGGGATGTGAAGAAAATCTTGGATGAGAAGAAATATGTCAAGTTTAACACTAGCAGAGCAGAAAAAAGTGCACTAACTTCTATAAAAAACAACATGGAAGTAGTTGTGAAACCCGCGGACAAGGGTGGTGCCATTGTCGTCCAGGATTTGGATGATTACACGAGGGAGATCATGAGACAGTTGAACGACGGAATCAGTTACAAACAATTGAATGGTGACCCATCTAAAGACTTAATGGCCGAGATTTTGAGGGTCACACAGGATGGTTTACAACAGGGATTCCTATCGGATCATGAATTCACGTATCTGAACCAGAAGAACCCACGCCTTCCTACCATCTACACTTTACCTAAAGTTCACAAGGATCTCCACCAGCCCCCGGGACGCCCCATAGTATCTGGTTGCGGCTCGTTATTGGAACCGCTGTGTAGATACATTGATTTTTTCCTAAAACCGTTGGCGGAGGCCACTCCAACATACTTAAGGGACACTACACACACCATCAATTTGATTGACGGATACCCCTTTGACTCTCACCAGGATTTGTTGGCCACGTGTGACATTGTGTCACTCTACACTAGCATACCCCAAGAGGAGGCCCTTGCGGCTATGAAAATTGCACTCGACAGACGGGAGGCACCTGCTCGGGTACCTACATCGTTCATAATTCTATTACTCAAAATTGCAATGATGAGGAACTTTTTCATTTTCCGGAATTGCTTTTACCTCCAGACAAAGGGGGTCGCGATGGGGGCGGCCTTCGCCCCAGACTTGGCCATAATCTTTATGTCCATGTATGAAGAAATGTTCATACTCAACGATGTCAACCCATTCAGATCTCAAATACACATGTGGATGAGATATATTGATGACATCATCTGCATTTGGTCAGGAACTGAAGATGAAATCACCAATTTTTTCAATTGGCTTAATGGAAGATCTCCGGATATAAAATTCACTATTAACTTCGACAAAAAATCTATTGACTTCCTGGACCTAACAATTTTTGTAGAGAATGAGACCCTCCAGACCACCCTGTTCAGGAAGCCAGCGGAGAGAAATTCCCTACTTCTATACTCCAGCCATCACCCGAGAGGACTCCGTGACGGCTTGCCTTTCGGCCAATTCTTACGGATCCGACGAAACTGCAGCCGAAAAGATGACTACATGGAGCAATCGACAATACTCATGGAGAGACTACTTGAACGTGGATACCCTAGGCGTTTGATTAAACAAGCCAAGAAGCGAGCATGGTTCAATCCCAGAGAAACCCTATTACAACCTGGAGAGAGACAGAGTAACAATGACGAACGTATCATTTGTGTAACCACCTTTTCCACCAAAAGTAACATGATAAAAAAAACTATCAATAAGTACTGGAATCTGGTATCTGATGACCTTGGCTGTAGTGGCCCACCCCTTCACGCTTTCAAAAAAGCAAAGAACATCCGTGATCATGTGGTGTCCTGTTATGGCTGTCTTTTTGCTAGCTCTTTGGAGAAGGAGAATGATGGAGAGTGACTCCAGCCTATCACCCCCATAGCATAGGGATTAGGCCGATAGACAGGGACCCTGTCTTATATACATAAAGACATTTGCGTGTTATTTTCCTTAGAGTAAGGCTTATGAATTTTAGTGAGGGGTTAGATATATAAGTATTAGTCATGATTCACTCATTTGCTAACATGCCGATCTGTTTTTCATGGAGCTATGCATATTATGGGCTCCGTAGGCCTTAAACGAGACAGACTCCATTTTGCTTTTTGCCCGGTAGCTCGAGAAGGCTTTCTAGGTTAAGTGTAATGTTTTAGTTTCAAGCTGTTGTTCGCTTGGAGAGAACCGGTTCAGGCTGACCCTTATCGAAGGAATGTATTTTTCTCCACTCCGAAGACACAACTTCAGGCCGGCCGGCTGGGAAAGTGTCCTTGGTACGGGGAGGTACAAGAATTTGGTGGGCGGCAGGTTACTGGCCGTGAATTTCCATGAAGGAACGGGCTTTGATATTAGCGAAGGTGTTAGTCTTTTTGTCAGTTAGTCCGTAGGCGGCATCTAGCCGTTAGCATCTCTGCCATTACTCATTTTCATGGTGGACAAGTCGCCATCTTTGAAGTCAGAGAAAGATTTAAGACCGAAACTCTCTGAGATAGACTGAACGAGAAGTGGCGCAGAGCGCACTGATACAGAGAGAGAGAGACGGTAGTCAATAAACAGCAAGGTTCCGAGGTCCTGAGGGAGAGCAGACGAGGTTGAGCCTAGCGGTGCAGACGTGTACTTGTGACGGCTGAGGGTGACTGCAAGGCGAGCCAGGACCCAGAGACGAGACAGGAGCCTAGATGACTGCCGAATCCAGATTTCCCATTAATCAGGTGATGTCCGACCAATACCTGTAGTATGTGCACTCTAACCTTTATCTTTTATTTTCTTTGCAAATGTAATGCTGCATAGTAATGTGATTTATGTCTATTGTTAATAAATATCCTAATTCATATAGAATTATCGTGTACCTGGTGCTTATGTTCAATCTTGGTAAACGACATTCCTAGTCGAGCGCTATTTAGGTGAACGGATGAGAAATCCCGATCAGGTAGATGGTAATCGAATAAAGAGGGAGTGAGTGGACCTTTGATGCCAAAAGCAAGAAGTACACTATATAATCTGGACTCATATTCAAAGTTATTATTTTAGTTTTGTCCCAAGTAGATTGCCGAAATATCATCCCAATAATGGTTCATAGGAATGTGGTCGTCGTTGATATGCGGCGTTAATGAGAGCGTCGGGGAGGATACCGACGTGTAAATCCACCAGATTGTGGCTTAAAATAAGTGAGAACGTCAGGAGGGATACTGACGCGTAGTTTCGCAGGATCGCGAACAATTTGGAAAAGGGAGCATTGGGTTCTGCAGGCCCGTGTGTAGACACACCGGATTGTGTGTCAGATCTGCCCTAGGGTAGAACGGTCTGGGTCGGGGTGACCGCGAGGCCAACTGATGTGAATAAGATATTGTAGAAAATCCGTATATGTATATTGTCATTCCCCATTCTTAGGTGCAACCTGTATATTTATCTGTATATCTACTCATTGTGAATACGATCTAAGAAGGGAAGGTGAGTACGTTTTGGCTGGGTCACAGGGGCCCCTGGGGGCTGATCCCATCTAAACAGAAAATCCAGCCATTACATCTGGCGTCACGAACTGTTTACGAAGCCTGTGTGCATTGTGTTGTTTTCATCTCGTTGGTTTGCGCTCGGCTTGTACGTATAAAATTTTGTTTATAATTGTGTATATAATTTTTTTTTGTGTGTCATTATGTTTGCCAAAAAATCATCGTCGGTTTTTAAATTACCGATCCAGATTCCCGGCTGCGAGTCTACGCCTTACGAGGCTTTGGCCCGTGAGTGGGCTGATTCTACTGGTTTGAGTGAAAATTGGTCTTCATTCTTGGAGCAGGCGGAGCCTGCTGATGTGATTTCATGCCTACAGAAAGCGCCAGTAGTGAAGGGTGATGAGCTTCCTATTTTAGGACGCAGAGGGTGGATTATTCTTAATGCATACAGAATATTGCATGAGAGGTTTGTGCAACTACAGAAACAGTTTAAAGATTCGGAAGGACAGTGTGTCGAGTTGCAAAATGCGCACACTTTGTTGCGTTGTCAAAATAAATTGCTTGCCGATAAACTTGAAACATATCAGACCATTGCCGAAAGGGCTGCGGTCCGTATTGCACGATATAAGTATAAACATCGTCGTGGACGTGTGTCTTCACGCAAAGTGCGTATGGTTGTAGCAAAAGCTGGAATGGATTGGAACCCCGATGAGTGGGACGGTAATATCTGGGATTCTCATACTTCTGACTCCTCGGCAGAGGAGGGTGACAAGCGCGAGTCTTCTCGCTCCGGACGTGATTGTAAATCTGCTTCGTGCATTGATTTGACTACCGATGGTGACCGTGCTCGTTCTTCCCGTGCGGATGACGTAGCTTGCCCTGATTGTTCTGTTAAATCTAAGATGCGGGCTTCCTCGGAAGCTCTTCCCGCAGTTTCTGCTCACCCGATCTTTCGACGGAAATTACAACAAGCCCCTGGTAATCCGGGTGGTATCGCTCTTGACTGTATTGAAGATTTTACTCAGCAGGAGATCAGTGACATCCTGCAACGATTTAAACAACGGCCTGGTGAGACCTTGCTTACCTGGATGGTGCGTCTTTATGAGCTTGGCGCTTCCGGTATTATGCTCGATGCTGTTGATTGCTTACGATTTTGCTCTTTGAGTTCTGATTCTACTATTCAGGACCATTTTCGGAATTATAATGGTAATGTCCAAACTTCTTTGCTCCAGCTTGCGTCTGATGGCTGTAATCATAAATATCCAACTGAGTCTGATTGGCCCTCTGATGAAAAGCCGTGGTATACTCTGCGCGATGCGTCGCAACGTTTAAAGGAAGAAGTCATGAAAACGTGTATCTTCCTTAGTACTGCTGACAGGTTATTGGATGGTCTTTTAACATCTTCTGTGCGTAACCGCATTATACGTACTTCTCCTGTTGCTTACAAGCAGGTCATGATGACATTATTGATTAACCAAACTGGCAATCCTTTGTCTGCTGTGCTCGAGTCTGTTCGTCAGCTTGGTGAGCTGGGTGAATGGTTTAAACCTGAAAGACAATCCCGACCTGAGGGTCGTACTGGTGGGGATTATAAGTTCTCTAGACGTGACATGTTTCTTGCTCTCATTGCTGATGGTGTCAAAAGGGAAGAGATTGATGGTGAACCTAATAATATCCTATGGGATATGTTTCGTAAGCGTGGTTTGGATCGAAAGGAAGGTGCCCGTCGTGTGCGAAAGAATGAGTATGATCGTGGTTCGGATGACAGTGGTGATGAGAGACGACGTGTGAATTCTGATCGCCGTGATGATCGGCGCTATGAACGCGGTGGTTCCCCCCGTCGTAATGATGGGAGGGGGAGAGAGGATGATCGTGAGAGGGGAAGAGATGATCGTGGTTCTAGCACACGTAGAGATGCAAGGAGTTATTCCCCTGATGTACGAAAGAGGGAGGATCGTAACAGGCTCTCTGACCGTAATTCGCAACTTTTTGAACCTGATACTAATCCGTTTCGTACTGGAGACGGATATGAACAAGAAATTCTGATACCCAAGAAAACTGAGAACATTTACCCTGATCTGTCTTGGTTGACGGAACGCAGGAAAAATGACTAGGAAATAGGTCAAGCTCCGGTACGCAGGTGGGCCCACAGAGATTACAGACCCTATGTAGATATTGAGATTTTTTGGAAACATCGTAATATCCAAAGGGCCCGAGCGTTAGTTGATACTGGGGCGGAGGCCACTTTAATTCATGGTAAGTCAAGAAAATTTCATGGACAGTCTTTCACAATTACCGGTCTGGGTGGTAAAGAGACACCCGCAGTTCAAACTGCACTTGAAATTAAAATTGGTAGAATTCCTCGTAGAGAATACTCTGTGTTGGTTGTGCCACTTTTGGAATACATTATTGGAATTGACATTTTGAAGGGTATGACTTTGCATTTGGATGATGGTTACTATCAATTTGGTACTAGACAATACATTTCGACCAGACCCGTACGGGTTGGCCGTTTACGCATGCCACCTATTAAGATCCCTTTAGCGACGAAAGTGATTTCTCAGAAACAATATCGCATCCCAGGTGGTCATGAAGAAATTACAGCTACGATTCAGGATTTGGTTGACGCGGGAGTCATTACTCCGGTCACATCTGCTTGGAATAATCCTGTTTGGCCCGTGCGCAAAAGTGACAACTCTTGGCGCATGACTGTTGATTATCGAGAATTGAACAAACATACACCTAAATTGACTGTTGCAGTGCCTGACATTGTTACATTGATTGAGAGAATTCAAAAGCATCCAGGTACGTGGTATGCTTCCATTGACATTGCTAATGCTTTCTTTTCAATTCCAATTGCCCCCGAATGCCAGGAACAATTCAGTTTTACATGGAATGGACGTCAAATGACGTTCCGGAGTCTTCCTCAAGGCTATGTACATAGTCCTACGATCTGTCACCGGCTGGTGGCGGAACATCTGTCTGAAGTGCCCACGACTCCACAAGTTCAGATTTGTCATTATATTGACGACATTTTGATTCAAGGTGAAACGCAAGACCAGGTACAGTCTCATTTAGATCAGATCATTGACTGTTTGCGAGCAAAAGGTTGGGAAATTAATCCTGACAAATTACAAACTCCATCCCAAGCTGTAAAATTTCTAGGAATTAATTGGCATGAGGGTCACAGAGAGGTGATTCCACAAGTTAAACGAAAAATACTTGATTTTGCTGTTCCCAGAAATAGGAAAGAGGCGCAATCCTTTATTGGATTATTTGGATTTTGGCGTCAGCATATTCCCCATTTGAGTCAGATCTTGGCTCCTTTGTATCGAGTCACTCGTAAAAAGAATGCGATTGAATGGGGCGAACCTCAACAGACTGCTTTTAATTTGGCTAAAGAAGCTATTCAGTATGCTTTGGATTTGTGGCCTGTGAGTGACGGTGATGTGGATTTGAATGTGTCCGTGGAAGGTCTGTATGCCAATTGGAGTTTGTGGCAAAAGCAGGGCAGACAAAAAGTGCCATTAGGTTTTTGGACCAAAAAGTTACCAGAGGCTGGTGAGCGTTACTCACCTTTTGAAAAACAGTTGCTTGCTTGTTATTGGGCTCTGGTGGATACCGAGCAATTGACTTTAGGCCATGCTGTAATTTTGAGGCCTGAAATTCCCATCATGCAGTGGGTTTTGAGTTCACCGAAGTCCCATCGAATTGGACATGCTCAGGAGGCTAGTGTGATTAAATGGAAATGGTACATTCAGGACAGGGCACGTGTGGGTCCGAAAGGTGTGGCGGTTTTACATGAGCGAGTGGCGCAGGCGCCCTCCAATGAGGCTGAAAGTGAGTGTTCGGTTCCCGTAGTGCAGGAGTCTCCCGTGAAGTGGGGTAAATCATTTGATGATCTGTCCGCGGAGGATAGGAAACATGTGTGGTTTACGGATGGTTCTGCGAAGTTCAATGGTGACAAGAGACATTGGAAAGCTGTCTCCTATAACCCGATTACACAGAAATTATTGAGCACAACTGGAGACGGTAAGAGTAGTCAATATGCTGAACTCTATGCGGTTTACCAAGTTTTGAAACAGGAGTTACCAGGTACATGTCATATTTTCACTGATTCTTGGTCCACTGCAAATGGACTAGCGGTGTGGCTGCCGACATGGCACTCGCATAATTGGGAATTGCATTCTAAAGAGTTGTGGGGTAAAGAGTTGTGGCAAGATATTTGGGAACTGCTTCCGCAGAGTACTGGATGCTCATACTCCAATCGACTCCCTTGACAAATTTTTCCATAATATTGCAGATGAACAGTCTAAAATTTCTGAGGCAGTGGTTGACATGCAAGATTCTGATTTGGCGGGATTGGCGAAATGGGCCCATCAGAAAGCAGGACATTTTGGAGAGAAAGCCACTAACAGGTGGGCTGCTGACAGAGGAATTCATATTCCCTTTTCTTTAATTAAAGATGCCATTCTACATTGTCCCATTTGCCAGCATTCTAGAAAGAAAGAGGTGCCTCAAATTGTTCGAGGCCACTTACATCGAGGTAAATTGCCCGCCCAAATTTGGCAGATTGATTATATTGGTCCGCTCCCCATGAGCAGAAATTGTCAATACATTTGTACAGTGGTTGATACTTATAGTGGCCTTTTGGTCGCTTTCCCTTGCAAGAATGCTACCCAAGTGAATACAATTAAAACGCTGGAGCTAATTATTTTGTACTATGGTGTCCCATTCCAGATTCAATCGGACAATGCATCCCACTTTCGTGGAAGATTGGTGCAGGAATTCTGTATAGAGAATAATATAGACTGGGTGTTTCATATTCCATATTATCCACAAGCTTCATGATTGATTGAGAGAATGAATGGCTTGTTGAAAGAACAGTTGCGCAAGTTGACTGATGACCGTTACAGCCAGTGGAGAGATGTCCTACTTCAAGCCTTATTGATTTTAAATAATCGTCCTTTGTTACATGCTGAATCTCCTTTAATGCGTTTGTTTCCTCCACATGTTGATGCAAAACCTAATTCTGTTGCGACCACTGTCACATATTGGGAAATTACCCCCGGTGCTTTGGCTCCATGTAGAGCAACCCCAGGTTCCGCAGGCCTCGACCTGCATGCATTAAATGATGCACACTTCCCAGGAAAAGATCGAATCATTGTTGAAACTGGCATTGGTGTCTCTATACCTGCCGGTAGTTTTGGATTAATTGCCCCTAGATCTGGCCTGGCCCTGAAAGGTGTACAAGTACTCGGAGGAGTAATTGACAGTGATTATCAGGGAGAGATTAAGGTTCTCTTGCTTAATAGCAGTGAGACTGATTTGTTGATCAAAAAGTCTGACCGTGTTGCTCAGTTATTGATTATGCCTGTCTTCAGTGGTGAGATCAAGAAAGGCTCTGCCCCAACGTTGCTAACTGTGCGAGGACAAAAAGGCTTCGGATCATCTGATCTTCCTGGAGCTAAAATATGGGTGCAATCGCCTAAAAATCCTCCTGAACAGGCTGATATTATTGCGACCGGTCATGACAACACCGTTTTGGTGATGAAGCCAGGGAAAGATGGCTGGGAAGCTGTCCCAGCTGATAAATGTTACTTACGAGAATGATTAAGGCCTGTGTTTGTATTCTTTCAGATCATTCTTTGGACTGCTGCTGCGGGATGTGTCGGCGTTGGACTCCTTTTGGCTTGCTACGCCGGGAGAGGAGAGGATCCACCGACGCCGAGTGATGGGATAATGAGAGCCGCGCGGTCCGCGTGGCGCACCTCGTCGAATTTTTGGATTACACTCGCGAAGCGGGTGACGAACTCTCCGCATTTTTGCCTTACCCCCATGAAGTCCGTCACTGACATTTTATCGACCTGTTTGGTTGCTGTTCCTGCGTCTACTGAAACTTTGCATCATGTGTTTAATGTATCCAATGCCCGACCTAATGTTATTCTGGGCGATTTCGCGGCCCATGAATTTTGTCCCTCATGTACTCTTCTTTCAGACCTCGATGTCCCTATTAATTCCAGAATTACTACCTTTAATATTACCCCTGGTGATCTTTGTTTCATGATGACCTGCAACCCTAAGGCCATTTCTGAGTGTTTGCGGTTGAAACTCCAAGCCGCTACTACTTTTTCATTTCATCAACGTTTGCTATGTTCAAAGAGACTTCCTAATTCGTGCCTTTCAGTGAAAAACAATATGACCTGTAAAAGTTTAGTTGTAGCCACTAGCCATTATCGTTCAATGTTATTACCAGCTGGATGGCTCTTTTCCTGCGGGAATTCATCTTGGCCCTATATTCCTGCGAATATTTCTGGTGGCCCATGTGCCATCACTAGATTAAGTTTGCTAATGTTTTCTTCACATCCCCCTTCCCATTCTCGTATTGTTCGAGACTCTATGTCATTACATGAAGACTGTGATTCCTCTGTTCATCTTTTTTCTAGATCAGAATATCTTGGTTTAGCTTTTTCTATTATTGGTGTTCCGGCATTGGCCGTTTATAATGCCAAAACAATCGGCAAAATGGCCTGCTGGATGGTCAAATCGATCAACCAAACATCTACTGTTTTATCAGATTTATTATTAGATTCCCAAGGTGAACGTAGAGCTATTTTGCAAAACCGTGCAGCAATTGATTATTTGTTGTTAAAACATGGGCACGAGTGCTCTGAATTTGAAGGTCTATGCTGTTTTAATTTATCTGACCATTCTAAAGATATCCAATCCCATATTAATAAACTCCATGACTTGACTGCAGAAATTAGAGAACACATAGATCAGGGTTTCTTTGACTGGCTTTTTAACTGGCTCCCTGACATGCATTTTTTACGACAAATTTTGGGAGGGGTTATTGTTGCTGTCTGCATCCTTATAGCAATTTGTTGCTTTATTCAGTGTATCCCTTCCCTATTACAATTTTTTAGACTTACTAAGGCTCGTAGATCAGTTAGTTTTGTTTCATATTATTCGTCTACTGACGTTAGTTCCATTTAGTTTGTGGTTAATAGACTGGAGTCAAGGGGTGTAATGTTATGGCTGTCTTTTTGCTAGCTCTTTGGAGAAGGAGAATGATGGAGAGTGACTCCAGCCTATCACCCCCCATAGCATAGGGATTAGGCCGATAGACAGGGACCCTGTCTTATATACATAAAGACATTTGCGTGTTATTTTCCTTAGAGTAAGGCTTATGAATTTTAGTGAGGGGTTAGATATATAAGTATTAGTCATGATTCACTCATTTGCTAACATGCCGATCTGTTTTTCATGGAGCTATGCATATTATGGGCTCCGTAGGCCTTAAACGAGACAGACTCCATTTTGCTTTTTGCCCGGTAGCTCGAGAAGGCTTTCTAGGTTAAGTGTAATGTTTTAGTTTCAAGCTGTTGTTCGCTTGGAGAGAACCGGTTCAGGCTGACCCTTATCGAAGGAATGTATTTTTCTCCACTCCGAAGACACAACTTCAGGCCGGCCGGCTGGGAAAGTGTCCTTGGTACGGGGAGGTACAAGAATTTGGTGGGCGGCAGGTTACTGGCCGTGAATTTCCATGAAGGAACGGGCTTTGATATTAGCGAAGGTGTTAGTCTTTTTGTCAGTTAGTCCGTAGGCGGCATCTAGCCGTTAGCATCTCTGCCATTACTCATTTTCATGGTGGACAAGTCGCCATCTTTGAAGTCAGAGAAAGATTTAAGACCGAAACTCTCTGAGATAGACTGAACGAGAAGTGGCGCAGAGCGCACTGATACAGAGAGAGAGAGAGACGGTAGTCAATAAACAGCAAGGTTCCGAGGTCCTGAGGGAGAGCAGACGAGGTTGAGCCTAGCGGTGCAGACGTGTACTTGTGACGGCTGAGGGTGACTGCAAGGCGAGCCAGGACCCAGAGACGAGACAGGAGCCTAGATGACTGCCGAATCCAGTGCCATTACATGTCCTCATTTCTTACGACCCCAAAGGAACCCTCTATAGTAACTATGTGGAACCTACCCCCTGTTGTGGGACACTACCGATGTGGTTCATGTAAGGCTTGTCCAGCTACAATTCAAACCAAAGTGTTTAGTCACCAACAACACCAAGTTCCACTTAAGTCACATACAAACTGCAATTCCACCAATGTGGTGTACTGCATAACTTGTCCCTGTGGTTTGATATATGTGGGACAGACACAACAACGAGCCAAAGTGCGTTTTTTACAGCACTGCAGCCGGATAAGGTGTAAGGTCGCAGGAGCCCCATTAGTCGACCATTGCAGTGAGAAAAATCACCCTCCGGAAAGTTTGAGGTGGATTGTTTTGGAACAGGTCAGAATGGGCCCAAGGGGTGGTAGTATAGAACCCATTCTTAATGTCAGGGAGATTAAGTGGATTCGATTCTTTGACTCAGTACGCATGGGTTTGAATGAGTATGAGAGCAGTTTCGCACAAATGGCTACCCTCTAAATTATAAATTGTTTGTGTGACTAACCGCCCTGGGCTCAAGTGTACCCTAATGTAATGACCTTTTTTCCGTCCCTGTCTTAATGAATCTCTGACAGCTTGTTCGTATGTCCAACAAATGTTTTCTGATGATGACGGGCACCTGACCACCATACTCGGTAGGTCCGTGCCTTTTATTATTATTATTATTATAATAATGCTATACCATGTATCTCTTCCAACATGTCACATTGAATCTTTTGGATATGACTGGCGCCTGACCACCTTACCTGGCATGTTTACGCCTCTGAAACATATATTGCATTGTAATGTGTGTTTTGACGAAATTCTGGCTTCTGATTTTATGTTTTTATTTAATTTCATGTATTTCATTACACACTAACTGTGCCTGACCACCATGCCTGGTAGGTCCGCGCTGATCTTTTGTCATATGTTTAATTTGACACACCGTTGAATTTGAATTTTACCAACTCCGTCCGGTCTGCGCTTTCAGACTGATCCCGTATCATGTTCTATCTTTCATCTGTTTCATCTGATGTTGTTTGTGACTGTGTAGGTCCCATAGTGCATATTTACTGTTATGAGCATGGCATTTTTTGCCCGATTCATGACATGAGCTTTGACCCTTGGCAGGTCCAAATCGCCCCTTCCTAATATTCTATGCTACGTAAAGAGTCTTTTTTCAGTCAACAAGTGACAGGGAATGCGTTTGTTTTCTAGCCCTCCCGGTTACTATAACTACGGGAGTCTGTCTTCACCGAGGCTATTTAAGTTAACTGGTAACCCTGGCAACACTTCCTGGTTGCAGCACAATGCGGCGAGACGCTGGCTCGCACGCTTCGTGAATGGAAATAATCCCTTCGGGTGAGTTTTTTTACCCTCCTGGCCGTATCCTGCCGTCTCAGCAATCGGCTTTCATTACGGGGCATTTCGTAACGTACACATCCCGACCCCTTGTATTTACAGATGTACCCGAGGATTTTTATTGAACGGACTGCCTACACCGAGGCTGTTTAAAGTAACCTCGGCAACCCTTTCTTGAACTTGGCTCGCACGCTCCGCGAACTGAGGAACCCCTTTCGGGTGAGTGTATTCTACTGGCGATACTTGCCGCTTTTTGAGGTTGGCCTTCAATACGGGCCCCTTTAAGTGTATTTACCCTGCCCCCTTGCCCCTGCAGATTCACAGAGGGATTCCCCCCTTTTTACGGACTCTTTACGGACTCTTTGATTATCATCCACTTTGCGGGGAAGGAGCGATACTTACGCATACCCTGCATCTATCATCTCACGGCTGTGAGGTAGGCCATATCATTTTATATAAACTGTATACGGCCCCGAAGATGTTTGGAATAAATGAGTAATGGGCGTTCAATATTTTCTAGATATGAACAGAGACCCCAGCAATTTAAATAATTTCAGCCATATCATGGACCACGCCTTGCCAGGTCAACTTGTGTCTTCCTAAGCAGGTAACTTGCACTGTGCCCTATATGCCTCAGTATAACCTTCGACCTCTAACTGTACCTAATCTCTTAACCCTTATGTGACGGACTTCTCCGTTTATTGATTGCTCTGGGACTTTTTTAGACCAGTTCAAGTAATTAGTTCTTTCTCTCTCACTATGTTTAGGAATCAGCCCAGCCAACCCTCCCCCCCCCCCTCCCCTCACGTCCTGACGAAGACCCGCGCAGTAAGGGAATACTGTCCTACACTCTTTGGGTCGAAACGTAGACATCTATCTACAACCAAGAACTCCTGATATTAGCTTGATTTTTTCAGCAACCTAGGAGTTTCTTTTCTCAAAAATGTTTTCGTTGATATGTGCATATTGTGTCTGACCTCGTGTATGTGGATCAATGAGAACTATATCTTGACCTGTGGATTTATACATATGGAATCTGAAAAGTGATATGTAACTATCAGAAGCGTGTTTGTCCCTTGCACTTTTCCCCTTTTCCCTGTGGGCGCATTGTATTTTTGTATATATATTGATTATTCCATCATTGAATGGCTAATGGTGCAGTGAGAATAAAAACACTTGGCACCTTCAATTTGTTTTTGGATCAATTCAATACAAAAAAGTGTGTGATTATGAACCAATAATTATATGTTTTGGTCTGGGACCCCTGTATACCTATACCGACCTGGAATCCTAGCAGGCATCTGTAGAGTATTGGTCGGGTGGGACCCCTGGCAGCAGAGCCGGGCGCCTGCTGCCAGTCTTGGCTATGACCCGGACATGATCCTCGGTCTCGATGGGTCTGACTCACTACGCGGCTTGTCAGCCCCAGGCTGGGGTTGACATGAGCAGCAAAACACTGGTGACTGATCTAGACATGCCCCTGCCTCTCTCAGCCCAGGAATAGTCTGACTCTGTGGCTCTCTTCTTACTCTTCATGCGGCCTCTAAGCAGATGGAGCACTTGCTCTCACGGGCTACGGCAACACCTCATCAGAAATGGATCGCTCTCGACTTCGTGGAGTCTGGAGACGCATCTGCACCATCCCCGTTACCGAAGGAATCTCCATGAGATGAGTAGTAAGAATATAATTCCTTTGTGTGGCAAAATGTCCTACTTCCAGAAAACTGTACACACATGCCTTACAGCATAATAATGTATGATCTCTTGTACTGATCTTATTATGATCTATTAATGCTTCTCTTAATATTATTCCTATTGAATTAATTTTTTTATTTAATCTATTTAATCTTAATTATCATTTGTCATAACGTTCTAATAAACAATTCTTTCAACAGTGTATTAAAAAATAGGTTTTTTTTCTTTATATCTGTCCAAATTGAAGGGTGCACCATTGCTACATCTAAAGTATAACTACACGTGTCTGATATGTTAGAAGACACATTTATAATTATTAGTTCAAAATGCTCGTCTTCTAGATGAATATTACCCTGCTTCAAGCTACAAAATCAGTATTGGCATCAGTGAAAATCTTAACATTTCGTCTTCATATATTCATAATTCTTTCACAATCAGTCCAGGTGTTAGGGAAAATAGAGCGCATACAACTATTTTGATGGTCAAATATTTACTTTCAAATTCACAGAATCCTCTACTTGAACAAACTCCTTTCACAATTCTTGTGCTACATTTTTCAATATAGAATATTCCACTTTGTTATTCGTTTTGATAATCTGAATTGTTAAAACTATATAAAGATATATTAATTTAACATTAAAAAAACTAGCACCCAAAACGTTTTGGAGAAAGTTGATGTCAAATCTTGAATAGCAACAGTTGTATGGAGATTATAAGTATCACACTAGAACCTGTTTGAAGATAAGATTACCACAAAATATGTCAAATTGGGGAATATGGTGTTACGATAAATGATGACTTCAACAAAATGTAAAACTTGTGGAATTAAATTTAAATGTTCTATTATATATGAATACTAGTGTGCAAAGTACCAAAAGATTCTAATAATAATAGTTATTTAAGATGCCAACCCAATAACAGATGGTCCCCTTGAACTGGAAAATGCAGCAAATACAGTTATTAATTTATATCAACATCACTTGTGTATTACATTCCATCAAAAGCCGGGATTAAAAAAATACAATTTAAGAGCAAAACACTTACAGGTCCCTGGCTGCTGTGCACTGGTCTGCCCCCTCCTGGCATTGGGAACCCTGGAGAGTGTGGTGCTCCCCTGTAGCCTTGTTGACTGACAGCAAACCCCACTGGGAAGGGGTAATGGTACATACTAGAATAACTGGTGTACAATTTGGGATGTTCTCTGTCCAGGTATTCCGTATTGAACACACGTTCTTGTGGCATGGCAGGGATACCTGTTTAAAAACACAAATGAGTGTAACAAAACATTTGAAAGTTGCTAATATCAAAGTAAATCCATAGTTTCAATTGTATGGCAATTAAATGCATGCGTAATAGCAAAATCCTTCCCTACAACAAGGCAAATGCACATGCACAAGATGTACATTCACTACAAGAATATTATCGCTTTACATTTGATGCAAGCTAAAGGGATAGTCACATTGGCAATTTAATGAGAGGAGCTTACCTTCAATCTTGCCAGCTTTATTGGCCTTTTGTATCAAACGGTTTTATCCTCTATGTCAATGAGGATTACATTAGTACATTAAAACCCATAATCCTGATAGACACCATCATAATTTTGTTGCAGTCCATTCCTTCTAGGAGGTGTAGATGGCTAACATCTGAACATCAATACCCCTACATTGCATACTCTTACCCCACCACCTCTCAGTTTGCAACTCACACACTCTTACTGTGAGGAAGCAGAAACTTGTATGCTGAGGCCAGGTAGGTCCTTCTGTAGCCCTTGAAGGAAGGGGCCTTGCAATGGAATTTTTCTGGCAGGGAATTCAAGCAGATTGCAAACAACTTAAAAGTTTGATTTTCTTCAGATGCACTGTTGTGTTCTTGTGTTTATTTGGTTAATGGAATAGAACTGTGCTATGGTGTTCGATGTTCTGTTCTGCTTCAGCCAGTACTGTAGCTGCTGCTAAAGAGGACGGACCTGTTTCTTTGCTTATACCATTAAAGAAGCTTTTCACTCATAATTGCTTCCTGGATTTATACAAAAATTATTTTGGCGACGGGCTGGCGGATGAACCTTTTAACTAAGTATAGGCGAAATTTGCGAATTCGCGGTCCGCGAATTCGTTCAAAATGGCAAAAAAAATCTACCCAGAATTCCAATAAGACGTTCGCCCCCTGACCGCGGTTGGAGTCGACCCACCACGGACCACCGCGCAGCATACCGCCATAAGAGATAGGCGGACACACGAGCCGCGCCGGGGGAGTTTCAAACCTACGCGACAACAGGAGCACCTGAACTGGCAGACCCCACAGGCCTGGCTCTACCTGACACAGAAGGTGCTATTAGACCCAAGCTTTGAGAGTCACTGGCCCGCCAAAGATATCTGCTGAGAACCCTTGCACACGCTAACAGCCAAGTAGGGACCCCTCGCACTGGGGAGCCTAATGACCCAACAGGCGCTACGTAATCAGGGTGAAAAACAAGGGGAAAACGGAAGGAGCCGCGCTCTCAGAAACACCGGAGGGCTCCGCCTCGAGGCCTTCAGACCTGCAACAACTCCAAGACCGCATCCTGGAAGCTATTGCGGCAACGAGAGACACTTTGCAGCAAGATATCGCGCAAGTGGCATCGGGCTTGGGGCTCCCACGAGCTGATCACGACAAACTGAAAGACAGGGTCAAGACTACGGAAGACACCCTGCATGAGTTAGCCCCTAATCATAAAAAACTGGAGGCAACGATGGCGGACGCCCTAGACCGGATACAATCACTAGAACGAAGGGCTGAGGATGCCGAAAACAGAAGCCGGCGCAACAACGGAAGGAGGGGACATGATCAGTTATCTGGACAACTGGTTCAAGACGACAGTGGCACCGGAAGGCCTCTCCCCTTTCTTCACAATTGAGCGCGCCCACGTGTCCCGGCTAACCCTCCCAGACCAGGTCAACCGCCTAGGCCGGTAATTGCTAAGCTGTTGCATTACAAGGACAGAGACTTGCTGCTCCAGAGAGCCCGAGATGCGGGCACTTCCAAGTTGACCACAGCAGGGTGGCGCTGTTCCCCGATTACACCTATGAGACGCAGCGGTTGCGAGCCTCCTTCTTGTCCATTAAGGGGGAACTTAGAACTGAAGGCATACAGTACTCCTTGCTCTTCCCAGCCAAGCTGCGGGTGGTGTTGGATGGCAAGACGCTGTTTTTCCCTACGTCAGCAGAGGCATGGGCGTGGTGGGAGACATACAAGGCGGGTACAGACGAAGCAAAATGCAGAGAGAAAGGAGAACGACGACCACCACAGGTGTGGAAATCGCAGTGACTCCGCAAACGACGGCAAGGATCTCGGAAACCCTTGATGTCCCAAACGGATGAGGAAAGAAGATCGGCGCTGCAGGCAGTGGTGGCACTTTCTGGAACTGACGCTTCCCCTTCAAAAGGAGGTACGGAATCGGAGGGTCACATCACGGGCTCAGAAACAGACCATTCGGAAGTGGACAGCACCAAAGGCCCAGTGGTAACACCACAAACGTCGGAGGACATCTTGAGTGCCTGATGGGAGAACGGACAATGGCGGACACTACTGGTAACGAGGGGAGGCTATGCTAGATAATGTAGATATCTGTTGCAGATTGCAGAGGTTTACCATTGCTATCAATGGGGGGACGCCGGGTGCGGGGGTTGGCGTAGCTGCCTTCTGGTTTGGAGCCGCACTTCACTAGCCCTTAAGGCAACCACAGTGTCGACTGTGGAATAGGTGGGAAGTTGGGTTGTATACCTGAGTTTTAATGGGAACTGATAGACTGATATTGGGTCCTGTTCTGGGGGGGTGGGAGGAGGGGAATGTTGGGGACTATCTCCCCTGGCAACCGCTTGTTTTTGTTCTGTTGAGGAATTGCAAATGTGAGAAACTGGAGTCATGTTGGGGAATTTACACCACTTGCGCAAGAGCGTGCAACTGGCTTGCACCACACCTGCTACTTCGGGATAATGGCTAATACAAATACTCTGAAATGCATGACCTGGAATGTGAAGGGACTACATACAATAGCGAGGAGGCACAAGGTCCACGCCTATCTAGTCCGAAGGGGAGTGCACATTGCATTCCTTCAAGAAACACACCTGACAAAGCAGGAGGGATTATCTCTGCAGCGCAGATGGAGAGGGCAACTATTTAACACTACTTACTCCGCATTTGCTAGAGGCACACTGATTTGGATCAGAGCGGGTACTCCATTCCAATTGACCAGACAAACGATAGACCCTGAGGGCTGATACGTAGCCATTGAGGGTAAACTCAGAGGCAGGGATGTGGCCTTATGTAGCATATACGCACCAAACACTGATCAGCTGTCCTTCCCGACGAGGCTTTCGGGAGCGCTTGCGCATTATCTGATGGGCCCTGTAGTAGTGGGAGGAGACTTCAACTCAGTGACGGACGTAACTCTAGATAGATCTCACCCACCGCTGGGGGACTCCCCAGTGCACCGACTTACCAAAGGCAGACTGGACTGGCAGGGGTGGTGGGGCCTGGTAGATGCTTGGCGGACTCAACACCCCAATGTCAGGGATTATTCATATTTCTCTAGCCTACACGACTTGCATGTCCGACTCGACACAGTGCTTTGTTCCCCGTCGGTGATGCCGACTATTACGCAAACTGAGTACCTTGCCAGGACGATATCGGATCACAACCCCATGTTAGCTACTATAGATTGGATGACCGAGATCTCTTGCGTTCCAACCTGGAAGCTGCGACCTGAGACCTTGGACGATCCTCTGTTTCACGCGGCACTGGAAGAGGAGATAACTCGGTATTTTGTAGCAAATGCTGGCACAGCGACAACTAGAGCGACAGAATGGGACGCCTTCAAAGTGGTTGTCAGGGGGCGATGTATAGGGAAGTACACAGGGGTACGGAGAGATTTGTTAGGTGAGCTCGACAAAGCGGAGGTTAAACTGAGAGAAGTGGAAGTAGCAAGCCCGGGCCGCCCGGAACTCCAGGAATCGGTTAGTGCGGCTAGAGAGGCAGTGGCGGTCGAGGTGGAGTGACTGCTGGGACGCTGCTGGCTTGGTTGGCTAACCCCACTAAACGAAGCTCCCCTATCCTGGAGCTGGAGGGGGAAGGGGGCTGCACGATATATACTCAAACTGAAATACTGCAGCGGTTCCACTGCTATTATGAAACGCTATATAAGAGCGGGTTAGAGAGTGATGACTCTGACATTGATGCTTTTTTAGAGGGGCTGATTCTCCCACGGCTGGACCAGGACCAGGCGGATGATCTCGGAAGGGACATAGACCTAGGGGAGATCAGGGGGGCCATTAAGCGGATGGCCCGCAACAAAACAACGGGCTTGGACGGACTACCCATAGAATTTTATAGTAAATATATGGACTTGCTGGCACCATGTCTCCAGGGGGTATATAAAGAGGCTAAGATGGCAGGCCATCTGCACCAATCGATGCGAGAGGCACTAGTGGTCCCCTTGCTGAAGCCGGGGACGGAGAGCCACAGTACGGCTTCATATAGGCCAATATCCATGCTGACTGCTGATTATAAAATATTGAGTAACATACTGGTGGCCAGACTGCTACAGCACATGACCGGCCTAATCTATAAGGACCAGTCCGGATTCATCCCTACGCGCAACACAACCGCGAATATCAGATGGCTTATAAGACTATTAGATGACACCCATCCAGAGGCACTTAATCCAATGATCCTATCGATAGACATCGAGAAAGCGTTTGACAGCTTGGAATGGGAGTATTTATATAGCATCATGGGACGATTTGGGCTAGGAGAAGGCTATATCCAATGGACGAAAGGGCTCTATACCTCAGCAGTGGCAAGAGTGCGGGTGGGTCCATTCATCTCCCGTCAATATCCGGTGGAGCGCGGAACGAGACAGGGGTGTTCTCTGTCTCCCCTTTTGTTCGCTTCAGCGATTGAACTCCTTGCGGCGGTGGCCCGGACAGGGAAATATTACAACGGTTTAATCAACAGAGAGGGACACCAGTTTATTTCTTTATATGCGGATGACCTGCTGGTATTCCTTGAAGACGCGGAAGTGGCAGTAGACGGGCGGAGAGGGTACTAAAGCACTTTGGTGAACTCTCAGGACTAAAAGTTAACTGGTCCAAAACCTGCTTATTCCCTGTGAGACGAGGGGAGGCATGTCCTACCATCCGTCCCTCACTCAACTGGGAGCCCACCTGCCTCAAATACCTAGGAGTATACATATATCATACGGCAACAGATATGCTGGAGGGAAATGTGGGCAGGTGCATACGAGCGTTGAAGGGTAGCATGGCTTTTGGGCCACCCTCCTGCTCTCAGTAACGGCCCGAATCTCTTTATTGAAAATGATAGCCCTACCGCGCCTTCTATGTTACTTCCGCACACTACCTGTATGGATACAAAGTTCCACCTTCCGACAATTGAAATCACAACTGACCTCGTTTATTTGGGGATCAGGTAGGAGCAGAGTAGCACTGTCAACGCTTACCCGTCCGAAAGACAAAGGGGGCTTAGCGGTCCCAGACTTCGAGCTTTACTACCTAGCTGCCCAGTTGCAATTATTCACGCAGGAAGTGACGAGGGTCTTTCGAGGACCGCAAAATGAGAGAGAAGGGGGTACTCGGCTGCATATCCTTGTCTATATAACCCTGCAGCAGCGACTAGCCCTTAGTGCTTATCGCTTGAGGAGAAGATGTTCCGGCTTTGCTGGAATCGCTCCCAACGTCGAGCGAGCGTGCGACATCCTTACGCACCAGAGATTCCTCTTGGGATGATAACGGCGCTCCCTCACAGAGGGGATTGGTCGCAATTACATGCCTGGGAAGACGCTGGGATGCAGGTCGATCTCTATGAGGATGGGGCGCTCTTGCCATTCCAGACACTCCAAGAGAGGTTTGACCTCCCAAGAGGAGGATACTTACTACATGCTGCGGTCACCAGAGCTATACAAGCGCACTGGAAAGAAGGGTTATTAGAACCCACAACGACCATGGCCTGTCAATACGCCATGATGACAGCGGGGACCTATAAAGCAGTCACATGCCTGTACTCTAGAATGCTCCGGGAGAACTTGCCACCATTGATGGGGCTGAAGGCCAAATGGGAGGAAGACGTGAATAAGGAGATCCCCGAAGCGGCCTGGGCGCAGATTGTGCGGCGGGCGCAGAAAAGTACGAGGAACGCACGCTTTCAGCAGATACACTTCTTTATCCTTCACAGGGCCTACTTAACGCCTGGTAAATTCAAGAAGTATTTCAGAGCGGAAAAGGCAGCATGTCCCAGATGTACCACAGAGGGGGTGGAACTGGATCATATGCTGTGGTCCTGTCCTGCACTGGGGGACTACTGGCGGACGGTGGGTGACACGCTGAATGCAGTGACAGAGAGACAACTGCAATTTGATATGGCTACCAGTGTGTTACATTGGTTCCCACACACTCCCAAAAATAAAATCACAAGCAAGTTTATTGATATGGGCCTTCTCCTGGCTAAAAGAGAAATCACAAGACTTTGGAATGCGAGATCAGGCCCCACGTACAAGAGATGGCTCAAAGAATTACTGAAATGGGCTGCTTGCGAAAGCACACTTCAATACCAAATGGCACGCCGGAGACTAGACGACAAGGCGCTAGACGCAGCGACAGCGTGAGAAACATTAGTGCAGGCTTTACGTGACTACACGTCGCACGATGAAGAGGAAGGGCCTGATGCCGACATCAACACTCCCCAAGGCTCACCAGGCACATCACATGATTAGACACTTATTTGCTCCTGACTATAGTCACAGATGCAGACTAGACGGTAGTTGGGGATAGGTTAGGAGTTTCAGGGGGGGGGGGGCGGGGGGGAGGGAGGGAACAAATGGGGGGGAGGAAAATAAAAATAAGGAAAAGCAGAAATAGAAGGTCTTTATACACTGTTTACGGCTTGTGGTGGTGCTATTGCTTATGTCATTCTCCCACTTGACGCCGCCCGACCCCTGGGATGTGGGTTTAATGGCAGTGTACGGAATTGAACAGAGTACGGCGCCCTATCGCAGCCAGAGGTAACAGTTTTGTGTGGAAAACTTGTGAGATTTGTACATCTGCAATAAAAAATATTTTTTTTTTAAAATGGTACTAGGAACTCTACTAGCAGCATTGAGAATGAAGATGATGGAAATTAACCAAGTGTCCTAAATCTTCAAGAAACAAGAATGGTGTTAAGTATTGATGAGACTAACACAAAAGGGAAACCTGAATGCAATATGTGTATTGTTGGAGTGGTCATTAGAATCTATGCAGATTCTGGCTCACCATTCACAATCGTTAATGAAGTATGGAAAAGCAAGTTTAAAGAAAAAAATTGGTGAATATTTGTCTCCACCTGATATAAATCCAGAGAGCTTCACTGGTGAAAGTAATGACATGATTGAATACAGGTGGTTATCATTTGAATTTAAAGGTAAATGTACAAGGGGAAAGTTGTACGTGGCTAAAAAAGGTCCATCGGTGTTTGGATGAAAGGACCAAGGGAACTTGCATATCATTTTGGATCCAAATAGTTCTGGGAAACTTCTGATTATCTATGAAATTGCATCAATTGGGAAGGAAATGCAAGGTAAATTTCCTAAAGTATTTAAAGAAACCTTAGGCATATTAAAAGGATTTGAACACAAGATCATACTGAAAGATGATGCAGTCCCCAAAATACACAAAATGAGAATGATACCTATTATGCTACGTGATGAGGTAGAGAAAGAACTTAACAAATTGACAGAGTTGGGTGTAATAGAACCAGTGGAATCATCTGATTGGATTTCTCTGGTCGTAGTAGCAAGACAGAGCAATGGAAAAATCAGTTTGTGCGCAGACTTACGCCATGTAAAAAATAACATACTGGTTGTTAGACCTGACATCATTGGCGTGAGTCTCCCTTCCATTTTTGACGAATTGCCTCCTCTGTTTTAATATGTTTATGCTTTGGGCACTGTGCCACTGCTAATCAGTGCCACAGTGCAAGTGGTCTTTATGTTAAATTGATGTACTGATTGGTTATTCCACAGTTGGGTTATTTGATTTTCTGTCAGCCCCCATTACAGTGCACCATGAGTGCCCAGGGCTTGTAGATCAAATACTGCTGGTGGGCTTGCGCCACCCACAGAAACAGCTTCTAAAATTTGTCGCAGGCCTGCCATTGCAAGGCCTGTGTGCAGTCTAGCACTGCCATGTCGACTTGGCCTAGGGCACCCACTTGCCAGTCCCTAAGCCTTCCCTTTGCTTCATATTAGACACCCCTATGGTAGGCCCAATGGCAGGGTGCATTGTAAGTATAAGGAAGGAGATGCTCTGGTGTGTGTAGCATGTTCTAATAGTGAATTACAGCCATTTTCGTTTTTTAATATTGAAGGCTACCTGTTCTCATAAGCCAGAATGGGCAGTTAAGATTGTTAGATTCTTACAATCCTAACTGACTCAGGGAACATGGTAGAAATTCGAATTTAGTATGCCTGAACTCAGAATAATAAAGTTTATTTGAATATCCTGTATTTGCAAATACCACTTTTAGAAAGCAGGTATTTGCTTGCCTAACCATTTGAGCCTGCCTCTGCTGGTATGTGTATTCCTTGTCTGGGTTTGTGTGTGACAGGGCTGGGGAAATTCCAGGAGACAGTCTGGGACAGCCCAGTGGTGAATAGAGAGATTTACATCCAGATGGGAGGGGAGGAGTGCACCTGTGACATGAATAGGGCGGGCCTTCCCTTTACAATGCTGGCTCCAACCCCTGTGGCTTGTCTGATGTCTCCGCCCTGCACAGTGAAAGGAGAAGAGGAATCCTGTCAACAGAGTGCTCCAGACCCGGATCTTCCCTCCCCTGTGCTGGCTCCACCTCCTGTGGGGGGTCTGATGTCTCTGCCCTGCACAGTGAAAGGAAGAGAAGAGGCATGTCAACAAAGTGCCCAGGAACTGGTTTGAACTAGGCAGAGGCATCTCTGCCTTCAGAGAACAAAGGATGTTGGGGTATAAATATTGGGACCAAGTCCCACAGACTTTTGATCACTTCTGGAACAAGAAACCTTTCTGCCAAGGAGAAGAACCAAGGAAGCTGCAGGAGCTGGACTGCCCCTCTGCAAGTGTGCTGTTTGCTGGGTTGGCCTGCCGTGGTTGCTTCATTACCAAGGGAAAGGAGAAGGAACTTTGTAAGTACTTTCATCTACAGAATATTCTCCAAGGGCTTGAACTGTGCTTGCCTCCGGATGAAGTCTTAGGGCTAAAAGACTTCACCTCCAGCTCCTTCCTGAATTTCCTTGCTGGGAATTCTGACTCCAGTCACTTGCGTGCCGCTGGGAGCTGGATTGCGACGCATCGAGAAGAAGGAGTAGTTTCTGTCCTGTACCTCCAGTTCTGTAGTAGGGGTATCTCTGTTATAGTCATAATCTAGTGAATAGTCCCGCCCATGTGCGTGGACCCCGGAGCAATCAAAAATAATCTCTTAAGGTGTCGAAAAATGCAGAACTGCACAGACACTTAAGAGAGAATTAAAGACAGATAATGCAGCCTATAAAACCAGGCTACACTGTCCAGTACTTCAACTAGAAATTCCGCCAAAAATCCACAAACAGCAAAGCCTGTCCAGATTTCCCTTGCCTCAGCAGCAAAACCCCTCTGGAATGATAGAGAGGAAGCCATGGACAGACAAGCCCCATAGGCTGCCATTATGTGGCTCAGAATAGGATACTGTGCCTTTAAGAGAACTTTCCAGAACTTCACAGTATCCCAGATTGCACTGCAGGTCCATCTTACTTTCAGTTCTTTTTGAAGGCATAACACGCCAGACCTGTAGCATTCCTTACATGAATATCTCTCTCCACCAGGGAGGACGGCGGGCGCTTATGACTATAACAGAGATACCCCTACTACAGAACTGGAGTTACAGGACAGAAACTAGTCCTTCTGTAGTAGGGGATCTCTGTGTATAGTCATAATCTACTGAATAGAATGGCAAGCCCATCCCCACACCAAAGCGGCGGTGGAAAAACAAGAAATAACACCACTATTGTGCGAACAGATTTTGCAGCGAAGCCTGCCCAACCTGAGCGTCTGCCCTGGCATCAATGTCCAGGCAGTAATGCTTAGCAAAGGTATGGACCGACTTCCAAGTGGCCGCCTTGCAGATTTCTGCAATAGGAACATTACGGAGCAAGGCCGTCGTAGCAGCTTTGCCCCTGGTGGAATGAGCCTTAGGTTTACCCCCTACGATCTTATTAGCCTTTTGGTAACACAGTTATGTTATGTTATGTTATGTTATTATCGCTTGTATAGCGCGCAGATGCCGCAGCCAAGAGGCGTCCCGGCGCTTTCAGGAGATGGGAAAACACAACACAGCAAAAGAGGACCAAGCAGGAAGCTAAACTGAAGAGAATAAGAAGGTTTTCAGAGCCTTCCTAAAAGGGAGCAGATCAGAAATGGAGCGGAGAGTGGCAGGTAAAGAGTTCCAAAGTACTGCTGCCATCACTGAAAAAGAGCGGCCGCCCATTCTAGCTCTCTTAAAGCGTGGCACCATGGCAAGATTTGAGCCTGAGGAACGAAGGGCTCTGGAAGGAACATAGTGCTGGATTGTCTGCGATAAGATGGGAGGGGAAGCAGACTTGAGAATTTTAAAAGTCAAGCAGAGAGCTTTAAACTTAATTCTTTGCCCCACAGGCAGCCAATGGAGGTCTTGAATCGTGCGGCGAGCAGACACAAATTTAGGGAGGCCGACCAGCATCCTGGCCGCCGCATTTTGCACCCTCTGAAGGCGAGCCAATTCAGCCTGATTTACACCCAAAAACAAGGAGCTGGCATAGTCCAATCTGGTAAGAACCAGAGCTTGGACTATAATCTGTCTGGTGTCCGCATCAAAAAACTTGAAGATGGGTCGGAGACACTGCAAGGCACCAAAACAAGTACCAGCTACGCGCTTTGTGTGGGATGTGAAAGAGAGTTTGTCATCAAGCCACACCCCAAGATTCCTAACTTCGGCCACGGGGATGGGAACAGGGCCTAATTCAGATGGCCACCATTGATCACCCCAGAGTCCACTTTCCCTACCAAAAATAATGACCTCGGTCTTAGAGGCATTAAGTTGGAGTCGGTTGTTAGCCATCCAGCCAGCCACAGCTTTAAGGGCTGACTGAAAGTCGTATGCAGTACTCAATCCACCTAGAGATAGACTGCTTAGAGGTAGCAAGACACGTCCTGACTGAGCCATAATTGATAAACAATTGGTCTGACCTACGAATATCTTTGGTCTTATCAAGATAAAATTTCAACACCCTTCTAACATCCAGGGAATGTAAAGACCTTTCCGCTGGAGATGAAGGATTCTGAAAAAACGTAGGCAAAGTTATGGTCTGGTTGACATGAAAATCAGAAATACCCTTGGGAAGAAATTTAGGGTGAGTACGCATAACAACCTTAGCAGCATGGAATACAGTATAAGGTTCTTGGCAACACAACGCCTGAATTTCACTCACCCTGTGGGCCGATGTAATGGCCACGAGGAACGCCGCCTTCCAGGAAAGGTGCTGCAACGAAGCCTTATGAATAGGTTCAAAAGGCTCCTTCATCAGTCCGGACAGCACCACATTCAATTTCCATGAAGGCGAAGGAAGCCGGAGAGGAGGGAATACTTTCTTCAAGCCTTCCAAAAAATCTTTGATCACAGGGATCTGGAAGAAGGAAGTCTGTGAAGGGCATTTCCTGTAGGCAGTCAATGCAGCGAGATGAACCTTAATGGAATGAACATTAAGGCCAGACCGCGCCAAATGTAGAAGATAAGGAAGGAAGACATCTTCCTTACACGTCGTCGGGTCATAGTTCTTAGACTTGCACCAGATGCAAAACCTCTTCCACTTGTAAGCATAGGAAGTCCGAGTGGAAGGTCGCTTAGCCTCCTTCAGTATATCCATGCAATCTTCAGGTAGATTCAAATGGCCATATTGCACTATCTCAGGAGCCATGCCGCCAAACTCAAAGATGAGAGGTTGGGGTGCAACATCTGCCCCCCGAACTTCGTGAGAAGGTCCGGCCTGCACGGCAGCCGTATGTGAGGAAGGAGAGGCCGGTGAAGCAGGTCCGTGAACCACCACTGCCTGGGCCATTCCGGGGCAATCAGGATCATCCGTGCCCTGGACTGGGACAGCTTGAGGAGCACCGCCGGAATCAGGGGAATGGGTGGAAAAGCGTACAGAAAGCTGTTCGACCAGTTGATCCATAGCACATTCCCAAGCGTCCCCTGCTGGTAGTACCTGGAGGCGAAGTCTCTGCATTTGCTGTTTTCTGCGGTGGCGAACAGATCTATGTCTGGAGTTCCCCACCTTGCGAAGACTTCTCCTAGTACTTCGTCGTTTATGACCCATTTGTGGTTTTCCTGAATCAGTCTGCTCAGTGCGTCCGCCTGAACATTCTGCACACCTGGTAGATGGGTTGCCGTTATCGTCAATCCTCTGGCCAGAAGCCATCGCCAGATCGCCTGCGCCTCCTGCGACAGAGTGTATGATCTCGAGCCCCCCTGCTTGTTGAGGTAATACATCGTGGTCGTATTGTCCGTCTGTACAAGCAGAGAGTTGGTCTGGAAGGACGGAAGAAAGGCCTTCAGTGCCAAGTGAACAGATCTGAGTTCCAGGAAGTTGATGTGGTACGTGGACTCCAACTGAGACCACGTCCCTTGAATCTGTAAGTCTCCGGAGTGCGCTCCCCAGCCCCGGAGAGAAGCATCCGTCACGATAGTCTGAGTGGGAATGTCCTTGTGGAAGGGAACCCCTCTGAGGAGATTCTCCAATGAACACCACCACTTCAGAGACTGAAGAGCATGCAGAGACAGTCGAATCTTGTCGTCCCAAGACCCTTTCCTCTGATCCCACTGATCCTCCAAGCACTCCTGCAACGGTCTCATGTGCAGTCGTGTGTGTGGCGTTAGGAAGATGCCATCGATCCCAGTAGAGAAGACACCATCCTCACTGTTGTAGATGGAGTGGTCATAAGAGCCTGAGCCTTCCGAAGGAGAGATAATCGCCGCTCCTCCGAAGGAGAAACGCTTGCTGACAGCGTATTGATGGTGGCTCCCAAGTACTGAATGCACTGGACTGGTGTCGGGACACACTTGGACATGTTGATGTGCAACCCCAGCCTGTTCAAGAGAACACACGTCTTCTGGAAGTGTGCTTGAGCTTCAGAGAAGGAGGAGGCCTTGATCAACCAATCGTCCAGGTACGGGTAGACAAACACCTTGTTCTTCCTTAGGTGCGCTGCTACCACTGCCATGCACTTCGAGAATGTTCTTGGCGCAGACTTCAGTCCGAATGGCAGTACCGTGTACTGATAATGATTGGCGCCGACTTGAAATCGCAGGAACTTCCTGTGTTTGTGTGCAATGGGCACATGGAAGTACGCATCTTGTAGGTCTATAGCACAAAGCCAGTCTCCCTGTTGCAACTGAGGATAAATCTGATGCAACAACAGCATGCGAAACTTCTCTCTGCGAATCCACTTGTTTGCCTGTCGCAAATCCAGAATGGGCCTGAACTCGTTTTTGTCCTTCTTGGGAACCAGGAAGAATCGGGAGTACAGACCTCTTCCTCTTTGAGACAGAGGTACGTCTTCTATCGCCCTTTTCCTTAGCAGGATATCGGCCTCCGCCTGGAGCTCGCGCAGTTGAAACTGCGAGCTGACCGGAGGAATCGATGGAGGCGGGCTGGTGAACCGAAGACTGTATCCATTGCAAACAATATTCAGCACCCACTTGTCCTGAGTAATTTTTCTCCACTCTGCCAGAAAAAATTGAACGCTTCCCCCCACCAGAGCGGGCAACGGATGTAGGGGAAGTAATCACTCAGGGTCGATACCCACCCGGGCCCTTGTTCGCTGTGGAGGACTGCTGGGCCCCTCTACCCTTCTGTCGTTTTTGGAAGGGTCTCCGGAACTGCTGCCGTTGTTGCTGCTGCTGTCCCGAAATCTGTCCTCTCCCTCTGCCCTGTGCACCGAACCGTCTCTGGAACGGTCGGTAAGCCTTCTTATCTTTGGGCTTCTCCAAGCCCTTAGCCATCAGGGTCTCTGCCTCTGCCTTTATGCGGGCCATCTAATCATCGGCATGCTTGCCGAATTTTGGGCCAGATTCACAGAATGAACTTAAGACTCAATCCTAAACTTACTACTATTTTGGTATTCACAGAATGCACTTACTACTTTTGGCATTCACAGAATGAACTTACTACTTTTGGTATTCACAGAGACAGACTTAAGACAGACTTAAAACAGATTTAAGACAAAATCCTAACTTCTGTGAATACCAAAAGTAGTAAGTGCATTCTGTGAATACCAAAATAGTAGTAAGTTTAGTATTGAGTCTTAATTTCATTCTGTGAATCGGGCCCAGTGTTTCCCCTGAGAAGGGCAGGTTGGCCACCCGCTGCTGGGCCTCCGGCTTAGTGATGTGAGCCTGAGCCAAGCATGGCACCGCTGGTTGATCCCATGACAGTACCCATGAGCAGCCAAAAGGGAGACATCCGCAGCCGCGCTGATGACCTGGTTCGAAACCAGCATCCCCTCCTTGATGATATCCTGGGAGTCCTCCCTCTTATCTCTTGGCAGGAGTTCCGTGAACTGTTGAAGGGATTCCCACAGGGAACGGTCATACCGCCCTAGCAAAGCTGCATCGCTGGAGGCCTTCATGGCCGTGGACGCCGTCCCACAGGCCTTCCTGCCAGCTGAGTCGATCCATCGGCTTTCCTTGTCAGGTGGTACGGTTGAAGACGGGGAGGTAGAATGTAGCTTCCTGGCCGCCGTCAGTATAACAGAGTCCGGAACCGGGTACATCTGTAGAAAAGCCGGGTCCGAATACGGGGCCCTGTACTTCTTCAGAACTCGGGAGGGAGCGGCTTTCGCCACTACTGGCGTGAGGAACAGCTCCTCCGCGGGCTCTACCAACCCAGGCACTAGCGGTAGGAAAGGGCGAGACAAATGCTTCTTATGAAGCGTCTCAAAAATCACGGACGTCGTGGGTGTTGGAGCCGTCACCGTGCTTCCCAATTTCACTGCCCCCCTCAGGAGAACATCCTGGAACATGCTGATGTCGTCCACCGGAGACACCCTTGTCCCCGGGGATTCCGACAAGGTCGGTGAATAGGTCCTGGTCCTGGACCTTGAGGAGTCTGTGCGGGACCGCGATCCGCGCCTCCTATGGCGCCGTCTTGGCCTGGTGGAGGATCTATGCCGACTCCTCGATCTCCCCTTCCATCCGGAGAGGGATCGTGACGTCCTTGGTTTGCCCGATCCGCCGGTTCCACCAGGGCGGGCGACTTTGGTTTGGCAGGGGCCCTCGGCTGAGGGGTCCCCTTGGGAGGAGTCGGAAATCTGGGCAGTGAGACCGACCTCGGAGGGACGGGAGGCGGCTTGTCTGCTGGCAGCTGAGGTTGAGGTAGAGGTTGAGGAAGCGGTGGTAGCGGAGGAGGAGTAGGGGCCCGCGGAGGGAGCCCCCTAGGCAATGGAGGCAGGGGTGTAACTGGCCTCTGCGTCGGAGTATACACCATGGAGTACACCCAACCCGGTGATCCGCCTTCATTTCCAGCCTGGGACGTTGGCGAACCTCCCATGGCGACAGACCTCCTTCCATGTCTCTTCGGCGTCGAAGAACGGCGACCGGACGGCGAGCATCGGTCGCCGAGGTTCGCCAACGTCCCAGGCTGGAAAGGAAGGCGGATCACTGGGTTCGGTGTTCTCCATGGTGTATACTGCGATGCAGAGGCCGGTTACACCCCCGCCTCCATTGCTGAGGGGGCTCCCTCTGAGGGCCCCTACTCCTCCTCCGCTACCACCGCTTCCTCAACCTCTAGCTCAACCTCAGCTGCCAGCAGACAAGCCGCCTCCTCCCCTACTAGATGGGGATCCTGGAAATATTGAGGAATAAGACGAGATTCCCAGTCGAGATGTCGACTAATCATTGCCTTTTAGGTGTATTACTGTCCCCCTAGCCGAAGACACGCATGCTGTACAGATTTACCTCTCTAGGGTTGGTTTTGGTAGGGTGTCGAATTGCTATACATTGGATGCAGTCTGCGACCCTTCGTACGAGTAAATAGAAGGCAGATATTTGTGAATGGCATGTTGCAGAGGAACACCACCTACACCTTGTTTGCACTGCCGAAAATGCTGAGCGAGACTTGGAGACGTGGGGTATTATGCTAGAGAGACTGCAGGTGACTGATCACCAGAGTGGGGATACAGCTGACTCGCCCAGGATGGTAACCCCTGTACCTGTGCCCAGGCCTGGTCGCCCCCACGCTCCTCCTGCTGCCTGCTCCCCTTTGCTTCCGCTGATTGCCGCTTCGCTTCGATCCTGTCCTGCCTCGGGCGACCCAGCCGCCGCTGAGCCGCCCGCCAGCACCAAATTTTCCCGCCGCTGCCTCCCTGCGGCCCGCCCCCCGCCAGCCCATTCGCCACCCCGCTCCCGCCACCCAGCTGATCCTCCCTCCTGGCTCCCTACTTATGACGTGCACGCGCAGCGGTCACGCGCAGCAGGCGCGCCAAAGGCAAGCCCGTCTGCGCCCGTCCGCGCCTGGACGGCGCCCAGCGCCAGAACCCCTGGCCCCCGCAGACGCCTACCCACTCGCCGGACTTACGACGCCGCCACACTCAACGCACTCAACACCGGCCGGATCCCCGGATGCTACCGTGCCACCCCGAGACGCACCCACGGGCCCTTCACCTGCCATTCCTGCAAATTCTCCTGCATCCAGACCTGCACCGCACCCGGCAAGCCGAGCACCAGCAGCAACCACCTGAAGTGCATCCTGCTCAACACCCGCTCCGTACACAGGCACTCCGTGGAACTCTGGAACCTGCTCGACACCACATCTCCAGACGTCGCCTTCCTCACGGAAACCTGGATGAACGCCTCCTCAGCGCCCGACATCGCCATCACCATCCCGAACGGATACAAGATCACCCGGAGGGACCGCGTCCACAAGAACACCATCCGCATCACGACCAGCTCCGACAACACCCTCACAGCCGCCGAACATCTTCACTTCCAGATACACACCGACACCAAGACCACCCTCAGAGGCACCCTCATCTACAGCCCCCCGGGACCTCGCACACAATTCAGCGAAGACATTGCAGACTTCATCAGCCCGCACGCCCTCTCCTCCACTGACAACATCCTCCTAGGGGACCTCAACTTCCACCTGGAGAACAACAATGACAGCAACACCACCACCCTGCTGGACAACCTCGCCAACCTCGGACTCAAGCAACCCACTACGCCGGACACACGCTAGACCCCGTCTTCTCCTCTAGCAAGGACATCGCCTTCAGCCACTCCACCGGACTCCACTGGACAGACCACAGCTGCGTCCACTTCAGCTTCAGAAGGAAGCCACAGGTTCCCCGTAGGAGCTGGAACAAGATCACCTCCGACCAGCTCTCCACATCCCTGAACCTGAATCCTCCCGCCAGATCAACGAACCCCAACCAAGCAGCCGACAGCCTCAACCAGTGAATCACCACCTGCGCTGACGACCTCGCACCCCTGAAAAACCATCCCAGCAGGCCCGGCAGCAAGAAGGCTTCCTGGTTCAATGACGATCTCAAGAACTCCAAGAAGAACTGCCGCACCCTCGAGAAAGCCTGGCGCAAAGACCCGACTACAGACAACATGACTGCCCTCAAGCACGCCACCCGCAAACACCACCAGCTGATCCACACCACCAAGAAGACAGCATTCAAGGAACGACTAGACAACATCTCACACAACAGCAAGGAACTCTTCAGCATCGTCAAAGAGCTCTCCAACCCCAGCACCGGAACCAACAACATCACCCCCTCGCAAGAACTCTGCGACTCACTCGCCTCGTTCTTCCACAGCAAGACCGCCGACATAAACAACAGCTTTGGCACACAGCCCACGCACCCAACCACCGAACCGACGCCCCTCACCACCACCCTCCGCGCCTGGACCCCGGTCAGCAATAGACACCATCCACACAATGAACACCATCCACTCCGGATCACCAACCGACCCTTGCCCCCACCACGTCTTCAACAAGGCCGCCTCCGTCATCGCACCCCAACTCCGAGACGTCATCAACTGCTCCTTCAACACCGCCACCTCCCGGAGAGCTGGAAGCATGCCGAACTCAGCGCCCTCCTGAAGAAACCATCAGCAGACCCCACCGACCTCAAGAACTACCGCCCCATCTCGCTCCTCCCTTTTCCTGCCAAAGTCATCGAGAAGACCGTCAACCGACAGCTTGCCGCCTTCCTCGAGACGAACGGATCCCTCGACCCCTCGCAGTCCGGCTTCCGAGCCAACCACAGCACGGAGACCGCCCTCATCACAGTCACTGACGACATCCGAGCCCTGCTCGACAACGGGGAAACAGCGGCCCTCATCCTCCTGGACCTCTCCGCAGCGTTTGACACTGTCTGTCACGGCACCCTAGTACAACGCCTCAGCAACATCGGAATCCAAGAGAAGGCTCTGGAGTGGATCATCTTGTTCCTCGCCGGAAGAACTCCGAGAGTCCGCCTCCCCCCGTTCAGATCCGAGGCCACCGAAGTCATCTGCGGCGTACCACATGGATCGTCGCTCAGTCCCACCCTCTTCAACATCTACATGAGTCCCCTCGCGGCCATCGCACGCCAACACAACCACAACATCATCTCCTACGCCGAGGACACTCAGCTGATCCTCTCCCTCACCAACGACCCAACCACCGCCAGAACCAACCTACACGAAGGGATGAAAGACATAGCCGAGTGGATGAAGAACAGCCGCCTGAAACTGAACTCAGACAAGACGGAAGTCCTCATCCTGGGACCATCTTCCTCCGCCTGGGACGACTCCTAGTGGCCCCCCGCCCTGGGCAGCGCACCCAAACCAACGGACCACGCACGCAACCTGGGCTTCATCCTGGACTCCTCCCTCTCGATGACCAGACAAGTCAACGCTGTCTCATCTTCATGCTTCAACATCCTACGCATGCTCCGTAAGATCTTCTGATGGATCCCCACCGAAACCAGGAAGACGGTCACCCAGGCACTCGTCACCAGCCGACTGGACTACGGAAACACCCTCTACACCGGAACAACAGCTAAACTACAGAAGAGACTCCAACGCATCCAGAACACCTCCACACCACTCATCCTGGACATCTGGGAGACCACGCACACAAGGATCTCCACGACCTGGGCCCCAGGTACCTCAACAACCGCCTGACCTTCTACACTCCCACCCGCCAGCTTCAATCTACCAGCCACGCCTTCGCTGCCGTTCCACGCATCCGAAGAGCCACTATGGGAGGAAGATCCTTCTCCTACCTGGCAGCCAAGACATGGAACTCCCTCCCCATCCACCTCTGTCAGACCCAAGACCACCTCTCCTTCAGGAAGCAGCTCAAGACCTGGCTGTTCGAGCAGAAGCAGACCCCCCTCCCCAAGCACCTTGAGACCCTCCGGGTGAGTAGCGCGCTATATAAATTTCTTGATTGATTGATTGACAGCGGGTACGACTGTCAGAAACTCCCCTGCTGTCTGATAACAACCACAGTTAATAGACAAGTAGACTGACTGGAGGAGCAAGGGGCGGACATGGGGAACAGAACTCTATACCGCGTTTGAATATCCCTTATGTGGGCCCTCGGGGCGCAAGTGAGGTACCTGTATATCCCAGATCTGTTCACATTAGCTAGGTTAGGTCCTTGTTGCCTTGTACCAGAAAACTTAATAAAGACTCTCACAGCCTCATCCTCCGCCCTGCCCAGAACTAACGGGATCACACCTGAAGGGTGAGCCAGGTGTGCGACGGCTGCTAACATATATAAGGCCGGTCTGAATGTTAAAAAACTAAGAAAATACTATTGTGCTGTACCACTACAGCCAAATAACTGCCAAACGTTTTTAACTACAATGTTTACGTTTAAAAATGGATAAAGAACACCCTCCTGTATATTATGGATGAAATAGGGAGAAATATATATAAACAATGTCTATTGCTACTGGACCTCACACTCGCAAAGCGGGATATTGCGAAACATTGGAAAGACACCTACTCACCTTTTTTAGGGGTCTGGAACCTATCTTCGCAGCCCGGGGATGTCCACGGAAGCATCCCAAGATATGGAAGAGGTAGGCAGACTATAGGGGGATTTACCTGAAGCCTATTCCTGATTCACCAGCGGACTCACATAAATAGATTGCAATGGTGGGAATTACAGATGACTGGGGTGTGGATTCTCTGGTGTTAGATGGCTTTTCTATGCATTATATTCACTGTAGTGTAGTGTAGTTCCTATATCCCTGATAGGCTCTGCGCATTGTAATAATATACACTATAGTTTTGACATAGTACTGAGGTCAGTATATCTCTATCGAGCACATTAAACTAAGTTACTTGTGTGTGCCAGCTAACTCAGAGGTCACTAGAAACTTCTCGAATGAACAAGAAGGGATTAGTTTCTGACAACCGCATAAACATGACAACTTTGTTTCCCTTAGAATCGGAACACGTCTCAGAATCGTGGAAACAATAGATAACAGTTTCACTCAGTCAATCGTGCATGCTTCGTTTCTACAAAGTTACACAGAAATAGATAGACAGGTTTTTCAATAAAAAGGGTTTATTGAACAGTCTTATTTCTCGTGCAAGAGATATGAACTGCTACAATAGTAAGAATGTGAAGTATAATACGTACAGCGTTAGCAGTAAGATAAAATAATACTGCAATAGCATGGTTTTTAGCTATGACATATATTCATAAAAATACATACATAAATAACACAGGCTAAAATGTGAATACTCACCTGGTGCTTCTAAATAGGACCCCCAGTGTACCTAACCTAAGGCTCCATACCTTAGAATGAGAGAGGTTGAAATCTCTTTCCTGGTCTCGATCTCTAACACCCGCAAGGGGAGTCAGAAACACTGGAGCTGGATTCTCTGCGAGGAGGATGACAGCGTCTGGTCAGTGCATCAGGCGGGGACTCTAATTTCTTCCGAACTTGCAGTGGCGAGCCGTGAAGCTGAGCCGTGCAAGTATGCAACCAAACCGTACCGTGGTCTGCCATGGCAAGTGAAGGTATATTTATACCTTGAAGGTGTTTAGGAATGCCAGTATTGAGGTAAAGTCGGGCAAAGGAACGTCATGAATGAACCCCTAAGGAATAGATGCACATGCATAATAAATGAGTTCTTGGAGAAATCAATAACCCAAGCAAGAGGAATACCTAAAGGCTTAAGAGTCTGGTTTTCCAAGATTTTCATTGTGACGTGGTTGGACGGATGTAGGTGACCATGCTTGTATTTGGTTAGCATGCAGAAATAACGGTTATATTTCTATGCCTAAATAAGGGCAAAAGGAATTGTGCCTATATAAGGGCATAAATCGGGAAACCTATATAAGATATCTAAATCGACACACCCACTCCAGTTTCGTATGAACGACATTACTAAATCTTAAACATGTTGAACATATCTAAAATGAAGCTTCGCATGATTTGCTGAAAACATGTCTAAACATTTAGCTAAAAATTAATTTAAAAACGTTGCTATGCATAAAAGTGCCATGGTGCTGTACATATCAAAGCGATGTTTCATTCTAAGCATAGGTTGACTTCAATGCTAATTGAACGAACATTAGTATATACACATGACGAAATGGCGTGTAAATACAGAAGAAAAAAGGCTGAAACCAATTCATGTCAGATTACATAAATCAATTGTTGTTGACAAGGTGACATATTGTCTCTGGAAGTGTTCAAAATTCTGTTCTTTATGAATAGTTCTACTATAAGCCGATTACTGTGCCAAAAATGAAAAATACAAATTTGGGGAAAAAAAATTAATCATAGAAAATATTTCCAAGTTAGTCCCTTGTTGTGAAAGACCGAAGGCCAAATTCAGAGCTTCTCAGTACACTGTGTGCCTGAATCAAAAGTCAGTGTTAGGGCTCAAAGAAAACATGAAATCTTCTATTTCTGTAGACAAACAGTCGTCTACCGTTGTAGGTGAAAGTTGGAATACCTTGTTTAGAAGACTAACTGCACATAGATGTGAACTATCGCCTTCAGAATTGGAAGCACCAGCATGTTCGTATCAGATGTTACCTGTGTGCCTCTTGTTTTCTCTCGTCCCTCAGCAGCAGCAATTTGCGACTGTGAGATCTCAATGAATGCTGTCATCAAGATCAGTAGCCGCTGGGGACAATACAGAGCATGGGCAATTACCGGGTCCAGCAGAGTACTGATATCCGTAGGCATGACTGATGGGAGTGTTAGAAAGATGTCTAGCACGCATTCTTCATCGCAAAGTAGGCAGCGTAGAACAGGTAACATGCAATCTTGCCAGACTGGTCTGAATGACAGAAACTATGTGGTATTTAGTTCTCGTAGACAAGGTAAACCCAACATTTGGACGATGCGCTCACGACACTTCATCTCCAGTAGAGCTCTCTCCATGGAGGATTGGGTGTCGCTGGTGATTTGGATTGCCATATCACAGTAGTAGGAATAAAAAGAGGATCCCTGCAACAAGTGCTAAAAGGAGCGGTAGTCAGCCAAACACAGAGTGCACAAAGTTGGGAATTATTCCGAGGACTGCTTGAAAAGGTTCTAACAGTCCTGAAGTCAAGTCAAGTCAAGTCAAAACATTTATATAGCGCACTACATACCCGGAGGGTTTCAAGGCGCTTAGGAAGGGGAGGTGGATTATTTGTCAAATATCCACGTTTTAAGCTGCTTTCTGAACGCTAGGTGATTCTGGGTGAGGCGAAGGTAAGCGGGGAGTGAGTTCCATGTTTTGGCAGCCAGGTATGAGAAGGATCTGCCTCCCATGGTGGACTTGTTGATGCGAGGTACAGTGGCGAAGGCTTGGCTGGAAGAGCGGAGTTGGCGGGAGGGGGTGTAGAAGGACAGTCGAGAGTTGAGGCAATCTGGTCCGATGTCGTAGAGTGATTTGTGTGCGTGGGTAAGCAGTCGGAAAGTGATCCTCTTATTGACGGGTAGCCAGTGGAGGCCTTTAAGGTGACCGGAGATGTGTTCGTTGCGTGGGATGTCTAATATGAGCCTGGCTGATGCGTTTTGGATTCGTTGTAGTTTCTTCTGGAGTTTCGCGGTGGTACCTGCGTAGAGGGTGTTTCCGTAGTCCAGTCGGCTCGTGACTAGAGCGTGGGTGACTGTTTTCCTTGTTTCGGGGGGGATCCAGCGAAATGTTTTTCTGAGCATGCGAAGAATGTTAAAGCAGGAAGAGGATACGGCGCTGACTTGTCTGTTCATTGAGAGTGAAGAATCCAGGATGACGCCAAGGTTCCGTGCGTGGTCTGTCGGGATGGGTGCATTTCCGAGGGCTTCCGGCCACCAGGAGTCGTCCCATGCAGAGGGGGATTTACCTAAGATGAGGACTTCTGTTTTGTCTGAGTTCAGTTTCAGGCGGCTTTGTTTCATCCATTCGGCGACTTCTTTCATTCCTTCGTGTAGGTTAGTTTTAGCGGTGCTGGGGTCCTTGGTGAGAGATAGGATCAGTTGAGTGTCATCCGCGTAAGAGATGATGTTGAGGTTGTGTTGGCGGGCGATGGCCGCGAGGGGGCTCATGTATACGTTGAAGAGGGTGGGACTGAGTGAGGATCCTTGTGGTACGCCGCAGATGATTTCGGAGGCCTCGGACTTGAATGGTGGGAGGCGGACTCTCTGGGTTCTTCCGGTGAGGAACGAGGTGATCCATTCCAGTGCCTTACCTTGGATTCCGATGTTTCTGAGGCGTTGTAAAAGGGTGCTGTGGCAGACTGTGTCGAAGGCTGCAGAGAGGTCGAGGAGGATGAGGGCGACTGTGTCTCCATTGTCCAGTAGAGTTCGAATGTCGTCTGTTGCTGCGATGAGGGCGGTCTCAGTGCTGTGTTTGGCTCGGAAGCCAGATTGTGAGGGGTCGAGTGATTTGTTGTCTTCGAGGAAGGCGGCGAGCTGGTTTTTGACAGCTTTCTCGATGACTTTGGCCGGGAATGGAAGAAGCGAGATGGGGCGGTAGTTTTTGAGTTCGGTGGGGTCTGCTGTTGGTTTTTTCAGAAGGGCGGTGAGTTCAGCGTGTTTCCAATCTTCTGGGAAGGTAGCGGAGTTGAAGGAGCAGTTGATGACGTCTCGGAGGTGCGGAGCTATGACGGAGTCTGCTTTGTTGAAGATGTGGTGGGGGCATGGGTCTGTGGGGGATCCAGAGTGGATGGAGTTCATCAGGCGGGTGGTGTCCTCAGTGGAGATTGGGTTCCAGGCGTTAAGGGTGTTACCGGGGGGAAGATGGTCAGTTGATGGTGGGGTGGGTTGGCTTCCGGGTTGGTTGTCAAAGTTGTTGTGGATGTCAGCAATCTTGTTGTGGAAAAAAGAGGCTAGGGAATCGCAGAGGGTTTGAGAGGGGGTGACGTCGTTGGAGTTGGCCGAGGGGTTGGAAAATTCCTTGACGATGTTGAAAAGTTCCTTGCTGTTGTGGGCGTTGTTGTCAAGTCGATCTTTGAATGCTGTTTTCTTGGCTTTTCGGATCAGTTGGTGGTGAGTACGGATGGCGCTTTTGAAGGCGTCCTTGTTGCTGGTGGATGGGTCTTTTTTCCAGGCCTTTTCAAGGGAGCGGCACAGTTTCTTGGATTTCTTGAGGTCGTCGTTGAACCATGAAGCCTTCTTGATGCCAAGTTTGTGTTGACGTTTTTTCAGTGGTGCTAAGGTGTCGGCGGTGTTGGATAACCAAAGGGTGAGGTTGGAGGCGGCTTCGTTGGCATTAGAAGAGAGGGCTGGGGAGGTTTGAAGGAGTGATGTGGAGATCTGCTCTGTGGTGATTTTGTTCCAGTTTCTTTGTAGAGTTGGTTGGAGGTGGATGATGGGTTTCGGCTTGTTGTAGGTGAAGTGAACGCAGCTGTGGTCAGTCCAGAGGAGATCCGTAGTGTGGCTGAAGGAGACATGGTTGCTGGAGGTGAAGATGGGGTCGAGAGTGTGACCTGCGATGTGTGTGGGGGAAGTGACCAGTTGTTTAAGTCCGAGGTTGGCGAGGTTGTCTAAGAGGGTGGCGGTGTTGCGGTCGTTGCTCTTTTCAAGGTGGAAGTTGAGGTCTCCCAGAAGGATGTAGTCTTTGGAGGGGAGCGCGTGTGGGGTGATGAAGTCCGTGATGTCTTCACTGAATTTTGCGCGTGGTCCTGGTGGTCTGTAGAGGAGGGTGCCTCTGAGTGTGGTCGTGGGGTCGATGTGGATCTGGAAGTGAAGGTGTTCGGAGTTAGCGAGGTTGGCGTCGGAGCTGGTGGTGATGCGGATGGATTTCTTATGGACGATAGCGATTCCTCCTCCTGTATGGTCGGTGCGGTCCTTGCGAGTGATCTTATAGTCGTCAGGGATAGCGATGGCGATGTCAGGGGCGGAGGAAGCGTTCATCCATGTTTCCGTTAGGAAGGCGACGTCAGGAGAGATGGTGTCTAGTAGGTTCCAAAGGTCAATGGCGTGCCTGTGGACCGAGCGGGTGTTGAGAAGGATGCATTCTAGGTGGTTGGGGTCGGGAATCTGTGTTGTGGTCGCAGCGGAGATGTTGTTGGTGCCGCTAAATTTGCAGGAGAGGCAGGAGAACGGTCCATGGGTGCGTCCAGGAGCAGCTTGGACGCAGTTGGGGGAGCGGCCGGGGTTAAGGGCTAGGAGGGTGGCGGCATCGTAGGTAATGCGGGGGGGCTTGGCTGCGCGAGGGGCAGGGGGTCTGGCGCTGGGCGCGGTCCAGGCGCGGACGGGCGTAGACGGGCTTACCTTTGGCGCACCTTCGGCGCGGCTGGGGCGCGTGGACGCTGCGCGTGGAGGCATTGGCCATAAATGGATGTTGGAGGGGGCGGAGCGTGGGAGGGGCAGCAGCTGGGAGGCGGTAGCGGGGAGGAGGGGCGGTCCAGGAAACTACAACCAGCAAAATGGAGGGTGATAGTGAAAGTGAGGCAGGGGCAGCAAATGGACCAGCAGGTCGTATAGCAAACACAGCGTCAGCAAAGTACAGCGCTAATTAAAATCAAAATCGGGCGTCTAAGCACACAGGCACAGCGCTAGTTAAAACGGGCGCTTAAGGGCTAATAATGCAGTGTAAGCGTACAGGCACAGCGCAAATCACAGAGCACAATGTTAACACAGCGTCACCACAAAGTACAGCGCTAGTCACCCAAATTCGATCTGCGGCGTCCACAGTGCGTGAGATCAGCGAGGGAGGGAGGGAGGGAGCGACCGTTCAGGAGCAAGTCCAGGTGGACACAGTGGGTCAGGGGACGAGGGGGACGAGGCTATCCCTGTGTTCGTGGGTGGGAGGGGCAGCAGCTGGGAGGCGGTAGCGGGGAGGAGGGGCGGTCCAGGAAACTACAACCAGCAAAATGGAGGGTGATAGTGAAAGTGAGGCAGGGGCAGCAAATGGACCAGCAGGTCGTATAGCAAACACAGCGTCAGCAAAGTACAGCGCTAATTAAAATCAAAATCGGGCGTCTAAGCACACAGGCACAGCGCTAGTTAAAACGGGCGCTTAAGGGCTAATAATGCAGTGTAAGCGTACAGGCACAGCGCAAATCACAGAGCACAATGTTAACACAGCGTCACCACAAAGTACAGCGCTAGTCACCCAAATTCGATCTGCGGCGTCCACAGTGCGTGAGATCAGCGAGGGAGGGAGGGAGGGAGGGAGCGACCGTTCAGGAGCAAGTCCAGGTGGTCACAGTGGGTCAGGGGACGAGGCTATCCCTGTGTTCGTGGGTGGGAGGGGCAGCAGCTGGGAGGCGGTAGCGGGGAGGAGGGGCGGTCCAGGAAACTACAACCAGCAAAATGGAGGGTGATAGTGAAAGTGAGGCAGGGGCAGCAAATGGACCAGCAGGTCGTATAGCAAACACAGCGTCAGCAAAGTACAGCGCTAATTAAAATCAAAATCGGGCGTCTAAGCACACAGGCACAGCGCTAGTTAAAACGGGCGCTTAAGGGCTAATAATGCAGTGTAAGCGTACAGGCACAGCGCAAATCACAGAGCACAATGTTAACACAGCGTCACCACAAAGTACAGCGCTAGTCACCCAAATTCGATCTGCGGCGTCCACAGTGCGTGAGATCAGCGAGGGAGGGAGGGAGGGAGGGAGCGACCGTTCAGGAGCAAGTCCAGGTGGTCACAGTGGGTCAGGGGACGAGGCTATCCCTGTGTTCGTGGGTGGGAGGGGCAGCAGCTGGGAGGCGGTAGCGGGGAGGAGGGGCGGTCCAGGAAACTACAACCAGCAAAATGGAGGGTGATAGTGAAAATGAGGCAGGGGCAGCAAATGGACCAGCAGGTCGTATAGCAAACACAGCGTCAGCAAAGTACAGCGCTAATTAAAATCAAAATCGGGCGTCTAAGCACACAGGCACAGCGCTAGTTAAAACGGGCGCTTAAGGGCTAATAATGCAGTGTAAGCGTACAGGCACAGCGCAAATCACAGAGCACAATGTTAACACAGCGTCACCACAAAGTACAGCGCTAGTCACCCAAATTCGATCTGCGGCGTCCACAGAGCGTGAGATCAGCGAGGGAGGGAGGGAGGGAGGGAGCGACCGTTCAGGAGCAAGTCCAGGTGGTCCTGAACAAACGTTCTTAAATACATGTAGAATACCACTCGTATCATACATATTTAAGATACGTCCCAAAATTTCTGAGAAATGTATAGGGCATTTTGTATTCAAAAGGGCATGCATCTCGGCAGAAGTCCTTGCGACTTGTAGATCATAGGTTTCTTTGACCGAGGTCAGTGGCACTGTTTGTTGCAAAAGAATGGCTTTCATTCTGCTTAGAGTATCAATTCGTATAGAAGAGATGTTCAGTGAAGGCCATAAAGGCGACTCCCTGACTGTGTCTTTTTGTGGAAACAAGATTTGCATACAGCAAGTGAACCTGGATGTCACAGTTACTTGATATGGGATACCTGGCAACATGCCACAGGAGCTGTGATTATTCAACATGAGGTAACTTCCATTCGAAAGTTGACCAAAAATTAGATTAGTCACTGCAGCAGGTGAGCCTTGGGGGTGACAGAATAAGTTTGTAGTGGAACAATCACAGTCCTTGTGTAAGTTAATACCCTGACAAAGGAGAGAACAGTGCGTTTTCACAGTTAGTACCGCTAGGAAACACTTCACGCCCCCCCACTCCAACATCTGTGTGTGTAAGGTAAATCCCAGGATGTCTTGATGTATTCTTTACCCAACCTTTCATATTTGCCTGCTGGTATATGTTTTAGGCAATACTGAAAATGGAAAGTTGTAACAGGTAGAGTAATTTTACTATGTATGATCCACTCAGTAGCTGGTTTTTCTGCCACTGTGAATGGTAATTTTTCCAGTTTGTCAATGCTCAGCACCGTATAGTCTGCCCCCCCCTTTGTTCCAGTTTGATCTGTTTTCTAGCATCCAGCTTACATGATAGAACGTAATTGAGACTGACCATGTTGCAACATGACCAAGTCTTGTTCCATAATGTCTATGGCAGAGGATACAATGCTGTCCAATGAATATATCCTGGATGACAGCCGTTAACCCATTGTCAACTACAGCGAGAGATTTCTCTAAATGAATACGATCAATTTCTCGTATTCGTTTTGCAGTCTCGGCTTGGGTAACCTTCCATATTTCATTATAAGCCACGTAGATAACGGCATATATGAAACGTTTTTGACGCGGTTTTCTTGGTCCTGGCATGAATTCCCTAACGTCAGCGCCTTCTTTAAGTAAAGATAAGTGTTGTTTTACATCCTCTAGTGTAGCTTTGCGTAGCCAATCAAGGCAAAGTTTCCCTACACTGTATACTGGTACTACCCCTGGATGCTGTCTTTAAACATATTGTGGATCTGGCCTATTGATAATGAAACCTTGTGTTTTGTTAAGCAATCGATCTTGACAGTTGTTTGTGTCTGTGTGCCAGAGCAATCATTCTTTCCAATCAGGACCTGATCTGTTTTGATGCAAAATAGTATATATGTCGACCTCCCCATGTGTATAGTGCTATTACTTGCAGGTGCAGGTATGGAGGGAGTGTTCATGTCTTTGATCTTGGCTAACCCAAGGCAAGACGTTTGTTGGACAGCGTCATTCAAAAACATTATTTGCTCAGGGATGATACAAGCTCTAAACAAAGCTTCTACCCCCGGCACTTGCCAAACTTTTGTACCCCAGACAGATTTTGTCTCGATATTGTCTTTCCAAAAGTTGAAACCCTGTCTAGACATTTGGGAAATAAAGGCTGCAGAATAAATCTGTTTCGTATTGGTTAACATACTTTTCATTCCTGTTTTGTTTACATATTTTTTAAGTAAAATGTTTCTGCATTTGATACAGTGAACCATGAAAAATATGGAAACTTATTTGCAAAAGTTTTTGATCTTCCCTTTGGAGGTGTAGGACAATGTTCCCGTTGGTTATACATTAATACATTTCTAGGTGACGCAGATTTGAACAAGAAATGATGACCATAATGGTTATAACAATACATTTGTTCATAGTCTGAGGAACCCTCTAAATATTCATTGTTTGTGAATACTGCAGACATTTCTAGATCAGACATAATGTTATTAACAGTCTCAAAGACCCAATCATCAGAAAAGGTACTAGAGGTAATAAAGTCACTTAAAGAAATTTTAAATAAGTGTAGAATCTTCAAAAGTTCAGACGGGCCAAAAATGTCATATTCTGTTTTGTCCCAAACGATACCATCCTGTATACGAACAGCTGTGATGTTCACTGCAGACAAGTCTCTTGCTTCACGATGGGATGATTTGTGTGGCCGGAAAAGTAAGTTCACTCTTTTACTTTCTGTGTCCGTTTGAACATATTTTCCATTTATCGGCATACCCAAAGTTACTACCAGAGCTAGCAAAAGTAGAAAGAAAAATATTCCCAAAACAATCCATAGTTCAATCCATGGTGAAACCAGATAAGTCTTTTTCAGTCTGTTGCTTGTTCTTTGAAAGTTCTTTGTGCTAGCGTTGTTTCCGGTTCGCTGGGATCCTCGGAAAACGTATCAAAGTTAATGAAATTGCCAGAAGCAGTTCTGTAAATGGTTGGAATTGCATCAGGATTCGTTGAAATCGCTGGAACCAGTTGATCATTTGTTACTTAGTTGTAGACAGAAGTATCAGGACGAACTGTTATTTGCGTCTCAAGAGGAACGAGTTCCATAGCAGTGTTGCTTAGTCCATAATTTCTCACTGTAGAATCTTCAAAGGTGGTGAGTCTCTCAGTTTGAACTTCTTGGATTGTCACTAGAGGAGTGAGTCTGCTACATTGTCGGTGTGCACTTGGCCTACTGCTTAGTATCGGCCACATAGTGTGGTTTGATCAGGTCAATTGACACAAATATTTTCTCCTTTTTACTAGCAAGGGGCAGCAGAAGTACTGTTCTTGATCCGTGGAATGTTATGACATGAAATGCTTGTCTGTAAGAAGGCCCAAATTCCTTCTTGTTCGCGATCTTTTCTCAGAATACATCCTTAAGCTTTGGGATACAGGCAGGCCTTGCAGGGATGGCCGGATTTTCCTCAGTGGTGGTTGGCTTCAGGAACATGTTGCTTTGTTTCGATCTTAGTTCATTTAAGTTCTGTAAAACAGCCAAATGATCTTTGATATCAAATTTCTTATTTTTCACCACTGTGCCTTGCATGTCAAGGTCTGGTACCAACATTCTAGTCCCTAGAGAACTTCTAGGCAAATTATTTATTGAGCGTTGGACCACATAAAGATGTTCGACCCACCCAACACCCAAACCTAATACCCTAGCTGTTATAGACTGCTTTCTGTCCTGGTTTTTTCTTTCCACAACAGAATTTCCCTCAGGATGGAATGGAGACGAATACCGTAATGCTACGCCCAAACTGCCCATGGCTTCTTTGTAAGCTCGAGAGCTAAACACAGGGCCCTGGTCAGAGTGTAGTGTGCCTATTGCGTATGTGCCGATAAAGACTCGCAAATCTTTGATAACTGTTCGAGCGTCAGCCAAGCGCTGAGGCCACATCCATAGGAACCTTGAACACACGTCTACTGCGACTATGATATATTTGTAGTTATCATCCCTTTGTAAGGGACCGCAGTGGTGCAGGTAAACACAAGCGAATGGCTTATCTGAAATTAACAGGGGTGTCTGCGCATGACGTTTCACAGTAGAGACTTTCATCTTCTGGCATATATCACAGTCCAAAACATAGTTTATGGTCTATTACTAATGCCGGGCCACCAGTATCTTTGTTTTGATAATGATACTGTGGCGGAAACATCTGCATGAGCAGAGGCGATCCCTTCATGTGCTGCTAGGATTAGTCCTAATCTATGTTCCATGTTTGGAATTACCCTATCCCCCACTCCAGCGATTTGAGTAAACTGAACATTGTTCGCATCAATTGTATATGAGTATTTGAGTGGAAACTTTTTAGGTAACGCTGCACCACTGCCTTTGCTTGAAGCATTAACAGCCAGCATTATTTCACTCTCTATTTTCTTTTTTGAACAAGTGATTGCAGCTATGGAAGCCGTTTGCACAGCCCCCTTTGCAGCTTCATCAGCCAATGAATTCCCTTCAACGTGAACACCATCACGTTGATGACTCAGCGTATGTATTACGTGAGTGTTTTGTAATCCGTTTCGCAACTGTACTACTTGTTCCCAAAGCGGTTTATGCTTGATTGTGCCATCTTTCGCATCTTTGAAACCATTTTGAAGCCAATTCTGTAAATATTTATTATATGATTAAACACAGTAAAAAGAATCGCACACTATGAGTGTGGGGAATTTACGATCCGTATTTTCGAGTGCCATTATGAATGCTTGTAGTTTAGCTCGCTGAGCTGTTCAATCTACTAGAGATTGCGTTTTTAGGACCATTAGGCCTGGGTGGTAAATTCTGTTCCACTCACGGAATTTGGGTAATTTCGCGTTCCGCGGAGAACACGAAATTGTCCAAAATTCTGCGCTCCGCGACTTTGCAAACTTTTTTGCTTATTCGTGTTCGCAAATGCGTGTTCGCGAGATATTTCCCCTCCGAGCACGCAAACAGCTCTTGAGAACAGTATAAAAGCATTGCGAACAAGCAATTCCGCATGTTTGCAGAGATTTTTTACCATTTCGCGGAGATTTGCGTAACGCGATTACGCAAATTCGGCCCACCCCTAAAGTTCTCAATTTGCCATCGCGCATATGACCGTAAACGATTGCGCATGCTGCACTATAAACTAGCTTATCCCCCATAGCGGGTTGTGCAGATACGTCAGTATAAATTATAAATTGATACTGGTCAAGAGGAAGAATTTCAGAAGGCAGAGGACATTCGTGTTCTTATTGCAGAAATGCTTGTATTTTCAAATAAGGTCCAAAAATATATTCAACATCAGTTGCAGCAAGAGAATTAACCCATTGTATCCATCTTGGATGTAAAGCTTTTGCATTCAGAATGCTCGCTTTTGTAACTGCCTCTAAGGCTGGTACGGGGTCACAACCATAATGCATTATCCCTGTGCTAGGGCTCTTTCCTTTCCTACAGCGGTTTGAACTGCTGTCAGAATTTTTTCTGCAGAAGTGAATTTCATTTGTGCTTGTGTGTACAAATGTGATATGTATAAAATTGGTACCGTATTTTCCGGCGTATAAGACGACCCGGCGTATAAGACGACCCCCTACTTTTCATGATGAAATGTAGGTTTCGTCCTATACTCGCCGTATAAGACGACCCCCACTTCCAACACTTCCAAACATTATGTTCCGGTACTGTATTGCCGGCTGGAACCTTCTGCAGTCCCCTTTCCATGTCCATGAACTGAGTAGATGACGTGCGCTAGTGACGCTCCTCTACTTCCGATGAACGTGAGGATTATGGCGCCAGATCAGCGCATATACCGCTGTGTCTCTAGGCTCAAGACGCAGGAAGAAAATACCGAAATGCCCCGTGAGACCCTCTCCCAGCACTACGGGACTGTAAGTAACTGTGCACTATTTTCAAATCATGTGCAATTTTTGATTAATGTACCGGTAAACGTGTACTTGTCTTCATGTATCATTACCGGTCCTATTGTGAAGCGGGCAGACACCTTCGGATAAAGTCCTGCTACGGCACAGGGAGTGTGAACGCGCGAGTAAGAGCCCAGGTCATATTGGAGGGTTCGTGGGGGCAAATTCAAAGTCGGTAGAGCGTTGCTTCCACTCATGAAAATTTGGTGTCCGGCGTATAAGACGACCCCCGACTTTTGAAAACATTTTAAGGGGTTAAAAAGTCGTCTTATACGCCGGAAAATACGGTACTTTTTCACCTTCGTTAAAAGTTAAGTAGGTGAATCTGCATTGACCCGGAATGATTCGGATCACTAAGTTGCATACCTTTATGCGTGTTTGTATGTGTTTTGTTGCTAACATGTCAGCTTGTATGAACCTAAAACTTCTGTGTTTTCTTGTTTCCAGTTTGTGATTTTGAAATCAGGTTTGAATAATTCGTAGAGAGGTTTAACCCTTTCTGCATAGTTTAGAATGTAAGTACTTCCAAAATTCAGGAAACCTAGAATTGACTGTAAGTTTTTTAGCAGCGCACATTTTTCGAAAAAGTTGGCTGCCAGGCTTTTGCCTTCACTTAAAAGTTCATATCCTAAGAAAAGGACGTTGTGATGGGCAATTCTTGATTTTTTTTAAATTAAATGTATAACCCTCAGAGGTGAAGTCAAGTATAATGGTGTTCACCCTGTTCAAGTGCCTGTCCAGGTCATCGTCTCTCAGATAGATATCATCATATGTGAATGGGTTGCACATCTGTTTTCATGTAATTGGTCCATTTACTTTGTCCTTCAAATTTCAATGTTGCGTGCTAACTGGCAACGTTCTCAGCCCAAACAGTACGTGTTTAACTAAACCAAATCATAATTGGAACAACTTTAAGCCCAAAACCAATGGCACTGCCAAAACAGCATTTGCAATTAATTGTGTCTCTTTTTTTCATTTCACTTCTTTTTGCTCATTTTTACTCTTTTGATTATCCATTTGCTCACTTAGCACTGTTCAAATCTGCATGCAAGGAAAAGCCATTTCCCAAATTTCTCATGTTCAAGATGGGCCCTCCGAACCTCTCTTCAGGAACACGTACCAAAGCCAGATTCATATAAAGCAGTTTATTGACACCCAATGCATTTCGGGCCTCTCAGGCCCTTCGTCAGGGGTAACTGAAAATCACAAATTGAACATACATTAATATTTCATCCACTCATCTGTGTACAGAATCTCATATTCTAAATTACACCTTCTTTCTTTGTCACTTACATGCATGAACTTCATTATTTAAATTTGCGCTGTTCAGATAAAACATGCCTTAGTGCCTCTAGACCAACTCTGTCTCTTTTAACTTTGCTATATTCTATCTAACTCTCGTTCACACGGTCAGTAGTTACTATGCTTTAAACTCCATGAGCTGCAACCCTAAAACTTAAACCCCACTTGCAGCCCCAACCCATCTACATAACTTTCCCACCATACCCTCCTTTCACCTCAAATCAAAACCTCCCTTTTCTCAAACATGCTCACGTGATTTGCCCTCCTTAGTTATGCATTCCCTTCCCCATTTACTGTCATGTCCCCAACATACCTGCTAACAAACTGACATCCTCCTCCCTCACTCACAAAAGGATTATCCTTTCCTATTCAATCACCTGACTTTAAACCCAGCTTTTGCCCCTCCTATCCGTTCCCTCCCACTCATTCCCACGTAATTACCACCTGTGCCGTTTTAAAGCACCCGAGTCAACCTAGAACACTGCAACTCCCATAATGCATACTTTCCTCCTAGAACAGAGCCCCGACTCCGGCTACGGTGACGTCCGTGCTGTTTATTTGTTTTTAATAGAAAATTGCTAAAACTTACCGCATTTTAGACCTGTTTTTTGAATTTGCACTGCTCACCCCACATTGTCTGTCACATTGTCTGTAGCCTCCCCTGGTCCGCCATGGTTGGTGCTGTTTGTGTGGAGGGGAGCGACGACACCAGTTTTCCTTCCCTCATAGCCTGTGAGTGAAGTTGACATTCTAGGCACTGCGGCAGCCCCGCCCACTTCCTGCAGACATAAGGAAGTGCGCAGAGCGGACGCACGCAGCAGCACGCCAAAGGCAATCCCGTCTGCGCCCGTTCACGCCTGACCGTCGCCAGGCGCCCTGTCACTCTTCCCGTTTTTTTGCCTTTCCTCTTCACATTACGGCCTTATCTTAGCCCTCATCAAAACCAGTGATGACGATCATCAAATATACCAGCCAGGAGTTACAGTAATTAAATCAAATTTGTACTCCTTCCTCTACCATCAATATTCCAGAGTACCTATACACCACTAAGACAGCCGCACCAATAGTGCACAACACTACTCGCCCACTGCCCACCGGGCCAAAGCCAGTTTCTGAATTTTTAAAGGCACTGTATTGTAACGCACGCTCACTCCCCAAAAACTCACTTGAAGTCTGGTCTCTACTAGAATTGGAGAAGCCAGACCTCTGTTTTTTTTACTGAAACATGGCAAAATGAGTCCTCGCAGCCTGATGTTGCAACTGCACTCCCCTCCGACTACCGAATGTTTAGGCATGATAGGATAGGGAAGAAAGTAGGAGGCATAGCCATTGTTTTCAAAGCAAACATCCAATTACACACCATAGAGGCTGTCCAAGCTGACTGGGGCGAAATCTGTGTGTTTGCAATAGAGGGCGCAAGAAGCCAAACATGGAAAGGTGCTCTCTTGTACAGACGCCCAGGAAATAAATCCCATTTCTAAAATAATCTAACAGAAACTATTGCACCACATGTTCTTGTGGCAGATAAGTTTATACTCCTCAGAGATTTTAATCATCATGCCGAGCTTGAAAGTGACCATTATACAGGAAACCTGATCAACAACCTGGCCTCACTGGGCCTAAAACAACTGATAACAGGCCTGACCCCTATCGCCGGTCACACCCTAGATCTGTTATTTACCAATTCACCCCACATAAAGATTAATCAAACCCTTCCCATTCTATGGTTAGACCATCACCTTATCAGCTTTAAACTGTGCCAAATGTTGTCTCAACTTGTCTCAAAGAAAGAGCAGAAGCTTGGTCGACCATGGAACAAGATTAACTTGGAAACATTTTTTACATCTTTTGTTCCCATTCCCCCGTCTGAAATGACTAATGTAAATTAGGTTGCGAAAAAAATGTGATGCAGGCATTGTCAAATCTCTAGACTCTAAATCCCCCAAAAAGGAACAAACTGTCCTAAGAAACTATCCCCCTGGTTTACTCCTGTCTTAAAAAGCACAAAAATAGCAGTTAGGAAGGCAGAGCACAAATGGAGACGCATAAAAAGTGTACTAGATAGGCACCAATACAAAACCCTACACCAACAATATATGGATAGCATAGCCACCGCCAAAAAATTCTATCTTGGAGAACATATCAATCAAGCCACCAATTCCCACAAGGAACTTTATAAAATTGTGAAGGAATTCACAACCCCCTCCTCAGATACATCGATACATACCATCTCACAGGAGTGGGCGGACTCACTCTCACCTTTCTTCGTAAATAAAATAAACAATATTCACAAAGGTTTTCCAAGATAACCAACACACTGTATAGTCAGAACAAAACCAAACTCTGTTACACTCCTCCTCTCAAAGAATTTAACAAACTTACAGAAGAGTACACCTTCGTTCTACTCAGTAGGATGAAATCGGGTTCACCTACTGACCCTGCATCCTCACAGATCCTATCCAAAATTGGTCCAGGACTCATCCCCAACCTAACCCATATCTTGAATCTCTCACTCCCAACGAATCGACTGTGCCTGCACACTGGAAGAAAGCTATCATCAGACCTATCCTAAAAAAAACAACAGGTGACCCCAAATTACACACCAACTATTGACCTATCTCTCTCCTTCCTCCATTTGGTAAGGTAATGGAAGCAGCAGTTAACCAGCGGTTAGCAACCTATCTGGAAAAAAACAACATATTGGATCCATCCCAATCAGGCTTCCGATCCTATCATAGTACTGAGACAGCTTTGGTGGAGATCATTGATAACATCAGGCTCTCCCAGGATGCCAGCCAGTCGGCTATTCTCATCCTGCTAGACTTGTCGGCGGCCTTTGACACCATCTCGCATGGAATCCTTCTGGAACGTCTATGGGAGCTTGGTGTTGAGGGCCCGGCCCTGGAATGGCTGGAGAGCTACCTGTCGGAACGGTCTACAAAAGTACAAATAGGGGGCTTCTGTTCCAAAAGTCAACCTATTAATCAAGGCGTCCCCCAGGGATCTATTTTAAGTCCCACACTTTTTAACCTTTACGTGTCGCCCCTGGCCAAAATTATCAGAGACTGTGACTTTGATACAGTCTCCTATTTCGATGACACAAATTTGTTGATCACTCTTGATCCAGATCCCACTGACACGCAACGCAGATTTAAACAGTACACGTCATCAGTAAACGAATGGATGTCAACTAACCATTTACTCCTAAACGCAAGCAAAACAGAAAGTATGCTCTTTGGAGACGCACAACACGCATGGACCACGGCCTGGTGGCCCTCTTCACTGGGACCGTGCCCTCCGCCTAAAATAACAGTATGTAATCTAGGAGTTATCATGGACAATAAACTTTCCATGAAGGGCCACATTAACTCCTTAGCCCATACCAGTTACGGAATAATGTGCTCCTTAAAGAAAATCTTTAAATGGATTCCCCTCTGCTCTAGACTGCCCCTTGTACAGGGCTTAATCATCAATCGATTGGATTATGGTAATGCGCTATTTGCATCCATAAATGAAAGATTCCTGTGAAAACTACAAGTGTTGCAAAACACGGCGGCTAGATTGGTCCTGAATCGATCTCCATCAGCTCCGAGCCTTAAAGCCCTCCATTACCTATAAGGAGTAGGATCGCCTTTAAACCATACTGTCTGACTCACAAAACCCTGAATAACCAGGGTCCGAAATATCTAGCAAAGAAACTTATTAAATATCAGTCAGGGCGCTCCCTCCGCTCATCAAACAAACACTTGTTGAGGATCCCCAAAGTTCGAACTGTAAAAAATGGGGATAGATCTTTTTGTAAAACTGCACCAGAACTATGGAACTCACTGCCACTACGACTTCGCCAGGAAACAAAGCACAAAAAATTTCGGGCAGATCTCAAAACATGGTTATTTTCAATTCTGTCTCTCCCTCTAGCTTCCTGTGTTGACAAAGCGCTATGAGACCTAGGGTGAAATAGTCAAGCAATATAAATATCTACTACTACTATTACTACTAAAGATTTGACAGAAAACTATTCAAAACCGCTGGCATTGGGGAGGAGCCAAGCCTGCATCCGAAATGGCCGCATACCCGCTCGGCTCCGTGAGCCCTTTCTCCCTGCATGCCTATCCTGTTGTTCGTTCTGGCCAAAAAAGGTGTAATTGGATATTAGACGGTGAGCGCTCACTTACCGCCTGCTCCTGAGATTCCGGCGTGCTGTGAAACCGGAGAATTCCCCACCCATCGCGCAGCGGCCCGTGCAGTGACGAAGCCGGGGTGTCGATTGCAACGGGCGGCCGGTGGCGATCGCAACCACAGCGGCCGCCTTTGGTGGTGTGGAGTCGGTCGGCGGGTGCCATTGTCTTGGATTGCCGCTGAAGGCAGCATCAGCCAGGTCCCTTGTTGAAGAGCCTTGGGGGCCCGTGGGGCATACTGGAGTGGAGGGGGTGCGTGGCTCCTGGCCCCCCTCTTCGGACTCCGTGCCCGGACGTAACCAATGATCGCGCCCGAGACAGGCGGGCAGCCCCCAGGGAGCGGCAGGGTCTTTTGTTTAGCCTTTTGGTGGCTCTCCCTGGGGAACCCGCATCATCACTTTATGTTCCGGGCGTACATTTAGCGGCGCCCTGGGCTGGGGCCGGTCCTCGCTGTGAGGCGCGGAGGCACGGGGCCAAACTGTCGAAGATGGCGGCTGACACCCCTCAACATGGTCCATGTCCCGATCGGATGGCTGCTGTAGACATGGTGATGGGATGCTGGCGACGCACAATGGAGCCCACACCCAAGGATGTCCTGGCCGCCTTAACGGATCTACGTGAGTCCCTGATCTGCAACGTCAGGGGCCTGGATCAAAAAATGGCCGCCATTGCTGCTTCGCTGCCCTGTGAGGACGCAGTCCGATTTCAATGTAGTGCCTCTGGGCCTGTTTCTACTTCCTTGGGGAGGACTTTGGCCCCGCCTGGATTCCGGGAATTGCCGAGAGACCTGGTTACTTTGCCCCCCCTGGACAGTGCGGATGCACACAAGAATGCTTCTTGGGGACACATGCCTAACCTGAGCCGGGGGACGCACTGCTGCTCTTCTACTCGGGTAGCCTCAATAACACCGCGGCACTCGCCGGACAGTGATAATTCCCCTTCATGGATGGTACTACTGTGTTTGGGCTTTGTGACACCTGTGGGAGTGCTACTTCCGCCCTTGGACTGTAGTTGCATACAACTGGATGGACTCGAGTTGCTACCCCCTTTTTTGGTATTACTAGGGATTGCTTTGCTTGGATCCTTCAGATCCTTCAAAAAGTACTGTAATTTGCTTGATAAGGGTATGTTGGGTGGCTCCGTTGTGAGACGAGGCCAGGGGTGATGCACTTTAGATTCCGGCGGCCCTCACGTTAACTGATGGTGCTTTGGGTGTGGTGGTACTGGGGGTGTACTTTCGATGTGATTGGTACTTGACGCTCTCCGCGATCCTCCATTTTGCTGTTGGCCTTTCTCTATGTGTTGGGGTGATGGGCGGGGCCGGGTGGCGATTATGAGGGCCCTCCTCCTTCCATATTCTTTGTTTCTCTCTTCTCTTTCTAAATTTCGGGTTCCATTAGGGCGACAGGCACGCGGCTGGGGGGGTAGGCCTTGGTCTTCCGCGGGTGTGCAGGGTGGGGGTAGGGGGGTGGGGTTTGTTCGGTTTTTGTTTCCATGGCCCTTTAGTCTATGTCTTTTCTACAGTGTTGTCTCGTTCGTGGTTCCTGTGACGTGTATTGCTTGAGGGTTGGGATCGGGGATTGCTCTCCATCGGATTTGTGCCAATGTATCTCCTGATTTGTGTGCCATATCCCCAATACTTTGTCGATATTAATGTTAATTGTGGATATCCTGATCTGCGTACTGTGTTTTAGGACCATGAGTGATTGTATGGCATTTCTTCAGGCCCCCATTATTAAAAATGAACCTCTGTAATCCTGATTTCGGACCTGACCGTATGCCTGTATGGTGTCTCCTGATATATATATCTCTCCGGCTTTTGCATTGCTCTGATTCTTCGTATTGACTGCTAAATTTTTACCCTGTTTCGCGGCCGGCCGTGAAGGTTGTAGGCCCGTACCTGTAATTGATTGCAAGATGAATAAAGGTTCACAAAAAAAAACGCTGGCATTATTGTAAACATTACAGTCTATTCGATGTACTTTGCTAAAAATTCAGCATTCTTCTGACACCACAAAATAAACATGCTTTCTGAACGAAGATGTTCCGCCTTGCATGAGGATAGCGACATCAATTCCGATCATTCCTTTTGTTACTGTTCTTTGTAGGTGCTCACCCAATGGGGTTAACCGTCAAAAAACATCATATATGTATGGGTTGCACACCTGTTCTCCCGTAATTCGTCCGTTTATTTTGTCCTTAAACGTTCAACATTGCATGCTCCCTGGCGACATGCTCAGCCCAAACAGCTCGTGCTTAACTAAACCACAACATAATTGGAACAACTTTAAGCCCCAAACCAATGGCACAGCCAATGCTGCATTTGCAATAAATGATGTCTCTTTTTTTCATTTCACTTCTTTTTTCTCCTTTTTACTCTTCTGATTATCCTTTTGTAGGTCTCGCCCTATCCCGTTCTGCAGGAATGGATAGGAGGAGACTTATAGGGGCTAAACTAAGAGCTAACCTAAGCTCTCAAAAAGCGGATTTCTAGAAGTGCATGTGGTCTCGTGAACGCGCCCCCACAGGCACCATCTGCGTCCATATCAAAGCAATCAGCCTCCGTCCCACTGGCTTCTGAAGCTTCCCCCAGCATGGGCTCGCTTGGCCTCAGGCATTTCTCCTCCCCTAATTATTCACTGCCCACGGCCGGCCAGCGGTACTTTCTGTCTCGCATTTCTCTTCTCTCCCCTCCCCCCCCCTCCCCACAGCAATGCCAATAGCTTGTTGTGTATGTTATCTAAATTGCAAATGTAATTTTGTTCATATTGAATCCAGGCAGAAGTTTCTTTGAACCATAATACATTACAGTTAAACATTCGTTTCTGTCTTCATGCAGTAGCTGTGTTCCGTTTTCAGCCCTCATTGTCATTGTTGCCTGCTTGCAAGTGCTTCTCGGTTCACCAGTGCCTCTCAAAGTGGAGCTGCATTACGCGTTTCAATTTGTATTTTGTTTCCATTATAAACATTCCTCTTAGGATGCTTCTACAAGGTGTAACCCATTTCCAGTTCTCCTTTAAAATCAATATGATATATATTAGTAGTTAGTATGTGTAAACTGGATAACATGTAACATGTAAGTTGGAGAGAAACAATGCGCTGTTTCTAGCACCATATTGCTTTTCTGAATGTAAGGTCTCTTTAAAATGCATTTCACCCATCTGCATCAGTTGCTACCTGCTTTCCCTCCCACCTCCCACGGCCGCTCTTCCCATTCACGCGCTCTTCAGGTCACCATTTGCCAGCATGTGCCCGCTAGCGCTTTCATCCCTATCACTCCCCCCTCATTAACAGCCTTGTTTATCTGGTTTTCGTGCTGGAACCCAATCTGTGCCTCATGCATTTGTATCCCACTGTGGCAAGGGTGCGTGTCACTCTGTGCTGGATGTCTCTGTATCCATGCATGCGATTTGTCACACTTTACTGAATATGTATATGCCACACTAAACTGCATGTGGGTATGTCACAATGTGAAGAATCTGTCTGTTTCACACAAAATGTGTCTGCTTCATTCTGTCTGACTCACTTCTGAATGTGCTGAATGTGCACTCACTCTGTAGATTGCATCTTGATTTGTGTCTATTTTTTTGGCTGAATGGCGGCATGTGTGTCTGTGTGCTCTCTGAATATTTGTAATTCTCTCTCTCCCCATTGTGTTGAAAGATGCTACAAAATATTCTTATTCACTTACCAGTGACTTTATGCAATATTTTCAGTGCCCCATAAAATTAAATAGCTCTAGTCATCTTTATGCCACGCTGTGCGGCCATTGGTTGGTCATATGTAGTCTTGTGGCCATTTCGTCCAATCAGTGGCTCAGCCCTTCCTTGTAAACTGCTGCTTCCTGGGGCAAAGGTACGCTCATTACACCCCCTATGCCCACAATTCTCCCTTAGGGCCCCAAGGGGTCCCTTAGGATTGCCCACACAATAAACCTGTTCCTCTCTTTTTAATTTCTGACTCAGAAATATATTGTAACATCATCAGTTTTTTTAGACCAAGCGCTAGACCAAGCGTGTTCCTCTGGACCACATACAATGTAAGACCCGAAATGCGCGTTTTCCACACAGCAGGCTTCCTCGTTTCTGAGGCCTGACTGCATGCCGGAGCGGCCCGGGGACATCTTTAAGCAGCAAACAAGCAGAGAGCACTGATGAAAGGGAGAGCCGAGCCTTTCAAAGAGGGTGGTGCTAAGCCAAAAATGCTCTCCTGAATAGGGTGCCTTGAATCAACAAGGATGACAAACCACACACTTAAGACAACAAAGAGGGCCTGGCATTGCACAAAAAACATGTGTTGCCAAAAATGTCAATTTCCGGAGGCATGAGAGAGTGATCTTTTTGTGAAGGCCTTTGGGTTTTTGTTGGCCACTCTGGTCCGTTTTTTCTTTCTTGATTAATTTAATGCTTGGTTTGTCGTTCCTGTCAGTTCTGTACACTGCATCAGTGGAAGTGCTTTTCAGAGTTAATTGACCAAACTTACTTCAGGTGATGTGGCCCCCCTCTCTGCTCAGCTGTTCGTGCTGGCACTTCAGCCCTTTGTCAGTTGTAGAGTTTCAGGCATGACGATTGAAGAATTTTACATAGAAACAGACAATAATACCTCTTTTGAGTAAGGCAATCTGTTGCATATCTGCAGATGTATTCTTCCTCTATAGTGAACACATTTTTCTCTAAGGAGAAGCCTCTTTCCTTATATACCAATAAATGCTCGGGGCATTCTGTTTCTCTTTTCACCCTGCGTAGAAATATTGAATCTGGAAACTTTATGTTAAATGACCGCAAAAGATTGTTACACAGCACCACCACAGCAACACTCAGCACCACCACAGCACCACCACATTATCACTCAGCACCACCACAGCACCACTCAGCACCACAACAGCATCACTCCGCACCACCACAGCATCACTCAGCACCACCACAGCACCACTCAGCACCACCACAGCACCACTCAGCACCACCACAGCACCACCCAGCCCCACCATAGCACCGCTCAGCACCACCACAGCATCCACATTATCACTCAGCACCACCACAGCACCACTCAGCATCACCACATTATCACTCAGCAGCACCACTCAGCACCACCACAGCATCACTCAGCACCACCACAGCATCACTCAGCACCACCACAGCACCACTCAGCACCCCCACAGTACCACTCATCACCACCACAGCACCACTCAGCACCACCACATTATCACTCAGCACCAGCACAGCAGCACTCAGCACCACCACAGCATCACTCAGCACCACTCAGCACCACCACAGCAGCACTCAGCACCACCACAGCACCACCACAGCACCACTCAGCACCACCACAGCATCACTCAGCGCAACCACAGCATCACTCAGCGCAACCACAGCATCACTCAGCGCAACCACAGCATCACTCAGCGCAACCACAGCATCACTCAGCACCACCACAGCATCACTGGTTCAAATATGTTCTCTCAATGTTTCAAGCTTTATTACAAGTGTCACAAAAAGATGTTAATATTTCACTTCTGTTCTTTCATTTTCGTCACAATAAAATACACTGAACATAATCTTTACAAAAGTTATTTGCAAAAGTTTAAGCTATTGCCATTATAAATTACAATCACTTGTATTTAAGTATTAATTATTTTAAAAAATTAAAAGCCATTGTTATTTGTAATATCAATACATATAAGTCACGTAAATACAAAACATGTTGCATAAAAAATGCTATAGGTGTCACATTTGCGAAGGTTATAACTATTGGCATTGTAAATGACAAAGCTATTAATTTAGCTATTTTCAAAAACAACACATCAATAAAAAAATTGTCATTTACAAGACCAATAGCTCAAACTTTCCTAATGCGAGATCTATTGCATTGCAAATGCTTGTCTCACTTAGCACTGTTCGAATCTCCATGCAAGGAAAAGCCATTTCCCAAATTTCTCATGTTCAAGCCCTCCGAACCTCTCTTCAACAAAACGTACCAAAGCCAGGTTCATAAAAAGCAGTTTATTGACACCCAATGCATTTCGGGCCTCTCGGGCCCTTCGTCAGGGGTAACTGAAAATCACAATATAAACATACATTAATATTTCATCCATTCATCTGTGTACGGAATCTCATATTCTAAATTACACCTTCTTTCTCTGTCACTTACACGCATAAACTTAATTATTTAAATGTGTGCTGTTCAGATAAAAAACGCCTTAGTGCCTCTAGACCAACCCAGTCTCTTCACTTTGCTGTATTCTATCTAACTCTCGTTCACGCGGTCAGTAGTTACTATGCTTCCAATTCCATAAGCTGCACCCCTAAAACTTGAACCCCATTTGCTGCCCCAACCTGTCTACATATCTTTCCCACCATACCCTCCTTTCACCCCAAATCAAAACCTCCCTCTTCTCAACCATGCTCACGTGATTTGCCCTCCTTAGTTATGCATTCCCTTCCCCATTTACTGTCATTTCCCCAACATACCTGCTAACGAACTGACTTCCTCCTCCCTCACTCACTAAAGGATTATCCTTTCCTATTCAATCACCTGACCTTAAACCCAGCTTTTGCCCCTCCTATCCGGAGCCCTCCCACTCATTCACACGTAATTACCACCTGTGCCATTTTAAAGCACCCGAGTCAACCTAGAACACTGCAAATCACATAATGCATACTTTCCCCCCAACAACATTACCCGGCACAAATATAGTATGTGTGTATATGAGATTAAACATTTGACAGAAAACTATTCAAAACCGCTGACATAATTGTAAACATTACAGTCAATTGGATGTACTTTGCTAAAAATTCAGCATTCTTCTGACACCATAAAATAAACATGCTTCTGAACAAAGATGTTCCGCCTTGCATGAGGATAGCAACATCAATTCTGATCATTCCTTTTGTTACACTGTTCTTTGTGGGTGCTCACCCAATGGGGCTAACTGTCGAAAAACATCATAGATGTATGGGTTGCATACCTGTTTTCCTGTAATTCGTCTGTTTATTTTGTCCTTCAAAGTTCTTGAAGAGAGATTCGGATCGCCCATCTTGAACATTAGAAATTTGGGACATGGCTTTTCCTTGCATGCGGATTTGAACAATGCTATGTGAGAAAATCGATAATCAAAAGAGTAAAAAGGAGCAAAAAGAAGTGAAATTAAAAAAAGAGACAAAATTAATTGCAAATGCAGCAAAGGCTGTGCCATTGGTTTGGGGCTTAAAGTTGTTCCAATTATGATGTAAATAGATATCATCGACATATGACAATACCTCGTCATCATAAGTTTGTAGTAACTCTGTTACCCTTGCTGAGAATAACCCCAGGCTATTCTTGACCCCCAGTGGGAGTCGACAAAATTGATGCTGGGTCCCCATTATTGAGAAAGCGGTCAAATACCTACTTTCAGGTGCAATGTTTTGACAAAAGAAACCATTTGAAATGTCTAATGTGGTTTTATATTTTTTTACGCACAGTGTTATTCATTAATGCTGTACTTTTGTGCATTTTGCACTGCAAATGTTTTGCAACAAGAGTTTAGATGTCTGTAATCCAAAACTAGACAATTGTATTGTCTAGTTTGGAAACAGGAAACAAAGGATTGTTCATTGGTGAGGGGTACAAAAGGGGGTGGTGATGGACGGAGCATCTGAATCAATCAAACACTCACACCCAGTCAAAAGATCTGGGTTTAATCCATCGCCGTTCTTTAGCCCACTCTGCCACCCCAGTTCAGACAAGGCTATATGCAAATCAGTCTGACCCTGTGCCTCATGGGAACAGTCCAGCCCGAACTGCCAAGCCATGTCTTCCCTGGACCGGAAACAAGCTTCCGAGGACCGGTTTCTGGCACTCTCTAGAGCCAGGTCTCCTGCATGGTCTGGTCCTCTTTAGCCAGCTGGGCCCTCTTGGAGGGAGGAATACTTCTCCTTTTGTGCCCCCAATGCAAGTAAATATGAGGCCAACCACGAGACCCTTGAGAACAGTTCCAGTTACTGTGTGTCAGAAGGATCCATGACTAATTGAGACCTTGCAGGAGTCCTCTTCTTCCAGCAGGAGTTAGAACTCAAGTTTCTTCTTCAAGTAGGGTCTTCTTCAAGAGGACTCTTCCAAGACTGAGGAATGTTCTGCAAAGGTGGTGGTTGCAGTGCCAGGTTCATTGCGTGCACTGGCCAGTGACGGGAGAAAATTTAGACCCGTGGAGAGATGCTGCCATTTTAGATACAAATGTTTCTTAAATTGCCTTCTTTACTCCATGATGACTTTGGACACACATTGGTTTGTGTGACTGTGCAAGCTATGGTTCTTAGAAACCACATTTGCTTACATTTCAACTACGTAGGCACAATATTACAACATCTTGAACATTTAGTGCAGGGAATAAAGTTAACCAGCTAAATCTTGTTGTTTAATGATCGCCCGTTATGCGACAGAGCTATTATAAAAGGATAAACAATGACAGCCTGGCTGAGATCTCGGCATGATAGCATGGATCTGTTTATTATATAACCATAAGCATTTCCGTGTTCAAATGAGAGGAGCACTCTGCTGCAACTGCTGCTTGTCGGAATCCCAGCCTAGCTGTTCCTGTTTTCCCTCTACGAGGGAGGATGTCCAATTTGTGACCAAGATGGGCCCCTGAAGACACTTACCCTCAGGTATTGGGGAGTCAGATCATCCAGTAGGTGATTTTGGAATTCATCCGCTAAGGTAGGGAGCAACATAGTAGGAGTTCATTACACACAGTACTTATATGTCAGCATATATGCACTGTTTTAGCACAATGGTGGAATTGCTTATAGTTTTCACTGTTCCTGTGATGCTAATCGCTCTTATTTGGTTCTGTCAGTTAATCATTGCAGCACTTATGTTTTTCACAGGAATCGTAATGCTTCAATAATATTGAAACACCCTGCTGTATACTTGTATGTATGTATGTATAGGCGTTCTTGTATAGCGCTGTAACTGTCACCCGACGGGCATCCTGGCGCTTAGACTGTTATGACACAATACATGATGTTTCCAGCATCCAAACCATTTACATTGTTCCGGGGGAACAGGTGGGTTTTTAAGACCATTTTAAAGGCAGGGAGATCTTCCAGGCCCCTCAGGCCCAGCAGAAGGGAGTTCCACAGTCTTGCTGCGGTGAACCTGAAGGACCGACCACCCATCCGGGACCTCAGAAACTTGGGTACTACCACCAAGTAGGCCGAGGCTGACCAGAGTGGTCTTGAAGGGATGTACCATGAGAAAAGGTCCTGCAGAGGGGACGGACCCTGTCCGTGGAGAGCCCTAAATACCAAACACAGAGCTTTAAAATCAACCCGTTGAGAGATTGGCAGCCAATGAAGGTCCCTAAGTGCCTTAGCAGAAGAGTCCAGGCGACGTCGTGAGAGTGCCAATTTGGCGGCGAAATTCTGCACCCGTTGAAGTTTTCCTATCAGAGTGGCAGATGCCCCCAGAAGCAGTGCGTTACAATAGTCGAGTCGACTTAAAATTATGCTCTGCACTATCTCTGGTCTAGCCTGTACCGGGAGCAAGGGTAAGATCTTTCGCAGTGAACAAAGCAGTGCCATGCAGGTGGCCACCGTTCTATTCACTGATATGTCCAGCTGCAAGCTGGAGCTGAACATCACCCCCAGATTCCGAAAAGATTCGGCGGGCAGACTGGTGCCTTGGAAGTCAGGAGGCCAAAAACCCTGTGGTAGAGGTCTGGGAGTTCGGTCCATGGTGCAATGCAGCACCTCGGTTTTCGAGCTGTTAAATTGCAGGGAGTTGTTGCCCAGCGATTCTGCCGTGGTGCTCATGCAGCGATGGAAGACCTCCTGTGACACCCCGTCCTTACCCTCAGACGAGAAGATAAGTTGGGTGTCAACGGCGTAGTTGGTGACTGTTATGCCAAAAGATTTAATCAACGTGATCAGGGGGCGGAAGTAAAGATTGAAAAGGATGGGGCTGATGGCCGAACCCTGGGGTACGCCCTGACCAACCTTCCTGATGTTAGATTTAAAGGGTGGCAAGGCCACCACCTGGTGCCTTTGATCGAGATACGACACCAGCCACTCAAGGGCCAGGCCCGACACCCCAACCTCCGTCAGTCTCCTGGTCAAGATTGCGTGGCTGACCGTATCGAACGGGGCCGACATGTCAAGCAGCACTAAAAAGGCTGGTCAACCCTGGTCGGCACGCGTCCGAAGGTCATCGAGAACAGTCACCAATGCCGACTCTGTCCCATGTGCCGGTCTAAAACCAAACTGGGCCACATCCAGACAGTGGGTGGTTTCAAGAAAGTTGGAGAGATGTTTTGTGGCCAGTTTCTCCAGAATTTTAATTGGGAATGGCAGAAGGGAAATGGGTCTTAGTTAGCTGGGCAGGCGGGGTCCAGATTCTTCTTTTTAAGTAGTGGGGAGACAACCGCCAGTTTCCAGCAATCTGGGACCCGTGCCGATGTAAGGGACTGACAGCAGATGGAAAAAAGTGGGGGAAAAAGCTCTTAGGGAACAGTTTCCAGAATTTTGGTGGAAGAAGGTCAGATGGTGAGCCCGAGGACACCCCGTCAGCCAGAGTGCAGAAGTCCTCGAAAGATGGTAGGGGAAAGTTGTTCAGCTCACCTGGCTTGGTGCCCTCCTCCATGTTCTCAATCGGGATGGAATTGTGCGCAGCATGGCCAGATGACGAGGGAAGATTGGTTAGGATGGTAGCAATCTTGTCCTCAAAGGCTTGTGCTCGCAAATCACAGAGAACTTGGGAAGCCGGGATGTCATGTTTGGTGCAAGCTGGATGGGCCAGGTTTTTTACGATCTTAAATAGGGCCTGGGACTTATTTGTGGCTGCCATCAGAGATTCTTCTAGGAATCTAGCTTTAGCAAGCTTGATCTGGACTTTGTAGGTCGCCAATGCTTGTTTAAAGAGGACTCTATGTGATTCCAGGTACTGTGTCCTCCAGGCCCGCTCAGCCTGTTTAAACTGAAGCTTAAGCTGCCGAAGTTCTTCAGAGTACCATGGCATAGCAAGATTAGTCCTAGCTCTAATTTTACGCATCGGGGCCAAAGAGTCCAGAGAAGCCGACATTCGCTGACAGAGAGTCTCGTAGCTCACGTCCACACTAGCTCCCAGTGCAAAACCGTCTGGAAGCAAAGTAGGCAGGGTAGATTGTCTAAGGAGTCTAGACCATTGTCTACCCATTCTAGTGCCACCCACACTACCTTTCTTTGCTGTGGCAGCTGTGCATGAGAGGGAGAAGCGGACGAGAGCATGGTCCGTCCAACACTGAGGCAGGACGTCCCGTAGAGATGTTTGACATACGTCAGCGAAGAGTAGGTCGAGGATATGGCCCTTTGAATGGGTTTGAGAAAGTACGAGTTGTTGTAGCTCATTATTACGACAGTCTTGGACCAGCTCTACAAAAGCCGTATTAGTCGGTCCGTCTGGCCAAAGGTTGAAATCCCCTAGCATCATCAGCTTTGTATGGGAATGGGAGAAGTCATAGATTAAATCTATGAGCTCAGGCACAGCAGATAACGTGCTAGCCGGGGGTCTGTAGCATAATAGCCCAGTGTGTAGCGCACCTCCTTGGCCCTTAATGGAGAAGCCCAGTATTTCGCACCCAGCGATTGCCTTGATGTTAAGCTGGGAGAAGTCTAAAGTCTCCCTAAAAATTAGTCCAGTTCCACCTCCTCTGGCCCCCACCCTTCTTGTATATCTCATTAAGTATGCACAAGTGACTGAGCGAAAGGGTTCTAGATCTGTTATCACGATTCCTTCAGGAGTCAGGGTAGTCATATACTAAAGTTGTACATTCCATTTGTTACCTTCCTACATTCAAGGGTACTTATGGTTGCACTGTGAGCTAGCATGACTATAGGTCAACATATCATGAGGGTGTGAATAGAGTCAGTCTGGCACCACCCCAACATTTATGTTGTCCAACAAGCACACAGTTCCTACTGAGAGGTAGGTCATCCCTGAACTTTTTGCCTTCCTCCTAGTCTTTCTTCTGACCTGGTGTTGGTGGTTTTAGGACTCTGTGCACTTTAGCACTGCTGCCAGTGTAACGTGTGTGTGCTCTCTGTGGTAAACATGGTTAGATTGGTCTACATCTGTTTGGCGTATTTCATTTATCTGTCAGTCCCTTGTACAGTGGTATCTCAGATAACAAGGGCCAGTAAATTAAATGCTACTGGTGGCCTTGCAGCACTGATTGCGCCACCCACTAAAGTAGCCTTTCAAACCTGTCTCAGGCCTCTGACATTGCAGGGCTTGTGCACGCAGTTTACTGCCGCTGTAACGTGGCACCTAAAGTGTGTGCCACGTCTGTGACCCTCCTTTTACTGCATGTCAGTTACCCCTAAGGTAGACCCTAGTTAGCCCTATGGGCAAAGTGCATTGTAGGTAAAAGGTAGGACATGTACCTTAAGTGCGTGACATGTCCTGGTAGTGATAAACAGCCATTTTGGTTTCTCACTGCTGTGAGGCTGCCCTCTCATAGGAATCCATTGGGGATTAACTGATAAGTGTTTCAGTGGTAATTCCTGATATGAAAGGAGCAGCGTGGTCAAGTTTGTTATGTTTTGAATAGTGATAATCAGTGCTGCATAATGGTGTGCGCAGATGTATGATCACTATTTTAGAAATGCCACTTTTAGAAATTGGCATTTCTGTGTGCTATGTGTCTTTGCCTGCCTGATGTGTATTGCATGTCTGGTGCATGACTGGTGAGGTATGTGGCTCCAGAGGGGCTGGGAGAGTCAGCACTAGGCTGAATGGGCAGATCTGCATTTGGAGTAGTAGGAGTAGTAGCTCCTGACCCTGAATAGGTCTGTGCCTGCCTTCCTCAATGCTGGCTCCGCCCCCCTGTGGTGCTTCTGAGGACAGAGCCCAACCTGACAAAGGAGGGTGTGAGTACTGTAAACAAAGTGCTTCAGTACCTCATAGAAACAGTTGGGACTGGTTCCCCAAGCCCTGTGCCAGGGCAGAAGAAAAACAAACCCAGTATAAATATTGGGGCTGTGACCCCATGTGAGTGTGCTGTTTTGGGTGCTTGTTTGTGCCTGCTGGGCCCCAGTAGGAACCACCACGAGGGACTGCCCCTCTGCAGGAGGGCCCTGTGAGCTGGCCTGCCTGGGCCCAGCTTTGCCCAGCTCTGCCCCTCCAAGAACTTGGATCCCAGAGCCTCCAGAGCGCTACATCTTTATTGCTGCCTCAGAGGAAGTGAGGAGTACCCCAGGGGTCTTAGGGTTCTGAGGGAATCCCAACGTTGGGATTCCCCCGTGCTGCACAGTGGAGCGGGACCCTACGCCGCATTTTCGGTGCACAGTGGAGCGGGAGCCTACGCCGCATTTTTGGTGCACAGTGGAATGTGAGCCTACCCCGCATTTCTGGAAAACGCAGCCAAGCCGGAGACCCAGGCGGGAGCCTACCCCGTGCTGGTAAACGACTCAGAAAGAAGGAGACTTCGCTCCAGATACATGTGGAGAAGTGTGGCTCAATGGTTAGAGTGTCAGACCCTGATGCAGAGGTCTGGCCCGGGACCAGGGTTCAATTCCCGCCTCGGCCGGTCTTTGCGGGGTCTTGAGCTCTAAATTCCTCGGACCTGATTTCTCGCCTCGGAGCCTATACGAATCATGGGTCCCACGCTGCAACTCTGGGCAATAGCTTGCTTAATCTCCACAACGGCCCCAACAGCGCTGGGATGCCTGGCTTCACCTTGGGGATGCCCAGGAGTGGATATTTCACAGGTAAAAGCCAGGAAGGGTTCCTTAGCGGTATGAGTACAAGCGCCGGGAGACCCGGTCCGTGTAGCTGTGCGCTATACAAGTACAAAACATTTACATACATATGCGGGCCCAGCCGGAAGAAGCGCAGCTGGCGAGGAACTCAGGCAGCGTCAGCCTGTTTGAGGGCGGGTTCTCGTGTGATTGAAGACAGCCCTGTGTGTAGGTGATGGCGATCGCAGCAGGCCGAAGGAGGACCGGAGCCTCGCAGTCTCCCTGCCGAAGTTCTGCGTTGTCCCAGAGGGAGGCTAAGATTACCCCGGTGAGTGGGGCCTGTGCCGGGCATTGTGGGTGCCTATCGGAGGCTGCTAGAAGTAGAGGGGGCTCCGACTGGTTGTGAGTTGGCCAGAGCGCAGCCAGTGGAGTCGAGCCCCGGTGAACGAGGCTCCTCAGGCACTGTTGGTGACAGCGCCGATTCCTTTTTGGGCCCTCTCTAGAAGCCCCGGTGAGGAGGGCTGAGGAGGCACCTGAGTGCCGCTCTTGAGAAGCACAGCTGCAACGCAAGAGAGCGCGGGCAGCTGCAACAAATGGGCACTTTTGTTTTAGAAGTCCCGGAGTGGGGCTTCAGAGGCACGGTTGTGCCAAAGTTGATTTTCTCAGCTGCACCGCGAAAGAACGGGCAGCTACAACGACGGAGGCATTTCTTTGTTGGCAACAGAGGAACCAGGGTGAGCTGCACCCCCAGTTAACGCCCTGACTCTTTGACAGAGGGCATATGGGACAGCCCAGATGGGCCCTAATGAAGGCCAGTTGGCCTGGAGTCATTTAGGAGGTTTTGGTAGGGCGCAAAGCCCGAAAAGGATGCATAATGTGTTTATGCCTGAGGTGATGTATGCACCGAGGGAGTGTTACTACGATGCACTTCTAAATGTAATGCCAAATGTGTTATGCATCATATGTTCCTGGTAAGTACAGTATTTTACTAGTAGTCACTGGTTGTTTTCATTACTTACCTGTTCTTATGGTTTTGACAGGGGCCGGATTGGCACTGTCTTGTATACAGTCATCTGTGAAGTATTGCCTAGTGCCAGGTGGCACAGTGTATATTTGTGATTATGATTCTAATTTGTTTACAATAATACAAAGGCTATTTCTTTATATAACTTTGTGTGGAGTTTCTTTTGTGGTGTGCCTAGTGTGTCGCTGATGTGTGTGTGTGTTGCACAAACGCTTTACACATTGCCTCTGTGATAAGCCTGATGTCTCTTGCCAAGCTACCAAGGGGGTGAGCAGGGGTTATCTTCAGCATGTAACTCCCTAGCCCTGACTAGAGTGGTAGTTTCTGCCTTGCTTAGACACTTGCCCTAGCCAACCAGAAATCCCATTTCTAACCCGTACAACAGAAACATTTGGAAACTATTACCAAGAACAATATTCCTGAGGAGGAGAATCCAAGGAAGAGATTTCCTCTCTTCTGCAATCTTCCCCCTGTCACAAATCCCTCCAACCTGGAATGAGGAATGGGAACTAACTACAAAATAATTGGAATTTATATGGTCAATAAAGGGAGTTCCAATCAACAAAACAGTGCCAGATGGAATACTCATCCGTTTTTATAAAAACTTTTTCCATCAACTTTTGTTTAACCAATTCCTGGGGGGCATAACCAAAAGGATGGTAAAAAAAATGCATTAATCCCAAACTCAATAAAGAACTTGACATAATGTGCATCATACGGTCTTACCACACTATTAAACGCAGACGTAAAGATCTTTACATAAATATTAGACAACTGATTAGATAAGTGGATGACCTTTTTGATAGACTCTGACCACGTTACATTTATAAGACAGACAGACGACAGATAACCCCCTCCGCAGAGCTCATCTTCTAGAGAACTCGTTTTAAAATAAAGTCCCAGTGGTCCTTGCGAGCTAAACTGCTGCAAAAGCATTAGACCAGATTAGTTGGGATTTCCCAAAACAAGTTCAGGGGAGACACAGGCCTTGTCCCAGAAATGAGGTCTGGATATGTGGAGACAAAGGTGAGAGTTGGAGTAAATGGGAGATAATCCAAACAGTTTCCGCTGCAATTGGGCATTTGGTAAGGATGCCCACTCTTCTAACTCCTCTTTGCTTTAGTAGTAAAGCCCCTGACAGGATAATGAGCTGCGCAGAAAATAATGGCATTCCATTTGGCACAGTAGAGCTCAAAATGTCTCTCTCTGCAATTGGGCATTTGGTAAGGATGCCCACTCTCCTAACTCCTCTTTGCAATAGTAGTAAAGCCCCTGGCAGGATAATGAGCTGCGCAGAAAATAATGGCATTCCATTTGGCATAGTAGAGCTCAAAATGTCTCTCTCTGAGAAATATGATACATACTTTAACAGACTCAATAAACTTGATCACCATAGTTATAGCAATTCTAGGGGAATTAAAATAAAAACAGATTCTAAAATTAATATTTAAAACATCTGAGCTATTAAGTGCAAAGTTAACAAACGACATGAAAGACTGCACAAGCCAGATCTGCCTTTTTCAAAGGGTTGTTGAATCAACAAAATATTTGGGAATAAACCTCACACCAGACTTACAGGGATGGCCTGCAGCACATTTACCCAAATTAAAGGCACAAAACCCAGAAGACCTACAGATCTGAAGAGACCTATTTGTCTCATGGCTTGGCAGAATTAATATCATTACCTCCTCGTTAGTCTTCCTCGCCCCCTGAGTTACATAGTGAGCTTTAGCTCCACAACAGAACCCTCCAAAGCAAAAAGAAACCACCTCCCACCCCCTCCCAACATGGCCGACCAGTCCCACCTGACCTCTATAAGAGGCGGGCCGGCCCAACCAATCAGCCTGTTTTTTTTTGTTCTGCACGATTCTCTCCAGAGCACTGTTCAGGTAAGATGGGCCGGCGTGAGCTGGCCCTCGGGTTTTAGGGTGTGGACCTGCTCTAGCGGTCTCTGGTGCCTTATGCCTAAAAATTCCCCCCCCCTCTTCCTTCCCCCGGTCCTGTGGGGCCGGTTAGGTGCTGCTGTAGCGTGCCATGGGTCTACAGGGGGGGGGGGGGGGGGGGGGGGGCGGCCGGGGGTGTGGAGTGGCTGTACATTCCCGTGGCTCCCCCGGTCGTTACTGGGGGGCCCTAGCCATTAGTGGGCGTTTGGGCCCGGCGCATTCTCCTGTATGTTGTTACATGCGGGTGGTTGACACACCCCTCAGAGAGGTGTTTCTTGTATTCCTGGCTATTCATGTGCTGTTTCCGCCTGGTCACTACCGTGTAGGTGGGGTTCAGCAGCGGTGACTCTACGCCTAGGATGTCCGCTGTAGCCGGGGACCCACGAGTCCGGTGTGAGACTCGTGTTTCCGTTTTCTGCATTATCGGGAGTTTGCGCCAAGTCTTTAAGTACCTCAGGCCTGGCTTTGGGCCGCCTGGAATTGCGCTCTGCTAAAGGCCACGAGATGTGAGTGCTTACATTTGACTGCCCCACAGAGACAGATCACTTCTAATGCGTGAGTTCTCTATCTGTTACTGATTGCCGCCATTCCCATTAGTATGGTGGAGAGGCGCTGACTCAGGTCATCAGAGGGCGCTGTTGCACTGCCTATGTTTGAATTTCTGCTTCTCCTGGTGCCGCAATTAACGCACGAGGGGGTTGAGACGAGCCTGTGCGCAGGTAACTTGAACTGGATCCTGGCCTCGATCGGCGGCGCTTCTGCAGCGGCCGTCAGGCTGGCCGAGTGGTCTAAGGCGACAGGCTCATGGGAGCTTGATCGTCGTGATGCTAGGGGCGCATGTAGTGAGGCCGCTTGTCCGGCCTCTGGTCTGGGAGTCCCGCTGGTGCACAAGGAACAGACTCGGTCCTACCTTCGTTTTTTCGGCGGGTCCTCGGGGTCTCTGCTGTCCGGGCCGGGTGCTCCCATCCTGCAGGCCTGGGACGCGGGTCGCTGCCGTGTCTCGCCTCTGCCTCCCTTCGTGGAGTGTGGCTGCCCTACGGGCCGCGGCGGTAGTGGTTTCCCAGGTGGAAATTGTATATTATGTGTAGTGGTTATAATGTTGGCCTTACACGCGATGGGTCTCTGGTTCGGACCGGGCAGTAAACTGCTGCTTGCTGTTTTAAAATTTGTTTGTGTCGGCCCTGTATTTCCTGGATGCAGGCATACGTCACTAGGAGAAGGGGTAGTGATTTATTCCTTCTGCGTGCGGCCGTACGGCCTGTGATCTTGGTGTGACGATATGTGCTCCACATGGGCTGGGTTCGAATCCAGGCAGAGCAAGTTCAAGCTTTTAATTAAGTCCCATTCTGCAACTGTGGAGTGAGGTGGCCCTTGGGTTAGCGAATCTGACCCTGGTACAGAGGTCTGGCCCAGGCCCTGGGTTCGCTTCCCCGCCTCGGCGGGGCTTGGACTCGTATTCCCAGGGATCAGTTGTTGCCTCTGGGCATTGCTGGTTTTTTTCTCTCCGCGGCGGCCCCACGGGGCTTTGGTTGCCTGGACTCCTCCGTGAGCCGAGGGGAGTTAGCCGGGTTGGGACTACCGGGGCTAGTGACTCGGTGGATTAAGGCTGCTGGAATGGTGAGATTTGATATTTCGCAATATTTTCTATAAACGTCTACTGCAGGGGCGGGTGTTTGACCTCGTGTTCACGGGTTCAAATACCGGCTGGTCCACTCGGCCTTTCGTCCTTCTATGATCGATGAGGTTATTTCCATTGCGTTGGGTGACTACTGTCAACTGTTATTCAGCGCCAGGATTCCCGTAGGGGTGAATGGGCATCTTACAAGTACATATGTTATGTTATGTAACAGCGACCTTCGTGCTTACGCCTTGTGCCCTTGCGGGGGCATCGTGTTGCGCTAATGTGATGTCCGGCTTGGCCCCTGCGCAGTTCAGGTGAGGACGTCCCGCCCTTGCAGGGGTGGGGTCCTTCGGCGGGTCCGGGCCCGAGTTTCGGCGGTGACCAGTCTCGTGCTGGTTCTGCCACTCCCTGTCTCGCCCCTAGTGTCTGACTTTCGGCCCTCTCACTCCAGGGGGTCCCCTGGGGGTGGAGGGGGGGGGGGTGGCGGTTGCCTCCGTTGCATACCGTCCTGGGGCGTGGCTGTCCCGGTTCTTGGGCTCTTCGGGCTTGCTGTCCGGTCTTGCGGACTTTCCGCGGGATCCCTCCGTCTCAACGGGTTGGGGTCCCTGCTCCTTCCCTTGTCTCACCTGTAGGTTGTTTCTGGGACCGTGGATTGGCCTGTGGGGCCGGCCGGCGTGTGGGGGTCCCCGCGCTCGGTTGCGGGTGCTTCCGTGGGACTTGCCTTCTGGCCCAATGACCCGCCTGGTGGATCGTCTTCGCCGGGTGTGGGTCTTTGGGTTCCCTGTCTGGCCGGGTGCCCCCTCGCGACCTCGTTTTTGTTCCCCCCCCCGTGGGGGTGGCTTCACGTCGGGCGGCGTCCGTCGACTTCCTGGCCTATGTACGGTGGTCCCTTTGGTCCTCGTCTCGGGCTTGTCCTCCTTCGGGGGGGCGTGTGCCTGGTCCCGGTACTTCCCTCTGGTTCTTTCAGGGGGGGGGGGGCGTCCTTTGGCGCCGGGTCGTTTGGAGGTCGTTGGGTTCGCCTGCGGCCGCTCAGCACCTCGTGCTTCGGGGGTTGCTGAATGTCTTCCTGGCCGGCCGTTTTTTTGCGGTGCTCGCTTCAGCAGCACTTTTACTAGAATTGGATGAGGTGACTGGCTTGGCCCCTGCACGTTTTCGTGTGGCATTCCATTTGCCGGTGCTTAGGTCCCCGGGTCTTGGTCGGGTATGGGCGCCCTGGTGGGGGTGTCACCGGTCCTGGCCCTTCGGGCTGTCTTCCCCCGGGGTCCGTCGGAGTCGGGTCTGGCCTTCGTTGCATGGTCTCGCCCTGCCCCGGTGGTGTTTCGACGCCTGGGGCCTCGGCTCGGTCTGCCTCCGAGGTCTCTGTTCACGGAGGGGGGCTCGGCCCTCCGGCCCGGGTTCTACTCCTCCTTCCGGGTCCTTATTTCCTGTCTTTCGCGTGGCCTTTCGGTCTGCTGTACGCGTCTCCCCCGTGCCCTCTGAGATCGCGGGTCCTCGGCAGGATTCGCTTGGACAGGGCCGGGGTGCTCCTGGGCGCTCGGCTCGGCAGCGCATGGCCTTAATTTGGAACGTTGCAGTGGGGAGGTGCCTGGCACCCGCGCGTGGTTGCCACGCTAGTCGGGGTGCGTTCCTGTTTTTAGTTCCCGGCGGGGTCCGCCGCCCCGGGTACCCTCTCCTATGGCGAGCTGACGGTTCGCGCCTCCTGGCCGATCCCGGATCTTCCCATACCATGGTTGGGTCCCCTGCTCTCGGCATCGGTGTTGTGCCGGCTCTTGTCGGCTGGCCTTCCTCCTTCGGCAGGCCCGGTTCTTGTGCGGATGCTCGGGGTTGTGGCTTGCTACGGGGTTCCCGCAGGTCTTCCACGTGCTCTGCCTGTGCCCGGCGCTGGGCGCCCTTCTCGCATTGGCGCGGTCGGCTTGGTGCTGTCCCCGCCTCCGTGGTCCCCTTGCGGGTCTTGGTTTTACGGTCTGAGGGGTGTTCCTGGAACGTGGCCCCTTCTTTCCTGTGGGCACGGTGGGCGGCCTTGCGGGCCTTCCACAGTCCGGTGTTCGACGGCCTGGTTTCCTTGGTGGCTCGCTTGGCTCCGATGTTATTTATCCTTCGCCCACGGGCGCTCTGCCGGTCTCCCCCTTGGGTGCTCGCTTCGGCTGCACATATACTAATAGTGGTACGTTACTGAGGAGATTTGCAGGGCCCCTGCGCGAGGGTGACTCGCAAATTCGTGAGGCGTTCCACAGGAGTTTTCTCTCTCGTTCTACGAGCTCTTCGGGGTCCGCCCTTTTGGGCCCCGGCCCTCGGTGGCTTTGCGGTTCCTCGCCTTTCAGGTGGTTTTCCCTGGTGGCGATGGTGTCTGCTGGGCGGATGGGCGTGCGGGGGTCGTTCCTCCGCTCCCCGCCCTTCTTGCGGGTTTTGCCGGACGGGGTTGTTCCTCCGGCATGTCCCCCGTGTCCTTCCCGGGGTTCCTTCCCTGGGGCCTCGGACTCAGGTGGTATCTTTACCGCTTTTCCTGGCCAACGAGGTTCCTCCCTTGTCCGTGCTGGTTGTTCGGCGTGCTGTTTTGGCTTCTCTTGGCCGCACGTCTTTCCTTTCCCGGTGGGATGACCTGTGTTGTGTCTTTTGGCCCGGTTCGTTCGGGCCGCTAGCCCTCGTTCCACCTTGGTTCGCGGGCTTACACAGGCTGGCATCCTTCCCTACGCTTCGCTGGGTTCGGTGGATCCGGCGGGGGCCCAGGGTCGGTCCGCGAGGTGTGGCTCTGTTCCCTGGGCCCCCTTAGGGGGTGTCTCCTCTGTGGAGTTTTATCTGGCTTCGGCGTGGTCGTCCCCCGCCTGGTACGTGGGTCTCTAGCAGTCCCGGGGGGACTTCGCTGGGGCCATTCTGAGTGCTGGAGCTGCGACTCCTGGTTGGCCTTCTTTTCCTGGAGGTCTTGATTTCAGGTTTCCTGTGATCCCTGTTTTCTTTTCAGTTGTTATACTTCAACCTTGGGTTGGTTTCTCTGCATCACCGTGTGGTGTTGTTGTTATGGTGGTCAATGAAGCCTTGTTGGCTTGGGTATTTGCCCACTATGTAACTCAGGGGGCGAGGAAGACTAACGAGGAGGTAATGCCCCGGTTACTTCATTACTCCGAGTATAGTCTTCCTCGCCACATGAGTTCCCTCCCCCCCTCCCTGTCTGGCTATCGGCTTCATTGTTTGCTTGGTAGATCAGGCTGATTGGTTGGGCCGGCCCGCCTCTTATAGAGGTCAGGTGGGACTGGTCGGCCATGTTGGGAGGCGGTGGGAGGTGGTTTCTTTTTGCTTTGGAGGGTTCTGTTGTGGAGCTAAAGCTCACTATGTAACTCATGTGGCGAGGAAGACTATACTCGGAGTAATGAAGATTACCGGTAAGTAACCGGGGCATTAAACTGAAAAGTCTCCCCAGGATACTTTATAGGTCCCAAAACATGATGAACAACAATGCCAATACAGGATCTGAAGAGATTCTGTAGGAAAATAACTGCATTTATATGGGCTGGGAGTAGAGCACACATCCATTAAAAAATAAGTTATCTCTCTCAGGGAGAAGGAAGGTCTTGCCTGTCCCAGCATTATCAGTTACTATCACATGGTTCATACCTGTATTATAATGAAGTGGACAGCTAAGGAATAAAAGATAACATGGCTGTTCATGAAAAAATAATTAACTGAGAGATCCACATGGGGCCTGGCCTGGCTTCAGGAAACATAAAGGCCACAAAATGTGTTCTCTTCGGCTACTCTAAAAACAGTGTTAGGAATCTAGGGCAGACTAATTTTCAAATGTGTAAAGGTCTATGAGACATATTTTATACACAATAAATCATGCACTTTGAACAATGCAAAAGGGAATTCGGCCTCTAAGAAACAGATAGATTATAATACCTTTGGCTTAGGCACTGGGACTTTACCCACCGAATAATGCAGCTCGCAATAAACACTAAGGCCTGTTTATGACTACAGCGGTCCGATGGACCACCGTAGCCATGGTAGTGGTGCGGGCACCAGCGGTCAGAACGCCCAATTACTAGTTAGGCGGTCGGGCCGCCATGAGACCATTGCTACTGCCAGGGATCCTACTGCCAGGTGTCCGTGATTAAAGGTGGTCTTAGGCCCGCAATATGCTGTGGGTGCCACTGCTGCATATTACAAGTTTCCTCACCTCCACAGTTTTCATGGCGGTGAGTACACCATGAAAACTGTGGCGGTGAGTACACTAAGGGGGACATACAGGCCCTTGGTGCGTCAAGGTCATGGGGATGCAGGCAGGGGGTCACATTGTGTGCCCCCGTCTGCATGCACGTCCAGTTCCTGCACAGTATGGACTTGAAAGCACCCCGCTTAGGACCGCAAAAGCACCGCCCGTTGGACCAGGAGAGAACTACTAGTCTGCCAGGCAGTATCAGTACGACTTTGGCGGTGTGGCAGTGGGGGGCTGGACTAGCGGCTCACTGCCCCACCATCAAAGTCGTAATCAGGCACACAGTCCCACTTGAGATGTTTATGAGGACGCAGTTAGAATGATGGCAGGCCTGTATAAAAATTGATTAGGCTACAAAATAATACCCAAAGGAGATGACAACCACACTGGGAGACAATAATACAAAGGGAGAATTCATTTAAAAAACTTTCTGAAGTATCAAAAAGCCATAATTTCACCGGATGAGTGTGTGCGAGTGGCTTGAACAGTCGATTGTCGTGCGGGTGGGAGGGAACTGGATGGGAGGGGAGGAGGCGGTTGTTGGGGGGGAATCGGGGGGGTCGAGGAGGGAGCCTGGTTCACTCAAACTGTTTTCATTGTTTAGACTACAAAAGAAATGACTGAAAGTGTTATTGTACAAATGTGATGATTCTTGGCAGATACCTCTGGGATACAGAGATCTGTGGCTACCCATGTGACCAGTCAATAAAATCTGTTTTGAAAAAAAAAAAGCCATAATTTCTATGGATACTGCACATCATGTACTCTTTCACTGGCATATGACCCAAGATAAAATTGGCTGGATCTACCCAGGGGCAGACGATCAATACTGTAGATGAGCCATTGACCTTGGGTCACTGCTACAAATATGCTTGGAATGTCAAAAAATCTGTAGCTTTTGGGAAAATGTTTTTAGCCATGTGAAGGAGATGCTTGGGAGCAAATACTGGAATGCCTGGGACAGATATTGTTGGTGATTTGTGGAGAAACTGCCTGCCCCTCCAGCATCACACTGTTCTACTCTCAAAAGTGACCAGCGCTGCTAATGTGCTAGTAGTACTAAAATGAAAAACAAATACTGAACCTCCTACAATAATCAAATGGTTCTATGGCCTATGGCAAATTTTATCTTTTGAAAAACTAACTGCAACCGAGAAAATGTTTGACAGGAGTTGAAAAACATTTATTTAAGACGAACTTAACAATTATATTATTATCCCGTAAGTTTAAGGGTGCTCAAAAAGTTTGAATACTAATCTTATAAAACCAGATCACATTACCCCAAATGTTGATCTCCAAAGCAGAGTTCTTTCCCATATTCATATCTTGAATTAACAACGGACCCTGCAATCAGACCCCAAATACTAAACAGAAATATGGCCATTGTTCTTTAGACCTTGGTAACAGGTATTGACAGAAAGGTCTAGGCAGAGGTGTCATCAAAAATAAAATACACCCCAAGATCTTCAAATTGTGTGCTGAACTGTAAACCGAACTGATTGTAGGAAACCTTTATCTAAAAGTATCTCAGTGTAACGAAAAAAACAACAGTTGTTTTTGCCTCGTTCTGGAACGATCAATAATAACTCTATAAATGTTGCTTTGTTTGCATACATCTTTTTGGGTTTTGAGCTCTATTGAAACGTCATTCTCCGTAGGGCCCCTTTAAGCTCTACTTCTAACTTTAAAAAAAAGATGGCTTTGTTCAACTCCAAACAGAAATATGTATCTAACCTTCTTTCAACCAGCCAAACAAATATTGATGGGTTGGCATATTCACACGAGGATAATGTGATTTAAAGTACATTCTGTGTGTTGTCGTCCTTCCACGATTTATAGACTGTGGTATACCCTTTAATCAAATACTGTAAAAGTTTTATTTAAAAAAACGACAATGAAGAACAGGAGAAATTCCTAAAGAATTTCACAAGTCTAAAATGTAAGTATAAAAAGGCATATTTGCTCTGTATAATATTTGTGCAGGCTGTTTTCCACTGCCATTAAAAAATACAAATATGAATAAATACTCCCTGCGAGAATCGTTTTCAATTTTTAATTAATTGCAAAGTTCCTTTAAGTTTTATGTTAGTTTTGGCAAACCTAATTACATTTTTAAAACTAATTGTAAGCAACATTATAACATGTAGATATATAGTAAAGTTACATTATGTGTTACTTGGGAACAGAAATTTCGACATTTTAGGGAGCGGTATTATTTCACATTATTTTGTAAAAAAACAGGGAATCACCGTATGTTACAGACTGGAGTTAAATTAGTGCAGAAGAGAGCAAGTCACAAAAAATGCTGTGCATAGATAGTATTGAGAAAAAGACAGAAATCTCCACCGACAACATTTAAAAAATACAAATCAACAAAATGTAGGGGGTCATAAAATACATAATACATAATACTTAATTGCTATTAAGTGCAAAGTTAACAAACGACATGAAAGACTGCACAAGCCAGATCTGCCTTTTTCAAAGGGTTGTTGAATCAACAAAAGATTTTGGAATAAACCTCACACCAGACTTACAGGGATGGCCTGCAGCACATTTACCCAAATTAAAGGCACAAAACCCAGAAGACCTACAGATCTGAAGAGACCTATTTGTCTCATGGCTTGGCAGAATTAATATCATTAAACTGAAAAGTCTCCCCAGGATACTTTATAGGTCCCAAAACATGATGAACAACAATGCCAATACAGGATCTGAAGAGATTCTGTAGGAAAATAACTGCATTTATATTGGCTGGGAGTAGAGCACACATCCATTAAAAAATAACTTATCTCTCTCAGGGAGAAGGAAGGTCTTGCCTGTCCCAGCATTATCAGTTACTATCACATGGTTAATATCTGTATTATAATGAAGTGGACAGCTAAGGAATAAAACATAACATGGCTGTTCATGAAAAAAGAATTAACTGAGAGATCCACATGGGGCCTGGCCTGGCTTCAGGAAACATAAAGGCCACAAAATGTGTTCTCTTCTGCTACTTTAAAAACAGTGTTAGGAATCTAGGGCAGACTAAGAGAGGACACCTCACTGACTTTCAAATGTGTAAAGGTCTATGAGACATATTTTATACACAATAAATCATGCACTTTGAACAATGCAAAAGGGAATTCGGCCTCTAAGAAACAGATAGTTTATAATACCTTCGGCTTAGGCACTGGGACTTTACCCACCGAATAATGCAGCTCGCAATAAACACTAAGGCCTGTTTATGACTACAGCGGTCCGATGGACCACCGTAGCCATGGTAGTGGTGCGGGCACCAGCGGTCAGAACGCCCAATTACTAGTTAGGCGGTCGGGCCGCCATGAGACCATTGCTACTGCCAGGGATCCTACTGCCAGGTGTCCGTGATTAAAGGTAGTCTTAGGCCCGCAATATGCTGTGGGTGCCACTGCTGCATATTACAAGTTTCCTCACCTCCACAGTTTTCATGGCGGTGAGTACACCATGAAAACTGTGGCGGTGAGTACACTAAGGGGGACATACAGGCCCTTGGTGCGTCAAGGTCATGGGGATGCAGGCAGGGGGTCACATTGTGTGCCCCCGTCTGCATGCACGCCCAGTTCCTGCACAGCATGGACTTGAAAGCACCCCGCTTAGGACCGCAAAAGCACCGCCCGCCGGACCAGGAGAGAACTACTAGTCTGCCAGGCAGTATCAGTACGACTATGGCGGTGTGGCAGTGGGGGGCTGGACTAGCGGCTCACTGCCCCACCATCAAAGTCGTAATCAGGCCCACAGTCCCACTTGAGATGTTTATGAGGACGCAGTTAGAATGATGGCAGGCCTGTATAAAAATTGATTAGGCCACAAAATAATACCCAAAGGAGATGACAACCACACTGGGAGACAATAATACAAAGGGAGAATTCATTTAAAAAACTTTCTGAAGTATCAAAAAGACATAATTTCACCGGATGAGTGTGTGTGAGTGGCTTGAACAGTCGATTGTCGTGCATGTGGGAGGGAACTGGATGGGAGGGGAGGGGGCGGTTGTTGGGGGGGGAGTCGGGGGGGTCGAGGAGGGAGCCTGGTTCACTCAAACTGTTTTGATTGTTTAGACTACAAAAGAAATGACTGAAAGTGTTATTGTACAAATGTGATGATTCTTGGCAGATACCTCTGGGATACAGAGATCTGTGGCTACCCATGTGACCAGTCAATAAAATCTGTTTTGAAAAAAAAAGCCATAATTTCTATGGATACTGCACATCATGTACTCTTTCACTGGCATATGACCCAAGATAAAATTGGATGGATCTACCCAGGGGCAGACGATCAATACTGTATATGAGCCATTGACCTTGGGTCACTGCTACAAATATGCTTGGAATGTCAAAAAATCTGTAGCTTTTGGGAAAATGTTTTTAGCCATGTGAAGGAGATGCTCGGGAGCAAATACTGGAATGCCTGGGACAGATATTGTTGGTGATTTGTGGAGAAACTGCCTGCCCCTCCAGCATCACACTGTTCTACTCTCAAAAGTGACCAGCTAGCTGCTAGTAGTACTAAAATGAAAAAAATACTGAACCTCCTACAATAATCATGGTTCTATGGCCTATGGCAAATTTTATCTTTTGAAAAACTAACTGCAACCGAGAAAATGTTTGACAGGAGTTGAAAAACATTTAAGACAAACTTAACGATTATATTATTATCCCGTAAGTTTAAGGGTGCTCAAAAAGTTTGAATACTAATCTTATAAAACCAGATCACATTACCCCAAATGTTGATCTCTAAAGCAGAGTTCTTTCCCATATTCATATCTTGAATTAACAACGGACCCTGCAATCAGACCCCAAATACTAAACAGAAATATGGCCATTGTTATTTAGACCTTGGTAACAGGTATTGACAGAAAGGTCTAGGCAGAGATGTCATCAAAAATAAAATACACCCCAAGATCTTCGAATTGTGTGCTGAACTGTAAACCGAACTGATTGCAGGAAACCTTTATCTAAAAGTATCTCTGTGTAACGAAAAAAACAACAGTTGTTTTTGCCTCGTTCTGGAACGATCAATAATAACTCTACAAATGTTGCTTTGTTTGCATACATCTTTTTGGGTTTTGAGCTCTATTGAAACGTCATTCTCCGTAGGGCCCCTTTAAGCTCTGCTTCTAACTTTAAAAAAGATGGCTTTGTTCAACTCCAAACAGAAATATGTATCTAACCTTCTTTCCACCAGTCAAACAAATATGGATGGGTTGGCATATTCACACGAGGATAATGTGATTTAAAGTACATTCTGTGTGTTGTCGTCCTTCCACGATTTATAGACTGTGGTATACCCTTTAATCAAATACTGTAAACGTTTTATTTAAAAAAAAGACAATGAAGAACAGGAGAAATTCCTAAAGAATTTCACAAGTCTAAAATGTAAGTATAAAAAGGCATATTTGCTCTGTATAATATTTGTGCAGGCTGTTTTCCACTGCCATTAAAAAATACAAATATGAATAAATACTCCCTGCGAGAATCGTTTTCAATATTTAATTAATTGCAAAGTTCCTTTAAGTTTTATGTTAGCTTTGGCAAACCTAATTACATTTTTAAAACTAATTGTGAGCAACATTATAACATGTAGATATATAGTAAAGTTACATTTTGTTTTACTTGGGAACAGAAATTTCGACATTTTAGGGAGCGGTATTATTTCACATTATTTTGTAAAAAAAAAAAACAGGGAATCACCGTATGTTACATACTGGAGTTAAATTAGTGGAGAAGAGACCAAGTCACAAAAAGTGCTGTGCATAGATAGTATTGAGAAAAAGACAGAAATCTCCACCGACAACATTTAAAAAATACAAATCAACAAAATGTAGGGGGTCATAAAATACAGGTTGATCTATGAATGTACTGTTTATAGACAGCATTTTTGAGGCAGGTTAAGAATCAAACGAGTCAGAAGAAACATTCTGGAGACTTTTTAATCTTCCACGTACTTACAAGGAATCAGTGGTACTAGGTAGGGTTTGGACGAATATGGTGCTACTCTTTGACAAAGTGGAATGTTTTAGTGTTTTTTTTAAACAATGGCAGATTTCCTAATTTCGTTTTTACATATTTTAGATACATGAATCCATCAGGCGATTTCGAACATTGAGAGATCATTTGAATACAGCTGGCATAGTTTCAAGAAAACAGAAGTATTCTTGTGTTCTTACTGCTGATTCTGTATGTTTTGCTAGATTATTGAAAACGAACAGAACTTGAAAAATATATTTACAAGTTTTGAAGAAACACTGCTATACTCTGTACAACCGGAATTTAATCCAATTGACTTCAAAATTAGTTTGGATGATTTCTTACTTTTCTAATCACTCAAATTGGAAGAAAGGTGTTCCTGTCTCCAAACACCTAAACATAACGCATTACTGGCATTTTATTATTAGCCGTCAGTGGCAAGTATTAGAAAAATAAAGTCTCATTTATTTAAGTATCTAATGCGGTTTATAGAAGAGGCACTTCGGAGGAAGATATCCTTAACCTCAAACTGACGTATCCCACAAGAATGAAGATGTATTGCGTAATCTGTCAAATAAATCGAAGTTTAAAGAAAAATAATAATTTGTCCATATTTACATAAAATCGCTGCAATTAATGGTATTCATTCGGCAAAACAACTAATTAATAAAGTGATTTCAGAGGGCACTGGGTAGAAATAGAACATACCGTAGTCTGGAGGAAAAGGCAGCGAGGGCGGTGGGTGAAGGTGGCCAAGAATAGGATTCGGGGCCCTTCTGCCACCGCGTCCCGACTCCTCCGGGCCCGTGTTCAGCGGCAGGTCGCAGCAGTCCGCGGGGTGACTGGGTGCCCCCTGTGCGGGGCCGCAGGGGCTCTGCAGCACCCTGGAGGGCGCCCGCTCCATCGCCGCCTCGTGCCTGGCCATGCCCAGGCCGCAGGCGCTGAGCGGGATAGGCCTCAGCATTTGCGCGGCGGCAGGGCGAGGCTGCGCGGGGTCAGACTGCGCGACGGACGGTCCGGGCTGCCCTCCGGCTTCGGCGACCCCACTAGCGGGGCACGGATGCAGGCCCGAAGGCGGTGGCGGGCTGCCTTCATCCGGGTCCCCAGACTGTTGTAACTGCTTCTTGAGAGCCTTCTGGGCGGCCATGATCTTCTGGCGCTCGCTGATCAAGCTGCACTTGTCGCAGCGGCATTGCTTCCAGCCGCAGCGGCCCGCGTGGCCCTTCACGGGCACCACATAGCCGTGGTTCCGACATCTTGAACACTTGGGGGTCCTCGCGGCCAATGCCCGTTCGTCTCCAGGAGACGCGACAACCGCGGTGCTCCTTGGCTCCGCGCGCTCCATAGTTTGGCCTACACTGGGCCTCTAAAGGGGGCGGGAAGAGGCCGGGCACCAGCCTCCGCGCCCCCTCCTCTGCCGTCCCACGCGCTACTAATGTAGCAAAATGTCCCGGGCCTGCATGCACCTGCAAGCACAGAAATACTCGCTTTCTGCTCATCTGTAAAAAAAAAAAAGTTCTGTGGTTGGTTTTACAGAAAGCCATGGCGTAATCAACGCGCCTGGCTACTCGGCATTTGTACCCTAGTGCCTGGGAGCCTGGCCAATGTTACGCCGAACAGATGAACAGACATAAGAAATATAAATGATCCATTTTTGTTTTACAGTATAATAACGTAGCCATCGTGTACACGCTTGCAACATACTATGTCTAAATATTAAAGCTAAAAAATGTATTTCCGCATGTAACAATTGTGCCCACCAGAATAGGAATCTACGGGAGTCTTATGTGGCAGAGTACAAGTGGGTGGAATCATGAGGTGTCAGAGAATGACAGCCAATTTATTACATTTAGTTTAAAAAAATCTGCTGCAAAGAAATTGACAACTGGACATATGTAACAGTAAATCTGTGCTAGATTACTTAATTGGTCACAAAGAGGCTTCATTTTAAAGTATCCCACAGGGTAAGATATCTGCTGCAGAAATCATTGTGTGCCCAGCAATTGTGAGAAGATTATAATAGCGGCAAAATAACTCTAGTGGTTTAACACAGTTATGTCATCACAGTTTTGAATCATAAAGTAGCATAGACAGTTAATGTAGATTTTCCAAATAGTTTATGAAGGAACTTCTTAATTTTATCAAAGACATGGAGGCGAGTATTATGCTTTCTAATCTTGCTTTAATTGAATAGCAGCAGTCAAGATAAAACAAACAAGAAAACATAATGTAAGTGCAGTCCAATAGCATGGCATACCCATCTATATAATATCTAACTTGACTGCGAACAGTCCTCTTTTCTTGTGCGAGACGTCAAAGATAAACATTAAATAATAATAACCAACACAATAGAAATAGCTAAAGAGTAGGTAAACACATCTCGACAAAAGTCCATAAGGGTGGGTTCCCTCAGCAGAAACAGAAATGGACAATCCAGACGTCCAGACGAAGGTTGAGTTGAAGAAGAACACCTTGTAGATCTATGAGGAGAAGATGGACTGTTAGGTGGAAGATGTTTGAGTTGGAGTTGCTTCTAGGGTGGGAAACAGAGAACAGTAAAGAGCATGTTGAGATGGGAAAATACTCGCCTCTATGTCTTTTATAAAATTAAGACTTTCTTTCATAAATTACTAGGAAAATCTAAAATATTTTGGTAAGACCAGAGGCTCCTATTGTGCTTATTTTAAAGCATACTAATCACTACAGAACAAGCAGTTATGAACAGGTTTACGGAAGGAGTAAGTGACATTTTGGAGTGAAGGGTGGGTCTAGGACATTCTAACTTGAGCTCTGGATTGTTTATCCAATTTAACAGAGCCTATAAGGAACGTATTTGCTCACATGATCCACTGGGAACCATTCTGTGGAATTAGGGTGGTGAATTCAACTTGGGACAAACATAGGGGAGCCTACAGTGTCAAAAACTGTAAGGCCAGTAAAGTGCTCTTGAGAAGAAAACAAAAGCTTGGCTTTCTGGGAGAAGGACCCGGAGGGAATCAGTATTCCCAATATCAACCTTTTCATGGTCAGAACCCATGTCCCCCTTGTTGTCGTTTGTGTCAGTAATGTGGGAAATTAGAATAGGAGACAACACCAACCTGATATTTTTTGTTTTCACTTTACATTTAGAAGTTGTTAAATTAACATTATTACAATTATTATTGTTATTATTATTATTATTTTTATTATTATTATTATTGTTTGTATTCCCTTCCTTGGAAGGAGGCCTGGGCTCTAATGAATGTGAGGGAGCCTCACTGTCCACCAGCACAATATTAACTTTTAACATCAGTTTATTAAAAGATGGCATTGGATAACCCATCACCTTGTGCTTTCTGCTTTCTTCTGGAGAATGGGCCAAAATTGTCTTAGACTTAAGTTTCATGACCAAATTCTTGTTGTTTTTGGCCACTTTATCCATTGAGGCTGCACCAGCCCGTTCCACAGAAGACTGTATGAAGTCTTTCAAAATGTCATTAATAATGCTGTGTTCTTACTCTTCATGATGTAAAAGAAGAGAGATATTTATTTCCATGACCCAAATCAATATAGCTGCTAACCAACAAAATATCCTGCTTTGGGGTTTTGTTTTTGAAAATAAAAATGTTGACATTTTGACAGACGGTGTCTGTCAAACTTTCAATGCATTAACAGACTCAGATGTGATGGTGGTTCCTGGAAATGCAAGAGTATCCAGTGGGCCAGTGGTCATCTCTAAATTTGGCAGATGGAGAATCCTTGCCATGGCAGGAGTTTATTCACCTCATCATTTGTTTATATTAGTCATACTTAAACAAGCAAATACTAATTTCTATATCTATATTCTAAGCATAGTTATATTATAGATGATATTTTAATTATTTCTCCTAGCTCAAATACTTGATTCCAATTCAAATCAAATATATACTTTATTCGGCATCAATAAAAACAACAACATAAAAGCACAAACTTAAAAACTGTTCATATATCTACAATTTGCACATTCCCTCTGGGGTTCCTAAGACGCATTGCCACTCTTAAAATTTCTTTTACAGTACAGTACGAGCTTAAAAACAATTCATTCATGTACAAGTACCGCATTCCCTCTGGTGTTCCTCAGACACTTTGCCACTCTTAAAAAATTTACAGTACAGTACAAGGTCAAAATCTCAGAGGAGAGTTTCAGGTACAATAGAGCCACTTTAGCCTGTCTGAACCCTGCTTTTTTAAAAATTCTTTTAAATAAACACTTCCTCAAAGGGGGCGTGGCTTGCAGCCGAGCATGGCGGCAGCTTAGAGGACGAGCTCCGTGAATAGAGCGGCCTCTCCCTAAATCCGACCATTCATCCGACTGAACATATGCCTCCTTCGGGGTGTCCTGAAGCCCGAGACCTGGCGGAATCGAAGGCAGTGACTCCGGTGGAGATCGAGATCCGGAAGGTCGAATTATCCCGGAAGACCTCCGCTGCCTGCGCAGCGATTCGAATCCAGGGGCTAGAGTGACCGACTACCCTGACAGGAAGTGGTAGGCGCACGGGCTGGCCGGACCGGAAGTGCCCGATCACGGGGGAGTGGAGCGGCGCCGAGCGGAGAACCGGCCGCAGGAGACAACCAGACTACAGCCGGGACTCCGACACACGATGGAGCTGACCACGGAGGTGAGGACGTCATAGATTGCGGCCAGACGGAGAGCTCGGGACATCGTGAGTGACGCTACCGGTGCACAGTGAGCACCGCACTTGAGGACCAGCATTCGCGGCCAAGGCGAGTATTCGCCGCACAGGGCGCCCTTGGCTGAGAGTGCGGGGTCCAATTACGAGCAGGCGAGTACCGCCGAATAGGAAGAGCACAGCCCGACTCGGGCGGCAGCCGCGGATTTCCCTGGCGCAGCAGTTGATAGGGGTGGCGGAGATGACCAGACGCACGCAGAGGGACCACACACTCTGCAAAGTAAGCCGCACACCCGCACCGGGACACTGAGTAGCGGTGAGGTACCGGAGCGCTAAGAAGATCGGGAAACAGGCCCAGTGAGCCCCCATCGCCCAGCACACAGTGCATCTAGCAACTCGCACTGCGCACCAGCTGACACAAAATCCACCCCCGGCTAGGAAGGCAATGGACATAGTGCCCTTAACATAAAGTTGGGAAGAGCACCTGGAGGCGTCCTCTAAACAGTACCCCTGCACGTGACCGCAATAGTGTACGGGCAGATTGGACTCTAACGCCAAGACTGTTATCCCTTATACGGCGGAACCGGCGTGGAACGAACATCAAGGGGCATGACTCAGGGTACAAGCCACACACGATTGCGTCCGCAGAGACGCCCACGAGGGACACACGCCACACTGCACGACAAAATGGCCGGGAAAGGGACCAGAGGGGGCACGGCGCAGGCCCGCCTCGAGAAATATGCATACAGTAAGGGAGCGTCCTCACTTCCGGAGGGAAGGCAACCCGGCCGAAAATCAGCAGATGGGGATGGTGAGGGGCCGAAGGTGACGCTAGATGACGTTATGCGCACATTGACACAGGTGCAAACCACAGTTGGCTCTATCGCCACAGAGATTACACTACTCAGAGCGGACCTTCATAAAATATCCGAAAAGGTGGGCTCGCTGGAAGTGGTCACAAAATCGCTGGTGGAGGATGTGTCGGAACTACAGACAGCGATGGAACGTGTCACGGCGGAGAACAGAGCACTGAAAGAAAAGCTGGACGACCAGGAAGGGCGCTCGAGGAGAAACAACATAAGGATCCTGGGAGTTCCGGAATCGGAGGGCACTGAAGCAACAGATTTATTTGTTGAAGAACTGATCAAAACGGAATTGAAACCCAAGGGATTGTCTACGTTCTTTTTGGTGGAAAGGGCGCATAGAGTACCAGGGGGCAGACCAAAACAGGGAGCGACTCTGAGACCCATTCTGGCTCGCATATTTAACTTTCGTGATCAAGACGCCATCTTACAGGCAGCCCGGAGGTCCCCCCCGATCAAAATACAGAATGCGACACTTGCCTTCTTCCCGGACTACACGGCAGAGGTTGCCCGTCGCAGGAGAACATTCCTAGATGTAAAAAGAGACCTGAGGGCACAAGACATTCCGTACTCTATGATCTTCCCGGCCAGGTTGCGAATAGTAGCGGAAAACAAAACTTGTTTTTTTGACACCCCTGAGATGGCGCAGGAGTGGCTTGAAGGGTGGAGGCCGGCCTCCCATCACCGTAGAGCGGGCAAGACACAAGGTGACCATGGCACGAGGGGTCACGCGGGCCCGCGGACTCCAGACCACACCGAAAGGGTACACTCACCAGTGACGGAAGGGGCGGAGGTAGACCCAGGAACGGGACAATGATCCACCGGTGGATAAAGGTCATTAGGCGCACGAGATAGCTGCCGGAGAGACTGCCATTGGATATCGGCCTAAGGGCCCCCAAGGAGAGTATGAGAGGCCGCCGATTATGGGGCATTCCTCACCTCAACGTGCAAGTATACTGTTCGGGTTAGGGGCTAAGCACTCTGCTGAGTTGGGGGGACGGGCAGTTACGAGTCCGTGTGGCATGAGGGCAGGGAGGGGAGGAGTTCAAGGGGGGGTGAGTTTAGAAGTTTATAACTCAATGTATGAGGTTTTGTTGGTTGACGATTTGAATCAAAGTAGAAGAACACGTTGCAAGGTTGCTACACACATATATACGTGGTCCTATTCCGGTGCTCCTCTGGGGATTCCCTAGTGGCCGACAAGACTGCTCTACCTCACACTACACCATGGCACGTGGTGCACAGGCTGACACCCCAGGGATAGACCCCCAAATGGCACCAGTGGCGCCACTGCAGCTCATGTCCTGGAACGTAAGGGGACTGGGGGATAAAATCAAGCGGGGTCTAGTGGTGCAGGGCATTAGGAGAGCGAATCCAGCCTTGGTCCTTCTCCAAGAGACTCACTTAGTGGGAACTGCAAGCCAGGCGCTGAACAGGAAGGGCTACCATATGATAGTACATTCTGACTTCACCTCGGGATCGAGGGGAACGGGAATCCTACTGCGGAAATCATCCCCGTTCTTGCTTAAATCTACGAAAACGGACGACCAAGGCCGATTTGCGGCAGCATGCGGTCAGTGGGAGGGTAAACCGCTGAATATAGTATCGGTCTACATTCCCCCAGCGCTGCACAACATAGCTTTCCCTGAATTGGGAAGGTTCCTATTGGACCTTCCGGAGGGTGACGTGGTCATAGGGGGAGACTTCAACGCAGTCATACATAACACACAGGACAGATTCCCAGTACGGGCGCCCCGGCCCCCTCCCGATTCAGCGAGTTTGTAGAAGCACAGGGATTGGTGGACATATGGCAAAGCATGCACCCCAGTGAGCAGCAATATACCTATTACTCGGCAACGCACAATAGCCTATCCCGCATTGATTACTTCTTCACATTGGGGGAGGGTCGCCTTAACATAGATGACATACAAATTAGACCGAGGGGGATATCTGATCATTCGCCCATGATCCTTACACTGTCATGTCCGGAAAGGGCGTACAAGAGAATGTATCAGCTGCGCCCAGGGTATCTAGCGATTCCAGCGAAAAAGAAGGAGCTGAAAAAGGCGACCCGGCACTATTTTACTGAAAATATGGCATCGGTAGACTCCCCCACGACCATATGGGAAGCATATAAAACAGTCCTGAGGGGGCAGGCCATATCGACCATACAGGGGTACAAACGCACACAGGAGAGAGAGGCCGCGCAACTAGAATTGAGCCTAGCAGAGGCACACAAAGCACACATGTTAGACCCATCAGCAGACACCCTGCACTCACTAAAACTAAGTCAACAACTTCACACAGACCACTTAAAGAAGAGGGCCGTAGAGCACATAGCAACAACGGCACAGACAATATATGATGTTGGGGACAAGGCCAGTAAGCTCTTGGCCTGGTTGGAAAAAAGGGGGGAGAAGCCAGGAATATAATGCAGCTGAAGGGTGCGGATGCGGGGACGCACACACGTCCTGCGGCAATTGTAGGACTGCTGGCGGACCACTTCCAGGAGGTCTATACCCCAGAAACTTGTGTCACAGAAGAAATAGCGGTGGCAGCGCTTCATGACATGCCTACGCGGACTCTGTTGCAGGACGCAGTAGATGAACTTGACTCCGACTTTACGGTAGAAGAAGTGCAAGAGGCCATTAATAAGATACGCTCGGGGAAGGCTGCGGGCCCCAGCGGCATTCCGATCAAATGGTGCAAGGCGATGTCGGAAACGCTGTGCCCACACTTGTTGGCTATGTACGAGGATAGCTTGGCTAGAGGGGTGTTGCCCCTCGACCAGCGACAGGCCATCATTGTGGCAATCCCGAAGCCAGGCAAACCACCTGAGGAATGCCGGTCCTATCGCCCGATATCACTCCTCAATGTAGATGCCAAAATATTAGCAAAGCTACTGGCCACCAGGATGATGCCGCATCTCGCCCAGCTGATTCACCCAGATCAATCGGGCTTTATGCCGCACAGAAGTACAGCATTGAACGTCCGGAGAGTTCATGGTGTGGTAGCACGGGCCTCGCTGTTGACTGAACCGACGGCCATCCTGTCATTAGACGCCAGGATGGCGTTCGATATGGTGGAGTGGCGCTACCTCTTTGCAGTACTAGCTCATATGGGCTTTGGCCCTAAATACATTTCCTGGATTCAGCTTTTATATACCAATCCGGTGGCACGAGTTGCGGCTAACGGGCATATCTCCTGGGAAATACCACTGAACAGAGGGACGAGGCAGGGATGCCCGCTCTCGCCGTTACTATTTGCACTAGTCCTGGAACCGCTAGCTGTGGTCCTTAGAACCACTCCACTGCTTAGAGGGATCGTGTGGGGAGACAACTGGGAAGACAGAGTTTCCATGTACGCTGATGATATGCTGGTTTACCTCACAGACCCCGAAAGGGGAATCCCAGTACTCCTGGCAGTGTGCGAGGCACATGGACAAGCGTCTGGCTATAAGATAAACTGGACTAAATCTGTCATGTACGAGCTGAGGGGACCCCCCCTGTCCTACCACCTGACTGCCCACTGCTGACGGCAGACGTATCATTCAAGTACTTGGGTATACACGTCACACGGGACGCTGCAGCCTTTCATGAGAGGAATCTACTGCCACCATTGAACAGACTGAAGGGAGACGTCAGACACTGGAAGACCCTTCCACTGACGTTGCTAGGGAGGGCAGCGTTATATAAAATGATGGCACTACCACGTTTCTTATATGTACTGGAGAATGCCCCGAGCGTGGTGTCCCCAAGATATCTACGGAAGGTGACTGCAGTGGTGAATAGCCTATTATAGAGCGAGCGACCGCCTCGAATAGCGTACATGAAACTCATCAGAAGTTGGTATGACGGCGGGATCGCCCTGCCTAATATACAACTGTATTACTGGGCGGCACAGCTTAAGGTCATCAATTATTGGATACATGCCCCGCAGGACGACCCGGCCTACTTGGCAGATAGATCTCAGCTAGGCACACAGAGCTTACTCGCACCGCTGTATCATAAGGGCATGGCGGGGAAGCTACTGGGGCCGACCAAACATACAGTGACGCTCTGGCACAGCGCACAGGCTAAGCTTAAATGGAGGGGAGTTATAACGAAATTGACACCTTTGTGGGACACCAGGGCACTAGGGAACCTGCGACACACTAAAGGTTTCACCGCATGGGACAACATAGGTATATCTACAGTGGGAGACATGTGGGCGGTGGAGGGTGTAGTCCCGTTCTCCCACCTCCAACAGACTTATCACCTGGGCCCCAACGAAACTTATAGATATATCCAAATCCGACATGTGCTAATGACTGCAATACCAGTGGGAACTACAGTCCCAGAGTCCTCTCCATTGGAGGACAGACTGCTGACAGAGCACATGCAAACTGGCGCCCCTTCCCTCACTTATCGTAAGCTACTAAATAATATGCCTGACCCATTAATTAAGCTGCGAGAGAAATGGGTGGAGGAACTGGGTGACATGGATGAAACAGACTGGAATGCGGCGCTGGCGTCCCCGAGGGAGGCGGGCATCTCAGCAAGGTTTCGCCTGGTACAACTGAAGGTCCTACACCGAATATACTTCACAAGGACAACCTTACATAAACTACAAAGGGCGGAACACCTGAATTGCCTGAGAGGTTGTGGTGGGGAGGGTACTTTCCTGCACACACTTTAGGAGTGCCCTAGGATCTCAGACTATTGGAGACGTATAGTTCGCACCATCTCACAGACACTAGAAACGACACTGGTACCAGACCCCCGAATGGCCTTACTACACATTTGGGGACCGACGGACGTGACATGTCAGGGTCAGATATGGATGACGGTGGGCTGCATGGTAGCTAAACGGGATATAGCTCAAAAGTGGGGGGCGGCGGAGACTCCAATGTTAGGCCAGTGGTGCAGGAATATGGATATGATTATGGTGACTGAAAGAGCGGTGTATGAGAAGAGAGCAAACCCGCGCAAATGGAATGCTGTGTGGACACCTTGGAATAAATACCGGGGAGACATATGTGAACCGCTAGCTGAAGACGATAATGACAGTTCGGAAGATGAGGATTCAGATGAGTGAGTGGTGATGAATGCAGACCTAGGGGGATCGCGGGCAAATACTACACAGCAGGGCGACACTCAGGGGGCAAGGACAATCCATAGTCTTGAATGGAGGGAGCATGGAATGTCCGCCAGAGGGGTACTTTACACAAGCAGGGCAGTAAGGAAGAATGTTCTTCGAACCAGTGATTCAAAGAGTTGAAGTTATGTTTCTAAATAAAAAAAGTAAGAGGTTGATGTGAATCCGTAGCTATATATGACCTGATGTACAGTTAACTCCGAATAATACGCTGCCGGACCGCTGGTTGTCGGCTAAACAGCTGTGTCAAATACAAGTTTCACGCATGAAAATGTAGAAAAGCCGGCCGGTGGGTTGGAGGCGACTATAACTGTATTGATGATAACTGCCAATAAAACCCTTATGAACTAAATAAAAATACAAAATAAAAAATAAACGCTTCCTTGGGTCAGGGCCGGACTGGGAACCAGAACCGCCCCCCCCCCCCCCCCCCCCCCTTCGGGAGGAGGGGGAGGTGCGACCGCGCTCTGTGCCAGGGCCGGTTTTCGGCTGTTTTTGTTACAGGGCCGTTTTTGCAGCATAACAGCCCTGTAACAAAAACGGCCCCCAACCATGCGGCCCACCGGGGGATTGCCCGGTGCCCGCAACGGCCAGTCCGGGACTGCCTTGGGTGGATATAAAACGGGCATAGCAGTACAAAATGAAAGGTGTCCTGCGGAGATCGTTGATCGCAGCCGCAGGGAACCTTCTGCTCCACCGTCTTAGTAAAACCTGCTGGCACCGCAAGGCTATGACGTAAGGAATCCAACCTAAAACGCGTCATTAAAAACCTGTCTTGGGCACTGTGAATGAGATACAAATAGGGTTCAATTCCCAAGCAGGATTTGGTCAGGATATGCCTTTTCACTGCAGGTTTTCTTATCTCCTGATCTTCCCTGCTGGAACCCAGTAGTTTTCGAAAGCTCCCCCTTGACCATAACCTTGTCCTTGGCCAGCAATTTTGTTGGGTGAGTAAAAAATTCCGGGCAACCCAGGACCTAACATAATTAAGCCATGGCATATTCATCCCATTGTCACGTGCCATGCAATCCTTTATACTTTCTCTTGTCAAAGTGGCCTCTGGATTTGTCCAGATTTTAATCCAGCAGCTAACAAGTTTTAGTTTTATCCTATCATTAATGTAGGCAGCACCCAGTTCCTCATGCACGATAAAGCCCGGGGTACTTTGTGGCACTTTCAGTAATCTTCTAAAAAATGTATTCTCTTCAGTGTGGAGGGACTTAGCGTCCACAAAGCCCCAAACTTCACTGCCATAGAGTACTTTAGCAGAACATATTGAATTATAAAGATTCAGGATCTGATCAGGAGACCAGCGACCCAACCTGTGTTCATAGTTCATGATCGCCCCCGTGCTTCTTGTTAGGGTACGACATTTTTCCTCCAACAAAGGTTTAAAATTAGGCCTAGAGTCGACTTTTTCAATACAATGTGCCCCGATCGTACATTTATATTTCTTTGTGGGCACCTTCCCTACCTCCATTATATATGATTTGGCAAGGTTTGCTGACAGGTCCAGCCTCTCCAAAAAATGGACAAACCCATCTAACAATATTTGGAGGCCCGAGGGGTTCGGGCCAGAAGTACTGCATCGTCTGCATAAAGCAGAACCTGATCCCCCCTGGGACCTATCCTTGGCGAGTCCACTTCCAGTCCGGCCAACGCTTTCTCTAAACCATTAATGTACAAGGTGAATAGAAAGGGTGCCAATATGCAACCCTGTCTAACTCCCCTTGTGCATGGGAACTGATCAGTCATGCTGCCCTCCTTGTTGTATCTGATCTGGGCAAGGGTGTTCCTGTGTAGGGATCTTAAGATGTTTACTAGGCCCAGGTCCACTCCCAGCTCCTCCATGAGTTCCCATAATTTTTTCAGATTCACCCATTCGAATGCCGCCGTCAAGTCCATAACCTCTTAAGCGCTGCCGACGGCCAACGGTCGTCACGAGCGCTACCTCCCCAGTGCTGCGCACAACCATTGGACGTCCATTCAGCACTAGTTCCAATGGACAGCGCAGCACTGGGGAGGGATATTTGCGCCGCAGCTAAGGTGATAAAAGCCAAGTACACGGTCTCCTGGCTAGCGACCGTGTACTTGGCCGTCAGGTTAAGAAATTGGTCCGTTGTGGAACGTTCGACCATGAACCCGTACTGCGTGTCGGTGATAATCTTATGTTCCTCTGTGCAGTCTAATAAGAGGTTGAGTATGGCCCGACCAAGGACTTTCATGGACACATCAATAAGCGAGATAGGTCGGTAACAAGACGGGCTCTCCCTAGCTCCCTTTTTGAAGATTGGTACAATTATTGCTGTTGACCAAGATTCAGGCATGCCCGTGCTTACTGCAGCATTAATGACCCTGGTCAATATGGGAACCCACAAATCAACTTGAGCTAAAAACAAGTCGGGGGGACCCCATCTGGACCCGGCGCTTTATTTCTGGTCAGTCCACCACACCCGCCTTAATTTTATTCAGCGAAAAGCTTATATGGTCTTCCCTTCCTTGCCCCTCTTTGGATAATGAACAGTCCTTCAAGGTACTGAAGTTGTATAGGCCATTAAAATACTCGAACCATGACTCAGATAAGATGTGATTTACAATCTTGGGCTTATCCCTATCTTGGAAGCATGGCTCATTAATGACCTTCCAGAATGTCGTCATATTTTTGGTGTCTGCTGCTTCCCTCAGGTTCTCCCAGGCCTGCTGTTGCAGAGAAGTTTTGCGGCTCTTAACAGCCTCTTTATATAAACATCGACATGCCGTAATCTTACTTTTGTCCCTGGGGCAGGTTTTCAGTGCCAGTTTCAGCTCTCTCAAGGCCTTGGAACAGGCCTGATCAAACCACCCATGTTCCGCCGTCCCTTTTTTTCCAGGCTTAGCCCTGAGGAGTCTGGCAATATGCATTGGTACCCCTTCATAGGCCTTAACTAAATCAGCCCCTTCTACTTCAGGATTCAGGCACCTCCATACATGATGCTCTTTGTCCGCCATTAATGCTTCATAAAAGGCGTCGACATCCGTCTCGGACCATCTCAGCCTTCTCCCTTGATCAACCACTGTTAACACCCCATTCGCACCCCTCTTTTCCTGAGTTCTGGGCATATTGGGGTCCCTCAAAACAATAACCAGGGGATTGTGATCACTGAATGCGCTCAATTGTATTTCAAACCCCATAACCTCATGTTTCAATGTGTTTGATACAAAGATAAAATCTATAACTGAGTTGCAGCCTCTGCCTTTAACCCCTTCGATGCTCATGACGAGCTCAGCCCGTCATGAGGCACGGTTGAGCTGTGCTCATTGTAGGAGAGTAGGGTCTGCAATCCTATGATCACCCAGATTTTTTGCTTTTGTTTCACTGGTTTACGACTTTCTCTGGCTGTGGGCCTGCCAATCAGACCCACAGCCTGGCTGTTCTCTCTCTAAATTACAACATGTACCCTAGGTGCATTTACCAATTGGTACTGGGCCACCTTGTCAGACCCTGTAACTCAGGGCATAGGTGTACCCAGGGCCTACCAGGGGCTGAAGCATGTATTATGCCACCCCTGGCTGGCCTCCTAAATTTGACACAACTGGCTGCATGACAGCTGGGGCAAAGTCGTGTAATCACCCTTTGCTGTAGATATAGTATACCTATATCTAACCCTAAAATGGACACACAGATTCCTATCAGTCACTCCTATGGCAGGCCTTAACAATCCTGAAGGCAGAGTGCATGGAATCGTGTGAAATGGTGCTCTGGCATGAGCTGAGCCCGGTTGCAGCTTGCGGAACCAAGTCCTAATAGCTGTTCCATGATAACGCATACCATATACTCTTAAGTGCATTATAATCCTCGCGGTTAAATGCTATCTTTGGTATTGCTTTATCAAAACATGTCGAGTAAGGTGTCATACGAATCGGAATACTAACCCCTCGCCAATTCTGGCGACGGGGTTAGCATTCCACCCTTCTAGAGGGACACGACATGTATGTAACTGTGAACCCTGGTTAAAGTTAAGCCAAGCCTCAGCTCCACAAAATGGATGCTGCCACCACCGACACGAGTCTGACCTCCTGCTGCTGGGAGTCCTTCCAGCGAGGAGAGCTTGGACAAAGTGTTTCCTGTCAGGGGCGGTGCTAGCACCATCCCAGACAGGGTTTTCTGTATCCTGGGTAGGCAGGGCTTTACAGGAAGGTGACTGCTGAGTGGCACCCCGGTGCTCACTACGCATAGGCCGGTCAGAACCAGTTCCAGGGGCACACCAGCCCCTGGCCTGGGGAAAGTCCGGCATGGGAGAGGGGTGTAACCACCCCCCTCCTAGTCCCACCCATAGGCAGGACCTAGTCACCGGGTCAGCCCCTTTTCTTAGTATAAAGATGGGAGCGGGCCCCCTGTTCAAATTAGATCATCTTTGGAATCAAGACACGACTTTCTACGAATGGACTTCAAGATTTCTTCTTCAAGATTCTCCCTTGTGACTAAGGAGTAGTCACCCTGCCTCCGCAGGCACCACCTTAAGAACACTGCGGTCTGCTGCAAGTCCTTCCTCAGGAATCCGACGACACAGCTCGACGAGACCCGGCTTCCCTGGCACCTCTGACCTCTACTCACCTCTACAGCCAAGCTGAGAACCGTGAGTGCGACGAGACCTCGAGGGACCGACGATCGCCAAGACTGCACGACTTCTTCACAGCAAGCCCGCCGAGTATCCCTCTGGTGAGTGCTTTGGGGTCCGAGAAGCCCCGACCCTGAGCAGCTCCAGCACCGAAGTCCAGCCTCCCAGCATCTCCACGATCTGCGTGGGGCCCTTCTGCTTTTTGCTGCTCACCGCATTGTTTGGCTACTAGCCCGCTGGCTTGTGGCCTTCTTAACGACGTCCGACGACATCACTGCTGCTGGTCTGGTTGCTCCAGACTGGCCCTTGCTCCCTGCCAACAGAGGAGCACCCCGGACCCTCCTGGTCCACTCAAGACGCCATTTTAGGTCCACCGCGTGGGCTTGAATTTGCCAAGGCTTTGTTGCCCAATCCTGGGTCCAGCGACGCCGACAGCTTCAACCATCGTGGGACAGCTCGCTCCTCCATCCTGGTCGCCGACAACGCCTCCTGGTCCGTGAGATCTGCAGAGCCCAGCGTCGCCCACTCACCTAGTCGAGGTGACTACCATCCGGTGCCCTCCTGGTGCCCCCTGACTACTGGCTAGTAGTCACGAACTTGGTCCCCTCTGCTTTCAGGTGTCATCTATCTTCAAGATCCAGGCTTGGATCACTTCGAACTCTCTTCACTGGTCGCCTGCCAGCATCTTTCTTCCAGGCTCCTGGTCCGTCTACGAGGATTCCCGACGTCTTTTGAGACCTATGCAGCCCCTGGGCTAGGTAACTTCGGCATTTCGGTGCCCCAGCATAGCCTCACTATCCAAGGGTCAGAATCCACTTTCGTTTTCCTCCTACCAGGTCGGGTTCGCCCGAGAACACTAACTTTGCTTTTACTAGCTACCATAGACTTTGTCCCGCATCACGCGTGAGAGTGCACACTCTGCACCCGAGTCCCCTAGGCTTCCTAGACGTAATCTAAGGATTCTATAGTCAAGTCCTAGCGATTCCAAAGCCTAGTAGTACTGTACTTACCTGCTAGTAATTAAGCATTCCACTTTCAGAGTATATGGTTTTCCGTGCCCCTCGGGCATTTGTATATACTGTGCTAACTTAAGTATTTTCGTAAGAGTTTTGTTTTGTGCTAAGTACCCTGTCCTCATAAAGAGTACAGGGCTGTTGTGATTCTAATAAATACACTGTTTATTTTCATAACACTTGTGTGGTGTCCTTTCACTTGGTGTTCAAGGGGTATATGTGATGGTATAACAGCTGGCTTAACACGCCCTCTCGAGTCTTTAGCCTTAGACTGCTCGTATCCACGCTACTAGGATAGCTGGTCTATAAGGTTGACTTACAACCAATCATCAATAAGGGTTGTCTGGACTGATACATAGTGTTCACTAGAATAGTGAGCACTGCATATCAGGCCAACTTCTCACACTCATGACGAGCTGAGCTCGTCATGAACAATGGGAATGAAGGGAATGCAGCACAGGAGGAAAATCTCTCACGCACCCAAGGTGTTAAAAGTTGGGTACACCCGCCCAGAATCTCCTCCTTTCAATATGTCCATAGTGTGTTGGAGAGCATACGTTCCCAGCACTTTATTGAGCTCTTTTCCCTCTATAGTGTGCTCTAAGTGGGGGCCCTTTTCCAATGGGCAAGAAGACCAGTCGCCCGTCTATTTTTCGCATTAGGACAAAGATGACAGTTAAAGTCTCCTGCGAGCACCCACTGGTACATGCGTCCCTCCTGATCAGCCTCCCCCGCCAACCTTTTTTCCAGTTCTTTAAATCTAATCAGTGGGGACCCTGCAGATATTGCATTATAAAAATTCACAAAGAGTATATTCTGACCTCTCATGCATAGTTTTAACTCCTGTAGAACATCAGAGTCCCAGCTCAGATCTTCCCAGGTCCCTTTCAATGTTAAATCCACATACGTCACTAACCCCCCCATGGCTCTTCCCACTAGCCCTTTCCGTGCAGGAACAAAGAACATTTTGAATCCTTCCAAGGCTAGCTGGTCTCTGTTCCATTCCCCAGTCTCCTGTAGAAATATAATCTGGAAGTTTTTTATATAAGCCAACCAGTCATTATTTATTAGTTTGGCTGAGATCCCGTCTATATTCCAAGATATCATTTTTATAGTGCCTTGGCACTTTATGACTGTGCTGGGCAATATCTGGCCGCCTGTGAGTGGCGACTGGGCTTGTAATATCTGCCCTTTCCCATTTTTATAGCGGCTATCCTGGGCTCTCTCCAGGGGTACAGAAGCTGGTATACTCTCTGCTATTACTAGGGGGCCTCCAGCTGAGTAACTGCGTGAAGTAATTGCCTCAGTAGAACCATCCCCAAGGCCTGAGCTCCCCTCGCTTCAATCAATGTCTTCCAGACCCTGACCATTTGCAAGTGGGGCGTAACGATTTTTTGTGAGTATCAAGGGCCCTATTCCAGCACTTCCACTGTGCTCTTGCCAGTCAACCTCTCTTGGGAATCTACAGCTAGATTCATGAAACATTTTTGCGGGCGCAAACAGTGCGAATCGCAGAATTCGGCCGTTTGCACCCGCAAAAATGGCATTTGAAATTCATCATTGGGTAATGTACTCGCAATTTGAGAAATCGCAAAAAATTGCGATTTCTCAAATTGCGATCGCATTTAAGGAATCTCAATTTGAGATTCCTTAAATGCTAATCATGACCCAATAAAAAATTGTGAATTCTCTATTTTTTCCCGCTATTTACCGCGAAGTCAGACTTCGTGGTAAATAGCGAAAACTGAGAAAAATGCACTTTTGTGCATTTTTCTCAGTTGTATGTTACACACACACATGTCCTTTGGACATGTGTGTGCGCAACATAAGTCTAAATTTACATTTCAGGGGTGCTACAGGGTGTCCTTTGGACACTCCTAGCACCCTTGAAATCGCATCCTTATTTGCGATTAGCAAATTGCTAATCGCAAATAAGGAATAACTCCCCATTCAATCCTATGGGCCTTAGGCCCATAGGATTGAATGGGGAGTTATTCCTTATTTGCGATTAGCAATTTGCTAATCGCAAATATGGAATGTGTAGGAATCGCAATTTATTTTGCGATTCCTACATGAATCCCGTTTTGCGAGTCTGTAATAGCGATTCCTTATTATTCGCTATTACAGACTCGCAAAACATGCCGATGATGAATCAGGCTGCTAGTCCTTGAGTCCCGATAAAAAAAAGCCAGCGGTAGCAACGCTCCCCCCGAAAGCCACCCCGGGAATGGGCAAGAAGATCCTGTACCAGCCACGGGAATCTGAGATTTAAAATCACTGTATCTCCTTCAAAACACTTTCTACTACGACCTATCCAGGACACCCTTCTTGCCATTAAGATGTGCCTGTAATGCTCAAGCTTGAATTGGGCGTTTTTGCTTAGCCAATGGGCTGCCTTATTAATTCGCATTTGGGGTGTTTCTTCTCGAGGTTCAGTTGAGGCAGGGACCCCTGTCAACACTATCGTATATGGACTGGCTGCTGGCAGGAGGTCCAAAACGGGCAAGTGCCCCGAGCTCCTGGCGTACTCGCCGCCAGCAGGCACAACTGGTTTCAGTGCACCGGCACCGGCCCCGTGCCCCCTGTGCCCTCTTACTTATCGGCCGACTTAGTGGTTGCACTGTCTGCCCTTCCTTCCTTTGGGTCGAGACTCTCTCCTCCCCTCTATTTCTCCCATCTTTGTCAGACCCCAAAGGCCAGCTCGTGCATTATCCATGTGGTCGGCTTTCCTTTCTCTTTGTTGTAAAGCCAGCTGTAATACTCCCCCCATGCCATCAGTGCATCGAGCTGCCCTGTCTTGCACTTCTATAAGTTGGGAGGTGACTATACTAGGTGAACCCTTCTTCAGTTCTAATAATAGGGTCACTTTCTCTTCGATCGCAGTGATTTTCATATGGAGCGGGGCTAATTGGCTTTTGAGCAAAGTTTCCAACCTTAGCCATAATGCTGAGTCCGCCCCATCGCCCATTTCCATCCCTTTACAATTAATGCAGTGAGAAGAACCCGCCACCTCCTGAGTGCCTTTAGTCCTACCCTCCTTTGATGACTCTTTCTTATTCACTTTACTATTGGCCTTATTGCAGCCCCCCTCCTCGCCCCCCACCCCTCGTGGGCACTTAGCTGTAACTGTGGGAACACTTGCAGGCACGCCTTCCCTGCTGGTCATGTGTTTATCTAAGAGCACCATTCTAGACCAAGTTACCACCTCCACAGTTTCCCTTTGTGCTGGCTAACAGATCTCTGGTGCTTCAACCCGCACCAACCCCTCTTCCCCTACTCCCTCCCCACATAATGGTGACATGTCTACATGCATGGGGTGGCCCTCCTCTCCCTCCCCCACTCCGTGTCTCGCCGCTAAATCTAAACTCCCCTTGGGTGACGACACATTTTCTATTGCATCAACATCGAAAATCTCAGTCAACCTCTGAGGCATATTGTCACCATCTACAGGTCCTTGGGGTTACTGCCTTCGGTGTCCCTGCCTTGGCTGAAGCCCCCATAGAAGACCTTTTCTGTGCCATAATCGAGTCCATAGAGAGTCTTTTTTCAGCTGAGCGAATTTCTTGGGCCAGAGCCGACCCAGCCCTAACAAAAAAGGCATCAAGTGTCCCTTTTAAGAACCCTTCCCCATTATCTGACTTAGTCCTCCCTTTATTCATCACAATGGCGCTATTCAGTAGCCTGTCAGGAATAGCCAAAAGCAACCCTCCTTACTGTCTACACAATGATATATGTCCAGATCAACAGTCCCGAGGGGTACTTAAGTCCTCGCTCGTGTGTACTAGTCAAGTTATACCGTACTGTAGGACCCGGCTGATCAGCCACAAAACAAAACTTCCTTGGCCACAAGTTGACAATCGCACCCGATATTCCTCACCTCCACTCTTTGGCGACAGTTAAACACAGTAAAAGTCGGGTCGTAGAGTGAAATAGGCAATGTTAGAGCCCTGGCCCAGCCCTGCCTCCTCCTAGCTACGACGGGCTTAGACGGGCCCGCCCTTGGCCCGGGCTTTGCCCGATGCACGCCCGCGCGTGTCCCGCGAAGCGGGAGGCGCGAGTTGTAGATGAAGGGCTGCTGGGGTTGAGGGAGGGCTGGAGCGCACACTCGTCGGCCGCTGGGTGCTGGGGCAGGTAGTCCTGTTCTTGTCCCCCTCAGCTGTTTGTGAAGCGTCTCCCGCGAAGCGGGAGGCGCGAGTTGTAGATGAAGGGTTGCCGGGGTGGAGGGAGGGGCTGGAGCGCACACTCGTCGGCCCGATGGGTGCTGGGACAGGTTGTCCTGTTCTCGGCCCCCTCAGCTGTTTGCGAAGTGTCTCCCCTGATTCCAATTCAATTTAAGTGTAACATGATCTAAACTCAACCTCATAATTTGTAAGAGTAAAGTAACAAGTCCAAGTTATATAAAAGACCTACATTTTCTGTGGCTCATGTTTCTACAAAAGAAGGAAAGTTGATTATGCACTTGTACAATGGCGCACTCCCATAGAGGTATTCATGTGAGTAAATCTACTTGTGTGCAGAGATTAGGCATTACAGGATGGGAATGCCAGGAAGTTGTGCAGAACGATAAGCTTGCACATTGGTTTGTGTTCACAAACCAATTGCGGGCAATGTGAATAGCCACAAAAATAGGTGGCACTGTAGTGGAAAATGTTCCTCCAAAAGAGAAAACTGTACTTCCTGTAAAAACTCCATATTTTTCATGCTAAAATGTTCACATGGGGGCGTGGCCAAGATGGCGGGGTGAGCGGACGCTTCTTCCCGCAGCTCCTCCGACCCGACTAGGCCCGAGCCCTCTCTCGTCAGCTTCTCTCCCCCCGCTGAAGCTCAGCGGATGAGAGACGGACGGCGGAGACCTTGGGGCACGCATTGATACTACTTTGGCCCCGATCGCTCCGGGGGAAGCACCTTAAAAGACTGTTTCAGGACGGCGGTGCGCCTTGGGGGCGGAGCTGGCCCGGGCGCTGTCCGGACATCCCTGGTGGGGCCTGGTGCTGATGTCCAGCGATCTGGTGTGGAGACCGCCCTGATACTCGACGGGGATCGCCTGAGGGATATCGGCTGTGTGACTTCCCTACACGGGGACCCGGCCGTGTGAGCGAGGTGATGCTTGGACTAGCGGTGGTGGCCTCCCAAGGGGTGTGAGCCCCGGCCCCGTGGCCGGTTGACGATAACGCTTAGGATCGGAGCCAGATCTACTGTTTCTCCTTCCTTGCCCGACGGCCCTGGTTGGAACTTTTCCCCGTGGACCTGGCTTCTGGAGTGTCCCCGGTGATATCGCCGGGCTTGGACGATCTTCCCAGCCCCGCCCAACCGCCATCTTGTCTTCACAGCGAAGGTGAGGCGGCCCTCCTTCAATGTCGCCTGAAGTCGCCTACTGCACCTCCGCTTTGGCACGCCTCTCCCTTCCTGCAGGACACTCCGGCCGTAGATCCCCCGACGGGGGCTCCTGTTGAACTCTTGGCTGGGCGCCGATCGGCTCTTTGTGACTGGACTGGCCCGCTATTTTGTCATCTGTGACGCAAGCTCCCTATCTGGCCGGGAGTTCCTTCTTGAGGGACTCTGCTGACCACTGGAAACTCCTCGAAGTGGCCGGAGCCCGTGTCCCTGCTCCAGTTGGTCGCGACAAGGTACGAGACACGAATGGCTGGAAGAGGAGGATCGAGGAAGGGGGACCGTACCCTGCCGGACATGCTTAGCAGGGCCCAGCAACAACGGGACAGGGCGCAACCATCTCCGGGCTCTTCCCGGGCCACTGCGGACACGGGCGGGGGTGAGCCCCCCGTCACGAGATCCTTCATGGAGGACCTGTTCAGCTCACTTAAAGCTGACTTCCAAACGCTGAAGCAGGAGGTGGCCAGCGAGGTACGCGAGGTCCGCAGGGAAGTGGAGGGCCTCGGTGAGCGGATAGAGACGGTTGAGACAGCGACCCAACGTCGGGACGACGAGATTGTCCACCTGCAACAAGACGTTCTCCGTCTCAGGGAGCAGTGTGTTGAACTCCAGGCCCACACCGAAGACCTGGAGAACAGGTCGAGGCGGAATAATATCCGGGTACGGGGTGTACCATCTTCAGATGAGGGGACAGACCTGGTGGGCTACTTGCAAGATCTGTTCCGGGACATTCTAGGAGAGGCTGCGGACTTTCAGATCCGCATTGATAGGGCCCACAGGGTCGGCCGACAGCGACAGTCGGCGGCACCTCCGCCAGACATCTTGGCCTACCTTCCTGACTTTCCGATGAAGGAGCGCATCATGTCCGAGGCCCGCAGGAAACAGCCACTGACGTTTCGAGAGCGACCTGTGGCGCTGTATCAGGACCTGTCTGCCATCACATTGCAGAAACGCAGGTCCTTCAAGATTGCGACCGACTTCCTGCGTGGGCACGAGACGCCGTACTCCTGGGGACATCCCTTTCGTTTGATTTTTCAATGGAAGAAGGCTTCGCGGATCCCGGGCGAGCGGATGCTGCTGGCGGGTGCTGCACCAGCTGCGCTCCTTGCAGGACACTTGCGAAGTCTTGGGGCTCACGGCTACGGAAGAGGATGGAGCAACGCCGTCTTGGAGGCGCTCAGATAGAGGAAGACGACGGAGGTCGGCGAGACGGAGATCGGCGGCGAGCGCTGGGCGGCCTGACTCGCCCACCATCAGAGCGGACATGGCCAGTGCCCTGGAAGAAGCGGCCAGGGATTCAGCTGACTCGAACGGTGTGGCCTTGACGGCCTAAACACACTCCGGGGGGAGATGGATATAGCTTCTTCGGTGCCAGGTTCGGGGGTTGGAGGGAGGGTCGGGGGGGAGCGGAAGAAGTGAGTGGCCGGACGTCCACTTTTGGTACTTTCTGCAGACCTGTCCGTTTTGAGGCATGACTGAGACAATGGGTTGTTTGAGTTGGTATTTGGCTAGTTGCCATTGGTTCGTTTGGGGTGGGGTTGGGTGTTGTTCTGGGGTTGGGAAAGAACCGTCCGATGTTTCCTATGTACGCACTTGGCCTGTTTCTGCCTGTCCTGCGCTGCTGCCCTGCGCCCCTTCCCCTCTGGTTGCCTGCCCGCGACGTAGCGTCTCCGGCCTCTGGGAGATATGTCGTCCCTGAAGGTGGTGACCCTTAATGTTAAGGGCCTGAATAACCCTGTTAAGCGTAGGGCGATTTTGTCTCTGCTAGAGGGAACGCAAGCTGATATATGCCTCCTGCAAGAAACCCATTTGCTGTCCCGCGACTGCCATAGAATGCGCTCTGCCAGGTTTCCCACCCAGTTTTTCTCCTCTGCTGCGTCCAAAACTGCGGGGGTGGGTATTCTGTTAGCGAGCTCCTTTAAGGGGGAGGTGTTGTATAAATTTGCTGAACAAAAGGGGAGGCTTTTGGCATACCGCCTCCGCCTGGGGGGCATATCGTTCACTATTGGCTCCTTATATAGCCCGAATGACCATCAAGAACGCTTTTTGGATTCAGTGTTGGTGGATGTAACTGCTTCCCCCGATCGTCATGTCATACTAGGGGGTGACTTGAATATTGTCTTTGATTCTGCAGTAGACAGGTCGGCGCAGCGGTTCCCGCAGACTGGGGAACTTTCCCAGGCCGGGAAGGCCCGTATCACCGACATGAATTTACATGACCTTTGGCGCACCCTCCACCCTACAGATAGGGATTACTCCTATTATTCGCATGCACACCGGACCTACGCACGGTTGGACTACTTTCTGGTTAGTGGACCGATGCGTGCCGCTGCTACGGCGGCGGACATTGGGGTCCTGACACTGTCTGATCATGCGCCGGTCGTGGGGGAGTTTGCGTGGCCGGCGTTCTCCCCCTCTCGAGGGGTGTGGCGCCTTAGGGACACCCTTCTGCACAAGAAGACAGTGGTAAAACACATTGAGGAGGCGATACGGGACTACTAGGCACACAATAGTAACTCGGACACCTCGTTGGCGACACAGTGGGTGGCGCTGAAGGCAGTCCTCAGGGGGGAATTTATCTCTATCTCCTCGGCAGAAAACAGGGAGCGGCAACGGAAGAGGGAGGAGCTGACTTCCCAGGTCAGGGAGCTCGAACAGGTCCACCGCCGTACGGGTGCTCCAAGGGTTTGGAGGCAGTTGAAGGCTGCCAGGAAGTTACTGTCGGCGCTGGACATGGACAGGGCGGAATACGCAGCGTTACGTTTAAAGCATGCATTCTACACAGGTGGGGATAGGTGTGGCAAACTCTTGGCGCATAGGCTCCGAGTCGCGCAGCAGCGGCGAAATGTAGTGAAGGAGCTCTTGGGTGCGGACGGGGTGGCTGTCTCGGGTGACGCGGAGGTGGCGGAAGCCTTCTGTGGTTTCTATGAGGCGCTGTACACCGGGGAGCCCTCCTCACCACGGGAAACTGTGGACTATCTGGACTCTGTGGCCCTTCCGGCGCTAGACTCCGCTCAGGCGGAATATCTTGAGCACGATATCCACGTTGAGGAGGTGATTTCCGCGATAGCCAGACTTAAGCACGGGAAAGCCCCGGGCCCGGACGGCTACATGTCCCTGTTCTACAAAACCTTTTGCCCGGTTGTGGCCCCTATCCTCACTCGGCTGTTTAACTCTTTCTCCGAATCGGGAGCCATCCCACCGGATCTCCTGAGAGCGACGGTCTCGGTGATTCCAAAACCTGGGAAGGATCGGGCCTTATGCGGCTCATATAGGCCCATCTCGCTCCTGAATGTCGACCTCAAGTTGTACACGGGGATTCTGGCATCCAGGCTGGCCCTGCACCTCCCAGGTCTGGTTGAGGCCGACCAGGCTGGCTTTGTGCCCGGCAGACAAACCGTTGACAATACCAAGCGAGTGACGCACATTCTGGAGAAGGCTTTGCGGATCCCGGGCGAGCGGATGCTGCTGGCGGTGGATGCCGAGAAGGCCTTCGACAGGGTTCACTGGCCTTATCTCGAGCAGGTGCTCAAAAAATTTGGCATCGGTGATAAATTCTGCTCAATGGTTTTTAACTGCTACAGGCACCCTTCCGCAGTGGTGAGGGTCAACGGGTGCAGCTCCCGTAGTTTTGCAATCGAGCGCGGCACGAGGCAGGGGTGCCCCCTGTCCCCACTCCTCTTTGCTCTTTACATGGAGCCGTTTGCCCAGAGGATCCGCCAAAACCCGGACGCAATCGGGATCAGGATGGGGCAGTATGTTCACGCGGTTAGCCTCTATGTGGATGATGTCCTGCTGACTTTGGATGACCCCAGGAGATCCCTTCCCGCCTGCATCCACGAGTTGGATGCTTTTTCACGTGTGGCTGGTTTCAAAATGAACATGGGCAAGTCGGTAGCTTTGGACGTGTCTCTGGCTGTGGACACTAGACGGGACCTCCAGCGGCTCTTCCCCATGCAGTGGTCATCGTCCCTGGTACCATACCTGGGGATTCAGCTGGCGCCGACGTTACCAGCGATGGTAACGGCTAATTACACCTCTCTCAGTAAGAAGATCAAGGAGGAACTTGGCCGCTGGAGCAAGGGCCTGTTGTCTTGGCTTGGCAGGATTGCGGCGGTCAAGATGACGGTTTTGCCCCAGATCCTATATCTTTTCCGAGCCTTGCCGCTCCAGCCTCCGGTGGGTTGGATCAGGCAGACGCAAGCTGACATCGCGCGCTTTGTCTGGCAGGGCCGCAAGCCACGGATGAAGAGAGTTCTCTCCACGCTTGCTCCGGAGGCGGGAGGTCTTGGTATCCTGGACCTCCGGAAATACTTTCAGGCGGCGCAGTTGCGATACCTTGTGGAGTGGAGCAGGTGGGAATCCGATAAGCACTGGCTCTTTCAGGACCAGGCGGTGGCAGGGCGCACCCTCCAGGAAGTCCCGTTTTTGCGTCGAGCTCACCGCCCTCCCAACCTTTATGCTTCTTTTGTCAGGAGGGTCCCCCTGAGGGTATGGGACACGGTTTGCGAGACTCAGGACCTCACCACGTTCCCCTCGCCGTTTACGCCCATTGTGGATAATCCTGATTTCTCCCCCTGGGGATGGAGCCGGGCGCATTCTCCCATTGGCGGGTGGCGGGCTGCCGAGCGCTCTTTCAGATTTATGGGCCGGAGGGGGTGGTCCCCTTTCAGCAACTTCAACAGGAGTTCCGCCTGACAGAGTCTGATAGACTGCGTTATATGCAGGTCCGGCACTGGGCGCTTCAACCCCAGGTGCGGGACACCGCTGATCGTCAGATAACACCATATGAGCGGGGGCTGGTGACCCGCGCCTCGGATGCTAAACTGATCACTGATCTTTATAAGTTCTTACAGCCTCCTCCGTTTCACTATTATAATCCGGGCAGGGAACGATGGCACAGGGAACTGGGTAGGACACTTAGCCATAAGGAGTGGGACCAGATTACACACCGGGCGAGACATTCAGCGTATCACACTGGCCTCACTGAGACATTCACCAAGGTGTCCACGTACTGGTATTACACCCCAGAGAGACTGCACGAGATGAACAGGCATATTGAGAAGGAGTGCTGGAGAGGTTGTGGTCAGGTGGGGACCCTTTCGCGAATATATGATTATTCAACGATTTCAAGTTCCACGCATGCCTTTACCACGCGAATTTTAGTTCGCATGTGTCTTTTGCACGCAGCATTTGACAACTCATGTTTTTACTCTGCAATCATAACGTTACGAAACATCTGACGTCCCATTTACATTTACATAATGATACTGATAGGCTACGAAAAAATGTATGATACTGATAGGCTACGAAAAGATCGATGTTTTAAACTATAATAAACAACAGATTCCCTTACATTTTTTTTTCATAATGCGCTTAATTAATACCCTAATTTACAAAGGTTTGATTCTTATCTTACCCCTGTACGTCTTTCACCATCAGCCCTTTCTTTCACCGACCACGAAAACAAGCGTCAAAACACGTCTATCAAAACTGATAACGAACTTCTATTATGACGTGCTCTTTTCCTTCATCGTTTTAAGGCATTGTAGAGCGTTTTTTTTAACGTTTTCTTCTTATTTATTTATTATTATCCGCTTGGTTTTTTTGGGGGGGGGGGGAGACCCCCCCCAACCCCCGCTAGCCTCCCCCCAGCCCCCCAAAACCAGGAAGGAATACCACTCGCGTGGTAAAGACGGTCGTTGAAAGCTTACGCGTGGGACAGACCTTTGCGTGGTGAGTGACGCGTGGTAAACGTTATGCGTGTTATTTGCTTCGTAGTAAATGATGTTTCCCCCCTTTCGCACATTCTTTGGGATTGCCCCTTGTTGGCCGCATATTGGAAGGAGGTTCTTGATGAGGTGGATACGCACTTTGAAATTGAGTTACCGCGCTTTCCGGCGTATGTATTACTGGGCCTTCCTAATGGCCTGATGTACCCGCTGAAGTCCCGTAGGGGCAGGCAAATCGCGATTGCGCTGGGCTCAGCGGTTCAGAACATCCTCATCCACTGGCGCACTACCACGGTCCCCTCCATCACCGGCTGGTTGCACAGGCTTTGGCATGTGCTAGGTATGGAAAAATTGTCACTCACGGTGGCGGGGGAGATAGACCAATTTGACTAGCTGTGGCAACCCTTTCGGGCACTATTAACTACTGAATTTAGGGAACTCACCTGTCCGAGGTACCTCAGGCTCCTAAGGTTGACGCCACCGGTGATTCCAGCTGACTAGGGGGGTAGAGGGGTTGGGTTCCTGGGAGGGTGGGGTGCGGTGGGGGGCGGGTAGTGTTTCTAGCGGTGCATTGGACAGGGGTGGTGGGGGGAGTTGGGGTGTTTGGGGGAGGGTTCTAGAGAATGGCGGGTTGGGTTTCTTTGTGTTACTGCTTATTCATTTCAATGCGCAGACTGATGGTGTTGACTATGCTCGGAATGGAGGTATTGCTTATATTGAGCCATTTTCACTTGCTGTTGCTTCCCTTTTTCACAGCGGCCTGGTCCACCGTCGCACTCGTGCTATCAGCTCATTTTCTTTGCTATGATGTATGTAACTCTAACCTCCTGTTCCCTCTCCCTATGTTTTTGTCTTAATAAAATGCTTTAAACCTAAAATGTTCACATGTATATTTTTCACCTGAGAAAATATAATTCTCAGAAGTCTCCTTGGCTTTGCCTGGAACCCTATTACTACTGCCACAGCTTTCCTGATGTACTTCTGAGAAGCATTGTACATGTATGATTATGGCTTACACAAGTAAACTGGATTTTTACAATGGGAAATCTTCTTCTAAAATTCAGGAAATTTAGCTCGAAACTCATAAAAGCATTTACCCTCTGAGAGGCTTTGATTTGAGTAATTCTGCTCCAGTGGGCAGATAATGGGCATTCCAAGGTCCTCGAAATATGTAAGCAAGCTATCCACAGATCATTTTCCAACCCATTCTCAGTCTAGAAAAGTCAGAGATTTACTCCTGGCAGGGTCAGAAATAAATCCACTTCTAAGGTGGAAAGAGAGAGGGAATATTCAGAAAAACCTCTGGACATGTAGGACTTGGGTGTTTTCACGGGGGAAGTATTTTGTCTATGGAGAACAAAATAGATGGGTTGGCACTACGTTTGCAATGGCACTGCATTTTTACCCATGGGAAAAAAATGTTTTTATTTTCACATACAGTGGAATTCACAGATGAGTTCCGGGAGTACCTGTGACTGCTTCGGGTTTCCTGTTGTACTTCTTGGAAGCTTTATAGATTTCCAGTAGGTTCAACTGTTCACACATCCAAGAGTGTAACACTACAATTGGAGATTGATGACTGACCATAAGAGTTTGATCCAGAGAAGGAATAATCTTGTAAGGTTTTCATATGTTTCTCTTAGAGAAATGGTTTTATCAAATTCAACCTATGTTTTATAATAGCAAGTAGACAAAGCATTCAAGAGGCATGAAAACAGCAAAAGTAATTTCTGGAAGGAGATGTCAAGGATTGATTCAACAATCGTTCCTCTACTGCAAATTATATTCCATCAGTAATAGATGTAAATAGTAAGTGCAGATGAAACCTGCATCAGAATATCCTTCCTTCCTTCTAACTGTCCGAGCGTATCCTCGCGCCTCTATCACAGCCTGCTTTTATGCTACCTGTCCATATCTGTCTTTTGTTGGGGCTATATGTGTTCCAGTATGTTTTTCGGTGTGTGTCAGCCTCTGTGTGTTGGTTTGTGAATGTGGGTACCGAGACTTTACTGGCCTGCCCATCTATTTCTCTAAAATCTAAGATTTGAATATTCCCAACTCTCTATCGATCGCTGATTCCTTGCACTGTTTGCCCCTGCTATTTATATTCCATACCCTCTTCTGCTCATTTCTTCTCTACTGCTGCAGCCATTTTTAATTTTCTGCTTGTCCAACCAGATACCTATGGTTGGCTGCCAACTACCAGTCTGTTTTTGTGAAGATAATTCCATTCAGAGGGCTTCTTCTCATATGGCCGAGATACCCGCCACCCCCTCTCAACACAATCTCCAAGGATGGGAAACCGGAAACAGTTCTGAACTTTTTGGAAGACGGGAGGGAGTGACCCTCCCGGCCGTATTTATTAAAATATGAAACAAAATTAAAACATTAAAATAACAGTTTCATATTATGTACAATTTCATTACCACATTGCGATGTTTGGCTAACCTTAACATATTCTCTAATACAAAGGTTCTCCTAGCCGAACTAACATCCTACAAAACATCTAACTTGAAATTTTGAAATTGTACATCCTAACGTTTAAGGGCCAACGGCAAGGTCGTAACCGGTGTCAAGATCCCTAACCAGAAATATCCCCCTCACTTGTGAGGGGCGACCGCACAGAGGCGTACCTCGAGTGCAACTACCAATTTCCCTTGACTTGACGGGGGCCCCAATAAACTCGACGCCACTTAAAGGTCGTCCGAGGACTCGTGTGAGGAATCTAGAAGGTAGCGTAGACCCCCCCCCAAACCCCACACATCTTCCACATCTGCCGTCGCAGATGTCTTGGCCCCGGGAAATTCTCCGGGAGGGGGCTGTAGCCCCCCCTACCCAGGAAGGGGCCTTAACCGCCTTTCCTTTCCTTTCGGCGTCCCATCCTTAAAAGGGACCGCCTTCCCCGTTGAGGGGCCAATGGCCACCTCCTTCGAGCGCTCCCATCCGTAATGGGTGACGCCCACTCATAGGGATCTTCCAATTAGTGCTCACCGATCATGACCTTACCGCCCGACCAAAATAAATACGACAGTTCTAAGCTAAATGAATTCTAAACTAAATGACCAAATTACTTAAAAGACAGTTAAAAGCAACAATTTATTAAAACATGCTACTGATCAACACTAGAGCAAGATCACTTTATTTGCAAAACATACCATAAATTGACCATTTCTTTATTGCATATTCAAGGTTATCACGATAATAATCCGACCTGCAAATAAAAGAGTTACCACATCAAACTTTATTCAAAACAACTCGCTGTCTTCAGGGGCTGGTGGGTGGGTCAAAATTGGCTCTTCGTTCCGTCTCGAGCTCACGTGCAGCGAGGTGGTGCAGCTTCAGAGCACAGGAACAAGAGGATGCTTCCTTGGCTTGTTGCTCCTTTTATCCGTCTTTAGGGCGGGCGTAAACCCGCCCCGGCCTGCCCCGAGGGCGTGGCCCGGCCGCGTCAGTGTCTAGGCCAGCCCACTCCAGGGCGGGAAAGAGGCGCGCCCCGGCTACGCCGCTTCGGGCATACCAGCCGAGACTCGCCTCCCGCCCAAGATGGCTTCCCGGGGGGATCGTGGTACTCGGCCATACGTTCGGGGGGACCGAATGGTCGCCCCTTTCCATATGGCCGAGATACTCGCCACCCCCTCTCAACACAATCCCCAAGGATGGGAAACCGGAAACAGTTCTGAACTTTTTGGAAGACGGGAGGGAGTGACCCTCCCGGCCGTATTTATTAAAATATGAAACAAAATTAAAACATTAAAATAACAGTTTCATATTATGTACAATTTCATTACCACATTGCGATGTTTGGCTAACCTTAACATATTCTCTAATACAAAGGTTCTCCTAGCCGAACTAACATCCTACAAAACATCTAACTTGAAATTTTGAAATTGTACATCCTAACGTTTAAGGGCCAACGGCAAGGTCGTAACCGGTGTCAAGATCCCTAACCAGAAATATCCCCCTCACTTGTGAGGGGCGACCGCACAGAGGCGTACCTCGAGTGCAACTACCAATTTCCCTTGACTTGACGGGGGCCCCAATAAACTCGACGCCACTTAAAGGTCGTCCGAGGACTCGTGTGAGGAATCTAGAAGGTAGCGTAGACCCCCCCCCAAACCCCACACATCTTCCACATCTGCCGTCGCAGATGTCTTGGCCCCGGGAAATTCTCCGGGAGGGGGCTGTAGCCCCCCCTACCCAGGAAGGGGCCTTGACCGCCTTTCCTTTCCTTTCGGCGTCCCATCCTTAAAAGGGACCGCCTTCCCCGTTGAGGGGCCAATGGCCACCTCCTTCGAGCGCTCCCATCCGTAATGGGTGACGCCCACTCATAGGGATCTTCCAATTAGTGCTCACCGATCATGACCTTACCGCCACAGGCCGGATAGTTGACCGGCTATCCGGACCCCCCACAACACTCCTACCTAAAGGTCATGACTTAAAGTCTTTAGCCAAGCTATACAGTCTCCTATGAGTAACTCGTTCCCCACCCGGGACAAATGAACACCATCCCCCAAATACATACTGTCACCAATAATACAACCATGCGAAATAGAATGCAGTGTCTTGGAACGGAATAATCTACTCACTTTGTTATTAATTTTCCTTACTGAATGGTTTGAAACAGAAACAGCCCCCCGCCATACTTTTCGCGGGATCATATGGGACCATGCAATCGTGCACCCTGGAACTCTCCTCGCCAACCAACTTACAGTGGAAAGCATCGCCTCAAGAAGAAGTCGTCTACCAGTGGTGACCAAATCATTGCCCCCAAGATGTACTATGACTATAGACGGCGGTGACCTCGTCCGCCCTAGCAAACCCTCAAAAAATGATTGAAACTGGTCAATACAGAGTCCGCCCTTTCCGTAGAAGGACACACTGTACCCGTATTCCCCAGCCACGTGATACATGTCACCTGCTTTGAATACGTCCGCGGCTCGCCTCACGTATGAGTGGCCCACGACCCACACCTCCTTTTTCACAGCCGGTGAAGTATGACCGCTGGCCCGGTGTCGGGTCGACTGCATAGTCCGCCCCGCCTCGTAAGCTTGCGCAACTGAAACCAAACAAAAACAAGAAGCCTGAGTACATCGTTACAGCTTCACAACATGTGCAACCGCACATACCTCTTATAACAATTGGAGGACCAACGCCCCACACGTTTAATTTGTTCGACATTCAGACCCCTGGCTGTAGCCTCTGTAGCGGCCCCTATCCGAAAGGAATGGGTCCCAAACTCGCTCGGGTTCAAGCCCGCAGCCGTAATCGACATCGCAAGCACCCGCTGAAACTGAAACCTCGTCAGTGGGGTGGCGTCAGCGTGTCTCAACAATGTCCCCCCCCATGATGTCACCCTCTGTGCTAAATACCCCTCTACACAACTCACCGGGCACATGGATGACCCGGGGATCCTTCGTATCATTATGCAGTCCCCCATTGAACCCTGATCGGTTTTGGACTTGACAAATGAGACAGTCATTGTCTCCCCCCTGATTCGGACATGCTCTCGGCACAGTCCCCCCCTGGTATCCAGCTTGTTCCTTGCCACTAATTCGCTTACTCGCATAGCCCCATGGAATGCTAGCACAAAAGCGGCTCGGAATAACACTGCTTCATACTGGGATGAACATGTTGCAGGAAGTACAGATAACAACAAAGCCAACCTATCCAGACCTATCGGGCGCCTATCATCTACTCTGCGACCCTCAAGGCGTTGCCACCCACGTAGCGCTTTTTGCACAACGAAAGACGCTGTCGGGTCCTGGATCCCATGGGCCCTAGCCACGAAGGAAATGGCGGCCCGATGCCTCTGGGCCGTAGCCACTGATTTGCCTGCATGACGTAAAGATAGCAGGAATTTCACTACCAACTCCTCCTGGCCCCAAAGCTCCCCCCTAGCTGCCCCCAAAAAGGCCCAATAGGAACGGAACGCCCCTTCATATGCCTTCCTCGTCCTGGGTGCTAAACTCTCTCCCACGAGGTTCTGTAGTTCGGGGCACCGAGAGACCAGAGAGCTTCGGGAAAGGGTGCTGCCACCGGGTCCGCTGTGGGCAGAAAACCCCAGAAGGCCTGCATACGAAAACGAGAAAGCGCATCAGCCGCCTGGTTCATCACCCCCGGAACATGTCTTGCCTTAAATACTACATTCAACTGCATACATAATAACACAATTTCCTTGAGTAATCTCAGGATCCACTTGCAGCGTGCTGCCTGGCTATTGATACACTCAACAACGGTCATGTTATCAGACCAGAATACCACAGAGTGATCTCTGAACCCCTCTGGCCAAGTTCTCAGGGCCACCAGAATGGGAAAAAGTTCAAGGAAAGCAATGTTACTTGTCAGATCACTCTCATGCCACCATGACGGCCATTTTTGTGCTGACCACTGAGTGCCGAATATGGCGCCAAAACCAATGCTCCCTGCTGAATCCGTCCACAGCCCCAGCTCCTCGGAGGACACGGGCGGTTTGTTCCAGACAATTCGGCCATTGAAATCCGCCAGAAATGCCAACCAAATGCGCATGTCCTGGCGAACCTCTGCCGAGAGCCGTGTGCGATGATGACCCTCCTTCAGGCCGACCATGGCTTGAGCGATGGAGCGAGAAAAGGGGCGGGCCATCGGTATAACTCTTAGGGCAAAATTCAACTGTCCCACCAATTGCTGCAATTGATGTAGCCTAACCTTAGACTCACTTAAACACATTTGTAGGGATGCCCTGAATTTTAACACTTTGTCCCCTGGTAAACGAAAACAACCTTCCTCGGAATCCAGCTCGATCCCCAGAAACTCGAGGCAAGTCGAGGGACCTACAGTCTTACCTGGTGCCAATGGCACGCCAAAATGATTCATCAGACCACAAAATGCAGCCAAGGCCTGTCCACATTCGGGATCCCCGGCTGCCCCCAGAAACAAAAAATCATCGAGATAATGCATCACATTCTGAAACCCCGTTTTCCTCATGAAGACCCATTGCAGGAAGCAACTGAACTTTTCAAAATAGGCACAAGATATAGAGCACCCCATCGGCATACACCTATCCATGTAATAATGACCCTGAAACGTGAAACTAAGGAGACGCTGATCGTCTGGATGTACCGGGAGCAACCGGAACGCTGACTCGATATCAGATTTTGCCATCAGCGCACCGGGCCCCAGGCGATTCAAAATGGCTACGGCCTCATCGAAGGATGCGTACCGTACCGAACACACTTCCGGGTCTATCGCATCGTTCACTGAAAGACCACGTGGGGCTGATAAATTATGTATCAGCCGAAACTCACCCGGGTCCTTCTTGGGGACCACCCCTAAAGGGGAACAAACAAAGTTAGCAACTGGTGGCACATTAAATGGACCGGCGACTCGACCTCGAGCCACCTCCTTCCTGATCTTTTCCTGTACCACGGTCGTATGCTGTAAGACCGATATCTGATTTTTACATCGCGGCATACCCTGAAACTCTCCCACTGGGATGCGGAAACCATATGAAAATCCGTTGCGCAACACCCCAGCGGAAGCGTGAGCCGGGTATTCGCTGAGCCAGGGAATCATTGCCAGGGTATCAATCGGGGTAGGTAAAGGCGCCCCTCGGACTATGTCAGACCTGTTTGGCGCCTCCTCTACCCCCGTTATCACCCGTTTTGGCTCTGCACATGGACTCAGGATGGGAAGATTGCCCACACCCCCCACATTCGTGCCTAAATTTGCATGACCCCTGAGGCCTAGTACATTTCCCCCTGTTAAAGTTCCAACAAACTCCCCTTTTATTTGCGTTGCCGGCTGGCCTCGAGTGATTGTCGTTACTTGTACCTGATCGAAAAGGCGTCCCCGCATATTGGCGGGAGGATTCACCAACGTTACTTCCTATCAATGGCACCTTCAACATACCGGAGTCCTCCATTTTGGACCAAGACACAGAATCATAACAATCCCAAGTTAAGTTTTTATCATGCTCTTTCGCTTTTCTGAAAACATTGTCGTAACAAAACCAATGATTGCCCTCGTGAGATACGGAGTAGCCCATGATCCGTGACTGATAAATCGGCAATTCGGGCAGCAATTCGGGCCTACGTTCACCCAAGATGGATGTAAAAACCCCCCATGCCTTGCCCCAATTACCAATGTTTTCATTTACCTTAAAGGCGGCCATCTTTGCGCGCCAAACACTTGGATGCATGAGCTCTTTCTGGCTCTTAACATGCTCCATTTCATAATGATCGGTAAGCAACGAGAAGATGTTTATATATTCCCCTGCCCATATCTTCTCTTTAATCGCCAGAGGGACATGTTGACCCAATTTTTCTCGCCGAGAGGGTGCTGACTCATCCCTCGCAATCGGCAATGGCCGCTTACCTGAACCGGAAGCTGTATCTGCGACTGGAACTGATGGCGATGGTGCCGTCGTCGCTTCCCTTGTTTCCCGCAGCTGCCTCATCAACACCTGCGCGTCGTCAGCCGTGGCGCCCTTGCTACCTTTTCCCAACCACGCTGCTAATTGAGCTGCCAGCTCGGGCGGCATATCTTCCCCGGACACAGGGGTGACCACTACGGGAATCGGATTCCCTTCCTCCGGCACAGGAGTGGGTGCTTCGAGTGGGGTACAGGGAACTGGGTTGTCCCCCCCAGCTGCTCCCCTTCTGGGCCTCTTGCCTTTTCCTCCTGGAGCTGCTCCTGCCAGAGGACGTTTCGGCCCCCCTTCCTCGTCTTTCTCCGCCATTCGCTTCTTTAAGTCGGTCACCTCCTTCATGAGAAGACGCAGCATCTGGTCGGTAGTCATTCGCTTTCCCACCTTCTTAGGCATCCTCACGATAGAGTATCTGAAAAACAAACAAGAAAGATTACAACGCTCAAAATTGGCTCTTCGTTCCGTCTCGAGCTCACGTGCAGCGAGGTGGTGCAGCTTCAGAGCACAGGAACAAGAGGATGCTTCCTTGGCTTGTTGCTCCTTTTATCCGTCTTCAGGGCGGGCGTAAACCCGCCCCGGCCTGCCCCGAGGGCGTGGCCCGGCCGCGTCAGTGTCTAGGCCAGCCCACTCCAGGGCGGGAAAGAGGCGCGCCCCGGCTACGCCGCTTCAGGCATACCAGCCGAGACTCGCCTCCCGCCCAAGATGGCTTCCCGGGGGGATCGTGGTACTCGGCCATACGTTCGGGGGGACCGAATGGTCGCCCCTTTCCACTCTCTTGTTCCCCCATTCCACCTCTCCTATCACAACTGAAACATATTTCACTTTGGGATAGCATAAGAGCAGCACAATGTGGCATACATGCACTAAGATAACATAAAACATGTCTCTCAAGGTGTATGTGTGGCTGACTGCAAGTCACGTGTTTATGTGTTTAGGTGCCTGTAAGACTCTGTAAATGGGTGCCTGTTCGCTAGGCCATGTACATGGATGTCCGTGTGCATGTTGCTCTATCAACATATCTGCATTCATGTGGCATATTATATTCCATCAACTCATATAGTGGCTACAGTTATATTGCACCAACTCACTCTATGTCAAATGTCAACTGTGAGGCAAAGTAAACATCCTTATGTATCTTAGTAACAAGACTTCAGCGTCGAAGAGAGTGCAGGAGTGAGGTTTGAGATTTCTTTGGCCAAAATAATGATGTAATATTAAGAAATGTTTGTAATGTTTCCCCCAACTGTATGAGTTTTTCCCTCTTTACACAACAAAGTCATTATTTCTCCACATGTATTTATGAGTAAAATTAAGAAATGTCCAAGTTTGTGTACATATGAACACCAGTTTGTCAGCAAAAGGCCACCTCAGAAAGTGGTCTCCTGAATAATGTTTAGAGAAAACCTTGTAAAGGAACAGTTGTTCAAATAAATTTTAATTGAGAAAAAGCAGGTTCTCAATAGTTTGGGATGTTTTATTGAAGTATCCAAGAAGAGGGATATATTTATGGACAAGGTAGAATGGTTATGAGGGGACAGACACTTAAACAGAGTTGCTAAACTGGGAATGGTCAATCATAAACAGTGAGCTCTGTTTAGAGGGCTCCATTATACTATATTTGTCCAACCCTGGAATGTCTTTAGTACATTTGGCTAGAAATCCTTGAAACCATCTTACATTACATGCAGGCTTGTTCATCCGGAGAGCATGGTTGATTTGATCAAAGGCTGAATACCATGTTTTGCTCTTTGAATGTAGTAGAAAAGGAACATACTAACATATTCCCTTGTTTGCCAGGAGGAAAGTAGGGGTGTGCACAATATGCATAATTACTTAATTTCGATGCAAAGAAGCATATCACACTAAAAAATAGCACCAAAATTATAAGTGCCACAAAAACCAGCTGGTCACATTCTGGTTGTTCGTGCAGTTCCTGTGCCCCTGCGCTGTGATTTTTCTTTTCACCCAAATGGTCTTTAATTACGTGCTTAGACGTAATCGTGTAATTACAGGAAGTTTACATAAAAAGTCTAATGCACAATGCCAGAAATTACATTTGACCAAGCCGGCTTAATAAAAATTTCTTTCTGGCCGGCTTGTGAGTCTGCTATTGGCCTTGGCATACTGAAAGTAAATCTTGGCTTATAGAGACACCCAGGGTAAAATACTGGCACTGGCATGCTGCAGGCAATTCTTATCATGCCAGGTATCTGTGATTAAATACTGGCATTGCCATTCTGCATGTTATTCTTGGCATTATTGGCACCAAACGAGAGGGACAATGGGGCAAGTTTAACCAGGTCCAACGCACATGCCCCACATGTACAGTGAGCAAAAATGGGTATGGAGTTCCTCAGAGTGAATGAACGTAAAGATGCAGGTGGGAGTTGCACCAATTGATGGTCGTCCCACCTGGAGTAGAAACAGGGGGGGAGAAAAGGGGGGCATCTCCCTTGTCGCAACTAGGGCTCTCACACACTTAGCAAGCTAGGTGTCATGCTTCACCATATGAGCCTGCCCCTCGTCAGGTCGGCGCTGCAATACCTGACGGGCACCCAGTACCGGGTTCTTTGGCGGGGATCTTCTGTTCCTGCCGTTGGTTGTAGTGGGGGTGAGAGGCCCAGTGTGTGTAGATGTGAAGTGAGTGGATTAAAACAGGTCAGTTTGTCCTAATAGTGTTTTATTCGGGAAGGTAAACTGCCTGACTAAAACAAGAAGAGTGGCAGTGAACTATATGTTAGGTTTCTAGCTATGTATGCTCTACTCTCTAATAGTCAACATGTTTCGTGCTCTCAGGATCAGGAGAATCAAAGCACTTCGTCAGGACCAAAGAAACTATTTACACATCATGATAAGTGAGAGTCTACATACCACGTATTCAGGTTGGTACTCAAAATAGCTTTCTAATGAAGCCTGCAACAGTGTCCAGCGGTCTAGAGGACACCAATGTGTGTCCCACGTTCGGTGAATACTGGCGTTTTGACCTCACCTGGTGCCGGATACGGGATGGTCATTATTGACACCCATTGTAAAATAGTGGTACTGGCATACTAGAAGTCATTCTTGGCATATGGGTCACTTCTGGGGAAATGGTGGTGCTGGCATACCTGAAGATATTCTTGTCATGGAGATACAAGTAGCAGAAAGTTTACACTGACATATTGAGTGCAATTCTTGATATAAGCGAGAACAGCCATGGCATGTGGGGGAAGTGGCATTACAAAATTAGGACACAGAAATTCTAGCAGTAATTTTTGACATACGGTCACCCAAAGTATATGGACAACATTAAAGGCAAACCCCTGGCACTGACATGTATGTTATTTTTGGTATAACAGTACACAAATGGCTATGCGTTCATCCATGACAAAATGCTGGACCTGCCACAGTGGAGAACATTTTTTAAATCTGGGGCCTTCCACAGAACATTTTGAAAAAAATGGGAACAACACCGGGGAACATCATGTTTCATTGTCTTAGCACACCTCAAAATGACTAAGGGCCTTATTATGAGTTTGGCAGTGCGGGAGCAAGACCGCCCGCTCCCACAATGGCAAACCCATGTTCAAACCCCCCACCAGATCAGGAGTTTTCTCCTGTCTGGCGGGCGGTTCTTTGGTGTTCCCAGGGTGGTGCCTATGAAATAGGCACGGCAACGACAATACCTGCACAGCAAGGTCTGCTGTAGTTCATGCCATGCAGGTACTGGCGTGCATGCACACAGAGGGGCTCATGTTGTGCCCCCCTGTGTACATCCGCATGGCATGAGGCAGAAGGGAGCCCTGTAGTGCCCCCTTTCTTTCCTCACCACCACACATTTCATGGTGGTCGCACCGCCCTGAAAAGTGTAGCGGTGAGAAAACTCGTAATATGCTTGGTGGGGCCACAGCGGCCCTGCCAAGCATATTGCGGGCTCAATATCGCTGCGCCACTGCCAGGGATCTCTGATCCCTGGCGGTCGTGTTTGTCCCAGCGTGGCGCGACCGCCCTAGCCCTAATGGGGCGATCGGAAGCCCACCACTGCAGCGTCCTTCAAGTCTGGTGGTCCGTGGATCGCCAGGCATGTGATAAAGTCCTTAACTATTTAATGAGCGTCCTTTCAGAGCCTATGGCTTTTTAGCTAATGTATGTGAACATTGTGCTTTAAAATGGATTATTTGACCCCAAACTTTTCTCAAGGAACCAACACTCCTCCAAACTTCCCTAGAAGAACTATGGATCTCTTGCTACACTGGGGGAAATAATTATGTCTCAGGACTTTCAAAGAGCATATCATCCTCCTAATATAGGTGGTATCGAAAATAGACATGTGTGTTGGGCTGCTATACTAATCATGCAATGATTATGGACATCAGCAATGTCAATTATTGCAGGATTTCAAAGAGTGTGTGATGTCACTTTCACGACTACTGGCATTTTGGTGTATCAACATCTTACTTATTAAACAGTAGTTCACATAATTATGTAGGTTCCAGACTTAAATCTTCTGTAGGTTTTTTAATAAAAAAGTTCCACATGGTTAACATTTAAAGAACCCTGCAGAAGAAATTCTAAAATATTCTGCAGTTAAAAAAAAGAATGTAGCAATTCATTAGAAAAGAGCTGAGCCAATTCATATATACCCAATTGTCACCATACTAATATTCCTCAAAATTGAAAGATTTCAAGGAGAGACCTGTCCGTCTAAATTCGCATACACCTACTGTATTTGGTATTTTTTTTTTTTAGATATTCTTGCCATATCATGTGAAAATTCCATTGTATCATAAACTGAACCTGATTATAATACAAAGGTCCAAAAAGCAATAGTGGGCCTTAGCTTCTATACTGTAGATATCAGGATCCATAAATGGTTATTTCTCTTCACTAAACTTTAAAACCTGTGAAATTCTATAACCCATAGAATCACAATAAAGATTCAGTAGAACCTATCCTTGCTTCACCAGTGGAAGATTCAGACAACACATTGTTTTGCAAGGCTTCTTATAAACCAAAATGAAGCTCGACCAAGGGCATTCTACCTTCCAGTAGTGCTACAGAATGAAAGAAATATAAAAACCTGGGTAGGAAGACCTGTATGGTGTTATATCTCCCGATTGATACAATATAGAGGTGATTCAACTGCTGCATTTGAACAGAATCCCATATTAACAGTTGATGGTTCATTTCAATTATGTGTTCTGTCTTAGGGGAGACTGTAAAACCCAGGTATTCAAGTAAAGAGAAAATGTTTTTTTCGTTCCAAAATGTGATATGAGAGTTGACAAAATTTTTTATTTTTATCTCTATCCAGTTTGTAGCCAGATATCCTCTTGAAACTATGGCAGAATGGCTACACGCTGGTTACAAAATGACAACATTGTCTGCTTATGCAACAACCTTCCATCTTGCCCTATGTAGTATGACCGCAGCAATGTCCTAAGCCCTTTAAATAGTAAATAAACCTGGCAAGAGTGGGCACCCTGGTTGTGTTCTACATATAATACTAAAGTAAAGGACTGAAAATGAACCCTCATACACACCACTCTTGCTGTTACATTATGGTAAACAACCTTAGTACATTGAAGGTAGCCAGGCCCAAAACCTTGCTTTACCAGGATAGCCCAGAGATAATGCCAGTGGGCCTTCTTGGCATCCAACAGGATCATCTCAGCTCCCACTCAAAACACATCAGCTGTATCAAATAGAGAGAGTGTCAGATTATTGTTAGCTGTGGTGTTGTAATGGAGTGAAAACCATGTTGCAATGCTGAGTTTATCTGATGAATCATTTTAGGGAGGTGGTGAAAAGTTTCAGGACTCCGTCCATCATCTCCTTGTGTTTGCTTTGTTCACCCTAAGTTGGCAGGATATGCCCAGGCATGGCTCCCTTTTTCACTTTGCCACTGGATTCAATCTAGATTGGCTGATGGGGGTTGTTACCCTGAAAGCGTTCCCTGGATGTTTGTTTCCGGTCCAGGGAGGACCTGAGCTGGCAGTTCCGACTGGACTGTTCCCATGAGGCACAGGGTCAAGACTGATTTGCATACGACTGGGTCCAAACTGGTGTGGTGAAGTGAGCTAAAGAACGATGATGGATTTAACCCAGATCTGTGACTGTGGGTGAGTGTCTGAAAAGTTTCAGCACTCCGTCCATCATCTCCTTGTGTTTGCTTGGATTGCCCTAAGTTGACAGGGTATGCCTATACATGGGTTCCTTGCTCACTTTGGCTCTGGACTCAAGCTAGCCTGACTGATGAGGGGTGTTATGCTGAAACTAGTTCCAGGGTGCTTGTTTCGGTCCAGGGAGGACCTGGCCTTGTAGTACGGGCCTAGCAGTACGGGCTGGACTGTTCCCATGAGGCACAGGGTCAAACTCGGGTGGCAAAGTGAGGTAAAGAACGATGATGGATTCAACACAGATCTGTGACTGGGGGTGAGTGTCTGAAAAGTTTCAGCATGCCGTCCATCAACTCCTTGTGTTTGCTTTGCTGCTTGTCAGTGCCATGGCCAAAAACCTGCACAGAACTCTACTGGTTGTACTCCTTATGCTGGCCCACACTGAAGGAATGCACATTCTCCTCTTGAAATTAAACAAACCTTCCAATGAGTTAACAGTGATATACTTAGAAAAGAGGATGAATCTGCACACACTCATTTGGAAATACTTCCTTGTAGTCGGGCTACGTTCAATGCTTGATCGATAGGTCTGTTTTTTGTATGCAAATATGATTTTAAGCCGTGTTGCAGATATGCTTCTGCTTGCTGAGTGCAAGTAAAGTGTTAAAAGAACAATCTGGACGTGTGCAGCTAGAACTTGAGAGGAAAGTGCTGATCATGTGCTCTGGTTTTTGTACCCTGATCGAAACATCCTAAAACTTGGAGTGAAAAGGCTACCAGAGATTGCAGAACGTCTCCTGTGGTGCTCCTAACTGTAGGAGTTTTCTTAATCAGCCAGCTGGAAGAATGCAGCAGTAATTTATTATACCATGGCCTGATTACCCATCATAAATTAGGTTCAGATAAACCAAAATGGGAATCTAGAACTTACCAATGCTCAATGGTGGTAGAAGGCTCAGGATAAGGTTCCCTCCATAAGAAATGGAACTCAAATACAAAACAACGAATAGGGCAATGTAAATTTAATCATTATGTTGAAAGTCATAAAAAGCAGAAACACCTTAAAATACTCAGAACATGATCTACCATATTAATTCCATATTACAGGTTGATTAATGTGATTGACTTGATGTAGTAATAAAATGATTGCAGTACCACTTCTTCAGATCATAAACTTTGACTGGCATGCGCCATGTGGTCAGCCTTGCTCAAACAGCACCTACACTGGCCACATGGGTACTGTTTCATTCCTTGGATGGGGATATGTTTGGTTCTTGCTTCTGGAACATGTCAATGAAGATCCTAATCCTTAGGCCATGATGAAAGATTTTCCACCAATTCTCTTCTGCTCAAACATTCACATCAAGAAGACCAGGATAAGGCATTTTAAACTCAGAAAACTTGCTGTTTGATAAGGTCTTCATTTCTCACAAAGGCTCTGTGCCTGGAGCAGTGTGATTAGAAGCACTGATTCACTGTCAAATTTATAATCTATTGTTGAGACTGGCCCTTTTGTAGACTCATCCCCAAACGTTTGCCTTCCTCCTGATGCAGTTCCAAGGGGGCACAACATGTGCCACCCTGCATGCACCCCTAGGCCCAGGAGCGGCATAGGGGACCTGTTAGGGCGCCTTCAGTTGCCTCTCTGCCCCCCTTTTCAATGAAATGGGCTGTGGACAGGAAACTCAGAATAAGCTTGGCAGTATTACAGAGAGTCTGCCAGCATATTCCTGCTCCTGATATCTGCGTGACTGCCGCAGAATCCTGGATCCCTGTCAGATGCCACGGTCCTGTGGCAGTCCGCCCACCCCATTTGTAATACTGCTGACAGGCCCGCATTGTGGTGGTGGTTGGACCGCCACTGTGAGTATTACTTTCCATTCAACTGATAAAATTTTGTGGAGTTAGGCAGCATAGATATAAATAATTATAATAATGTCCAGATTCACGGTAAACCATGTTACTAATTTTTTCAATGCATTGTTACCATAATTCGAAATTGAGCCCTTAATGGGCACAAGGTCTCCAAAAGTGCCACTGTAATCCCATTCAATCTGTATCCTAGGGAAACTTAAATTGAGCAGTTGACAATATGATTATTCCAATTCCACCCTATGTGCACAAATGATAAGTTAAACATTTATGAGGACAATCCTTTACCCTGGCTTACGATCAAACCGTTACACTCCTTCATTTAGAAGCACAGTTGATGTGGTTTACAAAAATGCTTTCACAAAACACAGTGAAAAACATTAAATGCACATATCAATGGTACTAGGGGGAAGGTGGACTTCATATGGTCAATAATGATTTACTTCAATATTAATCTTATTGTTATTATTACAAATTTATCGATCCAGAGTGCATCAATACATATCGTAGCATTCTAGCCTATAAATGACCATAACTCCTATTCACTATTGAGTCCCAAGGGTGTCTGTGTTTGCAGCTCTATAATGTACCTTGCTTCTAGCTGACGCAACGCTATGTCGCTGCGTGACTCATGCATCTCAGTGAAGTTCCTGGCCACAGGGTAGGCACAATCACAATTTGTTATTGCAAGTGTGTGCTCCAGTAACCTTTTGTTGGCAGGATGAATGGTACTCCCAATATACTAGAGACCACAAGGGCATATCAAACAATACACTACTTAACTTGTATTGTAATTCATCAGCCTGTCTTTTGTGCGTTTTCCTGCTCTCCCAGGGATTGCATATTTCTTTACATTCACGCTGTTCCTGCATGCCTTGCAGGAAGTACAAGGACCTAGGAAAAATTCACACTACTGGTACTTTGGACACTTTCTACAAAGTGGCTATGCACTAATATGTCCTTTAAAAATTAATTTTGCAATAGGTAACATCCGGTCTCTCAGGTAGTAGACTGCCAATGATGCCATCTGTCAGTAATATTTTCCAATTTCTTTCCACTAGCTCTCTCATCATTCTGAATTCTGAAGAGAAACCCAAGATCAGCCTTACTGTTTCTGTGTCTCCTTCAACTTCAGACTCTTCCATTAATCTGTGTCTTAATAGTGTCTGTCTCTCCGTGGATTGCACCTTCATAGCTATCTCGTGTAATAAGTTGTTTTGGTACCCCCTTCTGTCTAAACCTGCTCAACGATTTACTTGCAGCTTTAGTATAGTCCTCTGAGAGTGTGCAGTTCCTTTTTAAACACAACAACTCCCCATAGGGGATACTATGAATCAAACTACGGGATGTCGGCTTTTAAAATGCAAAACCGTGTTCCCCGTTGTAGGTTTACGATATAACTTCGTGCAAATTTTTTCTTCTGCAACAAACACTAAAAGATCAAAAAAAGGTACTTTTACTTCACTGATGTAACTAGTAAATTTAAGATTGAACACATTGTCATTCAAAATTCTAATGTATTCCTTAGCTTCCTGACGGGTGCTCCTCCAGGCAATGAAGAGATTGTCGATATATCTCTCCCAAAGGGCGAGTTACAAATGTTTTAAATAAATACACTTCATTCCCTCATACTCACAAATACAAACACCAACAAATAATTGTAATTATAAAAATTTAACCTTATACATATTACAATTGTTATTGATAAAATAATTAAAATTGAAGCATTAAAGATAGCTCAATTTAACCAATGTTATAATTAAATTACCTACTCAACTAATTAAAAAATAAACAATTAGAAAATAACACATTATTAAAATAACTATTAAATAATTGATTGATTAATCATCGATTAATAAATGAAAGCACCTAAAATAATCATACATTTAAAACAGCAATTTACATTTTAAATACCTTCTCACACTAATTCCATACATAATCAACAAGCCACTACTAAAATAAAAATAGCTTTTTAAATTTGAAAAAATCACATTAAGAATCACAACCTATACTAAAAAAATGCAATACAAATACTATTATATCACTAATACAAAAATAACTGATACAAAAACTAAAATTTATCATATTAATTAAAAACAATATTCAATACAACTTTATTAAATAATATATTATATAACACAATATTTAATAAACCAAAACACAATTTTCTCACCTAATATATTCTACCCTACTTTATTTTTCAGTTGCTAAAAATGTTGGCACGTTATTTGTGCATCACAAACTTTTTTCCACAATATTTAATATTTCGCCCTTATCCACCACAGTAGACAGCATAGCAGAATAAGCAGTTTCTTCTTCATCTCATTCATGGGTCCGTGCCATATTCAGCATGAATGTATTCGCTGGAAATCTCTCAACATCATCCTTCTCTAGTATCTCATGTGTGCCGAGTCCATCTAATATGGTTGAATGATAATACAACGCAGACCTTTATCATGTAATGCCTTTACAATGCAATACATTTACCATACCTGCCTTTACAACGCATATACCCTTAATCATGCATGCCTTTTCAAGGCAAGGTAAGTGTATTTAAGGTAAGTATGTGTTTATGTATGATGGTGCACATATGTGTTCAGATAAACTAGGATTTTGAGGTGGGTACTTTTTTCCCCCTTTTTCCTTGTAAAACTCCATCAGATCAAATGGGCCCAGTCTGTTCCAGAGACACTGCAATAACTTGTGGAGTGCAACAAGGCTAGCGCTATTATCCTTGCTGTTTAACGTCTACCTGACTCCTTTTACTAAGATTCTTGACCCTTATTACCGAGGATATCAGATGAACGCAGATGGCACCCAGCTACATGTCAAGCTTATGGATTACTCACTTACATTGTCACACTGCTTATGCCAGTGTTCATATTGGATGAAGAAAATGGTTATGCTTGAATAGCAAGAAATCTGAAATACCTGTTCGGTTCTATCACTCGAACCTATCTCCTTTTTCCCTTGCCGGAGTCCATGGGTACTCTCTGTGATCAATTTTAAAAATGCTTGTATCCTTGGTGTGTTATATGAAAGTAGTGTTTCTTTCATAACTAAAGCAAATGTTATCACTTAACCTGTCTTCAACTATACTCACGGGTTCACACTCTGCGACTCTGGGCAATAGCTTGCTTAATCTCCACAACGGCCCCTCGCGGCGGGATGCCTGACTTTCACCTTGTGGATACCCGCTGGGGCTATCACACAGGGGAATATCAGGACGGGTTCCCTAAGCAAGCGCCGGGACACCCACTGCGGGTAGCTGTGCGCTATATAAGCTCAACTACATTTACATTTACATTTACATTTATATGTGCCTATTAAAGGTGCCTATGAAAATAAGGCATTCTTACACACTGAACTGTCCAAGTATATTTAAAAGAATCGTATATGAAGACCCCATCTATCAAGAGCGTCTATGTCAGGTGGAACCACACATTCTTTAACCCCACTACATTCCAAAGCTAAACATTCTGACTCCTTGAAGACAGCGCATCATACCTTCTAGAACTATATTATTTCAAGGCCCTCAATACCCTCAAGCACAGAATACCTCAGTGCCCTTCCACTCTTTCACCTCACTCTGAAAATCACCAGCATACTCAAATAAACTGTATCGTCTATTGCAACAGCCTCTACACTGGCTCTCCAGTAAATCTGTTTATAACAGGTCACTACGTTGTTCATCTTCTATTGGGTTTAAATTGCTACAACCACATCTTACCTGCACTACAGTCCCTCCACTGCCTCCCAATAAAGTAAAGAACTAATTCCACATCCCTATGCTTGGTCCAGAAAGCACAGCGTGGCTACTCACCTTTCTACCTATTTGTATTTTGTATTTGTATCTGGGTTTTATATCGCGCCAAATCACCGACAGGTCTCAAGGCGCTTCTGACCAAGTACAGCAACAAGGAGAAGGGTGAATAAGATGCAGATTGCCGGCCTAACTTACAGGGATGTAAACGCGTCCCTGAAAAGCAATGTCTTCAGGGATTTCCTAAAGCGGAGAAGATTAGATTCTCTACGAAGCACCTCCGGTAGCTTATTCCAAATGGTGGGGGCTTGGACTGAGACGGATCTGCCACCTTTATTCACCGTTTTAAAACGTGGACATGATAGCAGAAGGGAATTGGAGGATCGTAGAGCTTGCTTGGGTTTATACACTTCAAGCCTCTCTTTTAAATAGGCCGGCGCTTGCCCATAAATTGCTTTATGGGCAATGCACAGGCTCTTAAATTCAACCCTTTGCTTTATAGGGAGCCAGTGTAACCTATAGAGTAGAGGGGAGGCATGGGTCCGTCTAGGTAATCCGAAAATTAGCCGTGCTGCGTCGTTCAGGATGACTTGTAGACGATTGATTGAGTTTTTTGGAAGACCTAGGTATAATGCGTTCCCGTAATCGATTCTGGAGACTATTGTAGCTGAAACAATGGTTCGAAGCATGTTCGTAGAAAGCAGAGGGACTAGCTTTCGCAGCTGCCTAATCAGGTTGGTACATGATCCAACCATAGCGGATACTTGGTTGGTCATCGAGAGCGCCTGATCGATTTTAATACCGTGGCTCTTTACACTGGGGCATGGCTTTGGGGTGGGTCTGAGTTCTTGGGGCCAAAACAGATCATTCCAGGGAGAGGCAGAAGTTGAGACTACAAGGACCTCCATTTTATCTGGATTGATTTTTAATAGGTTAGATGTCATCCAGTTTACTGTGAACCGCAATATCTTTTGGGCCATGGACTGAGCCGATGTTGTATTTTCGATACTCAGCAACAGCTGAGTATCATCGGCGTAGTTGAAAACTTTACAGCCCATGTTTGCCAAAGAGTCTATCAGTGGCTGCAGGTATAAGTTGAATAAGAGTGGCGAGAGTGCGGACCCTTGCGGGACTCCACATTCCAGGACGCCAATGTCAGATACCTGGTCTGCTAGTTGGATCCTCTGCGTCCTCCCTAAAAGAAAAGACGTTAGCCATTGGAGAGCCTGTTCTTTTATCCCGGACATGGCTAATCTGTCCAGGAGCAGTGCATGGCTGACAGTATCAAACGCCGCTGTAAGATCTAAAAGTATCAGGGCGCTTGGTTTTTTACTGTCAGCCATGCATCTAAGCTCGTCCAGCACCGACAGCATTACTAGTTCAGTGCTATGGTGGGCACGAAATCCAGCTTGCCACTCCTGGAGTAGACGATGTGATTCCAGGAGAGGTGACAATGATTTTAATACATGCTGTTCTAGAATTTTAGACAGAAACTGCAGCTGGGAAATTGGCCTGTAATTCTTCAGACTAGGTGAATCAGCCCCAGGTTTTTTTTATCAGGGGTCTAACACGTGCCTCTTTAAAGCTAGCTGGCAATGATCCTGTAGCTAGTGAGTTATTTAGGAGGTCTAAGATCTGGTCCTCCAGGATAGGAATTGCGAACCGAAAAATTTCAGGAGGGCAGGGATCTGCAGGGGAGCCTGACTTGGTTGATATAGCAAGATGTCTGAGGGAGATGGAATCGATGTTAGGAAATCTAGATATAATGGGGGTCGGGGGGTTTTGAGAGGGCAATGACGTGGTGGACATAGTTGGGCTATCTTTCTTGATGTCTGACAGGATGGTAGCTACTTTTTCAAGAAAGTAACCTTGAAACCTATCTAAGGTGTTCTTACCTTATCTCCATTACAGAAGTCTTGTAGTGTAGTTCCTATTTTCCCTATAGGCCCTGCGCATTGGAAAAACATAAACAGCAGTTTAGACGTAGGACTGAGGTCATCTAGGTCTCTACTGACTATGTTAAACCTAATTAGGTTTGCACCAGCTAGCTCAGAGGTCACTGGAGACTTTCTTGAATGAATAGGGAGGGATGAACTTCCCTGGCTCAGACAAGAAGGGATTCAGTTTCTGACAACCGCATAAACATGACAACTTTGCTCCCTCAGAATAAGAGTGTATCTCTAGAGTCATGTGAAAACAATAGACAGCTATTTCACTCAGTCAGCAGTGCATACTTAGTTTCACCAGAATGCAGAGAAATAGAGAGACAGGCGTTTTCAATAAAAGGTATTATTTATTGAGCAGTCTTTCTTCTCATGCAAGAGAAATGAATTGCCACAATTGCAATACTTAGAGTAAAGTAAAGTGTGTAGAGTAAAAGTAGTATTATGAAATAATACTGTAAAAGCATTGATATGGTTTCTTAGCCTTATGATACTTTAAAATGGATAAAATATATACATACATAGATACATTGACTAACGTACTCAACTGGTGCTTCTAACTAAGCCTATCCCGGTGTACCTGACCTAAGCCTAACACGTGGGAGGGGATGAGTAAGTAGCAGTTTAAGTTAAGTTGGTTAAGATAGTTTTGCCAAGAATCTGCATCAAGAATTCTCTCAAGTGTTTAGTCAGCTCCGTACCTTGGTAATAGAATGTGGGAGGTCTGGTATCTCTTTCCTCAGGACTCGATATTCCAGCAACCCGCAAGAGTAGGCTGGAAACACCGGAGCTGGATTTTCTCGGCTGGAGAAAAAGACAGCGTCTCTCTCAGTGCGTCAAACAGGAGGGGCGGCTTCCGTGGTCTTCTCGCATCGGCTGGGCTCTCGGGCAAGTAGATGGCCGCTCTGCTCCAAACCACCGTGTGTTTGCTTAAGGCAACTGTTGGTATTTTATACCTGGAAGGTGCCGGGTTTGACGTAAGGTTGGACATAAGACGTCACTAAGAACTAAAAGTTCTTTCTGGACTTCAGGAGTTCTTGTTCAAATCAAAACAAAAGCAGGGGGGATTTCCCGGGCTGCTGGAGGCTTGGTTTGTTTAAAGAATGTTTTGTGCTTTCTAGGAGTTGATGGGTTTAGCCGTGCTGTGCTTTGGACTGCATGGGCTATTACTGAATATGGATCTGATTCTTATGCCTTTATCAGGATATTATTGATTATATTAACACACAAAGGAAGGTCCTAGGGGAATATTTTAGTGACCCAACTGCTAAACCCCCTAACTACTAGTAACACCAACAAAAATTAGCAGTGAGTCAAAAACTACAACAGACATGTATCCAACAGAAAAATGAGAAAAGCTAACACAGTGAGCGAGTTCCCATCAGTCCACCATTGAGACCGCCCTTCATCATCTGGGATCTCTTATTCTGGATAACAAATGGTACCCCAAGAACTACCGGCTACTGGATGTTACATAGCCAGGTAGAAGGGGTCCCCAATATATAAACCCAGTTGTGACCAAAGTGTGTCTAAACGTGGGAACTGAATAGCAGTGCTGGAGTGAAAATGTGCAAGTGATAAAGGAGAAGAGAAAGCTCTAAAATTAGGTAGTGAGAGGAAAAAACAACTTTAATATGTACCCTTCCACTCCTAATATAATAAAAAAACAGTGCAAGGTGTAGTATAGAATATTGACTACTCCCTCTCAGGGAGTAGTCATTATTCTATACTACACCTTGCACTGTTTTTTGCAAGTGGCAAGGACATCGGCAGAGATACATTCCTTTTTATCGACAAATTGGTCTGAGAGGGAGTAGTCAATATTCTATACTACACCTTGCACTGTTTTTTTATTATATTAGGAGTGGAAGGGTACATATTAAAGTTGTTTTTTCCTCTCACTACCTAATTTTAGAGCTTTCTCTTCTCCTTTATCACTTGCACATTTTCACTCCAGCACTGCTATTCAGTTCCCACGTTTAGACACACTTTGGTCACATCTGGGTTTATATATTGGGGACCCCTTCTACCTGGCTATGTAACATCCAGTAGCCGGTAGTTCTTGGGGTACCATTTGTTATCCAGAATAAGAGATCCCAGATGATGAAGGGCGGTCTCGATGGTGGACTGATGGGAACTCGCTCACAGTGTTAGCTTTTCTCATTTTTCTGTTGGATACATGTCTGTTGTAGTTTTTGACTCACTGCTAATTTTTGTTGGTGGTATTATTGATTATAACCTCACAAGGGCATAAATCGGGAATATTGAATTAGGGTCCTAGATAGAAACACGACACCCATTCCACGGATTGATGTCCATCATTACTAAAAAACTAAGCAATAGTAAACATTCAATGATGCATGTGTGTTTACCGACCCACCCCAAAATACATATTTCGCATTTGAAATGGTATAAGGTAAATACACAAAAAATGAGTGTTGGTACTGTATGCTTTTCAAGCAGTGTCATCATTCAGATAAATGCATATATATATCAGCTGAATGAATTGCGAAAATTACACATGAAATGCCTCTTAATACAGAGAAGAAGGTCGAGACCATTTCATCACATGTTTATACAATATGCTGTATATGTGCTAGGGGCTGAGGTAAAATATTGTCTCTAGTATCCTAAAATAGAAGCTCTGTTCTCTAAGAATAGTTCTACTTTAAGCAGAGTACCATGTGCCAAAATAAAAGGTAAGTATTTTGAAAAATGGGCAAAGATAATTTCGCTTTCAGGGGAAAAATAGTTCCAAATATTTTCTGTAGCTTTGTTTATCAAAAACTGAAGGTCGAATTCAGATTTCAGGGAACGCTGTGTGCTCATTGTTTTTATTAAGAGTTATTCTCGTTGACTGGAGAGAACATTATTTCAGACAGACCTGCAAAAAAATGGTCTATCACATCAGGTGAAAGTTCGACCAAGTATGAAAATGCTGCAACTGTGCAGTTCTCTGCGTGCTTGCTATCATCGATGGTTGGATCAGCAATGCTCACAGAAGGCTGTACCTGTTCGGTGCTGCTTTCCTCTCGTACATCACCGCCACCTATTCGTAGTGGTGAAGTCTCAACGAATGCCGTCATCAGAATCGGTAGCCGCTGGGGACAACACGATGCATGAGTCGTTGCAGGACCTAGCAAAGTATCGATTTCCATTGATATTGCTGATTGTAGTGTAAGACAGACGTCCAACACGCATTCTTCTCCGCATAGCAGACATCGAAGCACAGGTATGATGCAATCTTTCCAGATCGGTCTGAATGAAAGAAACCAGATTGTACTCAGATCTCTTAGCCGGGCCAATCCGAGGACCTTAGTGATACGGTCTCAGTATCGTATTGCTAGGATTGTTTCTTCCATCGTTGCTAGAGTCTTTTCTGTGGATTGGCTTGCCATATCGGTGCAGAAGGAGCAAAAATAAAATTCCTGCCACGAGTCCCAAGATTAAGGGTAGGCCGCCAAAGACAGAATGGACAAAATTCGGGAAGATGCCCAGAACTGTTTCAAAGGGTGCTAACAGTCCCGAAAAAATTGTCTTAAATACATGTGCGATGCCACTGGTATCAGACATGTTTAAGATTTGGCTTAGTATTTCTCCGAAATGCACAGACCAATTTGTCGATAAAAAGGAATGTATCTCTGCCGATGTCCTTGCTACTTGCAAATCATACATTTCTTTTGATGACGTTAAAGGCACAGTTGTCTGTAAAAGAATAGACTTCATTCTGCTTAAAGTATCAATTCGAATAGAAGAGATATTCAACCGAGGCCATAACGCAGCCCCCATATCTGGATTGCTGTGTGGATACAATCCATGCATACATCAAACGGCCCTGGAAGTTACAGTTGTCAGATAGGCTTTTCCTGGCAGCATGCCACAACAGCTGTGGTCACTTATTAAAACGTAACTGCCGTTAGAAAGTGGTCTAAAAAATGGCTCTATCCGTTTTGCAGGCATGCCATGGCGGTGATATGAAAGGTGTTTTGAAGACCCTTCGCAGGCTCCATGCAAATTAATCATCAAACAAAACAAGTCCTAGTTCTCACTGCAATATTTTTAAAGATATCTAGAGATCACTGGTTGTTTGTAGATCACACCAGGGAGTTCCTTCATCTAGGGATACTCATGATCTCTTAATCTATTGCTTGAATAAAAAGCAGCCTCGCTCTGATCTCGACAGTACAAGACAACACAAGACTCACATACACCTTGAACGGACAAAAAATGTGTGAATAGCGAGATGGCACCTCACGGGCGCACCACCAATGGGACCCCTGGTTGGTACTCACCAGGATGGCCCTGTTATCATCATTGGTGCCATCAAGCTTTAACGGAAACGTGCCTCAAACCCAAAGTGTAAAGACAGTGCGTGATGCAGTGGACACAACTTATATGTAACAAAAACTAACAACATTAAACATTTAAACATATAAGATACTGTGCAACTAGGACTTCAAACTTTACTTCTGTTCCTTTCTCTGTTGCAAACAGTAAAACACTTAAATTAAAAAAGGGAGAGTGTGAAGACTACCTATCACTTCACACCCCACTTACAGCCGACATGTTTCATTGCCGTGGTATAAATCAGGCAATTTCCTCAGGGCCACTCAATTTGAAAGCCACTGCTAAAGACGCTGTGCTGCCAATGCTGTAATACAAACAGACATACATATATGGGGTTACCTGTCAGGCCACCAGACTGGGGGGTAGAGATTTAAGCATTAAAAATTAAGCAGTCCAACTTTCATGCTGTGCTTACTACAGAGTATCATAATTACCCTTTGCGTGGCTTAACCTCTCCTACCAGCCGAGAGTAAAACCAAAGGAACTGTGCCCCCTTCGGTGGGCGAAGTCCTATCTCCCTTCAATAAGGTTGCTGCAAAAAATTAATAATAGGCCAGGTCGTCAAGCCCCTTTTACAGCGCAACCATAATGCTTAATAATACAGTCAGCAAAGGTTCTCCCCGTATTAAACAAAACCCTCCGATCTCACCCGTGGAGAATACTCGTTCGGCGTCTTCTCATCACTCGAACGCCGAACGAGTGTTGGAACTGTACTATTTGTGTATTTCAGTTCCGATTTTCGGGATCTCTCATTGGCCGTCAGTGCCGATTTTCGGGGTCTCCTATTGGCTGACAATGATCTCCACTGATTGGTTCCTGTTGTCACATGGAACCAGCGGCCATGTCAGATCAGGCCCGTTTACATGGCCCAGTATTAAATTCATGGGGTTTCTTATGACGAGAACGCGGAGGCTCTCAGTAAATGTACTATTTCTCGAGAGGCAGGGACAAAAGCGCTCCGAGTTTTTTGGCGCTAAACGCCCACAAATTCTAATCCCTAATAAAGAAAAATTCTAATCCCTAATAAAGAAAAATGTTGTTCTATATTCAACTTTAGGAATTAAGGATTTATTTTTATTTTTAATTTTGGTTACTCATTACGCCACGGCGTGGGCGGACTCATATTATGCACATGTGTGAATGTACACTAGATGCAGAATGCATTATCTTGTGGACTTCATATTGTGGTTCAAGGTAAACCACCTAGATCAAGTAACTTTATAAATCACGTGGGGGCCATATTTGAATGGTGTATGGGGAGTGTATAGAATGAGTTTTAGGTGGTACCATTCTCATGTAATGTTCCATCATCTCCCCATATATTAATTTGGGAGATGTATACAGGATATAGCAATTGACTGGGCCAAGGAGCATTCACACCGTTTATCTCAACGCAGCTTGTTCCACTCCAAGAGCTCATTCAGTCCTCTCTGCTCACTATGCTCTTGGTATATCCAGCGTGCCTCCTTGGTAGTCAGACGTTTCTCTATGGTCTGAACGTCACCCATTACTCTTTCCAATACTACCCAAGTGAAGGTGTGTTTGTTACGATGGCAGTGCTGAACCAGTTTGGTAGTCAATTTCCCAATCCTAATTGTGCTGACATGTTCTTGGATACGCAGTTTGATTTTACGCGTAGTGAGTCCAATATACTCCAATCCACATTCACATCTTAGTCTATATACAACATTGGTAGTGTTGCAATTACTAAAGTGATTGAGTGTCCACGTCTTGCCAGATTGTAATGTCACTGTGGTGGCTTTTTTTGTCAAAGGGCACACCGAACAATTTCCACAAGGGAAATGTCCCTTTGGGATGGTTGTCGTTTCATTCTCAGCTCTTACATTAGTCCTGGTGTGGACTAGTTTATCCTTCAGATTGCCAGCTCTCCGGAAGGCGAAACGTGGAGGCGGCATCTTGAAGTCTCCCGTAGACAACAAGGACCAATGCTTCCTAATGGATTGGCGAATCTTGGTGGCCATGGGGTCAAAAGTCATGACCACTGGTAGACAGTCTGTTCTTTCTTTTCTTTGAGTCTCCAGCAGTGCCGCCCTGGGTGTATTTAGGGCTCTCTTTTGCGCTTGTTTGATGACTCTGCGTGGGTAATCTCTGGCTGCCAATTTCTCACTCAACACTTCAGCTTGTTCATTGTATGTTTCTGTGGAGGAGCAGTTGCGCCTGTATCTTAAAAATTGCCCCACAGGTAGATTGTCTCTGAGTGCTCTCGGATGATATGACTGATACGAGAGTAGAGAATTTCTGTCAGTGGGTTTTTGGTGAACACTCGTACAGAACCCTCCTTCCGCTGCTTCGATATCAAGGTCGAGGTAGACTGCACTGGTATGATGGTAATTCCAAGTGAAGCGGAGGCTCATATCTTGTGTATTCAACCAATCCAGGAACTGGAGAAGGGACGTTTCATCACCTGTCCACACGAGGAGCACATCATCTATATATCGCCTCCAGAGGCGAACATGATCTTTAAAGGGGTTGCTCTCAGCTTCGATGATGTGCTCCTCAAATTGGCCTACATAAATACAGGCCAGGCTGGGAGCCATTGTGGCTCCCATAGACGTTCCCATCACTTGCAGGAACAGGTCGTCCTTGTAACTGAAAAAATTACGCGTGAGCGCTAGTTCAACGCATTGCATGACAAAGCTCTGGGGGGCATCGTAAAACCATTCCTGCTTGGCAAGTGCCCTTGCCGTTGCTACGAATGCCGCATCTTGAGGTATGCACGAGTATAACGACTCGATATCGATGGTCACGATATATTCTGTACTGGGGTCGAATGTCATCTCAGCAAGGACATTTAAAATGTCCATTGTGTCCTTGACATAGGATTTTTGGGTTACTACAGACTCGCGTAGGAAGTAGTCAGCGAACTGTGATAAAGGTTCTAGTATTGAATCGATTCCGGATACAATAGGCCGGCCTGGCGGGGGCCTGGCCGGCTTATGTATCTTCGGAAGGATATAAAAGGCTGGGGTTCTGGGATTAGTATTTATAAGGAACTCTGCCTCTTTCACGTTTATCCACTGTTTCTCTTTAGCTCCACTGACAAGTTCTTTTATTGTTTTCATCAGATCGGGTGTAGGATCTTTTTGTATAGGTTGGTAATTGGCTCTCATATTGAGTAGGCGCCGTACTTCAGCATCATAGTCACAGGTGTTTAATATGACGATGGCTCCGCCTTTATCAGCGCTTTTTATTGTTATGTTATTGTTGTTCTGGAGTGATTTCATAGCCTCCCAGTCTGTTTTTGTCATGTTCCTGAAACCATTTCCTTTTGTATCTCTTTCAATCTTCCCAATTTCTTCTAGGACTTTATTCTCAAAGACCGCGACCTCTGGGCCAACTGTGCCACTGGAAGGGCAGAAAGTAGAAGGTTTCTTTAAGTTCGTGTTATAGCCCTTACTTTCTTCACATGGTTGTTTTGCGAAGAACTTTTTTAACTTAATTTTGCGCATTGTTTCATAGAACTCAGTGCGGCATTTAAAAGCGTCATGGGTAGGCATAGGCACAAATCCTAGCCCTTTGTTAAGCACTTTTTCTTCATCTTCACTTAGCTGGTGGTCAGATAGGTTGACTACGATGTTTTCTATACTGGTCGTCTTCCTCTGCTCCGTGTCAGGCGTGGGGAGAATGTTTGCCATTGTTGTTGTGGTTGGTTGCCACGACTTCCTCCTCTGCCTTGAGGTTGTTGATGTTGCCTCGGGCCTTTGTTGGTTGCTTGGCCTTGTTCTAAAAAATTCCTCAACAATGCACTTAAGTCAGTGTTTGAGTTAGAGGCTTCAGGCTGGTTGAATCTTACTCTACTGACGCTTTGTCCTGGCTCAGGTTCTTCCTCACTGGACGTATTATCGAATGACCAATTTGAGGGTGTTCTTCGTTGTTGTTGGAATCTGGCTCCTCTGCCTCTTCTGCCCCCTCCTAATTGATGTTGTTGTTGTTGTTGCTCTTGGGCAGGTTGATAGTGTGCGTCGTTGATATACGGGAAAGCCCACTCGTGGGTATAACGTTGTAAATTGCGTTGTAGCCCCCTGATTTTCTGGGTGATCATATATTGTTTATACTCCTCAAGGTCGTCCTTGATTTTTTGTAAATGCTCCTTGGCGTCAGTAAAGCTATTATCCCGATTAATAGCTTCTTCCAGGTCAACGATTTCCTTCAACACCTCTTCGCTCAATCTTTGTGCTGTGCTAATGATGAGAATTAACCAATCTCTGGTACACTTATTTGCGATAAAGCTCCAATCACGTCGGAACTGTTTATCATCAAGAAAGATGCGAGGCTCTATCCTTACTATAAGACTTGCGGGTGAGGCTCCAGCCTGATAATATTCAGACATAAGGGCCCCATGTAAGGCAATTCTTATATGTTTCTTTTTGAGATTACTCAACTTCTCCCATTCTTCTCTTACTTTGTTGTTACCACTTAAGGGATTATTTTCAAACAACGATGGACCAGCCAAAATGGCAGCAATTTGCTCGTCCGTGAAAGCTAAGCAGTTTTTGTCCATTCTAGAATTACAGGCTTACTGAAAGTTAGACTGCACAGTCAATGGTGGATGAAAGACAGGGAACACAAGACCCCATATATAACATACGATAAAAGATCAGAGTTTTACACATAAGGTTGCTAGTAACAAACTCTCACGGCTGAGCCGCCGTACAAGAACTGTGCACAAAAACTGGAGTCTAGAGGGAAAGACAGAACTAGGACGCCCCCCACTCAATAAGTCATCAAACAAAACAAGTCCTAGTTCTCACTGCAATATTTTTAAAGATATCTAGAGATCACTGGTTGTTTGTAGATCACACCAGGGAGTTCCTTCATCTAGGGATACTCATGAGCTCTTAATCTATTGCTTGAATAAAAAGCAGCCTCGCTCTGATCTCGACAGTACAAGACAACACAAGACTCACATACACCTTGAACGGACAAAAAATGTGTGAATAGCGAGATGGCACCTCACGGGCGCACCACCAATGGGACCCCTGGTTGGTACTCACCAGGATGGCCCTGTTATCATCATTGGTGCCATCAAGCTTTAACGGAAACGTGCCTCAAACCCAAAGTATAAAGACAGTGCGTGATGCAGTGGACACAACTTATATGTAACAAAAACTAACAACATTAAACATTTAAACATATAAGATACTGTGCAACTAGGACTTCAAACTTTACTTCTGTTCCTTTCTCTGTTGCAAACAGTAAAACACTTAAATTAAAAAAGGGAGAGTGTGAAGACTACCTATCACTTCACACCCCACTTACAGCCGACATGTTTCATTGCCGTGGTATAAATCAGGCAATTTCCTCAGGGCCACTCAATTTGAAAGCCACTGCTAAAGACGCTGTGCTGCCAATGCTGTAATACAAACAGACATACATATATGGGGTTACCTGTCAGGCCACCAGACTGGGGGGTAGAGATTTAAGCATTAAAAATTAAGCAGTCCAACTTTCATGCTGTGCTTACTACAGAGTATCATAATTACCCTTTGCGTGGCTTAACCTCTCCTACCAGCCGAGAGTAAAACCAAAGGAACTGTGCCCCCTTCGGTGGGCGAAGTCCTATCTCCCTTCAATAAGGTTGCTGCAAAAAATTAATAATAGGCCAGGTCGTCAAGCCCCTTTTACAGCGCAACCATAATGCTTAATAATACAGTCAGCAAAGGTTCTCCCCGTATTAAACAAAACCCTCCGATCTCACCCGTGGAGAATACTCGTTCGGCGTCTTCTCATCACTCGAACGCCGAACGAGTGTTGGAACTGTACTATTTGTGTATTTCAGTTCCGATTTTCGGGATCTCTCATTGGCCGTCAGTGCCGATTTTCGGGGTCTCCTATTGGCTGACAATGATCTCCACTGATTGGTTCCTGTTGTCACATGGAACCAGCGGCCATGTCAGATCAGGCCCGTTTACATGGCCCAGTATTAAATTCATGGGGTTTCTTATGACCAGAACGCGGAGGCTCTCAGTAAATGTACTATTTCTCGAGAGGCAGGGACAAAAGCGCTCCGAGTTTTTTGGCGCTAAACGCCCACAAATTCTAATCCCTAATAAAGAAAAATTCTAATCCCTAATAAAGAAAAATGTTGTTCTATATTCAACTTTAGGAATTAAGGATTTATTTTTATTTTTAATTTTGGTTACTCATTACGCCACGGCGTGGGCGGACTCATATTATGCACATGTGTGAATGTACACTAGATGCAGAATGCATTATCTTGTGGACTTCATATTGTGGTTCAAGGTAAACCACCTAGATCAAGTAACTTTATAAATCACGTGGGGGCCATATTTGAATGGTGTATGGGGAGTGTATAGAATGAGTTTTAGGTGGTACCATTCTCATGTAATGTTCCATCATCTCCCCATATATTAATTTGGGAGATGTATACAGGATATAGCAATTGACTGGGCCAAGGAGCATTCACACCGTTTATCTCAACGCAGCTTGTTCCACTCCAAGAGCTCATTCAGTCCTCTCTGCTCACTATGCTCTTGGTATATCCAGCGTGCCTCCTTGGTAGTCAGACGTTTCTCTATGGTCTGAACGTCACCCATTACTCTTTCCAATACTACCCAAGTGAAGGTGTGTTTGTTACGATGGCAGTGCTGAACCAGTTTGGTAGTCAATTTCCCAATCCTAATTGTGCTGACATGTTCTTGGATACGCAGTTTGATTTTACGCGTAGTGAGTCCAATATACTCCAATCCACATTCACATCTTAGTCTATATACAACATTGGTAGTGTTGCAATTACTAAAGTGATTGAGTGTCCACGTCTTGCCAGATTGTAATGTCACTGTGGTGGCTTTTTTTGTCAAAGGGCACACCGAACAATTTCCACAAGGGAAATGTCCCTTTGGGATGGTTGTCGTTTCATTCTCAGCTCTTACATTAGTCCTGGTGTGGACTAGTTTATCCTTCAGATTGCCAGCTCTCCGGAAGGCGAAACGTGGAGGCGGCATCTTGAAGTCTCCCGTAGACAACAAGGACCAATGCTTCCTAATGGATTGGCGAATCTTGGTGGCCATGGGGTCAAAAGTCATGACCACTGGTAGACAGTCTGTTCTTTCTTTTCTTTGAGTCTCCAGCAGTGCCGCCCTGGGTGTATTTAGGGCTCTCTTTTGCGCTTGTTTGATGACTCTGCGTGGGTAATCTCTGGCTGCCAATTTCTCACTCAACACTTCAGCTTGTTCATTGTATGTTTCTGTGGAGGAGCAGTTGCGCCTGTATCTTAAAAATTGCCCCACAGGTAGATTGTCTCTGAGTGCTCTCGGATGATATGACTGATACGAGAGTAGAGAATTTCTGTCAGTGGGTTTTTGGTGAACACTCGTACAGAACCCTCCTTCCGCTGCTTCGATATCAAGGTCGAGGTAGACTGCACTGGTATGATGGTAATTCCAAGTGAAGCGGAGGCTCATATCTTGTGTATTCAACCAATCCAGGAACTGGAGAAGGGACGTTTCATCACCTGTCCACACGAGGAGCACATCATCTATATATCGCCTCCAGAGGCGAATATGATCTTTAAAGGGGTTGCTCTCAGCTTCGATGATGTGCTCCTCAAATTGGCCTACATAAATACAGGCCAGGCTGGGAGCCATTGTGGCTCCCATAGACGTTCCCGTCACTTGCAGGAACAGGTCGTCCTTGTAACTGAAAAAATTACGCGTGAGCGCTAGTTCAACGCATTGCATGACAAAGCTCTGGGGGGCATCGTAAAACCATTCCTGCTTGGCAAGTGCCCTTGCCGTTGCTACTAATGCCGCATCTTGAGGTATGCACGAGTATAACGACTCGATATCGATGGTCACGATATATTCTGTACTGGGGTCGAATGTCATCTCAGCAAGGACATTTAAAATGTCCATTGTGTCCTTGACATAGGATTTTTGGGTTACTACAGACTCGCGTAGGAAGTAGTCAGCGAACTGTGATAAAGGTTCTAGTATTGAATCGATTCCGGATACAATAGGCCGGCCTGGCGGGGGCCTGGCCGGCTTATGTATCTTCGGAAGGATATAAAAGGCTGGGGTTCTGGGATTAGTATTTATAAGGAACTCTGCCTCTTTCACGTTTATCCACTGTTTCTCTTTAGCTCCACTGACAAGTTCTTTTATTGTTTTCATCAGATCGGGTGTAGGATCTTTTTGTATAGGTTGGTAATTGGCTCTCATATTGAGTAGGCGCCGTACTTCAGCATCATAGTCACAGGTGTTTAATATGACGATGGCTCCGCCTTTATCAGCGCTTTTTATTGTTATGTTATTGTTGTTCTGGAGTGATTTCATAGCCTCCCAGTCTGTTTTTGTCATGTTCCTGAAACCATTTCCTTTTGTATCTCTTTCAATCTTCCCAATTTCTTCTAGGACTTTATTCTCAAAGACCGCGACCTCTGGGCCAACTGTGCCACTGGAAGGGCAGAAAGTAGAAGGTTTCTTTAAGTTCGTGTTATAGCCCTTACTTTCTTCACATGGTTGTTTTGCGAAGAACTTTTTTTACTTAATTTTGCGCATTGTTTCATAGAACTCAGTGCGGCATTTAAAAGCGTCATGGGTAGGCATAGGCACAAATCCTAGCCCTTTGTTAAGCACTTTTTCTTCATCTTCACTTAGCTGGTGGTCAGATAGGTTGACTACGATGTTTTCTATACTGGTCGTCTTCCTCTGCTCCGTGTCAGGCGTGGGGAGAATGTTTGCCATTGTTGTTGTGGTTGGTTGCCACGACTTCCTCCTCTGCCTTGAGGTTGCTGATGTTGCCTCGGGCCTTTGTTGGTTGCTTGGCCTTGTTCTAAAAAATTCCTCAACAATGCACTTAAGTCAGTGTTTGAGTTAGAGGCTTCAGGCTGGTTGAATCTTACTCTACTGACGCTTTGTCCTGGCTCAGGTTCTTCCTCACTGGACGTATTATCGAATGACCAATTTGAGGGTGTTCTTCGTTGTTGTTGGAATCTGGCTCCTCTGCCTCTTCTGCCCCCTCCTAATTGATGTTGTTGTTGTTGTTGCTCTTGGGCAGGTTGATAGTGTGCGTCGTTGATATACGGGAAAGCCCACTCGTGGGTATAACGTTGTAAATTGCGTTGTAGCCCCCTGATTTTCTGGGTGATCATATATTGTTTATACTCCTCAAGGTCGTCCTTGATTTTTTGTAAATGCTCCTTGGCGTCAGTAAAGCTATTATCCCGATTAATAGCTTCTTCCAGGTCAACGATTTCCTTCAACACCTCTTCGCTCAATCTTTGTGCTGTGCTAATGATGAGAATTAACCAATCTCTGGTACACTTATTTGCGATAAAGCTCCAATCACGTCGGAACTGTTTATCATCAAGAAAGATGCGTGGCTCTATCCTTACTATAAGACTTGCGGGTGAGGCTCCAGCCTGATAATATTCAGACATAAGGGCCCCATGTAAGGCAATTCTTATATGTTTCTTTTTGAGATTACTCAACTTCTCCCATTCTTCTCTTACTTTGTTGTTACCACTTAAGGGATTATTTTCAAACAACGATGGACCAGCCAAAATGGCAGCAATTTGCTCGTCCGTGAAAGCTAAGCAGTTTTTGTCCATTCTAGAATTACAGGCTTACTGAAAGTTAGACTGCACAGTCAATGGTGGATGAAAGACAGGGAACACAAGACCCCATATATAACATACGATAAAAGATCAGAGTTTTACACATAAGGTTGCTAGTAACAAACTCTCACGGCTGAGCGGCCGTACAAGAACTGTGCACAAAAACTGGAGTCTAGAGGGAAAGACAGAACTAGGACGCCCCCCACTCAATAAGTCATCAAACAAAACAAGTCCTAGTTCTCACTGCAATATTTTTAAAGATATCTAGAGATCACTGGTTGTTTGTAGATCACACCAGGGAGTTCCTTCATCTAGGGATACTCATGATCTCTTAATCTATTGCTTGAATAAAAAGCAGCCTCGCTCTGATCTCGACAGTACAAGACAACACAAGACTCACATACACCTTGAACGGACAAAAAATGTGTGAATAGCGAGATGGCACCTCACGGGCGCACCACCAATGGGACCCCTGGTTGGTACTCACCAGGATGGCCCTGTTATCATCATTGGTGCCATCAAGCTTTAACGGAAACGTGCCTCAAACCCAAAGTGTAAAGACAGTGCGTGATGCAGTGGACACAACTTATATGTAACAAAAACTAACAACATTAAACATTTAAACATATAAGATACTGTGCAACTAGGACTTCAAACTTTACTTCTGTTCCTTTCTCTGTTGCAAACAGTAAAACACTTAAATTAAAAAAGGGAGAGTGTGAAGACTACCTATCACTTCACACCCCACTTACAGCCGACATGTTTCATTGCCGTGGTATAAATCAGGCAATTTCCTCAGGGCCACTCAATTTGAAAGCCACTGCTAAAGACGCTGTGCTGCCAATGCTGTAATACAAACAGACATACATATATGGGGTTACCTGTCAGGCCACCAGACTGGGGGGTAGAGATTTAAGCATTAAAAATTAAGCAGTCCAACTTTCATGCTGTGCTTACTACAGAGTATCATAATTACCCTTTGCGTGGCTTAACCTCTCCTACCAGCCGAGAGTAAAACCAAAGGAACTGTGCCCCCTTCGGTGGGCGAAGTCCTATCTCCCTTCAATAAGGTTGCTGCAAAAAATTAATAATAGGCCAGGTCGTCAAGCCCCTTTTACAGCGCAACCATAATGCTTAATAATACAGTCAGCAAAGGTTCTCCCCGTATTAAACAAAACCCTCCGATCTCACCCGTGGAGAATACTCGTTCGGCGTCTTCTCATCACTCGAACGCCGAACGAGTGTTGGAACTGTACTATTTGTGTATTTCAGTTCCGATTTTCGGGATCTCTCATTGGCCGTCAGTGCCGATTTTCGGGGTCTCCTATTGGCTGACAATGATCTCCACTGATTGGTTCCTGTTGTCACATGGAACCAGCGGCCATGTCAGATCAGGCCCGTTTACATGGCCCAGTATTAAATTCATGGGGTTTCTTATGACGAGAACGCGGAGGCTCTCAGTAAATGTACTATTTCTCGAGAGGCAGGGACAAAAGCGCTCCGAGTTTTTTGGCGCTAAACGCCCACAAATTCTAATCCCTAATAAAGAAAAATTCTAATCCCTAATAAAGAAAAATGTTGTTCTATATTCAACTTTAGGAATTAAGGATTTATTTTTATTTTTAATTTTGGTTACTCATTACGCCACGGCGTGGGCGGACTCATATTATGCACATGTGTGAATGTACACTAGATGCAGAATGCATTATCTTGTGGACTTCATATTGTGGTTCAAGGTAAACCACCTAGATCAAGTAACTTTATAAATCACGTGGGGGCCATATTTGAATGGTGTATGGGGAGTGTATAGAATGAGTTTTAGGTGGTACCATTCTCATGTAATGTTCCATCATCTCCCCATATATTAATTTGGGAGATGTATACAGGATATAGCAATTGACTGGGCCAAGGAGCATTCACACCGTTTATCTCAACGCAGCTTGTTCCACTCCAAGAGCTCATTCAGTCCTCTCTGCTCACTATGCTCTTGGTATATCCAGCGTGCCTCCTTGGTAGTCAGACGTTTCTCTATGGTCTGAACGTCACCCATTACTCTTTCCAATACTACCCAAGTGAAGGTGTGTTTGTTACGATGGCAGTGCTGAACCAGTTTGGTAGTCAATTTCCCAATCCTAATTGTGCTGACATGTTCTTGGATACGCAGTTTGATTTTACGCGTAGTGAGTCCAATATACTCCAATCCACATTCACATCTTAGTCTATATACAACATTGGTAGTGTTGCAATTACTAAAGTGATTGAGTGTCCACGTCTTGCCAGATTGTAATGTCACTGTGGTGGCTTTTTTTGTCAAAGGGCACACCGAACAATTTCCACAAGGGAAATGTCCCTTTGGGATGGTTGTCGTTTCATTCTCAGCTCTTACATTAGTCCTGGTGTGGACTAGTTTATCCTTCAGATTGCCAGCTCTCCGGAAGGCGAAACGTGGAGGCGGCATCTTGAAGTCTCCCGTAGACAACAAGGACCAATGCTTCCTAATGGATTGGCGAATCTTGGTGGCCATGGGGTCAAAAGTCATGACCACTGGTAGACAGTCTGTTCTTTCTTTTCTTTGAGTCTCCAGCAGTGCCGCCCTGGGTGTATTTAGGGCTCTCTTTTGCGCTTGTTTGATGACTCTGCGTGGGTAATCTCTGGCTGCCAATTTCTCACTCAACACTTCAGCTTGTTCATTGTATGTTTCTGTGGAGGAGCAGTTGCGCCTGTATCTTAAAAATTGCCCCACAGGTAGATTGTCTCTGAGTGCTCTCGGATGATATGACTGATACGAGAGTAGAGAATTTCTGTCAGTGGGTTTTTGGTGAACACTCGTACAGAACCCTCCTTCCGCTGCTTCGATATCAAGGTCGAGGTAGACTGCACTGGTATGATGGTAATTCCAAGTGAAGCGGAGGCTCATATCTTGTGTATTCAACCAATCCAGGAACTGGAGAAGGGACGTTTCATCACCTGTCCACACGAGGAGCACATCATCTATATATCGCCTCCAGAGGCGAATATGATCTTTAAAGGGGTTGCTCTCAGCTTCGATGATGTGCTCCTCAAATTGGCCTACATAAATACAGGCCAGGCTGGGAGCCATTGTGGCTCCCATAGACGTTCCCGTCACTTGCAGGAACAGGTCGTCCTTGTAACTGAAAAAATTACGCGTGAGCGCTAGTTCAACGCATTGCATGACAAAGCTCTGGGGGGCATCGTAAAACCATTCCTGCTTGGCAAGTGCCCTTGCCGTTGCTACTAATGCCGCATCTTGAGGTATGCACGAGTATAACGACTCGATATCGATGGTCACGATATATTCTGTACTGGGGTCGAATGTCATCTCAGCAAGGACATTTAAAATGTCCATTGTGTCCTTGACATAGGATTTTTGGGTTACTACAGACTCGCGTAGGAAGTAGTCAGCGAACTGTGATAAAGGTTCTAGTATTGAATCGATTCCGGATACAATAGGCCGGCCTGGCGGGGGCCTGGCCGGCTTATGTATCTTCGGAAGGATATAAAAGGCTGGGGTTCTGGGATTAGTATTTATAAGGAACTCTGCCTCTTTCACGTTTATCCACTGTTTCTCTTTAGCTCCACTGACAAGTTCTTTTATTGTTTTCATCAGATCGGGTGTAGGATCTTTTTGTATAGGTTGGTAATTGGCTCTCATATTGAGTAGGCGCCGTACTTCAGCATCATAGTCACAGGTGTTTAATATGACGATGGCTCCGCCTTTATCAGCGCTTTTTATTGTTATGTTATTGTTGTTCTGGAGTGATTTCATAGCCTCCCAGTCTGTTTTTGTCATGTTCCTGAAACCATTTCCTTTTGTATCTCTTTCAATCTTCCCAATTTCTTCTAGGACTTTATTCTCAAAGACCGCGACCTCTGGGCCAACTGTGCCACTGGAAGGGCAGAAAGTAGAAGGTTTCTTTAAGTTCGTGTTATAGCCCTTACTTTCTTCACATGGTTGTTTTGCGAAGAACTTTTTTAACTTAATTTTGCGCATTGTTTCATAGAACTCAGTGCGGCATTTAAAAGCGTCATGGGTAGGCATAGGCACAAATCCTAGCCCTTTGTTAAGCACTTTTTCTTCATCTTCACTTAGCTGGTGGTCAGATAGGTTGACTACGATGTTTTCTATACTGGTCGTCTTCCTCTGCTCCGTGTCAGGCGTGGGGAGAATGTTTGCCATTGTTGTTGTGGTTGGTTGCCACGACTTCCTCCTCTGCCTTGAGGTTGCTGATGTTGCCTCGGGCCTTTGTTGGTTGCTTGGCCTTGTTCTAAAAAATTCCTCAACAATGCACTTAAGTCAGTGTTTGAGTTAGAGGCTTCAGGCTGGTTGAATCTTACTCTACTGACGCTTTGTCCTGGCTCAGGTTCTTCCTCACTTGACGTATTATCGAATGACCAATTTGAGGGTGTTCTTCGTTGTTGTTGGAATCTGGCTCCTCGGCCTCTTCTGCCCCCTCCTAATTGATGTTGTTGTTGTTGTTGCTCTTGGGCAGGTTGATAGTGTGCGTCGTTGATATACGGGAAAGCCCACTCGTGGGTATAACGTTGTAAATTGCGTTGTAGCCCCCTGATTTTCTGGGTGATCATATATTGTTTATACTCCTCAAGGTCGTCCTTGATTTTTTGTAAATGCTCCTTGGCGTCAGTAAAGCTATTATCCCGATTAATAGCTTCTTCCAGGTCAACGATTTCCTTCAACACCTCTTCGCTCAATCTTTGTGCTGTGCTAATGATGAGAATTAACCAATCTCTGGTACACTTATTTGCGATAAAGCTCAAATCACGTCGGAACTGTTTATCATCAAGAAAGATGCGTGGCTCTATCCTTACTATAAGACTTGCGGGTGAGGCTCCAGCCTGATAATATTCAGACATAAGGGCCCCATGTAAGGCAATTCTTATATGTTTCTTTTTGAGATTACTCAACTTCTCCCATTCTTCTCTTACTTTGTTGTTACCACTTAAGGGATTATTTTCAAACAACGATGGACCAGCCAAAATGGCAGCAATTTGCTCGTCCGTGAAAGCTAAGCAGTTTTTGTCCATTCTAGAATTACAGGCTTACTGAAAGTTAGACTGCACAGTCAATGGTGGATGAAAGACAGGGAACACAAGACCCCATATATAACATACGATAAAAGATCAGAGTTTTACACATAAGGTTGCTAGTAACAAACTCTCACGGCTGAGCCGCCGTACAAGAACTGTGCACAAAAACTGGAGTCTAGAGGGAAAGACAGAACTAGGACGCCCCCCACTCAATAAGTCATCAAACAAAACAAGTCCTAGTTCTCACTGCAATATTTTTAAAGATATCTAGAGATCACTGGTTGTTTGTAGATCACACCAGGGAGTTCCTTCATCTAGGGATACTCATGAGCTCTTAATCTATTGCTTGAATAAAAAGCAGCCTCGCTCTGATCTCGACAGTACAAGACAACACAAGACTCACATACACCTTGAACGGACAAAAAATGTGTGAATAGCGAGATGGCACCTCACGGGCGCACCACCAATGGGACCCCTGGTTGGTACTCACCAGGATGGCCCTGTTATCATCATTGGTGCCATCAAGCTTTAACGGAAACGTGCCTCAAACCCAAAGTATAAAGACAGTGCGTGATGCAGTGGACACAACTTATATGTAACAAAAACTAACAACATTAAACATTTAAACATATAAGATACTGTGCAACTAGGACTTCAAACTTTACTTCTGTTCCTTTCTCTGTTGCAAACAGTAAAACACTTAAATTAAAAAAGGGAGAGTGTGAAGACTACCTATCACTTCACACCCCACTTACAGCCGACATGTTTCATTGCCGCGGTATAAATCAGGCAATTTCCTCAGGGCCACTCAATTTGAAAGCCACTGCTAAAGACGCTGTGCTGCCAATGCTGTAATACAAACAGACATACATATATGGGGTTACCTGTCAGGCCACCAGACTGGGGGGTAGAGATTTAAGCATTAAAAATTAAGCAGTCCAACTTTCATGCTGTGCTTACTACAGAGTATCATAATTACCCTTTGCGTGGCTTAACCTCTCCTACCAGCCGAGAGTAAAACCAAAGGAACTGTGCCCCCTTCGGTGGGCGAAGTCCTATCTCCCTTCAATAAGGTTGCTGCAAAAAATTAATAATAGGCCAGGTCGTCAAGCCCCTTTTACAGCGCAACCATAATGCTTAATAATACAGTCAGCAAAGGTTCTCCCCGTATTAAACAAAACCCTCCGATCTCACCCGTGGAGAATACTCGTTCGGCGTCTTCTCATCACTCGAACGCCGAACGAGTGTTGGAACTGTACTATTTGTGTATTTCAGTTCCGATTTTCGGGATCTCTCATTGGCCGTCAGTGCCGATTTTCGGGGTCTCCTATTGGCTGACAATGATCTCCACTGATTGGTTCCTGTTGTCACATGGAACCAGCGGCCATGTCAGATCAGGCCCGTTTACATGGCCCAGTATTAAATTCATGGGGTTTCTTATGACCAGAACGCGGAGGCTCTCAGTAAATGTACTATTTCTCGAGAGGCAGGGACAAAAGCGCTCCGAGTTTTTTGGCGCTAAACGCCCACAAATTCTAATCCCTAATAAAGAAAAATTCTAATCCCTAATAAAGAAAAATGTTGTTCTATATTCAACTTTAGGAATTAAGGATTTATTTTTATTTTTAATTTTGGTTACTCATTACGCCACGGCGTGGGCGGACTCATATTATGCACATGTGTGAATGTACACTAGATGCAGAATGCATTATCTTGTGGACTTCATATTGTGGTTCAAGGTAAACCACCTAGATCAAGTAACTTTATAAATCACGTGGGGGCCATATTTGAATGGTGTATGGGGAGTGTATAGAATGAGTTTTAGGTGGTACCATTCTCATGTAATGTTCCATCATCTCCCCATATATTAATTTGGGAGATGTATACAGGATATAGCAATTGACTGGGCCAAGGAGCATTCACACCGTTTATCTCAACGCAGCTTGTTCCACTCCAAGAGCTCATTCAGTCCTCTCTGCTCACTATGCTCTTGGTATATCCAGCGTGCCTCCTTGGTAGTCAGACGTTTCTCTATGGTCTGAACGTCACCCATTACTCTTTCCAATACTACCCAAGTGAAGGTGTGTTTGTTACGATGGCAGTGCTGAACCAGTTTGGTAGTCAATTTCCCAATCCTAATTGTGCTGACGTGTTCTTGGATACGCAGTTTGATTTTACGCGTAGTGAGTCCAATATACTCCAATCCACATTCACATCTTAGTCTATATACAACATTGGTAGTGTTGCAATTACTAAAGTGATTGAGTGTCCACGTCTTGCCAGATTGTAATGTCACTGTGGTGGCTTTTTTTGTCAAAGGGCACACCGAACAATTTCCACAAGGGAAATGTCCCTTTGGGATGGTTGTCGTTTCATTCTCAGCTCTTACATTAGTCCTGGTGTGGACTAGTTTATCCTTCAGATTGCCAGCTCTCCGGAAGGCGAAACGTGGAGGCGGCATCTTGAAGTCTCCCGTAGACAACAAGGACCAATGCTTCCTAATGGATTGGCGAATCTTGGTGGCCATGGGGTCAAAAGTCATGACCACTGGTAGACAGTCTGTTCTTTCTTTTCTTTGAGTCTCCAGCAGTGCCGCCCTGGGTGTATTTAGGGCTCTCTTTTGCGCTTGTTTGATGACTCTGCGTGGGTAATCTCTGGCTGCCAATTTCTCACTCAACACTTCAGCTTGTTCATTGTATGTTTCTGTGGAGGAGCAGTTGCGCCTGTATCTTAAAAATTGCCCCACAGGTAGATTGTCTCTGAGTGCTCTCGGATGATATGACTGATACGAGAGTAGAGAATTTCTGTCAGTGGGTTTTTGGTGAACACTCGTACAGAACCCTCCTTCCGCTGCTTCGATATCAAGGTCGAGGTAGACTGCACTGGTATGATGGTAATTCCAAGTGAAGCGGAGGCTCATATCTTGTGTATTCAACCAATCCAGGAACTGGAGAAGGGACGTTTCATCACCTGTCCACACGAGGAGCACATCATCTATATATCGCCTCCAGAGGCGAATATGATCTTTAAAGGGGTTGCTCTCAGCTTCGATGATGTGCTCCTCAAATTGGCCTACATAAATACAGGCCAGGCTGGGAGCCATTGTGGCTCCCATAGACGTTCCCGTCACTTGCAGGAACAGGTCGTCCTTGTAACTGAAAAAATTACGCGTGAGCGCTAGTTCAACGCATTGCATGACAAAGCTCTGGGGGGCATCGTAAAACCATTCCTGCTTGGCAAGTGCCCTTGCCGTTGCTACTAATGCCGCATCTTGAGGTATGCACGAGTATAACGACTCGATATCGATGGTCACGATATATTCTGTACTGGGGTCGAATGTCATCTCAGCAAGGACATTTAAAATGTCCATTGTGTCCTTGACATAGGATTTTTGGGTTACTACAGACTCGCGTAGGAAGTAGTCAGCGAACTGTGATAAAGGTTCTAGTATTGAATCGATTCCGGATACAATAGGCCGGCCTGGCGGGGGCCTGGCCGGCTTATGTATCTTCGGAAGGATATAAAAGGCTGGGGTTCTGGGATTAGTATTTATAAGGAACTCTGCCTCTTTCACGTTTATCCACTGTTTCTCTTTAGCTCCACTGACAAGTTCTTTTATTGTTTTCATCAGATCGGGTGTAGGATCTTTTTGTATAGGTTGGTAATTGGCTCTCATATTGAGTAGGCGCCGTACTTCAGCATCATAGTCACAGGTGTTTAATATGACGATGGCTCCGCCTTTATCAGCGCTTTTTATTGTTATGTTATTGTTGTTCTGGAGTGATTTCATAGCCTCCCAGTCTGTTTTTGTCATGTTCCTGAAACCATTTCCTTTTGTATCTCTTTCAATCTTCCCAATTTCTTCTAGGACTTTATTCTCAAAGACCGCGACCTCTGGGCCAACTGTGCCACTGGAAGGGCAGAAAGTAGAAGGTTTCTTTAAGTTCGTGTTATAGCCCTTACTTTCTTCACATGGTTGTTTTGCGAAGAACTTTTTTAACTTAATTTTGCGCATTGTTTCATAGAACTCAGTGCGGCATTTAAAAGCGTCATGGGTAGGCATAGGCACAAATCCTAGCCCTTTGTTAAGCACTTTTTCTTCATCTTCACTTAGCTGGTGGTCAGATAGGTTGACTACGATGTTTTCTATACTGGTCGTCTTCCTCTGCTCCGTGTCAGGCGTGGGGAGAATGTTTGCCATTGTTGTTGTGGTTGGTTGCCACGACTTCCTCCTCTGCCTTGAGGTTGCTGATGTTGCCTCGGGCCTTTGTTGGTTGCTTGGCCTTGTTCTAAAAAATTCCTCAACAATGCACTTAAGTCAGTGTTTGAGTTAGAGGCTTCAGGCTGGTTGAATCTTACTCTACTGACGCTTTGTCCTGGCTCAGGTTCTTCCTCACTGGACGTATTATCGAATGACCAATTTGAGGGTGTTCTTCGTTGTTGTTGGAATCTGGCTCCTCTGCCTCTTCTGCCCCCTCCTAATTGATGTTGTTGTTGTTGTTGCTCTTGGGCAGGTTGATAGTGTGCGTCGTTGATATACGGGAAAGCCCACTCGTGGGTATAACGTTGTAAATTGCGTTGTAGCCCCCTGATTTTCTGGGTGATCATATATTGTTTATACTCCTCAAGGTCGTCCTTGATTTTTTGTAAATGCTCCTTGGCGTCAGTAAAGCTATTATCCCGATTAATAGCTTCTTCCAGGTCAACGATTTCCTTCAACACCTCTTCGCTCAATCTTTGTGCTGTGCTAATGATGAGAATTAACCAATCTCTGGTACACTTATTTGCGATAAAGCTCCAATCACGTCGGAACTGTTTATCATCAAGAAAGATGCGTGGCTCTATCCTTACTATAAGACTTGCGGGTGAGGCTCCAGCCTGATAATATTCAGACATAAGGGCCCCATGTAAGGCAATTCTTATATGTTTCTTTTTGAGATTACTCAACTTCTCCCATTCTTCTCTTACTTTGTTGTTACCACTTAAGGGATTATTTTCAAACAACGATGGACCAGCCAAAATGGCAGCAATTTGCTCGTCCGTGAAAGCTAAGCAGTTTTTGTCCATTCTAGAATTACAGGCTTACTGAAAGTTAGACTGCACAGTCAATGGTGGATGAAAGACAGGGAACACAAGACCCCATATATAACATACGATAAAAGATCAGAGTTTTACACATAAGGTTGCTAGTAACAAACTCTCACGGCTGAGCGGCCGTACAAGAACTGTGCACAAAAACTGGAGTCTAGAGGGAAAGACAGAACTAGGACGCCCCCCACTCAATAAGTCATCAAACAAAACAAGTCCTAGTTCTCACTGCAATATTTTTAAAGATATCTAGAGATCACTGGTTGTTTGTAGATCACACCAGGGAGTTCCTTCATCTAGGGATACTCATGATCTCTTAATCTATTGCTTGAATAAAAAGCAGCCTCGCTCTGATCTCGACAGTACAAGACAACACAAGACTCACATACACCTTGAACGGACAAAAAATGTGTGAATAGCGAGATGGCACCTCACGGGCGCACCACCAATGGGACCCCTGGTTGGTACTCACCAGGATGGCCCTGTTATCATCATTGGTGCCATCAAGCTTTAACGGAAACGTGCCTCAAACCCAAAGTGTAAAGACAGTGCGTGATGCAGTGGACACAACTTATATGTAACAAAAACTAACAACATTAAACATTTAAACATATAAGATACTGTGCAACTAGGACTTCAAACTTTACTTCTGTTCCTTTCTCTGTTGCAAACAGTAAAACACTTAAATTAAAAAAGGGAGAGTGTGAAGACTACCTATCACTTCACACCCCACTTACAGCCGACATGTTTCATTGCCGTGGTATAAATCAGGCAATTTCCTCAGGGCCACTCAATTTGAAAGCCACTGCTAAAGACGCTGTGCTGCCAATGCTGTAATACAAACAGACATACATATATGGGGTTACCTGTCAGGCCACCAGACTGGGGGGTAGAGATTTAAGCATTAAAAATTAAGCAGTCCAACTTTCATGCTGTGCTTACTACAGAGTATCATAATTACCCTTTGCGTGGCTTAACCTCTCCTACCAGCCGAGAGTAAAACCAAAGGAACTGTGCCCCCTTCGGTGGGCGAAGTCCTATCTCCCTTCAATAAGGTTGCTGCAAAAAATTAATAATAGGCCAGGTCGTCAAGCCCCTTTTACAGCGCAACCATAATGCTTAATAATACAGTCAGCAAAGGTTCTCCCCGTATTAAACAAAACCCTCCGATCTCACCCGTGGAGAATACTCGTTCGGCGTCTTCTCATCACTCGAACGCCGAACGAGTGTTGGAACTGTACTATTTGTGTATTTCAGTTCCGATTTTCGGGATCTCTCATTGGCCGTCAGTGCCGATTTTCGGGGTCTCCTATTGGCTGACAATGATCTCCACTGATTGGTTCCTGTTGTCACATGGAACCAGCGGCCATGTCAGATCAGGCCCGTTTACATGGCCCAGTATTAAATTCATGGGGTTTCTTATGACGAGAACGCGGAGGCTCTCAGTAAATGTACTATTTCTCGAGAGGCAGGGACAAAAGCGCTCCGAGTTTTTTGGCGCTAAACGCCCACAAATTCTAATCCCTAATAAAGAAAAATTCTAATCCCTAATAAAGAAAAATGTTGTTCTATATTCAACTTTAGGAATTAAGGATTTATTTTTATTTTTAATTTTGGTTACTCATTACGCCACGGCGTGGGCGGACTCATATTATGCACATGTGTGAATGTACACTAGATGCAGAATGCATTATCTTGTGGACTTCATATTGTGGTTCAAGGTAAACCACCTAGATCAAGTAACTTTATAAATCACGTGGGGGCCATATTTGAATGGTGTATGGGGAGTGTATAGAATGAGTTTTAGGTGGTACCATTCTCATGTAATGTTCCATCATCTCCCCATATATTAATTTGGGAGATGTATACAGGATATAGCAATTGACTGGGCCAAGGAGCATTCACACCGTTTATCTCAACGCAGCTTGTTCCACTCCAAGAGCTCATTCAGTCCTCTCTGCTCACTATGCTCTTGGTATATCCAGCGTGCCTCCTTGGTAGTCAGACGTTTCTCTATGGTCTGAACGTCACCCATTACTCTTTCCAATACTACCCAAGTGAAGGTGTGTTTGTTACGATGGCAGTGCTGAACCAGTTTGGTAGTCAATTTCCCAATCCTAATTGTGCTGACATGTTCTTGGATACGCAGTTTGATTTTACGCGTAGTGAGTCCAATATACTCCAATCCACATTCACATCTTAGTCTATATACAACATTGGTAGTGTTGCAATTACTAAAGTGATTGAGTGTCCACGTCTTGCCAGATTGTAATGTCACTGTGGTGGCTTTTTTTGTCAAAGGGCACACCGAACAATTTCCACAAGGGAAATGTCCCTTTGGGATGGTTGTCGTTTCATTCTCAGCTCTTACATTAGTCCTGGTGTGGACTAGTTTATCCTTCAGATTGCCAGCTCTCCGGAAGGCGAAACGTGGAGGCGGCATCTTGAAGTCTCCCGTAGACAACAAGGACCAATGCTTCCTAATGGATTGGCGAATCTTGGTGGCCATGGGGTCAAAAGTCATGACCACTGGTAGACAGTCTGTTCTTTCTTTTCTTTGAGTCTCCAGCAGTGCCGCCCTGGGTGTATTTAGGGCTCTCTTTTGCGCTTGTTTGATGACTCTGCGTGGGTAATCTCTGGCTGCCAATTTCTCACTCAACACTTCAGCTTGTTCATTGTATGTTTCTGTGGAGGAGCAGTTGCGCCTGTATCTTAAAAATTGCCCCACAGGTAGATTGTCTCTGAGTGCTCTCGGATGATATGACTGATACGAGAGTAGAGAATTTCTGTCAGTGGGTTTTTGGTGAACACTCGTACAGAACCCTCCTTCCGCTGCTTCGATATCAAGGTCGAGGTAGACTGCACTGGTATGATGGTAATTCCAAGTGAAGCGGAGGCTCATATCTTGTGTATTCAACCAATCCAGGAACTGGAGAAGGGACGTTTCATCACCTGTCCACACGAGGAGCACATCATCTATATATCGCCTCCAGAGGCGAATATGATCTTTAAAGGGGTTGCTCTCAGCTTCGATGATGTGCTCCTCAAATTGGCCTACATAAATACAGGCCAGGCTGGGAGCCATTGTGGCTCCCATAGACGTTCCCGTCACTTGCAGGAACAGGTCGTCCTTGTAACTGAAAAAATTACGCGTGAGCGCTAGTTCAACGCATTGCATGACAAAGCTCTGGGGGGCATCGTAAAACCATTCCTGCTTGGCAAGTGCCCTTGCCGTTGCTACTAATGCCGCATCTTGAGGTATGCACGAGTATAACGACTCGATATCGATGGTCACGATATATTCTGTACTGGGGTCGAATGTCATCTCAGCAAGGACATTTAAAATGTCCATTGTGTCCTTGACATAGGATTTTTGGGTTACTACAGACTCGCGTAGGAAGTAGTCAGCGAACTGTGATAAAGGTTCTAGTATTGAATCGATTCCGGATACAATAGGCCGGCCTGGCGGGGGCCTGGCCGGCTTATGTATCTTCGGAAGGATATAAAAGGCTGGGGTTCTGGGATTAGTATTTATAAGGAACTCTGCCTCTTTCACGTTTATCCACTGTTTCTCTTTAGCTCCACTGACAAGTTCTTTTATTGTTTTCATCAGATCGGGTGTAGGATCTTTTTGTATAGGTTGGTAATTGGCTCTCATATTGAGTAGGCGCCGTACTTCAGCATCATAGTCACAGGTGTTTAATATGACGATGGCTCCGCCTTTATCAGCGCTTTTTATTGTTATGTTATTGTTGTTCTGGAGTGATTTCATAGCCTCCCAGTCTGTTTTTGTCATGTTCCTGAAACCATTTCCTTTTGTATCTCTTTCAATCTTCCCAATTTCTTCTAGGACTTTATTCTCAAAGACCGCGACCTCTGGGCCAACTGTGCCACTGGAAGGGCAGAAAGTAGAAGGTTTCTTTAAGTTCGTGTTATAGCCCTTACTTTCTTCACATGGTTGTTTTGCGAAGAACTTTTTTAACTTAATTTTGCGCATTGTTTCATAGAACTCAGTGCGGCATTTAAAAGCGTCATGGGTAGGCATAGGCACAAATCCTAGCCCTTTGTTAAGCACTTTTTCTTCATCTTCACTTAGCTGGTGGTCAGATAGGTTGACTACGATGTTTTCTATACTGGTCGTCTTCCTCTGCTCCGTGTCAGGCGTGGGGAGAATGTTTGCCATTGTTGTTGTGGTTGGTTGCCACGACTTCCTCCTCTGCCTTGAGGTTGCTGATGTTGCCTCGGGCCTTTGTTGGTTGCTTGGCCTTGTTCTAAAAAATTCCTCAACAATGCACTTAAGTCAGTGTTTGAGTTAGAGGCTTCAGGCTGGTTGAATCTTACTCTACTGACGCTTTGTCCTGGCTCAGGTTCTTCCTCACTGGACGTATTATCGAATGACCAATTTGAGGGTGTTCTTCGTTGTTGTTGGAATCTGGCTCCTCTGCCTCTTCTGCCCCCTCCTAATTGATGTTGTTGTTGTTGTTGCTCTTGGGCAGGTTGATAGTGTGCGTCGTTGATATACGGGAAAGCCCACTCGTGGGTATAACGTTGTAAATTGCGTTGTAGCCCCCTGATTTTCTGGGTGATCATATATTGTTTATACTCCTCAAGGTCGTCCTTGATTTTTTGTAAATGCTCCTTGGCGTCAGTAAAGCTATTATCCCGATTAATAGCTTCTTCCAGGTCAACGATTTCCTTCAACACCTCTTCGCTCAATCTTTGTGCTGTGCTAATGATGAGAATTAACCAATCTCTGGTACACTTATTTGCGATAAAGCTCCAATCACGTCGGAACTGTTTATCATCAAGAAAGATGCGTGGCTCTATCCTTACTATAAGACTTGCGGGTGAGGCTCCAGCCTGATAATATTCAGACATAAGGGCCCCATGTAAGGCAATTCTTATATGTTTCTTTTTGAGATTACTCAACTTCTCCCATTCTTCTCTTACTTTGTTGTTACCACTTAAGGGATTATTTTCAAACAACGATGGACCAGCCAAAATGGCAGCAATTTGCTCGTCCGTGAAAGCTAAGCAGTTTTTGTCCATTCTAGAATTACAGGCTTACTGAAAGTTAGACTGCACAGTCAATGGTGGATGAAAGACAGGGAACACAAGACCCCATATATAACATACGATAAAAGATCAGAGTTTTACACATAAGGTTGCTAGTAACAAACTCTCACGGCTGAGCGGCCGTACAAGAACTGTGCACAAAAACTGGAGTCTAGAGGGAAAGACAGAACTAGGACGCCCCCCACTCAATAAGTCATCAAACAAAACAAGTCCTAGTTCTCACTGCAATATTTTTAAAGATATCTAGAGATCACTGGTTGTTTGTAGATCACACCAGGGAGTTCCTTCATCTAGGGATACTCATGATCTCTTAATCTATTGCTTGAATAAAAAGCAGCCTCGCTCTGATCTCGACAGTACAAGACAACACAAGACTCACATACACCTTGAACGGACAAAAAATGTGTGAATAGCGAGATGGCACCTCACGGGCGCACCACCAATGGGACCCCTGGTTGGTACTCACCAGGATGGCCCTGTTATCATCATTGGTGCCATCAAGCTTTAACGGAAACGTGCCTCAAACCCAAAGTGTAAAGACAGTGCGTGATGCAGTGGACACAACTTATATGTAACAAAAACTAACAACATTAAACATTTAAACATATAAGATACTGTGCAACTAGGACTTCAAACTTTACTTCTGTTCCTTTCTCTGTTGCAAACAGTAAAACACTTAAATTAAAAAAGGGAGAGTGTGAAGACTACCTATCACTTCACACCCCACTTACAGCCGACATGTTTCATTGCCGTGGTATAAATCAGGCAATTTCCTCAGGGCCACTCAATTTGAAAGCCACTGCTAAAGACGCTGTGCTGCCAATGCTGTAATACAAACAGACATACATATATGGGGTTACCTGTCAGGCCACCAGACTGGGGGGTAGAGATTTAAGCATTAAAAATTAAGCAGTCCAACTTTCATGCTGTGCTTACTACAGAGTATCATAATTACCCTTTGCGTGGCTTAACCTCTCCTACCAGCCGAGAGTAAAACCAAAGGAACTGTGCCCCCTTCGGTGGGCGAAGTCCTATCTCCCTTCAATAAGGTTGCTGCAAAAAATTAATAATAGGCCAGGTCGTCAAGCCCCTTTTACAGCGCAACCATAATGCTTAATAATACAGTCAGCAAAGGTTCTCCCCGTATTAAACAAAACCCTCCGATCTCACCCGTGGAGAATACTCGTTCGGCGTCTTCTCATCACTCGAACGCCGAACGAGTGTTGGAACTGTACTATTTGTGTATTTCAGTTCCGATTTTCGGGATCTCTCATTGGCCGTCAGTGCCGATTTTCGGGGTCTCCTATTGGCTGACAATGATCTCCACTGATTGGTTCCTGTTGTCACATGGAACCAGCGGCCATGTCAGATCAGGCCCGTTTACATGGCCCAGTATTAAATTCATGGGGTTTCTTATGACGAGAACGCGGAGGCTCTCAGTAAATGTACTATTTCTCGAGAGGCAGGGACAAAAGCGCTCCGAGTTTTTTGGCGCTAAACGCCCACAAATTCTAATCCCTAATAAAGAAAAATTCTAATCCCTAATAAAGAAAAATGTTGTTCTATATTCAACTTTAGGAATTAAGGATTTATTTTTATTTTTAATTTTGGTTACTCATTACGCCACGGCGTGGGCGGACTCATATTATGCACATGTGTGAATGTACACTAGATGCAGAATGCATTATCTTGTGGACTTCATATTGTGGTTCAAGGTAAACCACCTAGATCAAGTAACTTTATAAATCACGTGGGGGCCATATTTGAATGGTGTATGGGGAGTGTATAGAATGAGTTTTAGGTGGTACCATTCTCATGTAATGTTCCATCATCTCCCCATATATTAATTTGGGAGATGTATACAGGATATAGCAATTGACTGGGCCAAGGAGCATTCACACCGTTTATCTCAACGCAGCTTGTTCCACTCCAAGAGCTCATTCAGTCCTCTCTGCTCACTATGCTCTTGGTATATCCAGCGTGCCTCCTTGGTAGTCAGACGTTTCTCTATGGTCTGAACGTCACCCATTACTCTTTCCAATACTACCCAAGTGAAGGTGTGTTTGTTACGATGGCAGTGCTGAACCAGTTTGGTAGTCAATTTCCCAATCCTAATTGTGCTGACATGTTCTTGGATACGCAGTTTGATTTTACGCGTAGTGAGTCCAATATACTCCAATCCACATTCACATCTTAGTCTATATACAACATTGGTAGTGTTGCAATTACTAAAGTGATTGAGTGTCCACGTCTTGCCAGATTGTAATGTCACTGTGGTGGCTTTTTTTGTCAAAGGGCACACCGAACAATTTCCACAAGGGAAATGTCTCTTTGGGATGGTTGTCGTTTCATTCTCAGCTCTTACATTAGTCCTGGTGTGGACTAGTTTATCCTTCAGATTGCCAGCTCTCCGGAAGGCGAAACGTGGAGGCGGCATCTTGAAGTCTCCCGTAGACAACAAGGACCAATGCTTCCTAATGGATTGGCGAATCTTGGTGGCCATGGGGTCAAAAGTCATGACCACTGGTAGACAGTCTGTTCTTTCTTTTCTTTGAGTCTCCAGCAGTGCCGCCCTGGGTGTATTTAGGGCTCTCTTTTGCGCTTGTTTGATGACTCTGCGTGGGTAATCTCTGGCTGCCAATTTCTCACTCAACACTTCAGCTTGTTCATTGTATGTTTCTGTGGAGGAGCAGTTGCGCCTGTATCTTAAAAATTGCCCCACAGGTAGATTGTCTCTGAGTGCTCTCGGATGATATGACTGATACGAGAGTAGAGAATTTCTGTCAGTGGGTTTTTGGTGAACACTCGTACAGAACCCTCCTTCCGCTGCTTCGATATCAAGGTCGAGGTAGACTGCACTGGTATGATGGTAATTCCAAGTGAAGCGGAGGCTCATATCTTGTGTATTCAACCAATCCAGGAACTGGAGAAGGGACGTTTCATCACCTGTCCACACGAGGAGCACATCATCTATATATCGCCTCCAGAGGCGAATATGATCTTTAAAGGGGTTGCTCTCAGCTTCGATGATGTGCTCCTCAAATTGGCCTACATAAATACAGGCCAGGCTGGGAGCCATTGTGGCTCCCATAGACGTTCCCGTCACTTGCAGGAACAGGTCGTCCTTGTAACTGAAAAAATTACGCGTGAGCGCTAGTTCAACGCATTGCATGACAAAGCTCTGGGGGGCATCGTAAAACCATTCCTGCTTGGCAAGTGCCCTTGCCGTTGCTACTAATGCCGCATCTTGAGGTATGCACGAGTATAACGACTCGATATCGATGGTCACGATATATTCTGTACTGGGGTCGAATGTCATCTCAGCAAGGACATTTAAAATGTCCATTGTGTCCTTGACATAGGATTTTTGGGTTACTACAGACTCGCGTAGGAAGTAGTCAGCGAACTGTGATAAAGGTTCTAGTATTGAATCGATTCCGGATACAATAGGCCGGCCTGGCGGGGGCCTGGCCGGCTTATGTATCTTCGGAAGGATATAAAAGGCTGGGGTTCTGGGATTAGTATTTATAAGGAACTCTGCCTCTTTCACGTTTATCCACTGTTTCTCTTTAGCTCCACTGACAAGTTCTTTTATTGTTTTCATCAGATCGGGTGTAGGATCTTTTTGTATAGGTTGGTAATTGGCTCTCATATTGAGTAGGCGCCGTACTTCAGCATCATAGTCACAGGTGTTTAATATGACGATGGCTCCGCCTTTATCAGCGCTTTTTATTGTTATGTTATTGTTGTTCTGGAGTGATTTCATAGCCTCCCAGTCTGTTTTTGTCATGTTCCTGAAACCATTTCCTTTTGTATCTCTTTCAATCTTCCCAATTTCTTCTAGGACTTTATTCTCAAAGACCGCGACCTCTGGGCCAACTGTGCCACTGGAAGGGCAGAAAGTAGAAGGTTTCTTTAAGTTCGTGTTATAGCCCTTACTTTCTTCACATGGTTGTTTTGCGAAGAACTTTTTTAACTTAATTTTGCGCATTGTTTCATAGAACTCAGTGCGGCATTTAAAAGCGTCATGGGTAGGCATAGGCACAAATCCTAGCCCTTTGTTAAGCACTTTTTCTTCATCTTCACTTAGCTGGTGGTCAGATAGGTTGACTACGATGTTTTCTATACTGGTCGTCTTCCTCTGCTCCGTGTCAGGCGTGGGGAGAATGTTTGCCATTGTTGTTGTGGTTGGTTGCCACGACTTCCTCCTCTGCCTTGAGGTTGCTGATGTTGCCTCGGGCCTTTGTTGGTTGCTTGGCCTTGTTCTAAAAAATTCCTCAACAATGCACTTAAGTCAGTGTTTGAGTTAGAGGCTTCAGGCTGGTTGAATCTTACTCTACTGACGCTTTGTCCTGGCTCAGGTTCTTCCTCACTTGACGTATTATCGAATGACCAATTTGAGGGTGTTCTTCGTTGTTGTTGGAATCTGGCTCCTCGGCCTCTTCTGCCCCCTCCTAATTGATGTTGTTGTTGTTGTTGCTCTTGGGCAGGTTGATAGTGTGCGTCGTTGATATACGGGAAAGCCCACTCGTGGGTATAACGTTGTAAATTGCGTTGTAGCCCCCTGATTTTCTGGGTGATCATATATTGTTTATACTCCTCAAGGTCGTCCTTGATTTTTTGTAAATGCTCCTTGGCGTCAGTAAAGCTATTATCCCGATTAATAGCTTCTTCCAGGTCAACGATTTCCTTCAACACCTCTTCGCTCAATCTTTGTGCTGTGCTAATGATGAGAATTAACCAATCTCTGGTACACTTATTTGCGATAAAGCTCCAATCACGTCGGAACTGTTTATCATCAAGAAAGATGCGTGGCTCTATCCTTACTATAAGACTTGCGGGTGAGGCTCCAGCCTGATAATATTCAGACATAAGGGCCCCATGTAAGGCAATTCTTATATGTTTCTTTTTGAGATTACTCAACTTCTCCCATTCTTCTCTTACTTTGTTGTTACCACTTAAGGGATTATTTTCAAACAACGATGGACCAGCCAAAATGGCAGCAATTTGCTCGTCCGTGAAAGCTAAGCAGTTTTTGTCCATTCTAGAATTACAGGCTTACTGAAAGTTAGACTGCACAGTCAATGGTGGATGAAAGACAGGGAACACAAGACCCCATATATAACATACGATAAAAGATCAGAGTTTTACACATAAGGTTGCTAGTAACAAACTCTCACGGCTGAGCCGCCGTACAAGAACTGTGCACAAAAACTGGAGTCTAGAGGGAAAGACAGAACTAGGACGCCCCCCACTCAATAAGTCATCAAACAAAACAAGTCCTAGTTCTCACTGCAATATTTTTAAAGATATCTAGAGATCACTGGTTGTTTGTAGATCACACCAGGGAGTTCCTTCATCTAGGGATACTCATGATCTCTTAATCTATTGCTTGAATAAAAAGCAGCCTCGCTCTGATCTCGACAGTACAAGACAACACAAGACTCACATACACCTTGAACGGACAAAAAATGTGTGAATAGCGAGATGGCACCTCACGGGCGCACCACCAATGGGACCCCTGGTTGGTACTCACCAGGATGGCCCTGTTATCATCATTGGTGCCATCAAGCTTTAACGGAAACGTGCCTCAAACCCAAAGTGTAAAGACAGTGCGTGATGCAGTGGACACAACTTATATGTAACAAAAACTAACAACATTAAACATTTAAACATATAAGATACTGTGCAACTAGGACTTCAAACTTTACTTCTGTTCCTTTCTCTGTTGCAAACAGTAAAACACTTAAATTAAAAAAGGGAGAGTGTGAAGACTACCTATCACTTCACACCCCACTTACAGCCGACATGTTTCATTGCCGTGGTATAAATCAGGCAATTTCCTCAGGGCCACTCAATTTGAAAGCCACTGCTAAAGACGCTGTGCTGCCAATGCTGTAATACAAACAGACATACATATATGGGGTTACCTGTCAGGCCACCAGACTGGGGGGTAGAGATTTAAGCATTAAAAATTAAGCAGTCCAACTTTCATGCTGTGCTTACTACAGAGTATCATAATTACCCTTTGCGTGGCTTAACCTCTCCTACCAGCCGAGAGTAAAACCAAAGGAACTGTGCCCCCTTCGGTGGGCGAAGTCCTATCTCCCTTCAATAAGGTTGCTGCAAAAAATTAATAATAGGCCAGGTCGTCAAGCCCCTTTTACAGCGCAACCATAATGCTTAATAATACAGTCAGCAAAGGTTCTCCCCGTATTAAACAAAACCCTCCGCTCTCACCCGTGGAGAATACTCGTTCGGCGTCTTCTCATCACTCGAACGCCGAACAAGTGTTGGAACTGTACTATTTGTGTATTTCAGTTCCGATTTTCGGGATCTCTCATTGGCCGTCAGTGCCGATTTTCGGGGTCTCCTATTGGCTGACAATGATCTCCACTGATTGGTTCCTGTTGTCACATGGAACCAGCGGCCATGTCAGATCAGGCCCGTTTACATGGCCCAGTATTAAATTCATGGGGTTTCTTATGACGAGAACGCGGAGGCTCTCAGTAAATGTACTATTTCTCGAGAGGCAGGGACAAAAGCGCTCCGAGTTTTTGGGCGCTAAACGCCCACAAATTCTAATCCCTAATAAAGAAAAATTCTAATCCCTAATAAAGAAAAATGTTGTTCTATATTCAACTTTAGGAATTAAGGATTTATTTTTATTTTTAATTTTGGTTACTCATTACGCCACGGCGTGGGCGGACTCATATTATGCACATGTGTGAATGTACACTAGATGCAGAATGCATTATCTTGTGGACTTCATATTGTGGTTCAAGGTAAACCACCTAGATCAAGTAACTTTATAAATCATGTGGGGGCCATATTTGAATGGTGTATGGGGAGTGTATAGAATGAGTTTTAGGTGGTACCATTCTCATGTAATGTTCCATCATCTCCCCATATATTAATTTGGGAGATGTATACAGGATATAGCAATTGACTGGGCCAAGGAGCATTCACACCGTTTATCTCAACGCAGCTTGTTCCACTCCAAGAGCTCATTCAGTCCTCTCTGCTCACTATGCTCTTGGTATATCCAGCGTGCCTCCTTGGTAGTCAGACGTTTCTCTATGGTCTGAACGTCACCCATTACTCTTTCCAATACTACCCAAGTGAAGGTGTGTTTATTACGATGGCAGTGCTGAACCAGTTTGGTAGTCAATTTCCCAATCCTAATTGTGCTGACATGTTCTTGGATACGCAGTTTGATTTTACGCGTAGTGAGTCCAATATACTCCAATCCACATTCACATCTTAGTCTATATACAACATTGGTAGTGTTGCAATTACTAAAGTGATTGAGTGTCCACGTCTTGCCAGATTGTAATGTCACTGTGGTGGCTTTTTTTGTCAAAGGGCACACCGAACAATTTCCACAAGGGAAATGTCCCTTTGGGATGGTTGTCGTTTCATTCTCAGCTTTTACATTAGTCCTGGTGTGGACTAGTTTATCCTTCAGATTGCCAGCTCTCCGGAAGGCGAAACGTGGAGGCGGCATCTTGAAGTCTCCCGTAGACAACAAGGACCAATGCTTCCTAATGGATTGGCGAATCTTGGTGGCCATGGGGTCAAAAGTCATGACCACTGGTAGACAGTCTGTTCTTTCTTTTCTTTGAGTCTCCAGCAGTGCCGCCCTGGGTGTATTTAGGGCTCTCTTTTGCGCTTGTTTGATGACTCTGCGTGGGTAATCTCTGGCTGCCAATTTCTCACTCAACACTTCAGCTTGTTCATTGTATGTTTCTGTGGAGGAGCAGTTGCGCCTGTATCTTAAAAATTGCCCCACAGGTAGATTGTCTCTGAGTGCTCTCGGATGATATGACTGATACGAGAGTAGAGAATTTCTGTCAGTGGGTTTTTGGTGAACACTCGTACAGAACCCTCCTTCCGCTGCTTCGATATCAAGGTCGAGGTAGACTGCACTGGTATGATGGTAATTCCAAGTGAAGCGGAGGCTCATATCTTGTGTATTCAACCAATCCAGGAACTGGAGAAGGGACGTTTCATCACCTGTCCACACGAGGAGCACATCATCTATATATCGCCTCCAGAGGCGAATATGATCTTTAAAGGGGTTGCTCTCAGCTTCGATGATGTGCTCCTCAAATTGGCCTACATAAATACAGGCCAGGCTGGGAGCCATTGTGGCTCCCATAGACGTTCCCGTCACTTGCAGGAACAGGTCGTCCTTGTAACTGAAAAAATTACGCGTGAGCGCTAGTTCAACGCATTGCATGACAAAGCTCTGGGGGGCATCGTAAAACCATTCCTGCTTGGCAAGTGCCCTTGCCGTTGCTACTAATGCCGCATCTTGAGGTATGCACGAGTATAACGACTCGATATCGATGGTCACGATATATTCTGTACTGGGGTCGAATGTCATCTCAGCAAGGACATTTAAAATGTCCATTGTGTCCTTGACATAGGATTTTTGGGTTACTACAGACTCGCGTAGGAAGTAGTCAGCGAACTGTGATAAAGGTTCTAGTATTGAATCGATTCCGGATACAATAGGCCGGCCTGGCGGGGGCCTGGCCGGCTTATGTATCTTCGGAAGGATATAAAAGGCTGGGGTTCTGGGATTAGTATTTATAAGGAACTCTGCCTCTTTCACGTTTATCCACTGTTTCTCTTTAGCTCCACTGACAATTTCTTTTATTGTTTTCATCAGATCGGGTGTAGGATCTTTTTGTATAGGTTGGTAATTGGCTCTCATATTGAGTAGGCGCCGTACTTCAGCATCATAGTCACAGGTGTTTAATATGACGATGGCTCCGCCTTTATCAGCGCTTTTTATTGTTATGTTATTGTTGTTCTGGAGTGATTTCATAGCCTCCCAGTCTGTTTTTGTCATGTTCCTGAAACCATTTCCTTTTGTATCTCTTTCAATCTTCCCAATTTCTTCTAGGACTTTATTCTCAAAGACCGCGACCTCTGGGCCAACTGTGCCACTGGAAGGGCAGAAAGTAGAAGGTTTCTTTAAGTTCGTGTTATAGCCCTTACTTTCTTCACATGGTTGTTTTGCGAAGAACTTTTTTAACTTAATTTTGCGCATTGTTTCATAGAACTCAGTGCGGCATTTAAAAGCGTCATGGGTAGGCATAGGCACAAATCCTAGCCCTTTGTTAAGCACTTTTTCTTCATCTTCACTTAGCTGGTGGTCAGATAGGTTGACTACGATGTTTTCTATACTGGTCGTCTTCCTCTGCTCCGTGTCAGGCGTGGGGAGAATGTTTGCCATTGTTGTTGTGGTTGGTTGCCACGACTTCCTCCTCTGCCTTGAGGTTGCTGATGTTGCCTCGGGCCTTTGTTGGTTGCTTGGCCTTGTTCTAAAAAATTCCTCAACAATGCACTTAAGTCAGTGTTTGAGTTAGAGGCTTCAGGCTGGTTGAATCTTACTCTACTGACGCTTTGTCCTGGCTCAGGTTCTTCCTCACTGGACGTATTATCGAATGACCAATTTGAGGGTGTTCTTCGTTGTTGTTGGAATCTGGCTCCTCGGCCTCTTCTGCCCCCTCCTAATTGATGTTGTTGTTGTTGTTGCTCTTGGGCAGGTTGATAGTGTGCGTCGTTGATATACGGGAAAGCCCACTCGTGGGTATAACGTTGTAAATTGCGTTGTAGCCCCCTGATTTTCTGGGTGATCATATATTGTTTATACTCCTCAAGGTCGTCCTTGATTTTTTGTAAATGCTCCTTGGCGTCAGTAAAGCTATTATCCCGATTAATAGCTTCTTCCAGGTCAACGATTTCCTTCAACACCTCTTCGCTCAATCTTAATTTGGGAGATGTATACAGGATATAGCAATTGACTGGGCCAAGGAGCATTCACACCGTTTATCTCAACGCAGCTTGTTCCACTCCAAGAGCTCATTCAGTCCTCTCTGCTCACTATGCTCTTGGTATATCCAGCGTGCCTACTTGGTAGTCAGACGTTTCTCTATGGTCTGAACATCACCCATTACTCTTTCCAATACTACCCAAGTGAAGGTGTGTTTGTTACGATGGCAGTGCTGAACCAGTTTGGTAGTCAATTTCCCAATCCTAATTGTGCTGACATGTTCTTGGATACGCAGTTTGATTTTACGCGTAGTGAGTCCAATATACTCCAATCCACATTCACATCTTAGTCTATATACAACATTGGTAGTGTTGCAATTACTAAAGTGATTGAGTGTCCACGTCTTGCCAGATTGTAATGTCACTGTGGTGGCTTTTTTTGTCAAAGGGCACACCAAACAATTTCCACAAGGGAAATGTCCCTTTGGGATGGTTGTCGTTTCATTCTCAGCTCTTACATTAGTCCTGGTGTGGACCATTTTGGCTGGTCCATCGTTGTTTGAAAATAATCCCTTAAGTGGTAACAACAAAGTAAGAGAAGAATGGGAGAAGTTGAGTAATCTCAAAAAGAAACATATAAGAATTGCCTTACATGGGGCCCTTATGTCTGAATATTATCAGGCTGGAGCCTCACCCGCAAGTCTTATAGTAAGGATAGAGCCACGCATCTTTCTTGATGATAAACAGTTCCGATGTGATTGGAGCTTTATCGCAAATAAGTGTACCAGAGATTGGTTAATTCTCATCATTAGCACAGCACAAAGATTGAGCGAAGAGGTGTTGAAGGAAATCGTTGACCTGGAAGAAGCTATTAATCGGGATAATAGCTTTACTGACGCCAAGGAGCATTTACAAAAAATCAAGGACGACCTTGAGGAGTATAAACAATATATGATCACCCAGAAAATCAGGGGGCTACAACGCAATTTACAACGTTATACCCACGAGTGGGCTTTCCCGTATATCAACGACGCACACTATCAACCTGCCCAAGAGCAACAACAACAACAACATCAATTAGGAGGGGGCAGAAGAGGCCGAGGAGCCAGATTCCAACAACAACGAAGAACACCCTCAAATTGGTCATTCGATAATACGTCAAGTGAGGAAGAACCTGAGCCAGGACAAAGCGTCAGTAGAGTAAGATTCAACCAGCCTGAAGCCTCTAACTCAAACACTGACTTAAGTGCATTGTTGAGGAATTTTTTAGAACAAGGCCAAGCAACCAACAAAGGCCCGAGGCAACATCAGCAACCTCAAGGCAGAGGAGGAAGTCGTGGCAACCAACCACAACAACAATGGCAAACATTCTCCCCACGCCTGACACGGAGCAGAGGAAGACGACCAGTATAGAAAACATCGTAGTCAACCTATCTGACCACCAGCTAAGTGAAGATGAAGAAAAAGTGCTTAACAAAGGGCTAGGATTTGTGCCTATGCCTACCCATGACGCTTTTAAATGCCGCACTGAGTTCTATGAAACAATGCGCAAAATTAAGTTAAAAAAGTTCTTCGCAAAACAACCATGTGAAGAAAGTAAGGGCTATAACACGAACTTAAAGAAACCTTCTACTTTCTGCCCTTCCAGTGGCACAGTTGGCCCAGAGGTCGCGGTCTTTGAGAATAAAGTCCTAGAAGAAATTGGGAAGATTGAAAGAGATACAAAAGGAAATGGTTTCAGGAACATGACAAAAACAGACTGGGAGGCTATGAAATCACTCCAGAACAACAATAACATAACAATAAAAAGCGCTGATAAAGGCGGAGCCATCGTCATATTAAACACCTGTGACTATGATGCTGAAGTACGGCGCCTACTCAATATGAGAGCCAATTACCAACCTATACAAAAAGATCCTACACCCGATCTGATGAAAACAATAAAAGAACTTGTCAGTGGAGCTAAAGAGAAACAGTGGATAAACGTGAAAGAGGCAGAGTTCCTTATAAATACTAATCCCAGAACCCCAGCCTTTTATATCCTTCCGAAGATACATAAGCCGGCCAGGCCCCCGCCAGGCCGGCCTATTGTATCCGGAATCGATTCAATACTAGAACCTTTATCACAGTTCGCTGACTACTTCCTACGCGAGTCTGTAGTAACCCAAAAATCCTATGTCAAGGACACAATGGACATTTTAAATGTCCTTGCTGAGATGACATTCGACCCCAGTACAGAATATATCGTGACCATCGATATCGAGTCGTTATACTCGTGCATACCTCAAGATGCGGCATTAGTAGCAACGGCAAGGGCACTTGCCAAGCAGGAATGGTTTTACGATGCCCCCCAGAGCTTTGTCATGCAATGCGTTGAACTAGCGCTCACGCGTAATTTTTTCAGTTACAAGGACGACCTGTTCCTGCAAGTGACGGGAACGTCTATGGGAGCCACAATGGCTCCCAGCCTGGCCTGTATTTATGTAGGCCAATTTGAGGAGCACATCATCGAAGCTGAGAGCAACCCCTTTAAAGATCATATTCGCCTCTGGAGGCGATATATAGATGATGTGCTCCTCGTGTGGACAGGTGATGAAACGTCCCTTCTCCAGTTCCTGGATTGGTTGAATACACAAGATATGAGCCTCCGCTTCACTTGGAATTACCATCATACCAGTGCAGTCTACCTCGACCTTGATATCGAAGCAGCGGAAGGAGGGTTCTGTACGAGTGTTCACCAAAAACCCACTGACAGAAATTCTCTACTCTCGTATCAGTCATATCATCCGAGAGCACTCAGAGACAATCTACCTGTGGGGCAATTTTTAAGATACAGGCGCAACTGCTCCTCCACAGAAACATACAATGAACAAGCTGAAGTGTTGAGTGAGAAATTGGCAGCCAGAGATTACCCACGCAGAGTCATCAAACAAGCGCAAAAGAGAGCCCTAAATACACCCAGGGCGGCACTGCTGGAGACTCAAAGAAAAGAAAGAACAGACTGTCTACCAGTGGTCATGACTTTTGACCCCATGGCCACCAAGATTCGCCAATCCATTAGGAAGCATTGGTCCTTGTTGTCTACGGGAGACTTCAAGATGCCGCCTCCACGTTTCGCCTTCCGGAGAGCTGGCAATCTGAAGGATAAACTAGTCCACACCAGGACTAATGTAAGAGCTGAGAATGAAACGACAACCATCCCAAAGGGACATTTCCCTTGTGGAAATTGTTCGGTGTGCCCTTTGACAAAAAAAGCCACCACAGTGACATTACAATCTGGCAAGACGTGGACACTCAATCACTTTAGTAATTGCAACACTACCAATGTTGTATATAGACTAAGATGTGAATGTGGATTGGAGTATATTGGACTCACTACGCGTAAAATCAAACTGCGTATCCAAGAACATGTCAGCACAATTAGGATTGGGAAATTGACTACCAAACTGGTTCAGCACTGCCATCGTAACAAACACACCTTCACTTGGGTAGTATTGGAAAGAGTAATGGGTGACGTTCAGACCATAGAGAAACGTCTGACTACCAAGGAGGCACGCTGGATATACCAAGAGCATAGTGAGCAGAGAGGACTGAATGAGCTCTTGGAGTGGAACAAGCTGCGTTGAGATAAACGGTGTGAATGCTCCTTGGCCCAGTCAATTGCTATATCCTGTATACATCTCCCAAATTAATATATGGGGAGATGATGGAACATTACATGAGAATGGTACCACCTAAAACTCATTCTATACACTCCCCATACACCATTCAAATATGGCCCCCACGTGATTTATAAAGTTACTTGATCTAGGTGGTTTACCTTGAACCACAATATGAAGTCCACAAGATAATGCATTCTGCATCTAGTGTACATTCACACATGTGCATAATATGAGTCCGCCCACGCCGTGGCGTAATGAGTAACCAAAATTAAAAATAAAAATAAATCCTTAATTCCTAAAGTTGAATATAGAACAACATTTTTCTTTATTAGGGATTAGAATTTTTCTTTATTAGGGATTAGAATTTGTGGGCGTTTAGCGCCCAAAAACTCGGAGCGCTTTTGTCCCTGCCTCTCGAGAAATAGTACATTTACTGAGAGCCTCCGCGTTCTCGTCATAAGAAACCCCATGAATTTAATACTGGGCCATGTAAACGGGCCTGATCTAACATGGCCGCTGGTTCCATGTGACAACAGGAACCAATCAGTGGAGATCATTGTCAGCCAATAGGAGACCCCGAAAATCGGCACTGACAGCCAATGAGAGATCCCGAAAATCGGAACTGAAATACACAAATAGTACAGTTCCAACACTCGTTCGGCGTTCGAGTGATGAGAAGACGCCGAACGAGTATTCTCCACGGGTGAGATCGGAGGGTTTTGTTTAATACGGGGAGAACCTTTGCTGACTGTATTATTAAGCATTATGGTTGCGCTGTAAAAGGGGCTTGACGACCTGGCCTATTATTAATTTTTTGCAGCAACCTTATTGAAGGGAGATAGGACTTCGCCCACCGAAGGGGGCACAGTTCCTTTGGTTTTACTCTCGGCTGGTAGGAGAGGTTAAGCCACGCAAAGGGTAATTATGATACTCTGTAGTAAGCACAGCATGAAAGTTGGACTGCTTAATTTTTAATGCTTAAATCTCTACCCCCCAGTCTGGTGGCCTGACAGGTAACCCCATATATGTATGTCTGTTTGTATTACAGCATTGGCAGCACAGCGTCTTTAGCAGTGGCTTTCAAATTGAGTGGCCCTGAGGAAATTGCCTGATTTATACCACGGCAATGAAACATGTCGGCTGTAAGTGGGGTGTGAAGTGATAGGTAGTCTTCACACTCTCCCTTTTTTAATTTAAGTGTTTTACTGTTTGCAACAGAGAAAGGAACAGAAGTAAAGTTTGAAGTCCTAGTTGCACAGTATCTTATATGTTTAAATGTTTAATGTTGTTAGTTTTTGTTACATATAAGTTGTGTCCACTGCATCACGCACTGTCTTTACACTTTGGGTTTGAGGCACGTTTCCGTTAAAGCTTGATGGCACCAATGATGATAACAGGGCCATCCTGGTGAGTACCAACCAGGGGTCCCATTGGTGGTGCGCCCGTGAGGTGCCATCTCGCTATTCACACATTTTTTGTCCGTTCAAGGTGTATGTGAGTCTTGTGTTGTCTTGTACTGTCGAGATCAGAGCGAGGCTGCTTTTTATTCAAGCAATAGATTAAGAGATCATGAGTATCCCTAGATGAAGGAACTCCCTGGTGTGATCTACAAACAACCAGTGATCTCTAGATATCTTTAAAAATATTGCAGTGAGAACTAGGACTTGTTTTGTTTGATGACTTATTGAGTGGGGGGCGTCCTAGTTCTGTCTTTCCCTCTAGACTCCAGTTTTTGTGCACAGTCCATGCAAATTAATACCTTGACACAGAAGTGTACCGCTTAGTGATTTTTTACAATTTTTACCTCTAAGAAATACCTACTTGTTGCCTTCACTATAAAATCTGTGTGTATAGGGTAAATCCCAGGTTGATTTGATGTATTCTGTACCCAACATTTCATACTGGCCTGCAGGTATATACTCTTGAACTGGAAAGTTGTTATCGGAATTGTATTCGTTCCATGTATTATCCATTCAATGATAGGTCGAATCGTATAGTCTGCTCCTTTTTGTGCCAAACTGATTTGTTTATCAGTAAGGTTAAAGATACCGAATAATGACGTTGTGTTGATTAAACGCCATGGTACGTAGCCTGAACGCAGATTTTGCAGCGTCCAACCAAGCTGTACAATAGAACGTAATTGAGACTGACCATGTTGTAACATTAGTAAGTCCTGCTCTATTGTATCAAAAGTAGATGATACAATGCTGTCCAGTGAATATATTCTGGAGGACAGAGTCGTTAACCCATTGTCCACAACAGAAAGTGATTTTTCCAAATTTATACAATCAATTTCTCGTATTTTCTCTGCTGTCTCAATTTGCATTACTTTCCATGCTTCGTTGTATGCAGCATATATACCGGCCACTATGAAACGTTTTTGACGCTGTTTGCGTGGCCCCATTATGAAATCACGCAAGTCAGCACCGTCTTTAAGTAAAGTCAAGTATTGCTCAATTTCAGCCAGTATGGATTTCTCTAGCAACTCAAGGCAAAGTTTCCCTACACTGTATGTTGTAACTATCCCTGGATGTTGTCTCTGGGAGTATCTAGGGTCTGGTCTGGTCATTTTTAACCCCTGTGTTTTGTTCAGGAATCTATCTTGACAGTTATTCGTGTCTTGTTGGCCAGTTCATATTTACAACAAGGGGTGGTGAGGGACAGAGTCTCTGAATTAAGCAGAAAGCTCTCACCCAGTCAAGAGATCAGGGCTAGATCCAACACCGTTTTTTAGCTCACTGCACCATCCCAGTTTCAGAACCTGGCTGTATGCAAATTAGTCTGTTCCTGTCCCAGTGCATGATGGGAACAGGACAAACCAAACTACAAAAGCCAATTCTTACACTGGGAAGGAAACAAGCTCCCGGGGACCGGTTTCTGGCATTACAGCCGTCTTCGGCCCGGTTTGCTTGAATCCTGATGGTGCAATGAGCAAGGGTCTCACATCTGAGAATACCCTTCCACGCTTAGGGTGGACAAAAATATTTACAACAAGGGGTGGTGAGGGACAGAGTCTCTGAATTAAGCAGAAAGCTCTCACCCAGTCAAGAGATCAGGGCTAGATCCAACACCGTTTTTTAGCTCACTGCACCATCCCAGATTCAGAACCTGGCTGTATGCAAATTAGTCTGTTCCTGTCCCAGTGCATGATGGGAACAGGACAAACCAAACTACAAAAGCCAATTCTTACACTGGGAAGGAAACAAGCTCCCGGGGACCGGTTTCTGGCATTACAGCCGTCTTCGGCCCGGTTTGCTTGAATCCTGATGGTGCAATGAGCAAGGGTCTCACATCTGAGAATACCCTTCCACGCTTAGGGTGGACAAAAATATTTACAACAAGGGGTGGTGAGGGACAGAGTCTCTGAATTAAGCAGAAAGCTCTCACCCAGTCAAGAGATCAGGGCTAGATCCAACACCGTTTTTTAGCTCACTGCACCATCCCAGTTTCAGAACCTGGCTGTATGCAAATTAGTCTGTTCCTGTCCCAGTGCATGATGGGAACAGGACAAACCAAACTACAAAAGCCAATTCTTACACTGGGAAGGAAACAAGCTCCCGGGGACCGGTTTCTGGCATTACAGCCGTCTTCGGCCCGGTTTGCTTGAATCCTGATGGTGCAATGAGCAAGGGTCTCACATCTGAGAATACCCTTCCACGCTTAGGGTGGACAAAAATATTTACAACAAGGGGTGGTGAGGGACAGAGTCTCTGAATTAAGCAGAAAGCTCTCACCCAGTCAAGAGATCAGGGCTAGATCCAACACCGTTTTTTAGCTCACTGCACCATCCCAGTTTCAGAACCTGGCTGTATGCAAATTAGTCTGTTCCTGTCCCAGTGCATGATGGGAACAGGACAAACCAAACTACAAAAGCCAATTCTTACACTGGGAAGGAAACAAGCTCCCGGGGACCGGTTTCTGGCATTACAGCCGTCTTCGGCCCGGTTTGCTTGAATCCTAATGGTGCAATGAGCAAGGGTCTCACATCTGAGAATACCCTTCCACGCTTAGGGTGGACAAAATATTTACAACAAGGGGTGGTGAGGGACAGAGTCTCTGAATTAAGCAGAAAGCTCTCACCCAGTCAAGAGATCAGGGCTAGATCCAACACCGTTTTTTAGCTCACTGCACCATCCCAGTTTCAGAACCTGGCTGTATGCAAATTAGTCTGTTCCTGTCCCAGTGCATGATGGGAACAGGACAAACCAAACTACAAAAGCCAATTCTTACACTGGGAAGGAAACAAGCTCCCGGGGACCGGTTTCTGGCATTACAGCCGTCTTCGGCCCGGTTTGCTTGAATCCTGATGGTGCAATGAGCAAGGGTCTCACATCTGAGAATACCCTTCCACGCTTAGGGTGGACAAAAATATTTACAACAAGGGGTGGTGAGGGACAGAGTCTCTGAATTAAGCAGAAAGCTCTCACCCAGTCAAGAGATCAGGGCTAGATCCAACACCGTTTTTTAGCTCACTGCTAAATCTAGTATCTAGGGTCTGGTCTGGTCATTTTTAACCCCTGTGTTTTGTTCAGGAATCTATCTTGACAGTTATTCGTGTCTTGTTGGCCAGTTCAACCACTTTTTCCAATCAGGATGTGTTTTGTTTTGGTGTAAAATATGGGATACGTCTATCTCCACATCTGCAGTGCTGTCACTATCAGTCATGGGTTCCGGAATAGACGGTTTATTTAAGTCTTTTATCTTAGCTAGACCAAGACAAGTAGTTTGTTGAATTGTATTATTCAAGAATATCATTTGTTCTGGGATCATGCAGGCCCTATATAATGCTTCTAGGCCTTGTACTTGCCAATCTTTGGAACCCCAGATCGTTTTTGTTTCAATGGTGTTTTTACAAAATTCAAAACCAAATGTAGACATTTTATCATAAAATTTTTCAAAATAAATCAGTTTAATATTTGTCAACATTGTTGTCTTTCCTGTCCTACTTAACATTTTAAAGTAAAACGTTTCTGGATCACTGTTATTAAACCCTGAAAATTACTGGAATTTCTCATAAAAAAATTTTGAACTGCCTTTTGGTGGAGTTGGACAGTGTTTCCACTGGTTATAAGATAAAACATTTCTAGGCTGAGCAGTTTTATGCAAATAGTGATCACCATAATGGTTGTAGCAGTATAGCTCTTCATAATTTGATGAACCCTGTAAGTAGTCATGTTCTGTAAATTTAGCTGACATTACTAAATCTGACATCATATTATTAATGTTTTCAAAATCCCAATCATCTGAGAATGTACTTGGTGTCACAACGTCACTAAATGAAACCTTGAACTGATGTGGATACTTCAAGAGCTCAACCGGGCCAAAAATGTCATAATCAGTTCTGTCCCATGCTACCTCACCGGGTATTAGTTTGGCTCAGATGTTCACAGATGACAGTTCTCTTTTCTCGACGTGGGAGGATGTGTGAGGTTTTAGGACCAAGTTGATGCTCTGACTTGCTGTGTCCATTGTACTATATTTTCCATCAATGAATTTTCCCAAACAGAGGACCATGATGAGCCAAAGCAGGAGAGTAAGTACACCTAACACAATCCAAAATTCAATCCATGGTGAAATCAGATATGTTTCTTTTAATTAAGCATGGGCAAATTTTGCGGATCTCGCGTTCGCGAATTTTGCGGATTTGCGAACTCGCAATCCGCAAAATCCGCGAATTCCCGCGAATTTGCGGATTTTTTTTTTGTGTTCGCCCGTGTTTCTGCCAGTTCGCGAGGGTTTTTACAATTTCGCAATTTGCGAACTTACCTGTCGGGTCGCAAGTTTTGCGAACTTGTTGTTTCTACGTGTCCAGCCTGTTTGGGACACTCTTCTTCATCACTGCCACTCTCTGTCACCACTGCCACTCTCTGACTACTCATGCCACCCTCTGGCCCACCCATGCCACCCTCTGTTTCATCACCACACCCTCTGGTTGTCCAGTGTACATTATTTTCGGCAAAGCAAAGCACACCTTCCCTGCCTCAAGTGACCTGAATTAATTTGGGGCTGATTAATGTGTCACAGAATATTTTTTTAGCTGGCACCTGCTTCCTTAGTGCGCCCTGATTAGTGATCTTTTGCACTTGCTAAGTGCTTTCATTGTTGCAAAATTAGTTACAACACCTGCCCTGCCCCAACTGACAATAATGAATTTGGGGCTGATTAATGGATTTTAACTTCCAGCCTGGCTCCTGCTTGTCTCCCTTAGCTGTAATTCAGGACCTTTGTGGCATATGTGTAACTATTCTGAGGTTCAGAGCAGGGTCACATAATAGTTGCAACTGGCAACTGAACTCTGGAGGGGCCCCTCAGGAAGCACTACAGGAAATGGCTACTAATGATGAGCCTGAACTTTTGAACCTGGTAAGTAGTTTCAGTTTTGCTAAGATCGTATTTCTGCAATTTAGCACTTATTCGCGGGGCGCGAAGTTGTACTGGGAAGCCGCGAACTCACACGAACAGTGCGAGCAGTGCGAGCAAAATCCGCTGCTCGCGGATTTGCGGATTTTGCGGGAGATTCGCGAATCTCGCGGATTGCGAATTTCCCGAAAATCCGCAAAATCCGCGAGCGGAACGGATTTTCCGCCCATACCTACTTTTAATTGGTGAGAAAGTTCAATTAACTTGTCTGTGAGAGTTTTTGTTGGAGGCGTTTCTTCATTCTCGCTTGGATCTTCAGAGAAGTCATCGAAATTGATGAAGTAACCAGATGCAGTTCTGTCAATTGTTGGAATTTTTTCTGGGTTTTCATTTGTTTTTGCATTTTTCTTTGTTTCATTAGCATAGTCTGAAGCTACATCATTGTAGACTGGTGTTTCTTGACGAACTGTTACTATTTGGGTTTCAAGAGGCACTAGTTCCATGGCATTATTGCATAGTCCTTTTTTATTCACTGCAGGTTTATCAAATGTGATTAGTCTCTCAGTATGAGCCTCTTGGATTGTAGCAAATTTTGGTATTCTGCTATTTCTTGGGAGTCCACTTGGCCTACTACTTATTATTGGCCACATGATTGTGGTTTTACCAGGTCGATGGATACAACCATGTTCTCCCTTTTACCAGCAAGGGGCGGTAGTACAACTGATCTTGTTCCATTGATAGCTAAGACAGGTACTGCTTTTCTGTAAGAAGGCCCAAATTCCTTCTTTACAGCGATCTTCTCTCTGACCAGATCCCCAATCTTTGGAATCCAGACAGGTCTTGCTGGGACAGGTGGTTTTTCTTCAGTGGCTGTTGGCTGCTGTTTCAACTTTATGTTACTCAGGTTTTTTCTTGTTTCATTTAAATCCTGTAAAACAGCCAAACGATCTTTGATATCAAAGGATTTATCTTCTACCACTGAAGTGTAACTATCAAGATCCTGAATAAGCATTCTAGTTCCAAATAATAGTTCGTATGGAGTGAGACCTTTTAGAGAGTTTCTTGGCAGATTATTAAAACTACGTTGGACACTTGTTAAATGTTTGACCCACCCATCACCCGAACCTAATACCCTCGCCGTTATAGATTGCTTTATGCCCCGTTTTTTTCTTTCCACAACCGCATTTCCCTCAGGATGGAAGGGAGAAGAGTACCGCAATGCGATGCCCATGCTGTTCATGGCCTCTTTGTAAGCTCGAGAGCTAAACGTAGGACCCTGATCAGAATGTAGCATGCCAATTGCGTATGTGCCGATAAAGACTCGCAAATCTTTTATAACAGTTCTGGCGTCAGCCGAGTGCTGGGGTCTAAATGTTTAAGTGAATTCAGTCTTAATTATTATGGGGACGCTTTTCTCCGACTGGATTTCTGTGCTATAGATAACCTGATGCTATCTAAAAGTGGTATCTGGGCTACAGGCTGGTCCGGTTCACAACTGCGATCTCTGTTGCGGTCCTTGCAATTTTTTGCAAAATAGTAGATATCTACGCTCATTCCCGGCCACCAGTACTCCGATTGTAGTTCCATCAGAGATTTCAGGATCTCTTGGTGCCTCATATCCAACCCCATATGTGCTTCTTGTAATAAGAAGACTCTCCGCTTCGTGTTTGGGATTACTCTTTCCCCCACCCCAGGGATTCGAGCAAACGGAACGGAGTTTGCATCAATTCTGTATGTATTACTGAGTGGATAGTTGAGAGGTAATGCTACATAATCGCCTTTTAATGAGGCTTTTACTGCCAACATGGTTTCTCCATCTATTTGTTTTTCTGAACGCTTTTCCGTGGCTACGGGAGCCGGTTGAACCACTTCCGCTGTGGCTGTGTTAGCCAATGAATTCCCTGCAACATGAACGCCATCACGTCGATGACTCAGTGCGTGTATCACGTGAGTCTTTCGTAGTTCTTTCTGTAAAAGAACTACTTGTTCCCAATGCGTTTTATGCTTGATTGTGGCACATGTGTCATCTTTGTAATCATTTTTGATCCATGTCTGCATGTCACTGTTGTATGATTTGACGCAGAAATACGAATCGCACACTATTAGTGTGGGGAATTCGCGATCTGCATTTTCAAGCGCCATCTTTAAACTTCTTATTTCAGCTCGCTGAGCCAAACATTTCCTGAGTGATTCAGTTTTGGTAATCATTTGTTTGAATTTACCAGAGCGCCAGCGACCTTTAACAATTGCGCAGACTGCATCGTAGGATTTCTTTTCTACATCGTAGTGTTGTGCGATTCTGTCCATATAGATTACGCAGGTATATTGTTCTAGAGGCAGAATTTCAGCTGGCAGAGGATATTCTCGTTCATATACTAGATCATCTAGTTTTTTTCAGTTTTGGTTCAAAATAGTACTTCACGTCTTCTGTAGCAAATGAACTTTCCCATTCTATCCATTTTGGATCTAATACCCTTTTATTATTATTATTATTATTATTATTATTATTATTATTATTATTATTATTATTATTATTATTATTTATTTATTTTTATAAAGCGCATAGTCACCCGGAGGTATCCCAGCGCTGGAGAACCCTAGAACAGTAAAACTGAGGACCGAGGCTGAGTTCACGAGGAGGACATAGGAGCTAGGGAAAAAGATGTGTCTTTAACAATTTCCTAAAACGCAGGTATTGGGGTTCGAGACGTAGATCACGAGGAAGGGAGTTCCAAAGACGGGCCGCTTGTACCGAGAACCGTCTTCCTCCTGAACGAGCTTTCCTAAATCTTGGGGCGTTGATGAGATTTTCTGCGTTGGAACGGAGGGATCTCGTGGCTATGTAAGGGGTGATAAAATTGCGGAGAACTGGGGGGCCTTGGTTGTTCAAAGTTTTGTGCACCAAACACAAGGCTTTAAATTTAATTCTCTCCCTTATAGGGAGCCAGTGAAGGAGTTTGAGGGCAGGTTTGGCCGATGATCTGGCCGGGGTGTTGGTAATAATCCGGGCAGCAGTATTCTGAATTCTCTGCAGTTTATTCAGTGTCGCTTCCGGTGCGCCCAGATAAATCGCATTACTATAGTCCAGTCTTGATATAATAAGACCTTGGACTAGTAATTTTTGCGATTTAGGAGGAAGAAGGGGCAGGACTTTCCTCAAGGATTTTAGAAGACCGAAGCAGGTCCCTACGACCTTCTTTGCTTGCGGGGCGAATGAGAGTTCAGAATCTATCCATACACCCAGACTTTTCACCTCTGTCTTTGGGTCTGGGGGAGGACCTAGACAGGTTGGCCACATGTCCAGGGGAAGTGAAGTTCCTTTTGAGCCGAGTAAAAGGACCTCGGTTTTTATCCCGTTTAGTTTTAGCGCTGATCTATTCATCCAGTGATGGACCTGCGTGAGGCAGTTGAAGAGATCAGCTTTCTGTTGTTTAGGGTGGGACAGAGACACCACTAATTGTGTGTCGTCAGCGTAGCTGATGACACTCACTCCGAAAGGGGTGATAACCTCCTCCAATGTGGACATATAGATATTAAATAATGTGGGGCTGAGGGAGGAGCCCTGAGGCACACCACATTGGAGGGGCATTTCGGAGGAGCGGGTGTTCTTCTCCCAGATCTGATAAGATCGTTGTGTCAGGAAGGATGAAAGCCAGGATAAGGCTGTGCCTTCAAGTCCAGCTCTTGCCAGTCTTTCGATGAGGAGTTGGTGGTCAACGGTATCGAACGCTGCGCTAAGGTCGAGGAGGATCACTGCCACTGATCCTCCCCCGTCCAGCAGCGTTCTGGCTTCCTCTACCGCCGCCAGGAGGGCGATGTCCGTGCCCTGTCCTGGTCGGAAGCCCGTCTGGCAATTTTTCAGTTTGTTATTGGCCTCTAGAAACTGCGAGAGTTTCTTGTTGACAAGTTTTTCCGCGATCTTACTTACTCCTGGGAGTAAGGAAATGGGCCGGTAATTCGCCAGGTTTTCAGGGTCAAGAGTGGGTTTCTTCAGTAAGGCCTTCACCACCGCCTTCTTCCAGCTCAGGGGCACAACTCCCTGTTGAAGTGACGTATTAATCAACTGAGTGAGGGAGGGGATGATAGAAGGGGCTACCTCTTTAAGGATCCGAAGAGGAGCAGGATCTCTGGGGGAACCGCTCTTCATGGAGTTGAGCGTCGTCCATACTTCGTCTATCGTGACCTGGCCCCATGTGGACAGACCAGTAGAAGAAGTCGGACATGGGAGAGCGATTTCTCCCCTCGGGCTCAAGGGAGGAATTGAATCCAGGATTAATCGGATTTTGTCCTGGAAGAAGTTAGCCAATTGTTGGCATTTCTCCTGGTCGACTTTGGGGTCGGAAGGAGGTCCCCGACCTTGTTCTGGAGGTTTTGAGAGCTCTTTAAGGATAGCAAATGCTTCCTTCCCGGAGCAACCCGCTCTCTCTATTCTCTCCTGAAAAAACACGCTTTTGGTTTTCCGGATAGCGGTTTTGTAATTTAGAAGAGAAATGGAGTAGATATTTTTATTGGCTCCTGTTTTATCACGTCTCCATGAGCGTTCGGTTTTTTTACATTCTTGCCGTAGGGCTTTAAGCTCTGGAGTGTACCATGAAGCAGGGGATATCCTTTTAGGCTGTTTAAAAGTAGTGATTTTTGGAAGTAAAGTGTCGAGAGACGACGTGATCCAATCACTGAATTGTTTGTCGGCCGCATTCGGGTCAGAGGAAAGCTCGGGGGTGGAATCTGTAAGAGAACGGGCCCATATCTCAGATGACAGTTTGTGCCATTGGCGGTCGGTAACCTGGGTTTTAGGAGTTAGGTGACTAGGTATGGGAGTTTCCCAGAAGAACGGGACCAGGAAATGGTCAGTCCATGGAAGGGTCACAGGAGGGTTGGTGGTCATCGTTGGTATATTGGTAAAGATGGGATCCAATAGATGGCCCTTCTCATGGGTGGGCTCGTTGTTCACCAGACGTACCTCTAGATATGTAAGGTCGTGTCTAATGTCCGAGGCTACTCGATCCGTTGGGTCAAGGAAGTGGAGATTAAGATCACCTAATAGCAGGAAGTTGGAGGTGGAAGAGGCTAGTTGGGAAATGGATTCAACTATGGAGTTGGTGAAATTGCCTGGGGCCCCAGGGGGACGATAGGTCAGAAGCCCTGCCATGGTGAGGGCTGGAGAGATTTGGATGGAGAACTGGCCGCACTCACAGTCCTCGATATCAGCGTTAATCATCCTACAGGCGTATTGTTCCCTGTCGATTATGGCTACCCCGCCTCCTCTCCCTTTAGGTCTATTTAGCGCTTGGCAGAGATAACCTGTGGGGAGGGCTGTGACGACATCCGGATCGGTGTAGTCAGATAGCCATGTCTCCGTTAGGAACAATAGGTCAAAATCCTGATTTTGAATTTGGAGATTTACTTCGGTGGCGTGTTTCGGGAGGGAGCGGCAGTTGAGGAGTCCTGCTTTCAGAGCCGGTATGGTGGTTTTAGGGGGGGGAGTCGGATTGCAGTATGAGCAGGTCGAAAAGACCTTACCTGCAGTGACCGTGTGGTAGCAGGTCAGGATGTTTTTAGGACGTAGGGCGCGTAATGTATCAGCTGTATACATCACTCGCTCCTGAGGGTCACCTGGCAGAGTAACGGGGCCAACGGCCGTCCGGGTCCGGACGGGCCCAGACGGGCTTGCCTTTGGCGCGCCTTCGGCGCGCTGACGGCGCGCCCGCTGCGCCCGTCCGCTGCGCGTCCGGTGATTGCACATTTTTTTATGGGGCTAAGGAGGGGGGGATGGGTGTGGCCTCAGGTAGGCGTGGCCTTGCTTCCTCGCCGTAAATGGCGGCGGGAAATTGTTTTTCCAGGGTTTGCTCGTTGCAGCGAAGGAGTCGCTGTTTAAGCGTGACTCTAGCCCGCTCTGACTGTTTGCCGGGTGAGTGCGCATTTTTTAAAATACAATCTTGGTGAAGTGACACAGAAATACAGTGGTGATAATTTTAAAAATGTCGGCGTTCTCCCGGCTTCCGCCTCAGGAGTTTTCAGGTTCTGTCAGTTTCAACGCTGCTGGTCGCGTATATATGCTGAGGGGGGTGGGCGTGGCCTCAGGTAGGCGTGGCCTTGCTTCCTCGCCGTAAATGGCGGCGGGAAATTCTTTTTCCAGGGTTTGCTCGTTGCAGCGAAGGAGTCGCTGTTTAAGCGTGACTCTAGCCCGCTCTGACTGTTTGCCGGGTGAGTGCGCTTTTTTTAGAATACAATCTTGGTGAAGTGACACAGAAATACAGTGGTGATAATTTAAAAAATTTCGGCGTTCTCCCGGCTTCCGCCTCAGGAGTTTTCAGGTTCTGTCAGTTTCAACGCTGCTGGTCGCGTATATATGCTGAGGGGGGTGGGCGTGGCCTCAGGTAGGCGTGGCCTTGCTTCCTCGCCGTAAATGGCGGCGGGAAATTGTTTTTCCAGGGTTTGCTCATTGCAGCGAAGGAGTCGCTGTTTAAGCGTGACTCTAGCCCGCTCTGACTGTTTGCCGGGTGAGTGCGCTTTTTTTAAAATACAATCTTGGTGAAGTGACACAGAAATACAGTGGTGATAATTTTAAAAATTTCGGCGTTCTCCCGGCTTCCGCCTCAGGAGTTTTCAGGTTTAACCAGATTACGAGGACTTGTCAATGCCTCAAGGGCTGGTTCTGATGAAAAAACAGCTATTCTTCTGCCTTGGGCTAGGGCTCTTTCTTTTGCTACAGCAGTTTGAACCGCAGTCAGAATTTTTTCTGTAGAACTGAATTTTATTTCAGCTTCAGTGTACAAATGTGATTTGTAAACTATAGGTACCGTTACTCCCTCATTAGAGGTCAGGAATGTGAATCCGTATCTTCCTGGGATGACTCGGATTACAAGATTGCGTATGTTTTCGCGAGTTTGTAATTTTGTTTTAGCTAACATGTCTGTTTGCAATGATCTCAAAATCCCTGTGTGTTTCTGAGTCCAATTGATTTGTTTGAAATCTGGTCTTATCAATTCATAGAGAGGTTTAACCTCTCAGCATAATTTAGAATGTATGTTCTTCTGAAATTCAGGAAACCTAGTAGTGATTGTAAATTCTTCAGCGTTTTTGGTGCTTTGAGTACAGCACATTTCTCTAAGAAATTGTCTGACAGGCTTTTGCCTTCACTTGATAATTCGTATCCTAAGAATAGGACAGTTAAATGGGCAATTCGTGACTTTTTAAAGTTGAATTTGTAACCCTCTGACGCGAACCCAAGTATTATGGTGTTCACCCTTTTTAAGTGAGTCTCCAGGTCATCATCTGTGAGATAGATGTCATTGACATATGATAATGCTTCATCATGATATATTTGTAGTAACTCTGTTACCCTTGCTGAGAATAATCCTGTGCTATTCTTGAATCCCTGTGGGAGTCGGCAAACTAGTTTTTGCGATCCAATCATTGAGAAAGCGGTCAAATACCTGCTTTCAGGGGCAATGTTTTGACAGAAGAATCCATTAGATATATCTAATGTTGTTTTATATTTTTTCGCACAATGTTATTCATTAGTGCTGCACTATGTGAGTTTTGTACTGCAAATGTTTTACAACAGGAGTTAAGGTGTCTGTAGTCCAAAACCAGACGATATGAATCGTCTGGCTGGGAGACAGGAAACAAAGGATTGTTCATTTGAGAGGTGCATGTTTCAATCACCCCTTGATATTCCAGTTGATCTAAGATCTCCCTGACTTGCTTTTTAGCTTCTTGTTTAACTGGGTACTGCCTTTGTGCAGTGGGCTGATTTTTTAACTCGATGTTGTGGTGAGGTGTATCCTCATCCCATCCTACATGATTTTTGTATAAAGCAGGAGCTTGGGCTACTGCCCATTTTCTTGCCAATGTGTATTTTTTACGAATTGGGATATGATTCGAGGTGTCAGGCATAATCATTTCTTCACCATGAGGGCACTCCCTGACAAACTCTAATGGCCAGTCTTTCTTAGTTAACAGAATTTCATAGCCTTTTGAAAGTTTTTCCCAAAAGAGACCTTTTATTTTCCTAGTTTTATCTCCCTTTATATGTAATGTTATTTCATATAGTTTATGGGGCACACTAACTCGTGTGTCTGCAGTTTCCACCTGAATGTACTCATTCGTGTCCACTGTCTCCAGAAGATTCATCAGGATCTTGCGAGCTATGCTCACTTCTGCTGCGCTGTCTAGCATTGCCTGTGCCCACTCTCCGTTTTTCAGTTGTGTCCTCAGAATTCTCGGCATGTTTAATTTTAATACTTGCTACCTTCTTTCTGGGAAATAGTAATTTTTTACTTTGATGAGCAGGTTCCTTGTCTTTCCACTTGACGTGCTCTCTCTGTGTTCTGACCGTCCTCTTCTTTCCGATTTCTGTGAGGAAGATCGAGAAAGATTGAGTGAGAAGGATCGAGAGGGACGTGTATCAACATCTTGATATCTGTCTAGTTTTTTATTTTATCCCTATCTCTAAGGTTATATCTTTTTTTCAGAGGATTCCCTTTGGGGAGACTTGTCTTCTCGGCCTAGAGATCTCTCTCTCCGCTGAGGAGACTTTCCTCTGGACTGGAAATGTTTTTCCCTGGGAGTGGTTTGTCTATTACCTTCCCAACTCTTTGTTGGAGTTTTTAGATTATTTTTAATAAATGTTTTTTCAGGATTTTTAGTTAGTTGGGGTTTTACCGATTTCCCACCCAAACTATCTCTTCCTAGCTCTTCATAGGATATTTCTATGATTCTGGCAAGTTCAAATGATTGCTCTGCTATATCTGTTTCCTTCAATTTCTGGAGGTTTTTTATATCATCCCTTGCCACTTGAACTAATTCTCTATATGCCTTTGTTAATTCTTTTAGTATAACTAGGAGCTCTTCGCTTGACATTATTTCGTATTCTGGGTGTGTTGCATAGTTGCATAGGACCGGCCTGTTGCTTCTGGTCTACCTAGTGGACCGAGCCTGGTGATGTGATTATTATGTTTTAGGGCACCTTTAAACCAGCGCAGGTGCTCTTGGTAATTTAGTGGGATTTCGATCTCCTCGAAAGTAGTGTATTCATCCGGAGGTTCCTCTATTTAGTAAAAGTGGAATTCTTTTGTCACAGCGTGTGCTGCTGGAAAATGTATCCATGAATAGAATTCCTCTGTCTGCCGATATTCATGTGACTATACCACCTCGTGCTGTCAGTCCATTTTCTATGAGTTTTAGAGTTATAGTTCTTCTTATATTGACCGGAAATATTATTGCATCCGGGTCAGTTTCTTGGAGACTTGTGCCTTCCTCTAAGAGTCGAGCTGCTAGTCTAGCTCGCTCCCTCTCTTCATCACTTTCTGCCATTTAACTGACTGAAAGTTTTCTGTTGCAGACCGAGTTTCAAGGAAACAAAGATTAGGTGCACAATATTTTGGAACACTGTATCCTTCAACGTTGATCAAACCAAAAACTAATACATAGGATTCTCATCCTACTAAGTTCCGGCGGATATTAACCTTTCACCCAATCCAGACTTCCATTGGAATTTTTACGGGGAAAGGGTTCTGTGTGAAAAAGCACGACTGAGTTACTCTATTGTCTTGCGTTAGATTATCGCCTTACCAAACGTTGGGCGCCATGTAGTGTAGTTCCTATTTTCCCAATAGGCTCTGCGCATTGGAATAACATAAACAGCAGTTTAGACGTAGGACTGAGGTCATCTAGGTCTCTACTGACTATGTTAAACTTAATTAGGTTTGCGCCAGCTAGCTCAGAGGTCACTGGAAACTTTCTCGAATGAATAGGGAGGGATGAACTTCCCTGGCTCAGACAAGAAGGGATTCAGTTTCCGACAACCGCATAAACATGACAACTTTGCTCCCTCAGAATAAGAGTGTATCTCTAGAGTCGTGTGAAAACAATAGACAGCTATTTCACTCAGTCAGCAGTGCATACTTAGTTTCACCAGAATGCAGAGAAATAGAGAGACGGGCGTTTTTCAATAAAAGGTGTTATTTATTGAGCAGTCTTCTTCCTCATGCAAGAGAAATGAATTGCCACAATTGCAATACTTAGAGTAAAGTAAAGTGCGTACAGTAAAAGTAGTATTATGAAATAATACTGTAAAAGCATTGATATGGTTTGTTAGCCATATGATACTTTAAAATGGATAAAATATATACATACATAAATACATTGACTAACGTACTCAACTGGTGCTTCTAACTAAGCCTACCCCGGTGTACCTGACCTAAGCCTAACACGTGGGAGGGGATGAGTAAGTAGCAGTTTAAGTTAAGTTGGTTAAGATAGTTTTGCCAAGAATCTGCACCAAGAATTCTCTCAAGGGTTCATTGGTAATAGAATGTGGGAGGTCTGGTATCTCTTTCCTCAGGACTCGATATTCCAGCAACCCGCAAGGGTAGGCTGGAAAGACCGGAGCTGGATTTTCTCAGCTGGAGAAAAAGACAGCGTCTCTCTCAGTGCATCAAACAGGAGGGGCGGCTTCAGTGGGCTTCTCGCATCAGCTGGGCTCTCGGGCAAGTAGATGGCCGCTCTGCTCCAAACCACTGTGTGTTTGCTTAAGGCAACTGTTGGTATTTTATACCTGGAAGGTGCCGGGTTAGACGTAAGGTTGGACATAAGACGTCACTAAGAACTAACAGTTCTTTCTGGACTTCAGGAGTTCTTGTTCAAATCAAAACAAAAGCAGGGGGGATTTCCCGGGCTGCTGAAGGCTTGGTTTGTTTAAAGAACGCGTTGTGCTTTCTAGGAGTCGATGGGTTTAACCGTGCTGTGCTTTGGACTGCATGGGCTATTACTGAATATGGATCTGATTCTCATGCCTTTATCAGGATATTATTGATTATAACCTCACAAGGGCATAAATTGGGATTATTGAATTAGGGTCCTAGATATAAACACGACACCACAAGGTATAACCACATCCTTAAGAGTGTGGCACTAGTTTGTCCCAGAGTGCACCAATTCTCTTTCCAAATTCATCATGGCTTATTTTCCATCAGGGAGAGAAGAGCTGGCACACCCATAGGATGGCCAATCTTCATAGTCTACCCCCCCCTAGCTTCTGCTTATTCCTAACATCTGGCTGGGCTCAAAAGAGTAGAGCTGTAAATGACAATAGTGTCTTCCACTTCCATTGAAGTCAATTGTCTATGACTCCTCCACCCACTCTGGAATTCCTGTGTAGCAGAACACTGCCTTCCCAGCAGAGCCGGTTAACCCCAGGGGCTCATTATCACCTCTTCAAAGAAGCCTGGCTAATCCACTTAACTCTGACCAATCAGGACAGACCACTGGAAGGTTGAATCTGGGCTTACAGACAAGAAAGTCTTATAACTTCTTGTCTGTACATTTTAGGATAAATTCAACAATATCATATTGTTGGATGTATCAATACCATTCTGGGAAGTCTTTGAATGCTATTTGAATGCTATTTTGATCATTCTCCTAGCAGGATTTATTAGTTAATAACTTCTTGCCATGTTAACCTATGTGGCAGGGGATTTGCAGTGGGAAAAATGACTTGGGCCATTTTTCCTGCACCAGGGTTCATAAAACATATTTTATAAGTACTCTGCCTACATCTACAGGCCACCCGTCTCAGGGAAGACTCTAGGGGTCTGACTATGTAAAAATATTGCAGATTCTCCATCCAGAGTGCATCAAGCACCAAAGTCAATTTTGTGCAGCACTCTATCACAATGTGGGGATTGAAATGTGCAATTTCACTTACCCCAGGGCATATAAAACCCATTTTATAAGGGTCCTCCTCATAAATACCTGACCCCCCATCCCTGGGACACCTGGGGGAGACCCTGGGGGTACCTAATATGCCCTAACATTGTAGGTTATCCATTTTTAAGTGCCCCAAATACCTAAGTCGAATGTGGGCACAATTTACTTTTTAAAAGCAGTCTTGCAACAGGGCTGCTTTTAAACAGACCTCATGCCTCAGCAGTGCACACATGGAAGTGCTGAAAGGGCTGCTGGCCTATAAACTGCCATGCCCTATTATACACTAGGGGCTTAGAGGTAGTTTCTGCTCCCTGCCCTATTATGTACTAGGGCCCTACATGGTAGGTCATGTCATACCCTACTGTACCCTAACCCATAGAGTATACTAGTGTATGTCGGTGTTTTCACTGTATTCTAAGTGTCTCTTTCAGCATAGCACTGGCCCTGGGCCTGGTTGGGCGGAGCCCAGGTACAGTGAGAGTCAGTTACCACCAGTACCAGTCAGCAAAACGTTGGGGGGTGCCCAGGATGACTTTGCAACATTTTTCCTGCACCAGGGTTCATAAAACATATTTTATAAGTACTCTGCCTATATCTACATGCCACCCTTCCCAGGGAAGACTCTAGGGGTTCTGACTATGTAAAAATATTGCAGATTCTCCACCCACAGTGCATCAAGCACCAAAGTCGATTTTGTGCAGCACTCTATCACAATGTGGGGATTGAAATGTGCAATTTCACTTACCCCAGGGCATATAAAACCCATTGTATAAGGGTCCTCCTCATAAATACCTGACCCCCATCCCTGGGGCACCTTGGGGAGACCCTGGGGGTACCTAATATGCCCTAACATTGTAGGTTATCCATTTTTAAGTGCCCCAAATACCTAAGTCGAATTTGGGCACAATTTACTTTTTAAAAGCAGTCTTGCAACAGGGCTGCTTTTAAACAGACCTCATGCTTCAGCAGTGCACACATGGAAGTGCTGAAAGGGCTGCTGGCCTATAAACTGCCATGCCCTATTATACACTAGGGGCTTAGAGGTAGTTTCTGCTCCCTGCCCTATTATGTACTAGGGCCCTACATGGTAGGTCATGTCATTCACTACTGTACCCTAACCCATAGAGTATACTAGTGTACGTAGGTGTTTTCACTGTATTCTAAGTGTCTCTTTCAGCATAGCACTGGCCCTGGGCCTGGTTGGGCGGAGCCCAGGTACAGTGAGAGTCAGTTACCACCAGTACCAGTCAGCAAAAAGTTGGGGGGTGCCCAGGATGACTTTGCAACACTCATATAATACTCGTCCTAAAATAAAAGCAGTCAAAACTCAATAAGCTGCATTTTAGTTATCCTTCAAACACCAAGCAACAACTAGTTATGATTGCTTTTTTTTACAATGTGCCATTAAGAATTTCCAGACTTTATGATAATAAATGCAATTGCCAATCTGCCTAGAGTACATCTTCTGACTCTGAAACTCTGTCGCGAGTTGCAAGACTAAGTAATAGTCTACCATCTCAGTAAAGCCCCATCTGCCTTATGTGCCGTGCTGATCAATGATGTCTGTCATTTTATGAAATGTTAGGTTTCAACGGTAATAAGTATTAGATGACTTTGATTGAAAGCACTCAATGAAAACAAGTGTATTGCTCTACATACACTTCTTGAATGGAGCAGTTGCAATTTCATGCTTGAGTGACTGTAACCACATGTGCTGTAACCTTAACCTGCCTTTCTGTCAAACCCTATTGATTGACCTTGTTTACAATACAAACTACACTAATTCCTGAAGACAAACCTTCTGCTTTGGCATGTTGACTTTCACCTTATTATATCTTCTCACATGTTCTACATGTGTCAAGGAGGCTTGGCTGCTCCTGCTTGTGCTAGAAAAGCTTGCACTCTTCTGTCTGTTAATGAAATTTTGTAAATATCCTTTACTGTTCAGAAGCTAAACTATTGTATTTGTAATGCGTGTTTTCCTTTAGTTCTGACAGGTTGAAATTAAGAAACAGGAAGCACATAATATGAGACTTTGGTTGTGTCTTGCAGTGAGGGGCTAATCAAATGGAATGTGGGAGGTGTTGCGGAACATGTTGGTGAATGATGGATCGATTTTAGAATGGGTTGATCATTTTTATCTAAGGCGTTATTGAGATCGGGCGCCTGCCTTCTTTACCTGTAATAAAACTTATGTCAAGAGTTCCAAGGATCAGGAGAAGAAAATGAAGCTGTCTTGAGGTAAACGTTAACAGATAGTTAATTTAAGTCCGTAAAATCAAGAGGACAATGAGAGATGCTGACACTGCACCAAACATCACCTTCACTTCCTCCCAGTCCCTCTCAGTTACGTCACAGGGGAGCCCGTAATTGATTGAAACTAACACCAGCACTCACCTCTCTGCCCTGGGGACTGCTTTCCCCATTATCCAACACGCCAGGAGGCACCAGCGTGAATCTTTCAGCACCGGAGGCGCATAAAGGCAGCTACAGGGTGCCACGGCACGGTACGTGCACGTGTGTGCCTGGTCCACACCCGCCCCAAAGGCGGGTCCATCTGCACCCGTCAGCGTCTGACATGGGCTGGGCTAGACCACCCCTCTTTCATCTTGAAGCCTTCATGGATAAGCGCAAACTGCCATGTAGTATTGACGGGTCAAAGCAAAGGCAAAGGTGCTACGCAATTGTGCTTCCCTTTTGTGCTATTTAACAACACCATTAGAGGCATTAACTAATGAAATTCATGATGTGGAGGATTAGCTTGGCCTGGTGGGTGAGGCAGTACCCATTAATACCCCTCGTACGGTAGAACCACAGCATGTAATCTCAGGCATAGACACTGATACTGAGTTAGTCGTGGAGGAGGGTGCTCCCATTCAGGTCATGCAAAGTCCTTCGACCCTTTCACTGGGTCAGACGACTAAAAAAGGGGGGAAGCTGGTGGGAAATGGATCATCTGCTTCGATTATGGCCCCCAACAAAAAAAGGTGGAAAAGAGGCAATTGATTTTCCATCACAGAGGGGGGCGAAGGACCTTTGGCTCAGGAGGATCGACTAAACTCGCACCTTAGTGCAGCAGTAGGAGACCTTGTTCAAACACGCATGGAGACATTTTGGGGACATTCCGTGAGGACTTGACCATATGTGTTAAAATTGTACTAGAAGGCATGATGACAAAGCTCTCACGAATACAGTCTCAATTAGCTGAACTGATGGACTCCAATCTTGGGGCTAATGATAACAATGTGACGTATAACATCCCTAATAGTATCCAAAATATCTCATATGCACAACAGTTAGGACGCACGAGGGGAGTGCAACATTATATTCAACAACCTGGCACTTAAAGCCTGACAATGATATCTCAGGGAAAAACAAACAAACAAACAAGACTGGCGGTTGCTATTCAAAGCTGTGTGTGGTCCCACCTGCCGTCCGAATCCCCCCCACCCCTCCTGAGAGGGCGAAGTAAATCCCCCTCGCACTGGTTTGGTACTAGATGTAGGCTCCATTTACCACCGGAGGCTACTCTTCTAGTAGCAGTGTTAGTAGGTTTAACTCCCCTTAAAGACAAGACAACGGAAACTACAGATGAGCTGATTCCTAAAATAAAATTCGGAGGCACAAAACTGTCGGCCATGAGGGGGGGGGGGGGGTGGTTAGAGCATCTTCACACATTATATTGGCCCAGCGGGTCAGATGGGTTGGTCGGGGTGGTAAGTCTGAAGAGGGGGATAGTATTATTATGAATTTTGGTCAGACTAACATAGCTGACTGGCTCCTTCGAGAAGGAAGCAATCAAGGCTTGGGTGGTATAAAAGCGCTCCCTCTTGGCTATTTCTATTGCCCAGTAGTTGAAAATCAGGATACAGACCACACAGCCATGTCTAGATGCCCCCAGGATTAGTTAACAAAGGGCTAGGTACTAGATGTAAGAACGGAGATGGTTGTCCGCTTTCTCTGAGCTCCTCTCATCCACCTATATGCCCTTTACATTTTAAATACAGCTGTAGTTACCAGAGAGAGGGCAGTAGGAAATAACCTCGAATTAGCAAACAGATTTCTCCCCTTGAGTCAGCTAGATACTAATGACTGAATAATAAGACACTTTCATGCATGTTGTGCACTGGTTCATCAAAGCATTTCACCTATGAGTATAACAATGAGGGAGGAAGCCAGATTAAAGGACATCCCAAGGTACTCGGCTGGAATAAAGAACAAAATAGATGATCTCAGGTGGCTTGATCTAATAAGGGAATATGATGTGGTGGGGTAACAAGAAACTTGGGAAACCGAGAACACCCTTTGTCTTGATGGTTATACAACCTACTCTGAACCCACATGGTCTTCCGTAGCTGGTAGACCAAAAGGTGGCCTTTAATTTCTTAAGGGTCAGAGGTAACCATTATAAACTGGATTCTGGGTCTGGCAATTGTCTTGTGGTTCAGATTACACCCATTATTGTGCCCAAAGTACTTGTTGTTCTGTGAATGAGCATTTATTCAGTTTGAATCCATTTTTAGAATTATACAGGGAAAAACATACTATCCCGTATTCAGTTATTTTATCGGGACGATTTTAATAATCATTTGTGCAAAAAGAATTGCCAGCTTACTGATAATCTTGGCCCAGGTAATTATTTAGAGACACACTTTGAACATAGACAACAAGGTATACACTTAGAGGACATTTTAGCTGGATTTGGTCTGTCACACCCTAATTGTATGAATGAAGAGGTCGCTTTTCCCTTCCTTCAAGGGAAGGGGTGCGAACTCAACAATTGATTACATATTTATTAATACAGCTTTATTACCTCTGGTACCTACCTATGCTGTTCAATGGTCACATTTCAGTGACCATAATCCCATACATCTTACATTAATAGGGTGTCTTAACGATACACCTAAAACGGAGAGGATCGCCCTAGCCCTAAATTTAAAAACAAAGGATCAAGGCCGTAGACTCAAATGGTGGAAGGTAGTACCAAACATTTCTTAAATTATCCATTAGATACTGTTGGGAATGAGAAAGACCTATGTCAAGAGGGTAGGCAAATGGATGCAGAGATTCTTGCAGCATTTGACAGGATCTGCAAGCAGGTGGCCAGCGCCCTTACATATCTTAACAAGGAATTCCCTAACATCGGTAAGAGGTGGTTCAATCACAACTGTACAGCTGCCCACCAAAAGTTACTTTCTGCGTTAAAACAAAAACCCCAACATAGAATTTTAATAGCAGCATTATGGAAAGCTTATAAGCAGGCCCTATGCACCCGTAAAACAGAAATTAAACAGGAAGCCTGGAATAATCTGTTGTCCGTAAATGTTATTAAGAACAGTGCTACATTTTGGGATATAGTCAATAAACCATTTTTCTCTGGCCTCAGTGGTACTACTGTGGAATTTAATGTACCGGAGGAACAGTGGTTCAATCATTTTAAATACATAAATGGTGATCAGATAGAACAGGGACCCACAGGTACACCACCTATGGTCGAGGCTTATAATCGGGATTTTTCCAACAATAAAGTAGCTATGGTCATTACCCAAATGACAAGCAGTACATTTCCCGGACCGGATGGGGTTCATGCTGATCTTTTTAAGATGGATATAACACTATGGTAAAGAATGCTAGCACATGTTTTCAATATGGCGTGTTTATGTGGGCTGCTGGGATCCTGGTCTGAGTCAATATTGTTCCAGTTTTTAAAAAAGGCCAGAGAGGAGACCCACAATGCTACAGGCCTATATCACTGATTGATTCGGCGGTGAAAGTGTTAGGCCGAGTGATTCTTAGCAAACTGACAGATCAATGAGTGAAATGTTTTTTTCAAACCTGCAATGTGGTTTTAGGAAAGGTAGCGGCACCATGGACCAGTGTCTGAACCTGCACCTTTTAGCAGGAAAATATACCATTGTTAAGAAAGGGATAGTACATCTGGCTTTCATGGATCTGTCCTCGGTCTTTGACCGAGTGAACAGATCCAAACTTTGGGACTTGCTACTTTCACAGGATAAGGATAAAAATATTGTATCTTTTTTTTTATCTGCGTAGGGATCTTATGGTCACTGTAAGGTTTGACCAAATGGGTAATCACACACAGGGGTTATGTATCATCAGAGGAGCTAGACAGGGATGCATCTTAGCCCCCCTACTGTTCACCCTTTGTATCAATAACTTAGATTCAGTTTTGGGAGGAGCCAGTAAGGATAACCCTCGAGTGGGGAACAACTGATACTAGCGCTCCTATACGCGGACGATGCCGATCTTTTAGCCCGTACAGCGGTTGGCCTTCAGTGTCTTCTGAGTTCTTTTTACAATTTTATGGGATCTTTGGATCTTTATGTAAATTTCTCTAAATCCACACAATGATTATGAGCGCTAAACCAAGAAAACCAAAAACACATTATTGTGAAGGAAACACAACAACCAGGGTGCCACATTCTTGTACCTAGGTGTTCTGTTTGACACTAGGGGCACATAAGTACCGCAAGGGAAAGTCAAGAGAAATGCCATGGCCAGATCAACAGTAGCGTTGCTTGATTTTGCCCGTAGCTTGGGGGCAAAGCCAGTGCAAGCAATGGTAAATATAGTGGAGAAGTGTGGCTCAGGGGTTAGAGGCGGCAGACCCGGAAGCTGAGATCGGCCCTGGACCAGGGTTCAATTCCCCGCCTCGGCGGGTCTTGGGCTCAAAAGATTCCACGGACTCGATAATTCTCGCTCCGGTGCCTTCTCAACTCACAGGTTCACACTCTGCGACTCTGGGCAATAGCTTGCTTAATCTCCACAACGGCCCCTCGCGGCGGGATGCCTGGCTTTCACCTTGTGGATACCCTGCCGGGGTTATCTCACAGGGGAATACCAGGACGGGTTCCCTAAGCAAGCGCCGGGAAACCCTTTGTGGGTAGCTGTGCGCTATATAAGCTCAAATACATTTACATTTACATTTAAATATATATAGAGCAAAAAGTATCACTATTCAAATTATTGCTCTGAAATATTGGGGTACAAGGATGTTGAAGACCTCCAAATAGTTGAAAATACATTTTTGAGAAGCCTGCTTTTGGTTCCACAATCAATACCTTCTTATAAAATTTGTCAAGAAACTGGTATTGGTTTCGTGGCAGTTCGGATCACAATGGCCCCTTTACTCAAATACATTTTGATTTGTAACAATGCTGAACTCGAAATTGATCGAGAGATCATGGGTGATCATGGGTGAATGCCTAGTATTAGATAGAGCAAGTAGTATCCCCTGGTTAAGTCATGTAAAAAAGACAGCAATGCTATTAGGACTCCCTGAGTTATTGGTGCGCCAGACAAAATACTTAAGAAAGGTTTGTTGTAGGTTAAGATATCCTTTCTGCGCATGGCACATATAGAAAGAGAGGCCAGAGAGTTGATTAAACCGTCAGTACGGGCTCACTAAATAGTAAAGACAACCAACTCCATGAAGCCCTATTTAGAGGTAGTTACTAAGCTCCATCATTGTTTCTTCTTAGTAGGATTTAGACTCAACTATCTGCACTTTTTATTGGCCAAACCTCAGGGATGTAGAAAGGTGGACGATTTGGGTCCCTGCACCTGTGATAATTTCTCCACTCAAGACGCCTCGCATTTGTTTTGTTTTGTGAGCAGTTAACTAAGAAGCAATATATTGTTCTTTTCAAAACAATCTGGAAAGGGCATTTGAGCTAAATACCAACAGATAATAGGGAGAGAGGAATGTTGTAAATTTATGTTGATTTGTATAGTGCACTAATCACCCAAGAGGGTATCCAGGTACTTGGGCAAGGTGTGTAGGTGTATGCTTCCTAAGGTGCTTGTATAAAGAGCCAGGTCTTCAGCTTCTCGCTGAAGTCAATAAGTGAGGGGGAAGCTCTGATGTGTTTAGGGAGGTCGTTCCATGTCTTAGGTGTAATGTAAGAGAATGAGCGACCTCCAGTTTTGTTGTTGTGGATGCAGGGCGTGTGTGTGATTAAGAGTGAGGGAGAGCATAGGTATCTGGTGGGTTGGTGAAAGTGCACGCGGCTATTAAGGTATTCTGGTCCTGTGTTGTTTAGAGCTTTGTATGTGCGCGGAAGAAGTTTGAATTGGCTGGGCTTGTGATTCAGGAGCCAGTGAAGCGTCCTGAGGTATGGTGTGATGTGGATGTGGCATGGGAAGTCGAGAGTGAGTCTTGCAGCTGTGTTCTGGATGGTCTGTGTAAGAATTGTTTGGAGATTCGGGCATAGAGAGTGTTGCTGTAGTCTAGCCTGCTGGTGTTCTGAGGCAACCATTTGAAGATCTTTCGCATCATGCGTAGGATGAGGAAGCAGGAAGTGCACACTGCATTGACTTGAGCCGTCATGTTGAGCTTGTCATCTAGGATGATTGCTAGATTTCTTGCGTGGCCTGTGGGTGTGGGTGTTGGTCCTAAGGTCCGACAACCACCAGGAGAAATCCCAACCAGGGTGCTGTCGTCACACTTCCAGGGAGCTGAGTGCTAAGCGATTGGGCCTGTGCAGACAGAAGCTGTTAACACTTTTTTAAAGGCCACGAGCAGGGACTTTTTTTTACAGCCAGATAGGCCTGATCGGCAGGCTGAGACTCTTGCTCTCTTCATATGGATCCATATCTCAGTTCTTCCATCAAAATATGATGATGAACGACAAGGCCAACTAAGAAAATCGTACAGGTTCCTTTTGGTGCTAAGATAGGTTAGTCATTGCCAAGAGGTTTTGGAGAACAAATGCAGGGAAACTCTCAAATAAAGTTATAATATTGCATTTCTTTCTAACATTCTGTTTATTAGCTGCAATTTTTGCCACTATTCTTTGCTTTTATAGTCACAACTATACACATTGTCTGCACTAAAAGTAGATTTATTTGTTAATAAAAGTCATAAAAGTTTGCTCCTAGTGTATATTCTTGAGTAAGTTGGGTAATGTGAAAGGAGGTATGCAACCTAAAAAGTCTTTTTTGAGTCTCACAGGACAGATCACAGCCCAGATTGCACTCTCCTCAAATAATGTGCAGGTGGTTTGTGCACTGCAGTCCACTGGGTTCTCTAATGTGCAGGTGGTTTGTGCACTGCAGTCCACTGTGTTCTCTAATGTGCAGGTGGTTTGTGCACTGCAGTCCACTGGGTTGTCTAATGTGCAGGTGGTTTGTGCACTGCAGTCCACTGGGTTCTCTAATGTGCAGGTGGTTTGTGCACTGCAGTCCACTGTGTTCTCTAATGTGCAGGTGGTTTGTGCACTGCAGTCCACTGGGTTGTCTAATGTGCAGGTGGTTTGTGCACTGCAGTCCACTGGGTTCTCTAATGTGCAGGTGGTTTGTGCACTGCAGTCCACTGTGTTCTCTAATGTGCAGGTGGTTTGTGCACTGCAGTCCACTGGGTTGTCTAATGTGCAGGTGGTTTGTGCACTGCAGTCCACTGGGTTCTCTAATGCGCAGGTGGTTTGTGCACTGCAGTCCACTGGGTTCTCTAATGTGCAGGTGGTTTGTGCACTGCAGTCCACTGTGTTCTCTAATGTGCAGGTGGTTTGTGCACTGCAGTCCACTGGGTTGTCTAATGTGCAGGTGGTTTGTGCACTGCAGTCCACTGGGTTCTCTAATGCGCAGGTGGCTTCTGCACTACAGTTCACTGGGTTCTCTTTCTCAAATTGACATATAGTCCAAATAATTCAATTAGTAATGAAAATATTGCGTTATTAAATGCTACATATGCAAATCGAAGTAAAGTTTTGTTTCTATAAAGGAAACTCACAACTATTAAACTAAGGTCGTGGGCAAGTCAGGGAAATTCAGAAGCAGCAGGTGTCAGTAAGTATAACCAAATCAAGGTTCCAATTAGAATCAGAAGGAATGTGCTTGCTCCATGAGCAGAAAAATTAGGAGCATTGTTCTCAAGAGGAGCAAAAGGACGTCCCCCTGTAAAAGGTGGACAGGGTCAAATGATCTAACTAGCTAAATAAAACATGACATTTGATCCAAGAGACACATACCACAGGCTCCCACCTGCATATCCCTGCACTATGTGGCAGCCTTTGTTCACTCCATGTGTGGTGTCCACCGCTTTAGCATATTACCAAGAATAAGCGAAAATTATCGCTAAGCTTGGTTAGAGGCAATAATTTTATCGCCGTGCTTCGCCTATTTTTATCGCTTAGAAACCTTGCAATTATCAAGGTTTACCTCCTAAGCGATAAAAATCGGCCAAAATGCATGAATATCGCTGTAAAGTCAGCGATATTCATGCATTACCAACCTAATGCTCTTAGCCATGTTATCCACCTACCATTGGATAACATGGCTAAGAACTGCTCAGGGCAGGTATTAGCTTTTGGAGATAATCGCGCTTAGCGCGATTATTTCCAAAAGTAGGTAATAGGAGGTAGCGATGTTAGCGACTGTTTCCAGTCGCTAACATCTTGGCAAGCCCACTTTGCATGTCATTAGCGATAAATATCGCTGACATGCAAAGTGGGCCCCAAGATGATCGCTATCTCCTACTAGCTGTCGCTAACTGGTGTTAGCGACAGCTAGGTAATAGGGCGATAAAATTATCGCCGCTTTAGCGGGAAAAATTCCAGCTAAAGCGGCGATAAGCCCCTTGGTAATATGTCCCCTAGTGGCCATGTGTAAACACTCTCAAAAAGGCACATCCCGAGGGCATACTACAGATCACATCCTCCTTTGTGATTATTGATATACCCAACTCTGGCACTCGTGGTGAAAAACACAAAACTTGAGGAAGTCCACAGGAGCTCAGCAGGTACCAGCAGTTTGGTAAGATGGGCTACATTTCAGAAACAAGGGTAGTGGTGGCAAAGGCGTTTTGCAGTGGGACATGCTCTGTGGGACAGAACTAAGCGAAGGACAGTAGAGAAATGCCCCTGAGTGGACATCCTCTACTGGGCCAGTGCATCGAATTCAGTACACAGAGTAAAGTCAGTGGCCCTCTGGTTTTGAAGTTTGTAAGCACTCTGCACTGTTCCTGATCTTTAGGGGAGGGAATGTGGGTAATGCACGTCAGAAGTACACCAACATAAGGAAAATGGCTGTGCGCATTTCATGATGACTTAGCACATTCATTCATCCACACAACCTCCCTTATGCTTTTATCCAGTTCACCTATGGACTTATTTCCATGCATCCTTCAGCCCACACCATCCTATCTCTCCACCGGTCAGATGTCTTAATATAGTGCCACTCACTTATCTCTATACCCGCTCATTAATGTATCCTTCTATACAGACCCCGCTACCTACACGTGCATATGCACTCAATCACACTAATTTATAAATCATCACCATCACTGAAGCCGATATACATCCATTTCTTGCATCCAGCCATCCATACTTGCATCTATTGTTCAATCCAGCTGTTCAACTCACCCAGCCTGCTCACCCACACAGACAGCATTGAATACACCACACCCTCCCAAACATCTTTTTATCATATCTATTTATCATATCCCATCTATTTATCCTATTTATCCACAGTCACCAATTCATGATTGTATTCCTTCAAAGTATAACAACTGTAACTGCATGTGACAATATGTGATTGTGTGAGTGTGTATTTGTGTGCATGTACCTGTACGTACTCTATGTGTGCTGTTTTTGCGTGCTAACATACAACACAATACCATACACCCGTTACAACAAAGCACACATGGATGTAAAATGAGCCATACCTATTGAATTCACTGATACTGGTTCTTCCTTTGATCATGGGGTTGATAACGAAAAATATACGTCATATCCTCAAATGAGAACTTTGATGGTGTTGAGTGGCAACTTGTTTAGAGTGGTTAGAAAACGGGAGCTTTTAGTGACAATAATATTGACATTGAATTAGATGAAAAACATTTTAAAAGGTAATTTTGTGACCATTGCTTTAGTCAGTTTGCACCTGTCGGTTATGTCCCTCACGACATAATGTCATCATTGCCCAGTGAGAATTTCATTCCTGTTGTTGTGCTTGTTACTACTCGTAGGGTTTTGGTAAGCCCCGGGCAAACTTTTTAAAAATTGATTTGGAAATATTAGTGGGTACATACCTCATGTGACCTTTGAATATTCTCAGGACAATTTTGCTCCTGAATATTTGTGATTTCATGAAAATCACATATGTTCCTCCTCCAGCTGCACTGATCTTTTTGCATAATTTCTTGCAGGATTTTACAACTATAAATCCTAGTTTTTCTGTTGTTTCTCTGCCATTATAGATATCTTAATACTTACTTACTCACCTTATGTTATGTCTCTGTCCCTAAAGGCAGAATAAAAGGACTGTTGTTTGCAATGGTGAAGATAGTCTTTCTATTAAGGAGGACTGCTAGACCTGTCAGCATTAGGATTCTCATCCCCCAAACCATGTGACATACTCTTCTATTTTTGCTGATCTTGTTTTTGATGGCCTTAGGACTCTGCACATTTGACCAAGGCTGACTCGTACTAAAGCACATGTGCTCACTCCTTAAAACATGATATTATTGGCTTAACCCCAACATGTATATTTAATTTACTTAAGTCCGTAGTAAAGTGACTCTATATGTGCCCTGGGCCTGTAAATTTAATGTTACTAGTGGCCCTCAAGCACCAACTGTGCCACTCACTTGAGAAGACCTTTAAGCATGTCACAGGCCTTCCATTGCAGCTTGTGTGTGCAGTTTTTAACTGCCATTTTGATATAGCAAAATAAACCTTTTGCCAGGCCCAAGCCCTCCTTTTTAATACATATAGGTTACCCCTAGGGTGGGCTCTGGATTTCCCAGAGGCCAGGGTGCAGAATACTTAAAAAGTGTGACAAGTAATTTTAAGTTTTACCTGTCGTGGGAGCGAAAAACTCTAACTAGACTAACATTGGAGTTGTTGCTCAAATATGAATTTACCTTGAAAGAAACAAAAGACAAGAGGCATTTGGCATTTGGCAAAACAGGAACAGTTGGTTTAATTAAATGCCTCAGTTGGGAGTACAGTTACAGAAGTGGGTCTGAGGATTGTTTCAAAGTACAATCAACATTTGTTTGGGTATCATAAAATGTTTCTGGCAATCCTTTTTTGGTAAAGCATGCAGCCCTTGTATTTGGAGTCATAAATAAGGGCCCCTGATAACAAATGCAGGTGGACCTCGATCTTGTGTGGACCCAATGGGGGCCAGTGCATAGTGTGTCCAGATGTCCGGTATGCGGGGAGCATGATCACTGCACGTACTGTGTGTGTTGCGTCCTGATTGGCTGTGTTCCTAACTTCGTGTGGCATCTGACTTTATGATGTTTTGGGAATGCTCACACCCCTCCGGCCATGTATGCTTTATTTGGACCAATCTCCCTGGACCACTGTGGTGTTGCAGCACCTAATTGTGAGATTGATCTGAGTTTCCTGTTCACTCTAATGTCTGCCAGCTACATGCCGCCCCACCTGTGATCTGTCAATTAGTAACCTCAGGCTTAGGTCTCAAAGTCATCCTGCCCACATATTTCTGAGTCGGGTTGATGGAGAGTTCATGCCATGTGAATTCGATAATAAAGATGCAATTTTATTCTTACATATGAATGTATCATTATTATTTTTTTAACTTATTTTTATTTTGGGATTTGGATAGCAACAACATACAGTACAATCATATACAAGAAACACATGGTGCACAGTGGGTGATAAATCAAGTTGCAGTGCGCGGGGTAAATACCCACCATGGCATAGAGTGCAATCGAAATTGCTAATAATGCTGCACATCCCCCAATCAGGTAAACAAGAACAGTGATATATCAATCAAATAAGACGTAACTGTTAAAAACTAGACAACCATTGACAGAGCAGTGCGTAACATATTTCCCCAAATAACACAGATTGACTTAATCCTACATCTATATCCACCCCGTCCCTCCATTTGGATGGAACTATAATGTACTCAGTAACAAGTTGACAGAACCAAGCCCTAAGGCTCCACTTACAGAGTCGTACTAAACAGTGTACTAGATGTACAGAGGTCTTCACCGCTGCTAGCAAATTGCTTCAATAACCCATGTCTGCCCTGTTGAGGCCAGTTAGCCCCCTCAAAGCCATTCGCTTGTGCTGGATGATGGAATCTGAGTAATCAGGGTGCCTGTCATCGCCTCCATCCCGTGGGTCAGGGGTCCCCGTTTGTGGAAGAGCATCTGCGTCCCTTCTCATCTGCCCAGTAGTCAGGAGGTTCTCCAATAGTATACCCGATATCTCCAGGTCTCGGTCAGCGTGCGAACTATGCATAGGTGTCGCTCCTCCATGACTCCCCATTAACGCATGTCTGCCGTCCATTTGGGTAGTCTAGAGGGCGCAGATTGGGTCCAATAGTTTGCAATGCTGCGCTTAACCAACACCAGTCCCAAGATTGCAAATTTATATTGCCTCTTGGTCCTAGACTTGGGGACCGGTAGAACCCCAAGGAGAAAATGCTTAATCATTACCTCGATCTGAAGTCCCATGGTCTCCCGTCTTCAACACTCCAGACTAGTAGGACTGGAGTCAATGGCAGTCTCACATCAAATGGGTAAACGTCGACAGCAGGGACTCCCCGGCAAATGCACCGTGCTGAATGGTGCTAATCTGTCGGGGTCAGGTCGAAAGTATGATTATTAACATTGGCATCTACTTTTTGAATATTAACAGAGCTACCTTATTACATTTAATAAGTTGGAATTCCAAATGAGAGCTGGTAAACAGTTCATATTTGTTGTCTTTGGAATTGTAATGAAAAATCTTGGTCGGATTTTAAATTAAAAAACATTTATCCTATTCAAAAACATTTATCCTATTCACCCAGGCACAAAAGGATGCTCAGGTGTGCTTAAACGGACCATCACTGGGCAGGATGGGAGGGAGGAGCTGTGCAGAGCCTCACTTACTCTTTCATAGGCTGTGTTATGCCTCCACACAAAGGCTGAATACCCCCTCTAGTTAGTATGGAGCCAGGACACGGAAGGAGATGCCTGGGAACTTCAAAGAGAAACCACGAAAAGCTTCTCTCCCACTTAAAATGCACAACTGGGTATAAATAGTGGACCTCAGACACCACCACCGCAGTATATGTCTGGACATGTGAATACTCTGCCAGGAAGAAGGCCTACTGTGCTGCTGAAAGGACAGCCACCCTGCTGGACTGCTGCCCTGCCGCCCTGCTGCACTCCTACCTTGCTGGTATGCTCCCTTGCTGAGCCAGCCACTGCCTGATGCCCTCTTTCCTGGGTGAGAAGGACTGGACCTGCATCTTGTGAACCCACAACCCCAGAGTGACACCAGGGGCTAGTTGACTGGCCCCCTGCCTAATGGTGCCACGTCAGGTGTGGACCCTTGACAGTGGGCCTAAGGTGCTCTGCCAGCCCTTGTGGATCCAGCAAAATCAACGCGTCTCCTCTGGTGTGTGGTGTAACCCCAAGCAGAACTTGATGCACCGCTGCTACTGCAAAGATCAGACCTAACACAAAGACCCCCATCACAGCTCATCCTCAGTGCCAGCCATCACATCCCTTGTTGACGGCAGCCTCAACGCCAATGCCGAACTCCACATCGCACCCGCGCAGCTCCTCAGAACCAATGCATCGCCTCGACTGAGCAGCACATTCTTGATGGTGGACTTCACATCATAAGCCTTCATCGACTGGACCCTCGACGACCACGCAGTTCCTTGTATCGCAGGCTGGACGCATCTCGGAACTGAAGCATCACTATTTCTGGACTCTGCATCGCAGCTCCCTAGAACTGATGCATTGCCTCAACTGCTCAACGCATATTCAATGCTGGACTTCACATCACAAGCCCTCGTCAACAGGATTCTTCACAGTGGCGCAGGTCCTCATATCACAGCCCTGCTGCTTCTCTGAATGGATCACTGACAAAACATTGATGAGAAGAATGTTGACCTACCAAAATATTGAGGTAAAAACATTGAGGATCAGAATATGGACTTCCTACCTACAAACAGGTAAGTGCAAAAATATAGTTTGCAAAAATATCGAATTTTTTTAATGTCTTAAAAGTAATATAAAATGAATTAAATAATAAATATAATTAAGTAAAACATACTTAAAATTAATGTGAATTGTTTTAATTATTAAATAATAAATGAAATGTAAAAAAGAAAATAAACATACATTTTAATTTTTTAATATATATTAATTTAATAATATCAAACAATAATTAATATTTTTAATTATACAATGTTAAAAACATACCTTAAAATATAATTACATATACATACATATATATATATATATATATATATATAATATAAATATAAAATAAATTATACATAATAAATTAAAACGTTACAATTAATTTTAAAATATATATATATTTTACACTTCATCAAATATAACAATACTGAAAAAATTCCATAGTGTAAAAGATAACGTTTCTATTTCCACTCCAACAAGTGGTAAGGTAGGGAAAATGTAAATGAAAATTACTATTCCTACTCCAGTTAGTGGAACAGTAGAGGAAGTGTTGAATAGCAGTTGGGTATAAACTAGTTTTCCCACTCCAGTGAGTGCAACAGTAGGGAAAGTGTTGGATAGCAGGAGGGTAACATTTACTATTTCCACTCCAGTGAGTGCAACAGTAGGGAAAGCGTTGGACAGCGGGAGGGTAACAATTACTTTTCCCACTCCAGAGAGTGCAACAGTAGGTAAAGCGTTGCATAGCGAGAGGGTAAAATTTACTATTCCCACTCCAGTGAGTGCAACAGTAGGGAAAGCGTTGGATAGCAGGAGGGTAAAATGTACTATTCCCACTCCATTGAGTGCAACAGTAGGGAAAGCGTTGGATACCGGGAGGGTAACATTTGCTATTCCCACTCCAGTCAGTGCAACAGGAAGGAAAGCGTTGGATAGCGGGAGTGTAAAAATTACTATTTCCACTCCAGTGAATGCAACAGTAGGAAAAGCGTTGGATAGCGGGAGGGTAAAAATGACTTTTCCCACTCCACTGAATTCATCAGTAGAGAAAGCGTTGGATAGCAGTAGGGGAATAATTTAAAATGCACCATCCTGCAATATAATTCACATTAATAAAAAATGTATTTATTTTGTAAAAATTAATTTACCTTCCACCATTTTCCCCTATAAACATCACCTACAATATTGTAACGTATTAATAAATTAACATAATTAATTGATTAATGAGTTACAATTAACAATATAATTAATTAACATATTTACAAATTAATTGTTAATAATTAATATCTAACTAATTACTAATAATAAATAAAATTACACAATTAATATAATTGCCAATTAATTATTATTAATCAATTTATAATTAATTAATAATAAATTAATTAACTTAATTAACAATATAAATTATTAAATTTAAATTATTAAGAGACCTGGGAGGCTGAGGTCGGGACTCTGGAGGAGGAAGACTGGAATGAGGCGCTGGCAGGCCCCAGAGGTGCGGCCATTTCGGTCCGCCTGAGGTTGATTCAATTTAAATACCTCCACAGAGCGTACTATACAGGGCGGAGCTGTGGCGGGCGGGCCTTATTGCGTCCCCAGAAAGTACTAGGTGTGGATGTGAGGAGGGCACGTTCTTCCATACAGTGTGGAGCTGTGGACGTCTAGATCGGTTCTGGAATGGAGTCTGGAATGGTTTGGATGAAGTGCTGGGCTGGGTGCTCCCGCCCACACCGTGATTGGGATTGTTGCATGTGTTAGAAGGAGTGGGAGGCAATCTCTCTAAGAGACATCTGTTACTATTAGGACTCACAGTGGCCAAACGAGACATTGCGAGGGCGTGGAAGGACCCGCGGGCCCCGTCACTTGTAGCATGGAAAAGGGGCCTAGATTTTTGCATGGGGATGGAGAAGCCCAAATTTCTTGCTCGAGGTTGCCCCAGTAAACATTACAAGATCTGGAAGAGATGGGCCGACTACAGGGACATATGGCTGGAGCCCCCGGCGGAACAAGACCCGGAACTAGAGGTGTGAATGAGCTCTGCCGCAAGATGTGTGTACGCAAATGGTTGGACTTGTCAGAAACCGTGCAAGGGGTGGGGATCCGGGCGGTAGGGAGTTGGGGATAGTTGGGGGAGGGGAGGAGGGAGGTGGGTTAGTTATTTGCAATGATTCCGTTGTGCTGCAGCTAAAAGTCGTGATGGATTGCATTATTTTACATGTGTACTTATGTCTGGCAGATATCGCTGGGTTACAGAGATCTGCAACTGTCTATGTTTTAAATAAAAAAAAAAATTGTTTATAAAAAAAATGTAAATTATTAAGTAACAAAATTAATTAAATTACTTCAATTAAAGTACTTCCCACCCTATTCCCCTATAAACCCACAATTCGCTATGGAATTAAATTAGACAAAAATTAATTAACATAGAATTTATTACTTTTACAAAATGCAAACATACATTACAAAAATAATACATACTTTTAACACATATACTAACACTTAAAACACAAAAAAAATCGATATTGCTAACTTCAATATTGTGAATCTCGATATTTCTTACCTGCATTTCGATATTCTGCACCACTATATTTTTGCAATTCAATATTCTGTACATTTGATATGAAAAACTCGATATTCTGTCCAGTCAATATTTTGTTGTTGTTGATATTGTGACTAGTTACCCTCAGAACTGACGCATTGCTTCGGATGTTCAATGCAGCTTTGACACGGATCCTCACAATGCTCTGCAAACCAGGATTTAAAGGTACTGTGTTCATTGGGCTTAACTAGGTCCCTGTAGCCAGCTTGCGCTCCATTGCGTTAAGCCTGAATTTGTAATTTTGTCCAAGTGCGGCGTGACTAGATGTCCACAATTGGTGATTTATGCCTTATGGCACTATTTTAGCTAAAATCTTTCAAATTGAAGATCTCCGGTTCCACTGAATGGATTTATTTCGTTTTGGTCTTGTTTTATTTATTAACATGTACTCAATTGTTCTACATCTGTTGTGGTATTCTTTTGTGGTGCGTTTTCACTGTGTTACTGTTTGAAGTGTTGCACAAATACTTTACACTCTCCCCCCAAGTTAAGTCTCACTGCTCTGTGCCAATATAACCGAGGGTTGAGCACGTGTTAATTTAGGGTTGCATGTGACTTTCCCTTGAGAAGAATTGTTTTTGCTGCTTGAGAGGTGTTTCACCGCCTCAACCAGTTATCCAATTTCTTACAAAAGCGCATTGTGCTCAGACAATCCTTTGAGACATTGCATGTCAGTGGGTAAAGGGTACTGCATCATAGGTTTGACCTTATGCTCAGTACTGCAGGGGCCAGGCTTCCAAAGCAAGGCATGGTAATAAATAATGGGGCATATTCTCAAGGATTTATCGCAGAGTTAGCAGCACTTTTATCGCAGCCAAAGTTGCAATAAATGTATCGCCCCATTCACAAGCTGCTGCTAACAGCTGATATCACCAGTATACCTGCAATAGCAGCCGCCAAAAACAACGCCAAAGATGAGCCCGGCAAATATCGCTCATGAGATGCAGAGTAGGCATTCCCGTGCAAAAAACCGCAGCAACACCACTCCGCAACATTCTCATTGACCAGCCAGATCAGTGATAAGATCACAAAACATGCAAAAAGGCGTGTTAGCAGCAGGAATTTAACACCTGCTCTTACCTGGTGTAAAGTCAGACAACAACCTGCACCAGAAAACGGAGCCCAGCCCAGAGCCACACCTGAAGAACAACAGATGTCATGGAGCTACAGATCATGCAGCTCGTAGCCTCAAGAGGGCCACAACACTCACCACCATCATTCCAGGCCTGCCAGCCTCCCCACCCCAGGAATCCCCCGGACTACCACAGAGGCAGCGCAGACCTAACAATAGAGGATGTCATTGCCCACTACGGGCACAAAAGGACAACCATCCGCCGCGTTGTGAACATCATTGCCCACAGGCTGACGGTACCAACACGGCGGACAACCAACATCCCTCCGCAGACAAAGCTGCTGGCTGTGCTGCATCTGTTGGCCTCTGGTACCTTCCAACCACCGACTGCCAGAGTCGGAGGAGTCTCACAGCCAGCCCAATCAAAGTTCCTCACAACTGTCTTGGATGCCATCATCAGCTTGGTACCCCAGTACCTTTACTTCCCCCACACTGCGCATGAACAGCTGGAGACCAAGCATGGCATCTATGCCATAGCTGGCTTCCTGCACGTGTTGGTGGCAATCGACTGCACACATGTCCTACTTGTGCCCCCTGCCGTCACTGAACACAATCACCACAGCAGAAAGCACACGCATTCCATCAATTTGCAGGCAATAGTGGACCACCGGGGACTCGTCACCAATGTCGTCGCCAATTACCCAGGCAGTGTGCATGATTCCTACATCTTCCGATAGTCCATCATCAACCGGCGCTTCCAGGATGGCACCTATGGGAATGCACTTCTCGTTGCTAAGTACCAAATGAACAAACCACACACCTCAACTCCACAATTATGCAACTCACAACTCTGGTAATGCACACGTTACAAACTCACATACAACATGCCAAACAACGTGCCCACCCTCAGACCCGATAGCATAACTTACTGTGGTAATCTGGGCTAGCCAAGTACATGAGCGGTCAACGGCATGGCACCTCAGCGACACAAAAGCAGAATGTGGGGAGAGGTGGGAACCAAGCATGTGCGAAGGGGGCAAGTGACCCATGAATGAGAAGGTACACATTCTTGATGGTGGACTTCACATCATAAGCCTTCATCGACTGGACCCTCGACGACCACGCAGTTCCTTGTATCGCAGGCTGGACGCATCTCGGAACTGAAGCATCACTATTTCTGGACTCTGCATCGCAGCTCCCTAGAACTGATGCATTGCCTCAACTGCTCAACGCATATTCAATGCTGGACTTCACATCACAAGCCCTCGTCAACAGGATTCTTCACAGTGGCGCAGGTCCTCATATCACAGCCCTGCTGCTTCTCTGAATGGATCACTGACAAAACATTGATGAGAAGAATGTTGACCTACCAAAATATTGAGGTAAAAACATTGAGGATCAGAATATGGACTTCCTACCTACAAACAGGTAAGTGCAAAAATATAGTTTGCAAAAATATCGAATTTTTTTAATGTCTTAAAAGTAATATAAAATGAATTAAATAATAAATATAATTAAGTAAAACATACTTAAAATTAATGTGAATTGTTTTAATTATTAAATAATAAATGAAATGTAAAAAAGAAAATAAACATACATTTTAATTTTTTAATATATATTAACTTAATAATATCAAACAATAATTAATATTTTTAATTATACAATGTTAAAAACATACCTTAAAATATAATTACATATACATATATATATATATATATATATATAATATAAATATAAAATAAATTATACATAATAAATTAAAACGTTACAATTAATTTTAAAATATATATATATTTTACACTTCATCAAATATAACAATACTGAAAAAATTCCATAGTGTAAAAGATAACGTTTCTATTTCCACTCCAACAAGTGGTAAGGTAGGGAAAATGTAGGATAGCGGCTAAATGAAAATTACTATTCCTACTCCAGTTAGTGGAACAGTAGAGGAAGTGTTGAATAGCAGTTGGGTATAAACTAGTTTTCCCACTCCAGTGAGTGCAACAGTAGGGAAAGTGTTGGATAGCAGGAGGGTAACATTTACTATTTCCACTCCAGTGAGTGCAACAGTAGGGAAAGCGTTGGACAGCGGGAGGGTAACAATTACTTTTCCCACTCCAGAGAGTGCAACAGTAGGTAAAGCATTGCATAGCGAGAGGGTAAAATTTACTATTCCCACTCCAGTGAGTGCAACAGTAGGGAAAGCGTTGGATAGCAGGAGGGTAAAATGTACTATTCCCACTCCATTGAGTGCAACAGTAGGGAAAGCGCTGGATACCGGGAGGGTAACATTTGCTATTCCCACTCCAGTCAGTGCAACAGGAAGGAAAGCGTTGGATAGCGGGAGTGTAAAAATTACTATTTCCACTCCAGTGAATGCAACAGTAGGAAAAGCGTTGGATAGCGGGAGGGTAAAAATGACTTTTCCCACTCCACTGAATTCATCAGTAGAGAAAGCGTTGGATAGCAGTAGGGGAATAATTTAAAATGCACCATCCTGCAATATAATTCACATTAATAAAAAATGTATTTATTTTGTAAAAATTAATTTACCTTCCACCATTTTCCCCTATAAACATCACCTACAATATTGTAACGTATTAATAAATTAACATAATTAATTGATTAATGAGTTACAATTAACAATATAATTAATTAACATATTTACAAATTAATTGTTAATAATTAATATCTAACTAATTACTAATAATAAATAAAATTACACAATTAATATAATTGCCAATTAATTATTATTAATCAATTTATAATTAATTAATAATAAATTAATTAACTTAATTTACAATATAAATTATTAAATTTAAATTATTAAGAGACCTGGGAGGCTGAGGTCGGGACTCTGGAGGAGGAAGACTGGAATGAGGCGCTGGCAGGCCCCAGAGGTGCGGCCATTTCGGTCCGCCTGAGGTTGATTCAATTTAAATACCTCCACAGAGCGTACTATACAGGGCGGAGCTGTGGCGGGCGGGCCTTATTGCGTCCCCAGAAAGTACTAGGTGTGGATGTGAGGAGGGCACGTTCTTCCATACAGTGTGGAGCTGTGGACGTCTAGATCGGTTCTGGAATGGAGTCTGGAATGGTTTGGATGAAGTGCTGGGCTGGGTGCTCCCGCCCACACCGTGATTGGGATTGTTGCATGTGTTAGAAGGAGTGGGAGGCAATCTCTCTAAGAGACATCTGTTACTATTAGGACTCACAGTGGCCAAACGAGACATTGCGAGGGCGTGGAAGGACCCGCGGGCCCCGTCACTTGTAGCATGGAAAAGGGGCCTAGATTTTTGCATGGGGATGGAGAAGCCCAAATTTCTTGCTCGAGGTTGCCCCAGTAAACATTACAAGATCTGGAAGAGATGGGCCGACTACAGGGACATATGGCTGGAGCCCCCGGCGGAACAAGACCCGGAACTAGAGGTGTGAATGAGCTCTGCCGCAAGATGTGTGTACGCAAATGGTTGGACTTGTCAGAAACCGTGCAAGGGGGGAGGGATCCGAGCGGTAGGGAGTTGGGGATAGTTGGGGGAGGGGAGGAGGGAGGTGGGTTAGTTATTTGCAATGATTCCGTTGTGCTGCAGCTAAAAGTCGTGATGGATTGCATTATTTTACATGTGTACTTATGTCTGGCAGATATCGCTGGGTTACAGAGATCTGCAACTGTCTATGTTTTAAATAAAAAAAAAAATTGTTTATAAAAAAAATGTAAATTATTAAGTAACAAAATTAATTAAATTACTTCAATTAAAGTACTTCCCACCCTATTCCCCTATAAACCCACAATTCGCTATGGAATTAAATTAGACAAAAATTAATTAACATAGAATTTATTACTTTTACAAAATGCAAACATACATTACAAAAATAATACATACTTTTAACACATATACTAACACTTAAAACACAAAAAAAATCGATATTGCTAACTTCAATATTGTGAATCTCGATATTTCTTACCTGCATTTCGATATTCTGCACCACTATATTTTTGCAATTCAATATTCTGTACATTTGATATGAAAAACTCGATATTCTGTCCAGTCAATATTTTGTTGTTGTTGATATTGTGACTAGTTACCCTCAGAACTGACGCATTGCTTCGGATGTTCAATGCAGCTTTGACACGGATCCTCACAATGCTCTGCAAACCAGGATTTAAAGGTACTGTGTTCATTGGGCTTAACTAGGTCCCTGTAGCCAGCTTGCGCTCCATTGCGTTAAGCCTGAATTTGTAATTTTGTCCAAGTGCGGCGTGACTAGATGTCCACAATTGGTGATTTATGCCTTATGGCACTATTTTAGCTAAAATCTTTCAAATTGAAGATCTCCGGTTCCACTGAATGGATTTATTTCGTTTTGGTCTTGTTTTATTTATTAACATGTACTCAATTGTTCTACATCTGTTGTGGTATTCTTTTGTGGTGCGTTTTCACTGTGTTACTGTTTGAAGTGTTGCACAAATACTTTACACTCTCCCCCCAAGTTAAGTCTCACTGCTCTGTGCCAATATAACCGAGGGTTGAGCACGTGTTAATTTAGGGTTGCATGTGACTTTCCCTTGAGAAGAATTGTTTTTGCTGCTTGAGAGGTGTTTCACCGCCTCAACCAGTTATCCAATTTCTTACAAAAGCGCATTGTGCTCAGACAATCCTTTGAGACATTGCATGTCAGTGGGTAAAGGGTACTGCATCATAGGTTTGACCTTATGCTCAGTACTGCAGGGGCCAGGCTTCCAAAGCAAGGCATGGTAATAAATAATGGGGCATATTCTCAAGGATTTATCGCAGAGTTAGCAGCACTTTTATCGCAGCCAAAGTTGCAATAAATGTATCGCCCCATTCACAAGCTGCTGCTAACAGCTGATATCACCAGTATACCTGCAATAGCAGCCGCCAAAAACAACGCCAAAGATGAGCCCGGCAAATATCGCTCATGAGATGCAGAGTAGGCATTCCCGTGCAAAAAACCGCAGCAACACCACTCCGCAACATTCTCATTGACCAGCCAGATCAGTGATAAGATCACAAAACATGCAAAAAGGCGTGTTAGCAGCAGGAATTTAACACCTGCTCTTACCTGGTGTAAAGTCAGACAACAACCTGCACCAGAAAACGGAGCCCAGCCCAGAGCCACACCTGAAGAACAACAGATGTCATGGAGCTACAGATCATGCAGCTCGTAGCCTCAAGAGTGCCACAACACTCACCACCATCATTCCAGGCCTGCCAGCCTCCCCACCCCAGGAATCCCCCGGACTACCACAGAGGCAGCGCAGACCTAACAATAGAGGATGTCATTGCCCACTACGGGCACAAAAGGACAACCATCCGCCGCGTTGTGAACATCATTGCCCACAGGCTGACGGTACCAACACGGCGGACAACCAACATCCCTCCGCAGACAAAGCTGCTGGCTGTGCTGCATCTGTTGGCCTCTGGTACCTTCCAACCACCGACTGCCAGAGTCGGAGGAGTCTCACAGCCAGCCCAATCAAAGTTCCTCACAACTGTCTTGGATGCCATCATCAGCTTGGTACCCCAGTACCTTTACTTCCCCCACACTGCGCATGAACAGCTGGAGACCAAGCATGGCATCTATGCCATAGCTGGCTTCCTGCACGTGTTGGTGGCAATCGACTGCACACATGTCCTACTTGTGCCCCCTGCCGTCACTGAACACAATCACCACAGCAGAAAGCACACGCATTCCATCAATTTGCAGGCAATAGTGGACCACCGGGGACTCGTCACCAATGTCGTCGCCAATTACCCAGGCAGTGTGCATGATTCCTACATCTTCCGATAGTCCATCATCAACCGGCGCTTCCAGGATGGCACCTATGGGAATGCACTTCTCGTTGCTAAGTACCAAATGAACAAACCACACACCTCAACTCCACAATTATGCAACTCACAACTCTGGTAATGCACACGTTACAAACTCACATACAACATGCCAAACAACGTGCCCACCCTCAGACCCGATAGCATAACTTACTGTGGTAATCTGGGCTAGCCAAGTACATGAGCGGTCAACGGCATGGCACCTCAGCGACACAAAAGGAGAATGTGGGGAGAGGTGGGAACCAAGCATGTGCGAAGGGGGCAAGTGACCCATGAATGAGAAGGTACACAATGCCAAGTGTGGCGTGGATGTGCTGGCCAGACTGCAGTATGCAGACCACAGACATATCCATGTCAACGTACACTGTTTGGAGTGTATTGGTCAGTGGACACAACCATGTCACCCCATCCAGTGGGGAAGATCGCGGAAATGTAGCCACTTACATCCCCCCTGTAAACATGAGCGGAGTGGGCTGGCCCGGCGTACGCCAGGCCAGTGTAGGAGTGTGAGTAAAAACCCTGGGCGTGGTTCTCTTCCGGAATGGGAAACGTGTCTGCCAGGGTGGTGCCTCTCACCCCACCACGAAGCCGACACCGTCGCCGTGAGCGGTGTTGCCTGCGATCCTGTGCACCTGCTGCACCCCGGGCTGCTGGCCTCCGAACCCGTCTTGCCCGCCCCTGAACACCCAGGCCTCCCTGCTCACCAGCCGACACCGGCATGTGTCAAAGAGGGCCCACCACGTGCCGGCGCAAGCTCCAAGCCAAGGAAGTAACTAATGCTTGTGTCTCTGTTGTAGTGTCGGCACCACCCGACACGCAATATACAATGTTGCTATGCAGCATGCTCCCGGAGTGCGGGCTTGGTCAAAGGGGTTTATGAGGGAGCGCAAGCCCACTCTGGGTCACGGATCATACATTACAATTGTTGTGTGTGTCGCTATTACAAAAGCCAAAGGTCTACCCTCCACATCGCGAATTCAGCCAGCCATGCACTCTACATCTGTGCCCGCCCTATCCTTACATAGGCCTACGCACACATGGCCGCCCACCTTCAGCACACAACATCACAGTGTCGTTGTCAGGCTTGTGGACATGTGCAGACAGGCATGTCAACGGTGTGCTGTGGGAGTGCAAGTGATGCAACTGTGCTAGGCACTATTGTTAATAGGCCCGGGGAAATGGAGAAGCAGCAATGAGGCTACGTAATACACATTGATGCCGCACATTTGCTATAAGCAGTACATGTCAAACAGGAATCACAAAGTTACACATATAACGCACCAATGTACCAGTGCGCCTGCCAACACATCATGCAGAACAAACATTTGACTCATGTCTCTCTGCACTGTCATAGGTGATCAAGGATGTGCACTCTGTTGCTTGGATGATGACACCCATCCGAGCCCCGAACACACAGGCCCAGAGGCAGTACAATGCGGCCCACAAATGCACCAGGGGCATTCTAGAACGCACATTTGGCGTGTTGAAGTCAAGTTTGAGGTGCCTGGACATCACAGGTGGTAGGCTCCTGTACAGCCTAGGCATTGTGTTGAAGATGATCGTTGCATGTTGTGTGTTGCACAACATATGTGTACGCACTAATGCCCCATGGATACAAGTGCCAGATGCACTGGATGATGATGAGGAAGATGAGGAAGGCGGACCACCCCCACTGCAGCTGCTGCAGGAATAGCCCGTAGGAACACCATCATTGACAATTTCTTCACATGAGCACCTTACATTGTGGCAGTCCTTAGCAATCATGGGATATTACAAAATGACCACAGGCACAGCATGTGCACATAAATGCATTCCAAGACACATTCCCTGAGTGCATGTCACTCCTCTGTACATGCACATTACTCAGACATGTATAAGTGCTACATGTAGTGCTAACGATTTCATAATTTGATGATAGATGGTGGGTGTGTCTCCTCCGGAAGGAGAGGCTGTTTAGGGTCTCATGTATTCGAAATGCCAGTTCTGTGTGTCACAGATATTACGGAATCCCACTCTTCAGCATTTCACATGTGTTCCAAATCATTACCTTTAGGCTGTCATTTGTGACCTAAATGTGACAACAGGGCTTCTTTTGGGGTCAATTATGTACCCGTAACAACACATATACCAGAGGGTCTAACATCAAAATGCGCACAATGTGTCCAAAAAGGGTAACCTAAGACAACCTAAACCTATGTGTACCCAAATAGGGTCATCCCTCAAGTGGTCAGAGAAGGATGCCCATCAGTCACCACACGGAACTCCCCTTCATCATTTGGGATTCTGCCAAGACCACCACTGAGATAGCCAATCAACTATCGCGGTCGAGGGTCCAGATGTAAAAACGAACTCCACCGCCGATCAGTAAGATCTAACTGTGGTCTTGCTACTCAAGTTCTGAGGATCTTAGTACACATATCAAAACGAGGGGACTGATGTTGCAGTGCTCAAAAAGGTGTGAAAAAATAGAAAAATAGGTGATTATAAAATAGGATGGGGGTACTAATAACTTTATTCAGGTATTACCCACCCTCCCAATGTTAAAAAGTAGTCAGTGACAGCCACTAATATATGGACTGCCCGAATGTTCTATGTGGTCGACATGTTTCAGCAATTTAGTGACAAGTTCGTCATTGCTTTCTTCAGGACCGTATTTACTGATGGCTACTGCAAGATAGTGATTGTGAAAACAAACATGTGCTCAAAATCAAAAACAGATACAGAGATCACCTGATATCACTAAGTGTTCCACTCCCTCTTTTCAAGTTGTACTGAAAAAGAGGAAAGAGAGATATAAAGGGCGAACCCAAAGTATCCTTTAAGACAACATGGCGTATAATATTATAACCATAATTATGATTAATAATAAGTATCATTAACATATACTGATTGCACTACTCACTGAGTGCACACCTATTATCATTAGGCCCATTTTTATAAATACCAATCTAAAAAAGCATAAACCATCTTACCATACTTATAAGAGGTATTGACCTCACCCCACCTGGCCACGGCTCAGGGAAAAGGGGAAGCACCGCTCTATGATAGAAAGAGATAAATATACAGCACTCTGTTAACTTTACTCCAACTATCGCTTGCTTGAAAAAATCAAGTCATCACACGTGAAACCAAAATGTCACTCGCTGTCAACTCGTATGCAAAGGTCACAACCAAATATTGGTGGTGGAAGTCGTATGTTTTTTTTGGTGTATGGTGAAGAAAAAGCGGCTTACTAGAATAAAAGTTCCCCATGTGACAGGCTTATGTTTGTGTATGGAAAAGCAAAATAAAGCAACAGTGGCTTAATAGAGTAAAAGCTGCTCGTTCCACGTATGCTTTAAACGACCAGCGCATCGTTCAGGCTTGCCAAACTCCTGTTCTAACACAGATAGTTGCAGACATGCTTAACCGGTTAACTTTCAAAAAACCTTTTCCTACATGTCCGTCGGTACTTCGAGAATCGGCTTCCGAGCCGATCGGGGAAGTGCTGAGGGGTGGAAAGGCTTAAGAGTATATCATATTGCGTGATTGGTTAAAAAATGCTCACGTGGTACATTTGCAGATACTCGAAAGACATAGAGCTTCTGATTGGCTGAAGGGGACTAGTTACTAGCCAGTCAAGACGCCGTATTTGTTTGATAACCGCTCTGCCTCACTGTTATTTTTTTGTAAGGCTCGATCTTTATTCAGAACTTTGTCAACATCGCTGTACAAAGAACGTGTGCATAACTTTATTGCAAAATAAGCAGAGCATGTCCAAGTTTAAAGTACGAACATGACTATGTCTACGAACCAGGCACATCGTTAGACAATAGCTAAAATTGGCATGTCTGTGTTGGTAAATGAGACAAGTCTATAAACGAAACACATCGTTAGATAGTATTTAAAAAATGACCAACCGCGATGTTAAACAGTGCTATAATCGATGTTCAAGAGGACATCGGGCTGTTGATCGGCTGCGAACAACTTGCTCGCTACCCGCCAGCCCATTGCCAACTTTGCTTCAGAGCTGTTCAGCCCATCAGAATTTTTTATATATAAGAAAAGAAAAACAAAGGATCTTTAATCATCACTTGATTGATGCTGTTATATAAAAGGTGTGTAATACTTAAACAGTACAATTGGGCTGGTTTGTCAATATTGAGACCACAAACCGTCACTTTACTGATGACTGGAAATGACCAACCATGACGTTAGGAAGTGGTATAATTGATGTTCTAGATAAGGGGGTTTGGGTAAAAAAGTTTGTATAAAAATTGACTCACCACTCAATAGAGGGATTGAATCGTGTCAAATAGTACTATAGAGAACAGTTCCCAAACCAGCATTTCAAAGTGGACTTAGCCATTACCAACAACTTCAATGATTACCAAGAGGATTACCGTTATATATAATCAGAGGGTCGACCAGGGTATGTCGTCATTCAAACCCACCCGATTAGTGCCCATCTTGAACACCCATTTCTGTTCTTTTAACAAAAGATATTTAGACACATCGGTAACATGCGCAGGGATGTAAGGCTGTTCAATCACAGTCCACTGGAACGCAGTCGAAGGATGGCGTTCTTCAAGGAAGTGATTGGTGAGTTTTGTCGCTTGTCTCTTACACCTAAACCGCTTAGGTTTGTCTTAGGTTACCCTTTTTGGACACATTGTGCACATTTTGATGTTAGACCCTCCGGTATATGTGTTGTTACTAGTCTATAGGGAACATATTGGAGCTTGGTCTTTAAAATTCCCCCTGGTCCTTATTACTTGTTTTTTGCTTGTCAATTATGTACCACCATGATGCAGGAATGCACCCTGTGACTCATGTACTACAACATGAGCAACATGTACGTAAGGGTGAGTCACTGCCCCCGCATTCGTCCATTTTTTCACACTTGATTGATCATGGACATGACACATCTGTGGGCAGGAGGTGTTGATTGTACCTCTGCAATGTGAAGGGGAGAGGTTTGTGCAGGGATTATCTGTCTCCTTACCTATGAAGGAAAGACATGATTTTATACATTTGAGCATTCATGTGTCACTCAGGGAACAGGTTTTAGAGAAATGACTACATTAAATAATTCCAGAAAGAAAGGGGGGGCACCCTTTATTCCAGTGAAATCGGGGTAAAGAAGGCCAAAACTTGAAAAATGTTCCAATGGGTGTTCATGCAATGTACAGAACGATTAAGTTAAGTATTCTTGAATAACATTTGTCGTCACAGCAGGTTATGAGTGTGTTAATCTCTGACAATGTATGGAAAGTTTTTGAATGACTACCATTGTCACATTGTTCTAGTTTTGGCCTTTAATAAATAATTCCAGGCCAGAAGGTTTGCGCTACAATTACTGTCTTGTTGATTTATGGGGCTATTATTCCCAATATCCCTGTCACGAATTTTGGAATTCATTTTTTTTTAAAGTGACTGGGGTGGTGTCCTCTTCATGCTCTGACCGGTGACCAGACTCAGTGGCGACATGATCATTCCATGCTAGAGTGGTTGCAGTGTATTTGCCTGACTTGCTTGCCAGTGCAATTATCTCGAGAAGGTCGCCACTCAGCTGTGAATCATCTAATAATGGCGCGAGCCACTGCTGATGCTTCTACACCAGTGGAAATAATTAGAACATTACAAAAAACGCATGGTATCCTTGCCAAACTTCGAATTTGCCTTTTGTGTTCTTGGCCCACAGTGCAACTGATATGATTCAAACATATTGTACACAGAAGTTAGCAAGGTAAGGAAGGGCGATGGAGCATAATAACAATGGAACTGAGCGCACTCGGTGCTCACAAACATGTCATGAATGGAAAAGATTTGCCATTTCCGAGTCAGCAAACTTGTTATTGTTCCTGTATTTGTTGCTTTTATGAAATCTGTGTCACAATAAACTACCTTATGGTACAAGGAAAATCTAATTTCCGGTCCATCGCAGTGCATGCCAGTATACTTAGGATCTTGTTTTTTATAGTGCTCAGAACTGCAGCCAGCAATACCACCTTTAAGACAAACCTCGAAGCATCATTGTTCCAAGAAGCCTTCCAAAGGCACCAATACACCAAAATGGTAGCCGTACTAGAAGACATTTTAGTATTTTATTTTAGGGGACATAAATCTATTTTTTAATAAATATATGGCACCGTGTATTACAAGTCAGGTTGCAAAGCCTTTGGTGTTTTTGAAGCTTTGCTGCTTTGCGACCTGATCTATATTTGCCCTGCATGGGATGGATTTTTCAGTGTGAAATAAGAATTCAGTAGGGTTTGCAGAGTTCTACTGAATAGCTTTGAATGCAGGTGTATGTATAGAGGCTTGTGAGGGACTACAGATCTCCATTCGCCATCTCCAAATGCCATTTTTTAGGACTTGCTGTCTGTTGTTGAAAGGACTCTGGTTAGCTATTCCAAGAAGGCCGCAAGCAAGGCTCGGGCGGTATTAAAGCACTGCCTCTTGGTGATTTCTATCGCCCGGTATTGGAAAACCAGGCCAAAAACTCCACAGCTCTGTTGAGACACTCCTGAGGGGGCAGTCAGTAATGGGCCAGGTATCACATTTGAGAACGGTGATGGTGTTGCCCTCTTGCTGGGCTCTTCTTACCCACCCATATGTAAATGTAAATGTAAATGTAGGTGTACTTGTAAAGCGCACTGCGACTCCATGGAGTATCCTGGCGCTGAAGACCGCTGGGGAACCCGTCCTGGTTTTCCCTGTGAGATGGTCCCTTTCTGGGTATCTCCAAGGTGAATCCAGGCATCCCCGGCGTCTGTGGGGGGCCGTTGTAGAGATGAGGCAAGCTTAATGCCCAGAGTTGCCGAGTGTGTTCCCTGGTTAGAGTAGGCACCGAGGCGAGAATTATCGAGTCCGTTTTGACCCTGGTCCACGACCCTGCCGCGTCGGGAATTGAACCCTGGTCCCAGGCCGTTCTCTGCTTACGGGTCTGCTGCCTCTAACCAGTGAGCCACACCACTCCACATATGTGACTAAAATCCAGCTGAAGTAACCAGAGAGAGGGCAATAGAAAATAGACCTGAACTAACAAATGGGCTCTCCTCTTTGAGTCAGCTAGATATCAACGACAGACTAACACATTGTTCCCCTAAGCATAGACAGCACATGGTTAACCCATATTTCTACTATTTGCCCCGTAATGGGGTAAGAAGCTAGAATAAATGAACACTCTAAGGTACTCAGTTGGAATATAGTGGGTATAAGAAACAAAACAGATGATGCCAGGTAGCATGATTTATTAAGGGAGTATGATGTGGTTGGGCTGCAAGAGACCTGGAAAATCAAGAATACCCTTTGGTTGGATGGATATACAACTTACTCTGAGCCTGCACTGCCTTCCGTAGCTGTACACCAAAGGGCGGTCTAACAACCCTAATTTCCCTAAATATTAGAGGTAACCATTGCATATTGGATTCTGGGTCTTGAGGTTCAGATTATGCCTATCAATGCGCCTAAAGTACTTGTTGTTCATTGTTATCATTCATTTGAAAGAACCTCTGTGAACGAACATTTATGCAGTTTGAATTGCTTCCTAGACTCATATAGGGAAAGCAAACTACACCTTATTTGGTATTATATTAGGTGATTTTAACATACATTTGTGTACAAAGAACTGCCATGTCACTGATAAATTGGGCCCTGGTAATCCCTCAGAGACACACTTAGAACATACACAACATGGCGGGTTTTAGAGGACACTTTAGCTGAATTTGGCCTATCATACCCTAATCCCACGAATGACGAGGCTGCTCTTAAGATCATACCTTCCTCAACACAGCCTTGTTACCCCTATTATTAGTTTATGCTTTCCAATGGTCACACTTTGGCGACCATAACCCTATACACCTCACATTAGCAGGGGGCATTAGGGTCCCCCCCACCAATATAGGGAGGATCATTCCCATCCCTAATATAAAGGCAAAGGATCAAGGTTGCAGACTCAAATGGTGTAAGGTAGTTCTGCACCTTTGTTTAAATGATCTATCAGACACTGTTGGGAACGAGATCGACCTCTGCCAAGATGGTATGAAAAGGGATACAGAAATTCTTGCAGTTTAAGACAGGATCTGCAAACAGGTGGCCAGAGCTCTCACACATCCTAACAGGGATCTTTTAAATAGTGGACAGAGGTTGTTTGATCCCAATCGTACAGTTGCCCACCAAAAGATACTCTCTGTGCTAAAGCAAAAACCCCGAGATAGAACTTTAATAGGTGCACTTAATAATATGTACAAGCAGGCCATAAGCACAGGCAAATTAGAAATCAAACATGATGCCTGGAACGATCTACTGTCCATAGACGTTATCAAGAATTGTGCCACGTTTTGGGAAATTGTCAATAAACCATTCTTCTCTGGCATTAGTGGTAGTACAATGGAATATAACATACTAGAGGAGCAGAGATTTATCAACTTTAAACATATATATGGTGACCAGAATGATCAGGGACTCTCAGGCACACTGCCCACTGTTAATACAACAATGGAAATACGAGCCACTAACAAAGTCTAGGGCTCAGAATAGGTCTTAGAAAATTATTTCCATGCTCAACCCTTGGTAGCTAGGCTGCGAGCAGGCAGGCTTAACTTCAAAGACAGGTATGAAAAGCATTTAAAAAAACCAATTCAGTAAATAATTAAGGCACAATGCACAACAAAAATCCAACACCAATTGATAAAAATGGGCAAAATTGTTATCTTTAAAATGACGCTAAAATGACAAACATCCAATGTAGGGAACTGGAGATATGAATTTTGAAAGGTTTCGCATTACATAGCACATAGAAACTTACAGCGCCTAATGGACATCTAGTTGCGATAGACCGGGTTAAAGTCAGGCCGACCGCTATGGAGCCCTGCGCGGCTTCCCCGCGCGGTTGTTCTTGGTTAAAGTTTTTACCTTCTGACTTAGAAACTTTTCTGGAGCTTTTCTTCCCGGGGTATCTCGAAGCTTTCAGCCAACTCAGATTTAGTGAGGGTTGGCCTCTTTGCCTTGCGACGAGATCCCAGTCAAACTTATGGAAGTCCGTCCTCCGGAGCATTCCAGTGGGATGAACCAAGGATCCAGGCCATCTCGCGGTTAAATGCAGCTCTCGTGGTTGCTCCTGGTAACCTTTTCTTCGTTCGGGCTTGTGAAGGTTCGCCGGCCTCAAATTTTGCCTACTCCTGGTTGAACTCTGGAAGTCAGACCTACAGAGCTTTTTAGCGGGACGAACCGGGTTTGGAGGCCGACTCACGGTTGAGGCTCTCCAGCTTGTCTGGCCAGGTGAAGTTGGTTCACTGATGAAGCTTTTTCCCAAAGTTACTCCATACTTCTGGAACTTCTTCTTGAAGTTCCCCAAAGGGTCCCAAAGTTTCTCAAACTTACTCTAAGTGTCTGGAAGCGCCAAGATGGTCCTTGAAAGTTGAGGATTTCAGTTCCCACAATCCACATGGACAAAACCCATACAAATCTATGGGTAGTGCTCCAGGTTGAGGTTTCTTGGTGGTGATGTTCCAGGTGAGCTCTGTTAACCTGTAGCTTGTAGGAAGTCCACTCTTTAGTCCTTTTACAGCAGGGTAGTCCACATGGCTGTGGTTTTCGATGATGTAGAAGGAGCAATCTTCAGAGTGCAGGCCTTAGTAATTGCACACCAAAATCCTCAGCATGGCCTTCCTTGCTCTCTTAGGTTTCAAACAGCAGACCTGAGAGGCTCTGCCCCTCCCAGATACTTATTCCAAGTTCTCTGGGTCAAACAGGAGGGCACTTCTGTCCAATGGCGGGCAGGGTAACGCCCCAGGATGGTTAATCTCCATAGTCTCACACCCAGGCTTCTGCTCATTCCTTTCTTAATACTAGAATCCGGCTGGGTTCAAAAGAGTAGAGTTGTAAATAACACTGGTGTCTTCCCCTTCCATTGAAGTCCATTATTTACGACTCCTTCCCCTGCTCTGGCATTCGGGTGTAGCAGAACACTGCCCTCCCAGCAGAGCTGGTTAACCCCAAGGGCTCTTTATCACCTCTTCAAAGGAGTCTGGTTAATCTACTTAACTCTGACCAATCAGGAAAGACCACTGGAAGGCTAAATTGGGTTTGCAGACAAGAAAGTCCTATAACTTCTTGTTTGTACATTCTAGGAGACATTCAACAGTATCATATTGTTGGATGTATCAATACCATTCTGAGAAGTCTTCGAATGCTATTTTAGCATTCTCCTAGCAGGATTTATTAGTTAATAACTTCTTGCCATGTTAACCTATGTGGCAGGGGATTTGCAATGGGAAAAACTACTTGGGTCATGTTTCCTGCTCATGGGCTTCTAAAAACATATGTTATGAGTACTCTGCCTTTATCTACAGGATCCCCACCTGTGGAACACCTAGGGGCGACTTTAGGGGTTCTGAATATGTAAAAATATTGCAGATCCTCCCCCCACAGTGCTCAAAGCACCACAGTCGATTTTGTGCAGAATTTTATCACAATGTGGGGAGTGAAATGTGCAGATTCACCTAACCCAAGGCATGTAAAACTCATTTTATGAGGGTCCTCCTTATAAATACCTGACCCCTCGCCCCTGGGACACCCAGGGGAGACCCATGGGGTACCTAATATTCCCAAACTGTGTAGGTTAGCCGTGTTTAAGTGCGCCAAACACCAAAGTCAAGTTTATCCCATGCTCCACCGTGGAAGAAACTTGAAGGCAACACATTGTGTAGGCTTTGTAAACTTGGTGAGGAAAATATTATCCATCTCTTGTGTCTCTGTCCTTAACTAAAAAAAGAAAGACTCATTATATTAAAAAGACTATTTAACGAAAGAGGGATAAGGACATGCAGACAGGCATTGATTCGTTGTCTCTGTCAAGATGATATACTCATCAATTCTGCTTTAACAACATTTTTAACAAAAGCATGGGAAAAATTAGAACTGTATGAAACTGTAAACTAAGAATGATTAATTTTGTTTTAAAGTCTTAAACACATGAATTTTACTACACACATTTTGTACTAAAGATGTTGTGGAGCGGGATTTAGGGCGGGCCGGAATAACAGGCGTGGAGGCCGTATGAAGTGCGCTATGATTAGCGAAAACTTTATTGTTCACAGAAATGAAACACAGGTCACGGGGTGAAGAGGTCCAGGTGGGTTGTAGAGGTGAGGTATCCGGGAGGGTTCCGTGGGGATGTTTGCTGCTGGGCTGTGGTCGTCTTTCCGTCGTGAAGGAGCGGTGCGTCCCTCGGAGGAAAAGAGAACGAAAACAGGGCGGTTAGTTCAGAGGTAACAAAACTCCTTTCAGTTCTATCACCAACACCTGGGTCGTGTGTGGGAGGTTTGGGTAGGACGTGACGGGGTTTGGGTTGCGGGAAGAGGTAAAGGTGGGTAGAGGGTGAGCGCAGGCGTGAATGGGACGGAAAATAGTGCGTAGTTCTATACAGTGTCGGTGCACGTTTATACAGTGTAAGTGGTTCAGCGCACTATTTACACTATGTACACGTCTACCAGTGAAAACAGGGGAAAACGGTAACGAGCTACTCACATGCCCCGCCGTAACTCTCCTGTGAGTTACGGCCGCTCTCCAGCCACCTCCTGAGGACGCCACCAGTCCTCACACCAGACGTCTTCCTCGTCTGCTTCTTCTTTCCGGTCCTTCGGTCCTTCCGCTGCTGGTTCTCCGAGGTCTGCTAACTCCTGCCACGAGCTCGCTGTTGGGAACCCCGAGTCGTTTGGGTCGTCGGCTTTTCTACTCTCCTGCCTGTATCCGGTTGAAGGACTTCCGGGGTTAGGTGAGTTCACTTCCGGTCTTTCTCTAGCGACCCAACTTCCGGGGTCATGGAGAGACGTTTCCAATTCGTCCTGATTCGGGGTTATCGGTGGAGCCTGTGGGAAGACAGAGAGAGGAATAGTTCCGGAGGGGTAAGAGTCCACAGCGCTCCGTTGTACCCCCGATGTAGGGATCAACCCTTCACAGATGTATATAATTTTAGGGACTTATTGCTATCCAAAATGTACATAATGGAGTATTTTATGAAATGTGCTTTTTGTAATGATTTTAACTAATCAAACAATAAAGTTTAGACACAATTTACTTTTTAAAGCCGTCTTGCAACACAGGGCTGCTTTTAAACTGACCTCGGGCTTTAGCAGTGCACACATGCAAGTGCAGAAAGGCTGCTGGCCTCTAAACTGCCATGCCCTATTATATAGAGGGAACTTAGTGGTAGTTTTAATCCCCCTGCTTTATTATGTACAAGGGCCTTATAGGGGAGGTCATGCTAATATCAGGGTTTCCCTAACCCATAGTGTACCCTAGTGTATGTAGGTGTTTTTACTATATTCTATGTGTGTCTTTCAGCATAGCACTGGCCCTGGGCCTGGTTAGGCAGAGCCCAGGGTCAGTCGGAGTCAGTTACCACCAGTACCAGTAAGCAAAAAGTTGGTAGATGCCCAGGGCACAGGATGACTGTGCAACACTCATTGAATACTCTTCCTAAAATAAAAGCAGTCAAAACTCAATAAGCTGTATTTTAGTTATCCTTCATACACCAAGCAACAACTAGTTATGACCTTTTTTCTTTTCTATGTGCCATTAAGAATTTCCTGACTCTATGATAATAAATGCAGTTGCCAATCCACCTAGAGTATATCTTCTGACTCAAAAACTCTGTCGTAAGTACCAACACCAAGTAATGGTCTACAATCTCAATAAAGCCTCATCTGCCTCATGTGCCGTGTGGATTAATGATGTCTGTCATTTTATGAAATGTTAGGCTTCTACGGTTAAGTATTAGATGACTTTCATTGAAAGCACTAAATGAAAACAAGTGTATTGTTCTACATACACTTCTTGAATGGATTCAGTTGCAATTTCATGCTTGAGTGACTGTAGCCACATGTGCTATAACCTTAACCTGCTTTTCTGTCAAAATGTCATCTTAAGCCTATTGATCGACCTTGGTTACAGCGCAAACTACACTCATTACTGAAGCCAAAGTCCAAAACTCCCTCCTGCTTTTGCATGTTGCCTTTCACCTTACTGTATGCTCCCACATGTTGGACATGTGTCAATGAGGCTTGGCTGCTCCTGCCTGTGCTAAGAAAGCTTGCACTCTGCTGTCTGTTAATGAAATTTTGTAAATATTCCTTACTGTTCTGAAGCCAAACTATTGTATTTGCAATGCTTGTTTTCCTTCGATTCTGACAGGTTGAAATTAAAAACAGCAAGCACATAATATGAGACTTTGGTTGTGTCTTGCAGTGAGGGGCTAATCAAATGGTATGTGGGATGTCTTCCAGAACATTATGGTGAATGATGGATCGATTATAGAATGGGTTGATCATTTGATCTGAGGCGTGTAATTAAACCAATGTGAAGAGTTCCAAGGATCAGGAGAAGAAAATTAAGCTGTCTTGAGGTACACGTTAACAGATTGTTCATTTAGGTCAGTAAAATCAAGAGGACAAGGAGAGAGCTGACACCGCACCAAACATCACCATCAATGCCTTCCAGTCCCTCTCAGTGACTTCACAATCACCCATCAATACATTCCAAAACACTCACACATGCTGGCAGCAGTTTACTTAGGACATCACAGTATGTTCTTCATTTTCCCCAAGTAGGAAAAAAACTACTTCCAGTACTGGTCTTCCCACAAATCTTGATTGGCCGTGTGTTCCTAACTTCATGTGGCCAAAGGTGCGCCAAAGGCACCCATTCGCGCCCATCCGGGGCCCGATTGATCACATATTCCTCGGAGGCCCTCAAAACGCACCACTCGACACACCTCGCCCTCCCGCCCGAAACAAGTACTAAAGTGACCCACACGGAAATGTTCAAGAAACAGATCTCGTTCCCTGAAATCTGTAAATCCACCCCTTCCACTCAACAACTACAGGGACCTGATAAACATAGGCCCCCCGTCACTACTAATATACTACCTCAATACCCGCTCCCTAGTCAAGCACCAGCTTGACATCTTTCTCCTCCTTGCCACTGATAAACCAGACATCCTCCTGGTGACTGAAACTTGGCTGACACTCGACTCCACCCCTGATATATTGGCAGCGCTACCCAATGATTACTACATTATCCACACCAACCGACCACAAGGTAAACTCGGGGGGAGGGGTTGCAGCCATTATTCGTACAAAACTCAAATTTAGTGCCTTAACCTGTCTCTGCCTCCCGGAAGCAGAAAATATCATAACCAAACTGGAATCCGCTTTCGACCCAATCATCTGTGTGCTAGTGTATAGGCCCCCTCACCTGATGCCCCTATTCCCCCTATCACTGGGTGAGCAGATTGCTAACCTTGTCATTAACCACACCAAAATCTTACTAGTGGGTGACTTCAACTACTGGTATAATGACCCACATGGAAGGCTGCAGTCAGCTCTACTGACCGATCTCCTTACTAACTTAAACTTCACTCCACAAGTTTCCTCAGCCACACACCTCAAAGGGCACATTTTGGAACAAGTTAGGACTAACAGCCTGATTATATCTGCACCTGCAATCCTCCCCTGCATATGGTCAGACCATCATCTAATAAAATTCAATACAGAAAACTTTGTCACTGTAAAACCCCCCACGGTCGCAGGCGAGATGGCCAGGAAATGGAACAACCTTGATAAAATGTATTCCTGGACACATTGGTCAGCACAGCCCCAATACCTGCTTCCGATATCAACAACTCTGAGGCAAATCTATCAAGCTGGCTACTTGTGACAAGCAATAAGCACGCACACCTCAAAAAAGTAAAACTGGCCCGACGCGTCGCCGCTCAGAGATGGTTCTCTCACAAACTTAATTCTCAAAAAATGGCCCTTCGCCAACTGGAGAGGCAGTGGAGACAGAACTATTCCTCAGTTAGGAAACTCCAATACATGACAGTATGGAAAGAATATAGGAAGGCCATTTTTTCGGCCAAAGTCTCTCACTTCTCATCACGTATTCTCAACTCCAACAAGAGTTCCAAAAAAATCTTTGCGATTGTGAATGAATTGTCCTATCCTGACAGAATCCTTCTCCAGGCCACCCTTACCCAAGCACTGCGCGGCTCCCTAAATAAGTATTTCATCAAAAAGATTACCACCATTAAAGCTAGCATTCCTAAACACTCCCCAATTAAAACTCCCTCTGCAATGCACTGTAACAACGCCACGCTCATTTATTTCCCAACTATTAGTACTGAGGTTGTCCAGGACCTCCTGTCTACAGTTTTTTTATTGAAATTTTATGAAAAAAAAACAATGTACCATACATTCAGCACAACCGACCAATATACCAGTTTTGTCCAGCTAGGATCAGTACAAAGCACCTATTTACATTATACCAAATAAATAACAGGTTACTGATGAAGCAGTATATCCCAGTCTCATGTCGGATCACTCGTTATTGCACATCTTACATGAGGTGCACAATGGTAGAAGTATTTGGAATGATCTCAGGCTCCACCCAGCAACCCCCATAACAGGCGTGTCTGATTTCCATATTGATTCATGTCAGGTTCCCATCTGGGACCACATCAGGCACTGCAGAACATTCACCTCCTCTCTGCTCCCTGGCCCAATCAACAAATGGTACCCAAATGTCTCGTGGTCTTGAGGAGGACGGCATTAACTTCCAGAAAACACTCCTTTGAGAATGGCAATATGTCAAATCTTTTATCCAGTCTTTAGCCAAGGGTACCCTTCCCCTCCCCCAGTGCACGCCCACCTGATGTTTAACGAACAATAAAAGGAGTGCATGGAGTTTGCGTTTTTTCACTGGTGCGTCTTTAACGAGCCCAGCAGTCCCACCAAAGGGGACGGCGACAGAGACAACCCTATAATCTGATTGATAGATGTGAATACCATGGACCAGAATGACCCAAGAGCTGGGCAGTCCCAGGCCATGTGTAAAAGATAGGCGGGAGTATAACCGCATCACCTGCAAAACTCATCTTCCTTAAGCCCCAAGCGATGTAATCCTATTGGTGTCCTGTAATACCTGTGGAGGAATTTAAAATGAACCAGTCTAAGCCTATAGTTAGGGAATAGCTCGGTTAGTTGACTGCAACAGTATGCCCATTGCTCTTCTGTGAGTGCCAAAGATTGTTCAACGTTCCACCCATTCAGCTCACTTGCCGTAGCACCGGGGCACCGGGGCATCCGCCTGCATGTGTGTATATATCCTCCCGTCTAAAGTTAAATCAGGAGCTCCCACGGACTGCTGCCCACCACATGTGCTAAAAGACATCCTTTCCTATCTTCCCGGGCCCAGCTCTCGCCCTCCTGAACGAGTCCCTCTCCTTGGGTCGCGGTCCCACAGCATTTAAAGAAGTCATTGTGGTTCCTCTCCTGAAAACACCTGAAGCCGATCCTTTGAGCCCATCTAATTATCGCCCCATCTCCTTGCTCCCATATCTGGCTAAAGTACTGGAGGCATATGTGTCAAGGTGCTTGTCTAGTTTCCTGGAGGAATCTAACTATCTTGACTCTCATCAAGCGGGCTTCCGCCCGCACACTCCACAGAAACAGTGATATTAGCGGTTTTGGATACTCTACGAGGCAAAGCTGACAGAGGTCCCTCCCAGGCCCTGGTGCTATTGGATCTCTCCGCCACCTTTGACACGGTCGACCGTGAAATATTGTCAGACCGTGTCAGGCTGGCTGGGATCCAGGGCACTGCCTCTAGCTGGCTCAGCTCCTTCCTAGAATACCGGTCCCAAACTGTTCGCTTAGCCCAGTTCACGGCTCCCAAACGAAGAACCCCATGCAGGGTTCCGCAAGGTGCCTCACTCTCCCCTCACCTGTTCAATCTCTACTTCCTCCCTCTGATCTAGTAAAAGATAGGAAGGTGACTGTCTTTAATTACGCCGACAACCTTCAACTGGTATTCACTGTCGACAATTCACCTGACCTAGTCACCGATTTTCAGGCCACCATGCTGCACATCCAACAGTGGATGGATCACAACAACCTAAAGCTAAACCCCAGCAAGGCAAAGCTAGTCCTAACAGGGGATAGCCATTTTTCTGGGACCCACACTATTGCCCAACGGAGCTAGGATCCCCTCTCTTTCCCTTCCCCTCGGCCCAAACTCTCGGTGTCACCTTAAACAATTATCTTTCACTAAAAACGCAGGTCGGTTCAATGATCTCGAAATGCTTCTTTCAGCTGCGGAAGATCAGGAAGATCTGCTGATTACTCACGCAGGAAGCCTTGGCACAGGTCGTGATGGCCACTACACTGTCACACTTGGACTATGCAAACTCAGTATAACTGGGCATGCCACTTTTCCTTAACAAGCGGCTGCAGATGGTCCAGAACCAGGCAGCTAGACTGATCCTTTGGCAACCTAGGTGGCTACCGGAGTTGCCTCTACTAAGTGAAACTGCACTGGCTCCCCATCCCTCAACGTGGCAACTTCAAAACTGGCTGCTTGCTTTTTAAATCTTTGCACGGTCAAAGCCCCAAATTCATAAACAATCTGATACTAAGGTACACCCCCACAAGCAACCTACGTTCAGCCCACTTTTGCTCCTGTCCACCCCCACGTTCAAGCGGAAACGTCCGGGAGGCTTCAGATTCGTCTCTCTTGCCCCCAGATTGTGGAACTCTTTCCCCATGGAGATCCGGTCATGTACTGACCTCCTGAGCTTTAGGAATTCCCTTAAAACCTGGTTGTTTGCACAGGCCCACAACTAACTTCTCCATTGGTAACAACCAAGTCCTAATACAGCTCCATGAAACAATCCGTGTACACGTGCTTCATAAATCATTTGTAACATTAACATTTAACATTAACATGATTGGGAATGCTCACACCCCTCCAGCCATACTTGCTTTATTGGGGCCAATCTCCCTGGACCACTGTGGTGTTGCAGCGCCTAATTTTGAGATGTGAGATTGATCTGAGTTTCCTGTTCGCTCTATTGTCTGCCATCTCCATGCCACCCCACCTTTGACCTGCCAATCAGTAACCTCAGGTCTAGGACTCAAAGTCAGCCTGGCAATATATTTCTGAGTCACGTTGACGGAGAGTTCATGACATGTGAATTAGATAATAAAGATGCGATTTCGTTCTTACATATGAATGTCGGGACTTGCATAGCAGCAACATACAGTACAATCACATACAAGAAACACATGGTGCATAGTGGGTGATAAATCAAATTGCAGTGCGTGGGCTAAATACCCACCATGGCATAGAGTGCAATCAAAACCGCTAATAACGCTGCACATCCCCCAATCAGGTAAACAAGAACAGTGATATATTAATCAAATAAGACGTAACTGTTAAAAACTAGACAACCATTGAGAGAGCAGTGCGTAACATATATCCCCAAATAACACAGATTGACTTAATCCTACATCTATATCCATCCCATCCCTCCCCCTGGATGGAACTATAATGTACTCAGTAACAAGTTGACAGGGCCAAGCCCTAGGGCTCCAATCACAGAGTCGTAATGAAACAGTGTCCTAGATGTACAGAGGTTTTAACCCCTGCTAGCAAATGGCTTGAATAACCCATGTCTGCCCTGCTGAGGCCAGTTAGGCATCACTGCCCCCCAAAGCATTCGCCCATGCTGGCTGATGGAATCGGAGTAATCGGGGTGCCTGTCATTGCCTCCATCCCGTGGGTCAGGGGTCCCCGTCTGTGGGAGAGCATCTGCATCCACACTCGTCTGCCGAATAGTCAGGATGTTCTCCGGTATTATCCCCATGTCTCCAGGTCTCAGTCAGCATTCTCGTCCATGCGAACTATGTATAGGCGTCTCTCTTCCATGACTCCCCATTCATGCATGTCTGCCATCCATTTGGGTAGTCTAGAGGGCGCAGGTTGGGTCCAATAGATTGCACATTTTTACTGTCTCTTGGCGTTACACTTGGGGACTGGTAGGACCCCAAGGAAACAATGCTTAATTGCTACCTCAAACTGAAGTTCAGTGGTTTCCCGTCTTCAACACTCCTGACTGGAGTCGATGACAGTCTCACGTCATATGGGTAAACGGCGCCTTGCTAGACTCCACAGCTGGGACTCCCCGGCAAATGCACAACACTGAATCGTGCTATTCTGTCAGGGTGAGGTCGAAAGTATCATTATTAACATTGACATCTACTTTTTCAATATTAACAGAGCTACCTTATTACATTTAATAAGTTGGAATTTCCAAATGAGAGCAAGTAACCAGTTCATCTTTGGTGTCTTTGGAATTGTAATGAAAAATCTTGGTCGGATTTTAAATAAAAAATAAATTCTCCTATGCGCCCAGACACAAAAGGATTTTTAGGTGGGCCTAAACGGACCATGACTGGTAGGATGGAAGGGAGGAGCTGGGCAGAGTCTCACTTACTCCTAAATAGGCTGTTTCCTGCCTCCACACAAAGGCTGCATACCACCTGTAATTCGTTTTGAGACAGGACAGGGAAGGAAGGATGCCTGGGGACTTCAAAGAGAAACCTCAAAAATCTTCTCTTCCACTTAAAAGGCACACCTGGGTATAAATAGTGGACCTCAGACACCACCACCTCAGTATATGTCTGGACATGTTGATACTCTGCTAGGAAGAAGTACTATTGTGCTGCTGAAAGGACTGACACCCTGCTGGACTGCTACCCTGCTGCACTCCTACCTTGCTAGACTGCTACCTTAATGTACCAACCACTACCTACTGCCCTCTTCCCTGGGTGAGAAGGAATGGACCTGCATCTTGTGAACCCAGAACCCCAGAGTGACACCAAGGGCTAGTTGGCTGGCCTCCTGCCAAGTAGTGCCACTTCAGGCTTGGACCCTTGAAAGTGGGCCTAAGGTGCTCTGCCAGCCCTTGTGGATCCAGCAAAATCAAAGCATCTCCTCAGGTGTGTGGAGCAACCCCAAGCAGAACTGATGCATCGCCGCTACTGCATGGATCAGAACTAACACAAAGACCGCCATTGCAGCTCGTTGAAGCTTCAGAACTGTCGCTGTCCAACACATCCTCAGCGCTAGCCATCACATCCCCTGTTGACGGCAGCCTCAATGCCAACGCCAAACTCCACATCCCAGCCTCGCAGCTCCTCGGAACCAATGCATCGCCTCGACTGAGCAACATATTCTTGATGGCAGACTTCAAATCATAAGCGATCGACGACTGGACCCTCAATGACCACGCAGGTCCTCGCATTGCAGGCTAGCTGCTGAAGAACCGGAGCCTTAAGGGCCCGGCGGCGCAGGGTACGCCTAAATCTTCGAGGTCTCCTGCCTGGTCGAACAGAGATACCGGACACTCCGTTGGCGTAGAAGATCGTATTTTATTAGCTGCAGCCAGCACAGTTGTCCCTGAAGTACAGAAAGTATGTTCAAAGGAGACTGCTCTCGAACTCCGTGGCACACAGGTTTATATACATTTGAGATAAACAATGAACAATACCAAGACATACAAATCAGACAAATGCGAGGGGCTCGGAAAGCAAAGTATTATGTAACTTCAAACAAGCTTGGTTGTCGGCTGTTTTTGTTACCCAACCCCTTAAGCTATTTGCAAATGAACCTACACAATCCAACTTGCAGGTGAAGAAACACATTTGTATGTTTAAGAAGGACAGTTGTGGAATCAGAGAGTTCATGGAAGGAATGGCGAAGGACAGCAGATAAGATAGCCTCAGGAAAGAATGGTGCGAACCTATAGATAGTCTGGACTGGGATTAGTTAATGAGACATGGATTGGTGTACTAGGTCAGACCCTGACACTAGACTAGTAAATAGAGGCGAAAAGGTTACTTAGTATGTGAATGCAGGAAAATGACAAAGAAATACCTGACTGGCTGTGCTGCCTGAGTGAGGGCAAGACAAAATGGAGGCAGGTCGCAAAATGGCAGCCGAACACGAACAAAGTCGCGAAATACAGAACCTCAGACCCTCCTTTTGCCATTACTCAGGCAAAAGCCCCAAACTCATGTTAGTCTGAGTCGGAGTCGACCTGAATGGCCATAAGGTCATCAAACTGTTGCTGTACCATCATCCTAATATTCTCTGTCTTCTTGGTCACAGGTGTTGGGACAGACATAGTGGCAAGTAGACCACAAATGGCGGGACCACACTGTATACACAGGCAACAAGAAAACATGATGGCTAATATCACTCCAAGGAAAATTAGTATCTTCCATCCCCAAACAGACAATAATCCCCAGAACCATCCTACCAAAGACCAGTCTCCTTCGTCCTGATGAATCGACTCGGAGATGGTATGCAATTTGGAGATGTCCTGGTATATTGTTGGAGCGTCATCAGGAACGTAAATGCACCAGTTAGATCCAATCAATCTACAGACCCCTCCTCGGTCTGCTAGGATAACATCTAGTGCAATCCTGTTCTGCAATGTCATGAGACGATCAGCCTGAAGTTCTGCTGTAATGTTACTTAAGGTGAAAATTGCAAAAAACACAGTTGATGGACAGAATGTAGAACAATGTCATACATTCACCCCAGTACAAGGATCTGGGCCTAAATCCATCGTTTTTTTGCACTCCACACCACCCTGGGTTAGACACTGACTATATGCAAATCAGCTCTGACACTGTGCCTCATGGGAACAGTCCAGTCCGAACTACCAAGCCATGTCTTTCCCAGACCGTAATCAAGCATCCAAGGACCGGTTTCTGGCTATCAGCCTTCATCAGCCTGGATAGCTTGTCTCCAGTGGTGTGGAGAGCCTGGGACTCACGTCTGAGTATACCCAGCACACTCGGGTGAAAATTGCAAAAAACACAGTTGATGGACAGAATGTAGAACAATGTCATACATTCACCCCAGTACAAGGATCTGGGCCTAAATCCATCGTTTTTTTGCACTCCACACCACCCTGGGTTAGACACTGGCTATATGCAAATCAGCTCTGACCCTGTGCCTCATGGGAACAGTCCAGTCCGAACTACCAAGCATGTCGTTCCCAGACCGGAATCAAGCATCCAAGGACCGGTTTCTGGCTATCAGCCTTCATCAGCCTGGATAGCTTGACTCCAGTGGTGTGGAGAGCCTGGGACTCACGTCTGAGTATACCCAGCACACTCGGGGTGAAAATTGCAAAAAACACAGTTGATGGACAGAATGTAGAACAATGTCATACATTCACCCCAGTACAAGGATCTGGGCCTAAATCCATCGTTTTTTTGCACTTCACACCACCCTGGGTTAGACACTGGCTATATGCAAATCAGCTCTGACCTTGTGCCTCATGGGAACAGTCCAGTCCGAACTACCAAGCCATGTCTTTCCCAGACCGGAATCAAGGGTTTGAAGAGCAAAGGACGCAGAAACTCGACCATTGACCGTCACATTAGCCAGCGGGCTGGCATACAAAAGTTTAACCCACCTTACGAATTCCGGACCGAAGCCGAGCTTCGCCAACACTGCCCACAGGTAATTCCATTCAAGGGAGTCAAACGCCATCGTGGCATCCAACGACGCCAGAACAGCTGGCTCCTCGAGTATGTGGGCCCTGGCCAGGGCTCCGTGGAGTCTCCGAAGGTTAAGGGCAGTGTTGCGGTGTTGAATAAAGCCCGACTGGTCCGGGTGAACTAAGTCGCCGATTGCGCCAATCAGTCGGTTGGCCAGCAGTTTGGCTAGAATCTTAGGCTCTGCGTTCAACAGAGAGATGGGACGATACGATCGGCACAAATCTCTAGGTTTCCCTTCCTTATGGATAACCCCAATGGTGGCCAGCCTCTGGTCGTGGGGAAGCATGCCCGTCTCTCGCGCCTCCAGGAACATGTTCCGTAAGGGCGGAGAAACGACATCTGGCTTGATTTTATAAAGTTCCACTGGAATACCATTGGGGCCAGGGGCCTTACCAGACCTGAGGGAGCGAATGGCAAGGGCTATCTCGTCCGCAGTAATGTCCCTGTCTAGGTCGTCGCGGTCTGCCTCCGACAGGCACAGGAGATCAATGTCTGCCAAAAGAGCAAAGGAGTCGGCCTCAGACCGGTCCGAGACCGAAGTGTAAATGCCCTGAAAGTAGTCCGAGAACGACTCAACTATTTCCCTCGGGTCAGTGACAAGCAGGCCATCGTCCCCCAACACCTCCGGAACTACGCGGCCAGCTCTCTCCTTCTTGTCAAGCCAAGCAAGGAGTTTGCCCGCCTTGTCACCAACATCATAGATTCTACCCTGTTGTTCTCTACCCATGACGATGGCAGCGTCGGAGGCAAGATCTCGGTATTCTAATTGCTTAAGAGAGAGGGTATGGCGCAGCTCAGGCGTCAGGCCCGCTTCCAGTTGGGAGTCCAGCTCCATAATCTCTGCTTCGATGCGCACCATGTCGGCATCTCTGTGTCTGCGGACGTCCGCTATGAGGGTGAGGGCCTCACCTCGCAGGACCGTCTTAAACGCCTCCCATAAGGTGGCGGCTGATGTGACCGACCCCGTGTTCTCAGTAAAATAGAGCTCAATAGCTCTGGCCAGGAGTCCGCGCGTCTTCGGGCTTCGAAAATACCATGGGTTGACCACCACAGGCCGCTCAGTAACCACAATGTCGAAGTCAAAAGACACCCACACCGGGGAGTGGTCCGAGATGCCCCTTGCCAACATGCGGGCCTCAGAGATCGCCAGCGCATGGGCCGCCAAGGCCAGGACATAATCTATTCTAGAGAGGCTACTGTGCGCCCCAGAATGAAATGAGTATTGGCTCTGGGTGGGATGCATAAGTCTCCAGCAGTCAATCAGACCCATGGTGTCAAGGAAATCGGGCAACCAGATTGTGAACTACGGAGATCTCTGGGCGGATGTCTGTCCAAGGTCCCGGAGCAGACTGAGTTGAAATCACCACCCACAATAAGCAGCCCCTCCGGCAGATTCAAAATGGCGCTTCCAAGGTCCTGAAAAGTGTTGTTTTGTAACCCCGGGGGAACATAAACTGAAACCAGAATCAGGGACCGCCCCTCCCATCTCCCCGTGACGGCAGCGTACCGCCCCCTCTCATCCACGACAATGGAGTCAATCTCAAATGGGAGAGACGTGCGCACCATAATCCCTGCCCCCCGGGACCCCGAGGAGAACCCTGAATGTGCCATCATTTTGAAACCCTTCCTATTGAGCACACGACACGTATTTCCCACCAAGTGTGTCTCCTGTAACAAATTAACATCGGGCATACTTCTCTAAAACAATTGCAAAACCACCCCTCTCTTGATGCAGTCCCCCAAGCCATTAACATTCCAACACAGAACTTTTAATTTCCTACCCCCCATCGTCAAACCTCGGGCCTCCGCCGACCCCAGTAGACCTCACAGATACATTGAACGAATTAGAGCATACGTTGCATTGCCTTAGAAAAGGAAAGAAGAAACAAAGAAAGCAAACAAAACCAGCCCACACACCACTCCCCACCCTGCACCCCTGCAGCAGACTAAAGAGCCCCCCAACCAGCAGTGTGCTGTCGCCCCATGAACTAAACTACAAGAAGACCCTGGAGGAGAAAGGAGATCACGTAGTCCCCCCCGCCACCCTCCATGTTAGAGAAAAGGATATTCACATTAGAGTGCTACAGTATGGCATATAGGTCATAGTCAACAGGAACACCAACCGACAAAGTTAGTGAGATGAGTACTACTCCTGATGATCAGGGCCTCCAGAGGCACCCTCCGAATGTTCCTCCTGTTCCTCACGTCTGTGCGGCAAAGTGTCCAGCCAGTCACTTACAGTCTCAGGCATGTCGAAAAACATAGCACGGCCATCGTGCTCAATACGCAGTCTAGCGTGGAACATCATGGAGTATTTCATCCCCAAGTCTCTGAGACGCTGCTTCACTCCCGCAAAACTTTGACGCTGTCTCTGAACAGCCCTAGTAAAGTCTGGGTAGAAGTTGACATCCGCGTTCTGGAACTTGAGGGGCCCGTGCCGTCTCGAGGCCTGTGGGATCACATCCCGATCTCTGAAATTGAACAGGCGGGCGATGATGGGTCTCGGCGTGGCGCCCGATTTCGGTGGTCCACCCGGCATTCTGTGGGCCCGCTCGACCGAAAAGAAATGGCTGAGGCCCGTTGGGGCCAGATGAGTCTTTATCAGGTCCTCGACAAAGAGGTCAGTGGCCGAGTCCTCTGCACCTTCCGGTACCCCAATAATGCATACGTTTTGCCGCCTGGCCCGTCCCTCAAAGTCTTCCAGCCGCCTTGAGAATAGGTCGTTGACCGACCTCAAATTCCGGACCTCCGTCTGCAGGTCCGAGACATCAGTCATGAGGTTCGCAGTTTTTATATCCAGTGATTTCACTCTATCATTAGTCTTGCCAAGATCGGTCCTGATCAGGTTGAGGTCGATTGCCAGGGTATCGACTTTGTGCGTCAGGACCTCGTGTTGCTTATGCATCTCCGTTCTGATGCCAGCTATAGCCCCCATGATGTCCCGGAGTGTTGGCTCCGACTCATCTGGCGAGCCCGCACGTAGAGAGTCTTTTGAATGAGCGGCCACAGTTGGCGAGGTCCTTTGTTGGGCGTACCAGTCAATCTTGTTGGTCAGGGGTTGGACCGTCTTCCTGCTGACCCGGTTCACCGGTCTGTCTGGGTCGCCCTTGCCCGCCATGTTGGAACCAGGGGCAGAACAAAGGGTGGCACACCGAGACCCCTTTGAGAATACAAGCAAGTGCGGAGCGTAGCAGCCACAGATGTTCAGCCAGCGATAGGCCACTCCGCAACTCCGCTTACTCCGCAGGCTGGAACAGGAGTTACTCACTCGGCATATCGATCATGCACTTCAGTGTCGCAGCCTCGGCAATCACCGAGACAATGGTCCGCCCCTGGCACGGAATATCAACACGACGTATCTTCGTCAATGAGTGTCGGATTTTGAATCGGACAGCAGATCCCGTCTCTACGACCATTCACCAACAAGAATCCACCACTGTGGAACAGGATTTCGATCAGGATTTATGCGGAGGGTCTCCGGAGCTCCGAGCTTACGCGGCCATCTTGCTTGCCCGCGAAGCTCCTCCCCAGGTTCCATTTTCAACGTGTATATCAGCAGCAATCTTATGTAATTTATTGATTGCTTTGTATACAGAAGGAGTATGATCAGGAATAAATGCACAGCAGCTACTTCCGATAATTCTACAAGCACCACCTCTATCTGCTAGCATAACATCTAACACCATTCTATTTTGCAAAGCAACAATTCTAGTAATTTGCAGTTCTTCAGTGAGATTTCCAAGGGCTGCAGCAGTTTGATTTGTTACGGCTTCTACAACTCTAGTTAAACACCGTATCTTTCTACTATTCAAAGCAGCTCCAACGAAGAAAAATAAACCTGAATTAAAATCTATATATTGTTGCAAACTAGTGTCGGTTTGGTCTACATCATCAATAGACAGAGTTCGCTTATATCTGTTCACAGTTACATTATTCAATAATTTCAAGACTTTATGATATGATGCAGGTGCTAGGAACACAGGCGGCCGTAAAAATGCTACATAACACACTCCAGACCATCCGGCTGGTAATCGGTAATAACCTCTATTACCACATACGAAATAGGTATTGTGAGAGGCCAAAAATGTGCTGTTGTTTAAACCATCAATATTCAGTACAATAATACAGTCGCTAACACCTACAGGGATATAACCTACACTCTGAACACTTTGGGCCCGATTCACAGAATGAACTTAAGACTCAATCCTAAACTTACTACTATTTTGGTATTCACAGAATGCACTTACTACTTTTGGCATTCACAGAATGAACTTACTACTTTTGGTATTCACAGAAGTTAGGATTTTGTCTTAAGTTTGTCTTAAGACAAACTTAAGACAAACTTAGGACAGACTTAAGACAGACTTAAGACAAAATCCTAACTTCTGTGAATACCAAAAGTAGTAAGTGCATTCTGTGAATGCCAAAAGTAGTAAGTGCATTCTGTGAATACCATAATAGTAGTAAGTTTAGGACTGAGTCTTAAGTTCATTCTGTGAATCGGGCCCATAAATCTGCTTGTGCTTGGGCCACTGAAATCACAAATTTCTCATTTCCAACGATGTCTCTAGCGTTCGTGAAAATGTAGGGCATTGAATCATTGTCCGGTCGATACTCTTACCACTCCCATATAGTTCCGTTGGCTTGTGGATAGCCTTCTTTGTCCTGATGGCATTCTTTATTCAGTCTGAAAAGTAATCTGCCCACTGTAGGCTTCCTCGTGGCAAAAAGCAAAGTGTACCATGCTCGACAAGAGCCATTATGAGAGAAAGGGAGAGGTATGAACGGTGTTCCCCCCTTCTTCTGGTGTGCTGGCATTATACCACATATCCAACAGTTTGTGGCATTAGAAGCAACATGGGTATGGTGCAGCATCTGGATGAAAGTGTTATTCAAATATGACTGTCGGTGCTTCAACTCTTGATATGGAAGCCTGTAGAAGAAATGCTCATCTGGCACTGGAGTGGAAACAACATACAACTCACAGGCAGGAATTGCATCCTCAACAAACCACGTGATTGCAGCAACAACTGCTACTGCAGCAATGAACCCTACAGCACAGAAAACTTTCTTCTTCTCCATTCGAACAAATGTACAAGCAATATCTTCCTAAAACTAAAAATGTTGTCAGAACTCTTCCCCCTAGGCAGCCGTTGTCTTCTTCACCAGCGGGCCAAGACGGGTGTCCCTACACTAATGCAGGGCTGATCCCCCCCCTTGCCTCATCGGCTCTCCGTTTCACTAACCTAGGGGCTGTTCTGACTACTTATCACACAACTGCAGGTTCCTTCCTAGGTCGTAGATTGTATCTCCTCGCTCCAGGAACTGTGGGGTCCGGGACGAACTCCTCAGATTCGTCAGGTACCACAGCACGGCCTCTCTCCGCAGTCAGGATTTCTCGATGGTCGGTCAATACTGCAGGCTCCACCAATCCGGGTTGCACCTTCCGACAGTGTACGGAATGGATCCAATTCTTCCGGTTGGTGACTCGGACGGCTGTTCTCGTCGCCAGCAGAACCTGCTCGGGACCACACCACCTTGGCTCTAGACTGCTCGACCTCTCAAATGATTTTATAAGGACAAAATCTCCGGGTCGGAGATTATGGCCTTCACCTGTGGACCGGTCAGGGAGTGCTTCTCGAACCTGTTGATGAATAGAAACCAGACTGTCAGTTAATTGTGCCAAATAGTCATTCATTAAAACCCAAGGTACATCATACACTGAGCTTGGCTTGGGCACTCCCCATATATTCATGGGACGCCCAAATACAATCTCATAAGGAGTAACACCTGTTCGAGAGTGTGGTACTGATCTAATAGACAATAATTCCAAAAGCAAAGTATCTGGCCAAGTCAGAGAAGTAGAAGCTGGTATCTTTGCTATTTTAAGCTTCAAAGCTGGGTGGAACACTGCATGGAATTTCTGTTTTATTCCCAATCCTTTCAGGACATATTTGACAACGTCCGCTATAAAATGAGGCCCGTTGTCACTCCACAACAATCTACAAACACCATATCGAGGGAAGAATTCCTTCAATAGCACCTTTGCTGTAGTAATTGCAGTATTGTCTTTGGTAGGGTATGCTTCAATCAATTTGCTGAATACACAAACCACAACTAAGACATATTTCAGATTATTGCAGCGTTCAAGCTCAATATAATCCATTTGCAAAACTTCAAAAGGTGCAGTAGGTGTTGCAAATCCTCCTGCTGGAGTTCGTGCCCCTTTTACTGGATTGTACTTAAGACAAATCATGCAGGTCTGTACTACTCTCTTAGCCGTGCTGGCAATCTCTGGATGCTCCCAAACTTGCGTAAGCAATTTCACAATTGCTGAAGCTCCAACATGTGCTAGCCCATGTGCCAGCTGAACCATAAGTTGTACAAAAGCTATGGGTAACTTCCACTTATCCAACAACCTTCATCATCCAACTCTCCATCTTTAGACCATTTCTCCCGTTCTTTATCAGAAGCGGTCCTCTGTATCTCTAGTACCTCCTTCCTACCATTGTGCCATCGCTCAGCTTGTGACTTCAGGACGTACATTGAAGTGGAGTCAGGCTGCATCGCAGTTTCTCATGCTACCCGATCTACAAAAGCATTTCCTTCTCCCACTTTATCTGTTACTTTCTTGTGTGCGTTGCATTTCACTATAGCTATCTTCTTTGGATGCATCAATGCAGTCAAAAGATTATGTACTAATTCTCCGTACATTATCTGTGCTCCATGTGATGTCAGAAACCCTCTTTCCTTCCAGAGCAGGCCGAAATTGTGCGCTACTCCAAAAGCATAGTGGCTGTCCGTGTAAACATTCACGCATAACCCTGCACTAAGCTCACATGCTCGTGTCAATGCTATCAGTTCCGCTGCCTGAGCTGATTTCTGCGGTATGCGTGCTGTCTACACTATTGTATGTAGTGTGGTAATTGCATATGCTGCTGAACTCGTACCATCTGGCAGCTTTAGGCAAGACCCATCTACCCACAGTTCTCAATCTACATCTAAAAAGGGCGTATCCTGCAGAACAATACGACCCTGTGTATGTTCCTCAGTCACGAAAATGCAATCATGTGCTTCTTGCGCCTCAGGCTGAGTCGCCGGAAATGGCAACAACGTGGCTGGGTTTAGTGTTGCACATCTCTTTAATGTAATATGAGGAACCTACAATGTCAGCTCATATCCTGTTAAACGAGCGCTAGTTAAATGCTGCGTCTTTGTCTGATTTAATCGAGCATCAACAGCATGGGGGACCAACACCAACAACTTATGAGAAAACACGATCCCCTCACTCTGACGTATTGACACAGCTGTCGCTGCAACCGAGCGAAAACAACCAGGCAACGCTCGAGCAACAGGATCAAGTACTGCTGCGTAGTATGCGCAAGGGCGCTGCTTATCACTGTGCATCTGCACTAAAACTGATAATGCGCATCCATCTCTTTCATGTACATACAATATAAAAGGCTTCGTGTAATCAGGGGTGCCTAACACTGGTGCTGAACAAAGAGCCTGTCGTAATTGCTGGAAAGCATTCTCACACTCATCTGTCCAGGGAAGGGGAATTGGAGTGTCTTTCGTCAAAAGTGCCAACAGTGGTTTAACTATGTGTGAAAACCCCAGTATCCACTGCCTGCAAAAAGAAGTAAGACCCAAAAATGCTTGAACATCCTTCTGTGAAGAAGGTGCTGGTGTATCTAAAATTGCTTGAATACGATCCGATGTGAGTGCACGACCCTCCTTAGACAAAAGGTGACCTAAATAGGTTACCTTTGGTCTACAATATTGCAGTTTCTTCTTCAAAACTTTGTGATTGTGTGATGCCAGAAAAGAAAGCAAAGACAATGTACACTTCTCACATTGCTCAAGGGTATCGGCCGCCAACAAGATATCATCGACATATTGTATAAGCGCCACACCTTCAGGCAGAACAAACGAATCCAATTGTCGTTTTAATGCTTGACTGTAGATACTAGGACGCTCAGTTTAGCCTTGAGGAACTCTACAAAATATATACGATCGATTATTCAAAGTGAAGCCGAAGAGATATCGGCTATCAGGATGAATAGGGATCGAAAAGAAAGCGTTCTTCAAGTCTATAACGGAGAACGTTGTTGCTGTTGGCGGAACCAGAGTAAGAATTGTCGTAATGTCAGAAACCACTGAGTATTGAGGTATCACTATCTTATTCACCTCCCTCAGATCGATAATAAATCGGTAAATCCTAGTGTCAGTGTCTTTCTTAAGAATTGGTAGGATAGGACTGTTACAAACATTGTATGGAACCTCTTCTACTACCCCCACTTTAATGAGATCCTGCACAATCTGTATAAGCGCCTCCTTCCCCTCCTGTGAAATATGATATTGAGGTAGGCGTGGCAACACAGCTCCCTCCTTTACACTAATGTGCATCGGAGGAATGACCATCTGTCCCACATCAGTATCTGAAGTAGCCCACAGAGTACGAGGTAAAGAGGCCAATGCAGTATCCTCTTTAACCATACACACCCTCTCCATTGTCTGATAGTTGTCATTTAAAATAACACGTACTCCTTCAGGGGAGCAACGTATTGTGGCTCTGAAATGCTTGAGCATATCCAAACCCACAATGTTATCAGGCGTGTTTGGGGAAAGCAAGAATGGACATGGTGCAACAAACTTATCTATGTGAAATGCATGGGGTTGTCACAACGGGCTAAGGGAAGGTGTTCCATCAAACCCTATCAATGTAATCGTTAAGCCAGATAGGGGAGTCCTCGGAACCAATTGTTTAGACAAAGCGCTACGAGTAGCTCCTGTATCAACCAGAAACCGATCAGTAGAACCCAAAACATGTGCTGTAACATAAGGACCCCTCTGATCTACTGGCACTTCAACTGATTCCTTACCCCATCCTACGCAATCCTATGCAAACTGTGAATCATGATATTCAGGGTGTTCGTAATCAGACATTTGATACTGATTTCGTCGATCAAAAACATTAGACCCATCTTGCGGTCGCATATTAGAATCAAACCTAGCATGATCATTCGTGTTTCCCCTGGGGCCTGAAAAGCCCCCTCGATTTCTCATCGGTCCTTGACCACGTCCTTGTCGCTGTGAACGCAACAATGGACACTCCTTAGCCCAATGGCCCATCTGCTTACAATACGCACATTTATCCTTAGCCAAATTCGGACGAACAAAAGAAGAACCATAAGATCCTCGACCACCCCTATCGGTACCCCTATGAGGCGGTCCGTACACTTGTGCTAACATAACCTTTGTTTTCAAATCTTTAGACTTCTTCTCTTCATTACCCTTCGCTTCTAATTCCTGACGCTCATAATACTGAGCCATCGTCAGGAGGGATGCCGGAGACAAAGTCGTCCAAGAGCTTTCACTCGCTTTGCACCGAGCTGCCACTCCTGGTAATAAATTCGAAACATACTTATCAACAAAAAGATGTCGGCCCGTGTCGTCCGTAAGCGACTGGCCACTAAAATCATGAAAAGTTTCCTCAACCCGCGTAAAGAAATCTGAAACTGATTCATCTACTTTTTGCTTACAATACACTAACATAGTCCAATCAATCTTTTTAGGAGGGATAATCGTTTTTAATTTAGTCAAAATGGCAGCGGGAAGTTCTAAAATCAACTGAGGTGGCTTCTGCGCAGGTTTCCTTTCTCTATTCTCATTCTCAAGATCTGCCCAATTTTGCCTTAAAGGTTACAAGATCGTCTACTTTCCGCACAGATCTCCACATATCGGGGGGTAATATAAGCCCAAAAATAAATCAATATCAGCTAATGTCATAGTACAAGAATTTAGAGCCCCCTCAAATTCCTCATAAAAGGCGGCAGGATTCTTTCGTGGATCGGGTAATGCAGCTTTTAATGCCATAACATCTGCTCTATTCCAGGGAGTGTAAACCCAATTATAAATGAAATACCCTCTAGCATCGGGAGAAGATTTATCCGAACTAGTACCCGCTCCTTTAGGAGGAACATACAAAGGCGCTGCTTCTCGCATAGGCTTAACATGCGCTAGCTCGATCTTATCTAGGTGAAAGATAGACAACTGCTTCCCGTCGCCGTTCGTATTCGTTTTCTCCTCCTCTGCTTTCTTTTGGCGCACTTTTTCCCGTAGGTGAAGCGTCTCGTCCCGCAATGCAAACAGCCGTCAAATCGCATTGGGCACCTGGGAAGGAAGAAAAAGACCTTTACGCAATCCTTTAGAATCTGACACCACATCATCAGGTTCAAGAACATCGTAATATTTCCGAAAAGAAGCAATCACTTCATCAGACAAAGATTCAGTAAAATATATTTTCTCCCTATCATGCCATCCTTCAAGAGACTGTAATATTTCAGGAAAAGAAACAGTAGCTTTAAGTGCACGAAAAGCGATCTTCCGAAGTTCAGCCATTCGATCGTTCGATAACATAGACCGTGTACCTACCTTCCCTGGGGGCGATCCAGAATCCTCACCTCCCCTTCTCGGAGCGGACGGACCAGCGTACGGAGGTGGAGAGCGATCTAATAACGAAAAATCGTCATTAGTTTTATTAAGGACAGGATAAAGAGGCTGTCGAACAGCATACTGGCCAGATATCTGTAATCTGCGCTCCTTTTCCTGTTTTGCTTCCAATTACTTTGCTTCACGCTTTCTCGACTCTTGCACTTTCTCATGCTCACTCTTTCGTTGTTCCTTCTCAATCAGCGCTTTCTCACGTTTCTCGCGCTCACGCACTTCTTTCACCCACATACGCACACATTCAAACATGTCTTGCCTCGCTCGTCGCTTACACATACAATGTTCCACATACTCAATTTTACGCAAATCAAACGATCCATACAAAGGCCAACGTAACTCAGGATCCTTTTTCATGTATTTCCTCCACAATGTGCTGTACATTATAGGGGAAAGACCAAACTTCACATACATGTCCCTATTAGGCGTCCCCTCTGGGGGAGCCGGCTGCGATTCCTCAAGTCTTAACCTTTTACTTCCAAAACAGCAGCACCACTTACGCAGTGCGCTAAAAGCAGGCATGTCAAAAATAGTGCAAAATATGCAATATTATAATCAAAATGGCACTTAAAACGTTGTGCCGCTCAAATCCAAAGTTCAGGAGAAATATCTCCACATTACCTGCCTATATGTGTTTCAAGGCATATAACCCAAATCCAAAACCAAATATGACTAGTCCCACCAAACCAAATAGCCGCAGCAAGCCTATCCTAAAACTGCCTTGCCAATCCAGGCTTCCAAAAGCTCGCAGCAAGTACCGTACAACGGTTCTTACCAATCCAGAGTGTCCAGATTCCAACTGCCAAGTTCTGAATTCGCCCAAACGGCCACTGCACGGCAACCCAACAGAAGAGGTCTCAGTCGAGGACCGGCGCCACCCAGATGGTCAGATCGGAAGGGAAGGAAGAAAGCCTCGGGATAACAGGACTCGCTGCGCCGCTGGTAGTGATCACATCCCCGGCAAGGTTCCAATCCTTCGTCACGACCAGTCCTATGAGCATCCGAGTCGCCGATGAGCCCCACGCGGGTGCCAATCGATAAGTGCAGGCCTCAGCAAGGCCCGTTAGTGCAAAGGGTTCGCCCTTCTGTGCACGAAGTCCTTAGACTATAGGAAGAAATTGGCAAGGAAACTGTAAATACAAAAACATAGTTTAATAAACCTTTAAAGGTGGTACTACAACCTACACAACACTCTACAGCATTGTACAGAGTAGCACACTGAACTCAAGCACATGGCCCCTTTTATACACAAATAAGGGGTTCATAAGTAGGCGGGTACAACTCAGAGCATGATTTATGACCATATATATATGGATATTTCTGAACATGATCAATACATGGGTGGAGTTAACAGTTCTTGAGACCCGCGAAAAGGCACATTCCTATCTACGCTAATCAAAGACAGATGTGACTCTTACTGAGCATGCGCTAGACGCACAAAGGGCTAATTATAGACTGTTGCTGGGCAGATCTCAAGGGCGACTAGCGAAGAGGTAGGACTCGTCTCATGGCGGGCACATGGCAACATGTAGCATACAAAATGGCGGACATAAAAACAAGATCGAGTCCGAACAACACTTGATATAGAGTGGGAAAATGTAATTCATATGCTACAATATCATGTCTTTAGCTAATGCTTAATACTGTCGCTGTTTTATTAACAACGCTCAGTCCAAGGAAGCGGATGAGGGGTATCCTTCAATGTAAGTGCTAACAAAGGTTTAGCTAATAAGGAAAAATTCGCGATCCGCTGTCTGCAATAAGAGGTAATACCCAAGAAGGCACGCACTTCTCTCTGTATAGTCGGCACAGGCACTTGTGCAATAGCTTGAATACGTTCTGGGGTCAATCGCCTACCCTTCTTCGACAAGAGATGACCTAAGTACGTAACCTCTTGGCGGGCAAACTGCAACTTGGAGGGTGACACCTTATGATTGAGATCAGACAAATGGTGCAGCAGTGCAACAGTCACGTCCCTACAAACATGCTCTGAATCAGCAGCCACCAACAAATCGTCCACATATTGAATAAGGGTAGCACCTGAAGGCAGAGGGAAAGTATCAAGCTGGGATTTAAGAGCCTGACTATAAATAGAGGGACTCTCACAATAACCTTGTGGTGCTCTTTTAAATCGGAAACTTCGACCTCCTAAGGAGAAGCCAAAAATATCCCTACTCTCCTCAGCGATGGGAATGTTGAAGAAAGCATTCTTCAAATCGATCACAGAGAACCAAGCTGCCGAAGCAGGTATCATCGTCAGCAGGGCAGTGTTGTCCGGGACGACAGGAAACTGTGGGACAACAATTTTGTTGACTTCTCGTAGATCAATCAGAAATCTATAAACAGGGGCTGGGAAGGATCTGTTCTTTTAAGAATCGGCAACACAGGACTATTACACACATTTCCTCTTGTTTCCTCACCCACACCCTTCTGAACCAAATCATGAATAACAGCCAAAAGTGCTCTCTCACCATCACTAGATATTTTGTATTGAGGAATACTTGGCAATTTGACATTGGGCTTAAGTGTAACAACATAAGGTGGAATTTCAAGACGGCCCCCATCATTTGGGCCTGTAGCCCAGAGCTTTTCAGGGAGAGAAAGCAACTCAGGTGGAAATTGGTCTCGGGATAAGTGCATTGATGAAGTCAATTTCCTTCCTAGTGTGAGATGCATACCAGAAGGAGAATAATGTAATGTTGCATACAACCTTTTCAACAAATCCAAACACAATAGGTTCTCACCACAACTAGCTGTCAAAATAAGTGGAGCCTTCAAGTTATAAGGACCAATTGTGATAGGCAGTGGGCAAGAGACCGGATTACAGATAGGGGCGCCAGAAAATCCTACAGATGTATTCATTGAGCCAGACAAAGGTGCCCCAGGGAGTTTAGAATGAATGATAGAACTTCTCGTCGCACCAGTATCCAAAAGAAATGGTTCTAGAACACCCATAGTATTGACGATAACATAAGGCCCATTCTGGTCTACTGGAATCGATACAACTCCCTAACTTTGTCCATGGCTGTCCTATTCAGTGTGGAAACCTTTGTCCCCATTGTCCACATAACAATCATCAGTGTAGTATTGTGCAGACTGAGCTTTCTGTTGATCGAAATAATTCGTAGCATTCGGAGGCGGGAAAGAACGCTGTTCTTGAGGGAATACACCTCTTCCTCTACCCCTGGATGGTGACAAAAAATCACCGCGACCACGTGGAACAGACATCCAATTACTACTCTGTAACAGAACTGGGCAACTATTCTTAAAATGGCCATCCTCTTTACAATAAGCACACTGGTTAGGACCCAACAAAGGTCGTGGAACAAAAGGCTCAGGTTTTTAAAATACCTTCTGAAATTGCGGATGCTGGGGGAACTGATGCTGAGCAAAACGTGGAGGATAAGCCTGTTGTAAAAGGACCTTAGTTTTCAGATCTCTATTCTTCTTCTCTTGCTTATCTTTCTCCTCCTTATCCCTATTCTCATAATATTGTGCAGTGGCTAATATCTGGGCAGGAGAGGAAACAGCCCATGAACTCTCTGAACTTTTCAATTTGTTGGATAACTCGGGAAGTAAGTTAAATACAAACTTGTCCACAAACAAACGTTGGCCACCCAGTAGTCATGTCCTGCCCGCTGTGATCAATAAATGTCTCCTCGAAACGAGTAAAGAAATCAGAGACACTCTCATCTATCTTTTGCATGCAGCCAGCTTATCCCAATTTACTCGTACTGCGGGCATCATTGTCTTCATTAGAGTAATGATTCTACCAGGGAGTTCCGTAATCAGAACATCGGGCTTTGCACCCCCCACTTGCGTTGCTTCTGCGGCGCGTATAGCAGCCCAATCACCACCTAATTCTACTGCATGGTCCTCTCTACGAATCCGAGCCCATAAGGATTGCGGGACTACATTTCCAAATAACATATCGATATCGGCTAAGTTCATCATACAAGCCTCAACCGTCTGGGACAATTCTTTATAGTAACCAGTAGGGTTTTTGCGAGGGTCTGGCACAGTCTGTTTAAGAGCCAAAACTTCAGACCTTTTCCAGGGGACTTGAACCCACACACGCTGAAAGTGGTCTGGTACGGGATTGGCGCCACCCACTGCGTCTCTCCATACTGGAGGGACTTCACGCATCGGATAGTGCTTTAATTCCTGGCCGACAATAGGATCACATTCTGGAAGAGTCAAGGAAGAGAATATCGTTCTAAAAGCAACGAGCGCATTTATAGCCTCCTCGACTTTGGTCCCACTATAAGACCCTTGTCAAAATCAGCCTGAACTCTCAACAAATCCTGGGGAACCTTATCCAACTCCATATCCTCCCATCCCTTAACCAGAGTGTCACACAGAACATCGAAAACATATCTCTGGGTGGGCTCGGTCCATAATATCTCGTGCACTATATATTGCACCTTCCTTAATCCACCTGCGAGCGAGAGAACCCAACACCGTTTTCTCGTCTGAAAGCGGAATTTGCCGACGGGATTGCCGTCGAGAAAGAGCCGGAGACATATTTAACGATCTAAGTAAAGGAGAAAAGAAACCTGAGACAGCATCTACCAGTCGCTTATGCGTATTCGGGGTATCACTTAAAAGAACAGGTGACATAAGGGAAGTGGAAGGCAACACCGGCAGACGCGTAGTAGATTGCAGAGGCAAAGAAGTTGACAACGAGGGAGGTGGGGGCTGAATTACAGGGAGGGGCAAATGTGGGGGAATAGGAACAGGCAAAGCAGCAATGATCGGTTGTGCAGGTGGCTGGACAATCGGCAACTGGATGGCTACTGGCTGAGCGGGAGGTGCTAACGGGGGTGCAGTAGCACCTTGTGCATAGGTTGGAGGCAACCTCAATAAGCGGGCCATTAAAGAATGTTCCTCAGGATCCCTACTCTACTCTGGAGGGGAAATAGGCAACGCCGGATAACACCTATCTATCGCCATACGATGTTGTCCTTCCGTTATCTCCATCGCATAATCAGACTCATTATTTGCAAACTGTTGGGCAGCCTGTGTAATCGTCATACCTTGCACTTTCCTATCTCTTTTTGTCTGCTTTATTTCTCTCTGTTTGGCTTCTTTTCGCCAGAGGCGGAAAGAGTCAAACATTGCCGGCCGGGCTTTTCTTTTAAATAGACTTGTTTCTAAATAATCTAATATATCGATATCAAAGCTACCATTCTGTGGCCACTGCAGAACACCATCCTTTTTAGTATATCGGATCCATGTCTCATTAAAGGTAATGGGGCCAATACCATGTTTCGAGTATACCTCATAAGTGGGAGTTGCAACCGGAGGGATCGGACAAGAGTCCTCCAGCTGGGAATCCCTATCACAAGAACAACAACACCAACGTTTAAACTTACTGAAACCAGGCATCGTTATTTCACTGGTCTCTTCTCAATCATCAAGGGGTTAATGCCAATAACACTGCACAAACGTACTTACCCCTTGGCTTCGGCCACTGCAGTAGCCGAATAGAAACCCAAAACGGAAACAAAACAAATTTGTGGGAGCGACCCACCAAATACTTAACTAAGTGTCTTCTTACACCACCGGAGGTCCGTCCACCGTCTCGCAATAGCAATCATCACCGAAAGGACCAAGACAGGGCGGCAGTCAGGGCAGCAGTCGTCAGCAGCCGTCAGCAAAAAGGGGGAAGCTGCGCTGTAAAGACCTTCGGTCCACTTATGACATGCAGGGGCAAATCGTGTGGTGCGCTTCCTCTGGAGTTTCTTGCAGGGCTCCTCACAATCCTCAGGCTGAACCGCTCCCACTGAAGCCGCCCCACGCTGGGCGTCAATTGAAGAACCAGAGCCTTAAGGGCCCGGCGGCGCAGGGTACGCCTAAATCTTCGAGTTCTCCTGCCTGGTCGAACAGAGACACCGGACACTCCGTTAGCGTAGAAGATCGTATTTTATTAGCTGCAGCCAGCACAGTTGTCCCTGAAGTACAGAAAGTATGTTCAAAGGAGACTGCTCTCGAACTCCGTGCCACACAGGTTTATATACATTTGAGATACACAATGAACAATCCCAAGACATACAAATCAGACAAATGCGAGGGGCTCGGAAAGCAAAGTATTACGTAACTTCAAACAAGCTTGGTTGTCGGCTGTTTTTGTTACCCAACCCCTTAAGCTATTTGTAAATGAACCCACACAATCCAACTTGCAGGTGAAGAAACACATTTGTATGTTTAAGAAGGACAGTTGTGGAATCAGAGAGTTCATGGAGGGAATGGCGAAGGACAGCAGATAAGATAGCTTCAGGAAAGAATGGAGCGAACCTATAGATAGTCTGGACGGGGATTAGTTAATGAGACATGGATTGTTGTACTCGGTCAGACCCTGACACTAGACTAGTAAATAGAGGCAAAAAGGTTACTTAGTATGTGAATGCAGGAAAACGACAAAGAAATACCTGGCTGGCTGTGCTGCCTGAGTGAGGGCAACACAAAATGGAGGCAAGTCGCAAAATGGCAGCAGAACACGAACAAAGTCGCGAAATACAGAACCTCACCGCATCTCGGAAAAGACGCATTACTTCTGCAGGACTCTTCATCGCAGCCCCGCAGCTCCCCAGAACCGATGCATTGCCTCAACTGCTCAACGCATCTTTAATGCTGGACTTCGCATCACAACCCCTCGTCAACGGGATTCTTTACAGCGGCGCAGGTCCTCATATCACAGCCCTGCTGCTTTTCAGAACTGACGCATTCTTTGGCTGTGCGATTCATCTTCGACACGGATCCTCACAACACTCTGCAAACCAGGATTTAAGATGCTGTATTTATTGGGCTTTACTGGGTCCCTGTAGCCAGCTTGCACTCCATTGCTTTCAGCCTGAATTTGTGACTTTGTTCTGGTCCAGCGTGACCAGATGTCCACAGTTGGTGATTTATGCCTTATGGCAGTATTTTTACTAAAATCTTTCAAATTGAAGATCTCCAGTTCTACTGATTGGATATTTTTCATTTTGGTCTTGTTTTATTTGCTAAAATGTACTCTATTTCTCTAAATCTGTTGTGGTATTCTTTTGTGGTGTGTTTTCACAGTTTGAAGTGTTGCACAAATACTTTACACACTGCCTCTGAGTTAAGCCTTACTGCTCTGTGCCAATATAACCAAGGGTTGAGCACATGTTAATTTCGGGTTGCAAGAGACTTCACCTTGAGAAGAATTGTGGTTGTTGTTTGAGAGGTGTTTTACCGCCTCAACCAGTAATCCAATTTCTTACAAAAGCGCATTGGGCTCAGACAATCCTTTGAGACATTGCGAGTCAGTGGAAAAAGGGTACTGCAGAATAGGTGCAATATCATGATCTGTACTGCAGGGACCAGCCTTCCAAAGCAAGGCATGGTAATAAAAAATATGCATACTTTTTAAAACCTTATGGAAAGCGCAGCATCTCATACTTTGGAAAGCCTTGGCAATCCGCTGTACTACCAAATAATAAAAATATTCTGTCATTCCAGGTCCTAACTGGGAAACCAAAAGCAGCCCCTGCAAAAATGCTCAATGTCACTCCCTTCATCTCTGATCAGTTTCTCTCTACTTTTCCACTCTTCCTCACTTTCACTTTTCCAGGATCAGCTCTGGGCTTTCAAAACCTGCCTCCAAAGGTATTATCTATCTCCTTACCTGAGAAGGAAAGACATGCTTTTATACATTTCAGTATTCATCTGTCACTCAAGGAACGGGTTTTAGAGAAAAGACTACGGAATCATACAATATGACACTAAATAATTCCAGAAAGAAAGGGGGCACCCTGTATTCCAGTGGAATCGGGGTAAAGAAGCCCAACACTTGAACAATGTTCTAATGGGTGTTCATGCAATGCACAGAACGATGAAGTTAAGCATTCTCGAATATTATTTGTCGTCATAGCAGGTTATGAGTGTTAATCTCTGCCAATGTATGAAAGGTTTTTGAATGATTACCATTGAAACATTGTTCTAGTTTTGGCCTTTATTAAATAATTCCAGGCCATGAGGTTTTAACTAAAATGACTGTCTTGTTGATTTATGAGGCTATTTCTCCCAATATCCCTGTCACTAATTATGGAATGCATTTTTTCAAAGTAACTGGGGTGGTGTCCTCTTCATGCTCTGGCCGGTGACCAGACTCAGTGGCGACATGATCATTCCATGCTACAGTGGTTGCAGTGTATTTGCCTGACTTGCTTGCCAGTGCAATTATCTCGAGAAGGTCGCCACTTAGCTGTGAATCATCTAATAATGGCGCGAGCCACTGCTGATGCTTCTACACCAGTGGAAATAATTAGAACATACAAAAAACGCATGGTATCCTTGCCAAACTTCGAATTTGCTTTTTCCAATTCCAATTCCAACAAACTTTATTTCGGTCAATATAGACTATATAAGTGAACAATACAATGGCATAGAAATGAATAAATACAAGACCAATAAATAATCATATAATAAAACAAAAGTACATTAAAAGACTATTAAAAATTCATCTTAGAAGAAAAAAAAAACATTGCCGAAATGAGTTTTATCTAGTATAGTGATCTCTAGAATATAAAAGTGTTGAAAATGAATGATAAAAAAGTCAGTTGGAGAATAAAAACTAATTATGGTGAGTAAAATGTGATCATCAGAAGGCGGAAAAAGGTTATGCATGCACAACTACTTTGTCCAGGACCTCCGCTTGTGCCACATAAAGTACAGAAAGCGGGAGACTACAAAAACAGTGGGTGGATGGGTGTCGGTCCGCAATATTCTAGAAAGCCTCAGCAAACTGCCTACACCCCATATTTCTACATATAGGAGCTAACCAGCACTGTCTGGCAACTTTATACCCAGGGCAAAAAAGGAAAACGTGTACATCAGTCTCCTTGGCATGGTTGCAGGCATGACAACCCAGAGGCTGAACTTTTGACCATTTTTAGTGAAGGCACGCAGCGCAAGGTCCCTAGTTTAAACTGGAAGTATAGTTTCCTTGCCAGGATCGGTTGTATGGCCTCATAAAGTGCTCGGCTTTGATGTTAAAAAAATCGGCTGTTAAATGACCAATTTGAGAGTTCCCCTGAGTCACGTCTAGCTTGTACGATCCATATGCTCTAACTAGAAATGTGCGAGGGATAATTGGGCAGACTGTCTCTGGATGGGTCCATAGAGTTGGGAGACCTAACTTGTAGCATGTATCCCTAATACGTACGAGCCACGGATCGTTGCCCACCTTCAAAAGACCCAAAATTGCTTAAAATTCTAGCTGGTAAGCAGAAAGTTCCGGGGTCGCCCACAGTCTCCGCCAAAAAATTAAGGGGCGAAGACCTAACTCCTCAGCTATGGTCTAATACCCAAGTCCATACGTAACAAAATGAGGGCATGCTAATTGGAAGACCCAATAGCTGTTTCAGGAAGTTGTTCTCACTTTTGGACAGACCACCAGTAGGACAATGGCCCCATAACTCCGCTCGTACATTATGGCAGTCCTGATTTGGACTCTGTATATCTCAGCCACCAAAGCAGCTGGTTTACAAAAGGAGTTTCTGTAGGTTTTTAATATTCCCCCCACTGTCTAGGCCATTTTGAGGCTAGCTTTGGTAATTTGAGGGCCCCAGCCAGTTTTCAGGCAGTGTTACACCCAGATAATCAAAAACAATTACTCTCTCCAGCATGGTACCATTTAGAGAGGGGCTGGGGCGGGAGGTGTTGGGTGGGTTAAATACCATATATTTGGTGTTTAGCATGTTAATCTCCAACCCTCTTGCTGTACAGAATGTTACAAAACCATCAAGAACTCTCTGAATGCCCATGGATGACTTAGAAAGAAGCAAGGTGTCATCCGCAAACAACATTGCAGGCACTTTAGTGTGCACCACCTTGGGAGCGTCGTTGTCAGCTACCTCATTAAGTTGGACAACCAAAGCATTAATGAATAGGCAAAAGAGGGTTGGAGCAAGCACGCAGCACTGCCTTACACCTCTATTACCTGGGAAGCGCAGGGTTAATTTCCCACATTTCCCGTATCTCACTTGGGCGTAGTTACCCATATGCATTCTCATGATCGATTTCAAGAGATAGGGGGGGATCCCCAGCTGTTGCAATATCTCCCACAGTTTATCTCTGGGTACCAAAACAAAGGTCGTTTTTAGGTCAACGAATATCACATAGAGGCTGCCACCTTCTATCAATATCGACTTCCATTATAATAGCTGAAGACTTAGTATTTGGTCAATGGTGGAGGTGTTTTTCCTAAAACCTGCTTGGTAGGGACTAAGTACTTCTCTCTTCTCCATCCACTCATGAAGGCGATTGAGGAGGATCCTAGCAAACAGTTCCTGAGTGACATCGATTAGACGGATCGGCCTATAGTTGGTCAGTGAGAGGGGTGAACCCTTTTTGTAGACATGGTAAATTTCCACCCCCAGCCAAGTGCCTGGTATCACCATGCCTCTCAAGATGGCATTAAAAATTGCCCAAAGGTAGGGTCCCAATGTATTTGCTTCTGTTCTAAACAAGTTGCCTGGGATCTTGTCTAGTCTTGGTGCATTTCCGGAGGGAAGCTTCCTATTTGCATTGAGGACCTCCACTAGAGTAATCCCTTGATCCTCGTTGTAATAAAGGGCTAACGACACAGGGATCGTAGCCCACCTCTGTAGAATTTAGGGATTGGGATTGAGACTTCCAGGTGGCCGCTGCAATATTAGGCTCAAATGCTGGCTAGCTGCCATTACTGCCTGAGCATACTAGTGACCAAAACAACCTCATATCTCTTTTAAAAAGGGCTACACTAATAGCCTCCCAACTGTCTAGTTCCCAATTCGACTTAGCTTGTTTTATGGTATCTTGGTAGCTGGCTCTCATGTGTTTGATCAGGGGCCTGTTATTGCTCCTGATTGAATCTAAAAGGGCTCTCATAGCCTTGCAACAAGTATCATTAAACCAAGTTAGTTTAATATTCTTTTTAGGTTTATAATGGGTCAGGGGATGGAAGACATTGGTCAAGCTAGATGTTAGCTCTAAGTGCAGAGCCTCAATTCTATCGATAGTTTGTGGCTAATCCAGGTCCCCGACAACCTCCCAATTCCTGTAAGGGCATTATTATTAAGGAGAACAATGCAGTCATCTTATCTGGTGACTGTTTAAAAGACCCCAAACTAATTCTTCTTCTATTATTGGCGAGAATTTTGATTATTGTGTACTTGGTGAGAGCTACCTGAGGGATTATTAAAGTCGGGTAGGGATAAATCCAATATCAGGGCACCATGGTCACTATCCTGTATAGAAAGGACAAATAAGTCAACTACCCACTGCCATGATCTAGTTTCGACTAAAATATAGTCCAACAGGGAGGTATGGCTACTCCTGTTAAAGGTTGACTTCCCTGGTCTGTCTGACTTGGTGCAGCAATTACAAGCCCTCAGAGAAGCGGTTAGGGTCACAGCATTAATCTGGTGGGCTAGAGGTGTCCAGGCTTTTATTGTTTGAATTTCAGGGTCGGGGATTAACCAGAGCCGGGCCTCAGCAATGGGAAAACTTCAGTAGGTAGGAGAAGCGGCTCGTATTGGCAATTAAAGTCCTCCCTATAACCAACCTCACGTCCGGAGAGACAGTACCAATAAAAGTGTTCAATTGTTCAAGGGTCTGAGATTCCTGGCAGACACTTACAGGACGTGAATAAATGTTAATAAGAGTAATTTTAAGACTGGGAGAGAAGGTAAGTTAGTTGCACTGAATGTCAGTTGAGCTGGTCTGCTGTACAATCTAGATGTGGGGCAACCCAGGTACTAAGGCTCCCAGAGAGCCTACCTCTATTCCCCTTTGTAACTGGTACATTAAAAATTGCATACCCCATCCTCAAGAAGTCGTCCCTAGTCCAAGTTTCCTGGAACATACACAAGTCATGGCTGTCTACAAAGCACCCACAATCTGGGCAGTACAATTTTCTGTTAATTCCGTTGATGTTCCAGGATAGAATCCTCAGCTTATGATCGGGATTGAGGTGCTCTCCCGGGACATGATAGCCAGTAAAAAACAGAACCAGCAGTAGCCACCTGGTGAGCCAGGGGGACTATTTTCAACACGTTCATAGATGAACCACCACTAAGTACACCAGATGATGGACAGTCATAGGTCATCAAGAAAGAGTTGCCCTGCTGGTGGTTACTCAAAGAAACCAACGGTGCTTCCCCCGAGCCATTCCACAAAGCCCCAGTCAGCTGTCCACTATTGAGACACCCTTGTGTCATCACATAGGGCCAGATGTAGGAGCCCAAATACCGGTCGGTAACGGCCGAATTCGGCCGTTACCAACCGGTATTTGGGTTTTCAGATGTAGGGGCCATTATTTTACAGAATCGGTACATTTACTGATTCTGTAAAATACCGAATCTGTATTTTTACCGATTCGGTAAATCCAAATGTAGGTGACACTCCTGAGAGTGCCACAGGCCCTTAAGAGTCGGTATTTTATCACCCAATCCTATTGGGTGGTAAAATACAGAATCCAGGAATCTGTGCATGCACACTGTGCAATGTGACACACAGACATGCCTTTAGGGCATGTATGTGTGCCACATGTTACACGTGCCTCTATTTGGGATGCTAGAGGGTGTCAAAGTGACACCCCCTGCACCCTTGCAGGATTCGGTATTCAAGGCCCATAGGAATCAATGGGCAATACCGAATCGGTAAATACCGATTTTTACAGATTCGGTAATTCAAATACCGAATTTACCTAAATCTCCCTCCTTCTATTTTACCGATTCATAAATACGGAATCGGTAAAATTCGGTATTTATGAGTCGGTAAAATAGAATTACCTACATCAGGCCCCTAGTCCCTGAGTCCCACTACTCGAGACAGGTCCACCTTCCGGCACGAGTCAGTCCACCTCCTTAAGAGGGTCAAATCTGTTTGCCACTGGGATGTTAAAAATTAGAGGTTTGGGATGAGAAGCCACTATAGAGTGATCAATGGGCCACTTTACAGGGACACTGTAGTTGGTGGTCCAATTAGAGCTATGGGAGTAAAAATAATCCAGGGTATGGGCCCTAAACCCTGTGGATGGAGCTTGGGCACTGGGGTTATTGCCAGCCAGGCTATGTGCAGTCTCGGGATTATTAAAGTTATTAACAATATGGTCCCCTTGCAGTAACTGGCTGCGAGCCCACCCAACCAACTCTCCGGACCATTAGAATCTCACTTGCTCTGTCATAGGAGAACTGCCTGTGTATGGCCAACCAAAAGAGGCACTTGTTCCTTAAGTCCCACTGGGTCTCCCTCTGGCCAGCCCTGATCCCGGGTACTCCATTTAATACAATGACATACGGGAGGGAGACTGGGGGTAAGGCAATGGTCGGAAGAATCGACTCACCAGGGCCTCTCAAGGAGGCCACCATACGATCCCGGGCAAGCCTCTCAACTCCTAGCTCTGAGTGTATGGGCATCTTTGCATTAGGGTCCCCCAATCGAGAAGAGAAATTCTGTGCTCCCTCATGAGTGGTGTGTATCACAAGGCCACCAGAAGGTCTCCTGACTCGATTCTGGCTTACTTGCCGTGACACAGAAGTTTCTACTAGCTCATAACTGTGTACATCTATTATACTGGGACCTCCCTCCCTCGGGCATCCATGCTTACCCACCGGGGGTTGATCTACATTGTCAGTCTGGGAGCTACCATCTATCTTCACCCCTGAAACTTGGTTAGTAGGATCGGTGATGTTTGTCTGTCTTTTGTTCACTGACAAGGTCCCTATACCTGGGTGAATAAATAGATGGGCAAGCTCTTCCTATATGATGGCTCTGAGTTGTAATTGCAGTTCCAAAAACAGGGTCCTCGCCCAAGATGGGCAGTCAGAAACTGCCCGTGGGATAGAAGAGGCTCCTGGCAAGGCCCCTATGTCAACTAGATTAGTGCCCCCAGGTACAGGTTTGTCATTAGTCTTCCTTTTAGCACCCACATCAATTCTAGGCTTACACTTTCCCTTCTTGATTAAGTTGGTATTTTCTCCACCTTTGCGTGTAATTCGCTTTGCTGGTAACACTTGGGGTGGGAGGGGAGAGGGCTCAGTGGATCCAGGCAATAAGTCAGTAAGTCTAGAGGTAGATACAGAGGGTGCAACTTGGGGGGTGGATGACTCGGTCAATGGGCAAAAAATGTCAGGTGTCAAAGACAGACGCCGTTTTGTCAACTCAATTTCAGACGTAACCACCTCAATAGCCCTCTGGAGCATCCTGTCTATTGAGGTTGGGGGCATAGGGGAAAATATGGGCACCTGGGGAAGCTTAGTCGCACAGTTACGCTTGCCCAATGTTCCGCCAAGCAAGACTAAATTACCCCCCAACTCCTGAAGTGGACCCAGCACAGAAAAGAAGATGAAGGATAATTGTGCCTAGAGGACCAAAAACAAACAGCAAATGAAGAACACAACTAGTTACATTGGGCAAGAATCTGAGAGTCAATATTGTCAATGAGAGTGCCCCAAGAAGGGAAGCTCAGGCCGTGTTTGTTCGAAATGGCTGTAGAATGGGGCCAGATAGGGCGCAACATATCAAAGTTCTCAAGCAAGCGCTGCAAATAGGAATTGGGCAAAGTAACAGTCTGTGTGAAAAATGTTTTTATAGAATATTATCCTGCTAAGTTGTCCAGAAGGGAATACACGATGAATTGGGCTCAAGATGCAGCAGCAAGGGGGGTGGCCCTGCCTCTTTCAGGTGATGATGGGTAAGGACGGGCCCGCCCTTGGCCCGCGTCGTCTCGCGCCGCGGGAAAGATGGCAGCTTTTGAGCGCGTGTAGTGCGCCTCCCCACACCTGTGGCAGCTGATATAGGTCGCAGAGCACCTTGGGGCTTGGAGGCCCACCAGGGTCTGGTGCGGCTCTGCGGGGATGGCAATGTCAGCTCTGCAGGGAGGTCGAAGTCACGCTGCTGCACCCTGGAAAGAGATTCCCACCGGGGAGTTAGTTGCTGGTGCCACGGACTGTCCCGACCAGGCAGGAACGCAGCTTCCCGAGTCCCCTTTGCTTGTTGTGTTCTTGGCCCACAGTGCAACTGATATGATTCGAACATATTGTACACAGAAGTTAGCAAGGTAAGGAAGAGCGATGGAGCATAATAACAATGCAACTGAGCGCACTCGGTGCTCACAAACATGATTCGAACATATTTGCCATTTCCGAGTCAGCAAACGTGTTATTGCTCCTGTATTTGTTGTTTTTATGAAATCTGTGTCACAATAAACTACCTTATGGTACAAGGAAAATCTAATTTCCGGTCCATCGCAGTGCATGCCAGTATACTTAGGATCTTGTTTTTTATAGTGCTCAGAACTGCAGCCAGCAATACCACCTTTAAGACAAACCTCGAAGCATCATTGTTCCAAGAAGCCTTCCAAATGCACCAATACACCAAAATGGTAGCCGTGCTAGAAGTCATTTTGGTATTTTATTTTAGGGGACAGGAATCTATTTTTTAATAAATATATGGTAACATGTATTACTGGTCAGGTCGCAAAGTCTTTGGTGGTTTTGAAGCTTTGCTGCTTTGCGACCTGATCTATATTTGCCCTGCAAGGGATGGATTTTTCAGTGCGAAATAAGAATTCAGTAGGGTTTGCAGAGTTCTACTGAATAGCTTTGAATGCAGGTATATGTATAGAGGCTTGTGAGGACTACAGATCTCCATTCGCCGTCTCAAAATGCCATTTTGTAGGACTTGCTGTCTGTTGTTGAAAGCACTCTTGTAGACTGTACCTAAAACTGACAGTGGACTGATTGCCATCGGTTGGATTTCTTGTCAATCTCATTTGTATGGTTCTTATTCAAGCAAACCTTACTCTTCCTGTGTGTGTACCTCCCACCGCCCCAGGAGCAGAACTTTTTTATCATCATCTTGATTGTATGACTTGTTTCTTCCACTACTCACAATCAGGGAAATATGTTTCTTTTTCACTAAGCACTCTATCAGAGTGCATTTGATTCGTTATCAATGTTGACCAGATCAAGGTAGCTGGTTGGCTATTCCAAGAAGGCTGCAACCAAGGCTCGGGCGGTATTAAAGCAGAGTCCCCCCCGGAGACCCTCGACAGCCGCACAATCGCTCACAGCGAAGTTAATAATGTTAGACATGATAGACGTGTGGAGGAGTAGAAACTTTGGGAGGGGCGGCTTCACACACTATTCCGCATTCCACGAGATACACACAAGAATAGACTACTGGTTTGCCACTGCGGGGATCAATCGTTCTGTTAGACAGTGCAAAGTGCTCCCGCGCACACTCTCAAACCACTCCCCTGTACTGATAGCCTTGGATACCCCTGCGAGGGGATACGCTCCGTTCACATGGCGTTTCCTGCCTTACTCACTCCTAGACCCGATCTTCCGCGGGAAGCTGGCGGAGGCGATTGATGTGTTTTTCGAGAAGAATGTGGGATCAGTAGAGGACTTCCAAACGATCTGGGAAGCGTTTAAGGTCTATATTAGGGGCTTAGCGATGTCCAAGCACTCTAGTGTCCTAAAGGCTACAAGGGCCAAACTGGCTGAACTGGAGCAAAAGCTGCAGGCACTTGAGGAACAAAGACGATCTAACCCAGACGACACAGTAGAGGGGGAAATTAAGTGCCTACTGGTGGAATACCACGAGGCCGCAGATAGGGAGGTCCAGCACCTGGGCAAGTATGCCACGGCCCGAACATATGGCGAGGGGGAGCGGCCAGGCTCAGTTTTGGCTAATGTTATCAAGGGCCGTAGGGGAAAGGCGCTAATATCAGAACTGAGAAACGCAGGCGGAGACAGGGTGACGGACGAGGCGGAAATCGCCACAGTCTTCAGAGACTACTATTCGGAGCTGTACTCTTCCAGGGGTGGGGACATGTCGGCTGAAATACTAGGCTATCTGGAACACATAAAGCTCCCGTTCCTCCCGAATTCCGAAAGGGAATTCCTAATGTGCCCTACACAGTTAGACGAAATCAGAGACGCATTAGCCACTATGAGATTGGGCAGCGCGCCAGGGATAGACGAACTCTCAGTCGACTTTTATAAAACATTTCAAGAACAACTACTGCCGCACGTGCATACCCTCCTGGAAGACATCTGTGTCCAAGGCAGCATGCCCAGCTCCATGAGTGAGGCAATGATTGTCACCATTCTAAAACCGGGTAAGCCACATGATGACTGTGGTTCGTACCGCCCAATATCATTGCTAAATGTTGACACCAAATTGTACGCTAAAGTCTTGGCGACTAGGCTGGCGTTGCTGGCCCCTGACTTAGTAGCCCCAGAACAAGCGGCATTTATCCCATCCAGAAACCTGACATACAATATAATGGCACCATCCAACATGTCAAGCAGGATGTACCGGCGGTGGCGCTTTTCCTGGATATGGAGAAGGCGTTCGACTCCGTAGAGTGGTCGTTCCTACTTCAGGTGCTGCGTCGTATGGGGCTTGGCGAACCCTTCATCTAAATGATAGGCGCACTTTATGACGGCCCCTCGGCAAGGGTGCGTGTGGGCAACGCGATCTCCCACCCCCTATACATAAGCAGGGATACCCGGCAGGGATGCCCTTTATCCTCCTTGCTGTACGCACTTGCAGCAGAGCCTCTGGCCTGTGCGCTGAGAGAGTATCATAGCCACGAGGGCATACGATTCCCCACGTATAAAATAGTTGTGTCCATGTATGCGGATGATACGCTTTTATACGCACATGACCCCACTACCACACTTCCCCCACTTCTGAGAGAAGTGGTTCATTTTGGAGCACTATCAGGACTCAAGGTTAACTGGGCAAAATCGGTGGTACTGCCCCTAACTCCAGTGACCAAACGAGTGGAGACCGAGTTTCCTGTCCAGTGGGCAGAAGACCCGATTAGGTACTTAGGGATTCAAATCCACACGGATCCGGACCTGCTCATCAGCCAGAACTACGGGAGAGCGGTCAGTAGGCTGGAGGACGATGTAGAGATCTGGTGTAAACTGCCTCTTACACTGATGGGCCGTATAGCCATTATGAAGATGGTGGTACTGCCGAGATTCTTGTTCCTTTTTAGCGCCCTGCCAATAGTGCTCTCTAAGGCCTTCTTCCAATGCTTGACAAGCCTGATGATAAGACTGGCGTGGGCGGGGAAACAGCTGAGAGTCAAATGGACAACGCTCACCCTGCCGTACAGCTTGGGGGGCTTGGCAGCGCCGGACCTTGAATTGTACTACAGGGCGGCCAAGGCATCCCACCTCCACACCTGGGTGCATGGCGACAGACAAATTTCACATGTCCGGATGGAGCGTCTATTTGCACATCCGCTGCAGCTCCCCGCAACGGTCTGCAAGCCGCAGGATCGACGAACGGGAATATTGGATTCCCTCTCCTTCACCAACCACGCTTAACACTCTCTCCTGCTTCGCCAGGGAGGGGCGACCCTATACTCGCCGGAGATGCCGATGGAGTGGATGCTTTGGCTCCCGCCCATGGCTGAAAGGGCAGTTAGAAAGGAACTAGCGAAATTGGGATTAAGTAAAGCGGGCAACCTATTCCAGGACGGCATAGTCAAAACCTGGCAACAAATTCGAGGAGATGGAAGTGAACCTCCGCTATTCCAACGATTCCACTTTCATAGAACCCGGAGTGCCCTCTCGGAGATTTTGGGTCTGGACATGGCGGAGCCTCCGGATGTCCTGGAACTGACGTATGTAATTACACGCAAGGAACCCAAGAAGCTCCTAACGAATATCTACAGCATAGCTAGGTCGCAAGGTGCGCACCAAATCATGAAAGCCAGGTTGGAATGGCAGAGGGATCTAGAAGTCACGCTGGACGATGCGACATGGCGCTATTGCTTTGAGAATACGAAGCGTATCTCACTAAATGGGAAGCATCAGCTCATACACTACAAGTTCCTCCAAAGGGTGTACTACACTCCGGTACGGCTTCACAGATATGGTCTACGACTGGAGGCTAACTGCGAACGCTGCCATATGGCGGATGCCGACTTCCTGCATTTGTCGTGGGGATGCCCGGGTGTACAGGCATTCTGGCGCGAAGTATTTGCAGAAATGAGCAAAATACTGGAGGTTGACTTGGACATCGATCCAGGTATTGCACTTATAGGCAATTCCAGGGGGCTTCCAGGTGCGATACGCAGGCTCACAGACATGTGGATGCTAATGGCCAGGAGAGTGGTGGCCCAGTGCTGGATGCGAGGTCCTCTACCGACAAAGGCCAGGTGGGCTCGGGATATGCTGTACTGTAGCACACAGACGGAGACGTACAGCGAATTACTACCCCCAAAAAGCCGCCCGAAAAACTTCTGGGCCCTATACCAAACTTACTTACAGGGACAGCAAAATGAGGACGTATGCTCCACAGATAATGTTTCCCAGGGGTAGGAGGGAGGGGCCAAAAGTGACATTACACGGGGCTCCTGAGACGCAGTGGTGGGACGAGAGTGGGTATGGGAGTGCTACCACTGGAAAGGACAGTGGGGGGAAGCGAATAGAGTGCGGGGCGAACTAGCGAGGGGTCACTAAGGGGAATATACAGCTCGCGTAGGTACATCTAGACGCCGCACAAAGCAAGCTAGATAGATAGCCTGAACGTGAAAGGGGGACTTCTCCCTAGGGCTTGCAGGTGAGAATGGGTAAGAGGCCAGGAAACAGGTTAGGCTACCACACTATTGGACAAATTGGAGTAGAGTAGGTCCTTCTGAGGCTAGGGAGTGGGAGGGTGGCGGGATGTTAATGACACTATTGGACTTACATCAGTTTACTTCGACACGAGTCATCAGGTACTGTTGCTAGACTGAGAGGAAACACAGCGGGGGAGTAATGGGTTATGCAGAGGGTGAAAAGCTAAAACAAAAAAAATGCTCATGAAAATCTGAAACCGGCAGCGCTTGGGATTAAAACTGATCACTGAGACAATTTTATTTGTTTAACGCCGCCGGACCGCCGGGGTGTCGGCCAACGGGCTGTGTAACATAAGGGTTAGATTTGCCTGATTTGCTTGTGTTGCGGCCGGCCCGGAGAGGTTGTAGGCCAGAAGCTGTGTCAATTGAGTTTTTTGCAATAAAAAAAAAAAGGTCCCAGACCTGTTTCCCTTTCAGTATGCAACCCCTTGAAAACGTTTTTGTAGTACGCATTGGATTTGGCCCTCTCTGCTGGGTCATCCCAAAATCTTTTGACTTTAATCTCCTGTTGTCAGAACCTGTTTTTGCTGCTTTTTGGGACTCTGTGCACTTTACCACTGCCAACCACTGCTAAATAGCTTGTGTTATGTCCTTCTTGGTAGCATTGGCTTACGTGCAATTGCCACATTTAATTTACTTGTAAATCCCTAGTAAAGTGGTACTGCATGTACCCAGAGTCTGTAAAGTAAATGCTACTAGTGAGTCTGCAACACTGATTGTGCCACCCACTTATGAAGCCCTTTAAACATGCCTCACGCCTGCCTCTGCAGCTGTGTGTAGTTTTAAACTGCCATTTTGGCCTGGAAAAATACATCTTTTCAAAACACAAAAGGCCAAGGGATATTTTGAAAAGAGACAATGTCCAATTTGCATTGTGGAAAAATAGCTCATTGCTCGAACAACCGCTGGGACACGCAGGTCCTCTGCTGTCTGTAACCGCTCTGATCTTCCCTGGGTTCTACACTCCAGAATCCAGTGAAGAGCCAGGTGTGAGACATAGAACATTGATGATACATAATAAAACACATCTCCCCCCCCAGGACACAATAATAAAGCGAAAGAAAAAAAAAACAGGAAAGAGAAAAATAAAATAAACCAAGATGCAGGCAAAAAAAAACAGCCTATAGAGTGCTATGCATAATGGTAATCTTTGTACCATTTTGGCTTGGAAATAACTTGACAGACACTCTTCTAACCACGGGATTATAGGAGACAAAACTGTCTGTAGCAACACGTTCAGACATTTCAATGACACAGGGATTTTTAGAAGCAGAAATGCTGAAATTGGTTTTGTTATTCAACCAGATGTTATGTTCTAAATCGTTGCACAAGGTTACTTTCCTAGTATTCTACTTCCGTCCATCATTTCATCATACACAATTACCCACAGCCTTCAGAACTTCCATAGGTTTGGACCACTTAGATGAGCCCGTCCTTTCATTCCACACCAGTGAAGTTCTCACCCAGTCACCAATTTTGAACTTACGAACATAACCTTTAATTTTGTTGTCATGTCTCATGGTATACTTGCGTTGATAATCATGCACCCTACATTCCAATACCTCCCTGGGACATTGCCGTGAACTTGCTATGCACATCCATGCAGGTGTCACCTTGCTACATGCCATCCGTCCCTTGAGAAGACTGAAAGGAGTCTCTTGGGTGGCAGTATGGGGTGTGTTGCGGTAACTCCAAATCATTTTTTTAACAGCAGCTTTACAATCCACACCCTCGGCATCAGCTAATTGTATGCATTCTTTTAAAACTCTGTTGAACCTTTCAACCATGCTGTTTTCCCTTGGGTTATAAACAGCTGTAGTACAGTGCATCACATCACACACCTTCAAATACTCATGAAACTCAGTGGCTAAGAATTGGGGACTATTGTCGGTGGTGATTTTCAGGGTAGCCTTCCTTGTGAAATATTTCCTCACAAAAACTGATGACATTAGAGGATCTGATTTCTTTCACAAAAGCTACCTTGGGCCACTTAGTGTAATAATCCATTAGAACAAGAGCATATTTTCCTGCAATACCACTGACACTAAATGGACTGCAAATGTCCATGGCTAGTTTTTGCCAAGGCTTCTCTGGAAACATAGTGGGGGTAATGGTGGTGTCCTGAGATACAGAGATTTATCACTACACATGCATGCAATGCAGTTCCTTACACACCTTTCAATACCTTTGTCCATGCTTGGCCAGCAGAAATCGCACCTTGCCCACCTTTTCATGCTCGACATCCCAAAGTGTCCCTTATGCAAGAGTTCTAATATTCTAGAGCATAGTCCCGCAGATACAACCAATTTGCCTGCTCTCCTAACTACCCCAGATCCAGATTCAAAGGATAGCTCTGACCACACCATCTTTTACTCTGTTAAGTCCTTGTCGATTAATAGGCGACGATTAAAACATTCTGACAAACAAGAAATCACACTTTGTAACATGAGATCATCTAAGGTGGCTTGTTTCCATTCTTCTACACTGACTGCACCCTTGCATGCTTCGCCAATCGTGGGCACTAACCGCTCTTCTTCTACTTCCTCATAAATTTCACACTCACTTGCATTTTCAGGTAGAGTCAATCGTGACAAACAGTCTGCGTTGACATTCTTGAGACCAGGTACATACACTATATGAAAGTCTTACTCTTGCAATCTATACAGGCTTTTCCAGCCCCCTTTGTAGTGAAGATGTCTATCAATGGCCTGTGATCAGTTCTCAATTCAAAACTTCCCCATACGTAGGTCTTGAAATAGTTGACACACCAAAAGCAGGCAAGGGCCTCTTTATCAATAACTGAATATGTTGCTTCTGCTCCTCTGAGGGTCTGAGAAACGAAAGCTGCTACCCATTCGGTGTTGTCTTTCTTTTGCATGAGGACCGCCCCAACCCGTATGCACTGGCATCTACCACTATAATGGATTTGCTATGAGGGTCGTAAGGTTTAAGAACTACTGCTTTGGTGATCTAATTCTTTATGCTGTTAAATGCTATCTGACACTCAGGACTCCATACAAAGTTGATCCCCTTCTTCATAAGAAGTCTTAAACAGTGTACCTTGGATGCAAAATGTATTACAAATTTAGAATAATACTCCGCTAACCCCAAAAAAGAACATAACTGTTCTTTGTCTGAAGGTGGCTGAGCATTTTCGATGGCTACACGTAAATTCCTCTTAGGTTTGACCCCTTCAACAGAAAGGGTTTGTCCCAAATAATCAATCTCTGTCACAGCAAATTTACACTTTTCAGCAAATACAGTCAAACCAGCAAGTTGTAATTTCAGCAGTACCTCATTTAAGATAACATCATGATCCAATTCTTTCTTATCCCAAACCAATACATCGTCTTGCAAGACCAACATATTATTGATACCCTTCAGGATGCTGCTCATTAGTCTCTGAAAAACTGCAGAAGCAGAATCCAAGATGAAGAGAATTTGTAGGAATTGAAACGCTCCTTCAGGTGTTATGAACGATGTAAGATGACGAGAGTCAGGGTGCAATCTTATCTGATGGTAGGCATTGGAAAGATCAATGGACGATAAGTATTAAGCATCCTTGACAGTGGCTATCATTTTGTTGATGCGTGGCAAAGGGGGACAATCAACCCAGATGTTCTTGTTTAGGTCTCTCAAGTCTACGCACATGTGCAATTTCCCACTGGGTTTGCACACCAAAACCACCGGACTAAGCCATTCTGATGCCTCGATTGGCTCAATGACTTTTGCCTCACTAACCTGTCCAATTCCAAATTCAATTGTGGTCGCAAAATAAATGGTAGATTCCGAACTTTATGAACTACTGGAATGGAATTTGCTTTTAATACAATGCTGTGCTCAGATTTGTTCAAACAACCAAGCTTAGGATTGAATAAATCGGGATACTTCATGCTCCATCTAGAAGCAACACTGTCTTGAGTTAAAAGGACTTGTTCAGGATGATTGGGATCTAGTATTATTCCCAATTTCTTCTGCTCCTGCCATCCCAATAAAGCTTTACCTTTTTCAACTACATATATTTTGGCTTGCGTGCACCCCACTGGTTCAATATCGGATGACACGAGATTACATTTGCCTGTAGACTCCCAAACATTTTTATCAATTATAGTATACAGGGAACATGAATCAGCCTACAAGGATAAATTGACTTGGTTGAGAGAAAGAACACATTTGGGTGGTTGCTGAGTCCCGGATACTTCATTAACTTCATTATCCCATATGACAAGCACCTCATCTTCGCTATCACTTTCATTTTGTGATGTTTCACCAATGTCATTAATTACATTTACAGAACGTTTCCAGGTTTCACGATTCCCAGACCTGCACATTTTTAAAAAAAGTTTGTTGCACTTGAAACAAGAAACATTGGTAGCAGGACCCCAGGGAGTGTTGGCAGAGTGTCTAAAACTGCCCCACCTGAAACAAAAACGTGTATTGGTACTGAATGGCATTTTTACATTGGAAAAATGTGCATGAGGAAAATTTTGTACGTTAACTTTTTGATTGGACAAATTCAATTTTAATTGCGGTTTAGTAACTTCATTGTGATTCCTAGAGATTTCACTCAAATTTCTGGGTTTGTGATTACTGACAGCACATACATCACCTTTGTCCTTCGTGTGTTCATTATTCATTTCTTTGACATAGCGAGAAGTGTTTTCAACTCTCCTGACTATAGCAATGGTTTTTGTAAGGAAGGGTCTTTTTAATTCTAGTAATCTCTCCTGAATTTTGGAATTGTTGGTTCTGTTAATGAACTGGCCCCTAATAATCTCTTCATGAAGATCCTTGAATCTGCATGACGCAGCTAGTGTTCTCAATACGGCTACATATTGTTCAACTGTTTCCCCAGGTAATTGCACTCTGGAAAAGAATTTGTGTCTTTCAATAACAATACTGGTTTTATTACCATAATTGTCTTCTAAAGCTTTTAATGCCTGTTCATTATTCGAGCTGTCAAAAACAATCTCTTCACTATTCAAGCTACCGTCCTCACCTTCACCATCACGGCTGGTGAAAATGACAATTACAGGTTTGGGCAAGGTTTTTAACACTTTCCTGCCCTCAACCCCTAAATTATGCTTGAAAAGAGACAATTTGTGCAAAGCCAAACAGGTTTCACCGCCAATTGCCTCAAGGTAAGTTGTGAAGGATTCTTGCCAATCTTCCCATGCCGTAGGAGGAATTTGTAAAAATTTAGGCGGAGCTTATACAGATGTGGTCTCCATGACTAGCTGAAAATTAAAATGCACTAACATTAAATGCAAAATACACTAAATGTGGAGATACAATAATCAGATGTAATAACACAATAGTCAATGTTAGGAAAAAGAAGAACAAAACAAATTAAAATAAGTAAAGTAGACACCGCTGTCTTGATAGTGTAAAAAAACTGGCACTTGGCAGCACAACATACTGAAATAAATAAGGTTGCCACCGATGACATATGAGTTTCCAAAATGGCATTCCCAAAATGTTGCTAAGAAACAGTTTTGAATAATGAAACTGTCACAGTAACATACAAACGCAATGACTCACTTGTAAGCAGGTGTGTGAATCACCAATCATGGGATGTACACAAAAATCCAACAAAATTAGGAATCTCCCAAAAAGTTGCCAGAAGTTGTGTGAAAGTGTGAAAATCACTGAACGAAGTGTCACAACTAACGCAAGCATCAGCTTGATGGTGTAGATTCACTGACTGAAATGACAAGCAAACTCGGAGTCTGAAAGCTTTAAAATGCCTCATCCAAGATGGCCACCATGCGTAATGTGTCACGAAGTATCCCACAATGCTTTGTAGGTTTGTACGAGCAGTGTGACATCAGGCAGAATGTTGAAGAACATCAGAATAAGCAAGCTCGGACACGCTAGGTAAGAACACGCGCATATTGCATGTGATGATTTAAAATGTTGCTGTTGCACTTGCCGGACTCACAAGCAGGCCTACAATAGCGAAACAATTGACACCTCCGAACCGAAGAAAAGTTCTACCTTGAAAGCGTAGGTTAACTGCAGTTGTAGCATCACGTACCTTCTAGCAGATGGATTTCACAGATTTTCCTAGGTTTCAACGTAAAGTTTAACTTTGCCCCAGGGGTTGTCAGTGGAACAAGGTTCTTGTGTCAGCAGTGTACTCCTGCTCGTCGCCACTTTTGGAAAGAGATAATGTATAATTTGTATCGTGGAAAAATAGTTTATTGCTCGAACAACCCCTGGGACATGCAGGTCCTCCTCTGTCTGTAACCGCTCTGATCTTCCCTGGATTCTACACTCCAGAATCCAGTGATGATCCAGGCTTGAGCCATAGAACATTGATGATACATAATACAACAGGATATTTAAAGACCAGCGGTACAAACTGCCAAAGAAATGATAAACACAACATTATACCAGGGTCTAAAAGTTATGTTCAACTGTTAGAGGTTAGCTGACAATCAATGCTTCTGACAGATCCACAAATTGGAAAGAATCCCTTTTATGGACCCTCACCCACTATAAGGGGGCATGCTTCACCATAGGATTCCTCCTCACATCACAACAATAGTTGGATAAAGTTGGGAAATGTAATCCAGAAAATCTATCAGACCACACGGTAAAACACCCTTGGCCTGCAAGTTGTTAGAAAATGTCATATACCTGTAAATAAAGACCCAAAGGAGTATGAAACTGTCCAAAGGTCAACCCAAATATCACTACTAACTGTCCTCATAATGAATAAATGTAGACTCAGTTATATTATTAGAAACTCATCTGTGCTTAGCAGATGTCCAACCTTTCTACACAAAAATGTTGCAGCACAGAGGGAACCAAGAAGTATGATGACAGTGACCAATGTAATATCTGTGGTAAAGTGGTCCAAGGAATATCATCATTACGCCCACAGATGTGATGCCTCAATCTGAACACCCATTGTTGCTCTTTTACAAATAGGAACTCTGATACATCCTGGATATTGACTGATATGGTGGGTTTGTCCAGTACAGTCCATGTTAAGACATATCCTATGTGCCCAGTCTGTAGATAGAGTGAATTCCGTTTAGTCACACTTTGTTTACATCTAATGGTACTGCAATGTTCTGTGATGTGTATCCAAATCTTACTAGTTGTCATGCCTTCATAGCAGAGGCCATAGGGGCATTCAATCATATAGATTACTTTTTCACTGCTACAATTAGTGTGTTGTTGCAATTCCCAAGGAACAGTCAATCCCTAGTCAAGTTTTGTGTTGTGCTGAGTATAGCAATATACCCCACAAGCTCCACAGGGTAAGACTCTTTCAAGGAGGTCGCATCCACAAAGTCTCCTGACTTGGTACCCGTGGGGACATGGGTCATGTGTGTACCAATTTGTGCCTCAAAGTTCTGACTATGTTTGAATGCAAACAAAGGTTGTTCAAATGTCAGATTGCCCTTAATCAATGTATTCCAGTTATTACATATCACTCATTTTATAGTTATAAAAAGACTGCAAAATATATTAACACACACTAGTCTGGTTTCTAGTAATGCAGAATGGATGTTATTTCTTGCTCATTTTTCTGTTAGAATAGTCCAACTGAGTAGTCAAATCACTTGCATGTTCCTTGCATGTTTACCGTGGACATGGAGAAATTGTCCTTTTGGCAGATCATATCTTAACTCTTTAGGGTGGAAACTCCTATTAGAAAGCAAAGGGTTCTGATCCATAGGTTCTCTATAAAGTTCAGTCTCAAGAAATCTATCTAGAGGGTATATCAGGAGGCCAAGAAAAGATAGCCTAGCCTTGCTATATTCACAAGTGAAACTCAAAACTTGATTTCTGGAGTTGAGTCAAATGTTGAACTCAAGGATGGTATTGACCTCACCTCTCCAGATCACCAGTTTGTCATCAATGTATCATTTCCATAATTTAATATGGAACAGATTCTCCTCTGAATAAGTATAGGTCGTCTCAAAACTAGGCAAATAGAGATTCGCCAAACTTGGGACAAATGCACTGCCTGTGGATGTCCCGGAGACTTGATGGTATAAACCTCCTCAAACTGGAAGTAAATTGTTTTATAGCCAGTTTGGCACACTCCATAATAAAGGATACTGAAGTAATATAATCATGAGTCTTATTAAGCAACAAAGACTGTACTGTATCCAATGGCTCGTCCTGTGGAATATATGTGTAGAGAAATTGCACATCAAATGAGATGAGGTCGTTTGTGGTGGTATCAGGCAGATTCTCTAAGCTGTTCAAGGTATTGTTCGGGTCTTGAAGATACAAATGAATAGGGCATACTAAAGGTCTTAGAAAGGCACCACAAATTGTGATAAATGATCTAAGAGAGAATCAGAACCAGAACCAATAGGTCTGCCCAGGGGCCGGAGATGCAGCTTACGGATTTTGGGAAGTGCTGGATATGCAAAATTAACACAGATCTGTTCCCTCGTGAATCATCCGGAAATATTGCTCCATAGCCTGAAGAATTATTATTTTGCTCCATAAGGATTTTCTAACATTTCACTGTGATAAGCGAGGTGATTGTGCAGATGATTCTGATTGGGGGACTTATTTTTGATGAGTGGACATACTGATTATAGCCGCAATAGCATCAAACTACATTTCCCGGCCTTCCTGGGTTGTATGTTGCAGCACGCTTGATTGACGCTTACGTGTTATCTTGCTTGCCATTAAATAGGTGAAAATGCAGGTATTCTCTGTTCTTCACCCTGGAAAGCCACACTGGCGGTCACAGTTGGTCAGTGACTGAACCTATTTCTTGAAATGGTAAATCACAGGTGATCTGCCCTTAGCTCCTTTGCTCTTAAGATGGTTTTAAGAGGCCTGGATGACTGATTTTGACAGATGTCTAGTCCTGGATTTGAGCAGGAGGGTGGTTAGTACTTGATATGGACTTTGTGCTCATTGTTCCTCCCTATTGTTATCTGGTGCAATATTATATTACATACTAACTATGAAAGGAGTAGTAAATACTATTTATGGTTTTCACTTTTATATTCTAAGAGACATAATAAACTAATGAGTGAGAAATTAGACAGGTCACCTATCCCCATGGTATATGGAATACAAATATTTTGTTTCATTTAGTGTATAAGTATGTGGATTTGAAACTGGTGATAATATACGTTTCTTGTTTGGTGTATCTGTTCTTCATCTTTAGCCCTGAGTCACTTGCCGGCGTTAGCCTTGAGAGGAGGCAGTAAACCCGACTATTACGGGTAAGGATTAATATAATGAATATGCTCACTTTTGGTTTCATATGTCTGTGACACTATTTTATGGTTACCACACACAAGGGGGGAGCATGTTTTTCACTGTGTTTTTGGGGTGCACAGTTATTATGCGTATACCATTAGTTACTCTTTCGGCATGCCATCGGAATTAGCTGTTTGTATAATATTCCGATTTATTATTATTTTTTCTACAGGTACCTAAGAGGTGGATTTCCTCTATTCTTTGGAGACCACAGTTTGTACCTTCAAATTTTATTTTACTTAGCACTATTGCACAGTTGCATTTTATAGCAGAGTGATTAATATAGTTCTAGTCCCTACAACTTGTTGAAGGGTTACTTTAGGGCAAAACATGTTGACTCGGAAAACACAGTCTGGAACAAATACATTTTTCCCTGCCTCACTCTATTTGTTTTTAACCCAGTCCCTAGCAGACAAGATTAAATGTTTAGAGTCTGATTAGGCACCAGTTTTAGTTTCACTTTATTTCAGTCTTTCACACCCAGCATATCTCACCCACACATTCCACTCACATAGGGCAGGACATAAAACACCAGAGAGCTTATCCTATTTTAGGAGTTGTAGCCCACACCAGAACTGTGGGGTTGATGTAAGGAGGACCCTATGATGAAGCATTTCAGTTTATGGTGGGTGAGGGTTATTCCAATTTGTGGATCTGTCAGAAACATTGATTGCCAGCTAACCTCTAATAGTTGAACATAAATTATTAGACCTGGGTATACTGTTGTGTTTAAAATAAATCTTTTGCCATACCTAAACCTCCCTTTTCAATAAATATGTCACCCCTAGGGCAGGTCCTACACAGCCCATAGGGCAGGGTGCAATGTATTTAAAAAGTCAGACATGCCCTTTTAAGTCTTACTTGTCCTGGTAGTGAACAACTCTCACCTTCGTTTTTCACTACTGAAAGGCCAATCTCTCCCAAAGGATAACATTTGGCCACCTTATTACTTTTATTAAGTGATAACTTTCAATTAGAAGCAAGTAGGAATGCCTAATTTCCTGTCTACGGAATTGTAATGTGAAACCCTCTTCAATGGTAAAGTGGATTTTAAGTAACAATTCTGAAAATGCCACTTTTAGAAAGTTATGAAAAATGAAGCGAAATGTTGTGTTGCACTCTGGTATTGAGTGAATAATGTTCTAGTGTGAAAAAAAGTAAACTGATTTGCTAAGTTTTGTGTGCACTCTTTGAGGAGGCTTCACCCTCATCCTGATTAGAATTTGAAAAAGTACCTAGAACGTATGCTCCAGACACTATTTCCCAGACTGGGAGTAGACAATGATTCTGACAGCTAGTCTCTGAAGAATGACAAGACTAGTTGACAAATGTAAATCAATTGATAAGAATCACGTCCTTGAAATTAAAGCGACTTGATCAAAGACAACGTCTACGCGTGTTATATTGTATATGATTTCTGTTTATGGATAATCATGTTTATGGATGGTTGACATATTATCAATGAATACAGTTCATTGGTGCATGTTAGAATCATTGTCTACTCCCAGTCTGATAATTTGTAATGCACACTGTGCCTGAAGCATACGTTGAAGGTACTTTTTTTACTTTTAGAAAGTTGGCATTTTCGTGTCCCAAACATATAGTGCCTGCAGTCTGTATCCTGGGTCACATGACTAGGTTTCTCTGGCAGTTGGTCTTTTTGTATTGCCTCCAGGCACCGCCACTGCACAATGCAATCTCGATGCAGGACCTTGCAATGCTTAGCAATCAGGCTTTAAGGTACTTTGTTTAGCAGGCCAAACTTTGTTCCTGAAATTGGCCCATGCTCTATTGCATTCGGCCTGAACTTGTGACTTGTGACAGTTAACGCTTGTTGCTTTTAAGCACTATTTTCACTTAAAACCTTTGAAATGGCATATCTCTGGTTCTACTGAATGCATTTTTGTTCTTTTAGTGTCAAATAATGTATAAAACATTTCACAATATTTCTGAATTGGCGATTCTTCTGGTGTTTTATTTTCACCTTATTACTGTTTGTAGAGCTGCATAAATACTTAACACATTGCTTCTAAGTTCAGCCTGCCTGTTTTGTGCCAAGCTACCAGAGAGTTAATGTAAGCACAGGTTAATTTGGGGTTTGCTTGTGTTTCACCCTGCTTTAGTAGAGTTCCTCCCCTTTCAACAACTAAACCAATTTCCTGTAGTACAAAAAACATTAAAATTGGTACTATACCCAATTTACTACATTACAGTATTACAAAAATCATTAACTGATGGTGCCTATGTGTGTGCCTGCACATAGAGGCATTGCCATCTTTTATAGTTTTTTACTTTCATCAATCAATCATTGATAGATTGCTGCTCATGCCTGTACTTGCAAAAATGTTCAAGCCTATTTAAAGATGGCTGCGTCTGCGTGCATATAATATACACACTTTAATTTAATGTTATCAGTTTTTTGTTTTGGTGCCTGTGACATACTTTTTTTTCTTTAGACTTTCTTTCTTTTGCTTGCTCTAAAGCTTTTTATAATGGGCATAATGAGATTGATATTTACATAAACACTTGCCCTGAGTAGATATGGTGACCACATGATTAAAAAAAAACAATAAATCTAAATGGGGAGTGTGATGTCTGCTTAAAACAGGAACAGTGTCTATTACTTCTCCCTAATGTATCCTTTACGCATCTGATGACAGTGAATGAAGGAGGAGAGAAGGTTGCAAATGGAGGTGTGATGAAAAGTGAAGAAAATACAAATAATCTAATGTAATAAAAGTACTGTTTTATTAACTTTTAAACAGAGAGGGCATAGGTATTATCTCACATAATGAAAGAAAATACTAAAATACTTGCTACTGCTGATGTTAATATTACGTTTTGAATAAAAGGCAAGATATAGTTTAAAATTTTGGTCACAAATTAATCACTGAATGTGTTTCCCTGCAGAAGAGTAAAACTTGAACTGCATTGGGAAATAGTAAGTTAAGTATTGATATTTTTCTGTAGAGATTATTGATGAAAAATAAAAACATAAAAAACAGCACCTTCAAAATTCACCTTCTAGAAACTGAGTAGATCTCTAATTTCTAACTGTGGATTTCCATTCTTTACTGTGCCATAGGACTCAAGCTATACCTCAGTGATGAGGCCTAAGTAAGTCGAACCCGGCCAGGGGTTGATCATGTTTCTGTCTAGAAGGGTCGAAGTCTGGCAGTTTGGGCTGAACTTTCCTGTTGGAGCAGGACCAACGTAGATTTCCATATGGCTGTATTCTGCCTAGAGTGGAATAATGATGACAAACGATGGAAGTGGATACAGCCCAAGTAATCAGCAGTGGGTGAGATTAATTCAGACAATGTTCAATCACTTTGTTGTTTGCTACTAATTTAGAATATGACAATCAACATAGGAGAGAAGGACGGCTGTTCCAGGAGATTTTGTCAACATTTCATTCGACATAGCACTGCTTACAATACTGGCTCGTTTAACTTTTATTAAGGCAGTTTGTTCGCCAGAGAAGAATATTATTAATATTGGATTTGGCAACATATGTTTGTTTTCTCTTTCTTTGGGTTCCTCGTTCGTTAACAAGAGAACAATGTTGCATTTGTACTTTTTTTGTTGCTAAGCAAATGTAAAAACATTTCATGTTACAGTGTAATAAGGAAAGTCATTTGACGTTTCTCAGAAAATATTTGTGTCACAAAAGTGAAGATAATTTGATCTGATCAAGCAAAATTTTGACTGTGCTCAATTATATTTTCATAGACTTAATTTGGCATGGCTGAAAGAAAATTAATTGTAAGACAATCAAATTCCTATCACATTTATGACTACAGAGGTTTGCAAGCCCTAATTCGATCCAATGATGGATCAAAGACATGGAACTAGCTTATCCTACATTTCATTCTACGGTTAACATAACTGTATGTATTTGTCCCCTACCCTCAAGTCCACCGTCCCATCAAACCCACCTCTACAACCTTAAATCCTACCATCTAATCAATATTTCGAACAATCAACGCTGAGTTACTGACAAGGAGAAAAGATGTGCCAATGTCTTTCTTAACCAAATTCAAATTCTGAACAATTAATTTTGTAATTTGAGTCTTAGGTCTTTTAGGTGCAACTTTGCTGAGCATAGGCAGAGAAGTGATTTTCATGTAAGGATGATGCTGTATATTTCAACTCTTTGTCCTCATCCAAACTGTTGTTGAGGACGGCTGTTATTGGTATAGGCAAGTTTAAGTCTTGTGCTCCTTCTTGTTCAATCATGGTTAGGTACACAATAGGTGTCCATCTTCGTTTGGCATCACTTCCTCTGATTTCAATGGTGATCCAAAGCTCATGTGAAGCCACATTCTGGATCTTATGGGCAAGGGGCATCCCTCCCCTTTGGTGATTTGACATCACTGTCCACAGACAGCGCTGTAGCTTGTATTTGTGAATCCATCTTGAAAACGTCACATTCCACCCACGAAAATTCTCCCTCCTTCTCAAGGATCTGACATTCTACAAGAAATATGGACCATATCTTTCAAGACTTTTTATAAGCTACTGTATATATAATGCACAATGTCATATTCTCTGGGACGTATGAACCTATGTACTATGTGACATATAATGTCACACACCAGTATGCTAAGGCTGCTCATTTAAAGATGTGCAACCCTTTATGTTTGTTCAATTTCACCTCTTTTATTTTGCGTCTTCACTTCTATACACACTGAATTTGTTCTGAGATGGTGGCCGGCCAATTTTAGCGAATGTCCAATTCCAGTCCCTAAGGTTAACAACCTAGGTGTTGTCTTTGATGACAGATTGACATTTGATTGACAGATTAACAACCTTGCCTCCACCTTCTGGGGTATTTTAAAGATGATCAGGAAGATCAGTCCTTTAATTCCCCCGGATGCATTAAAACACTTGTCACAACCTTGGCCCTTTCCAGACTGGACTATGGCAATGCCCTATATGTGGGGATGCAATTCCAGTATTTACTAAAACTGCAGCAATTGCAGAATGCTGCAACTAGATTAATACTGGACATCCACAAATATGAACCAGTCTCCCATAGATTGAGAGTGCTCCACTGGCTTCCTGTGGATAAAAGAATTAAATTCATATCACATCACAATGCCTAGCATATAAAGCCCTTCAGGGTAAAGGACCACTGTATTTGAGGACGCACTTGAAATAGTATATGCCAGCCAGAAATGTAAGATCATCTCATTCAAAACTGTTACTAATACCCAAGTTCAAGCAGGTTCTCTGGGGACAGCGAAAACTTGGAACCTCCTGCCATTGCAGCACATCGCTCATGTCTTTTAGAAGTTTACTGAAAACAGGGCTATTCTCTAACTGATTCTGCTCAAATTTCATATCAGCCTCATTAGGTCCTGCCTACTCCAACGTCCTGCCAATTCCAACACCAAGATGCCCTTGGGCATACACGAGCTATACACATTTATAAATCAAATCAAATCAAGTATATAAAAGTCATACATTGTCATTCCATTTGTGATGCTAACCACCAAACCCCCAGAATCCAGCAATGTATAAACTGGACCTCTGATGAAGGGTTCACCCCAAAATCCATTGTGGGACAGAGATGCACATGTGACTTTATTAAGTTTTCAAATATTTGGAATAAATGTAATGATGAAATAGCAGCATATGAATGAAGGCTATATTTTGGATTAAGTTGTAAAAATAACATGTAGCACATCTGCACACACAACTGTGCAACAGTAGACAGTGGCCAGTGTTGACGTGAGGATCTACACTTATCACATTACCACACATACACAAGTAGTTTTCTTGCAGATTTTCTTAAATTAAGTTAAAAACATAAAAAAGCTGCGCATCAAGACAGCACTGTAAATGATTCTGACTAGTACAAATCCAGCACAAATACAGTGTAATGTATTTACCATAAGTGTTGGATTAGCACTAAGATACTGCCCTATTAGTGCATGTTTTTGCAACGGAACTGTCAGTCACAGGTTTATGCTACCTATCCTAAATGTGGTAAACTGATAACTACGTAATAGTGCTACTCAGGATTTTGTGACCTGTATATGAGGACAGAGACATGAATAAAAATGAAGGGTGTGGTTGTGTAGCAGCCACTGCCCCAGGCTTTTCTTTTGGCACCCATATCACTGCTGTAGCTACTTATGGGCCTAGCAGCACTGATAGGAAGATAGCAAAGCATGTTTACTTTCTGTAGTATCTACTCTGTGCCTTTTCATTTCCTTCAGCAGCAGATGTGACGTCATGTGGTATAGTCTGGTGTGGTGTGTAGGTGACGGTGTGGATGACATTCTGTTGTTTTAGAGTGTTGGGAGAGTTGCCAGTGAGAGGTAGGCAGGCGAGACGGTGGAGATCGGTAGTCGGCTCTTTGCGTATGCAACTTGTGGATGCATTCATTTCATGATCTGGATATCGTCAATAAAGAGTATCCCCCAACCAAGCTGAGCAACCCTGCACACTTAATTTCACATTGGCGACGAGGTGAACTCAGGAGCAGAACGCGGATACCTCAAGGATTACTGTGGTTTATATCTAGAACCCAGGAGACCTAGAGACCGGTCATTACACTCTTCTTCAACAAGCACACCAAGGAGTTAAGGCGGTGTTTTTGCTAATAATTTTCTGTTCTTCCTATGTAAGAGTTTCTGTCACCCGTTAGACCCATTCTCAGCTTGCACATCCATATGCTCAAGACTGCTTCTATTCTGTTCAAGAGACTGGCTCGATATAACATCAATGACAGTAACCATTTTGGTTGCTGTGCGGCGCACTCAAGACAGCATATAAGTCAAATACGGATAAGTATTTACTTGTGGATTAATCCTGCACGTCTTCTCATCTCTTGTTGGAGGCTACTTCCTTCAGCTTGCTTTTTTCGGTGCTGACAGTGAGCAACACGCTCGCGTATTTGGCAGTGGCATTTTATGGCAAGTCTTCCATCTAATGGATGGAGGTGGTAGCAGCAGGGCCGTTTCTAGGTGATTTGCCGCCCTAGGCGAGAATTGAAAAATGCCTCCCCGACTCTCAGCTGATAAACAGTTCTCAGTGCAGAACTGGTCATGGTGGTACTGCCATGCATGTATGCGACAGGTGTGCATGCCCTAAACACCACCTGCTCAGCCTCTAGTCCCGGACTCAGAGCAGGTGTTCATGAGGAGTTTTATTGTTGTCAGGAGACAGCAACAATTACTGGGGTCCGGGCTGGGGTACAGGTTGAGGGTGGCGAATATACTGTGCTATACATTAGCTAAAATGCACTTTCGTGAAGGGCTAGAGTGCCTTTCAAGTTTAACAGCATGGTATTGCATCTGTTTATCTAGGAGAAGTGTGTACAACAAAAGTTTGCAATATTTTCATTCAAACATGTTCTGCTTAAAGTTATTTAATCGAAGTTTGTTCAACACGGTGTTTGGTTCAATGATCAGAATGGCTTCAAAACATGACGCTTTTTTTTAAGTACATGCTCGTAAAAAACATGAACATTGTATGCAAGGAAGCGAGAGAAAATTAAATAGTGAAATACGCTATCATGCGGGGAAGCGAAAGGCTGCTTTTCAATAGTTTAAAAGCGCATCACAATTAACACCGACCTCTGAAAACATGGCTGCACTTCACCAATTCAGCTGTCGTGATTTACAAGCCAGGAACGAGAACCTTCCGTTTTTGGACAATGGAAGAGCACTGAGCACACATTAATTTCTATTGCTGCAGAGTGATAAGCATCCCTTTAACGGACTTTAAAATACAAAGGTTTTCAAAATTCACGCCTCAAGCTAGGGAACCCCGGGGTCAAGTGTGCTGCCGCCTGCTATTATTAATGAGTTGCACGGGTTTCTACACACCTGGAACCTGCTGCACAGTTAAAAATCGCGTACTCCTGAGAACTCACTGGCAACTTTCGTTTCCAGCGACTCCATCAGATGAGCTGGGCAAAACCACGGGGAAAAGAAAGGGCCAGGAAACAGCAGCACAGTGGGAGGGAGGAGCAGGGCATACGCACCCTTGCGGTTCCTTGCTACCGCCAAATTTCAAGGCAAACTTGCCAAAATTACTACTGCAATTACTTTTGGATAAATACAGTCTGCTGCTCACTCTGGCACTTACTTATGATCATGCAGGCTCGGCGGCATTGTCAAATGCAGTCAAGTGGTGACACCAGGGCAGGATCCCATCCACATGACCGTGCCAACTGGCGGCCGCAGCGGCGATGAGGAGCTGGCTTTCAGCCTAATTCCCTTTCCACGCCCCCCACCCCGCCGCATTTGACTCTCACCCCCCACTGACCTTAGACTATAACACCTCAACAATTAATGATAGGCCGGGCAAAGACTGACTTCAGCTACGCTCGTGTATTGGGCGGGGGGGGGGGGGGGGGGAGGGGGGGTTTCTAACTTGGATACATTGTTGTAGCGAAGAGAGCAGTGCTCGAGAGCTACGAGCTGTCAGCCCTTTAGCCTGCCGGGAACCATGTGCATGCTTCTCAGGCTAGTCATGATATGGTGGTGCATTATAGCAGCGCTCTGCATTGAAAGCTGAGCAGCGCTATAATGCAATGCATTCAGTGCGGTGATGCGGAGATCACTACACTGAAATGCGCTAGACTAACGCTTTGGGCCCTAATACGTGGTACTTGTCAGGACTGTTTGCCGCCCTCCCTCTTTTGCCGCCCTAGGCGACCGCCTAGTCTTGCCTAATGGCAGAAACGGCCCTGGGTAGCAGCGATTAGCACGCTCGGGTTCATCAAACCCGTGTACTTTCAACAGCGATTAGTGTGGTTTATCATTTAACTGGATTCTTGTTCTGCAGCCATTGGCACGCTTATTATTTTGCTAATTCTATGTCATGGTGTTTAAAAAAATAAGTGTTTTGAGTTTTTTGGGTTCTATTTATTTTCTTTTTCTGTTTCTCTTTTCGATTGTCTCACCTATTGCAGCATACTTTTTGTTGAAGTACAAGTTTTACTTGTCAATATATATATATATTTTAGTCGGTTTACATTTTTTATATATATATATATATATTTTTTTTTTTTCACAAAGAAACGGTAGGCACTCCAGGCTGATTGAAGATATTATTTATTTTCAAATACAGAGTGTCGCCTTGGCTAACAAACGCGCTTCGGCCCCCTGACCTTTATCAATGTTAGCACATTATTGTGATTAAACAGATTAAATACCCCAGTGATGCATATCGTGATTTAAGGCTTGACACAAACGAAGGACACATTTCATTATACCTTCATAATACTGAGTAAACATGGCAGCCATTCTAAGGTGATAGATGTTTAACACTCGTCTGCTTGGTCTTCTTCAAATGTTTCTTTACATTTCCCAGGAATTAATTAATTGATCATGACATAATGGTATTTCATTTTGCCAACATCATAATCACCTATTCCATTTATCCTATATATACATATTTTAATTCCGACTCGTTTGGAAACTCAACTCCTAGTTTAATATGCCCTGAATGGGCCTATATTTTGTTCGTATAACTCAATCATGTTTTTCTCCTCCATTATAAATATTACATGAAAAGCTCAGAAACTCATCACGTCGATTATAATGTAACTTCAGTGCAAAAAAAGTGCTTCTTAATACCACCATAATAGTGCCCACACCGCCAGCGCTCGCTCCGCACTGCGCACGTTAACTCTTATATACCAAGGAGACTCATGAGACACATTTGTGGGAAAGCAGTGGTGCAGGTTTATTTCGTACAACAAGTAGCTGATAAGGTGGGTCATCTTACAGGCGATCCAATGCGGCAGCCCCTCGCTGACCCGCATGCCTAAGGAGCCATCTTGCACGGCGAGTCGATGCTCTGACGGTGCAGTAAATTATCACTTTATTTAGTTATACTCCCGCCCCCCCTGTCAGGGCGGAGCGATGAGGCCACTTAATCTCCTGCGACTAACAAAATAAATGTGTCCTTGTCCAAATAAAGCGCATTGAGACCTTCGCGCTTTATAAATCTCAAAGAACATGGTGCTATCCATACCACCATTAATGTATCTATTTTCGGTAATAAATTATAGAATTTATCAATGGCAGCCAAAGGAGAACGCCCACCCTGCTAGGCTGCAAATCACAAGTTAAAGTGGCTTGCAGAGTTGCGGTCGCATACCCTACATCAGTGTATTTCAATTACGGTATCGAGCTCCAAGAAATTACTAATCAGGCAACTCGTCTAACGACGGCAGCGAGCGGCGCCCATGCCGGCCCGCACCCTCGGATGGCCCCCCACACCAGATGACCCCTCACCTGCCGGGTAGACAATGGGAGCCCCTTGGGGCGCGTCCCGTTACCAGCGGGAAAAGCGGGGACGTGGACAGCAAGACTGCCCGCAACCCCCCCCCCACTGGATCAACCCCGAAATTCAGTAACACCGAGGTTACTAGACGATAACCGATTACTGAAGAACCGAGCCCCGGGCATCCGGAGGGCCGAGGACAAAGGACTGCTGCTGGCGGTGGCCCTGAATTTGGCGCCACCCGAACTGCGGTTCAGTGGCACAATGATGCTTGCCCTCCCGTATCGCTCTATGGAGGCAGATCATGACTCCCTAGCCACCCTCTGCAACACGCTTTGCATTTGCTGCTTTCAGAGTAGTTTTCTCTGAAAGAGTATCACACTTTTGATCGTTCTGCTGCTTTTACACAGAAGTGCAAGTCACAGGAAGGTTATAAACAAGGCAAAATAAATGCCTTGGAAAAGATTGCCACACACATTTCACAATTCACATACATGTGTAAACATTCGCAGTGCATACAGGTCGCTTGAAAGAGAACCAGGTTGAAGCCACCCACAGTTTACTTTAAAGATACCTCGTGGCCTGCCACGGCCATGCCAGCACAATGCACTGAATCTTGCCATTCAGAGCCCTTATCGGAATCGCAAGAGCTCGCCAGACTGACTCCGGAGCAGCCGCCGTACCGGCTGCAGTTCGACACAAACACAGAAGGAAGGCGACAGAGTGCACTACACAACAATGGCCCACACATCATTCATTATCGAGGCAGAATAAAAGTATGAATTTAAGGGCCGATATGAAACCATCTTTTTCCACCTGCCCCGTGGGCTGATAGCAAATGAACACAAATCACACATGCACATTTGTCTGGGAAGGAAGCTGTTTACCACGGAGCAAAAGGCCTCTTCCTACCACATTTAGCTGCCGTTATCAAACACTTATTGGCCTGAATATAACGCCGCCGACGCACGAAGATTATTCTGCCAACAGGTGTGCTCCCGGAGAGTGGACAGCGTGCACGTGCAGCTCCACAGATACCACGCACAATGCCCCACGGCTCATCCGCCCGCCTGCCCATGCGGTCAGGCCGCAATTTGGCCACGTCTCACTCCCCCGTGGTAACGCAACCACAGGCCCCTGTGCAACCTGGGCTTGATCCAGGGACGGGGCGGGGGGCAGTAAAGAGCATGGCACTCATCTACAGACGACGACAGCGAACCGATCCGAACCGAACGAAGACGTGCAGCAGGCAGGCAGACAGCGCGTAGCCGCGGGTGAAACAGCGCAGAGCAGCCCAAGGAAACGCGCAGGAAGGAGAGGCCGAGCAAAGCTGTTGGGCCGCTATATACCCCCCCCGGGAACGCCCCCATCCCTAGAAGAGCCCTCCCATTGGCCGTTAGCGGGAGGGCGGCTCAGGGGGGGGGGTTGGCGCGCTGCAAGCTCCTCTCGCGCGACGTTTGGGACTAAGACGCTGTCTCGCCCATGCTCCCCTCCGTGTCGCGCGGCCAGCGGCAGGTTCACCGGAACCCTGTGTGAATAAACATCATATGCTAAAAAATTAACTTAATTCACAACTAAAAAATAATGGAAAAACCTATGTATAATACTATTCCTAATCTAGAAAATTCATGATAATGACAAGCCCCTGGACTGTTTATGTGCAGGCATTGGCTGTTATATTAAGTGGGTACTTCTGTCATTTTAAACCCAATTTCTTTACTTTTTATCTCTCCATCATTGCTGTTATATCTGTACACTTCAATGCTCCGTACCCATGTTTCCCACCTAACCTCTTCTACTATCGGTTCACCGACCCATATGAATCAACAAATCCTACTCAGTGTTCAACCCATAGGAATCCTGGGTCTAAGATCCACAATATATCCGGTTTCCATTTATCTAAGTGTTCTAAGTGTTCTCACTCTGTCTCCTTTCTCTTTGTTCTGCACCTGATCCAGGCAAAAATAACTTAGTTTCTCTCCCTTGCTCTCATGTACTTCTGCAAAATGCCGGGTAGGTGTTATCCGATATGTTATGGCGCGTACATCTTCCAGGACCCTCTTCTTGGCCTGATGTACTGTACCGCCGATGTATTTCTTACCAAAGTGGCTTATTAGATGATAGACTACAAAATATGAATGGCAGCTGAGCCATTTTGTAATTTTCTTGTTTTCCTTTTTCCCTGGTATTTCATAATCCTTGATTTTCATGCTCCCGCTGCAAGCCTTACATTTAGTGCATAGGAAAAATCCTACTATGCCTATGTCTCTGTTGCCCTTACTCTGAAAGTGGCTATATACCAAGACATCTTTTAGAGAAACATTGTTCTTGTATGTTATTTGTGGCCTATCTTGCAGTTCTGTTTGCAATACCTGGTACGCCTGTAATATTCCCCAGTTCTTTTCTATTATTTTGCGCACCTGTTTTGATTCTGCAGAAAAACTTAGAATTAACTTTATATCATATTTGCTTGCATTCACTTTGCATTTGGATCTCCTCCTATATATATATATATATATATATATATATATATATACATATAGATATATATATTTATTTTTTTGGGTGTGGCCATGATGCAAACAGTTACCCCACCTGCACATATTCTCCAGGAGCCTGGTGACCCACCATTGAAATAGCAGTTACGTCAGAAATTGTGCTGGGATAGAATGAGGAATGTATTGTAGAAATTACTTGGGTGTGGAAAGGCAAAATGTTTTTGACCATTTACCGTAATAGAAACCTGGGGAAGATGATGAGCTAGATGAATTTCAATATGCAGTAAAACTGTTAGAAATTCACTTTGAGAGTAAAGTCATATTTAGTGGTGCACAGGCACCAGTTTTTTTCTAGGGTACAGGCACCTTCCAAATCTATTGATAAATATGTTACTGCTTTAAAAATGTTGGCTTCTTACTGTAACTTTGACAATTTTACTTCGCAGCTCATTAGAGATCAACTTGTGGCCAGATGTAGTTCCTAAAAGATCCATGAAAGGTTATTAGCGTACAATAACCCTACATTAGATGAGGCAGTTGACATAGCTAAAAGGATTGAGTCATCCCATGAAGATTAAAAACGACTGGACACCAATATTCAACAAATTGCCAATGTAAGTCAGAGTTCTAGTAAAGGTCATATCAATAAAAGTCAGCAGTGCAGCAGTGCACAGATGATGGTTGTGACCACCATGAAGGGACAATGTATCAAAACTCAGTGCTTCAGGTGCGGTTCGCAATACAATGTGTCTTCTTTTTTAAAATGATCATGCTGCATCACAAGAGTGTTGGAAATGCAATAAACTAGGGCATTTTTGTAAGGTTTGTAGGGGTGGGAGACGTTTTACCAGTAATAAAGGCAATTTTAGAGGGTTACAGATCCGTGCTGTACAGAATCAGGAGTCTGTTGTTGATCTTCATGACACAGAAAATAAATTAAAAGAGTTGTTTTTGGCTGTAAATTTGGTGGAAACGAAGGGGAAGATCACATTATGGGGCTGATTCCGATCTGGGTCGGAAAGCACTCCGACCGAGACGGATCCGGGGTGTTTTCCGACCGATCCGGACTCCTGCAGTCCGAACGAGCGAGTACGATGCGGCCATATGCTGTCCGACTCGGTTGAGTCGGACTCCCATAGAAGTCAACGGGAGCCGGTCGTACGACGCGTACATGGGCTCCCATTGACTGAATGGATACGTCGCGGACAAGTGCGCCCCCTACAGTGGGTACGGGTCGGTGCCATCCGCACCGTACATACCTGTGTTGGGTAGAACCATGTGTCTCCCCCTGTGTCCAAGTTGTAAGGCTGCGGGTGATGGGGTATCTGACGCGAACCCTCGTAGTCCAACTCCGGGAGCTATTGCGAGCCGGACGCTCCGACTTGATCCGGCTGTCCGAATTGAGCATCGTACTAGCTCGTTCGTGAAACGTCTCCATTACGCACCGCAGTTTACATGTGACCGAGTCGTAAGGAGCGGTTCGGACCCAGAAACGATTCGGATGGAGATTTCACGCTTGTTCACTTCGTACTTCAACGTCCGGACCCGTGTATGACTCGGACGGAAAATCAGCCTCCAAATCGGATCCGCTAATGCCGAACCCGATTTGGTGCCCTTCTGACCGAGATCGGAATCGGCCCCTAAGTGGTATAGTATGGGTCGGGATGCCCGCCACCCCTTCCACCCCCAATCCCAATGGGAGGAGACAGACACAGTTTGAACTTTTGGAAGGCAGGGAGGCCTCACGACCCCCCCGGCCGTATTTATTAAAATATGAAACAAAATTTAAAACTTTAAATTAAAACGTTTCATGTATCATGTACAAATTCAACATTCATTACATTTGATGAAGACAGGTATTCAGGCTAACCTTAACAAATCTCTAATACAAAGATTTCCTAACCGAGTCTAACATCATGACATAATGCATTGCATATGAATTTGTACATCCTAACGTTAGGGGCCAACGGCAAGGTCTTAACCGGTGTCAGGTCCGTATCACCAAATTCCCGCCCTCACGTGTGAGTGGCGCATGCGCAGAGGACTTTACCCTCGTAGCCAACTGTAACTTCCCTTGTCTTGGGGGCCCCCTTTCACTCGATGCCATCTTAAGGTCGTCCGAGTTCCCGTGCGGGGTATCCATAAGAAGGACAGCGCGGACTCCCCCCTTTCCCTGCACTCTCTTCCGCCAGAGCGGATATCCGGCCTCCGGGAAATTCTGGGGAGGGGCATATAGCCGTCTCCCCCTGGGAGGGGCATATAGCCGTCTCCCCCTGGGAGGGGCCTATGGCCGTCTCCCCCTGGGTGACCCATCCGTAATGGGTGCTGCCCTCCCCCCGTGGGAGGGGCCAATGGCCGCCTCCCCCCAGGCGCTCCCATCCGTAATGGGTGGCGCCCCCCCTACGGACCTTGAAATCACTGCTCACCGATCATGATCTTACTGTCCGACCGAAGACTAAATAAATACGACAGTTGGTTACCTACTAGGGAGAAAAACCTATGCTTACTCTTAAAGTACAGCTCAATATATCCAATAACTTTAACATTGCTACAAAGGAAGAAAGGTCCTATAGCACAGAACGTTCTTTATTGTATACATTCCTTAACATTTCTACAAAGGAAAAAAGGCCTATAAGCAAGTATTCAGTTACATGCATACTCTTGGTATTGACTTACAATGAAGGCAACGATTCCCACAAGACATGTTTTATTACCAACAAATTGCAACTTAGAACTTTGTTTATTCCCAGATTTTTGCAACAGGGGCTGGTGGGTGGGTCAAAAAACTGCAGCTTGTTCCCTTGAGGGCTCATGAGCGACGAGTGGTGCAGCCTTCAGAGCGCCGGAACAAGAGGACGCTTTCCTGGATTCCCGTGCCTTTTATCCAGCAGCGGGAAGGCGGGCCGCAACCTCATCCGGCCCATCGTGCACGGACTTCCGGGCGGGTGTTTAGGGCAACCCTTTTAGGCGGCGGGGGCGTGCTCCGACCACGCCGCTATGGGCATACCGGCCGGGACACGCCCCCCCGCCCGCAACGGTTTCCCGGGGGATCGGGGCACCCATCCATACGTTCAGGGTGACCGAGTGGTCTCCCCTTTCCATAATCCTTTAGTTGAATTTACCATCAATGAAACAACTATTTTCTTATTGGTTGATTCAGGAGCTAGAATAACCAGTTTTGATGTTTCCAAGTTTAATGAAAAATGGCCCAACCAGGTATTGTTACCTCCTGAAGTAGTTACTACAGCTTTTGAAGGCAGTAAAATCCATTTGCAAGTGTTTTTTGGGCATCCATTACATTATCTAATAAAAACATCAAGGGAAAAGTGTATGTAACAAAGAAAGATATCAATATATGGGGAAGGTGGCACCAAGCTGACCTTGGCATTGTTATAAGACCATTAGTCAAGCAAATATTCCCATTGGGACACCTTATTGTTAGAAAAATTATTCTCAGAGACACATAGACAAAATAGGCACTAACATAATACTGTACTGGCGAGGCAAAATGTAAACACAAACAAAATTATGAAAAAAACAGTTTATTCATCACACAATATAATGTTAAAAAACTTTTTAAAAATAATCTAAAAAGAAGGGAATAGACATTAAAAATAAGGAAACAATAGATTCCTATTCATAAAAAGGAGGTATAAACAGAAAAATTAATTCAGCAAAACATCAGAATTATTCTCCAGTTAATTTAGGACACAATCCTCCTTTCTCTTATGCGACGCGTTTCGGTGGATCATCTAATAAGACCACCTTCATCAGGAATACATGTAATGTCTTCCCAGAAATTTCTGAAATTTAAGAAAAATTATTTTAAAAATTGTTTCTTTTCTTTTCAATATGTACACAATGAGAACCCTGCACAACACATCTCATAATTACATTATTACAATGCCTCGAGTTTTGTTCGAAAGTATTAAAAAACATAAATATGTATAACAAAATACACAATTTATGACATTTGACAGACCTAAATGCATTATCCAAGTATTGACCATAAAACAAAACATGGTAAATGACGACAGGAAATGCAACAATATTCCTAGTTAAAAAAACACATTTTTTGGTACATTTTATGCACTCATAGGCTTATTTACATGATGCACCATTACAATTGAAAACATAAGCCTAGAGGTAGTCCTATGGGCTTGAAAATAATGACTAATCGTAGAGGCAAAACTACCTCTATTGAATGCGTTCGGTAGAATGCATCTGGTCTCCTTAGATGTTTTTGTGGCCTGGATACATCCGTTGGAAGGCATCTGGTCTCCTAAGATGTTTCATTAGGTTTGGTACATCTTAGGGAATCTCTCTTAATTATTAGATGCCTATTTTTATTAGTTGATGTGGCACTATTCGGGATGTGGTTGAGTAAATGATGGCGGTTATTATATTTATACCTACATCCATGTTAATGGCTGTCTGCTCCCTGAGTCATTTTAATAGCTGGTATTAACTCTAGGAGTATAGTGATGGCCATGCAGATGTTAACTTAGGTTAATCCGATCGTGTAACATTGAGGTACACATGAATTATCTATGTGTGTTTGGCTAAAACATTTTCATAAATTGATATGTTGATGTAATCATTCTTTATCTGCCGGATATATTAGGCACCCATATATGAATTTCATCTAATAGATGTTGCATTTGTTGTCATCTATTGTAATATATGCTTCTATTTTATTTACACTTTCGTGCAAGTTGCATTTTATGACGGCATGATGTCATCATTAATTAGGAATTTTTAATTCTCGCAGTGTCTAATATACCTTTTGGAATTGATAACAAAGTGGTTACTGTGAACGGTTCCCATTATTGAGGTGAAAGAGTCTTCGTCTATTTGTTTTTTGGCTGTAAACTCTCATTTCAAAATTGATTTCGGCCATATTGGAATGGATTAGTAACCTGTTAGTACACATGGCCTAGAACAAAGATAGTCCCATTTCTACTCCGATGGTTCCTTGTTTTGATACAGGATGTTTGAGTCTTTAATTAGGAATTTTTAATTTCACGCAATGTCTAATATAACTTTGGGAATTGATAACAAAGTGGTTACTGTGAACGGTTCCCATTATTGAGGTGAAAGAGTCTTTGTCTTTTTTTTTATGGCCGTAAACTCTAATTTCAAAATTAATTTCGGCCATATTGGAATGGATTAGTAACCTGTTTGTACACATGGTATAGAACGAAGATAGTCCTATTTCTACTCCGATGGTTCCTTCTTTTGATACAGGAAGTTTGAGTCTTTGACTCGGATATCTGTTTGATCAGCAGGTTCCCGCGTTTTGAATGAGTATTTAAACGACACCTGGTTTGATTTCCGGGTTTCAAGCCGGTAGGCTGGAGGTGGCTGACACACGGGACGCTGGTATCCTGACAATTCCGGTAAATATAGGTGCAGGTGTTTCTTTGGGTTTGATCTAGTGCATACCGCATCTTGATGTTAACAGAAGTCTGTCTTCTGGCGTTTTTTAGGTGGTATCCAAGTAAAATACATGAAGGAACCATTTTGTTGTTGTAATATACCGCCGTTTATGAGTGTGACTGATGCAGATGTAGTCCTGCGGTGAACTATAATGCTTTTTACGTTACCGTGTGTCATTGAAGGATCTATAAAAATGTATAGATGTGAGTATATGGCTGTACCTTTTAAATTACTATTGCTTCTTATGAGGCATTTGTGCACCTTTGATTTATGGGTTACTTTGTTTATATTTTTCAGTTTAACTTTGTACCCGTATCAGCCCATTGATATAGTACCTGAGAGATTGTCCAGGTATATTAACTACACTGCTGTTACAAGCACCGAGTAAGGTGGGTCTGCTCTGCTATTAGGTGTATGTAGGGTTTGGTCAACTCTAATGACTTTAACATGGTTAAGTGGTGAACGCACACCTCATGTTTTTATGCATCTACCCCTAAACATGTAGATTGCTGGTGATAAGGAGTTTTCATCTCGCTGGACAAGAGACGCTTTTAAGATATAGGAGGTATTTACCCCGAGACGTTATGTCTAGGAAGTAGTCCTTGAGGTATGTGAGCATTAACACTTTGATACCAGATAGTTATGTACATGGTGCTTCTGTTGCTCCCCTTAGCAGACTCTCTACCAGGATGAACTCATTGTCTCATCTTTTTATCTTTGGGTCGTTGTGTAGGAGGTAGTTTTGCCTCTACGATTAGTCATTATTTTCAGGCCCATAAGACTACCTCTAGGCGTATGTTTTCAATTGTAATGGTGCATCATGTAAATAAGCCTATGAGTGCAAAAAATGTACCAAAAAATGTGTTTTTTAACTAGGAATATTGTTGCATTTCCTGTCGTCATTTACCATGTTTTGTTTTATGGTCAATACTTGGATAATGCATTTAGGTCTGTCAAATGTTATAAATTGTGTATTTTATTATGTATATTTATGTTTTTTTAATACTGTCGAACAAAACCCGAGGCAATGTAATAATGTAATTATGAGATATGTTGTGCAGGGTTCTCATTGTGCACATTTTGAAAAGAAAAGAAAACATTTTTTAAATAATTTTTCTTAAATTTCAGAAATTTCTGGAAAGACATTACATGTATTCCTGATGAAGGTGGTGTATATTCCTGGAGGCAAGAATTGTAAAGTTGATTGCTTGTCTAGGCTACCGGTGGTTGACCAAGAGGAATCCAATGTAGAAGAGGTTGAAGAATGTTTAATAGCAATGCTAGAGGATCTTGTGGTGTGTGGCAGTGTGCAGGAATGATATGATGCAGTTAATAAGGATATGGATCTCGTGGAAGTCATGAAATATGTGTTGGAAAGATGGCCAAGAGAAAAAACTCTGAAATCTTCATTACAACCATATTGGAAGGTGGTGGATGAATTGTGCTCCGTGTTATATCAGTGATAAGCATTTAGTGACCTCAGTTCCTGTACTTAGGGTGGTGGTAAGTCCAGTTAATGAGGTGAAGAAAGTATCCGTTGATTTTCTGGGGCCTTTTCATGTTCTACTGGTACAGATGAAATATTTCATCGTATTATTTCACCAGTTATCCAGATGGGTTGAGGTCAAAGGTGTGTCTGAGCCCAACACTGCCAGTGTACTCAAAGCATTCAAGGGGGTATTTTATAGGAAAAGAATGCCAGCAGAGGATTTATTGGATAATGGGGTGCAATTCACCTCTACATCCATGCAGGATTTATTTTCTAAAAATGGTATTAAACATGTTCGCACACCATTGCATTGTCCTCAATTTAATGGTAAAGTTGAAAGATTTAACAAAGTATTGGTGGAGTGTGTGGAGAGGACAATTGGATATGGAGTGGATTGTGCTGATGCAATTAGGGACACCATTTGGACTTATCGCACAGCTCCTCACTCATTTACGGGTCAGGTGCCTTTTGAGCAGATGAGGGGAGGGTGTTTTAGCTCCTGTCTACGTCCTGATTGGATATCGGGTGTGATCAACAAGGAGTTGGATGCAAAAATGTGGTGAATAATTTAGAGAGTAAGAGTAAGCGCATAAATGTTGTGGAGGTGCAGGTTGGTGATCGGGTTTGGGTCAAAGATCTTCTACTAATAAGAAAAGGCCTGCCCAAATTTAGAGAACCCATTCAAGTAAAAAGAGTGTGTGTAAATTCTGTACAGATTTCTAATGGACCTTGGGGTATCATGTCTAGTGTTACAAGAGTGGATAAGGGCATTGTGGAGGTAGGTAGTGAGACCTCAGCTTGTAAAGAAACGAGTGGATCCAAGAGTATTTCCAATATGTGCAAGAATCTGGTTGTTGTGGCTGTTTGTCGTTCTGTGTGAGTTGTTTTACTTGTCCCTATGTGTGTGTGTATGTGGTTTTCCTTAGTTTTGTCTGTTGAAATGTTGAATGTTTGTGAAGGGGAATATGTGTGGTATAGTCTGGTGTATGTGCAGGTGATGGTGTAGATGACATAGTGTTGTTCTAGAGTGTTGGGAGAGTGAGAGGTAGGCAGGTGAGACGGTGGAGATTGTTAGTCAGCTGTTGGGCTCTTTGCGTATGCAGCTTGTGGATGTATTCATTTCATGTTCTAGATATCATCAATAAAAAGTATCCTTCAACCAAGCTGGGCGATTCTACAGAATTAATTTCACGCGTCATTAAGAGGTTTATTTTGGACAAAAGCCCAACACTGTGATGTCATTGGGCGCTAAATGTTACATTATGTAATTTCTGCTACCTTTGCCATTTTTATGATTCAACAATTACGGGTCGAGCCTTACAAAATGACAACAGGTGTGCCTGTATTAATCAGATGCACTGTTGTGTTATAATGTTATAAAGTACTCTGTTTTAAAAGAGTGTTCGTATGTATACATGCCTATACCCGGCTGTTGTTGAATTTTGTACACAATTCAGAGACCATTGAGAATGGAGAAAGTTCAGGCTACATAGATATTCGTAACTGGAGAGTTCTGCCACTTTTTAATTTTATTTTATTGTGCCAGGAACCTGAAAATAAAAACGAACTTTTTACAAGCAATTATATTTATATTTTCACTATCAATTAGAACCTAGGGAGCCTACGGTTGATTTGCTACCTTAGCAGGTTTCATTTACCACTCTACATCACCGATGTGCCAGGTGAAACAGACTGCAGGAAATTCACAATCTAAAAGTAATCTAACAGACTTTCAAAAGTAGCACCCATGCATGACCATATTTCATCAGACACTTGTACAGAAATGACCCTTTAAGTATTAGAGAGGGGATGTGGCAAGGAGCCTGAAGGTACATAGGAGGGGGAATTGGCTGCCTCTGACTTCTAACTGCTTAATAAGTGCTTGGATGGGGCGCCATACTTCTTTTGCACAGGAATTAAAGCCCAGAAATGGATTAACTCCATGAGGTCAGCCAACACATCTCTTTTCAAAATCTTGCTTATTATTAAAACAAATGGGACTTTAAAAAGATCCAGAGATTTTGTTTTAGCCTTTTAAATTCTTTGGACACTCAAGTGCCAAGCAACAAGTAGAACTGCAATTATGAAAGCAAGCTTTGTTTTATGCACATGAATTTTAACTGGATTACGACAAATGGATCTTAGAACAAATTCATTCTGGCACACAAATTCACCCACTTAAAAGTTGAATGGTTTCCTTGAATATAATTAAGAGTCCCATTCAGAGAAAAAGGTTGTGTACGGAGCAATGCGTTTGAGTCCAGGGTAAACATTGTTTAATTGGGAACACATTAAGTCCAGAAGTATTTTTCAGCAACAGTACAATAACTGTGTACTTATTGCAAAGTAGGAAACATTAGCACCTGCCCAAAGGCAACTAAATCTCAGAAATATTCAAGAGCAAATCATGTTGGGCCAAACTATTCCAATGCCAACATCTGGCTTTTGAGTTGAGGCAGAACTTTGCAACCACTAATGACCCCTGGTACAGCCCATGCCAGGACAGGCATTTGAAAGGTAATTGGGGAGGATATTTAGTGTACATGATGTGAAGTGAAGCAACAGGTAGTCATGTCACAGGAAGTAATATCATCTCTATATTACTCCACATGTCAATGGAAATTGTTATATGTTTAATAGACTATGACCATAGATCTGCATGTTTGCAAATGGGGAATTTCGTATACGTACGCGGATTGGAAATAGTATCTACATCGGATCTACAGCTGTTTCCTTATGTTCCTTATTTTTTTAGACCTTAGCATTGAATCCCTAAAGGGGCGGCCCGTGCAGGTAAGAGCGGTGGGGCAGGAACTCGACAGGCGATGACGAGGGAAAATTAAATAAATAATTAATTTTCACTTGTTGCTATTTTTCGAGGCCCCACCCATCCACCCCACATCAACGTCTTACGTGCACGGACCGCTACTCAACACATGCACACGTTTTAAGAAATCTTTTTGAATTAAGCACTCACTATTGACATCTTTGTGACCTTCAAGTCAAAGTCCACTTAGCCCTTCATCCTTGTAAAGTCAATAATATGAGTACCCCTTTGGATTAAGTTTGATTTGGATTAGATTTGAAGCTCTTTCGGTAAAAGACCCATATAAACAATATGCTCATATTAAAAGCAAAGATTGTCCCTTTTAAAGAAAAAAACTGAAACGTTTCCTTATGCTAGCGTTAAATTGAATGGAGTCAAAGCATCACGTTTTTGGGGCCTGAATACAGTGATCAAAGGATTCATGGTGGCCATTGAACGCTGCGAACAATTAACCACCCCAAAATACACTGGCACTAGTTTCTTCAGCTCTTTCAAATACAAAAGCAATCTGCTGAGGGTTTTAAAATGGACTTGCGAATACACATTGAATGTGTATGCAATAGTAGGCAATAAATATATATGGTATGAGCCACAGAGGGGGACAACAAGGTGGCACGGTTGATTCAACGTGTAGAAAGCGTCGGTCTACTTTCCCCCAGGCCTCTTGTTAGGGGTGGCAGTGGTTACTCCAAGATATTGCAGGAACGCTGCCCACCCGCATCCACCTACCTACCGCCAATCCCAATCTGGACTCATTTGATTGCAGCATTTTGCCTTGGCAGGGGCTCGATGAGAGAAGCAGCCCTTTTACAAAAGTGGCATTTGCATCGGTTTTCAGTACTTGAGGAACTTCGGTAATAACCACAATATAGACTTTGAATATGACCTATGTAAAATACAAACGTATTCACAGCACAATCATAATTCTAAATATTGATATTAAAAACAGTATTGATGTACAAACTATAGACATACCAAATATTGACTCATATGAACATTATACAGACACAAAAATATTGATACGTAAACGCATGAGAAACACGCTATCGATAAAACCATTAAAAAAAGGCAAATACACCTAAACTGCCAGAGACTGTGTGACAGTGTTCTCAGCTGTATGTTGAAGGAGTGATTGTAAACGAATCCTACCTGTAAGGCCTGCATTAAATATGGTTTTGCAATCTTTAATCTTCTGGCTAGGACTTTAGTCAGTATTTTCATATCAGTGTGTAATTAGATGGGCCTATAGGTGATGCCGTACAAGTGGTCCCTGGCGCGTTTGAGATTTAGGGAGATATAAGCTATCTTTAATGCTGAAAAAAACGGTCCCACTCCTTTTGTTACTTAGAATACTTTACGCAGTAACAAGATTCACTCTGGCTAATTAATTTTGTACAATTTAACTACAAAACAAAACTTTCCCCCAAGGCCTCCCCTATGAACATACCATTATTGACTGTGCCTATTTCGTCTTTTGTTATGTCACCCTTCAAAATGTGTCTTTGGTCTTTCAAAAAATTTTGGACTGGGGAATGCTGAAGGGAACATTGATTCCTCTTCCAAAATCCCAGTATGGTCAGCGTGATACACTGTGAGGATACAGTTTGAGGAAGAAGTGAGGAAATTCAGATGTTATTGCCGAAGGCTTAGTTAGGCTCCTGCCTTGGTTCATCAGTGATTGCCAGTCAGGGCCTAAGTTGTAAAAAATGTGTCAGGGCTCTCCTCAGGAGTCCACTGCAGCTTGCACCACATTATGCCCCTACCATGCTGCCAATAATAATAACAACACAAATACTAACCTTCTCACTCCGACAAGTGTGAACATTCGGACCATTTCAGGCCCTCAAAGCTAAAAGAATGGATTGGGCCACAGGTAATAGTAAATATTAATATATATTAAGTTAATAATTTACTGTTGTGCTCATCTCTAAATTAGCCAGACATCGCCACCTTGTGAAAGGCAGTCACAAGCACCTCTGTTGACAAGTAAGTGCTGGTGTCCAGCACCAGAAACCACCGGCTCAAATTAAGCAGTGTTGGGTAGAGTGTGCTTGGAGTCATAGAGTTTCAGCTACACTGCTAATAACCTGTCCTCCTTTTCACCTTATTTTTTTGTTTATGTTTTAGTCTTGTCAAGGCACTCACTGCTTGCGAGTTATATCCAGCATTAACGTCGATTTTCACTGTAAGTAACAACCCCAGTAAACACTGCTGTGGGGAAACATCATTTACAACGAAGTCTTTTCCACGCATGACGTTTTCAACGATCCACTTACCCCGCAAACGTCTCTTCAACGAGGGAGCCTTCAACGACCGTCTTTACCACGCAAGTGGTATTCCTTTTGGTCGTCCAGCATGTAAGTTCTGCTTGGCCTTGGGGGGTTAGGGGGTCTCCCCCCCATAAAAAAAAAAAAACGAGCAGGCTACATACAATAAAAAAACGCACTAAAGTGTCAATAAAAAAAAAAAAGAAAAGAGCCGCACCGAAGACGTGGCGAGTACGTCATAATTGAAGTCCTTTTTTAGTTTTGGTAGACGTGTTTTAACGCATATTTCGATGGAGGATGGAAGTAAGAGCTGGTGAACGTAACGTTTTTGAAATGCGAGTTTAGAACTTGCGTTCTAAAAAGCTGCGTGGTACAGCCACTTGCGAAGTAAAATTCGCGTGGTAATGCCATGCGGAGTATTTGTATTCGTGGTAAAGTCATGTATTCACTGCTGTGTCTCTTATTGTATAGGGCAGTCAGTTGGGAAACCTCCATTTCTAACTGTGTCAGACCCTCTCTACCTTTCTTTTTAGTAATTGCAGCATCCCACATTATCTCTCCTCTCATAAATGCTTTACTTTCAAGTGTGTGAACCAGGTCAACTGCACCTTCAATTTTGTGGAAGATTTATCTCTGAAAGGAGTGTGACCGAGTTTTAATATCAGGCAGGAAAATTACCACGAGACAAGAGCATTCACGATGAAGCTGTAGGGAGGACAAGTAAGCCAGTATCACTTTGCAGCTGAACCATGTCATGGTCAAACACACCATTATGGATGAAAGAGGAATCCACCAGTCTTTGTAGGTTTGCATCTGTTACAAGGAAAAAGCCAATGTGGGAGCTAGTTGCATGGACGCAAGAGGTGAATGTGTAATTCCTCTCTGTCTTGTGTAAGAGTCTCCATGGGTTCACTAAAGCATGATCAGTCATAGAATCCTGCAGTCGTGCAGGTGAGGTCCATCTTCCCTGTCCAGTAGTGGGTCTGAGACTAGACTCCAGTCATCTCCTAGGGGATTTGTTGTTCTGGCTGTACATGGAAAAGAAAGTCGCTTTTATGCATAGTTAGATCCTACCACAACTGTCAAGTTCGCATATTTTATATTTGACTAGCACATAGTGGCCTTCTGTGTCTGTCCATGTCTTTAGGACATTCATTGGTTGAGGTTGTTCACTCAAGATGGCCCCTCCACTTTTCCTGATGGATGCTAACCTGGAGGCCTATTAGGATGGCGCACGTAAACGGGTTCCGTCCGCCATGGTCGTGGCAAAATACTCCCGACCGCACCGTGGATAATTTGCGGTAGCGATTAGGATATTTCTGTCATCACACACTGACCGCGGCGGATGGATCACATCAAAGACCGCCGCAAGCGGACGGTACCACAGAAACACCATCCGCCGCGGACGCATTGACCGTGGAAACAGGCCCAACCGCCGCCAGACCTGTGGAGGGTCTGGCCGCACGATTAGGAAAACCTCGCCATCCCAACTGAACTCACCACCTTCCTCGACCGCCGCGAAAAAAAAGCACCGACAAACGGAGCATGACTGCGGAAGGACCAAACGAACATCACCCCTGCCGTCAAACCGATTAAAAAATGGCGGACGGAAGTAAATAGAAAACACCCACCTGAAACACCCACCCCCAATAACTACACGCCTCAATGACACCTCCCCACCACAAACAAGAGCACCCAAGTCACCACACCCACAGAACACCTGACTGGCAACAACCATTGGGACACAACCACCACACTGAGTGTAAAATGAATCCCTCCCATTACCACAATCCTTTGCATCACAGCACAGCTGGAAGAAAGAGACAGAATAGCACAAACAGCAGACACACACAAACACACATACAACCTGCACAACAACACACCCACCACACAAACCCCCACAACACCATCCCTACATAACACACACCTGCACACCCCACCCCACCCCACCAACACCTTGCACATCACACACCATGGCACCCAAGAAAAACCCCAAGTTCACAGAGAGTGAGTTGAAGGTCATGGTGGATGAAATCATCCGTGTCGAACCACATCTGTTCGGTACCCTTGTCGAGCAGACCACCTTGGCAACTAAAACCACCATGTGGGACATGATAGTGACCAGAGTGAATGCGTCAGGGACCGTGCCACGCACCAAACACGAGATCCAGAGGCGGTGGCACGACCTCAAGGCAAGGGTGAAAGGCATCAGGGCCAGGAACCACCTGCGAGCACAACACACGGCGGGCGGCACTCCCCCGGAGCCTATACCATTTTCCGAATGGGAGGAGGAGGTGCTGGGCATTCTGCTCCCTGAGAGCCTGGAAGGAATAGAAGAGGGACTTGAGGCTGGGAGGTACAAACCAATGACCACTATCACCCTGTCATGGTCTGCCTTGCACAACTGCCAAGACACATCTCCCAGGCTCCAATCCATGCATGTGGACCACACAGTCACCCAAATGTGAAGTCCAGGGCTCAAATGCACCCACCATGATCAACCACAAATGTTGCCTCCTACGTTCCCAGGCTTGCATGTTGTCAAAGCAGCTAACACCACAACTCCCAACAGGCCCCCATGTATACAGGGAGGGTGGGGCAGGGGTGGGTCCAGCACTACAACTCCCAACAGGCCCCCATATCTACAGGGAGGGTGGGGGTGGGTGGGGGGGGTCCAGCACTACAACTCCCAACAGGCCCCCATGTCTACAGGGTGGGTGGGGGAGGGTGGGTGAGAGTCCAGCACTACAACTCCCAACAGGCCCCCATGTCTATAGGAAGGGTGGGGGTGGGTGGGTGAGAGTCCAGCACTACAACTCCCAACAGGCCCCCATGTCCACAGGGAGGGTGGGGGTGGGTGGGTGAGAGTCCAGCACTACAACTCCCAACAGGCCCCCATGTCCACAGGGACGGTGGGGATTGTGGGTCCAGCACTACAACTCTCAACCGGTCCCCATTTCCCATCCCAGAGCAAGATGGAGTCCGCCCACCATTTGCTGACCAGTGCATCTCCCCCTTCAAACTTACAGGTAGTTAGCCATCTTCACAGGGGCACCATCCAATAGCAGGTCCGGACCACACATATCCAAGTATTGTCTCCCCACCTCCACACCACCATAATGCCCAGTACTGTCTACCACACCAACATGAAGACACCAACAACCATGTCCTGATTCCCTAGAAATTTGTAATGTAACAACAACAAACCTGTCATGTCCACAGCATTGATTCCTAAATTCTTGTCCCTCAGGTGATCACAACCTGACAGGCAAAACCAGCAACAACCAGCACCAGTCGCCCCCCCTCACAGCAAGGACTCTCCGGTGAAGATTCCATGGACACCTCGGGTGCAGAGGACGATGCTGACCCAAGCACACTCCCAGGGCCATCATGCTCCCAGGATATTCCTGCTTCCACTACCTTGGCCAGTGTAACAACACCAACACCTGCCATTGTGAGCTGTGCAGCTACCACCACCACCATCACTCCTGCCAGTGCCACCCTCCCTGACCCATCGTCTGATGATGGTCCATCAACATCTCAGGCTAGCAGGGAGAGTGGACGGGGGAGGACACAGGTGAGGTCACTGCTCACAAACAGGAGTGCGGGTGCAAGGCGAGGTCGGGAACAACACCCAGCCCATCCTGGGACCGAGACCCTGGATGCCATTGCCAGAGTGCAAGCCTCCTATGAGCGGTCGCAGGCGCAGGTAGATCGGGCACACCAAGACTCGCTACAGACCTGCCAGCTGTTGCGGTCCATGGACACCCAAATGGGACAAATTGTTGACCTCATGGGGCAGCAAACAGCTCTGTGGAGGGAGTGGTTATCCCGCGCCACACCTCCTCCCCTTCCCCTAGTGGCCAGCGGGACAGGGCACCAACACCACCTCCCCCTCCCCCAATTAGCCAGCGGGACAGGGCACCAACACCACCTCCCCCTCCCCCAAGTGGCCAGTGGGATAGGGCACCAACACCACAGCCACCATCACCCGAGGCCACTGACAGGGAGGTGGTCCCAGAACAACCTGCCCCCACAGCTGGCTCCGCTCCGGCTCCAAGACGGAGGGGCCGTCTAGGCTGGATCAAGCGCAGAGCTGTGGCAATGCACCATCCACCCGCTCAAAGAGGGGCCACCACTGACTTCACCCTTCCTTGAGCCTGGCATTCACTCTGCGAACTATCTTGCCCCACAATGCCAAGCATTGGCACACATCTGTTGGACTAGGTGTACATCACACAATGTGGTGTCCCCACGTTATTGTCATCTGACATGACCTTCAACTCACACTTCCTCCCAACACCTATTTGTAAATATGCACTGACAGTAATCCACACTCTGTAAATAAAAATCACGGAAACACTCAAGGCTGTGTGATCTCCATGTTGAAACACAGGTTTGTCTCAGTTGTTGTCATCACCAGGTGCAGGGATTCATTTTGTTTGGAATCAAGGCTCTGTGTGAGTGACCTATGGACAATCAGAGAACAAAAAGCACAGGTCAGGAAACTGAATCACACCCATCACACAACAACGTACTGCAACATCCCACATCCCACAATCATCTCAAAATAAGCGGATCACAGGACACACATCAGGGAGCATTGCTTGTACACCATGTCCCACACCCATGTGCAAACAGAACATAACAGGCAGCATTCACACACCACATCCGCCCATCACCAGCAGACATACGTCACGCATTGAACAGCAGCACAAGAGGTAGTTACTCACATTCAAGGAAAGTAGCGAGCAATGAGCTGACGCCTCTGGTCCACACCTTCTTCCTCCCCACTATCCTCATCACTGGACATGGGTGGTATGGGAGGCAGAGCAACCTGTGTGTCTACAGGGTCCATGATCATGTCAATATTCTTGCATAAGGCCAGGTTGTGGAGCATGCAGCAGGCAATCACAATTTTGCATTTGGAAAAGGGGGTGGTGATGGACAGAGTTTCTGAATGATGCAGAATACTCTTACCCAGTCAAGAGATCAGGGCTAGATCCATCACCGTTTTTTAGCTCACTGCACCATCCCAGCTCAGAACCTGGCTACATGCAAATTAGTCTGTTCCTGTCCCAGTGCATGATGGGAACAGGGCAAACCAAACTACCAAGACAATTCTTATACTGGGAAGGAAACAAGCTTCCGGGGACCGGTTTCTGGCATTTCAGCCGTTGTCGGCCCGGCTTGCTTGAATCCTGATGGTGCAATGAGCAAGGGACTCACGTCTGAGTATACCCTCCCACACATAGTGTGGACAAAATCGATTTGGAAAAGGGGGTGGTGATGGACAGAGTTTCTGAATGATGCAGAATACTCCTACCCAGTCAACAGATCAGGGCTTGATCCATCACCGTTTTTTAGCTCACTGCACCATCCCAGCTCAGAACCTGGCTACATGCAAATTAGTCTGTCCCTGGCCCAGTGCATCATGGGAACAGGGCAGACCAAACTACCAAGCCAATTCTGTTACTGGAAAGGAAACAAGCTTCCGGGGACCGGTTTCTGGCATTGCAGCCGTCTTCGGCCCGGCTTGCTTGAATCCTGATGGTGCAATGAGCAAGGGACTCACGTCTGAGCATACCCTTCCACGCTGATGGTGGACAAAACGATTCAGAAAAGGAAGCTTGTTTCCTTCCCAGTATAAGAATTGGCTTGGTAGTTTGGTTTGCCCAGTTCCCATCATGCACTGGGACAGGAACAGACTAATTTGCATGTAGCCAGGTTCTGAGCGGGGATGGTGCAGTGAGCTAAAAAACGGTGATGGATCAAGCCCTGATCTCTTGACTGGGTAAGAGTATTCTGCATCATTCAGAAACTCTGTCCATCACCACCCCCTTTTCCAAAATCGAATTTGTCCACACTATGTGTGGGAGGGTATACTCAGACGTGAGTCCCTTGCTCATTGCACCATCAGGATTCAAGCAAGCCGGACCGACGACGGCTGAAATGCCAGAAACAGGTCCCCGGAAGCTTCTTTCCTTCCCAGTATAAGAATTGGCTTGGTAGTTTGGTTTGCCCTGTTCCCATCATGCACTGGGATAGGAACAGGCTAATTTGCATGTAGCCAGGTTCTGAGCGGGGATGGTGCAGTGAGCTAAAAAACGGTGATGGATCAAGCCCTGATCTCTTGACTGGGTAAGAGTATTCTGCATCATTCAGAAACTCTGTCCATCACCACCCCCTTTTCCAAAATCGAATCACTATTTTGCATACTTTGCCGGGTGAGTATGGCAGGGCCCCTCCAGTTTTATCCAGGCAGCGAAACCTAGACTTCAGCAGTCTAAATGTACGTTCCACCACCCGACGTGTCTTCCCATGGGCCTCATTATAGCGCATTTCACCTGGGGTAGTAGGATTCCGTAGGGGGCATAGCAGCCATGGGCAGTTTCGGTACGCAGAGTCGCGTAAGTGGGGGGATGACAGACACATACATCATTACCAGGATTGGTGGGAACAGCATGGCACACATACAACACAGTAGTCATCACAGCACACTCACTTACAAGCCACGCACGTTCTTGACGAACATTACCCATCAGTTGGGGGACAATGCTGCTCCGCAGGATGTGGGAGTCATGTGCGGACCCGGGAAATCTGGCACACACATGGGAGATTATGTTGTCAGCCAGGCACACCACTTGCACATTGATAGAATGGTAGTGCTTCCGATTGCGATAGATGGGTTCATGTGCCTGGGGTGGAATCAGACCAATATGTGTGCCATCAATGGAACCCACTACGTGTGAAATCTGGCCCAGGGCCTAGAAGTCACCTTTTACTGCAGCCAGCTCTGATGGACGTGGGAAAGTGATGTAATCATCCTTGTAACGCATTATGGCTTGCAGCACACCCCGCAGTACCATGCTGAACATGGATTGGGACATTCCCCCGGCATTACCAACTGTGTACTGGAAAGTGCCTGTCGCGAAGAAGTGAAGTGCCGCCATCACCTTTGCTGTGGGTATAATTGCTCCTGGATATGGCCTGGGTGGCTGCAGATGAGGTGCCAATTGGGCTACAAGGTCCTGCAATGTCGGTCGGTCAAGCCAGAATTTGCGGATTACCTCCTCTTCAACCATGTCCTCCAGCACAGTGTATGGTCGATGCACATTTGGAGCCTTCCTGTGTGGGAGTAGATGGGAGCAGATGTCAATTGACCAACACCGCACAGCTGTGCCACACTATCACATCTTGACCAACACAATACAAATATTACATGTTGCAGACACTGATTGTATGTGTGACGTGACCGAAATATAAGGCACTACAGCTAACTACACAAACAATGTTCACCCACAAACAACAACCTGTGTGCAAACATGTCCAATAGTACGTGCACACATGTTGAAAGAACAGCCAACATCACATGACTGAGGTCCCATGTGTGGACAAGCATCCCCACAGACACACATGGACGTGCACACACAACACGAACATGGAACACACCCTCCTTGTCTTCATGCACCCATGACCCCACCTACAATGCTGTGCATCCTCACATGACAGGCATGGACATACAACAGGCGACACACAGACGCATACACAGAGTGCATGTATACCCCCATCATTGCTACTTGCACACACAAACCACACACAGGACTGCTTCAAAATGTGGGTACACAGCCTTAATGTACTGAGTAGATGTCTACAAATAGAAACGTGTGACCTCGAAACCAAGATGTCAAAACATAGCCATGCACATCTGACGCAACTTGGGCTCACATCACTGGCCTTTGTTAACCACCGGCAAGGTCAATAGTATGACCACACATGCAACTAATGGACATAAATGAGACACATGGACACGGGCCATTGACATGACATAATGATTCTTGACGCATTCCGGACATGGCCTGACACACATGTACACCTATAAACATTACATGTGTGCGGAGACATGCAGTGTGTGTACACACGGCATCCGGGTACGCCTTCCCCAACACAGAAGATGATCCTTGATACTGCAATTGTGCGTAACATTTGCTGCATGGTCAAGGACCATCACCGTCACACCCCGCCAACCGCATGTGCGCACTACCGCGATGGTGCATCTTTTGAAAATCATCGCTCACTGGCATTGCAATGGCGGAGCACGCATTCCGGGGAGGCGGTGGGTGACCAGCCATGGCCATCCATGCCAGGGTAACATCAATACACAGGGCGGTCACACACCACCCGTACCCGGCGGTGGGTGACCGCCCGCACCCGGAGGTGGGTGACCGCGCGCACTCGGCAGTCTGCGGTGTATGTTGCTATGTTACTGACAGGGGGGATACCAACTGCCATTTCCACTTGCACATCCAAGTGTATGTTAGCCTGCCCCGCCCCCGTGGAATGCGTGCTCCGCCATTGCAATGCCAGTGAGTGATGATTTTCAAAAGATGCACCATCGCCGTAGCGCGCACATGGGGTTGGCGGGGTGTGACCGTGATGGTCCTTGCACATGTAGCCAATGGAAACAGGTAACGCGGGACGCGTAAGCGATTTCAAAAATAGCGGAAGCAGTGCACCGCCACAGCAGGGCCAGTCATTGGCTAATTGTGAATGAGGCAGCCCGGGAAAAGCAATTGCTGCAGATGTGTGCCACTGATATCAGCTCAGGGCCCTATAAATGTGTGAATTTCAGCAGCACACATCCACTGCTTCCAGCCACTGCTGCCTGCACCCATCACCTCTACCTGCTGCTGCTGCTGCTGAGCAATCCACCAACTGCTGCCTGCTCCCATCACCTCTACCTGCTGCTGCTGAGTAATCCACCAACTGCTGCCTGCAACCATTACCTCTACCTGTTGCTGCTGAGCAATCCACCAACTGCTGCCTGCACCCATCACATCTACCTGCTGCTGCTGAGCACTCCAACAACTGCTGCTATTGTGCCACAGTCCTGGACCTTGCCATGCCGAGAGTTCGAGAGATCCGGTCTCGTCCCGTCACCGCAGCGGAGCTGGAGGTCCTTGTGGACGGTGTGCTCCACCACTATGAATGGCTCTACGGTGCCCCCGGACAGGTGGTAAGTGTAGTGGGGGACATGTTTCTGTGCATGAGGTGGTCACTGACTCCTGGCTTCTGCAATCTTGGCGGTGTGCTGTGGGACCTTCACATGTGTTGTACTGTGTATGGCTGCTGAAAGATACATGTTGCTCCTATCTGTGTGAATGGACACCTGTCCACTGACTTGCCCCCTCTTGTCTCCCATCATAGTAGGTCAAGCTGCACCTTCGCAAGGCCGTGTGGAGGACCATAGCACGTGATATACGGGCAGTGGGGGTGTGCAATAGGCGACACACACACTGCCACAAGCGGTGGGACGACATCTCCAGGCTCAGCAAGAATGTGGCAGAGATGACACTGGGGATGATTCCAAGATCAGGCCGGCTTGCACGACGTACCATCACCCCTCTAATGCTCCGTATCATAGCTGTGACACAACCTGACCTGTTCGCCCGGTTGAGAGGGGAGCAGCAGCAAACTAGCGGTAGGCAGACTGAATGGGTTTGTGACTTGTGAGTGCATGCATGTATTGCTGCTCAGACACAGTAGTGAAATCCGTGGTGTGTATGTTGTGCTGCAATTGCATGTTGGTGCCATTAGCGGAGTGAGCGTTAGCATCCATGTCAGCCAGGTGGACATACCAGTTGCATTGTAGTGCAGGGTCCCAGGTCATGCCGTTGAGGTCTGTGGTCCAATGGCATCACTTGTGTGGTGGTCAGCATGCACTTGGCCTGTTTGCTTGATGTACATGTTTCACAGGCACCTCGGTTCTTTGACATGAGGATGTCTGGTAGGGGTGGTTCGTGTGCAGGATGGGTGCTACATGTTGGTCAGCAGTCAAGGAAGTTTTGATTTTCTAATTTGCAGTAAGTGAGTGTGTCACTTAGGTATACCTCTTTTCTCTCTCTTTCAGCTTTGGCCGAGGGCACTGAGCCACAAACGACGGAGCTTAGTGGTGGCAATGCATCCGGATCAGAGATCACACACACGCAGACTGAGACTGAAGAAAGCAGCCCCGGAGAGGGGGACAGAACTGTCCCTGAGGACTCACATGTGGAAACACCATCGTCCTCATCTTCAGACAGTGGTGGTGAGTCAGTACTTTTGGTGGACACAGGGAGTGGGCAATCTACACCTTCAGTCGGTACACAGCACACTGGGCCCACACTGCAACTAACTGCTACAAGTACTGCTCGTGCTCGCCAGAGTATGGGGAGCAGAGTGGCCTTCGGTGCAGGCACCGCTGCCCCTGCCCCTGTGAGACACAAACTGCCTTTTATGCTGAGGCAGTTGATCTGCTGCGACAGCTGTGTGTAGGGCAGACCAAAATGATTTGTATTTTTTGTATTTTGTATTGTGTATTTATAAAGCGCAACTATCGCTCCGAAAGGAGCATCCTGGCACTGGCTAGATAGTGAGTAAACAGTAAATCAGGCAGGATTAGATAGCGGCCATGACATATTCGTCTGGGAGATTGAAAATCCAGGTTTTTAGTTGCTTCCTAAACTGGTTTTCTTGAGTCAGAAGTCTGAGGTTCTTGGGCATGGACTTCCAGGCTCTAGAGGACAGATGGGTCAGGGTCTTACCACCTTTGGTTATGAGGATAAATTTAGCTGGTTTTATCAGATTGTCCTTAGAGGATCGTAGCGTCCTGGAGGGGTTGTAGTGGGGGTACCGCCTGGTAAGATACTTAGGGCCTGTGTTATTAAATGCCCGAAAGGCGATGATTAAGATTTTAAATAGTATCCTTTTATGCAGAGGTAGCCAATGGAGGGTTTTCAAAGCAGCGGATGCTGAAGATTTCCTTGGTAGTTTTAGTACTAATCTGGCTGCTGAATGTTGGACACTTTGGAGTTTTTTCAGTGTGGATTTTTTCACACCCGCCATCAGACCATTACAATAGTCGAGGCGGGCGAGGATTAAAGCCACTGCTACTGCCTTTCTTGAGTCAGTGGGTAGGAAGTCAAAGAACTTTTTAACAGATTTTATGATACCAAAGCAGCTTCCTGCCACATTCCTGACATGTTGATCGAATGATAACTCGGTATCGAACAGGACCCCGAGATTTCTTGCAGTCGCCACTGTTTGAGGGGGGGCAGTAGAGTCTTCTGGCCACCATATGCTGGGACAGAAAATGAAATTTTTTCCCATCGGGAGGATTTCTGTCTTGCTGGCGATACATTTGAGATGGTTTTTTTCCATCCAGTGGAAAACATCCTTCAGGCAGTTATTCCTAGACCACGATAGGAAGTTGGGGCAGGTGGTAGCATTCATGGAGGGGATGCATGGCGATGTTGCTGGTCTCCACAGAACAGTTCAGTCATTATCCAACACAGTGTTTGCTGCCATTCAACAGTCGCATGGACAAGGTTCTACTTCAGTTCCCCCATCCACACCACTTGATGTCTCAGGGGAGAGGGACATTTCTGACCAGGCCTCATTTTCTGGGTATTGCACTAGAAGCAGACAAAGGCAGCAAGGCAGGGCACAGAAGCCACAGACACCATTCCCTAGGACAGGGAAATTTTTCACAGAACACAACATCAGCTACTCTGGAGTTGACACACAGGATCCTCAAGGGGTTTTGAGGGACAGGGATTCACATGTAACACAGGCATCCCCCTCAAAAGGTACTCCCAAGGTAAGGGCACCTCCCAAGGACAGGGACACGGCAAGGACAAGTACACTACAAAGGACAGGGCAACTCCCAAGGCCAGGGACACTCCCAAGGACAAGGACACTGCAAAGGCTAGGGCACCCTCCAAGGCCAGGGACACTCCCAAGGACAAGGACACTACAAATGACAGGGCAACTCCCAAGGCCAGGGACACTCCCAAGGAGAAGGACAGTACAAAGGACAGGGCACCTCCAAAGGCCAGGGACACTCCCAAGGACAAGGACTCTACAAAAGACAGGGCAACTCCCAAGGCCAGGGACACTCACAAGGACAAGGACACTACAAAGGACAGGGCAACTCCCAGGAACAGAGCACCGCCCACGGATAAGGCACATTCCAGAGACAGAACACCTCCTAGGGCCAAGGCGTGTCCCACGGCCAAGAAACCTCCCAGGGCCAAGGCTTCTCCCATTCACAGGACATCCACCATGGACAGGTATACATCAACCCTGCGTCCTCTGAAGCTAGTGTTGGTGAAGGAATGTACATCACATGTGTCAGAGGTGGAGTCCCCCCATACCTCTACTCCCATCCACACTCCGGTGAAGCAGAAGGACAACACTGTTGTTGCATCCCCCATTACACATGATACAGAGGGCAGAAGGCAGGGCCATAGCAAGCGTCAAGCAGGGTCCAGCACGTCCCCAGAGAGCAGACCACCACCAGCACATGATCCACCTTTTATGGGTGATGTTTCAGATGAGTATGCACCACTTACCAGTCCAGTCATGTCCAGGGTGCCCTTACATATCCCAAAGAAACAGAGACACACACCAGTGACACCTGACCACCCCACTGTCACTCCAGTACAGCTGTCCCCAGCTCCCAAAGCCACCCTGCCTCCTGGCCCATACAGACCTGTGGCTCATCATGTCAGTGGTCCTAGTGGGTCAGCTGCAGTTCACTCTCATGTGTCAGATAGTGGCACTGTGTCTGTTGTTCACTGTCATGCCTCATGTAGTAGCACTGTGTCAGTTATGCCCTCTCCTGTTTCAGGTACTGCCACTGTGTGTGTCCACCACTCTCATGTCTCAGATGCTGGCATGGTATTTGTTGGTCACTGTAGCAGTGAGTCTGGGTCTATGGCTCATGTGTCAGTCACTAGATCTGTGGCTGTGACTCACACTCCTGTATCTGGTGCTGGCAGTGTGTCTTGGTCTATGGCTCATGTGTCAGTCACTACATCTGTGGCTGTGTCTCACACTCCTGTTTCTGGTGCCGGCAGTGTGTCTGGGTCTATGGCTCATGTGTCAGTCACTAGAGCTGTGGCTGTGTCTCACACTCCTGTTCCTGGTGCTGCCAGTGGGTCTGGGTCTATGGCTCATGTGTCAGTCACTAGAGCTGTGGCTGTGTCTCACACTCCTGTTTCTGGTGCTGGCAGTGTGTCTGGGTCTATGGCTCATGTGTCAGTCACTAGAGCTGTGGCTGTGTCTCACACTCCTGTTCCTGGTGCTGCCAGTGGGTCTGGGTCTATGGCTCATGTGTCAGTCACTAGAGCTGTGGCTGTGTCTCACACTCCTGTTTCTGGTGCTGGCAGTGTGTCTGGGTCTATGGCTCATGTGTCAGTGACTAGAGCTGTGGCTGTGTCAACCACTCCTGTTTCTGGTGCTGTCAGTGGGTCTGGGTCGATGGCTCATGTGTCAGCCACTAGAGCTGTGGCTGTGTCTCACACTCCTGTTTCTGGTGCTGGCAGTGTGTCTGGGTCTATGGCTCATGTGTCAGTCACTAGATCTGTGGCTGTGTCTCACGCTCCTGTTTCTGGTGCTGGCAGTGTGTCTGGGTCTATGGCTCATGTGTCAGTCACTGGTATTGTGGCTGTATCTCCCAATCCTGTATCAGATCCTGCCACTGTGTCCGAAGCTACTAGGTCAATCAGTCCACCTGATTCTGTGCTGTGAGGTGCAGTTCCCATCACTCACATGTCATTGTACTTGGTGTCTTGATTGTCCATTGTTACCACCCTTGCATTATTAATGTCCATAGGCAGGTCGCATGACACACGTCCTTGTGCTGCTTCAGATGTACCTGCTCTGTTCTGTACCATGGCCTGTTGATGCGCTTAGCCCCTCTCATATGCTGCCTCAGATGTACCTGCTCTGTGCCATAGACTGTTGATGCTCGTTGCCCCTCTCATGTGCTGCATCAGATGTACCTGTTCTGTGCCATGGACTGTTGATGCACTTAGCTCCTCTCATGTGCTGCATCAGATGTACCTGTTCTGTGCCATGGACTGTTGATGCACTTAGCCCCTCTCATGTGCTGCCTCAGATGTACCTGCTCTGTTCTTTGCCATGGACTGTTGATGCTCTGTGCACCTCTCATGTGCTGCATCAGATGTAACTTTTCTGTGCCATGGACTGTTGATGCACTTAGCCCCTCTCTTGTGCTGCATCAGATGTACCTGTTCTGTGCCATGGACTGTTAATGCACTTAGCCCCTCTCATGTTCTGCCTCAGATGTACCTGCTCTGTTCTTTGCCATGGACTGTTGATGCTCTGTGCCCCTCTCATGTGCTGCTTCAGATGTACCTGTTCTGTGCCATGGACTGTTGATGCTCTGTGCCCCTCTCATTTGCTGCTTCAGATGTACCTGCTCTGTTGTGTACCATGGACTGTTGATGTACTTAGCCCCTCTCATGTTCTGCCTCAGATGTACCTGCTCTGTTCTTTGCCATGGACTGTTGATGCTCTGTGCCCCTCTCATGTGCTGCTTCAGATGTACCTGTTCTGTGCCATGGACTGTTGATGCTCTGTGCCCCTCTCATGTGCTGCTTCAGATGTACCTGTTCTGTGCCATGGACTGTTGATGCTCTGTGCCCCTCTCATGTGCTACCTCAGATGTACCTGCTCTGTTCTTTGCCATGGACTGTTGATACTCTGTGCCCCTCTCATGTGCTGCCTCAGATGTAACTGCTCTGTTCTGCACCATGGTATGTTGATGCACTTAGCCCCTCTCATGTGCTGCCTCAGATGTACCTGCTCTGTTCTTCGCCATGGACTGTTGATACTCTGTGCCCCTCACATGTGCTGCATCAGATGTACCTGTCCTGTGCCAAGGACTGTTGATGCTCGTTGCCCCTCTCATGTGCTGCTTCAGATGTACCTGCTCTGTTCTGTACCATGGCCTGTTGATGCACTCAACCCCTCTCATGTGCTGCCTCAGATGTACCTGCTCTGTTCTTTGCCATGGACTGTTGATGGTCTGTGCCCCTCTCATGTGCTGCTTCAGATGTGCCTGTTCTGTGCCATGGACTGTTGATGCTCTGTGTCCCTCTCATGTGCTGCTTCAGATGTACCTGCTCTGTTTTGTACCATGGCCTGCTGATGCACTTAGCCCCTCTCATGTGCTGCCTCAGACGTACCTGCTCTGTTCTTTGCCATGGACTGTTGATGCTCTGTGCCCCTCTCATGCGCTGCTTCAGATGTGCCTGTTCTGTGCCATGGACTGTTGATGCTCTGTGCCCCTCTCATGTGCTGCATCAGATGTACCTGTTCTGTGCCATGGACTGTTGATGTTCGTTGCCCCTTTCATGTGCTGCCTCAGATGTACCTGTTCTGTACCATGACCTGTTGATGCACTTAACCCCTCTTCTGTGCTGCCTCAGATGTACCTGCTCTGTTCTTTGCCATGGACTGTTGATGCTCATTGCCCCTCTCATGTGCTGCATCAGATGTACCTGTTCTGTGCCATGGACTGTTGATGCTCGTTGCCCCTCTCATGTGCTGCATCAGATGTACCTGTTCTGTGCCATGGACTGTTGATGCACTTAGCCCCTATCATGTGCTGCCTTAGATGTACCTGCTCTGTTCTTTGCCATGGACTGTTGATGCTCTGTGCCCCTCTCATGTGCTGCCTCAGATGTACCTGCTCTGTTCTTTGCCATGGACTGTTGATGCACTTAGCCACTCTCATGTGCTGCCTCAGATGTACCTGCTCTGTTCTTTGCCATGGACTGTTGATGCTCTGTGTCCCTCTCCTGTGGTGCCTCAGATGTACCTGCTCTGTTCTATCGAGTGCCCATGCTTATGGCTACTCTAGGATTCAACCTCTATTATGTGAATAAACAAGTTATTCCTGTGTAGTGGTTTTGCTGTGTCATTCCTGGTTGTCTCCTTGCATTGTTGATATATTGGTGCTATCGTGAATGCTGTGTCCCCAACATGCCCCTCCCCTCCCCACGTCACAGCCTCGGCAGGTACTCCTCTTCCGACAGCGATTGGTGTGTTTGCATACCTGCATCATCGTCGGCGACGGTCCATGACTTGCTGGTGGTGGAACACGAAGAGGAGCGGAAGTGCGTGTGGAGCTGGGTCCATGACGGCGATCTGCCTGTGGTGGGCATCTCTGCAATGTTTTGCCTCTCCGCTGTGGTGAATCCGCCGTGTTCAGGCTGGTGGTTTTCCGCTGCGATTTGCTGTGTCTTTTCTGCCATCGTGAAGTAGTGTGGCTCACTGGTTAGAGGCGGCAGACCCGAGAGCAGAGGACGGCCCGGGACCAGGGTTCGATTCCCGGCGCGGCAGGTTTCTGGACCAGGGTCAGCGGACTCGATAATTCTCTCGCCTCGGTGCCCACTCTGATCAGCGATCACACTCGGCAACTCTGGGCATTAGCTTGCCTCATCTTCACTAACGGCCCCACCAGACTGCCGGGGATGCCTGGTCTCACCCTGGAGATACCCATTAAGGGACCATCTCTCAGGGAAGTCAGGAAGGGTTTCGCAGCGGTCGAAGCGCCTTGGGACCCTCCGGGTAAGTAGTGCGCTATATAAATGCCTATACATACATACATCGTGATTTCGAGGACGGTCGGAGACGTCATTCCGTACGGCGGTGTCTCTGGATTGGTTACCCCCGCAGCGGAGTCAGGTGTATTTACGTGGCGGTGCATGTTCTTCCGCGGCATACGGAAATTTTACAGTGCTTCCCATCCTAATATGGCGGACGGACTGGCCGTGTGCTGGCGGACTGTAAAAAGGCATTTTTCGCCTACTCCAGGCCGGCGGTCGTCCTTCCGTCCGCCATCCTAATCGACCCCCTAGAGTGGTCCATGTGTGTGTGCCGACCTCTTCTTGCATAGAATACTCTCCCTGACCAATCATGCTTCAGCTTTTCACATGGTGAGGGGAGAGATCTATTTCTTACAGCAGGGATGTTTGGGCATTTGTTCTCCAGGGCAGTGAGCACTTTTTCCATCTTAATGAAATGAGTCGGTCCACTCACATTTAAAGAAAGGACTGAATGGAGTTTTAGCCTAGCTGGTGTCATGACTGGGAACTGTTGAATCAGAAAACGGAGAAAGAGAGAGAGAAACTGAGAAAGCGAGACTGTAAGGAGTCAAGGTACTTGGCTTGAACATAACTTGGACCATGGCAGATTTATCAGGGACCGGAGTGTGTGACATGTCAGTTGTGTGCCAACAGTGGCCTGAGAAGTAGATGACTAAAGAGCAGTGGATGGGAGGGTATTGACAACAACTGGGTAAGGGTGTATTTATTTCAGGCCACCCTATCAGAAGTATGGGGTTCCTTGGAAGGGTTTTTTGTTTGGGTGAGAGGTAGGAAAATCAATCGAAACACATAAATGAGTAAACCAATGGGGCCTATTCACAAAGATACATTTACATGTGCAGCGTTGTCATAATAATATTCCTGTAATATTACTACTGCACCTCTTCTTTACACTATTTGGCTTGTCACAATTTCCGCAAACTTGGGTGGAGCCTGTGAAAACAGGATTTACCAGGGTAAAGTTAGTACTTGTAACTTTTAACTCGTAAGCGGAGGTCCCCGCCATTGGAGCGGTGAGGTCTGCATGGTAAACTATAGAGATAAATAAAGCAGTTTATTAATTACAAAACAAATAAAAGAATATTTTAATGTAAAATAGAATGTAAATGAGCGTAAAATAGTTACTATTACCCTAGAACTAAATAAATATGTTACAGCACATCACCTCATCAAATGAAATATTTAATACATAAATTAATAATTAAGTAATTAAAATAGAATTATTTAATTCATATTAATTATTGATATATAATATATTTTTTTCAACTTCCACCCTATATTTTGTTATTAAATCATGAACACTTATTTATTTTGCATTAAAAGATTATATAAACATATATATATATATATATATATATATATATATATAATATATATAAATATAAATATATATATATATATATAATATATATATATAACCTACTGGCAGACGCCAGTAGGTAGTTATAGTTAGGATTTTTTTCAATGCAAAATCTCAAAATTCTATTTGGAGAAACTTTGGCGCCGGTTGACGAATCTGCCTGAAAATGTCCTCAAATTTGCCCCGCGGAGCTCCGGTCCTTCCTTGAAAGTTTGGGGGGGATTCGTCAAGCGGGGGCCGAGATAAAAGGGGGGTCCTAAAACGTGTTTTCCCCATGTTAATTTTCATAGGGTGGTCAAACTCACTTTTAGCCCGAACGGCTGAATGGATTTCCACCACACTTGGCAAAATTGTAGGGACTGGTAGCCCGATGTGCCTTTGCTATGTCTCAAGATATGTGCTCCAGTGGATTTTGAGTAATTTAGGTTAAAAAAAATGTATATATCTATGGCCGCGCCCTGGTACGCACAGCGGGGAGCGCAGCGGGCGCGACACGCGAGGTGCGCACGGAAAGCTGATTGGCTCTCGGGTGTCTGTAAACATTCGAAACAGTCCGGACCGGCCACCATCTTGTGTCTCGGTAGGATAGAGACACAAGAGGTGGAAAAAAAAGGGGTAAATGACCATACGGGGGCAGGTTAGACCCCCCCTGACCCCCTAGGTTTGATGTGGGGGCTATAAAAGGGCCCGCGGTGCAAAATATATATATATTTTTTATTTGCGCGGGGGGAGCGCCCGGTAGGCGCACAAGGGGAGCGGACCGGGAAGCGGCCCATGGGGAAAGAAGAATGACAGAGTTATTAAAAAATGTAGCCTTTTTTTTATAAATTGGAGGTAGTTCTAAAAAAACTGGTTTTTTTCTTCATTTTGTTGTTTTATATTTTTTTGTGTTTTTGGAACATTTTGTACTTTTTTTGGCTTTTATGAACTATTTTATTTTTTTTTGGTATTTTTATGGGGATAAACAAAAAAACAGGGAATTGAAAATGGCTCAACTGGAGCAGAAAAAAAAATAAGAAAAATGTAGGGTTTTTTGAGGCATTTGTGGTTGTCCCCAGCAAGGACAATGAGCTTTATGCTCAGTTCACCATAGGAGATGGTCTTACCACAATGTATACATGTTATACGGAAATCCCCAAATCGTGGCTGAATGCAAGGGATCGTCTCCCTTGCCTCTGGTCCCGTTGGAGTGGGTTGATTTCTTTGGGCGGTGGAGCTTGAAGATTGGGAAAGGTTACTGGCCAGTTCCCTCATCTCTGCAGCAGAATAGTTGATTGGATGCCTGCATTTGTTTCCGAAAGAGTATTTCTTATTAGGGTTTCCCCTGGAAAGTTCCACGCCACAGATTAGGCAAGTCACCTTGGCCGAATTTACTTTTTTCTTTCCCTCTGGGATCAAAAAAAACTCCCATACAATGTGTGGTTTTGGCTGGTATAGGGTATTGTGTTCTTGCAGCCCTCTTCTCCTCCCCTCCTCCTCCTCCTCCTCCTCCTCCTCTTGTTGACCACCAATGTAATCTTGTGGTGGTCCTCTTGGTGGTTGTGGTGGTATTGGTGGTGCAGATGCTCCAGCTGATGCTGCTATTGAAGCCATTTCAAAGTACAAAATATACCTGAAAGATTGCAAAACAGGTCTTCCTAAGTCAAAGGACAAAGTCAGAATAAGGAAAAAAGGTGGGGTCTTTCAACATTTGGAAAAAAAAAGGCCTGAACCAATGAGAAGTGTTATTTTCAGGTCACAAGACCAGGGATTTCATCATTATGAAACCAAAACTGTTCTGCACCAATAAAAAGTGTTATTTTCAGGTCACATGACCGAAGCGCTTACCGGGCGCGTCACGTAAGCGCATCACATGTTTACGTTGCGCGATAGTATTCGCTCGAGTGGTTCTGGGTGAGCTTACGCCGTGCGTATCACGTGGAAGCGGCTACGCTATACGTCACGATGATGTTTTCATTCGCGGCAATAGCGCTAACGGGACGCTCTCCGGAGCGCGCCCTGGGGCGCTTCAAAAGACTACGCTTTCTGGGGCGCTCACCGGGGCGCGCCCAGCGAGCGCTCCAGGGTAAAAAAAACAAAAAAATATATACATTAAAACATTTTTTTAAATACAAATAAAATATAGGATTCATTCTTTTTCAAAAATATTAAATTTTATAGCTATAGACATTTGCTATTAACAAAATTTTGAAATTCAAAGAAAAAAATATAGGTTTGGGGCCTTATATATAGTTAGGAATTAGCATTTAAAAAACCTATGAAATTCACTGAAAAAACCATAGGTTTCACATCCGTTATAGTTAGGAATTAGCATTTAAAAAAACCTATGAAATTCACTGAAAAAACCATAGGTTTCACACCAGTTATAGTTAGGAATTTGCATTTAAAAAACCTATTAAATTCACTGAAAAAACCATAGGTTTCACACTAGTTATAGTTAGCTGGAAATTTTACTGACATAAAACCATTGAAATTCCACGTTATAGTTAGCTGGACTCACTATAACTTGCGCGTGTAATGCACTGCTGATGACGTCACATATTACATCACTCATGACATGGTCAGTGACATCACTCATGACATCACTGATGACACCATTCTTGTGACAGAGTGACAGACCTCCTTTCACTGTAACCCTTGAAACACATATACAAAAATAGAAACTAATATTTTCAAAAAAAAGGAGATACCCATACCAGTTACAACAACCAATTCAGTAATTCCACCATTTATATACACATCCACTAATTCACCAAAAGTTCTATGTAGTCACTCATACATATACTCACTCATCATATGTAGTGATACACCTATACATCCTGTAACACATCGACAGTCTTCCAAAAGTTACTCACACACATACTCACACATGCAAATAAACTATTGAACATCCATTTATTTGCATATACAGCTATACACACACTACCACCTTACTTCTAAGGAAACTTACACATACTTACTCTCTTAAACAATCACTTATCGAAACACATACTTATTTAAACAGGAACTCTTACAATCTCTCACTCTCACATATACTCACTCATATACATCAATACTCACATATACTAGATTAAAACATATGTAGTTACTGATAAAGACACTAGTGAGACAGTCATTCACTCACTAACACACACATATACACACTCATCCACACATACAGTCCTGCACATATGCCGTCTTCCAAACACATACAAACAGTGAGTCAGTCATTGATGCATCTATGTGCTAAGTAATACCCCCACCAAACCATACAGACACTCATACTGATACTAAAAAGAACATCTAATAACCCATATACACACACATGTAGCTACTCACCAACCCATGCAGCCACTTATACACAAAGTGAAACACTGATACAAACATTTAAATATTTAAACAATATTCGCTAATATATGTATTCACTAAAATACACTTAATAAGCCAGTTAATCAATCAATTTTTTTTTTAAAAACATCCATTAAAACACTTATTTAAACATTTATTCTTCCATTGACCTTTACATATACATATATAAAACATATTTATTTTTCAGAAAGGCACACATTCACTGGATGGTGTCATCAGTGTTGTCATGAGTGATGTCACTGACCATGTCATGAGTGATGTAATATGTGACGTCATCAGGAAGTCGAACTTGTCAAACGCATTCAAAAGATGACTGCGGACCCAAAGTTGAGGTGCATTTCGTTTATTTGTGCTTCAAACCCCCGCACCTAGCCATGACGCATTTCGGGCCTTCCTGGCCCTTGATCACATGACGCGCTACGATGTGCAGAAAACAAATTTAAAGTGCAAGTGCCTATTACCAATGACAACGTCATCGTAAACATAGAAGTAATACGATGTTCAAACAGTGTTGGTCCAAGGTTATAAAAGAAAGTTTTCAGTAAAATACTATTTAACCTAAAAACACTTGATAATCAAATTATAAACGATATATATATATAAAATCATTCATAAGATCAGTGATTTAAGACCATAAAATTAATACAGCTAAAATAGCCTGCCACGATTTGATTAATAAATTTTCAAATGACAAAAAAAATTGTAAAATACAATTAAAATTTCTTTACAAAGGCAAGAAAAAATACGAAATTTTTCATTAACTTGCCTCTAAAACATTTGATTATCTAGCAGCACTGTTGTAATTAAAACCACAATAGAAGATGACACATTTATAAAAACTTTGATATTAAAGACAGTATATGAGGTCTATGTTAATGTGCAAAATTGTGCATAATCAAAAGTGCAAGAAAACATGTGCAAATAATACATGTGCAAAAGTATGCTGTATCACTATTAAAAGACCTTTCAATAGTAAAAAATTGCATATTTAAAATATGTGTAATATAAAAAAGTTTCTGTGTTTAAAATGATTTTTACATTAAAAAAACATTATACAAAATTGAAAACACTGAATTACGACTTTCTCATCAGAATTTAACAGCAATTGAATGTTAGAAAGACCCATATAGATAGCGTATGTGTGGTGACAGGAGAATCTGCAAAATCCTCAATAACTACAAACACGTATGCATATCTTCCCAAGCATTTAAACCTCTAGGATGCTTGCTATCGAGGTTTAAGATGTAATGAGTTTCTAATCTTCTGAGGATTCCTTCCCTGTTTCCACCCCTACGTAAAGGCATTACTGCATCTATTACGTAGTATTGTAAAAGATTAAGGTCTCTTTTATGGCAATCGTTGAAATGTCTTGCGACTGGGTACGTCTCATCACAATTAGTGATAGCCCTCATATGTTGTAGTACTCTTTGATTGGCTGGAAGTTTAGTACTACCTATGTACCTTAACCCGCAGGGACACTCCAAAACATATATTGCAAATTCAGTCTTGCATGTTAAATATTTGTTAATGAGGATTGGTTTGTCAAAAAAAGGAGAAACATATGATTTTTTGTTAGTGCCATGCTTGCAGGCTTTACAGGTGAGACACTTATAAAAACCCTTCCTACTATTCAACCAATCAGATTTAATTACGACCTCTGGGCTACTTGTCACCAAACTGTTTTCCATTGTGCCCGCCTTTCGGTAGGTAATGGTTGGTGAGGTTGTATTCCCCATTTCCAACGCTAGGTCATTTTGAATTAATGGCCAGTGTTTGGTCATAATGTTCCTAATAGCGTGATGTTGCTTATTATATGTCGCTATTAGGCGGATTGGGTTATCAATAGGCACTAGTTGAGTGTTTAGCCTCATCACTTTAGTTATTAATGCTTCATCTCTGGGGAGTGTTTCTGTACGTTTCATGGCAGCTCTAATGATTTTATCATCATAACCTCTTGCCAGAAAACAAAGACGGCATGCTGCTTGTTCATTTGTTACATCCTCCTGCCTGCTGCATATTCTTTTAATACGTAGCATCTCCCCGTAGGGGATGCTATTTATAAGATGACGGGGATGATGGCTTGATGCATGCAGAAGTGTATTGCCAGCAGTGGCCTTTCGATGTAATTTAGTCTGAATAGTTTGGTGACTAATAAAAACTTCCACATCCAGGAAATTAACTGTGGTATCACTAATGTCAGATGTGAAATGGAGATTAAGGGCGTTAATGTTGAGATTATCAACAAATGTCTGCGCTTCACTTTTTTCCCCTCTCCAAATCAAAAACAAATCATCTATATATCTATAGATGCAAATCACATGATTAATCATAACATCGGAGTATTGGTCCCCGAGTACCTGCTTCTCCCACAGCCCCATATGCAGACAGGCATAGCTGGGGGAGAAGCAGGAACCCATAGCCACGCCTCTTGTTTGTTGAAAGCACATTTTGTCAAACATGAAGTAATTGTTACAAAGACATAATTCAATCGTGTCAGTGATCATTGTATTGTGTGCATGACACTGTAATGGTCTACCATGTAAAAAATGTTTGACAGCTTTGAGGCCGTCGACATGATTAATGCTTGTGTATAACGAGGTTACGTCCAATGTGACTAATAAATAGTCCTCTTGCCACAGAATGTTTTTTAATTTCCTTAGGAAGTCCCCAGTGTCCTGAAGAAAAGTTGGCAAGCTATTCATGTGCTCTTGTAGGAAAAAGTCAATGTATTTGGAGGTATTTTCCAGGAGGCTACCGCAGGCAGAAATAATTGGCCTGCCAGGTGGATTTTTGGAGTCCTTGTGAATTTTAGGAATGAAATAAATGCATGGTATGACTGGATGATCATTACGTAAATATTTATACTCATCTGAACTCAGTAATCCCAAGCCTTTCCATGCCACAAGTTTCATATAAAATTTACTCCAAAAAGTTTTGATTGTTGCAATATCCACTCTTTTATACCAGTTTTTATCATTTATGTGCCTCCAAGCTTCCTCCATATATTTTTCTCTTGGCCAGATAATAACATTGCCACCTTTATCCGCCTGCCTGATGATGACTGATTTACACAATTGTAGTTTTTTTCATCAAGGCATGGTATTCTTGATCCCTTCTTGAATATTTAAATTTTGTATGTGCCACTTTATGATGCAAGTTGTTTAATGTCTGAAATCACCAATTCATGATAATAGTCTATATTATCCTTGGCCATGACAGGGCAGAAGGTGGATTTTGGTTTAAAATGTGTTAAACCCGCTCCTATCGTTGGTTGATTCATGGCACTTGCAGGCAGTTGGGTACTTTCACCTAAGAGATCAATAAGGTCCATTCTTAGATCCATATCACCTGCTGTTAGTGACTCAGTATTTCTCCCTATTGCTGCAGTAATGTCTGTGGGTTTTGTTTTTGTACCTTTTGTAGAAAATACGTTTTTTAACTTGATTTTACGCACAAATTGAAAAATGTCCACTCTTGTTTGTGATTATTGAAAATTCCCCACAGGACTATCAGATAGACCCAATGATAATATCTTAGTTTCTGTAGCATTCAGCACAACATCTGATAGGTTGATGACAGACATTTCATCTATTGCATTTATTGTCCCTTTTTGTTTTTGCAATAATTGTTTGTTTTCTTTTTTCGTGACTTTGCGTTGGCATTTCCTGCGTTGGTGACGTTTGAAGTTACAGAATTTTGTGGTTTGTTTACCCTGGGTCTTAAAGTGTACAGACGGTCCCGCCTGACACAGTTGAGCTCTTGCCCCAGGGTGAACCGATGAAACCCCAACTCATCGCTTTGCCCTGCTTGTTCATTGTCCGATCCGCTCCCTGCCACAGAGCTGTAATCGGATAGGGAGGTTGAGGATTCTGCTCTTACAACCATTTCTGCTTGTTGCTGCGGTTGCATTGTACTACGTTGGGGTTTGGTTATATTTCTTTTCACATTTAAAAAAACGTTTAGCAAATGTGAAAACTTGACCCCTTTCATAGTCTTCCTTGTCTCTTTGAAACTTGAAAGCTTTTCTTTTACGAATACTTTCTTCCTCTTTGTTAATCCTAACAAGCATTTCCTCCCTCATTTTGGTATTGGCTGGGGTTTGTTCACCTGTATCGAGTTCATTTTCTAGTGCCACATTTGCTCCTCATATTTCACTCGATCTATTTCTGCATATTTTACCAGCAACATCATTAAGTTGCGTGAAGATTGTAAATTGCAGTGAGCCCATTCATTAAGGAGTTCCGGATTGGGAGTCTCATAGGTAGGCACCAACATGATTCGCAGGCCGCGAGATACTCTTCCCACCTCCAAATATCTTGATAGGGACCGGTGTTCCCACCATTTAGCTTGTTCCCCTCTTTTCAATTTTTCCAATTTCTTTATTTTATCGCGATATGTCGCGTCCGCCACATTGCTCGTGGCTTCAGGTTGTTTTACAGTTACTGCAACTGACGGCTCGTCATTGAACATGTCAGTTGCAGGGTCCTCTCTACTCCGCAGCGCGCCGGCCATGGTGCAGTCACAGGGGGTTGTTTTTACTTTTGCAAGTTATGTCGATATTTGGCAAACAAGCAGGCACGGTGCAACTACAAACGGGCAGCTGCCCTCGTTGCCTTACCCGCACACTCCTTCTCAAAGCTGTTTCACGTCTCGACTTCCCTTGGCTGGCACGTTTCTTCACCAGAGTCCTCCGACACCGGCGTCCGTTTCCACTCCAAAGCCGAAGCACTTCAGTCTGCTCCGGGGCTGGAACTCGCGGTACTCCTCACAGGAATGATTTACTGCTTCCGAGGTCAAGACCCTGGTCGCTTAGCTGGTTGCTTGTTCCGCCCGTTGTGAAGGAGGGGTTCCGCTTTACCCGAGACGCCACTCGGTAATTAATGGAAAGGAAGTCGAACTTGTCAAACGCATTCAAAAGACGACTGCGGACCCAAAGTTGAGGTGCATTTCGTTTATTTGTGCTTCAAACCCCCACACCTAGCCATGACACGTTTCGGGCCTCCCTGGCCCTTGATCACATGACGCGCTACGGTGTGCAGAAAACAAATTTAAAGTGCAAGTGCCTATTACCATTGACAACGTCATCGTAAACATAGAAGTAATACTATGTTCAAACAGTGTTGGTCCAAGGTTATAAAAGAAAGTTTTCAGTAAAATACTATATAACCTAAAAACACTTGATAATCAAATTATAAACGATATATATAAAATCATTCATAAGATCAGTGAATTAAGACCATAAAATCAATAATATATCACAACATTCTTCTTACGCCGACATTACTTTAGGTTTTAAATTCCTTAAAACAATCAATCAGTTATTTATAAAGTGTGCTACTCAGCCGTTAGGGTCTCAAGACGCTGGGGGGGGGGGGTGGGGGGGGGGGAGCAGCTACTGATCTAACAGCCAGATCTTGAGAAGTCTCCTGAAGGTCAGCAGGTCCTGGGTCTGTCATAGGTGTATGGTGAGGGTGTTCCATGTCTTGGCAGCGAGGTGGGAGAAGGATCTCCTGCCGGTGGTTATTCGGTGGATGTGCGGAACAGTGGCCAGGGCGAGGTCAGAGGAGCGAAGTTGGCGTTTGGGGGTGTAGAAGGTGAGTCGCTTGTTGATGTTTGCTGGTCCGGCGTTGTGGAGTGCTTTGTGAGCATGGGTGAGGAGCTTGAAGGTGATCTTCTTGTTGACGGGGAGCTAGTGCAGGTCTCTCAGGTGGACCGTGATGTGGCTGTGGTAGGGGATGTCGAGGATGAGGCATGCGTAGGCGTTCTGAATATGTTGGAGTCTCTTCTGGAGTTTGGCCGTGGTTCCCGTGTAGAGGGTGTTGCCGTAGTCCAGCCTACTGGTGATGAGGGCTTGGATGAACGTTCTTCTGGTTCCGGTGGGGATCCATCTGTAGATCTTGCGAAACATACAGAGGGTGTTAAAGCAGGAGGAGGAGACGGCGTTGACTTGTTGGGTCATTGACAGAGAGGAGTCCAGGATGAACCCCAGGTTGCGTGCGTGATCGTTGGGTGTAGGTGCAGTTCCCAGTGAGGCCAGCCACCAGGAGTCATCCCAGGCGGAGGTAGTGGAGCCAAGGATGAGGATCTCCGTCTTGTCAGAGTTCAGTTTCAGGCGGCTGCTCTTCATCTATTCGGCAACCGCCTTCATCCCTTCGTGGAAGTTGGTTTTGGTGGTGGCGGGGTCTTTGGTGAGGGATAGGATCAGCTGGGTGTTGCCAGCGTATGAGACTATGTTGAGGTCGTACGATCGGATGATGTTGGCAAGCCGTGTCATGTAGAGGTTGAAGAGGGTTGGGCTGAGGGATGATCCTTGGGGTACACTGCAGTTGATCTTGGTGGCTTCAGATCGGAATGGAGGGAGGCGGACTCTCTGGGTTCTCTTGGTGAGGAAGGAGGTGATCCAGTCCAGGGCTTTGTCACGGATCCCTGCGTTGCAGAGGCATGTGCGAAGGGTGTGCTGGTAGACGGTGTTGAAGGCAGCTGAAAGGTCCAGGAGGGTGAGGGCAGTGGTTTTTCCGTTGTCCAGCAGGGCCCTGATGTCGTCGGTGGTGGTGATGAGGGCAGTTTCTATGCTGTGGTTGCTGCGGAATCCGGATTGGAAGAGTCCACGGTGTTGTTTTCTTCGAGGAATTGGGTCAGTTGTCTGTTGACGATCTTCTCGATGAGTTATGCTGGGAACGGGAGCAGGGAGATGGGCCAGAAATTCTTGAGGTCCTTTGGGTCTGCCTTGGGTTTCTTGAGTAGGGCGTTGATCTCTGCGTGTTTCCAGCTTTCTGGGAAGGAGGCGGTCTCAAATGAGCTGTTGATCTTATGGAGTTGGGGTGCGATGATGGAGCTCGCTTTGTTGAAGATGTGATGGGGCAAGGCTCTGATGGTGAGCCGGAGTGGATGGTGTTCATGGTCTTGATGGTGTCTTCGTCGTTGACGTGGTTCCAGGAGATCAGACAGCCAGTGTGACTGGGGGGCGGTGAGTCTGGGGATGTCGGCAGCTGTTGGAGAGGTATGGGAGTTGAAGCTGTCGTGGATGTCTGCGATCTTGCGTTGGAAGAAGGGTGCTAGAGAGTCACAGAAATCTTGTGATGGCGGGATGTCGTTGGAGCTGGAGTTGGCGAGCTCCTTCACGATGTTGAAGAGGTCTTTGCAGTTGTGTGCATTGTTATTGATGAGTTCCTTGAAGGATGTCCTTTTGGCCGTTCGGATGAGTTGGTGGTGTCTGTGGTTGACGTTCTTGATGCATGGTTGTCCGGTGTTTGCTCGTGGCGCCATTTTTTCTCTAGTCTTCAGCAGGCCTGCTTAGATGTCTGGAGGTCAGCAGTGAACCAGATGGCTCTTCTGTCAGTGCGTCTGTTTGAGGATTTCTTGATCGGGGTGAGAGTGTTGGCGCAGTCGTAGATCCATTGCCTGAGGTTGTAGGTGGCTGTGTTGGTGTGGTCGGTTGGCGGGTTTCAGGCAAGGGTGGTGATTAGCTGGTCTTCGGTGACCTTGTTCCAGCTGCGGGGGGATTCTTTGCTGGTGGTAGTGTGTGGTGGTTTTCATGACGGAGAAGTTGATGCAGTGGTGGTCGGTCCACTGGCGTGCGGTGGTGTGGCTGACGGAGATGTGGCTGCTGGCAGAGAAAATGGGGTCAAGCGTGTGTCTAGCGGAGTGGGTGGGTGTTGTGACGAGCTGTTTGAGGCAGAGGTTGGCAAGGTTGTCCAGTAGTGTGGTGGAGTTGCTGTCGTTGGTGTTCTCAAGGTGGAAGTTCAGGTCTTCGAGGAGGATGTAGTCTGTGGAGGCCAGGGCGTGCGAGCTGACGGCGTCTGTGATGGAGTCGATGAACTGTGCCCGGGGCCGGGGGGTTTGCACACAAGGGTTCTTCTAAGGGTGGTGTTGAGATCAATGTGGATTTGGAAGTGCAGGTGTTCGGTGGTGCTGACGGCGTCTTCGGTGTTGGTTGAGATTCTGAGGGTGTTTCGTGGTCGATGGCGATTCCTCCTCACGGTCTGTTGGTGCGGTCCCTGCGGGTAATCTTGTAGCCATCCGGGATGGCTATGGCAGTGTCGGGCGCCCTTGAGGTTTTCATCCAGGTCTATGTCAGGAAAACGACTTCTGGGGAGTGTGAGTTGGCAGGTCCCGGAGTTTGATGGCGTGCCTGTGGACAGAGTGGGTGTTGAGTAGTATACATCTGAGCTGGCTGTTGCCTGCCTTGATCGGGGGGCAGGACATGCTGGTGTACGCTGGCTGGTAAAACATCAGTTTCGGCAGGTGAATGGTCCGTGGGTGTGCTTCGGGGTGGCCTGGAAGCAGGCGGTAGATTGGCCGGCGTTGAGTGCGTGGAGGAGGTTGGCGTCGTAGTGGCATCTGGCATTGTGGTGCTTGCGGGGGCCGGCGGGTCTTGCGCTAGGTGCGGTACAGGCACGGATGCGTGCAGACGGGCTCTTACAACACTTTCTTTCTTACTTTTCTTAAATTTTATTTAGACACCAAACACTGTAGCACTTTCTTGGCACCAGGGTATAGTATGTTAGAAAGGTACAGATAATGTATCCTCCTTATTTCACAATATGTCGATTTTCCTTGTCTGTGTTTAACCGGTCATGTTAACAGGCGCAACATATTAAGACAATCTGTAGACATATATAATCAGATGTAACGTCCTGCTCAGTCGGACACATAGAGACCTTTTGTATTTTACATGTATTTTTAGATATTCCATGTATTGAATGTAGATATTTACTCTTGCATTTGCTTAAAAGTCTATGACGTTTCAAACAGACAGCTATATAAATGTATAAGCAATTATTGTCTTTTACGCCACAATGTGCTGAACTGGAGAACGTTTGAACATTTCTTTCATGTCTATGATTCCCTGATGCCACGTAAAATTCACTAATCAAGCACTGTCACTTTAAAAATGCAAGAAAATTCACAGCACTTTGTCATGTGAACAAGGCTTGCGGGAGTTGAAACGCGTAATGGAAACTAAAGAAGAATAGAACATTTACACTTACCTTGGGTCTGTGTCAGTTTCTGTCGGAACCTAATTGAATCTGAGGAAAAGCGGAAGAAAGTTATATATATATATATATATATATATATATATATATATATATATATATTGTCCAAAATAGCCTGCGCTCGGGAGGTCACACCACAGCGCCTTCAGTGAGAAATGCAACCAGCTCGCTTTATTTTCTCCTCTTTATTTAGTATGCTTGCCGACGCGTTTCAGGATAACAATCCCTTCTTCTTGGGCACAAGCAGCTAAATGAAAGGCACACCTGGTTTTGTTTCCTTTATTGACACGTTGATGTTCACGCCCACAGTGGGTGTTGCTGTTGAATTCTGGGATATCGTGTCTTTAGGTGTGCTATCGTCAAATCCTTTAGTAGGTTCATTCATGTTGCTTGTCAAGAAAATACCAGTAATTCACCTTTGTAGGTAGAGGAATCAGCTCAGAATCCTCTGAACTGAGAAAGCACATCGCCATGCAAACTAAACTGGCTGTTTTAATTCCTCTACCTACAAAGGTGAATTACTGGTATTTTATTGACAAGCAACATGAATGAACCTACTAAAGGATTTGACGATAGCACACCTAAAGACACAATATCCCAGAATTCAACAGCAACACCCACTGTGGGCGTGAACATCAACGTGTCAATAAAGGAAACAAAACCAGGTGTGCCTTTCATTTAGCTGCTTGTGCCCAAGAAGAAGGGATTGTTATCCTGAAACGCGTCTGCAAGCATACTAAATAAAGAGGAGAAAATAAAGCGAGCTGGTTGCATTTCTCACTGAAGGCGCTGTGGTGTGACCTCCCGAGCGCAGGCTATTTTGGACAATAAACATTTCACGGCTGCCAGCCGTGGGGAGGAGCACCGTCGCAGGCTGGGGGAGACAAACAAAACGGCATGCGAACTTGCAGCTCAGAATACTCTGAACTGAGAAAGCACATCGCCATGCAAACTAAACTGGCTGTTTTAATTCCTCTACCTACAAAGGTGAATTACTGGTATTTTATTGACAAGCAACATGAATGAACCTACTAAAGGATTTGACGATAGCACACCTAAAGACACGATATCCCAGAATTCAACAGCAACACCCACTGTGGGCGTGAACATCAACGTGTCAATAAAGGAAACAAAACCAGGTGTGCCTTTCATTTATCTGCTTGTGCCCAAGAAGAAGGGATTGTTATCCTGAAACGCGTCGGCAAGCATACTAAATAAAGAGGAGAAAATAAAGCGAGCTGGTTGCATTTCTCACTGAAGGCGCTGTGGTGTGACCTCCCGAGCGCAGGCTATTTTGGACAATAAACATTTCACGGCTTCCAGCCGTGGGGAGGAGCACCGTCGCAGGCTGGGGGAGACAAACAAACCGGCATGCGAACTTGCAGCTCAGAATCCTCTGAACTGATAAAGCACATCGCCATGCAAACTAAACTGGCTGTTTTAATTCCTCTACCTACAAAGGTGAATTACTGGTATTTTATTGACAAGCAACATGAATGAACCTACTAAAGGATTTGACGATAGCACACCTAAAGACACGATATCCCAGAATTCAACAGCAACACCCACTGTGGGCGTAAACATCAACGTGTCAATAAAGGAAACAAAACCAGGTGTGCCTTTCATTTAGCTGCTTGTGCCCAAGAAGAAGAGATTGTTATCCTGAAACTCGTCGGCAAGCATACTAAATAAAGAGGAGAAAATAAAGCGAGCTGGTTGCATTTCTCACTGAAGGCGCTGTGGTGTGACCTCCAGAGCGCAGGCTATTTTGGACAATATATATATATATATATATATATATATATATATATATATACTTTAATAAACAATGCGCTCCTGCGCTTCCGAAAGGCACACTTAGACCCTCCTACCTTCCGGCTCTTGTTGCCCCTCGTAGATCTGCAAACACAGTTCTCCTCAATAATTGTACCATGCACCCGACGCGTTTCAAGGCAGCTCCGCCTCTTCATCATGGGGTTTGTGAAAAGAAATTAGGCATTGCGCTCACCCTGTTTTCAAAGCAACTTTATTTGATTTGAATGTGGACGCCCTCAGTGGGCGTGAATTGACCTCTTCCATCAGCATGATGGTATTTGAAGTTCATCGGATGAGCGTTATAGTATTCCTTAAGTAGTTTGCCTGATTTCTTGTGATTTCTGTCCGTCTTTTTTAAATCCCTTATGTAGGGGGGATATCTGGAGAGCCGATCTGTCATAAATCTGGAAAGTCCAGCCTCCCAGCAAGACCTAGTGTGTTGCCGTGGCCTCTCCGCGATGCTTTGTGTTTCACCACACCCGGAGATGGTGCTCTTCCGCACGGCCAAGAGCAGCCGTGTGCATAAACTTTAATAAACAATGTGCTCCTGCGCTTCCGAAAGGCACACTTAGACCCTCCTGCCTTGCAGCTCTTGTTGCCCCTTGTAGATCTGCAAACACAGTTCTCCTCAATAATTGTACCATGCACCCGACGCGTTTCGAAGCAGCTCCGCCTCTTCATCATGGGGTCTGTGAAAAGAAATTAGGCATTGCGCTCACCCTGTTTTCAAAGCAACCTTTATTTGATTTGAATGTGGATGCCCTCAGTGGGGGTGAATTGACCTCTTCCATCAGCATGAGGGTATTTAAAGTTCATCGGATGAGCTTTATAGTATTCCTTAGGTAGGTTGCCTGATTTCTTTCGGTCTTTTTTAAATCCCTTAAGTAGGGGGGATATCTGGAGAGCAGATCTGTCATAAATCTGGAAAGCCCAGCCTCCCAGCAAGACCTAGTGTGTTGCTGCGGCCACTCCGCGATGCTTCGTGTTTCACCACACCCGGAGATGGTGCTTTTCTGCATGTGTTTTCCCCATGCAATTTTCCATAGGGACCTTTAGCCAGGGCTACAGCCCGAACGGCTGAACGGAATTACATGAAATTTGGCACAGATGTTAAATGGTGTAAATCCGTTCAGTAGTTTCTGAGAAAATTGCAAGTAAAATCATAGCGATATCTAGAGATGGAGTTCAGCACCCGTACTGAAATTCCTTCAATTACGAGCGCGAGCTGCATGCTGATTGGCTGTCAACTGTCTGTCAACACTCGAAACCAGGAAGTGTTGGCAGCCATCTTGTGCCTCGGTAGAACCGAGTCACAACAAAACAGTAAAGCAAAGTAGCGAAGTAAGGGAAGGGGGCATACTAGAAACATTCTGACCCTCCAGGTTTGCTCAGGGGGTCGTACATGGATGTTTAGGTTGTTTTATTTATTTTACTTTTTTAGAGAAAAATCGCGGCATACGCGTACGAAAATCTGTGGAATTACGAGCACAAGCTGCATGCTGATTGGCTGTCAACTGTCTGTCAGCACTCCAAACCAGGAGGTGTTGGCGGCCATATTGTGCCTCTGTAGAACCGAGTCACAAGAAAACAGTAAAACAAAGTTGCGAAGAAAGGAAAGGGGGCAGGCTATAAACATTCTAACCCTCTAGGCTTGCTCAGGGGATCGTACATGGATGTTTAGGTTGTTTTATTTTTTTTATTTTTTTTAACCCCTTCCATGCGGCCGCGATTCCCCTGGTGTGCTGTAAACAACACGAACAGGGGCGGGCCGTGACGAACCCCAGCCGTCATCAGCACACGAGCACCGTAGTGCATGACGGCTGGGGTTCGTCATCAGCATGGAAGGGGTTAAAGAAAAATCGCAGCATACGCGGACGGAAATCTGTGGAATTACGAGCATAAGCTGCATGCTGATTGGCTGTCGACTGTCTGTCAGCACTCCAAACCAGGAAGTGTTGGCGGCCATCTTGTGCCTCGGTAGAACTGAGTCACAAGAAAACAGTAAAACAAAGTTGTGAAGTAAGGGAAGGGGGCAGGCTAGAAACATTCTAACCCTCTAGACTTGCTCAGGGGGTTGTACATGGATGTTTAGGCTCTTTTATTTATTTATTTATTTTTAAGAAAAATCGTGGCTTACGCATACGGAAATCTGTGGAATTACGAGCACGAGCTGCATGCTGATTGGCTGTCAACTGTCTGTCAGCACTTTAAACCAGGAAGTGTTGGCAGCATCATTTATTTTGAAGTATGCGGGGGCTCACGGGTCTCCTACATTCTTCAGTGACCGCCACCTTCCTGAGGCAATAATATTTAAAATAGGGGGGTCTGTGATGGCACGGATTTCCCAGCTCCGGGGACTTCCACTTCTCGGGACTTTTAAATGTTGGGAGGGGGTCGCGCTGCCTCCTTACTGGAACCCTTGATGGCCCTGGGAACCATAATTTCCGAGGGGCGGCTATTGCAGTGTCTTGGGGTGCCTATCCCCAGGACACTGCTGTTTGCTATGGTAGGGTGGGAGCACCGCGGCTCCCACTTTAGCACAGCAAACAGGTTTCCTATTTGAAAGAGAGAGCAAGTTAATCTGCTGTGTCTTTCAAGTAGGAAAGCAGATTGATTTTTGTTAGAGAGAGCAGCATGTAGGCTGTTCTCTCTGAGAAAGCAGTGCCGGCTCTCGAAGGATGCGGGAAGCCAGCTGGGACCGTGGGGGCATTGGCGTTCTCTCCACGCTCCTCAATGTTATTTTTTGAGTCCCGGGGGATGGGGTCCCTTTGCAGCTCCTTAAACATTTGTTGATATAACTTTTCCAAAATCTTTTGTTGTGTTGGGGAACAGAGTATTACTGTTCAAGATTTGGTGATCTATTTGTGTTGCTTTCCTTTTTGTATCTTTTATGCAGCCTTTTTTTCGTGAATGTTGTTTTTTTGTTGTTAACTGAATCTGAGGACAGAGTATAATTGTCTCTACTTTAAGTAAGCAAGGGTAGATCCAATGGTATACTTAATGTACAAGGAAAGCTGAATTGAAGTTGTGAATCTGGCTGTCTGCAGTGTACATTTAATGGTGGACTGTATCATCTGAAATGAAAGATAGATAATTTATTGAATGCATTGTCAAAATATGTATGTTTCAGGGACATAATAGTTCAAATTGTGACCTGTGTTGTTTGTAGTGTAGACTATCATTCAGTGTTCTTTTGGACTTCTAAGATGAATTTTGTTATTGTACTAAACCTATAACTGATATAAATCAAGTTCATGAAATTCAAGAATAATTGATAACCTTAGCCAAGTAAGGTAGCAAGTGTGCACATTTTTAACTGTGTTTGGGTGGGGTGGTAGCTACATCGAAAAGGCTCGATAAAGGACCTTGAGTTTGAATCAGAATATGAAATTGAATAATAGTTGATAACCACAGTGAAGAAAGGCATTAAGTAGGTTTGTGTATGTGTGGATAATATGTTGATTGAGTGGAAGATGAATAAGATGAAAAATAAGAACTGCTGAAGATGTGCAAGCCACCCATTTCCTTGTAAGGGAAGTGGGTATTTTAGTTTTCCAGTCCATTACACCGACGGGGTGTTGGATTCTGCAGTGGGAGCCTGAGAAATGGGTACCATATATAAGGAGGCAAACTAGTGCAGAAAGTACACACACTGTGCGGTAGAAAGGACGCAAGAAAGGACGCAAGTGTGCAATTTACCCACTGCTATTCATGGGTAGTAGTTAACAAGAAGGGTCAATGAAGGGCCTGCACTTTGAATTTGTATTATAAGAAGGACAATTGACAACCCCAGCCAAGAAAGGCAGCAAGTGGGCAAATTTCCCACTGCTTTCGGCCAGGGTAGTACGTACAACAAAAAGGCTCGATAAAGGGCTTGATGTTCAATCAGGATATGAAATTGAGGAATAATTGATAATCCCAGCCAAGAAAGGAAGCAAGTGTGCATCTAAATTAACAAAGTTCTGTGGAGTGTGTGATGATGTGTGGTGCAAGCAGCATGGATTGGTAGGAAAATCTTTAAAATCCAGTTTTCTAATAAATATTGGTTGTCCATTCACAGAAGTAAGTTGAAGTATATTTTCAAAAAGTATGATGTGTTTTTTTCTAAATAAGTCATCTCATTCAATATGGTGACATGGTGATGATGTGTGGTGCACTGAGTTAGTAATACCTTTGGCGCTGAGCTTGAATGTACCCTGTGATGATGTGTGGTCGGGTGAGGTACAGTAATTGAAGAAATGTCTTTTGTTGATTGAATTCTGCATCAATTCTATTTAAAAGAGACAGTGTGTCTCACTGTGACATAAAAGTGTTCACTTTTGTTTGTGATTACTTATGGTGCGCTGAGTAAGTCGTATCTTTGGCGGTGAGATTGTATGTTCCCTGTGCAGTGTGGATTGAAGGCAGTTGTTAACAGACATAGGTGAATGTTTTTTGTCACTTTTTTAAACAAAATGTGAAACACATATAGCAGAATTTTGTCTGCATTAAATGAATGAAGGCTGAAATTCCTAGTGTTCAAAGTTTAAGAAAATGTGAGGATATTGTGCAATGGTCTATGTTTTATGTAAATCAAGATTGTATTGAATGTTTTCTGTAGTGCTGGCGCTCTTGGTATCTAGTTGTGAACTCTACTGAGCGCAGAATTGATTGAAGGCAGTTCTCAGCATACATAGTGAAGAAAAATTTACATGGAAAATTTAACTGAATTGTGAACCCTGCTGTCTGTAATGTTGATCAAAGGTACTAATCGATAGAAACATTGATGAATGGTATTTTGCACAGTTAACAGAATTTTAGGACAGAGTAGAATAGTATCTGCGTTAAGGAAAACAATGTTGAATGTAATGCTGTTCTTAATGTAGAAGGAAAGCTACATTAAAGGTCTGAAGGCAACTGTCTGAAGTGTAGATTGAAGGTAGTTGTTGACACAAAGATCAATGAATGCTATTTTGTACAGTTAACAGAATGTGAGGACACAGTATAATTGTCTCTGCCTTAAGGAAAGGAAGGCCGAATGCAATGTTGTCGTTTATGTAGAAGGAAAGCTGATTTAAAGTTGTGAATCCAGCTGTCTGGAGTGTAGATTGAAGGTAGTTGTTGACAGAAAGATCTGTCAATGCAAGTTGTACAAGTTAAGAGTATCTGTGGACGTAGTATAATTGTGTCTGTCTTAAGGAAAGTAAAGCTCAATACAATGGTGTATTTAATGTAGAAGAAAAGCTGAATTGAAGTTGTGAACCCCGCTATCCACAGTGTAGATTGAAGGCAGTTGTTGAGACAAAGATCTAAGAATGCTATTTAGTCACAGATAACAGAATCTAAGGACACAGTATAATTGTCTCTGCCGTAAGGAAAGCAAGGAAGAATACAATCTTGTCCTCAATGTAGAAGGAAAGCTGAATTCAAGTTGTGAACCCAGCTGTCCGCAGTGTGGATTGAAGGTATTTGTTGACAGAAAGATCTGTCAAGGCAAGTTGTACAAGTTTACAGTATCTGTGGACGCAGTATAATTGTGTCTGTCTTAAGGAAAGTAAAGCTCAATACAATGGTGTCCTTAATGTAGAAGGAAAGCTGAATTCAAGTTGTGAACCCAGCTGTCTGCAGTGTAGATTGAAGGCAGTTGTTGACACAAAAATTGATGAAAGCTGTTTTGTCAGTTTGCATAACCTGAGGACACAGTATAATTGTCTCTGCCTTAAGGAAAGCAAGGCTGAATACAATGCTGTCCTTAATGTAGAAGGAAAGCTGAATTAAAGTTGTGAACCCCGCTGTGCGCAGTGTAGATTGGAGGTAGTTGTTGACAGAAAGATCTGTCAATGCAAGTTGTACAAGATAACAGTATCTGTGGACGCAGTATAATTGTGTCTGTCTTAAGGAAATGAAAGCTCAATTCAATGGTGTCCTTAATGTAGAAGGAAAACTGAATTCAAGTTGTGAACCCTGCTGTCTGCAGTGTAGATTGAAGGCAATTGTGGACACAAAGATTGATGAAAGGTATTTTGTTACTGTTTGCATAACCTGAGGACACAGTATATTTGTCTCTGCCTTAAGGAAAGCAAGGCTGAATACAATGCTGTCCTTAATGTAGAAGGAAAGCTAAATTGAAGTTGTGAAACCAGCTCTCCGCAGTGTAGATTGAAGGTAGTTGTTAACAGAAAGATCTGTCAAGGCAAGTTCTGAAAGTTAACAGTATCTGTGTAAGCAGTATAATTGTGTCTGTCTTATGGAAAGTAAAGCTCAATACAATGGTGTCCTTAATGTAGAAGGAACGCTGAATTCAAGTTGTGAACCCAGCTGTCTGCAGTGTAGATTGAAGGCAGTTGTTGACACCAAGATCGATGAAAGCTATTTTGTCACTGTTTGCATAAACTGAGGACAGAGTATAATTGTCTCTGCCTTAAGGAAAGTAAAGCTCAAAACAATGGTGTCTTTAATGTAGAGGGAAAACTGAATTGAAGTTGTGAACACCGCTGTCTGCAGTGTAGATTGAAGGCAGTTGTTGAGACAAAGATCGAAGAATGCTATTTAGTCACAGATAACAGAATCTAAGGACACAGTATAATTGTCTCTGCCTTAAGGAAAGTAAAGCTCAAAACAATGGTGTCTTCTAATGTAGAAGGAAAGCTGAATTGAAGTTGTGAACCCCGCTGTCCGCAGTGTAGATTGAAGGTAGTTGTTGACAGAAAGATCTGTCAAGGCAGTTTGAATAGGAAAATTAAATTGAACAATAGTTCATAGCCCCTGCGAAGAAATGCAGCAAGTGTACAAATTTCCCACTGCCTTCTGCCAGTGCAGTAAGTATATGAAAAAGGCTTGATAAAGGGCCTTGACTTTGAATCAGAATATGAAATTGAACAATAATTGATAATCCCAGTCAAGAAAGGCAGTAAGTGTCTAAATGTGCCACTGCCTTGGACTGGGGTAGTAGCTACAACAAAAAGGCTGAATAAAGGGCCACAAGTTTGAATCAGAATATGAAATTGAAAAAGATCGATAACTGCAGCCAAAAAAGGTAGCAAGTTGGTGTGTGTTATGTGTAGATGGTGTGTTGATTGAGTGGAAGATAAAAAAGGTAAAAAATTAGAAAGGCTGTAGACGCGCAAACTATCCACTGCGTTGTCAGGGAAGTGGATCTTTGAATTTCCAAGTCATTATATGATAGGGCATCGAATTTTGCAGTGGGAGAATAGAAATGGCTAAGACATCGAAGGAAGCAATGTAAGTGCATTAAGTTACCATTGTGAGGGGTAGGACTGAAAAGTTACAACACCGGGCCCATTTCAGGGACTCTACTTTGAATTAGAATAATACTTGGCAAAGGCTGCAAGAAAGTTAGGAGATAGATGTGTTTTAGGTAGTGGATGCAGAATAAGGTGAAAAGGTAGAAAGGTAGCAGATGTGGAAACAACCCCCTGCCTTGTAAAGGAAATGGGTGTTTGGTTTTCCAGTCCATTACAGACTGTGAGTTGGATTCCGCAGTGGGAGCCTGAGAGACGGGTATCTCATCTAAGGAGTTATGCAAGTGCACAAAGTACACACACTGTACGGTAGAAAGGACGCAAGAAAGGACGCAAGTGTGCAAATTGCCCACTGCCATTGTCGAGTAATAGCTACCAAGAAGGCTGAATAAAGGGCCTGCACTCTGAATTTGTATTAGAAGAAGGATAATTGATAACCGCAGCCAAGAAAGGCAGGAAGTAGGTGTGTGTACGTGCAGATGATGTGTTGATTGAGTGTTAGATGAATAATGTGAAAAATAAGAAAGGCTGCAAGTGTGCAAATTACCTACTGCCATTCACGGGTAGTAGTTACCAAGAAGGCTCAATAAAGGGTCTGTACTTTGATTTACAATAACAAACAGAAGATTTGATAACCATAGACTATACTGGCTGTTTTTTTTATATTGTTAGACTTTTAAACTTTTGTTTATACATAAACGGCAGGAAGTGTGCAAATTACCCACTGCCATTCACGAGTAATAGTTACCAAGAAGGCTCAATAAAGGGCCTGCACTTTGAATTTGTATTGCAAGAAGGACAATTGACAACCTCCAAGAAAGGCAGCAAGTGTGCAAATTTCCCACTGCTTTCGGCCGGGGTAGTAGGTAGAACAAAAAGGCTCGATAAAGGGTCATGAGTTTGAATCAGAATATGAAATTCAAGAGTAATTGATAACCCCAGGCAAGAAAGGCAGCAAAAATGCACATTTTCAACTGCCTTCGGACGGGGTAGTTTTTAGTACAAAAAAGCTTGATAAATATCTAATAGCTAATGTTGAGGACAGCGCTGCTGCTGTTTCTTGTTTTTGATGAGGTTGATATAGTGTTTGCATAACAAAAAAGGTCATCACAATAAATGCATAGAAATGTAAGTGTACCAAACTCAAGATCAATATGCGAGTATGGACTGTTTGCTAAAGATGGTGTTGCAACTGTTGATGTGCTTGGTGTAGCAGCAAGTGGTTGTCCTGCAATCTCTGTGTTGCAGCTCAAGAAAAGTTGTTGGGGTGCAAGTAGTTTATGTGTTTTGTACTATATTTGATGTGCCAAAGGAGTATTTTTGGGATTGATCACACCTTCAAAGAGTTGTTTGGCAAATTTTATAGGTTACTATTGGTTGGTCTGTTTCAGTTAGTATGTGTTTGGACTTCACTTGAATGTTTAAGGGACGCATTAGGGATTCCATAATAGAGAAATACTTTGTACTTAGTGACATCCAATTCTATTTTATGAAGAACGGTTGAATTCTACATCCACCTCTAGGACTAGTGGGAGGGTAATATTTCAAAGTGTTTGACAGGTTACACTACATGTTTCTATGTAGCTAAAGAAAAGTTAGCTTGGTTATGTATGGGCATGCTCTCACACAAAACTCAGCATTCAGGATTGTAAAGGGTTACCATAGGAGTAACTGATGAGTTTACATATGTCAGTTTACAAAAGAGAAAACAAGTACGATTGTTTTACATTAGAGATATACAGACCTGAAAGACTATGCATGTAAATTCATGAAATCTTTTTTGAAGGTTTGGAAGAAAGCAGTGAAAGGGTGTTTAGAAGCAATACTGTCCAGCATAAAAAGTGCATCAGTATTTGGACACTCCTGCAGTCTAGTCTTGTGTCCAAATTATCTTAAAAAGTAATGTTGAGACACACTTTTTTTCACCTGTTACGATTTCCACAATGCTTTTAGAGTTGGAGCAGACTTCGTCTAACATTCCTACTTAATTTTCTTTTTGAAATGGAGTAATTTTTTTGTTTATCTGTTGAAATATAAATTTAAATCTTCCTCTTTGAAGGTGAAAAAGCAACACTGCTCCTCTACAAAATATTGTTGTCTAAAAAGTAGTGGTAATTCCACTATCACCAAGGTAGATATTTGACAATAGAATGAATTATATTTTTATACCACTATTCAATAGTCCTAATCCAAAAGGTGTGTTTAGACTCAACAAAATTAATACATTTTTTACATATACAGGCAGAAAAAGACTAGTGTTGATTTACATTTGATTTTGTTAATTGAAGGTGGTTATCTGCTGCATTCGAAACATTGGGCCTGTTGAGAAGAAAGTGAAAAGTAAGTTGTAATTAATATTGCATTGTTTAAAGGTGAATAGCTTTTTGAAATAAAAACTTTATATGTATTTACATGGTAAACATAGTTCCAGGGTCAGAATGGCCTTTTAAATCTGTGCAAACCCACTAACTTCCATGTTTTATGCGTTTTTAAGAACTCTTCTCTAATCTTTTGTTATAAAAGAATGTTGGAAATTTCTTCCCGACAATGGCAGGCATCAACCTTCTTTCTGAGTTGGGAAAAAAGGTGTTGGAGGAAAAGTGAATTTGTAAATATTCAGATTTTCGCATGAGCAAATCTACACATGCAAATTTGCTCATGGTAAAATGAAGTTCCCAAATAATTTCTAGGAGTACTATTTCTTGTCCTACTTGTGTACATTTTTGGGAATTCACAAAAGCTGTATAGCTGCACTTAATGCTAGGACATATTCCATGGGTGCACCTTTGAGACTTTCTTGAATAATTGGGCCCCTAATTTGGTCTGGCATTAACCATGACCTTTTGCTTTTATTACATCTCTCTCTCTCTCTCTGTTCCCTCCACTCTCATCCACTCTGCTCTCTCTTCTCTCTCTCGCTCTCTCTCTCTCTCTCTCTCTCTCTCTCTTTCTCTCTCTCTCTCTCTCTGTCTTTGTATCGGATGGCTTCACTGTGAGTCACAGCATTATGCTGTTTCACAAGGAGTATATCAGCACACAAAGTAGTTTTGTTCAGTGCCAGTAACTACTGTGGAAGTTTGTGCTTTTTAAAACCAGATATATTTTTTGCTTTTGCCAAAGTTTGTTATAATAGTGAGGGGGCAGCAGCTTACATGGCAATTAAGTTTTACAAACACGATGCCAAAACGAGTCCCACAATGACAAACGTAAAAAGGTGACCATCAATTTCAGACCTACTGTGTTTGCCAATGTTTGTTGAATTTTGTTTCCCATAATCTTATTGAAAGTAGTTACAGAGATTTTCCATAATGAATATTTTTGGGAAATACCAACATGGATGAACACGTTATTAAATGATGCTGCAAAAAATGGTAACAGAAATGTTATAGTAGTTTAGCAAAATGTTTTTTTTCCTGCTTTCTCTTTTTTATGAACATTTTATTTCGAAAGCAAAGTATTATCAAACTTGCTTTTAAGCTTCTGCAAATATTTGCATCAAATCGCAGAGTATTGTGGGAGCAGTATACATAGCCTCATGGTGCTAAATTTTGGAAGTGTGTGTACACTTTTTTTACTACTGAAATTGTTAGTAGTGCAGTCTGAGTTTACAACATTTATTTGGAAGAGTCACTCTAACTGATAATATTGAATGCATCAATGTTGTACAAGTTTGAAGGTCTTTAACATATGGACAGAAATATTAACTCTGCAGTAGACATTTCTTATAAGTATACGTGGGTCAGGCGTGTTTCAGAGCTGCACGCTTTTGTATACTGGAGACACTGACAGTTGTGCAGTCAGAGGTTAAAACATTTTTTTTAGAGTGCGCGCCCGAGTAATAAATGGATTCAATTAATGAACCATAAATACAGGTTTGAACAGTTTTAACATAAGGGCAAACATATTACGTTAACTACAGACAGTGCCCTTCTCTGACCCATTATGTGGTACTGCTAACTGTCAGCCATAGGGTTTGTGCTGGTGGGAGTTGGGCCTACTTGTGCCAAGGACACAATGCATATGAAAAGTTGTTACCCTTGACCTCAAACAATATGTGCTGTGCGTCGGGCTATAGGAATTACACATATTTGACGGTGTATAGTCAGCATTCAAATATAGTGCACGCAACTCAGAAAAGATTCTTATCATAAAGTTTTCTGTATAAGTTGCTGAAGCTTTTTGGTTGCAGACACCACAATACTTTCCAATAGACTGTAAATGTAAAAAATATGTATATTAGGGAATCATAATAGCAATGCTAATCATTGAAAAGGTAGTTTGCAAAATAAATGTTATCCTTAAAACCCTCTTTGGTATTTACAAATATTTTAAAGAAGTTGCATCAAGCAAAAAAAACGGTGGCAAACGGGCAGATGCTCAGAATCTTTCCATTTGTGACCGGTATTTTTGCATTTGGGATGCATCATCCCAAATGCAAAAATCGCAATTAAGGAATCTCTATATTGAGATTCCTTAAATTGCGATTGCATTTAAGCAGCCACGGCTCGTGCAGGGCGTTACGCCGGGCGGTGACATCAGGCTGAGGAGGGGCAGGGTGGGGGTTGTAAAATGCGGGATATGGACGATGTCAGTTAAGTAGCGAGAAAAAAAACCAAATTTCGTTACCCACGCTGCATTGCCAAATGTGATGCAACGCAGGCAACGAAATTCATTTTTTTTTGGGGTACTTACCTGACATCTTTTATATCCCGCATTTTACAACCCCCCACCCTGCCCCTCCTCTGCCTGACGTCACCGCCCGGCATAACGCCCTGCACGAGCCATGGCTGCTGGCGTCGTCGCCCGGAGTAAAGTCCTGCACGAGCCTTGGCTGCCAATTACATTTGTTTAGACTTACAAGTATTCCAAAATGAATACAGGCTTGGGAGTCTCACGTGACGCAGTAATAAGTATTAAAACTAATGGGAGAATTAGGAGGGAGCAAATACGATGAACCAGAAAGCATATATTCCAGAAAAATAAAGCAAAGCAGAGCTGGGAGGGCCACATGATGGATAGAAAGAAACGTTCGCGCAATAACTCACTGTCCACAACTTCTTGGTTAGCAAGAAAGGTCACATTATTAAGACAGGTGCAAATTAACTTCTAATCAAACATCTTGCAATTCATTATTTAATAAACCAAAAATTCCTTCAACTTATCTTAGCATCCTTATGAAAGATGAAACCCCCACCAAGTTAACCCAAACAAACCCAGGAGCATCTGACTCATGCTGATACCCCCCTCCTTTCCTTCAAATGCCCTTTGAGGATGGACCAACCCGGTCTAGGCTGCCCACCCCCCAGAAAAAACGCCTACCAACTAAAATTGCACCTATACCTGTCTTAGCGTGGCAACCAGGAATAAACAGCTTTGGCAGTACCCAAAGCACAATAAAACAACAAACAAATAGGACCTGAAAGAGCAAGAAGGTGGGTGGGGCAAAAAACAACCTTCGCCACCCGCCTTCCCTGGCACAGTTCCTTTTCCCGCCCTTTCTACCCCTATTTATCCCTTTTCCCTTCCACTCCAACTAGCTTATCACTGCCCCTTGCACCTGTGGCCAGTTCCTTTGCACAAACGAACCCAGGGGAGAGAGCGGCTTGCGCGCGGCTCCCCCTGGGTCCTCCCTTATACTATGTACATAGAAAATCATTGAGGGGTAGGAGGGGCACGTGATGCAGAAAAGAATACCATCATGATCGTACAATAAAAAGAACACATTGTAAAGCACGTGACACACTTCAAAACTAGGATACAGAAATTCATGGAAGCTCAATTTATAAAAAAATGCGTAGGAACCAAAACCGGCCCTGGCAAAGTGCTCGGCCGCCCCTGGGAGGAGGGGAGTTGGGGGTGAGACCGAGCTCTTTGGCGGGGCCAGTTTTCGGCCGATTTTGTTACAGGGCTGCAAAAACGGCCCTGTAACAAAATCGGCCACCAGGGGCCCAAAACCGCCCCCCACTCTTGCAGCATATCGGGGGATTGCCTGTGCCTGCCTCGGACGGCCTCGTGACGCAGAAAAAAAAATATCATGATGGACTCACAATTAATAACGATAGAGGCCTAAGCACGTGGCGTAGTACAGAAATACGACACAGAAAATGATGGACGCTTAATTTATAAAATTAGAGGTGTATAGGACCTCGTGACGCAGATAGAAACTTTTATACTATGTGCATATAATTTTAAACTATTAAGGGGTAGGAGAGCCATATGATGGAGAAAAAAATAGCATCAGGTATATACAATTTACAGCGGAGTCTGATATTGTGGCAGTTTCTCTTACCTTTGCTTCTGTGGTCTTTTGTCGTGTCTTCAAAGGCTGCGGTTTCGCTGGGTCTGGAGTATTTTGGGTGCGGGTGCCGCTTCCTCCGCGCCTATGGTATTGTGGCTGGGTGGCAGCAGTAGTGATACCACGTCGAGTGTCAGGAGTCCTCCTCCGCTCGAGCTGTGAGTTTGTAGTGAAATCGATGTCTGTCACCGCAGCACAAGCAGGCAAAAGAGAGCATGCTCACGTCAGTGTTCGGATTATATGGGAACCGTGGGGGCTGAGCAAACCAAGCCCAGGAGCATCATTGGTAGCGTTTTCGCGGTCTATAAGAATGATGGCCTTGGGGGACATCACGTTGCTAATGTTGGTTTCCAGGCTTAGTGACAGCAAGCATGCTAGGTGGTGGCATGTGGGGAGCGTGGGCGGGCGTGCACCGCGCATGTGCAAGTGTGAGTGTGTGCACCAACAATTAACAACAGAGAGAGATTGGGGCGGTGTTATTATGTGCGCAGAGGCAGGCCCTGAATCAGATCTCCAATGAGTGACTACTTCTAATCATTCTCGTTAGCGTGCCCTGTGCTCTGATTTCTCACTGAGAGGGTGATTGCACCATACATGTACTGCTAATCATAGTCTGCGTGTACTTGCGCATACAGTACGAATATGATTTGATGTTACGCGTCGCATCAAAGGTTAAGTGTGATGTCATGAACGGTGCCCTGTACACGAAAGGCGCCAATGTTTCTACATGGTTAAAACATATATTTATATATTTAATGTACATACTAAGGGAAGATATTACTTGGGATAACTGTGAACATTTTTTTTACAGTTTTAACAATCAATATATTGCTTTTAAAAACAATTACACAAATCGCGGTAGAACATCATGCGTACTGGTATCGAAACAGCTGCGTAAGCGCATCATAAGCGTACGTAAGGTCATGTGACTTTAAAAGGAGAGATTTGATTGGTTCATAAGTTTTTCTATTGTAACTGTGTAAAGTTCCGTCCCATTATAATCATTCGACTTTCACTTTCTAAGAAGAATCATTTCTTCTGACAATTTTTTTCAAATGGAAGAAAGATCATTATAAGAGCAATGGACTCATCTTCCAGCATTTCTTCAGAGGGAGGTTTCATTCCTGGAGAACCTCCAAAGAAGCTCTAATTTGGCAATTTTTTACTTTTCCAGAAGGGCAAAAAAAGGTTAATGCTCCAAAACTAACCTGTAAAATTTGCCAAACAACACTTTCAAGGGGTGATCCATCTAAAAAATACTCCTTTGGCACAGCAAATATGGTGCGACATGTGAAGAACTTGTCCCCCAATAACTTTGCTCGAGCTGCATGACAGAAGTTGCAAGAGAACCCACCTGCTTCTGCACCAAGCACATCAACTACTGCAGCAGAATATTCAGCAAGCAGTCCACACCCACAAATTGATCCTGATTTTGCAGACGTTAAAATTGTATGCATTCATTGCGATAGACTTTTATGTTATAGGCAGCAATCTATTGATCTGATGAAACGCAGGATGCAGGAGCATCGCTGTCCTCGACATTAGTTTTGTGTTTTTTTTTCATTCTTTTGTTCCTGTTTGTTACTTTTTGCCTTCCAGTTCAATTTATTTTAGTTTAAAAAAAAACTTGTTGACAAAACACAACAAAAATTGAAAAGTAAAAACAGAAAAAACCCAGTTTTTTTTAGAACTACCTTCACTGGTCAAAGAAATTACTATATTTCTATGTTAGTGTGTATAAGTTTGTCAGAATGAATGTGTAGTTTATAAATGAATGAATGAATATATTACTAGTGTATGGAGTAATGTGAAAGTGCAGAACTATAAGGAAGTGTCTACAGCATTAATCTATAAGGTGTTTACCTATAGTATACTGTAGTATGTCCGAAGCACTTGAATGTAACTTATGTACATAAATATGTTACAAGTCTGTGCTTCACTTTGCGCTGCTGGTGAAACTGTCTGGGTGAATTTGGATGTGTGAGGGGGAGATTTACAATCCCCTTGTGCCTCTTTTACACAGCTGTTGCGTCACTTTTGTGACACAGCGGTGGTGCAAAAGATGTGCCATGGTGTGTTGTATTAAGAATGTGATGCATCTGGAGGGTGCATTACATTGTAAAGCCCTGCGCCAGAAGGAGGCTTTCCTTTGTAGGAGGGGTGCAGCAATACCTCCTAAAAGTGACTGAGTGAAATGTATAACATTTTATTCAGTTACTTTTGAGCTTATGCTGCGTCAAAACCCTGCATATGCTTGAAGTAGGTGTAAGAATTGATACAGCATTGTGAGCATACGGCCCGAGAGCTTTGCTGGAGTTGTGTTATGGTTGCAATCGATGTCAAGCAATAATTTATCCCAAAAATATTTAGCAATTTAGTTTTGTTAGTATTGTATAATAAGAATATGAAATATAATCTAAAAATAAAATAAATATAAATATTTATATTAAAAATATAAGAAATTAGTATAAAAAAAGACATAATAATTAATACATTTATAAATTATTATTTACAAACCCTTTGAAATTCACTGAAAAAACCATAGGTTTCAGGCACGTTATAGTTAGGAATTAGTATTTAAAAAACCTTAGAAATTCACTGAAAAAACCATAGGTTTCAGCCACGTTATAGTTAGGAATTAGCATTTTAAAAAACCTTAGAAATTCACTGAAAAAAACATAGGTTTCAGCTATGTCTTAGTTAGGAATTAGCATTTAAAAAAACTTAGCAATTCACTGAAAAAAACATAGGTTTCAGCTATGTTATAGTTAGGAATTAGCATTTAAAAAACCTTAGAAATTCACTTAAAAAACCATAGGTTTCATCCATGTTATAGTTAGGAATTAGCATTTAAAAAAAATAATATATATATATATATATATATATATATATATATATATATATATATATGTATATATATATATATATATATATATATATATATATATATATATATATATATATATATATATATACCCAAAGTGATCCTTACGTTTCGAAAGCGCTCCATAGCGGGTGCTCTGCATAGGGGCTGGATCCTGGCCCTCCTTAATTTTTAAGAACAAAGAATGTGGCACTCTTGGGCAGATTATGCTTAATATATTGGTAAATGCTCACTCCACCAACGCGTTTCAGCCTTACTCTGCTTTTTTCACTGTCAGTGAGTCTTTCTTTGCTTTCACGTTTATACTGCCCATCTCTGCCTCTAAGGGGCATTATGGGAGTTGTAGTGTTTGGTTACAATCAACATTGTATCAAAAACATTATACATATTTACAAGAAAGACAATTTCGCATGTGTCAGGTATTTACATATTCTGTGGTTTCTCTTCACGCAGCATGATTGCCTATGATACTTGTATTTAAGCCATATTATTTGCTCTTTGTGCATTTTAACCGTTCTGTATCTAATTTGTGTATTGCATTTTAGGTATAGTACCAACTTGTTACGTTATGTTATGTTATATTTACTTATATAGCGCACAGCTGCCCCAGCTAAGGGGCGTCCCGGCGCTTTTCCAGAGAGATCGGAGAGTTAAGCACAACAGATGTTACAGTGAAGAAATAACATAACAGAGCAGTCTAGCAGAAAAGGTGGGTTTTAATGGCCTTTCTGAAAGTCAAGAGGTCATTCAGACCACGTATCTGGGGTGGTAGGGCATTCCAAAGTTTAGCTGCGATATATCGGAAGGAGCGCCCTCCCATCCGGGCTCGCTTTATTCGGGGGACCACTGCCAGATTCTGGCCTTCTGATCGTAGGGTTCGCCGAGGGGTGTACTTAGTCAGAAGGGGACATAGCATAGGAGGAGAAGCTGTTTTCAGGATTTTAAATGCAAGGCATTGAGTCTTGAAATGAATCCTCTTCTCCACACTTCAATGCTATGGATGCATACTTGCTTGTTTTGTAACATTACGCTGCATGCAAATTCGCTCATTACATCGCATCAGTGCTTAACCCCTTCAGTGCTCATTACAAGGTCAACTCGTCATGGGTTTTACCTGCCCTGTGCTTATGACGAGTTGACCTTGTCATGAACAATGGGGATCCTGTAAATACAGCGCAGGAGGAGAAAACCCCCTAGCCGCCAAGGTATTAAATATTTCACTCATGGGGTATAGTACCTATGATCTATATTATAGAATGCAAATGTGGTATGAAATACACAGGCAGCACCACATGTAGGCTCAAAAAACTAATGCTGAAGCCCATTCGTGCTGTAAAGAATGGGGACATGACATACGCGACAGCGAAACAAATGAGTAAATGCAAAAAAAGCGATTCGAGATCGATGTTGTTTTATGGAATCAAAGGGGCCTGAGCTGCCTGTATATATTGAATATGTGCCAGCGCTGCTTCGTGACATTTCACCCACTGGGGCAATAATTTCTAATATTTGAATCTTGAGACACCCACTGGGGCTACACCTGCAATGGTCTTTGGGCAGGCTCTTCATCAACCAGAATGCCTTGCAACAGCCCACATGGGCGGGACTTACCAACTTTGAATAAATGCAGGTGTGTAAACAGAAGTCTTATTTTCCTTTTGTGCAGCCATTGAGAAAGGGTGGCAGTTACGCCCGAAACACGTCTGGCAAGCTGAAAGGGTGGGCGTGGAGCAAACTGTCACAGCGCCACGGGCAGCATTTTTGTTTTAACCCTCCAGAGTGTGGCTTCCCAAACAGGGCAACTTGTGATTTAGAATAATTGAGCGGCTTGTCCGGACGTTGGGAAGCCCTGCCGCTGGTTAGGCGGATTGTCGCTGCTCAGCAACTAGAGCGGCGAAACGAACGAGAGGGTCCTGAGCTGCCTGTATATATTGGATATCTGCCAGCGCTGCTTCGTGCCATTCCACCTACTGGGGCAAACATTTCTACAATTGGAATCTTTAGACGCCCACTGGGGCAACACCTGCAATGGTCTTTGAGCAGGCACTTCATCAAACAGAATGACTTGCAATAGCCCACATGGGCGGGACTTACCAACTTTGAATAAATGCAGGTGTGTAAACAGAAGTCTTGTTTTCCATTTGTGCAGCCATTGAGAAAGGGCGGCAGTTACGCCCGAAACTCATCTGGCAAGCTGAAAGGGTTGGCGTGCAGCAGACTGTCACAGCGCCACGGGCAGCATTTGTGTTTTAACCCTCCCGAATGTGGCTTCCCAAACAGGGCAACTTGTGTTTTGGAATAATTGAGCGGCTGGTCCGGTCGCTGGTTAGGCGGATCGTCGCTTCTCAGCAACTAGAGCGTCGAAACAAACAAGAGGGGCCTGAGCTGCCTGTATATATTGGATATGTGCCAGCTCGGCTTCGTGTCATTCCACCCACTGGGGCAAACATTTCTACAATTGGAATCTTGAGACGCCCAATGGGGCTACACCTGCAATGGTCTTTGGGCAGGCACTTCATCAACCAGAATGCCTTGCAACAGCCCACATGGGCTGGACTTACCAATTTTGAATAAATGCAGGTGTGTAAACAGAAGTCTTGTTTTTCATTTGTGCAGCCATTGAGAAAGGGTGGCAGTTACGCCCAAAAAGCGTCTGCAAGCTGAAAGGGTTGACGTGGAGCAGATTGTCACAGCGCCATGGGCAGCATGTGTGTTTTAACCCTCCCGAGTGTGGCTTCCCAAACAGGGCAACTTGTGTTTTGGAATATATATATATATATATATATATATATATATATATATTATATACATATTATATATATATATATATATATATATATATATATATATATATATATATATATATATATATATATATATATATATATAGTCCCACCAAAGTTTGGCTGATCCCAAGCCTCCAAATCGGCGGGCTCACGGCTGGGGTAGCCACCCCCTGTATACTCCACACACTGTTACCAATGTCAAACTCCTTTCATCCAAAGCGAGTCAAAACAATGGAGCCGCGGCCACAAGTATTTTAGTGCAAGTTTATTCAGGCACGATGTCCTACGCGTTTCGGAGTTTCAATCACTCTTTCTTCACGGGCAGAAGACAGTGTTAATGTGGAAACTAATAAAGTGTATAATCACGTGCTCATGGACATAGACAACATACTTCCACACAGGGAATTGTCTGCGTGCCTGCAGCCGGGCCCCAGGGGTAGGGGTTCTCTGGTGCTGAAACTGGCTAGGGAAGGGGGTCATGTACCCACTCCCCATTTACAATGCGGCCGGCTACAGAGTATGGGGTACACGTGGTTGAAATCAGCCTTGGGGTACCCGTGGTCATATACACCCAGGCTCCAGGGATGGAGTCCTTGGGGCCACAATTATCACCGGAAGGGGGCCGCGTGCCCCCGCCCCATCTACAATGTGACCAGCCCCTGTTAGGGTCCTCAGCCCGAAAAAGGCCTGGGAGGGGAGCTGCGTGCCCCCTTCCCAAAATATAAATGTTTGTTCCCACCAGGAACTAGTCCACCTAGGGGGGTAAAAAATAACAAGCCCAGGAGACCGGGCTTGTTTATGTTTTTTTAATTTAAATAAATTTAAAATAATGTATTTCATTTAAAATCATTTCCGGAGTGTTATATTAGGTTGTCGCCTCCTTTTTTTTCTATAGCAGTGTCTTGCTGTACCTGTGATGTGCTGGACTTACTCCAAGGCTGTTTTGGAGTACATTTGCCTCTGTTTTGGGTTCTTTTTGACATTGCAGGTTACTTTTTATGGGATACAATTAAGGATCAATATCCTAAATTGACATTAATTGGTGTAAGGAGGCCTATATCGGGGGAATAGTAGAAATGGTCGCTGTTCCTCAGAAACACAGTCCTCTTTTGATCACTACTGTTCTAGCAGCCTATGCCAGTGGTTCAATCTCTTTGGAACCAATACAGGTGGATACCTGTTGCCACCTCTCAGAAAGTCCCATTGGCAGAGCCTCCCTTCCTTCCTGTATTTCGGTTGTTTATGTTTATTGCTACACAGGCTAGTATCCTTCATCCATGGTGCAGTGTCTAGACTACCAGTGTTTAATGCATTGTGTGGCTCTTGTTTTGTTCTGGCTTCTTTAATTTGTTTATTGGAATCCCCCACAGACTGTCAGGCGGCAGGAGCGGCACGTACAGGTAAGGGAGAGGGAGTGGTAGAAGACTCGACAGACAATGAGGGAAAATGTATTATTTATTTGATTTTCCCTTGTTGTTATCTGCTGAGTCCCCTTGAGGTGCCGGGTTTTTAGAGACCCGGTGGTGCCAGGGGATCACACCCGAAGACCTCTAGGTTCTCCCTGTTCTGGACTTACAGAAACACGGAGTCTTCTAGGGGAAGTCAAAGATCAAGTTTATTGGCTGCAACCAAGTAACATGCGTCCTAGAAGTACGACTACACGGGCCGTAAGTTCTCAGGAGACTGTTAGTTTTTTACAGAACCAGCCTTCTCCTTATATACACAAATAACGGCTGCAGGCAAGAATTCTTAAGTTTACGATATGGCAATACAAATATTTCCACAATAATACAAAGAGCGAAGTCATGCTGGTCAGCACATATTTCAGATGTCCAGTTTGTGATGGATTACCCCGCCAGATCCAGAACTCCCATCAGATATCGATGAAATGCCAATAAGGTCGAGCCCCCTCCCATCATAAAACGGGTCATAAACAAGAATCGTGGACAGGGGTGTGTGTATGGAAAACAGGGTTTGTATGCAGTGAAGGGTTTATGACATGTTGTGCTTTGATGATATCGGGCTCGGCCACTGGGCGAGGAGCTGCCCAAACAGGCTTGGCTGGAGGCAGTGGAGTCAGCTCGGCCAGGTCATGGGGGAGTCAGCTACAAAGGACGTGTCCTTTTGGATCAAGCTCGGCTTTAATCGATTGACTTATATGAGGGCAAGCCATAAGATGGATGCCGTTTACAAAATGGAGTCGGGTTCGAGACGCGAATCAAGATTTGAGGGTGTTAGCATCGCTTAATTATGACGCAAATGCAGGGGGATGATGTCCTAATCATTACCGGTTCGTAGATACCAAATTCATGAGATGAAGGTATTTTATAACACAGGTGTTGGACCCCGAGACTGGTGAACCGGGGGGGTCCAGAATTGCAGTACCACAGACCCTCCTTTTGCCCTTATATAAGGCAATAACTCACGCTAGTCCGAGTCCAAATCGGTATTGATGAATTCACGGAGATGCTGCTGTAGCATCATTCTGTTGCTCAGTTCGTCCCTTGACACAGGCTTCCTTACACATGAGGTGGCGCAGAGGCCACATATTGCAGGAGCGCACTGCACAAACAGGCAGAACATAAACAGAATGGCTAAGATCATCCCAATGAAGATCAGAGTTTTCCATCCCCAGGCAGAGATCAGTTCCCAGAACCACCCTAGCAGAGACCAATCCCCTTTTTCTGTGTGAAGGGAATCAGATATTTTGTGTAATTTGGAGATGGCCTGGTACACTGTCGGAGCATTATCGGGGATGAAAATGCAGCAACTAGATTGGATCACTCTACATACACCACCACGGTCTGCAAGTATGACGTCTAGGGCAACCCGGTTTTGAAGGGTCATAAGTCGATCCGACTGAAGCTCAGCTGTCAGGTTGCTAAGGGCACCGGCCGTTTCAGTCACAGCGGACTCAACTATCCTCGTTAATTGTCGAATGTTCCTGCTGTTCACCATAGGCCCCCAAAATGGCAGAAAACCCTTTGCGAAGTCCCCAAATTCTTGACCCACAGTGTCGTCTTGACTCACGAAACCCCTAACTGTCCTTGTCCGATGGTAATCTGCCCCGGCCGTGTAGGGGGGTGGCAGCAGAAATGAGATGAAGCATGTGCCCGAGAAGTCGGCAGGCAACCAAGTGTACGCCTTGTCGTGGCAGATGAAGTATGTACCCTTAGCCGCCAAGAATGGAGGGGAAGTTCGGGAGGCAAACACGTAATTTTCCGTGCATATGCTCTTCCCCAATTGAGCTCCGGGATCCCTGCCAATGCCTTGCAGACATAAGTGACCACGGTGGGGTACTACCCAGACTGATGGTGATTTCTTTGATTTCTGGCTCTCGCTTAATGAAATCCCATACTTGGTGATGTTCCACCTACTGCATGGGGTAAACTCATCTTTGGGAGTGGCTCTGATCGTGTCAATATCTCTACTCATGTTCTTGATTCCTGCTATTAATGCCTTGTTGTTTGAGTTCTCTCCCTGAACGTAGGGTTCAAGAGAAAGCAGGAACATGGTCTGGAAAGCCCACAAAGAACCGTAATAACTGAAGGGCAGGACGAAGTAAGCGATACCCTTATCGGTTGTGTGCGGCATGAGTCCACATATCCAACAGTTTGTGTTGTTCATAACAGATTGGTGCTGGTGTAGGAGTAAGACAAATGAATTATTTACAAATTCGAGTCTTCTGGCAGACTCGTGTTCAGGTAGGGGATGGAAGGAGTGTGTCGGATCAGTGGGAGAAGGTGCGAGTTGTGTGTTGTGTATGAATGGAACTCGAAAAATGGACAGAGCAAAGCTAGTCAAAAACATTATTATACTACACAACATTAGGATGCTTAACACTAGAAAACGTCTCTTTGCCATTATAGTACATATTTTCTTTTCAAAAGTCATGTGTCTAGCAGGTCTCTCAACCCTCGGAAACTCCATCCTCTGGTTGCTGCCCACGGTGGGTGGTTGCTTCTGCCAAGATGTGCGCTCCGTCCAGTCCGGCGTGATTCCCTCAGACTGACCAGAACCGTTGACCTAGGCGTCCCCGGCTGCACTCCTCAGACTTCAACCGCGGCCTTAGCAGCAGAACCGGATGGCGGTTCGAAAATCAAAAATGAGCTAGTTCCCTGGGCGAGAGAGCTGTGGAATCAAAAATAGTTCATGGAAAAAGGGAAGATCGCACTAGTTCGAGTATGTCAGTTCTTTGGTCTTGACCTTAGATTATATCAATCCTTTCCAGGCACGGTGTGATCTTCAAACAGTGTTTCAGGTTTTGTAGTGTCCAACTGCAGCGACGGTGGCACAGATCCTTGCAGAGTACAATCACTCTCTTTGTCGGTATTAGTTCCTTTTAATCGTGCACCACTGAAGGGGACAAAACGTGGTACAGATTCGGTCTCGGAGTCAGCGACTCCTTGCTGGACCCATCGGTCGTATGGAAGGGGCAACGGGACCCTCTTGCAATGGGCGCCGTGCACCCAATGTTTCTTTCCGTGGACACGTACTGCAGAGCGGGTCGATAGTAGAACCTGGAAAGGTCCGGTCCAACGAGGCTCCTCGTTCTTGGTACGTCTGAAATTCCGAATCAGGATCCAGGAGCCGGGTTCGATAGTGTGGCCTGGATCGTCAGACGCAGGTGGAGAGGAGCTGTGGACCTGTTGATGTAAAGCATGCAGTTTAGTTGTCAATTCGTGCAAATAGTCAAACAGTACAGGGTGCTCGATTTCACCTATCCTCTTAGGCCTTGGCACACCCCAGATGTTAGCTGGGCGGCCAAACACTATCTCGTAAGGGCTATGTCCTAACCTAGAATGGACAATCATCCTGGTAGACAGGAGTGCTAAAGGCAGGGCGTCTGGCCACTTGAGGCCTGTGCTGGCTTGCATCTTGGCCAGTTTCAATTTTAACATGCCATTATAGCACTCTACTAATCCTGCCGATTGGGGGTGGTTTGCAGCGTGGAACTTCTGGCGGATGCCTAGACACTCACACACTCTCTTCATCACTCGTCCCACAAATTCACTCCCGTTATCACTCCAGACAATCCTAGGCATGCCGAATCTAGGGAAAAATTCCTTGACAAGGGCTTTGGCAGTTGACAATGCAGTGTTGTCCTTAAGGGGGTATGCTTCTATCCACCTGGAGAAAGCGCAAACGACAACAAGGACGTATTTCAGGTTATTGCACCTCTCCATGTGAATGAAGTCGAGTTGTAAGACCTCGAACGGATACGTTGGAGGTGCAAAATGACCAGCTGGGGTCGGGGTTCCCCTACCGGGATTGTGCTTCAAACACACCATACAGTTTCTGACCAGATTCTCTGCACATTTTGGGATACCACTATTCTGCCATACTGGGCCAACAGCTTACATATTCCTTTCACACTGATATGTGCCATTCCATGGGTCATCGTCACCACTGCGAGCACATAGGCGTTAGGTAACAACCATCGCTGATGTTCTGACAGTTCGACCCAACAACCATTCGCGTCTAACCTACCCTTGCTTTCTCTCCATTCGTTCACCTCTTTCTCAGTCGCGTCAGATTGTATAGATTTCACGCTTTCGATGGTGTCCTCACACATACCCACATCAGGGGTCCATCTAGCAGGACCTACGACATACATCCGACTCATTGTGTTCCTTGCAGTCTCTTTCGCGACCTCATCGGCAAATGCATTCCCTCGCCCAACATCATCTTGAATCTTTCTATGCGCGCTACACTTCACAATCGCAACCTGTAGGGGCAAGGTCAGTGACTCGAGAAGGTCGTGTACTAGCTGGCCATGTTGTATCTTTGCACCATGTGACGTCAGGAACCCACGTTCACGCCACAATCTTCCAAAACTGTGGGCGACGCCAAAGGCGTACTGACTATCAGTGTACACATTCACTCGTTTTCCTTTCGCCAACACGCACGCTCTTGTGAGCGCGATTAGTTCTGCCGCTTGTGCAGAATTCTGGGGAATGCGAGCTGTCTCTACAATCGTATGTAATGTTGTCACGGCATATGCTACAGTCGTGTCACCATTCGGAAACTTGAAACATGAACCATTAACCCATAAATTATCATTACATTCAGGGAAGGGAGTGTCCTGCAAGTCTACTCTCCCTTTTGTCTCTTCCTCTGTCCTAAAGCAGCAGTCATGTTTGTCGATTTTATCTGTCTCTGTTGGTGGAATGGGTAGTAACGTAGCAGGGTTGAGTGTATCACACCTCTTTATTTGAATGTGGCTTGCCAACAGGGTCAATTCATAGCTGGACAGTCGAGCACTAGTTAGGTGCTGTGTTTTTGTCCTGTTCAGTAGGATATCTACTGCATGTGGGACCATAACGGTCAGAGTATTATTCATGACTAACCCAGCCGACTGTCGAATACAGACAGCCGCTGCGGCAGTGGCCCTCAAACAACTCGGTAATGCCTTAGCTACGGGATCTAGAGTCGCGGAGAAGTATGCACATGGGCGTTGTTTGTCCCCAAAGTGCTGTGTCAGGACTGATAATGCGCAACCTTCCTTCTCATGGACGTATAATGTAAACGGTTTGCTGTAGTCGGGATTGCCTAACACAGGAGCCGAACATAATGCTTCACGCAACTCATGGAAACTCGCCTGACAATCTTCAGACCAAGGCAAAGGATTGGGTGTGTCTTTACGCATTAATGCCAGCAAGGGTTTGGCCAATAGTGAGAAGTTCGGTATCCATTGTCTACAATACGATGTAATGCCCAAGAAGGCACGCACTTCTCTTTGTGTCCTTGGGACACTCAGTTCTGCAATCGCCTGTATTTTTTCTGGGGTCAGTTTCCTTCCCTCCTTCGATAAGATGTGACCTAAGTAGGTTACTTCTTGTCGGCAAAATTGTAGTTTGGAAAGCGAGACTTTGTGCCTCATGTCACATAAATGACGCAACAATGACAACGTGGCTTGTTTGCAAATTTCTTCAGTATCTGCAGCGATCAGTAAGTCGTCTACATACTGTATCAGAGTCGCGCCACCAGGTAGAACAATCGTATCGAGTTGTGTTTTCAGAGCCTGACTGAATATTGATGGACTCTCGCTGTAGCCCTGAGGAGCGTGTCTGAAGCGGAAGCTTCGTCCTCCTAGATTGAAGCCGAAGATATCTCTGCTCTCCTTGGCAATCGGGATGCTGAAGAAAGCGTTCTTCAGGTCAATCACCGAAACCAATTGGCTGAGGCTGGAACCATTGTCAATAAGGCAGTAATGTCGGGGACGACTGGAAACTGCGGTACAACGATCTTATTCACTTCCCTTAGGTCGATCTTGAATCGGTACACAGGGGGCTGTGAAGGATCGGTACGCTTTAAGACAGGCAAAACAGGACTGTTGCAAATGTTGCCTGTTGTTTCTTCAATGACGTCTTTCTCAATCAAATCGTATATTATTTCTAGCAAAGCCTTTTCACATTCTTTTGACATTTTATATTGGGGAATACGTGGCAACCTAACGTCAGTTTTCAATATTATGACATACGGTGCTATTTCCAAATGACCCACATCATTAGAACCATTCGCCCAAAGTACATCTGGAAGAGATGATAATTCAGTCGGTATTCTTTCTTTTGACACATACATCGGGGAAATCCCTCTTTTACCAAGCGTAAGCTGTACTCCTGAAGGAGAACAGTACAAGGTCGCATATAGTCTCTTCAGTAAATCCGAACCTAACAAATTTTCGCCACAACCTGTTGTAAGAATGAGGGGTGCTTCTAATTTGCATGGGCCAACAGAAAGGGGCATGGGACTGGAGATCAGGTTTCTAACAGGGGCGCCAGAAAAACCTACTGAAACATTCATTTCGCCAGACAAAGGTGCGCCAGGAAGTTTTGAGTGCATAATCGAACTTTTTGTAGCACCAGTATCCAGCAGAAATGGCTCCGACACTCCGGATGTAATTACCTCTACATAAGGTCCATTCTGATCTACTGGAACTGAAACAACTCCCTCTCTTTGTCCATGGCTGTCCTAGTAATTATTACCCTCATTCTCGTTTTCTGCGTAATAGTCATCTGCATAGTACTGAGCTGACCTGGAAGACGCATTATTCTGTTGGTCAAAGCTGTTCATAGAATTCTGAGGCGGAAAAGAAGTGGTGTTCTGGGAGAAATTTCCACGGCCCCTACCTCTAGGAACCTGTTGAACACCTCTACCTCTTGCGCCGGAAACACCGTTTAGGCGTCGTGCAAGAGCTTGACAATTACTTTTGAAATGACCCTCTTCTTTGCAATATGCACATTGATTCGGGCCAAATGGAGAACGCTGGTGGGAAAACTCGTTTCCTTGTGCGTTTCTCGAATACTGCTGTGGTTGCTGATAATTTGGCTGACTAGGGGTGCGAGGCGGATAGGCTTGCTGGAGAAGGACTTTAGTTTTTAGTTCCTTAGTCTTCCTCTCAGTCTTATCTAGCTCGTCTTTGCGCCTATTTTCATAGTACTGGGCTGTGGCTAAAATCTGTGCTGACGTGGAGACAGCCCAAGCACTCTCTGAATCTTTCAGTTTATTGCATAGTTCGGGAAGCAGGTTATGTACAAATTTGTCTACAAACAGTCTTTGGCCACCCTCGGTAGCCATATCCTGACCACTATGATCGGTGAAAGTCTCCTCAAATCTCGTGAAAAAGTCAGACACATTCTCATCTTTCTTCTGCTTGCATGCAGACAGCTTGTCCCAATTTACACGCAATTCAGGCATTAACGTTTTCATGTACGCAATAATCCTACCTGGAAGATCCGCTATTAACGGCTCGGTTTAGAACCACCAACTTGTCTAGCATCAGTAGCAGTAATATTAGCCCATGAGTCACCTAGTTCTTGATCGTGATCCGCATGACGAATTTTACTCCATAAAGGATGCGGAACAACATTCCCAAACAACATGTCTATATCTGCTAAATTCATTATACATGAGCTGGCAGTCTGTGATAATTCCTTATAATAACCTGCTGGGTTTTTACGTGGATCAGGTAGTGTCTGTTTGAGTGCTAAAACTTCGGATCTTTTCCAGGGGACATGTACCCATACTCGCTGGAAATGCGGTGGAACAGGCGGTTGCGCATTCGCATCACCTTCCCTCCATACCGGAGGAACCTCTCTCATGGGGTACTGTCGCGCTTTTTTTTATCAGACACATCATCCTCATCAAACGATTTAGAGCTATTTCCCGTGCTCCTGTAAGATAACAACAAATCCATTGCTTTCTCAACATCTGTGCCTATAATCATGCCTTCGTAAAATTTGAATCGCATGCGGGCTAGTTCCTGCATTCTGCATTTTGGGTCATTGTCTCGTACATCTTCCCAGAGGTACACGCACATCTCCTCAAATACGTATCTTTGAGTGGATGGCTCCCACTGACGGAAAACTTCCAAAACAGACTGAAGATCGTATCTTGCAGTATCAGTAACCCATTTGCGTGCTAACTCATTCAGTATTTCTCTTTCCTCGTAGTCGGGTAGTTGACTGCGCAACTGTCTACGTTCTGGTTTAGGGGTCGTTTTAGGCGACCCAAAGTAGGGCGAGAATAGACCAGTGACAGTTCTTGCCACTCTCTGCCTGACAGAAGGAGAAGCTTGCGGCGAAACAGATGTGCCAGAGGAGACAGGCTGATGTAAAGAGGAAGTCGAAGCAACAGCAGGGGAGGTTGAGGCAGTAGCAGACGTAGTATCGTAGGGAATAGTTGGAGCTGTAGGCAAGGTTGTAGAAGTAGGAGGAGTATGTAGCAAAGGCGGCGGCCCTTGAGAAGGCTGCGCTGGAGAAGTAGGAACCAGCTGAAGAGAAGCTGGTGTTTGTGCAAGAGCTGTATTTCGTGCACCTGGGAGCGGTATAACAAAGCGCTTCGGGGGTGCAGTAGCATCTAGCGCATATGGGGGTGGTGAATTCAATAAGTGCAACATTAAAGGATCGTTCTCTGATTTCCCTTTTGAACTTTGTCCTTCACGTGGCAACATCGGGTAGCATTTATCTACTGCTAACTTCTTGCTTCTGAGCATTTGTTCACTTTCTTGCTCTTCCTCATTATCTCTGTATGCGATGGCAGCTTGTACCATCGACATACCTCTTTTATTCTTCTTTGCTAATTTTATTTCTTTCTGTTTGGCTTCTTTGCGCCATAAGCGAAAAGAGTCAAACATCGCCGGCCGGGCTTTCTTCTTAAACAATTTGACCTCGAGGTTGTCTAATATTTCTGAGTCGAAACTACCATGTTGGGGCCATTTTAAAACACCATCCTTGCGGGTGTATTTTATCCATACCTCATTATACGTAATAGGACCTACTCCATGCTTTATATATAACTCATATGTTGGAGTTCCGATCGGAGGAACCGGACACGAATCCTCTAATCGGGAGTCCTTACTACGACCAAGACAAAACAAGTTTCCAAGTCTGCTGAGACCAGGCATCTTTGCTCACTAGTCTAGCTTCAAACTTCAAGGGATTATCTAATTATGATATTATCGTGAATACACGAACCCCTCGGTTTTGGTGCTTGCAAGTACCAATAATACAAACCGTATCTCTGGGATACCAAAACTAAGGACCAAGAACCAATACAAATCGTATCTCTAGGATACCAAAGCGAAGAACCAAACTAAGGACTAGACTAAGAACTGGGAGACGCTCCACTTATACTTAACTGAATATTGAAGATCGGTGACGTCACTAGAAGACTCGTCTATCGTTTCGCTCTACCAAGGATCAATGGGTCCAAAACAGGGCGATAGTCAGGGCAGCAGTCCTTCGTAGCCGTCGGGACGCGGGGAACCTCGCAGCAAAGACCTTCGGAACCACGTCGACATGCAGGGGTCGCTGAAGTGGCTGGCCGTCCTCCGGAATTCTCACACGAAGCTCCTCACGAACATCTGGCTTGGACCGTCACCGCTTGATATCGCCTCGAGTTGGGCGCCAACTGAGATGCCGGGTTTTTAGAGACCCGGTGGTGCCAGGGGATCACACCAGAAGACCTCTAGGTTCTCCCTGTTCTGGACTTACAGAAACACGGAGTCTTCTAGGTGAAGTCAAAGATCAAGTTTATTGGCTGCAACCAAGTAACATGCGTCCTAGAAGTACGACAACACGGGCCGTAACTTTTCAGGAGACTGTTCGTTTTTTACAGAACCAGACTTCTCCTTATATACACAAATAACGGCTGCAGGCAAGAATTCTTAAGTTTACGATATGGCAATACAAATATTTCCACAATAATACAAAGAGCAAAGTCATGCTGGTCAGCACATATTTCAGATGTCCAGTTTGTGATGGATTACCCCGCCAGATCCAGAACTCCCATCAGATATCGATGAAATGCCAATAGGGTCGAGCCCCCTCCCATCATAAAACGGGTCATAAACAAGAATCGTGGACAGGTGTGTGTGTATGGAAAACAGGGTTTGTATGCAGTGAAGGGTTTATGACATGTTGTGCTTTGATGATATCGGGCTCGGCCACTGGGCGAGGAGCTGCCCAAACAGGCTTGGCTGGAGGCAGTGGAGTCAGCTCGGCCAGGTCATGGGGGAGTCAGCTACAAAGGACGTGTCCTTTCAATCAATCAATCAGTGACACTTATAAAGCGCGCTACATACCCGTAGGGTCTCAAGGTGCTGGGGGGGGGGAGCCGCTACTGCTCGAACAGCCAGGTCTTCAGCTTCTTCCTGAAGGAGAGGTGGTCTTGGGTCAGGCGCAGGTCGGTCGGGAGGGAGTTCCAGGTCTTGGCGGCCAGGTAGGAGAAGGACCTTCCTCCTGTAGTCGCTCTTCGGATGCGGGGGACGGCGGCGAGGGCGTGGTTGGCTGATCGGAGGTGGCGTTTGGGAGCGTAGAAGTTGACTCGGCTGTTGAGGTAGCTCGGGCCTTGGTCGTGTAGGGCTTTGTGTGCGTGGGTGAGGAGGCGGAAGGTGATTCTTTTGTTGACGGGGAGCCAGTGAAGGTCTCTCAGATGTCCGGAGATGTGGCTGGTTCGTGGGATGTCGAGGATGAGTCTGGCTGAGGCGTTCTGGATCCGCTGGAGTCTCTTCTGGAGCTTGGCGGTGGTACCGGCGTAGAGGGCGTTGCCGTAGTCCAGTCGGCTGGTGACGAGGGCCTGGGTGACGGTCTTCCTGGTCTCGGTGGGGATCCACCAGAAGATCTTCCGTAGCATGCGTAGGATGTTGAAGCATGCCGAGGAGACTTTGTTGACTTGCCTGGTCATGGAGAGGGAGGAGTCCAGGATGAAGCCCAGGTTGCGTGCATGGTCTGTCGGTTTGGGTGCGGTGCCCAGGGCGGGAGGCCACCAGGAGTCGTCCCAGGCGGAGGGAGAGGAGCCCAGGATGAGGACCTCCGTCTTGTCCGAGTTCAGTTTCAGGCGGTTGGTCGTCATCCACTCGGCTACCTCTTTCATCCCTTCGTGCAGGTTGGCTCTGGCGGCGGCGGGGTCGTTGGTCAGGGAGAGGATCAGCTGGGTGTCGTCGGCGTTGGAGATTATGCTGAGGTTGTGTTTGCGTACGATGGCCGCGAGGGGGCTCATGTAGACGTTGAAGAGGGTGGGGCTCAGAGATGATCCTTGGGGGACGCCGCAGATGACTTCGGTGGCCTCTGACTTGTACGGTGGTAGGCGGACTCTCTGTGTTCTCCCGTCAAGGAAGGAGATGATCCATTCCAGCGCCTTGTCCTGGATTCCGACGTTGCTGAGGCGCCGTACTAGGGTGCGGTGGCAGACCGTGTCGAATGCCGCGGAGAGGTCTAGGAGGATGAGGGCCGCTGTTTCTCCGTTGTCCATCAGGGCTCGGATGTCATCGGTGGCGGCGATGAGGGCGGTCTCGGTGCTGTGGTTGGCTCGGAAGCCGGACTGTGAGGGGTCGAGGGATCCGTTCGTCTCGAGGAAAGCGGCCATCTGCTTGTTGACGGTCTTCTCGATGACTTTGGCTGGAAACGGGAGGAGCGAGATGGGGCGGTAATTCTTGAGGTCGGTGGGGTCCGCTGTTGGTTTCTTGAGTAGAGCGCTGAGTTCGGCGTGTTTCCAGCTCTCGGGGAAGATGGTGGTGTCGAAGGATGTGTTGATGATGTCTCGCAGGTGGGGTGCGATGACAGCGTCGGCCTTGTTGAAGACGTGGTGAGGGCAGGGGTCGGTCGGTGATCCGGAGTGGATGGAGTTCATCGTGCGGATGGTGTCTTCGGTGCTGATCGGGGTCCAGGCGTGGAGGGTGGTGGTGGGGGGTGGTTGTTCGGTCATGGTGTGCGTTGGTTGGTTGTTGAAGCTGTTGTGTATGTCCGCGATCTTGTTGTGGAAGTATGAAGCCAGGGAGTTGCAGAGGTTTTGCGATGGGGTGATGTCGTTGTTTCCTGCGCTGGGGTTGGAAAGCTCTTTGACGATGTTGAAGAGTTCCTTGCAGTTGTGTGCGTTGTTGTCCAACCGGTCCTTGAATGCTGTTTTCTTGGCGGCGCGGATCAGCTGGTGGTGTTTCCGGGTGGCAAGTTTGAAGGAGGTCCTGTTGTCCGGTGTCGGTTCCCTTCTCCAGACTTTCTCGAGGGCTCGGCAGTTCTTCTTGGAGCTCTTGAGTTCGTCGGTGAACCATGGGGCTTTCTTGCTGCCGGGTCTGCTGGGCGGGGTCCTCAGTGGGGCGAGTTCGTCCGCGCAGTTGCTGATCCACTTCGTGAGGTTGTCGGCGGCCTGGCTGGGGTTCGCTGAGCTGGCAGGAGGGTGCTGGCTCAGGGAGGTGGCGAGCTGGTCTGCTGTGATCTTGTTCCAGCTTCTGCGGGCGGCCTGTTGCTGGTGGTGGTGGGTCGTTGTTTTCTTGAAGGTGAAGTGGACGCAGCTGTGGTCCGTCCATTGAAGCTCTGTGGCGTGGCTGAAGTCGATGTCCTTGCTGGATGAGAAGACAGCGTCGAGTGTGTGTCCGGCGAGGTGGGTGGGGGTGGACACCAGTTGCTTGAGTCCCAGGTTGGCGAGGTTGTCGAGCAGGGAGCTGGTGTTGCGGTCATTGTTGTTCTCCAGATGGAAGTTGAGGTCTCCCAGGAGGATGTAGTCAGCGGAGGGGAGGGCATGTGGGCTGACGAAGTCGGCGATGTCCTCGCTGAATTGTGTGCGTGGTCCAGGGGGTCGGTAGATCAGGGTGCCTCTGAGGGTGGTGTTCGGGTTGGTGTGGATCTGGAAATGCAGGTGTTCGGCGGTGGTCAGGGAGTTGTCGGTGCTGGTCGTGAGACGGATGGTGCTCCTGTGGATGATGGCGATGCCTCCTCCCATCTGGTTGGCGTTTCGGTCCCTCCGGACGATCTTGTAGCCCTCTGGGATGGCGATGGCGATGTCGGGAGCTGAAGAGGCGTTCATCCAGGTCTCCGTGAGGAAGGCAACGTCTGGAGCTGTGGTGTCGAGGAGGTTCCAGAGTTCGATGGCATGTCTGTGGACGGAGCGGGTGTTGAGCAGGATGCACTTGAGGTGGGTGCTGCTGGTGTTCGGCTTGGTGGGTGCTGGTGCGAGGCAGGTCCGGATGCAGGTGAACTTGCAGGCGTGGCAGCTGAAGGGTCCGTGGGTACGTCGTGGAGAGGCTTGATGGCATTCTGGGAGTCGGCCGGTGTTGAGAGCGGTGAGGGTGGCGGCGGAGTACGTCAGGCGGGTCGGTCGGGGTCTTCGTGGGCCAGGGGTCCTGGCACTGGGCACGGTCCAGGCGCGGACGGGCGTAGACGGGCTTACCTTTGGCGCGCCTTCGGCGCACAATCGGCGCGCCCGCTGCGCGTGACCGCTGCGCGTTCGCACGGTCGCCATTTAAGGCGAAGTGCGCGGGTGGGCGGAGCAGCTGGGAGGCGGGAGCGGGGAGGGTACAGAATAGAAAAAGGGGCGGGGAAAAGCGGCGGTGGCGGGAAGGGAGGGCGGAGGGCGGCGAGGTAGGCGGACAACAAGGAAGGAAACCACAACACGGGGGAAATAGAAATTAAACAGAACGGGCACAAATTCTCAACAAAACAAGGAAAACAAGGAAAAAACCAAAGTTATATAAAACAGGCACAAATGTTAGACAAAACAAGGGCAAAAACAACCGCAGCGGCGCCCGCCGGCAATCGGCAAAACGAGGCAGCAGCGAGGCAGAGGGCAGGCAAGGGGCACACGCAGCAGCTGGTGGCCGTGCGGCGCGGGGGTGTCCCACAAGTGGGTCACCTCCCACAAGTGGGTCACCTTTTAGATCAAGCTCGGCTTTAATCGATTGACTTATATGAGGGCAAGCCATAAGATGGATGCCGTTTACAAAATGGAGTCTGCGGGTTCGAGACGCGAATCAAGATTTGAGGGTGTTAGCATTGCTTAATTATGACGCAAATGCAGGGGGATGATGTCCTAATCATTACCGGTTCGTAGATACCAAATTCGTCATGAGATGAAGGTATTTTATAACACAGGTGTTGGACCCCGAGACTGGTGAACCGGGGGGGGGTCCAGAATTGCAGTACCACACCCTCACCCCACCATTCTTACCTGAGCAGGCCCCCCCTGTCAGGCCTGCCATGCAACTGTCACAACTGTATTTCTTGTTTTCATGAGGGCTGTTGGTCAGATTGTGCTACTCCTATTTCATCATCATCCAGAAAGGTCTAGGATGTTTACTGTAAAAGAGTAAGTCATCTTAATCTCCAGGGGAGGAACCACAAGGCCAACATAAGTCTGAATCTTTTAGTCCTAGTTTATGTAATCGTTGAGGGGACCAAAAAGATCTATGGACCTGCCAATATATACACTGGTACATTTGTGACACAGGAGCGAGTTGCAAATGTCATCCCAGTGAAAGGAAGGGATAGCGTTAATAATATTGTGCGAACATGATTTCTCCCATTTATTTTGAAATATTTTCTTATTTGGATTAGACTTAACAGAAGCGGTATGGGGTTTGGTTGCTAGGTTGTCAAGGAGGCAAAAGCAATCTGCTGGGTGAGGTTATCTGAGCTTTTGGTAGGCAACTTTAATCTTCAAGACGTTATAGAAGTCGTAAGATTGGAGATGGAACTTCTCAGAGAGCATAGCAAAAGATAGCAGATTTTTGGCGACCCCTATGTCTTCTATAAAAAGAATGCCACGAGCAGCCCAATCTGTCCAGAAGGCCGTGATAAGATCAATTTTAATGGAACGATTATGCCACAATGAGGCTAATTAGACTCCCCTGTTTTATTAGTGAAGTATTTATCTAAGGTTTTTTATTGCTGACAATGTATTCTTAAAGATCAGGAATGAGTGAGGACCTTTGATTTGTTTAATTGTTAAGGTACTGATTAGGGAGGGAGGGCTGACTTATCCAACCTCAGTATCAAATCAGGCTGGTGAATAGGGGAATCAAGATTCAGCCACCATGTGGCTTGTCTACCAAGAAAGGCAGTTTAATAGTATAAGGCGTTTGAGGGGCCCAAGCCACCTTTAAATGTATTTGTTTACAGTTTCCGTATCAAACTTCTTGCATGCTCATTTTTTCGTATGAAGGAAGATATTAGTGCGTTGGCTGATTTGAGGAAGATATCAGATAGTTTCACAGGGAAAATACTCAGGATGAAACTGATTTGTGGCACTAGCATACTTTATATTGTTTCTTTTCATCCCCACCATGTGATATGCCTAGGTCTCGACACATCTGCTAATCTTTTAACATTAGCCAGCAAAGTGTTCTCTATATGCACTCTGATTTCTTCAATCATGTTAAAAATCCAATACCTAGGTGTTTAGTTGGAAGGTTGCCATTTCAAATTGGCTTGTGCAGTTATGAATGAGCAAAAAATAATATTCAGAGGGAAACGTAGCTTTTTTTTCTTATTTAAGGAGTAGGCCGATACTCCAGCATATTTAGAGATAGCAGCAAGGATTTCCGGCCCTGGCTGATGAGCGGTGTTACCCTAAAACCGGTCCCAGATTTCTTGTTTCCGGTCCAGGGAAGACTGGGCTTGCCAGTTCGGGCTGGACTGTTCCCATGAGGAACATGATCAAGACTGATTTGCATATGGCTGGGTCTGAACTGGGGTGGCGAAGTGAACTACAGAACGATAATGGATTCAACCTAGATCTGTAACTGGGGGTGAGTGTCTGAAATGTTCCAGCGATCCGTCCATCAGCTCCTTGTGTTTGCTTAATTTTATTAGACCATACGTGAGCTCTTTCACTCAATATCTTATTGTATTCCTATTTGAGTGACTTTATCCTAGTTGCAATAGTTTGATCAAGCAATAATGTTCTTTGGTATTCCAATTTTTTGATTTGCATTTCCAAGAAGTTCAATCTCATATTCATATTTGTGTTCCTAGTTACCGTAATGTAAGTATTTCCCCTCTAATTGTTGCCTTCATCGTATCCCAAACCGCAATCATAAACATTCTTAAAGAAGTTAGATGATTGGCTGTGGCCTAATACTTACTGATTACACCCGCCTGTGATGGGATTGTGGTGAAACTGATGGTTCTTTTATCCACACGACATTTACGTGTACTAAGATATGGCCATTCTGTTCAGCTGCACATCAGAAATTAAATCAGGTCTTCAGTATCAGATTTACAATTGAATCCTCATGCTCTTACATAGGAGTTTTTACTAATAGACCACTTTCAAAGCTGGAAATGTTTGATGTTCTATTACTAGATTTACTTATGCCTGTGGGTTTGAAACAGAAGTGTGTAATTGGAAAAAGGCTCCCTCCCACCTTGTCTCTCTAGGTTTGGTGGACATGGGACTACCACACTCATAGATGTGACAGTCTCATGTGAAATATTACCAAGCACAGGAAAATCAATGGCAACCTACTATGAGGCAAGGTTGATGATTATTCACAAAAAAACGAAACCTCCTTTATTGCCTAAGATGACTTTGCTATTGAAACCAGTGGTACCAAGATAGGCTACTATTTACTCAAAAACTGACATACTGGGTGCGTGGGAGACTTCCCCTCTCTTTTGCTTATATTGAAAATTGGCAACAAAGATCTGACTCCACAGGTCTCCACCCTTCTCCTTCATCCACTGACAACTTTCTTATGTTTACTCTCCATTATTTCTGTCCTTTTGCTGATCTCCATCCATGACATTTCCTTTTCTAAACATTCATCATTAGCTCATTATCTTTTGTATTAAGTATTCCTTTCATAAAAAGGGACTAATATGGAGACCCAGGTTAACTTAAATATGACTCTTGTTTCTGTTAGCAATTAGCAACTACGAGATGAATGATGGACTTTGTTGTGCTTAGATATGCTTGTTTGCATATCTAACAGAGCCTCATGTGTTGCCATGGAGTTATTGGTATTCTAAATTCTATGAATGGTCAGTTGGTGCCTCTCTGCAGCAGTGAGAGGAGCGGTGGCTCGTTTATCCTACGATTAAACTTTACAGATCTTCACAAGCTTCTGGCTGTCTTATGTTACTCTGATGAATACAACATTATTTTGGCGACGCCGGGGTGAGCCACTGCAGCGATTTACATCATCGTTTTTGGGTGTGAATATTTGCATTGAGAAAATTTGAAGAAAGAATAAGAAATTGGAGTCTAACTTATGCATATGAGGAACATCGCTTTTACTAAATGAGGAAAAAACGAGACACAGGACAGAGATCATTGAAACTAATCTCCTCCAGCGGCTGATTCTTCTTGATGAGAAGTGTGATTGCTTCTCCAGCGGCTGATCACTTTCAGGGTGAAGTTCACTATGCAGAGGCGAAGGAGGTTCGAGGGAGGGTCCTGTCGAGTGTTGGAGCAGTCTGGATCGGCAAGGGTGCAAAGTGTGGGGAGAGCGTTGTAATAGGCATCGGCTGATTGAAGTAGACGCTCCAGGAAAGTTTGTTAAGTAAGAGCTTTTTTCCTCTTCAGCCTCTGGCTTGAATTGATGACGCAGAAGAATCCTGCAGAAGGATTCAGCTAAATGAAAGCGTCATGAGAATTCCTGACTGCCGGGGGCGTGGTTTGGGTGCCGAGAGAAATGGCGGCATAGCGCGTTGCTCCTCCCGTGGTGTAGGACAAAACACAAGTTTGGAACCTCTTACACTGGACCAAAGTCGGCGCTAGCAACAGATCTGTGTTTTGGAAAGCAAGGGGAACACACAGAGTGGTCACGCAGGTTCGTAGTCAAACCAGAAGTCACCCAACTTGCGGAACCCCTGACCGAACTGTGTCCGACATCGGAAAAGAGCGGGCAATCAACGGTGCCCATCGAGACAGTGGAGCAGCCTGCATTCGCACTGAATCTCGCACCGGACTCACGTCTGACGCTTCTGGGCACCCGAGTGAGTACAGTATATCCACCCTAAGCGCTGTGCACTGGTTTTAGGTCCCGTTTCCACGATCAACTTGGAGTGCATACAAAATGGCGGGCGCAAGTAATTGTAATAGCGAGACGGGCAATATGAGGCGAACAGCGGATTGGCGACAATGCTGAGCGTTATTTAAGAAGCCAAACACCGGAACGTTTAAACGCTTTTAATGAAGATGCAGCGCTATCTTTGTCGACCCTGTGGTTCACTCGACTACATACACGGAGAGCTGGTCTACTAAAGTGGCGGGCGCGCGCTTTCTGCTTTGCCCAAACAACAAATCAACAAATGTAAACTGAGCGCTCGATGGGTAACAATAATCCTCTTATGCTCCTATGGCCAGCGCTTGCCCTAGTACTGCTCCGCCACAATAACAGAGCGGGTCCGCACAGAGAACAAGGGCTATAGTGCTCAAAATACGGAGGTTAGACCGGACTCACATAGAAAACACAACCTGCTTTGCTTGAGAACCTGAAAAGGATGCCACATTGGCGCATTCTTCCAACAAAGTAGTGCAGAGTACAGATTACTGAGCAGTACAGAGCAGTACAGAACCCCAACAGAGTTCGGAGCGTGAGGTGCGTGGCGCAACGCTCAGACAGAGAAGGTATAAGGGTTAGAGAGGGGCATACCATTGATTCAAGCGATGGAAGTCTAATGCGACAAAGCACCTGACTGGGGCAGCTGAGGAGTGCTAACCAAGAGCCGGCAATCGCAGCTACAAAGCCGTCCACGCAACACTGTGCCATCTACACACCTGTATGATTCTGCTTCACTGCCTGTAAAATTGCGGGGCATTGCATCTATCACCTCGACACACTAACGAGGAAGCGATCCTTACTCCTGGCCATATTGCGCATGAACAGTATCCACTGTCACGACCGGCACCATCTTCAGACCTGCACGACTTGCATGCCTTGCTGCCCAGGGCCTAGCCATTAACGAGTACACAACCCCTACAACCTATGAAGCATCACTATGGGGGATAAGGAACATACAAAGAACCTAAAGAGGCTCAAGGCTGAACAACCAAGCCCAGTTAAAGGCAGACAGGAAAAGGGTGATACCATAGACATCATATTGAGCAGATTGGAACAAGTAAGGGAGCTAGCCAAGTCGACTAAGGATGAGGTCGTAGCCATCAGGCAGGACATACGGGACAACAGTGCAAGGCTTACCGAGACGGAGTCAAGGATCAGCCGACTGGAGGATGTCCAAACCACAACCTGCGGGGCTCTCAAATGCCTGTCCATAGCCTCAGATCAAACTACAACGAGACTGTCCGAGTTGGAGGATAGAAATTGGATGGGGAACCTCTGCATTTTCGGAATTCCGGAGGGATCTGAGGAGTCTCACAGCACTTGTGTGTAGTTCTTGGAGTAGTGGTTCGCACGGGCCACCAACATCACCTTCCACCAGCTGCTTGAGTTCGACAGGGCCCATCGAGTACCTGGTAGGATCAACAAAAACCAAAAAGGCCCCAGACTCATCGTCTGCAAACCATTGAGATACCAACATGTGGAGCAGATACTTGCATTTGTTCGGAAAAGAAATCACATACTATGGAAAAATACAAAAATCTATATCTCACAGGACTACAGCAAGGAAACGGTCGAAGTTCGAAAGGCATTCCTTGCTCTCCGTCCACAGCTTCAATCAAAGGGATACCAATACGGATTCATTGGGCCAGCAAAGTACAGAGTGACAATACAAGGATCTACACAGATATTCACTGATCCACTAAAACTCAAAAGGTTATTGGGCGGTCAGGATGTACAAGACATGGACACCAACGGGCCAAACACAACGAGACTGCTTCTGCTTCTGCTTCGGCACCCGGCCTAAATTGAGTATCTTTTCCCTTGCTTTGCTTTGACTTACTTAACTATCTGAAAATACCTGTGCCTAGGATACTGAGATACTAATACTGTGATATTAATATGTGATATTGATATGTGATGTTAGTATTTTGATGGCCATCTGTGAGATCTTTTTGTGTATACTCACTTAGAGCGATACTGCTCTTTAAATGATGCTACTGATGCCTTGTTGATATCCTACTGACACCTTGTTATTAGCCTGTTGCCAGCCAGCATAGCGAGATTGCCATCATGTTGTCAGCATGTTGTAGCCATGTTATTCATAAAGGCAATACTTAACGAGTCAGTTCACCTAAGTTCCCTGACTAGTTGTATGCTAACAAGTATTATTCTTTTGCTCCACGTTCCTTCACGAATAAGGTATAGACTAGAAATGGCGAAAATGTTGAAAATGTTGAAATTGCTGAATGAGCATCAGATCTGTGGCATTGCTGGCACTAGCGCACCGCATATAAGGACTGTCAGGAAGGTTGACACACTCCTTACTATCTGCAGCGCTCAATACGCGCCTGATGTATTACGTTAACTTGATATTGTATTAGACCTGGAATGGTCACTGTTTCAGCTTCCAGTGGCTCATAGCTCTAATGCGCGGTCACATCCATTGTTATAATTGTTAAAGGTCCACTTGGCGACCCAGTTCCAACACTTATAAAATATAATGTTATCCATGGGAGGAAAATGCTGTTATTTTTCTCAAGTCACCATGCCTATTGCATACTTTTGGGGAGGGGCGGGTGGGGGGGATAGGGAGATGGGGCAGGGTATATGTGGGGTGTTTTATTTTCTTTTGATTGCTGTCCTAATATTGTTTGGTGGTTGCATATCATCGTCAGGCTGTGCGCACTATCAGCACATTGAAACAGAAGAAGGTTATTTTACTATATGCGAAATTCTCATCTTGGTCAACAAGCACATACCTCTGGGTGTCATATTCAAACACAGTACAGCTCCCTTCTTAGTACCTAATTGCGCTATTGAGGTCATAATTGTACTGCAGGTTCTCAATGGTTCTCTAGTATTCGCTCAAAGACCGGCTCGGAGGTGGGTTACCATGTACAGGGATTTAGTCAACAACACTAATCCTCTAGCAATGCATCATTTTAAAACATGATTATGCCTATGCCCACGGTTAATAAACCTCTTGGGGTGACTCAGGTAGGAAAGCTGAAGGTACTTTCCCTCAATGTCAAAGGCCTTAATAAACCAGTCAAACGTCAAAAAATCCTAGACTATCTCCGTAGACAGAAAGGGGATATCGCACTGCTTCAGGAATTCAAGCTAGATGCTAAACAATTCAATGCGCTTATAAATAAATTCTTTACGGAAGTCACGGGTTCAGAAGGGGTGGGGAAAAAGAACGGGGTAGTGACTCTGATATCCAAAAAATCCAACATTGATCTCCTCTCCTCCACGACTGACACCAAAGGGAGATGGGTCACAACCAAACTACTAAAAGATGACACAGAATTCTATATCACAAATGTCTATGCCCCAAACACATGTGACTTGAAAATCTGGTCAGATCTAACGAAACAAATTGATAATATCCCGGACTTGGCAGTGCACATTCTTGCAGGAGGCTTTAACTTCCCTGTAGACCCGACCCTGGACAGAGACTCCTGATGCCCCTTCCGTAGCAATAGATCACCCAGGGCCTTCAAAAATCTCTGTGAACGATTCCACTTAGTCGACTCAGACGGGAGGGATTACTCGTTCTACTCTTCCCCCCACGACTCATTCTCACGAATTGATTACTTGTTTATCACACAGAACGCTATACACAGAATTGAAGAAACATCATCTCTTGTCATGGGCGCCATCTTGGAAGGCTGATCCTCCGGAGATGAGAGCCAAGGCTGAAGCGTAAAAGGCGAAAGATGAGGCAGAGGTCCAAGTAAGCTTCTTCGGCTATGGGGGTGCAAACCTGAGCATAGAACTTCTGAATGGAACTATGAAGCGTTTGCCGGATATCACCTGCCACACTCCTGGCCCAGAACAGCTGGAACAACCTATAGCTGGACTGATGAATATGGCTTACTGCAGAAGAACCCGAACATCGTGTCAACCTTTGCTCTGGCGTTCGCCCGTGTCCTGGAAAGACTTTCAGTTCAAGCTGCGGTTACCTTGACAGGATACTATGATTGTTTGAGATTCGGAAGTTCTGGACTTGTTCAGTTTTGCTTCCTTGTGTAGCAATTATAATAAAGATGTTCTTCATCAAAAAAAAAAAAAAAAAAAAAAAAGAAGAAACATCAATTGAGCCGAGGCTCGTGTCCGACCACTCCTGCTTCACACTCACCATCTCTGATATAAAACCATCCACACGCCATTCCGCATGGCGCCTTAATGATGAGGTTCTTGAGCATGAGCAACACCGGGCAACCATTGAAACCGCAATCAAAGAATATCTGGTTCACTATGCCAGGGGCGATACCTCTGACCTGACTAGGTGGGAGGCATTAAAAAGCACAATAAGAGGGGTCATCATTAAGATTAAGTCTGCCATGAATAAAAACCATAACAGGAAATTCGAAGAACTAGAAAAGGAAATATCAATTCTCGAAGCCAAACACTTGCAAGGGTAAACAGTCAAAATATCGAATTTTTAATTTCGACTTACACTTATATCGAGTTGCTAATATCGATGGGACAGAATATCGATGTCCAGAATATCGATGGCCAGAATATCGACCCTAAGGTAAGTAATATCGAAATTACTTATATCGATAGCATATATATCGATGTAAGTAATTTCGATTTACTAATATCTGTTAGAAATTTTAGTTAAGTATTTAAATTAATTGTTATAATATGTGTTTAATATGTTTTTATGAATAATAAATATATAAAAGTAAATAATATGTTTTACTACCAGAGCGGGTTGTGGGTTTTTAGGGGAATAGGGTGGGAAGGAATTTATTTGTAATTAAATAATTATTTTTTAATGATTAATTTATTTTGCAATTAAATATTAATTGGCAATGAATTATTTTAATTAATTAATTGATTAATTATTTGATAATTTATGTATATTTTTAAGTAAATTATATGTTTTACTACTGGAGCGGGTTGTGGGTTTATAGGGGAATAGGGTGGGAAGTAAATTATTTGTAATTAAATAATTATTTTTTAATGATTAATTTATTTTGCAATTAAATATTAATTGGCAATGAATTATTTTAATTGATTAATTGATTAATTAATTGATAATTTATGTATATTTTTAACTAAATTATATGTTTTACTACTGGAGCGGGTTGTAGGTTTATAGGGGAATAGGGTGGGAAGTAATTTAATTGTAATATTAATTAATTTTGGGTAAAGGAGTATTTTTAGAGTTCAGGGTCAGTTTTCAGTTCTTGGGTAAAGGGGTATTTTTTGGGTTCAGGGTCAGTTTTCAGTTTTTGGGTAAAGGGGTATTTTCAGGATTCAGGGTCAGTTTTCAGTGTTTGGGTAAAGGGGTATTTTTAGGGTTCAGGGTCAGTTTTCACTTTTTGGGTAAAGGGGTATTTTTAGGGTTCAGGGTCAGTTTTCAGTTTTTGGGTAAAGGGGTATTTTTTGGGTTCAGGGTCAGTTTTCAGTTTTTGGGTAAAGGGGTATTTTTAGGGTTCAGGGTCAGTTTTTAGTTTTTGGGTAAAGGGGAATTTTTAGGGTTTAGGGTCAGTTTTCAGTTTTGGTTAAAGGGGTATTTTTAGGGTTCAGGGTCAGTTTTCAGTTTTGGGGTAAAGGGGTATTTTTAGGGTTCAGGGTCAGTTTTCAGTTTTTGGGTAAAGGGGTATTTTTAGGGTTCAGGGTCAGTTTTTAGTTTTTGGGTAAAGGGGAATTTTTAGGGTTTAGGGTCAGTTTTCAGTTTTGGTTAAAGGGGTATTTTTAGGGTTCAGGGTCAGTTTTCAGTTTTGGGGTAAAGGGGTATTTTTAGGGTTCAGGGTCAGTTTTCAGTTTTTGGGTAAAGGGGTATTTTTTGGGTTCAGGGTCAGTTTTCAGTTCTTGGGTAAAGGGGTATTTTTAGGGTTCAGGGTCAGTTTTCAGTTTTTGGGTAAAGGGGGATTTTTAGGGTTCAGGGTCAGTTTTAGGTTTTTGGGTAAAGGGGTATTTTTAGGGTTCAGGGTCAGTTTTCCCTACTGTTGCACCCACTGGAGTGGGAATAGTAATTATTGTTAAGTAAGTATATATTATATATGATTTTTAAATATTATTTTTTTAATTAAATATGTATTATAATTTTTTTTACCATTATTACATATATTTAAATATGTTTAAGTAATTAATAAGTATTATTTACAGTATTTTTTATGTTATTTTAAATCCAAAAAAAATCGATATATTTGACAACGATATTTTTAACATCGATATTATTTTTTCGATATTTTGGTACTTACCATGTTGTACATAGGGCGTCGATATTTTTGCTATCGATATAATTACGCCGATATTTGTGTAGGTCGAAATTCTGTCATAGATCCACTTGCAAGACAGGAAAGAAGAGTCACTAAATAAGTTGGCCAACAAAAAGTACGAATACAATAAAATAGTAAGTGAAAGGGCTGGTGTGTGGCTGGACAGGAGGAAAAGGTTCAAGTTATGTGAATCAAACAAAGCAGGTAAAAGCCTGGCAGCCTACCTTAAATTCAAAATACAGAAAAACACGATAAACTCCATCACTGACAACCTTGGTGTAGCTCATTCCGACCCGACAACAATAGCAGATCTTTTTAAAGATTTTTATGAAAAACACTATGCCAAGACACAGACGTAGAAGTTGAGAAGATCAATGATTACTTGGGTAAATGCAAACTTCCGTCTCTCTCCCTGGATGAACAAGCAGACATAAACAGTCCAATTACATCCCTGGAAGCTCAGAACACCATCAAATCATTAAAGTGCGGAAAAGCCCCCGGCCGGATGAATTCTCCACAAGATTTTATAATTGCTTCTCCCCGATGGTCACACAACCACTCCTCCACATGTTCGGGGAGATAAGTGAGACAGGAGAAACAAAAGGTACACTATCAGAAGCTACCATTGCGGTCCTTCCGAAGGAAAGAAAAGACCCCACACTACCCAAGAACTATAGGCCCATCTCTCTCATTAATCTTGATTGTAAGCTCTTCGCCTCCATTTTCGCGGCACGCCTCCAGAAAATACTACCAAAACGTATCCACCCATCACAAGCGGGGTTTCTGAGGAACAGGTTGTCCAGAGACAATACCATTACTCTAGCACATGTACTAGAAAAAGCGAAGCTCCTATCCATTCCTTCAGCAGCGATAACACTAGATGCTGAAAAAGCATTCGATAAAGTAGATTGGGCATACTTGGAGGCTGTATTAAATAAATTTTATCTAGGATCATCACTTATAAAGATGATCATGTCCCTGTATTTCTGCCCTGTAGCGAGAATCAGAGCAGGAGGATCGTTCTTGTCACCTTTTCGTCTACACCAAGGTACGAGGCAGGGATGCCCCCTTTCCCTGTCACTATTCCTGTTGGCTATCGAACCATTCCTTTACCATATTAGACACAACAAAAGTATACCAGGAATCCCTTTGAACAACTGTATTATAAAACTAACGGCATATGCGGATGACGTACTGGTTGTCTCAGAGAAGGCGGATGAAGCTATACCGGCCCGCCTCACTACTATCGAGGAGTTCTCAAAGGTATCCGGTTATAAATTAAACAAAGACAAGACAGAAGTTAAATTACTCAATAACCTAGGGAACAAAGATATCATAGGAGACTCTGGATTAACATGGTAGCTAGGCTGTTTTAAATATTTGGGCTTAGACTTTGATAGCGACCTAATCTCCACAGCACGACTTAATGAGAACATACTTCTGACTAAAATAAACAAACTGCTAGAAGGTTGGTCACCTAAATACTTATCCTGGTGGGGTAGGGCTGAAACCCTGAATATGATGGTAACACCTCTGGTAAATTACTTGGCAAGTATGCTACCAATGACCTTCTCTGACGATTTTATACATAAAGTAGAGAAACCTTTTGGTACGTTTCTGTGGCAAGGGAAGAAGCCCAGGATATCAATGAAAAAGCTACAGCTAGCTATTGAAAAAGGCGACCTGGGTCTCCCAAACTTCAGACACTATCAAACAGCATTCCTATGCAAACAGGGCGCCCAATGGCTAACCAAAGAATCAGATTATACCCCACTATGGATGGACATCGAAAAAGCTATAATGGGTACTATTCCACTCCCGGCCCTACTCACCATGGACCTTGCGCACCTACCCCATTCAAAGTATATCCTACTAAACACAAGAAGGGCACTCCTGAAACTCGACCAGTCAAATCATAAAGGCCTAAAGCTCAAAAGTCCGCTTCCGTAGCTCTTTGGCATAACCCTTCATTGAAAATCAATTGGGTACCCCTTCAGTGGAAACAATGGTCCGCGAAATGTATCAATATGGTAAGCGATCTCATCAAGGGTATTGAACCTCTACCGTTCTCCTCACTCCAAGCCTCACACGCCCTCGCGCCAATGGACTTCTACGATTTTCTGAAATTAAAAACACTTCTGTCTGCGCGCTCCTTGATCCCCTCTGCGCCATGGCTCTGGAGTTCTATCCCACGCATCAATAAAGCGGGTCATTTTGTATCGAAGGTTTATAAAATGCTCCTCCCCCTTCCTCAGAAAGCACACAGGCGTAATGAGATGAGTTGGGCAGCAGAGTCCAACACAACGGGATATGACTTTCGACTGGGATAAATATATACCACTGCATTTAGGAATAAGGTCTCTCCTATATTATCTCAAACTAAATTCATGTTAATCAACAGAACGTATTGGACACCAGAGAAGCTCTTAAGACTTCAGCTAAGAGATAGCCCCACGTGCTGGAATTGTGATGCAGGAGTGGGGGACTTGGGCCACATGATATTTAATTGCCCCTCATTGAGGAACTATTGGAATAGAATCTTTGACTGCATTGAACATATTTTCTGTACCGAACCTGTAAGGGAGTTCGTCTATGTTCTGCTGGGAGTACAGGACCCAAACTTGTCTAATACGGTTGATCGCCAACTCCTCGATCTCCTTCTCACTTTAGCATGCAAAGTTGTGTTATGCAAGTGGAAAAACGCTTCAGAAGTATCAGTCAAAATGTGGCAAGACTGGTTGTCCTTCCTGAGAGGAGCCGATAACCCAGCCCTGCACTCATCTCCAGGGCGTGTCTCTCACGGAAAATTGTGGAAGGCCCTTGACGCTTCCTCCTTCTCGTTTGATCCTCCGTAGGCTACATAACTAAAGACCGCAAGGCAAAGTCCCTGTCAAATGCCCTACACCAAGAGACGGTCTTAGATGTCTTTGAGATGAGAACCTACACAGAGATATAGGATGACTATGCAAATGTATATGTATACGTAAATGTATTGATCAACACATATGTTAACGTTCTTTTTTCTTTTGGTTTGCTTTGCTATTCTATTGATTCTATTGCCTTGTTATCATAATCAGAATCTTGTATTTGGTGAATTGCTTTTATTGTCTTTATTGTATTTTTTGCACCTTATTGTATTGTCTTGTTTTCTTTCTATTTTTCAAATAAAAATGATTTGAATACAAAAAAGAATTCCTGACTGCCTGGGATTCATCAGCAGTGACGGCAGACGTGCGTGACAAAGACGTCATCACGACATCGTGTCTGCGGAGAGAACAGTGTTTGGATTTCTCAACGAACAACAAGGGAAACTGACATCGTGTCTGCGCAGAGAGCCCTTTGTGAATGTATTACTGAAACGCTGAAAGGAAACTGACTAGGGGCCTGTTCCTTAGTACGTGTATTTTTCACAGCTGAGCAGTTCCTGAAGGTATTTGACTCGTTGATGCGGAAAGCTGTGTTTGTTTTTTTTTACTTCAAACGTAGATCGGTTAAAACTGTCTGGCTTTCATCATTTAAAGTTCACTTTCAGCAAAGAAGTTCTCTTCAGCTGAGTATCCATTCATGCTTAGTTTTCTACGCTAAAAGGATTTAAAGGATTAATGAAGAATGGTTTAAATGATAAATTGTAAATTGTTAACACAGTATAATTTGCTCTTTAACATCAGTCATTATTTTCAGTGGACATTTGTTGGAGTGAATTAGGGTAAACACTCTTACCGGTTTTTTTTATGCTCTGAAAGCAACTTGTTATACTGTGATTTACCATATTTTTTCAATTGGTTTTTCTCTCATTTTTTTATTATAGGTCTCAAATTGTGCATCATTATGCAATCTGTAAACCCACCACCTCCTTTTCTAGAGAGTCCAGGTACGCCAAAGATCCAGTGGAGGCAATGGTTCGATGCATTTGAGACATACTTCAGTGCCATTGGCGCATCGCAATTTAGAGCAGAAAGGAAGAAATTTCTTCTCTTAAATTCATTAGGATTTGAAGGAAGAGAAGTTTTTAAACATCTTCCAGATATTGTGTTGGCTGAGGGGGAAGTGATCGATGACTATCAGGAAGCGGTTAAGAAGCTTGTAATTAAATTTTATGTGCAACCAAGTTTGGTTGACCTGAGGCACAAATTCTTTAAGAGAGCGCAATTGCAAAGTGAAGATGTAGACACATATCTTAATGAGCTACGTAAACTTTGTGCAGAATGTCAATTTGGTGAGTACCATGATCAATTAGTTAGGGATCAATTTATTGCGCATTGTTGTGACAAACACATTCAGTAAAAATTTCTCACTGTGGGTAATCCTGATTTAGAAGAAATCATTTAAGTAGCAAAAAGTCTTGAACTGGCGCAGAATTCTAATAAGGAGTTAAGTGTGAATGCTACATCCAAAGAAAATGTAAATGTTGTTGCCTCTACAATTGTAAATAGCAATGTTTCTAGAAAATCTTAGACCAATAAGAAGGGTATTTTTAAAAAAACTAATATCTGTTACAGGTGTGGTTATCCTCCACATGGAAAGGATAATAGATTTTGTCCTGGGAAAAATGCAAAGTGCCACAAGTGTGGTAGAATTGGCCATCTAGCGAATGTATGTCAATCCATCAGCATCAAGACTGAAAAAGTCAGCTGTGTAGTTAAGGATGAGCAGTTACGCGAACGTGACATTTTTCAAGATTTTCAAGATATGATTGTTACAGTCACAGAGGATGGTATTGTTACAGGTGATCCGTCTGAATGTGTTGACCCTTATGTTGACGTGCAGGTGGGTGATGTGTGTTTGAAGCTTTTAGTGAATTCGGGAGCTCGTATTACCATGATAACATATGATCTTTTTAAGGAATCCTGGGGGTAACAGGACACTTTTTCCCCCAGATAGAGCACCAGTTTCGTATGAAGGACGTAAAATAGATTTGGAAGGTTTCATACAGGATGTGTTGGAATTTAAGGGACGCAAGATACAGGGTAAGATCTATGTAGCAGTTCACAGTTTGAATATCCTTGGTTGGTACCATCAAGGACTATTTGGTATGGTGTGAGGACCGGGAAATAGTGAAGAAGTCCTAGTTGTGCAAGATTTGCCTGATTCTCTTTGTTAAGAGCGGGAATTTCCTAAGGTGTTCTCAGATTCTCTTGGTAAGATTGTCGGTTTTAGACAGTGAAAAATAATGCCGTGCCTGTGAAGCACGAAGTCAGGTCAGTTCCATTCAGTCTCAGAGCAGATCTTAAAACGGAAATGGAAAGATTAGAGAAATCTGGAATTATTGAACCTGTCGAATCAAGTTTGTGGCTCAGTCCATTAGTTGTCGCACGAAAACGGAACGGAGAGATCCGTTTATGTATTGATCTAAGAAGTCTCAATAAAGAAAGCTGGGTGGACTCCCATCCACTTCCTAAAATTGGAGATTTATTAGAGGAATTAAGAGATGCTCAATGGTTTTCTAAGATCGAATTGTCGTCGGCGTACCACCAGATTATTTTAGATGATGAGTGGCGACATCATACAGCTTTCAACTCCCCTTTTGGGTCATTTCAATTTTGCAGAATGCCCTTTGGGTTGGCTTCTGCTGCCTCAGTCTTTCAAAGCGTTATGCAGTCAGTTCTTCAGGATGTGAAAGGTGTGGTCATCTTTCAAGATGATGTACTTATTTTCAACAAACACTTAGAAGAGCATGACAAGATTCTCAGGTCTGTTCTAGGTATTTTTGAAAAAAAAAGGAATTGTTGTAAAAAAGAATAAATGTGAGTTCTGGAAGAGAGAAATAGAATTTTTGGCACATCTTGTTTCTGGTGATGGTGTGAGTCCAAGACCTGGTTTAGTAAAGGCTGTAGTGGAGTGTCCCAGTCCCAAGAACAAGGACGAGTTACGTTCTTTATTGGGTTTGCATGAGTTTTACTCTCGTTTTATTCCCGACTATGTCATCAAAATGAAGACACTTTCCAATATGCTCAGATCAAATGTCACTTTTATATGGGATGATAACTGTCAGGAAACTTTTGAGTTAGTCAAGTCTGAGATGCTAAATGCTAAAACACTAAAGGCTTATGATCCGACTGTGCCTTGTACCATCACTATTGACGCAAGCAATTACGGTTTAGGAGCTGTACTTACCCAATATTCTAGTGAGAAAGAGGTAACCATTAGCTACACTTTCAGAGAACTAAGAGATCCTGAAGTAATTTATTCTGTAATTCAAAAGGAACTGTTAGCATGTTATTGGGCGTGTGAAAAGTTCAGGACCTACATTTGGGGATGAAAGTTTGTCATTCTAACAGATCACAAACCTCTTGTGATTATACTAGGAGGTGAACGCCTTAAATATGCTACATCACGCATTGCACGTTTGACTACCAAACTTTTGCAATATGATTTTGTGACTAAGCACATACTTGGGAAACAAAATGTTAGAAATGAAATGTTATCTAGACTTCCTTTGAGCGAGGATGAACTGTTGGATGTGGATGAGGACAAAGAGGACTGTTTTATTGCTGTGGTCGATACTGGCGAATGCAAAGCTTGTAGTGAAGTTGAGTGGAATGAGGCTGTGAATGAAGACTTCACTCTTGCTAAAGTAAAAGATTAAATTGTAAAAGGTTGGCCCCGAGAGAGGTGTGTTTCTTCTGACATTCAGCCTTTTTGGAAAGTAGCAGAGGAACTATCTATTGAAGATAGTGTTGTCATGAGGGATGGTTGATGTGTGCCTCCCATGAAGATACACATCAGATTGATTGATTGTGCACATGATGGGCATCTGCTAACAATGCCATTCTATTCCTAAGAGAGATTTTTATGAGGGAAGGATTTCCTGAAGCTATAGTCTCAGATAATATCGTGCAGTTTGTTAATCAAGAAATTAGTGAGTTTTTAAATGAATCTGGTGTGAAGCATTTAAGAAGTTCAGTTGAACATCCACAAACAAACGGTTTAGTCGAGAGGATGAACAGAGTGGTAGTGGAGTGTATCAAGTGGGCCAAACACAACAGTTTTGATATAGACAGTGCAGTTAGATCCATGTTGTGGTTTTATCGCACAACCCCACATTCACTTACTAAAATAGCACCATTTGTTTCTCTTAAAGGCAGAGTACCCACTTCCACTCTTTATCCTGCTTGGTTGCTAAGAACGGTTTCACAAAAAATGTTGTGTTGCGTGGACAATGTGGCCCTGGAATCTCGTGTTAAAGTCGCACAGGAAAAAATGTCCGAAAGATATAATTTGAAGAAGTCTACAAAAACTGTTGTTTTATATCCTGGGGACATGGTCCGTATTAAAAATTCTAACTTTGTCAGAAAAGGTAGCATGTCTTTTGGTGAGCCAGTGTGTGTAGAAGAAGTGTGTGGTGGTGCTGTGATGGTGAAAGGTGGACATTGGTGGAATCTTCGAAAAGTTGTCATAGTTCAGGCTGCAAACAATGAACCTTCAGGTACTAGGAGAATATCTGCAGGCAATGTTAATGTTTCTTCTGGTCAGGCAAATGTGTCTTCTTCCTCAACAGGATCTGTAAATGGTTCTCTAACTGATGTCTCTACTAATGATTCTACAAGTGATGTTTCTGCATCTAACAGGTCAAATCAGGTGGTCAGAAGGTCAACGCGGATTACTCGGCTTCCTTGGAAACTATGTTAATTTCAACACCTTTTCCTGTGTTCCCGGGAAGCATTTTGGTGCCAGGACTGACCTAGGAGAACTGAGTGAAAATGACCCCAATGGGGATAATTAAAAAGATGAGCCTTCAGAGCTCAACAGAAGAAGTGTGGTTTATGATAAGACAGAGGCATAGCAATAGTTGGCTCTGCAATTTTGGAGCCAGAACTGAGAAAGCTCTGCCTTCTATACAAGTTCACCTAAATCGAGGGCCACTGCTGTAAAGAAGGATGCTAAACAAAGCGAATACGATGGCAGATACAGCAAAATGAAGGCATGCTTGCCAGTGCTATGGAGTGCCTGATGGGCCAAGCATCAGGACTTAAACCCTGCTCTCTGCTCCTCCTGTAGCACAGCCCAAAGACCAATCGAATAGCCATATTCTGAAGAAATTGTAGTTTGGCCAAAGCTATATCAGGAAGCTCCAGGTAGCAAGTGTTTAAATGCTCAAGTCAAGACAGTACGGCTGAATCTCCCACAAGGGCACTTATCTGCTGAGGCATTACAAGGGCTTTTTTTCAGTAGTCTTATTCGAAATAAAAAAGCTGAGACTTCTGAACTAACTTGATTTTCCAAAAGATGCTCCTTCTTGAACCAGAAGCCAGTTCTTAACTATGGCACTGAAGCAGAAATAAGCACTCATCTAACTAGGCCAGAACCCAACAATCTGCATGGTATTCATGGCACAGATCAGCAGATCGCCAAAAAACAGGGCTGAAGTGTATGCTGGTTCTCTCCCTGGGGACGATCAACACTGAAAATGGACTGGGTGTTGTCAGCATTGGACATAAAGTTCAAGCCAAAAGATCAGATAATAGGCAGAGGCCTTATATATATATTGATCAGAGAAAATGTTGATCCCTGGGGTACTCCACACAGTACTGGAGAGGGCTTGGCACAGAAGGTGGGAAGGACAAGAGAGTGGCTACGTCCTGAATGACATGACGTAAACCAGGAAAGGTATACCAACCTAGTCCAACTGCAGTTAACTAGGCAAGTAAGATAGCATGGTAGACATTGTCAATTAGAACATTGGAATGTTTAGTGCTCCATTGAAGACAATTGTGCGCTCCAGGCTTTTAATGCCTGGTAGAAGCCTGGAACTCCAACATTCCAATGTTTGTTCACAGCTACAGCTGTGAACCAAGATCTTATGGAGCCCCAGGGGATTTCAGTCCCCTCGGGCTCCGTGAGGCCTTTGTTTTACAAATTAGAACATTTTGCTCTCTAGGGGTGGAATGTTCTAATAACCTTAGAGCCCTCCATAGCTTGCTCTACGGTCCATTAAAGGCTCTTTCCCGTGTTAAAGGCCCTCACCTTTTACTCGGGCCTTTAACGCTGGAACGTTCCTTTAATGGCCAGTGCAGCCCGCTACGGTCGGCTCGAATGTTATAAGAGATCAAGAAGCTGATAGAATGTTTACTATTCATGGAATTGTTAAGTGAACATGCACAGAGATAGGGCCCAGTCCTAATTATTTTCTGAGGAAGGGAATTTGAAATGCCACATTGCGGTGAAAGGTACATTTGATGTTTCTGTTGCTCAATAACTGTTTGTTTTCTGTTTGCACATATCACAACCAATAAACTTTTGGTAATCAAAAAGAGGAGCCCAACCGCCTAGGTGGGTGGTTCATTATTCTATAGGTTGGTAAAGCACTTTCATAGCAGAATTGCAGAATGTGATCTCTTTCTCTGACAAAGACAGGTCAAACCTCTATGTCACCTGCATGGAGGAGCAAGCATCAAGGGTAGCAAAACTCTTCTAAGAAGGGCCCTGTAGAGAAAGAGCAGAATAATGAAGGATTTTGGGGGATCCCTCACCTGACATGAGTAGGAAAGTACTGTATTGAGCCAGGCACATACTCTATTGTGAGTGGCTGTACTTTCCAAGTGCACTGAGTATGAGATGAAGGCCAGATAGGGCTAAGTATGTACCATGTGAATCGTGGTGTGAGGAGAGGGGCTCAGAATGTTCTAGGATTTCCACCCAGGTGCATCTTTTTGTTAAAATTCTTTTTTATTGATGAACACTTTGCACAAACAGTTATTGCACGATCATGATCATTAAGGAGTATGCCCGCACCACGACATTTGACCACCAACCACAGCTCGCATATGTTTGTACGGATACCCTCTGAACAATATTCACTCACGCTGCCATGAGGTCCTGCTCCATCCTTGGGGGTTCGCAGAGTCTCCCCCTGAAAGCGTTCCATCATTCCCATATCTGCGACCACTTTTTGGGACAACCTCTAGATTCGTAAATTGTTCGTTCCATCAACATGCACCAGTCCATGTTCCTCTGCCACTCTACAATTGTTGGCACCTCCTGAACTTCCCACCTTTTAGCAATGTTCCGTTTGGCAATCATAGTTCGCAACGTCACCCAAAGTTTCCCTATGCTATTTAGATCTGTGGGTTCCCATATACTCAACAGGCACAACTTTATATTGGGCTCAATTTTAACTGCTGTCACTTCTTCAATACACTTTATCAACTCTGACCAGTAGTTCCAAACATGTTCGCATTCCCAAATGACATGTATGATGGTACCCTCCTGCCCACACCTCCTCACACACCCTGAGTCGGTCTTGTAACCCATGCTCACCAGTGCAGGGCCAATTAAGTAAGTTCTGTGAGTATTTTTAACTGTACTAGTCTGAGTCTGGAGGAGATGGCTATCTCCCTAGGGGAGGCCAAGGCCTCCAGCCATTCCTCATCCTCCAACACACAGGTACATCTGATGGTAGCCGAACTTGTGTGCATTAGGTAATTCCATGTATTGAAATGTGCCGTGGCGTTTTCAATATTAACAGTACAATACTTTACACAGTCCAGACAGAAAAAGAACGATGCATGAGAGCACTTTAATAGGCAAAAACTGAAATCTCATGAAGCCCAAGAGCATAAATGCTTTCTTCCCTTCTTCTCTCATTCCTCTTTGCGTTATATCTGCCTTTCTCTGTCCAGCACACACTGTCACATGGCTCTATTTGGGCATCGAGTGCTTTTGAGTGAGACCCTTCTCTCTTTCTCACTCTCTCTCTCTCTCTCTCTCTCTCACACACACACACACATCGTTATCTACAAATAAGTATGTCATTGTAAATGACCTATTTCCCTGTATCATAACAAGTTATTTTTTGTCATATAGTTGTTGTTATCGCATCATACATGGCTTGTTTTCTCTGTGCATACCACTGGGCTGTGCAAGACGTTTTTTATAGCGCTTATAACTGAAATCGCTCCGGGTCAGCACTTTGACACCTGGAGATGCCCCCCACCATTGTTTGGGGAGTATGGAGATCGGCTTCCTCACAGTGTCTCATCCAGGCATTATATGTATAAGTAGGCGAAAAGATATGTACACCTGAACCTTGTGCCAACATGGACATATACATAGTATTTTGGTGTTCTGCTGCTCATTGATGATGGAACACTTTTGTGCTGGTGGTCGGGGTCTGTTGCATGCAGATCGGTTAATACTATGCCCAGTTCGCTGCCTCACGCTTTGCAGCATTGCTATTACATTCTGTGTACCCTCAGAAATAACAAAGACAAAAGGGGAAGTCTTTATATAACAATTTTCTAGGATGACCTGTATCAGTCACATCTCTCACCCCTTTGGAATTGCTTCTTTGAACCTATGGTGTTTTAGACCAATTTCTTTAGCAAAATGTGCAGGTAAATGCTCCATTTTACCCCCTTATATCGAAATGTTCTTACAGAAGAACCAGGGATGGTGAAAGTGTGGCCAATTACGTCATTTCTGCGTCTGCCTCCTGCGGATTGTAAAAGTTAGGAATGCACAAAAATTCTCTGCGAAACAAGAATTACTCATGCTGAGCATTGAGGAGCAAGGAACCAGAAATACTTTTGCCGCCCAGCAGTGTCGGGGACGGTCGTTATAATGAATGAAATGGTTATCTCAGAACATTATTAATTACAATGGCTGACCCCTGACAGTGCTCTTCAAAGGAACTTCCCCAGCAGCGGAGTTTGAGCGTGGTGCCTGCCTGCTAGGAGGATGCTGCAGCCACGTGCCGCACACAGACCTCCCTACTGGTACAGATGAGCCGTATTTTCGGCAATTGAGGCAATTACATTGCCCAGCCCTCGCAGTGCTTCAGAAAGTGAGTGTGCGTTTTAAAGTTTGTTTCACCACTGAACAGCAGATCAGGCCCAATTCCATCCCACGAGTAGAAAAAGTAATCAAAAATCCCAGGTTTTATTGCATAGAAATTTTACCCATCACTATGAACCCCTTCCAAGTACTTGGGCTCACTCTCTGAAATTTGGAACCGCCCCCACCTACTATAAAATCCCCAGGCTGCTGCTGAAATGCATATACAGAAAATCGCAAGTCATAAAAGAAGCACCTTGATTGAAGATAAAAGCTTTGACCTATGGCTTTGTCAAAGTATAGCTAAATTGGGATAGTGAACATGACTCTCCATATGATCAGATATATGACTGAACTCTCACTAAGCTGACATGACGGGGCTGACGTTAAACTGTATTCCTGTAAGAAATCTGCTAGGGCACTGCTGTCCAGTGCTAAGTGTATGTACTCTGACCCCCCAAACAAATGGGGAGATTAGCTTATCTCTGATTTGCATATTTATTTTTTCTATAAGGACATTGTATTTGGTGTGGAAATACAACCATGGCATGAAAAGTTAAATGTCACCAGTAGACTGCAGCGCTTATTGTGCCATTCACTAGTGTGAAACGAGGAAACATGCCTTCATGCCTACCATTCCAGCTCGGCTTTTGCAGTGTAAAACCTGTTAAAATACCTTTTAGTCACCTTTCAGACACTAGACAGCGCTCACGTTGTATTCTGTGCCCGATGTCGGCCACGTAAGACGTAAATGCTTTTCTTTGCAAGCTCTTCCATCCGATAGGACCTTGCTAGGGCTAACTTGCCCTGCTTGTGCTCGCGATGTCTTCCCGTCTTTAGAGATAGTATTGCAAGCTGTTGATGAAAAGGAGCTGCTAGATTTGCGTTCGGGATTCATGGTGTTAATGGGTATCGTCTCTTATGTGGCGCTACTGCAGGATCCAGTTGCCCTATGGCCGCTATTCATCACCTGCCTTCGGCTTCCCGGTGCCCGCCCATCTTCTTGCAGGAGTTACCTTCACTTTGTCTCCCCCTCATAATACTACTTTGCTTGCCCCAGACACCGTCCCTACCACAGCTCATTTTGCTGGGGGCGTTTATCGCTCACTATACACACAGGGCACTAATTTTTCTTTTTTTGATTTGTGGAGGAAAGCCAACACCCTTCATGCCCTTTGCATTAGCATTGATATTCTGCGTCGGTACTTGTGCAATTATGCAGACTACTCCTCAGACTGGACAACTGAACCATTTTTCATCATCAGGCTGTCATTGTGGTTTATAGGCCTGGAGATTATTATTCACTCTGACCACATACTGAGAAATCTTAGAAAACCTGATGAAACTGGCTACATAATACCTAGAGGAGGGTTATTCGAATATGTTTCTGGAGCCAATTTTTGGGGGGAGATCATTGAGTGGTCTGGATTTGCTCTTGCTGGGTGGTGCACTCAAAGTGCTGCTTTTGCCTTGTTTACTTTCTTGGTGATGTGTTCAAGGGCGCAACAACATCATCAATGGTACTTGGAAAAATTTGAAGACTATCCAGAAAAATTCAGATCCCTTTTTTGTATTCACCAAAAATGAACATCACTCGAACTTGAAGATTTCTCCAGGCCTACTTTATTATATTCCGGAGGTTGCAGATTTTTTTATAAGTTTTAAAATAAAAACTTTTGTTTACATTTGTATTGTGTAAATCTAGTGTATAGGAAACGTGTTCAGGTTCTTTACACATTGCTATATGAATGAGCCATGTTCAGTTTCTTGCCATATTGAGATGTGTAAGTGCCCTTTTAAGTCACTGGCTTTTACTACTTAATGATGTTAGCGGTACCACGTGGTTAGAGCATATACTTTAGTCTGTAAATACAGACCTAAAAGTTGTTTAAAATCATTTCTAATCTGTTTTACTTTCTTTAATGTCTTCCATTTTACTATAAATATATTAATTTGGAAATAAATACAATCTTACTTACTGCTTAATCTCCTCTCCCCCTTTTTAATATTAGTAAGTCACCTGTATTTAAACCTTACAGACCACAATGCAGGGGCATGGTATGTAAAAGTGTGGCATGCAGAAGGTTAATTGTATCATGTCCAATAGAGTGACAATGCCCAGAAAGTTATTTCCACTGTGGATGCCGAGCTGTCCTATGTTCAAAACTAGAGTGCAGATTAAAATACCAATACTGTATACCAGGAATGAGATCAGCTAGAAAAATAATTTAACAACAATTTCAATAGTCATTAAAAATTCAATTCAATGGTGAAGTTTGATTTTTAATAAATATTATGAAAATGTAAAATGTAAAAAGTTACCTGTTACCTGCCTGGAGTTCCTGGAGACTAATTCACATTATCCCTCCAGCTTCTCCCAGCCCGTACTTGACCTGAAGGTGTGAATGAGGTGTGAAATACCTCTCAGGAGAAAAAAATAAAATTACTTAAATGGGCAGAGATTACTCCACTGAACTCCACAGAAAATTCAGAGTAGAGGCTCTGGGCATCCCGTGATTCCACACTGTCAAACACTACTTGACAGGTTGGTTGAGCAATATGTAACACCTGGGGCATACTTGAAAGGGAGAGAAGAGGATGACAGGACAATTCATGTTGATCCCCTGTCTGGTTGGTTGCTGAAGAACCGTGCTTTTGTCCTACCTGACTGCTGTCTCTTTTGTTTGTTGGAGTACAGTGCTATCTTCAAACTGGATTTTAGTGATAGATGTGGGAGGACACTGATGAATTCTCTATGACTCTCCCACACATGAGGGTCTTGGAACCATGTAGAGCTCCAGTCATGCCCTGTGGTTGAGACTGCTTCTGGGTGATTAGGGCATGCATCAAATTGGCACAAGTGTGAGCTGCTGTGGACTGTCATTGGAGTCCCTCTCACCTGCCCCCTCGCTACTAGCCCTGAGGCTTCGAGACCAGAGAAACCGCCGCCCACAGAAAAGAAAATCCTTGCAGACGAACGCTGTGATATCGCCCGCTCTTGCTGAAGTGGAGAGTGCGGGCTCTGAAGTACGCCGGTGTTGTCTTTGTGCTGCAAAGGCCAACCACAAACCTCGATCCTCACTCACTCTCACTCCAGGACCTGACCGTTGCTTCAAATAGGCTCGGCTAAAGTGGATTCAAGCTGAGGATCGCCCATAAGCCCGGCAAATTCAGGTACAAGGGGGCAATCAGCACGAAGACTGTAGGAAGAGGCATACGGTATTGTATCCTCCCAAGAGACTCTTCCTGTTTGGTAGTTAGAATGGGGCATTTGTAGCACATGGCAGGTATTACCCCTTAAAATAGCAGTGGCAACAGTGGACATAACGACAAGCGGCGAGCAGTGTGCAGTGACTAGGCAGAGCAGGAAAAACATGCAAAATGCCATAGGTCCATTTAGATAAAGGTACCAGAACCCTTTTTCTACAGTGGGACAACATGCAGCACTTTATCATATTTGGAGCCACAGCGGACCCAGTGGTCTCCAAATGTTATCAGTGACCTGTGTGGGTTCAATAGGAACCGTTCCAGGGGTGGACAACCCACAGTGTGTTGCGGAGGTAGTCCGTAGCAGTGGATGAGGATTGTGACCTCCTGAGGTACCTCTGTCATGCTTCATACCTTCTCCATAAGCACAACCAAGCCTCCGGCCGGAGTAAAAAGACACGACTCACTCAAGACATTTTAGTCAAATCTCGTACGCCAGGAAAAGCCACAAGGGAAGCCAAGCATCTCACAACACCCGTTTGATGCAGGAAGCCAAGACTTCAGAGGAAGAGCAGCAGAGTTCTCGCTTAAACAGGCGCTTTCCAGAGTCCATTCCCCAAGAGATATCAGCTTTGACGCATCCAGCAGCAGAAGGACTTATCAAAACCAGCCCTACTGGTTCATCAATGGTGGAATTGTTTCCTGAAATGTCCCCTGATATACCGTCTATCAGAGGGTACAGGCATGGGACAGATACAGTCAGCAACCTCGAGGCTCATCTAGCCCAGGAGTCAATATTATCCTCTCATAAATTGGCCCTCTCACTAGCTATTGGATCTCGATCCTCTGGTCTCAACATTGCTCCTTGCAAATCTTTACTCGAGGATGCTTCTATGCTCAAAAAGCTGCCTAGTATCCCATGTTCTTGGCTGCTGGCCCTAAGGGACTCCAGAGGGAGGAAATAGACTTAGCGGCTGGTCAGAATAAGACAAAGGGCGTATGTTGAGCCAGGGTGATCCTTGATGGTCTATGTCCTATCACAGAAGCTTTATCAAGCTGACTGTACAACTCCATGTAAGGCAGCAGTAATTTCTCATGTAAGAAGTGACAACTCTGTCCTAACCCTCTTCAGGCCCAGCTAACAGCAACAGATTAAGTGCTGCTCGTGCCTTGCCCAGCTCGATGCCCTCTGGTTGAAGAGATCCTTCAGCAAATCTTACAAAAAATCAGCGAGATTAAAATTTCACTGGAGAAGGCCCATAAGGAGACAAATTACCAACTTGGCAGATCAATTGCAGGATCCAGCTACTTACCCAACGGGTTGCACAAGCGTAGCAAAAAATCTCTGACCTAGAAGATTTAAAGAATTAACAAGATTCTACTACTCCTATCTCTAATCAGAACTAGCTGAGCTACAGCTGAATCTTACTCCGCCAATTTGAGGTTTGTTGGGATCCATGAGGGCCGTGAGAGCGAGCAGACTGTTGCTAAATTAATTACAGATTTAATTAATAAGCATGTGACCCTAATTTTGTTAACTAAGGACTTGGATCTCACAATCAAACGGCTGCATCATGTCCCAGTGTTCCAGCTCCCCAATTCTAAATATCCCTGAACTATCTTTGTCAAGTTTGGTGATTTTCATGAGCAAGAACAGGTCTTGGCCAGTGCAATATGGGATAAAGTTTATCAAACTTCAGACAACTATTCTTTTAATATCCTTTCTGAAACGTCATTAACTGCAGCATGGAGTGCAAAGAATTTAAAGAATGATTGATAACTTCACGAAATCCCCAGCAGGGATTGTCCAGCAATCTAAATTGAAAGTCTTCTACAAAGGTCAATCCGGATCTATACAGTGGACCAGGCAAAGGTCTTCTTACAACCTATCCAAAAGTCTGTTGTGGGAGGGGCCCAGGAGGCATGACTAAGTGATATGGCAGCTATGCTTCAAAAAAACAACTTTAATGCAGTGTCAAGATAGTTTAATTTCTGGCTATTTCTGATGCAGTATTCCATGTATCTGTTTCATTTTGGTGTTCTTTTTGGGCTGCATAGCCGAGTAGGCTGCCCCTGATCATCCTCAGTTGCAGTCAACTGAGTGCTATGCCATGGCACTCACCCAGGGATAGGGTGAAAGAGACAGGCACGAAGGGAGGGTGGGGGGTTGCTCTATTGGGAGCCCATCATGCGTGGGGCCAAAGGGGTAGCGGGAGCTGGGTGGGGGGACATGGTCCACCAGGTCAGGAAAATTGAGGTAGACAAGTCTGTAAATATTCTGTTGTGCAATGAATTGACAATGACAAGTGGATGCAGCAAGATGGTTGCAGTTAGAGGTCACAAGGAGGTTTGGGGGCAAGTCATTTAAGTCTCTATGAGCATATCAACTATAAACTCTAGAAACCTCATTTACGAGAAGTGGTGCATCGCTGCCTGAAAGCAGTGATGAGCCACTTCTCTGTGCACCCTCCTTGCGACACCAATGATGCGTCATATTTACAATATGACGCATCATGTCGCAAGGAAGGACAGATACGTCAGTATAACTGACATATCTGTCGGTGCAAAACGTGGCGCATTGCTGGAGTTGTGTCGGAAGCCTGACGCAACTCCAGCAATGTTCCTTTCACATGGGGCAAACCCCATGTGAAAGGGCCTGCGTCACCCTTACGCCTGCAATGAGGCAGGCGTATGGTTTTAACGCATTGGCGTCCTAGAAGTAGCACAACAAAATCTCATAGATTTCGCTGCAACACTCCTACGATCCTTTCTTGAGGGGGTACGCCCACCCTGCATAAATTATACCTGGTGCAGGTATAATGTAGCGCAGGGGTTTACGAAGTGACGCATCTACCTAGATGCGCACTTCGTAAATGTGGCACAACATGGTGCAAAAGTGACTCACCTGAGGTGCAAAAGTAATGCAGGGGCACATAAATGAGACACCCAGGTGTTTTAGGATTGTATCCTGTAAGGTCAATGGTATGAACAATTGGACCAAATTTAGATCCATCTTGGCATCGATTGATACACAAAGCTCAGATCGTTTTTCTTCAAGGGAACTATCTTAAAGCCTCAGCTAAACAACCAGGGATCCCAAGATTTACCTCATGTGCATACTACGCATTCGCTAGTGGAGCAGTTAGGGGGGTGGCAGTCTTGATTTTACGTGATTTCTCATGTGAATTGCAACGGGTATTAAGAGACCCTACGGCAAGGTGGATTTTGATAAGATTCAGGAACGGCTTATCTACCTAATTAGCTACCATGGACTTATTGAAAATGATGTCTCCTTCCTCAGTGAAGTCTACAATGTTTTAATACCACCAAATGTATTAGTGGTATTAGGGCAAGAATTTAATATTATCCAGGATATTAGACTGCACTGGTCTCGTATCAAAAATTAGCAAGATAAGCTGATGTCAACAAATTTTTTAGCCAAATTGTACAGCAACTTCGGTTTAATTGATCCTTGGCAGGCTGATCACACTCAAGGGAGAGAATACACTTTTTTCCAAAGAGCTATAACTCGAGAATCAACTTTTGTTTAACATCCAATGCATGGTGCAGAAATCAATCAAGTATATTTTCTAACCCCTTCTCTGATCACTCTGTTCCCTTTTTTAGAAGTATCATTGAGGGATTAGAGGGCCGAATGACCTTGATGGTCCCTCGATAAATCACTGTTAACAGATGAAAACTGGGTTATGATTATGCTTTTTGTTGGGGGTGTGGCTAAGCCTCAATGGCGTGAGACGTGTCCTGTGGGGCTCCCGCTCGGCAATCCCCCATCCAACACCATCCTGAGCCCCCACACCCCCACGAAGCATATGTGAGAGCTGGAGAAGACCAGTTGAGCGGAGAGGGAGAGCTGGGGGCCAATGATTGAGCCGGGGGCGATATAATCTCAGAAACAGAGGTTGAATCCACATGGTGGCTCAAAATAGTGGCTGTTAGCTGAGCAAAGGCGGCACCCAGGACGAGGCGATTAGCCAGATTCACCATCAACCGAGTCGAGACTGAAGTGTTTGAAAGCGATGACTGAAAGTGGAGCCTCGTAAGGTCGACCTCACCATGGAGACTAGACAAGGCCCCTGGGCGGTGCACTCAAACGGAGCCTAAAACTTAGGAGTGGCAGCAGGACGGCGCTGCAGTGGAGCGTCCCCTGTGCGTCACTACCAGGGCTGCCGGAAACAGTCGCTGGACCTGCTGACATGAGGAGGATTTGGAGGCAGCAATGGCCCGGCGCTGAGTGCTGCAATCCTGAGAAGAGACGGGACAGAGTCGGCCCGAACCGGAGGGCATCCATCTTCCATGGAGACAACTGAGAAGTGCCCTGGTGGTAGAGTTGTTCCCGGCAACAGAAGGTGCACTCAGAGAGGTAGGGAGAAGTGGAGCGGTGGAGGAAGGGGGCAGTCACCTGCAATCATAACGCTGAGATTTCAGCGGCTGCATGGACACCAGGTGAAGAGGTGATCGAGAAGCTTGGGAAGCCGAGGAGCGGCTGCAGCTGTAACTCGAAGCCCTGCCACCAAACGGAAGTAGTCCGCAAAGTAAGGTAAAGGGAGCTTGCCAGGCCTGGGAGGCTCACCTATGCAGAGAAACTGGCTGAAGCGTCACAACAGGAACTCAGGAATGGATTGCGACCCACTGAGCAGCACTGAGTGGGGCATCACAGTTCGACGAAACAAAGGGGAACTAATTCTCCATGCGAAGAAAGGGGAAAGCGGCATTGACCTGAGTTATCCAACATGTTTAGTGGAGACCACTAACAGGACTTGCAGGGATAGGGAATCCCCGCAGTAACTTAGATAGGCCCTATGTCGCAGAGGAGTGACAGAGGCGGATAGATGGAACTGTTGACCACAGGGCCCTGGTCAATTTCGGCTGAGCACAGAATAAGCCACGGACAGGGGCAAACACTGTCATTGGAGGCCTAAGAGTAATAAGGGGCAGTAATTAGACATCGGAGGCGATGACTTAGGGAAAAGGGTCCACAGATCAAGGAAGTAAGCAACCAGTGGGCACTCCCAGATGGAGCAGAGGACCAAATGCCCCTACCTGTTGGACACCCACTGCAGCGAGGTCAGGACTTCACCTGCTGGGAATGGGGAGGATACCTAAGAAACAGGTGCAGGACAGTATGGATCCCGGCAAGAGGCAGGAGCAGACTGATCAGGAGGAGGAGGACGCTGGGGCGGTGCAAAGAGGGGCGACCCAGACCCAAACGACGCTGGCAGACATAATGCAAGCATCACTGCATCCCACGAGGCCCTTGAGGCCAAGTAGATGCTATCGGGACAAAGATGATCACTGCCACCTGGCAGAACAAGTGACAAACACTGAGCGAACAATGGCGGACATTCCAGGGGAGGCCGTCTAGATGAACAAGACCCTGTCGGAAGTGATGAACAGAGTGCGAACACTCGAAATGAGAGTAGAAGACAGCGAAAGGAGATCCCAAAGGAATAATTTATTCATTATCGGGATCCCGACACTGGAAGATGGTAGCGAAATGGTGCTGTACTTAGTGAACTGTTTGAAGACAGAGGTGGCCCCGGTGGGACTATCTGCATTCTACGCACTGGAAAGAGCACACCGAGTATGGTGTGAACCCCCCAGAAGGGAACGCCTCTATGCCCCGTTGAGGCTCGGATGCTCCACTTCAGGGATCAGTACCACATTCTGTCACAGGCCCGGCAGAACAAAGACTTACACATAGGGAATATTAAGATACTGATCTTCCCAGGACTTTACAAGGGAAGTTCAGAGGCAGTGAACCTCCTTCCTGGCAGTAAAAAGACGACTTAGGCAACTACAGATTTCCTATGCAATGCTGTTTCTGTCCCGACTGAGAGTAGTTACACAGTCAGGGTCTGGATTGACACTGTCTAAGCACAGGGATTGTGGGGGAATTTCGCAGGGTCAACCTCCCAGATAAAACCAAAAAGCCAGGACAAAGCCAAAACGTCCACTTCAGCAGAGGCTACAGAGGAAAGACACTGAATCTTCCGAGAAGTAGCAGAAATGAGTCAAGCAGACTCTAGTCCCAAATCTTTGAAAAATGACAATGAGAGCAGAATGCTAGAAGGTTCTCAAAGCTCCAGCTCGGCGGAGGACTCTGACACGGACCTTCCAACAATAACCCCACATGCTCATCCGAACAAAAGAACCCTAAAACGACATGGCCAGCAAGACACAAACCTATTGCTTTTGTATTCTTTTTGTTCTGAACATAGGGTAAACAAAAACCCAGAAGGAGACACCCAGAGATAAAATAGGTGGGAGGAGGGGGTAACAAACTTACACCTGAGGGTGGGGGAGAGCTGAGCAGCGGGAGATTTGGGGATAGTTGGCTGAACTTCACCCCAAGCACAACTGTGCTGCCTAACTGCAGAACGATATCAATTGGTATTGAGTTTGGATGAGTAGTGGACTGTTACCTGTCTTGGGGAAGGGAGGTCGGGAAATTCGTTTTTATGGGGGGGGCTCAAGATGGGGCTAGGCGTGCCTGGGCTGAAATGATTATTAGGACAGTACGGATACCAACACAATGGTTTCTGCCATAGAATTTAAATGTCTCTCATGGAATGTGAGAGGGATGCACACCATGTCTAAAGGTCATGACATTCACGCATACTTGACTAGGAAGGGTACACATATAGCATTGTTGCAAGAAACGCATATCACTGCTAAGGAATGGGAAGCACTGAAGAGGAAGTGGAGAGGGCAGGTGTACTATGCGAATTATTCAGCTTTTGCAGGAGTTTAATTTCAATGTACCAGACACATAGTAGACCCTGAAGGGCGATAGGTAGTCCTCATAGGCAAATTAGACGGATGGGAAATAACAAATGGGAGCACCTACGGGCGAATACTGGTCAACCCGCATTCCTAGAGACCCTTTCAAGAAAGTTGGCCCGCACCTAACTAGATCAGTGGTCTGAGGTTTTAGGTGGGGACTTTAACTGTGTCTCAGATGTTGACTTGGATCTCTCCCACCCCCGCTCCCCCATTGTGAGAGCGGCCACGGCGCATAGAGCCTGGAAACATCAGTGCGGTCTGATTGATACATAAAGGGCATTATATGCGAGAGACAGGGACTACTCGTTTTTTCATACCTGCATGATTTGCCTGTCAGATTAGATGACATTCTCTGCTCTCTGCTAAAATCAAGCGAGTACCTGGCCAGGACAATTTCCGACCACAATTCCCCATTGATGGGGCTCCAGTGGACGAGAGTAAGGTTGAGTATCCCCACCTGGCGATTGAGACCGGAGGCTCTGGAGGACCAGGTCTTTCAGGTAACAATAGGAACGGCGATAGAGCAATATTTTGAGACTAATGCAGGGTCAGCTCTGACCCAATGGTGGAGTGGGATGCCTTTAAGGTCGTGATTAGGGGGAAATGCATCTCTGAAGTAGTGGGAGTAAGGGGCACACCCTTGAGGGACACACTGAAAGTGGAACAGTACTTTAGGGACATCAAAAAATAAGGCGGGAGCATACAGAGCTGCAAGAACAACTACTGACTGCCAAAGAAGCAGTAGCGGAGCATGCTGAGAGGCTCTGCTGTTTTGATTATAAGAACTACATGATCCGAGTGCATGCAGAGAGGGATACGTCTAGGGAAATAATAGCGTGGATAGCGTGGTTAGCTAATCCCCCCCCCACCCCAACATGGGAAATGGCATCTTCCACCAGGTGCCAATGGTTTCGAATGATTTTCTGCACTGGTTGTGTATGAGGGCCAAATGTGGAGACGCACACCATCCGTTCTGTGGGCGATTTATGTTTCTTTTCTAGTAGATGTTCTCTCTGTGTCCAGCGTGCTCTTTTCATTGAATGCTTGACAAGTTTACATGGGTATCCTCTTTCTTGCAACTTTTGGCATAGAGCTTTGCCTTGTGTTTCGAAATCTTCTACCCTAGAGCGATTGCGCCTCACCCTAAGTGGAAATAAAACATACTCCTGAGGGCTTGATGTCCTCCTTGTACCTCAAGAAAACAGACAAAAACAACGCTTTGCATTACCGGAGTTACCATCTGAGAAACTTGAAAAATAATCTCCCCTACGGACCATTCCTTAGGGTGAGGCGTCACCACATTTGGCCCTCATACACAACCAGTGCAGAAAAGCATTCGAAACCATTGGCACCTGGTGGAAGATGCCATTCCCCATGTTGGCAAAACCCTGTTCGCACTAAAGAAGAACCGCAGCATAGGGCAACAAATCATCTCAACACGCCCTCCAATCAAGAAAGACACCCAGAGCACTCTCTTTGGGCTCAGCCCAGTAAAAGGACACCACAAATGTGGAACTTGTTCGGTATGCGACACTGCTGTAGAAGGTACATTGTTTACTGATGGCAAAAGATTTTGGAGGCATGACCTGTTTACAAATTGTAAATCCAAATACGTTGTATATACCATTGTATGCCCTTGCAAGCTAATCTATATCGGCAAACCAACACAGGAAGTGCGCCAACGTATTATCCAACATCGTTCCCAGGTTGAAGAATAAAGTCCTGACCCCCCGCTAGTGGCTCATTTTTGGGAAAAGAATCACGGCCTCAATGATTTCAAATGGGCAATTCTGTCATCTATTAAAATTGCTGTAGGTGCCGGAGGAGACCCTGATCTGCAATTGTCACAGAGGGAGGCATTTTTGATTATGAAATTCAACATAACACTCAATGGATTGAACAAACTTTCCGAACTAAGTAATCTAAGATAACTTCGCCTTGTTAGTTCGGATTACCGTTTTGGAACAGGTATGCGTACAGGTCATGGCGCCAATTCCGAACTGCTCAAAACAAACCTGATATGCCAGTTGAGAACACTGAGATGTAGAGGTTCTGGGCAGATACAGGAATCGCACTACAAGTACCAAGTGCCCCAGCGAGTTGCTACAATGGAAGGGCTCCTTTAAAGATTTCAAAAAATGTACACGCATTGAGACCTGCGCTGAGGTCCCACGCAGAAGCTGCCAGCGGTTCGTTGAATCGAGTGAAAACATATGGAGCGCAAGTAAGCAAAAAACTAGCTCAAAAGACTCAGTTTGCAACATGAGGAAGTTGGGAAGTACAGTTTATTTTAAAAAACACTTTCATTTTGTCATGTTTACAGACCCGGTGGACAGCATCTTTAATGGACACCCCTCTGACAACTCTGATTAAATTCGGATAGACTCCCTTTAGAAGTTTAAGGTATGTGTTAAAATAAAATCTCCGCTTTCTAGCAAAGTTGAGCGTTGGAAATACACCTCCAGTAAGGGTGACTAAATCCATGTTTAACTGTTGTCCACAGCACCGGGCACCATAAAAAACCACAACAGATCGAGGTTAGACCACGAAAACTACTGCGAGATAGGATTATTAATTACGTATATGTATCTATGTTAGCTGAGTCACTGAACACAACACTGTAGCGACTTTTGGCATTTTTGAATTTTGTACACTTGCAGAATCTCATTGCCTCCCCAAGAAGCTACACAGTTGTCCCAGCAAGACTTTTTATCGGGTACATTCAGGTCAATTTAAGGGTGTGTGAGTCAGAACGAGACAACAAATGTATCAGTCTTTTTACACCAATCATGTATTTATTTGTATGTCCCACAGTACAGGCCACTTTGCAGTCCATGTCCTGAGGAGAACCCCCAAATATTGTCTGGGTTCGAAACGCATTGACTCTGTGTTGGAATAGCATTCAGGAAGGGCGTCTCAGGACTCTAATTTGAGACATTGTCTACCTGAGATTTGAACTTTGGACTTATAAGTTTCCAGCACAGTCAAACAAGCAGGCCAGCAAAAAAGAAGTGAACGGCCCCTTGTTTGTTGTTATGTTATCCGGACTGGTGCCCCATGCATTGAATGAATAGAGGCATCGCTTTTTCCTTTTCATGTATATGGTGTCTTTGTAAATATGTCTCATTTATATTGTTTGTATAATGTGCGTTTGTAGTATCGTACTCCATGTGAATTTTGCCATTTGAGTATTCTTGATGTTTGGATATATGCAAATGTTTTCTTAAAAAATCATGAAATAAGTAAAAATCACTAAATGAAAAGTGTGCCCGCTTAGGATTTTTTGGCTAAGTGAGGTACAATTACATTCTAAACAATCTAACTGGCCATCTGTTTTGTTGTTCTACATTCTTTTGAAAGCCTTCACAAGGAAAAATAAATTTCAGGCCATCTAGATTCTGCTAACATAAGAAACCACGAACAGGCCGTCCAGGGCAAAACATGAATATATAATGTAATAAAGGCCTGTAAACATTCAAGCCTACACAATATTAATAGTATTACATTTCTAATCATTGCATTTATCATATTAAGGTACAATTGTCATCCCTACACGTGCAGACTTTTATATTGGATGTTTAAATCTACTAAACTACATTACACATGTATTAATTCATGAAACATTAGCTAATTTCTAGCAATACATGTACACAATTCATTATTACATTTACATTCTCTAATGATTAAGTGTTTAATTCAATCTGGGTTACATATGGGTGCGAACTAACAGTGATTATGGTGCTCCCTTACAAATTTCAGAATAACATGATGCTCTATCAGTTCCCCCCTTTGATGACCAGTGTAATCACCAAAATCACAACTCCTTGGAGAAAGAACCGATCTAAAAATACCTTGTAGCCACTCTTCCCTGTCAGAACTTCTCTAAATTCTTAATATTCTGATAATGACTCTCCTGCTGTCTAGCCATTCTTCTCTCTTGCTCTCTAAGGGATCTCTCGACTTGATTCGCCTTCTACCACTATTAGGCTCTGGCAAATCCCCACAGACAAAGCACACAAACCACAATGATAATGATAGGCTTCAGAATATACCCAATGATACCTTTCCCCAAACTTGCAAACCAGCTTCCCACCTTTTCAAACCCTTTTCCAACTTTTACCCAAACACCTTCCTCAGTCAAATCCTTAATCTCATGGTGGGCACAGTGATGTTACTTATATATTTCTCCAGATCCTTACTGTTATCTGGTATATAAGTGCAGTACTCTTGAACCTTCAACATTTTACAGACTCCACCCTTTTTTGCCAACAGGACGTCTAAAGCAAGACGGTTCTGCATTACCATCGTCCTTATCGACAACATCTCCCCATCAACGAGTATCAAAGATTTAGCGGTGTCCGTTGATAATCAATCTACAACAGTCGCCAACTTTCTTATCTTTACATCATTCAAAATCACTCTCAATCCTGGTATGACTGCTCCAAAAATATTTCCAATCACTGCTCCTACACTTTCAGCTCTCTTTACTCTTGAATGCTTTTCTCCTTCCAAAAATTCCAAATCTTCTGCGTGATAAATCTTAGGAAAAATCATCCCCAAATAACATGTACCATACCAATTGGCACGCAGTCGTACTTAAGCTTTCCTTCCACACACATAATACACTGTCTGCACCACTTGCAGTGAACCTAGCAAAAAGTCCTTCGCAGACGTTTCCATGGTGAACACATGATCACACAAACTCAGTCCTACATAGATCGTATAATAATACATCTGCACAGGCTTCAGGCACAACTTCCCCTTCTACGGTAGATCCAATATTATAGGACCATAGCTTCCCTTCGCTCTATGAGCTCTCTCCTCATCTGTCGAATCTACTGGACTATCTCCTGTATGATGTGTTTGTGTTAACTGTCTATACCTATCCTCTATTTGATCTACAAACTTCTTTCCTACAGCTGTTAGTGAACAGGTCAGGTTATGCCTATGGGCATAAGAGGTATCTAGCATGGTATCTGGTATGAAGTATTTCCCGACCCTGTCTTCTTGCTTGTAATAGTCATATTTATTCAGGTGTTTATAAGCTGGTACCTCTGAAAGCACTGCATCATAATTTGAAAAGAAATACTAAAAATGACCTCTTCCATGTAATGCCATAAGTCAGAGGAAGATGATGATACTTGATACCCTCATCTACCGAGGCAGGCAACTGCATACACACGTAACAATCCTTTGCATCCATCGCCTCTACATATTTATATAGCAGCTTGGCATACACATTAAGCTTAAAATCACCTTTTGACAAATATGCATGCAACCTACGACTATTTTGATCTAGCAAAGCCGTTTCAGCTCCTATGATGCCCTCTTTCTTGGTCGGAGTACTAGGCGTAGGTGTTCCCTGCACCTGGCTGGCTTCTTCCTCATGTGAAATGACAACTGACACTATAATAACTATCGCTATTGAAACTATCACTCCTACTACAAGTGTGACAAACATACATTCTGACCTACGATTCGGGTTTCCAGCCTCCATTTTCGCTGCCGCTTCTGAGTTTCCGCAATCAACTTTAGAATCTCTTTTTCCACCACCAGTTTCAGCTTCAATTAGTCCCTAGCGACTCCTCGATAAGCTGGAAATCCCCCCCCCCCCATGATTCAACAGTTCTTGTCCTTATTTACACAGTTCACAAAAGACTTCCTTAATCCACTTTCTTATCCAACGAAAATGTCCCTAAATTTATTCTTCTACCACTCTGGCCTAGGTTATCTTCTTTTGAACACTTATTTACAAAACACAGGGCCATATTATCAAAAAAGGACGATACATTATCGCCGCTTTTATCGGCAGGAAACTGCCGCTAAATCGGCGATAATGGGCTTGATAATATGCCCTTGTGGATTCCCATAGAAGCCCAGGTTCTGGTGTTAACCTGGGCTTCTCTGGGAATTCACAAGGGCATACTATCAAGCCCATTATCGCCGCTTTAGCGGCAGTTTCCTCCCGATAAAAGCAGCGATAATGTATCGCCCTTTCTTGATAATATTGCCCACAGTTTATTGACAATCAACAATGAGTTCAGATCCTATTGCAAATAGAACATGTTGCAAGATTTCAAGGCGAACAGTTATCAGATCTTGAGTTGATGCTTCAAATTCAAAGGACGGAAAGACTAATCAATGTAAGATCAAAAGGTGCGCCTTACTCACGACTGGTGGATTTGGAACTGTGATCGTCAGTGCCCCTTCGATTGAAAGTCCAGGCACCAGCTGTACCACTTTGATTTTCAGTAGCGGATTCCCGCTGATCACACTCACGGACCTCAGCCTCCCGGAACTCAGTACCCCTGGCATCAGTTACTGCATTAGTCCACTCTGGGGCAACGTATCTCTGGCAAGTCACTCTCATCCTCTTAGATCTTCTCAAGCCTTGATTTTGCTCTTCATCGCTCTCCTCTGATTCTGAGACCTCGGGCACAGGAGCAAGATCCCTCTCGGGAGCCAGTCGCAGATTCAACCTTCTCTGTCTCCCAGGCCACACTTTCTCTGCTGTTAGCCCGTTTGCTTTCTGGCTGGTAACACTGCCCACCACTTCCTTCTGCTGAGTCTGACTCTGGACCACTCCCAGACTGGCTTTCTTCCTCAGAGTCAGTATCCAGGTTCTGGACAGCGCAACCCACCTCAGCACGGCCTGGTGAACGAATAACTTCGTCAACAACCCTCACAGCTTGGCTTGACTTCTCTCGTGGCTCTGCCACCACAGCTTGAATTTCATTTGGGAGATGTGCTGTTTCTTCTAAGGGTACTGGAACTCTGCGGGTGTGAGAAGCGTGAACCCAGTTTGGCAATCCTCCACACTTCACTGCGGTGTTCATCACCAGTATCACCTGGTCGGGGCCTTGCCACTGAGCATCCAAATAACTCTTCCTCACGTGTTTACGGATAAGCACCCATTCCCCTGGACACAGGTCGTGGCAAAGGTCGCTTGCAGCTGGGACAGCAGCAGCCTATACCTGCTGAGACACAGAACGGACCACATCAGCTAGTTCTTTGCAGTAATCAAGGATCAAATCATCAGTGATGTTTATCAATGCTGTGGCTGGTACTGCTGGCAACCGTATCGCCCTCCACATTAAGACCTCATGTGGGGAAAGACCGGTCCTCCTATTTGGCATACTGCGAACACTAATGAGCACCAGAGGCAATGCATCAGGCCACTTCAGAGATGTAGACAAACACACCTTTGCCATCTGTGCTTTCAAAGTCCCATTGATCTGCTCCACTCACTATCCCAGAAACCTCTGGTCGATAACTACAATGAAGTCTTTGATCAACGCTTAAAGCAGTGCAAAGCAACTTCATGATCTCGCTGTGGAAGTGTGTTCCTCTGTTCAACACCAAAGAGGTTGGAAAATCGAACCTAGGAATCAGTTCTCTCAATAACAGTTTCGCTACAGTAAGGGTGTCACATCTCCTAGTTGGGTAAGCCTCTACCCAACGTGAAAACGCATACACCATCACTAAAATGACCCTCAATCCATTGCACTTTGGCATTTCAATAAAGTCCAACTGCATCCTATTGAAGGGTCCCCCCGACCTTCCAATGTGACTCAAATTGACCACACTCTTTTTACCAGCATTAATTTGTTGATAGGTAACACACCTCTGACACACAGCTTAAGCAACCTCATAAAATCGTGGATTGTACCACGTCTGTCTGAACACTCATACCATTGCATCTCTTCCAAGGTGCAACGCACCATGAATATGTCTCACCATCGGACTCAAAAGGTCATCTGGTAAAACTGCTCATCCATCATTCGAAACCCAAATGTCAACACCCCCTTTCTCGCATCCAGACTTGATCCACACATTCTTTTCCTGCTCTGAGACTCCATCCTGCAGGCGCTTGAGTTCATCCCAAATGTCTGCCATGGCTAACATCATGTTGAGTTTGGTTCTTTCTGGGCTCTCTCCTGTGTAATCTCCTGTAAATATACACCCTTGTTCAGGACAAAGCGTGCAACCTCATCAGCATACTTGATGCTGAGAGACAAAATCTGTTCCCTTCCCATGTGCTGTACATTTCACAACTACAATTTCCTTAGGACGTTGTAACGCCTCTAACAGTTGTCTTAAAAATTCCCCATTCCTGATGGGAGAACCAGATGATGTCATATAACCTTTTTAAGACCATAGCTGTCCGAAATCATGAACCACACCGAACCCATACTGACTGTTGGTGTAGATGGTGATTCGGATCTGATCAGCTGCTAAGCAGGCACTAGTCAAGGCAATTATTTCAGCCACCTGTGCAGAGTATACTCATTCTAGACAAGCAGCTTCAACCACTCCTGAGATGGTGCTTAACCCACACTAAGAAAGCTTCATGGGGTGACAGACGATTCACCATCGCCACCGCCAAATTGTGGAATACTCTCCCTCTCCACATCAAGACTAGCTGACACTGCTTGCCTTCAGGAAAATGATAAAAACATGGCATTTTTGCCAATAGTCAACAGAACTTGGTTCATGCACGCTGTCCGTAGCTCCGAGACACCTATGGGTATTTGGGCACTTTATAAATTGTATAAATAAATCCACTGACCCACATTGTCTCTTAGGCATGAACCATCGACAAAGAAGATCTCATTGGGGTCAGACAGAGGTTCATCAACAATGTCGGGTCTTGGTTTGGTGCAGAATTCAGTCACATCGAGACAGTCATGGTCTTCAAAATCTTCATCAGCAACATTTGGTAAAGGCATCAATGTTGCGGGATTTAAGACAGAACACCCTCTCAGAGTCATATTCTCAGCGCAAGTATAACCTGCTCATAGCATATGAGTTTGTTATTGGTCAGGTGCTGTCCCTTAGGTCTCGTCATTAACAGTTCAACAGAATGTGTAACATGCACAAACAACGGATGACCCATCACAATGCTTTCACATCTCTCAATGCTGACACCGGTTGCAGCAACGGATTTGAGACATCCGGGCAACGCTGAAGCTACTGGATCTAAAGTAGATGAAAAGTAGGCAACTGGTCTACAGACACCTCCATGATTCTGAGTCAGGGCTGACAATGCACAACTTTCCCTCTCACAACAGAACAGTGAAAAAGATGTTGTAATCAGGCATTCCCAGAGCCAGAGCATGACACAAGCTCTCTCTCAAGTCTAAGAAAGCTTTCAAACAATCGTTGTCCCATGGTACCGGATCGCTCACCTCCTTGTGAGTCAGCCTCTGTAAAGGCTTTGCCTTCAAGGAGAAATTGGGAATCCATTGGCGACCGTAGCCAACCATCCCTAGGAACATTCTCACTTCCTTCTGAGTGGTAGATATAGCCATACTCGTGATTGCCTCAATATGGTATGGGGACACCTTTCTCTTGCCTTTCTCAATCCAATGACCCAAATACTGAACCTCACTCAAACAGTACTGCAACCTGTTCGGGAACACTTTGTGTCCATTCTCTGCTAAGCGATTCAGGCCTTTACTACACATTCAAGCCTACACAATATTAATAGTATTACATTTCTAAGCATTGCATTTCTCATATTAAGGCACAATTGTCATCCCTACACGTGCAGACTTTTAAAATGCAGTTTAAATCTACTAAACTACATTACACACGTATTAATTCATCAAACACTAGCAACAAACAGTCACATTTTAAATGTTGAATACATTTTCAAATAACACGAGCTAATTTCTAGCAATACACGTACACAATTCATTATTACATTTACATTCTCTAATGATTAAGTGTTTAATTCAATCCGGGTTACATATGGGTGCGGACTAACGGTGATTATGATGCACCCCTACAAATTTCAGAATAACATGACTCTCTATAACCAATATGTGGTATCTTGCCTGCATAGACACCTGTATAGGCCCCTGAAATAACTTACGAAGTGCCAGCCGAATAAGGTATCGTTTGATGTTTATTTTAGGAACAGCAAGAGGATAAATCTTCATCTGAAGCCCGGGTCAAAACTGTCATGACTGGAATTCAGAACACAGTGATGTTCTCGATTCCAGACATGACAAGGCAACACCACACATTTCCCTTCATAAAAACAATAACACAATTAACAAAAGAAAAACAATGCACTTATCATAAAAATAATAAAATAAAAAAAATACATGTTATAAAATGTCAAGAGATTTCACATGAGATATATAAACAATATAAACAGGAATAACTAAAAAGGCATACAATTTGACATCTACTTGAAATACAGAAATCACATTCGGACTAGTACAAAGCAATTCATTAACTAAATTGGTAGTCCTTATATCATACAGGATCCTGACGTTTCCTTTGAACACGATGGTTAATTGAAGAATCAAAACTGTTATCTGAGGAATTTATGAGCTTCCTCTCGTCTAAATTGTCATCAGAAGAATCAGTAAATTTCCTCCAATTGCCCGCACTATTTCTCAGATTTAAAGCGTGACAAAACACCTGACTCACATGTTTCTCCTTTTTGCCCAACACCTGAGTTATGTGCTTCTCCCTTTGTCCACAACCACCTGGGAATCATAATTACTTTGGACATACTCCACACATTCCCATCAGAAAGCTCAACAACCTGTCTACCCACACGTTTAACCTTTAATGGACAAGAATAACGAGATTCGCCAGATTTGACAAATCTACCTTTTTTAACCGGGACCCAATCATTGACACACAGTTGGGTAGTGTTAACCCTCTGACCATTCTTACCAAAATCCTTATGAGATCCAACCGTTCTCATCCATGTTTGACTCATATTTGAAACACACTTCCTTCCTCTCATCTTTTCAAAAGGAGACAGATCACCCATGCTCCTAGGAGTGTTCCTATAGCACCACAAAACCTCACTAATAGTTTGCTTACAATCCTTGCCATTCAGTAAAGCTAGCTGAAGACCCTCTTTAAACACCTTAATCCATCTCTCAACAATACCATTACTTTGGGGGTAGTAAACAGATACACGTTTATGTCTTATACCATGACGCTCCATAAACTCTTTCATCTCAAGGGACACAAATTGTACTCCATTATCAGTTGTTGTTGATTCTGGAAAACTTTCCCTTTCAAAAATTTCATTCAAGAACTTTATTACTGCACCTGAAGTTACACTCAATACCATTTTCACCTCGGGCCATTTAGACAGTTGATCAATCAAAATAATGGCAAACATCACATTCTTATTGTAAGACAAAGGCCCAGCAATATCTAATGAAACACACTCCCAAACACGTGTGGGTCTAGAAATGGGCAATCGATCATAAGAAATATGTTTTTGAGACTTATCGCTCAAACAACATTCCATGCAGTCTCTGACTTTTCGCTCAATGGCCTTATCCATCCCTGGCCACCAAAACTCACTTCTAACTCTCCTCTTCATGGATGTCATACCGGGATGTCCCTCATGAGCCATTTCTAAAATACATTCTTGTAACTCACATGGTACAACAATTGCAAACCTCTGAACAACACACCATCATTCACAGATAACTCTTGGGCAATCTGGAAATAAGGAATAACCTTTTCAGACAATAAAACTTTGCGAGGCCACTGAGACCTAATAAATGCAGAAACTTCACACAAAATTGTATCTTTTTCACAAGCTGTTCTCCAAACATCCTCTTGAATACAACCCTTTGATATTTCACATATGGAGACAACTTTTTCCAAATCATTATCTGCCTCTACTAAATTGTCATCAGGTGCAGGCAACCTTGACAAGCAATCAGCTAACACGTTCCTTACACCTGGGATATACTCCAATTTAAAATGAAAATCTTGCAATTTGTATTGCCACCTTGCAATTCTTGAAGTTGCTTTGCTGCACCCTTTTGTAGTAAACAAATCAATAAAAGGTCGATGGTCTGACCTGACTTTAAAAACAGTTCCATAGACATACTTACGAAAATATTCGATTCCCCACCAACAAGCGAGGGTTTCCTTCTCCAAAGTAGAATATTTACTTTCAGCACCCCTCAAAGGTCTGGATGCAAAACCTATGGTAATGTGCTGACTCCTCTGACATTGCATTAAAACTGCCCCTATACCCACATTGCTTGCATCAGTGACTATAATGGAGCTATAAGCAGTGTCAAAAGTTGCTAATGCAGGAGCAGACGCAATGCTTTTCTTCAACAACTTAAATTCTCTGGCACAATTATCATCCCACAAAAACGATAAATTATTTTTCATTAACAATCGCATGTTTACAGTTTTATCAGAAAATAAGGGAATAAACTTAGCGTAATATTCGGCAAGCCCCAAGAATGATCTGAGCTGATCTTTATTCTCAGGATCAGGAGCTAACTCAATGGCCCTGATCAAATTTAGTTTTGGAGAAATACGCTCTTTACTTATTGAATGACCTAAGTAATCGACAGAAGACACACCAAATTTAAATTTTTCCCTTGTGAGTGTGAGCCCTCTATCTTGCAAAACACATAACACCTTATGCAAAATGTCCGTATGTTCCGTCGGATTGGATGCAAAAATCAAAATGTTGTCCTGAAAATACAGAACCTTATCAAAATCTTTAAATAGATTATGCATCACCCTCTGAAAGACAGAGGATGGGGATATAAGACCAAAAGGCATTATTTTGTATCTGAATGCACCCTCAGAGGTGATGAAGGACGTTAGATGTCTACTATCCTCGTGCAGAGCTATCTGGTGGTAGGCATTGGACAAATCTAATGTAGAAAATATGGATGCCCCTTCAACTTTGTAAACATCTCATTAATATTAGGCAATGGATGCCTATCCACCCACACACTGCCATTGAGATCTCTTCAATCAACACAAAGTCTCACCTTGCCATTGGGCTTGTGTGCGACAACGACTGGAGACAACCACTCTGAGGATTCTATTTCCTCAATAACATCTAAATCACATAATCTCTTGAGTTCACTCTTAACTGCTTCTCTTAAATGTAATGGGACATTTCTGACTTTATGCACTTTGGGTACAGCATCTTGCCTAAGGATGATCTTGTGCTCGAATTCCTTTAATAGCCCCAACTTTAATGTAGAAAAACACAAGGAAATGTCTTTTCCCATTCAGAACCAGGATCAGATTCAATATTCAGAACTAGATCTGAATAGCCAAGAACTTGCTTCGGGTGATTAGGATCCTATCCTCGTCGCCAGTGAAATAACTTACAAAGTGCCAGACGAATAAGGTATCGTTTGAGGTTTATTTTAGGAACAGCGAGAGGATAAATCTTCATCTGAAGCCTGGGTCATAACTGTCATGACTGGAATCCAGAACACGGTGATGTTCTCGATTCCAGACATGACATGACAACACCACAGCCTCTTAAGATCGAGATACTGCCTGCACATCCCTAGCTACGGGTGAGATGGGAAGAGGATTTGGGAAAAGCCATAGAGGAGAAAGATATACTAGTAGAGAGGGCAACAAGAGTTTCTAGAAACACTAGGTTTCAATAATACATTTTTACATGCTACATAGAGCCTACCTCACACCAGCACGTATAAACCAGCACTTTGGGACACAAGCAGCTAATGTTGCTTTCTTGCACATGTTAGAGATAACAGAGAAAGAGGTGCAAGTGATGCCAGATCACTATCCCCTCCACTGGTTCTCTCACACTTCCAAGGTCAAAGTGAGAAGTAAGTTTCAGGATCTGGCACTCCTGATAGCCAAAAGAGAGATTACTCGAAACTGGAAAGCCCAGGGAGGTCCCAGGTTGGACAGGTGGAAGAAGGAATTAAAGAAATGGGCGACATACGAGGAAGTGGTAAGATTGAATGAGGCCACAGGTGGCAAGGGGCCCCTAGATAAAGCCATGGCAGGGGAAGCGTTGGTGGCATTGTTGAAGGACCCACTCAGTACCACTGAAGAGGAGGGGCAGGAAGGGATCATAGAAGAGGGAGAAAGACATTAACCATAATCACAAGCACATTTCACCAGGACAAACAGCATTAAACAATTGACCACCATATGCATGGAGAAGAACCCTAAATAGGATAAGATCCACTGAGACACAACACGTCAAGGCACGCCTAGGGGGAGGGAGAGGGGTGTAATGGGAGTTGAGTAGTTGTTTTTTCTTGTTCCGTAGGAATCAAAAGACTCAATGCGCATGGAAAGCACTAGCAAGGCTGGTAGCCATGTAGGAAAAGTAAGTGGGCTACTTAGGCTGGGTATATCAAAGATGTCATAAATAAATAAGTCTCAGCATGACTACGTCTACACTGGTATATATTACTGCGACTGACATAGCTATAGATTCCCTGTAAGCACTATATTTAGGGAAGGCCTGAAAAGCTGCAATGTACAAAATGTGATGTAAACAGTTTTGAGAGAAATGCTTAATAAAGTTTTTTTTTAAAATGATCATGCATTCTGTTAAAGAGTTCTTTCTAAGAAATATTAGCACAGCTTCTACTTTTCCAGCTTGGGATACTTTCAAAGCCTCCATTCAGGTGGAGGCGATCTCCTTAGGGCCCAAATGAATACATTAAGGAGGGAACAGGCTTTGGCCCTAAAGAGCAAACTCAATCTGGTCGTGCTTACACACTCCACTCTTCATACATCGACTACTGGAGAGAAGTCATACAAGTGAGCCAAAAAGTAAAAGATCATTACACGTCTAGAGAGCTAGTTTAATCAAAGTACCTGTTTTCAGAAATAATACAAGGAAAGTGAGCACGCTGGGCGCTTTTTGGCATGGTCAGTGAAGAAAAAAAGGAACAACAAGACTATCAAAACAATTCTTGATGAGGCAAAGAGGCCAATTGTTACTCAACACGATTGTATTGGTAAAGTATTGCTTGATCATTATATAGGATTATACGCTCTAACTAATAGCTCTACACCCACGCATATTGAGGAATTCCTGCTTTCAATTAGGGTACATGTTTTAAATATCTTTCTTCAAGCCACAGCACCCATATTGGCCGAGGTAAAAGATGCAATAAAATCATCTCCCAATGCTAAGTATGTGGGAGTGATGGCCTTCGGTCCAAATATATAAATTGTTTGCAGCCCAAGTAGCTTAATTTCTAGTTATCCTCTTTAATGATATTTTGCAAAGGATTCGATGTACTTAGCGCTCATTTAAGCAAGAAGTGGTTATTAGATTTCTTAAAAAAGATAAAACTCCTGAAAAACCAGGCTTATACCACCCTATTAGCCTACTGAATAGCCATTACAAGATCTTCCAAAAAATCATAACAGCTAAGTTTTCCCCTTTAGCTCAAACTGTGGTTCATTCTGACCAAAGTGGATTTTCACCTGCTGGGTTGATCTAATCCAGAACCAACCTTCTGCTGCAGGCTATCGATTCTTACTTATGAGGCATACAAAGACTGCTATCATCATGCTCAATGGCAAAAAGGCATTAGACCGAGTATAATGGGAGGTCCGGTTTGGAAAATCTAAATAAAAGTCTGAGGCTGAAATCGTGATCAATTCACAAATGGTGGGGTGTGTTCCATCAGAAGAGGCACAAGGCAAGGGTGCCTTATGTCTCCTCTTCTTTTTGCCCTCTTCATTGAGCCTCTGGCCGCTGCATTAGGGCAAGATCTGCAGATCAGGTTTCCCCTCCAAGGGGCATGCAAGATAAACCTCTGCGGATGACATGATTCCATATCTGGCCACAGAGGAGCAAAACATCATTAAAGCATTTGCTGAAATTAAGACATTTACAGATATTGGGGGCTACAGAATCAATCATGCCAAATCTAAAGCTCTCCTATTTAACAGTACTCCCTCAGTCCTAACCACTGAAATGAGACTCGTTACTCCAATACTTGCCCTATCAGATACCTTGGAATTTATGTGTCACAACATTTCGCAGATCTATTTAGATTAAATCATACCACCACCCTTAACAGAGTGCGTGGGCTATTACTCCAATGGCATTCCTTGCCTTTGACCATTACAGGGCATATAGCTTTAGTCAAGATGGCTATCTTTCCTCTATTTATTTTCATTTTTTCAAATGTCAGGATCAAAGTTCATCAATCTTTTTTTAACTAAATAGATCAAACACTACGTCACTTTTTATGGCAGGGGATGATGACACTACATCCGAAGGTTGACACATTAAAATGTGAACAAGCTGCCTTTCTTGACTGGCTTGTTCGTGCAGGACCAATGAGAAACCAGCTGGAATGCTCTTATCTTCAGCAGATGCTGCAAGAGGCCAACATTCAGCTCCCTGTTTTCTTAAAAGTACCAAAACTGCCTAAACGTACCAGATACAAGCTACCTCATATCTTGGATTTTAGATATACATAACTGAACGGCGGATTCCAGTTTCCCCAGTTTCATCCTCGCTTCCATAAAGGCAAGTGGCTCCGTTTATGAATACAATTAGAGGCTGGAGTTATTAGGGGATGGGAAAGGGTTGGATTTCACATACACAGCGATTGTTTTTTTCTAACCGGGGCTGTAAAGTCCTGGGAACAACTGACAGGCAGCAATCTTGCCATCCCCCAAATTACCATTCTCCTAGTTGCAAATTAGCCATTCTTTATGGAGCAATCAACGAGCTTTTAATACACTTACCGGGGATATTAGCAACGCTTACTTTGTGACCTGCCTCACTAGATTAGGCATGGCCTCCACAGAATGTAAGATCAATCAGCGCTCATGGGCCGGGTATGATTTAATGGCCCACAAAGCCAATCGTGGAGCAAATTTACAAATGGATGGCTTTCTACTCAAAATGGATGCTGTATTACACTGCCTCCCGCATACAGAAAATATATTCGACTAACTCAGCAGCATGCTTTAGATGTGGTCACGACAAGGGTGGCTCGTTGCATGTTTGTCTTACATGCCCAGGTCGTTCCCATTTTTGGGTTAAGATATTTCAGTTAACAGCATTAATCTGCAGGTGCACAATACTCTTAACCCCTTCGTGAACTTATTTGCAATGCGTATCTTTCTCACAGGCAAATATAACACAGCAGCAAAAATGTCTCTTTCCCGCCACACTAGTTGCAAAATCTTTAATGTTGCAAAAATGGAGATCCTCTGAGGTTCCTACTTCTGACTTATGGCTAGACAAAATGTAATGTGTCCAACAACTTAAAGAGCTGTACGTGCAAAGAATAGGTGAGGTCCAGATGATCTGGTACCACGTTCCAGATGAGCTTTACCATAATGTGTTTATGCACTTAATAGTTATTCTAGCCGTGTGCAAACTTTTGTGTTCATTGATGATCTCCCTTCAAAGGATTTGTATGGGCTCTATCTTTTTATGTATTTCTGATATATATATCAGTCCTTTGCATGCAAATATTTATGAAGCTTTGATTCATGATAAATATTTGTAATTGAATGTATCAACCTAATCAATAAGAAAAAAAATAAGACTATCCTACACACACCCCCAGCCCTCAAAGCCCAAGTTTAATGTGGCAAAGACGTTCACCATGTTGAAAATGCCCTGGCACATTGTATTTTGGGCCTGTTTGCTGTCAAACAGGGACTGCTGAAAAAGTGGGTAGGGATGGCCCCGGGTGCGTTTTCCCGAGTGGATAGGGAGCACCCAGGAGCCATCAATACCTACTAGCTGGAGCCAGGCATAAATGTGTCACCTCTAGGGACCCACTTCAGTAATCTTCTGGACCTACAGAAGATCAAGAGAGGGCTGAACCTACCTTCTGGGACCTGAAAGGAGCCCTAATGGACTGGACCTGCTATCTATTGTACACAGAACAAAGAAGAGACTCCAAGGGTAAGTTGGCTGACCTCACATGTGGCTACAGGGAGACAAGAAGCTGCAAAAGGCCTTTTCCTGTAAGTACCCAGCTGTCCAGTGGCAACTGCACCCTGTTGTCGGCCACTGTTTGACACCACGCTTGACTCTAAGTGCCTGCTCTGAGGAACTGGAGGGCTTTAGAAGTGTACTCCTGTGTTGTTGGACACCAGAAGAGGATTTAGAAACTTTTGAAAACTTTCCTCTAGACCAGTTCGACTTTTTCAAACATTGTCACTTTCAGACATTCACCATTACCAATCCACTTGATGTATCCGACTCTGGTTCCATCATTGTGGGACTAAAATTGTATCTTGGTCCTGGTCTACCCCGACTATTGTAAGAAATGTAGTTATTCATTGAGGGAAGTAAGCACACCCCTCAAACAATAATCACAATCCTTGTCAGTGTCAGCCTTTAAGGTAATTAAATAAACCTGAGCTCAATCCCCAGGTAGCTATGGCACAGAGCAGACAGGTTTACCTTAGCATCAATGGGTAAAGTATTTATGCAGTACTCAAAAGTGATAACGATGAAATGCAAAACAATAAACATCCTAAAATGTAGTAGAAAGATAGTGTAAAATGTAATAAACAAAATGGCAAAACTCCAAAGAGAACCAGAGATATGATTTTTTAAAGTTTGAAATAGAAATATCTCCAGGAATCACAAAGTGGCAATGTTAGTCAATGGCCCTGGTAGAAGAGGACCTATGCACAATTTAACCCTGACCGTGATGGAGTGCAGGTCAGATGTACTAACAATGTTCATCCTGATCAAAGATTTTACCTTCTGAATGTAGTCCTTTAATTCCCAATCTTCCACAGAAATACATTTCTGAGGCCTACCAGGCCCTCATGGAAGGCACTTAGAGACTCACAGGGTGGCAGGCAGAGTCCATACGGAGGGTCCAGTCCAGGTCCACTTGCCAATAGTCACCTGGGCAGTTGCAGGAAAAAGCCTCTTGTAGCCTATTGTGTCCCTATAGCTTGAACAGGAGGTCAGTCTTATGACCCTTGGAGTCAACTTCTTTGTCCTGGGTACAGGAGGGAGAGCAGGTACAGTTTTCTAGGCTCTTCTCAATTCTCAGACAACAGGTTGAATCCACTTCTTGGCTTTCAGAGGTCCAGGAATGTCCTCAAGTGTATGCATGGAGACGCCACATTTATGCCTCGCATTAACAAGTCAGCTAGAATGACCCCTGGGGACACCCTATTTAATGGGCTAATGGTTATCAGGGGTAACCCTACTCCCTTTGATCCTTTTCAAGATGACCAAAGTCTTCTGCCACACTAAACCTTGGCTCCAAGGGCTATTGGTGTTTGTGAGGATTGTCCTATTGTAATTCTAGTGTCCTCCAATGTCTAACACTAAAATCCACTTTTAGACAGTCCTCTTATTCCTAAAGAAACTCAAAGACAGAAGTCTGGTAGAATAAAGCTGAACTTTCAGCAAGCAGTGGATACACACAAATTGTTTTGTCATTCTGTTTCCTTCCTTTGAAATGTGCCCCCAATGTCACATGAAAAACCTCAGCAGAGGACACTCCAGCAGGATCTGATACTGTGAAGTCTACTGGAGGCCCACTGTTATGGGACCGGGTCTGGCTGGAGGGAAAAAAGAAGTGTGCAGAGCTTGCTGCTAGCTACATCTGCCTAAGACTTGTGAGTGGTAGCTCTCTTTCAAGTTAATCAAGTCACTGGGCCCAGCCAATCAAGGGCACAACAACACCTCCTCACAAACAAGGCCTTTTCGTCCCTGTTCAGGGGGTAAATTCACACCTCATTTACACTCATTTAAATACTAATTACTGTCTGACAAGGGAGAGAGCAAAATGCAGGTTTAATTTCGAAGGGACTTTAGGCAGAGCAAAGGTGACTTTTGAAAGCAATTTTTCCAAACTTTTTATTACACACCGAGCTTCACCAGTGATTGGGCTTTCAATGGCGATTTTTAAAATAGCCAGAAATTTAATTTGTAGTTATTTCCTAGGCAGAAATTGCATTTATTAAGCTTCATATGGTATCACAATGCTTTCATATGGAATAGCCAACCCTTTAAGGTGCTAGTCAGTGTAAGGACATGTTTCATAGTAACCTTTACATGTCCTACTTTTAAAAACATTGTTCCCTGCCTTTATAAGCAGCAATGCTTTCTTGTTATATTTCATATCGGTATCCTGATATAGGTCCAGGGAACATTGTACACTTTCCCTACATTATCTCCCCGTCATTTCATTTGAACGACCCTTATAAGGACATAACTCCAAATAAGGACAGACTGCCTTGTATGGACTAAACCTTTCACCTAGTTCCATGCCGAGGGTGGGTTTTTCCCAATCGATATTAGTAAGACGTCATCCTTAGCACATATGAATAAATTATGAGTACACTCTCCAGGAGGTACACTTCACCTCTCCCATGGACGCACAAGGTTTAATACCCAACATCATCCTCATACTTAACAATGAGGAATACATGCACATAGAATGATTAAATACAGCACCTCTTGCTATCAGAAAGCAGGAGGGAACCAAGACTTCAAGGACGACACACTGACCAGAGACGCTGTGCACTTACTCACATGCTAGGTAGACTTAGGTACATCTAGACAGGCATCTTAGGAGTACGCAGGTTATTTTATAAATGTATTCTATATTCACGTATGTGTTCATGACTATTGCAAAATGGTAGAACAGTACTATTCCTTTTTATTCACTGTACCGCTGGTTCTATATTTCTGCTACTGTGTTACAGTTGTAGCAGCGCACTTATTCAACTGCGGTACAGTAAATTCTTATTGTAAACACGCTCGACTGTTTCTTCTGTGTATCTCTCTGAGAGCACAACAAGCAATCACTAGTGACTGGGTGAAAAGTAGTATATTGTGTCCACGAGTCTGAGGTTATTATGTTCTGAGGTTGCCAGAAATGAATCTCTCTGATAACAGGAGATTCTAGTGGCACTGCAAGCTAGCTAATGTGAAAACATAGGCTGACATATACGTTGGGGGTGTACAGAGTCAGTTTGCCACCAAGCCCACAGTATTTGTTATCCGTAAACAGCATAGGTCCTGCATGAAAGGGTACTATTGGAACTACACTATATTCTTAGAGGTGACATAAATATTTAAAAGGAAGGTTTTAGGTCTGCCAGATGGGTAATTTTGACAAGTCAAATTTGCAGTTTAAACCTGCACAGCTAGGCTACTATTCACAGGTCTACAGTCATGTTTACATAGTCACTGTAGTGGGTGGCACAACTGGTGCTGCAGTTCACACTTGACATTTAATTTACATGTCTTGGGTGCACCTTGGTACCATATATTTAGAGTCCTATATCCATCAAAAAAATTCCAGCAAAAAAGGCAATAAAATGTGGGTTGTCCCTGCAGAAAGGGAACATTCTCAACAAATATCGTTGGTGCTTTACTAATTCTTGTCTCTATTTGGCTCTAAAATTCATACCTCTAGGCTCCCTTATTGGATTTTTGTCATTTTGGTGTCATTTTGTTATTATTTTTCAAATCCAGTTTGGGACTTTTAATGTCTTGCATATTGATTTTATTACTGTTTTGGTACTGAATAAATACTTTGCACAGTGCCCTAAGTTAAGCCTGTCTCCTATTTGTCTTGGCTACCAGGGAGTTGAGCTCAGGCTGATATAGTGACTTTACGGGTTCACCCTGAGAAGAGTTGTGATTATCCTTTGAGGTAGACAGTCACTCATCTCAAATAACAATCCAATTTCTTACATTTATAAAACTACTGTTTGCTCTGATTACACCCCTGCTCTCGTGTTGTTAGGTGTGGGTAGAACAGCATAAGCTGCCTGTCAGAGCTCATGTATTCACAATAAATAAAAAGCAGCTCAGAGAGATGGGCTTTGGCTCTGCGCCCTACTTGACAGAGACTTCTTTAATGCAGAGCCTGTGTGAAATGCAACTAATGAGCTTTACAAGGAGTAGCTCCATGACAAATGTAGCTAGAAGGGGTTCTAAATTGTGAAATATCTAGCAAATACAATAACTAGGGTCTTACCTGATGAACTCTGTGAAAAATACAATAGAAATTGATTTTTCGTTGTGATCACAATGACAGATAAAATAGAAATTGAAAACATCGAAATGAATTTTACATTATGATCTCAGTGACAATGACCATAGGAAGGGACTTTATGTTATTTAATACTGCAAGTCCTTCAATCATATATCACTAGTTCAGGAGGGGCTGTAGAGATCTGGTTTCACTATGCACATTACTTATTCCTTGCTACACACTTTAGTATGTACCCTAAAGTATTTTTATTTTTCATTTTGAAATGTGATATCAATGATATTGATTTATTAGTGCAAGTGTGCACTTTGAGGTCTAAGATTCTAAACCACACCACATCACAAGTAAGCCTTAAACACTTCTGTCTCACTCCCTTGAGTATCAAGCACTGAGGTATGTAATTGGTGACACATTTTCGTCCATTTGTAAGTGCACAATGTATCTTTAACCATCGACTCATAAAAAAGTAATAACTGTCAAAGCCCCCTCGTTGAAAAAAAACCCACCCTAAATTCCTACAGGAGTCTTTCCCACCTCACTGTATAATAGTCATACATGTCTCACATAGAAGCAATCTCCTATTACTGACTGCTGTGCCATGTCCACCAGAGGAGCAGTCACTGAATAAGAGAAGCAATCTTCTACCACTCATATCCTAGCAGTCATACACCAACTACAGCAGTCAAACCCCTTCACAAAGCAGCTGTGTAACACTATGACAGCATCCATCACACACTAGCAGGCTCACACTACCGGCAGCACTCTCACAATCATCTTAGTGCAGCAGTCACACACCCAGAATCACTCTCATACCCCCTCACAAACTGACATCAAGCACAAAGGAATGGCTAAAAGCCCTTTTTCGTTTCATTGATGGGTCAGTTTCCATATGTGCTACTGATGATGTGGGAGTGGGTGAATACAAGAATGAGTCAATTAATGGGTGAATAGATGCATGAGTGCAAGGACGAGTGACTAAGCGCATAGTTGATGAATGATTAAGTGGATGGACTGACGGATGGGTGACTGCATGCTTGAAAGCATACAGTATCGTTCAGTTATAATCCATAACTATTGACTTTGCCACTGCCTGTTTTGTTTTCACAGGCTGCTGGTGGCTCTGTGCAGATTGCAAGGCGGAGCATTTAATGAGAGAGCTGTTCTTTGCCAAAGTCCACATAAAGGCTACGAATGGTGAATTTAACACGGATCTCTAAATCATGACACAGGAGTGCCCTCTTGTGGTTCACTTGATACTTTTCGACAAACACCATGAAATCTCTGGTTGTATGTTATCTTCCTTTGCTGTCGTGAATGTGTCTTTCCAAAGTCCCAAAAGGGCAAAAATCGGGATGACTTTCACCATGACCTGCCTTAAAAGAGAAACCACACTCTGTCCTGAAACATCGGCGAAAACATGTCATAGTAATACTCTAATTTTAAAGATTTCAGCCCAGATTTGCAGTATTTTGCGTATAGGAGTGCTGGGTGAAACTGCAGTCCTCCATTGCGAAACGAACCAATAATATTGCAGCACCATATTTCGCAAGAGCCATCAGCTTTTGACGTGAGCAGTCAGCTTGTGCTAAAAAACGTCTGTTCTGCCTGAGCTCAGCTGTAGGGCTTGTACTAGAGGTGCTCTCCGGCGGAGATTTTCAAACATTTTGTTCTGGGTTAGTGTCACAAAAGTGACTCACTTTCAAGTGCAAAACTTGTTTTTCACTGAAAGTACCCTGAAAGTAACGTGGAGCTGCACGAAGCACTGCTTTGCATTACTTATCTTCAATGGGGAAGTAACATGGGTGATACATGGGTGTTCCCATGCAACCACACATGGTTTTGAGGCTAAACCCTATCTACAAAAAATAGTAGACAGGGTTTAGTGTCAAAGTTAACACCATTTAAAAGGAGGTGTTAAAAAGATAATGTTTTAATGTCTCCTATTTTCCGATTTTAGCATGCGTGCTGCACTGTGCAGCACACATACAAAGGCGCGTATTTACAAGAAACTGAGTTAAAGCAGTGATGCGCTAGTTTCCTTGCACCTGCAAGAGAAACCCTTGCACCACCATGGATGCGCAAAACTCACACATTACTTGAGTTGTGTCATAAGCCTGCGGCAACTACAGCAATGCATGGGTGAGGCCTATTCTTATTGCACTGCGTCACTCCTTGCACCTGCTCCAAGGAGGCATAAGGTTTTGATGCAGTGGCGACCTCTAAGTGGCGCAGAGAAATCTTGTCGATTTTACAGTGTCACTTTGACGAGGCTTTCTGGCATGGGAAAGCCCACCCTGCATACATTATACCTGAAGCAGGTATAATGTGGCGTGGGGGTTTATAAGGTGAATCATCTGCCAAGATGCATCACTTTGCAAATAGTGCACAACCTGGCGCATTGTTTATGGCACCGCTACATCGCAAAAAGTGATGCAACAGCGGTGCAAAAGTTTTGCAAGGGGCTTGCAAATAAGCCCTATAATAGAAAAAGTTTAAAGTGTGTCTACGCATAATATTTTGTACTGGAAGGGTAGCCTTACAGTACAAAATCTATGGTAGACTCAGGCATGCACCCTAGAACTATGGCGCTAAAGTGTGTGCCTGGCACAAGGCAGCTAAATCCAGCGCAAGCGCTAGGGAGAGGGGAGGAGAGTGTCATATCTCTGTAGATATGGCACTCTCCTGCTCCCGCCGTTTCATGCAACGCAGCACAGCATTTTTTGCTGCTGCGCTGTGTTCCCTGATTCTTTTGAGAATACAGGCCTATGTATTTGCCTTCGCACAGGGGTCAGACATGTAACTGAGCTTTAGTGTAAAGCACACATGTAAAGTGTAAGTATATCAGGTGCTATACTGTTCGGCCCTTCCCCGCAACTCTGTAAGCCTAGCTACTTTAGTAAATCTTGCTTTGTCTCTAACCCTATTGATTTTACTCTGTTCCGCCCCGGCCACACCCCCTTGGCATACATTAAGAGAAGGATGTTCAAAGCCCACTTGATAACTTTAATGAGATGTCCTATAGCTGTAAATGTATCACATGTGTAAGCCCGAAAGTTAGTCAACGTGCATGTTCAACTGAGACTGCTGTTGTGCTGTCCACACACACATTCTTCCAGCACATCTGCCGTGAAGGTAGACAATCCATTTGTCTATGCCCCCTTGCGAAGTGGAGGTTGCAAAAAGGCTGAAGAAAGGAAGAACAAGTGTTGTGTTCCTTCTAGGATTACTTTTTGGGGCCCATGTTGTCATTCGTAGACTTAAATAAGTTTTTGGTCTTTGCCAACTTGCATCTGCAATCCACCCTCCCTATAAATAGATAAGCCGGCTCAGCGGTGATGGAAGCGCGACCATTCCATGGCTTTCAAGAGCATCAAGAGCACAATCTTGGTCGATCACCTTCCTTAAGTAGGTGTCACCATTGGGAATGGCAAAATACTTCAGAAGGCCACAAACTGGAAGAGAGGGGGTAGAGACAAATGGGGTGGGTTCAGGAAGAATCAAGATTGCCTGAGTCATAAGGATCAGTGGAAGTCCACTTACAGCATGTCACAATTTATGCATTGCTTTTCTTCCTCAGCCCAGGCCTATCAGCATTTTCCTTTGTTAGTATTAATTCTAGAAAATAACTTTCAGTCTCCATGCTTTAAAGATGAAGTTGTCGTCTGAAATCCTTCTTAGAACTGGCCCTGCCCCCAGCCTACACCAATGCCTGATTGGCATGTACTTGGACAGATTATTAGATTGTAGTCCGCTAGGTTAGGGTTGTAGTGTTGCAGTTCAAGTTTTTATTTGCTTCTGTTGATACATTTTCTTTTATTCTTTATATCCATGGATGTGATCTGCCTCCTCTTCTTTGTATGTCCTTGTCTGTGCTGAGCTCCAGCAACATTATCACATGTACTCTGAATCAGAGCTGTACGAGTCCTTCTTCAGGCTATCTGAAACCTATCTAACACCTATCTAACATCAATGATTGGCAGTGTTGTTGCTTTTGCCTGTAAGTCTAATTTGCGCCCTTCTCACAAGAGTAGGTGTGGGGATTTTGATTCTGATGACCGCTTGTACACTTTGTCCAGTAGAAGGTATATCCAGGGTGCCCGGCTAGTGGGACTGATGTAACACATCAGGGTTTCTCTGTGTTTCACCCACCAGACACTAAACCCCAGGTGAGTTCAGCCGATATTCTGCGTAGGGGTCTAAAGCTCTGCCGCTGCATAAGACTCTCTAGGTTTCTCCTATAAACTATGAAAGGAAGTTGAGAAGATTGGTTTCCCACCCCTCCTTGCTGAAAATAACCAGTGGTGGATTTTGAGACTGGCTATCACTCTGTTCTTAAGTGCAAATCTCACCTTGAATGACTGGTCATGGTCATCTGAAGTGGCTATGTCACAGGGCTCTGATGATCCCAAAGTTGAGGTGTGCCTTAAACATTCATTGTATGCATTGAACTTTTCTCCACAGGCAGGGTGCTGTGCCTCCTCAGCTACCGAGGCCCTCTGTGAGGACTTTCAGACCTTGTATGAAGCTATGCTTCAAGGCTCAATCTCTAGGAACCTTCTGACCTTGATGGAGTTGATGAGGCAGTTCCTGTCTGATGCTACTTTTGATGGCCTTTACTCTGTGCCTCTTTTTTCTCTAATTGCCTTCAATGGATAAAGCTTTGCAAGAAGACAGCAAAGCCAAATGCCCACATCGCCTGGCTTATTTTTATGGGACCCAAGCCTTTTGGGCTTGAATTGATGGATTTGCTGAAGTTGTCCACTGAGGGAGAGATGGTTCAACCTTTGGGTCCTGTTGCACCTTGATGTTTTTTCTTGCCCTACTACTACTACCATCAGCAGCTACATATTCTCCAGCTATTTAGTAGGTGAACATCTCTGTGAATCACCGAAACGCAGCGTCGACTTTGTTTTCTGTAGTGTAATCATTGAAATGTTGATTTTTTTTTAATATTGTAATTATGGTATATTTTTATGTATGAATTAGTTTTTTAAATTTTGTGAAATAAATTCAGAATTTGTATTTTATATTTGGAATTTTTCCGGCGTTTTTATCATTTAGTGTTTGCTGGCGATTTGATTATCTTGCTATATATTATCAGACAATGTTAATGTAATCGCCATTGTAACCAGCTACTCTGCCTAAACCACACGCACACTTGAGCTTACACACTGGGACACTCTAGTTTTGGCAATCTGTATCTACCCTGTCCCTATTTTCGAATAGTAGGGTTCCTCCCTCTTTTTTAGACTGTTCCAATAAGCCTCCAGGACTTGCAAGGTCCTGGATACCATATTGGGTGATTAGCTGCGCTTTATAAATCCTGATTGATTGATTGATTGACCTGGGAGGGTTAAATGCTTTTTCAACAAAAAGTAAAGAACCATGTGTTTAGTCAGTAGCATGAAACTACATTGCACACTGCTGTCCCGATGTGTGGGGTGAGAGCACACAGGTGTCACATGCCATGGTAGAGGCCACCCATGGCGAGTGAGCCAGGTGGGCCAATGGTAGTGCAGTGCATTGTAGGTGTGGCTGAGCACATAGAACTGGCACTGTGTCTGAATGGTGAGACATTGCATCACAAGGAGGTGAGAAGTGAGGTGTGTACTGCAAGGTAGCCTGACCAATACTCATTTACTGCTGTGTCTGACAGTGTCACACTTCTGTTGCAGCTGCAAAAGGGATGACAGTGAAAAGCCCATTGGTGCACTACATCTTACATGTGATGTTGACCTGGGTGAAGGTGTAGTACATGGCAGGAGGGAGTCCAAAAAAGAAACGTAGTACCATACCACATATGTCAAAGTAGGAGGATGTAAAACAGGGATTTGTGAAGTAGCAGTATGAACTAGATTTCCACCACAAAGGGCAACATTCAGGGATTGTTAGAGGGTGAGGTGTATGGGCCTAAGAGTGTGGCAAACCTTGGTAGGTACATGTCACCAATTCCAGCACTACTAGCATGTAGGGTTGTTGCAAGGATCCTGCTCCTACACAGAACTGTGCACAGAGACCCAGGACATCAGTGATTTGTGGTGTACCAGAAACTCACCTCAGTACTTAAGACACCCCAACCAGCTGGCATCAGTGTCACATTAGCTCTTCGTTCTATAGCAAAGTAACCAATGATTACACAACCTAGAACATGCGACTTAGGACCAACTCAGGAATGGTGGGAAGTGAGAACATTCTTTCGTTATACTCTCATACCAGTCCACAACAGGAGTAAATAAGAGACACGGATAAGGTCAAAATATTTATTTTAACGACGTGCTCTCAGGTGCAGTATCTTTGCCAACATAAGCAGACATATGATTAGAAATAATATGATCAGCATTGTTACAATTCCATAAAATACAAAGGGAGAAATCATATTACAATGATGGTGAAAACAGGTCTTATAGCGCCTAGTTATAACACCCTCCCTATCTAGGAACTAGGGGCCATATTACCAAGAAAGGGCGATACATTATCGCCGCCTTTAACAGCAGGAAACTGATGCTAAAGCGGTGATAATGGGCTTGATAATATGCCCTTGTGAATTCACATAGAAGCCCAGGTGCTGGTGTTAACCTAGGCTTCTATAGGATTTCACAAGGGCATATTATCAAGACCAATATTGCTGCTTCTAAAAGTGGGGATAATATATCGCAGTTTCTTGATAATATGGCCATATGTTTATAAACTATAGAAGGTCTCTTAGGCTTGTATCGGGGACCCCATTACCTCTCAGCTCAGCAAGAGTAAATCACATCAGGATCTGCAAAAGCTCTCTGCATCCCTGGAAATGGAAAATCTTCCAAGTGTGTGAAATCATGGCAACTGTGCAATAATACAGGCACCAGAATCTCAGTTGGCTCACAGCTGCCATTTGTTGTGTCTAAAAAACGTTAGCCGATCATTTCAAACAACAGCTACCATGTTATGATAACCTTGACGGCTTCAGCACTCACTGTGCAGACTAGGGGCACGATGTAAGTCTAGGGATGTCGAAAATAAGCCTTTTCTCATGTGCAGACATTCACGAAGCCTAACTTACAAAAACAGCTATATGCAGTGTTGTGTGCAAAAGCGGCAAAAGGTAAAATGGCATTTCAGCTTCTAATAAGCCATGCTAACATAACATGTGTGCAAAGTTGGCCTAGGCCACACTACACCCTCCCTTGATCGGACAACGCACAATAAAGTAGGCAAGATGTATAGAACGCAGAGTTCAAGTTCGAATGAGACAGAACCAAGTTCAGAAATGTTGCCAAACATGATAATTGGGAGTAAAAATCCAAATTAAAAAGTATCTAATTTATTATTACATTCATGGGTAGCCATGGTGTGTATAAGACCTAAAAAAAATAAATGTAGAAAAAATTAATACATGATTGAAAAAAATCACGAGTCCAGTACGTGTCTATGAAGCAAAAAAAGTCTCACTTCAATCCAACAGCATATAGGCACTGTATGTTGCAACCGCCTCTAACAGGAAGTTGTTGTTATCATCCGTGAACATTTCAGCCATCCAATTCAGTAATGGAAATGAACATACATGTTCTTCAATAGCAGGAGCCTCTAGCACCATCAGAGGACAACTCGGGCCTTCTTCAAGATAACTGTGTGCCACAAAGTCATGGGCGGCAGTCCATATGTTCCAATTGCCAAGAACCCCATGAGCCACTACGCAGGCCATAATCCCAAAACCAGAGCAATCTAGTTCATGAGCAACTAAGGGACTCATTATTTTTTTTTTGGTGTAATTTTTATTTTATTAAAGAATAAGAACTTATACACAAGGCAATAAGACAATACATTCGGACATGTGTTTAAGGAGGAGGGAAACTGCAGTACAGTATAATACAAACATCATAATGCAAGGGAGGGAGCCAGTGAGGAAACAAGATCAGAAATCATAAACTCTACACAAGATTTGGAATGCCAGGTCAGGGGGAAAGGGGAACCTCTGGGGTCTCCACGAATGGAGGCGTGCATACATTTCCACAGTAGGAGTTCCATTGGCTCCAAATTTTATTCCATTTCCTGGGTCTACTCCGTGCCACATACACCGTCTTCTCCCTGAACATACACCAATCCATGTTCTCCTTCCATGCTAAGACCGTGGGCGGCCGCTGGGAACCCCACAGCTGTGCAATGTCTCTCTTAGCAATCATATTCCCAAGGGTCGCCCACTGCATCTGTGCCACGTCGTAGTCATTCGGCTCCCAGACATTCAACAGGCAACGCCTTGCTTTGGGCAATAATGCCACCCCATGACTCTTTTCATCACAGCATGTACACGATTCCAGAATGTCACCACCCCCGGGCACTCCCAAACTATATGGAGGAAAGTTCCAACCAGTCCACAACCACGCTTACACAACCCATCCACTGAATAACCCATATGAATCAAGCGCGTGCCAGTGACATATATCCGATGTAGGATTTTAAGTTGAACAAGACGGAGACGGGCCAGAATCGCAACATCCTTGGGCCAGGATAGCGCCGACTGCCATTCCTCGTCATCCAACTCCAAACCGTCGCTAGTCCAAACCTCCCTGAGCCGCACCAACAGATCCGTCCTATTATTAATCAATTTCTTATATATCAAAGAAATAGTGCTGTCGGGCACATGGCCGTCAAGCACCCGATCTTCTAGTGGGGAGGATTCGGGGATGTCAATACCCTCAGGAAAAACCGAACTCAACGCGTGGGTGATCTGTGCATAACGGAAGAATTCCCTATCACTCAGGTCATACTCTACCTTCAGTGCCTCGAAGGTCTTGATTTTACTCTTGACCCATAGATCACTCACCCTACTAATACCAATCATATCCCACTTTTCAAATCCTTTCGTCTTCCACAGGCAACCCAATCTTTCAGACGCATAAAGCGGAGTCCCATGGGTCAGTCGATCCCTCCATCCCGTTGCCGCATTCGCATCATGCCACACTCGTACCGCCATCTTGGTGGGTCCCGAGAGTTCCCTTCCCGCCGCTTTGGAATAAAGGGCCCTGTTATAGTCCCCATCCGGTAACAAGTGCTTATCCATCTGGAATGCAGGGTTAGAGGCTGGTCCATACATTCCATGATTAATCGCTCCCAACTGAGAGGCACAATAATATCGCCTGATATCCGGAAGTGCTATACCTCCGTCGTACCAAGGAAGCGTGAGCTTGGCGGGGGCAATACGTGAGCGTCCATCCCAGATCAATCGTCTCTGCAAACTCTCCACCTCCCGAAAATAACTCGCCGGAATAACATCAAACGCATTCTGGAGCGCATATAGAAATCGCGGTAAGGACATCATTTTAAAAAGAGCTGCGCGCCCAAGTGGTGAAAGCGGTAGCCTGAGCCAGCCCACAACGTCCGATTTTAACTTCTGAAGAGGAGGGAGCAGATTACGGTTGTAACGAGCCACGGGATCTAAAGTTATAAAAATCCCCAAATACTTAAATCCCGTCTGCGACACCTGGATGGGACAATGGTGCGGTAAAGGGGGGGTATCACCCGAAAGCACATAGACACAGGACTTGGTCCAATTGATTACAAGGCCGGAGTTCCTTCCAAACGAGTTGAGCACATCAAACAATACATTCAACGACTTGCGAGGGGACGTAAGGTACAACAAAATGTCGTCAGCATAGAGCGATTTGCGATCCTCGAATTCCGGGGTCCATTGAATACCCTTCATCGAAGGCTCCCATCGTAGCCAGGCAGCCAGGGGCTCCAGGGCAAGGGCGAAAAGAAGTGGGGACAACGGACAACCCTGCCGCGTACCCCTCCCAAGAACAAAAGGCTTAGAGACTCGACCATTCACTACCACCTGTGCCAATGGCTCCTCATACAAAAGTTTCACCCAGCCAATGAAACCAGGGCCAAAACTAAATTCTGCAAGAGCGGACCAGAGATACGGCCACTCCACCGTGTCAAAAGCCATTATAGCGTCCAAGGAGACCAAAATGGTGGGCTCACGCAGCGACGCCGCCCTCGCGAGAACACCGTGCAAGCGCCTCAGGTTAAGTGCTGTATTGCGGTGTGGGATGAAACCGGACTGATCCGGATGAATCAAGTCATTGATTACTTTTATCAAGCGGTTTGCCAGCAACTTAGCGAGAATCTTTGGTTCGGCGTTTAAGAGCGAAATGGGCCTGTAGGACGCACAGCGATCTCCCCTCCTTGTGAATCACCACAATGGTAGCAAGATGCTTCTCACGAGGAAGGGAGCCGATGTCTCGCGACTCTAGAAACATATCACAGAGATACGGCGCCATTTTGTCAGGACGCAACTTGTAGAGTTCGATGGGCAGACCATTAGGGCCCATAGCTTTGCCCGAGCGCACTGAGCGAATAGCGAGGGCCACCTCGTCGGCTGAAAATGTAGCGTCCATTAAGTCCCTATCTGAATCCGACAGGCAAGGCAATGCAATGTCACGCAGCAACAGGTGGGAGTCTATCGGAGACTGGGGAATACACATTTCGGAAATGTTCAGCGAAACACTCGATAATCTCAGTCGGATCAGTCACACACACTCCATCAAGTTTCTCAATCACAGGAACCACACGACTCACCCTCTCCTTTTTATTCAGCCAAGCAATTAATTTCCCAGCCTTATCTCCCACATCGTACAATCTGCCCTGCTGCTCTCTACTCATGACTTTAGCGGCATCCGTCACCAGGGCCCTATAATCCAGTTGTTTGAGGCTGAGGGCATGAAGCTTGTTACGAGTCACACCCAGTTCCAAATCCCTATTCAGTCTCTAAACGGACCACCTCCTCATTCTTACTTTTCTTAGCACCAGCGATTAACAATAAAGCCTGTCCTTGGATGACCATCTTAAATGCCTCCCACAGCGATACAGAGGAGGACACGGACCCCTCGTTCTCAACAAAGTACTGATCCAGGGACTTAATCAACTCAGCACGGGTTTTGGTGTTGCAAAGGTACCAGGGATTGATCGGGGCAACCCGTCCCTCGACACCCATACAAGTGCCGATCTGGAGCCAAGGTGGGGAGTGATCTGATATACCCCGGGCCAGATGCCTAATCTCCCTGACAGAGGAGGCCTGCCCAGCCGGCATCAAAACATTGTCAAGTCTGGAGAGACTGCCGTGGGCCCCTGAGTGGAAGGTGTATTGTACCTGTCCCGGATGCATCAACCTCCAACAGTCTACCAAACCCAGTGTCTCCAAAAACCCACTTAACCAAGATTGTGACCTAGTGAGGTCTCTGGGGGGGTAGCGATCTACGCTACCGGAGACAACTGAATTAAAATCTCCGCCCATCACCAGGATACCATTTGGGAGCCCCAGTACCACACGCCCAAGATCAGCAAAAGTCAAGGTCTGTAGACCAGGTGTGACATATAAAGAAATCAGTGAGACAGTCCTCCCCTCCCACCTCCCTGTGAGAGCAGCGTAGCGCCCCCTGTCATCAAAGATCATGTCGTCTATTTCCAAAGGGAAAGAGTTCTTGACTAGGATGCCCACGCCCCTAGAACCAGTAGTGATCCCAGAGTGTACAGCAAGACGATATCCACGCCGATTCATGGCGTGACAAGTGTTTCCAATGAAGTGCTTCTCCTGCAACAACACAACATCAGGGGAGAGGCGTCTCAACAGTTGCAACACTACTACCCGCTTTATCCTATCCCCTAACCCATTGACATTCCAACACAGTAGTCTCAACTCACTACCCCCCATCCCGGAAACGAATGCAGAATCCACCCCATAGTGAACACAGTACCCAGATCCAAGAATAAAACAATACATTGCCTTGAGAAAAAGTGAAACATACCCAAACTCCCCCTTCCACCCCCAACATGAACCCGTTACAATACCCCCCACCCTTCACCCCTGCGTTAAACTCAAAAGCATCCCCAACTTGCAGTGTGCCTGTCGCCCTAACATTAAACTAGTCTACAAAAAGAAACCCAGAGGAGGAAAGAGTCCCACTCCCCCCGCCACCCTCGGGTATCACATAAGTATGAAAGACATAAAACCGAGCTGTATAGCATGTTAATTGTTCGGGAAACAGGAACCACATTGTCATTATTGCTCCGGCACACCACCCTCTGCTCCACCTGATTGTTCCGCTCAATCGCTCCACGTTAGTAATGTATCCAGCCAGTCATTCACGCTTTCAGGACGATCAAAGAAAAACGTCCAGTCCTCATATTCGACACAGAGCCTGGTTGGAAATAGTATCGCGTATTTGAAATCCATGTCTCTCAAACGTCGCTTCACCCCCTGAAACCCCATCCTCTGCCTCTGAACAAACTGGGTAAAGTCCGGGTAGAAGCTCACTGTTGTGTTTTCAAACTTCACGGGGCCGCCCACCCGCGATGCATGCAGGATAGCGTCTCTGTCTCTAAAGTTGAGAATTCTGGCGATAATCGGCCTCGGAGGGGCACCCGGCTTGGGTTTCCCACCCGGTACTCGGTGCGCACGCTCCACAGCAAAGAATTTAGGATGAGGTCCTCCACAAGGAGATCTGCAGCGGGATTTTCCGACTTTTCAGGGACCCCATTAATACGTACGTTATTGCGTCTAGCCCTATTTTTAAAATCCTCAAGTCGACGAGCCATGAGATCATTGGAGGATCGCAGATTGCCGACCTCCATCTGTAAGTCAGACACATCGGTCGTGAGGCTGGAGGTCTTTAGATCTAAGGATTTGACCTTCTCATTAGTCTTTGATAAGTCCGCTCTAATCAAATTGACATCAATGGCTACGGTGTCGAGCTTAAGGGGGAGAGCCACATACTGCTGGCCAATAGAAGTCTTGATACCAGCAATGGCGCCCATGACATCCTGTAGAGTCATCTCGATCGACGCAGCCGGGTCTTCCCTTGCCTCCTCCAGAGTCCTATTCGTACCACCGGGGGACCCCTTGGGCTGGGTATATCGATCCATGACATTTGTTTGGATAGTTCCCCCCTGAAGAGGCGTCTTGGTTTTCCGCTTCTCGGTGTCGGGTCTTTCCGCCATGTTGGGCAATGCGCCCTCCGAGGGGCCTGTGAGACCTGGTGAAAATGGCCCTTCGCGGTCAACCCACCGGAGTCTTCAAAAGCAGGCGCCAGCAGTTGTAGCTCAGCACACAGACGCTCGCGACCGCTGGCACAAGGTGGATTCACAGAATTCGGCTAGACCTCAGGCAACCAGAACAATCTTGGGATAGGATGAGGCCAAAGACCCAAAAGCAAAACCGAAAGTCAACTCCAAGGCAATGAGCAGAGCCCCGCGGGCCGTTGTTGTTCAACTACTGCCTGGGCGTCTCAACGACTCAAGCCCCAGGCTTCGCCATGGGGTGGGCCTCAAAAGTTCAGGTTGTCGTAGTAGCGGTTCCCGAAGTCCAAATCAAATTTTGAAAGCAGCTAATCCATCAGCTGAGCTTCATCTCCAATAACCCATCTTCGTAATCAAGATATCGTTCAGGATATATGCGGAAGGCGGCGAGGGTCTCGGGTGCCCTGTGCTCACGCGGCCATCTCGGATGCGCGCGAAGCTCCTCCCTGAGGGACTCATTATTAGATTAAAATCCGGGTCAGGAGGCACCGTGTTGCAGAGACACAAATCCAAGGCCCATTCAAATCCGCAATCCAGGCAATGGAAAACAGGCTGCATGCAAGTAAAGTGAGAGAATTGGAAAGATAAACCATACGCCACACTCAGAGTCGCCAGAGGTAGCGATCCATAGTATTCAAGCATCCGGTTACGAAGTTGGAGCAGCCGGGGCAGACCGTCGTGGGGCACAGAATGTGCTTCCATTTTGGAGTAAGCAAATTAACAGCAGTACGCCCCCTCCCAAAATGAGAATTAACGGGAAACCGTCAAAGACACTCGAAAAAATTGAATGAAAACATGCTGGTATCACACCAAATATAGCTTGGAATGAGATCACAAGGCCAGAACTTACTACTTTCAAAAAGTGTGCCATTCCCGTGGTAGAAGAGGCATTAAAGTGTGTGTGAATCAAAGAACCGAAATGCAGGTGCAGATCTGTATTTAATAAGGCATGTACCCCAGTATGAGTGTTAGCAACGTGAAGGACGAATGTTTCACGCGCAGATGTAAGGCCGACTTCTTTCTGGGAAAAAAGAGCCCTTATTTGACTCATCTTGCTGAACTCTGCTTTCAAGGTCGGAATTGAAGGCCAGATGGAAATATCGAGCCTCCCATGTGGAGGAGGAAACAGAACATTTTTACAGCAAACTACATGTTGGGAAACTGTAACGAAGTACGGAATACCCGCAAGCATACCACAGCAATCTTCATTATTTATTAACAAATAACTACTGTTTACAAGCAACGTGAAAGTTGGTGTAATAGCCGGGGTTGGGGTGCCTTTCAAAACACACGCAAGATTCGGTCCTGTCATATTACATGAACTGTGCAATTGCAAATTTCGACAGACTAATGAGTGATCGGGTGTGGAAGTGCAGTCTTCACCTTTTAAAAAAACGTATTTTCCTTCCCTCAAGAACCTATATGTAAATGGGAGATTCCACACTTCATGGTGAAAAGCGCCACCTAAAGGCTCAAATCTGCCTATGGCATAGTGTTTCATGCACAAATCAAATTTAAACAGAGGGAAAGGTAGAGTTATTAAACCAATGATAAGCCAAACTTCCGAATTCGACTCGGCCACTGAGAATGGTAACGGCTCCAATTTTTCAATATGCAACAGAGAAAACGTAGCATCTTTCATCAACATAAATTGTTGTTTAACAGTCAAATTAAAAGGCAAACATAATGAAGTTGTGTTCATGTAATCTGAAGGCACCCTCCCAGATTTTAACGTTTGAAGAGCCCATGCAAACTGCATAATAGAATTCAATTGATTTTGTCCATGGTACAGAACTGCAACGTCTTCTTGTACAAAATCAACGACAGACGAAACAATATTATCTAACGTGTAAATACGTGAAGAAAGGGTGTTAATGCTATTATCTGCAATGGGCAAGCACCTTTTCTAAATTGGCCTGATCAATAGCCCTGAGCCTAGAAGCAGCTTCAATTTGTGACAGTTTCCAAACCTTGTTGTAAACAGCATATATCCATCTTTTTGATGTGCCTGCTGCAGGACCTTTTACAAAATCATTCAAATCAACGGTGTCAGTCAGTTTAGATAAATGTAATTTCACCGACGCCAAGGTAGAGTGTTTGAGCCAACTCTGACACAACTTACCTACAGAATAGGTGGTGACTGAATGCTGACTCTGAAATCGGGGATCTATTCTAACCTCTGTATAGCTAGGGGTCAGACCCAGAAAACTGTGCTGGCAGGAATCTGCACTTTTTTGCCACAGCAACCAACCTTCGGGATTCATGCTGGAAATATTAAAAGAGGAGTTTCGCAACAGGGCTTGTAAATCACTAAGGGAAGTACTGGTGTAATTATTCCAATGGGGGTATTCACCCAAATCAGGAAATGAAGGAGCTTTTTTAGAAGTAGCCAATCCAAAGCAGGTGGTTTGTGAAATAGTAGCATTCAGAAACAACATATGGTTCAGGATGAGACATGCATTATGCAAAACCTCGGTGCCTTGCACTTGCCAACTTTTAGAACCCCAAACAGATTTAAGATCAATGGTATCTTTCCACAGCTCATAGCCCCCAACAGCCAACTGATCCATAAAGGACTTAGGGCCTCATTTATGAGAAATGACGTATCGCTGCGTGAAAGCAGTCCTTGCGACATGATTGATGCATCATATTATTAATATGACGCATCATGTTGCAAGGAGTTACAGATACGTCAGTATTTCTGACGTATATCTAAGGGCAAAAGTGACGCATTGCTGGAGTTTGTCACAAAAGTGACGCAACTCCAGCAATGTGTCCTTTCACATGGGGCAAGCCCCATGTGAAAGGGCCTGCATCAGTCTTACGCCTGCCATGAGGTGTCCTAGAAGTGGCGCAGTGAAATCTCATAGATTTCACTGCATCACTTCCAGGACCCTTTCTTGTGTCAATATGCCCCCCTTGCATACATTATACCTGGCGCAGGTATAATGTGGCGCAGGGATTTTAAAAGTGACGCATCTACCTAGATGCGTCACTTTGTAAATATGGCACAACAAGGCGCATTTTTTACGCCACTGGTGCGTCGGCGTAAAAGTGATGCACAGCCTCATAAATGAGGACCATAGAGTATAGTAATTTTGTGTGGGTACGCCTCACCTTGGAAGAGGACTTCTCAGTCATTCTAAAATAAAATGCATTAGGGTTTGATTGATCAAAATCAGTAAAGTAAGAAAACTTTTTTTTAAAAGAGTTTTAGAGCTGCCTTCAACAGGATGCGGGACAATGTTCCCCACTGAGTGCAATTTACCACATTTCTAAACGTGTTTGCTTTGTGCAGAAAGTGACTTCCAAGTGAATCTCGATAATTAGCAGAATCTATATTCAAATCTTCAGCATCAAAGGCAGCATAATATTTCAAATCAGAAAATAGAGCCTCTACGGCCTGGACGTCCCAATCATCAGATCGAATATTTTGTTTACTCACATCCCCCATAGAAACACGAAGTACATTGGGGACATTATTAAAGAGTGGTGTGGCTCACTGGTTAGAGGGGGCAGACCCGGGAGCAGAGGACAGCCCGGGACCAGGGTTCAATTCCCGACGCGGCAGGGTCGTGGACCAGGGTCAGCGGACTTGATAATTCTCACCTCGGTGACTTCTCTAACCAGGGATCACACTTGGCAACTCTGGGCATTAGCTTGCCTCATCTCCACAATGGCCCCCCACAAACGCCGGGGATGCCTGGTTTCTCCTTGGAGATACCTAGTAGGGACCATCTCACAGGGAAAGCCAGGACGGGTTCCCCAGCGGTCTCTGGCGCAGAGATGCTCCTTCGGGAGTGGATTCTAGCACGTTAAAAACCCGCAAATTTAAAGTTAAATTTAATTTAAATAACCTCTGTGAGACCATGATTCTGGAACTTTACAGCATCCCATACAATCCCATCTAAAACGGGCCAAGCAGTTATATGCACAAATGTCTGGTCCCTCTTCATTATGTGGGAGAGGAGTGAGGAGCCAAAGTTCCATCAATTAGTCTAATTGTAGTTCTACAAAACAAAAAAAATACACCACAAATCCAATGGACATTGTCAGAAGTTGGCCTGGCATATGATGTCCACTATTCTAGTGGGCACCTTGCACCAGTCCAAACGACCCTTATTGATGGTAGGTTTAAAGTCAACCTTATAAAAAGCTATCCTAATGGTAGCTGTGGAGAGCAGCCTTCAGGCTAAGACTTGAAGGCGAGTTAAGCAAGTTTTTTTACCAGTCTATAATCTCTTGAATGATCAAATGAAAGCACACCACACAAGGTACATATCAAATATATATGTATTCTACTCACAACCCCTCTGGTCTCTTTATGAGATCAGAGGTAAAAGTACAATACAAGGAACTTAATTAGCATATGATAAGTTGCACAGTATACGGTATGCCCTAGGATGCTCACAAACCATATACTAAAATAGTGGTATAGGAACAACGTGAGGGTTAGAAGTCAGGCCTAGGGCCTGTAGAACCGCTGGGGCAACCAGGAACCACCCAAGGTAGGGACGCAGGAGACCCACGAGGGACGCGTGCAGTGTCTAAACACAGCCGCGAATCACCATTGACTTTCTATGGCGAACGAACAAGTTACAATTTTAAAGATTAAGGGCACTTAGAGGTGAACTACGATGGAACCCTTTTAGACTTAGACACTTTGAGAGTCAAGACCCATGGGAGTACCGGAGTACTCGTGTTACCTCACCCAGGGAAGGTGGGTGCATAGGTGTCTTTTGGTGTCGGGTTTTGTCGTCGATTCCAAAGGAGAGCTGCGAAGAAATGCTGCAGGCGCCCAGAGGAAAAGTGCCCGGGTGGATCCAAGAGTGGATCGGAGATGTGAAGAACCTGAAAGCAGAGGGGACAGAGTCTGGGTCACTAGCCAGTGACCAGGATGGCGACAGTAAGATGCCAGCCGATGTTGGGTGTTTTCAGGTGAAAGAGGTGAAGCTTGACTCTTCAGCCACGAAGACCAGGGGGCGTCGATGACAACTAGGAGCTGGATTTGAGCAGTCCCATGAAGGATGCCGAGTGCTGCAGCATCGGAATCCGGATCGGACCCTACAAGCCTTGACAACAGCAACCCATGCAAGATGACAAGATTGGCTTCGGTGCAGACCAGCAAGGTCTGAGGGACTCCTCCTTTAGAAGGGAGTCAGAGCACATCTGGTGCAACCAGGAAAGCTAAAAAAACAAAGGTTTGGCCTTCGTGGGGGCTCACTAGCCAATGGACGAGGAACCACAAAGGAACCTTGAGCTGGTGTGAAGAAAGGGGACTCACGGGTCACTCGTTGAGTGCTGGCCTCTGTACTTCGGTGCAAAAGGTGCTTGGGGCATGGGTTTCAAATGCCCCAATGCACAACTTCGGGATATCTTGGTGTGGTACCGGGATAGGGGGAGGGATACCTAGGCTGCAGAGTGGGGCCTTATCTATACGTGAGGAAGTAACACACACTGACACTAGCTGTTGCTACGGGCCAAAGACCACGAGCGGTCTCGCGCCCATTTATTCATACCCCTGGGCTAGCCCGCCCTCAGGGTGTAGGGATGCGTGCATGCGTGTGTACGTGTGTCAGTGACTGCTGGTATGGACGGGCCGGGTGGCTCCGTCAGTACACTTGGGAAGTAGGTGCAGTTACAGAAATGCAGGATGTCCAGGAGTTCACTCGTCCTCCTCCGTGGCTTTCTCAATGTCATCCAGTGTGAACGCTTCTGGACAGGCATCTTGCGTCAACATGCATACAAACTCTTCTGCCTCTTCTGTGTCCTCCTGATCCACCGTAGGGGTGGTGGCCTTCGGGTGTTGGGACAAGAAATCCGCAGGGTTGTCTGCCCCTGGCCGGAAGATGACTTCAAACCGATATGTTTGTAGCTGGACAGCCCACCTTTCTATCCTCAGGGGTGCGAGCCGATTTGTTCCTGCGAACAGAGGCACCAAAGGTTTGTGATCCGTGACAACCTTGAATTTATGACTGTATATTTGTATTTGTATTTGTATATTAGATTTCTATAGCGCCTTATCACCCAGGGGTCTCTAAGCGCTTTGCACAGAGTGAGCACCATGCTAGAGCGAAGAGAGCTAGGCAGTACCCTAAGCCTCCTGAAACAACACTGTTTTTAGCTTTTTTCTGAAAGATAAAAGATTTGTTTCTTTGCACAGGCTCTCTGGCAGTTTGTTCCATGCACTGGGGATTGTATGGGAGAAAGTTCGCCCTCCAAAGGAGGAAAGTTTGAAGCGCGGACAAATCAGTAAAGCAGCGTCTGCTGATCGTAAATTCCTGCTTGGGGCGTATGGAACTAGACGTTTCTTGATATATTTTGGGGCTTGTCCGTACAGTGCTTTATGCGTAATGCATAGGCCCTTGAATTTGGCCCGTTGTTTCACCGGCAGCCAATGGAGTTTATGGAGGAGGGGAGTAGCCTGAGTCCTCCTAGGTTTATTGAAGATCAGTCTGGCGGCATCGTTCATGACTATCTGAAGTCTACTCGACAATTTTTGAGAGATATTGTCATACAGAACGTTGCCATAATCCAGACGTGCCAGGATCAGTGCTGATACTGCTCTTCTAAGCGTGTCTACCGTCAGGATCGGGGATAGTTTGCGTAATTGCCTCATTAGCCCCACACAAGTACCCACTACGGCTGAGACTTGGGCAGACATGGTGAGGTTTGCATCAATGATCAGGCCCAAGCTTTTCACTGCTTCAGCTGGTATTGGGGATGGCCCTAATTTGGTAGGCCAGAGGAGATTGTTCCAGGGGCTGGATGCCGTAGTGATCGCCAACACCTCGGTCTTATCGGGATTTATTTTTAATGAGTTGGTCGTCATCCAGTTCACAGTGAATTTTAGGATGTTCTGCATTCTCTGGTATGCCATTGGACAGTTGTCAATTTGAATAATAATCTGCGTATCGTCGGCATAGTTGTATATACTGCAGTCCATCTGATTTAATGTTGAGATGAGAGGTTGCAGGTAGGCATTAAACAATAAAGGTGAGCCCTGAGGGACTCCGCATGTGATACCTACTGCCTCCGATACCAGGTTAGCCAATTGCACTCTCTGGACCCGTGACTCCAGGAAGGATGTCAGCCAGGCATGGGCGGTGCCCTGAATACCGAGATCCCACATCCGCGACAACAATAGGTCATGCCTGACTGTATCGAATGCCGCTGAGAGGTCTAACAGCACCAGGGCACATGGGTCCTTCCTGTCCGCTTTAAGTCTCAGGTCGTCCAGCACGGAAAGCATGACCAATTCCGTGCTATGGTGGGCCCTGAAACCAGCCTGGTTGGGCTCTAGTAGAGAGTTATTTTCTAGATGTTGAGAGAGAGTGGGCAATACGTGTTGTTCCAAGATTTTTGCTAGGAACGGTAGCTGTGAAATGGGCCTGTAGTTTTTCAGGATCTTAGTATCAGCCCCTGCCTTTTTCAGGAGGGGGATCAGGCGAGCCTCCTTGAAGTTGGATGGAACCTGTCCAGTTATGAGTGAGCTATTCAGGAGTGATAGTATGTCGTCCTCTAGCCCTGACCATGCTTGTTTAAAGACCCTTGGGGGACACGGGTCCGCCGGTGAGCCTGATTTAACTTGGCCCATCACTGTTCTGATAGTTTCCTTAGTAAGTAAGGGTATTGAGGTAAGGGGCTGAGTGACTGTTGGGGTCGTTATGGTCGGAGTATCGGGACAGTCCAGTCTGGGGGTCATCTTAATTTCGGACAGAAGATCAACAATCTTAGTGGTAAAAAAAGACTGACATTTTTGGCAGTCTTCTTGTGAGAAGGAGGGGGGCTGTTCCTTCTTTTTCCTCAATTCAGACAGAACTTTAAAAATTTCTTTCTGGGGATTAGGAGAGGTTGCAATTCTATCTTCATAAAACTCAGCCTTCCTAGCCCTAATAGCTTGTTTGTATATGGTTAGCTCTTTGGCATATAAGGTTCGACTGTCAGAGTCATACCCCTTGCGCCAGGCTCTCTCTGTCCGACGCAGGGAGCGTTTCAATAGCCTTAGTGCCTCATTGAACCATGGTGCACTTTTCTCCTCATCTCCAATTTTAACCCTTCGTGCAGGTGCCACCACCTCAATGACGCTTTCTAGTTTTTGAGATAGTTTGAGACTGGCTGTCTCAGTGTCATCCTCTGGTTGTCTATTAAGGTGAGGTGGTAGTCTCTCTAGAGTGGAGATAAGTGTGTCGGTGTTGATTGTGTTCCACCTTCTCACGACCTGCCACTCAGCGGTGTGCGGTGCGCTTTGTCCTGGAAATTCTATTCTACCCTGTAACAGGTGATGATCCGACCATATGCAGGGAGATATAGTAATAGGGCCTAGCATCGGGACTGACGTCCAGATCAGGTCCAGTGTATGACCTTTCTCATGAGTCGGACCATTCACCCTCTGGATTAGGTCTAACAAAGTCAATGCTTCATCTAGCTGTTTTGACATAGCGTCTTTGGGGGAATCCTCCCAATGGAGGTTGAAGTCTCCCATAATCATGAGACCCTCATACCTAGTTCGTAGGTCATGAACCAGACCCAAAAAAGGTTCCATGAAAGCTGGGGAGGTCCTTGGGGGGCGGTATACGAGGAGTATCACCAAGCAATTGGTGGTGGAGCAGAGCTTAACTCCCAGAATATCCGCACCTTCCAGACTATCTGCACAGATGATCTCGGATTTAAAAGATTTTTTATATAGAAGGGCAACTCCCCCCCCCTTTCTACCATCTTTCCTGTTATGAATAGTGGCACTGAAATTGGGGGGTAGTGCTGCTACCAAGTCGGACGAGTCTTCTAACCAGGTTTCCGTAACTCCCAAGACATCTAGGTTGTCTTCTTGGAGCAGGGAGAACACTTCCAGATTGTGTTTTTGGAGGGAACGTGTATTAAGAAGAGCAATGCTCTGTGAGGTTATTTTACCAACTTCCCTCTTCAAATTAGTCTTGTAAGTAGGTGGCTTAGCTGTATATTTCAGCAATCTTTCCTGCTTCAATGTATCCAATATGCGCGGGCATAAGAGACTGGTGTTAGTATTTAGTGCAAGTAAGGTTTCCCTGGAATACTGAGGACCTGGGCCAGGGCTTATGGCCCCTGGACCTGGCCGGACGTGGACGGGCGTAGACGGGCCTGACTCTGGCTCGACTCCGGCGCGAGTCAGGCACGTCCGCTGTGCGCGTTCGCTGCGCGAAGGCATGGCCATCCCCTTTTATGCACAACTAGAGCGCACTCGATCCTACCCCACACACAAGATGGCCGCCGCTATTTTTATGCTCGAGGACCGGCTCCACAGCGTCAATGCTCGGCTGGGAGTGGTCCTAGGCTGCTGAAAAGAGGGGGAGCAAGGTAGTCAGCTAACACTTATTAAAATCAAGCTATTTAGCTAACATTTCAGTGCAATAAGTAAAACGCCGATTTTGGCTGCAAATACCATTTAAAAAACGGGATTAAGAAGTAATACAGCGCAAAATGTACAATATCATGCTACAGCCTCCCGGCTTCCGCCTCAGGAGGTGCTCAACAATCAGGCAATCAAGTGCTAGGTGTATAGGTACAAATGGAAATGGCGGCAGGCCCATTTAATCGCTAGGGCCTCGCGTTCAATCTGTGCGTAGCGCATTTCTGTGGCCGTGAGGGCACGGCTGGCGTACGCGGTGGGGACCCACTCAAGAGCTTCTGTCTCTTGCATGAGACCTGCCCCCAACCCAACAGGGCTGGCGTCGACCACGACTTCTGTGCGTCGATGCGGGCAAAAGTACGCCATAACTTTGCCATCGATAAGGGCATCCTTGACTGCAGAGAACGCACTGTCTTCCTTCGCTGACCATGTCTATGGTTGGCCGGCTTTGGTTAGTGATCGTAGGGGCTCAGCGAGGGAGGTCAGGTTGGGGATGAAACGTCCGCAATACGTCGTCATCCCCAGAAAACTCCTGACTCCGGTGGCCGATGTGGGTCTTGGTGCTGAGCGAATGGCTTCTGCTTTCTTCGGGTCGACGCGCAGTCCGTCACGCTAGAATATGTATCCAAATAACTCTACTGATTCCTGGTAGAAGGAGCATTTTGCTCGGTGTAGAGTGAGGCCGCGGTCTGTTAGGGTGGCCCTGAGGTGGGCATGATGCTCCTCAAGTGTCTTTGAAAATACTAGGATATCATCGCTGAGGTTAATGACTCCCGTTAAGCCGGAGAGTGTCTCTTTGATCGCATTCTGAAAAACCTCAGCGGCTGAGGAAACACCAAAACTGAGCCGCTTGTAACGCCGTAGTCCAACGTGTGTTGAGAAGGTCGTTATGTTGCGGCTGTCCGGGTGGAGTTCCAGCTGATGGTACCCCGCGTTGAGATCCAACTTCGCAAACCACTTTGCCCCGTTCAGGTCCGCACCGATGTCGTCCATCGGAGGGGTGAGATGCCTTTCCCGTTTGACGGCCTTGTTTGGAAGGCGCATGTCCACACATAGGCGAATAGCACCAGGCTGTTTGGGCTTAGGTGCAACCACCAGAGGTGATACCCAGGGCGTTGGGCCAGATACCTTCTCAATTACGCCCAGTTCCTTGAGCTTCCGCTGCTCCTCTTCCACCTGCGGCCGTAGGTGGAATGGCACTCGCCGGTGCCTCAGTGCCGTTGGTCGAATGGTCTTGTCTATGTGTAACTTGAATGTCTTGCCTATGAGGCAGCCCAGACCTCGGAAAAGAGCGGGAAAGTCTTTGAGCATCAAGTCGGCATGCAGCTCGTGCACCTGATTAGCGAAGAATACTAATTGAAGGTCTTCGGCTGTGTGGCAGCTGAGCAGCGTGCCACGCTTTCCTCCGGTGACTTGGAACTTTGTTTTCACCTGATGGCCATTGCTGGTGACCACTACGTAGATGACTCCGCGCAGGGGTAGCGGATTGTCGCTGTCGTATGTGTATATCTTGGCATTGGGCGGGGAGAGAGATGGGCGAGGGGACAGGAGAGGAGATCCTGCGATCTGTATGTCGCACATCGGTGGCGGCCGTCGTCTGGCGCCATGCCTGCCAACGAAGGATACAAAATATACTTCATCATCGTCTTCTAGGCTGAATGCAGCCCGGGAAGGGTCGCTACACGGTCCAGGATCTTCGAGCGACAGTTGATGAACTCTGCGAGCCACACCCTTGGCGCTGTAGTTGCTTGATCGACGGTTGGCACTACTACGACATACTTTCGCGAAGTGGTTCTGTTTCCCACAGTTCGAGCATGTCTTGCCTTTGGCGAAGCATTTCCCACTGGCGTGGTGCTCCATCCCGCAGTTTCCGCAGGTTGACTGGGGCGCGGCCCTTACACTCCCCTTTCCTGACTGTGGATGTCTGTGTGTCATGTCGAGGTGTTCTTCCTTGATCACCGGCATCTGAGACGCCGCCCCAGGTCGGTGTAGCGCTGCTTCCATCTCATCAGCTCGGGCGTTGGATAGTTCGTGGGAGCGGGTCAACACCAGTATCTCATCCAGTGAGATTCGCGGTTGCCGGAGGATGAGGCGCTGAAGCTGGACGGACCTGCATCCTTGGATCAGTTGCGCCCGAAGTTCTGCTCTTTGGTCTGGAAGTTCACAGGCTGTAGCGAGTTTGCAGAAGCGTGCATAGTAGGAATCAATCGACTCTGTCTCACCCTGGCGCGCTTGGCGCAGTTTGAACCATTCGTAACCCGGGTTGACACGCGGGTCAAAGTACCGGTTTAGAGCTGTGATGACGTCGTCATAATCATGAGCATCGCCCCTGTCTGGTAAAGTCTCGAACAGCTCGTATAACTGATCACCGCCATAGCACATGAGCAGGGACTGCTTGACTCTGCCCTCCGTCTCCCTCACGCCGACAAAATAATGGTCCAGTCGCCCGATCCATATCCGCCATCGCGCTGCCGCAGTAAAAGGGTCAGAGAGTTCGCTGAAAGGTGGTAGGGGAGCGGTAGATTGTGGTGCGCTGCAGCCTGTGGGGCCTGTGTGGCGGGGGCCCCAGCGCCATCGACAGGGGCAGCGTGATTCATGGCTGAGGCGTGTGTGAAGTCCTTGTGGGCGACTGGGCAACTCGCGTGTCTGCCGCCCTTTATGGCTCCCGGGTGTGGGATGACGCAGTATGCGCAGGCCCTTTGCTGTGGGCACGCACTTGCCCGCCCCAGTGCCTCGTGGTGGGCCTTGATGATGCACTGTACGTTAGTGTCAGGCCGACTGCTGCGTTAATGCCAGCGGGGGGGGGTAGCGGGAGAGATGCGGCCCCCCCCTTTTCTCTCGCAGGACCGGCCGTCTCACTCTGCAGGGTTCTGGCGGGGACAGGCGGGCGTCGTCGTCAGGAGCGCCGCGGGTGATTGAGTTTAGCGCCGAAGTGCAGCAGGAGCGCTTGCGGCAACACTGTCTTCTGTGCCTCCTGGCGGGGAGGGCCTACCTTAGCGCTGCTCGGTGGCGATGACAGGCACAGGGCGGCACGGTCCTCGCCGGGGCCTGTGGGTGCAACGGCTGCCAATGAAGTCAGTGCGGCGGCACCTCTCGGGCGCCGCAATCACCAGGCTCGAGCGCTGAGGAGCGAGCACCACAAGGTGCGAGCGGTGACGGCGATCACGGGGAGGCGTGGGCAGACCAGCCTTGTCGCCAATGTGGTACCGGGATAGGGGGAGGGATACCTAGGCCGCAGAGTGGGGTGTTATCTATACGTGAGGAAGTAACACACACTGACACTAGCTGTTGCTACGGGCCGAAGACCACGAGCGGTCTCGCCCCCATTTATTTATAACCCTGGGCTAGCCCGCCCTCAGGGTGTAGGGATGCATGCGTGCATGTGTACGTGTGTGCGTGACTGCCGGTATGGACGGGCCGGATGGCTCCGGCAGTACACTTGGGAAGTAGGTGCAGTTACAGAAATGCAGGATGTCCAGGAGTTCCGGTCCTACGTCTCTCATGTCAGCTACAGGTCTCAGCTCTGCTGGGAACATGTATCAGCTTCAGAGATGTCTGGAAGTCCATGTACTGTGTTACAGATTCTTCGGGATCCGGCGGGAGCCTCAAAAATGCAGACTGGCAAAGATGTTTTTCTGGTGCCTGTTTGAACAGGGAGGCCAGTCCTTGACTTCAAGGGAGATTCTCCAGTCTTTCAGTCGTAATGAAATGTCGAAGGTCCAAGATTTCTTCTTCAGTGTTTCGTCCAGGGTAATCTAAAGTCCTAGTGACTGGGGGCCTGATTCACAGAACTAACTTAAGACAAAATCCTAAACTTACTACTTTTGGTATTCACAGAAGTTAGGATTTTGTCTTAAATTTGTCTTAAGACAGACTTAAGACAGACTCAAGACAAAATCCTAACTTAAGTCATTCTTAAGTCTGTCTTAAGTCTGTTATAAGACAAACTTAAGACAAAATCCTAACTTCTGGGAATACCAAAAGTAGTAAAGTTTAGGATTTTGTCTTAAGTTAGTTCTGTGAATCAGGCCCACAGTTCCTATTCTTATAGTAAGTTTAGGGGTTGGACTAACTCTAGGGTCCCACCTATGGGAGGACCTGGGGAGAGGGTGGTTACACCCCTTTCCTTTTGTCCAGTTTCACGCCAGAGCTGTGACTGAGCACCCCAGCAACCAGTGTCTGAAAAGCAGTCACTGAATGCAACCCACCCTGCCCCAATACACTAAAGCCTCTCTGGGGAGGTTCTAACACCTCCCTGGACAGGACACCTATTGTCCAGACCTTCCCTGCTTGAGTTTCGTCCAGCAGCAGGAGGGCAGACTCATATCTGTGGCAGCGGCATCCATTTTGTGATGGCGGGCCTCTAACTTTAACTGCGTATACCAGTGTGTACATGTCTTTTCCCTCTAGAGGGGTGGAATGCTACCCCCGCCGCCAGAATTGGCAGGGGGTAGTATTCCAAAGTGTTTGACACCTTACACAACATGTTGTGATAAAGTCAAACCAAAGTAAGCATTAACTGTGAGGATTATAATGCACTTAAGAGTATATGGAATGGCTATATTATAGAACAGTTATAAGGAGGGATTTCCAAAAGCTGCAAAGGGGCTCAACTCATGCTAGCGCACCCTCTCACACAAAACCAAGCACTCTGCCTTCAGGATTGTCAAGGCCTGCCATAGGAGTGACTTATAGGTTAATATGTGTCTATATATGTGAAGGTAGGTATAGGTATACTATATCTAAGTAAGGGGTGCTTACACCACCTTATCCAGGCTGCAAGTGCAGACCTGTGGTGTCAGTTTGGAAGGCTAACCAGGGGTGGCATAATACATACTTCAGCCCCTGGTAGGCCTCTGGGGTACCTATGCCCTGGGTACCTAAGGTACCATATACAGGGACTCACAAAGTGGACCCAGTAGCCAATCTGGTATGTACCTAAAGTACATGGAATACCTTTTAGTGAGAAAGCAGTAGACTGGGGCCCTGAATAGCGGTATCCGAGTCCAACTAAGTCGAAAACCAGCAAAACACCAGGCAAAAAGTGGGGGTAACCATGCAGTAAGATTCCACCTTACTACAGACATGAATAAAAAATTGAAAAAAAGCACCAGCCAAATGTAAGTCCAAGGGGGAATCAAAAAATATTTTTTAAACCAAGCAGCAAAAATCGAATTTTTTAGGGGACTTTGATGTGGTAGAGCCAGTGTCAAATGAAAAACATGATTGATTAGCCACCTGAGTCTCCAAATTAGGCACAGATAAGTCAGTGGGGTGAGTATATTCAGTATCATTAAGAGGATCACCACCAGGTGGATTTAATAAAGGATTCACAACTGTATTCATCTCAATGGCAACATCAGGCACGATGGCAGGATCCGGGGCCAAAACAGAGTTTCGCATCATTGCTGGACACGAGACCGCAGGTGTCATACTAAGAAGAATCGGCTACCCTGTGTAATTTGACATTGTCAATGGAGATGTACCTGTTCCCCTTTCACCCAGTAAGAGGAGGTAAAATGACTGTCATTGTACCCTGCACTCCAAGCACAGGAACTGGAGCTTGATAGGAGGGACCGAATTAGTTCTTGTTCTCGACCTTCTCACGGACCAGTTCACCGACTCGGGGTAGACAGCCGACTAACGGAATCTGCAACGCAGCATCAGATGTGGAGGGCAAATGTTCCTTTGCAAGACTGTCTCTTTTCTTTTGTAGGTTCTGTAAAACATAAGAATGTTCATCTATGTCAAAGGATGCGGCAGACGGCACTATGTCTAGACCCACAAGGTCCGAAACAAACATTTTGATGCCAAAGAGATTTCGTATGGGGTCCACCCACCCAGAGGCCTCCTAGGGAGATTATTACGTGCAAGCTGTACGCTATTGAGGTAGGTTAGCCAGTCTTGGCCTGTACCTAATACCTTAGCTGTCAAGGATTGCTTTAAGTCATGGTTCATCCGCTCCACAACACTATTGCCCTCAGGCCGATATGGAGACGAAAATTTGACCTGGACCCCCAAAGAACTAATGGCATCCTTTTATGCCTTAAAGGCAAATACTGGACCCTGGTCCGAATGGAAGATACCACACGCAAAAATTCCCACAAAGACATGCAAATCCCTTACAACAGTTCTGGAATCAGCACTGCGTTGCGGCCACACCCAGACAAAGCGCGTGGAAGAATTAACTGCAACTAAGATGTACTTATACACAGTATCAGAAGAGAAAGGACCTCAGTGATCTAGAACAACACACGCAAGTGGTTTATTAGATATGTACAACTGTGTTTGGGGCGGGCATGCAGCATTTTAAGGTTTAATCTGCTGACAAATGTCACCTTGAAGGACATAACCACGCGTCTGTACAAAGTCCTCCACCAGCAACGTTGTTGTAGAAGAGATACAGTAGCCGACACGCCGGCATGCGATGAGGCCATCCCAGCATGGGCTGCTGTAATCAAAGACTGCCTGTGGTCCGCATTGTGGATTAACCTTCCACCAAAGTCGTTAATTCTCCCATAAGGAACTTTATCAGGACTTAAATGATAAGAGTATTTAGAAGGGAAACCTATCGGGTAAATACTTCCCTTCTCTGTTGCGGCAATCGCTGCCAAGATGTCATCATCAATCTTACTTTTGGAACGTGTAACTGCTGCTACTGAGTATGTTGCAATTGCTGTCTTAGCGGCTTCATCCGCAAGACAATTGCCAACATCGTGAACCACAACACGCTGGTGACCCAGAGTATGAATTACAAAGACAAGTGGCAGCCGTTCTTTAAGCTCAGCAACTCAAACCCAGATTATTTTATGTATTGTTGTGCGACCTTTGGAGTCACGATAATCATTTTGAGTCCAAAAGGGCAAATTCAGTCACTTACGATAAGAGTAGTCACACTGGGATCTGCGTACTCCAATGCAAGCATCAGGGCACAAAGCTCTGCCAATTGGGCGGTGCAGTCCCCTAATGTCTGTATATGCACGACATTGGACTTGAATTCACCATCCACCATAGTACCAACCACTATTGCGCAGGCAAAGAATATGCATGCTTTGAACCTGTAGCCGCTTGCGCGCTTCCGTCAGTGTAAATGATACAATGGAAATCCTCAAGTGGGCGCATGGTCAGAGGAGCAGGATGAACAAATTCATACTGCAAGAACTTCTGAGTCCGCAGAGAGGAGCCTGTAACCAGGCGAGGTCGCCCCCACACACCCGGGACCACGCACACAATTCAGCAAAGACATCGCAGACTTCATCAGCCCACACGGCCTTCCCTCCGCCGACTACATCCTCCTAGGGGACCTCAACTTCCACCTGGAGAACAACAACGACAGAAACACCACCACCCTGCTGGACAACCTCGCCAACCTCGGACTCAAGCAACTGGTGAACACCCCCACCCACTACGCCGGCCACATGCTTGACCCCATCTTCTCATCCAGCAAGCACATCTCCTTCAGCCACGCCACCGGACTCCACTGGACCGACCACAGCTGCGTCCACTTCAGCTTCAGAAAAACTACGACCCACCACCACCCGCAACGGGTTCCCCGCTGAAGCTGGAGCAAAATCACCGCCGAGCAGCTCACCGCCTCCCTCAGCCAGAACACTCCCACCAGCACAACGAACCCCAACAAAGCAGCCAGCAACCTCACCAAGTGGCTGACCGCCAGCGCCGATGACCTTGCACCACTAAAGAACCCTCCCAGCAGACCCGGCAGCAAGAAAACCCCCTGGTTCACCAACGAACTCAAGGAATCCAAGAAGAACTGCCGCACCCTCGAGAAAGCCTGGCGGCTCGACCAGACCACAGACAACAGGACCGCCCTCAAGCACGCCACCCGCAAACACCATTAACTGATCTGCGCCACCAAGAAGAAGGCACTCAAAGAACGACTGGACAACAACACCCACGACAGCAAGGAACTCTTCAGCATCGTCAAAGAGTTCTCCAACCCCAGTGCCGGAAACAACAACATCACCCCCTCACAAGACCTCTGCAACTCACTCGCCTCGTTCTTGCACCGCAAGATCGCCGACATAGACAACAGCTTCGACGCACAGACCACGCACCCTACCACCGAACCAATGCCCGCCACCACCACCCTCTGCAACTGGACCCTGATCAGCACCGAAGAAACCACCCGCACGATGAACTCCATCCACTCCGGATCACCAACCGACCCATGCCCACACCACGTCTTCAACAAAGCCGACGCTATCATCGCACCCGATCTCCGAGACATCATCAACTCCTCCTTCCACACCGCCACCTTCCCAGAGAGCTAGAAGCACGCCGAGCTGACCGCCCTCCTGAAGAAACCAACGGCGGACCCCACCGACCTCAAGAACTACTGTCCCATCTCGCTCCTTCCTTTTCCGGCCAAAGTCATCGAGAAGACCGTCAACAGACAGCTTGCCGCCTTCCTCGAGACAAATGGATCCCTCGACCCCTCGCAGTCCGGGTTTCGGGCCAACCACAGCACCGAGACCGCCCTGATCGCAGCCACCGACGACATCAGAACCCTGATCGACAACAGGGAAACAGCGGCCCTCATCCTCATGGACCTCTCTGCGGCGTTCGACACTGTCTGCCAACACACCCTAGTGAAGCGCCTCAGCAACATCGGAATCCGAGAGAAAGCACTGGAGTGGATCATCTCGTTCCTCGCCGGAAGAACCCAGAGAGTCCGCCTCCCTCCGTTCAGATCCGAGGCCACCAAAGTCATCTGCGGCGTACCACAAGGATCTTCACTCAGTCCAACCCTCTTCAACATCTACATGAGCCCTCTCGCAGCCATCGCACGCCAATACAACCTCAACATCATCTCCTACGCCGACGACACCCAGCTGATCCTCTCCCTCACCAACGACCCCACCACCGCCAGAGCCAACCTACACGAAGGGATGAAAGACGTCGCCGACTGGATGAGGAACAGCCGCCTTAAACTGAACTCAGACAAGACGGAAGTCCTCATCCTGGGATCATCACCCTCCACCTGGGATGACTCCTGGTGGCCCCTGGCCCTGGGCACCGCTCCCAAACCTACGGACCACGCACGCAACCTGGGCTTCATCCTGGACTCCTCCCTGTCGATGACCAGACAAGTCAACGCCGTCTCATCTTCGTGCTTCAACACCCCGTGCATGCTCCGCAAGATCTTCAGATGGATCCCCACTGAAACCAGGAAGACCGTCACCCAGGCACTCGAAACCAGCCGACTGGACTACGGGAACACCCTTTACGCTGGAACCACAGCCAAACTTCAAAAAAGACTCCAACACATCCAGAACGCCTCCGCACGACTCATCCTGGACATCCCCCGACACAGCCACATCACCGGACACCTGAGAGACCTGCACTGGCTCCCCGTCAGCAAGAGAATCACATTCAGACTCCTCACCCACGCTCACAAGGCTCTCCACGACCTGGGCCCCAAGTACCTCAACGACCGCATGACCTTCTACAGGCCCACCCGCCAGCTACGATCGACCAGCCACGCCCTCGTCACCGTACCACGCATCCGCAGAACCACCGCCGGAGGAAGATCCTTCTCCTACCTGGCAGCCAAGACTTGGAACTCCCTCCCCACCCACCTTCGACAAACCCAAGACCATCTCTCCTTCAGGAAGCAGCTCAAGACCTGGCTGTTCGAGCAGTAACATACCCCTCTCCCCCATCGCCTTGAGACCCTCCCGGGTGAGTAGCGCGCTTTACAAATGCCATGATTGATTGATTGATTGAATAAAAAATGAACGTGACATCCGGAGATGTCAAGGACGTAGCAAATTGTGTCCACCGTGGGTGCAAAGCTTTTGAATTTGGTACACTGGCTTTTGTCACTGCCTCTAAGGCAGGATACGGAGTAACAACCAAAATGCATTTCCCCTGCAACAGTGCACGTTCCTTATGAATCGCCATTTGCACTGCTGTCAAAACCTTTTTCACAGTTGAAAACCGCAACTCAGTGTAACTTGTAAGCAATAGGGACTGTGTCACCCTCATTAAAAGTGCGGTACGTGAAACCCACTGCCCCTGATAATATTTTTATCACCAGGTTGGTGTGGTTATCATGAGTCAACAAGAATTTTGATTCTAGAAGAGCAGCCTGCAAATATTGCAAGATGGCTGAATGTTCAGGCAGCCAGCACGATTTGGAAAAAAAGTAGGTTGTATCAAGGTGTAAAGAGGCTTGATACGCTGGGAATATTCAGGAATTTAGGTACGCCCGAAATTCGAAAAGTCCAGTAAAGATTGTAGTTTTTTCAGTGTTGTGGGAGTGCACAAAAGTGTGCATTTCTCGAGAAAGTGAGGAGCTAAACCTCGACCTTCATTGTTGAGCTTGTAGCCCAGGAACAACACTGTGTACTCTGCAATGTGACTTTTCGCAAAGTTGAATTTATAACCAAAATCCGCACATGCATCTGTGTAGAGTCCCTCCAAAAGAGAGACTATGTGGGCGGCAAAGACGCCTGGACTGTTCTTATAACCCATAGCCAAACAACGAAATTGGCGTTATTTGCAACCACTGGTAAATGCTGTCCTTTGACTACTAAGAGGGGACAGATCATGGTCAAAAAAACATTGGATATGTCAAGTGTGGTTTTGAACCTTTTACGCACAAGACTATCCACAAGAGCTGAACTGTGAGTATTCTGTACCGCACACATACGACAATGTGAGTTTAAGTGGCAGTAATCCAGTACTCAAAAAAAGGGGGGTTCCTTTCTGTGCGTTCTGCTTCTAAGTGTTCTCGCAAGAAAACATCTATCAATTTTGTTTTGACCCAATAACAATATTTCTCAGCCCACAATTCATGTATTAATGAAATATTCTACTGTATGTTTATCAAAAACAGTTTTTTATTAAAATTTATCACACTAGAGACACATTTTTAAACATAAATAAAATCACATATATGTATTCCATTTGTGATGAAACAAAACATTACCAATAAATAATACAATTAATTACACAATCTTTAATAATCCTTCTGCCTCCAGTACCAAACAGTACGAACCATCAGGCTTAGTCACAGTGAAAAGAGGGTTATTCATCGGGGACACAGAAGTTTCAATTACGCCTTGATATTCCAATTGTTCAAGGATTTCCGCAATGGAAGCTTTTGCTTCTCGCCGCATGGGGTATTGAGGTTGAAGCTGTGGCATAGACCGTAAAGGAATCTCATGTCGGGGGGAAATTTGTCCCACCCACAGTGAGTACCGTACAAAGCCGGCGCAAGCACCTTAGCACAATCTTCCGCAAAACGCAGAGCCTGCTCTTTCGGCAGTATGTGCGCGAAACTAGAGAGGATTACCTCCTCCCCTTGCGGGGCAGCTAAGAAATGGGTGGGGTCAGTCGACCTCCGCCAACAAAATATCATAGGTAGTAGTTGGATTTACCCCAAAACCCCTTTTAAGGTACGTTCTATGCCACCTTCAATTATAAGGACAATTTCATAAAGTCTTTCAGGGGGAGCCACTCTAGTGTCAGCTGTCTCAACTACAACGAAGGTGTCAGTCCCTGTCACCTTCAGTAGTGGACGCAACGCCTCTCGAACTATGGTAATCTCCGCCGCACTGTCCAACAGTGTCAGGGACCATGTCAGATTCTGAAGCTGCATTCTCACTCTCTGTGGCATATCTCGCTGTTACAGTAACAACTTTCTTCTTTTGAAACTGAGGTCGTTGACGTGGTGACTCGTCCTGCTTGCCTTTTCCGTCAGCCTTGCAAGGCTGCTCATGGCTCTGTTGGGCACCTTGGCCTCTGCCACCGCCTCCTCCACTGGTGGGTGAGACCGATGTTTCCTGCAAAGAGCGAGGAGAACGATGTTCAGGAACCTGAAATCTATCAGGTGACTTTATTGTAGTGCGGTCGCTAAATTCATATGTACGCTCAGCAGAGGCAGGTGTAGGTGAAGCAGGACGGGACCCCTGTTTCTGTTGCTGTTTCCCCTGTTTCTTATTCTTACTTCAATTTTGTTTCAGAACTTTCTGGCGATCATCTTTATCAGAAGACACCAACTGAGTTTGTTGCTGTGATTGTTTTTTAGCAAAATGCTTAACACCCAAACTAATACAGCCAATGGTCTTATAAGCCTCCGTAATATTTCTACGTAACTGACGGGGTTTCTTGGCTTTGGGAACATCGCGCAAAGCATCAGAAACCTGGAAACCCACCACATCTCCCTTAACATTAGCAAGGACGAGATCGCGAACCATGTCAAATGCTCCCACGAGTCGCATTCCCAACTCTATAGCCGCCTCCGGCCCGAGTTCATCTTGAACGCGCTTAATGACGGAGGGCAGGACAGCCATTGACGGGGGCCGAAGCACCTAGTATAGACTGCTGCACAAATCACACCCCCAAGTGGTACAGCCATTTACATCCGGCACTAAGTCTTTCTGCAAACTTATAGTAAGGATCCTGTGTTTTTCCACAGGAGTGGGATTCGGAAATACTGCTTCCAGTTGGTCAAGTTTCTCAGCAAGCCAGAAAGGCATCTCATCCTTATCCTGGGGACGCTTGCCCATAACCGCATTAACCATGACTGGACTAAGATTTAGCCCATTCGGTCCAACTGGATTCGCTGCACCATCAGGGGCCCCACCAGGGAAGTTGCGGGAAATATAATGAACCAGAACGTATAAACGGGCCTTAATTCAACAGCTGTACAACGCCCCGCAGCAGGGTGTGGGATAAATCCAGCTAAAACCAGCAGGGGTGATACGCACCATCCTTGTATCTATGGAGAGGAACCAGGACTCCTACATTGCAACAATGGGTGACTTGCACGAGATGTTGTTGCACTGCTGGCAAGCCATCTTGGCCTTCTCCGCTCTGTGCTGCCTCCTTGTTGGCACAGACAAATGCTACTTGGGATAGGGGATCCACATCTTTTGCCCCTGATTTGTGTGTGCCTCAGTCACCTTTTGCACCAACAACACCTACCTCAGAGGAGGCACCTCAGACATCACAGGACAAAGATGTGGACTCCCACATTTTGCACTGAAGGACTGGGCGATAACATTTGTCTATGCCACTTGGTCAGTTTCTCCTTGGACTTGTGTTTATGATCATGCCAGTGCATTTGTCAACTGGTACTATTCTCTATTTGTTTAGCTACTGTTGAACGTACCCATTTGCGGACTATCGATGTGGCCAACCTTCCCTAATGGCAATTTGGATTTCCTTCTCACTGGAACACTCCTCTCCTCAACATATCACATGACATGTATCCCCCATGGACTCTGTCTGGACATCCTATGGCTCTCAAACAATCTTGGGGTTCTAGCTGTAAGGGCTGCCACTTGCTTATTGCTCCTTTGAATACTTAAATAAATAAAAGCACTAACATGAACCTGTGTATCGTATGGCTGTTACAAATAGGACAAACTAGTCCATGGTGAATGTTTACACACAAAATACCCTTCTCAGGATCTTTTGGTAACTGCGCTACTGTCCCTATTGCACGAGAAGGCTGATATGTACAACCATCATGCACCTCCGCCGGCAATGGCAATATGTGGCAAATACCTTTCAACTATTGAACATCATGGTGTGACAATAAGCATTAGTTCCTGGAGTACCAGACAGTGAATTAGACCAACCAATCACACAATAACAGAATTTCACTAATTGGCCCTGTGACGCATGTGAGCCACTAACACATGCTCACACATCCACAGATACCTTGCTCAGGTATTGTTACAATGTCATGCATATATATCAGCCTTAAAACTCAAAATGAAGTTTACATATAAGAAAAATCTGAGGCATGGCCAATATTAATGACCATACTCCACTTGTATAGCATCATATCTCTGCCACTGAAGGATATATAACCTCAGGGCTACACCATGGATATCAGTGAGCAAGAACTGCAACCATTAATTAAATATATTTCGGTGTGAAATGATGAATAGTGTAGTAAGGCACACTAGCATACATTAGGTCAATGTGTCATTCTGCCCCAGGGAATTCTCACATGCATTGAGTGTGAGTGAAACCACACATGGCATCATCATAAACATACACATACATATCAAACCTTATGATCAAGGTCTCATTACCATAAACACATCTACACATGTCAACAGAAATAGGTAAGGTGAGCCCTATGTGCATCCAAACTAGCACATAGTTTCTCAAGTTCACAAGTTGGAAGTGTCACAATTACCAAATATTTAATGGGAATCGTGATTGAAGTTTCTGGGATAGTGGGGGCCACATCAATGGATACTAGCCGGCAAACAACACTGATTTACATTAAAATGGAGCAAGGATGAGTGTGTAAGTGGCTGGAATCCGTGTATGAAACAATACATCCATTACTTGTTACTATGTGTTGACATATTCATGTCTACATTGTATGTAGCATAGCCTACACCACACACAGTGTAACAGTAGGTGTTGTGTTGGCCTGTGTATCCATTCATATAAAGAGGCCCACTTACACTGCCCAAACATACTTGACGACGCTTAAAGTGACTCCATTGCAAAATTGACTGACTCGTGTCCATAGGCATCTCACAAAGTTACACATATCTACAAACACTGCATGGAACTCTTACAACATGTGCTCAGATCAACCTATGTATATATGACAATTCCTACACAGTAAATCATTAAGCAGTCCTGAAAGCAGAATTTTTTTGGGGTATAAGTATAATAAAATATCTACATTTAAAACTACGTACACTTCCATAACTAAATTACCCTATTTAAACTATGACTAAACTAACCTACACTAACTAACCAACCCTACCTTAACTTAACTCTTTCTTACCCTACCTAACCTTACCGTACACTACTCTACACATATAAACATTAACCCCCCATAACACACATAGTCACACAATATAAACATGAACTACACTCATACATATACTAACTACACCTTAAGTCCTGAACAAATATATATATTTTTCGAAAAGTTCTTGATTTTTTTGTTTTACATTTTTTTCAAACAACACAAAACATTATCCCCCACCCACTAAAACCTCATAAGTATGCAAAAATTAAAACCTATTAAGAAATATATTTTTTAAAAACTAACAGCTACCTAAATTAAACTATCCTATCTAACAACTATATTAAATCCTATGCTAAATACTAAACTATCCAAATTAAACCAAATGTTCACATCAGCTGGGCAAGCTGATCAATTGCCTCCTCAAGGTTGGACAACTGTGTATCCTAGCGCAACTGCACCTCAAGGACAGTGTCCAGTTGCCTATTCTTTTTGCGCAGTTCCTGAATAATGGAGTAATTGAACACAGAGTTCCGAGAGGGTGGGTTCCTGTGTGGGATACTGTGTGAATGCTGGAGGAGCAGGTGGCACAACACTTTGTTGAGGTTAAGGTTGTCTTCGCCCTGGTCTAGTCTGGGCTGGGTCCTGGCTGTCCTGGCTTGGCCCAGTTATGATGGAAACAAAAGGTAACCAGATGGTATCACAACCTAGCATGTGGATGCGAATGTGCTAAAAAGCAAACCAAAAGGGCATTTGCTTTTTAAAAACGAGAACCCTCACTCACCCATAGGTGACATGCTTCATCATTGGGTTTCCTCTTGCACACAGTGACCGCAAGGTGCACTGTGCGGGCTACAACTCTCCCTCAGGAGAGGAGCGTGAGGTGTTTTGTACTCTAATGTTTTTAAGTAAGTGAGGGGCAGAGTGCAAACATTATATCAAAAAAGTGAGTTAAAACTGCCTCACAAGGGAAACATTTGTTTAATAAGTATCCCAATGGACAGTGTTAAAAACAGTGTGAACGACAGGGATAAGGATGTTCCCTATCTGGTCAGGTCAACATGTTTCTGCCTGGATGACCAAAAGGTTTGTGGCAATCATCGGGACCAACTCAATGTCACTCTGCTGATAATGTGAAGAAAATAAGAAGAAAACCATGCTTAAATATATGGGTATCTTTGGAACCAATTTCAGTCTGGTCAGTACAATGACCAAAAGATACACACAATTACACTAGACAATATATATGACAGCAACAGGGACAAAATCTGGACATAACCCACACTCACAATACCAACTGACACAGTACTCAACAGACCCTCTCAGCATCTCAGCAACATCCTCCACCATGCACAGTCTGAGCGAGAGTAAGTGAAAATGAAAACAAATAATTAACACTTTCTACTTAGCAGCCTGCCACACGCAGTGCATCACTTCCTGCCTGTATTCCACTCATTTTTCACAAATCCATGTTTCTGACTCAGTGGTAAAGAAAGGGCCAATGCGTTTTTGACACATGCCGCATTGACCCCAATGAGTTTATCAACGCATTGATCCCTGATGTGTATTGCATGTCTGGTTCTAGAAGTGACTGGAGCTGGTGAGGTGTGGGTGGCTCCAGGGAGGGCAGGGTGAGTCAATCTGCAGAATAGGAGATCTGCAATTGGAGTAGTGGGAGGAGAAGTCAACCGTCCCTGAATAGGTCTGTGCCAGCCCTGGACAATGCTGGCTTTGCCCCCCGTGTGGTGTGTCTGATTACCAAGCCCCAGCTCGCAAAGGGGAGGAGGGAAAGCCTGGTAAACAAAGTCCTCTACAATCCCCCAAAACCGGTTGGGACTGGTTTCCCCAAAGACCCTTCCAGAAGCTTCTGCCCCATTCTAGTAGCAGGGCAGGAGGGTGTATAAATACAGGGGCTGTGACCCCATGAGGTGGTTGTGCATGTGCTTACTTTGAGGGGACACTCTACCAGGAGGAACCATTGCGAGACTCAACTGCTGGCTCCTGAGGGTCCCTGCGTGCTGACCTGCCTGGCTGCGCACTGCTGGGGTCTCCCCAGCGCCAAGGACTCCTGATTCCTGCTACAGGACCAAGGAGAGACTCTGTTGGAGTGAAGACTGCTGCGCCGGGAGGATTGCCACCTTGATGAGTAGGACTGTTCCCAGGAACTGCTACTTCCTTTTTTGTTGAGCTGCCTACTGCCTGCTGATCTTGCCCAGCATTGACTCTGCTCTCCTGCTTCCTAGCACCTTGTGGGCACTATCTTTTTGTCCCTGAAGGTGAGGAACGTCTGCCCTCTGCAGCGCAGAGCTGCCCGAGCATCCTGAGGGAATCCCAGCGTGGGGATCCCCCATGCACCGCATTTTTATTGTGCCTTCATGTTGCCTGAAGAGCGGGTGCCCACCCCGCATTTTGCAGCTTTCCGCGGGTGCCCCATGCTGCATTTATGCCTTTAAATACAGAGGTAGCCCACCCCGCATTTTGTCGGTAAAAGCGGGTGCTTACCCCTCATATGGACACTTTTAAAAGTAAAACAGGAGCCCACCCAGCATTTCGCAGCCTTATGAAGAGTCCAGCGGGAGCCTACACTGCATTGCCGCCGAGAAGATGACGCTGCGATCGCCGAGCGACCAGAAAGTCAGGCGCTCATGCCTGACTGTGGGCGGGTAGGCTGGCAGAATAAAGGAAGCTCCGTGGGCCCTCCCTGGCTCCAGCAGGAAGCCAACAGACGGAGTGAGGTAGTGTGTCTGGCCCGAGCGGGCTCCTGTGATCTGGTGGGAACCCCGCGTATGCCTGAAAGAAGTGCGGAAGCAGAGGGGCGTCACAGACAGGGACTGCGCTCCCTGTCCCGCTACCACCGTGTCCTGGCCAGAGAAAGGTGCCACCAAGCTTCCCCTGTGTTATAGAGGAGATCGAAGGAGTCAGTGAGCATCCAAGAAGAGCCCCGGTGAGTGGGGCTCACATTGGGCACAGTAGTGCCACAGCATTTCTCTCAGCTGCAACGCCAGTTAGCGGCAGCTGCAACGTGGGTGCCATTTCGTTTTGAGACCCCAGAGTGGGGCTCCAACTTGCCCAGTACTAGTTTACTTTCTCAGTTGCGGGCAGCTGCAACGTTTTGGGGCAATTTCTCTTTGAGAGTCCCAGAGTGGGGCTCCTACTGCACATTGTTAGTGCCAGTGCTTGTTTCTACAGCTGCACCACAAGAGCGTGGGTAGCTGCCTCGACGGGAGCAATTATCTGCAGTGTTACTATGTTTGCCCTGATGATTTCAGGTAAGATGTATTAGTGATGATGCCTTTGTGCTGATTAGATGCCTAATATACCTATAATGATTCATGCATAATATGTTTATGCTTAACGCTTTTCCCTCATGTTCCCATTGCTGATTTTATGCCCAATGTGACTTATGCTGAGTTGATGCATAATGGGTTTCTATGACTACGTTTATGCCTAATCTCGTGCTATGGTGATCTACGCTTATGTCAGATCTAATGTGGTTCATGCCTACTACTAATGTGATGTTTCTAAGCTCACTATTTTACCAGTAGCTACTGGCCGTTATACTTTTATTACTGGCTGTTACAGATGTATCACTGGTTGTTTTACATTTATTACGTGTACTTTTGAGATGGTTCCGGCAGCGACCTGATTGGCCCTGCTTGTACATAATCCCCTGTAAATAATGACCTGGTGCCTGTAGGCACAGTGTGTATATCTGTGATTGTGATTCTAATGTATTTTGCATAATACAAACTCTATTTTTATATAACCTTGTGTAGAGACTCTTTTGTAGTGTGCCCAGTGTGTCGTTGCTGTAAGTGTGTGTTGCGCATATGCTTTATATGTTTTACGTTGCCTCTGGGATAAGCCTGACTGCTCTTACAAAGCTACCAAGTGGGTGAGTAGGGGTGATCTTCAGTGTGTAACTCCCTCGCCCTCACTAGAAATGGGTGTTTCTGCCTGGCTGTGGCGCATTCCCTAGCCAACCGGGAATCTCTGTTTCTAACAATGGTGTATATATACCCAAGGCGGTACCCCCTGGGGATATACCTTGATGTGTCATGTCAGACTAGGATGACGGTAGGAATTACCCTTATACATAGTTATTATGCAGGAGATGGTAGGCCTGCTGTCCAGCTGTGATTCCAAGAATCCTCATGCATAATGAATGAGGCTTAAGCTTTTTGGAGAAAACCCCATGTCATCTCTGGACATTATCATAACTAGGCAAAAGGTCAGTACTAAGAACCGTTATGTAGTGTAATGGTGTGGAGAATATAGGTGAAAGGTTAGATGACTACCAGAGCCTATATTGGGGTACCTATATGGAACATAACAAGATCAGATGAACCGTCACATTATTGACATCTGTCAATGCCTCTGTCTGCCCATGTGTATTTTGGGACATAGACAGTCAGTTGTACTGGAAGATAAGTGTGTTTAGTACTGTTGGTGTCACAATGTTATCCAGGATTGAGATATAGACTTGTCTGGGCCCTACACTGAATTGGCATACCACACATTGCATTTCTGCATATTTCTTCCTGTGTTACTCCTGAAACTTTGGTCAACATACAAGTATACTGCCATGTGTAACACACTTGTTGATTTCCACAGCACTTGTTCTCACCCCACTGACCTTGTTGACCTGTGAGTGATACAAAGAGTTGGTACACCATTGAGGAGACACTCATCTCAGACTTTTCTGTGGTGTTGCCTTTGTACTCATAATTGACTTGTCTGCCATGCCTCTTTATGTTTGTATTTTTAATTGACTTGTCTGTCATGCCACATGATTTGGTTAAGATTTGTTAGCCAGTGTAGTTTATGTGGTTCTATCCATCCACACAGAGGGAAGTGACACATTTAGTGATGTTGTGTCGCTACTCGCTACTGCCATTGTCAGATTAGAAAGTGCATGTCAATGTGGAACATCATTGTCTACACGTTGCATGAAATTCTTCCTACTATGTGCACATGACACAAGGACACATATATTTTGGGGAGTGGAACTGTTCAGTGTAGCAAGGCACCTATCAGCACTGCACTACTTCACAGAAAAAAGGGCAGTAGTGCACAGTATTTAGGCCATACAGCACATTCCACAACTTTCTGCCTACACTTGCGCACAATGTGCTGCTTTGCAGGGACACAGACACAGTTGCACCACAGATGCTCTGGCCTGCATTGCATGCAGGATTGTGTTCATGCTGGAGAGTGCATCCTCCTGCACAGGGTGCACCCTCAGAGGCCTGATCATCTGTATATGTGTGCCACAGAATGTAGCACACATAGAGATTAGTAGTGACTTGGATGACTTCATTTTAATTACATATCACCTGGTGAGACCAATTTATTTCTAACATTTTACAGTTTTTCTGGGGTGGGACACATGACATGCCTCATGAACCATTAGAGTGGCATCGGGACACCCCCACAACACCAATGGAACACCTCCCTTGCACACAGTGATGCTACACTGCAATTTGGACATCATTGCTCTGGATCTTTATGCCATTCAAAGGCACACAAAGTGGCTTTGTTTTGCTTAACCTGTGTGACTTAGGGGCTAGCATTGCCCATGTAAAATGATGCATGGGGCATGTATTAGGCACACTTTCATGCATGTAGCCCTATCTGCATCGACAGACACAAAGGTTGCATCATATCATACATTTCTTACATTTAGTAGGTCTGTTAGGTTCTTGAGTTTTGCTTACCTACAAGTAGGCCATTTCCATATTGCCCATTCAAGAAGTGCTTGTTGATGATGGGAGTGCCTGAAGATGTATGCATCATGCAAACTCCCAGGGTATTTGGCCAGCACATTGGTGAACATTCCCTGATGATCCACAATGGCCTGAACATTGATTGAGTATATTGCTTCCATTTCCTGTACAGATGGAATGTTGCTGCAGGAGAACCAGTTACACATTACACAGTCACCCTGACCTCCTGGTCAGGGTAAGTGCTCTCCCGTCACACAGCTCCGTCTTTAAGGCACTGCCCCCAGCACCTTCTGGTGACCCAGGTAGGTGTTTGAGCCCCTCTTCCACCAGCAGGCTCTTGCCTGCGCCTCCTCCCTGGTGGCCCAGTGGAAGAGCCTGCTATTCTGCTGGTCTGCTCTGTCAGCTTTTTCTGTTTGCTTTTATTCTGCCTGTTATTCTGTCTTTTTTCCGTTCTTTTTTCTGTCTTTGCCTATTTTTCTGGTTGCCTCTGTTTTTTCTGTTTTCCCGCTACTGCTGCCCCCGCGGCCCCTCCCTTCAGCATGTTCCCGCTCTCATCTCCCAGCTGCTCTCCCTCCACCCGACCCCTACTTAATGGCAGCCGCTGCGTGACAAGTGCAACCCCAGAACGACACTCCGTGCCTACAGACCGCCTGGACCCCGCTCCCCGCTCAGCAACGCCATCGCAGACTACATCGTATCCCACACCCACTCCTCCACAAACTACATACTGCTCAGAGACCTGAATTTTCACCTAGACAACCTCAGTGCCCCCAATACCACCGCCCTCCTAGAGAATCTCGCGAATATTGGACTGAAGCAACTCGTCTTTCCCCTCACCCACACGGCAAGACACACTCTCGACCCCATCTTCACCAGATAAAACAACATTCACTTCAGTATAACCACGGAAGCGCTCCGGACAAGCCACCACTGCGCCCATTTCTTCTTCTCGAAACCCACCACAAACAAGCCCACCTCACCTCCGCCCTCAGGAGCACTCCTCCCCCTACCATGAGAGACTCCAAAACAGTAGCAAATGACCTCCACCTATGGATCTCCAAATACCCCAACACTCTTGCCCCCCTCCAGAACTCTGCCAGAAGACACAACACAAAAGCAACCTGGTTCACCATGGACCTCCAAGAATCCAAACGCTTGTGCCGATGACTGGAGAAAGCAAGGAGAAACAGAAAATCCCTGGAAGCACACACCGCCTACAAAACCGCCACCACGGCACACTACCAACTCAAAAAATCAACTACGAGAAACTTCATCCAGGACAGAATCGTCTCCAACTCCCGCAACTCCAAGGAACTCTTCGCCATCATACAAGAATTTACCAGACCCCACAGCGGAACTACCGATGTCCCTTCCTCTGAAGACCTCTGCAACAAATTCAGATCCTTCTTCCACCACAAGATCAGCACGCTCTACGGCCACTTCTATGACAAAGACCACAGCACCGACCCTCCACAGTGACGCCACCCAGCCTACCCTCCTCACCTGGACCCCTGTCACCACAGAAGACATCGCAAAGGCTATGAAAAGCATCCAATTCTGAGCACCCACTGACCCCTGCCCACCAGACATCTTCCCCAGGGCCACCACCACCATCGCACCAGAACTACGAGGGACAATCAACTGCACAGTTGAAACAGTCACGTTCCCCGATGAATGGAAATACACCTCAGTCAAACCCCTCCTCAAGGAATGTATGACATTACAACGCCTACATTCACAGCACATACCATCACAACGCAACGTTTACAATGCAACATCTATTACAACGCATGCTTTTACAACGCATGCCCTTACATCGCAGATGCTATTACAACGCATACCATTATAATGTAAGTATAGGTAAGTATTTAATTTTATTAAAATTAATTTATTTTTTATATCATTTTTTTATTTTTTTCAATTAACTTAAATTAATTATTAATTTTATTTAATATAATTGTATTTTTAATTCAAACTCCTGGGGGGTGTAATATTAGGGTAAGTGTTGGATAGTGCATGGGTTTAAATTGCTATTCTAACTCCAGGGGGTGTAATAGTAGGGTAAGTGTTGGCTAGTGTAGGGGTTAAAATTACTATTCTAACTCCAGGGGGGTGTAATAGTAGGGTAAGTGTTGGATAGTGTAGGGGTCAAAATTACTATTCTAACTCCAGGGGGGTGTAATAGTAGGGTAAGTGTTGGATAGGGTAGGGTTTAAAATGACTATTCTAACTCCAGGGGGGTGTAATAGTAGGTTAAGTGTTGCATAGTGTAGGGGTTAAAATTACTATTCTAACTCCAGGGGGTGTAATAGTAGGGTAAGTGTTGGATAGTGTAAGGGTTAGAACATGGGTACTCACAAACTTTCTGTCGGGGCCAAAATTACAGTGTGGGTTGTGGCCGAGGGCCGCACCAGTAGGGGCGGGGTCAGCGGGGGCAGGGTAGTAGGGGCGGGGCTAGAGTAAAAAAAATCAAACCTGTTTCAAAACATTAGACAATGTGACAATGCTATATTTCAAAAGCAGATGTAACTACAAAGAGCACATTTTGACAATATATTCATATTAGCAGACAATAGCAATCTTAAGAGGCATCGCATAGCTAAATACACACTTTGACCCCAATTCCATCAGTCTCTCTCTCTCAGTCAGTGTCTCTCTCTCTCTCAGCCAGTAAGCCTCTCCATTAGTCAGTCTCTCTCTCTCAGTCTCTCTCTGTCAGTCTCTCTCTCTCAACCAGTAAGTCTCTGCGTCAGTCAGTCTCTCTCTCTCTGTCAGTCTCTCTCTCTCTCTCTCTCTCTCTCTCTCTCTCAGTAAGTCGCTCTGTCAGTCAGTCGCTCTCTCTGTCAATCTCTCTCATAGTCAGTCAGTCAGTCTCTCACTCTTTAAATAGCAGTATTTCTCTACTATTAACAGACATGCAATAGAACCTAAAAATAGATTTTTAGATCGAACTACGGCGATATTAACACATAACTGACATGGATTGCCTGGTTACAGGGCTTTTAGTGGGATTAAAATCCTGAGGGTTCTCTCAAAGGGCCATGACCGATAAAATTATGGGGTTGGCTTAAAAATATGTAAACAAAAATCTTTGTTTAGCATAGTGTGCCACCCTACTGGTATGTTGCTGTTTGTCATTGGATCCAGATAATCAGATACAACCAGTAACATTATACCTGCAACAAGTCAGGACTATTGGCTTTGCCAATAGTTGTTAGTTGCATGAGATAAATAAGCAACAACTATGGCTTTGTTGTATATAAATTATAATATTGAAAATGTGTCAGTTCTGAAAAGATGAGACTGTGAAAGAAGTAAAATCAGAGTATTTGAGGAGGGCGTGTTCTTCTCCATTTTTAAAAGGAAGTGGTTGCCTCTGCTCAATGCAACAAAGCATGCAAGTTATTTAGGGACGTGTTAGTGTATTCTAGGGTGCTCTGTAGTAATTTAGGTAAGAGGGGTATCTAATGTGACCAATAGAGTTGAATAAGAAGGGGGCTGCCCAGAAGCATTGGAACTCCGATAGATGCAAGAGTGCTGTAAGCAGTCCAAGTCACGCATCTCATTTGTGTTTAGTACTCTTGAAGTGTGACACAGTGAAATCTGCATGGCCTTTGGCACTGTTGGCTACTGGCAAAGTGTGTTGGTGCTACTAATATTTCATGTTGGGACAATGACCCTGGACTATTCGGTTTTACAGTGTGTATGACTTAGGGAAGAAGACTCCTGCAGGATTTTTGGATAAACAACCAGGCAGGACAGGCACAGTGATGAAAAACTCCCCAATGAAGATTTTACTACTGAGTGTTTCGGTTAAAAAACGACCAATGCTAGCAGCGTGGAATATAGCGACATGGCTGATCTTTACCATTCAGGGGAGCTCAGGGTGAGGAATATAGGCTACATAACCCCACATTCCTATCTTCCTGTTGCATACGATAAATAAAACTATGGCTTTGTTGTACATAACATAGAAAATGCTTCAGGTATGAAATAACGAGACTGAAAGAATGAAAACTTGTCTATTTGAACTGACAAAGGATTTCTTAGCAGCACTTCTACCGAGTTAATATATATATATTTTTTTTCCACCCTGAAGGCAAAAATGGATCCCCCCCTCCCCCGATAGCTACCCGTCTAAGCATCTGCTTTGAAGCACTTGGCCCACTAAAACCCCTGCCAGTTAACTCAGTGAGAACAAACATGCATCAAAAGTAAATTTCGCTGATGATTAACTCACAATTGGTCACAACCGCGCCATCTACTGTCGCATTCACGTAATGAATCTGCAAAACCACTCGCAATAAATAAGGGCAGATAAATAAAGGCCGCAACATGCGTGCCTTTTTTTAAAATCCTTACCGTGACCCAAGCCTATGACCTCACAAGGGCAGATGAGGGCGGGGGCCGCAGGTGAGCATGCGAGACACTACTTGTCAGCGCATGCCCCTTTGACCTCTTCTCAGCAAATGCGGCCCCTGAGGAATCACAACAGCAGTAATGGCGCAGAGTCCCTGACTGCTGTTGTTTTCCTAGGGGGCCGCAAGGGAAGGTCTGGCGGGCCGCAAATGGCCCGCGGGCCGTGCTATGAGTACCGCCGGGTTAGAATTACAAAACTAAATTAATGTATATTAAAAAAATTTTAAAAAATATATATAAATTATTACAATATTTAATTAAATTAATTAATTAAAATTACATTAAATTAATATTAATTAATTAAAATGCTTACTCATATTTACGTTGTAATGGCATGCATTGCAATAGCATCTGGGATGTAATGGCATGCGTTGTAATAGCATGCGTTGTAATGGATGTTGTAAAAGCTTCATTGTAATGGTAGTGCTTTGTTAAAGTTGCGTTGTGATGGCTGTTTCCCTCCTCAAGAAGCCCTCTGCAGACCCGACTAACCTCAAGAACTACAGGCCCATCTCGCTTATCCCCTTCACTGCCAAAGTCATTGAGAAAGTTGTCAACACCCAGCTAACACACTTAATAGAAACCAACAACACCCTCATCTGCTCTCCATCCGTATTCTGCACCAACCACAGCACCGAGACTGCCCTCATAGCTGCCACTGACGACAACAGCACCCTCCTTTATCAAGGCCACACTGCAGCCCTCATACTACTAGAACTCCCAGGAGCCTTCAACACCGTCTCCCACCGCACACTAGCCGCCAGACTCCATGACGCTAGTATCCCAAAAAATGCATTAGACTGGATTTGATCTTTTGTATCAGGAAGAACACAAAGAATAAGACTCCCGACCTTCCTCTCCAAACCCACAGAGATCAGACGCGGATGCAGGATCCTCCTTCTGCCCCACGCTGTTCAACGCCTACATGGCCACCCTCTAAACCATCATCAGAAAACACACACTCAACATAGTATCTTACGCTGACGACACCCAGCTCATCCTCTCTCTCACCAAGGAACAAGACATCACCAGACACAGTTTCCAAGAAGGAATGAAGGACCGCGCATCCTGGAAGCATAGCAGCTGCCTGAAGCTCAGACCCACAGAAAACAGAAATCCTCATCTTCGGGTCCACCCCCTCTGCATAAGACAACACCTGGTGGCCTCCTGCCCTCAGCAACCCACCCACCCCTATGGACCACGCCCAATACCTCTGAATCATACTCGACTCCTCACTCACCATGAACCGCCAGATCAACGCTGTGTCCTCCACTTGCTTCAACATCCTCCACATACTCTGCAAGACATTCAAATGGACCCCCCCCCCTGACTCCAGGAAGACTGTTAACCACGCACTCATCACCAGCAGACTGGATTACGGAAACGTGCTCTACGTCGGAATCAACAAAACTCTCCTTTGCACACTCCAGACCATCCAGAACGCCACAGCGAGACTGGTCCTCAGCATCCCACGACATGGCCACATCACCCAGCACCTCTGCAGACTCCACTGGCTTCCTGTCGAAAAAAGAATTACCTTTAAACTTCTCACACACACCTACAATGCACTCCATAACACCGGACCCCAATACCTCAACAAAAGAATCTCCCTCCATGTCCCCAAGAGAAACCTCAGTTTCGCTGACCTAGCCCTAGCCGCGGTCTCCCGCATCCACAGGGTCAGAACGGGTGGCAGAATCTTCTCCTACATTGCATCCAAAACCTGGAACGAACTTCCCCTCAGCATCAGATGAAGCCCAACATTGCACCTATTTAGAAAGGCCCTCAAGAACTGGCTCTTTGGTTGACCACAGAGCTGCACACAACCCCCTCCCCCCCGCTTTGAGACCCTCACAGGTGAGTAGTGCGCTCTATAAATATCTGATTGATTGATTGACACCCATCACATGTGGTAAACCAGCAATGGCATAAAAACCTTGCTTGGTGTCCTGCTGGAGTTTTTGGTGTGTTGTGGGGAATAGGAGGTACTGGGGTGGTAGATGGATGATGGCATCCAGGACAGAGGGTAGGAAAGCCGGGAAAGCTGGCCGAGAGATTTCTGCAACTCTGGCTCTTGTAATTGTAATATGGAATTAACCAGATGCCAGAATGTGGAGAACAGCCATGAGCTTGACTTACGGAAGGATGTTGGTGGCTGTAACCTTGGCGCTAACTGGTGTAGCATTTGGGCTATGGACTCCCTCCTGAGCCGGTAGTAGGTGATGACCTTATTCTCCCTGAGAACAATGAGGGAACTCTGCTGCCGATAAATGCACTTTCTTCTCCTGCTCTGTCTACAGGAGGAGGGGCCTGTGGATGGGGTGGTGCTGGTGCTGGTCGCCTCCTAGCAATGCCCAGCTGCAAAATGGGCACCTCCATGGCGTAGTTGAGCTTTCCAGACTGTTTTTTGTGCCTTGTATTCAGAGGGGTGAAACCCTGAAACTGGTCCTAGGATGCTTGTTTCCAGTCTAGGGAGGACCTGCTTGACAGTTCGGACTGGACTGTTCCCATTGGGCGAAGGGTCAAGACTGATTTGCATATGGCTGGGTCCAAACTGGAATGGCATGGTGAGTAAAAAAACGATGGATTTAGGCCCAGATCTCTGTACTGGGGTGAATGTATGACACTTTTCTGCATTCTGTCCATCAATTGTTCTTTTTGCATTTGTCTTCATATACAACACCCATTGAGTCATTTCCTTTGAATGGGTTACCAACACACAGGAATTGTGACGTATTTCTGACTCAGCGCGCAGCTTGGTGACGATGCGTCACTTTTTAAAAAACTCTTCTGATAACACTTGCCCTCAACTTTTGCACGAGAAAAATATCTGTTCTTTGAGTAAGTCATATATAAAGAGCTAAGATATTTGTGTTCCAAGGTGGCAGTTTTAAGCTAAAAACTGTTGTCAACCAGTAACTAGTGTTCAGATAATGCATTTATCCCTTCAAACTATAACCATGGTTCTAATCTCCGACATGTGCTTCTTCTTTGGCTTACAGGCAAGTTTTTCTCTTTGCCAAGACAGAGTAGCCCATTCATTTCTGGTAGGAATGGCTATTGTTAGATGGTTTTTTGCTCTGCTGATCAGATGGAATCCAGATACACTCTAATTTTCACTGTATGAAGAGATGTCTATCGAAATGGTCTGACACTCCTGTGAAGGTTATCGTTGATGTTTTCGGACCAGACAGCACCGATTTATTTGGTTTAATGCTTGCTATTTGCAGTCCATCATCTATTCACAACCCTGTTGTGGTTGCAAAGGAATGCCTTATTTTATATGACCACCAGTACGTTTTTGGAAGGATGCTGCTGGTTTTTTGACCACCCAAAAAAGATGAAAAACGAATTAAATGAATGTGATGTCACTTGTCCAAAGGTCTTTTCAAATTGAGAGAAATAAGAGAATGAAACACATACAATAGACCTGATTGACAAACTGCATTTTGTAGTACAACCTGCTTACTACAGAATGCAATTTTTACAAACCAAAGAGTGGCCCACGCGTGGAAAACTCCACCTCCATCTCGCTCCTAGCTTTTCTGTGGGGAGATTTCCATACATGTACGATGACTATTAAGAAGTTAGTGCAGCCCAAAACTGCCCACCATACACATTACAGCTGTTTTATGAGAATAATATCTGACACATAAAATAAATTAGCATTTTGCACATAATTCTTACGTAACACAATGATTTATGCAAACGCTTCATTTAATAATGCTATTACTGTCAGTATACTTTTTAGCCACTCTCACGAATCAGCCCAAATAGTCACTCTCACTGATAATGGAACAGGTCTTGTTAATATTGTTTTTGTCATGACTCTTAATTACCATACATAGTGCCAGAAACATTGTGGGTTCACTTTCATTTGTATATATTATGTTATTCTGGTTATTATCTTTTATTTATGTTACACAAGTACAGCATGTGTACTTCTGTTGCCTCTTCCAATGTTTGTTCATGGTTTTTTCCCCTCTTGGTTCCCGTATACAGCACTGGGGGCCGCCATCTTGGATCCGCTTACCGCATAAAAGGCAGCCATGTCCAGGCTCCAATGCGGTTATTCTGAGCAATCGGGTCCTGTGAGCACCTGTTGACAAGCGGTCTGCTGTTCTCATTCTTGCTCCGTGTTCGGAAGCCTTCTGGAATCCTGTCCTCATTTGGACGATGCAGGTAGAATCTTTCCTGCTATTATCTGCCGACAGTCCGTTTTTATTCCCGAACTGCATACCTAAGTTTCACTGCTCTGCGGGAGCGGCCCACCCTGGCAGCACGTAGTCTCTGTTAATTCTCAAACTGCATATCTAAGTAACCAGTGAAATTGTTTAATGACATGTAAGAGGAATTGAGTCAAGATCTAAAAAACAAAAAGACACTCCGTGTTATAATTAAAGTTGCTTCTATAGTGCAAAGAACATTATTGAGGTTCAAATCAACCTTCAGAGTAAAACTTTGGAAGGGGGCGTGGCCAATATGGCGTCGAAGTAGGACGTTTTCTTTTGAGCTCCTGCTCGCCGTCCACCATCCATAGCATCTACCAGCTTCCACGACAGCTGAGAACACGCCAAATCGGTGGCGGAGGCTCCGTTGTCTCTGCATGTGGTCAGTGGACTGATGACCGATAGCGAGTGACGACTGCGGACTGAGAGGAGGCGAGGCCCGCAGCAGTAACACCAACGAGGCAGGGGCCTAACAACAGGGGCGGCCCGTGACTCGGACCGCCGAGGCCAGCTATCACCACCGCGGCCTCTGCCCACCCCGCCGTCTGTTATACGGCGGGGGCAAAATCACTGGTTGGTGGCCCCGCAGAACCTGTGTAGTCGGAGATTGGGAGCTGGACACCCCCTGAGTCGCCGAAGCCTGCGGAGATCGGCCAGGCCCGCGGAGGACGCTGAGACCAGAGTTGAAGCCTTCCCATCCCCCGCCTCCTCCCCCGCGGAATTGAGTCTTGAGCGGATCGGCGACTGGCCGGGTGCAGGGGTGCCCCGGCATAGCTGAGCCCGGGACCGGCACTGTTGGAGTCGAGGGCCTGAGGAGGGCCAACCTGTGGAGCTTCACGGGACTACCGCTGGGGACCCTGAGCCGAGTGGAGCTACCCGGAGAGCCCGCGAGCTGCAGCTTCCCTGCTTTATCGCTGTGCCGGTCTTGTGGCGGAGGAGAGACGGTCTGTGCTGGGGGACGTTGGAGCAGACATTGGAACTTTGATTCAGCGGTAGAGCACTGGTTCCTGGCGGGGGGGGGTGTCGGACGGGGTCCCACCCCAGCACAGCTTCTATTACCTCACAGCGCCTCAACCTGCGTGACTTGGACGGCTGCGCAAACTGCTGTAGTGTTCAGTGAGGGCTGCTGCCGAGACCGGGGTGGCGTTCGTTTGCTGGGGAGATACTGCTGAAGGGCTCGCCTGGGCCGGCCCGTAGCCTGTCATCGTGAGACAGCATGCGGTGCTTGCATAGCACGGACAAGGTGCGTGGCGCTGTAGGTGGTGGCCCAGGGACTAGTAGAGGAAGTGGGCCCTACTGACCACGATTGGCGGAGCCCAACGGCGGGAACACACTGTTGGAGGTGAGGCCTCTGCCCTCAGGGGTTGGGACCTGGGCGATCCGATCCCCTTCACCTTGGTGCCCCCCTGGGGTGCACGCTCTTCTATCTGGAGTGTGGGATACATTTGCTGTTCACAGGACGAGGCTGCCCTGCAGTGACACATTGAGGTCTGTGAACAGCGGCCCAGGGGGAATGTGCGCTCACGGCCTTGCCCATTTCACAACCCACCTCCAGATGCCGCGCATGGTATACTGGCCCACCCTGCTGACCTGGTACCCTTCTTGCTGAGGGTGACGCTCCCGGTGACTGCGACTCGGCACCCTTCTGGTCTGCTGGGGGCCCATCCCTTCTAACTAGTACCTGGCTCGCTGGGGCATGGAGGCTTCGGGCCCCGATCCTCATCACAGCGGACGACGGGGCTGGGAGCCCTTCCACCCACCCTCGACTCACACCAGACCGCCTTCCCCCCTTCGGGCCTCCTCTTGGAGCCCTCAAGACTATGTCCTCGGTTCTAACGAGAAAGCAAAAAACACTGACGGATATCTTTGGGAAGACCCAACCTCTTTCGGACCCCGAGGCGACACCCCTCCCAATGGCATCAACGCAACCCACCACCGGCGCCGGAGCGAAGCCTATCATTAAGGCATTTCTGGAATCGCTCTTCAATACGCTCAGGGCTGACATTCAGACAGTGAAGACGGACCTGACGGCGGAGATGCAGGAGATGCGTAGAGATGTAGATGAGGTGGGGGAGCGAGTCGCAACGCTGGAGACCAAGCAGGACTCCACCACGATAGAAGTGACCATGCTCCAGCAGGAGATACTGAGGCTCCAAGATCAGCAACTGGATCTTCAAACACATGTGGAGGACCTCGAGAACAGATCACGTAGACACAACATCCGGATCTGGGGGGTAAAGACGACGGAGGATACCAAGGATCTCTTTACTTTCACACAGGGCCTCTTCCGTCATATCGTAGCAGGTGCTCAGGACGTTGACATTGTTTAGGATAGAGCACACAGAGTTGGACCCCCGAGGGTGCCCAACGATCCCCCGGCCTACATCCTAGTATGCCTGCAGGACTTCAAAACCAAGGGAGCCATCCTGGCAAAGGTGAGGACCCTCCACCCTATCTCCTATCAAGGTCATGTTCCGGTGCTGTACCAGGACCTGGCCCTGGTCACCCTGCAGCGTCACAGGCAATTCCGCCCGGTGACGGACCACCTTAGACAACACAACATCACCTACTCCTGGGGGCACCTGTTCCGTCTCATCTTCCGCTTTGATGGCAAGCTTAACCAGATGCGCTCCCTCACAGAGTCCTGTCAGCTGTTGGGCCTAGCGGCACCAGAAGATGAGGACGTTGGTCGACACGACGGCAGCCCAGAGTCCGAGATCTCACCCTTAGGATGGGAGAATCAGAGGAGGAGGTGGCGAGTCCGAAAGCCGAATAAAGAGGATGTTGTGAGGGGGCAGCGGGAGGCCCTTGTCTCCGCGGCCGATGCATTGTCCGGAACGAAACCCACCACCGAGTGAGACAAGTGTCACTATGCATGGATGCTGCGATACTCTGATTGCTGGCAGATGGTGGAGAGAACTGATCCTCTTCCCCTGATCACAATATGAGCCCCCATTCTACGACCACCCGGCCCCTCCGGGTTAGCGGACTATTCACTAGAAACTGGGCCCTTTCTGTATCCTTGAACTTTTTGTTGTTGATTGAGACATTAAAGCTAATGGCATTGTTTCTGGGTTTTCTTTTTCTTTTTGTTGGGGTTTGGTTCCTCGTCCACCTCCCCTGGGTGCCCTTTACAGCCAGTCCTGTTTTGTACCGCTGGCCATTTTGCGCTCCTTTCTACCATCATGGTTTAGTGGCTACGCAGCATAGCCAGCGCCAAACATTGCGCTTTCCTCGCCCCAGCTTTTTGATGGCACATACTTCTCTTAAGGTCCTTATCCTTAATGTGCGCGGCCTGAACAACCCGATCAAGCGTAGGGCTATACTGCATTACCTTGAGCATTCTAAGGTAGACATATGCTTACTCCAAGAGACCCACCTCCTTTCTAAGGACCATCACAGATCGAAGGCAGGGGCATTTCCCATCCAGCTGTTCTCCTCTAACAATGCAAAATCGGCAGGGGTGGCCATCCTAGTCTCTTGATCCTTCTCGGGGAGGGTGTTACGGAAGCGGGCAGAGATTAAGGGCCGTTTACTGACATACCAGTTTTCGCTGGGAGACACGACTTTTGTCCTGGGATCTATCTATGCACCTAACGAGGGGCAGACGGCCTTCCTTCTCAAGGCTATAAGGGAGGCGGCCACTTCCGCAGATAGGCATTTGCTGCTGGGAGGCGACCTCAATGTTGTTTTTGACAATGACCTGGATCGCTTGGCTCAGAGGACGACCTAAGCCGGGGTTTTCCCACCTACGGGGCGAACACTGCTTCAGGAATTGGGTTTATTTGACCTTTGGCGGCATTCCCACCCTTGCACTCGTAGCTACACCTTTTATTCAGGGGCACATAAAACCTAAGCCCGTCTTGACTATCTTCTCGGCTCCTCCTCCCTTTAAACCCATATGACCGACATTGATATCTTGGCGGTCTCTCTTCCAGATCACTCTCCTGGCCAACTTTTGCCTTCTCTGCTTGCCGCGCCCCCTCAGACACTGGCGCTTGCACGACACGCTGCTGCAGCTCCCACCGGTAGTGACTCAAATCCAGAAAGCCATCACAGATTTTCACTCCGTCAACGCTACACTGGACACTTCCCTAGCGACGCAGTGGGTGGCCTTAAAGGCAGTCCTTCGGGGGCAATTCATAGCGATCTCCTCAGCTTACAACCAGGACAGGAAACGTAAGAGGGCGGAACTCACCCAGAGGGTCTCAGACCTGGAGCAGCTGCAACAGAGGACGGGGGCGGCTAGAGCGTGGCACCAGCTTTGCTTAGAGAGGAAACAACTCGCAGCCCTGGATCAGGACAGGGCGGAGTACGCTGCCCTTCGGCTGTGCCACTCATATTACACCGGGGGGGACAGGTGTAGTCACCTTCTTGCCAAAAAACTCTGCGAGGCTAGACAACGACAAAGGGTCCAGACCATACAAACTGCAGGGGGCGAGACGGTGACAGATGATGCGTCCTTAGCCGAAACCTTTCAGGATTTCTACGGAGACCTATACACCGGGGACCCACTTGACCCCAGGGCAGTGCTGACTACATCGCTGGATCCAGCTTGCCCTCCCTTTCCTCTGCACAGGCTGGGTATCTCGACAGGCCCATACAACTGGAGGAGGCCATTTCAGAGGTTTCCCGCCTCAAAGTGGGTAAGTCACCGGGCCCGGACGGCTGTACTGCCGCCTTCTACAAAACCTTCTGTACCAAGTTGGCTCTCACTCTAACACATCTGTTCAATTCCTTTGACCACACTGGCGCGATCCCGGGGGAGATGCTGGAGGCGGCGGTGATCGTGATCCCGAAACCTGGTAAAGCAAAGACGGCCTATAGCTCATATAGACCTATCTCATTGCTCAACATCGATATTAAACTTTATACCGGCATCCTGGCGACCCGATTGGCACCTTACATGACGCATATTATACTTCATAGAGAAAGCGTCCCGCACCCAAGTCGAATGTATGCTTCTGGGCATCGACGTGGAGAAGGCCTTTGATAGGGTGCTCTGGCCATATTTGGAGATGGTGTCACTTGCCGCGGGCTTTGGGAAAAAACTCCGTACCCGAATCCTAAATTGCTATAGGTCACCAATGGCGTCGGTGCGCTTTAATGGCCACACGTCTTCCCGGTTCTCTATCGGGAGGGGTACTAGACAGGGTTGCCCCCTGTCTCCCCTACTCTGTGCTCTTTATATGGAACCCTTAGCACTCAAAATCCGTCGCCACCCCCTAATTACAGGGATCAAGTTCGGGGCGGACACCCACACCATCAGCCTTTATGCGGACGATGTCCTACTATCTCTCTCAGACCCGATCACGTCCATGCGAGCCCTTGTCATAGAATTACATAATTTTACCAAGGCGTCTGGTTTTAAAATTAACATAGCTAAATCTTTGGCCCTTGATCACTCCCTTTCTCCGCATGTCCTTGCCCACCTCCAAGAGGAACACTCGATGCAGTGGTCCAAGGATGCAATTCCATACCTAGGCATCCAGCTTGCTCCCTCCATTCAAGCCACCTCCGACATTAACTACTCTAATCTTCAAACACGCATTAGAAATGAGTTGACCAGGTAGAAACACTGCACAATATCGTGGCTCGGTAGGATAGCAGCAATCAAAATGACGGTCATTCCCCAAATTCTATACCTATTTCAGACCCTCCCCCTCCGACCACCATCTGGCTGGATCCAGTGGACACAGGCAGACCTCTCACACTTTATATGGCACGGCCGCAAGCCACGCTTTCGCCACCAAGTCGCAATTCTACCTCCGGAAAAGGGAGGAGTAGGGGTGCCCAACCTTCAGACATATTTCCATGCCACTCAGCTCAGATATCTGGTGGAGTGGCAGCAGTTGGAATCAGAAAAACATTGGTTATTTCAGGACCAGGCAGTGGCTTGCAAACCGCTACAAGGGATCCCCTTCCTACATACGACCCACCGGACGGCCAATCTTTATGCATCATACATCACAAGTACCATTATGGAATCCTGGGACCACGCCAATGCCCATGCACAACGGACCACGTTTCCATCACCTCTCACACCAATATTTAATAACCCTGAGTTTAGACTCAGTACTGAAGCCTGAGCTTTTTGTGCCTGGCGTGTCTCCCCTTGCATATCCCTGGGACACCTTTTTGATTTGGAGGGCATTATTCCATTTCCACAGCTTAGGGAACACTATGGTCTCCCTGAAACAGAGCGCCTGTCATATCTTCAGGTCCGACACTGGGCTCTACATCCTCTCATTAGGCCACAAGCGCAACAGCTATTATCTTCTTACAAAAAATGCCTGATAACTCGCACCTCTGATAAGAGCCTCATATCTGATCTACATAAAATGCTTCTAGAGCCCACCATTCATACATACAATGCAGGTCGCGTCAGATGGGAGAGGGACCTGGGGAGATTCTTAAGTCATGAGGAGTGGGAGGGTATCTATCACAGGTGCGGCACTCGGCGTACCATATGGGTCTCAAGGAGACCTTAACCAAGATTGTTACCTACTGGTACTACACACCGGAGCGCGTGCATTGCTTTGACCCTCGGCGTAGCGATCTCTGTTGGAGAGAATGTGGGGAGAAGAGAACATTGGAACACATTCTCTGGAGTTGCACCCACATACAGGCATACTGGTCCCAAGTACTGGATGAAATAGATCTTCACTTAGACACTCAACTCCCCCGTTTTTCTTCCTATATCCTCATGGGCCTGCCTAACCCATTGATGTATCCGCTCAAATCCCGAAGGGTACAATTAATAGCGATAGCCATTGGAGCAGCCCTGCAAAACGTCCTGATTCACTGGCGCACTACCCAAATTCCTTCACTCACCGGTTGGCTGCAGCGGCTCTGGATGGTACTGGGTATGGAAAAACTCACACTCACTCTGACTGGTAGAGGGTCGGAGTTCCCTGAATTATGGCGGGCCTTCTTGACCCTCCTGGTGTCCGAATTTTGGGAGTTGTCATGCCCCAGGTAATTGCGGCTACTGTGTCTGCAAGACACGCAGATTCCTAGCGACACCTCCACGAAGCGTCGTACAGGACGGCGCTGATTTGGGCGTCACCTTCCCCCCTTTTCTTCTTTCCTCTCCCCTTCCAATTTTATGTTTTTCGGTGGACGAGGATTGGGTGGGGTGGGTGGGGGGTAGGGTGGAGGGTTAATTTGGGACATTTCTATTTGTCCTTTACATTTTGGCTATGTCGACCCGCTCCATGCTTCTTGCTTGTGGTAATGTTATACATTGCGACCTCGCAGTCTCCTTTGCATTTTGTTATGGAAGCTGAGGGTCTTATTGCCTTTCAATTCTTCTAGTAAAAAAAAGGAAAGAGTAAAACTTTGGAACTTGACAGAAGCAATCAGTCATGAGTAATCATTAATGTTATATCGTGGATGGAATGCTACAGTCCTGTTCTTCTTTTTTAGGTACACTGTGTAAAGAAAGAGTTCCTAGCTGCAGCGTAATCCAAAGGAAAGGAAACAAGAACTCCAAGGATAGCTGATTGTCCTTTAGTGCATCCATTCAAGCCACAGGTACAGTTACGAATAAAATCAAATGCCACCCGCCATGTCTGTATGCCATTGCACATTTTCAAAAGATCACTTCCCACACGCGATGACATTTGAAGTAGACAGAAGCGCGGCAGCACTCGTGCCAACTTCAAATGACAACAATAATCATATAACACACCTCCCTGTTTTATTAAACACAAAAAAAAATAATATAGAACAACAACTTTGAATTTAGTAGGTAATCTGCGAATTCTTGGATTCCTAGTCGAACATGGTGGAGCAGATACACATTGTTCTTCAGCAGGTAGTTCTGTGCAAGAGTTGCTCACCGGATTTTCATTCACATCCAAAAATACATTGGAAGCAATGCTATCCCTAAAATCAATTTTACCTTTATAAACTGAAACTCCAAAACACTGCCATCCTCCACTCGTACAGCATTCCTAAACATTTCCACTACTCGTATGGGATCCGACCAGTTAGACAATCCCTTACGTATAAGACCACCTTTCTTCAACCGTACTAAGACTCCAACCTGGACAGAAGAATTTCTGACAATTCTACTTTTCAGCAAGGTATCTTTCATTTTGCTTTTGTAAGCATCCATTTTACAACAAATTTCATTGAAATCTATCTCAGCGTTTTCTGCTTGTGCTTTGTTCTAGTTTTTTAACCACCATGGAACCAGTTTTGTGCTGGGTTTACAGCCTCTCCATAATTCAAATGGACTTATCAAAGATGCAGCATTGGGTGATGTTCTGTAAGATAACAACATGGATTGTAAAGCGTTGTTTCAACACAGTCCACCTTTGACTGCTAACTGAATAGCCTCTTTCACAACCCTAATAAATCTCTCAATTTGACCATTAGCCTCTGGATGGAAGACCACAATCCTTTTGTGAGTAATACCACATCTAGTCAAATAATTCTCCATCTGTTTGCTAACAAAATGTGGCCCATTGTCTGTAACTAGCTCCTGAGGAATACCGTCCATACAGAAACTATCAACATCTAAAAATTGTATAATGGCTTATGAGGTAACTTCGCTGACCGTCTTAATCTCAGGCCATTTTGAAAAATAATCCATTAGCACAATCCCAAAAGAGTGCTGATGCGGTAAAATACTAAACAGACCAATTATGTCAATGCCCAATTTACACCAGGGCGAAGCAGGTTAATCCACAGGTTGTGGAGTAGCGGTTAAAACTTTGGCTGACTTATCACTGTTAGCACACAAATCACAGAATCTTACCTGAGGCTCAACATATGAATCAATGCCTTCCCACCAAAAACTTTCCTTCAATCGTCTCCTGGTGATGGAGATACCACCAAAATGCCCTTCATGAGCAATGTCAACAAACATTTTCCTGAGACCAAAAGGTGGAATAAATGTATCCCCCTCAGAATTATATCATTCTCTATAGCCAATTCATCACGAACCTTAAAGTAACTAACTAGACTCCCTATGAGCTCTCTTTCTTCTGGGCAACCTTCTAGAATTAATTTATTTCACTCCTTTAAGCTCTTGATCCTTCCCAATTTCTTCATTCCACAATTGCTCTTGAATAATGGGATTGTCATTAGACAACAAATTCACTTCACGCACAATATGTGCAACCTCACATTCATCAGTATCAACGCAATCCGATTCCATACACGGAAGAAGCAATCTTGACATGCAGTCAGCATGAACATTAATTTTACCAGGGACATACTCTAGAGAATATTGGAAGTTTTGTAGTCTAGAAGAAAGTCCGGCCAACCTTGAAGACAATGTACGCCCACCAAAAGGTGATAATATATAAACCAATGGCATATGGTCAGAAGGGTCTAAAATGTTCTGCACCCCACACACATTCTAGTAGTTCTCTTTCATTTACTGAGTAATGTCGTTCAGATTCTAGTAATGTTCTTGAAGCATATGCTACAATCCATTCTTTATGTTTATTTCTTGAATCAATACCACACCTAATCCACAATTGCTTGCGTCTACCATTACAACACAATGTTTACCAATTACAAAAGGTTTGAGACATGGAGCCTCAACAATCATCTTCCTAACAGTGGAAAACGTGGCAGTCATAACATCAGTCCAAGTACATTTCAAATTTTTCTTTAATAGGTTCCTAAAGGGTTCAAACACAGTTGCGCAATTAGGGATGAATTTTTCATAGAACCCCACTAGTCCCAAAAAACTGAAACTTGTTTTCAGGAATAGGAGCCTTACGGATGTTTTCCAAATGTGACATTTTAGGTTTAGTCCCATCTCCGCTGATACGGTGTCCTAAGTATTCCACTTCATGTCTATTCAATCTGCACTTGTCTGCATGGAGCGTTCAACCTTTGTTTGCTAATGCATTTAGGACTTTGACTAAGTTATGGTCATGTTCCTCGTCTAAACTAAACTAAACTAAAATGTCATCCTGAAATGCTATGGCCCCAGTGAGACCATCCAGAGATTCTTTCATCAGTCTTTGTAATACGGAAGCCGCACTGGCTAAGCCAAAAGGCATCCTGCAGAATCTGTAAAGACTCTCTGGTGTTATAAGGGAAGTTACATCTTTAGATTCTTCATGGAGAACAACCTGATGATAAGCGCTAGCTAGAACAAGAAAAGAACACACATGTGCCTCAGCTAACGTGGAAACAATTTCATGTAGATTAGGGAGAGGATGGGCATCCACACAAATGGCATTATTTAGACTGTGTATGTCTATGCATGGACAAAGTTCCCCACCAGATTTAATTGAAATAATAACTGCGGAAACCCAAGGAGATGACTCTATCGGTTCAATTATCTTCTTCACACACATGTCATGGAGCATTTCTTTCAATTTGTTCCTATAGGACAGAGTAACATTCCTTACCTTATGACGTACAGGAATGGCATTAGCATGTACTTTTATGCGATGTCTAAAACCTTTGTATTCACCTAGTTTGTCATTAAATAATTTAGGAAAATCACTTTTTATTTTAGCAACTAGTACAGAGTCATTAGGTTTCTTGATTGAATCACATGTTGAAGAATTTGTAACAACAGAATAAACAGAAGGATCAGCATTAGGATCTAATCTGATTCCTAGTTTTTCTTGATGTGTCCAGCCTAAGAGCGATTGCCCAACTTTTGTAACATAAATTTTACCACGCGTGCTGCGTTCGTGAAAGACTAAATCAGCAATTCAATACCTTAGGAGTTGTAATTTGTGACCAGTATAACCACTTGGAGAAATATCCGGATGTGTAAGTTCTATATCAGGCCAATTAGAACAAACAAGGGGGTAAGGCAGAATAGTATACCAGGAGCATGAATCTACTAGTACTTGGGTAGAAATTCCATTGATGGTGACTTCACATGAAGGAAATTCAGTAGCCCATTATCTCTTTACTCACACAAAGTGTAGTATTTATATCGTAATCATTATCACACGACTCCTCATGTTCTTGTATAACATTGACTCTTCTAGGAGATGATCTACATACTCTGGCACACACTTTATATATGGCAGGGTATGACTTTGAATTCCCTAGGTAATAACTACTACCACATCTATGTCAAGGCTGCTGGAATGTGGGCTTCTTGGAGGTACTGCTACTGACGAACATACTGGTCGAGACAATTAAGGAGTGTCCTTACTGTAGAATTTACAGTTTATTCACATAGAGTGTTTATTATGTTAAAAAAGTATATTTCTACTTTTTAACTTGGGAACCATCTTCACCTAATAGACATGCGTGTAGTGCAACTGATCTAGAAATAATAATTTGAAGTTGATTAATAAAGTGAGTGGCATGTAATAACAAAGTGTTTGTGCTTCATTGCAACTAAAGGAACCTATGATTTCTATCTGAGTGATAAATGTGTAGATATTGGTGGGTCCATAGACTAAACACACAGAGTTCCCCCGACTCTGCCAGGAATTTTCACCCGTGTGAATGGCGTTATAGGCAGAAGCGGTTGTCGGTGGGACTAAGATAACCACCGAGCTAATCATAACTTGGCTTTCCTTCGAGGCAACTGTGGTGGAAATACCTCCTATTTGAGTGGGCAGGAAGGAAGGAAAATAGGTGAGAACTTACATTTCTTTACTGTTTTCCATACCCGTTTTGGTCTTGCACACTGTTGTCAAGGTCCATTATTTGCTGCTCCGACTCTACCACAATACCAAGCTATTCCATTGTTGCGGGGATCTAAGGTAAGCAACTTTTACATTTGTCTTAATATGAATTGTGTGTTGACAATTGCTATAGCCCTGTGCATTTTTGCATTGTTCTTACCTACAATTTTTCCTTCTGTGTAATGTAGTGGTGTTCATTTTTCTACTTATCAAGGTAGAATGACCACCTCTGTACTGATACTTAAAAAAGATATTGTTGTTGTGGTGCTTGGGGGTGTTGTGCTAGTGGTACGTGTAGGTGTGCATTTAGTAGTGTGTGTATGTTGTTTATGTGAGTTCCAATATGTAACAAAAAGGGTCATAACACATTACCTACATATGTTATTCAGGCAAACACAACATATATGTGTATTGACACAAGAAAAGTTGTACTTTCCAGTCTCTCTTCCACAAAGGACCCACTCCATTAGCAAACCACCGCCAGCACAACAGGGACATCTAAATTGGCTCAGTGGAATAACGGTTGTCCTGATGGCAGCAGAGCCAGCAGAGTCTGCACACATCTAAATAAGGCGGGCGTAACTCCATCAACTTGTCCGAGAACTTGAGTGCTGCCACGATCTAAATCAGGTCCTTAGCTGTTAGCTCCCAACTATCCTCATATGTTTAGAAAATTAGCACAAGTCAAACTAGGAAAAAGTCATGCAATGTTTTTGCATCAATGCTACATGTATGCACTTTCAAGCATACTCTCAGTCATAATTACCATTGAGTAATTTGATTTTTCATTGTGTTAATGCAATATGAACTAAAAGTATTAAATAAATATTCATATGTGTTTAAATGTGCACATGCATATTAAATGTGCACCATTGATTTAATACCTTAATTTGACATTTACTCAAAAGGCCTGTATCTCATCATGGCATTACATAAAATCACTGTATTTCGACATTCTTGCAGGTATTCTCAATCATTGCTAGTTTAGAATAGATACATTTCGTGTAACAGCAATAAATACATAACCTGTGAAAGAGACCTTGAGGACAAGCTCACAAGAACTGCAGTACTAATGAAAAAGACTATTCATCCTTAACCTGGTTGTATGAAAGGGATGTCATTCCCATGTCCAGTGTTTGATATTTAATCAATGTTGCAGTCAGCAGCATGGGAATGGAGTCAAACAATAAACATTTTAATGACAAGGTGACCAAGTGAGTGTTACCTGGTGACTTTGCGGATTATGACAGATCAACAGCCCATTCGGATTTCAGAACTTTTCAGACCTTTTCAAATGCTTTTCCCTGGAATTATGCAGAACCTTCCCTTGGTGACTCTTTGTGGATTTCTTTCCTGAGCCTCATTATGCAGACTCTATGCAAAAATTCCCTTGAACACTTTGCAGATCCCTTCCATACCCCTGTGAATGGACTTTGAGATCTTCACCTCATGATCCCCTTGGATGTTGCTTTAAGTGTAGCTTAGGCTTGCACTTATTTCCAACATATTGAAGACTCTTGACCAAGCATCTGATATGCTAATACTTGATTTATCCACTCCATCAAGCCTATAGGTAGAGACTTATTCATCCACTCATTCTTCAATACAGCTTGGTATATATATATATAATACAAATTTAAATTTTAAAGAAACCACATTCACTGGTTGATGTCATCAGTGATGTCATTTGAGATGCCATCAGTGATGTCATCAGTGATGTCACTGACCATGTTATGAATGATGTAATATGTTACGTGAGCAGCAGTGCATTTCTGGGGCGTGAGTTATAGTTAGCTGAACTGACTAGAACGGTGGAATTTCTATGGTTTTGTATGAGTAAAATGTCCAACTAACTATAACGTCCCTGAAACCTATGTTTTCTTATTGTATTTCTAAGGTTTTTTAAATGTTAATTTCTAACTATAACATCCCTGAAACCAATGGTTTTTTCAGTAAATTTCAAAGGTTTTTTAAATGCTACTTTCTAACTGTATTTTCCCTAAAACCTACTATTAATAAAAATAGCGGGTAATTGTGTTAGTACTTAGACCATTCCATAAGTACATGACTAGTAACTGGATGATTATAGTGCTATAAAGAGAGTGTATGGTGTATTTGTAAGTGCTTTGGTAATAGCAAAGTAAATAGATAAGTACACCGCGCTAGATGGGTGATTGGAGAAGTGCATGAAGACTGACAGGTTGATTGCTAGACTGCATGGGTAGTACCATGGTATTTAGATGAGTGAATGAGTAGTATGTGCCTACTTAGAGGTCTGTATGGATAGTGCACAGACAGTTGTAGCACTGCTTCGGTTAGTGCTTGTGCCATTGTATGAGTACATCGGCAGTGACTGGATGATTACAGTACTGCAAGGGGAGTGTATACTGAATTTATAAGTACTTGGGTAATAGTGGAGAAATTGCATTAGTGTATAGTACTGGCTGGGTGAGTGGAGATGGACATGAGTCACGTTGTCTTTGATAGACCGCAAGGGGAGTACCTGGGTGGATTAATCTTACCTGTTTCCAAGTAGATATGAAATTAATAGTAATATAATTTCACTTCTTTTTTTTATTTTAAACTTTAGTAGTAAGGTCTGTAAAAAAGAAGAAAATAATTCTGTTATGACATAAAATGTTATAGTTTTCGCAACACAATATAAGTATACGATTACATCACATATTCAATTTGCCATTTTTTGCTGTCTTCAGATTGTATTGAACTTCACCATAAACAGTGATTTCAATGATAATCATTTATTTATATTTATATGATTTTTAATGCGCAGCTAATACCCAAGGGTGTCTAGGCGCAGAAGACGTCAGCATCAGATGACAGCGGGCAAAAAAATACAATCAATAAGATTATTAAAAAAATATACTTCTCTTCAAAATGACTACAACCAATACAACTTGGTATTTACATTTTCACATATAAACATCCTTCGTAACGTAGTATATAATACAAAGATCAAGTATATCGCCACCTTTATTCAAACACAATATGAAAGAACAGAATTAATAACTGAAACCATAAATACAAACATCATCCCTATTGGCCGAATGAAGTTTCTAAAAATATTTCCTTGTAGTCTATCTTAAATAAACTTTTGAATTCATATAAACACCTTCCCAAGAAGCCGAATGATGTTTCTGAAAACATTTGAATGACGCTATCCAAAGTACACTTCTAAAATCATATTCACATGTTTCCAATAGGGTGAATGATGTTTCTAAAATCCTTTGTAATGGAAATATCTGAAAAATATTCAGTAATTCATGTTGCTATCTTCTTAGTATTTTGGCATCAAAAATATTAAGTATGAATTTGGTAATTCATTAGGCAACCAAAATGAACACTCTAATGTGAATCATTACATAGTGTCCATTCTTTATTGCACTTTAAATAGACAGTATGGTGTCCAGATGTTGAAGTAGGCCCATTGTGGAAAACAATGGCCATTGTTTTAAACGTTCTTCCTGAAATTGACACTTGACCTACTACAAAATTTTTTATTTTGGTTTCTAATTTTGTACCATCTGCTCTACAACGTTGCAGCATTACAATAATATATTGTCCACATCTTTCTATAAATAATGTTGACAACATTTCCGATTTGTACATTCCATATGATGATTAGCTGATTTTACTAGTTTGTTGAAAGGCACTGTTTTCAAATCTGGCATTGTCAAATATATGAATCGTTCCGTGTCTATTTTAGTGGTTGATGAAAATGAACAGCTGTCACTTCTATGAACCCATCTGTATTGTAGTATAAACACAACAGATTTTCAATTTGTATACCTTCATCTTATATTACTGTAAGCATAAACATAAGAAATTCCTGAGCATCTTGCTGTACATTCTGTGTAAATTGTGAAGAACCAGAACATATATCCAGTTTCATTTTATCAGTTTCCAACTTCTCAAAAATATAATATAACAGAGAACAAAATCCTTCTTCTCGATTTTCAAGAATTGCATGCTGTAGATTTTCTAAAAAAAAAAGACAACGTTCACAATTACATTAGCATAGCTGTTAAAACCTGAACTGTTTTCTAACTGATATCCTACAATATTAGCAACTTTATTACCTTCTAATTTCTTTCCATTCTTTTTTTTCTTTGCAACCTCAGTATAATTTGTATTATATTTTCGTTTTGAACGTATTGGAAAGGGGCGACCACTCGGTCCCCACGAACGTATGGTTGGGTGCCCCGATCCCCCCGGGAAACCATTTTGGGCGGGAGGCGTGGCTCGGCTGGTATGCCCGAAGTGGCGTAGCCGGGGCGCGCCCTTTCCCGCCCAGGAGGGGTTGTCCTAGACACCCGCACGGAAGACCACGCCCAGTAGGCGTACCGGAGGAGGGTCCCCGCCCTCCCGCAGATGGATAAATAGAGCAGGAATCCGAAGAAGCGTCCTCTTGTTCCTGTGCTCTGAAGGCTGCACCAATTCGTTGCTCGTGAGCCCTCGACGGAACAAGCGGCAATTTTGAGAACTTGTAATCTTGTTCTTTCTCTTTCAGTGAATTGGAGTACGAAGGATTCAGGACCTCCTTGATCAACTAGAGCGGAGTACTCGAAAACATGGCCGGCAAGAAGGCAGGAAAGGGCTCTGAGATGGAGAAGGTATCGCGCCATTTGTCGAACCGAATGGCGAGCATGGACCGGAAGCTCGGAAAAGTTGACTCGATTGGTCGAGGTTTGGCCGAGGTTAAGAAACAGCTAGCGGCCCAGAACAACTCAGGCCGTCCTAAGAAGGTAATAGGCCCGGCCTTGCCGGGAGTCGTCCCAGAGGGTAGGGGGAAGCGTGTTAAGAGGAGGGTGGTTTCTGGGGAGGTTCCGGTTTCTGAAATACCCCCAGTCGCCCCCATTACACCGGCGGACAGCCCGGTACCAAACCCAGATATAGGTTTACCAATCCCGGTTGTAATTACTCCTGTTAACGATGAGGAGATGCCCCCCGAATTGGCCATCCAGTTAGCGGCGGTGTTGCCATGGCTCAAGAAGAAAGCAGGGGGGGGGGCAGTGGCTGCGGGGGACCCGGCCGAGGAGGCTAGACTAATAATCGAGCAATTGCGGCAGTCGAGAGAGGCCGCGACGGCGAATGTTCCTCTTGTTGCCCCACAGGTGGCGCCGTGAGGACCTGCGGTTAGCCGGGAAAAGGCGGCAGACTCATCGGCCGAACCTGGTAAGCACACATTGCCAATGGCAGGGGAAGGTTCATTACCTTCAAGGCGCGAAAGGGTGGCACAGCACATCCCTATGGCCACAAAAGAACTGATATGGGGGGAGAAATATGTGAATATGTTTTCATTATTGACTGACCATCGCGAGATGGAATATGCAAAATCCCAGAAAGATTTATGGCACCCCAGTGTATGGCGCGCCAAGATGGCGGAATTCAGGGTTGAGGAGACGGTAGCAAATTGGGTTAAGGCCTTTTCCATATTTACGGCAGTCATGGGGGAACGGAAGCCTGAAATCATGACCGAGTTGACCTGTTATCAGAATAGGATTATGGATTTTTATACCATGTATGAGGGGGATGAATGAAAAGGTTACGATATGAAATTCCGAAAAGCGAAGGAGTTTTTTGCTACTTTGACTTGGGATTGCCTCGACTCGGTGTCATGGCACAAGCAGCTCTTGCCTGGGGCGGCAGGTACGTCCTCACCGGGCGGGAGCGGGTCGGGGTCAGTTCGCCAAAAGCCTGCGGTGCCCTTTCGAGCGGGCGCCGGTGGGGACTATCAGTCCAAGACCGGCGGGAATGGCGGCAAGCGGGGGGTTTGTTGGGGCTTCAATAGAGGCAACTGTAACAGGCCCCAGGGAACATGTAGGTTCAGGCATGCGTGTGCGGGCTGTGGGAACTCCTCACACCCGGAGAGTAGCTGTAGATCTAAAAACAGCGGAACGGGAGGAAAAGGGGGGTCTAAGCAAGAGTGAGGTAATACTTTGTAACCGATTGCCTACACCTGTCGATATCATGGCTCTGACTCCTTGGTTGAACAAATACCCTGATCATGTATCCGCCGGAGTGTTGAGGAAGGGTTTCCTATATGGCTTCAACATCCCGGCGGGAGATTTTCGGGGGGACTCCTTTTGTAAAAATCAGTTATCTGTCCAACACAACCCAAGTGTAGCGGCAAAGAAGATTGCAAAGGAAGTCAGCTTGGGGCGGGTAGCGGGGCCTTTTCATCGCCCGCCGGTGGTGGATTTTGTGTGTTCCCCGTTAGGGGTGGTCCCGAAAAAAGACCCGGGGGAGTTTAGACTCATTCACAACTTGTCTGCCCCTAGGGGTTCTTCGGTGAACGAAGCCATTGACCCAGATGTTTGTTCAGTGCGGTACGCATCGTTCGATGATGCCATGGCCATGTTAAATCGCCTGGGCCCCGGAGCGCTGATGGCGAAATCGGACATCGAATCGTCGTTCCGGTTGCTCCCGGTACACCCACGGGATCAGCGCTTGCTAGGTTTTGAATTTCAGGGGAGTTATTACATGGATAAATGCATGCCGATGGGTTGCTCCATTTCTTGTGCTTATTTTGAAATGTTCAGCTGTTTTTTAGAGTGGGTATTCACCGAGGCCACGGGCCATAAGCATGTAATGCACTATCTAGATGACTTCTTGTTTTTGGGTGCAGCCGGCGATACGGAATGTGCGCAGGCACTACGGGACTTCTGCATCCTCATGCGGGAGTTTGGAGTCCCACTGGCACCAGGTAAGACGGTCGGACCATCTACTTCACTGGAGTTTCTGGGAATTGAGCTCGATTCAGTGGAAGGATGTTTTCGTTTACCGATGGAAAAGGTGGCCAAATTTAGGGCTTCCCTGATGCAATGCCTGGGCAAGGAGAAAGTGACCCTACACCAGTTACAGCAAACAGTGGGTCAGCTTAACTTTGCCTTGAGGGTGATACCAATGGCTCGCCCCTTCTCACGCTCTATTGCACAAGCTATGGTTGGTCTCAAGGAGGGACACCACCGTACAAGACTGTCGGCAGAGGTTCGCCAGGATATGCGCATTTGGTTGGCATTTCTGGCGGACTTCAACGGTCGAGTTGTGTGGAACAAGCCGCCAGCATCTTCGGATGAACTAGGTTTGCGGACTGACTCAGCTGGGAGCGTGGGATTTGGCGCCATCTTTGGTAACCGTTGGTCGGCGCAAGTATGGCCGACGTGGTGGCACTCCAGCGGTCTGAAAAGTAACATTGGGTTCTTGGAGCTATTCCCCATTTGGGTTGCTCTGATGGCATGGCCAGACGACTTCAGGGACCGCTCGGTGGTGTTTTGGTCTGATAATATGACTGTGGTTGAGTGCATTAACCAGCAAGCAGCCCGCTGCAAGTTGATCTTGAGATTGTTGAAAGAAATCGTATTACGTTGCATGAAATTGAATGTACAGTTCAGGGCAAAACATGTGCCAGGTGTACTGAATTATGCAGCTGATGCACTCTCTCGTTCACACATGCAGGCTTTCAAGGGCTATTTACCCACAGTGGACCTAGTGGCGGCACCATTCCCCGAAGCACTATGGCTAATCGGTGCCCCGGATTACAAGACCTCGTGGCAGCCAGCTTAGCTCCCAGAACAAGGAAGGCATACGAAGGAGCGTTTTGTTCCTACTGTACATTTTTGGGTCCATCAGGGAGACAGAGCTGGGGTCAGGAGGACTCCTTCCTGGGGTTCCTGGTCGCGCTGCACAGAGGAGGCCGATCAGCGGCAACGGCCAATAGACATAGGGCGGCCATTTCGTTCATGGCATAAGAGACCCGACGGATTCCTTTTTGGTTAGGAAGGCACTCTGCGGCTGGCAACGCCTCGAGGGTCGCAAGCAGGATACGAGGCACCCGATTGGTTTAGATAGATTGGCTCTACTCTTAGCGAAGCTAGATGAGACGTGCTCCTCCCTTTACCAAGCAGTTCTGTTCCGGGCAGCTTTCGCCTTGGCATTCCACGGGGCTATGCGGGTGAGCGAACTGGCCGCAAGGAACAAGAAGGATATAGAGGGAGGCCTGGGCAGGGGTCACATCCAAATAAGGGGTGATTCGATGGTAATCTCGATAGCCAGGTCCAAGACTGACCAGGGAGCCATGGGTGATAGTGTTATCGTGCAGCGCGCACACGGGTCCCCCACTTGTCCGATAAAATGCGTAGAGGAATACTTGGCATTGAGGTCGGCTACGTGGGGGGGGAGCTTGCTGAGGCACAAGCATGGCACCCCACTGACGAGGTTTCAGTTTCAGAGGGTGTTAGCACTGTCAATCGCTGCCGCGGGCATGGACCCGTGCGATTTTGGCACCCACTCATTTAGGATAGGGGCTGCTACTGAGGCTACAGCCCGGGGTCAGAGTGCAGAGGAAGTAAAGCAGCTGGGCCGTTGGTCCTCGAATTGCTTCAAAAGGTATGTGCGATTGCACATGTTGTAAAGATCAATTGACATGTACTCACGCTTCTTGTCTTTTGTTTGAATTACAGTTTCGCGAGCCTGTCACGCGGGGCGGAATTGGAAGTCGACTCAGCACCAGGAGACCAGCGGTCGAGGATCACCGACTGGAGAGAGAGTGGTATGGGTCGTGGGCCACTCATATGTGAGGCGCGCCGGGGACGTATTCGAGGCAGGTGATGCGACTCACGCATCTGGGGAATACGGGTACAGAGTGACCTTCCATGGGAAGGGCGGGCTCTGTTTTGACCAATTTCAATCGTTCTTTGAGGGTCTTTTAGGGCGGCAAAGGTCACCGCCATCTGTAGTCATAGTACACCTGGGAGGCAACGACTTAGTGAAGCTGGGAAGAAGAGTGTTATTAGAACACATCCTGTCGGCAGTTAGCTGGTTGGCTAAGAAACTCCCGGGGTGCACGATTGCCTGGTCCCACATGATCCCCAGGAAGAGTTGGCGGGGGGGCATTTCAGTGTCAGCGTTGAACCACTCTGTGAAAAGGGTTAACAATAAAATAGGGAAATTGTTTCGCTCAGCGCAGTTGCATAGCATTCCTCACGGCTGTATTCGGGGTGATCACATGTATCTGAATGATGGGGTTCACCTGTCCAGGGAGGGAAAAGATTTACTCATAGGAGACTTCATAGCATTGCTAAGGGGTTTGAGGAAGCATGACCTTTAGGAGGATTGGGGGGGCCGGATAGTCGGTCAACTATCCGGCCTGTGGTGGTAAGGTCATGATCGGTGAGCAGTAATTTCAAGGTCCCTAGAGGGGGGCGCCACCCAGAATGGATGGGAGCGCCCGGGGGGAGGCGGCCATTGGCCCCTTCCACGGGGAGGCGGCACCCACTAAGGATGGGTCACCTAGGGGGAGACGGCCATAGGCCCCTCCCAGGGGGGAGGCGGCTAGATGCCCCTCCGACGAATTTCCCGGGGGCCGGATATCCGCGACGGCGGATAGAGAGTGTGGGATGGGGGGGAGTCCACGCTGTCCTTCCTACAGATACCTCACATGGGAACTCGGACGACCTTTAAGATGGCGTCGAGTGAAAAGGGGGCCCCCACGACAAGGGAAGTTACAGGTGGCAATGAGGGTAAAGTCCTCTGCGCATGCGCCACTCACACCGTGAGGGCGGAATTTTGGTAGTAGGTATCTGACACCGGTTAAGACCTTGCCTTTGGCCCTTAATGCTAGGATGTACAATTTTAATTTAGAATGTATGCATTTTCAGGATGCTAGACTCGGCTAGGAAACCTTTGTATTAGAGATCTGTTAAGGTTAGCCAAAGAACATGTCTTCATCGAAATGTAATAAATGTAAAATTGTACATAAGTTATGAAACTTTTATTTAATGTTTTAAATTTTGTTTCATATTTTAATAAATACGGCCGGGGGGGTGACTCCCCCCCGCCTTCCAAAAGTTCAAACCTGTGTCTGTCTACTCCCATTGGGAATTGGTGTTGGGAGGGGGTGGCGGGCATCCCGGCCATATGGAAAGGGGCGACCACTCGGTCCCCCCGAACGTATGGTTGGGTGCCCCGATCCCCCCGGGAAACCATTTTGGGCGGGAAACGAGGCTCGGCTGGTATGCCCGAAGTGGCGTAGCCGGGGCGCGCCCTTTCCCGCCCAGGAGGGGTTCTCCTAGACACCCGCACGGAAGACCACGCCCAGTAGGCGTACCGGAGGAGGGTCCCCGCCCTCCCGCAGATGGATAAATAGAGCGGGAATCCGAAGAAGCGTCCTCTTGTTCCTGTGCTCTGAAGGCTGCACCAACTCGTTGCTCGTGAGCCCTCGACGGAACAAGCGGCAATTTTGACCCACCCACCAGCCCCTTATAGCAATGTTGGTTTAAATAAAAATTGATTAAGATAGAAATGTATAGGCCTTTTTTCCTTTGTAGAAAAAGTAAGGAAATGCGTCATATGATGATGTGGCTTCTGTTTTAGGATAATGTTTCCCTTTGCAGGACAATGAAGTTGATGACTCATCAGGGCTATGTTAGAATTTTCTTCTCTTAGTAGGTAAAACAACTGTCGTATTTATTTTTTGGTCGGGCGGTAAGGTCATGATCGGTGAGCAGTAATTTCAAGGTCCCTAGAGGGGGGCGCCACCCAGAATGGATGGGAGCGCCCGGGGGGAGGCGGCCATTGGCCCCTTCCACGGGGAGGCGGCACCCACTAAGGATGGGTCCCTAGGGGGAGACGGCCATAGGCCCCTCCCAGGGGGGAGGCGGCTAGATGCCCCTCCGACGAATTTCCCGGGGGCCGGATATCCGCGACGGCGGATAGAGAGTGTGGGATGGGGGGGAGTCCACGCTGTCCTTCCTACAGATACCTCACACGGGAACTCGGACGACCTTTAAGATGGCGTCAAGTGAAAAGGGGGCCCCCACGACAAGGGAAGTTACAGGTGGCAATGAGGGTAAAGTCCTCTGCGCATGCGCCACTCACACCGTGAGGGCGGGATTTTGGTAGTAGGGATCTGACACCGGTTAAGACCTTGCCGTTGGCCCTTAATGCTAGGATGTACAATTTTAATTTAGAATGTATGCATTTTCAGGATGCTAGACTCGGCTAGGAAACCTTTGTATTAGAGATCTGTTAAGGTTAGCCAAAGAACATGTCTTCATCGAAATGTAATAAATGTAAAATTGTACATAAGTTATGAAAATTTTATTTAATGTTTTAAATTTTGTTTCATATTTTAATAAATACGGCCGGGGGGGTGACTCCCCCCCGCCTTCCAAAAGTTCAAACCTGTGTCTGTCTACTCCCATTGGGAATTGGTGTTGGGAGGGGGTGGCGGGCATCCCGGCCATATAAATGTTTTTCATAAATAGGATATTCACTTACGTTAGGAGCATAGAGTCTTCTTAACCTATTGTATTCTTTTACACAATTTACATCTGTACTTACCTTTTGCTAATGAAAATCAATCAAATATAATCCAGATAAAGTTCTTACTCGAGACAATGCAACATACGCCATACCCTAAACACAGAACTTGCAATATTTACCATAGCATTGTCTACACTTAAACCTTGAGATTTATGAATAGTCACTGCATATGCTAAACAAACAGGAAACTGTTTTCTATGAACATACAAATCTTTTACACGCAAGAAACGGACACAACAGCGTCCAATTTGTTTCACCTCTTCAATCTGATCAAATTTAATCTTCAAAAATTAAATATCATCTCTATTTGCATAACTAATAAAGTCAACTACTTTCTCCATTGCTTCATTTACTAAACCTTTTTCAACATCTAAATTACGCCATAATATTACCCTGCAGTTTACAGAGACATACAAGGTCTTTTCCAAACCAGCAGTCTTAGATATTCATTTTTCTAAAGAGTTTAATTTTAGCTGCAAGTTCTCTGACAAAAGAATAGTTACTCCTTCATGTTCTATTTTATCAATAGCTACCATTTTCATTATCGGGTCATTCTCCTTTTTCAAAATGAATGTAGAGCATTGTAGGAAGGGGGAGGCTCTAGTTGGCGCAGTGCAACACTAGCGACAAGCAGGGACTCTCTCTTCCTCGTCAGGGCTGAGGGTTACCTTCCAGACAACCTCTGCTTACCCTCTAGGTAGTGTGGCTTAAGCAGTCGTAGGCTAATCTTTGGGGCACATAGGGTTAAACACTTGCAACAGTACACCCTTACAACCAACCCACCACACAACGAGACCAGACTGTATTCTTGTAAAAATATATATCTTTATATAGATTTTAAGCAGGCTTGTGAATACAGTCAATAACTTTATGAAGACGGTTGCAAGTTACGTAATTCAGGTTACCACAGTTCTTATGGAAGTTCTCTTGAGGCCCGTAGGCCGGTGTTATTCAAAGTTCTTGTGGATCCGGCGGCTTCCAAGGGATCTGTCCCACGTCGCGTTGCCTTCCCGGGGTCGCTGATCGTTGCGGCTCTTCGGCCGAGCAGGTCACTGGTCGTCCGGGGCAGCGGTGTTCTGTGGCGGCAGGGTCCTTTCCTCGTCGTCCGCTCCGACCCTGGAGGCGGCGGCTGTGCGGTTGTGACAAGTGGCAGTACGGTCCCCAAGTGCAGGACGTACCCAGCCAAATGTCGGTGCAGCTGTGGGCTCACAGCTGGGCTGTCGGGCAGGCTTACCGACCTTGCGGATTCTCGTAGGGCAACTGTCCGTCTTTGCAGGTGAGTGACTGCTCGCTATGCGGTCACCTCGATAGGTGTTCGGGCCAGCGGCGGCTGGTCCTCACTTTGCTTCCGCTGTTGCTTTGGGCCCCGGTCACGGTGGTCGGGAGGTCGTTGATGCCTTAGAGGAGATTCCTCCGTCAGTGCCGCGGCGATGGTCAGCACCCGCAGTCGCTTTCCAAGGGGGTAGCGTCCACTGGTCCTGGGACGCTGGTCAGGGGGCAAGTTCAGTTGCAAGCCCTTGGAGATCTCTTTGCAGAGTTTGGCACAAGTAGCACAATAGTCTTTTCGTAGTCTTATTGTCTTCCTCTCCTTCAGCAGCAAGGCACCTGACACAGGCAAGAGTCAGCACCCTTCCTTGTCTCTCACGGTCCTTCTCGTAGGGCAGAGTCTTTCTGTGGCCCAAACCGGATCTAATTTTCAAGGAGCAGGGCTCCGTCTTTTATAGGCCAATTCTTTTGTTCTCGCAGGCCAGGGGGGCCTTTGCATAGCCACTCTCAGTTCTGGAGTACCCCCGCGGGTGTACTCCGGCTTCCGCTTTCAGTGTGAGGGGCAGGCGCATCAGACGCCCCACAGGGGGTGGAGCCAGCATTGTCCGGACAGGAGTGGCCAGAGTACCTTGTTGATGGGAGCTTCGCCCGTCCTGGGCCAGGTGCCGGCAGAGTCATCCGCCGCTCCCCAGGAGGGTGGAGCCAGCATTGTGGAGGTCGAGCGCAGTGACAGCTCGAGTCAAGAGGCACTCCTACCTCCCACTAAGGTGTAATCTGCGCATTCACCACCTGTCATCCCTCCAGCCCTGTCACTCACACATCCCAGACAGTCAGATACACACCAGCAGAGGCGGCTGAAATGGTTAAGCAAGCAAATGCTAACTTTCTAAAAGTAGCATTTGCAAACCCAGGGTACTGAAATAAACTTGACTACAAGAAATATCTCCTTATCCTGAGTTCAGGCATACTAAACATGACTCACTACCATGCTCCTTGAGCCTGCGGGGATTATAGGGTGTAATAACCCTCGCAGCTCAGTCTGGCCTAATGGAGCAGGTAGCCTTCAGTAGTGAAATACGGTCTTCGTTGTAGGTCACTACCAGGACATGCCACGCACATCAGGGCTTGTCCTACCTTGCACCTACAACGCACCCGGCCCGTAGGCCTACCATAGGGGTGACTAATATGTAGTCAAGGGAAGGGTCGGTGCTGGCAAGTGGGGACACTTGCCCAGCTAGCGTGACAGTACGAGACCGCACGCGGGTTCTGCGGTCGCAGTTCCCAGACACATCTTTACGGCTGCTTCGGTGGGTGGCGCAACCAGCGCTGCAGGCCCACCAGCAGTATTGGCATCTACAAGCCCCGGCACTCTCTCGTGCGCTTTACTAGGGACTAACAGTAAATCCAATGCACCAATCATGGATACCAATCGTATGTACAATTTACAGTAGGGAGCACTTGCACTGCGGCACGGATCAGCCGTGGCGCAGTGCCCTGAGTATCGGAAAACCAGCAAAACATCGGAGGCACATCAGCAAAAAGTGGAAGGGAGACTCACGCCAAGGTGCCAGGTCTAACATGTGTCCCCTCCAGCTGAAATGTGGGGGGAACTACCCTTCCCCAGGGAGTTCCACATCACTAAGGCGGAAAAATCCGGACAGACCGTCAGCGTTGGCGTGATCGGTGCCAGGGCGGTGTTCCACCGTAAAGTCCATACTCTGTAGAGAAATGGACCACCTCAACAGTTTCGGGTTCTCACCCCTCATTTGCATCAACCATCTGAGGGGCCGGTGGTCCGTCTGAACTCGGAAGTGAGACCCAAACAAGTAGGGTCTTAGCTTCTTCAGCGCCCAGACCACAGCAAATGCTTCACGCTCTATTGCACTCCACCTACTTTCCCGTGGAAGTAACCTCCGACTTATGAAGGCTACGGGTTGGTCAAAGCCCTCCTCAGTCATCTGTGAAAGAACAGCCCCTACACCATGCTCTGAAGCGTCTGTTTGCACAATGAACTCCTTGGAGAAATCTGGGGCCAGGAGCACGGGCGCCGTGCACATGGCAGTCTTCAGGGTGTCGAAAGCTTTCTGACAGGTGTCAGTCCAAATCACATTCCTGGGCTGCTTTTTCGAAGTCAGCTCTGTCAAGGGGGTCACGATCGTGCCATAGCCCTTGACAAACCTCCTGTAATACCCAGTGAGCCCCAGGAAGGCTCTCACTGCAGTCTGGGTCTTGGGGGGTTCCCAAGCCAGGATGGTTTCGATTTTGGGCTGCAAGGGGGCTACCTTGCCACTCCCAACTTGGTGTCCCAAGTACACCACTGAACCCTGCCCAATCTGGCACTTGCTTGCCTTGATTGTGAGGCCTGCTCTGCGCAGGGCCATCAACACTTCCCAGAGGTGTCGCAGGTGTTCGGGCCAGGTGCCGCTGAACACCGCGATGTCATCCAGGTAGGCGGCACTGAACTCGTCCAGTCCAGCCAACACCTGGTTGACCAATCTCTGAAAGGTGGAAGGGGCATTCTTCATTCCAAATGGCATAACCCGGAACTGGAAATGCCCATCGGGTGTAGAGAATGCCGACCTCTCCTTTGCCCCATCGGTCAAGGCGATCTGCCAGTACCCAGACGTCAAATCAAACGTGCTGAGAAACCGGGCAGCCCCTAGCCGATCAATGAGCTCGTCAGCTCTGGGGATGGGGTGCGCGTCAGTCTTCGTGACTGAATTGAGTCCTCTGTAGTCCACACAGAACCGGAGTTCGGGTGTGGCTCCCGGCGCAGCAGCCTTCGGAACCAAGACCACGGGGCTGGACCAAGGACTGCTGGAAGACTCAACCACCCCGAGGGCAAGCATCTTGGAGACCTCCTCCTTGATGCAGGCCCGTACCCTGTCAGTTACCCTGTAAGCCTTATGCTTCACCGGTAAGCTGTCTCCAGTGTCCACATCATGGACGCACCAATCTGTGACACTCGGAACCAGGGAGAACAGGTCTGGAAACTGTCCCAGCAACTGGCGGCAGTCCTCCTGTTGTTCGGCGGTCAGGGAGGGTGAGAGGTTAACTCCATCCACTGACCCATCCTTCTCACAGGCCACCAAGAGGTCAGGAAGAGGCTCCGACTCCTCCTCCATCCCGTCATCGGTTGCCAACAACATGCCCACTTCGGACCTTCGCAAGTGGGGCTTGAGGCGGTTGACATGTAGGACCCGTAAAGGGTTCCTAGGCGTCTTCATGTCCACCAAGTATGTCACGGGGCTCTTGCGCTCCACAACCTCAAATGGTCCTGTCCACTTATCTTGAAGGGCACAGGGCTCCACTGGGGCCAAGACATACACCTCCTGTCCAGGCTGAAGCTCGACCAGAGTGGCATTCTGATCGTACCACCGCTTCATTTCTTCCTGGCTCGCTTCCAGATTTGCCTCGGCAAGTTGTCTGAAGCGTCTGGTCTGGTTTCTGAAGGCCAGCATGTAGCTATATACATTCTGGGGAGGTTTCCTGGGAGATTGCTCCCAGCCTTCCTTTACCAGACTCAGTGGTCCTCTCACGGGGTGACCGTACAGCAGTTCAAAGGGGCTGAACCCTAGGGACTTCTGTGGTACCTCGCGATATGCAAACAGCAGGCATGGCAAGAGGACGTCCCACTTACGCCTCATCGGACCTTCCAGGCCCATTATCATGCCTTTGAGGGTTCGGTTGAATCTTTCAACCAACCCGTTACCTTGGGGATGGTAGGGTGTGGTGAACTTGTACGTTACGCCACACTCCTGCCAAAGGGACTTCATATATTTCGATATGAAATTGGTCCCCCTGTCGCTCACCACCTCTAGAGGGAATCCTACTCGTGAGAAAATTCCCATCAGTGCACGCCCCACCACGGGAGCCGTCACTGTCCTCAGAGGGATGGCTTCAGGGTACCGGGTGGCATGGTCCACCAAGACCAGGATGAACCTGTTGCCCATGGCTGTCTTGGGGTCCAGAGGCCCAACGATGTCAATACCCACTCGCTGGAATGGCGTACCGACCACAGGGAAGGGTTGGAGGGGAGCCTTGTTCTTCCCTCCCGTCTTCCCACTTGCCTGGCAAGTCGGACAGGTTCTGCAATAAGCGTCTGAGCTTTTATGCAGTTGGGGCCAGTAGAAGTGGGTGACAAGCCTGTCATAGGTCTTGTCCATCCCCAAATGTCCTGCTAAAGGCACATCATGAGCCAGCCCCAGTAGGAAGGCTCTGAATTTCTGGGGTACCACCAGCACACGGGCTGACCCAGGTTCAGCGGCCTTAGGCTCCGAATACAGGAGGCCGTTCTCCCAGTACACGTAATGTGTTTTGGCCTGAACACCATTGGCCTGGTCTGCAGCCTGTTGCCGCATACCCACGAGAGAAGGGCATTCTTTCTGCTCCTTGCAGAATTCCTCCCTGGAGGGTCCTCCTTCTTGCTGCCAATGGGTCAGCTCAGGCAGGTCCCCCAGTTCGGCGATCTGTTCCCCTGTAGGCTCCAGGGCATCCCCCTCAAGGTCTGCTTCCTCCTGGACCGTAGGAACTTCAGGGGCCGGTTTCCCGCGCCCCCTGCGCCTTCTCCCTAAAGCCGGTTCCTGGGCCTCTCCATCAGGCCCCAGGACCTCTCGATCACCCTTACTGGCTGCCATCAACCGGGTGGTCACGCACGCCCAGTCAGGCAGGCCCACCATCCGCAGGTGAGTCGCTTTCTCCACCTTTTCCCAAGGGGAGTGCTCCAAGTCGTTCCCTAGCAAACAGTCAACAGGCATGGTTTTTCTCACACAGACCTGCAGAGTACCAGAGACCCCCCCCCACTCGAAGGGAACTTGAGCCATCGGACACTGGCTCTCAGAATTATCAGCATTGATAACCCTACAGTAGGCATGGGGTACAACCTGCTCTTGAGACACCAGGTGCTGCCTCACTGCAGTCACACTGGCTCCTGTGTCTCTAAGAGCCTCAGCTTCCTTGCCATTGATGATCACCACCTGCCCATATTTCTTAGTGTTAGAGGGCAGGTAGTTCGTCGGGATCATCTCACTGTCTCCTAGCGAGACCAGGGTCATGTGAACGGGATCTCCACCCCCCGGGACCATCATTTCTTCTCCCAGGTGAACGCTAGTCACTTGTCGGGGCGGAGCACCAGTGGGTGCAGGTTTTCCAAATAGGCGACACTTGGGGTCACTGGATATGTGCCCAGGCTCGCCACATTTGAAACAATTGAAGGGCCCCTTTGGAACAGGTTTACCTGTCGGGCCCCATTCTGCTTCGGGGGTGGGGGAGGCTGAGAACCCTGCTGCGGATTCCCTTGGGAACTACTTTGGGGGCCTTTTTGGAACCCTTTCTGTTTTCCCCCTTTGTCCCCCCCACTCTTCTGCTGGGGACCCTGCCCACTCTTGGCGGAGTCTTCCACGGGACCCTTGTGGACCCTGGTGCTGAGCCAGCGGTCCGCCTCCTCAGCAAGCTTCCTCGGGTTGGACAGCTTGCTATCGATCAGGTGTTGGCGTAACTCAGGAAAACAGTGATCAGCCAAGTGCTCCCATGCAATTAAATCAAAGAGACCTTGAAAATCATTAACTTTGTTACCTTTCACCCAACCATCCAGTGCTCTGCAAAAGTAAGTCACATACTCCACATACGTATTCCCAGGCCGCTTAGTACATCCCCTAAACTTCTGTCTATACATTTCAGGGGTAAGCCCGTACCTGTTTAATAAAGCTTCTTTCATGTGGGCATAGGATCTCTGATTCTCAACGGGCAAATCTAGCAAGGTATCTCTCCCTTCGCTAAGGAACCTTCCCCACAACCCCGCTCCCCAATCCTTGTCAGGGACCCGGTGGGAGGACATGGCTACCTCGTATGCCCTAAACCACTGTCCTATGTCATCCCCCTTAAAGAACTCCTTAACTACGTCCTTCGGGATGTGCACTCTTGACTCTACCTGCACTGGCGATGTGCTGCCACCAGAGGGAGGCCGATCCAAGTCTCTCTCCTTGAGACTTATCTCCCTCATCTTGATTTCATAATCCATCTGGTGCTTTCGCTCTTCCAGCGCCATTCTTTTGGTTTCCAGCTCCAGCTGGATTTTCAATTCTGCCAACTTTCTTTCGTGATTCCGGGTTTCCTTCCTGTCCGCCAGCTCCTCTGGCGACAGGCCTTTACCAAAGCTGTGCTCGCTGTCTTGCCTCTGGAGATCGATCAGATCCCCAGGTGCATTCTGCTCCTCCGTCGTATTCTGCTCGGCGAGGACGTCTTGCTCTTCCGGGGTCTTTCTGGACTCCACCCAGGCTTTCAGGGCCTTGTAGAGCTCCGGCTTGTTTTTGCAACCAGCGTGCGGAACTTTTAGTTTCCTACAGAAAAACTTCAGCTCCATCTTTGAGTATTTGTCCAGCTTTGCGGCGTCCCATTCTATCTCCAACACCTCGGAGGTCGTGGACTCCGCTCCATCCAGGCTCTTTGTGCCGGGCATGGTTTCTGTACTCGGAATCTTCTTTCAAAAAGCAAAGTCTGTGGTTTAGTAACTGTACCGTAATCCTTGTGTAGTGGTCAGAAGCTCAGGTATAACTATCGCAAGTGTAAATTCGAAAATCCTCACCGCTGCGTCCAATGTAGGAAGGGGGAGGCTCTAGTTGGCGCAGTGCAACACTAGCGACAAGCAGGGACTCTCTCTTCCTCGTCAGGGCTGAGGGTTACCTTCCAGACAACCTCTGCTTACCCTCTAGGTAGTGTGGCTTAAGCAGTCGTAGGCTAATCTTTGGGGCACATAGGGTTAAACACTTGCAACAGTACACCCTTACAACCAACCCACCACACAACGAGACCAGACTGTATTCTTGTAAAAATATATATCTTTATATAGATTTTAAGCAGGCTTGTGAATACAGTCAATAACTTTATGAAGACGGTTGCAAGTTACGTAATTCAGGTTACCACAGTTCTTATGGAAGTTCTCTTGAGGCCCGTAGGCCGGTGTTATTCAAAGTTCTTGTGGAGCCGGCGGCTTCCAAGGGATCTGTCCCACGTCGCGTTGCCTTCCCAGGGTCGCTGATCGTTGCGGCTCTTCGGCCGAGCAGGTCACTGGTCGTCCGGGGCAGCGGTGTTCTGTGGCGGCAGGGTCCTTTCCTCGTCGTCCGCTCCGACCCTGGAGGCGGCGGCTGTGCGGTTGTGACAAGTGGCAGTACGGTCCCCAAGTGCAGGACGTACCCAGCCAAATGTCGGTGCAGCTGTGGGCTCACAGCTGGGCTGTCGGGCAGGCTTACCGACCTTGCGGATTCTCGTAGGGCAACTGTCCGTCTTTGCAGGTGAGTGACTGCTCGCTATGCGGTCACCTCGATAGCTCGGTCCGGACGGGTCCTCCTTTGCTTTGCTCTCGGGCTCCCGGTGCAGTTGCGGTCACGGTGTTCGGGCCAGCGGCGGCTGGTCCTCACTTTGCTTCCGCTGTTGCTTTGGGCCCCGGTCACGGTGGTCGGGAGGTCGTTGATGCCTTAGAGGAGATTCCTCCGTCAGTGCCGCGGCGATGGTCAGCACCCGCAGTCGCTTTCCAAGGGGGTAGCGTCCACTGGTCCTGGGACGCTGGTCAGGGGGCAAGTTCAGTTGCAAGCCCTTGGAGATCTCTTTGCAGAGTTTGGCACAAGTAGCACAATAGTCTTTTCGTAGTCTTATTGTCTTCCTCTCCTTCAGCAGCAAGGCACCTGACACAGGCAAGAGTCAGCACCCTTCCTTGTCTCTCACGGTCCTTCTCGTAGGGCAGAGTCTTTCTGTGGCCCAAACCGGATCTAATTTTCAAGGAGCAGGGCTCCGTCTTTTATAGGCCAATTCTTTTGTTCTCGCAGGCCAGGGGGGCCTTTGCATAGCCACTCTCAGTTCTGGAGTACCCCCGCGGGTGTACTCCGGCTTCCGCTTTCAGTGTGAGGGGCAGGCGCATCAGACGCCCCACAGGGGGTGGAGCCAGCATTGTCCGGACAGGAGTGGCCAGAGTACCTTGTTGATGGGAGCTTCGCCCGTCCTGGGCCAGGTGCCGGCAGAGTCATCCGCCGCTCCCCAGGAGGGTGGAGCCAGCATTGTGGAGGTCGAGCGCAGTGACAGCTCGAGTCAAGAGGCACTCCTACCTCCCACTAAGGTGTAATCTGCGCATTCACCACCTGTCATCCCTCCAGCCCTGTCACTCACACATCCCAGACAGTCAGATACACACCAGCAGAGGCGGCTGAAATGGTTAAGCAAGCAAATGCTAACTTTCTAAAAGTAGCATTTGCAAACCCAGGGTACTGAAATAAACTTGACTACAAGAAATATCTCCTTATCCTGAGTTCAGGCATACTAAACATGACTCACTACCATGCTCCTTGAGCCTGCGGGGATTATAGGGTGTAATAACCCTCGCAGCTCAGTCTGGCCTAATGGAGCAGGTAGCCTTCAGTAGTGAAATACGGTCTTCGTTGTAAGTCACTACCAGGACATGCCACGCACATCAGGGCTTGTCCTACCTTGCACCTACAACGCACCCGGCCCGTAGGCCTACCATAGGGGTGACTAATATGTAGTCAAGGGAAGGGTCGGTGCTGGCAAGTGGGGACACTTGCCCAGCTAGCGTGACAGTACGAGACCGCACGCGGGTTCTGCGGTCGCAGTTCCCAGACACATCTTTACGGCTGCTTCGGTGGGTGGCGCAACCAGCGCTGCAGGCCCACCAGCAGTATTGGCATCTACAAGCCCCGGCACTCTCTTGTGCGCTTTACTAGGGACTAACAGTAAATCCAATGCACCAATCATGGATACCAATCGTATGTACAATTTACAGTAGGGAGCACTTGCACTGCGGCACGGATCAGCCGTGGCGCAGTGCCCTGAGTATCGGAAAACCAGCAAAACATCGGAGGCACATCAGCAAAAAGTGGAAGGGAGACTCACGCCAAGGTGCCAGGTCTAACAAGCATTCTTTCAGGGTAGGCATAAGGCAAATTATAGATTCCTTTTCTGCAATTCTTCTGTAGATTGTTTCAGCCGCAATATTTTCTGTGGGAAACAAGTTTTTTAGTATCCGACTTTCTTTTTTTAAAATATTTATTGCTCAGTTCATAGCATATACAAGACAATTTAAAAACTTGCACAGATAAATCAATATACAATGTGCTGTAGGGAAAAAAGAGGAAAAAAAAACAAGAAAAGAAAACAAGACAATACTAAAAATTAATTGGCTAAGAAATAATCGAGGCATGATTAAACCGGACAAGGAAAGGACATTAATCAAATCAATTCAAACACATTCCATATGCTGTATCATAGGCTGCCAGATCTGAATCCCTAGTTGCTTTTTCTTCAATGCCTTAAGATGATAAAGGTTAAACTCTATATGAAAAACAGTGTAAAGCTTCACTCGCCCCATTTCATAAGAAAGTGCCTCAGGTTTTAACCACATTGAAGCGATACATAGACGAGCTACTGACATAGCAATAAACAAGAAGAATCTATATGGATGATACTGCTGGCATATATTATCGTCTTTACTTAACCCAAGTAACAACAGTTCTCGAGAAATCATAACATTAACGCTTGTTAAATAAGACAGAAATTGTTTAATTGATAAAGAAAAGGGTACTAACACACTACAATCATAGAATATATGCACTATGTGAGCATGCGCATTAGGGCACCTAAAACATTTCCCAGCATGAGCATCCCCCCACTTCATCATTTGAGCAGGTATATAGTACAAATTAAATAGAGTTTTGTAGTGCTGGGCCCGTAAATTGGCAGTCAATATGACTGTAGAAGCCAAATCAATAGATTCTTGAACAAACGGGCCAGCAATAACAAATCTAATCCTCCATTTCACATCCTGTGCATCAATATCATCACGTTGTATGGCGAGCATAATATTGTACAATGTCCCAATCTTAGCACGTTTAATTAGGGCTTCAAATAAATCATTAACAACTATGGGAGTTATAACAGAGTGCTTAAAGAAAAAGTCGGGTAACTGCAAATATTTCAAAAAGTCGTTCTGCAAAATTGCATATTTGTCCCTTAACTCCGTAAATGACAGCATGATACCAGCGTTAAAAACATCCCCAACTCGTCAAATCCCTTTTTCCCGCCATATCCTCATCTTAGCGTCCCAAAATATGAATGGAAGCAATTCTGTGGAATCCAATGGGGTATAATTATTAATTCTATTAAGGGAAATAATATTGCGCACCCATCTCCACCCTTTAAATGCGGCAAGTACAGTTTTAAAACTGTTTTTTTTTATAGTAGCTCTGCTCAACAAATTAAAGCAGTACCTGTCGCAAATGGTCCCCTAATAGCATGAGATAGATATTAGGCGTTTCAAACGGCCTTATATCTATACCAGGATATCAATATTTTGGAACAGGCAAGCTAAATATTAAAAAGCAAATTTGGGCCCCCTCCATCCTCCTGTAGATAGTGGTAGCGTCATGTATTTTGATGCCCTCCGAGCCTTCTTCCAGCCCCAGATAAACCTGTCAGTAATAGATTGTAGCGACGTTAATTGTGTGCGTGACAATTCCAGTGGTACTGTCCGAAAAAAATACAGCACCCTGGGCAATATACACATCTTTAATATATTCCGTCGCCCAACCAGAGATAGATGTAGGCATTCCACTTTTTCAAGCTGCCTTTTAACAGATGCTAATATATCCGGCCAATTAACTGCGACAATTTCTTGGAGCAACATCCTAATCTTAATCCCCAAGTATAGAGCCTCATGTGTAATGCACACCTCGTCGGGGCATAACCTGCAGTACAAACGACCTGGGTTTTTGAAAGGTTTAATTTATACCCAGACGCTTTCCCAAACTTGTGGGTCACATGCTCAATTTCAAATAATGCTTGCTCAGGATCAGATGTAGCTATTGCTATGTCATCAGCATAGACTAAGACACGTACATAGTGATTCCCCACCGCCATTGATTGTATAGCCTGCGTAGTTTCAAGAATACGCAACAGAGGTTTGATATGAATCGCAAAAAGTAGCGGTAAGCATGGGCATCCTTGCCTTGTACCTTGTAAAGGATAGCTGCTGGCGTCTCACGGCCGTTGGGGATAGAATTCCCCAGATTCTATCCCCAATGGCCGCGAGACGCCATCAGCTATCCTTTGCAGCGCCGTGGATTCTCTGTATGCAGCCTATAACATTTTCTATCGAAACTCGCCGAGTGTAATTTAAACACGAAGGTGAAACAGCAGCTATCCTTTGCAGCGTCGTGGTTTATCTGTATGCAGCCTTTAACATCCTCTAACGAAACTCGCTGAGTGTAATTTAAACACGAAGGTGAAACTGAGCATGGGAGATTTTATCCAGGTCTACGACACAAATCATTTTGGCTCGTTTTTCCGCAGTGAATGAAATAATCCCACTTATACTACCGAAATCAAACGTGAGACAGAGAATGCTATGTTTTTAATTTGAATACTACAGTACTACATGGAATTGCCCCACATTATCATTAGTCATTAAATGACATATTCCTTTCATCACTGGAGTATGATTGGTTAAGGGAACATGAGTTTACTATAGCCATTGTGTGGAAATTTTAATAACAGAATTTGTGGCTCCTGAAGAAGGCGTCCCTTGAAACGCCGAAACGCACGTCGAAAGCATTGATTGCCACTCCTTGGTTCTTTTAAATATTATGTGATTATATTGCTGTAAAATTGTATCATCTGTTTTTTCTGGTTTTTGTTTTAATTGTATGTAACATTGATGTATGTGATGTTTGGTTTTAATATGAATACTTATTAAATGAGATAGAGCTTTTGTATCCAATTGAATTTGTGGTTCCTTTATGCAATTACCCTTCCCTTCTGCTTGTTATGATTGTGCTATGATATACACACAGTTTATTTCCCTGTCTTAGGAATCAATAATTCCGAACAGGGGGTCCTTGTTGTTTACATTATATCACATCTTGGGGTACCATATCCTGAGTTGTAAGTTCCTTATAATATTTCTGGAATATCTCAATTATACCCTCTATAGTAGCTACCAAGCAGCCTGGTTATCTATCAGCCCCTCGATTCTCTGAGATACTTGTCGGGCCCGAAGTCTTTGAGCTAAACATCTGCCAGCTGCTTCCCCATACTCATATCGCTCAGTTTTATTAATTTTGTACTGGATTGCAATTTTCTCGCTCCAAACCCCATTAATCTTTGCCTTGCCGTGGAGAAGTGGGGCTCACTGGTTAGAGCGGCAGACTCTGAAGCAGAAATCAGGCCCGGGACCAGGGTTCAAGTCCCGACGCGGCAGGGTCTTGGGCTCAATGTCTGCGGACTCGATAATTCTCGCCTCAGCGCCTACTCTAATCATGGGTCCCACGCTGCAACTATGGGCAATAGCTTGCTTAATCTCCACAACGGCCCCAACAACACTGGGATGCCTGGCTTCACCTTGGGGGTGCCCAGGAGGGGCATCTCACAGGGAGAGCCAGGAAGGGTTCCACAGCGTTATAGAGCGCCGGGACGCCCCGTTGCTTTACAAGTATACTACATTTACATTTACATTTACATTACAACAAGCCACCTTAGTCTGAGCAGTGTAACTATCCCTATTTGTACTTATTACTGAATTTAGTTTCTGTTCGGCCTCTTACAAACCTAAAATCAAATTCTCAATTATTACTTTCCGTTTAATCTGTTGGGTCCAACCATTGCTACAAGTTTCGCCCCTTATACTGGCCTTAAAAGAATCCCAGACCATTGCTTGGGAAGCAGTTCCTCTATTATATTCAAGAAATTGTTTGGCCCATAGTTGTATATGGCATATATAATCCTCCTCAGTTATCAACTTTTTAGAAAAAGTAAATGAGCTTTGTGTCCGTACAAAATTAAAGCGAGAAAGGTCCATAACTACTGGACCGTTATCTGACGTTATCCGCGGTGTTACCTGCATCTTTGCCCCAACAATTAAAAATCTAGGTACATAAATATAATATAACTGAACAAACTTATTGTGAGGAAAAGAAAAAAAGTATATCCCGGGTCCCCCAAGTTAACCAATGGCCATCCATCAACCAGACCATGTTGGGCCAATTGCTGATAAAGTGCATTAAACACTTTTGGTTTTCTACCTTTATAATCAGTAAATTGAGGGTCCCAAGTATAAGATTCCCCATGTATATTAAAGTCACCTAATAATATCAGGGGGTACCCCACTGGGCCAGCTCGATAATAAAAAATTCCAAGATCTGCACTTCATCAAAATTAGAGCCATACACTGTGCAAACTGTTTTTTATTACCCCCTATTATACACTCTACAATTGCCCAATGACCAAAATTATCCACCTTGGATTACCTGCCATTACTATCGATGGACGACCCAAAATTGCCACCCCGCGAGTTATTGTTACTTGTCTAGATGCAGCTAGCAATGTAAATCCCAATTCAGTTAATATTTTGCGGTTTCCCCAAGGTATATGGGTTTCCTGAAGACAAATAATATCAGGATTAATTAGATGTATCTCCTCCATCACACGTTTCCACTTCAACCCATTATTAAGTCTGCATATATTAAATGTACAAATAAGTAAATTATTATCAGCCATTATCACCATCAAATTGTTGGTCGTCACAATATACACAAAATAGAATTACTCTTAAATCCCTACAGCAACCGCTACGAACTGACTTTTTATCCTTTTCACCCAGACCCCAGTGACCACCCAACCCGTTACCCCCAAAACACTCAGACACCCATACCCTTCCTACAGACTCCCCCCACCACCCCCAACAATTCCCTTCCCCATAACTAAGGCAATAGGGCCTACCGCCCCTTAATGAGTGTGAGAGACTCTCTCGATGCTCGGGCAATCCCATGTTCAAACAATATAAACATTAGCAAAAACATCAATAAATGAATCCATAACAGTAGCCGACGTTCTAAAGAATTTTCTCCAATCATTTGTTAAGACACCAAGTCTTATATTTTGAAGAATATTTCCATAATCTTCATCCTTTGCTTGTCGCATGTTCTTGATAAGTTCCTTATATTCAAAATAACTCCACATATTCACATTTCCAATACTTCCCAAAGATTTTTTAGTGTCTTCATGAAGAAGAGTTTTAAAAACTGGTTGTCCTTTCACAGGTGTGAGTTGTAGTAAAACACCAAATACAATTACATGTTTCCCTCCAAATAAAACATTGTAATTTGTTTTTAAAATCTGCTGCATCCTCAAATGTACAAACGCAAGCATTGCATTTGAAACCATGCTTACTTCATCAATTACCAGACGTTTCATTTTCTTTAGTACTTTTGAAACTTCGAAACAAGCTTCTCCAGATAGCTTGTGGAATTCCAATTTATTTTCATGTTCTACTGGTAACATAAGTAGACGATGTAATGTAACCCCTTTAATGTTGTGTACTACTAACACAGTTGGAGCAGTTACAACACAAGACAAATGTGAATCTGCTGTTTTCTGTATATAACTTGACAAAAATGTAATCAAGAAACCTTTTCCCGTTCCAGCTTGTCCACTGAAGTACTTAAGAATAGGTCTAAATGATGTACATTGGCAATCATTCTTTTCATGCAGCAATCCATGTTGTATCTGTTGTGTAACTTGGTCATATATTTCTTTCTGTTCACTATTCAGACGTCGCTCTAAATTTTTCAAATCAATATTGTCCTGTTGTGCTTGCTGCAGCACCGTTTCCACTTCACTCATTGCTATTGCCACTTCATCTTCAAGTATGGCTTCTCCTAGTGGATCGTGACTTTATGGAGCAGCACTCTGACTATCTTGGAAACTATCTCTACCTGTTTGAGCTGCAATAGTTCTTTCTTGATTAATATCTTTGTTCAACATTTGTAGATAATTTGGAAAAATTGTACATTCAATGCTATCTTTAAATGCACTGAAAGAATCCTCATAACAGACAAAATGTCCAAGTAATTCCATTTCAGACCTCCAATGTTTTAAGAGTTGCAGTAGAGCTAAATGGAAAAACTCTCTTTTATCTGGAGTATCACAACGTAATTTCCTATGATTAATCAGATTTCCTTTGTCATGCTTTACCAAACATCCTTCACATCCAATTACAGCGTATTTTCCTTCATTTATATTTTCTGTGACATTTTCATTAAAACTATAATGTTGCAGTATTTCATATAGACATATGTTTTCCAGATATGGACTTCTATTTGAATAGTACGTATCCAACATATTTGTTTTCAGAATATCTGTTCCAAAACTCAATTTCGTGCTTTAGCTAAACTAAGACTTATCCAGCTGATCCCTCTTGACTTTGAATAAAAACTTGCAGTTGTCAATCGATCCGAACATTCGTACGATCCAATTTCTCGATGTGAAAGCATCTTCAAGCTGAAGCTGTACAATTTTTTGCTAAGTGTCTTCTCCTGCGAAATTTCCTCCCACATTTCTTTCAATTCTGTCTTCTCAGACTTGATTATACATGACGTGACAAGGCGAGCAACAGCAATTGAGTTATCTGCAACATATTGTGTATCCATATTTGCATTCCACATCTTCAAAATCACCGGATTGTAATCATTGATGTACTTCGATTCTTCTGTTCTTTTAAATGATAAGTATTTTTGGTTGATTTACGAGTGATGGTATGCCTCACTGCTGACATAAAACTGTTCACCCTTCGTTTAGAAATTACTGGACGTGGAAAACCAAATTGGCATTTTGTGTAAAATTCATCCTTTGACTTATATTTCCGTCTGCAATACTTTCCGCATCAATGACTTTGAAACCGTAAAACTTGCTGTCTTCACATATTTTCTCCTCCTGTTTTTGGAATTGCACAGGTAACATAGTCTTCAATAAAAGACAAAACAGTCTCATCCAAATCAGTTCTAAATGTAGGTGCATCCTTAATCCATAAAAGCATATGTATATGAGGAGCACCTCTAGCTTGGTATTCTTTTTTCCCCAAAAAATCAATAACTTTGCCAATAGATGTTTTTTTGTTTATTATAGATAAAGGACATCATAGCTTCAAACCTATGAATAAAATATCTGCATACATTTACAGGATCCAGGGAACACAGTTCTCCAGCTGTCTTCAATTCAATATGTTCTATATTTGAATATGCTTCTCGTAGAAAATCCAGTAAATCAGCCCATGCATACTGAGCACAACTAAGTGTAACAAACCATGTAGGGTTTCCTAAATTTCTTAACATACATTTTAATTCCCCATGACGTCAATACCAATATTCATTAGTGCCACATTGACATGCCATCAAATTAATTAACTATGATTCTAAATGTTCGTCACTTCCTTCAACTTTCTCCATATATTCCTATGCAGAAACATGTAGCCGATGCGTTCCCGTTTTCAATATGTGGTTGACTGCATATGAAAGTGCGGACAGATCACTTTCAAATAAAAGATGAAACAAATATGGAATACACTGACAAAATCTTGGATCTTCTGAATACAGTCTCAAACTACGATATTCTGCAGCTGGAATCTAAACAGGTTGTTCATAATATCGTCCACCTTTTCCAATAGGGAACTGCTGTGAAAAACAACGCGCTTACAAACTCATGGGAGTTCCTTTTGCTTTTTTCATCTGGAACAATTCAATAGTATCTCCTATCAGTTTTTTTGAATGTAGAGGGTATATAGTATAATGTTCATACATTGCTTCTTTTTTTGAGTTCTCCACTTTTTCTATTTGTCCATTTGAAATGTCTGTTACATTTCTAAAGTAATTTCTTCTTCTTCTACATTTACATTTTTATAGTAAATATTTTTTTGCACCAGATACAATGTAGCCTTTTGCACTTTCATTACATCTACTAACTCTTGCCATATTTTCCGACTCTTCGTGGCTAAACCATTAACAAGAATGACTACTGGCTCTTTCTACACCAACAGTTTCAAAGATGTTCTTAAAATCTAAATGTAAATATACAACTCTTCCTTTTAAACCTCTTTGTAGATCTGTTGGAGGCAGCTGAAGAAAGGGGGCAATTGAGCAATGAGGCGAGAAGTAAAGAGATCGATATGAAAAGGGCCCCACTTTTGAGAGAGAGATAGAAAGACGGATGGAAGCAGCTTCCAGTCACTAGAATCTCAAAGGTAGCGAGAATGCCAATCCGCCATGGAGTTGAGATCTCCAGGAAGATACTCCGCTTTGAGAGATAGTTTGTTTGCCAGGCAATATTCCCATAGACTCTCTGCTAATTCTGCGAGTGGTTTGGACCTGGTGCCACCTGGTTGGTTGATGTAGAGGACAGCAGAAACATTGTCCATAGGAAGGAGAACAAACTTTGTTCTTTGTAAGGCTTTGGATTGCAAAGGAGCCTGCCAGCATCTCTAAACAATTGATGTGCAATCTCGACTCCTCGTGAGACCATGTACCGCCAGTCGATATTGGCCCACAGCAGGCGCCCCAACACGATAGGCGTGCATTGAATACTAATACAAGATCTGGTGCCGAAGCAAAAATAGTTTGCTCATTCCAAGCATCTCAATGGTCGATCCACCATTGAAGCTCGAGAGGAGATTCCTGATCTAAAGCGATGAGGTCGGAATAGGCCAACTCTTGACAAAGATGCTGGATCTTTAGTCACTGAAGCGCATGATAGTGAATAGGCCCAGGAAAAATTGCTTGGATGGACGCAGAGAGCAGACCAACGATCCTTGCTAGAGATGTGAGAGAGACCAGAGAGATCAGAAGAACCTGAGTGATCACTGACTTTATGGCTGAGACTTTTGACTGAGGAAGAAGAAGAGAAGCCATGGAAGAGTCCACAAGAAAGCCCAAGAATTTGATGCGATGAGAAGGAATGAGCATAGATTTTTCGGGGTTGAAAAGAAAACCCAGATCTAGGAGGAAGGACCGAGTGGTGTTCAAATTGGACAGAAGGCTCTGGTTGTCCAGATTCATAATCAGAATGTCGTCTAGATAAATGATTAGTCTGATCCCGAGGGATCGTAGATAATACACCACCGGCTTCATAATTTTTGTAAAGCACCACGGTGCTGAAGACAGGCCGAAAGGAAGGGAACAAAACTGATAGATTACGTCTAACCATTAGAACTATAGAAACTTGGTATGAGAAGCGTGAATAGGAATTTTAAGATATGCGTCGGTAAATCTATTCGGACCATCTAGTCGTTCAGGAGAAGGGTATCCCATAGGTGAATGATAGTTTCCATTTTGAAGTGGCATTAAAACACAAATTGGTTGAACCACTTTAGATTTATCACTGGATGCATTTTCTTGTTCTTTTTTCGAATTCGGAAAATGGAACTGAGGAACCCCGAGAGATCCTGGGGAGTGATCTGAATAGCCTGTTTTTGGAGAAGGTTTTGGACCTCTATTAAAATGAGTTGAGTCATGTCTGAAGAAAAAACTAGAGGAGGAGGGAAAACTGTTTGGAAAGGTGGAGCGTAAAACTCTATAAGATAATCTTGGACAGAGTTTAGAACCCAGGGAACCCAGGGATCTGTGGTGAGGGCAAGCCATTTTTGTATGAAGAGGCTTAAGCGACCCCCAACTGGGGGAAGAGTTGAAGGACCTACCTTGTTGGACGTTGTTGTGGAAGTTCTTCTGTCCACGACCTCTGAAACCACGACCTCTATGTGGGTAGAATTGAGGTTAGTATTCTTGGTAACCTGCATTGGAGGATCCTCTGGAGCCTTGATTTTGATAGGAGCGGCCAGCAGAGCGGCAGAAAATCCGGGGAAAAAACACTTTTTTGATAGATAGGTTAAGCCTTATCAAGAGAAGCGAAAGTAGTGACAAACTTGCTCAAGTCCTTGACAAGAGAATCCCCAAACAGAAGGCCGTCGCCTTAATACCAGGGTGAAGAGGAGCCATGTTTGCCAGCTTGGGGTCGAGTTTAATAAGGAGACCTTTTTGGTGTTTATGAGTGATGGCGGCATTTCCTAGGAGACAAAAGGCTTGTTGCACCCACTGGGAGATATCTACAGCATTTAAGTCTGTACCATCCAGTCGAGCAGATTCTGCAAGGTCAAAAATGCGAGCCAAAGAACCCACAATGTCAATAACCTTGTCCTGGCAGGTGGACCAAGCTTTATCCACCCCTTTACTGGGATCTTTGCCAAACTTGGAGAACAACGGACGTAAAGGCTGATCAATGGAAGGGGCAACAGTAATATTAGAAAGCAAAGAAGGCTTGGGACATTCATACTTCACCTTGGACCTGGAGGATTTGTCTACGGGAAGACGAAGTCTGGCAGAAATATAATCGCCAACATAGGTGACCGTGAACCACTCAGTGGAATTGGGATGACGAAGGGTAGAAGGGTCAAACATAGGAGCACCCTCAGAGTCCAAAACAGGAGCGAGCGCAAAAGTATCAGATTTTGTTTTCTTAGCGAGGGGGAAGGAGGGTCTGAGACATCAAAGAGGTCAAATAAATCATCAGTGTCACCCATATCATCCTCTGTGTCCATAATATTGGAAATCACCAATTTTTTGAGTACCTCTACGTTTTTGTACTTGGTTTTTCTCTTGCCATCGGAAGTTGAAAACCCCTCCTTGGAAGGAGCCCTGGGAGGGACTAATTCCTCAATCATGTGCGAGGGAACCTTGTTAACCAAGCGTGACACATTTTTTGAAACATTTGTAGAATTAGAAGGTATCAACTTTCTTTTTCTGCTATCCCCCACAGAATGGGCTAAAGCTTTGGACATCAGATATAACATAGAGTTTTCCATGTCCTTGGAAAAACATTTCATTGAAGCTTCCACAACATGTTCGACAGAATTGTTAATAAACACATTCAAATCCTTTTTGAAGGCTTCACCTTCCTTATGTTGCATGTCAGACCGAGGAGAGCTGTCAATCTCCATTGAAATAGGAAGGAGAGACACAAACGAAAGCAAAGGGTTGATAACCCAGGACTGGGAGTGCCGGAGGGTTGAAAACCAGAAGGACAAACCCACAAACCACTCCCACCAAAGGCGGGGCACAGGGCGGAGCAGGAAGACGAAGCTTTAAGGAAAAAAGAAACCAGTAACGTTGGAGGAATTACTACGCGAGCCGATGAGATAAAATGGAAGCAACAGCCGCCGCGCGACTCGTTGGAACCAACCGTCAACGCGCACGGGAGACAAAAGCGCAAGAAATGCGGAGCATCGACGAGGGCGCAAGGGAGCAAGAGCGGGTAACTCAAGGGTGGCAGGTTAAGGCACAATAAATAATAATACCATTAAGAATATGCACAAATAAGTTCACATAATGCCATAAAATTACAAGAAACGGAGAGAAGGCACTTATCTGACTTCGAGCACCAAGGAAAGAGGGCCGTTTGCAGTCAGTACTGACGTTATACCTAGAACTGCGCTCTCATTGGTTATGGTTATGCGACTTTGTGTGTTTCCATTGGCCAGTGGTTCACTCAGACCTCTGTGAACTGTAGTGTTTTTACTTATCTTGGCTGCTATTTGAATACATGCAAGATAAGAAAGCATAATAGGATCCTCCGGTCTTGCCATAAAATGTTGATGCAGCTTTTAGAGTGCGCAGCGCGTTTGTGAATATATATATACATATATATATTCACTGAAAAAAACATAGGTTTCAGACAAGTTATAGTTAGGAATTAGCATTTAAAAAAACCTTAGAAATTCACAAAAAAACATAGGTTTTAGGGGTGTTACAGTTAGCTAGACATTTCACTCATATAAAACCATTGAAATTCCACTGTTACTCGCGCGCCCGCAATCCACTGCTGATGATGTCCCATACTACATCATTCATGACATGGTCAGTGACATCACTGATGACATCACTGATTACATCTCAAATGACATCACTGATGACATCACTGATGACAATATCCGGTGAATTTGGTTTGCTTTGATATTTAAATAATTATTATTATATATATATAGCAATCTGCCTTGAAGACTGAGTGAATGTATAAGTGTCTGAATGGAGGATTTAGTAGCAATGTGATTCACTATCTAAGTGACGAATTTAAAGTGTCTCACTAAATATATGGAATAGTGATTAAACAATGTGAATACCAGTTTCACTCTATCTCTTGTTGTGTAAACTACTACATAAGTTGGTTACTAGCTATGTGAAAGTCTACATTACTTATTAATTATTTAAGTGAGTATTTGTATGGGATAGTGAATGAATGTGTGTATGTTTGGGTGGGACGTGTGTGACTGTCGTAAGATGTGTAAATAGTTGATTTAGTTGGTATATGAGGTTAAGACTGTATGTGGAAACAGTTGCTTGGGTGAGTGACTCTCTTTATGGGTATGGTGATGAGTAAATATATTTCTCAATGATATATGTCTAACAAACTTAAAATATAAAAGGCAGTGTATGTGACAATTGTTGTATATAAATAAGTATACATAAGACTCAGGGATTGTATGAGTGACGTATGGATAACTGAATACTTGTAGTGATTTTATAACACACTAGGTATGAGTTACTATCTATATGAATAAATAAAGCGGTGTTTGTGTAAGTGTGTAGCTTAGTAAATATAAATATGATCAATTGTTTGCATAAGTGAGCAGGATGTCTGCATAAGTGAATAGGATATGTGCTGGTGTGTAATGTTGATGTAGATGTATAAGTATATTTAATAGTGTTCTGTTGATCTTTGCTAGCATGTGTGAGTGAATCTATAGGTAAGTGTTTAGATGTGTGTGTAGATGTAGGAATCACTGAGTTGGTTTTTAGAAACTTGTATTGGTGTGTCAATGGTTTAAAATATGGTACTTCATATTTTATGATGAGTGTTGAAAGGTTATGCTACTGTATGATGAGGTGTATCAGTTTGTCACATGGATGATGCCATCAGTGATGTCATTAGTGATGTCATTTGAGATGTCATCAGTGATGTCACCGACCATGTCATGAATGATGTAATATGTGACATCATCAGCAGTGGATTGCAGGCGCGCAAGTTATAGTTAATACAACTAACTATAACGGGAAAATGTCAATGGTTTTATACGAGTGAAATGTCTAGCTAACTATAACACCCCTAAAACCTATACTTTTTTCAGTGTATGTCTAAAGTTTTTTAAATACTAATTCCTAACTATAACTTGTCTGAAACCTAAGTTTCTTTCAGTGAATTTCAAAGGTTTTTTAAATGCTAATTCCTAACTATATCTTGTCTGAAACCTATTGTGTTTTGAGTGAATTTCAAAGGTTTTTTAAATGCTAATTCCTAACTATAACATGTCTGAAAACTATGTTTTTTCAGTGAATTTCAAAGATTTTGTAAATGACAATTTTTAAATCTAATAATAGTTATTTTAATTTATTTTATACTGATTTTCTACATTTTTTTAAACAATTTATTTTTAGATATTTTATTTTTTAAATTACATTATAATTACATTATAAATTACATTACGAAATATCCTTTCTCAGAATTAATTACTTTAGTTTAAATTCTTTGTAAATAGGTAATAGTCTAAGTATAGTAGTTACAGTTGTTGTAACGAGCAACACAATTTCAGACACAATGCAACATTGAGGTCAATGCGAATTTCTAGTTAAATGCAATTAGTTACTTTTTGGATTACTTTTCTAACCACAGGACTGGATCCTAGATTCAGTCCTGGGACATCTCCTGTAAACAGTTGAGTAAAAGCGTTTTGGTTACAGTAGTGATTTTTAAGGAATATTTTTGTATTTTAAAAGTTGACACAAAAACTTTTTCACATAGATTCACCAATGTTATGCTATGGGTGGAAATTCACTTAGCAGGTAAGTAGTGTTAACGTTACTTTTTCTTACTCAGTGGTGTATCCTGGATCCAGCACTTGTGCATCTCCTGTAAACAGTTGAAAGAATGCGTTTAAGTCATACAGGCGATTTTTTAGGAATATTTGTAGTTTGTGAAAATAGACACTTAGAATCTTTTCTGCTGAAAGCAATAGATTCTTATGGAAGGAAATACAAGTTACTAGTAAGTATGGTTAGAATTACTTTTCAGGGTTAGTACTGGACTAAAAGAAGCAGCACTGAGGTAACTCCTGATAACAGATGAGTAAATTGGAATTGATAGCTCGGCTGATTTTAGAGGAATATTTGTATGTTTCAAAAACCAAACCTTAGAAACTTTTCTGCTTAAAACCACACAATGGTTTCCTATGGAAGGAAATACAAGTTACTGTAAGTACGCTTAGAATTACTTTTCAGGGTCAGTGCCGGGCTAAAAGATGCCGCACTGGGTTCTCTCCTGATAAAAGGTGAGTAAATCGAAATTCGTAGTTCAGCTGATTTTAGAGGAATATTTGTACAATGGTGAAGTAAGGGGGCGGGGCTTGAGATGACATGTGTGCAAACACACCCTGTGTCACGTTTTAAGTTGCGTGATTAAGTGCCCTTGAATCCTGAGGTCCCCTGGGGGCCAACTAGCCCACCAGGTACCTCCAGTATGCGCCAGGAGGCTGCGTTGCATAGAGATGTTCAGAGGCCACCCCCTTTTTACAACACTCTGCAACGCAGCTCCGTGGCGCCTTCTGGAGTTAGCTGGTGGGCTAGTTGGCGCGCCACAGGGCGTCTTTGCACACATGTGAATTCAGGCCCCTCCCCTTCACTACTGTGCAAATGCACCCTGTGTCACGTTTTAAGTTGGGGGATTAACTCCCCTTGAATAGTGAGGGTCCCTGGGGTGCAACTAACCCACCAGCTACCTCCGCTAAGCACCACAGAGCTGCGTTGCATAGAGGTGTAAAAAGGTGCGTGGCCTCAGAACACCACTCTGCAATGCAGCTCCCTGGCGGATACTGAAGGTACCTGGTGGGCTAGTTGGCCCCTTGGGGAACTCTGGATTGAAGAGTAATTAATTCCCCAACTTTAAACGCCCCACAGGGCGAGTTTGACTATGGAGGAATATAAGTATCTGAAAAATGACTGTCCGACAACACCTGTAATATACTTTATCCCCAAAGTTCACAAAAACAGTGCACAGCCACCAGGCTGTCCCATCATGTCCGCCCGAAATAGCATTCTTGAGAATGTAAGCAAGTATGTATATCATTTTCTACAGGAGCATGTTAAGAATCTGCCCTCCTTTATTCTTGACACAGGAGATCTGCTCAAGAAACTAACAACCTTCAAATGGGCACCTGGCTACCTTTTGGTCTCAATGGATGTAACTTCCTTGTATACAAGAATTTTTCACAGGGATGGAACTAAGGCAGTCCAGCATTTTTTGAACCAGAGACCAGCGGGTTATTATGAACACTCAAGAATGATTATTGCTATGATTAACATGTGTTTGGACAACAATGTCTTTCTTTTTTCAAATCAGTTGTTTCAACAGACCAGGGGAGTGGCTATGGGGGCCTGCTTCTCCCCTAGTTATGCCTACCTGCATATAGGCTATTGGGAGGAGCAGGTCCTCTTGCCTAACCTCAGTGCAATTATGAACTCCAAAGTAAAACGGTGGTTGAGGTATATAGACGACCTCTTCCTGATTTGGGATGGGTCTGCCAGTGGAGCTGAATTTATAGATGAACTTAATGTTAACAATCTTAATTTAAAGTTCACCAGCAGCATCAGTGCCACGTCCATTGTCTTTCTAGATGTTGAGATTTTTATTGCCAATGGCAAATTGGAGACCAAGCTCTATCGAAAACCAACAGCGGGCAACACGTTGTTGCATGCTACCAGCCACCACCCAGCGCACCTGATACGGAGCATCCCCTACGGGTAAATGCTTCGCATCAGGAGAATCTGTAGCAGCGACACTGAATGCCACAAGGCGCAAATGGAGAGCAAGGTGAGGTTCATTAATAGAGGGTACAGCACTGAAATTATAGCTAGGGCTATCAGTAGAGCGAACTCTCAAGACAGACATGCATTGCTGGCTTCGGTAGCTGTTAATACGAATGTTTCCAATCTAACAGCCACGAGTGAGTTGAGCATTATTTTTGGGTTCAGTAACTAACATCAGGCTATTCACAGGATTGTGAAAAACAACTGGTCACTCGTAACTAGTGATCCGGTTGTTGGCCACTTGGTTACAGGTATGCCAAGTATAACATATAGAAAAGCCAGATTGATGCAGGACAGCCTTGTTTCCAATAGCCCTGAAACCAGAATTGCCACTTTATGGCTTAATAGCAGCAAGGGTTTTATGAAATGCTCAACCTGCAAGGCGTGCAGGAATGGTGTGAGCAAGAAAGAGTACATGACTCCGTTCAGCACGAATCCTATCCAGATTAGACAGAAACTGACGTGTAGGACAGAGTACGCTGTATATGTTTTGAAATGTCCTTGGGGTCTGAGGTACGTTGGGAGTACCAGGCCACAGGTGTACAAACGGATCCTGCAACATCTAAGGGCCATTTCCAATGCAGATGCAGCGTACCCTGTGGCGCGGCACTTTGAGGAACGGCATGGAAAGAACGCAACTGGGCTTAAATATTATGTTATTGACTCTGTACCCCCCCAAAGAATAGGTGGTGACCGTGAAGCCCAGTTACGCAAACTCTCGATACTAAAGTGCCGAACAGCCTTAACGACAGTGAAGTTTGTCATACTTACTTATGAAATTGCAACTAGACAGTAATAATGAATTTATAGAAGGAGTACTTTATCTTTAGAATGTAACGATTGCTTTTCCACAACCATATATAGTGTTTGATATTTTAGATCACTTATGTTTTTATCTCACTGGTAGCACTCACTTTTTAACCATTGCTTAACATGTACATTAATTTATTTGCACAGCGGTTTTTTGCACAAACAGATAGCTTTGCCCACTTGGGCTCAATTAAGCATTCCCTCATAGCAAATGAATAGAAATGTTTATATAGCATCCATGTTCCATACAAACAATGAAATAGGCTCATGATGCTGACATTTGCATATGGTTAGACATGTTTTATTCTATTGTTGCTTTTATGGATGTCATCAGTTGGTTTTTAGCAATGATATGGAATATTTGTATTTTAAAACATTTTAGATATTTATATGTTTTATCATTATTCTAAATTGCTAAAGCCTTTTTATCTGTAATTAATTGTGCAATATGTTAGGGTTGATACCTAATGAGGTAGACTTGGGTATTTGGTAATGCCCCACCCGCGAGTTTCTCACATTATGTGAATATATGGCGAGTATTTAGTCTATGTTTATTTTGCAATGGCACTTTTGCACTTTAAAATGAGAAATCTGCCCCCATGAATGTGTCATGTAATCAAGGCCTTGTGAGGCCGAAACACGTCATGGCGGAGTGGTGTTGGGCTGAATAAAATTTACACGCACCATCATCGGGTTTGCCTCGTCTTTTTTTACAGCTGGAATCGCTGTTTGGACGACAACGTAATATATATATATATATATGTATAGAGAGAGAGAGAGAGAGAGAGAGAGAGAGAGAGAGAGAGAGAGAGATAATCCAGATCCTGAAGTGAAGCAATTTGAGGCAACACGAAAAACAAGTACAGACCACTCGAGCGCTTCAAAGTGAACAGTGCTTTATTTCTCCGTATCTGGCAGCATGACGCGTTTCGACAGGGAAAACCCGGTCTTGATCACATGGCGAGACCAGAAACAAGCGAGTTTAAATGCAGGTAGAAAGCATTAACTTCTCCCAACCGATCATGGACATAGTAATAAGACTACTCATGTGAACAGTCTGATAATATAACAGTATATACTGAGGAGATTTTTCCTAAAGTTCATAATTGAGCAAATATAACTATACATAATATAAAGTGCATAATCTCAATATATAAATAATATGATAAACACAATATATCCAAATGGTACCACAATTGAGGGCAAGTGCCCAATGTCACCAATGTCACCCAATGTCAGGGGCTGATTAATGGATTTTAACTTCCAGCCTGGCTCCTGCTTGTCTCCCTTAGCTGTAATTCAGGACCTTTGTGGCATATGTGTAACTATTCTGAGGTTCAGAGCAGGGTCACATAATAGTTTCAACTGGCAACTGAACTCTGGAGGGGCCCCTCAGGAAGCACTACAGGAAATGGCTACTAATGATGAGCCTGAACTTTTGAACCTGGTAAGTAGTTACTTTCAGTTTTGCTAAAATCGTATTTCTGCAATTTTGCACTTATTCGCGGGGCGCGAACTCACGCGAACTCACGCGAACAGTGCGAGCAGTGCGAGCAAAATCCGCTGCTCGCGGATTTGCGGATTTTGCGGGAGATTCGCAAATCTCGCGGATTGCGGATTTCCCGAAAATCCGCAAAATCCGCGAGCGGAACGGATTTTCCGCCCATGCCTAATCTATTTACATCTCCAGTTAAAAATCGATACATTCATCAGAAGAGCAGCAATACAATTACAAAGCAGCAAAGTAAATGATGTAGCAACAGGAAAAAGTACAAAATTCATAAATATCTGATTTAAGGGGTCAAGCCTGCCCCCTAAAAGTGGTTACTATAATAAATATAATATCATAAATGTATAAATATCTAAAAGCACACAAATATTCATAAAAAATTGTACAAATCCTACCCCGTGTTAAGACCATTTGGAATCTTTGTGTCAAGAAGTAAAATATATTGACTTTCCAATTGTCTGAGCTTGCGTTCTCTACCATCTCCCTCTTAGATTTGGGCACAGCATCAATGACAAAATAACTTAAATCATTTAAATTATATTCATGTACCAACTTAAAGTGGCATGCCACAGGGTAACTAGGGTCAGAGTTGACAATCGCCCGAAGATGTTGAAGGATGTGATTGTACACTTGGAGCTTTGTGCTCCCAACATATTGTAGTTTACATGAACATTGCAAAACATAAACCGCATGATCTGTTTTGCACGTAAACATACCTTTATTTTAGTAGTCTCTTGTTTAAAAGCGTCCCTGTATTCCCTAGTGTTGCAACCAAACTTACAAGCTCTGCAAGAACTGCATTTTAAAAAACCTGTACGATTGGAGAGCCAATTAGATGAAGAAACTACTTCTGGACTGGTCTTAACCAAAATGTCCCTCATAGAGGGAGCCCTCCTAAAAGTGATACATGGAGTTTCATCCAATAAAGGTGCCAAAGTTATATTCGTTTTCAAAATTGGCCAGTTAGATTTGAGAATATTACGAATCTTACGTTCATGACTACTATAAGTAGTAATTAATCTAACTTTCATCTCTTCCTTTAACAGTATCACTTCAATACTAGAGGGAACACTTTCAGCCTCTGTAATCTGAACGGGGGTTTTTGTGTTAAAAATCATTTTCTTTAGTGCATTGTTCAAATCAATCTCTTTGTAACCACAAATCAAGAATCTCTGAAAAGATTAATTAAGACATTTTTCCAAGTCATATTCATTGCTGCAAATGCGTTGAATCCTCAGAAACTCCCCATAGGGAATGCTTTTAATCAAATGACGGGGATGGGCACTAGAAGCATGGAGAGTTGAATTTCCAGCAGTACTCTTTCTGTGGAGTCCAGTCTGAATGGTATTGTTAGAAATATATATATCTCCACATCTAAAATTCAACTCTCACATTGCTAATGGTGGCAGTGAATTCTAAATTAAGCTCGTTGTTATTAATATACATCACAAATTGTTCTGCACTGTCTTTCATCCCTTGCCAGATTATGAACACATCGTCTATGAAACTCCAAAGATGGATAATTCCCGTTTCTAGACTCTCATCAACATCCAAGGCGTGACCAAGAACACACTCCTCCCACCAGCCCACGTGTAAACACGTGTAGTTGGGGGAGAAGCATGCCCCCATGGCCACGCCTCGCAATTGCTGATAAACCTCATTATTGAAGAGGAAAAAATTATTCTGAAGGCATAACGCAATAATTTTAACCAACATTTTGTTGTGCCATAAAACTTGATGTCACGATTGGATAAAAAATGTTGAATAGCATGCAGTCCATCCTCATGTTTAATAGAAGTATACAGAGAACAGATGTCCGGATGTACCATGTTACAACGCATACTATTACAACTACCTACCGTTACAACGCGACCATTACAACGCATACCATTACAACGCATAGCGCTTTGAGGTGCTGGATAGTGGTAAGTATAATTTACTATTCTAACTCCAGTCCCCGTGGACCCCAGGGAAGGTGTTGCATAGTAAATTATACTTATTCCCTATCCTAGAGCGCCCCCCAGCGCAATGCGTTGTAATGGTATGCGTTGTAAAAGTCGCGTTGTAATGGTAGTGCGGAGTAACGAATGCGTTGTAACAGGTGTATACCCAGATGTCCATAACAATGAAGTGGTAATTTGGACTCCAAATAACCTCTTTCAATTTACTTAAAAAGTGGCCCGTATCTCTTATAGAAGATGGCAATAAATCCATGTGGCCATGAAGGAAAAAATCTACATATTTGGAAATTGGTTCCAATAAACTATTCTGTGCTGAAATAATAGGATGCTCTGGTATAGGGGATACTCCTTTGTGAACCTTGGGTAATAAATACAAAACAGGGATAATGGTGTGGTCATTTTTCAAAAACAAATACTCATTTTTAGATATAAGGCCATCCTGTTTTCACTGAGCTAACTGTTTGTGTGGACGCTAGGGGGTCATTATCAGAGTCTACTATCGCATGCACAGTCTTTAACAATGAGACATCAGAAGCCAACAAATTCTTACTGGGAAAGGAATCAGAAAACACAGTATTTGCAATGATAGTGACTTTATTCAATTTGTGGTATTTCATCAATTTCAATTTGCGTATGAATTTAAATATGTCAATCTGTGATTGTACGTACTTAAAATCATTCTTATGGCAAAATGACAGGCCTAATGCCAAAAGTTGGGTTTCAGCTACATCTAAATTCAAATCAGTGAGATTAATGACGGTGTTATCAGTCACTGTATTCAGATTTGAGGAGGAGTTTAATTCATTTGGGGGGCTCCTCTTCCTCTCTTCTTGTTTGTGAAGCCTCCTCTGTTTCCTCCTTTCTTTTCGGCATTTATTTCACTGTGGTCGTTTTTCACTGATGGTGGAAATCTTGGTCTCAGTGTTTGACGCCTGTCCTCTATCATAAACCCCAATTCCTCTGAAGGGGTAAAACCACTCATTACAGCAGAATGGACTGCCATTGGACTGATCTCATCCGAATCTGCACTACACAATATAGAGCTCACATCCGTGTCAGAGTTTTCAGAGTGCTCCACTTGTTGTACTGACAAGGTAGAGTTGGCTTTCAATGGGGCTTTTGTTGTTAATGCCTGTCGTTTCACACTTTCAAATTTCTTAGAAAAAGTAAAAATACGCCCCTGTTCATAATCCGCTCGATCCCGAGCAAATTTAAAAACCTTGTGAGTCTTGATGGAACTTTCATGCTTTTCTAGGCGTTTCTTGATGTCATCCCTTGTTTTAGCAATAAGTTCATTCTGTTCCATTGCATCAAGATCTTTGTTGAGTGCATCAATCTCCGCATATTTAATACACACCATGTTAATTGATGCCTCCAAATTGTTAGACGCCCATTCCTTCAACATGAGAGGGTTGGGGTTCTCAAAAGATGGAGCAATGAGAACCCTCATCCCTCGAGGCACCCTGCCAACCTCCTTATACTTTTCTAGGGACTTCTTTTCCCACCACTTAGTGAGCTCTGTTCTTTGTAGCTTTTCCAACTTCTTAAATTTTCCTTTTACATCATTTTATCAGATATAACCATCACATTCTTATTAGTCACTATAGTGTCTGGTAAATTCATGAATAAGACATCCGCTACTAGTTCATGGTCTCTGAGCACGTCCCCTGCCATTGCTTAACAAGCAAAAAGTAATCACACGGAGAAACAAATAATACTAGCACGTCTTGGCAGGTCCGTCTGCCGCTGATCCGCGGGTGTTGGCCGCAATTTGGTGGTGGTGTGTGCAAGACTTTTTATCAAACAGCAAAAGAGTGTCAGTCGTAGTAAGTGTGTAAGCCCAAATACGAAGGATAAGTGAGCCTTAGTAAATCACATTGGAAATTACAGGAGAGCCCTCACTCACCACCCTGGGTGGTGACATGCTTCATCATTGGGCCCACCAGGAGAAGCCGAGTGCCTCCCTGGTGTGCTACAACGCCAGGATACTGCAGAGCTGGTTTTTTCATGACAGTGTGTTTAAAAATGTCAAGGTAGTGTACCACGCAAAAACTTTACTCAGTGATCAGCCTGACGTGGTTAAAAATATGTGTTGGGAAATTACCAAATAATGTTTTGGGTATTTCCACTTTCCACTTAAAGTGGGGTCAAAATGTTTCTGCCCGTTATGTATGATTTACCGGGCTTTCTTCTGGACCGTGAGGAGTGTACTTCGGCAGTGTGGGCGCGCTAAGGCCCACCCTTACCAGAGAACGTGAAAGTTAAAATCAGGTGTAAAAATTAATGGGTGCAAAAAACAAACCAACAAGTTGTGGGATTTACCTCAAATTCAGAGGAACTTGTATAGTCTGGAGAGAGAAGACGTACACACATGTAAAGAGACAAACACTTAGTTAATAGGATCTGTCTACTGAGTTTTCTATAGAGACCGATCTCTGAGTAGATGTGCTTAGGGCTAGTCAATATGCGTGACCACGGGGTCATGTAAGGTACAATTGTGCAGGAAAACACTGGTCTGGATACCAGACAGACGTGTTGAAATGCACTATAACAAGGAGGCATGGCCGGTTGCTCAGGCGGCATGTAGAACAGCACTTGTGGTTAGCGATCAATGGGCCAAAATGCAGGGCCAGTGGTAATGCATTTACATCAAAAATTCTAAATTAGACCGGCGGATTTTGTAACATGTAGTAAGAATTTCTCACTTGTTAGATAAAACATCCACACCCCATAGGTCTCGGGAGGGGGTGGAGGCGACAATGGCACACCCTGTAATGAGGGACAGTAAAATGCGGCATAAGTAGTTTGAAAAAAATGCCAGCGGCATCGCAATGCACTTAGCTGAATACTGGTGAGAGGAACGAGTGTTCTGCCCGCAACGCCTGGCACCCGCTCAGCACCTGGGATCTCCCTCAACCGGACCTTGTGGATGGCGCTTGTTGCATGGAAAAACGCTAAAGTAGAGAGCCGGCGGGGGAGGTTCCTTGCTAGGGTCCGTAGGCCAATCAGAACGCAGCATTGGGAGTGAGGCTTGGAACTCAAGCTTCCTCGCGCTGTGTCATAGGCGAAGAGTACTCCAATCACCTCGGAAGGTGTGGTTGAGGCTTGAAACCCAACCTCTATTGGTCTCGAGTATGATAATAGTTTTAAAACTTTATTGGTTTTAAAGATGAACAGAATTGGGAACAGCTTGGTTAAGAGCAGATGCGGGGACTGTTATAAAAAATGGACCAAAAAGCATTTGGGAAATGCAAGGACATTGTAAATATGACTACATAGATATGTATATAAATATATATACATATATATACACACATACACAAGTTAATAAAGATCAATACGAATTAGTCATCATAAGTACTGATGTTGAGATGACTGTTGGTCGCATAGCACAAAAGTGGCTAGCAGAACAAGGGATATTCTATAGGGAGCAGAACACGGGATGTTCTATGGGACTTGGTATGGCAGCAGTGCTCCAACAGACCTTGCCAACACCAGTGTATTTAGCGTTTTAGTACTGACGACCAAGGCATCACATCGTTTACCCAATCTGTACACCCAGCGTTGTTCTTTTTCAAAAAGGACACTGGCGGTGTGTCTCTCAGTGGAGATCTGTTCAATAATAGTCCAGTGGAGATCATATTAGGGGTATGGTTTTGCTGGAGGAAATGTTCGCTCATTCTGGTTGTTACTTTGCGACACCTGATGTTGCTGCGGTGTTTGCAAATGCGCTGTTTGATTTTGCGAGTGGTCATTCCCACATATCTTTTTTGGCAGGGGCACGTGATGAGACAGACCACGTAGATGGAATTGCAATTTGTATGTGTTCTCTGTGTCCATGTTCTGCCTGCTTCCAGGGAAAGTTGTTTAATGTTTGTCGTTAGATGGCACACACTACAATTTGAGCACGGATAGTGTCCGGTTATTGGGGGTGAACCCCAAGCACTTGTAATAGATGTCTCATTTGAAATGCTGGGCGATACTGTTTTTGGCCGTGTGTGTACCAAGGAGTCCTTCAGACTACTGCCCTTTTAAAGGAAAAGAGTGGTTTCTCCCAGGTTCTTTTGTTGCTGGTGATGATCTTCCAGTGTTTGTTGACTGATTTTTTCATTGCGTCTGACAGACAGCTATATGTAGTAACACACGTGAGTGGTATGTCCCTGGGTTCTCTGATGGTGTCCTCTAGTAGCGCTTCTCGTGGCTGGTTCCTTGCACGTTTGTTAACTTTGTCTAGAATTTTAGCGGGATATCCTCTTGGATTTTAATCTCTGGGTGAGGTTGATTGCTTGAGTCCTGTAGTCCCTGATATCACTACAGTTTCTCCATATCCTAAGATACTGGCCATAGGAAAGGTTCTCCCTAAGTGGTCTTGGATGGAAACTAGAAAATTCCAACAGATAACTTTTCACTGTCGGTTGGTAGTGAGTTCTGGTGGTTAGCACTGTACCACTTACTGTGATAACCACATCCAGGAATGTCACTGCCTCCTTGCTGATACAGTGAGTGAATTTCAAATAGGGATCTAAGGTGTTGATCCAGGCCAAGAATTGTTCTAGGGTTGTTTTGTCGCCCTTCCAGATAAGGAGAATGTCATCAATGTACCTCCTCCATAGTCCTATGGAGGAGGAGAACTGACTACTGGTGGGTAGGATGTGCTTGGATTCGAAATCATGGACGTACAATGTAAATGTAAATGTACAGGAATTTATATAGCACAAATCACCGAGCGGTTTCTAATCGCTTGCTTAGGGAATCCGTCCTGGTATTCCCCTGTGAGATAACCCCGGCAGGGTATCCGCAAGGTGGAAGCCAGGCATCCCACCACGAGGGGCCGTTGTGCAGATTAAGCAAGCTATTGCCCAGAGTCGCAGAGTGTGAACCCGTGAATCGAGTAGGCACCGGAGCGAGAATTGTCGAGTCCATGGACATTTTAGGACTCAAGACCCCGCCGAGCCGGGAATTGAACCCTGGTCCCGGGCTGACCTCTGCTTCCAGGTCTGCCTCCTCTAACCAGTGAGCCACACTTCTCCACAATCCGGCTACGCTAGGAGCAAAAGTACTGCCCATTGAAGTCCCAGTGCTCTGGAGGTATAACTTTCCTTTGTACTCAAAGTAATTTTCTTTTAGGGCCATGGTAGCACATTGTAAAATAAAATCTTTGGGTGTTGTGTACTCCCAAACAATTGAGTCCAAAGCTGTCCCTAGGACTCAGAGAGTGTCATCCTGAGGGATGCTTGTATTTAGACTCTCTATGTCTAGTGTAACAAGGATAATGGAGCCTTCCTCAAAGGTAAATTTTTCCAGCAATTGCAGCATGTTTTTTGTATCTTTGACATAAGTTGAGATGTTCTGTATTAAAGGTTTAAGGTAGTGGCCGCAGAACACCGAGAGGGATTCAAGGAGCGAACCTATCCCTGAAACAATAGGTCTGCCCGGAGGTGGGGCTACATTCTTGTGGGTATTTGGCAGGGTGTAGAAATACGGTATTGTATTCTCACCTGCCGTGAGAAATGCCGCCTCATGTCTGGAGATGTGCTCATTCTCTTCTTCTGCCTTGACCAAGTCAAGGATACGTGACTTTAGTTCTGATGTCGGGTCTGTTGTAAGGGGGTGTAATTTGTCCTATTGTTCAGGAGGTTCAGACACACTTTGTCATAATCCGATGTATTCTGGATCACAATGCCACCCCCCTTATCAGCTGGCTTGATGGTCATTTCTTTATTGTTTTGTAAGTCCTGGAGGGCTTTGTATTCCAAGGCGGAGAAGTTATTGAAAGGTGTTGGTGTTTGCAGGGATTCCATATCATTAAAAACCGCCTGCTCAAATGCTGTTATCTCAGCTGGAATTGAGTGAGGAGGAGGTACAAAGGTGGATTTTACTCTCAGGTTGGTGTCAAATTTAGGGGGATCCATCGTAGAGTTTTCTTTCGACTCGAAAAATGATTTTAGTGTCAGTTTTCTGAAGAAATCCGATAACTCACAGTGGAGTTTAAATTTGTCTGGTCTGGCTGTGGGGACAAATCCCAGGCCCTTCTCTATGACCTTGACATCCACTGTGTTCAGTGTCTTGCTTGATAGGTTGGTTGCTAGACTCCCTGGGCACTTGTGCCGGGTGTCGATGTTTTGCTGAGGGTGTGATTCCACACTGGGTCCTCCGATTCCCAAGTGACTTGGTTGTTGCCTCTTCTGATTCCTCTTCACCTCCTACCTCTCTCTTAAAAAGGCATCCGATGTTGGTTCTGGGGAAAGTGGAGCTGCATATATGGATTCCAACCCATCAGCGGGAAAGGGGGTTGTTGTTGAAAGAAGTGCGGGGGTGGGCCATTGCCTGGTGTTCCATATGGTGGCTACCTAGGTTGTTGGTTGTAGTAGTTGGACCTGCTATACCCCCTCGTCTTCGTTTCTGTTTCTGGCTGTTGTCGCTGGACATACTACTGTTAGACGAGTTGCTGTCAGAGTCATCCGATTTATTGGAGTCTCTACGTGATGGTGTATACTCAGGGTCTGAGTAAGGATACACCTTGCTGAATTCAAATTTTTTGAGATCTTTTTGAAATTTGGTTACCTTAGATTGCATCAATGAATCCTTATATTCAGTCAGTTCTTTGTTAATTTCGTCTAACTTCTTTTTGTAGCCTGTTATGGTTGTTTTGAAATGTGACTCGGTTAGTTGGATTTCTACCATTAGTGCCTTCGACAGGCAGAGTGCTCTTTTTATGATTAAAACCAACCAATCACGAGTACAGTGCCAGGCTATCATTGCCCATTCTTTGCGGAATGTGGCATCATTGAGGAATATGCATGGGGCATTAGTTACAAGAAGTCCTCTCGGGGCGGTGTTGGTTGTTAAGTATTGTTTTAATATTGTCCCGTGTAGTATTGTCCTTTGTTTAATAAATTCTTTATTGAGTTTTTACAGAGGTTATATTGACCCACCCTCCCCACCCCTAAGGGCCCCCCGATACAGGCAACTTTCTATACTTGCAAAAGCAACATCTTGGTATTGTCACAAATAAAATAATATTAAATAAGGCTACACAAAACCAAAGGATAAGAAGAGAGAAAAAAAAACAGAAGAAAAAAGAGGATCAAAGGACATCTCCTGTTTAGTAATTACATTCGATACTAATTCGAGGTTTCATTGCTAATCTGGTCACCCTGCCCATAGTCTGACCGGCTCCCAAATTTCAAATCCCTTTTTTTTCTTCTTTAAGCCCTTCCGACTATAAATAGCTATTTCGAGGTTGTATGCAGCTAAGAAACGCGTCCCCCATTGTTGAAATGTAGGTGGATATTGATCCAACCAAGCTGATGTCAAACAAATTCTTAGTACAGCCATTGAGATAAATATGAGTCCCTGTATGGCGCTAGGTCTAGTAGCCCTATCCACCCCTATTATTATTTCTGCTGTGGTAACCTCTATATTAGTCTCTAAAATTCCAGAGAGAAAAATAGAGATTTCTCGTTAAATCGTATCTAATGTGTGACATGTGGCCAGCATATATCAGATCAGCCTTGGGCATAGCACATCTAGGGCAAAGTGTACCTTTGCCCTCGCACCATTTGGATATCTTTTTAGGGGTGTAATAAAGTCAGAAAAAAGTTTTGTAGAATTGGGCTTGTAGCTTGGTGGACATTAATATAGAGCTGGACAGTTCCAATGCGTTACGAGCTAGTTCCTCTGTAATAGCTATTTTGTTTTGCCAATTACATGCATGTTTATCCACATCATCTGGTAAAGCTGCAGTTAAGTATTTATAGATATCTCCAATGTTGACCCTTTCTGATCTAACCACAGTATCGATTGCTAGAGTTTTCTTAAAACAACCGCTGCCACCCCCCTTTTTTAAGATGAAATCCCTAATCTGCAAATATTTAAAAAAGTCGTGGGAGTCCAACCCATATTTGGTTTTTAGGGATTCAAATGAACAAAAACCCATAGAATCATATAACGAGCCGAACTGTGAAATTCCACATCTGACCCATCGCCTCATACATGAATCCGTAAAAATTCCAGGAAGATTAGTATTAATCTCTAGCATTGTATAGTAGGAAAACCTACCAATCCCCAAAAGTTTTCGAACCTGCTTCCAAACGGTATAAATACCCTTGAGTGTTTTAAAACGCTCTTTTTTGAGATGGCAATCGTATGGTAATTTCCATAGATGGTTGTTGGCCTGATTGCCGAGGATAAGTTCCTGTGGAGTTGGGACTGAACGGATGGAATTAGAATCTTGTCTGGGGGTTAGAAGTACACAACTGTATTTAATAATTGTAGCCCACCAATACAGTTTGAAGTTAGGCAGGGCTAAAACACCTCTTTCCCTTGAATGTGTAATAAATCTATGGGCTCTTTGTGTTTTCCCTGTTTGTTTCAATAGTGGGGCCAAATTCAGGGTGACTAAGTTATTTAGGTCGGAGGTGATATTTACACCAAGATGTGATGCATTGTCCACAACTCTTCCATCGGCAAAGTTAGTCTTGTTATTGATTACAATCTGGGTTTTTGTTTGGTTCAATTTATACCCTGAGATCTCCCCGAACCTCTTCGCTTCTTCCTCCATTACCTTGATTGTTATATTGGGATCGGCTGTAACAATCGCAATGTCATCTGCGAAAGCTAGGGTCTTAGTTTTGCCATTAGATGTCTTAATGGGTTGTATAGTTTGGTTTGTTTCCAGCTTTGCGATAAATGGATCAATAAATATGGCGAAGAGTAGGGGAGAGCAGGGACATCCCTGCCTTGTACCTCTCGTCACTTTAATGGTATCAGAGTTGTCCCCATTAACCATAACCACTGCTTCGGGTGTGACGTACATTTTCCGAACGGCTTGAACGAATTGGTCCCCGATCCCGCTCTTCGACATGGCCGACCATAGATACTGCCAGAAGACCCTATCAAATGCTTTTTCTACATCCAGCAATATTAGGCCCATATGGTCTCCTAATACCTCTGCCATGTTGAAGAGAGTGATCACCTGCTGGACATGGTCAGTGGTTGATCTCCCTGGGACAAACCCATGCGACCTAACGGAAATAATTTTATGGATTATGGGAGCCAATCTACTTGCTAACCATTTTGAATATATTTTGGAGTCGTTATTAATTTGGGTGATTGGGCGATATGCACCTAATTCGGTTGGATCTTTGTTTTTTTTAGGGAAAACAATGATTTTAGCTCGTGCCCAAGATGCCGGAGGATGTCCCCTCAGAAACACATGAGTAAACAACTTGGTTAGGATGTCTTTTAATACACTACTGAATCTGGCATAAAATTCCACAGGAATTCCATCTAAGCCGGATGCTTTACCAGAGGGGAGACTGTGTTTAGATAGTAGTATTTCTACCCAATCTGGAGTTTCAGCAAGAATTTCTTGATCTACTTGGGATAGGCAGGGCCTTGTAGCAAGGTCTAGATATTCGTCAATTTTATCCTGACTATTGCCAGTTTCAGAATAAAGCTCTGAATAATATCTCTTAAAGGCATCCCTAATCTCTTTCGGATGGTGAGTTAAACCGTGAACTGGATCTCTGATTGCTGTAATCATAGTTTTGGAGTTTTGTTGTCTTGTAGTAATTGCCAATTGGTGCCCCACCTGTTTGCTCCATTCGTAGATTTTCTCCTTATTCGCGGTAGCCTTCCGGATTGCTTTGCTAGTGAATATTTTGGATATAAAATTTTTTGCTATAGTTACATCCCTGATAGCTCCTTCTATATTGTTCCCACCTTGTACTTGTCTGACTAAATCTTCTTCCTTTCTAGCCAGATTGTCCTGTAGATTTTTCAAATTTTGTTTTGCCTCTTTGTTATTTTGGATTGAAAATCTGAGAGTTTCCCCCCTAATCCCTGCTTTTAATGAATCCCAGACCACCTCCAACGGAGCACTACCCATATTAAAACTTAAAAACTCGATGATCCATTTATCCATATGTTTGCAGTATTTTTCATTGGTTAATAAAGCTCTTTCAAAAGTCCAGTTACTGCGATCGGATTTGATTGTCTCAGTATCGAGGCTCATAAGTAGCGGGTTATGGTCGGAGAAGACCCTAGGCAACCGATCTATAGTGTATTTGGAAAGGATAGTATTTGACATAAAAATGTAATCTAATCCAGCAAGTTTTTGATGGGGGTGGGGAAAAAAGTATACCCGTGGTTATATGGTTGTTTTATCTCCCAACAATCTACAAGCCCATGACTACAGCAAATTTCCTCCAAAACCTTATATGTTTTGGGTTTCCTGCCTTGATAATAAAACGTGTGGCCTGAAAGCCATATTCGTGGAAGATTAATATTAAAGTCGCCACACATAATCATGGGGACCCGCCAATGTGCAAGTTCGTTAGATAAAAACAGCAACAGTTCGGGATCGTCGGTGACACACCCATAAATTGAGCAGATGGTAAATTTTTTCCCACTAGTATATTGACACTCGGTTATAGCCCATCTGCCACCTGGGTCTGAGGCTGATCTTAAAAAACACAATCCCCCACCCCGTGTCAGGATAGCTACCCCATGAGTTTTATTTGATTGTGTGGTGGCAACAACAACTCTGTATCCCAGGTCGTTAAGAACATGTCTTTGAGATCCCTCTACATGTGTCTCCTGAAGACATATTATTTCAGCTCCAATTGATTGCAGACCTATTGCTAATCTTTGCCTCTTTTTGACATCATTAAGCCCACATATATTGATTGTTAATATTTTTAGTTTAGCAATTCGTAAATTAATATTTTCTTTTGTTTTGTATCTCTGTGGGTATGTCTTTTTTGGACCTGAAAGAGTGTCCACTTCTTGTCTTGGTTGTGCGCCTAGACATGTATTCTGACCTTTTCTTTTGCCTGTACCGTCGCCCCCTTCACCCTCCGCCGCGAACCCCCCAACAACTAGCACCCTCCCCCCTCCTCCCACCCACTCCATCTAATGAGGCTGTGTAGTATTGTCCTAATGCGGTCGCGCTTCTGTTCAGGTCGTTTTTCTCATTCGGAAGTGTGGGAAATAGCTTGTGATATGGCTGGATCCGCAAAGAGATCCAGATCCGCGAGTAAGGCATCCACCTCTGCATCAGATTATGTGAGTCCAAAGTTCGCAATTATTAAAAGAAGATAGTGTTGGTACATAGCAGAGAGGTGTGATCTCTTAATATGTACTGACTTGCTTTCCAACTCTCACAACTGCACGCTGCTTTATAAGTTTCAACAATAGGAGAGAGAGAGGGAAAAGTTCGGGACGCTCTCAGTCCCCCGGGTAAATATTTATCAAACAACAAAAGAGTGTCAGTTGTAGTAAGTGTGTAAGCACAAATACAAAGGATAGGTGAGCCTTAGTAAATCACATTGGAAATTACAGGAAAGCCCTCACTCGCCCTGGGTGGTGACATGCTTCATCATCGGGCCCACCAGGAGAAGCAGAATACCGCCCTGGTGTGCTACAACACCAGGATACTGTGGAGCTGTTTTTTTCGTGACAGTAGTGTGAAAAATTGCAAGTTTAAAAATGTCATGGTAGTGTACCACGCAAAAACTTTATTCAGTGGTCAGCCTGACATGGTTAAAAATATGTGTTGGGAAATTACCAAATAATGTTTTGGGTATTTCCACTTAAAGTGGGGTCGACATGTTTCTGCCTGTTATGTGTGATTTACTGGGCTTTCTTCAGGACCGTGAGGAGTGTTCCTCGGCGGTGTGGGCACTCTAAGGTCCACCCTTACCAGAGGACGTGGAAGGTAAAATCAGGTTTAAAATTGAATAGGTGCAAAAACAAACCAACAAGTTGTGGGATTTACCTCAAATTCAGAGGAACCTGTATAGTCTGGAGAGAGAAGACGTACACACATGTAAAGAGACAAACACTTAGTTAATAGGATCTGTCTACCGAGTTTTCTGCAAGACCGATCTCTGAGTAGATGTGCTTAGGGCTAGTCAATATGCGTGACCACGGTGTCATAGAAGATACAGTTGTGCAGGAAAACACTAGTCTGGATACCAGACAGACGTGTAGACATGCACTATGACAAGGAGGCATGGCCGGTTGCTCAGGTGGCAAGACACCGCCAGCCAAATTATGATGGATATGTAAACATGCTTTTCCGCGGCGGATTTTCTGCTGTGGAAAAGCATGTGGACATTAGCTTCTGGGGGACCCTTGTGGGTCCCCAGGGTATCGGGGGTGGGGGGTGCACATGGGGGGTACCTACTGCTTTGTGCATGCAAATACAAAGCGTGCATATTTATAATGAGTACTCCAGACAAGAAAAATGTGAAGGTAATGGGGACAGAGTACAAGCCTCTATAGGTGACCAGAAGATACAGGAACACAATACCAGCCATGGGTGGAGGTTCTTGCTGTAGCACGATGAGGATGAAGCAGCAGCTGTGGAGCCCAGGCAACAATGCAGGAGCACAGGAGCCATGATTATTGACGAATGTAGCAAGATAAGTGGCCAGCAGGACCACCAACAAACTTTGGCAAATGCAAACAACAGTTTGTGGGAGAAGATGCTTTGTTATAGACCCCAAGATCTGTGGAACGAACCCAGCAAGGGTAAGCCAGGTCCAGCCCTCAGCTTGAAGAAGAACCAGTAGGAATCGATGGAGCCCCCTCGAGGACCCTCTTGCAGTAGGCACAGTGACTCACAAGGAAGCCTCAACAGCACACATAAGATAAAGGCCCACGATGCAGAAGATGCAGACAGGACATCGTTCTTGGAAACTGTGCATTGCTGGAGGCTAGGGCTTCTTAGGAGCTTGAATATGTTTTGCAAATAGAGCCAACAAGCCTCAGTAACACCAAACAGATGCGGTGCAAAGGAAGGCAGTCTACATGGGCTGGAGAGGGATTACAGCCTCCCAACTTGCAGGGAAGACTGGCCAGGCCTCTAGAGAACCAAAAAACCACCACCAGTGTTGCAGAGTCAGGCAATGTCCATGAGACAACAGGATCAGCAAAGCAGTCATTGACGTAGAGGTGCCTGCAGATGCAGGGAAGTGATTCCATCACTCCAAGGGAGATTCCCACTAGCTGGGATGCAGGACAGTCCTTGCTGACTCCTTTTATACACGCCCAAGGAGTTACAGAACTTGAAAAAGCCCAGGGATGCAGATCCAGCAGGCACCTTCCCACCGGAGCAGTCTTGTCGTAGGCCCTGGTTTGAAGAACAGCAGAGTTCCAGTGTCCAGCAACAGGAGAATCTTTGGACAGTCTTGAAACGACAGGCAGTCAAATCCAGAAGATGTTGTTGGGAGGAATCTAAGGACCCACCCTCAGGGGAGCTCTTAAGTAACCTTAAAAAGGAGAAGGACCTCTTCACTTTTGACCTTGATTGATTGATTGATTGAAAAGTGCAGTGTCTGGAAATAAGGAAAACCTTATACCCAAAGTAAAAGGTGTAAACCATTTCATGCAGGCTACAATGTCAGCTCTACAGACACAGTTTGCATGGGCTCCTATGGGTGGCATAATACATGCTGCAGCCCATAGGAGAGGCCTGTTGTACCAATGCCATAGGTACCTCAGTACCATTTACTAGGGAGTTATAATGGTATCCCAGTATACCAATTGTGGGGTGTACAACGTACTTACCAGATAATTTAGATGAGAGAGCACTGTCACTGGGCCCTGATTAGCAGGATCCCAGTGAACACACTGATACCAGGCAAAAAGTGGAGGGATCTATGCCAGAAAGATCCTACTTTCCTACAACTACATTAAATATTCCTTGCCCCTTCTACATACATTACCTATACCTTTGCATATTAGATAATTTACAGCTTGAGAAATCATTGGATTAATAACAACATTTATGACATTTAAAATTACCCGATTTGCCAGAACACAGTGCATCGTACAATGGTGAGTTATAGTTAGGCTGTGCACAGTGGGCGGCTGGCTATAGGGCATGGCCCTGGGGACCCCATCCCCGAGGCCCACTTATTAAAATTAAGCGGAGGTGGCAGTGTGGCCTCCCTGCCTGAACCTTAATAGATCCTGTGGACCCCCTTTACCCCAGGTCCTTGCATTAAAGGAGAGGGGGCCAAATGATCCTCCTCCCTTAGCCTTGATAGGCCCTGGGCACCGCAGACACATGGGCAACTCCTTACAATTAAGGGGAGGGGTGCACAGCCCGCTTCCCCAAGCTTTATTAGGCCCTGGATACCCCTCCCCCGGGCCTTTTTTGTATTACAGGGAAGGGGATCCTCGTGGTCTCCCTCCTCGAACCTTGTTGGGCCTTTGGTACCCCATCCCCACAGGGCCACTCATTCCGATTAAGGGGAGGGGGCACTCATCACCCCTCTTCAGGTGGATCTTGGCCCAAGGACCCCATTCCCTGGTGCCCAGCATTAATATTTGGGTGCCTGGGCTGACTTTGGCCATTAAGACCTAATACCCTAGTGGCCAGCGTTGAAATAAAGGTGTGGGGGGCACTCAGCACCCTCCCCTGGCCGATTTTGGCCTCAGGAACATCATCCCCCAGTACACTAATGTTGGGGGCCGCAAGGTGTCCCCAAGGCCTGAGCCAGCAACCCATATCCAGAGGGAGCCAGCATTGCTCCTGTCTGCAGGGGGCAGCTAATAATGCTGATCCCTCCCAGCGGGAGCAATATTGAGATCGGTTTCCCTGCCTGCTTCATGGCAAAAACAGAGGAGGTCTTGCTCATTACAGGGGTACCCCAACGCATAGTGTTCCCTAGTGTATGTAGGTGTTTTCACTGTATTCTAAGTGTCTTTTAGCATAGCACTGGTTCTGGTCCTGGTTAGTCAGAGTCACTTACCACCAGTACCCGTCACTAAAAAGTTGGGGCACAGGAGGACTTTCTGCTCCTCTGTTGGTTCTTTCTGCACATCTCTTGCTTCTTCCTTCACTTTTCTTCTTCTTTCTGGACTTCTGTTGCCTCTTTCTGCATTTTTCTTGCTTCGTGCTGCGCTTTTCTTCCTCTTTTTTCACATGTCCTAACTTTGTAGGCATAGTTAGAACAAAACCATGGAAATTATCCTGTTATAGTTAGTTCAGCTAACTGTAACTCACACCCCCACAAAGCACTGCTGATGACGTCACATATTACATCATTCATGACATGGCCAGTGACATCACTGATGACATCTCAAATGACATCACTGATGACATCATCCACATCAAAATCTGATGCACCTCCTCACACTCTAATATAATCTTTGATACATCCACTGTTGAATACAGACTACCATTTCCGAAACCATCGACACACCAATACCAATTACTACATATACACTCACTGATTCCTACTAGGTCTCCAAACACATCCACTCATTCACCCATACAATGACTCATACATACAGTCACTCATCAATACAACGCTATCATATGTACTCATACACCTATACAGAGACATACACCGCCACTCATCCATGGAGTTACTCACACACCCAGTCAGCCATGCCAAGAATCAATCACACTTCCATTTCTTCACGTATACAGTTATACACACACAACCTCACTCATTCAAACATATACATTACTAACACATACTTACTGTCTTATACAATCACTGATACAAGTACACACTCATCCATACCACCACTCTCACAATCACTGACTCTCACAGATAGTCATTTATATACTCCAACTCTCACATACACTGCCTTTTACATATCTAGTTACTTGGACATGTACCACTGAGATTCCCGTTCACTCACCAACATACCCATACATAAACTCAACCACCCATACAGCTGTTTCCACATGCACTCTTGAACCTATACACCCAGTGAATCAACCACTCAGACATCTACGCACACAGTCACATAGCTCCTACCCACCCACCCACACACTCAGTCTCCCTTACAAATACCCAGGCAACCAATCAATAACCCATATAAACACTCATGTAGCTACTGACCAACCCATGCAGCAGTTTACACAACAGACAGACTGATACAGACATTCATACAGTTTTGTCACCAACCCATGCATTCACTAAGACACATTTAATCACTCACTTATACAGTCAGTCACGCGCCTACTAAATCATCCATTCAGACACGTATACACCCAGTCATTTTTCAATACACCTTGGCATATATATATATAAAACATATTTAAACTTTACAGAAACACACAGTCACTGGATGATGTCATCAGTGATGTGTATATATACATATATATATATATATATATATATATATATATATATATATATATATATATATATATATATATATATATATATATATTTTCACTGAAAAAACACAGGTTTCAGGGACATTATAGTTAGTTGGACATTTCACTCATACAAAACCAGAGAAATTCGGTCGTTATAGTTAGTTCAGTTAACTATAACTCGTGCCCCCACAGTGCACAGCTGATGATGTCAAATATTACATTATTCATGACATAGTCAGTGACATCACTGATGCCACCTCAAATGACATCACTGATGACATCATCCCATGACTGAGTGTTTCTGGAAAGTTTAAATATGCTTTATATATATATATATATTATATATATATATATAAATATATATATTAATGAAATTCGCGAAGATTCGTCCACCAGCGCCAAAGTTATTCCCAATGGAATGTTGCGAATTTCCTATGGAATCTAGCTCCTAACTGCCAGAAGGTAATATATATATATATATATATATATATATATATATGTATATATATATATATATATATATACATATATATATATATATATATATATATATATATATATATATATATATATATATATATATATATATATATATATATATATATATATATAGGACCTAGTTTCCATAGGAAATTCTCAACATTCCATTGGGAATAACTTTGGCGCCGGTGGACGACACTTCGCGAATTTCATTAAGAAGATGGCCCGTTCCGTTCCGCTTCTTCCCTAAAAGTCTTGGGTAGATTCGTGAAGTGGGGGCCGAGAAAAGAGGGGGGTCCCAAAACGTGTTTTCCCCATGTTAATTTCCATAGGACCTTTAGACCCGGCTACAGCCCGAACCGCTGAACAGAATTACACCAAATTTGTTGGTTGGCTCTAAAAAGAGCCGTTGTGTTTATTGAGTGTTTTTTTGTACCTACAAGTAAGTACCGAAGCAGAGTCTAAAATTCAAGAGGAAGACTCTGTTCCCCTCATCTGTGAAATGTACACCGTCTCCTCTATAAATGCCTTGCATATTGTAACACAAGTTGTTGTGGTATATAGAACCCATACAATAGTCTCTGAGGAAAGCAGAAACAGACTTATTTACATGTTTCCTTGCTTTCTCAATCTGCGGACAAAATTGGTTGGACCAGTTCCATTTTTGCCTTTGGCATATATTAGAATATACAAAGGCAGTTTGTGGGAAAAGTGACATCAATTGCCCAAAGGTGTCCTTTAAAAGCATTTGTAGACCTACCCCAGTCAAAGTGCTAAAGTCATTGCCACCACAGTGCACAATTATGAGGTCTGGGTGTGGGAGATGCAAAAAGGATTTTACCAATGGCATCAATTGGTGACATCTCAATCCTCTCTGGCCAATCCACATAATATCCACATTTGGTAAATCAAGGTTGAGAAAGCAACTATTTGCTGCATACCTTTCAGTCCAGAAAATATAGCTATGTCCTACAATCCACACTCTAAGCATTTTGAAGGGAGATCTTGGAGTACTCAGATAGGTTCTGGAAATGAAATGGCAGTTTGAAAGGTAGGATTTTAGAAAAAAATGTAGATGAGATTCAGTGCACTTGAAAAAAAAGAAATGATTGGTGGTTTCTGAAAATTCAACATTGAAAGCTAGGCTGCCTGGTACTGTTTTTTAAAAGGAGAAATGCTATTGATTGAGAAAAAGTCATTGAAAGGAACATTGCACAGGATAAGCTGGTGTATTGAGAAGTCAAACACCCTTGCTGGTTTGGTTTGCAACATTTGGTGATGAACTTTTCACCTGTGTGTTCAGTTAGGTGTTCTATGGAGTGTTACCATGGTAACAGGCAAAGAGAGCTATGGGGGAAGGTTGATCATTATGTGAGTTTGAAAGTGTAGAAATCTAGAACCAATTAAAATGTTAGTTTGGTTCTGAATTTGTGTGGGAAGAAATTTCATTGGTTATCTACACGAATATGTGTGAAAAATGAGAGAGAAGCAGGGCCACTTTGTGGTTGCAGTGTCTGAGGTACATTTCAGAGATTTTGCTTCAGAAAATCTGGTGTGTGATTGAAACTGTTCTAAATCTTCAAAAGCATTTTTAAAGGTGAGTTGTTAATTTGTAAGGGGAACTATGTTGTGCACTTTAAGTTAATAAGAAAAATGTGTTCTAATGTGGAAGTTCCTCACTCTCACTCTCTTTCTCTCTCTCTCACTGTCTCCCTTTCTCTCCACCACTGTTCTTTTTCCTTCCTCTCTTTTTCAATAAATCCTTCTGTTTCGCCTACTCCTTTTTCCTTTCTCTTAATATGCCTCTTTTTCTCTCACTCTCCTTTACTCACCCTCATATCTCTTTCCTCCCTGTCATTATCCTTTACTCAATCTCACTCCTCTTCCCCCACTTCATGTTGTCCTCTTTGTACATCGCTCCCATTCTCTTACCTCACTTTCTGTTAGTTATTCACTCTCCCTCTCTTTCTCTTTTATTCTCTTCCTGTCTCTCTTTCCCTCACCCTTCCTCTCTTTTCCTTTCTGTTTCCTTCACTCTTACTTAGTCACTTTTCCTCTCTTTAATATTTTTCTTCTCTCATTCCCCTTTTGCCACCCTCATTCGCCTTTTCGCACTGTTACTGCTTTTCATTCACCGTCAGTACTTTTTTCTGACTCCTATTTACTCACTCCCTTTCCTTTACTCCTCTTTTCAAATCCCTCACTCCATCTGACTTACTTCCCTTTGTTTATTCCTTCCCTCTCATTGTCTCCCTCTTTCTCTCTCCCTCGCCCTTGTTCTCTTTATACAACACTCCTAACAAGACCCCCCCTTCACTGTAGTAATCATTTGACTGAATTGCAAGGGTTTCTGTTATGTGTCTAAGATCACAGTGTGTTCCTTTTTATCTCTGTTTGTACTATCTCTCCCTCTGTGTGTTAAATCACCTAAATCATGAAGTGAGTCATGATTTAGGAGATGTAGTTGTAGAAAGTCCTATGCAGTATGTGTCTCAGGCCTCTTAATTCCCAAATTGTGTTTATGGTGTGCAATTTAGATGCTGGGTGTGCTGTTGAAATGCAAAAGCAACTGTCTCTGTAGCATGTAGCAATCATTTCAATGAATTTTCATTTGTACATTCTCAGTCCCACCTTGACTCTCTACACTGCTTGAACACCACTTCATTGTCCTAAACCCTGAAACTCCATCCCTTGAAAAATATTCTAAACTCTTTTGACACTACTGCAGGGCTGTAAACCCTGAAAGAATACTAACGGCAAAATCCCCTTTTACTGTAGTAATCATTTTACTGAATTGCAAGGGATAGTGTTATGTGTCTAAGATCATAGTGTGAGTCAGTTTTCATTTCAGAAGAATGTGGCAGAATAATTTGCTAAGTTGATGTGTTTAAAAATATGGCAATACATGTACTTATGAATTTGATAAATCTAGTTTTGTAATATCTATTAGTGAAAATGATATAATTAAGTGTTTATATTTTTTTGCAAGGTCCAGCAACATTGTACTATATATAATGGATCAAAATCAGGACAACTTTCAAGTCTATTTTGAAATTTCCATCGATGTCATAGAAGACTTAAATGTACATTTTGAGGACAACATTGATAAACAAGATTACGGAGAAGGAGATTTAAGCAGTGATATTTTTGATCAAAGTTTGGACAATGACTTGATAGAAGCAGTAGATGACATTGAGTTTCAAGTTGCAAATTTTGAAGTTGAGGACAATGCAAACTAAATTCCAGATGAAATCATGCTGGATGTTTTCTTACAGTATGAAATGTTTGAAGAATAAATTTATGATTTAGAATTAAAAATGGTTCAAGAGAGTCTTTTTGTACAATTGTAATAATTTGCTTAGTTGATGTGTTTAAAAATATGGGAATACATGTTCTGATGAAGTGAGTCAGGCTTTAGGATATGTATTGCTAGAAATTGCTATGCAGTACGTCTGTCAGGCCTCTTAATTCGCAAATAGACTCCATGTTGTGTACTGAAGATCCTGGCTGTGCTGTAGAAATGCCATAGCAACTGTCTCTGTACACCTTTACACTCCTTCTCTCACCATCAGTACTCTTCCTTCACCCTCACTCATCTTGTCAAATTCCCTCTTTCCCCTGTCTGTCCCTCACTTCTCTTTCCTATCTTCCTCCATCACTACCCTTGTCTTGCTGTAACGATCAGTCTCTTCTCACTGCCCCCTTACTCTCTTTCCTTCACGTCATCCCTCAGTCACCTTTACTCACTCCACTTCTTTTACTTCCTCACTCCCTTTCGCTCACTCCCCTTTCCTCCATCTGTCTCTAAGTCTCTTCCTCTGTCTTAGTCACTATAACTGACTTACTCCCTCACAGTCCCTCACTCTCCCTCTGTTTGTCTCTTTTACTGTCTCCCTCTCTCTCCACCAGTCTTCCTTTTTCTTTCTCTCTCTTTCCATAAATCCTTCTCTCTCACTTACTTCTTTTTCTTTTCTTTTAATACGCTTCTTTTCCCATCATTTCCCTCCCTCACCCTTATATCCCTTCCCTCACTGTCACTGCCCTGAATTCAATCTGAGTCCTCTTCCCCCACTTCATGTTCCCCTCTCTCTGCATCAATCTAATTTCATTATGGCTGAGATACCCGCCACCCCCTCTCAACACAATCCCCAAGGATGGGAAACCGGAAACGGTTCTGAACTTTTGGAAGGCGGGAGGGAGTGACCCTCCCGGCCGTATTTATTAAAATATGAAACAAAATCAAAACATTAAAATAACAGTTTCATATTATGTACAATTTCATTTCCACATTACGATGTTTGGCTAACCTTAACAGATCTCTAATACAAAGGTTCTCCTAGCCGAACTAACATCCTACAAAACATTTGACTTGAAATTGTACATCCTAACGTTAAGGGCCAACGGCAAGGTCGTAACCGGTGTCAGATCCCTAAACCAGAAATACCCCCCCTCACTTGTGAGGAGATCGACCGCACAGAGGCGTACCTCAAGTGCATCTACCAATTTCCCTTGGACTTGACGGGGGCCCCAATGAACTCGACGCCATTTAACGGTCGTCCGAGGACTCGTGTGAGGTGTCTAAAAGGTAGCGTAAACCCCCTCCCGAACCCCACACAACTTACCCCATCTGCCGTCGCAGATGTCCTGGCCCCGGGAAATTCCCCAGGAGGGCCCGTAGCCCCTCCTATCCAGGAAGGGGCCTTGACCACCTTTCCTTTCCTTCCGGCGGCCTATCCTTAGAAGGGACCGCCTCCCCGTTGAGGGGCCAATGGCCACCTCCCCCGAGCGCTCCCATCCGTAATGGGTGACGCACCCCCATAGGGATCTTCCAATTACTGCTCACCGATCATGACCTTACCGCCCGACCAAAATAAATACGACATTTACCTAAATTACTAAATTGCAAAACAATCATAACTATTATAAGCATGATTACTGATCAACACTAATGCAGAATTATTTTATTTGAAAAACATACTGAAAAATGACCATTCTTTATTGCATACTCAAAATATCACGACAATCATCACAACCTGTAAGAAATAGAGTTACCACATCAAAACTTTATTCAAAACAACTCGCTGTCCTCAGGGGCTGGTGGGTGGGTCAAAATTGGCTCTTCGTTCCGTCTCGAGCTCACGTGCAGCGGGGAGGTGCAGCTTCAGAGCACAGGAACAAGAGGATGCTTTCTTGGCTTGTTGCTCCTTTTATCCGTCTTCAGGGCGGGCGTAAACCCGCCCACGCCTGCCTCCGAGGGCGTGGCCAGCTGCGTCAGTGTCTAGGACAACCCACTCTAGGGCGGGAAAAAGGCGCGCCCCGGCTACGCCGCTTCGGGCATACCAGCCGAGACTCGCCTCCCGCCCAAGATGGCTTCCCGGGGGGATCGTGGTACTCCACCATACGTTCGGGGGGACCGAATGGTCGCCCCTTTCCATATGGCTGAGATACCCGCCACCCCCTCTCAACACAATCCCCAAGGATGGGAAACCGGAAACGGTTCTGAACTTTTGGAAGGCGGGAGGGAGTGACCCTCCCGGCCGTATTTAATAAAATATGAAACAAAATCAAAACATTAAAATAACAGTTTCATATTATGTACAATTTCATTTCCACATTACGATGTTTGGCTAACCTTAACAGATCTCTAATACAAAGGTTCTCCTAGCCGAACTAACATCATACAAAACATTTGACTTGAAATTGTACATCCTAACGTTAAGGGCCAACGGCAAGGTCGTAACCGGTGTCAGATCCCTAAACCAGAAATACCCCCCCTCACTTGTGAGGAGATCGACCGCACAGAGGCGTACCTCAAGTGCATCTACCAATTTCCCTTGGACTTGACGGGGGCCCCAATGAACTCGACACCATTTAACGGTCGTCCGAGGACTCGTGTGAGGTGTCTAAAAGGTAGCGTAAACCCCCTCCCGAACCCCACACAACTTACCCCATCTGCCGTCGCAGATGTCCTGGCCCCGGGAAATTCCCCAGGAGGGCCCGTAGCCCCTCCTATCCAGGAAGGGGCCTTGACCACCTTTCCTTTCCTTCCGGCGGCCTATCCTTAGAAGGGACCGCCTCCCCGTTGAGGGGCCAATGGCCACCTCCCCCGAGCGCTCCCATCCGTAATGGGTGACGCACCCCCATAGGGATCTTCCAATTACTGCTCACCGATCATGACCTTACCGCCACAGGCCGGATAGCTGACCCGCTATCCGGACCCCCCACAACAACTCCTGCCTAAAGGTCATGTTTTAAACTCTTTAGCCAAGCTATGAGGTCTCCTATGAGTAACTCATTCCCCACCCGGGACAAATGAACCCCATCCCCCAAATACATACTGTCCCCTTTGATACAACCATGCGAAACAGAATGCAGTGTACTTGACCGAAACAATCTACTCAATTTGTTATTTATTTTCTTTACTGAATGATTCAGAGCAGAAACCGAAATAGCCCCCCGCCACACTTTCCGTGGGATCATATGGGACCATGCAATTGTGCACCCTGGAACTCTTCTTGCCAACCAACTTACTGTGGAAAGCATTGCCTCAAGAAGGAGTCGTCTACCAGTGGCCACCAAATCATTGCCCCCAAGATGGACTATGACTATAGACGGCGGTGACCTTGTCCGCCCTAACAAACCCTCGAAAAAGGATTGAAACTGATCAACACAGAGCCCGCCCTTTCCGTAGAAGGACACCCTGTACCCGTATTCCCCAGCCACGTGAATCATGTCACCTGCTTTGAATACGTCCGCGGCACGCCTCACGTATGAGTGGCCCACGACCCACACCTCCTTTTTCGCAGCCGGTGATGTCTGACCGCTGGTCCCCAGGTGTCGGGTCGACTGCACAGTCCGCCCCGCCTCGTAAGCTTGCGCAACTGAAAACCAAACAAAAACAAGAAGCGTGAGTACATCATTACAGCTTCACAACATGTGCAACCGCACATACCTTTTATAACAGTTCGAGGACCAATGCCCCACACGTTTTACTTCATCTACACTCAGACCCCTGGCTGTAGCCTCAGTAGCAGCCCCTATCCGAAAGGAATGGGTCCCGAACTCGCCGGGGTTCAAGCCCGCGGCCGAAATCGACATCGCAAGCACCCGCTGGAACTGAAACCTCGTCAGTGGGGTGGCGTCAGCGTGTCTCAACAAGGTCCCCCCCCATGATGCCACCCTCTGCGCTAAATATTCCTCTACGCACACCACAGGGCACATGGAAGACCCGGGGATCCTCTGAATGATTATGCAGTCCCCATTTGCACCCTGATCGGTTTTGGACCTAACAAACGAGACTGTCATCGTCTCCCCCCTGACCTGAATGTGCTCCCGGCACAGTCCCCCCATCGTATCCTGCTTGTTCCTCGCCACCAATTCGCTTACCCGCATAGCCCCATGGAATGCTAGCGCAAATGCAGCTCGGAATAACACTGCTTCGTACTGGGATGAACACGTTGCCGGGAGTACGGACAATAACAGGGTCAACCTATCCAGACCTATCGGGTGCCTCTCATCTACTCTGCGACCCTCAAGGCGTTGCCACCCACGTAGCGCTTTCTGCACCACAAAAGACACTGTCGGGTCCTGGATCCCATGAGCCCTTGCCATAAAGGAAATGGCGGCCCGATGTCTCTGGGCCGTAGCTACTGATTTTCCTGCCTGATGTAACGACAGCAGAAATCTTACGACAAGCTCTTCCTGTCCCCAAAGCTCCCCCCCAGCAGAACCCAAAAAGGACAAATAGGAACGGAACGCCCCTTCATATGCCTTCCTTGTCCTGGGTGCTAAACTCTCTCCCACGAGGTTTTGTAGTTCGGGGCACCGAGAGACCAGAGAGCTTCGGGAAAGGGTGCTGCCACCAGGTCCGCTGCGGGCAGAAAACCCCAGAAGGCCTGCATACGGAAACGAGAAAGCGCATCAGCCGCTTGGTTCAGTACCCCCGGGACATGTCTTGCCCTAAAGAGCACATTCAACTGCATACACAATAACACAATTTCTTTGAGCAGTCTCAGAATCCATTTGCAACGTGCTGCCTGACTATTGATACACTCAACCACAGTCATGTTATCAGACCAGAAAACCACAGAGTGATCACGAAAACCCTCCGGCCATGTTTTCAAGGCCACCAAAATAGGGAAGAGTTCAAGGAAAGCAATGTTACTCGTCAGGCCGCACTCGTGCCACCATGACGGCCATTTTTGAGCCGACCATTGTGTACCAAAAATGGCGCCAAAACCTACACTCCCCGCGGAATCTGTCCAAAGCCCCAGCTCCTCGGAGGACACTGCCGGTTTGTTCCAGACAATTCGACCATTGAAATCCGCCAGAAATGCCAACCAAATGCGCATGTCCTGGCGAACCTCTGCCGAGAGCCTCGTGCGGTGATGTCCTTCCTTCAGGCCGACCATGGCTTGTGAAATCGAGCGGGAAAAGGGGCGCGCCATTGGCATTACTCTCAGGGCAAAATTCAACTGACCCACCACCTGTTGCAATTGATGCAGGTTCACTTTTGTCGCACGTATACATGTTTCAAGGGATGTCCTGAATTTTAACACTTTTTCCCTGGGTAATCTAAAACAGCCTTCTTCCGAGTCGAGCTCGATCCCCAGAAATTCGAGCAAAGTTGAGGGACCCACAGTCTTACCTGGCGCCAATGGCACACCGAATTGTTTCATTAAGACACAAAATTCATGTAAAGCCTGTCCACACTCAGGATCCCCGGCTGCCCCCAAAAACAGAAAGTCATCGAGATAATGCATAACATGCTGAAAACCCGTCTTCCTTGTGAATACCCATTGCAGAAAACAACTGAACTTTTCAAAATAGGCACAGGATATCGAGCACCCCATTGGCATACATCTATCCATGTAATAGCAACCCTGAAACATAAAACCAAGGAGACGCTGATCGTCTGGGTGCACCGGGAGCAACCGGAACGCTGACTCGATGTCTGATTTTGCCATCAGCGCCCCGGGCCCCAGGCGGTTCAACATGGCAACGGCCTTATCGAAAGATGCGTACCGCACCGAACATACTTCCGGGTCTATCGCTTCGTTAACGGAAAGACCACGTGGGGCTGACAAGTTATGTATCAGCCAAAACTCACCTGGGTCCTTCTTGGGGACCACCCCTAGAGGGGAACAAACAAAGTTAGCAACCGGTGGCAAATCAAATGGACCGGTGACACGACCTCGAGTCACCTCCTTCCCAATCTTTACCTGTACCACCGCCGTATGCTGCAAGACCGACAGTTGATTTTTACAATTTGCTACACCCTGAAAATCCCCCACTGGAATGCGAAAACCATATGAAAACCCGTCTCGCAACACCCCAGCGGAAGCATGATCCGGGTATTCGTTGAGCCAAGGAATCATTGCCATGGTATCAATCGGAGTAGGTAAAGGCGCCCCTCGGACTATTTCAGACCTGTTTGGCGCTTCCCCTACCACCGTTATCACCCGTTTTGGCTCTGCACATGGACTCAGGATGGGATGGCTGCCCACACCCCCCACATTCATGTCTGAACTTGCATGACCCCTGGGGCCTCGTACATTTTCCCCTGTTAAAATTCCAACAAATCCCCTTTTTACCTGCGTTGCCACTCGGCTTCGAGTGGTACTCGTTACCTGCACCCGTCCGAAAGGGTGTCCCAGAGGATTGGCGGGAAGATTCCCCCCCGTTACTCCCTGACAATGGCACTTTTAACATTCCTGAACTCTCCATTTTTTGCCATGAAACGGAGTCGTAACAATCCCAAGTTAGAACTGGGTCGTGCTCCTTAGCTTTTCTAAAAATATTGTCATAACAGAACCACTGATTGCCCCCGTACGATACGGCATACTCCATGATACGTGACTGATAAATAGGCAACTCGGTCAGCAACTCGGGCCTGCGCTCACCCATGATGGAGGTAAAAATGCCCCACGCTCTGCCCCAAGTACCTATGTTCTCATCAACCTTAAAGGCGGCCATTTTTGCGCGCCAAACACCCGGATGCATGAGCTCCTTTTGGCTCTTAACATGCTCCATCTCGTAATGATCAGTAAGCAAAGAAAAAATGTTCACATACTTATTCGCCCAAATCTTTTCCTTAATTTCCAGTGGAACGTGCTGAGCCACCTTCTCCCTTCGTGAAGGTACAGACACCTCCCCCGCAATCGGCAATGGCCGCTTACCTGAACCAGATGCTGCATTTGCCGCCGAACTTGGGCCTGATGCATTTTCCGCCGCCAGAACTGGCGGGGTAACAGGAGATGGTGCCTTCGCAGCCTCTCTAGATTCCCGCAGTTGTCTCATTACTGCCCGGGCGTCTTCAGCCGTGGTGCCCTCACTATCTTTTCCCAACCACGCTGCTAATTGTGCCGCTAACTCGGGAGGCATATCTTCCCCGGTCACGGGGGTCGGGTGCCCCTCCTTCGGAACCGGGGTTGGCTCCTCGAGTGGGGTATCAGGGACCGGGGTTTCCCCCCCAAGTGCCCCCCTTTTGGACCTCTTGCCTCTCCCACCAGGGACTACTCCTGGCAAAGCTGGTCCGATGACTCGCTTCGGTCCTCCCTCCCCGTTCTTAGCCGCCATCTGCTTCTTCAAATCGGCTACCTCCTTTATGAGCATGCGGAGCATCTGATCGGTACCGACCCGCTTTCCGACCTTCTTGCCTGGCATTCTCAACGAAGATATCTGTAAAACAAAAAGAAAGATTACAACGCTCAAAATTGGCTCTTCGTTCCGTCTCGAGCTCACGTGCAGCGGGGAGGTGCAGCTTCAGAGCACAGGAACAAGAGGATGCTTTCTTGGCTTGTTGCTCCTTTTATCCGTCTTCAGGGCGGGCGTAAACCCGCCCACGCCTGCCTCCGAGGGCGTGGCCAGCTGCGTCAGTGTCTAGGACAACCCACTCTAGGGCGGGAAAAAGGCGCGCCCCGGCTACGCCGCTTCGGGCATACCAGCCGAGACTCGCCTCCCGCCCAAGATGGCTTCCTGGGGGGATCGTGGTACTCCACCATACGTTCGGGGGGACCGAATGGTCGCCCCTTTTCATTCTCCTGCTCCCATTCCCTCACTCCCCCTCACTCTCTTTCGCTCACTCCATCGCGCAATCCCCTTCCCTTATTCCCCTTTCCTCATTCACTTTTGCTAACTCTCATTCTTTCAGTCCCTCACTCGCCTTCACTCCATTTCTCTCTCCCTCTCTCCTTCTCTCTCTCACTCAGTCTAACTGCTTCACTCCCTGTTAGTCACTCGTTCTCCCTCTCTTTCTCTCTGACTCTCTCCCTCTCGCTCTCTTACTCACCCTTCCTCTCGTTCCCTTTCTGTTTCCTTCACTCCTACTTTATCCCGCAGTCCCTTTTCCACTCTTTCAATCTCTTACCTTTTCTGTCATTCCCCTTTCGTCACCCTCAAACCCTTTCTCTCATTGTTACTGCCTTTCACTCTTCCTCAGTATTTTCCCCTCACTCCCCTTACTTCACTCCCTTTCCTTCACTCCTCTTCCGTCACTCCCTCACTCCATCTCACTTGCTCAGTTTTGTTCACTCCCTTCCTCTCTTTTCTTCCCTCTTTGTTTCTCTCCCATTCTCCCTCTGTCTTATTCACTCTAACTGCCTCACTCCCTCTCAGTCACTTGGTCTCCCTCCCTGTCGCTCTTTCCCTCTCTCTCCCTTACCCTTAATCGTCAATCTTCTGTCTTTCTACCATTCCCGCACTCTCCCTCACTCACTTTACTTCTCTCTTAATTTTATTTCTTCTCCTTAATTCTCCTTCCCTCACAATCATACCTCTTCACTAACTGTCACTGCCCTTAACGCACTGTCACTCCCCTTCCCCATTACACTTCCTCCTGTCTGTATCTCACCCCCTTCTCTTTTCTGCTCTCTTTCCCTCACTCTCCCTCACTCTCCTTCCCTTACTGCCCTTCCCTTACTGTTTCACTCCCCTTACCTCACTCCCCTACCCTTAGTCCCCTTGTTTCAGTCACCGTTTGACCCCCCTTTCCTCACTTATCACACTCCCCTTTCCTCACTCATTCTCTCAGTACCTTCCTCCCCTTCACTAAGTCATTTCAATCATTTATTTATACACTACACATTCATTCAACAAAAGAATGACACAGTATATAAGAAATACAGCTCTTCTTGGAGAAGTGAAGTTAGTTCTGAAAAGAACAGTTTTTTGTCTTTTTGTTTTATAAATATTTTTTTCTTTTTTGAAGTTTTATATTTTTTGTGTGTTTTTTGTATGGAAAAAATAAACAGGAAACGAAAAACTGTTCAACAGGAACGAACTAAATCAAATAAAATACCAATTATTTTCGTGAGCATTGGTGCTGCCTAATCTTATTTTCTATTAGGTTGACACTCTGCTCTCTGTAGCATAGTATTTCATTGCAAAAGTTACATTTAATATGTACATTGCCCAAAAAAGGGCGGACATCTAAAGCTGATGTCGATGGAGATGCAGATGGTGCTCCTGATGACGTGCTGGGGACAGCAGGTGGAAGTTGTCTCGCAAGGGCTCTTGTGGAAGCCTGTGCACATTGGTGAGGGTGCACATTTTTCACATGCCGCAACATGGTGTGAATGCTGAAGGAGTATTTCTTCTGTGGGTTTCCCCTCGACAGCACACTCCCACAAATAGTGCATGTTACCTTTAGAGCATTCACTTTTTTCTGCCCCTCAGGATAGCTGAAGAAGTTCCATATGAAGGATGTCCTCATCTTCTTGGCACGTGGGTCCACATCTGATTCAGAAGAGGAGGAATGTGGAAAACGAGCCCGTAATCCTATCGATGCCCAGGCCGCTGGCGCAAACCGCCTCTTAGTTCCCATGTTGAATAATTACCAAATAAAGAGACGGGCGCTGGTAGCAGGAATCAAGAACAGAGTTTATTTCTCATGAGGAGAGCCAGTCATTTCGGACACGAAACACAGTGTCTTTCGGGAGGTGCTCTAACAAGTGAGCTGAGACTCTTGTTTTTATACCTTACAGAACACTCGATAACACAATCAGGACTGTATGACGCAAGAGAAAGACATCCCTATAATCCTCGTGGTGATCCTACCCCACATACATTCACAATGGGGACCCTTGACCTGCTGATAAGAGGGGAGGGCAATCACGCAGCTGAGTGTTTCGTAGGATGTGTACGCCTGATCATAGCCCAGGGGGTGGGGTGGCTAAGACCAATAGAGGATCCTTTGAAGAGGAGTGACTTCATACAATAAGGGCAGTAAATGGTATCTCCTGGCTCAGGCGATGGCCTCGGACATGTGTGGTCAGCCGGACTCGGGGGAAAGGGTCATCAAAGGAGTGGTATTCATGCCGCGTGGACAATCGAGCGCGGAGGGAAGGCTTGTCAACAGAGGGGCATTCATGGAAGGGAAGGAGGTGTTGGTCAGGCGCGGCCGTGACTCTCAAGGACAGGGTCTTGCAGAAGAAGAAGAAGGTTTATGACTTGCCCACGTGAGGAGAAGGGAGGGGTAGCCAGGGTGGACACAGGGACAGAGTCACAGAGAGAGAGAGAGAGATCTTATGACCCGTATATGAGAGAGCGGGGGCAGTCAGGTGCAGCTGGGGAGGGCTACGTCAGCTAAGGCGAAGGATGCCTCTTCAAGAAGGAATGGGGGGGTTTTGTGCGAGTCAAGTGGGAGAGTTGCCTTTCACAGCAGGGTCGCGCAGAGGGAGAGGGTTTCATGGTCTATGCATGAGAGAGGGGGGGGGGTTAAGATACGCGCAGGAGGGAAACCGGGGATCTCAATGGGTAAAAGGCCATGGTGCCTAAACTGGCTGTACATACGTATAGGGGTAGGGGCTCTCACTGGCAGAGTGATACGGCCAATAGTTTACAGTATTCATGGTGCTCACAGGGAGAGGAGTGGGAGAAGAAGGGGAATGAATGCTGTCTATGTACATCAATTTCTTCAACTTTCACAGTCGCCCCTTTTTACATGACAGCAGTCATTTTTGCCATCGATGGGTTTACAGGTAGACAGGTATCGTCGATGAATCAGCATTTTGTCGATACTAACATTTGGCGTACAATCATAGACAGTTAAGGTGATGGGCAGAATGCAGTACATAGGAAATTACCTTTTCATTGAGTTCCTAGCAATTAAACGCACTACATAGCAAAAATCTTTCTGACTTAAAAAATGTGACCAATGAACAGCTTTGACCAGGTAGTTGAGAGCGGAATTCAGTTCAATACACAATATTTCTTCGCCACAGTGTCTTTTTGTCAGTGAGCCATCACTGGTAGGCTCTAGTCCGAGTACTTTCGTTGGCGCTGTTGAGCACCGGCGGTGGAGCTATAGGTCCAGCTCGGTTCTTATCCTTACGCGTTGCAGGGTGCGGTCAGTCCTCTGCTGTTAGACCACAGTCCTGTTCCCTAAACAATCCGGTTGGTGGCGCCTTATGCTCGGCACCCATAGTTCTATGGCAGCACCCTATTCCCAGTGGAATGCGGTTCTTTCCCTTGGCAAAAAGTCACGTGGAAAAGAGGGTGAGTGTCGTTCAAATAGTCGATAGGTGAGAGGGCGGAGTTGGGTCAGAGTTCCTGGGACACACAAAAGGGACCAAGGGAGCAAAGGATAACAAGCAGGCAGGCCCATCAATCAGGCCCAAGGAAGGGGGGACGGAGACTCCAGGCACACGTGGGTTAGCAGGCGGGGGGCTTCGAGGCGGCCCACCGTTTTTCATTTTCCACGTTGAAATTGCGGTCTCGTCCCGTATCCTGTTGCTCTGCGGCTCCACCTTTGGTCGAGGTCACACGAGTCCCAAGATCCGCAGCCAGGCTGTACGTCACATCTGACCCATCTCCTTCGGTGATCGTGAATCTTTGAATAGGTACAAGACAAGGTTTTAGAGAAATGGCAGAAGAAGATATCTACGCATGTGAATTCCTCCCTCAATTCTACGCATTTGGGAGATACGCTCATTGGTCACAGTCAGAGGTCCATTACCAAGCAGTGCATGTGTCAGCATTCCTACTGAGTTTATGGCAGGTTTATTCATTGTCCTCTTTATAAATCAAGTGAGGTAAATGAGATTCCCATCAACTGTGCATTACATCATATTCAGCATTACAGAGCATTTCCCATCAGGACTGGCTAACCTTTTCAAACAGGGCGGGGGTGCCATTATCGAGAGTTAGGCAAAGCAGGGTTTTCTCGGGGGTCAACAGCTACTCATGGTCATCATGTTTATATTCGGGACAGCAATTGGGGTTTATCAAAAATGGGGCGGGGATGCTTCGGGCGCTTGCGCTTGGGTGCAAAAAAGGGGGGGGGCAATCTGGGCGTTGGGGGTTCAATCTAGACGTTGGCGTTCGTCTCTGAAGAACAGACATAAGGTGCCATTGACATACAGTTCCCCTATAAATGGCCAGATTTGGGGGACTTTAGTCGTCTTACCTGTCCTTTCCTTCTCAGCCAATTCAGGTTCATTCATTTTGCAGAAAGGAGAGGCAGTAATATGGCGAGATACAATCATTTTAGTTTCGGTCAATTTCGCTGAACACCTTCGCGTTCAATATGTATCAAATCAGACTGGTGCCGTTGGGGCACAATTTTACCAAAAAGAGGGAGAGAAAATAGGGAGACTCTCATAGAGAGTGAGAGTCGTCCGCAATCTAAACGAGCCATTCGGTACACGTATGACATGTAGGGAGAGAGAGAGAGAGAGAGAGAGAGAGAGAGAGAGACGTGTACAAAAATAGGTCATTTAGTGCGCTCACAACACGGAACAGCAAAGGTCAGGTAACACGCAGATACAGACAGAGGGAAGACATAAATTCGTACATTACACACACACAAACTCAGACAGGGAAGACGGCACATGTATTACACATATACAAGACATTCACGACAAGACAGGAAACAATTGTTAGCCTACAGGATCTGTTTTTATATATATATCCTACGTATCTTTACTATCCTATTTTATCTACGTGCTTAGTTCTTTCTACCCTTCCCCCCTTTCCCTTCTTGCTTGTCACACCTGCGAGCGTTCCCAATTACCAATACTCACACCTCGGTTGGTCGATCAGTAATTAACCTGGTCGTGCTAGTTACCCATGGCTGGATCTTAAACCATTTTCAGTTCCTTCCTTTGGTGGGAAGTTCTCCAGGCTGAGGCAACGGCAAGTATTGATCGGGAGAACAGTCGGACAGCTTGGCTATATCTATAAGAGTGTGAGAAAGGGGGTAGTGCATTTTGAACATCAGCAACATTTCTAACTTCCTAGACGGGTGGCGCCGTGGCAACCCTTACCCGTATAATTTTTCTTTGTCCTTTCCCTACCTAGTCAAACGTCCAGTTACATTATTTAACAGGTCATTTCCAGTCAATTTTTCGTCATTCAGTACCTGTCCAGTTTCTATGTCAGTCCATCCTCTCAGTCGCTATGTCCTAAGGAGGAACAGTCATGTTAGGTCTACGTCATTTAAAAATTTATCGTTATAACGACTACACACATATTCCCTCTTTCCCTTTTTCGTCGGTGGTCCGATCGTCGCTCTTCCACACTTCAGCCGACGTTCTGACGTGTCCTGCAGAAGGGAGGAAAAGAAGGGGTGGGGGGGGGGCAGCATTCAAAGCACATCATCATGCAGTAGTTCGAAAATGTTTTTACCTACCACATACTCGCCCTATCTCCTCGTACTGCATTCCCTTGCCATCTCGGCGTTTAAGCCCAGAGGGACCAGTGGTGTCAGATAGATAATCATTGACGATCTGAGTATCTACATGAGCTACTTGGTCGTAACCCTCTTTATCGGGTGCAAGGGTGACGGTCAGGTGGCATTTCTGTGGTGTCATTTTAAGGGTGTCTGAAACACTTTTCCGGCTGCTTGTGGCACATAATGTAGCTGCTAAATATCTGATCCCTTGTGATCTACATCCTTCATCATACTTACTCTTCGCTCACAGTAGTAAGGCATCCAAAACTCATTAATGCAGCTGCTACAACCATGCTTTCTTTTTCAAAATACTTTTAAAAAACGAAATTGGTGGCAGTTCATTACATAAAGTGCAGCAGTGCAATAAAATCGTATTAAAAATTCCTTACAGAGCAAGCATGATGCATGTCAAGAATTCATTTTTAATTAATTCATAAATTCATTATCCAATACTCATTCGTTATCTAAGTTACACCAATTCATTTTCCAAATCATAATCAGTACCCACCCTAAGTCAATTCATTATCCAAGCACATACTCAACGTCCTTCATATCTACTTTCATTATCCAAAAAACTGCACATAGATCTCGGGGCAACAAGCTGCGCAATCAGGGTGCAACAAAGTTTATTCAAATACGTTTCATTTTGTGGCGGCGCCATTTTGGGTGGGGTCAGGCGAGTTTCAGCATAGTCAGAAAGTCTCTAGTCTCGCGTGGTTGGCCCAGAACTTTCCGTTGGTAGTTCAAAAAGTTTTGTGCTATGTGGTTAACAGTCTAACAAATATGGACCATGAGTCAAAGAGTGGGGAGGGCGGCAACAATTTTCCTACCGGGTCATCCTGGCGTTCCTCCGGAACTGAACAAGTCCGTGCCGCGGCTGCATTTTAGCCATTTCCAATCCGAGGCTGGTGCCGGCAGGAGTTGCACCGGAGTCGTGGTTCCCAGTGAAGGGGGCGGGGGCACCCATGCGGAGGGATCGGGGCCCCCCGGCTCTTATAGAATCTTCAAGGTTGAGGGGAGAAGGCATGGAGCGTGTGCCCGTCCTGGGCAGGAGACCGCTTTATGATGTTGACCCTCTTTAAGTAAGAGCATTGGGGTGTCGCTGGAAGCCTCCACCTGGAGGGAGGTGGGGGAGGCTCGTTCGCGTCACCTCCCCCTTCCAGCGACCCCGCGCCGTTACTCGGCTCCGTCGCTTCGATATTGGCCGTGCTGGCCATTGAAGATGGGGGGGGGGGGTGGTCGGCGGCTGAGGCAAGACAGCCCCCCCTCTTCTCTTGACATGTGGCGGGACTATCTGGAACTGTCCAGGCGTCGACATGTGGCGGCACTACCTGTAACTATCCAGGAATTTGACATGTGGCGGGACTACTTGATTTGCCGCCATTCTCGCCCCCGGCTTCGGCCTTCTTCGTGGATCGGACCAGGCGAGAGACAGAAGGGGGGGGGTGGTCGGTGGCTGAGGCAAGACAGCCCCCCCCCCGTGGCCTGCAGGGCAGCAGAAGAGGAGAGAAGGAGAGGACTCTGCCATTCTTTGGACCGCCTGCCCAACATCATCTCCTCCCGACCGTGGTCAGGCGAGCCCCTCGTGCCTCGAGGCCTCGCCTTCCGGATGGGCGTAACCGCGGACCTGTTGCACTTTGGGAGCTTCCGGAATGGGGGTAGGTACCTATTGGATTGTTTCTATTTCATGTGACCGTTATTTGGGCGTGGCGGGCAATGAGGCAGACATGTTGGGAGCAGGAACAGGCAGTAGAGCCTAGCTACCTCGTGGCTATTTTTTTTTTCAAACTTTTCACCATTTTATATTTCTTGTTACGAACTATTTCTAATGTTTCTTATTTTTAGTGAAGTCAAAAGCTCATCAGGGGGTTACTGACTTAGCCTGATTTCTTTTTATTTTTCTTTCTCTTCCTTAGCGTGTTTCGAGCTAAAGTTTTCTGTTAGTAGGGAACGGTGATCACTTCATATTTTTTATGTGTCCTTTTCACTAGGGGGTACTTCTGGACGGACCAGACGAGTTCCCTCCAATAAATGGTCCGGGGTGGAACGAGATTATCGATCAAAAGGGGAACATATATTCCTTCATTAGGGTATCATCCTGGACAGACCGAGCGATGTACTTCCATTTACTAGGGTAGCCTCCTGGACGGACCAGATGGTCTACTTCCACTAAATGGCCCATGAGCGGGGAGCATATGTCCTCCATAAGGGTAGTCTCCTGGGCGGACCATGCGAGCTACCCCCCAAACAGTGGGGAGTGGGTAGGACTGACGAATTCACAAAGGGGCATAACCTACCCTTTACTACTTGCAAAGACTAGATAGAATATTCCTATTCCACGTTGTTTGCAAGTAGAAAATACCTCAAACGAAACAATTCCTGGAACAACAATGTCCAGGCAACCAACCAATCAGTGGGGAGAAAAACAGGCATGACGGATTACAACGGGGACAAATGTCTGCATTACCTGCCCTTCGCTATCCAAAAAGGAAGACAGAATATTTCTACTCGCCTCAGTTTGTAGACAGGGAAGATCTCAAAGAACAACAATCGATTATTAATCGACTTCAAACAATTCTCAAAGAACAACAATCGATTATTAATCGACTTCAAACAATTCAGTGGGGAGAAAAGTAGGCATGACGGATTAATACCGGGGACAAAAGTCTGCATTACCTACCCTTCTCTATCTGCAAAGAGGGACGACGTTCCTATTCGCCGCTGTTTGCAAACAGAGAATGTCTCGTTCTCAGAAGAGAACCAATATGTCAAGTAGCCCTCAAAGCTAAATGAACCAATACCAACAATTTCGGTATACAAATACCGATTTTCAATACAAACAATCAATCAATCAGGTGGATAGAACCACCCTACCAATCAGGCGTAAGAACGCCCTACTTAATCTTACCCGGACCGGACCATACGGACGGTTCTTTGACTTCCTCCTCCAGCGCCCGATCGTTCTCTTACTCCATGTAGCATTCCTGTGGGATTCCAGTCAGGACAATAGGTCACTCAAGAGAGGTCAGTTCAGAATTGGTGAAGTTCTGTCGATCGGCAGCCGGGCGAGGGCCCTCTCAAGGCAGGCATGCCCCGGTCATTTAGATGTTCACTTCTTCGTCTGGATCTCTCTTATCGGACCCTATGTCACTGATGGACCCCGCGTTGGGACGCCAATTGTGGAAAACGAGCCCGTAATCCTATCGATGCCCAGGCCGCTGGCGCAAACCGCCTCTTAGTTCCCATGTTGAATAATTACCAAATAAAGAGACGGGTGCTGGTAGCAGGAATCAAGAACAGAGTTTATTTCTCATGAGGAGAGCCAGTCATTTCGGACACGAAACACAGTGTCTTTCGGGAGGTGCTCTAACAAGTGAGCTGAGACTCTTGTTTTTATACCTTACAGAACACTCGATAACACAATCAGGACTGTATGACGCAAGAGAAAGACATCCCTATAATCCTCGTGGTGATCCTACCCCACATACATTCACAATGGGGACCCTTGACCTGCTGATAAGAGGGGAGGGCAATCACGCAGCTGAGTGTTTCGTAGGATGTGTACGCCTGATCATAGCCCAGGGGGTGGGGTGGCTAAGACCAATAGAGGATCCTTTGAAGAGGAGTGACTTCATACAATAAGGGCAGTAAATGGTATCTCCTGGCTCAGGCGATGGCCTCGGACATGTGTGGTCAGCCGGACTCGGGGGAAAGGGTCATCAAAGGAGTGGTATTCATGCCGCGTGGACAATCGAGCGCGGAGGGAAGGCTTGTCAACAGAGGGGCATTCATGGAAGGGAAGGAGGTGTTGGTCAGGCGCGGCCGTGACTCTCAAGGACAGGGTCTTGCAGAAGAAGAAGAAGGTTTATGACTTGCCCACGTGAGGAGAAGGGAGGGGTAGCCAGGGTGGACACAGGGACAGAGTCACAGAGAGAGAGAGAGAGATCTTATGACCCGTATATGAGAGAGCGGGGGCAGTCAGGTGCAGCTGGGGAGGGCTACGTCAGCTAAGGCGAAGGATGCCTCTTCAAGAAGGAATGGGGGGGTTTTGTGCGAGTCAAGTGGGAGAGTTGCCTTTCACAGCAGGGTCGCGCAGAGGGAGAGGGTTTCATGGTCTATGCATGAGAGAGGGGGGGGGGTTAAGATACGCGCAGGAGGGAAACCGGGGATCTCAATGGGTAAAAGGCCATGGTGCCTAAACTGGCTGTACATACGTATAGGGGTAGGGGCTCTCACTGGCAGAGTGATACGGCCAATAGTTTACAGTATTCATGGTGCTCACAGGGAGAGGAGTGGGAGAAGAAGGGGAATGAATGCTGTCTATGTACATCAATTTCTTCAACTTTCACAGGAATCCTGTGGCTGCTGTCGCTCTGCCATACTTCCACTCCAAATCCTGGAAGAAAACTCCAAAGCTGGAACAAAACAGAAAAGGTCCTTCTCCCAAGAAAGTCAAAGAGATAGCGAGGGAAGTGGGAGGGGTTTTTGAAGATTCTGGAAAAGAAACTACTATAAACCAACCAAAAGTGATGTTTTCAAGTCACATGACTTTACGTGCGCGCACGTTGCGCGACCATCGCATATGATTACTCGATTTTCGTAAATACTTTTAAAAACGTGAAAAGGAGGCAGGGAAGATACTTCCTGAGCCCCTAGGCCTTCTCATGGGGTCCCTGAAGGACCCCGAAAGGCTTAAAAAAACCATTGAAATAAAAAACTCGAGGTGCACGCACGGTGCACGCACCCTCAAGGCTGAAGTGAGTCAAAAATAAAAGTAGAGAACATGAAAAGGGGGTAGGGTAGAGATTCCCTGACCCTCTAGGGCTTCTCAGGGGGTCCCTGAAGGACCCCAAAGGGCAAAAAAAAATTTTTTTTCAAAAAACAATCACGAGGTGCACGCACATTGAAAAAAAACACAAAAAAGTAAAATAACGAATTTGAGTGTTTATATATTGATTGAAGATGTAGACTATACTGTTCAACTTTAATCAAATCATAAAAATTAGGTGTGCCATTGCATATTACTGGATACAGTCAATCTATTATAATATGCTGAGCCAGTTTGTTCAAAATTAATATATGAAAAATATAAAAATTGATACAGAAATTTAAATTTGGAAAACTTTGGAAATTCACTGAAAAAACATATGTTTCAGGACTGATATAGTTAGATATTAGCATTTTAAAAACTTGAAATTCACTGACAAAACATAGGTTTCACACATGCTATAGTAAGAAATTAGCATTTAAAAAACCTTTAAAATTCACTGAAAAAACCATAGGTTTAACACACGTTATAGTTAGGAATTAGCATTTAAAAAACCTTAGAAATTCACTGACAAAACCAAAGGTTTTACACCAGTTATAGTTAGCTGAACATTTAACTCATTCAAAACCATTGAAATTCCCCCGTTGTAGTTAGTTGTTCTCACTATAACTCACGCGCCCGCAATCCACTGCTGATGATGTCACATATTACATCAGTCATGACATGGTCAGTGACATCACTGATGACACCACTGATGACATCTCAAATAACATCACTGATGACATCTCTGATGACATCATCCATATGACAATGAAATACACCTCATCACACATTAGTATAATATTTTTCACTCACTGTAAAATAGAAAGTGCCCTATTTCAAACCATTGACACACCAATAGTATTTTCTAAACACCCACTCAGTGAATCATAGATCTATACACACATCTAATCACTTACCTATAGATTCAGTGTTATATGAGGTGAATAATTAATATAACACTAACAAATATACTTATACGCCTATTTCAACATTACACACCAGCACACATTATATTCACTTAAAAAACATCTTATTGACTTATGCAAACAATGGATCATACTTACATTTACTCACCCACACACTTATACAAACACCACTTCATCTATGCATCTATTCACTTAGTGTGTTATAAAATGACTATTAGAAATATACAGTTATCCATACAGTGACTCATACAATCACTAAGTCTTAGGCTCACTTAATTAGATATAACTGTAACATACACTGCTTTTTTTCGATTATAATGGAGATATACTATTGAGAGACATATTTCATCAACACCACACCCATAAACATATACACTCACTGAAAAAAGTGTTATAACATGTATTCCTAATCTCATTTAGCTACTGAATGAACTAATCACACATTTTTAGGCAATTAAACACCTCCCACCAAACGACATAGATATTCATTTACCCATACAAATACTCAGTTAAGAAACCAATAACAAATATAGTCTTAAATATACCATTTAAGACAAAGCAATAAAGACTTTCACACATTTCAATACCAATACATTATATATAGGGAGACTCTACAAATTAGTCAATGAAACAATCAATGACACGGGCCAGATGTAGGTAAAATAGATTTACCGATTTTTAATTACCGAATTTTACCGATCCGGTAATTAAAAATCGGTAAATCTAAGGGGTGAATATGTAGGTATTACAGATGTGCTGGAATACCAATTCGGAAGAATTCGGTATTTACCGATTCAGTAAATACCGAATCGGTAATGCCCATTCATTCCTATGGGCTTTGAAGCCCATGGGAATGAATGGGCATTACCGATTCGGTATTTACCGAATCGGTAAATACCGATTTTCACAAGGGTGCAGGGGGTGTCACTTTGACACCCTCTGGCACCCCCAAAAAAGGCTCGGGTGCCATGTGGCAGGCATACATGCCCTAAGGGCAGGTCTGCCTGTCACATGGCATAGGTGTGCATGCACACATGTGCATGCCCACCGGAATCGGTATTTTACCATCAAATTGGATTTGATGGTAAAATACCGATTCGGTAAGGCCTCTGGGAACTCTGAAGAGTCCCACCTACATCTGGGTGCCTCAGAATCGGTAAAATGACCGAATTTTTATTTTACAGAGTCGGTAAAATTATCGATTCAGTAATTTTACCGATTCGGTAAAATAATGCCCCCTACATACCTGTCACCCATTTACCGATCGGTAACGGCCAAAATCGTCCGCTACCGCTCGGTAAATGGCCTCAAACGGCCACCTACATCTGGCCCACTGTCACTAAATCCACCATTGACATATTTATATTTATATATCCACTCATTCTTCAATACAAAGTAGTGCATTTATAATAGAAATGTAAATATCAAAGCAAACCACTTTCACTGGATGATGTCATCAGTGATGTAATTTGAGATGTCATCAGTGATGCCATCAGTGATGTCACTGACCATGTCATGACTGATGTAATATGTCTGAAAACAACCGGGGTTGGCCCAAAATCAGCAAGGCTGAGCCACAATCTATAATCAACAAAGAACAAGTGCCTATACTGATAGTAATTTCGAAAGGTTTGACCACCAGAACAAAGAAGGTTCTTCAGAGCTGGGGTGTGCTTATAAATTGCTTTTTATTTTTAATGTCTAGGTCAAAGAAAAAGGGGTATATTTGTATTAATCATATACAATTGAACAGAAACAACATTTTTTATATACACACCAGAAAAATTATGGACAAGAAAACAGTGAAACGTTAAAATCCAACATGCATACCGAATTCATTCATATCACAATCATCCCTCACCTTTCATACACCAAACATATACAAATACTCAACACGACCAGATACGAATATGTAATCGTGCTGGGTATTAGGTCTGCTGCAATATATACAATTATATATACAGTTTTACAGTGATTTTACAAGTATAAATCAAATAAATCAACAAAATCAAAAGCGTAATCAGAAATAATGTTTCCAACAATTTATAACCGGTAATGTGGCAATCAGAAATAATGTTTCCAACAATTTATAACCGGTAATGTGGCAATATGTTCACACTACGGGAAGAACCAAGAAAGGAGCAGACACTGGACATGAAGGGGCCTACGCGTTTCAAATCCCTATGGGTTGGAAGGGATTCTCATCAGGGCCAGGTAGCTCACTATGGAGAATATCCAAGAGAGGGGTAACACCTTCGGTGTGTAAGATAGCCACGTTGTTTATAAAATTCAAGTCGAAGAATTGGCGGCGGGATGAAGCTGGATGGCCGGGGGATCGTGAGTAGTCACGTCCAAGCACAGGATCGTGAATTGGAAGAATTGGACCTCGTTGGTTTTCAGCCTCGGTATAGGGCCATGAGTGTATTCGAAAAAATCACCGGCGTCTCCAACAGCACTAGTCTCTCGCACATGCGTGGAGTGTCATATGTGACATCATCATCAGCGGATTGCGGGCGCGCGAGTTATAGTGAGAACAACTAACTATAACGGGGAAATTTCAATGGTTTTGTATGAGTAAAATGTCCAGCTAACTATAACTAGTGTAAAACCTATGTTTTTTTCAGTGAAATTCTAAGGTTTTTTAAATGCTAATTTCTAACTATAACGTATGTCAAACCTATGGTTTTTTCAGTGAATATATATATATATATATATAGGTTTCCAAAAGTTACCCCTAAGTGGCTGGCACACCCAGGACTGCTCCTTTGCCCAATCAGGCTGGTAGATACTCTCCCCATATTCATAGCCGACGCGTTTCGGATTAAGAATCCTTCTTCTGAGGCAGTTGGAAATAACGGCAAACAACACTTGCACTGGTGTAATCCCTCTTTTATTTCGCTTGTCTCCCAAGGTGTTCTGGGACCAGTAGTGCAAGTTAACACCAATGTGCGCCGTCAAACATTTCTATTTCCTTTAAAAAACAATCATGGGGGATAACTCTGCCAGTCAATTACAATCAAAAAGGGCGTCTCCTGCTCCACTCAAACTGTCCAATCTTGACAGCAAGTGAACCCACATTGCAGCGGCGGTGGGATTCCCCACAGCGAAGCAGCGATGAAATCACCATACCGTCTCCCAGTCCATCCAAAGGTATACGGACCCCCGCTGCTCCCGTGGTGATGCCTGCCTTGACCAAGGGCTGGCCACTATGTTTGTTTCCAAAAGTTACCCCTAAGTGGCTGGCACACCCAGGACTGCTCCTTTGCCCAATCAGGCTGGTAGATACTCTCCCCATATTCATAGCCGACGCGTTTCGGATTAAGAATCCTTCTTCTGAGGCAGTTGGAAATAACGGCAAACAACACTTGCACTGGTGTAATCCCTCTTTTATTTCGCTTGTCTCCCAAGGTGTTCTGGGACCAGTAGTGCAAGTTAACACCAATGTGCGCCGTCAAACATTTCTATTTCCTTTAAAAAACAATCATGGGGGATAACTCTGCCAGTCAATTACAATCAAAAAGGGCGTCTCCTGCTCCACTCAAACTGTCCAATCTTGACAGCAAGTGAACCCACATTGCAGCGGCGGTGGGATTCCCCACAGCGAAGCAGCGATGAAATCACCATACCGTCTCCCAGTCCATCCAAAGTTATCCCCCATGATTGTTTTTTAAAGGAAATAGAAATGTTTGACGGCGCACATTGGTGTTAACTTGCACTACTGGTCCCAGAACACCTTGGGAGACAAGCGAAATAAAAGAGGGATTACACCAGTGCAAGTGTTGTTTGCCGTTATTTCCAACTGCCTCAGAAGAAGGATTCTTAATCCGAAACGCGTCGGCTATGAATATGGGGAGAGTATCTACCAGCCTGATTGGGCAAAGGAGCAGTCCTGGGTGTGCCAGCCACTTAGGGGTAACTTTTGGAAACAAACATAGTGGCCAGCCCTTGGTCACGGCAGGCATCACCACGGGAGCAGCGGGGGTCCGTATACCTTTGGATGGACTGGGAGACGGTATGGTGATTTCATCGCTGCTTCGCTGTGGGGAATCCCACCGCCGCTGCAATGTGGGTTCACTTGCTGTCAAGATTGGACAGTTTGAGTGGAGCAGGAGACGCCCTTTTTGATTGTAATTGACTGGCAGAGTTATCCCCCATGATTGTTTTTTAAAGGAAATAGAAATGTTTGACGGCGCACATTGGTGTTAACTTGCACTACTGGTCCCAGAACACCTTGGGAGACAAGCGAAATAAAAGAGGGATTACACCAGTGCAAGTGTTGTTTGCCGTTATTTCCAACTGCCTCAGAAGAAGGATTCTTAATCCGAAACGCGTCGGCTATGAATATGGGGTGAGTATCTACCAGCCTGATTGGGCAAAGGAGCAGTCCTGGGTGTGCCAGCCACTTAGGGGTAACTTTTGGAAACAAACATAGTGGCCAGCCCTTGGTCACGGCAGGCATCACCACGGGAGCAGCGGGGGTCCGTATACCTTTGGATGGACTGGGAGACGGTATGGTGATTTCATCGCTGCTTCGCTGTGGGGAATCCCACCGCCGCTGCAATGTGGGTTCACTTGCTGTCAAGATTGGACAGTTTGAGTGGAGCAGGAGACGCCCTTTTTGATTGTAATTGACTGGCAGAGTTATCCCCCATGATTGTTTTTTAAAGGAAATAGAAATGTTTGACGGCGCACATTGGTGTTAACTTGCACTACTGGTCCCAGAACACCTTGGGAGACAAGCGAAATAAAAGAGGGATTACACCAGTGCAAGTGTTGTTTGCCGTTATTTCCAACTGCCTCAGAAGAAGGATTCTTAATCCGAAACGCGTCGGCTATGAATATGGGGAGAGTATCTACCAGCCTGATTGGGCAAAGGAGCAGTCCTGGATGTGCCAGCCACTTAGGGGTAACTTTTGGAAACAAACATAGTGGCCAGCCCTTGGTCACGGCAGGCATCACCACGGGAGCAGCGGGGGTCCGTATACCTTTGGATGGACTGGGAGACGGTATGGTGATTTCATCGCTGCTTCGCTGTGGGGAATCCCACCGCCGCTGCAATGTGGGTTCACTTGCTGTCAAGATTGGACAGTTTGAGTGGAGCAGGAGACGCCCTTTTTGATTGTAATTGACTGGCAGAGTTATCCCCCATGATTGTTTTTTAAAGGAAATAGAAATGTTTGACGGTGCACATTGGTGTTAACTTGCACTACTGGTCCCAGAACACCTTGGGAGACAAGCGAAATAAAAGAGGGATTACACCAGTGCAAGTGTTGTTTGCCGTTATTTCCAACTGCCTCAGAAGAAGGATTCTTAATCCGAAACGCGTCAGCTATGAATATGGGGAGAGTATCTACCAGCCTGATTGGGCAAAGGAGCAGTCCTGGGTGTGCCAGCCACTTAGGGGTAACTTTTGGAAACAAACATAGTGGCCAGCCCTTGGTCACGGCAGGCATCACCACGGGAGCAGCGGGGGTCCGTATACCTTTGGATGGACTGGGAGACGGTATGGTGATTTCATCGCTGCTTCGCTGTGGGGAATCCCACCGCCGCTGCAATGTGGGTTCACTTGCTGTCAAGATTGGACAGTTTGAGTGGAGCAGGAGACGCCCTTTTTGATTGTAATTGACTGGCAGAGTTATCCCCCATGATTGTTTTTTAAAGGAAATAGAAATGTTTGACGGCGCACATTGGTGTTAACTTGCACTACTGGTCCCACAACACCTTGGGAGACAAGCGAAATAAAAGAGGGATTACACCAGTGCAAGTGTTGTTTGCCGTTATTTCCAACTGCCTCAGAAGAAGGATTCTTAATCCGAAACGCGTCGGCTATGAATATGGGGAGAGTATCTACCAGCCTGATTGGGCAAAGGAGCAGTCCTGGGTGTGCCAGCCACTTAGGGGTAACTTTTGGAAACAAACATAGTGGCCAGCCCTTGGTCACGGCAGGCATCACCACGGGAGCAGCGGGGGTCCGTATACCTTTGGATGGACTGGGAGACGGTATGGTGATTTCATCGCTGCTTCGCTGTGGGGAATCCCACCGCTGCTGCAATGTGGGTTCACTTGCTGTCAAGATTGGACAGTTTGAGTGGAGCAGGAGACGCCCTTTTTGATTGTAATTGACTGGCAGAGTTATCCCCCATGATTGTTTTTTTAAGGAAATAGAAATGTTTGACGGCGCACATTGGTGTTAACTTGCACTACTGGTCCCAGAACACCTTGGGAGACAAGCGAAATAAAAGAGGGATTACACCAGTGCAAGTGTTGTTTGCCGTTATTTCCAACTGCCTCAGAAGAAGGATTCTTAATCCGAAACGCGTCGGCTATGAATATGGGGAGAGTATCTACCAGCCTGATTGGGCAAAGGAGCAGTCCTGGGTGTGCCAGCCACTTAGGGGTAACTTTTGGAAACAAACATAGTGGCCAGCCCTTGGTCACGGCAGGCATCACCACGGGAGCAGCGGGGGTCCGTATACCTTTGGATGGACTGGGAGACGGTATGGTGATTTCATCGCTGCGGGGAATCCCACCGCCGCTGCAATGTGGGTTCACTTGCTGTCAAGATTGGACAGTTTGAGTGGAGCAGGAGACGCCCTTTTTGATTGTAATTGACTGGCAGAGTTATCCCCCATGATTGTTTTTTAAAGGAAATAGAAATGTTTGACGGTGCACATTGGTGTTAACTTGCACTACTGGTCCCACAACACCTTGGGAGACAAGCGAAATAAAAGAGGGATTACACCAGTGCAAGTGTTGTTTGCCGTTATTTCCAACTGCCTCAGAAGAAGGATTCTTAATCCGAAACGCGTCGGCTATGAATATGGGGAGAGTATCTACCAGCCTGATTGGGCAAAGGAGCAGTCCTGGGTGTGCCAGCCACTTAGGGGTAACTTTTGGAAACAAACATAGTGGCCAGCCCTTGGTCACGGCAGGCATCACCATGGGAGCAGCGGGGGTCCGTATACCTTTGGATGGACTGGGAGACGGTGATTTCATCGCTGCTTCGCTGTGGGGAATCCCACCGCCGCTGCAATGTGGGTTCACTTGCTGTCAAGATTGGACAGTTTGAGTGGAGCAGGAGACGCCCTTTTTGATTGTAATTGACTGGCAGAGTTATCCCCCATGATTGTTTTTTAAAGGAAATAGAAATGTTTGACGGCGCACATTGGTGTTAACTTGCACTACTGGTCCCAGAACACCTTGGGAGACAAGCGAAATAAAAGAGGGATTACACCAGTGCAAGTGTTGTTTGCCGTTATTTCCAACTGCCTCAGAAGAAGGATTCTTAATCCGAAACGCATCGGCTATGAATATGGGGAGAGTATCTACCAGCCTGATTGGGCAAAGGAGCAGTCCTGGGTGTGCCAGCCACTTAGGGGTAACTTTTGGAAATATATATATATATATGAATTCCAACCGGAATGTTTGTGCGACGCCTTCGCACCAAACCCAGTGCGCAGACACAGGTGAATAAATCCACAGCCAGACTTACTTAGGATATTCTTCTTCCTTTATTGCATTTAAAGTGCAGAGGTGCAACACACTGCCAAACAGACGTGTTTCGGGCGTGAACGCCCTTGCTCACTGTCAGCGGGTAAGCGGTTCACAATTCATTTAAATAATACATTGGTTAATTGCTACATCGCGCCAAAACCTCCTCATGCAGTCCAGTGAAATAAAAAGAGGACTGTAATAAGGACCCATTGCTAGTAAATCTTACAATTAGTTCAGCCATTTTGAAATGGTACAAAGTTATATGCAAACAAAACATGACATTGTTATTCAGTGATTGATGTGATAGTAATTCGTTGGAATCATCGATTACTATTAACGACAAGGGCACATGAATGAAAGGAAAAATCTGATCCAAAGTGCAAGTGCATAAATACTGTAACTGTGCAAATGTTACATGTGCAAATACGCAAGATTTTTTTCCTGTGCAAATACGCAACATACTATCCGTACAAATACGATTACAGACAAATATCATCATTTCTTTTATGTACACCATTTTAAAATCATTTCCTTCCAATATGCTACCTGTGCCCTTGTTCATAGTTGTCATTCTTTTAGAGAAATTTAAGAAATTGAGGTTCCATTGGTTATCACATCAGCAATACTCGGCATGTCATGGCTTCTGTTATTACATTCATTTCACTGGGTTCATGCAATTGAAATTGGGAATCAATGCTTTGGCATAATAGATATACGACAAGTTGAAAATAATGTATTACTGTACCGCTTTCAAGAATTGAAATAAAATTGTTAAAGGTGAGGGAGTGCTGGGATGTCCTACTTAGATAGACAGGAAGACATCCGGGGGTATGGGAAACAAAACTACTTAACTAAACCGTTTCAGTTACAATAAAATATGCTAACGCATAAAATTTAATTTTTGCTCACATGTGAAACAGGATGGTATATACAGTTTATCACATGGTGAAGCCACCAGTCCCTGCCACAGACTATCGACTTCCCTATGGAGTGACAATAAAATGGAGTAATCAGCTGTAAGTGGTCACAGTGGTATGCAGGGAAAAGAGACAAGAAACTAGCATTCAGCAAAAAGATGTCTAAAGCTATACAAGAGGGGCAGCCGGACTGAATATGTTGATTGGCCCAAATGATATAACAACGTGACACAAATTTCATGATTTAGAGAAAGGTGCTCAGATCTTCTCCCATGTTCAAACCTCCCGGGATCTTGGTATTGAGGCGAACTATGTACAGGGACTCCATCTGTCTTAATTGTTTTTCATAGTCCCCACCTTTCTTGCTGGTTCTAACCGCATCTATTACAAAATAGCTCAGATGGGATAGATTTCTATTGTGAAATTGATCGAAATGGCGGGCTACTGGATAACTTTTGTCACAGTTCACTATTGCCCTCAGGTGCTGAAGGATACGTTGGTGCACAGGTAGTTTCGTGCTACCAACGTATCTCAGATTACACGAGCACGTGAGTACATATACTGCTAACTCAGTTTTGCAAGTATAGTTGGCCTTTATGTTGATGGGTTTGTCATCAAAAGGTGTCGTGTATGATCTTGTGTTGGTGCCAAATTTGCACGCTCTGCACGATATACATCGGAAGAAACCCTTCCGAGGTGACAACCAATCTTCCTTTTTTGCTGTTTCAGGCGAACTAGAGACTAAAGCATTTCTCATGCTATACGCCCGCCTATAGGTCACTTCTGGTTTGTTGGGCATAATCTTTCAAAATAGGGTCAGTAAGTATAACCGACCACTACCCTCTGATTAACTTGGAAATCTGACTAGCTTGCCGGCTGAAACCAGTTATCAATCTTAAGGCATTGCTATTGTCTTCATGGTTTTCAACTGTGGACATAACGTTGGACGGGGCCTGCAGGAGACTTGTTCTGTCTAGTTTGTTGGCATTATTCATCGCTATTCTGAGGGCACTGGACTTGTAACCCCTAGCTTCCAACCTTCTCATAGCTTCCAATTGGTGGAAATCCCTTTGTTCTAGTGAACTACACGTCCTATGTATTTTAAGGAACTCCCCATGGGGATGGATCTGATAGTATGACCCGGGTGAAAGCTATGAGCGTGCAATATAGTGTTGCCTGCTGTGCTCTTTCTGTACAGGCTTGTTGTTATAATACCATTCACTATGCTCACTTGCACATCTAGGAAGCTGATGTCGGTTTTGCTGATATCAGCACTAAAGATGAGGTTGGAATCATTGACATTGATAGCATTAACAAAACTCTCCGCCTCTTCTTTGCTCCCTCTCCAGATGATGAAAATATCATCAATGTACCTCATGTACTTTACAATATTTTCCTGCCATATAGTAGAGTGCTGAGTTCTGAGGACATGCTCCTCCCACCAACCCACGTGGAGCCCCGCGTAGGTCGGAGAGAAACATGCCCCCATGGCCACACCTCTTAATTGTTTGAACATTTTGTCATCAAACAAGAAAATATTATTGTTGAGGCATCGTTCAACCATAGACAAAAGCATTGCATTGTGTTTATGTAGTTCAACTGGTCTCTTGCCTAAAAAGTATTTCAAAGCCTTCAATCCATCCTGATGAGATATACTAGTGTAAAGGCTGGCAATGTCCATGGTGATCAACAGGAAATCTGAAGACCACTTACACTGTTCCAAATTTCTCAAAAAATCCGTGCTGTCTCTAATGTATGCTGGTAAGGTGGTCACAAAGTCTTGCAAGTAATGATCAATGTATTTCGAGGTGTTTTCAAACAAGCTATGAATAGCTGATACTATGGGTCTTCCAGGTACTGGTCTGACCCCTTTGTGGACCTTTGGGATGAAATATATATTCGGTATAACAGGATGTTCATTATACAGATATTTCATTTCGTCCTTGGTGAGAAGGCCATCCCTTTTCCACCCATTCAATTCTTTCCAGTATGCTGTTTGGATGTTTTTAACTGTTCTTAAATCACAAGGTTCGTAACAAGCTGTGTCATTAAGGTGGCGATATGCTTCATCCATGTATTCAGATCTGCTCCAAAGAACCACGTTGCCACCTTTATCAGATTGGTTTATAATGATGGTGTTATTCGATTGTAATTTTTTAATTAGATCATTATAAGGTTTGGTGTTTGGATTAATGTTGTTTTTCTGTCTACTAACTTGGGTGTGCAACTTCTTTAAGCCATTGGTTAGTAGTTCTGCATAGGTGTCTATGGCATCCTTGGGCATAGAAGGAATAAACGTTGATGGTGGTTTGAAGCCGCTTGGCTCGCTTTGGCCAATTTCAATGTTTTCTTCACAAGCCACTTCCTGAGTGCACGGGGTGGATGTTACGTCGTTGCGCAAACCATGCATAGATTTTAAAAGGGGGACATCTCTAGCTTGTAGCCACTTCTTTCCGTGTTGAGTGTTGTTGGGCCAGTTTTCTTGGTCTGAGTTAAACCCCCTTTGATGGCATAGTATTTCCGCAATTTTAATTTCCTGATGAACTTGAATACATCCACTCGAGTATTCCCATAGTTGAAATTGCTCTCAGGACAATATGACAATCCTAAAGCAAGTAATTGTTTCTCAGCTTGGTCAAGTTGCACATTGGTCAGATTCACAATGGTTTTTTCAAATCGCTATTGCTTGTTCACCACGTTCTTCTTCCTTTGTGGCCGCCCTTTGCTTTTTGGCGCATTTGCGGCGTTCCCTGCGTCTTGTGTTTCTGCGCCGCTTGTTTTCGCGTTTCTCGAGCGTAGAGTGCCTTTTCGTTGGATCCTCACGAATTTCATCTCTTCGTCCAGAGTGAGTTGCCCCAAATCCCCTTCCTCTGAACCCTGGGCTCCTCCATCCGATTCTTCGCTACTTGGAACTAGGCTCTCTGTTGAACTTGAAGCAGTGAGATCACCTGTTCCTGATGCACTTGATTGGACTTGAGGAGGTGCTGGTGCAGGTTTGGGCAGTTTGTTTCCTGTGGCTCTTTGCTTGCGTAACTGATCATACTTTCTCGCAAACGTGTAAATCTGCCCCAGTTTGTAGTCCTGTTCATCCCGGGCAAATTTGTACACTTTCCTTTGTTTGATGGTGTTCTCATGTTTGCTTAGACGATCCTTGATATCTTTACGCGTTTGTTCAATAAGGGCAATGTCCTTTGAAAATATGTCTTTGGATAATTTCTCGTTGATCCTTGTTATTTCCATTAGGTCTTTGTCCCTATCAATTCTAGCATACTTTACTAAGAGACATAACAGCCTCATGGATGCCTCCAGGTAACTCTCTGCCCAATCCTTCAACAATAATGGATTCGGATTTTCAAAACTGGGCACCAGCATAATTCTTAGGCCCCGGGGGACCCGATTCACTTCTCGATATTTCTCTAGTGAGCGGATCTCCCACCATTTCGTGAGTTCGCTTCTCATGTGTTTCTCCAGCTCACGTAAAAGTTTTTTCACATCACTGTCTTTAGCCACCGTGGTGCTTTTACTCATGTTACCACCCTGTTTTACTGTGGGCAAATTCTGAAACAGCTGCTCAAACGCCTCCTCCCGTTCCCGCTCCTCTGACATGGTTGCTCCTCACTAGATATGCACGTAAGATATGTAACAAAAGAGAGAGACTGCACATGCACCGTGCGTCTTCTTACCGCTGGCTGCTTGGACACTTCTTCCACCTGCCTCCGGGTTTCACTTCCGCAAATCAACAGTGGATCTGGACTTCCGTACCAAACGGTTCCGATATATATATATTTCCGCACATGCACCCTTGCTGCGACAGACCTTCAATCTTCGGCCATCGATCAAAGAGAACACGGAAGACCCAGAGTGCAGGTGAGTTTTTTATTTCTCAGCACACCACGCCAGCATAACGTTTTGGCCTACACAGAGGCCTTGGTCACATGACGCACTGAGAGAGTTGCGTGAAATTTAAAGTGCTCATGCATCAACAGCGGAAACCTCTTATTGGTTACAGCTTAATCAGTGGGAGTGTTTAAACATGATAAAACACAGTTCCTTGCAATTGCAAACGGGGAAAGACGAATATATTTACAATGTGCATTTCGTAAAAAATAACTGTTTAAATACATTTATATTGTCCGATAATTCGCAGAAATTATTATTATTATTGTTACTATCCCGAGGACAGACAGGGTATTCACAATGTGTAGACAACATTTCAGATATTTACAAAATGTGCAAAAGAGTAACCTCAACAAGCCAGTTAAATGAGAGTTACTGTCTAAAAGCTGACGGCATAAATGCCATAAATTCAATAGATAGTAATGCACAGAAACCCAAAAGGTCCCCCGGACTTAATATAAAATATATACACAGAATTTCATATATATACACCTATATACAGTATAAATACTCCAAACTACTACCAACAAACTAAATCACGGTTTAGTAGTAGAGCGATAATCGGATAAAGATGGCACAAACATGAATGCATTTTAAACAATCCCCTGCATGGCCCACTTTTGGATGTTTACAAAAAATCTAAACCAAAGCATCGCCGTTGAAAGTGCTAATATGAACAAGTGCAATTAAAAACCAAACTTTTACGAAGTTCTAAGATTGTAAATAGTTACACAACTTTACTGAGGATGCAGAGCAGCTACATTTATCAATGCTGATTGTATAACCTGGTATCTCTTATCTTGCATAGTTATATCCAATCAATTTTAAACACCTTTTGATGGTTATGTCAGGTTTCATCTATCACAGTCAGTAATAACACATCTGGGAGGGTGGCGAGGGTTTTTTTTGGATTGGGAGCCCCTTAGATGTTATTGGCCCTACAAACAAGTGTAAAAGTCCTCCGTGGAGTTCAATCCATTTGGACTTTTACTGTCCATCTCCAGGATGTATCTGGTCTCAAGCGCCCTTAAGATCCCATCCCGGTTACCACCTCTCCTCAGAGGGCCCACGGAGTCAATAGCATAATATTTAAGGAGACACTGTTGTTGTTATGGAACTCCTTAAAATGCCGAGCTACAGGGTAAGTGGCGTCATTTGTGTTGATTGCCCTGATATGTTGGAGTACCCTTTTGTGGACCTGCAATTTGGTACTACCAATATACTGCAGGCCACAAGGGCACTCCAGCACATATACCACATACTCTGACTTGCACGTGAGTTGCTTGTTGATCTTACGAGGCACTGTAGAAAATGCCGTCAAGAACTCGGTCTTCTTGAGCCCTTGAGTGCATGCTTTACAGCTGGAACACTTCCTAAACCCTCGACTGGCAGCTAGCCAGTTTTTGGGGGGTATTACCTCAGGACTAGATTTGACTAGTGCATCCTGTAGTGAGAACGCCTTCCTGTAGGTAATTGCTGGTCTGTTAGGCATGTGTTCACCAATAACAGGATCTAATTTAATCAGATTCCAGTGTTGGTTAATGATCTTCCTAAGTGCCCCGTGCTGGCAACTGTAGGTCCAAATAAGTCTGACTGGCTGTTCGGTACTGGCTGTGATGTTTTTCTGTACTTTCTTGTGGATCAGTGCCTCATTACGGGACAGGGCATTAGCTTTTCTGATGGCTGTATCGATCAGATTTTCACTATAGCCCCTAGCCAGAAACCTTTGCTTGCTAGCGGCTTGTGCATTTGTGCAGTGGGAGTCCGTACTACACACCCGACAGATTCTAAGCATCTCCCCATAGGGGATACTCTGAATCAAATGTGGGGGGTGATGACTTCCGCATGTAAAATGGTGTTGCCCGCTGTGGGCTTTCTGTAAAGCCTGGTTTCTAGCCTGCCTTGACTGACCTCCAATGTGACATCAAGAAAGTGTGCTACCTGCTGACTTATATGAGAAGTGAAGGACAAATTGAATGTGTTGGTGTTCAAAACATCAATGAAACTAGCAGCCTCTTCATAGGTTCCACGCCAAATCATCAGAATATCATTGATGTATCTGTACCATCAGATGATATGATGAGTACAGATGTCGTGGTGAATACCATTGAGGACCTGTCTCTCCCAGTACCCCATGTGGAGGCAGGCGTAACTAGGAGAGAAACAGGCCCCCATGGCAACCCCCCTGACTTGTTGGTAATATCGATTCAGGAACATGAAGTAATTATGGTGCAAACAGAAACCAATCATGGCGAGCAACATTTTGTTGTGCTCGACTAATTCTATGGGTCGCCTGCCCAGAAAGAACTCAACAGCCCTTAACCCATCTGCATGTACTATACTTGTGTACAAGTATATATATATTCCAAGGTGTGTTGAAGAATGAGTGGGTATATAAGTGTCTGAATGGATGATTTAGTAGGTGTGTGACTGTCTGTATAAGTGAGTGATTAAATGTGTCTTACTGAATGCATGAGTTAGTCACTGATACAGACATTCACACAGTTTAGTTTGTCTGTTCGTGTGTAAGCGGTTGCATGGGTTTGTGAGTAGGTAAATGAGTGTCCATATGGTTATTGATTGGTTGTCTGAGTATCTGTATGGGTGCCTGAGTGTCTTTGTGGTTGGGGTGGGGTGTGTGTGACTTTGTGCATAGATGTGTGAGTGGGTGATTCACTGGGTGTATGGGTTCAAGAGTACATCTAGGAAGGGCTGTATGGGTGGGTGAGTATATGTATGGGTGTGTTGGTGAGTGTGTAGATTTCTCAGTGGTACTTGTGTGAGTAACTACAAATGTGAAAGGCAGTATATGTGAGTGTTGGAGTATATAAATGACTATGTGAGAGTGAGTGATTGTGAGAGTGGCTGTATGGATGAGTGTGTGCTTGTATTAGTTATTGTATAATAGTGTACGTGTGTGTTAGTATATGTTTGAATAAGTGAGGTGGTGTGTGTATAACTATAGGTGAGTAAATGAGAGTGTGATTGATTCTTTGTATGACTGACTAGGTGAAAGTAACTCTATGGAGGAGTGGCAGTGTGTGAGAGTCTGTATAGGTATGTGAGTGCATATGAAAGTGCCGTATTGATGGTTGACTACATGTATGAGTAACTGTATGGGTGAATGGGTGGATGTGTGTGTAGACCTAGGAATCAGTGAGTGGGTATGTACTAACTGGTATTGGTGTGTCTATGGTTTTGAAAATGGTAGTCTGTATTTTACAGTGGGTGTATCAAAGGTTATATTAGGGTATGAGGAGGTGCATCAGTTTATTACGTGGATGATGTCATCAGTGATGTCATTTGAGATGTCATCAGTGATGTCACTGACCATGAATGATGTAATATGTGACATCATCAGCAGTGCATTGCGGGGGCACAAGTTATGGTTAGCTCAACTAACTATAACAACCATTTTTCGGGTTTTGTACGAGTAAAATATCCAACTAATTATAACGTCCCTGAAACCTGTGGTTTTGTCAGTAAATTTCAAAGGGTTTTTAAATACTAATTTCTAACTGTGTCTACAGAGGTAGGACGTGCAGAAAGGTGCAGAAAGAAGCAAGAGAAATGCGGAAAGAGACAACAGACGTCCAAGAGACGCCGAAAGCTGCAGAAACAAGCAAGAGGTGTGAACAAAGAGCCAGCAGGGGACCAAAGTTATCCTGTGCCCCTGACTTTTTGCTGACGGGTACTGGTGGTAACTGACTCTGATTAACCAGGTCTAGAACCAGTGCTATGTTAAAAGACACTTAGAATACAGTGAAAACACTTACATATACTAGGGAACACCATGTTTTGGGGTAACCCTGCGATTGGCATGACCTCCTCTGTAAGGCCCTAGTACATAATAGGGCAGGGGCATTAAAACTACTGCTAAGTCAGAGGTGCAGAAAGATGTTTCCTTAAGTAGTAATCATGTTTGCAAAGTGGTGGAGAGAGGGTGCTGGGCCTTTGACCAGCGCTCAGGAATTCCACTGCATAGGACTTAGAGGAGGTACAGAGAGGTCTTCTTGACCCCTAAATTCCCTTAGGATTAAATTGGACTTCATCCCCTATCCTGTAGTATGCCAGGAGATGCATTTGCAGAGTGGTGGAGAAAGAGGGGCATATCCTTTTTAGACGTCTTAGCAATCCTACTGTGTGAGACTTACTATAGGTACAAGAGGGCAAGAGGGGTAGTTGGCCTCCAACAACAGCCTTGGGGGCCAACTACTTCCCCTATTACCTCTATTAAGTCCCACACAGCAGGATTGCTAAGTTCACATAACAGGCCAAGCTCCCTTTGCCCACCACTCTGAAAACGCGCTCGCTGGTGAGCTCTTGGATGAGGATTGAAGTCCCTTCGCTGCTGGGGGTCCTTTAGGGACCAACTAGCCTACCTCTTACCTCCAGTAAGCCCCACACAGCGAGATTGCTGAGAGGTGGACACAGGCCACATACCCTTTCTCCACCACTGTGCAAACGCACCCCATGGCGCGTTTTAAGTTGGGGGATGAAGACCCCTTGAATACTGAGGGCCCCGGGGGACCTAAGGGCACGAGAGGACCTCATCTCCCCCACCAGCAGTGCGCCACAAGTTGCGTTTGCAGAGTGGTATAAAAAGGGGCATAGCCTCAGACCACCTCTCTGCAATCCAGCTGTGTGGTGTGTACTGGAGGAATCTGGTAGGCTAGTTGGCCCCCAGGAACCCTTAGTATTAAAGGGGACTTAATTCTCCTACTTAGAATGCGCTGGGGCAGGTTTGCAGAGTCTTGCTGTAAGGAGACGGGCCTCCAGCGAGATGCCGCTTACTTTTCTATTTTATTTTATTTTATGGGAGGCGGGCTGCGTTGCCCATCCGCCGGGGCCAGGCAGCCTTGCTTTTTAAAAATTATTTTGGGGGGGGCATGTGGCCCCCCCAGGAGCCGCACCAGGGCCATCAAGGGCTCCTGGAGGAGGGCCGTGTGTCTCCCCTCCCAGTGTTTGCAAAGCCCCAGGGAGGTGGCGGTCCCCGTGGCACGGGGGTCTGTAATGGACCCCCGTATTTACATACAGAGTGCCCAGAGAGGTGGTGGTCCCCGGGGTTTGGGGGCCTTCCCTTATTTCAAAATGCCCTTTGGAGGTGGTGGTCCCTGGGGCTTGGGGGACCCGCAAGGCCCCCACCCTTATTTCATAATACCCTCGGGAGGTGTCGTTCCCTGGGGCTGCGGGGGGGCTGCATGCCCCCACACATCATAAATAAAGCCCCAGGGAGGTGGCCGTCCCTGGGGCTGAGGGGGCCCACAACATAATTTGACATGCCCCTGGGACCTGGCCCAGCAACAGGTTTAAATACAATGAAGCGCAGGAGCCTGCGCTTTATTTTTTTAATAAAATGTTGTCGCCTGGATTCACGCACCCAGTGCGAATCCGGCTGATGTTTTCGTTAATGCTCTTTCTGGCCCCTGAGCAGGCCTAGGGGGTCAGGGTGTACCCTGCCCCATTTTCTTGTTTTTCACTTTTTTTTACTCTTTTCTTGTGACTCGTTTACCTAGTCATAAGATGGCTGCCAACACTTCCTGGTTTGGGGTGTTGGCAGCCAATCAGAAGAGTGAAGCTCGTGCCCGGGAGGAGTCGCGACTCATCCTCGGTGCTCAGATATCGATATATTTTTTTTTATTACACAGCAACTATCACCGTATTCACACTATTTTAAAAAAATGTCTCTTTCTGAACCAAGACCTACCTTTTTGCCAAATATAGTGTTATTCCGTTCAGCATTTCGGGCTGTAGCTTTGTTTAAAATTCCTATCGAAATTATCATGGGGAAAACAGGTTTTGGGACCCATCTTTTTTCTTGGTCCCTGCTTGATAAATCACCCTGAAACTTTAAAGACCACTGCTGACCGGACTACCCCATTAGTATTGAAGATTTAGCGAAGATTCGTCAAATGGCGCCAAAGTTATTGGCAAAACAAAAAACGCTTTCTATGGAACTAGGTTCTAACTATAACTACCTACTGGCAACCACCAATAGGTAATATATATATATATACATATATATATATATATATATGCATATATATGTATATATCTTACCTAGTGGTGGTTTCCAATAGGTAGTTATAGTTAGGTCTGCTTTTCCACAGATGGAATGTTTTTTGGTTTGCTATTAGCTTTGGCCTCATTTGACCAGTCTTCACACATCCTTTTCCCCAAATATTTCATCCACCTCAGCTTCTTCCTGGAAAGCTTTAGAGTGATCTGTGAAGCGCAGACCCATAAAAAAGAGGGTCCCAAAACACGAAATCCTCATGCATTTTCCATAAGCTTCTTTAGACAAGGTTGCAGCAGAAACTGACACACAGAATTACACCCAATTCATTAGGAAGTTAGATCTTGGTCCGCAGATTGTGATTTTTTTGATTTGGTGTAAATCCATTCAGTAGTTTGAGATATTAACTGTAAAAAAGAAATATATAAATATTTGGTTGGTTGGGCTCGATTGAGTCTTGCCAGTGTCCCGCGAGAAAGTAAATTAAAATTAGGTGCCCCATGATTGGTTGCGAGGCCAATTTTCCTTGTGAGCGTACCTGCTCCTGTGGTAGAAAGAAGGCTTCACGAGTCTCCCAAGAGTGAGCAATCTGATTGGCTGGCTATTAAAGTTTTAGAAATGAAATGCCCACCATTACTGTTTACTGTGAAAAATTGTAGGTGTGTTGTGGAAAAGAGGTAAACAGCTTCATAAGGAGGCAGCAGAAAGGCATGCTGCCCCCCTAGATGGGGAGAGGAAGTTTCTAAGGTATAGCTGCTGTGCTGAAAATAAATATATATTGTTTTAAAAATAAATGCATATTGTTTTAAAATAAAATTGCAATTTTACAAGACTCTCGCGGGTATTGTGATTAGTAGAAAGGAGTATGTGAATTCCCAATACCCTCTTCTAGTAGAAATGCATATTGTGGCCCTTGTTTTCGAGAGAAAGTGTGTAAGAAATAAGTGCTGTGATGAATAGAAGGTTATTATTATTATTTTTAAATGGTATGATCTCACAATACTCTCACTGGATCATAAAAAATAGGAAGGAGTAGGTGATCTTTGAATGCACTCTGATATGCCCTCTTGTTTTTGTAGGAAGGAGTCTTAGTGGAAATGAGCTTTTATCAGGTGTACTATTTACACCCATCGGTTTAGGAAGAGTTGTGAGTATAGTTAAGTCTCCCCCAATCCCTATAATGCACACCCATCATGTGGAGAAGCCAGTTCCTCCCGATATCCTACCACAAACATTCATCATCTGAGAGAGAGGCCAGAAAGGATAGGCCAGTCCCTCCTCACATACTACTATGCACATCTTCATCTGAGATAGAGTTCTGAAAGGAGAGGCCAGTCCATACACACGCCATAATATGCACACACGTCATCTGATAGAAAGGTCTAAAAGGAGAGGCTAGTTGCTACCCATGCACCATACTACGCGCAACCATCATTTGAGAGAGAGGTCTCAAAGGAGAGGCAGTCTATCCACACACTCCAATATGTACACCTGTCATCTGAGAGAGGTCTCAAATAGGAGGTCAGTCACTCCTTATAAACCCTAATATGCACGCCCATCATTTGAGAGAGATGTCTCAAAAGGAAAGGCCAGTCCATTCACACACCCTACTACTCACATACATCCTCTGGCAGGACGTTGCATTTACGTATGTTAATTAAGTATTACGTTCCATTTAAAAAGAAAAAAGAAATTCACTGAAAAAACAAAGGTTATAGTAACGTTATATCTAGGTGTGAAAAAAGATCTGTTTTCATTAAAAAAAATAAGCAGAAATTCATAGAAAAAAACAAAGGTTAAAGTAACGTTATAGTTAGGTGAATTTGACTGCGCCAACATTAACGTTTTGAACTAAACACAACACAGAAATTCACCAGTTCTAGTTGGCAGCAGTAACTATAATTTGCGCCCGCCATACTCTGCTTATGACCCCACATTTTATCATCCACGTAAGGTAAGAACCAACTAGTGTTAGGGACCGCTTACTATCGCCAGACACACAATCTCTGCTCTGGTCTTGATCCACTTACCTTAGACCAGTTGTCTTGTAATTTACATAGAACATCTTTCCTTTGCTCTTTACAGTTAAGAAATACCTGGAGCTTTGAGATGCCGCTTTTCCAGTAATTTTGGAACAAATAAACCGAATTAAGGAATACATGTTGAACATGCAAGGTACATGGCTGTTATGTATCGATAGTGATGCGTTACTGGGGTTACTCACACAAGCCTTCTGCTGGTGAGTAACCAGTAGTGAGTAAAGAGTGACTAGCGTAATTTCTAATGTTAAGGTAATCCCTGGTCTTCTCTATTTACAGCCTTTAACGATTAGCCATAATCGACTGGCTACAAGCTGAGGCTCATATCTATTGACGTAGCCCTTACTTCTTGAATTTAGAACTCACATCTGAGAATTTAAGGTATAGTTTTTTTATAGAACGTGACTAACCCACTATTTGATCAATCAATCACTCAGACAACTTTTCCAATGCTTTATTATCTATGTTTTCTTTTTTCATCATCAACTGCTAAATACGCTACTCACTGACCCGTGTTTTACTTTTCCTTTCCGCCCCTCCTTTCTCTTACCTTAACAGTTCTACCATCCACATTGACATCTCTGGCACCTTTAGATTTTTCTTTATTATACCTACCTTGCGGCTCTACATGATATCCGAGTTTGAATGTAGCGTGTCTACACATTTACAAGGACGTTACAGTATTATCCAGGTAAATTTATTGCTAGATTACCGTATATATCTCTATAGCCTAATAGTAGTAACTATGTATATGGGAAGACTTTGCATGTTCAAGTGTGTCCCCACTGTAGATTACCACGTACTGTTATGATGTTGGTCTTTTAACGCGGCAATCTACGCGCGTTATTTATCTACTGCCAGGACTATGAAAGAGGCTAATACGTCACAGACATACTTTCTAAAATGGTTGGCCCTCAACATTAGATAGACAGATGTAACGTTATATCATCTTTATATCCCTATACCGCTGTATAACAGGGCTGTTTCTTATTAAATAATATGCAATTTCTACAACCACTCTTTTTATCCAGTTTTCTTAGCATTACTACTATTACCTTTTAGGTCCATTTTACATCTAATAAGACTATATAGACTAATCCGTTTCATAAACTACACGGCACCATGTGTTCAAAGTGACTTATCAGATTCCCCTTTCCCATATTATATTATCATATCATAATAATTTTTTATTTTGATCAGGTATTAGCCTTTATCAAGTGGCTCTGACTATCTGTATGTAAGAAGATATCATCAAATTTGAATACACTGCATATGAATACAATATCGTCCATGTAAGTCCAATGCTATGTACCATAGAACTTTTGATTAAGACTATGTTGTGTCTATCACTACTGCTCCTTTTTTTTTTTACATAGGGATGGTTAAATATTCAAATATAAATAAAGCTGTACTAGTGCTTTTTCAGTAGAGACTGATCAGTTGTTTGCCAGTTAAGTACTGTACAACTTTGATGTTGATATTTGTTTATCATATGTCAATAAGTGACCAAATCTAGAATCTAAACCAGTTAGGTAGCGAAGATTTTCGAATTTAATTTGTATAATGTGTACTTGCCTTATTATGTGTCCCTTTCTTTTTAAATAAAAGTTTTTTCTGTATTGTTAATAATTAATGTTAGTCATGTAAACCTAAACCAATGAATTGATATTTGTTTTTCTTATAAATATAATTTCAGAGTACCATCAAAGACTCCTGAAGAAGGCGTTTTTTTCTGCCGAAACGCGCGTCGAGTTTAAATGAATAATTCTTCAGAATTTTTTATGTTCTTAATTAATGTGAACGTATTAATTTTATTGCGATTTGTATGATTTATGTTATGTACCTATATTTTTTAAAACCTGTTGTTGGTTCCTTATGAATCATACTTTTATTCGATCATATAGGTTGATTTTTGTGAATCTCTATATGGTTTTTTACTTATACCAATTAAAAACATATATATTTTTGTATACAGTTCTTATTCGATTATTCTTTTCACCACTGGTTTTAGACTGATTGCTCACTTACTTAGCTGATGGCCTAGGATTTTTTACCCACATTGGTTATTACCCTACCCTAGGAGTCTGTAGATTACGGTTACCCAGGGGTCCTTGTTTTCCTCGCATTTATGACCCCACATATGACATCACTCGTGACATTTTCTTTGACAAAATGTATGACATGACTGATGACATCTTCAATTACATCAATGATGACATCACTGATAGCATCATACAAGCTTCTTTTGTAAACATTGCTCTATAAACGGGTGAACCATTGCAGCTATGAAAGTAATTGCAAAATAGCTTAGAAGTATATGAAGCGTCTTTACTGCTATCATATATACAATTGCTATAGGTAAAGCAAGGTTGTGCTATTTTCATCATGAACCCTATACCATACACTTCCTCTGTAGATGAGTTCATGGTGACTGTTATCCACAGATGAAATTTGTAAACAACTGTATGACATTGTTGGTGACATCACTGATTACATCATCTAATGAGTGTGCTGGTATGTTTTAGAGTTTAATTTGTTGCAGCTAAGTAGAATATTACATTTTTAACTCATTAATAAATAATAATAGTCACCATGAACTCGGCTACCCATGAAGTGTATTATATAGGGGTTAATGTTGGAAATAACACAATCTTGCTTTACCTGTGGTGGGTTGGCCATCAATTTGTTGATGGTTACTGTGGCAGGCGTGGGCACACAATCACTGGGGTTTCCCTTCTCTGAAGTGCTATAGGCTTAAAAGGTGGTATAACCGAAAGTGAGACCTATAATAAACCTACACAATGTAGATTTTTGCACAAGGGAATTTAGGAGCCTCCTAGGATATGGCCCATGGAATTCCTAGTAGGACACCTTGAAACCTTCTAACAGCACAGCTACAAATGGGTAGCTTTGTGAATTGGAAAAAAACATTTAGGCAGTGATGGAAATCTCTGCATCTACTTTAAAATGTTTATGGTGAATCAGGCCAAGTATTTGTATATGTAGGGTACATTAGATGTACAATATAGACAGATTTTAAATTGCTCTATGATGTATATACAATGGCCATCACTAAGCTTGCTGTCCAATTGTATATGGCGTCCATTCCCATTCTCTGGAGCATGAGGTCTAGCTTCTGGTACTTAATGTCCATCTTTGAACCAAACCCATGTGTGCAGCCCGTGTCTGCAAACTATGCAGAACTTATTTTGCAAAATGAAAACATCACATTGTGGGTGACATGTTTGAAACATTTAATAAGATACAGAGAAAAAAACAATTTAATACAATTTAATACAATCCACATTGGTGTCTCACTAGCAAGCAACCACAATTGTTTTTCATTTCTGCTTTTGGGTAATTCCTTTCAGACTGAAAACAACCGTCAATACACTTTGACTAACATTATTCTTGACTATGGTATACTTCTGTTAAAAGCTGTGAGTCAGATTTTTTTGATGAGCAGATTTTATTGATTTTAAATTTGAGAAGCTGGTAAGATATAACAAAATGACACACTGGTATTTTGTTACAGGGAATGACACAGCATTTGGTTAAAGCAACAACATTCAAATAATACAATACCAGATATATAGAGAAGCATCCACATCACAATAGTAGTTTTAATTGTAGACAAATGGGCCCAACCATTTGCCCCCAAACTCGCCCATATTTATGGGGACAGTGCCTTGCCTCGTAGACTTGTCTTTCTTGTTGTGCATACCAGTCCACATCTCGGCACCATAACAAAAGGGTGGGTGGACTAAAAGACGTCCATTGAGCATCAATATCTCATTTGGTGACCAGAAGGGCCATATCTAGAAATGCCACACTGACAGTTCTTGTGCCTCCAGAGCCCATGAAGACAACAAGCATTATGAGCAAAGGGGAAAGAGGAAACTCCCATCCTAGGACTTCCATTAGGTCCTCAACCACTGAGGACCAGTAGTTTTTAATCAAAGATCAGGAGCACACAATGTGATATGAATTGGCAGGGTCCACAGCAGGGAAGGAGGGATCTGGAAGAAGGCCTGTTGATGTATTTGGACGAGGATAATTAGGCATAGTAAAGATAGTATGAATGGATCATCCATAGTCTAGTAGAGATATTGAGCACCCTGGGTGCCATCAGTACATCCCTCCAGTCTTCATCTTCGATAGGCCCCACCCAGCCCTCCATTCAGGTTCTGAGATGGTCCAGCGTACCGAGAGCATTGGTTATCATGGTAGAATAAATCTGGGAGATTCCACTACGGCACAGGTTATCCATAAGGAGCTTTGCCTCAAGTGGACTAAACTCTGGCAGGGTGTCAGTTACCAGGATATGAGAGTGAAGTGCATGTTGGAGTTATAGTTAAGTGGTTTGGCAGTCCTAGAAAGAGCGTATGTGTGTCTGTATTCATTCATACATTCATACTTAAGGTATTAGTGCGTATTTCCTTAATTAATATAGGTATACGTTATGGTCAAATATCCATACATACATGTTGTCTCTGGATAGTAGGCCACATGAGAAAGCTACGGGGAAGGCTTCCAATTGGAATCAATGGTTTGTCATTCTAGAACGGGGAGAAGAACAATGCGTCGCATGCCGGGTGATGTTGCCAAAAAATACGGGATTAAATGTGGGCATTAGGCCGGGAGATTTAAAGACTCGGCCACAGTCTAACTCACGTGGACACAGAAAGGTTCTCACCTGCATCATATCTCCATGCTCCAAACCGTTTGTGTTTGGCATCTTTGGTATCTGCTATTTAACCCATGATTAATTGCGTTTCCCTCCTCATTGATTGCTTGTAAAACGCATACACCTGCGTTCTCGGTTTCACCCGGAAGTATCATCACTCCCAAATGACTTGCAAAACCAGACGTCGCTGACCGCTGATTGGTTTGTTGTCATCGTCCTATCAATGAGGGCAAAATATTGTGCTTTGCAAATAGAGCGTAAACCAACATGGCTACCTAGTAATGGAACTATTGTTGATGAAAAAGTGACTCACTTCCTGTTTCATTATTCGAACGATCAATGTACAGAATGTTTCCCACTTAAGATTAATAGGCTGTTTTTCTCAAAGCACTCAAGGGTGAGGAGCTTCGATAATTATTGTATTATCATGATTGTCATTCCCATGGTGTCGCACACAAGATGTGACCTTTTCGGTATTTTGTTTTCCTCGAAGCGCTCTGGCAACTTGTTTGTTGTCATCGTCCTATCAATGAGGGCAAAATATTGTGCTTTGCAACTAGAGCGTAAACCAACATGGTTACCTAGTAAAGGAACTATTGTTTATGAAAAAATGACTCACTTCCTGTTTCATTATTCTAACGATCAATGTACATAATGTTTCCCACTTAAGATTAATAGTCTGTTTTTCTCGAAGCGCTCAAGGGTGAGGAGCTTCGATAGTTATTGTATTATCATGATTGTCATTCTCATGGTGTCGCACACAAGATGTGACCTTTTTGTTTTATTTTCCTCGAAGCGCTCGGGCAACTTGTGCTTCGATAGTCGCTGTTTTCTAAATGTTATCAGTTATGATGGCATACAGTTGAGCCGAGTTCTATTTCACATATATTATTTGGTGATAACATTCTGTTCATACATTAGTTAATCACACAGCCATGCAAGTTGAAATATTTTGTGCTCCCTAGGACTCCAAGTAATATTTTTATTTGTGCGCTTTTATATTTACAGAGTTCAATATTGCTGTGTTTATGTACTCTTGGCGCTCTCCACTCCGCCTTGAGTTCTACATGGGCATAGCCATCCGTGTTGCGCAGAGTTGCGTGATGCTAACTTTGTATACTTTTGGCACTCTGCACAGCCCCTCACGGTCTTTAAGGGCCTCCCCATTGATATGTTATGTTATACTCTCTTGTATAGAGCTCGAATCACCTTGAGGCATCTCGGCGCCTACTCAGACCCTACCTGAGGAAAGAAAAACAGAGAGGAGGGAGCCTTTAGTACAGGAAAGCCTTTAGGTGTTTCCTGAAAATTTGATATGATGGGATTTCTCGCAAGGAGACAGGAAGGCTATTCCAGTATTTAGGGGCCAGGTAGGAAAAAGCCATACCTCCCGATTTGTGGAGTCTGATATGGGGTACATGTAATAGTGACTGCGAGCTTGATCTCAGTGATCGACTCGGAATGTATTTTACCAGCTTATTTTGCAAATATTATGGGCCCTAACCCTGAAGGGCATTAAAAGTCAGACAACAGACTTTGAAGAAGGATCTTTGCTTTATAGGCAGCCAGTGCAGCTTTCTCAGCAGAGGCAGCGAAGGTGATCTTGCCGCCATGTTCAGAACCAACATGGCCGCCGTATTTTGGATCACCTGTAATTTTTTGATGGATGTTGCCTCGGCTTCTGCTAAAAGGGCGTTACCGTAATCCAAACGGCTGATGACCATAGCTTGAATCAGGGTTCTGCGATGTTCTAACGGAATAAAAGGGAAGATCTTCCTCAGCAGTCTTAGCGTGTAGTAACATGACCCAGAGACAACGGCTACATGATCTTGCATAGACAGAGAATGGTTAAACTTGATACCAAGGTTATTAACATACTCTTTAGGTGTGGGAGGGGCACCCAGTTTTGAAGGCCACCACTCCTTGGACCAGGCTGCCGAAGCCTTACCCAGCAGCATGACTTCCATCTTCCCAGGATTCAACTGGAGGGAGTTGTTGGTCATCCAGTTAGAAATTTTTAGAATACCTATGGAAAAACGTAGTATGTCCGCCTCCTGGTCTGGGCCGATGTTAAACAGCAGCTGGGTATCGTCGGCATACGAAATCGTTTCGAACCCCAGAGCTTCCACTACCTTAGCCAAAGGAGCCATATAGATGTTAAAAAGGGTAGGGCTAAGGCAGGAGCCCTGGGGAATGCCCTTGTCCAGTGAAGTTTTCTCTGCCTGATAGGGACCCATGATGACCGTTTGGGATCTATCTGTCAAGAAATTCTGTAGTCATTTGAGGGCCAGGCCCTGGATACCGATGGCTCTTAACCTCTCCCCCAGCCTAGCATGTGAGATGGTATCAAAGGCCGCGGAGAGGTAAAGAAGAATCAAGATTGCCTATCCTCCAGCATCCACCGTCTTCTGCAGGGAGTCAGTTACAGCTAAAAGTGCAGTTTCCGTACTGAAACCCTTACGGAAACCGGACTGCGAGGCATCCAAAATGTAATTTGATTCAAGATAGCTGTTCAGTTGTGTATTAATCAAACTTTCCAGTATTTTGCCCAGTAGAGTAAGCAGCGAGGTAGGACGGTAATTGCTCAACTCTAAAGGACTAGCCGCCGTTTTTTTTAAGATAGGGTGGACAAAGGCTACTTCCAAGGGGCCGGAATTACGCCCTCTGTGATTGATAAGTTAAAAATGTTCAGAATGGTGGGAGCCAGTGTATGGGCCAGGAGTGCCTTGACTTTTGGGGGGCAGGGATCCGCCGGGGAGCCGAACTTTGCAAACTCTAGGGCTTTATGAGGATATAGTCTCTTAGTTCTGTTCTCATGTTTTCTGTACCATGATATTTAGCCTCAATGTTATGACCAGGGTATTCTTGGGATGAGCTAGGTATAAGTGAAACATGTGTATTCAATATTGTTACAATTCACTCCACGGAATTGCATCGTTAAGACCTGCCTCATTGGTCCTTAGGCGATGTACCCACCCCTGTTCTTTTTAAAAAAGGTTATTCACATTTGCCACTTGTTCAATTACTGTCCAGTATATGTTACTGGGATTATGCCCTTTCTCCAGGAAGTGTGCCGCCATTTTAGTTGTACTTCTTTTGCATTTTATGTTACATTTGTGCTCACCTTTTCCATTGGATCAAGTATACCACATTCGTGGAATTGCATGTTGTAAACTTTCTCTGTTCCCAGGAACTTTCATTTTGGAATTTGATCTCTTTACTTTTCGATGTCAAATCACAGACTTTGCATTTGCCGCAAGGATGATGACCATGAATGTTGTCCATTGCCATGGATAAACTGGGAGCTACGGTCTTTTTTGGCCTTGTGTGCACTACCATGTCCCTAATGCTTTTTCCTTTTCTGTGGGAAAATATAGGTTTTGGCAACTGTAATCCACCACTGTTCAGGATTTTCCAATGCTTGTTGATAATTTTGGTTACCTCGTTTGATTCCGTATTGTAAGCTGTAATGCAAAATGGACGTTTTTCTTCCTGTTTTGGAATGGTTGGTTCGAGCAGACTTTCCCTGCAGTTGTTACGTGCTCTCTTGTACGCCTTTTCAATTATTTTAGTAGGGTACTGTTGTACCTGAAGTTTTTCTTTCAGTTGATGAGATTGTGTTTTAAAATCTGCTACTTCAGTGCAGTTTCTTCGGAGGCGCAAACATTGGCCGTAGGGGATATTGTCCCTTAGATGTTTCGGGTGAAAGCTTTTATACATGAGAAGGGAATTCTTGATGTGGATTTGAAATGGGTGGTCGTTACCAGTCTTCCATTTTTAGGCATTATGTTGAGATCCAAGAACACTAGATTCTCTTTAGAGATGGTACTGGGAAATTTCAAAAAATCATTTTGGTAATTCAGCCAATTGATAAAACTGTTGGGTGTCACCTGATCTCCATCCCACATGAAAAAAAAATGTCATAAATGTATCTTCTCCAGGTGTGGATCCAGTTGTGAAATGGGTTGCTGGAATTTAGTATGTTAGTTTTTTCCAAATGATGGACATAGAGACCAGCTATGCTAGGAGCAAATGTGCTCCCCATGCTAGTCCCATGTTTCTGAAGGTGCAGTGTGTTCTTGTACTCAAAAAAGTTATCTTTTAAAGCCAGATCACAACATTCCATAACCGCATTTCTCGGTGTTTGATACTCCCAGTCGATGCTAAATAGGACTTCCTCAATGATGTTTAAGGTTTCTCCATGAGGAAGACTGGTGTATAAACTTTCAACATCAGATCTTATTAGCAGTTGATGTTCTGGGTCAAATCTTAGATCTTCTAAAAGTACCAGAACGTCCTTGGTATCCCTCAAATAGCTAGAAGTCTTCTGCACTAGTGGTTTCAAAAATGCATTGGCGAATTTGGACACTGGTTCCAATATCGATCCTTTCCCCGATACAATAGGACGACCTGATGGATTCACCAGGCTCTTGGGGATCTCAGGGATAGTGTACATATAGGGTGTGATAGGCGATTTTTGTATTAAAAATTCACCTTCCTTTTTTTTTATCCATCCATGGGCTAGAGACTCCTCTACCACAGTGGTGATCCGTATTCGTATCTTTTCAGTAGGGCCATCAGACAAGACTTGGTAATTCCTTTGGTCCAGGAGGAGGCGTCTACATTCTTGGTCATATTGGTCTGCAGATTGTATGACTATCGCCCCCCCTTTATCCGCTGGTTTTATTACCAAATTTTGGTTGTTGCTGAGTTCCTTCAGGGCCTTCCGTTCTTCTGCCGAGATGTTCTGAAAGGTATATTTATTGTTTGGATTCAGGTTTTCAAGATCTTTCATGATAGCTTTCTCAAAGGCCAGCACTTGTACTGGTAAGGTCTGATCTTGAGGGGTGAAATTTGATTTAGGTTTCAAACCTGTATCTCCATGATTCTTTTTGTCATCATCTTTATTCTCGAAGAAGACTTGCAATTTCAATCTTCTTACAAAGTCTTCTATGTCCTTACACAGAAGGAATTTATCAAGGTTATTCGTTGGGAACTACCCCAGACCTTTCTCCAACACAGAGGTTTGGGCAGTTGTCAGATGTTCATTAGTCAGGTTTACAACTAGATCTACTTTCTGTTTGTTGATGCCCTTGTCATACTTCTTGTTGATACCCTGGTCTGGTCTTCCTCTCTGGGTGTCCAGTGGATGTTGTTTCCTCTTCGATTGCGGCTCTTGTTCCGCCTTTGGCGCGAGCCTAAAAAAGGAGCCTGTTCATATTAGGGGTATTCTTGTTGTTGATAGATATGCTTCTTGGGGGTGTGGGTAATGCGGTGGTCCAAAATGTTGTGGACCATACATGGGTTGCTCTTGGAAGTTTCCCCATCCTCGCGGTCCTTGATGGTAGGGTTGTCTGTAGTTGTTGCATGTGCCTTGATACCTAGGGTTTCTTCCCCGGCTTGATCCTGAGCTGTTTGATCCTGTGTTGGATGAATCCTCGTCTGTGGTTTCATCACGGTTTGGTTTATAATCAACTCTGATGTACGGATACACTTTTTCGTGACTGAACTTGTTTTTGTCCTTCTGCCGTTTGGTATATTTATTCTGCTTTAAGGTGGACTCGAAATCATTTAATGTTTTATTTAATTCCTCTAGATGTTTCTTGAGGCTGCTTGGAGTTTCATAACTCTTAAGGTGTACTTCGATCGCCTGTATTTCAATTTTTAGTTCTTGCGCCAGTCTACTAGCAGTTTTTATGATGAGCACGATCCAATCTCGTGTACAATGAAACAATATTTGTGACCAATCTTTTTTGAAGCTCATATCATGTTTGAAGATGTAGTGTTCATTCCGTACTATCAAACCCTGGGGTGCCACATTGACCTTTAGGTATTCAGACATCAATAGCCCATGAAGTGCAGTTTTGATCTGTGTACGTCTCAATTCTTCCATTTCATCCCAATCACTATTGCCTACTTGAGGTTCTGCTATGTTAAGCCCTTCAAAAGTTCCCAGGGATGACATTATGTTGGCAATTTCTTCCTCACTGAAAGTTAATCCCATGTTCTCGGCCATTTTCAGTGCAAAAAGTGAGGTGCGTGCTATACAAACTATTCTCTACCTAGGTTAAGTGTCTGAAGAAACTCTCCCACAGCTGTGCGCTGTCAATAATATCAAAAATACCAAAGGGGGGAGGATAGAGGTTATAAGAGAATAGAATCTACCTCCTGACAGACTTTAAATAAACAATGGGATTCTATCCTGTATACCTTATATTTTTTTAATTTCTTTTTGTGATAGGTGACGAAAGCGTGTCTTTAAAAGATATTTTTAGAGAAAAGCACTATGTGTATTTGAAATACCCCTCACACACTATGAATCCCATTGTGTCATGCTTCATCATAGGGGTCTTCCCGTCCCTCTACGGGGCGGGGAGTGCTGCGACCTATGACTGCGCGGGAGCACTTTATTAGTGAAAAGACTATGTGTAAGGTGAATTTGGTGAGAGTGATAGGGAAAGTGAAATATGTGTAGGATTTAAAAAGATTAAGAAAATTCCCTGTCTAGTGGAAAAACTACACTTTATTCTGCTCCCTAGCTGGAAACCTTAAAAACGGGGAAGATTGGTAGGGGGCAAAACATTTTTATTCCCTAGTCGGTCGACATGTTTTGAACGCAGTCCCCACTGCGTTTCTCATCCGGACCTAAATATGATCCCTACTGCACTCTACACAAAACTAGTGGATGAATAGTATGCCTATTATTGCACTGAACTGACCACAAAAATAGGCTGGTCCGTACTGTCCAAAAAGGGGTTGAATCACCCCAAAAAAATTACCAAATCGGTATCTGTAACGGAAAAAGCAGAAAACAGAAAAAACACATTCATGTGCAACCTACTGCTAAGTTTTACCGCCTAATGGCTGTCTACTGTATAACACATCATCATAGTGTGGATATGTTCCATGGCCATTTAATAAAAGCAATTTTCACACTATTTTGTGATAAATTTTTCTTGGTCGTCCGGTCCACTTTTGAAATTCAATGTATGAGGTTATCCCCACCCTATCATTCAGAGCTTGGGGACTGCAGGGGAGTGTCTGATGACAGTTAAGTTATCGGATATTCAGCAGATTACAGGGGTTCAGTGCAGAGCTGTGCTAGAAAGCAGCCTCCATGATAACCTTCCAACCCGTGCCCTCAATGAGTCAGATTTAATGCACATGTGATGTACAATCAGTCAATTGCCTATTCATCATTCTGTTAAGCCTCTGAAAATCCCAGTCACAAGTTTTCAAAAATTGTGTAGGTGTATCTTTGTATTTCTATATGCATTCTGCACAAATTACTATTGCACTTGTTCTTTGGCCAACATCATAGGTGACCAGCTTCAATTCCTAGGGACCTAGCGTTCAGCCTCCGCTTGTGGGTTTAATGTCCTCTTCTGTGTTGCTGTGGTTGGAGGAGCATCTGCTTCTAGTTTACTGGCTACACCCTAGGGTATCCTTGAGGAACTGTAATAATACTGGAGCCCACAGTGTTAGGGAGTCAACTGTGACAAAGCATTTCTAGGAAGTAATAAACATCTAACAGCTATAATTGCAGAAGAGACGTGTTCATCAACCCTTTCTCAGTATACATAGACAAAAGTCACACAGGCTGCCTCGTGTGAACTTAATTTATTAAGCTATATGGGTTTGCTGGATAATGAGATACCCACTGCTCATCTTTTTATTGAGAACCATTTAGATTTAGATGCTAGTTGATGGCCCACCGTCTGTCAGGGTGGTGTAGGTCATCTCCTCTGCTACCCTGACTGGACTACCGACACCCAAACGAAAAGATCACTGTCTGCCCTGTGGTTATCCCTGTGTCTTCAAAAGAGTAACCATGGAGGCTCCTTTGAAGGTATTGAACGTGTTTTGTGCAGCGTGAACTTTTATGCGGCCACACAACAAACTTATGTTGTTTTTCAGCAACAAACTCCTAAAGTGGGAGCTTGTTTCTGAAAAATAAAACAAACTAATAGTCTTCAGACCCTGGGAATTTTCTGTAAGGATGTGGGGGGCTTTATTTATTTTGTATGTTTCTTACCACCAGGTTTTATCTGGAGGTTTTGGACAGAAAAAAGGGACATCAGGACGTCCATTCTAAATAGGGCGGGCAATCTGACAGCCTTACTCCAATGGCCACTACTCCTTTGGACTGTTGGAGTAATTTTTCAGATGCTGAGTCAGTCAGAAACCTGACTGTCTGCCAGACTCAAAACAGAGCAGGCAGACCAAGGGTTTGGCGATCAGGGTACTCAGTCATGTTTGAGTATGTTTTCACGATTCAGAAAAAGGGGGTGGTGATGAACAGAGTGTCTGAATTAAGCAGACCACTCTTACCCAGTCCAAAGATCAGGGCTTGATCCATCATAGGTATTTAGCTCTCCACACCATCCCAGCTCAGAACCTGGCTATATGCAAATCAGTCTGTCCCTGGCCCAGTGCATCATGGGAACAGGGCAGACTAAACTACCAAGCCAATTCTTCACCAGAAAGGAGACAAGCTTCCGGGGACCGGTTTCTGGCATTTCGAGTATGTTTTCAAGCATTATTTCTGATTCCACCTGTTGCATTTCAGTGAGTAAGGGTGAAATAAACTGAAGGATTTGAAGGCTCAATTTATAATTGGCACCACTAGTTTTGAAATGTGCATGTGTATCTTTTATTGATACACTAAAAACATGGCAATACAAACTATGGATGTTCATGGCTAAAACGTTCCATTTGCAATTAAAATAATTTATATAGGCGTTGACACAACCTCCTAAAATACAGATCTAGAAAGTCATTTTGGAAGAATATGTAGAGCTGAGTAGATAGCCATACCTTGTGGCATCATGCCACACCTCACCACACCCCAACTCATCAGACCATATATTTAAGGGCAAACTCCACAAAACCTGAGTGTCTGTACAATACCCAAGAGGACACCATTATCAGTCACAAATGATAAGACATCTAAGTTTACCTTTGCGAATCTGGCCCTCTTAACCATTCATGAATCCTCCCTAATCTCCTTCCATTTAGTTGTAAACAACTCCCCATTTTCCAGCCACTCCCCCAGCCCTTACACATTTACTACTGTAATATATACCTACATGTGCAGAGGTCTCTACAGTCAGAGGCATATAAAAGATAGGAGAAGCAGAGGCGTAGACCTATGTAAGTTAGTAAATAGCATTTTGCAGTAGGTTAGTAGTACTATTGTAGTACTAAGAAACAAACTGCAAACTGCAGTATGAGAATCGACCACAAATAGTCCTTCTCTATCCCATTGATTGGAGCCAGACAAATAACAACCTTGATACAATGACCTCTGCAGAGAGAGCAGAGGGAGGAGCAGCAAATGGATGCGAACCAGGACAGGGACGATTTCACTTGAAAGACCTTTATTGTCTAACATGCTAACCAACTTTCATTGGGTCATACATACATTTGGGGACTCCCAGCCTGGGTGTCCCAAACCCTCATGCACTACACAAAACAGTGCACCCTGATTTCATGTTGTGAAGTAAATGAGTGATCACAATCATGCCAGACTACAAGGATGTACCATGTAAGCATCTCCACTAGTAGGGAAGCAAGGAGAAAATCTTGTTCCCCACCACTGTGTGTCAAAGCCTGGATACCGAGATGATAGTTGTAAGGCCGCCCATTTTGGCTTCACCTCCATCACCAGCAGATCGAAATACTCTGTACCTGAGCCCCTTGCTAAAAGACGTGCAGATAACCTGTCTGGGGAAATGAATGAGTAGCAGAGCAGGAGTCTTCATTCCAAGTAAAACTTTTTTTAGTGCACCAAGGTGCTACCGTTATTGACATTTTGAGAACTATTTATTTTTTTGACCCAGAGGGTGATAAGACTCAAATTGCATTGACATCAGTTTGTCACATATGCTAGAAGTGCACAGTAGAAAGTAAGAAAAGGTACAGCAGGAGTAATTAATATTACCTTCTTTCCATTTCCATTTTAAAAATAGTACTAAGGTAAATTTAGGAAAAGCAAAAATGCTAGACTTTCTCCTCAGTGGATCCCAAAATGAAATGCAGAAGAAGCAAAGGGTTGAGCAGTTCCCACAAGATCAAAGGGGATGATCATTCCAATAAGTTACATTTTAATGAACAGGCCACACACAAAATAAAATGGCATATTTTGGAGTTGAAAGCAAATCAGTTGTGCATAATTGGACCCACTCGGTATACATTGTCTGCCGGAAGGTCAATAAAATTGACAAGACAAGATCCAACAAGCAGGCCAGCTGGTGCACAGAAGACCTTAAAGACACCAAACAACACTTAAAACAGTTAGAAAGAAACTGCCGAAACAGCCATGAAACCAGCAACAGAGCCACATACAAGACTGCACTCAGATGCAATCATAAATATGAGACACCAAGAAAAAACGCTAGTGCGCAGCATCAAAAGAAGCTCAAACAGCTGGAAGGAGATTTTCTCACTCGTCAAGGACTTTACCTCCCCTCAGCCACCATCAGCATCGCAACCCCCCAACAAGTGTGCCAACCTATCCAAAGTCTTGCACAGCAAAATGGCAAATGTCTACAGCAACCCAACCATTGAGAACTCATCACTAATCTACCCACCACCAACCAAGATGGCCTTGTGACCAAATGGACAACCCTCACCAGAAACAACACAGTGTCAATCATGCAGCCCACCTTCTCAGGGGTTCATCGAATCTATGCACCCACCTCCATCACATCCTCTACCTTTCTGGATGAATGGAAACTTGCAGAAATCAACGCCTTCCTCAAGGAGCCTACACTGACCCTAATCAACTGAACAACTTACTCCCCTATCCAGCCTAATTATTTGAGAAGGCAACTCACAACCTACCTTGAACTTCATCTGCTCCACAGCATTCAAATAGCACTCATCGCACCCACTGATGACATCCAGACCATCCTGGACCAAGGAGAAACAGCAGTCTTTATCCTGCTTGATCTTTCCATGGAGTTTGACACTGTCTCCCACAACACCCTTATCAGAAGATTTCCACAGATTGCATACAAATGAATCTGCTCCTTCATCACTGAAAGAACCCAAGGAGTCAGGATACTACCCTTCACATCGGAGACCAAGAACCTGATATTTGGAATCCCACAGGGATCGACACTCAGACCCACTGTTTTCAACATATATTTGACACAGTTCGCCAACAATCTCAAAACATCAGCTTCATCTCCTACACTGAGACACCCAACTCATCCGCTACCTGACAGACAAAAGAACATCCAACTGCATGACCATGGTAGTAGACTGAATGTGATCCAACTGCCTGAAGCTGAACTATGAAAAGATCTAAGTACTGGTCTTTTGCAACAAGCCCTCCCCATGGGACTACTCCTGGTGAACACTGGAGCTAGGACTGACACAAACTGACCACACAAGAAATCTAGGGATCATCTTAAATAACAAGCTCAACATGACGGCACAAGCAAACATGGCTCCCACCTTCTGCTTCCAAATCCTTCACATGCTGCAAAGGATCTCCAATGGCTGCCACAGAACATGACACGGACCGTCGCAAAAGCACTCCTCACCAGCAGGCTGGACTACGGAAACACTCTCGATACCAGAGCCTCTGAAGAACTCCTACACAGGCTCCATGCCATCTAGAACACAACAAGACTCATACTTGACCTCCCATGCCTCACCCATAACATACCATACCTCAAGAAGCAGCACTGGCTCTCCATTCACAAGCGCAGACAATCTAAACCTCTTATGAACCCATACAAAGCCCTACTCAATGCTGGGCAAGCATACCTTACCAGCCACATACACTTTCATCAGCCCACCAGACACCTAAGGTCTGCCTCACTCTCACTCACACACAACTGCTGCATCTGCAAAAGCAAAGTACAGAGGACGCTCATTCTCCTACATTGCACCCAAAATACAGAATGACCTCCCTTAACACATCTGAGCCTCCTCCTCAATTCTTGAGTGCTGCAAGAAGCTGAAGACCTGGCTCATCGAGTAACACTTTAGTGACCACACACCTACACATCTGCCCAAGTGCTTGGGTACCCTGAAGGGTGATTAGTGCGCTATACAAATCAGCATTACATAACAATATGTTGCAATATAAAGTTACCTTCAACATGCCTTCTGGGTGTCTGTGGTCATGTGACGAATGGTATTCAAACACAGAGGTATAACCTCTCTTCTGACTCCAGGCGGGTGAATTGAGCAAGTGCTTCGGCTCTTGCTCAAGCACATACGTGTACCTGTGTTCTCTCTTGGCAACTCAAAGAGGCAGGATTGGAGGGCTGGGAAGGTGAGACTGCAGGTGATGGTGCAAATGTGTTGGCTCCATGACACTTTAGCTCTACACAAACTGCCCCTTGGTGTTAAGTGATATAAAGAAAAGTTTTAAGATGATTATTGCTTATGAATATTCAAATTAAGTTTATTAACATAAATTAAGACATTGATATATAATATGTGCTATGACATGTCCATTCAACCAACATGATCTTATTTTGGGGCATGACATGAATTACCATTCAACTAACAACATCTCATTTTGTTTTTTTTATTTGAATTCACAGGATCGAGGATTTTGACATTTTTAAGATACATGATTAGGGATATATACAGATAAATCTGCTCTCCTGAAGCAAACATTTAGTGAATCTTGTGTTGAAAGTTTTTTTTCCATTCTGAAGACTACCAAGCTATTGGTAATGATGACATAAATATAGACTATAATTTTTTATTAAAAAACATATTTGCTTGGGTTTCCCCAATTAAATTCCCATGCGACAATGGATTGAAATATTTATTCTATGATTAGCACACAAGCTATTCTACCAGGATTTATAAGATAACTCTGAAAAAAAATCATTCCAGTGTGAAGTGATTCATTACAACGGTATGGAAATGGAAATATCCAACATATTAAACTTGTTAGCAGCGGAGACATTAGAAATGAGAGTGGAAAGTATCCATATATTCCTAAATATTATTGTAATGTTTAAATTAAGGATTTCATTTGATGGGGGCATGGCTTGACGCCAACGGAGAATGGCAGTGCCTTGGTGAGGCATCCGGCAACGCCGCGGATAAACCAGGCTTCAGGTGATTTTGCCAGCCCTTGGTGAGGAGTTTTGGAGGGTGGAAGATGCGCTGACTCCATGGGCTCACCCTCAGAGCTCTTTTGAAGACGCGCATTTGTATTTCCTGCATGATGCATATCCTTGAAGAGCTGTGCTGACCGTGGCCACCATTTTAAGTGCTCTTCCTTTCTTTCAGCTGCCTGCCCGGTGATAGGAATTTGCTCAGGCTTTTTCAGGTGGATTTACCTGTACAAATGCTATGTTCTCTAATTGGAGAAACTTTCCTTTACTAAAGAGGTCCATTTATTTTATAATTTTATAGTAAAGAGCTGCCAGCCATTTTGTCCTCATGTTCTTCTCTTTACTACATCTATGTGTATACTGCCCTTTCATGTCTTACCTTAATTTCTTCCAACAAGCCAATGGTCAAAATACTCCTCATGCTACTTCCATGGGAGCAACATGGCGTCTTTTCCCAATCCCTGAAGGGCAGTTATAACTTTCTTGACATATTGCCGGCATTGTTTTCAGTGTGATGTTGCATTCATGAAGAAATGTGTAAGTTCTTCATTATATGTGAGTCGTTTTGCTCCATATTTTGAAACTCATATGGGACGTTTGAAAAAACTGATTTCTCCTGCGTCAAGCTCTTTGCAGTCCTTCATTAAGAATGCATAGTTATTTACTGAGTTCTCAAAAATTGAAGATTCATTAGCTTCAATTGCTAAAACCTTGTCTTCTCCAGGCACTAGTGCTCCTATAGCATGGAAAAACACCACCAAACGTCTGAAGAAGGACCCACCTTCCCCAGTAAATCCTTCTTCTCCTATTTCTCTTGACATACTATTGGAAGAGATACGTGCTCTCCGTCCATGCATAGAAGAGACTACCACCAAACTGGAATTTCTAACAGAAAACTGAACTTAGATGAATGATCGTCTTACCTCTGTAGAACAAAGTGTATCCACCTATGCTGACACAAACGAGGAGGTTAATAATCTTCAATTTCAAGTTTCCTCACTCCAAAAGCAGGTCAAAGACCTTGAAAATAGAAATAGAAGAAATAATCTTCAAATTTATGGCCTACCGGAAGGCTCAGAGTGCTCAGACACTCTCTCCTTCTTTAAATCTTTCCTTCCTAAACTGCTTCATCTACCTAACGAAACATTGCTTAACATTTAACGTGACCATAGACTTGGTCACCAACGCTCAGGGATAAACACTTCTCTAAGCAGTCAAATCAATTCAACGTGTCTTATGGTCAGGTTCCACTCTATTCTTTGCTCAGGATTACGCAAAAGCTAATGCAAACAGATGCAAAGAATTTCTCAATATTATTATTGCATTTCTTATATAGCGCCAGAATCGACCCCCGTAGGGTTATCTCCGCGCTTGCCTTGGGAACCCGTCCTGGTTTTTCCCTGTGAGATAGCCCCTACAGGGCATCCCCAAGGTGAAAGCCAGGCATCCCGCCGCGGGGGGCCGTTGTGGAGATTAAGCAAGCTTAATGCCCAGAGTTGCATAGTGTGAACCCATGATTAGGTCAGGCACCGAAGCGAGAATTATCGAGTCCGAGGACATTTGAGCTCAACACCCTGCCACGTCGGGAATCGAACCCTGGTCCCGGGTCTGACCTCTGCTTCAGGGTCTGCCTGCTCTAACCAGTGAGCCACACTTCTCCACAGTATGAGACCTGACTTAGGTGCCATGGGTGCTCGCTATGGCCTTTTCCATCCATGCCTCTTCAAAGTTACTTATAAGAATAAAACCATGACTTATGAGGATCCTATCAAATTACGGAGCTTCATAAATACCTGTAGATCAGAATCCATGAACTTTTCTGGTGCTTCGTCATCTAGTAATATTTAATGCTGTCTTCGTTATCAGTAGCAATTTCTCTTCCTGTTCCTAACTTTTTAGGTTTTAACACATGGTTACAAGTTTTATGAGGTTCACTATTTGTTCATTTTAGTTTTTCTCAAACTAGTATGCATTGTCATTATATTTATTAATTTGTAGCCATTTCTTATGATTATTGGTCTCTTTTTCTTGTCCTTCCTCCAGGTTTGTTTTTATTTTGTCCATACATTACCTCAGTGGTTCCAAAACTTTTTTGACCTGTGGCTCCCTTGACCTAATTGGCAGTTGGCCGTGGCTCCCCACTATTTTTTTACCTGCACACCGGGGTGACGCGGCGCACCCTTTGGGAACCACTGGTGTACATGAAAAATCAAGCCTAGATGTGATGAAGGATTCAGAGAGTAGCCATCACTATCATAAAACTTTATTTGCAATCACAAAGATCTTATAAGTACATCTCAATGCATACAACACCATTATAGAGTAGTATAAAGCACTCCCACTAAAAGTAACCAGGCTAGAGAAAGGCTCAAGGAGCTCTGTGGCCTTGCAAGAAGTTTACGTGGGGCGGGCTCTGATCATGGGCGTCCACAAAAATGTTTCTGGGGGCACATTTATAACTTCATTACCATCCCCCTTGTACCTTTCTTCCCTCTACCTTACACCCTTCTCGCCCTCCTCCTTACACCCTTCTCCCCCTCCCCCTTGCACCCTTCTCCCCCTCCCCCTTGTACCCTAATCCACCTCCGCCGTGCACCCTTTTCTACCTTGCACCATTCTTCCCTCTGCCTTGCACCATTCTCCCCTCTGCCTTGCACCCTTCTCCCCTCTACCTTGCACCCTTCTCCCCTCTGCATTGCACCCTTCTCCCCTCTGCCTTGCACCCTTCTCCCTCTGCCATGCACCCTTCTCCCCTCCGCCTTGCATCCTTCTCCCCTCCGCCTTGCACCCTTCTCCTCTCTACCTTGCACCCTTCTCCTCTCTACCATGCACCCTTCTCCTCTCTGCCTTGCACCCTTCTCCCCTCTGCCTTGCACCCTTCTCGGCCACCCGTTTGCACCCTTCCCACGCAATGGAGGGGGCTGCCACCTGGATCAATGGCACAATTTCAAAAGCATGATGGACTCCCCGTGCCTAAAAATGAATGTGTCTGACTGTAACGCAACTGGTGCTAATGTAAAGCGCTCTGATGCCTTTGGGTGGAGTTCGCGCTATATAAAACTGCAAAAAATACTTGGTAGGGGGCCTTGTGCTGCTTTTGGGGAGCATTGAATCTGATGACGTAGTAAAATTACAAAGAGCACGGCGCAAAAGGCTTTTTCGCATCACCATAAATTCATAAACAGCCTCTGAAGACGTATAACCAGTAGGCACTTTATACAGCGCTATATATGAAGCTGTGTGTGGTCCGCAGTGCGTAGTATGCCTACATGAAACAGTGGAGACTGGGAGGGATTTATGAGGCTAGGATTGAGGCCCTCGCCCAGGACCATAATTGTAGGACGACAAGGCCGCACAAGGGCGTCACAGGAGGACGTCCTTGAGGGAGCAGAGCAGGAACACGAAACTGAAAAACCATCCTCTCCAACATGCAGCAGTCATGAGTGATGACAACTCAACGAGGAGTGAGGCAAAGACAGAATCTGACAGAGTGCGGCTGCATCAGGGCATAAGGCGCACACCGGGCCCCTGACCCTGCACCCACCCAACCAACATTTTCCACCAGGACCCTAACCCTGCACCCTCCCACCCAATGTGCTCCACCAGGCCCCTGACCTTGCACCCCTCTCACCCCACCCAACGCTCTCCACCAGGCCCCTGACTTTGCACCCACCGAACACTCTCCAACATGCAGTGGCCACGAGTGACGACCCCTCAACGAGGAGTGAGGCAAAGACAGAAGGTGGCAGAGTGCGGCTGCATCAGGGCATAGGCCTCGTCCTGGGTCGAGCTCTAGAGGACATAAAAAGAAGCACTTTGAGAATCTGTTCGAGGTCACCTACCAAGGGTCAAAGGTCAGCTGCACCTGCAATAGTTCAGAATCGCCTCCTGTAAGGAAGGCTAAAGGACCCCTAAACCTTAGGAGTGACAACTCATCTGGACCCATTAGCAGTAATTACAGAGTCCCGTAGTCCAGTAATGAGCAGCTCGCCACTGGGGCAGCAGGAGCAGATAAAGCGCTGGGGCTGATGAGCGCAATAGCAATCACCAGATAGGAGCGAGAAAAAAACACCGGGAGATGCGTGCCCTGGGGCAATGTCTACCATGTGTGAGAATTAAAAGCTTTCTCCATCAATCACTTATTGAGATGCAGAGTGCGAGGATCACATGACCTGGCAGCGCAAAGGAGGGGGAGGAATTGCGGCTGCAATTTCCATGACCCACATCCTGCGCCGCGGTGCGGTGCCCCTGGCTTCTAATCACGGCGCACCGGGGTGCCACGGCGCACACTTAAGGAACCACTGCATTACCCCCTCACCCTTCTATGAAGTGATGTGGTCCTCCCGCATTTTACATCCCATCGAGTCTTAGCATGCCATCGACTCCATGTGGTTTCATCCCCCCATCTCCTTTGGATGTTTTTAGGTGTAGGTACGTTGTTTTCTTTTTGTTGTTTCTTTTTTTTCCTTTTTCTTCTTATATCTGTGTTTTACTCCTCCTTTATTCCAGTTCTTTCCTTTTCATTCATTTTTGACTCCCTGTCTCACGATCTTATCTATATTTATTTTTCTTAAATATTCTAGATTGTCTTTACTTATGCTCACATGGTTGGTTTGTTATATTTGTAATATTTGTTATATTTTTTATCCTCTGTTAAACAATGGTCTTTCTTTACCTTTATCTTCTAGTTCTTCCCATGTTGTCTTTATGTCTTTGAAGATCATATCGTGGAATTTCAGAGGTTTGAATTCTCTTATTAAACGCCAATACATTTTATCACATTTATCTAAATTAGGGGCTGATATGTTTTTTTTACAAGAATCTCATTTATCTGCAATGCAATCTTTAAAAATGAGAAGGGGCTGTGTAGAAGAAGTCTTTTTTTCACTGGGTGATGGTAAACGCAATGGTGTAATAACTCTTTGTCATAAGTCGATTGATGCTAAGTTGCTTTCTCAACTTTCTGAGGAGGGGTTAGATGGTCATATACCAAATTATAAATTGGTGGTGCTCAGTTCTCTTTATTTATTATTTATGCTCCCACGAATGGCGATTTCACGTTTTGGACTGATCTATCCCAACAACTTTCATCATGTATTGATGATAATTTCATCCTTGCAGGTGATCACAACCAAATATTTGACCCCTTTATAGATCGTAATTCATCGGTTTCTTTTAAACCGCATAAAGCACATACATTTTTCATTCAGACTATTCAGCAATATAAAATTAGAGAATTTGTAATCCCACTACAAGGGAATATACATTTTACTCTCCGGACCATCAAACTCAATCACTTGTTCATTTTTTTTTATCTTACACATCTCCCAATCACTAAGAAGTGCTGATATTGGATCTATTCTAATATCTGATCATGCTCCCATCTCCATTCAATTAGACATAGCTCCAAAATCAAATTAACGTAGGAGATGGCGTTTTAATAACTCACTCCTTTTAGACCCTAATTTTAACTCCTCCTTTGTCTCTTTCTTTAATGACCATTTCTCCCTTAACCAAACTGATACCTTACCCTTTTCTGTAATCTGGGATGCTTTCAAAACAGCCGCCACAGATTTTATTAATGGCTATGTTTTTAGAAAAGAAAAAAATGTAGCAAAGTTACTAAAGACCTTTTGACCGAAATAAAGAGAATGGAGCATTCTTATTCTTCAGTCCAAAGATTGTCTGTCTCCACTTACTAAACCAAAATTTCAATTCAATAAGGAATCTACTGATAATACCTCATTTCTTTTTGCTAAAATCTAGTGCTAAATTCTATGGTGGTCAAAACAAAGCCTATACGCTTTTGGCGAACTATTTAAAAATTAATAATAATAATTCTTTCTTTATTCGGTTTTAGACATTGCAAAACCATAAAAGCAACATAATAAGTTATACATTTACATGTTTAAAAATATCAGGTCTATCATAAAGATGTTTTTTTAACAAAATTCTAAAATATTAAAAGAATCAATTTCAATTAAATAATTCAGCTTTTAAAGATTGTTCCTGTGCCTTATAATACATTTTAAGAAGTTTAATACATGATAACAGGTGCATTCAGAATCTAACATTTGTAGGGATAACATGGCGGGACGACATTGTCTAAACCCCCAGCGTTTTAACAGGGGAAGTAACCAGATTTTTCTATGGGTATTTAAAAATTAAACATAATAAGTTTGACATTGAATCTATGATGGATGAAAAAAACACACTACGGTTCAAAGATTCAGATGTATTGAATGAATTTCTTTTGTTTTATTAAACACTATACACACCTGAAATACACCAACACGGTCGAATATTTCACAATTTCTCTCAGGTATTCATAAACGCTTAAATAATCAATCAGATTTCTTTTCCCTGGAATCTGATATCTCACAACAAAGAACTTCCGATCGCATTACAGTCGCTCAAGAAGGATGAAGCCCGAGGGCCAGATGGCTTCACAGCGGAATTGTTTACACACTTTGCTTCACTTCTTCCCAAACTAATCACTCTCTTAAACTTTTTTTCACAATCGTTAAAACCTACTGGGTCCTTTTGGGAAGCCTTAATCTGTTTAATCCCTAAAGATGGAAAAGATCTTAAATACTGTAAAAATTACAAACCTATTTCACTTGTCAACATTGATTAATAAAAATGTCTCTAAGGTTCTGGCCTTTTGTCTAGACACTTTCTTTCCTCAAGTATTGGGTGCAGAACAATCCAGTTTTGTTAAAGGCCGCCTTATCTCTGATAACACTTGTTTATTATTTGATATCTTATCCAAATCTCATCATTTATCTCATTCATTAGCTGCTGTGGCTTTAGACGCTGAGAAAGCATTCGATTGCGTCAATTGGCCTTACCTATTCCAAACACTCAAATGATTTGGTTTGGTTTTGATTCTTTACTCTAATCCTCGAGCAGCTGTTTTTTGTTAATGGTGAATCATCCCCCTATTTTGATCTGAGAAGAGGTGTTCACCAGGGATGTACTTTATCTCAGTTCCTTTTCGATCTAGCTTTGGAACCATTTTTGTCCATAATTCAGCAGAATGGTGAAATATAGGGTTTTATAGCCAATGACAAATAAATCAAGTTGGTGGCTTATGCCGAGACATATTGCTATTTTTCTCTAACCCACTATACTCTGTCCCTGCCTTTCTTCAAGAAGTCGAGATTTTTGCTTCAGATTCGGGTTATAAACGGAATATAAACAAATGTGAGATCTTACCTTTAATCAACCATACTTTTAAAGATGATTTTAGTTCCTCAGGTTTTACCTGGAATTCTCATCATATAAAATATTTAGGGCTTTATTTCACCCCTTCACTCTCAACAAAATGTTCCTTATGTTTGGAAAAGTGTATAAATATAATCTCCACATTAACAACTAAATGGCATCCCTTATATCTATCATGGTGGGGTCGCTTGAATACCATTAAATGATGCTCACTCCAACATCCCTATTCCTGTTCCCTAAAAAATAAGAAAATAAATCAATTCTATATTATTATTATTATTTTTATGGAACGATAAAAACCCTGCATGTCATTAATGAGACTAACGAGACCCAAAGTAGAGGGTGGAGTTAACTTTCCAGATTTTCATACATATCAAAAATCTTTCCTACTTCGTCAAGCTTCGAGATGGATGGCTCCCGGAATCTCTACTGGAATTTCCTTTGTGGGTAGATCTTGAACTTATCTCTCTCCATTCTCTTTCAAAGAGTTTTTCTCTTTCACCCGCAGACCACATTCTATTTTAACCCCTATTATTAGACACACCTGTAAGCTTCTTGACCTTATTCCAAATACTCCCCCTCCCCCCTACTCCAAATACCGTTTCTTAAATACGGATTTTTAACAAATTTTACTGAATCGGTATTAAGAAATCGGTATTTGGGATGTAGGTAATAATTCGGTAAAATTTACCGAATCGGTACAATTCGGTAAATAAATACCGAATCCTCAACACCGATCGGTAAATACCGAATCAGTAAATACCGAATCGGCTATTCCAAATCAGAAAAAAACAGGATTCAGCTAATCAGGTGCAATCTCCACCCGTCCACCAACCCATGGCATCAATAAAGTCGGGAAGCCATCGCTGGGTGCGCCTCACATTTTGCGGGGATGCCTATCCAAAGCTCCAGAAACCACTGCTTTGAAATCACCCCCCAAAATCAGGAGCCCGACCGGCAGCCCAAGTAGGAGCTTTCCCAGATCAACAAATGAGGTAGACTGCATACCAGGGGGGACATAGACAGACAAAAGATTAAGAACATATCCTTCCCAACAACCCGTAATGCCAACATATCTGCCCCTATTATCTTCCCACATGGAATCTATAACCAAGGGGAACGCTTTCCGAATTAGGATATCCACCCCTCTGGAAACAGACGTAAATCCCGCATGAGCCACCAACTTGTACCCCATTCTGTGCATCGCCTTACATGAATTACCAACTAAATGCGTTTCTTGAAGCAAGACCACATCCGCTGCTTGGCGTTTGAGATACTGAAGTTCCACACTACGTTTAATTTTGTCCCCCAACCCATTCACATTCCAGCTCAAAACCTTCAGTTCCCTACCCCCCATCATCATACATGAAAAGGAAGTACCATCACAGTCCTCTGTCTGTTGCATGCAAGCCAAGCACAATATGCTGATGCCATCAACAAGAAGAAAACAAAAAAAAGAAAAAGAAAACAACAACTATACAACAACAGTCCCATCCCTCCTCCCCCCAGCCTGCACCCCTGCTTGTGGCTCTCGTCAACCCCCCATTTGCAGTGTGCCTGTAGCCCCATTTGCTAACTACCCACTATCTAAATGTAGATCAAAGGAGGATGTCAGAGCCCCTCACCCCGCCCCCGCCCGTAATATGACATATTTGCGCCCTTCATAGCTCGTGTTCTGGGTGAGCCCCTACATAGAAGCTTCTCAAAGGCGGATCTCCTCCCCACAAGTCCACACACCACAAGCATCAACAATACTCATCATTCCGGTTCCTGTGAGTTATCACCATCGTCTCCGCCCTGTCCCCGGGGATCCCGCCGGGGGGGAGTCTCTCCAGCCAATCAGAGGCTATCTCTGGATTGTCAAAGAACCAAACCTTTCCTTCAGCCTCAACTCGTAGCTTAGCAGGGAACATCATCGCGTATTTCAACCCTCTATCCCACAGTCGCTTCTTGACCCCAAGGAAGCTCTGCCGCTGCGTCTGGACCGCTTGAGTAAAATCTGGGAAGAAGGTGAGGGAGGAATTCTCGTACTCTAACGGGTCACCCAATCTGGACGTCTGCAGGATGACATCTCTGTCTCGGAACTTGAGCACCCTCGCGATCATGGGACAAGGCTGGGCTCCTGGTCTTGGTCTTCCTCCCGGTATTCTATGCACCCGTTCTATTGTGAAGAAATTTCCTAATCCTTTCCGTTTTAGATGATTAAGGATAATGTCTTACACAAAGAGGTCCGGGGCCGCACCCTCTGTTTTCTCCGGTGCAAGGCCTCGGAGCTCGTTAGGTAGAAAGATCCACTGTTTAGAAGTTAGGCCGGTAGGAGTGAGGACGAGAAGGTGCCAGAGGAATGTCCATCTGCAACATTTGGCGGGGAATGTGCCTGGGATCCAAGCACACCTCAACGGACGCTGGATGGAAGGATGCCATGCTGGAAAAATCAGAAAACCAACACCTGCCCAGAGGGGTGTGCCTTGGGCGTACCTACGATTTTGGGAGTTTTGTATTAGGGACAGTACTCAAGGGTGGAGAGCAGATTTTGTTAGGAGGTTGCCAGAGCAGGATGTAGGCAATCTTAGACAGTGTTGAGGGAACTTTGGGTAGGGTGGGGTGTAGGAAGGAGCATCGTAGAACGAGCTCAGTAGTTTAGGCTACTTACTCAAGAAACGTGAATGTACTCCCAGGGCGTCTTCACTGCTGACACCTTTACTCTTGCCTGAAGGGAATTGTTAAGTAGGGATGTCACCTTAGAGCTGGTGTAGGGACAGATTAACCTTTTCCATTCCTTTTTGTAAATGCAGTCCAGACTTCAAGTAGGGACGGTAATTGGATGCCTGATGTTTCTCGAATTGACTTTGCTTTTCATTCTAAGTCATTTGAGACTCCTTCGTAGGATTATGTTTTTATTAGTGCCAGTTGACCTTTTGAACCTCTTGCTGAGGTGTCTGTATGTCCAATTATTTTGTTGTTCTGAACTGACTACATGCTGCGCAGCACTCTGCCACTGCTGTCCTGACTAGACCACGACCGCATGGTTACTGGAATACTTTCTGTGAAATTTACTTTCTACTTGCGGCGAGGCTAGGAGCTGTACACACTGCTTCACATACCGCTGAACAGCGATAAACTATCTTGAACTAAATATTTACCACGCTGCAATTTACTTTTATTAGATTATCGCCGTATGGTTGATTACACATCTGTGTCTGAACTCTCCATGTGGAAAAAACTTCTTTATGTACCGGTATTAGTTTCTGCTCACCGCGTCTAAGCTTCATTCAACATACCGCTTATCAACAGGTGTGGCCAGAAACCTCCCTTCTTTTAAATAAAAGCCAGCATCAATACAGCGAAGCCCACAAACTTGTTTTTAAAGTCAAGAAGTCAACTAACATACCAAATAGAAGCGGTTCCACCTTGAAATTAGACCGTGGCAGCCCTCAAGCAATCATAGTCGGGCAGTGCTAGGAAGTCAGATTGCAATTTTCTCTATACAGATCCCAATTGACTTCAGTCCTGAAGATGGTTTCCGTAATTAATTCATAGGAAACCGAAACGTCGACATTTCATCTTATCCCTGTCTTGTTTTATTCAGTGTGATTTGGGATAGGTGTTTTTTAGGTTCTGTTGAGTCACGTATTAATTTACTTATGTGTGTACCCACAGTCCTAATTTTCTGTTTGTTCACTTATCTGTATATGAAGTGATTTCTTTAAAAATTCTTTTGGATAAAATTATATTTTTCTAATACACCTTGTGTTGTTTTTTGTATGTTGTGTCTTGTTGAAGCAAATTGTTTAAATTGAAATTCCACAGTTTTTGATTGATTCTTAACAAGGATCACTAACCGATCCTTCCTAAAATTAGTCTAAATAATCAAGTACGCATGAAATAAATTCCCTTGAAGGCATCTTCACCCATTCATTAACAGGAGTGTGACGCTTTATATAATGTAGAAATGTTATTAAACGTGTGTATTGCTTATTTAGTAAACGTGTCATATTAACGCATTAACCGCTGTGGTTTTTCCGCCGCGGTGTGGACGTGCTATTGAGTGTGCGGGGCTCCGTTGGCCGATGGGAGCAGGGAACGAGTTAATAGTTGCACGTGTAGGAGACAGAATGTGATGCTTTAACATGGAAAAGAGCTTACGATTAAGAGTTGAAGTGTAATGTTGTGTTTGTAATAGAATAGAGTGCATTACTTATAATGCAGAATCATTAAGTAATGCGTTTAAACGAGTAAAGGCCTGAGACATGAAGAAAAGCCAGTAGAGGCCTAATTGTAATTTCTTTAGTTAGCATTGGGTATTCTCGTGAAATAGCTTCATGTTGGGAAGGGTGCTGTTCTCAGAGAATATTGAATTGTAACTTTGGATGTGCACAGGGTTGCTTCTCACATATTTCAGTTGCAGGTGCAAGGCCTCGGAGCTCGTTAGGTAGAAAGATCCACTGTTTAGAAGTTAGGCCGGTAGGAGTGAGGACGAGAAGGTGCCAGAGGAATGTCCATCTGCAACATTTGGCGGGGAAGGTGCCTGGGATCCAAGCACACCTCAACGGACGCTGGATGGAAGGATGCCATGCTGGAAAAATCAGAAAACCAACACCTGCCCAGAGGGGTGTGCCTTGGGCGTACCTACGATTTTGGGAGTTTTGTATTAGGGACAGTACTCAAGGGTGGAGAGCAGATTTTGTTAGGAGGTTGCCAGAGCAGGATGTAGGCAATCTTATACAGTGTTGAGGGAACTTTGGGTAGGGTGGGGTGTAGGAAGGAGCATCGTAGAACGAGCTCAGTAGTTTAGGCTACTTACTCAAGAAACGTGAATGTACTCCCAGGGCGTCTTCACTGCTGACACCTTTACTCTTGCCTGAAGGGAATTGTTAAGTAGGGATGTCACCTTAGAGCTGGTGTAGGGACAGTTTAACCTTTTCCATTCCTTTTTGTAAATGCAGTCCAGACTTCAAGTAGGGACGGTAATTGGATGCCTGATGTTTCTCAAATTGACTTTGCTTTTCATTCTAAGTCATTTGAGACTCCTTCGTAGGATTATGTTTTTATTAGTGCCAGTTGACCTTTTGAACCTCTTGCTGAGGTGTCTGTATGTCCAATTATTTTTGGCTTTGTAATAAATCCTTTAACTTCAGTTTGTGGTCAGTGATTCTTTAAATTGGATTTGATTGTTGAATCCCAATTGTAACCCTCCCCTCTACACTTATTAGCAGACAAAAAGGTCCAGTCGACCTGCCTTGGGATTCTGGAGAATTGATAAGGTAAAAATCTTGAAAAGAATCCCAGCTCCTTCAGTTGGTAGCAGAGTGGGATGGTTGTCTGTAGAGTGAGGGGAGATCTAGATTAGGATAAGAGTTCTAAGGCCCATAGAAATTAGGTGATGATTGACCAGTGAATTGTCAGCAAAAGACGGCCTTTCATGGAAAGCGGCGGAGAGTGGTGGGGTGGCAAAAGTAGCAGTTCGTGGGAGAGTGAGTATGAATAGGGTTTTATGTTGTTAGATTGCAGTGTTTGTGTTCTGTTGTGATGTCTTGCGGAGTTGGAATGCCTGTTGTATAATACTGGATCAGGCTGTGCGGGCGTGCAGCCCGGGAAAATCCTAGGCTCAAGAAGTAGCTTAAGTGGGTCGGATGTACTGTACACCCAGAGTAATTGTCGACCATTGTTAAGGGGATCGTGAGGTACCATCGATCGCCTGCTGGACCGAGATAGGGGGAACGAGTGTGTGAGTGCGTGAGTTACTGACGCTGGTCGTGGGTTGCTGAGTGTTTGTAACCTATCAGTTGAGGTGACTGTCCGGTCGTTTCGTGGACAGACAGTTGCCAGTTCGGTGACAATTTCGAGACTGTGGACGTACAGTCAGCGAAGTGATTGCTTGATCGTAAGTGATCATTTCAGTGTGTGAATGGGACGTATGCGTGAGTGAGAGCTGAATTGTAAAGGAGGGGAACTGCTGCGAAGCGGAGACAAGTGACGTCAGAAGGTGCTGCGCTGTGATAGGGCGGTTGGTGTGAATCGGCGCTGGGATTGGTGGATTGTCATCAGCAAGTAGAGGAGTGCTGCGAAAAGAGGAAAAAGTTAGGTTTGATCATGAAGTGTTTTAAAGTGTTGCGAGAAATGTTCAAAAGAGATTAGAACCCAGCGGGGGGAGAAGAGGCTCCACCCGAAGATGGGAAACAACACTTACAACGCAACTTTTACAACGCACTACCTTTACAACGAAACTTTTACAACGCAACATCCATTACAACGCATGCCATTATAACACAACCATTGCAACGCATGTCACTACAATGCATACCACTACAACGCATGTCATTACAACACAGTCATTACAACGCATACCATTACAATGCATACCTACACTACCCAACACTTACCCTACTGTTGCACCCCCTGGAGTTAGAATAGTAATTTTTACCCCTGCACTATCCAATACTTACCCTACTGTTGCACCCCCTGGAGTTAGAATAGTAATTTTTACCCCTACACTATTCAACACTTACCCTACTGTTGCACCCCCTGGAGTTAGAATAGTAATTTTTACCCATACACTATCCAATACTTACCATACATGCACTGTAATGGTATGTGTTGTAATGGTATGCGTTGTAAATGTAGTATGCGTTGTAGTGGAATGCGTTGTAAAGGTAGTTTCAAAGAATTCGTTGTAATGGCATGCGTTGTAGTGGAATGCGTTGTAATGGATGTTGCGGTGTAGAAAATGCGTTGTAGAGGTATGCGTTGTAAAAGTATGCCTTGTAACGACATACATCCCCCGAAGATACTCCAGCTCATTATATGGCTGCAAATGTAGGTTTGCATACTATATTGTGGCTTGAAAATTGGGCTAAGATTACTGATGGAAATTAAGAATTGACCTTTCCCAGATACTAAACGTATAGATTGGAAGTGTTACATCAGTTTAAATCGATTATGGCTTATTTGTGTCCTTTGCCTAGACGAACACAGTTTGAGGCACTGACTGCAATGATCAGGGCGGCACATAAGAGAAACATGGACAAGAGACAGAAAAGAGTAAAATGGTCAGTCAGAGCATTCCAGGATGCGAGTTTGGATGCATTGGCGAAGAGATGGAGAGTACAGACTATTGAGGGGGACAGGTTGTATCCGCTGTTGGTTAAAACAGGAGACGGCAAGAACAAGGATGCTGAAGAAGACGACAGTGACACAGATGATAGCTTGATAGAAAGGATGTTATCAGAGAGACCACTGCCATACAATCCAGAATCAGAAGGGAAGAAGTCAGCCCCAATAGAAGGAGTTGGAGAACAACAAGTTCCTCATAGGATGGAAGTAGTGGGAAAGCTCTCAACAGGGTAGATGCAGAATGTAGGAAGCCTTAGTCCTCAGAGGTTGCTGGATGCCCTTAAGGTACCTGTTACCATTGGTCCCATAGTGTCAGTGTACAATCCAGAGCCGGTGAGAAATGGAATCCCATCGCAGATGGGAATGGAAGGGAACATTAGCGATGTAAGGACCAGTGTAGTGGGTGGGTTGAGCCAAATGCCAAGGCCTATGGAATCGAGTACTCCGTTGCGGCTACTGCAGATTCGGCCAGAGGTCTGATGGATCTGAGGGGGCCAAGATTAAAATCTCTTGGCGAATTGAGGCCAGATTTAAGAACATGGGAGACTGTTGAAGGGGCTCAAAGCTAGGGGCCAGTAGAGAAGCACCTGAAGCAAATGGGAGCCGAGAACAGGGCAGTGCTTGCAGGGAACTGAGTGGTGTATCTAGTAGAGGTACCCTGTCAGCAGTAGTGAAAGCAAAAAGGATGGATGTGATGCGATTAAAAGCAGAAGTGGATGAGATAATAGAGAGAAATTTACCCTTAGAGAGAGTGGAACTTTATGAGCTAGATGAGTTATTGTTTGCAGCGAATGATGTGACTCAGAAAGCGAGGTCGACAAATGAGAAACCGACTGAATTGGCAAACAAATATGATGTGGACTTGTTTAGGACGAAAATGTTGCAGTGAAATCATAGGTTGCAATACACTGATCAAGACCTAGAGGAGAAGAGGGTAATTGGCTTAAAAACCCACATTAAACAGCTGATTATAGGAATACGAGTCTGGAGCAGACTTGATAAATGGGAAGAATGGTGGTCAAAGAGAAAGAGTGTCAGAAGGAGTGTGGTAGAGACACCCAATCCAGGAGGGGGAATAGCAGGAGTTGGGGCATACTCTTTACGGGAAGTGGCCAATGTAGGATATGTGCATTTGCCTTGGAGTCAAGGAGATTTGGCAGCATTCACAAACGATTTTCCAAAGTTGAGGGAAAACCCTGTTGAGAGGTACAAGCAGGTTGAGAGGTTCGTTAAGATCTCCAAGGTGTTGTGGATCGATTTGAACACCTTATTCGACATTGTGGTTCCAGGAGATTAGAGGGTTGAATGTAAGGTTGCGATTGAGTGGCCCACTGCTGAACCAGACCGAGACGTTGTCATAAACAGGCCATCGCCTTTGGTCATGAAAAAATATGAACAGGTGATCACAAGGCTAAAATCTAAGGTATCTCCACAGGATGTTGACTGGGTGAAGATAGATCGGGTGGTTCAGGAACCGAAGGAGACAATGCATGAATATTACGAAAGACTGTTTCAAGTCTTTAAGCAGTACAGTGGGTTGGACTTAATGGATCCTAAGGACATGGGACAGTTTGTTTCGAAGTTTGTTTTGGGATTGAGGCCCGACATCTGCCCTACGATCCAGCAGCATTTGATTTGTTGGCAGAACAAGCCACTGGATGAAATCTTGAGGTATGCTAGGTAGTGTAGTGATGAAATAGACTCGAAAACAAAAAGCTTAAGGACAAGTTGATGCTGGTCCAGATGCAGACAGCTGACAAAGGTCAAGTACAGTCTGGAGGAGGTACGCTGGGAAGGAAGCAGAATGGCCAGAACAAGATGAAGGGAAATATAGAGGATTTCAAGCCAAGAGTATACTTAGCCACGTTGAAAAAGACTACTGCCTGCCACCAGTGTCATCAGATTGGACACTGGAGACACGAGTGTCCCTTGAATTTGGCAAATCAAGTTGAGCAAAACGAAGAGGTAGAACAGGTACAGGTGCCTCAGGTGACAACAACTGTGTCAAAGCCAAAAACTGTCAGAGGGGGGACTTCAGTTCCTCGAGTACAGGTTCCGCAGCCACCGAGGATACCTTCAGGGACTCGGACATACTAGCAGATGCCTTTGTTTGATGAGAGTGATGATTGTTACTTAGACCTGTTGGCATGACGGTGCCTGAGAGGGGAGGAAGACTACACTCTTGGCAGTCATGGAGGTAAAACAGAGAGGACCATTTGTGGAAGGGGATGTTGATGGTCACCCCACCATCTTTCTGGTTGATACTGGTGTTACCCGTTCTACTGTGAGATCAGCAGTAGTCCCCAACCTACCCCTCTCGGGACAGACAATCAGAGTTGTAGGTGTTGCAAATAGGAAGATGAGGAATTCTCTGCCAGAACCAATTCCTGTGAAAATTGGATCGTTTTGTGACAGACATCAGTTTGTGGTGTGCGACTCAAGTCATGTGTGTTTACTAGGGAGGGATCTCCTGTGTAAGCTTAATTGTACCATCTATTGTACCCCCAAAGGCGTGGAACTGCAAACGAATGATGATGATTCTACCTTTAAGGTCGCCAATCAGCATGTTTATATAGAGATGTATCCTGTTTTGAAAGTGTAAGAGCTTCCATTTGACTTGAGAGATTCAGTCTCGCAGGAAGTGTGGGACTTTACTGGAGAAGACATAGGATTGATCAAGGGAGTTGAACTAGTGAAGATTCAGGTTAAGCAGAATGCTGAATTCCCAAGAACGCCTCAATACAATTTGACTCCAGAAACAATTGCAGGGATAAATCCTGTGATTGAGTCCATGATTAAGCAAGGAATTCTGAAGGAAGTAATGGACAGTCCATGTAACTCGCCTATTATGGGATTGCAGAAACCGAGTGGGAATTTCAGGATTGTACAGGACCTGCACTGGATCAACAATATAGTTGTTCCCTGTTGTCCAGTGGTACCGAATCCATCTGTGATATTAGTTCAGATTCCATGTCAAGCTGAGTGGTTTACCGTGATTGATCTGTGTCAGGCTTTCTTCTCAATTCCTCTGCATGAAGAGAGCCAATTGCTTTTTGCTTTTAAGCTAGAAAACCATGTCTTAACATGGTGTTGTATCCCTCAGAGGTACACCAAGAGTCTATCGATCTTTAATCAGATCTTGAAGAAGAATCTTGAGAGTCTTGTCCTGCCGCAGAACTCTGTTCTCGTACAGTACATTGGCAACCTCCTTGTCGTGTCAGAGACTGAGGATGCATGCAGGATTGATACTATTGCCTTACTGAATCATTTGGCAGAGAATGGACACAAGGTGTCACCAAACAAGTTACAGTACTGTTAGAATGAGGTGCAGTACTTGGGTCACCGAATAGAAAAAGGCAAGAGGAAGGTGTCACCTGAAAGGATAGGGGCGATCATGGGTATGATGGTGCATTCTACTCAGAGAGAGGTTAGGATGTTCCTAGGGATGGTTGGCTACTGTCGCCAGTGGATTGCCAACTTCTTCTTGAAGGCAGAGCCTTTGCAGAGACTGGCGCACAAGTATGTGAGCGATCGGTACCATGGGACAATGAATGTATGAAGGCTTTCCTTGAGTTGCGAGAGGATCTCTGTCATGCTCCGGCACTGGGAATGCCCGATTATAATAAGTCTTTTTCACTATTCTGCTGTAAACGAGAGGATTGTGCTTTAGCAGTACTAGTACAAGATCATGGTGGTGTCCGTAGACCAGTTGCCTACCTTTCCACTATTTTAGATCCAGTAGCTTCAGCGTTGCCCGGATGTCTCAAATCCGTTGCTGCAATAGGTGTCAGCATTGAAAGGTGTGAAAACATTGTGATGGGTCACCCTTTGACTGTACATATTCCAAATTCTGTTGAATTGTTGATGACACAGCACCTGACGAACAATAGGCTCACACGCTACGAGCAGGTCATACTTGCTGCGGAGAATGTGACCCTAAAGAGGTGTTATGTTTTGAATCCTGCTACCTTGATGCCGTTGCCAAACACACTTGATGAAGATTGTGCGGACCACGATTGTCTTGATGTGACTGAACTTTGCACTAAACCGAGACCTGACATTGTCGATGAACCATTGGTTGACCCTGATGAAATTTTCTTTGTTGATGGTTCATGTTTAAGAGACAGTGTTGGTCGTTTTAGAGCAGCCTTTGCTGTATGTACAATTACAGGAGTAGTTGAAGCTGCATGCCTGGAAGGAGTATATTCCGCTCAGGTGGCTGAGATCATTGCTTTGACTCGTGCCTGCATAGCAGCAGACCAAATTCGAATTACCATTTACACCTATAGTCAGTACGGGTTTGGTGTGGTTCATGACTTTGGACAGTTACGGTCCCAGAGAGGTTACATGACATCGTCAGGATCACCCATCCGCAATGGGGAGTTCGTGAGGTTGCTTCTAGAGGCCTTACAACATTCGAAGGAAATAGATGTTGTAAAGTGCACCGTTCATAAAAAAGGGACAGATTTCGAGTCACTTGGAAACCGCTATGCGGATGAAGTTGCACTATTCTGTGCCGAACAAGGTTATATCTTTACTGAGAACCATGTTGTAGAGGGCGAAGAGAGAACCGATCTTAACATGATGCTGGCCATGGCACATACTTGGGATGAGTTCTAGTGTTTGCAAGAACAGGTCTCAGACCATGAGAAGAATATGTGGATCAATTCAGACTGCGTCAAAGGGGATGTGGACATTTGGGTCGCTAGTGATGGAAGAGCAGTGTTGCCGATGATGGCAAGACAGATTCATGGTGCAGTGCATTTAGGAAGAAATGTGATGGTGCGAGTGTTCCGACAGACATGGTACAATCCTCGGTTTCATGTGGTGGCAGAAGCTGTGTGTCAGAGATGTGTTACGTGTCAATAAATGAATGTCGGAAAGAGGACTGCAGTTACCAGGAGTCACATTGAGAGGTCACAGGAGCCCTTCAACAGAATGCAATTGGATTTTATTGAGATACCTAGGTGCAACCACTTGAGGTACATCTTGGTAGTGGTGTGTGTGTTTTCAAGGTGGGTGAAGGCACACCCGACCCGCAGGTGCGATACACTCACAGTTGCTAAGCTGTTGTTGAGGAAGCTTGTCCCTCGATTTGGGATTCCGACCTCTTTTGAATCGGACAGAGGACAGCATTTTCATAGCGAAATCATGAAGATGCTCTGCACAGCACTGAATATTGATCAGAGATTCCATTGTAGTTATCATCTAGAGGCTTCTGGGATAGTGGAGCAGATCAATAGGATTCAGAAAGCTTGGATGGCGAAAGTGTGTTCATCTACGTCTCTGAAGTGGCCAGATGCTTTGCCCTTGGTATTGATGGGTATGCGCAGTGCCCCAGACAGGAGAACAGGTCTTTCTCCTCATCAAGTGCTGATGGGAAGGGAAATGAGGTTGCCAGCGGTGCCAGCAGCGTCCCAGATTAATATCACAGATGATCTGATCCTCGATTATTGCAAGGGACTCGCTGATGTCGTCTGTTCTGTGTCTCATCAGGTGCAGGCTGCTGTGGGTTCGGCATCCAGTGATCTCTGTCACGACCTGAGTCCGGGAGACTGGGTGTTTCGGAAGCACGTGCGAAAGAGCTGCTTGGATGTTCGGTGGAGAGGCCCTTACCATCCTAGTCATGAACACTGCTGTGAAGTGTGGGAGTCTGCCAAACTGGATACATGCTTCCCATACTCGTCAAGTTTTAGCATCCTTGGAAGAAACAGCTCCTCTCCCGAATGAAAATCCAGCTGATGTGGCAGGGCCACAGGAGGGGACAAGCCCACCTGTGAGGGTGTCTGATGCAGCTGGTTGCTCACTAGACAAAGCTGAGGAGGGTCGTAACTACTCCAAAACTGATTCCGAAAAGGGAAGTTGCTGTGAAAGTGGTCCAGAGTCATACTCTGGACAAGAAAGTTGTGAGCAGGGTGAATAAGCAGAAGGTGCGAGAGCCAGCAGAGCAGAGGAGCAGTGGCCGGAGAGACAAAGGCGACTGAAGTTGAGACTGGTTTCTGAAAGAGACCTTGCTCCTGTGTCTGAGGAATCTAAATCGGATGAAGGCAAAGAAGGGCAAGCTCGTGGAGGTCTAAGGGGATCAAGATGAACAAGGGTGCCTTACCCAAGGTACGCGACTCCTGAGTGGACTTACCTAGCGACTGATGCCAGGAGTACTGAGATCGCGGAGGGTGAGGGCAGTGACAGTGGTCAGTACCAGTCCTAACGTCAAGTTGGATATGCTGTTGTTGGTGCCAGTTGTTTCAAGGAACATTGGTCCCTAACAATTAATTGATAACTTGGAATAAATATAGATCAGAAATTAAAGTCTATATGAACTGCCCAGCTGGACAGAGTTTAATAACACAATTGTGGAATTTGTCAATCAATTAAATACAATATCAAAAGTGGGACACAGCCTGTGTCCTACTACTGTATAAGAGACAATTGTGACACAAATGAACATGAATGAGGCAAGAGCGAGCAGTCTGCATACATTCCAAATTTTTGGCAGACAATTATTTGCACAGGGTACACTGTTGTGATTTAAATAGTAATCAAATCAAATCATCCAGTGTAAGGTGTTGACGACGTTTCGATCCCCTTAGGGCATTACGGGATCATCATCAGGACAACAGAATTCATGCCTTATCATACGTAGCGGTATTTAGACTAGGCGTTATCGCCAGTGTCGAATTAATTTACGCAAGACCGCAAATACAGGTCTGCTAAGGGAGGGGAAACACAATGGTCCCCAGAATGGTAGTCCGTGCCGATCCTCAATGGGGTTCCGGGTGCTGCAAGGAGTCAATGCTCGTTTAGACTGTAGTCCTTAGCAGACCTGCAGTTGTGGTCATTCGCCATCTGATCTTGAGTAGATTGCTCTTTCCTACGTTTGGTCCTGAAATACCATCTCATAAATCTATTGTTATTCGTCTTGAACTTTTGGAATATGTGCTAGAGGCGGTTGGAACAAATCGCTTTCACCTTTCACCTGAATCCTGCATCTGTTTCAAATTTTAAATTTATTTTGGAACACAAAGAATAGCTATTTTGAAACTGGAGGCATATACTAAAACCAAAAGTTCTAGTCAATAAAGTACACCATTTTGAAACATTGAAACTGGAACAAGTATGCACACTATCCGGTGTATTCATGTTGGCTTGTCCTGGCTTCTTCATAGTTTTCAGGAAAGCTTTACACTCAGTCACCCTCTGGCAAGTCATAAAACCTTAAATTATTACGCCTGGTCCTGTTTTCAAGATCCTTGGTATGTTTCTTCAGCAGAAGGGTATCTGTGTTTAACTTAATACATGTTGTTGAAAAATTGTGGACATCACTGTCTCTCTACTCCCCCTCAATGATTCTATTCTGACTGCCAATTCACCTACCGTCAATTTGGTGTAGCTTCTTATTAGCGACTTTCTTGAAAGGTAGCAAAGCTCTTATCCCAGGTAGCATGTGTTTGGTAGAAGATGTAATTTGTGAAGTATGATCATTCTTCACCAATTTTGTGTTAATTCCACTCCATACAGCAGATCCTTTTACATCCTTTAGATTTGTCATGTTAAAATTTGTATTCAATTTCTTTCAAAGTTTTGAAGTACATTCCTGGTCTGACCATGCATGCCTAGAGAAGAAGATGCCAAAACTAGCTATTGTCAGATGGCCTAGGACCCTATCAAGTGAAAGCAATAGAGACATCTAATAAATTGCACAACTGAAAGCAGGAAGATCTGAGGCTAAAAAAGTGCAGGAATCGGTAAGTGTTATCAGTCAGAGGGCCACGTAACATCATGAGAATTATCAGACATCATAGAGGTGTTTCGATTCACCAATTATTGGATTTTCTATCATCCATTTGCACAGGAAGTGACATCAAGGGTTTTCCATCAAAGTCATCTTTACAAGAAGAAGCCAGACAAGAGGACTTAGTTTCCCATCATTCCTCTGCACAGGAAGTGACATCCCTGGTTTCTTTCCAAAGCCATCTTTAAAAAAGGAAACCAGACAAGATGATTTATGGCCTGATTAAGATCTTGGTGGTGGGAAACTCCATCACAAACATGATAGATATCCTGTCCGCTGTAATACAGTTCCATTATATCCTATGGCACTTGTAACACAGCAGATGGGCTATCTGTCACGTTTGAGGCTGAGTATCCCATCAGCCACAATCGTCATCAGGCCCTTATTTTCCCATCATCTATCTGCACAAGAAGTAACATCACTGGATTTCCCATCATTCATCTGCACAGGTAGGAACATCTTTCGTTTCTCACTAAAACCATCTTTAAAAGATAAAGCAAGACTAAAGGACTTAATTTTCACATCCATCTGCACAGGAAGTGACATAACTTCCTCCTGTACTTTATTCAGCTAGTCATGGCATTCCATTTCCAAACTGGAAACACACAAGGGCATTGTCTGTTTTGCCTTTTGCGGTCAGGAAGGGGCTTGGGCCAGAACTCCTGTTCCCTGAAAATTGCAAGGTAAGAAATAATCATGTATCACACTTGTCTTACCCAGCCTTCCATACTGCCAAGGTTACCTATCACATCCAGACGTAGATGACCCAAGCACTCACCTAGCAATTGCACAACACATAAGCCAAGCTCGGATACATACAACTAACGACCAAACACACTCAAACTACAGAACCCACTTTCCAACTCAGCCCCATGCTTGTTGTGCAGTACTCCAGACATTGTAGTCCTCATCACATATCGCAAGCTTGACACCCTCTTCATAACTCTTCATGACAGAAGCATGGTTCTCCCCTTCATCGTTGCACATTCTTAATGTCCTTATTCTCAAAAAAGTGTACCCATATAAGAAGGGGGGAGGAGGCCTTGTCATCATCCATATGTCTTCCTGGTCCTTCATTCTACACAAGCAAGTAACACTAAACTCCATGGAGCTGCTGACATGTAATTTCCCATTCTCATCAACTCAGACCACCACCTTCCAGCTCATTTATAGGCCTGCCAGGCATTACGCAGCCTTCATTGATGAATTCTTAGATCCCCTCGCCACCTCGTCCATCCGACATGTCCAAACCCCCCTCTTAGGTAACTTCAAACTTCCAGAAATCACAAGCTTAAAAAATTATGAAAACCATCCTCAACCTCATGGAGACACTCATTCTTGTCTTCTCAACATCACCAACAATCCAGTGCTGCTAACTATACCCATGGATGGGACCCACCATTTCTCCATCTCTACTCCCTACCCAGTGTCCTGCCAACAAAGCAAGGTCAACCCAAAAGAGAAGACAAACCTTTCAGATTCTTCAAAGACATCTCTATAGACAACCTGATGCTTAAATTCATCTCTTCCCCTATCAACTCTACATCCGATGCCAATACCCTTCTAAATGACTTCAACACCTCTTTGGAAAAAATTGTGACCATTAACACCCCAGCTAAAAAACACAAGTGCAATTCAAAGCCTTCGGCACCCTTGTAATCTAAGACCTTGCTGACAATAAATGATAAATCCACAGACAAGAAAGAAAATAGAAAAAATTAGAACTCCATGGGATCTTATGATACTGAAAGAACTCTTCAAAATAGCCAATGAATTCTCTCCAACCCAGTAGCCACAAAGAACACAATCCACCCTTCTCAAGAACTCTGCAACACCCTCTCAGACTACTTCCACAGCAAGATTGCCTCCATAAACAGCTTTGTCGAGCCCCAACCCACTGCTCTCAACCTGAACAGCCTCAACAGACCAGCACACCAGCCGAATGATCACCACTTGGTCACTGCTCCCCACCCAGACCCCCATCATGTCATCCATTCACTCCAAGGCACCCACCAACCCCTAGCCCCACCATCTTTTCAACCTTGAAACCGACCCAAACAGCACCAAACTGATCAACATCATCAACACCTCCATCACCACAGTGCTGCAATGAAAACGAGGATGCAGTTCCAGGTAAACTTAAGGTAGTATTTATTCAAGTAGATGGTTCCAGATAAAAGGTACAGAGAGCCCCACCAGGAGCTGCCTTCATGCTGCTCAGCCCATTCTCCAACAGCCATCCTCAATCATCCAACATTCTGCGACATCATCCACACCAGCATTCCACCACACACTCACACTGGCTGAGCAGCAGGTACAACACTTCTCCCTTCCTCATAGTGAACAAAAACACAAATGCAACGGTCCAAGGAAAAAGCACACATTGGTAAAAATGCCATGCACTGAAATCTGAAAGGATCCATTGCAATGTCCGAAGATGGTTAAGGGCAAACCAGAAAGGATAAAAAACAAGGAAAAGACAGTACAATAGCTCAAAAATGCAGAAATGCATAGTAAAAAGTAATACATAGCATAAATGACTACATAAGGCAATGCAATAGTGAAAACAGCAATGACCACCCACGTACTCACAAAGATGAAAATAACGAACTGGACAGGGAAAATCAATCTTAATGCAGAAAGACAACCCCTACTCACATCCACTCCCTTTCCACACACAACAAACAAACCAGCAGACTGCACCACGCACAGCCAGCCAACCCTTTGAGCCACAAACATGCCAGCTGGCCAGGCCGAAAATTTGTGTGAGCACAAAGGGAACCAAACCTCAGCAGTGCAGGAGACAACACACCAAAGCAAAACAACTACACAATGGGAGACAAACCCCCAAGTTGAAAGGGAGGACAAGCACACAAAAAATGCTCAGCAACAATGCAAAAACTAAATGTGAAGCAAAATTCACCTACCAACCACACGGAGGTGGTAGACACGAGTGACTGACAAAAACAAGTCAACTCCAACACCACGCCCTCAAGGGTGACAAGCCTATGTCAACCCACAACCACAAAAATAGTGGTAGGCAAGAGAGGCTCCACAACAAGGAGCCTTCTCACACACACCCCCCAACAATGAGAGGTACACAGACGGCCACGACAACAACAAGGGGATCAACTAAAAAACACTGCCCACAAAGGTGACAAAACGATGTCACCCACAACCACAAAAATAGTGGTAGGCTAGAGAGATCCCCACTCGTCGCCAACATTTTGTAATGAAAACAAGGATTCAAGTTCAGGTAAACTTAAGGTAGTATTTATTCAAGTAGATGGTTCCAGATAAAAGGTACAGAGAACCCCACCAGGAGCAGCCTTCCTGCTGCTCAGCCCATTCTCCAACTGCCAGCCTCACTCACCCAACATTCCGTGACATCATCCACACCAACATTCCAAATCACACTCAAACTGGCTGAGCAGCAGGTACAAGACACAGCAGCCTTCCCAGAAAAATGGAAACATGCAGAGATCAGAAACCTCCTAAAGAAACCCTTTGCTGACTCCAGGGAGATCAAAAATTATCACAGATCTCCCTTCACCCTTAACCTAGCAAAGTACTGGAGAAGACCATCAACAAACAGCTCACCGAATACCTGGAACAAAACTACCCACTTGATGCCTCCCAATCAGAACTCTGTGTCACCCACAGGACTGAGACTTCCCTGATTGCTGCCAAAGACTTCATCAGAACCGTCTTCGATCCTCCTTGACCTCTCTGCTGCTTTCAACAGAGTTTCCCACATTTGCCAATTGGAAGAAAAACAGCTGCCTATAACTAAACACTAAAAAGACGGAAGTACTCATCATGGGCCCAAACCCCAATTCCTGAAACGACACCTGGTGGCCCCCAGCCCTTGGAAACCCGCCCACCCCCACGGAGCATGCACGTAATCTTGGAATCATCCTGGACTCCGAACTCAAAATGGACCGCCAGATCAACTCTGTCTCGTCCTCCTGCTTCAACACCCTCTGCCTCCTACGTAAGACCTTCAAATGGATCCCCCTCAAACACAGAAAGACCGTCACTCACACCCTGGTCACCAGCAGACTCGACTACGGCAACGCACTCTATGCTGGAATGAACAAAAACCTCACCCACAAGCTACAGAACATCCAGAACGCCGCTGCTAGACTGGTCCTCAACCTGCCAAAACACTGCCACATCTCCCTGCACCTGCGCCTACTATACTGGCTCCCCATCGAGGCAAGAGTCACCTTCAAGATGTTCACCCACGCACACAGGGCCCTACACGACAACGGACCAGCATACCTGAACAGCTGACTCAAATTCCACACCCCACAAAGGACCCTATGATAAGCCCAGCTCTCCTCCGCTGTGGTCCCACACACCAGAAAACCCAGATCTGGAGGCCACTTCTCCTTCCTCGCGGCCAAAGCCTGGAAAGCCCTTCCTCTTCACATCAGACAGACAACATTGCTCCCCATCTTTGTAAGAAACCTCAAGACCTGGCTCTTCAACTGACCCCCTCCTTGAGGGCCCGGAACCTGCCCTCAATCCCCCAGTGCCTTGAGACCCTCACAGCTGAGTAGTTGAGCTTAACAAATGCCTGATTGATTGATTGATGAAACGACAAGCCAACTTAGTTGCCTCCTCCTACTTCCACACCCTTCACACGCTCCTCAGAATCTCCAGATGGATCCCAGTCAACACCAGAAGGACCATCACTCAAGCCCTCATCACCAGCCGCCTTGACTACGGCAACACGTTCTACGCCGGTATCTACACTCAACTCCTCAAAAGACTCCTGAGCATTCATAATGCTGCAGCCAAACTCATCCTGGACCACTCCAAACTGACCCACATCACTCCCCACCTCAGAAACCTCCACTGGCTCCACATCAAGAAGAGAGGCCAGTTCAAGATCATCATGCATACCTACAAAGCTTTGCACAATCAAGGACCAGCCTACATCAACCATTGCCTGAACTGCCCCATACACGCAAGACTTGTGCGCTCCTCTTCGCTAGGCCACGAGCACAACCCCCTGTATCTATCGCAGCCATAGCGGTGGCCACTCCTTCTGCATTGACGCCAAGACCTCGAATGACTCACACCTCCATCATTGAACAGCACCCTCCCTGGCGGACTTCAGGAAGATACTCAAAACCTAGCTCTTCGACTGAAACTTCGAATCCACAGCAGGGGTGACAGTGCTGCGCTATACAAATGCTGATTGATTGACTTAAATCCATCCATGAAACATGCAGTTAGCTCATCACATCAGACAAAGCAAAATAATATACCAGCACCATCAACTAAGCCAGCAATAGAAGCAAAACAATTTTCAAGATAAACAAGCACTGCATCAACACCCTGCCAAAACCTCCTATTCCTCATTCCATAGAAATGTGCAGTGCCATCACATTCCTCTTCAGTGGAAAAGTACAGAAGATCTAACACCACATCAACAACACCTGCCACATCTCTTATCCCCAACCCTTCACCTAGAATTCCACATTGGTCATCATTCAAAGCCCTCACAGATCTCGTTGACATACTCAACACCCTCAAAGCTATTTCTTATGAAGATGAAGTCCTACCCTTGTCCTACATCAAAGCTCTTTTAGGGGATTCTTACTCACCCCTACTTACTATTGTCTCCCTCACTCACAAAATCTTACCAGAGGCTCTAAAGACAAGCTCTCCCACTCTTAAAGAAGCCTTCACTAGGCCCTGAGCTCATGCTTACCACTTGTTCATTACTCTCCTACCATACATTAGAAAGCGCATTGAAAAAGTAGTCCATGTTCAATTCCAAAATCACATTAATGCTAATCATCTCCTGCACGACTACCAGTCAAGCTTCAGACAATGATGCAGGATGGAAACTTCTACCTTACAATCATAGACAATGCTCTCCAGACCACATATCAAGATGAGCTCTGCCTCCTGATATTGCTGGACCTGTTGGATGCTTAAAGTAAAGCTGACCTTCTCACCCTCCTATGGAACCTGAAAACTAATGGGATTCTCTGGCAATGTCCTTCACTGGTTGTCCTCCTGCCATTCCAAACAACAGCAGTTTGTTCACATAGACACCTCTAAGTACCAAAAGATCCATATCACTGAAAGAAATTAGTTTAAAAAGAAAATTAGACTTGCAGATTATGGTAGAATTGCACTTTTAGAATGTGTTTACGTTGCTGCAGAAATGTTTTCACAAAGAAAATGACACATAGACAAATTGTGCCCAATTCATAATGTGAAAGAATCTTTCTAATGTATAACTAATACACATAAAATATTTCATTTATAATTAATAATGCTGCGGAAAATGTATTGGCTTCGAAAGAAATTAATAATATGTATAAATATGTTTGTAATAAGCTATCTTTCTTAAATGTGCACTTTTGGTTAGGCTTCAAAGACGTTTTCCCTTGACTCTTGGTCACAGCTTAATAAACATTCATTTAGAGCATTTTGCCTAGCTACAACAATTTGCTAAAGAATGTACTGACTTGAGTCAATGTTTCATTCTGTTCCCTCATCTCATATTCTGTCATCTACCTTAGTACAATGAGACTTGCTGTAGTTGTTATAATAAATATTTATTTAGAGATTTTATGTTTGCATCATCAGAATATTATTTCTAGTTGCCTCTGATTCTCTAACAAGCCTTTGTCTTCACACTGAAACACAAAGCGCATCTTTTAGATTAGGTAAAAAGATTTTCCTGAGAACTTTCCTCAATGTAGCAATGTTCTGAAACAATGTTAACACTAATACTGGCGTGAATGTTTACAGTGGGAATTGGGAGAAGAGACATCAGAAATTTGATGACACTATCCGATAAGCGGTTACCATTGGTTTAGAAGAGAGTCTATACCTAATATGTTTGATACAATATTGTGTGATTTTATATTAATGAGTGTTCCTAGCTAGTGAGGATAGAGAAGGAGTGGAGTGGAGACTCTACAGATCCTGATATGAGACTTAGAGACCCAGATTCATTTTCCTTCCTTGCGACTCTTCTCCTGGAGAGTTTATTTACTTGTTACTGACAGCTACTGCTAAAGGTGACTTACTTTCTTTTACCTAAAAACCCTTTTCAGATCCATGCGACTGCAGAGATCATTCTAATATTGATGGTTGCTACTGCAGCTGTAGGGAACTCTGCTCAGTTTCTAGAACAACCCTTTATGAGAAGGTCTTTATTTTTACTTGTTGCTCTTAGAGGACACTTTATGTGTTCTATTTAGTGTAGGTTAGGTTCCTTAGCTAGGTTAGAGACACTTTCCTTTATGAAATACTGTTGTTTAATTTATGCTGTCACTAATCAATTATATTATTGACTTTTCTGTAAACCAACTAATTTGAAGAAAATGACAAAAAAAATACTAATTCTTTAAGATAAATAAGGTGTTGAAAGTGATGAAGCGGGCTTCAGAAAATATTTTATTCTGACTCGTGGATTCAATTCCCTATAACATGAACTAATCCATTAATGAGCTGTTGCATGATTTGTTTGATTAAACCAACCTAGATTAAGTTTGCACCACACATATACACGCGGGAAACTAATTACATGTGCTCTTGTTGCATTTGCAAGTCTGTTTTTGTAACACATTATTAATATTGTCCTGTTTGTTATGTCTGTCCTATTGTCTTTGTCACTATTAATATGCAGCTGATCATTCATGGCATGTGCTTTTATATGTGCTTACATGTATGTCCTATGTTGTGTTTGTCTGTCTGTGTATCATTTAATCATCTTTTTACTCTTTCAGAAACATAAAGCAGGATTACATGAAGAATGGTAAATATTTTATGTGTTGCTTTATTTGTTTGCTTTTGCTAAATGTCTTTTATTAGTGGGTTAATTAATAATTAGCAAGGGACTGGGTGGTACAGAAGGGTTTGTTTTACCTGAATTAATTATTCTTTTGTGTTTATTTAAATAATAGTTTTCTGAAAAAGTGATGCAAGCTGAAAGTGGCGCAGTGACGCAAGCAAAAAGTGGCGCAGAAAATTGACGCCTTCTAAAAGAGGCCTGCTGATGCTAAGCCACAGGAGAAAGTTTATTTTGAAAAAGATGACAAGCCTACAAACTTTTATTGTGAAAGCTTTAAAAAAAAGGAACTGCTAAAGACAACTCTGTGGAGTGGGTTTGGATGTGCCACGGATAGCTCAGAACGGTCAGGCTCAAGGTTGAAAGGAAGAGACGTGACAAGATTTTGTATTGCTTGAACATTTTTGCTACAAAATGTAGCAGACTAAGGAACTGTCGCCAGAATTCTGTGCATGAACAATGGCTCTGTGTAAAGCCTGGTCTCGTGGTGGAAGATGTCACAGTTTACTGTGGCGTGAGGTGATTCAGCCAATGAAGAGCCAGAATTCAGCTAATGGAATGTGAAAAATAGTTAGCTCAGCTTAATTTAGGGTATAAGAATAGGCTTTAGCTGCAGATTTTTGGCTTACGCTCTTGATTCCAGAAGGACGTGTTCTGCTGTCCGATGATTACACGTAAGGAAAGTAACTTTTTAAGATTTTGTTTTCAGGCGATGAGGGTAGAGACAGAGAGTTAGTTAGGTTTTGGAAATGCTCTTTTTCACTTATTTCTGCTAATGAATAATATTTTCTTGAATTAAGCTCTCTTTATAAAATGCTGAATAAAACTTTCTTATGACTTTTTCTAATGCTTGCTTAATAAAGTTCCAAACCTAAGTTTTCTTAAATATGTTTTAATAAACTTTTTAAAATGACAAGCTGGTCTTGTTTATTGTGAGAGTTCAAATTCAACATATAGTATCTATTCACCTCATGATTTCTTATGGGCCTGGTATTGATTGGTAAGTGTAAGTGTGATAGTGGATTATGACATCATTTATAAAGAATTTTAGTAGCTGCGCTTCATCAAAAGCTTCTCTAATTTATCATCATTGGCTGAACATTTAAAATTCTAATTGTCGATTATACATGACTAGTTTATGTTTTCGTTTTAGCTCCAGTCTAACTCGGTGGCAAAGGTTCATTGACCTTTTCTAAAGCCATCAGGATTTCCCAAGGACAAAGTCTGTAAGTTGGGGGTTAAATCTTGAAACCATACTTGGCTAATCCTGAGGCTTTCCCGCATCACCTGCAGAGTTCGGGAAGGTTCCATACTGTTTCATGGCATCTGCAGCCTCTACATTTAGCCTCTTGAGGCTAAATGTATGACTTTTTAGCATGCACAAACGGGTCTTTGCTAAAAAAGCATGGGCCCATTTACAAACAGTATTTTCTGAGTCGTAAATAAATTGCGACTCGCAAAATACTGTTGTGCGACGCGCTATTAGGAAGGGGCATTCCCTTCCTAATAGCGACCGCAAAGCTACGTACCAATGTTTTGCGACCGCAATTGTGGTTGCAAAACACTTGCAAATTACTACCTACTTCAAGTAGGTGGTAATGCATTCGCAAATGGGAAGCAAAAGCATGCAATATTATTTTGTAAGAGCAGACAGTGGTCCCAGGGACCACTGCTTGCACTTAAAAATGAAACGAAAACATTTCTAGTTTTTTTTAACTGCATCCTGTTTTCCTTTAAGGAAAACAGGCTGCATTTAAAAACAAACTGCTTTATTTAAAAGCAGTCCCTGGGAGAGCCTGTCATTCCCAATGGGCTCGCAAATTGCGAGAGGCTCATTAATATTCAAGAGCCTCGCAATTTGTGCCCCCATTGGGAATCGTAAACAGTGTTGAACAAACTGTTGTACATGCACCTCACAAATTGTGAGTCGCAAATTGATGTTCTACTCACAGATGATACACAACTCTACTTAAAAGTCTCTTCTGCTTTAGACATCCAACACCTCAAACACTACCTGAAAAATCATCCAGACCTGGACATCCAGCACCTACTTGGAGCTCAACATAAAAAGTGAAGAATTCATGTTCTTTGCCAAGAGCAACAAACAAAAACAACAAGCAAAAAAAGTACAAACTGGGCAGAATGATATGAAGCTTAATGGTTTTGAACTGCAACTGGATGACAAGTCACTTGGATTCTTGGTGTCACCCTCGACACAAGCCTCACCCTCAAGGAACACATCGCTAATAAACTTGTTCCTTGGTGGTTGAAAGAAAAACAGAGTAAATTAAGTGACTTTTCAAATGTAGATCATGAAAAAGTTTGACGTAGAGTCGAAGAATACAACGAGAAGATGAAACTTAACATGATTAAAAGACATGGTTCTGTCAGCAAACAAATTGTTAAGATAGGAGACTTAGTACGTATCAAAAGAGCTAATAATGCTGGCAAGGGTTATCCAATGTTGTGATTTCCTAAAAAAGTACTTTAAGTTTTTAGGAATGCTGTGAGAGTAGACGGAGGTAGTGTTTAGAATCTTAACAGAATTTCTTTGTTCAAAGGGAGTACAGTTCCTCATACTGATGACAATAGCAATGTTTTTCTAGATGTTAATGAACAAGAACACATTATGGATTCTGATGTTTCTCAAACTGTTGTACGATCACAAAAATGTTCTCGTTCTCATCATCTTCCTGTAAGATTCCAAGACTATGGCATGTCTTAATAATGTATTGTTCATTTTAATGTATTACAAAATATGTTAATTTTTTATTTATCATTATCATTAGTTTTTTTTAAATAAATTTAGGGGGAAAGGTGTGTTGTGTGTCCTTGCGGGCTTTCCTGCTTGCTTTGGTCTCAAGAACAGGAGCGCGATTGTTATCGCGCTCATGTGGTCATTTCCAAAGATGCACTGCCTTGTGGAAGAATGTTATTGTTAGAAATACCTGCACTGGTTCTGGGGTAGAATAACTGATGTTTAGGCATTCAGTAACTGACTGGCGTTATTTTTTCCACAACTTCTTCAAATAAACCGATTTTTCAAAAAGCCTTCTTCCTGGTTTCTGTTCATACCACTGTGCTTTTCCTACAGGTGTGCTAAAGAAGTTACTTAAACATGTATAATTTACCCTGCAGTGCATCACCTCTTAAGCTAGCAATTTTGTTTTTTTAAATAACCAAAGTTTCAGAGCACCGCGATTTGCAACTTCGCACTGCCTTACTGTGGGCATCTCTCAAGAACGTATTCTTCTATTGTGGCCATCTCCCAAGACCGTATTACCTTATTGTGGGCATCTCTCGAGAATCGATCACCAGTTTTGGGACAGTCACATGACTATCACCATCATAAGTCAATTTTTGCATTATAAGCAGCTTCAGCTAATGTTAATGAATAAGAAGAAATACAATACAACACAATAAAGATATAGGTAGAGTATTTATGAGAAAGCAAAGCTGATTGAATGACTTTTCATAACTAGAAACACTACAGCCAATCACATCCCGTCTCCTCAGAACAACATAGTTACAAGTCCCCTTTTCAGGTGACATTAATCATCTCTTGTATTTGCAAAACCATTGGTACAAGTAGTGTATCACCAATTCTTTGTAGTCTGGATGGGCGAATATAAATTGCGAGAAGATTAGCCCTTTATGACCTTTGCCAACTGCTATAAACTTAATTTGCAGGCAAAACGTCGAAGCCAAAAAAACATATTTTTTATGGGCAAAGTGGGCATAACTTTCTTGGTAGAGCAATTTCACATTTGCTTTGTCAATACATATTTTATAAATTGATCTTTTGTCTTTGTTTTTTTGGTGTCTGGCACTGATATGCTTGTGGGAGGTTGTGTGAGGTGTGTGACTTGGTCGGTGTAAACGCAACATGCTTGTTTCTGCATGCATGGGAGGTCTTTGTGTCTTGAGGTCCTTGTTTTTAAAAAGAAGAGAGAGGTGTTATATATGGTTGTGCTTTTCTAGACCACTGTTTAGTAAGCGAAATATGATGATGTGGAATGTACAGAGTGATGGTTCTGTGTCTCCAGCTGGTGGTAGCAGCTGGTAGCTAAAGCGGGGAGTACAGTGACGGCAGGTACGGTATATGGCATATGGTAACGTGGTCTTATGTCTTCTATGTAAGTTCAGTTTTTTCTATATGGGCCTGATGTTATCTTTAATACAATACCACTCTTCCCTACTAAGTCATTTTGGTAATCAATGACCTAAATATTGCAGCTGTAACTTACAAAAACGTAAGAACTGTTTCTCCATTCTCAAAGTTCCATTCATTTGACATAGTTGTATAATCGACCATAAGCACCAGAATATTTCCTGTTTGTTTTGGTTGATGAAGTCATGGTATATAGAATAGGATTTTACCAGTTATAGATGTTTGACCTGCTCCAACAATAAACATTTCAATTCTTACAGAGATGCTGAGATTCAACCCACATTTAATCGGACTCTACCTCAGCGGTAAAGTGAACTCAGAATGCTTATGGAAAACCACAGTGCGCGATCAGTATTGCAATGTCCAGAAACAAAATGGAGGCTCAGCTGTCCTGGAGGCGTTTCTTCTCAACATTCCTCAAATACAACACTAGAAAGATACATAAGAACAGGCCAAAGGTCACAATTGAGATTAACACCCACTTGAAGATTGTTCCAGTTCTATCGTCAACCGCACGCTTCCTTATGATCAGCTGTGCAGGTAGCTCATCTGGCACATGTGTCGTGGGCACCACAACTTCTTTGTCGGGTACACTGTTTATAAATCCTCCAACTGACTTCCAGTCTTTGCCTCCAGGGTAGTCCCATTCTGTGATATCCACTAGCCCAGGAATATCCACATTAGTAGCATTGCCCTTATAGTCCTTGGCGGCGACCGGAATGAATAATACGCAGAAAACAACAGTGGACGCTTCCAATGGGATCATAGCCTGAGGTCTACCTGCTGGTGGGGATAATGTCCTTCTGAGTAAGGACTCTGCTTATGGTCAATATGCTCCATTTAAAACACCAGAAAATCTCCCACATGAGTCTTCCAATGTGAATAGTTATCTGGCATGATGTAAGGAAGGTCCTTCTGGGAAAGATGCTGACTGGTGGCCCACAATCCTCATTGCACAACACAGGGAAGCCTCTCTCAGCGCTGCTCTTCTGTGAGAAAAGATGCTGTGTTCTTCTCAGGAAGCTTCATTTAGAGCACAGCCTTGACAATAAATCTATTTCACAAGTTGGCACGAGAACTTGTCAAAATTCTATTGCTGTGTGATGTAACAAAGACATGATGTTACATGGTGAAGTAGCAATGCATGTAGCAACTAGCAGTGTTGGGGTTAGTAGAAATTGTTGAATATTTACGAGGCGATGTGAAGGAATAGGACCACCAGGGCAGGCCCCAAAGGGAGAAAGCACAGCAGGTGAGACTCACCCTATTCAAGAGTATCTGAGAGTTTTCTGCCGAGGAAACATATTTGATATGTCGAACCAAATGGTAAATTTTAAAGCACTATTATGAATAATATTTCTAAAATGCCAAAAAGAGCCACAATTCATAACTAATGGTAGAATGAGCTTTACGAATGCGTATTGTACCACACAGCATAATGTAGGTTTGTCCGGCCCTCGCAGAGAGACACTTATGCAATATTGCAATCCCCATAAAGCAATACCGAGCATTCTCCACAGCAGCAAATCCATCATTAGCTTACGAGGAAATGGAGTCCTCCACCCTCAATGCTCCACTGATGGGGGGTCAGGGTGGTTCAATCTTAGCCAGTAACTCTCTGTCTTCCCGCCTATCATACTGAGCGCTTTATGAAGTCAAGTTGTGCACCTCTGTGATGAGAGTGCAGTCACAGCGTGTAGGTTTTCTAAAGCTAATGGGCTTGTTTTGTGACATGCCGAAGGGCGGAGCCTGACCGCTTGCCGGCCCTCCTTCTGCTGATGTGGAATGACAGCTGTCGGGTTCAGTCAATTCTATTTATCGGTGGTGACTCATGAATGATGCTAATCGAAAGACGGAAAGTCAGGGCTAAGGTTAATTCTGGCCAATGGGTTGAATGGAGCAGGGGCGTGGTCTTCCTGAGCACTGGCTTGGGGTAAAATCAATAGGTAATAGTTAAGGAAACGCTCGCTTTTTTTCACATTTGTTGTTTTTAGAGTAACCCCTGAAAATCATGGCTCTGATGATTTGCTCCCGGACAGACATTACTTCTGTGCTAGTCCTGGTGAGGCTGAGGAGACACTTTTTCATCCAAAGAATATCGTTCACAAAAGACAAGATAGAAGGCTGGCTGTCAGTTCCTCCATTTAGGTTCCAGTTCTGATGTACAGGGAAAATGTCCCTTCTTGAGCAAAGTGCAGTTTGCACGGGGATTGGAATTCAGAATTTTGTGCTCAGCACAGCAGCCCTGCAATTTGCCCCTGACAAATCTTGACAGGCCATCCCTGCTCAAATGTATCGGGGAAGGGGCTAGAAAAAAGCAATCAAACAGATTCCGATGCAGAAACCACCATCTTCTGAGTATGTGTCTTCTTTAGCCCAGAAAAAAAATATAGGAGTTATTTACTGCATCTAATAAATACCTCTCCCCATTGTAATGGCGTTTACCATGAGAGATAGATGCCACCCCTATCCTGACCCACTCAGAATCAAAGCCTTGTTTGCAGAGCGTTTGCACATTGTCTCTGTACAATTGGAAGTAGAGGTAGCATTGCTAGATGACCTGAGCCTGGTGTGGCATACATCAACCATCCGTGTGAAAGGATGGACCATTGGCACAACCCACATATCACTTGGGAGCAGCCGTGATATTGTTTGGGGCACATGTATAGTATGAACTTTATTGGCCAGGAGCCTAGAATTATTGTCTCATTGGTTCTGGGTCCTAATGAGCCTATCCATGTGTACATAAGTGTGCAGTATTATACAAATGTTGTATCAGTGATTTATTATTAAAGCTCCCTGTTTTCCCTATTAACTGATTTTTAAAGACACATACAGACAGAAAATCATTTATTTTCCTGTCTGTCTGTGTGTTTAAATGTGGATAAAATGGAAATTGATTTTTTTTTGAGTGATTCTAAATGCTGTCAGTCATGACTGCTTGGTCCATAGCTGTGCGAATTGACAGGTGAGGAGATAAAAAAGAGAAAGGACAGAAGATTTGCACAACGTTCATACTGAAATGTTCATGCTTTCATATACATGCATTGATTTATTGTCTGTGGGTGTTTATATAATGGAAACCTATCAGGTGTATAAGCATGAATGCACATCTATCGGTTACATAAATGTGGAATATACTAGTTCCAACTTCATTTTTTCACACAACCCAAAATAAATATGGATAAATACAGATAACATTTGCAAAAAATAAATATGGATAAATACAGATGGAAATGTCAGGAGCCCTATTTGTTATACATGTGTTGATTCATTGATTTGCAATGTTGCAAGTTACCTTATCTGGCTTATTTTGCATTTCCCATGCCGAGCACAGGCTATAATGCCCCAGCACTTGTTATTGTTCGCATGGAGTTCCAGGCTGGGTTCTGGTTTTGTGCAGGATGGTTGATGTCAACCCTTTGGGATGGCGTGCTACATTGGAGGGAGGCTGGATGTGGGCTCCTTTTCTCCACTGTATTTTTTTTTAAATAAATCAGCCTTTAATCTACATTTGGTGCAGACTTTCCTTGCAACGAGCTGCTATCGACCTGTCCGACCCCTCTTCTTCACTGCTTGCCGAGCCCTGCTTGTTTCTGTAGTCTTCAGCTTTGTCTTCATTGTGGATGCCTGGTGCTGCACCCAGCAGTCACAGTTTGAGCATGGGCCTTGGGTGCATGCCGTGCTGCCTCCCCCAGCATCTCTTGTCCAAAGCCACCTTTCGATGCGTGTTTTCTCGTGTGCTTGTTATGTGGGTGCAAGCTTGAATGCACACCTCCTAGCTCTGCTAACCTACATGTGGCACCTACTGTGCATGACTTCAACATGCACATTACGTTGGCGGCCATCTTCCCTTGGGAAGATGTTTTGGCTATTTTCAGCCTCCTCTATGGAGCATTGTTAGACATTGCCTGTCATTTTAAAGCTGGAAGTACTACTTGCCAACTTTACCCTAACATTGTACAAAGCTTCCGATCCTTTGCTTACAATGTGGCTATATTGTGGATTACCCTTCCCCTTGACAATCGACAGGAAACCAACCATCTATCTTTCAGGAAACAACTTAAAACCTGGCTATTTTAACAGACTTGTCCCCTAGGTCCACGTCCGCAGATAGCGCTGGGATGCCTTAGGGTAGCTATGCGATCTATAAATGTTTATTTCATTCATTTCTACTTTGAATTTTTTTTGTCAGCTTCAACCCCTGCCTATTATGGCATTCAGATATTTTGCACAGATTTTTCTATTTCTGCAGAATCCGGACAAACCTACGCCTAAATCGAAGCATGGATATGATCTTTTGAAAACTATTTGGTTGCAGTTGATGCTGGCAAGTGTGAACCCAAACATAAATCGGCAATTTTGTTCAGTCATCTAGGCCAGGAAGGCACAGACGTTTTTGATAATTTACCTCAAACCATTGCTCCTTCTGGCCAATCGGATGACTGTGATGAATATGCTGAAGCAGTAGCCTGACTTAAAATTGTTGAAGAACCTAGTGTTCTTTTAGAAAGATGTAACTTTTTCAAGAGAAAGCAAAGTCTTCATGAGAGTCTGGGGGAGTTTGTTTCAGCATTGAAGTTGTTAGCTTCAACTTGCAACTTTGACGCATTGTTTGACACTTATATAAGGAATCAAATTTGTTAATAGCTGTTTCTCAAAGAAAGTACAAGAACGTCTACATAGTTGAAGAGATCCCTCATTATCTGAAGTTACCAATTTAGCCAAAAGCACTGAATGTTCAAAAGTATTGAGTGGCTTGATTTCTAAAGAACACTCCAATTTTTCTTCTGCTCCTCTGGTCAATTCAATAGGAAATGCTGAACAGATTGATGCTATTTCTGTTAATGATAGGAATTGTAGAAAGTTCCAATGTAAAACGAACATTTTAAGGTTCAGATGTGGTTCCAAATCTCATTATGGCAATAAATCCAAGTGTTCTGCTGAAGGTAAAAGACGCTGTAAAAAATTTATGAAGATCAGTCATTTTCACAGTATTTCCAAATCCACTAAAACCCCAGTGAAGGTGCACAGTGTTAAATTGAATGGAAATGATTGCACGGTTGATAGTTTTAACGGTGGAGATCAGTTCTATTTCCAACAACAAAATCAAAGATCCAGCGTGTCAAGTCACGGTGGGTTCTGCATCAGTGTTTGAGATGATGTGTGATTCAGGTGCACCCATTACTATTATTGCTGATACATTGTTTTATGAGAATTGGGATTCTGATATTGATCTTAACCCTCCTGATGTACATTTCAAGGTATAGGGCGATCAAGATATTGATATGTTTGGACCTTTCTTGGATAGTGTCACTTGTCTTGATGAGAAACACGGTGACAGATGTTTATGGAACAATCAAGGGAAAGAATATAGTGGGTTGGCAGGATCTTGCTAAATTAGGTCTCATGTTAGTTCGGGTGCTGATCAACCTATCTGAAATGCTGATGCACCCATTTGACTAGTGAACTTTGATAAGCATAACTCTGTTTCTGATATTGTAACTAGATTCCCTGACATATTCAATAACAAAATAGTTGTAATAAAAAATATGTTCACAAGATTAAACTCAAGAAAAATGCCATTCTAGTTGCACACAAAGCCAGACCTGTGTCTCTAAATGTCAGGTCTGAGTTAAAAATATTTTAGAGAGTTTAATCAAAGATGGCATTATTGTAGCCACTGAACCATCTGAGTGGATCAGTCCCAATGTTATTGTACGCAAGAAAAATTGAGAAATTTGTTTGTGTGCAGATCTCTGCAGTCTCAACAAAAATACCATAGTTGATTGCAACCCGCTTCCCAAGATTCAGGAATTTTTAGCAAATATTGGTGAAGAATCACGTCAACCAGGTTGCTGGGACTTGTTTTGGCATTCTTCGACAACTGCGCAAAATTTTTCATTGGCTCGCAATCGAAGCCAGACAGCCCCTGGTTCGGGGACTGATTATTAGTAGGCTTGATTATGGAAATGCCATGTTTGCCTCCATCAACGAGAATCTACTAACTAAATTACAAACTATTCAGAATGCAGCGGCAAGGCTAGTGCTGGGTCTGCCTCCCAGGTCTGCTTCCAAACCTATTCTTAAAAAACTACATTGGCTCCCTGTGCGCCAAAGATGCCATTTTAAAATTTTGAGTTTAACTCATAAACTCCTTCATGGCATCGGCCCCTCCTATCTAACAAAAAAATTAGCCTGGTATACCCCCGTCCAGAGCGCTTCGCTCTAGCTCTAAGTTTCTGCTGTCCCAACCTAGAGTACGGACGTCCAGAAATGGACGTCGATCCTTTTCATATGTGGCTCCCCAGCTCTGGAACAAGTTACCTACATATCTTCTGTCCCTCTCTAATCACTTAGAGTTTCGAAGGGGATTAAAAACGTGGCTCTTTCCCCAATACAGTTTCTTTGTATGTGCCTCACTCTGGTTGGTTAATGCCTCTCTTTTGCAGAGCGCCTTGAGACCTTTCTGGTGATAAGTGCACTATATAAAAGCATTTGACATTTGACATTTGACATCTATGTTTTTGTCATTGTTGATCTCAAATCTGCATATCATCAAATTCCATTAGATAAGAATTCGAAAGATTTGATGACATTAGTTACACCTTTTGAGGCATATAAGTATTGCAGACTTCCATTTGTTCTAGCTTCTGCTGCTAGTGTTTTTTAGAGACTTATGCACACCATTTTTAAGAGTGCTGTTGGTGTGCAGGCTTTCCAGAATGATGCTTTGATTTTTGTGAAGAACATACAAGATCACAATTCTATTCTTGAAATAGTAGTGAACAGGTTTAAAGAGTATGGCATCACTCTTTGTCCTGAGAAGTATAAGTTTTTTTGCCCAGGACACAGATTACTTAGACCATTTCTTTAGTGCCAGTGGGATCTCTCCCAAATACTCATTGATCAAAGCCATCTTGGATGACCTACCAGCGAGAGATAAGGATACTCGTTTCTTGGACTTAGTCAATACCATTTACGGTTTTTGCAGGAATATGTGTTTATCGTACAATCTTTGCGACATTTGCTTAAGAAAGAAGTAAAGTATATCTGGTCTGAGTCATTTCAAGAAGCATTTCAGAAGGTTAAACATCAAATTATTTCAGCACCAGGCTTGTCTCCTTTTATTGCTGGCAGGAAATGTTCCATCATGGTTGATACCAGTCAAATTGGGTTAGGGACTGTTTTTACACAATACTCTGACACTAAAGAACACACTATTGCTTTTGCCTCTTGTTATTTTAGTAATCCAGAAAGTACCATTGAGCAGGAGGCATTGGCATGCTGTTGGGTAGTGGAGAGATTTAAAACTTGTATCTAGGACTTTCATTTTGATCTCTTTACTGACCACAAACCCCTACTACACTTACCTTATGGTAATGGTTCTGGCTAAGCCTCCTCATGGTTGGTCAGATTACTATCCAAAATTCAGGAATTCAATTTCAATGTTAAGTATATACCTGAAGGAAATAAACATCAAAACTGATTGTCGTTTGTGGTGACTTTTGAGGATGAGGGTGAGATCTCCACTTAGTAGAGTGAATGTGTAGTTGCACTGGTGGAAGATATACTGACGGAGAAAGGTATAGTCAGTACCACAAACACTGGTTGGAGGTGACCGAACAAGATTTCCTATTCCAATCTGTGTTCAGGTTAATTAAAGAGGGATGGCCCAAAGAAAGAGATGTTGAGCCCTCTCTAAGGCTTTTCTTTGTACAAACAGCTAATGAGCATTCTGTGATTAAAGGGGTCTTATTGCATAGTGATGTTTGTGTGCCTCCTGTCACAGTTAGGAATATTCTCATCAAAGAAGCACACAGAGGACATCTCAGCGTTAACGGCACCTGCACAAACCTCTGACAACATTACTTGTAGCCTTCTATGGCGTCTCACGTACCCAAGTTTGTTGATGATTGTGCCACTTGTTTAGTGTCTGACAAAGATTGGAAAACTCATTAATCTCCAATTCACATAGTTCCTTTAACTGAAAATGCTCGGCAAAAAGTAGCTCTTGATTTTGCAGGTCCCTTTGTCCCTTTGTCAAGTAACAAATGGTATATGGTGGTACCTGTAGATTACTTCTCCAAATGAACGCAATTTGATTTTAAGTTCATTCCTAATACTGTTTCCATTGTTAGATAGTTGAAGAGAATTTTGACATAGAAGGAGCACCAAAAGAAATTGTCTCAGATAATGGCGCACATTATACTTCAGCACATATGAACGCATCATGAACAATGTCCACATTAGACATCTCCAAGTTGCTCTTTATTCAGCTCCTTAAAATGTTTTGGTACCGAGCATAAATAGATTTTTAAAAGAGGGTATGCAAATGGCTTTAGCTATGGATGTGGAGGTTGAGAGTTTCTGAAAGAAAAAGTCATACCTTGTAACACCACACAGTACAACTGGTGTTTTGCGATTCATGCTATCATGCAAGAGATTTCCAAGATTTTTGGCATTTTCAAATTGGGTGAGAGACATAAGCAAAAAGAAATTGCCTGTTGATCATTTCTCACCCGGTGTGACCTTTACAGTTGAAGAAGTACATAATTATATAAACATGACTGATAGAAACCACCATGTCAAGGAAGTTGTATTGATTGGTGGGGATTCAGTTTTGATCAATAAACCCACCATTCAAGTTTTTTGAGCCTGTACGCATTGAAAAGTTGTCTAGGGTCTCTGTCTTAATTAATGGCAAAGGATGGTGGAGCAGAAGGAAATAGTTTAAGGTTTCTCCTGAAAAAGCTTTCACAATTTAAGCTATTAAATACTGTACAGCGCATAATTCCTCATTTGACAGCTCTTGGTGGTTTAGGTTAAACTTACCTTCACCTTCAACACTTTTAGATGAAAATACATCTTCTAAAGCAACGTGCCATCATCATGATATAGTTAAATATGCCTCATTTGATGCTGAAAATAACGTCAATTTTGGTAATGATGCCAATGTTCACACATGGCATTTAAATTTATCTTCTGGTATCAACAGATCTTCTCGCACGGTTGTCATGTCTTTAAGATTTAAGGATTATTAGTTATCTTAATTCGTTTTGTTTAGTTTGTGTCTTTTATTTCATTTTTTCCAAAACAGAAAAGGTTATGTACTATATTTGTATTGTATTTTTGTACCAGTTATTTATTATACAAGTGTTTAATCATTGATTTGTAATGTTGTAAGTTACATTATCTCGCTTAGTTTGAAAACAGTTATGCTGAGCACTAGCTATGATGCCTCAGCACTTGTTATTGTGTGTACTGAGTTCCAGGTTGGGTCCTGTTTCTGTGCAAAACGGTTACTCTCAGCCCTTTGAGACAGATTGGAGGGAGGCTGGACACGGACTCCTTTTCTGAACTGCCTTTTCTGAATAAATCAGCCTTTAATCAACATTTGTTGTGGACTTTTCTTGCAACACCAGGGCTGCTGCTAAGACACCTAAGGAGGGCATTTATTTTTTCCAGAACTGCTGCTAAGACCCCTAATGAGGGCATTTATTCATTAAATGTTTCAGAACAAAGTATTCCCACATTAGCCTGTTCCCTTTTCTGAGGATATAATTATAAATTTTCTTATGACAAACTTAAGACAAAAACCTAACTTCTGGAAATACCATAAGTAGTAAGTTTAGGATTTTGTCTTAAGTTAGTTCTGTGAATCGGGCCATTTGTCTCCAAATAGTAACTTGTACTTTCAATAAGCACTCTATTTGTTATTGCCTCACATTCAAAGCTTTTGCCTCATATGCACATGTACAGCTTTTTACCCTGAACCAGGTTTTCGGAGGAAATTGCTGTTGTCCCATCAAGGCAAGATCGCAATAAGAAAAATTATAGTGGTATTGCGTATGCCACGCATATTACTTTTTATGTGAACCCAGGCAATATTTCTACACATTGGGCTGGTTGATGGCGGACCGCCGTTGGAGCTCTAAACGCAAAAGGGCTGGACTCACTACATTACAGGGAACATAGAGTAAGGGGAGACTTGAGGTTCCCAGTCTTGAGATTTACTTTATGGCAGCACAGCTGCAGAACGCGGTTCATTGGTTGGATGACAAGGATAACTGAGAAAAAAGGCTGTTTTCGGGCACCCACGATGGGAGTTGTTTACCAGTGCTCCTGATGTTTGGCTCTTATGTTCCTTCAACGTTTGCTTATGTTATAGGACATATTACCATTATCTGGGAAATTTTGGTTAAACAGGGCATTAAGTGGGCTCCCTATGCACCAGATATGCCTCTTTGGGTGGTCGAGCCGATCTCTTGCATAGCTGAGTCCATGGCGGTGCAGCGTTGGAGAGATGAAGGTTGCAATTTAATGGGGGACCTATGTTGACCCAAAGTTTATTGCGCAGACAGAGGTGAGGGCTTCCTTTGATTTAGGCAAGGGGCAATATCTTCAATATATGAACATGTCCAGCACCACCCGGGAGATATGGCCGTCCTTTCCTGCAGTGGCCCGAGGACTAATGTGTTGACGATCATGTTGTATATGCCCCAGGGACTCTAGGTAATATAACATCTTTATCGGGCTTTGCGAGATGATCTGCCATTTGTGGGGCTTCCTCTACAGACAAAGTGGAATACACTGTTGTAAGAACACCTGTCAGAGTAGGAATGGGCAAAAGTCCACGAAGGGGACCGTAAACTTAGTTCCAATGCACACTTTAAACTCCTTCAGTATAACTTTATCCATCAGACCTGCCTTACCCCGCAGACGTTACAGGTTATTTATCCTGCTGGCTCAGGGGAGAGCCTGTGATGCAAAGCCCAATGGGCAGATTTTAACCATACGTTGTGGACTTGCCCATCCTTGACTGCCTATTGGCAGGACATACTCTTCAGTCTCAATAGGGCTGGCAATATCATGGACATAGCAGTTTGGCCAGTCAAGGTTCCCAGGGTATCCCAGACAAAGAAAGGGGCCATCAGACACAGTACAGGTATTATAATTGTGACCTCAATTGACTCCAGACTTTCTTAATCATCATTAGATAGGTGCTGATGCTGATTACTGCAGTAATGCTCTTACCTTCAGAGTCCCTCTTTGGCATACATTGTCCCAACACAGCACATGGTGCGTACTCTGACTGGTGCTGGTGACTTCGTGTATCGTGGCGAGGGCAGCTCTAGAGGTCACTTATGGAATACTGAATCCAGTTTATGAGAAAGAGGCCCCCTCTCAAGTTTGCAAGATTGCTTTTTCACACGGGGAGCTGCATGTCAGCAGCTCCCCATGTGGAAAAGCAATGCCGGCTTCTGCATGAGGCGGGGAGCCAGCTGGACCGTGGGGGCATTGAGGCTCCCCCCACGGTCCCCAATGAAGTGGCCAGGCCCTGGGGATGGGGTCCCCGGGCCATAATTGGCCTGAGGAGGGTGGCCACGCAACCCCCATCCCTCCTCCCCCCAAAAAAAGGATGGCCAAGCCTCGGGGGATGGTGTCCCCGTGGCCAATTGTGGCCCCGGGAAGGGGGCCACGCGGCCCCCCTTCCCTATATTAAAATAATTCCCTATATTAAAAAAGAATGAAGAAAAGGAGAAGGCCGGCCCCGGAGGATGGGGTCCCCGTTGCCAAAATTGTCCTTAGGAGGGGGGCCAAGTTTCCCCTCTCCAAATATATGAAGAAAAAGAATGTTGGCAATGCCCCGGGGGATGGGGTCCCCGGGGCCGAAACTGGCCTCTGGAAGGGGGCCATGCGTCCCCCTTCCCTATAAAAAAAAAGAACATTTAAAAAATAGGGATCAGGCCCTGGGAGATGGGATCCCCAGGGCCCACAAAAATAGGAAAGGAAGGTGGGTCACACAGCCCCCCTTCTAAAAAAATAAAACAAGTTGGCATCGCACCGGAGGCCACTCCCCCTCCCAGCATTACTATGCAAATGCACCCTGTGGCGCGTTTTAAGTTGGGGAATTAATTCCCCTTCAATCCTCAGACCCTTGGAGGCCAACTAGCCCACCAGGTACCTCCAGTTAGCACCACAGGGCTGCGTTGCAGAGAGGTGTTCCGAGGTCTCACACCTTTTTACACCTCTCTGCAATGCAGCTCTGTGGTGCTTACTGGAGGTACCTGGTGGGCTAGTTGGACCCCAGGGACCCTCAGGATTCAAGGGGAATTAATCCCCCAACATAAAACCTGCCAGTGGGCGCGTTTGCACAGTGTTGAAGGGAGGGGGCGGGACTGATGTGACGTGATTTGTGTACTTATCCAATCACTCTGTCAAAACCCGAGCACTTATAAATTCACCATGCACTCTCCTTGCAGTACTCAAATCATCCAGTCAGTACCCATGTACTCATGCAATGACTCATGCACTAATTCATGCACTGCTACAATACCCTGAGCACTACCCATTCAGTCCAGCCATTGCCCTGTCATTACCCATGCACTCCTTCAATCCCCCAGCCAGCACCATGTACTTATCCAATCACTCCACCAAATCCCAAGCACTTATATATTCACCATGCACTCTCCTTGCAGTACTCTAATCATCCAGTCAGTACCCATGCACTCATGCAATGCCCCAGGCACTAAGACATGCACTGCTACAATCCCCTAAGCACTCCCCATGCAACCCCCATCCCTCCTCCCCCCAAAAAAAGGATGGCCAAGCCTCAGGGGATGGTGTCCCCATGGCCAATTGTGGCCCAGGGAAGGGGGCCACGCGGCCCCCTTCCCTGTATTAAAATAATTCCCTATATTAAAAAAGAATGAAGAAAAAGAGAAGGCCGGCCCCGGGGGATGGGGTCCCCGTTGCCCATTGACACTACAGATTCACTCCCCCAATTACCCAGGTAGTACCCATGCACTCCAGAAATCCCTGTGTCACTCCCCTTGCACTCCTCCAATCACCCAGCCAGCACTATGTACTTATCCAATCACTCCTCCAAAACCCAAGAAGTTATAAAAGCACCATGCACTGTCCTTGCAGCAATCTAATCATCCAGTCACTACTCATGTACTCATGCAATGACCCAGTCACTAACACATGCAATGCTGCAATCCATTGAGGACTACCTATGCAGTCCAGTAATTTCCCTGGTACTAACTATGCAGTCCTCCAATCCCCCAGCCAGTCCTATGTCCTTATGTAATCACTGCGCCAAAACCCAAGCACTTATAAATTCACCATGCACTCTCCTCGCAGTACTCTAATCATCCCGTCACTACCCATGTAGTCATGCAATGATCCAGGCACTAACACATGCACTGCTACAATCTCTGTGTACTACCCATGCAGTCCTCTAACCACCTACACACTTCTCATTCGCTCCTTCAATTCCCCTGGTGGTACCCATGCAGTGCAGCAATCACCCTGTCACTCCCCTTGCACTCCTCCAGTCATTTAGCCACTACTCTGTACTAATCCAAACACTCTGCCAATACCTAAGCACTTATAAATTCACTCAGGCACTCTCCTTGCAGTATTCTAATCTTTCAGTCAGTAGCTATGTACTCGTGCACTGATCCAGGCACTAACTGATCACTGTTACAATCCCATATGCCCTACCCATACAGTCCTGTACCCACTTACACACTTCTCATTTCCTCCTTCAATTCCCCAGGTAGTACCCCTGCAGTCCAGCAATCACACTATCACTCCCTGTGCACTCCCCCAGTCACCCAGCCACTACCATGTACTAAGCCAAACACTTCTCCAATACCCAAGCACTTATAAATTCACCAAACACTCTCCTTGCAGTACTCTAATTATCTACTCAGTACCCATGTACTCATACAATGACCCAGTCACTAACACATGCACTGCTGCAATACCTTGAGGAGTACCTATGCAGTCCAGTAATCCCCCTGGTACTACCTATTCAGTCCTACAATCACCCAGCCAATCCTATGTGCTTATCCAATCACTGCACCAAAACCCAAGCACTTATAAAATCACCAGGCACTCTCCTTGTAGCACTCTATTCATCCGGTCACTACTCACGTACTTATGCAATGGGCCAGGCATTAACTCATGGCAAATACAGAGGAGGTCATGCTAATCACAGGGGTACCCCAACGCATAGTGTTCCCTGGTGTATATAGGTGTTTCACTGTATTCTAAGTGTCTTTTAGCACAGCACTGGCTCTAGGCCTGGTTAGTCAGAGTCAGTTACCACCAGTACCTATCAGCAAAAAGTTGGCGGCACAGGAGGACTTTCTGCTCCTCTGTTGGTTCTTTCTGCAAGTCGCTTCTTTTTCCTACATTTTTCTTCGTCTTTCTGGACTTCTGTTGCCTCTTCCTGCATGTGTCTTGCTTCTTTCTGTGCTTTTCTTCGTCTTTCTTCACATGTCCTACCTTTGTAGGCATAGTTAGAAATTAGCATTTAAAAAACCTTAGAAAATCACTGAAAAAACCTTAGGTTTCAGGGACATTATAGTAAGAAATTAACATTTAAAAAACCTTTGAAATTCACTAACAAAACCATAGGTTTCAGGGACGTTATAGTTAGAAATTTTCATTAAAAAAACCTTTAAAATTCACTGAAAAAAACATACGTTTCAGGGAAGTTATAGTTAGAAATTAGCATTTAAAAAACCTTAGAAATTCACTGAAAAAACCATAGGTTTCAGGGACGTTATAGTTAGTTGGAGATTTCACTTGCACAAAACCGTAGAAATTCAGCCTTTATAGTTAGTAGACCTAACTATAACTCGCGCTCCCACAATGCACTGCTGATGACATCACATATTACATCACTCATGACATGCTCAATGACATCACTGATGACATCACTGATGACATCACTGATGACATCACTGATGACATCATCCACATGATCATCTGATGCACCTCCTCATACCCTAATAAAACCTATCATACACCCACTCTAAAATACAGACCACCAATATCAAAACCATGGACAGACTAATAGCAGTTAGTACATACCTGCTCAGTAATTCATACCTCTACACACACATCCACCCACTAACCCATACAGTCACTAATACACACAGTCATTCATCTATGCAGCCACTGATATATCCACTCATACACGCATATAGACACTCACACACTGCCACTCGCCCAAAGAGTTACTCATACACTTGGTCAGTCATGCAAAGAAACTATCACACACCCATTTCCTTGATTGTACAGTCATACACACACCACCACACTTATTTATACAGATAATAACACATACTTACTCTCTTAAACAATCACTCATAGAAACACACACTCATTCATACAGATACTCTTGCAATCACTCACTCTCATATATAGTCATTTATATACTCCAACACTCACATATACTGCTTTAAAACATATGTAGTTATTCACACATGCACCACTAAGACATCCATTCACTCACCAACACACCCATACACACACTCACCCACCCATACAGCTGTTTCCATTTGCATAACTCACGCGCCCGCAATGTACTGCTGATGATGTCACATATTACATCACTCATGACATGGTCAGTGACATCACTCATGACATCACTGATGACATCTCAAGTGACATCACTGATGACATCATCCAGTGAATGTGTGTTTTTCTGAAAATTAAATATGTTTTATATATGTACATCTCAAGGTTGATGGAAGAATAAATAGGTATATAAGTGTCTAAATGGATGATTTTTTGTGTAAAATTCATTGTATAACTGACTGATTAAGTGTATCTTAGTGAATACATGGGTTAGTGAGCAATGTTTACATATTTAAATATCTGTATCAGTCTCTCACTTTGTGTATACGTGACTGCATGGCTTGGTGAGTAGCTACATGAGTGTCTATGTGGGTTATTAGTTGGTTTTTTGAGTATCAGTATGAGTGTCTGAGTGTCTGTATGGTTCGGTGGGGGTATTAAGTAGTGCATAGATGCATAAATGAGTGACTCACTGTTTGTATGTGTTGAAGACAGCATGTGTGCAGGACTGTATTGGTGGATGAGTGTGTGTATGGGTGTGTTAGTGAGTGAATGACTGCCTAAATAGTGTCTTTATGAGTAAGTACATATGTTTTAAACTAGTACGTGTGAGTATTGGTGTATATAAGTGAGTTTATTTGAGAGTGAGAGATTGGAAGAGTTCCTGTATAAATCAGTATGTGTTTCTTTAAGTGATTGTTTAAGAGAGTAAGTATGTGTAAGTTTCTGTGTGGTGGTGTGTGTATAACTGTACATCCAAGTAAAGGGATTCATGATACTTTGTTTGCATGTGTGACTATGTGTGTGAGTAACTCTATGGATGAGTGGGTGGGTGTAACAGGATGTATAGGTGTATGAGTAGATATGATGAGTGAGTACATGTATGAGTGACTGTATAGGACTTGATGAATGAGTGGATGTGTGTGTAGATCTTGGAATTACTGAATAGGTGTGTTGTAACTGGTATTGGTATGTCCATTGTTTTGAAAATGTTTGTTTGTATTTTTGAGTGTGCGTATCAAAGGTTAGATTAGGGTGAGAGGAGTCTGCTACTTTATCACAAGGATGATGTCATCAGTGATGTCATTTGAGATATCAGTGATGTCAATGTATGACATTGTTCTACATTCTGTCCATCAACTGTGTTTTTTGCAATTTTCACCCCGAGTGTGCTGGGTATACTCAGACGTGAGTCCCAGGCCCTCCACACCACTGGAGTCAAGCTATCCAGGCTGATGAAGGCTCATAGCCAGAAACCGGTCCTTGGATGCTTGATTCCGGTCTGGGAAAGACATGGCTTGGTAGTTCGGACTGGACTGTTCCCATGAGGCACAGGGTCAGAGCTGATTTGCATATAGCCAGTGTCTAACCCAGGATGGTGTGGAGTGCAAAAAAATGATGGATTTAGGCCCAGATCCTTGTACTGGGGTGAATGTATGACATTGTTCTACATTCTGTCCATCAACTGTGTTTTTTGCAATTTTCACCCCGAGTGTGCTGGGTATACTCAGACGTGAGTCCCAGGCCCTCCACACCACTGGAGTCAAGCTATCCAGGCTGATGAAGGCTGATAGCCAGAAACCGGTCCTTGGATGCTTGATTCCGGTCTGGGAAAGACATGGCTTGGTAGTTCGAACTGGACTGTTCCCATGAGGCACAGGGTCAGAGCTGATTTGCATATAGCCAGTGTCTACCCAGGGTGGTGTGGAGTGCAAAAAAACGATGGACTTAGGCCCAGATCCTTGTACTGGGGTGAATGTATGACATTGTTCTACATTCTGTCCATCAACTGTGTTTTTTGCAATTTTCACCCCAAGTGTGCTGGGTATACTCAGACGTGAGTCCCAGGCCCTCCACACCACTGGAGTCAAGCTATCCAGGCTGATGAAAGCTGATAGCCAGAAACCGGTCCTTGGATGCTTGATTCCGGTCTGGGAAAGACATGGCTTGGTAGTTCGGACTGGACTGTTCCCATGAGGCACAGGGTCAGAGCTGATTTGCATATAGCAAGTGTCTAACCCAGGGTGGTGTGGAGTGCAAAAAAATGATGGATTTAGGCCCAGATCCTTGTACTGGGGTGAATGTATGACATTGTTCTACATTCTGTCCATCAACTGTGTTTTTTGCAATTTTCACCCCGAGTGTGCTGGGTATACTCAGACGTGAGTCCCAGGCCCTCCACACCACTGGAGTCAAGCTATCCAGGCTGATGAAGGCTGATAGCCAGAAACCGGTCCTTGGATGCTTGATACCGGTCTGGGAAAGACATGGCTTGGTAGTTCGGACTGGACTGTTCCCATGAGGCACAGGGTCAGAGCTGATTTGCATATAGCCAGTGTCTAACCCAGGGTGGTGTGGAGTGCAAAAAAATGATGGATTTAGGCCCAGATCCTTGTACTGGGTGAATGTATGAAATTGTTCTACATTCTGTCCATCAACTGTGTTTTTTGCAATTTTCACCCCGAGTGTGCTGGGTATACTCAGACGTGAGCCCCAGGCCCTCCACACCACTGGAGTCAAGCTATCCAGGCTGATGAAGGCTGATAGCCAGAAACCGGTCCTTGGATGCTTGATTCCGGTCTGGGAAAGACATGGCTTGGTAGTTCGGACTGGACTGTTCCCATGAGGCACAGGGTCAGAGCTGATTTGCATATAGCCAGTGTCTAACCCAGGGTGGTGTGGAGTGCAAAAAAATGATGGATTTAGGCCCAGATCCTTGTACTGGGGTGAATGTATGACATTGTTCTACATTCTGTCCATCAACTGTGTTTTTTGCAATTTTCACCCCGAGTGTGCTGGGTATACTTAGACGTGAGTCCCAGGCCCTCCACACCACTGGAGTCAAGCTATCCAGGCTGATGAATGCTGATAGCCAGAAACTGGTCCTTGGATGCTTGATTCCGGTCTGGGAAAGACATGGCTTGGTAGTTCGGACTGGACTGTTCCCATGAGGCACAGGGTCAGAGCTGATTTGCATATAGCCAGTGTCTAACCCAGGGTGGTGTGGAGTGCAAAAAAACGATGGATTTAGGCCCAGATCCTTGTACTGGGGTGAATGTATGACATTGTTCTACATTCTGTCCATCAACTGTATTTTTTGCAATTTTCACCATGAGTGATGTCACTGACCATTTCATGAGTGATGTAATATGTGACGTCATCAGCAGTGCATTGCGAGCGCGCGAGTTATAGTTAGCTGAACCAACCATAACGGTGGAATTTCTATGGTTTTGTACGAGTGAAATGTCCAACTAACTATAGCACCCCTGAAACCTATGGTTTTTTTCAGTGAATTTCTAAGGTTTTTTAAATGGTAATTTCTAACTATAACGTGAACGAAACCTATGGGTTTTTCAGTGAATTTCAAAGGTTTTTTAAATGCTAATTTCTAATTATAACATGCCTGAAACCTATATTTTTTCAGTACATTTCAAAGGTTTTCTAAATGCTAATTTTGAACTATAACGTGCCTGAAACCTATGTTTTTTAGGTGAATTTCTAAGGTTTTATATATATATTAGTTTCTAACTATGCCTACAGAGGTAGGACATGTGAAGAAAGAAGAAAGAACGCACAGCAAGAAGCAAAAGAAATGCAGAAAGAAGCAACAGAAGTCCTCAAAGATGAATAAAAGTGCAGGAAGAAGCAAGACATGCAGAAAGAACAAACAGAGGAGCAGAAAGAGGCCTTGTTGCAAAATCATCCTGTGGCCTCAACTTTTTCAGACGGTACTGGTGGTAACTGACTCTGACTAACCACGCCTAGAGCCAGTGCTATGCTAAAAGACACTTAGAATACAGTGAAAACACCTACATACACTGGGGAACACTATGCGTTGGGGTACCCCTGTGATTAGCATGACATCCTCTGTAAGGCCCTAATACATAATTGGCCAGGGGGATTAAAACTACCTCTAAGTCAGAGGTGCAGAAAGACCCCGCCCCCTCCATTCACCACTGTGCAAACACGCCCGTGACACGTTTTAAGTTGGGGGATTAAGTCCCCTTGAATCCTGAGGGTCCCATGGGTCCAACTAGCCCACCAGGTACCTCCAGTAAGGGCCACAGAGTTGCATTGCGGAGAGGTGTAAAAAGGGGCGTGGCCTGGACCGCCTCTTAACAATGTAGGCCCCTGGTGCTTTTTGGAGGTACCTGATGGGCCAGTTGGCCCCCAGGGGCCCTCAGGATTGAAGGTGAATTAATTCCTCAACTTAAAACGCGCCACTAGGTATGTTTGCACACATGTCACCTCAGGCCCCTCCCCCTCCCTTCATCACTGTGCAAATGCGCTCCGTGGCGTGTTTTAAGTTGGGGGATTAAGCCCCCTTGAATCCTGAGGCTTCCTGGGGTCCAACTAGCCCACCAGGTACCTCCAGTAAGCACCATAGAGCTGCGTAGCAGAGAGGTGTAAAAGGGGCATGGCCTCTGTACACCTCTCTGCAATGCAGCTCCCTAGCACATACCGGAGGTACCTGGTGGGCTAGTTGGCCCCCAGGGACCCCCAGTATTCAAGGGGAATTACTTCCCCATCTTACAACGCACCAGGGGACATGTTTGCAGAGTGCTGCTGGCAGGGTGCAGGGCCTCCGGCACGATCCTGAGATTCTTTAAATTATCTTTTTTTGGAAAGGCGGCTTGTGGCCCCACTTCTTTTTACCTATTTAGGGGCCCTGGGGCCCCATCCTCCAGGGCCTGACCCCTCTTACCCCTCTTTAAAAATATATATATTAAGGGGAAGGGGGCCGGGTGAACCCCCGTCCTGTGGCCTATTCCGACCCGGGGACCCCATCCCCTGGGGCATGGCCAAATATATATATTTTTCATTATGGAGGGGGGCTGTGTGACATGCAGCTCCCCATGTGGAAAAGCAATGGGGTTTGGATTTTGGAAGAGAGAGCAGGTTTCCTGTTCTCTCTTCCAAACCCCAAACCAAGTTTGCTTTGACAAGGCGGGAGCCACAGGGCTCCCACCCTGTCATAGCAAACTGCAGTGTCCCTGCGACACTGAAGGAGACGGCCCTGGTGGGTGGCGGTACCCAGGGCCATCACTGGCTCCAGGAGGAGGGCTGCACGGCCCCCCTCCCATTACATGCAGAGCCCTGGGGAGGTGGTGGTCCCCGGGGCATGTTGGGGGGATTAAACATCCCCATACAGGTGTTATTTTTTTTTAAAGCCCGAGGTGTTGGTCCCTGGGGCAGCGTGGGGGGCGTGTGCCCCCAGCAAACTAAACAATTAAAGCCCTGTGGGTGGCGGTCCCCGGGGAGGTGGCGGTCCCCGGGGCAGTGTGGGGGAGATTGCCCCCCCCCACACTTTTTTTTCACTACCCCCAGGACCTGGCCCACCTGGGGCTAAATATTAAGGAAGCGCAGGAGCCCGCTCTTCGTTTTTTTTATTTTCCTGGCTCGATCTGCGTGCTGGGTTTTTTAAAAACAAAAAATGCTTTTTTGGGCCCTGGGGGTCCTTGTGGGACTCCCTGAGCAGGCCTAGGGGGTTTGGGTGTGTTTACCCTGCCCTCTTTTCTTGTTTTGAGCATTTCGTTTTCTCTTTTCTTGTGCCTCGGTTCTACCGAGACACAAGATGGCTGCCAACAGTACCTTGTTTGAAGTGTTGACAGCCAATTAGAATACAGCTCGTGGTAGGGAGGGTCCGCGGATCTACCGTGCCCTATTTAAAGTGAAACTTTTGTTTTTATTTTCTCAGCAACTACTGAATACATTTACACCATTTAAAAAAAAGAGTGCTTTGTGAACCAAGCACTATCTTTTTGCCAAATTTGGTGCCATTCCATTCAGCAGTTTGAGCTGTAGCTGTGTCTAAAGATTTTTTCACCACTTTTTTTTAATTTCTCAGGAACTACTGAACGGATTTACACTATTTAACAAAAAGAGTTCTTTCTGAAACAAGGGCTACCTTATTGCCAAATTTAGTGTAATTCCGTTCAGCAGTTTGGGCTGTAGCCATGTCTTACGTTTCCTATTGGAATTAACATGGAGAAAAAACCTTTTGGGACCCCCCTTTTATCTCGGTCCCCGCTTGCTGAATTACCCCGAAATTTCAAGATAGGATTAGACCGGAGCGCCCCACTAGTTTTGACAATTTTGCAAGGATTCGTCAACCGGCGCCAAAGTTATTGGGAAAAGAAAAAACACTTTTTGAATAGAAACAAGGTCCTAACTATAACTACCTAATGGCCTACTGGCGACCGCACAGTAGGTAATATACATATATATATATATATATTCACTGAAAAAACCATAGATTTCACACTCGTTATAGTTAGGAATTAGCATTTAAAAAACCTTTGAAATTCACTGAAAAAACCATAGGTTTCACACCAGTTATAGTTAGCTGAACATTTTACTCATACAAAACCATTGAAATTCCCACGTTATAGTTAGTTGAACTCACTATAACTCGGGCACCCGCAATCCACTGCTGATGATGTCACATATTACATCTTTCATGACATGGTCAGTGACATCACTGATGACATCACTGATGACATCTCAAATGACATCACTGATGACATCTCTGATGACATCATCCAGTGTCTGTGTGTTTCTGAAAAGTTAAAATACAATTAAGTTAAAGTTAATAATTTACATATTGAAGAATGAGTGGATGTATGAGTGTCTGGATGAAGGATTTAGCAGGTGCGTGACTGACTGTATGAGTGAGTGATTAAATGTGTCTTACTGAATGCATTGGTTAGTGACTAAACTGTCTGAATATGTGCATCAGTATGTCTGTTATTGTGTAAGCTGCTGCATGTGTTGATCAGTAGCTATATGAGTGGCTATATGGGTTATTGATTGGTTGTTCAAGTATTTGTATGTGAGGGTGAGTGTGTGTGGGGGTGGCTGGGAGGTGTGTGACTCTGTGCATATATATGTGAGCCGTTGATTCACTTGGTATATGGGTTCAAGAGTGCATGTGGAAAGAGCTGTATGGGGGGTTGACTGTCTGCATGGATGTGTTGGTGAGTGAATGGCTATCTCAGTGCTCTATGTCGAAGTAGGTACATATGTAAAGCACAGTGCATGTGAGAGTTGCCATATATAAATGACTATACATGAGAGCCTGTGATTGCGTAAGTGACTGTATGGTTCAATGTGTACTTGTATCAGTGATTGTAAAAGAGAGTAAGTATGTGTTACTATATATTTGAATAAGTAAGGTTTAGTGTGTATAACTTTGTAGTTGAGGAAATGGGAGTGTGATTGATTCTCTGCATAACTGACTAGGTGTTTGAGTAACTCTGTGGATGAGTGTCAGTGTATAAGTGTCTGTATAGGAGTATGACTGGATATGATAGTGTTCTATTGAGGAGTGACCGTATGTATGAGTGATTGTATGGGTGAATGAGTGGATGTGTGTGTAGACCTAGAAATCAGTGAGTGCGTATGTAGTTACTGGTATTGGTGTGTCAATAATTTCAGGAATGATAGTTTGTATTTAACACTGGGTGTATCAAAGGTTAGATTAGAGTGTGAGGAGGTGCATCGTATTATCACATGGATGATACATATGTCATCAGTGATGTCATTTGAGATGTAATCAGTGATGTCATCGGTGATGTCATTTGAGATGTCATCACAGTGATGTCATCAGTGATGTCATTTGAGATGTCATCAGTGATGTCATCAGTGATGTCATTTGAGATGTCATCAGTGATGTCATCAGTGATGTCACTGACCATGTCATGAATGATGTAATATGTGACTTCATCAGCAGTGGATTGCGAGCGCGCGAGTTATAGTGAGTCCAACTAACTATAACGTGGGAATTTCAATGGTTTTGTATGAGTAAAATATTCAGCTAACTATAACTGGTGTGAAACCTATGGTTTTTTCAGTGAATTTCAAAGGTTTTTTAAATGCTAATTCCCAACTATAACGATTGTGAAACCTATGTTTTTTTTAGTGAATTTCAAAGGTTTTTTAAAAACTAATTCCTAACTATTACGTTTGTGAATCTTATGGTTTTTTCAGTGAATTTCATAGTTTTTTTTAAAAGCTAATTCCTTTGTATATCGACTTTGTAACCTAGGATTTTTTTTTATTAGCTGTTTTTTACAACAATTAATTATATTTAAAAAAAAAAATTATTTGTTCAATGTATATATATTTTTTTTACATTTTTTCCTGGTGCGCTCCCTAGAGCGCACCGAGAGCACTATTTCTGCGTTCGTAAAAAAAAAATATGTATGAAAAGTAAATAATAACGCAAGACATTTAGTACCATACTTATAAAAGCAGTATTTTTGATTTACGAAATAAAAATGATTTTACATTTCCGTAAAGCTATCAAAACGTCACTCAGGCGCGCCGCGTAAGCGCCCCCGGAAGCGCCTACGTTCGCGCCGCGTAAGCGCCCCCGGAAGCGCCTACGTTCACGCCGCTCAAGCGCCCCCGGAAGCGCTCCGATGCGCGTAGCGTAAGCGCGTCAAGTCATGTGACCTTAAAATAACTCTTTTCATTGGTTGCTAACAATTTTTTTTACAAAGAATGAAATCCCCACCCATTTCCTTCACTTCTTCTTTCACTGCAAGACCTGTCTTTTTGCTCTTGGATCTTTGTTGGGTTACCATGGCTGCCAGAACATCCAGCAGCGATGATGACACAGAGAGATTTATTGATGAAGAGGTTCCTCAGCCCCGGGTAAAAGAACACTTCATATGGAAGTTTTTTTCCATTCCAGATGATAAAAAAAAGTAAATGCTCCAAAGGTGGAGTGCCATATTTGTCACACTGTCCTCTCACGGGGTGACCTCACCAAAAAATATTCATTTGGGAACTCCACCATGATTCGCCACGTCGAGAGGAGGCCCCCCCAGAACTTTGCCTGGGAGAGTGTAAGAGCTCTGGCACAAGAGGCTCCCAGGGATGGTGCCTCTACTTCAACCGGAGGACCAACTACATCGGTGAGGGGGCGACCAGAAGAGCTGATCCCTAATATTCAGCCTGCTTTTAATGAAGCTGTAATTAAATGAAGAAAATGTGATCAGCTACTTTGTTATGCGGAACAAAGAGTTATGCTCATGGTTCGAGCATTAGACAACCACGGCTGCCAACCCCAGTCCTAATTTTGATTATTTTTTTTTTGCTCCTGTTGAGCAGTTTCCCATTCCCTGTTTTTGTTTTTGTTCAAAAAAAAGGAAAAAAGAAGAAAAAAAAGTTCTTTTCAGAACTACCTCCAATTCTCATCAAAGAGCTGTATTCTTAAAAAAATGAAAAAGAGTAACTGAAGTGGAGTGCAGTGAGAGAATAGAGGAAAATTAGTGAGAAAGCAAAGAAAGGGACGAGAGGGGAAGGGAAGTGAAGTAGGGGGACTGAAAGAAGGTGAGTGTGGGGAACGAGAGTGAGGTGAAGGAGAGTGAACATGGGGAATGTGGATAAGTGAAGAAAATGTAGTAAAAGAACGGTGGTGTGGAAGGGTAAGGAAAGAGCAGTGATTTTTAGGAAAGAGTGGAGATACAGACTGGATAAAGACAATTGAGTGTGAGTAGAAGACTGAAGACCACATTTATGAGGCCATGCGTCACTTTTACGCCGCCGGTGCGTCACTTTTTGTGACGCACCAATGGTGTAAAAAATGCACCTTGTTAAGTCATATTTACAAAGTGACGCATCTAGGTACATGCGTCACTTTGTAAACCCCTGCGCCACATTATACCTGCGCCATTTGTAATGTATGCAAAGGGGCGTATTGACGTAAGGAAGGGTCGTAGAAGTGACGCAGTGAAATCTATGAGATTTTACTGCATCACTTTTATGACGCTGTTGCGTCTTAATCTTGCGCCTGCCTCACAGCAGGTGTAAGACTGACGCAGGCCCTTTCACATGGGACTAGCCCCATGTGAAAGGATACATTGCTGGAGTTGCATCATTTTTGTGACACACTCGAGCAATGCATCAATTTCCTCTAAACACTCTACTTAATTTTTGTACTCTATTTTTTTCATTCTGTTTTTCCCCGTGGTGCGCTCAGGGTGCGCGTACCGGAGAGTGTACCGGGGAGCGCCGCCAGCGCTTACCCCGTGAAAATTAAAAAAAAAAAAAACTTTTTTTGCCCTTCAAAGTCCTTCTAGGCCCCCCTCAGAAAACCTAGGGGGTCAGGGGGTGTCTACTCTGCCCCCTTTTAATTATTTCCCCCTTTCGATTCTACCGAGACACAAGATGGCGGACTCTCCGGACTGTTTAGAATGTTGACAGACACCCGACAGCCAATCAGCTTTCCGCTCGCGCACTCCCGTAGCGCGCCGGGTGCGCTCCCCGGTACGCGCACCTGTGAACGCTCGGAGAGCGCCTATAGATATATATGTGTTTTTTGAAGCTAATTTTCGTAAAGACCACTGAAGCAATTTTCACCAAACATAGCAAAGGCACATCTGCTTACCAGTCCCTACAATTCTGCCGGGTTTGGCGTAATTCCGTTCAGCAGTTTGGGCTGTAGACTTGTCAGACCGTCCTATGGAAATTAACATGGGGAAAACACGTTTTGGGACCCCCCTTTTTTCTCAGCCCCCACTTCACGAATCCCCCAAAAACTTTCAGGGAAGGAGCGCAGCGGAGCTGGCCAAAAGTTTGGAAAATTACACACAAATTCCTCAGCCAGAGTTATTCCCAATAGAATGTTGCAGATTTCCTATGGTAGCCAATCCTAACTATAACTACCTACTTTCGACCGCCAGTAGGTAATATATATATATATCCTTGTACTCGTCTCACCCACAGGAATACAATCTCCACAGAGACGAAGTGTACCCAAAGTCGTTGTGCTGCAATATTTTTGTTTTCACCCAGCACCTCCGCCATGACGCGTTTTGGTCCTCCTCGGACCTTGATCACATTATATATATATATATATATATATATATATATATATATATATATATATATATATATATATATATATATATATATATATATATATATATATATATATATATATATATATATATATATATATATATTCACAGAAAAAACCATAGGTTATAGTGGATATATAGTTAGGAATTTGCATTTACAAAACCTTGAAAATTCAATGAAAAAACCATAGGTTATAGGCCATATATAGTTAGGAATTAGCATTTACAAAACCTTATTTTACTCGCATAAAACCATTGAAATTCCATATATAGTTAGCTAACTATAAGCGCTAACTATATATCGCGCACCCGCAATCCACTGCTGATGATGTCACATATTACATCATTCATGACATGGTCAGTGACATCACTGATGACATCACTGATTACAACATCCAGTGACTGTATGTTTCTGTAAAGTTAAAATATGTTTCACATATTGAAGAATGAGTGGATGTATAAGTGTCTGGATGAAGAATTTAGTAGGTGCATGACTGACTGTATGAGTGAGTGATTAAATGTGTCTCACTGAGTGCATGGGTTAGTGACTAAACTGTCTTAATTCGTGCATCAGTATGTTTGTTGTTGTGTAAACTGCTGCTTGTGTTGATCAGTAGCTATAAGAGTAGCCATATGGGTTATTGATTGGTTGCCCAAATATTTGAATGGGAGGCTGAGTGTGTGTGTGGGTGGCTGGGAGGTGCGTGACTCTGTGCATAGATGTGTAAGCAGTTGATTCACTAGGAGTATGAGTTCAAGAGTGCATGTGGAAACAGCTATATGAGCGGTTGACTGTGCATGGGTGTGTTGGTGAGTGAATGGATTTCTCATTGCTACATGTGCAAGTAAGTACGTATGTAAAACACAATACATGTGAGAGTTGAGATATATAAATAACTGAACATAAGAGCCAGTGAATGTGTGAGTGGCTGTATCGATCACTGTGAGCTTGTATCAGGGATTATATAAGAGAGTAAATATGTGTTATTATATGTTTGAATAAGTAAGATGTGTATAACTGTATAGTTGAGGAAATGGAGGTGTGATTGATTCTTTGCATGACTGACTAGGTGTGTGAGTAAGTCCATGGATGAGTGACAGTCTGTGAGTGTCTGTTTATACTGAGTGTATGTAAGGTTATATTAGAGTCTGAAGAGGTTCATTGTATTATCACATGAGTGATGTGATCAGTGATGACAAATGAGATGTCATCAGTGATGTCATTTGAGTTGTCATCAGTGATGTCATTTGAGATGTCATCATTGATATCATTTGAGTTGTCATCAGTGATGTCATTTGAGATGTCATCAGTGATGTCATCAGTGATGTCACTGACCATGTCATGAATGATGTAATATGTGACATCATCAGCAGTGGATTGCGGGTGCGCGATATATAGTTAGCGCTTATAGTTAGCTAACTATATATGGAATTTCAATGGTTTTATGCGAGTAAAATAAGGTTTTGTAAATGCTAATTCCTAACTATATATGGCCTATAACCTATGGTTTTTTCATTGAATTTTCAAGGTTTTGTAAATGCAAATTCCTAACTATATATCCACTATAACCTATGGTTTTTTCTGTGAATTTCATTGGTTTTTTAATAGCAAATATGAAAAGCTTTAAAATGTCAAGTACGTGATAGATAAAAACATTTTCGTATTTATGCACGCTGATGTGCTTTGAACGCTGCCCCCCCCCTCCCCTCTTTTGCCTTTGTTAGTACTCTCTCTTTGCAGATACAGAAGGGTAGTTAACGCAGGCCTTTACCCCCGTTGTAATCCGTCGTACCTCCTTGTCTCTCCATTTGATTGATTGTTGTCCAAGCATTTACTGTTTTAGAATTGGTTCTCTTTGGATCATTCTCTATTTACAAACAAGCACAAAGTCGCAATACTCTGTTTAGTCTTTGCAGATAGTGAAAAATCGTGTAAAAAAATAAAAGTAATCGAGCAAAATCAGTAGGCCACTAATTGGATCTCTTTTTGACCTCGCTAAAATAGAAATATTAGGAACAACCCTTCTTGAGAAATACGAAAATAGTGAGATGAACTGAGCTCCACACCATGAGGGCTGCAAGACAGCTCGGCTCCATCACCCATCCCGCACAAAATAATGACAAACCCTATGCAAATATTAAAAATATAGACAACACACCAGCAAAGAAATAGGGTAAAACATTTTATTAAAAAACTATTTACATAACGTTGGTTTATAAGATGATGTCAGTAGTGGACCGATGTGTGAATAGATCGAAAACACCACAAGGCTCCAAGATCCGGATAGCAAGCTCCTGGATGTTGGGTGCCATAGTTTAGAGTTCTGAATTTCAGCCTTTTTCAATGCCTGTGCTTTGTTGAATCAAAATGGCGGCTTGACACAAAGCTGACTCAAGCGTTGTTACTGATGCTATGCAGACCAAAACTGGTTTTCAGTTTGTACATTTTTCTAGATTTTTCAATCCAAGTTTGGTTGACTTTGTAGAACGATGGCTTCAGATTTTCAACATACGGTGTGGTGGCGCTGACTGGGAGGGGGCGCTTCGCTCCTGCCCCCTCCCCAAGTAAGATTTTCATACGTGAAAGTACGTTAATGGTTTTGGTCCCCGAGATGCTTCGATGTCACTACCATTCTCAAATAGCATAAGTTCTGGATGTTGGGTGCCATAGTTAAGAGTTCTGAGCAGCGCTTGTAACACTGTCTGAAGCTTATTTCCTCCTACTGCAGCTTCACTATTCTCAAAGTAAGTGAGTGTCGTTTGTGGACCTGACTGCATTAGAAAACAATATGATATGTTACCTTCCTAAACAGCTTGACGGAGGCCCCTGAGGGGCGCTGTGATGGCCATGGACTCGGAGAAGACGCTTGGCTCCGACACCCTCCCCAAGTCTTATAGCACTGGTGTAGCCTGAGATCGCCCCCGACATAGGCGGCCGGCTCCCGGGGTCCGGCGGTACTTTTTGCCTTTTGATGACTCTTCAATTCTGGACCTTGTCCCACAATCCGTTTGACCTGAAGACAAGCTGTAGTGAGGCGCCCCTTTATCGTTTTAGTTGCCATTCCGCCCGCTTTTGCTACACTGTGCCTCTTCCGCCATTCAGCTGTTTTCCGCCCGCTCTTGCGACTACAGCGTCTCGCTCACCATGTAGTTGAGATGCGCCCGCTCTAGCGGTGCAGCGATAGGCGGCTGCCACAGGACTCTCAAAATGGCGGCCGGCTCTTCGGTTTTGGGCCTGGTCCACTAAAATGGCCCTGGGACACCTTGGAACTCGGACGCTTGTCTGCTAGGGCTTGGATCCCATTCTCGAAAAGCGTCCCCTCAGCCGTGAAGATTCTACAAAAGTCATGGGGGCCTCCGACTCCCGCAGGCTTCTGGTGGGGAGCGGCTGCCATGATTGCTCGTGGAATGGCCACGACGGAGCTACGAGATGGTAGTGGTCTCATGCTGACGCCAGCTTTAGTCTGAAACATCCAGAAACACTGTAGACTACCAATTCGATCAGTTCCGGTAGCGCCCCAACATGACCCGGAAGAGAAGAACTTGCCCTCCCCTCTTTGACTGATGGTTCTTGTTGCCTGTCCCCTCTGTTGTCATTTAACAGAACTTTTTGGACTGCTGAAAGGGGTTGTGTTCTGAACGCTGGTTGGTGGAGACATTTAGACTATATTCTTGACCTACGTTGTCGCGTAATGCGTTTTATGACACGCCGCGTTAGCGCACCCGGAAGTGATCCGAGGCGCGGCGCGCAGCGCGTAACGTAAGCATAACAGGTCATGTGACTTGTTAATAAAACTTTTCATTGGTTCATTTTACTTTTGTTAATTTAATGATGAAAAGCTTGGTCATATGACCTAAAAATTACGCTTTTTATTATTTTCGAACAATATTTTTTTTTCAAACATATGTTATAATATTCCAGGCTAATGTACTTTCCCGGAAAATTTACAACTGTCTGGCAAGTAAAATATATTCCTTTTTCGAGAAAAAGGGCGTTTCTTCCTTCCAAGACGGAGCCGTTGAGTAAAAGAGATTCGGCCTGCTGTCTTAGTCGCCGATGCGCCTGATTATCAGATTCTTATCGATCACTTTATGTTGCAGACATGAAAAACACAACTGCCCTTGACCATTTATCTTTACTGCGTTCCTACATATTATACCTTTTATCCGTCATGTAATTGGACTGCTTTATTTCACTTGCCTTTTACTGATTCGAAAACAGTCACTAAAAGTAAAAACTTTACAAATGAAAATACTACTACCGTGTTTTGTTTTAAAAACCTTTATTGTGAAAATGTCAGTATACAAATACGGGCCTATAACCACGTGGGCCGGCCACGGAGCAAACTCAAATCGTATATGATGAGGAGACATTTACACTGTAGAAGAACGTAACGAGCGGGCCATTAGGTGACAAGAACAAAGGTGTCTAACAGTTGCGGTATCGGTGGACGTACATTTTGTAATTAAAATACGACAGGGCCACTTACAATAACATTTTCTAGATATACATTTGCGGGCAAAGAGTTACGAGTCCCATTTATACCGGCGCCATTTTGGGCGAGGCCGGGCAGGTCCAAGATATAGTCAAAATGTCTCCACCAACCATCGGCCAGACCAGAACCCCTTTCGGCCCTTTATGTTACAAGATGATGTCTTCCATTCAGAAAATATTGGTGGCAGCATTTTGAAAGGAAACAGAAACAGCCGTTCTCCTAGTGAGTTTCACATTGTTACATTTAGGAAGAATGTTGAAGAGTAGTATGTGGAAAATCTGAAGCCATTTTTCTACAAACTCTCAATCAGACTTGGATGGAAAAAAAAACCTGAAGAATGTACAAACTGAAAACCAATTTTTGTCTGTATAGCACCAACAGTAACGCTTGAGTCAGCTTTGTGTCAAGCCGCCATTTTCATTCAATCAATAGCGTCCCCCTGCACACATTCAGGGACCTGGTCGTGTCTTCAGATGAAACGCATTGTAGGAAAAGAAGCAGAAAGGAAAAGGAAAAAAGTTCCGCCGGACCTAGTGAAGCTGCAGCAGGTGCAAATAAGCTTCAGACAGTCTTACAAGCACTGCTCAGAACTCTCAACTGAGGCACTCAACATCCAGGACTTGCCATTCGGATCTTGGCGCCTTGTATTTTTGTTTTGTTTTTGATGGAAGGGAAAGAACAAAAAACAGACATTGAAAAAGGCTCAACAGTGCAGGGCGCCTTGTGCTGGTTCCGACCTATTCACACATCGGTCCGCTACTGACATCACCTCATAAACCAACGGGGCACCCCACGCCGACTTTCGGCGCAGCATTGTAGGATGGACACACCAGTGCGGCAATTTGATGGACACCACCTCGGTGCCATCCAGATCTCGGCGCGTTCATTCATTCAATAGCGTCCCCCTGCACACATTCAGGGACCTGGTCGTGTCTTCAGAAGAAACGCATTGTAGGAAAAGAAGCAGAAAGGAAAAGGCAACAAGTTCCGCCGGACCTAGTGAAGCTGCAGCAGGTGCAAATAAGCTTCAGACAGTTCTACAAGCACTGCTCAGAAATCTCAACTGAGGCACTCAACATCCAGGACTTGCCATTCGGATCTTTGCGCCTTGTGCTGGTTCCGACCTATTCACACATCAGTCCACTACTGACATCACCTCATAAGCCAACGGGGCACCCCACGCCGACTTCCGGCGCAGCATTGTAGGATGGCCACACCAGTGCAGCCACTTGCTGGACACCACCTCGGTGCCATCCGGATCTCAGCGCGTTCGAGTCACTGTGCCGGAAGAGTGACCGGAACTCAGCTGAACACGCCGTCTTTCGGCGCAGCATTGTAGGATGGCCACACCAGTACGGCAATTTGCTGGACACCACCTCGGCGCCATCCGGATCTCGGCGCGTTCGAGTCACTGTACCGCAACAGTGACCGCAATTCAGCTGGACACGCCGTCTTTCGGCGCAGCATTGTAGGATGGCCACACCAGTGCGGCAATTTGCTGGACACCACCTCGGTGCCATCCGGATCTCGGCGCGTTGTGCTGCCTTCGGCCTATTCGCACATCGGTCCGCTACTGACGCCGCCTCACGTGCCAACGGATTTTCTACGCTTTTTGTAGCCCTATGTCGCATAACAGGTCATGTGACTTGTTTATAAAACTTTTCATTGGTTCATTTTACTTTTGGTTTCCTAAAGATGGAAGGCTTGGTCATATGACCTAAAAATAACACTTTTCATTGGTTTAGAAAAATTTTTTTTCCCAAACGATGAAAGCCCCACCTTGTTTCTGGATCATTCAGACTGAAGCTGGCGTCAGCATGAGAGCACCACCATCTCGTGGCTCCGTCGTGGTCATTCCGCGAGCAATCATGGCAGCCGCTCCCCACCGAAAGCCTGCGGGAGTTGGGAGCCCCCAAGACTTTTATACAATCTTCACGGCTGAGGGGACGCTTTTCGAGAATGGAGCCCAAGCCCTAGCAGGCAAGCATCCGACTTCCAAGGTGTCCCAGGGCCATTTCAGTGGACCAGGCCCAAAACCGAAGAGCCGTCCGCCATTTTAAGAGTCATGTGGCAGCCGCCTATCGCTGCACCGCAAGAGTGGAAACAACTCAACTACATGGTGAGCGAGACGCTGTAGTCGCAAGAGCGGGCGGTAAACAGCTGAATGGCCGCCACCTGGGGAGGCCCGTTCACGCCGCCTCCCCCCCCCCCCCGGGCCGCCGCACGCCAATTTTTGGAGCAGCATTGTAGGATACCAAAACCAGTGCGGCAGTTTACTGGACATCACCTGGGTGCCTGTCGTACATGTTGTGTCAGCCATGTGACACTGGACACAGACCGCTACTGACGAGGCCTCCCCCCGCACCACCCGGGACGCCCCACGCTGTTTTTCTGTGCTGCATTGTAGGATCCCTAAACCAGTGCGGCACCCAGGCGACATCACCTGGGTGCCGTCCAGAACTCTGCACGTTGTGCTGCCTTGGGACTATTCGCACAACAGACCGCTACTGACGAGGCCTCCCCCCGCCCCACCCGGGACGCCCCACGCCAATTTTCGGAGCAGCATTGTAGGATCCCTAAACCAGTGCGGCACCCAGGCGACATCACCTGGGTGCCGTCCAGAACTCTGCACGTTGTGCTGCCTTGGGACTATTCGCACAAAAGACAGCTTCTAACCATTGTTGCTTTTTGTGTTAATAAATGTTTAAATGTTTTTAGTTTTTGTTCTGTTCATTATCGTTAAAAGTTAATAAAGTTTTATAACCTTACTTTGTTGGAGTGTTATCTATTTTTTGAAAAACGGGTGAATGGGGCCTTGAATCGGGTTATTGTCATGTGTGGGCTTTGGAAGTGTGCTGCTGCAGGATCGGACATTTCAAACTCAAATGCACGTTCTTTTTCTTACCTTTCCGAAGCATGGAGCGCAATAGCAAACAGAGAAAGGGTGATGCACGTGTTGAACACTACCTGACCTGGCAAGTTGCTGGCAGTGCCCCCCCGCCCGCTCCTGAAAGAGGGCACACACACACCGCCGCCCCGAGTACTTCAGAAATCTTTAAAAGACCATGCGCTTGTTCATGAGGCTTAAATGGTTTATCACCTCTTCTAGAACCCCTACATCGACCCTCTGACGTTTCATGGAAAAATTACCATGTAACACAATACCAAGCCCTATCAGCTGAAACCCCCAAGGAATCGTGGGGCATATTAGCAAGGGGGTTTATCTCCGCTTTTTTGGCTTTAAAAACCATGAAAGCGGAGATAAAATTATTTCCCTATTATCAAGCTGTCGCTAACACCAGTTAGTGACACCTAAAAGGAGATAGCGACCATCTTGGGCCCGGCTTTGCATGTCAGTGATACTTATCACTAATGACATGCAAAGTGGCGTGCCAAGATGTTAGCGACTGGAAACAGTCCCTAACATCGCTACCTTCTATTACCAACTTTTGGAGATATTCGCACTAAGCGCGAATATCTCCAAAAGCTAACACCTGCCCTGAGCAGGTTTTAGCCATGTTATCCAATGGGAGGTGGATAACATGGCTAAGAGCATTAGGTCGATAATACATGAATATCGCTGACTTTTCTGCGATAATAGCAAGGTTTATCTGCGATAAAAATCGCCGATGTGCGGCGATAATTTTTGTCTCTAAACAAGTTATAGACAAAAATTATCGCTAGTTGTTAGTAATATGCCCCCGGGTTTTTGCTTGCAGAAATCGGGAGGCGGGAGACTAGCACTGAAATCAGTACTCACACGCCTGAATCAGGAGGATTGGCATGTCTGAATTCTCTACAGCTGGGGCCATAAACTACATCCGCAGGGGTAGGTGATAGCCTGGGACCAGCCTGGCATCTAAAATGGCTGCCGTGCACGACAAAATTGTGGCATTCGAAAAAAGGCAAGATGGCGCAGCCGCTGGAAGAGATATATCAACATATATCAGCCTCCTCAGCCACCCTCAGGAAACATAGGGGATTAGGATATGTCTCCCGCACCCCCTTATACCTAGTACTTTAATTAACGAAGCACAAAATGGCGAATTCCCGTTTCGCTACCAGTTTGCGGCCCAGTTCGCGGCCCGTGAAGCGCTTCTACCGTGAAAAATCATTTTTTTTTTATTTTCCCCACGGGACCCTTTAATAACCCCAACAACATTCCTAGGGGGTCAAGAGGGGGATACCTTGCCCCCTTTCATTAAATTCCCCCTTAGTTTTTCACCTTTTCTTCTCTCTCGATCCTACCGAGAGACAAGATGGCGGCCGCTCCGGACTGTCACGCAGCAAAAAAAAAAAAAAAGCTCACGCACAGCCGCTGGAAGAGATGTATCAACATATATCAGCCTCCTCACCCACCCTCAGGAAACATAGGGGATTAGGATACGTCTCCCGTACCCACTTATAACTAGTAATTTAATTTACGAAGCACAAAATGGCGAATTCCCGTTTCGCTACCAGTTTGCGGCCCAGTTCGCGGCCCGTGAAGCGCTTCTACCGTGAAAAATCATTTTTTTTTTCTTTTCCCCACGGGTCCCTTTAATAACCCCAACAACATTCCTAGGGGGTCAAGAGGGGGATACCTTGCCCCCTTTCATTAAATTCACCCTTCGTTTTTCACCTCTTCTTCTCTCTCGATCCTACCGAGAGACAAGATGGCGGCCGCTCCGGACTGTTTAGAATGTTGACAGACACCGGAGAGCCAATCAGCTTTCTGCGCGCAAAGTTCCGATAAGCGAAAAGTAAGCGGACCGGATCGCTGCCCAGAGCGCTGTTACAGATATATATCTTGATTTAAACGTTAATTTCTCAAAAACTACTGGAGCACATATATTGAGACCTAGCAAAGGCACATCGGGCTAACAGTCCCTACAATTTTGCCAAGTTTCGTGCAAATCCATTCAGCCGTTCGAGCTAAAAGTGAGTCCAACCGCCCTATGGAAAACTCAATGCAAAAAACGCGTTTTGGGACCCCCCTTTTTTCTCAGCCCCCCCTTGACGAAACCCCACCAAATTTTCAGGAGCTGCTCAGAAACAAAATGTGCCATTTTCCTGAAAATTTCAGCCGATTCCATCCACAAACGCCAAAGTTATTAGACATAGAATTTTCAAAAGTCCCATAGGGAATTTATCCTAACTATATATACCTACTGGCGAACGCCAGTAGGTAATATATATATATATATATATATACATACATACATATGTATATAGATATTCACACTCCGCCTGCCTGCTGGTGTCATCATTGAAGCTATTACCCTTGATGGTTTGGGACTTCCCGAGGGGCGCACGCATTGTCCTGCGCTTCCATGGCTTCACGACATCGACAGTGTGGGTTTGGGAGTAGGGGACTAAGGAACATTTATTCCCTGTAACTTCGTGGGTGTCTTACCACTGCGACGCTTTTAACTCCAACCAAATGCATGATGGGAACAGAAGTCCGTGGCAGAGGCTTCTGTGGAACCGGCATGATAAAGCGCCGCAGCTGAGCCCTTCTACATCACATGGTGGGAGGAGTTCGTTAATCACCTGAACGGAGGCATCCTGCACGAACTGCGGCATTTGAAAAAGGCTTGACGCCGAAACCGGTCATGCTGACTTTCTCCAATAAATGTTCACTGGAGCCCCGCTGTGTCCCTTCCTTCTTTTTATGTGAGAGAGGACGTTTGGCATATTACGAGTGCATTCCTGTGGCACTCTTGAAGGGTCCCTCCCTGCTGGGGGTGTGAATACTACAGGACTTTGGGAAACCAACATGCATTCTTCGAGGTATCGAATATTCACACTCCGCCTGCCTGCTGGTGTCATCATTGAAGCTATTACCCTTGATGGTTTGGGACTTCCCGAGGGGCGCACGCATTGTCCTGCGCTTCCATGGCTTCACGACATCGACAGTGTGGGTTTGGGAGTAGGGGACTAAGGAACATTTATTCCCTGTAACTTCGTGGGTGCCTTACCACTGCGACGCTTTTAACTCCAACCAAATGCATGATGGGAACAGAAGTCCGTGGCAGAGGCTTCTGTGGAACCGGCATGATAAAGTGCCGCAGCTGAGCCCTTCTACATCACATGGTGGGAGGAGTTTGTTAATCACCTGAACGGAGGCATCCTGCACGAACTGCGGCATTTGAAAAAGGCTTGACGCCGAAACCGGTCATGCTGACTTTCTCCAATAAATGTTCACTGGAGCCCCGCTGTGTCCCTTCCTTCTTTTTATGTGAGAGAGGACGTTTGGCATATTACGAGTGCATTCCTGTGGCACTCTTGAAGGGTCCCTCCCTGCTGGGGGTGTGAATACTACAGGACTTTGGGAAACCAACATGCATTCTTCGAGGTATCGAATATTCACACTCCGCCTGCCTGCTGGTGTCATCATTGAAGCTATTACCCTTGATGGTTTGGGACTTCCCGAGGGGCGCACGCATTGTCCTGCGCTTCCATGGCTTCACGACATCGACAGTGTGGGTTTGGGAGTAGGGGACTAAGGAACATTTATTCCCTGTAACTTCGTGGGTGTCTTACCACTGCGACGCTTTTAACTCCAACCAAATGCATGATGGGAACAGAAGTCCGTGGCAGAGGCTTCTGTGGAACCGGCATGATAAAGCGCCGCAGCTGAGCCCTTCTACATCACATGGTGGGAGGAGTTCGTTAATCACCTGAACGGAGGCATCCTGCACGAACTGCGGCATTTGAAAAAGGCTTGACGCCGAAACCGGTCATGCTGACTTTCTCCAATAAATGTTCACTGGAGCCCCGCTGTGTCCCTTCCTTCTTTTTATGTGAGAGAGGACGTTTGGCATATTACGAGTGCATTCCTGTGGCACTCTTGAAGGGTCCCTCCCTGCTGGGGGTGTGAATACTACAGGACTTTGGGAAACCAACATGCATTCTTCGAGGTATCGAATATTCACACTCCGCCTGCCTGCTGGTGTAATCATTGAAGCTATTACCCTTGATGGTTTGGGACTTCCGGAGGGGCGCACGCATTGTCCTGCGCTTCCATGGCTTCACGACATCGACAGTGTGGGTTTGGGAATAGGGGACTAAGGAACATTTATTCCCTGTAACTTCGTGGGTGTCTTACCACTGCGACGCTTTTAACTCCAACCAAATGCATGATGGGAACAGAAGTCCGTGGCAGAGGCTTCTGTGGAACTGGCATGATAAAGCGCCGCAGCTGAGCCCTTCTACATCACATGGTGGGAGGAGTTCGTTAATCACCTGAACGGAGGCATCCTGCATGAACTGCGGCATTTGAAAAAGGCTTGACGCCGAAACCGGTCATGCTGACTTTCTCCAATAAATGTTCACTGGAGCCCCGCTGTGTCCCTTCCTTCTTTTTATGTGAGAGAGGACGTTTGGCATATTACGAGTGCATTCCTGTGGCACTCTTGAAGGGTCCCTCCCTGCTGGGGGTGTGAATACTACAGGACTTTGGGAAACCAACATGCATTCTTCGAGGTATCGAATATTCACACTCCGCCTGCCTGCTGGTGTCATCATTGAAGCTATTACCCTTGATGGTTTGGGACTTCCCGAGGGGCGCACGCATTGTCCTGCGCTTCCATGGCTTCACGACATCAACAGTGTGGGTTTGGGAGTAGGGGACTAAGGAACATTTATTCCCTGTAACTTCGTGGGTGTCTTACCACTGCGACGCTTTTAACTCCAACCAAATGCATGATGGGAACAGAAGTCCGTGGCAGAGGCTTCTGTGGAACCGGCATGATAAAGCGCCGCAGCTGAGCCCTTCTACATCACATGGTGGGAGGAGTTCGTTAATCACCTGAACGGAGGCATCCTGCACGAACTGCGGCATTTGAAAAAGGCTTGACGCCGAAACCGGTCATGCTGACTTTCTCCAATAAATGTTCACTGGAGCCCCGCTGTGTCCCTTCCTTCTTTTTATGTGAGAGAGCACGTTTGGCATATATATATATATATATATATTACCTACTGGCGGTCGCCAGTAGGTATATATAGTTAGGATTTTTTCTCTATGGGATTTTTGAAAATTCTATGACTAATAACTTTGGCGTTTGTGGACGGAATTGGCTGAAATTTTCAGGAAAATGGAACATTTTGTTTCTGAGCAGCCCCTGACAATTTTGGGGGGTTTCATCAAGGGGGGGCCGAGAAAAAAGGGGGGTCCCAAAACGCGTTTTTCCCATGTTAATTTCCATAGGGCGGTTGGCCTCACTTTTAGCTCGAACGGCTGAATGGATTTGCACGAAACTTGGCAAAATTGTAGGGACTGTTAGCCCGATGTGCCTTTGCTAGGTCTCAATATATGTGCTCCAGTGGATTTTGAGTAATTTAGGTTAAAAAAAAGATATATATCTGGGCGGAGCCTAACCACACATCTGATCTGATTGGCTGTCAGCCCTTCATCCAAGAAGTGTTGGCAGCCATCTTGGGACCAATATACATGATAGCACCTCATTAAAAAGCATTGTAGTTAATAGAGGGTTTTAGAACTTTAGTTACATTATAAATCATTTGTTGATGGTACCATACTCGTTTTAGGAATTGTGGTGGGTTCTAAGGTGATTTTACCATGTGAAAAAACCTTCTGCTGTGATATCATGAATATTGTTTGAAAGAAAACTAATATCTCATGATTTTCCCACAGTGGTTTGGAAGGGGATCTATAAGCTAAACTGAAAGCATATTTTCTGTAAATTCACATTATCTTTCTCAGTCATGTGAAAATGAAGTCTGACATTCTCAGTAAAACATGTACATCCAACAAGGACAGAGACTGTCAGTTGATTCCTTTGTGCTCTACTGCAGCCTCCTAAAGTGTTCTAAAGAACAACTAGAGCGCTAACAGTCCTACGTATTACAAAGGTATAGCACACCTGGAGCCATCGTGATGGGAATAAAGTGGTAACTCTTAAAACATTTAATTTAAAAAGGAACAAAATGAGGGGGTATATTATGCAATAGAAGGTATTAGTGCTGCAGAAAGAAAAATTAGGGCACATTTTGAGTGACTTTTCAAATCCTCTTCTATTTCATTAAAAAATTCTGACATGCAGTCTCCCAAAATGGCCACCAGAGACAAAAGAGCCCAAATGGAGCCCAAATATCACCCAGATGTAGCCCAAGTATTGCCCAATGACAGAATGTCCCAGAGTGTTCTAAAGAACAACTAGAGCGCTAACAGTCTTACTTATGACAAAAGTATGGCACACCAGAAGCCATCTTGATTGGAATGAAGTGGTAAGTCTGAAAACACTCAATTTAAAAAGGAACAACATGAGGGGGTTAATTTTGCCATAAAAAGTATGATTAGTGCTTCAGAAAGAAAAATTAGGGATCATTTTGAGTGACTTCTCAAATCCTCTTCTATTTCATTAAAAAAATTCTGACATGCAGACTGAAACATGCACTTTGAATACCAGCAGCAGACGTCCCTGGTGAGCAGTAGCTTTACTACAGTGATCTAATGTGCAACTAGAGTGCTAACATTTAGAATTTATGGCAAATGTGTGACACATCTGAATGCCTTCTTGATGGAACCAAAGTAAACAAGCATTGAAAATGCAATAGATCTCGCCCTCGTTTAAGTTAAAGCCATTCTGTTTGTAATGAGGTGGCTTTTTAGCTTTGCTTTTATTAGTGTTTTTTCAACTTTCATGTAAATAACATGCATCTGTATGCATATAAGTATATGTATGCATGCATTTATGTTTGTATTTATATAGATATACAGATGATATATGTTTATATATGTATGTATATATATATATTCACTGAAAAAACCATAGGTTATAGACCATATATAGTTAGGAATTAGCATTTACAAAACCTTGAAAATTCACTGAAAAAACCATAGGTTATAGACCATATATAGTTAGGAATTAGCATTTACAAAACCTTGAAAATTCACTGAAAAAACCATAGGTTATAGACCATATATAGTTAGGAATTCGCATTTACAAAACCTTATTTTACTCACACAAAACCATTGAAATTCCATATATAGTTAGTTGCACTAACTATATATCGCGCACCCGCAATCCACTGCTGATGATGTCACATATTACATCATTCATGACATGGTCAGTGACATCACTGATGACATCACTGATGACATCTCAAATGACATCACTGATGACATCACTGATGACAACATCCAGTGACTGTATGTTTCTGTAAAGTTAAAATATGTCTTACATATTGAAGAATGAGTGGATGTATAAGTGTCTGGATGAAGGATTTAGTAGGTGCATGACTGACTGTATGAGTGAGTGATTAAATGTGTCTCACTGAGTGCATGGGTTAGTGACTAAACTGTCTTAATTTGTGCATCATTATGTCTGTTGTTCTGTAAACTGTTGCATGTGTTGATAAGTAGCTATATGAGTAACTATATGGGTTATTGATTGGTTGCCCAAGTATTTGTATGGGAGACTGAGTGTGTGTGTGGGTGGCTGGGAGGTGTATGACTCTGTGCATAGATGTGTGAGCAGTTGATTCACTAGATGTATGGTTTTAAAAGTGCATGTGGAAACAGCTGTATGGGCGGTTGACTGTGTGCATGAGTGTATTGGTGAGTAAATGGATATCTCAGTGCTACATGTCAAAGTAAGTACATATGTAAAACACAGTACATGTGAGAGTTGACATATATAAATAACTGTGCATAAGAGCCAGTGAATGTGTGAGTGGCTGTATGGATCATTGTGAACTTGTATCAGGGATTGTATAAGAGAGTAAATATGTGTTAGTATATGTTTGAATAAGTAAAGTTTGTATAACTGTATAGTTGAGGAAATGGAGGTGTGATTGATTCTTTGCATGACTGACTAGGTGTGTGAGTAACTCCATGGATGAGTGACAGTCTGTGAGTGTCTGTTTACACTGATTGTATCTAAGGTTATATTAGAGTCTGAAGAGGTTCATCGTATTATCACATGAATGATATCATCAGTGATGTGATCAGTAATGTCAAATGAGATGTCATCAGTGATGTCATTTGAGATGTCATCAGTGATGTCATTTGAGATGTCATCAGTGATGTCATCAGTGATGTCACTGACCATGTCATGAATGATGTAATATGTGACATCATCAGCAGTGGATTGCGGGTGCGCGATATATAGTTAGTGCAACTAACTATATATGGAATTTCAATGGTTTTGTGTGAGTAAAATAAGGTTTTGTAAATGCGAATTCCTAACTATATATGGTCTATAACCTATGGTTTTTTCAGTGAATTTTCAAGGTTTTGTAAATGCTAATTCCTAACTATATATGGTCTATAACCTATGGTTTTTTCAGTGAATTATATATATATATATATATATATATATATATATATATATATATATATATATATATATATATACATATATATATATTTATAACTAAGATACCATTCTTCACGGCCCTGTGCAGGATCCTCCTGTTAATGCTTGGGGTTGAACATTATCACTATGGGACATTCACACCCACAGAAGGTATGTTCACTTGGGTGAAAATGTGACAGTGAGGGGCATATTCACAAGGACTTATTGCAAATTATCGGCACTTTATCTCAACCAAAGTGGTGATAAACTTAGCAGCCCATTCACAAGCTGGTGCTAACAGCCGATATCACCAGTTCCCCTGCGATAGCAGCCGCAAAATACATCTCCACAGATGACCCCGGCAACTAACGCTAATGATATGCAGAGTAGGCGTTCCCGTGCAAAAATATGCAACAACACCACGTCACAACATTCTCAACGAGCAGCCGGATCTGCGATAAGATCACAAAACAGGCGATAAGGTACATTAGCAGCCGGAATTTAACACCTGCTCTTACCTGGTGTAAAGTCGGATGACAACCTGCACCATAAAAGGGAGCCCAGCCTAGAGCCACACCTGAAGAACAACAGATGCCGTGGAGCCAACGATTATGCAGCTCAGACACCCCAGAGGGCCACAACACCCATCACCATCACTCCCAGGACCGCCACCACCCCCCTCGCCCGGGGCCCCCACACCCCCTCGAACCAAGATATTGCACATCTACTTCACGAAATCATGAACAAAATAATTTGTCTGATGTCGCACATTTACAACAATTAACATTCATGTGTAGTCAGAAAAAGGAGAATCATTCAGTCACTATTGAAAGTCCAAACAAATTTGACTCTAAACAACTATTTGGAAGAGTCATGGCAGGTCATCGCTGGACAATCTGTAAGTCACAGCCTGCAAGACAAAATTCATCATAAGAAGATGTGTCATGTACTCATCAAAGGACAGAGAGAGAGAGAAAGAGGGAGAGGGAGAGAGAGAGAGAGAGAGAGAGAAAAGAGAGAGAGAAAGAGTTAGAGAGAGAAGGAGAGAAAGAAAGGGAGAGAGAGAAAGAGAGAAAGAGAGAAAGAGAGGGAGAGAGAGAAAGATAGAGAAAGAGCAGGAGAGAGAGGGAGAGAGAGAAGGAGAAAAAGAGAGTGAGAGAGAGAAAGAGAGAGAAAGAGAGGGAGAGAGAAGTAGAGAAAGAGAGAGAATGGGAGGGAAAGAGAGAAAGAGAGAGAAAGAGAGAGAAAGAGAGGGAGAGAGAGAGAAAGAGAGAAAGATAGAGAGAGTGAGAGAGAGAAAGAGAGAGATAGTACAAGGAACGCAATGCCAATAGGGCTCTTGGCTCATACATGCCTACTGTTGTGTGTGTATCGCTATTGATGCACCATAAGTCTAAGGCCTGGCATCAATTGCAGTGCGTAGGCCACATCACATCTCAAAAATGCAAGCAGTAGTCAGACTAACATTAGGTATGAAAGCTCCTTTGTCTCAACACATAAAGCAGAAGGACATCTGAACCTCCGACCTTGGTCTTGAATGCACCTGGCACCCCCTGAGAGAGATACCATATATGATTTTAATGACTCCCACGCCACGAACTGCGCTAATGAGACCAATGTGTCCACACCCCACAGACAGTTGTCCCTGCTTGAGGTACACCTGCATGAGATGCCCTTGACACATAGTACAAAACAACCCATACATCCAAACGTTGCACACACATACGACTCATTGCTCCGAGCTGTGGCATATCATCCACATAACTGCTGCAGGTCAGAAGAGTGCCGTTTCTACGAGACCAACAAAAGCAATGACAGGCCATCCCGGGCACATGCACAAGCCCTGTCACGTGGAACTGCGCCATGCATGTATGCTGCATCTGTTGGTAACATTGTCACTGGCAGTGTTGCGCATCAGTTACCGTCTGAGCTTCCGTCTTGTGTATGTCACCTGCGCCCAGCCCTGGTTCCACTGTCGATCATGCACATTCGAGTGGCCCATGGATGTCTGCCAATCCTTCACAACAATAGCCAAACTGGATTGTGACTTGTGTGTTCGCCCCCTGTTATCCCACAACCAGAAGTGCAACTGTGATACCCGTGCATGGGATGCCTTGATATTTGGCGTATGTGCTGGCAGTTGGGGATGGGAGACTGCATAAGTCTTCTACAACAAGAATATCCAAGGGTCTATAAGTAATACTCTGAACACTATGAACTCTGGAGCAAGGATATATTTAGTGTATGCGCCAACTTCATAGACTAAGACCACTAGAATGGAAAGTCCTATTTAAGTGGACGGATTACCATCACTCACCCATAGGTGATATGCTTCATCATCTGGGTCTCCTCTTGATGTCACGCTCGTGACACTAAGGGCTACAACCCTATCAGAAGGATGGGGGAGCCCGAGGATGTTTTTAAAAGTAGCCAGAGAGAGAAACTGTGCTCCTGTCTAAACTACCAGATGAGAGCGATTGAATTTGGTGGGAAAAGAATACAGTGCATAATAAGGTGATATGTGAATTTAAAATTGCACTATGAGAAACCCTACCTTTATTAATGTCCCTCACAGTCCAAACTAAAAACAGTGCAAACGACGGTCTGTAACAAATAACTGTCTGGTGTTTGAAAAAAAGGTCAACATGTTTCAGCACATACGGACAACTTTACATCCAATGCCTTCTTCAGGACCACTACTGTATTGCTACTGCAAATGTGCAAAAAAAATAAATAAATATGATGATAAATACAAGTACATCTGAAACTGTTGGAGCCGATACAACTGAATCACCTGTAATCAGGAATGAACAATTCTTCCTCTGCAAAACCCGTACAGCTGACGGTATCTGTAACACAGTGAAAGGAATGGGTGCAACCATTTTAATAAGCACAGAGTTCTCATGTTCAAAACAAAACATCATCCATTTTAGTGACATTCTTATTATCATCTACATAAACCTAATAATGAGTACATGCCATTCGTTCTTACCTGATATGCATGAGGAGGATACCTCACCTCACCTGGCAGAGGCTCAGGGGAAAAGAAAGCACCGTTCTGTGAGACAAAGTAGGAAAATACCACATTCATTATGGTTTCCTACTGATCCCAACATCCTATTCGCTACCTCTATATAGCAGCCGTAACATGTAAACACACACAAAACAGAAAAACTAAAACTATTTGTTATATATGTCATCCAGACTACATTATCAGAATGGATCTGATATTAATCAAGAAGTCTGGTATTTGGATATGAAGATGGAAAATGCCTGCTTCCCGATTGTCAGTCTATAATAGAAAGTGGCTCATACATGTACCTCTGTCTTAGAAGAATAAAATTATCCTTCACGTTAATATATTAATTCAAGATCAAGGGTCAACTGCGCAGGTGCTATGCTGTTTGACTCAATAACCCTACGCACACCATTCTTAAGCCAAAGCTATTCAATGCTTAAAGATAGTGTTTAAAATAGCACAGCCAGTCCACCTTAGCAGTACAAGCGAACGGTATAACCCATCTCCTGTCTTAATCGTGGGACTTCTACATAAAGAGCTTATTCACAGTGATTATGAATATCCACACACAGAGGGAAACAAGCAATATTGGTGCGAGTCACTGCGATCGTGTAAACAGGCCATTCACGCCAAACAAACCATATGAAAGGAAAGAGCTGTCGCGCTTACCTATCCGTCGGTACCTCTGACGGTCATCCAAGCCGTCTGGGGAGGTACCAGCAGTGGGGCGCCGCCATGTATTTAAACCCAAAGGTGTGTGATTTGCGTCGCACTCGACGCATGCGCGTCAACTACTCCGCGCATATAATGGTAACGTACTGGGCATCATGGGAGTTGTAGTTTATCATACAGCCTTATCCCTTGCGTCTCTCATTGTAAAACCACATTTGCAAGCTTAATTGTTCCAAACTACAGATGCGCATACATGCATAATCATAAGTAAGATTAGTAGCACGCCTCATTTGTTAGTTATAAATTATACATTCTCCATGTGATCTACGCTCACATGGAGAATGTCCAAATCAATTGCGATGTGCCAATCAATATACCATCATGACGGTGCTACTTGCATCACCCTTGACCAGTGGTCCAATAGTTCTGATGTTAATACCCAGCATCAGGTTAATATCAGCCCTTCTTTATCTATGAAAGCAGGGAAGTCGATATACATACATTCCATTCATTGCCACTGCTGTCAGACAGATGTTAGTGATGGGCTTCTAACAGAGTCTTCAATATAGGGTCACAATGTGGGATATTAATACCTTTTACAACATCACCCAAGGTATCGTATCATTTAAACCCACTTTGTCATGACTGTGCAAGTCTTAATGTGCAGTGACCACATCGAGGCGCTCCCCTATTGGGCTGTGTTGTGGATTGGTCAAACGGTGTGGAGGGAGAACAGCTGTCCGGACCAGTTAATGGATTGGCTCTCCCTCGTGTTTGTTGAACTCGACAACGATGTACTCTTGGAACTGATTGCCCATGAAGCTGTGCTCGCATTCATGGACGAGTAACTACGTTCCTGCAGCCAAACCTGACTGTAACCCAGAACACAGGTCCCAACACCTTGTTGCATCTCGGAGGAATGGTCACATGTCCCACCACAACAGTGGACATGTCTGCATTCGCCTGGACTCAGAATGCATTTGCGTGCACCTACCCATTTTGACACATACCTGTGCAAGGTGATGAAGCCCCATGGGCGGAGCTGCATAGCGTTGTTTGGCAACGTTCCAAAATTTGACATACTGCTGGAGGGAGAGTACACAAATGGCAATGTAGTACGACACGTGACCTTGTTGGACCCTTTCACCTGCTCACTGTCAGCAGAGCAGACATTTGCGCAGTCCGGTGGTACAGCACTATGCAGATCCCATGGGCTGTGAGTCGTGTCCCCTTACAAGGGGCAATGAGCAGACACCAAACATCACATGATTTGTCCAGCAAGGCAAGGTGTGCTGAGCGCGTTGCCATCCGTAATGAATTGTGTTCATTTTTGCCTCCCCATTACCTGCACCTTACATGTTCCTATGCTGCCTGTAAGTGTCTTAAGCATTGGTCTGTAAGTTGTGGCTCTTGTCTTGCCAGTACTGATACGCACATGCTAATAAAGTCTACGCAACTTCAATAGTGTACAACTGTGATGAGTGTTGATGACTGACGCATTTCCATTGGGGGGGGGGGGGAGTCCCTATTGACAGTCCCACCTCTGTGAGCCAGACATTGTGGTTGGGATAGTTGCTGGTAGACCTGTGCTCTTACGTCTCTTCAGCAATGTGAGTATAGTGTCCAACTTCTTGCCATGTGGATCAATGTGATCCATCAAAACAGGCTGTGTCGCCACAGATGTGTGTGAATAGGTATGCAAAGAGATGTTCTGTTGTCACATGTGATGGGGACACTACTTTAGGGCTGCTACCGAATTAGACATTTTTACACACAGCCCTATTTAGGACATGGACGTGGGGCTACGTTTGGGGGTTGCAAGATTGTTGTTTATGATCAATGAGGCCACAGCTGGTTCACACCTTCACAGTCATCTAATTGACCATGTGGACCAGGGTCAAACATGCGCATTGATGTCATTTCCCAGGGTGTACCTTTTAGTGCAATCACTGTCCCTACATTCATCCATACTGTTATACTTGATTGAACATAGACATGACACATCTGTGTGATTTGGAATGCTTTATTCACATTCTGTGGAGTGTCGGAGCTGGAGCAGTATATGGCCATGCCTACCCCACATTACAGGGTTTCCCACTGAAGAGGAAGAGTTGAGTCCGGAGCCAGATTGCTGTGTCATTGGTAACCAGAGCAGATATGGCAATCCATGTCGGGGTCTAGGTGAATGTTGCAGAGTATTTTGGAGGACAGTGGGATGTGTTGTTCCAGGGCATGATGCATAGGGCTGCACCAGGCAGGGGCAGACCATATGACGGGGATGGATGCTACTACCTCCTTCTTCACACAGTCATTACCATTCAAATCTTACTCCTCCGATATGTCTTCTGTGTCTGGTGTGTCAGGTGTGTGTGGTGATGTTATGGCTGTATCACTGTGTGTCACTGACACATCAGGGGCAAAGGTGGTAGAGCTGCATCACTGTGTGCCAATGACATATCAGGGGGCGGAGATTTGTGTGTCAAAGTTCCAGCAGCAGTCATCTGGGACAGGCTCTTTGGCAGCAATGGCAAGATGAGGATTTGCAGGGCATGGAAGATCCCAGCTACATCTCGCTGGTATTCAGTTGTGGCAGCCTTACTTCCAGCCTACATCGACTCCATGGTCTCCTTTGTCCTCCGCAACTGTGCCAACTCTGTGCTGTCATCTCTGGAGCCTGACTAGACAGTTCCTGTATCTGAGTAATGGCCCCAGCTAAGTCAGCCAAGGATTGTTGGAGAGCATGGAGTGGACAATGGGTGTCCATTAGGGACTGTAAGTGGTCCCTGGTGGAACTTAGACAGCCATGTATGGCAACTAGTTTGGCTGCCATGAGGTCGAACCCCACCCGCAGCTAATCAGACATCTTCTCCTGGCACCCTGACACACGGCGTTGGAATGCCATGTGTTGGTCGGGAGGGTCCTGTGAGCCAGCCGTGGTGGTGTGTGCTTCCTGCTTTGTGGTCTGTGCAGGCGGTGGGGTCACCGCGATGCAGCTGGGCTGACCTGCTCCTGGAGGTTGGGTGCGGAGGCTGTATATGACCCATTGGGGGGTTGTCGGAGCAGATGGCCAGGGGGTCCTCTTCATCATCACTGAAGAGATGTCTGGTCTGCTCTGCAGGAGGTGTTGATTGTCTCTCTGCAATGTAAAGGAGAGATGCAGGTTAACAGTGTGTTCCATGTATGTTGACGCATTGTACACGTTTCCAGAGAGACAGCATGACAATGTACACTGTGACTGTTTTGGAGGAGCTAGCTATTTGATGGGAGACAGTGAACATTTCGACTACATGACGGATGTGAGGTTGTACTCATACATAATCATCTCACAGTTTCCTGCAATACCAGATGTGGTTGGCCAGTTTCTACGCACAAGCGGCACCAGTTGTGTCCTATGTCCTGTAGTGTAAGTGTTGCACTTTGTACCACATTGTTGTCAATGTTGATGTGCTGTGATTGCTATGTGTGTGTGCTGCATTGTGGGAGAGCCATCCCTGCAGGTCTGATTTAGCGGCCCCTTATCCCTTTGATGCGGTGTGCCTCTGACTTGTGTGCTTTTCGTGTGCTGAGATGTTGGCGACCTGGGTCATTTGTGCTCTTGGACGGTTTTTGTACTCTTGTGCATTGTTTGTCTGCAGATGTGTTGTTGACATCAGGGGTTATATGTGCACATGGATGTGTCAGAGTGTGACCTGCTACTTTGAGGATGTGACCCACACTGGGCCACCTAAGTGTTGTGCTGTGCACCATGTCATGTATTTTGGCTGCAGCCATGCTATCAGTCATGCAGTGTCATTTGCATTGTCAGTGTGGCTCCCAGAGCCGCTGCTTTGCTGGACTCAGCACATGCGCATGGGTACTTTGTGGGATTGGTGATAGGGAGGGGGCCCCTTTGTGCACATAGTGGACGGGTGCCTACTTGGTGTTTCTATGTGTGCTGCAATGTGCCATGGGTATCAGGGACATGTTCCACAATCATTGTGGGCGTGCAGTGTGCTACACATGATTGTACATGTATGCCATTGTGCCCTTCTCCCTCCGTCCCCCCAGTCCCTGGTCGTTACTCACCCTGTTGCTGTTGGGTCAGGTCATATCGAGCTGAGTCTGGGCTCCTGACTCCTTGCACCATTTCCACACTGATGACTATGGCCACCATTTCCTCCAGCTCCTCCAGCTCCTCCTAAGGCGCAGGACTCCTACCTCCAGTCGCCTTTCCTGCCTTCCTGTTAGCAGCGAGTTTCTGTTTGGTGTGGCTTTGCACATCATGCCAGCGGCTCTTGACCTCCTCCATTGACATCCTCGACACGCCGACTGCATTCACGTTGTTCATGATGGACTGCCATATTTCCGTTTGTGTGGCCAATGACGCAGTGAAGGTGTCGAACAGTTGTTGGTAGTGTTCTGTCACCTCTGTGACGAAGATCCGGTCTTCCTGCGGACTGAACCCCGTCTTCCTCTTCCTCTGGCAGGTCCTCCATGGGGCTTGTGGGGTTCGGCTTGTCCTCTGCACTCGGTCTGGGTGCATCCATAGTGCTAAGCAGTTTGATTAGGTTTCGGTGTGTTTTTTTGGTTGCTTTTATAGTGTATTTTCCAGCATGACACGTGGGAATTGCAGGCCTGTCGCTGATTTTTGTACAGCGATTTGGAGCATCGCAACTTTTTTCGCCTTTGTGTTTCGCATTTTTCAGCATTGCGCTGAACTTTGCACAGTCATTTGGCGCGTTATCCTGATACTATCGCATGGTGCCGCCGGGTTGGGAATGCAACGTTAACACAGTGTTATTTTGACGCGAAAGACTGCGATGTGCAAAGTTGCGTTAAGCTAATTTTGCGATAATTATCACACGTTCTTGAGAATATCCCCCTGAGTTTCTCTAATGAATGGCGGTCATGGCTGAAGTTAATGTTTGGATTTTAGAACCGTGAAATAGCCAAATATGTGGCATATTTGCTATTGTGGTGCCCATTTGAACTCGGAAATACAAATGAAACTAAAATGGACCAGAAGTTGTACTTTCATGCCTTGGGCACCTCACCTATTCTGATTGGTCTACATCTTTTGTTTAGCCATGCTCCACGGGGGGTGCGGCCACTTGGTGATGCATAAATCTACCACTGAACTGATCTGAGACTGTGTGGGACGCCTGCATTCCAAATGTGAGATTATCACACATGTGCAAAGGTAGCTCACACATCTGCTTCCCATAATCACCAATTTCTCCATCTTCTTTCAGCGTAAATCTACAGCAGCTGGCAAGGAATGCCGATGGAATAAACATATGCAGTAAGGGTTCAGCCACGTACATTGCGAAACACTGAGGGGCAGATTTACAAGCCCCCTGCGCCCCCAGTACGTCATTTTTTGTGACGTACTGGTGGCTTATTTTACTGCTCCATATTTACAAGGACTGGAATTTCTTGTCCTTGTAAATATGGCCCCTTTACAAACAGCACTTTGCATGAAAGGGGCGTTCTATGGGTGTTGCTGTGGGTGCTCCTACGCAACACCCATGGAACAAGACACATTTTCAGATTTACGAGGAACCGTAAATCGGGAAATGGGTCTGAATGCTAAGCCACCCCAGGGGAGGCATAGCCAGGCGCAACAAGGAGAAATGTTTTCATTTCTCCTCGTTTTTTCCTCTTCAATGTGTACTGCATTCTACAGCACACATTGAAAGAGGAAATGCCTGTAGTGTTGTTTTCGTCCAGGAAGGTGCCCCTTCCTGTACGAAAACAATCTCCCCATGACGCAGGCATCCGTGCATCATGGTGCAAGGGTGCCTGCGCCGGCGCATGGCAGCTGTTTGGGCGCCAGCGCAGAGCACAGGAATGTTACATATTATTGTAAATATGTCTCATTCATGTGCTTTGGAAGCGCCGCAGCGTGGCGCAGCCGAAGGGCTTGCTTTGCCACGCTGCGGCAACTCCTCGTAAATCTGTCCCTGAGCATTTGCATTCACATGGAAGGATGTGTGAAGCACAGAATTGTGCGCCTGTTTCGGGATCCAGAATCCACCAGAGTCCCTGGAAACGCTTCAGCATCACCCTTAAAACTATTTGCCAAAATACAATTTGCGGTGTGCTTAAATGCGAGATGGTACCAGAAGAATCAGTGTGCTATAATATATATGCCTGGCCACCAGAGGGCGCAAGTATTGCAGTGATGTTGTGCACAGCAGAGGCACCTAGAGCATGAGACCCAGGTGGAGGCCCTGCTCCTGCAAGAGTGTGAACGGCACTCACACACTCTTCACCATCACCTCTATGCGCCAAGTGAGCCCCTGAATACACTGAGTGAGCGGACTCACTTGTGCACACTCTCTAGATCTCAAATGATCCTCCTTTTCAGAATACGACCACCATGTTTTGATCAGTTGTTGTCGCAAAATATATCTTTTTCAGGTGACCCCTCCAGAAATGAGATTAATGCCTTACCATGGAATGTTCCAGATGGGCAGCCATTTTAAATCAGTGGTAAGCCAAGGACAGCTTTCTAGCCTTTACGGTCTCAGGTTCAGGCATGGGGTGCGTAGGTGTGGTGCACCAAGCCACTGCCTATATACAGGCCTATGGACAGCACATGGTTAGGGAGTGTCTAGGTATATTAAATAAAACACTGGGAGGATCAATAAAGGGGCCATCCAGTGAATAATGTCACAATAGTTGTTTACAATCCAACCAGACATCACCGAACAAAGAGACACACCGGGTCCCTTATTATTGGTGATCATTGATAGTGCATTTTTAGGTACGAGGACAAGCTTTTGACTTTTACTGACTGGACCCTAAAATCCACACAGCAAGTGATGCAGGTCACTTCCACTGATCCTTGAACTCAGTGCTGCCTTCACTCTCCCCTGCGCTCCTGCATGTGCTCCCACTCTACCCTTCTACTGTTGCTACACCACTCGGTCCATACCATTCACTCTTCCCTCATCCACCTACCAATCCATCCATACACCTTCTATCCACCACACATTCATCCACATTTATTCGCCCTGCAATCATTCACCATCCATTCTCTATCCACGAGACATTCTTCGTCACCGTCGACTCACCTACAGTTCACCTTCCAGTTACTATCCACCACCCGTTCACTACTTACCCCCGCTAGCCACCAATGCACCATCGAATAACTATTAATCCTCTATCCATTGAGCAACAACTCCCCCTGTTCACCATCCTTTAACAAGCAGTTCTAGTGGTTCTAGAACAGCACTTAACACAATAGGCGCTGCCTCCAGAACTGAAAGACGATTTCCAGAATTGCCCCCGAACGGGCCAAATTATGCCACATGTGGCTTTGAGGCCAGAGCACAAGAGGCAAAACGAGATCCCACACGCCTTATACAGCACACAAGAGGTGACCTCCAAAGTGAGATGGAATATGCCCCAGGAGGTTTGTGGTGTTTCTTTCCACCTTCCACTAACTGATGCCAGTGATCCATGAGGCAGGGGTGGGTATACTGACCCCTATACTGAGCCCTACCTCACTTCACACATAGATATGCTACATCCATTCATCTACCTACCAACATCAAGCCATCAATCCATTGCACTTTTCATGACACCTCTTCACACATATAACCCCTCCATGCATAAATTCTCCACACTTCGTCCACCATGCATTCATTGCCTACTCATCATCCACCGCACACTCAGCATCCACCATCCCTCCACACACCTTGAACCATCCAACATCCATTCACTATTAATACAACACTCACCATCGATAATCCACTCACTGGTCACCTTCCATTCATCATAAAGTCACCGTCCATTCACATTTACCTTTCTTTCACCATCCATTCACCACCACTCACCATTCATTCGTGATGTATTGGGAATGCATGCAACATTTATGCACAATTCTACTTTCCAGAGTTGGTATTGAAACTTGAGAGGGGGCCTCCCTCCCCCAAACTGAGATCAGTATTCCAGAAGCGACCTCTAGAGGCGACCTCTGCACTATGCACGAGGTCACCAGCACCAGAGTACACAACATGTGCTGCATTGAGACATTGTAGGCCAAAGATGAATTCTGAAGGTAAGAGCATTATTGTGCAGGTCAAGAGTTGAGAAAAGGACACACAAGATGGCTGAAAGCCCGTGACACAATACCCTGCATGAGCCCTCCTGACCTGGAAGGCAGGGCACTAGAATATGACACAATATGACACGGAAAGGCCCCAAATATAGAAGGAACGCTCCAGGTGAGACATTATCAATTAGAAACAATATTTCCGATGAATCCTTTATAACTGTCGAAGTACACCAGATGTGAACTTACTGGTTTTGTGCCCACTGAACACTTGTAACACTATCACTCTTTTCGATTGCTTTCATTATCTATCATTTTGAGTCCCAACATTCATGTTTACACATTTTATTTATTTATTTTCTTTTTTTTGTGTCATCAATTTTATTGGAGATTATAGATACACAATTTCTCAAAATACAAAACAAGATCATAAACCATAAATCTGTATGGGACAAATATTATACATTTACAACCTAGTATGGAAGAGGGAAAAAAAGGATTAAAAATAAGAAAGGAAAGTATAGAAAAGGAGAATAAAAGTTTCAGGAATCTCGAGGATAGGGGGTCCACAGCTGCTGGAATATTTGTTGTTGATCTTGCACCTTAAATATTACATGTTCATATGATGCTGTCTAGACCATCGCAATCATCCAATCCTCTTTGAATGGAGGGCTAGGTGACTGCCACAGTCATGTTTACACATTTTGAGGCCATGAAATCCAAGGATGCTCAAGAACCAGGGAATTTTTCAGTGCTGCTGCGTTTTCTACAACTGTTTGGTGTATAAGTGAAGCTTGCGCTGTTGCCACTTATTCTGATGCTGCTTTGTATCATTGCCTGTTCTATCGTGGACTACGGCTGCACATGTTACACCAGATTTGTAGGTGTGAGGAAAAGTGTGGAGGAAGCATGCATTGCTCCTGTCACTTAAGCTGTACCTGCCCTTATGTCAGGGCAGCTTGCACCGCTCCTGTCACTTGTGCTGTGCTTGCCCTTTGTGTCAGGCAAGCTTGCACTGCTCCTGTCACTTGTGCTGTGCCCGCCCTTTGTATCAGGGTAGCTTGCACGTTCGTGTCACTTGTGCTGTGTCTGCCCTTTGTATCAGGGAAGCTTGCACCTCTCCTTTCGCTTGTGCTGTGCCTGCTTTTTGTATCAGGGATGCTTGCACCACTCCTGTCACTTGTGCACTGTCTACCCTTTGTATCAGGGAAGCCTGCCCTGCACTGCTCCTGTCACTTGTGCTGTACCTGTCCTTTGCATCAGGGAAGCCTGCCCTGCTCCTGTCACTTGTGCCCTACCTGTCCTTTGTATCAGGGAAGCTTGCACTGCTCCTGTCACTTGTGCTGTGTCTACCCTTTGTAACAGGGAAGCCTGCCCTGCACTGCTCCTGTCACTCGTGCCCTACCTGTCCTTTGTATCAGGGAAGCTTGCACCACTCTTGTCACTTGTGCTGTGTCTACCCTTTCTATCAGGGAAACCTTCCCTGCACTGCTCCTGTCACTCGTAATGTACCTGCCCTTTGTATCAGGGAAGCCTGCCATGCTCCTGTCATTTGTACCGAACCTGTCCTTTGTATCAGGAAGATTGCACCGCTCCTGTCACTTGTGCTGTACCTGATCTTGGTATCAGGGAAGCTTGCACCGCTCCTGACACTCGTGCTGTACCTGCTCTTGGTATCAGGGAAGCTTGAACGGCTTCTGTCGCTTGTGCTGCACTGTTTCTTTGTATCAGGGAAGCGTGCATCCCTCCTGTCACTTGTGCTGTGCCTGCCCTTTGCATCAGTGAAGTTTGCTCCGCTACTGTAATTTGAACTCTGCCTGCACTTTGCAGCAGGGAAGCTTGTATTGCTCTTGTCACTTGTACTGTACCTGCTCTTTTCATCAGGGAAGCTTGAACCACTGCTTTCACTTGTGGTGTGCCTGCATTTTGTATTTAGAAAGCTTGCACCACTCATGTCACGTGTTGTGCCTGCTTTTTGTATCAGGGAAGCCTGGCCTGCACCGCTCCTGTCACTGGTAATGTACCTGCCCTTTGTATCAGGGAAGCTTGCACCGTTCCTGTCACTTGTGATGTACCTGCTCTTTGCATCAGGAAAGTTTGCACTGCTCCTGTCACTTGTGCTGTGCCTGCCCTTTGAATCAGGGAAGCTTGCACCGCTCCAGACACTTGTGTTGTACCTGCTCTTGGTATCATGGAAGCTTGTTCCGCTCCTGTCACTTGTGCTGTACTTGTCCTTTGTGTTAGGGAAGTTTGCACTGCACCTGTCACTTGTGCTGTAGCTGCTCTTGGTATCACGGAAGCTTGCACCGCTCCTGTCATTTGTGCTGTTCCTGCTCTTGGTATCAGGGAAGCTGGCACCGCTCCTGTCACTTGTGCTGTGTCTGCCTTTTATATCAGGGAACTGGCACCAATCCTGTCCCTTGCGCTGTACCTACCCTTTTTATCAGGGAAGCTTGCACCCTTCCTGTCACTTGTGCTGTGCCTTTGTACCTGGAAAGTGTGCTCCACTGCTGTCACTGGTGTTGTGCCTGCCCTTTGCAGCAGGGAAGCTTCCAACGCTCCTTTTACTTGTTCCGTACCAGCCCTTTGTATCAGGGAAGCTTGCACCGCTCATGTCACATGTGCTGTGCTTGCCCTCTGCATCAGGGAAGCTTGCACCGCTCATGTCACATGTGCTGTGCTTGCCCTCTGCATCAGGGAAGCTTGCACCGCTCCTGACACTTGTGCCTTACCTGTCCTGTGTGGTGTAGAGACAAAATATCGAGTTTTTAATATCGACTAGACATAATATCGAGTAAAAAATATAGAATGGACATAATATCGACTAGACATAATATAGACTACCAAAATATTGACTAGAAAATGTTAATATCGAATAGAATGGACATACTATCGAATCAAAAACTATAGAATGGACATAATATCGACTAGACATAATATAGACAACAAAAATACCGAATTTAAGGTAAGTTAATATTAATTTTTATTTTTTGTGTAGTATAGTTCTGTAGCGGGTTGTGGGTTTATAGGGGAATAGGGTGGGAAGTAATTTAATTATAATTAATTAAATATGTTATTCTATTCATTGGTATTTATTTAGAATTAAATGTTAATTAATTATTAATTGGTAATTAATTAAAATATAATTGGTAATTCATTTTAATTGATTAATTGATAAATATTTTAATTTTAGTAATGTATTTTCAGTAGCGGGTTGTGAGTTTATAGGGGAAGAGGGTGGGAAGTAATTTAATTTTAATTAATTAAATATGTTATTCTATTCATTGGTATTTATTTAAAATTAATTGTTAAATAATTAATAATTGGTAATTAATTAAAATATAATTGGTAAAGAATTTTAATTGAATAATTGATAAATATTTTAATTTTAGTAATTTATTTTCTGTAGCGGGTAGTGGGTTAATAGGGGAAAAGGGTGGAAGTAATTTAATTATAATTAATGAAATATGTTATTTTATTTATTGTTATTTATTTAAAATTATTTGTTAATTAGTCATTAATTGGTAATTAATTAAAATATACTTGGTAAATAATTTTAATTGATTAATTGATAAATATGTTAATTTTAGTAATTTATTTTCTGTAGCGTGTTGTGGGTTTATAGGGGAATAGGGTGGGAAGTACTTGTATTATAATTAATTAAATATGTAAATTAATTTTTGGGTATTTATTTAGAATTAATTGTTAATTAAATATTAATTGGCAATTATTTAAAATATAATTGGTAAATAAATTCAATTGATTAATTGATAAATATGTCAATTTTATTAATTTATTTTCTGTAGCAGGTTGTGGGTTTATAGGGGAATAGGGTGGGACGTAATTTAATTATAATTATTTAAATATGTTAATTTAATTATTGGTATTTATTTAGAACTAATCCTAAATGGATTATGAATGTGTAATTATTTAATATATATTTTGAAATTTATTGTAATTGATTAATTGATAATTATGTTACTTTTATTAAATTAATTTCTGTAGTGGGTTGTTTGTTTTTAGGGGAATAGCTTGTGAAGTAATTTAATTGTAAGTAATTACATGTTTCAATAACTAATTTATTGAGTTAATTTTGAAAAATACTTTCAAATTGTTAATTATCTTATTTTCAATAGGTAAATATTTATTATTAGTAGGTAATTTTTATTATTCAGTCAGTCAAAAAGCTTTATTTCGATAAAATTTCATTATCATAAAAGCAAGTTAATAAAATTGATAACACATATCCAGTTAATAGCAAAAAAATAAGACAATACTAGAATAAATATCCTTTAAAAAAGAAATTAAACAGATTATTTAAGCTTTCTGGCTCGAATAGCCCAAGCCCAGAATAAAAATTTAGCTAGGGCACAGGCATAGGGTACATAGCTGTCCGAAACAAGTATCCTAATTGCCACATCATGACTCCTGGTTCCCAGCTGTCGGCACAGATTCTTCAGCCACACCCTTCTTGGGTTAGCATATTCCTTGCAGACAAATAAGAAATGGGCTAATGTCTCTGGGTGGGCTAAACATGATGGACACAAGTCGGTATTGCCTGTACAGGATTTCCATGTTTTGGTAAAAGTATTCAGTGGCAAAGTACCCGTTCTAAATCTAAAATACAGAGAGCGGGCAAATGGTTTCCCGATTATGTCTAGGTAGGGTTCTCGCCTGGGACAGTCTTTAAACATCAAAAAATCCTCTGTAAGCCTGCCAATGGATGTGCTGGAATGTCTTTGGGAGCAAATCCAATCCCGATAAAGCTTTTTGAGTATTTGTTTTGGAGGAGAGGTTCTGCTTGACCAGGAATCAAATAGGCCCAAATTCGACAATGAGGTTTTCATGTCTTTTAGCCATTTGATTCTGGCCCAATGTGGTGACGCCATTATTTCTTCCAGACCTCTGGCGTAGGCACTAAGTTCCTCTACCCGCCAAATACGGGCCCATAATAAGAGAGGACGAAATTTCGCGATTTCGCCGATCTGGGTACAGCCAAGGTCCATAAATAAAGGTAAAAGTGGGGTGCTTTGAGGGAGGGACATTATTTGTCTACAGAAATTATTCTCAGATTTTTGCAGAGCTTCAGTAGATGCAGAGCCCCAAAGTTCAGCTCCATAAAGGGCAGAGCTGACACCTTTGGCAGCATAGATCTCAAGGACTGTTCCTATTGGTTTGAACGAACTGGAACGTTGCTCCCTCAATAGGGCACCTGTGATCCTTTTGTGGTTCAACAGCATCTTGTCTAGATGGGGGGTACAATCCATTTTGTCTGAAATGCGTATCCCTAAGTAATCAAATACTTTTACCCTTTCCAGGGGCTCGGTGTTTAAAGTAGGGGGACGCACTTGCTGTTTAGGGGGATTAAGGACGAGGTATTTTGTTTTGTTGGTGTTTATTACCAGGCCCCGATCAGTGCAAAATGATTGGAAATTGTCCAAGAGTTTCTGTAGTCCCATTGGGGTTTTAGAGATTAGGAGCGTGTCGTCCGCGAAGAGGAGGGTCGGTATACGTACCCCCGCCAGCGATGGTTCGTCAGATGGAGATTTAAGTAAGTGCTCAACCACCCCATTGATGTACAAAGAGAAAAGGGTGGGAGCCAGAACACATCCCTGGCGGACCCCTCTCTCGACCGGAATACAGCCCGTTTTCTCTCCTCCGGAACCCCACCTAATTTGGGCAAAGCTGTCCTGGTGGAGCCTGACTAGTAAAGATAGTAGATACTGTGGGAGCCCCATATTGGCCAGGACCTTCCATAGCAAATCCCTGGGGACAAGGTCAAAGGCAGTCTTTAAGTCGATGAATGCGAGATAAAGACTGCCCTTGCCTATCACTACCACCTTCCAGTAGATCATCATAAGCCTGAAGGCCTGCTCTATCGTGCCAGTGCCTACTCTAAAACCGGCCTGAAAATCTGTAAGTATTTTGTTTTCATCTACCCAGTTGAGTATCCTGAGTAAAATAACTTTACCGACAACTTTTTGGCTGACATCTAGCAAGCTAATCGGCCTATAATTGGACGGATCATCCCTTGGGCCTTTCTTGTGAATGGGGACCACCTCCGCCCCCTTCCATGACACGGGAATGGGGGCGCCCCTACAGATGGCAAGAAGGAGGGAGTGGATTAGTTTGCCCCATTTAGCACTATCGGATTTTAGTAAGTCCCCGGGGATGCCATCTGGTCCTGCAGCTTTTTGTGGAATGATGGAATTAATAGCATATTCTACTTCCTTCAATGTGAAGTCCGGATCGCTAGGGAGAAACATATAATTAGTATAAGGAGAGGTTTGGACAGACCCTCTTTCATTCAGGCCATTATGGCAGGAGTAAAGTTTGGAAAAGTGAACCTCCCATACCTGCCCCGAAATGTTGCAGGTTACAAGGTCACTATCCGGTCTGTTTCGTGCCCTTATGGTGTCCCAGAAGGATTTGGAGTCTTTTTTCATACTGGCTTCCTTAAGGGTTAGCCAGTAGGCATCCTCCCACTCCCTTTTGGCTACCTGTAGGGCCTTTTTATGATCTCTTCTGGCGGTTTGGATTAATGGGAGGGACTTCCCTTTGACTGCCTCTATTAGGCGAGATTTGGCCTTCCTGCATGTTGCCGAATACCAGTCGTGTTTGCCTTTAGGTTTAGATAAAGATTTTTGTTTCCCTGAAGACAATTGTACCCAAAAGAGGTCCCCTATGGTTTTTACTGCAGCTTCAAAAATAGCGGTGGCCTTGACTGCTGCTTTAGTTAAGTCAATAGAGCCAATTTCGGCTTGCGTGCCCTTAACCACTTCGTCTATGGTGGATAGTTTGTCGGTGTTACACATAAACTTGCTCCACTTTAGACGCCTGCCACAAGTGGAAACAGTAATCCCCTGTGGGCGACTTAGTGAGACTGGCAATACTTCAATGGGCCAAGGATTTTTTAAAGATAAGGAGAGTGGGTTATGGTCGCTCTCTATAGTATTGGTGACAACCATGTCGTTAACATGGCTCCAGAGGCCCCTATCCAGCAGAATATAGTCAATCCGTGTACAGTGACCAACTCTGTTGAATGTGGGAGCACCCAACAGGTCAGATCGAGTACGACCATTGACAGCTCTTAATCCAAACTCCAATGTGAGTGCATTTAGATGGATTGCACTGCGAGTCCAGCGCTTAATGGGTGGGATAGAGAGGGTAGGGATACCCCATCTACTATCCTCTTCTCCTAGGTCAGATATTCCTTCTAGGGGGAGTGGCTCGTATGTACAATTAAAATCCCCTGCTACTAAGATATGACCAAGTCCACTCTGCTCTCCTAGCTGGGCCTCAAGCTCCATCATTGTGGATGAAATGCGCCCATTTTTTGTTCCCCTGATATAGACATTATAGAGGTCAACAGTTATGCTTCCCTGAAGGCCCAATAGGGAAATACCAAGAATATCCGGTGTTCCTGCCTTCTTAGTAATTGTCCTGCAATTGAGCAGGATACTTATCCAAATAATAAGCCCCCCCGATGGCCGCCCCTTCCCTGCCTTGGGTTTTACCGCTGGTGTGAAAAAAGTGACAAACCCAACCCTGTGCAGTGGTTCAGTGGCCCATGTCTCTTGAAATATGCAAATTTTATGGGCATCAACCAGGGCATTCCACTCCGGGAGGCCTAGTTTCCTTGAGATCCCAGCAAGATTCCAACTAAGGATTTTTAGCTCGCCATGTGCTGAGTTTCCGTCTGGGATCACAGTACATTGGGGGTTAGATGGATCTACTCTGCCCCTAATTAGTGTAGGTGGTGACACCTCTAAGTTTGTAGGGAGAGATGTACCCAGTACTGCATCCTTCGTAGTGATATTAGCATAAGGGAGGTTAGTATCTAGGCCTCCCTTGAGAGGAAGTCAATCAACCTCATCCAATACACAGTACCTATTTGGATGGGCAAACTGTGAATAGGAGGGGTTAAAAGACAAGGACGAAGACGGTTCCTGCCATGGCTGTTGCCATTGATGATTAACAGAGAGTGGTGGCTGGGGGAGCTGTTGCCACTGCTGGGCAGGTTGGAAGAAAGGTGGTAAGGGGTGGAAAGGTTGTTGCCACTGGGGGCCAGCATGGTGCGGGACAAGAGGTGGAAAATTAGGCGGCTGCTGCCAGTGATTAGGGGCATATTGAGGGGGACGTACAAGCCCTTGATTACTTGAAATAATTGGTCGGTGAAAGTTGGATCTTATCAAATTGGGGAGGAAGTAAGACAAGGGGAGTGGTTTGATTTGGGTAGCAGGACCGCTGTTAGGTGCATTGCAGATGAAAGTCGCAGCCCCCGCATCCCTAAAATTAACAGTGATTACATCCCCTGATATTGTTTTCTTACTCCTGCCCACCCAATCCCCTCTACGTACAGTAAGGATTTCCCCACTCATACTACTAGGTAGTGGTCTGTGTAGTTGAAGCCACTGGGCACATTTGTTTCGTAACTCTACATAGGTCTCTTTGACTCCTTCCTTCAGTGGGGGGACAGCAGTTAACACAACCACAAAAGGAGAGACTTCTGGTGGCAAGCTAATAGATTTATAGCGGGCCTGCCTTGGCTTAGGGGCTTCAGAGTTATTAGTAGAGTGAGAAGCTAGAATATCCGTAGGTTTCCCTTTGGGATCCTTGGCTTGGGAGGTGGTAGATTTAGTACCAGCGGCTAGTTGCTGCACGGATGAAGGATCGCTCACCGCTTTTGAAGTGGAGATAAGTGGCGGTTGAGCAAAATTGTTCCCTGAATGGGGAGAATGTGATGCAGGTTGGTCCTTGGTAGATGGGGGTATTTTCACATTATCGGTTATGGACTTAGTGACCTTGGCTGGGGGTTGGGGATTAGGTGGTAGTTCTCTGTGCCCCTGTTGCTGAACGGGCCCAAGCTCATTAATCTTGTTGGGCCATTTAGTATTAATGAGCGATGTTAGTCTATCAAGTTTAGAAATCAAGGGTTTGATTTGGGCCGCTATTGTAGCTTCAAGATCATGTTTGAGGTCCGTAACCATGTTTTCGACCCAGCATGGAATACCAGGCGCTGTGTGTGGAGTAGGTGTTACCAGATTATGGTTACCAACTTTGGCTTTGGTCTTCTCCTTGGGTTTAGACTCCTTGGGTTTAGGCTTAGTCGCTACCTTTGTGGGTATAAAAGTAACCTTACCCCTGGAATCACTGGGCACGAAAGGGGTCGACTTGGCAGTTAGCTCATCCAGGCCCGGCTCCGTCTCTCTGGGTGTCCGACAGGCTTCTAGGTCTGGGGTCGCCTCCAGATCCACAAAGGACGGGTCCGATTCCGAACAGGTAACTGACAAGTCGACGGCACTCGGTACTGTAACAGTGCCTACGGTGGCCAAGGGCAAAGGCAAAGAGCAATTGTTGAGTGCTTGCTGAGAGGGTGAGTCTACATTTGCAAGGGAGCCCAGGGAGGAGCGTTTGGCATTCATGAGGTCCAGGGAGACTCTTTTCTCTAGGAGTACAATACTCTTGTCAATTGTCTCATTTACCCGTGAGATGAAAAGGTCAATGGGACCAGTCACTTGTGCTACCTCCGTAGCTTTTTTGGTACAGCTTCTTGTTTTGTGCCGCATGGTTGACGTTGATAAGGCTATACCAGGAATTGGATGGCTGTGGCCTCAAGAAAGATTAAGCAACAGTCGGCCTACCTGGATGGTGGTTTCAGGGCGATAAGACAGGGATTCAGGGCCTGGGCCGTCCTCTGCCGTCCTTGAACGGCCTTAAACGGCCCGCTCTTTGCCCGGTCTTCGCCCCGGTGGCCGCCCCGCGCGCGTCCCGCGTGCGCGTTACACCAAGCGATGTTATAGGACGAACAGGTGGAGGGGCGGGAAGAGGACCAGCTGCGGCCGATCAGCGCCGCGCTGCACGCTGGTCCTCGCAGTCCCGCCTCACGCCTTGGGGTCCAGCTGCAGCCTCACACAGGTCGCGTTGGTGCTCCTTGCACTTAGGGAGGTCCAGGGATGATGGCAAGCAAAAGTCCTCAGCCTGCGAGCGGCCCCCGCGAAGCGGGGGCCGCGAGGCGTCGCTTGACTTACAGGAACGAGAGTACGCTAGGAGACAGCACTCTCTGCAGAACGCTTCACTGGAGGTACCCGGGCGGTTCACACACCGCGATGTTTTTGACGGGTGGAGGGGTGGGAAGAGGACCAGCTGCGGCCGATCAGCGCCGCGCTGCACGCTGGTCCTCGCAGTCCCGCCTCACGCCTTGGGGTCCAGCTGCAGCCTCACACAGGTCGCGTTGGTGCTCCTTGCACTTAGGGAGGTCCAGGGATGATGGCAAGCAAAAGTCCTCAGCCTGCGAGCGGCCCCCGCGAAGCGGGGGCCGCGAGGCGTCGCTTGACTTACAAGAACGAGAGTACGCTAGGAGACAGCACTCTCTGCAGAACGCTTCACTGGAGGTACCCGGGCGGTTCACACACCGCGATGTTTTTGACGGGTGGAGGGGCGGGAAGAGGACCAGCTGCGGCCGATCAGCGCCGCGCTGCACGCTGGTCCTCGCAGTCCCGCCTCACGCCTTGGGGTCCAGCTGCAGCCTCACACAGGTCGCGTTGGTGCTCCTTGCACTTAGGGAGGTCCAGGGATGATGGCAAGCAAAAGTCCTCAGCCTGCTAGCGGCACCCGCCATACGGGGGCCGCGAGGCGTCGCTTGACTTACAGGAACGAGAGTACGCTAGGAGACAGCACTCTCTGCAGAACGCTTCACTGGAGGTACCCGGGCGGTTCACACACCGCGATGTTTTTGACGGGTGGAGGGGCGGGAAGAGGACCAGCTGCGGCCGATCAGCGCCGCGCTGCACGCTGGTCCTCGCAGTCCCGCCTCACGCCTTGGGGTCCAGCTGCAGCCTCACACAGGTCGCGTTGGTGCTCCTTGCACTTAGGGAGGTCCAGGGATGATGGCAAGCAAAAGTCCTCAGCCTGCGAGCGGCACACGCGAAGCGGGGGCCGCGAGGCGTCGCTTGACTTACAGGAACGAGAGTACACTAGGAGACAGCACTCTCTGCAGAACGCTTCACTGGAGGTACCCGGGCGGTTCACACACCGCGATGTTTTTGACGGGTGGAGGGGCGGGAAGAGGACCAGCTGCGGCCGATCAGCGCCGCGCTGCACGCTGGTCCTCGCAGTCCCGCCTAACGCCTTGGGGTCCAGCTGCAGCCTCACACAGGTCGCGTTGGTGCTCCTTGCACTTAGGGAGGTCCAGGGATGATGGCAAGCAAAAGTCCTCAGCCTGCGAGCAGCACCCGCGAAGCGGGGGCCGCGAGGCGTCGCTTGACTTACAGGAACGAGAGTACGCTAGGAGACAGCACTCTCTGCAGAACGCTTCACTGGAGGTACCCGGGCGGTTCACACACCGCGATGTTTTTGACGGGTGGAGGGGCGGGAAGAGGACCAGCTGCGGCCGATCAGCGCCGCGCTGCACGCTGGTCCTCGCAGTCCCGCCTCACGCCTTGGGGTCCAGCTGCAGCCTCACACAGGTCGCGTTGGTGCTCCTTGCACTTAGGGAGGTCCAGGGATGATGGCAAGCAAAAGTCCTCAGCCTGCGAGCGGCTCCCGCGAAGCGGGGGCCGCGAGTCGTCGCTTGACTTACAGGAACGAGAGTACGCTAGGAGACAGCACTCTCTGCAGAACGCTTCACTGGAGGTACCCAATATTTTTATTATTAAATACATGTTATTTGTATTTTAAATTGAATATTTAATATATTTTACACAATTGTAAAATATTTTAATTAATTTGAAATTGGTGTTACTATTTATAATATTTATATTTAAATAATAAGTATTTACTTGCCCTACTATTGCACTCACTGTAGTTGGAATAGTAATTTTACCCCTACGCTATCCAACGATTTCCCTACTGTTGCACTCACTGGAGTTGGAATAGTAATTTTTACCCCTACGCTTTCCAACGCTTTCCCTACTGTTGCACTCACTGGAGTGGGAATAGTATTTTTTATCCCTACGCTATCCAATGCTTTCCCTACTGTTGCACTCACTGGAGTGGGAATAGTAAATTGTACCCCTACGCTATCCAACGATTTCCCTACTGTCGCACTCACAGGCGTGGGAATAGTAATTTTTACCCCTACGCTATCCAACGCTTTCCCTACTGTTGCACTCACTGGAGTGGGAATAGTAATTTTTAACCCTATGCTATCCAATGCTTTCCCTACTGTTGCACTCTCTGGAGTGGTAATAGTAATTTTTTCCCCTACGCTATCCAACACTTTCCCTACTGTTGCACTCACTGGAGTGGGAATAGTAATTTTTACCTCTACGCTATCCAACGCTTTCCCTACTGTTGCACTCTCTTGAGTGGTAATAGTAATTTTTACCCCTACGCTATCCAATGTTTTCCCTACTGTTGCACTCTCTGGAGTTGGAATAGTAATTTTTACTCCTACGCTATCCAACGCTTACCCTACTGTTACACTCACTGGAGTTGGAATAGTAATTTTTAGCCCTACGCTATCCAACGCTTTCCCTAATGTTGCACTCACTGGAGTGGGAATAGTAAATTTTACCCCTACGATATCCAACACTTTCCCTACTGTTGCACTCACTGGAGTGGGAATAGTAATTTTTACCTCTACGCTATCCAACGCTTTCCCTACTGTTGCACTCTCTTGAGTGGTAATAGTAATTTTTACCCCTACGCTATCCAATGTTTTCCCTACTGTTGCACTCTCTGGAGTTGGAATAGTAATTTTTACTCCTACGCTATCCAACGCTTACCCTACTGTTACACTCACTGGAGTTGGAATAGTAATTTAAACCCCTACGCTATCCAACGCTTTCCCTACTGTTGCACTCACTGGAGTGGGAATAGTAATTTTTACCTCTACGCTATCCAACGCTTTCCCTACTGTTGCACTCTCTGGAGTGGTAATAGTAATTTTTACCCCTACGCTATCCAATGTTTTCCCAACTGTTGCACTCGCTGGAGTGGGAATAGTAATTTTTACCCCTACGCTATCCAACGCTTTCCCTACTGTTGCACTCACTGGAGTGGGAATAGTAATTTTTACCCCTACGCTATCCAACGCTTTCCCTACTGTTGCACTCACTGGAGTTGGAATAGTAATTTTAACCCCTACGCTATACAACGCTTTCCCTACTGTTGCACTCACTGAAGTGGGAATAGTAATTTTTATCCCTACGCTATCCAATGCTTTCCCTACTGTTGCACTCACTGGAGGGGGAATAGTAATTTTTACACCTACGCTATCCAACACTTTACCTACTGTTGCACTCACTGGAGTCGTTACAGTAAATGTAACCCTTTCACTATCCTACGGTAAAAATATTGTGTATGTTTTGTAAATAATATGTATATATATATATGTATTAAAAATATATATTTTTTTTAAGTTACATTAATTATTTCTCAATTTTACGTTTATTTAAGTATTTTAAATATGTTTAAATTAATTTAATTTATTATTATATTACTTTTAATTTACGTTTAAGACATTTAAAAAATTCGATATTTTGACAGTCTAAATTTTTTACAGTCGATATTTTGGAGTCGATATTTTTGTACTTACCTGTTTGAAGATAGGAAGTCGATATTTTTGCAGTCGATATTTTGACCTCGATATTTTGTCCTCTCGATATGTTGTCTGTCGATGTTCTGTCAGTGATCCGTCCTGTGTATCTGGGAAGCCTCCACTGCTCCTGTCACTTGCGCTGTGCCTGCCCTTTGCATCAGGGAAGCTTGCACCACTCCTGTCACTTGTGCTGTGTCTACCCTTTGTTTCAGGGAAGCCTGCCCTGCACTGCTCCTATCACTCGTGCCGTACCTGTCCTTTGTATCAGGGAAGCTTGCACCTCTCCTGTCACTTGTGCTGTGTCTACCCTTTGTATCAGCGAAGCCTTCCCTGCACTGCTCCTGTCACTCGTGCTGTACCTGCCCTTTGTATCAGGGAAGCCTGCCATGCTCCTGTCATTTGTGCAGTACCTGCCCTTTGTATCAGGGAAGCTTGCACTGCTCCTGTCACTTGTGCTGTACATGCCCTTCGCATCAGGGAAGCTTGCACCACTCCTATCACTTGTACTGTGCCTGTCCTTTGCATCAGGGAAGCTTGCACCACTCCTATCACTTGTGTTGTGCCTGCACTTTGTATCTAGAAAGCTTGCATCACTCCCGTAACTTGTGCTATTCCTGCCCTTTGCATCAGGAAATCTTGCACCCCTCCTGTAACTTGTGGCATCCCTGCCTTTTGTATCAGGGAAGCTTGCAATGCTCCTGTCACTTATGCCGTACCTGTCCTTTGCATCAGGGAAGCTTGCACCGCCCCTGTCACTTGTGCTGTTCTTGTCCTTTTGTATCAGGGAAGCTTGCACCACGCCTGCCACTTTGCTGTACCTGCTCTTGGTTTCAGTGAAGCTTGCTCCACTCTGTCATTTGTGCTGTACCTGCTCTTGGTATCAGGGATCTTGCACCGCTTCTGTCACTTGTACTGTACTCGTTCTTTGTATCAGAGAAGCTTGCACCACTCCTGTCAGTTGTGCTGTACCTGCTCTTGGTATCAAGGAAGCTTACACCGCTCCTGTCATTTGTGCTGTGCCTGCTCTTTATATCAGGGAAGCTTGCACCGATACCTTCCTTGTGCTGTATCAGCCCCTTTTATCAGGGAAGCTTGCACCCTTCCTGACATATGTCCTGTACCTGCCCTTTGCATCAGGGAATCCTGCCCTGCACCGCTTCTATCACTTGTGCTTTACCTGTCCTTTGCATCAGGGATGCTTTCACTGCTCCTGTCACTTGCGCTGTGCCTGCCCTTTGTATCAGAGAAGCTTGCACTGTTCCTGTCACTTGTGTCATACCTGTCCTTTGCATCAGGAAAGCTTGCACTGCTCCTGTCACTTGTGCTTTGTCTGCGCTTTGCATCAGGGAAGCTTGCCCCACTCCTGTGACTTGTGTCATACCTGTCCTTTGCATCAGGAAAGCGTGCACTGCTCCTGTCACATGTGATGTGCCTGCCCTTTGTATCGGGGAAGCTTGCACTGCTCCTGTCACTTATTACATACCTGTCCTTTGCATCAGGAACGCTTGCACTGCTCCTGTCACTTGAGCTGTGCCTTCCCCTTTGTATCAGGGAACCTTGCACCGCTCCTGTCACTTATGCTGTGCTTGTCCTTTGCATCAGGGAAGCTTGTACCGCACCTGTCACTTGTGCTGTGCCTGTCCTTTGCATCAGGGAAGCTTGCACCACTCCTGTCACTTGTTCTGTGCCTGCCCTATGCATCAGGGAAGCTTGCACCGCTCCTGTCACTTGTGATGTGTCTGCCCTTTGTATCAGGAAAGCATGCACCGCTCCTGTCACTTGTGTCATACCTGTCCTTTGCATCAGGAACGCTTGCACTGCTCCTGTCACTTGTACTGTGCCTGTCCTTTGCATGAGGGAAGCTTGCACCGCACCTGTCTCTTGTGCTGTGCCTGTCCTTTGCAACAGGGAAGCTTGCACCGCTCCTGTCACTTGTGTTGTGCCTGTCCTTTGGAACAGGGAAGCTTGCACCACTCCTGTCACTTGTGCTGTGCCTGTCCTTTGCATTAGGGAAGCTTGCACCACACCTGTCACTTGTGCTGTGCCTGTCCTTTGCATCAAGGAAGCTTGCACCGCTCCTGTCACTTGTACTGTGCCTGTCCTTTCCATTAGGGAAGCTTTCACCGCACCTGCCACTTGTGCTGTACCTGTCCTTTGCAACAGGGAAGCTTGCACCGCTCCTGTCATTTGAGTTGTGCCTACCCTTTGCAACAGGGAAACTTGCACTACCCCTGTCACGTTTGCTGTGCCTGTCCTTTGCATCAAGGAAGCCTGCCCTGCACCGCTCCTGTCACTTGTACTGTGCCTGTCCTTTGCATTAGGGAAGCTTTCACCGCACCTGCCACTTGTGCTGTACCTGTCCTTTGCAACAGGGAAGCTTGCACCGCACCTGTCACTTGTGCTGTGCCTGTCCTTTGCAACAGGGAAGCTTGCACCGCTCTTGTCACTTGTGCTGTGTCTGCAATTTGCAGACTGTACTTCTGCTGTGTGTCAGGGAAACGTGGTAAAAATATTCTTTATCAAAAGCCAAAACGATTAGCTTCGTCAGATCTTGTTTTGGTCATGGCTATTGATGATAAAAGTTTCCTGTTGGCCACTGGAAAGGAGCACAGGTTCTTCAGATATTTGTTTCTGATGTACTGATCAGCAGCAGGGATAACTTGCACCATGTAACCCTGTTAAAGCCAAGAATTTCTACTACCCTGCCTGAGCCCAACTCACATTTCAGGCCAACGAATTTACAACGCATATATTTTTTTTGATGAACTATTGGGCATTTCTCTAACTATTGCGCCTGCGATTTAGCAAATTGACTGAATTGCTCTCCTGAAAGAGGCCTGCGTAATGGCGTAAGAACATCAGCTCTGGAGGTCAGCGAAACTTTTAATGGCAGCTAAAATTGCAGTAATTGGTGTGGGAACCCCGGCACATGGCGATATATGTTCTCAATTAAGAAAAGTGGAAGGTTTACATTTCCCTTACGCGTCTAATCCTCTGCACATCTGACCTCGGATGGTGCAAGGGCTGCAGAGCGCTCCTCAGATGTTAAGCGCGCCTGCCTTGCCCTGCCGGCTGCCTCTGGGAGCTTTCTGGAAACTGTGATTCACCATGCAACAAGGGGCTGCAGGTGGTGTTCATGTAAACCCCAGGGCCCGCGTCAAATACAATTTCACATGAGCAGAAAAAGAAGCAATTGCAGCTTTTCTCCGTTTTGGTCGAATGTGGGTTTGCGGAGCAAACGGATTTTAACGTTATTTGCACTATTTTTTGCAACAGCAAACAGATAAGTGACAACTTTCATTATTTATTTATTTTTGGCCCTCATATTACCATAATATCTGCAAGACTCAGGCCTTTCTATACTTGGAGGCTCATTTATGAGTCCTTGCGACAAAAAGTGACGCATCTAGGCAGATGAGTCACTTTGTAAACCCCTGTGCCACATTATACCTATGTCTGGTATAATGTATGCAGGGTGGGCGTTCCCCTGCATCCAAGCCTCCTAGAAGTGGCGCATTGAAATCTATACGATTTCATGAAATCTATACGATTTCAGTGCAACACTTCTAGGATGCTACTGCGTCCATATCTTACTGCCTCATGGCATGGCAGACTGATGCAGACCCTTACACATGGGGCTTGCCTCATGCAGCCACGGCCCGTGGAGGGAGTTTCGGTGGGGTGGAGAGGCGGGGGAGGGGCAGGGTGGGGGATGCTAAAAACTGGAGTATGGATAATTGAAGGTAAAGAGACAATTTAATTAATAAAACGAATTTCGTAGCGCGCCCTGCATCCAAAATGCGATGCAGGGTGCGCTACGAAATTCGTTTTATTTATTAAATTGTTTATTTACCTTCAATTATCCATACTCCAGTTTTTAGCACCGCCCACCCTGCCCCGCCCCCGCCCGCCTCTCCGCCCCACCGAAACTCCCTCCACGGGCCGTGGCTGGCCTCATGTGAAAGGAACATTGCTGGGGTTGCGTCACTCTTCTGACACAACTCCAGCAATATGTCATTTTGCACCGACAGATACGTCAGTAATACTGACGTATCTGTCATTTCTTGCGCATGATGCATCATACAGTAAATATGACGCATCCATTAGGTCGCATGGAGGGCGCACTGAGAAGTGGCGCATCTCTGTTTTCACGCAGCGATGCGTCACTTCTCATAAATAAGGTAACCCTGGGCAATGAACTCCGTTCTGCTAGCGGAAGTTGCGGAGATTTGGTAAGTAAGCATTTCATTGAAAACACAGAATTCATGCAACAATTCTCACTCCGCTACGCAATGGAGCTACCTACTGTACCCACAACCCTTTGCTAAATTAACTTTACATTTACATGCTAAAAAGCACATAACCAATTCACAAAAGTGAACTTTGAAAAACATCAGGCAATGAGAGAGGTGATGATTTTGGGGTGGTCCTAGGCGGATAGGACCACCAACAATCGTTCAGCATGATGTGATTTTTGTGTTCAAGGCATCTGCTCGGTTCTCCCCCTAGGTTAGTGAGGACATCAAAATCATCACCTCTCTCACTGCTTGCTGTATTTTCATTTTCACTTTTGTGAGATGATTATATGAATTTTAGCGTGTAATAATAGAGTTTCTTGACGTTTGATCAAGGGTAAATGAGGTTTCTGTTTTATTTATTGCGGTGAGACGGAATGAAGTTGCGGAGCGGAATTGAAATTTGCCTAGGTTTGTGACGGTAAGTTTCCATTGTATTAAGGACACGGAGGTGAGGATTTGGCTTTTCTTTCTTTGCTTTAATTTCTATAACCAATACACAGCAGCCAGAAAAGTAATAAAAAGTCTTCAACAACATAAAGAAAAACAACATTTCTACTTAATTCAAACAAGCCTACGTGCTCAAAACATCAACTCCCATGAGTCCATAGGCTAGCTCAGCAACAGAGTCCTTCCTCAATGTCCATGAGCCATAGAAAACACCTCCATCTTGTAAAACCCTCCTCTTTGTTCGCGCAAGTCACGCCTGAACGCTACTGATCCTGTTTGGCTCGTTCATTTCCTAGAATATAAGGAAACTACGTGAGATTACTCAGGACCCGACTCAAGAATAAAGCACCAACATCTTGTGAATGCAAGCTCATCAAGGTGGACAACAACGTATATAACAGTAAAGCCATTAAGCCAAGTTACTTACTTAAATACGGGTGGGTTCGCACCAGTTGTGCAGTGGGAGGGATAATCCTCGCCTCCGTGTCCTTAATAGAATTGAAACTTACAGTCGCTAACCTAGGCAAGTTTCGATTCTATGTCAGGACCGGAGGCTCCGATTATGCTAGTTCAAAGCTTACTTACCACCAAATTCGCAACATCTACCACCGGCTTGAAATAAAACCGCTTAAAGGTGGAATCTGAAGACCAAGCGAGCTCCCAGGGAAAACGCCTTCGAGGCCATAGCCCCCCTAGCGGAGTGAGCACCAAACTGCTTAGTGTCTATACCCGCCTCCTGCATGACCCAACGAACCCACTGAGCAATGGTGGGAGAAGAGACTGCCTTGCAAGGTTTCCGCAAAGCAATAAGGAGTTGTCTCTCGCCCAGAAGGCGTAACTCAAAATTTAAGCCTTCATAGACTTTCAGATACTGCATGACACAAAGCTTGGGCACATCCACAAAGGCCGGGTACAAAATCGTTCGGGAAGCCAATTTTGTCCGGCGGCCAATCGTAAACGTCACCCCATCTGGGAAAAACACCCTTGCAGTGATGTCCGGGGCACGCACATCTGAGAACCTGCAACAACAAACTAGCATTGCAAAATGGTTAACTTACCCCGAAATTTCCTTAAAAGAAAGATACTTATTCGGTTGCCAGGACAGGAACAAATTGAGAACCACTTTGACGTCCAACAAGACCGAATACTGCTGCTCTGGAGGCAAGGACAACCGAATAACCCTCAAGAGCTGACAAATGGGTGCTTGCCCACCAGGGAACCGTCCACCGGGCAGTGAGCTGCTGAAATAGCTGAACGCATAGCATTAATGGTTTGGTACACCAGACCGTCCTTTGCCAATTCAGCAAAACAATTTAGTATGGGAACAACACCCGTGACAACGGGATCCAAATCCCGTCGAAGACACCAATGTAGCCACTGTGTCCAGGCAGATTGATAGCGCTTAGAGGTGCTTGAGGCCCAGGCCTTAGATAAGAGGGATTCAGCCGAGAGCGAAAGACCTGGGAGGGAACAGCGTCGCCTGAAAGCCACCAGGCCATGAGGTGGAGAGAACCCTGGGCGATCAGGTGATGCTGATCCCAGTCCGGATTCAGAAGAAGGTGAAGAAACCGGGGGAGTGGGATTGGAAAATCCCAAGAAAGTTCCAGAAGAACTGGAAACCACACTTGGTACCTCCAAATTGGTGTTACCAACACCACTTCTGCCTTCTGACAGCGAACCTGGGCCGCTAATGGCACGATCATGGAGAATGGGGGAATGCATAACTCTGCTCCTTCCCCCACTCCAGCAGAATGGCATCCGTTGCCTGCACAAGAGGATCCGACCTCCAACTGAAAAACCGCGGAAGCTGATGGTCCAGCCTGGATGCAAACAGATCCATCAAGAATGGGCCCCAGAGTCTGTCCAGCCATCGGAAAACTTGAACGTCCAGCTTCCACTGGCTGGAATCCCGAAAGTGACAGGAATGCCAATCCGTTACGTGATTTGCCTGTCCCGGAAGGTACTCCTCTGTCACGGATAGGCAAAAACTCCAAAACTACTTCGCCAAGTTCGCTAAGGTCTGAGACCGAGGACCACCCAGGCGGTTGATATAACGCACCGCTGATACATTGTCCATCCTCAAAAGGACACAGGACCAACCTCTGTCTCTGGTTCCAACACTGGATTACGAAAGAACCCGCCAGGAGTTCTAAACAATTGATATGCAGTGCTTGCTTGTCTAACGACCAAGCGCTGCCAGTAGAGAAAGCGCCGCAGCGGGCACCCGACCCCGATCTGCTGGCGGCGGACTCTATCACAATGTCGGGGCCGGTCCCAAAAATGGTCCTGCCATTCCAGGCATCCATATGGGAGAGCCACCAGGACATCTCCTCCTTGACTTCCTCCGAGAGAGGGACCATCTGGTCGAAGGTCAAGCCTCTCAGGAGATAATGCGCCTTCAGGCATTGTATTGCGCGATAATGCAGGGCCCCCGGAAAGATTGCCTGAATGGAAGAGGAGAGAAGGCCCACCACCAAGGCAAACTTACGGAGAGAAGTGCGCAACTTGGACACTGTCTGTTGAACCAGGTGCCGAATCTTGGCCATCTTCCGGGAGGAAAGAGTCAGAGACGCATGGACAGAGTCCACCACAAAGCCTAGAAAGACCATCCTCTGAGTCGGGAGTTGTACTGACTTGTCGCCGTTGATAATGAACCCCAGGCCCTGTAAAAGGGAAACTGTTTGCTGTAACTGAAAGGTCAACTTGCGAGGATATTGGGCCATGAGAAGAATGTCGTCCAAATAGATGACCATCCTAACACACTGGCTTTGTAACAACTCCACCGCTGGGTGATGGACCTTTGTGAAGCACCAGGGAGCAGAGGGTAGACCGAACGGAAGGACGGTAAACTCGTACACCTGTTGCCTCCACTAAAACTGCAAAAAACGAGGGGCGTGGCTAGCGGCCGAGCATGGTGGCAGCGTGAAGCGGGAGCTCCTCGCGGCATAACGGCCTTTCATGAAATCCGATACTTTAATCCGTCACACTGCCTGCCCGAAGTGGCGATACCTGCTCAGGAACCGAAGCAGCACCACCTGATCGAACTCCGACGAAAATCGAGTGCCGGGAGCTGCACCTTCCAACACTTGCGCAGTAGGGCCTACGGCGACCCAGCGACATCGGCCTGGCGTATTCATCGGACCCCGGCGGAAGTGTGATCTGCCCGGATTGAACACGGCAGCAACTGCCGCCCTCCCCCCCCCCCCCCCCCCCCCCCCCAGAAGGGAGCGCAGTGAGAGACGCTTCAGCACAAGCACTAATGGTGAGAGTCTCGGGGGGGCCGTTGAGACTTGTGTGGAGGGGAGCGGCTGCCCGGCGCGGCAAACACCCGCAGAGAAGCCACGGAGGTGACTGAAAAGTGAAAGTTTCCACACGGTGGGCGGCACCTTAGGACCCCATCAGGCGCCATTTTGGAGGTGAAGCCTGGTCAACACGAGCGGAGCAGGGAAGGAAGAGGCACGCTAGGAGTGCAGACGCCTACTAGCCGTGGCAGTAACGAACAGAACCATTGTCGAGGCTGACACGAAGCTGCTCTGCCTCGAGTCATGGCGGGCAAAGGGACCAGAAGCACTTCGACACAGGCAAAATTGGATACATTTGCCTATAGCCAACACGGACACTCTCAAGTCAGTGGGCGACACTCCACAGGCGCTACTCCGGACATGGAAGGTACCAAAAAAGTGACATTGGAAGACATTATGAAGACCCTTTCAGAGGTGCAAACAACAGTGGGCTCCATCTCCTCCGAGGTTACTCTGCTACGGGCGGACTTTCAAAAGATGACCGAAAGGGTGTCTCAGGTCGAGGTGGTTACAAAATCACTTATTGAAGACACTTCCGAACTACAAATAGCGATGGAAGGCATGGAAAAAGTCACCAAGATGCTACAAGAAAAGCTGTACGACCAAGAAGAGCGTTCCCGCAGAAACAACATACGCATTCTTGGCCTACCGGAAACAGAAGGGAAAGGAGCAATGGACCTCTACGTCGAGGACCTCATCAAAAATAAACTGCAGCCTAAAGGCCTGTCGCATTTCTTCTCCGTTGAGAGGGCGCACCGGGTGCCAGGTGGGACGCCCAAACCGGGAGCAGCACTGCGGCCTGTACTGGCTAGACTTTTTAATTTCAGAGACAGGGATGCAATCTTGAAGGCGGCAAGAGTTTCACCACCAGTCAAGCTCCAAAACTCCACTTTGGCCTTCTTTCCGGACTACACAGCGGAGGTGGCCAGGCACCGGAAGTCCTTTACGGAGGTTAAGAAGACGCTGCGCGACAGAGGCCTGCCATATTCGATGCTGTTCCCTGCCAAATTGCGAATTGTGGCTGATGGAAAAGCCTGGTTCTTTGACAAGCCTGAAGTGGCACGAGACTGGCTTGATGGCTGGAGACAGGCGGGGCAACAACAGTGTCCACACAGAGATCGACCAAACCATCGTAATGGCAAGCACACAGACGAGCCGACCAACCGTCCTTCACACCGCGATGATGCAGCGGGAGTGGAATCTGATCTGGAGCGGGACCCACTTGACTCTGGGCAGCCAGCCCGGATTTAGAGGTGGACTTCACAAGAGACAGAACGTGCGAAATAAAGGGACCTGGAGCTGGTTAAGCTGAGTAGGGTGGGCAATAGCCGGTGCCTGTAGGGGACTCACCAACCCCACGAGCAAGTAAGATAGTTGGGAATGGGGAAAAAGCACTCTGCCAAGTTGGGGAAGCGGGCGGGAAACAGTCCGTGGAGCAGGGGAGCAGGGAGGGGGGATGGAGGGGGAGTTCGAATGTTAATGTTATTGTTATTGGTCATCACTTCTATTTTATGGTATGCTATCACACCGAAAGCCACACGATCATGGTACACTAGCACACGGCGCTGCATCTGTGTTGATGTCGGCCACCGCTCGCTTGCGACACTGATTACACGACCCGATGGCCCAACAGTTAAACGTTGTGCCCATTGAGGGCACCCCTGCAACGGCTGAAGTGCCCCCCCTGCGTATGCTTACCTGGAATGTTAGAGGCGTAGGGGATAAAATTAAAAGAGGTCTGGTTTTGCAAGCCATTAAACGACAGGGACCTGACTTAGTGATGCTCCAAGAGACACACCTCGCAGGGTCAACATGTAAAGCACTTAACAGACGTGGGTATGTAATGGCAGTGCATGCAGAATTCACAACAGGCTCCAGGGGGACTGGGATACTCATGAAAAAAACATCCTCTTTCCTGGTGGAGTACCACAGGATGGACGACCAGGGTCGTTTCGCTGCACTACACGGACAATGGGAGGGGAGACCTCTGAATGTGGTCTCCGTGTACATCCCCCCAGCACTCCACTCAACGGCATTGCCGGCGCTTGGTAAATTTCTCCTAGACCTCCGGGAGGGTGACACAATCATTGGAGGGGACTTTAACGCAATAATGGACCCCGCGCTAGACACCTTCCCCGTGAGAGACCGCCCGAGGGGTTCTGCCACACTCCCTGGTTTTCTAGAGGCGATGGGCCTTACGGACGTATGGCGACAATTTAACCCAGCGACTACCCACTACACATATTACTCTGCAGTACACAATAGCCTTTCACAAATAGACTATTTTCTGTTTCTGGGGGTAGGTCTGGGGTCGATAGATAAAATAGATATCCTGCCTAGAGGTGTGTCCGACCACTCCCCAGTATCTCTATTACTCACCACCAAAGAGAGGAAGTGTGCTAGAATATACCCAATAGACCCCAACTATTTGAAAATCCCTAAGATCAGGAAGAAACTCAAATTAGCAACTACTCAATATTTCAAAGAAAATGAAGGGACCGTTTCCTCGCCCTCGGTACTTTGGGAAGCTTATAAAACAGTCCTCAGAGGTGAAGCGATAGCAGCGATAACGGGACACAAACGGGAGTCCAGACGTGAACTCACGGAACTAGAACTAGCACTTCACAACGCGAACGTCACACACATGTCAAATCCCACAACGGAGACAACGCACTTATTACAGCTCCGTCAACAACAACACCAGGACCATCTCAAAACGGCCGTCAAGGGCTATCAAGCAAACACGATACATAGGATATATGATGTGGGCGATAAGGCTGGGAAAATGCTGGCATGGCTGGACAGGAGAGGGGGCAGTAACAGAGGTATACAGAGACTTTACACGCATGACGGTCACTTACAGACACACCCTGAGCAAATAGTACACACCCTGGCACGTCACTTTCAGGAGAAATATACCCCAGAACGAGACGTCACTGCACAGACGGCAGCACTTTCACTCGAAAATATTACCATCCCCACGCTTACACAAGAGGCACAGCAAGAACTAGACATTGACCTGTCGGAAGACGAAATCCAATTGGCGATACACACTTTGCAATCCGGTAAGGCACTGGGCCCCAACGGACTGCCTGTGGAGTGGTATAAGGCAGTGGCTCCTATGCTAAGCAAACAGTTGCTAAATATGTATACCGAAAGCATTGAAAGGGCGGCACTACCGCTTGACCAACGTACTGCCACTATAGTGGCTATACCTAAGCCGGATAAACCACCGACTGCATGCACCTCATACCGCCCAATATCATTGCTTAACGTGGAGGCTAAAATTCTAGCTAAGATCCTGGCCAGCCGACTGACACAACACCTGCACACACTGATACACCCTGACCAGTCGGGCTTCATGCCCCACAGGAGTACTGCAATGAATCTCAGGAGGGTCCATGGGGTGTTGGCACGTGCGCACCTTATTGCTGAGCAGGCGGTGATCCTTTCCCTCGATGCCGAAATGGCGTTCGATCTAGTGGAATGGGAATATCTATTTGCAGTGCTTACTCGTATGGGCTTTGGACCGAAATATATTGCATGGGTGCGGCTGCTGTACATATCACCGGTAGCACAGGTTGTGGCGAATGGACACATTTCAGCATCGTTCCCACTGAAGCGGGGGACTAGACAGGGATGCCCGTTGTCTCCCCTGCTCTTTGCCCTGGTGCTTGAACCACTGGCAATCCTGAATCGAACAACGCCACTATTTCGAGGTATCACGTGGGAAGAGGGGTGGGAAGATAAGATCTCCCTATATGCTGACGATATGCTCATCTACATGGTTGACCCTAATAACGGGATCCCTGCTCTGTTGCACCTCTGTAACACACACGGGAACTCGTCGGGTTACACCTTGAACTGGTCTAAGTCGGTAGTGTACGGGCTCAGGGGCCCGGAGCCATTGTTACGGGAGGACTGCCCTTTGGCCTTAACGACAACCTCCTTCAAATACTTGGGTATTTTCATCACGAATAATGCCACTGACTTCTTTGACACAAACTTAAAGCCACCTATGGAACGCCTATGTGCAGACGTTAAACACTGGGCGACTTTGACCCTGACCCTCCTAGGGCGGGCGGCTCTGTATAAAATGATGGCACTCCCTAGATTTCTATATGTGCTGGAAAATACCCCTTATTTGGTTGCACCGCGCTATTTTTAGCAAATTGCAGCGCTGGTCTCCAGCCTACTCTGGAATAATGGCCCGGCACGTATAGCGCATGACAAACTGGTGAAAAGTTGGTATGAGGGAGGGATTGCACTACCCAATGTCCAATTATACTACTGGGCGGCTCAACTTAAGATAATCAATCAATGGGTCCACGCCCCGCGAGAGGACCCAGCATACAAAGCGGATTGGTCTCAACTGGGGACAGATGGCATGCTCTCCGTTTTATATAACAAGTCCCAAGTTAGAAAACTAATTGGCCCGACACAGCACACAGTGGCATAAAGCACAAACACGGCTGGGCTGGGCAGGGAAACTCACCAAATTGACGCCACTGTGGGATGCAAAATCACTGGGTAACCTCAGATTGTGCAAAGGATTCACACAGTGGGACCGCATAGGGATCTCCACGATAGGGGACATGTGGGAGGAAGGCACAGTGATTGCGTTTTCGCAACTCCAACAGCAATACGGTTTAGGCCCCAACGAGACGTTCAGGTACGTGCAGATACGTCACGCACTACTCCAGGCAATCCCACCAGACACTGACCTACCAGAATCTTCACCACTAGAAGACAGACTACTGACGGACTTTATGCGCAGAGTGCAACTTCTCTCACATATAAAAAGTTAGTTAATAACCTGGCAGACCCCACATTACAACTTAAAGAGAAATGGGTGGGGGAAATAGGAGAGGTAGATGAACCGGAATGGAATGAAGCGCTTGCCTCACCGAGAGAAGTAGGCATATCGGCGAAATTCAGATTAGTGCAACTCAAAATTCTGCACCGAGTTTACTACACTAGAACGCTACTTCACAGGATACAGAGGGCACCACACCCATTCTGCCTTAGGGGTTGCGGGGAAGAAGGGAATCTGTTCCACACCCTATGGGAATGCCCGCAAATACAAGAATTCTGGAAGCAAATTATGCGCACTGTCTCCCAAGCCCTTAAGATATCTGTCCTGCCTGAACCTCGAAAGTGTCTGTTGAACATTTGGGACCCCAATGATCTGGACAGGTATGGACTGTTGTGGGTCACACTAGCCATTACAGTAGCCAAGAGGGACATTGCACAAAAATGGGGTGTTCCAGAACTACCTACAGCGGCTCGATGGGCCAGAAATATGGACTTGTTGATGGTGACGGAAAGGGCGGTGTATGTGCTCAGGGCTTGCCCCCGGAAGTGGAACAAAATCTGGGCTCCCTGGAATACTTATAGAGGGGAAATCTGTGAACCCTTGCCAGAAAACGAAGATCTAGACTCTGAGGGGGAGGATGAGTAGAGGAGTGGGCATTGGGTTCTCTCATGCACCGGACTGTCGCACGACGGTGGCTTAAGCATAAACCAAAGTGTAATCAATGAAGATGGCTAATGGGTGTTGAACTGTATAGAAGACATACTGTAAGTGATGACAAATAGTTGGGTTTTCTTTCTTTTATTGTCATTAAATCATTTTCTTACATATTATTGAACATGATTTGAGGGCTAGAAGGGTATACCGTATATAATATGAGACAGATAAGTTATGATCAAACTACTGTGTCAAAGACAATTGGGGTTACACCTCAGTGTAACTGTTGGGATTACATTTAACGGCTGTTAAAGTACGCACTACCATACTGTAATTCCGGATTATTACTGCACAGAACTAAGATGTATCCTATTTGCAACATTGTACATGTCACTAATGCCTTCATGTCAATTAAGATTTTTTTTTAAAAACTGCAAAAAACGGCAATGGGGTGATGAATCGGGACCACCAGATACACGACCTTGAGATCCAACCTCACCATCCAGTCTTTTGGAAGGAGAACATCCAGAACGAGATGGATCCCCTCCATTTTTAAATGACGGTAGATCAACCAACCGTTGAACTCCTTCAAGTTGATGACCGGACGCCGCCCCCGTCCGTTTTCTCCACCAGAAAGATATCGCTCAAAAACCTGTGAGGGTACAGGTCTGACTGACAGACTGCCCCTTTGCGTAGGAGCTCGGAAATCTCCTTGTCTACGAGACACTTATCGGCCTCTGAGAAACTGATAGGAGGAGGGGAACCTGCTTGTCGGGGTAGATCGTAAAACTCTATGTGGAACCCCCAAATGGTTTGAAGAACCCAAGCATCGCTTGTGATGGCCCGCCAGGCCTCATGAACGGCCGCCAACTGACCCCCGATCTGAACTTGAGAGGGAGGAATGAGACTTACCGTTGGAAGCAGGCCCTCCTGCGTTGTTTTTGTATCCTCTGTGGCCCCCAAATCTCTGACCTCTGGTGATCTAAAAGTTGGTATAGTTGGCCATAGAGTTATACTGCCCTCTCCCAGAGCCTTTTCCCCTGCAGGGGTTTTGCTGACCACCACGGCAGGTCGCGCGGCCCCTGCCACGATCGGCCCTACCAGAAAAACTAGACTGAAAGACGCCTTTAATGTTGGACTGGGCCTTGTCCAGACTCGTGAAAGTGGCCACAAACATCCCTAATTCTTTCACAAAGGGGTCCCTGAAGAGCCCCCCTTGTGCCACTGCCCCCGCTTTAGACGACACCAGGTCACCCAGCTTGGGGTCCAACCTAGTTAACAGTGAACGCCGGAGCTCCGTCGAGAGGGCACAGTTGGCATTACCTAAAAATATTATCGCCCGCTGTGCCCAGTTCAAAAGAACATCGGGTGAGATGGTGGACCCTGTAACCTTCGCCTTTTCCGCCATGTCTAAAATCTTTGTTAACGGCCCGACCGCATCCAACAGGTTATCCTGGCAGGAATGCCAGGAGCAGTCTATGCCCTTGCAGGGGTCTTTAATGTATTTGGCCAAGAAGGTGGCCATCTTGGAGTCCAGCTCCGGAGTGTGGGCCACCTTCCCGTCCAAAGTTGGGTTGGGAAACTCAGCCCGTAGACACCCCCTCACCTCTGTCTCCAACGGCTTCCTGCCACAAATTTTGCCACTTTGTCCCCAGGGGCCCAGGCCGCCGACTACGGATGAATAATTTCATACGGATCCAGCATGCCTGAGGAATCCTGGGGCAACTCAGTAGCAGAACTGGACGGGCGCCAAGACCGAGAAGACCCCTCACCATTGTCATCAAAATCCTCTGGAGAATCCACAACCGGCGACGGAGGGTCCAGGGCACCAGATCCGGCTGGGGCTGGGGCAGGCGCAGGTGGCGGCACGGACGTCTTCACAAGGAACACGCTTTTGAGGCGATCAAAAGCATCCATGTCCACCTCCTGTGACCACCCAAACCCCACTACATACGACACTTCTTAGGTACTGGGGATCCCTCCTGGGGGCCGCAGCAACCGACCCAAAGGTTCTGAATGTGCAAATGCCAACTTTGCGCATTCCACGATGATGCCGTTCGACAGACACTTTTCCAGGGGCCCCACAACATCATTTACACATCTGAAGATGGACTCGTCTACCACTTCAAAAAACTGATCACCTAAAGGCAGGTACCGAACCTGCTCCTCCTCATAAAACTCTGACAGGCTCATTTTGGTGTGGGGGGTCCCTATAACAGCCGACAAGACAGTATACTCAGGCAGGCCCCAACCCAACAAGACAGTACACTCAGACAGGCCCCCAGCGGAGTTTATGAATAAATTGCCACAGAGCCTTCAAACTTAACAAGGCCAAAACCTGCTTTTGGGGCACAAAGCGCAGGCAAGGCTATGGGCAGCCCTCAACAGACCGCAAAGTGTTTGAACGCGGTACAAAACCGCAATAGAGGTCACAGAGAAAACCTCATGCGCGCACAGGCCCTCAGATGCCTGAAGGGGCCTAAACCGCCACCCAGTGCGCACGAACAGCTGCTCACAAATGCAGTCTCCGCGTATACGCCCACAAGCACTCACCGCGGCAGCGCCGCAAATACGGACCCCCTCTGGGGCGTAAAAATAACAAGAATGTGGGCAAATACGGACCCCCGAGAGGCGTTCAAGGTGTGGCAGTGTGGGGACAAGGCTTGCTGGACCGCTCGTCTCGCGTCTCCCTTTCTGAAGCGACACGCCGCGAGACGAACAAGATGCTGGAGCTCTCCCTAGCGGTCAAGGGGAATCTGAAAAAGCAAAGCCTGACACGTATCCCCACAACAAGTCCGGGTCCCGCCCGCAACAAAACAGCCCATAGGTAACCAATTATGCACTCAACTGGTAAAACACTAGCAAAAAGCAAAAACTTAATTATCTGGGCTATGAAGCAGCGAAGAAAGAGGAGAGTTTCACACGATGGAGGTGTTTTCTATGGCTCATGGACATTGTGGAAGGACTATGTTGCTGAGCTACCCTATGGACTCATGGGAGTTGATGTTTTGAACAAGTTTGCTTGTTTGGATTAAGAAGAAATGTCGTTTTTCTTGTTGAAGAAAAAAGACTTGTTATTGCTTTTCTGGCTGCTATGTTTTGGTTATAGAAATTAAAGCGAAGGAAGAAAAGCATAATCGGAGCCTCCGGTCGTGGCATAGAATTCAAAGAGTTTTTGATCAATTTTGCAGAATTCTGTGTAGTGGTACTCCACCAACTACGCCCACCCTTAAAATAAGGCCCTTAATGTCCAGCTCACCGCCTGCTGCATTCACATTGGCCCACGCCTCACCAACCTGTCACCCGAGAGACGCCTTGGTGTAATCGTAGGACCTCTCATGCTATCAGTTCTGTGCCCATGACTCCACTCAACCTGGTTAAAATGGCCCATTCCTTATGCGCCCTACAAGGCTTACCCTCAATATCCAGATGGCAAGTCTGATGTACCCCTTTGAGCCAGTCCGTTGCACTTGGAGGAGATTGATCAATCCAGTGTTTACAGATTTCCCTCCAGGCTAAGAGCACCAGATGAAACAAGAGGCCTCTCCGCGCTCTACACAAGAGATAACGTGAGGCCATATCCACCCACATTAAAACTAAATCAAGACTTAGCATGGTATTTACTCCCAAAATGTCCTTTAAAGTGTTCTCAACATCCTCCCAGAACTCCTTGTCACCAGGACAAGTGAAAAAGACAAGTTCATCATTGGATCTTAGGAGGCTGCATCTTCACCATCTGGGAGTCGGCTCCTTAGCAAACTTTGCGATTTTTTGGGGGTCCAGTATATTCTATTGACACTAAAAAAGTGATTTCACTTAAGATTAGCAGGGTTGACCACTGAATACAGTAATAACGTTAAAAGTGGAAAAAATGTGTGTTTACTTTTCTTTTGTTTGTATTATACACGCTGCAAAATGTCAGGGCTTCTAGGCGTAAAGGCACATTGATTAGATATGTAGCGCCATGTTGGCTGGTACTGTCATTTTTGTCTCATTCAGCCAAGTGGGAAAAAATAAGGGGCATATTAGCAAGAACCTCGTTAAAATTATCGCAGTTTTAGCGGCAGGAAACTGCTGCTAAAACGGCAATAATGGGCTTGATAATATGCGTTATAGAATTCCAATAGAAGACAAGGTTAGATGTCCTGCACATCTAACACATATTAGCAAGCCCATTATTACCATTTTAGCGGCAGTTTCCTGCCGCTAAAACAGTGATAATTTTAACGAGGTTGAATCAATCAATCAATCAATCATAACACTTTGTATAGTGCACTACTCACCCAGAAGGGTCTCAAGGCGCTTGGGGGAAGGGGTCCGCTACTGCTCGAACAGCCAGGTCTTGATTTGTCTCCTGAAGGCGAGATGGTTCTTGCTAATATGCCCCAAAGTTCAGAGCTGTGTTAGGGCGGTGCGACTGGTGCAGCTTCACCTGACGCTGAGTTTGGGAGCTCTGATTTCCAGGGCGCTGTGTTTGGAAATGATTTGTGGGTTTGAAACCACCTGCTACAGAGTTCCTTGTGTGTGTGCCTACCAGTTTTTAAGCAACAATAAAAATGCCAAGATAACTCTGTTGACTAATGTTCCTGCTGGAGAGAGATCAGAGTTTTGTCTAGCGCAGGTTTGTCTCATCTGCTTTGCGTGTTGCTGCACAGTACAAGGCCTTTGCATGGGTTGACTGGTTACATTTAAGTTGCTTGTTGCTGTGTCTGTGTGATAAACTTGCACTAATGTGATAAAATGTTTACCCAGACAGTGTTAATATGTATAAAAATGTTGAAATAATGAAGCTATATTACAAAATGTGCTGAATGATGCTACGTAATTTGCGTTTTCTTGACACATAATTTAGTCTATCCTGATGCATGATTTCCCACTGCATAATTCCAGTGGCCCTGGTAATAGGTTACCTAGGGCCAGATGTACAAAAGATTCAGTTTGAGATTTCCTAATTGCAAGATTTTGCGATTTGCAAATAGGAAATCGCAAACAGCTATGTACAACAGTGTAGCAAACACTGTTTGTGATTAACAATGGGAAGCAATGGACCTGTCTCGTCAATATTCATGAGGAATGTCTCATTTTGCGACCATTGGAAATGGTTACAACCACAGGGATGGTGGCCTGCTGGGGTCAGCAGACCACACCATGTATGTGATTGCTTTTTAATTAGAGCAAAATATTTTTTTCTGTGATGCAGTCCGTTTTCCTTAAAGGAACATTTTTTATTTCATTTTTAAAGAGTAGGCAGTGGTCAGAGGTACCACTGCCTGCTTTTAAAAATGTTCCCATGCAAATTCATAAAGGGGAAGGTGTCCCTTGGAGTCCCCTTCCCGTTTGTGAATGGGCTACCGCCTCCTCCTGAATTATGAATGTTTGCGACTATATTCCGATCGCAAAACATTTATACATACCAGTGCTATTTGATATTATGAAGGGATGCCCTAAACATACCCCTTCCTCATACCGAATCGCAAAATGCAATTTGCTAACATTTTGCCTTTTGCGCATGGCAAAATGCTTTTTGCCCTTCCCAAATGGCCCTTCGCGCATCTGGCTAATAGGTACATAAGACGAGTAGATGAATTTGCATAGTTACGTTGGTTGCACAGTGGATTATGAATAATCCAGGGCATGAAATTCATTTGGTTGCGGTCGAGGTTACAATTCCCAGTGTGTATTACAGAGGTCAGCCATACAGTGTGTAATTTGTAACAGTAAGTAAGTGAAGAAATCTATTCTTTTTCTTAGCTGCTCGCCACTGGAGTTGCTGAATGCCTGGGAATCACAACAATAAGCCTGCCTAGTTTTGATTCCATCTCATGACTTTTTCTTCCACCATCCCACACTTCCTTTCTCTTTATTTAACGAATGCAGGTTTTTCATCCGTGCCTTCTCCCTTTGTCACTGTCAGCCTATATTCCTCTTCCTCCTTTTTTCTTCCTTCTGTGTCTTTCTCTTGCAGTGGGTTAAAGTCTGATGAAGAAAGATAAGTCTCATACCTAAAACGAGTGCTGGTGTCCACATGCTTGATAAATGATCATGTGACCACATACATGGTGCGTGTGTTTGTGAATGTCCTATATGTGTATGTGATCCTTTAAATCTAAACACAGCAGCATCGAATATATCCACTTTGCTCAATTTTTTGCCCTATGCAAAAGCTGTGTAATATGTACTGTTGAAGCAATCCTGCTAGTTCCATGTCCTAGTACAAAAGTAAATAAACAGCAAAAGAGCATGTGTTAGAAGTTTCAAAAGAAGGTTAATGTGAACTTTCAGTAGCCTTGCTACAGAAGCAGAACATCACAGTTCACATTTCTAACGTGCCAGAGACATTTGGTTGCTGTTAGGTAAAAAAAAATATTTTCATTTATTTTGAGAGACTACTAGGTTTTTTAGGTTTCTGATTGCATAACATAGTCTTTCAAAACAAAATGTTATTGCTTTATTCATGTGTAACATGAATACAATCCATGTCTTGATTCTTGTGAAAAAATTGAGTTATTGGTTGAGAGGTTGGAAGCCTCCAGCAGGCAAGAAACAACATCCTTGCCACAAAAGCCACTAAATTAACCTGTGCTAATCCCTCTGGTAGGTTGGACTAAAAGCAATCAGGCTTTACTTAGAGGCAATGTAAAGGAAGCACACAAACAGTAATAAAGTGAAAACACATCTCAAGAAAAATCCCAAACCAATTGAGCAAAATACTGTTCAATCTATTAAATAAAATGTTACCAGCATGACAAAAGTTATGTTATGTTATGTTATGGTAATAACTTTTATTCAGCGCACAGCTGCCCCAGCGAAGGGGCGTCCTGGCGCCTGATCAAGTACCACAACACAACAAATCGCCACTGAGAAGAGAGGAGATCAGTCGACAGAGGTGAACAAGTGGGTTTTAATCGCACGTCTGAAGAGAGTCAGGCTATTCAGGGCACGGATATGGACAGGAAGGGAGTTCCATAATCCAGCCGCCATAACGCGAAATGAGCGACCTCCTATCCTACTCAGTCTAAATCTAGGCGTGCTCGCTAGATGAAGAGATTCCGACCTGAGAGACCGCCTGGGGACATATGGGGAAACAAGACCCGTCAGGGCAGGAGGAGACGAGAATTTCAAGATCTTAAATGTCAGACAGAGTGCCTTGAATTTAATTCTCTGTCTGACCGGCAGCCAGTGCAGGGAGGTTAAGACTGCAGATACAGAGCATCGTCTCGGGAGGCCCACAATGGCCCGCGCAGCGGCATTCTGCACCCTCTGCAGTCTGGTAGCCTCGGCCTGATTAACACCAAGCAACAGAGCACTCCCGTAGTCCAGCCGAGAAAGAATAGAGGCTTGGACCACCAGTTGCCGAGTAGGGGGGTCGAAGAATTTGAGGACTGGTCTCAGTCCTCGCAGAATACCATAACAGGTGGCTGCGATCTTCTTTGTATGGCTGGTAAAAGAAAGGTTGGAATCCAGCCAGACCCCCAAGTTCTTCACTTCGGCCGCTGGAATGGGAGTCACCCCCAATTCAGGAGGCCACCATTGATCTCCCCACAATTCCGCTTGCTTTCCTAAGATCAGGACTTCGGTTTTCTTGGCGTTTAGCTGTAAACAGTTAATACGCATCCAATCCGCCACGGCTAAAAGCCCTGCGCGAAACCTGGGGGCAGTCACCTCAGGGTCCCCACTGAGTGTCACCGCCAGCTGCGTGTCGTCGGCGTACGATGTCATGGTTAAGCCAGATTGTCTAACGACAGCAGCCAGCGGTTTCACATACAAGTTGAACAAAGTGGGGCTCAACGCAGATCCCTGAGGGACTCCTAACCCCAGAGGATGGAAAGAGGACTGACCAGGTGGAATGGCCACTTTAAAAAACCGGTCCGAGAGGAAAGAGCCGAACCATTGAAGAGCTTTTCCCTCAAGTCCCACTTCCTCCAGCCTCCGCAACAAAATGCCATGAGACACCGTATCGAATGCGGCGCTCAGGTCTAACAAGAGGAGCGCCGCTGTCTGCCCCGCATCCAGCACCGAACGAAGATGTTCGCTCATAAAGAGCAGAGCCGTTTCGGTGCTGTGTTGTGCACGAAAGCCATTCTGGCTCTCGTCAAGGATATTATTGCGAGAGAGATGGGCAGACAAGATGGAATTCACGTGTGCCTCAGTGACCTTGGCGGTCCAGGGCAGGAGGGAGATGGGGCGGTAGTTCTCGGGTAGCAGAGGGTCAAGACTAGGCTTCTTCAATATAGGGCTGACCACAGCTTGTTTCCAGGAGGCAGGAACCACGCCCTCAGCTAGTGAGAGATTGATCAGCTCCAGTATGGGCTCACGACATAGGGGCGGAAGAAGAGTAATAAGCTCTGGCTTCAAAGGGTCTAGAGGAGAGCCAGATTTAATTTTGAGGCTCAGAGTGTCAAAAGCCTCAGCCGACAAAGCAGGCAGGGAGGACAGAGGTTCGCAGTCCAAAGCCCCAACAGGCCTGGGCTCAACATCGGGCACAGCTGGCATAAACCCTCGGTAGATTACCTGCACCTTCTCCACGAAAAAGGATGCCAAGCTTTCACAATGAGAGTCCGTGCAGATTTCTAGCGAGGTGGCCTGTTTACCCATCAGATCTTTGAGCACCTAAAAATTAATTTAGATGGGTTAGGGCTGTTAGAAAACTCAGAGGCATAATATGCCGCCCGGGCTTGACAGATAGCTCTGTGATAGATCTTAAGCTGGGTAAAGTACAGTGATTTCAGTGTGGGGTCAAAAGACTTCCTCCACGCCCTCTCCGCTTGTCGGCAAGTTCTCTTGAGCTCGGCAAGGGACTCATTATACCATGGGCTGCGAGTTTTAGCATGACATTTCGACCAACGCATTGGTATAAGAGAATCAAGGGCAGTACGAACCCAGGCACAGAACTGTTCATATCCCTGTTCCACATTCGACAGGTTGCCCAAGGGCTGTGCCTCCAGGATTTTAACGAACTCCTCCATTTTAAGCTTACGCCAGTTTCTTTTAAAGGTCAATCTGTCCACAGGTTTAAATTGTTGGTCATCCAAAGGACATGACACTTTAACCAACAGATGATCAGTCCATCCCACCACCATCGGGTCAGATGCCAAAGCCCGGTCCAAGGTGGTGAAAAAGGGGTCAAGGATGTGACCTCCTATATGGGTGGGGGCGGTGACAAGTTGGTTCAGTTGCATGGCTTCAAGGTCCGCTATCAAAGAGCTAATGGGTAAAGAGGACGTCTGATCAAGATGTATATTCAGATCGCCAACGATGTTAAAGTTGGCACATCTAGGAGCCAATGAATTAACCATGTCAACGAGAGCGGCCTTGAAGACCGTGTCATTCCCTGGGGGGCGATAAATTAGCAAGCCACTAAGAGTGAACTGATGGCTGACATTAACCTTAAAGGAGGCGCTCTCGCACATCGGCAGATCAAGAACTTGCCAATCCGCCGGAAAGCAAGATTTTGTCGCCATGGCTATGCCTCCACCCCTGGAAGTACGGTTCAGAGTAAATACCGTATAGGTGGGAGGAAAGGCCAGATTTATTATGGCAGAGTCGGTGTCCTGTAGCCAGGTCTCGGTGAGAAAAATAAGGTCAGGTGAGTCCTTGTCGATCATATCACGAAGGGACTGATGGTGCTTGACCAATGATCTCACATTGAGGCTCCATATGCTAAGTGCTCGCTCAGAGTTGTCAATACGAGTACCTAGGGTAGGTCTTTCAAAGGAGCGCACCCCGATAGGGGGATCTAGAGAGAAACTGCCACAAGGACAATCATAAGGTCCCACAAGTGGGCACACCGGATCATGTGTACAAGCCAAAAGACCGTCCCTGATGGAGAGGAGATCGGCGCGATTGTACCTGATCGGCGCGATAGAGTCCATGGTGAGATGGGAGCTGGAAGCCAGAGTCCTGTGCCCGCACCCGCTACCTCGACGCGGACGAGCGCAGACGGGCAGGACTCTGGCACGACTCCGGCTAAGCGACGGCGTTCCACTGCGCGTTCCCGCTGCGCGGGAGAGGACGACTTTAAATAGGCGTCTCAAAGTGCATCTCGAGCGTGGGGACGCTCCAAGATGGCGCCCGCAGGAAGTAGAACTCACCCAATCCAAAATGGCGCCCACAGTTATCCACCCCGGGACCCGGACCCGCCAAACAGCGGTGAGCGTTCCACAAATTAATTGCAGGTAAGGGGACTTGAGCCACACAGGAGCGCTAAGTTAAAAGCAGGGGAAACAGCAACCTAAATAAACTAAAATGCAGTAAAGGCTAAGTTAAAAGTGCAGCGCACTGGCAGCGCGACCTGCGCAAATGCAGCAAATGATCACAGAGTGAGGCGCAGAAGTCCGCCTTAAATAGGCGTCTCAAAGTGCATCTCGAGCGTGGGGACGCTCCAAGATGGCGCCCGCAGGAAGTAGAACTCACCCAATCCAAAATGGCGCCCACAGTTATCCACCCCGGGACCCGGACCCGCCAAACAGCGGTGAGCGTTCCACAAATTAATTGCAGGTAAGGGGACTTGAGCCACACAGGAGCGCTAAGAGTCCAATCAGTGGAACCAGAGACATTTATTTTTAACGTTTTTAGTGAAAATAGCACCCAAAAGCACAAACCGCTACTCGCAGTCATCTGTTCAAGCTAGACCTGTGAAAGTCAGAAATTCAGGCCAACTGCTATGGAGCATGAGTCAGATACACAGACCAGGTTATTCCTGCTAATAAGTTACCTTTGAAGTCCGGGACAAAGAGTTGCAGTAGGCCAAGAAGAGCAGGCTGAGCATCTATCGTGAGCGGTCGTTACTGTAATGCGAGGAGCAGGCCGGCAGATGAGGACAGTCGTCACTGGTGCTCAAAGAGCTGGTCGGGCTTTATGGGTCGTTGTTGCTGCACCTTTGCTTTGGCAGTGGTTGCTGACTGTTGTTGCTGTAGTTCAAAGTGCAGGGCACGCGTTACCGGTCTTCAGACTGTTGTTGCATGAAGGTCTGAAGAGTAGTCTCATCAGTATTTCACATTTGCGGTCATCTGGAGTGGCAGAATTTGTGCGTAACCAGCCCATTCGTGGTAGTGAGGAGTACAAACTTCAGGATTTCCCCTTTTCCTTTATCAGGAGTATACTCTGATGCCAGCCAAGGGTCCCGAGTCTGTGGAGGCACCTCTTGGGAATCAGGGACTTAAAACAGCAACAGAAGTCAGTAGAGCTCAGGCAGATTTGGTTGCAGGTCCAGTTGCAGCAGGTAACTGGGCAGTTTAAGGGAAGCCTCTGAAGCTTTTTGTTTCCTGTACTTCCCACATGTCAGCCAACTGACCCTTGGAGTCACTCTGTATAGCCTGGGATAAAGACAATCAGGTCTAGGCTTCCTTTTTAGACAGAAAGGCATTCCTTCAAGCAGCAGGGCAGTCCTCTGGCAGCAAGCAAGTCCTATGGTAGCAGTAAAGTCTTCCTTTTGTAACTTCCATAGGTCTAGGGGTGCTCTGATGAGTGGCTCTTGAAATCCAATATTCATACCTGGTGCCAGCTTTGGTGCGGGCGACTCCATGTCCTACCCAAAAATCTGGTTCTGCAAACTTTTTTCCCATCCCTTGTCAAGGCTCCGAACTGCTTGGGGTGCCAAAAGGCATGGCAGGCCTGATGTCAGATTACTTTGAGTGGGCATGAGGCAAACCCTTTTGAAGTTTAAGCGGAGATGAGTACAAACCCTCCCCAGTCATCCTGCTAGGATTGGCCAACCTGTCCACACCTAAGCCCCTTTTGTGTCACTGTCTGGTAGTAATACTCAAACCCCAACAGCCGAGACATACACAGTCACTTGATGTAGGATTCTGGTAGAAGACAAGAATGGTTGGGACAAGAAAATGCCACCTTTCTAAAAGTAAAAAGAACAATTGATGGACAGAATGCAGAACAATGTCATACATTCACCCCAGTACAGAGATCTGGTCCTAAATCCATTGTGACTGGGGGTGTACGTTTGCATTGTTCAAAATTCCATCCATCAATTGTTTCTTTTGCATTTGTCACCCTAAGTGGGAAGGGTATGTCCAGAAGTGGGTCCCGTGCTCACTGCGCCACTAGATTCAAGCTAGCCTAGCTTGGCTGATGAGGGGTGTTGCCCCGAAACTGGTCTCAGGATGCTTGTTTCATGTCCAGGGAGGACCTGGCTTGGCAGTTTGGGCTGGACAGTGCCCTTGTGGCACAGGATCAAGACTGATTTACATATGCCTGGGTCTAAACTGGGGTGACGTGGTGAGCAAAAGAACAATGGATTAAAACCAGATCTTTGTGACTGGGGTGAAAGTTTGCATTGTTCAGCATTCCGTCCATCAATTGTTTCTTTTGCACTTTTCTGAAAGTGGCATTTTCTGAATTCTAACTTAAAATCCAACTTTACCATTACAGAGGACTTTAAATTGCAATTTATTTGAGTGTAAACAGCACATCTCTATCTGCTCCCAATCCATAGTTAGCACTTCTTATATGTAAAAAGGTAACCCTGTGTTAGTCAATAGGAGAGATAGGCCTTACAACAGTGAAAAATTATGTCAGGAGTTTTTTCACTGCCAGGTCATGAAATCTTAAGTACACATACCCTACTTTTCATACACAATGCACCCTGTCCTATGATCCTCTAAGGCCTACCTTACAAGTGAATTATAAGTATTAAAAATGAAGGTTTAGGTCTGGCAGAAGGTTTATTTAAACATGCGGAGGTCAGCCCCCTCCTCAAGAAACCATCAGCTGACCCCAGATATCTTCAGAACTACCGCCCCATCTCTCTTCTCCCCTTCCCCACCAAAGTCCTGGAGTAGGCCATCAACCTCCAACTCACCGAAAAGAAATAAACTACTGGAACCTCCCCAATCGAGCTTCAGAACCACCACAGCACAGAGACAGCCTGATCTCAGCAACATAGCCATAATCGACAGAGGAGTATTTTACGCACTTATCCTCCTGGACCTCTCTGCAGCTTTCGACACTGTCTCTCACCACACACTCATTAACCGACTTTGCCAGGTCAGAATCACAGATGACACTCTCAGATGGATGGTATTATTACTCGCAGGATGCATCCAGAGAGTCCACCTCCCCCCTTTACCTCGAAACACTAGCACACCATCTACATAGTACCCCAAAGCTCAACCCTCAGCCCCACCCTCTTCAACATCTACATGACACCACTTGCAGACATTATCAGATCACATGACATCAACATCATCTCCTACCCTGACAACACACAACTTGTCCTCTCACTCTCAGCAAACTCCACCCTGATATAGACCAACTTCCACAACTGCATGATGAACGTCACAATATGGATGAGAAACAACTGCCTCAAACTCAACACAAACAAAATGGAAGTCCTCAACTTCGACAGAAAACACACTGTTGGAACAGCTCCTGATGGCCAGCGGAGTTTCAACCTACCCACCCACCGAAAGACAATGCCTGCAACCTCAGCATCATACTTGACAGCAAACTCTCCATGAAATGTCAGGTCAACGTCGTTGCCTCAGTCTGCTTCCACACAATCTGCATGCTCTGAAAAATCTTCAGATGGCTCCTCATCAGCAGCAGGGAAACTGTCACACATGCCCTTATCACCAGCCAGCTCAACTACGGCAACACATTCTATGCTGTCCCGATCTCCGAACATATGCAAAGAGTCCAGACAATCTAGAATGCTGCAGTTAGGCTGATTGTCAACCTGCCTAGGAGGAAATACATCACCCAGCACCTAAAGAAAACTAGACTGGCTCTCCATCCAGAAGAGATGCCAGTTCAAGCTTCTGACCCACGCCTACAGAACTCTCCACAACCAAGGACCACACTACCTGAACCACTGCCTGTCCTTCCACCCACCATCCAGAAATCTACACTCCGCACACCATGCCCTGGCTCAGATGCTACGTATCTGCCGCAACCACACCAGATGACGCTAATTCTCTCACCTCACCACTAAAGACTGGAACGCCGTCCCTATCCACCTCCGTACTTTACTCTCGCTGAAGAACTTCAGGAAGGGACACAAGACCTGGTTCTTAGACTGAGACCTGCAGCACAATACCTGGATACCCCCCCCCCCCCCCCAGGGTGATGAGTCACGATATACAAATACTATTTGATTGATTGATTGATGTTTTACTAGGTCAAAATGATAGTTTAAGATTGCACTACAGGCTACAGTGGCAGGCTAGAGAAATGAATTTAGTGGGTGGCACAACAAGTGCTGCATGCCCACGAGTAGCATTTCATTTGCATGCCATGAGTTCATGTAGTACAATTTACTAGGGGATTACAAGGACATTAAATGTGATAAATAGGTGTAAGCTAATTTTACCTCTTTTGAATGAGAGAACACAAGCCCTTTAGCACTGGTTAGCAGTGGTAAAATTGCACAGAGTCCTTAAGCCACCAAAAATTAATTCACCAATACAGGAGGAGTGAGCATAAAAGATTTGGGGGAATAACACAGTGAGAAAACCAGGTCTAACATGTGTTCTCCCACCCCCAGCTGAAAGCATGGAGAACTACCGACCCACATGGGACTTCATATCGCTAATAAAACAGGTGATGGACAGAATGTGGATCAATGTCACACATTCACCCCAGTCCAAAGATCTGGGCCCAAATCCATCGCTTTTTTGCACTCCATCACCTGTTGTGTTTTCATATCGCTAAGGCGTAAGAACCTGGAAACCCCATCATCATTTCCACAGTCAGTTCTAGGGCAATGTTCCACATTAAAGTGTATTCCCGGTAGAGGGACAGACTACCTCAACAGTTTAGGATACTCATCCCTCATCTACATTAACCCTCTGAGTGATCTGAGGTCTCTCTGAAGTCATGAGTTCTAAACAAGTATGGTATCAACCTCTTCAGTGCCCAGACCACCACTGCAGAGGTTTCATTTTCAATTGCCCTCCACCTCTGCCTCCTGGGAAGTAACCTCTGGCTAATGAAGACTGCAGATTGTCTAAGCCCTCTTCATTCAGCTGTGAATGAATTCCTTAAAGACGTCAGGGACCTTGATTGAAGGTGCTGTGCAAATGTCCTCCTCCAAGGTGTCAAAAGCATTCTGCATGTCTGGGTCCCAATCACCGCCTTGGGCTGCTTTTTAGTAGTTTGGTCTGTCAAGAGTGCAACAATGGTGAAGTCTAAGAAGGCTCTCATCTCAGTCTGGGTGTTTTTGGATTCCCAAGCCAAGATGGTCTGAATTGTCACCTAGAGGGGCTGCACTTTGCCCCCACTGATAAATGGGCCAGGTAACCACAGATCCCTGCTCTACCGGGCCTTGATAGCAAGGCCTGTCTACTGAAGGGCCCGAAGCACTTCCTGGAGATGGAATAGGTGGTCTTCCCAGCTGGAGATAAAGACCACTATGTTGCCTAGATAAGCAACACTGAAAGCATCTATCCCACCCAGGACATGGTTGACCAACCTCTGGAAGATGGCAGACATCCGTAACTGGAAGTGGCACTCTGGGGTGGAGAATGCAGACATCTCCTTAGCCCCCTTAGTTAAGGCAATCTGCCAAGTCTCTGATGTTAAGTCAGACCTGCTCAGGAACAGCCCCTAACTGGTCCATGTACTCATCAGCTTAGGGGATGGGGTGGGCATCACTCTTAGTAACTGAGTTGAGTTCTCTGTAATCCACACAGAACAGGAGTTCTGGTGATATGCCCAGTTGGGCGGCCTTGGATACCAGAGGCACAGAAATCAACCAAGGGCTACTGGAGTGCTCAACCACTCCAACTCTTTCTACTGACCCTTCCTGCTCCTTGAAAGATAGGAGGTTGGGGAGAGGCTCATTTTCCTCTTCCACCCCATCATCTATCACCAGGAGCATGGTTACCTTAGACCTCTCGAGGTTGGGCTAGAGGCAATCCAAATGCAGGACCTCAGACTTATGCTCCTTGACATCATAGGGCTGGGTCTAACAGTCCTTCAAGGCCCAGTGCTCCAAAGGCTCCATAACACACCTCTAGCCAAGTGGTATTCCACCAGAGTGGCCTTCTGGCCATACCAGTGCTTCATCACTCCCTGGCTGGCTTCCAGGTTTACAGTGGTTCCTTTCCAGAAACACTTCATCCGGGGCCTGAGGGCCAACATGCAGCTCACTACATCCTTGGAGGGTTACTTGGGAGCTTGCTCCCACCCCTCCTTGACAAGACTGAGAGGTCTACGTATAGGGTGACAAAACAGAAGTTCAAAGGGACTGAACCCCATGCGCTTCTGAGGTACCTCCTTATAATCATGGCAAGAGGATGCCCGACTGATGCTTTATGGATTCTGGTAGGCGTAAAACGATGCCTTTCAGGGTCTTGCGTAATCTCTATATAAGTCCATTTGTCTGGGGGTGGTGTGGTGTGGAGCACTTGTAGGTTACCCCACACTCATCCTGAGCAGCGCTGCCAGATTTCTCCAGTTATCAGAGCAGTTCCCAGCTCATGAAGATGTGGTAAGTCAACATTACCTAGTGGTGGGTGGGGGTGAGGGGATCCTTTCTTCAGCTCCTGATTGGAGCCCTGCAAGGGTGCAATGTCATCCGTGGCGTCCTCTGCAATCCAGATGTCAGAGGCAGTTCTGGTGCTGTGCTGGCTCGACCCACCGAAGGTGATGGCACAAATCTTCTTGTCAAGAAACTAACACCTGCTCTGACCAGGTGTAAAGTCGGACAACAGCTTGCACCACAAAAGGGAGCCAAGGCCAGAGCCACACATGAAGGGCAACAGATGCCATGGAGCCACTGACCATGCAGCTGGGAGCCCCAACAGGGCCACACACCCACTGCCACCCCCACCAGGACACACGTCCACACCCCCCTGGACCAACACCGAGGCAGCGCAGACAAAGACAGCGACTCTCAGACAATGCACCAACCTCACAGACCCAACACCAGAGAATGCCATTGCCCACTACAGGCTCAAAAGGACAACCATCCTCCGCATCCTGACAACCATTGCCCACAGGCTGACGGTACCAACACAGCGGACAACCAACATCTCTCTGCAGACAAAGCTGCTGGTTGTGGTGCATCTGTTGGCCACTGGTACCCTCCACAGTTGGAGGAGTTTCACAGCCAGCCCAATACAAGTTCCACGCAACGGTCATGGGTTATGTCATCAGCTTGAGACCCCACTATCTATACCTGCCCCACACTGCGCAGGAACACCTGGAGACCAAGTAAGGCCTATTATGTGTGGGAAGCCATAGCTGGCTTCCCACACATGTGAGGGGGCAATTGACTGCACACATGTCCTACTTGTGCCCCCTGGCAACCCTGCACAAAATAACCGCAACAGAAAGCACACGTATTCCATCAATGTACAGGCAATAGTGGACCATCTGGGAATCTCCACTAATGTTGACACCCAGGCATTGTGCATGATTCCTACATCTGCCACCAGTCCATCATCATTCAGCACTACCAGGATGGCAGCTAAGGAACAGCACTGCTCGTTGACAAGTACCAAATTAACAAACCACAGACATCAACTCCGCAATCATGCAACGCACACCACTGGGAATGCACAAGTAACCAACTCACATACAACATGCCAAACAACATGCCCACCCACCAGACATAACAGCACAATTCACTGTGGGAACCTGAGCCAGCCATGCACATAAGCCATTAACGGCATGGCACCTCACCCACACAATAGCAGATTGTGGGAAGAGGAGGGGACCAGGCATGTGCGAAGGAGGCAAGTGACCGATGAATGAGAATGTACACAATTCCAAGTGTGGCGCGGATGTGCTGAACAGACTTCAGTATGCAGACCACACACATATCCATGTCAACATATACTGTTGGTGTTTGAAGTGTAGTAGACAGTGGACGCAACCATGTCACCCTAGCCAGTGAGGAAATGTAGCTTGTGACGTCCCCCCGTAGGCGTGAGCGGAGTGGGCTGGCTCGGCTTATTCCAGGCCAGCGTTGGGGTGTGAACTCTGGGCGTGGTCCTCTTCTGGAATGCCCAATGTGTCTGTCAAGGCAGTGCTTCTCACCCTGCCACGAGGCTGATGCCGTAAGCGGTGTTGCCTGCGATCCTGTGCTCCTGCTGCATCCCGGGCCGCTGCTCCCCGATCCAGTCTTGGCCGCCCCTGCGCACACAGGCCTCAATGCTTACCAGCTGACACCAGCGTGTGTCGAAGAGGGCCCACCACGTGCCGGTGCAAGCTCCAAGCCTGAGGTCCACGACCTTGGCAGCCTCCTCAGACCATCACGGCTTCCGCGACACAGGCCCAGAGTACGCCTTTCTCATTGACGTACTCTATCGGCATACACAGCAGAGTAGTAGGTCACACATTTAGATTGAGTCTTGACTACACTATGGCAGAGTACGATGTGTATGGCTGAGTTGAAGTCACTATACTCTCTCCGATGTGGTGCCACCAAATCTGTGTATAGCATTCCAACAACACGTGTCAGTGGGCCACGCGGACAACTGCCCCCAGGCCACACTGCGCTCGAGTTGGTCACACATTTGGAACTGAGTCTTGATTTCTTCATGGCAGAGTTCATATCATTGCATGCAAGGAGAGGTATAAGAGGAAGATGCGTTTCTGTCAGGAGGAAAAAAGGATCATTGTTACGGAGGTGATCAAGCACTACCAACAACTGCCCTGGTGTCACTAACTCTGTGCATCGTGAGCCAACGACATAAGGCTGTGGGCCCCTGCTGACCCTTGCCTCCAGCCTACACTGTGGTTGAGTAGGTCACACATTGGGAACTCAGTCTTGATTTATTTATGGCAGCTCATATCATTGTGCTAGCCTCATCGCAGACTGCATACCCCTTCAGCTTTGATGCCACTAAGTCTGTTCCCCGACATTCATGGACACTCTCTGGTAGAACTTCGGTGGGGTCTGAGTCCATGGACTGGGGGTTTTCTCCATCCTCATGTAGCTGAAATCCAAAATGGTGGTGAAAACGAGGCTGTAGAAATTCCACTCCTCCATTTGCTGCTTCCGGACGGCTTAAGCCATCTGCATAATGCCCTAAAGGACACCTTCCACTGTCCCCCGCAGCCCTCTGCCACATTCCCCTTGGACTTCGTCGAGGACCCGCTCAGTCAGCGCGGCCCTTCCTCAGTGCACCCCAAGGCACCATACCATGGCGGGGTGCCTGTGCCGGCCGCTGTGCATCCGGGGTCACTAACTCTGTGCAGCTAAAGTCTGGGACCCTGTCTTCTGAGATATTGGATGGCCTCTGAGACAATGGCCTTGGGTCATCTACACCATATGTCTGTGGCTGTGTGCTGTCTGCTGCCTCCGGCCTTATTGCGCTCCACCAGGGCTCACACATCAAATTGAGTCCTGACCTGCACATCACTGCAGGAGGCACACGGCGCCACCACCACGACCACCGCTAACCACCAACTGCCAGTGTCGAAATAGTCATACTGTCAGACTAACGGAGTTGCTCACACCTGTCATGGATGCCATCATCTGATTGATACCCTGCTCAGCACTCCAGGTGCCACTAACTCAGTGCACCACGAATCATCATCCATTTCTGTTTTGGTTATGTGCTGTGGCGGGCTCACGCAGCAATGTCACCTCAGGCCGTGTGGGAGACCTGGAACGATGATGAGGAAGATGATGGATGTGTGACACACCCCACTGCAGCTGCATTATGAATATTCTGAAGGGACCCACTCCTAGACATTTTCTTCACATGAGCGTGCTCAGCTCTAATGCCCCAAACTCAGTGCAATGCAACTCAGGGACACTTCTGTTTGCTCAATGGGTAACCTTTGTACTTGCTCCAGCTAACCCCATAATGCTCCGCAGTTGTCTCTGTAATGCTGGTGTTTTCTGTTTCCGTCTTAATAGTGCTCACTGATGTATTTGTTGCCAGCACCAACAACGCCTGAGGGCTGGTGTACACTCACCCCACACACATCCAGCACAGGTGTCACTGTACATGTGACACTGCCAATAAAGGGGCCGGGCGCATGTGCCCGTAGCCAGTTCCACGAACTATCTGCGTGTGTCCGTGTGGTCATGGTGTGTGCATGAGGGCCCCGGGCCCTACAACATTACATTGAGCTGTGTACAGCGGACGCAACCATGTCATCGCAGGCAGCGGGGTAGAGCTTGGACATGTAGCTTTGTCGTCAGTCACTCAATATGTAAGAGGAGTGTACTGGGCGGTCCCAGGATGCTTGTTTCCGGTTCAGGGAGGACCTTGCAGTTTGGTCTGGACTGTTCCCAAGAGGCACAGGGTCAAGAATGATTTGCATATGGCTGGGTCCAAACTGGGGGGGCGTAGTGGGCAAAAGTCGGATGGATTTAACCCAGATATTTTGACTGGGGGAGAATGTTTGCATTGTCAGTATTCCGTCCATCAGATGTTTGCTGTAACACATCGTACGGGGTCCAGCGTGGGTGTGTGAATGGTAATTCTGGGGCTCTGTGCGTGGTTTAGTACAGGAAATGTGCAAATGCATGTGTCTCTGTCGCAGTGTGTGCCTCATTTTTGGGGTGTAGGTGCTCCCTGATGGGACTTAGACATCCAGCATGTAATGTAGTTCAGCATCCATGAGCTCTGACCCCACCCGCACCTGTTCGGACACCTCCTTTTGGCATTCTGACACCTGGCATTGGAATGCCATGTGTGCCTCAGTGGCGTGTTGGGAGCCAGCCATGATGGAGGGTGCTTCCTGCTGTGTGGTCTGTGCAGGGGCTGGGGTCTCCTCTATGTCGCTTGGCTGTCCTGCTCCTATGTTTGAGTTGCGTGAGATGTCCATGAGCTGTTGTGGTGCGTCGGTGTCTAAGGTGTTGTGGTCGTCTCCAGTATCACTGATGGGTTGGCTGGTCTGCTCTACTGGAGGTGTTGTGTGTCCCTCTGCAATGTGAAGGGGAGATGCATGTTGAGATTGTGTTGACATGTATGTTGGAGAAGTATTCTTGTTGACATGCAGACTGTATGACAATGTACATTGTGACTGTTTGGGCGGTGCTGGCAATTTGATGCGGGACAGTGGACATTTGGACCACGTGACGGGTGTGAGGTTGTACACGTACAGTTTCCTGCTCTGTACGATGTGATTGACCTGTTTCTCTGCATGAGCGGACTCAGTTGTGTCCCTTGTACTGCAGTGTCGGTGTTGCACTTTGTACCACATTGTCGTGGGATGTGCTGTAATCGCTACGTGTGTGTGATGCAGTATGCTACTGGGATAAGGGTCATGATCCAGGGTCAATGTGGGTGTGCAGTGTGCTACACGTTGTTGTGCATATGTGTCAGGGTGCCCATCTCCCCCGTCCCCCCAGTCCCTGGTCCTTACTTACACTGTTAATGTTGTGTCAGGTCCTATCGAGCTATGTCCGTACTCCCACCTCCTTGCACCATCTCCACACTGATGACTGTGGCCTCCATTTTCTCCAGCTCCTCCTGTGTCGCAGGATTCCCACCTCCAGTTGCCGTTGCTGCCTTCTTGTTGGCAGGGGGTTTGTGCTTGGTGTGGCTTTTCACGTCATGCCAGTGTCTCTTGACCTCCTCGACCCTCCAACTGCATTCACGTTAGTCTCATTGTGGGTCAGTTGATGGTAGTGTACTGTCACCTCCGTGACGCTGATCTGGTTTTGCTGCGGACTGCACCTTGTCTTCCTCTGCCTCTTCTCCTAGGCCTTCCCTGACCCCGAGGTTCCTTGATGGTGGTCTGTGGGGCTTGTGGGGTTCGCGTTCACCTCAGCGCTCGTTCAGGGTGCATCCATCTTGCTGCGCACTTTGAAATGTTTTTGGTGTGTTTTTTTTGTTGCTTTTATAGTGCATTTTCCTGCAAGACGCGTGGGATTTGCAGGCCTGCAGCTGCTTTTCGCTGCCTTTTGTACTGCGATTGGCCTCATCGCAACTTTTTAACGTTCAGGTTTCGCCTTTTTGCGGCTTCACATTGGCATTTTTGCAAACATTTGACGCGTTGTCGGGGGCTTATCGCATGTTGCCTCCGTGTTGTGAATACTTAGTTAACACAGCATGATTTTCCCGCGATAGACTGCGATGTTGAAAGTTACAGTAAGGTAATTTTGCGATGGTTATCACACGTTCTCGAGAATATCCCCAATTAAGTGATTTACCTAATAGATGCATTGCAAACATGTTATATAATGCCTTTTGATCACCCTTGTCAAAGCCTCATTTCAATAACAACCTTCACCTCACACTCTACCAGTGCTCGTCTTCGCCTCAGTTCTCTGTGGTTGGAACTTCTCAGCTTGAAAAGGAAATCTGCACTCAACATCTCAAACACAACACTTTAAAGCACTCTTGTTTGACAAACCTTCAACACTTTTACACTCCATTCAACATGGCTAACCAAGCTCCTTTCCCCAGTGGTTGTAAACTTGGACTCATCTGCTTCCAAGATTCCATCCTACCTATAAAGCAGTACGCAGTTTAACATTAATAGACATCTTTTTTTTAAACTCAGAGGTCCCTGTTGACAGTGGTTCATAGGCTTCACATACTGTTGTACTGATGACATCAACCTTTTTTTAGGGACACACTCCCATGTCACCCACACTGACAAGGTCTCCAAATAGTATTTTTCAAAATTATTAGTAACAGCCCTAATAATACCAGTTCTGCTATGAGGCCATTAGGCTTTGATGACAACTCACTATGGCATTAAAAATGACTCTGCTCTTTATTTTTATGTGGTCTTGAAGTTTAAAGTACAGCTTTGTTTGTACAATTCTCGGTAATGGTTCCCATCTGTTAACCCGCTGTGTGTTCCCAGTTTTTCCACATATTAAGAGAAATATGTCCTCAACGTATAACTTAATTATAGCTATTCGGAATGTATTAAGAGAGTAATAATAAAATTTAATGTTGTCTGCAAAAAATCTGGCCTAAAAGAATGCTGCCATCAATTCCCCATAATTAATGACAGTTTGTGACTGAATATTATTGTATGCAATTGAAGCAAGTTGCCTCAATCTCTTTACGTACCAAACTTCATTTTTCTGTAGGGATGATAATAAATTAATAAAAGCAGTTATTTACTTGTCACATAATCACGCTGCCTAAAATGCATATTATATTTTGTGAATAAAGCATAGAGTGAAAGTGAGATATCCAATGATCACAATCTGAGAACAACATGTGTTGTTGTATAACTTTAAATAAACACAATGCTTTGTGTTGCTTTGTACTGCTAGCACTCACGCAAAACCTTAGAAATGACCTCCACGGTGTCCAGAGGCAACTTTCCCAAACCTTTTCTATTTATGCTGGTTGTTGTGCTCCTGGGTAGTTTGGTATTACAGAAAGTGTTACTACAGCTGTATAGGTGGCCACTTCTTATTACACATTGTCTGGAGCAAAATGAATACTGATGTAATGTCAAGTTGGCTTTCCCTCACTTGAATAGGGATGTATCCACTTGCACATAAGGGATTCAGCAGCTGTGCATAAACTCAATGATAAGTAAGCTTGCTGAATGGCACCAAGGGGCTGATTTAGATCTAAGCTGATGGTTTCCTCTATCACAACTGTGACGGATAGTCCATCCACCGAAATATAAATCCCATTATATCCTATGAGATTTACATTTCGGTGGACGGGATATCCATCACTGTTAAGACGGAGTAGCCCGTCCGCAGAGATCTAAATCAGGCCCTAAGTACGTCTTTAACCCCTTCCATGCGGCCGCGATTCTGCGCCTGTGAGGCAAAATCACGAGTGGGCGGGTTTATGACGGCCCCCAGCCGTCATCAGCACACGAGCGCCGTAGGGCATGACGGCTGGGGGCCGTCATCAGCATGCAAGGGGTTAATATGTTTCACCAGCAATACTTCAAGCATGATTTCAGGGTCCCTCTTGGAGAGGAGTTTCTTGATCACCTTTCAAAAGCAGCCTGGGGTGCTGGCACAACAACAATAACAGTGTGGTGAGGCACAAGGCCAATATCTGCTTGGGGAATGCAGATTCATGAAGCTGTTTCAGTAGAACCCCCACGAGAATGAGTGCAAGCAATATTCCATCACTTCATGGCAAAGATCAAAGAGGCCACGTGCACACAGGCACAAATCAAAATGTGAACCACACTGTGTTTCTCTGCTGCATGGTCTCCAACATATTCGCAATCTCTGAGTCAGTGCATACACTTTTTAAGGTCTGGGTAGTCGACCTAAGTGACCACCTGATGAAATCCAAATGTCAGTCATTTAACACTGACAAGAAAAAGGTGGTGATTTTTGGAAAGGATGCCTTACCGGGTTCCACCTGGTGCCCACAGACCTTGGACCCACACCCATCCTCACCCCCAGCCCACACAAACAAACTTTGAAACTGTCATTGACAACAAAAAAGACTGTTATAGATGACTCTAGGACTCCTGTAAATATTCCTGATTTCATGCCCTTATGTGGTTATATCAAATCATACGTATAAACAAGAAAAGAGAGGATATATGAGTCTCAAAAAGCCACAGAGACGGAGCGATGCAACTGGGGAATCACACACCCACTTAGGGTGGTTAAGAAAGCCCTCACACACCGACCTAGTCAGTGTCATGCTTCATCATCGGGCCCCACCAAAGAGGCCGAGTGCCTCTTTGGTGTGCTACGACACCAGAAGACTGCGGAGCTGGGTGTGTGAAAAGGGCGTGCAGTGGGGTATAAAATTAAAAGTGCCTAAAGGGTATCTGCAAAAAATATTTTAATGAGTGATCCCTAAGACACGGTTAAAAGGAGTTATGTGTCTGAATATGTTGCCAAAGGTAATGGATTGGTTAATTCAGAGTTAAAGTTTTAGTCTGTCAACATGTTTCTGCCTTTACAGTGGTTTAAGTTTACCTAGGCATTCGTCAGGACTAGTTTAAACCCCGGCGGTATGGACTCTCTAATCGTCCACCCTAACCTGGGGACGTGAAAGTGAAAAATCAAAAAAGTGGTAAAAGTACATGAAAACGGGGGAAGAGCAATTCGCTCATTCCAAAAATACTCCAAGTTAGGGAGTGTATCTGCACCTGTAAATGTCAATGTCAATGTCAATGTCAAAAGTTTTTGTATAGCGCCATTTTCACCGTAAGATCTCAAGGCGCTTGCAGCATAAGAACCAGGGGGGAGAAAAACACTGAGAGGGCGTCAAACCAGAGGAAGCAGGTCACAAGCTAGGGAAAGAGCCAAGTTTTCAAGGCTTTACGGAATTGCTGCTACTCATCAATGGAGAGAAGGTGGGGAGGCAGCTTATTCCAAAGGACAGGTGCAAGGAATGAAAAGGAGCGTTGCCCATACCTAGAAGTTCGCACCCGAGGTTGCACTAGAAGAGACTTGAGGCTAGATCTTAAGACCCGCTTGGGAGCGTACCTGTTTAGTTTTTTTTTAAGATACCTAGGCCCCTTTTTATTCAGTGCATTATGGGTTAAGCATAAGATCTTAAATTGACTTCTTTGCCGTATGGGCAGCCAATGTAGATTTTTCAGGCATGGGGCTGACGCTGTTCTGGGTGGAAGGTCCAGCACCAATCTTGCCGCCGTGTTCTGCAGAGTTTGTAATTTTGATAGCTGTTCCTCATTCAAGCCGTGGTACATGGCATTGCCATAATCGAGATGGCTGATGATCAGGCCCTGAACCAACGGCTTTCTGGCTTTAAGCGGAAGCCATCTAAAGATCTTTCTTAATCCACGCATTATACCATAGCAGGTGCCCGTCACCTTGGCTATATGATTTTTCAAGGAAAGAGCACTGTCCAAGATAATTCCCAGATTCCGGACTACAGGCTTAGGGGTAGGACAGGTCCCCAGCTCGGAAGGCCACCATTCTGTTGACCAGAATCTGTCAGCTTTACCAAACAGAATGATTTCGGTCTTGCCCGCATTAAGTTGGAGTTTGTTCGATCGCATCCAGCTACTGATCTCAACCATGCACTTCTTAAAGCGCAGGCAGGTGTCAACAGGGTCGGCTCCGCATGTGATCAGCAGCTGCGTATCATCCGCATATGACACCGTTCCAAAGCCGTAAGATTTAATTATTTTGGCTAAGGGTATCAGATACAGATTAAAAAGCAGCGGGCTCAAGATGGAGCCTTGAGGCACGCCTATCGTTGCTGGGCGGCTCCGGGCTGCCATGGAGTCGACTCGAACGGTGTTAAGACGACCAGTGAGGTAGTCCTCAATCCAGCCCAGTGCCTCTCCACGGACACCAATCTCCCACAGCCGGTGTATCAAAATGCCTTGGGAGATGGTGTCAAATGCCGCGGAGAGATCAAGGAGGATGAGTATAGCTGAATCGCCCCTATCCACCGTGAGTCTGATATTATCCACAATCTCCACCACAGCGGTCTCAGTACTGTGTGCAGCCCGGAAGCCAGACTGGGAGGGATCAAGGGCTCCACTGGCTTCTATGAAGGCTGTCAGTCGATTATTCACGAGAAGTTCAAACACCTTCTCAAAGAAAGGCAGCAGCGATATAGGCCGATAGTGAGAAGGTATAGCTGGATCGTCAGATGGCTATAAAAATAAAATAACACAGACAAACACAAAAGAGACAAACATACAATTAATTATTTGTATAGGTCATTGCGTTTGTCCAAGGTGCTCCATAGTTGTGGCATAGGTAGTGTTCCCATATAAACGCTCTCAGCCCGCTTCTGCAACCTAGCATACCCTCAGGACCGGACCCCGACGATGGGGAGCGGGGCTGGTAACTGGGTTAAAAGCGTTTGCTCAGTGTGCGCCGCTCTTCCGGGTGGGCGTGTCCAACACCGGAGAGAGGCTTGAGACACGGCGCGGGCTGAGAGGGTTGAGGGCGTGAGTGCTGAACCACCTTGCAGTGTCTACATCGATGCGATCGAGCTAAGTAAAACCTGATCTCATCTATTGAAAGCCTTCACTTTATTTCAGGATGTGCCAGGTACGCTCCAACCCCCCTCCTGAGACCCATGGTGCAATTAGCGCCATACTATAAAGTGAGATGTTTATGAAATCTTTGACTTACGCGGTGGGGTCACAGACCTTTGGTCCATTGATCCCTCCTATGGAGTGTTTTTATCGTGTTTTTAACCCCTTCTAGTCACACTGTGTGTTATAGGCACAATTTTTCCACTTCACCAACCCAGAGTTAGTGGTATCATCCCTGTAGGGCTATATGGATGGTGTTAACTTTAGTGTTTATATGGGAACACTACCTATGCCACAACTATGGAGCACCTTGGACAAACGTAATGACCTATACAAATAATTAATTGTATGTTTGTCTCTTTTGTGTTTGTGTTATTTTATTTACAGGTGCAGATACACTCCCTAACTTGGAGTATTTTTGGAATGAGCGAATTGCTCTTCCCCCTTTTTCATGTACTTTTACCACTTTTTTGATTTTTCACTTTCACGTCCCCAGGTTAGGGTGGACGATTAGAAGTCCATGCCGCCGGGGTTTAAACTAGTCCTGACGAATGCCTAGGTAAACTTAAACCACTGTAAAGGCAGAAACACGTTGGCTGACTAAAACTTTAACTCTGAATTAACCAATCCATTACCTTTGGCAACATATTCAGACACATAACTCCTTTTAACCGTGTTTTAGGGATCACTCATTAAAATATTTTTTGCAGATACCCTTTAAGCACTTTTAATTTTATACTTCACTGCACGCCCTTTTCACACAACCAGCTCCGCAGTCTTCTGGCGTCGTAGCACACCAAAGAGGCACTCGGCCTCTTTGGTGGGGTCCGATGATGAAGCATGACACTGACTAGGTCGGTGTGTGAGGGCTTTCCTAACCACCCAAAGTGGGTGTGTGATTGCCCAGTTGCATGGCTCCATCTCTGTGGCTTTTTTTGACTCATATAACCTCTCTTTTCTTGTTTATACGTACTAAACCGGGGACTAAGAGAGAGTTCCTTAATCTCCCTGCCTCTCCTATTGTTGTTTTGTATATCAAATCATATCCTTATATAGGCATAAGAATCATACCCATATTAAGACATAGCTAATGCAGTCCAAATACGGCAAGGCTACTCCCATAGGGCCCGATTCACAGAATGAACTTAACACTCAATCCTAAACTTACTATTATTTTGGTTTCACAGAATGCACTTACTACTTTTGGCATTCACAGAATGCACTTACTACTTTTGGTATTCACAGAATGAATTTACTACTTTTGGTATTCACAGAAGTTAGGATTTTGTCTTAAGTTTTTCTGAAGACAAACTTAAGACAGACTTAAGTTAGGATTTTGTCTTAAGTCTGTCTTACGTCTGTCTTAAGTTTGTCTTAAGTCTGTCTTCAGTTTGTCTTAAGACAAACTTAAGACAGAATCCTAACTTCTGGGAATACCAAAAGTAGTAAGTTCATTCTGTGAATGCCAAAAGTAGTAAGTGCATTCTGTGAATGCCAAAAGTAGTAAGTGCATTCTGTGAATACCAAATAAGTAGTAAGTTTAGGATTGAGTCTTAAGTTCATTCTGTGAATCAGGCCCTCTGACTCCTAGAAAACACCACGTGTTCTTAAACAAACCAAGCCTCCAGCAGCCCGTGAATTCCCCCTGCTTCTGTATTGATTTGTCCTAGAACTCCTGGAGTCCTGAAAGAACAACGAGTTCTTAGTGACATCTTATGTCCAACCTTACGTCAAGCTCGGCACCTTCCAGGTATAAATATACCAGCATCTGCCTCAAGCAACATACGGTGGTTTTGGAGCAGATCGACTAACTACTTGCCCGACGCCCTGCTGATGCGAATGCCGAAGGAAGCCGACCCTCCCACTGACGCACTGAGAGAGACTCTGTCTTTTCTCCTGCCGAGAAATCCAGCTGCAGTGGTTCCCTGTCACCCTTGCAGGTTACTGGGAGATCGAGTACTGAGAAAGAGATACAAGACCTCCTTCATTCTATAACCAAGGTACGGAGCTGATTAGACCCTTAGAGAATTCTTGATTCAGATTCTTGGCAAAAATGATAACTCATCTACTCCTTCCCTGTACTAGGCTTAGGTTAGGTACACCGGGGTAGGCGTATCTTAGAAACACCAGTTGAGTACGTTTAGTCATTATTTTATCATTGTATGTATTTTATCCATTTTAAGTATCTTATGGCTTAGAAACTATATAAATGCTTTTACAGTATTATTTCATAATACTCATTTTACTGTATGAACTTTACTTTATGACAAGTATTGCAATTGTGGCAATTCACTTCTTGCATGAGAAAGAAGACTGCTCAATAAATAACCTTTTTATTGAAAACGCCCGTCTCTCTATTTCTCTGCACTCCTGTTGAAACTAAGCATGCGCGATTAACTGAGTGAAAAAGCTATCTATTGTTTCCGTGACTCTGGAGATATACTCCTTATTCTGGGGGAGAAAAGTTGTCATGTTTATGCGGTTGTCAGAAACTACTCCCTTCTTGTCTATTCAGGAATGTTAGCACCTTCTTGTTTACTCGAAAAAGTTTCTAGTGACCTCTGAGCTAGCTGGCATTTCATAATGAAGTCTAACATATTCAATAGGGACCTAGTCGACCTCAGTCCTACGTCTACACTGTCGTTTATGTTATTTCAATGCGCAGAGCCTATTGGGAATATAGGAATTACACTACATGGCGCCCAACGTTTGGTAAGGCGATAATTTAACGCTAGATAATAAAGTAACTCAGTCGTGCTTTTCACACAGTCCCCTTTTTTCCGTAAAAACTCCAATAGACGTCTGGAGTGGGTAAAAGGTTAATATTCGCCAGAACTTAGTAGGAAGAGATTCCTATATAATAGTTTTTGGTTTAGTCAACGTTGAAGGATACAGTGTTCAAAAATATTGTGCACCTAATCTTTGTTTCCTTGAAACTTGCTCTGCAAACTTTCAGTCAGTAAAATGACAGAGAGTGACGACAAAAGGGAGAGAGCTAGAATAGCAACACAACTATTAGAGGAGGACACAAGTCTTCAGCAAAACAACCCGGATGCAATAATCATCCCGGTAAATGTAAGAAAGAGTGTAACTTACAAACTAGTAAATAGTGGTGTATCATCAAGAGGTGGTACAGTCATATTTGTGGTAGAGGCACATAAATATCGGCAGACAGAGGTATTCTATTCATGGATACATTTTCCTGCAGCAAATGCTGTAACACACGAGTTCCGCTACTACAAAGTAGAGGAAACTCCAGCGGAATACGTTCCTTTTCGAGGACGTTGAAATTCCACTAACCTACCAGGAGCATCAGCTCTGGTTTAATGGCCCCCTAAAACATCAAAATCACATTACCAGGCTCGGTCCACTAGGTAGACCAGGAGCCACATGGCCGGTTCTAGCTAGCTATACACCACATCCTGACATTGAAGAAATGTCAGACAGAGAACTATTAGTTCAATTAAAACAATTAATTAAAATACATAGACAATTGGTCCAATATGTCACGTGCACTTTAACAGTCGAACCTGCGATACAAATTCCACAGCACACCCCTCACCAGGGGAACACAAATAAAATTACACCACAGACTATACAATCAGTCATTGGTAAATTACCCGCAAAACGGAAACAAATTCTGTTCTGGCTGGCTCAAAAGATTACTCAAATAGAGGCAGTATTCCCTGATAGTACACCTCATGAAAAACACAGAATTCTGACAATTTGTTTACCAATGGGGATCGCACCACATGTGGAGGACTGTGACACTTGAGGAACAGTCTTTGCTTCAATCTACACAAAAACACATGGTGTTCCGTCTCTGGCGGTTATACCAGACATACTAAGACAGATTCAAAATGAATACGGTCCAGAGCCTGCTTTAAATCTAGGTATGAAATTACTGAAAGACTTTAGGCAAGTCTCGGCTATACTACTAGCCAACATAAAAGGAGAAGAGGCATCTGTGGCGATCCGCAAAAATTAAAAGAAACAGATATAGCAGAACATCCTTTTGAACTTGCCAGAATAATTGAAAAATCCTATGAAGAATTAGGTAGAGACAGTTTGGGTGGGAAACCACTAAAACCAGAACTAACAGAAAATCCTGAAAAGACTTTCATTAAAAATAATCTCATTTCTCAAAAGAAGAAGTGAGAGGGTAATAAGCAAACCACTCCCAGAGAAAAACAGTTTCTGACCGGAGGAAGGTCTCCCCAACAGAGAGATAGGTCTCCAGAATGGGGGGGGGCAAGTCTCCACAACGGGAGCCCTCTGAAAAAAGATATAACCCTAGAAATAGGGAAAATTTGAGAAAACCAGACAGATATCAAGATATTGATACACGCCCCTCTCGATCTTTTCAGACTTCCTCACAGAAATCGGAAAGAAGAGGACGGTCAGAACATAAAGAAGAGCGCGTCAAGTCCAAACCTGATCATCAAAGTAAAAAATTACAGTTTCCTAAAAAGAAGGTAGCCAGTATTAAACTAAAACATGCCGAGGATGTTGAGGACACAACTCAAGAACGGAGAATGGGTCCAGACAATGCTAGACAGCGTAGCGGAAGTGACCATAGCTCGCAAGATCCTCCTGATGAATCTGCTGGAGACAGTGGACACAAATGAATACATTCAAGTGGAAACTGCAGACACCAGAGTTAGTTTCCCCCATAAATTATATGGAATAACATTGCGTATAGAGGGGGACAAAACTAGGAAAATAAGAGGTCTCTTCTAGGAGAACCTATCTAAAGGTTATGATATCCTTCTAGCAGAAAAGGATTGGCCACCAGAGTTTGTCAGGGAGTGCCCACATGGCGAAGAAATGATTATGCCTGCCTTCTCAAATCACATTCCAATTCATAAAAAATACACATATGCTAGAAAATGGACAGTGGCCAAAGCCCCTGCATTATATAAAAATCATGTAGGATGGGATGAGGATTCTCCTCACCATAAAATCCAGTTAAAAAATCAACCTACTGCACAAAGGCAGTATCCTGTTAAGCAAGAAGCTAAAAAACAAGTCAGGGAGATCTTAGATCAACTTGAGTACCAGAGGGTGATTGGAACATGCACCTCACAAATGAACAATCCTTTGTTTCCTGTCTCCAAACAAGACACTTCATATCGTCTAGTATTGGACTACCGACATTTAAACTCTTGTTGCAAAACATTTGCAGTACAAAATTCACACAGTGCAGCACTGATGAACAACATCGTGCGCCAAAAATAGAAAACAACATTAGTTTTTTCAAATGGTTTCTTCTGTCAAAACATTGCACCAGAAAGCAGGTATTTGACCGCTTTCTCTAGTATGGGGGCCCAAAAGCAATTTTGTCGTCTCCCACAGGAATTCAAGAATAGCCCAAGATTATTTTCAGCAAGAGTAACAGAGTTACTACAAGCATATGATGATGAGGCATTATCTTATGTCGATGACATCTTTCTTACAGACGATGACCTGGAGACTCACTTGAAAAGAGTGGACACCATAATACTTGGGTTCGCATCTGAAGGGTACAAATTTAACTTTAAAAAGTCACGAATTACCCACCTCACTGTCCTATTTTTAGGTTATGCGTTATCAAGTGAAGGCAAAAGCCTAGCAGACAACTTCTTAGAGAAGTGTGCAGTACTCCAAGCTTCAAAAACGCTGAAAAACTTACAATCAATTCCATGTTTCCTGAATTTCGGAAGAACTTACATTCTAAATAATGCAGAGATTGTTAAACCGCTCTACGAACTAATAAAACCTGATTTCAAAGCAATTAATTGGACTCAGAAACGCACAGAAATTTTACGATCCTTACAAACAGACATGTTAACCAAAACAAAACTGCAAACACACACGAACGAATGCAACCTTGTAATCCGAGTCATCCCAGGAAAATGCAGATTTACATACCTAACCTCTAATGAGGGAGAAACGGTACCAATAGCTTACAAATCACACTTGAACACACAAGCTGAAATGAAATTCAGTTCCACTGAAAACATTCTAACTGCGGTACAAACTGCTGTAGCAAAAGAAAGAGCTCTGGCACAAGCTAAACGCATAATAATCGTTACACCGCTACCTGCTCTAGAAGCAGAAACAAGAGCAGGCATTCCGAATGCTAAAGCCTTACACCGAGATGGATACAATGGGTTAATTCTCTTGCTGCATCAGACGTAGTATACGAATTTGATCCTAACTTAAAAATGCAAGAATTTCTCCAATACGAATACGAATGTCCTCTGCCAACTGAAATTCTGCCTCTGGAGCATTACGGCTGTATAATATATACAGACGGTTCAGCACAACCCGCAGTAGGGAGTAAACAAGCATATAGTGCTGCATGCGCGATTGTTAAAGGTCGATGGCACGAAGGAAAATTTAGACCATTGGTCACTAAAACTCAATCACTTGAGATTGTACAGCTCAGCGAGCTGAACTACAGGCTTTTAAAATGGCGCTTGAGAATACCGATTGCGAATTCCCCACACTCATAGTGTGCGATTTATATTACTGCATCCAGTCTTACAATGAATACTTACAGAACTGGGTTCAAAATTGTTTCAAAGATGCAAAAGGTGGCACAATAAAGCATAAAAGGCTCTGGGAACAAGTAGTTCTTTTACAGAAAGAATTACAAAAGACTCACGTGATACATGCACTAAGTCATCAGCGTGATGGCGTTCACGTTGTAGGAAATTCATTGGCTGATGAGGCCGCGAAGGCGGCTGTGCAAACGGCTTCCGTAGCAGCAATCACCTGGTCAAAAACAAAAATAGTCACCGAAATAATGCAAGCTGTCAGTGCTTCAGTAAGAAACAGTAATAAGACACTCCCGAAAGGCTTTCCAGTAAAGTACTCATACAAAACTTATGCGAATAATGTTCCTTTTGCCGTAATCCCTGGAGTGAGGGATAGGGCAATTCCAAACATGGAACAGAGATTAGGACTAATTTTAGCGGCACATGGAGGGCTCGCTTCTGCACAAGCTGGTGTTTCCGCCACAATATCATTATTAAAACAAAGATATTGGTGGCCACGTATGAGAAAACAGACTAGAAATTATGTTCTAGAATGTGAAATCTGCCAAAGAATGAAAGTATCAACAGTGAAATGTCCCTTGCAGACGCCCCTTCTAATCTCAGATAAACCATTAGCGTGTGTTTACCTGGACCACTGCGGTCCCTTACAAAGGGACGGTAACTATAAATATATCATGGTCGCAGTATATTCCTGCACGAGATTCATTTGGATGTGGCCCCAGCGCTCGGCTGAGGCCTGAACTGTTATAAAAGATTTGCGATTCTTTATCGGCATATACGCAATTGGCATGCTACATTCTGATCAGGGTCCTGCATTTAGCTCCCGAGCTTACAAGGAGGCCATGACTAGCTTTGGCATTGCATTGCGGTACTCTAGTCCATTCCATCCTGAGGGAAATGCGGTAGTGGAGAGAAAAGACCGTGACATAAAGCAATCTATAATAGCGAGGGTATTAGGTTCGGGTGATGGGTGGGTCAAACATCTAATAAGGGTCCAACGTAGTCTTAATAATCTGCCAAGAAATTCTCTGGGTGGAATCGGTCCGTATGAACTTTTGTTTGGTACAAGAATGATAATCGAAGATCTCGATCATCAAACTTCAGTGGTTGAACAAAAAACCTTTGATATCAAAGATCGTTTGGCTGTTTTACAGGACTTGAATGAAACAAGAAGAAGTCTAAGTAACACAAAGCTAAAGCCAACAGCCACTGAAGAAAAACCACCCATCCCAGCAAAACCTGTCTGGATTCTAAAGATTGGGGATCTGGTCAGAGAAAAGATCGCGGTGAAAAGGGAATTTTGGCCTTCTTACAGAAAAGCAGTACCAGTCTTAGCAATCAACGGAACAAGATCAGTAGTACTACCGCCCCTTGCTGGTAAAAAGGAGAACAGAGTTGTATCAATCGACCTGGTAAAACCCCCACCATGTGGCCAATAATAAGTAGTAGGCCCAGTGGACTCCCAAGAAGTAGCAGAAGACCAAACCTTGCTACAATCCAAGAGGTTCAAACTGAGAGACTAATCACATTCAATAAACCTGCAGTGAATAAAAAAGGACTTTGCAACAAAGCCATGGAACTTGTGCCTCTTGAAACCCAAATTGCAACAGTTCGTCAAGAAACACCTGTCTACAATGATGTAGCCTCTGACTATACTAACATGACGAAGGAAGAAGCAACTACAAAGATTAATAACAATCCTGATGCCATCCAAACAATTGACAGACTGCATCTGGCTACTTCATCAATTTCGATTAATTTTCTGATGATCCAAGTGAACATGAAGACATGCCAGCACACAAAACTTTCAAAGACAAAATTACAGAACTCTTTCATCAACTTGGGGAAACATATCTGATTTCACCGTGGATTGAATGGTGGATTGTGTTAGGTGTACTTTTCCTCCTGCTCTGGCTCATTTTGGTTCTAAGCTTGGGAAGAATGATTGATGGAAAATACAGTACAATGGACACAGCAAGTCAGAACATCAACTTGGTTCTAAAACCTCACAGATCCTCTCACATTGAAAAAAGAGAACTATCATCAGTGAACATCACAGCCATTCCTGTAACTGGTGGTGTAGCATGGGACGCTACTGATTACGACATCTATGGCCCGGTTGAACTCTTGAAGTAGCCACATCAGTTCAAGATTTCTTTAAGTGACTTTGTATCACCTAGTACTTTCTCTGATGATTGGGACTTTGAAAATACTAACAATATGATGTCAGATTTAGAAATGTCAGCTAAATATACAGAACATGATTATTTACAGGGTTCCTCAAATTATGAAGAAATGTATTGCTTTGATCATTATAGGCATCACTATTTGCATAAATCGGCTAATCTTAGAAATGTTTTTACTTATAATCAATGGGAACATTGTCCAACTCCGCCAAAAGGCAGCTCAAAAACATTTTATGAGAAATTCCCATACTTTTCAGGGGTTAATATCACTGATCCAAATACTAAACTGATTTATTCTGAAAAATGTTATGAAAAAATGTCTACGTTTGGTTTTGAATTTTGGAAAAACAACATTGAGACAAAAACTGTCTGGGGTACAAAAGACTGGCAGGTATAAGGTTTAGAATCCTTATTCAGAGATGCATGATCCCAGAACAAATAATTTTCCTGAATGACATCATTCAACAAACGACCTGTCTTGGCCTAGCCAGGATAAAGGACTTAAACAAACCGTCTATACCAAAACCCATACCTGATAGTAATAGCACTACAGAAGTGGAGATAGATGTATCCCTTATTTTAAAACATAAAAGAAGACTTCCTAATTGGAACAAATGGTTGATCTGGGCCACAGACACTAATAACTGTCAAGATAGATTCCTGAATACAATACAGTGGTTCAAACAGAATAGGCCAGACCCAAGATATTCCCAGAGTCAAAATCCAGGGATAATAACAACCTATAGTGTATGAAAACTATGCCTCGAATGGCTACAGAAATCCACACTACCTGAAATTAAGCAACACTTGACTTTACTTAAAGAAGGTGCTGACTTGCGAGATTTCTTACTGGGACCTCGCAAACAGCATCAAAAACGTTTCATATATGCCGGTATATACGCAGCTTACAGTGAAGCTTGGAAAGTAACGCAAATTGAAACTGCAGAAAAAATACGAGAAATTGATCGTATTAATTTGGAAAAACCACGGTCTGTAGTGAACAAGGGTTAACGACTCTGTCCTCCAGAATTTATTCAGAGGAAAGTATTGTATCATCTGCTATTGATATAATAGAACAGGATATGCTAATGTTACAACATGGCCAGTCCCAATTACGTTCTATTATACAGTTAGGCTGGACGTTACAAAATCTGCGTTCAGGCTACGTGCCATGGCGTCTGATAAACACAACGTCATGATTTTCTACCTTTAACCTTACTGATAAACAAATCTCTTTGGCACAAAGAGGGGCAGTCTATACGGTGCTGAGCATTGAAAAACTAGAAAGATTACAATTGACAGTCTCCGAAAAACCTGTAATTGAATGGATAATACATGGCACCATTACAATTCCGAAAACGACTTTTCAGTTTCAATATTGCCAAAAGTATATACCAGCAGGCCTGTTTGAAAGGTTGGGTAAAGGGTACATCAAGTCAACCTGGAATTTACCTTACACACATAGATGTTGGAGTGGGAGCAAGAAAGAGGTATTCCTTAGTGGTAACAACTGTAAAAATTCACTAAGCGGTACACTTCTGTGTCAAGGAATTAACTTACACAGAGCCTGCGAATGTTCATCAAATAACGTTTCATGCCACCTGCACGGCACCACTGCTACACAGATAGAGCCTTTTTTCAGACAGCATTCCAATGGCAGCTAAGTTATAATAAGTGACCACAGCTGTTGTGGCATAGTGCCAGGAACGGCCTATCTTGTGAGCGTTACTTCCAGGGTCACTTGTTGTATCCAAGTATTGTATCCAAACAACAAGCCAGACATAGAGGCAGCAATGTGGCCTTCTTTGAATATCTTTTCTATTCGAATTGATACTTTAAGCAGAATGAAGTCTATTCTTTTACAAACAACTGTGCCTTTAACCTCGTCTAGAGAAACGTACGATCTGCAAGTTGCAAGGACAGCAGCAGAGATACATTCATTATTATCAACAAATTGCCCCGTACATTTCGTAGAAATGTTAAGCCAAATCTTAAACATGTCTGATACCAGTGGCATCGCACATGTATTTAAAACAATTTTTTCGGGACTGTTAGCACCCTTTGAAGCAGTTCTGAGCATCTTCCCGAATTTCGTGCACTCTGTGTTCGGTGGCCTGCCTCTCATCTTGGGACTCGTAGCAGGAATCTTATTTTTGTTCCTTCTGCTCCGATATGGCAAATCAAGTCACAGACAAAACTCAGGCTACAATGAAAGACACGATCGTAGCAATGCAATACCGAGAGCAGATTACTAAAGTACTCGGCTTGGCTCGGCTAAGAGATCTGAATACTACCTGGTTTCTTTCATTCAGACCAATCTGGCAAGATTGCATCTTACCTGTTCTGCGATGCCTGCTCTGCGCAGAAGAATGCGTGTTAGACGTCTGTCTCACACTTCCATCAGCAGTACCTATGGATATCGATACTTTTCTTGGTTCGGTAACGACTCATGCAACGTGTTGTCCCCAGCAGCTACCCATTCTGATGACGGCATTCGTTGAGACCTCACCATTACGAATAGGTGGCGGTGAGGTACGAGATGAAAGCGGCACACAGGTACAACCTTCGGTGAACATTGCTGATCCAGATAGCACTGACGGTAATGCATCTCACATATGCACTATTTCGGAAATGGCCCAACTTTCACCTACTTTTGTAGACACATTTTTTGCCAGCCTATCTGAATTGATGTTCTCTCCTAACAACGAGAATAACTGTTGAAAAAGCAAGCACATGGTGTTCCCTGAAATCTGAATTCGGCCTTCAGTTTTGGTAAACTGAAGTAAAAAAAAAAAAACTTTGGAACTATTTTTTTTTCCCCAGAGAGCGAAATTGATTTTTTCCAGTTCCCAAAATATTTACCTTTTTGGCACATGATACTCTGCTTAAAGTAGACTATTCTTAGAGAACAAGATTTCTATGTTTAGAAACTCTAGAGACAATATTTTTACTTAGTCTCTAGCACATGTACAGTCTTGTATAACTATGTGATGAAATGGTCTCGACCTTCTCTTCTGTATTAAGAGCCATTTCATAAATGTAAATTTTGTGATTCATTCAGTCAACATTTTAAATGTACAATATATGCATTATCTGAATGACACCTCTCCTTACAAAAAAAGTACAGTATAATACTCATTTTCGTGTATATAACATTTCAAATGCATTTTATGTATTTCGGGGTGGGATGGAAAACACATGCCTAGTTATGCTTAAACATTGCTTAGTATTTAGTAATGATGTACATTATACGTGGAGTGGGAGTTGTAGATGACTCTAGGACTCTAGTAAATATTCCCGATTTCATGCCCTTATGTGGTTATATCAAATCATATCCTTATATAGGCATAAGAATCATACCCATATTAAGACATAGCCAATGCAGTCCAAATACGGCAAGGCTACTCCCATAGACTCCTAGAAAGCACAACGTGTTCTTAAACAAACCAAGCCTCCAGCAGCCCTGGAATTCCCCCTGCTTCTGTATTGATTTGTCCTAGAACTCCTGGAGTCCTTAAAGAACTGTGAGTTCTTAGTGACATCTTATGTCCAACCTTACGTCAAGCTCGGCACCTTCCAGGTACAAATATACCAGCATCTGCCTTAAGCAACACACTGTTGTTTTGGAGCAGATCGACTAACTACTTGCCCGACGCCCTGCTGATGCGAGTGCCGAAGGAAGCCGACCCTCCCACAGACGCACTGAGAGAGACGCTGTCTTTTCTCCTGCTGAGAATTCCAGCTCCAGTGTTTCCCTGTCACCCTTGCAGGTTACTGGGAGATCGAGTCCTGAGAAACAGATACTGTGGAAAAAGGTAGGGCTATGACCTTTTTCAAGATTGCCCGGCGCTAACCGCCCTTGTACCATTCAAATTACCAAGCAATGAGGCAGGCGCCGGAGACCAGAAGGCAGGAAACAGAAGTTTTATTCCGACGGAGCAGAACACATCAGATCAGACAACAAGGTATCGTCTCGAGGTGCTCTAACAGCCTCTCGGAGGCCTGGCCTCTTATACACTGGTTTATGGCATGTGACCTTTCTTTATTACAATCAGAACATTGTGAAGTAATGAAAAAGACATCCCCGTAATCCTCGTGTCAATCCCACCCCCCATATACTTCCACAATAGAGGTCCTCAACCTGCCGATAAGAGAAGGGGCAATGACGCAGCTGAGTGTTCCGCTGATTATTAGGATATGTGCGCCTGATCGTAGCCCAGGGGGTGGGGTGACCAGGATCAATAGTGGGTCCTTTGAAGAGGAGTGACTCCATACAATAAGTGGGCAGTAAATGATATCTCCCGGCTTAGGCGATGGCCTCGGACCTGTGTGGACAGCCGGACACGGGGGAAGGGGTCATCAAAGGAGTGGTAGTCATGCCGCGTGGACAATCGAGCGCGGAGGGAAGGCTTGTCAACAGAGGGGTATTCATGGAAGGAGAGGAGGTGCTGGTCAGGCGCAGGCGTGACTCCCAAGGACAGGGTCATGCAGAAGGGTTGTGTTCATGAGAGGGAGGGAGGGGGAGCCAGGGTGCGCGGAGGATGCTTTCTGGGTCAGAGGGGCGCGCTGGCGATAGATCGTGGACAGGGAGGCCGTGATACCTAAAATGGCTGTCGTGTGCGTTGTACGTGGGTGACAAGCTGGCGCAGATGATGTTCAGCCCGTAAACCAAAATTCCACAATACAAGACCTACTTCATTCTATAACCAAGGTACGGAGCTGATTAGACCCTTAGAGAATTCTTGATTCAGATTCTTGGCAAAAACGATAACTCATCTACTCCTTCCCTGTACCAGGCTTAGGTTAGGTACAACGGGGTGGGCTTATCTTAGAAACACCAGTTGAGTACGTTTAGTCATTATTTTATCATAGTATGTATTTTATCCATTTTAAGTATCTTATGGTTTAGAAACCATATAAATGCTTTTACAGTATTATTTCATAATATTAATTTTACTGTACGCACTTTACTTTATGACAAGTATTGCAATTGTGGCAATTCACTTCTCTTGCATGAGAAAGAAGACTGCTCAATAAATAACCTTTTTTTTTAAAACGCCCGTCTCTCTATTTCTCTGCACTCCTGGTGAAACTAAGCATGCACGATTAACTGAGTGAAATAGCTATCTATTGTTTCCGCGACTCTGGAGATATACTCCTTATTCTGGGGGAGCAAAGTTGTCATGTTTATGCGGTTGTCAGAAACTAATCCCTTCTTGTCTATTCAGGAATGTTAGCACCTTCTTGTTTACTCGAGAAAGTTTCTAGTGACCTCTGAGCTAGCTGGCATTTCATAATTAAGTCTAACATATTCAATAGAGACCTAGTCGACCTCAGTCCTACGTCTACACTGTTGTTTATGTTATTCCAATGCGCAGAGCCTATTGGGAATATAAGAACTACACTACAAGACATGTCCACCCAGGTCAATGCCATTGCAGCATCCTGTCTTCACAAACTGAGGATGCTAAAAAAGACAAATAAATTGCTACTGGACAGTGCTAGAAAGACCACCACTCAACCCTTATCACCAGTAGGGTGGACTACAGTAACTCCCTCTATGGAAGAATCAACAATCATCTTTTGAAAAGATTACTGATCATCCAGAATGCAGAAGCCAAACTCTTACTCAACCTCCCTCGGCAATCCCACCACAACTATGGGATATCCATGCACAAGCACGCACAGTTCAAACTCCTCACCCACACATACGGGTCACTACACAATACATGCTGAGCCTACCTGAACAACTGCATAAGCTTCCACTATCCTTTTAAACACCCCCAGTCACCTGGACTCTCACTAGAGTTCACAGAAGCAGAACTGGAGGTCCCATCTTATCATGCATCGCTCCTAAGGACCTCCCACCAGACATTAGAACCTCCTCATTGCTTCTTGAATTGCCCAAGAAGGTGAGGACTTGGCTGTGAGAATAGTCCCCACCACTAGCCTCACACATCTGCATGCAATACTTCCATGGGCGATTCAGCACTATTGAAATACATATATATAAAATATCATCTGAAGCGGTTTCATTGTCTTGTGAAGCTAATAAAATCTATAAATTTAAAAAGAAAAAAACTTAAAATGTCAATCCAACATCAGCATTGGTTGTTGGCAAACATCCCACTGCAAGCTTTGTTACCTTGTGACTGTTGAATATGCATGCATGTGCACAGAGTCGTTTGGGTCTTCAATATAGGGGATGGTCTAATATGTGACTTAGGATCTAAGTGAAATACTGCATGCAATTAAATGTAAAATAAATTCTTGCACACATCATTGAAGAGAACAGTCATAAATAGCATAATTGTAGGTGTTCCAATTGAATCTATTTCTCTTTATTTTGTCTGCCTCATTACTGTACACGTAGATATAGTGCACAGATATAAAGTCTGAGACTCATCGGACATTGGAGCACATGTACATTGTTAAGACAGGGTCAAATAGGGTGTGTTGAAATGCAACCAGACTTCTGCTTGTACGGGCATGTTAGAAATTGGGTAACTGGTTGACTGGGGTGTGAGCCCTGGGCAAGAGCACCCACAATCCTTATCAAGGTAATAAGAAGCAAACCTCAAATTAATCTCTGCTCTACCCTCTGGTAGCTTGGCACAGAGCAGTCAGGTTTAACTTATAGGCTATGTGCAAATTATTTGTGCATCACTTCAAACAGGACAACTGTGAAAACACCACACAAAAAGATCCCAAACGAGGTTAGAAGAATAGTGCTTAATTTTACAAATAAAGCAAGACCAAAACGACAAGAATCCAATCAGTAGAACTGGAGTTAAGAATTTTTAAAGAATAAACTGAAAAATAGTGTCTAAAAACAGAAAGCGCCAACCACGGCTAGCTGGTACCGTTGAACTGAGTCACAGTCAAAATTTCAGGCTGACTATGATGGAGCATGGGTCAGATACAGTCCCAGATTAGTCCTGCAGAATTTTTACCTTCTCAAGTTTTGTGCGAAGAACCCCGTTCGTATTGGAGAGGGTAGCAGAGAGCAAGGAGAGCATAGCGGGTAGTAGTCGTTGTGGCGCAAAGAGCAGGCTAGGTGTCACGGATGGGCAGGCTGGAACTTCATGGTGGTGGTCTTCTGCGGGTGATCAATGCTGGCTGTGATAAAATATGGGCTGGTGTCAGCTCGAACTGAACTTTGGTGTGAGTGGTGCGGTGCTGGTGTGGACCAGCCCATTTCCGGTCGCACAGCCTAAATCCTTGATTTGAAGAGCCTGTAAGCCACACCAGGGGTTCAGGACCCGAAAGGCACCCCTCAGGTCGGGAACTTGCTGCTGCTGGGTCCGGGAGCTGGCTAGGGAGCCTTTTATGTCCCTAAGTCACAGATCAGGAGTCCAGCAGACTTGCCCTTTAAGGTTTTCTGGGGTCCTGGGCTCAAGATGAAGTTGCAGGTCCAGTTCTTCTTCCCTGGGCAAGAGGGCAGCCGGTAATCACAGCAAGGCAGCAGTTCTTTTAGAGCAGCAGTCCAACAGAGCAGCAGTCCTTATAGCAGCACAGAAGTCCTTCTTCTTGGTAGCATATCCACAGGTCCAGAAGTATACCAAAGAGTTGGTGTCTGAGTTCCTTCTTTTATACCCTGGTCCCCTTTTTCTGGAAGTTTGGAGAAGGTTCTAGACAGTGACATAGAAGTATAGGGATTTTCCTGCCTCCCCTGCCCTGGCTCCATGCTGGCTGAAGTGACAATGCAGAGTCATTAGGCCCATTTATGTGAAGGCCGAGCACAGGCTATTCAGGTGTAAGTGATGCTGTGCTCAGCTCCACCCCTGATCCTGCAAGCAGATGGCCCACTCAGCCACACCTAAACCTTCTGTTGTGTGACTGTCTTGGAGGATTTCACAAAGTCTAACTGTCAGTTACACCCATTCATGTGACCCAGGCCAGGCTATAGGCACACAAGAGCTAAGGGCATAACAATGCCAACTTTCTAAAGCTGTGAAAACCTAAGGGGTTAGGCCCATAAGGACAAGTGGGTAAGCTGGACCCTATTTAAATGCAAACAACAAGAAAAATGCCTACCCACCACAATTTTTACACAAAATTCAACAGGTCAAAAAAGCGTTTGTCAAGTTTGACGCGGTATTTATGAGTACCAACTATTTGTATATACTTTACATTTTTGAAAAATCATGTTTACGACAGAAAAAGGGCACTATACATCCATATATTTACATTATTGTAAATATTAATTTACAACAAAATGACAAAACAAACTAAGAAAAATATGAATGCTAGCATCCTACATAGAGCACAAGACAATTAAACAAAATCATACGTGATATACTTGTGTATCAAAAAAATGGACATACAAATGAAATGTACTTAAATAGATTCAGAACAAAAAGGAGTGTAGTCAATAAATGACACCTATTTAAACCAGAAATTGCTGGTAAAATGCTTCGAGTAACAAAACAAATCCTCCTTGTAAAATGCCGACGCGTTTCGATTCCAGGACTGGGTGCCTGGGATCTCTTCAGGGCGTTATCATTGCATCTATGAAAGATGTAAAAAAACAATAAAGTTTTGTTCACAAATTTCAGACTCGACTACATTCTAGTGACGCTCAGTTAGTGCGTATCAAATCAAGACATACCAAATTGGCTTGAGAAGGGGCGCTTCAGGGGCCACTGTATACACTTGTATGACTGCAAACTTTTGAGGATTCCGTGCCCGGTTGGTAATCCCTTCACTTTAATGGCGTAACGCCTTTCTGTTTTGGGAAAAATAAATGCTGTCAATGGAGTGCGTTTGCTATTCTGTTGCGTAATGCTCTCCTTCAGGAGTGGTGTCTAACATACCTTACTAGGCGGTTGCTTTAGAGGCACTTGGCTCATCCGGGGCTGTTAGTTCGTGGGCTTCTAGGGTGTGGGCTGCCGTGAATTATATTGCGCGGGTGTAGCTGTGGAAACGGATAGTGAATATGTTGGTTTCTGTTTACAAATTAGAATTGTGAGTACATCTAATTTGAATGGCTTAAAACGATGCATACCTTGAATGTAGCGCAGTGGCTTAAGTGCGCGGCTCAGGCAGCGGTAATGGTGCTTCTGTTAGAAAAACCGAAACCACTGATTAGTCATTGTTTAGACAGTCAGCGTTCATACAAATTGTGTTGTTGCTAGTAAAGGGCGCATTTACCTCTCACTCGTGGTGCTGCTCTGCCGCCGGTCGCATCGAAAATGGCGATTGTGTGTGTTGTCAGTTACTCGCTATATAGATTCTGACCATTGCATTATGGGCGGCGTAGTTTCATAGGTGAAGCTGCGCATAGAGCTGTGTTATATTGTATCTAATATGATTCCCTTAGTGTGCGCGTTTGTTATATTATTGCGAAAGACCACTGGCAGCCCTCGCTGGACGCGCACGAATGTTTAAAAAAGCGGGGAAGTTATTTTTATCATCTGAGTTAGTGCTGGTGGTTATCGGGGGGTGTTCACAAAACGCAAGATGTTACGCAAAGGGGCAGTTCGCAAATTAGTTAACCTAGGAAGCAGTCTACAAATTGATGGGGCAAGGCTCACAAAAGTTTAAAGCGGTCGGGGTGGTATTTAAAGGGTTTTAAGGCGCACTATCTGTAATGTGCAATTACCAAGATTGTCACGGACAACAGGCTGCTCATGGACATCCTAGTCTCAGAGAGAGTGGGTTCAAATTCACAGACTCGCTATCTCAGAGAGGCTATTCAGCCCTACCTGTGAACTGTTGAATTGGAGGATCAAATATGCTTCTTTCTGTAAAAGCACTTTTTCAACATCTATTGCATGATTGGATGGTTTCAATGTGAACAAAATTGACCACTTAAGGTCGTTTTCATTGTGATTTTTTGCCACATAGTGTTCCACCATCCGCAATGATAACGCCCTGAAGAGATCCCAGGCACCCAGTCCTAGAATCGAAACGCGTCAGCATTTTACAAGGAGGATTTGTTTTGTTACTCAAAGCATTTTACCAGCAATTGCTGGTTTAAATAGGTGTCATTTATTGACTACACTCCTTTTTGTTCTGAATCTATTTAAGTACATTTCATTTGTATTTCCAAGTTTTTGATACACAAGTATATCACGTATGGTTTTGTTTAATTGTCTTGTGCTCTATGTAGGATGCTGGCATTCATGTCTTTCTAAGTTTGTTTTGCTCTGTCATTTTGTTGTAAATTAATATGTACAATAATGTAAATATATGGATGTATAGTGCCCTTTTTTAGTCGCAAAAATGATTTTTCAAAAATGTAAAGTATATACAAATAGCTGGTACTAATAAATACCTCGTCAAACTTGACAAACGCTTTTTTGACCTGTTGAATTTTGTGTAAAAATTTTGGTGGGTAGGCATTTTTCTTGTTTGCAACTTTCTAAAACTGGCATTTAAAAAATTGTGATCAGAAACCACTGAATAAGGCCTTTCACCTCAATTCCAAAGATTTCAAACATGAACTGGTTATCTCTTTTCATTTGGAAAGGACACATATAAAATGTAATAAAGCAATAAAGCAACTCCAATGTGATCTTATGTAATACAGATAGGGCATGCAAGTGAGAGATTTTCACTACCTGTGCATGTAAAACTTGAAAGTAAATTTCTAACTTTTTAAATACACTGCACCCTGTTCTTGGGGATGGCCAGGGCTCACCTTAGGGGGACTTGTATGTATTAAAAAGAAGGTTTGGGGAGGAGGAGCTTCGCGCGTAACCAAGATGGCCACGTGAGCACAGGGCTCCAGAGACCCTCGCAACCTCCCGCATCTTTCCTGAAAATTATCCTGATCACATTGACGGTTTACCAAAGACGAACCATAGCTGAGGCGGACACCGTTGTCCAAATTTGAATCGGACTTCAGGAACCGGAATAACATTGATTTGAATATTGCGGCCTGCCCCTCGGAGTTGCCCGGAGCTCGAGTAGATGCGATGCCCAGGCAGTAGTTGAACAACAGCGGCCTGAGGAGACACTGGTCTGACTTTCACTTTTGTTTTCGAGGCCCAGTCTGATCCCATGGGAGAGCTAGCTTGCTACTAGCAGATGCTATTTAACGGCTAAGCGATCGTAGGTGCTGCTCTGACTGTGTAGTCTGGGCCCGGACGGACTGTGCCCTCTGGTCGCCGCTGCCAATTGGATTGCAGTTCCCGGTGTGGCCATTTTTCCTCTCGTCACCCACTACTCTGGAGGGTCCTCTTGTTCGTGATGGCGACTAAACCTGATGGCGACAAGCAAAAATTCAAGACCACTCGGCGAGGTGGCTACACCCAAGCGAACAACATAGATCGATATGCTCAAAGTAAAGGATCCCCCAGTGGACTGAGTACATCTCTAGATGGTACTAAGGAGGGCCCGGCCTCATCGATGGAATTGACCTTGCAAGACGTCATGGGTGCCATTGACGGGATGAAGGCTTCCATCGGCCAAAAATTTGAGACTCTCGCCCACAAGCTGGGCACCGCAGAGATCGACGTTAATTTGATCCATACGGATTTATCAAAAAACAACGAAAAGGTCAAATCGTTAGACCTGAAAACTTCCAGCCTCATGGGTGATGTGTCTGACCTGCAGACTGAGGTCCGTAATCTGAGGACCTCGAATGACTACTTTGCTCGCCGGTAGGAGGACTTTGAAAGCAGGGCCCGGCTTAACAACATACGCATCATAGGGGTCCCGGAAAAATCAGAGGATCCGGCGGCGGATCTTTTTGTGGAAGATCTCATCACCAAGCACCTCGCTCCTAAGGGTTTGAGCAAGTTCTTTGCAGTTGAACGAGCCCACAGAGTACCGGGTGGTAAACCGAAGGTGGGTGCCCCGCCGCGACCTCTCATCGCCAGAATCTTTAATTTCAGGGCTAGAGATGCTATCCTGCAGGCCTCGCGGACGAATGGACCCATGAAATATGAAAATACCACTGTAAGTTTCTACCCGGACTTTACACAGACTGTCCAAAAGCAAAGACGTGGGTTTCTGGGCGTCAAACGCCGACTGAGGGAGATGGAACTGAAATACGCAATGCTTTTTCCAGCCAGGCTACGTGTGGAATTCGAGGAACAAACATATTTTTTTGATCGTCCAGAGATGGTGGGGGACTGGCTAGACAATTTGCAACACCAGCGTGGCCAGGAGGAACATTCTGTAGGAGCGGAGGGTGGCCCGACGGAGCAGGATTAGAAGCATGGTTTCCGGTCTCTGAACTTTATGGATAACCCTGACTGTGGTTCGATGACTTTTAATTGTATGATTTGACGTGTCGTACCCGGGGGTGGCGGGGTGATTGATGGGACTCTTTCCTCCTCTAGGGTTTCTTTTCGTAGACTAGTTTGATGTTAGGGCGACAGGCACACTGCAAGTTGGGGTGGCTATTTAGTCTTACGCAGGGGTGCAGGGTGGGGGGATTTGTAACGGGTCTTTGGTTTGTGGGTGGGGGGGTGTTTAAGTGGGTGTGTTTTGATTTGGTGCAAGCAACATATTGTTCTGTCAATCGACTTTGGTGATGGGTTCCAAGGGGGGTTGGATCCGCTTTCACTTTCGGGATGGGGGGTAGGGGATTGAGACTATTGAGTTGGAATGTGAATGGGTTGGGGGACAGGATAAAACGAGGGGTTGTGTTACAATTGTTGAAGCGACTTTCTCCTGATGTAGTATTGTTACAAGAAACACATTTGATTGGTAACGCTTGTCATGCCATGAACCGGAGAGGGTATCGTCTTGTTGCCCATGCAGGGTTCTCATCTGGATCTAGAGGGGTGGGTATCCTAATCAGGAATTCTCTCCCCTTAGCAATAGATGCTACACTTTTAGACGACAGGGGGCGCTACGTAGCTATCACTGGACGATTGGAGGGTAGAGCTATATCCTTGCTCTCGGTTTACGTCCCCCCCGGGTCTACAGTCCACAACTTTTGCGGACCTGGGACGAGTAATATTGGGGCTTCCTGAAGGGACTCTGATGGTGGGCGGAGATTTTAATTCAGTTGTCTCTGGTAGGGAAGATCAATACCCACCCAGGGACCTCGCAGGGTCTCAGAATTGGCTTAGTGGCTTAATAGACACACTGGGGTTGGTGGACTGCTGGAGACTACTACACCCGGCCCAGAACCAATACACCTTCCACTCGGGTGCACACGGTAGCCTTTCCAGGATTGATTACATACTGATGCCAGCTGCACATGCTACCTCCGTTACTGAGGTTCGACATCTAGCTCGGGGTATATCCGACCACTCCCCATTGGGCCTTCAAATGGAGTTGCATGTAGGTGCAGAGGGGCGTGTAGCCCCAATTAATCTGTGGTTTCTCCGTACTCCGAAGACCCGGAAGGCGTTGATTAAATCCTTCGACCACTATTTTGTTGAAAATCAGGGCTCTGTGTCTTCTCGCTCTGGGAGGCCTTTAAGACGGTCATCCGAGGTCAGGCGTTGTCATTGATTGCTGGTGCGAAGAAGAGTAGGAATGAGGAGGTGGTGAGACTAGAGACAGAGATTACCGAGTTGGAGTGTGGTCTGGAGCAGGGCGTCACCCGTGAGAGGATGCATGACTACAGGGCACTGGTTACGGATGCCTCAAAAGTCATGGGCAGGGAGCAGCAGGGTCGATTATATGATGTCGGAGATAAAGTTGGAAAGCTGATAGCAAGGTTAGACAAAAAAGAAAGGGCTAGTCGTGTGGTTCCCGTGATTGAGAGAGTGGATGGTGTGTGTGTGACTGACCCCGAGGTGATTGTTCAGAGTTTTGCGGAGCATTTCCAGGAAGTGTACTCCCCTGTGTCTGATCGGCCGGAGGAAGATTCCCATTTATTGTTGCGCGATATAGCGTTGCCCAGTTTATCTGACTCTGATAGAGAGTTGAAGACCGTATTTCGCTATATGCGGATGATATACTGTTGTACCTGACGTCGCCCCGGAAGTCGTTAATGGTTTTGTTTGATGTCCTTACATCTTTTGGTAGGAACTCAGGTCTTGTCATTAACTGGACTAAATCGTATTTATATGTCCTCTTGGGTGATGTCCCTCTTTTGCAGCGCGATTGTCCTATCCAGGTTGCACACACGGGTTTTAAGTATCTTGGGATATATGTATCGTTGAACCCGACGGTCCGACATGAACAGAATTTGCTCCCACTACTAAACCGGTTGAAGCTGGATGTGGTGCGCTGGCGTAAACTGTCGCTTTCACCACTCGGCCGTGCGGCGCTTTTGAAGATGATGTCATTGCCACGCTTTCTATATGCTCTTCACAACAACTTTGATGTAATCCCAGCGAGCTATTTTCGGGCTATTGAGAGTCTCCAGAGGAAGTTGATTTGGGACGGGCATCCGCGTATCGCCCTCGCTAAGCTGACGCTACCATGGTACGATGGTGGTATCGCTCTCCCCGACATCAAACGGTATTACTGGGCGGCTCAATTGGGGGCCAATAATCATGGTATGTATGGCCCCGAGTTGAATCCTGCTTTTGCAATGGATAGGTGGCTGTTGCCGGGGGGTGATTATTATAGAGCGCTTTATTCTAGACTAGATGGAGGGAGACTCTTGGGGCCCACAAAGATTGCGGTACGGATATGGAACTGCGCAAATAGTGTGATGGGCTGACCCGGGCGACCCTGCTTTTTGCATCCGAGAAGCTGGGTAGCTTGTGGAAAACAAAAGGATTTGAGAAATGGGATATGATTGGGATCAGTAAGGTGAATGATCTCTGGGTGAAAGGCAAGTTTAAAACTTTTGAGGAATTGCAAGTCGAGTTCCAACTTGGTAAAAGGGAATATTTTCGATATGCCCATGTCCATCATGCCTTGAGGTCAGTTTTTCCTGAGCGTGCAGATATTCCGGAGTCCTCTCCGCTTGAGGACAGAATACTAGACGGTCATGTGCCGGATAGTCCTATCTCCTTGGTCTATAAAAAGCTAATTAATGGTAGGACTGACCTGTTGATGCTCCTCCGGGACATATGGACCCGAGATGGTCTTGAATTAGATGACGAGGATTGGCAATCTGCGATCTCCTCTCCTAAGGAGGTCGCGATTCCGGCCCGTCTCCGTTTGGTGCAACTTAAAATTCTGCACAGAGTCTACGTGACAGGCCCTCGCCTGATCAGAATGGGCTACTCAGACGATGGTCTTTGTAAGCGTGGTTGTGGGTTGCTCAGGACCTTTTTGCATATAATTTGGGAGTGTCCCATAGTTGCTGCCTTCTCGACTGGGGTACACAATAGGATGGGAGAGGCTACCGGGGTTGCTCTACAGCCTGAGGCTAGACGTTGTCTTCTGAATGTCTGGGAACCAACTGATTATAATGTCGCACAGACACAATGGGCAACCCTGGGCAATATGGTGGCTAAGAGAGACATAGCACAGTTGTGGGGTTCCCAGAGGCCACCCACGGTCGAAACTTGGATGGAAAACATGGATTGGTGCATGTTTAGGGAGAAGACAGTCTATGTGTCACGGGGGCGACCCAGGAAGTGGGGTAAGGTCTGGGGTCACTGGAACACTTACCGTGGTGATATTCGTACTCCTCCTCTTCTGGATGTCCCTGAAGTTCAGCTTTCCCCCTGACCTGTCATTCCTTGTAATGTAATATAAATAATTGATCTGGAGCTCGTCTCTCCCCTGCTCCTGTCCCCTGATAGGATTTATAGACTTTACTGTATGATTTTTTGCTCCTCCTTCCTCGTGTGGACTGTATCCGAGTGTACTGTAACTTTGCCTTGTTTGTTCTTACTTTTAATAAAAAGATTTAAAAAAAAAAAAAAAAGAAGGTTTGGGCTTGGCAAAAGGTTGACTTAGCAGGTAGACATGGCAGTTTAAAACGGCACACACACAGGCTAAAATGACACGCCTGAGACATATTTAAAGGTCTTCTTAAGTGGGTGGCACAACAAGTGCTGCAGGCCCACTAATAGCATTCATTTACATCCCAGGGTACATGTAGTACCATCTTACGAGGGACTTACAAGTAAATTACATATGCCAATTGGGTACAAGCTAATCAAAAATGTTTTAGGGAGAGAGCACAAACACTGGTTAGCAGTGGCAAGTTGCCCAGAGTCCAGTCAGCAAAAGGCCAGCACAAATAGGTTCAGCAGAATGGAGGAGGAGAGGTAAAAAGTCTGAGGGAAGAACATCATAAGGCTGACAGGTCTAACAAGGCTGATTTACTTATCTCTCATATACGGCATGATATCCGGAGCCAGTAGCTGAGCTGTAGCATATAAAGATTGTCCATTGTATATCAACTATGCAGCAATAAGGTAAGATCTAATGAAGGAAAATGGGTATGAAGTAAACCTGCAGTTCTAAAATATGCCATACATACTGAATTTAGGAATAGTGTTTTGTTTTGCACAATTCAGAATTTATGGTTATGTTTGCTGTCATATGATTCAAGGGTGTTTTACACAGTGTGTCCTTTTTGCGCACTGACTTACATGTATATGCCAGAAATGAAGTTAAATTCAATTTGATGGCAAGATATGTTCAACTATTCTGAGCTGCCAACCTTTTGACAAAATTGAAACCCCCAGTTAGGTGGGTGGGTCTATCACTCGTGACAGGAAATGCTGCAAAATGCAACATGGAAACATCATGCTTTTGCCATGGACAATAACCCATTTTGGAGATGTGGGTAGCTGTGGAAATTGGGCCTGGGCTCAGCTGCCACCTAGGGAAACCTACCAAACACAGACATTTCTTTTTTTTTATAATTCTTTTTATTGACATACGGCATCAGCAAAAGCTGCAGATTCTACAAAGGGTGGGGTTACAGGATAAACAATACCAACAAATGAAGAGGAACATCACAGGGGGGAGCATCAAGGGCAACATTTCTGAGAGGCGTACAAATTTCTCCTCTGTGGCGATTCCAGCGCCCTCAGACCAACCACCACTTTCGAGGACATCCCCTAACGAGATAAGTTGTTTTCTCCCTAAACATACACCAGTCTAAATTGCTTTCCCACGCTCCAAGGTGGGAAGTTGCTCTGCACCCCACAACTGGGTGATATTCCTTTTAGCTAACAGGAAACCCAGAGTGGCCCATTTTGTCTGTGAGGTGTTTAAATCAGTAGGTTCCCAAATATTCAAGAGGCACCTCCTTGACTCCGGTATCAGGGAGACTTCCAGTACCGTGTGTAGGGTGTCATGTATTTTGCGCCAATAAGTGGTAATGTGTGTACACTCCCAGATGATATGCATGAAGGTACCTGCAAGACCACATCGTCGTTTGCATAGCCCCATATCTGATAGTCCCATGCATACAAGTCGGGGACCATTTATGTAGACCTTGTGTAGTATCCTTAAGCTGAACTAAATGCAGGTGGGCGGAGATGGCAACTTCCCTTGGGGATGACACTGCTAACTGCCAATCTTCGTCATAAAGCTCTATCCCATCATGGACCCATTTCTCCCTTAATGCCTTAAGGGGATCAGCTTTGTAGTTGATTAGCTTTTTATATATCAAGGAGAAAAAATTTTCGGGAAGGTGACCATTCAGTATTCTATCCTCCAGAGGGGAGGCCTCTGGAGGTTCTATACCTCCGGTTAGTACTGAGAGAAGCGAATGCCGAACCTGAGTATAGCGGAAGTATTCGGCATTCGTTAGTTCGTATTCATCCTGCAATTCCACGAAGGATTTAATCCTCTCCTTCCCCCAGATATCCTTGACAGTGGAGATTCCGATAAGGTCCGACTTATCAAAACCCTTTGTCATCCAGAGCTTGCCTAATCTCTCGGAGTCCCAAAGTGGGGTGGCCATGGTCACTTTATCTCTCCAACCCATGGAGCCCGTGGCGTCATGCCAAATCTGAACTGCATGTTTTGTTGGCCCTGTTGATGCTAGTTTCTTCGGTCAGTAGTACAGAGCCCTGCTATACCTGCCCCTGGGGGGAAGCCATCTATCCATGGCATATCCAGGATCGTCAACTAAACCCAGACATTTCTGAATTATATAACTAGGGGAATCCTTTTTTATTTTTTTATTTTTTATTGAGCAAGATTCAATCAAAGGATTCAATAATACAAATTCATTCAAAGTATAAAAAACACTAGAGTCATAGTAGGACATCAAAAAGAGATGGCAAGCATATTCATAATTATAGAACCTATAAAAAGATAGCATAAAATACAAAAAACAAAAACAAAAAAAAAAAAAGAAAACACAGCTAAACATATCGTATGTTAAATAAATTACACAAAAGTAGACCAATCAAATCAGGTCGGGACAAGGAGAGCAGGAGGCCTCACGTTAAAATACCATCCAGAGATTGGAGCCCAAATCTGGGCTCCAAGGAGCCTAACTTTTTGGCCTCTAGTACCATAAATTGAGATCTCCTGTTTATAGGTGGCCAAAAATCGACTAAGCCACATCTGAAATGTAGGTGGCTCAGAGTCCTTCCATCGGGCAGCAAGAATAATACGGAAGATTGCGGTACCTAAGAAAATGGTCCTTTGTTCCTCAATACTATGACCGAGGGAATCGTCATGACCCATCAGATAAAGGGTTACTGAGTCTCGTACATTCCGTCCAAATACCTGGGCCCAAAATCCCATAATCATTGCCTTTAATAAGTCCATTTTGGGGCATTCAGCGAACATATGAATTAGATTCGCTTGAGGTTGTCTACATCTTGGGCAGTTGTCATTGGCCCGTAAACCCCAGGAGAACAACTTTGCAGGTGTATAATAACGATTGTATATGACTCTATAGTATTGGGCTTTAAGATTAGAGGCGATGAACAATTTTGATGAGAGGGCCAGGGAAAGATCAATGTCGATATTTGGATTACCTAACCTTGCAGCCCAGGCTTGCTCAACCCGCTCTAAGTCATCCACACCTTTTTCGATCAGCCTCTGATATAGGCTGCCAATGCTAGTAGAGCGTTTCCCAATGATTGAAAAAAAATGAATACTATCTAGTTTGATTCTGGGGATACAATTGCGAATACTTGTAAGCACCTGAAAGTATTTGAGAAAATCAGTAGCTGGAATAGTATACTTCTGCTGCAGCCACTCAAAGGAGGAAGAAGTTTCTTGGCCAAAAAAGTCTGCAACTGTGTTAATGCCTAGAGTTTCCCACCTCCTAGAGGTACTATCATCAAGGCAGGCCGGAATAATCGAGCTACGCCATAAAGGGGTGTTTTTTAGTAAATTTAGGAATAGCTAGTTGTTTAGATACAGATTTCCAAACCTTCCACGCATCTGTAACTAGCTTTAACTTAATTTTTTTATAATATGATGGTTCAACCTGCCTTAAAAATAGCCATTGGCATTTGTCCCCAAGACTCAACTCATAAATGGAAGGGATATAAAATGCCATAGTAGTTGAGGTGGGTGCTTTACAATTTAGCAGAGGACCCATATGTTGAATAAGTGTTGCCCATAGATATAGAGTTAGGCTAGGGATAGCTAACCCCCCCCCCCTATCTTGAGGTAGAGTCAGTAGTGGTAAGGCTCTTCTAATCTTTCCAAAGCTCCAGATGAACTTGGACATGGAGGAGTCAAGGATCTTAATAAAACTACCTCCAGCCAATAGCGGAATTGCTCGAAACAAGTAAAGTATCCTTGGGAAGACAGTCATTTTTAGATAATTGGCCCTTCCGATTATAGAAAGATGTAAATTATCCACTCTCCTAAGGTCATCTTTTATTTTATTAATCAAGGGAGTATAATTATGATGGTTGATTTCATTCACATCAGAGGACATGCAAACAACTAAATAAGTGGTCTGTTTCACTTTATAGGGACTCTCAAATATAGTGTTATTTGTACACAGGACCATTGTTTTATCCCTGTTAAGGGAATAACCTGAGTAGGAGCCAAAGGTCTGGGTGGCTAACTCAATTTCCTGGATTGCATCAGCAGGATTAGTAGTTAAGACAGCCACATCATCGGCATACGCCAGCATTTTTGTTGAAAACGGACCCACCTTAACAGGTTGAATAATGGGTGAAGAAAGCAACTTTAAGATTAAGGGATTGATATAAAGGGCGAATACTATCGGGGAGCAGGGGCAACCCTGCCTCGTACCTCTTTGTATCTCAATAAACTCCGACTCAGAACCACAGATGGAAAGTTTTGCCTTTGGATCACCATATAAGGCCTTTATGGCTTTGATGAACTTGTGCCCAAAGTTATTAAGTTCCAGGATGTTCCACAAAAATTGCCAAGAGACATGGTCAAATGCCTTCTCGGCATCGAGAAGGATCATCGACATCTCACCCCCAGTTGCACCCATGATGTCAAATAGGGTAATGACTCTCCGGGTATGATCCGTAGTACCCTTCCCGGGAATAAAGCCATGCTGCCACGGGGAGACAAGACGCTCGACAACCCCACTCAGCCGATTAGCTAGGACCTTGGGGTATAGTTTTGAGTCGGAGTTTATAAGAGATATGGGCCTGTATGAGGATGAAAGCTGGGGCGGCTTGCCTTTTTTAGAGAAGATCGCTATATTGGTGTGTTTCCAGGACTCAGGCGGTGTTGCATGATACTGAACCCCTAGAAACAGATCCAGTAAATAGGGGAGTATTTGTTTACCGAGAACCTTATAAAGGTCCAAAGGGATTTTATCAGGACCTGCAGCTTTACCGTTTGCGAGATCAGAAAGTGCAAGCTCCAGCTCCGTGATTGAGATTTCTCTTTCAAGATCTTCTTTGACTGATTCCTCAATCAGGAGATTGGGGTCTAGATCTGACATCCAGTTATTAAGGAAGGTTTTTATATCTCTACCCGAATGTAGATCTTCACTTTGATATAGCTTTTGATAATACTTTCGGAAAACCCCTACAATATCCTGTGAGGAGGTGTATTGCTGGCCCTCATTCTCAATCAGCTTTATCTTATTATAGGATTGTTTTTGGCGCGTTCGGAGGGCTAGTTGCCTACCTACATTTTCCCGGGTTCATATATGCTACTTTTATTTGCTTGATATGTTTCAGCAGCTTTCCGGATTAAGGAGCTATTAATTTCAGTCTTCAACACTAATATTTTTTGAAGAGTGTCAGAGGATGAATCTCCTTGATGGATCTGGGTGGCATGATAAGCCTCGAGATTAGATAATTCCAGCTTAAGCTTCAGGTTAATGTTATCCTCTATCTTTTTACACTTGGCCACAAATTATATTGTTTTGCCCCTTAATGCTGCTTTAAAACAGTCCCAGACAGTCAATCTGGGTGCACTATATTGATTGCAGTCGAAGAACCCCTGAGCCCATGATGTTATATGGGTTATATATTCCGAGTTAACAAAAAGAGAGTCCTGCCAAAGATAAGGGAAGATGGCGGCGGCGTTCTAGACCGCTGCGAGACGCTTAGCTGACCAGTGCCTATTTTTTATGATTTGAGAGGTGCCTGCTGTTTTTTCGGAGAAAAATGAAAACGGAAAAAACACCAAACCTGATGCGGGGTTAATAGAACGAGCAAAAGCCTGGATACAAGGAAAATACAATAAGAAATCGCTCAGCTTACTTTTTTGACTGTTGTGAACTGGATGGAGGGGTTCGGACTCTATACTGAAGACCCAGTCGATGTAACTGCAGTCTTGGCGTTACGCTCTCGCTTATCCTTTCTTTCTTCACTCATTGGATTTGCGGTGCTGAGATTCGCTAGACATACCCAGTTTGGTAAAACCGCCACCTGTAATATCGCTAGTAATCTGCAGACTAGCCCTGTGGCTGTAATTAACTCTACCTACACCCCCAGTGCCGACTCTGTGCCGCGAGTCAGTAGCGAGGGAATGGCTCCCAAAAATGCTGCTGCAGTGGCCGCTGCCGCTTCTAAGACCCGAGTGGCGAAGCAGGCTCTCCGAGATCGAGAGCTAGCACTGAAGCGAGGTGGTGTGCTGAGTTCCGAGGAACCTCCTGGCCCTGACATCGTCCAACCCCCAGCCCCGGTGAAGCAAACCAAATCCTCTAAGCAACTGCCGTCTACACCCGGACCAGGTCCCTCGGTGGTTGAGCTTCTACGGAAAACACCCGCTGCTCTTCCCTCTCTCACTCCCACTCACCTGGTAACAACTGCAGCGCTGATTGCGGTGGATCGACCCATGGCGGCGGGCCCCTCCCCTGGACTGGAGACTGTGGGGGAGGCCAGGAGAGTGCTGCCGGGAGGTGATGCTCTCGCTTGTGGCCGGGAGTGTCCGGATCCTAGTGGGGAGGCTCGCAAGGCTCGCAAGGATTGTACTATATCTGATTCCCTGGACACTGATAGAGACCCGTCTGACTTTTACTCGATATCCGAGGGTTTTGAAGATCCCAGGTGGTCACAGGACTCAGACTTAGAATCAGAGATTGACACTGGCTCTGATACCAATGCAACGGAAAGTGACCATGATCCAGCCCAGGGCGAATCCAGGGGGGGTAGGAGAACTGTGCGGAGGAAGAAAAGGAGCCACCATGGTGCGTTAGGACTAGCATGGGATTAGTCTCCTGCACCAGTCCTTAATCCTCAGGAGCATGCTTCCATATCTCATCCTGAGTTATCCGTCTCTACAGACCAGCAAAGTACTACATTGACTACTGTAATGGATACAGTTCTCCAGGCCATCGCCTCCCATCGGGAGCAGACCTCGAGGGGTGGTCGTAGGGCACAACTAGCTCTACACAAGGTACAGGGTGTAGTTCGAAAGCTCTCAAAATCTGTTGCCGCTTCTCATGTAAGAATGACGGAGATGGAAGATCGTATAGTGACTAACGAAGCAGAAGCCACAGTCACTCAGGAGCGGGTGGAAGCCCACGAGGTGGAACTAAAGGATGTCAGATGGAAGCTGGAGGACATGGAAAATCGCCTTCGGCGCAATAACCTCCGCGTCCTCGGAATTCCTGAAAAAAGTGAGGGCGAGGATATACGTACATTCATTGTTCAGCTATTTAAAGACACACTCCCTGAGCTTGCATCTTGGAATTGGGATTTGGAAGTCCAACGAGTTCATAGAATTCCATTTACCTTGAAGGCCGCTTCACCGCAGGGGAGGTACCCGCGTGCAGTCTTGGTATACTTCGGAAACTTTCTTCTCCGCCAGTCCATTGCGGACAAAGTGAAACCCGAAGCTCGGCGTAGCAGAGACTCTATTTCTTATTTTGTCAGGCCTGATTTTTGCCATACTACCGTGGAGAGGAGATGGCGCCTTCGCCAGCTGATCAAACCCTTTCTGGAAAAAAAGGCCCAGGTGTATCTCAATAACTCTGCTAAGCTGAAGGTTATTTATAATGGCCAGGTTAAATTCTTCACTTCAGAAATAAAAGCTACGGAATTTTTAGATAGTCTGACCTGAGCTTTGACATCATGCTAACAGTTGAGTAATTGAATATCTAGAATATGTTGAGACTGAGCAGGAATGAAGTGGTCACAGTGAACTAGGGATGGCTATAGGTCAGTAGAGAGTCCGCCTGTAGTATTTTATAGTCTAACATTCTTTTTGTCTTGGTTGGCTATCTGGTAGTTATCTATCCGGCATACTTCTTTGTAGAAGCGGAGCCTTGGTCATGGAAGAAGTATATCAGTCTTTATAGCTACAGTTATATATACAGATATAATCTTGACAATTATGATAATAGGCCTGTGGATGCTAAAATAGCCACCTCGCTCTGTTATTTATCTTCTTTTGTTGGACCTCCTTATTTTTGGGTCTTTTTCCCTGTTTCATGCATTATATTCTCTTCTTTCTGAATTTTTCTTCGAATTTTTCTCTATTCCATCTCTGATTTATTACTTGTGCACTTTCTCAAGTATATGGGTTTTTGAGCATATAAGTTCATTGTTAGTGGTACTGGTCAGGGAACGTCTCACCATCACCACAGACTCTTTCAGAGTCTAAATGCCTTGGTGGTTGGTGTGTGGGGGGAGGGGGGTGGTGGGTAGGGGGAGGGGAAAATTCACAAAAATGAGCAATTTCACTCAAATAAGACAATGTCAAGCACGTTTATGTATGTGGGATCAAATGATGGCAATAAGGAGGAATCAGATCATGAATTTGTGGCTTGCTATCTGTTGTTACATGCTTTACTGTTTTTTGAAGGCCAGGTTTTGGATCTACCATCCTAGATGGGGAGAGTAAAACTCTGCAGCTGGAATATCGCAGGTCTTAACGATAGAAATAAAAGGGTGCAACTATATCAATTACTACGACAAGATCCTGTTGATATTCCATGCTTACAGGAGACCCATATTACAGAATGTGATAAAGAATTGCTAAAAATCCCGGGGTACAATGTGATCGTAGCCACCTCTCAAACATCCAAAATACGGGGGTCGCTATTTTAGCAAAACCTGCAACCGGTGATCCTAGACGCAGACTGGCCGACAAACATGGCAGATGGGCTATAGTTCAATTAAAATCAGGTCTTACTATTTGCACAATATACGGATCAAATCTGGATGATCCCCTAGTGTTTAGTGATCTAAAAAATAGAATTGGCCTCTTGGCCTGGTCCCCTTATCCTTTGTGGAGATTTTAACATTGCTTTAGGGACCTTTATAGATAACCAATTACCTCGGAAGTATAAAGGACGTAAGCCTAAGGTATATAGGGCCTTATGCCAATTGATTGATAGCCACAATCTACTTGATGTCTGGGACTTGATGAAAAAAAACGATTCCGGATTTATGTATTTCTCATACCCGCACAACAAATATGTCCGAATTGACTATATTATGACATCTTTAGCGGACTTGGATCTATTGGATATAATTAAGTCTCCAAAAATGATTTCTGATCACAACGCACTTACCCTTATTTTTGATTTGTCCAGTTTTGTAAGACCTAAGCCCCAATGGTCTTTTGATATAACTAGGGGAATCCAAGGTGGTATGACTTGCACAGGGGCGTAACAAACACCCCCGCAACTCCTGCAGTGTGGGGATTCCCCAGTCTTCAGTACATGAAGGAGGGCCCCCTCAGCTCATCTGTAGAGAGCTATGTGTGTCTTGATCTTGAGCAGCTGCAGTGTGCATCCTGCTCTGAACTCCTGGCTGACCCATGACTGAAGAGAAACAAAGTAACAAGTTACATTGTTCCTCTTTAGTCAGAGCCAGGCCCGGAAAAAGGGTGGGGGCCCTCAGAGACCCTCTGAGAAGGGACGAGGCAACACAGAGCTGACAAGGGCAGAAGAAGGTTTGCATCTCCAGGAACACGATCTGCTGGGATGTATTGGAAGGTAAACAAGCATTTGCAATATATGGTTTTGCAATATATGCATTTGCATATATGCAAGTCATATATGGCTTGCATTGGAATTGTTAGTTATGGAATTGTGTTGTGTGGATTGGATTGATGTAGTGAAATAATGTGGCATGGTGTGCAGTGTAATTGTGTGGATAGTAGTTGTGTGGTATTGAGTGTACTGGAATTATGTGGAGTGGGATTGTGTGTCATGGAGTGGGATTGTGTGTCTTGGAATGAGATTATCTGGAATGGTATTTTGTGTTGTGGAGTGTGTGTATGAAGTGGAGTTTACTTATGTGGTGTGCTGTTACATATTGTAGCATGATGTGGAATTGTGTGGTGCAGATTAGATGTATGTAGTGTGTTGAGTAATTGTGTTGTTGGTTTGAATTATGTAGTTTGTTGTTGAATTATGTGGTGTGGAATGGAAATGTGTATAGTTGAATTTGTGTGATGTGGAAGTGTGCACTGTTGAGTGAAAATTGTGTTGAGTGGTATTATGAGGCATGGTGTGAAGTGTAGTTATGTAGAATGTTGCTACATGGCATAGACTGGATTTATGTGGAGTGTATTTATGCAATATGGAGTAGAGCATAATTATGTGGAGGTAAATTATGGGGTGCTGAGTGGTATTATGTGGAGTGTAAATATGTTGTGTGATGAATTGTATGGGGATGAATTGTGGAATTGTGTCATGTGTGGAGTATGTGGCATTGTGTGATGTATAATAGTGTGGAGTGGAATTATGCAGCATGTTGTAGAGTTTGTATTTTGTGGAGGAGAATTATGTGTTTTGGAGTTGAGTGTGTGAAGTATATATATGTAGGTTGAAGTGGAATTATGTGTAGTTCAATTGTGTTTTGTGGAGTGTAATCATGTTGTTTGGAGTGCTATTAGAATGTGTGGAATGTTATTATGTGACGTGGAATTATGTGGTATGGAGTCAAGTGGGAATAAGTGTTTATTTTTATTTTTAGGATTGTAATTATGTGGTATGGAATGTTGAAGGGTTAAATTATTTACAGTTGAATTGTGTGACAGGGAAATATGAGATGTTTAAATGTGCTGCGTGTGGTAGAATTAGCATAGCTGCCAAGGTTTCACATTCCAGTGTGTGACACTTTAATAATTTCAGAGTAATTCTGAGTGACATTTCAACGAAAATGAGTGACACTTTCTAGCGGTCACAATTAAGCAATGAAGACAAGGGAAACCTTATAAATATAAAAAATTACATACATCTGAGCAACGGGAAACTCTAAGAAGATCTTAAAACTACAGCAAAGCCCCAGAAATGGAAGGGCGCTAACCTACTTGACTAGTGAGCCGGCAGAAAACCAATTAACAGATCCTGCCTTATCCAGCCTTTTGCTGACTGGTCCCCCTGGCTCCTCCCTGGCAATAAATTGTCAAGCATCAGTCTGAACTACAGTCTGAACTACAGTCCCACCGCTCTTTATGTCCTACATGGGACCCGGCCTGAGTCTGTAGTAGGATGTGAGGTCCCCCAACACGATCTTCTCAGGTGCCTAAATATCATAAATTAACAGAGACAGCAGTCTGCTAACTCCTGAGCCCCCGCAAACAGCACAGGCATTGGCAAGCCTCAGGAGAGTGAGACACACACATTACAGCCAATCAGAACACTGTATTTAAAAGACTTAACGACTAGCACTGCTCGACCCTAATAAAAATGATTACCGACTATTTGGAATTTTTATGTTAAGTTGCTTGGCGTGTTTGTTCACAGTTTAGCTATTCTTCTAGGTTTGTTCAAGGGAGGGGGGGATGATATGTAGTGTATCCCCCTTTAAGGCATCATCTACCCACCTGAGTTCTAATGTTCGGTTTAATTGGAAGAACGTGGTAGTTGCCAGTTTAGAAAAGGCGTTTGAGCACCTCAGTCACTTAATAAACTGCCTGCTTGAATTTATGGAAAGCAACATTTTATTTTACTGCATGAGGCCCCTTGCAAGACTATGTCAGCTCTTCTGACCCCAAATGGTGGAAACTTGCTGCCAACAGCATTGTAGTGTTCCGGGGAGCGAGGGCAGCAGTCTAGCCGACCCGCGCCAGCGGAGCGTCCCTGCGCTGACGCGTGACATCAGACGCGGGATGATATAAATAAAGAGGCGTGGCTACGGCAGTCAGTGCGGAGCCACGTGTAGACAGCAAAACTGGCTCCTGTCTTAATTAGCATAACGCGGCCGCTCACCTAGCGCTAGCCCAGCACAAACGGTACACTGGCGACGAGGGTCCCACAGAACCCACCTCATCACCATCACGACGCCCTCATCACCCTGCCATTTCTCTGGGCGGCAAGCTCCAATTTCGAGCACCAAGAGGGCTCACAGCAACCAGGACCTGGCCACGTGCACAGTGGCCTTGCTTCCAACACGATCGGAGAACGGAGAGCGGAAGCAAGGGCAAGGCCCATTAGGCGGACACAGCGCCTCCCACATCGACAGAGTGGGTAGGGCCAGCACACCACGCCGCCACCTCGAGCCAAGAGTCAACCCACATACAGCAGGTTCACGCGTCACCACCAAGGCCTCAGAGCCAGGTCGTGAGAGCGCACCTAGTGCTGAGGGGGACCATATATTATTCCCGCAGGAGGGACACCTATTAATCCCTGGGCCGCGTCCATCTCCCATTAACGCAGAAGAACACAGCAGTGTACTTCGCACGTGCCAAAATGGCTTGCATTCCCGCCCTGGAACCCTTCGTGGTTGACGGAGCTCCGTCCTCCCTCGGCCCACGCTGGAGGGATTGGACAGACCGCCTCCAAATCTACTTTGAAGGAGCTGGGTTTTCTAGAGAAAGGCGCAGAGCCCTACTCCTGCACCTTGGCGGCAAAGACATACATTGCATCTACAAAACGTTGACGGAGGCCACACCGAAGACATACCAAACACTCCTCGTGGCACTGACCGCCTACTTTGAACCTATGGCGAGCAAGGATTACGTGCGATTCATCTTCCGCCAAGCGAAACAGGAGGCTGACGAGTCGCTGGACCCTTTCCATGGCAGATTAAAGGAACTAGCTAGCTCGTGCAGATTCCGGGATGAGCGGAGGAGATCCGAGGACAGATCATCCAAGGCTGTTATTCGTCCAAACTCCGAGTCGCCATACTCCAAGAACACGACAAACCCCTCGCCGACATACTCAAACTTGGTCGGTCTAAAGAACTGTCTCAAGCGAGGGCATCCCACATGGAGTCGGCCCTACACCGGCCTGTCAAACTTGAACAAGTCCACACGGCAGAAAAGGTGAGCGTGGTAAGGCAAAAGGGTAGACAAACGAGCGGGAAAAAACAACCTGACAAAAAGAAGGAGTGCGGATATTGCGGAGGCCAGCCACACCGCATGCAAGACTGTCCCGCAAGAGGAAAGAAATGTAGCTCATGCGGGTGGATGAACCACTTTGCAGCGGTATGCAGGTCCACGAGAGCCAAGAAAAAGGCTGTGCACATGGTGAGAGAAGGAGGAGACAGTGAAGACATGGACGATGATGCAGAAGACTATCCAGTCCATTACGTATATACCATCGACCAACCGAAAAGGAAGAAACGCCGCCTTCCAAAATGCCGCATCAAGATTCACCAGCAAGTGGTGAGAGCCACAAGTGACACGGGGCGTCTATTGAACTGATGGAGGCGAACGTGTACAACCAGCTGCAGGCAAAGCCCCCACTACGAGAGGCGAAGATCCGAGTATTCGCTTATGGCCAGAAAACGCCTATCCCTCTGATCAGGTTCTTCAAAACAGAACTGCAACACCAAGAGGCAAGGGTGCCCACAACGATCTATGTCACGAAGGAAGGCAGTGGCATGCTGCTAAGCGGACAGTCAGCAGAAGACTTAAAACTCATATCTTATGCTCTGGCAGTACTAGAAGAAGAACTAGACACCATCATGGAAGAGTTTGAGGAGGTGTTCAAAGGCATTGGATGCCTAAAAGGGAAGGAAGTGTCTCTCCACATCGACCCATCAGTCCAACCGGTCACTCTGAGGCATCGGCGCATTGCGTTCCACCTAAGGAAGAAAGTAGAAGAGGAACTCGAGACACTTGAAAAACAAGGAATCATAGAAAAGGTCAGTGGACCCACCCCGTGGGTGTCCCCAATCGTAGTAGCCCGAAAGCCCAAGCAACCCAGACAAGTCTGCATCTGCGTGGACATGCGCCTCCCGAACGCAGTGGTGAAGAGAGAACGGCACCTAACCCCCATGATAGACGATATCCTAGGGGAACTCAACGGCGCGAAGTGGTTCTCCAAGGTAGATCTTCGTTCAGGCTATCACCAGCTACCGCTCCACCCAGATTCAAGGTACATAACCACCTTTTCCACTCATGTAGGACTAAGGCGATATCAGCGCCTCAACTTCGGGATCTCGAGTGCAGCTGAAGTGTTCCAGAACACCATCCGCAAAGTCCTCAGGGGACTCTCGGGGGTTCTAAACGTAAGCGATGACCTGCTCATCTATGCGACGTCCATTGAAGAACACCACCAAAGACTACGAGGAGTTCTACAAAGAATCAAAGAGTCAGGTCTCACCCTACACAGAGAAAAATGCCAGTTCCTACAGCGAAAAATTTGCTTCTTTGGCTATACCTTCTCGGATCACGGAGTAGCGCCGGACCCGGACAAGGTAAAGGATGTCCAAGAGGCCCCGGCCCCAAAGAACGTCTCAGAAGCAAGGAGTTTCCTGGGGATGTTGAACTTCTGGGGCGTTTCATCCCTGATCTCTCTAACCTCACCAAACCACTTCGAGAGCTGACCAAATCAGCCACTACGTGACAGTGGGGCCCAGAACAAGAAAAAGCGTTCCCAGACACAAAGGCAGCGTTGTCGGCGGACACCACCCTCTCATACTTTGATCCCTCCAAGCCCACCAATGTGGCTGTAGACGCCAGTCCCTTCGGTCTAGAGGCAGTGCTAACGCAGCTCCAGAACAACGGGGAGTGGGCACCCATTGTCTACGCCAGCCGCTCATTGACGGACACGGAACAGAGGTACTCGCAGATTGAGAGGGATGCCATAGCCATCCATTGGGCCTGCCGACACTTTCACGTCTACGTGTACGACCACTCCTTCACGGTGACCACGGACCACAAGCCTCTCTTACCCCTGTTCCAAGGCACAGTATAAAAACCTCCTCCGAGAATCAAGAAGTGGATACTCCAGCTACAAGGGTACGACCACAGGGTGGAGTACAAGCCAGGGTCAACAAACCCCGCAGACTACCTATCGAGACACCCCCGAGAAGCCACCCTGAAGGAAAGGGAAGAAGCGGAAGACACAGAGGAGTATTTCAGGTTAGTGACAGAAAGGTCCCGACCACTGCCCATGAGCCTGGAGTCCATCATTGAAGCCTCACAGAAGGACGAATGCCTCCTACTGGCAGCCGATGCAATCCAGTCAGGAAACTGGCGCCTTATCAAGGACTCCCTGAGCAAGAGGACACCACAGGCGAAAATACTGGAATCCATCCTCAGAGTCAAAGAAGAACTGTCCCTCGACAGCCAAGGATGCCTTCTGCGGGGCCCCCGCCTTGTCCTGCCGGCCAGCCTAACCCATCAAGCGGTGGAACTAGCACATCGAGGACACCAAGGCATGGTGAAAACCAAGAGCCAACTCAGAGCCAAGGTGTGGTTCCCAGGAATGGACCCGATGGTGGAGGAAACCGTCAGAGCATGCAACTGGTGTCAGGCAGCGGGACCGCCAGACCACCCTCATCCAGTCGTGACCGAAGACAATCCTTAGATGCCGTGGGAGTGCGTGAGTGCAGATTTTGGACACCTCCCTGATGGGCGATAGGCGCTCGTGATAATTGATGACTTCACCAAGTATCCGGAGATAGAGATAGTAGGGAGCCAAACGGCCACGGATGTCATCGCCAAATTCGAGAAGACTATTGCTACTCATGGCATCTTTTGGGTAGTCAAGACTGACAACGGACCCCCCGTCCAAGGACAGGAATTTGCCGAGTACCTCAAGAGCTGGGGAATCCATCACCGCAAAAAAAAACCTTGCTGGCCCCAGGCCAATGGGGAAGTCGAGAGGTTCATGCGCACGCTCAACAAGACCATCCGCATAGCCCTGGCAGACGGCTCCCCTCTAGAAAAGGCCATTTACAGCTTCCTGAGAGAATATTGCATGACCCCACACGTCACAACAGAGGCAGCACCCAGTGCGTCTACCATGGGCCGGATAGTAAAGGATACCCTCCCGAACCACCCCACGTGGGTTCCCGAATGAGCCAGCAAAGAAAAGGCTCTAGCAAATAGAACTCACTCCAATGAACAAGCCAGCAAACGCCGAGGAGCCCGCGAGTCCACGATTCAACTGAGTGACCAGGTCTATGTCAAGGACCGTTACCCTGGAAGCAAATTCCGACTCCCGTTCGAACATCAACCGTGGACAGTCGCTCGCCGGAACGGCACCATGGTGACCAGAGAGGAATCGAAACAGTTACCAGAGACATATCATTCTTCAAGAAAGCACACCAGAACAATTCACCAGGAGCAACTCCGCCCAGCCCGAGTCCACAGCAGGAAGAGGAGCCAGGGACTGATCCATACATCTCGGAGGAAGAAGGCCCCAGGGTCCAAGACACCTCTCAGCTTCCAGCCACCCCTGAAAGCAGGATGTCAAGCCCGCTCCCTCCGGCTGGCGGAAACAGCACCCCGATTCCGGGGACCCCGAGGGCGACAATACCCAGGGGAGGCCAATGTCGATATGGACTGCGGCAGAATTTGGACCCCTCCTCCCAGCTGGCTGACTACCTGGTGGACTGATGCCCTGAATGAACACTAACAGACTGGTCACAGATCCATCGTTTTATAAATTACTGCAATCTTGAAGATGTTTTGTTTTGATAAAGGTTAGAAGGAATGTAGTGTTCCTAGGCGCGAGGGCAGCAGTCTAGCTGACCCGCGCCAGCAGAGAGTCCCAGCGTTGACGCGTGACGTCAGACGCGGGGGGATATAAATAAAGAGGCGTGGCTACGGCAGTCAGTGCGGAGCCACGTGTAGACAGCAAAACTGGCTCCTGTCTTAATTAGCGTAACGCGGCCGCTCACCTAGCGCTAGCCCAGCACAAACGCTACAAGTTATCTCTTTCTGTGTTGCTTTCTGCGGGATGGGTCAGTTTAGCGGAGGAAAAAGCAATTCCCATATTGTCAATAACAATATTGAGTCTAACACTCAGCGATAAAGATTGATTTATGTGTTTATTGTGTGTATTTTCAAATTGAACTAATAAAGCATGAAACAAACTTGACAACATCATGAGGTTCAGGGGTATGGTATGTCTCTGTGGAAGCATAGACAAAAAACGAATAAAATATAAAAACAATGTAAAGGGGCTCATAGCACACGTTCGCATTCTGAACAGCTTAGCGGTGTCCAACCCGGATGGGGGCACAGCCACCCCCCCCCCCCCCCCCCCCCCAGCCTCCAGCACTCGATGGGATCACACCAGCAGGCTCTCATAGAGCACTACTGCAAACATCAGGCTCCGCTTAAGTGACGTCGCTGGCCGCACCGAAAGTAGGACCGGGACCACTGGTCACTGCGCGATATCGCTATTAATTTAAAGCAAATAGCTCAAGTAGGGTGAGCGTTCACTCCCAGCACTCACTAAATTGGTTTGAGGCAAGCAGCAATTTGTACGGAATTATGGGCTCGTGTGCCCTGGGCTGCTGAACCACTCTAGCAGCAACCGTGGGGGTTCACTGGTGGGTTACACAGAAAACTTAGCGAGCCAATTTTGCCGAATGCAGAAAAGCCAGAACACTAGTACGAATTGGCAAGGTGCGTGACTGTCACTCTCCTGAAACAGGCTTCCAGGTTCAGGCCGCAAACCACCCCTGCGTCAATTGTTTTGGGTAGTGTAGCAATGCTGCCCGCTGTCCAGGCAGCATGTTGCTGTGAGTCCTGCGACTGTCCAGGAGGCCTCTGCAACTGGAGTACAAGGTCAGTGTGGCAGTCGGTCAGCCATCACTCTGGCGACGTACACTGCACGTAATTATCCCTCAGCCTGGGCTCAGCAATAATTAATTTGACACTGCATGGGCCATATTAAAATAACCACAATAGCAGTGTTGTTTGAGCCGTCACGCCGGCCTACCCCACAAATTCACAGTGGTGCCTTGGCCAACTTGTAATTAACAGTCTGGGCCCAAGCTGTTTTGATAGTTGCTATTGGGCACAACCCGGCGTGCCCGTGACGTCAGGCTGTCTCACTAGGAGCCGCTCTGCAGCACAAAATTTAAGATACATTGTAGCACAGTGTCAGTCAGACGGGAGTGGCCCAAGCCTGATGGAGGAACGGACGCAGCCACAGATTGCGTGCTGGGAGCTGCCACACACTTATTTCCTCACAGTGTTGTAATGACAGTTGAGACATCAGATATGTGTGGCAATGCATTTCAGTGCAGTGATGCTGATCACCACACTGCAATGCGTTAGTCCAACGCGTGATGCTTGATACTTGGCAGGACTGAAGTAGGAGTCAGTCTGGAAACAGACTCCCGCATGTTATTCCTTTAATACTCACTCATCGTTATTTCTGTTCCCCCAACATCAAAACATCAATGAAATTAGGCACTTCAGCGCTGTGGTGTCATCGTGTTGGAATCTTTGATCCTGGCTCCTCCATGCAGAGCGACCGTTTTGCATATCGATCCCCGCAGGGAGGTGGAAGTTATCCCGGGTCACAACATCACCCACTCCAGAGGTCCGGTGCCCTTCTTTAACCCCTAGCTCCCGTCAGGAACCAGCCCATCCAGATGTCACACTCGCACCGGCTGATATTGTAGGGCTGCTGGTGCATGGCGTGCACGCGTGTCTGCAACAAATCCCCGCGAGACCTAACTTTATGGACATACTACGCAAATACGGCAAAATTGTGTGGGCATACAAAAGGGACATCAATTACAGGACTACCACAAGGGCAGCTGTACTGCATAACAAAATTTACTGCATTGTGTGTAGGAGACAGGGGGAGCACCAGAAAACAGACGGCGGTCACATGGAAATAATACTACACCAGCATTGATTAACAGCATGGTATCCAAGGAGGCGCAATGGCTGTTATGCGTGATTTTATATTTCAGTGTAGTGATGCGGATCACCACACTGAAATGCTTTAGTTATGGAGAGATTTAAATTTTATTCACAAGCACAGGAAGAGGATGAATCTATTGAAGATTACGTTGCTGCATTGCGCACTACAGCTGGGTCGTGTGCTTTTAAAACAATTAATTTTGAACAAGTGTTGAGAGATCAGATTATGATGAAGACGAAAAGTAAGAAAATTCAGGAGCGTTTATGGATGGGAACTGAATCTTCCCTTAGCGCGGTATTAAATATAGCTACAGGGATTGAACAGTCAGAAATTTTCGTTAGTGAAATTAGGGGTCAAGTAGTTAAGAGTAAGGAAATAATTCCTGAAGTAGCAGTAGTAAAAGACCATGCTAATTTTAGGAAATCTTCTTTTATTCCTACCAAGAAAGAGAATTTTGGTAAAGATAACAAGTTCCTTGGGAAAAAAGCTCAAGTGGTTTGTTATAGGTGTGGCGGCACGGACCATGTAGGAAGCTACAGAGGATGTCCTGCATGGAATAAAATATGCATTAAATGCAAAAAACAGGGAAATTTTAGCAAGATGTGTAGATCTTCTCAAAAAATTAATTTAATATCATTTGAAGACAGTGAAGACCTTGAACAAGTGTCAGAAATCAATAGGTAACTATGTATTGGAGATACCAAGTGTAAAAGTTTTCCCAGTGATAACATTTCTATAAATGGTAAGGACATTTCTATGTTAATTGACTCATGTGCTTGGTACACTATTATAGTTAGGAATGTTTTTAACAAATACTGGAGTGCTACGAAATTACTACCACCTGATGTTTAACCGGGTGGTTATTCTGGTCACAAAATTGACCTTGATGGGTTCATGTGGGCCGATCTTCGGTTCAAGGACAGGACAACCAGAGGGAAGGTTTATATTTCAACCAAAGGAGTATCCATTCTTGGTTAGCCTCATCAACACGAAATGGGCATTAAGCTTGATCCTAATGCATCTCCTCCCGTATATATTGTACCTTCTGAGAATGATGGATTGACAAGTGAAATTAGAAATAAGTTTCCTTCCATCTTCACTGATAATTTAGGGGAATTTGTCAATTTCCAACACAAAATCATTCTCCAGGAAGGTGCAGTTCCAGTCCGACACAGAGTTAGAAATGTACCATTGGCATATCGGGGTAAATTAAAATTGATTCTTTCTAACTTAGTATAAAAAAAAATCATTGAACCTACTGAATCATCCCCCTGGGTTTCTCCAGTGGTTTTATCGCTAACGAGTAATGGCGAACTTCGTTTATTGTGGATCTTTGCAGTTTGAATAAGGACATTTGGATTGACAGGCACCCTTTTCCCCATATTCATGAATTAATTTCCACACTCTCTGGCTCTTGTGTATTTTCAACGATAGATCTTGCTAGTGCATATTACCAAGTGGTCTTGCATGAGGAATCAACATTTTTAACTACCTTTATCACATCTGAAGGTATGTTTCAGTATCGCCGCATGCCATTTGGCTTAGCCAGTGCAGCGTCTGTTTTCCAAAGACTCATGAAAGAAGTTCTGGAGGGATGTAATGGTGCCATCGCCTTCCAGGATCACATTTTAATCTTTGGAAAAGACTATGAAGACCATGATAAGAATTTGGAAAAAGTGTTACAATATGTTCAGGAAAAAGGCTTGACCTTAAAATTCTCAAAATGTAAATTCAGACAGAGCAGAGTAGAATATCTGGGCCATGAAATTTCTGCTCAAGGCATTAAGCCCAAATTTAATCATATTCAAAGTATTACCAATGCCCCTGCTCCATCTACAAATGAACAACTAGTATCATTTTTAGGCCTCATAGAATTTTACAGTACCTTTGTAGAAGACTATTCTTCCAAAGTTCACTCTTTGAGGTTATTACTAAAATAAATGAAAATTTTGTATGGAACAAAGAACAACAAAGTGCCTTTGAATTACTTAAGAAAGAAATTGTTAATACTCCTTTCTTGAGACAATTTGAAATTGGTAAAGACTTAGGGGCATATTATCAAGGGTGTTTATCTTTGCTTTTTGGCTTTAAAAGCCAAGAAAGCGGAGATAAAATGATCTCCCTATTACCTAGCTGTCGCTAACACCAGTTAGCGACAGCAAGTAGGAGATAGCGACCATCTTGGGCCCCGCTTTGCATGTCAGTGATATTTATCACTAATGACATGCAAAGTGGGCGTGCCAAGATGTTAGCGACTGGAAACAGTTGCTAACATCGCTATCTCCTATTACCAACTTTTGGAGATATTCGCGCTAAGCGCGAGTATCTCCAAAAGCTAACACCTGCCCCTGAGCAGTTCTAAGCCATGTTATACAATGGTAGGTGGATAACATGGCTAAGAGCATTAGCTCGGTAATGCATGAATATCGCTGACTTTTCAGCGATATTCATGCATTTCGGCCAATTTTTATCGCCTAGGAGATAAACCTTGATAATAGCAAGGTTCCTAAGTGATAAAAATCGCCGCAGCTTGGCGATAAAAATATCGCCGCTAAACCAACATAGCGATAATTATCGCTAGTTGTTGGTAATATGCCCCTGTATTGTATCTGTTGATGCCAGTAATGTTGGGTTAGGCTCTGTATTGATGCAAAAGAACATGAATGAAGAATATGTGGTTTCATATGCATCAAGAACTCTTCAGGAGCGGAATATAATTATTCTATTATTGAAAAGGAATTATTAGCGTGTACCTGGGCTGCACAACATTTTAGACAGTTTTTGTGGGGTACCAAGTTTCGCTTACGAACTGATCACAAGCCATTGATAAATATGCTGGCAGCTGGTGGTGGTAGAACTTTAACCGCTCGTTTAAGACGTTTGGCTGCAAAATTACAGGAATTACAGTGTGTAGTTGAATATGTTCCTGGTCGTCTTAACGTACATGCTGATTGTATGTCTCAATTGTTCCTCCATCAAAGTTAAGAGAGAAAATTATTTTGATGGCTCATGAAGGGCACACGGGCATGTCCAGCACTAAAAGGCGTATACGAGAATTCTATTGGTGGCTGGGAGTTGATGCTATGGTTGACAAGTGGGTTAGATTGTGTCCTCCATGTGCTAAGAGTGACAAATCTGTTAAATCTATGGCTGTGGATGTTTCCCCCATTGAGTTTGTTACAAGTCTGTGGAAGAAACTTGGTATCTATAACTTGTCTACCAACAGAGATGTGTTTGCACTAGTGTTAATCGATTACTTTTCTAAATGGCCTGAGTTGAAAGTGGTTGATAAGATTGGGTCAATGCAGGTTATTGAGTTTTTAGATGACATTTTTTGTAGAGAGGGCATTCTGGCAGAAATTGTGTTAGACAATGGTCCCCAATTTTTCAGCAAAGAGTTTGAGTCGTTTCTTGACAGGTGTGGAATAATACACAAAAGAGTATCTAACTATAACCCTCAGGCCAATGGTCAAATAGAACGCTTTAACAGAGTTATTAAAGAGTCTATCCAGCTAGCAGTTAGAAGTGGTTTGGAGTGGAGAAAAGCTTTACGTGCAACTCTGTTGTCTTACCGTACTTCTCCTAATTCTGTTACGGGTTTGTCTCCATTTGAGATGTTACGAGGTAGAAAACCTGGCTCAAAACTTTTACCTTGGTGGATGAAAATTAAGATTCCTGGTGATTCACCTTATGATTTTTCCAAGGTTAGAGATAAGGTTGTGAAGTATCAAGAAAAGATGAGAGGTAATCTGTTACGAATTCCTACTCATGGTTCGAAAATCAAGGTAGGCGATTTTGTACGTATCAAGTTTGGTGGTTTTCATGGTAACAAGTGGGCAAAATGGTCTGATCCATGCAAAGTATTAGAGGTGTTCAGCAAGGCTGTAAGAGTAGAGAATGGGAACATTTAGAATTTTAGACGAATTTCTTTATGTAGAACATAAAATTCAGAAGTATTTTCTAAATTTTGTTCATCCAATACTAGTGATAATCATGAATGCTATCCTGCTATGTTAGACACCTTTAAAGGTGATTTTTCAACTTATGATGCTGTGGTGTCTGGATCTGTAAGTACAAGCAAAATTCAAGAAGATATTCCTTGTATGCCTGTTGACAATTAAAAGATTGTAAGTAAGGTTTTTGTTGAACCTAGTAATGCTACTACTTTAAGGAAAAGTTCTTGTGTCAAACACACATCTGTTAAATTACGGGATTACGTTCATTAGTTTTTTGGGGGGGATCGTTGTTTTTTTTTTTTTTTTTTTTAGGGGAAGGTGTGTAGTATGCTCACATACAGAACATTCCTTTAGAATTGTTATGCTTTCTATGTTCTGTATGTGGGCGTTGATCAGTAGAAGAGATGCCTGAACAGCAGGAGAGATGTTTCCCTGCACTGTGGTTGTTTAAGCTGTTTGTTGGAATAAACTACTTCTTCACATCAAGTCTGACCATTGGATTACTTCAACGTCCTGATGAAGAATGCCTGGGCACTTCATTCAAAGTTTGAGCAAATTAAGCACCAATTTGCCATCTTAAGACCCAAGATGTGAAAGAAAGGCTTTAAGTCATCAAAGAAGGACATATCCCCTTAGGTGCACTTAACATGAATAAGACAATCATAGCTGCAGAAGTTACATTTAGATTCGTATCCAATTTTCATCTTGTATTTCAACTCACTGTGAGGGTTTGTGACGATCTGTTTCCATGGCAATGCAAAGAGGCTTCTCCTGGATCACTGAGGCATCATGCTATGAGGCAAGCATATCTGCCACAGATGGGCACTCAGGCACAAACAGAAACTCTTTCTGAAGGTCATGTCAGAGGGGTGTTGTTGTTTCATCTATTCAATGGTGATTCTAACAGAGCACACTCATATGCTGGGTCTGGTGGCTTAGTGGACTCTGCGTCTACTGCAGTGACCTGTGTTCGCCCTCATGGTCACAGGTTCAAATGCCTGTGGGTCCACTCATTCTTCAGTTCTTCTGAGGTCCGTAAATTCAGTTGGGTCACAATAAACATCTGTTATTTAGTGCCAAGATATCCTTGGGTGAATGTGCGCGGTGGGATCCTGGCACTGCCTGATTTCAGGATGCTATTACCAGGATGCCACCTTGTCAGGGCGAGGAAGGATGGAGCAAGGGCAGCAGAGTAGAGAGACCGAGGAAAAGAAGGGGAATCAGGGGAGACTGGTGGAAGGAAGAATGCATGGGAGAGTGGGGGTACAGCAGAAGAGGTAGAGCAGAGGTGATAGGAATACGATGACATGGCACAGTTGAGGAGGATCTAACAGACGAGGGGAATGAGGAACTGGCAGGATGGGTGCTTCCTTCGAGGGCAGTCAATGACATTGGAAAATACAAAGGACAAATGGTTCCCTGATGAGAGCAGTGGAATGATATAACTCATTGGAACAGGAAGGAGAACGAGCAAATCAGGAGAAGTCAAATGAAATGCAGAAGAAGCCATCCAATCATCAGCAAGGAGCTGACGCAAAGCCCGCTCTGTGTAGTACTGTCGGCCTTGCTGTGTGCAGCCAACAGCAGAAGCAGTCACAAGACTACAGACATGGACATTGAAAGAGGTCCCCATCAGAGCCCATCTGTGATTTATTACTGCCTCTAGAGGGCCCAGAAGAGGGCAAGAACAATGATGAAGGAATAAAAAGAAAAATCATTTGCCATTGCTTCAGGCAGCCATTGTGCCCTTAACCTCATCACTGCGGCGCGAATTCCACCGCAGTGGTGAAGATTCCAAATCGCGGGCGTGGTCATGACGGCTCCCGGCCGTCATCAGCACACGCCCACCGTGACTCATGACGGCCGGGAGCCGTCATCAGCATCGATGAGGTTAACTTTGCAAGCAACAGAAAACACAGCAACTGGTTGAACTAAAGTCTGACTGGTGTTTATTTTCACAGATGCGTCATCATGACCCCCCATCCCGAATCTCCAGGTCATGTGGAGTTTTTGTGCATACTCCTGTGTGTATGTTTGTCTTTGTGTGTGTGTGTCTATGTGTGACTGCGTGTACCAAGGGGCAGAATTACAAGCCCCCTCCGCCACCAGTACATCACTTTCTGTGACGTACTGCTGGTGTATTTTAGCTCTATATTTACAAGGACAGGAAAAGCCACCCTGCGTGGCTTTTCCTGTCCTTGTACATATGGCTCCTTTAAACGCAGCACTTTGTGTGAAAGGGGCGTTCCATGGGTGTTGCTGTGGGTATTCCCACCCAACACCCACGGAACAAGGCACATTTCCAGATTTACGAGGAATCGTGAATCTGGAAATGCGTGTGAATGCTACGCCTCCCCAGGGGAGGCGTAGGGAGGCGCAACGAGCAGAAATGTTTTCATTGCTCCTCATTTTTTCCTCTTTCGATGCATGCTGCACTCTACAGCACTCATTGAAAGAGGAAATGTCTGTAGTGATATGTATGTTGTGATTGTTTTTTGTGCAGGAAGGTGCCCCTTCCTGCACAAAACCAATCTCCCCATGACGCAAGCATCCTTGCACCATGGTGCAAGGGTGCTTGCGCCGGCGCATGGCAGTTGTATGTGCGCCAGCGCAGAGCACAGGAATGCAACATATTCTTGTAAATATGTCGCATTCATGTGCTTTGGAAGTGCCACAGTGTGGCGCAGCCAAAGGGCTTGTGTTGCCACGCTGCAGCACTTCCTCGTAAATGTGCCCCCAAGTGTGTGTGTGTGTGTGTGAGCATCTGTGTAAGAGAGGGCGGGTCGTGTAGGCGGGAGACAAAGGAAGTACATGCAGAAAGAGTGTTAAAAGAGAGTGATGAAGAGGAAGCAGATCAAGCGTGTGACATGCAGACGAGAGAATTCAGAAAAAGAGATTTGGGGCAAAAGGGTGCGAGTGACTCACGCAGAGGGAAAGATTGCAGAGGAAAGAGATGTGACGGGGAGTTCAGCAGTAACCGAGATCCTCACAAGGACGCTTCCCCTCTCATAGACCGTTATAATTTGAATCACAAACCAAAGGACCGCTGCTGCTGTCACAGGTTCATGATCCCTGGTGGTGAAGCAATATTCTGAGGTCCTTAATGTGCTGGCAGTGCCACTTCTGCACCACCGAGCACAGTAGGAGTTTCCTCAGTAGAGGCTGTCAGGGAACGGGGTGGAGAGGCAAGGGGGTGGGACAAAAGAAAAAAGAAAAACCTACCTCCTCACAGCCGAGCTGCTGTCTCTCCACTGTTGTTTCTTCTTCTCCGGCGAGTCTCGGAAGCAGAAAGCACACATGCTCCCCTCAGCTAATCACAAGGTCTGAGCACCGTGGTTCGGCACTCAGACGGGGACAGGGGGCCTGTGCATGTTCCACACCAGGCTGTGCAGTAAAGCCTGGTGAGAAACATGCAAAGTGTGCATGACTATTTGGCCGGCCCAAGACGGCCAGCCAAACCGCCATGCGCACTTGGAGTGTGCAGACCACTCCTCCCCCTATGCCACCATGCTCGTCCTGTCCTAACCCCGCCCCGAACCTATGTAAAATTAAATGATAATAACAACGCTATTATCATCTTATTTTTCCTGGTCTGAGAGCAATGGGGTGATGCTCTTTTGCCTTAGAGTTTCCACACCGCCACACTTTTCATAGCTGTGCAACCGCCATGAAAAGTGTGGCGTGAGGAAACACTGCCTCTGCACCATGGGGTGCATGGAAGAGGGCACATGTTGTACCCCCCCTGTGTGCATGCACCCCCAGTCTCTGCAGGGCATGGGCTTGACAGACCATGCACTTTGGAAATTTCCTTTGACGCTCCCATTTTTCAAAGGCACTGCAGTGGGACCGCCAAGAACCGCCTGACAGAGTCAAAATAAATCTAACAATGGTGGGTGGTCTTTAATGGCTTTGGTTGTCTCGGAGCGGGGCCACAGCATGGCGGACCCGTTCCAAGACCCCCAGAGTCATAATACAGCCCTAAGTAAAGATTAACAACCTTAGAACAAGTTGTAGATTGCTAAGGTTAATATAAACAATTTAATGAAGACAGGGTCATGAGGACATTTTCTTAGATCCATATTTTAAATGGCCTTGTGAGGGCTCTTTGAGGGCTAGATCCAAATCCCCTTCATTCCTTTGAGCTGAAACTGCATGATTTTCCATTATTTTCCTGGTAGGACGGCAGAAGCTGTCAGATGTGACATGAATGACAAATCGCGTAAATATGAAACGCGCAGAAGTTGAAAAATTGTAAACAATTCAATACTCTGTTAAAAACAGATTTTTGAATCTGGCTCCAATGCAACATATTGAAAGGCTAATCTGCTATTCCCCAAAAAAAGTATTTGGGTTAATATTTTGGATTGGAATAAATACTCCGAGGTATGTCACCATGTTCTTGAAATACCACAGATGTTAAAGTTGCAATGGCTACACCTCCAGAAAGTGATGGCACTTTTCAGAAAATGTTGTTTTAATATTAGTTGATTTATCTTAATATGTCACAGTGAAGAAGATGAGGTTACACTCTGAAAGGAGCGATTCTTACAGCATGAAACAAACATTTGCCCATGGCCAGTAAAATAATGTGAATCATGGGATTACTTAGGAGTTGGAAGCAGCAAATAGCCCTGAATCCAAAAACACTTTATCAAACGAAACCCTTTCCAGGAGCCTTCGGTGCTAGGTTCCCAGGTGGTGTCTGATCTCGGTACCTTTACAGGTCACCGCGCAGCTTGTGCAGAACTGCAACCTAAACATAATGGCATTTTTAATGTATGCAAGAGGCTGTTCCAAGTAACTTCCACATATGGAACCCCACTGTTGGAAAAGATATCCCCAGACAGCTGCTGACAGATGGCCCATTAAGTGATTCTACAATCTATGGGTTCGTTCGCAGCCTCCTGGGGTTTGATACTCAGTGATACTTTCAATCTCACTTAACATCGAATAATCGGAATCATTAAGGAACCACATTGGTTTGAATTAATCATGGCTATGCAGTGAGCTCATCTGCACCACAGCAGTGGTATGCCTACTTGTTTATACTTCTACAAATGCAAAGCGACCAAGGAAATTTATGAACAATGGAAATTAAACACAGTTTTAAAAGTCTTATTACAATCCAGTTTGGAATTTGGTGTGGTACTACTGCACCCTGTAAACTACCATATCACATGGTGCGGTATTTACTCAGTGCAGAATTACCACATAGGTCGAATTTCAGCATGTTTGAATAGTTGGTAAAGCAGTAATGGGCATATTTTCGAGGAGATTGCGTCACCGCTGCATAATTTATTTTGACACAACGGCGGCGCTTTCTTTGCTCCATATTTACAAGGTGACGCTTCTAGGCAATGGTTTTCCCTTCATCGGAATCTACTGCGTCACGGTAGTTTTAATATCTGCAAGGTGGGTGTTCCTACCTAAATTCCCCCGTAAAACGGATGCAGTGGTATTTATGACATTTGGCAGAAGTGACGCATCTTCGGGAAGTGGGCCACTGATCTTGAGATGCGTCAAAATTCCTGCACCTCTAAAACCCAGGCATAGGGATGAAGTAATAGCGGTGGCATAGGTATCGGACCAGCCGATGGGACTTCAAACAGTGTAATCCGCAATCAAGTCACATGTCCTCAACAGATATGTAAACAAATAATGTAGGTAACACAGCAAATATCACACACCATCACTAACTTGTATGCACTCACATTGTACTCTCATATAATATGTCGCATGAAAGTAGGCACAGTGGTACACATATGTATACTATGCCCACTTGTATGCGTGACATCCAGGACCAATTTATTAGAGTGCAAGGTGAGCTTTTCACATTTTCCCATTCTATTACTTTGTTTCCCCCGCATGAGTCTACTTGCGTCAGTCAAAACTGAGGCATCGCCTCTGATTTTCTGAAGCGTGCTGTAGTTGCGTCTGTGTTATGACCATCTGCAGCAATGCACCACTTTTGGGCCGGAAGCCTTGCAGCATGCGCAACCCATGGATGCGTCAGAATTTCTTATGCATCCTTGGGACCTTGCACCATTGAGCCCCCTATTGTGAATATGGCGCATTCATGGCGTCACAACATTTTTGAGACAGGGGCAAGACATTTTGCATCAGTTCTTGTAAATAAGACCCTTATTTTCCATGTTTTGTTATGTTATGTTATGTTAATTTTGTGCTTCTATAGCGCACGGCCACTCCACAGAGCATCCCGGCGCTTTAGTTTTCCCTTTCACAGGTGTGCAAACTCTTAATGCTGTGGTTTCCTGCCACACAAATTCTACTAAACTTTCCCTTTGTCTGGTGAAAATCGAGCAGCGGAGAAGTGTGGTTTTACCGCAACAAGTTAGAATTCTTCTAAATTCTTTTGCTGGTCACCTCTACGCATGAAAGAACATCCTAAACAATTCAACTATTACTTTCACTCGTCTATTGTTTTCATATTTAACATAATAAAAACCAATTGAATGCAAATGTGAATGGATGCAATACAAAATATATGAACCAAGTAACCGACAAATCCAGACCAGTAAATAATTGTACACTAGGAGGTGAAATTGCGCAATAGTTTATGGACCACTTTTACTTCATGGAAGAAATTTCAAGCACAATGGATTTTGCATGAGAGCAGACCGGACTAATGTGACAGAGACATGCTCCTTGGGCTATTAGGGCATAAGTGATGGTATATAGTGATCCTGAATATGGTCTAAGAGTCAGATTCTCAATCAAAAAGTAAAATAGTACATCTTTTTTAGACTTGGCTGTAACCCCTGCTCACCCCCTTGGTAGCTTGGCAAAGCAGACAGGCTTATCTCTTAGGTGAAGTAGTGTGGCTCACTGGTTAGAGGCGGCAGACCTGAGAGCAGAGGACGGCCCGGGACCAGGGTTCGATTCCCGGCGCGGCAGGTTTCTGGACCAGGGTCAGCGGACTCGATAATTCTCTCGCCTCGGTGCCCACTCTGATCAGCGATCACACTCGGCAACTCTGGGCATTAGCTTGCTTCATCTTCACTAACGGCCCCACCAGACCGCCAGGGATGCCTGGTCTCACCCTGGAGATACCCATTAAGGGACCATCTCTCAGGGAAGCCAGGAAGGGTTTCGCAGCGGTCGAAGCGCCTTGGGACCCTACGGGTAAGTAGTGCGCTATATAAATGCCTATACAATCTCAGAGGCAGTGCGTTAAGCTTTTATGACCATATACAGTAATAAAGTGAATACACTACAAATGGACACGACACAGTAGTATTATAAAAATAAGTATGTTTATATAAGGCTTAGCACAAGACCAAATAACGACAAAAATATACCACAATCTTAATAAATACTCTTGGAAGGAAAATAATAGTTCAAGCATAGTTTCTTATTAGCACAAAGTCTTTAGTAACAAAAGCAACTCTTCTTCTTTAAACCACAGTTCTTGGCAACAATGTAACCCCCTCAGGAGTCACACGACGTCGAGGCAAAGTTAATCCAAAGGTTCGCGTCGACCGCGAGGAGGGCTACGTCGAGCCCGGAGTCGCACAGACCCCCACAACACAGTACCTTGGAAAAGCGAAGCACACGATGATCAGCGGCGTCGAGATGTCCGGCGTCGCGTCTTCGGCGTCGATCGGGCCTCGGAGTCGGGGCGACCTGCAGCGGCGTCAACAGATGTCAGGCAGGAGCAGCGCACCTGAGGCGAAGCAGGATACGGCGTCGTCGTCGATGTCGATGATGATGTTGCAAGAGTGAGCAGCGCTCATGGCGTCGAGAGGGCTCGGTGTCGATGCGATCAGCGGCGACGTCCACACAGGGTCACTTGGAGCTGGAGCCAAACTCTCTACTCACTGGCGTCGCTAATGGCGTCAATCGGGCCAGGCGGTCGGCGTCGAAGATGCAGGACACGGGAGCTGCACTCACGATGTCGAGCGGGCTTCGCCGCGTCCGTCGGCGTCGAGATTGCTGGATTCTTCAGAGGTGCTGGATTTTTAGGTTCCAGCAACAAGCACTTTTAGAAAATAAATGAAGTCCTTTAGCCCTGTGACTTCAACAGGAGGCTGGCACTCTTCCAGCCTTTGGAGATTTCCTTGGCAAAGCTTGAGAGTACACACTCAGTTCCTCTCTCCTGGTTCCTTGGTAAAAATAAAGAAGTGACTGCAGGATTCCCCCCAGCAAACAGCACTCTGGCAGAAGGGGTAGGCAAGTCCTTGGATCAGCAGGCTTCTTGTCCTTGGTTCAGGGTTCCTTGTCAGAATTGATCTAAATTCTTCGTTCAGGGGTCCTTCTCTTATACCCCTTATCTGCTTTGATCCCTTTGTCCATGCAGGGGAATTCCCCTCATCCTGGGCTTGTTGTGGGTGTAGCCAGGCAGAGTCACCTGGCCTATTCACTGTGCAGGGCAGGATCCTCAGCCGCCCAGCAGGAGGTGGAGCCAGTATTGTCACTGGCAGGAGTAGAGCTATCAGTCGTCCGGCAGGAGGTGGAGCCAGCATTGTGTCAGGCAGGGCAGGCTATCAGGAGCTACTCTTCCCCTACTCTCAATGCAAATGCCTCACTCACCCCACACTGACTCATTCAGAACTCTGGAGCCACCCAGCCACTGTCACACACACACCAAACCAGCAGAAACCAGTAATAGTTAGACAAGAAAATAGCCACTTTCTAAAAGTGCTATTTTCAAACCCAGAGTCCAAAAACCATCCACCCAAATGGATGCGTTATTAAACCCTGAGTTCAGGGATACCAAACTCGACATTGTACCATGCTCCCCGAGCCAGCTAGGATTATAGCTCTTAATAACCCTGGCAGCCCATTCTAACTTATGGAGAGCAGGTTACCTTACAATAGTGAAAAACGAATATGGCTGTAATTCACTATTAGGACATGCCAACCTAGTCAGGCTTGTCCTACCTTATGCTTACAATGCACCCTGCCCTTGGGCCTACCATAGGGGTGACTAACATGAAGTTAAGGGAAGGTTTAGGGACTGGCAAGTAGGTGTACTTGCGCAGTCTGCGTGACAGTACCAGACTGCACGTAGGTCTAGCAATGGCAGACCTTTAGACATACATTTACAAGGCCGCTCTTGTGGGTGGCACAACATGTGCTGCAAGCCCACGAGCAGCATTTGTATTTACAAGCCCTGGCACTCCTGGTGCACTAGACTAGGGACTGACAGTAAACCAAATAAGCCAAACATGGAATGCAATCAATACAGCAATTTTACATAGGGAGCACTTGCACTGTGGCACTGATCAGCAGTGGCACAGTGCCCAAAGCAATATACCAGCAAAAACATCGTAAACAGAGGAGGCAAACAGAAAAAATGGAGGAGAGACTCAGGCCAATGATGTCAGGTCTAACAATCTTTAATTGTATAAATGTTTGCCTATAACTATGATCAAGTAGATCCAGAGATTCATTAAGAATCTGTGCCGAATTTCCGAGCACCTGTAAGAGTGTAGCTGCATATGTGCAATTCATTGCATTCAGTTTTCTATTGCTGGAAATTTTTCCTTGTAGATTTCTGTTGACATGAATATCAATTGTCAATGAAAAGCAGCAGACCTGAGTAGATCTCTGCAATTGATTAGCATTGCATGCACAGATCCACTCTGTGGGGCATATTACCAAGGGGGGCGATAGGCAATTTTCGCCGGTTTAGCGATATTAGCAAGCTCTATTAGCAAGCTGTCGTTAACTGATGTTAGCGACAGCTTTTAGGCGATAGCGAGCAGTTTGGGGCCCGCTTTTCATGTCAGCGATATTTATTGCTAATGACATGCAAAGTGGGCGTACCCAACCTGTTAGCGACTGAAAGCAGTCGCTAACGTCGCTATCGCCTATTAGCAAGGTGGGCGTAGCAATGGAAATATTCCCGGTATCGCCAAAAACTAACGCCTGCTCAGACCAGTTCTTAGCCATGTTATTCAATGGGAGGTGGATAACATGGCTAAGAGCATTTTGTCGCTAATGCATGAATATCGCTGTATTCTCAGCGATATTCACGCTATCGCCGGAAAAATTATCGCTTTGGAGATAAACGTTGCTAATAGCAAGTTATCTCAGCGATAATTTCCGGCGATGATTAGCAATAAAAAAATCGTTGCAAAGTCTAGTTAGCAATAAATATCGCTACTCGTTGGTAATATGCCCCTAGATCTTCCAGAGGACAGTCTACAGTGAGACACATCTGTGTGTAATCACCCAACCCACATGAATAGTCAGGATCATGAGACCATAACAGTTTTGGGCGTGATAGTCCCTGACATGCTCTGAGGAAGAGCAAGTTCATTGAGAAGGGGTAGAGATCAGAGTGAACTGTGTGGTGGAGCACTATGCTGGAGTTCACTGTGTGATCCCTAACAGCTTCCATACAGCTGCCAGGCAGGCCTTGTAGGTACATGCCACTGAGTTGGTGAAAGTACTGTCAGTGTAACAGTGAAGAGTAGTGAAAGAAAGGCAAGTCAGTTCAGGGGCATCTGCAAGACTCACACCATCAAGTAAGAAGTCCTTGTCATTTTATTACCCCATTATATCCTTACACCCAGGTACCAGTGACGTAGGGATTTTTGAGGCCCCAGGCAATATATATTTTGGGGGCCTCTGTTTGGAACAACAGTATGTGTATCACCATCTCTCAGCTCATTCAATCATTCGTGCTGCCAAACAATATTGAATGTTATGTTAAATCTTCAGAAACGGGTACACGCAAAAACAGCCGAAGCTCAAGCGTGCTTGAGGTCACCAGTCAAATGGTATCAGAAGCTCAAACAAGTATTGATATGGCCATTTCCTTATTAGTTTGGATCTATATTTGTTTACTTGAAACGGCAACATTTTATGTGCAATTCAGGGTTTAACAACAGTGTTGCTCCAATTGTAAAATAAATATGCTAATAGCAGGGCCACTGGAACTATGCACAGTGGAGCAACAAATTATGCGGCGGGGTTGAATAAATTATGCAGCAAAAGATGGTAAATTATGCTGCACAATGCTGCACATTTATTTAATAGTAATTCTGCATTATTTTGTCATTTTTACATTCAGTAATACTGTCTGGATAAAGAGTTCACCTCATCAGTAGCAGTTTAACAACCAAATACATGAATAAACAACTGAAAGATGACCAGATAACCTCTGTGAAGGGACGGGAACATGTCACTGCAATGTTTGTAACCTTTGATCTATTTGAGCTAAAAGCAAAGTTGTATTTGTCAAAATCAGCAGTTTATGCAGCAGATGATGGATTATGTGACAAATGCGTCAAATCCATAACTATGCGAAAAAAGCAGAAGCCGCAGAATCGCATATTTCCAGTGGCCCTGTCTAATTGTGACTTGTTAGATATTTAGTGGATGAGTGCATATTATTAAAATAAGGCCTATGCATATTGTTCTTGAAATTATAGCTTTAGTTGCTGAGTATTTATAATCGCAAATATAACCTCCTTCACTACCTCTACCCTTCCCTTATGTTCTTGTTGGAACAGTGAACATCAATGCGCTGTTCTGAGAATTTTCATCATTCCATTAGTTAAAATGCAATAACGTTCTCCTAATTTCACTTTGTCTTGTCGTTTTCCTCCTCCTTATATGTGTGCACTTCTCTGGCTGGACAGTTACCTGTGACCATGCTGGGTAAGAGAGATGGGATGGGGTAGGATACAGGAGATGGGCAAACACATTAAGAAAACAGTAGTGAGTGAGGCAAAGCTGGAGAAGGGGCTAGAGAGAAAGATGGTGTAGATTTATATGCAAGTTAGGTAAAGAAGTAAATAGTAAACGGTTATGTAGCTAGAAGTAAAGATAAAGAGAGGCAGAAAGAGGAAGAGGTTGATGAAGAGAGATAGGGAAATAGGTACGTTTTTAGAGTGCACTAGAGATCGGAAGTGAGAGAGAGATGGAAATTGAGAGAAGGAAATGTAGATAGAGGCAGGGGAGTACAATATACCAAGGAGTGAGGCAGAGAGAGAGAAAGGGTAATGTAGGGAAAGATATGAATTAGCTTGAGGTAAAGGAAATGAGAGTTTGAGAGAGGCCTTGAGAAAAAAAATGCAAGGTAGAGAGAGACAAATGAGAAGAGGTATAGAAAAACAGGTCAGATAAAGAGAGTAATGGTGAAACTAGAAAGAAGGTATGAAGAGACTTAGGCCCAGATTTACTATCGAATTGCATTGCCCTTCTATCATGCAAGGTGATGCAAGGCAACGCAAGTCCTTAAGTGATATTTACTAAACCACTCACGGGGCGATTTAAGCCTCCTTGTATGATTTTGTTAAGAAGTGTAACAAAAACAAAGTGGTTTGCACTGCGTTGCCTTAACATTTCCTAGTGGTAGGAGTTCCATGGGTGACGCATGGGCATTCCAGTGCATCAACCCATCCAATCTGGTGCAATCCCAGATTTACTGGAATTAGTAAACTTGGGATTGCTCCAGGACGGTGCACCTCCAGAGGATGGCGTAATGAGGAAAAATACTGTTATTTCTCCTTAGACTTCCTCTTTCTATTTGGGATGCATACTACATCGCACATACAAAGAGGAAATTGCCTATTAGGATTATTTTTAAGCAGGCAGATATGTCTTGCTGTACAAAAACTATCTATGGGCCCGATTCACAGAATGAACTTAAGACTCAATCCTAAACTTACTACTATTTTGATATTCACAGAATGCACTTACTACTTTTGGTATTCACAAAAGTTAGGATTTTGTCTTAAGTTTGTCTTAAGACAAACCTAAAACAGACTTAAGACAGACTTAAGACAAACTTAAGACAGACTTAAGACAGACTTAAGACACAATTCTAACTTAAGTCTGTCTTAAGTCTGTCTTAAGTCTGTCTTAAGTTTGTCTTAAGACAAACTTAAGACAAAATCCTAACTTCTGTGAATACCAAAAGTAGTAAGTGCATTCTATGAATTCGAAAAGTAGTAAGTGCATTCTGTGAATACCAAAATAGTAGTAAGTTTAGGATTGAGTCTTAAGTTCATTCTGTGAATCGGGCCCATCGTCTTTATATTATTTATCTTTCTCACATCTCCCCCTCACTACCCAACTCTCCCATTGCCTAACCTCTCAAGTGATCGTGGGCCAAATTTATAAACCTTTTGCGCTGCCCTTGTGCCGCACAAGGCTATGCAGGGTGACGCAAAATGTAGTTTCAGATTTACCAAGCCATGAAAGGCCACTCTGTGTGGCTTGGTAAATCTGGTGTAATGCAAGGCAGCACAAGTCACTGCCTTGCATTACACTGCATGGTGGGGGTCTTACATGGGTGGAGTGTGGGTGTTCCTACGCATCCACCCATGTATTCTAATGCATTCCTAGATTTACCAAAATTGGTAGACTTAGGAATGTGTCAGAATTGCACCCCTTACGACCAGATGTGTAACTAGGAGAAATATCCTTATTTCTCCTCATTGTTTCCTCTTTCTAAACGTGCTGCATTCTGCAAGGATGCCTGCTTCGGCACAAGGCAGCACACATTGTGCGCCTGTACAAGGAGCAGAAAGGAAGGCATGATTTAATGTGGTGCATTCCTACCCTCTCCCTTTCCCGCATAGTAGTGCAGCAAGGTGTCTTGCTACGTTGTGTTGCGTGAACCCTTGATAAATTGGCCCGTTAACTAGTTCAGTACCTCACCGCCTCTGCTTTCTCTCATTCTACTTCTGTTTCCTTTCTTAATTTCTCTAAATATTTGACTCCTTTCTGGATTCCACTGTTTTTCTTCCACCTTTTCTCTATCATCAACTCCTCCCTCGCTCTTTGTCTCATTTTCTATCTCACAAAGATATCACTCTTTCTGGATCTCATTCACCATTTCAACTCACCGCTCCACTTCAAATGTCTCTCTCAACCTCTTTTTTATAGCTCTCTCTACCTCACCGTCTCTTCCTCTACCTCATGTAAGCCTCACCTCTTTCTCTATTTCACATCTCTTAACTTCCTCTTGTTGCTCTACACGATGGGCCAGATGTGCTAAAGTTTCATGCAAAGCAGCAGGCTGCACTGTGTTGCATGAAATGGAGAGAGGAGAAATGTTCCATATATACTAAGATATGGTGCACTTCTACTTCCTCCTTGTGCTGGCGCACTGTGTGCTGCCTAGTACCAAAAAAGACAGCAGGGACCCCTGCACCACAGTCAAGGTGCCTGCATTACAGGCAGAATTGTTTTTGGGCAGCAAGGGAAATCTTCTTGCACAGAAACAATCCAAAGAGCTACATTCCGCTGTCTATGCGTGATGCAAAAAAGATTGTGTAGGTGATGGAGTATGTGGAGCCCCCGGAGTATTGAGTTGAAGGGGAGAATGTGGAGGTCACTTACCTGGTGAACCTCAAGACATCTAGGAACCCATTACGGACATATGAACCTACATATTAACTGCCTCAAGCCTCACTTTGAGAGGTCTGAAACCACTGTGCTGTTGGTGACAGATGATGGTAAGGAGGAGAATGGTGAACCCTTTCCAGACCTCCTGTCTTCCAAGGAGCAAGACGGGTCTCTGGAAGGAGTTGTCCTCTCTCCTACTCTGACCCTAGAGCAACAAACAGACTGTTCCCACTTGATGGGACAGTTAATCTCTTTATTCTCACTTACCCCAGGGCTCACTGATTGGTGTACCCATGGCAGAGACACGGGGGAAACAATGCCCGTCAAGAATCAAATCTACAGGTTGCTGGACAGAGTGAGAGCTAGCATCAAGGAGGAGGTCTCCAAGATGTCTGATTTGGGGGTTATTGAGCTGATCCTGTAGTTCCTGGTTATTTCCATGCACCCAAGATTGCCCCACTGTCCACTGCCTCAGAACCTAGGTTCCTTGTGAACCACAGGGGCATCAATTCAGTCCCCAAGATTGATGTTCACCCTGTCACCAGAACTCATGGGCTCATTGATACCATTTTGTAACCATTTACAAAATGGTTACAAAGAAATTACCTTCAACTTCGGCACCTTTTGTAACCCTGTAAGTGCTTCCTGAGCGGCGTCTCGTTGCCTACTTGCAACTATTCTCTGACCCTGCTCTGACCCTCGAAGCAGGGTCAGAGAATAGTTACAATTAGGCAAAGAGGCTCCTGTCACAAAAATTAAACCTCAGCAGGAAGCACTTACAGATAAATAAAGCAGGTGCCCGAGTTGAAGCTCAAATTCAGTAACGCATTATAAATCAGCCCAAGAATCTAGCGAGCACGGTGGATGCTAGGCAGGTGTGCTTTCTCCCCAAATTTACCATCTACAAATAGCTGTAATCCGTGATGGAGGTCTAGGCATCCACGAGTTTGTCGAGCGCAATCCCCTGCTCTGATCAGTCTCTGACCCTTTATAAACAAGAGGCATATGAACTCGCACAGAAGCCCGGCCCCACACACACTAGGCTATGCAACCTCTTCCCACCCTTTCCCTCACTGTGTTGGACAGCTCACTCGAGGGACCTCGGTGCCTATGGGCGCGGTGGCAAAGTTACAGACACACATGGTGACTTGCCAACTCTTCTGGGCCTTTACGCAGCTGTAGTGTAGGAAAACCACAATACATTTACCCAACGAGGTAGCACTTACTGCTTTCGCCTCATCTGCTGCTCTGATCGGTCTCTGACCCTTAATAAACAAGAGGCATGTGAACTCGCACAAAAGCCCGGCCCCACACACTAGGCTATGCAACCTCTTCCCGCCCTTTCCCCCACTGAAATGGACAGCTCACTCGAGGGACCTCTGCGCCTATGGGCGCTGTGGCAAAGTTACAGACACACGTGGTGACTTGCCAACTCTTCTGGGCCTTTACGCAGCTGTAGTGTAGGAAAAGCACGATACATTTACCCAACAAGGTAGCACTTACTGCTTTCTCCTCATCTGCTGCTCTGATCGGTCTTTGACCCTTTATAAACAAGAGGCATGTGAACTCCCACAGAAGCCCAGCCCCACACACACTAGCTATGCAACCTCTTCCCGCACTTTCCCCCACTGTGATGGACAGCTCACTCGAGGGACCTTGGCGCTTAGGGGCGCGGTGGCAAAAATACAGACACACGTGGTGACTTGCCAACTCTTTTGGGCCTTTACACAGCTGTAGTGTAGAAAAAGCATGATACATATACCCAACGAGGTAGCACTTACTGCTTTCTCCTCATCTGCTGCTCTGATCGGTCTCTTACCCTTTATAAACAAGAGGCATGTGAACTCGCACAGAAGCCCGGCCGCACACACACACTAGGCTATGCAACCTCTTCCCGCCCTTTCCCCCACTGTGATGGACATCTCACTCGATGGACCTCGGCGCCTATGGGCGCGGCGGCAAAGTTACAGACACACGTGGTGACTTGCCAACTCTTCTGGGCCTTTGCGCAGCTGTAGTGTAGGAAAAGCACAATACATTTACCTAACGAGGTAGCACTTACTGCTTTCTCCTCATCTACTGCTCTGATCGGTCTCTGACCCTTTATAAACAAGAGGCATGTGAACTCGCACAAAAGCCCGGCCCCACACACACTAGGCTATGCAACCTCTTCCCGCCCTTTCCCCCACTGAGATGGACAGCTCACTCGAGGGACCTCTGCGCCTATGGGCACGGTGGCAAAGTTACAGACACACGTGGTGACTTGCCAACGCTTCTGGGCCTCTACGCAGCTGTAGTGTAGGAGAAGCACGATACATTTACCCAACAAGGTAGCACTTACTGCTTTCTCCTCATCTGCTGCTCTGATCGGTCTTTGACCCTTTATAAACAAGAGGCATGTGAACTCCCACAGAAGCCCAGCCCCACACACACTAGCTATGCAACCTCTTCCTGCCCTTTCCCCCACTGTGATGGACAGCTCACTCAAAGGGACCTTGGCGCCTATGGGCGCGGTTGCAAAGTTACAGACACACGTGGTGACTTGCCAACTCTTCTGGGCCTTTACACAGCTGTAGTGTAGGAAAAGCATGATACATATACCCAACGAGGTAGCACTTACTGCTTTCTCCTCATCTGCTGCTCTGATCGGTCTCTTACCCTTTATAAACAAGAGGCATGTGAACTCGCACAGAAGCCCGGACGCACACACACACTAGGCTATGCAACCTCTTCCCGCCCTTTCCCCCACTGTGATGGACAGCTCACTCGAGGGACCTCAGCGCCTATGGGCGCGGCGGCAAAGTTACAGACACACATGGTGACTTGCCAACTCTTCTGGGCCTTTACGCAGCTGTAGTGTAGGAAAAGCACGATACATTTACCTAACGAGGTAGCACTTACTGCTTTCTCCTCATCTACTGCTCTGATCGGTCTCTGACCCTTTATAAACAAGAGGCATGTGAACTCACACAGAAGCCTGGCCCCACACACACTAGGCTATGCAACCTCTTACCGCCCTCTCCCCCACTGTGATGGACAGCTCACTCGAGGGACCTCAGCGCCTATGGGCGCGGTGGCAAAGTTACAGACACACGTGGTGACTGGCCAATTCTTCTTGGCCTTTACGCATCTGCAGTGTAGGAAAAGCACGATACATTTACCCAACGAGGTAGCACTTACTAATTAGCCAGTAGAAAGTACTCCAGTTAAGTATGGTGCAAATCGCAAAAAAATCTGCAATTTCGCGGGAAAATCTGTGAATTCGCTGATTTTTTGCGATTTCGTGTGAATTCGCAGTCCGCTGATTTGCAAAATTCGCCCATACTTACTCATTGATCGGTTGGGGTTGTAAAGTTCCTCAATATCTTTGACTCAATGTTGGGGTATTGGTAGATCACTCTGACTGAAGGGGCAAAGGAGAGGCCAGCATTCTCCACCCCTGAAGACCACTTTTAGTTCAAAGCTGTGCCCTTTCTACTAAAGAACGCCCCTGCCATCTTTCAGTAGTTGGTCAACCCGGCCCTGTCTGAACTAGAAAATGTCAGTGGTGCCTACTTGGATTGGCATTGCTGTTTTCAACTTCAGCAAGGATGCACCACCTTCAGGACCACCACCACCACCTTCAGGAAGTGCTTCAGGCCGTACAACAGGCAAGCCTGACTATCAAGTCAAGGGCCTCAAAGTTGGTGGAGGCAAGGTGCAGCTTCTCTAGCCTAAGATACAGACCATTATAGTTTCCCAAGACCCACACCGAGGTGCGAGCCTTCTTAGAATTCACTGGGCACTAAAGTAAAATGTTAAAGGTTATGCACCATTGTTGCCATCTTAACTGAGCTGATTTCCAAGAAGTAGACCAAAAAGGTGATCTGGACAGAGATGTGCCAGAAGCCTTTTGACACCCTAAAGGAGGCCATGTACACAGCACCAGGGCTCAAGGCACCTGACTTCTCCAAAGAATTCCTAGATCAGATGAATGCTTCAGAGTATGGCAGTAGGGCTGTCCAAACCTGCCACCTTCATCAGCAGGAGGCTACTTCCCAGGGAAAAGAGGTGGAGAACAATTGAGAGGGAAGAATTTTCAGTGGTCTAGGCACAGAGGAAGTTGCTACCATACGTGTCTGGGACTCACTTCCTGATTATGACAGATAACAGACCTCACAGATGGCTGATGTAAATGCAGTGTGAGAATTCAAAACTGTTGAGGTCGTCCATCTTCTTACAGGGAATAGAATGCATGATGGAATATTGCCCTGGGACTGACCATGCCAAGCTGATGTTCTTACCAGGTTTTTCTGCCTTCCCGATGAGAGCCCCCATGAGGGTGTGGGGTTCTCCCTGCTTTTTGGTGGGACACGCACATGCTAAAATGACCATCTTTTGTGTGGTAATACTCCAGATTTTTGCCTTCTTTTGCTGAGCCTGTTGTTGGACTTGGCCAGCTCTGCAGAGTCACCCCAAACCTTTTGCCTTCACCCTGTTTTTTCAATTTTGTTTTTGTTGTCATTAGGACTCTGTTCACTTTACACTGCTAACCAGTGCAAAAGTGGTTTAATTTACTTATATGACAATGCTATAAGGTACTGCATGTAGTCATGGCGTTCAAAATAACTTGTTACTGGTGGGCTTGCCACACTCGATCCTCCCACTTAAGTAGCACTTTAAAAAAAATCTGAGGCCTGCCATTGCAGCTTGTAGTGCAGTTTTTTGTGTGTTTAAGACAATCAATAGGCCTGATGATCTCTGGAGAAATTGGACAAGAGTCACCCAGCCTTTGCAACGACCAGCTGATGTGGTGCACCGGGACTCGGCTCTGGTGGTGTCGACAAGGGATCCTGGCCTTAGACTCAGTCTGAAGACAGTGCAGGCTTCAAGGAAGTTGTAGGACCATCACCTGTGTTACCGACCCGGTTGGAGACCAGGATCAGCAACCGGTCAGCGGGTGTTGCAGTGCCTGCGGATGCAGGAAAGTGACTCCTTCTCTCCAAGGGAGATTCCTTTGGGTGCCTTTGGATGTCCACAGGTCCAATAACCTGTATGGCGCACGGACACTAATGGTGCAGCGACTTGCAGAACGAAGAGGTCGGGAGCAGGCAGTCTTCCCGGTTGCAGTCTCGGTACCAGGAGCTAAGTTCGATGCGGTCAGTCCGACACAGTCATCACGACTCAGTCAGGATGTCCAGATGGCCGGAGAGGAAGCAGAGTTAGATCGGAATCAAATCCCCCGATGAATCTAGGGACTCTCCTAAAGGTAAGCCCTTAAGTACCCTACGGTGAGGGTTAGGATGATTATGGGGTCCCTCCCAGCGAAGAGGCCGCACAGTGGGGAGGATACTCCCATGTCCTTTGTCTAGTTTTGCATCAGAGAGGCGCTGGTTTGAACAGGAGTATGCAAGGAGGGCACCAAATGTGTCCTTCCAGCAGACTATGTGGCACTAGTCATCGCCTCCACCCCGGCCTAATACACTAAATCCTGTCTTGAAGGTGGACACACCTCCCTGTGTCTTACCTTCCCCTACTCAGACTTGGCCCAGCAGCGGGAGGGCAGATTTGTGTCTGTGGTCTGCAGCATCCCTAGCTTGCTGTCAGGCTCTGTAAGATCATCCTGGGAGCCTGGGGGCTTCCCGGGGGACCCCTACTCTGGATGGAATCATACCAATGGATACGGTGTTGGGGTATGATTCCACCATGATTGATACCAAACACACCCAGGTTCGTTCCAGCCAGTATAGAGATGGTCATCACATAATGACGCATGGCCTTTCTACATCGTGATGGCTGATTCACTTATAATGCCTGGAGAATGGACTCCGGAGTTTATAGGGGTGGTTTGTTCATGCATGGCCACCCTCACACTCGGAACCGAGCACCCTACCTTTAGTACTGAAAGGCCGGCTAGAGGGTTGACTTATAGGTTTCAAGTGCAGCGAGGTTAGATATAAGGAGACATATCTTTTATGAGAGTTGCATGCACCAACTCACACAGGCTGCAATGGAAGGCTTGTAGTCAGAGTTTGGAATGTTTGTTCCTTATGGGTGGCATATCACATGCTACAGCCCATGGGGGAGCCCTGGTGTACCCAGGCCCTAGGAACCTCAGTACCATATAATAGGGACTTACCAAGGTACATCAGTAGCCATTTATGGAATGTGTCAAGGTACTCTCCATAGCCAGTTTATGGAGGAACCACGGTGACTGGGAACCTGATTAGAAGGATCTCAGTCAGACTAGTCAGAAAAACAAATTACACCTGCAAAATTGGGGGTAACCATGAAAGCAGATCCTATTTTCCTAAAAAAGTTATCACTTATTAGATAAAATAAGTTAACCCAGTGTTATCCTATGGGAGAGGCAGACCTTCCAATAGTAAAAAACGAATTTAAGAATCTCACTACCAGAACTTATAAAGGTTAAAAGTACATGTTCAACTTTATAAAATACTCTGCACCCAGCCCTAAGTGCTGTTTAGGGCTTACCCTAGTGGAGACCTACATGTATTAAAAAGTAAGGTTTTGGCTACCTTGCCAGGTCAAAGTAACAGTTCAAATTGCACACACAAGCTGCAAAGGTGGGCCTGAGACATGTTTAAGAGGTTGCTTAAGTGTGTGGTACAATCAGTGCTTCAGGCCCACTAGTAGTATTTAATTTGCAGGCCCTGGTTACATGTAGAACCACTTTACTAGGGACGTACAAGTAAACCAAATGTGTTAATTGAGTGTAAACCAATTTTACCATGTTTAGAGAAGTGAGGACACACACTTTGGGAGGTTAGCAGTAGTAAAGTGCACAAAGTCCTAAGGCCAGCAAAAACAAGATCAGCAAAAATGAAGGAGTAAGGCAAAATGTTTGGGGGAAGACCACTGTGAGGCCATCATGTCTAAAATATTTCTGAATGGATGGAAGGATATAGTGCTCACTTTTATTGGAAGAATCAGCATAATAACCATGATGATTCGTCCCAAATATGGAAGCCACATTACTCCATTTTAACAAAGGGGAGATTCAAAGAATACAGGCCATAATTAACTCTTTTATTTGTGGATGGTAGGAAGGCATAGAATGACTTGAAAAAACTCACCTGGCCTTTATAAAAGGCAGTTCCATATTTTTCAACATTATTACCAAGCTTATGAAATAAAACAGTTCAGAACACTTATTGCCTATAGCACTGCCGATACCCAAGTGATTGGCTAATAGTGATGATAAACCCAGATCAACTGTGCCGTGAAGTCTGCATGGAACCATTCAGCAAGTGAAGTTAACTGTTTGTTAAAAGTCAGCTCTTTAAATCAACCTTAGTGCCGAAACACACCTCACACAGTCTCCATGACAACAAAGAGGGCAACGTCCGATTGGGTTCCTCTTTTGTTATCTTACTGCATAGACAACTGCACTGAAACCCAGATGAAAATCTCCGCTATGATGAATGCTGTGACATATGAAAACGATATGGCTAATTCAAAAAAAAGGTACAATTTCAATTATCTTGCACTTTGACTAGTTACCAGCATCTGAAATATGTATGGGATAAAGTACCCTCTGCCATACATTATAAGGATATTGCAAGTCACTGAGAAGTTCCATGACAATATAGAGGAACGAGACTGAAGGCTGAGTTCCTTTAAAAGAATGTGTAACTCTGAGGTTACTTTGAGGTGACTTGTACCTTCCTTATCGTGTATCGCAGGGGTACTTTATCCCACAAAAAGCATGATCACACTATAACCTTTTCCACAAACCACTTAAATCCTTGGTGCTTAGCTCTTTCATTTGAAAGGGAGAGCATGTTTGCAAATATGAAGAATAAAACTAGAATCTAGTTTTATACATCAACAAAGTTGTTAGATATATGTTACAAAGAGATATTAGAATTAGTTTAATACAAGTCAATTTTAAAGAAAATCTGCAATAGCTTGGAATATATAGAAACATGCAGGACGATTCTAATTTTTCTGTAATTTCCTAAGGAATGAAAAAAAACATGTCATAAATATCTGTTTTCTGCTTGTCACTGTAAACTAAGAAAACAAAGCAGAAGAAAGTAAAGCAACACTTTGTTTTACTTTAAATAGCTGCTTTAATTATGCTCTGTGACATGGTCTGCCTTTCCCTCAGAGGGTGGCTCTGTCAACAGGCATTGTGATGCCAGAACTCAACTGTAGCAAGCTGTTACAGTTGAGTTCTGTAGTAAGCCGGTACAGTTGAGTTCTGATTTAATTTCTTTGTAATAGGTGATTGGGTGTATCACAAATTTCTAATTGTAAATAAATTATAGACAGGTTTTTATATAGGGATTACAGATTCCCATGCATTTTATCTCTCTATTTAAAAAATAAAATAATGAACTCTGACTCTAATGAGGAAAGAACTACAGGGGTGAATACACTCCCAGAAAAGCACAGTTGTAGTCACCATTGTAGGAGTGAATTTAAAAATTAACTAATGAAGTATGTTTAATTAACATGAATGAAATGCAGGTATTGTAAATGTACTGTATTTGACATACCAAAACTTTTAAAGATGACATAGCTAGGCCTCAAATCCATTTGCATGTGTTGTAGTGTGAACAATTAAAAAGTGGTTTCTCGGTGTGACTAAGACAGCCACAATGGCGGACGTCTTTTAGGAGAGCTCTTCCCCATCAAGCCTTGGAATCTGCCTAAAATCCTACATTCCTCAGAAGTGTGATCACTGGTCGGCGGATCCTGCACAGTGACCAGCTGTCCACGGTCTGATGCCAGTGGAGTGTCGCTCTGTCCTGCTGTGAGCCTGCGGTGCAGAGTGGGTGCCCGGTGGCTGAGGAGGCAGTGGGCCAACTGTGGGCTATCAGGGCTTCCCAGGGGTGTGGCGGCGGAGTGCCTGGAGCGGAGCTGCAGGCCAGGTGGCAATACATTCAAAGGCTGGTGGGTTCGGGCCTCCTGTTGTGACAGTCTGCTGGGAGGGCGCCAGGTTAGGGGGAGGCCGCAGCGGGTTGCTCTGCCTCCCGGTGCAGAACTAAGACGTGGGCCACCGTCTTCTCCATTTGCTCAGGCCTGCCCCCCCCTTGGAGCCGGGGGAAGGGCCACTAGTGATTGAGCCTGGCGGGCTTGGGGTACTGGCCCATCCCCAGCAGCGGCATCTCGAGCCGGAAGAGTCTTCAGGCCGGCCTCTGTGAGGGGCCTCCTGATCTGGCATTGATGTTTGCGGCCCTGATTCTATCTGCCTGGGGGGCACCAGCGGCTGAATGCTCAAAAGCCCAAGCCACTGTGTTTAGGTAGGCCCACTGTGTAGGGACTGAACCCTCACATTTGGAGTAACTGCTGGGAGTCCCGCCACTGAAGCCGGTGTGCGGGAGAGTCCAGTGTTCCGGGGCCTGGGCGGTAGTGCTCGTAGCCCCTCCGCTGCTCCATAGGGAGCATTGGGAGCCTGCCCCAGGGGCACTTTTTACATCAGGAACACACTGGGGGGGAGGGGGGGGGGTGTGCTGGGGGTGGGGGCCACCCAACGTGGTCCTCATGGGGGGATCGTTTGGTGATCTGTCACCAGGCTCCGGAGGCAGTCGGGCTAGGCCCGGTGCGGCTTGGGGCCCAGAGCGGGCTGATTCTGTGAGGCCTGGCCCGTGGTGTCTCCTCTCCTCCATTGACTGATCCTTGGAGCACCCTGAGAGATACCAGATTTGACATGGGACCCGTCTGGGTGCTGCATAGGGGGTGCAATGCCCAGAGCCCATATCGGCCCTCCTGTGCATCATGGTGCAGGACAAGTCCAGCGGCTCTTCCACGAAACAATGCACCATCGACCAGTCCACCTCTGCCTTGAGCGGCTCTGGGGGTGCAGAGGGTGGGAGCCCTGCTGGCCACGATCACTCAGGCACGAGACTGATTAGGCACCAGGTTCAGCGCTGTGGGATCGGAGGTCTCACTCTTGAGACAGGACCTCAGGAAGGCGTTTGACCGCATTACGGAAACAGAAACAAGAGTTTTGTCTGTGGAAGACACCTTGGCCAATCTCCAACAGAAAGTCAATAAGCTCACAGTTGTGACACAGGAGTTGGCCCCCCGGGTGGAGGATGATGAAGGCTGCTCACGGCGAAACAACATTCATGTACTCATCTTCCTGGAGGGCTGCGATGGGGCCTCCATGGAATGCTTCATTACCCAATGGCTCAAATCTATCATGCCGGATGACTCTCCGTCCCCTTGCTTCGTGGTGGAGCGGGCCCACCGGGCGCTGACTCGGAGACCCCCAGGGTGAACGGCCCCATCCCGTCATTGCCAAATTGCTAAATTATATGGAACGGGGCACCATCCTCCAATTTGCCAGAGGGCACAGAGAGATGCTTGTCTACAACTCCTACACCATCATGCTCTACCCGGACTATACTCGCCTGGTCCAGCAGCATCAATCCTTTGCCATGGCTATGCGCAAGCTGCATGAGCTCAACCTCCAGTATATGCTTTTGTACCCGGCCAGCATGCGGGTTATATACAAGTCCAAGTCTCTGTTCTTCTATTATCCGGAACCATTTTCCCCTTGACAGACGAGACAGTTCACCTTAAGACGCCCACTCCGCCCCCACCGGAGTCTGACTCTTCTCAGGGTTCCCAGAGATCATGGCTGAAAAAGCCCACCTCCAAGAGGCAGCCCATGTTCTCCGGCGCAGGAAGATGAGTCCTAACTGCTGGGCAGAGGCGGTTGACAGGCTACTACGCTCTTATGACAGGGTCACATATCTATGTCGATGATGGTGGTCTGTCCTGGGTTCATCGCTTGGCTCTGGAGTTTGGAACCAACGCCCCCTCCACCTTCTGAACAATTAAGTTTGAGGACTATGGGAAGTTGGGGGACCATTGGCGATGGCTCTCTGGGGTGCCGCATTGGGGTCCTGGGGGACCCGTCACCATGACAGATACTTCAGGTTTGGGTAAGTATTGGGGTTGTTCTCAAGTAGATCTACACAAATATTTGCATGGTTCACGCACAGGCCTATAGTCACAGTCGCTCCTTTGCACAGGCCGCACTACTGGCATCCCCCTTGATCGACAGATGGCCATGCAGTTGGTTTCTGCTCATACCGGGGGGATTAATATCATGACGTGGAATGTGCAGGGGTTACTGGACAACATTATACGCAGCGCCGTCCTGAGACAGGCTAAAAGTTTGGAGATTGATGAACTTCTCCTTCAGGAGACCCACATGTTGGGCAATAAAGCTCCTTGTCTTGCTTGATTTGGTTATAATGAGGGATTCCTTTCGGGTTTTGTCTGAGGGTCCTGGCGGACTGCTATCCTTGTCCACCGTTGAGTAGATCCCAGTGGGCGCGACACTATTGTGACCGGCACATTACATGGAGAACCTCTGTCACTAGGCAGCTTATACGCCCAGCACCCCTTGCAGCAGACATTAATAGATAAGGTTACGGGCTTATTGGGGGAACTTTCCGAGGGCATATTTGTGATGGGGAGACTGGAATGCTATCATGGCTCCGATTGATCAGGAGCGGGAGGCAGCGCCCAGCCCACACACTGGGGATCCCAAATTACTTCAAGTGGTCACAACTCTGGGGTGGGCTGACGTGTGGTGAGTTTACCACCCCACAGATCTAGTCTTCACATATTTCTCACCTGTGCACAGCTTCCTTTCCAGATTGGACAATTTATTTCTCCCACGCATGTACATTCACATGGCCTCAGCCGACTCCATTTTTCACCCAGGGTCTTTCTGACCATTCTCCGGTTACCCTAAAATTGCTCATAGGTTCCCATAAACCCCCTTTTAGATGGCATATGTCACCATGGCATTTGCGTGATCCTGCTTATCAGGATGCCATCCCGAAGGGGATCACGAACAACCTGGACTTAAAAGCCACCACGGCTCTCTCATGTACCACCCTATGGGAAACCCTGAAACCCACTATCCCAGGTGTAGATATTAGTTACCACACCGGGGAGAAGCACCGCCACCTGGCACAGGTGTCGAGTTAGAAAATCAACAGCGAGACCTGGAGGCCAGAGTAGGTGAGGGTGGGGACTCCGGGGCAAGGCATGGTCTTCTTCTAGCCCAACCACAACTCCATCAGCTGTTAACAGACAATTCCCAAGAGATTTGGTTAGCTTCCCAGTCTATAATTTGTCAATGGGGGGACAAGTCAAGTGAGATGCTTCACCGTCTTTGTTGGAAAATGCATGCACCTTCCACGGTTCCGATGTTACGAGGCGCAGAGGGGCATTCTGTGTACATCCCAGGGTTCCGTCGCTCAGGCGTTCACAACATATTATAGGTCCCTTTATGCCAAAAAGGAGCTCATTTCATCGGACCAGATAGAATTCCTGAGGGATATTTTGCCAAGGACTCTACCAGACCATGTCCAGGACCAACTAGATGCCCCAATCACCCTGGAGGAGCTCGCTACAGCCCTAACAGGCATACGCCCTGGTTACGATCCGGGTCCCAAGTGACTTCCTGCGATCATATATGTCGCTCCTGGGTCCACATCTCCTAAATGTTCTGTTAGAAGCCTTGGAACAGTGGATTCTCCTCCCAGACAGGCACCATGCGGAGATTGTAGTCTTCCACAAACGAGGGCGTCCACCGGAGGACAGCATACATAGAAAGAGGAAAAAACAAGTAGAAATACTGTTATTTCTCCTTGTTGCGCCTCCCCTATGCCACCCATTGGGCGGCATAGGTCATGGGTGTTTCACCTGGGAACACCCACCATAACGCCCATCGCATGACTCCCTTTCGAGGGTGAGGCAATGCAGTGACTTGCTCTGCGTTGCCTCAGTTTATATCTACAAGGTCATTAAAAGCTGTGCAGGATGGCTTTACATGGCCTTGTAGACATGGCCCTACAGTGTGCTTCCCTGGACCGTCACTAAAAGTGACATTCCAGCAGCGCAGGGGCCTTGAACATGAGGACTTCAATGTCTGTTTTCTTGCTAATGTATCATTTTGTTTTGTGCTAGAATATATCTGGTCTAAGCTATTTAACTAGAATATGACTCAGTCACTATTATCCTATGCAAATCCCCATTATTTACATTTTAGGATTATTGATTTGAGCTATCTTTGCCTTCTGTAATGGTCTGAATCTTAAATAAACCTTCATGGTTTGCACCAGTGTGTATTTTCCTATCTAGCTCATCCTTTGGGACTCACAGATGGCCCTGATTCATCTATCAGGCCCTTAATGGTATAAAGCTCCAACACAATGTCCAGCCACACTAACACTCCTAAAAATCCCTTAAATTCTATTTACAGTGAACTATTGCAGAATACAAATTGGTGGCTCCAAAAGCATGAAGGGAACATGGCTATGATCTCTCCACTTAACATTTATTCATATAACCATTTGTAAAGACAAGTTCTTGTGCATAGCACCATTTTTTCAATGAATACATTATTTTCCCCACATAGACTATATATTCATGGCTGTAGCAATCTGGCTAGGATGGGGGCGATCACACACTTACCCAGAGGAATCTCTGACCATTCCCCGATACGAGCAGAAATCCGGGCTCACCACACCATTCAAAGTCGTACGTACCCCATTTATCCTGGATTCCTTATGAATTCTAAGATTAGGAAACATCTAATAACGGCAACCGCGCAATATTTTCAGGAAAACAAAACATCAGTTTCCTCCCCATTAACACTATGGGAAGCATACAAACCAGTGATAAGGGGACAGGCTATCTCCCTCATTGAAGCACACAAAAGGGAAAAAGAATGAAATAGAGACCTTAGAGCAGGAAGTACAGCATGCAGAATCCCAACATGCAGCCAGGCCCACTGAAGAAACCGCACATGCGTGAAACAACAAGAATACAAAGGATACCTCTGGACTCACGCTCAGTCCCGTCTGCAAGCCGTCCAATACCGGATCTATGAGTCCGGAGACAAAGCAGGCAAACTTCTTGAATGGCTAGATAAGAGAGACCGGGCACGCAGATGGATAGCGCAGATTAGGACAGACGATGGAGAACTCACGTCGGACCCACAACGCATAGTTACCAGACTAGCACAACATTATGAGCGTGTATATATATCCACAAACACTACCACCGTACAGGAAGCACTCACATTCCTCAAAGACATCCATCTGCCACGGCTCACACCTCAAGAAGCCGAAAGGCTGGAGGCAAACATCACGGTAGACTAACTCAAGGTATCCATTTCAAAAATACAATTGGGCAAAGCACTGGTCCAAACGGCATCCTGATAGAGTTATATAAGCACACAGCGGACAAGATAGCCCCATACTTGTTACGAATGTTTGAAGCTAGTTGAGACATTGGGATGCTCCCCAGAGATCAACGGCTGGCAACTATTGTGACCATCCATAAAGCCCGGCAAACCGATAAAGGAATGCACGTTGTCTCGTCCGATTTCCTTATTAAATGCGGAGGCAAATATTTTAGCAAAAACGCTGGCGATTAGACTTACCCCCTATCTCCCCACATTGGTCCACCCGGATCAGTCAGGCTTTGCCTTTATGCCTGGCAGGAACACAGCCATGAACCTTAGACACCCCCACGGTGTACTGGGACGAAAACATACTATACAGGAAGACGCCGTGGTCCTCTCCCTTGACGCAAAGATGGCCTTTGACTTGGTGGAATGGGCTTTTTTGTTTGGGGTCCTTCACCATCTAGGGTTCGGACTGAAGTTCTGTTCTTGGATACAATTACTCTACGCCGACCCTGTAGCACATGTGGTCGCTAATGGGCACATATTATGCGAATTCACTCTGGGTAAGGGGGTGAGACAGGGCTGCCCATAGTTGTTTGCATTAGTCCTTGAGCCATTGGCGGCGTGGATAAGATGGGATTCTATGGTCCGGGGCTTAAAATGGACGGAGGAATAGGAAGATCGTATCCCCCTCCATGCGGACGATATACTACTGTATATCGCCTCACCCACAGGATCCCTCCATGCATTACTCAATATCCGCGCAGTGTTCGGTTTCGTCTCTGGCTATGCCATTAATTGGGATAAGTCTGTACTGTACATATTACATGGTCCGCCCCTGCGCCTCCCAAGGGGCTGCAGGGTCCAAATAGCTACAGACAGTTTTAAGTACCTTGGCATGCATGTAACATCAGATCGGGATGCATTTTTAACACTCAACTTACATGCCCCTCTTCAAAAATTGAAGCACTACCACTTACCTTATTAGGTAGAGCGTCTCTCTTTAAAATGATGGCCCTGCCCAGATTTCTCCATGCCCTACATAATACGCCATACTTAGTCCCTGATTCATATTTTAGAGCAGTGAATTCGAAAGTAGCTGCTCTCCTCTAGGACAGCAAGCCGGCAAGAGTGGCAGTGAACAAACTGGTACAGAGTTGGTACGACGTCAGGATAGCCTTGCCTGACATCAAAGCCTACTACTGGGCTTCACAAATCACAGTCATTAATCAATGGCTCCATGTGCCTGACAGGGACCCGGCCTACCACCTCGACAGAATGTCACTATGGAAAGGCGGTGTTAATAGAGCGCTCTACAACAATCAGAAAGCCTGTGACCTTATAGCCCCAGCGTCGCACACTATTTACATTTGGCACACGGTAAATAGACACCTGGGTTGGTCAGGCAGACTCACACAACACACACCTTTATGGGATACAGGTAAACTTGGTACACTGGGCAATAGCAAAGGATTTCGCAAATGGGATCTGATTGGTATCTCCCGGCTTGGGGACCTCTGGCATAATAGGATAACATAACGAACCTAACAGACTCAAAAGCTGAGACCTTTGCTTTTACAACTGATGATGCCACAAAAATGTACGAACTTATCAGAGAAGATACAACTCCTTTCTCTAACAAAAAGAGCAAAGAAAACAATATTAAACAATTATTATACCTCCTTAAAAAAGAAACTAACCTAAGACTCCATGCGAGCACCCTGGTGAGGTACCACCGTGCTCAACGTATTACCAGGGGCTTACCAGTCACACTAAAACCACTATTATGCAAAAACAACACCCGATTTGTTGAACGGTGGTTTGCGATCCTCAACAAATGTTCGCTCGATCTTATTTTGTTGATTGTGGAGGAGCTATCTAAAACACTAGAGGAATTGAATGAAGAGATCAACAACACTAAAAAGGATCTATCGGAAATGATGGAAACAACTGACTACTCTAAAATGTTGGAGGATCTGAATGTCCAGCTGGACAAATATACCCAAGATATTCAGGAAAGAAAAATACGTAAATACAAAAGGGACACAATAGATTATAAGCTCGGCGAAGTGTGCACCTGGGCAGAGGTGTATGCCCGCCGACGCCAACCCAAAGCTCATAATCCCTATTCGGCCACAGAAACTTCTTCATCTGACAGTGATGCACAACCAAGTAAACAACCTTCAAGACCCACAACTACACCGGATGATACCATCACCATTGAACCTGCGGTCCCTTTTTTAGAAGGAAGCCGAGGAGTACAGGAAGAACCCGGAGGGGAAAAAACAGTGAAAAAACAAAAGAACCAGAGAAGAAGAAAGGCAAGAGGAAATGACAGAATTCAATAACTTAGCGATTAACATCTCCTCACAAACATTAACTAAACTGGAAATGAAGACCCTTCAAAAGGGACAATCGTTTGTACCCACTACTAACTCTAACACTCTGGAGCTAGAAGTAAGCTTCTTCAAATTGATGAGAAACATTCGACTCCGTCATTTTTTTGAAAATATCATTACAGTTGAACCTCAACCTCATAGTACCTTGTTGGACTTACGTCCACGCAGTACCTTTATGGCTCCCATCAGCCACAAACTAATTGACACCTTTGAGAACTTGGTGAAACAGGATATAACAACCCTACAGTTTCAAACCAAATTGAAACACAGCAATCTGACCGTCAAAGAAAGAACTCTATTGAAAAAGATGGCTGAAAACACAGATTTAATTTGTCAAAATGCAGACAAAGGTGGTGCTTTGGTCATTATGGACAGTGAATTTTACCACCAACAAGTACACCTTCATGTTACGGATCTTACTACATATGCACCATTAGACAGAAATCCCACTGAAGAATTCAAACAGACATTAGAAACCATTCTGTCTAAAGCTTTGGAAGATAATATCATCACAGAGAAAACCAAACGATTCTTGACTCAGGAACACCCTAGAACCCCTTCACTGTAAATGCTTCCGAAGGTACATAAAGATTTAAAGAAACCTCCATTTAGGCCGATTGTCTCCACAAGGGGCAGCATCCACGAACCAGTCAGAAAACTGTTAGACAAACATCTTCAACCTTTAGTGACGATAACACCCACTTACATACGAGATACAGCCCAATTCTAAAATAAACTTGAGAACCTGCAATTATCAGACAGCGAAGAATACTGGCTTTGTACTGTTGACGTGAAGGAGTTATACACGTCCATTCCGCACAATCTGGGGATTGAAGCTATAGAAAATGCCATTTTGAATTCTGACATCAACCCTACACTTCAACCATTTTTGATGGAACTACTAGGATTTACCTTATACCAAAGTATACATTTACATGGACCTATGATCGTAAGAGAGTGAACTACCTAGATGTATTGGTGACCATGGAGGATCTGAAATTTCGAACTACAGTCTATAGGAAAGAAACGGATCGCAATAGTACTCTTCATTACACGAGTCTCAACTGATGAGAATCAAACGTATTGTCTCCAATGACAATGATGGTGAACAACAAATGGATATCATGTGTCAACGATTCAAAGATCGAGGATACCCTGATGTAATTGTCAAAAATGCCAGGTCCAGATGTGAATTGATGAAAAGAGAAGATCTACTCAAATATAAACCCAAAACTGAACAAAAACGCATGACAGTGGTTTCCAAATACTCTACTATGAGTAATAAATATCGAAACATCATCTTGAGGCATTGGCTACTATTGAGCAAGAAACCCGACTTTAGAGGACTATTTGAAGAAAAACCCATTTTTGCTTACAGCCGTGGTCCAAACATTAAAGAACTCTTAACTAATCCTAAACCTCCAAGTCTAATTTTGAGATACAATGGACTGCAACCCTGTCACAATTGCAGCAATTGTAAAAATGTGATCAAGGGCAATGTTTTACACCATCTGATGAAAGGTCACAAAATTAAACTCAAAGTGAATGCGACGTGCAATACGTCCAATGTAATTTACCTATTGAAATGCCCATGTGGCTTATGCTATGTTGGACACACGGAGAGGAAAATAAGAACCAGAATCCTGGAACACAAAAGCAATATAAGAACAGCCAACACTAAGTCATCGGAGGCCACACATTTTCTTGAACGAAGACACAATGTAGCTCAGCTACAATTTACGATCTTGGAGAATGTTGTGAATCAGGAAGGCATGAATCCCAAAAATAAACTACTACAGAGGGAGAACTTCTGGATACGTTACCTGAGCACGATGCAGCCCACAGGGCTAAATGACAGCATGGAATTTCTTTGTTATCTTTGACTCTGATTGTATTATATTTGATGAACCATGAATGTTTGTTTTATCCACGATTCACAAGTCTATGATAGTACTGGCATGCACTTTCATCTGTTCCATTTTTCATATATTTTCGCTACATCCACAATTTTTTGTACTGCATTTAGGTCTATATTTCTCATTGTCATCTAACACTCTACAGCATGTCCCTTCCTTTTATTCACACGGTCCACTTATTTCATATAGTCATGTTATTATACGTCCACATTGTATATTCACCCTTCCAATATGGCCCCGGTTTTTCACATAGTTTCCCCATCCTGCAATGGCTACCGCGTTCCTGACTGTTTCCAGTCCGTCATCCTTGTTCCCCACAGGCATCGGCCGTGCTACTCTTAACACGAGCACCAGCTGATCACTAATGCCTACGCAAGCAGAAACTTTTGATTTCACCGCGTTCAAAGCACAACCCCAGTAAGTACCGGCTTCGGGCGGCGCCTTTATCTAACTTATGCACACGATCGTTCTTTGAATGACCACGAGCATGCTTAGACCACGCATTTTGTCATTAACTGTTATCCATTGTTGAGGACGCTGTTTAACCTCATTTAGACACTCTCGGTTAGACATTGGCTGTGATCACCTTATCGAGCACTTCCCACTGCACATTGTTGTGACACTTCAATCCGGTTTTTATTCTTTCTTTCCCTTCTCTAGATTGCATGAAATCTAGGTCACAGTTATTTCTCTCACTTTACAAACCTCTGAAACACCGACATTGTTTTAGATCGTTATTTTTGACGCACAGTGCATGTTCTAGAATTGTGGAGATTTCTCACATTATATTGGATACTTGTTGTTTAAATCTCTGTTATGCATAGGAGAAATCCTCTCTGAATATAGTTTGTTTTCATTTTGATTTACAGACCACTCCCCTGACGAAGGGCTGAACGAGCCCGAAATGCATAGGGATGTATGGGAGAAAAATTGTGGATGTATTTACTGATGCTTAAGGAATACCTGTACCACATCTAAAGTGAAATGGAATTGCAATGAATTTTTGAAAACTATAATTACAAAACAATTTGGAATGAACATTGTGTCTGATTGAACTTCATTATACCTACGGGTATTATTTAACGCGGTGCACTGGGGGACAACTCCCATTGGGAACTTGCTACTTTGTGTTTACCTTAACGCTGCTTTGTTCAGACAGCGAAGCCCTGGCTTGCACGCGACAACTTCTCATTTATTCAACTTTGGTACATTAAAAAACGGTGCGTGCCTTATCTATTTAAGTATAATAGGAAATCGTCAGCTTCACCCACCTACAAGAACATTACAAAATGGCTGCGAGCAAACAGCTTAGATATCTGCAAATTAAACATGAGATAGAAGCAGCACTCCCTACAGCTGCGGTGCCCCCGGAGTGATCCCCCTTAGAGGACCGGCTATTAACCGACTACTTGCACAAATGAGCGACCTCATTAACCCCTTCACTGCAGCGGCTATTCCGCCGCAGTGCTAAGGGGCGGGGCGGAAATGCGGCGGGCGCATGCTGGTGACGGAACCGCTCCGTCACCAGCGTCGGTTGCGCTGTGCTTATGACGGAGCGGTTCCGTCATGGCCCCGCCTACTCAATAGAACGCTCAGCGCAGGCACGGAATCCGCGCCGTGCAGGAGCGTCGGGCGGACCATGACGGAACCGCTCCGTCATCAGCCGAGCGCCACCGCGGCTGATGACAGAGCAGTTCCGTCATCAGCAGGGAAGGGGTTAACGTATAAAAAAACACATTACCAACCGGGCAGATCTACTTGACCGGCTCAGGGACCTGTGGCAGTCGGTGGTGGGAGACATGAATGACCCTGACTGGCGGGAGGCGTTGGCTTCCCCAAGGGAGGTAGCAATCTCCTCCAGACTGAGATTAGTGCAATTAAAAAAATTACATAGAACCTACTACACAAGGACGGTATTGCACAGGATGGGAAGGACCCCTGACCCATGTTGTTTGCGCCTTTGTCTGGACTTAGGTACATATTATCACACCTTATGGGACTGCCCGAAACTTACACCCTACTTTGGAGGCAGTGGTAAGAACTATTGCAGAAGTCACTGAGAAACATGTCCCGTTTGAGCCTAAATGCTGCCTCCTTAACGTTTGGGGCCCAACAACCTTAATCATGCTGAGCGCCAGTGGGCATCGACAGGTATGACATTAGGTAAGCGGAACGTAGCGCAAAAGTGGGGTGTGGGGATCATATCGAACTGGTGTAAAGATATGGATATGGTCATGGTAGCGGAGCAGGCCACATTTATAAATAGGAAATGCCCCAAAAAAAGGGGAAGGGTGTGGGGAAAGTGGAACGTATATAGGGGAAACATTTGCACCCCCCCCCGGAAGAAGATAGTGACTAGGACGAGGACCTGTGATGTTGTGGGGGACATGGGTGTGCCAGTACATGCAGCTCATTGTTTTTCTAATAATAAATTAATAAAACTTATATTAAAAAAAATATTTTCCACTTACCTGTAATAACGTATGTGTCTTTTTGTTCCATAGGAATGCTTAGCAAGTAAGGATTCCAGTCATGATGAAAACCTCACTCTCCCACATTGCAATGTTGGAAAGCAGCAGTTGACATTTTACAGCGAAAGAGTATTTTTTACAATTAAGGAGACATAAATATTTCACAGGAGTGCAACCATGGACATAATAAATGTACTTTTTAAATGAACCTTAACTTCAGCAGGACTCATTTACTTTTATGGTCTATGTAAACTCCTCTTAAGCCAACTAATTCTAAATTATAATGCCTGAGGAGTTTGCATCAATGTATTTTTTATATTTGTGCCACAAATATTCTGTTTCTAGAAGGAGGGCAACTGGCGGGAGAGGTATGGAATTACACATGCAACTTCATTGCTTTTGACTAATACCTGTTGAATACAAGTTCCTTTTTAACTTCCCTTGAAATATTTGATTGCTCCAAGACCTACCATGTAGGAGGTAACAAATAAATACACATGTGAACAGATATCGGTCTAACTCAAGTAAAAGGTGTTAGACTTAGATACAAAGCATGATTGTTGTTTATATTTGCTTGCTGTAACATATTATTTGCTGTAGGAAATGGCCCACTTCAATCATCACTTTAAGGCCACACCCATTATCTTCGTTTGTTAGCACGCTTTCAGTAACATAGGGCCCGATGTAGGTAAAAGGGATTTTCCGATTTCAAAATACTGAGGCGGGCCGAATCGGTATTCTGAAATCGGAAAACGAGATGTAGCAAACAAACGGCGAAATAATACCCAATCGGTCGGCATCAGTAATGTGAATCGGTACGTACCGATTCGTCACGGACCGAATCGGAAAGTACCGAATCGGCTACCACCGAACCGGAAATAGCCGAATCGGCTACCACCGAATCGGAAATAGCCGAGTCGGTAAAATCCGAATCGGCAATTAACGAATCGTAGGTATGAAAACACACCCATGGCCAAAAAGCCCATAGGAATGCATTGAAGAAACCGAATCGGTAAAATCCGATTCGGATAATACCGAATCGGATTTTACCGATTCGGTAATATCCGATTCGGTAAAAGCCGAATCGGCAAAAGCCGATTCAGCCAATGAGGTGGCTCCCCCTCCCCCACCCAAACAGGGAGTGGCAACCCTGGCAGGTGCAGCTAATTAAGAACTTTCTGGAGAGCCAGCCTGAGCTGAACACTCACAGTTAGCAGCAGTGGGAGTAGGAGGTAGTGAACTGTTCTGATCAAGATGGAAAACCAGAGTGAGAGCCAGAAGTCCACCCAGAAGAGGAAGCCTAAGTTCAGCAGCATCGAGCTGCAGGTGTTGGTTGAGGAGGTGGTGAGGGTGCACCGGCAGCTATTTGGAAAGCTGTCCCTCAATGTGCCAGACAGCACCAAGAGGAGGATCTGGAGCGAAATCGCCCAAAAGGTGAATGGTGTGGGTGTCACCCCCAGGTCCCTGGATGAGCTGAAGAAGCGTTTCTATGACATCCGCAGCCTCACCAAACGGAAGATGGCAGAGATCCAGAGGCAGGCTGGAGGCACTGGTGGAGGCAGGAACCCGGCGCCACCCCTCACAGACCTCGAGGAAATGGTGTCCACCACCATTGAGAGGGAGAGCGTAACTGGAATTGGGACCCTGGACAGCTCAGCCAGAGCTACAGCTACAGGTAAGAAGCATGCGCATCATGACACACCCTACCAGACACCTCCCCATTAGACACAATGCATAGCCAAACCCCAGCACAGTACTGTAACCAACATACAAGAGACAAGCATCATGGTACATGTAGTCAGCAGAAGTTAGCAAAATATGGCAGTGCAGAATCACAAGACAGGAAACAGTGGAACACATTCTAAGGAGATGCAAGGACATGTGGAATGCTTTAATTGTACTGACTGTAATACATCGGCACTCAATTTACAAATGCTTCTTTGTACCTAGGGGCACCATTAGGCGGACAAACAATGACAACAGAGGCAGCAGCACCATCCACCACTGCACTCGCAGGGCCGAGCACCAGTCAGGCTGCCGAGGAGGAGGAGGACGAAAACACCATAGGGCTTGGTATAGAGGGAGACCTGGTAATAGACTTTGAAGCACTGCACTCCCCACAAATGCCGAGCACACCCCCCTTGCAGTTCTCCCCAGAGAACTCCCCCACAAGGGACCTCCTTCCACCTACACCAGCTCCTGCCACGATCATGGCTGTGGCACCAGTACACCCTGTCCTGGGAGCAGGGGCTCAGGCCCCGGCCAGCACCACACCCCCACCAGTGGCACCCCAGCCCACTCAGCAGGCCGGCAGCAGCAGTACCCGGCGCCGTGCCATTCCCACCACTGCAGCACCAGCACCGGAGGGCAGTGTCTTCCTGGGCCTCGAAGGAAATATGGTCAAGATCCAAAGGCAGCAGGCGAAATCCATCATGGCCTGCCAACGCCAGCTCCTGCAGCACAACCTGCAGATGGGGGAAATGGTGAAAGGATTTCAGGCCTTCGTGGATTCAAACAAGGAGGTAGCAGCAGGTTTAGGCAGGCTAACCACTGCCATAACCCAGTTATGTGGCAGACTGGAGGAGCATGAGCTGGTGCGCAGGCGGGATGCCCGGGTGCAGAACCGCTCCATGAGCTGCCTTGCTGCGGCAACGGCACAACTCTGTCAGCGCAGTGCCAACATGGAGTCTAGTCTCACACAAAATACGGCAGAGATAACAAGGGGAATGGCCCGCATCACGACTGCAATGGAGGCCATGATCATCTCTAACACTGCCGCAAATCCTGCCCTGGACCTGGGGGATGCTGGGGACAGCAGCAGCCGCAGCAGCCCGGCCAGCGCTGCGTCAGAGCCACGCAGGAGCACCAGGCGCTCCGCAGATGCCGCTGGTCATTCTGAGGGGGCTGAGGGACACCCCAGTGGGGCTGCCAAGCGGTCAAAGAAATAGCCTTGCAAGGGCGGGTGAGGCAACCTGGACCTTGGACTTTTGTTTTCTTTGCCATTACACCTTTTTTTTGTTGCACATCAGTGCAGTATCTATGTTGCAACAGTATTAACAATTGTTTTTTCACAACAACCATTTAGATGTCTTTGCATCTGTACTCACTCAGAAATAGTTTTCTGTAATCTCCTCACGTCTGTATCTGCCATCACTTGGCGTACACACCCCGGGTGGCTGTGTCAGTGGCACAGCTTCGTCATCGTCATGGTCCTCGTAGTCAGACAACTCCACCTCAGTGCCCTTCTTCACCGCAAGGTTGTGTAACATTGCACATACAGCTATGATCTTGCAGCAGGTGATGGGGGTATACTGCCTTGCACCTCCACTCTTGTGCAGGCATCTGAATCTACTTTTCCAGATGCCAAAGGTCCGTTCGACGACATTCCTTGTGCGTATGTGGGCCCGGTTATACCTCCTTTGGCTGGGTGTGGAGGGGTTGAGGTAGGGGGTGAGTATGAATGAGCGGAGGGCATATGCACTGTCGCCTGGAAGAGAAAGGGGTAACATTACACACATGCATACATGTATTCCACCTAGCTACTGTGTGTTATGGGGGTCTGATGATGTGTCTCACCTAGGAGGTATCCTTCACCAAATTCGCCAGCCATCAGCCGTGCATAGATGCCGCTCTGTTGGAAAATATAGGAGTCATGGGTACTCCCTGGAAATTTTGCTACCAGGTCTGTGATGGTGCACTTCGCATTGCAGATCACCTGCACGTTGATGGTGTGTGTAGACTTCCGATTGCGGTATATGTATTCTGTGTCCGCTGGTGGGCAAATCGGAATGTGCGTGCCATCTATGCAACCAATGATTTGGGGAAATTGTGCCATCTGGTAGAAGTCAGCTTTAGTTTGTAGCAGTTCTGCGTGGGTTGCAGGGAAAGAGATGTATTGGTCCATCCTGTGTATCATGGCGTCAAGGAATGTGTGGAAGAACCTTGACAGGCTGCTCTGGCTCACCCCTCCTGCCGCTGCAACTCCACTTTGATAGCTGCCAGACGCAAGCAGGTGTAGGCTGCATAGCACCTGGACGTGTGCTGGGATGGCGTGTGCCCTTGGGGTGTGGTGGTCCAAGAATGGTTTGAGGTCCCTGATGAGCTCAAGTATGGTGTCAGAGTCCAGCCTGTATCTCTGTCGGATCTCTGCCTCTGTGAGCATGAACAGGGTTATCCTCTGTCTGTAGACCTGTTCATTTCTTAGCCATTCCCTCTGTCCTTCCTGCTGTAGCCGTAGCCGCCTCGCAATGACATAAAAAGCTGCCATCCTGCAAGTTGCAATGCATTTTGGGGCTGTTTATATGGGTTGGAGTTGGTTACCACCTGATTGTAATCCATGGTAAATACCGAGTGAATTCTACCGAATTTGAGCCGATTTCGGTGTATCTGTGCCTCCCTACATCTCCCCATCTGTCGGAATCGGGGAATTTCCCGATCGGTGATTCATACGAATCGGTATGTTCTCCGATTCGGCTCATGTCCGATTCGGTGTGTCTACCGAATCGGTACATGGACCGAATCGGTTATTTTCCGATTCGGTTTCACTACCGAATCGGTACATGGACCGAATCGGTTATTTTCCGATTCGGTGTCACTACCGAATCGGTACATGGACCGAATCGGTTATTTTCCGATTCGGTGTGTCTACCGATTCGGTACATTGACCGAATCGGTGTTTGCATCCGATTCGGTGTGTTACCGATTCGTTACATATCCGATTTTCGGTATGTACGTATCGGATTCTTTTCCATTCGGTACTCATTCCGAATCGGTTTTCACTCCGATTTTGATTTTTTTTTGTTCCCTACATCTCGATGGCTGTTTACCGATCGGTAAGGGCCAAAAATCGGTATTTTCGGCCGTTGCCGATCGGTAACGGCCTACCTACATCGGGCCCTTGGTGTACAATCTTCAGGTTTATTCTTGCCCAGGTTGTCATTTTCTATTTCGACGTGCCTGCCACTCTTGGATTGGGAATGTCAAAAGAAGATGGTCTGTCTAGCATGTCTGTTTGAGTGTTTGTGGACAAACTCTATGAATTCTCACTGGAAGGATGCATTCTCGCTTCTGTGCATGGTGTGACTGAATGATGTTCATAACACGGGGCTTTTAGACAGTAGCGGCTGGTAGGCAACGGGGTGGATGGGTGGGTGGGTGTACCCGGGGGAGCCTGGAATGACTAAATAAAATAAAAACACACCTCCTCGCCGTGTCTCTCCTCAGTTATCTCTCCTATGTCGTCCTTCTCCACTGGAACCACACAGGCTCCCTCCCCTAAGCCAATCACAATGTTGCAATGCAGTGTTGTGATTGGTCTGAGCGCTGTGACTCAGTGATCAGATGGGGAAAGGGAGGGTGGGCAGGTTCCACACCAAGCTGTGTAATGCAGCCTTGTCGGGCGGGTCAATCAGTCCTGTCACTTTGGAGTGCAGCAACCACTCTTCCTCCTGAACATCACGCACGTCCACCCCAGCCCCGCCTAACCTGGCTGAAAAAAATATAATGATAATAATAGAAATAACTTCTGTTATTATCATTTTTCTTTTTTTTTACACTGCTCTGCAAAGAGTGGGGAGACACTCCTTCGCCTTAGCAGAAGTGCCACCACTGCTTTTAGGGATTGTTTGCAGAAGTGATGCTTATGGTCCTGGCACCAAGCTAAATGGCTGAGCATGGCAGTGGAAGATGCTGATTAGGGTAAACCTACAATTCTTTGCCCATTATTCTTTGGCTAGTTTGATAATTAACAAAGAGGGAACAATCCCAACCCAATATGGATCCTTTAAGCCATGTCAATTTCTGTTAATGATATGTTAGTCAGTGCGATGTTGTGGCTCATCACAACTGTGTTGTAGCTTAACGGCTAGAGCGGCCGACTTTGAAGTTGGGGAGCCAGGGTTGAAAGTGGGAGGCTCAAACATCCTTTGATTCTTGGCAAATCATTTAATCTCCCCATGCATAAAAATGAAAGCGTATGTCTTTCATGCGACTGGTGCTCAGATACCTTCAGGTTGAGTCCACGCAATATAAAACAGCAACAGAAAAAATGCACCATTGAATAAAAAGTTTGATTCAGGTTCTTTGTTATCCAGTGTATCTTATTTAGCTCATGACCTTAGCTTACTGGACTTACTTGTTCCTGCATTGACATCTTACTGCAATACTTGCTATCTTTTCCTCACTAACTGCAGTCCAGCATGTGGAGACTGAAGTTCCTTATTCAAATTCACTAACCTGATTCTGTGAAGATGTTTAACAAAAAGTCTGTAAAGAAGACTGGGTTTATAAAATGCATTAGCCCACAGAAGGTTTTGGGCCTCATCTACAAGAATATTATGCAGCCATTTAGCTGCACCGTGCTGTGTAATTTTCAAAGCACAGTGAAGCGTCGTATTAACAATACAATTAATCCCTGTTCTTTCCCCTGCGCTGGTGCACAATTGGCTGCCATGCACCAGCGCAGGCACCTTTTCATCATTTTGCAATGGTGCCTATGCTAAGGGGATGATTGTTTTGTGCAGGAAGAAGCACCTTCCTGCACAAAAGCAATCATGAATGGCATTCATTTTCCTCTAGCTGTGAGTGCTACAGAATTCAGTATGCACAGAAAGAGGAATAAATTAGTAGAAATAAAATTATTTCTCCTTGTTGCGCCATTCCTACACCTCCCCTTGGGGTGGTGTAGGATTCTGATGCATTCCTAGATTTACAAAATGTTGTCAAGTTCCATGGATATTGTGTGGGAACACCCACAGAAATACCCCTTTAATGCAGAGTAATGCACGAAAGGGGCTCATATTTATAAGGCCATGAAAAGTTATGCAGGGTGACTTTACGTGGCTTTTCGTGGCCCATTGAGCTTTCGGTCCATCAAAAAAGTGAAGCACCACTGGCGCAAGGGACTTGTAAATAAGCCCCTTTGTGTGCAGTTGTGGCATTTTCTTTCTGATGGTTTTTAGCACTGCTTTCTAGGAGACCTCTATCTGTGCCCAAACCTCTCTACCGGGACTCAGGGTAACAGGCCTAAGAATGGCTGAACAATGCCCCTAATGTGGTAAAGAATACAGGGGGCTCTTCTACTGGTCAGGTAATGATTGATTGTTATGGAGCCATACACCAGAAACCACTTTTAGCCATGGCCTAGGGTGAGATTTTTTAGATGGATATTTGTTGAACAGTTGAAAATAGAACATGCACGGGGGTGGCAGAGCAATCCTTAAAGAAAGCAGGGTTTTTAAAAGGGTGTCTCGATTCAAGGAAAGTGTTTCAGAGACGAACCTTTGTGGGTTGTGTGTAATCAAAAGAAGGGATACTGTGAGTAAATGCCCTTTTTAGGTCTTGCCTAGGCAGCACATGCGCTGTCTCGTTGAGACATGCAGTATATGCTTTAGTGTCGATGTCCCCACCTCCGTTTTCCTATTTGTGTTTGAGTGTGTATTTCAAAACATCCTACTTGCTATTGGGTAAACCTGTTTTTTATCCCTACTTTTTCCCTGTTGGGCACGCCTATGGCTATTGGCCCCTTTACTGCTATTAGTGCAATTTTTTTGGTGTCTGTTGTCTTTCGTGGATCTTTTTTTTTTAAACGTGCCTTTTTTTATTTTTTACTTCCACTCGTTTATCTAAGCCGCTGCTTCTGGAACTGAGGTGCTGCAATTATCGGACTGCCAGCTTGCGGAGAGCCGGGAAGCGGTGGCGTCACTTAAGACTTGTTTGTAAACATTATATATTTTTTTTTACACGCACAGGACAACCTTACTGATGCCCTTGTGTCTTCTGTTTATAATATGAGGCTTGCAATGACGACCACCTGTCTTTTTTTTAAAATGAACAGGTCGCCGGCTTGCACCCTTCAGTTAAACATGGTAATCCCCCCAATAATATATATATATATATATATATATATATATTTATTTAGTTTTATAGAGCAGCACGCTTTTATAATAGCGTCTGCGTGTCTTCCTTTTGACCAGCAAAAGCAAGGAGGTGCTACCAGTCCATCGCCACAGCTTCAGGAGGAGTCCAAAAAACACATACTAGGACCTCGCTCTTCTCCAGTGCATCTGACACTGCACCAAAGCCCTCTCTGTGCCGATTCCACAACAACAATGCAGTGCGAGGCACAGGATAGAGCCTGCATGCCTGCAGCTTTGAAGAAACACTCTTACCTTCAAACGCTATTCAGCTGTTGTTGGAGGTGCATGGGGACAATGTGGAGTGCTTTGTAAAGGGATGCTAATCACATGGTGACTTTGTTTTCTTTATTAATGTATACATTTCACTTTTTGGTCTGCCGTCAAATATCACCACGTTAAAAAAGTATTGCACTGCTCAATAAACATGTTAATCCCTCCTCATATATATATATATATATATATATATATATATATATATATTCATTTTCATAGCGGGGCACGCTTTTAGAATAGCGTCTGTGTGCCTTCCTTCACCACAGCATCAGGAGGAGTCCAAACAACACACACTAGGACCTCGCTCTCCTCCAGGGCATCCAACGCTGCCTCACAGCCCCCTCCATGTCGATTCCACAGCAACAATGCGGTGCGAGGGACAGGGTAGAGCCTGCATGCCTGCGGCTTCTAGCAAACTATCCCCCCTTCAAACACTATTCAGCTGTTGTTGAAGGCGCGTGGGGACAATGGAGCAGTTTGTAAAGGGGCGCTAATCACACAGTAACTTTATTTTCTTCATTAATGTATATATTTCACTTTTCGTCTGCCGTCAAATATCACCACGTTAAAAAAGCATGTTTAGTGACTGCTTTAATTTGAGTGGGCTAGAGCCCAGTAGTTGCCTGGTGCAAACCTGTGGTTCCAAAGTTTACCAGAGAAGTGTGTGAGTGAATTGAGTCTCTTTTGGTTGAGCTGTAAACTCTTCGCCAACCAGCAGATCTTTATACCCCGGGGGCATTGTCATATCGCCTTGCCTGACCCTGATGTTGAGACAGGGCAGGCGGAGGCGGAAGAGGCAGGGATAAGAGGGATTAAGGGAAAGAGCAGTAAAGTTGTAAGGAGGGAAAATAAAGGAAGCACAAGAAATCAGCTCCGGACTCCGAGTCTTCACTGGGGGTTAACAGGGCTACTACACTGGTGACAAGGGTGGGATCCTGTCCACCCACTGCTGCTGCCCCCCTGCTGTGATCGTGCAGCAAGAGAACAACCTTCTCAGAGCGCCAAAGCGAAAAAGCGTGATCAAAATCGCAAAGAGAGGCGAGCGCTGTGTGAGCGCCATCCCAGGAAGACTGGAGCTTCCAGAGGGTGAGTCCAAGCCCAAAGTATTGACTACCCTTGAAGAAATAGGCATATAAGAACCCAGATCCACTGTAAAGACAGAGACTCATGACCATTTTGGCAAACATCTTGAACTTAGGCACCATACATAGAACTACATTGGCAGTTATCCGGCGGCCATTTTGAAGTCAGGCAACCTCCAAAATACCTTAAAAATCACCAGAATCTCAGTAAATAAAGCACCGCCAGCCCTGGAAAGCCTGTACCTGAGCCCAGAATGTTGGTACAACCTGCCACTTCAAGCCCAGCAGCCATGGGATCAGCCATACAACCACAACAAGAAAACTTGAAGGTCTTGGAAGTTGAGAAAAAGAAGTGGCCACAAGGAAACTTACACACCACTATCACGACTAACGGTGTAGGACCATCAGTTGTAAAGAAGTCCTATCAGCCCACCCATATGGCGGAACATCGTCATCTAGGACTTTATCAGCAGGTTCTTATATGGCCAAGCCCAATAGTCTTTGCTTGGTACTAGTAGATCCTGATGCTGAAAAAAGATGGGTCCTCACTGAGAGTGGTACTGATAGGGTGCAGTGCTCATAAAGATAAGTGACGGTGATTAAAATGACAGTCAGGGTGGAAAAATATGTTTATTAGTATCTCCCGGACGTCAGGTAAAAGAAGGTGTGATGACAGTGTGAAAACATCACTGCACAGTAAGCATATACAATCTAGGCCAACATGTTTCTGCCGTTACTGTCATTTTAATCACCGTCACTTATCTTTATGAGCACTGCACCCTATCAGTACCACTCTCAGTGAGGACCCATCTTTTTTCAGCATCAGGATCTACTGGTACCAAGCAAAGACTATTGGGCTTGGCCATATAAGAACCTGCTGATAAAGTCCTAGATGACGATGTTCCGCCATATGGGTGGGTTGATAGGACTTCTTTACAACTGATGGTCCTACACCGTTAGTCGTGATAGTGGTGTGTAAGTTTATTTATTTATTTATTTATTTGATTTATTTTTAGAGTTTTCTATAGCGCGAACTTGAACCGATTAGGTTATCAGAGCGCTTTACATAGCACCAGTTCCGTTACATGTTATCACAGCAGTTTACATAGAATCAGTTACGTTGCACATTTCAGGATCTTGAACCGATTAGGTTATCAGAGCGCTTTACATAAGACAGCATTCGATGTCCAGTGCCCTCCTCCGCCGTGTAGCGGGGGACCTCTTCCAGCCCTCCGAAGTCGTCGAGCTGTCGGGACTAGGCTCCTGGAATTTCAGCTGCCCCTTTACAAGGCACTTTACATAGAATCAGTTACGTTACACATTTCAGGAACACATTTCTTTTTGCTCTAGTGAATAGGGTTATCTCTTCACACGGGGGAAGGGATACACCTGGCTATATTCCAACAGTTCCACAGGCGATTAGTCGTTAACGCTATGATTCTAAACACCGGGAGGGGATACACATGGATACAATCTAAAAATCAAATAGGATACTAGTCGTTAGAGTTATCTTCTATCTTGACAGGAGGGATGTGACTGGAAACACTCTATGGGTAATATAGGGGTGGTAGAGAGTACAAAGGACCGCTGCAAACACTACACGAGTACCAGCATAGAGGAGGGGTGGTTGGGATGCAAAGGTCTGGAGGGAAGGGCTAGAGTCCAGCGAAAACTGTCCAAAAAAAAAAAAAAAAAAAAAAACAGCAGCATTCACAGCATAGAGGAAGGGTGGGTAGGATGCAGGGTATGGAGGGGGGGACTAGTCCAACGAAAAAGTCCTCCAGAGTCCACCAGGGCACTATCCTCTGCGTTCGTGTTCCCGGAGCCTGTGTCTGCCGGTCATAGAAAGCGTGTCCCCAAGGGCGCCATCTTGAAGTCAGGCACCGTTGGCGCTAAACAGCGTAGTCAGCAAGGGGGAAGGGGGGGGCACATCTCTGCCCTCGGGCCCAGGCCCGTCTGTGGCGGAGAGAGGGGTGTATGGCCCCCGGAGCAGGTAGGTGGGAAGGTTTCAAGGCGGCGCCGTCATCAGCAGGGGCGCCGCCGTCAATCACCGGCCCTTTACTGGTGTGCCCCTGGAATGCCCTCAGAGTCTCGGCGGGTGACAGCGGGTGGCAGCGGGGGACGCAGTGGGAGCCCTACATACCGCTCAGGTGATCAGCGCCTGTCCGACTCGCCCCCGGTCTCCGCTCCTCTTCCTTGTTGTTCTTTAGCCCGGGCTGGTAGCGGGCGTCCGCCATGTTGGGTCCCCGGCCATGTGGCCACTTCTTTTTCTCAACTTCCAAGACCTTCAGGTTTTCTTGTTGTGGTAGTATAGTTCATGAGGGGTATGAACTTGATAGGTCGGTAAATATAGTCCCCCAGACCCTTCTTTAACAGTTGTATTCTATCAGCCATAAAACCCCAGCAACCACACCCGATGCTACTGGGAGTGTCGTATCTGCGTCCGCCAGAACCGTTGGAGCTGACGTCAGGGAACAGCATGGGGCCCAAATGGAAGAGTTGGGCTGAGGATTTTGAGGACTTTATGACAGGGTCTGAAGTACAAGACCCCAAGCAGAAGCTGATAGCGCTGTGAAACCTGATAGGAAAGTACATTGCACAAATCATCAAAGAATTGCCTGCCGCCAGCGCCACTTCATATGACGACGTGAAAGGAGCTCTAGATCGGAAGTTTCTGCACAAGCGAAACTTTGACTTCGAGCGTTACACGTTCAACCTTGCGTCGCAAGAAAAAGATGAACCGATGTGCGACTTCATTGCTCGCATTCGACGCCTAGCCCGATGTTACGAATTCGACACATTCAACACAGAAGACGCGCTGCGGCTACGCGTAATTGCAGGATGCCAGTCAGAATCATTACGCCGCCGGTTGTTAAAAAAACACTATACACTTGAAGAAATAGAGGAACTAACGCGCATAAACGTTCAAGCGGAAGACCACGCTAAGAAGATGGAAGCCAATAAGCCTGAGAAAAGGGAGCAAGTATTCCGAATGCAGTCTCACACCGACCCGAAGCACCGGTCGGACCACCGCAAGTCAGGAAGATCCACGCAGACCTCCCGGGGAACGTCTTCACGCAATGGACCTCGAGGCAGTCGGACAAACAGACCAGCCTCGAAATGCTATAGGTGCGGACGAGACTACCCCCACTCAGGACAGTGCCCTGCCATCGGACAACAGTGCCACTGCTGTGGCAGAGAAAACCAATTCGAAGCAACCTGTCAAACACGAAGATCAGAGATAAGGGCAACCAAGTCAAACTCAGACACTCGTCACCAAGCCAGAGCGGTGAAAGGAAGAGGAAGCCGATCATCTAGCTTGTTGAGGTCGAGCGTCCAATCAGCCAGCTCATATAGATCCCAGAGGTCAACATCCTGGGAATCACCGTCTTCCACGCCTGTCTCACAGGACAGTGATGGATACATATGCATGGTGTGAGATCCTGACAGACTGAAAAGATATCCGAAACTGGACATTCAAATAGGGAATCATCCTGCCAAGTTTGTACTCGACTTAGGAGCGTCTCTGAACTACATCTGCGCCCTGGAATATCAAAGCATGAAACCCCGACCGAAACTTGAACCAACAGCTGTTCGAGTCTATACCTGGATGTCCAGGAAACCGCTACCGTGCCTGGGACGGTTCAGAACGACCCTAGCTCATAAAGACCGACAGATTCAAGCCTACTCCATGTCGTAGAAGGTCCAGACGCAGCAGATTGTCTTCTCAGTCTGCCGACGGCAGAACGCCTCGCGTTTGTCGAACTTCTATACATGGTAGATGATTCCCCAGACATTGTCAGCAAATTCCCAAACCTCTTCAAGGGTCTTGGGAAACTCAACCAGTTCAAAGTCAAGTTACATATCGATGAACAAGTGTCACCTATAGCACAACACAACAGGAAGGTACCGTTTCACCTGCAACAAGCTGTGGACGACGAACTATAAGACTTGTTGAGGACGGACATCATTGAATGGTCCAGAGGGCCCAATCCATGGGTTTCGTCCGTAGTGGTAGTGCCCAAGAAAGGACAAGACAATAAGGTGCGCCTGTGTGTGGACATGCGCGCACCAAATACAGCCATTGAAAGAGAGAGACATCCCGGACCTCATATTAGCGATATGATTGCCCGCCTCAATGAAGCGACTGTCTTCTCGAAGCTGGATCTCAACAAGGGATACCACCAACTAGAACTGCATGAGAAGTCTCGCTACATCACCACCTTCACCACTCACCAAGGCCTGTTCCGCTACAAACGCCTGAACTTTTGAATATCCTCTGCTGCCGAGGTATTTCAAGAAGCCATTCGACAAGTGATCCAAGGCATCCCAAATGCCTTCAACTATAGTGACGATATTCTAGTCTTCGGAGAAAATCAAACAGAACACAACAAAGCATTAGACCGAGTGTGCCACGCATTACTCAATGCCAACCTCACCCTGAACTCAGCCAAATGTGAATTCCCACAAGTCCTCATTGAAATTCTATGGACATATCTTCTCCAAAGATGGCATGAAACCAGATCCTGAGAAGGTGTCGGCCCTTGCGGACACCCCACAACCAATGGACATCAGGGACCTTCACTCGTTCTTGGGAATGGCGAGTTACTGCGCTCGCTACATTAAAGATTACGCAACCATCAGCTACCCGCTCAGAGAACTCACCTGCCAAGGCCAACAATTCCTATGGTCACCCGCGTGTGAACACGCATTCAACAAAATCAAGAAAGCTGTGAACTCTGCCATTAACCTAGCCTACTTTGACACCAAACGGAAAACTGAAATCACAGTGGATGCCAGTCCGGTTGGACTTGGTGCCATCCTGGCACAATACGACGAAGAAGCAGACCAACGCCATGTGGTGGCCTATGCCAGTTGTAGTCTCACCGACATGGAGAAAGCTTACTCGCAACCCGAGAAAGAGAGCCTCGCGGTTGTATGGGCCTGCGAGCACTTTCACCTGTTCGTATACGGGAAACATTTTATGCTCATCACAGACCACCAAGCACTTGTCACCATCTTTGGCAACCCACGAGCGAAGATGCCCCAGCGCATAGAAAGATGGGGCCTACGTTTGCAGGACTATATCTACACCATTGCCCATAAGCCCGAGAAAGCAGAGAACCCAGCGGACTATATGTCACGACACCCACAATTGCATACCCTGGAGTATGTTCTGTAGCTGAAGAATACATTACTTCGTCATCGACAGTGCATTCCCTCCTGCAGTACAGCTGGAAGCCATTTGTGAAGCATCTAGTCAAGACCCCACTATTCAGGACGTTATGGTCCGAATCTGTACCAACTCATGGAGACATCTCAGGGACAACCATCAAGACACAACCGTTGATGCCCAGGAACTGGTAGCCTTCCGACATGTCTAGGAGGAATTGTCAATCAGCACGGATGGTCTCTTGCTAAGAGGGTGGAGGATAGCCATTCCTCAGCGACTGAGACAAGGAATCATCAACCTGCTCGACGAGGGACACAGAGGAATAGTAGCTACCAAGAAAGCACTCCGGGAACGCGTCTGGTTTCCCTTACTGGATCAAATGGTGGAAGCCACACTTAAAGACTGTGTCTCATGTCAACTAGTGGGTTGTGACGAACCACCAGCCCCCCTGCAGATGTCCGAACAACCAGATGAAGTGTGGCAGCAAGTGGCTATTGACTTCTTCGGCCCACTGAAATCGGGCACATATATTATCGTCATCATGGACGAGTACTCTCGCTTTCCCATCGCACATCAAGTACTGTCCACCAAAGTGACAGCCGTCATCCCCGTCATTGAGGAGACCTTTGCAGCGTGGGGAATCCCCACTGGAGTAAAGTCAGATAATGGACCACCGTTCAATGGTCACGAGTTCACTGAATTCGCAAAACATCTTAATTTCAAACATAGGAAAATCACCCCCTTACGGTCTCAAGCCAATGGCATGGTGGAACGGTTTGTGGGGACTCTCAAGAAGGCAGTCCAGCAAGCAGAACTAGATCGTCGTGACGTACAACAAGCCTTGAATGAAGTACTGCGAGCGTACCGCACCACACCACACAGTACCACGAATCAATGTCCGGTCACCCTGATGCTTGGACGAGTTCCTCGCACAAGCGCTGTCATACAATCCCGACGTGACTGCGGATCATGATAAGCTGGTGAAGCTGGATCACTACAAGAAATCAAAAATGAAAGACTATGCTGATCAATGCAGGCATGCCAAACAGACAGACATTCAGGAAGGAGGTTGGGTGATGGTTAAGCGCGACCGCAGAATGAAAGCAGACAGCCGATACCTCGCACACCCATTGCGAGTCTCCAGTCGGAAAGGGACCATGGTTACAGGTGAGGCTGCCAACAAACGAATAACGAATGACCCGAAACATATCCTATTTCAAAAAATTTAATCCCTCAACTCACGACCGAGCCCAGGCTCGAGGCTCCAGCACTGATTCATTGAGCCAAGGAGAACGCAGCGATCAATAGCATTCCAGCCCGACAATGCATGAAGATGTCAGAGACCTCCATCATCCTGAACAGGCACGAGCCAGCCGGCCATGACGGATTGCCAAACGACCCGTCCGTCTTATTGAAGAACTCTAAGAGACAGTAAGCCTTACTGTACAAAAGGGGGAGGAGTCGTATCACCTTGCCTGACCCTGATGTTGAGACAGGGCAGGCGGAGGCGGAAGGGGCGGGGATAAGAGGGATTAAGGAAAAGAGCAGTAGAGTTGTAAGGAGGGAAAATAAAGGAAGCACAAGAAAGCAGCTCCGGACTCCGAGTCTTCTTTAGGGGTTAACGGGGCGACTACAGGCAACAGTAGGGATGACTGCTTTGTTGTGTATTATGTGCTGTTCAAGCCTTAGATGTGGCTACGCCAGGGCTTCCCATTTTCCCCCACCACTCCCACCCGAATACTTGTCTCCAGTCCCTCGTTCGCGTAGTTATGTTATGGTATGTTTGAAACTCTTTTATAGCGCACGTCTACCCCAGGGGGCGTCCCGGCGCTTTGACAAAGAGAGATGCAGAAAAGAAACACAACACAGCAGCTCACTGAGGTCCCGTTAGAAGAAATCATGCTGCAAAGAGCCAAGTTTTCAGCTCCTTTCTGAAAGCAAGGAGACTGTTTAACTTTCTTAAGGAAACAGGTAGCTCATTCCAGCAACGTGGGACCAAGTATCGGAAGGAGCGCCCTCCGATCCTGGCAAGTTTAATAGGGGGGACGACGGCTTTGGCCAACAAGGCCGACCGAAGCGACCTCCTCGGGACATAGAAAGCCAGATGCTTCTCCATATACTTTGGGCCAATTGAATGGAGGGCTTTAAATGCTACGGTCAACACCTTAAAGGTGATTCTTTTGGCAATGGGCAGCCAATGCAGTCTCCTTAGAAGTTCCGAGGCTTTCGCCCTGCGTGGGAGTCCAAAAATGGCTCTTGCGGCCGAGTTCTGCACAATCTGCAATCGGGCCAACAGGTATTTAGGCAGCCCGATATATAGGGCATTCGCGTAGTCTAAACGCGAGCCGATCAGAGACTGCACAATGATTTTCTTGTGCTGCAGAGACAGCAAAGGAAGAAACTTACGAAGCATTTTCAAAATGCCAAGCATTTCCCAGATAGACCGATGATTTGGGGTCCGAAAGAAAGGCTGTCATCACATTGTACCCCGAGGTTTTTAGCCTTCACAGAGGCCACATCGAGCGGAAACATGTCCTGGGGCCACCAGGTCTTCCAGTTGGGGTCCGGCGGACAGCCAAAAAAAAAGCAGCTCCGACTTGTCGGAGTTGCATTTCACACTGTGCCGCCTAAACTAGTCGAAGACTGCACTCAGGCATTCCCTGATCTGACCACCATCACAAGCCTCTCCCTTTTTAGATGTAAACAGGAGCTGGGTGTCATCAGCGTAGGATATGATCCGGGCACCAAAGGACTCCGCTACTGCCGCCAGAGGGGCCATATAGATATTGAAAAGGGTGGGGCTCAGGATAGACCCCTGAGGAACCCCACCTCGAGTGGCGGCATTTCCGCGGAGAACGGCGGTGACCAGACCACTTGCCGACGGCCGGTCAGAAAGGATTTAAACCAGTTCCACACCGTCCCACGAAAGCCGATCTCCCAGAGTCTAGAAAGGAGACCGGCGTGGGGACGGTGTCAAACGCCGCCGACAAGTCCAGCATAACCAGAATTGCCTTCCCCCCCAGATCAGGTGTCTCCCTGATGGCATTGGTGATCTCGAGCAAGGCTGTCTCCGTGCTATAATTAGCACGGAAGCCCGATTGGGAGTCATGTAGGATGTTATTGCTCTCTATATAGTTGGAAATAGAGAGCTGTACATGTTTCTCGATCACCTTTGCCAGAGCAGGGAGAAGGGAGATTGGCCTGTAGTTAGCATGGACAAGAGGATCCAGAGTGGGCTTTTTGAGTAGTGGCAAGATCAGCGCGTGCTTCCAGACCGGCGGAACTTCGCCCGTAGTCAAGGAAAGATTGAGCAGCGGATTAATCAAGCTGTTGAGTGCAGGTGTGCGTAGTGTCCAATTTTATTGAGTTAGTCTAGAGCTTCCTGTGCATTACAGCTCACAGTTAATAGATTCTCTTGAATTGTTTATTTTAGAAGAAATAATGGTGAGGTTGAAAGAGTTAGCGGCATGTCCTTCCGGTGAGCAGTGCAATTAGTGCATTGATGGGTTATTTCCTGTGACGTTTTACCCGTTTTTTAAATGTTTTTGATTTCATGCTGATTGAAAAGGTGGACCGGACCAATCAATAATTGGAAATGTCAGTTCATGAATTGACAAATAATATTCTCAAACAACGCTTTGAGGGGCGGGCTCACAGCTATACACAGCCATACAGGTAATTTATGGCAGCAGCTGACACAGTCCATAAGCTGTACTCTGGCCGTGCCCTTCAGTTGGTTGTGCATATAGTGCTTCAAATCGTCAGAAGCAAGGCTGCAATACTTTCTAAATTGAAGGGCACCAATGTCTGCTGCGTGCCATTAATGAGGGGCGTGAAAACAGTGACTACTCAGATTGTGTTCTCTTAACACAAGCCTTTATTAATCTACATGCTGTACTGCCCACACATATGTCTGGAGCAATTAGATATATGAGAATAAGAAGTTGCTGCTTGTAATATTTTGTTGAACTGCTTGAACTGGGTATTGATCTGTACCTTTTGTGTAGGTTTTAATGCTGTGGTTTGAGGATTTCCCCACTTATGGAGTGTTGTTTAAGTGGCCCTCTTTGTCTTCTAAGCGGCGTTAGGTACTGTGTTGATTGAGAGAATGAAGTTAATAAAAAAAGTGCCAAATTTACTGCCACACTTGTAATCACTGTCACACAGTCCATTGCAGTAATGTGTGATGATATAATGCAGGAAGGTGTCCCTTCCTGTACATAAATAAACCTTTTTAGGGCTCCCCTATTATATCCCGCAGGGATTAATAGGCGAGTTTATAGCAGTTGAAAAAACTCTTGAAACCAAGGGCTTTGGCAGGCGGATTACTGACAGTGCATGTTCCCGTACACGCGCTCTTGCCATTTGCTCCCCCCACTCCCCCCCAGCCGCCTCGCATCATCGCATCAGACCCGCCGAGCGCTTCAGACTTCAAAGGAATGCTCTGCCCCCCTCTGCCACTTCACGCGCTCCGCAGAATCAGCCTGTCCTTCAAAAGCAATTCACGGCAACTTGTTTTGTGAGACATTGACTGTTAAAGCCCTTCGATTTCTTATGACCTCTGCAATTTCATATTTCACCAGATGTTGAATGGGGTGTAGTGCGACATGGTTTCTTTTTAATGAACAGCACCACATTTTACATGTTTACACCTCGTCTAAGCTTGTTTTATCAAAAGGAGTACATATTATGTCTGTCTGAAACGCTCAAAGGGCTGGCGCTGGCATGCTGTCAGTGGATGGTACATTGTTTGCATTTTAGTATACTGTATACTTTGCGCAAAATTTGCAAAAGGCTAGTATAATTATGGCATTTTACTCCACATAAAGCAGAACTTGTTGTGCCACTGACGTTGTGCCAGCCCTTTCAGCTTTTCACAGGTAATATCACGGTATCTCTTCCATTTGCTAAAGGGCCATTTGGATACTGTGATTTATTTTAAATATATGTTTCTGAAAGTGCTTAGCTGACAGGATTGAGGTTTCTAAATTTATTTATATTGTAGAACTACACATGCCCAACCATTGGAATTTCTATATAAGAAACGATTTTTGGAAATAAACACACACTGCTGATTGCATTTACAGTTTATTCTCAATACATATTTCGGACTGTGCTTAGCTGGCATGATAGTGTGATAGGAATTTATTTATAATTAAGGATAAAACGTACTCAGGCAATGGAATACTTACAGGAGAAACACACAGTTTTTTTTACTGGGATTGTTTTTGTTTATTGAATTAGGACTTGCTGGGCTACTTAACAGTGTCTCAGCCCTTACAGCTTAAACACATTGGCTAAACCAATAACTCTAGCTAAACACTTTTTAGGCCCCAAATGCGAGACTTATTGGCTTTGCGTGCAGCACCTTTCTGTTGTGTGTCTGTGTAGGTGGGGGCACAGTTTTTAGTCTCTACATTTCTGGCTAAAGCGGACTAAGCAGTTTCTTTCAATCTCTCTTATAAGTGAGTCAGTAATTAGCACATTAAAAGGCAGAATGCTTCATCTTGGAGGCAAGGTTATTCAGTGTAAGACACACAACCTTGGCCCCGTGCTCACCGCCCACCTCCTCTTCCCCAGTCACACTTCAGAATTGGTACATTTAGCTCGCATGCAGCCGGTCAGTCGCAAGAGCTGCACACCAGCCGCCCAGTGTGCACCCTCCTGTGTTCATTGTCCTGTGTGCCCTGGCTTGTGTGCAACAGTATGTGTGCAACGCCATGAGTGCATCGTCCTGTGTACCTTCCTGTGTGCATGGTCCTGCGTGCACTACCCTGAATGCACCACCTCTGAACACTGTTGCATGTGTACTGCCCTGTGTGCATGTCCCGTGTACACTGCCCTGGATGCACCACCTCTGTGCACTGTCCTACGTGTCCTGTCCTGTGTGCACTTTCCCCACCGATAACAAAGCTTCGCTATTGTGTTCAATCTCTGGGGTGCTACTGTGGCTGGGCGATGCTCGAGGGCTTCCGTCTGTGATACTCCCTGCCCCCACAGTTGGCAACACTCCACAGGCACTTACAATATGTCCAACATACAACCACACACAAACAACCGCACACACAACCGCACACACAACCACACATACAACCACACACATACAACCACACACATACAACCACACACACAACCACAAACACACACACAACCACACACACAACCACACACACAACCACACACATACAACCACACACACAACCACACCCACACCACCACAACCACACCCACAACCACACCCACAACCACACACACAACCACACCCACAGCCACACACACAACCACACACAACCACACATACAACCACACACATACAACCACACACACAACCACAACCACACACACAACCACACACCCACAACCACACACACACACAACCACACACACACACAACCACACACACACACAACCACACACACAACCACACCACCACACCCACACCACCACACCCACACCCACACATACAACCAGACACATAACCACACAACCACACCGTCAGTGCACAATTTCACAAGACACAGACACCATCAGTCGTCATTGCACGCTTCCACCAGGCGCACAGCACCAGACGCCAATGCACGCTTTCACCAGGCACACACACATCACCAGCCGTCAGTGCACGCTTTCACCAGGCACACCCCACCAGCCGTCAGTGCACGCTTTCACCAGGCACACACCACCAGCCATCAGTGCACACTTCCACCAGGCACACACACCACCAGCCGGCAGTGCACGCTTCCACCAGGCACACACACCCCCAGCCATCAGTGCACAATTTCTACAGGCACACACACACCCAGCCATCACTGCACACATCAATTGTTAACGCATCCACAATTAACTATTGAAGCAATCGCAGTATGATGCATTTTACTTTTAAACATATTCATCTAAAGTGCAGCATGCCACCATTGCTACAAAAACAAATACACTTTTTGTGACCTACAAATTATAGACTTTTGTTGCAATTGGTGTTGCAATATTTAGCATTGCCAATAGCTCAAACTTAATTAATGCGAGACCTATTACATTGCAAATGCTTGTTTTAAAATGTTGTTTTGTAACTTACATGTGTGCTGCATGAAGAAGCGCACATGTAAGTTACCAACTGGCATTTTAGGTTTGTTTATGTGCAGGAAGGGACACCCTCCTGTACATAAACAAATCTCCCTGCTTGCAGACACCCTTACACTCTGGTGCAAGGGTGCCTGCGTTGGCGCTAAGTTATGAAACTTAGCGCCATCGCAGGGGGAAAGGCAAGGCTGCACCATACTCTTGTGAATATGGTGCAGCCTCGAGTTTTGCAAGTGGCGGAGAGAGGCGTTATGCCAAGAATTCTAACGCCTCTCTCTGCCACTTCCTTGTGAATATCCCCCTATAAATTAAAATGTTTATTCTGTATCTGGGGTTTGAGGTCAGCTAGATAATTCTCCCACTCGTTTTAGTATTTAAAAAATGCCCAATTCAATGCTGAAGTTGGATTTTTAATAAACATTTAGGAAAAATAACTTTTTTACTCAGTTCTCCCCTACCGACTCGAAGGACGTGTTTTTTGGGTGATTATAATATTCATTGGAACAACACAGAAGATTCCACAGTCAGACGCCTCATAAACCTTCTTGAGATGAATGACCTAAAGCAACTCTGCAACAAACCATCCCACATCAAAGGCACTACTCCAGATGCTATTATCACAAGTAATGAACTGGTCTCCCTTAATGACATCATACCCATTGATTGATCTAACCATCAGCTCATACTGTTCAACATCAGGACCATCGCCAAACCTTAATCGAACTTAACGAACAAACCTAAGCTGTTGATTAGAAGCCTCAAACAAGTCCTTTCGACAGATCTTGAATCTAAGAGTCGTGTACAACTTCAAGGTCTCCTTTACTCTAAAAATGCAAATGAGCTCACTGCCTACTTCAACAAAGCGATAACTGAGATTCTCGACCAAGTTGCAGAGCTCAAGACTAAAACTACAAAGATCAATCCAATCTAAATCATGGTTTAACTCTGATCTCAACAATGGAAGAAGACAACTCAGACTAGCAGAAAGGACATGGTGAGTAAACCCCTTGTCATTACATCTAACTCTCTTCAGGACTGCTATGTTACCTTACAAGAAGCACATTTTCAGAAATGAAAAAGCCTCCTTCTTCCGTATCCAACTTGACTGTGCAAAGAACAGGCCCAGAGAGATCCTTAACTTTGTTAAACGACAAACCATATCTGCTCCACATGAAATAATAGCCTCCAAAGTATGATGTGCTGAAATTGCCAGGTTCTTCTCAGACAAAATTGCTAAAATTGAGCAATCCTGCCCTCAAGTCACTAACCTTCCTTCCCTGCTAACCACTCACCGACACTCCTCCCTCGATTACAGCCTGACCACCTGAACTTTTCAATAATCAATCAACACCAATTGGAACAGACAACAATCTTTTGAACACCCAATTGAAAAACAACACCAATTGGTCAACTTTCAAACCCATGACTGAGATAGAAGTCTTTGGTATTATTGCGAAATTAAAGCTGCCTTCACACACCAAGGAACCTCTCCCTGCAAAAATAGTGTCACACTCACTCCACCCCAGACGCAGTCAGCGGTAGGGGCGGAGCTCTTCGGCCATAAATACCTTCTTCCGGACTGGAGGAGCGATTTGCATTCCAGCCTTCTAGAGCGTTTCCGACCCGTCTGGATTCTCTTCCCTTCACTTCCGGGTCACGGCGGCCGCAGCGGCATCCTCAGGTGCCCGTTTCCTCGAGGCATGCTTTTCACCTCCTTGCCTTCAGCTGTCTCATATTGGGGCATCACGGATCCTTGCAGGGGGCACTCCACCATCTTGTTTTCCGCAACTGCTCCTCACTGTTCGGGGGCCTGGTCATTCCCTAACGATCAACCATCCCTAACGATCAACCGAGAACCGAGCACCTTCTACATTGTGATAACTCGCTTTGCGCTTGTGTGATTGGCAGACGTCTGTGTGAATGTATAGCCCACATGTTCACTTCTCTGACAGTTAGTTGTGGTGATTTTGAGCATCTGCATTTCCTTGAAGAGGCATGTTTCGATTGGCATTATATATGGTGGTATGAATTGCGTACTCCTGATGTAAGGAGGCGCACTACGTCTGATTCTTTCTATAGTAGAGAATCAGCGCCTTCGGCAATCATGAACTCCTGAAAGTAAGGAGTCCTCTTAAATCGCATTTCTAAACTGGCAGTTCCCTCCAGAGCAGCCTGCCTTACAAACTCCTGCGTATTCAAGGAGATGAGGTTGATTAGCCCGCAACTTTTTTGTTCCTTTTTAGGTTTTGCTGGGGGACGGAGCTGTAAGCTCCGCCTCCAGAGAAATCTGTAGTTTCTAGTATGGGTGACTTGAACACGCCCCTCTGCTTCATTGGCTAGCTCCATAAATGGAGGCTAGCCATTGGAACAGAGAGGCGTCCGTCATGGCCGGACCAGATTCGGGGGCGTTCCCGAGAATCTTTGGCTTTTGGCTACGTCATGATACGTCAGCCAAAAGCCGGGAACGCCCCCGAATCTGGTCCGGCATTGCCGGCACCTGATTTTCGATTATTTTGTCCGCTGGCAGGTGCCTACCCTGCCAGGGACCTTGCCGCTGTTGTGGTACCCCGAGCGAGTGCCCACCTCGCTTAATATTTAGATTTAGGGCCGGTGCCCACCCGGCATTGCTCCGTGTATTCACCGCCGCGGCCCCGAGTGAGAGGAGGAAGCAGCGCCCGCCTTCAAGCCCGGGCCGCGCTGGGATTGGCCCAGCCGGCCGAGCCCCCTTCCGCGTCATCGCAGGAGGAGGCGGAGAGAGCCGGAAGGAGGAAGCAGCCTGCATCGATCAACCGTCCCGAGGCTCCTGAGCACAGGCCCTCCCCCCCTAGTAGAAATCACCATGTCCCCTGCACCTCTGTCCCGTGCGCCTCCTCCTTCCCTCGTGTCGGGTCACCTTCTCCGTGGGTCTCAGCCGTCCGTCTACAGCCAGGGCCGTGTCATGCAGTCCTTCATGAGGAGCGTTCCATGCCACTAATTTTGTCCGCCGGCCGAGGAAGTCCAGGTGAGTGGTTCCCTTCCCTTCCCGCCCCCCCCACCCCTCCCGTTGTCCATTCCTTTCCCGCCCCCCCACCCCTCCCGTTGTCCGTTCCTTTTCCGCCCCCCCACCCCTCCCGTTGTCCGTTCCTTTCCCACCCGCCCCTCCCTCCCGTTGTCCGTTCCTTTCCCGCCCCCCCACCCCTCCCGTTGTCCGTTCCTTTCCCGCCCGCCCCCTCACCCCTCCCGTTGTCCGTTCCTTTCCCGCCCACCCCCCCACCCCTCCCGTAGTCCGTTCCTTTTTCGCCCCCCCCCACCCCTCCCGTTGTCCGTTCCTTTCCCGCCCCCCCACCCGTTGTCCTTTGCAACCGGCACGAGTCACTTTTTGTCTTGCACATCCGCTCTTCGCTACCTCGCACCTCGTGTTAGTTTGTAATACCTGCACAAGTGCCACATTGACTATGTACGTTTCTTCCTGTTCTTCAGTGTCTGCCTTCTGTTGCTGTATCCTACCTCCTCCTTGCACTTCCTATTCTCTTGTATCCCTGTCACTCTTCTTCCTATATTGCACCCTTTGCTACCTCCTGTATTCCGCTCACTCACTATATCCACTATTGCCTCCCGTAACTCCACGCCTCCTTTTGCAATGTGTTCACTTGTCATTTTCTCCTCATGCCTCATTATTGTTCCCACTGCCAAGCACTCTGATGCCTTCGGGTAAGGTCCTCGCTAGATAAACACCTAAATCACTAAATAAATAATTAGGATCGCCCGGCCACGATCCCACCCGTGCCTCCCCGAGGACCCTTGTCTGTGCCTCCACAGCACCCGACCCCCGCGATGTCCCCCCCCAGCGCCCGGGGCAGTAACTCCCGTTCCATCGGCCCCAGAAGGATGAAAGGCACATGCATGACACCCCCCCCATCACGCCCGTCCCTTCATTCAACCACTGCTCTTGTACACAGTAGCCTCCGAACCGCGTTGGCCGCTCCCCGCTTAAACACCCCTCCCCCCTCGCTCACTGCCCTTCGTTACGTTCTAAGTAGTACCCTGGCAGCCTTGACCCATCCCGCCCGACGTCCCATTTTGAGACCTGAATAGGCATCCTCTCCTAGCTCTGCCTGGCCCCCATCCCCCTTTGGACATCAGCCCCCCCCCTCCCTTCCCACAGTCCCATCCTTCTCCCTGTATATATTGTTGACTCCGTAGATGCGTGGAGCTTTGGCCCTGCTGTGTTGACCCTTGCCTCCATATTTCACTTACAGGGCGGAGGGAGGGGGGAGGAGGCTTCCACAACTCCCTGGCATACCTGGTGAAGCAGCCCCCACCCACACCATACTGACCCAATTCGCCAGCCCGCCCCCTAGGCGGCCCTACCTGCCTCCTTATCTTACCCCCTTCCTTTACTAAGACGGCCCCCTTTTCCTTATCCTAGCACCCCTCCTCCCCCCGCTGTTATTTCCTTGCTGCTTGTGTTGGTGCCCCATCCCCCCCAGTACCTTCCCACTCCCCTTCTTCCTTGTCACTACCCCCTATGCCGTGTCTTACTTGACTGCCTGCGTTGGTGACCCAACTCCCCCTCCCTTTGGCGCCCTTTCTGTCTCCCACCCCTTTTCAGCTTTTGCACCCTGCCATCCCCCAGAGCCCAAACCCAAGTAGAATTTCTTCGAGACATCGCCTGCTCACGTTCTTGCATCCAAGCTCATTATTGTCCTAGTCTCAGCAACGTGAACCTTATCTTATCTCTTGCACTCTTTAGTCCTTATTCACCCTCTAGTGCCATCCACACGACATGCTGTGATCTGCCTGTAATATCTCTTCTTAATTCCGTCCATTTTGCATAGATGCATGTCCTGCACCCAATCACCCTTGTCCCCTCCCGAGCCCTCCCTCCCTCCAAACAGCGCCCCCAACGCTCACACCCCGCAGACAAATGCGTAGCTCGCCACACCTTTCCCGCAAACCCGCCCACTCCCCGTCCTGCGTGCCCACTTGAATACCAACTGAACCACCACACTCATACTCCTTGTCCACCTTTCTGCCCCGGCCTCATTGCCCCTGTCTGCGCAGTGCGCCCCTCGTTGACTTCTCGTTTTTTTTTTCATCACACGTAGGGCTGCGCAGTGCGCCCCTCGTTGACTTCTCGTTTTTTTTTTCATCACACGTAGGTTAACCTGCTACATGCGGTGTTCTGCCCGCATCAGTCAGTACGCCCAATTGTTTCGTTCTTGAATTGTTAATGCTACAGACTGTCTTCTGAAAATGCGTTGATAATTTTACTGCTTGTGTTGTGTGTGGCGTGTAGGGCTGACCCATGTGCCCAGGTGATGGTGCGACCTTGTTTACTGGCAACAAGAGTGCTTTTGTATACCGTCTAGGGAAACAGTCGTATTTTAGTTTGTTGTGGTGCTTAGGTACCTCCCTAGTGGCTGTCGGGGTACCCCTCCTCCCCCCGGATTGGATTGCATGCATGTTCTTGTGGATGGCCAGGACCTAGTGTTTTGAAAGCAAAGGCAAGCCTCTGGGTGCATATGATTCTTTCCCTGTATCACGATGACCTCCAACAAATCCAAGAAAATGCTGCTTAACATCTCCCATATCAGGTTTTGTCCAACTATGTTGGTGTGGGAAATGGAAAGTACACCAGCCCCTGCAGCTAAGGGCTCGATGTCTTCATTCCTGTGCATTAGGCAAACAGGGGATGTGTGTTGTTTCACTGTAGGCCTTGAGTACGAACTCCTGGCAGTCTGGAATACTGAAGAGTGCATGTGGAATACTGGACACCTTGTTGCGGTCAAACGACTCAATGCACTCCCTCTAGATGGGATGACAATAGTCAGCAAGTTTCTCCATCCAGCTTCTGCCATTGTATTTACTACCCAGGAAATCTTGGCTGCTTCAGCTGCTGTGCGTGGAAAGGTCATCCAGCCTCAAAGGGATTCGCAGACCGCAGAGACTCTCAAAAGTGTTGTATTTGTCCCAGGGCCTTGTACGGAGAGATGCCACTCTTTCTGAATGTTGTGCTGCCTTGTCTTTGCCATTAGCATTCTGCCAGAATCCTAACGCAGCCCTCTCTTTCTGACTTGTTGCATCCTCAATCCTGCTTTTCTCTACTACCACCACGGTATGCCATCTCTCACTGGGCTGTGTCAGAATCTCCAGCAACCCTCTGTGTAGGCTGTTCTATCTAGGTATTACCAGTATCTGGGTCTCTCCTTCCAAGACACCATCTCTTTCGAAGTGGTCCCACCAGTATACCACCAGGCCTGGGTACTCCAGCAGGAATACACTGTATGGTGAGCATGAGTACACTGGACCTGTTGTGACTGCTACAAGGTATTTCATCAGCATAGTAAAGAAAATGGTGTTTGTTTATAACTGGTAGTTAATAGTGCTTCTGTTGTTCTAAGCAGATAGTTTGGGATGTATTGTATATTGGGCTGTTAGTATTGCTCCCAGCTCTCACATGCAAGTGCCCACCTCAGTCCATGTTCTTTCCTATTAATCAACCCAAGTTCTGAGCCTGAAGTTGAGGAACACTCCCTACACTCATCCAGCACCTGGGTGGGGAAACCCTGTACCAACTTCTTTAGAGGTACTTGTGTATTTTCAGTTTATACCTACCTGCTGACTCTGGTCATTATCTACCTTCCTTGGTTAGTCACTGCCCTGAGGTCTGTGGGCAGGACTGACAGTCGATGCATCTTCTTTCCCACCGGTATTCAAAGCCTTGCTACATAGCTACATAGCTAGGCGACCAGTGCTTAATTTGTAAAATAAGTGCCAGGGCCCTCGTCAGTATAAGTTCTATTGGTGCAGAACGCAGGGACAGTTCCTCTGTTGTAGCAGAGGAGTGTTGCCACACTTAAATTATCCCCAAACCCCCAGAGATGAAAAATAACATGGTAATTTATTATCATTTTATTGATCATCCCCGTCCTGAACAGAGCATCAGGACGGGACAGGGCCTGTTCACATCATTTGCTCAAACAAAAGTAAGGCCCACCTGCACCCTAAGCCAATGAAGACTTTTACACTGAAGGGCATCCTGAGGTTCTTTACTCCTCCCTTCGGTACATAGGTGATGATGATGTTTTTACAGTCATTAACCAGTGACTGGCTGATGGTAACTTTAATTGCGACATGGAATATTTTATTTTTAGTATTTTACTTTTAGTTCCCTGCCCCCTCGCTGTGCTTGCTTCCCTGCCCCCTCGCTGTGCTTGCTCTCCTGAGTGTGTGTGTGGCTCTGGGTGGGTGTGTGTGGCTCTGGGTGGGTGTTTGTGGCTCTGGGTGTGTGTGTGTGTGGCTCTGGGTGTGTGTGTGTGTGGCTCTGGGTGTGTGTGTGTGTGTGGCTCTGGGTGTGTGTGTGTATGGCTCTGGGTGTGTGTGTGACTCTGGGTATGTGTGGCTCTGGGTGTGGCTCTGGGTGTGTGTGTGGCTCTGTGTGTGTGTGTGTGGCTCTGGGTGTGTGTGTGTGTGTGTGGCTGGCTCTGGGTGTGTGTGGCTGGCTCTGGTTGTGTGTGTGTGTGGCTCTGGGTGTGTGTGTGTGGTAGTAATTGCTGTCTGCTGTCGTCCGTAGGGTACAATAGGTTTCGGATTTGCAAGAGATTAAGCTAATGGCAATGTAAATGACAATGCCATTTATTTATCTGTTTTCAAAACCAACACATAAATACAAATTTTGTCATTTACAATGCCAATAGCTCTAACTTTTCCAAAGGCGAAACCATTGCATTGTAAATGCTTGTTGAAGTCTGATTCCTATGAGATAGTCTGTATTGTTTTGGGCTATAATTACTTTGCGACACACCATCCCTGCTGTAAGCATTATTTACATCACCTCATTATACTACCTTGCCAAGAGCTTTTAGTAACTTTCTCTCTGTTCTGTTTATGCAGCGTTCCATGTGAATTTCTGGTTTCATTTGTTGTACAAGTGGAAGAGGGGAACCAAACAGGTAGATATTCAGATTATATGTTTAATGACTATGCGTGGGAAGGTTTGAGTTATCATAGAGCTCATAGTAGATCGTTGACCATACTTTATTTCACAGGATTACCGACGTCTCCAGTGACGTGTCCTTTCTGCCCAGGTCGTGCTGAGAGATCCTTCACAGAGGCCTTGCTGCCCAGGTCGTGCAGAGGGTAAAAGTCTTAATTAATTTAAAAGGGGCCTGTCATATCTCAAGTAAATATAAAGCAACACCAGGAAAGGCCGCAGCATTTGTACTGCTAGTCAAGCTGGCATAAACTTCAGTGGGAAGAAAGCTTTCCCCATAAAAGTTTTTGAGTGACCACAGAGAGGGGACAGTTCATTGTTGTGGCCACACCTCTGGGTGGGCACAGAGGTTCCACGCAAGAAGAGAGGCGTGTCTTGGATTTTGGGGATATATGAGAAAGATTGTTTGCAGTAGGGCAAAAAGGAAATGCTGCAAAAGAGGATATGGTTGCCCATGGGAACTTTTACCCCATTGGCCAGGTAAGAGCCAGGTATCGAACCGACCCTCTACCTGGTGCCATTCATAAATGTGGCATCCTAGGTGGTGGAAGGCTGTAAACTGCGCTCCGTCGGCAGAGTTCACTGAGTTTTTGGCACTCCTCACTCCGCTTGTAGGGTGTTCCCAGCCGATGTTCTTCCAACATTGAAAACTGCTAGCATACGATCTCCATGGACTACTCTATTTGAACTTACTATCTCAGGTCATCCCAACAGAACAATTTCCAACAGGCCTAGCACTGGCTCCCTCCTGCCCATCCCAACCCACAGATCTCCTACAAGAATCCCATCTTAAATATCTGAAAACTTAAGACACAGGTCAGGAACTCTCATACTAAGACTCCCATCACCAGAACGTCCTGCGACTGTGCTTCCCTGGGAAGAACTATGAACACCATTGAAGCTTGTAGCTCGGGATTTCCCAGGAGCAGGGTATTGTGGTGCTGGGCTTCAAGTTCCTACCTCAGGAGGTGTCCTCAACCTCAGCCTCTCTGCCGCCTCTAGGAGCCCACACTCACCCCATGTCCGCCTTCAGTTCTGTGGCGATCTGCTCCGTGTTCGCGGGCAGAGATCAACTTGACACCCGCCACTGCACTCATGGGCCTGGCAATGCCGTAGGGCGAGGCTGAACTGCATCTAATCAGCTTGACTTGCAGCTGCTAATCTCTCTGCTGCCCCTGCTAGAAACCAGCTTGCACAACGAGAGTTACATCATATGTGCCTGTAATTTGGATTTCTCTTGTACCAGGGAGGCTAATTCCTACCCTTCAGAGACCCGTAAGGCTCGGCCGCTGCACCATGGCGTAGCAAGGTGAGGTGGTACCCGGTGCGGAAAATTTCTTGTCACCCCCGGCTTGACAAAATGGCAATAATATGTGTTTAAAATACATGATTTTGCAATTTTGTCAAGCCGGGCGTGACAAGTGTTATCACTGAGAAGGGTGACAAAATGGCAAAAATATGTTTTTAAAACACATATTTTTGCTATTTTGTCCCCTAAGTGATGACACCCGGGGGCGCCCGCACCCACCGCACCCCCCTTCCTAGGCCCCTGCGCTGCACACCACTAGATTCCTTCTGTTAGACTTGGCATCCTGATTCTCCCCTCTATTTTCCGTCTTGACCTCCTGTGTTTAGCTGTGTGTTGGACTCCATTTTGCTGGTCTAGATGCTTTGGGCACTTTGGCACTACTGTTCTTTGCCAAAGTGCATGTGCTCCCTTTGTAAATTATTGTTATGGATTGGTGTTTCCATGATTGGCCTATTTGATTTACTAGTCAGTTCCATTGTACAGTGAACTGTGTGTGCCCAGGGCCTGTAAATCAAATGCTGGTAGTAGGCTTGCAGCACGCATTGTGCCACCTACATAAGCAGCCTGTAAATGTAACTCCAGCCTGCCATTGCAGTGCCTGTGGGCAGTCTAGTACTGCCATGTCGACTTGGCAAGTGCACCCACTTGCCAGGCCCTAACCTTCCCATGTTGGTCACCCCTATGGTAGGTTCAAGGTACCCCTGAAGGCAGGCTGCAGTGTATGTGAAAGGTAAGACATACCCTAGTGTGTGGGGCATGTCCTGATAGTGACATACTGCCAATTTTGTTTGTCACTATTGCAAGGCTATCCGTTCCCATAGGACTGAATGGGGAGTTTGCTTATAACATATTATGAGCCTAACTACCCCTGGGAACAAGGTAGGAAAAAGGGTTTTGTAAGCCTAAACTCAGAATGTTAAAATGCATCTTTTAGTAAGGTTGATTTTTACATTCTGTGTTTGAAAATACCACTTGTGCAACTCCGCGAGCTCTGCCCACCCCTAATCCTAGGCACCATCCTCAGAACACTTTCTGGACCTGTGGAAGAACAGAAAAATAACCGTACCTGCTGTTTGAGGCCTGTAATAAGACCCAAGGGCTGTACCTATTCCCATTTGTATCCAGGACAAAGAAGTGGACTTCAAGGATAAGTTGGAGGACCTCCTGTGTTGTTACAAGGACACAACAAATTGGAGTGGAATTTTTATTGCGTTTTTTTTTTTTTTACAGTTTTAATACTTCTAAATGTTTTACATATTTTATTTTAGTTGAGCCTGTCTGCTCTGTGATATCAATTAAGCTCGGGTACAAATTACTGAAACCTTTGACTGGACCTAACAGGTTAGTGTCTTTATTGTATCGGCTATGGGGCTTTTATTTGGACTTGATTCACAGGACATCTGCTTTTTTACTGCTGTATTTATTTTAAAATCGATATGCTTGAGGAATAGCATGCTTTTTTGATATGTGTTTAATTTAAATGTTGCTGTTTCCTCTTGTTTTTACTTATGTATGCACTTTTATGATTATTAATCAATGATCGAATAAAGTTTTTGAATTGAAATTGAATAGTGTCTTTATTAATTGTGGTGGACTTCAATCTACCCCAAATATTAATTCCATTTCTTACAGATGCATCATTACTTTAATTAGCCTCTGCTTTTTCCTTTGAGTTACATTTTTCAAAGTAACAAAATTGAGCCAAGCATCACCTGACAGTTGGTAGCTTCAGGATGACATTAAAGAAGTTTTTCAGACAGAGATCTAATAAAAGAATCTTTATGGGACTGAATTTTTCCCCCTCATCTGGAAATAACTATAACAATACTAGGCTTTCAAATCTCAAAAAGGATGTTGTGAGGGGTGTGGGTTGTACCACAAAAAAGTATTGATCGAGCACATTTCAGACACTAAAATGTAGGGTGGGCGAGTGAGGGCCCTTTCTTCTAAAGGGATATGCTCAAGAGGTTGAATAAAAAGAGTGGGCTACAAACATAAGCGGCATGACTAGGGAATGGGTCAATAAGCATACCATCTATTACTTTTAAATTGGGGAGGGTGGCGTTATCTTCACCTTCTAACAATTAAAATTTAGATCATATTGTTTCGAAAACCTGCTTATTATGTAAAAAGGTGGCATTGAGATAGAAAATCATTTGCCTAGGGTACCCAATTTGGGGACACTTAGGTGACTACTGAAATTTTCTGGTCCCAATTGTACCAATTTAGACACTAAGCCAGTTTTCGTGATCCTCTGTCTTCAGAATCTAATAAAGCCCTAAATTAACTTTTAAAACCTCTCAACTTACATGACCATTGGAATTATGCACTTCTGTGGTTGTGGCCTTTTACACATAATTATGAAGTTGCCACATTTGCCACATAACCCATCATCTATTGCATAATCAGCTCAAATAGGTCAACAATTACCTGCATATGTTGCTGCACAGTGCAAGCTCTTCTGTAAAGGTTGACTGGTCACTTGTCAGTTGATTATTGGTGTTTTTGGGAGTAAACATTATACTATTGAGGTGTAAACTTTGCCCGGACAATGTTAACATGTGAAAAAATAACAAAGCAATGAACTAACAATATCACAGACTGTGCCACATTACGTCACTTATTATGCCTTTTCCTGGTGCATAATTCAGTCAACCCTGCCGCATATTTTGGTCCTCCCATGCCAGCTAATTCCAGTGTTCCTGACTCTAGCTCGAACTCTACTTTCGAATAGTGAGTGTACACCGTTAGGGTGCAATACTGTGGGGTGCATAAATTAGCCGGAGCCACAATTTGTGCATTATTAAGAATTGTGGTCTTCCCAGTGGACAATAATGTGCAACTTTATCCCAACCAAGTGGAGTAACCTAAAATCTGTCGTATTTGCTTGCTGAAATGACTATAGACAAATTTCAGCTGAAAAAGTAATCAGGGTAAAAACCTCACCCTATGGTGCACAATGGCCCTCCGAGCCGGAATCCAACTTGGGGCACAAATTCCTGTTTGCCCCCTAAATGGGAGTTGTATGGTCCTTCAAATGAGTTTCTTAATGTACTGTAACAAGGATCGAATATTTATGTATGACAACTTGTAAAATGCATCTCTTTGTTTTGACCACTGAAAACAAGGCATTTAAGTATACTGAATATTCACTTATTTCTTTCCAGTTTTTAATATTTTCTTGCAAAATTGGAAATACAAAAAACAACTGATAAAATAGAGAAGAGTTCTGTACATTTATATACATGAGGTCAGCGATATAAAATAACAAAACGAACATCAAAAAATAATGATATAAAACGTCAAGTGCAGTACAGGTAAAAACAGTTGATTGTACATGTAGACATTCTCAAATATAAAGCATATTTTTCAGGCAGGAAAAGATCTTTAGAGGTTTCTTTCATATAAGTTACATTTACAATTTATCTTTTGAACATATACAAGAAGGCTTCTTAGAAGTTTAATACACTTAAAGCATCAGATTCAAAGTGCCAAAGCAAAGTTAAAAATTCCAATATTTCCCTTATATAGAGTTGCGTATAAAACATTATCGGTAAATGTGAGGTGCTTGTTTTTGTAGGAATTCATATGGGAACACACAGTGGACAGTATATGTACTTTGCATCACTGTAATATGTGCTGAATACAGTCAGATTTTTAACAAAAAAGAACAATTATACAAATTTTAGGTATCATTGTAAATGGAAGGGATGTGGGTCAAACAATGGTCGAAGGCGCCATTTTGGAAAAATCCGTTTTCTTCTGTTGCATTTGTGACTCCGTCTTCAGATACACATTGTGCTTCGGAAATGATGCCATAGCCTGTAAGTAGAAAAACATTTTGATATTAATGTATATTGGCTTTGCTTCAACATATTGTAAATCAGCTATATTGACTATCTGAGAATGGTTCATCCTAAACTGACCAAATCTCGACTTCTAGTTGCAATCTCATGCCTGAGCAGCTTGCAAGAATGGTTTACATCTACGTACAAAAGTCGTACCGTTCTCTATGTTGGAGCTATGTTGGCTGGCTGCTGTCCTTGTGCATGCATGAAATATAGCACATTCCTAAAAGCATTACTCCAATACTATGAGCTGTTTATGAGCACTATACAGTAATCATTTGAACTGCAGTCACACAGTGATGCCCACAGAGAGTGGAAACCCAGCTGTTGCCTGTCACTGCATTCTATTTGTTGTCTGCCAATGTTTGTGTTTTTCCACTCCATGATTCTGCTCAGTTCTAGCCTTTGGGGGTAATTTACCAATGAAATGTGTGGGTGCACGCGTGGCACGAAGCCTCAGTAAAGCATGGTTTCGATCTGTGTACCATTACAAAGCCGCCTTTCAGGTACAATGCAAAATTAGACAGGTGAATGCAAGAATCCATACAACCCACAGTAAATATAGATCGAAGTTTGCCCAATGGCCAGCTCTCCTCTCCCCACTTTTCTGAAGAAATGTTCTCCTTCATCTAGAAATGAATGTTGGCCATATATCTCAGAAATAGTCCTAAAAAATGTGAGTCTGCCTAGCTCCACAATGGCAGCTTACACACCGCTTCAAACCTTGCTCTGAGCAGTGCCGTCTTAACGCATGTTGGCAGGTAAATGAGCCAACAAGGGATTCATTTAATCAGATATTTGTATACTTATTGCATTCAATGTTGGCAAGTTCCATCAAAGTAGTTTGCACTTCAAATTTTCAAAAACAAATTCCACTTATTTACATATGAACAAATCAAAGAACAATTTGTCACACTGGTGTATATATACAAATGTTTTTATTTTATTTTAATCAAAGTTCATAATTTAAAAAGGGTACACAATCATACAAAACACAAAGTAACCAGAAGTCACAATTGTATGTATCCTTCTTTGTTACAATTGTGGACACCTTTTCACACACAATTATAAGGCAATATGGCTAACTTATTCAAACAACTTTGCCCTTGATACAATGATCAATGAAAATAATGTGGTTCTCGATGTTTTAGTCTATCACTGTTTGCATCCACTGGAACATCTTCAGGACTGTTTTTAAAAATTACAGATGAATGACCCTTCAACAATGTTGAAAGTGATTATTAGTGCTAGAATACAGACCAGTATGAAGTGGCTTAAAAGCCTACAACTTTTCAGCAATCAGGGTTAGATATTACTTGAGACCCTGTTATACTTTTCAATTTATGAGCTGATCGGGAACCGATCAATCTGTATTGAATGGACGTAGGCCACAAATTCAGTCAGGCTTGCTCAGGAGTCAGCATTTCTAAAAAAACGCATGGGCACGCTGGGCAGTTGCCCGGGGGCCCCAAGAGCATAGGGGCCTTATGGAGACCATAATTTAACACAAATTTTCAATTAAACATTTTTATTCCTGCAAGTGGTTGTGTCAGCAGGGCCCAGTGGACTGCTTTGCCTGGGGGCCTATAATGCTGTTGAGACGGCCCTGGCTCTGAGCAATAGCCTATCACCAATTCTCCACCTCTATCATGCCCTCTGAAATGAAAATAACCTGGATTCAGGAAAAAAGTAGAGACCTAGCGGTACCGTTGAATGACCGATGAACCACAGTCACACTAAATTCACATGTTACATTTTGGCGAAAATTGTCAAAGCGCGAGATAATAAACAGCCTTTGCAGGAAAAGTTCATGTGAATCACACACAATCTGTGAATCTTCAGTGGACTCTTGTACTGAATATGGACATCAACAATATTGTGGCATACTAATATTGAAGACAGAATATCGAGGGCCAAAATATCGAAAGGTAAGTGCATATTGGGAAGTATAGATTTACTATTCCAAATCCACATTTACATGCCTTGAAGATGAATGTACCGCGTAGGTACATATATGTGGAGTTAAGTATCAAAAATCTAGACTGATTTACCTGTGTATATTTTATTTTCGTTATTCAGGCCTCGATGTCCTAGTGATCCATTAATAGTGTTCATTCGATACTCAGGGGGCACACTTCTTCAGTGAAAATAATTGACTTTTTCCCCGCTCTATGGCAGTTTTTTTAATGAACCTCAAATGAACGAATAATTAACCCTCCTTGTTTTCCATGAAGAAGCCAATAGATGTTCCGGAGGACTCTGGGTGATGATCTCAGTTATTAATCCCTTTTTGGAAACAGGTCCATTTCAGGTGGGCATAAAGACTACCGCCAAGTGACAACTAGAACATCCCACCTGGCATGCGTATTTCAACATTACATACCTGCTCCTGCTTCCAATGGCTTCAATAGAAGGAACTCACATGAGAAGTAGCTCCTTTAAGTTCCTTGCCTCTAAATTCCGGAATCAGTTACTATTGTGTTTTGGACAAATTAAACCTCTTCAGAGAGGCTATCAACACCCATCTTTCTCATAAGGAGTGTCTTTCCTGTACCCTCTTTCTACTAGCTTTAGCAGTTCTTAAGCGCCATGAAACCCTGTGGTATAAGTATCACTTTATCAGAATCAAAATCAGCTAAAGTAAATTTAGTACTGTGCATAGTTTTCTACTTTTGAAATAATCAAGGGGTTCACAGCTGTGTGGTTTAAATATGCACCTACGTCACCACCAAATCAATGGTGGGACACGCAAGCAAATGGCTCCCTCAGGCGCGGATCTCCCCCATTACTTTAGCGGAATGACAATCACTGGCATGAAAGCGGAAGCCTTCGCCATGCTCACTTGCACACCACGTGGGGTTGCGTACGGCTCCGGAAATATGTCTGTTCTAGTGAACACTATCGTGGGGTGGTGTGTGTTTTCTTTTACCCTCAGAATGCAGTGTTTTGGTCGGTGCGGGTAATCAATGAGTAAATTGCACGTGCACGGAGCATGGTGGGCACATAACTCCGACATCAATCACCAGAGTGAAGGATGACGCAGACAGGCCCTCGCGCCACCTCACATCTTTGCTAAATTACGGGGATCCCCCGCACTTGTACGCCCAGGGCTTCATCGGGCTCCTGATGGAGTAAGTCATCCGTGTACTGGGAGGAAAGTGCCCTTTTTTTAATGAATGTTAATGCGGCTCGTGGCACACATGTTTGCCAGCCATTGCGGGCATTCCCGCGAGATGAGAGCTCCTCGCACATGAACGGCACAATAACAAGCTCGCAATAAGAGGGAAATACCTAATCTTTTATGACTCCTTGACGCAGTGACAGGCTATGATTTATGCCATGCCAACCGTGTTTATTTTTATATTCTAGGAACTTAGCATGCCTAAGTGATTGGCCTGCAAACACAGTTATTGCAAACTCATTTCGTAATGTTGCAGCTCGGGCTTAAAACAATCAGCTGCTGTTGTTGAGGTTGGTGTCTTGCCACAAGCTCTGCTCTGCTCCCAGAGTCTTATTTGAAATCATTAACTTCAGGATCTTTTCCAACTACAACAATCTACCTGCCTGATCTTCATTTCAAATCTGCTAATGGGGATGTGTACCCCCCCAATGGCTTAAATTCAAAAGTCACAGAACATAATACTGCCAGGCTTACAACACCATTCCAGCGCTCTCACGTGCGAGCCCTCTATCCCAGGCACCAGCTCTCTTTGTTGAAACAAATACTGAACATGGCGTAGGTACTGAATGAATAATATCTTGCACAGTTTACTTTCCAATGCCATTCAAGGCAAACCTCAGCTCATGGCAAAGTAGTGCTAGGGAATGTGAGTTTAGGTCTGGCGTTATCCAAGATCTTTTGATTTTACTAAAATTACACATGTATAAGATACTAACGTTTGGGCTTTCAGCCAGCCCTCTCCCTCCTTCGCTCTGTTACTGAGTCATTCATATTTCAGTTCCACCCACTGCAGCACATACATGTCAGTGGGTCAGCGCATTTCAGCCATTGGCTAACTTCACTCTGAATGATGATATTTTTTTCCTTTCACAAGATACTCATCCACACTGTATGTAGTTCTATTAGAGACACGCTGCAGGAAGAGACTCGTGTTTTGGCTCCTCTAGACTACAGCTACCATAAGCCCCTTTTGCTGATGAGGAGAAGCAAGGGCCACAGCGCTATAAAGAGCGTACTAGATTCCTGCCTGGCGGGATGCACTACAGAAAGAAATTCTCTTGTGGTTGGGGCCAGCTACCATAAGGCCATGTTGCTGGTGAGGAAAAGGAGAAGCCAAAAGATCTATAATGCCTCACTGCTCTCACAGCAGTTAAAAAAAAAATCAAATGATAATAATGTTATTATTTTATTTATCCATAGGGGGAGTGGTGGGCACTCTCTAAGTGCGCATTACAGTTTGGCCGGCCATCTTGGATTAGCCAAACTGTCATACGCACTTAGCATGTTGTTCACCCAACTGGATTGCACAGCCAAACCACGGCGCTCAGACCAAAAACAATGCTGTTCTCATGCTGGTGACAGGAAAGCCATGATTGGCTTATGGGAACCTGTGTGCTTCCTGCTTCTGGGAGTTCGAAGAGTAGAGGATGGTGTAGAGGCAGTAGCAGTACCCAGGTAAGTCCTATTTTTTTTTCATCCCTGCCTCCCACCCCTGTTTGGTAGCAGCTGCCATTGACGCATGCAGGCCACACCTGGGCAAAGCCTGGGCCAAGGAAACTCGCGTCTGAGCCCGTCAGAACCAGCAGGAGGCTGGGCTTGGCCATCCCTCTTGGCTGCTCTGTATCAGGTAGTGTTATCTCTTATTTTGGGAATTAGCTTTAAATCCCTAAACTGTCTGGAAGAATAGGAAAGGAGATATAGCAGCAGACCAAATACCTTTCTTGATGTACTGCCCTTATTGCAACCAAGTTCTTTCTAAATCTTTGAGCAGTAACAAAACTTTTTGAAGCAAATAAATTAACAATCAGTTGATGCTTGGACCCTTATGCCTGCAAAGTCATGATAATTATGGCACTGAGGACCAGGGCCGGACTGGGAACCACAATCGGCCCGGCAAAGTGCTCAGCCGGCCCCTTCCCCGGTGGGTTTGGTGCCGCCATGCTCTTTGCCGGGGCCGGTTTTCGGCCGATTTTGGTACAGGGCCGATTCTGCAGCTATGCTGCAAAAACGGCCCTGTAACAAAAACGGTCCCCAGGAGATCAAAACCGGCCCCCACCCGGGGGATTGCCCGGTGCTCGATATGGCCAGTCCGGCCCTGTTGAGGACTGAGAACTGCTGCCAAGTGTGGGCCTGGCTGCAGGACCGTCTAGCCTGGGAGATGTTGCCTAAGGGTTTGTTCCAACTGCGAGACTGCTGCGCTAGGGTTGACTTGATAACTATCAACAATTGGGAGTAACTTTCTATCGAGTTGAAGTGTGACCTGAAGAAACAACATGTAGCTTTAACTTTGACTTCTATTTTGCTGCTATCTCTCTTGCTGCTAGTGTTGCTATGATGTTTTATGTGTGAATAATTGGAGTAGATTATTGGGAACCTGCTCTTTTTTAAAATGGGGAAACTGAAAGCTACAGAACTCATTCAAGGAGCCCCCAAACCAAGCAAGGCCAGAATTTCTTTTAGGAATTTCACTATATCTTCTGATTGAAGAGGTGGAATCCATCATAGACAATAAAAACTAGGCATGGGCGGAAAATCCGTTCCGCTCGCGGATTTTGCGGATTTTCGGGAAATCCGCAATCCGCGAGATTTGCGAATCTCCCGCAAAATCCGCAAATCCGCGAGCAGCGGATTTTGCTCGCACTGCTCGCACTGTTCGCGTGAGTTCGCGTGAGTTCGCGCCCCGCGAATAAGTGCAAAATTGCAGAAATACGATTTTAGCAAAACTGAAAGTAACTACTTACCAGGTTCAAAAGTTCAGGCTCATCATTAGTAGCCATTTCCTGTAGTGCTTCCTGAGGGGCCCCTCCAGAGTTCAGTTGCCAGTTGAAACTATTATGTGACCCTGCTCTGAACCTCAGAATAGTTACACATATGCCACAAAGGTCCTGAATTACAGCTAAGGGAGACAAGCAGGAGCCAGGCTGGAAGTTAAAATCCATTAATCAGCCCCTAATTCATTATTGTCAGTTGGGGCAGGGCAGGTGTTGTAACTAATTTTGCAACAATGAAAGCACTTAGCAAGTGCAAAAGATCACTAATCAGGGCGCACTAAGGAAGCAGGTGCCAGCTAAAAAAATATTCTGTGACACATTAATCAGCCCCAAATTAATTCAGGTCACTTGAGGCAGGGAAGGTGTGCTTTGCTTTGCCGAAAATAATGTACACTGGACAACCAGAGGGTGTGGTGATGAAACAGAGGGTGGCATGGGTGGGCCAGAGGGTGGCATGAGTAGTCAGAGAGTGGCAGTGGTGACAGAGAGTAGCAGTGATGAAGAAGAGTGTCCCAAACAGGCTGGACACGTAGAAACAACAAGTTCGCGAAACTTGCGACCCGACAGGTAAGTTCGCAATTTGCGAAAGTGTACAAAACCCTCGCGAACTGGCAGAAACACGGGCGAACACACAAAAAAAAAAATCTGCAAATTCGCGGGAATTCGCGGATTTTGCGGATTGCGAATCCGCAAATCCGCAAAATTCGCGAACGCGAGATCCGCAAAATTCGCTCATGCTTAATAAAAACATGCCAAACAGGATCCCGGGGGAACCAAGGAAGACATCAAAACATGGAGTACAAACAATACGCAATCTGTTTAAAAAGAAAGCACCTCAAAACACAGCAGAAGTAATGACACCTGACACAAGTGACTCAAAATCCACTATTACTCAAGATCTAATTTGCTTAGATCCACCATTAGAACCCAACGTAGTTTGTTTCACGCACTTCTTGCCTCCAGAAGACCGAGAAGTAACCATAGGGGTCTCTTAGGCTATCTCCGAAACCGGTGTCCAAAAGATGTCAACAGAACCTTCTCCACCTATCAGCGACTTAGATTCATGGAAGGAGCTGGCGGGGCAGATTACAGGCCTTAGGACCATGGTACAGGTGTTCACTGATATGGTTAAACACCTTCTTTCAGAACAAGTTGATGTGACAAATTCGGAATTGGACAGCATAAAAAGAAGACAGATGGGGATCCCCCTAATTTTAATACCCAAGTGCAAGGAAGCCTCGATGGATCCTGCGCATAACCTAACGCAGAGCACCTTCTCAATCAGGGCCACTGTGCACACCAGGCCACTGAGCAAGATCAAAAACACAAGGTCGCTAGGGCCATGGGCAAACACTGGGGGTAGAAGTGGGCTGTTGACTTCTTGGTCATCAGGGGTACACACTAGGGCTTTACCTGCCAGTGGAATCAGACAGGAACCCATGCTGTTGATGAGAGCTGAGTCCATATACTGTCCATCAGATAATGGTTTTCTAAGAGATAAAAAGAGGTTTGCCCCCATACGCAACAAAGTGGCTGTTCTAGATTTGCACAGATTTATATAGGTAGCATACCAAAACTCACCTCCCCAAGGAAATATGAAGATGAAGATGCACTAAAAAATAAGGTTATACATTGGAAATGATCTGTGATCGGTACGTAGGGAGGCTAATTTAAGCGATAAGAGATGCTCAGCTGGCAGTCTTAGATATGATTGCACAGTGCTAACTTTTGATGACAAAAAAATAGCCAATTGCTTGGTGGCTATTGACACAAGGACAAGTCTCCCCAACAACTCCATCATTCAATTTAAATAGCATAAGGACGCAACTATAAAGTTGATAATCATTTCAAAGCAATCACACAGACCCACCCAAGATTCCATCTTAAGGAATCCCGATTGACTGCTTGACATCCATAGCAGTGACATGAGGTAACTCATGGGGGGAGGTAAGCATGTGCCAAATTTGAACAACCAGTGTCTTGATTCATTGCCTAGAAGTAGGAACACACATTCTCCTGAGCTTTTGATGAGCTCTGCTCAGGAAATAGTCATACATAACAATTAATCGGTTATCTCAACCCGGGCCTTTATAGCTTCTTGGGCAATCAGGCATAATAAATCTGATACGATAGCGATAGCCTCCTAGAAAGTGACGGGTTTGAAATCAAAAGTAGAGCTGTCTGATTGGAATGATTTTATAGAGGAATTCGATATCTGCAGATTCCAGGAGACATAGTATACAGCACCAGCACTCAGGTCGATTTACTCTAACTACTGGGATCTAGCAAAAGCTAATACTACGGCCGTCTCTATGGAGGTTTGTTAATTTGGGTTAGAGTCTCACTAGATTGTAGAATAAAAACCCTGGCGATTGACTTACCTGACATACTGGGTATCTAGCTGAGGAAAGGTAGGGGCAATAGCGCCGGCACATACAACGTCTGTACGAGGGGTTAAGTGGGGGACAGTCTCAAACACTTTATGAGCCATCATGTGCTATTTTGGCTGGGGGGTTCACTACCATGTTTGAGCCATTGGATCATGAAGAGCTTATTTTAGTGGAGGAGGAAGATGGTAGGCGGGGTGTTCCCCAGCTCAATATAGCCCCAGCTAAAAAGTGGACCCAAGTAGCATTTCAACTGAACGTTCTTGTATTGTAGCCAGGTCTTAAAGCAACATGGTAGAACAAAATCAAACAGAAGAAGGGCTTGCACTTTTAACAAACTCAACTTTGAGAGTCACACAGAATATATTATAAAGTTAGGGACATGACAGTTAAAGAGAGGCTTGAGACGGATCTTAGTCCACTACGCCTTTATATGTCATTAATCTTGGGGTAAATGTCCTACTGATTTCCACTATTATAGAACAACTAAATATATTTTGCTAACTAACAATAGGCTCTTACTTAAGTGGAATAATACAGTTAAAAGCCCAGATTGCTATTTAGCATAATTTAATAAGTGCCACCTTTAATTTAGGCTATATAATTGCTAATAATGGTAACTTTAAGCAAACAATATTAATATACTAAGGGATTTTTTGACCATATAATCTCATATTTTACAGTCAAAAGACCATACACTAGGAAAAATACTTAAAAACGTAACAGTGGGTTTAATAAGGAATGCAGACACGCCAGAAGACAGTTAGCTCTGGCTATTACGTTAAACGCCTGGCAATGACTGCTGCTATGAGGAAGGCCTACAAACAAGCACAGCACAGAGAATGGGATGAGAAAAGATGGGGTTACTTACTGCGAGCAAGCTCATATATTGTCCACCAGATAATGGTTTTCTAAGAGATAAAAAGAGGCTTGCCTCCATATGCAACAAAGGGGCTGTTCTAGACCTACACAGATTTATATCTGTACCATACCAAAACTCACCTCCCCAAGGGTATATGAAGATGCACTAAAAAATAAGATTACACATTGGATAAGATCTGTTAGGGATTTAGATCTATAAGTAGGGAGGATATTCTAAGCCTCCATTGTTTCCATCCGCTCTAGCACTCCATTATGCAAGTTAAAACTAGATATGGGGAGGACATAAAAATGTGACCCATTTTATTCTCGAGGAGGCTAAGAGCCACCGCAGAATTATTCATATATGTAGAGGCCCTCTGGCAAACAGTAAAGCTGGATAGTTTTCACAAATTAAATTGACTTAAAATTATTGAGAAACTGCTGAACCTTCTGGGTCTGAAAGATCATTGGGAATCGCTCGCCACTGAGTGTCTACCATGTAAAGAACGAATTAAAGAGCTATATTGGACCTGCACAACCTAGAAAGATGCCCAGGATGCCACTATGGGCTCTCTGCCAATAGCTTTTACAGAACCTAAGTCTACCAGTGGATTGGGATACGATCTTGATTTTATTACAGATCCATTTGATAGTAAAGTATATATAGTTCAGATTTGGATCTCTTCCCCTTCATATGTTTATTGCTATATAGCTGACTCTTATTGATCCACCCACCTTATGCCCTGTTTCAAAATATGCACTCTGAAAATCCAGCTTGTGTTATGTATGCTTGTTTTGCCTATAAACATCATAGGCTTGCTTGGATCAAACCAATTTGCAAGCAACTGGGTACCGTTAAACCTGGCATCCTTAGTGTGGTTTATTCCCTAACGTTTTGCCTTCAGACCTCCTGTTTGCTGACTTTGTTTTTGCTGGCCTTGGGATTCTGCATATTTTCCCACTGCTAATCACTTGAGCTTGTGCTTATGCTCTCACTTTAAAACATGGTATGATTGGTTTATACCCAATTGCCATATTTAATTTACTTGTAAGTCCCTGGCAAAGCGGCACTACCTGTGCCCAGGGCCTGTAAATTAAATTCTGCTAATGGGCCTGCAACACTGATTGTGCCAGCCATTGCAGCCTGTGTGTGCAGTTTTACCTACCACTGTGACCTGGCAAAACTAACCTTTTCCCAGGCATTAACCTTCCTTTTTATACAAAAAAGTCACCTCCAGGGTAAGCCTTAGACACCCCAAAGGGCAGGGTCCAATGCGTTTAAAAAGTAGGACATGTACCTTTGAGTTTTACACGTCCTGGCAGTGAAAGCCTATTAAATTCGTTTTTACTACTTGAAGGCCTACCTCTCCCACAGACTAACACTGGAGTTATCTTATTACATTTAATACAATGTAATTTCCAAATGGGAACAGGTAACCAGTTTGTGTTTGGTGTCTTTGGAATTGTAATTAAAAATCCTAACATGGTGAAGTTGGATTTTAAATTACAATCATGAAAATGCAGCTTTTCCCAATTTTTTGCTGGGACATTGAACCATGTGGAGGCTTTAAGAATACTAAGGACAGATCCTAGACCAGCTGTAGCTAAATATTTGGGCAGGATGTGGTATATAAGTAGGAAAGCTATGTTAGGCCAAATTAAAACATATTAATGTTGTGCCTGAAGGGGTAAACTTCAGATATTTTAAGTAAATTCGCAAGCAGACTGTAATATAGTGATGCTTGATTCTCATTGTTTACATAATGGAACCAAAACGTTTTTTTTATGATCAGGTTCAACTTCTTCTTTTAGTTTATTTTCTTCAAGAAACAAATTTTAAACTCTATCTTGCTACTAGCAAATGGATGCTATTGTAACCCATTTCTTATGGATTTTAGTACTACATTTCAGACCTCTATTTGGAATAATATGGGTGCCAATTATTTAAACCTGTTTTTAAATATATATTTGTTGCATTTAAGCATGGGCGGAAAATCCGTTTCGCTCGCGGATTTTGCGGATTTTCGGTAAATTCGCAATCCGCGAGATTCGCGAATCTCCCGCAAAATCCGCAAATCCGCGAGCAGCGGATTTTGCTCGCACTGCTCGCACTGTTCGCGTGAGTTCGCGGCTTCCCTGTACAACTTCGCGCCCCGCGAATAAGTGCAAAATTGCAGAAATACGATCTTAGCAAAACTGAAACTACTTACCAGGTTCAAAAGTTCAGGCTCATCATTAGTAGCCATTTCCTGTAGTGCTTCCTGAGGGGCCCCTCCAGAGTTCAGTTGCCAGTTGCAACTATTATGTGACCCTGCTCTGAACCTCAGAATAGTTACACATATGCCACAAAGGTCCTGAATTACAGCTAAGGGAGACAAGCAGGAGCCAGGCTGGAGGTTCAAATCCATTAATCAGCCCCTAATTCATTATTGTCAGTTGGGGCAGGGCAGGTGTTGTAACTAATTTTGCAACAATGAAAGCACTTAGCAAGTTCAAAAGATCACTAATCAGGAAGCACTAAGGAAGCAGGTGCCAGCTACAAAAAATATTCTGTGACACATTAATCAGCCCCAAATTAATTCAGGTCACTTGAGGCAGGGAAGGTGTGCTTGCGTTGCCACAATAATGTACACTGACTGGACAACCAGAGGGTGCTGTGATGAAACAGAGGGTGGCATGGGTGGGCCAGAGGGTGGCATGAGTAGTCAGAGAGTGGCAGTGGTGACAGAGAGTGGCAGTGATGAAGAAGAGTGTCCCAAACAGGCTGGACACGTAGAAAACAACAAGTTCGCGAAACTTGCGACCCGAGAGGTAAGTTCGCAATTTGCGACATTGTACAAAACCCTCGCGAACTGGCAGAAACCCGCGCAAACACACAAAAAAAAATCCGCAAATTCGCGAGAATTCGCGGATTTTGCGGATTGCGAGTTCGCAAATCCGCAAAATTCGCGAACGCGAGATTCGCAAAATTCGCCCATGCTTAGTTGCATTGTAACACTGAGAGCCTTAGTTAATCGTAGGAACTTGCTTGCTGAACATATTGTGTATTTGCTGTTCTAGCAGTCATGAAAAGATATGGACTCATAATATGATATTAGATCATTATAACATTTTATCTACTCAGCATAATTGAATTTTATTGGCTGCTCTCTTTCGATATAGGGCAAGCTTTTATTGGCTGCCCTCTGCTGAATAGGCCAAGTTTTTTATGCGTTATACTGTACATTAATTGATTAAATGATTAGTTATACTCTATGATACTGGATATTATTGTACTTGTGTGCATACATGTGTACATTTATTGTTGTGTTTGTATTAGGCGCAGGTGTGTAATTGATTATTTAACAGTAACTTAAATGACATTTTAGCTGCCAAATAAAATTTAACTGCCATGCTTGTATTAGGTGTGGCTCTAATGCGATGTGTGTTTTTTGAGAGGAATACCATTTTTTTTGCTTCTAGCCTATGGGCCCGATTCACAAACGTAAAATTAAACAAAAGTCTAACTTTACAACTTTCGGTATTCACAAAGGGCATTTACTACTCCTAAATGCCCTTTGTGGATACCGATAGTCGTAAAGTTAAACCTTTGGTATTCACAAAGGGTATTTATGAGTAGTAAAGGCCGTTTACGAATACCAAATGTCATAAAGTTAGACTTTTGGCTCAGTTTACTTTTCTGAATCTGGACCAATGTTTTTATAGAGTGATGAGGGACCAACTGTTTCCCCAATATTAAAGTTTTGCAAAAACCATGAAAAAACAAATCAAGCATTTACAAAGCCAAAAGGTCGGCGACAAGTTCTTACACAGAGGGGAAGTATGGAGCTTGCGTTAACAGCAGGCTCTTATTTTGCCAACTGAATCAAACTAAAATATAACAGTTGGAATGCTTGAATTAATGTCAGCCACTGGTAATTACTCGGGCTGTATTCCAATCCATTGCGTTTTTTGCCCACCTCAGACAGGAACCGGCCACATGCAAATCATCCTTCTACAACTGGAACAGTCCAGACTGAATTGCCGGGTCAGGTCCCCTTTAAACTGCAAAACTAGCAACCTCTGACTGGTTTCAGCCAATTTAGGCCTCTTCAGTAGAGTGCAGCTTGGTTCCAGTAAGCATGGGACTAACATCTGGGCTTACCCTTTGCACTGAGGGCATCACACTGGGAAAAACAAAAACTGATTGTTGGTAATGTCTGAATTAAGCTTAGTCACTGGTAATCCCTTAACTGTATTCGAGTCAATTTTTTGTTTGCCCACCATGCCACTGCAGACAGGAGCCTGTTTTGCTAATGGCCTGATACTGTTCAGCTGTCTTGAGATATTGGTGAGTCTGGCAGGGTCTATCTATAGTGGACCGCCTCATTTCACTTTTTTGAGGAATGGTCTATAAGGGGATTCCTTGGACAACACACATGTACAAACAAGAGATGGAATACACAGACATTTACCCACTCACAATCACACATTTTTAACTCACCACTGTTTATTCGGATTTTCTTTTAGTATCATGTTAGGCCTGGCACCTTTGGCGTGGGTCTGCCTTCCATTTTTGCTGTTGCCTCATGTATTTTTCTGGTGTTAGATGCTTTGGGCACTGTGCCTCTGCTATTCAGTGCCACAGTGCTCCCTATTGTAAATTGATGTGTTATTCAGTGGTTCCATGTTTGGCTATTTGGTTTACTTGTCAGACACTAGTCTAGTGCACTGAGTGTGCCAGGGCGTGTAATCCAAATGCTGCTGGTGGGCTTGCAGCACTGGTTGTGCCACCCACAGAAGAAGCCTTGTAAAATTTGTCTAAGGTCTGCCAGGCTGGTACGTAAGTTTTCAGAGATTTTTTAAACACAGCGAAGACATTTACTGTAGGGTGGGAGCTTAGATCTGGGCAGCATGGATCAGAAGGGGTAGGGAGGTGATATTATATTCAGTCTTTTGGATAAAAGGAGTAAGTGTTTTATTATGGCTTTATTAATAATTTTAGGACCAATAAGCCTTATAGCAAGTAAGTGTGATAATCTATGTTTACTACAAAAGAGCTAGGATATGCTTTGTGATTTATATGAAACTGTATTTTATAATGATACTATTTTTGAAATCTTGTTTTTTTACATGCCTTTTTTCATCATTGGTATTCTTTCCTTCTCTTTTTCCCATGTTTACTTTACTGCTTTATTCTATGTAATGATTTTAATAGATACTTTTATCCTTTGTCTACATTAAGGCTTATACCAACAACAATTTTTCAGAAATGACACTTTTGATTCCTTATTCTATGTAATGATTTTAGTAGATACTTTTATCCTTTGAATACATTGTTAAGGCTTGTACCAACAACAATTTTTCAGACATTACATTTTTGTTGACTTAATATGTTTAACTACTTGTTTGTGTTCTACGCTTTCGCTAATGTTAAATTGAAATATGCATTCATCTTCTAGATCAATTTAATTATTTATGGCCTACCTTTCTCTGCTTTTCTCTGTTGGCCAGAGCTCTTGTAAATAATACATTAAGAGTGGGCCTTGAACTTACCACCTTAATGCATTGGTTGTTCAGGGCTTTAGTAAGTGCCTTCAGTGTCAATGAAATCTTAGATGCAGTGCTTAATTTGAGGCATTGGTTTCGGGTGCTCCGCACTGGCACTTAATTCTCGACACCGGCGCTTGTGACAGCTGCCACAAGGTGGAGCTGTCTGGTAACTTGGAGATGACCATAACAAGTTATTATTCATTCAATAAACTTTAAAAATGACTATTACCTGCGGCTAAAGCTATTCTTATAGCTTTGGGGACCTGAAATATTCCGAATTGTCACACTTGTTGGAATGTGATGGTTAGTACTTGTGTTGGTACTATAGTTGGCAGCATGGCAGTGGCGATGTGTGGGGCAGGCTGCCGTTGCCTCGGACAAAAGACCTGGCACTTCTTTTTTATACAAATTAAGCACTGCTTAGATAAACCAAATGGAGTATTTCCGTCTCGCCATCACACTGTTGGCAATTATAGATATCATTCCGCCTCCTAGAGAGTGCTTCCAGTGCATGAGGTGCAGCTGGTATGGACAGAAGTGTTTCTCAGTTGAAATCAGCGCATTCTGCATAAGAAACGAACGTCTACTTCTAATACGTTGTCAGTATCTTGCGCAGTAATATTTATCAACACATGACTTGACGTACATTCCTTCTAGAGCATTTACATGCACATTTAGGGATTCTCCAGGTATGTATTTTGTTTCAAATGCCTCTTGTGGTGGTTCTGCTGTAGAAAGAGCCTTTCATGAGCACCTCCATGACTTCCCTCACCCATCGCACCTTTCGGTTTTCTGTGTCTGGGTACATTTTACACTCACTTCATAAGCACTCTGACAGTTTTTAACCAAGCTTCTTTCCTGCTGGATGAAGGAGGAATAATAGGATTTGTTGTAGATGTACATTTCCAGCTGACTATGGAATGGCTATTTTCAATGAGCACTAAAACGCGTGCAGGTATTTCCTTTGTTTCTTTCACTACTGTAGGAAAAAAAGAGTACTTAGTGCAAGTCCTGCACCTTTACACAAAACACACAAGCTATTTAGTAACTTGTATTTACAGCCAACTTACTGGAAAATAAATAATTCCGTAGGGTGCTACACTTTAAATGCGAATGTCCCACAACTGTTACCACAGAATTGTTTGTTGCACCTTTCAGACCCTCTGCTGTAACTTCTCTTCTCCTATGCTAAAACCTTTAAACAGCCAGCTGTAAGGAGCACTAAATGAAAACCACTGATAAAATACCAAAGATAACAAGCATTGGCATAGCCAATAGGTCTCGCCTTTGGGACCTTTTAAGTGTTTAGCTAGAGCTATTGGCTATGCCAATGTGTTATTTATTTATTTATTTATTTATAAAGTTTTGTATAGCGCGAACTTGATCCCGAAGGATATCAGAGCGCTTTACAATTTGAGGCAAAGGTAACAAATCAAGCTTCCTAAAAGAACAGCACATATTTATTTTGTCATCTATTATTTCCATTCCAACCAGGATAATGGTGCTATCATGTTGAAAAGTTATAATATAAAAATGTTGGTTCCTCTGATCCACTTCGCTAATGGAGTCCCTGACATTGTCCTTCTGGCTTGTGCTTATGTTAATGTTCTCTGGTGTACATTGGTATAAAAATGGGGGTTGGGTAAAACAACAAAGAGGTGGTGGTAGGTCGGGCAAAAGCATTGGTTTAATCAAAACAACAACTGAGGGTGAGGGGGTGGTGGGTTAACATGTAGTATAGACGGCTGTAGATGCACTTTTATGGAATGCTTGCTAAGTGTCCCTCTGTAATATAAGTGGTGCTCATGCAAAGTGTGTCAGGCCCTTCATGTAAAGCTGGCACTACGCGTATACATGATAAACGGAAATAAATGAAGGGGAGTGCGGTTCTGTAATCCGGTTTAATGATAAATAACACTCTAACCCACCATATATAAGAAATAATCACAACATCCATAAATGATTTATAGCCTAGAAGCAGACTTGACCATGCTGAAAGAAAAATGCAAATGAATTTAGGCCGACCACATTGAGTAATAATAGTGTTAAAGGGCTGGGGATGCTCTTGCATAATTACTTGTATTACTGACATCCAAGCAAAATTGTACCCGTGCGTAAGTCCAGTCAGAGTTCCCATAACACAAACTCTCCTTTCAACCCTGCGAAGAGCAAACCCACATGCAGAAAGCAGAACTGCCTCAGTAAGCAGCACATGACAAAAATAAACATGCACCCACAGGAAAAAGTATTCTTTGAAATGATGCACTAAGTACACAAACCCTTGACTCGGTGAGCCCTTTCTGACAAGAGAGGTAAAAGCTGAGCATCCGTGGGAGAAAATGATGCCCCATTAACTCCACAGTTTTCCAGCAAACTGTAAACAAGCCAACTTGAGAGCTGTCTTTCCGAGAGAAAACAAAAGAATGTCAGTCACATGGCAGGAACTGAGAGGCATGAATGGTGCAATCAAATGTAAGCAGCTACAGGTCTGTGCATCCACAGTGTAACACGAGGTGGAAAAACATTAAAAAAATAGTCCTCCCACGAGCAGATGAACACAACAAAGAATAATGATTTTTTACTTAGTACCCGCTCCTTGGAGGAAAAAGGAGGGACAAAGAGAGAGGACTGGCCACTAGCAAGCAAGGATTTTAAAAAGACATTGAAACCAACAAATGAGAAGCCTGGGAATGGCTTTAGGCCCACAGAGATGTATACTAAAGTATACAAGAGGTCGTACGCTTACGCTCTACCTTAAAATTCAAGGGTCTTTGAATTAGCACCCGGTTTACATTACTTGCTTTGTATCAGACTGGTTATCTATTTTTCTGAATCCATTATTTGTGTTAGGCCAATAGCTGACAATCCCCTATTTAAAAAGAGAAAATCGTTTTTCTGCACCCACCACCTTGGCAAGATATATGTTTTCTTTCCCATTGATGTACCTTCTTCTGAGCTGGAGTCATAGACCGTCAACAAAGAGATGGCATTTAAATGTCAATAAACACCATTAAACCACGTAAAGCCCTGTGCAGCTGCCAGCAGGGGACGGGTATATTGCATGCTAAACAAGTCCATGCTATTCAAATGTGCTAAAGCTTGCAAACGGGGCAAAATGGGTTTTTTATGCAATATATACTTACACTTCGCAAGCTTTGTGTCCTGTCAATGCTGCTTTTGCCGCTCAACAAAGAGATGTAAGGGATGCTCCATGGGTGGGGAAAGAGTTGAAATGCTGCGAGGCATGCTGTCTAAACAGATACCTGTAAGACCACCCGGTCTGCAGCATCTATATGGAAGGTATTCCATGGCTTGGCAACATAATAATGTTCTCTCATCGCAAATCTGTTAGTGCTGTGTGATAAATGTGTGATAAACTCTATTTAGGATACGTACTTTATTCAGTCTCATACTACAGGCCATTCAAAATCAAGCTGCTCGTCTTATCCTTTCCCTCCCCAAATCTTCTCACATCACCCCGGTTCTCAAATCACTTCATTGGCTTCCAGTTCACTTTAGATCCTTTTTCAAATTGGCCTGTTTATCTTTTCGGGCTCATTTCCGCTCTGCGCCCCTGTTCATCACTTCTCTTGTTTCTTCTCATGCCCCGGTCCGCACTCTCCGCTCTTCTTCTCTTTCTCTTCTTCATATCCCCCGCTTCTGTAAATCCCGAACGGGGGGCACTCGGTTCTCAGTCCTGGCCCCCCAGTTCTGGAACAGTCTTCCTCTCTCTATCCGTTCCATTCCCATCTACACTCACTTCCGCAAAGCTCTTAAAACTTTTCTTTTCTCTCAGGCATTCCCTTCCTAATCCTCCTTGGGTTCCCTCTGCTGAGCTCTGATTAGGTCCCCAGCGCCAGGAAGCCGTTCGGCCACCGTGCGCTTTATTAAATACTTTATTCATTCATTCATTCATTCATTCATTCATTCATTCATTCAATATATATTATTTAGAATTCATTATTTACGACATGGTGATAATGCTAATTAATTTTCATACACAGTAGATAAGTACATATTTAGCACTAATTGTTTTAAAATGAGAACGCGTTTATGTGTGTGTTTCTTTGAGAAAGAGTTGTACAGGTAAAATCTCCTCTTGTGTGAGCTGCAGGAGATTCTCTGGTAGGTGTGTTGTATTTCTTACATCCCCCATATCCCAAAGTAGGGCTTGCATTGCACATGTCTGCTGTTCTTTTGTTTGCTGAAACTATGCACACATCCCTGGGATGTGTACCCCCAAAAAGAGAAGGGGCACAGCAGTACTATTTTAAAGAATTTGAAATGCTGATAGGTTCCACCCTTGATGACCTTATATATACCAAAGCTGGCAAGGTGTGATTACTTCACATTGCTGGACAACTCCTAGGGGACTTACCCCCAGAAGAATCTGAAAAGTTCAGATCAGGACAAATCACAGAAGAAGCCCATATTGATGTTCCAAAGCCAGATATTGTTGGCCAGAAGAATTAAAAGCAACTGTTGTTGGCTGAGGGTAATTGTCAAGGGCCTTTGTTGTTCAGTATTTTTTAAGAGCCTTTTCCTGGCAGAATACGCTTTGTTTAGTACATTTGTCATACTGCAGACAAATGAGTGGGACAGGCTGTAATGAAGGCTGGTTTTGGTTCAATATGTTCAGACTCTTCATGCGTTCTTCCTTGCTGAGCCATCACGTTTCGTATAGTGTATTCTCAGTACCACTTTTATGTATTGAATATTTTTCAAGACATAGATTTATATTTAGAGTGTTACTGTTGAGTCCACCTCCAACACTTCCTGTGAATAATTTCTTGGGAGCTGAAATCAGCTTAGATCAATGAACTTTCAGTTCACCTTCCAAATTTACATTAACTATGGAACTCCTAACAAAGGTGGGCAGAGCACTTCGAGGGTACATTAAGACATAACTACTGGTTTCATATCTACCATCATATACTAGATGTGTGAGTGTGATTGAACATGAAGTAACGTAGAATTATTATTCTTCCCCAGATAAATGTGATTATATGCACTCTGCTCAGAACAAACTAATGCCCAAGATGACATTTAGGCATCAGAGATCTGGGACACATGTTCTGCCATTGTCTTAAACTTCTAAGAAGTGATCTCAATATTAGCTATAGCAAAACATTTGCCAAATGTGTTTGTTTGATAATTAGGCCATGTATAAATACAAAGAATTATAGATGGGAAAAAGTGAATAACAGGGGCGTTTTTCACCGAGTAGTTCTGAGTGGCCTCAAATAGAAGAGAGTAACGCTTGAGCTGTTGATGATTTTATGCAGTATCACCCTTCCCCAATCACATTTGGAAAACACAGGTGCCCTGACACTCACCCACACTCCAACTCCTCCCCCCCTCCCGCCTACATATTTGAAAATAATATGTGGCCTCCCGCCACCCACCCACTCCTCCCTCTGTACCTTCCCTCTTCTCTGTAAATGTGTTAATTGAATTGTGGAAACACCAACCTCTTTCTGGAGAGCAACTGCCACAAAGAACCAATGTGTGCACAATATATGTGATGTGAAGGAGATTGAATGAGGGTCAGATGAACGAATGATACCAAAATACTTAAAATTAAAGCTTAGGTTTAAAACAAAATAATTTCATAGCGGGTCATATTAAATGTCAAGGTAAAAAAATTACTGTGCAAAGATGATTTCTCACCATACAAGTTTGGTAAACCTTGACATTGAAATAATATGTATTTTTATGCTTTTATATTTTGTGTGGTAAGTTTATATACATGATGTATAGTTTTTCATAAAAGTTGCATTATATATGAAGTAAAGAACCCTGTCATACATGCTAAGGATATTGTAAGTCAAAGAGGAGAATTATGACTGTATAAAGGAATGAAGCTGAAGGCCAAGTTACTTTAAAAGGTCATGGAACTCTGAGTCTCCTATGTATTATATGCACAATATGAAATGTCATTATATTGAGATATTTCTAATTTTAGATCAAAATTATTTATAAGACAGAGTAAAAAAAAATTCAACTATACTGAAAACATTTTGTTTTAGAGGATTAGCTGGACTATTTGAAAGTGCACTCTGCATAACAAACAGCATTCCATCCAAATCTCCCCTGTTAATATCTGTTGCTTTTAGGTTCCCCATCACCCTTGCACAGCCCCTTGCTCAGGTGTGCTCCCTGCAGATCAGCGGCTTCCTTTAGTGATCAGTCATCATGGGTTATTTGTATGTTTGGACTGCCGGACATTGAGTTGTACAACTTCCTGAAAATCAAAACAGCTCTAACCAAAGTCACACTATCACCTGCCAACCCGTCAATTTTACAGTATATGGCGAAAATCAACAGACTAGGTCATCAGGTATCGCACCTCTACAAACTTCTACGCCCAAACTTCACCAAAGTTAATGATAAGCCAACTAATTACTCGGTAAAACAAGGCAATATCTCCCTCACATAATAAAATCTCCCCTGTACTATCACAAACACAATTCTGGCTACTCCACAAGGCTTTCTGGACCCCCGCTCGATTAGCCTTGCTTGGCCTCAGAGAAGATGACCCATGTTGGAACTGCGGCAAGGAGAAGGGGGATCTAGCACATCTTATCTTCTACTCCCCCAAACTCAAAACTTTCAGGGAGAAAAACTTAGATTTTATCAATAAGGTCCTGGGGTGCACACTAACACCTGAATTCTCATCCCTCACCACCACATTCATGACCACAGGACTAAGATCACTGCATGACAGAGGCCTGCTAGACCTCCTACTGACCGTGGCAGTGAAACTGGTCCTGTCCAACTGGAAAGACATAACTAAGACCTCATACAAAGGCTGGGTCAACTGAGTGACGTACCTCAGAGGCGCTGATAGCATTACCTTGCAACACTCACCCTGGAGACCAGCAACCAGGGGGATGTGGAGTCACTCGACACGTACGAACAAACTCCTACGAACCCCAGTGAGGCCACTCTGACTCCCACTCCCCCCCACCCACCCCCTAGTGGGGTGTCAGCTTTGACACAGGGCTACAAACCCAAACTAGGTTCTGCTACAGAACCTTTCTTGTATCCTCTCTCCACCCTTTCTTTCCCATTCTCTCTCTCTCTCTTTATCATCCTTTGCCTAATTTCCCAGAAAGTCATTGTAGAGAGGATTCGCTAAACATGTATACCAAAGTTCCTGTAACTACTGCAACACAAGCTATGCTTGGCTAGAATCTCGTAACAGAAATGCTAATGTACTTGTTTATAAAAATCAATAAAATACTTTTAAATAAAAAAAAAAGATTTTCGGACACACAGGTATGAATTACAATAAAGATCCTTCTACATACAATAATAAACACTAACTTTATATTGAGTAAATATTTGGGATCAAAAATCGCTGTGTGTACAGCTCTAAGTTCACTAGCAGAAGCGCACATCTGGATCAGCGGTTGCTTCAATAGCCTGCTCCTAGTGCGATGTGGAAAACAAATGACAACACAATGTATGGTGAATTAAAGGTCGCATTAGCGCCATCTTGCGCTTGAGGGTGCAGCCACTAGTTTTCAAATTTTTATATTAGGGATAGGAATGTACCTTCTGAAATGAAATGAAATGAAAAGCTCATTTATAAAGCGCGATAGCTGCCCTCAGGCGTCCCAGCGCTGCAAACGACACTTGACAGTGAGAGACCATTAGGGATTCATTTAGTTTTATTGAAGAGGAACGTTTTTTAATGTTTTCGGAACAGAAGCAGATTAGGTTCGGAGCGCAGATGGAGGGGGAGGGAGTTTGGCCGAGTTATAAGAGAATAGCCGGCCTCAACTTCTGGATTTCTTGATCCAGGGGACTGTAGACAAGAAAGAGGATGCTGAGCGGAGTTGTTTATTCGGGTGGTATGGGGTGATCAGGGAGCGATTAATGGCTGCACCTGTTTTCAAAAACGCTCGGTGAGTGATGCAGAGGGCTTTGAATTTTGTTCTTTCCCTGACTGGGAGCCAGTGTAGGGTCTGCCTGTTAACTTCTACCTGTGGCGCACCATGTCCCGTCATGAGATCCAGGCGGGGTTACATCTTCTACACTCTGGTGTGTATTTACTTGAGGGTTTTCCAATGACTTGTGCTGTGCTTAGTAAATCAATGATGTAGTATGTTCTAAGGTTTTGCTATAGGGCGTAAAACCCCGATGGAGTTAAGTCCCAAAGCACTCAATCTCATAAATTGCATAAAGTAAATCAAATCTACAAATTGCAGCTGCAGGAATGTGGCTGCCCGTGGCCCCGCAGGGGAACACCCTAAACGGGCAGCCTCCCTTAGTGCCATTTGGGCACTCCCCCCCCACTATAATGTGGGACTCCAGGAGGAGTCCCCTCATCAGACACGTCACTTCCGGCACGCAGAAGAGGTGGGGAGGTATTTATGCCTCCCCGGTCACCTTGGCATCCTCTTTGCGCTGCACACGCCGTCTCCCACCCTACCGCTTACTCGGCGTGGGGTTGGCAGGCTAAATAGATAGAACGTTGTAATGTTTTCTTTGTTGTTGCAGGCGGAGTTACAGGGCGATCTGGAAGCATATGGGTACAGAAGGGCACCTCTGCAAGAGCACAGTAAGGTTGCCAGAGCCAAATCCCAGCAGCCTCAGGGGAGAGTCCTGGAGTAATTACGTCAGCGCCCCGTTAGTCCTTCGGGCGGTTGTGGGCCTGAACAACCGGGGGCCTGCCTTGCTACGCTCCGCCCTGAAAGGGGCGTGAATAATAAGGGACCAATGTGTCACGTGATCCAGTAAGGGGATCACCCCCATAAGGGTAGCGCTGATTGGTTTCTCCACAGTGCTTGGCTCATCAGGCGGTCAGGGCAGCATAGGTTGGTACAGCTGCCTGCCCTTGGATCGCCCGTAAAATAACCCACCATATTGCATACTTTTGTATAGAATAAACCTGCAGCAATATTTTCCCAAACAAAAGTTGTGTTGTGTATTTATTTATGCATGCATACTCTGTTGTGGTGTGGGTGGGGTGTGGTGCCATAATGGGACTAACACACTCTCTTCAATAACGTGAGCAACGTTGAAAACCTGTTAAAACTTTGCATGAGAAACATCATCTTTGCATTTGCTGTAAATTGGACCTAATAAAAATACTGTAATGTACGACAATCTGAATCTGCTGAATATAAAGAGCACAAGCCGTTAAATATAGGTCTCACAGCGAAAAAGAGGTAGCACAGACAGAAAGAGATACAGAATCAGTTCAGCTGCACAGGTGCCCCTTGTGAAACCAGAGGAGATGGTGCGTGGCTGTGCGGTTTAGCGCCGTAATCTGAGAGGAGAGCTTTCCATGACGTCACTATACGTTACCTGCTGACGCTGTCGGCGTGGGAAGTATGTGATACCCATTCGGCCGGATGGAGCTGAAGCAATGGGATTCCCCTGGTAGGACATCACTGCTGACGGGCTGCTCCATTGTTCTGTAGCAATCACCGTAATGAAAGAGGTTTTGTATGGAGTGAAAGCTGCCTTGGTAACCTAGAGAGAGATAGTGCACGATCAGGTCATCGAAGCAAGCAATGTAATGCGTTATAGTATTGCAGAAAAAATTATAATACGGCCCAAGGATCGATTGAGTCGTAGTCGTAAAATTAGTAATCAGATAAATAAACTCACGTATTCATGTGTCTTTAGTTGTTAGTTGCTACTGTTATCATGTATTATGGTTGCATACATAACCGGGGTTGCAACCATCCTACACGACGTGCATTTTAAGGAAAATTAATTTTTATATCTACCTATAACATATTTCAGAAAATCCAGTTAGCATTTTCCTTAAATCAATACGTTGTGTTCTAAATCATTATTTATGTTTCTGTTGTTTCTCTTTTTACATTTCATCCGGAGTGGCATGCATACCCACAGAATTTTACAACCGTTTTAAGGATTCATAGAATTTCACGACCATTTCCAAGTTTACAACATATGATTTGTTCCCTGAAAAATGTAGCATAGAACCTTGTGTGTATCGTGTATATTCTTGTAAATACAATTTATGTACCCTGATAGAATTTTGCAGCCATCTTCAAGTTTGCTTTGTCATTGAAATATATATTCAAACATATAGCTTAGTCCTCCTCCTTTTCTTTATCTTATCTTTTATTTGACTTGATTTTTTAAGGCACTTTAGCCCAACGTGCTAAAAAATAGTAAAGACAAGCATTAGCAATGCCGAAAGTTCTGGCTCAAAAGAAGCATTACAAGTAGATAGCATGGGAATGGATATGTATTTATGTGGTAGCAAAGAACTGTAGAATAATATTGGTGTAAGTTAAAAGGTTGCCTGAAAATGCCACTGGAATGCCAGACCTAAAAATCCATGTAGTTTAGGTACTGGCCTCCTCTTATCTGTTCTGCTGCCAGAGAAAAATACACTCAATTATCTTGATATCTAAGATACATTGATGGGATTACAAAGTCATGGGTGTATCTTAAAGTTCAAGCTCAGGTATCTGGATAAATAAAATTATCAGAGATGTGTGGAGAGCAAGCACTTTTGTTTGTGGAAGCTCACTACTTCTGCCCCATAAAAACATGCACTCCTGGCTCCCAACATGTGGGTGGAGCCAAAGCCGCTCTCGCCTGGAGAGTCACCCATAATTGTCGACAGCCATGCTGTCAAGACAGACACTAAAACGGTGGAAACTATACAAGATATTCAATAGCTGTCCTTCAGCAACTTTAAAGGAGGATAAGGAGAAAGGAGATTGCACTGAAAAAGTAAATTTACTCCAAAGCAATGTAGAATTAGCTCAAAAGAATGTAAACAAGATGAGGCACATGGAGGTAGGGATGAAAACAACATACACAAAGTGGCAGAATACAGCAAATTACTAGGAACATAAGGGGAAATCAAACAACACAGTTTAAGAGGTGCTAAATAATGATAACAAGAGGAATAGAAAACAACATTTACACTGCAAAGAGAGTGGTAATCAATGAAGCGGGGGCAAAAAGGAAGAAGCAGATGACTTGGTGGGAGAGAAAAGAGAAGACGTTCATATGGAATGTGATTGGCCTGCAATGGGATTGCAACCGATGAAAACAGGTAGGAATGAAACAAGAGATGGGCTAGACAGGTTGAGAAAGCAGAGAAGAAAAACATCTTTGTTTGACTAGAAATAAGGTTCATAAAATGTGAAGTTATGCCAGATTCCATCACCAGCAGAAAAGTTGAAAGACGTCCTTGAAGAGAAGCGGGGAAAGAAGAAAGACATTGTTATTATTATTATTTAACACTTCTTAAGCGCATAGCTACCCTGAGGCATCCCAGTGCTAGCAGCAGAAGATGGGGCTGGGGGGAACAGAGGCTCACAAGTTAGTATTCTGGAACAGCCAGGTTTTAAGACGCTTTCGGAAAGTGAGATGGTGTTTCTCTGAGTGCAGGTGCAGGGGAAGGACGTTTCAAAGCCTAGCTATGCTGTAAGAGAAGGAACTAACCCCACTCAGCATCCTTCGGATCTTAGGGATGGCGGCTAGACTCAAGCTCGCAGAGCGGAGGAGTGTCCTGGGACGGTAGAAGGTGATAATGGGCCTGTTAATGGAAGGGCCTTTTTCCATAAGGGTCCTGTGGGCTATGCATAGGGATTTAGTGTAATCCTCTCCAGGATGGACACCCAGTGTAGAGTCTCCAAACCTGGCTTAGCCGATTGAGTTATAGGTATGCCAAGTAGCAACCGAGCGGCACAGTTCTGGACAACTCGGAGTTCCCCTTGTAGTGGATTTGGGTGCTCCCAGGTACAAGGAGTTACTGTAATCCAGGCGCGAGAGGACCAGGGGATAGACCATAATTCTCCTGGTCCTCATAGGGAGGAGGGAGAGAACTCTCTTCAGCATTCTAAGGACACCATAGCAGGCTCCTGTCACTTCCACTGCTTGCTGGCTAGATTTGAGTAATTTGTCAAGCCAGATACACAAGCTTTTAATCTTAGACTTTGGGGTGGGGGTGGGTCCCAGACAGGTTGGCCACACCAGTTTGAGCTGCGCATTGGCCAAATTGCCCAGACAATTTATTTAGTTTTTTTCTCCATTGAGCCTGAGACAGGAGTGTTGCATCCAGGTTGCCACCTTCTCCAGGACAGATTCCAGATCAGAGGGAGAATTGTGCGGATTTTTTAGGGATACAACCAACTGAGTATCATCCGCATATGTGTCAATTTTGATCCAATATGGGAGAATAATATCAGTCAAGGGTCTCATGTAGACACTGAACAGCATAGGACTCAGAGACGATCCCTGAGGAACAGCTGAGAGGTAGACCCTTGAGGTCGATTCTCCTGCAAAAACCTTGAATGTTCTACCGTTCAGGTAGGATTGAATCCAGGAAATGGCTCCAGCTGCCACACTGGCAAGGGGAACCATCAGCATAAAAATGAGTCCAAACAATTAGTAGAAATAATAAAAAACAGAGCAATAGTATACAAAGAGGAGAAAAGGGGGCGTGGCTTGGACGCCGATCGGGATGGCGGCGTGAGCTCGCAGCTCCGCGCGGAATCCCGCTAATTCTCCTGATTTCTGCACCCTGGGCGACCCGTGCTCGACACTCCTGCCCTACGAAGTATAGGGGGGCCGCTGGGTGTCGGTAGGAAGTTGCTGGGGGACTGCTAGCCCCAAGGAGACCCTGATGAGCGACGGCTGAGGTGTCGCCGAGAGTGCGAAGAAAATGGCGGCGGAGCAGACGGGCGGCTCCGGGCATCGACATTGAGCGGCCTTGGCCCTGACTGGCGGAGGACTCTGCAGCTGAGAGAGTGAAGCAGTAGGGACTGTGGTGACAGTCCTAAAGATCAAGGGACGGGGACACCGGCTCCGCTCGAATTTTGAGACTATTAGCTGGCCGCTATCCCTCCCTATTCCCCTCCTCCTCCTGGCCCACGAGGAGGCAGGTCAGACGGTGTATCGCCACTTGGCCCTTGGAGCTGGGGGCATCGGCGGTGGCACTTGATCCTGCCCAATATTGGGAAGCTTGCACCGACCCGCGAGTGCCGGGACCAGACGGGTTTCCTGGCCTGTGACGCAGTACCCTAAGATGGCGGCTTCGGGAGGGCTGGTGGCCGTGGAGCGCGGACAGGGGGACATGGCGGCGCTGTCCCAGACAGATGGGCGAGACCCCCCCGCCGGAGTTGGACCAGGAGCAGCGACTGAATAGACGCCTGGATGCCATACTGGACGCAATTACCTCGACCAAGGAGGCGTTGCAGCAGGACATTGCGCAAGTAGCCACAGGGCTGGGGCTATTGTGAGCGGACCATGCGAAGCTGGCGGATAAGGTCAAGGACCATGATCAGCTGCTGTTGGACCTGAAACCGTCGGTGGTGACAGCGGAGCATAAGATCACGGACATACTGGCCAGGTTGGACTCGCTGGAGCGACGTGCGGAGGATGCTGAAGGCCGCAATAGGAGGAATAACGTGCGGGTCGTAGGCCTGCCGGAAAGAATTGAGGGGGAGGATGCGGTGGCCTACATGGAGGACTGGTTTCGAACTGTGGTGGCGCCGGAGGGGCTTACTCCTTTCTTTACCCTGGAAAGAGCCCACAGGGTGCCGGCTCGCCCCCCGACCGATGGTGGTGCGGCTTCTCCATTATAAGGACCGGGACCTCCTCATCCAGAGGGCCCGGACGTTGGGCCCGTTTGAGGTGGAGAACAGCAGGGTCACAATCTTCCCGGACTACACCCAGGCAGTCCAAAGGAACCGAGCATCGTTCCTGGTGGTGAAGAAGGAGCTGCGAGAGGAGGGCATTCAATACTCCTTGCTCTTCCCGGCCAAGCTGCGGGTTATTCTGGACGAGACCACGCACTTCTTTCAGACTCCGGACGAGGCATGGCAGTGGCTGGAGTCGTACAGGGCGGGGACGGACAGGTCGCACAAAAGTAGGCGAGATCGGCCTAAGCCGCCTCAGATCAGACAATCGCAACGCATCCGGTCCCGCAATAGGCGCCAGCGGGAGAAACGGGAGGCCCAAATGGCTGCGGAAAAGAAGGATGCGCTCGCCGCGACAGCGGCCATCACGGGGTCGCAGCAGGAGAGTGAACTGGTGGAGTCGGACTCTGGCGGTGAGGGCAGCAGGACAGGAGAGGACCTTTCGAAAGCGGAAAGCTCGAAGGGGCCGGTGGTGACCCCCCAGACTTCTGATGGGATATTTCACGGTTGAGGCTGTGTTGAGACTTGGACATGATCTGATGGTAGGGCGGTATCCTGCTGGTTATGGGAGGGTTGCCGGGTAGGGTGCCACACGGGCAGGCCGGGATGGGAGTGCGGGGCGTGGGCTCTGCTAGCTGGGATCGGCGATAACTCACCCCCCTAGGGCCCTTAAGGCCTTCTGTGGTGGAGACCACAGGTTCGGAGAATGTGTGGTTGGTTTGAGGTTTGGATTGGGGCTGACACTGGGTTTGTAGGCTCTGTCCTGGGGAGTGGGGTTTGGGGTGTTTTTCTTCCTAGTGTTTCTTTCGGGGGGGGCAACTGCTTCGGTGGGGATGTGAACTGGTGGTGTTTGACCTGGACTGCTTGCTGCTGGTATGGGGACGTTACCTAATTTAAAATTCCTAACGTGGAATGTCCGGGGATTACGAACCATGGTCAAACGCCACAAGGTGCACGCATATCTGGTACGAAGGGGGGTCCAGATTGCTATGCTACAAGAGACCCATCTGACAAAAAAGGAATGTGCTGCGTTGCAAAAAAGATGGCGGGCCAGGTGTTCGGCACCACTTACTCAGCCTATGCCAGAGGGGTACTGATTTGGGTGAGAGCGGGGATACCGTTTCAGGTGCTGAACCAAGTGGTGGATCCTGAGGGTAGGTTTGTGGCGGTGGAGGGGCGGTTGTATGGTAGGGATGTGGTGCTCTGTTGTGTGTATGCGCCAAATGCTGATCAGGCCCGATTCTTCGAGGGCCTTTCCGGGTCCTTGGCTTCTTTCCTAGCGGGCCGGGTGGTACTTGGGGGGATTTCAACTCGATTACGGATGTGGTCTTGGATAGGTCTCACCCCCCCCTTGTTGATTCCCCGGTGCGTAGGTTGGCCATGCACAGGAAGGACTGGCAGGACAGGTGGGGGTTGCGGGATGTGTGGCGGGAACAGCACAGGGACACCAGGGACTATTCCTTTTACTCAGCTCTCCATGCACTACATGTGAGGATAGATTCAGTGCTCTGTGGCGGATCCCTGGCCCCATTGATATCACACACGGAATACCTGGCTAGAACCATTTCGGATCATAATCCCCTATTGGTACATATCCAGTGGCAGCGGGAGCGCTCAGCAATCCCAACATGGCGGCTCCGGCCAGACACGCTGGAGGACTCAGTGTTTAGTGACGCTGTTCAACAGGGCATCAATAATTACTTCGGCGAGAATGAGGGTACAGCCACGTGCAGGTCCACTGAATGGGATGCGATGAAAGTGGAGGTGAGAGGGGTATGTCTGGGCCGGTTTTCGAATGCTCGTACGACTGTGTTGAATGCACTTGCAAAGGCGGAGGAGAATCTGAGAGACCTGGAGCGGCGTAGGCCGGCCAGGCCAGACTTACAGGCCCGGTTGTTGGAAGCGAAGGAGGTGGTTGCCACCGAAACGGAACGGTTGAGGTGTTACGACTACAGGCAATACGCGATTAGGGCGCATGCTGAGCGGGACAAGGTGGGCACGCTCTTGGCCAGACTCGCTAACCCTGAAACTAGGGGCTGCCCGGTCCTTAGCATTAACAACGCACTGGGGGAGACGGTATATTCTCAGGCAGCGGTGTTGGAGTGCTTTCGAGTATATTATGAGCAATTGTACCAGAGTCAGTTGGGAGTGGAGGCCCCGGAAATTGCGGAATTCCTAGAGGCGAGGCAGCTTCTGGTCCTTGATGGGGAGGACGCGAAAGAGTTGGGCGGTCCGATCACGCTTACTGAAATACGGGTGGCCATTAAAAATATGACTCGGAATAAAACACCCGGGGTGGACGGGTTACCAGTGGAATTCTACCAACAGTTTGTGGACAGCTTGGCGCCCAGACTGCTGGTGGTGTATACGGAGGCTTATGAGTCAGGGGGTTTGCCTGAGTCCATGAGGGAGGCTTTGATTGTGCCGCCCGGCAGGGATGCGACAGATGTGAGGTCCTATCGCCCGTTGTCCATGCTGACGGTGGACTACAAAATCCTGAGCCGGATTCTGGCCACCCGCCTGGCCCCACACATGACGGGCTTGGTACACAGGGATCAGGCGGGGTTTATACCCACGAGGAGCACGGCGATGAATGTCCGCCGCCTGGTGGGGATAATGGACGCCATGTTGGACGAGGATGGGACCCAAGCGGTATTATCCGTGGACATAGAGAAGGCGTTTGATAGTTTGGAATGGGTCTTTCTGGATGGGGTGCTGGAGAGGTTTGGCATAGGTGATGGGTTCTGCCGGTGGACGAAGGTCCTGTACTCCTCAGCGAAGGCGCGGGTACGCCTGGGTGGTTTGGTGTCTGCGGCGTACCCGGTGGGCAGGGGCACGAGACAGGGGTGCTCCCTTTTCCCCCTCCTGTTCGCTCTGGCGATGGAACCCTTGGCAGTCCATGCCAGGACAGGTGACAGATACTCGGGGATAGATAGCGGCGGGCGGCTACATCACATCTCGCTATATGCGGACGACCTGTTGCTGTACTTAGACGACACGGAGCGGGCCCTGGAGGGAGCGATGGACCTGTTATCGGAATTTGGCCAGTTGTCGGGCCTTAAAGTCAACTGGGCGAAGACCTGTGTATTTCCGCTAAGAGCGGAGACGCCCGGCCCTGCTCGTGACCTAGGGGTAGTCTGGGAGCCATCTTGCTTCACTTATCTGGGAGTCCGTATCTACCATGCGACCACGGACCTATTAGAAGGCAACACTGGTCGGTGCGTTCGGGCGCTGAGGGGCAGCATGTCCTTTTGGTCGACCCTTCCGCTGACGGTACTGGGTAGGATTGCTCTCTTGAAAATGGTGGCGCTCCCCCGCCTCTTGTACTACTTCAGGACGTTGCTAATTTGGATTCCTCAGAGGGTCTTTAGGGATCTGAGGACGATGATTATTGGTTTCCTATGGGGACATGGCCGCCGAAGAGTGGCTCTGAGCACGTTGCTACGCCCCAAGATCGAGGGGGGGATGGCTGTTCCTGATTTTGAACTGTATTACTTGGCGGCGCAGCTCCAGGTTCTCACGCAACATGTGGCCCGGGTGTTTAGGGGACCGGAGGGTGACCGAGAGCTGGGGATACAACGCCATGTGCTGTCTTATATCGTTATGCAGCAGAGGCTGGAGCTGCGGGGCCTCACAATGGGGGAACGGACGCTCAGGCAGTGCTGGCAGAGGAGTCTTAGGAGAGAGAGGGCGACTCGGCCTTATGCGCCAGAAATCCCGATTGGCATGTTGACGGCCCTACCACACGGGGGCGATTGGTCCTCATTGCTGGAATGGGAGGAGGCGGGTCTTCAGGTGGTGGGAGACCTGTATGTCGACGGGACCTTGGTGCCCTTCGGAGTGCTTCAAGAGCAGTTCGGGCTGTCTGACGGGGGGTTCCTCTTGCATGCGGCGGTGGTAGCGGCTATACAGAAGCACTGGAAAGGTGGGCTCATAGAACCGGACACGACTATGGCGTGCCAGTATGTGGTGATGGCGGCGGGCACCTTTAAGGCTGTGACCTGCCTCCATAACAGGATGTTACACGAGGGACTGGAACCGCTCCAGGGGCTCAAAGCTAAATGGGAGGAGAGCGTGGGCAGGCCCATCCCAGACACGGTGTGGAGCCACATTCTGCGGCGCACATGGAAAGGCACGAGGAATGCGCGTTTCCAACAAGTGCATTTCTTTGTGCTACATAGGGCCTATCTGACCCCGGAAAAAATACGGCGGTACTTTCAGGTGCAGGACGCGCAGTGCCCGAGGTGTTCGTCTCCGGAGGCGGACATGGACCATTTGTTTTGGGGTTGTCCGCATTTGGAGGCCTATTGGGCAGAGGTGGGGGACCTCCTAAACGATGTGACCGACAGGGAGGTGGACTTCGACATGGCGGCGTGCCTGTTGCTCTGGTTCCCGCACACCAAACACACTAAGGTGACGAGCAAATTTATTGACTTGGGCCTGATACTGGCACAAAGAGAGATCTCGTGGCATTGGAAGTCTAGGAGCGGGCCGTCGGTGAGGAGGTGGAAGAATGAATTGTTGCGGTGGTCTGAGTGTGAGAGTGTGCTCCGAATGAAACAGGCTGTCAAGCTTGGTAATGAGAAAGCCTTGGATGCAGCGCGTGCGTGGGAATTGGTGGTGCAAGCCTTGCGTGACTCTTTAGTGGAAGATGAGGACTGAGTGACTGGGACCTGTGGACACTGCGAGGCGTACTAACTCAGAGTTGTCATTGACACTGTAGCGGGATCCATACTACACTTCAGGACGGGACACACTCCATCAGCAGTTGCCAGGGTGGGGACACTGGGGGGTTGTTTAGTGGGAGTTCGGGGTGGGCCGGAAGCCAGGAGGTGGGGAGACCGCGATGGCGACACTGTGCTGGGAAGGGCCTGTGGGGCGTGGGTGAAGCGCGGGAGGAGGCAAGGGGCGCGGGTCAGGTATGGAGGGCCCAACAGTGCGCGGGGCGGGTCAGGAAGCGGATGGTAGCAACGACCTGCATATGTGGGATGGCTGAAGATGTTATTTGTTGTGGGTGGGGGGGGTAAAATGCAGATACGTAAAATGATCTTTCGACCATTGTCCCAATGGGACATTCACCGTGATGCCTTCCTGCTAATTAAGGTACTACGCCGCCCGGCCTCCGGGATGCGGGCTGAATGGCTGTGTATGGTTTACGTTTTAATGCTTGAACGAGGGGACATTATGAGTGGACTGGTTGAGCCATTGTATTCTGTTGTTTCTAATTCTGCAATAAAAACAAATTTAAAAAAAAAAAAAAAAAGAGGAGAAAAGCAGACCAAGACTTATCTTTGCGGGACCACACAATTAAACAAGTAAAGTGCCTTTCAGGATACCAATTTTTTTTTCCAAAAGGTAAGAGGATTACCAAGAGAGAGAGTAGATTCTCCTAAAATGTACAGAAGAGAGAAAAGAAAGAAAATTAGTGTGATAAACTCAGTCAAAAACAGCAGAAACGTTGAAAAGAATAAAAGTAGTGAATTCCTTATTGCTTGGAGGAAAAAGAAAGTTAGGGACAGAAAGCTGAGCGGTTTCAGTGGTGCTAAAGGGATGGAAACCTGATTGTGCACGTAATCAATGGTTGCGGCCATGAAGAAAAGCCCAAAACTGAGAAAAGCTACATATTCTTGAATTTAAAAAAAAATAAGAAGCAGAGGAATTGGCCTTATATTAGAGAGGATAATAAGGATCAGGTGGTTGTTTCTTGAAAAGAAATAGAACAGTTATTTCAAAGGGTGAGGGAATGGTATCAGAGGAATGAAAAAGAGTGAAGTAGGAAACTACATATAGCCATAAAAGAGAAATAAATGGTTTGACCAAAGCGGATGGAAGGTGATCTTCAGGAGAGGATATTAAGGATGGATAAGTAGTCTGAGTTTAAGACAGGAGAAAAGCAATTGAAAGAGTGAGGAGGGAGATTAAAAGCAGTAGACAGTCCCAGATCAGGAACATATACAACAGTGGAAGTCTGAGAGACCTGTGAAACTACAGCTGGCTTGAATTCCACAATGCAGAGAATTCTAACCCCCTTAGGCTTGATCAAGTTGTGCTAAGAATACAGGGGGACACAGGGATGATAAAAACTATGACATCATTACATGGCTACTCTGTTTCATTGGTTTCTTCTATGGTTTTTTAGATGTATTGTTCCACAGGATTCTTGTGGCATAGTTCCAAATGCATAAAACTGTTTGCTTTTGTGCATGTGCTTGAATACATGAAATTCCTCACAACCATACTCAAACAAGCAAAAACCCTCTACCACATTTATGCGGACGACACCTAGATTTACGTAGGCGTATCCTCCCATGAGGATATTCGATGATTAAACACCACTCCCATAAAAATCTCAAACTGGCTCTGACACAACCACCTAAAACTCAATCAAGATAAGACGGAAATCCTACTTCTCCAATGAATAGACAGACCACACAGGTCCAAAAGTGGATAAACTCCATTGACGATTTGAACTGCAAATTTACGCTATAAAAATCCGTCATATCTTTGGGAAACTCCCTTGACCCAATCCCTAGCATGAACCATCACATAAAAACACAGCGAAAAGTGCATTCTACAACCTAAAACTCCTACACAAGATCAAGCACTTCCTCCCTCTGAAAAATCTGAAAACCGCCACGCAAGCAATGGTAATGTCGAAATTGGACTGTGTTAATGCCACCCTCACTGGCATCGCAAACTTGCACCTAGCCCCTTCGTGCTTTAAAATGGCCTGCCTTACTCATAAAGTCCTCCACACCGGGAAACCATCCTAACTTGGGTCTACACTATCAAAGGCAGGCCAGACAAGAAATCCTAGAAGCACCAACACCCTGCTTCTCATCCCACCAAAGAAAAATGTTGTGGGTAAAAAAAGATATAATGTAGAGGTAGCCAGGTAACTTATCCAAGTAGAAGGTTTATTAGTAAATCATTACATGTTCCATAGAAGTCTCAGTTGGTATCAAGAAGATCAATAGATGGTGCCACCAGGAGCTAGATGGTTGTTGCTTCGCCCACTCTCATCAACTGTCATTCTCCACACACAACCAGGCACACTCACATTCTACTCTCTCTGTCATCAAGCATTCCAACATTCCATGCAGACATCACATCATTCTGGCTGAGCAACTAGGAAGGAGATGATTCTAGGTACAACATACAAACAAAGAGCCCTTATGCACTCCTTTTTGGGTAATGCTCCTAAAATCTAGAACTCCCTACCAGTTCATAACAGAACAAACCCCTCCTTCATGAGCTTGAAAAGTCAATTAGGAAATCTTCTCCTCAACTGATACAGCAACCCTTCGAACACTAAGACATAGTCAACAACTCGACTCTTTACCTCATATTCACTATTTGTATGTTTCCACCCCCTGAACTACTGTGACCCAACCTTCAACACATCTCTATTTTGCAATCTATGCTCCCCAACACAAACCTGTTCTATGTCTGTGTATGCAAAGCACTCTGACACTCCTGGGTATTACCAGCATTATATAAAACTCTTTAAATAAATAAATACATTTTTTTTTTTCAAGAAAAGCAGTACAACCTGTAGAATGGGGAAATGTCACTTTGACTTGGTCTGCGAAAGTCAGCTCAGCCAGTAGAAATGTTAGTGCTGACTGTTGGGAGAAGCTCAGAGGTTCTCCAAAAGAGTCACAAAGTTAGATGTAAGAAGGAATAGTAAGGTTTGCTACCCAAGAAGATAGGAGGCTAATTACACTGATATTGGCCAAGCAAGGACTAGAGACACAAATTCATGCATAGATTTTGGAAGTAGTCATTAGAGCATCGTTTCCTAAAAGATATCCCCTTTTCTGTATTGCTATATCAGATAATTTCAGAAAGAACTGAAGAGGCAACTCTTTAAATGAATGAATAAATGAATGAATGAATGAATGAATGAATTTGCAACTTTTAAAGCGCAAACTTAGCCCAAGGGCATCAAGGCGCTGAGAGAGACATCATGCAGGCAAAACCGATTCTCACTCAAACCGATCCTCGGGGGAACAGCCATGTCTTGAGGGCTTTACGGAACAGTGAGTGTTCCTGTTGCCTGGAGAGCGAGTTTGGAAGAGAATTCCAAGCACCTGCAGCAGCAAATGAGAAGGCCATCCCGCCCCATCTCATCTTTTTAACCCGAGAAACAACAAGGAAATTCTTTGTTGCAGACCGCAGATTTCTGGAGGGCACATACTGTTTAAAAATGGTCATTAAACCCAAAGGGCCCCGGCCATAATATGCGTTATGGGTAAGGCAAAGAGTTTTAAACATGATTCTACGATCCACCGGGAGCCAGTGTAGCGCCCTAATGGAGGACGAGACCGAATGACGTTTTGGAATGTCCATCACCAACCTGGCAGCAGCATTTTGCACCAGTTGTAAACGTCGCAGCTGGCCTTTATTGATGCCCAAATAGAGGGTGTTACAATAGTCCAGTCTGGACAGTATTAAAGCAACCACCACTTTTTTCCGAGCTTCCAGAGAGAGGAACTGTGAGATTTTCCTTATGATCCGGATAAGCCCAAAGCAGGTGGCCACTGTCCTGGAAACCTGCAGATTCATGGAGAGGGAGACATCTACCACAACCCCCAGATTTTTCCCATGAGATACCGGGATAGGACAGGCACCAAGGACATCGGGCCACCACTCCCTTAAAGAACTTTACATGCAGGAACAGTCCTATTCTAATCTGACAACCCAGCTACGGCATCAATCATTTGTTCACTGTATCTTTGACTTTGACCCTGAACAGTGCTCCACTGCCTTTTGACTAGGTTCATGCCGTACAAATACCACATGCATACACAAATCCATGCTGTCCTGCTAGCTGGTCAATTCTGTTTGATCCAGTCTATAAAATTATACAATTAATTCTGACATCTGTTTTACAGTTCATCCTGAATAACTACCAGACTATTGATATCTTACACTACAGCTCAGAATGCACCCAAGTCTGTCTCGATGGTTATGCTTATAACTTTAGATACCGATATGCATACTGCAGATATATTAATGCTCTCAAATTGATCAGTATCCATTTATTTCATTTTGCTACACTGGACCATTGCGACCACTTACTACATAGTTATCCTCTAGATCTAGTGCAGATCCCAGGGAAATGTTTCTATGGGCCAAGACCATTACAATATAACACTTAAACACCACATATTAATATCAACAACATAATCTTGGTTTCAAAGTAAGTTAGATCATGGGAAGAAATAATCCAGTATCATTTCGAAATTGAAGAATATTGTGTAAAACACACTTTGTTACCTTTGATATCAGATGCAGTTTTTACACAACTAACATCAACAAAGTACATTATTATTATACAGATAAATGTCCTCGATATAAAGTTGCATATCTGAAATTTACTCATGTACATAGTCATAAGTACACACCAATTATTTCATTTGGTTACTTTCAGAGTGGCAGCTAATGTTTATTTAAATTCTGAGTTTTACAATAAAAGCAACTGCCATCTATGAAAAGACTCTAAGATCTCTATAGTTTCAGCAGTGGATCACATTACAGAAGGTTTTGGGCCTGAGAATTTTGAAAGGTCTTTTGTTTTTGAGCTGTATGCTCATTTTCCTGGTCCACGATCCCCAAGTGTGGCCTTAAATTTGTCTTGACTTATTGTGTGTTTGTTTTGTAACAATAAGGTTCTCTAAAAAATCCTTCACTATTATCCACTGTTTGATCTATGGAATCTTAAGTACAACAACCTCTAGTTGCACGTATCAGGAACCCTGAACAGTCAAAACAATGCTGTCACTACAAGATTTATTAATAAAAGGTCAACTAGCAGATCTTCAAGTTTCTCTTTTTATCAAGTGTGTTCTCACTCTTTAAGAAGAGGATTCTTCCATTCTGTCTTTCAACTTTTTGTTGCAAGACTCACTACAAGCCTTGTTCAACTCCTTTTGATGTTCTTGTTGCTACTCGTCTAAGATTTCTTTCTGTCTACAACTTTCAGGGTATGCCGCCTGAATGTCGTGGGACAGAATATCGAGGACAAAATATTGAAAAAAAAGTTAGACAGTCAAGCAAGTCTAGACATACCATACCTAACTCCATATATATGTACCACGCGGTACATATATCTTCACTGAATTAGGAATAGCAAATATATACTTCCCTATATTCACTTACCTTTTGATATTTTTTCTTTCAATATTTTGAGCTCTGTACTCTTGTATCACAATATTGTTGCTGTCGATATTCAATAAAACAATTAACTTTCAGCAGCTTGGTCATGCTTGCCAAACATTTAACTTCCTATCCACCGCTGTCTCCCTTCCCTGGCACAAAAATGGTTCCTGGTTATTAACCTAACCCCTTTGTCTCTAATTACCTTTTGACTCTCCTAAATCTGCATTCCCACCCTTGGCTGTAGGCGCTGTCACTGCCTCCTCCTTTGCTGTTTAACCTATCGTTGACACCAAAGAATCCTGTTATTACTTTTTCCAGTGCTATTGTTTTCTGCTTCCTATGTAGATTATTTTTAAAGGAGTTCAGTTTTTAGAATCAATCATTTTTATTAGGCGGAAATCAGGATCGATGTACACAGCTTCCTGCTTACCTCTCAAGGCCGGCACAGCGAGACATGAGAGTAAGTACACAGCTTTCAGGCACACAGCCCGGTGGCCGACCGTGCAAAAAGCAAACGTGTAGGACTTCTGCATTGACTTCCAGTTAAAGGACATCCATATTATAACAAAAATAAGACAAATAGAGAACAACCAAAACAAACATTCCCCCAACCCCCTGTCCCGCCACCCACCCCTCTCGGTTCCAGTTCCATCATTTGTTGTAGACCCTTAATCCAAGGCATCACTCCATCACTCGCTACAGGGTATATGCTCAACCTGCTGACTTTTGAATGTAACCCAGGGGCTCTAGTGGCAAGAGCCTGAGGATCTGTAAGTATTTCAGGCATGTCACTTCTCTGATGTCTTTTGTGAGTCGGTGCAAAAAGCGGCCCACAATTTCGCAAAATCTTTAACCATCCCCTCCACACTGAGCGACATGCGCGCCATAGCTAGGAGTTGCCACAAGCGATGTTCCATGCTAGTACATCAGGTGACGTTGTTGTCCCCCACAGAGCTAGGATAATCTGGCGAGCTGCCAGCAGCGCCAGGGCAATCTGCCTACATCTAAGGGATCTCAACGGGAAGGCCTAGGGGTGGGAGAGGCCTAGCAGTGTGTATTCTGGGGAGCGGGGTAGTGCAATCTGAAACGCAGCATCAATATCATCCGGGACCTTTGTCCAATAGCGTTCCTGTTTCGGACAGTGCCACAGTAGGTGAGCTAAGGTCCCAGTTGATCCACAACCCCTCCAACACAGATCGGTTTTGTTCGTATTCCAGTAGTGCATGCGAGCAGGGGTGTAATACCAATACGTGATTACTTTAAAAGAGGATTCCGCCCCAGCAGTGTTATGTGCAGTATGATGTGCCCCGTATAGGACGTGTTACCATTCCTTAGATGTTAAGGACCTGCCCAATTCAGTGTCCGAGTGCACCTGCGCTCTTGTACGGTGACCAGAGGGATGTGTCATAAGCATGGAATATACTTCGGAAATAAGCCGGTAGTCATCTGCCTTGTGCTCTAACCACTTTTCAAACGAAGTCATGGGTCTGGACATGACGTCATCATTGGCGGACCTAGTCACCTAGTGACAGACTTGGCTATACTGAAATGCGTCTGTTGCAAAAAGATCATAGTCCTTTCGAAGTTGCGCAAAGGGTATCAGCCCCTCCGTGTCAAAAAGGGACCCAACACACTTGCAGCCCTCCTCTCACCACCTCTGAAACACTCGCTGATGTCTTTCCCGGTGGGAAATCAGGGTTGTCGACAATGGGGGACATGAGTGATGGGAACGATATCCAGCCTTTCTTCAAGGCTAACCTATCCCAGACCTTGAGGGTAGGCGAGGTGACAGGGGAAGAATATAGCTTGCATGCTCTATGTTTGCGGGGTAACCACAGTTCCCTCCAAATATTCACCCCAGCGACTGACTGATCCATAAAATTCCAGTGTTTACTGGACAAAGGCCTATTCCATTCAACTAGGTATCGTAGACACGCTGCTTGGTAATAGCCTCCTATGAACGGGAGACCCAGTACACCTTGAGCTTTCGTGCATGTCATTTGAGCAAAGAGAGTTGTGGGTTTTTTCCCTCCCATACAAATCTATTAATAAGGGACTGCAGTTTCTTGAGCGCCCCAGGCGGTGGGGTCATCGGTAGCATCTGAAAGATGTATAAGATACGCGGGAGAACCGTCCTTTTCACCGCTGCTATTCTCCCGAACCAAGCCAATCGAAGACGCAACAAGACGTCCAGCGCCTTGGTCGTGTGTTCCAGCATCAGGGCATAATTTAGCGAGACCGTCCTCGCAATGGTCGGTGTCAACTTAAGCCCCAGGTATGTTATGTACGTGTGCCTCCAGTGGAATGTGAAATCCCTTTGTAGGGCCTCTACTTCCTCAGAAGAAATTGAAAGGTTCAGGATCAGAGATTGCCCTAAGTTAACTTTAAAACCCGAAACTTCCCCAAAGGCAGCAAGTTCGTCGAGCAAAGCGGGTAGTGTCGTCTGAGGCTGTGCGAGCAATAGAATCACATCGTCTGCATACAGACTAATTTTATGGACGTCTGCCCCGAACTTAAGTCCAACAACGCTATGATTAGCCCGGATCCATTGAGCGAAAGGCTCCATGTAGAACGCAAATAAAAGCGGTGACGGGGCAACCCTGCCGCGACCCCTGCGCGATGGAAAAGAAGGCTGCCCTGCACCCATTGACCCACAGAAACGCCTTGGGTGTACAATATATGCACCTGATCCATTTCAAAAAGTTATCACCAAGCCCATAACTGCGTAACACTGCGCATAAATAGCCCCAACCTAAGCGATCAAAGGCCTTTTCGGCGTCTATGGATAAGAGAAAGGCCTGTTTTCGTGACCGCTGTGTGCTATCCATGTGGTGCAACCGTTGTTTGGCGTTGTCCAATATATATATTGTACACCCAAGACGTTTGTGTGGGTCAATGGGTGCAGGGCAGCCTTCTTTTCCATCGCGCGGGGGTCGCGGCAGGGTTGCCCCGTTACCGCTTTTATTTGCGTTCTATATGGAGCCTTTCTATAGTGCGCTACTTGTCCCCCCATTGCCTGGAAGGAGTAAAACCCGATTGGTCTGGGTAAATAATGTCAGCCATAAGGGGGTTAAGGCGCGCCGCTAAAATTCCCGCAAAGAGCATCTCATCAATGTTAAGAAGCGAACTAGGCCTGTAGAACCCACATGCCCGTGCGTCCTTACCAGGTTTCAAAATGACAGAGATCGCTGCCTCCGACATAGAGGGCGCACCACCCCTGTTTCAAGGAAAATAATTAAACAGTCGGGTTAAAAAGGGAGCCAGGTCCACACAGAACGTTTTGTAATAGGACCCCCGGAATCCTTATGGCCTCGGTGATTTGGCCGGTTTCAGTCTAGAGATGGCTGATATCACTTCTTCGATGCGGATTGCAGAATCACGTTCTTCTGTCATGGTTCTAGGAAGGGGTGTTATGCCGCAGGAGCTCAGATATGCATTTGTGTCTTGTGGTGACGGGTCCTGCTCAGAATAGAGAAGTTGATAAAAACTGCAGAAGGTGTCAACAATCTGCTCATCTGAAGACTGGTCTACTCCCGAGTGATCCCGGACTGCCTGAATCAAGCACGTCTGTGTCTTAGCACGCAACCTATGGGCCAACATCTTCCCGCACTTATCAGTGCTAAGATAAAATTTGTCTGGCAGCCTTAGGAGAGTATGCTCCGCTCTGTCCAGGTCTAAGTGCTTCATGGTCAGTGGGGTGCTGAACCCGCCACACATCATGCAGTCTACTATCTACCAGCCATTCCCTTCCTGCCAGGGAAAGAGCCCCAGTTTGGTGCGTCCAGCCCTGCATCCATTACCAGATTCAAATCTTCTTCCACCAGAATCGCAGCATCAGGGGAAGTGAGTACCTCCGACAAGGCTGAGAGAAGGGTTCCTGTTTCTCATTTGTGGTGCATAGTGACCCAATAGTAAAGTGTGTTTCCCCCCATTGTACCCTTATGACCAACAATCTCCCCTTTATTTCTGCCACAGTCAATATTATCTTGAATGGGCAACAGGCTCCTAATAAGATAGCCACCCCATTTTTCTTGGAAGGCCCTGCTGACCATACTTGTTGTGGAAACCGCCTATCACGCACGCGCATGATATCTTTGGAGACAGATGCGTCTCTTGGAGTAGGCAAATGTCACTATAGGCGTTTTCAAGGAAGGAGAGCACTGCAGCACGTTTTACCGGATTATTTAGCCCTCGAACATTCAGGCTTACCACCTTAAGATCCCTGCCCATGTATCAACCAAGAATGTGCTCTGCATGGCAGTCACCGGCGTCTGCCCATAATGTGAAGCCTAACATAGACCCTGATTCGCCCTTTGACAGGTCGCCCTAGTGCGAGAACTGGTGCAGAGAACCCCAACTGCAGCCCTAACAAACCCTAACCCCCCAAAAAAGAAAACAGTACAGCACCTAGAGGAAAAAATGTTAACAAGAAAATCATAACCAAAGTTCGTCACAGTAGATAAAATCCAGGGGATCGTGGCTGCGACTAACGTCCAGCCCGTGATGAGTTTGACAAGTGTCCACCTCGACAGTGAAGAGCCGTCAGTACGATGAACCGGACACTGCTTTCTGCCCCGCCGACGCCCCTCTGTGAGCCCACCCCTGCACCACCAGTTGTTATCTTCACGGGGTGACAGGGCGCTCAGTAGCTTGCATTAGGGAGGAAAGTACAGCCTCTTTCTCTCTGTCTCTCGTGGCCTGGTCAGGTTTCTCAATTGGTGACGATCTGCCCACTCACTACCATCCCAAGGTGCGATGTGTACGCTGGGAATTGGGTCATTCTGCGCCTTCCGTGGGAGTGGTAGGTGCGAGACCAAGGATTCCCAGCGCTTCCTCTAGCGATCTGATCTGCAGCAACTTGCCCTGATGTTTGAATACCAGGCGGAATGGGTGGCCCCATGAGTAGGGAACATTGTTCTCTCACAGGTGTGTGGTCACAGGTTTAAACGCCCGTCTCTTAATAAGAGTGGAGGCCACCAAGTCCTTGAAGATAGCTGGTTGGTGTCCGCAGAAGTGTATGGGTTGGGCCTCACATGCTTTCCGAATAATGTGCTCTTTTAATTGAAAGTCGTGAATGCGCACTAGTATATCAGGAGGAGGTACTTTAATACCTTGAAGGAGGCCCACACGATGGACCCGGTCCATTTGAATGAACGAGATCTCCTCATCTCCTAGGATTTGCTGGAATAGCGCACTGACATGTGCCCTGAGATCGTCTCCTTCCTCCTTCCATGGAACTGCCCTGATTCTCACAGTGTTTAGCCTGGAGCGGTTCTCCAGGTCCTCTGCATGGGCCTTGAGATCGATGTTCTGTTCTCTGAGGCGCAGCATGTCTTGGTGTGAGCGTTGGAGCTCTTCGTCCCTGCTAACGTTGTGCTCCTCGAGGGTCGCCACCCGCTCTCCATTCTCATCCACATAGCGACGCACCTCTTTTAAATCCGAGGCCAGTTTGGACCTTAGGTCTTGTATGTCTTCTTTAAGGCCGTGAAGAGCTCCACCATAAAGCCTTTGGTCACTGCCACGGGAACCCGCCACGGGAACCCTGGCGGAGCCGCGCACACTCGCAGGCTCGGTAGGCCGCTTCCCCACACCGCCGCAGAGGACCGCAGATAGTAGGCTTCTGCTGGGGAGATTTGATCCGCTAATGCAGGACAGGGTGTTGAGTGTCACTCAGCCTTGATAGACGGTCGGATGGCACCAAAGGTGGGTGATTAAACAAAGCTAAAACTTGGCAGTGCCAGAGGGACAGGATTCTACGTCCTATCTCGCCCCCATCTTAGTGACGCCCCTCGGAGTTCGATTTTTAATCGATGATTCAAAATAAAGGGCACTTGTATTTTGAGTAAGCATTAGCTTGTGCAAATCTTTTTTTAACTCATTGTAAAAGTTACTTTATGAGACTTACCTCTTTTTTAGCCCATAGCTGTCTCCTCATGAGAGGACCCTTGAATTCTGTTGTTAGAGGTTGAGAGAGACACAATGTACAATGCATGTCCTACACTTCCATGCGCAGCCTTACACAATTTGGTCACTGGCATGGGCACCACTATCCTTAGGCCACTGGGCTTCATTCCTAATACAATTTACATATGTGGGGTATCTGAGGTGGCCAAAAATGGTCAAGGACTAGACACTGTGAAGCTCTGTTAAGCACCCTTCTGGATTGTTCGAGTAACCACGGTGCCACCATTCACAGAATACAATATTTGAAAAGTATCTTCTTAAGACAGTCCCAATTAAGTGGGAACAACATGGAGAATAAAAGAATCTCCTTTGGCAATATTGTAGATCTTGATTGAAGATGATGATACCACTGGAGTAATCAGCAAGACAGTGCACTTCTGTCTTCTTCTTAGGAGTGGATTGAAATCTTGCAGCATTCCTCGAATCTCTATCAAAAAGGAGGGATTTGCATGGGTGACCAATAGGTCAACGGACACTATTTACCTCCCAGGAGGGGTATGGAAGGAAGGTCCAGTAACAGCTGTGTCCGTGTGAGGCACTGAATAGACAAAAAAGATTGCTGTACTGTTCCTACTGTGGAGAATTTATCTGGCATGACCGCAGATGTTGGAATAACATCCTGGGGCATCCATTTTGTTGGATGGAATAGCCTCACACACCCCGAAGGATGTCATGCTTCATCATCGGCAGTTGCTCCTCGTCGGGGAGGCGGTGCAATCCCCGACGGGCTCACCTCAAAGAGGGGCTCTTTAGCGGAGATCTTTTTTCATCTACTCGAGCTCGGCGGTGAAGGGTAGGTCTAACCACATGGACACGGCAGGATAGAGCATACTCCTTGGGCTCTCCCCCGATGTCCCAAACCCCGCCGACCCCTCATGTGGCAGGTAGTCCTTGACCTTCAGGCATAGGAATTCCACACAGAGGTAACACTAGACACACTTGACACTTGCATGTGTGTCACACCACTCTAACACGGTCCTGATGAATCGCGGGTAATTACACCCATAGCGTGAAACATGTCGACCACCATCACCTTTAGCCTCAACTAGGGTCACCTGACCTAACCTGCTGACCACCTAGTGAGCCTAACCCCTTTTTAGCTGTAACCAGGGGACCCACAGAATAAATATCGTCCGGGTACCCCTTGCTACATTTTAATATCCCACACACCATCACTTCTAGTCCAGCCCACACACCCCCACTCACCAAAAGGCAGTTGGAAAAAAGATCTCCGCTAAAGAGCCCCTCTTTGAGGTGAGCCCGTCGGGGATTGCACCGCCTCCCCGACGAGGAGCAACTGCCGATGATGAAGCATGACATCCTTCGGGGTGTGTGAGGCTATTCCATCCAACAAAATGGATGCCCCAGGATGTTATTCCAACATCTGCGGTCATGCCAGATAAATTCTCCACAGTAGGAACAGTACAGCAATCTTTTTTGTCTATTCAGCATTCCTCGAATGCCATTTAGCACAGTATCATATATCTAACATCACTGCAACATAGGCATAAACCAGCAGTGTGCTGTCACTGTTTCCCACCCTCAATTAATGGACCGCTCAGCACTCTAACTTGCATTGGCTCTTCCTAAGATAATGGGCCCACTGATTTCTTAGATCAAACAACTTTAGAAAAAGTTGGACTTCTTTCCCTTCATCTCTCTTGTAATGTATATCAACTGTGCTAAATTTAAAAGTACAGAGAAAGACGTAGGATACTATGATCAAACCACATAGGGCCATATGTAGGTAGTTAAATACCGGTGGGTAACGGCCGAAATTCGGTAAAATAGCCGTTACCGACCGGTATTTAGGCCTTCGAGATGTAGGAGGTAAAAAATAAGGATTCGGTAAATACCGATTCATCTTTACCGAACCAGAAATACCGAATCGGTAATTACTGAATTCTTATTTACCGATTCGGTAAATAAGAAACGGAAAAGATGAGATTTGAGATGTAGGTAACTTCCAAAATACTGAATTGCATGAAAATCAGTATTTAAGAGTCGGTAATTTCCATGGATTAAAAGCAGGTGGTAACCAGGTGCAGGCCATAAAATAGGCCCCGAAATGCAACAGTGTGACCAGAATGGCGGCATTCTATGTGATAGCGAGGCGGCTACGGCTACAGGCAGCAGGAGAGAGGATCTGGAGATGGGAGGAGCAAGTCTACAGACAGCGGATCACACTCTTTCAACTTACTGAGGCAGAGATCCATGAAAGGTACAGGCTACACCCCCACACCATCCTGGACTTGACAAGGGACCTGCACCCACTCCTGGAGCACCCAACACCAGGGGTGCACGCCATACCACCACATGTTCAGGTGCTCTGTAGCCTACACCTGCTTGCACCCGGCAGTTACCAGGGGGTGATAGCTGCGATAGGTGGTGTGTCCCAGAGCTGCCTGTCCCGTATCTTCAGGAAGTTCCTGTAGGCAATGATGCAGAGAATGCATCATTACATCAGCTTCCCTGACACACATGCAGAACTGTTAAAGACCAAGACTGACTTCTACCAAATGGCAAACTTCCCACATGTCATCAGCTGCATTGATGGCACACACATCCCAATCGGCAAACCTGCAGCCACAGAGTACATTTGCAGGAACAGAAAGTCCACCCACTCAATAAATGTGCAGGTAATCTGTGATGCCAACAACATAATCACAGACATTGTGGCCAAATTCCCAGGAAGCACCCACGACTCCTACATCTTTCAGAACAGTGGGATCTACACACGCCTGACAGCGAGGGAATCCGGAGAAGGATACCTGCTAGGTAAAACACTGTGACACACCCTGATAGATATTGCAGATGTAGGTGTTGTTGCGCATGTGATTAATGGCTCTCTCATTTCCACATAGGTGATAGCGCATATGCCGTCCGCTCGTTCATCCTGACACCCTACCTGAATCCATCAACCCCGAGTGAGAGACGATACAACGTGGCACACAAATCTACTCGCAACGTTGTGGAGCGCACCTTTGGGCTGTTAAAAAGCAAGTTCCGCTGCCTCCACAAAAGTGGAGGCGCACATCTGTACTCACCCCTCATCTGCTGTAAGATCATCGCAACTTGCGCAATGTTGCACAACCTTGCTACAAATAAAGGTACAGAAGTGGAATTAACTGATTATGAGGACAATGATGATGAATGTGCACAGCCTGAGCCCAACACAGCAGGAGTGGCGCCAGCAACAGATGGGAGACAGATACGGGTAGAGATCACACGCAACTATTTCTAAGTAAGTAAGGAGACACAAGCAGATGTAGTATGTACACAAAGCAGTTAAATTTTTTGGCACTACGCCAGTAGACAAAGGCACAAATGTGCAAGACCAATTTTAGCCATCCATTCTGGAAGTCCAGGGTTACTTCGCCCATTCCAGGTCAGGGAGTGTGGGCAGCATCATTTTTTGTGGCCACGCCTACAGGTGCCGGATGACATTGGCTGGCTGTCCTCACTGGGTGCGTGGGCAGTGGCAGCCCCATGGAGTCTGCTGCTCCTCTGTGTGTCAGTAATAGAGGGGGTTGTCATGCTTCTCCTACTGGTGCTCTCCTTACTCTCACCCACACCCCACAGAGCAACAGTATGTGCCGACTGCGCAGTCAGCAGCACCTCAACAGCACTTGTCACCCTCACAAGGCCCCTGGAGACTTCACTGATGCTGTGTGCCAGTCCCTCCTGATTGTTTCAACATCGCCTGCAAAGCAGAGTAGTGGCAGCGGCCAGGCGGTTGACTGCCCTTGTATGTCGTTCTACCAGCTGCCTCTCCTTCCGCCTTACTGCCCTGTCCTGGTCAAGCTTGCTGCACAAGAGCAGTACAGACTGGACATGTCCCGTATGCCGGCAGCCATCTCTCTCATACCCGCAGCCATCTCTCTACTCCGCTCCGCCATTGAGCTGATGCCCTTTTCAATGTTTGTCATATTCTCATTCAGGTGCCTCATCTGCCGTTGTACGGACTGGATGGCCTTCCCCTGCGTGCGCTGTACTTTGACCATGCTACTCTCCAGTCCACAGAAGACACTGGGACCCTCACCATGTTGCAATTCACTGCGGTCTCTGGCCCTGTGGCGTCTGACACCTGTGCGGGCCCCCTCGGGGCTGGACTGCTGATTGGCAGTGCTGTCCTCACCGGCCACTGTTAATGTATCACCCCCCACCATGTCTCTGATGACTCCATTTCTATTATGTGGCAACACATGCCTCTTGCTTTTTTGGACGGCAGGTATTGTGACAGCTGGTGACGCAAGCAGTTCAGGTGACGACAGGAGTAGAGGGGAGCCAAAACGCTCTGGGGAGGCCTGCAGCTGTGGTGACGCTTGAAGGTCTAGGAAGGCTGGCTGTGCTGGTGGTGCAGCAGTTTCCTGGGTGGTATTCCCTGAACTTGTGCTCGCCTCCTGTGTGTCTTCCCTCTGTGGTGCACTGCCTTCCTTCTCCTTGGTACGCCTGCGAGATGTCTCGCCTGTGGACAGAAATTCGTACATTAGCTCTGTGGTCCTGCAGCCCTGCTTATACAATTAAATTCTGATCTCTGAAACACTGTTGCTATTGCCTCAGCTTGCTTATCACTGATGTGTGTTGCATGCCTTATTGTTTGGTGTGCTGTCTGACATGGTAGGTGTTTCTATGACTACATCTCCCATAATGCATTGCTGGTGTATGTTGCTACCTGTACTGGAGTGGGGTTAACACTACCACATAGGGAAAGGAGAAAGGGAAGGGGAAGGGGAAAGGGAAGTGGATGGGGTGGGGGTAATTGCTGTGCACGCTTCTTATCTTTTCTGGTGGCAGCTCGGGCTGAGCTGTCTGCATCTCCCACACCAGAGACGCTGTCTGGTTTGATGGTGGACACTACCAGCTCCTCGAGCTCAGTCAGGGCAGGTGCCCTGTTCTTCCCTCCTCCAGTCAGGTTTGCCTGTTTGTGGAGCTCAGCCATCTTTAGCTTTGTCAAGCTCCGGAGGTCGTACCACCTCTTCTTCAGGTCGTCAATCTCCCGTGTGGTCACTCCGATGGCATTAACTTTAGACTGTATTGCCAGCCAAATCTTCCTTTTAGCAGATTCTGCCACCAGCAGGGACTGCTTCCCAAACAATTTATTGTGTTCCTTTACTACCTCCTCCACGAGGACCTGCAGCTCCATGGTGCTGAATTTAATCTTTCTCTTCCTCTCAGCACCTTCACTCTCAGTGTCTTTGCTTGCCATTTTTTCACTTTCCCAGGAGTAAAGTTTTCCAGTGGCTCAATGGCTCTGCTCTGCTCTCACAGCCTCTCCAGCAGCTTCAGATTGCTTGCACCTGCATGGGTGTGGCCACTTCCTGGTTGGGAGGAGGGGTGATTGCACCTGATTGACTGAATCCAGGGTTTTTTCTGATTTGGAATAGCCAATTCGGTATTTACCGATTCGGTATTTACCAATTCGGAATTTACCGAATCGGAATTTACCGATTCACTATTTACTGATCGGTGTTGGGGATTCGGTATTTAGTTACCGAATTATACCGATTCAGTAATTGTTACCGAATTATTACCTACATCCCAAATACCGATTTCTTATTACCGATTCGGTAAAACTCGTTAAAAATCGGTATTTAAGAGAGGTATTTGGGATTTACCTACATATGGCCCATAGTCTTTAATTTTTCTCCCTCACGTCATGCCAAAAAGAAGTCATCTGAATTCTTTCAGTCCAATTGGTTACAGCCGCTAACTGACAGAAACAAGTCACAAAAGTCAGCACACCCATTTGTCCTTGCTGAATATCACACAGTGGAATACTACAAAGAATGACTTGGAAACAACTTCTTAAAGGCAGATAAGAAGGCATGATAAGACAGTGTTAGAGCTGACATCCTTGGCGTGGGTTTCTACCAGACATTTTGCTTTCACTCCTCCTGTTTTGCTAAATTCTTTTTTGTTGGCTCTAGCACGTTACCACTGCTAAGGAGTATTAAAGTGCTTGTGGTCATTCCTGAAAATTAGGTGAAATTGGCTTATACCCAACTGGCATATTTAATTTCCTTGTAAGTCTCTATCAAAGTGATATACCATATATCCAGGACTGGTAAATCAAATTCTACTCGTGGGCCTGCTGCACTAATTGTGCTACCCACTTAAGTAGCCGTTTACCTCCTGCCAGTGCAGCCTGTGTGTGCAGTTTTAGTCTGCCATTTCAACCTGGTAAAATAAACCTTTTGCCAGGTCTAAATCTTCCTTTTTAATACATAGGACACCCCTAAGTAGGCTCTAAACAGCCCATACGACAGGGTGCTTTGTATTTAAAAAGTGGGACATGGACTGGTAATAAAAAAATTAATAGATTTGATTTTCACCAATGAAAGGCTTACCTGTCTCATGGAATAACATTGGGTTATCCTATTACAATTAATAAGTGATGAGTTTTATTTGGCAGCAAGTAGGAATGTCATGTTTGATGTCTGAGGACTTGTAATTTAAAATCCTCTTTAATGGTAATGTCAGATTTTAAGTCACAATTCTAAAAATGCCACTTTTAGTAAATTGGTATTTTCCAGTCCTAACCATTTGGTGCCTGCAGCTTATTTTCTCGGTCACATGACAAGGTGTAATTGGCAGTTTGCCTCTGTGTGTCCCTCACAACCAGCCACACAATAGAGGGTCTTGGTCACGTGCAGCCGGTCCATTGGGGCTGAGGGGCCACACCCCTCGACCTTTTGCCCCTCACAAACTGTTTCTGTCATGCTGCACAAAGGTCAGCCTGACAATGTTCACTTTCAGTTCAGGCAGCCAAAACGCACAGGCTTCCTCCTGGCTACCTAAGCTGAACTTTACTGGGCTGAGGAGGTCACAGCTCCTGTGGGTGTGATGTCCTCAGCTTAGCAATGGTCCCTGAGGCCCTCCCCACAGTTACGAGGGGTAGTGTCACTGATTGCCTCGCACCTGGGTACTTCAGTTTTAGGTCCTGCAGTGCCCAGGGTCGAGTGTCAATCAGTGACACTTCATCACAGAGGGAGGTGTGGTCAGCAGTCTCACTGCCCCATCCCACTCTGTGATGACGTTGGGACTGCTGCCTCCCTTCATTAGGTCAACTAATGAGGAAAGGAAAGGCAGCAGTCCCAAGCCTCCTGGAACCTGTGAGGCAGAGCTGGATACAGGTAAGTGTGAGTTTTGTTTTCTTTTAAATTAATGTTTGGTGCATGCGTGCGTGTATGTATGAATGGTTGGAAAAGAGTGTGTTTGAATGCCTGGCTGTGAGTGTTATTTGTGAGTGTGCATGTGTGTGTCCCGTCCGCCCCCTCCCTCCAAAACCTACCAGCCGCCACTGGTCTGGGTGTTGGCAGGAGGGGCCATCCTGACCCAATGAGTTGATGGGAGCTGTCACCTGCCACACTTGCACTTGAGAGACACAGCCTCAGCTCACACACAAATGACTTCACACTAGCCTATTGTGCATGCAGACAGATTGGGATCAGAGCAGAGAAGCAGGAATTCTCAGACACTTCTTTAAGGGGAAGACTCAAGATGTTTCTTCCACTTCAAAGTGGACACCTGGTATAAAAATGGGACCCTCAGACTAATTCTTGAGTACAGTCCTGGAACTATGGAAACTACAGAAAAAGGACTATCCAGCTGCTAGAGGACTGCTCTGTTGCTTGAGGGTTCTTCTGTCTTGGCATGTGTGGCACTTTGTGCTTTTAGGTGCTGTACTTACCTCAAATCTTTGAAAATGCATATCTCTGGTTCTACTGACTGAGTTTTTGTAATTTTGGTATCAAATAATATATTATTAAAGTTTACTCTATTTTTCAAAATTGGTGTGGGATTTTTCTTGTGTTGTTTTTTACTTTATCACTGTTTGAGTGCTGCATGAACACTTTACACCTGGCATCTAAGTTAAGTGGACTGCTTTTATGCCAAGCTACCAGAGGGTTAAGTACTAATTTGATGACTTTTTGTGGTTCTTCCTGACAAGGATTGTGACCGTCCTGTGTGTCTGCAGACGCGGTCGCTCCACCACGCTGCTCCCCGCCCTGCCTGCCTGATTGCTACTTGGTATCATAGCGCGTTGCTGCTTGTAATTGATTTAAATTGCCTGATTATCGCAGCGCATCGCTGCCTCTATTGCGAGTTAACTCAGATAGTCACTGAAATCTGACTGCTGCCACAGGAGCGCTAGAGCGCCTTAACTGATTTAATTGAAATCACTGGGACATCGTAGCGCTAGATTGGCTAAGTGCGCTGATAATTAAAGTTTGATTTACCTGCTTTGAACCTAAAGGTGTGCCTGACTGTACCGGTGCCACTGTTTACTTTATCGCTTTAGGCGGCCATCCATTTTGTTTCTTGTTGTTGTTGTTGTGTGCCTCCCTGCCCAGGTCTCCGCCTCGCTCCTGCCTCCCAGCTGACCCTCCCTCCCACAGATACTATCTCCCCCGCTCTCCCGCGCCATCGCTGTGACCGTCCTCTGTGTCTGCAGACGCGGTCGCTCCACCACGCTGCTCCCCGCCCTGCCTGCCTGGTTGCTACTTGGTATCGTAGCGCGTCGCTGCTTGTAATTGATTTAAATTGCCTGATTATCGCAGCGCATCGCTGCCTCTATTGCGAGTTAACTCAGATAGTCACTGAAATCTGACTGCTGCCACAGGAGCGCTAGAGCGCCATAACTGATTTAATTGAAATCACTGGGACTTCGTAGCGCTAGATTGGCTAAGTGCGCTGATAATTAAAGTTTGATTTACCTACTTTGAACCTAAAGGTGTGCCTGACTGTACCGGTGCCACTGTTTACTTTTTTTTTTAAAAACCTTTATTAGAAACAATAAACCATACAGTGGCGCATACACAGATTGGTCACAGGAGAAGCAAGCACAATGTCAGGCACACAAAAAAGACAAAAGAAAGATTGGAATGTGGGCAGTCTCCAAACTACACAATACACATTGTACTTGGTGGCACAGCTCAGCATGAAATATAAGTAGCATTGCACAGTAGGAGCATGTCATACTGAAGAGGGAGAGCAGCACAACCAATGGGCTCCCCACATAATATAGGGCACAAAGCAGAACATTAAAAGATATTAATAACCCTTAGCAGGTTGCAGGTGCCGCAGGCAGACATGGTAAAGTTGTGACATGATGAGCAGGAGTAAACAGTGCCGTGTCAGAGACAATGGGCAACAGCCGTTACATTTACATCTCAACCCACCAGTGTAGACAATACACGGATCGTTAACGGATGACCTGGAAGACCAGCGCTGTAGAGGCAGCAAGGAGGAAAACCCCTACGGCAATTCTCCCCGGCCAGCATCATCAGAGTCCTCACTGTGGGCGGGCCTGGTCAGCCAGTAAACTTGCAGTGGGCTCTAAAAATCTTTAGGCCTGCACCGCACAGGCATCAAATCAGCATATACATTATATTGATCTTGACAATACACCATATCGTCTATCCAGTCCTTGAATTTCGGAGCCCTGCCCCTACCCCATCTACAGGCTATCCTACGCTTGGCCAGTAGCAAGGCCATATCTGCAAACTTGCGGTAGGGCAGAGGTACGTCCTTCGTGTACCCCAAAAGCAGAACTAGGGGATCGAACGGTACAGACTTTTCAGTCATAATGTCCAATGCCTCATGGACCTGGATCCAGTAGTCATGGACCGCATCGCATTCCCAGGCCAAATGAAGAAAACCAGCCCCCTCTGCCCGACAACGAGCACATCTATCATCCTCCGCCAGGTGGAACTTGTATTTCCTAATTGGAGTATAGTAGAACCTCTGTACAAATTTATAATGTATTATCTTCAATCTACAGCTAGATGAGATATTGGCAGTAACGCCACAACAATATGCCCAGTGTTCATCAGTGATATCAATACCCAACTCAAGAGCCCACTGCTCTCTCGCATGGCTAGGCGGAGTATCTCGCTGCTTCCTAATGGTGTTGTACAATTTAGAGACCAGATGCCTACCATCAGACACTAACAGGGCATGAAGTGGTAAGGCAACCCCAGGTTCATTCGGAATTTGCGGCAGTAGAGCACGTAGTCCCTGCCGAAGCCGTACATAATAGAAAACCTCCAAGGGGGGGGGTGGCTCCCCACGGAAGAATTGATCCTTCGTACGAAGAGTGCCCTCAAGAAAGAGGTCGCCCCATGTGAGCACCTTGTATCGCTTGCACATAGCCTAAAACCCAGTCTCCTGTAGCAAGGACAGTTTCGGGTGGTACGTGAGTGGCAATGCCGGGGAGTAAAGCAGCATGAGCCCCAAAGCGGTTGCAATACGAGCCCACGCATCCATAGTGCAGTGCACCGTGGTGGATCGGGTATCTACATCACAAGGTCTTCCCAGTACCATGCCCTCCAGTAGGAGGGGATGCACTATCCATTCTTCAGCTGCTAACTGTGGCATAAAGGGGGTGGGACGCATCCAATGATAGGCATAGTGTGCCTGAGCTATAAGATAATAGATCTCAAAATCCGGGACATCAAACCCCCCCCTGTCATACGGCAGCGTCAAGGTGGACCACTTCACTCTCGGTTGCTTGCCCCCCCAAAACAATCTAAGGAGCTCCGACCGTAGGCGTTTAAAAAAATAGGCACCGGGTTAGTATGGGATATTCTGAAACAGATAAAGGAAGCGTGGAAGCACAACCATTTTCACCAAGGAAGCCCTACCCGCCATAGAAAGTGGCAAAGACATCCACCGCGTAATGTTATCAGCCAGTTTAGAGATAGCAACTCCATAATTGAGCCTGATCGTCTCTTCCCTATCCAGAGAGATCACTATGCCCAGGTAGCGAAGATCCGTATCGCACCATTCCAGGGGGTAGTCCAGTTGGAACCTCTCAACCGACGCAGTTAGCGGAAAGTATTGCGATTTCTTCCAATTCATATGAATACCGGATATGCCGCCAAATACGATAAGTTCCCGTAGGATCGGATTGAGATTCAACTGCGGGTCCTTCACATATAGGGTAATGTCGTCTGCATATAGTGACACACCTATCTGGCGCTGGAAACAGTTAAATGCACTATGCTTATGTAGTTGCCTGATACGACACGCCAACGGTTCTATGGCGATAGCAAATAACAAAGGGGAAAGAGGACAGCCCTGCCTGGTGCCTCTCGAGATAGGCAATTGAGGGGAAAGAACTCCATTCACCACCACTCTGGCCACGGGTTGGGTGTACAGCAGTTTCACCCATGCAATAAATATTTTGGGAAAGCCCATTCTACACAAGATGTCAATCAAGTAATTCCATTCAACCGAATCAAATGCTTTCGTAGCATCTAGAAAAACCGCAGGAACAGGGAGTTCCGGAGCAATAGTTGGAACCAAAGAAAACAGTGTGCGAAGATTATGGGAGGTTGCACGCCCGGGCACAAAGCCCAATTGGTCTGGGAGCACTATAGTGGGCATAAGCAGAGATAGCCGTGCCGCTAGTACTTTTGCTAAGATCTTTGCGTCACAATTGAGTAGCGACAGGGGACGGTAAGAGTCCGTGTCCAACGGATCCTTGCCAGGTTTTAATAGGGACGTAATGGCCACTTCCCTCATCGACCCGGGCAGAATGCCCACCTCCAGAGACTCCTCGAAGACCTCTTTAATCACCGGGGCCATAATATCAACATAACATTTATAGAACTCAGCAGGGAGTCCAAACAACCCTGTCGCCTTCCCGTTGCTCAGAGACATTATGGCGTCTCGTATTTCCTCCACTTCCAGCGGGCCTCCAAGAAATGCTCTATGGCCATCAGAAAGCCAACACAATGCAAGATCATCAAGGAATCCACCATAACGGACCTCCCCCGCCTGCTGTGAAGTGTACAATTGTTCATAGTGATGCATGAAGGCTTTCTGGATCCCTAACGCGTCCCGACAGCGGGTGCCGTCCTTCAGCGCTAGTTCCAGGACCCCAGTGCTAAAACTCGGGTGCCTCGTGATTGAGGCAAGCACCTTACCAGGCCTCTCACCCTCACAGTATTTCCTAGCTGTCCAGTATTTCCCTCTATATTTGACTTCCCTAGCAGCTTCCTCTTCATAGTCCGATAGCTTCCCCCTAAATGCATGACGAAGTTCCGGGTCCGGATCTGTAATCATCCTGTTCTCTAAGTCTTTTAGGTCCGCCTCTAGTGCCGTTATGGATTTGACAATATCTTTGAGCACCCCACAGCTCTTGGCTAACGCAACCCCACGAACCGTCACCTTAAAAGCCTCCCAAATCAGCTCCACACTATCCACTGACCCCTTATTTCGTGGAAAAAACGCCTCTATCTCCTCCCCAAGTTCTGTCTTGAAAATGGGATCCAATAACACTGAGGGAAATAATCTCCAAGGTGGACGCGGCCTGTTGAGACCCGGCATCGTCACAACCACCCTGACTGGGCAGTGATCTGAGTAGGTCCTGGGAAGATGTTGCACCTTGTGTAAGCCTACGCTAAGCCCTCGCGATAAAAAACAATATAGTCCAAACGTGCCCAGGTGCGTGCATGCGCGGTGAAATGAGTGCCCTCCCTACTGTCAGGATGTGTAAACCTCTAACTATCCACCAATCCAGCCTCATCTAGTATGCCCCGTAGAATGTCTCTCGCTTGCGTGTTATATTGGCTGCTCCCATCAGATCGGTCTGCCCCAGGCCACAATGCAATGTTAAAATCCCCGCACCAAATAACGTGTGTGGCGTCTATGGCAACGACATAGCCCCAAAGGGTGAGAAAAAATTCAGGAGAATCAACATTCGGTGCATAACAGTTCACAAGAACAACAGTATCTGAACCCAGCCTACCCCACACAATCACATAGCGCCCGTCAGGATCCAGCTTCTCCCCCAGTTCCTGAAATGCGAGCGTTTTTTTAATCAAGACAGCAGTCCCACGAGCATAGGATGAATATGATGAAAATATCCGAGTGGAGGCCCAGCGGGCAGCAAATTTAGGGTCAATCTTCGGACGCAGATGCGTCTCTTGTAAGAAGGCGATCTGCACCCGATGCCTATCCAAATACGCCAGCACATTCCTACATTTCCTGGCATCATTAAGGCCCCGCACATTCCAGGACAGGATTGTGAAGGTATCCAGTGTGCCATCAGCCATTCTCCACATAGTCGACCATCAAAGCTGATCCACACACTCACCAGAGCCACCTCTCAGGCAAAGAACAGTATAGTGAGCTCACACTATGCAATCCCATCCGTACCCAATCCGTGCCACAAACATACCGCAAAAACCCCCCAACCCCAGCCCGGCAACCCCAACCCAGTACACCACAAGGCCATACTAGCCCAAAACATAAGGCCCCACCCAAAAACAGTGCAAGTAACGTACAGTACCCTGTGCAAGGACCTACACCCCAACTCACACTAGACATCCAGCAACATCCCACTACCCCCTGGTGGCAGGGTCGGACCTGAGTGAAAAGCACAGGACCATGCCACAGCGTGACACACCAAGTGGGGCCCGAAAGCGCGCAGGGATGTCCAAACCTATCGTTCAGCAGCACAATCATAACCACAGCAGTGAGACCAACAGTAAATGGCCCAGAATTGGCCCCATGGGCCCAGCGCACACGAGCATAGGCACGCCCTCCCACCACCCACCTGAGCAACCCCAACCTGCCAGGACCCCACGCCCACCCCCCTCCCATAGCAAAAACCCCCAAACACAACATTAGTATCAGAAACACCAAAGTCAATGGGGAATACCCTTCAGGGTGCAGTCTAGAGGCGCACACAGCCACCCCCACACCTCGCCATTGACCCTCATAGCTCAAGTAGGCACGGCCCAGGTAGTGGGGCGGGGGGGTGCCTGGAGTACATTACCACCATAGTCCGGTGCTCGTCCAGCGTCCTCAAGTAGTATGTGACAGAAAGCAATGCACAGTTCTCCACTGTTGAGGCAGACAGCAAAACAGAAAGGCTACCGGATAGACAACGCACGGCAGACCCCCATGTGTGCACAGTATATACATCGACCAAACAGTATGCAGTATCACTCATCTTCGTTGGCTGAGTGGAATCCCTCCTGTACATCATCTCCACCGCATCGGTTAGCAGCACGCTCCCTTTTAAGCCGCTTCACGAAGTCTTCCGCCTGCTGTGGATTGGTAAAAAAATGTTGTTTCGCCTGATGTGTCACTCGCAATTTGGCAGGGTACAATAGGGCATAATCCACCTGGAGGTCCCTGAGTTTCTTCTTCACATCCAGAAACTTACGCCTCTGCTCCTGTACCACAGGCGTGAAGTCCGGGAAGATGGTAAAGTTGACCCCGTCATAAGAGAGTGTGCGGGCGGTGCGGGCTGCACGCAAAGCAGTGTCTCGATCCCGATAATTGAGGAGACGGGCGATTATCGGTCGCGGCGGAGTCCCAGTGGCCGGCCGCGGTCCAAGGGATTGGTGCGCCCTCTCCACGATGAATTGCTTAGAGAAGGCCTCCGCACCAACCGCGCCAAGCAGAATCTTCCCCACATAAGTTTCCATCCTACCCACATTGGTCGTCTCCGGCACACCAACCACGCGTATGTTATTGTGCCGACTTCTGGCCTCCAACTCCTCATTCTTCGCAGCAATAACCCGGAGTACATTGTCCATACGCGCCAGTTGTGTTGTGTGGGTAGCCGCCGTGTCGTCGTGGTCAGAAATGCGCTGTTCCACCGCCGTGATTCGCTCCTCATGAACGTCCAATTTTTGCACCACTGCATCCATTCGCGACGATAGCTTATCCACTTTGTCCACTATAGCCGCAAACCCTTGTCACATTTCCTGCATCATTTGCTGAAAGTCAGGGGCAGCAGGTTGAGGAACAGCGTCAGGAACAGCAGAGGGGGAGCGGGAGCCCCCCGTATCTTGCGCGACCCGGGAACCTCTCTTGGCCGCCAGAGAGTCAAAAGACAGCTTCGGTTGTTTGTTGTCTGGCTTACCCATGGTCAGATGTCTGCAGCAGTCCAATGCAAGCTCTGATATGGTGACGTAGTCCAAAAGTGGCCTCTAAGCACCAAGCCACTCAGGGCAAGAGCCCCCTTCTCAACTGTTCAGCGTGCACCCTCTGCGGGAGGGTCAAAAAAAGGATACAGCAGGAGCGTTCTAACACAGCAGGGATATGACACCCAGTCCACGATCAAGAGCCGGGGTATCAAAGGATAAGGAGGTGAAAGTTAATACAGTAGTTCACTCCGGGGGATTCATCCCCAGCCCCAGTAAGCAGTATGCCAGTACTGTGATAGTGCAGCCTAATATAAGAAATGCAGTCCCCCGCCGCAACTCACTCACCAGTGAGGCGGCAGCCAGATTATCGCAGCATGGGAGGCATCCATCAGGCAGTAATGTCCCACACAGTAGGCACCACAGTCGTCAAATGGGCTCGCAGCACTGTCCCAGCACTAGCCGCCAATCCGAGAGAACCCAGGAAAGCAACGACAGGAGCGGGCCGCCAGAGGCCAGCAGTGACCCCACGGAACACCAGCATCCGAGGCCAGCTCGAGCACCCCGCAACACCAGTCTCCACAGCCCCATACAAAGCGCCAGAGGCGCCGCAGCATAGCAGGTAGGGCCCGCACCAGGAACTCAAGGATAGCCGGCACTACGGAGAAATGCAGAGTAGGGAGGTCCGATATCCACAGGGTAGCCGGGAACCAGGGGGGATGTCCACAGATGGTCACAGCAACCAGGGGCAGGAGCAGGCAATGAAAAGACCCCGCCTCACCTGGTCCTCACAATGGCCGCAGCCTCTCCGGCCGCCGGGTCCGTCGGTGATAAAGTAGCGTCACAGGGATCGGCAGTAGCAGCGCAGGACAGCTCTTCCCCAAACGCGAAGCGAGGATCCCAAACAGCTGTCACACTGGTCCGATGATCGTCCCACACCGCTGCAACGAGCTGGGAGGTCCCATTCAAGAGGGCGCTCGGCGGCCCCGCAAAGGAGTACACAGGAAGGCCTACACGCCTCGTGGTGCGCCGCGGCTCCCAGTAGTACAGCAAGCCGGCCAGCAGGCCCGGACGCTCCCAGGCCACCACACGGGCGGAACTTCAGTCGCCTGTAGCTCCGGACAGGAGTGGCGGATCTCAATCAAACTTGAGACGAGGGTGCATCAGGTCCGCCTCATGCAAAATACACGGACATAGGCGGCGCAGATGGTGGTAAAGAAGGATAAAAGGAGGGTATAATCTCCAGGCTGCAGGAGCCTCACATAGGTGCGGCCATGCTGCAAGTGCGCCCTCTAGCGCCCCTGCCACTGTTTACTTTATCGATTTAGGCGGCCGTCCATTTTGTTTCTTGTTGTTGTTGTTGTGTGCCTCCCTGCCCAGGTCTCCGCCTCGCTCCCGCCTCCCAGCTGACCCTCCCTCCCACAGATACTATCTCCCCCGCTCTCCCGCGCCATCGCTGTGACCGTCCTCTGTGTCTGCAGACGCGGTCGCTCCACCACGCTGCTCCCCGCCCTGCCTGCCTGGCTGCTACTTGGTATCGTAGCGCGTCGCTGCTTTTAATTGATTTAAATTGCCTGATTATCGCAGCGCATCGCTGCCTCTATTGCGAGTTAACTCAGATAGTCACTGAAATCTGACTGCTGCCACAGGAGCGCTAGAGCGCCTTAACTGATTTAATTGAAATCACTGGGACATCGTAGCGCTAGATTGGCTAAGTGCGCTTATAATTAAAGTTTGATTTACCTGCTTTGAACCTAAAGGTGTGCCTGACTGTACCGGTGCCAATGTTTACTTTATCGCTTTAGGCGGCCGTCCATTTTGTTTCTTGTTGTTGTTGTTGTGTGCCTCCCTGCCCAGGTCTCCGCCTCGCTCCCACCTCCCAGCTGACCCTCCCTCCCACAGATACTATCTCCCCCGCTCTCCCGCGCCATCGCTGTGACCGTCCTCTGTGTCTGCAGACGCGGTCGCTCCACCACGCTGCTCCCCGCCCTGCCTGCCTGGTTGCTACTTGGTATCGTAGCGCGTCGCTGCTTGTAATTGATTTAAATTGCCTGATTATCGCAGCGCATCGCTGCCTCTATTGCGAGTTAACTCAGATAGTCACTGAAATCTGACTGCTGCCACAGGAGCGCTAGAGCGCCTTAACTGATTTAATTGAAATCACTGGGACATCGTAGCGCTAGATTGGCTAAGTGCGCTGATAATTAAAGTTTGATTTACCTGCTTTTAACCTAAAGGTGTTCCTGACTGTACCGGTGCCACTGTTTACTTTATCGCTTTAGGCGGCCGTCCATTTTGTTTCTTGTTGTTGTTGTTGTGTGCCTTCCTGCCCAGGTCTCCGCCTCGCTCCCGCCTCCCAGCTGACCCTCCCTCGCCCCTCCCCTGCCACTATCCACATATGACAGATGCCTATGCGCGCAGTGGTCGCGCCCCTTGCGCGCCGAAGGTGCGCCAAAGGTAAGCCTGTCTGCGCCCGTCCGCGCCTGGACCGCGCCCAGCGCCAGACCCCCTGGTCCCCGCAAACCGCACTCCTCCCGCGTAACGTTTGACGCTGCCACCCTCCTAGCCCTTAACCCCGGACGCACACCTCAATGCTACGAAGCCGCCCCAGGACGTACCCACGGCCCCTTCGCCTGCCACTCCTGCAAATTTACCAGCATCAGGACCCATACCACTTCCACTAACCCCAAGCACAGCTCCGACCCTAACCACCTGAAGTGCATCCTGCTGCACACCCGCTCGGTCCACAGACACGCCACTGAACTCTGGGATCTACTCGACACTACATCGCTGGACGTCGCCTTCCTCACTGAAACATGGATGAACGCATCATCAACACCCGACATCGCCATAGCCATCCCGGACAATTACAAGATCATCCGAAAAGACCGCACCATCCAAACAGGAGGAGGCATCTCCATCGTCCATAAGAACACCATCAAAATCACGACCAGCTCCGACGATAACCTCACAACCGCCGAACACCTCCATTTCCAGATCCACACCGACCCTAGGACCACACTCAGAGGCACCCTCATCTACAGACCACCAGGAACCCGCACACAATTTAACGAAGACATCACCGACTTCATCAGCCCACATGCCCTCAACTCCAAAAACTATATTCTACTGGGAGACCTCAACTTCCACCTGGAAAAGAAAAACGACTGCAACACCACCACCCTTCTGGACAACCTAGCCAATCTTGGTCTCAAACAACTTGTTGACACCCCCACCCATATAGCCGGACATACGCTTGACCTTATCTTCACCTCCAGTAAGCACATCTCCTTCGATCACACCACAGCTCTCCACTGGACAGACCACAGTTGCGTTCACTTCAGCTACAAAACCACCTCAACCCACAACCCCCCACAACCCCCCACAACCTATTCCACGAAGAAAATGGAACAAAATAACCACCGAACAACTCCTCACATCGCTCAACCTTAACCCACCCGCCCCCTCATCGGACCCAAACCAAGCTGCCATCAAATTCAAACAATGGATCACTCACAGCGCTGACGAATTAGCACCCTTGAAAAACCATCACACCACACGAGACAGCAAAAAGGCCCCCTGGTTCAACGATGACCTTAAGAAATCCAAGAAGCTATGCCGCACTCTCGAGAAAACATGGAGAAAAAACCCAACCACCGACAACATGACCACCTTCAAAGCAGCCACCCGCAAACACCACCAGCTGATTCGTTCCACCAAGAAATCAGCATTCAAGAATTGTCTCGACAACAACGCCCACAACAGCAAGGAACTATTCAACATCGTCAAAGAGTTCACCAACCCCACCGCAGCCTCAAACGACATCACTCCCTCCCAAGACCTCTGCGATTCGTTATCCTCCTTCTTCTACAACAAAATTGCCGACATACATAACAGCTTCGAAAACAACTCCAACGAACAATCCTCTCCACCCCCCTCAGAACCTAAACCGCCCCCCAACAACCTCAACGCCTGGAACCCAATCACCACTGAAGACACCATCCGACTTATGAATTCCATCCACTCTGGCTCGCCAACCGACCCATGTCCCCACCACATCTTCAACAAAGCAGACTCCATCATCCCACCCCATCTCCGTGATGTCATCAACTGCTCCTTCAACCCTGCTACCTTCCCAGAAAGCTGGAAACATGCCGAAGTCAGCGCCCTCCTGAAGAAACCCACAGCAGACCCCTCTGAACTTAAAAACTACCGCCCCATCTCCCTCCTCCCATTCCCGGCCAAAGTCATTGAGAAAGCCGTCAATAGCCAACTCGCCGCCTTCCTCGAATCCAACAACTCCCTCGATCCCTCACAGTCCGGCTTTCGAGCCAAACACAGCACCGAAACCGCCCTCATCACAGCAACAGACGACATCCGTACACTACTGGACAACGGAGAAACAGTGGCCCTCATACTACTCGACCTCTCCGCCGCTTTCAACACTGTCTGCCACAGCACCTTCATACAACGCCTCAACAACATCGGCATAAAAGGAAAAGCCTTGGACTGGATCATCTCGTTCCTTGCTGGGAGAACTCAGAGAGTCCGACTTCCCCCATTCAAATCAGAGGCCACCGAAGTCATCTGCGGAGTACCACAAGGATCATCACTCAGTCCCACCCTCTTCACCGTTTACATGAGTCCACTCGCTTCCATCGCGCGTCAACACAACCTGAACATCATCTCCTACGCTGACGACACTCAGCTGATCCTTTCCCTCACCAAAGACCCCAACACCGCCAAAACCAACCTTCACAAAGGCATGAAAGAAGTAGCCACATGGATGAAAAACAGCCGCCTAAAACTTAACTCCGACAAAACGGAAGTGCTCATCCTAGGATCATCCCCATCTGCCTGGGACGACTCATGGTGGCCTTCGGATCTGGGTTCTGCACCCACTCCCACAGACCACGCACGTAACCTTGGCTTCATCCTAGACTCCTCATTCTCAATGACCAGACAAGTCAACGCCGTCTCATCTTCATGCTTTAACATCCTACGCATGCTCAAAAAAATCTTCCATTGGATCCCCACCGAGACAAGAAAGACCGTCACCCACGCACTGGTTACGAGTCGACTAGACTACGGAAACACCTTCTATGCCGGAATCACAGCCAAATTACAGAAAAAACTCCAACGCATCCAAAACGCATCGGCGAGACTCATTTTGGACGTCCCTCGCCAAGATCACATTACCAGCCACCTGAAAGAGCTCCACTGGCTTCCCGTCAACAAGAGAATAACATTCCGTCTCCTCACCCACGCGCACACGGCCCTCTACGGACTAGGGCCCGAATGCCTCAACACTCGACTTTCCTTCTACACACCCTCCCGCCAACTAAGATCCTCCAATCAAGGCCTTGCTGCAGTTCCGCATATCCAAAGATCCACCATGGGAGGTAGATCCTTCTCCTACTTGGCGGCCAAAACCTGGAACTCACTCCCCGCTCACCTCCGCCTTACACAGAACCACATCTCCTTCAGAAAAGAACTTAAAACTTGGCTATTCGATAAATAATGAACCCCCTCCCCAAGCGCCTTGAGACCCTCTGGGTGAGTAGTGCGCTATATAAATCCTTGAACTTGAACTTGAACTTGCCTGTTGTTTGAGAAGGGCTCCACACCCCTCACGCAATAACCCAGTTTCTCACAGATGGTTAACAAGCATCTGAGCTGGTTACAAAAAAAGTTGCGAGGGCCAATGACGATTCAGAAAGGCAACTAATGAGGTAACCAACCTTGGCTTAATCTTGATTAAACTATGCAGGGCAAAGAGAAAACAAACCACCACAGAATACAAAAATACTCTTAGTGTTATTAAATTAAAAATATGGGGAACTCAAAGCAAGTAGTGAGATATCTGCAGACTGTGACACAAGCTCTGGCTAAGCAACTAATTTTGAAGAAGCAATTGTAAATTTTGAGCAAGATCATGGGATGGATCAATAGCATTATCAAACCTAAGAAGTCGGTGGCATTACAATTTGTCAAGGATTGGGAACAGAGAATGACCACTGAGCACCCTTCTTGATTGACTGGGACATCAAATATAATAAGGTCCAAAAGAAACTGACACTCTATTTTCATAATTGGTGTTGACTCCAGTGCTTTGACAGACACCATACGATTTATGTTAAAAAATTTAAATTATGTTTTTTTTTTGCTAACACATAGTACAGCGACAGGCCACATCTGGTTCTGTAGCTATGTGTGAATGGGCCTTAAACTCATATTTAGTGGTAGTTTCCATTGCCTACTTGTACATAGATAATCCTTTCCTTAGCCTGTGGCTTAATGATTTCCACTTTTGACTGGCATGATTATGTGTGGACAATAGCAATTACTCCAGCTGGACCACAACCCAATGGGGATTAACACCTGCTGCTGGAAGACAGAGTGGGCTGTGGATTGTACAGGCTGTTCCAAAATCCTCTTATAACCCCTTCCGTACTCTGGAGCACTCCCTCCTTAGTGCTGCGAACGGCCAACGGCCGTTGCAGCCCGGCCCACTCAACAGAGCGCCTGCACCACGGCGGAATTGCCGCCACGGTTTAGGCGGTAATTAGGTCAAGGGATGTTCCTAAGCAGGACAAAGGCCACATTTGTGAGGTCCACATACTCAAGGAGACTTGTTTGATGGTGATGGGTGTTAGACCAGTCAGACTTAGGATGGTCTTTCCTAAAACATTTTACCTTACTTATCCTCCATATTTTGTTCGATCTCCTTTGATGGCCCTAGGACTTACCAAATGCTAAAGAGTGTGTACTCACTTCCTAAAAAACGTGGTAACATTATTGGTATATTTAATTTACCTATAAGTCCCTAGAAAAGTGGTGCACCATGTACCCAGGGCCTGTAAATTAAATGCTACTAGTTGGCCTGCAGCACTTATTGTACCACCCACTTAAATATACTTACAAAGCTGTCTCAGGCCTGCCATTGCAGCCTTTGTATACAACTTTTAACCACATGGCTGCTAGGCGTTTTCCCGTCCTGCGCTGAATAACCAAAATAACCATTATTCATGACGAGCTGGCCTTGTCATCCGCGCACGGCAGGTAAGCGCCATGACGAGCCCAGCTCGTCATTAGCTTCGAAGGGGTTAAACTGCCATTTTGATCTGGCAAATTAAACCTTTTGCCATGCCTTACCCTTCCTTTTTAATACATAAAAGTCACGCCATAGGGCAGGCATGTACCTTTAAGTTTTACATGTCCTCTTTGTGAAAAACTCTACAATTCGTTTTTAACTATTGATAGGCCTCCCTCTCCTATTGGATAACATTTATTACATTTAATAAGTGATAACTTCCAAATTGGAACAGGTACCCAGTTCATTTTTGGTGTCTTTAGAATTGTAATGAGAAAACCCTCTTTAATGGCAAAGTCAGATTTCAAATTACAATTTTGAAAAATCCTCGTTTAGAAATTTGGCATTTTCCTGCCTTAGTCATTCAGTACCTGCAGCCAGTCTCTGGGTCACATGACTAATGTGTAGTTGGTAGTTGCTCCTGGTGTATTCCTTCCAGACAGCCAGACGCAATAGATAGCTTAGGTGTGCCTGGACAGGATGAGAGGGCGGAGCTGGGCACAGCCCCATTTGCACCTTAATAGGATGTGCCCTGCCTTAAATGGCTGCATACCCCCTGTAGTTAGTCTAGAGCCATGGTTCGGGAGGCAGGAAACCTATGCACTTTGAAGGGAATCACGTGGAAGCTTCTCCCACTTCAAAGAAGGCACCATGTATAAATATTGGACCTCAGACATCAACTCTTCAGGTCACTTCTGTGCCTGTGAACTCTACCAGGAAGGACTGCCCAGCTGTGATGTTGGCTGTGCTGACCTGCTTTGCTGCCCAATGACTGCTGTTGCTGCTCCAGGACTCGTCTGCTATGAGCTGCCCTACTGAAACCAGCCTGCCTGTGTGTCCCAGGACTCCAAGATCTCCAAGGGTCAGTCGGCCAGCCTCCTGTTTCTACAGGCTTCTCAGCACTCCGTATCTTCAAAGCAGGAATGCGCATCAACCTGATAGCTCCGGAAGCTTGATTCAGCATGACACATCTCGGTGCAGACAACTGGCCCAGTGCCCTGCAGCTCCACCCAGCTCCAATGCAAGACAGCGCAGCGCCTCGGTGGCCAGGCCAGCCTGACCCTGCGCAACACATTTCGGCGTCGGCAACCGACCCAGCTCGACAAAGCACGGCACATCTTGACACAAATCTTCGCAACGCTCAGCAGCTTCACCAGCACCAGCCCAGCGCAATGCACCTCAACCTCAGCTCTGATACATCACTACACAAGTCTTTGCAAGCCCCAGCGTCTTCCTAGATCACAACGCAGAACCTCACATCCAAGTTCCCCGTTGATGGTCACTGACTTTGCTGCACAATGCATCTTGGCACAGGGCCTTGCATCGCAAGCTCCACGTCGAAGGTTTCTCAATGCCAGGCAGCGCACCACAATGCAAGGGCTTTCCATCACTCCACAACCAGGATTTAAGGTACTCTTGTTCAACAGGCATACCTGGGTCCATGTAGCTGACCTGCACAACATCACTGTCAGCCTGACCTTGTGACTTTGTCATGGTCTGGCGTGTCTGGATAACCATAGTTATCGCTTTGTGCTTTTGGGCGCTATATTCACTGAAACCTTCAAAACTGCATATCTCCAGTTCTACTGACTGGATTGTTGCCATTTCACTCTTGTTTTAGCTACCAGAGGTTGCACACAGGTTAATTTGGGGTTTGCTTGTGACTACACTCTGACAAGGATTGTGGTTGCTTCTTGAGTAGGGTTTTACCCCCCTTCAACCAGTAACCCAATTTCTTACAGTGGGTCAAAAGGGGGTGGCTTGGAGGGATTAAGGAAGCGCAACAGAGCTTATGTGACCCTGTTTTTTTAATATCATAACAATCCATGAGTGCTCTGAAGGAGATGGACAGCTAGATGGATGACCCCAGATGATGGGGGCAGTCCATTAGAGTGCAGAATAAAGAGTAATTATGAAGTTTTAGAGTGAGGTTGGGTGTGGTCTCCACAAACAGCTTCACCTTCCTTTAGAATCGTCTGCACATATCTTCTGAAAAGTACACTAATAGCACTGATAAGACTAATAAGGATTACTGAAAAGAAAGAAGAATGTGCCTTACTGTTGTTAAAATCTAGGTTGCAGCGTAAACATTATCGGCGCCATCTTGTCCCTTTTCCAGGCTCATATGTGTGCGTAAGCAGCAGCCATTTTGAGTACCATGGCCTCTCTGCCCATTGCCGATCGCCAGAGCGTCTCTCTGACCTCACAAGCATCCCCCGCGCACTGACAGCCCCCGCACTCACATGCTCGGGCCATAAACCACCCCTTCAGCCTGGCCCTGCCTCGGAACCACATCTCGTACCCGGCTAACACCTCCCTCCATCCCTTTCATGACCACAAATCCTTTGAAGACCCCCTTCCTCTGTTCCCGTTTGTCCGAACTGATCCCAGGCCATCACCTAGCCCTGCAGATGTAGTTTATTGCTCCTACTGTAAAAACTCACCCTCTTTAAAGGAGCTAAGATTAATCAATGCCTCCACCCCATGAGATCCGATCGACCGCACACATTCCGAAAACCAGCGGAATGTCCAGCTGCGCGATTGTCATCACCTACTGAGATCGGGGTGGGGACTTCTACTGTAGATATGTGTGGGAACGGGCCTTGAGCGGGGATTCCGAGGATGTCTTTCAGTACATCAAAGTATTTACAAGAATGTGCCACATGTAATAAACTGCAATAAAAGCCATAAACCTGTGTATAAGAGGCCAGGCCTCAGAGATGCAGTTAGAGCACCTCGAGACGATACCTTGTTGTCTGATCTGATGTGTTCTGCTCCGACGGAATAAACCCGTTTCCTGCTTTCCAGTCTCCAGCGCCTGCCTCTTTGTTTGATAATTATCGAGTGGTATGAGAGGCGACTAACGCCGGGCAATACTTAAAGGTTATCGATTGAAAGTGCCCCTTTTACAATTGGCGTCCCAAAGGTGGGGCCCATCAGCGACACGTGGATCCAGTGGGAGAGGTCCTGATGACAGAGTGAACGACAGCAACGATCGGGAAGAGCTTCTGCCCGATAGACCCTCGTCTGGCAGCCGATCATCCGAACTTCACCGGTTCTGAGCAGACCTCTCTCGAGTGATCTACGGTCCTGACTGGGAACCATCAGGAGTGCCGCGGAAATAACGGAGAATAGAGGACGATCGGGCGCTGGAAGCGGAAGACGAGAAACTGTCCATGCGGTCCGGGTAAGGTTGTGTAACACGACGAATTGCGAAACGATTGTTTGATTGTCTAAAAATACTAGTATTGTTCATTGGTTGCTTTTTGAGACATTCTCTGCCTGCAAACGGGGAAGAATAGAAATATTCTCTCTCCCTTTGCAAATAGTGAAGGGTAGGTAACGCGGACCTTTGTCCACCCTTTGTAATCTGTTGTGCCTATTTTTCTCCCCACTGATTGATTGTCCGAACATTGATTGTTTGAATTTAGTTCTTTGTTCCCTCTGACCCGTATAGGCTGCATCCGGACAGGAAGGCCCCGAGAAAGATTTTGGTGTATTTCCAAACATACAGTGTGAAAGAACTGATCTTGAATAGATGCTTATCACGCACTTCCCTACACTTTCGAGCCAATCCGTATCACATCAGATCTGATATAGGTGGTAGAACTGCTAAAAGGCAGTGGGAGTTAGGGTCCAGAATGCCAGAATTACGTTCAATGGGGGCAAATGTACAGATGAAATTTCCGGCACTTCTTAAAATCATGTGGAACAATAAAATGTACACGTGCCAATTTCCAGAAGAAGTTGATGCTGTTCTTGATAGAATGAAGGCTCAGGAGAATGAGGCTCAGGAGGAATAGCATAGGTAGAGGTGGTTTAGATGTTCCACGTATCAAATTTATTTCCTATGTATCTAGTGTAGGGTAGAGTAAGTCTGTGAGCGGGAGGCGGGAAAAAAAAAAAAAAAGGGGGAAGGTAAGAAGGGAAGAAGGGAAGGGGGAGGGGGGAGAAAAAAAAAAAAAGAAAAAAAAAAAAAAAACATATATGTATATAAATAAAAGGGAACACGCAAAAGACAAAAAAAAAAAAAAATAAACAGCTTACATATTTAGTTAAGTTAAGAGTTTCTTTTAGAGAGTTTTGCAGAAAGTGAACAGTAAAGTTAGGGGGATGAGACCCAGACATATGTTTTGCTTTATTTTTGAGTGGGGCAATCAGGGAACAGGGCCTCCTAGGGCGTTTTCGCCAATCAGGAGGGAAGGGTTCCCCGCAGGGTGGGGGGGTGGGTGCTCCAGGGGAAGGGGGGAAAAAAAACAAAAAATGTCCTCAGACACCATAAAAAAGTTATTTTTTGTGATCACTTATCACTCGGATAAGGTATTAAGGTGTGTTATCAGCCACATTCAAAATTTAAAACTAGAGTATGCAAGCTAGCCAAACTATAATCCTCTCCTGGAATGTGAATGGATTAGGGAGTTATAAGAAACAATTTAACATTTCCCATTTCTTAGAGAATGCCGGAGCATCATTAATTCTCCTGCAGGAGACCCATTTGGAAGCCAATAAATGCAGAGATGTTTTTATAAAATGCAAGTGGGTTCAGGAAATCCTTTGTTCCAAACAATCGGGTACCACTAGGGGGGTGGCAATTATTATTTGTGCCAATAAAGGAATTGTTGTCCATGAGAGTGAATACTTCATCGGAAGAAATAGATAATTTAGACATTCTGAGAAATCTAACTCGTTTAAGTAATGAAGAAGTAGCCTTCTTAGGAAAAGAAATTACCGAGGGGGAAATTAGATCTCAAGTCGAGAGAATGGCAAGAAAGAAAGCAGCGGGTCCAGATGGGCTCCCAACAGAAATCTATAAGGATAATTTGGATGAATTCATTGTTCCAATGCTTAAACTATTCAATGAAATTTTCATCCAAGGTCAGCAAATTCCATCTTCTTGGCTGGACGCAACCATCTCATTAATTATGAAGCCAAACAAAGATCCACAAAGGATAGAATCATACCGACCTATATCTTTACTGAACTCAGACTTAAAAGTTTATTCAGGTATCTTAGCAAATAGGCTCGCTAAGGTGATCAAATCCATTATACATCCGGATCAACGCGGATTTATCCCGGGCAGACAACTGAATGAACTCACATTTCAGGCAATCGGAGCTATTGACTATGCAGTTCAAAACAAAAAACCTTTGGCCATAGTCGCAATAGACGCTGCGAAAGCGTTTGACCAAGTAAACTGGAAATATCTATGGTCAACAATGAAGAAATTTGGTTTTCCTGAAATCTACATTAAAAGTGTGGTGGCTCTATACAGAAGTCCCAGGGCTAAGATTCTGGTCAACGGAGGACTGTCAGAATGGTTTAGTGTTGGTAGAGGAACAAGGCAAGGATGTCCCTTGTCTCCGTTGTTGTTTGATGTCTACATTGAGCCTTTTGTTTGTTCTTTAAGGCAGGATTCTATTATTTCTTCATTTAAAATTGGGGACTTATCAATTAGGACAGCGCTATACGCAGATGACCTCTTGTTGTATACCTCAAACCCCCTCGAAGCAATTCCCAGGTTATTTCGGCTCGCGGAGAGCTTTGGCTTGGTTTCAGGTTACACTATTATTAAGGAGAAAACCGAGGTAATGTGTTGGAATAACCCACTCCCTATTTCAGAAGCCAAATGCAAGATGAGATATCTAGGTATTTATTTAACCCAGAATATAGATGACACTCCGAAGGTTAGTTGGGAAACTGTGATAAAGGAGATTAAAAAACTTCTCTCCAGGTGGAACACTTTACCGTTAAATATCTACGGCAGAGTGAATCTTGTTAAAATGATCATTCTACCTAAGGTTACGTTTTTGTTTAATTCTATTCCCTTAGTTTTCAGTAGAAAAGATATTCTTAATTTACAAGGTAGAATAGGGTCGTTTATTTGGGCAACCAAATCTCCAAGGATAGCTTGGAAGAAGCTAAGGAGAGGACTAAAATTAGGTGGTTTAGCTCTCCCTGATTTATTATTTTACTGTTATGCTTTCCAGCTTAAAAACTTTAGGATACTAGCTAATAGATTGGATTTTACTTCAAATAGTTTACTATTCCAGGCTATGCTACAGGATCTCCCTTTTGGTACTGATTACTTTCTGTTTAAATTTGGTGACAAAAAATTTTTCAAAAAAGTTAGGTTGAAAGTTTTAAAGGCTGCTTTATACTATTGGTCGCAGACGTGTAGGCTGCTGTGCATTCAATATTATCATCAATACTCCCCAATTTGGGACTCACCAGGCACCCCAGAGTGTTTATTGGATCAACTGGCTCTCCCCTTAAAAAGAGCAGGTCTTCTGAAGTGGGGGGACTTATGTGATGAATCGAAAGTTTTAAAGTGGGAATTTCTTGAGGGGGTAACCGGAGGGACATTAACGAGGTTCAAGTTTTATCAATTATCGGCCTGGTGGGGAAGCCAAAATTGGGTCTTAAATGATGAGGAATCATTCTTAGAGTTATATAGTAATTCTAGAGAAATAAAAAGAGAAACGGCACAATTGTATAACATATTACTGAACAATAAAGATAATTTGGAAACAGAAATTAAGAAAATATGGGACCCCTCTTCAGTCCAGATAGCGGAGGAAGTAGAGAAATTATGGATTGATTCCTTTTCTTTATCCCAAAAGATAATTAAACCTTCTAATTTAAGAAGGAATCATTTATATACATTGCACAGAGTGTATTGGACCCCAGCGAAACTCTCTAGAATCTCTGGGGCGCAATATTTTTGTCCTAGGTGCAATTTAAGGAGCGCAAATGATACTCACATGTTCTTTGAATGTCCAAAATTAGCTAATTTTTGGGAACAATTGTGTAAATTCTTAGAAGAGGTTTTGTCGGTTCCAATTCAGTGTTCACCCAGATTGGTTTTCTTTGGTTTATTGCCTAATTATGTGTTTAACAGTAACTTGTCACAGTTTATTTTTTATGTTATGACCATCGCTAGAAGAGAGATCTGCAAAGCATGGAAGTCTGCATCCCCCCCGAAATTCGCAGACTGTCTTAAATATATCGTGGCCGTGAGTAAATTTGATATTTTATGTGGGGGTGATAAAGCTGTTAGGTTGTGGTCAGCATTGAATGCCTGGATCGAAAACTAATAATAGTCCAATGATTATGCCAGAGGTAAGTGGTCCTGTCCTTCCTTAGTTGCAAGAACCAATCCGAAAGGAAGTTGGACGGGTAACGACCTTTCCTCTGGGCAATCTTCTACAGCTATCCACAAACACGAGGGCTGGAAAGGATAGTTTGTGACAGTGGCTTGAAGAGCGCCTATCTTAGAGCAGTCATTAACTGGTGGCATATATGAGGACAAAAAAAAAAAAAAAGAATTTAGTTCTTTCTTGAGATATTCCCTGTTTGCAAATAACGTAGAATAGAAATATTCTGTCTAGTCTTCGCAAGTAGTGAAGGATAGGTAGTGCGGACCTTTGTCCACCCTTTGTAATCTGTCATGCCTATCTTCTCCCCACTGATTGGTAGTTGGTTCAGCCCGGACCGCTTATTAGAGGTGAACCATCCAGCTCCACTGGAAGGCACCCCTAATAAGGACATGTTCACTAAATACGGAATAGTCGCCGTAGCCTATAGTAAGCTATGGCATAAATATACAAAGAAGGATCAGGAAAGTCAGTGGCCACTGATAGGATCCTTTGATGACAATAAAATAGAGGTACTAGAAACAGCCCTTCGTAACAATAAGACAACGCCTACCATGCTTGATAGTATCGGCATGTTGGGCAAAGAAGCAGCGCAACGGAAAAAGAGAGATGAAGTAAGGGCAGAGAAAGAGTTATGAAAAGCAGCTCACCTTGCCGCCAAAAAGTTAGAGGAAGAGATAAAGGAGAGCGAGGAAGCTAAACAGAAGCAAGAGTCCGAAACATCGGGCCAGTGTCCCGTTAGAACACCCTCTACGCTCTACCCTGAGTTACCTTCAAGACAACGAGCGAACAATGATTTATTACTAGGTCGCCCAATCATCTATATGCCCCCTCCATATGCTCCCTCCCAACCTTCAGTACAACACCCGCAAACCCCAAATGCAAGTGAGAATAATACTAGGACCTCGGTCCTCACGGCCTCCGCGCCGGCCGAGCCCCTTGTACTGAATACAGCACTAGCAGTAACATTAGGTGACCCTGAGAGTAGAAGGAAAGATCCCACAAGAATGAACCGGTTGAGCAAAAGTGAACGAGCAGGGATTGATAAGATAGTGAGAACACTGGTGGAACGGAAGGAGAGCGAAGAATATGTAACAGATATGTACAACTCATATGCCGATAGCCACAGACGACATTTTGTTGTGCGATTTTGCTACCACACCCTCAACGTCTATGAGGACAAGTACCAAGATAAGGGTCCTGAGTAAGCATGGGTGGAAAATCCGTTCCGCTCGCGGATTTTACAGATTTTCGGTAAATTCGCAATCCGCGAACGCTCGCGAATTTACCGAAAATCCGCAAATTCGCACGCAGAGGATTTTTTTTTCTTGGTGATACAATTTTGCGGCGTGCGGTGTAAGTTCGCAATTGCGAACATGTAGGTGCGGCGGGCAGCAACAATCTTGCACTCGCGAAATTACAAAAATTGCAATTCTGCACAAGAAATCTACTAGCAAGCAGCCTAGACCTTCTGAAAATGATGATTTTTATCAGAATAACTCCTCAGGCTGACATTTGCCTGCACTTTTTTGGATTTGAGGCCTTTTGACTTTCTTTGGATCACTTTTGGATTAGAAATCAACTTTCTCAAGTAAGCTTGTTTGGGGCATTACAGTTGCTGTAATGCTGTTCTGCAGAAAAACGAGTTTTGCAAAAGTGAAAGCATTGAGCAGGTTCAAAAGTTCAAACTCATCATTAGTAACCATTCCCTGTAGTGCTTCCTGACTAGGGCCCCTCCAGAGTTCAGTTGTTAGTTGCAACAATTGTATGACCCTGCTCTGACCCTCACAGCAGGCTCATAGAATAGCTACAAGTAGGCCACAAAGGTCCTGGAAAAAAAATTGCACTGCAACAGAAAGCAAATTACAGATAAGGAAGCAGGTGCCAGACTGGAATTTTAAAACAGTGACACATTAATAAATCAACCCCAAATTAATTCATGTCAGTTGAAGCAGGGCAGGTGTGCTTGCTTTTTCCCCCCATAATCTACAGTGATGATGAACCAGAGGGTGGCATTGATGTACCAGAGGGTGGCATGGGTGAAACAGAGGGTGGCAGGGGTGAAACAGAGGGTGCTGGGAACCTGTGATGATGAACCAGACGTAGAAACAACATAATTGCGACCGTTGCGAGCCGACATGTAAGTTCGCAATTGCGAACTGGTACAAAATCCTCGCGAACTGGCAGAAATCCTTGCGAACACAAAAAAAAATTCGCGGATTTTGCGGATTGCGAGTTCGCAAATTCGCAAAATTCGTGAACGCCAGATTCGCAAAATTCGCCCATGCTTAGTCCTGAGAGTCTAGCGGCATTATATAGGAAAGTCGATATTGGAGACGAAGGCGAGTGCGATGTGACGGACCTCTTCACGCGCACGCTTGAAGTCTTCCGCCACCTCACTGAACAAAGGCTAGAAGCTAAGACTACAACTCCTGTAGCGACTGAACCCCGAGCAGAAAAAACTGACACAATGATGCCTATAAAGGAGGCCGCTCCCTACTGGGTTCCCCCACGAGGACAGGGAACACATGATGACATTAATCACCAAGATGCGAAGGGAAGGGTAGTTTATAACTGGGTCTACCAACCATGGGATCGACAAGACATCCTGACTTTCCTAAAATCCTTACCCGATTTACGAAAGAACCCCACTGCCTTTTATACTGAACTAGGTACAGCCTTGGGTTCGGCGATTATGACCCTAGCGGACATCGATTTGTTTTTTGGGCTATGTCTGCCAGCTGATGTGTGGAAGCAAATGCGGAAAGTCGAGCACCTTGAGCTGTTCGGACATACCTGGGGACAACTCGATGGCATAGATAGGCAGCGAGAGCCCAGACAGAAACCCTTAAAAGCCATTTTAGACCTCCCGGACAAGATCGTCCAGAAATTGAAAACCCTGATCCCAGAAAAGAAGGTGGACTGGTCGATAGTAACGGCCTGCCGCCAGAAACCCCAGGAAGACGTATCAGAATACTTCTCCCGGTTCAAGACGGTGTTTTCCGATTACAGGGGCCAGGACATGACCACTGCAACCAGACATCATCTGTTTGTCCAGAATTATGTCAAAGGTCTGTCGCAGGAAGTCTCACAGAAACTACAGACTAGTGAGAGTAGTTGGGCGGCCTCCAAACCTGCGGCTATCCTTCAGATGGCCCAGTACTATGAGCATCAAAAGAACGAGAACGATAGGGCGTCTGAGAGAAAGAAAAAGGACCTGAAGGAAAGAGTGATGATCGCACAGTTGCAAGGGGTGACTATAGGAAAGGAACCTTACAAAGGAAGTTATCAATCAAATGCTCCTAGAAATCCACCCCCTAGAGACCGTACATCCGCACCCTACGCTGGACGTAAAGACTTATATGAAAACCAGTGTGCGTTTTGTAAAGGGTTCGGTCATTGGAAGTCCCAGTGTTCGGTCCTGCTAGAAATGAACAAAAATAGGGAAGCAAGAGATGTAGCGGGCGGGCCACGAAATAGAGGACAGGGACTAGGGTACACGAATGACACCAACAACGACAGGCCAGGCAAACCGAACACATTTGACCGTCCCCGACAGAACCAGTACCAACAGTCTGACTGCGAAGACACCCATAACTTTGCATAGGACCGCCAAGGGCAAGGGAGGGATCCAGTCAAGCTCTATGTTGACCAGCAAGGTCCTTACATCACTGCTAAGGTCCTGGGCACGAAGTCTCCTTTTTTGGTAGACACTGGAGCGGCACGTAGTGCGTTATCTAAACGACTGATTCCAAGGGCACCCTTGTCTGGCTCACACGTAACATCAATAAGTTTTGATGGAACGCCCTCCACTAATCCCTTGTCCACACCGATTTCCTTTGACTTAGAGAATAACACCACTGACACAACATTTCTGCTCTCCTCCAACACCCCCGACGCCATTATGGGACTTGACTTATTGAAACATTTCCGAGCTACTATTAGATGTTCACAGGACGGAGTTCGAGTCATTCTGTACGACAACCCGAATCTGCTCAGACCTTGTCCCACACGACGCATGTTTTCTATGACTAATGCTGACCTGTCCCTACTCGACGCTCTACCTCCGTACCTACAGGCCAAAACTGATTCGGACGTAGGACGCATGATGATTGACCCTGTACATATAACTGTTCAACCTGACGCAGTGCTCCCAAAACTTCCACAGTATCGGATATCACCCGAGGGTGAGAAGGCATTGGTAAAGATTATCCAGTCCCTAGTGGATGCAGGAGTAGTAGAGGAAGTAGTTAGTAATGTTTGCAACAGCCCTATCCTACCTATTGTAAAGAAGCAGGATGAGGGAGATGAGAAAGCATACCGTTTCATCATTGACCTACGAGAGGTTAACAAAGTAGTTGTACCTCAGTACCCCGTAGTTTCAGACATCACCACCATTCTGACCTTGATTCCATCCACTGCCACCACCTTCACTGTAATTGACCTCAAGAACGCATTCTTTTCCATCCCCATCCACCTAGACAGCCGCTACCTTTTCGGCTTCACCTTAAAAGCCCGTTCATATAGATTTTGTAGACCACCCCAAGGCTTCACTGAAAGTCCCAGCATCTATAGCCAGGCCCTCAAGAGACAGCTGGATGCAGTCCAGTTACCGGATGGAGTGGTGTTGATACAGTACGTCGATGATATCCTTTTGGCGGCCGAGACCACTCCACTTGCAGTCACAGCCACTATCCAACTCCTACACTTCCTCGCGGAAAATGGCCACAAGGTCTCCAAGAAGAAGTTACAATTCTGCCAACCCCGAGTGACATACCTAGGCCACCTCTTGTCCAAAGACGGGAGGAAGCTTACGCCCGACCGAATTCAGACCATTCTAGAAACCCCTGTCCCTAAGACTCAGAAGCAAGTCCGCTCTCTGGTAGGCCTCACCTCCTTCTGCCGACAATGGTTGCCAAATTTCAGCCTTATTGTAAAACCACTACTTTCCCTGCTGACTAAAGATGTCCCCTTCCCACTCCCTTGGACCCCCGAATGCCAATCTTCCTTCAAAGAGTTACGAGATGCCCTTTGCTCAGCACCAGTCCTATGAACCCTAGATTACTCCAAGCCCTTCTCCCTCTTCACTCATGAAAGGGAGGGGTGCGCTTTGTCTATTTTGACTCAGTCCATCGGCCCCAAGCAACGCCCTTGTGTCTACTTCTCTGCCACTCTTGACCCCGTAGCCAGAGCTTTGCCTGCCTGCCTTCGAGCTGTAGCTGCCGCTGCTGTCTCTATCCGACAAAGTGAGGGATTCGTGCTCTCGAACTCCCTTACAGTGTTAGTGCCCCATGCGGTCGACACCCTCCTGAACCAGACTAAGAAGCAGAATCTGACTAGTGCACGACTGACTGGGTACGAACTGACTCTGCTTGCACCCCACATCACACTGAAAACATGCACCACTCTGAATCCAGCCACTCTGTTACCCCTACCTGAAAACGACCCCAATGTGTCCCCTATTCATGACTGTGTGACCCTCACGGATGAACAGACTAGGAGTAGAGTTGACCTCCGAGACACCGCCCTCCCAGACCCTGACGGAGAGCTATGGGTAGACGGCTCTTGCATCAAACTCCCCGACGGCACCACCTTAGCTGCTTATGCAGTTACCACAGCCCGAACTGTAGTTGAGACAGCCCGCATCACACAGTGATCCGCACAGGTGGCAGAACTGATTGCCCTCACACGAGCGTGTATTCTAGCAGCAGGGATGACGGCAAATATATACACGGACAGCCAGTATGCCTTCAGGGTGGTTCACCATTTTGGGCTCTTATGGAAGGAGAGGGGATTCCTGACCTCACACGGCACACCCATCCTACATGGAGATCTAGTCTTGTGGAAAATAAATACAAACTTGGTGAACATTATCGGCGCCATCTTGCCCCTTTTCACGCCCATTCGTGCGCGTAAGCGGCAGCCATTTTGAACACCATGGCCTCCCTGCCCCTCGCTGATAGCCAGCGCGTCTCTCTCTCTCTCTCTCTCTCTCTCTCTCTCTCTTAACCTCGCAAGCATCCCCCCCGCACATTGGCAACCTCCGCTCTCTCATGCCTCGGGTCATAAACCCCCCTTCAGCGCAGCTTCAACACAGAATCCCATCCTGTTCCCAGCGCGACACCTCCCCTCATTCTTTTCATGGCCACAGATCCTTTTGATGCAAACCCCCTTTTCCTGTGTCCCCGTTTGTCTTCCTTGTTCCCAGGCCGCCACCTGGCCCTGCGGATACTGTTTATTACCCCGTACAGTAGGAAGCTTCCCCTCCCCATCAAAAGACCCTCGAGCCGATCAAAGCCCCCACCCTATGAGATCCGATCAACCCCATGCATTCCGTGAATCGGCGGAATGCCCTGCTGTGCGGCAACCATCACCTGTTGTGACCGGGGTGGGGAATCCAACTGTAAATGTATGTGGGAACGGGCCTGAAGGGGAGATTCTGAGGACGTTCTTTCAACTATCAACGTGTTGCGAGAATGTGTTATGTGCAATAAAGGTCATAAACCCTAGTATAAGAGGCCAGGCCTCAGAGATGTGGTTAGAGCACCTCGTGACGATACTTGCTGTCTGAATTGATGTGTTCTCCTCCGGAGAGAATAAAATCCTCGTTTCCTGCCTTCCAGTCTCCAGCGCCTGCTTCTTCATTGATTAACATTGGTGGGTCATAGAGGCGATACCGCCGGGCAACAAAAAGGGGTCTTTGGTTACTGGTTGTCTTTGGAACCCTTTTTAACAATTGGCGTCCCAAACGTGGGGCCCATCAGCGACTCGTGGATCCAGTGGGAGAGGTCCTGACGACAGAGTGAACGACTGCAACGATCGGAAGGTACCCTGTCCGATAGACCCTCGTCTGACAGCCGATCATCCGAACTTCACTGGTTCCGAACAGACCTCTCTCGAGTGATCTGCGGTCCTGACTGGGAACCATCAGGAGTGCCACGAGAAGTACGAAGAGAAGAGGACGATCGGGCGCTGGATTCGGAAGACAAGAAACTGTCCATGCGGTCCGGGTAAGGTCGTGTAAACACGACGAATTGCGAAAGTGATAGATAATTGAAAGTGATTGATAATTGTTGAGAAAATACTAGTATTACTTTTTGTTAATTTATTTGGAGATTCACTGTCTGCAAACGGAGAAACAACAGGCTCTCCCTTTATAAACAGCGAAGGATAGGTACGCACCCGTCGGACCTATCTTTCTCCCCCATTGAACAATTGCCCCCCACCCCCCATTGATTAACTGTTATAGATTGTTTTCTGGAGATTCTCTGTCTGCAAACAGGGAAGAATAGGTCCCCTCTTTGCAGATAGTGAAAGGGTAGGTGACGCGAACCTTTGCGAGCCTACTTATTCTCCCCATTGACCATATTGATTTTTTATTTTTGACCTAACATTGATTGCTCAAGATTGGTTCATGAGGTATTCACTACGTGCAAACAACGTAGAATAGAAATATTCTGTCTAGTCTTTGCACGCAGCGATAAGATAGGTAGTGCTGACTATTATCCCATTGTGATCCGTCATGCCTGTCTTCTCCCCACTGGTTAGTAGCCTGTTTAGCCCGGACCGCTTATTAGAGATGAACCATCCGGCTCCGCTGGAAGGCACCCCTAATAAGGACATGTTCATGAAGCATGGATTAATCGCTATAGCCTATAGTGAGCTGTGGCATAAATATACGAAAAAGGATCGAGAAAGTCAGTGGCCACTGAGAGGATCCTTTGATCTTGACAAAATAGAAACGGTAGAAATAGCCCTTCGTAGGAATGAAACAACACCTATTATGCTCGATAGTCTCGGTATGTGGCGCAAAGAAGCCACACGACGAAGGGAAGGCGACGAATTTAGAAAAGGTGAAGGGACACGACGGACAACCCTCCAAACGTCTAGTAGGCAAAGGGAAGGGCCAGCGATGGCACAGTCCCGAGGAGTAGACATGAAAAGAGAACGGTGTAAAGGGGTGTGCCGACAAGTCAACCCCGGGACACAACGACCCGAAGGTAATCCCCCGACACTGCGCACAGGACGAATAGATTTAAAACAGAACCAATGTGCTTTCTGTAAATGCCTCGGGCACTGGAAAGCCCAATGCCCGACTCTGCAGAGCATAGGTAAGAACGGAGGGTCGACAGAAAGAACAGGCCGACAGAAAGGGAAAAGGCGCGAGATAAAAACCAATCAGACTAGTGCAGACAGGACAGACAGAACCACCCCGTTTGATTATGCTCGATGGCACAGATTTCGTCAGACCAATTTTAACGACATGTTAGAGTTCTGGGACTGATTGTTCTCTGTTGCTCCCCCACTCTGAAAACCAAACACAATTACAGGCCAGTGTAAACAACCTCCGTTAGAGAAAGGACTCAAGGAAGCCAAGCGTCTATTATATAACTTAGGATTTAATTACGGTAAAGAAAACACACAACCAACGGTAAATAGAATAACTAGTAGAACACTCTCTAAAACAAACTGTACTAATAGGAGAAATATAAAACGTATTATGCTCACTCCGGAAGTCCTCGAAATGTAACAGTTCGATGGTCCCGCCCACCCGAAACACATAGCACGTGTGGGGCGGGGCCTGCCAGCAGCCATGGGCCAAAAGAGATCGCCGGCGAGAAGGTACTGGAGACTCCACAAAGCAGGCAATGAAATGGTCTTCCCATACTACCCTTCCAGGGATGGCGTCCCCCGGGCCACGAGTAGGGAGGGGGCGGATGCAAATGACCCCCTCCCTCGTATCTCCTGGTCCGGCCATCACGAATTCCTCCATCAAGCGGATGCAGGGTGGGCAGGGAGGGAGAGGCGACGCGGACGAGCCTCTCCCACCTCCACAGGTAGGAGGCTTCCCTGCCCTGGTCCGGCGCCGATGTCCTCCAGCCGGGCGACGGCCATATACCTACGCTGCACAGGACATATCATGCCCGACTGGTATATTTTCGCAGCACAAGACATACAACGCCCGACTGGTATATTTACGCAGCACAGGACATACAATGTCCGACGGGCATACTTGCGGAGCACCGGACGTACAATGGTCCCCCAAGAGTCGGAATCAGGGGTGTAGGGTGGTCATCATGTGCACCCCTGATTCAAAGGGACGGCGTGGGATGCGCCGGGAGAGGGAGACGGCACAGACGAGCCTCCCTCACCTCCCCAGATGAAGGCTCCACTGCTGCACCCTGGCGCCCCGAACCAAAATGTCCTGCTCCAACAGCATGATGTTCTGTCTTTCATCACCACAAGAAGTTTCTTCCACTCCTGATAGATACGACGAAGGGCGGCTGCTGCAGGGTCTCAAATTGGCGTCTGGGCCCTCGGAAGGCGGGTCTAGGCCGCTGGAGAAACTTTGTCCGAAATTACAACTCGGGCGCTTGCCCACCTGGGCGCAAGCCCCCACCATCGACAAACGTCCCCTCGACTTTGAAGATTCTACCAAAGTCCCAAGGGCCCTCAGCCCCTTCAGGCTTCCGGTGAGGAACAGCTGCATTGATCTCATATGAAATAACCACGGCACAGCAACAAGATGGCGGTGCTCTCGTGTCTGCATCAGCTTCCGTCTGAACCACCCAGGAACATTATGGGCTAACGAACTCGAGTAAGTTCCGGCTGAACATCAACATGACCCGGTAAGAAAGACTCTACCCCCTCCCTCTCTTGATTGACGGTCCACATCGCCAGCACCTCTGTTAGCACAGTTTTTTTTGAACTGCCGAAAGGGACCCTGGTCCAACCGCCAATCGTCGGGGACATTTTTGCCCCTGATGCTACTTCCGGACTAAACCGGCCTCGCCCAAAATGGCGCCGGTATCAATAGGAACTAACGGATGCCTCGTGGTGTTCCTTAGCTAATGAAACTTGATGTACTAAGATATATATACGAACCATTGCGCACTCGATGAAAAAGGGAGGAGGGTTCACTTGGCGAACATTTGAAAGGGGTTCCGTAAAAATGTTGATTTCAATGAACGATTTATTTTTGATATTTATTGTAACTGGTACATAACGTCGCTTATGATGCACACCCACGGTTTACATCTAGGAAATGTGATTCCGATGAGCTTGACTGTGTTTCCATTTATGAACTGAAATGCCCCTGATTCCCTCGTCACGCAATGAAATGTTTTTAGTTACTTGCAAATAATTAATTAGGCCCTTTTTAACATGTTCTTGTGCCACAAAATAACCCCCTACTGCATGTGCTTCCATCGTCGACATGTCCGGCCAAAATATGATTGCACTCTTCACATTTTACGTACTGAATAATTATGCAAATAAAGGTCTTCAAAACTATGAATAGGCATCACATACTTTTGTAAATGTGGGAATCAGTGGGAGGGTTTTTCTGTGCGCAACCGTTCTGCTCCTTTTTTTAAGGTTATCTGAGAAATGGTTGTTCGGCCCTGGATTGATGATCGAATCAAAGGTATGATACGTTGCCTCCAAAATATGCGACTAAGCTCAGGAACTAATGTATGAAGAAGGACCTCGACTTCTGAGAATGGGTAAAGTAAAGCGGTGTGATTGATAAAATGCTATAAAGTTATGGTGGTTGAAGGTACTCAGGTACAGGGTTGAACGAAGAACTGATATGCCTTAGAACATCACAGCTTTAGGAAATGATTTAAGGATCCCGATGGCCGGATACATCTACAAAACCGGGTACCCCACGCTAGGCACCTCTGATCTTTTTAGCGTTTCCCTACACACGATCCTTAATGCCATCCTCGAACCTCCCCATGAACCACCTATCACATTGCCCGCCCCCTTAAACTTCAGAGACCAAGACCCTAAGGATTATATCCCGAAGAGATAAGTATGAGTATGCGGTAAGTAAAGGACTTTCGTGCCCGTACATTTGATGTGTTCGAATGTTGTCCCCCCACCTCCCCCTTTCCCCCCTTTTTTCCCTCTGCAGGTTACATTAGAATCCCGATTAGAGTATCGTAAGGGATCTGGAGCCACGTCACGCCCGATGCATGAAAACGGACTAACGCTGCAAGACGACACAAAAAGACGCCCTACCCAATGCACGACCTTTTTTGTACCTGATCTAATGCTCTTCTGTCCCAAAACTGCATGCTTCCTACATCCTAACACAGACCCAAAACGTCTAACGTTGGGTAACGCACTGAATAGCCCAAACAATACACGATCATTCTCCATGTCACACGTGTACTGTTTGGCCTATTGTCTGTCTCTCTCTCTCTCTCTCTCTCTCTCTCTCTCTCTCTCTCTCTCTCTCTCTCTTTCTCTCTCTCTCTCTCACTCTTCCACCCCTCCACACTTTCCCTCTTCCTAGCGACTGGCACCTAATTGGCGAACCTGGTACACCTCCTGATTGGCCCCAAATACCACAAGTATTTGCACAAATTCGTCCTAAATAAAATTGTATCGGTACCACGTTACTACCTCTCCTTTTCTGCTAAATATGGATGAAATTTAAATTGGCCAAAAGGAAAGGGACAGGTAAGACGACTAAGGTTCCCTAAATTTGACCCACACTCAGGGAACCATTTGTCAGTGGCTTCTATGATAAAATATGTCTGTGGTAATGCGACCATCCCCACTCCAAATTGTCTCCATACCCCAAGCAGTAAGAAATGATCGAGACACCCCCGTCTTCCCAAAATGCCCCCAGTTTGGTATCAGCTGCCCTGAACGAGAACCTGAAAAACGCCCCTTGCTCCAATTCGCTGTGCTCCTAATTGCTTTCCATAAGACCCCACCCACCCCAAGGATAAGTTTAATAATTATCGCAAGCCCCCCCGAGTTCTTGTAGTAACCAGGTTACGAGAATTTATATAGAAAGTTAGGAAGATGTGTGCAAAGTTAAAATTAGATCGAAATTTGAAAGAACTTGTTGCAGTAAACCTTGTTGAAAATAGGATGTCTTGATGTAATGAAGAGACGTTTAGCCTATGTTCATCCCTCAGAAGGATGCCTATCAGACTATGGTGAATAGCACGTTGCACTTTTTCGTAAAATACAAACCCCTGAAGACCAGCCTAGCCTTGCAAGACTCGTACTAGGGAAATGGGTCTTTACCAGAAGAACTGACATCTACTGTAATAGACGTATGCAATAAATGAGTACCAGACCTCGTACCTATTACAAATGAACGTAATAATCATCAAAGCGCCAAAGAATTAGCCAACAAAAGGAGGTTGTAAGGAATCCAGCAAACCCATCATCAATTGTTTATACGTTAGCCGCAAAAATCTCAAATGTAGCGAGTGCTTACCCCAGTTGCTTGGTGTTGGGAGAGAAATAGATTTATGTAATTACCTTCTTCTGCAAAATCTCTAAAGACTGTCTTTTCAACACTCATTTAAGGGTATCACTGTCGGAGGAGAAAGAGACCGGATGTGGGAGCACGCGGCCTGACTGCGGATTGTGGAACATCAGCGACGGAGGCCGAGGCGAGACCACAGCAGTAAGGAGTCGCAGGACGGGGCACTGTTTCAGACAAAGCTAAGGAAAGGGCTGACCTGAAGCCCCTGCTCTATGATCAACGTGTGCCAAAAAGTCCCCGCTCTCTGAACATGGTTACGGACCCGCCTGTCGCAAACTCTCCGTCCCCCTGATCTGTTCCCGACTTGGCCTTGCTCCATCCCCTCCTCCTCCGACCTACCATAAGGACTGTTCACACCCGCACCTTTCCACCCGAACTCCCAAGTTCCTCCAAATCCTACTGAAGCTACCCAGAGAAGAGTACTCCCTGCGTCAGAAGGGAGGGAGCTCCGCCTAAGTAGACCACGAACTATGTTAAATCCCAGAACGGTGACCTAGAACTCCACCAAGGGTCGCCCCCGAAGAAAAGATAAACAAAGTCTGTGGTTCTGCCCGCTACCGAGCACCTTGAAGATGATGGAAACGCCAGATAAGAAGATGATGGAGGCAACAGGAAATACCCATCACAAAGACTCAAGAAACAAACAGACCCCACCACTCAAAGACAAATTGCACTTTCTTATCACCATCCTTTCTGCCTCCTACTAACTATGCACTGGGTTACGGAAGAAAATGCACCTGCTCCAAAATCGTAACGCATTTCTCCTACGAGGTCTGACGAAAACCAAACCAAATGCACCCCTCCCCGCAGACCCCCAACGACTCAATCCACATGAACATTTCTGTTGATAGGTAATCCAGGTGCTCAACAGTGCCAACAGAAGACGGCATAGACACTGAGAACTCTGATTTTTATTTTTTATTATATCTCATTTCTCTCCCAACCACCATTGGACTGACTATGCTCCCGCCGAGTACAAAAAGGACTTACTTATATGATAACTTACCAGTTCTTATTCCAAATGACTATAAGTATCTATGATCTGTACCCAACGCCCTCGCTACGTACTTCTAGTCTGATATTGCATTACGATGACTTTTTCTGCAACCAACTTAACGATGAACCCGCCTACTAGATGACGAGATTTTTCAATATGATGTTTATAATGTGATGTTTATGTACAGTTCTTTTGCCTAAATCCCCTCTCCCTTACTTATGATCGCTGCATATAGGTGTAGATAGGAAATAGGCCAGCAAGATGTCTTGGAAATGTTAAAGGGAGGACTGTGGAAAATAAATACAAACTTGGTGAACATTATCGGCGCCATCTTGCCCCTTTTCACGCCCATTCGTGCGCGTAAGCGGCAGCCATTTTGAACACCATGGCCTCCCTGCCCCTCGCTGATAGCCAGCGCGTCTCTCTCTCTCTCTCTCTCTCTCTCTCTCTCTCTTAACCTCGCAAGCATCCCCCCCGCACATTGGCAACCTCCGCTCTCTCATGCCTCGGGTCATAAACCCCCCTTCAGCGCAGCTTCAACACAGAATCCCATCCTGTTCCCAGCGCGACACCTCCCCTCATTCTTTTCATGGCCACAGATCCTTTTGATGCAAACCCCCTTTTCCTGTGTCCCCGTTTGTCTTCCTTGTTCCCAGGCCGCCACCTGGCCCTGCGGATACTGTTTATTACCCCGTACAGTAGGAAGCTTCCCCTCCCCATCAAAAGACCCTCGAGCCGATCAAAGCCCCCACCCTATGAGATCCGATCAACCCCATGCATTCCGTGAATCGGCGGAATGCCCTGCTGTGCGGCAACCATCACCTGTTGTGACCGGGGTGGGGAATCCAACTGTAAATGTATGTGGGAACGGGCCTGAAGGGGAGATTCTGAGGACGTTCTTTCAACTATCAACGTGTTGCGAGAATGTGTTATGTGCAATAAAGGTCATAAACCCTAGTATAAGAGGCCAGGCCTCAGAGATGTGGTTAGAGCACCTCGTGACGATACTTGCTGTCTGAATTGATGTGTTCTCCTCCGGAGAGAATAAAATCCTCGTTTCCTGCCTTCCAGTCTCCAGCGCCTGCTTCTTCATTGATTAACATTGGTGGGTCATAGAGGCGATACCGCCGGGCAACAAAAAGGGGTCTTTGGTTACTGGTTGTCTTTGGAACCCTTTTTAACAGTCTCCGCTCTCACTGAAGCAGTCCTCCTCCCCAAACAGCTTGCGGTAATCAACTGCCAGGCACACAAAAAGGTGACGGACATCATTGGACAGGGAAATGCACTGGCTGACATCACTGCCCGGACCACAGCCGAGAAAAGGATGATGACACACATGTACGTGACCAGGCCACAAGCAGAAAAATGGAAGGACGCTAGGGAAACTATTAGGGACATTCAAATGGCCAGCTCACCACACGAATTGACTGAATGGGCACAGGTGGGACTGAAAGACTCCCCCGCACACATAGGATCTGCCCCTATGGCCGAACTTGTTTCCAAAGTTTGGCACAATGACAAGATCACAGACTCAGCTAAGCGTCTGGTCCAACAATGTCTGATATGCCTGCAACACAATCCTGGGAAAGGAACTGTCGTACCCCGGGGAGGGTTTGGGGTCCCCGATCATCCCTTTGAAGTCCTACAGATGGACTACATCCAGTTAGAAAGGTGCCAAGGTCTAAAATATGTACTTGTAGTCGTATGCGCATTTAGCAAGTGGGTAGAAGCCTATCCAACCCGAGACAATACTGCCATTGCCACTGTGAAAGTACTACTGAAGAAATTCTTCCCTCGCTACGGCCTTTGTCGAATTTTGTGGAGTAGCAATGGCCCCCACTTCGTAGCCGAAGTTATCCAACTCATTGTGAAGGGGTTGGGTGTAAAACAAAAGTTTCATGCGGTCTTCCACCCCCAATCTGCAGGTTTGGTTGAACGACACAATGCCACACTGAAACTCAAACTAGCGAAGATAGTGGCTACCACATGACTGAACTGTCCAGACGCTCTCCCTCTGGCATTGCTATCAATGCGTTCCACCCCCACCAAACACCACTTGACCCCCTACGAGGTCGTCTTCGGCCGACCTATGAGCGTTTGGTCCGCACCAAAGCTGACATCCATTCACGACGTCCCGGACGTCCTAATGTCTGACTATCTGTATAATCTGACCAAAACACTGTCTGTTATCCATCAACAGGTGCTGCAGGCCATCCCCGATGCTTCCGGAACGTCCAGCGTAGAAAGAGCCTGGAACCCCGGTGGACGGGCCCCTGGCAAGTCTTGATCATCACTCGATAAGCTCTTCGAGTGGAGGGGAAGCGGAACTGGCTCCATGCGCACCATTGTAAGAAAATACCCTCGGCTCTGAAGACGTCGCCACCCAAGAAGAGCTCCTGAACAAAGACCGACCATCCCTGAGCTGTTACCCTGATACAGAGACACTCGAACTGGCAAAGTTTCCCGATCCCACTGTGCCATCCAAAGAAGGGTATAACCTGCGATGAAAGGAGGGAGCTTCGGCTAAGCAGACCACTGACTAAGTTAAAAAATCTCAGAACCGTAGCCTAACACTACTAAGGCTACCAGGAGAGAGGCTAAACGAAGTTTGTGGTTCTGCCAGCTACCGAGTCCCTTGAAGATGATGGAAGCGCCCGATACGAAGATGATGAAAGCAACCGGACATCCGAAGATCCACTACAAAGACCCAAAGACTGACAAAATACACAGCTCAAAGATTATTGCCCTTTTCATCGCCCTTCTCTTTTGCCTCCTCCTCATGGCCACCTTCTGGATTGTAGAAGAAAACGCACCCGCTCATAAGACATTGTTAACTACTGCACAGCCTACCACTATGAAAGAACATTACCACATTTCATTTTCACCCCAGCTCCGAGAAAGACGCAAGGAATTCTGGAACAATTCATTCGTGCAGTTGCTGCACCAACATAACCTTGCTACCAATGCCACGAACTGCTGGATCTGTGGGCTGCTGCCACATGCAACTAAACATTCTATCCCTTTCATTCCCTCGCCTTTTTCCGTTCATGGGTCCTGCCTTGCCTGGCTGATATTCTTGCAAGAGAGTTACAAGGGCAATGCAACGTCTGGTGAAACCATTTCCCACTTCTACAATGAGTTCTGGCTGAACAAGACTGGAAAAACATCTGCTCCCTTTTGCCCTTTGACATCCAACACCACCTTTCAAATGAACATCCCCGAAAAGGAACGAATTGAAATGCAGGTGTTTAACAATCCAGCCAGACCCACCTTCTCTTATCTCCGGAAGCGAACTGCCACCACATTGACTGTGGCCCTCTCCGTGGTGAATGTTTCAGGCCTTGTCTGCATTGAAGGTCATGGGACAAAACCAGTGGGTCACAGCTCCTGCCTCATCACCAACATCTTGCACACAACTGATCCACCCTCTTTTGTTGCCTCCCCGAATATGTACTTCGTCTGTGGAACCTAAGCCTACACCTGGCTCCCAAGGGGCTGGGAAGGCACCTGCTACATCGCTTTGTCCTTCCTCCGACATATGTGGCACCAGCAAATCATCACCAACAAAAGTGAGCAAAGGACATTGAACAAGCAGACTCCACTGGAGCGCAGTTCCTAGACGCAGTAAAGGGACTCGTTCCATTTTGGGGCCCGATGGCAAACAGCCGCGCCATCCGACATCTGGCCCAGGCAGTTGAAACGACTATGAACATCACAGCTGGCATCCTCACGAACAACACAGCCGAGCTTCAGGCGGTCCGCCTGGCGGCTCTTCAGAACCGCCTTGTCCTAGACGTGGTTCTAGCAGATCGTGGAGAAGCATGCCGCATCATCGGATCTAGCTGCTGCACCTACGTGCCGGACAATTCGCCCTCAGTCTACAAGGCCATTGAACATCTCCACAGACTCTCCTCAGAGGTTCACCAGGAACAAGAAGGATGGTCGTTTGAGAGCTGGTTTTGGAGTACCGTGAAAGACTGGGGGTGGAGGTTGTTTATGATCATATTGATACCGATTGTGATAATATGTGGATTCTGCCTGGGTGTTCAATGCTTGCCGCCTCTGTGCTCACTTTTTGCGAACTGTATCTGCCCTAAAACTCTGGACTTTGAAGCTGAGGGAATGAAAGCTTTATACGAAGTGGAAATCCGTAACATAATGGGGATAGATATAGATTGACAAGCTGGCTAGATATGTTGAAAAGGGAGGACTGTTAAAATCTACGTTGCAGCGTAAACGTTATCGGCGCCATCTTGTCCCTTTTCCAGGCTCATATGTGTGCATAAGCAGCAGCCTCTCTGCCCATTGCCAATCGCCAGCGCGTCTCTCTGACCTCGCAAGCATCCCCGCGCACTGACAGCCCCCGCACTCACATGCTTGGGCCATAAACCACCCCTTCAGCGGGCACTGCCTCGGAACCACATCCGGTACCCGGCTAACACCTCCCTCCATCCTTTTCATGACCATGAATATTTTGAAGACCCCCTTCCTCTGTTCCCGTTTGTCCGAACTGATCCCAGGCCATCACCTTGTCCTGCAGATGTAGTTTATTGCTCCTACTGTAAAAACTCACCCCTATTCAAAGGAGCTAAGATTAATCAATGCCTCCACCCCATGAGATCCGATCGACCGCACACATTCCGGGAACCGGCGGAATGTCCAGCTGCGCGATAGTCATCACCTACTGAGATCGGGGTGGGGACTTCTACTGTAGATATGTGTGGGAACGGGCCTGAAGCAGGGATTCCGAGGATGTCTTTCCGTACATCAAAGTATTTACAAGAATGTGCCACATGTAATAAACTGCAATAAAAGCCATAAACCTGTGTATAAGAGGCCAGGTCTTAGAGATGCAGTTAGAGCACCTCGAGATGATACCTTGTTGTCTGATCTGATGTGTTCTGCTCCGACGGAATAAACCCCTGTTTCCTGCCTTGCAGTCTCCAGCGCCTGCCTCTTTGTTTGATAATTATCGAGTGGTATGAGAGGCGACTAACGCCGGGCAATACTTAAAGGTTATCGATTGAAAGTGCCCCTTTTACACTGTTGAGCACTGACATAAAGCCTAGAGGATGTGACCGCTCCTAACATGTACCTGTAACTTTCACTAGACCTTCTCCTGGACTCGTAGGGCCAGTCCCCTGATGTTTCCCAAATTTCTAGAGGGGAGTGTGCTTGCTGAAGAAACCTTAGGTAGAGTTGCAGGACTGACACTTTTAAAGATTGGGCTACGTTGAATCTTGTTGTTGAACACTGACAACCTAGAGGAGGCTATGGGCCTGGGTGGCTAGAGGGTGCTGGTGCTGAGTGTGGTCTGTGGTTGACCATCTCTAGACACAGCTATCCATTCTGTGTTGCAACAGTACTACTACGACTAGACAGTGCTGTGCAGGAGTACCGTTCCAGAGTTCTGCAAGAAGTGCTCCTTGTTTGCCTTGGTAGCAGGAGAGCATAACTTATGTGAAAAAGAGGTGCTGAAGAACACCCCTGCAGAGGACATACCTACTGGGACAATGATTCAGCAGCCTTGGGCAGTGCAGTGTGTGTGGTGCATGGGGAGAATCTGGGCTTGCTGGTATGATCAGCTGTTGAAAGGTTTGGTGGACTCCTGTTGTTATGTTTAGACAGAGAGGTGTTAGGCCTGAGTATGACACCAACGATTCTACCAGAAAGGGTGTGCAGTTGTAGCCATGTAGGTCAGTCTCTGGCGAAGGTTTATTTCCTTCTTCAAGGCATATCACCTTACTCTGACTACACTGGTTTTCAAAAGCAAAAAGAAGAGATGATGGACGGAATGCTGAACAAATCATACCCTCACCCCCAGTCACATATCTGGGTTTAATCCCCTTGTGTTTTGCTCGCCACCACTCCCCCCCCCCCCCACCCAAGTTTTGACCCAGCCATATGCAAATCAGCTTTGACCCCGCTCCCCATGGGAACAGTCCAGCCGGAACTGCCAGGCCAGGTCCTCTCGGGACCAGAAACAAGTATCCTGTGACCGGTTTTGGGGTATCACCTTCTCATCAGCCAGGCTAGCTTGAATCCAGTGAACAGTGAGCACGGGATCCACGTCTGGGCATACCTTTTCAATTACAGTGACAAAAGAAAAAGAACAGATGTTGGACAGCATGCTGAACAAATGAAACAACCACCTCCAGTCACAGATCTGGGTTTAATCCATGTTCTTTTTTTTGACAGGGTGTACTGGGGCACAGCCTAGGATGCAAGGGAGAGAGATGTATGGGATCCAAAAGAAGAGCAGTGCAGGGCAAGGGGCAGCAGTGAAGGCTCTAGGGAGGCACAGGGATCACTGGGGAGCCGGGCAGAATGCACGGAGAGAGACGCATGGGCTCCAGAGCGGAGCAGTGCCGGGTGCAAGGGGCAGCAGTGCATGGCTCCAGGGAGAGACCGGGTGTGCTGGAGAGCAGGGCAGGATGCACGGGAGAGAGACGCACGGGCTCCAAGAGAGGAGCAGTGCAAGAAGCAAGGGACAGCAGTGCATGGCTCCAGGGAGAGACCGGGTGTACTGGGGAGCAGGGCAGGATGCACGGGAGAGAGACGCATGAGCTCCCAGAGAGGAGCAGTGCAGGGTGCAAGGGGCAGCAGTGCAGGGCTCCAGGGAGTACTGGGGTGCAGGGCAGGATGCACGGGAGAGAGACGTACGGGCTCCAAGAGAGGAGCAGTGCATGATGCAAGGGGCAGAAGTGCATGGTGCAAGGGGCAGCAGTACTAGGGAGCAGCTTAGTTTGCAAGGGAGAGAGACGCACGGGCTCCAAGAGAGGAGCAGTGCAAGATGCAAGGGACAGCAGTGCATGGCTCCAGGGAGAGACCGGGTGTACTGGGGAGCAGGGCAGGAAGCATGGGAGAGAGACGCACGGGCTTCAAGAGAGGAGCAGTGCAGGGTGCAAGGGGCAGAAGTGCATGGTGCAAGGGGCAGCAGTACTAGGGAGCAGCTCAGTTTGCAAGGGAGAGAGACGCACAGGCTCCAAGAGAGGAGCAGTGCAAGATGCAAGGGACAGCAGTGCATGGCTCCAAGGAGAGACCGGGTGTACTGGGGAGCAGGGCAGGAAGCATGGGAGAGAGACGCACGGGCTTCAAGAGAGGAGCAGTGCAGGGTGCAAGGGGCAGAAGTGCATGGTGCAAGGGGCAGCAGTACTAGGGAGCAGCTCAGTTTGCAAGGGAGAGAGACGCACAGGCTCCAAGAGAGGAGCAGTGCAAGATGCAAGGGACAGCAGTGCATGGCTCCAGGGAGAGACCGGGTGTACTGGGGAGCAGGGCAGGATGCACGGGAGAGAGACGCATGAGCTCCCAGAGAGGAGCAGTGCAGGGTGCAAGGGGCAGCAGTGCAGGGCTCCAGGGAGTACTGGGGTGCAGGGCAGGATGCAAGGGAGAGAGACGTACGGGCTCCAAGAGAGGAGCAGTGCATGGTGCAAGGGGCAGAAGTGCATGGCTCCAGGGAGAGACCGGGTGTACTGGGGAGCAGGGCAGGATGCACGGGAGAGAGACGCATGAGCTCCCAGAGAGGAGCAGTGCAGGGTGCAAGGGGCAGCAGTGCAGGGCTCCAGGGAGTACTGGGGTGCAGGGCAGGATGCAAGGGAGAGAGAAGTACGGGCTCCAAGAGAGGAGCAGTGCATGGTGCAAGGGGCAGAAGTGCATGGTCCAAGGGACAGCAGTACTGGGGAGCAGCTTAGTTTGCAAGGGAGAGAGAAGCACGGGCTCCAAGAGAGGAGCAGTGCAAGATGCAAGGGACAGCAGTGCTGTGGTGGAGCAGCTTAGTTTGCAAGGGGGAGCGAAGCATGGGATCCATGCAGTGCAGGGTGAAAGAGAAGCAGTGCAGGGTGAAAGGGGGAGACGTTCAGGCTCCAGTGGTGAACAGTAGAGCAGCAGTATCGACTTTCGCATTTAAAAGGAAGCAGACTGGTTGAATGGCTGTGGCTGAACACCTGCAGGGACTCCGCGCGCCTTCATTGTGTCAATGTCATTTCAAGGCTTATTACGAGGACACCCCTCCGAGGCGCGCTCGCTCCAGGTCTGGCTGGTCTGTCTTTCCTCTCAAACCTTTTCAGCAATATAACCTATCCTGAAAGTGAAAGCACCGGATCGTGTTTCTACAATGCAACGTTCCAGAAAAGGCAGAAATCCTAACCTTACGCGGTGAAATACGAGTATATACATATTTAGGCGACCGGTTTATAACTGAATCTGTCAATTCTGCCATAGAAACAAATTGCTAAAATGTCCTATTGCGGTTTTTGGTTACTTAGCTCATTACAGGAATGTAACAGTACATCTGGGTAGGATGGCATAAATCTGCCACTAGTGTTGGACTGCTAAAGCTTTCCTCCTTGAATATTATGTTGAACATTGAGTTATATTAGCCAATTTTTCCTTACATAAATCGTTTGTGTGACTTTTTTCATTTTTCCCGTGTTTAATGGGCACTTCTTTGCAGCTCGTGCTTCTTTCAGCCATGAGTGTAGCAATTACTGAAAAAAAGCAAATTACACGTCTGCTGGGTTGCTACAGCAAACTCTTATTACAAACTATCAGTTAGTCCCCAATTTTAAAGCATTATTTAATTTGAGGTACCGCGTGACCTCATGACATGAGCACTGTTCTTAACTATCCCTTTGTTCTCGACTGCCACAGCAGTGCAGTCTGGGATTGCAGACTTGGCTTCATTCGATTGCTGAACTCATTGGATAAATATACTACGAAATAATGACTTGCAAAAGGGTGTGTATCCGTGACACAGTCAGTAGTTCTGCCCCATACAATGCTAGCACAAACGACCCCTTTTGTTGAGGACCAGCAGTGGACCTCACAAACCAAAGGCCATGCTCCAGGATACAAGGTTGAAGGCAAGATGGTGGGGCTGTGATGTGAGTCAGAACTGCAGTGAATACAAACCGGACTGCAGACCTAGACTTCCTGGCAGACTGGTACCCTTCAGCTGACTCATCCAAAGCCCTGAGTAGTACCTGGAGGGGCACTGTCCTTGAAACCAAGGTCAACAAGGGCTCAACTGATATCAACAAAAATGAAGTACCATCGCTAGAGCTCCTCCCTGCAAACCAACATGGACTTGTATCGGTCAACGATGATCAGGATCTGAAAGTGGCAGGAAATAGGAATGAAGAAAGCCTTAATTCTGCCAACAGACTTCTATGCTACAAAAATTACCATGATTTTGTCCGACATGATGAGGTTCCTGGACCTCTCAGCCACTCCTCAATCACTCCAAATCCAAAGAAAATATTGTAGATGACGAAGAACTCTCCAGGTACTGGCCAATCGGGAATCTACCTTTCTCATGGAATCATCTAAAAATACCAAAACAAAAAGCAGCACGACAGCTTCCCACTATAAGAGTCAACTCATGTTTGTCTACAACCATCTCTTGGTGCGCAGGAGGAAAATAAGTAGCAGATGTTCTCTATTGACACTCAACAAGTGATCACCAGCTGCAATATTTCCTCTAAACCTCTTAGAAGCATACTTCCCAGTAGATCTGTAAGGCGTGATTTTGAATTGGTTTGTAATATCCAGCATTGTTTTAGATTGGACACACTCCTTACAATTTGACGACATGTTAGAGATATAGGGCCAGATGTATCAAGGCTTTTGCGACTCGCAAAGGCTGAAAATCGCAGAATTTCGGCCTTTGCGACTCGCAAACGGCCGTTTTGCGATATTTCACATGTATGAAATAATCGCAATTTATTTAATCGCAATTATTTGCGATTCCTTCTTTTGCATAGCATTTAAGGAATCGCAAATTTTGCGATTCCTTAAATGATATGTATGACACATTTTTGGGGTGCGAATTAGTGCAAAAAAATCGCATTTTACCATCAACTTGTAGTTGGTGGTAAATTGCGATTTTTTACATAAATGCCCTAATTGTCATTTGTAAGGGTGGCATGTGACACTCATACATGCCCATAGGGCATGTATGTGTGCCACATGCACACACATGTAGATTTGAGGGGTGCAGCAGGGTGTCTTTGAGACACCCCTGCACCCTTGAAATAATTCTCAAATTGCGATTAGCAAATTGCGAATTCGCAATTTGAGATTTACTGCACAATCATTCCTATGGGCCTCCTGGCCCATAGAAATGAATGGGAAAATTATTCCTTAATTGCGATTAGCAATTTGCTAATCGCAATTAAGGAATTTTAAGGAATCGCTAAAAAATAGCGAAATTCTACATACATACCATTTTGCACTTCTCAAATAGCGATTCCTTAACAATCGCTATTAGAGAAGTGCAAAATGGTTTCTTGATACATCTGCCCCATAGTGAGCTCTCTTCTGCTATGAAAATAGCCAGTGGTACGCCTCAGTTGGTTAGGTACCAGCACACTCAGACCAATTCAATCTATCTCTATGAACTCCAGTCCCAAAGTCACATGGATGGCACCCTTTTATTCTCCGAGTAGGGGAGGAATCTGTGCTCTAAGAAACCTGGACGCATATCTGAATGTTTTGTCCATATATTTCACTGGCTGAAGGGCAACTCTCTCTGCCTGAAAATATTCTACAAAATGCAAACAAAAAATTGCTCTTGGCTCTATATCATGAATAGGACACATTTTCCAAGGCTGGGCCTCAGTATAGCTCTATCGGGCTGCACCGGGTGAAGACTAGGACAGTGCATTCTACAAAGGTGGATGCGCTGTTCCGAGTGCATGCGTAAACTGTTGCCACCACACTGAACTGCACATTAGTAAAAGGTGCACCAGCTGTTTAAAGCCACCCGTCTATCTTGCACTGCAAGTGGCAACCCAGCCTGTCTTTCAAGGATGTCAGATATCCCCCTGCATTCAGGTGCTGTGAATGACGGACCCCTGTCTGCAGGTGAATGCCTCGGGATTCCTTGGTCTACCGCCCTCCAAAAGGTCTTCCTGGAGTGGTGCGCTGACTATTCACAACCTCCACAGGGTGCACACTCAGTGTGCCTTCTGACAGCTCCTTTGTCTCCACGCCTGCATCTGTAGTATGGAGTGGGTGCAAAAGCAAGGTATTCCCTCATTTGCATGAGTCTACGCCACCTTCCATTTGAGGGAGTACTCCTTTGTGATTGCACCAACATGAATATTATTGAAGGAACTACACAAGCATCTGTAGACCATTCCTTAATATCAAACTGCCTCATGGAGGTAAGAAGCGGGGTACAAATTACCCAGGGGCACTTTTTCTTCTTGTCTTAAATTCCTAGATAAAGCTTGTTCCTATTTACAAAAAAAATCTCTTGTGTGATTGGGACTTCTGCTTAACGCCATCAGGATAAGGCTCCCATCTAAAATAGAACACTTTTTAAAGGGCTTCCATTTCTACTGAGAGACTGTGAATAAAACTCACCAGATCTCTGGTTCAATCTATGTTGCCTAAACATAGTTCACACTGGGCCCCTTAAAAGAAGTGCTTAGAGTGCTACAGACAATACATAAGGAAGAAAGCCTGATGAGTGCATTGTCACGCATGTTCTTTGTTTATAGTATAAAAGAATAGGACAACCCCATCACGAGGAGATGATCCATCAAATTACAACCTCTCAGGCTAATGTAAGTCCTGATTGGGGTACTGGACACCACTCAGTTTGACCTCCCAACCTGCCCATCCACCTGTCCATGTGACATCTTGTGTAGAGGATACCAAGTATGACAATTGGAAAAACCTGCTCACAGGAGTTGAGTAGTAAGCCCAGTGAATGTTTTCACATCATGTACCGACTCATTCCACTTATCCAGGCCAAATGGACCCCTAGTAGTCCAAATTGGTCATGAAGTCGTAAAATACAAGTGCAACATTTACACACACTTCATCAATCAGTATTTGTAAAGTGCACTAATCAGCCTGGGAGGTATCCTGGGGCTGCGTGGGGCAGGGCTATTCGTACATCCAGGTCTTGAGCCTGCCCCTGAAATTCAGCGAGGGAGGAAGAGGTTCGGAGATGGAGGGATAGAACTTTACAAGATTGACAAATAGACACATGTATAAAGAAAATACCAGAGGACCTCAGTTTCTGATCCTTGAGACTGATATTTCAAGCACTAGAAGTTACACAAGACACTTCATGTGATTAAGAGCATGTCTGGGGTACTGGATCTCATTGCTTGCCAAGCAATGCATCTTCAAAATGTATATGCAGCAATTATGTTTATACCTATTTCGGCTTCACAAAATTATCAATAAAAATATTATTTTTAAAGTGAATTATCTTTCATCTAATCACATAAATCAGTAGAGTCTAAGTCAAGTTAACACATAAACCCCTGAAACCTAACCATAGGGAATGTGTAGCTGTAGAGTTTTTTGTAAAGATATAAAACAAACAACAGACAAATTGCACATATCACGGGTAACTAATTTCTTCTAGAAAATGTACTGCTTCATTACAAGTCCCCCTAGTAATCCCTAATCTGCTGGGAATGGGAACTTCTAACCAAATCAGAATTACAAAATCCCAGGTGATTTTTCATGGGTGAAATGCGAACTAAGCAAGTAGAATCAAAACTACTAATTCTCTTGGTAATTCGTCATTTCATTTCTCAGAGGAGCCCCAGGGTACCATCTGGTAACTCCACCCTCCTTACAGTTACAGATGCCCCCAGAAACTGGGGGTGGGGGATTAGCTGTCCTAGCTACGGGGCCGTCTGGCGAGGCCCTTTTTCAGATGTGACAAGTCAACATGGGAGTTTTTTTCATATGTATTATATTTGCCCTGCATGCAAAACTCCTTTGTCAAGCCTTCTGACACACCGGCTTCCACTCATTCCACTCAAGCATTTACATTGCATTAGTCAAATTTACAGCTATTGGTGTTGCAAATGAGAATGTTTGCCGCGCCTTAGCTTCAAATATTTACAGGTTAAAGCGCAGTGTGAGGTGATTGGTGCAAAAGTAAATACATAAAATGATAAAGGCTACTAAATGATCAAGGCTACTGAAGTTATATTTTTTGTGTAGTCAAGGGGAATATATTCCAATGAAACACTGTACTGGCTTGATAAGTGATTTTGATCCGGTTATGCGGAGGCCGCTCATGCAGCATGTTGTGTCGGCGCCAGAAAGACATTAACTAAATAGTGCTCACCAACTGCTAAATGAAACATAGAGTGTAAGGATACAAGTAAAAGGGGCAGTACTAGTGGGAGGTAAAAAAGGAGGGAGGTACTAAGGAGCGACTACTAAGCTTATTCACACATCATTTACAAAGGACAGTAAGAGGAGCCAATTGAAAAGATGGGTGGAAAATGGGAAGAGCTTAAAGTCTATACCTGAAACCAGCAAGTCACAAAGAAACAGCGCAATAGCTGCCTAGGCGAGACCTAAAAAACACAAGGACCAGTACACAGCCCTGTCTTACACTTTTTTGAATTGGCAACGTTTTGCTTCACTCGCCCGCGGAGTCATATATTACTTCAGCTGTGTATCGGGTATAAAGACCTATTTGCGCCATCAGAATTAGTATTACAGCTCCTTGTTTCTCCAAGGCTTTCCATAAAAGTTCACATTTGACCATCTTTCAAAGTAGACATATACTGTTACAAAATGAAAGCCCTCTTACCACACTCTAGTTGAAAGAATTTTGATACATTTTATGTTGGCCCATGAATTACTTTTAATTTCATTATTTACATCACTGACCAGTGCACTACAAGAACAGTCAACTCAATGGATACTTAAAAATTGCATAAGAACGATAGACTGCACCTTGAGGGGCTTGCTGTGCGGGTGGGTTTTCGAACGGCGAGAAGGTCTTGTTTGAGACTCCTTGAAACTGTTGTCCAGGTGGAGATTGTCTTTGAGACGACTGCGGACAGTTTTTTGGCATCAGGGATGTCGTGCCTAACGTTTTCATGGGGCTTCCAAGATGTGACAGAATATTCGAAACGTGTCTGAAAATATATAAAATAGGTTTCTATAATTTTTTGAAGCATTCTTCACGATCTTTTTTAACAATCTGAAAAGAAACTGAATACATCTCTCATTTCAGGACCCATGCTTCAGTGATTAGTTAATAATGCAATTTAGACAGAACCCTAAACAACAAATGCTGCAGTAAATTATGCAAAGAATAGGCAGGTGAAGGAGAATAGTTCATCAACTGGAGGCAGTGCCTGTGATTATATATGCGCAGTGGTTGCCAGTGTTGGGGAATCATCATTTATTTTTAAGGCACAAAGACTTATTTTTCATTTTCAGCGTTTGAGCCAGCGTAAGAGATATTGAGAAAGAAAGGGAGAAAGAAGGAGGAAGAGAAAGATAGAAAAAAGTATATAGAGGGAGACATGGATTTAAAAAAGAGCCTGAAAGAGAGAGATGTATGTCAAGAAGAGTAGGGTGGAGGAAGAAAGAGGCATGAGTTGTAACCATGGCTGGGCAGCCCAAGTATTTGGCAACCCCTGGTATCGGCAGTGTGTATCCTTTGAAGCTTGGATGCACACAACAATGCTAAATCTTGTAAACCAAGGTGAAATTAAGTATATGACAGCTCACAAGCACACCACAAATTGCAATGAGTACACATAGAAATTACAGGAGAGTAGATTTCAATGTCAATTCAATATTGAGCAGACGAGGCTAAGAATATCATTACGAATATTTGACTCTGCTAGGTCGAAATTCATCCAATCATATAAATAACTCTCAATTGGGAGTTTTTTTTATCAAAAGAGAGGCCTGGCATGCAGATTTTGGGCTTAATGTACGTAAATCTGCATGTTGCTATAATTATCAGGTATTTTTCACCTGCCGAAATTTATTAGAGTAAAACAGCGGCACAGCACCTAATTGTGATATGTGGGTAGCAGGGTAACCACAAATATCGAACTAACCCGCCTCCTAAAATCTTCATGAAGAAGGCCTTAATGTACACACTGATGAAGGTTTTTGCCTCATGTTGTATATTCACGATATTGCAGCAGACCTGCCACCCCAAAGATAATTTTCACTGTGTGGTCATCAGGGGCGTAGCTTCAGGGGATGGGGGAAGTGGTAGGGTGTTTGGGATGTTACACCCCCCCTAAAAATGCATTGGGCCCGATTCACAGAATGAACTTAAGACTCAATCGTAAACTTACTACTATTTTGGTATTCACAGAATGCACTTACTACTTTTGGCATTCACAGAATGAACTTACTACTTTTGGTATTCACGAAAGTTAGGATTTTGTCTTAAGTTTGTCTTAAGACAGACTTAAGACAGACTTAAGACAAAATCCTAACTTCTGTGAATACCAAAAGTAGTAAGTTCATTCTGTGAATGCCAAAAGTAGTAAGTGCATTCTGTGAATACCAAAATAGTAGTAAGTTTAGGATTGAGTCTTAAGTTCATTCTGTGAATCGGGCCCATTGTGTAGTAAATAGTTGGGTACAGGAGCTTTCAGTCGGGGGTAATGAAGAGTCTGTCAGATTTTACCTGGGATTTTTACATGCCACACTGACAACAACACACAAACACACACATACACGCTCTCAGTCTCTTTTTTGAAGGAATTACAAATGTTTATTAGGCTGAAAATGTCGTTTTAAGTGTCCCTAACAATCCGCCCTCCTCTCTCTTCCACTGCCCCTTAGGCCCCCCTCATGTCCTGCTTCTCAGATGATGTGTTTTAACAAGATATCCCAGCCTGATTGTTGGGAAATCTGAAGCTCACATCTCCCAATCATATTGACCAAGCTATGCCCCTGGTAGTTGCACAGAGAAAGGAGTGTGGCCTTGGAAAAAGAGTGGGACTTTGCATCCCCTGCTCTGCCTGACCAGAACCCCACCCCCCACCCCCCTCCCAACTGCCTCGTCTCCACAAGGCAAAATAATCAAGTACAATCTGGCATAAATTTTTATGCAGGTACACACACAGGCGAATGACAGAAATCACAAGAGCTTCTGTCAGCATTGTCTTCATTTACCAAGTACTTGTTACCTGTGTGACATGAGTGCATTCTGGTTTTTGACGTCCATCTTTAACATCATCATATATTTGCGCAGTCACTTTTCATCTCATGAGGCATGTTTTCACACTAGTGTTTCAAGGCCTTTACCTCTCTTCAGAAGACCTTATTTCATGGTTTTGAGAGATCCCTGCATGATGCATTTCTAAAACTAAAATACCGTGACCCTACTGAGCTGCACTTGTATTGGGGACATAAGCCACAATTGAACACAAATTACCAATTACAGAGGCAGCAGTCTTTTGCATGGAGGAGCTGTCCTCATCATTTGCCAAATATCTGCCAATTGTGGGACACCAACAAGTTTCTACCATTGGCAACTGATACTCCTCGACTCCGCTGACCCAGAATGCACATATTTGCATATGTTATGTTATGTTTGGGTCTCTTTTATAGCGCACGGCTACCCCAAGGGGTGTCCCGGCGCTTTGGCAAAGAGAAATGTACTAAAGAGAACACAACACAGCAGCTACACAGAAGGCCAATAATGAGATCATGCAGAATAGAGCCAAGTTTTCAGCTCCTTTCTGAAAGCAAGAAGACTATTAGACTTTCTTAAAGAGACAGGAAGCTCATTCCAGCAGCGCGAGGCCCATTAACGGAAGGAGCGTCCTCCGATCCTGACCAGTTTAACCGGGGGAACGACGGCTTTGGCCAACAGGGCCGACCGGAGCGTCCTCCTCGGGTCATAAAAAGCCAGGCGCTTCTCCATATACTTTGGGCCGATTGAATGGAGGGCCTTAAAAGCCAGGGTCAGCACCTTAAAGGTGATTCTTTTAGCAATGGGCAGCCAGTGCAGTCTCTTAAGTAGTTCCGAGGCTTTAGCCCTGCGTGGGAGACCAAAGATGGCTCTTGCAGCCGAGTTCTGAACAATCTGCAAACGGGCCAACAGGTATTTAGGCAGCCCGATATACAGGGCATTCGCGTAATCCAAACGCGAGCCAATTAGAGACTGCACTATGATTTTTTTGTGCTGCAGAGACAGCAGAGGAAGAAACTTCCGAAGCATTTTCAAAATGCCGAAGCATTTTCCAGACAGGCCGATGATCTGGGGTCCGAAAGAAAGGCTGTCATCACATTGCACACCAAGGTTTTTGGCCTTTGCAGAAACCACCTCAGGTGGAAACATATCCTGGGGCCACCAGGTCTTCCAGCTGGGATCGGGCGGGCAGCCGAAAAAAAGCAGCTCCGACTTGTCGGAGTTGCACTTCAGACTGTGACGCCGAAACCAGTCGAAGACTGCACCCAGGCATTCCCTGATCCGACCACCGTCAAAAGCCTCTCCCTTTTTACATGTAAAAAGGAGCTGGGTGTCATCAGCATAGGATATGATCCGAGCTTGCCCCTTAAAAGTACACTACCTCTCCATCTTCCGCCATTGGTTTTCATAGTCAATGTGGCCTTACGGCACTGCTGGTGGAAGTGTACAATCTATTCAGAAACAAAACTGCATTTTCCTGGGTCATATTAGCGAGGTCAATCTGCCTGAAAGTATGTAGGATATGAAAACCAGGGGTGAAGTGAACTAACTCGTGGTACTTGTCCTGCTTTTCTTCCTGCTCAAGTTGATGGCATTTTTTAAAGGGGCCATCCAGTGTAGAGAAACAAAGAGTTCCCTTGAACAGTTTTGCATGGCTAAGAGACACTAATGACAGGCATTTTGGAATGTTGTTATGTTTTATGATATTTGCTTTGGTTTTGAGACCTATTGTGACATCACTCACTAACTGCCCCCTTTAATTGGGGCTACAGAAAAAATGTATCAGTAGTCTTCAAACTAAGTCACCTATGAATAAAATGGGCAACTTACAGAATGCCACAGAATAAGATTAAGGTGTGTTTGAGGATCAGGGATATGTGCCAGGTAGCCACAGAAGATGTGTGATTGTGTGGGTTGCATTTCATTCCAAATAGTTTTCAATACTTATTACAAGCCCAATTCACTGGTAAAGTCAGATCTGTACTAAATAGTTTATAAAAGGTACTTTTTGCAATGTCACCTTTTACCTGTCTAAAACCTCTAGAGACCTTTGCATCAGCTTCCAATTATCACCTGGACCTAAATACCCCCGTTGATGAGGTGTGAACTTGTTCCCAGAGTTGAGAAAAAAGGCCTAGGGTGTGGGTAAGTGTTTTGTTCCACTGACAGAATGACCATCTGGGCTTTGCCCAGGAACTTAATTAACTACAAAGACGCCTACTCATTCACAGACAGATGTTGCTACCACATGTACCTGCCCCTTTCTTTGTCGCTCTAGTCAGCCAGGTACCAATCCCCGTGAGAGATAAGTTGCCTTCAGAACCAGTTTTGATTGATCACAGAGGAGGGGTTGCTTATCACCCTAGCCAGGGTGGGCACAGGTGCTCTGCACAGGGGGAGAAAGGTTCTGCCATTTTGAATTTAAGTAGAGAGGGGCACTGCAGGATTGTTTGCAGTGGGGCACACAGGAACCACTGCAAAAGTTGTTTGGATTACCCCTGGGACCTTTTCCCCTATTGGTTAGGAAGGGGCAACCCACAGACTAGTGCCAGGTATAAATCTGGCAGCCTTGGGCACCCTCTTCAAAAATTTGACTTATGGAAGACAGAAAGTCTCCACCTGCTGTTGAGAGCTGTGATGAGAACTCTGAATCCTGAACCTGTTCCAACTTGAACCCAGGACAAATAAGTGGACTTTAAGGGTCAATAATCAGACCTCCTGTTAAGCTACAGGGGCACAAAAGCTACAAGAAATCCACCTTTGTGGAAGAGCCCAGATCACTAGTTTCCACTGGAACAGCCATGAATCCTGGTGGTGGCTTCTGTGGTACTGCTGCGGAGGTCCTGGAACACTCAGATGGTGTCAGAGTATACTCCTACTGCCTAACCCTAAAAACTGGGGACTTATAAACTTTTTGCTTAATTTTTGCCTGGATAACTGAGGGATTGGGACCAACCTGCCAGCTAATCAACTGTGTGTGCATTGCCTGTGGGCCTGACTTCCCCGTAGCACCAGCTATGTTCTAATCTTGATAACGGAATCCATTGATGACGAACCAGTCTATCCATGGTCCCCAACTGCAGTTTCATTGACAATGCTGTGAAAGGAGACCTGATTAAAGCCAGAGACCTCCGGGACACAAAAACCCGAATTTCCCGCATCTAAATGCTTTCCACTGAAACTAACAGCTTTGCTGAGACTTCATCTTGTTTTTAGAATCTGTCAACATCGAGTCCCCTTCTCCTGATGACAGTCCACTGCCTGCTTTCACTGAAAGCTGTCAGCACTGGGAAATAACTTTTCCATTAGGAAGGCCCTGGTCCTTGTATCTGACCCATGCTCCACTGCAATCGGCCTTAAACCGCGGTTAGCGATTAATGATTTTTGTCACAATTTGTACTTAAAACTTTATAAAAAAAAATATCTACAGTTTCCTTTATTGGAGTTTTGTTATTTTTATGTCATTTTGTTCATTAGCCCCTGTGTTGCCCACGTCGGCCAACGGCCGTCGTGAGCAGTACCTCCGTAGTGCTGCGCACGTCCATTGGCCGATGCGGCCCCAACCACTTAATCAACACGCCGCACCGCGGTGGAATTCGCGCTGCAGTTAAGCTGTTACATTATTCTCTATTTTTATCAATTGGAGTGGGAATTTCATTGTGTTGTGTTTTGGAATTGTTAACCGTTTTGGTACTTCGAAATGCTTCTCACATGTTTTCTTAAGTTAAACCTGTCTACTCTGTGCTGTAGATACCAGGGATTAAGCTCAAGTTTAAATTACTGAAATGCTTACAAGATCTACCGAAATAGTAACATTATTACTTGTGATGGACTACTACCCAGCCCAACTAATAATCCACTTTCTCACAGTAACATAGAAGCACATTTAACAGACAACAATCTACTACTTATGGTCGAGTTAGGAATAAATATATTGTGCGGCCAAAACCTGAATTGTATGTAGTTCTTAAATAGAAGCAGTAAATAGTACCCCCTTATTCATTTTACACAGAAAGTTGAAAAGTTGAGTGACCCCTGCCAGGAATCAAAGCAGTGGCCTGTAAGAGAATTCTCCTATCATGCAGCCTTAATGCCAATATAAGCCCCATTATTTCTGCTCAGAATTTTAAATGCAACATATATACATTAGTTCAGTTCATTAACCTTCTTCCTTGTTTTTACTGACTTTATTATGAGTTCTTGGTTATCTCATGCACTTCTCAATCTTTAATGTTTTAGTTGGGTATGTCAGTTACAAATGTTTAAATTGTTTGAAGAGAAATGTTGCACTCTGCCAGTGGCTAATATTCTTCCTATACAATCTGTGGTGTTTCCTAAATGTAAAGCCATGCTTAAAAAGCACATTATTAAAGTATTAATGGGTAATCAGAAAGGAATTCCCAAGCAGTCAAGGATTAGTGGTGTTGCCCTGGGCGCATTACCCAGGTGGCCATTAGCGAACAGGAAATGCCTGACCCCGGGGTCGTGGTTGCTATTATGGATTTGTTTCTCCACCTCTTCTTTTTATGCACAGAAAACAAATTGTTGTATTTGCATGTCCGTAATGTACTAGCCATTTCCTAGTCATTAGAGTCTAATAATGTGAGTATGACACATTGACAGTGGTATCCCAGTTCAGGGGTCCTATTTGGAACTTGAAATGTAGAGCATTGCTCTCTACAAAGGCAAATATTTCTAGAGGTCTCCATAAAAAACAGTCATTCTTACAATAAAGGAGTGAAAGAGAAAAATACGTGTATTCTGTATATTGTCTGCCTCAAAGGGTCTTGCATTCAGTTCAGAATCCATGCCCAGTAGAGTATTTTATTACAATGTGTTGTCAAGTGATACGTCCATATTGGTGACACCTCAAAGCACTTTGGATGTCTAAGAGTGAAAGTTCAGACCTGAGCCTGGTGGAGTTGGAGCGTAGAGGTCTGCAAGCTTGTAAAGTCACTCTCGTCTCTTCGATTATTGAGATCTCTTAAGTGGGTGGGGGAGCCTAGGGCATCTCAGCTCCTTCCATATTAGCAGCAGGTGCTGTTGGCAGGCTTTCAGCTTCTGCCTGAAGGAGGAGCCGTCCTTGTAGCTTTGAGAGATTCATAGCTGTAGGCAGAGCTTCAGAGGTGTGGGGTTAGCCCTCTGAACCAAAGGAAATACATCTCTGTTCTTCAGTTGCATAAGGAAACCTTAGGTGTCCAAGTGGCGTAACGAAACTTGAGATGGCCCCCTTGCAAAGCTCATGGAGGGGACCACCCATGCCCCGGACCCAGTCAGAAAGTCTCAGGCCAGGGGTCTACAGCCCATGCACCGTGCCAAAGGGGGCCCCTGCACCGAGGGTCTATTGTTGTGCCACTGAGGGGGGTCCCCAGCAAGGAATGGTGAGGGGGCACCAAGCAATACCCATGCCCTCGAGTTGACAAGCTGAGGGCGCCCCCCCTTATGTCTAGAAAACTGGGGCCCACAGGGGTTGCAGGAATGTCCTTTACACTCCAGTAGTTCTGAGGTGTTTTAGAAGGGAGGCCCGAAAGGTATAGCCCTGCACATGAACGCCTTCTGTCTTATTTGGCAGATTAAGACTAGAGTCAGGTTGAATGAATTTTGGTGTCCAGGTGGATGGTAGGATAATAAGTCCTTAGACTGTCTTAACAATCTTAAGATTGATGCCGTCCTCTGTACTACAGCATAAAAGTAATCGCTACAAGGGTTCTCTACATTTCTGCGATGATCCACCAACGAATGAAATCCAGCTTGGCAAAGGTAAAAAAAAAAACATTAGCCATATACATGGAATCTATTGCATGCACATGATTTTATGTAAACACTCTTCTCAGCGTATCCTCCTCCAATTTAAAACTATTTGGCCACTCGTGACAAAATTGAGAAAAACTAAAATGGAAGATGAACCTGAGAAGCTTAGATCTCTCTTGCACAATATGAAAAGACGGCGTTAAGCCACTTAACGTGGCTTAGCACCGCCTTGCAAATAAGGCCCCCTTTCACGCTACACTTAGGGGCCTATTAGGATGACGGGCGGACTTTGTCCGCCCGTCATCCTAGCGGGGAATGGGACCGCCCGCCATAAGGGCGGGGGTCCCGGGGGTGGCATTAGGATGTGCCCGCCACTGTGGCGGGCACATCCTGCATTTCTAGCATTGTGGCGGGCGGAGCGCTCAGCACCGCCCGCCACAATGCTAGAAATGCTTGTCAGCATTTGCATATACAAAGCGGCAGGCACCGCGCGGTGCCTGCCGCTTTGTATATGCAAATGAAGGGGGGTACCATAGGTACCCCCCCATGTGCACCCCCCACCTGTACGTCACTCTGGGGGCCCACAGGGGGCCCCCAGAGTGAACACCGCATGCCTTTCCGTGGCGGCATTGCCGCCACGGAAAGGCATTGAGACCAGACCATTGTAATATGGCGGGCGGTGTCTAACAGACACCGCCACCATGTTACTGGTTTTCCGCCCCGGCCGCAAGGCGACCGGGGCGGAAAACATGCGGGCGGTGTTTGTCACCGCTGCGGTCCCCTCCGCCATCGTAATATGGCGGGGGGGAATGCAGGGAAGGATGGCGGGCGGATTGCCTCCGCCAGGGTGGCGGTGGCCACCGCTACCCTGGCGGAGGCAATCCGCCCGCCATCCTAATGGGCCCCATAGTGTGAAAGGGGTGGGCAATGGGTGTTGCAATGGGTGTTCTGCCACAATATCCATTATTTTGACGCTGCCCCCAATTTACAAAAGTGGTGTAAATATGGAGGAGCTCCAAAATTAAGACCAAAAATAACCTGGTCTTAACATGGCGAAACAAGGAGAAATTATTTATTTCTCCTCATTTTTTGCTGTTTCAATGTGTGCAGCACAGATAGAAACAGCAAATCGTCATGAATTATTGTTTATGTGCAGGAAGATGTACCTTCCTGCACATAAACAATCATTGAAAAAATGACGATTTGCAACTTTTATGTGTGCTGCACAATGCAGCACAACATAGGAGTCACAAAGAATATATGACTTTACAATGCATGCAATTACACTACATGCTTTTACAACACAGTCTTTACATCGTAACTACCATTACATTGCATGATTTTACAATGCATGCCATTACAATGCATTTTTTAATACTACCATTACAACGCATACCATTACAACGCAAACCATTACAACGCAAACCATTACAATGCATAATACTTTTAGGGCAACAGTAGGGTAAGTGTTGGATAGTGTAGGGGTAAAAATTACTATTCCCAACCCAGTAAGTGCAACAATAGGGAAAGTGTTGGATAGTGTAGAGGTAAAAATTACTAAATGTTGGATAGTCTGGGGGTAAAAATTACTATTCCCACTCCAGTGAGTGCAACAGTAGGGAAAGTTATGGATAGTGTTGGGGTAAAAATTACTATTCCCATATACCCCAAAACTCATACCCACCGTAATACAAAAAAAATCTCTATTACTTACCTTATAATGCTTGTGATGGCTTGTAATGGCATGTGTTGTAATGGAATGCGTTGTAATGGTAGTTTAAAAAATGCATTGTAATGGCATGCATTGTAAAATCATGCAATGTATTGTAGTTGCAATGTAAAGACTGCGTTGTAAAAGCATGCATTGTAATTGCATGTGTTTTAACCTCATATATTCTTTGCGTTGTAATGGCATGCATTGTAATGGCATGTGATGTAAAGGCAGTTGCATTGTAACAGTTGCATTGTAAAGGTAGGTAATTGTAATGACTGCATTGTAATGGATGTTTCCCATCACAAATCACTATACGTGATTGTTTATGTGCAGGAGGGACACCTTCCTGCACATAAGTAATCATTCCCTCAATGCAGGCACCCTCGCATTATTATGCAAGGGTGCCTGTGTTAGCACTAGGCAGCGGAATTTAGCACCAGTGCTAGGGAAAATGCAGGGGTGTGCAGTATCATTGTTAAATACGGCACATCCCTATGTTTTTAGAATGGCGGAACACAGCGTTAGCAATTTTAGCTTAACTCAGGCCTCGGCCATTCTACTGTAAATATTCCCCACAGTGTGCAGGTAAATAACCTAAAGAAGCAATAACACTCAGACCTTCATTAATCTTGCTTCTGTGATATGACGTTCCATTCCCTCAGCTGCCAATGCTGGAGAGTTTAATAACTTCTTTCTGGCTAAAATACATCATATTCAGTACTCCTTAACCGGAAGACAGAAAACAACCCTGTGTAAAACCAAGGAGGTGCAAGAAATCCCATCATCAGCACGGAGTCCTGATTATTCTTCCAAGAACAGAGAGACTATTATTGTCACTTTCATATGATATAATGAAACCGACAAATCTTGAATAGGATGATCACCATTTGTTGCCAGATTCATCATTCAGTCGTTATATCTTGGATTAGTTCTTGAAGGTGTGCTAGTATCTATTTTAACATCTCTGCTAAAGAATACTTCACTTGACAGCGAAGAGCAAACAATTTACAGCCCGTTTGCAGGGTTACCATGGAGGAAGAGGTAATAGTTCAAGCCCAATGGCTCGTAGTCGACTGTAATATGATAGGAAACACCATTCTGACAGCTGACAATGACATGGCACCAAAACTGCCTTGGTCACACTTATCAATCACATCCTAGTAGCACCAAATGAAAGAAGTTGTGTCTTCTTTCTGTTCTTGTCTATCCTCTGTCCATCCTTAGTGAATCTTATAATACTCTTTGCTACAGTCTTTTATGTTCTTGCATTTCCACAGATGCACCAGTGTAGGGTCTAGCCTTGCAGTGCTAACATAACATAACATAACATAACATAACATAACATAACATAGGTTCAGATCATAACATAACATAACATAACATAACATAACAAACATAACATAACATAACATAGGTTCAGATCCCAATGAGTTAAATTGGAACACATCGATCAACAGAGGTCTTGCTGGATGCTGATGTCCCCCAAGAGACACTGTCTTCTAAACCTTTTTACATCATATGCTATTACTCTTTCAAATTCTTAAGAACTTAACGCGCTAAATTATAATTTCTATGCCAATGATATTCACCTTTAGGGTAAAAAAACTACAAAATTACTTCAGAGACCTGACTGTAGACTAGAGGAATTGGTGGCAAGGATGCGCTCTAGTGAGCTGAAGAGCAATGGAGCTAAACATGAAGTGCTCCTGATCAGTAATTGAAGGAAATTGAGGAAACTAATTGATGGGGTTGAGCACTGTCTTCAGATAATAGCCACAATCCTTGTCAGGGTGAACCCTTAATGTCACTAAATTAACCTGAGTTCAAACACCTGTTAGCTATGTGTTAGAAATTGAGTTGCTGGTTGAGTGGGGTGTTAACCCTGCCCAAGCAACAGCCACAGTCCCTGTCCAGGTGGATCACAATATTCAATAAATTAACCTGTGCTTAACCCAGTCTGCTTAAAGAGTCAGCCTTAACTTAGAAGCAATGTGTAAAGTATATATGCAGCACACAAACTATAATGAAGTGAAAAAACAATACGAGAAACATCCCACACCAATTTAGATCAATAGAGTACATTTTAATTAATTATTTGACATCAACACAACAAAAATCTAATTGGGAGAACAGAGTTATGCTTTTTTTTTTCAGAACAGATTTTATTGAAAGATTGCACACCAGGCGCAGCACTCCGTAACCCGGAGAAAACTGCGAGCATTTATACAGCATCAGTCAATTGGCAATCTGGATATCTTTTAGAATAGGTAACAATATCAAATCCCTTTCTCTGCCTCCCCCACCCCTTATCCCCCCCAGCCCCAAACTTGCCCTCTCTTCCACACCAGCACTGATGGCGCCCTGGGATCCTTCCATGCCCTAGCCACATCCCGTTTGGCAATGGTGAGGCCCAACAACAATAGATGCCGTTTATATGCATTTCCCCCACCCCTTCTAAAACATGCAGTAGACCCAACCGCGGAGTTCGCGGAAGCTCCCATCCCAGAACTTCAGACAAGCTGCTCCACACTCCCCCAAAACTTGACCAGCAAGCCACAGCTCCACACCGTATGAATCAATGTCCCAACCTCCCGACCACACCGAAGACAGTGCGGGGATGCAATTAGGCCCGCCAGCCACAATTATTCTCTTGTATAGTAGATTCTATGCAAATATTTAAATTGAACCAAACGCATCGCAATTGCAGCTCCTCTGGGGGCTTCAAGTGCCTCTCGCCAATCATCTTCATCCATTGCCCCTACATCCCTCTCCCAGGCTTCCCTCAGTTTATGCAGGGAGGTAGAGCAGTGTGTCACCTGGGTTCGATATATGCTGGATATCTTCTTATCACCTAGATCCCAGATGAAGACCTTGGCCTCCAGTGGGCTAAATTCTGGTAGAGAGTCAAGGCCCGCTAAGCTTGGTGTGATGGTGTGTCGGAACTGAAGATATTTAAAAAATTGGGACCGGGGCATCCCATACTCCCTACGTAGGTCTTGGAAGGCTTTAAGAGTCGTGCCCGTCATGACATCCTCCAGCGTCGCTATTCCTATATTGTCCCAGCCTCGGAACCCACTAAGAGTCGCCAGCGCCGGCAGCCGGCCATTATGCCACAGGGGGGTCTCCTCAGTTAAGGTGCCCCACCAGCCCATCCGACGTATAGCCTGCCTCCAAGTCTGGAAGACAACCTGGGTGGCCGGCGGTAGCCTTTTCCGCAACGGTGCCGAGTACAGGATTGTGTGAAGGGTATCAGACCCCATCAGATGCCTTTCCAAAGCATACGCAGGGTCCCTCCTGTCTCTGTACCACCACTCGTTAAGAACGAGTAGGTGAGATACTTGATAGTACGATAATATGTCCGACGTCGCCAACCCTCCACAGTACGTGGACAGGAAACAGGTGCGCAAAGCCACCCGTACAGCACCGCCCGTCCATAAGAATTGTCCCAGCGCCGAGTTCACTTGCCTGAACCATTGGGACAGAATCGGGTAGAGGTGGTTCTGCAGCTGGTAGAGGAGACGCGGGAGGGCCACCATTTTAAAGATGGCTGACCGGACATAAATTGTGAGGGGCATACGAGACCATGTCTTCATGTCGGCTCGTACCCGGTCCCACAACGGCGATACATTACGCTCCAAAGCGACAGTAGTAGTCTCTGATATAAACACTCCCAAGTACTTGAGACCACCTACCGCCACCTGCAATGGGGACGTCCATGACCCAACCCGGGCGCGTTCTCCAAGGAACCATAGGGTCAATTTATGCAGATTCATGTAGAGCCCTGATGCTTCACCAAATACCCGCATGATTTCCAGGATACGCGGTCCCGATCTATTAGGATCGGTAATAAAGAATAGAACGTCGTCCGAGTAGAGCGTGATTCTGTCCGACGGACCGGTCTCTGATTCGAAGCCCCGCAGCTGCGCATCTATGCGCACCCACGGGGCCAATGGTTCCATCGCAAGGGCAAACAGATATGGCGAGAGGGGGCATGCCTGCCTTGTACCACGCCCAATGGAAAATTTGGTGGATATAGCTCCCGCTACCCTCACCTACGCCGTTAGGTCCGTATATAGCAGTTTGAGGTATGACAGGAAATAGGGTCCAAGTTTTAATCGCGACAGTAGTGCAAAAAGGTAAACCCAGCTTAGGGAATCAAAGTCCCTATCTATATCTGCCAAAAGGAGTGATGCTTGCTCCCCAGTGCCCCTAACTGCCGCTACCGCAATATGGGCGCATCTAATATTGTGTCTCGTCGCCCGTTAGGCCCGTATATAGCAGTTTGAGGTATGACAGGACAGAAGGTCCAAGGTTTAATCGCGACAGTAGTGCAAAAAGGTAAACCCAGCTTAGGGAATCAAAGTCCCTATATATAACAGCCAAAAGGAGTGATGCTTGCTCCCCAGTGCCCCTAACTGCCGCTACCGCAATATGGGCGCATCTAATATTGTGTTTCGTCGCCCTCCGTGGCATGAACCCGGCCTGATCCGGGTGGACCGGGTCTGCTATATGTGGGAGAAGGCGGTTAGCCAGCGCCTTGCCCAATACCTTAGCCTCCACATTCAGGAGGGATATCGGTCTGTAGGATGCATGCTGATCCGGGGGCCTACCTGGTTTGTGAAACACTACTACCTCCGCATGTCTCCAATCCGCAGGCAGACTACCATGCTCCCTAGACTCTTCCAACGCCGCTCCATAATGAGCGCCCAGTTGGAGATGGTATTTATTAAAGAATTCACTCGGGAACCCATTGGGTCCCGGTGCCTTCCCTGTGTTAAGTTCCCCCAAAGCCGTGCCCAACTCTTCAGCGGTCAATGCACGATCCAGGCTCTCTCTTAAGTCATCGGACACCGTGCGTGGCAGTAGGTCCGCAATGAATTTGTCAACCTCGGCTGCTGGGAGGTATTCCCTCTGGGCATACTGCTCAGCATAGTAGGCTGCAAAGCTGTCGGCCAAGTCCTGCGGGTCCGCGATCGGGGACCCAACGGCGTCTCTGATTCTTGGCAGGGTCTGTGCTAGGAATGTATTTTGAAAGAGCCTATGGAGCATCGAACTCGACTTATCCCCCCACTGATAGATCATTCAGCAGGAGAGACGCATAGGACTGCTGTGCCAGCTGAAGTTGCCCCATTGATTGAAAATCCCCTTCCTCACTACATCGTCTCTCCAGAGCCTCAATTTCTGTTGTTGCTCGCACCAACTCTACCCTGTGCCGCCTTTGGGCTGCCGCGCACCAAGCTATGTCCACCCCACGCAGTGTGGGTTTCAGGGCTTCGCACACCGTCCCAGCGTCCGCCACCAAACCAACATTTTCTTCTAAGTAGTGCGTTATGGTTTTCCCCATGTGTTTCGTATAGTCCTCCCCTTGGAGATGCCATGTGAAGGAACCCCTCATGTGTGATAACTAAATGATCTTGATCTTTCTGGATTACACCAGGCTCGTCCAGCAATAGAGGCAGTCGTTTACGGCGGCCAAGGCACGTCTGCGCGATCTTTTTTTTTTTTTTTTGATTTAAAAAACTTTTATTTTTCAATAAAAATCTTTTAAATCAAAAAAAAAAAAAAAAAAAAAGATCGCGCAGACATGCCTTGGCCGCCGTAAACGACTGCCTCTATTGCTGGACGAGCCTGGTGTAATCCAGAAAGATCAAGATCATTTAGTTATCACACATGAGGGGTTCCTTTGCCCGTGCCTGTAGCAGAATAGTGTCCAGATCGTGGTAGTTCAATAGTTTGGCTATTACTGGCCGTGGGCGCGATCCCACAGGTGGATTTTGTATGAGAGCTCTATGTGCTCGCTCTATCACGAAGCATCTGGAGAGGCAGTCAGCTCTCTAGCAACTGGGTCAGGAAACTCTCCATGTTGCCCTTCTCGCAGCCCTCCGGGAACCCTACAAATCTCAGGTTGTTCTGCCGGGCCCGCCCTTCTGCATCTTCTGCTCGGAGTGCCAGGCCTTTCTGGATCCCCTCCATACTGGTTACCTTCTGCTTCAAGATCGCCACATCGTCTTCCACACCCGATATCCTAGTTTCAGCCTCCGTGATGCGGGCCACGGCATTTCGCAGGTACTGACGCAGCAGTGTGACATCCGCCCCCACGGCTCCGATCTTCGCATCCAACATATCCCAGGATTTGGTTATCACCGCCATAAGTGCTGCATTGTCCGGCCCGAGCCCTGTTAGCCTCCGGTGGCCCCAGCGCCGCCACTCGGCCCCGTGAATTTGTCTATGGGACCCTGCTTCAAGGTCCCTCCACCACTTCCACCTAGAGTTATCGTAGACCGTGACTGAGGCACTCGCCTTGGGGCCCACTGCCCGAGCCCCGGGATGTCTTCACCAGTGCTGCCGGGGGGAAGGAACTGGTCAGGTCTCACCACGTCTGGTACCCGATATGCCGGAGAGTCTCACGAGGGCCGATCAGGGGCAGGTGGGCCGACGCCACAGCAAGGGTCCGCTTAGCGTCACTCCGCTGCTCACCTCTGTTCTTAGCCCCTTGCAACCTCTATGGATAGCACCGCCCAGCTCTCCGACCAGAACCCTGCGTAGGCCACGGCACCTCCTCAGGCCCAATGTATGCGGCGTCCCCCACTCCCGAACTTGTGTACTGCTGCAGCCACTCCCGGAGGCCGATCTGCCTCCCGACGACTTCTTCACGATGTTGTGGTATGGGGAACGTCCCTTCAGGTGGTACACTATTCCCACTCCCAGGCCGCACCACGGGTCGCCAGGCCCTGCCGATGCAAATCTCCAGACCACCGGTCCGCTCAGGAGCCTAGACCATTCCTCTCACGGTCTGTCCTCAGTGGTACCTTCCCAGGGCCTCTTTAAAATGTCCCCAGTGCGGCTGCCAAGTGTCTTTGGACTATGGGCCTTACACCGCCGATATCATTCCTTCAGGGCCAATGTACTCCAGTAACGCCGCTTACCACCGTCGCTTTTGTTCTTGGGCCAGGCGCATCTCAGTATCTCCTTAGTAGGCCGACAGTCCCCTGATCGCCAGCCAAGAGCGCCCACTTCCCGGGCTTCCCCACCAGTGTTGCAAGACACTGTAAGGAAAATAGGTCTCTCAGGAGAGCGCTGCTGATGGTCGAGACTACACCAACCTCTAGTTCCCCAGCAAATTCCTTGCAGACCGGGGCTGTTTGCTGCATGCATGGGAGTGTCACAATAAGAAGGCACACAACTTCAACCATGCAGGGATTTAGTGCCAATGAAGAAGATAACCGCCTAAAGACATGCGCCCAGGAATGGTTCCATGCGCAGTAAACAGAAGAAAGAACCCTCCATTTGAGACTGAGGGCATGTTTACTAACTTTTCACGCTGCACTACGTGAAAGGGAGAGAGCACAGCAGCACTGGTGCACTTTAGGCAGCCAAGCACCAACCCACTAAGCCCATAGTGGGTATTTTACCAAGCATAGGTTTTGCACTGGAAGGGGATCTTTCCAGTGCAACAATTATTATTTAATGCCTTTTTGCCTTTTTATTTGTACTGTACAGTGCAGTACACCAGCAAAGCCGTAAAAATGTCAAGTTTGAAAACTTGTTCCACCGTTACGCCTCACTCAGGGTGATATATGTTTTTGCTGCCAATCCCTCCCTACCAATGTCAGTAGATAGCCATTTGAACCAAAACCTATGGGTGATCGCAAAAGAACGTCCCTCTACCATCCATTGAATGCCTCCTTGCCGCAAAGTGGTGGAAAGTGGCGAATAGTGCTACTTTGCATTACTGTAGCCAACTTGCCAAGGAAAATCATCAATTGCATTGTAAAGTAAATACTATCACAGCACTACAAACTGGCGCAAACTCAGTAAATCTGGCTGCCTGCATCTTGAGATAGGAAAAACATGAGGTGTAAGTGTTGAGGATGGGCCTAGTGGAAGGGCCCTCTAGTGGAGGAGGTGAGGATTGAAAAAAAGAACAGCCTGATGAACTGTTTTGAGTTGAGCTAAATCGAGTGCCTGATTCCAGTGTCCAGTGTGTAGTCACAACTCCAGTAAGGATGGCGACAGAGAAACATGTGAAGTGGCAATGCTGTAAAGATCCAAAATTACTGTGAGTCTGCTTTTTCATAAAGTCATGCAAAGAGCTGTTTTTGTACTGGACTAAGACCCAACAAAACAGAGAGAGTTTTCTTCCAACAAAGTTTTTGTAGGAAAATTTCTTCACAAATATGTACAAATATTTGTATATGATGCTATACTCGGTGCAAAAAGTGTTCCATTTCCCAAAGTACAAACATTGCTTATACCGTACAAGTTCACCGGCAAGTTATAATTTCAGATTATCCTAATTAAAATACTACATAATACAGATGCAATAAATGAACAATATCGCTTGCTGTATAGGCAGGTGGCGTAACACAGACCCCTGCAGCTCCTGTGGCACAGGGGATCCCCAACCCTACAAGGGGCCCCCAAACATCACGGTCCCCAAACCCACCTAGGACCAATCATCGGTAAAATATGATGAGATACACTGGGCCCCCTCATCACATTCTTCAGGGGGGCTTATCATTTTGCAATACACGACTGTGTGTAAGCACAGAGCTGTAAGTGAACACACATCTCTTGGAGCCATAATAAACTGCACAAGAAAAGATGTGAGTGAATTTATAGTCCTCACCGTTCTTGTGATCTGCGGGATGTGATAGCGGGCTGCCCGCGCAGTTGGGCTTCAGCTTCACGCCCTCCCACTTCCTGCGTCTAATTGAAGCAATGCACTGGCAGAGAGCGAAGGGAAGTGAAAGGTCTACCCTCTAAGTAAAAGGATTAGGGAAGATTGCATTTTAATCTGTAGAAAAGCGACACTTTACAACGCTTTGCAGAGGTTTCTGCCTGCAAGATGGAAGGCATGCAATCAAAGCTGGAAATTGAAACCAGAAGCAGGCCATGGAGCTGATCCCTGCGGCATACCACAGGAGATATAATGAGGTCGCAACCTAATTCATGGCGCCTTAATCACCATCCCCTCCTGCTCAAGCTGTTCTTAAACCTATCGCATACGGCATCATTGCAATCTAATATCTGCATCCTGAAGTCATATATAATGCATAAGTATTAAAGTCAACGCATAACCAAAAATGGTCCTGTGCGACTGAAGCAGCAGTAAATCACCTGCCTCTTTAAATCAGGAGTTTCTCATAAAAAGTGGACTCTAGCCGCTGATTGGAACGCGCATTGTGAATTACACAGCATATTGCCTTACAGTGCGGTATTTCAGCTTTACGGAGAAGTGCTATGGGGTCTTCCTCAGTAGACGTTTCTTGCTTTAATCACTAACATGTCATTCCGCCTTTCCTGCAGAGGTTTGTAGTAGGGACACTTCTGTGGCACCATAGAATGTGTCCTATGCATATCTCATGGGATTGTCTAGATTGGCAACCACTGGTCAGGTTTAGAGTGGTTGGACACATGCCTTGGAAGGTCCCTATATTCTGCTCCTCAAGCAGATGATTGTCACCCGAGTGGGACTGTTTTGTAACAACACAGCAGCGATTTGAAAAATTTGGCTAGGATATGGGGGATAGAGGCCTTGACAAAACACATTTATTTGTAAAGCCACACATATCACCCCAAGGTATCAAGGCACTGAATAACAGATGTTTATTGTTACCCAACTCAATGGTACTCAAGTTATTGACCTCAGATGGATGAAAGGCTGAGTGGACCTGCCAGGATTTGAACCTGTGACCATGAGGTTGAACACAGGCCCCTTCAGGGGACGCATTAGTCCACTAAGCCACCAGAGCCGACATGATATGTGGCTGAGCTGCAACATGCTTGGATAGGATTTCCAGAAGCCAACAGGCTTCGATAAGGAAAACATTGGTAGCTTGGCCGAACATTTAGAGTTGGTTGATGAATTTGACTATTAGGGTTTCAGGTGGGCTAGAAAGGGTTGTTCTCACATCAAATTGAAAATAGTGAAGCCCTCTTGTGCAGTCACGGTCAGGTAACAGCAGGTTACATCAGCCCTCACTGGAAAACTAGGGAGGGGTCCTCTGGTTTATCCGCTAAATTACACAGAGTAAAGTCGGCAGTTGGGGCGCTATATAGACCAAACCCAGGGGCCTTCTAAATGTTGGTCATCTAAGGTGTGAAAACGATTACTTCATCCAAAAACTCTGCTGCCTGCATCATCCCACCCCCACAACCTTATGAAAAATAGAGTGGGGAGTTGAAAGTATTGCAAATCTGTCCACGGTAAAACCTATTTTATTTTGGGCAAAGCAATGGACAAAAAAAAATAAAGCAAAAATCTATCAAGATATTTCGATTAATTCATTGCATTTGGATTATGTCATGACCCTTCCATGGACTGCTCTACTAAGCAAATGCTTACTGTGTTGGTGCTTGATATCATCTGGTTTGAACCAATGTACTGCAGCACAAACAAGAGCAAGTTACTGGGACAAAATTAGATGTGGTACTCTATGAGTTTTAAAATGTCAAGGACCCTCGGCCCGAGATATCTGAGAAACTTCGTTATGCCTGGAGGGGAGAAATATGTGCCCCAAATTAATTCAACCCCAAAAAGAAAAAGAAGAATTTTACAACTAAGTGGAATCATAGTTGTTCCAATAAAAACTTTCATTCTGACTCCCCTGAGGTGAAGGAGATTTACTTCCAGTTTTGTAACCTTTATATGTAACGTTACAAAAGAGATTGACCCAAATATTATTAATAGAATATGGTATTGTTAATCGGTGGAGAGAACTAACTTTTGCAAAAACATAGAAATGATGACAGTAAAATACTGCATCGCTGTCTGTCTCTTCAAATCATGGTGGGAGCAAAGTCATGCTTAAAGTTACTCTTAGGCCATGTTAGAGCTCTAATGTTAGCTGGATAAAAGTCAGGTCCACCTAATTTATCGCCATCAAATGAACACCTATCTATTTTTAACTCATTTCCTTTTGGCTAGGTGAGAGGTGCAATTAGTAAACAATCTGCCAATATATATTATTGAGAAGCATATGGTGAACATGATTTATTGTTTTTAGTGATTTCAGGTGTGTACCTATCAACTGATTTGACATACGTGTTTGATGGAAACTTGTGCTCTTTTTCTGAATACATTATTTATGTTATTGCTGATGATGATGGAGATAATGATGGTTCGATGGAGATAATGATGGTAGTTTGGCTTCAGTAGCAAGACTACCTCTGACAATGTGTGAGATGCTGTGAGCAACAAAGCTGCCAAAGAAATGAAGAGCATAAAGGTCCACACCATCTGTAAGAAAAGGGAGAACATTTTAATAAGGAATACAAAAAATAAGAACACTGAACTATGGGGGGTTAAAAAGAAAAAGGAAAAATGCCCCATTAAAAAAACATGCAAAAGGAATGGGCAGAATGTCCGGAGGGTCCGACTGGCTTTAGGCAATGCTAGTCGCTGATCTGTAAGTGAAGGGGATTCAAGCTCTTCGTTGGGTTCCATGAAATTTTTACCTTAGTATTTAGGAATTTTTTCGGTGCCAGAAAATGTCAAGATAAATCATCCTGGAGGGTGCATTTGGACAGTGATCCAGTCGAATATTTATGATTATCGAATATCAGCAACACTGATATCAGGATGAGAAACTACAATAACTGCATACGAAGGCTGTAAGGAAGTGCCTAATATTAAAGCACTCAGGCATGAAGGCACAGTACTAGGTCTCAACGCAACAGAGAATACATTCAAGGCCCCAGTACCATACTCTGGGCCTTTGGAGAGCGAGTCCTGAGTGACACACTTGCTGTCCATCATCGAGAAGTTTCAACCAGCTCCCTTGATATCTTGATACAAGGGACTGACTCACCCACAGACGTGGTCCTGAAACTAGTGTAAATAGTTTACCAAAGCCATCTTGAGGACACATGCCATTCTTTACAAAACTAATAAATAAAACAAAGCAACAGGTTTTTTTTCTATTTTAATTAGATACCAGACATTTTAGGGAAAGAAAGTTTAGTAAATCAAGCCTTCTGACAGTGGATACAAAGATCTGGGAGTAGAGTGAAGCCTCTAAGCAAGGATGAAGCAATAAAACGTTGAACATAAGGTGTCTACGTGGTGAAATAAGACACTGCAGCAGCACAGGATTTCGCAGAGCACTATGCAGGGGGACTCGATTACTTGCCTGATCCACCACCGTATCGCACTGCCAGCCAGGCCGTCCGCCCTCACAGTTCACAAATATAACTCCTGGGTGTCTCTGCCGCTGTTCATGCCTGCCATTTTGCACCACGCCATTTCGCGTCCTCCGCCGTTTCGGAAGTACGCCTAGGGGTGTACAATTCACGACTTACATCAACAATCAGCACACCCTGAGCGCTGGAATGTCGCCTGTGTTATAGAGCCCGTTCCCGGCCGCTTATGACAGTAGGATGCAGCACAGAGATCCCCACCTGCTCCGACCGACAAGCAGGTAGGGCGCCGCCATCTTGGGATCACCAGGCAGCCTCTCCGCGCGTTCCTCTAATCTTCGGTTTTTTCGTCCTCAAGGACTCAGCCGGCGATCTCAGTCTCTCCCAACTACTGCTGAGGTGTCCTGATGCACTGGGCAATATTTTCTTTACATCTTATTACCCGTAGAAAGGCTTTACAGATGGATAATGTCCCCAACTGGTGGAGCAGCCTCAGGAAGCGGCCATCTCGCAGCGCGCCCTCTAGCGCCCCCTAGATGGTTAAATATACATAGATATAAAACATACATTGGGCACAATTCACCACTATTACACACATAAATGTAACTTAGGTGAACTAAATAAACAGACTTGGTACCCAAAATTCGACAAACTGATTCAAAGAAATGGTAATAGTGGGAGTTGTAAAGCACAATATGCATTTATGATGTGAAGTGTTCCAGCATTGGGGATTTTCTATCTTTACAAGTTTAAAGTAAGTCACAGCAAATGAGTAGTTATAAGGTGGTAACCATTTATTTTTGCAGTTTTATATAGCGCAAACCTGACCCAAAGGCATTGGAGTGCTTTACATGAGTACCAGTTGCATTACAGATGGGGACATTAATTTTTAGGCACGGGGAAATTAAGGCCCAGATGTATCAAACAGTTTTACCCATTCTGTGTCTATAGGAAAATGTGTTCATACATCTGGCCCTAAGTGATTTGACCAGAATCACAGGATGTTTGAGCCTCCAGGCTCAAACCTAGTTCCCCAGGTTCAAAGTCGGCCACCCACTGAAACATGCAGTGAATACCTGATAACCTATATTTTTATGTATTTTTATTAGGGTTTTATGCCCTCTCAATCACGAAGCAGACCAAGAGCAGTTATGTTAGGACCCAGGTTTAAAACCAGTCACTAGAATTGTTCGGTGTCTAGACCCTCAATACCCTCTGTGATCCCCACCAGTGACAGGTTATTTTGTCTGGATCTGCCTCCAGCATCTTTGACGTGCCTCTAAGGGAAACACAGTTTTTTCTTGAGATTCTGCAAATCATCCTCTGCTGTGGAGATCCAACCTTTTGCGTTGGTCATTCAATCCACTACATTTCACAGATCCTGCTGGATGAGGGACTCCTCCAGTCCAACGCCATCTATTCTCTCCTAAAGGATGGCATCTGATGACAAATACTACTCACTCTGGCGAGATAAGTCTATATTCACCATGACCACTTTGTATATCCGATGGCTGTGAGCCTGGTGAATGTGTCTATGCTACCCAGTGCAAGGCCAGCACTGCCTCTCACTTTCACCATAGTGGAGAAGTGTGGCTCAGGGGTTAGAGGCGGCAGACCTGGAGCTTGAGTTCGGCCCTGGACCAGGGTTCAATTCCCCGCCTCGGCGGGTCTTGGGCTCAATAATTCCACTGACTCGTTAATTCTCGCTCCGGTGCCTTCTCGACTCACGGGTTCACACTCTGCGACTCTGGGCAATAGCTTGCTTAATCTCCACATTGGCCCCTCGCGGCGGGATGCCTGGCTTTCACCTTGTGGATACCCTGCCAGGGTTATCTCACAGGGGAATACCAGGACGGGTTCCCTAAGCAAGCGCGGAGATGCCCCAGGGTAAGTCTATATAAGCTTCATACATACATACATACATTGTGCCATTCCTAGTTTCATCCAGGATATTGTCAGGCCCTCTACTGGATGGTCATCACAGAGTCTCAGAAAAGCTGGGTGCCCATTGGTCTATCACCCCTTAATCCCACTCAGAGGGACCCATTTGGTGCTGCAAGAATCAGGAACCTGCCCTGCAGCACCATGCCAGGTTGTCACTTATGGTCTTTGGATGAATGCGATGGCCCAGTAATAAAGAATATTGTCCTAGCTCAAAATAAACAGCAGTCATCTTCCTGTCAGCCATCATCACGCCAGGTGACCTCTTTAGTGTATCCACAATGGATCAGAATCACAGTCTGCCCCTACAAGCCGGAACCACGCCAAACATGCTGCCTCGAATTCAGCATCTTCTTCCCTGCAGCTTTTGTGGACCGGGGAAGTAGCATTATATGCTGGGTGAATGGCCATCAAGAGTAGGCAATTGCGAAAAAACAAGGACCCCCTGGGTATCAATAATACACAGATTCCTAGGGCAGGGTAAAAACCAATGTGTCACATTCATCAAGAGTAGGCAGCTACCCCTTGTTGCTCTTGTCCATAAGAGTTCAGCAGGGGTAAGGGGTAACTAAACTGAACCATAAAACATGGTCTTTGCAGAGAAATGAAAATCTCCCTCGGACAGATGTGGTAGCACTTTGCAAAGTGTTGCCTGTGAATGTGTAACAGATGTGTATTAAGAGGAGTGACGTCACGCGATCCATTAGACCCCCAAAAGGAACTAAGTATATAGGACAAATGGATAACAATGGGTGCTATCACACCATTCCAGAACTCGGCAGCATCATTCATAAAAAGTGGTATGTGCTGCAAGTCACCCACGGAAAGAGCTCCCTATGCTAACAGCAAGGCATGCACACAAAAACTCAAAAAGTGGATTCTAATAGCACTGATTTTCATCTCAGACTCCAGAGATATTAGCAATGATGTGTAAAGCTGCGCTAATCCGGCCTCTGGATAGCACCCAGCGGTCCTCCACGTGTTTCTGTTCTGGGTCTTGTTTTCAGAGAATTTCTGTCAGCACAGGCTCAGGAAACAACTGTCCAATTATTTCTTTTCTTCCTTTTAAGGCAAAGCTTGCGCCTGAAGTTTATTGAAACAAACATTAATCGTTGCCAGTTGCTGGTGCTGTGCTTTGAAGGTGGCATCCACGGCTGAGACCAACTGGCTGCCCCTCATGCGATGCGCCGTGCTCGGTAAAATCTATCGGTAGTAGGACATGCACCACGTGCAGGTTGGTGGTCTTTTTGGCATTTAAAAATTGCTGGTCGAAGTTGCTTCTTTTGCGAGTTTCTCATTTGAATAACATGAGCCCAATTTACAAGGGCAAGTGTAAAATACCAGCAGTGTTCTACGATTCAATCTGAATTTACTTTTGCACTTTTTTTTGTCCTTCAGAAAACAGGTGTAGTAGTGCATCTGGAAAGCCACTACAAGTGCAGCTTTCATGAGTACCATGGCGCCAGCCTAGCATTCTTTTTAAGGCTACCTATTTCCTCTGTGTAGGATTGTGCACAGTGGGCAATTTCACACCGTGGAATGGACATACAGATGTGTAAAACGACCACTTTATTTCATCTCCTCTGGTAAAATATTTTTCTCTGTGGAGAAAGCCCTTCCCCTACACCACCATCAAATCCGGGGGTTATCCGTTTCCCTTTCCAGCCTGGAAGAGCACTCACTCGATCTTTCGCTGTGATAATAATTCTCTGGCTTTTCCAGGGTGGGAAAGAGGTCAGATTTCAGTTTGTGAATGGTCACAAAAGTACGTGTTTGTGGGAGTTAACAAACTTAAGGCAAACAAAGCTTTGTGATGCCCACTTCCCACCCCTTGCATGATATTCGCTACTGCCCATTTCTCCGCCCTCATAGCAGGCATCACTGAAAATATTTGTGGACATAAACATTGATTAACCGGCTATAACACCTTTGTGTTTCGGGCCCTCTGATTACTACCCTTTGCTCTCAAAGTTCTCTCAACTTTGAACCCCTCCCAGGCTTGAGAGTTCACTCTCCCATAACCAATTCCTGGCCCCCTCTATTACCTTCCCTTCTTCCCACATACTTCGAAGGACATAAGGTTATGGTAAAAGAAAAGGCAGCAGTTTATTGCATATCACATAAAGCATGGATCAACATCTCACAACGTTCATGGTTGGTCATCTGCGACCCATGTTTTGTCATAATCTGCATCTCTTGGTAATCATGTCCCACTTGCCCTGTTTCATTCTAGCAGACAGCATAACATAGAGCAGAGGCCAGTTCCGTAGGTATACCTGTGTTTACGGATTCTAGGCTTCTCTTGCTACCGACTTCGTGGGCGGCTGTTAGACCTGGTCCGGGCTGCAAGTGCCATTCCGCTTCGCCTGTCCTCCTGCTGACCCTTACCTGCTCCTCCGTGCCCTTGGCGTGTGGCATCCCAAGGGCACTGTTCGGGCAGCCCTCCAATTCTAGCTGTCCTTGTATGCTGTCATCTGCCCACCTGTGCCCCTGCCGTGAGGCATCCCAAGGGCACAGCTTGAGATTCTATCTAATTTAATCTTTTCGTGGGTACCGTTCTGTGCTGCCGCCGCTCCGTCCTTTCCCCCGTGAGCTTATGTTTGCGACCACAGTAGTTTTTGGTGTGTCGGCAATCAACAACGAGGTCAGTTTCTTCCAGACAGGGATTGTCAAGGGAACCCCTGTCCCCTTCTTTAAACTCTGTCCCTGGCCGCTCCCTTGGTTAACCATTGGGTGACCTCTCTGATTCAAATGACGTGTCAAATCCCAGTGCAGCATTTTTTCATGGGCTTTGCCCCCCACAACTCTGTTCCCCCTTCGCAGTCGTGAGGGGTTCCCCATGGGCCCCCATAGGTCAGCTGCGCTTCCCGACCCACACCTACGTTTTAACTTTTTCAAGGTATTTCAAGAAAAACAAAGAAACTTCAGTATTCATCTAGTTTTAAAGGTGTGAGGGAAATTTAAAGCACAAGAAAACATCATATCAACTTGCCATGCCAACTAGCACCCGCTAGAAAATATTTATAATAAACTACACCATGGTGAACATGTAAAAAAAGTTAGAAACTCCACCAGCTACAGAAAGACCTATAATCAAAAACTAGGATAGGCCTTGCTTTGGTACTAAAAAGGTGCTGTTCAACATAGCTAAAAATTATTTTAAAAAAATATCTATGACAGGCCAGTGCCAATATGCTTTGTGATAAAAAAAGGGCCTTAGTAATGGTTGCATCATTGCGCCTTTTGAATTATTCTTAGCCATGTACTTCAAAAGTTTCCAGAGCATTTGTCATCTCATGCCCAGCTTACCCTACTCAAGTTTCTAGTGGCAGGAACAGAAAGCTCCAGTCGTGGCCGGCATGAATAGCGGGATGGGGGAGGCAGGGGGTCGCGCGGGGAGTTAATTTAATAAAGTTTAAAAAACTAAAAACGTATCTCCGCCTCCGGTCCAGGACTCCCGCGTCGCGCCTGGTTGGCCCTGGGGCCGACCAAACAGTCAGCACCGATAACAATGGGCTTGCCACCCCTCCCCGACCTGCCCACCCGCCTGCTCCCAACCAGGCATACCCTTCTTCTGCTTTCTCGCAGTACGAGAAGCAAAAACTTAAAATAGTATTTGTACCATTTTACATTTCTGCTTCTTGCACTGCGAGAAAGCAGTGGGGCGACGCTCTGACGCCCACGTGGAGGAGTCGCCCATGGTTATTCAATTGCAAAGCCTCACACTTCCCCAGGTCATTAGCAGAAAGTAGTAGGGTACTGAGGAACTAAGGGCCAGATGTTTCAAAAGACTGACGCAAAAAGTGGTTGCAAAATGCGCACCAACTTTTTATGATCAGTCTCATTTTTGTAAAGCGACCTAAGAACAGATAATTCACACTAATATCCAGTTGCACGACATTGCAGAATGAACAGTATGATGAATATAAATTAGGCAGGTTGCTTTTTGCAATACCATGTGATTGGCTGAAAACACAGGGTTGGTTACCAGCAACGAACAGCAGACTATGACTCCTGTGTTTGCATTCTCAAAACAGGAAATATCTGGACCATAGCCCCCTCCACTACTCCCAAGGCTGTCGACACAATTCACCATTAGAGGTGTTATTAAGTAATTATTTTTTGTGACCTCAATTGCAGTAACAAACCATTAATTCACCGAATACTGAATCATAACTGGGAAGGAATGCAAGTTTCACACCAGTTCCTAAATGTAAGATAATAGGTTTGAGTCAGAAACGCTTATACGATTCGCAAAATGCTTTTCATGCTTAACAAAAAGCCATTTTGCATTCATAAACCCTGTGATTTTGTGAATCACTCGTTTGTGATCATAAAGAGGCTCTGAACATCAGACCTCAAGTGAGGAATAAAGAGTCAACACTATCATGTTGTTAAAGGCTAAAATGATGAGCCAAGCCACTTCCACTACCGTTCTGAGGGATGTCAAAGTCCTGACTTATAATAAGAGATACCTGTTAAGAGTTTTGTTCAGTGCTGAACTCTTGTTTTAATACACGATTCGCAAAAAGCGTAAACTGCTAAATTCAACTGAAGGGCAAGATTTGAAAAACAAGGCTTAAGTGCCCATTTATGCATTTTGCAATGTGGGTTCTTTGTTTATGTTAAACATGTGTGAAACACTGACAAGGCAAATACCTTCCAAAAATGGAACATAGTATCAGCCCTTCATGGATAAGAATGTTAAACCTATTTAAGGAAAGTATGTTTACATTTTGTCCTCTTATTCATTGCAATGTGTTGCTTCCATTCAGTTTGCACCCCAGTGTTGCTTCCACCCCGCTTGCACCTCTGTTTTGCTTCCATCCCGCTTGTACCACATGTTTCTAATGTCAGTCGTGCCCCCGTGTTGCGTTTACCTTACTCTTGTCTCAGTGTTGCTTTCATCCCACTCGTTCCCCTGTGTTACTTCCACGCTACTCGTGCCTGTTTCACTTCTGCCCCACCTTTCCCCTATTTTGCTTTCCTCACCTGCTTCCACATGTTGCTTCCCCACTCCCACGCCTCGTGTTGCTCCCGAACCCTCCTAAAAACAAATGCGTTTGCAAATTTTTTCTTTTTATTTGCTGATACAACTTGGATCACCAAATAAAAAGAAAAAAAAGCACTGCGTCAATTTGAGAGTGCATGCTTGATGCGTCACAGGATTGTTAAAAATTATTCATCAATCAATGCGCAGCTTCGTGGATGATGTACATCATCGCTAAAAATCACTGGCAACGCTAATAGGTCCTTAAGATGAAATCTATTGGCTTTGCTAATGCTTGTTTTTCCTAGCCAGGGTAGAGGGGGTTCAGATCTGGAAAAAACAAAAGACGTGCCTCTTTGACGTTACTGTTTTCTGTTGTATCGCTTCTAGGATGATTCTGTCTCTCAATAATGCTTAACGAACCACTAACATCACAGTGCTTTCTGCTTTGGTGGATGTGTTTTCCAGCTGTCTCCCTAGTGTTCTTCTCTTCTCTCTTCACGCTCAGTGTTGCTGTCTCTCATCCTTTTTCTTTGTCCCTGCCCCCCTGCATGATGCACATGCCCGACTGTGATTCTCTCCAAGTGTTGCTTTGTGGCCCGGGTGCTTCTTTCCCTACTTCCATCTAAGCTGTACATTGCTCTCTTCTACCTGTTTGCTTTTCTCCTCCTGTGCTTCTTGCTGCTCTTGCTGTCTCCAGTTTGCTTTCCTCCACCCCACAACCTATGCCCTCCATGTTGGTCCCCCCACCCATGCTCTGTGTTGCTTCCCCACCCTCACAAACCCCCTCACCCTCACACACCCTCACTCACCCTCACACCCTCACACCCCTCACACCCTCACACCCCTCACCCTCCTTCACCCTCACACCCCTCACCCTCACACCCTCATCCCCCACACCCTCATACCCCCACACCATCGCTCACACCCCCACACCAGCATAGCATAACAAAACATAGCATAGCATAACAAAACACAGCATAGCATAGCATAGCATAACAAAAATAAGCATAGCATAGCATAACAAAAATAAGCATAGGATAGCAAAACATAGCATAGCATAACCAAACAAAGCATAGGATAGCAAAACAAAAAACATAGCATAAAAAACAAAATATAGCATAACAAAACACAACAAAACATTGCATAGCATAACAAAACATAGCATAACAAAATAAAGCATAGCATAACATAACAAAGCATAGCATAACATAACAAAGCATAGCAAAACAAAACAAAGCATAGTATAACAAAACATAGCATAACAAAACACAGCAAAACATAGCAGAACAAAACATAGCATAACATAACAAAAAATAGCATAACAAAACATAAAACAAAACGTAGCATAACAAAACATAGCAAAACACAAAACAAAGCATACATAACAAAACATAGCATAACAAAACACAACAAAACATAGCATACATAACAAAACATAGCATGGCAAAACATATCAAAATATAGCACAGCATAACAAAACACAACAAAGCATAGCATAACATAACACAACATAGCATAACAAAGCATAGCATAACAAAACATAGCATAATAAAACATAGCATAGCAAAACAAAGCATAGCAAAATAAAGCATAGCATAATAAAACACAACAAAACATAGCATAGCATAACAAAACATAGCACAGCATGACAAAGCATAGCATAGCATAACAAAGCATAGCATAGCAAAAGACAGCAAAACATAGCATAGCATAATAAAACAAAACATAGCATAGCATAACAAAACAAAGCATAGGATAGCAAAACTAAACATAGCATAGCATAACAAAACAAAGCATAGGATAGCAAAACAAAACAACATAGCATAACAAAACATAGCATAACAAAACACAACATCACATAAAATAACAAAACATAGTATAGCATTACAAAACACACCATAGCATAGCATAACAAATCAAAGCATAGGATAGCAAAACAAAACATCGGATAGCAAAACAAAACATAGCATAGCATACATCATCACTCCGCAGCACCACAGCATCACTCAGGGGCACAGCAACATCACTATGCGCTACCACAGCATCACTGAACGCCACAGCATCACTCGTTCGCCATCACAACATCACTCAGCGCCACCACCGCATCAGTCTGTGCAACGATTCAACAACACCTGGTTAAAATATGTTCTCTCAATGTTTCAAGCTTTATTACAAATGTAACAAAAAGATGTTAATATTTCACTTCTGTTCTTGGATTTTCGTCACAATAAAATATACTGAACATAATCTTCACAAAAGTTATTTACAAAACTTTAAGCTATTGCAGTTATAAATTACAATAACTTTTTAAAGTATTAATTATTGATAAAAAATTAAAATCCAATGTTATTTGTAATATCAATACATGTAAGTCACGTAAATACAACACATATTACATTACAAATGCTCTAGGTGTCACATTTGCGAAAGTTATAACTATTGACATTGTAAATGACAAAGCTATTAATTTTGTTACTTTCAAAAACAAGACTTAAATAAAAAAATTGTCATTTACAGTACCAAAAGCTTAAACTTTCCTAATGCGAGACCTATTGCATTGCAACTGCTTGTTTAGCTAACTGATTCGCTAATGGGGGACATTTTTGATTTGGTGCCCGGGCCTATTTTCTTACCTAGCTTACTGGTCCCGCCAGCTGTGGCACAACTCAAAGAAATAACAACTGAGTGGAATTCTGTTCAGATAGTGTCCTCAGCTGGTATGAGAAAAGACATCACGTGTACGGCCAAGCGCCTTCTCCTATAGACTCTGATTACTGTGAACAGGGTCACTGAGAGCATTTACATAAGCGTGATGCATCTAGATATCTTTTTGCTGACTGGGCCGCGGATCCCCACGCGCGACTGCCTACAAACGATGCACAATGGAAATAACAATAGTGCTCAATGCCACAACATACCTACCTCATCAGATACTTCTAGAACATGCTAAAGGAAGCCGATACCCCAGCAGCCTACTAATGTAGTTAGAATACCCAGCAGGCCATGCGACGGAAAGTTCACCGCTTCTCAAAGGCATTAACTGTGGAGGCTAGGCCCAACAAGCAGCGCATTCCATCCATCATTCTCCCTAAACGAGGAATACACATGCTAATTTTCCTAAAAGGATCTAGCTCTCTGGAGCTGACTATAAATGGTTTGGGATCCCATTTGCCACAAGCAGATTGATGACTTGTGAACTAACTCCAGATGTTTCGCATTAGGACAGTTCTTTGTTATTAGAGCCTCGCGCCGGCACCTGTATATTGTTCTCCCTTTTGACAGAAGTTCGGATACTCTCTTTGCGTGCTGACTCCCAAGCCATGAAGATAAACTATGATTGGTTCCTGGCTCCATCTGCTGAAAATGATTTCACTTGTCAAGAGATATATGTTCCTTGTTATTGGTTTGAAACTGTTTTTGGAAAGCCTGAAACTACTTTCTAGGACACGTCTGGCATGAATGAATAGGGAGGGAGGAGTTTTATCCGATGTAATGCACAAAAAAAATATTGATTATGTTTTGGTGAAGATGAAGATAAAAGTGCTGGACCTCCATTCAAGCTCAGCAAAAGGTGCTTGACCAGTTGGGGCTCTAAAATGTTTCTGGCCACCTCTTTTCCTTTTTAATGTTACACACACCGACTTTTCAAATGTTACAACACCATCTAGAGACGAAACAAACCAACATCACAAAAACAAATTATTTTGTAGTGAGAACAAGAAAGCACACATTTCGAATTTCCTATACAATTATTAGCCTCAAATATTTATTCTCAATATTTATTTATTTCTTTTATTTTAGAGTTAGCAGCCTAGGTAGGTCTAGCATTGGCCAAATATCGTGACTTTACTAAAATATTTTGTAGAACATACTTATTTAAAGGGGCTTTTAGACACCTCTCTTCACCCATTAGAATGTTTTTGTGTCATTCCCATTTTGCTGCCGCCCACTACAGCATACAGCATGGGTCACTGGGTCAGCCTACTTAAGCTTCTAGTTAACATCACTTTGAGTGACTGCATTTTACTCTATCGCAAGGTGGTCATCCTCACACAATGTAGTTCCCTTTAATGCCAGTGTTGCCTGATGCGATACCAGGAAGCTTTTCAAATGAGGGCAGTGCACATTCCAGCTTTATCAATTCCAATGCTGTTGTAAATTCTTTTTGAAGTGAACTTCTGCTATTTCACCGCATACCATATCATGTTCCTGACTTGGTTTCACCAATGATTCTTTAATAAACTTTCCACAGGACGAAAAGTAAACTTTACAGGGTTTAATTTTCTGGACACTTATAAATGTTCAATTTAGACATAGGTGGGGTGTCATCTGAATTTTAGTATCCAATATTTTATACCGTGAGCCCTCTTTCGTTCCTTCATTCCATCTTATTTCTTTTTACTTTCCATTTTATCTTCTTTCATTCTTTCTTTCCTTTTTCACGTTTTTATTTCATTTTACTTCTTTTGTTCCTTTTTTATTCCCATTTTCCTTATTTTGTTCTTTTATCCTTTTTTTCCTTTTCTTTTATAGCTTTACTTCTTTGTTTCTTTCCTTTTGACCTTATTACCTCTGTTCTTTTTTGCCTTATTTCTTCTTTTCTTTCCTTCCTCCTTTCTTTCAGTTTTGCATTTTTCATTCCTTCCTTCTTTATTTCCCTCTTCCTTTTAAACCTTCTTGTTTGCAACTTTCCTTTTTTCTTTCTTTCTTTCTCTCTTTCTTTCTTTCTTTCTTTCTTTCTTTCATTTCGTAATCTTTTTCTTTCTGCCTGCTTTCTTCTTTCCTGTCTTTCTTTTCTTATTTGTTCATTCTTACTTGATATTTCCTTCTTTCCGTTTTGCGCTTTTTCTTTTGTTTGTTCCTTCTTCCCTATTTGCTCTTTTGTTCCTTCTTTCAATTCTTTTTTGCTATTTCCTTATTTCTGTTTTGCTCTTTCCTTCTTCCTTTTTGAGCTCCCCTTCTTTTTTTTACACTTTCTTTCCTTTCCTTTTTCACTCTTTCCTTCCCGCTTTTCTTTCTTTTTTGGCTATTTGCCTCCTTTTACCTTTCTTTCTTCCCTTCTGCTCTGCCTTCTTTCTCAAAGGTTCAGCTAGCAGTCAATGCCAGACCAATTGCATTTATTCAGTCTGTCTTAGCCAAGACATTTTGATTTGACTAAAAGTATGTACAACATAATGCCTTATAGGGGTTTTCAGCCAAACTTCATCCACACTCTGTGACTGTGTCATTTACGTTTCTTTAACCTTCACCAGGATGCATCAAGAGGCAATGTTAGCCCACTTCAGCCATTGACTGGCTTCACTGTATGTTATGGAATGCTGTCCTTTCACGAGGAGCACATTCACGCACAAGGTAGTTCCCTTCAGTATCGGTTTTTACATACTAATGTGTATTTTTTTGAGACCAGAAAAACACTTTTGCCTTTAGCCTATTTTCATTAGATCTCAATGAGGGCCTGCGGGCTTCCTAAACAATAAAGTTTAGCAAAAACCATGGCTAAAGATTTGCCAAAAGTCTGGCAGCCAGCACCAGACCTAATGCTTTGCCAAGACGTGTTGTAATAGAAACTGCAGTATAGTCAGGGACATTGCAGCCAGATCATCTATTGTATGAGATCTGTTTTACTGACAAGGACAAGATATTGATTTTCTGTGTCTTACCTTGCTGGTTGCAATCTTAATTCAAAGGAATTCACCAAGAAATAAGTGTGACGACCAAGACCCAGTGCTACCACCACACTTTACCTTTCATAAAATAAACGCCAATGTCAGAGTTGCTTTTTGGACCTCAAACTGTGTCCCATGCAATGAGTGTAACACCATTTTGACACAAATCAGTCTATTTTGCTGCCACCCAAAGCATGATGGGGACGAGAGGTGGACTCCTCCTCCGCCTTCCCTGTCACGTGGCATTATGGTTCGGGGCAAGAGTGGAGGACCAGGAAAGAATGGCAATGGAGATCAGACAGAGGACCGGACCAAGAAAGGTGCAGACTCAGCTCTGGAAGCCCACACCGCCATCATCCTGGCGGGTATGTGTGACACCAAAGATGCCCTGGAGAAGAAGATAGAGGCAGTAGTGGTGGATAATATGGGCTCCTGCAAGTGGATCAAGAAGCTGGCCGACAGGATGGCCTCCATGGAGTCTACACTTGCAAAGCTTTGAGCCACAGTTACTGACAATGAGACTCAATTTCTCAGACTTTGATTGGAAGTGAACTATCTCCCGGCAAAGCTGGATGACATGAAAGGTCACTCTTGGCGCAATAATGTCTGCCTGGTGGGAGGTGCGTGAAAAGGCGAAGGCCCTTGTACCGAGATGCTCGTAGAGCATATTGGCTACCCTCAACAGTACTGCAGGGGAAGGTCTCCACCCTAATTACAGTTGAATGGGTGCATAGGATGCCAGGAAGGCCCCAGGGAGCACCCAAGACCTTTCTTGGTTTGGTCATCTATCCAGACGACACCACTGCATTCCAACACCAACTCAAAACCTTTCTGCTAGTAAAAAGACACCTTCACCTCCTTGCCATCAAATACGCTTCACTGTTCCTGGTGCGCCTCCCTGTCATGGTGAATGCAGTGTCCTACTTCTTTGCTACGACGTCAGAGGTATGGGGCTGGCTGCAGAAACAGGATAACCCTATCCAATGCAAGAGGCATGGACCAGGGAAAAACTATCATTGCGATGGCAGCAAAAATCGAGGTAATGCCCACCTGGATGCTCTACAGCAACCCCAAAGGAGGCCCAATAGGAAAGAGACAAAGTGTTTATAGGAGACTGCAACAGGAAGGCCTGAATGTCCCAGAACCACTGCGAGATACTGGATAGAGGCTCTGGATAGTCTGATGTGGACACTGTTGAGGCCCTGTAGGGCTGTGCTGTACCAGAGCCGTGGCTGTGAACACTGGATGACACTATTTCTGGCATGGCAGGGATAGCATAAACAATGACTGGCTGCATCGTGTGGTGCAAGCACATTCTGGCAGGGTCCATGCCCCCATACGGGCCTTACAGCTGCATGGTTGAAGCAATTGGTAATGTATGTTAAATGTTGGGGAGGGAGACAGAATTCTCGAGCATTGGGGAGTGAGGTAGTTCGGGGCTCACAGCGCGTGTCATAGGGTGATTGAAGGGGGTGGGGATGGAGTAGATGTGGCAGAGCAGAAAGGTTTTAGGACTAGAGGGTGTAAGGGGCACCCTCAGCACAGATCAACCTAGCCCCACAGACAACTGCGGCAAGGATATCAACAACTTCAACAAATGGATCAGGAGCTGCACAGACTCCCTCGCATCCATCAAACCGAACAAGCATAGTAGATCATACAAGCAGACCAGAAGACCTCTGAGACACTAAACAACACTGTAAACAGATAGAAAGTAAATGGAGACCAAGCCAGGAACAGAGCGGATAGAAGGTCCTTTTCCTACCTCGCAGACAAGACCTGGAATAATCTCCCCCTCCACCTCTGGCAAAGCCCCAAGCTGCCTCAGTTCAGGAAGGACCTCAAGACTTGGCTCCTCAAAGGAACCCAATGGAACTGCACACACCCCTTCCCCCAGTGCCTTGAGACCCTAATGGGTAGTGCACTTTACAAACCCCAGATTGATTGATTGAGCTACGACAACACCAACAGAACGATCAACAAGGCTGCACTCAGATGCTATTAGCAGCAAATAAGAGACAACAAGAAAAAAGTACAAGTGGACCACATAGAAGGAAGCTCCAGCAGCTGCAAGGAGATCTTCTCAATTGTTAAGGATTTCACCTCGCCCTCAGCCACTCTTACCAATATTGCTGCCTCCCAGCAACTATGTGACAACCTATCCAACTTCCTCCACAGCAAAGTCGGAAATATATACTGCACCTTCACACATGCAACCCAACCCCAGAGAACTAATTGCTAACCTACCCACCACTAACCATGACCGAATGGACAACCCTCACCAGAAACAGCACAGCAGCAGCCATGCGGACCATCCACTCAGGGGCCCCAATAGACCCATGCTACCACTAAATCTACAACTTGGGAACATCACCAGCTAGAAAAAAGCCCTCTGCCCCCTGGTTTTCTGATAGACTGAGGAAATTAAGACAATCCTGCCGCCATCAGGAGAAGATCTGTTGTTTAGATCTCAATCCAGCTGGAAGAGACTTACATAAACTAAGATTGAGGGAATATAAAATCGCCATCTTAGAGGAAAAGGTATCATTCTATTCCAAGGTTACAGAATGCTTTCCTTCTCCTACGGAGCTTTTTAATTTAATTAACTGCACCCCCAGTCCCTGGCCACACAAATTCCCCCCAGGACCTCTGTGACAGAATTGGTAGTTTTTTCCTCTCTTAAATTATGGAAATATATTCCTCGCTTAAAATTCCCAAATAAGTCCCTGCCGACCCCCCACTCTCCCTGATAACCCTGTGACCCTGATGGAGGCAGGCAAGTTACTTGCTTCCCCCCCTGTCATCTGGCTCCCCTTTGGAGTCCTGCCCACTAAAGAGCATGAAATTAGGGAGGGAGGTTATTGTACCCCATCTTACCTCCGTTCTCAATGGAGCCCTTTCAGTTGGGCAGTACCCTATCCCTCGGAAGATGGCGGTGGTCAAACTTCCCAGGTTCAAGAGAGTCAGATTGGAGGTTGGGCAGAGCCTTCTCCATCACCGCTGCCAGACTCTGGAATTCCCTCCCATCCGCAATTTCTGGACAAGTGTCTCTTTCCTTTTCCGCAAGGCTCTGAGGACCTGGCTTTTACCAGTCTATCAGTATGAGTCCCACATGTACTATGGTCTGAGGGCCCTCTCTGCAGCGCCTTGACGCCTCTGGGCAAAGTTTGCACTTTATAAGGCTTACATTTTTTAATTCATTTATTCTGATCCACATCATTAACACCTCCATCACGTCCCCACTTTACCGGATTAATCTAAAGTTGCAGAAATCAATGCCCTCCTCAAGAAGCCCACAGCTGACTCAAATCAACTGAGCAACTTCCAACCCATTTCCCAGCTTCCCTATCTAGCCAAAGTGATTGAGAAGGCCATCAACAATTAACTCACAACCCAACTTGAACTTCATCATCTTCTAGACAACATTCAATCAGGATTTGGAAAGAACCACAGCACTCCTCGCGGCCACTGATGACATTTAAATCATCCTGGAATGAGGAAAAACAGTGGACCTCATCCTGCTCGACCTCTGTGCGGCCTTCAACGCAGTCTCCCATAACACCCTCATCAGAAGACTTCACAAGATTAGCATAGAAGGATCTCCTCTCAGACAGATCTGTTCCTTCCTCACAGGAAGAACCCAAAGGGTCAGACTGCCACCCTTCACATCAGAGACAAAGAAATTGATATGCAGAGTACTACAAGGATCGTTCCTTAGCCTCACCCTTTTCACCATATACATGACAGTGCTAGCCAACATCATCTAATCGCAAGACACCACTGTCATTTCCTCTGCTGATGACACCCCACTCATCCTCCATCTGATGCACAAATGAATCACTGCCAGAATTAACTTCACCAACCGCATGACCATGGTAGAAGACTGGATGCGAACAAACTGCCTGCAGTTCAACTCTGACAAGACGGAAGCACTGTTCTTTGGCAGCAAGACCTCCTCATGGGACTCCATCTGGTGGCCGTCGGGGCTAGAACCAACACCCACACCTATAGACCATGCAAGAAATATAGGAATCATCTAGACGACATGACAGCTCAATCAATGCAGTGTGCTTCCACATCCTACGCATGCTGCAAACAATCTTTAAATGGTTGCCTGGACTACAGCAACACTCTTTACACAGGAATCTCAAAACAACTTCTACACAGACTTCAGACCATCCAAGACACAGCTGCAAGACTCATAATCAACCTTCCACGACGTACCCACATCACATTGCACCTGAGGAAGCTTCACTGACTCCCTATTCACAAGGGCAGTTCATTCTAACTTCTCATACACACATAAAAAGCCATACATGACACAGGACCGGAATACCTCAACAGTTGCATACACTTTCACCAACCAACCAGACACCTGCGCACCACCTCACTCTCACTCAAACAAATTCCCCGCATTCACAAAAGAAAAACGGGAAGTTGCTCTTTCTTCTACATTGCACCCAAGCCATGGAACAACCTCCCTCACCACATCAGAGCTTCTACCTCACTTCTAAAGATCTGCAAGAAGCTGGAAACCTGCCTACTTTGGGGACCACACACCGACACACCTGCCAAAGCACCTATATAACCTCTCGGGTAATTAGTCTGCTATACAAATCAATATAACATAACAAAAAATAACATAACAAATAATGTATTACATTTTACTCTATTTTTCCAAATTAGAGTTGAATTTGTCTTGTGTTGTGTTTTCATTGTATTACTATTTGTGTACTGCAAAAATACTTTATAAATTGCCTCTAAGTTAAGCCTCGCTCTTTGTTAGGAGGTAAGTACTTCAAGGAGTGATGGAAGCTACGATTTTCCAGACAGCAAGAGTGATTGAACCATTTGCAATTCTTACTAAAGAACAACATTGTTAGACCTGGCATCCTTGGCAAGAGTGCAGTCTTTCTTCTGAGTCTTCCACAGTTCCAGAAGTAATCTAAAGAGTTGAGTCTGAGGGTCTCAATTTTAAACCCAGTTCCTCCTTTAAAGTGACAGAAGCTTCTAGAGTTTTCTCCCTAAAGAGGTGTCTGGTATTTACTCCTTCCCTGAAAACGTACATGTCTGTCTGGGGGCACAAAAGGCTATTGTGAAGTCCTTTGTGAGTGTGGTAGGCAGTGCCTTTGAAGTGCAAGTGTGGTATGTGATAGCTCTGCCCCCATTACCCAGAATGGCTCAATCTGCCTACACCCAGTCCCTATATTGAGATACTGTCTGGGAAGAATACAAAAAGGACAACTGCTGCCTACACCTAATCATGTGGTCCAGAAACAGGCTACAGGCACCAAATTGTAGGACAAGAAACTGGCAACTTTCTAAAAGTGGCCTTTCCAGAATTGTGATTTAAAATTCAATATTACCATTAAAAAGGAGTTTAATTTACAAATTTTCAGACTCTAAACATGGCTTTCCTACCAAGAGTTATCACTTATTAGATGTAATAAGTTAACCCAATGTTATCCGATGGGAGAGGTGGGACTTTCAGTAGTGAAAAACACATTTGGGAGTACATGTCCACATTTTTAAATACAATGCACTCTCCCCTAAGGCTTATTTAGAGCCCATCCCAGGGGTGCCTTATAAGCATTAAAAAGGAAGGTTTAGGCCTTACAAAAGTTTTCTTTTGTCAGGTTGAAATGGCAGTTAAAAACTGCACACGCAGGCTGAATTGGCAGGACTGAGACATGTTTAAAAAGGCTGGCATTATCAGTGCTGCAGGCACACTAGTAGCATTTAATTTACGGGCCCTGGGTACATGTAGTACCACTTTACTAAGGATATACAAGTTTATTGAATGTGCCAGTTGGGTGTAAGCCAATTTTACCATGTTTGAAGGAGAGAGCACAAGCACTTTATCACAGGTTAGCAATGGCAAAATACACAAATTCCTAAAAGCCAACAAAAACGGGTTCAGAAAACAAGAGGGGTGAAGGCAACATGTTTGGTGGAGACCCTGCAAAGAGGGCCAGGTCTAAGAAGCCTCCTTTCACCAAACTTTGATGAATAAGGTGTTGCGTGTATGGTAAAAGAAACATAGCATCTAAATAATACATTTTGGTTGCCCACATCTCCTGAAATATAATGAAAATATACTGTTAAATTGTATCCAATCCTTGTCAGCCAATTTCGAGTGAATGTCTGTAATATTCTAGGACATTTTTCTGATGGCCCAATGTGCAGAGTCGTATACATCAGGAGCAGCAGAATTTGCAAAGGGGACCATATCAGAAGTGTTAAAATATATAATTAAATTAGCAGAAACAGACACTATTGGCACCACTCCATTATAAGAATCCAGTGATGGGGGTAGGCAGAAATGATTCCAACACTACATGCTTTGGGACATAACATGGGGTAATCAGCATTTCAGTGCCAATTCCCGAATGTCTTTCAAAGGAGTTTTCTCCTCAGACTGCGTCTTCTCTCATCAGCCAGAGACCATGGGTGAAACATGAAAATGTATTATTATGATGCCAACAGTAACTCCTGTAATCCTGAGGGGCTTTCATCTCCTTAAAGCGCCAACCTCATTGAACAGTTTTTCTCACGTTTTCTGAGCCACTGAATGTCATGCCAGTTTGTATACAGGCTAAACATTCCCTCATATCTAAAACGATACCAAAAGGGATGATGGATGGAGCTCCGCTTGAGTAAATAAAACACTCACCCCCAGCCAACTGATCTGGGTTTCATCCATCATCATTCTTTAGCTCACTCCACCACCCCAGTTTAGACATGGCCATATGCAAATCAGTCTGACTCTGTGCTTAAGGGAACAGTCCAGCCCGAACTGCCAATCCGTGTCTTCCCTGTACCAGAAACAAGCATCCTGGTACCGATTTCAGGCTAATCAGCCATCATCAGCCAGGCTAGCTTGAATCCATTGGCAAAGTGAGCAAGGGACCCACGTTTTGGCATACCCTGCCAACTTAGGGCAAACAAAGTGATACCAAAGTAGATGATGGGCAGATCGCTTGAGCAAATCAAACACTCACCCCCAGTCCACTGATCTGGGTTTAATCCATCATCATTCTTTAGCTCACTCCACCACCCCAGTTCAGACATGGCCATATGCAAATCAGTCTGACCCTGTGCCTCATGGGAACAGTCCAGCCCAGACTGCCAAGCCATGTCTTCCCTAGACCAGAAACAAGCATCCTGGGACCAGTTTCTGGCTAATCAGCCTTCATCAACCAGGCTAGCTTGAATCCAGTGGCAAAGTGAGCAGGGAACCCACGTCTGGGCATAACCTGCCAACTTAGGGCAAACAAAGCGATATGAAAGGGGATGGTGGACGGAGCGCTTGAGCAAATCAAACACTCACGCCTTGTCAACTGATCTCATGCTCTTGTGCTCTCCATGCCACTGGAATGAAGCTATCCTGGCTGAAAAGGGGTGAAACCCGAAACCGGTCCTAGGATGCTTGTTTCTAGTCCAGGGAGGACCTGGTCTGGCAATTCGGGCTGGACTGTTCCCGTTGGGCGCAGGGTCGAGACTGATTTGCATATGGCTGGGTCCAAACTGGAATGTCATGGTGAGCCAAACAACGATGGATTTAGGCACAGATCTCTGTACTGGGGTGAATGTATGACATTGTTCTGCATTCTGTCCATCAATAGTTCTTTTTGCTCATATCTAAAAGGCAGACAAAAAGTATCTTTTGGCACTGCTATGCTCTAACAAAACACTTTTGCACCACATAAAGTGGTACATGCGTGACGCAGGGTTCTCTTAAAAATTTAGGAAGTCAGGTAATGCCACCTGCATGGCTTTGAGTGGTCTCATAAACCATGAGTAAGGCGACGAAGCGCAAATTGCTGTGTCGCCTTAGTCTGAACCTGGAAGGCATTCCATCTGGATTGCGGTGGGTTCTCCCTTGCAACACCCATGGAATTTAATGCCGCCCCAGATTTACAAAAATACGTAAACCTGGGGAAGAACCAAAACCGCACGCCTCCCGAGGCGAGGCATAACGAGGAGAAATAACTTCATTTCTCTTTGTTTTATGCTATTTCCATGAGTGCTTCATTTTGGAGCACGCATAGAGGAAAACACCTTGTAGGATTGTTTTTGCGCAAAAAGGATTCCCTTTCATTCACAAAAACAATCCTGCTTGCAAGATCGGCACCCTTGCACCACGGTGCAAGGGTGCATTAGTTGATGTAGGCTGCCAAAACGGTGCCAGGGCGGGCAGAAAAGACAGGAATGCACTATGTTGGGTTAAATACTTATAATAATTCCTGCCCTCCCACTTTGGCGTAGGACAGCGTAGCAAGGTGCCTTGCTATGCTGCCCTATGCCGAATTGCCATAAATGAGGCCCTTACTTTTTAGAGACTTTTCAGCATAATACACTGTTGTGATGAGTGATGACCACAAATCAACATGCTGCGTCTTCTCAAAAACACCAGTTTGCTCAGAGTAGACCTTCGTAGCTAAAGCAAATTCAAGTTGTGTTAAGCTGGTGTTTAGTAACCAAAACAGATGTTTCATTAAAAAATCAACATAAATTAATTTTTGCAAAAACGTGGCCTCTGAGTTATATGCGTATGGGATCTTTCTTCTTCAAACTTACTGTGTTAAATTTTTATTCTCTGCTTTTCCAACTACTGTGCAGTAAGTCGGACTTTTTATCATTTCAACTGCTGGCGAAATTAATCAGGCCAAGAGTTATTAATGAAGGCTGCCTCTCATGATGATAAACAGCTCCTTAGAAGCCACCAGTTATTAGCCAGGCTAAATCTGTGCACGGTAAATACTTTATGAAGGCACACACTTCTGCTTCAATTAATAATAAAATCAATTTTGCAAGGACTTACAATAACTGACGTGCTCACTGTATACTTCACACTCGCTCTCATGAAAAAAAAAAACATTCCGATCAGCCTGTGTAAATACATTTGGGAATGAAGTCAGATCCTGTTAGAACATTTTCAAGTGAATTAGATAATTTTGTCAAAATATTCAAATGCCTTACCAAACCATGAAGGAAAGCTGAATGCCACGCTACTTATTGACTTTGGCAGAGGATGGTGTAGCCCTTTTTTTCAAAGCATTTAAATCAAACTCTGAATACCTGTCAAACGTGAGTGGAGTTTTTGTACCCGGTCTGAGGTAGGTCTTGGCCGGGCTTCCATTTTGATGACTCCAACAGTTTCAGCAATGTTCAGTTGGTTTTCAATTAAGCGGATACCACAGATGTTACACCACGCCCCCCATCAGCACCTTGGTCCAATGAGCAGACTCCCTCTGAAAGGCGACCATTTGCACCTTGATGCTGAGATAAGTGATGGATGGCAAAATACCAGATATATTTACAAGCAGTGTGAGCTATTTCAAGAAAGTTGCGTCTACTTCTCAGCATACAGTTTAGAGGTCTCTAGGGTGTATGTGCTAACAGTGGAATCTATTTTTTGGCCTAAAGCCCCTGTTTCCAAAACAAGACAGTCACAAAATGAGTACTACCGTGTGATCCTGCTATTTCTGGCACCAAAGCCATGCTACGTGAGCCACAGAAACCATGTTTAGTGTTTTGCGACCTGTTCTCGGAGAAGCTGTGAAGACGTGCAGGAGGATGTCTTGACAAAATATTAACTCTTTGATGCCGATTGGCTCTACATTTCCTTGGAATGGCCTTTTGACTGACAGCGACTTAGGACTTACTAGTATAGTTGATCAATAATGTGTTATTTGCACAGTGCCTCACACCTTACCTCTTCTGCTTTACGCACTGTAAATAACAGGAGTTACTACTACTCTTTTTTAATGGAAGTCAGTTTACCAACCTTGAAAGGAAGGAAGCTAAGATGGTCCACCAGGAACAGAAAAACTGAATGGAGCAGGGAGTGCTTAACACACTGAGCTGTCCTACCAGACTGTGCAACAGCTACAGTTACAAGTCACCCAAGCCCGGATGCTTCTTTGCATCTCAATGTGAAACAAATGCCTAAAGGACATGACTTCATGGATGAAAACCCGTTTGCCTACCTTTGATGAAGAAAGACAATCATTTTAAATATAGGTTAATTGGATCCTGGCCAAAATAACATACTGTCGCAGTATAAAACACTCATATAAATAAATGAGCCATTACATTGTTTTCCAGCATTCTGCATTCACTGGGAGTCAGCTCTTTAAGGAATTTGGGGCTCCAATGCATTGTACATTTCACCAAAGAATCTCAAGCCAATTTTGTAATTAAACAGAGAAATAGCAATTAACACTTCACGTTGTACCTTAATCTAAGAAACAGACATACTGTGCTGCTCTCAGCCATCGATATTTGGAAACCCACATTTATTGTTTTCCAAGAAACTAGAGGATAACCATCAGTTATTAGAATGGGAATAAATCGGAATAAATTTGGACAAAGTGACTCCTCATAGAAGATTCAGGGTTATTGGAGGTGGTTAGCGGGCCTGTTTTTTCTCCTGACTATCCTACAAATCTCCCCTGACTTTCCCCATAGGGATTATGTGGTCTGAATAATTAAGCCCAGATTTACAGAGAAGTCATGCACTGCAGTATAGCAAGTACGATCTCTCTGCTGTGTGGACAATAGAGAGCCCAGCGAGCATTAAATCTACTAAGGCACCATGCTCTTCTGCTCTCTCTGCACTGGTGCACTTTTGGCTGTGATGCCTCAACGCAGACACCCTTGCACCATGGTGCAAACACAGACCCCCTTGCACCATGGTGCAAACGTGTCTGCTTTGTATGAAGAATAGGTTTTGTGCTGAAAGGGTTTCCTCCAATACAAAAACAAAGCATTAGGTCATTTCTCACTTTATGTGTGCTGCACAATGCAGAATGCATGCAAAGTAAGAAGAAAGATAATAAATGAAAACATTTCTCCACAAAATTCCAGTCTTGAGGAGGTGCAGGATTGTAGAGCAAATTCCTGCCGATAATTCTTTGTAGATAGTGATTTGCATCAAAACCCATAGGTGGTTGCAGGGAACGCCAATGCCCCAACTTTTATTGCCCCCTTGATGCAAAGTAAAGCAATGCTCATTGCAAAGCTTTGAGTTACTTTTGGTTGCAACCCTTAAACATAGCAAGATGGTAGTCTTTCTAGTATGTTTAGAGCATAAAGTATATTGATGGAAAAGCTACAATATAAAAATAAGTAATGGTCAAACTCAAACACCTAAAACCACTGAAATATGTAATTCATGGTTATCAATGTTCATAACGCACGCCTTAACGTAGGCAACCCGCCATGTTGTTACCTTCCTAGATGTTTTTGTGTCTTTGTGCTATTTGCAAATTGGTGTTATCAGAATGGCAGGTGGCGCAAGTTATGGTGTCAGTTTTGTGCATTGATAACTGGTGACTTTTTAGGGGTTTTATTCATGTGAACTAGAAAATTTACTTAGTTTTAAATTGCCATCTTGTCAGTCGCTTTCATTGGATTTTTACATTGCACTTCATGTCCAATTGTTCTTGCACACAGTCAGCATCCTACTGATCTCCAGCACCAACCTCCCCCCTTGCTCACTGCCTTTGACCATGGTCAGTGGGGGCGGGTAAGCAACCGAAGTTGTGTATGCCACAAGCTAGGCTCTGCCTATGATGCCCACCATGTGATACCAACGCCAGTAGCAAACTGCCTTTGGCTGTGCCCAGAGGGCGTGTTTTCCTTTTCTTAATGGGAAAATAATTTTCCCATATTTTCATTATTTTGCCTGAAAACTCTCGATTTTCATTAAAATCAGGAGTTTAAGCACACAACTGTGGTTTCTTCTGGTACTTAAAATGACAGCTGCTGGTCACGTTTTTTTTAAAATGAAAATCGTGAATCACATGCTTCGAGCCTGTTTTTCAGGGGGTTTATAGATGGTCTTTTCCATGCCTCCCAGCACCTCTCTAAGGCTGAGTACCTCTTATGGTGTCCCACTAGGCTGTGTATTTTTTTCCCTTTAGCACGAAATCCAGGACAACAGTTTCAATATGACTAAATAAAACCTGAAGCCCCTCTCCAGACTATCACATTGATAACAAAAACCTCAAAAAGTGATTGACAGGAGTCATGAATTGCGTTTTAAGATGGCAGTGATTCAAAAGTGTTAACCCTTTCAAACGTCTCTAAATGCCCGGTACAGAGCAGGAATATCGTCGCAAAAATATCGCCTAACATAAATATGGCTGCAAAAATATCTACAGGAAGAAATATCGATGACAAAAATATCGTCTGACCAAAATATCGACAGACAGGTAAGTAATATCGTTAACATTAATATAGTTGTAATAAATATCGTTTACAAAAACATAGTTTACAATAATATCGTTTTTTAAATAATTATAAGTAATGTAGTGTTTTTAATGATTATTTTTAGTCAAAGTAGTATTTTTAGTAGTATATTATTATTTAATAATGTATTTTCAGTTGAATTTAGTATTAATAGTTCCGTAGCGGGTTGTGGGTTTATAGGGGAGTAGGGTGGGAAGTAATTTAAATATAATGAAATAATACATTAATTAATGTTTTAAATGAATATAAATAGTGTAATAAATAATAGTTAATTAATTTCAATTAGTTAATTGAATCATAATTATGTAATTAATTATGTTAATTTTTTTATTATTTTTAGGTGTGTGTACAGGATTTTTTTAGTGAAAATGTTTTTGGGTAAAGGGGTATTTTTAGGGTTCAGGGTCAGTTTTCAGTTTTTGGGTAAAGGGGTATTTTTAGGGTTCAGGGTCAGTTTTCAGTTTTTGGGTAAAGGGGTATTTTTAGGGTCCAGGGTCAGTTTTCAGTTTTTGGGTAAAGGGGTATTTTTAGGGTTCAGGGTCAGTTTTCAGTTTTTGGGTAAAGGGGTATTTTTAGGGTTCAGGGTCAGTTTTCAGTTTTTGGGTAAAGGGGTATTTTTAGGGTTCAGGGTCAGTTTTTAGTCTTTGGGTAAAGGGGTATTTTTAGGGTTCAGGGTCAGTTTTTAGTTTTTGGGTAAAGGGGTATTTTTTGGGTTCAGGGTCAGTTTTCAGTTTTTGGGTAAAGGGGTTTTTAAATATAATGAAATAATAGATTAATTAATGTTTTAAATAAATATAAATAGTGTAATAAATAATAGTTAATTAATTTTAATTAATTAATTGAATAATAATTATGTCATTAATTATGTTAATTTTTGAATTAATTTTAGGTGTGTGTACAGGATTTTTTTAGTGAAAATGTTTTTGGGTAAAGGGGTATTTTTAGGGTTCAGGGTCAGTTTTGGTTTTTTGGGTAAAGGGGTATTTTAATTATATATATGTATTATTGTTGTTATATAAAGTAATGTGTAAAATTAATTTATATGTCCACATTTATTAAGTTTATAATTAAAAAGTGTAGTAAATTTTTTTGAAATAGTTAAAAAATAAAAGTAATGTAATGTATTTTGTTAATAGTACTTATATTTCTTATTTAATGTAATTTTAATTATTTTAAAAAGTCGATATTTTTTACATCTATATTAATTACAACGATATTTTGGAGTCGATATTTATGTACTTACCTGTTTAAGTATAGGGTGTCGATATTTTTGTAAACGATATTTTTGCAACGATATTTATGTCAGCTATATTTTTGTTATCGATATTTTAACACCCTACCAAATGCCCATATCTCAAAAACTACTGAACAGATTTACACGAAACCAATGAAAGCACTGTTTCTGAGTAAGGTTCTACATTCTTGCCTACTGTGGTGTACATCTGTGCAGTGGTTTGGGCTATGTGCATGAACACATTTTCCAGTGAGAGCAAAAAAGGGGAAACTGTTTTTTTCCTTCTCCTGAACTTTACCACCATGCACTCATAATACCAACGAAATTTGACATGCTAAAGCTTAGTTGATAAACCTACTAATTTCCTGAACTTGATGCTAATCCGCTAACAGGGGCAAATGTTATAGGCAAATCAAAAAAAACATTTTTCAATCGAAAGAACATTTGAACTGTAACTCCATAGTGGCGACCATTACTGTTTATTTAAATAGAACAAATATTAGTCTCTGATATCTGGATTCAATAAACATAGCGGGCAGCATTATCTCTACCATGTTTACATTGCAGCGAAACAGATTGTTTCATAAACATAACACTTAGGTCAACTATTTAGCTTTCTAGATGAAAAAGGCAATCCCCCGAGTATTGTTTTAACAATGTCTTCATGCAAAACGTTTTGCCTTACTCCTCTGTTTTTGCTGATCTTGTTTTTGTTGGACTCTTGCACTTTACTACTGATAACCAGTACTAAAGTGTGTGTGTTCATTCCTCTAAACATGGTAAAAGTGGCACATTAAATTTACTTGTAAGTCTCTAATAAAGTGGTACTACAGATACCCAGGCCCTTTAAATTAAATGCTACCAGTGGGCCTGCAACACTTATTGTACCACCCACTTAGGTAGCCCTTTGAACATGTCTCAGACCTGCCATTGCAGCCTGTGTTGGCAGTTTAAACTTTCGACCTGTCAAAATAAACCTTTTGCCAGGCCTAAACCTTTCTTTTAAATAAATAGAAGTCACTCGAAGGGTAGGCGCTTATTAGCCCATAGGGCAGGGTGCAGTGTATTAAAATAGTTGGATATGAACTTTTAACTTTTATAATTATTTTTCACTGCTGCAAGGTCTACCTCTCCTATAGGATACCATTGGGCTCCCTTATTACATTTAATAAGTGGTAACTTTCAATTGGACGCAGATAGGAATGGAGAGTTTGGCCTCTATGAAAATATAGTTTAAAACCCCCTTGAAAGGCAAAGTCAGTTTTAAGTCACAATTCAGAAAATTCCACTTTTATAGCAAGGTAGCATTTTGTGTCTTAACCATTTGGTGCCTTCAGCTTGTACCCTGGGTCACATGACTAGATGTAGCTGGCAGCTGTTCTTTGTGTATTACTCTCAGACAGTGAGGCATATGGATAATAGGTGTTGACAGGATGGGCCTTCTCCGACTTGATGAGGGAGAGGAGCTGTCACCTACCACACTTGCACATCACAAATGCCCTAGCTGAGCACACTCGCAAAGGATTTGACACTAGTCTTTTGTGACCCAGACAAAAGCCAGGGCGAGAGGCAGGAAACTTCATCTGAAGAAACTTCTCCTACTTTGAAACGAGGCACCAGGTGGAACAGACCTCTAGACCCAACTCTTCAGTACACCTCTGGACCTATCAAAGACTATGGTCCTCTACAAGAAAGATTACTACACCACTGCCCTGCCGCCTCAGAGAAAAGGACTAGACCTGCATCTTGAACGCAGGACCATCAGAGCGACTCTAAGGGCTTGTTAGCTTGCCTCTTGATTAGAACCTCAGGGACAAAACCATCTCCAATCACTTTGAACCCAGCACCTAGTCTCTGTCTGTTGTGAAGCTTGCCCCCGAGTTGGGGCCACTCCAGTCCTGGCCCCTTGGAGGTGGGCATGAAGGTGCTCTAACCAACCCAGCTGTGGTCCTGTGAGCAGAACCCTCACAACTTGATGCATCTATTCAAAGTCGTATTGGAACCGCCACAGCATGGCGCATCCCTGATGCAAGACCTCACATCACAGCCCACAGCTTCCTCTGAACTACTGCTGCGCGACATATCTTCAATGCAGGCCTTAGCATCGCAAGGCCATGTCAATGGCATCCTCGATGTTGATGCAGGACTTCACAACGCAGCCCCCAGCTTCCTCAAAACTACTGCTGCATGCAGCAACCTAGATTCAGGACTTTGCAAGCCCCTCAACAGCATCCTTGGTGACAAAAGAGATGGAAGCTTGAACCTACTGTGGGAATCCTAGGTGAGGAAAGCTATGTTGCAGTGTTTTCCTTGTGAGGAAGCTGGATTTGACTACCTTATCCACTTGTGGATACATTCACAGTTTGGTGTCCATGGTAATATCAAGATTTTCTTTTCTTCATCCTTAGGCTTTTTTGGACAGGGTCCCTTATAATCAGGCTAGGAGCAGAAGGGGTCATAGTTTTTCCAGTCACCACAGATGAGCCTATCTGTTTTGAAGGCTTTCAGTTTGACTTGGCTCCATGTCATCCATTGGTCAAAGGCCCGGAGGCAATTGAAGAACTATTAGATCATCCAGAAACAGTGGCTCGAGAGGGAGGAATGACCAAGTTGTATGTTACTATATTGAGGTCAATAATATTGCCCTGTACATGTACTGGCCTCACAATTTTAACTACTAATAGATCGTCAAGATAAGAAAACATAGGGATATATAAATTTACTATTCTCAACTCCACATCTACTTATCCTGACAATATGTCGGTACTTGATATTGTGGGGGGTAGATTCAGGGTGATAACAAACCTTTAATACATCTTTACTGACCATATGGTTCTAGCGCGTCAAATTGAGCCCTTTTTTCCCCAGACATCTTCCTACTTAGTTGTTTCAATGGATCAGTCTCTATGTAAATGCCCTGATGGCCTGATGCTGGCATTATAACCAATTTGACTCTCATGCAGTGAATGGACCATGTACCTACTTAAACAATATTATTAGTGACTCTGAAGCTTGTTCAACTTTATTATGACATCAGTGACCGACAGGTTAAAGAGTGTGGCATTCTGAGCAGCATCCATCCATCTCACAGAGCTCACATAAAAATACTCTAAGAAATGTCATGGCCACTCGAAGATAGGTGTGACATTACTTCCTTGATGACCAGCATGTGCAAACCTGCTGGCAAAATCTCTTTAACTGGAAAAGGTACAGCAAGAAGCCTGTATTTGCATGTGCACATTCTCACCACACTGATGATTCAACATCAATAGTCTGAATAAGCTGCAGCCTCTTCTGGCACTAAAAATCCCTTCACAGTTAATGAAATTGGACAAGCCCATACTAAGACAGGGTTCATCTCACTAGTAACCTCTGTAGGCTTCCAACAAAGTTAGTTTTTCATCTCTATGAAGCACTCTTATAAAGAGGAGGTGGCGCGGGCGTACCGAGGACCAGAGGAGGACAGGGAGGCGGGCACCCCCTGCCATGTACTAGCGTTCATCACTTTACAGCAGAAGTTGTTCCTTAGAGATCTGTCGCTGGCAGAGCAGACGTACAGACTCTGCTGGAACCGGGCGCAGAAACGGGCCGGGGTGCGACGCATGTATTCGCCTGAGATACCCCTCGGTATGATAACGGCACTCCCGCATGAGGGCGACTGGTCGAGGCTACAGGGATGGGAAGAGGCAGGACTGCAGATACTGGGAGACCTATATGAGAACGGGGAACTGATCCCCTACCAAACGCTGCAGGACCGCTTCGACCTTCCGAGGGGGGACTTTTTAATGCACGCAGCTATGACACGCGCGATGCAGGCACACTGGGGGGAGGGGACTCAAGAGCCCCCGACCTCAATTGCTTGTCAATACACAATGATGGCGGCCGGTACGTATAAAGCGGTGACGTGCCTCTATTCGCGAATGTCGCGCGAAACGTTGAAACCCCTAGGCACGCTGAAAGAGGCTTGGGAGCTGGAACTGGGGACTGAGATCCCCGATACCACATGGGCACAGATAGTGCAGCGGGCGAGAAAGAGTACAAGGAACGCCCGTTTTCAGCTAATTCACTTCTATGTACTGCATAGGGCCTATCTCACACCCAGGAGGATTGAAAAGTACTTCGGAGTGGCGGACGCGGCGTGCCCCAGGTGCAACACGACGGGGGCAGACCTGGGCCATATGCTCTGGGATTGCGCACATTTGCGGGATTACTGGAGGGAGGTTATTGAGACCTTGAATACTGTTACCGACCAGGAATTACAAATCTCCAAGGCTGTGGGCTTGTTACACTGGTTCCCGCATACACCCAAGAACAAGATCTCAAGCAAGTTCGTAGATATGGGTCTGCTCTTAGCTAAAAGAGAACTGACAAGGAACTGGAAGTCGAAACGATGCCCAACGCTGCGAAGGTGGACCAATGAAATGCATAAATGGGCTGCGAGCGAAAGCACGCTCAGGTATCAATTGGCCCGCCGCAGATCAGACGACAGGGCCCTGGAAGCGGCCATGGAATGGGAGATGCTAGTGCAGGCTCTCAGGGACAGCACGCTAGAAGACGAAGACAGCCTCTCTGAGTCGAGTGTAGTAGTACCCAATCACTAACCAGTTGCACATTCCCAACACGACATCGCCACTCCTGATTGCACACACACAGGTACTTTACGGCAGAGCTTAGGCGCAGGGTCGAGCACTCGGGGGGGGAGGGTTCAGTTGGGGTAGGTGGGGAGTTGGGCAGAAGGGAGGGGGCTGGGGGGGGAGGGGTGATTAGAGGGACGAGGTGAGAAAATGTCAAAAGCAGGTTCGATTACTCCGAATGAAACAGTAGCCATATGTGCATGATGGCAAGCAGGTTAACCCACTGACTGACGCCGCCCGACCCCAGGGTTGTGGGCTCAATGGCTGTGTATACCGTAACACTGAAGGAAGTCGGGGGAGGCGATGCCCGTGGGGTTGAAACATTGTACATATGTGAAATGCACCTTTTCCTGCAATAAAAACGGTTTAAAAAAAAATGAAGCACTCTTATAAAGCATATGGGGGTGCAGGAGAGTGTCTGCCGAAGGATGTCCACTGTATCTGCATCACTCCATACCTCCTACATGCGAGAATTACAGAGAAATCAGAACATTTTATGATGGAAAGTTGTAACTAAAAGGGTGGTAGGGTTAAGGCAGGGTCAATTATATCTAACTTGTGACTCTGAGCCCTGTTCATTATAACTACAATATGGTGGATGCAATAACCAAAGACTGTGGAGTATTATCTCTCGGAAAGCACCAGGTTGGCTGCAGTGGTTTCATTCCATTTCACAAACCTGAAAGGCAACAATTTAAGTAGTGCCAATGATAAAACCAGGGCTGTTAAAATCCATATGAGACAAATTCGCATTTCATGAATATCAGTGCGAACCAGTTACATAGTAGTAATCCTGAAAAACTGTCAGGGAGCACCCAATCTACAAGATAGGTAACTGATTAAGGGTCACCTTCCTGCACAAGAACTATCCTAAGAGTAATTTTCCTCTCTCTATGTGTGCGGCAGAATCTTGGTGAAATAAAGATATTTCTCCACATTACGCCTCAACTGAGGAGGTGTACCATTTTAATGCATGCAGAGGTTTACCACTAATTGCAAATCTGGGAATGCAACAAAATCCATGAGTGTATGAGAGGGAACAACCATGCTCCACCCATGGAACGCCTCCCTGGGGCAGAGTAATGCAAAGCCGTGATTTGCGCTACTCTATATTTATCAAGCCATGCAGGGCCATACAAGGTGCACTTGCACGGCTTGATAAATCTCACTTCGTTTTTGTGCCGTCTTGTGCCCCCTTGCTCGGCGCAAAAATCTTAATAACTATGCCCTGCAGTCTAGAATCTGGCTGTTCTGCTGACTTACAACACTTTAATGTTAGCAATTTAGGACTGTCCTATTTTTTTATTTGCAAAGACTCCACACTAGTAAAGATCCTACTCTTAAAATACCTTTGTTACTAGCAAACAATTGTTAACTTACAAAAAAGTGTACGTTTACCTTTGTGAACAAGGCCAGTGGTGTTTGACAAAGCCTGAGCTACAAAAGTTGCCAGACCAGGCTTTGTGTTAATGACTAATGTATTTGAAGCAGGCAATAGCAAGGAGTAATATTTTAATTTTTCTAAACTTTCCGCATATTGCATGTGCTTGCACTACACACCACAAATGCAAAGTGTGAAAAGTTCAGAATTTGTCTAGGCACAGGATTTATAATGGAAGCAAATGCTTTCAGTAAAAATTCTATTCTAGACATCACATGCACACCTCTCCATCTCGGTCAAGGTTAGCATAGCGCTTGAGAGATTTTATTGCGTGCTAGCACAGAGGATGGCAACAGAAGGCACTTTTTAAATAAATGTGGCTCTGCACAGCTTACTCCCTTCTCCCCTTTGTACAATACAGCACAGCTACTTTATTACTATACTGCTTTGAACCTAAAAGAAAACAAGCATTTGCAATGCAATAGGTCTCGCATTAGGAAAGTTTGAGCTATTGGTTTTGTAAATGACAAATCTTTTATTTGTGTGTTGGTTTTGAAAATAGCGAAATTAATAGCTTTGTTATTTACAATGCCAATAGTTATAACTTTCGCAAATGTGACACCTATAGCATTTGTAATGCAATATGTGTTGTATTTACGTGACTTAGATGTATTGATATTACAAATAACAATGGCTTTTATTTTTTATTTTTTAATAACTAATACTTAAATACAAGTTATTGTAATTTATAATGGCAATAGCTTAAACTTTTGTAAATAACTTTTGTGAAGATTATGTTCAGTATATTACATTGTGAAGAAAATCCAAGAACAGAAGTGAAATATTAACATCTTTTTGTGACATTTGTAATAAAGCTTGAAACATTGAGAGAACATATTTGAACCAGTTGTTGTTGAATGGTTGCACAGATTGATGCTGTGGTGGCGCGGAGTGATGTTGTGGTAGCGACGAGTGATGCTGTGGCAGCGCATAGTGATGTGTGGTGCCCCTGAGTGATGCTGTGGTGGTGCTGAGTGATGCTGTGGTGATGCGATCGATAGAGTGAGGGTGATAGATAGATAGAGGGAGGGCGATAGATAGATAGAGGGCGATAGATAGATAGATAGATAGATAGATAGATAGATAGATAGATAGATAGATAGATAGATAGATAGATAGATAGATAGATAGATAGATAGATAGATAGATAGATAGATAGATAGATAGAGTGAGGGCGATATATAGATAGATAGAGTGAGGGCAATAGATAGATAGAGTGAGGGCAATAGATAGATAGAGTGAGGGTGATAGATAGATAGAGTGAGGGCGATAGATAGATAGATAGATAGAGTGAGGGCAATAGATAGAGTGAGGGCGATAGATAGATAGATAGATAGATAGATAGATAGATAGATAGATAGATAGATAGATAGATAGATAGATAGATAGATAGATAGATAGATAGATAGATAGATAGATAGATAGATAGATAGATAGAGTGAGGGCAATAGATAGAAAGACAGAGTGAGGGTGATAGATAGATAGAGTGAGGGCGATAGATAGATAGATAGATAGATAGATAGATAGATAGATAGATAGATAGATAGATAGATAGATAGATAGATAGATAGAGTGAGGGCAATAGATATACAGAGTGAGGGCAATAGATAGAAAGACAGAGTGAGGGTGATAGATAGATAGAGTGAGGGCGATAGATAGATAGATAGATAGATAGATAGATAGATAGATAGATAGATAGATAGATAGAGTGAGAGCAATACATAGATAGAGTGAGGGCGATAGATAGATAGATAGATAGATAGATAGATAGATAGATAGATAGATGGTTGTGGTTTTGTGTGTGGTTGTGTGTGGTTGTGTGTGTGTGGTTGTGTGTGTGTGTGGCTGTGTGTGCGGGGTTGTGTGTGTGGTTGTGTGTGTTGTGTTTGGGGTTGTGTGTGTGGTTGTGTGTGTGGTTGTGGGGTTGTGTGTGTGGTTGAGTGTGTTTGTGTGTGGTTGTGCTTGTGTGTGTGTGGTTGTGCGTGTGTGTGTGTGGTTGTGTGTGTGGGGCGGTTGTGTGTGTGTGGGGTTGTATGTGTGTGGGGTTGTTTGTGTGTGTGTGGGGGGGTTGGCGCCTAGTGCTCCCCCTCCCATCTAGGAGATGCCAGCAATACACATATGCGGTGGCCTGCAGAAAGCAACCTCTCCTCCATCTTCTATTCAGGTTCAGGTTGTGGGTTTTCATGTCTCTAAGAAAAAAGCCTGCCACTATAATTCATCAACCATGATACTCTGCCACCACCGTGTTAAATGTAAATTGATACTTGTATAGCGCACTACTCACCCGCAAGGGTCTCAAGGCGCTTGTACCAATACCGCTGTGGAACCCATCCTGGCTTTCCCTGTGAGGCGTCCACTCCTGGGCACCCCCAAGGTGGAGGGCAGGCATCCTTAGCGTTGTGGGGGCCGTTGTGGAGATTAAGCAAGCTACTGTCCAGAGTTGCAGAGTGGGACTCCATGATTGGAATAGGCACCGAGGCGAGAATTATCAGGTCCGTGGAATTTTGAGCCCAAGACCCGCAGAGGCGGGGAATTGAACCCCGGTCCCGGGCTAGACCTCTGCATCAGGGTCTGCCGCTCTAACCATTGAGCCACACTTCTCCTGGCATGAAACCCTCATTAAGGTTGGCAGTCTCGTGAGACACTGTGAGAGTGTGATTGGTGCATCTCTCCTGGTTCACGACTAGGTCCAGAACTTACACTTACCATTGTCAAAATATCAGGGCTAGGTCAACACACGCCCACATGATACTAGTATGTGGCATGACCCAACATTTTTTCTAAAAACAGGATCGCAGGTGTGCAGTTTGAGCTTACAGAGCATGCGACACAAATGTACCTCGCAGGGTACATTCGTGTCCCAGCACAGGTGTACACTATTTTCTCTAAGGTTAGTGCATATATGATGCATTCTATTCCCTATTGAGCGTGGTGGCAACTTTAACACCAGAGCATGACTGCACCTCTGTAGTATATGTGCATGCAAAACTGTAGCAGCAGCGAGCGTTCCACCCACTGGGCCACTTGCCTGCCTCTAGAGGCTGCCACCAGTCCCGCTTTCATGAAACCATCTCCTTTAGTCACCGACCGTGGAGAACAGCACTCACTTAAGCAGATCCCGGACCGCCCCAGCAGAATCATGTTTCACAAATGGTTTGTTGACCTTTGACCAAGCCCCTCGGCCGTCGCTGGCCCCTTCCGGTGCACGCCCTGCTCCACTTTATCGGGTGACTGCAGCCCTGGAATGTCGCTCTATTTCCTGCGTGGCTGCAGCTCGGGATCCCTGATGCCCAGGAGGGCACAAACCAGGTTACCATGGCAAGCCAAGCAGTGCTTTGTATTGGTACTTCACCTGTCGATTAATCGTATGATGTACATGGTGTGCTTCATGAGTCACAGCACGTGTACTCTGGCGCCCCACCACATTCACACACCCAGAACATGGAATGAGGCCTCGGCGAAGACCAGGGATGGGGAGAGAGGCAATGAGGTAGAGAGAGGATGCGAGGGACAGAAGCACGAAAGGAGAGAGAGAAAAATAAAAGAGCGACAGAAACCGAGAAGGAAAGGAGAAGGAAAGCAATGAACAGGAGAGGGCAGGAAAATTGGGATAGTTGGAAAAAGGGGAGAGTAGAGGCACAGAGGGTAGAATGGACCATGCTGGACAGAAAGGAAGAAGGAGCTGGTACTTACATGACAGGAGAAGACCAGACAAACAATAGGAGAAGGAACTCTGAGAGGGACAGTGGAACGGCGACAGTAGGGAAGATGAGGAGAGTAGAGAAGAGAAAGGGAGCGGGAAGCAGTGACAGATGAGAGGGAGCGAGGGCAGTTAGAGGAGAGAAAAGTATGTTGTGAGATGAAGAAGAAAAGGCAGGTGAGCTGGAAAGGGAGGTTCCTTCAAAGACAGGCGAGGCGGTGGAGGAGTGTAAGATACGGGAGAGCAGAGTGGAGAGAGACGGTGTGTGGAGTAGAAACCGTGAACCCTGTGAGAGCAGGGTATTCTGCGGGGAGGGGGGGTGGATGTGTTCTGGCAGAGATATGTGGGGATCTCACCAATCAAAGGCTGGCAGGAGCAGCAAGGTAGATGCTTATTAGGATGGCGCGTGAGAGAGAAAACGTGTGGCCATTAAAAACAAGCGATGCGCGCTCCGTGCTGGGGGAGGAGGGCCAATAAAGGAAGGGGGCGCAGACGAGCCTGTGAGACCTTGCGCTGAAAGTTCAAAGAAAAGCGGAGATCAAAGGAAGGGTGGAAGGGACATTGGCGAGCAAGTATATGGGGGGTGAGAGGTTGTGCAGCCTGGTGAGCTGAATGCGTGTGGCAGCAGAGGAGGAGCGCAGTGCGCGCGTACAAAGTGTCTGGTGGCAAATGGAAGCTGTGCCCAATGCGCGTGGTTGTACTCACATGCACTGTACCCAATCCGCACTTTAGGAGCACTTTCCAAAGCCCCTACTTTATATCTCGCCAAGCATTGCTAAGGCAATGGCTGTAGCGAGACCTAAAAACTCCCCATGTTTGACATGCCCAAAACAACACTACAATTCCAATGAATCCTTGCAATCTCTTGTTATTTGGCGATGACGACAACCATTTTCAAATATTGAGTATAACTTTCCCCTTTTCCACAGTGTCACTGCTAGCAATCATTATAATTCGTTGTTGCAGCCACAACTTTCCTATCTGGATTCATAAATCATGTGGAGAATCAATCAATCAATCAATCATAGGCATTTATAGAGCGCTCTACTTACCCGGAGGGTCTCAAGGCGCTAGGGGGGGGGGGGGTGCTGCTGCTACCCGAACAGCCAGGTCTTGAGCTTCTTCCTGAAGGCGAGGTGGTCTTGGGTCAGGCGCAGGTCGGTCGGGATGGAGTTCCAGGTCTTGGCGGCCAGGTAGGAGAAGGACTTTCCTCCTGTTGTCGTTCTTCGGATGCGGGGGACGGCGGCGAGGGCGTGACTGGCTGATCGGAGGTGTCGTTTGGGAGCGTAGAAGTTGATGCGGTTGTTGAGGTAGCTCGGGCCTTGGTCGTGAAGAGCTTTGTGTGCGTGGGTAAGGAGACGGAAGGTGATTCTCTTGTTGACCGGGAGCCAGTGCAGGTCTTTTAGGTGTCCGGAGATGTGGCTGTGTCGTGGGATGTCGAGGATGAGTCTGGCTGAGGCGTTCTGGATCCGTTGGAGTCTCTTCTGGAGCTTGGCGGTGGTTCCGGCGTAGAGGGCGTTGCCGTAGTCCAGTCGGCTGGTGACGAGTGCCTGGGTGACAGTCTTCCTGGTCTCGGTGGGGATCCACCGGAAGATCTTCCGTAGCATGCGCAGGGTGTTGAAGCATGACGAGGAGACGTCGTTGACTTGCTTGGTCATGGAGAGGGAGGAGTCCAGGATGAAGCCTAGGTTGCGTGCGTGGTCTGTCGGTTTGGGTGCGGTGCCCAGGGCGGGGGGCCACCAGGAGTCGTCCCAGGCGGAGGGCGAGGATCCCAGGATGAGGACTTCCGTCTTGTCCTAGTTCAGCTTCAGGCGGCTGGTCGACATCCACTCGGCTACCTCTTTCATTCCTTCGTGAAGGTTGGCTCTGGCGGCGGGGTTGTTGGTCAGGGAGAGGATCAGCTGGGTATCGTCGGCGTAGGAGATGGCAAGCGGATGCGGTTACGATGCCATGGACGTTGGGATCTTCACTCTCTACCAATGAGTTGGACCCACTATAACCCGGCTCAGCTGTGATCTTTACCAAAGACATCACGAGACGCTTCTTAAAGACAAGGGATTCCCAACCAAAAGATAATACTCTTTTACAAGACACTTAACACAATGCTTGTGTAAGCCTGCTGAGAAAACAACTCGCAGATAACAACCTAGATGATACGGCAGATTGAATAAAGACAGTGAATTACCTGCCCTGAAGAAGTCCTTTTGGACGAAACGCGTAGGCACCGGCTACAACATTGTTTTTACGAGGATAGAATCCATGCACTTTTTGATCCGAATAAAGAATTCATTACTCTACCACTGAAGACTCTTGATTCACCTGGATTGCCTGAATATAATGCTGTGACTATATGATGCAGTTTTCATAAAGACATTGTTTTTTCTTGTTTATTATACTGTATAGAAATAGATCCTTTACACTTTCGTAGAGTGCTGGACATTGTGTTGAACGGCGTAGGAGATGATGTTGAGGTTGTGTTGGCGTGCGATGGCCGCGAGGGGGCTCATGTAGATGTTGAAGAGGGTTGGGCTCAGCGAGGATCCTTGAGGGACGCCGCAGATGACTTCGGTGGCCTCTGACTTGTACGGTGGTAGACGGACTCTCTGTGTTCTTCCGTCGAGGAAGGAGATGATCCATTCCAGCGCCTTCTCCTGGATTCCGACGTTGCTGAGGCGCTGCACTAGGGTGCGGTGGCAGACGGTGTCGAAGGCCGCTGAGAGGTCTAGTAGGATGAGGGCCGCTGTTTCTCCGTTGTCCATCAGGGTTCGGATGTCATCGGTGGCAGCGATGAGGGCGGTCTCGGTGCTGTGGTTGGCTCGGAAGCCAGACTGTGAGGGGTCGAGGGATCCGTTCGTCTCGAGGAAGGCGGCCAGCTGCTTGTTGACGGTCTTCTCGATGACTTTGGCTGGGAACGGGAGCAGCGAGATGGGGCGGTAATTCTTGAGTTCGGTGGGGTCCGCTGTTGGTTTCTTGAGTAGAGCGCTGAGTTCGGCATGCTTCCAGCTCTCAGGGAAGGTGGCGGTGGTGAAGGAGGTGTTGATGATGTCCCGCAGGTGGGGTGCTATGACGGCGTCGGCCTTGTTGAAGATGTGGTGAGGGCAGGGGTCGGTCGGAGATCCGGAGTGGATGGAGTTCATCATGCGGACGGTTTCTTCGGTGCAGATCGGAGTCCAGGCGCGGAGGGTGGTGGTGGGGGGCGGTGGTTCGGTCGAGTTGGACGTGGCGTTCGTTGGTTGGGTGTTGAAGCTGTTGTGTATGTCCGCGATCTTGTTGTGGAAGTAGGAGGCGAGGGAGTTGCAGAGTTCTTGCGATTGGGTTATGTCGTTGTTTCCGGCGTTGGGGTTGGAGAGCTCTTTCACGATGTTGAAGAGTTCCTTGCTGTTGTGTGCGTTGTTATCCAACCGGTCCTTGAATGCAGTTTTCTTGGTGTCGCGGATCAGTTGGTGATGCTTCCGGGTGGCAAGCTTGAGGGTGGTCATGTTGTCCGGTGTTGGCTCCCTTCTCCAGGGCTCGGCAGTTCTTCTTGGAGCTCTTGAGTTCGTCGGTGAACCACTGGGCCTTCTTGCTGCCGGGTCTGCTGGGCGGGGTCCTCAGTGGGGCGAGTTCGTCCGCGCAGTTGCTGATCCACTTCGTGAGGTTGTCGGCGGCCTGGCTGGGGTTCGCTGAGCTGGCGGGAGGGTGCTGGCTCAGGGAAGCGGCGAGCTGGTCGGCTGTGATCTTGCTCCAGCTTCTGCGGGCGACCTGTTGCTGGTGGTGGTGGGTCGTCGTTCTTCTGAAGGTGAAGTGGACGCAGCTGTGGTCCGTTGTTTTTCCCTCAAGAACTTTCTGGCGTACAGTTTGGGATTACACAGAAGCATTCTGGAAATAAGTTATGCATGGGAAATAAACTTGGAACTATCTGAACATTGACTCTAGTATATTTGAAGACACCAGAGATCGTTTTTCATGTGCACCTCGGGTATTAATCTCGTGAGGAAACAGAAAGGATCCCCTCATTGACGACTACTGAATATTCATGACATTTATATTGGGTAAGGTACTTGTGGTTATAGAAAATTAATCAATGCATATCGTAAGAACTTCTGAATATTGATAATATATATATATTTTTTTACTTTATTTAGCAGTTTTGTGAAAAAAGATAAAGCAGAGCGCAGAGTCCAAGTACATTGCAAATAGGGTACAGTTCCACATAGTCATTTCAGAATCATCATTAAGGCATATTATGACAGCACAACGTCAATCACAGCACAGCCGATGTGCCCTCGAAAACCCTAGCAAGTGACATGTCATTTCTGCAAGTTAAGGCGACTTCTCCCGACTCTCCATTAGACCGCATAGACCCAAATGCGCTCACAGTATCATATCATACTATATAGGGCATACAAAATCACAGTATGAGTATAATGTGACCTTCAACCCACTCCTGTCGGTTCCTCACCCTGGTCTTGTTGCATAGGATGGGCTTGCTGCTGTGACACAAGGAAAGCTTGGTACGGCCCCAAATATCTTTGGGTCTAGAAGACGCCAGAACAGTACTGGCATACAAATCACTCTTTACTGAACAATTCACTAAGCTTTGGATCCAACCAGTTATCGTTGGTGCTCTCCTGCTACCCCAATAAATTGTGACTTCCCTTTTAGCTAGGAGTAAGGAAATGGCAGCAAATCTGCGAACTTTCAGGGGAATCTGTACCACTAAGCATGGGCGAAAAATCCGCTCCGCTCGCGGATTTTGCGGATTTTCGGTAAATTAACAATTCGCGAACTCTCGCGACTTTACAGAAAATCCGCAAATTCGCACGCAGTGGATTTTTTTTCTTGGTGATACAATATTGGGGCGTGCGGCGTTCACTTACCGTCATTCAGCGTTTACCGAGTTGTTTTTCTCTATATTTTGCGTGTGCTGCGCCATTTTGGATCTTGCTGCGGGATCCCGCTGGAGTTTGGCGACGCATCGCGAGAGTTCGCAATTGCGAACATGTAGGTGTGGCGGGCAGCAACAATCTCGCACTTGTGAAATTACAAAATTTGCAATTCTGCACAAGAAATCCACTAGTAAGCAGCATAAACCTTCTGAAAATGATGATTTTTATCAGAATAACTCCTCAGGTTGACATTTGCCTGCACTTTTTTGGATTTGAGGCCTTTTGACTTTCTTTGGATCACTTTTGGATTAGAAATCAACTTTCACAAGTAAGTTTGTTTGGGGCATTACAGTTGCTGTTCTGCAGAAAAACGAGTTTTGCAAAACGGAAAGCACTCAGCAGGTGCAAAAGTTCACTCATCATTAGTAACCATTCCCTGTAGTACTTCCTAAGGGGCCCCTCCAAAGTTCAGTTGCCTATATTTGTTTGGGGCATTACAGTTGCTGTTCTGCAGAAAAACGAGTTTTGCAAAACTGAAAGCACTCAGCAGGTGCAAAAGTTCAAACTCATCATTAGTAACCATTCCCTGTAGTGCTTCCTGACTGGGGCCCCTCCAGAGTTCAGTTGCTAGTTGCAACAATTCTATGACCCTGCTCTGACCCTCACAGCAGGCCCATAGAATAGCTACAAGTAGGCCACAAAGGTCCTGGAAAAAAATTGCACTGCAACAGAAAGCAAATTACAGATAAGGAAGCAGGTGCCAGACTGGAATTTTAAAACAGTGACACATTAATAAATCAACCCCAAATTAATTCATGTCAGTTGAAGCAGGGCAGGTGTGCTTGCTTTTCCCCCCCATAATCTACAGTGATGAACCAGAGGGTGGCATTGATGTACCATAGGGTGGCATGGGTGAAACAGGGTGGCAGTGGTGAAACAGAGGGTGCTGTGAACCTGTGATGATGAACCAGACATAGAAACAACATAGTCGTGACCGTTGCGAGCCGACAAGTAAGTTCGCAATTGCGAAATGGTACAAAACCCTCGCGAACTGGCAGAAACCCTTGCGAACACACAAAAAAAAATCCGCAAATTCGCGAGAATTCGCGGATTTTGCAGATTGCGAGTTCGCAAATACGCAAATTCGCGAACGCCAGATTCGCAAAATTCGCCCATGCTTATGTACCACATACCCCAATAGTGCTGTCTCGGGCTGCGGTTCTATGAGGATTTGAATCATTTTACTTAGAAGTATATGGACTTCCACCCAGAAAGCGTGGATTCGTGTGCAATTCCAGGCAAGATGGGAAAAGTCCGCTTGGGGGGCCTGGCAACGCTGGAAAGAGTGAGGTCTGGAGGGATCTATCTTGTGTTTTCGGGTGGGTGTAACATAAATTCTACGTAGGAATTTAAAGTGTATCAGTTTATGTTTGCTGTTCAACGACACTGTTCTAGTAACCCTGCAGCAGGCTAGCCACTGCTCGTCCGTGATTGGGTTGCCCAAATCCGATTCCCATGCAGAGCGTACCCTTGTGTCGTCCACTGGCACCAGGTCGGAGCAAGACCTGTATAACTGGGATATAAGATGGTGCCCTTTGCTGCTGTCTATCACCAGTGTGAGGGGGGAAATGAAGGGGGTTCCAGCAGAAAGTCTGGAAATCTGCCTCGTAACGCAGAGCGTAGCCTGGCCAGAATGAACCTGTCCATGAATGTAGTGTCTGAAAACGTGGACATATCCTCTAGGTCAAAGGCATGACCCGCGGGAAAGAGATCTCCTAACGTACGAATGTTGAATTTGGCTCAGGTTCTTTGCACCAACGTTTCACCAGTTATAGGTAGTAAGCGAACATTTGGCAGTGGAAGGGAGAAGGAGTATAGCGTCTGCGTGCGGGTGATACTGCACAGTCTGAGCCATGCCCAGCTGATAGTGGAAACTGGCTGTATATCTTTAGGGTCTCGAGGGATACCAGTGGGCAAAACGGAGGCAAGTGTGGCAGGCCGGACGAAGTCCGATTCAGGACGGAGGTAGGTAATCTGTGCATCTGGGTGGTCCATTGTGTGGTTTTCAGCAGAAAAGTTTCTAAGTGTTTGTTTTTGAAACGTACAAATATTCCTGTAAAATCAGCCGAACTACGAATTCCGATTTACTCACCTGTTATCAGGGGAGAACCTAGTGCTGAATCTTTTAGCCCAGCACTGACCCTGAAAAGTAATTCTAAGTGTACTTACGGTAACTTGTATTTCCTTCCATAGGAATCCATTGTGTGGTTTTCAGCAGAAAAGTTTCTAAGTGTTGATTTTGGAAACGTACAAATATTCCTGTAAAATCAGTCGAACTCCGAATTCCGATTTACTCACCTGTTATCAGGAGAGAACTCAGTGCTGCATCTTTTAGGCAAGCACTGAACTTGAAAAGTAATTCTAAGCGTACTTACCAGTAACTTGTATTTCCTTCCATACGAATCCATTGTGTGGTTTTCAGCAGAAAAGTGTCTAAGTGTTTATTTTTGAAAAGTACAAATATTCCTCTAAAATCAGCTGAATTACGAATTCCTATGTTATCAGGAGAGACGTCAGTGCTGCATCTTTGAGCCCAGTACTGATCATGAAAAGTAATTCTAACCGTGATGTCATCAGTGATGTCACTGACCATGTCATGAATGATGTAATATGTGACATCATCAGCAGTGGATTGCGGGCGCGCGAGTTATAGTTAGAACAACTAAATATAACAGGGGAATTTCATTAGTTTTATACGAGTGAAATGTACAGCTAACTTTAAAACCCCTAAAACCTATAATTTTCTACGGTTTTTCAATGCTAATTCCTAACTATAACATGTCTGAAACCTATGTTTTTTTCAGTGAATTTCAAAGGTTTTTTAAATGCTAATTCCTAACTATAACATGTCTGAAACCTATGTTTTTTACAGTGAATATATATATATGTATATATATATTCAGGTCCACAACACGTAGCTACGCGACTGCACTCTCCTCGAGAAACCAATGATCAAATCCAATGCATGGTGCGCTTTTCCAAATACATTTATTTATTTGAATGCAGCATCAATGCTGGAGCATCTAAGAGCCATAAAAAACACCAATAAGCAGTATCCTGTTTCTCGCCACTTTGCGGAATATCACTACAGTGACGAAAACCAGGTGCGGCTAGTGGTGATTGACAGTGTCGATCTCGGTGTGAGAGGGGGAAATCGTGAATTGTCAATGCGCAAATTGGAATCAAAATACATTGTTGAGTTGGAAAGTCTTGCTCCTAATGGGCTGAATATTACTGAGGAGTTAGCAATTCATTTACATGAGTGATATGTTCTAGAGTCTGAATACAGTTTGCTATAGTGTAAATATGTCATGTTTTTAATTTCAGATTGGTTATGAGCACTGTAACTTATAAGGACAACTGATGGTTAGAAGATCGAGGCCAACAAAACATCATGAACACGTAGAAATCCTAATATTGATTGTGGTGATATATGAACTTTTGATAGCCCACTGGGGCGAGACTAATTTAATGTGACTAGCCCACTGGGGCAAAACAATGAGAAATACCAATATCACAGCCACACACAGCGTGAATTTAATCGCATTACATGCATTGTATTATGATTTGTGGTTGAGGCAATGAAATGATGAATATGTGTCACAGAACGAGACATGTTAAAACTACGTGTTTTCTTGCTGAATTGCATGTTAAAAGATGGCCGCCACAGTTGATGGTAAAAATCACGTGAGGTGTAGAGTTTTTTATGTATTTAAACATGGTGGCACTGTTTGTCTACGAGCGTGATCAAGGGTTCATCCCCGAAACGCGTCGTTATTCCCTTTGCTGAATAAACTAAAGCTAAAGCACTCGAGGTGTCCGAGTGGTTCTTTCACAAATTTTGGAACCTGGGAGCGGATATATATATATATATATATATATATATATATATATATATATATATATATATATATATATGTAATCCAACCTGTTGCCGGCGGCAGCCGTCAGCCAGCACACACGCACACAGACTCCTTCAATGATTACCGCAAACCAGGCTTCTTTGTAGAGATATATACTGTTGTTCAAATGGTGAAGGTGGCGCCAGTCATCAGACGCGTTTCGGACTTACGTCCTTGCTCATATATATATCTCGAAGAACTCCTCTGCCAGCCGGCCTTTTGCAATCACACAAAACAGGAGCACAGACCACCTTTAAGTGCACAGAATCCTTTATTCGGCTTGTGTTCTGTCGGCCATAATGCGTTTCAGCACCGAAGTGCCTTGATATATATATTCACTGAAAAAACCATGTGCTTAAAGACTTTGATAGAAAAGCAGACATTTGAGGTGAGCAGATCTAGAGTGTCGCTGGTGTTGAGAGTGCTCTATACAGGAGCTGCTGTCCACCTAAACTTGAGAACTATCCAGAGTTCTCTGCTTCTTTTTTGCATAATTTATTCATCACTCTATGCCTGAAAGGGTATTTTTTTTTTACTTATACTGGGTGCTCCCTTGTGTCTGGACAAAGCTATACCTCTCTGAAGCGCTCTAATTAGAGCGAAACACTGTGTAAGGGGTTGCTTTTACTCATTTCAGTTTGGCTTGGTTGGTATTTTACCAATTCAAAGCTGTAATACTGTGCCTGGAGTGGTAAATGGCTTTTGTCATTTTACAGCTGGCAAGGACAGCACTGTGCTAATCCTATGCTTAAAGACTTTGATAGAAAAGCAGACATTTGAGGTGAACAGATCTAGAGTGTCGCTGGTGTTGAGAGTGCTCTATACAGGAGCTACTTTCCACCTAAACTTGAGAACTACCCAGAGTTCTCTGCTTCTTTTTTGCAAAATTTATTCATATATAGATTTATACCCCCACAGTGCTTTAAATGAGCCAGTACTGTCTGTCTGGGACTGAGTCCTGGCACTTTTTTATTTTGAGGGGGAGGGTATCTGCACTACCCAAAAGAGACGCAATACTGTTAATTGTAGAGTACCTGCAGTTCTCAGAAACAGGCAGGTACTCTGGTACAGGGTCCCTGCACTTCAAGTTTTTCATTTCAAGCAAAATATATATATATATATTTTCACAGGTTTGCTAACAAGCAAAAGACGCACTCAGGATAGATGCAGTATAAAGGATTTATTTAGCCAGTAAACACGCTACGCATTTCGACAATGTTTCTTGTCTTGATCACACGTGAATAACCCCTGCTGGTTACATAGAGATATACACCTTCAGTAACATTTCATGGAAATGGAGGAGGAAGTTCAACCTACTACATCGTGTGATGTATGGTAGCAAATCAAACCGCCATCTTGAAATAGACTACATTGTACATGTTTGTATTATTTGAAGTCAAGCATATATATATATATATATATATATATATACTACTATTATGAAGAGAGAACACAAACCTTTGAGCCAGGTAAACATGGGAACCAGAGCGCCAATCCACACACCCGATACATCGTAGAAATTGTCAGGGTGTGCAGATGGACATAGGCTATACATTTTTTTACAAAAACGTAAATTTTAAAATATAACTTAAAAAAAAAGTAGTGCCCTGAAAGTAGCGCCGGCTGCGACGCTGCGCTGGCCGCAACAGTAGCGTTGGCCGCGACGTGCGTGATGACGAGGAGGAGCGGCGGACATAGAGCGGCGATGAAGTGAGGAGCGCGGGGAGAAGCGGCGGCTCAGGTGCGCCAAGACGAGGAGGAGCGGCGGACATAGAGCGGCGGTGAAGTGAAGAGCGCGGGGAGGAGCGGCGGCTCAGGTAAGGTAAAGGGACACATTGGAGTCGGGGCAGGAGCGGGTGCGCACAGAGGGACGGGCGGGAGCCCTTACAGCATGCAAGCCTCAAATGCTGCCCCCAGCAGCGGCTCAGGTAAGGTAAAGGGACACATTGGAGTCGGGGCGGGAGGGAGTCGGGCGGGAAGGAGTCAGGGCGGGAGGGGGTCGGGCGGGAGGGGGTCGGACGGGAGGGGGTCGGGCGGGAGCGGGTGCGCACAGAAGGACGTTCGGGAGCCCTTAGTGCACGCAAGCCTCAAATGCTGCCCCCAGCCCCCTTCTGCCCCGGGCAACGCTGGGGCGGGCTGCTATTATATATATATATATATATATATATATATATATATATATATATATATATATATACATACATATATATATACATATATATATATATATATATATATACTATATATATATATATATATATATATATATATATATATATATATATATATATATATATATATATATATACACTAGCAGCCCACCCCAGCGTTGCCCGGGGCAGAAGGGGGCTGGGGGCAGCATTTCAGGTTTGCAGCAGCGTTGCCCGGGGCAGAAGGGGGCTGGGGGCAGCATTTCAGGCTTGCGTGCACCCATGGCTCCCGTCCGTCACTCGTTGCGCACCCTCACTTACCTTACTTACCGCTCCTCCTCGCGCTGCTGATTTTACCGCTCCACTGCTCCTGCGCTTCTCGCTGGTCATTACCGCTTGTCCGCCGCACGCCGCTCGTCGCTCGCCGCTCTTCCCCGCCTGTCCGCAGCTCCACCCCGCGATCATGTCCTCTGCTCTTCCTGTTGCTCCTGAACGCCGCTCCTCCCTGCGCTCCCGAAGTCATGATGCAGACATCACGGCCGGCGCTTCATTCAGGGGACTACTTTGTTTTTAAAGTTAATTTTTAAAATGTACGTTTTTTTTACATTTTATGTAGCCTATGTTCATCTACACACCCTGACAATTTCAAGGATGTATCGGGTGGGTGGATTGGCGCTGTGGTTCCCGAGTTTACCTGGCTCAAAGGGTTGTGTTCTCTCTTTACAATAGTAGTATAGATATATATATATATATGAGTCCAAACAAACGATCTTGAACCTCCAGCTAGTGGCGAACAAAGACCAGCAAATCCCAAAATAAGGCAAAGATGATTTATTGCACCAGGTTCAAAAAGCACGCAGCGGACTGACGCGTTTCGGGCAGTGAAATGCAATTTAAAATGCCTTATTCTTATATGCTATAGTGCACACCATGTGACATATAGACATAAACAACATACTATAAAGTGAACATGGATCCATGAATGGAAATTTGAAAGGTCCCCTTTCATTCAAATTACTATATAACAATTCCACAATAGAAATTTAAAACAAACATATTTCTGATTAAATTCATTAATAAAAATGTATACCTGCATGAATGCAACAAAAGATTGTAAGTTCTAACAAGCTAGGTAAATACAGTACTAACAATCTAAAAAATTGATTAATTAGCAGCATAGTATGAAAGTGCAAAATATCGCATTTGTAAACAATGGAAAAATGTGCAAATAGTTTATCATATGTTAAAAGTAATATCTTATATACTTAAAAATCCACTCGGAAATATCATATTTCCTAAAAACTATTATTTCCATTAATGGAATGTGCAAAATATCACAATGTAAACAAATAATTTAGTGCATCATATGCTAATAATTTAAGTGCTGTTATAGCTAGATCTACAATATGGGAAACCAACTTAATTCCCATTGGGGACATCTAATTTAGATGGCAGCCCCAATATGTTAAAAGGCCAAAAAACCTAAGCCTGGGAGAGTGGGTAAATATAATAGAAAAATGAATGATTTGAGGGGGAACCAACAATAACTGCCATGGTGTGGTGAATCATTACTAATACAGCTGGATTTAATAAGCCAGATCTGTATTACCCTGTGTTTTAAAAAGTGATTAAAAAAAATTCTAAAGAATAAGATAAAAGAGAAAAACATTTTAAATTCTATCGTTACATAAAAGTACTGGTTAGGGTGGGGGCAATCCGGACTAAGGTGTTATAATTTCAGGTGCCTGCCCAAAATTACAATAATGATCAGCATCCCCTCATTCTTCGTAGAGCCCTACAAAAAATGATAAAGGTCCTCTGTCGTATTCAGTCCATTAGGAACCTTGCTGTCCAGTTCTAGAATCATTTTTGATTCAAGTTGTCTAAGCATTTTATCCCTGTCTCCCCCTCTGCGGGGTTTGGGTACAGAGGTGAGCACAAAATAAGTGAGACACTGTAGGTTATTATTGTGTACACTTTTAAAATGTCTCGCGAACTGTCATTGTTGACAATTACGCGAAGATGCTGCAATATTCTGGCATGCACCTGTAGCCAACATACCTCAGGCCACAGGTGCACTCCAGAACATATACAGCATACTCCGTCTTGCAACTGTAGTTTCCTTTGATGGACAATGGGACGGGACTAAAGGGGGTGTTGTATTGGGTGGTGTTTATGCCAAACTTGCACGCCCTGCAACTTGAACATTTAAAAAAACCCCGGCCGGGCTTTAAACCAAAATGTGCTCTTGGGTAGTTCAGGAAAAGGATTGGAAACTAATGTCCTCATGGAGGGGCCTCTACGAAATGTGACATTAGGAATACTTGGGAGTTGGGATGACAGAACTCCATCTGTCATTAGAATGGGCCAACTCTTGGTCAGGATAGCCCTTATTTTTCTTTCCTGACAGCTAAACGATGTAATGAACCCAATGTCACAATTTGCTGGATCTTCCCTGATGTCACTGGTGGAAGGTTTAGGCAAGAAAAGCGACTCTCTGGTTCGTTGCTTGGTTTTATTGATAGCCATATTGAGTAGCTTGTCACTATACCCTCTAGCCTTGAATCTGGCCACTGCGTCAGAAGTACATATAAAGAGTTCTTCTTCACTGTTACAGATTCGTTTGAGGCGAAGTAATTCACCATAGGGTATGTTATCTATGACATGACGTGGATGGGCACTACTCGCGTGGAGAGTCGAATTCCCCGCCGTGCCTTTTCTGTAGAGGGTGGTGGATAGTTTGTTGTTGTTCGAAGACACCCTAACATCTAGGAAGTCTACAGAATGTTTACTGATGTTTGATGTGAACCTCAAGTTTACTGAGTTGGTATTAAGGCCTGAAATGAAAGTTCTGGCACTCTCTTCATCACCCTTCCAAATTAAAAACACGTCGTCAATGTAACGAACCCATAATGCTACATGTTCCGAAAATGTCTGAAGGTGTCCCCCCCCATGAGGACCCACCTCTCCCACCAGCCTACGTGCAAGCACGCATATCTGGGGGAAAAGCAAACCCTCATGGCAACACCCCTTTTCTGTAGGTACACATCTTTACCAAAAACAAAATAGTTATGATGGAGACACCATGTTACACATTCTAAAATCATTTTGTTATGGTTATAACAATGGAGAGGTCTTGTGCCCAAAAAATATTCTAGCGCTGTCAGACCCGTTTGATGTTCAATGCTCGTATAAAGAGCTTCTATGTCCAAAGTTATAAATAATGAATTTGCTGTCCATGGAATATCCTTGATTTTTTTTAAAAAAATCACCAGTGTCTTTGATAAAAGTAGGTAATTTGGTCACCAGGTCTTGCAGGAAATAGTCAACAAATTGCACCAAATGTTCTGCCATGCTGCCTATGGCAGAAATTATCGGTCTGCCCGGAGTTGGTAAGATACCCTTATGTATCTTTAGTATTAAGTAAAACCTGGGCATGATCGGTTGGTCAACATTTTAAAACTTAAATTCCTGCATAGAAATAAGGCCTTCTCTTCTGTATTTGTGGAGCATCTTTTTTAGGGAGTCTCTAGCCTGATCATATTGTTTTATATTTGAGATCTGGTAACACGTGGTATCTGACAGTTGCCTGTTGGCTTCAGCAATGTATTGTACTTGAGGCCAAACCACAATGTTCCCCCCTTTATCAGAGCTGCACACAATGTTTTTATGATCATTTTTGAGTTTGGAGATAAGGGCCCAATATTGCATTTCTTTATTACTTTTAATTCTTTTTCGATGTTTCATCTGGTGATATAACTTCTTCAGATCTGATGTGACTACCTCGTAGAAGGAATCGAAAGAATCTCTGGGCATAGTCGGCATGAAGCAAGAAGTGGGTTTGAACGGGCTCATGCCCGCACCAGATTGCTCAATTTCTGCTTCCACAAGTTCTTGTTGCGTGGACAAGTTACAATCCATATGGCTGTTATCATTGCCCATTTTTTGCAAGGTTAGTAAAGCTTTTGCATCCTGGGCCTGAAGTGTGGTACCAGAAGGTCCTGTATTTATCTCCGTGCTGTTATTCAATCCGTCTTTTATGTTGAAAAACTTGCATAATTTAAATTTTCATATGTAGTGAAAAATGTCAATCCTGGTGGAAGTATAATTAAAGTCTGTCAAAGGACAATGTGATAATCCTAGGCTTAGTAGTTGGTTTTCCGCTGTAGTGATTGTGGTAGTTGATAAATTCACAATCGTGTTATCCTTTATTTCTTTTTGCCCCAATATTGATTCTTCTTTTTGCTTTTTTTGTTGCTGTTTGCATTTGTGTTTTTTCCGGCGTTCTTTACGTCTTCTGTTGATTCTGGCCCTTTTTGTTGCTGTGGTTGTCGCTGATTGTGTGGGCGCAGAGTTTGGAGGCGCGCACTTACTAAAAAATCAACTTCCTCGCCTAGGTCAAGTACCATTTGGGGCCCTCCTGTTGTTGTGTTGGTTGAGCTACTATCATCCGAGTAGAGACTGCTGTTAATTGAGTCAGTGTCACTCATTTTTATTTGCTTTGCGTTTTCAAATTTGCGCTCGAATATGTAGATTCGTCCCTGTTCATAGTCATCTTTATCGCGCGCAAATTTGTAAGCTTTACGCACTTTAATTTTTTCTTCATGCTGAGTTAATCATTCCTGTATTGCTTTTCTAGAGGACGCTATCATTTCGTTTGGTTCAAATTTTTGCAACTCTGTATTTATTTCCTCCAATTCCTTGAGTAATTCCAAACGGTCAATTTCCGCATACTCTATAAGTAGTTTAACCAGGTTGCTGGATGCATCCAAATTACTTTGACCCCATCTCTTTAACATTTCAGGGTGAGGTTTCTCGTAGCTGGGCACTAGGAGAATACGCAGGCCACGTGGAACTCGACCCTCCGCTATATACATTGACAGTGATATATGCTCCCACCATTTAGTGCATTCGCTGCACATGCATTTTTCCATGCGTTTTAGGAGATTTTTGATCTGTCCTTCATTTGTTGAGGCACTCACCTGCGTGCCCGATGCGGTGGCAGTCCCTTTATTAGTAATTTTGGGCAGATTGCTGAATAATTCTTTGGAGGCAGCCTCCCGCCCTCGTACTGTTTCTTCCGACATTGCCAGTGCCGCTTTAAGGAACTGTAGATTATGGTGCTGTGTTGTTAGTGAGGGTTTTTTTAATGTCTTTGTAGCCCCTCGCTTGTGCCTGAAAACCTCCCCACCGCCTGTGATGCAGTACAGACAAACACTCCAATTACTTGCCGCTGCAATGTTGACTGCTCTCCGGTCCCGTTATGCTTCCGGCTTGACTCTGAGCGTTATTTTGCAGCGCAGCAATGGTGACTGTGGGTGTGCCACTGCAGGCAGGGTCCGTCAGCCAAGTTTTGTTTTCCACAAAAACGAAAAGAGCTGGTTGATGGTGGCGGACTGCTTGAAGGGAGTGGATTCGCGATGGAAGCAACCACCTTCCGTGAATTGAATGAGTCCAAACAAACGATCTTGAACCTCCAGCTAGTGGCGAACAAAGACCAGCGAATCCCAAAGTAAGGCAAAGATGATTTATTGCACCAGGTTCAAAAAGCATGCAGCGGACTGACGCGTTTCTGGCGGATGCCCTTGATAACAGTGAATTGCAATTTAAAATGCCTTATTCTTATATGCTATAGTGCGCACCATGTGACATATAGACATAAACAACATACTATAAAGTGAACATATATATAAATGCCAGTAGGTAATGTTTCCATGTTTCCATACAAAAAACGTTTTTTTACTTGCCTAGATCTTTAGCGCTGGGGGACAAATCTTCACAAAGCAATGAGGACCTCAGGACGCAAGTGGACTTAATCCCCCGAGCAGCAGTGTGCCAGGAGGCGCATTTGCAGAGTGGTGTAAAAAGGGGGCGTAGCCTCGGACCACTATCAGCAATTCAGCTGTATGGGGCATACTGGAGGTAACAGGAGGGCTAGTTGGCCCCTAGGGACCCTCAGGAGGAAAGGAGACATAATCCCCTAACTTAGAATGCGGCAGGAGGCGCGTTTGCAGATTGGTGGAAAAAGGGGGCGTGGCCTCTGTCCACCTCTTAGCAATGCCACTGTGTGTGGCTTACTGAAGGTAAGAGGTAGGCTATTTGGCCCTTAAGGATCCACAGCAGTGAATGGGACTTCAATCCCCATCAAAGAGCGCAGCAGGGAGCGTGTTTGCAGAGTGGTGGGCAAAGGGGGCGTGGTCTGTTATGAGAGCTTAGCAATCCTGCTGTATAGTACTTACAGGAGGTAATAGGAGGGGTAGTAGGCCCCTAAGGATGTCATTGGGAGCCAAGTACTCCAGTAAGTCCCACACAGTAGGACTGCTAAGACATCTTCAGAGACCATGCCCCCTTTCTCCACCACTCTGCAAACGCGCCACCTGGCAGACTACGGGATGGGGATGCAGTCCACATTACACCTGAGGAACTTTGGGGGGCAAAGAAGCCCTTTTGGTACCTCCTGTAAATCCTACGAAGTGGAATTCCTGAGCGCTGGTCGGAGGCCCAGCACCCTTTCTCCACCATTCTGCAAATGTGACTACTAGTTAAAATACTACGCATTTTAGAGAGTTGGAACTATTAGCGTTGTAAATGTAAAAGTTTTTTAATAATGTTTTTTGGAGTGGAGTTGATGTACATTGTGGGTAGTGGAATTAAGTGGTATGTGGTGCAGTGAAATTATGTGGATAGAAAGTATGTGGTATTTAGTCTATAAAAATTATGTAGAGTGGGGTTATATGATATGGAGAGTAATTGAGTGGTATGGTAGTCTGTGTTGTGGAGTGGTAACACAGGTTAGTCTTCCTCGTTTCCATAGAAGCTAAACTATAAACTCAATGAACAAAAAAAAGAAGGAATCACTGAGGAGCGCTTGTGGACCTAGTCAGAGGTATGAGCAGGGCCACTGGAATTATGTGACTGTTTGGCTGCACCGACTTTCACATAATTATACATTTTATGCATTAGCCACATAATTCATCATCTGCTCCCTAATCTGCATATTTGAACAAAAAAAGCCTTGTTTCTAGCTCAAGCGGCTCAAACGTTACCAAAAATGCAGCAACAAGAGTAACTTTTATAAACCAAAAGTAGTACCAATATTGCCACACTACTTGTGTATTGGATCACGGGTGATCGCTCGAATCACTGACCTAAACAGTAATTCTCAAGGAATCTTATTTCAGAATGAATCCAATTTGTTTTATTTTTAACTTAATGCATATATCAAATCAATGTGCACTTTTTTTCTTTTTTTCAATAGAAACCATTTCTTTAGTTCCACATAATAGATCGACATGAGCTTCCCCGGGAAATTCCCTTACCAGTTTCCTTTGCTTTCTCTTAGATTTTCACTTCCACCCGAATCCTTTTCCAGCTAATAGCACAGCCGCAGCAAGCGTAAGACTATGTGAGTAGCCACGAATGAATGTTTTCCTCAAGATTGTGTGAACGCCTCCCTGTCTTGTTTATAGTAGAGGCTAAAAGACACTTTATCTTTTGTCCACAGTTACAACCACTAAGTGAAGCCAGCAACTAAGAGGTATGATTAGTTTCCTTCCCACTGTAGCGTTGTGAGGTGTTGGTTTTGTCCAACCGCCTGACCCAATTTCGTTCTCCATTCACAGGCATATGGTCCTGACGAGATTTCCCCATAACCAGGGGTCATCGAAACGCGTAGACCTCTTCTACTCAGCATTAGGAATCCTTGATTAACCCTGAAACATACCAACATTGTTTACTGGTTTATTTCCAATGCTTCTTTCAATTGTGATATTGTAAATATTTGTACAAAAACTAAAAATGTGTGTAGATATGATGTGTTGTTTAGTATGAATGTTGAATGCAAGTTGTGATTTTTTGTCAAAACACTGTTTCTTTGTCTTTTGTATAATTTGTGTTTTTTGTGATCTATTATGTGGAACTAAAGAAATGGTTTCTATTGAAAAAAAGAAAAAAAGTGCACATTGATTTGATATATGCATTAAGTTAAAAATAAAACAAATTGGATTCATTCTGAAATAAGATTCCTTGAGAATTACTGTTTAGGTCAGTGATTCGAGCGATCACCCGTGATCCAATACACAAGTAGTGTGGCAATATTGGTACTACTTTTGGTTTATAATTTTTCTGGTGAGGCTTGTCCTTGTTGCCAGTGAGCCCAGGCCCTGTTTTTGGTGGCAACAAGAGTAACAGCATGGTGGAAGGCCCTTTGCAAATCTAGAATGGTCACCTGTTACGTACTACTAAATGTGGGTGTTAACATGGTACTAATGGTGTACAAGCCGCTCTTGCTTCCTTCTGCGCCTCTCTTACCTCTTTCTGCATGTCTGTTGCTTCTTTCTGCACATTTCTTTTTCTGTACCCCTGCGGCCTCTTTCTGTACCTCTCTTGCCTCTTTGTGCACCTCTCCTATCTCTTTCTGCACTACTCTTGCCTCTTTTTGCACCTCTGTTGGTTCTTTCTGCAATGCTCTTGCTTCATTCTGCACCTCACTTGCCTCTTTCTGCACTTCTCTTGCTTCTTTCTAAACCTCTGTTGCTTCTTTCAGCAATTCTCTAGCCTCTTTCTGCACTTCTCTTGCTTGTTTCTGTACCTCTCTTGCATCTTTCTGCACCTCTGCCGCCTCTTTCTGCACTTCACTTGCTTCTTTCGCACCTCTGATTCTTTTTTCTGCAGATCTCTTGCCTCTTTCTGCACCTCACTTGCGTTTTTCAGCACCTCTGTTGCTTCATTCTGCAGATCTCTTGCCCCTTTCTACACCCCTCTTTTCCCTTTCTGCACCTCTCTTGCCTCTTTCTGCACCCCTGTTCCCTGTTTCTGCACCTTTACTGCCTGTATGTGCCTCTTGCCTGCACCCTTTGCACCTCTTTCAGCACCTCTGTTGGTTCTTTCTGCACTACTCTTGCTTTTGTCTGCACCACACTTGCCACTTTCTGCACTTCTCTTGATTCTTTCTACACCTCTGTAGCTTCTTTCAGCAATTCTCTTACCTCTTTCTGCACTTCTCTTCCTTCGTTCTGGATCCCTCCGGCCTCTTTCGGTACCGCTCCTGCCTCTTTGTGCATCCCTCCTACCTTTTTCTGCATGTCTCTTGCCTCTTTTTGCACCTCTGTTGGTTCTTTATGCACTGCTCTTGCTTCTTTCTGCTCCTCACTTGCCTCTTTCAGCAATTTGCTTAGCTCTTTCTGCACTTCTCTTGCTGCTTTGCACCTATCTTGCCCTCTTGGCACCTCTGTTTATTCTTTCTGCACCACCCCTGCCTCTTTCTGCACCCCTATTCCCTATTTGTGCAACTCTTTTGCCTCTTTCTACATCTCTCTTCCCTCTTTCTGCACCTTTCTTCCCTCTTTCTGTACCTCTGTTGCTTCTTTCTGCATTTCTTCTCCTTCTTTCTGTACCTCTCATGCCTCTTTCACCAATGTCTTTGGCACCTCTGTTTATTCTTTCTACATCTCTCTTCCTTCTTTCTGCACCACTCTTACCTCTGTTGCTTCTTTCTGCATTTCTTCTCCTTCTTTCTGTACCCCTCGAGCCTCTTTCCCCAATGTCTGTGGCTTCTTTCTGCACTCCTCTTCCTTCTTTCTGCACCCCTCGTGCCTCCTTCTGCACCACTGTTGCCTCTTTCAGCACCTCCGTTGGTTCTTTCAGCACTGCTCTTGCTTCTTTCTGCACCTCACTTGCCTCTTTCTGAACTTCTCTTGTTTCTTTCTACACCTCTGTTGCTTCTTTCAGCAATTCTCTTGTCTCTTTCTGCACTTCTCTTCTGTCTTTTTGTACTACTCCTGCCTCTTTCTGTACCTCTCTTGCCTCTTTGTGCACCTCTCCTACCTCTTTCTTCATCCCTCTTGCCTCTTTTTGCACCTCTGTTGGTTCCTTCTGCCCTGCTCTTGCTTTTATCTGCACCTCACTTGCCTCTTTCTACACTTCTCTTGCTTCTTTCTAAATCTCTGTTACTTCTTTCAGCAATTCTCTTGCCTCGGTCTGCACTTCTCTTGCTTGTTTCTGCATCTTTGTTGCCTCTTTCTGCACTAAACTTGCTTCTTTCTGCACCCCTCTTCAGTATTTGTGCAACTCTCTTGCCTCTTTCTACACCTCTCTTCCCTCTTTCTGCAGCACGCTTGCCTCTTTCTGTACCCTTTGTGCCTCTTTTAGCTCCTCTGATGTTTCTTTATGCACTTCTCTTCCTTCTTTCTGCAGTCCTCATGCCTCCTTTTGCAACTCTGTTGCTTCTTTCTGCACTTCAGTTGGTTCTTTCTACACTGCTCTTGCCTCTTTCTGCATCCCTCTTGCCTCTTTGAGCACCTGTTTTGCTTCTTTCTCTAATTCTCTCTCCTCTTTCTGCAACCCTCTTGCTTCATTCTGTACCTCTGTTGCTTCTTTCTGCACTTCTATTGACTCTTTCTGCACCTCTCATGTTTTTTCTGCAGATCTCTTGCCCCCTTCTGCACCCCTCTTTTCTCTTTCTGTACCTCTCTTGCCTCTTTCTGCACCCTGCTCCCTGTTTTCTGCACCTTTCTTGCCTGTTTCTGCTCATCTTTTGCCTCTTTCTGTACCTCTGTTACCTCTTTCTTCACTTCTCCTGTTCTTTCTGCACCATTCGCGCCTCTTTCTGCAATTCTCTTGCCTCTTTCTGCACTTCTCTTCCTTCTTCCTGCACCTCTTCGGCCTCTTTCTGTACCTCTCTTGCTTCTTTGTGCACCCCTCCTATCTTTTTCTTCACCTCTCTTACCTCTTGTTGCACCTCTGTTGGTTCTTTCTACAATGCTCTTACTTCTTTCTGCACCTCACTTGCTTCTTTCTGCACCTCTGTTGCTTTTTTCTGGAGATCTCTTGCCTCTTTCTGCACCTCACTTGCCTCTTTCAGCACCTATGTTGCTTTTTTCTGCAGATCTCATGCCTCTTTCTGTACCCCTCTTTTCTCTTTCGGCACCTATCTTGCCTCTTTCTGCACCTGTTTCCTGTTTCTGCACCTTTCCTGTCTATTTCTGTACCTCTTAAACCTCTTTCTGTACCTCTGTTGCCTCTTTCTGTACTTCTCTTGCTCTTTATGCAACCTTCATACCTGTTTCAGCATCTCTGTTGGTTCTGTCTGCACTCTTCTTCCTTTTTTTGCACCTCACTTGCCTCTTTCTGTAACAGTCTTGCCTCTTTGTGCACCCCTCCTACCTTTTTCTGCACCCCGCTTGCCTCTTTTTGCAACTCTGTTCGTTCTCTCTGCATTGCTCTTAACTTCTTTCTGCACCTCACTTGCCTCTTTCTGCACCTCTGAGTTAGACGTAGTTTTAACACCCCTGCCCTATTGTGTACAAGGGCCTTACAGGGGAGGTCATGCCAATCACAAGGATACCCTAACCCATAGTGTATCCTTGTGGATGTAGGTGTTTTCACTGTATTCTAAGTGTCTTTCAGCATAGCACTGGCTCCGCGCCTGGTTAGTCAGAGTCAGTTACCACCAATACCAGTCAGTAAAAAATTGGGGGCACAGGATAACTTTGAAACAAGGCCTCTTCCTGCACCTCTGTTGGCTCTTTCCATACATTTCTTGCTTCTTTCTGCACCTTTCTAAGTCTTTCCGGACTTCTGTTGCCTCTTTCTGCATTTCTCTTGCTTCTTTCTGCTCTTTTCTTCCTCTTTCTTCACATGTCCTACCTCTGTAGGCATAGTTAGAAATTAGCATTTAAAAAACCTTCTACATTCACTGAAAAATCGTAGGTTTCAGGGACACTATAGTTAGAAATGATCATTTAAAAACCTTTGGAATTCACTGAAAAAACCGTCGGTTTCACAGACGTTATAGTTAGTTGGACATTTCACTTGTACAAAACCAGAGAAATTAGACCGTTATAGTTAGTTGAGCTAACTATAACTCGCGCCACCGCAATGCACTGCTGATGACGTCACATATTACATCATTCATGACATGGTCAGTGACATCACTGATGACATCTCAAATGACATCACTGATTACATCAACCACATTATAATCTGATACACCTCCTCACACCCTAATATAACCTTTGATACACCCACTCTAAAATACAGACTACTATTTTCAAAACCATAGACACACCAATATCAGTTAGTACATACCCACTCACTGATTTCTAGGTCTACACACACGTCCACTCATTCACCCATACAGTCACTTATACCTGCAGTCACTTATCAATACAGCACTATCATTTGCACTCCTACACCTGTACAGACACTCACACATAACCACTCATCCATAGAGTTACTCACACACCTAGTCAATCATGCAAAGAATCATTCACACTCTTAGTTTTATGGAGGGCTTTCCTAGCAAGAGAGGAATCGGGCCCTTAGTGTTTGCTCTTGCTTGATAGGAGCTGTCAAAGCTCATGCCAAGCGAAGGCAAACAGCTGTGTAACGGGGTGAGCACCATGCAACATAAGGAGACGGCCCTGGGGGGTCACGGCCCAGGGGCCATTAATGGCTCCAGGAGGTTGGGCCACATGGCCCCCCTCCTTTACTATTACAGGGACTGCCCTGGGAGGTGGTGGTTCACAGGGCTAGCAACAGCCAAGGAAGCCAGAGGAGGGAGCCTGTATGGACCCCCTCCACCATTTTACTATATTGGTCCGGCCTGCCATGGGGAGAGGGGACCCTCCCTTAAATCTATATTATAACACACCCCTGCGACCTGGCTCATTCAGGGGCTGAAATACAAACAAGCACAGGAGACTTTTTTTAAACACATTTTGTGTGAATTCATTAATCAGTTGGGAGTTTTGTTGTGAATATTTAAAAAAAAATGCTTTTGGGCCAGGCAAATTCCCCGGGGGACCGCAGCACCAGTCCTAGGAGGTCAGGGTATTCCTACCCTGCCCCCTTCTCTTTTTTTACATTTTTGTTTGAGACTCGGCTGAGCCTGAGTCCCAAGATGGCTGCCGACTCTTCCTGGTTTAAGTGTTGGCAGACAAACAGATCTCTACACGAGATCAGTAAGATTCGCAGAGGGCTCGTACTTCTCAATATACTCATTTATTTTTCCTTTACCATCGCCAAAACTCCTGAATAGATTTTCACCAAAATAAAAAAAAGGGTTCTTTCTGGACCAAGAGCTAGCTTTCTGCCAAATTTGAAGTAATTCCGTTTAGTGGTTCAGGCTGTAGTCGTGTGTAAAACCTCCACGGGAATTAACATGGGAAACACACATTTCATGGACCCAGCCCTTTTTCTTGGGCCCCACTTGAAGGGCCACCCTGTAACTTTCCATGCACAACTAGAATCAGGAGGGCACCTCTTTTGGAAACTTTCGTGAAGATTCATCAAACGGTGTTAAAGAACGCTTTTCCTATTGAAACTAGGTCCTAACTATAACTACCCACTGATGACCGGCAGTAGGTAACATATGAATACACACACACAAACACATATATGTGTGTGTTTGTATGTATATGTATATATATATATATATATATATATATATATATATATATATATATATATATATATATATATATATGTATATATAATATACATATATATATGTATATCCCTCAGCTGAGCGTTGCGAAGCAAAGCAGTTGCCTCACCCTTGCCTCTTACGGCGACGTTCTATGGCGGAATGGCAAGCCCCTGAACATCTGAACAAAATGCCGATCCTTTTGCCACAAAACAGCATACCGTAGACCGAATAAGTTGCAAAGCGGTGGTTCATTTCTGGCTTTTGACAAAACGTGTTTCGGGGAGAACCCCTTGATCACAAGTGGAAATGTCTCTGTTGTGTTCATTTAAATAAACAGTCATGTGGTTACAAAAACATAGTGAAAAGACTTAAACAAGTTACTTCACTCGAAATTACATTTCATGAAACAAAATTAAAGTGACAATCTCTGTGTATGTAACATAATTACATTGTTACAAATTGCAGTTGATTTGTAAATATTTGCAACTTTTGTAAAGTAGCTAGTTCGAAGGCTACAATAAAAATGTATTGTCCGCATGTCTTTAATACGATGCAGCATTCATTCTCAGAGGGTCCCGCCTTATTGAGACATATTTCTGCTATGTAGACTATGATTTGTCAACATAAATACCAAATGGTTCATGCCCCAGTGGGCATATCACAAATGTCTTTGTAAATAAATTCCTTTTAGATGGGTCCTACCCCCATAAAAATAGTTCTAGTTTGCAGACTATGCTGTATCCAAATCTTTTCTTTTTGATTACAATTGATGTACAGGACACAACAAGGTGGCTCAACGTATTATGCTGGGATTTTTACTGCTGAGAGTCTTTTTTCGGTTTTAGTAGCAATTAAATGTTGTATTGAACTTACACAAGATGGCGTTTGTTTGTTGTTGTGAGAAAGGCAGTGTCCAGGGTCGAAACGCGTTACTAACTAAGGAGCCAAGCTTTGACAATAAACTGCTCAGCACTTCGTGAACCCTTATGGGAGTATAAATATATATTTATTTCCTCCCAAAATATCAGCCTAAAACCATATTTTGGCTCCTATGTAGTATCTATATATCTATCTATATCAGTATCTATATATGCATCTTGCATCTTGTGGTTGAGTTGTAAACAAATAGAGTATACATGTCTTGTGGAAGAGTGTATACTCAAGACAGTTAGATGCCCACATTTTGCAAGCACCTGTTGAAGTTATTGAGTTGCATTGCATATTTTCCTTTAGGCATCTATCTGATGTTTGCATCCAATGATTGCACATGCGCAAATGCTTTGTGAATCAGTCCCAGCCTGTTTATCACAAAACTCTTTGTTCGCTTAGTTATGCCTTCGAGCGATGGGAGAAATCCAAAGTATGCTGAAAAACTGCTTGATTAGCTTCTATTGATTAATAGCATGTGCATGCATTGAAAACATCAAGTACAGAGCAGGCTTGGAAATAATGCCTGATTGTAAACTGAACTAAAGCAAAGTTTGTGCCGAAGCCATAAAAAACAGATTGTGTTTTTGGACAGAGGATGTGATTATAATGATCAAGATTATCACCTTCTCAAAAGATTTCATATAAATACAAAACTCTATACAGCACCGCTTGAGAGAAGAATTCTGATGAAAGAAATCCCATTTTATGAGGAGCAGTCTGTTTTTTGTATTTTTAAAACCATGGATCATTGTTTTAGCTGTTTTCATGGTCTAGTACATTTATTGTGAGTTTGAGGTCAAATTCTGATTCTAGGAAAATTCATAATGTGTTGGGAAAACTGCATGAGAAACTGAATTTCTTACAATTATTAACAACATAACTTTCTATAAAATCATTGGGTTGAAACAGGAAATTTCCCTCAGCAGGGTAAATATAGATGGGTCGCAAATTGTACTATTGGCATTTGCACAGCGCACAATGCATCATTTGTGTAGCATTGCAGCACTTTTGATAATCTGGGTTCGATTTACTAGATGTATGTGAGGTTTCTTTCATAGGCGAGGGTTTGACTTGAATGAGTAATGGGTCAATGTTCTTGGTTTTTGATGGATGATGCCTGCGGGTTAGTGCATTGGTGTGGGAGGCTGGATGGGTATTTTCAGTGTATCTATGGTGTGCGCTATGCATTGTGCACATACTACACCTCATGATGTTGGCCTGACCTGATCAAGGTGTGAACCTGATCCATTTGCATACGACTTTTCGGGCCTTAATGTGGCTGTCACTCTTCATTTTCCATTGGCCTTCTGTTGATCCGATTGCACATGCGTGGTGACTCTAGAGGATGCTTCAGTTGCACAAGACATCTGTATCTCGATCTAGGATGCCTCTCTTAGTGGGTACAGATTATATCTGCCTAGGGCGAGTTGGTGGGACACCATACTTTTAGTGGCATATGCAGTAGACATTGTTAGTGATAGCTGGCCACTGAGGCTTTGTTCTGATTTGTTCAAGTGATCCTGACTGGCTGTACATCTTTTTGCATCGGAGCTGCTTCACGGTTCCAGGAGTTCCAGAGATCGGTGAATGGTCTACATACTTCACAGGAGAATGGGAGACCATTGGCTGGTCTATATACTCCTCTTCTCCACCTGCCACTAATTCACCAGTACCACTCAGGGGTTGCCTCATGCAAAACTAACTCACAGAATAGAAATATTTGATATAATGGCAGTTGTATAAATACTTCTATTTTTTATTGCAGGTTCGGTGCACACTTGTGGCTGTTTGGGAACTGCTTCTGATTGTTGCTGGCCTGTGCACAAGCATGCACGAAGTGTTGCAACATGGCTTGGACTGAGCATTGACTCCACTTACGCCATGTTGAAGGTCTTCATCTTTGGACATCTTGCAATCTCTTTTGCTAATTTCGTGCTGTGTCACGGTTCTAGAAGAACAAGTTGAACAGCCTTGTATGATTGCACATACACCAGGTGAATCGTGTTGCAAAAAGTCTTTGTTTTAGAAAGTTTCCTATCTATACACCTCTATAAAAGACCTGTGCATTACATGGTTGTGGGTTAGAATCTCAGGAGGCCCATTTACCTTTTAATCCTTCTGAGGTCAATAAAATGAGTACCACGGAACTAGTCAACAATTGAGTACCACGGAACTAGTCAATAATGCACATCAAAGGCCAGAATTACAAAGAGTTCATGCTACCAGTGAAGCAATTCAAGTTGCTGTGCTGTATTGAACAGGAGAGAGCAGAACTGCTCCATATCTACCATGAAGTGCAACAGTTCTGCTGTCTCACTGTGCTGATGCACTTTTGACAGCTGATGTAGCGGAAATTACATATTGAATTATACTGAACTGTAGGGGTGTATTATAATCACATATGCGGAGCGCACCAGCATAGAATCCTTTGTCGTAATAACGCGAAGTGCTCGAATTGTGAAATGTATTAACTCAAAACGTGATGTATTTAAGCCATGGAAAACTAACATGGAAAAGTAACCTAAAAAGTGAACGTAACTAGCAGAAAACAGTAACGTGTTGTGAACTGACAATTATTCATGTACTAAATGTGTTTTAGTTGTGTCATGTTATATGTAGGTAAATGCATTAATTGAATGTGCCTTATTTCCCATGCAGTTCGTAAATGTTTCTGTGATGTTTGCTATGCTAGCTAAATCTTGAAGGCCTGAAACGCTGTTCCCTTAATTCTTGCTTTAGAATTAACAGTTGCATATCATGTGTGCTGGGTGCTGTAGAATTTGTTCTTTCTCAATTTTGTGTTGCAGGTGAAAGATGTGTTCTTGTTAGTTAGATTAATGTATTTGTATTATAGTCAGGCAAGGAGAGAAGCAGCTGTGTGGCTTGAATCGATAAAGTAAGGTCGTTCTGCTTCACACTGGAGAAGGCCTGGGAACCAAGGACAAATTGTTGTCAGAGAAGAACACCACTGTGCCATGGAAAACTAACTTTAGAACTGTACCCAGAGCAGATGGCGAGACCCAAAAGGAATCTTGGGAAGGATACCTGCAATAATGTGCTGTTGGAAGAAGGGAAAGTGCCCACGTCTTCTTCTGCCTTCGGAGAGAGTGCATCTTAGAGCAAGCTCTGTCTTGGTAGCTTTATGCTACATGACCCATTGATGGTGGAGAGACTTCTTAGGAAAACTCCACATGCTGACACATTTTATTCTTTTCCCAGGGATGCATAAGAAGGGATGTCACTTTAGTGTTAGTAGAGGGATAGATTAATGCTCTTTATTCGCCAGTCCTCGATGCAGGAAAACTTGGACTCATGTTTATTGATCCTCTGCATTCTGTTTGTTGAGCTAATTGTGTTGGTTATGATACATTGTCTCATTTGGATTCCTTAGATTTGGCTTTATGCTAATTCCAATGTATTTCTATACCCTTATATTGAGGTGTCTTTATGTTCAGTTATTTTTGGCTTTGTAATAAATCAAACTAACCTTATGTAGGTGTCTGTGGTTACAATGTGTCCAAAGGACTTCTTGTTAAAGTAATTGGCAATAATAATTAATTATCTCCCTTCTAAGCTTACACAGTACTAAAAATAACTATTTGGATTGTGTCTCTAAAACAGGCCCAGAATTTATGGATACGGCCCTATCACAGCAGTGCGCCAAAGCAGGTACCCTTGTGCATTGGTCAGCATAGTTTTTGTGCAGCAAAGAATCCTGGTAGGTGCACGATTTTGGAGCAAATCCCTGTGTGTGGTTGCATAGGAAATTCTATGCCCCACTCATGGTACACCGCGTTGATCCGAAGTAACGCAATTCAGTGCATGGGTCTGTGTTACTTTGGGTTACAATCCAACACAGATCACGATTTGCACTGGATTGCAAATCCCACCAGTAGACTTTGCACCTGGTTTGCATTAAAAAAAAGTAACGCAAAACAGACGCAAAGTCTTCATAAATGTAGGCCCTGTTACTCAGCACACAGATGCCAAGGGATAAACGTGCACTTTATCAAAATGCATGTGAATTAAGAGAGAAATAAATCTGTTCAAATGAATGCACAAAAGTTGAACTTTTGGAAGCAGGCATCCAGAAGACTTTGACTGACACAAGGAAACTGCAAATCAAAACAAAAAGCAATTTCAAAATTGATTAACATCAATATACCTGGTCAGTTGTGGAGATTAGCGTGTGTCTGTATTCAAAGTGAATGGAGCTCTAATTTAGACACAGAAAGGTTCTGCCAATACCACAGGTTAGTTCTGACAATCGCCTGCCCAGCAGATGACATTCAGTGAAGCTACGAAGAAAGCCAGGATGCAGCTTCTCCTAACCCGGGACATAGTAATCACTAGTGCAGTAGCTGCATTGGCACCAGTATCCTGAGACCTTTGGATCCACTGAACCCTGATTAATTCTGTATGTTGCTACCATAGCAGAAGTGAGTAGGCAATTTTCTTGCATACAATAGGTTTTCGGTACACTTTGTGTCCATCCTTTGGGAGCTCTGAAGTGACTGCAGCTCACACACTAAAGTATTCAGTGCTGTATGTAAGCTAGTCTCAGAGGATGAGGTATTGCAAGTCAACGGGCTGAAAGGAAACATGAACTCATCAATGTGCAAATCAGAGTTCACGAAGGAGCAACAAGAACACTTTTTGTCTCTTGGATGAACGTACGTCCTGATTTAAATTTTGACAGATTGGTACTCTATCACAAACATGACAAACATCCCAACCACTGTATTACAGGTGCACTATATCCTAATGCACTTGAATTAGGGCAGACAGGTTATCCGTCATGTTTTTAGTGGCGTTGCCATCCACCCAACTTTAAATCAGGCCTTGAATTCTTAGGGTTTGGCAGACAGATTTGGTGCAGGGGGGTGGTGGACTTTACATCTACCACCCTACCTTTAATCCAGCTGCCAAATTCAGAGTTGTCCGCCGGATCCATAGACGTTTCTATACATTGGCAGGAACCGCCGTCATGAAGGTTCCTGTCAATGTAGGAAAAGTTTGATGGACGGCTCCAACAAACATGACATCCGAAATTCCAATATTTTCAAAGCTTTTTATTTTTAAAAACCAAGTCTCCAATAGGGGATTTTGTTTTTTAAAAATAAACTAATGACCATCACACCGTTTGAGTTTTTTTTCATAGTGTGAGGGTCATTTATCTTTTTGTTACTGCCCTCCACCACCAGGATATACCTGACGGTGAAAACCCTGGTGGTGATTGAAAGTAAATAATAGCTACCCTACTGCCCACTCTAAATAAAGCAGATGGCTAGACGGCTTATTTGATTAAGAACTATACAATTTTGCAGATAATGGTCTTATTTATAGAAAAAATACTGCTCATTAAGGTAGGTGCTATTAATTCCAACCGGATGGTAATGTCAAGACTTAAGGCAATTACAAAAGAAAATAGCACAGTGTGTTGTGCTATCTGCCACTTATGTAGACACATGGCAGAAATGTGCCCCTTCAAATATAAGGAGCTTTGTGCTATCTATTTCGAGCCTCTATAACTAAAGTTGGATTAATAGACACAACATACATTTATAAGTTACAGGTCATAGGTAAACTTTTCCCACATTTTAGCTCATTTGCCCTCGAGGAAGTGCATAAATAAATAAAGCTTTGCTGTATTGTAAAATTTGTATAGAGCCTACTATCCCTATTTGGGGGTATGGACGCACTTGCCTACATGGGTAGCAAGGTATACCATGTAGAGTGTGAATTTGGAAGGATGCTGTTTTTCTTTTAACATGTGTGGGAAGGATTTTCATATCATGTGAGGTCCAGTTATCATTTTATGGGAAGCAAAGCCAGGAATAGTGATGGAGGAACAAATAATAGGAGAGACAGATGAGTGTGAGAAATTGGGTTGTTGGTTGAGGTGGGTGTGAGTCCTTCTGATGCAATAGCCACAAACCTTGTCAGAATAAATCACAAAATTATTTAAGTTAACCTTTGCTTAGCACTCCAGTTGCTTGACACAAAAGCAGTCAGGTTTAACTTAGAGACAAGGTGTAAAGTATTTATGCACCAATCAACCAGTAAAAACACCACACAAGAAAGATCCCATATCAGTTTAGAAATATAGAGTAAAACTAAATGAATAAAATGAGACTAAAACAACATAAATCCAATCAGTACAACAGAGATATGCCATTTCAAAGTTTTCGGAAAGTATAGCACCCAAAAGCTGAAGCCCCCTCTTATGGTTATCTGGTCACAGGGCAAAGTCATGAGTTACGGTTGACTGCAATTGAGTGTGGGATGGATACATGGACTCGGTTAGTCCTGCTGAATACATTACCTTCTCAAAGTACGGCACAAACAGTCCAGTTTGCAGTGGAGTAGGCCGTAACGAGCAGGGAGAGCCCCAGGGATGGCCATTCCTGTAGCGAGAAGATTCTGCTGGGCGTTATGGACGGTTGTTGCTGTAGCTTCACATTGGAGGTCATAGCCGGCTGTCAATGCAGTAGCGCAAAGAGCAGATCTCTCATTACCAGTCGTCACTGTCTGTTCATCTCTGGAGCTCACTTTAGAACAAAGAGTCAGGTCGACAAGAGCTTTGCGTTGGCCTATTCACAGTCACAGAGAAACTTCAAGATTTCACCTATTTCTTCAGAGGAGTGCACTGTGATGCCAACCACGCGTCCAGGACCTGAGGAGGTGGGGATCAGGGACTCACTCTAGCAGAGGACAGCAGGGCTTGGCAGATCCAATTGCAGCAGGTTAGCTGGGCAGTTGCTGTAAGATCTCTGGAGCTTGTTGCACCCCTGTAACTCAGACAGGAGGTAAGCCAACTAACTCATGGAGTAACGCTGCCTGGGATGAAGGGACTAGGTCAAGGTTTTCTTCTCAGAGAGCAGGGCAGGTCTCAAGCAGCTGGGTAGTCATCTTGGCAGCATGGTCATATTTTGATAACTGGTAACAGCTTTGAAGAGGAAGAAACTTTTGGAGTTTTCCCCCCACAGATGGTTTGGGAATTTTTCTACCACTCAGCCCTGGTCCCAGGATTTCTGGAGTCAGAAAAGGCTAGTGAAAAGTTCTTTGTGTGTCTGTTGAGCCAGCTCCTTTAAGTGTGAGTGGGGCTGTGCATAGCTCTGCCCCTCCCATCCTGTCAAGATGGGCTATCCTGCCAACACCCATTCCCAATTTGTGTCACTGGTTTGGAGGACAACAACTAGTCATGTATCCCAGGATACAGGCTGCAGGCACCAAATGGTTAGGACCAGTAAATGGCAACTTCCTAAGAGTGGAATGTTGTGAATTGTGACTGAAAATAAGACTGTACCAATAAAGTGGATTTTAAATTACAATTTTCAGGAGTCCAAACATGATATTACTACCTTTTCCCAAACCAACATTATCACTTGTTAAAGTAACAAGGCAACCCAATGTTATCCCCTGGGAAAGGTAGACCATGCAGTAGTGAAAAATGTATTTATGAATTTTTAATTCCAGTACATGTAAAACATAAAAGTACATGCCCAAGATTTTATATACACTGCACCCTGTCCTAAGAGCTGTTTAGGGCCTACCTTAGGGTTGCTTATCTGTATTCAAAAAGAAGTTTAGGAGTAGAAAAGGGGTATTTTTATAACGCTACTTGAGTGGACAGCACAAAATATTCTGCAAGCCCATTGGTAGCATTTATTTTACAGCCTTGGGGTGCATGTAGTACCACTTTACTGGAGGCTTACAAGTAAATGAAAGGTACAATTTGGGTGTAAGAAACTTTTACCATGTTCAGATGGATGAGCAGAAGCACCATAGCACTGGTTAGCAGCTGTAAAGGGCACGGTCTCCTAATAGCTAACAAAAACAGGTTTCTAAACACAGAAGGGGTGAAGGCAAAAAGTTTGGGGGTGACCCTGCGGAGAGGGCCAAGTCCAACAATGAGCAAATTATAATTGTAATAAACAGCTAAAAACATATAGCAGTTACACAGCACCAGCCTGGCAATAAGGGCAGCAGAATTACTGTGTTACTGTATACCAAAAATAGAGAGGGAATTTAAAGAAGGATGAGTAATCCATAAAGCAACTGGCGCCAGGCAGAGATGTTGGTGAATGAGTAAAAGATGTTAAAAGGGTAAGATCTGTAACTGGCGGCATAAGAAATAGCCACACATCATTTAATGTTGTTGTCATTATAATAATTATAATAATGATTACTATTGTTATTATTGATAATAACAATTAAAAGCTGGGGTACTGCCTACTGTTGAAGGAGTAAAGAAGTGGAGGAGCAGTCAAGACTGGCAACCTGAGCAGTAACAATATAGTCCACTAGGTTGAGTTTGAACATGTGGACAAGTTACCCATTCTTTTGCATGCCAGTCTTTTTTGTCTATGTGCACCAGTGCGTCACGAGATGGCAATGAATTCACTTTGAAGAGGGGTTGTCATGTTGTGTTCCGCCTCCAGGGTGGTTTTGCGGTAACCCTCTTCCATTGTGTCACCTACCCTGGAGGAGGATGGTGCCCCTAGTTCTTCCCCACATACCAGCAGGTCATGGAGAGACAAACCAGTGCCCTTCACGCACGACCCAATTGTAGACCAGCTAAAATCCAGCTTTCTTTTTAGTGGTATTTGCTTTTCCAATGCCAAAATTGAAATAAGGATTGTTTGTTGCTGGCAGTGGAAAGGGGCTGACACCATTTGCACGGAACAGGATCCCATGAAAGTACCGTCCAACTGCACACCCTCAATTTACGGCTCCTGCTTCAGGATCGGGTGTAACGGGTGATCGGCAAAGCATTGCCCCGCCTGCCACATGAAAAAAGTTACATATAACAGTTCAATATCTTCATGACTAATGGATTCTGTACTGACCTCATTATATTGGCCAGTGTTACTTCTTTGCTATTCACAAGCAGTGTTGTATGGCGTTTTAGATTCCAAATGAATTTTCCCGATTCATGCTCTTATATAGGTACAATCAATGTTGACCTTAGATAGGCAGATGAAATCAAGCCCTTATTTAGTCTTAGCCCATGCTACCCAAATACAGGCATGGTTACTTCCATCCGTTCATCAACGTCACAACAATTTCTTGGAATACCAAACTCTTAAGCTGTAAGGGACTTCCCATAGCCTGGATATTGATTTCTCCAAGAAACTAATTATTATGCATGAACAACTATAGGGGTTCATCCATGACGTTCATACGCACGACTTTACGTCAAAGCTGGCATTCCCAAACACCTTCAAGGTATAAATAGACCTTCACTTGCTATAGCAAAGTACGGTGGTTCGATGCAGTTCGACGGCCTACTTGCCCGACGCAGTTCGCTACAGCAAGTGCTGAAGGAAGCCGACTATCCAAGATGACGCACTGATCAGGAAGCTGCCCTCCTCTGCCGAGAAATCCAGCTCCAGTGTTTCTGACTCCCTTTGCGGAGTGTTGGGAAATCAAGTCCCGAGACAGAGATACCTACTTTATTCTAAGGTATGGAGCGGATTAGAAACTAGAGAAACCTTTGGCAATTCTTGGCAGAACTAAAAACTTATGCTAAACAATACTTACTTCTTCCCTCGTACTAGACCTAGGTTAGGTACCTTGGGGTAGGCGTATTTTAGAAGCACCAGTTGAGTATTTTAGCCTGTGTTATTTATGTATGTATTTTTATATGGCTTAGAAAAGTATTATTTTATAATACTATTCTCGCTGTACGCATTTTACTTTGCATTATACTTTGTATTCTGTCTAACTATTGTAGCAGTTCACCTCTCTGGCATGACAAAAAAGTCTGTTCAATAAACCTTTTATTGAAACGTCCTTCTCTCTATTTCTGTGCACCCTCTGTAGAAGAATGCACGATTGACTGAGTGAAATACTTATCTATTGTTTCCATGACTCTGAAGATATTTGTTCCAGTCCTAGGGAAACAAAGTTGTCATGTTTATGCAGTTGTCGAAACAAATCCCTTCTTGTGTATTCGAGAACGTTTCTAGTGACCTCTGAGCTAGAAGGCACTCACAATTAGGATTAGTATATTCGATAGAGACCTACTGACCTAAGTCCTACGTCATATCTATAGGATATATTATTCCAATGCGCAGAGCCTATTGGGAATATAGGAACTACACTACAGCAGTATTTAGGTGCAATCATGAATTTGTTGAAGTCACCATATTTACCATAAGCGAGAACATTTTGTTCCCACTACGTTGAACAATATTGGCACAGATGCACACATGTTGTACTCTTCTGCTGTATCAAGTATTACAAATAACTATTGATAGCAGGGTTGTTTTCTCACCCAGAGACCATGTTGAATGTGTGGGCTACACCTGAAGAGGTAAATTCCTTCACAAAATAGTCTTTCCATGGTGTGTTTTTTAGATTAGTACTGAAAGTACAATGAACAAGAGGGAAACATGAATGCCTTGGGCACTGGGTCACGTGGTCCCCCCTCATCATTATAAAATCATACATTTCTCTTGAAAATGTTTACACAACTCCAAAACCAAGGCCAAAGCCACAAAAAAAGAATATTCTGTACTTTCTCAGTGTGTTGCTTTTATGACTGCTAAAGACTGGTCCTATAAACACAACTGTTTGTGAATGTTTTGTATTTAAAAAAATATCTGGCAGAGTTACGTTCCCATGTATTACATAAATACCTACAGATCAATCCCCATACATGACACATGCTAAAAACTCAACTAATTGACAATTTTGCTTACAGTTGGGAGAACGTAAAATTGTTACCATATTATCGAAGCCTGCTGCTTTATTCGCCTAAAGGATTTAGAGGTATTGTATCCATACTAGGCCATGTGCACAAAATTATTCTTTCTCATCACATAGCTGCAGGTATTTCTGTAAAAGAGACAAGCACTGGCAAACTCAACACGACAGGTGTTGTCTGCCAGCCTTTTGGCTTTTTTAATGCTTGCTTGATTTTTTTGATGGTTTTTGTAAAACTTGTTGTAGGAGAGTAGGGTCTGCTTTCCTATGGTCACCCCACTTTTTGCTTTTTGCTTCACTGGTTTTCGACTTAATGTGGCTGTGAGCCTGCTAATCAGACCCACAGCCCAGCTGCTCTCTCTCTAAATTCACTACAATGTCCCTTAGGTGCATTACCAATTGGATACTGGGTCACCTTATGAGTCCCTGTACAGTGTACTATAGGTACCCAGGGCATAGGTGCATCCAAAGCCTACCAGGGGCTGCAGCATGTATTATGCCACCCCTGGTTGGCCATTCACATTGACACAACTGTCTGATCACTCAGCTGGGGCAAGGTTGTGTAATCATCCCTTGCTTAGATATAGTATACCTATATCTAACCTTATATCTAGACACATATACACCTAAAAGTCACTCCTATGGCAGGCCTTACAAATCCTGGAGGCAGAGTGCTTGGTTTTATGTGAGATGGTGCTCTAGCATGAGCTGAGCCTGTCTGCAGCTTTCGGAACCATGTCCGTATAGCTGTTCTAGGATTTTGCCATACCATATACTCTTAAGTGCATTATGAACCTGGCGGTTAAATGCTAACTCTGGTTTGGCTCTATCTAAACATGTCGAGTAAAGTGTCATACGATTTGGAATACTACCCCCTCGCCAGTTCTGGCGACGGGGGTAGCATTCCACCCTTCTAGAGGGAGAAGACATGTTGTTCCTACTATTCCCGGTTAAAGTTAACCAGAGCCTCAGCATCACAAAATGGATGCTGCTGCCACAGACACAAGTCTAACCTCCTGCTGCTGGGAGTCCTTCCAGCAAGGGAGGCTTGGACAATAGGTTTCCTGCCTTGGGAGGTGCTAGCACCACCCCAGACAGGATTTTGTGTTTTGGGACAGGGAGGGCTGAAAGGATTGAGACACTGCCTGGGGCACACAAGGTGTCTCATGCATAGGATAGTTCAAACCGGTGCTGGGGCACTCCAGCCCCAGCTCTGGCGCGAAACTGGACAAAGGGAAAGGGGTGTAACCACCCCCTTCCCTGGTCCCACCCATAGGAGGGACTTAGCAGGTAATCCGGCCCCTAAGATTGGTATATAGGTAGGAGCTAAGTCTAGAGACTTTAGATTATCCTGACTGAAACTCTGAAACGAAACTCTGGACCTTCGACGATCTACTTGAAGAAGACAACGGAATAATCTCCTTTGTGGTCAAGGAGTGACCACCCTGCACAAGCAGGCACCATCCAGCGATCAACGACTTGCTTTGCCGCCGCCTCGCGCTGGAGCCCAAGCCCAGAGCCTGACAAGAACTGGATTCCCAAACATCCAACAGCCCGATCCACAGTCCCTGCAAAGCTGAGACCCGTGGAGGCGACGAGAGACGTGGGACCGGCCATCTTGAAAAGTAAGCGACCTGCTAACTGTGCAGCCCCCGAGGCCTCCGTGAAGCTGTGCAGTGGGGATTGAGAAGCCCATGCCCCGAGCAGCATCTGCACCAAAGATCAGCCCTGCACCCTCCATGAGTTCTGCGTGGGGCCCTTTTGCATTTTCCTGCTCAACGTGTCTGCCCGGTCACTTGCCCGTTGGCTAGTGGCCATCTTGGCAATGATCCTTCAAAACTACACCACTGGTCTGGTTGCTCCAGACTGGCCCTTGCTTCCCTCAAAAGAAGCAGCCCCTCAGACCTTGCTGGTCTGAGTAAGAAGCCTACATCGTATCCTGCTTAGGTTGCTTTTGCCAAGGCTTGTTGACTCCAATCCTGAAGCCGACACCGCCAACAGCGAGAGCCTTTATGGGACAGTCCGTGCCTGACTCCTGGTTGTCGTCGACGCCTCCTGGTCCATGTGGCTGCAGAGACAAGCTTCCCATCAGCACCTGATTGCTTCGCGACATTGCCTGATTCCTTCCTGGTTCCATCCTGGTCACTGGCTAGTGACCCAGACTCTGTCCCCTCTGCTTTCAGGTCTTCTACATCTTCAATCCACCTTTGGATTCACCCGGCCTTTTCTCTCCTGCCACCTGCAGGATCTTTTCTCCAAGGCTCCATAGAACTCGGCGAAGAAACCCGACACACTTTGGGACCTATGCACCCGCTTCCTGTGGGTTAGGTAACGCGAGTACTGCGGTGCTCCTGTAAAGAGTAACTCTCCTAGTGTCCTAGGTTCAAGTGGTTAAGTTCTAGTCCAGTCGGAAGACTCCCAAGCCTTTAACTTTCCATTTTTACGCACCCATTGACTTCTATGTGTGCACATGTGTGCCTTTAGACTCTGCACACGCATCCCGTGGGCCTCCTGCTCCCTAACCATTGTTATTCCAGTGTAGCCCCAGCGTTTGCCAAGGCCCTAGGCCTTACCATTGTTCGTGATGTGGTACTTATACCATTTTTTTAGTATATGGTTTAGCGGGCCACCCGGCCCTATCCATATTTGTGCAACTTTTGTATGTTATATTAAGTTACTTGTTATGCGCTTGTGTTTCTGTGCTCATAAAGAGTTCAGGGGATTGCTTTAGAAATAAATACATATATATTTTGAATATATATCCTGTGTGGTGTCCTTTCATTTGGTATTAAAGAGATTGCATATTGTAAAACAGCTGGCTTCACATGCCCTCTTGAGTTTAGCCTAGGACTGCTTTGCCCATGCTACCCCTAGGATAGCTGGTCTATAGGGTTGACTTTACAACCATCACCATAAGGGTTGTTTGGACTGGAGCAAGGTGCTCACTAGAATAGTGAACATCATATTATTATTATTATTATAATTAAGTTTCTAAAGCGCTCAGCTACCCGTAGGTTTCCCGGCGCTAAAACCAAAAGGTGAGGGGGGAAAGTCAGAAGAGAACTATTAGATGTTGAATAGCCAGGTTTTTACCTGTCTGCGGAACCTAAGGTAGTTGGATTCAGTTCGTGTCTGATGGGGGAGAGAGTTCCAGAGTGAGGGGGCCAGCCAGGCAAAAGATCGGCCACCCATTCTGGCTTTTTTAATTCTAGGAACTGAAAGTAAGTGTTGGTTAGAAGATCGTAAATTGCGAGGGGGATGGTATAGTTGTGCCAAGGGGTTGAGATAAGGTGGAGCTAGACCAGAATTTATTCTGTGAATGATGCAAAGGGCCTTAAATTTTGTCCGATTTTCAATTCGGAGCCAGTGCAGGGAGCGAAGGGCATTGGAGGTTGAGGAAATGTTAGGTAATTTGCAGAGGAGTCGCACAGCCATGTTCTGGACTGTCTGTAATTTACGCGTCACCTCTTTACTGGCTCCCAGAAGAAGGATGTTCCCGTAGTCCAGTCTCGAGGTGATAAGGGCCTGGATCACAGTTTTCTGAGTGTCCAATGGAAGCATCCAAATGATTTTTCGCAACCATTTGATGATAGTGATGCAAGTGGATGAAGTTTTGACCACATGGTTCTTCATAGATAGTTGATCGTCAAAAATGACACCGAGGTTGCGAGCTGTTTTGGATGGGGTAGGTAAAGGGCCCATTTGAACAGGCCATTGCCGAGGTCCCCATAAGGTGGTGTTGTGACCGAACAGAAGAACCTCTGTTTTTCCCCCGTTTAGTTGCAGTTTATTGTCCAACATCCAGGCTGCGATGTTGCTCAGTCCTGTACAGAGGGAAGAGGAGGGGGAGTGAGAGTCAGAGGAAAGGGAGTAGATAACCTGGGTATCATTGGCGTACGAGTAAATAGTGAGCCCAGATTGCTCAGCAATAGTAGCCAAAGGTCTGACGTACAAATTGAATAGCAAGGGACTCAAGATGGAACCCTGCGGCACCCCGTACGCCGATGTGAAGGTTTGAGAAGCAGAGGACGAGGAGAAAACTTGAAAGGTGCGATCTGAAAGAAAGCTAACAAACCAGTTGAGAGCTGTGCCGATGATCCCAGATGATCTGAGGGCATTGATAAGGATGGGATGGGAAACCGTATCAAATGCGGCACTCAGATCAAGTAAAATGAGTGCCACGGTTTCCCCCTTATCAACTCGGCATCGGATGTTTTCGGAGACCCCTAGCAGAGTGGATTCAGTCGAGAAGCCACGTCTGAACCCGGATTGAGATGGATGTAATAATCCACTTGCTTCAACGTGGGTTGACAGTTGGGAGTTGATGTGTTTTTCCATGATTTTAGAAAGCACCGGAAGAAGTGAGATTGGGCGAAAATTAGATGGAATGCTAGGGTCTGCATTAGTCTTTTTTAACAGGGGCAATATCATTGCATGTTTCCAAGCAGGGGGTACTGAAGCTGTTTTAAGGGAGGTATTGAGAAGATCTACAATAAGTGCAAGAGATGAATGATCCAGTCTGTTTAGTATATGGGGAGGAAGGGGGTCCAGTGGAGAACCGGATTTAATTTTGCAAATAATGTCAGAGAGAGTCATAATGTTAAATGGCTCCCACGTATCGATCGAGAGAGAGGCAGGAGAACTGGTTTCTCGGGGAATTCTGGAATCACAGATGATCATAGGTTCAGGGGGAGTGGAAGGGATTAGTTGACCTGAAGTAAGAGACAGGTCATCTAGTGTCAGCTGTTCAGAAAGTGGGATAGGGGCGGGTAAGTAAGACAGCGAGGGAGAGGGGACAGGTTTCTCAAAATTGGAGTAGATGGTATCTATTTTGGCTATAAAAAATTCGGCCAATGAATTACATTGTGCAGTATCTAAGCATGGTGGTTTAGGTTGACATAATGCACCTGATAGACTCTGTACTACCTTAAAGAGAGCTTTAGGGCGGTTTTGTGCTTCGAGGATGGTTATGTTAACCTGTTCAACTTTAGCATTTTTGCATAAAGAGTGGTATTTAGATAGAGCAGCTTTGTAGATTTGCTTGGAACCTGGATCGTATTTTATTCATATATCAGGCCAACTTCTCACACTTGTTTTTTGAAGAGCTACCAAGGTTGTCACCAATATTAAAAAAATAAACATTGGATAAGAGCAAACATATTGTTGTGCCTCATATAGCACACTTTTTCAGAGTACTTCATGGAACTTCTCTGTGAAAGAGCAGCACGATGTCTGGAGAAAACAACCGAAGTAGACGCTGATCAAGCAGCAGAATGGTGCCATACACGCACTGAATTAAGAAATTCGGCCAAAACAGCCAAAAAGGTGCAAGAATATGCTCATCCATATGAGTAATGCCCAAAATCCTTAGGAGCCCACGCTGGCCCTATCAGTGACGGTGCAGACACCGACTGTTAGATTTATGTGCTCACATTTATTTCCTAACGAAGACCCCAACATGAGGCAAGAATAACCCTTCCACTTCCATAGGGGTCGAAACGTAGACCACACCAACCCAGCACACCATAGGACTAAATACAATGGATTTGTCAAACCTATGTGTGATGTGATTAGGGAACATGTGTACTAGTTTAAGTGTAAAGGCCTACAGATTTTAATGTGATGCTATCAATGTCACACCACCTTTACCCAGTCCCTCACAAACCCGATCACATCCCTTCCTTCCTTCACTGAGAGCACTATCGCTGTGATGTTTTGAAAACTGTGTCTACATACCTTAAAAAAGAAACAAGTTACCTGTGTGATGTAGCAATTCACAATGAACACGTTTGAGAACAAATAAATACAATTATATTTTGAATATTGTAAGCTTTATTGTTCAATCTGTTTAAAAATGCATAAAGTTATATATATATGTGGTGAACGTTTTTTCATGTAAAAAGAGTTGAACATTTAGAAATAACTAAAAACTCGGACCAACTTTTCTTTTGTACTGTACTTAATCACCCAGGTCCCGATTTTCTTTGGGTTTACCCCGTCTAAACTCAAAACTGGAGAAAACGATGAGCCAGGATGCTGGCTGCAAGAACATGTAAACCAAAAACTTTGGGCCTCAGGGAATTCATGCTACAGAACACGTTTGATTCAAATAAGGTAAAGAAACCCATCACTAGAAGATCAAATAAAAAGCATCCATTCTTTGTCAACACACAAAACTAATATGTATAGTGCCTGCTTATAAAAAGCTCAGTCTTGTTCCACCTTTCGCTGAATCTCCCACCCCCAGCTAAACAGCAAATAAGATATCTGGCTATCCTGGTAACATCACCCTCTGTGTTCCCCTTCCCAGGGTGTGGGCTGGTAAAAGATATAGCACTTATTAGCAGCTTTTCAGAGCAAGAGACCTGTAGCAGTGAGGGACCGCTAGGGGCCAGATGTACGACCCTTACATTTTGCGACTCGCAAATTGTGTTGCTTTGTGACTCGCAAAATGCAATACAACAGTGTCACAGACACTGTTAACAATTCCTAATGGGGTGTCAAATTGCATGCCTTATCAATTTTCATTAGGCAAGCTCAATTTGTGACTCATTGGGAATGGCTAGCACTCCCAGGGACGGTGGCCTGTTGGGGTCAGCAGACCACCAGTCTGGGACTGCTTTTCAAATAAAGCAGTTTTTTTTTAAATGCAGCCTGTTTTTTTTTTTTTAAGGAAAACATGATGCATTTAAAAGAGAAAAATTAAACTTTTCAGTATTATTTTTAAGGGCAGACCACTGCCTGCTCTTAAAAAATATTTTCTCACACACTCACAAAGGGGAAGAGGTCCCCTGGAGACCCCTTCCCGTTTGCGAGTGGTTTACCACCTACTTGAAGAAGGTGGTAAACTGCAGGTGTTTTGAGGCTGCAAATATGTCGCTAAACAATAGTACATGGCAGTGAGTCTTGCTATTAAGGGTCACCTCTTGCCAATAGCAAGAGTTCCAAATGCTATTTTGCGAGTCAGTGACTCGTAAAATAGCGTTTGCACATGCCAAGACCCGTTTTTGCAGTTGCAAACGGGCCAATCTCCCGTTTGCGAGTGCAAAAAAGGGTTGTACATCAGGCACTAGGTCTCTAAAGATCCACAGAAGGGAAGTGAATTCAGTGGAAGATATCAGACCAGCAGCATCTCTCACTCCTCCCCTTCCTTTAAGGCACAAGGGTGTTAGGGGAAGAGAAAAGAGGGGAGCTGCAGTAAGCGTCTCTTACTCCACACCTTTCCTCGAGGCAGAAGGGCAGTAGGGGAAGAGAGAAGATGAGAGCAGCAACAAGTATCTCTCACTCCTCCCCCTCCACTCGAGGCACAGGGGTGCTCAGGAAAGAGAGAAGAGGGGAGCAGCAGCAAGCATCTCTCACTCCTCCCCTTCCCAGAGGTACAGGGATATTAGAGGAAGAGAGACGAAGGGAGCAGCAGCAGGGGCGGCCTTAGGCATGTGCAAGCTGTGCACCTGCACAGGGCCACCAAACCCCAGGGGCCACCACGCCAATATATATCCTTAATATAGTAATCCTCTGAGGATGGATACATATTTGCGTGGCGGCCCCTGGCAGGGATTTGGTGGCCTCCGGCTCTGTTCCACTTCCAAACACCCACATCCCCCCCCTCTTCACTGGCCTCCACGCCTGCGTTCCTCCAGGGGGCCCCTACCTACGCTCCCTGCCCAGGGCCACCATGAGCCTAGAACCGCACCCTGGCAGCAGCAAGCATCTCTCACTCCTCCCCTTTCCTCGATGCACAAGGGCAGTACGGGAAGAGAGAAGAGGGGAGCAGCAGCAAGCACCTCTCACTCCTCCCCCTTCCCTCGAGGCACAGGGGTGCTCATGAAAGAGACAGGAGGGGAGCAGCAGCAAGCATCTATCCACTACTTCATTGTGGTCTCTTCAGACCTGGAAGAATGTAGAGGAGGTGTATGCAGAAGCAGCTCTTCTCAAGCACTTTCATCGGATCTCTTTTCCTCATATTTAAAAATTGACAATTGTTTTAAACTTAATCTGCAATTCAACCAGAGATCAAAATGAGCTTGTGGAATGACCTTGCAAGAGAGAGTAGGTAGAGTCATATGGCAGAGCACTGAGTTAAAGAAGAACTGCAAATAGGAAGAACAACTTGGAAAGTACCTTACTTGCCAAAGTAACTAACTTGAGAACTCTGAAAGAGGAAGAAATGATACGATTCAAAGACTTGGGCGGTTATATCTTTTCAAGACCACTGAATTATTGTGTATAGTTTCAGATTTTATGCAATTACAATTGAAGGTCTTGTGAGTACAAAAAATAGGGCAATACAACAACTGACGACAATATTGACGCATCATAACTCAATGCAAAAACACTAGACTGTGAAAATCGTTTAATTAAGAAATATGTTTTCAGGGTTATAGTAACTAATAACGCCGACCAGTTCTGAGCAAGTAATTCCGAAAGTATCAAAATTGCTGCACAGTGCAAGCATGTATCTTATTCCTCGTTCAAGAATATAGACTTGAAAGACTTCGGTTCAACTCAATGCCTGTCTGTGTCGCTCCTTTACGTGAAGGTGGGTCTAGGGCCCACGATCTGGAGCTTTCCCACATCCTACAAGCTACCTTTGCCCTGGCCGTTATAAGGCCCAAATGATAACGCCTCCAGATACCGAGAGCATGCTGAAAACTTCTTTTACGCCCGTACACGTGCAAACACGAACAAGCACATCCGCACACTAAAACTGTCACGGGCACGTGTGAGAAACATGGGTTCCAAATGTCAGTGTTCCTATTGATGACAAATGTATGTATAATGTTCGTGTGAAGTATTAATCAAATAAAAATATAAAAAATATGACACAATTATGTATTTTATGCTACATTTATATTTAAAATCTTGCATTTATACTATTAATGCAAACCTCATATTTTATACATTGGAATTTATTAAGAGCAAAGCCTAAACTGAAAATGAATGGCCACCAATGCATTTGTGATCAGCAGTGCCTATAGCGGCGGCAGTGGTGAAGTGCATTTCGGATACATACCCCTCCCTGATGTTCTCCACTGTAGAGAGTGGTGATAGGTGGTGATGCGGACTGGTCAGAGAGGACTCCAGGCTGGGGTGCCTTGTGGACAAGTCCAGAGTGGGTGGCATGAGTCCATTGTGGGCGGAACCAGAGCCAGTGTACATGCCTGAGAGACAACACACAACATTGCAAGCCATATGAGCAACCTCATAATAAATACAAATTCTGCAAACACATTACCATTCCATAAAAGCACATGTCTGACAGAAAACAAGTTATTTTTGTTAGATAACATTCTGTTCCCTATCTGATTATGGATTCAAAACACATGGTAATGTTTTCGAACATTTCCTTTATTTGATGGCCAGAACGTACTCACAATTTGTTCTTAGGCGATGGGTTTTTATTCTGGCGGATCCAGCAGAATAAAGAAATTCGGCGTGACCCGAAGCACTGAGGATGCACACCCATGATTGCTTTGAATTATTTGTGAAAAGACATACATTTGCAGAAAAACATACACTCGTTTATTTATGTTCGCTGAGTGACTGGCAATATTATCTCAGTGTTAACATACCAAGATTGTCAGTGAGTACTCTTACTGAAAAACCTACTGAGATTACATCACTTAAAACTTTGCGTTGTGTATATAATCCACAGTTATAGAATTGGAAAGCAGTTTGATTTGATGCACCTGTTGTCTACCTTGAAGCAGTTGTGTAGATAGAAACTGGCAAAGAAAGTAATCTGCGTCGAAAGTCATCATTCTAGCACGTCATACAAAAGTTGCTTTATTTCAGGCAGAGCACTATTGCAGCCTATGTAGTGCTTAATTTGAGCCGGTTGTTTCCAGTGCTCGGGACTCAATTGCCGGAACCTGCACTTATGACAGATGCCACATGGTGGCGCTGTTTGTGTAATTTAAAGATGAGCAGAAACATATTTGTTTGTTAATTCAATATACATTTAAAACAACTAATACATGCCACCCAAGCATTTCTTAAAGCTTTGGCGGCATTGAACTGTCTGAATCGTCACACTTGTAACAGTGTGATCGTTTGTAGTAGGTTAAGTACAGTGGCAATGTGTGGTGTAAACTGTGGTGGCCTCCTGACAAGTGCTCAGCCCTTTTTTTTGTAAAAACAAATTAAGCACTGATTTGGTTTCCCAAAACAGTGGGACCGCAGTCTTGTTGCTGCCCACTGGAGTATGAGGCCAAAGTCACAAGTGGGGCAGATGGGGTTAAGGAATTAACCACACCAAGTAAATACTACAGAGTGAGGTATTTGCCAGATATTTAGCAGAGGTCGGGTACATTAAGCGGGCCATACCAATCATAATTGTTTCATTAGACGTAATCCCTGAAATAAGAGTCAAAATCCTCAAGCAATGCAGGGTCCAACGGTGAGGCTAGTGAGGGTTCTTCAAAGTTGATATGTCATTGTCAAGCTCCTGCTGATGGCTTTAGTTTAGGTACCAAAAGCTGTTTTTTTGATTCTCTAGAGCAGGCAAACAGGAGGCCAGCCACCTGACCCTTGTAGACAGTTCTAGTCTCTGGGTTCCAGGCAGAGTCACGTCTCCTTGAGTCCTTGTCTTCCAGCAAGAATTGGGAGCTCATGAATTTATTTCTTAAAGAAAATTGCCTTCTTCTTCAGAGGCGAAGTCTTTTCAGGTAAAGGAATGTTTTGAGGAGTGGTGTAAGGATCCACTCTTATCCTGTGCCCTAGCCAGTTGTAGATTTTCCAGATACCTAAAGCAAACAGAAAAAGACTTGTCCTTCATTGCACCATAGTTCCTAATGAACTGAGCGTGCCGACTAGGATTGAAGAGGACTTCTGGAGGGATGTGAAATGTATGCCAGAAGACATCCCTGCCAGTTTTATGAGAATCCCATCTGTAAAAGGGATTGTTGATAATTTCCAGCAAATAGGGTTTATTATCACTAAAAAGTAAAAGATTGCATAATCTTTGCTTCAAATCAAGTTCATAAAAATCAAAAGAACACTATTTACCACAAAGAAAACAGAAAATGTGGAGAATAATGTTACAAGCCAAGGACTCCTACAAGTGTATGAATTGTTGACTCTTACATACCCCAGTAATTCACATGGAGAAGTCCAAGCAGATCAGCCTTCTATTCTTAAGAGTGAGACAAGGATACTTTGCAGGAACCTTTGTTCTTTTAAAGGAGACCCAAATGTCTGGTTGGGATTCCTTAAAATAGGCCAATACACCCAACATCAAACGCCAACACACCAACCATTACACATGCATAACCCACTTCACACACCAAAATGCACACCACCATACACCAACACACTCACTGTCACATGCCAGCAAGCTTACTGTCATACTTCAACGCACATACTGTCACACATTCCTTGCCTACCGCACATATCCACAAAACCCTATCATGGATTAACCCAAACACAACCTTAAAGCCACAAAACTTACATCATACAACAACACATCCACCATCAGATGGCAACACAAGCAACATAATAGGGCAACACACTCAATCATACCTCTATAGAACAAACCATACTTCAATATAATCAACATCACACACCAAAACACTCACCACCTGTCAAAATGCATACTTAGAGAGTTAGGAAGAGTCAGTCAAGTATCCCTGTGTCACACATTTTAAAACATAACCATTTACATGGATTTTCTGAGGAAAGATCCCCGCAGAAAGACAGCGAGAGACTGTGGGTTGAAGACTCTGGAAGCCAGGGAAAACTTGGAGGGTTTTGTTTGCCAGATATGGTGTGTATTTGGGAGGCAAAAGGTCGTCACCAGGGCCTCATTGGTCCTGTACATATAACCTGTGTGGTTGTGGTTAGGTCCGCATTTTCATGAAAATAGAAATTACTTAAAGAAGTGAATCAGTTTAATAGTTATAGAGAAACTAGTTTTTAAAAAACACTTTCCCTCTGGGAAAGAAGAGGGTATATTATAGTGATATTTGGATTATTAAGATAGGAAGGTCTGCAAACCTGGGTTCGCCAACCTCCCTTAAGCCTAACATTTAAGAAATATTCAAACCTGATTATACAAGGGAGCACTTTCTCCAGAACATCAATTAAGACCCACAGATCCAAATTTAAAACTGGTTTCATAGAAATGCAGCTCGGCGACGTGGTCCCCAAGTCATGACAAATAAAATAAAGTGAAAAAAGGCAAAAGACCCCTCGTCACCATGCCTACCCCACAGAACAAATATTTTAAAAAGTGTATTTTCTTGTGAGGTTTGTCGATTCTGCTGGCGGATTCTAGGGTCCAAGCGAGGCCCGAGGTCCATGGAATCTAGTCACATGATGTCATTTTAGATGTTATTAAGTCATCAATTATGTCAAAAGCAGTATATGACGATTATTCATAGTTGATGAATTCTAATGTTTTTTTAGGTTTTGTTTTGCATAATAGAACTTTAACTGCCTTTTTCAATTAATTTCTAAGGTTATTTAAATCATATGTTAAAGCATTACAACCAAAGCTAACCATACCGTCCTTTTTTCAGGGAATGCTTCCATTAAAGAGAGATTTTTGTTTTCTTAAAAATGTTGGCACTGTTCGATGGGCCCGTACAAAACATTCCAGTAAAAAGGTTAATCTACTTTGGGTTCCAGAAGGCAAGTTTTGTGCAGATCTGTGGCTTTTCCCATTTTACTTCCTTTTGAAATTGAACTTGAACTTGTAGATATGCAATTAGTGTGCAGATAACACACCATGACAACAATGTTCTAAAATGTCACAGATGAAAGTAATCTGCTATGTGTCAACTTGTCTTTTGTGTGGCCAACTATAGATTAGACAGACAGATAGATAGATAGATAGATAGATAGATAGATAGATAGATAGATAGATAGATAGATAGATAGATAGATAGATAGATAGATGGATAGATAGATAATGTATGTGTGTCTGACTGTTAAGTCTGCTTGTCCAACCAGTGATCTGCATTAAATGGTTAACAAATTAATGTGTTTTTTTCTGTATTCATCATTTCACTTTGGAAACCAGCCAAGTACATATTGAACCAATTTAAAACGAAACATGGGAAAAGAAATCAATTTAACAAAATGATCGCAGTGCGCTGTCAGAAAATCACACCCTCGAAAACTGCAAAATTGCGAAGCAAACGTGCTAACCATCCATCCAAGGCTAGAGGTCACCATGCACAATTGGAATTGCGAAAATGCTGCTAATGAGGCGGAGTGAAGATCGTTTGTGAGCTGCAATGACTGTGATGCACGCGGGAGCCACAATAGGATTGGACTGCACAGGGTTCACGGTACATGATACTTTTTTTTATTAAGAAAATGATGTTAATTGATAAAAAAATGTCATCCCTAACTTTGCCACATCGTCAATGTGAACATAATTGGACTAAATGGGTATCAAACCCAAAACACAGGCTTAATATGTTATGGGTACTGTGAGCAGTGGAGTAAAGCTCTATTGCATGCAGTTGAACACAAATCCAAACCTTAATATATATGTGTTTTATTCAGATGCAAAGCCATAGCAAACCTGAATTGTGCTTGTGTGCCCAAAATGTGCTAGTGTAGATATATCTCATTGACCAAATGTGCTGGCCATCAAGGAACATCAAGGAACAAGTAAAACAAAACCTGTGATTTTGCATTTGGGACACCAGAAGTAAGTCAAGTTAAATACTTTGCAGTGAAATGGCTAAGAGAAGAGGGAATGGAGAGCACCGATGTGACTTTGTTTTAGGCCATTATGTGCCAGATACAATAGTGTGAGTCTTGGTTGCTGCTCTTTTCTCCACAGACAATATATAATCTTGAACAATAATATGGAGGTGATTAGCAATGGTGGTGACTCACTAATGACGTTCACTTGAATTAATCCCTGATGAAGTCCTCATATGGGTCAAAACGAGTTGACTGGACTGTGGAAAGTGGGAAGTCAAATTGAAGAATACATTCATACATTTTTATACATACAAAGATTGTGACTGGAATTTATTTGGTGGATCCTTCAAGAACTGGAACGCTCCTACAACATTAAAAACTGTTGATTTTGAAATGTAAATAATTCTGATTTGATAATGTGATTAAGAACTTATGGAATTTTGAGTGCTTCTCTTCATTTTTGTACTGTTTCCAGATTTGTTCCTTGCAGGGGTTCTATGACAGTTGAACCCTGGGAGTTAAACACCATATATTATTTGAGATTTTAATATGTGCATTGGGTTAGTATTATTGCTGCCAAATTTGATTTTTACATTGACGAAGTTTGTGCCATGAGTGCAGTAATACTCTTTACCCAGTGCAGTGCAGCCTGGTGCCAACGGGTACTGAGGGTATGAGACCTGGGTACATATTGCATCCATACGTCATGCTCTGACCAAGAGACTGCTAGGCATGGCCAAAGGGAGTGCTCTGTAGGTGTAGGGGTCAAGGGCATTGGATGCAGTGCATGACTGAAGCCAACTTAATGGATCCACCTAGATCTGCTGGGCATGTTTGAAGGCACTGCTCATTAGACGCGTGGGACTTTGGGACTGGGCTCCTGGTATTGCCAAGAACCATGTCCTGTTCTAGTGGGTACAAGCAACCAATGGCTGCTGGGGCATAGCAGCAGATGTAGCTGGAGGTCGTGCCATGGAGCCAGATCAAACTAACCATGGGTAAAGGTTATGCTCAGTGGGATTTGGAGTGAGGAAGACTTGTTGTGTGGCCTAGTCAACTGTCATGTGTTGCACATGAAGCCTACTGGCTAGGAGTAAAGGGCTGGGCCCTGAGGACTGTGTCTTGCAGGCAAAAATCACCAGTGGCTGGAATGCTGTGACAAGAATGTCCCCTCCATGGAAAACTGCAGCCCACCCTTGCCCTGAATGCCCACCTGTATGTGAAACTGGTATCCTGACTTTTTATTTAGCCATGGCATCTAGAGTGTGTGTGGAGGCCTAGGCTTGTCCCCAGGAGCGCAAGGTGCAGAACCTTTTCTGTGACTTGGAGTGGCGGATATAGCATTCCCTATTAATGGGCTTAGGACTACTATTCATGTCCTGGGTGAATCAACGCAAAGTGGTGGTGGCAGTGCAATGAATCTTTTATCTTTTTATCTGTGTCAGGGAGAGGACAGCCTACTGATACCTTTAATGTAAAATTGCGTTGTTATGTGAACCCGATAACGTTATGCTGACATTCTGTGTGTTTGCCAAGAGGGTGTACGTGCAGCGAGTGTGTAGCGTGTGTATGTTGTGGGACTCTGTGTGGTATGGGTCTAAGTACTGGGACCAATTGGCTCAATTCTGGATGGCCCCTAGTTTAGCATAGCACAAGACGAAGGGTGACACAGCTTCCCTCCGGCAGTGGAAGTGTATTGACTGTATCAAGTGACTTTAGGATACAGACACTGAAATGAGTGAAGATGGAGAGAGGGCTGTCTTTAGAAAGTCTGTGATGATTGTTTTTTCCTGAGCACTGGCCTTTGGTAAATGGTATAAATGTGGCCTGGGACTGTAATGTCTAGCCATGGTCTGCCCTTGTGTCTGTTCCTGATTGCTGCTCATGAACAACTGATGACAGCCAGGTGTGGAGATGTCAAACTTCATTGTAGGAATTCATTGATTGATTTGTGACCCTTTATATTGATAATACCCTGATCTTTCACAAAATGAAGAATTACATATGTAACATATCCACACGGTTCTTGAGAAGGTACATAAACATATGCATTCCCAAAGATGAAAGAATTAAAATCCAGTGCAACCACAGTGGGTTTCCTAGGTTTCCTTCTTATCCCAAAACCGATCTAAATGGACCTCAAAAAATTCAAGCAGTTTTAAATGATCTGCAACTGATGCCTGTTATACATAATGGTTGCTGTATTTTGAAAATTGCTGTCATTGGTATAGCCAAGACTTTTCATGGATTATTACACCCATTTTATCCATTTGAAAAAAAAGCTTACTTTAATTTTGCTTCATCTAGGCACACAAATATTATTCTTGGTTCAATCAATCAATCAAGACATTTGTAAAGCGCGCTACTCACCCGTGAGGGTCTCAAGGCGCTGGGAGGGGCAGGGGGTGCTGCTACTGCTCGAACAGCAAGGTCTTGAGTAGCCTCCTGAAGGTTAGTAGGTCTAGAGGCGGCAGACCCGGGAGCACAAGTCGGCCCGGGACCAGGGTTCAATTCCCGACGCGGCAGGGTCGTGGACCAGGGTCAGCGGACTCAATAATTCTCGCCTCGGTGCCTACTCTAACCAGGGGTCCCACTCGGCAACTCTGGGCATTAGTTTGCCTAATCTCCACAACGACCCCATCAACGCCGGGGATGCCTGGCTCCACCTTGGGGATTCCCAGTAGGGACCATCCCACAGGGGAAAGCCAGGACGGGTTCCCCAGCGGTATACAGCGCCAGGACGCCGACAGGCAACAGTGCGCTTTACATGTAAAACATTACATTACATTACATTCAGTCTACCGTAGGAGGATGGGGAGGGTGTTCCAGGACTTGGCGGTGAGATAGGAGAAAGACCTGCCGCCAGTGGTTGCTAACCGGATGCGGGGGACTGTGGCGAAGGCAAGGTCAGCGGAGCGGAGCTGGAGGTTTGGGGTGTAGAAGGTGAGTCGTTTGTTTAGGTATGCTGGTCTGGTGTTCTGGAGTGCTTTGTGTGCATGGGTGAGGAGCTTGAAGGTGATCCTCTTGTTGACGGGAAGCCAGTGCAGGTCTCTCAGGTGGGGTGTGATGTGGCTGTGATGAGGGATGTCGAGGATCAGGCGTGCAAAGGCGTTCTGTATGCGTTGCAGTTGTTTCAGCAGTTTGGCCGAGGCTCCCATGTAGAGGGCTTTTCCGCAGTCCAGTCTGCTACTGACAAGAGCCTGGGTGACCGTTCTTCTAGTGTCGGTGGGGATCCACCTGTAGATCTTTCGGAGCATGCGGAGGGTGTTGAAACAGGAGGATGAGATGGCGTTGGCTTGCTTGGTCATGGAGAGTGTTGAATGGAGGATGAATCCCAGGGTGCGTGCATGATCGGTGGGTGAGGTGCTGCTCCCAGGGCAGTCGGCCACCATGATTTGTCCCAGGCAGATGGGGTGGAGCCAAGGATGAGAACCTCCGTCTTGTCCGAGTTCAGCTTCAGACAGCTGTTCTTCATCTATTCGGGTAACAGCTTTCATTCCTTCGTGGAGGTTGGTTTTGGCGGTGAGCGGGTCCTTGGTGAGTGAGAGGATCAGTTGTGTGTCGTCGGCGTAGGAGATGATGTTGAGGTCTTGCAGTCTGGCGACGTGGGCGAGCGGGGCCATGCAGATGTTGGACAATGTCGGTCTGAGGGAGGATCCTTGGGGTACGCCGCCGATGATTTTGGTAGCTTCGGATCGGAAGGGAGGGAGGCAGACGCTCTGTGTTCTGCCGGGGAGGAAGGAGGTGGTCCAGTCCAGTGCTTTGCCTCGGATTCCTGCATCGAGGGTGCGTTGGCAGACTGTGTCAAAAAGGGCTGATAGGTCCAGGCGGATGAGGGCCACGGTCTCGCCATTGTCCAGCAGGTCCGTGATGTCCTCGGTAGCGGCGAAGAGGGCCGTTTGGTGCTGTAGTTGCTGCGGTACCCCGACCGGGACGGGTCCAGGATGTTGTTCTCCTCGAGGTAGCAGGTCAGCTGTTTGTTGACAATTTTCTCGATGACCTTCACCTGGAATGGGAGTAGGGAGATGGGCCAGTAGTTCTTGAGGTCCCTCGGGTCTGCCTTGGGTTTCTTGAGCAGGGCATTGATATTGGCCTGCTTTCAGCTTTCCGGGAAGGTCCGGTCTCAAAGGAGATGTTGATGGCTTTGCGGAGGTGGGCTGCGATGGTGGCGCTGGCTTTGTTGAAGATGTGGTGAGGGCACGGGTCTGACGGGGAGCCAGAGTGGATGGTGCTCATGATTTTGATGGTGTTGTCGTCGTTGATGTTGGTCCAGGTGAGTAGGGGGTCACAGTGTGTGGTGGCCGTGGGGTCTGAGGTGTCGTTGGCTGCCGTGGTGGACTGGTTGTCGAAGCTGTCATGGATGTCTGCGATCTTGCGGTGGAAGAAGGAGGCCAGGGAGTTGCACAGGCCTTGCGATGGTGGGATGGTATTGGCGCTGGAGCTGGGGTTGGAGAGTTCTTTCACAATGTTGAAGAGCTCTTTGCTATTGTGTGCCTTGTTGTCGAGGCAGTCCTTGAAGTAGGTCTTTTTGGCAGGTCTGATGAGGTGATGGTGTTGGCGCATGGGGATCTTGTGGGCTACTTGGTTCTCCAGTGTCTGATCGTGGCGCCATTTCTTCTACAACTTTCAGCAGTTTTGCTTGGAGGTCTGGAGGTTTGCTGTGAAACCAGCTGGCAGTCTTGTTGGTGCGTCTGTTGGAAGGATACTTGATCGAGCGAGGGTGTTGGCGCAGTAGTCATCTGAGGTTGATGGTGGCGGCATTGGGGTCAGTGGGTGGGCTTCGGGCGAGGGCGGTGTGTTGCTAGTCTCCAGTGATTTTGCTCTAGCAGCAGCTGGGGATCTGTTGAGTTCGGTGGTGCATGGTAGGCATCTTTAAGGTGAAGTGGACGCAGCAATGACCGGTCCAGTGGTGTTCGGTGGTGTGGCTGAAGGAGACATGGGAGCTTGGGGAGAAGATGGGGTCAAGCGTGTGGCTGGCGGAGTGGGTGGGTGTTGTCACGAGCTGTCTGAGTCCAAGGTTGGCGAGGTTGTCAATCAGGGTAGTGGAGTTGGTGGTGTTGTTGTTCTCGAGGTGGAAGTTCAGGTCCTCGAGGAGGATGTAGTCCGTGGACGCAAGGGCGTGCGTGCTGACGAAGTCGGCGATGGAGTCGCTGAACTGTGGAATGGGTCAAGGGTGCCTGTAGATCAGAGTTCCTCTGAGGGTGGTGTTGGGATCAGTGTGGATCTGGAAGTGCAGGAGTTCGGCGGTGTTGAGGGTGTCATGGGAGTTGATTGAGACCTTGAGGGTGGACTTGTGGATGATGGCGATTCCTCCTCCTGTTCCGTTGGTGCGGTCTCTGTGGGTGATCTTGTAGCCGTCCGGGATGGCTATGGCAATCTGGGGTGCTAGGAGTCGTTCAATCAGGTTTCTGTCAGGAAGGCGACATCCGCGGAGGAGGTGTCGAGCAGGTCCCAGAGTTCAACGGCGTATTTGCGTGTGGAGCGGGTGTTCAGGAGTATGCACCTGAGGAGGTTGTATCCTGTCCTGGAGGCAGGATAGGTGTGCCTGCTGCTGGTGAAGCTGCAGTTCCGGCAGGAGAAGGTTCCATGGGTGCGCTTCGGGGTGGCCTGAAAGCAGGTGTGTGCTCGTCCGGTGTTGAGTGCGTGGAGGGAGCTGGCATCTTAGTGGAGACGGGCATTGTGGCATTCGCGGGGGCCAGGTGTTCTGGCAATGGGCGCGGTTCAGGCATGGACAGGCACGGACAGGCACAGGGGGGCTTCATATAAGGGGAGGTGGGAGGGAGGAGCAGCTGGGAGGCGAAAGCGGGGTGGCAAATCGGCGACCGGGGGGGGGGCGGGCCACAGGGAAGCAGCGGTAGGAACAATGGGGTACAGAAGGCAACAAGGGGAGCGGGAACAGAGAAAAGCAGCAGACATGGAAGAGATAACAGAAATGCCAGTGAGGCAAAACAGTAACTTAAATGGACATGCAACAGATGATAGCAACAATAAACCAGGAGCAGGCACTAAAGCGGCAGAAGGAGGAGCGGCGAACTTGCAGCAGCGGTAGCAGCGGGTCTAGAGGCACGGGCACACAGGTGGTGCTGTGCGGGCCCTGGGGAGCGGCCCGACCTGAAGACAGGGTTGAAACCAATGCCTTAAATATCCCCATCCTTGCTGTCTTTTCTCAGCAGCATGCAGACATGGACCAGCCTCATCTAGCGATTGTCTATACAACTCCTTCATATGTAGGTTACAAGAAGGAGGAATTGAGGATTGCGAAAGCGTCCACTTCTCACTTCAAATAACCCCCAACAAATCCCTTTCGGGTATCCTTATATACCTACCACCCGGCAGTCCAGGAAATTTTGTGAGTTCATTACTAGAGTCCACCATTTCCTCCTGCACCTCGACCCCTAATTTCATTTTGCTAGGAGATTTAAACCTACACTTTGAGGACAGCACAGAAAAAATTGCTGGGGACCTCATTTCAGAACTAAAAGTACTTGATCTTCATTTAATCAACTCAGAGGCAACTCATACCAAGGGACATCTTTTGGACCCTCTCTTCGCCAATCTGCCTAAAATTGAAGTTCGACCTTCACTCCCTCTCCCATGGTCGGATCATTTTCTCATCCCATTTACCTGGCAAACTCCCTTAAAAACTGCCCATATACCAATCCCCAGAGAACATGATAGAATATGGTCCAGACTATCATTTGAGCGCTGGACCCAGGAGCTAACACGCTCCGCTCCTCTGCCAGACCCCGACCCTGTAAAAGCAGACGACAACTTCACCAGTTGGCTCACCTCCACTCTGGATACAATCACCCCCAAAAAAGACCTAAAGAAAAGAAGTAAGACATTCCCATGGTACTCACAAGAACTCAGGAACCTAAGGAAAATTTGCAAAATCCATGAGAGAAAATGGAGGAAAAAATGGGACCCTCTCATTAAGGAAGAATATAAAACAGCAATGAGGACTTACAAACAGCGCGAAAAGCAGCCCAATCCTCCTTCTTTGACAAGAAAATCAAAGCTGCATCCAACTCATCTCGAGAGACTTATAAAATAGTCAAAGAGCTTCTTAAAATACCCAATCCCCCCTCAAATCAAAACAAAATCACCAATATTCTGCAATCACTCCCACCTAAAGCTGATAACAACCCCCTGGTTGCCTCATTATTCCCCACCACCAGCCCAACTCTGGATAGCTTTAATCAGCTGTCCAATGAGGACTTTTTGAAAGCCCCCTCAAATTTGAAAAGTGGCTCCCCCAACGACCCTGCTCCCATCCGCATCCTCAAACAAGTTGGACCCACCATCTCTCACCTGGCCTCCAATCTTATTAACGCCTCCCTGAGCCAAGGAGTGGTCCCCCCCAACTGGAAACATGCAATAGTCAAGGCATTACAGAAAAAACCTGGCCATGACCCCTCAGATCTGTCCAACCTACGCCCAATCTCTCTCTTACCAGGCTTGAGCAAGATTGCAGAGAAGGCGGTCAACCAGCAATTGTCAGCCTTCCTTGAATCCAACAATCTCCTTCGCCCCTCACAGACAGGCTTCCGTCCAGGTCAGGGGACCGAGACAGCCCTCCTGAAAGTGGTCGAGGAGGCCAGATGCATCTTGGATTCGGGGGGATCAGTTTTACTGATCCTCCTGGATCTAAGCGCTGCATTTGACACGGTGGACCATAAGATCCTGATCCAGCGACTATTTGGTTTGGGAGTGAGGGGCACGGCACTTTGTTGGCTCTCATCCTTCCTAAAAAACCGAACCTTTCAGGTCTGTGAAGGGAACATGCGATCAGATATCCTCCCCCTCCAGTGTGGGGTTCCCCAGGGCTCTTCATTGAGCCCTACACTATTTAACACCTACATGGCCCCCTTGGAGGATGTGGTCACCCCCTTTGGGATAAAAGCCGTCACATACGCTGACGACACCCAAATGATTGTATCATTCTCGCTAGAAGAGGACAAACTTAAAAACCTCCATGACTGCTTAGAAGGAATTCATGCTTGGATGTCCAACTCAAGGCTTAAGCTTAATGGCTCGAAGACCGAGCTTATGCTTCTGGGACATCAATTGCCATCCCTCCCCACTGCTATGTGGCCTTCATGCCTAGGACCCCTCCCACAACCCAAGACTGAACTCAAAAGTCTGGGTTTTTGGCTGGAACAGAACCTTTCCATGATAACACAGGCAAAAAAACAGCTGGTACCTTTGTGGGCTTACTCCGTTCAACTAGGAAGATTCTCCCACTACTCCCTGCAATATCACAAAAAATGCTCATCCAAGGTCTAATATTATCAAGATTAGACTACAGCAACGCTCTCTTCCTGGCTGCCCCAGAAGCTACGATCAATGTTCTGCAGAGAACACAAAATGCCGCTGCAAGGATCCTCACGGGGACCTCCCGCAGAGCATCAGCCAAACCTGCCCTAAAGGCACTACATTGGTTGCCGATCCGTGAAATGGTCAAATTTAAAGCCCTATGTACCACTCACAGAGCCATGCAAAATCTAGGGCCCCCAATGCTGAAAACCTTGCTCTTCCCATATAAACCCAATAGGTCCCTACGATCAGCCCAAAGCAACCTGGCTACGGTCCACCGAATCAAAAAAGCTCGGACTGGAGGACGGCGTTTCTCAGTAATAGCCGCAACCCTCTGGAATGCTCTGCCAACCCAACTTCGCTCCGAGCCGAACCACATGAAATTCCGGAAACTTCTCAAGACCCACCTTTTCCCACAATAACCTCTCTCCCTTACTCCTCTGCTTCCATCCTCAGATGTTTTTGCAATCTCAGCGCTGGGACGCTCCCGGGCAGCCATGCGCTATAGAAATCCCAAATTCATTCATTCATTCAAGGACAGTAATACTTCAGAAATGTATTGGCAGAAGACTCTCACAGTTAAGACCGCCTTTGCAGAATTTCATGAATTTTAAGACCCAACGAAAAATTAGTAGAACTGTAAAAGGACTACAAAACACTTCCTTCCCATTTTTACTTCAGAACTTACAGAGAGCATTATTATGTCAACAAATATCTTTGTTGCTATTAAAGATGTTAGCGCAATCGTTCCATCCTGTGGCTTGGATGTGATGAGAAGAAACAGACTTTGGAAGAAAGCTAATGATTCTCTACCTGTCATTAATGTAAATTCTACCTGAGGACAAAGTTTATGCTGAACTTTCCCCTGCATGAATGGAGACCTGGGAGATCAAATTGTAGCATCTTCCCCAGTCCTGGAGTATGTAGATGAAGTACACCACACTGGAGCTGCAGTTAAACACTTCTTTATTCCTCAGCATACACTTATGCACTGCCCATTACATAACACTTTTCAGATAGGCACACCCTGACACCCCCCAACGTAATAAGCAGATCCTGTCTAGAGGCCACCCCACAACCACAAGTGTCCTGGTCCGTATAGTGCCAATATGCTACATCTCCCCCTTTGTTAAATAAAAAGTGGCAGACATCATTACAAATCACATCTCTTGAATTAGTCGCCAAGGCGCTCGCACTTGCCTGCTGGCTCGTATGATAAGAGATGATCGGGGTCCACCCTGATTGGACAGACCTGCTGACGGAATTGCCTAACACGTAGTTTCAGAACTCAACAAATGTCGTAGTAGGTGTTTAAAATGTGATGTGTCCGGAGTGTTGGTCTGTGCAGAACGATGTGCTGCACCATACGTCATTTGCGTGCCACAAACTGTAGAGGAATATCCATTTTTGTTTAACCGGTATACAGTCTCCTTCATCAAAGTTTCCTGGGCAAGGCGACGCTGGTTGGCATAGGTCTTTTTTTTCCTTTTCTAAGTTGTGTCGGAGTCTCCAACTTGGTCAGTGTTGATGGACAGATCCAAGGTCCATTTCTGCAGTTTTGTTTTGATAGCTCTCCTAAATAGCAAGGTGGCCGGACTCTCACCAGTTGTTGAGTGAGGAATTGATTGATGGGCTCTGGGGGTCTAATACAAGGCTTGTTTCAGGTCAAGTCCTTCTAGGGACGCTTGTTGAATGACTCTCTTGAGGGTACCCATGCATCATTCAACAACATCATTGGCTTGGGCTCTTTGGTTGTTTTACGTTGAGTTGGACAAGAAATTTGTTAAACTCTTTGCTAATAAAGAGCGGTCCATTGTCAGACTTGAGGATTTCAGGAATGCCCCACATCGCTAAATGTCATCTAGGCATTCTAAAACGCAGTCATAGGCTGTTGACCACCAAAGGACAAAATCGATGACGATGGTGCCTATCTCCTAAAAGTCCAAAGAAGTCAACAGCAACCCTTTCCCATTCATGGGCCGGAAGGTCAGACAGAGTCATTGGGCGCTGTGTCACCCTAGGAGACAGACAGTTGCAAATATAGCATGCTTCCAGCTCCTTCTCCACTCTCTCATCTAGCCGAGGAAACCACACTCAATTTTGTAGGGCTATTTTAATGGCTACAATAACACAGTGTCCTTTAATGAGCAAGACTGATGACTCTCTGCCTTAGGCTTTCAGGTATGATGGCGAACTTAGTAGTACGCCCTCTTGCGTGACTGACAACTCATCCTGTACATTTTTAAAGTTTTGAAGCTCAACATTGTCGGCAATGGGCCAGGTATTTCTTCTCCATGATTGCGTGGCAATTATCTCTTTGATAATGATCATATCCTTATCAGCATAGGTGCCAGCTATGATTTGTTACACCAACAGAGATGCTGGTGTGCTGGGTTTCACAATACAATTGAGATGTGCTTCAGCTGTCTTGGATGTAGAGCTGTGGCGATGTAGCGGCACTTGTGAAAAGTAGTCTGCAGGGTTTTGATCTTTCCCTAGCTGGTGTATAATCTCATAGTCATACTCTTAAAGTCTTAACTCCCCACTGTTCAATGCGAGGGGGCATCTTGGCCTTCAGATTTCTAAAAATTGTAAATAGTGCCAGGTGGTCTGTAACAACAGTAAATCGCTTTCCATAAACGATTACATGAAAATGTTCACAGGCTCACACCACAGCCAGACTCTATTTCTCCAGCTGAGAGTAGACACAATCTGTCTCAGACAGGCTCCAAATGGCATAGGCCACAATATGTCTCTGAGCATTCGATGACCATTGTATTGAGCAAGGATTGCCCCAAGCCCAACTGGGCTTGCGTCAACCATTATCTCAGTATGAAACTTGGGTTCAAAATAGGCCATTTCAGTTGCATTCTCAATCGATGTTTATTGGCTCTGAAACTTCTGATGCAATGAAAAGTTTCATTTCGTTTTCTCAAGTCTCTTAATGGGCACTCACAGTAGCAAAGTTGTGAATTTATCTTGAGCAATAAGTGGTCATGCCTAGGAAACATCGAAGCATGGTAACATCTTGGGGGTAAAGGGGCAAGTGAATGACAGTGCTCGCACATTATCTGGGCTTGGAGTCATTCCACCATCAGAGAATATATGCCAGAAAAACTTGAGTGTGTTCTTGTGAAACTCGCACTTTGCAGCATTCAGAGTGAGACCTGCATCAGTAACTGGTACACTTGGTTGAGGGCTTTGTCGTGTTCTTTTTGAGTTCTCCCAAAAACCAGTATGCCATGACTATAGTTGAAACCATGTGTGACAGGTTGAATTACTCGGCGAATGACATCCTGAACTATCTCAGTAGATGAAGATACTCCAAAACTCAGTCTCTTGTAACTCAACAACCCAATATGAGTCAAAAAAGTAGTAATGTACCTGCAGTTCTCTTCTATCTCAAGTTGATGGTATCCTTTATTAAGGTCAAGATGGAGAAAATACTTTGGCTCTGTTCAGTTGCCTGATCATGTCCGCTATGTGGGTGCCATGGTCTCTCTCTCTCTCTCTCTCTCTCTCTCTCTCAATGGCTTTGTACGCCTGGTGCATGTCAACACAAATGCGCTCAGATCTACTATTGTCCTTTTTGGGCATTATGGTTCAAACCCATGCTGTGGGGCCTGTGGAGCCTTCAATTATGTCATGTTTTAAGGGCGCTTCTAGTTCTTTTGCCATAGCTTTTTGTGGATGAAAAGCAACTCTGCGATGTTGCTGAGCAACAGGCGAATGTCTTTGTTGATATGAAGCTATACTTTAATTTTCTTGAGTTTTCCTAGGCCGTGGAACAACGGTGGGTATCAGCTTGTGACTTCAGTTTGAATACAGAGGTTGTAGTTGAGGGATATCAACCCCATTTCAGCAGCAGTGGCAAGGCTGAGCAAACAAGCACTCGATGAAGTCCCTTGTAGAACATGAACGGTGGCTTGCACCAATGTCTTTTTGTGTTGCTTTGTCGCTATAAAGGGCCCTTGGCTTTGCAGTGGCTCAGACATGGCCCAGGTAAAGACCTTCACCTCTGATGGGGTAAGGCGAGGCACAGGTGATAGGTTGTTAAACTTTTCGGTGGGCATGATGATGATTGAGACCCAGCCATTGGTCCTGTGCTTGCTACACTTTGGACCCAAGCTTAGACATGGTCAAACACATCAAGAACACTGCTAAGAGAGCTTTTATTAACCTAAAACTGCTCAACAAAATAAAAGTATTCATCCCTCCCACTGACCTCAAACAAGCAAATCAATCCCTGGTATTATCTAGATTAGACTACGGGAACGCTACCCTCATAGGCACAGCAAAATCCCATCTAGCTCCCCTCAGAACAACTCTAAATGCAGCCGGCAGGATGGTCACTGGAATAAACAAATATGATCACATCTCTCCTGCTCTCAGAAAGCTAAAATGGAACCCAGCTTCAGAACAGCCTGTCTCACACACAAAGCCCTGCATACCGGTAAACCTGCATACCTGGCCTCTAAACTTAACAAAGCCGGTCAGACAAGGAACCTCAGGAGTACTAACACTCTACTTCTCATTCCTCCAAAAACTTGCAAAGAAAAAGCCCTATCACACTCCTTCTCTGGAAATGCGCCCAAAATTTGCAACTCCATCCCAGTCCATATCAGGACTAACCACTCCTTTCCTAAATTCAAAAGCCAGCTCAAAGACCTTTTTCTCAACCGATCTCTCCCTAATGAATAGCTGACACTCTACATTATATCTCGTCCAGGGCAGCAAACACTCCCTTTGTTAAAAGAACCACGTACGTCACCTAACCCTTGTCTCATTCCTATGTCCCTCCTCCCCGAACTGGATTCGTCAAGAACTCAATGTGTTTATTTGTTACTCTTTATGTCTAAACTGTACTCATCACGAATCAATATGTTCTATTATTGTCACTTGACATTCTGATACAATGTTGTAAAGCGCTCCAATACCTTCAGGTCTGGCCAGCGTTATATAAAACTCTCTAAAAAAATAAAATAAAATACACCACTGGTTTCAAGATAGCCTGCCTGAAGAGGAGTGATACCCCAAAACCGGTCCCACAATGCTTGTTTTCTAGTCCAGGGAGAAACTAGACTGGACTGTTCCCTCTGGGTGGGGGCAGGGTGAATGCTGATTTGCATATGGCTGGGTCTAAAGTGGAATGGCATGGGTAGCAAAATAACAATAGATTAAACCCAGAACTGGAGCTGAGGGTGAATGATAGACACTGTTCAGCATTCCGGCCATCAACATTTTGTGTTGCATTTTTGCCCTAAGTGGGAAGGGTAAGCCGTTATGTGGGTCCCATGCTTGCTACGCCACTGGTTTCAAGCTGGCCTGGCTGATGAGGTGTGATACCCTGAAACTGGTCCCAGGATGCTTGTTTTCCAGGCCTTGAAGGACCTGGCCTGGCAGTTCGGGCTGGACTGTACCCATGGGGAACAGGGTCAATGCTGTTTTGCATATGGCTGGGTCTAAACTAGAAAGGCGTGGTGCACAAAATAATGATGGATTAAACCCAGATCTGGTACTGGGGGTGAATGTTTGATAATGTTCAGCATTCCGTCCATCATGTTTTTGTGTTGTATTTTTGCCCTCAGTCGGAAGGGTCTGCCCAGACGCGAATCACGTGCTCGCTACGCCACTGGTTTCAAGCTAGCTTGGCTGGTGAGGGGTGACACACCGAAAAAGGTCCCAGGATCCTTCTTTTTCATTCTGGAAAGGACCTGGACTGGCAGATCGGGCTGGGCTGTTCCCATGGGGAGCAGGGTCAAGGCTGAGTTGCATATGGCTGGGCCTAAACTGGAATGGCGTGTCAAGCAAAATAATGATGGATTAAACCCAGATCTGTGACTGGGGGTGAGTGTTTGACAATGTTCATCATTCCATCCATCATCTTTTTGTGTTGCATTTTCGTCCTAAGCAGAAAGGGTCTGCCCACGTGTGTGTCCCATGCTCACTACGCCACTGGTTTCAAACTAGCCTGGCTGATGAGGGGGGATACCACAAAAGCGGTCCCAGGACGCCTGTTTTCTGGTCCAGGTAGGACGGGACTGGCAGTTCAGGCTGGACTGTACCCTTAGGGAGCAAGGTCAAGGCTGTTATGCATATGGCTGGTTCTAAACTGGAATGGCGTGGTGAGCAAAATAATGATGGATTTAACGCAGATCTGTGACTGGGGGTGAATGTTTAACAATGTTCAGCATTCCGTCCATCATCTTTTTGTGTTGCATGATAGCCACACCACTGTCTATGATGAATCGTAGTGGGCGATCATTCACTTTCAATGTGATTTTGGGATAGGGTCCAAAAGAAGTCTGTTTTTTGCTTGGTTTGTTTTCTTTCAATTGTGATCTTCTTCAAATGCAGATATTGAACATGTCCCCGCTGCTTGTTAATTGATACCAATAAGCACACTCATGTTCTTCATCGGTACTCGATGTTGATGTCGAAGAACCTTTGTACAATGAACTTGATGACGATTGATTTTGCCTGATCTCCACTTGTCTTAGCTGATGTCGCTTTTTGGTTTTGTGGGCAAGGCGAGAGTGCTTCTGGATCATTCTTGCGAACATCTTCTCTTCACGTCGTGATGCACTTGATTTTTCTTTGGCTTGGCACACAGTTATGAATTTTTTTTCCCCCCATAACCGTTATAGACCTGTCCAATCGCTGGACAATCACCTTAGTTGGAAAACAAAAATCCACAAAGAAAACATAGTTTTGATTTCTTTATAGATGTCAACTAACGTGCTTTACGTTTCTGCATGTGCTTGCTTTTCACAGTCATTGATTTATTGTGAGCTGATCCCACTTTCATGTCAGCAGCTTGTCGGTCTGCTCGTTCTTATTCTCTAGCTGTCTTTAGCATTTTGTCAAAGCTGTGCATTTCTCCAACATGCGTCTTCTAAATAAGTTTGAAAAACAGCTGTTGATGATTGTCAGATGAATGGCTTCTTCGTTGGAGAAGTCACAGACTTTGCCATGTTTATAAGTGCATCAATTCTTTCGACAAACTCATTAATTGTTTCAACAATCTACTGCTGTGCTTGGATAAAGATACACCTTTCATAGTCGGCATTCGGCATTGCATCGAACTTGGCTTTTAACACTTCTTTTACTTTTTGGCATGAGCTTGTGAAGTCTTCTTTAGCACTTCTTTCACCATGTCACCTGCAAGGTTTTTCAAGTATTTGATAATCTTCTTTTCATCTTCTTCTAGTGTATCTATGAAGTCATCAAATGTTTCAATTCACGCAGCCCACCTTGCACCAATGTTCTGCTTTTTGCAAGTGTCGAGAGGCGGTGGTGACTTCAGGAACACAGACAGCTTTCTTGGTACCTGGCTGCCTTTAACTTCTGCAAACACAAACCTTGAGATTGCACCTGGGTCACCATGCCCGATCCGAAGTCGTAGAATGGTTCACTTACTTTTTTGTTGGTCAGTAAATTCTCTGATTCTCGTATCTGGTTGTTGCTACAATTATATTTCTTCTTTGTTTGAGTGATTGCTCTGGGTTCATGGTGTGGGGCAGTGTCTCAGTCTACCTCTACACCAGTGGTTGGGCAGGCGTTTTGATTGTGCACCTCTGCAGGGTCTTCACATTCTTCTTTGGCAGCTAAGGGCTGGAGCAAGGCCTTGACTCCACTTGTATCGGAGCAGACTGCTTTGCATCGGTCTCGGATACTCATGTAGTTTGCCGTACCATTGCAAGCTCTCAGGAAAAGCAGCCTTGTTTTCTTCAAGGCACATATCCCCTACATGTAGTATCTTCCCTAGCCCAGGAGCATGCAGATTAAGTACACTATACAGTAGCTGTAGTTAAACACGTCTTTACTCCTCAGAATGCATTTATACACTGCCCAGTACATCAACGTTTTCAGATACCCACTCCCTGACACCTCACAGCATATTACATAGTTCCTGTCTAGAGTCCACCCAAGAACCACAAGGGTCCTAGTGCGTATAACGCCAATATGCAAAAAAGATTATGCAAAGGGAGTGGTAAATAAAATGCCACTTATGAATAAGGCATTACATTTACCCTACTTTGAAAATATAGAAAACATTCACACTGGTGTCATAGCTTCACTGCTTCATCAATTTTGGTAGCTGAACTTTTCAAATGTTTCACGTTAGGTATGGGCGGAAAATCCGTTCCGCTCGCGGATTTTCGGGAAATCCGCAATCCGCGAGATTCGCGAATCTCCCGCAAAATCCGCAAATCCGCGAGCAGCGGATTTTGCTCGCACTGCTCGCACTGTTCGCGTGAGTTCGCGGCTTCCCAGTACAACTTCGCGCCCCGCGAATAAGTGCTAAATTGCAGAAATACGATCTTAGCAAAACTGAAACTACTTGCCAGGTTCAAAAGTTCAGGCTCATCATTAGTAGCCATTTCCTGTAGTGCTTCCTGAGGGGCCCCTCCAGAGTTCAGTTGCCAGTTGCAACTATTATGTGACCCTGCTCTGAACCTCAGAATAGTTACACATATGCCACAAAGGTCCTGAATTACAGCTAAGGGAGACAAGCAGGAGCCAGGCTGGAAGTTAAAATCCATTAATCAGCCCCTAATTCATTATTGTCAGTTGGGGCAGGGCAGGTGTTGTAACTAATTTTGCTTATTATGAAAAACAGTGGTCCATAGGATTAAGTTTTCACAACGACAAATAGAAATATAGACTCCAATCAGTACTATATTGACAAAAATTTTCAGTACCCAGCCGGGCCTGAATTTTTATTTTCAAGTATAGGTAAATTTAAAAGACCATCAAGAAGGTCTAATGTGACAATAAATAGGGTACAAGCCTGTACCTATCCAAAAAAAGTGCACTCAAGAAAAATTCAAGAGTAGGAAGAGAGCAAGGAAAAAGAAGGTGAAGAATATCAGGCAAAAAAGAGCTGCGGAGCCAATTGTCCCTTGCATCAATTACATATTAGCACTGCAAGTTCAGACAACCAATTCATGTAACAGTATAAACACAATGGACAGGTTACACAATTGGAATAAGTGTCGACGGCGTTTCGATCCCCGGCTCCTAGTGAACTGGGATCATCATCAGGACAGTAAGAGTGTATTGCCTGTATATGCTTTCTTTTAAAACCTTTTCAAGCGTTTAACATCAGCCTCCTAGTGGTTTATAAGCAATAATGAAACGAAGGGCTGGTACCTCGGTGTCCTCTTGGCAGAATTTAAAGGGTGCTGCCATCAGTTCCTATCTTGTGATGAAGGAGGACTTCAATTATATTAGAACTTGAGTCGTGTGTATTCCGTATTAAGCATATACACTGGGACTCGATAGTCTTTGCTAGGAGATAATAGTCTTGTTTACTCGCGATCCGAGTTGGCAGCAGGCGGTGTGCGCAATGGCAGCGCGCCGACTTCACGATGATACGGAAGTCCGACTTCCGTATCATCACACAAAAAAGTCCGACTTCCGTATCAACACACAAAAAAAAAAAAAAAACACACAAAAAAAAAAAATCCGCAAATTCGCGGGAATTCGCGGATTTTGCGGATTGCGAGTTCGCAAATCCGCAAAATTCGCGAACGCGAGATCCGCAAAATTCGCCCATGCTTATTTCACGTGCCTTCATTTAAAAATGTGAATTGGGCATTCACAATTAAGAAGATTTGTTAACTTCCCAAGTATATTGCATCCAAGAGTTTTTATTACAGCCTTGGGTTGACAATACTATATTGCTATACTTGTATAGCTAATTACTTGATTACATCTTCAGAATATAGCCTGTTTGCATTGATTATCTTTGTATCTGATCATTTAACACACATTGTATCATAATTTTGAAAATCTTCGCATAAAGCTCTTGAATAAAGGTCAGTTTTTCTTGTAGTTATCACCTTGACAAAGTGAGTCAATCAGGTGTCTGAAGAGTATCTACATTGCTTTATGCAACGCAAAGGTAACTGGGTAGAGTTGCTCTTGATGGGGCAATTTTCCTATCTATAACTCTGATCAAATATTAAATTACATTGCATTGCATTATATTATATTACACTATTCTATACTATACTATACCATACTATATTATATATTCTGCTGTCAACCTATCGATGCATACTTCTATACTATACCATACTATATTATATATTCTGCTGTCAACCTATCCATGCATACTTCTGCTCCACTTAAAATCAAAAGACATGCTGTCTTCTTCAGAGGAAAATGCAAACTGTTATGAACAGCCTGACATTGGTTAAACATTATTTTGGAAGATGTAAAAACGGAAATGCAAGTAATGTTGATTCCTCTTGTCACCCAACATCAAGTCAGGATCCCTTATCATATCTTAATTTCCAATTGAAAGCCCTGCAAAATTTTGTTTATTGTTTCTTGGGGTGTTTTCTTGTTATGTAGGGTCTAGGCCAGACTGATTTATCTCATAGAGCAGTGGTTCTTAACCTATTGACTTCTATGGACACTCGCGTAATCATTACCTGGAATCTGGGTACCTCAATTAAAGCATTTTGATGAATTGAACATCCAAATAATACCCAAAAATACACAAACAAGCATTCATTCATCGAACACATATACAAACGATAAAATAGTATATTTAATTCACAAATAAATGTAACAAATCAAAAAATTTATTTTAATGGGAAGGTTTTTAAAATCAACTGACGCTACCCAACACCCATAATATATTCTGTTTGATGCATTTGCACTGCCTCCATGAATCAATCTGAGGACATCAACTTCATTTTTAGTCTGCAATTTCATATTTCTTCTCATTTATGGAAGGTTTCAAAATTTTCAATGTTGCTTCTTTATTTATATACACTTTATTAATCCATTAATTTTGTTTAATTTTCTAAGCCTTTGAAGATTCCCCACCCACCCCAACGTGTAGGCATGGTAGACCCCAGGGGTTCCTGAACCACAGGATAAGAACCTCTGTCATAAAGCATTTCTCTGCGGGGTGGAGCCCTTGAAACCAGTTTTTGAAGAGTCATGCCCGCCACTGCCACATGGAGCTAGCCTGGTCTTTTATTCCCCAGGACATTACCCTGGTGGACTGGAGTCATTGGAGGCTTGTTTTGAAACCACAGGACATTACCCCTGTGGGCTGGAGCCATTGGAGGCTGGTTTTGAAAACTAAGACCACTGCTGATGCATATGACATTTTCTCCAGCTCCCAGAGATTATTTACAACAGACACAGGGGGCTTCGAAGGAGACAGAGGGGAAGAGAATGAGAGTGATCAGAGAAGAAGAGAGAGAGGAGAGAAGAAGAGAGAGAGAGTGGATAGTTGGAAAGAGAGAGATAGATCAGGTAGAGAGGGACAGAAAAGGTGCAGGCTGGTTTAAGTATTTTTACCAGGACTGCTTTTGGCCTCGCTGATATCTCCTTCACTCTCTTCAGCTTCCTGGGGATTAATGAAGTAGCCACATCAGAGCCACAGGCAAAGAGAGAAAGGTAAGGGAATGAAAGAGTCTGGTAAGCGAGAGAAAGGATGCAAAGATGGAGAGAAATCCAAATGAGAGAGACGAAAGTGTGCTGTGGGAAGAAAAAGACCGAGCTAGATGCTTGGGATGATGATGGAAACTAAGACTACAAGATATAGGAGGCAGAAAAAGAAAGATGGAAGGACGGGGAGTAACAAATACGAAGGAATGAGGAAGAAAGAGAGAGACAGAAGCTTGCTCTTGTGGAAGTTTTGAGTGAGTTCTGATTGGCAAGCTGACAATTTGTCTAGGTGTGATCCTATTAAAAGCACACAATAATGTCATACATTAAAAACGTACATTCGCATTCATGAAAGTTATGACAGTGAGCCACTAGTAAGTAAGTGTGTCTGGCACCTAGGGTTCTGTTGATTACCTCATTGCCGTAAGCAAATGTGGAGTCAAACCGGCCCACTAACCAAAAGCATTACTATAAAACAATGTGTTTAAATGCTGTTTTGTAATTGCATTTATATAGTGCTTACTACCCCTGATGAAGCATCGAATCACTTTATACCGAGCATTCTGTTGTTGCAGAACCCAAGGTTAGTGTTTTTTCCAGTGGGTCAATGGTTATTAGGATTAGTCTTTTGATCTTAAGGAAATCACTCCATGCATTTACTTCAGTTTCTATTTGGTAGATTAAATTAGGCGGAGTTAGTGGCTGAGCCATGTGTAATTCATGCAAATGGTTGGCGGCATTAATATATAGGATGCATGGGTATGACTTTTAAAGGAGAGGTTGTGATCCCCAAAATGAGACTCAAGCACTTTGCAGAATCACAATAATAAGGAGTAAGGCAAGCATGAATGTAATTTAAAGTAGGCTATGCTCAAAGAGCGGAGGCATGCAGAGGATGGAATGTAAGTAGAGGTTCATTTGAAAGAAAGTAAGAGGCAACAATTGGAAGTTTTAAGCCAAGGTCAGTTTTCATGGGAATACAGAGTACTTTTATAAGATTGCATGCCATCTGAGGATTTGTAATAGTCCATCTTTTGTATAGATAGTTAACATAAAAGCTAACCAATTAGATGAACTATTATTATTGTTTTTATCAACTATCAGCAGTGTACCCTAGCAATATAAGCACCTTCACTGTATTAAAGCGTTTTTAAAGTTGCGCTCTCCAAGCCATCGCCTTTAGTTGAGTAGGGTGACTAAAACAGAAGAGCAATTTCTTTAAGTAAGAAGGAACTTTGGTTATCATTCATTAGATCATGTTTCAAAATTCCGTCCGGATGAAAGAAAAAAATTAGTAAACCATGGATGCCGTGGTACTAGAATAGAAACAGCGGAATCATCTACCCAGATCTAAGTGTTCAATGCCATGCAGGCTGGTTTCAACGGTCCTCATAGTGGGGAGACTATTAGGACTCACAGAGAACGTCAAACTCATTTAACCCATTCTGTGCCAGCTACAGTAACTCTGTCTCGATTTGAAGGTTGGACACTTAAAGCCAAAGCTATTTAAACATGTTCACCCTGAGAATCTAACCTAGTAGAATGCAATCTCATTTTTGCTAGGGGGTGTTGGGTAAAGAGTTTCCTGGATGACCAGGATAATAATTTTTCCGGACACGCCTTGTAACAGACTAGAAGCCAAACAACAAAGCTAAAGATTGTACCCCTGAGGAGCAATTACAATAGGAAGTGTCAAAGAATAGATTGAACCTTGTTACCTTGCCTGCACTTAACTGCATCAGCACTTGGATCATACAACATAACTGACCTATCAACGAGTTTTTGAGATGAATTAAGGAGACCTTCAATGAAAATTCAGGCAAAAAAACATGATCCTAAAACTTGAGAAAGACTTCATTATCTCAAGTGGAATCAGGAATTATTTAACAAGAATTCCTTTAAAAATAATGTTGCATACTAAGTGTTATGAGGCTGGGCATGAGAAAACAACCAAGTAAAAAAGACACCCACATTGCTGTATATAGGTTAGCAAGATTATACATCAGCATAAGAAAGTAGGAGATTACATCAATCTGTTGATAAGACGGAAGGAGAGTTTGAGGTGGTGTAATGCTAATATATATGAGGCGCAGCTTGTAGTGTAATACTAACATCCATGAGGACAGCTGCATCATGGATGGATTAGTTACTTACCTGTAATCCTAGTTCTCTTCCAGGGGTATCCTCATCAAAGTCATAAGCACGTGAATATTCCCGCCCATATGTGGGACCCCGGAAAACATATATCATCTATATGTAGCTCTACATATATGTATATATACATATATAAACACCCACAATGCAGTCCTCTCTGGAAGAGCTGAACAATGCTGCAATAGAAAATCTTTGCACATAAACATTCCAATAAAAAGCAGGTAGAAAGAAAAACCTTTGTAAACTGCTTTATTATACAGTAGAAAAGGTCATCCTGCGCGGAAAATGAAAGTATTGTCAGCACATAGGCTGCACTGTAGAAAAAACCATAGATTAGAAAGCTGAAAAGCTAACTCATATAGACAGTAACATAAACTGGCACCGTGCCTTTAAGGCAGCCATGGCCCCTAGCTCCCATCATGCCTCAGGGGTGACAGTTAGGTCAGTTGCTCTTTGCGGATAACCGCAGACCATTTTTAAAAACATATATATATTTCACATGACTACTTGCCCGGGGAGGCTGGTGGGTTGCTTATGACTTTGATGAGGATATCCCTGGTAGAGAACTAAGATTACAGGTAAGTAACTAATCCTTCTCTTCCACGGGATCCTCATCAATAGTCATAAGCACATGAATAGAATAGCAAGCCATCCCCTGATCCTGCGGGCAAGTAGACAGAGAATTATTCAGACATCAGAAAACTGCCATTAGGCGAACACAGACTCTCAAGTCTCAACACTTGAACAGATTCCGCAAGGAAGCCTGTCCCACTTGGGTATCTGCTCTGGAGTCTGAATTCAGACAGTAATGCCTGGTAATGTGTGAACCGATTTCCAAGTTGCCGCTTTGCAAATCTCGGCCATCTGTACATTATGCAAAAAAGCTACTGTTGCCGCTTTGCCCCTAGTTGAGTGAGCCTTAGGGGTAGTGAGCAAAGGTTTGTTTGCCAACTGGTACGGTAACTTTATACAAGAGACTATCCATCTTGCGATGGTCCGTTTAGAAGCACCAAAACCTGTTCTGACCGAACCATAGTTTACAAACAAATGGTCAGACTTTCTCACAGATTTCGTGGCTTCCAAGTAAAACTCGAGAACCCTGTTAAGGTCCAGCGAATGCAGAATTCTCTCCGCTGGAGTCATAGGGTTTGGAAAGAAAGAGGGCAAAGAGATTGTCTGATTTACATGGAACTCCGACACAACCTTAGGTAGAAAGGAAGGGTGGGTTTGCATAACCACTCTATTATGATGGAAAACTGTATAGGGCTCTTTAGATGACAAAGCCTGAATTTCGCTACTTCTGCGCGCAGAAGTGATTGCCACCAGGAACACCACTTTCCACGACAGGTGTTGCAGAGATGCTTTATGAATGGGCTCAAAGGGAGGGTCCATCAACTTGCACAATACCAAATTCAACTCCCAAGGTGGAGAGGGAGGTCTCACAGGAGGGTAAACCTTCTTTAGCCCTTGTAGGAAATCCTTAACCACCTGAAGCTGAAAAAATGAAGGTTGGTTAGGAGACTTACGATAAGCCGTAATGTACCTTTATAGAAGAGTATTTTAAAACAGACTTGGCCATATAGAGTAAGTATGGTAGGATGACCTCTTCTTCACCAGTAACCCGATTCCAACCCTTCTGAACACACCACAAATAAAACCTCTTCCACTTCATAGAGTATGAGGTTCTTGCGGTATTTCTTGTTGTCTTCGTCTGCCAAGAGGTCGAGGCTGGGATGACCCCACTGCCGGAAAATGTCTTCTACTACGTCGTCGTTGAGCATCCAGGCTTATTGCTCTTGGAAGTGACGACTTAGGGAGCCTGCTTGAACATTCTGCTCTCCCAGCAGATGGACTGCCGTTATCGACAGGTTCCTAGCTAGCAGCCAGTGCCAAATTGCTTGGGCCTCGAGAGACAGAGGACGAGAGCGTGTTCCACCTTGTTTGCTTAAATAGTACATGGTAGTTGTGTTGTCCGTTTGAATCAATATTGAATCTGACTGAATGGCTGGTTGAAAAGCCTTGAGAACCAAGTGGACTGCCCGCAGTTCGAGCATGTGGATATGGTAAGTCTGCTCGTTGGGGGTCCATCTCCCCTGTCTTTGAAGGGGACCCAGATGTGCACCCCAGCCCTGAAGAGAGGTGTCTGTGATCAGGGATTGCACAGGCGTAGGCTGATGAAACAGAACTCCCACCATGAGATTCTGTGGATGGATCCACCAGAGGATGGATTTCTTCGCAATGAGGGAGAGTAGAATCCGGTCGTTCCACTGACCTGATGACTGACTCCATTTGTCTTCCAGTTACTGCTGAAGTGGTCTCATCCTCAAGCTGGTGTTGGGTATGAGAAAAATGCAGGAGGCCATGGAATCCAGCAGAGAAGCCACCTGTCTCACTGATGGCTGAGGAGTTTGAAGAATCATGTTTCCTTTGATCTTCATTGATGACAGTCTTTCCGCCGAAGGAAACACTTTTCCTTGGACGGAGTCGATAGTGGCCTCCAGATAGTGGATCGACTGGGTCGGCTGAAGGACTGATTTGTCCAGATTGGCATGAAGGCCCAAATGATGAAGAAGGTTCAGACACATGTGAAGATGCTCCCGTACCAAGAGAGGAGATGATTCTTTTAGCAGCCAATCGTCTAGGTATGGTAGACGTGCAGGCCCTGACGATGTAAGAATGCCGCTACTACCGCCATGCACTTTGTGAATACCCTTGGAGCTGACTTCAGGCCGAAGGGCAAAACAATTAAATTGGTAATGTTCCTTCCCTACAGTGAAACGTAGGAACTTGCGATGTTGGGTTGTGATCGGGATGTGGAAATATGCATCCTGAAGATCCACTGAGCACATCCAATCGCCTTTCTTTAGGTGCGGGAAAATTTTATGGAGATAGCATCCGAAATTTTTCTTTTTTGATGCATTTGTTTAGATACCGCAGATCTAAGATGGGTCTGAACTTGTCCGGTTGGTCTTTTTTCCGGACAAGGAAGTATCTGGAATAGATTCCTTTTCCTCTCTGCAGTGATGGGACTACTTCTATTGCTTGTTTTTTTAAGACAGGTCGCCACTTCTTGACGCAGAAGGACCAAATGATGTTGTCTGGATTTTATCGGAGGATAGTCTTTTGGGGCAGTGCAAAAACGTAGTGCGAATCCATTGGCTAGTATATTGTGCACCCACTGGTCTTTTGTTATAGTGCACCACTCTTGAGCGTAGTGTGCTATACTTCCTCCGACTGGAGTGCGCAACGGTGGTGGTTGAAGCATTGACTCATTGCTTCCCTCCTGCTTTGGGTGTGGAGGAGGATTGCTGCTGGCATCCTCCTCTTCCTCTAGATGAGCGCTGGCCTTGATATTGGGATTTTCTCTGTTTATTTTGTGACCATTGAGGGGTTTGAACCCTCTGCGGGTTACCTTTGCGATTGTACGGCTTGCAACGCTTCTTGAACTCTTTCTTTTTTTCAAGGCCCACTGCTTTTAAAGTGTCCAATTCCGCCTTCATCCTTCCCATCTCCTCGTCTGTATGGGTGCCAAACAGAGAGGTACCGGAGAAGGGCAGATTCATTATGCGTTGTTGGGCATCAGGCTTCAATGCAGTGAGACGCAACCAAGAGGAGCGGCGTGCACAAACGCCATGGGCATATGAATGAGCTGCCAGAGATACTCCATCCGCTGCCGTGCTTATTACTTGGTTAGAAACCAAAGACCCTTCGTGGATAATTTCTGAGAAGTCCTGCTGGTCTTCCTTTGGGAGCTTCTCATTAAACCGACCTAAAGAGTCCCACAGGGATCTATTGTATCGCCCCAAGAGGGCTCCAGCGTTGGAAACCTGTAGGGTGGAAGCAGCTGAACCACAGACTTTCCTCCCCAAGAGTCCTGGGCTTTGCTGTCTTTATCAGGTGGAATGGAGGACCAAGATGCCACTGAATATGTTTTCTTCGCTGCCGCAATTATTACTGAGTCAGGTGGAGGATTGTATCTCAGAAACAGAGGATCCGAAGCCGCCGGTTTGTATTTCTTTAGGATCCGTACAGGAGCTGCTTTTGCTGATGTTGGAGCCAGAAAAACATCCAACACCGGTTCGATGACTCCCGGTACCAAAGGGAGCAACGGTCTCAAAAGCGATCTTTGGTGCAGAGTTTCAAAGATAATTGACGTGGTCGTTTGAGTTGTGGCCATGGTAATGCCCAACTTCTGTGCCCCTCTGGATAACACATCGTGGAAAGTGTTCACGTCATCAATGGGTGACACTCTGCTGGGCGGACTATCCGTGAGGGTGGAAGAATAATCCCTCTTAGATGAGCGCGTTGACGTAGACGACCAAGATGGTGAACGTCGCCTTTTACGATGCCCATGTGCAGACCTCCGATCAGGTGACCTGCCTCGGTGTTCTCTGGTGCATGTGTGAGGCGATTTATCTGCTTCCTGCACCAAACTCTGCAATGCAGACCTATGTAAAGGGCTTGAGTACTCAGCCGCCCTTTGCGGTCCACCCGCTGATGCTGACTTCCATAGATGTAGGGGTTGCATCCACCTGGGAGAGAGGTGAATCGAAGGGGATTTCTGTCTCCTCTGAGGATTTTTCGCAGGAGAACCTGCAGGTCCTCTGGACTGCACAGAAACACTGCAAGATGAAGAAATTGTCTGTGGGGAACTTCGGGCCAAATGCAAAGAGGCCCCATGGGTTCTTGAGTGCGACCTCCGTCGCGAAGAGCGATGAGATGTCTGTTGTGACGTTGATCTGCTCTGTGTCACCATAATGGGGACGACTCTGGATCCTGAGTGTCTCCTTGATGTTGATCTGGAATGCCTCAACGTTGCATGATGTGACGCCGAATGCTTGGAGCCTCTAGATCTTGCCCTTGAGGAAGAGCGTGCCTTAGACCTCCCCGAAGACCTGTTTGACGGAGAAACCGTTCTCGACGTTGAGCGATTCCTCGACGTCGACTTCCTTGGTCTCGACGTCGAATGTGACACCAAAGGGGATCTGGACCTCAACGTCGAACGCCGCCCTGATGCCGACGGAGGAGATGGTACCTGTCTTGACGTTGAACGCCGTTTGGACGACGTCGACGGAGAGGTATGTTTCGACGCCGGTCGCTGATGATCCTGCGACGGCGGAACTTGACTCGACGTCGACAATCGCCTGGTTGACGTCGACGGAGTTCTACGCTTCGACGTCGATCGCCGGTGACTGTGCGACGACAGAGCATGCCTCGACGTCGAACACCGCCTCGACGGAGACCTATCTCTCGACGTTGTGCGAGCCCGCACCATCGGAGATCACTGCCTCGACTCCGATCGTAGCCCGGTTGACGACGGCAGAGGTCTCGATGTACCTGTGATCCTCGACGACGACCGGTCTTCTCTCGACGGCGAGCCCGCCGCCGATGGACTTTTCGTTGCCGTTTTTGACGGTGAAGAAGAGATTCAAGGCGCCGAGCCCGACGCCGATGGAGAGCACACAGGAATCTTACTTGTGGAAGCTCTCTCCTTCTTCTTCCTCAGCGGTGACCTGCCTCTGGTGCTGGATCTTCTCTCTGCAAGGCCATAGAGGCGAATCCTCTCCCTGTCCTTTAAAGTTCTCTTGGACAGGAGCTGGCAATGCTGGCAGGTGTGAGGATCATGATCTGAAGGCAAACATAAAATACAGACTGAATAAGAGTCTGTTTTTGCCTTCTTTTTGCCACAGGAAGGGCAAGCATCAAAAAGGGAAGGCATTTCTGAGTGGAAATAAATGCCAAAACCCTTCATAAACAGCTGAAAAACACTTCAACACAGAAAAAACGTCGAAGTAAAGCGGTTTCACTTCAAAAAGTGAAATAATTTCTGACAAAAATCAGAAAGAAGAGAGCTGTAGGAACCAGGGTCCTGTCAGAAGGAGCCGGAAAAAACAACTGACCTAACTGTCACCCTTGAGGTATGATGGGAGCTAGGGGTCATGGCTGCCTTAAAGGCATGGTGCCAGTTTTATGTTACTGTCTATATGAGTTAGCTTTTCAGCTTTCTACTCTATGGTTTTTTCTACAATGCAGCCTATGTGTAGACAATGCTTTCATTTTCCTTGCAGGATTACCTTTTCTACTGTATAATAAAGCAGTTTACAAAGGTTTTTCTTTCTACCTGCTTTTTATTGGAATGTTTATGTGCAAAGATTTTCTATTGCAGCTTTGTTCAGCTCTTCCAGAGAGGACTACATTGTGGGTATTTATATAGGTAAACATCGTTTACAACGCGGTGTTCACACCGCAGTGCCTTTACAACGATGCCATTACAACGCGAGTCGTTACTACGACTTGCGCTGGATGGCGCTGTTGGACAAGGAATGTTGTAATTTTATATTCCAACACCTTCCCTACTGTTACGTGGACTGGTGTTGGAATATAAAATTATAATATTCTAAAATCCGCACCCTCCAACGCAAGTCGTTGTAACGACTTGCGTTGTAATGCCCGCGTTGTCAAGTACCGCGATCTAAAAGATCGCGTTGTACTGACATACATCCGAATATATGTATACATACATATATGTAGAGCTACATATATATGATATATGTTTTCCGGGGTCCCGCACATGAGCGGGAATATTCATGTGCTTAGGACTATTGATGAGGATCCCCTGGAAGAGAAAGTCCTGTTACTAAAGAGTTTAATGTTCCTGTATTCTGGTTTGCCATGAGCTTTGCTTTAAGAGCATTATTTGTATGTAGGCATGTGACTTCCATAATGCAACCTCACTACAAAGCAATGGAGCACTTTACAAAAGTCAAGTGTAGTGTAATTAGGTAGAAGGGAGGGGCTTAGGAAGAGAGTGGGGAAAGTGGAGTGAGTGGGGTCAGGAGTGGTAGGAGTATCAGAGAGGTAGATGGGACATAGGGTAAGGGCAGTGCTGAAGGAGAGGCTGTTCTTCAGTCAAGTGAGTAGCCAGAAAATTAGAAAACCTCCAACTTTGAACCAACGCTTTAATGGAACCATGTGAACAAAGCATGTAAGCCTGACCATTCCTAGAATAGTTCCCTTCACCCTTAAATCAATCGAGCCAGCCATTCATCCTCCCACTTTTTTATTCACTTATCCAGTCATCCTTTCGCTCTCTGAACTTCCTTTCTCAATTACATTCATCTAATGACTATTTCATTCACACACTAAATGATTCATCCACCCTCCTATATATTCTTTCACTCTTTCATCCATTCATCCTTTCACTATTCCTTCCATCCACCTATCAGCATATCCATCCTTTCATCCATGTTTCACTGTTCCCTCCATCCATTTAACAATTTATCCTTTCACCCTTCCATCTGTCCTTACAGCATTCATTCACTTTTTCAGCCTTCAATCCTTTTACCTTTCCTTCTTTTCATTTTTCCTTCCTTCCACCTTTCCACCCCACTTTCCTTCCAACTTGGCTTCCCCTTTAGACAGTTCCCATATACAATATTTCTTTATTTTCTTCTAACTTTATTTTTCATGCTTACTTGTGTCTCGTCCCCTTGTTCTATTAGCAGCCCACTTTGCCATTTTTCAATGTTACATATGCTTTCTTTCTTTGCTTCATTCACTGCATTTGTCTCACTTAACCACTTAACTTCCACTACTCAGCACTGTCCTGGTATTCCCATCCAGCTTTAATAGGAGTGTTGGAAACTAGGCTTCTTTACAGATGCCCCCCCACACTGTGTGCCCCCATTAGAGCTGCTACATGCTGGTTTTTGACTCTGATAGTGTACTGGGACCTGCTAACCAGGCCCCAGTGCCAGTGCATGCTCTCTCCCCAAAACGTAACTGTGAATTGGTAAACCCAATTGGCAAGGTACTATCTAGTATATAGTACCAGTAGTGCCCAGGGCAAGGGCGATAATATGGGTCACCAGGGTTCCAACACTTTATTTTTATTTATTTATTATTTTTTTTTTTTGGTGAACCTTTATTTGTAGCACATGTGATTACAGGTATGGGCCTACAACCATCACGGCCGGCCGCTAGACAAAATCAAAACATTGCAAGCAATACGCATAATTGTAACAGTTCGGAGCCCAGGATAATACGATAACAGCACATAATTTGGAAGTGAACACCACAGCATTGAATCAGGATGTAAAAGGTTCATTTTCAAATAAAGAACTAAGAAAAAGTGCCGCACGGTCGTACCCAGTCCCGCGATAGTGTGCGAATCAGGATATTTGGAACAGTAGCAATACGGGGGGGCATCAGGGGATAAAATATACATAACAGGAGAAGTGGAAGCGCAGCCCCACCTTGTAACGAGTCTGAACCCCGCCCCTCAACTACAAACACACCGCAAGGAACATGGGCGACGACAACACTAAAAGAGAAGAAAGACTAAAGGGCCATAGAAACAAATACTAATCTAACACCCATCCCGCAACCCCCCACCCTGCACACCCGCCGAAGGCCATGGCCTACTCCCCAGCCGCGTGCCTGTCGCCCTAATAGAACCCGAAATATAGAAAGATAGAGAAAAGGAAGAAAAGAAGAGAAAAGAAGCGGAGGAGGGCCCTCATCGCGCCGCCGGCCCCGCCCTTCACCCCTACACTACGGAAATCCCAAAAAGGAAACAATACCATAAGAAAGAATAACAGATCCCGAGCACAAGAACAATGAAATATCGATCAAAAATACCCACTGCACCGTCTGTCAGTAATAAAGCAAATAGAATGTAGGCCACCTCATGCCTGACCCTGTCTGGCAGTAGTACCGCCCGAAGTCCTCTCATTAATCAATGTGAAACACAGTCTTGAGGGTCCAAACAGAATGGATGGGCCCGGACGGGGCGAAGCCATAAAAGAGCATAGTAATCCAAATCCGTCCAAATATAGATAGCAAAGATCAGGCAACAACAACGCCGGTCCCATGAACCTCCCAAAGCTGGCAAATAATAACATCATCCGGGAGAGGAGAGTCAAACAGTCCGGCCACCACCGCAACATACCCAGGCCAGTCCAAGGAGGAAAACAGCGCTTCACCCCCAGCCGCCAGCCGGACATGTGTCCCAAGGATACAGTCATACAAGCAATCAAGACGGTCCGCACGGGCACGGGAGCCCGGTCTTCAAGCCGCCCAAGGTGCCCCCGAGAATCCGAAACCTCCTCCATGGAGACAGCAGCAATTTCATCGGCCGACCCCTGGGATAGGACCGTGGCCTCCATAGATGGCGAAACAGCAATGGCATCCATCCTTGCACCCAGGTCTCGGACATGGCAATCAATAGTCTCGTGCAAAACTATTAGGGCAGCCAACAAGTCCCAGGGTGTGAACTCCGTTGTGCGTTGCGAGCATCCCGGCCCCATCCTTGCAACAGCCGCCCGACCTGGACGTGAGCCGTGGAGAATGGCACCAGCCGCCATCTTAATCCAGTCAGCCCCGTCCTTCTTCACCATATTCAGGGACCAGGCCTTACTGTGAGGGCACCGCGGGATGCGTCCCCAGGGCAAACGAACTGTGGGGCAGGGTCCAGAAAGGAGAGCCACCAAAAGGCTAAAGTCCCGCCGGGCCCCGGGAGTCGCCCGCCTATGTCCGGGGCAATCCTTGGCTATGCCCGGGCAGCAAAATTTGGGGAGGGGGCAGGAGTCAAGCGTCCCCTCCGATCCCGCGCCACCACACGGCCCCTCAAGGGTCCCCGTCAAGCGGCTCGGATTTTCACCGCTGGCAGTGGTCCTTCATGTCATCGGCCCCCACCGGCAGGCTCCCCGCCGCCATCAACGGCCGTTGGTGCTGCATCTGTGGCCGGAGGCCCCGCCTAATCAACGCCCCGGTCTCACCATCGCGTGGGCCGCAAAGCAGTTGGGGATAATTCCCAGGATCGGCGGCACGCAGGAGCTCCGGAAGCAAACGGTAGGTGCTCGTTTTCTTTCCTTTATCAAAGTATGCCTCCCTGGGTCAGGATATAAGTGAATGCAATACCTCACTATGTAAATCTGGACAAACAGCGCTTAGAGACCCCGGTGGTTATAACGCGCCATATAAATTAAATAAATAAAATAAATATTCGGCAGGATAGACGTGTGGGGCGAAAGGGCTCGCGGAGCCGAGCGACTATGCGGCCATTTCGGATGCCTGCTTGGCTCCTCCCCCTCCAACACTTTATTGTGCCACACTGTATCACCCAAGTAAAAGTCTGACTGCAGGACTGCCATTTCAGCTCCGCACGAGCAGCCTGTCTGCTGCAGAGCCATACTACTGTCTTCATATAATTAAGTCGCCTTTAAGGTATGCCTTGTCTAGCCCAGGAGGTAGGGTGCATTATATTAATGGTGTGGATATATATATATATATATATATATATATATATATATATATATATATATATATATATATATATATATATATATATATATATATATATATGTACATATCTAAGCGCCAAGAAACCGCATGGTAGTAGAGCGCTATATAAATGTTTTTAAATTCAAAATTCAAATTCAAATTCAAATTTTAAATTCAAATTCAGTACATGTATACCCTTTGTAACCCTGTAAAGCATGTTTTTACTGTGAGTGACTGGTCGTCCATAGGATAACATGGGCTGGCTACTTAGCAAACGTGAGATAGCCAGCTCCATTATGGTACCACCTAATTGTGTCGTGTTTGGTGTCAAACACTGAGCCTTTCACCCCAACACGATTCTCCTGTCAAAAGTGAGCTGACATGTACCCAGGTGCCACTCTGCGTGAATGCCAGCTTAGGACACAGCAGTCCAGTGCTCAGGAGGGACTCTTGAGCCTTTGCCACCAAGACAAGAGTCTGGTCATCAAAGTATGTCCACAAGATGGGAGACGAAGGACCTGGACACCTTTGCCATCCCAGGATGGTTTGTGAAAGAGTAATCTAGGCGGTGAGCCTCAAAGGCTTCACTACTCTTAATATGAAATTACCCGTCCCCTACTCGAGAGCAAAGCCCTTCCCGCCTCATCCACGCACCTCCAAAATGCTAGCCACAGCACTTGGGGGGGGGGGGGGCTTGGAGGTCTGTACAGCCAAGGAAGCCTTCTGCCATTTTGGCAGACCATAAAAGGGAATCCCTCTGGTGCCCACACACAAGTTGGTCATGCAGTTCCAGTATATGGTCTCCTTAGGACACTTAAGTGCCCTCTCTTTGCATGGTGGCAGAATCCAACTCCTGTCTGACCAGAACGCACGTCGAGCAGACGTCATTGCATAGAAACTGAAATGAGCTGTTTCCTGTTGCGGGCACTAGGCCTACCCACACAAGTGAGGTACCATTTTTATCAGGAGACTTAGGGGAACACAGAATTGTAGAGCAACTATTATTACCTATTGACTTTTGATGCATTTCTGCCTTCCAAATGTGAGACAATGTGTAAAAAAGAAGTCACTTTGAAAAATGCCCTATAATTCACATGCTAGTGTGGGTATCCAGAGTTTCAGAGATGTGCAAATAGCTACTGCTTCTAAACTCTAAATTGTGTTCCTATTTCAGAAATCCATAGGTGTCTTTCATACCTATTTTTCTCTTTTTTTATTTTACCAGATGAATTGCAATATACACCCAGTACACAAATATCCCCACAACCAGAAGGGTCCAGCGTATGTAACGGTATATTGCTTTCAAGAAGAAGTTACAGGTGAAAAAGGTGGCACAAATGGCTGGGTTTTTTCAACTCATTTTCAATTTTTCTTATTTTCAACTGTTAGTTTCTGTAAAAAAAACTTGAAGGATCTACACAAATGACCCCTTGCTGAATTCTGAATGTTGTCTACTTTTCTGAAATGTATCGCTCCCCAGGATCCATTGTTGCTTTCATACCCATTTCTACCACTACTTGGAAGGAGATTGAAAGCACAAAAAAATAGCAAAAATAGGCTATGTCCCAGTAACATGCAAAAACTGTGCAAAACATTTTGGTTTTCTGACAAAAGTCTGTCAGTCCCCGAAAGCTGGGAAGATGGTGATTTCAGCACCACAAACCCTTTGTTAATACCATTTGCAGCACTTGTTTCCCATTGTTCCACAAAAAAAAGAAATGTAGCTCTATTTTAGCTGATTTCTGGGTCCCCTGCATGGGAATCAATAAACCCTGGGTACCTTTAAATTCCCCAAGATGTTGGAAGAAAAGAACACAAATTTGGCGTGGATACCCTATGTGGTCAAAACGTTACAGGGGCCTAAGAGCAAACTACCCCAAATAGCCAAAAAAAAGGCTTAGCACGGGGGGCCTAGCCGCAAAAGGGTTAAACTAGCATTTATTTCAGGAAGCCATTCTTTAAAAAAACCTTCAACCATTCTGTATCTAGTTTGCAGGTGCGTGCACACTTAAGTGATAAATGTGTAAGATATGTACTGTTCTGCATGGCTTCTTCTTGTTGGGACGTGGTGCTCTCAAATCCAGAATACACAAGAGTTTGAGTCTCCTTTTGTTACCAGTTTCATATTTCCCCCGGTCACACTTCATACTTTGGTTGCCTGCCCAGTCTCTCCAAACTCTCGAACCCTGGGCAGATCAGGATCATCTTGCAGAAACAAATACCAGTGGGTAACATACCTCACTTTTCCTGGCACTCTGATGTCTCAAAACCTCATAAAAGCGCCCTCACCCTTCAATAGCGACTGAGTGGGGTCTGCATCCTTGGCTCCACCAGCTATCTATTCCAAAATTGTTTCTCAACTACAAACCCGCCTGGAATCGCAGCTCAAGCATGGAAAGAGTAATTCTCCAAGATCTACACGAAACAAGCCATGAAGTTGCAAGATCAGATGGAGAAGCTCACATACTCATACGCCCATCATTCTGTTACCAAACCTCCCACCTTCAAAAGGAGCCTGAAAATGACTCTCTAACATGAGCCCTCTTGACTCGTCACCCAATCAAATCCCTAACACAGATACAAAGGGCAGGACCCCTGAACTCAATGCTCACCCCTTTGTTTGACCTAGCCATGGCGTGTCCCAAAGTGCTATCACCGTAACATCTGCTAGAAAACTCATCACTACGAACTGTCCAAAAGGATAGATTTTGGTGGTATACAACTCCCACCCATTAAATGTATACATTCTATATGTTTCTGCTAATCACGCATTCACATCAGTTTTGTTCCTCTAGCACAGGATGTCCAAATGCTCTGCCCATTTGAGGGTGATATAAAGGGAAGCCAGATGTTTTTGCATTAAACAGGGTGTGCCTATAGTATGTAAATAAATCCTGCTACATTTAATCAGATATGTGGCTGTATTTTATTCAATTTTGCTTAGGTATATGTTTTATGCCCTTGTGGGGAGGATGCATTTTTAGGTCTGGTGTTAGCCAAAACCTTTTGGTTTTAATGAAATTATACTTACGTATAGGGGCTTTCAGCCAGGGCTCTTCCACCAATGCTCTTTTATTGTGTCATTCACATTTTGTTCGGCCCATTACAGCATTGGGAAATAGGTCAGCCCAATTGGCTAACTTCACTGTGAGAGATGGCATTATGCCCTTTTCACAAGGGGCGTATTCACACACAAAGCATTTCACTTAAGTACCAGGTGCTAGCAATGTGTGCTTTATGACACCAAAAACATAATTTTGTCTTTCGCCATTTGTTTTTAGATTGATGAGAATAGGAGACATTCTCAAAATTGGGGCAATGTGGAAATTAGTGAATGCTCATGCTTGCAAAATAAACAAGGCAAAAATAACTATATTTATAATTTTTTTATGATTTCTAGTGGAAGTGGATTTTGTCACAGAATCCAATTACCTACAATGTATGCAGCTTGGGTGTACTAATCTTTAACTAATTTTACAAGTGGGATTCAATTTTAGAATTTGCTGTCAGGTAGTACATTTTCTAGAAGCAACAAACACTTAAAGGTTGAGAAATGTCATATCTGCCATAGTGGGAAAGCACTCTACGAATAATGTATTGGTTATTTAAATAAGCAAACAATATTCTCTGACGTAAACAGCATGTCAGCTGCTACATGGTAATCTTAAAAGAATGCAAATGCGTCAGGGGTCAGGCTTTTTTAGTGTCAGCGAACTATTTTTCTTATTCCCGGTCGACGGTTTAAAAAATAATAATAATATGTTTTAAGATTCAAAACGCGATTCAAATCTTAAATGTGTCAATTGGCATTAGCATCTCGTGAATCCGGCCGTTATGTACTGTTTGAGGATTTAAATCTATGGTCTCCAAACACATTATCCACTTCATCTATAAATACATGTCATCAATCAAAATCCTAAATGGCTTAACCTTTGACTTTAACATCTGTTATCTAAACGGGCCTTTGGGCAGCTGTGATTAGAGGCGTTTTGACCACATGTTTCCGACACTGTACAAGGAAACACTGCTAGCAAATACCACATTATGGCCCCGGAAAGATTAAGTCTGGCCCGGTCCAAGGCGGCCAAGGGGCCATTTCCCATTCTCCTATAAATCGCCCTTCACTTTCTGAGGCCGCCATGTTTAAGCGGGATGCTGTGCGCACGTGCTGGATGCGGACTTCTTCCGCTGGTTCTGCAGGCCGCCTGCTAACACGCTCTCTTTGAAGTCCGACGCGAGGGAAGGGATCTTTTCAAACAGTTCATCTTGGTGCGGCCAGCTTTCATCGCTGACATTTAAAACACGCTACGGTTTTCACTGGGGCAGAAAAATAAATAAATAACTGTCCAAAGTAATCCAAGAAGTCCCAAGGGCGAACCGCTCTGCACATTAATACTGCGGTTTCTTTGAAAAACCACATACACACGGTTTTTAGGCGGAATAAAAAGTTCATTATATAGTTCTGCATGTGGTATATATAGTATGCAAGCGGCTGGAAGCTGATTCATGCTCCAGTATGACTCTAGCTTCTCTGAGGCCACCAGCATCTTTTTCTTTTCACACAGTGTGGCCGCCTATGAAGCGCACCGACCGTGTCCTCTGAGACTCTCTATCACACAGCACATGTTCTGCAACATACAGAAACGTGACTGCCCTTTGACCTTTACAGGAACAATAATTCACTAACTATAAATTATTTAGGGTACAAAATAATGGGTGCCCTAACCAGGATCAAATACAGCTACGCTTCTGATACAGATTTAGGGCTCCAGACCTGCCAGAAGCTTTTGCACTGCCCCGGCCACAAACGTCATGTGGGGCCTTTCTCTGCTAGAGTGAACACCGAGTAATTAAAAATAAAAATAATGTCCTGGGATACATTTGACGGCACCGGCTGACGTTTCCTGCCTTTTTATGAATACCTCTCAAAAGCAGCCAAATGATAGTTGAGTGCCATATAAATAGCCATTGTGACCGTGCAGCCCAGAAAAGAGCAGGGCATGACTGCTCCTCCCTTGTGATCGTCCTGTGCTGCTCTCTCTTCTGCCCTACACAAATACACATATATAAACAAACGTATGTATATACATACCTACAGGGTCCTAGAGTAGCATATTAGAGGGGCCTACAGGAAAATATACACTAAACCTGAAGGGAGGTGAAAATATTGGAGGGGGTCAAGATGATGATCTAGAGGGAACTTTTATGCTAGGTAAAGTAACTATCACACGTAGGCCCCGATTCCATGTAGATCAGAAAAGGAGGAGGTAAAGGATTAAGCGGGAGCAATAAACACCTCATATCCTCATAGCCCAAGTTTTTCACTTGCAAATGAGTCCTAACCAGGGCCACTAGAATTGTGCCACTGGAATTATGCGATTCTGCTGTCTCAGAAATGTTCATATTATTATGGATTTGCCGCATTTGCCACATAAGCCATTGTCTGCTGCAAATTTGGCAGAGGTTACCCAAAAAATTGTTTCAAGCTCAAACGGAACAAAATCTACAAAAAATATGGAGACTCTGGTTCTTGCGCACCAGAAAGCTTTTGGCAAAGGTTGACAGGCCATCTTTCAGTTGCTTATTGCTGTAATTGGGTGTTAAACTGGTACTAATAAGGTGGACTCTTTTCCAAGACACTTCTACTATGTGTAAAAATGTCAAAATGATTAAGATATTTTATCACAAAATGTGGCACATTATACAGCATAATTTAGTTAACCTTGTCGCATAATTCGGTCCTCCTCTGCTGCCTAACTCCAGTGGCCCTGGGCATGACATGCATAATATTTAAGGCACCAAATTGCGCATGCTTTCATTTTTTGGGCCTCCCTCTTTCTCCAATAAGTTTCGGCAGGTCTGGCTTGCAATATCTGGCAGGCGTGTGATAACTCTAGCATGCATGTTGATTTGAATCATTTCCCTAACTCAGAATCAGAGCCTCAGACTCCAGTGATTTCTAAAATGCTCTCATGCAAGATCTGCAATCAGAGTCCAGTGAAGGCTGCTTGTCTGCGGAATGGACCAGTCCACGCTCTCAAGTGAGATGTTTGATGGTGAAAATGCTGTGAGTACGATCAGATGCTGAAAGGGGCATCAGAAGGCTCTCAGATTCTGGGATTAAAGAGATGAATGCTTCATAGCCGATGTCTAGTCAAATCAGAAAGGCCTCTGAACTCTCACTGGTGTGTCGACCCAAGATGCAACATTTACAAATAGGGTCCCTAAAGTGCTCAGTCAGTGCTCTCAGTCTTACAGAAATAATTTCTGCACTTAGCAACATTTATCTACCACGTGCAAATAGTTTGATTTATGAGTGTAGGGAATTGACAAAAGGTGCATTTGCACTCATAAATCGTTTGAGTCATGCATAAACATTTCCATAATATGACGTCATATTCAGCCATGGGCCGTGGAGGGAGTTCCGGTGGGGCAGAAAAGCGGGACAAGGGAGGGGCAGGGTGGGGGCTGCCAAAAACCGGAATATGGATAATTGGAGGTAAGTAAACAATTTAATAAATTAAACGAATTTCGTAGCGCACCCTGCATTGCAAAATGGCTTTTTGCCCCACCGGAACTCCCTCCACGGGCCGCGGCTGGTCATATTTTGTATTTTTTTTTTGGATGGGCTTATCTCATACCAGTTTATGGGAAGTGGGTGTTCCTGAGCAGGGATGCCATGAGAAGTTTTGGAACGTGTATAAACTTGAAAATATGTGTGTGTTCAAAAATTTCGCCATGACCCAGATACATAAGAGTAAATCAGTGTCCAAGGCAGAAATGAGAAGAGAACATCCCCAAATATAGCAACACGGGTTTCTCCACGGGGGAAATATTTTCTCTGCAGAGAACGAAAAGTGCAATTTCACCAATGCAAAGGGATTTTTGCATGCGCAAGTGTACTCTATGTACAATTACGCATGTGGAAAGCCTTCACATAGACATCATTAGGAATTTACTAAATGCTTCCAGGAAAATTGTAGGAAATCCGCAGCTGTGACAGATTATAGGGCATACTTTTGGAAAGGTTTATAAGTTGTATACTGCCTTCCAGTTGCACTCTTTTTTTCGTGTAGGTCGCCATCACTGGGGTCGTATGACGTTTCAACGCATGCTTTTACCACGCATGCCTTTACAACGCAGGTATTACAACGCAAGTCGTTACAACGACTTGCGTTGGGGGGCGCTGGATAGTGGAATAATTAAATTTTCTATTACAACTCCAGTCCCCGTGGATAGTAGGGAAGGTCTTGGATAGAAAATTCAAGTATTCCCTATCCAACAGCGCCCTCCAGCGAAAGTCGTTGTAGCGACTTTCGTTGTAATTCCTGCGTTGTAATGGTAGTGCGTGGTAAAAGTTTTGTTGTAAACAATGTTCCCCCATCACTGGAACTCCCAACCCATAGATGTTTTAGGGCATGGGCAGAGTGGGCAGATGCCCAAAGCCCCCACACCTTCTAAGGGGGACCGTAGACACTGACCATTCTCGCTCTTTAACCTCTGTTTATATTCTTTCTCTATCTGAACCTCTTTCTCTCTTACCTCTAACTTAGTTTGCTTCAAAATATGTTTTTCGTGGGGCCCCCAAAATCTTTAAATGATTCTGTCCCTACCACCAGATATAGCCAGGCAACCCCTTTTCTCTCCAGAGGCTCAAATCCGAGTTAAAATATCATATTTTGCAGCTATAAAAGTATTAGTGATGACTGCTCTACTCTGTTATTAATTTGCACATTAATACAACTAGTACAATTCATACCACAACTTTGTCTTTTTCAATGTATGCTAATTGTCATCTTCTCACTGCCCTATGTACCATCACCGGTGCTTTTTATAGTTTCTTTTAAACGATTATTACAGCTAAATAAATACATGATTCGGATTACAACATAATGCACCCTACGGGAACTGTCTTTGACAACTTTGTGTTGTTGTTATGTTTTTCTTAACCAGTATTAAATATATAACAATTGCTAACTTTAAATCTGAGATTAGGAATGTCCATTGTACAGGCCAATTATCATGCAACAAATTTCTATAAACAAACGGGCCATCTAAGTGTTGCCAGACTTAACGAGAAAAGGAATGATTCGGAAGATCTCATTCTGAAATGTACAGAGCACTGCAATCTATTGCAATGCACAAAACCAGACACTAGACAAACAGATAACAAACAGAAATGTTTTTTTAACACTAAAAAGTCTTACATTATCATTTTTATCTACAAATCTAAACATACATTTGTTGTTACCTGTTAATATGTCGTGACCAACAGATCTGCCACATTTTCCCTCCACAATATGTTGTGATGATGGGTGAAGTTGCTGAATGCCTAAGCATTCATTCAGTACTTCTTCATCGGTGCACGAATGCAGCTAAAAATGAGATTAAAACAGTGAGGCTGGTTTCCAAAGTGAGGCAAACAACTGCTCTTATAAGTAGCATGCATAGTTGCTAATGGCTATTGTACACAGGGTGCAACTTTAGCCACTGCGTCTTTGCTGAGGGTCAATACACACAACAAAAAGGACTCGAATTTATGACATTCGAATATCTACCACCCTCTGTATGTCCTCCTTACATGGTTCACATTTGAAATTGCATGTCCTTATTCGAATCCTACACAAAGCTGTATGCCCTCTGGCTTACTTTTCTTCGTGTACTTGCGGGAATTACCCTGTATACCCATAGCCTATAACATCTTTCTTTTCACAAACTGGTCATTACTGACCTTCAATCTAAGCTTCTGCTACTCTTTCTATTCACTGATTATTCAAACTAGCATCCCCCAATACCCTCCCACCCCAACCCTCTAACATTCGTATCGAACTCCCTAATTGGAGATTCATCTACACTTTCCATTCACCCTACCAGTCAATCGCAAGAACTAACATTCCCCACCCACTCTATGACCGTTAACACCATCTGATTGCACATCAGACTGGGGTAAATGTAAGTTTTTTCCCCCTGAAAACACAAGACTAACCTCACTACCAACAAAAACACTAGATTAACCTCAAACCGTGCGTTCCAGGGTAGGGTGCTCCTCGCCATAAACCCCTTTAATGCCTCATCAGAGGTAGTAAGTGATATATAAATATAATTACAATGCTAAATAATACACTAGGATCATGTAGGAATTCGATGACCGATCCACAAACCCTACATTCAACAAAGTTGTGCAGCAAACCACATTGCTAGTTGCAAAAGGGAAAATCTAATTTAATATAGAATCTTCAGATACATACATTTATAGATGCAACTCAAAGCCTAGACGAAATTGTAATTATGCTCGAGAAAATTCATGACATTTCATAGTGTGTGATTTTGCATAACATTTGGCAGTGGTAGTTTAGTTCAAGAACAACATGTCTCAACAACAAAAACATTTTCTACTAAAGCCAGTCTTTTGTCAGTCACTTCTGTGACTTTTTCAAACAAGACACTGACAAATTAAATTTTACGTCGTATGTACGATTTTGTATATTTTTGTGAAATTTCAGGAAATTTATTTGGAAAAAGACTCAATTTCACACGTCTATTTATAACCAGGGGAATTCTGCATGCATGGTTGATGTTCCATGGTGAATGGGAGCAGGAGGTAGATGTTGGAAGATATTTAACAGTCATCATGTCCTAATTGTGTGAACCGTCACATGCCGTCCAAATATGTTTTACAACCCCCCCTAGTACGTGTATATTTTCTCCAAAAAAGGTTTGAGTAAATGTGAAAACAATTTGGAAAAGTTTATGAAATACGTGCATATTTCATAGGGATGTAAAGATAAAAAAAAGTCTCCTCCTAAAAAATATGTTTTTGGGGGGAAAAATCGATATGTGCCCCCACATTCATTCTTGCGACGGGGTTGCCCTTTACTGGGATACATTTGCCATTCCACGGGGCGGCGGGGGCGCCTTCAAAGACTGCGCATCCTCGTTGACAGGGCAGGATTAGCAGAGCACAAAACACACAGAAACGTTTTGTAAGTGAAGCCGAGCGACCTGTGCTTATCACTTCCGGAACCGCGACAGTTCCGCGTAGGCCGGCTGTGTACGGGCGCCGCGTCGGAGGCGACGGCTTTCCATTTAAATGAATGTTTTGGCAAAAAAGTGTCGGAGGCATGTTCTGGAAAACCGCAATGTCGGTTGTATTGAAAACAGCAGGAGAGGAGAATTACGTTAGAAAAGCATCTCTAATTCACATTTTAAACAGCGCACGGTTGCCAGGCTGCGGTTTTAGCAGAGCGCTCGAGTTACCGCGCGCCATCCATCACAGCTCGCGGGCACGAACACTTTGGTATTGTTTCAGGAAGACACAGTTCGAATCCTGACCTCTCCCGGGATTGGCGCATCCGAAGAGAGTGTCCCGACCCTGCTATCGGGAATATGAAAACACGGTTTGTGCTTTCGTTTGCTCAAGATACGATCTCGCATAATGAGTCCTCTTTTTCACAGCTGTGGCCAATAAGACATAATTGCAACCAAATCAACCACGAGGCATCCTGAGACCTATATCGGTTGCTGCCTGCTTTTGCTCCCAGTGCAGTTTCGTGTCCATTTCGCTTAAGAAGCAGTGCTTAATTTGTACAAGAATAAGTGCTGGGGCCCAACGTTTTGCTCAGAATCCCGCTGCTGGTGTTGTCCAATGACTGGGCATTAGTCTTGTTTTGACCTCATACCGCCTTCATCCACCACCAGAGGCTCCCCGCCCCTTAATCTGACTCTTTCAGGTTCTTTTTCATCCCTGTTTTCTTTCTTTGTCACATTTTCCCTGGTCATTTTCTTCCTCCTCCTTCTTCCCCTCTTTTGTCTTTCTCTCTCTCTTGATCTTGGTCAAAGTCTTATGCCGAAAAAATAAGTCCCTAAAAATGAATGCTGCTGGGCCCAACCTGCAACTATGGCTAAGCTAAAGCTTTCAAACCCCTATAGTGTACGCTGCGTTGTTGCACTTTATTGATCTTTCTCAATGCTGCTACCGTTTTTGCTGAATATGAGTGCATGTAAATGTGAATTGGTAATTATAGTTGTATTTATTTATTTACAGTGTTTTATTGAGCACTAGATGCCACCTAAGGTAACTTAGATCCCTAAATTACACAGGTAAACTGAAATAAAAGTTACGGGGCAGTTGGAGTACAGTCGAATGGCGAGAAAGTACTTCGCCTGAATTGTTCTACCAAAGCCCTAGGAGAAGCTCTTAACTGAATTGACCTCCCATATACTTGAGCTCTGTGGAGTTTCCTACATCAGATGTAGTTTGATTCCATCCTGAGGCAGTGCACTACAAATGATTAGCTGTAGAAAGGATGCTGACAGAAGGTTCCACACACATATATCATGAGGAGGCTGTTGGTCCAGTAGGCCGTTGGATCAGCAGCCTGGGTGTTATTTAGAATTTGTCAGCTGTGCAGCATTCACTACAAACTGGCAGATGTCCAGTCAGAGTAACTCATGGTTCTCTGACCTAAGTAAGAGGTAGGAGAACATTAGGGATTCTGATGGCACATCCTTATGGGGTTCCTCTGTCAGATACCTCTGACCTGGTGGCCCTTCCACCAAAGGGCTGTCAGGTCACAGTGGTGGCCACCGCACCTTATTTGGGGCACTGTGACTGTTACTAGATTCTCTGCCAGACCACAAGGAATCCATCAAAATATCATCTGATTAGACAATGCAAAACACAAGGAAATCAATTAAAGGTCCCAAAGGAACTGTGTATGTCTGTCTCCTCGAAGTTCAGAAGGAAAAATGGCAGATGGAAAAGAAAATGTTGTTGGGAAATATCTGCCAGTCCTGAACACTGTCAAATGTTATGCCAATCTGTGAAGGAGCCAGGAATACAGTCACAGCCCAGAGGTAACCAAAAATGTAACAGAAAGGAGCCTGGGTCTGTCCCCAATAAAGGAGCTAGAAGTTGGTTGGATTTTTTCTTAGCTTAAGAAATTAGACAATCTTTCCATTTTGTGTGATTTATGCCTACTTGCAATTTGTGAGGGAGACAGGTGTGAAACCCATCTCCTTCCATACGTTCCTCAAATGTAGACAGCATTCTGAATTCAGCAATGGGTTTATTTGTGTAGATTGCTAAAGAATATTCCAAAGAAATCAAAGCTTGAAATAAAACAAAATGAATATGAGCGGCATGGGTGGGGTGAAGACAACATAGTATCAATGTAGGCTTCATTTGATTAATGTTTTGTCCGGTGGTATAGGATGATTGCGTTCAAATTTTCACAAACGTAATGCACCCACTTTATTACCAGTGGGCATATAAAATCATTGAAAATACCCACATGCCCAGCACCCGCACACTCAGGAGACCCAAAGGAACACATACGTCGGTCAAGCCTCAGAAGGAATAGAATAAATTCCTCATGAGCAAGAATGGACGACATCGCTATGTTTTGGAAAACAGATTAAAATCCGACAAATGTTAATATTCAATCTTCCTCCTTTCCTGCTAATCGGGTGAAGCAGGTATAGCTTGCATCATTATATACATCATACTGTACAACAAGAAAGCATATACTGTTTATTCTTTACGCACAATCATGTGTTACATAAAATGAACGCTGCCCCATAAATAGTAATTCTGTCACAATCTGTAATCTGCATTAATATTACATAATCAATTGGGCTGACCATACTCCCTAGGAAAACCCACATATGTTTGATATTTTCAGGCTCTGGCCATTCAGGGTACCATTACCTTGGTTAGGATTAATGTTTACTCGTCTGAGAAATGCAGTAATGTAAGCTATTGTGTTTTAGGTTAAGAGGGGTTTTTACCGGTCTAAAGCATTAACCACAATCTTTTCCAGGGTGAACCATAAAAAGTCACAAAATTAACCTGTGCTTAACCCGCTGGTAGCTTGGCACAGAAGCAGTCAGGCTTAACCCACAGTCACTGTGTTCAGTATTTATACAGCACACAAACAGGAATAAAGTGAAAACCTAACACAAGAAAAATCCCACACCCATTGATAGAACTAGAAAAAATGTAATCAATACTACTATTATAAAGAGAGAACTGTGTCCTTTGAGCGAGGTAAACTCGAAAAGTACACCACCAATCCAAACACCGAAGACATCTTTGAAAACCTCAGGGCATGCAGAAGGACATAGGCTATATAAATTTAAGAAATAAACGTTATTTACAAAATTTATATTAAAAAAAAAGTAGTCCCTCCAAAGTAGCGCCGGCCGCGACGTGCGTGCTCACGTCAGGAGCACTGGGAGGAGCGGCGTACGAGGAGCAGCGGACATGGCGTGGGGGAGGAGCGGTGACTTGAGGAGCAGCGGACAGGCCAGCGGCGGTGCGAGCAGCGGAGAGGCGGACATGGCGCGGCGGACAGGAGGTGAGGAGCAGAGCGGCAAGGAGCGGTGAAATGAGGAGCGGCAGCAGAGGTAAGGCTCCGGGGACAATGTCGGGGCAGGCGGGTGTCGGGCCAGACAAGGGACGGGGAGTTACAACAACACAGGCGGCGAGGAGCATAGTGGCAAGGAGTGGTGAACTAAGGAGCGGCGGCTGAGGTAAGGCTCCGGGGACAATGTTGGGGCAGGCGGGTGTCGGGCCAGGCGGGGGACGGGGAGTTACAACAACACACATCGGCTGAGGAAAGGCAATGTCGGGGCAGGCGTGGGTCGGGGCAGGCGGGGGACAGGGACTAACAAGGTGACGGGTGGAACATTTTGAAGGTAGTACTGTCCGACCTCCATTGACTCAGGCCAGGAGGGGGGTCGGGCCAGGCGGGAAAACAGATCGGCTGAGGAAAGGCAATGTCGGGGCAGGCGGGGGTCGGGGCAGGCGGGAGACGGGGCGGGCGGGGGCACGGGCTACTTGCCAATGTCGGGGCAGGTGAGGGTAGGGGAAGCCTGAATGCTCCCGGACAAGGTCGGGACGGGCTGCTAGTTTGAGAATAAAACAATAAAAATCCAGTCAGTAGAACCAAATATATGCAACATCAAACTTTTAGGTACGTATAGTGCCTAAAAGAAAAAAGCGACATTCGCGGTCATCTGCTTATGCTAGACTGGGAGAAAGTCACAAAATCAGGCTTACTGCAATGGAAGTGGGCCAGATAGGGGGACCAGGTAAGGTCCGCTGAAAGAATTGCCTTCTTAAGTCCAGCGTGAAGAGTTCTATTAGCGGTGGAGGAGGACATGAGGAGCAAGAATAGCGTCATGGAGAGTAGTTGCTTTAGATCAAGAAGCAGGCCTGGCATTGTGGATGGTCATCGCTGTAGCATGAAGAGCAGGTTGGGTGTCATGGACTGTCGTTGCTGGAGCTTCACTTTTTGGTCACCGCAGGCCGTCGCTGCTGTAGGTCGAAGAGCATGACTCACGCTGCTGATCACCACTGGCAGTAGCAACAGCGAGAAGAGTCAGGTTCACTGAAGCTTCACAGTGGTATTCGTCACAGTCAGCAGAATCACGGTGCAAACGAGCTAGTGCGCAGTTGTGAGAGCCCAAAACATCAGGATCTTCCATAGGAGTGCACTCTGATGCTAGTCAAGAGTCCAGGACCTTTGATGCACCTCTTGGGGATCAGGGACTTACTCTAGCAGAGGCCAGCAGGGCTAAGGCAGGTCAAATTGCAGCAGGCCAGCTGGGCAGCTGCAGTGCGGCCTCTGGAGCCCTTTGTGCCACTGTAGCTCACAACAGGAAGTCAACCAACTGGCCACTGGAGTCACTCTGGTAGTCCTGTGTTTAAGCGGAAGGCAGGCCTCAAGCAGTAGGGCAATCCTATGAGAGGACAAGGAAGACTTCAAACAGCAGGGCAGACCTCTGGTAGAAGCAGGGCAGTCCTCCGAGGTACAAAAAGGGCCTCCAGCAGCAGGGCAGTCTCTGGAGTACAAGACAGTCACTCCGAGTGTCCTTTGCAGGTCCAGGAGTGAACTGAAGAGTTGGTCTGCGGGTCCAGTATTTATACCTGGTGCCTGGGAGTTGTTTCTAGACTTTCTCAACATCTGGTTTTTGAAATTGTCTTCCTTCTCCTGCTCTTGCCCCAAGATGTCAAGGACGAGAAAAGGCTGGTGCCACATTCTTAGTGAGTGTTCTGGAGGCAGCCCCCATTGATATGTAAATGGGGGCAGGGAACACCTTCCCCATCCATCCTGGCAGGGTGGCCCATCCTGCACCAGCTAGTCTCATTGTATGTGAGGAATACACAAAGAACAACTGCCACTCTATTCACAGTCAGTCATGTGACCCAGGGCAATGGTTAGGACAAGAAAATTCCAACTTTCTAAAACTGGCATTTTAAGAATGCGACTTAAAATCAGACGTTGCCATTAAAGAGGATTTACAATCACAATTCTTTTGAGCCCAAACCTGGCCTTTAATGAATGTAATAAGTTAACCCAATATTATCCTTGGGAGCGGTATGCCTCACATTGGCGAAACATAAATTTGGGAGTGGTTCACTACTAGGACATTTAAAAAAGTGAATTTCCAACTTTTAAAATCCACTGCACCCTGCCCTATGTGCTGTTTAGAGCTAAACTTAGGGTGACATATATGTATTAAAAATAGAGGTTTAGGCCTGGACAGAGGTTTATCTTGCTAGGTCAAATTGTCAGCTTAAAACTGCACACAGGCTAAGATGGCTGGCCTGAGACATGTTTCAAAGGGCTACTTAAGTGGTTAGCACAATAAGTGCTGCAGGCCCACCAGTAGCATTTAATTTATTGGCCCTGGGTCGATGTTTTACCAGTTTACCAGTAACCTATAGGTAAATTTAAAGTGTCAATCAGGCGTAGGCCATTCCTACCATGTTTTAAGGAGTGAGCAAAAGCACATTAGGGGTTTGGTTTGGCATGTCCCACCACCGCCCCTACCCCAAATAAATGCATTTTTGCCTTGGAAGTTGGGTCTGGGATCCTTGAGTCTGGTCTGTTATATCAGGTCTTTCTTGTCTTGCAGTAAGAAGAAGGATAATACAGTGAATTTTGATGTAAAACAGTAGAGAGAGAGAGAGTGAAAGAGAAAGAGAGATACATTTCACAATGTGAAAACACATAACCTGAAATCAATATCAGCTTTTCTGTTTGTCCAAACTGTGTGACCCTAGGTAAACATTTTATTTAAAACTACTTATAACAAAATGTTGACCCACGCTGAGTTGGGGGACAACACTAGAGAAACTGACCTCATTTTAAATCTCCATAATCATTGTTTTGATGACTTAAAAATCCTGCTTTCGCAACCCTGCCGACAGGTAAACAACACAGCACCTACTCGTCCCCATAAATGGTACAATAAAAAATGCAGGGAATCACACACCGCCCTGGTTAAAGCTGTCAAGTCTCGGAACATAAGTTTGGTGAAAGCCGCCAGGTCATCCTATAGAAAAACACAAGGGGAAGCTAAAAGGGAGTGGGAGGATAAATACTGGTCCGACCTCTTGGAAGCCTCCATGTCTAACAACCCCATCAAATTTTGGGAAATAGTCAAGTGGGGGAAGGATCCGGACGGACGCATCCCCACAAACCATGTGCCCCCCAATGAATGGGTGATCTTTTATGCAACCCAGTTCCGTGCAGTAAACACTATGCCACCCAGTACATTAGAAAAGACACCCCACCCCACCACCCAAAGCGAGATTATCACTTTCACAGAAGGAGAGGTTGAGCTCGCATTAAATTGCACCACGCGAGGGAAAGCGCCAGGTATGGATCTTATACCTGCCGACTTGTTCAAAGCTAACCCCGCCCTGTGGATACCATACATTGTCACGGTGGCAAACTCCATAGCTGCAGGTGCAGGCATACCCAAATCTTGGAAGGGGGCGGAGATCTTGCCGATCTATAAAAAGGGCAATAGGTCTAATCCGGGTAATTACCGCCCGATTAGTCTTATTGACTCTATACAAAAACTTATCGCTCGCATGGTCTTGGGCAGGGTCCAAGGATGGATTGAGATGGAGGACATCTTATCCCCAATGCAGGCGGGCTTCAGATCGGGAACCAGCACCATCGACCAGGTGTTCAGATTTTGTCTGATCTACTGGAAGGTGGTGCAGCTTGGCGGCGGTACCATCTTTGCAGCGTTCATCGATCTGAAGTCCGCCTTCGATCTTGTACCGAGGGAGAAAATGTGGGGAGTCTTGAAGACTCTAGGAATGCCAACAGAACTGCTTGATTTGATAATCAAATTGCATAAGGAAAACTTTGCAAGGGTAAGATGGGGTGGACAGGGCCAGGTGACAGAACCCTTCCCAGTCACCCGTGGTGTTCGCCAGGGCTGCGTTTTGGCACCCACTCTCTTCCTATTGTTCATTGACCAAGTGGTGAAATTCTTTGAATTGACCCCAACCGACGCCCCCATGCTGGCAGGACAGCGATTCCCAATGCTCATCTTTGCTGATGACACCTTACTCCTCTCCAGAACACGCAGCGGACTACAGCGGGCCCTGGACCGCTTTGAGGAGTTCTGTGTCATCAGCGACCTTAAGGTGAATGTTGGGAAAACCAAATTTATGGTGCTAACCAAGAACCACCCTGTCAGGAGTACAGTTAGTATGGGAGGAGTCAAATTGGACCAAGTAGAGAACATGACATACCTGGGGGTTATGTTAGATAGTCGCCTGAAATGGAAAACACAAGTTGATGCCCAACATCTTAAGCTTGCCCGACTCACTGGCTGCTTACTCAGTGAGCAAAGGAAATCTATTACCAAGCGGGTCACACCGGCTCTCAAAATTTACGATGCTAAAATCAATCCTGCAATCCTATATGGTGCAGATCTGTGGGGTCACAAGGATCTGACTGGTCTGTTTAAAATACAGTGCAAGTTCCTCCGCAACTTGGTAGGCTTGCCACAGTCGTCCCCCTCAATCCCCCTCTGTTTGGACTTAGGATGTCCCCCAATCAATGAGATGGCCAGATTCAGACTGGTTGCCTTTTGGAGGCGCCTATGGACCTCGCCTGACCTCATCCTATTTGCAAATGGGGTAGTAGAAGTTAGGGCAATCAGTGGATCGGAAAAAATTCCCTGGTTCCGAACGGTCAAATCCATTTTGACGGATATGGGCTTAGAGCACCTTTGGACATCCCCAGCCACTAGTACTTTTCCATCTAAATTGGCATTTAAAGAATTGTACTGGTCCATGCTCCGCCTGAACAGAATAAATGCCTCCTGCTCTACTAACCTTACTGGCAGGTTTCTTTGTTTTAAGTTGGACCCCACACGTGAACATTATTGGGACACGGTTTCCAAATCCTTAGACAGGAAACTTTTCCACCAGTTCCGGGTGGGCACATTGCCGCTGAATACTTTCACGAAAAATTGGTCCTCAAACACCACGGATCAATGCAAATGGTGCCCAGGACAGAAGGAAACAGAGGGCCATTTTCTGTTTGCTTGTCCCAAATATCATGAACCAAGGGTCAAATGGCTAAAACCACTTTTCCAGAGCCTGCCCATAAGAAAATCAGAAGAGGCTATCCATGTATTAAAAACTAACACACTTGAAATTATCACAGTGTGTATAGCCAAATATCTGGGCTGGGCGTGGATACTCAGGGCAAAACAATAGTTTAAATCTGGATAGTATGAATTTACTTGTAATTCAATTCCCCCTAGGGAAAATTTGTTTCAGGATTGTCTACAAACTGTTTAATTCTTTTTTAATGTTTAACGTTTGTGTATTTATTGCCAATTAATTATTGCTTGTAATATTTGTCTTTTATGATTCTTTTAATAATCGAAATAAAGACTTTAAAACCTGAAACCTGAACATTTTATTTCACAGATCCTCCTTTTCAGGTCGAGCCTAGGCAGCGCGCATGTGCTGTCGGCAAGACCTGTTGTTATCTCTTGCAACGGCTTTCAGCATGCCCACAAATTGCCATTTGTTCGTTGTTGTGCCATTTAGAAATAAGGCGTTTTTATTGGTGCATTGGGTCGGATTCTCCCGCCTTTGCGTGCTTGGGTCATGCCTAGGCAATTTCACTAATTGTTTGCTGCGTTGGCCATTCCAATACGTCCCCGGGTCTTCCTGGTCATCCTGATCTGCTTTTTTATTTTGTAGGCTATCAACATCGTTTTAGGTGTTGAGGCCATTTCACGGAGAATGCTCTGTTAGGTACCTGCAAAATGGCAATTTCTGTCCTGTAGCTGTTGAGCTATGCCAATAGCCAAACTCAAAAAAATGTGAGACCTATTGCATTTCTCATACTTGTTCTTTATTATCACTTATTAGAAAACCTTTAAATATTCGAGTTCAGGATGTGCACTGTACAAGCACCTTTTATGTTTGATTTAATAAACATCTATATAAAGAATCTAGGCAGTGCTTCAGGTTTCCATGACTACTCACCTGCATCTTAATTCACTAGTGGAACTGCCTTTGGGTGGGTCAAGCCATTAATGTTTCTAATTTCATGTTAAAAAATTGTCACTTTTACTAAATATCTGACTGTGTAGTGATATAATCTGAAGAACAATGGTGAAACGCTTCTGCATTTTAAAGAAATATTGGGGGGGGCGTGGCTAAGATGGCGGGGTGAGCGGACGCATCCTCCCGCAGCTCCTCCAGCCCGGCTAGGCTCGAGCCCTTTTTCTTCAGCTTCTCTCCCCCCGCTGACGCTCAGCGGCTGAGAGGAGTGTGGCGGAAAACCTGGTGCACGCATTGATGCCGCTTTGGCCCTGATCGCTCCGGTGGAAGCACCTCAAAAGACCGGTTGAAAATCGAGAGACGACGGAGCGCCCGGGAGGCAGAGCGTATCGGAGTGCTGTCCATGCGCCTTGGCTGGGCCTAGTGCTGAAAGTTGGCGATCTGGGTGAAGACCGTCCCGGCGCTCGACGGAGGTCGAAGGAGGGCTATCGGCTGGGGAGCCCGCTACGCGGGGGACTCTGAGTGCGTGCCCTGGAGCTTGGACTTGAGGCAGTGGCCTCCTGAATGGCGAGGATCCCGGTCCCGGGATTGGAGGACGATCGACTTGAGACCGGGGCCAGATCTACCAACTCTTCTAAGTAACCGAGCGGCCCCGGTTGTGGAACTTTCCAGATTGCCTGGTTTCTGGAGTCGCCCGGTGGTGTCGCCGGGCTCGGGCGATCTGCTTGGCCCCACCCTGCCGCCATTTTGTCCTCGAGGGGTCGGTGTCGTTGGCCTCCTCTGGAGTCCCTTGAAGGCAGTTTCCTGCACCCTCCGCCTCTACACAGCTATCTCCCAGTGGCGGAGCGTACTGGCCGGGCCAGGTCCCCCCCAGCGTAGGTCCCGGCTGCCATCTCGACTGGGCGCCCACAGCTTGTAGTGCCCGGACCGACCCGCCATTTTGTCGTCTGTGGCGCAGGTCCCCGCTTTTGCCGGGAGCTCCCCACAGCGAGTACTTGCTGGTGGTTAGACATTCTCCGGAGCGGTCGGGCCTGTGCCCGCTCTTCACCTGAGGCGCTTGGAATGTCTGGAAGAGGTGGCTCGAGGAAGGGGGACCACACCCTGCCGGATATGCATGGCAGGGCCCAGCAGCAACGGGACAGAGCACAGCCGTCGCCGGGGTCTTCCCGGGCCTCGGCGGACGCGCCCGGGGGAGAACCCCCTGTCACGAGATCTTTCATGGAGGAGTTGTTCAGTTCCCTTAAGGAGGACTTCCAGACACTGAAGCGGGAAGTGGCTAGTGAGGTCCGTGAGGTCCGCAGAGAGGTGGAGGGCCTTGGAGAACGGGTTGAGACAGTGGAGACGGCGGCCCAGCGCCAGGACGACGAGATTGTCCACTTACAACAGGACGTTCTCCGTCTCCGGGAGCAGTGTGTGGAGCTCCAGGCCCACTCCGAGGACCTTGAGAACAGGTCGAGGAGAAACAACATTCGAGTGCGTGGTGTGCAGTCTGCAGACGAAGGGACTGACCTGGTGGGCTATCTGCAGGACTTGTTCCGGGAGATCCTGGGGGAGGCCGCGGACTTTCCTATCTGCATTGATAGAGCTCACAGGGTTGGACGACAGCGCCAGTCATCGGCGCCCCCGCCGGACATCTTAGCTTTTCTGCCCGACTTTCCACTGAAGGAGCGCATCATGTCTGAAGCCCGCAGGAAACAGCCACTGACTTTCCGGGAGCGGCCCGTGGCGCTCTATCAGGACCTGTCCGCCATCACGCTGCAGAAGCGCAGGTCCTTCAGGATTGCCACCGACTTCTTGCGCGAACATGAGACGCCGTACTCCTGGGGGCACCCCTTTCGCTTGATCTTTCGCTGGAACGGAGTGCTACATCAGCTACGCTCCTTGCAAGACATTTGCGATGTCCTGGGGCTCACGGCTACGGAGGAGGATGGAGCCACGCCGTCCTGGAGGCGATCGGAGAGAGGGGGCCGACGGAGGTCAGCGAGGAGACGATCGACGGCGAGCGCTGGGCGTCCTGATTCCCCTACCATCAGGGCGGACATGGCCGGTGCCTTGAGGGCGGAAGGCAGGGACTTGGCCGACTCCAACGGCGTGGCCTTGACGGCCTAGACTCACTCCGGGGGGAGATGAACATAGCTTCTTCGATGCCAGGTTTGGGGCTGGGGGGTTCGGGGGGGTGCGGGTGGAGGTGAGTGGCCGGATGTCCACTTTTCTATTTTCTACGGACTTGCCCGTTTTGGGGCTTGACTGAGACAATGGGTTGTTTGAGTTGGTATTTGGCTAGTTGCCGTGGGTGTGTTTGAGGTGGGGTTGGGTGTTGTTCTAGAGTTGGGGAAGTCCCGTCCGAAGTTGTCCATGCCCACGCTTGGCCTGCTCTGGCCTGTCCCGCGCGACTGCCCCGCGCGACTGCCCCGCGCCCCCCCCCCTCTGGTTCATTGCCAGCTGCATAGCGTTCCTGGTCCCTGGGAGACATGTCGTCCCTGAAGGTGGTGACCCTTAATGTTAAGGGTCTGAATAATCCGGTTAAGCGCAGGGCGATCCTGTCTCTGCTTGAGGGGACGCAGGCTGACATCTGCCTTTTGCAGGAGACCCACTTATTGTCCCGTGACTGCCATAGATTGCGCTCTGCTAAGTTCCCCACCCAGTTTTTCTCCTCTGCAGCGACCAAGACTGCGGGGGTGGCCATTCTCATAGCGAGCTCCTTCAGGGGGGAGGTGTTATATAAATACGCTGAGCAGAAGGGGAGGCTTCTGGCATATCGCCTCCGCCTAGGAGGTATAGCGTTTACAGTTGCCTCTGTCTATAGCCCGAATGACCACCAGGAACGCTTCTTGGACTCAGTACTGGTGGATGTCACTGCCTCGCCTGACCGAGATGTTATTCCAGGGGGGGACCTTAATATCGTCTTTGATTCAATATTGGATAGGTCAGCGCAGCGGTTTCCACAGACTGGAGAACTTTCCCAGGCTGTGAAGGCCCGGATTGCGGACATGGATTTACACGACCTTTGGCGCTCCATGCATCCCACGGATAGAGACTACTCCTATTTTTCGCATGCGCACCGCACCTACGCACGGTTGGACTATCTCTTGGTTAGTGGGCCGATGCGCGCCGCTGCTACGGCGGCGGACGTTGGGGTCCTGACTCTGTCTGACCATGCGCCGGTTACTGGCGCGTTTGCGTGGCCGGCGGCCTCCCCCTATCGGGGGATGTGGCACCTTAGGGACACCCTTTTGCACAAGAAAGCGGTGGTGAAACGTATTGCAGAGGTCATACAGGACTATCAGACACACAACAGTAATACAGACACTTCACTAGCAACACAGTGGGCTGCGTTGAAGGCGGTTCTTTGGGGGGAGTTCATCTCCATCTCCTCGGCGGAAAATAGGGAGCGGCAACGGAAGAGGGATGAACTGACTACTCAGGTTCGGGAGCTTGAGCAGGTCCACCGCCGTACGGGTGCTCCGAGGGTTTGGAGGCAGCTGAAGGCGGCGAGGAAGCTCCTGTTGGCGCTGGACCTGAATAGAGCGGAATACGCTGCCTTGCGCTTGAAACATGCCTACTACACAGGAGGGGACAGGTGCGGCAAGCTCCTGGCGCATCGGCTTCGGGTTGCGCAACAGCGTAACGTAGTGAAGGAACTCTTGAGTGCGGACGGGGTGGCCGTTTCCGAGGACGTGGAGGTGGCGGAAAACTTCTGCAGTTTCTATGAGGCGCTGTACGCTGGGGAGCCCTCCTCGCCGCGGGACACCGAGGAATATCTAGAGTCGGTGCCTCTTCCGGCACTGGATCCCGTCCAGGCGGAATATCTGGAGCGGGATATTCACGTTGAAGAGGTGATCTCCGCTATAGCTAGGTTGAAGCAAGGGAAGGCCCCGGGCCCGGACGGTTACACGTCCCTGTTTTATAAGACCTTTTGCCCGGTTGTGGCCCCTGTCTTAACTCGGCTGTTTAACTCCTTCTCTGACCCGGGAGCCATCCCACCGGATCTCCTGAGTGCGACGGTCTCGGTGATTCCAAAGCCCGGGAAGGACCGGGCTCTATGCGGCTCGTACAGGCCCATCTCGCTCCTCAACGTCGACCTCAAGTTGTACACGGGGATTCTGGCGTCCAGGCTGGCCCTGCACCTCCCCGGTTTTGTTGAGGCGGACCAGGCTAGCTTTGTGCCCGGCAGGCAGACGGTCGACAACACCAAGCGGGTGACGCACGTTTTAGAGAAGGCTTCGCGGATCCCGGGGGAGCGGATGTTGCTAGCAGTGGACGCTGAGAAGGCCTTTGATAGAGTTCATTGGCCGTATCTCGAGCTGGTCCTCAGGAAACTGGGAATTGGTGATAAATTCCGCACAATGGTCTTCAACTGCTTTAAGTATCCTTCAGCGTCGGTGCGAGTCAACGGGTGCAGCTCCCGTAGTTTTGCAATCGAGCGCGGTACGAGGCAGGGCTGCCCCCTCTCTCCACTCCTCTTTGCTCTCTATATGGAGCCATTCGCCCAGAGGGTCCGCCACAATCCGGATGCTATTGGGATCAGGATGGGCCAGTTTGTCCACACGGTCAGCCTCTATGCGGACGATGTCCTGTTAACCCTGGACGACCCTAGGAGGTCCTTGCCCGCCTGCATCCGCGAGTTGGATGCCTTTTCACGTGTGGCCGGCTTTAAAATGAACATGAGCAAGTCGGTGGCTTTAGATGTGTCTCTGGCTGCGGACACTAGGAGGGACCTCCAGCGACTCTTCCCTATGCAGTGGTCATCGTCCCTTGTACCATACCTAGGGATCCTACTGGCACCCACGCTGCCAGCGATGGTGACGGCTAACTACACTTCTCTCAGTCAAAAGATCAGGGAGGAGCTCGGCCGCTGGAGTAAGGGCCTACTGTCCTGGCTGGGAAGGATCGCGGCGGTTAAGATGACGGTCTTGCCCCAGATACTATATCTTTTTCGAGCCCTACCTCTCCAGCCTCCAGTGGGCTGGATTAGACAAACGCAGGCCGACATCTCCCGCTTTGTCTGGCAAGGCCGCAAGCCGCGGATGAAGAGGGTTCTCTCCACGCTTGCCCCGGAGGCGGGGGGCCTTGGTATTCCGGACCTCCGTAAGTACTTTCAGGCGGCGCAGCTACGTTACCTTGTGGAGTGGAGCAGGTGGGAGTCCGATAAACATTGGCTTTTTCAGGACCAAGCGGTGGCGGGCCGCACCCTACAGGAGGTTCCATTCTTGCACCGCGCTCACCGCCCTCCCAACCTTTACGCTTCTTTCGTTACACGGGTCCCCTTGAGGGTGTGGGATGCAGTCTGCGAGGCCCGAGACCTTACCACTTTCCCTTCACCATTTACACCTATAGTGGATAATCCTGATTTCTCCCCGGGGATGGAGCCAGGCGCTTTCTCCCATTGGAGGACTGCGGGCTGCCGGGCGCTCTTTCAGGTCTATGGGCCGGAAGGCGTGGTCCCCTTTCAGCAGCTTCAGCAGGAGTTCGGCCTGATGGAGTTGGATAGACTACGTTACATGCAGGTCCGACATTGGGCCCTCCAGCCCCAGGTGCGGGACACCGCTGATCGTCAAATTACACCGTATGAGCGGTGGCTGGTGACCCGTACCTCTGATGCTAAATTGATTACTGATCTTTATAAACATCTACAGCCCCCACCGTTCCACTATTATAACCCGGGGAGGGAACGATGGCACAGGGAACTGGGCAGGACACTTAGCCACAAGGAATGGGACCAGATCGCACATCGGGCACGACACTCTGCATACCATACCGGCCTTACGGAGACATTTACCAAGGTGTCCACATACTGGTACTACACCCCAGAGAGACTATATGAGATGAATAGGCACATTGATAAGGGGTGCTGGAGAGGGTGCGGGCTGGTGGGGACCCTCTCACATATTCTTTGGGATTGTCCCTTGCTGACCGCCTATTGGAAGGAGGTTCTGGATGAGGTGGATAAGGACTTTGAGATTGAGCTCCCGTGCTTTCCGGCGTATGTATTGCTGGGCCTCCCTAATGGCCTGATGTACCCGCTGAAGTCCCGCAGGGGTAGGCAAATCGCGATCGCGCTGGGGTCTGCGGTCCAGAATATCCTCATCCATTGGCGCACTACCACTGTCCCCTCCATTACAGGTTGGCTACATAGACTCTGGCACGTGTTGGGAATGGAGAAACTGTCGCTCACAGTGGCGGGGAAGATAGATCAATTTGATGAGCTGTGGCAACCCTTCCTCGCGCTGTTAACCACCGAATTCAGGGAGCTCACCTGCCCGAGATACCTCAGGCTTCTGAGGCTGACGCCGCCGGCGACTGCGGCAGACTAGAATGAGTGGGGGACGGGTTCTTAGTGAGGGGGGGTGTGGCTCTGGGGCGGGTAGTACTGGTAATGGGACATTGGACGGGGGGTTTGGGGGAGTTGGGGAGTTGTTTTTTTCTTTGGGGCGGGGGTTCTAGAGGGGGAGGGGCTGTGCTTTTTTTGTGTCAATTTCATTGCCTTCTTTGATCAGATTCGGGGTGCTGGATATGCGCAGAGTGGAGATATAAATTGCACTTTATTTTTTTCCATCTGCTATTGCTTTTCCTCTGGCCTAACGAACTGTTCCACGGGCACGCTCCTGATACTACGATTTTTCTCCTACTGTACTGTATGTAACCCTAACCTCCTGTTCCCTCTCCCCGTGTTCTTTTGTCTTAATAAAATGCTTTAAACCTAAAGAAATATTGGAAAAACTTTAACTTACTTTTACATTATGTTTGCTGCATTATATAATTGCCAAATGTTTTCATGGCTTGGCTTGTGCATGGACTCTTTGAACCAAACCAGACTTCTGGCTGAACTCTGGCTGGGCTTACTCTATTAACTTGTTGGTGTGCCCACCTCTATTTGCAGCTTGGGCTTGGAATTTGGGGCCATTAGCCACTTAATAAAATGATTTGTAAATGGCGAGAACTGGAAATGTAGAGCCCTGCCTACATGCACTGATTTAACAACTCTATCATCAAGGCTTCTGGCAGCAGTGGCAAAGAAGAGTGTGTGCAGTGAAAATACATTTAAAATAAGTAATCCAACGGGAAGGGACTCCAGTCTGTTGTGTTGTACGTGACCGTTGTAATGAGTTCTCAGGGATAACTACAAGGCTTAAGTGGGATGGGCAGCGGCGTAGCTTCAGGGAGGTGTTTGGGATTTGACTTCACTCAAATGCATTCTTGGCTTGGTAGGAGGGTCCGTGAGCCCTGAGTCCAGTCAGCTATGTCTGTGTTGGTTTTTCTTGCCATTCTCATTTCACTAAGGGCATTTAAGTTGTTCAGTTTTGGAGTGGAAAGTTAAATATATATAGTAACTGGTTTACCTAAAAGTAGGAAATCAGTACCCATAGAAGTAATCCTTGAAAGGGTACAAATGTACTACTCTTTGCAATTCACTATTATTGGCAGCAGTAGGTGTACAAATCCTCAGGTTTCAAGGCATTCTACTGGTAATCAAACACTAAAAAGGTGATGGAATGAATGCTTGCAAATAATCTAACCAGTGGCAATCACTTGGTGTAGCATTCAAACCCATCATTTTTCATCCACTGTGCCACTCTAGAAAAAAGCCCACCAAATCGAAATCAGTATTGATCCTGGAAGCAGTCCATCCCAAACCTTGGTCATTTCACCCCTCCATCCTGCATCTCAGTGTCTTTTTAGTTCGGAAATTTGAGGTTCATACCTCCCCAAATCTCACCGACTAACCTACGCCCCTGGGATTAAGAAGTGTAAGCTCAAGTATTCACATTAATTTTCTTTCAGGTCTTTCTTGACTGTCTGCTAGAGCTTTTGTCTCACTCGCTCTCTCTCGCGCTCTCTCACACACACAGACACACGCACGCACACACATATTATGCAGTGGCAGATGACACTGTGAATTTATAGCTAGGGTAGAGTTTCTACGGAAAGAGCGTTTATGATGAATCTTCACAAAACTTTCCAGAAAAAAGTTCATCCACCTCAGTGACATCCTGGGATGTTTTAGGGTGATCCGTTAAGCGAGCGAGTCTTTTTAAGGGAGGACATGTGAGCACCCCCACCTTCCCATTTATAAATAAATTGGGCCATGGGAGGTGGGGTCCTCAGGGCCGTAATCAGTTTGGGAAGTGGGTCCCCACAAAGACACACCCTCCCCATTATCTAAAAAAAAATAGTTTGACCCCTGGGCCCTGGCCCAGCCCGTGGGTCATTTTGTTATTCAAAGATGGCCATCATTTTGGAGACCGCCGGGATAACAGCAAAACACAATTCTTTTTTACCTTTTAGAGGGACTATCCCCACCCCGCAAGGATTATGTGGGCAGGGTATCTCTACCTACACTTATATCGCTTTCAAAGACTCTTAAAGGACAGCAGACCAAGTCCCTAGTCCTTTAATGGCTGCCGCAACTTTTCTTTTCATGTTGCAGGTCCTGTGAACCCAAAATGCAAATATACAAAGTTTTTATTCCTTATTTTCTCAAAATCTCACAGATTGACACCAAATCACAAAAAAGCACATTTTCTGGACCAATATCTAGCTTTCTACCAAATTTGGTGTAATTCCATTTAGCCATTTTGGCTGTTGTGCTTTTGAAAAATACCTATGGAAATCACATGGAGAAAGTTCGTTTTGAGACCACTCTTTTTTCCGGCCTCAACTTGACAGATCACCTCAAAATTTTCCAGGAAGTAACTGAGGTAAAAAGAGCACCTTTTTGGACAGTTTCGCTAATATTCATCAAATGGTGTCAAAGTTATTAGTAAACCAAAAAAGCCATCACCTTTTGAAAGGTAGTTCTAACTATAACTACCCAGTGGTGACTGCCACTATATATATATATATATATATATATATATATATATATATATGTATGTATGTATGTATGTATGTATGTATGTATGTATGTATGTATGTATATATATATATATATATATATATATATATATATATATATATATACATATATATATATATTTACTACTATATCACACCGTGGCAGTCACCACTGGGTAGTTATAGGTAGGAATAATAATTCCAAATAAATGTACATATATATATATATATATATATATATATATATATATATATATATATATATATATATATATATATATATATATATATATATATATATATATAAATGTATATATAGATATAAATATATAAATATATATGCATATGTACATATATACATATATATGCATGTGTATGTATATATATATATATAAATTCACTGAAAAAAACATAGGGTTCAGGGGCGTTATAGTTAGTTGGACATTTCACTCGTACAAAACCATTGAAATTTCCTTGTTATAGTTAGTTCAGCTAACTATAACTCGCGTGCCTGCAATGCACTGCTGATGACGTCACATTTTACATCACTCATGACATGATCAGTGAGTTCAAGTTCAAGTTCAAGCATTTGTATAGCGCACTACTCACCCAGAGGGTCTCAAGGCGCTAGGGGAAGGGGTATATTATTTGTCGAATAGCCAGGTTTTCAGTTCTTTTCTGAAGGAAATGTGGTTCTGACTAAGGCGGAGGTGGGTGGGGAGAGAGTTCCAGGTCTTGGCAGCCAGGAAGGAGAAGGATCTGCCACCCATGGTGGATTTCGGGATGCGCGGGACTGCGGCGAGGGCTTGATTGGACGATCTTAATTGGCGGGTGGGTTTGTAGAAGGACAGTCGAGTGTTGAGGCATTCGGGTCCTAGATTGTAGAGGGCCTTGTGAGCGTTGGTGAGAAGGCGGAAGGTAATTCTTTTGTTGACGGGAAGCCAGTGGAGGTCTTTTAGATGTCCCGTGATGAGATCTTGGCGCGGGATGTCTAATATGAGTCTCGCTGACGCGCTTTGGATGCGCTGGAGTTTTTTCTGTAATTTAGTTGTGATTCCGGCGTAAAGTGTGTTACCATAGTCCAGCCGACTCGTGACCAGTTCATGGGTGACAGTTTTTCTTGTCTCGAGGGGGATCCAGCGGAAGATCTTTTTGAGAATGCGAAGTACGTTGAAGCAGGAGGACGAGACGGCGTTGACTTGTCTGGACATCGAGAGAGAGGAGTCTAGGATGAAGCCGAGGTTACGTGCATGGTCTGTGGGTGTGGGTGCTGTGCCCAGAGCGGAAGGCCACCAAGAGTCGTCCCAGGCTGAGGGGGAAGATCCCAGGATGAGCACCTCCGTTTTGTCTGAGTTGAGTTTTAGATGGCTTTGTTTCATCCATTCGGCAACTTCTTTCATGCCTTCGTGAAGATTGGTTTTGGCGGTGTTGGGGTCTTTGGTGAGGGAGAGGATTAGCTGGGTGTCGTCGGCGTAAGAGATGATGTTGAGGTTGTGTTGACGCGCGATGGAGGCGAGAGGACTCATGTAGACGTTGAAGAGGGTGGGACTGAGTGAGGATCCTTGCCGTACGCCGCAGATGACTTTGGTGGCCTCTGAGTAGTATGGGGGAAGTCGGACTCTTTGAGTTATCCCGGCGAGGAATGAGATGATCCAGTCCAAGGCTTTTCCTTGTATGCTGATGTTGCTGAGGCGTTGTATAAGGGTGCTGTGACAGACTGTGTCGAAAGCGGCGGAGAGGTCGAGTAGAATGAGGGCCACTGTTTCTCCATTGTCAAGTAGTGTTCGGATGTCGTCAGTCGCTGCAATGAGGGCGGTTTCGGTGCTGTGTTTGGCTCGAAATCCAGATTGAGATGGATCAAGGGAGTTGTTAGATTCAAGGAAGGTGGCGAGCTGGCTGTTGACGGCTTTCTCGATGACTTTGGCAGGGAAAGGGAGGAGGGATATGGGTCGGTAGTTTTTCAGTTCTGAGGGGTCTGCTGTGGGTTTCTTCAGGAGGGCGCTGAGTTCGGCGTGTTTCCAGCTTTCTGGAAAGGTGGCAGAGTTGAACGAGCAGTTGATGACATCGCGGAGTTGGGGTGCGATGATGGAGTCATCTTTGTTGAAGATGTGGTGGGGACAGGGGTCAGAAGGCGAGCCAGAGTGGATTGAGTTCATGAGGCGGATGGTGTCTTCAGTGGAGATTGGATTCCAGGCGCTGAGGTTGTTAGTTGGGGGAGTAGGATCTGAGGGGGGTGGGGCGGGTTGATCGCTGGGAGAATTCTCGAAGCTGTTGTGGATGTCGGCAATTTTTTTGTAGAAGAAGGAGGATAGTGCATCGCAGAGGTCTTGGGAGGGAGTGATGTCGTTGGATGCTGCGGTGGGGTTGGTGAATTCTTTGATGATGTTGAAGAGTTCCTTGCTGTTGTGAGTGTTGTTGTCGAGACGATCCTTGAATGCGGATTTCTTGGCGGATCGAATCATTTTGTGATGTTTGCGGGTGGCTGTCTTGGGGGAGGCCATGTTGTCTGAGGTAGGGTTTTTTCTCCAATTCTTCTCCATGGTGCGGCATAGTTTCTTGGATTTTTTAAGTTCATCATTGAACCGGGGAGCCTTTTTGCTGGTTGATTTCATCTGGTGCTTTTTCAGGGGTGCTAATTCGTCTGCACTGTGGGTAATCCATTCCCTTAGGTGGTGGCCGCTTGGTCTGGGTCCATTGAGGGGGTGGGAGGGGTTTGTTTGAGTGATGAGAGGAGTTGGTCGGTGGTGATTTTGTTCCCTTTTCTTCGAGGTATAGGTTGTGGGCGGTTGTGAGTCAGGGTGGTTTTGTAGCTGAAGTAAACACAGCTGTGATCTGTCCAATGGAGAGCTGTAGTGCGATCGAAGGAGATGTGCTTGCTGGAGGTGAAGATAGGGTCGAGCGTGTGTCCGGCTGAGTGAGTGGGGGTGTCAACAACTTGTTTGAGTCCGAGATTGGCCAGGTTGTCCAGAAGGGTGGTGGTGTTGCTGTCGTGTTTGTTTTCAAGGTGGTAGTTGAGGTCTCCTAGAAGAATGTAGTTCTCGGAGGCGAGGGCGTGTGGGCTGACGAAGTCCGTGATGTCATCGCTGAATTGAGTGCGGGTGCCTGGAGGCCTGTAAATGAGGGTGCCTCTAAGTGTGGTCCTGGGGTCGGTGTGGATCTGGAAGTGGAGATGTTCGGCGGTTGTAAGATTGTCGTCGGAGCTGGTTGTGATTTTGATGGTGTTTCTGTGGACGATGGCGATCCCTCCCCCTGTTTGATTGGTGCGGTCTTTTCGGATAATCTTGTATGCGTCCGGTATGGCTATGGCGATGTCGGGGGTGGATGATGTGTTCATCCATGTTTCAGTGAGGAAAGCGATGTCAGGTGACGCAGTGTCGATTAGGTCCCAAAGTTCTGTTGCGTGTCTGTGGACCGAGCGGGTGTTGATCAGGATGCACTTTAGGCGGTTTGAATCGGAGTTGTGTTTGGAGGATGTGGATTTGGTGAGGGTTCTGAAGCAGTTGAACTTGCAGGAGAGGCAGGCGAAAGGGCCGTGAGTGCGTCCTGGGGTAGCTTTGCAGCATTGTGGTGAGCGTCCGGGGTTGAGGGCGAGGAGCGTTGCTGCGTCATAAATGAATTTCGTGGGCTGGGAGCAGCGGGGACTAGGAGGACTGGCGCTGGGCGCGGTCCAGGCGCGGACGGGCTTACCTTTGGCGCACCTTCGGCGCGGCCGCAGTGCGTGGACGCTGCGCGTTGAATCATCTGGCATAAATGGAGAGTGGAGGGGGCGGAGCGTGGGAGGGTCAGCTGGGAGGTGGGGAGCGGGGAGGAGACACGGGCAAAAGTAAATAAACACTAAGATGGCCGCCCGGTAGCTAAATCAAAACTGGGGCACAGCCGGAGTTCGAGTTCATGTAAGGTTCCTAATAAAAGTATTCAGTAACGCTTCTCATGCAAATTCAATCAGCCGCTCTACAATGGTACATATGCAATAAATAAAATGCCAAATAAAAACGATACCAAGCGCTATAAACTGAGCAATGCGCTGTGTCAGGGCAGGCAGGCAGCAGGTCTCAGTGTAGGCAGGCAGCGGGGAGAAAAGCGTCCGATGTGCGAGCAGAGTGCTGGGTGAGCGATCGCTATGGAGGGAATCCAGATGGTCACAGAGTAGGAGAGGACGGGGCGAGTGTAATCTATCCGTGTGTGGGAGGGTCAGCTGGGAGGCGGGGAGCGGGGAGGAGACACAGGCAAAAGTAAATAAACACTAAGATGGCCGCCCGGTAGCTAAATCGAAACTGGGGCACAGCCGGAGTTCGAGTTCATGTAAGGTTCCTAATAAAAGTATTCAGTAACGCTTCTCATGCAAATTCAATCAGCCGCTCTACAATGGTACATATGCAATAAATAAAATGCCAAATAAAAACGATACCAAGCGCTATAAATTGAGCAATGCGCTGTGTCAGGGCAGGCAGGCAGCAGGTCTCAGTGCAGGCAGGCAGCGGGGAGAAAAGCGTCCGATGTGCGAGCAGAGTGCTGGGTGAGCGACCGCTATGGAGGGAATCCACTGATGACATCACTGATGACATCATCCAGTGAATGTGTGTTTTTCTGAAAATTAAATATGTTTTATATATAAATATCTCAAGGTCGATGGAACAATATATGGGTATATAAGTGTCTAAATGGATGATTTTTCGGGAAAAATTGATTGTATAACTGACTGATTAAGTGTATCTTAGTGAATACATGGGTTAGTGAGTAATGTTTAAATATGTAAATATCTGTATCAGTCTCTCACTTTGTGTATAAGTGGTTCATGGGTTGGTGAGTAGCTACATGAGTGCCTATATAAGTTATTAGTTGTTTTTTTAAGTATCAATATGAGTGTCTGAGTCTCTGTATGGTTCGGTGAAGTGTATTAGTTAGTGCATAAATGCATGAATGAGTGACTCACTGTTTGTATGTGTTGAAGACAGCATGTGTGCAGGACTCTATGGGTGGATGAGTGTGTGTATGGGTGTGTTAGTGCATGAATTACTGTCTCAATAGTGTCTTTATGAGTAACTGCATATGTTTTAAACTAGTATATGTGAGTATTGGTGTACATAAGTGAGTATATGTGAGAGTGAGAGATTGGAAGAGTTCCTGTATAAATTAGTATGTGTTTCTATAAGTGATTGCTTAAGAGAGTATGTGTAAGTTTCTGTAGCAGTAAGTGTGGCGGTGTGTGTATAACAGTATATGCAATTTAATGGATGTTTGATACTTTGTTTGCATGTGTGACTGTGTGTGACTAACTCTATGGATGAGTGTCAGTGTGTAACAGGGTGTATAGGTGTATGAGTACATATGATGTTTGTTTGCAAAACAAGTAATAGAATTCGACCAAAAATACAAAAATTGTATATGTGAGGTGGTTATAAATTATGTACATTTCACGTTCGAATTTACTTGTGTAATGAGTGGTCTACATGTATATTTACATCATAACATGTATAGAAGGTGATTACATCGTTGTTAATAGCACACCACTCTAAGATGGCGCTGGTAAATGTCAGCTAGCCAGTAGTCCTTCCTTGATTGTGAGGATATTGTCTGTCTTGTCTGTTGAAATAAAGCAACCTTGGAATTAGCAACGCTGTGAGTGTGGGTAATTCTTTACAGCACGAAGAATTTGAGCACAATATTTGGCGGCGTCCACAACCGCTACCCGCACCCGTCGACGAGTGCACCAAAACCTGTGGAGCTAACGGAGCTGTGTCCGTAACGGACATAAACTGGTGCACCGCGCTGGCCACGAGGAGAAACTAGTCAAGCCATACAAGCCGTACCAGCTGTGGGGAAACGAGGAGCGGCACTTCGGAGGAGGCGCAGTGAGCCGGAAGACCCACAATTGGGTGAGCGACAACGTCTTTTTCACCTTCTGTTCTGAAAAGTAAAAGGCAGTAATGTGTGGAGCGCGACGTAAGGGGCATCATTTCCAGAAGCAGTTGCACAACAACGTAATCATAGTGTCCCAGACAACAGCCACGAGACGCAAGCATGTTCTGTGAATCGACCAGGCACGAAGATGCAAAAGGCATGTTTAAAAAATCGAATGCGGGCGGAGTTCAAGCTAGCGCACCGGATCCCAAACAACCAAAGACCAAGTTCAATGAAACTATGCTAAAATTGGAGCATTTGTATGAACTCGAAGTTAGAACATGGATGGAGGCTACTAGTCTACAGGGGTATATTAAGGTGGACAGAGTCTTCCCGCCCCGCTGTGGGAGGGGGCTTGCTACGACTAGCGACTACGCTGGAGCACTCAGATATTGTAAGTGCTATGTGAGGTGTATTGCTGTGAGTGTAAGTATGGTCAAAAAGTGATAGGAAACGTGAGGTTAAAAGAATACCTGGCCTTTTGAAAACAAAAAATTATTTATTACTCATAGGCTGGTATTGTTAAAAATTGGTGTGGCGGAGAAAAACACAGCTTGTCAATGAGCTAGTTCTCCAGATGGTGTCAGTACACCTCACATAGCACTTACAATATCTGAGTGCTCCAGCGTAGTCGCTAGTCGTAGCACGCCCGTGCCGCAGCGGGGCGGGAAGACCCCGATGATGAAGCATGACACCAAGGGACCTTTTGGTGTGTGAGGGGTATTTTAACAAATACTATGTATGCCTGTCATATCTTGGCTCACAGGAAAACCTTTTAGAGGTGGACCTTTTTTGAATATATGCAGAAAGAACAAACAGAGGAGGAGAAAGCGGCCTTGTTGCAAAATCATCCTTTTCTCTTAAATTTATCAGAATGGTACTGGTGGTAACTGACTCTGACTAACCAGTCCTAAAGCCAGTGCTATGCTAAAAGACTTTTAGAATACAGTTAGAACACCTACATACACTAGTGAACACTATCCGTTGGGGTACCCCTGTGTGATGAGGGGAGCCAAACCAGAACCGAGATGGGCATGACTATTGCACCGGAGAGTATGAACAAACCCCTCTCCCCTCTCTTTCTGCAGCAGCCGGAAACCTGGAACAACGCAGAGACTCCACTGTATTTGCCAGAAGAAGAAACAGGTACTTGTTTCTTTAACTGGGTTGAGTTTACATCAAGCTGCTCCCCCTTGGATGACACAGAGGGCACGTAAAACCAGGAAGTGGACGAACTACGCTGTGTTCTACACCCGGAGGAGAAGAGAGCGAGTACGGAGAGAGTGCAGAGACGACTTACGAGAAAGATGGAACTGACGGAGCAGGAAGCCAAGAACCAACCCAACGTCTACCTAAGCCAGGAGGCCAACGGCATCGCGAATCGCCCAGCCAGGCTTCGGGGGAAGCATGGCTCACACAGGTACGTTCGCGTATCTCGGGTTAGGCAGGAAAGAAGGGTTTTAAACCACCTTAGATTGCGTGATTTCAAAACCTGTCACTCCCTTTCTTGAGCACAGCCGTCACCTAGTACCAGCGATTTGCACTGAGTGACTCCTCACTACCCTTCCCGTTGCACCTTGTACATATTGGGCACCCGACTGAGTCCAGTCTTTCTTTCTTTTTTTTCATACACGGACACCGGTGAGCGGCTATCCAATCATCCTGGAGTGGAGAAAACGCGGAAAAGGCTTTCCGAGAGGGCGTGTATCCCCAGAGAAGGAATCCAAAGCGCCCCTTCCCTACTACAGACTTACTGTCCGCAGAAAACGCATATTGAAACCAATAAAACCTAGTTTAACTCCCTATAGTGTTGTTACGATTTCCTCTAGCATACCACAACTGGTGGAGAATGCGGGCACTGTACACGTAAGATGGAGGATTTCCTTCAACACCTCGTAAAGGGACAGGAGCAACTAGGATGAGATGTGGAGCAGCAGCTAACCCCCGCACAAGCGGACAGAGAGACTTTAAGAATACGATCTCTGCCCAGATCGAGGGGTTACAGAAGATGATGGCGGACCCTACTACCCCCACTTTCCGGGAACCCAGAATCCCTCATCCCGGCCCTTCAGGGATCTCTCTTCAAAAGTATACGTCAGGGGAAGACCCTGATGCATTTTTGCTCAATTTCGAGAGAGCCACCCTAGCTTGCGGGTGGCCTGTAGAAAAATTGCCATTTTTTCTGCCCCCCCTTTTGACTGGCGGGGCCCAGGCTGCATACCAGGTGGCCAATGCCTCAGGGAACACCCCCTATGCCACCATAAAAACCATCATATTCGACCATCTCGGTCTTGACGCAGAAGCGTACCGCGTGCGCTTCGGAAAAGAGAGGGGAGCACCAGGGGAGAATCCAAAGACTCTGTTTTTTTGTTTAAAAATGGCAGCCGATAAATGGGTCATCCCAGCGGTTTGTTCCAAAGAAGAAATCATGGTCAAGATTTATCTAGAGCAATATTTAGAGGCTTTGCCGTATAGCACGCAGAAATGGTTATGCCAACATTCTAATTTGACCACCGCCCAAGCATTGGAGATGGCGTCCAGGTACTCCAGGGCTCAGCCACGACTAAATCCCTGGGAGCTTGAAAAACCCACCAGACATCTGACCAACAAGATAGAAAGAAAAACGCATCTGAGCATTGAGACCTATACCCCACACCCCTCTAAACCTGACATTCCCAGTTTTAAGGGACCTCAATGTTTCGAGTGTGGGGTCTGGGGACATATTGCCTGACTCTGTCCCCAAAGAAAATAACAGAAGAACCTATGGAGATGGGATACCTCCCCAAGACCGTTCTCTACTCGGCTGAACTAGGAGGTGCATATCATGTAAGTATAAGAGTGAATGGGAAAAAGATCAAGGCCCTCCTAGACTCGGGGTGCAAGCAGTCAGTGATACAAGGGGTATTCATAAAACCCAGTCAAGTGATCCCTAACTCCTTGGTATACATTAAATGCGTTATGGAGGTGTAAAGGCTTATCCAGTAGCTAACGTGCCCTTAGACCTGTCTTGGGGTAAGGTACATGTCATAAGGGTGGGGGTTCTAGAGACTCTTCCGGAAGAAATATTCATTGGGACAACCAACCCCAACTTCCTTGAACTGTTCACACACACACGGAAGCTTACTGATCCTAAAGAACGATTCGAAGTCAAAGACAACCTTTCTGTCCCCGCTTTCATTACTCCAGAACCCTGGGCGTCTGACAGGAGTTTTAAGTTCGCCCAAGCCAACGACGCCACCTTGTTAAACGCATGGGAGCAGGCACATGTCACACAGGAAACCCCTATCACAGGGTTTCCCTGCTTCCTCATTAAAGAAGGTCTCCTATATCGGCATGGGAATAAAGAAGATCCCCTCCAGCTCCTAGTCCCTATTTCTTTCAGAGAACAGATTATGTTCTATTCTCATACCCACCTATTAGCGGGGCACATAGGAAGCGAAAAAAAACATGCAAAATGGGTTGAGGCACTTCTATTGGCCTGGTATTGATAAAAATATAAAGAGTCATTGTTAAGCCTGTGATGTCTGCCAAAAGAAAAACACCCACCGTCCCCCAGCAGTACCCTTACAGCCTCTCCCGATAATAGGCACCCCTTTTGAAAGAGTGGGGATGGATTTGATAGGACCCCTCCCAAGAACCAGCCGAGAAAACCTGTACGCTCTCGTTATAGTGGACTATGTCACTAGATTCCCGGAGGCATTTCCTCTGAAAGCCCCTACTTCCCGTTTCATAGCAGAGAAATTCATTGAGTTGTTCTCCCGTGTGGGTTTCCCAAAAGAGATCTTAACGGATCAAGGTACACCTTTTGTGTCTAAACTGATGCGGGAAGTGTGTAGAATATTGGACCTCCGACACATTAGGACTTTGGTGTACCACCCGCAAACGGACAGACTCATAGAGCGTTATAACAAAACCCTCAAGTCAACGCTCAAGAAGATGCTTTCCGTGAATGGGAGGGAGTGGAATCTCATACTCCCCCTGGCTCTCTATGTGATAAGGGGGAAGACTCAAAGCAGCATTGGATGTTCATCCTTTGAAATGTTATATGGCCGACAACCCAGAACGCTTCTGGAGATGACAAAAGAAGCGTGGGAAAAAGAAGAAGCAGGGGAGGAACGCGGTATCCTGGAGTATAGCCAGTCCCTAAAAAACAAACTAGGAAAAATAAGGGAGTTGGCATATTTCAACTTGGAGAAGAGTCAGGGAAAACAAAAGACATATTACGATAAAGGAAAGAGATGGAGAAGACTCGAGGTGGATGATTGGGCTCTGGTCTTGCTACCCTCCACCACCAAAAAGTTCCAGGCGGAATGGATGGGACCCTACAAAGTTACAGGAACCCTCGGAAAAACAAGCTATAAGATCCAGATATCTCTTGAGAAGAACCAAATCTATCATATAAACGCATATAAAAAATGGATTGGGCCTCCCCCAAAGAGTACTCACCTCACATTACCAACTTGTTCTCCCGCTTCGTCCACCTTGGGACAGCTGGTGGTAAACGACGATCTCAGACAACAAGACAACAAGAGCAAGAAAGCCTACACGAAGTTCTGTTACCCTTCTCTTCATTATTTTCAGATCTCCCGGGGAAGACATCAGTGATAGAACATGTCTGCGTCTAGGAGTATTTAGTCCGTCCCGGAGCGACTAGTCTTCACCAATTGTCATGGTGCCAAAACCAGATGGAAGCAAGAGGTTCTGCATGGACTTCCGCACATTGAATATCTTTCCTCCTTTGATGCCTACCCGATACCGCAAATCGTCGAACTCATTGAAAAGCTCGGGGAAGTAAAATACATCAGTACGCTGGACTTGACAAAAGGATATTGGCAACTACCCCTACGGGAAGAAGACCAGAAAAAGACAGCGTTTATAACACCAGACGGCCTGTACGAGTTCAATGTCGCCCCGGCAACTTTTCAGTGCCTAATAAATGAAATCCTGAGAGAATACCACTCGTTCAGCTCAGCCTACTTAGATGACATCATAATATTTAGTCCCACATGGGAAAGCCACCTTGAACACATACAAGTAATACTAGTAGCCCTACAGAAGGCCGACCTCCATGTAAACTCAAAGAAATCACAAATGGGCTATCAAAAGGTGAAATACTTAGGATATGTACTAGGACATGGAGTCATCGAGCCTCAAGTAGAGAAAGACAGGGAAATAGCAGAAACCCCGTTTTCCAAGAACAAAAAAAGAGATGAGGGCCTTTCTGGGGCTAATAGGATACTATTGCCGCTTTATTCCCTCATTTTCGGAGATAGCCGCACCATTAACAGAAACCTTGAAAAAAGACTCGAAGCCTTTGACATACCAAAATCCTACGTCCTCCATGTGGAAAGCCTTTAACTCCCTAAAAAGGATAATAACCACTAGTCCGGTGGTATCCTCACCGGATTTTACCCGACCTTTTATCCTCCACACTGATGCCTCAGATTACGGGGTAGGGGCCGTCTTATCCCAACTGTCTCCTGGTGGAGTAGAGCATCCAATACTCGACATCAGCAGGAAACTCTTTCCACGAGAACTAAAATACCCCACCATCGTGAAAGAGTTTCTCGCAATAAAATGGGCGGTCGATAAATTACAATATTACATCGAGGATCACCCATTCAGCCTATACACAGACCATGCTCCTCTTTGGTGGATGAGTCGCAACATCTCACAGAATCCCCGGGTCCTTAGGTGGTTTTTGTCCCTCCAACCGTTCTCCTTTAAGGTCTACCATCAAAAAGGAGCAGAGAACGGCAGTGCCGACTTCCTCTCCCGGTTTCCTCTCCCCGAACATAAAAATCCAGGGGGGTGGTATGTGACAAGGGGAACCGAGACGGGCATGACTATTGCACCGAAGAGTATGAACGAACCCCTCTCCCCTCTCTTTCTGCAGCAGCCGGAAACCTGGAACAACTCAGAGACTCCACTATATTTGCCAGAAGAAGAAACAGGTGCTTGTTTCTTTAACTGGGCAGAGTTTACATCAAGCTCCGCCCCCTTGGATGGCGCAGAGGACGCCGGACGCGTAAAACCAGGAAGTGGACGAACTACGGTGTGTTCTACAACCGGAGGAGAAGAGAGCGAGTACGGAGAGAGTGCAGAGACGACTTACGAGAAAGAAGGAACTGACGTAGCAGCAAGCCAAGCACCAACCCGACGTCTACCGGAGCTAGGAGGCCAACGACACTGCGAATCGCCCAGCTACGCTTCGGGGGAAGCATGGCTCACACAGGTACGTTCACGTATCTCAGGTTGGCCGGTAAAGAAGGGTTTTAAACCACCTTAGACAGCGTGATTCGAAAACCTGTCACTCCCTTCTCGGAGCACAGCCGTCACCTAGTACCAGAGATTTGCACCGAATGACTCCTCACTACCCTTCCCGTTGCACTTTGTACATATTGGGCTCCCGACTGAGTCCAGTCTTTCTTTCTTATTTTTCAAAACCGGACACCGGTGAGCGGCTATCCAATCATCCTGGAGTGAAGAAAACGCGGAAAAAAGGCTTTCCGAGAGGGCGTGTATCCCCAGTGAGCGAATCCGAAGCACCCCTTCCCTACTACAAACTTACTGCCCGCAGACACATATTCAAACCAATAAAACCTAGTTTATCTCCCTATAGTGTTGTTGCGATTTCCTCTAGCCCGCCCCACCCTGTGATTACCATGGCCTCCTCTGTAAGACCCCAGTACATATTAGGGCAGGGGGATTAAAACTACCTCTTAAAACGCACCATAAGGCGCGTTAGCACACTGGTGAAGAGGGGGCTGAGCTGACGTGTGCAAACATGCCCTGTAGCCATTTTAATTTGGGGGATAAAGTCCCCTTGAATCCTGAGTGTCCCTTGGGTCCAACTAGCCCACCAGGTATCCAGTTACCGACACCGAGCTGCGTTGCAAAGAGGTGTAAAAAGGGGCACGGCCTGGACCTCTGGGTCTCTGCAACGCAGCACAGTGGCGCTTACTACAAGCACCTGGTGAGCTAGTTGGCCCCAGGGGCCCTCAGGATTGAAGGGGAATTATTTCCCCAACTTAAAACATGCCACAGGGCGTGTTTGCACATGTCACCTCATGCCCTGCCCCCTCCCTTCACCACTGTATGAACGCACCCAGTGGCTGTTTTAAGTTGTGAGATTAAGTCCCCTTGAATCCTGAGGGTCCCTAGGGTCCAAGTAGCCCACTAGATACCTCCAGTAAGTGCCACAGAGCTGCGTTGCAGAGAGGTGTAAAAAGGGACACAGATTCGACCACCTCTCTGCAACGCAGCGCAGTGGCGCTTACTGGAAGCACCTGGAGGGCTAGTTAGCCCCCAAGGGCCCTCAGGATTGAAGGGAAATTATTTCCCCAACTTAACCCCTTCGGTGCTCATGACGGCTCCCAGCCATCATGAGTCACGGTGGGCGTGTGCTGATGATGGCTGGGAACCATCATGATCACGCCCGCGATCGGAATGTTCAGCACCGGCGTGGCAGTCCAGCCGCAGCCAAGGTGTTAAAACGCGCCACAGGGCGTGTTTACACACGTCACCTCAGGCCCCATTCCCTCCCTTCACCACTGTGTAAACACGCCCTGTGGCCGTTTTAAGTTGGGAGATTAAGTCCCCTTGAATCCTGAGGGACCCTAGAGTCAAAGTAGCCCACTAGGTACCGCCAATAAGCGCCACAGCGCTGCGTTGCAGAGAGGTGTAAAAAGGGACCTGTCCTCTGAACACTCAGCTCCCTGGCGCATACTGGAGGTACCTGATGGGCTAGTTGGCCCATAGGGACCCTCAGTATTGAAGGAGAATTAATTACCCAACTTACAACTCGCAAGGAGGCACGTTTGCACAATGGTGAAGGAAGGGGGCGGGGCCTGAGATGACTGCAAACACGCCCTGTGGCACGTTTTAAGTTGAGGAATTAATTCCTCTTCAATCCTGAAGGTCCCTGGGGCCAACCAGCCCACCAGGTACCTCCAGTATGCGCCAGAGAGCTGCGTTGCAGAGAGGTGTAAAAGGGGGCGTGGCCTCACAACACCTCTCTGCAACGCAGCTCCCTGGCGCATACTGGAGGTTCCCGGTGGGCTAGTTGTCCCCCAGGGACCCCCAGTATTCAAGGGGAATTAGTTTCCCATCTGCAAATGTGCCAGGGGGCACGTTTGCAGAGTGTTGCAGGGAGGGGGCGGGGCCTCCGGCGTGATGTCGGTCTTTTAAAAAAAAAAAATTTTTAGAAGGGTGGGCTGTGTGGCCCCACCTTCTTTTCCTAATTTATTGGCCCTGGAGACTCCATCTCCCAGGGCCTGACCCCTTTTAATAAAAATTTGGAAGGGGGCCGTGTTGCCCCCCTCCCGAGGCAATAATTGGCCCCCGGGGACCCCATCCCCCGGGGCCTGGCCGTTTATTTATTTTTTAATAATTTTTGGAGGGGGGTTGCGTAGCCCCCCTCCTTAGGCCCCATTCCTCCAGCCGGCCTTTCCTTTAAAACATTTTTTTTTATTATAATTGGGGAGGGGGGCTCCGTGGCGCCCCTCCTGGGCCACTTATGGCCCCGGGGACCCCATCCCCCGGGGCTGGCCCTCTCCGTTGAGGACCGTGGGGGGGGGGTCCCAAATCCCCCCACTACCCCCTTTTTGTGTTTTTTACATTTGTTTTACTGATTTCTTGTGCCTCAGTTCTAAGAATCCTTGCACCCCCCTGGTAGACCAATTGTCTCGTCCATGGGTTCCCAGTTGGAGATGACATCTAAGTACATAGAGTTCTTTTTAAGAACTTTTGTTGTGAGTTTACCTGCTTATTTACGTGATACAATGCACTTTCTAAAAATGATGGCCTAACATGGAAAAGGATTTTCAACTAGTGACACTCGGTGTGACAAGTTTATGTACATCGATCAAACCAGATCAATTTCACTTCTGCTACATACTGAGATGTTGATAGACATGATTAAGTATTGCCTGTCCAACAATTTCTTTTACTTTGATGATCAGCTGTACGGACCAGTACCGGGCACGGCAATGGGCACCTGCTTCGCCCCCAGCTATGCGAATTTCTTCATGGGCTGGTGGGAGGAGCAGGGGTCCAACCAGTGCAAAATGTATGGGGATCAAATTGTACTCTGGACTCGTTTTATTGACAATATCTTTTTTATTTGGAGAGGGGATGAGTTGAGTGCAAGTAAATTGGTAGAATCCTTGAATACTAACATATTACACATCCAGCTGATATCGCACATGAGTCAAAAAAATATCATGTTTCTGGACAAAGAGGTTGCGGTTGAAGGGAATCACCTAGTAACCAAGCTTCATAGGAAAGAAACGGCAGGCAATAGTCTGTTATAAGCGACAAGTGCCCACCCTTATAGCTTAATTCAGAGTATTCCTTACGGAGAATTAATTTGAGCTAAAAGAAACTGCAGCACAGAAAAGGAATTTTTGAAAGAAAAAACACTGTGTCAAAGATTTAAATCTAGAGGGTATAACACCATAGTGATCCAACAGACAGTAGAAAAAAGTAAATAAGTTACCTGGAACTACTTTGTTAAACCCTAAAGTAAGGAACAAAAGCCAAGATGATGACCAAGTTAGATTTATAACAACTTATTCTAGCCAGTCATATAAGGTGAGAAAAATATTGCAACGAAACTGGCACATTCTTAAAACTGACGCCATTTTGGATCGATACCTCCACGAAACACCACAAATCACATTTAGAAAAAGCAGATAAATAAAAGAAGAACTGAGTCACAATTTGGTCACAACACACATGCAAACAAAGAGAAACCAAGATTTTACTGGTTTCTCCTGTAGTATGCGGTGTAAAGCTTGTATTAACAGTAAAAACTGTAAAAAGATCAGAGTACCCAGTGGTAACAGAGAATATACGCTCAAGGGTAACTTTGACTGTAATACGGATTTCTGTGTGTATTGTCTCATTTGTCCGTGTAAAAAATATTACATTGGAGGCACAATCCATCGTGCGAGAAAATGTATTCTGGAGCATAAGAGAGCTATTCGCTGGAATAATGAGCAATACCCAGTAGCTCGACATTTTAAGATTTACCATGGTCAAAATGAGAAACTCCTGTCCTTTGTTGTCTTAGATTCAGTGAGACAGCAGGAGTGAGGCGGGGACAGAGAACGACAATTAAGGATTATGGAATCCAAGTTTATTATTGACTTTGAGACTTTGTTCCCCATTGGACAAACGCGGCGAGCTAGGCTGCGGTTGTGTGTATGCTCTTGATGTTGCTTATATTTTAAAATTGCTGATTTTAATAGCACTTTTTGAAACTTTACTTTACAAATCCTCATTTTTGCATTTATGTTGTGCATATTGTAGCGCTTATACTTACCTGCATTTTGACTCGCTCGTGGCCCCGTTCCGCCCCGGCTTTGTGCCGTTTGTGCGGAGGGTCATCTAGAGGAGCGTCACTTCCTGCTCGTGACACTACTTCCGCCCTGCACCTACTCATCGCAAGTTAGCGGTCTAGTGCTGCCGAGCCTGTCTCTATATATCCCACTAATTCAGCACCCGCCCAGTGACAAACGCGGCGAGCTAGGCTGCGGTTGTGTGTATGCTCTTGATGCTGCTTATATTTTAAAATTGCTGATTTTAATAGCACTTTTGAAACTTTACTTTAAAAATCCTCATTTTTGCATTTATGTTGTGCATATTGTAGCGCTTATACTTACCTGCATTTTGACTCGCTCGTGACCCCGTTCCGCCCCGGCTTTGTGCCGTTTGTGCGGAGGGTCATCTAGAGGAGCGTCACTTCCTGCTCGTGACACTACTTCCGCCCTGCACCTACTCATCGCAGGTTAGCGGTCTAGTGCTGCCGAGCCTGTCTCTATATATCCCACGAATTCAGCACCCGCCCAGTGACAAACGCGGCGAGCTAGGCTGCGGTTGTGTGTATGCTCTTGATGCTGCTTATATTTTAAAATTGCTGATTTTAATAGCACTTTTTGAAACTTTACAAATCCTCATTTTTGCATTTATGTTGTGCATATTGTAGCGCTTATACTTACCTGCATTTTGACTCGCTCGTGGCCCCGTTCCGCCCCGGCTTTGTGCCGTTTGTGCGGAGGGTCATCTAGAGGAGCGTCACTTCCTGCTCGTGACACTACTTCCGCCCTGCACCTGCTCATTGCAGGATAGCGGTCTAGTGTTCCCTCACCTCTAGTATAAAATGGCGGTCTGGCGGAAGCGCAGCGGGAGCGCCGACTTCGCACCGAAGTCGCGCATAAGTCAAGCCCGTCTGCGCCCGTCCGCGGTCGACCGGGCCCAGGGCTCAGTCGTAATGCCCTATTCTATACATACTCGTCCGCCGACCTCCAAAGACTCAAATGCCCAGGGCCTATTTCTAGTTGTGCTGCCAGGACAGCCCAGGATTGTGATATCTTTGTTCCTTCTGATATTCCTGTTCTTGAAACCCCTTCCTACCATGAACCCTCACCATCCCCTCCCTCCTCCACGTCCCTGAAACCTGCTCCTTTGATGGTGTCATATCTTAATACCCGCTCCTTAGTGAGCCATCACTTAGAAATATTCCAATTATAGCATGAGAGTGCCATTGATATTCTCCTCTTAGCCGAAACATGGCTAACCGAGGACTCAGCCCCTGACATCCTTGCAGCAATCCCTGCTGGTTATTATATCATGCAAGCTAACCGACCTGCCGGGAAGACCGGTGGCGGGGTGGCGGCCATCATTCGTTCCGAACATAAATTTATAGAGTTGACTATGATCCCTATTCCCAAAATCGACTGTCTTACTCTTAAATTCTCTTCACCCAAGTCCGCCTTTGTTTGTGTCCTTGTCTACAGGCCCCCGACTACATGCCCCTCTTCTCTCAACTCTTTGGTGAATTCATTTCCCAACTCACGATCAATCATGCTAATATCATGATCATTGGAGATTTCAATTACTGGCCATCTGACGCCCGCGAAAGCCATCTCTCTGCCATCTCTCTGCGGAGTTCACTGACCTTTTAGCAGGTATGAATTTTCACCAGCACATCAATATTCCAACTCATTGTAAGGGTCACATTCTGGGGGGAACTTTGGCCAGACGCTCACTGACCTGTGGGGGGTCACCCAGGCAGGGCACCGGACTTTCGCAGCCTCAGCGCTGCCCTCTTCCAGCATTCCCCAGGCTCCCTGCTGCCTGCCGCTTAGCACGGACGCGGTGAGGCGGCAGATCGGGGACTTCATCCCCCAACACCTCTAGCGCCTTGGAAGGCGTGCTTCTGGTCCCGCCCCCCGGAGGTGCGCTAAAGGACAGCGCGAGCCCCGGGGGAGCGGGGAACTTTGGCCAGACGCTCACTGACCTGTGGGGGGGTCACCCAGGCAGGGCACCGGACTTTCGCAGCCTCAGCGCTGCCCTCTTCTAGCATTCCCCAGGCTCCCTGCCGCTTAGCACGGACGCGGCGAGGCGGCAGATCGGGGACTTCATCCCCCAACACCTCTAGCGCCGTGAAAGGCGTGCTTCCGGTCCGGCCCCCTGGAGGTGCGCTAAAGGACAGCGCGAGCCCCGGGGGAGCGGGGAACTTTGGCCAGACGTTCACTGACCTGTGGGGGGTCACCCAGGCAGGGCACCGGACTTTCGCAGCCTCAGCGCTGCCCTCTTCCAGCATTCTCCAGGCTCCCTGCTGCCTGCCGCTTAGCACGGACGCGGCGAGGCGGCAGATCGGGGACTTCATCCCCCAACACCTCTAGCGCCTTGGAAGGCGAGCTTCCGGTCCCGCCCCCCGGAGGTGCGCTAAAGGACAGCACGAGCCCCCGCGTCGCGGGATCGCACGCGGGAGAGCGCCCGGGGCTAAGCCCGGGCAAAGGGCGGGCCCTCTGTGGCCCTCAGAGGCACAAGGAGGACGGGACGGGCCACCACTCCTGGCATCTTCACTGGAGAAGGTACAGTCAGGTTTCATCCTTTCTATCCCTACCGCTTTGAGCTGTCTACTCTTGTCACCTGGATTCTGTCTCCCAACTACAATGTCCATCTGGGAAGAGCTGAATGCCCTCTGTGGCACAAACTATATCCTGGATGCACCAACCACCCCCATAGTGACCAGAGTCACTGATCAAGCAATTTGCACTCCCCAGGCATCCCCGATACAACCCTCTTTCCATCTAATAACTGCAGCCCCTCTGTACCTAGACCCAACCCTGCCTCATTACCATTGGATAAGGCTGAGACTCGATCCCCCCTACAATCGACTCTTCTGGCCCAAATCGAGCGACTGCTATACACTGCTCTATCTCCACTGGTAGTTAAAATTAATGATTTGGGGGACAGACTGTGCAGGATCGAGAAAACTGTAGTACGGTCATAACCGGAAACACTGTTATTCCCACGCGCTCTACCCCCACCAACTCCCAGGAAAGGTCTGCGAACAACGCCCCCAGGATTCTGCAAACTTGTGACTCCCCTGTTATACCACCCATCCAAAGTGGTCGCAATGATACCCTTAATCCCGATCATGCCCCACATAGAGCTCCTGTGATCGCACTAAAAAGAAGGCATCGCATTGATTTACACCCCGAAGCAGCCCCATACGTCACCGTTCTCTCTGGGGTCCCCGCACTCAGACCGGGAAAACGTAAACTGCATCAGGACCTACTGAACAAAGCCATCTTTTGGCTCAAAAACAATAGACCATTACCTTCTGCGCTAGACGGTGGGATACTGAGCGTCAGAAGGGTGGGGTGGCTTGGTCATCTGCCCAAAAATGTTCCGGGGGACCTGATTTTGGTTACGTTTAAACACAGGAGCATTGCCCCGTACTTGCGATCTACCCAGCCCAAACTTGGCGATGGCTCCATCTGTATTTGGGACCTGCATGACTTTTACCCTGGTCCCCGAGCACCGAATCACCATAACAGTGGGTGAAAAAGGGGGATTCTGTGTATCTTGAGTTATTATTTTGAATGCTAAACTATTTTAGTTGGGTTTAAACCTATTTTCTTTTTAATTAGGCAATGTTATGTTGAGTATTTTTTTTGCATGTATGCATTTTTTTTTGTGTTGCTTTTATGGTCAAAAGCCGAATAAAGCTTATTTGATGATGGGTCACATTCTAGACCAAGTCTGGACGGCCAATCTTGATATCTCCCCTCCCTCCGTACTTCCCTGTTCTTGGTCCGACCATTGCTTTATATCTTTCTCTCTTTATCTTTCTATATCCCGTCCCCCTCCTCCTATTAACAACCTATCCGCTCGTAATTGGAAGAAAGCTAACATGACCGATTTTCATGCCTTATTGGCCTCCACCATCCCCACACCCTCGATCTCGGTGGCTGACCAGGCTGTCCATCTCGAAGAATGGCTGTTATCCGCCTGTGACAAAGTTGCCCCTTACAAAACTATTAAAGCCAAGCGTCCTCATGACGCTCAGCGGTGGTTTTCCGACCAGCTTAAGGTGGATAAACTTGCTCTCCAGCAGGCAGAGCGCCGTTGGAGGCGCAATTATGATCCCCAGCTTAGACTTGTTTATGTAGAATCTTTGTACACCTACAAAAAATCCATCTTATCAGCTAAAACAGCCTACTTCTCCCAAAAAATACTGGACTCCAACACTAAAGCAAAAGATATTTTCTCCATTGTCAACGAGCTTTCCCTGCCTGATAGGGTCACACCTCAACCCCAACCGATCCAAATCTTGTGCGATTCCCTTAATTCTTACTTTGTAGACAAAATCACTACCATCAAAAATAACATCCCTTCCCCTTCATCCCCTTTCCCTCCCCCTCTTCCTTCTATGAACCCTAGCCAATTGGTAGAGTTCCCTCCAATCTCTCCAAAAGAATTCTCTTCGCTACTTCATAAAGTTAGATCAGGTTCCCCTAATGATTACAGCCCCCCTCAGATTCTGAGGGAGGCCTTTCTGGCATGCCCTGGCCCCCCATTAGCCCTGCTCAATAACTCTCTAGCCACTGGGGATGTCCCGTGCTCCTTCAAACAGGCAGCTGTAATACCTATCCTTAAAAAAACTAATGCTGATCCCACTACCTTAAGCAATTACCGACCCATCTCCCTCCTTCCCTATCTGGGAAAAATCTTGGAGACATATGTCACCCGTTGTCTGAGCACCTTTATTGAGGACTCCTCCTTCCTGGATGCCCAACAAGCGGGCTTTAGACCCCTCCACTCCACCGAGGCGGTCATAGTGGCCGTCATGGATGCCCTTAGGAAAGGTGACGATAAAAACATCTCAGAGGCCCTTGTCCTTCTGGACCTGTCGGCGGCCTTTGACACGGTCGATCATACAATTTTGATCGACCGTGCCAACAATGCCGGCATCCAGGGGGTGGCCCTCGATTGGCTCAGATCCTTCCTGGACCATCGGACTCAGGCGGTGCACCTGTCTACTTTCTCTGCACCCTACTCGTCTTTAACCTGCGGGGTCCCTCAAGGCTCCGCGCTATCACCCTTATTGTTTAATTTGAATCTACAGCCCCTTTTTGCCTCCCTCCGTAATACCCCGGTCACCATTTTCAACTATGCGGAGGATCTTCAGTTAATTTTTCCCATTGATCCTCTTCCCTCTTCCCGTTCCAACTTTCAGTCTACCATGCTTGGAATCGCAGAGTGGATGTTTCATAGCCAATTGAAACTGAACCCCACAAAAACAGAGCTTGTACTGGTGGGGGGTCCCACTAATCTGTGGAATTCCACTTTCTGGCCTTCATCACTGGGGGCGCCACCTAGTCCTGTTAGCACTGTGAAGAGTCTGGGGGTGGTCATCTCTGGCGACCTCTCTATGAGGCCACAAATCAACGCAGTCACTTCATCCTGTTTTTTCCATCTGAGGAGGATCCGAAAAATCAGCAGGTTCCTCTCCAGAGATGCCCTGATTCTTGTCATCCTGGCTCTTATTACCTCCAGACTCGACTATGCTAACACTCTGTATGTCGGAATTCCAGCATTCCATCTTCATAGGCTACAACTGGTGCAGAACCAGGCAGCCCGCCTGATCTTTCACCAGCCGAAACATCAGCACGTCACCCCCCTTCTGCGTAGCCTCCATTGGCTCCCTGTTACCAAACGCTGCACTTTCAAGCTTGGATGTACTATCTTCAAAGCCTTATCAGATCTAGCCCCTGCCTTTATCTCCTCTTGCCAGACACGTTATGTTCCCCACAGAGATCTCCGCTCAGCATCTCTTAATTTACTTGTCGTTCCCAAAACCAGACGGAAAAAGCATGGAGGTCTGAGTTTCTCTGTCATGGCCCCCACCACTTGGAACTCCCTCCCAACAGCACTTCGTCTCTGTCCCAGCTACGATTGTTTTCGCAGACTGTTAAAAACCCTTCTGTTTCATTCAGCATTTGAGTAAATCCTCCGCCCAAGTTTCCGTTTTTGTCAGGAGCGCCATGAAACCGCTTGGTGAACGTGCGCGGTAAAAATGCTTTTAACATAATATAACATAACATTGGTTTGAATTCCAGTGAGGAGTTACCCATCCACCTAGGTTAAGATTACAAGATTGTATAGAATAACTAGCTGTAGAAGAATAGTAAATGTGGACTTACACATCAAATGTATATAAAAATATTCAAAGTTCATAAGGACTAAATTATGAATGACATAATTTCTCCTTCCAGAAGAACAAAGTCGCATCATTTTAAAATTGTAAAATAGATAGGTGATTTATTAGATTTTTTATACACCTATTATTTTCTCTTTTTTTATCTTCGTAATGTAATTTGTGTAAATAGGCTTGTATAATGAGCGAGAGTATGGTCTACGGAAAGTCATCAGATTAATTTCGACAAAGAGTGGGCCAAGAGGGATTTGAGATAATTATGTCGATGCACCCTGAATTGGGTCTAGTAATCCCACTTGGGCGGGACTATGTTAAGGACTGAAGGTTGTTGATCCTTTCTTTGTTGGAATGCTTGGGATCACATGAACTAGCAAGAGACATATTGTGGAAATTGCATATAGATCTCTAAAACAAAGCATTTATGAATTATAAGCCCACTTGGGCTCAATGGTTTTTCCAATGCCAGTACACATGAAAAAAGTACTGTAATTAACAACCAACTGTCGGGAGCACGAATGTATTTATTAGAAAAGGACACAAGATGCATAAGCTTTATATGAATTAGAAACCCCCCAATATAAATTGAGGTTTATGTGATGTATCGAATATTGAAATATGTATATTTGTTACAAACATCAAATTGCATTTGCATTGGGTTAACTAACATTGATATGAAAGAAATGTCCCCCGTCAAAAGCAACCATTACAAAATGGCGCTCGTGACCTTTGTAGCCCTTTTCTATGACCATGAATTTTATCCTATGTATACTGCACTGTGACATTACATGCCGTACTGTGACTAAGCCGTGAAGGTGAAACGCGTCGGTAGAAGACCATCTGTTAAGGAATAAAGCAGATTAAGCATCCATGGGCGTCTGTGGCTTCTTTTACCGAATGAGAGAAAGTCCTGGCTATATATACATATACATATATATGTCCCTTTCTATCATGTCGTGGATAGTACTGTGCTAATCCTACGCCTAAAAACTTTGCTGTAGAAATGTCAAAAGAGTGTGTCCCTTTCTATCTCTATATCTTCTTTCTATATGGAATGATCTGTGTGGGTGCCGCTGTAGCGATCACCTGAAATGAAAAATAAGGGAACCTATAATTAGCCCAAAAGAGGAGGGTTGCGGATTGTCGCAATGCACAGAGGTGGTTTTCACAACAAGGTTTATACTAAAAAGATTAACCGTTAGAACCATATTCGGTAGTGTATGTCTCCTTATATCCTTCAAGGGATATGTTTTCTGGATATGTATTAATTATAGTTTTTCAAATTATTTGTGATTCCCGACAGAACCACTGTTGTTGTTTAGCTTCCACACTCAGGTTTTGAGGGTTACCCCATTACTACTAATGGCTCCCTTTCTATCTCGGCGTGGATAGCACTGTGCTAATCCTATGCTTAAAAACTTTGATAGAAAAGTAGAAATTTGAGGTGAGCAAATTTAGAGTGTCAGTGGTGTTGAGGGTGCTCTATACAGGAGCTGCCTTCCATCTAAACTTGGGAACTACCCAGAGTTCTCTGCTTCTTTTTTGCATAATTGATGTGTCACTCTATGCCTGCAAGGGTATCTTTTGATATATATATATAGCCATGAAGGACTGTGCAACAGCCAGGCGCTGCGCCCACCCCCTGCTGCGCAGTCAAAGGCCGTGAGCTGCGGAGGTAGGGTGCCCAAGGAGGTTAGGTGCAGGTCCTGGCCTGTAGCCAAGCCCTGCACCCACCCTACTAAGTGAAAGGCTGAAGGCTGTGTACAGCAAGGAACAGGACACCAGCAGGGAATTGGGCACATACACCCCATGTCGCGCATGGCAATGGACAAATGGACATCTTACTTTACCTTAAAAAACATTGAAATTCACTGCAAAAAACTGGTTAAAGTGACATTATTGTTAGGTATGGTAATATCCTACTTTGCATTAACAACACCTTACTAATTCACTGAAAAAAACAAATGTTAAAGGGATGTTATAGTTAAATGAAAATGTCATTAGAAATATACCATTTTAAATTAACAAAACCCCTGAAATTCACCAGTTATAGTTATTTCAAATAACTATAACTTGTACACTGAAGTAACTTTAACCTGTGTCCCACCATGCACTGCGTTGTTATCAAATATGCCATTTCAGATGTTGCAGTGATGTTATAGAACATGTCAGTGATGTAATATGTGAGGTATTTAGCTATCTAACTATCACATCCCTTTAACCTTTGCTTTTTTCAGAGAATTCCTAGTGGTTTCTATAATGTAAGGTAAGATAGTATTACAATTCCTTACTGTAACATTACTTTAACCTTTGTTTCTTCAATGAATTTTGAATTTTTTAAATGTAAGGTAATATATCCATTGCCATGCCTGGGGTGGGTTGCAGTCCAGGTCCTGCACCCACCCTCATGCCAGCGCCCAGCACCCTGCCACATACAGCCACCAATGTGTACGACTGAGTATGTCATGAAATTATATAAAGGCTGTCATTTCAAGTAAGGCAGAGCAACTGGCTTTGAAAAAGGTCGGGCCTATTGGCTTTATCCACACATGGTAAGCACATCAACATATATAAAGCAGACTTATCCGTTTTTTGTCACTAATAACTATAGCCAAACGTATATTTCATAAATTCACACATTACAATGGTTCATAATAGTGATTGTTACAAAATGTTTTCAATAGGGCATTGTTAGACCTGGCATCCTTGGCGTGGGTTTCCCCTGTATTTTTTGCCTGTGCTTCCTGTTTGTTTACTGTGTGTTGGACTTCATTTTTGCTGGTCTAAATGCTTTGGGCACTTTGCCTCTGCTGTTCAGTGCCAAAGTCCAAGTGCTCCCTCTGTAAAATATTGTCATGGATTAGTGTTTCCACAATTGGCTATTTTGGTTTAGTGTAAGTACCTAGTACAGTGCATTGTGTGTGCCCAGGGCCTGAAAAACAAAGGCTGCAAGTGGGCTTGCAGAACTGATTGTGCCACCCACACAAGCAGCCTTGCCATTGCAGTGTGTGTGTGGAGTCTAGTACTGCCATGTCGACCTGCAAGGGCACCCACTTGCCAGGCCCTAAACTTCCCTTTTCTTACATATGAGTCACCTCTAAGATTCTGTAATCACTGTTCACACATAGACCTAGATGTCACCATGCCCAGTTGGCACACGGCACACTAGCCATATATCCTTTCAGCTCTTTGATATCTCATTGTTCTGATTTGTTATAAAGATGGATATCTGAGGAGCACATACGGCACCTATATGTACATTAACTTTGTTTACCCAGGAAGTGCTTCATACTGTCGACTAACAGGTATGCCGCATATAAACGGATCCTTTAAATGTATATGGACGCCTTGCCACATTATCAACTATTGGCATCGAGAGGCGCAGTCACTAGATCTCTCCTGGCCCCGGCATGGAGATAGCAGGATGTTCAGGCTGTAGGAGCCCAAGGCGATATATATATATATATATATATATATATATATATATATATATATATATATATATATATATATATATATATATATCGAGTTTGGGTCGCCTTCACCATGAAGACAACGAGGAACACAACGGGCAGTGGAGGTTGATTGTGAACAGAATTCGTAAGGCATGACGCGTTTCGGGATTCGTCCCTCTTCAGATGCCTGAGCTCCCCTCCTGACGCCTAGCAGCAGTCCCTTTTGAATGATGAGTGCATCCTCCTCATTGGGGGAAAGGTGATGGACTGCAAGTCCCAGCATCCCTTGTGGTGGGATGTTTGAGCCGGCTGCCAGGATTCGGGAAAGTTCCGTTTGGGGCTGTGACAATTCCTCCCCCACTGCCCACCGCCTTCTGCAGCCTCCGTTGTGGGCAAAATACGGTGAGACCGTGGCAATAATCCGGGCTACACCGCGAAATCGCGGTCCCAACAGGGCCCAGTATACGCCCTCCCGTGGCTTGCAGCGCTCCAAGCACACCATCGCTACCACAATACTTCTCCAGTGTGCCACAGTTGGTGCTTGGCTCGTTAGGGCGGGTTACCTCCATTGCGCAGTGGCCTCGCAATATATATCGAGTTTGGGTCGCCTTCACCATGAAGACAACGAGGAACACAACGGGCAGTGGAGGTTGATTGTGAACAGAATTCGTAAGGCATGACGCGTTTCGGGATTCGTCCCTCTTCAGATGCCTGAGCTCCCCTCCTGACGCCTAGCAGCAGTCCCTTTTGAATGATGAGTGCATCCTCCTCATTGGGGGAAAGGTGATGGACTGCAAGTCCCAGCATCCCTTGTGGTGGGATGTTTGAGCCGGCTGCCAGGATTCGGGAATAGCAGGATGTTCAGGCTGTAGGAGCCCAAGGCGATATATATATATATATATATATATATATATATATATATATATATATATATATATATATATATATATATATACATATATACATATACATATATATATGAGAGTACTCTTGCACCGACAACATGCATGCTGTTCAAACTATGCAACATAAATGTTTTTGACTACATGCACATTGTTATAAAACAAATGTTATTGTCATGAGTGCTGACATATATTGTTGCCAGTAATGTATGCAATGGAAAAAATAAAATGCAAATAAAGATATTTTTTTTAAAAATGAGTCACCTCTAAGATAGGCCCAAGGTACCTCTATGGGCAGGGTACAGTGTATGTCCTGATAGAGAAATACTGCCAATTTAGTTTTCACTGTTGATAGGCTATCTGTCCCATAGGATAGAATGGGGAGTTTACTTATAACATCTTATAAGTGTAACTGTCCATAGGAACAGGATAGGAAAATGGAGTTTAGTATACCTGAACTCAGAATCTAAAGATGCATCTTTTAGTAAATATGATTTTTACATTCTGGGTTTGAAAATACCACTTTTGGAAAGTAGGTATTTCTTAGCCACCATCCAGTGTGCCTCTGCTAGATTTGTGTATTGACTCTCTGGCTTTGGAGTGACAGTGGCTGGGGTTATGCATTCTGTTCACACAAGAACTGGGGGGGGTGGGAGGGGGTTAAGGTGTGTCCTGCCTTTCCAGGGTGAGTCAGGGCTGGCCTGAATAGACCTGGGCTCCATTCAGAGTAGGGGGAGGAGATTTCTTTCACATCTGAAAGGGCCTGGTATGCCTTGGACAATGCTGTCTCCACCTCCTATGTAGCACTGAAGGAGTATGCAGTTCCTGTAGGGTGGGGAAAGAAGGAGGCTAGGTTGGTCAACACCTGTACTCAGTAGTAGAGTGTGGGTGTCTCCCAATTTGGGAACACCCTTACTCAGTAGAGGAGTGTGGGTGTCTCCCAATTTGGGAAGTGGGGCCCTCACACACCCATTTGGGTGTCATGCTTTATCATAGGGCTTGCTCCTCGTCAGGCCAGCGTTGCAATGCCTGATGGGCAGCCTATGTGGGCCTCTTTGTCAGAGGTGCCGGGAACCTACCCTTCACTCTGCCTCGTTGGTTCCAACGCAACGCAAAATGTCTGTGTGTTCCAGGGAGGCAGAGCGAGGGGTAGGCACCTGTTTTCCAGGAAAACTCATGACGTTAACTTTTGTAACGATCGTTGCTCTGCCTAACTATTGATGAGGCATGACTTGAACCAGAATTGGGTTGGTCCCATGATTGTATTATTAAGGTACCTCACTGAAAGGTCATCAGAGTGAATGGTTCATTTTCCATAACCAACCACCCGTGTAGATAGTGCATCAAGATAGGTCCTGAAGAATTGCCAAGTGATTTACACACATAGGGCAAGGAACATGTTGACCATGACTACACACATATAGACACCTCCGACCGTTATAATCGGCAGTATCCCTATTCTGGTTTTAATTGAGACGAGTGGGCTCGCAGATTAAAATTCGTTTTGGAGCACCACCTCACCTCATTTTATTTCTCCTCACATCTACACCACTAGGCCCCTCACACGCACCTCACCTATACAGCTTGGGAAAAAGATCTTCGACAACGAGCCCCTGATAGGGTGCCTGTCAGGCATTGCAGTGCCCGCCTGACGAGGAGCAAGCCCTATGATGAAGCATGACACCCAACTGGGCGTGTGAGGGCCCCACTTCCCAAATTGGGAGACACCCGCACTCCACTACCGAGTAAGGGTGTTGACCAACCTAGCCTCCTTCTTCTTTCCCCACCCTACAGGAACTGCATACTCCTTCGGTGCTACATTGTATTTATTGGGGCCTGTATGCTGGACCTATATGCGCCCCTTCTCCATCATTTGTATTGAGTCTCCACCTCCTGCCAGGAAACTTTGGCCAAAGAGGACACAACCGGTTTGGCTGAGCACAGACACTCTAAGCCTCCAGAGAATAAAGTATTTTGTACTATGAAAAGTGGGGCCCAGACCCCTAAACTTTCGATCATTTTTGGACTTCAAGAGGAACCTCTGCCAAGGAGAAGAGCTATAAGCAGCTGGAGGAAGAGTACTGCCCCTTTGTTGTGTACTGTCTGGGGTTGGCCTGTAGTAGCTTGTTCTGCCAAGGAGAGGAACTGTGTGTGTATCCTGATTGACAAAGTATCTCCAAGGGCTTGTGGTGGAGCTTGCCCCCTGCTCAAGAAGTCTTAGGAACAGCAACAACTTCACCATCCTTCTGGGCACCGTCTCTGGAACCGCTGGTTTCAGTCACGGCAGAAGAAAAGTGCAGCTGACTCTGTCACCAAGTCAGTCGTTAGTTCTTTGTCCTGATGGCACTGCCACACTTCGCACCACATCTTTGGTCTCACCGAGCCACTGGACGACCACCACCAAACCGTTGCTTGCACCGCGTCCTGTGGGCACCGCACTCTGCTTCACTCTGCCTGGACATCATTGACACCATCACTACCTGACCCGAACATCGACTGGCTCAGTTGCCAGCACCATGACCTGCCAGCACCGCACTGAGAACCTCCTCACTCTGCATCGTAAGCCTTGGTCTCACCGATGCCTTTGGACGACCGTCTGCACTGTGCCATGATGGCACCGTACGCGGCACCGCTTCCACTTCACATTGCAACCGTGACAGTATCCATGACCGATTTGTACCGACGGGATCGACTGCATCGAGAAAGGTACTGTCTACGAGTCTGTTGATGCTTTAGGTGGCCCGTACCGATGCAGTCGGCTGGAACTGTTACATTCTGTCGTTTTCAGCATCGCGGTAGCCCCAGATGGAGCTACTGACTCAGAAGAACTGTGTTTTTCAACTATTCTTGCAAATTGAAGGTTATCGTGTAAAGTAGTAGTATTGTATGTTGGATTTTTGTCGCATTTGGTCTTGTTGGTTTAGATGAAGTTTTGCTTATTTTTCTAAACTGGTGTGGTGTCCATTTTTACTGTTTTCACTGTGTTGCTGTATGCATTAACACATGCTTTACACACTCTGAGATAAGCCTGTCTGCTCATGCCAAGCTACTAAGGGGGTGAGCAGGGGCTATTTTAGAAGTTTACCCCCTTACCTTGACTAGGAAGAAGGGACCCTACTTGGACAAAGATGCAAACCATTGCCAACTAGAGACCCCCACTTCTAACAAGCCTTATTTAAAAAAAAAACATTCAATATGTATTTGAGTATTTTGTAACCATTTTTCAGCTCACAAAGTGCAGCCATAGAACCAACCATAAAGGGTCCCTACATGCCAGCTGAAGAGCAACTGGCTTTAGCTGCAGAGTGTTAAAAAAAATATGGTAAACTCTTCTGGAGTCATGTTTACAATTACCCTGCAGACTTAAATGTGTAGTATTATTATTTAGAAGCTTGTAAAGCGCTCGGCTACCCCCAACGGGGGTGTCCCGGCGCTGTAGACGTGCGGCAGCAAGAGAAGTTTAGTGAGGGCTAGATCAGAGAAAAGAGCCTGGCCTTTAGTTTCCTCCGAAACAATGGCTCTGATTTGAGAAATCTGAGTTCCATCAGTAGTTGATTCCAAAGTTTGGATGTGGCCACAGCAAAGGCCCGGCATCCAGTACGTGCAAGACGGAACCGTGGGGCATACATTAGGCGGAGGTGATTAGACCTGAGGTCACGTGTCGATTGTGTCATTTTAAGTCTATGCCTCAGATATGCAGGGCCTCGTCCATTGAGAGCTCTAAAGGCAAGGACCAGGGCCTTGAACTGTATACAGGACCTCACTGGTAGCCAGTGCAGTTTAGCCAAATAGGGAGAGATGGAGTGGCGGTAGGGAATATTACAAATCAACCTAACCGCTGAATTCTGCACTGTCTGAAGACGGTTAATGAGATACGCCGGGGCTCCTACAAACAAACTATTTGCGTAGTCCAAATGGGACGTTATTAGGGCATGGACTACCGTCCTCCGTGAATCGAGTGGGAGGAAAGGGATGATTTTTTTAATCATTCGAAGTTTTCCAAAGCAAGATGCCGAAACTTTATTGATTTGGGTTTTGCAGGATAAAGCTGTATCAAATTGGAAACCCAAATTGTGGGCAACTTGGACTGGTACCGGGGGGAGTGGGGGGGTTGAGTTCAGACGGCCACCAAACATTAGCGGGAATTGGAGATTTCTGATTAAAAAATAAGACCTCCGTTTTATCACTGTTCAGTTTTAGATTGTTAGAGGACATCCAGGAGGCGATGTTCACCAGGCAGTGCCGGAAATTAGCCATGGAGCTATCAGAGTGGTCTTTAAAAGAAAACACAAGCTGAGTATCATCAGCGTAAAAGACCACTCTGACGCCCCAGGATTCTACCACTTTCGCCAACGGCATCAGATACACATTAAATAAAAGAGGGCTAAGTGCGGAGCCCTGCGGGACCCCCCATGCCAATGGTTTGTCCGTGGAGACAGACGGCCTAAGGAAGACCTGTTGGGTTCTGTCCGTCGAGAAGGATTTCACTCAGGCCAGCGGGATCCCTCCTATGCCCACCTCACGAAGGCGATCCAGCAGGATATCGTGCGAGATAGTGTCGAATGCTGCGGATAGGTCGAGGAGGACCAGCATGGCCTCCTCTCCCCTATCCACACACTCGCGAATGGTCTCTGACACTTTCAGTAAGGCTGACTCTGTACTGAAGTCTGGCCTGAATCCTGACTGGGTGTCATGTAACAACTGGTTGGATTCTAAGTATTCGGACAGTTGTTCCTGTACCGCCTTCTCCAAAACTTTTGCTGGCTTGGAGAGGAGTGAGATAGGTCGGTAGTTACTGAAGCATAGTGGATCAGCATCAGCTTTTTTTAGTATCGGTAGCAACATCGCATGTTTCCACAGAGAGGGGAAAAGGCCAGATTGCAGAGAAGTATTCCATATATCTAACAAAGGGTTCATCAGTCGCGGGGCTATATCACTCAGAGTCTGAGCCGGGGCAGGGTCGAGCGGGGAGCCTGATTTACATTTTAGGAGCAGAGACAGAGCATATTCTTTTGTCTAGGGTTTAAAAGAAGTAAACACTTCTGCATAAGTAGTACTATAATCTGCAGTTGCCGCTATATGGTTCTGATGGATTGTTGCCGTGATGTTAGCGAATATCTCTTAGAAAAAATCAGACAAACCGTAACTAAGCAGTTGGCTTGAAGCGGCGGAGCAGGCCAAGGCCTAGGGATTAGCAAACTCTTTAACAATGTTAAAGAGGATCTTAGTGGAATTTTTTGCCATTTTAATTTTTTCTGCAAAGTGATCTTTCATAGTGCTTCGTTTAAGTTTATGGAACTCTTTGAGAGCCGATCTGTAGAGGCTTTTCGCTGCCGGGTCGTACGTCCGGCGCCATGCACGCTCCAGTTTTTTACATCTAATTCTGTTCTCCCGTAGTTCCGCTGTGAACCAAGGGGCCGAAGGTTTAGATCTTAGGGAGGTAAGGTTCTGCATTGGCGCAATTTGCTCAATTGCGGCAGAGAGATCATTGTTAAATTTGGATAGATCCGCATTAAGGTCCCCGGACAGTGGGTCTGATCTACTAATATATGTTTGTTCCAAAGCATTGCATGTGACCTTATGCCATTTTCTGCCCTGTTCTCTGATTTTGGATACCAAATTGGGCGGTCGAGGTGAAGTCACTTCAAACGGGATCAGGAAGTGGTCAGACCACATGAGAGGCAAGGAGGGAAGCACCTTAAGGTCAGCCCAATTGGAAAAGACCAGATCAAGGGTGTGTCCTGCAGAATGTGTAGGGCCCCTGACCCATTGGGTCAGATTCAAGCCTTGCATAGCATCTAAAAGATTGTTGGCACGTGAGCAGCTACTTACATCGACATGGTGGTTGAAGTCCACTAATACAGTAAAATGGGGGTGTTTAAGAGACAGATCTGCAATTGCCGCCAGCAAAGAGGCCAAGGCAGATGGAGGGGTTCCAGGAGGGTTATATACAAGGACACCCGAAAATATGGCGGAGGAGGCATCTAAGATGGAAAAATATAATGCCTCTATGGACCCTACATTGGGGATTTTCCTGGTCGTGATCGTTAAATGAGTTTTTAAAATGACAGCAATTCCACCGCCAGGCTTCGGGCCTTCACGGTTTATACCTTATTAGTCGATAGCCCGGGGGAATGGCAAGGGTGATGTCTGGATTAGAGGAGTCCTTAATCCAAGTCTCTGTGAGAAAGAGTAGATCCCAGGCCGTCGATGAGAGCAACAGCCATATGTCACTTGAGTGGCACGGCAAGGAGCGACAGTTCAGTAGGCCAGCCGTGTAGGTTCTTATAGGTGTGGAAGTCGTAGGGACATTTGCTAGGGAACGAGGGCGTTTATTTTTAACGGTTAAGGAAAAGGTGCAAATGGTACATTTAAAATGGGGGGAGCAAGGCGCCGTAAGATTGCACCGTACCTGAGGAGTACAGGCCCCCTTGTTCATCACCATAAGCTGGGATCTGGACCAGGGTCGCTTCTGAGTGGAGTGGAGTGGAGGCAGGCAGCGTGGCTGGCCCCAGGCACGGAACTGGCGGAGACGGGCGCAGACGGGTTTGCCTTTGGCGCGCTTTTGACGCGCCATCGGCGCGCTCGCTGCGTGCGTCCGCTGCGCGTCAAGAAGACCATGGGCTTAAGAAGCCTAGCCCGCCAACCCCTAACTCCACCCACGAGCCCGGAAGTGAGGGAAATCTCAAAAGAACGCCCCTGCTACCCTCCACATCAATCAGGCAGCGCCTGCGGTGGAACGGGGTAGGTGGAGAAGGTCAGCAAGAAGGTAAAGTGCAGATTTAAACAATAGTGTACAACACAGCGTGATTTTAAAATTGGATGACAAACCTAAAATCGTTTGTCTTCAGCTAAAAGCAGAGCACACACTCCAGCAGCTAGCGCACATTCACCCCTCGAGGCAGCGCGCGTCCACCGTATGTTTGGAATAGTAGTGATAAATCCTGCTTATTGATGAAAGCACGTTTATTATTACTATTTTAGAAATGCCACTATTAGAAGTGGATATTTCTGTGCTATGTGCCTTTGTGCCTGCCTGGATGTGTATTGACGGTCTGGTTCAGACTGACAAGAGAGAGGGGATGTGCATTCACTCCAGCGAGTCCCTAGGGGGGCTGAGGTGTGTCTTGCCCTGTCTGGACGACTCAGCTCTAGGCTGAATAGGCCTGGTCTGCATCTGGAGTAGAGGGAGGAGTTGCAACTGCACCTGAATAGGGCTGTGCCTGCCTTCCACAATGATGGCACCGCCCTCCTGCGCTGTGTCACCTGTAAATGTATTTTAAAGTGCCCCAGAACTGGTTTGGACTGGGCTCAAAGCCCTGTGCCAGGGGAGAACAAAGACATTTAGACTATAAGTACTGGGGTTGTGACTTCATGTATGGTGAACTTGAAGGGAGAAGAAGACACAGCGTGCCCTGCTGTGTGCCAGGAGAAACCGCTGTTTGGGACTAAGCGGATGCCTGCTGGGTGGCTGAAGTGAGTGCTCTCTGCTAAGAGGCCCTGTGCACTGGCCTGCCTGTGCCCTGTTCTCTGCCCCTGTGCTGTGGAGATTGTAGCGCTGATGAGCACTTTCTAATTCCTCTGCACAAAGAGTGGGCTGATGCGGGACTGACTCGGAGAGGAGCGCTTTTTGCCCTTCAACGTGGGCAGCACCACTCTCTCCCGTCCGGAGGGAGCAGCATGCCTGGGACGCGCCCCCACTCACCGTCTTGGGCCCAGGATCAGGGTGAATCAATGCCTAGTCTCATTCGGCCAGCTCCAGGCAACCTGCAGTTTTCCGCACAGGTTGCCCATCAACCTTCCCAAAGCCAGCAAGGGCGTGGCGCCATTGGAAGCCACTGGCCCCGCCTAGAGGAGTCCCCAGGGGCAAGGCAGCAGGAGGCTTGAGGCCTACAACGGAGCTGCCCGATAAGACGGTAGCCACTGAGGAGAGAGGGAGACGCCGAGAGGTAGGAATCCTCGCAGATCCCGTGTACCACAATCAGCGGCAGCCCAAGGAGCTTTTGTTTGGTTCTTGAGGTGAGGCGGCGGGTTCTCAGATCCAACAGGAGTCTCTGGTCTTACCTTGAGCTCTCCTAGGCCCACAAAGAATTGAGGTACCATGGGGGTATTTCTTTGAGGATTCAAATATCCTGGTGGGCAGGTGCACTTTGTGCCAGTTGTGGATGAAGGAGACCATGTGAGGTCTCTCCGACAAAGGGGGCATCTTTGTTTTTGGAAATTACTGGGATAGGCCCTAACAGGAGTGCAGGGGGCCCTGCACTCCCCATTTCCTGATGCCAGGGGCCCGCATTCCCGAAAAGTACTGAGGATGCTTCACTGGGATTGAAGCTGCACCTACCTACTCGCTGGCGTGATTTAAGCACAGTATTGTAACGGTCAAAGCCCCAGTTGTGTTTGGGGTGAGTGCCTAGTGGCGCAGTGACCTATGGGATTGCTGCCTAAAGTTATCTTATGCATTTCTGGGTACCTTATGTGCCTATGGCCTCATCTGATACAAAGTGATTTGTGATTTCTGTAATGTTATACCACGCCTGATCCTCGGCGTCCCGCGCCGCGACCACATCACCCCCCACCTGAGGAACCTGCACTGGCTCCCTGTCGAGAAAAGAATCTCCTTCAAGCTCCTGATCCACGCACACAAGACCGGCCCAGCCTACCTCAACAGTCGACTCTCCTTTTACGTACCCAACAGGAATCTCTTCTCCACAGACCTCTCCCTGGCTACCATCCCACGCATCCACAGAACCACAGCCAGAGGCAAGTCCTTCTCCCACCGCGCCGCCACGACCTGGAACACCCTCCCCCTCATCTTACGACAAACCGAAGACCTTCTAACCTTCAGGAGACAACTCAAGACCTGGTTGTTCGACCAGTAGCTACAACAACCCCCTTCCTCCCTCCCCTCAGCGCCTTGAAACCCTTGCGGGTGTGTAGTTCACTTTACATTATTATATTATTGATTGATTGATTGATTGATTAGACACTATTTTTTCATTTTAAACCTAAAACTATCATAGCTCCGTTTCTACTGATTGGATTTTTTGTAATTTCGGTGACAAATTATTTAATTAAATGCACTCTATTTTTCTAAACTGGTGTAGCATGTTTTCATGTATTATGTTTTCACTTTATTACTGTTTAATTGCTGCAAAAATACTTTACACATTGCCTCTAAGTGAAGCCTGACTGCTTTTGTGCCATACTGCCATAGGTTTAAGCACAGGTTAATTTAGTGATTTTTTGTCGTTCATCTTGACAAGAATTGTGGCTGTTGCTTGAGTTTTCACCCCCCCTCAAGCAACAACCTATTTTCTCACAATTTCCCTAATTCGTACATATAGGAATCGCAATCAGGGTCCAGCTTTAATTCAATCTGGAATCAGTTGTAATCCCTTGACTCCTATACTCAACCTACCATCTGCAGAGGCCTTTCTGGTAGCAGTTATTCAAATCTACCAGGCAGAATGAGGAGAAAGAGCTATGTGTGCTTGTCCTAGAGGCTGTGGAATACTCTTGTCCTACACCTCCAATCAGAACGTGCTGACTTTAAGTCTCGCATGAGCCTGAAAACTTGGCTACTCTGCTACACCATAGTCTGGTTCTCCAGCGGAAGCATCGGTACATCATTATCAGACAGTTACTTCCAAAGCCAATAGGTCTGGTGAGTTGGTTCACCCAAGCACATAACTTAAATGCACTCTGTCATTCAGCTTTCCGCTCAGAAATCTATTCATCTACTCATTATTGCATTTACCCAACTGCCCATCCACAAAATTGTGGACACAGACAAACTTATCAACCAATGAAGAGGCACTTTGAGTTATAAGTAGGCCTGGGCAGAATTCCAGGAATTTTTGTCACACTTTTGTTCTGCAAAATTCCTGAAAGTATGGCATTATGCCACTTTGCGTAATTATGGTTGTACCATGAGCATGCAATTCACAATAAAAATTTGCACCAAAGCTCAGCAACAATAGAACGCGAGCGGTTGTTGTTCACAGAGCTTTTGCTTTTTTGCACTTTTTCAGCCTGGATTGCATCCTTGCGTTAGGTAAATATACATTCCTAAATGACGGATTTCCATTTTGCTTAATTCCGTATAATTCTGCATAATTTCGCAAATTTCGCTCACCCAAGTTATAAATTAGAGCAATTGGATTTCGCGAAGCTTGTTTTTCTAGATATTGCGGATTCGGACAAAATTTTGATAAAGCTTGCCACTTCATCTATTTTTGTGAATCTGTTACACTATTTGGTCAAGTATCAAATACATAGAAATGAGCAGTCATGGGAAGAATATGTAAAATAGAAATTCTGTGAAACAATGTACTGCACTTGTAAGAGAGCACCTAACAAATTTACATTAACAAGTGCATTATTTGGGCCAGCTGCTGTAGTCTCCTAGCAACAGTACTCTAAAATACTGCTAAATGACTCCTGAACAATTAACAATTAAATGAAGCATATTGTTGACATGTCCTCTCGTATTTCACTGGAGACTGACACATGGCAGATTGATGCCTTGATGCCTTACCTTCTTACGCACCTGTTGTTCTTTGGCAGAATGGGCCTTGACGTGTTTCCGCAGAGAGCTGGGGTCGGTGTAGCGCTTGGAACACCCGGGAATCTGGCAGGCATACGGTTTCTGCAAGCGTGTGAAAAGAAAAGGGTTGAACATTGTGTTAGGAGTCCCACGGTTCAGCAAAAGTTGTGTAAATGAGGAATACTAAGAACACTTACTTTTTGGCGATCATTTAACATAATGTGTTGTCTCCAGTTTTATATATTAACTTGAAAGGCACAATCCTAGCAACAGAATAGATGTAGACCGGAGCCGTGTGGGCATGCATCTCAGCCTACATGTATGCATTGCGATTCATGTAGCTGCCCCAATAAGGGTCAGGGGCGTTGCTTCAAGGGAGGTGTTTGGGGTGTTATGCCTGATCTAATAAATGTATTTTCTAATAAATAGTTGGGTACAGGTTCTTTCAGTCGGTTATTGTGAGAAGGAGGTCAGATTTCACCATGGATATTTACATACACAGAGACAAATACGCATACACGCTCTCTCCCTCCTGGTTTTGAATGTCCTCAAAGTAGAAGTTATTTTAGAAAACATTGTGTTTTCTCTCTTGATACTTCTAGCAATCTGCATTCCTTTCCCTTTCCAGTTCCCCTTAGGCCCCCCTCATTCCCCAGCTTATCTATAATTTATTTTAACATTATATGCCAGTCTGATTGCTGTAAATTCTGAAGTTCACACCATCAAATCTTACTGACCAAGCTAGCACCCTGATGAGGGCATTCTACACTGGTATTATCTCAGTCAATTATTGCCTCAGTAACCATTCTGATACCAGTGACCGTCTGTTTTTCTTCGGGAGCTTCCATACTCTACTGGTGTCTCATCCTTGTCCCTGTAAACAGGATGAGCTCACCGTATTCCAGGGAGCCTTTTGCTATTTAACATAACAGGGTTTCCTGTAATATAGATAAAAATACTTAAAGGTCACCGAGGTGTCCCTTTATTTTTGGTGCTGTGGTATGGTTAAACACGTATTATACTGGTGTTGAATTAAGAGTGATATATTGTCCCACCCTAATCACTTATCAACATGTTTTAGCCCTTGTGCTTTCGTCAGGACTTACGTGTAGATGCCTAATTCCTTGCGCGTGGCTGAAACATGTCATCTAGTGATTATTTTCACCATCATTATTTCTTAATATACATGCACCAAATTGTCATTAACAAAGGATTACAAGTTTACAATTACTTTGAAAAACTTACGGGGATCTCATTCTTTATTTTCGACCCATTAATCACATTAATCAGTTGTAAATTCACTCCTCTTGACAGGCAGACTACTGCCTCGTTTTATTTAACTCTCTCTCTCTACTCCCTTTGTGCAATGTAAATCCCACCCCTCTCTTTGAAGAGCCCCACAAATGGCAGTCTTACTCAGAACACTTCCTATGTTAACCGCCCATAACTCTCATAGAAGCTCCAGAAAGAGATTGCGAGGGATAGCAAATGGAGGGAAAGGGAGTTATTGGTTATATTACCAGTTAGTAGTGAAGACTTTACATTTCCATTCCCTTTCTCATCTCAGTACATACATTACTATAGTATATCACCAAGTGGCGTGTACCAACTTCAGACACAGTACCTATAGCATACCACAGAATAGAATTAGGGAACTTCAATGACACCAGAAAAAGTAACACTAAAAAACCACCTACCAAAAAGCCATGCCTCACATTGATTCAAAATTCAACCTATTTTGAATGATGAAATAGGACGTTTGGCTGAGGTATGTGTAATTTAAATAGCAACAGTAAAGTCATTTGTTTGTTGCTGAAGAAGCAATGACAGCCCTGTTGGACCAGTCCTGAATTTCTATAGACAGTTCTACATCATGCAAAACATTCTAAGCCAAAGGGGTAATTATCTAAATCCAGCTACTTAGGGTGGAGATAGAAGGTGTCAAGATGTTCTTGTTCAGGGTACATTTGCCAAATGCAATATCAGACCAGCCCATATTCCCCTGCACTGCGGATCCCATAGTGTGGCAAAAGGACCTCTTGTGATAGCAGGCGTAAAAAAATACAGCTAGGTTACATTTTGCAGTTCTTCAATGAAATCGGAAGCCACGTTAGGAGAAAATCCTAATGCAAATGCCAAAGACCAAAGGCCAAACTATTGGTAAATGTCTGAAGGTAGGAAACCTCTGAACTCTGAAAACCACACCTCCCCTGGACTCTAGCAAGGGATACCATTACATTGAAAACATATTTAAAAGAAAAACCTTTCAAGGCACCTTCCCAAACAGTTCAAAAAGTGGGCAACACAAAGGGCAGACCACTTGTGGGTGTGCAGAATTTGCAAAGGCCACACCTCAGCCTAGAAACAACTCTATCTATGAATCCTGGACCACAACATTCTTTGAACACCTCAAGGACTAGTCACCAGAATCAAAAGGTGACAAATACAAAACCTAGATCAATTCAGTAATGGTGAAGCACAATGATCTCAAAGCCAAAGGTCAGATGCCCCAAACATGGTATCTTGGAGCTATTCAAAGAGCACAGGGATGGAATAATGCCTGGACCAGGAGTCAGTGAGGTAAACTCTATGAAGTTCTGAAAACTGACAAAAAGTAGGTGGTGGTCTGGGTAAGACTGTTTTTATGTGGCCTCCCATGAGGGGGGAGAGGTTTCTTTACAAGGAATGAATGTTAAGGAACATGTGTCTGTTGTCGTCGTATGGTAACTCACCTCGGTTACTATACATTCTTTGACAAGAAAGCTGATGATGAAGAGAAAGTAACCAGGGACAAAGTCGGTGATGAAGAGATGGTAACCATGGACAAAGTGGATTATAAGGAGACCATAACCAGGAACAAAGTGGGTGATGAGGAGATGATAACCTGTGACAAAGTGGATTATGACAACATGGTAACCAGGGACAAAGTAGATGATGAGTAGATGATGACCAGGGACAATGTGGATGATGAGGAAAGGAGACGTTAACCAGGGACAAAGTGGATGATGATGAGACGGTAACCAGGTTCAAAGACAAAAGCTGAAAAGAAACTTTTCAAGCAGGGTCAAGAGCAACTTACAATCATTACTGTACCTTTCTGAAGAATATGCCTATCTCATATGGAAAGCAATAGACAAATGAAAGCACAAGAAAATATAAATAGTTAAAAAGGAAAAAATTGAGTTAAAAGCAGATATTTACAAAAAAAACAGATAGATATATTTAATAATGTTCCTTTGGGAATGATACAGTGTTTCCTACAACAACTTGTCAATAAATTGCAATTATTTTTCAAATCGCCAACTCCCATTACACTATCCCAGAGTCAAGTTATCCAGAGGTGCATTCATTTTTATATAATACTGTAAATGGTTATGTAATAAATCAGAAATCTGAAAGCACAACATATTCCTATTTTCTAACCAGATGCAACAGTGTTATTGCAGCAGTATTACATTTGGAAAATATGAGCGAGGCATTTTCCCTATGCTTATTTGTTTTCACAGCACCTGAAATACATTAAGCATCCCAAATGATGAACAACCTCAAATGTTTAGCTGCTCAGAAAGTGAACATCAGGTAATCCAAAGGGAGGGTGCATAAACATTCAGATGCACTGATCCAGCTTAAGCGGTAAAAATATTTTTAGATTTAACTTTCAAATCACTACTTACTCATTTGTCCCTCTCCCTGTACGGGGTCCTCTACAGCTGGACAGATTACAGTATTACCCTTACCACATTGGGGAATGGTCCTTTGATGGATCTTTCTCTACTGACAGGATGGGTGGGAATTAGGATATCCAAAACACAATGTTAGCCACCCAATGAGGACCATTAATTGGTGACTAACTCACAAGGTTGAAATAAGGTTCAAATACACTTCTCTCAAGACTATACTGTAAAAATAAAGTATCGCAATGGGGAGTACTAACCTCCTAAAAAATTAAGTTAAACAAGAATGATACACACTAGAAGCTCTGCTACTGCAACACAGAAAAAAAGATGTAGAACTTAATATGCTGAAAAGATTAGCTGATTCTCCCTACAACGAATTTAGATCAATGGAGAAATGTAGCAGTTTCAAATAAAGAACATCCGGGCACAATAATAGACTTCGGCAATTTAAATAGTTTCGTTATTGTATTAACGTTCCAAAATTGATACAGATAAGCAATTTCTTAAGCATCTCAGTCAAGCATATTAAAACATGTAGTACAGCACTACACATTTCGGATGGTTTCAAGCAAATATTAGATAAGAGGTTACAGATTCCTACCACCATTAAAGACAGAAGGATATTTTGATTCTCTTTAACAGCATCTAAAGATGTAAAACAAGGGATTATAGGAATCAATTTTAAAGTCCTCTAATGGCCATGAGCTTGGCAAAAAGGAAATATAAAGCAAAAATCAAATAGTTTGGCACACAAAAATTCCAGGTCTACTGCATAACGCAGCAGCATCAGCAAAAAGGCAGTCCAAGATAGGGAAAATGTATGGCATTGCGATTAAAGAATAAAATCAAAAGCATGATGAGTTGTGTTGCATAGAAAGAAAAATAGCATTGTGTTGTCAAAGAGGAAAACAGGTATGGTGTCACCCCTCCTCTGGGATTACTTATTTTTTAGTCCTTATGACACCTTAATGACTTAGTGTCACTCCACTAGCCTGTCCAACGCATGATTAGTTTACGTATGTAATCACACTAAATACATTTTAATTACTCCTGCATTCTTTCCCAAGCACTTCATGTGAACGATTTGACTTTATGGGCATCACATGTTTGTCGACAGGTGGAACTATACAATGTAACCGACTATGGTATTGGATTAGAGTTGATTTTCCCACTAAGCAATCTCACAGTGAACTTCAAAAGAATGTCCTTTGTATGCAAGATGAAATATACACAGAACAAATAATGGAACATTTGTAGAAATGCCCATGAAGTATTATATTTGCTAAGGCAAAATTGCAGCTCAAGACAAAACTTGTTTACAGGTTAAAATACAAACATCAGCTTTAAATGAATTAAACTTAATTGGCATCTAATATGATTTATTGAGCCCTCATTTCATTATAAAAGAAAAATAATAAAAGTTTCGCAAATGTATTATTACACAAAATTGATTAGCATTTGCTATGGCCGACTGCCACAGATATTCAACATCCATACATGTAAATTATTTCTTAAAAAACATTTTACTGAAATAGTTTCCAAAATGTTATAATTATTAGAGTCTACTATCACATCTGTAAGTTTTAATTTGCTAACTAATCTTATCGCCTAATTGCACCAAAGTCTATTCATAATGCAATTGCAATGAAAGGCAATAGAAATGTTAGGCCTCATCATTAGATTCATTAGCTTTCATCAGTATGAGAATAGTAAACCATAATTTCAAGAGTAATTTTATTATGAAAATCTATTAATAAGCGTTATAACTATTTAGCAATTTACTTTCTCTCTTTCTAACTCATTCAAGGGCGCTTTTACCGTGCTATTACTTCACTTGTTTCTATTGCTGTATCACTTCGTTCATTTTGTGCAATGTGCATGTTAGATCTGGTGGTCTCTAGTTGGCAATGGTATTCACCTTTGTCCAAATAGGGACCCTTACTTCTAAGTCTGGATAAGGGGATTACACTACTTAATAACCCCTGCTCACCCCCTTGGTAGCTTGGCACGAGCAGACAGGCTTATTTCAGAGGCATTGTGCTAAGCATTTGTGAATATACAAAGTAATTCAGTGAAAACACTACAGATGGACACAGCACAGGTTTTTATAAAAATAAGTATTCTTTATATAGACTTAAACACAAGACCACAAACGACAAAAATCCACAATACTACATTTAGGATTGCTTTAAAGATGATTAAAGTTACTTAGTTAAAATGTTTGATAAATGCAACAAAGTTCTTAACAAAGTACCTGGATGCGTAAGGCAGAGTAAATAAAAGGCTTGCAAAAGGGGAGATACGTTGGATCCGTGATCTGGGGGAGATGATGTGTCGGGCCTCAATGCTTGCGCAGAGTAGGGGATGCATCGCTATCCTTACCGGTGTGGAGGTGTTGCGTAGATTCTCGGCCTGCGGGCCCGTTGCGGTGCGCAAAATGGTGCCTTGATGCGATGCGATGACCAGGTTGCGATGCGAGAAGATGCCGCTCTCCATGCGACGATGTGGTGACAATGCGTAGACGCCCTGACAGCCTTGTGACGACTCTGTGCTTTGGAGCCACAACAGGCTCTGTGACATGCTTCTCCGGTGATGCGATGGCGACTCTCTTGATGGCGTCACGCTTCTCCAGTGATGGGACAGCAGGCAGCTTCGATAAACACACGATTCGAGGGAGATGCGGTGAAGGCTCGCCTCTCCGGCGATGGAACGATTTCAGCTGTGGCGGCGACACGTTACCTCTCGATGCGTCGCGCTTCCAGCTCCCAGGAACATGCAAATGTCCTGAGTTGAGAATTCCCAGCAGGGAAATTCAGATGAGAGCTGGAGATGAAATCTTTTGTCCCTGAGACTTCAGCAGGAGGCAAGCACAGTTCAAGCCCTTGGAGAATATTCTGAAGATGATGAAAGTCCCTAAAAAGTTCCTTCTCCTTTCCTTGGCAATGAAGCAACCACTGCAGGCCAACCCAGCAAACAGCATACTGGCAGAGGGGAAGTGAACCTCCTGCAGCTTCCTTGGTTCTTCTCCTTGGCAAAAGGTTTCTTGTTCCAGAAGTGATCTAAAGTTCTTGGGACTGGGTCCCAATACTAAACCCCAAAATCTATCTGAAGGCAGAGAGGCCTCTGCCTAGTCCAAACCAGTTCCTGAGCACTTTGTTTACATGACTCTCTCTTTCCTTTCACTGTGCAGGGCAGGGACATCAGCTGACCCACAGGGGTTGGAGCCAGCACAGGGGAGGGAAGATACAGCTCTGGAGCACTTTGTTGACATGATTCCTCCTCTCCTTTCACAGTGCAGGGCAGATACATCAGACAAGCCACAGGAGGTGGAGCCAGCATTGTAGAGGGAAGGCCCAGCCCTATTCAGGTCCCAGGTGCAACTCCTCCCTACCATCTACATGCAGATCTCTCTATTCACCACCGGGCTACTCCAGCGTGTCTCTTGGAATCCCCCAGCCCTGTCAGTCACAAACCCAGACAAGGAATACACAACCTAGCAGAGGCAGAGACAGGCCTGTACAGTTAGGCAAGAAAATACCTAGTTTCTAAAAGTGGTATTTTCAAACACAGAATATTAAAACCAACTTTACTAAAATATGTATTTCATTATTCTGAGTTCAGGCATACTAAATTTGAATTTCTACCACGTTCCCTGAGTCAGTTAGGATTATAAGAATGTAATAATCTAACTGCCCATTCTAGCCTCTGGAGAACAGGTAGCCTTGCAATAGTGAAAAACGAAAATGGCTGTAGTTCACTATTAGGAAATGCTACACACACCAGAGCATGTCCTACCGTATGCTTATAATGAACCCTGCCCTTGGGCCTAGCATAGGGGTGTCTAATATGAAGCAACGGGAAGGTTTATGGACTGGCAAGTGGGTGTACTTGCCAAGTCGACTTTGCAGTACTAGACTGCATACAGGCCTTGTAATGGCAGGCCCAGAGACACACTTTACACTCTACTTCTGTGGGTGGCACAACCAGTGCTGCAAGCCCACCAGCAGCATTTGATTTACAAGCCCTGGGCAAACATGGTGCACTGTACTAGGGCCTGACAGGTAAATCAAATAACCAAATCATGGAATCACCAATTTGTACATCAATTTAACATAGGGAGCACTTGCACTGTGGCACTGAATAGCAGTGGCACTGTGCCCAAAGCATATAACCAGCAAAAACATATCAAAACAGAGGAGGTAATCCGTCAAAATGGAAGGGAGACTCATGCCAATGATGCCAGGTCTAACAGTGCACATGCAGGTTTGTGTGTCTGATTGGGTAAACGTGTCATGTAAAGTGATTTTGAAATATTTGCACTATTCCCCATGCTTTTATGAATAAGTTAAGCATCCCAAATGATGAATAACCTCAAATGTTTAGCTGCTTAAAATGTGAACATCAGTTAATGTAAAGGGAGGGGGTGAATAAACTTATAGATGCATCATAGCCATTTGGAGACATACTAAATATTTGATAAATGTTCTCAGAGATTTGTGCTGGTGCTTTTAGGCAAGTGAGATGAATTTCCATCTTGGAAAAATTCGAACTTCTCCATTGATCCCTGTCCACAGCGCCAGAGAGCGATTATTAAATTATTGATTCAGTAAAGTATATTTTGGACAAAGCATAGATGTGTTAGGCTTTTTGGGACAGTGTTAACTCTGGAATGTGGCACAATAGATGTTTTCAGAAACCACTGCAAAACCTGGCTTTCTTCAAGATGATTCACCGGATCCACTCACCCTGGTCCCACCTAGTGAACAATACATCAATTACTGGTAACAATTCCCTATAGATCCTAAGGAACATCTTGAACCGCTTTTTCTTAGGTTTAATACTAATGTTGGCATTGCCAACTCAGACTATAATCACGAGAAAAGGTCTGCGTATTGGACAAGATTGACAATGTTATTGGTGGAAGGAACGTGCGGAACTAGCTTCATTTATGAGTGCAAACCAACATGGGCAAATTTCAAAAGTCGTTTTCCCACTTGCAAACGGAATTACATACAGAGAGGTTCTTTTATGAGTAAATTTCCTGTGGAATGGAGCTGGATTGTATTGGAAGTTTGTGAGCACCCGCAAACTTACACCTTAGTGGGTATTCACAAACTCCTCTCCAGGCCCTTGGATGACCAGAGAGTCCTTGTCAGGAGTCAAACAGTAATTATCTTTTATGTAATGAAAGTAAATACCCCTCGAAATTATTGGGTGCGTAAAAGAAGGGATTTCTCAATGAGGATAAATATCATCCCCGTTAAGGAAAAAAGAAAAAGATCATGTAAGTTTACTCTTTTTTTCTCACATGTGAAAAAAGAGTCCTCAATACTTATCCAGGATTACACTCCAACTGGGTGAGTCTTTTTAAATTTAATCAGTCAATCAGGATTTATATAGCACCGCTTCCTCACCCGTGAGGGTCTCAAGGCGCTGTGAGGATCCTGCTGCAGGATCACGCTGTCTGTTCCTATTGGTTGAACATCCAGGTCTCGAGATCCTTCCTGAACTGTAGGAGCGATGGTGCTTATCTGAGATGCGCTGGGTAGCTGCTAGGGAAAGGAGTCTGGAACGGAGTTCCCTGGTAGGTTGGTGAAAATTCGCGTTTGTTGAGGTACACTTGTTATTCGCTGTGTAGTGCCTTGTAAGTTTGGGTGAGCAGCTTGAACTGGCATCTTTTCATGACTGGTAGCCAATGGAGCTTCCTGAGGTGAGGGTTGATGTGCATCTGTCTAGGGAGGTCAAGGATTAGTCTGACTGCTGTGTTCTGGATGTCTGGAGTTTCCTCAAGAGCTGGATGGTCATCCCTACATAGAGGGAGTTGCCGTAGTTGAGTCTGATAGTGACAAGGGCTTGCGTGACAGCTCACCTGGAGTTGGGCGGGAGCCATCTGAAGGCCTCCCTGAGCATTTGGGGGTTGAGGAAGCAGGCAAAGGAGATGGCGCTGTCCTGCCTCTTCATAGATAGCTGACTCTTGAAGATGATTCTTAGATTGCTGGCATGTTTTGTGGGTTTGGGGCAGGGGTCTGCTGGAGCACTGGAGTGGATGGATTTCATGATGGCTGCCGTGTATCCTTCTCGGTGAGGGTGTTCCACAATGTGAACTGGTGTGGGTGGGTGTCAGATGGCGTGAGCATGTTGATGTTGTCCTCGGTGGGGGGATGAGGTGCAAAGTCTTGGTAGATGGTATTGATTTTGTTGTGGAAGAAGTCTGAGAGGGTAATGCAGAGGGCTTGAGAAGGTGTGATGGTATTTTTGGTAGCAGATGGGTTGGCGAACTCCTTGACTATTTTGAGCAGTTACTTGCTGGTGTTGGAGTTGTCCTTGATGCGGGTGGCTAGGGCGGTCTTGGTGTTTTTCAGGAGGTGGTGGTAACAGGTTGAAGATGCATGTCGTGCAAGTAACCTGGAAAAGTTTTGAGAATCACATAATGTTGCAAATCTTGACCCCTGAGGGCAGATTAAGAACTGATTCTGAGAAAATCCTGCTATGTTTTGGAGCCTCTGAAAAAATTATGTTTTCAGAGGCTCCAGCATAGTGTTACTGTAATATTGTGAACAAATGAAAGATTCTCAAAGCTTTCAGGACAAATTTAGAAAAACAGGTCAAGATTTGCAAAGATGTGAAGCAGTGTAATGCAGCAAGACAGCTTGGAGAAGGAAGGAATGCGCCATATCTATTAAGAAATGGCTAATTCCTGCTATCTCCCTGCTCTGACACATGCTGTGGAGTCTAGCGCCAACATAGGCAACCTTGCTCCATGGTGAAGGATCGCTTTTGTGCAGGAGGGGACACTTTCCTGCACAAAAACAACCTCTAGAGGCGTTTTCTCTTTCTGTGTGCGCTGCAGAAAGAATGTTATTTGCCCCTATTCTGCCTCCCCTGGGAAGGTGTACCTTTTTTACGCATTCCTAGATTCACAACTGGTAGCAAATCAGGGAATGCAAATAATTTGTGGGTGGTTGCGGGAGAACACCCATGCTCCACCCATGGAACGCCTTCCCGGGGCAGAGTAACGTAAAGCAGCAACTTGCGTTGCGTTACTCAAGGTGTACTATGTCACGCACAGCTACACAGGGTGGCTCTGCATGGCACAGTAAATCTCACTTAAAGCTTGTGTTGCCCTTGTGTAAACCTTTCATAAATCTAGCCCTTTGCATAAAGACAAATTATGGGCTTGATTATAACACTACTTATGTCTTTCACATTCATTAACAGTCAGCAAGACACGTTTTAATTGTCGACCAATGAGCCATAAGGGACCTGTAATATACAGAGATTAAAGTTCTAATACCATGACTACACAAAATAAAAATAAATGACAATAGAGTCTAATGTGCCTGTTTTCTTCCTTCGTCTGGGACGCTAAGAGAGGATGATTTAACAAGCTTTTTCTCTCCATCAGAAACCTCCTGACAGAAGTAGCATTACATCACGGTGCAATCCCCTGTAGCACAATCTTCTCGCACAATTAGAACCAAGGAATCTGTAGAATTGCTGCTCGCTTGTTAGCTAATAAATTGCCACTGCCTACTTAGTGCTCCTAAATCGCCACTCCTAGCCTATCCGGAATCATGGAATAATGAACTCCGTCCAAGAAGTAATGAGCGCACGTGCAGGCTGCTTTAAAAACAATCATGACTGCTGCATTGTGGGCTTCGGTGATGTCATGCTCTCTCCGAAGTGTCTCTAGCATGCGCTTTTGCATGATTGCTTCCTCTTCTGTGGTTGGGTTTTATTGTGCTGGCTCCTTTTAAAGGAAACTCTTCTCTCACCATCATTTGGAAACGCGATGTTGTCGGATGCTTTCCCTTCAAACTGCAATCCCCGCTTTCTTTGTACTATCCATAACTATTGCTGTGCTTGATTAGCTCTGCTGCTGTTGGAAAATAGCCTTCCAAAATGGCTATTCGACTCAATATGTGTTTATTTTGTTTTTACAGTCCTGTGTGTATCTGTTTAGTTATTTCAGGGCACTTTGTGGTGAGGTACATTGCAGAGTATCAGCGCTGTCCAGAATGAGGCTTCACATACATGGAGCTGGAGAGATGAGCATTTTTATTTATTTATTTATTTTAAAGGTTTTATATAGCGCTGGCTAGACCCGAAGGTATCAGAGCGCTTTACATGAGCATCAGATCATAGTTACAGGTTACATCGTTACAAAGGTTACACAGTTATTAGAGCATGGCAACATAGTTACTTGTAAGGTCGAGATAAACAATAAGCACAAATATGTGAGGGGAAAATCAGCCAAGGGGAAAGATTCAGGGGAGGGGAGAAGGAGCTGGAGAAGTAGACAGGAAATGAAAGCGGGAAAGAGGAGGGGAGGGCGAAGGACACTGCATGGAAAGAGGAGGGGAGAAGGGCGACGGGGACACAAACTGGTAGACGAGTCAAAGCAACGTACGAAGTCCAGTAAGCTGTGATCCCAGGGGAAGTGGTATCACTTCCCTATCTCTGCTGCGGGAGGCTCCCTTTACACCGTGGACTCTCTCAGAGGGTACTCTGAGACTCCAAGGCCTACATACTGGATCCTTCCCCAAAAAGGGGAGAGGGTGGGCTTTGGCAAGGGTTAATTTGAACTGTAGGATGGCGACTGTGCACTGCTAGGTTAATTCAAGTATTTTAGTTGTATGTCGTGCTCCCAGGACTACTCCCCGCTCGGGAGTATTGTGAAATTCAATATAGATGGCACCGCCACTAGGTGTGAGGGTGTCTCCTAGGCACAGGCGTAGGTGCTGTGTAATCCAGCTGCTCGTTACTCAATAAAGTTTTTTGAAAATGTTCAAGGTTTCTTTCCAAAGTATTTTATTCATACTTGAAATCAGATTTCATAAATTTTCACTTGGGTTTTCATATGAATATATTTTTTCAAATCTTCATATAAATTATCATAAATCACATCAATCCTTCCAATGCATTTCGGCCTTGGGCCTTCATCAGGGAAGTCTAAAAAAATAAGTGATATACATGTAACTATTGGATCCTCCTCTATTTTATACAAACATCACGTTATAACGAACAAAGTAAACGTATGCAAACTTCACTGTTGCTAGCAATCATAGTGTCTGATGTAAAGAAAGTCCTCATTCCCATATTATAAAAAACGCTCTTTATACAAACATGTATGCGCATTATGTGTAGCTCAAGGGTTGATATATAAATCTGATCACTACGGGTAGCCCTTCATGTATTATACAAGGACTTACTCTTAGCAAAGCTTGGCTCTCTGTATACAACTAAACTATTCAATACTAACGTGTGTGGAAATAATAACAAAACAGATACAAACAATATATTGTGTAACGATTTTACGCGCCAGATCGTTTAGATCTAAAAGTTTGCAAGAAAACAACTGTCACCGCACAGGAAAGATGTTGCTAGCAGAGTATAATTACGGTCCTTACCGTGATTCGTTTAATGCATTCCCTCTTCTATCAAAGCTACCACCATGACTAACCGCGCGGTTTCGTTGGCGTGTGACGTATATAGGGGATGTGGTTTAGAAAAGCCGCTGCCTGCGATAAATTTACAGGGACCTCGCGATTGCCTGTGTTATGCTAGCATGTTGTTGATAAAGGTAAGTAAACATAAAATAAACGTAAAATTATACAATGACGTAGCCCGTAAATGTTCCTGTTTCTAATATGGAATCTAAGTAAATAACAGCAAGTAAATACAACTGTGAAATAACTCGCTAGGGCACAAGATTAAATACAATAATCATCATACGTTAAACATTGCACATGAATCGTGAACAGTACATAATGTATCAGCGAATGACCAGCACTGGGATGGTATAGGCATATGTCAAATGAAAGTAATTCATCATAAGTAACAGCCAAATTCTGTTTGTTTATTCATCCCATATGGTTTAAGGGTTTGCAAATGATATATCCAGTGATTCTCGCGTCTTAGCAGAGCCTTCTTGTTGTCTCTATCCTCTGATTGCTCCACCACTTCCAGTACACAGGTTTTTATTTGATTGCTTTGATGATTTGCTTCAACAAAATGGGTAGCTACTACTAATTTAAGGGCTTTTGTTCTAATGTTACGTTTATGTTCGTTGAGCACTCCTTCTGTTGCTAGCAGAGTATAATTACGGTCCTTACCGTGATTCGTTTAATGCATTTCCTCTTCTATCAAAGCTACCGCCATGACTAACCGCGCGGTTTCGTTGGCGTGTGACGTATATAGGGGATGTGGTTTAGAAAAGCCGCTGCCTGCGTTAAATTTAAAGGGACCTCGCGATTGCGTGTGTTATGCTAGCGTGTTGTTGATAAAGTTAAGTAAACATAAAATAAACGTAAAATTATACAATGACGTAGCGCGTAAATGTTCCTGTTTCTAATATGGAATCTAAGTAAATAACAGCAAGTAATTACAACTGTGAAATAACTCGCTAGGGCACAAGATTAAAAGCAGTAATCATCATACGTTAAACATTGCACATGAATCGTGAACAGTACATAATGTATCTGCGAATGACCAGCACTGGGATGGTATAGTCATATGTCAAATGAAAGTAATTCATCATAAGTAACAGCCAAATTCTGTTAGTTCATTCATCCCATATGGTTTAAGGGTTTGCAAATGATATATCCAGTGATTCTCGCGTCTTAGCAGAGCCTTCTTGTTGTCTCTATCCTCTGATTTCTCCACCACTTCCAGTACACAGGTTTTTATTTGATTAATTTGATGATTTGCTTCAAAAAAATGGGTAGCTACTACTGATTTAAGGGCTTTTGTTCTAATGTTACTTTTATGTTTGTTGAGCCTAACTTTCAACTTACGTTCCGTCTGTCCAATATATGCTTTGCCACATGGGCATTTAATCATATATATAACATTTGTGGTGTCACAAGTTGCATTCACACGTAGGTTGATTTTATTACCCTTCATGGGGTGGGTGATGCTTTTGCCTTCCAAGATATTGTTGCAATTATTGCAGTTTCTACATGGAATAGTGCCCTTGTATTTGTTCGTAGTTTCAGTGTTGGCTGTATGTTTGATGATTTCTCCCAAATTTTTGCCCTATTGAATGCAAAAATTGGTAGATCTGCAAATATTTTGTTGAAATCGGGTTCTGCCTGTAGTAGAGTCCAATGCATTTTAATGGTGTTCTTAAACTGATAGCTGACTGTGGAGAATTTACTGATGCAAGTTATTTTAGGTTCCTTGGTTACTTTTTTTGCAGTTAAGAGTGTTTTTCTTTCTTTCATTTGAACTCGTTCCATGGCTGCTGTCAACACAGTCTCCGGGTATCCTCTATCTCTGAATCGCTGTACCATTTTCTGCGATTGCTTCTTGAATTCCTCTGGGTCTGAAACAATTTTCTTAACTCCCAATAGTTGTGAGTATGGCAAGTGGTGCTTAAGGGGGGTCGGGTGGAAGCTCTGGTAGGCTAACTAATTGTTACGGTACGTTTTTTTGATAAATAAAGTGGATTCAAATTTATTGTCTTTTTTAGTGATGGTAACATCCAGATAATTAATAGTGCTGGCATGGGTTTCAAAGGTGAATTGTATGCGTTCATCTACTTCTTTGAGGTTCTTTATGTTTTCAATTAGATTCTCCTTGGCTCCTTTCAACAAGATAAATATATTGTCTATATATCTTAGATATAGACGTAACCCTTCTTTCCATGTTTGATTCTGAAGAATATTCTTCAGAATCAAACATGGAAAGAAGGGTTACGTCTATATCTAAGATATATAGACAATATAATTATCTTGTGGAAAGGAGCCAAGGAATATTCTTCAGAATCTATATTCCATGTAGAAACTGCAATAATTGCAACAATATCTTGGAAGGCAAAAACATCATCCACCCCATGAAGGGTAATAAAATCAACCTACGTGTGAATGCAACTTGTGACACCACAAATGTTATATATATGAGTAAATGCCCATGTGGCAAAGCATATATTGGACAGCCGGAACGTAAGTTGAAAGTTAGGCTCAACGAACATAAAAGTAACATTAGAACAAAAGCCCTTAAATTAGTAGTAGCTACCCATTTTGTTGAAGCAAATCATCAAAGTAATCAAATAAAAACCTGTGTACTGGAAGTGGTGGAGAAATCAGAGGATAGAGACAACAAGAAGGCTCTGCTAAGACGCGAGAATCACTGGATATATCATTTGCAAACCCTTAAACCATATGGGATGAATGAACTAACAGAATTTGGCTGTTACTTATGATGAATTACTTTCATTTGACATATGACTATACCATCCCAGTGCTGGTCATTCGCAGATACATTATGTACTGTTCACGATTCATGTGCAATGTTTAACGTATGATGATTACTGCTTTTAATCATGTGCCCTAGCGAGTTATTTCACAGTTGTAATTACTTGCTGTTATTTACTTAGATTCCATATTAGAAACAGGAACATTTACGCGCTACGTCATTGTATAATTTTACGTTTATTTTATGTTTACTTAACTTTATCAACAACACGCTAGCATAACACACGCAATCGCGAGGTCCCTTTAAATTTAACGCAGGCAGCGGCTTTTCTAAACCACATCCCCTATATACGTAACACGCCAACGAAACCGCGCGGTTAGTCATGGCGGTAGCTTTGATAGAAGAGGAAATGCATTAAACGAATCACGGTAAGGACCGTAATTATACTCTGCTAGCAACAGAAGGAGTGCTTAGTTAAAGGGTACAAAGGACAGGAGGCTAGGCAGTCTAGCAAGCAAGGTGAGAGATTCAGGGGAGAGGGGATAGGAGCTAGGGAGGTAGACAAAGAGAGAAAGAGTACTAAATGGGAACAAATTTAATTAATGAGTTAATATATAGCGCTGGCTAGACCCGAAGGAATCAGAGCGCTTTACATGAGCAACAATAATGTTGCAATTTACATCAGTTAAAAGTTACATAAGTATCAAGAAAAGCATTTAAAGAACATAGGGGACAAGGTGGATGGAGCAGACGACACCCAGCTGGTGATCGCTTTTTCCTAATATTGCCGCGCCAACCTGGAGAAGTTCAAGGAGGATCTGTTGATTATCTCGGACTGGATGAAGTAACATTGTCTTCAATTAAATGCCAGCGAATCCGAGATTCTACTGTATGGGAAGGACCAGGAGCGTTGGTCAGAGCGGTGGTGGCCTGATCATCTTAAACCCGCCCCGTCACTTTAGAAGACGGTAAAGAACTTGGGTGTCTGGTTCGACAATGGACTAACATTTGAGAAACAGACAAGAGCTGTTGGCTCTGTTTGTTTTGGGCTCCTGAGAGGACTGAGGCCATTGCTTGGTTTTTTTCCTCCCAGAGTGAGCCAAACCATTCTGCAGGCTTCCATCTTGCTAGGCTCGCTTATGACAACGCATTATATGTTGGTGCCAATAAAGCTAGTATTAAATGCCTGCAGAGGGTTCAGAACGTGGCAGCACGTATGTTAGTGGCGCTTCCAAGATCTCAGTCGGTGGCTCATGTGCTCTCTAAGCTGCACTGGCTGCCCATTGAAGAACGCATTCAGTTTAAGGTGCTGTGCATCGCGTACAAAACTTTGATGCACCAAGCCCTTATTGGGCTATCAGGTCTATTGAAGCCCTATATGCCCAGGCGTGCTCTGCGATCTGCCAATCACGGTCTGGTCTGCGTTCCCCGAGTAAAAAAAGCGAGAGCGGGGGGCCGCTCGTTTGGCCTCCTGGCGGCCGAACACTGGAACTCCCTCCCAGCACGTATCCGAGTCATCCCTAATCTTTTGACGTTTCGGAAGTCCTTAAAAACATGGCTGTTTCCTACCATCTGATGTTGGACGCTTGAGAGTCTCTCTGCTCCTCCTTGGTTTCTGGTTGCGCTGGGACGCCTAGTCGCTGAGGCAGCCATGCGCATTACAAATCCTGTATAAATAAATAAATAAATAAAGGAAGGGTAGTGGGATAGGGTGAAGGGGTAGGAGGAAGATATGATGTAGAGACAAGTGGAAAATCTGCCCAAGGTCGGGCTGGGTAGGTGACGGCAGAGGGGGGAGTCCTTAACCCATCTCCTCTTTAGCTATATGGTAGCTCCACTGGGCATCAGCCAAATCGCTAGGTCGCCACTGTCTGGGGTAAGTTCCGCAGGTTCCAAGTCCTGATGTGTAGGCAGGTTAGAGGATAGGTTGAAGGTCTGGTCAATGTCCAATTGTTGTCCCAGGGAAGTAAAACAACTTGTAGAGGACCACTATGGAAGCCATACTGGGGTCAGGCAGGGGACTATACAGTACACTGGTGGCCATCCTAAGGTGAGGCATCTGGCAGTTAAAGTCAATATCCAGGGCAGCGGCTGCCAGAGAATAACAAATCTAGCGTGTACACACCATCACACGCACAGTCATGCACAAGCACACACAAATGTGAGCAAACACTCTCATATGCGCACTGACGCACACACACAAGCACTTTGACAGAAAACATCCAAGAACACAAGCACACATAAAATCCCATGCTCTAATACAAAAACACCCAAATACATGCACATGCAAACACCATCACATGCACAGACATGCACAAGCACACGCAAATGCGCTCACACTCTCATACATTCAGACATGCACACACACACAAGCACACATACAGAAGCTATCAAAAACACAAGCACACATACAATCACATGCTCCAGAACAGAAATACCCAAGGACGTACACACAAATACATGCACATACACACACCATCACACGCACAGACATGCACAAGCACACACAAATGTGAACATAGTCTTTCATATAGGCACAGGCGCACACACACACGTGCATCAGCACACAACCCCTCATACACGCACAGACGCACACACAAAAGCACTGCCATGACACATTTCTCCAGAACTGCCTCAGCATTGATGGCAAACAATGGCAGGTTTGGACAGACTAATGAAAGAAGGCTAGTTATACACGCACTTATTGCGACTGCTGCATCCTCCGCTCCATTATGCAAAGTGGTGTCTTTATGGGCGAGCTGTGTCCACATCTAATATTGCTGGTCCCCAATGCATCATAGCTGCGGGGCACTGAAGTGGGCTCCGAGGTCTTTGCCCTGCCTTGCTGCCCATCACATGCTGACTTTTGTCTGCCTCATGATTGGAGCATTCTAACAGACAGTGGAGAGGAGGGCCGGTTCCCGACCCGCATCTCAGTCCCAAGGAGCCACCATCTTTTTGGTGGAGCAGCGAGAGATCACCAGAGGTAGCCCAGAAGAGGATTCCCAGAAAATTCAGGCTGTAAAGTTGCCACTTTCAAAGGGGGGCATTTCTTATGCATTTGAGCAGCGTGTGGTCAGCGCTAACGTCCGTTTGCCTCCCGGCGGGTGTGGTCCCTAAAGCGAGTCCCAAGGAGCCGCCATCTTTTTGGTGGAGAAGGGAGAGATCACCAGAGGTAGTGCAGAAGAGGATTCCCAGAAAATGTAGGCTTTTAAGTCCCTGCTTTCAAAGTGGGGGCATTTATTATGCATTTGAGCAGTGTGAGGTCAGCGCTAACCTCTGTTTGCCTCTTGACGGGTGCGGTCCCTAAAGCAAGTCCAGCCGCGTAGTAAGTCGCGGGTCAGGATCGCGGCCCCTCTCCCCTCAGGCACACTTGTACCTCACAGTGGGCGCAAACCGGTAAAGTCCATAGATGGGAGTTTTGTTCCCCCTGAAGTGCTGCCAGCAATACTATTCGCCAGGGAGGGGGCATGGGGTGATGAGAGCCCCATCAGTAGCTTGAGACCTGGTCTAGCACATGGCAGAGAGGTGCATGGTGCGCAGGATGTCTGCCATATACAGGGTGTACGCTGCCACACAGGACCCACCAGATGCCACAGAGTCTCAGTAGCTCAGAGGGTAATCAGGCAGAGTCTGCGGTACCGATGTCCTGAGGGCACCGCCATCTAAGGACCAAGCAGTCGGCCCACATGTTAGCGCTGTCGAGTGTATTCCTCATAAGAGAGCAATGGGTGCACACCGATGGTCAAGCTGTTGTTCCCGGGTCCGTCCAGATGCCACCAGGTCCCAGGAGCTCGAAGGGTTGTCAGCCGCGTCTATGTCTTAAGGGCGCCGCCATCTTAAGGTCACACGTCGGCCAGCGTGGAGTCTCGGCCGGGTGTACATCTGGCAGAGGAGCAGGGAGCGCTTCCTGACGCTCGCGCTGGAGACCGGCTCACCTCGGGCGCGAGAGTTGGCGACGGGAAACCTAGGTCTTGAGAACGTTGTCCTCCTTGGATCTAGTGTTCAGGTCAGCCGCCATCTTAGCCCGCGGCCCCAAGAGCCTCCCGCGTGTGCCGCGATTATAGCAAAAGTAAAGAAATAGAAAAAAACATCTATTTCTTTACTTTTGCTACAATCGCGGCACCGGCGCTTTACTTTTAATGTTATGACGAGATCTGTGGTGGGGTAGGGAATTGAAGCACGGAGAGAGGTAAGCGCGGAGAGAGGCACGCACATGCACTCAAGCTCTAGGCCGGCCATGGAAGCATTTTTTAAAGCCCTTACTAAAAGTCTCGCCAGACCAACGCATGCGCTGGGTCAGGAGAGACCTAAAAATCATGAGACATTAAAGGTTGAAACTTATAGACATTTTTAGGTCAAGCCTGAGTATGCGCCCATGCGCTGAACTGCAAGACTTGGAGTATGGAAGTGAAGCCCCGCCCATCTTTTTCATTGGCTTGTGTCTTTGTCCTTTGTAAATGCAAGCTTCTGATTTAGTAATTGGATTGTTAGTCCCTCCTTAATACGACCTTGTCTTCATTTGTAACCTCCCGTGGCTTCTGGCCCTTTTACTTCGGTTGTTAAAAAGGTATGTCTTTTTAAGTCTGTAAGCACTACTTTCTTTATTGAGTGTTTACTACTGTAGGCACGACGTGCTTTGCTTGAAGCCGAGACAATTACGGCCATTTCTTTCCAATTCCATATGTCTCGCATTTAAATGCGAGACCTATTGCATTGCAATTTTTTAAAAACCTTTTTTTTACTTTGGTTGAAATTGCTGCACTTGCACTTTAACTGTAAACATCTTAAGCTAAAGCACTGGTGCTGCGATTGCAAAAGTAAAAAAATAGAATAAAATGCTTTTCAATTTCTTTACTTTTGAATCAATCGTGGTACTGCGCTTTAGCTTAACATATTTACAGTTAAAACATGAGTGCAACAATTGTAACCAAAGCGTGCAGGCGCCATTTTTTTTCTCATTATTTACTTTGGTTACAATTGCGGCACTGTGCTTTGGCTGTAAACATCTTAAGCTAAAGCGGGGTGCCTCAATTGCTTCAAAAGTAAAGAAGTAGAAAAAAGTGTTTTTCTATTTCCTTACTTTTGAAGCAATTGGGGCACCCGTGTTTTAGCCTCAGATGTTTACAGCTAAAGCACAAGTGCAGTGATTACATTCAAATGCTTGTCTAAAATGGGAGATAACCGTAGGATATACTGATTTGTATTTTCCAGGATTTACCATTGAATCAAATGTGTGATTTGACTATAAATACAGCACAGACTTGTTTCTTTACACTTTTCTACATATTTAGTTTATTTTATACTAAATCCATCGTCTGCATTTTAGTTTGCTAGTCAAAGTGGACCACAAGTTAATTTCAAAGTAAACATTTTCAGCAGTGTAACATATCATAAAAATACTGTACGGAATAGAAAATGGGTAAAGCAACATTTCATGAGCACACTTTAAAAATAACATAACATATGAAAACGATTTAATGTAAAACAGCACTTTTATCAATGTATTGAGCCTTAAGGACACCGTCTAAAGAAATGCTAAATAAAATAAATTAATCTGCCCAAGGTGGGGCTCAAACCCACGACCCTGCAATTAAGAGTCTCATGGTTTACCAACTGAGCTATGCAGGTTCTAGCTCAATGTGATGCAACATTTATATATCAGTAATAATAGGTACCCAGGAAACAATTGTAGAAGATTTCATAGGCATTTCCATGCAGTGCAAAGTACATATATTTGAAGGGGGCCACAGCTTTCATATAATACATTTAACAACTTTAAAAATATTTTATTCTATGTTTTACAAAAGGAACAATAGGCTGTTCCTGCCCGAGCCTACAAATGGCGATCTGGACTCCGTGGTGCATGCGTGTTGGACTTGGCCCTTTTTGCAGGGTCATCCCTGAACTTTTTGTCTACCTCCTGTATTTTGTCTGAATTGATTTTTGTTGGTTTTATGACTCTGGGCACTTTACCACTGCTGATCAGTGCTAACGTGCATATGCTCTCCCTATTGTAAATTGATGTATGGATTAGTGACTCCACGATTGACTGTTTTGGTTTACTTGTCAGACCATAGTACAATGCACTGAGTGTGCCCAGGGCTTGTAGACCAAATGCTGCTAGTGGGCTTGCACCACTGGTTTTGCCACCCACAGAAGCAGCCTGTTAAAGTGTGTCTCAGGTCTGCCATTGCAGAGCCTGTGTGCAGGCTGGTACTGCCATGTTGACTGGACAAGTCCACCCACTTGCCAGTCCCTAAACCTTCCTTTTTCTTCATATCAGACACCCCTATGGAAGGCCCAAGAGAAGGGTGCATTGTAAGTATAAGGTAGGACAAGCCCTGATGTATGTGGCATGTCCTAATAGTAAATTACAGCCATTTTCGTTTTTCCCCATGGCAAGGCTACCTATTCCCCATAGGCCAGAATGGGCAGTTTGATTATTACATCTTATAATCCTAACTGACTCAGGAACTAGGTAGAAATTCGAGTTTAGTATGCCTAAACTCAGAATGATAAAATGCATCTTTTAGTGAAGTTGGTTTTAACATTCTGTGTTTGAAAATACTACTTTTCGAAAGTAGGTATTTTCTTGTCTAACTATCCAAGCCTGCCTCTGCTAGGTTGTGTATTCCTTGTCTGGAGTTTGAGTGACAGGGGCTGGGGGATTCCTGGAGACAGTGTGAATCAGCCCAGTGGTGAATAGAGAGGTCTGCATCTAGATGGGAGGGAGGAGTTGCACCTGGGACCTGAATAGGACTGTGCCTGCCCTCCACAATGCTGGCTACACCTCCTGTGGTGTGTTTGATGTCCCTGCTCTGCACTGTGAAAGGATAGAAGGAGTCATGTCACAGAGTGCTCCAGGACTGACCAGAACTGGTTTGGACTAGGCATAGGCCTCTCTGCCTTCAGAGAACAAAGAGAAAGTGTGTATGAAAGAGGGGACGGAAACCCCAGAACTTTAGATCACTTTTGGACAACGGGAAGAAACCTTTGATGAGGAGTGGAACCAGAGAGACTGGGGAGAGACTATCCCTAAGCTGAAGTCCTGCTTGGGGGATTGGTCTGCAGTGGTTGCCTGACTGCCAAAGAAAGGAGAGAGGAACTTTGTGTGTACTTTCATCAACTTGTAAGGATCTCCAAGGGCTTGAGAAAAGAGCTTGCCTCCTGCTGAAGTCTCGAGGACAACAGACTTTACCCACCAGCTCCCCAATTATTCTTTGGAAGTGCCTGCAGTTGTGTTGGACTTTCTGAGGAACTGCGTGTCGCAAGGAGCTGGAAGCACACCTCATGAGCAAGAAGCGTGATGTTGAACTGCCGCTGCCGCTTCACAACACGAGAGCGCCTCGCATCGCCGGAGAAGAGGATCAACATCAAAGCAGACGCCGCTGCATCACCGGGAAGTGGGTTGCAAGGCCTGTCATGGCCCAGAAGAACTGCGGAGTTATCGCAGGGTCCACAAATGCCTCGCATCGCCAAAGAAGAGGGTTGACGTCGCAGCAGACACTGCCGCATCACCGGGAAGCGCTTCGCAGTGCCTGTTGCGGCTCGCATCGTTGTTAAAGCACCGCGCATCACCAGAGAAGAGGATCGACGTCGCAGCAGACGCCGCGCATCACCGAGAAGTGTGTCGCAGGGCTGCGCTGTCCGCTTTGTATCGCACCAAGAAGAAGACAACATCTTTATTTCTTTGCACCAAAACTTCCTCGCATCACGGTGTTGCTCGCCGCATCGCCACGGAAGCGCAGTAAGAAACCGAAGCATCACCGTCTCCTACACAGCAGTAGGGAACCAAGGCATCACCTTCGCTGCGCTGTGTTGCGTCACGCATCTTAAGATACATTGACTCAAAGAGTCGCATTTTAAGATCTAAAGAGAACTAAGCTAATCCTACCATTTTAAGTACAGTATTGTGCATTTTTGTCGTTTGTGGTCTTGTATTAAATCTATATAAAGAATACTTATTTTTATAATACAACTTGTGTGGTGTCCATCTGTAGTGTTGTCACTAGGTTATTGTATGTGTTTACAAATGCTTTACACACTGCCTCTGAGATAAGCCTGCCTGCTTGTGCCAAGCTACCAAGGGGGTGAGCAGCAGTGGCGGATGGTGACATTTGAAAGTAGTGAGGCGTAAAACAATTGTTGTACTGCACTGTGGAGTGCAAGCGAGCCTGAACCCCCTACAGAGGGTTTGGGGGGCTTCTCCCCCCAAGAAAATTTTGAAAAAAGAGTGGACAAATTGTGCATTTTCAAGCAAATTTGAGAAAGCAGGAATCAGTGGCGGTGGGTCCATTGGGGCGTTGGGGCGTTGCCCCACTAGCCACCGTCATCACGTCACTCATTTATTAAGTATGTGCAGTGCAGTGATTAAAAAAAAAATTATCCTAAGAAGCGCACTCACAGTCTGCGTGCGTGCGTCAATAAGAGCCAGCTGCCTGTACCAGGACTGGCAGAATCAGACTCACGGAAGTATATGGGGGCGGGGCTGCGGGAGTGAGTGACAGCACCAGCTGAGCAGAAATAGGAGCGCAGCAGGCAGCACAGTGTGCGCGCATTTTGGACTAGTCCTTTTTTACCACTGGCCCACGCATGCGCGCACGCGGTAGTCCCTTCCCTCCTCCTCCTCCCCTCTAGCTCGCAGACAGGCAGGGACCTGGGGGACCCGGGTCTCACATGGGCAGTATTCACCCTGCTCTTTATCCAATCCTGGCACAGTGGCACTGTTAAGCTGCGCCAGAATTGGCTGAGTAAATACACTGCGCAGAGTTCAGCACTGGTGCTGCGCGTGGGTGGTGCAGAAGTCGGACCCATTCAGAAGATGGCGCGGGACGGTAAGTTTTAATTTATATCTTTTTTTTTCATTAAACCCCTCCCGCCAAGCCCCCACCGCCCCCCCAGCGGCGCGACAACCCCATTTCAAACCCCACCCACCTGTAATGCCGGCTGGCGACCGTGACTGTGAAAGAGGTTGTCAAGAAGTTATTAGGCACGACATGTTAAGTCCCAGCCTCGCTGCAGCCTGTCAGGCTTTCTGCCCCTGCCTTTATTTCAAAACTTATGTGAGGAAAGGCAGCACGCGGGTTCGGTTACCACAGCAGCTTCGGTTGAGAGGGCGCTGCTGGCTCTGGGGTATTTTTGACATTTCTGGGACAGGGGATGCTGTGGGGCGCCTTGTAATGCCACAAGCCTCTAAGTAATGCAATTTATTCAACATGCTTATTATATTCGTCCTCGTTTTCTTTACCTCTTTGTTCTTGCACTTCTCCTCTTAATAAATGGTTACCATTTTCTTTACATTGTGGATTCAGTTTTTTTGTGCTTTTTATTTGTGCCTTCCCTTCCCTCTTTGGCTCCCCATGTCTCTGTTCCTCTCCCCAGTCCTTCTGTGCCGCTCTGCTGTGTCTCCTTCTCCTGCCTCGTCTTCCCTGAGTACCTTCCAGTTTTCGTTTCTTTTGTCAGCTCCCAAACTACGCAGTGACCTTCCCCTCCGATATTTACTCCTTTTTGGTGATTTTTAATGAAAATGGTGATGGGGCATCTTGTTTTGCGCGCACTTCAGATTCAGCACACGCTGGTGTCACCTGTTGTAGTTTCCAATCGAGTGTGCCCTTGCCTTGTAGGGTTCACAAACGTAAAGCACTTTCATGTACTACATTTAACCTAAACACACAACATTAACTATATTATAGCGGGTGCGTGTACAGTAACAACATGCAGCAAAGTCGAAGGAAGCATATTGGCCCACTTCCGTCCATGTCATTATGCTAAGCAGGTTTGATTTCTTTACTTGTGGTCACATGGTAAGAATCCACCCTCGATCACTAGATCACCGTGAAGCATCATAGATCATGATACATTGATGTTTATGTAGTGCGCCGATCACCCTGAGCAGTATTTGGCACTGCAATAACAGCTGTTATTGCTACCCTAATCAATGGTAATGATTTTACCGGCATAAGCATGATGAAGGGCTTAGTAGACCTGTCAGAATTCTAATCTATAATCCTGTCAAACACAGATCCCTACTGCAGTACAGGTGCGTCCATTGGGGCATAATATCCTTTAACTCAATCGGTGCTAAAATCACAGGTTTAATCTAATCCTGACAGGGCTGTTCAGGCACAGTCCTTCTAAAGTCGAAAATGAGCAGAACTGACTTTGGTACCTCAATCAAAACTTATATTTCGTCAGTTTGTGTTCTGCAAAGGTGCACTAATCACTCCTTATTTAGAGCATATTTTGCCGTTTAAGGTGTGTTGGACTGGCTGACTGACAAAACGTCATGGATTCTATAATATTATCAAGGTAAAGGTCTTTGATAGGCGCACAGTGCAACTGGAACTGAAAACAGCCCTAAACGGACACTGAATCCAACAAGCATTAAAAAGTCATTGTTAAAATCATAGTGCAAACATGTCAACTTGGTATCGTTTTTATGGTTGCAGTGTGAGTTCATTTTGCATATATAAGCTGGTGTGTGTTGTTTTAATTTGTGGATTATTTTTTAGGAACAAAAAAACATTTTAGTGAAAGTGGTAATTGCTATTGTCAGTATCTGAGTTAACGGAAAAAGAGGTCTCTTTCTTATTAATGGACCCACATAACCCCCCGAACACCCCTCAGGTTGTTCGAGCTCGCTCGCTACGGTGCTGTATGCCAATCATTTTTATCGCCCTCACCACTTTCAAATGTCACCAGCCGCCACTGCCTAGGGCCCAGTGGTATAACAGAAGAGGCCGCAGACACTAGTGTGCTTTTTCTGTAATACTCATAGATGGAGGTAATCACTATGCCTCTGCACCTGCATGGTATTACGGATGTGGACGCAGTAGCACAGATCCCCATAGGAAGCTCAAAACAGTGGCGCACTTAAAAGGTGGTGCACTTTCAGTGCGTTTCCTAACGGAAGTCTTCTGGAGGGAGAAAAGAGGGTGCCCTGGATCACCCCAGCAACCCCTTGCAGGCGAGTGCAGTCACTCACAGCACCCACCTGCAAGGGGATCTCTAATCCCTCTAGAAAGTCCAGGCAGGTTGCCATCTACATTGTGAAACAAGGAGCGGCTTTGAAGCAGCTGCTCCGTATTTTACTTGAATGAACTGCCCGAGGGCAGTGTGAGTTAATGGCTGCCCTGGGGGCAGCACATTTCTTTTAATAGAGCTCAGCGTCCCTGTTTACAACTAGTGCATCTTTTCAAATGTGCACTGGGCGCAAACAGGTAAAGAGCCCCTTATGAGTAATACGGCCCAGGCTGGATATTTTATTGAATGGCAGACAAGTAAAGCACAAAGTGGTAATCATAAGGTTCATCTGAAGGGGTAGGAACGGTATACCCCCCACCAGTGGAGGCCTCACAACATGACCCCCAATGAATTCCACTTCCTAGAAGTCACTAGTGGACCATCATGTTGCACCCTGAATAATATATTGTAATGCTAACGGTGCAAGGGTGGGACCTCATTTGCATAGGACACACCCTCACACAAAAATTCGGTCTGACCATGCACATAGAAGCCTAGTAGTGTGCTCAGTTGTCAGTGGTGTATTGCCAGCAAAGTACTCCTGCTCGGTACAGCCTGCATTTAAAAAATGGTGTTTGCCGGTGGGGGCCACCAACACTCATTTTAGGGGACCAGCACTTATTTTCAGCATCACATATTTACTGAGTGCAAGAGAAGGAAATGCACACAGATTAGAAATACGGAGGAAGAGAAACACGGCAAAACCGAAACAAAGGGAAATTGAAGGCACCTGCAAAGGCGAGAAGGGGCAGGGAGTGTCTGGTAGTGGATTAAAGACTACCTGCCTTTGTATTCGGCGCTCAACGTTTAATTGCACCGGCCGCCGGCTTCTGAGCAGAGATCTGGGCACCGGCGCTCTTTCTTTCACAAATTAAATACTGTGATAGTTACCACTGGGCAGTACATAGCTGCAGTTGGCACCAGCGACTCTATTTCTGCCTTTTAGACTGTAGAGTGCCTGTCCTCAAAATACAAATCAAAATAAACAAGAAAAATATGGTAAAAAGAAAGTTATGAAAAATGATAAGGAAGGAGAGTTAAATGATGTCTTTAAAGGACATATGCTTTTCTTTATCTAAGCATGGCAAATCCTATTTGTGAATAATTCCTTTCCACGTTAACTTTTTACATTCCACTGTTGAGGGTGATATTACTCTAAGCACTACCACATTGTAGCTTTCCTGCAAGTGAGGGCTGTAGTTAAGAAGAGTTGTGCTTACCGTGTCCAGGTGGGTTCGCTGATGTTTGGCTCTGTCACTGGAGTTGCTGAAAGCTTTCTGGCAGCCAGGGTGCTGGCAGAGGTAGGGTTTCTCTCCTGTGTGACTCCGCAGGTGGATTTTAAGGTTTTCTAGCCTCGAAAACGCCTTGTTGCACCCTTCAAACTGGAAAGAAAACAAACAAAAACACTTTCTTAGGGCATTTTTTATATAAACCATCGAAAACCGCTGCGTACACAGTTTGACACCCAGGCTGGATATAGCTATATAAATCACAAAAGAGGCACACACCAGAAGCAATAGACAGAGAGGAGAGGTTTACATCTGTTTCTTCAAAGGGTCACTTTTAAGCACACTTCGGAATCAAGGTTTAATAAGTTGTACGCGTGCGCATTCCCTCTTGCATGCATGAACACCCCGTGCCAGATTCCGTCCACTGAACAATTTGCAACAGTAAGTAAAACACGTTCTTTTTGTTCTAGCCAGGCAGCGCAAATGCTACCTTTGCGCTAGTCAGTCGCTGCACAACGTGGTGCAAATTGCTTGAAAACACAGGACACCTGCCCAGCACTGGCACACTTTACCTAATCTTACTTCAAAACATTTTCTGTAGACAAGTACACATGAAAATAGTGTTGAAGTTGTGGACCAGCAAATCTCAAAACTCAAATCGACATTTCATGCTTGATGTATCCTGTTTGTATATTGTACAGCAAGCAATTCTTCTATTTTATTACAATGCGATCTTGCGTACTATGGAAAGTAATTTTGCATGGGGTTAAGTTTAGGAGTTCAATCAGTACTTAAGGGGCTTGTTTCCTCTAAGGATAATACTAGAATTGAAGACTAACAAATTAAGATTGTGGTGAACCTTCAAGTGCAATTGTCATTAAGAAATGTTTAATTTTAATTTGAGCGTAAGCGTACAACCTCTTGTATACTTTTGTATACTTCTCTTGCAGGGTTACAGACATTCACCTGCTTTTGATTTGTTTGTTTCAGTGTTCTTTGAAAATCCTTGCTTGCTAGTGGTCAGTTCTGCTTCTTTATTCCTCCTTTTCTCTTCCATTACTCCCCCAGGGCAGGGACTGAGTAATGTCTCATTCCGCTATGGTTCTTTATCTGTTCTTTGTGGGACTATTTATTTCTTGGTTTCCTGCTCTGTTACTGTTTGCCTGTGTTTAGGTCAGCGCCAATGCTGCTTACATTTAAATATAGCATTCCTTCCTCCTACTTCAGCTTAATGACGCAGTTGTGTTACTGCAGCCTTCCGCGCCATACCTCCTGTACCGTTGCTTGTATTTTGTTAGCCTTTTTGCACTTTTCGATGTCCACCACCAGTTGGGCTTTTTTTGGTAGGATATTCTTTTGGTTTGGGCTTCAATTTAAGGGGGATTGGGCTTGTTGAAGTATTGTTTGTAAGAAGGCATGAGGCATTGCAGCCCTCCCACTCCTCCCTGTGCTCCCATCCCATCTGTCACTCCTGTCGAACTGTTATGAGACTGCAGCATCATAAGAGCCGTCTGTTACCTGCTCTGAAGGGCGGACGACTGCTGGAACAGGAGACTGTTTAGTCTCATGAAGGGGTAAAATAAAAAAGGTAGACAGAAATTATAAATAAAAAGAAAAGTTATCTGAGATATCGGTGGGCAGATAATAGCTCCATCGGGGCAGGAATAATGAACAGAAAGTGGTCATTTATATTTCCTCCTATCCTGCCTTAGGGGAGTTTGGCAGCCATTTTAGGGGAGTTACTTTTTGTTGGGCTACGCAATAGACTTCTGTTCCCACCGAGAAGGGCTCGCCTGGTAAGGAGTCAAAGGCTCGGACAGGAAAAGCGAACAAGTAGCTAATGTATGTAGCAGTTCATTGCTGTCAATTCTATACATAGCTGAATCAACTCTCTGCTTCTTGCCACCACAGTGTCTCTTGCATCAATGAAAGGTGCGAGTGTGAGCAAAGGGACTGGTTATGTATGTTTGGTTTTTAGTACTTCCCTTCCCCATGCGTTCCTCTCAGCACACTCAGTCTGGTGCCTGTGTGTGCTGCTCTGTCATTTTGACTCGGAGCCTCCCAACTTGATGAAGCTCTGCACATTTTCGAGCTCTATCTTGAGTCTGCCACATTCCCACTGCATCTCGCTCCTCCCTCCTACTCCTCCAGTACTGCCGCACTACCCCCTTTCCCCTCCTAGGAACACCTTCCTTCTCCCTCCCTCGGGCCCAGCAGAACCACTTCCCCTCCTCAACTTCCCTTTCTCTCAACCCCCCTCACTCTGCCAGATGACCGTTCCCTCGCTGCTACCTCTCCTAACTGACAGGACCTCCGCAACCAATGCACCTCTTTTCCGCCCAAACCTCCTACACTCCCATGACGCCACACAGGCCTCCCACCTCCTACTTCCCTGCCGACGTGTTCCGCACATTTCTCCCTCTAAATTTGTCCCTAATTCCTCTCCCTCTTGCAACACCAACAATGACAACTCTCCCTTAACCCCCAATTCATTTACTCCCGCTCCCAACCTCCACCTTTCCCCACCTGTGAACCCCACCCCCCAACACACCCCCTGTCCTCCCACCTCTCCCTGCCGTCCACCACCAATTCCACCCCCCCTTATTTCAATCGAGCCACCTAACCTTCCGTGCTCTGCCTCTTTCTCACTGGAAAATACGCTAGGCTCTCTGATCACCTCCATCTCTCAGCTGACAGCTGCCATTTCACTTTTATGCTCTAAGATCCCCACCCCTCCATGCACCTCTACCCCCTCGCAACTTCCCCAGAGATGCACCTCGCCCCCTCACCCCAATACAGCCAAGCTCAACCCTTCGTCTGCAAGCGTCGTTAACTCACACAAGCCCTTGAACGCCACCCTTCTTCAACAGGCATACCCTAGCAACCCCACTGTCTACACTATTCCGACAATCACCTCTGTCAGAACAAAGCGTCCACCTAAACCCTCCCGAGCACCTCCGCAAATGTACAATATCCCGATCACCCTTCAGAGCCCAAGTGCCCCCGTCACCAAAACAGTCTTGACAGAGCTGCGCTGTATGCTTCACAACTGCAGATCTGCAGTAAAACACAAACTTGAAATCTCCGACACCATCACCCTTCACAAACTTGACATGCTCTTCCTCACAGAGACCTGGTTCAAAGATACCTCTCACTCTATATTTGATCTCCTATTACCCACAGGTTATTCCATATTTAGGAATGACAGAACTGAAAACACGGGGGGAGGTGTTGCAGTCATCTTCAGAAACGCCCTCCAACTTAAGGCGTCTCCTAGCAGCTCCTCCCACACCTTTGAATGCCTTTCTCTTGAGCTTCAATTGCAACACCGTTCACCGCTCAGATTCCATATCATTTACCGCCCGCCTTGTAGCAGTAGCTCTTCGTTTATAGAAGATCTCAAAGACTTCATCAGCGACCAATACTCTCAAAGTGACAATCAGACCATCGTGGGTGACTTCAATCTCCACTGGGGCGCACCACAAGACTCCTCTGCGAATTCACTGGCCACCTTCCTCTCGGCAAATGATCTTATCCAACACTGCACTGAACCAACCCACTCTAAGGGCGCAATCCTGGACCTTGTTATTTCTAAAGCAGGCATGCTCTCTACTACTACCCCTATTCATGTAGATTGGTCTGACCACCACCTCATCCCATTCTCTCTTCAACTTTCACACTCTATAACTCTTGGCCAACCCAAGAGGGCCATCTCCTGGTTCCGTGATGCCAAAAACATTGATGTCGGTCCCCTCTGTGAATCAGCTTTGCTTTCACTTCCAAGGCTAGACCCGAACATAGCTGTTGCCGATCTCACCTCCCAATGCCTCACAGTTCTTGAAGCTGAAATTAATAACGTCGCTCCACTCAAAAGCAAAAGGATAAGGCCCACTCCCTCAGCACCTTGGTTCAACAAATCCCTTTATGAGGAAAGGAAGCAGCTAAGATTCCTGGAGAAGCAATGGAGGCAATTGCCTTCCACTGACAATTTAGCCTTGCTTCGGACAGCAAGATCCAAATACCACAAGCACATCTTCCTTGAGAAAGCGACGCACTTCAAAACCCTCCTTGATTCCGCCAAAAATAGACCCAAAAAACTATTCGATCTCATCAAGACTCCGAGCTGCTCTCCCCCAACCTCCAAGGTGGAGGATTCTACAAAGAGAGCAGCGGATTTCGCTACTTTCTTCGATGGAAAGGTGAAATCACTTGTGGATCAGGTTGCTCATCCTACACCTCCAGAGGAGCGCAAATCCTTAGCCATTTGGCAGAGCTTTGATCCCATATCTGAAGATGCCCTTCTCAAATGCATACGGGAAACAAAGCCCTCCAACCATTCGCTTGACCCTATCCCCAGTGCCATTGCCTTTGACTTCTATACCCATTCCCTCTCCTATTGGACCACTCTGATCAACCTCTCCCTCTGGCAAGGCTCCCTTCCTGTCCCCTTCAAAACTGGGCAGGTCACCCCTCTGCTGAAAAAGCCCACTGCTGATGCGAATGACCTCAATAACTACCGCCCCATCACTAACCTTCCCTTTCTTGCAAAGATAACGGAAAGATGTGTAGCCAAACAACTCTCTCGTCATATCAAGGACAATGATCTTCTTGACAATTGTCAGTCCGGCTTCATCCAAAACTGCAGCACTGAAACAGCCCTACTGCAAGTGGTTGATGATGCGCTGAGGATACTCGACTCAGGGGGGTCCTGTCTGCTAATTCTCCTTGACCTCTCCGCAGCCTTCGACACTGTTAATCACAACACCCTCCTCAATATTCTTCAACAGAGAATGGGCATGGAGGGCACTGTGCTTAAATGGTTTGCATCCTTCCTCTCTGACAGATCTCAAATGATCAAAATAGCGAACAGTCTTTCGTCTCCTGTGGCGGTGGGTCAAGGTGTTCCCCAAGGCTCTATACTTGCACCCACACTGTTCAATCTCTACTTAGAACCACTGGGAAACCTCCTAAGCAAATCCGGGATTCACTATCATCTCTATGCAGATGACACTCAACTCTACCTCAAGGTTGCCTCCACTCATGATCTCTCCATCCTAAAATCTACTCTTGACTCCATTCAAAACTGGATGTCATCTCATCAATTAATTCTGAATCCCTCCAAAACTGAATTCCTCCTCTTCTCCTCCTCACTCTCTCCTCCCCCGGTTCAATCATGGATGGATCAGATGAATCTACTAAACAACAAACCCATCATTGTCGACAGCGCAAAATCTCTTGGTGTCATTCTAGACAAAAAACTCAATCTAACTCCCCACATCAATTCTATTGCAAAATCTGCTCGCTACCAACTGCGCCTTCTTTGGGGAATCCGTCGCTTCTTCCCGGAGCAGGACCTTATAACCCTGGTGCAATCGCTGGTCCTCTCCAGACTAGACTACTGCAATTCTCTTCTTACTGGCCTCCCCAAATCTCACCTGTCCCCACTTAAGTCTGTCTTCCATTCAGCAGCTCGTTTCATCTATGGGGCCAAAAGAAGCGATCACATCACACCGTTGTTATCCACCCTCCGCTGGCTTCCCTTCGAGGCTAGAGCTATCTACAAGACCGCTTGTATCACCCACAAAGCCTTGCACTCCTCCTCTCCCCGCTACCTGGTGAATAAACTGAAACTCTCTGGAGGCTCTAGACCTTCACGCAATGCCGAGAATCTACTGCTTGAACCTCCCACTTTCAAGAAGGAAAGAACAATGGCCCAATCCTTTTCAGGCAACGCAGTGAGAATCTGGAACTCGTTTCCGCCTGAGCTCCGGACCACCGCCTCCTCCCAGGCCTTCAAAAGGGACCTCAAAGTTCTCCTCCTCCAGAGACACCTCCAAAAGTAATTCACGTCCTCTTGCTATTCGGAGGAAGACTTCCCACTACTGATATTTTCTACTTTCCATGACCATGGGAGTGCCTTCCCAGTGTTTTCCTGTGGTGGGAGTGTCTGCCTTTTTGCAGTATTCTCCATGTACTTGTGTTCGGTGCCCTTTTGTAACATGCACACAACACTTTGCCCTTGTAACACACGGTTGCTACCTCTCACATGTTTTTACCTTTGATACTTGCACAAGTGCCACCTTGCCTACGTAACGCCTGTTCTTGTGCCTAGCACTTATTGCAGTATTATACCTCAAATTATACTCTGTTTTCTCTTATAACTGCCCACTTGTCACTTTTCCTCTTGTGCACTTTTGACTACCTCATGTATTTTTGGTTGTTCACAATTTTTACTACCTCAAGTATTTTGTTTGCTCACAATTGTCACTATTACCTTTACTACCTCATGTATTTTTGGTTGCTCACAATTTTTACTACCTCAAGTATTTTGTTTGCTCACAATTGTCATTATTACCTTTACTACCTCATGTATTTTTGGTTGCTCACAATTTTTACTACCTCATGTTTTTTGTTTGCTCACAATTGTCACTATTACCTTATGTAAGTAACGTATGTTTTAGTAATCTGCTCTTCTGTAATGTTTCTCATTATGTTTCATTTCTGTTCCTAATGTGAAGCGCTCTGACGCCTTCGGGTAAAGTCCGCGCTATATAAAAATGCATAAATAAATAAATAAATAAATAAATAAATAAAGGTTGCTCTTTTAACTGGGCCCCATAATATGTCTCTCCAAGTCTGCTAACACCACTAACTGGCAGTCCTGTGTCACAGAGCCGGCTGTGGAATGCTGTAAAACGTCCTAATTACATTCTATAATTTTCCGTTAAGGACACACATGCAAAGAAAAGCCGGGTCTGCGGGGCATTTTCAAACCTGTCACAAGACACGTGATTTCTTTGGTACATATTTCTGCAGAATATTGATTTAATAAGTGCCATTTTAAAGAGAGTGCACAAATCAGGCATCCAACCAAACAAATCCGAGACTTTAGAAAGAGAACTATATTATATATAATAAAACCTCGCTTTGGGAAATTGTGCCATTCCTCTCTTCATGGCAGGACGCCATCAGCAGCTGGTTAGATGGGTAGCTCTTTATTTCACATAAATAGCGCCTCGGATCTCTGCAAAAGAGGTTGCTGTTGTGCCATCCTCAAACTGAATAGTTTTGTTTCTTAACACGTGCTATTGCTTTCTTATTAGCTAATAATTACTTTAGCTTATTTTGCCATTTTTAACATATATACAGTTTTAAAGTAGCTACTGCACACCACTCAATGCCAAACCAAGCCGCTCTAAACCATGCCACTCTATGCAACGCCACTCCACTCACCTCAACTTTAGAACACTTCACTCCATGCCCCTTTACACAAATAACTTTTAGCTGGCTTGAATAGCAGCCAGACTAGTTTTTCACAACCACCAGCCTGTTTAATCTGTGGAGCCCATATACTAAATTTAACTTGAGCAAGATGACGGATGCCTAGTGCTGCTTTTGTTGATCTGGATAGAATGGCTCCCGGTTAACCAGCTAATGTCTGTAGGCTGTGCATTCGGATGCTTTGAGTGTATTTTGAGTTGACATCATTGCCCACGTTTGGCGCCCACTGCAGTGCTTGTTGCAGGTGAGGCATAAAGGGTGCAGCATCATTTCTTTTTGTGTCCCAGAACGTCTGTGCTGGTGTGGCCATCTGAGCTCTGATGTCTCACTCATACTCAGAGGCACATCCTCGTCAAAAGGGACACGTTTATGAGCTCTTTACAAAGTAACTTTGTCGATGACTTGGAGGCATATTAAGGGGTCGGAAGCACCTCCTCAGCATCACTCAGCACCTGTGCAGCTCCACATGCGCACCACCTCAACATCACTCAGCACCAGCACATCACCACTCTAGCACCCCCTGAACACCACAGCAGCACCACTTAAGCAACACTCAGCACCACCTCCCCATTACTGAGAAACAACACAGTATCACTTGAGCATCAGCACAGCCTCAGCACCAGTGCAACACCACCTCAGCACCAACTCAACACCACTGCAGCACCACTTCAGCATAAGTACAGCACCACTTCAGCACCATCAGCGCAGCACCACTTCAGCAGCACTACCACAGAACTAACTGAGCATCACTCAGCAGCACCTGAGCACCACCACAACACCACCCCATCTCTCTCTAAAGCACGTACACAAACACAATTTATTACTCTCTCCTGTTTATTTCTTCCCCCCTACACACACCCTCTTTCCTAAGTGTTTCATTCTGTATCTCTGGCCTCAATGCTTCTATATATATATTATTGTACACAGATTACAGACTCTATCCTCACAGTTTCTAAAATGCCCCATTGCCATAAGTGGGGTGCCCTTGGAATCTGGCATCTGTTGATTCTCCCCTGATGTCCGTCTGCTGCTCATGTTGTAATTCAAGTACTATTTCCTAACCTCCATCCTCCCATTGTTTATATCCCCATAACCCAAAAAAACTATAACAAACAAGCATTAGAACAGGAAGAAAGAAGTTGCCAACATTGCAACTCCATTATTATAAGCAATACTCCGTCTGCAGTGCACCTCCTAATCTGTGGGTGTGTGCAGAAGTTTTGGATAATGTGCAGCATGGCTAAACACTTAGAAGGCCCCAAAGGCAAACACATAGATAAAATAGATTATATTTTACAATGCCAATAGCTCTAACTCTCTCAAATGCTAGACCTATTGCACTGCAAATGCTTGTTTGGTGATTTTGCTGCTTTGCGCTTTTTAGAGTACATGCTGATTAGCTCTGCTTGGTCATGACAGCTGTCTGATGGACCTATTTATACAAAGGGGGTTAGCTGTGGACAGGATGGGCCATCCCGACAGGATGACTAAGGGACTGTACCGAGCCCCACTTACATTTCAATGAGCTTTGCTTCCTGCAAACACAAAGAAAACTGTCCCCAGTCCTGCCTTGTCTTTAGCGCTCCAGACAGTTTGGAGCCTTGAAAGAAGAAGGAAAAGACTGTTTCAGGATCAGATGTGTATAAGATATCCCCCTATACAAATGCTGGCACCATGTATAAATATTGGACTTTGAGAATTCATTCTGGACCTGTCAAAGTTACATAAGAAAAGACTGCCCTTCTGCCAGAAGACTGACCTGCTGCTAAAGGACTGTTTTGATGTCTGAGAAGGAAGACTGGACCTGCTTGACTTCATCCCAGGCTAACCAGAGTGACTCCAAGGGCCAGTTGGCTGAACGCCTGTGTGAGCTAGAGGGTCACAATAAGCTTCAGAGGCCTCCCTGCAACTGCCCAGCTGATCTGCTGCACTGGACCTGCAATTGGACCTGCTTGAGCCCTGCTTCTAGCCTCTACCTGGAGTGAGCCCTGATCCCCAAGAGGTTCCCCCCAGATCTTGGACCCTTGGCTGGCATCAGAGTTTACTCTTCCCTGCCTAACTTTGAAGCTCAACTCAGGTCCTCACATCATAGTTCCTCATAGCTACTGATTGGAGGCTTCATCAGAGCTGCAATGCATCTCGATGCAAGATCTCACATCGCAGCCCTTCGCACACCTGATCAACAGCCCCATAGGAACTGACGGCCCTCATTGTGACTTTGTCCTAGTCCTGCGTGACTAGATAACCACAGTTGGTGCTATGTGCTTTTGGCACTATTTTTACTGAAAACATTTTAATTCAATAGCTCTAGTTCTAATTTAAGGAAACAGTCTAATATTTGTGTGGCCTGCACAAGTAATGGGTCCACATTTGTCCTTCACTGGGAACCAAACACCCCACTTTAGCACTTGAATCCCTCATGGTAGCGGAGCAGAGAAGTTAAAAGCCTACTCAAGGGAGGTGGTACAGGCTAGTAATCAACATATGGTGGTACACATAAATACCAATCAATAATAAATAATTGTCCAGTCTGTGCTTTTCCTTTGGTAAAAAGAAAAGTTCATTTATTGCACACATGCGTAATCATCTTGAGCTCCCCTGAAGGGTTCAAGATCAACAACCCACACGTCAAAAACGACCATTTTAGGAGTAAATACAATAATGAATACTAAACATGGGAAGCACACTTATTAATGTTAATACAGAATATGCACTGTGATTACTAGTTGCTGTCAACATTATTATGTAAATAAAGTGTTTACAAATGAACTTCACATGTGTCTGTGTGTTTGTTATATGTTTTCAACCATTATAAACACAATTATAAAAACACCCCATAGAGGGCATCAAATTATGATCACACACCAAATGTAACCATAAACTTCACCCCTAGAGGGCGCTGTACAACATGTACTCTTTATTAGGCATAATTAGGGCATTTTGGGGCACACCCTCCTGGGGTCGTAGATAATTGATGAGCATCTCTCCCGCTGCTCCAGGCAAAGCCGCTGTCTTGTTTATTTTTTTTCTTGTTTTCTCATGGGCAGTATCGCACTGCGCAGACCTTTTCATTTTTCTTTTTGGCCTTGGGGGTGCCTGGGCACCCTGAACACAGTATTGGGGTTGGGCAGCCCTGGGAGCCCATCCTGGGCTACCCATCTGGCTCCCTGCTCGGTCTGCAGTGCCGTGTGAGACTGCGGGAGCAGGCAGTCTCTCGTTCCTTCTCTGCTCCTGTGGGCAGGGACATGCATGAGGAGGGGGCCACACGCTCTTCCCAGATACGGGCATGGAGGACAGGGGTATACCCTCCAATTACTCAGGAGGGCGCTGCAGCACTCTCCCAACGATCTTTGTTCTTGTGAGGCCTGGAGTTGGGCGTCCGTGGACCCTGGCTTTTCTTGTGGGTGTGCAACAGCACTCCACACCTTCTGGTGGAGCTTGGGTCCCTAGATTGGGATTGTCATAGAAAAGTTACATTTGTAATATTTGTGGTGAACCAGAGCCTTGGCACACCTCAGTGGTAATATTTGGAGTCAGCAGTGGACCACTCCAGGCCTCGCTAAGGGAGTTAAAGGTCAAGATCCTTCTCCTGCTCATATCTCTGGCCCTGCTCAGTTATTTTGCGCTCTTTTGGGCTGATGGCAACCCTAGTCACCAGGGGCACTTTCCTTAGGCCTCCTCTATGCCAGGCTACCTGTGCACTGTACCGGGCTACAAACGGCAGAAGTCTCCCAAACGCAGCCCTCACACTTGTGCTCTTGCGTGTGCACATACGCTCACATGCAATCAGCCAAGTTCCCCTTAGCCTTGCTGCATCTTAGTGGCCATATCTTAAAAGGCAGACACTGGAGGTAAACACATGCAGTCTGTTTACCATGAATTTACTGTGGGTGAGTCTCAGGTTGTGACGCTCACCCACAGACCGGACCATCTTCACGGATATCATAGGACAATACTAACAAATGTCCGCCACCTCAACTGTGGCACTGGAAACCCAAACGGAAATATGGTAGGCCATCGTCAACAACGTCAATGCAGTTGGAGTGGCGAGGACGTCACTGGAGGAGGTCAAGAGGCGCTGGCATGAAGTGTACAGCCAAACCAAGGAGAAGCTCTCTGCCAACAGGAAGGCAGAAAGGGCAACTGGAGGTGGGAGTCCTGCGACACAGGAGGTGACTGATGAGCTGGAGGAAATGGTGGCCATAGTCAGCAGTGTGAAGACAGTGGCAGGAATTGGGGGCCTGGAACCAGCATGATACAACCTGACCCAACAGCAACAGGATGAGTAACGACCAAGGACTGGGGGAGATGGGCACGATGGCACACATGCACAATGATGTGTAGCACATTGCACACCCACAATGACCCTGGATCATGTCACTGAGAGCCGTGGCACACCGCAGCACAAATAGAAACGCCAAGTATGCCCCCGTCCACCATGTTTAGAAAGGGCCCCCCTCCAGATCACCAATAACACAATAGACCCATGCATATGTGATGAACTCAGCAAAGCAGCAGCTCTGTGACCCACACTGACTATGCAAGTAACACTGCATGCCGGATAGCATGGCTGCAGCCCAAAAACATGAGATAGGACATGAATCGACATGGAAGTAGCCCAGTGCGGATCACATCCATAGAGGAGCAGGTCACACTCCGACATGTCCATTTGCACACACAACCCATGCCGTACAATACACGCAGCAGACAAACAATGCACCAGGACACAAAATCTGTCCGAAGCACATATGACCCAAGTCAAAAACCAAACAGGCCCTGAAAAGCACACAATTCAAAGGCACTCCGCCTCAGAGAGAGAAGGCTACATGAAATCAGAGCTGCAGGGGCAACTCCCCCACAGTGCAGCACACACATAGCAATCACAGAACATCGACAGTGAGGCAATGAGGTACAAAGTGCAATACCAGCACCATAGGACACAACTCACAACAGGTCCCCTACGTGCGTAGTAACTGTCTACTCAGATCAGGCATTGCCTGACATTGTGTGATGACAATGCACGGGTACTACCACACATCAGTCATGTAGTCGAAAAACACACTGACTGCGATCAAATAGCGAGCTACACCAAAACAGTCACAATGTACATTGGCATGCAGTCTGAACGTAAACATCTGCAAATCTCCAACATACATGTACAACTCTGTTAACCTGCATCTCCCCTATCAAATTGCAGAGGTACAAACAACACCTCCTGCAGAGCAGACCAGACATATCATCAATGACGATGAAGAGGACCCCTGGTCATCTGCACCGACACCCTCCAACGGATCGTAGATAGCCTCTGCACCACATCCCCAGAAGCAGGGCAGGCCAGCAGCCCGAGGTAACCCCACCACCTGCACAGCCCACAAAGCAGGAAACACACATCACCACAGCTGTCTCCCAGCACCCCCAACCAATTCATGGAGTTCCAACAATGTTTGTTGTGTTGCCAGGTGGAGTTGGCTGACCAGCTGCGGATGGGCTTCGAACTCGTGGCAGCCAAACTTGATGCCATACGTGGGTGTCTGAGTCCCATCAGGGATCACGTACAGTCCCTATAGGACAACCCCTGTACGCACCATGCTCCACCACAGACCTTGGCTGACCTTGCTGGGGCAATGAAACTAATACAAGAACTGTATTGGTCAGACAAGCACTAGCGAACAGAGTTGGCACAGATGCGGAGGTCAATGGAGACCATGGAACAGATGCAGGCTGGAAGTATCTCTGCCACGACTGGACACCATTGAGTAGTAACTGGGAACCTCAATGCCCTGCAGTACTTCATCTTGCCATTGCTGCCACTGAGCCGGTCCCAGATGACTGCAGCTGGAACATTGACACACACAGCTCCGAGCCCTGACATGGCCATGGCACACAGTGATGCTGCACCATCACCTTCACAGTCTGTTGTGTCAATGGCACACAGTGATACAGCCATCACTCCACCACACACCCCGGACACAGAACCTGTATCAGGGGAGTAAGAAGGGAATGGGAATTACTTAGTGAGGAAGGAGGCAGTAGCATCCATCACCGCCATATGCCCTGTGCCAGCCTCGTTATGACCTATGCATCATGCCCTGGGAAACACCTCATACTGACCCTGGGAACACTGCGACATGCACCAGAATGTCGATACTGACTTGCATTTCATCACTGCTGGCCACTTAAACCTCAATCCTGCTGCAGACTGCACTCTCCCACTTCCTAATCACTTCTCAATCCCCAAAGGACTGTGTTTGGCCCACCACTGGGCTTCCATGTGATGTGGGCTTTGATGGCCATGTACAGCACCAGCTCTGTCACTCACCTGAATGTGAATAAAACATTCAAATCACACAGATGTGTCATTACTATGTTCACTCACGTATAGAAGTATGACTGGAAGTTGGGACAATTATTGCACATGAAGGTACACCATGGTCACTTACATCTATGCGCATGCTCATCCCTGAGACACATGGCAAATTGGTTGACTGTGAAGGTGAGTACTGTCTGTGTCCCCATTGCACATCAACAATAATCTCACGGCCCCCCAAACTAAGCACACGTCCATGTATTGAATAGGGCTGTGGGTAGAACTGACCAAATCGGTATCAGGCCTACATCACATGTGACAACACAGCACGTTGGACAGCATGTTGCATACCCACTTACACAGATCTGTGTGTACACATTCTGTTATCATGTATGACATTGCTCCACATGGTCAGAGGTTGCACACCATACTCACATTGCTGTAGTCACGTATGTGCACATGTCGGCCAGCACCTACCCTAAGGCCATGTCTGGCTCACAGAGGTTGAACGTACAAAAGGGACACACCACCATTGCACATGTGTCGGTCAGTACCTCCCTGTGTAGGGACGATGCTCATTGTGGCACACGAGTGGACAATCAAATCAGCACACCTCACAGTCAGACACCAGTGGGTTGACATAGACTTTATTGGCCTGTGCGTGTCAGTACGGACGAGGCAACTGCCACAGCAGGCAAGATCATGGTTAAGACACTTGAACGCAGCATGGGTACATGTTGAGGTTCATACATTATTGTTGCAACAATGGACGACAATCATCACGGATGGCAACGCTCCCAGGCCACCTTGTCTTGCTGGATGAGTCAAGTGTTGTTTGGCGCCTGCCCATTGCCCTGTCTGAGGGAGCACGACTCACTGCCCATGGGATCTGCATAGTGCTCTGCCACTGCAGTGCGCCTATTGTCTGCTATGCTGACAGCGCTCAGGTGAAAGGCTCCGATAGGTTCACATGTCGTGCCACCATGCTGTGTGTGTGCTGTACCCCAGCAGTGTGTCTGAATTGGCAGCGTTGCCAAACGAAGCTGTGTTGCCATGACCATGGACCTGCCTCACCTTGCACAGGTGTGTGTACACACGCGTTGTTTCACGCACATGCATCCAGAGTTCGGACGATGGCAAACGTGTCCTCTGTTGTGTTGGGATATGTGAGCCATCCCCATGATGCAACATGTTATTGGGACCTGTGTTGTGGGTAGAAATCAGTTGTGGCTGCAGGAACGTAGTTACTCGTCCATGAATGCCCACGCAGCTTCATATGCAATGTGTTCCAATAGTACGTCATGATCGTGTTCAAGGAACACCAGGGTGAGCCAATCCATTAACTGGTCCTGCCAGGTGTGCTCAACCCACGCTGTTTCAACAATCCGCTAGACAGCCCAATAGGGTAGCGCCTCTATGTGGTCACTGCACACGAGGAATTGTGCAATCTCCCATGCACAACTGCCAATACATACGCAGTATGTCAAGGCATCCCATGCACAGCTGTCTCGGTTATACTCCTGTTCATGATCCAACAGAGGGCGCAGACACAAGTCATAATCAAGTTCAGCTACTGTTGTGATGGATAGGCAGACATCCATGGGACACTCAAATGTGCATTTTTCGCAGTGAAACCAGGGATGGATGCAGGTGATGTAGGCAATGCGGTAGCTGAGCGGTAACCGATCCGCAGCACTGCCAATGGCACTGCGCCCAGTAAATGCAGCATGCGTACACAGTACTGTTCCACATGACGGGGGTTGTGCATGTGCCCGGTATGGCCTGCCATTGCCTTGGTGCGTCGCGTGGAACCGGCACTCTTCTGTACTGCAGCAGTTGTGTGGAGGATATGCCACAGCTCTGAGCAATATTTCGAATGTGTGTGCAACGTTGGGCAGAATGGGTTGCTGTTTCCGTGACAGTCAAGGCCATCCCATGCGGGGGTACATCAGGCAGAAGCTTCTGTGTGTGGGTTGTGGATCAGTCGGATGGTTTCTTTGCGCAATGAGTGGTGTGGGAGTCATCCACATCTGCCATGGCATCTCTCTCGGGGTGTTCCAGGCGCGTTCAGGACCAAGGTCAGAGGTGCAGGTGTCCTCCCACTTTCTGCATTTGGAACAATGGAGCTTTCCTCCCTAAGATTTGTATGACTTCTACTTGCATTTTCAGAAAGTGATGTGGCTTTGTGGCTGTGATTGGGATACCGCCTTAGGCTCATGGTGTACAGATGGCGATACACACACACATGTTGGCATGTGGTGCCAGGTGCCCTACGGACTGTCCAGTGTGGACCCGCTAGGACTCATCTGAATGGTTGTTTTGTCTTTTGTTTGTATGGCGTTTGTGTTGGTGATTGCATTGCTGTATGACTGGTTCTCCATTTTCTGGCAACGCATGTATGTTGATTTTCCTGCTTGTGCGACCTCAGGCAACATATTTGTTTTGTGATTCATGGTGTTGGTGTGCAGTTTCTTGTTCCGGGTTTGGGGGTGGGTTGTTGCGGGCCTGGGTGTGGTATTGGTGGGTGTTGTGGCCCTCTTGGGTGTCCGTGCTGCATGTTCAGTTGCTCCATGGTATCTGTTTGTCTTCAGGTGTGGCTGTGGGCTGTGCTCCCTTTTGTGGTGCAGACTGTGGTCCGACTTTACACCAGGTCAGAGCAGGTGTAAATTTCCTGCTGCTAATGCAGCTTATCGCGTGTCTTGTGGTTTTTTTTGCGGTTCTGTTGGGTCATTGTGAATGTTGAGATGTGGTGTTGTTGCGGGTTTTGGCACGGGAACGCCTACTCTGCATCTCATTAGCAATGTTTTTAGCGGCTGCTATCGTGGGAAAAGTGGTGCTGTGGGCTGTTAGCACTTGCTTGTGAATGGTGGGGTACATTTATCACAACTTTGGCTGCGCAAAAGCACTGTTAGTTTTGCAATACCTCCTTGTTAATATGCCCCACTGTTTTTTAAATTGGCTTGGGATTTCTCTTGTGTTGTGTTTTCACTTTATTACTGTTTGTGTGCTGCATAAATATGTTCATATTGCCTCTAAGTTAAGACTAATTGCTTTTGTGCCAAGCTACCTGAGTTTTAAGCATAGGTTTATTCATTGACTTTTGTGGTTCACCCTGACCAGTTTTGTAGTTGTTGCTTGAGTGGGGCTTCCAACCCCCTCAACTAATAACCCAATTTCTTACACATGGTTAGGATAGAGGTGTGTGAAGCTGCTAAGTGCTTCTGTTGCAAACATCTTGAAGTTATCCTGACCTGAATACTATTACTGCTACACGTCCAGAGAAAACAGATCATGAACATCCTTCCAGTTCCAATGTTGCAGTGGAAATGGATTCAAAGTTAGCCCACTAGAAATGGCACATCCATTCACAGCACCAACAAACATTCATAAGCAAATATTGCAGTTTTTTAGTGGAAAAAATAAGCTAAAGTGTAAACATATCAAAAGAAAGCAGTAAATGTTATGTGCTACAGGTAGAACACTATTTGGAATCTACACAGGACTTCACTCACTTCATAAAAATGTCAAACATTCCTAATTAGGATTACAAGCAAGTTCATATTTGGCAGAGTTAAATGCATATAATATTTGACATGTAACTATCAGGTCTATTTTCATCAGTCTGCGCTAGTTGCAGGGTGAAGCAATGCATGCTAACAGTTCAGTGCAGCCTTTGTAATGAAGGTGCCCTAAATCGTTTTTAGAATCACTATTTTTACAGTCATCTGTATGTACATATAGCAAAATATAGAACAGTATTTAAATTATGTTTCTATACATTGATATTATTTGAAAAGCTTCTTAATTATTCACATTGTATAATTGAAAACTATTGTTCATATGTTTAATTTTAAGTGATACATTTATTTGAGTATTTTTATAGAGGATTAGTTTATTATTGTTTTATGGGTCTTACGTTGATTTAGTTATGACTGGGTAGTGTTATTTTTGAAGTGTACATTCAATATTGTAGACAGTTTAATATTTTGTTATGAATTACATGATATTTATTTGTGGACTTATTTTGGGATGTGGAGTCTATTGGTGGATTGAGTGGACAGTCTTTTCATTGAGTGAGTGAGTGAGGGGAGACTTGTAACGCGCAACTTAGCCCAAGGGCATCAAGGCGCCCAACAAAACAAATATCAAAATAACAGGTCTCAGATCACCGGATCCATGGCTATGAGTAGGCCTCTCGAAAGAGCCAGGTTTTCAATTCTTTGCGGAAACGTGCCAAAGAGGGTTGTCCTACCAGATCAGGGGGGAGGGAATTCCAGAGCTTAGGTACTAGGGTGGAAAAAGCCTTACCTCCCCATCTTGCTTTTGCAAATCAAGGGACTAAGAGGAGATTTTTAGTGGAAGACCGGAGGGCTCTACTAGGAAGATAGGGAACTAGGAGAGACCTAATGCCCTCTAATCCAGAGCCATAAATAGCCCAATGGGCAAGGCAAAGAAGCTTAAAGGAGATCCTGGTCTGGACAGGCAGCCAGTGAAGGTTTTTCCTGGCCAGGGAAACTGAGGAAAGCCTAGGGAGATTGAGGACCATCCTGGCTGCGGCGTTCTGGACCATCTGTAGGCCGTGAACGAGGCTCTTGTTCATGCCCACATACAGTGCGTTGCAATAGTCCAGTCTCGAGGAGACAAGAGTCACTGTGGCCTGCTTCCTAAAATAAAATACGTATTAATGTATATGCATTTTTTAATGTGTTAATTATATTCATTTTAATGAAATATTTGTTTTTAAACCTGGTAATTTTCTCAAATGCATTACATTATGTAATTTTATGTTTAATTTAAAATATATTTGACATTTTTATTTTGGGATGTGGGATAGAGTGAAGAATGCTTGGTAGTGTGTTCCCTTTCTTTAAAAAATATGAAATTATCATTAATTCCAAAAGTACAATATGTAAAAGTTTAAAATTGTAATGGATTTGAAAATAAGTTTTCATTATCCTGAAATATTTTATTACTTTTCTTTCAGGTTTATGTGTTTTATAGGCGGTTTGAGGAATACTGTTTATTTAAAAAACATTTAGTTTAAAATGGTATTATTTATTATACAATTGTTATATGTGTGTACCTTTTGTAAAATTATTTGAAGGTGTTTCCAAATTGTAAAATATTTAATTGAAATGAAGTATTTAAAAGATTTAAAAAACAAATTCTGTAATACATTTTAATGGGTAATTATGTAATGAGTGTGTGTGTGAATAGGACCCCTCGCATCCCCACCCCACCATAGAATGTATGCACTTCCCTAACATTTTCAGACACAGTAAAAAATAGTACAGTGGTCCCCCAATTTAAGTTCTTCCCTAAAGAATAGTAATTCTGGCCCGCTAATGTATTCACTTTCACCAGTATTTAATATACTAGAGTTGGATTAGTAATACGGATTCCTCATCATTAAGGATATACAACTTAGGTAATGTATTACTATGCTACTCAGCTGTATTATAGATTACTTTGTGTAACAATTATTTTAGCAGGTTTAAATATACGTATTACCTCTGAAACATTGGAACTGTTTTTCTATCATAAGTGTGTACATGCATGAATCCGAAGTTGAAAAATATTTGATGATCACAGCATATTGCAGTTTACTCTTTTGAAGGCAACTTAAGAATACAAATGTGTAGGCACATAGAGTGAGTGCTCAGGCATTCCTCTGTTTTATAAGCAGTAAACCAGATCAAGACATCACAGCTGAAGCTTTAAATTCTGGGAATACCATCAGTATATTTATAGCTTTGGGGGATGTACTTTTTGTATTAAATTCCAGCGGCTAGTATATGCATCAATTGGACCCTGTCTGAAATCATTTAGATTCTCATGGCACCAGGAAGGACTGCCAACTATTTCATTCAGCCTTTCCCCATATACATCCTCTAGTGTGGCACCTTATGGGCACTATGAATGTTGTTCCATTTATCTTTACTTTTCAGCAAACTAAAGTATTAAGCTTTGCATATGATACTGCTAATTGTAAAAAATGCTATCATACCACACTTTTATCAGCAATCTTTTTATTATAATTTTCCAATAGCATAGTATTACATGGTGCCATTCCCATCTCTTCTCTCATGTCATACAATATAGGGCTATATGAAGATACATTTGCTTCGCGTCTGACAGGATGTATACAGTCAGCTTCACGGAAAGCAGTAAAATAGAACCATTAGCCATCTTTATACATTAACCAACAGAAACAGAATCCATCCTAACTTCCCCTTCCCTCACATCCCCCCAAAACAAACTGGGTGTAGAGAGTGTCCCCGAGCGATTACGGGTGTATGGGTTACATAGTGTGATCAAAGGGCCCCCAAGTGGTAGCTTTCCAACGCCGCCCTCCTGAGCCCCCTCACTCCTACCCCAGGCTCTAAAATTGAAAGAAGTGCCCTGGTGCGCTTAGGGCACGCAACAATGGGAGCCCTCGTGACAGATCCTCCACCGACAGCCCCCATGTGTACTCAAAATTCTTAAAGGTGTTTTGCTAGTACACTAGCCATTCTCTCCATAGTGATAGCCTGCCATAGACGAGGGTGCCATAGGGTCAGGGATGGAGCCTCCTTCTGTTTCCACGTAGACGCTACCACCATTTAGGCTGTTCCGAGACACAACCAGAGAATGGTCCAGTCCCCAACCATTTGGCGTTTGAGTATGTCAGTACTAATCCTCAACAAAGTCGACCCCAAGGCAGAATTTCCTTAATTTTTGCCAGAATCTCTGTTCCAAATAGACGTATCTTCGGATAATCCCACAATGTGTGCCTAAAATCCCCTTGGAGCACACAGCCTCTCCAGCACAAATGTATTTATTTTATTTTTTTATTTTAAAAGTTTTATATAGCGCTGGCTAGACCCGGAGATATCAGAGCGCTTTACATGAGCATCAGATCATAGTTACAGGTTACATCGTTACAAAGGTTACACAGTTCTTAGAGCATGTTAACATAGTTACTTGTAAGGTCAAGATAAACAATAAGCACAAATACGTAAGGGGAAAAGCAGGCAAGGTGAGAGATTCAGGGGAAGAACACAGATAATGAAGGTGGGAAAGAGGAGGGGAGGGTGAGAGACACAGCATGGGGAGAGGAGGGGAAGGGTGACGGGTTGCATACTGAGTGCTTATCAGTATGTGGGAACTTGGAGTGGCATTGTGGGCACCTTTTAAACCGGCTTCTGTCCATCGACGGTCGACTCACATGGCATCGAAAAGGCCCAACGGCCCGGGTCGACGACCGATTCGAGATGGAAGGCTGAATCGAGTAGAGAGGTACCGAGCGAGAACAATACCGTCAAATCGAAGGCCTTTTGGCGATTAGAAAAGTTTTAGTTTTGATTCCAAAGTTGGAGTATAGGAGTTAGCATCCGAACCCAATGGCGGAAAAAAACAATCCGAGGAAGGAGAAGATGCCCATGCGCACTGTAGTCCAAGGGAGGAGTCACCTATCTCGTGATACCTCGAAGACTCTTCCAAGACAAAAAGTGCAATCATCTGGACCCAACACTAGGCGGCGATCTATGCACGAGATATGAATTCAGCAGCCCACATGCCTCGAACATATGTTTTAACCCCTTGTATGCTTATGAAGGCTCCAGGCTGTTATGCATCACAGTGGGCGTGTGCGCACAACGGCCAGGAGCCGTCCGAATCCCGCCCGCCGTTTATTTCTCCCGCACCGCGCGGGAAATAAACCCACGTCCAAGGGGATCTCTTTTGTACTGTTCTCTCTTGCACCCTTTAGTTTTGCCCAGCATCCCTGTGTACTATCTCCTGCTCGTTCTTTTGTATTGTTACACCCACACGTCTTTATCTCTTCTCTTCTAGTCTTCTCTCTGCTGGCTTTCCTGCCCCGCCAATGTCTTTCTTTCCCCCTGCTCAAGCTCCCCTTTTTCCTATTGTTCACCCCTGTTCTTTTCTCTTTAGTCCCCATCAGAAGTCTCAGGAAAAGTCCTCTTTAGTTTTGTAGTGTACAGATACCAATCATTAGGGACTTTATAGTAGGCCTCTTGCATTCCCATTGAGTGGTTGCATTTGTGTATGTCCATATATAGTTTGTCCCATTGCTTATCCGTAATGCTTACCCCCAGAGTGTGCTCCAAAAAGAGCTTGTGTTTGGGCAGCTCAGTATGCAGTGTGGACTGTGGTATCTTATAGATGTGCGAGACCGTGCCTTTTGTACACTTTTCTAGTCTCGCTAGTTTCTCTATTGGTGTGAGTTCTCTAATCGCAGCTTCTCGAACTCCTTGGGTGAGGACCCAGTGTCGCAGCTGGGTGTAGTGGTAGTATTTGCTGGATGTGAGGCTAAACTCCCTCTGGCAATGTTCGAATGTCCTTGTTGTAGAATAGATTGGAAATCGTGCTGCAACCCCCTTCCTTTCATGCATCGAAGGGTCCTGGTACACAAGCTGGTGGGAACTCTGGATTAAAGTGTATGGGTGTGAAGGGTGACGGAAAGGTGGTTAGGGTAAAACCACTGTGGATATCATCCCACACCTTGAGAGTAGTTTTAGTAAGTGTGCTAAGGTAGACATTAGACTGACGCTCTGCTTTGGGTTTCCACAGAAGGTCCACTGCCCTATTCATGTGTAGCCAGTGTTTGTCAGACACCCTGGATGACCATTCTGTGATCACACGGAGTTGAGCTGCTTTGTAATAGAGATTCATGTCTGGTAGTGCCTAAGCCCACTTTTTTGGGGGAGCCGGAGCTGTTGAATTGATAGCCGTGCCCTTTTCCCCCCAGATAAACCGTATGATCAGTGATTTTAATGTGGTAAAGCACCTCTGGTCTATCTCAATCGGGAGACCCTGAAAAAGATATAAAACTTTAGGCAATGTCATCATTTTCAGCCTGAATTCAACCTATCAATGAGAGGTACATGGGAGCCCATCTATGAAAATCCGCTTCCACTTGTTGAAGAAGTGGCGGATAGTTTGCCTTAAAGAAGCCTTGGAGCCTCAGTGTTATTTTTATTCCCTAGTAAACAATTTCCTTTTTAGCCCACTAGAAGGGTGTGGATTCCACCAGGGCTTCCATATCCCTCTGTGATAGTGTGCGGTTTAGCAGATAAGACTTAGTAAGGTTAACTCGTAGACCAGCTACCCCTTCAAACTGCTGCAGCTCCTCCATTACCTTTGCTAACAAGAGTTCCAGAGTTGTGACTGACAGGAGCATATCGTCCGCAAAGAGAGAGATCTTATGTTTGTCTCCCCCGAATGTGATACCCTTTATCTTAGGCCACATGCAAATTGAAGCCGCCAGAGGTTCTATACTTAGTGCAAAGAAAAGTGGAGAGATGGGGCATCCCTAGCAAGCCCCCCTCTCCAAGGTGAACACTCCAGAGGTCACCCCATTGACAAGGACCCTAGCGCTGGGGCATGCATAGTTCACTCTTATCATGTCCAGAAATCTGTTACTGAACCCATACTTCCTCAAAAGTTGGAAGAGGAAGGGCCACTCCACTCGGTCAAAGGCCTTCTCGGCATCCAGCGCCAAGAGGACTGCTGGTATATATTTTTTATTTACCTTTTCCACTAGGTGAAAGAACCTCCGAAGGTTGTCATGAGTTTGCCTGCCAGGTATAAAACCAGATTGGTCCGGGTGAATGAGTACTAGCATTAATGACTCTAGTCTATTGGGCAATATTTTCGTATAGATTTTTGCGTCCATGTTAAGGAGCACTATTGGTCAGCACGAGCTGTATAAATGAGGGTTCTTACCTGGCTTAGGCATCACCGAAAAAAGTGCCTCCCCCATAGAGTTTGTCACCTTCCCCGCTTCCGCCATAGAGTTATATAAGTTTATCAATTGTGGAATTATTTCTGACCCGTAGGTTTTATAGAACTGTGCCGTTAGGCCATCCGGGCCTTGTGATTTATGTGACTTTAGATTATCTCTAACACTTCCCACATCCTTGGAGGTTATAAGGAGCTCCTACGTTGTCATTCTGTACTGCTGATACTCTCTGGAGTTCTACCCTTTCCAGGTATCTCTCTTATTTGATTGTTTCATGGCTCTCAGCCTGGTATAAATTTTGGTAGAACTGACCAAAGGCATGTGCCTTGTCTGTTTCTGTGGTCGCTTTATCCCTCCGACATCTGTATGTCTCCTATATAGTCTCTTTCACTTTTTATACCTCAATTGTCTGGCCAGGTGTGCTTCCACTTTGTTTCCTTTCTCATAGTTGGAGAATTTAAGTCATAGTAGGGTTAGCTTTCTCTATTGTTATATATGGTGCTCAATTTTCCCCTAAGGATTGTTACCTTTCTTAGCAGGCTCAAAATGGGCTTCCTCTTATGTTCCCTCTCAGCCTCTTCCAAATCTGCCTCCAGTGCAATTTTCTCCTATGTCCTGCGTTTATTCAATCCCACGTTAAGTGTGATGCATTTACCTCTAAGGAATGCCTCTAAAGCATCCTAATTTGCAACTTGGGAGGTATCCTTGGGGTAATTTCTAATAACGTATTCCATAATGGACTTGCACAGTTCATCGCACAGCAAATGGTCCCTTGCAAGAGCCACTGGGAAAAACCATCTCTTATACTTTAAGGAGAAGCTATCACAGGCCAGTGTTAATGTGCATGGCGCATGATCAGACATCGTGATCAGAAGCATAGAAGTGACTTGCATTGCTGGGGTTAGGGACCTGATTACAAAGATGTAGTCGATCCTCGAATAGGATCTGTGTGTCTGAGAAAAGGAGGAGTAATCACTGCCTGTTGGGTGCATAGAACACCATGTATCTATTAAGCCCAGCGCGGAGAACACTTTCTTCAAGGCTTTGGTGAAAGTGCTGAAGCCTGCCCTTTGGGGTTGTGTGCTGTTTATGCCCGCATCCCAAGTTAAATTGAAATCTCCAAGTAAGAAAATGTCCCCCTCTGTGAAACCCCCCCCCCAGCCACGATAGGACCTTGATAATGAATGCAGCTTGATTAGTATTGGGTGCATAGATTGAGGCGAAGGTGCAGCGACGGCCTTGCAGTTTCCCTTTACCATGACTATCCTGCCCTCCTTATCTATTTTGCTACCTTCCGCTTGGAATCCTAAAGACCCATAAAAGAGCAGGGCCACCCCGTTGTGTTTAGTTGTGTTCGAGGGGCGATAAATAATGGGACATGCCCTATATTTTAACTGGAGTTGCTCCTCACTTCTCAAGTGTGTTTCAATCAATCAATCAATCATCGGCATTTGTATAGCGCGCTACTCACCCGGAGGGTCTCAAGGCGCTGGTGGGGAGGGTCCGTTACTGCTCGAAGAGCCAAGTCTTGAGGAGCTTCCTGAAGGAGAGATGATCCTGGGTCAGCCGGAGGTGGGTCGGGAGGGAGTTCCATGTCTTGGCTGCCAGGTAGGAGAAGGATCTTCCCCCGGCGGTGGCTTTGCGGATGCGTGGTACGGAGGCGAGGGCGAGGCTGGCCGATCGTAGCTGGCGGGTGGGCGCGTAGAATGTCAGACGGTTGTTGAGGTACTTGGGGCCCAGGTCGTGGAGGGCCTTGTGTGCGTGGGTGAGGAGTCTGAACGTGATCCTCTTGCTAATGGGGAGCCAGTGCAGGCCTCTATGCTCTCAGGTGGCTGGAGATGTGGCTGTGTCGGGGCCCGGGGGATGTCCAGGACGAGTCATGCGGAGGCGTTCTGGATGCGCTGGAGTATTTTCTGAAGTTTGGCTGTGGTTCCGGCGTAGAGGGTGTTTCCGTAGTCTAACCGGCTGGTGACGAGTGCCTGGGTGATCGTCTTCCTGGTTTCGGTGGGGATCCATCGGAAGATCTTGCGGAGCATGCGCAGGGTGTTGAAGCATGATGATGAGACAGCGTTGACTTGTCTGGTCATCGAGAGGGAGGAGTCCAGGATGAAGCCCAGGTTGTGTGCGTGGTCCGTTGGTATGGGAGTGGTGCCCAGAGCTGGGGGCCACCAGGAGTCGTCCCAGGCGGAGGTCGATGATCCCAGGATGAGGACTTCCGTCTTGTCTGAATTCAGTTTCAGGCGGCTGTTCTTCATCGATTTGGCGACGTCTTTCATCCCTTCGTGTAGGCTGGTTCTGGCGGTGGCGGGGTCGTTGGTGAGCGAGAGGATCAGCTGGGTGTCGTCGGCATAGGATATGATGTTAAGGTTGTGTTTGCGTGCGATGGCTGCGAGAGGGCTCATGTAGACATTGAAGAGGGTTGGGCTAAGTGAAGATCCTTGTGGTACGCCGCAGATGACTTTGGTGGTCTCGGATCTGAACGGGGAGGCGGACTCTCTGGGTTCTTCTGACGAGGAACAAGATAATCCACTCCAGTGCCTTCTCTTGGATTCCGATGTTGTTGAGGCGCTGTACTAGGGTGCGGTGGCAGACAGTGTTGAACGCTAAGAGAGGTCCAGGAGGATGAGTGCCACTGTTTCCCCATTGTCAAGCAGGGATCTGATGTCGTCAGTGGCTGCGATGAGGGCGGACTCGGTGCTGTGGTTGGCTCGGAAACCAGACTGCGAGGGGTCGAGGGATCCGTCCGTCTCGAGGAAGGCAGCAAGCTGTCTATTGACAGTCTTCTCGATGACTTTGGCAGGGAAGGGGAGGAGCGAGATGGCGCGGTAGTTCTTGAGGTCGGTGGGGTTCGCTGTTGGTTTCTTCAGGAGGGCGCTGAGCTCGGCGTGCTTCCAGATCCCCGGGAAGGTGGCGGTGTTGAAGGAGGTGTTGACTGATGTCCCGGAGTTGGGGAGCGATGATGGAGTCGGCCTTGTTGAAGACGTGGTGGGGGCAGGGGTTCAGTTGGTGTTCCGGAGTGGATGGTGTTCATCATGCGGGTGGTGTCTTCGGTGCTGACCGGGGTACAGGCGCAGATGGTGGTGGTGGGGGGCGTTGGTTCGGTGGTTGGGTGCGTTCTTGGTGCGCCAAAGCTGTTGTGTATATTGGCGATATTGCGGTGGAAGAACGAGGCGAGTGAGTCGCAGAGGTCTTGCGAGGGAGTGATGTCGTTGTTTCCCGCGCTGGGGGTTGGAGAGCTCTTTGACGATGCTGAAAAGTTCCTTGCTGTTGTGGGCGTTGTTGTCCAGTCGATCTTTGAATGCTGTCTTCTTGGTGGTGCAGATCAGTTGGTGGTGTTTGCGGGTGGCGTGCTTGAGGGCCGTCATGTTGTCTGTGGTCTGGTCATGGCGCCAGGCTTTCTCGAGGGTGCAGCAGTTCCTCTTGGAGATCTTGAGTTCGTTGGTGAACCAGTGGGCTCTCTTGCTGCTAGGTCTGCAGGGAGGGTTCTTCAGTGGTGCGAGGTCATCTGCGCAGTTGGTGAGCCACTGTGTGAGGTTGTTGGCTGCTTCATTTGAGTCCGTTGTTCTGGCGGGAGGGTTCTCGCAGAGGGAGGTGGCGAGCTGCTCGGCGGTGATCTTGCTCCAGCCCCTGCGAGGAATCTGTTGCGGGTGGTGGTGGGTTGTGGTTCTTCTGAAGCGGAAGTGGATACAGCTGTGGTCAGTCCAATGGAGTCCGGTGGAGTGGCTGAAGGAGATGTGTTTGCTGGAGGAGAAGACAGGGTCAAGCGTGTGGCCGGCGTAGAGGGTGGGGGTGTTCACCAGTTGCTTGAGTCCGAGGTTAGCGAGGTTGTACAGCAGGGTGGTGGTGTTGCTGTCCTTGTTGTTCTCCAGGTGGAAGTTGAGGTCCCCTAGGAGGATGTAGTCAGCTGAGGGGAGGGTGTGCGGGCTGAAGAAGTCGGCGATGTCTTATCTGAATTGGGTGCGTGGTCCCGGGGGTCTGTAGATGAGGGTGCGCCTCTGAGGGTGGTTTTGGGGTCGGTGGGTATCTGGAAGTGGAGGTGTTCGGTGGCCGTGAAGGTGTCGTCGGGGTTGGTCGTGATGCGGATGGAGTTCTTGTGTACGATGGCCATGCCTCCTCCAGTCTGGTTGACGCGGTCCGGGTGATCTTGTATCCATCCGGGATGGCTATGGCGATGTCCGGCGCTGAGGAGGAGTTCATCCAGGTTTCTGTGAGGAAGGCGACGTCTGGTGATGTTGCGTCGAGCAAGTTCCAGAGTTCGACGGCGTGTCTGTGGACGGAGCGGGTGTTGAGCAGGATGCACCTGAGGTGGTTGCTGCTGGTGATCGGCTTGTCGGGTGTGGTGCAGGTCTGGAGGCAGGTGAATTTGCAGGCTCGGCAGGTGAAGGGTCCGTGGGTGCGTTTCGGGGTGGCTCGGTAGCAGGGGGGGTTCGGCCGGCGTTGAGTGCGTTGAGGGTGGCGTCGTAGGTCCGTCGTGTGGTCTGGTGTCGACGGGGGCCAGGGGTCCTGGCGCTGGGCGCGGTCTAGGCGCGGACGGGCGCAGACGGGCTTGCCTTCAGCACACAATCGGCACACCCATTGCGTGCGCCAGCGGCGCGCATCTGCTGCGCGGTCGTTCTGAGGGCATCATAAATCAGGAGCCGGGAGGGAGGAGCAGCTGGGTGGCGGGAGCGGGGTGGTGAATGGGCTGGAGAGGGGCGGGGCCGCAGGGGGGTAGCGGCGGGAAGATCCGGAGGTCGGGCGGGTCTGCGGCGGCTGGGTCATCAGGAAGCGGCACCAGCAGGCAGGCTGGTTGTCAGTCAGCAGAGCTTGGGGGCGACCTAGCCTGGTGAGAGGCTCAGCGGTCGCTCCCTGGCACAGGTACAAGGTCCCCTTAAATCAGGAGCCGGGAGGGAGGAGCAGCTGAGTGGCGGGGTAGCGGGGTGGCGAATGGGCTGGAGGGGGGCAGGGCCACAGGGAGGCAGCGGCGGGAAGATCCGGAGGTCGGGTGGCTCAGCGACAGCTGGGTCATCAGGAAGCGGCACCAGCAGGCAGGCTGGTTGTCAGGCAGCAGTGCTTGGGGGTGACCTAGCCTGGTGAGAGGCTCAGCGGGCGCTTCCTGGCACAGGTACAAGGTCCCCTTAAATCAGGAGCCGGGAGGGAGGAGCAGCTGGGTGGCGGGAGCAGGATGGCAAATGGGCTGGAGGGTGGCGGGGCAGCAGGGAGGCAGCGGCGGGAAGATCCGGAGGTCGGGTGGCTCAGCGGTGGCTGGGTCGTCAGGAAGCGGCACCAGCAGGCAGGCTGGTTGTCAGGCAGCAGTGCTTGGGGTCGACCTAGCCTGGTGAGAGGCTCAGCCGTTGCACCCTGGTGCAGGTACAGGGTCCCCTTAAATCAGGAGCCGGGAGGGAGGAGCAGCTGGGTGGCGGGAGCGGGGTGGCGAATGGGCTGGAGGGGGGCGGGCGGAGGGAAGATCTGGAGGTCGGGCGGCTAAGCGGCGGCTGGGTTGTCAGGAAGCGGCACCAGCAGGCAGGCTGGTTGTCAGGCAGCAGTGCTTGGGGGCGACCTAGCCTGGTGAGAGGTTCAGCGGTCGCTCCCTGGCACAGGTACAAGGTCCCCTTCAATCACAAGCCGGGAGAGAGGAGCAGCTGGGTGGCGGGAGCGGGGTTGCGAATGGGCTGGAGGGGGGCGGGCCGCAGGGAGGCAGTGGCGGGAAGATCCAGAGGTCGGGCGGCTCAGCGGCGGCTGGGCCGTCAGGAATCAGCACCAGCAGGCAGGCTGGTTGTCAGGCAGCAGTGCTTGGGGGCGACCTAGCCTGGTGAGAGGCTCAGCGGTCGCTCCCTGGCATAGGTACAACATAATGCCTCTGGTCTTAAAGATATTTCCATAATTTCTGGCGTTTACCAGGGGACTTCAGCGCCTTTACGTTCCACGTGATCAAGGTTAGCACCATTTGTATTTAAGAGATGGATTGGTGTGTCAGCCTACCATCTAAAGAGTCTGATCTTCGTCGAGACCCCCCTTCCCTCTCCATCACCCAGTCTCCCCTTGATGGGCCCAATTTCCCCTCCATTCAGGGCTCGTGTGAGTCTAAGAACACCTGTGTACACCCAAATACAGTAACAGAACAATTCCAATTCAGAACATTTGGGGTCGACCTGACCCAACTTCACATGGATTACCTTAGTAATGAAAATGTACTGTGTAACTATTGTGGACATATTGGTCCATGACCGCTCCTGGCGAGCTACATAGTGTTATGGTCAAGTCAATTGCTCCTTCCTAGGTGGACTTAAGGAAGGCTCCCAGTAACGTACGACCCCCTCGAAAAGCCCTTTACCCCTCACTCCCATTTGTCATCAAATCAGTGGGATAGCAATCCCCTCTCGTCCCTGGCCGCCCTCCTCCCTCAAGGTTATGCCCATGAGGCGTGCAAAGTTTCCCACTTGCCGAGCTGGAATTTGAGCAGCCTTATCCCCCCCTTCACCAGAGAAGTGTCTCACCCCTTCCTCCACACTATAAGGTCCCACAGGTTTCTCACCACTCTCAGGTATTTCCAGCCACGTGAGAGTTCCTGCATGGCTGGGTCAAGCCTTTATCGATAGAGTTAGGGCAAAAAGTTCAGAGGTCAGTCGTATCTATTTATACGCTTGCTCATCACCCCATGCGGGGTCATTTCTGCTTTTGTGATTTTGTTCTTTTCTGTGGCTGCCTTTGTCCTTCTCCATTTATCGCCATTGATTTTCTCCTTGTGTCTCCTTCTGTTGTGCTGTTCCCTGGCTCCTAGGGGAGCGTAAGGCCAAGAAGACCTGCCGCTTTGGCATATGAAGTGCAATGGTGATGTCTATTATGTAAGAAAATGGAAAGTTTCAAAGGGGTAGATCCATCGATATTTTATGTGGTCCGGTCTGAGCTTATCTGTGATTGGGCGAAGTAATTACCGGTGGGCCAATGTCGCTGGTGACACATCACCTATGTTTCTTTTGTTAATTTCTAAGGTTTTTTAAATGCTAATTTCTAACTATAACATGCCTGAAACCTATGTTTTTTTCAGTGAATTTCAAAGGTTTTTTAAATGCTAATTTCTAACTATAACGTGCCTGAAACCTATGGTTTTTTCAGTGAAGCTCAATGGTGAGAAAACTGAGCTTATGATTCTGGGTAACTCACCAACTCCGAGCCTTATGCTCGATTGGCCCCCTAGTATGGGGACCCCACCTCAACCTAAGACCCATATAAAGAGTCTGGGCATGTGGTTGGATTCTAAGTTGGACTTCAAGCAACAAGCTACTACCCTATCCGCCACCTGCTTTGGCCTGATGCGGATGCTCAGGAAGGTGCTGCCTCTTCTTCCCTTCCAGGCACGTAGAATCATGGTGCAAGCCATTATCCTGTCCCGTCTGGACTACGGAAACTCATTATACTTAGGAGCCCCTATCTCCACCACCAGAAAACTGCAGATTACACAGAATGCAGCGGCTCGCCTTCTCCTAAATCTGGGCCGACGAGATTCAGGCACAGCTGCATTAAAGAAACTGCACTGGTTGCCCATCAAGACCAGAATTGTGTTTAAGTCCATGTGCATTATGCACAAAGCCATGTGGAAAACTGGACCAGCCATGGTTTGCTCACTTGCAAACCCTTATCTTCCTAAACGAAGTCTGAGATCCTGCTCAGCTTTCCTGGCTATCGTTAACAGAACTAAACGGGCAAGATGGGGTGGACGATCCTTCTCCTGGAATGCCGCGAGAGCCTGGAACTCCCTGCCTGACACCCTCCGTGGCGAACCTAACCTGCTGAAGTTCCGTAAGGAACTGAAAACGCTTCTTTTCACCTAAACTTGGCTCTTTGACTTCTCATGACTCAAACAATGTAGCGCTACGAGGCCTCCGGGTAGTATGCGCTTAACAAAACGCCATTAATAATAATTTCAAAGGTTTTCCAAATGCTAGTTTCTAACGATGCCTACAGAGGTAGGACATGTGAAGAAAGAAGAAAAAACGCACAGAAAGAAGCAAAAGAAATGAAGAACGAAGCAACAGAAGCCCACAAAGACGAAGAAAAGTGCAGGAAGAAGCAAGACGTGCAGAAAGAACCAACAGGGGAGCAGAAAGAGGCTTTGTTACAAAATCATCCTGTGCCCACAACTTTTTCAGACGGATATCGGTGGTAACTGACTCTGACTAACCAGGCCTAGAGCCAGAAGAATGCGGAAAGAAACTTAAAATACAGTGAAACACCCAAATACACTAAGGAACACTATGCGTTGGGGCACCCCTGTGATTAGCATGACCTCCTCTGCAAGGCCCTAGTACATAATAGGGCAGGAGGATGAAAACTACCTCTTAAAATGTGCTACGGGGCGTGCTTGCACAGTGGTGAAGGGAGGGGTGGGGCCTGAGGTGACACGTGTGCAAACACGCCCTGTGGCCAATTAAAGTTGGAAGATTAAGTCCCCTTGAATCCTGACAGTCCCAGGGGTCCAATTAGCCAACCAGGTTTGCACACATCACCTCAGGCCCGTCCACTCCCTTCACCACTGTGAAAACACGCCCCATGGCACGTTTTAAGTTGGGGGATTAAATCCCCTTGAATCCTGAGGGTTCCTGGGGTCCAACTAGCCCACCAGGTACCTCCAATAGGCGCCACAGAGCTGTGTTGCAGAGAGGTGTAAAAAGGGGCATGGCCTGGACCACCTCTCTGCAACCCAGGCCTCTGGCGCTTACTGGAGGTACCTGGTGGGCTAGATGGCCCCCAGGGGCCCTCAGGATTGAAGGGGAATTAATTCCCCAACTTAAAACGAGCCACAGGGAATGTTAGCACACATGCTACTTCAGGCCCTGCCCCTTTCCTTTACCACTGTACAAACACGCCCCGTGGCATGTTTAAGGTTGAGGGAATAAGTCCCCTTGAATCTTCAGGGTCCCTGTGGTCCAACTAGCCCACAAGGTACCTCCAGTAAGCGCCACAGAGCTCATTGAGGAGGGGTGTAAAAAGGGGCATGGCCTTGGCCACCTCTCTGCAGCGCAGCTCTGTGGCGCTTACTGGAGGTACCTGGTGGTCTAGTTGGCCCCGAGGGACTCTCAGGATTGAAGAGGACGTAATTCCCCAACTTAAAACGCGCCCGTGGCGAGTTTTAAGTTGGAGGATTAATTCCTTTTGAATACTAAGGGTCCCTGGGGGCCAACTAGCCCACCAGGTGCTCCATTATGCGCCAGGGAGCTGCATTGCAGAGGGGTGTTCAGAGGCCACGCCCCTTTTTACACCTCTCTGCAACACAGCTCTGTGGCGTTTACTGGCGGGACCCCGTGGGCTAGTTGGCCCCCTGGGACCCTCATGATGGAAGAGGAATTGATTCCCCAACTTAAACTGCGCCACAGAGCCCATTTGCACACATGTCACCTCAGGCCCGCCCCCTCCCTTCACCACTGGGCAAATGTGCCCCGTTGTGCGTTTTAAGTTGGGGAATTAATTAGTTTTAGAAGGGGGCAGTGTGACCCTCCTTCTTTTCCTGCTTGTTGGGCCCTGGGGACCCCATCCCCCAGGGCCTGACCCCTAATTTATTAATTTTTTTATTTTATATCGGGAAGAGAGCCCCCTCCCGAGGCTATTTTTGGCCCGGGGACCCCATCCCCCGGGGCATGGCCCCTTTATTTTTTTATATTTTTACCAAGGGGGGGCATGGCCCCCCTTCTGAGGCTTCTTCTAGCCCTGGAGACCCCATCTCCTGGGGCTGCCCCTCTCGTTTGGGGACCGTGGAGGGGTCCCTAATCCCCCCATGGTCCCGCCGGCTCCCTGCGTCCTGCGGGAGCCGGCATTGCTTTTCCACATGGGGAGCTGCTGACATGCAGCTCCCCGTGTGGAAAAGCAATCTGCTTTGCTTCCTTGAAGCGAGAGCAGGTAGTTTAAAAAAAAACAAGCCCCGGGGGTGGCGGTCCCCGGGGCTTGGGGGGCCTTGGAGGCCCCCCACCGAGGGCCGGATTAGCTACCGTTTGTTATGGAAAGCTGCTAAGTTGGGGGCTGATTTCGTTGATAGGGACCTGCGTGTACTGAACAAAATTCGTCTTGCTTTAATTATTTTGAAGTACACGCAGGTCTCAAGGAACAAAATCAGCCCCCACTGCAGTGAAATCAGCCCCCAGCTCGGCAGAATTCCAAAACTCCTGGTAGTCAGTCCGGCCCTGTCCCCACCCATTTAATACAAAAGCCCCGAGGGTGGCGGTCTCCTGGGCTGCATGGGGGCTGTGAGCAAAGTGCCTGGGATCAGGCGTTGCAGATCTGCTCAGAAGCGCCGGGTCCGTGCTCGTGGCCATGCACGGAAAGTCCGTGTACAGGACACTACGACACCCACCAGGGTCTTATAATGTAATGTAGAACTGAGGATTCCAGAATATTTGGCGGAGCACACATGGGCGAGAAGGCACACCTACCTGAGCGGGAACTTGAATATTTAAATCACAGAGTGGTTCTACATTTGTTGGCAGTTGTCCTAAGTGAGATGGCTTGTGATCAAGGACTACAGGATCGAAATGCGTAAAGCCCCTACTTGTGAATACAACGCTTGTTGCTGTCCTGACTGTAGTCCTAGTCTTTGAAAGAGGCACTACCCGGGAGGTCGTGTTCAGGAGGCAAACATTTGTTATGTGGATATATATATATATATATATATATATATCTATATATATAGATATATATAGATATATATATATATATATATATATATATATATATATATATATATATATATATATATATATAAAGGTTATAGGGATGCTATAGTTAGGCTAGGCTCAGATGTTCCTCATACAAAACCAGAGAAATTCAGCTATAGTTACCTGAGCAAACTATATCTTACGCCCTGCACAGCACTTCTTATGACGTCACATATTACATCACTCATGACATGGCCAGTGACATCACTGATGACATCTCAAATGACTACTGATTACATCACTGATGACATCATCAAGTGAGTGTAAGAGTTTGTTGTTTTAAAATGTATGGCTATTAAACATACATAGTAACCAACTACAAAAGTTAGATTAGTGTACTAGGTGCACTACTATTGAGTGATACTGTTTCTAACATATATTAAGTGAGTGGCTGTGTGACTGTATCAGTGTGTGTATGGTTGTGCAAGTGGTTGTATGGATGTATAAGTGGATTTGTGAGTAGCTGTGTGGGTGTGGGAGATGCTGTATGAGTGAGTGAGTGAATGTCTGAATAGTTGTATGAGTGAGTGACTTGGGGTGAAAGTGGCTGTATGGGTGAGTGGCTATTTGAGTGGATGTTTGGTTAAGTGAGTTGGTGTGTGAATGACTGTATTGGAGAATACGTGTCTGTGTGAATGGTTGTATAGGAGAATGAGCTGATATGTGAGTGCTTGTATGGATGTGTGAATGGGCAAGTAAGAGGCTCTGTGGTGTGTGAGTGCTTGTATGGGTGAGTGAGTGGCTGTGTTGAAAGGCTATATATGTGAGTGAATGGGGGTGTAAGTGACTATGTAGGTAAATTAGTGGGTGTGTGAGTGGTTCTGTGGATGATGTGATCAGAGATATCATTTTAGATGTCATGAGTGATGTCACTGACCATGTCATGAGTGATGTAATATGTGAGGTCATAAGCAGTGCATTGCGGGGGCATAAGTTATAGTTAACTCTGGTATAACTATAAGTGCTGAATTTTACTGGTTTTGTACGAGGGAAATCTGAGCCTAACAATAACGTCCCTGTAACCTGTGTTTTTTTCAGTGAATTTCTAAGGCTTTTTTAATTTTATTTCCTAACGATTACGTCCCTGAAACCTTTGTTTTTTTCAGTGAATTTCTAAGATTTTTCAAAAAGTATTTCCTAACAATAAAGCCCCTGTAACATTTGTTTTTTTTAAGTGAATCTCTATGTTTTTCTTAAACTGGTAGTCGCATTTGTAGATTGGTGGAGGAAGGGGATGGGGCTTCTGACTAGCTCTCAGAAATCCCGCTGTAAGGGACTGTTAGAATTCCCAGGATCCCTGGTTGGCTGAGGTAGGTACCATAAGCCAAACAGTTAGGGAAAAGACAGGTCGCCTCTAGAGATAGCCTTGCTCCACCCCCTTGGTAGCTTGGCACGAGCATCCAAGCTTATCTTCCAGGCCAATGTGTAAAGTATTTGCAATTACGCTCACAGCAATCCAATGATGACACCACAAATAGACTCACACGAGTTTCATAGAAAAACAAGTATATGTTTATAAAAAGATATACGATGCAACCACACAATAGTAAACCAACATATGCGTCAGGGAAGTACTCCCCCTGGCCTAGACTTATTGAGCTAAACTAAACAATCCTACGTAATCCTAATGTCATAATATACAGTTCGTTAAGCAAGGATCAGGTACTTCACAACATAAGAATAATGCAGATCGTAATACAGCTATCTGGCGATTTGTACTGTCACTGTAATGCAATGAGTAAAGCAACAACGTGGTAAACTGCTATGCCCCCGTAATGCAATGCGTACGAGCCCCTTTCAGGTACTCTGTTAGGACAAAGCAATGCAAAGTGTAATACAGTTATCAGGCAGTTCGTTATGCGAAACTAATGCAATGCAGAACACATATATCCAGCAGTTCGGTATGCAACACTAATGCAAAATGCATTACGAAAATCAGGCAGATCGTGATGCAGGACTAAGACAAGGCGTAACACATCTATCAGGCAGTTCGTTATGCAAACCTAAAGCAATGCTTAATACACCTATCAGGCAGTTTGTTAGGCAAACTGATGCAATGGTCAATACGACAAAACAGGCAGTCTATTGTGCAGGAATAAAGCAATGTGTTATACTATCATCAGATACTCCGGTATGCAGAAGTAATGCAATACGTTACTCGGTCACCATTCACGGTACCTCTGGCGGTCTCTTCGACACTCGTGCTGGCTTGCGGTTAGGTTCCGGCCACATTTGCCCCCCCCACACGGATCTGATAGAACACAGTAAATGCAGCTTCGCACTGAGGTCCCAGTGCTGCCACTCCCTTGGCACACAAGCCTCAATCCGAGCTGAAGCAGAGGCTTGCGCTGCAGGACAGAGAGAGATGCCGAGAGCGTCTCCCTCTGAGCCCGCCCCACACAGGAGATAAACGTTAATCAGTCCATCAGATTAACAGTGACCTGCCGTTGGGTGCACAATTCCATTTAATGCCATAAGAACTACTAAAACCCAGCGTTTAACTATAGGTGCACTTACCCGTTTAGTGACTTGAATAAAAGATCCTGTGGTTTTATAATAAAGTAAAATAGGAAAGATTTTTTCCAAGTGCATGCAGAAATGAGAGCCCTTTGGAATTCTAAAAAGGCTGCGCTCCTCAGACCATCGCAAACGCAGGTTGCAGGTCTAGTTTACCGGGACCTGAAACGGGAACCGGAAGCGAGCACCAGGTCCATCACAAACTTCAAATACAAGGATGCAGGAGCACTCCGTTATCATCGAAGGACGCGGAGTGGCGTATGAAGGATACACCGAACTTTGCCGAAGTAAGTTGGTGGCTAGCTGGGCAAAAATAGGGGCAAACTGGTTTTCTCGCCGGCCACTGCACCGGTGCGGCCGAGAGGGATAACCGAGTAAGGCAATCCGTTAACCGGGAAAAGGTGGGATGGCACTCCCCAACCAGCCTTCTTGCTGTTTGGAAACGGGCGCCTTTGGGGGGATGTAGCTGACATTGCAGTGTTACATCCGCATCTCAAGGTAGCACTAATATCAACCATGCTGGAGGCAAAATGACTTAAGACACGAGCGAGGTGCAGGATTCACACCATTACAAGCCTATATCTGAGAGTGGGTTATTATTCTACTGTCTTTATCATGTCTAGTAGCACAGACCTCTCTTTGATAGAAATGTATAAACAACAACATACCATGTATGGTGCATAGGTGGGTGCCTAGAGGTCCTCCTTCAGAGCAAATCCTATTACCAATGCAAACAGCAAGTGTAGCACCATTACTAGAGGTGAAGGTACCTTCTTGAAGCATGGCACCAATCCTTGCCCTAGAAGTTGAAGAGGATGAGTTAAGTAAGAAGTTGGAGTATGTAAGAGTGGACGTGGAGTGGCGTATGAAGGATACACCGAACCGTGATGAAGTAAGTTGGTGGCTGGCTGGGCAAAAACAGGGGCAAACTTGTTTTTTCGCCGGCCACTGCACGGGTGTGGTCGAGAGGGATAACCGAGTAAGGCAACCCGTTGACCGGGAGAAGGTGGGGAGGCACTCCCCAACCAGCCTTCTTGCTCTTTGGAAATGGGCGCCTTTGGGGAGATGTAGCTGACATTGCATTGTTACATGCGCATCTCAAGGTAGCACTAATATCAACCAGGCTGGTGGCAAAATAACTTAAGACATGAGGGTGGTGCAGGATGCACGCTATTACAAGCCTATATCTGAGAATGGGCGTCTTTATCATGTCTAATAGCACAGACCTCCCTTTGATAGAAATGTACAACGACATACCATGTAATCTGTAAGCATGGGTGAATTTTGCGAATTCGCAAATTCTTAATCCGCAAAATTCGTGCGAATTTGCGGATTTTTTATTTTTACGTGTTCGCGGGGAACTTTGCGTATTCGCGGGGCGCTTTGCGTGTTCGCGGTTTTTTTTTTGCCTGGTTCATCACTGCCACCCTCTTGTTTTTTATGCTCTTCTGCCCTCTGTACCACTTGTTTTTGTGCCTTTCTGCCCTCTGCCCCACTCTTGTTTGTGCCCTTTTGCCCTCTGCCCCACTGGTTTCTGTGCCCTTCTGCCCTCTGCCTAACTCATGCCCTCTGTCCCACTTTGTGCCCTTCTGCCCTCAGCCATAAGTCAGCTTCAACAGGAAGCACTAATAGATAAAGTATAGCAGGTGCTTGAGTTGAAGGTCAAATTAAGTTACACAGTCATTAATCACCCCAAGTTTGGGGTGATTAATGATTGTGTAACTGAATTTGAGATTCAACTCTAGCACCTGCTTTACTTTATCTATTAGTGCTTCCTGTTGAAGCTGACTTTTGTAACTATTTTAGAGGCTCTGGCAGCTTGCCGGTGCCATTCTAAAATAGTTACAAAAAGTCAGCTTGAACTTTTGACCCAATCCGTTCCGCTCGCGGATTTTGCGGGAAATTTGCGAATCTCGCAGATTGCGAATTTACCGAAAATCCGCAAAATCCGCGAGTGGAACGGATTTTCCGCCCATGCTTAGTAATCTGTACCAGGTCTTTTCGTACTCACTACATACTGGTCTGTTCGAGCATGTGATTTATTGTGTGTGTGTGACTACAGGGCGGTGTAACTCGGGTAAGATGATTGTTTTTAACCTCACAAAAAGGGCCTCCTAGTTATAATTACAAGTGAGCCTGTGATTGGAGAGTCCCTGTCCTCACGAGGTGCTGGGAGCATTTGGGGCATACGCTGCAGTATTCTCGGAAGGGGGGAATGGCACAGAGGTGTTTCGTATGAATGGAATCTAAATATTCACAGAGGTTAAGAGGGGATTTCTCATGATTCTCAATTATCTTCCTTATAGATATGATTGATGAGTGTGTTACGGAGAACAAGTAAGGTTGATTCAACCGTCTTGTAACAATTGATCATATTGTGGTAAAGACCAAATTTTAGAGGGGTCTACACCATGAAGAAGGCCGATGATCCAGTTGGGCAAACAAATTTGGCTGAAACATGTTGGTAATTGCAGAGAGGGTTAAGGAGTAGTAACTCTTCCTATACACCCCTTTTCCTGACTTTTAATCCTGTCAAAGGAGACCACTAATAAAGGAGTCCAGGTGGTACCTCTTTTGGCAGTTTTATCTCGTTTTTTTATGCCCCAGTGATCCCTCACAAGGGAAACTTTTTCCCCTCTTTTTTCCTTTCCTTCTTCTTTACCTCACAAAAAAATCAGCGATCCGCCCAGTGTGTCGGTCTGCACACGGGCGTTGTAAGCGGCCCTATGATGAAGCATGCCACTATATAGTGGGTGAGGGCAGTAGTAAATAATCTGCTGATTTTCCCTTCTATCTTTTTTCTATAACCCCTTCCCTACGTTTTCTTTTGGATAGAGACACTGACAGAATAATTTACTGCAGGGTCTCTTTTGTGATGTTATTTAGTCCTCCTCCTTTAGTGAATTTTGGCACAGTTGCCTGCACATTTTTTAAAAACATTTATTTCTACGCTGGCCCACCCATGTATTTGCAGCAAAATTAAATGTAAAATTCTCTCTGTGGGACCCCCCCACTATACCTGGGGGGGGGTCAGGTATTCCTACACTGCCCCCTTTCCTTTATTTTTTCCTTTTTTTGTAGGACTCAGCTTCAAGCCGAGTTCCAATATGGCTGCCGGGTTGAGGTATTGGCAGCCAATCAAAGTTCAGTAGGATCCACAAATCCCCTGCAAGGACTTGCATCTCCAGATATTTCTCTTTTTTAAACTTAAATATCTCTGAAACTACTGAATGGATTTACACCAAATCTAAAAAAACAAGCCTTCTATACCAACCTCTAGCTTTCTGCAAATTTGTTGAATTCTGTTCAGAGTTTCGAGCTGCAGTCTTGTTCAAAAAATGAAAAATATCCATAGACATAACATGGGAAAACGCGTTTTGGGACCCCTCTTTTTTCTCGACCTCTGTTTGACGGATCACCCAAAACTTTCAACACAGCAGCTGAACCAAAAAGAGGACGTTTTTTAAAAATGTGATCAGGATTAGACAAGCAGTGCCAAAGTTATTGGATATATACATACTGCATGGTTGAGTTTGGAGGGCATGACTCATGAGCCCAGCAGCCTCAAGTGAGTCATGAAATTATTATCAACCATCAACAATGTGAATAAATAGCACATCACTCTCTGCATGTGTTTATATGAGTTATATCATGGCATTTCCTCATGTGTATTTGTTTTAACAAAAGGTATTCAACCAAAATCAGGATGCAAAGCTTACAATTGTGCAGCAAGATGCATATGTTGTAACTATTAGGCTTTTTTCTAAAGGAATTGTTAATACAAACTGCGTAGCAGTACAAAGTGGTATTCTTATATTGAAGTTGCAGTGCTGTGATGATAGATTGTGACCTTTGAACTCTTATAATAATTGTGCCAAATGCTATATATATATAATATATCGTTTTTCAGTGTCAGACATATTTGATTAGTGTGCAAAAAGATAGCAATATTGTAACTGCCTATTATAATAGAAACTATCTTATAATTTATTTTATAAGGTTATCCAAAGCCAGCACCAAGAAAAAAATAACATGCGTCCTCACAGACATCTGAGGTGAGCACTAACATATTACTTTTATATAGAAACTTACGAAAATATAATGTCTATTTTTTGTGCGTTTTTAAGTGCCTCTTATGCGAGTTACAATGTACAGAGGGTTTAAGTCTACCTTACAGCCTAAGCAAATGCCATGGGACATTTGGAAATAAACTTGAAGACCTGCGTGTTAGATATCACTGTAACGATGAAGTGCAGAAACTGGCGGAAACATCTCCGCGGTGAGATGGCTCAAACAGGATTGACACTTTCTTATACATTTGGAGCCGACGCTACACATTGAGCTCACACGTGGAAAAACACAAATGAAAGAACCCGCAGTACATTAGGCCTGACTGGACCACACATGAATTGCATTAAAAATGCATTATATCATTCAACACATACATTCAGTCACATAAAGAGATAAATAAAGATTTCTTTCACACTGAGTGGAACAACTAAAATCCTGAAGCAGGATTCAACTTTAACACGGTGCCGTTTTTGAGACCTTGCACAGCTCAACTTATTTCTATTTCTAGGCTAACCAAATTGAAAGAAAAAAAGAGGATGAAGAAATGGAGAAGAAAACAAAGCCTGCATGACAGAAAATTAACATTTTGAATAGTTACATTTAGACTTAAAATCAGAAATCAAATTTCAAATTAAGTTACATTAGACATAAATGTTGCATCTTCAATAATAACATTCTATCCTTACTAAACCCAAGCTAGCATTTGGTTAAGTGGGTGTTTCGCCAGTCATATAAATTCCAGCATTTGGTTAAGTGGGTGTTTCACTAGTCATAAAAATACTAATAATACTTACCCTAACTCAAGTGAGCTACCTAAGTACCTTACTTTTGTTAGTTTTCAACTGGATAGACCTTTAACTGTTCGTTGGACAAATTGTTTACTATACATATATAGGGGCTGTGGGTCAGCCCTGTCTCATGATTGGATGGCTCTGTTGTCTATCTCACTTGCCTGCTCCTGATTCAATGGCTTTCCACCCGATTCGAATAGATGTCTTGCCCAGGAGCCTTTCAGTCTCACAGTGTTCTGAATGGTTGACTTGTATTTTACCATTGCTGACCTTTCTTGCATTTAGAAAACTACCCTTTTTTAGATTTCAACTTGGCAGCGCATGCGCTGCAGCGCTGTCTCAGCGAAACCTAAAGTAGTTTGCATGTTGGCTGAAACTTCCTCTAATTTTTTTCCCAGCTTATGATTGGTTGACTTGAGCCATTGCTGTTGTTTGCGTGCTTTCTGTTGGCTGTTGATTGTAGAGTTACTTCTGTGTAGTCCCGAAGTAGCGGTGCCCGTACAGTTTCCATCCGCCCGCTCAAACTTGTTTTAATTGATTGCAGTGGGCCATCTGTTTCTCACGCTGCGTTTATTTTGAAGATCACTCCCTGCTTCTGTAACTGGAGACTCTCCTCCTCCTCTTCTGAACATTTGAAGCGAGAATGCATTCCCTGTTTAGATTCTCGACCGGCTCACCAGCAGCTATTGTAAACAGGCTTGTGGCATCCTTGGCAGGACGGGCACTAGTCCCCCAAGGGATTTTGTTATCTGGTATGCCGGCGGAGCGCTGGAGCCTACTCGTCAGGGGGACGTGTCTCACGCGGGGGTTAAACACTGAACACAGTTCCAAACAACACCCCCCCAACCCCCACAACTAAATACCACTCACCAGGGTCATGGAGAGGTTTATCTGGAGTTTCTTTTGAAATTGTTAGAAAACGCCAGTTTCTCAAGCAGCGTTTCATACCAATCTCGTCCCTAGACCGGCGTGTGTGCTCAATGTTCCTTCTGCCGTCCATTTTGACAAAACTGATTAATATCATTTTTTAGTATTTTTATGCTTCTTAAGTGTAATCCTTAGCTGTCTCATCTGCCAAGTATGTCCTTGGCTTGCGCCTCACGTGAACATTTCCTGTCACCTACTCCTCGGTGCCTTCTCGAACCGCACCAGAGGTGTGCAAAGTGACACCCGAGCGGGGCACACACTCTCAAGCTAAGACAGTTAAAGCCACTGAAACTCGAAACTCATTGGTGAAGAAGTTGAGCTTTTAAGTACCATCTTCAAATTTGGACACATCAAGCTGAGAAGCCCCACTGCGAGAGCAGCAGGGAATCGAATTTCTAGTTTATAACGAGCAGAAAATCCGACTGGCAAAGGCAGTGCTTTAAGTCGTGCGCGGAGGGTTGACTTGTTTTTGATACGATCATGATAATTGAGGTCTCAAGTAGTACTTGAGTGTGCCTGGAGAAGTATCTCTCCATCAATGTGCTATACCAACCCACTGCTTTCGTGAAATTAATTCCGATTTGGTCTGTAGCTATCACTTGTGCAGTGGGTATAATGGCACCAAGGGTTTTAAGGGGCCCACTGTGGTCGGGCAATTTTTTTCCATGCATTAGGGCCTTTGACACCTATGCTGTGCCCCTGATTTCTTTAGGGATGTGAAGTAAATAGGCATCGCCCTTTGACTACTCTGCTCTGGAAAGATTTGTGAACTCTGAGGATGCTTGAGTGAGCAGCGATAAATGAAAGGACTTTGTTGTGGCATTGCCGATGGGATGTCATGTCTTGTGCCGACCTGTAATATATCACGCATCACCCCCTGCATACCAATCGCGTCCCTAGACAGGCGTGTGCGCTCAATGTTCCTTCTGCCGTCCATTTTGACAAAACTGATTAATATCATTTGTTGGCATTTTTTCACTCTATCAGTTCTTCAATTTTTGTGAAACACTAATATTTCCACAAATTCCATTTTACATCGTATATTTTATGGTATAAAATATATGTCGCATCTGGTAGGGCTGTGTGCATTTAGGAGGGAGTCCTCAGAGAGAGTTTCCTTTCCACAACAACGCTCCTTCCCCCACTGGCATCCTTGTGCTAGGTCAGAACATCCACAAGGGAGCAATATGTGTGTCAAGTGCAGTTTCTTTCTATCTGTGAGTAAGGATCTTTGCAATATCTACAAAAGCGCAAGACTTCTGGGCGCAGTTTGCAAGCATGCATCTCATTTCAATGCATTTCATTTAAATGCTCCAAATGTCTGCACAAAATGCCCCTTTTCCGATCTACATTAGCTTCAAACGGGAAAAAAATCCATAAGTCAGACCCTTCATTTAAAAACGAATATTAGGCCTGTCAAGTGGCCCTATGTCAAGTGTGACATCCATGCAAGTCTTCAATTTTTAGGTGAGAAAATTAGGAACTAATAGGATCAAATACTGGCCCAGACTGTATAAGAAAATACCAAATGCCAGTGCAGAAATTCAAAGACTACTTCGGTTAGGGCACGAGTCACGAAAAATATAAATGGGGGGACTACTTAGTATTACAAATGCACTATGACATCAAAAGGCTATTATGCAACAAATGCGAAGGAGATCAGTTTGCCCCTCTTTCCTGCTCTCTCCTCATACTGTCTCACAGTTAGACATGGTCTTTCATTTTTCCAAGGTCAAACAAAAAAAAGAGGGCCATTATACTGGCCAATATGTATGTGTGTTATTTGCATCACTATGAATCATAAAACTTTGTTATTCTAAGAAGTAACAGCAGTGGGAGTGACAATATTACAGTGACATTGGTAGTAATGTTTGTACAAGAGGGATGGTCCCCTCTGAGGAATTCACATTTTTAGATCGTGCCTGATCAGCGCATGTGCTGCGAGGTATGCTGTATTGGAGTATGGACTTGAAGGTCCTCCCACTCTCTGCCCAGATTTTTTATTGGCTTGTGTCATTGTCCACTGTAAGCTGTGGCTGTTCGTTGGTCAAATGGCTTAGTAGTCCCTCCTTAGTACCACCTTGTCTCATTTTGTAACCTCCCATTGTGACAACCCCTATTACATGTGTTTTTGTTGCTCTGTAGGATTTAATTACAACCTCCAAGCACTATTTTCTCAAATAACTTTGGGGCATATTACCAAGCAATAGCGATAATTATCCCTATTGCTTGGTTAGAGACAAAAATTTACCGCTGAGCTGCGGCGATTTTTATCGCAGATAAACCTTGGTATTACCAAGGTTCATCGCAAATGAGATAAAAATCGGCCGCAATGCATGAATATCGCTGAAAAGTCAGCGATATTCATGCATTACCGAGCTAATGCTCTTAGCCATGTTATCCACCTCCCATTGGATAACATTGCTAAGAACTGCTCAGGGCAGGTGTTAGCTTTTGGAGATATTCGCGCTTAGCGCGAATATCTCCAAAAGTTGGTAATAGGAGATAGCGATGTTAGAGACTGTTTCCAGTCGCTAACATCTTGGCATGCCCACTTTACATGTCATTAGTGATAAATATCACTGACATGCAAAGTGGGGCCCAAGCTGGTCGCTATCTCCTACTAGCTGTCGCTAACTGGTGTTAACGACAGCTAGGTAATAGGGAGATAATTTTTTCTCCGCTTTCTTGGCTTTTAAAGCCAAAAAAGCGGAGATAAACCCCCTTGATAATATGCCCCTTTGTCCTGCCGGCTGTTGCAGGCAGGACACACTCTCTCCTAGTAAATAACAATGCATTTTATTTATCTGTTTTAAAAACAACACATAAATAAAAGGCATTGTCATTAACAATGCCAATAGCTCGAACTTTCATAAAGTTGAGACCTATTTCATTGCAAATGCTTGTCTTTTTTTGTAAGCACTCCATGAGGGTACATGTGTTGTCTTGCTCTCTCCCCTTGTACCACATCCACTCCATCTTTTGCCCACCCTAAATCACCTCCATCCTGCCTTTTTATTTTTGATACCACCCCATCCCCCTTTTCACTATTTCTCCTCCGCTCTAGACCCCACTCCCCAATAGTAGATACCCATCCTCATGAGAATTTGTTTTTATATATTTTTTTTAAGTTGCCCAACTGCTAAAACTGCTACCAGGCAGCTGGCAACTTTTTCATGTGTCATGCAACTTTTTAAAATCTTTTACTTAAATATGTTAATTTTCTGATTGAAAGTGGGAGGCTACAATGTTAGACTGGTAAATAAAAATTGACTGCATGCATCGTGATGCAGATGGCAATTTTTGAATGTCTTTTCTTTAGTAGACAAGGCACTCCAAAATTTCCAACACATGTGAACCTATGAATCTGGGCACAAGTGAATACTTGTGATAACAACAACATTCATTGGCAAGGTCAATGGATCAGCATTTTAGAGCCAAGACATATTGGGTTTACCAATGGTTATTAACTTTATGTTGTCAAGCTAAGGTGATATTTACAGTTAAACTTGGTGGCTGTCTCTCCGATGGTACAAATCTTCGTCGTTCTTCTCACAGAGGCACTGAGGAGGGACTGAGATTGTCGAAAGACTCTACAGTGTCTTTCTGAGCCAGAATTTCACCAAATATCTCTTCTCTAAGACTTCAGAAATTGTGAAGGACGAGGCATTTTCAAAGAGTTCACGTCAATAGGTATTTCTATGTCAGGACCGGAGGTGAGGATTATGCTATTCTTGCCTGACATCATTCTGAGACATTGAATCGCCCTAGATATGTAACTAGGTAAGAAGGCCTGTGCAAAATGTAGAGTTGCCTGATTCACTGACAGAAACCATGTTAACAGCACTAGCCAGAAAAATTAGATGGATTAGACAATAATTGAACAAGCATGCACTTGAAAATACAGGAATATTGTCCACATGTTAGGAATGCTGGGTCATCAAGCTGCTAATATCTCAATGCATTGGAACCAGGATGATTTATTGTAACAAATGAAGCTGACAGGGGGATTATTATAAGCTGGCAAGACGCCTTTATTAGTTAACACTCCCTCAGAGATCTGTAGTTATTTGAAGGCAAAGAGTCTTACACCTTCCACTCGTTTGTGGTCAGTAATGCATCCTTTTTCAATCCAAATAACAGACTCACATGTCCATCACTCAAAATAATCTAATATTTTCCTATACTAATTCACCACTAATCCATTTTTGCGTTCTGGAGTAGCGTGCTACTCAGGGCCGGACTGGGATCCAAACCCGGACCTGGCAAAGTGCTCGCTGGCCCCCCTGGAGGGGGCGGGGGGTTGGTGGTGCGACCACGCTCTTTGCCTGGGCCGGTTTTCGGCCGATTTTGTTACAGTGCCGATTTTGCAGCTATGCTGCAAAAACGGCCCTGTAACAAAAACGGCCCCCAGGGGCCCAAAACAAGCCCCCACCCATGCGGCCCACCGGGGGATTGCCCGGTGCCCGCACCAGCCAGTCCGGGCCTGGTGCTACTCACCGAAAGCGCTTCAGCACCTCATCAGGGGTAGTAAGCGCTACATAAATACAAACCCTCCACTATTCTTTTGGAATACCAATAAAAAATTCATGCCCAACGCTCAAATTAATTTCATACATCGCTATACTAATTCACCTCTAATCCTTTGTGGGTTGCGGAGTAGCGTTCTACTCGCCGAAAAGCACTTCGACGCCTTGTCAGGGGTAGCTTTACAAATGAAATTACAAGTACAACTAATTGGGTAATAGTAATATTTCTTATTTAAATTACTTAGACGAGGCAGAAGTGCTTTTAATACACTATGATGAGCAAGTTACTTTAATAACAATAGGCCTTTTATTTCCAGGTAACATACCATGGTCAATAATTGAGATAGTGTTTTTTTTCTAATGTGGGTGTTAATCTGCAGTTTTGCAAATGTGTCATAAAGACTTGTATAGTATTTGATTAGTTCGAGGAAGTCCTGAGCCTGTCAAATGAAATTCTCTAGTCTTGAACAGTGTTCTGCTCCTATGCTTTGAAAACATATCTGAAGTACTTGAAAGGTGAGTCTAGTTAAAATGACATTAATGTTCGTCTTTTTTATTCGATTAAATCACTCAAGCGCAAGACAAAAGGGCCTAGAACCAATCGATCTTGTGCAGCTTTCCTCCCTGCCTTTCATTTTAATTCTCCTCCGCAGCTGTGTTTTTAAGCAGGTTACTTTTCGGATTTCCAGATGTTACGCTGATTTCCTAGTGCATGCATCAAAACCCAGAAGGAAATCCCTTTTCTTTGCAAGGAAGGCTGGAGTTGCCAAGACTCCTTTGCTCCCGGTGGCCTCCAGCCAATAAAATATTAATATAACAGTGAAATACTACTGTTTCTCTTTCAAAGGCATTTCGTCAGTGCGGTTTTCAATTAACTGTTCTCTGCTGCAGTCTTTAGTGCGTGGGAAAGCCAAGTTTTTTTTTTACAGAAATTTGTTGCTCAGGTTCTCGTACACACGGAAATATTTAGTAGCGACCTGGAATAGCTAGGCTCTGGTGCAGTCTACTGGTTTCCTATTCGTGAAGAACTCACTCAGAAACCTGCTGGCTTGGGGTTCCGACCACCAGGTAAACACCGGTATTAATGTTATGCTTTCCATAGAAGCCAGTTTCGAAAATGTCTCCTCTGAAGTCCCAGCTTGTTGTCTTCCCATACGGTAAACACAAATCATGCGCCTCGTCCAAACCCATATCTGAAAATGGTTATGTGGGACATTGCCTAACTCCCAAATGAAACACATTGGCACTAGGGATGAGAAGGACATCAAAATTGTGCTCCTCGATGCCAACTGGATCATCGCACTCCAGTTAATCGATGTGGAAATATGACTCGTATTACACAGTTGGGATATTATTGTTTTCTCAGTATAGATGTTATTGGTGAATTCCCAAAAATGTAATGGGAGAAATGATAGAGTTTCATTAGGTGCAGCATATTTGATAGAAGAGTGCACTAGTATTAAATAAACCTGGGACATATTAGAAACAATCTGATCCAGCTGGCCAGCTGGAACACCAGTGACCTAGTCATTAGAGACCTCTCCAAAGTCTTCATCCCACATAAATGATCACATCTCAAGTATCTCAAATTTTGCATGGACCCCTTTTAATCGAAGATGGTTTGCCTACTACCAGCCGAACTTCCCCCTGCCTAATAACGTCTCCAAATCCCATCTCTTGTAGAAAATATACAGCTCTTGTGAGCCGTGGTCCCTCCACACAGAGAATAATGGTAATGAATAGCACATTACACTCTGCAAATCAGTATACGTCCTTATGCTGATTTGCAGATTGTAATGTGCTATTTATTGCCATTATTCTCTGTGTGGAGGGACCACGGCTCACAAGGGCTGAGACATCAAGTCAGTCACCCTGCTCCTCCTCCCCTCAACAATGGTACTATATAGTAAGTTCCCTTGGCTCATCCAGGTCCCAAAACACCACTGTCATCTGTGGGGCCTAGAGGGATCCATACTGTCTCATGTCATCTTCAAACTCTATGTGGTGCCACTTGGTGCTTGACTCACTGATATCAGCATTAAGATTTTCCAATATTCCAATGGTACACAACTGTACTTGAAAGTCTCCTCTGCTTCAGAAAGTCAACACTTCAAACACTGACAGCACATCATCCACACCTGGAAGTCCACCATCTACCTCAACCCAACTCAGATACAATAACTATTATTTACCAAGAACAACAAATATTAACAAGTATTTGGAATGCAAAGGTCTCGAAAATGTGACCTATTGATATTGCAAATTACAATGCATTTTATTTTTGCGGATGTTTTTTAAAAACATAAATAAATGGCATTGTCATTCACAATGCCAATAGGTAAAAATCTCACAATTGCGAGACCTATTGCATTGCAAATGCTTGTTCTTCCATAAATTAGTCAAATACATTTACGTTCCATTTAAAAAAGAATTTTAACTGTGAAATGTGTTTGTAATTGTTTTGCTTCCAACTACACTTGTATGGCCACACTACGATAAGTACAAATAAGAGGTTGTGGTTTTAAGACAATAACACTTTAATAAGGTCATTCTTATGAAGGAATGTTTTCCTTTGCTGGTTTGAATCCTGTACTGACTGTGATAATGAGTTAATAACATGTGCTGGGGGTGCTTGCAACATTATCAGACTATAATATATGTAAGAAAACAACCTGGCTAACTACTCTGGGATTTTGAAAATGTCCCAAATGTAGGGCATGTGAATATGGCCGAAATACATCTACATTTACGTTGCAGGAAGGCAAAATAGAGCGGATCGTCGACTGCATAACATGCGAGTCCAAATATGTGGTCTACGTATTGGAATGTCCCTGCAAAAAACAATATGTTCGGGAGTATGTTTAATATACGGAAATTAAGAATACTTCATCATTTGAGAGCCATCAAAAATTAAGACTTTTCTTATCCCATTTCAAAACACTTTTTTGAACATCATTCCAGCTACAACCGTGAGCTGAGGTATTTTGGTATTAAGATTGTACCTCCAGGAAACAGAGATGGTGATAGAACAATGGAGTTATGAAAAATGGAGCCCAGGTGCATCTTAGTGTTAGGAACAGAGAATCCTTTCGGCCACAATCTGGATGTGGAGCTCCATATACATCTACAATGATGACTCTGAAGTATTACATTGAATTCCCGCAATTTCAAAACGAAGGGACAATCTGAGAAACATCATAATGAGAAACCCCATTTCCCTACCAGAGAGAACCAATTGCAATAGTTATGATACAGTAGGGGAATAGGAGGGAGCTGTTACGCAATGATGGTCAAAATCCAAAGTATTTTCCAAAGATTTATTGTAGTCAGAAAGCATCAACGGAGCACACCACCTTCAGTCCTTCTCCCTGGTGCACCGCAGTAAGGAAAGCTGGTTGCCAAGGAAATGACTGGAGAATGGAACATAAAATTTAAATGAACACAAGGCAATACAATAGATATTCAGTCCTCGCGCAAAGGCACGAGGTATACAAAATGCTTAGACATAACACATCTTCCCCCTTAAAATATTAAAAAAACAGTTAAGTAAATTTAATACAGAGTAAAATTCAATTAGATCAAAGAAATTAAATAAAGAGTAAAATCAATTAGATTGGTCATCACAAACATAGTCATCTAACCATTCGGGTTTAGTGCGAGCACGAACACAGCGATCACTTGCACAATCATCAATGTTATCTCTCTTGACGCTGGCATTATCCATACTAACGCTTGCACTAGCCTCAGTAACCATCCCAGATGCTCCTACACTAGTACCAGTCATACTACACTCAGAATCAGCAACCTTGTTGTTTTCCACAAAGAAATATTCTGCAGTTCAGTGACCACTAGCTTCAGCAAGGAAATGTCAATTTCATCAAAAGAGTCACTTCGAATAAGGCCATCAATAATAAAATATTGAGAAGCACGTCTTGAGAGGGTAGGATTTTCACTCTTGTTGTACAAATGAACATCACTCTTAAGCACTGCAATGCATTTCAAATTCCACACATTACCGACATTTAATTGTACTGCATTGCGTAAAACTTTAATTACTCTCATGGGTTCAGAGTACTGACTTTCACCCTTCCTAACCTTCCAAGGTTTCTTAACTTTAATCCAAATACCTACATCAACATCACACGTTTTAACATTGTGTTTAGGATCATAAGCTTCTTTGATTTTTAAATGTTTGTTCTCTATTCTAGACCTTAAGATTTCCATAGATACACAAGGTTTGGAAACATGAAATAACCATTCTGGGTTACATTTAGTATGAACATGGCCTCAAAAGGTGACACTCTTAGAAATTCCATTCTGGGTTACATTTAGTACGAACAGCTCTTCCCCTCATGGCCTCAAAAAGTGACACTCCTAGAACTTCATGAGGAGAGGTTCTGTACATCCACATAGTCTTAAACAATTGCAACTCCCAATCACAATTGTTACTGATGGCAGATTGTATTGCATTTTTCAACACTCTGTTAAAACGTTAAATCATAGCATTTCCACTTAGGTTATATAGAGATGTAGTGCAATGCCTTATACCCACTTTATCAAAATATTCCTTCGCAACTTTAGAAGTAAATTGGACGCCATTGTCACTAACCAGAAGTGCAGGAAGTCCTTCACCTACAAAAAACACAATACAGAAACCTTATCACTTCCTCAGAATTTACTCTGTCAACAATTTTTAAAACTGGTCATCTTGAGAAAATTTCAATCAAAGCTAACACATATTTATTCTGAGAACCAATGGGTCCCATAATGTCGATACCTACAGTGTGCCATGGTAGTATGATAATAATAGGATCAGTCATAGGGGGCTTAAGAGTAACAAGAGTCTTCTCAGAGTTTGCTCACCATACACAATTTCTTATAGATCTTTCAATAGATAAATCCATTCCTGGCCACCAATACCACTGCTTTATTCTCTGTTTAGTTTTGACTATACCACCATGATCCTCATGACAAATGTTTACAATGCTACTTCTGAGTTGAGAAGGAGGAATGACCCTTTCATCTCTTACTATGTTGCCATGAGATATAACAAGCTCATCGCGAACTTCCCGAAATTGTCTAAGCTCATCTGCCAACCCATTTTTAGATGGCCAACCATTGGTAATGAAAATAAACAATTGCTGTAACAGTTTATCCTCTTGGAAAAACTTTTCCATTCATCTTTGTCAACAATAGGTAACCCTTGATCTTGAACCAATGCAACTTGAACATTCTTCCATTCATGGTCAGAACTGTCTTGCAAATTGGTAGGTATGCGTGACAGAAAATCAGCAACTACATGTTCTTTACCAGGGACGTAAACAATATTATAATTGTAGTCCTGCAATCTCAGTGACATTCTAGCAATTCTAGGGGAAGCGTTGAATAAACTCTCTGTGGTCAAAAGTCTCAGCAATGGTTTGTGGTCTGTGTGAAGGGTACACTGCTTGCCCCAAATAAACGCTCGAAAATGTTCAAGAGCCCAAATACAAGCTAGGGTTTCCTTCTCAATTACTGAGAATTTCTCTTCAGTGGGTGATAAGGTGCATGAAGCAAAAGCGATGATAAGTTCCTTTCCTTCACGATTAATTTGAGAATGTACCCCACCCAAACCTTTTTTACTGACATCTACTGTGATGCAATTTTTGAGGTTCAGGATTGAAAGCACTTAAATCTGGAGCATTAGAAATGTCTCTTTTAATGTCTGAAAATTCTTTGTCACATTCTGCGGTCCAAATAAATTATTTTTTATTCTTAAGCAACTGACGAATGTTGAAAATTATACTGGAGAATTGATGCACAAATTTAGAGAAAAACTCTACTAACCCAATGAAAGAACATACCTAATCTTTGTTCTTTGGGTGAGGAGCATTTAGAACAGAATTAACTAATGCAGGTTTTGTAGATATTCGTTCTCCACTAATAACATGTCCCAAGTAGGTTATGGACTTAACACCAAATATAAATGTTGTGTGTTCAACAGTTACGGCTCTCTGTTCCAAAACTCCTAATACTTCCTTTAGTAACTGATCATGTTCTTGTCTATCCTTTCCAAAAACTAAAATATTGTCCTGAAAGCACCGTACTTTGTCATACTTGCTGAAAAGTTGATGCATTAGTCTCTGAAAAATCGCAGCAGCACAGGTGAGACCAAAAGGTAAGCGTTTGTATAGAAAACATCTAAACGGAGTTATAAATTCAGTTAAAGATTTGCTGTCATTCGTGAGAGGAATCTGATGATATGTAGCAGATAAGTCTGTTGTAGAAAACCAATTTGCATTTTTAATAAGGCTAAGCATCGCTGAAATTTTGGGCAATGGAAACTTATCCACAACAATATTGTTGTTCACATGTCTCAAATCAATGCAGAGCCTCAGGGTTTCCATTACTACGTCTTGCGACAACAATTGGAGAAATCCATTGTGAGGACTCAATAGGTTCAATTATATCAGCTTTAACTAATGTGTCAAGTTCTAACTCTACTTCTTTCCTTAATAAAATAGGCATGTGTTTTACTTTGTGAACTTTAGGGCATGCATCGGGTTTCAACACTATCTGGTTTTTGAAACCATTGATTTTTCCTATTTCCTTACAGAATACTTTAGGAAACACCTTTAAGATTCCCTTACATAAATCAGAGTTGTCATCCAACAACATAACTGGATTATCACTACTAGGTTTAAGTATTATCCCATGATTACCCTGATCCTTCTGCACAATACTGATGGGCCATTTTTGCAATGTATAGTTTTCCATACAACTCTCTTCCCTTGAATCTAAATAGTAGAGAGCGATAACCAACCATGTCAATCTTCTCACCTGATAAGCCTTCTGGATGAATGTCTATAGGAAGCAGTTCATCCCCTAACTTATTAGTGAACTTACTTACCCAAATCTCTTCATTGACTATAGTATAGGGTGGTCCAGAATCTGCATACATTTATACATTAACACCACCCAAAGATATAGAACACAAAGGTTTCTTTTTGTTCTCCAGATTCTTATCAATTATATTTAGTAAGAAAAGTTCTCTGGACTTATAATCACTGCTACTTGAATTTTCTGTATCAGTGATATGTGAGTTGAGAGCTTTTTGACAAATTGTTTCTCATCACTAGAAATAGTTTCATCTTCATCAATACATTTTACTTTGCCATACTTTTTCCTGTTACACACTTTGGAGAAATGGCCTATGATATTACAGTTGGAACATCTTTGTTTTAAGGCAGGGCAAAACTTGCTAGTAGCTAAATGTGAATCACAACCACAACAATAACATTTAAACTTATCATTCCTCTTGAAAGAGTTATAACTTCTTGGTTTGGGATTATACTTTTTTGTTTTGTCTGTAAACTTGTTTTTAATTTTGCTAATAGTAACTTCAGTTTGTCTTTCACTTCTGAGTCACTTTTAAGTATTTTAGCACTGCGGCTATACAATTCTGCCTTACTCACAAGTGCTAGGATATCCTTTAGATCTGCATCACTGTTGATCCATAAACAGTATTGAATAGCTTGGTCTCTGGTGTGCATGACCACTAGGTCTCTAATGAATTGATCTTGCAAATGATCAAATTTGCAGTCATCAGCAATAAGTTTTAGAGCAGCCACATAATCGTCAATGGTTTCATTTGGTTCTAGCTTTCAATGAAAAAATGCATATCTTGTTATTTCAATACAAAGCTTAGGATCACAATGGTTGTCAATGTCTTTTAGAATGGCAAGAAACTCAGTGTCTCCACTCACTACACTTTTATGCATCCGATCAAAAGCTTTTAACCCTCCAGGACCAACTGAATGTAAGAAAATTGTTATTTTTTTTACCTGTCATTTTGTTATTTTCATGATGAAATAAAAAAAAATGCTTTTCATTCCAACCATTTCATACAAGGTGCGATTCCTGCAGGCCAAAATGTTTGGGTAAGTTGGATTGTGAAATTCTGTATTGCCATACTAAAGTGACAAACATCTATATATTGTACAATAAACTTGAATAAACTTAATAAACAAAAGAAACTCAGTAAAATGCATGGAAAAAATACAGTACCAGTAGTGGTGTGCAGCTTAGACATAGCGGTGTGCAGCGAAGCGGTAAAATAAGCTGTCAATTGCTGTGAAATTGACAAACGCGATATATAGTGTAACCATTGTCAGCAATGTTGAAATTGACGAAAACAATGAAAACAAAATGGTGTCACGCAAATGCCGTTGTGCGTGACCCTGAATGACGAGAGGAACAAGACAGCAGACACATGTGACGTAGCAACGTAGCGATGCGTGTGAGGACACAGCACCGTAACCACTAGATATCAACAGTTGTGCTGATGACACTGTAAAAGTTCCAAGCAGCTTGCATTGCAGGCTCGTGCAAGTGGCGCCTGATTCAAATGATGCTCTGATGAAAGGGACAATAAAAGAAAATCCAATCTGAGTAAATTTGCGCCGAAATGGATACTCAGCACATATACTGGGTAAGAACTATAACTATCCGTAGAGTTGTTATGTTATGTTATGTTACGATTATTTATTGTGCGCACAGATACTCCAGCCAAGGAGCGTCTTGGCGCAGAGACAAGGTAGAACGTAACACAACAGGAAAGTAAAAACAACACAGCTAAAACAAGAAGGTTTTTATAGCCCTCCAAAAGGTCAAAAGGTCCTTCATCAGACGGATTTCAACAGGCAGGGAGTTCCATGCTGACGCGGCCATTACCCTAAACGAGCGGCCTCCCATGCGACTGAGCCTGAATCTGGGGACCACTGCAAGGGCCAGACCCTGGGAACGGAGACTACGGGGGGGAACATAAAAAGAAAGACAACTCGACAGGATTTCCGGGCCAATACCTCTCAAGATCTTAAAGGCAAGGCACAAAACCTTTAAGAGGATGCGCTTCCTAACCGGAAGCCAATGTAGGGAGCGAAGGACACCTGTCACCGGGCAGAATCTGGGCAGGCCAACAATCGCCCTCGCCGCAGCATTCTGAACCCGTTGCAAGCGGGTTAGCTCGGCCTGGTTAGCCCCAGCCAGGAGAGAGCTGGCGTAGTCCAGGCGAGAGATGATAGTGGCCTGGATCACCAGCTGCCTGGTTGGGGCATCAAAGAACTTGAGAACAGGTCTCAAGCCCCTCAGGAATCCAAAGCAGCAGGCCGCGGTTTTTTTTGTATGCCCTACAAAGGAGAGGCCCGCATCCAGCCATACCCCCAGGTTTTTCACCTCCGATACCGGGATCGGAGTAGGTCCCAACTCTGAGGGCCACCAGTGGTCACCCCACAGCTCCACTCCCTTACCGACGACCATCACCTCTGTTTTTGTGGCATTTAGCTGAAGGCAATTGCCTGTCAGCCAACTAGCCACCGCCTTCAGTCCAGACTGAAACCTGGGGGCCTCAATCTCCGCATCCCGCTGAGAGTAACCGCCAGCTGTGTGTCGTCGGCATATGAGACCAAAGTTAGGCCCCACTGCCTAGTGACATCAGCCAGCAGTCTCACGTAAAGGTTGAACAATGTGGGGCTCAGCGAGGACCCTTGCAGAACCCCCATGGCCAGCGGTTGGTAATTGGACTTGAAGGGAGGGATGGCAACACAGAAGGAGCGGTCATCTAAGAAGGAGCGGAACCATTGCAACGCCTGACCGCCAATGCCAATCTCCTCGAGCCGATGCAGGAGGATGCTGTGGTCTACCGTATCAAAGGCGGCGCTAAGGTCTAACAGAATAAGCGCCGCCGTTCGACCAGCATCCAACCTTGCCCGGAGATGTTCCACCATCACAAGTAACGCGGTTTCCGTACTGTGACCAGCACGGAATCCGTTTTGTGTGGGGTCGAGGGCATTGGTCCGTACCAGATGTTCAGACAGGGCCAGATTGACGTGGGCCTCAGTGATCTTGGCTGGCCAGGGTAGCAACGAGATGGGGCGATAACTTTCAGGCTTGGATGGGTTCAGGGTGGGCTTTTTGATAATTGGGGACACCACGGCTTGTTTCCACTTAGATGGAACAACTCCCGTTTCCAAGGAAAGGTTGACGAGGGAACATACAGCTGGACGCCCCATAAAAGCCTGATCTCGGAAGAGAGCAGGCCTTACTGGATCGGATGGAGATCCAGATTTGACTTGCAACGCAAGTTTGTCAAAACCGTCCAAGGTAAGGGGGGGGGAAGACAAGCAGTGTAGTCTGATGGTGGGCCCCATTAGTACTTTCCCCACTGGACCCTATGCTAGGGAATGTCCTATAAATAGCTTGGACCTTCCCCAAGAAGTAAGATGCAAGGGATTCACAGTGGGAAAGGGAGCTTACGGTCGTAGAGGTAGTCCGCTTCGTCATGAGATCTTTTACGGCCTTAAAGATGGCTTTCGACGGATTAGAACTGTTCCGGAATTCAGTGGCATAAAAAGCCGCACGAGTTCAAATGAAGAAATATGAATGGTAATCCAAAATTCCGCAATTTTCGTGAAAAGTCATCAAAGCGTGGATTCTTGAAGTTGATGCCTTCGTTAAGCTTGTCGTCAAAATTGTTACATAATGATGGTGAAAATCCAAAGTATTTTCCAAAGATTTATTGTAGTCAGAAAGCATCAATGGAGCACACCACCTTCAGTCCTTCTCCCTGGCGCACCACAGTAAGGAATGCTGGTTGCCAAGGAAAACAATGGAGAATGGAACATACAATTTAAATGAACACAAGGAAATACAATAGACATACAGCCCTCGCGCAAAGGCACAAGGTATACAAAATGCTTCGACATAACAGGAGTTTATCTAAATATTCATGTACATGATCACTTTGACAATTGACATGGAGATTTAACAGTCTCAGGGGATTGGAATTAGAGATAGAGATTAGTAATAAGTAGTTAGGATATATGTGTTTAAATAGGGACTATACTTTATGAATCTTATTTCAATGAAACAACAGTAAACACATTTGGTTACTCACTTTGTAACTGTCTATCCACAAATGATGATAGACCACACTTGAAGTATATCCCTTTAGCAGAAGTTCCAACAAATGGTGAATTCCCCCTTGATCTCTGGAATGTTTTAATTGTTTTAATTAGTTTATCTGTTTTAGTCACACTGGTTTTCTTTGTACTCTACATACATACTTTTATCATTGGAGCATTCACTTTTAAGGTGTATACATATTATGTACTTTTTATAGTTGAACCTTCAATGATTTTATGTATAGAAGATTTTATGGATAGAACTATGAAATTATCTTTGCTTGAATTTTAGAAACTCCTTTTGTACCAATGCTGCTATCCCAATACACCCCTTTCAGGTAATGAAAATGTTTACATATTTTGTTCTTAACAAAATTGTTCAAAATGGTTCATTATTGAATGCACTTTTTCTGCACTTGCTCTTTGTTGTGGAAATGATGTAGTTGCATATATTTTGCGTATTATGTTTTAGAAAACTTGGTAGAAGATCACTAATGTACTTTACAATTAGTGAAAAGTCAAAATGGTGGACACGAAATACCACCATAAAATGTAGTTGGTAGCAGTCCAGAATGAGCACAAAGGTAAAAACAAACAAGGGACTGTAATAAGCACCTGTCACTTTAAAATGGCGATCTACACATCTGGACTCTATGGTCCAGTCGAAGGCGTAGTGCCGAAATGCGTAGACCGTCCATATCTATGCACTGATGGTGATTTAAAATAAATATTGAAAAAAAGTAGCACTAGCCTGGATCTATTCTTCGTGGTGCCGTGGACTCCTATTGCTTGATGATGACGCACTGGTGAATTTGAGATTATATATACATATATATATACTAGCTTACCCGTCGCGCGTTGCTGCGATCTCAGAAGAAAGGAAATTTAAGGAAACTTGTTATGATAACATTCAATTTACATTGTGTCATTTTTATTGAAACTTATTCATTTTAATATGGAAAACATTTTAAAGTGTTGTTTTAATTCTGTTTATTTATTTGAGTGCTTGTGGATACACGGTATTTTTTGTTTTTCCGTCTGGTGCGTACACGAATAAATCAGAAGGTTTTCCAACGGATGAGCTGGCCACATACAGTTGTCCATGTGAGAAGCACGGATTCTCCAAATCTAGTCCACACATTTGCAGCAATTGTCGTTATGCTTTGTTGATGGTCATTGCAAAAGCGAGTTGCACCTTAAACTGTAAACGTTCAGTATTGGAAAGATTATGAGGGCTCTGGGGGGCCGATATTGAACAATTTTTTAATAATTTTTTTTTTGCCAGAAACATTTGCGGGAGTATACTCAACAACTTTTAACAAATGTTCTTTTTTTTGTAAGAAACCTTTGCGGGAGTGTACTCAACAACTTCCCAAAGTTTCATGGCAATCAGATGAATGGTGTAGTAATGCATATATATCCAATGAAGAATCCCGATGTCGAATCCATGACAACAAAGCAGGTACGAACCACTTAATGCAGATTTCAAAATAAGTGCTTTATTCCTTTTTCACTCCAGCAGCATGACGCGTTTCGACCGGGGCGACCCGGTCTTGATCACATGATGCCTATAGAGATCAACCAGTTTAAGTGCAGAACGTCCACACAAGCTCCACCCCCACAGGCATAGAAAGTAAAGACATACTCATGTACAGCAAAGTGATTTGTCATACTGCCCCCGAATAATACATACGGATAGGGTTCCTTCAATACATTTTACATTTGAGTGGATATATATCACAATAACTTAACATTTAATGAAATATCGGATAATCGCACTCATACATAGAAATTGTATGATAGAACAAAACAATAGAGGGCAAATGCCCAAATCTGATCCAATCTCCAATCAATAAGGCTGTTTAATATGGTCTAAGAAATGCCAACTGTGGAATGGGCAATGTGCAAATAACTATTAGTGCAAATAGTGAGTTTTAAAAATTGAGTATAAAATTATAACTCAAACATTCTACTAGCGGATGTCAAAAGAACCATGATTAAAGTGCAAAGTGCCTGAATTAAGGGATGACAATCCTAGAACGGTCATATTGGTGTCCAAACCCAACAAGAAGAAAATCATTTGTGTGAGATAGCACATACAAGGTTAAATCCATAAATTGAACGATGCTCAATTATCTAAGAATGACAATCACTAGTAATGTTTACTGTTTAACATGGTTGAAGAATGTACCTCATAAGTTTTATCAACAAAATCTCACATCACCGATAAAAATAAAATTGATGGAATGTTATTTCCTTCCTGCACAAGTAGCAGCAAATTATGCAAAAATATGAACAGTTCAGACAACATTCATTTTTGCTCTCTGTACTAAAATGTATCAGTTTTTAACAAATTTCATATCAGTTATAGAGATTTAATAAATAATTATAAATAATCCATAAATATTCATACAAAATTCATAAACCATTCATAGAAAATTCATAAAAAATTATATAAATCGCCCCCAGTATTCAAACTGTTCGGAATTTTTGTATCAAGAAGTAATATGTAATGGCTCTCTAGTTGGCGTAATTTGCGTTCTCTGTCCCCACCTCTCTTTGAGCTAAGAACTGCATCAAGAACAAAATAACTTAAATCATTAAGATTATTCCAATGCACCATTTTGAAATGGCGAGCCATTATATATATATATGGAGCAACCCAAGCAAGACCCCAATGGATAATTTCTAGTAACATAACCATCATACATGTATTCGCCATTGTACAACAATGTTCAAAATAGCACCCTATCAGTGTTTATATTGGTGAACAACATAACATTGGACGTGGTACACCACAGTACTAAACACAAAAAGTTAGTTTATGCTCCTCAGTGTTAATATCAGTACACTTCATGCGCAGAGATATGAATAAAGGTATTTAGAGATACACGGAAGAACAATGGAAAACCTTCAAAATGGTTGTTTTAAACAGAGTCTCTCTCTCTCTGCAAGTAGTACAAACACCTTATATTAAATAACACTCCGAATACATAGAAACAGAAAGTAAAACACCCTTATATCATCCAAAAATGTCCTAACATTACTTTGTGAAAGATAAAAAAGATGAGCATACTGCTCGAAAACGATGATGGATGGATGTAGTAATAGAAAGTAACACCGGTATCTTTTAGAAGTCAGGTTCTTTATTTAAACCCCCAGCACAGGAGAAGGCAAAGGTACATCATCAGGAATACAGGAATCTTCATACAATAACTGAAACCCACGAACCCCAACAGAAGTAAACAGTTCCAGAACATAACAAGCATTCTAGCACTTAAAGCGACATACTACACAATCCCCCTTCTTAATGAAACAAAAACAAAAAAAAACACAAAAAAAAACAATCAAGTACAATCAAACAATTCCAAATTCTTGGGTTTTTTGACAATCCTTCCACTTGAGGTTCTAACAATAGTGTCATTAGGGACACTGGAAGTACTAGATGACAAAGTTTTGTCAGATAAATCATTGGAAATACCAGGAACTACATGGGAAGTACCAGGTAACACACCCTCACCAACCTGTAAATCACATTCGGGAGAGGAATCACAGAGGTGAACGTCAGGATCCAAACACTCAGAATTCAAACTATCATTCCTGGGATGAGGAGAATCAGAAGAGGAATCCCTGCACTGAGAGCTCTCAACATTAATGTCCCACAAACAAGGTGAACAAGGTGAACAATGACTTTCCTCTACTTTGTTGTCCCCTTTCAAAACAGGAGCGAGACAACTAAAATGCCACACCTCACCATTTTGCAACAAAGCAGTGTTATTCATAACCTTGACAACCAATTTAGGCTCACTGTAACAACTCTCACCCTTGATGGTTTTCCTAGCACTTTTAACACGAACCCATTGGCCCTTGGGCAAATTGACCTCTTTGACACCATGTTTAGAGTCATAGTAGATTTTATTCTTCATCTGAGAGTTTTTAATATCCTCTCTCACTCTAGACAAATCACAATTAACCATTCCACCTTTATTCATCCAACCTGGATTGACTTTAGAATGTGGAATTCTGCCTCTCATTAAAGAAAAAGGACTCTGGTTCGTAGAACCATGAACAGTGTTCCTATAAGCCCAAAGTAACTTTTTTAACTCACAACTCCATGATAAACTGCCTTTGTTTGCTAATTGTAACATGCCTTTAATACTGCGATTAGCCCTTTTTACAATACCATTACCAGCAGGATGATAAAGGGCTGTGAATCTTTGTTGAATACCAGAAGACAATAAGTAATTTTTCATTTCCTGGGATTTAAATTGTACCCCATTGTCTGACAAGATGTACTTAGGGAAACCTTCCCTCAAGAAAATCTCTTCTAAAAAATTCACCACGGTCTTAGTGTTGATGACATTGACAACACTAATTTCTAGCCACCTTGAAAATGTGTCAATCAAAACTAAAATGTATTTCTGTACACCATCTTGCCACATAACAGGACCCATAAAATCAATGGCTAAAACTTCCCAAGGAAACTTTGGACAATCCGGTGACGCCATAGGTGGATTAAAGGTTTTAAAAGTTTTATCAGAAACCTCACACTGGACACAAGACCGAACACATCTCTCAATCTCAACGTCCATCCTAGGCCACCAATACAGTTCCTTTACATGAAGTTTGGTACGGGTAATCCCAGAATGACCCTCATGACAAAGGTCAATAATCTTCTTCCTCAAGTCTTTGGGTGGAACAACTCTATCACCACGAACAACCAACACATCTGAGACACTGAGTTCATCCCGAACTTCCCAGAATCCTCTCAACTCATCATTGACAATCTTTTTATCCATGCCCTTCCAACCTTTAACAATTAGTTGTCTCACCACACTCAAGATCTGATCGGAATTCTCTGCATCACACCACTCTTCCTTGCTGAAACTACCCTGAGTAGTGTCAAAGGAAACAAAAGCAATAGAAAAGTCATCCCACTGATTTTTATCCAACTCAATCAAAGGCAAAGACATGCGACTCAAAAAATTAGCAGTGAAATTCCTTGTACCAGGAAAATAACGAATATCATACAAGAAATCTTGAAGTCTCATAGATAATCTAGCTATCCTAGCAGTGGCATTGGTGAGACCATCAGTCGTTAGCAACTTAATCAATGGTTTATGATCACACCGAACTATGAATTTCCGTCCTCAAAGGAACTTACGAAAATGTTCCAACGCCCAGACAACAGCGAGTGTTTCTCTTTCTACTACGGAATAACGCTCTTCAGTAGGAGTGAGAGAGCGCGAGGCAAATGCAATGATAACTTCTTCCTTGTGTTCATTCACCTGGGTAAGGACACTGCCTAACCCTTTACTGCTGGCATCAGTTGTAACAAAAGTATCGGCCATGGGATCAAAACCTTGTAGACTAGGAGCTTGAGCAATAGCTGATTTTATCTCCTCGAAAGATTTCTGACACACGTTGCACCAATTAAACTGTACCTTGTTTTTCAAAAGAGACCTCATGGTGTGAGTTTTTTCAGAAAATTTGTCAACAAATTTTGCGTAAAACACTGCAAGACCTAAAAAAGATCTAAGGTCATCTTTTGACTTGGGAGCAGGAGCATCTCTGATGGCATTTACCAAACTAGATTTAGGCTTTATCCCTGAGGCACTAACTTCATGCCCAAGGTAAGTGACGCTCTTCTCTGCAAATTTACACTTCGATGGTTCAGCCGTGACACCCTTACTTTGGAGAATACTCATGACTTTTCTCAAACGCTCATCATGCACACACTTGTTAGGCCCCATAATCAAGATGTCATCTTGAAAAAAGATTACACCTTTGAGGCTGCCAAACAGTTCATACATCAATCGCTGAAAAACAGCAGCCGCGGACGCAAGTCCGAATGGCATGCGGCAAAATTGATAGCACCCAAAAGGAGTACAGAATGCTGTAAGATGTTTACTCATGGGATGCAAGGAAATCTGATGGTAAGCACAAGATAAATCAATGGTTGAAAACCACTTAGCACCACGGGTCAAAGTCAGCATCTCGTCAATCCTGGGAAGAGGAAATTGATCAATAATGATATTATCATTTAAATACCTTAAATCAATACACATGCGGATTTTCCCGTTGGAACGTCTGGCAATCACGATCGGAGAAATCCAATCGGACGCTTCAACAGGTTCAATTATACCAGCATTTAGTAATTTGTCAATTTCCAGTTTTACTTCATCACGGGCAATCAGAGGTATATGACGCACCTTATGGATTTTTGCAACGGAATTAGGTTTGACCCTGATCTTATGAGAAAAACCTTGGAGATTTCCAATACTACCATTGAAAACTTCAGGAAATTCCTTCATGACCCAAACTTTAGTATTCTCAGATTCACACACAACCAAAACTGGCTCCGGACTATTGGGGTTCAGAATTATGTCGAGAGACCGCTGATCCCTCCAGCCTAAAACAGGTGGTCCATCCACTGCTACATATAGTTTGCATATAGCTCTTCTACCTTTGAACTCAAACCTCAGAGTTCTAAAACCCAGCATGACAATATTTTGCCCAGTGTAACTAGAAGGAATTACATCTGAAGGCTGCAAATGTGAACCAATCTCATTCATAAATTTTTTGACCCAAATAGATTTAGGTATAATAGTAAACGGTGAGCCAGAATCAGCTGCCACCTGTACATTTATGCCACCAAAAGAAACAATGCATAATGGTTTGTTAGTATCATCGCATGTAATGTTTACAACTACATGTCTAACTTTGTTATTAAGGGTATTTGGAATCTCTTCATAAAAGCTTCCATCCTCATCAGATAAATCAAAATCATCACTTGTCACGCAAGTGACTTTAGTTTTCTTCTGAGAACCCCTTCTACATTGTTTGGTGAAATGACCAATGAGGCCACAAACCGCACACTTAAAAGATAGAGCAGGACATTTATCAAATCTAGCAGAGTGTGATGTACTACCACACCTGTAACAGGCAAAAAATTGGGAAGATTTATCTTCTTTCGTACCACTCTGGCGTGGTTTCCAATTTTGATATTGTTTTGACTGTTTAAAATTAGTATTTTTATCTCTCCTAGTATCAATGATCTTATTGACAGACAATTGATCACTGGAGGTAGAACTAGAAACAGCTTTCGCACACCTGTCAGAAAGTTCAGCTTTCTTTACTAAGGTAATTATGTCTTTAAGACATGCATCCCCTTCTATCCACAATTTATCCTGAACATTCTTATTTTTGTTGCACATAACAATTTGATCTCTAATCATATCATCGTGAAGTGATCCAAATTTACATTTGATGGCTAAATTTTTAAGAGCAGAAACGTAATCCTCAATGCTCTCATTCACATCCTGTTTACGTTTGTAAAAACTACGTCTGGAGACTGCCACACATACAATAGGGGAATAATGATCATCAAGATCTGAAATCGCACTTTTAAATACATCAACATCACCAGCTCTTTCAGCTTTCTGCATTTGTAAATATACTCTAAGGCCTTCCGGTCCTAAGCAGTGCAAAAGAATTCTCTTTTTTCTTTCAGGAGACATAATATTACCATTATCTTCTAAAGTAGCCACATAGTTTAAAAAGTACTCTTTCCCATCTAGCCACTTAATGATTGGTTCTCCTGGGTTGATTAAGAATTCTTTAGGATCACTCAGGTTAATACTCATGTTGCCAGAAGGAGTAGTGTTGTTAGAAGAATTAGAGATAGGAACAGGATTGTCACCTTGTGCAGCAGTAGTTGCTTCAGGGTCTCGATTCATTGTCAGTAACGAGAATTAAAAGAAAGAAAATATATTAAATTCTGTAGTTTTACTCAAACAATGAAATGATAAAATGAATCCAAAACTAAAGCTGTCTTGTTGATGTTTCAAAGATGATAGCGATGATTTTCTGTAAATCGCGTTGATTCCGATGACTGTGCAGCTGAGCGTTGAAAAGATGCACTCAATAAAGTAATCTCAAAGAAAAAAAATTAAAATGGCTGCTACGTTGCGTGATCCAGCGTGACCTTAATAAGTAGGAAGAGACGTAGACGGCGTACTATTCCACAGCATAGAGCGGACTGCATGCGCTGAAGAAATGCACTCGCGCTGGTGATTTCGAAGGAAAACAAGGTACCCTTCGATAAACGGCAAACAGCTCTTTACTCTTAGTTCTCTCAGCTCTTTACTCTTAGTTCTCACGGCAAAAAAAAATATATATTAACTTGAAACTTTAAGCGGTAAGCCAGTCTCTGGAAGCACACAATAGCTTGTACTGAGAAGCATAAAAACAAGGCTTACGAATTTTACATTAAAAGAAAAGAAAACGGAAAGGAAGTTTATATTTTCAGTCTTTTCATTTCAACAAGTAAAACTCACGAAATAAAGTCCAGAAGTTTCTTCTTAGTGCCGATAAAATTCAGTTTTCAGAGTTCGTTTCTCCAGAGTTCGTTTCTTCAATTTTTCCAAAGAAAAACATGGAATAAAGTTCTCCTTTAAAGGTTGTACTGGGGGCTCCTGGTCCTCGTCGCCAAATCGGTGTAGTAATTGAAAGTAACACCGGTATCTTTTAGAAGTCAGGTTCTTTATTTAAACCCCCAGCACAGGAGAAGGCAAAGGTACATCATCAGGAATACAGGAATCTTCATACAATAACTGAAACCCACGAACCCCAACAGAAGTAAACAGCTCCAGAACATAACAAGCATTCTAGCACTTAAAGCGACATACTACAATGGACATATGCAGGAACATCTCTTGATTATTTTTTTTTTTTTTTTTTTGAAGACCTTTATTTCATGCATAAGAATATACAAGGTAAGGCCGGCAATCCCCAGGGCCAACCACAGCATTGAAACAGTCAGCATCGGATATAAAGTGGAAACACAAGGCCTTTGAGCCGACAACCCAGAGGGCCCGGCGGCGGATGGGAGTAGCGTAGTGCATGATGACAAAAATATTAAAACACGATATGACTTAGGTCTAGGAATTTTCTGTTTTTTAAAACAATTAACAAACCCCACAAGTAAAATAAACCCACGGCAATCATGTTCAGTTCCACAAAGGTGACCATTAAGTCCCGGGACTGCAGCTGAGTCAATACTAACATTGTGACCAGAAAACAACCAATTCCGTTGAAGGGAGCCCGACAAGTAGTCAGGCGGGGTCCAACACAGCCAGAGGAGCCATGCACCTTCTTACGTAGGCCCTAGATCAAATCTGAGAATCAGAAAGACATTCATCTGGTTCAATTCGTGGCGGCTCACATATGTCTCCCCTGAACTTGTTCCAGGCGCCCCAGATTTGTTCCCATTTTTCCGGGCACCCCCGGTGGACAGACATCGCCCTCTCAGCCACCATTGCTACATCCATGTCGCTGCACCAGTCTCGCAGTGTAGGCAGCACGCCAGAACCCCACAGCCTAGCAATGTTACGTTTGGCCACCAACATCCCCAGTATGGCCCAATCCTGCTGACGGTGGGTCAAGTCCTCCGCATCCCATATGTTTAACAGGCAGCGACGCGGGTTGGGCAGTAACGAAATTGTTATTGATTGAGAGATGGTCCGCATCACCCCTGCCCAGAACGTGGCCACCCGGCTGCAGTCCCAAATGGTATGAAAGAATGTACCTCTATCTCCGCAGCCACGGAGGCAGTACTCGTGGGGGGCCCCTCCTATTTTGTAAAGGGTCGTTCTGGTGTAATATGCGCGGTGTAGTATTTTTAATTGAACTAACTTAAGTCTGGATGGGATCGCTGATTCTCGGGGTGACGAGAGAGCCTCCTGCCATTCTGAGTCATCAAGGTCGCCAACGTCTCCCACCCAAGTTAGGCGCAGTTTGGAAAGCCTGTCAGGTAGATTGTTGAGTAGCTTCCTATATGTGTAGGATGTGGCTTTGTGGGGCATATGCTCTATCAGTAGTCTATCTTCCAGCGGTGTGGACTCTTGTAGTTTTGTGCCAGCTGGGATGACCGATTGGAGCGAGTGACGGATCTGCATATATCTATAATATTCAGATTGGGCCATGTCGTATTTGGCTCGTAAATAAGTGAAGTCCACTATGTTGTTTTTCTTCCAGAGATCCCCCACCACTGAAATGCCTATGGCGTCCCACGCCCGGAATCCCTTGCTATTTCCCATGAAGCCTAGTTTGTGCGAGTCCCAGAGGGGTCTCTTGATTATTTAGTGACATCTTAAGGTAATTTTCTGGTTGTTTTTGTAAAGTGAATTTCCATACAAGCTTTAACAAAACTATTGCTTTCAAGCACCGAACAAAAACACTGCACAAGACTATATGTCATTCATATGAAAACTTCCGATTTACGCAATGTCAATACTTTTTATGCAAGATGGCTCTATTCCGAAATGTATTTTCCAAGAAAATTTCCCCTTCTACGCAAGTCAATCAGAAACTTGATTTCCCCAAATCTTTTCCTAAATGCCCCTTTCAATGCTCCCAAATGACGCACATTGTCCTCATAGGGCGGCCTGCTCCAGAGTAAATGCTAATATTTACATTCCACCTTCATGAAGCTCACGTCTGCTTCTCTTTCTATCTGTCAACCACGCAAATTACCATTTGTGCTTGAAATTAAAACTCTATGTAACCCCGCCCTGTTGTTACCTCTCTTTTTTGGCGCTTTTGTTCTGTCGACCATTTGAACCCAGATGGAGTCTTACAACTCTCAGACTTACAGTGAAAAATAGTTTGTTTCAAACTTAATGTCCGACACCCAGAGGGTCCGAGCCTTCCTCCTAGAAGTTCCGCCATAGAGTTAGTTCGACTTAAGACACACACACACCACCGAGAAAGCACAGATGGACAGATCGAGGCACCACCGGAAATACCACACTGCTCAACTGAAGCTTCCCCGAAAAAAGCGAGACTAATCTTCCATCACTCGTCGAGGAAACCCAAACACTTCATGCCTTATGTTTGACTTAAAAAAAAGCATTGGCAATGCCAATCGGTCTCGCTCGTTTGTAAAGTTGAGACCGAATGGCTGAGGAAGCAAGAGACACAACTGCCATTCTTTAATATGTTAATAAAAAAAAATTCAACGGGCAAACTGCGCACAAGATGCACAGCCACATTAATTAGTATGTTAAAAAGAAAGAAAAAACTGCGCTCGCCATTGCTGGCGCCTTCTATGAAGGAAAAAAAAAGCCCCAGCCGCCATAGTTTGTATGCGCCCATGTTGTCGTTCATTTGAAAGCTGGCATTGTGCTGAACCAGTGGTCGAAGTGGGGGAATAAAGAAAAAGTACACGTACAGTGTAACTACCAGGTAAAGGGGCCTGTAGCAATGGGAGGACACAAATGACAATAAACTTTGTGCACACATAGAATATGAATGCATCCCTGAGTGACTTTTTTTACGAGAGCACCCGATCCGTATGCATGCGCTCACACTACAGCACGTTCTTTCACTTTCTTTAAGCTGTTGATATTGTGACATGTTTATTACCATATGTTAGTAATTGCTATATCTTGTTTTGATTTATAGAGCTCCTAGACAAAGGGCTTTGATGCCCGAAATGCATCGGAGCACTAAAGAAATGTCTTGGATACGTCATCATGCATATGTATAAAAACTCCAGAAACTAAAAGCTTGAATATGATATGACGGAAATATCGTAAAGTTTGAAATATATGAATAAATTACACCATATATATTTTCTTTTGAGGAGTCTTCTGTGAAGAACCTACGGTGTGCCCAACTCAGGGATGCATTCATATTCTATGTGTGCACAAAGTTTATTACTATTTGGATGACTTAATAGGACGGATACGTTACCTGAAGGAGCACCCTACCTTGTAAAACGTTCTCATCAAACTTCATTGACAAACTCTGTGCTGTACACCTCCCCTATCTGCATATAAGGATACAAATGACGACATGGCCGTACTAAGGATGGACTAACAAGCCTATTAGGAATCAAGCACCAGCATTCACGAAAGACAAAGACACGAGCCAATGAAAAATATGGGTGGGGCTTCTCCTCTGTACTCTACCTACAACAGATCGCCAGAGTAGCGCTTGCGTGATGGCCCAGGCTGGACCTAAAAAGTACAAACCAGGTTCGATGACACAAACATTGACAGCTTCAAACCCGAACTTTCACTGAATGCCAAGTCACTTTAAGCCTGGACACTAACCTCACCCTCAAGGAACATGCCGCCGATAAAACAAAGACATCATGATACCAGCTCTCTCTTCAAAAGAAAGTGAAGCTGTTTCTTCCAGAAAATCATTTCAGAACTGCAGTTCAAGCCTTCGTACTCTTGCATCTGATTGGTGGTAATGCCCTACTGCATGGCCTACCAGCCCCCATGCTAGGAAATATAATGACATAACAATCAGCATCATGGAACTCCATTGCCTTCTCTTGATGGCCAGCACCAGCTTCAAAACCAGCTGCATCATTTAGAAAGCCATCATGACCAGAGTTTGCAGACAAGGTCACCATCTCCGGTGGATCTTGGCACACCCGTAGCCAGGACAACATCAGACTTCAGAATAAAAAGAAATCAGCATGACTTTTCTACCTTTATACCATGGATATGGGAACAACATCCTGTATCCATCAGGACAACCCCAACACTGCTCCAATTCAAGAAACAGATGAAGATCTACCTCAATAAAGTTTGCTATACCACAATTGCGATTCTCCTATTACCATGACTAGAGAATCTGGATTTCATCAAAGACACGGAGGCTGACATTATGCATTATTCTTTTAATGCAATCCAAGCAGCTGCATACATCACAATACTAAAGGTTCCGGAACATTATCAACACATAAAAGGCATAGGCCATCAACAATCTGCCTCTTTAAATGTGGAGAAGAGAATAAGTCCATGAAACTTGAAACCTCTAAACAATCCTCTGCTGAGCAATATGAAGGAGAATTAACAGGCCAGTTATTAAAAAGATCAAGGATTAGCTTGACATCACAGTGACTTTCATATTTAGGTTTAGGAGGTCTTCTTGAACGAATACTTTTCATCACTCTGCAAACAATGACATTTTTGCCTACCGTTTTACCGTTGACAAGGACATGGCCAGCAGAGATAGCCGATCTATAGCAATTGATAGTTCTATAGCTGAGACCTCTTTCAAATTGTTCAACAAGGAAGTTAACTATGTCCACAATAGGTGCCTCCAATGAATCCAGGTTCCTTTCCAGGCACCAACGTGTTATATCTGTAGTGAGTGCCTGGGGCCCAAGACTCTCCTAGGAGAGTTCAGCTGTTGCCAAAATCCCTGAGATTTCATTGGGTCTCCAGACACTCTCCAGGCAAGTTTAGGGGGGTGACCTCATCCGTCCATATCTGTTAGAAGATTCTCTAGGGTGGGAATTAAGAAGGGGGATTGCAAGCTGGTTCTAGAGTGGTGGGGAACAAGGCCTGAAATGGCCAAAATGCCGTTATTAGGACAAGGAAGCACTGATCCCGTCTCACTTTCTGAAGAACTCTCTGAATAATGGCAAAGGGAGGGAAGGCGTCCGCTTTGACTCCTTTCCAAGACTGTAGGAAGACGTTGACTGCAAGAGCACCAGAGTCGGGCATCCAGCGGAAGTATTTCTCTAATTGAAAAGTTAGTCTGCTCGCAAATAAGTCTATCTCTAGGGGACCCCAAATCCTGTTCAGGATACTGAACACACAAATATTGAGTTTCCAATCGCTGTGATTTAACAGGAATCTGGAGTTCCAGTCTGCAGAGATGTTTGATTTCCCTGGGAGGTATTCCGCTTTGTTAGCGATCTTGTGCTCCAGACAGAACAGCCATAGTTTCTTGGCTAAATTTGAGAGGTCAGCAGATTTGGTGCCTCCCAGTCAATTTATATAGCCTACCCCGGACATGTTGTCCATCTTTAGGATGACTGCTCTGCCCTGAAGAAAGAGTTTGAAGCTCATCAAGGAGTAAAGGCTAACTGTTAGTTCCAAATAATTTATGTGGTGAGAGGATTCCTCTTGCGACTAGATACCACCAGTGTTCTGATTGAGAAGGCAAGCTCCCCAACCATGAAGGCTTGCATCTGACTCTGAAACAAACTCTGGTTTTGACCCAAAGATTGCTTTATCGTTTCACGTGTCTAGGTTCTCGAGCCACCAGGTTAGTTCCGATCGGGCTTCCTGATCCAGAGTAATCCAATCTCCGTACCAGATCTTAAGGCTCTCGCCTTTACCCTTTGGAGAGCCCGCTAGATTAGGGGACCGGGAAAGATGCCTTGGATGGAGGAGGAGAGGAGACCCAGTAATCTGACTAGTTCCCTCAGATATAAATCTTGTTGTTTCAGGACATATCTTATTTCTTCCGTGATTTTTGCAATTTCTTTTTTTGGAAGGGAGTAGTAGGAGACATCTTGATGTATCTACTGTGAAACCCAGGAACTTCAAAGTTCTGGAAAGGGTTAAGATAGATTTTTCTTTGTTTATGATGAAACCTAAGCTTTCTAGGAGATCCATCACATTCTTCAGATCTTGGACTATTTGTGAAAGGTCTTGCAACATTATAAGCATGTCGTCTAAGTATATGATTAGACGAATGCCTCTTACTCTTAGGGATGAGGCAACAGTTCTCATGACATTGGTGAAACACCAAGGGGCAGAAGAGAGTCCGAAGGGGAGTGCCTGAAATTGGTATGGATGGTTTTTCCACACAAATTGAAGAAAGGGTTGGTGGGTTTTGGCCATACGTATGGTGAAGTAAGCATTCTTTAGGTCCAGTTTGACTAACCAGTGTCCCTCTAAAAGTAGATCCCTCAGGCGGTGGATACACTCCACTTTTAAGTGCTGGTAGACCAAATATTTGTTTAGTTCTCTTAAGTTTATGACAGGTGTCCAACCCTTGTTCTTTTTTTCACAAGAAAGAGTGTGCTTATCAATCTTAACGCTTCTAAGGGGACCTCTATTATCGCTCCTTTCTGCAGCATGGAGGGGATCTCCTCCTCTATAATTTTTTGTTGCTCTAGGGAGAGGGGAAAGTCTCTCTGGAAAGAGGTTTGAGTAGGTGTATGAGTAAAATGTATCATAACTCCCCTGTTGGTGTTTAAAACCCAAGGGTCTTGAGTGATCAATCTCCAATTGTGAATAAAGTGTTTGAGTCTGCCACCCACTTTTTGGGGGAAAGAAGGGGAAGGGAGAGGGGGGAGAGTACTCACTTGTAGGGATGTTGGAGTTGGAAGTTCCGCAGGATCTAAACCCTCTGCTGCGTTGTCCTCTACCTCTCTGGGGGTAGAATTGAGTTACGTTGTACTGCTGGTACCCTCTTCCATAACCACGGGATCTCGCATAGGGTCTTTGATTAAAGCGGCTGGAAGAGAGGGCCCTTCTTCCGGCCCGCCTAAAAAGGTTAGTATTAAACACTCTGGTGCAAATTATGATGGCGGTTTTCCCGCATCCTCCGGGCCGGCGGAAGGCACCGCCGGCCCGGAGGATGCGGGAAATCCGCAGCGGAATGAAAAAGACCCCCCGCCAGATTAGGATGGCTGGGGGATCGTTTTTCAGTCCGCAGCTTTTCCGCCGCAATCGCCTACCGTCCGCGGCGGAAAAGCACTAACATGGCTGGCGGTGTCTATCAGACACCACCAGCCATATTAGGATGTCTGGAGGAACATACCTTTACACGGCGGCATTTCTGCCGTGCAAAGGCATACGGATTTTTGTTTGGGGGCCCGTTGTGTGCCCCCAGGGGTGAAGGGGGGTGTGGGGTGCACATGGGGGGTACCTATGGTACCCCCCTGCATTTGCCTGCACAAAGCGGCAGGCAAATACACAACTTACATTTTTATCATTGCGGCGGGTGCTGCTTCAAGCACGGAGGGACCGCCGCTGCCCCTGCGGACGGTCCCTCCTACTCTATGGTGATGGACGGACTCAGGTCCGTCCGCCATCATAATCGGCCCCAGTGCATATTTTGTTGGGCCTTATCCAAGGCGATGAATGTAGAGATGCATTTCCCCAAGGATTTAATGAGATCTTCCCTAAAGAGTAATCCTTTTTGGTTTTTTGAGGGTTCTCTATCCACCATATCACTGAGTTTGGGATTTATTTTAGTCAGAACGACATTTTGTCTTTCTGTGTTCAGGCTTGCGTTGGCATTGCACAGAAGTATTAGTGCCCTCTGGCTCCAGCACCATATCAAATCGGTGATAAGAGGAGTGCCATTGATGTGGCTTTCCTCAGCGGAATCTATGATTCGGGCTAACGGTCTTAGTACGTCGAGAAGACAGTCCTGGCACCCTTTCAGGGATCTTTCCATCCCTTTCCTTGGATCACATCCGAGCTTGAAGAGGAATTTAATCAGCTCGGGGTCCAAGTTGGGGGTATGACAGGTCTTGTCCTTGATAGAAGGTCTAGAGCAGAATGTTCCGAATGTCCCTCTCCAAGAGGTTTCTTACCCATTTTTTTGATAAATTTTGCGACGTGGTCTTGTGGGCACCACTCAGAGTTTCTGGGGTGTTTGAGGTTTAATGGGGAAAACATTTCTTCCCCCAAGGGCTTAAAGATAATGTCATTTGAAGACGATGGGTGTTCCACTTCCGGACTGTAAAATTCTCGATCGTCCTCATCAAGATCTAGGACATACTCATCAGGCATGTCTGAGGATTCAACATCATTAAATTCATTATCTCCCATTTTGTTGTGAGCACTGTGATATTTTGTGCCGCTAAGGACACCCAGATGTTTCGTGCCGCCAAGGACACTTGAGTAAGTTGTGCAGCTAGTGGCACCCAGGGAGTGCAAGGTACGGGGTCCTCCATTAGTTATTGAGGTGCTAGGACCTCCCGGATTTGATGAGGTGCTAGGCCCCTCATAGAGCCCGTTGGGGTCACTTGATCAATGTTATTATTTATCTTACATTTTTTGCCCCTTAATTTAATGATATCGTTAGAGTAGTGTGGGTTAAAAATTTCTGTGAACTCGACCTCCTCAATGGGGAGTGACCTTTTTGAGGACATGACCTGGCTCCAGGTCTCAATCATGTGGGACCTCATCTCCTTATGAAGCATTTTTTTAAGGGTTTCATTATCAATATTAGGAGTAGGTGTGGAAGCGTCATCTGAATCAGAGTCAGACATGGCGCAGGTAGGAAGATTAAGTCTAGAGATTAGGGTTTGGCCAGGGTCCCTTCTAGAAGTAGCGTTGTTAGTTCTGTTAAAGCAGATTTCCATTTTAAAGTTGGCAGTAATGCAATTTAAATGATATAAGGTAGGGTAAAATTATGCCAATATAAGGGAGATTTTCAAGTTAGTGGCAATACCGTTAGATAGTTTTGTAAAAATAATGTCAAAACGATCCTTTCTCTTGTTTTCCCCTTTTTTTTATTCAGAAATTAGCAGAGTTTAACTTGCAGTAATCGAGTATTTCCACTGCACTCGGTAAGCGGTAGTCGTTAGGCAGCAGCTGCTCGTCGAGGAGATTCAGCTAACACTGAAATGTAGGTTCGAGCGAGCAGCAGTGGCTACGTTGTTATGGCAATATCCGGCCTCAAGCGCGATTGACTAAGCGATCAGCTGGAGGCCGGACGAGAATGCGTAGAAGAAGGATTCCTGGCAACGGGAGGACGTGGTGCTCCCGTTGCCAGGGAACTTTTCTCTAATCCCTCACTTCACGCAGAGCCGGCTGCCTGCGTCGGAGGGAGAAAGAGCCCACGAGAGCTCCGATACCTCAGACCCGGCACGAAGGTCCGAGAAAAATAAACAAATGGCACAACTTAAAACGTTAGCAATTTGCATACACCAACTCATGTGGCGCAGGCATAGAGACAATCGAACAAATGAGCACAGCAATAAATAATCACTATCGGTGAGCACAAGGACAGCAGTCCCAGATCGGTGAGATAGACATAAAAACACACCAACTTAAAAGCTGTTAAGGGAGGATGGGGGTAAACATGCAGAGGTGAGGTGGGGAAAAGGTGAGAAGGAGATCTCCATAAATTCGAGATCGGTAGAGAGGCAGGGGTAAGGGGGTGGAGTTAGGGCACCTTGAAATTATAAAGAGAAACAGTTATAAGTAAAGATCAACTTATCTGCTTGGAGCCTCATTTAAAAGAGGCAGATTGTTGATGGCTCATGCCTTTTATGTGCTGATAATGTTCTGTCCTGGAACCTTTAGTATTGTGATGTATGTGGCTGCTTGGACGGCATTAAAAGAATAATGCATAATCTAGCCTCCGTTCTTGTAATGAAATTTATGAACTGTCCACAGCGCAGTCTCACTCTCCTAGTACTCACTGGCTTTATGCTTATCTTTAGTCTCGTACAAGGTTCCACTGCTTTTTGGCTAAGTTTATGCTATAGAAATACCATGCACATACATACAGTACATCACTTTCTACGTACCAGCATGCTTAGTTATCTCACTGCAAAACACCCACAGTATGAGCCTTAAGATCAAGAGGATGATTCTGGTGTGGGCCCATCTCCCCTCTACTATGATAATGATATGGGATTTGACCTATGCAATGTAGAAATTAATGACTTAATCTGCGTTTATTACTACACTACCTCCAATAACATGTATTATTTGACACATTTATTTTCACTTATTATTTAAATACATATCTGTTCCTACATTATTTTTTATAACTTTCTCACAATCTTTCAATAAATTACTTAGTTATACATCATATTTTTCCTTATATCCTATTATATGTCTCTGTGAACTTTCTCTTTAATCCATTGTTAAAAAGAGTAAAAGCAAAATTACCTTCATGCTTACAGCTGCACTCTATACATATAACAATTCAATATTTGTTTTTCCACACCATCTTACACATATTTTTTCACTTTCCTTGAATAGGTGCATTATTTGCTACAGTATTTTCCATTTTAGAAACATTATTGTACGCATTGTTAGTTAATGTGAGAAAGTAATTTACTATTTGGGGTGGAAGGTAGTCCACCACAAGAAATAAGGTCAATACCTTGTGAGGTCCAATTAACGGTTTCTGCAATTTAAATCTGAGCTCAACCCCTGGATGCAATGGCACAGGACAGATAGGCTTAACTTAAGAAAATGTGCGAAACATTTAGAAGTACCAGCTTAAAAGGCAAAGCACTTTAAAACTCCCTCTCGAATTTATGAAAATAGAGAATAATTTAATGAGTCAAATGACAGCAAAACAGCAAAAACACAATGGGGAATTGGAAACATTAATTTTTAAAGATTTAAATAAAATTAGAATTAGAATGCACAAATGAAAGTGAATAGGGTTGAGATACCGGGAACTAGTGCAATTTCAGGATGACAGCAATGGAGAACAGGTTGGGTACCAATTCAATCAGTAGTTTTACTTTGGGACTTGATCCTAGAAATACAAATAGATTTACTTTTGTAATACAAACTGTAGAGGGGCTGAGCCTTGCATTCATACAGTGTTAAGTTAGCACGAGCTTATTAGAAGTTTAAACGCCATTTTACCTTTAGCTTTCTTTGCACACGGCACACACGTTAGATATTGTTTCGGGTTAGGCTGAGTGTTTTGCTTCACATGAGAATAAATTGTTTTTCTACTTTGCTAGACTTGCTTCGTAAGCTTAATCTGAACAGTGAGTGCTGAGGTCTTCAAGGTTATATCAACACTGTTGCTGTTGTTCGAACTGATCAGCGCACGTTCTAGACATAACATATATGCAGCTGTGGACAGCTCAGATACTGGCGCCTTTAATAATACACTGTGTAGGCATTATTAAACACTCTTGTAGAACATTCGTATGCTGAGAGCTTGTGCTGAACTCGATGTGATTCACTCCTGCTAATCTCTGAGGTATGGGGTCGCCTATGCAAGCCTAAGAGACCTTCTTTAGTTATAAAATAACCTACTAGCAAGGGAGGGTGATATATAAGTATATGTTTAACCTGTTCCCATTTAGCATTATAACATGCTTACTCCCTTTGTATTTTATGGAATAGTAACTATGCTGATAGTCTTATTTCCTATCATATGTCTGCTTGTATTAGCTAAGATGCTGCACCTGAGATCACAACAAGGGGTGGTGAGGGACAGAGTCTCTGAATTAAGCAGAAAGCTCTCACCCAGTCAAGAGATCAGGGCTAGATCCAACACCGTTTTTTAGCTCACTGCACCATCCCAGTTTCAGAACCTGGCTGTATGCAAATTAGTCTGTTCCTGTCCCAGTGCATGATGGGAACAGGGCAAACCAAACTACAAAAGCCAATTCTTACACTGGGAAGGAAACAAGCTCCCGGGGACCGGTTTCTGGCATTACAGCCGTCTTCGGCCCGGTTTGCTTGAATCCTGATGGTACAATGAGCAAGGGTCTCACATCTGAGAATACCCTTCCACGCTTAGGGTGGACAAAAATATTTACAACAAGGGGTGGTGAGGGACAGAGTCTCTGAATTAAGCAGAAAGCTCTCACCCAGTCAAGAGATCAGGGCTAGATCCAACACCGTTTTTTAGCTCACTGCACCATCCCAGTTTCAGAACCTGGCTGTATGCAAATTAGTCTGTTCCTGTCCCAGTGCATGATGGGAACAGGGCAAACCAAACTACAAAAGCCAATTCTTACACTGGGAAGGAAACAAGCTCCCGGGGACCGGTTTCTGGCATTACAGCCGTCTTCGGCCCGGTTTGCTTGAATCCTGATGGTGCAATGAGCAAGGGTCTCACATCTGAGAATACCCTTCCACGCTTAGGGTGGACAAAAATATTTACAACAAGGGGTGGTGAGGGACAGAGTCTCTGAATTAAGCAGAAAGCTCTCACCCAGTCAAGAGATCAGGGCTAGATCCAACACCGTTTTTTAGCTCACTGCACCATCCCAGTTTCAGAACCTGGCTGTATGCAAATTAGTCTGTTCCTGTCCCAGTGCATGATGGGAACAGGGCAAACCAAACTACAAAAGCCAATTCTTACACTGGGAAGGAAACAAGCTCCCGGGGACCGGTTTCTGGCATTACAGCCGTCTTCGGCCCGGTTTGCTTGAATCCTGATGGTGCAATGAGCAAGGGTCTCACATCTGAGAATACCCTTCCACGCTTAGGGTGGACAAAAATATTTACAACAAGGGGTGGTGAGGGACAGAGTCTCTGAATTAAGCAGAAAGCTCTCACCCAGTCAAGAGATCAGGGCTAGATCCAACACCGTTTTTTAGCTCACTGCACCATCCCAGTTTCAGAACCTGGCTGTATGCAAATTAGTCTGTTCCTGTCCCAGTGCATGATGGGAACAGGGCAAACCAAACTACAAAAGCCAATTCTTACACTGGGAAGGAAACAAGCTCCCGGGGACCGGTTTCTGGCATTACAGCCGTCTTCGGCCCGGTTTGCTTGAATCCTGATGGTGCAATGAGCAAGGGTCTCACATCTGAGAATACCCTTCCACGCTTAGGGTGGACAAAAATATTTACAACAAGGGGTGGTGAGGGACAGAGTCTCTGAATTAAGCAGAAAGCTCTCACCCAGTCAAGAGATCAGGGCTAGATCCAACACCGTTTTTTAGCTCACTGCACATCCCAGTTTCAGAACCTGGCTGTATGCAAATTAGTCTGTTCCTGTCCCAGTGCATGATGGGAACAGGGCAAACCAAACTACAAAAGCCAATTCTTACACTGGGAAGGAAACCACCCCCTTTTCTAAATCGTTTTTGGCCACTATAGGTGTGGCAGGGTATACTCAGACATGAGTCCCTTTCTCACTGCTCCATAAGGATTCAAGCAAGCCGGGCCGAAGAAGGCTGAAATGCCAGAAACCGGTCCCCGGTAGCTTGTCTCCTTTCTGGTGAAGAATTGGCTTGGTAGTTTAGTCTGCCCTGTTCCCATGATGCACTGGGCCAGGGACAGACTGATTTGCATATAGCCAGGTTCTGAGCTGGGATGGGGCAGTGAGATATATAACGGTGATGGATCAAGCCCTGATCTTTGGACTGGGTAAGAGTGGTCTGCTTAACTCAGACACTCTGTTCATCACCACCCCCTTTTCTAAATCGTTTTTGGCCACTATAGGTGTGGCAGGGTATACTCAGACATGAGTCCCTTTCTCACTGCTCCATCAGGATTCAAGCAAGCCCGGCCGAAGAAGGCTGAAATGCCAGAAACCGGTCCCCGGTAGCTTGTCTCCTTTCTGGTGAAGAATTGGCTTGGTAGTTTAGTCTGCCCTGTTCCCATGATGCACTGGGCCAGGGACAGACTGATTTGCATATAGCCAGGTTCTGAGCTGGGATGGGGCAGTGAGATAAATAACGGTGATGGATCAAGCCCTGATCTTTGGACTGGGTAAGAGTGGTCTGCTTAACTCAGACACTCTGTTCATCACCACCCCCTTTTCTAAATCGTTTTTGGCCACTATAGGTGTGGCAGGGTATACTCAGACATGAGTCCCTTTCTCACTGCTCCATCAGGATTCAAGCAAGCCGGGCCGAAGAAGGCTGAAAGGCCAGAAACCGGTCCCCGGTAGCTTGTCTCCTTTCTGGTGAAGAATTGGCTTGGTAGTTTAGTCTGCCCTGTTCCCATGATGCACTGGGCCAGGGACAGACTGATTTGCATATAGCCAGGTTCTGAGCTGGGATGGGGCAGTGAGTTAAATAACGGTGATGGATCAAGCCCTGATCTTTGGACTGGGTAAGAGTGGTCTGCTTAACTCAGACACTCTGTTCATCACCACCCCCTTTTCTAAATCGTTTTTGGCCACTATAGGTGTGGCAGGGTATACTCAGACATGAGTCCCTTTCTCACTGCTCCATCAGGATTCAAGCAAGCCGGGCCGAAGAAGGCTGAAATGCCAGAAACCGGTCCCCGGTAGCTTGTTTCCTTTCTGGTGAAGAATTGGCTTGGTAGTTTAGTCTGCCCTGTTCCCATGATGCACTGGGCCAGGGACAGACTGATTTGCATATAGCCAGGTTCTGAGCTGGGATGGGGCAGTGAGATAAATAACGGTGATGGATCAAGCCCTGATCTTTGGACTGGGTAAGAGTGGTCTGCTTAACTCAGACACTCTGTTCATCACCACCCCCTTTTCTAAATCGTTTTTGGCCACTATAGGTGTGGCAGGGTATACTCAGACATGAGTCCCTTTCTCACTGCTCCATCAGGATTCAAGCAAGCCGGGCCGAAGAAGGCTGAAATGCCAGAAACCGGTCCCCGGTAGCTTGTCTCCTTTCTGGTGAAGAATTGGCTTGGTAGTTTAGTCTGCCCTGTTCCCATGATGCACTGGGCCAGGGACAGACTGATTTGCATATAGCCAGGTTCTGAGCTGGGATGGGGCAGTGAGATAAATAACGGTGATGGATCAAGCCCTGATCTTTGGACTGGGTAAGAGTGGTCTGCTTAACTCAGACACTCTGTTCATCACCACCCCCTTTTCTAAATCGTTTTTGGCCACTATAGGTGTGGCAGGGTATACTCAGACATGAGTCCCTTTCTCACTGCTCCATCAGGATTCAAGCAAGCCGGGCCGAAGAAGGCTGAAATGCCAGAAACCGGTCCCCGGTAGCTTGTCTCCTTTCTGGTGAAGAATTGGCTTGGTAGTTTAGTCTGCCCTGTTCCCATGATGCACTGGGCCAGGGACAGACTGATTTGCATATAGCCAGGTTCTGAGCTGGGATGGGGCAGTGAGATAAATAACGGTGATGGATCAAGCCCTGATCTTTGGACTGGGTAAGAGTGGTCTGCTTAACTCAGACACTCTGTTCATCACCACCCCCTTTTCTAAATCGTTTTTGGCCACTATAGGTGTGGCAGGGTATACTCAGACATGAGTCCCTTTCTCACTGCTCCATCAGGATTCAAGCAAGCCGGGCCGAAGAAGGCTGAAATGCCAGAAACCGGTCCCCGGTAGCTTGTCTCCTTTCTGGTGAAGAATTAGCTTGGTAGTTTAGTCTGCCCTGTTCCCATGATGCACTGGGCCAGGGACAGACTGATTTGCATATAGCCAGGTTCTGAGCTGGGATGGGGCAGTGAGATAAATAACGGTGATGGATCAAGCCCTGATCTTTGGACTGGGTAAGAGTGGGCTGCTTAACTCAGACACTCTGTTCATCACCACCCCCTTTTCTAAATCGTTTTTGGCCACTATAGGTGTGGCAGGGTATACTCAGACATGAGTCCCTTTCTCACTGCTCCATCAGGATTCAAGCAAGCCGGGCCGAAGAAGGCTGAAATGCCAGAAACCGGTCCCCGGTAGCTTGTCTCTTTTCTGGTGAAGAATTGGCTTGGTAGTTTAGTCTGCCCTGTTCCCATGATGCACTGGGCCAGGGACAGACTGATTTGCATATAGCCAGGTTCTGAGCTGGGATGGGGCAGTGGGATAAATAACGGTGATGGATCAAGCCCTGATCTTTGGACTGGGTAAGAGTGGTCTGCTTAACTCAGACACTCTGTTCATCACCACCCCCTTTTCTAAATCGCACCTGAGATCACAGCGTTAAAATAAACATTTTAAACTTGCTTGTGTCTCCCTTTATTCCCTGTTCTGGACTGGTATGAGAGTATAACGAAAGAGTGTTCATGTTTCCCACCTTACCTGAGGTATCCTAAGTCCCATGTTCTGGGTTGTCTAATCATTGGTTATTTTGCTATAGGACGAAGAGCTAATGAGACACTGATGCTAGTCTGGTAGGGGATTTTGGGTACTAAGGTGAGTTTTTGTTACACCATAATTCACTGAGGTCCTGAGTCTCTGTGCACAGTTCTGTGACTAAGCAGAATCCATGCAACAAAACCTGATGCAAAGTGCTGTCGTGGGATTTACAACCCAAAGCAAATAGCGATTTGCATTAAATTGTAACCCAATGTAACGCAAAGCTGCAAAATGTGGTGCACCCTGGGTGGGTTTTGGTGCACCTACGTCTTGATGCAAATCCATATCTACAAAGAGCTGTAGATATCGATTTGTACCAAAATCCTTCTCCTCTTCAAGACAGGCGTAACGCGGGAATAGGTATTAATTTCTCTTAAGATTTCCCACTTTGCATGTGTGCTGCATTTTACAGCACACAGGCAAGTGGGAAATTCTTTAAAGCATGGTTTAGGTATTGGAAGGGACCCTTTTCTCCACAAAACCTATGTTTCTCACAACGCAGATATGCTTGCTTTCTCACACAAGGGTGTCTGCATTGGCACATGGCAGCCAAAAGTGTGCCAGTGCTGGGAGACAGCACAACAGAGCCACATTTAGCAGCTATGAAACTGTTCTGACCTCTCGCTTTAACGCTATGCAGTGCAGCAACGTTATGTGTTTGAAGTGAAGTACTTTCCCTACTGTTGCACCAACTGATTTTACCCCTCAGAAGTCAAATGCTTCCCTACTGTTGTACAGACTGGAGTGGGAATAGTAAATTTAACCCCTCTGAAGTCCAACACTTTCTCTACTTCCGCACAGACTGGAGTGGGAACAATAAATGTAATTCCTCCGAAGTCCAACGCTTTCCCTACTGTTGCACAGACTGGAGTGGGAATAGTAAATGTAATCCCTCTGAGTTCTAACACTTTCGAAAGTGTTGCATAGATTGCAATGAGAATAGTAAATGTAATCCATCCGAAGTCCTACGCTTTACCTACTGTTGCACAGACTGGAGTGGGAATAGTAAATCTAACCCCTGTAAACAATTACACAGTGCCCCTCAGTCAATAAACACAAAATTGAGAACCCCTTCTGCCCCTCTGCAGGGTCTGTCTACCAAGCCAGAGGTGTGGCCAGGTTAATGATCAGGCCTCTCCTCTTTGGTCAATCTATTCTATTTCTAAGGCCAGCGTTCCCCTCCACCTAATTTGGGAACTGCCTGAATGGTACGATAAAAGGTGAGATATGACATCTAGTTGTGATAGGGGTGGCTCATTTGAAGTAAATTAAGTTCCTTGGTGCTGCCCAACTGGACTTCTAGTCAGAGGAATGAAACACCTCTGCACACCTAGCCTTTTTCTCTGCTCTGGGTGAAGTTTTCCGACCTCATCAGGGCTATTTACCAGCTGGGTGACAGTTGGAAGCTAATGCAAATTAGCCTCCAGGAGCGTCAGGCAAGCAAAAGGTAATGTTCTAAAAGCCCAGTTCCTTAAAATTTATTAAAAATCTGACTCCATCATTGGAGTGGGATTTTAATAAATATTAAAAACAGCACTTGAATTACTTTTCCCAGCCTTTAAAATTTAGCATTGCTCCCCAATGTTGCTCTATGGGTCAACCCGCCTTCCAACAGTGAACATAGGTTTTGGGGTATAGTCATAGTAAGAAATTGTTACCTTTAAATTCCTACATGTCCAACTTTTAAATGTTATGCACACTGCTGTGTGGGCTACATAGAGCTAGTGTACTAATGTTTAAAAGAGAGGTTTTGTCCTGTTAAAATGAGGATCAGTCTGCTTTTTTTGTCTCTCTAGAACCAGGTGGTGTCAATTACTGTGCAGAGTGAGCAGTGTGGTGGGTTAATGTCTCTAGGATTCAGTATTGAGTAGCATGTTAGTCTCACTATGATTAAGTGCAGTTTTCTGGGTTACTGTCTTTGGGTACAGGGCAGCATGACTGTTCTGAAGTTGTAGAAAAGTGTGGTCAGTTAATGTCCATAAGATGCAGTTTAGTAGTGTTAGTTAGTGTTCCTATAATGTCGTGTAGTGTTGTTCCACGTTGTCCTTCAAATGCAGTGATTTTTGGATTTTCAAAGGTAGACTCTCTTGGGTGTGGCGTGCTAGTATCCCTAAAATACTTAAAAGTATGGCGTGTTTTGCTCTGTGGCATACAGTGGGGCCAGTTAGTGTTCATAAGGAGTAGTGTGTGGTTAGCCTCTCTGTGTTTATCTCTCTAAAATGCAGGGCAGTGTGCTTTGTTAGTGCTTGTGGGTGTATTGCAGTGCGGCTGGTTAGTGTTCTGGTAGGTTAGTGTAACTGCTGCGTTGTAGGGCTAAGTGGTATGTTAGTGTCCATTAAATGCAGTACAGTGTGACTGGTTCATATCTTAAGAAAGCAGTGCACTGTGGTACTTTAGAGTTATGTTATGATACATGGGAGTCTGCAAACCCTATATAAAAGCCCATCTTTAATTTTCTTTTAAAGGACACTTGTACGGGGAAAAGCAGATCACAAAACATATTTAAAGCTGCACTTTAAAAAACAAAAAGAAACATGACATTTCCTTCTTCTGCTCTGTTTTTCTACAGGGACACTGATGAGCAGAAATTAGATAATTATGACAACCTGTTTACTTTTTCTATGCTTTAGGTTATCATAGGAAATATAGAATCTCTCTACATGTTTCTAGCATCCTGAGCAGAGTACACTTGCACTAAACTGAGTGTAATATTTTTACAACAAAAATATAACTACATTTTGATGTGTTTAATTTTACTAGCTATTCTAATATTATCCTTCATATTTACAAACAAAATGTCTCTTTAATATGAAAGAGCACAGCCACACAAGTAATATAAGTGGTTTGAGGAAAAGGTTATTTTGTGACCATGTATTTATTGCAGGTCACTTCGGAGTTCCTTGTAATGTACAGCTTTGATTTTTTTATCCTATATTTATTGTGTTATGTTGTCATGCTGTGTACTCTTGGAATGTTGTGTCGTGACCTCTTAGTGCTAGTGACTGTATTGCATGGGTATGCTGCTTTCACAAGTATTAGCAATTAGTAGTTGCCTGCAGGAAGGCTGGGAGCTTGTTTCAAAGGTGAGCAGCATGGAATGAGAATAATCACCGACAACTCGATTCCAAGGGACGTCTAGGCATAATTCAGTTAAGAGTTTGCTTGACTGAAACAATCACTTGCACAAGTGGCATGCACGTGTAATTGTCATGCTATGTTTGTTTAATGTGGTGTTTGCTCAGGTTCTTTTTCTCTAAATGCCCAGACTTGGGGATTGTCACCCATGTTTAATTGATCGCCATTTTTTCGAGAGCCCTGCTCTAAAAACATTCAATTGTCACTCTCTGGAGTCTGTGCTGTGAGCCATTACAGAAGAGAATTCACTTGATGACGCCCTTGGCTCTGGTCCAGCTACTGAATTTGTTAAAGCCAGAATACTTAACTAAGACATATCCCTGTGTCTCACTTGGGAAGAAACACTTGCTCCAGCCCCTGGACGCCCCCCACATAAATCATGTAAAAATAATAAATCTTGGTCCCTCGGCTCATATCTGTGGCCCTCTAGTACTAGGTGGAGAGGGATAACTGAGCCACAACAGATGCATACGTCTAAGTGAATAGTAACAGCAAGGAGAAAGGAAATGGCTAACAAGAATGAGTGAAACCTGAGAGCTCATTCACTAGGAAGGTTTGGCAATGGTCCCAGCAGAAGGAAAACTAGGAAAATAATAAATATACAATTTACAAATGTGTAACTTAGTTGTAAAGAACATTCATGAACAAATAAAGGTGAATATGAGATATCAAACCAGCTTATTAATGGCATGAACATTAATAGTCATAATAAAAAGTCCAGATTTAGTTCTAATTCACCTATGTAGTCTTGAGCAGTTGACTCACAGAAGTGGCATCCTGGCTGAAATGCTAGGTAAATCCATACATCAAGACATACTGGGGCATATTACCAACAACTAGCGATAATTTTTGCTATGTTAGTTTAGCGGCGATATTTTTATCGCCGAGCTGCGGCGATTTTTATCGCTTAGGAGCCATGCTATTATCAAGGTTTATCTCCTAAGGGATAAAAATCGGCCGAAATGCATTAATATCGCTGTAAAGTCAGCGATATTCATGCATTAACGAGCAAATGCTCTTAGCCATGTTATCCACCTACCATTGGATAACATGGCTAAGAACTGCTCAGGGGCAGGTGTTAGCTTTTGGAGATATTCGCGCTTAGCGCGAATATCTCCAAAAGTTGGTAATAGGAGATAGCGATGTTAGCGACTGTTTCCAGTCGCTAACATCTTGACACGCCCACTTTGCATGTCATTAGTGATAAATATCACTGACATGCAAAGCGGGGCCCAAGATGGTCGCTATCTCCTACTAGCTGTGGCTAACTGGTGTTAGCGACAGCTAGGTAATAGGGAGATAATTTTATCTCCGCTTTCTTGGCTTGTAAAGCCAAAAAAAGCGGAGATAAACCCCCTTGATAATATGCCCCACTGTCCTGTATCCTAGGCCAGGTACTTAGACCAAAAGCTGGCAAGTAAACATTTAGGTTTCTTGGCCTTGGAGTGGAAATGGCTAAATGCGCTACTGCTTGAATGGAAGGCCAGATATGCGCCGGGTTTAAACTGAGGTTCAGAAATGGAGCAGAGCCGAGATAACAGTATTGCGAGGGGAATCCGGTATCACACTTTGGGATACCATATTGTTGGTAGTACAGGCAAGACAGATGATAGACCCCCGTAGGGATTGCTGGTAAGATGATTCATTAGCAGCCGGTAACCATGCGATGAGTAGGCAATGGAGGTGACCCAGCCCCTTCATTCTGCGATGACGACCAGAAGGTACATGCCCTCCTTATAGCAAGATACACATATATTTGCGACACCGCCCTCACCCCACAGTTGTGATTCTACAGTAGTCTAAGGTATTATGAGCTATTGTCTAAGTAGTCACTATCTATGGGTTCAAACTTTGTCAAAATTGTTGAATTATTTCTAGTTTAAAAGGCATCACCTATGAAGGTAGTAACTAGGAACTAACGTGTAGTACGCTGACAGACTTTGAAAGATACATAAGCAATGGTATGAAGTCTCTCTTTGTTTAATGTTGGGCTCGAAAAATGTCAATATAAATGCTTTTTAGAATTTGTTCCCAGTTGAGACGATGAAGGTAGCAGTGACGCAGATATAAAGCACACTAAATCTTACTTAACTACAGCTTTTAACAGTCAAAAGGTGTCTTGATGAACTCAGTGAAGTCTGCCTACGTCCAGGTACCCACGTATACTTCCCACATCTTCCAAGGCATATGATGTATTCTTGAATATATTTTACACTCAGTCTCTCCCATATGTTCCAAATTCTCATTTACAGTATAGCAGGCAGACCACCGAGGCCTTGGGCCGCTGAGGCACTTCAACACAGTCACAACCCCCCCTATCATGTTCTGAGCTTCTTGCTCACACAGAGGAGATTTTTCAACTAACTTGCTTCGAGCAAAAAAAGAGGAAGTGTGTTGGTCAAACAGGGGGATGTCCCACCTGCACAGAATGCTTGCTGGCCCACCATGCTTTGGCACTACGATGGACCACCAGGCATTTTGTTTTACTCATTATTCAAGACAAACCGCAAAAGTTTAGTTTTTTTACATAAAAAGCGTATGTCCCTGAACTGCTGGGTATTTAAACCCAGTGCATTCGGGGACATTCATTATTATTTTATGCCAGCCGTACCACCCTGCTAATGTAAGTCCCAGCAGTAAAAGGCACAAGGCGCATTGTGTTGAAAAGGCAACCAAAATCAAGCAGGCCTTCCAAGGCCAAATCAGCTGCTGGAGTCTTGCAGATCACCAGCTGCTTGGATGTTTCCTATAGTAAAGCGGTGGATGGCTCAGATCTCAGAAATCCAGCAGTTCCACCACTTCAAAATGAAGCCGGATAATCCACAGGTTGGGAGATGGCACTTCTCTCTATTTTTGGCAGATGTCCCAATGCACCAACATCTAAAATACCACACAGGTTTATTTGAACTAACTGAAGCTGCCCGGAGTACCTGTAAGCTTCTCAGATTTGAGCAGCCCCTCCCATTGTTCACTAACAGTTCACAGAGGAGAAATTTGTATTTTAAATCGGATTTTAGATCCATAGCTACCTCATTAAAGAAAGGGTGAAAATGGGACAGCCTCAAAACAGCTGAATATACCTGTGATGCATTTCTGGAGAGATTGAAACCATAAAATAGGGCTAAATAGAAGTTTGGAATTTGTGTTTAAATGCTACCTTCATGGGCGTCAATTCACCAAAATGCCAGAGGGAGCGAACGTGACATCACATATCCTTTGACCTTAATGACATCATAGGAATTGACATATGACCCTTGACCCTGATTGTTGGAAATGGCCCTTTTTGCAGGAGTATCCCCACACTTTTTGCTTCTTCCTCCTATTTTTTCCTGACTTGTTTGTGTTGGTTTTAGGACTCTGGGCACTTTACCACTGCTAATCAATGCTAAGCTGCATATATGCTCTCTGTGTAACTTGTGCTATGGATTGGTGTTTCCATGATTGGAAATATGATTTACTTGTTAGTCCCTATTAAAGTGCACTGAGTGTACCAGGGCCTGTGAATCAAATGCTACTCGTGGCCCTGCAGCACAGATTGTGCCACCCCCGTGAGTAGCCCGGAAAAAGAACTTCAGCCCTGCCATTGCAGAGTCTGCGCGCAGTTTGTAACTGTCATGGCGACTTGGCCTATGCACACACTGGCCAGGCCCTAACCTTCCCTTTTCTTACATATCAGGCACCCATACTTTAGGCCGAAAGTACCCCTGTGGGCAGGGTGCCGTGTATGTGAAAGGTAGGACATGCCCTGGTGTGTGTGGCATATCCTGATAGTAAATTACAGTCCATTTTGTTTTTCACTATTGCAAGGCTACCTGTTCCCCATAGGACAGAATGGGAAGTTTGTTTATAACATCTTATAAACATAACTGGCCCTGGGAACTAGGTGGGAAAATAAAATGTAGTATGCCTGAACTCAGAATCGAATTATGCATCTTTTAGTAAAGGTGATTTTTACATTCTGTGTTTGAAAATACCACTTTTAGGAAAGAGGTATTGTCTTGCTCAGTCATCCTGTGTGCCTCTGCTGGAATGTGGATTGCCTGTCTGGGTTTTGGACGACAGATAGCTAGGAAGCAAGGGTGGCTCCAGATAGTCAAGTTAGGTCAGGAAAGGGCTGAATAGACCTGGGCTGCAATGGGGGAAGAGGGAGGAGATTTCCTTGTACCTCAAATGTACCAGGTCTGTCTTTGACAATGCCATCTCCACCCCCTGCCAGGAAATCATACCAGAGAATTCAGAACTGGTTCTGGCTGGGCACAGACACCCTCTGCCTAGACAATCAAAGGTTTTTGGATACAAATACTGGGGCCCAGACCTCTGAACTTCAGAACTCTTTTGGAACAAGATGACTGCAAAGAAGAAGAGCTAGAGAAGCTGTGAGGAGGAACTACCACTTTCCTGTGTGCTTTGCTGTGTTGGCCTGCAGTGGCTACTTCTGTCTTGGGCAGTGAAAGGACTGGACTGAACTTTCTGCAATCTGCTTTGTGAGTTTCTCCAAGGGCTTGAGGTAGAGCTTGCCCCCTGTTCAATAAGTCTCGAGAACAACCAAGACTTCAAGCTCTTCTTCCCTCAGAACTGGGGACTGTGTGTTTTGTGCTGCAACAGAAAAAATGAAACCTGACGATGTCTACGACGCCGCTGCCTACTCTGTGTCCTGAAGGCACTGCAGTGGGCACCGCTGCAACGCGACCCTGGTCTCAACACTGATGCCTGCTGACGCTGCCACTGAGCCACTGCTCGCACAGCGACCTGTGTGCACCGCACTCCACACCCCTTTGCTGCACGACGACGCCTTGGTGCCGCAACCCTGGTCTCACCGATGACACCTGTTGATGCTCTCACTGAGTCGCTGCTCGCACTGCGACCTGTGGGCTCCGCACTCTGCACCGCATCGCTTCACCACCACGCCTTGGTATCCCCGATGACGCCGCTCCATGCTGAAACGATGCCACTGCTTGCACCGTGGTTCGAAGACACCGCTCATAAAGAAACACGACGCACCGCCCTCATCCCGCACCGCAGCCTTGGCCTACTGACACAGGCGCCATCGACTCCAGTTCGTCAGCCGACGACAGTGCTTCAGCAACGATGTCGCCGCTGCTTGCACCGTGACCTGCCAGCACTGTGACTAGCACCGCCTTTCTCTCACACCGCAACCCTGGTCTCACCGACGACGCTATCTGACAACTCCACTGAGCCGCTGCTCGCACCGCGACATGAGGGCACCGCTGCATTTCGCACCGCAGCACACGCCGACACCAGCGCTCCTGACTCCATCAGAGAGGAGATTGACCTGCAAAGCGTGTGACTTCGAGGGCCCCGACGACTTCTGCACCGACCTCCGGACCCGACACCTGCGGACTCCGTATTTTCGGGAGCTCAATGAGAGGTCATCGACGCCCTGCATTTCTAAAAGGTACTGTTTACAGGTCTTCCCGACACCATAGTTGGCCCGCGGTGCCGCGGTCAGCCAGAACTGTTTGGATTTGTTTGCTCACTACGCCGTGATAGCCCCGGACTGAGCTTTTGACATCAAGGAACTGTTTTTAAAGCGTATTTTGATAACTGTGGATTTTTAAGTACTGTATTGTGGATTTTTATCGTTTTTGGTCTTGTCTTAAGTACATAACATTTTTTATATTTTTCTAAGCTAGTGTGGTGTCCTTTTGTAGTGCTTACACTGTATTATTGTTGGTTATCTGCAAATGCTTTACACACTGCCTCTAAGATAAGCCTGACTGCTCGTGCCAAGCTGCCAAAGGGGTAAGCAGAGGTTATTTTAGGAGTGTAACTCCCTTATCCTGACTAGAGTGGTCGTTTCTGCCTGGCTTTGGCCTGCTAAAAATCCAATTTCTAACACTGTTTTTTTTCCCAGGACGGCATGTCACATTATCCTAACATCACAACAGCGGATGTAGCTGAAGTCCAATTATAACAGGGTGATTAGTACAACAGCATAACAGACAAAATGCCTATTTTAGATGCAACCTATATTATGGTGCTGACTTGATCTTTGACAGGTCTAGGGCATAATGCTTGCCCTGAATTGTAATGAGAGAACGAACAAAGCAAATATGCTAGACCACTTCTAGTGGGTTTCTTCTCTGAGAAATATTTCAAAGGAATGGGCTGAAATTGTGTATTTTAAAATGCAATATTCACATATATTTGCTGAAAAGCTATAGGTGCTGAAAGGACCCTCATTAAATATTCAGGTCCTTTCAAGGTGGGCCAAGCCAATAAAACCTGATGTACCCTAGAAGTTGGCCCAATTTTTTTCAAAATGTGGTAGGGGCAGCATATGTCAAAAATGACTTCTATTTTCCTGGGACGCCTGGGAAGTGGACCTGGGTATCGCCCTGACCCCGGGACAGCGCAAGCATATAGGGAGTCTTACCCACAGAGTGTCCTGCAATGCGAGATTCAAGTTGACGCATTTTAACTTCATGCACTGCACCTACATGAACCCGCTGTCCTTAAGGCGTATTTCAGGAGACAGGGAGGACAACTGCTCCAGATGTAGGATCGGGGGCGGGATTTCTGCACCTGGCCTGGGACTGCCCCTTGGTTGGTAGCTTCTGGAGGGGGGTGGTAGTTGGTATCCGGGCCGTAACTGGCCTACGGCTTGATCTGAGCCCGCTTCACTGCCTACTAGCCCTGGTCCCTAAACCCAAAAAGAGGAACCTTTCCTACAAACTTTTGCAATTAATGTTGGTGCTGGCAAGGCGTAGAGTGGCGATCACCTGGATGGGGCGAAGAGTGCCGGAGTTGTCAGCGTGGCGTAGAGATGTAAGAGAATGGTCACTAGCTTAGGAGACGCATATGCAGAGGTCTTGCAAGGATGTGAAGTTGCAGGATGATCTCCTTGCATGGAGAGTTATGTGTGCCTCGGAGATGACTCATAGCGAATCGGATGGTACGAGTGCTGAACTTTTTTCTTCATGGGACTCGGGATCAGAGGGGGAGGGGGGGAGAGAATGAGGAGGTTGGACCCACGCCAATGTAGGTGCATTGCCTGTTCCTTGACAGTATTTCATGCGATTGCTGTGGTTATCATGATGCTTATAAATATAGCCTGTACTGTACTCACTGTACCATTTAGTGCCATAATGAGGTTACCGTATTGTATGCACCTGCTGGATGAACGATGCCAAGTTTCAGGGGGGGATTGTTTTCTTCCATGTTGCAAAATCAAAAAATAAAGGTTTAAAAAAAAAAGACTTCTATTGTACCAGGGGCAGTATTTTATCATGGGTGGCCCCTTATATAAAAAATATCATAAAATATACCAATGCCAGAAATTTTCAATGGATGCCGTCTGTATACCATAGGTGACCGGTATGCAAAGGTTACGTTAGTATGTCTGGGCCAGTGTATTGTCTTGTTTGCCAACCTCCCATATGCCAGGTTGTTCAACATTTGCCAAAAATTCCCTTAAATGTGCTACTACCATCATTTTCAAATGCAAAAAGAACAACTGATGGACAGAATGCAGAACAATGTCATACATTCACCGCAGTACAGAGATCTGGGCCTAAATCCTTCGTTTTTTTGCTGACCATGCCATTCCAGTTTGGACCCTGTCATATGCAAATCAGTCTTTACCCTGCACCCAATGAGAACAGTCCGGACCACGTCCTCCCTGGACTGGAAACAAGCATCCTAGGACCGGTTTCGGGCTTTCAACCCTCATCAGCCAGGATAGCTGGACTCCACTGGCATGGTGAGCACAGGACCCACGTCTGGGCATAAACAACCCTGGTAACGATTGAGGCTAACACCCTTGGTTCGGCATGGTACATAGCCAGCAGGGCACTGTCTGGACCAGGAGCTGCTGGCATACAATAGTTCATTCCACCTCTGGTATTTTGAAAACTATTTACATTTTTTAAAGAAGTGATTGACCCCCTTTTTAGGAGCTATGGTGTCAATCGGAAGTGAGGCGCCCTAGCTCTTTGATATACGACTGATATGAATTTGATATTCTATGCGTGGGCTCCTGCGTACGGGCAATGTGGGAGATTACAGCCAAAAGCAAACTATACCTTCTTATAATGGCGTTTTCATCTGGAAGTTATTGTTGCCCAAACCTACATTTTAATAGAGTTTTAAAGGGCACACCCAGTAGCTTATTTTTTGGCAAAATATAAATGTTTAATATATTTTATTATGCATTGTAGTTAATCATTTTCCATAAATTATTAACTGAATAATGCATTTTATCTGAAGTTGAGTAATATAAATTGTATATTATTCCCTCATGAGTGTCATGGTTATATATACTTCTTTTTTCTTTAAATGTTTGTTTATTTTGTTATTCGACATTTGTAATGTCTTTTAGCTGATAGCTATATAGATTGGCCTGGGTTGCCACACTGTTTCTAACGTGTTCTGGAGAGAGTAACCCACTAACAAACTTTCTTGTATGGTACACCTGGAAACTATTGGCATATTTCATTAGTGACACCTGGAAACCCATGGCTTCTCCAATGTAAGTGGACATTTTTCTGCATAATGAAGTCATTTGTTCCCATTTAGAACCAATGTATTTTATAAATCTCGAAAATGTGCTGCAAAGCTCAGCCTGTGTTCTTCTAAAATGAGCTGGGGGGAGATCTCCACAGATTTACTCACGTGTCACTCTCTTCGTTTCCGTACAGGTGTTTATGCACCTTCAGTTTCAAAGCTAAACATCCACCACTGGGCATTTGTTTAGAGTCTCTGGGAGATGTGATGAATGTAAAAATGTTCTCTTAAGTTTTGAGAGATAAATACATTCATAGACCTTGTGACACAGTGGCAGAGTTACACATACCATGCAGCCTGATGATGGATGTGAAAGAGCCTCAGGCTCTGAAGTACAAAGCTTGTCATTTTAGTTAGTCAGAAATGATATACTTCATCTCCTCTCTCCTAACTGTATGCTAAAGTGTGCACACTTCTGAGGCCCATTGTTTTTTCAAAGAAAAGTAAGTCTCTCTCTGAAGAAAGAACTCGGATCAGAGACCAGGAGAGATTTATGTAGGGATGTTAAGTGCCATCATCTGTTTCTTGACAAAAAGAGTTACAAACATCTTAGGAATGCGCTTTGCATTAGAGAGAACATATTACTACTTTTCTTTCTCTTTCACATTGACTATCAATACCATCTGAAGTGTGTTTACATAGTTATGGGTTGCTTACTCTGGGGTAAAACGATCTGTTTTGCTTCTGCTTTATAGTACAACTGAATAATCTCTTCTCATTGCAAACACCTATTTTATGTAAGGTCAGAAATTAGGTAATTGATCGGGGTTTTGGGGAGAAAAGTAGAGTTTTAAACTGCACATTGCACGTACGGCGCATTAGATTTCCCTGCCAACTTCTACAGGGATGTTCTCTTTTGCATCAGAATTCACGTGAACATAAAGTGCACACATATGGTACATATTACACACAAGCACATGACACGTGTTGGTACATTGTACTTTGGTGTCAAGGACCTGCACTTGGTAACCTTTTCAGGTCTAAGTCTAACCCAGGTCTGAACAAAAATCTTTGGTGTATATTTACAAGAACGTGTGATAACTACCGCAAGAGTAGCGTAACACAACTTTCAACATCGCAGCCCATCGCGGGAAAATAACCCTGTGTCAAAGTGAAATTCACAACAATGCGGAAGCATGCAATAGCCATCAGATAACGTGTCAAAAATCAGCGCAAAAATCAACACCACGCTGCAAGAATGTGAATGCAAAAAAAATGCTATGAGGTCAATCGCGGTACAAAAATCAGAGAAAACCAGCCACAGGCCTGCAAACCCCACGCGTCTGGCGGGACAATGCACCAATTAAACCCCTGGAAAAATACATCAGACACAAGCCAAAGCACAATCCCCATAGACCACCGGCAAGGAACAACGGGGTCAGGGCAGGCCAAGTAGAAGAGGGGGAGGAAGACGGGGTGCAGGCCACAGGAAAACAAGACCAGCGTCACGGAGGTGACAGAACACTACCAGCAACTGACCCACAAGCAGACCACTTGGAATGCAGTCGGAGTACCAAGGAGGCTAATCCAGAAGGCTAATAGTCGACGGCATTACGTGACTACCTAAACCAGGCACCAATACGCTGGCAACAGGAAGGCTGCAACGGCGACAGGAGGTGGCTGTCCAGCGCCACCGGAGGAGCTGGAGGAAACCGAGCCCACAGTCATAAGTGTGGAGTCGGTGCAAGGAGTAGGGAGTACGGACACAGCTCGAGAAGACCAGACACAACACCAACAGGAAGTGCAATGAACAGGGCCTGGTGGGACGGGGGGTGATGCGCACAATGGCACACATACACAAGGAGGCGTAGCACACTGCACACCCAGGATCATGTCACAAACTGGGAGTGGATCCGGCTGTCTTGAGTAATTACCGCCCCATTTCCCTTTTGCCCTACTTGGCCAAAGTCCTGGAGGCACTTGTGGCCAGTTGCCTGAGTTCATTCATTGAACAGCATAAGATCTTCTACGGAATCAGTCAAACTTACTGTGATGGATGAACTTAGAAAAGGGTCCCATAATGGTACCCCCCCCAGGCCCTGGTCCTTTTAGCCTTCGACACGGTCGATCATAAGATCCTGATCGACCGTGTCAGGAATGCGGGGATTATGGGGCTGGCGCTAAGTTGGCTTTCTTCTTTTCTCAGGAACCACTTTCAAGCAGTGCGGCTGACCAACTTTTCTTCCAACAAGAGGGAATTGACTTGTGGAGTCCCTCAGGGCTCCTCTTTATCTCCTCTTCTGTTTAATTTGTACCTGCTACCATTAATTCGATCCTTGAGAGAAGGGTTGGGACTTTTAATAATGCTGACTGTTGGACTTGGCCCTTCTGGCAGGTTCACCCCTGAACTTTTTGCCTGGTGTTATTAAATAATTATAGTGATGTTTTGGTTTCTTCGCACTTTCACTGGGTCCCAGTGGAAAGTGCGTGCGCACTCTGAGTGCGTGGAGTAAGGTTGGCCTGCCCTCCCGTAGGAATGCATGGGGAATGTCTGTGTCCCTGGTAGTTCCTGATGCATGGGGTGTGCAGGCTCGAGTTTGGTATGTGCGGACTCGTGTGATTGAATGCTGCGCAATGATATATGCGGCATGATTGTGTCTAATGGGGAAGTGCCACTTCTAGAAGTGTGCCTGTTTGTGTAATTTGTGTCTGGCTTGTGATTGGCTGGAGCTGGCTGGTGAGCCTGGTTCCAGGAGTCTGGATGGGTCTGCCCGGTGGTGAGTGTGAGATTAGCATGCTGATGGCTGTGGAGGAGTGCACCTGGGTCCTGAATAGGTCTGGGCTTTCCCCACACAATGCTGGCTTCGCCCCCTGTGGGGCGTCTAATGTCCCTAGCCCTGCCAGTGAAAAGAGTGAGGGGCTGAGCACATCAAGGGTGCTCCCTGACCAGCTGCGACTAGTTCATCCCCCACCCTGCACCTTTAGACAAAGGATTTCTCTGCATAAAAGGAGGCTGTGACCTCTTGTCAAAGGTTCTTGTTCCCAACTCGAATCTACAAGGGGCATGCTGCTGCTTGGGCCCAGGGGAAGGCTTGCCTCCCTGGGCCCTGCCCAGCCCCTGGACTGCTGAGGTCCTAGACCCCTGAAGGACTCTGTTGCTTTCTGTTTGACCTAGCGCCTGGGAGCGCTTTCCTTTGGCCTCTAGCATTTGAGAGCGCTTTTCCTCTGCCTAGCGCTTGGGAGCGCTGTGTATTTCCTTCTAGCGCTTGGGAGCGCTTCATTTCTGCCCTAGCGCTGAGAACGCTTGGTTTGCCAAGCCGGTGCCCACTTGGCATTTGCCCCGGATGGCTGAGCCCATCGAGTGCCCACCGCGATTTATTGGTGATTTCAAACAAGCCGGTGCCCACCCAGCCTTCGCTGCTCTGTCGTCCCCCCCCCCGCCAGAAGCGCCCTCAAGCAACCCGGAAGTCCCGCCCTCGGGACAGCGGCGCAAGGAGCAGGGTGGCTGCAGGCGCAGGCGGGGCTCCGGTGTCGAGGAGAACCCCGCACTGCCCAACGGAGAACCAGCAGCGAGAAGAGAGGCGGCGGAAGGTGCAAGCGGGGCTCCGTTGTCAGAAGGAGAGCCCTGCCGCCCAGGAGAGAGAGCCGCTGCAGAGCACCAAGACGAAACCCGGTGAGTGCACGGAAGGAGAGGAGGGGCTTTGGGGCACATTGCCGGTGCCCCTCTACCCCTCCAGCGCGGGTGCTTGGGTGCTGAGGGGCACGTGGGGCCTCACTCGATGCCGAGTCCCCCGAGAGGGACTCCACCAACCCCGCCCACATTTATTCACGAGCCCGAGGCTCCTCATCATACTCCAGTTGTTCTCGGGTCCACCCGTGAGGGACCCCAATGTAATCGGGGCATTGTTCCGTCGGTGGTAGAGTAGCCCAGCAGTCAGAGGGCCGCTCCCACTCGCCCCCTCAGTTGTTCAGAGCCGGCGAGGCTCCCACGTTGGCCCCATCCTCTACAGCTGCCCAGCACTTCGTGGGCAGCTGCCACGTTTAGGTGTATTCTTGGCTACCTGCAGCCTGTCCTGACATTGCGACATTGGGCGTCCTAGCCCCGAGAGGCCAGTTGGCCAGGAGAGAGTTATGAGTTCACGCTAATGTGATTCCTGATAGCTATTCTGTGCTGCACCTCTGAAGGTGTTTCTGATGCATCATGTGCCTTGTTCCTTACACCTCTGAATGTGTTGATTATGCATCATGTGTTCTCCTGTGCTGCACCTCTGAATGTGTTGTAGATGCATCATGTGCCTTGTTCCCTACACCTCTGAATGTTGTGATGTATCATGTGTAAGGTTCCTATGCGTTACCCCTAAATGTATGGTGATACTTAGGTGGTTGTTTTCTCCTGGTACAGGTGTTGCTGGTGAGGTCCTGGTTCCCTGTGTAATATTCTCCTAAGGTGGTTAAGGTTGCGTAGGTGGTACTTACCTCTTACCAGTGATTACTGGTTGTGTGCTTATGCTCTACTTTGTGCTACAGTGATTATTAGTCTATAATCTACAAAGTGCTATTTCTAACAGTATTTCTAGTTCTAAAAGTGCTTATCCCTGACAGTGGTCCCTGTGGCCCTGTCCTGTCCATAATCCCCTGTAAATTATGCTTGTGCCTGTTGGCACATTGTAAAGTATGTGTGTTTTGCAATACAAAGGCTATTTTTACATATACCTTGTGTGGAGTTCCTTTTGAGGGGGGCATTGGATGTTGTTGCTGGTGGGTGCGTGCGCAAATGCTTTACACATCGCCTCCGAGATAGGCCTGACTGCTCGTGCCAAGCTACCAAGAGAGTGAGTAGGGGTTGTCTTGGCGGGTGACTTCCTTACCCTACCTTAGGAATGGTGGTTTCTGCCTGGCTTTGGCGCAAGCCCTAGCCAACCAGAAATCCCATTTCTAACACTGATGATCTTCAATTGAATATCTAATTTCAATCGACTATGGTCTTTATTAGGGATTGGATGAATGATAACCAACTTAAGCTCAACCCTGATAAAACCGAGTTGATCCTCACAGGCGGATCTTCCAATCCTTTGAACACTAATTTCTGGCCGGTGTCACTAGGCAACCCTCCAGAGCCGGTAGACTCAGCTAAAAGACTGGGCGTCATGATCTCGAAAGATCTGTGAATGAATGCCCAGAAACGCTCAGTAGTCTCTGCAGGCTTTTACCAATTACGGAGAATAAGGAAGTTCAGCAGATTCTTGTCTAGGGATGCGTGATCCTGGTTGTCTTAGCATTAGTGATTTCTCGACTGGATTATGCCAATTCTCTCTATTGTGGCATCCCGGCTTACCAACTCGGACATCTTCAGCTCGTTCAAAACCAAGCCTCAAGACTTATATTCTCTCAACCGCAATGGCAGCATGTGACACCCATAATGAAAAATCTGCATTGGCTTCCTATTGCCAAAAGGTATGTCTTTAAATTAGGTTGTACCATTTTTAAAGCTTTGTCCTGTAGCAGTCCCGCTTTCGTATTGGCGAAAATTCAAAGATATATTCCCTCCCAGGCCTTACGCTCTTGTCATCAAAACCGGTTGACTATCCCCTCTTTTAAGCGCAAAAAGCTAGGTGGCCTTCGCTTTGTTGTTAGAGGCCTGCAGCTCTAGCCACCACACTATCGAAACCAACGCCCTACAACGGCACATGGATATCCAACGCAACCTCCCACCAGGACCCTGACAGCCAAGATACTAAATCAATCAATCAATCAGAGAATTTATAAGGTGCGCTACACACTCGCGAGGGTCTCAAGGCGCTGGGGGGTGGGGGGCTGCAGCTAGTGGTCGAAGAGCCAGGTCTTGAGTAGTCTCCTGAAGGTCTGTGGGTCTTCTGTCTGAAGTAGGAGGAGGGGGAGGCAGTTCCATGTCTTGGCAGCGCGTTGGGAGAAGGACCTGCACCAGGAAGTGGCTCTGTGGATGCGTGGGACGTCGGCCAGTGAGAGGTCGGTGGAGCGGAGTTTCCTGTTGGGTACGTAGAATGATAGTCGGTTGTTGAGGTATTCTGGGCCGGTATAGTGGAGTGCTTTGTGTGCGTGGGTCAGGAGTTTGAAGGTGATTCTTCTGTCTACCGGGAGCCAGTTCAGGTCTCTCAGGTGGGGGGTGATGTGATTTTGGCGGGGGAGGTCGAGGCTCAGGTGCGCAGAGGCGTTTTGGATTCTTTGAAGTCTGCTGATGAGCTTGGACGGGGCTCCAGAGTAGAGGGCGTTGCAGTAGTCGAGTTTGCTGCTGATGAGGGCGTGGGTGACGGTTTTTCGTGTGTCTGTAGGGATCCACCTGTAGATCTTGCGGAGCATGCGGAGGGTGTAGAAGCAGGTTGAGGAGACTGCGTTGATTTGGTTGGACATGGTGAGCTTCAAGTCGAGGATGACTCCCAGGTTGCGTGCGTGGTTGGTTGGCGTGGGGGCGGTGCCCAGAGATGTGGACCACCAGGAGTCGTCCCAGGCTGAGGGATTGGACCCGAGGATGAGGATTTCCGTTTTGTCCATGTTCAGTTTGAGCCGGCCCTCTTCCATCCAGTCGGCGACGGCCTTCATACCTCAGTGGAGGTTGACTTTGGTGGTGAGGGGGTCCTTGGTGAGGGAGAGGATCAGCTGGGTGCCGTCGGCGTAGGAGATTATGTTGAGGTCGTGAAGTCTGGCGATGCGAGCGAGTGGTGCCATGGAGATGTTGAAAAGTGTCGGGCTGAGGGATGATCCTTGCGGGACGCCGCAGATGGTCTTGGTGACTCCTGAGTAGGCGTGGGCGGAAAATCCGTTCCGCTCGCGGATTTTGCGGATTTTCGGGAAATCCGCAATCCGCGAGATTTGCGAATTTCCCGCAAAATCCGCAAATCCGCGAGCAGCGGATTTTGCTCGCACTGCTCGCACTGTTCGCGTGAGTTCGCGCCCCGCGAATAAGTGCAAAATTGCAGAAATACGATCTTAGCAAAACTGAAAGTAACTACTTACCAGGTTCAAAAGTTCAGGCTCATCATTAGTAGCCATTTCCTGGAGTGCTTCCTGAGGGGCCCCTCCAGAGTTCAGTTGCCAGTTGAAACTAGTATGTGACCCTGCTCTGAACCTCAGAATAGTTACACATATGCCACAAAGGTCCTGAATTACAGCTAAGGGAGACAAGCAGGAGCCAGGCTGGAAGTTAAAATCCATTAATCAGCCCCTAATTCATTATTGTCAGTTGGGGCAGGGCAGGTGTTGTAACTAATTTTGCAACAATGAAAGCACTTAGCAAGTGCAAAAGATCACTAATCAGGGCGCACTAAGGAAGCAGGTGCCAGCTAAAAAAATATTCTGTGACACATGAATCAGCCCCAAATTAATTCAGGTCACTTGAGGCAGGGAAGGTGTGCTTTGGTTTGCCGAAAATAATGTACACTGGACAACCAGAGGGTGTGGTGATGAAACAGAGGGTGGCATGGGTGGGCCAGAGGGTGGCATGAGTAGTCAGAGAGTGGCAGTGGTGACAGAGAGTGGCAGTGATGAAGAAGAGTGTCCCAAACAGGCTGGACACGTAGAAACAACAAGTTCGCGAAACTTGCGACCCGACAGGTAAGTTCGCAATTTGCGAAAGTGTACAAAACCCTCGCGAACTGGCAGAAACACGGGCGAACACAAAAAAAAAAAATCCGCAAATTCGCGGGAATTCGCGGATTTTGCGGATTGCGAATCCGCAAATCCGCAAAATTCGCGAACGCGAGATCCGCAAAATTCGCTCATGCTTACTCCTGAGTGGCGAGTGGTGCCATGTAGATGTTGAAAAGTGTCGGGCTGAGGGATGATCCTTGCGGGACGCCGCAGATGGTCTTGGTGACTCCTGAGTGGAACGGGGGGGAGGCGGACTCTTTGGGATCTGTTGCAGCGGAAGGAGGTGATCCAGTCCAGGGCCTTGTTGCGGATCCCTTTTTTCGTTGAGGCGTGTGCGTAGCGTGTGATGGCAGACGGTGTCGAAGGCGGCGGAGAGGTCCAGGAGTATGAGGGCTGATGTCTCACCATTGTCGAGTAGGATTCTGATGTCGTCTGAGGCGATGAGGGTGGTCTCAGTACTGTGGTTCTTGAGGAAACCTGACTGTGAGGGATCGAGGATGCTGTTGTCTTCCAGGTATAGGGTGAGTTGGGTGTTGACGATCTTTTTGATGACCTTCGCCGGGAACGGAAGCAGGAAGATGGGCCGGAAGTTCCTGAGGTCGCTTGGGTCCGCCTTGGGTTTCTTCAGTAGGGCGTTGATCTCGGCGTGTTTCCAGCTCTCAGGGAAAGTAGCGGTCTCAAAGGAGAGGCTGATGATGTTACACAGGTGGGGTGCAATGGAGCTGTCGGCATGTGGTGAGGCGTTCGTGGTCGGTGGGGATCGGTGGGTCCGGCGTGGTAGGGTTGGCGGGGTTCATCCGAGGATTGAAGCTGTCGTGGATGTCGGTGATCTTGCGGTGGAAGAAGGCAGCGAGGGCGTCGCACAGGGCTTGTGACGGCGGGATGTCGTTGGTGCATGAGCTGGGGTTTGAGAGTTCCTTCACGATGTTGAAGAGCTCCTTGCTGTTGTGTGCGTTGTTGTCGAGGCAGTCTTTGAAGGAAGCCTTCTTGGTGGTCCTGATGAGGTGGTGGTGACTGCGGATGGCGTCTTTGAGGTCTGCACGGCTGTCGGGCGATTTCTCGCTGGGCAGGGTGTTTTCCAGTCTCCGACAGGTGCGCTTGGAGGCTAGGAGCTCCGAGGTGAACCAGCTGGCTCTCTGGCTGGTGTCTCTGTGGGTGTGTTGTCTCATAGGGGCTAAGGTGTTGGCACAATCTTCCATCTAGAGTCTTAGGGTGCGGGCCCCCTCCTCGGGGTCGGTGGGGTTGGCCGGTGGGTTGAGTGCGAGGTGTGTTTGTAGTAGTTCCTTGGTGACTTTGCCCCAGCGACGTCTGGGGTTCTGTAGGGTGCGGTGATGTGAGACGGGTTTCTGGAAGGTGAAGTGGACGCAGTGGTGGTCGATCCAGGTGAGTTCGGAAGCGTGGCTGAAGGCAACGTGGGGGCTGGAGGAAAAGATGGCATTGAGCGTGTGGCCGGCGATGTGGGTAGGTGTCGTGACGATCTGTGTCAGTCCGAGGGTGGCAAGGTTCTCGATCAGGGTGTAGGAGTTGCTGTCGTTGTTGTTGTCCAGGTGGTAGTTCAGGTCCCCAAGGAGGATGTAGTCGGTGGAGGTCAGAGCATGCGTGCTGATGACGTCGGCAATGGAGTTGCAGAATTGGGGACGGGGTCCTGGTGGTCTGTAGACGAGGGTGCCTCTTAGGGTGGTTTGGGGTCCGTATGGATCTGGAAGTGCATGTGTTCGGCGGTGTTGAGGGTGTCGACGGTGTTTGTAGAGACCTTGATGGTGTTCTTGTGGATGATGGCGATTCCTTTCCTATTCCTTTGGTACAGTCTCTGCGGGTGATCTTGTATCCGTCGGGGATGCTCACTGCAATGTCTGGGGCGGAGGCGTCGCTCATCCAGGTCTCGGTCAGGAAGGCTATGTCTGGTGATGTGGCATCGAGCAGGTCCCAGAGCTCGACGGCGTGTTTGCGTGCGGAGCGGGTGTTGAGCAGGATGCAGCGGAGCTGGTTGGGTTCCGTCGTTGCAGGCGTCTCAGCGTCTTCGATGCAGGAGAAGCTGCAGTTCCGGCAGGTGAAGGGGCCGTGGGTGCGCTTGGGGGCGGCCTTGTGGCAGTTGAGCGTCTGCCCGTGGTTGAGTGCGATGAGGGTGTTGGCATCGTACCGGATGCGGGCTTCCTGGATGCCGCGTGGTCCAGGGGTCGTGGCGCTGGGCGTGGTCCAGGCGCAGACGGGCTTGCCTTAGGCGCGCCCACTGCGCCCGTCCGCTGTGCGGCTGCCATAAATGGAGGCGTGGGGAGGGAGGTTCAGCTGGGAGGCGGGAGGGGCTGAGAGGACGACGAATCAGCAGCAGGGAGGCGGGGCCGCAGGGGAGGCAGCGGCGGGAAAATCAGGCGGAGTGCGGGGAGAAGGACGGAAGGGGGCTGGGGCCACGGGCGCCGCAGGCAATCGGGCGGCGAGAGAATCAGGAGCAGGAGCGGCAGGCAACAGGCAGGAGCAGCAGGTAGTAGGCAGGTCAGGAGGAAGAGAACAGGGGTGCTCAGCGGCGGAGCTGCAGAGGGTTAGGAGCGACCTACTGGAGGGTTAAGGGTTGCCTAAGAGGAGAACGCCGATCCTGCAACAGACCACACAGCAGGAAGCACCCGCAAGCACAGCTGGCTCATGACACTTCACCCACCCACACATGGCACCGCAATGCCATGTGTCAGCATGCCAAAAGGAGGTGGCCCAACAGGTGTGGGTGGGTGCCGAACCCATGGAATGCAAACCAGGACACATACGTAGGGGTCTATCACCCTTCAGGGTCCACCAGCTGGACTGTTCCCATGAGGCACAGGGTCAGACTGATTTGCATATGACCATGTCTGAACTGGGGTGGTGTAGAGTGCAAAAAAACGATGGATTTGGGCCCAGATCTCTGTACTGGGGTGAATGTATGACATTGTTCTGCATTCTGTCCATCAACTGTGGTTTTTGCAATTGTCATGAGTCAGCCACACTTCTCACATGTCAGATGGTGTGAAGTATGAGGTCACAGCTGATGTTTTTTGGGTCAATAAGAATGCCGATCTCAGGGCACAGTGGGATGGGTATGCTCATACGTGAGTCCCATGCACTCCACACCACTGGATTCAAGCAAGCCGGGCTGAAGACGGCTGGAATGCCAGAAACCGGTCCTCGGAAGCTTGTTTCCGGTTCAGGGAAGGCATGGCTTGGCAGTTCGGGCTGGACTGTTCCCATGAGGCACAGGGTCAGACTGATTTGCATATGACCATGTCTGAACTGGGGTGGTGTGGAGTTAAAAAAAACAATGGATTTGGGCCCAGATCTCTGTACTGGGGTGAATGTATGACATTGTTCTGCATTCTGTTTCTGTCCATCAACTGTGGTTTTTGCACTTGTCATGAGTCAGCCACACTTCTCACACGTCAGATGGTGTGAAGTATGTGGTCACAGCTGATGTTTTTTGGGTCAATAAGAATGCCGATCTCAGGGCACAGTGTAGAGTCGCCGCTCTAGTGTTCCGCTACGTCACCACGTAGCGTGAACGGCGGCCATTTTGGGTCACGCGCGCTGAGCGCGATCAGTCGGGCGCAGGAGCAGCGAGAGTGGCAGCACGCTCGGCGCTCTTATAGATTGTGTTATAAACCTAAATAAACCCCTAACTAAGCCAGCGAATTGTACTGTCTTCATTGGCTGCAGCAGCATCTTTATGGTGGCGACGAGGTGGGACAATAAAGGAAAAAAAAAAACGGACCCTGGAAAGAAAATACCCACAGCACAGGAAGAAAGCAGAGAGTCTGCAACACAAGCTGGGCCACAGGAAGGGGTCAGATGGACACAAGAACAGCTCGAGGAGCCCAGGTACAAGGGGCACCACACACCACCCAGGGCTGCAGGGAGGAAAGAGAGCCCCAGGAAAGGTGAAGCAGAGGGAGACTGACATCCTAGGCCAACCACGTGCCGGAAGGGCGCAAAAAGGGGCTACACTGCGTGGGAAGACCCCGACTGGGTGGGAGCACTGACGGAATCAGGGGGCAGAGATAGTGGAGACGCAGGAGGTCCCCACCTCCAGCCAGAAAAAGGAGAGGAGAGCAGCCCCAAGAGCCAGAGTGTAGCGCCAGGGAAGCGTGAAACCATGTGCGCACAGACATCCTCGGTGACGACACCAGTATCATTCTTACCAAAACCGGGAGAGCCCCTAATGAAGTGGGATGACTGGAGCGAGTACATCTCGAATTACATTGAGGTCTTGGAGGATGAAAATGAAGAGGTATTCACGAGTGTAAGGAAAAGAAGGATTTTACTACATAATCTAGGCCTGGAGGGGATCAGAGTATTCAAGAACCTAGTGCCCAAGCCGCGGCAAGCTGGAGATGATGATGTGTACGCCCATGCAATAGAAGAGCTCAACGAACACTACCGACCGGCAGTGTGTGTGTCGATAGACCGCTACAACTTTCAACAGCTGAAGCAAGAAAATGGTGAATCTATCGATGAGTATGTGGCAGCGTTAAAAAAGTTGGCGTCTACGTGTCAATATGGCGCCCTCCATGATGATTTCATCAAGGACCAACTAGTGATGCACACAACAATGAAATCAGTGCAGGACAAACTATGGGCATGCGGTGATACCACGTTGAAAGAGGTGATTGCGATAGTGAAGAAGGCGGAATTGGCGCAGAGATGTGCGGACATGGCGAAAAGAGAAACAGCGGCGAAGCCCATGGTTAACAGAATAGAAGAGGAAGAGCCCAAAGGAGGGAACAAGAACACGGGTGCAACCTACAAAGGACCCAACAAGTGGCAAGGGAAGCCGGGACTGCCAGGGAAGCAGATGAAAGGAAGTAAGACTTCATGTTACCATTGCGGCAGTTGGGCCCATGAAGCACATGACAAAAGGTGCCCGGCGTTCCGGGCCAAATGCACGTTTTGCGGTGTGATGGGACATTACGAAAAGGTATGCCGAAGAAAAGCAGGCCGTAACACAGTGAAGTAAGTAGACCTAGACCAAGAAGGCGTAGAAGGAAGATGCTAAGAGGAAGAGGACAAAGTGCTATGCATAGAGGAGCAAGTTCTGAACGTGGGCACCAGGAGATCGAACAAACCGGTGCTGGACATGCTAATAGGCAGCGTGATGATAAGCATTGTGGCGGACTCAGGGTCGCCATACACGTTAGTACAGAGAGCAGTATGGACTGAGAAATTCACGCCCCAATTGGGTCCGTAGTAGGAACCGCCAGACATCAGACCAGTCACGTACCTGGGGGACCGCATCCCCATAGTGGGATTTAGACCGTTGAAATTTGAATTGAGAGGACACAGTGCCGAGTGCAAATTATATGTAACAGAAAAAGGCCCGTCAGTACTAGGCTGGATGGACCAGGTAGACCTGGGCATCAAGCTGGACCCTGGCAGAGCAGTACAGGTACTGATGACGGAACCAGAAAAATGGCCAGATATAGAAGAATGGAAGAGAGACTTCCCTAAGGCGTTCGGCGGAAAGGTCTGGAACTTGGAAACATTTTCACACAAGATTGTCCTCAAGACGGATGCCACACCGGTATTACACAAAGCAAGGAACGTGCCGATAGCAGTGAGGGACGATGTGCAACAGGAACTGCGTGAGTTGGAAAGGAATGGAATAATTGAACCAATCACATGTGCGGAGTGGCTGACTCCCCTGGTGGTGGTCATGAAACCTAACAGCAAGGTCCGGCTGTGTGTGGACCTCTGCGAACTAAACAAAAATATTGTGGTGGAGAAGTTCCCATTACCCCGGTTTGAGGAAATGCTGGCGAAAACCAAAGGAAAAAAATGGTACTCCACCATTGATTTTACGTCGGCGTACCATCAGATAGCATTACACCTGGAGAGCAGGAAGCTGACGTCGTTCATAACCCCATTTGGGTGTTACCAATTCTGCAGGATGCCTTTTGGCCTCGCGTCAGCAGCTGCGGTCTTTCAGAAACTTCTGCATCGCCTCTTTAAGGACATGGAAGGGATCCAATACTTCCAAGACGACATCTCGGTCATGGGAGGAGATCAACGAGACATCGACACCAAGGTGTCCAAGGTGCTGAAGGTGCTGGAAGATAAAGGCCTGACTGCAGAATGGGAGAAGTGCCGCCTGGGAATGGCTTCTGTCACCTATCTGAGGCATGAAATTAGTGAACAAGGGATCACACCAAAGAGGGAGAACGTAAGAGCTATATGTGATGCTCCACCTCCGCTAGCAAGGAAGATGTAAGGTCCTTTCTAGGTATGGCCGAGTATTATAGCAAGTTCGTACAACACTTTGCCACCAAGACCCACCACATGCGGCAACTGACGAGAGAGAAAATGGCATTTGCATGGACGGAAGAGACACAGAGGGAGTTTGATGGTGTCAAGAGAGATGTTGTCCAAGCCATACCCCTCCAAGGGTACGATCCGTGGGGCCGAACGGTGGTAACAACGGATGCCAGTGACAAAGGGCTGGGAGCAGTCCTAATGCAAGACAGAGGAAGTGGAACGATGGAGACATTAAGCTTTGCATCCAGAGCCCAGACAGACACTGAGAAGAAGTTTAGTGTCATCGAAAAGGAGATGCTAGCAGTAGTATGGGCCAATGGTAGATTTCATCAGTTCTTGTGGGGCACGAGGTTCCAGCTCAGAACGGACCCCAAACCCTTGGTGAGAGTTCTCACGTCTAGCGGGCATGCGAGTGCCGCTCCTAGAATAGCAAAGATGACCCTAAAACTGTTGGAGTACCAATACCATGTGGAATACATCCTGGGCAGCAGGAACAAGATGGCAGATTACTTGAGGAGGGCTGCGGCAATGGAAAGTGCAGATGAAGAGAAAGAAGAGGGGGACGAAATGGTGGCATTGATGGAAGACCCGGAGAAGGTGATAAGCAACCAAGAATGGAAGGACGCGTACCAAGTGGACAGAAGCATCCAAGAGGTGAAAAAACACGTCATTGGAGGGTGGCCTGAGAAAAGACATTTAAGTGGAGAGATGAGGAAGTATTATGAAGTAAGAGAGGAACTATCACTGGACGACAAAGGAGTGTTTGTGTACAGAGGGGACAAGGTGGTAACCCCAGAAGGTCTAATTCCAAGACTACTAGCAATATTGCACGAGGGCCATCTCGGCATTGGGAAACCCAAACTGAGGGGCCAAACAGGGATACTGGTGGCCAGGCATGGACATACGAACAGAACTACACGTAAGGGACCAATGTCAACGAGCAGACAAGACAATGACACCATTGAGGCCGGCCTTAGGAAAATTTGACACCCCGAAGAATCCTTGGGAGGAACTCTCCGTTGATATATTGGGACCGATTCTGGATGAACAAGGGACTCCGAAATATCTGTGTTTCCTGGTAGAATGATACTCAAAATGGCCAGAAGTGCACATCAAGGAGGAGATGGACACGGAGACTATACTTAGGTTCCTTACGGCTACCTTTCTCAGGGAAGGCATTCCCAAGTCAATATTGAGCAACAATGGTCCCCAATTTACTTCAGACAAATAGCACAAATACATGGAAAGGAATGGAATCACATCTAAACACACATCCATATATCACCCCGCGGGGAATGGACAAGTAGAACGATTCAATAGAGTCCTAATGGGGTGCATTCAGGCAGCTATCATGATTGGAAAGGATTGGGAAAAGGAAATCTTACATATGATTTGGGAGTATCGCATCACCCCCACTGGCACAGGGTACAGTCCTTTCCAGATTCTTAGAGGCAGAGACCCGTTCACCAAAGATAATGTGGCATGGAAGGAGAAGACGGTGACCAGCAAATGGTCTCCTGCGATTGTACGAGCAAGTTTGGAAAAAGCTCAAACAACATACTCTGAACACTACAAGAGAAGGAATGTAAAGAACACGTCATTGGAAGAAGGAAAATGGGTGAGAGTTAAGTTGGCCGTACTACAGAGAAAGGGGGACAGTAAATACGTATTATCATGGAGGTGGGGGGAGGCAGAGTGAAAATCCTTTCAGTCTCCGTCGATAACTTTATAATCAGAAGGGGAAAGGATCACTGGTCCTGCTTAAACCTTGGGCTCACAAGTCGAGGACCTGGTTTTTCTCCCAAATTAAATGACTCTCATACACGTGTATGTTGGTAGTGATGGTTTCTCGTTTGCGGTATATACTGTATCCCCGCTTCTCTACACGTGCGTGCGTAATCATTGAGTCATTCGTTTGTCTTGTGCACCCTCCACCAGGAGGTTTTGCCTTAAGGTTTAAGGCAGTAGTGATCGTGGAAGTGAGGGGGTAGTGGTGTGAAAGCTAAAATGTCAGAAAACCAGACAAGTGTTCTTTATTGAGTCTGGGTTCGGACTGAGGGTAAAAATTACGGATGCACTTTGTGAATTGTTAAGGGATTCTAGTGCATTGCAGTGAAAATTTAAAAAGAGGTTCAGTTCCGGGTGAGGAAGGGCAGAGTCAGCACATGCTGCCAGGACCGAGTAAGAAGGCACTAAGTAAGGCCTCTCTCGATCAGCCTTAATTCCCCGAGGGAGAAATTTCCAAAATAAAATAAGGTACAACGTAACCTTAAAAGTCACGAAGAAACAGGTCAAATTTCCTCTTTTCTTCTCACATTTTTCACATTTTCACTTAACCCCATTGGTCCTGAAGAAAGCCTATAGATCCTCTGACTACCAAAGGCTGAAACATGTCGACCTCTTTTTAAATTTTCACTGCAATGCACTAGAATCCCTTAACAATTCACAAAGTGCATCCGTAATTTTTACCCTCAGTCCGAACCCAGACTCAATAAAGAACACTTGTCTGGTTTTCTGACATTTTAGCTTTCACACCACTACCCCCTCACTTCCACGATCACTACTGCCTTAAACCTTAAGGCAAAACCTCCTGGTGGAGGGTGCACAAGACAAACGAATGACTCAATGATTACGCACGCACGTGTAGAGAAGCGGGGATACAGTATATACCGCAAACGAGAAACCATCACTACCAACATACACGTGTATGAGAGTCATTTAATTTGGGAGAAAAACCAGGTCCTCGACTTGTGAGCCCAAGGTTTAAGCAGGACCAGTGATCCTTTCCCCTTCTGATTATAAAGGACAGTAAATACAGCCGACCGCTCCAAGTCAAAGAGGTTTTCGGTCGAGCAGCGCGATTGAGTGATGGGAATGTGTGGTCCCAGGATCGCATGGCTCGATGCAATAAGATACTAAAATGGGATCCTGAAGATCGAGAACCAGGAGTGACAGATCAGAGCTTATCAGAGAATGAGTTAGACACCCAGGAAGGAGGCAAGGAAAGTGTGGATCCGGGGTTGGAGCAAGGAGGCAGAGAAAATCCCTGGGCAGAGACAATATGGCAAGAAAGGAGAGAGTCAGTGGACAGTGAGAGGTCGGATGTCCAAGAAGGTAAAGCGGGGGAGTCCATGATGCTAGGAGGAAAAGAGGCGATGTCCACCCCGGTAAGATGCACGAGAGGGGGCGATTGGTGGTGAGACCCACCAGGTTTTGGGACTATGATATGGGGGATGGACATTAACACCCCTAAGACTGTGTTACTCAAAATGGACAAAAAGGGGGAGATATGTAGAGTCGCCGCTCTAGTGTTCACGCTACGTCACCACGTAGCGTGAACGGCGGCCATTTTGGGTCACGCGCTGAGCGCAATCAATCGGGCGCAAGAGCAGCGAGAGTGGCCGCACGCTCGGCGCTCTCATAGATTGTGTTATAAACCTAAATAAACCCCTAACTAAGCCAGCGAATTGTACTGTCGTCATTAGCTGCAGCAGCATCTTTACACACAGTGGCAGCGGTTTTGAAATATTTCCAAGCAGTGCCTGCATTGGGAAGTTACGTCTTGGGTCGTTAGCAGGCAAGCCAGATTAATGGTGCATTCATTAAAATTGTCTTTCTGACTCGGGGTTGACTCGTGCAAGTATAACATCATAACCACTGCACTGAAAAAGACAAGCATATTTTTTCCAAAGACAATTTCAAGTTAGCTATAAACAACTGCTTTCATTTAGTTTAAATGTGGGTGGAAAATAACACATTTTCCTTCACTGTACCATACATAAGCAAAACATGAAGAGGAATTAGTGAAAGCGGTCTTGTGCTTTATTTAAATGTTTACCGTTTTTGATGGTTTAAATAAGTTTCTCTTTTTGGCTGAAAACTGTCCTGTCTCTTTTGTAAACATGCATTACGATTCAAACTTTCTCTAGAAGCTGTTATGTGCACGAACACCAGTTTGGTTTAATCACTGGAATAGCCAAGGTTTAATTTGACACGCATATAGAACCCTGTTGGATTATTTTAATTACTACTACTTGCATAATCTAAAATGAAATTCACAAAACTCCCCTTCACCAATCTTTTCTGTTTGGAGATCTCCACCCTGGTGCCACAAATGTACACACACTGTGGTATGCGTATACGTTTTAGTAGTTAATTTGTTTAACAAAGGGGAGTGGTGGGAAAATTGGGAGTAATTACTACATAATGGGTGGGGTTTAGAAAAATTAATAGAGATATCTAGGGGAGGGACACGCCCAAAAAACACATGTCCACAAATGAGTAAAACAATCCCCTTTCACAAAACAATACACACCTACATCTACTTCTATAGTGCTACTGACAAAATAGATTTAAATGTACATGAGCCAAGCCTTGGAGTAGGCCAAGCTCCACATATGGCCAACCACTGATACCGTAGCACACTCCTACAGAAAACAATGGCTGCACTACACCACCAACACCACATAGGGAATAATAAAAGCAAATAAAGGAAATACAAATATATATTGCCTTTGTTTTTAAACATTATACATTTTTGCAATAGTTTTAATTCTTTACCCAAGATATCACATTTTTGTTTAATTAAAAGGTAACTTAAATACTAATTTTAAAATAATACTAACATAAAACATGACTGCAATGCAACTGATACTGTAAAGGGGGCGTTACATATATAAATAATTGTTTTAAGTAATTTAAACAAATATCATTATTTTAAATATTATTTAAATAGTATTTTAAGTTTTGAGCTAGTGTTTTGTGTCTGGTCAGTGTGATAGTCCTCGCTGAAACTAGTTGCTTACCTAGCTGAAGGTATAATGCTTTAACTATTTTAATGCTCTGAACAGGCTTTAACTACCTTTTAATTGAAATGCAAAGCATGTAGCCCCTCGGTCCTCAGTCCCACCCATGGCAAGACTCTGAAATAAACATCAGGGTTGCCTAATCCCTAAATGCAAGGTACTGAATCAGGAGCATTTCTGATCTAGCAATGTGTCTGCCATCACAACTATACTATTGAGCACATCATTGAAAATCAATTTAAAAGTGCAAACTTATCCCATGGCACCTGTTGCCCCAAAAGGGAACAGAGAAGACATATTCGTACTTTTATCTCCATTCATCAATTAAGTAGAGCCTTGCGATTGTGTTAATATACACTTTCATACTTTTTAGTCACAATGGCAATTAGTTTGAAGACAGTACCGTTTGGTTCATTGAGCCAGCATATGAAAAAGGAATTGAGGCTGAAAGGGAAAACGAAGTCACAAAAAAAATCAAGAGATATGGCATCTTGTGGAAAACAACGCCAATAAATTATTGAGCAACGCTAGGAGACATGAAGTGGTAGAAAGGATATATAGTCAGAGGAAAGAGATGTAGGATGCGGAATGTCAATGTGGCTGGTATAACCTTAACGTGTTCTTAAATTTTTAACACATTATCATGTCAAATACACACGCTTCCCTCACATTTTGAAAATATTGTTTTTAAAGCATGTACTAAGAAAAAACTCTGGAATTAAACCACATATTTTACATGCAGTTTAAGTGTGCCTCTCATTTGTAATCAACACAGTATACAGCACTCTAGTTCTTCATGAATACTCTGTGGTTAAACTGCAATAATATACTGCAGGACCAACTGATTAATTGAAGTGCCTGATTCACTCAATATGTTATATATTTATTCAGAGATTGTACATGTTCAGAAAATGACCCCTTATAGCGGCTTTCTGTGCCTATAAACCTAATTTTCACGAACATATAATGAAAAGAACTGCCTTCTCTTAAAGGTGGGGCCTCAGGTTCCCAGGGAAGGGATCAACAAGTTTGATATGGTGAAAATGCCTTAAAATGTATTACAGTTACTAAAAAATAGTTTAGTGGTAGCAATAAATCATTTGAATTGTGACCAAAGGCTGGTTTCACATATTTCAGACTGCTTATTGTCAACTGTCTTCCTATCCGCTACATTTCAATAAAATGTTCAGATTGCCTTAAGCGAAATAATGGCGGAGACTTATGAAAAGAAATGCTGTACTTATCCTTTAAGCATTGCTTTAACTTTATAGTACCATGAAAAACTAAAAAAAAGTAGTGTGAATTACACTCAGAATTTCAAGAGCCTCAATTACAATAGAGACATTATGAAAGGTAGGCCACAATAAGGAGGGGGATGCGAAATGTTCGTAATTTGCTTTTGCATAGTAATACGAAATGCTGACAAAATTATGCAAAATTATATGCAAGTACATGAAAATCAGATCCGTCATGTTGTGCTATATTTTAGCAAAAAAAGGCGTTCTCGTGTCAATTCTTGGCTCCAGGGTGCCTTTAATCAAAAACATTGCAAACAACAGTCACTCATGTTCTGTTGTTCCTAGGCGTTCACTGTAAATTTACTGCAAATGGCATGTTTGTAGCAAATTTTGATAGCGAATGGTGTGTAATTATTCAAAGTGGTGCCCTGCCATATGTCTGGGAAGCATAATGAGAAATTCCCGAAATTAAGCAAATTATGACAGCATTAAGAAAATGTTACTTAGGCCTACTCACACGTGGTTATTGACAGTGGTGGAGAGAATCTTCTTGTTGGATAACTACCTGGGAGTTTGTTTTCACTATGATAATATTGCTTAGAGTTTGATGGAAATGCTTGAAAAATTATGCTATACAAGTAACACATACGTAAATACATAGTTGCTTACACGTGTTTCTTTACATCCATATTACTTCTTAAATGCACTTAAAAGTGTTGCTAAGTGGAAACAGAAATGTATCCCAGGTTGGGTAATTTTTCTGAATCTGAGTTATAGCTTTTCTGGGAACAGTTAATCACAGTCATTTCTCCAGTGCCTTTTAGTGACGGAACAGACTCTAACTAAGTAGCTCAGACCAGGTAAATGAAATGACATTTTCTATGCATAAGAGTTATGACTGGGGGAGATATGACTGGGAGAGTTATGACTGAGACCTCACAGTTGTGGTGCTAAATAGCACTAGTGTACCATCAGAAAAAACTCATTAATACACATCTCTGCCACAAGACCAGTTAAACAAGTCGCCTTTTATTTATGGGCACGAGGAGGAAAGGGAAGGCCACATTGGCTGCTGACATTTCAGACAGCCTACAAATGGAAAGGCCTACAAATATTTAATTTCAGATGATCCCACGCTACTAATAGGAAAAGGCATGTCTGGTCAAAATATGTACAGTGCTTCTGGATACCATGAGTGCGCTTTTTCTCAGTAAGCCTTTTAAAAACATCACAACGTTATAAACGTGATAGAAAATATGTGGGGCTGGAAAGTTGTACATCCAGACATGAGTCATGCTGTTGACCAGCATTCTCAAAGAAGCACAGTTTTAAAGCATACAGAGATCAACATTGCAAGGCTTGAATGCTGCTTATACAGCAAAATATTATGTGGAAGATACAATCATTATTTATCGGTCTGGCTTCACAGTGTACCTGTCTTCAGACCTATTGTTATAAATGCTTTAAAATATACATCGAGTGAGCTGTGGCTCCTCCAAAGGGAGTATTCTCCCCTTTACCACATGATTTTGGATGAATGGTGTATCATTCCACCTCCTTTGGAGTGCATGATTTGTAATGCATGAGGGACTATTTTACATTTTAAAAACATATTGAATCATCATACATTAAATTATCTCATGCATGCACGGCATTAAAAAAAACAATCTTTTTTGTTTTGTTTTTTCACTGCAGCATGTTTAACAAGTTTTAGTCAGGGCTCAAATGCTAGTTTTCCTCATCTGTCTTGATTATTCTTTTGCTTCTCTGTCCTAGCTGGTGGTTTTCCATTTAAGTTTCTTTCTCCCCAGTATGATTTCTTTCATTGTATTGTATTGTATTGTAATTGCATTTAAATAGCGCTTACTACCCCTGATGAGCGCTTTTTCAGCGGGTAGCACGCTACTCTGGGACCCATAGAGGATTAGTGTTGCATTAGTATAGTGAAACATGCAAGTACATTTTGAGTGGTGGATAGGTTAGTCAGTTATTTGGATTTGGAATGATAGCAGAAGGATAGAGGAGGACAAAGGTTTGTATTTATTTATCGCTTGTTGACGCACGCTATTCAGGAAGCCTATAAAGGATTAGTGGTGAATTAATTTGGTGAAATATGAGGTAATTTCAGTGGTGGATATTAGTCTGTTACTTGGAGTGAGAAAGATAGCGGAGGGATAAAAGGGGAAGAAAGATTTGCATTCATTTAGCACTTGTTACCCCTGATGGGTGTTGAAGCGCTTTTCTGGCGAGTAGCACGCCACTCCGGAACCCATAAAGGATAAGTGTTGAAAAGTAGTATAGTATAAATATGAAGTAATTTGAGTAGTAGATATGTTATTCATTTATTTGGGTAATATATTAGTATAGTGGAATATGGAATTTGAGAAGTGAACATGTTAGTCTGTTAATTTGATTGAAAAGGATAGCGGAGGGATAAAAGAGTGAAGGATTTTTTGTCGTTGATTTTTTTAGGTCTTAGCAGTAGGAAGAGGCTTTTGGATGAGTAAAAAGGAGTTTTGGAGGGAAGAAGTCAGAGGGGAGAGTTTAGAAAGGTTTGTTTTAAGGGATCGGAGTAGCAAAAAGAGATGTCAAATGATGCAGGAGAGAGTCTAGAAAGGGTTATTTTGGCGATCATAGTAATGGTATGGGGTTTGGGATAAATGAGAGTGTGGATGTAGAGGATATATTGATAGATGTATAGGATGAGAGTTAGGGTAGTGCATTAGAAGGAGTAGTAGAAAGAAGTTTGAGATGAGTCAGAAGGTTGGGCTAGAAGATACATTGAGCGAAGTATAGGATGAGAAATAGGCTAGTGCATTGGAAATGCTAAATTAGAAGAAAGTGATAAATATGTAGATCCATAAGTACATTGAAAGGATATAGATACATAAAGGAAGTAAGTATATTTAGATTAAATATATTGATAGAGGCACAGGTTGAGAAATAGGGTAGTGCATTGGATATGCTTTTTCAGGAGAAAAGTACCAGACACACAGATCCAAGTACATGGAAGGTACATAGATGCACAATGGAAGTATGTACATGTAGACCAAAGATGATTTTTATACATTGATGAATATTATTATTAATATTATTATTTTATTTTTTTATTTTCTCTTAACAACTAAATTATTTTACATGTTTTATAAAGTACAACACAAAGATAGGTACATATCTATAGTGAAAACAAATGCTTATATACAGAGCGATATGCTGTAAATTTCTGTTTCCGTATGGTGCTTATGTGGGGAAGAACCAGATCTTGAGTAGTTTTCTGAAGATAAGGTGGTTGTTGGTGGATCTTATGTTTGGGGGTAAAGAGTTCCATAGTTTGGCTGCTTGAACAGAGAAGGATGTGCCACCCATGGTTTTTTTCTTGTATGGTGGGATTTTGAGGCGAGATGCTCCTTTAGAGCGGAGGTTCCTTTGTTGAATGTGTTTGGTGATTTTATTCCTGATGAAGAGTGGTCCTATTCCATGTATTGCTTTGTGGGTAATACAAAGCAGCTTGAACGTGGATCTTCGGGCAACTGGTAACCAATGCAGGGCTTTCAAGGCAGGGGAGTTGTGGTCTCCTGGTTTGATATGCAAGAGTAGTCTGGCACCCGAGTTCTGAAACCGTTGTAGTCTTTTCATGGTTGTTAAAGGTGATCCATGGTAGAGACTATTGGCGTAATCGAGTTTGGATAGAACAAGGGAGATGGTAGCTTGGACCTTGTGTGGAAATCCCAAATGAGCGAAAATTCTTCGCAGCGTTTTTATAGCAGCAAAGCTTGATCTTGCTAGTTTATCCACTTGGACATTCATTGACAGCTTGGAGTCCATGGTCATTCCGAGGTTTCTTACTTCCTTCGATACTTTAGGCAGTGATCCCAGTTCATCAGGCCATTCGACAAGCAGGTTGTATTTTTCCAAACGCCACATGTGAGTATTTCAGTTTTTGAAGCATTCAATTTGAGATGGCTCCAAGCCATCCACTGATCCACGGCTCTGAAACAGCTGAAAACTGGTGATTTTCCAATGTCTTTGAGGCATTCCAGTTGAAGGAGTATTTGCGTGTCATCTGCATAGTTGTAGCACGTGAGGTGAAATTTATTGATCAGTACTGGTAAAGACTTCATGTAGATGTTGAAAAGCATGGGCGAGATGATAGAACCTTGAGGGACACCTGCTTATGTGGAGTACGGTTTGGACGAGAAAGGTGGGGTGTGGAGGACATAAGTTCTGTTTCGAAGGTAGGACGCGATCCAGTCTAGAGCAGTTCCCTCTATGCCGGCTTCATAAAGTCTTTGTTTCAGAGTGTCATGGTGAACCGTGTCAAAGGCAGATGAGAGGTCCAAGAGGAGTAGCGCAGCAACCCCGTTGTGGTCAACTGTATTCTTTAGGTCATTCCAGATGGCAAGGAGGGCAGATTTAGGGCCTCTTCCCGGACGGAATACTGTTTGGAAATCAGAAAGTATGTAATTCTCTTCAATGAATTGTGACATCTGGGCGAAGGCTGCTCGTTCTACCAGTTTGCCCAGGAAAGGTCCATTTGTAATGGGTCTGCAGTTGTCAGGGTTCAGCGGGTCCAAGTTTGTTTTCTTCAGTAAAGGGCATATGTATGACTTTTTGAGTTCTTCTGGAACTATTCCAGTAGTTAAGGAATCGTTGATGATTCTTCTTACTGGAATGGCAGCAGAGGTTGTTAAAAGAATTGTCTTGAAAGTTTGTGGCGGACAGGGGTCAGAATGGCTGCCGGCAGGCCTGCGTGCTTTTACCAGGTCCATAAATTCATTGTGTGAGTTTTAACATAACAATAACTGTGCAAAGCCAGTAAGCCTAGCTTTAATGAGCTCATATATGCAAATATTGGTATTAAAAAATGCAGTTTAATGTCTTAGCGTAGTAAAATGAGACCTACGGGCTTTGCCAATGCTAGTTACATTAAGAAGCAGTTTATTAGAAGGCTAAAAAGTGGGACCATGCATGTAAGGATTTATATATGTCACCTGCATAACACACAGAACCTCTGGAATTATGCAATTCTACTGCTGCAGGGTGTGCCTCATAATCATGGATTTATTGTACATGCCACATAATGTATTTCTCACACCAGATTAGAGATGCACCCTTATTTGCCTAGCTCTCCACGCCCAGAAACCTTAGGCCCACAAATCCTTCAAACCCATACAATCACAAATATCTTCCATTTCTCTCATTCTACACCACTATTTAAGTGCTTTTCAACGCTCCTTCAATAAACATACACTCATAAACATGCCACTCAGTACACCAATGAAAGAGTCAATAAACTCTAAATACCCCACAAACAGGAACACAAAATCTAAGTACAATCATCAATAAATAATCAGAACAGGAAGAAAAATACATATATTTTACTCCACCACAAAATTATCACATTTTAATAGCAACATAACCACAGTCCTTAATATGTGCTGATTTTTGCAGGGGGTTGGCACTAGCAATCATTTTTGGGGTCCAAAGATTATTTTATATCGTCAGACTTTAACTTTAACCTACAGCAAGAAAGAGAAAGATGGAAAAACAGTGACAAAATGAGAGAGCACAGATAAAAAGGCAACCTACAATAGTAAAATAAAAAGACAGGAAACAATGGGGGGTGGAAGGAAAAGATATGGGGTGGAATCAAGACAAGACAAGACAAGAGTAGTACCCGGCAACCTTGGAATTCCACAGCACCAAGGATGCTGGGGACAAGGCTCGAACCCAGTTCCACCAGGCGAGTTACCTCAGAGCACCTTTGCCTAGAAAAACAATCTGCATTGGTCTGCCCAGACTTCTTCTCTGCACAGCCTTGTTACCTTGCCTCCGACATGGGTTGTACACCATTGATTACTTGTGTCATAAACAAATGAGTGTCGACAATTCTTCTGTGTGGGTTACCTGGGGGATCAGCTCATCACCAATAAAATGTAGTGACTACCGCAGAGCCACTGTAGTTTCAACTTCTTGCTTTATTTTAGTACCGCCTAGATCCCACAGAGTACGAGGTAAAGATGTTGCTTGATACCAACGGAATGAGCCCAACAGTTCAAATCAACTGTCAGATCACCCTGTGTCATGGCGCAAGCTAGAGAGCAAACAATTGACTTGTAAAGTGCGACTACTCAACCATAAGTGTCTCAAGGCACTGTGGGCTGCTGATCCTTTGAAAGCACTGTGGTTCAGTCGAAGAGCCAGGTCTCGGTCCTTCCTAAATTGAGGCAGTGATGGTGATTGCCTGAGGTGGAGAGGCAGGGTGTGCCAGGACTTTTCTGCGAGGTAGTAGAAGGATCTTCCTCCAGCCGTGGTCTTGCTCCATACGTGGGATGGTGACCAAGGTCAGTTGGGCGGATTGGAGGTCTCTGGTGGGTGCGTGGAATGTGAGGCAGGGGTTGAGGTACGTAGGTCCCACATCATGTAGGGATTTGTAGGTGTGTGTAAGGAGCTTGAAGTTGATTCTTTTGTTGACTGGGAGCCATTGGAGGTTTTTCAAGTGGCCGGTGATGTGGCTGCAGCGGGGGGGTATTAAGGATGAGTCTGGCGGAGGCGTTCTGAATGTTCTGCAGTTTCTTGCGGAGTTTCTGGGTTATGCCGGTGTAGAATGTGTTGCCATAGTCGAGTCTGCTGATGATGAGTGCATCGGTGACCATCTTTTTGGACTCAGTGGGGATCCACTTAAAGATCATTCAGAGCAGGCGTAGCTTTTGGAAGCAGGATGATGAGACCGTGATGGTCTGGCGGTTCATGGTGAGCGAGAGGCCCAGGATGGTGCCAAGGTTTCATTCGTGGTCTGTGGGGGATCCAAGATCTTTGGGCCACCAGGAGTCATCTCAGACAGAGAGGGTGCAGCCCAGGATGAGGACTTCGGTCTTTTCTGAGTTAAGCTTGATGCAGATAGTCTTCATCAAGGTGGCGACAGCCTTCATCCCATCATGGACGTTGTGCTTGGCAGCTGTGGGTACATTGGTGAGGGAGAGGATCAGCTGAGTGTTCTCACTGCAAGAGAAGTTGTTGAGTCCGTGGTTCCTGACGATGGCTGCGAGCAGGCCATGTAGTTGTTGAAGAGTGGGGTGTATGGGAGGAGCCCTGAGGCACTCTGCAACCGATCTCTGTGGATCCAGAGTGGAAAATGTTCTAGCCTTACTCTGTGTTCAGCCGGTGAGGAAGGAGTGGATCCATTCCAGGATTTTGTCATGTAGTTTTGTCAATAGGATTCAGTAGGAGATGGTGTTGGTGTCGAAGGAGGCCGAGAGGTCCAGGAAGATCAGGGTTGCAGTTCCGCCTCACTTGAGGAGGGTGTGGACATCGTCTGTGGCAGCAAGGAGTGCAGTCTCGGTGCTGTGGTTGCATCAGAAGCCGGATTTGGAGAGGCCCAGAATGTGGTGCGCTTCGATGAACTTGGAAAGTTGGGCGTCAATGGCCTTTTCGATGTCCTTGGCTGAGAAGGGGAGGAGAGAGATGGTCTGAAGTTCTTGAGGTCCCTTCGGTCGGCAGAGGGTTTTTTCATCAATGGTTTGATCTCTGTGTGTTTCCAGTCAAATTGGATGGTGGCTGAGTTGATGGAGCGGTTGATGGCGTGGCAGAGTTCTGGGGCGATGGAGATACTGGCTTCTGTTGAGGATGTGGTGTGGGCAGGGATCTGAGGGTGCTCTGGAGTGGATGCTATTCATGATCTTGAGGGTGTCATCAGCGGTGGCTGCGGGTCTCCTAAGGAAACTTTGTGTCCCTGAATCTATTATTTTGCAAATGAAGCACTGCCTGACTACCAATTTACAATGAAATCCTCTCCTAGTTTTCCACTTCATCAATGCCAATCCTTATTACACTACTTGACTTCAAACCGTCACTGCTCACACTCAGCATTAAGTGCAAAATCCCTTCTGACCACCATGAGCTCACCATTCTAGTTCAAATATAACTTCTCTTCCTCATTCTGGTCCAACTTCTGCTTTCATTTATGGGTCTATTCGACCACTGAACAGTCATGAGCAGCATCCTCCCTTCATGCTCCACTAATAGCTTTAGTCAACTGTTCCATATTAGAAACCCTAACTTCCTCTAAACATGTCAAATTACCCCACACGCTGAATGGGATCAGATCAATAAGAGCTACATCTCCCAATTCTATGTCGTCATTGAGAGTGGGCAGGTGCATGATTTACAGTCTCTCCTCAAATGGATCTTTTTAAGTTGACTGAGAAGCAAAGGAAGTTAGCAATGATAACACAATTTGACTTTTGTGAAGCCCATGTAATAGGACCAGGAATAAGTAATTGAAGTTAAGCAGTTTTATTGGCAATTATTCAGTCCACAATATATGTATGTCAAGAGAATATTTAAAAGATACAAGATTACAGATGTCAAGCTGAAATATCACAATAGGTTCAGTCTCAGTATTCTAAGATATAAAATAATCACAGCCACAGCAATACAAAAACTGAGAAATAAGAATAGGTGTTCCTTAAAGAAACTCCAATTATCTCTCCTAAACATATATATCTTCTAAAGTCATGTAATTGAGGTTCTAGGTCTAGAATAAGGATGGGTCTCAAGAAAATTCAGAAATGCAAGTGGGTGTGAGCATTGTAAAGACTCCAGTAGAAGTCTTCCAGAATTGGAATAAGAGTTTAGCATGAAGCTTCACACTTGCAAGAAAATTGGAAGCATAGAGTTCTGTACCCCTTAAAGTCTAAGCAAATCTGCTCTAACTTCAAATGGTGTATACACTCATTGAAACACACAGAAACTTCAGCAACATTCGCATCTCTTCCCACACCACCAGGAGCCAATCAATTCTCTTCTTTTGGTGTGCATTTGCAAAACATATTCCCATTCCACAGAACTTGGAAAATTAGTACAACCTCGAACACTCACTGTGCCTGATACGCGCTAAATAGGACTTCATCTGTTCGTTGGATCTTCACGTTTTTTACCAAGATGTCTCTTTTCAGGCCAACTACAACAATATTCCTCTCTCTAGCTAATGAGAATGCACCTTCAAAGGGAAAGAACATGCTAACCAAGCAAAATACATTTCAAAATCAAGCTCTTTAGTCATGGTAACTTTAATTAAGCATTTAAGCATACACTTCAAATATATGGTTATACTTGCGCACATGTAACTCAAGAACAAATGCAAACGTGAGTAAAAGCGTACATGATTACATTTTCAAATATGACTTTCGGAATATATGTAAATGTGACAAAGTGTAAATGCAAACGTGAATACAGAATGCATATCTTCATGAAAAACGTAACGTTAGCGCTCATGTTTATAAAACTCTAGTTGGTACAGCAAATACATTTCATGAAGGCATTTAAATATTCACCCATGTTAATAAAGTTATGGCACACAGTAAATATAGTGTCACATGTAGGTACTTATGGACATTTCTGCGACATGTAAGGGTGGAGTCTTCATTGCGCTTTTCCACCATCAAACCTTTAACATACTTTCTGCATCCCCTCTTGTAGCTTGCAGAAATCCTTGGTCATCTGCTGTCATTGCTCATATTCTCCCTAGTCCCCCACTTAGTTTCCAGCATAGATCAGAACACCTTCTCTCTTATGTAAATAATGTAGCTAGCATGCTTATATGACCCCCTGAGACTGTGGGTGATATTTGCTGTCTGATGATGACTGTGAATCCTCTCTAAGAAATTCTTTATCTCATCCAATGTGAATTGTGTCAGCAAGGTCATACTTTCCACACATCCAATATTCACCATTTTAGGAGAATACTTGATGACTTAGGTTTTTCAGTTCTGCAACTGCTCTGTCACAGAGGACTCCGGACATGATGAGCATTGGCCTTAAACAACAGCTAGACACTGATTCTTAGGGCTCGCACAGGGCTATCAGAGGACATATTTGTTTCATGGAGCCAACATTTCTGCAGAGATAGTCATTCTGTTCATGGAAACTCAGTGGCCAATATGGCTGATCCTCTTCCATAATGGAATAAATCAGATACAAAATTGAGGGCACAGTATTGGTGTCCTTAGGCGATTGTTTTGGTTTCACTCCTGTGCAAGAAAATCTGAGAGCCTGAGCCTCTGGGGAGAACATTCTGGTGGGTGCTGTCGCCTGATTGGCTGCAGTTTGGTCTATACAAAATGAGAAGGATAGTCATGAGTGTGGAAGTTTTTTGCACTGTAGCTTAGGGCTACTTTACTTCCAGGTTGGTTATTCCTAAGGATTTTGGTTTCTTATATGCAAATTATTGCTTTTTTATGTACCGTGGGACTCCCACTCCGACGACGGGGAATGATTCAGGCATGTGAATCTATGAAAGACACCCCAATACTGGAGAAGCCGGCATTGGCCTGGCCTGGTCACACCCAAACACCCAACAACGTTATTTAGAATGTCAATGCTACCTAAATGTCCCAAACGTCCCGAGAGATAGCTCACCCATTGTGGCTCTCAAAGTAAGAGAATGGCATGGATTATAAACCCTTGCTCATACGGATTTGTGTCCAGCTGCTATTTGCCATTGCATGCAATTAATTGTATTTACTAGATACTAAAAAAATATAGCTATGTGAATGCAAAAACCAGTAATTTACACTTGGTCCAAAACAATTTATCTTGAAAGTGCAAATGCAGAGAGCACTTTTGAATTTTTTCTAAAATGAAATTACTGAGCCCCTTGCAGCAAGTGATTTGACATACATATTGGACTAAAGAGCTCCCTAAATCAAAGTCCAAAGTAAACTGCAGTATGTGAAAGGTAAGCCAGACATACAAGCCATGCAACAGTCACTCAGGGGACAAGTGTGGGTGTAATGGAGGGGCAACTCAATTTTTGATTTCCACGTGAGGTGATATATTTCTAGAAACAGGCTGAAAATGCTTGTGCGCGTGTTTTTCATTCTAAAAATGACTCTGCCCGGTATCTCACGTTGAATTGACAAACTGCTCATGCCAGCATTTACCACGAACATGTCTAAATCTAGGGCCTCAATGGGTCAGTGGAAACCCAGCTCATCTCGTGCTGAAAATACAAGTCATAGCCTACACCAGTGCCAACTACGAGAAATAATACTACAGGACATGCTAAGCAAGCAGGTATTAAAGGTCCCATTTATTCACGTTTTAGGAGATTATTATTAATAGGCAGCGCAGAGTTATAAAGGGTGTAAGCTTTATAGGGTTTCCAAATTCCTCTTAACTGCGTGAAATTTGTGTACACGCAGTTGATAATATTGTGCAAACTTAAGCCTTTCTGGAGCTTGTATAAGTTTAGAGGAAGTAAAAACAAGATTTGGCAAAGCCAATGAGCCTTCTCAATGAGCGAGATATTGGCTTTGGCAATCATGTGGGGGATTACCGGGGGCGGGGCAGGTGGGTGTGGTTAAAGAGACACTTAAAATAAAACGCTATAAAGTGGCCAGTGCAGGCTGTTTCATATACTTTTTTTTAACTTCTGGGAGGTGGTAAAGAAACATGGATGGGAGGGAGGGAGGGGAGGGTGTCAGGGGAAAGAAGAAACAGGGTCAGAGGGGAAAGAACCGGGGGAAGGGTAATAAAAATACCACTGTGATGCGGCCAGCATTGACTTCGTCATAGAACCTTTTAAAAAAAGAATAGTATCTGAATCAAATCGCAAGCGACGAATAGCCATCCAAGGGTCATTAATTACATTTGTTCAATCTATGCTTGTTCCAAGCACCACAGAAAGAAAAGGAAGAGTTGCATGGCAAACACTACCCAATTAGAAGGCAGTAAAGAAGAGTAACAACGCTGGCAATGAATGCTAAGTAATGGGTTGGTTCCACACGCGCTAACACATGCCTATGCAGACGAGACCTAAAGAGGAAAGAGAAGACAAAAAGAAAGTAAGGGTGATAAATGCATCTACTTTAATGGGCGCATGAAGGTTACCAGTATATTGCTCTGTACTTTATTAAGTGCATGCTCAGAACCTATTATGCCATAATAACTTTAAGGCTGACAGTACAATATGCTTATTTTGTATTTATTTATACATATTTCAAAATAGACACACAGTGTAAAAATTATATATTCATCCTTGTTTCCATTATAGATCATCCATTAAAGGCCACCTATCAGCACCCTGTATGGAACGTTGAATTTCACTAGGCCAATTAGAACGCTTAGAATGCTGGTTCTAGCTTCAGAGAAAGTGTATAGCAAGCACCTTTGTCTGTCTGTCTACCGGTGTTAGGAGTGATTAGGAAAATGAGTGCTAATAGCAATATTACCTACATGCTGTCTGCCATTAAATAATGTTAATTAAACTTATGAGCATTATGCACCTGCGCCTCAGACCTATGGATGTAGGGAAGTCAATTAACAGCAGTTAACACCCTTGGGAAAGGGTGGTTAGCCAAATTAGCATCCTGAGCAGTTGGCATTGTCTTTATTATGGACGTTCATAGACAATATGAACAATAGTTACTTACCTGTAATCTGTGGTTCTCCAGTATTGGTGTCTTTCATAGATTCATATTCCTGAATCATTCCCGGCTGTCAGAGTGGGAGTCCCACAGTACATAAAAAAGCAATAATATGCCATTGTAAATTAGAAAAACTTGGTAGTAACCAACCAGGAAGTAAAGTAGCACAAGCTACAGGAGAAAAAACTTCCACACTCATGCCTATCCTAGTCATTTTGTACAACCCAAACTGCAGCCAATCAGGCGTCAGCACCCACCAGAAGGTTCTCCTCAGAGGCTCAGGCTCTCATATTTTCTCGCACAGGAGATATGTTGTAAACTAAAGTAACCTATGAGCCTCTGCGGGCAGGTGGGCGGGTTGCATGTGAATCTATGAAAGACACCAATACTGGAGAGCCACAGATTACAGGTAAGTAACTATTGTTCTTCTCCAGTATTGGGGTGTCTTTCATGGATTCACATGCCTGAATCAGAGTAGATAGCAGTATATATCCGTGCTTGGAAGACGCTATTTGTAGCATCAGCCTGTATATATGAAAAGCACATGACCACATAATAGAAATATCACATTTCTAAAAGCATGAACAAAAATGCAGTTACGTAAGCATGTACATAGTAATAAGCATGAACAGGCGTCTGAAAAGCAGTAAAAGGAGGAGGGAAACAGAGGCTCACCTTATTTGAAAAGATTACGCAGAACTGCTTGACCCACTGAAGCAACAGTCTCGCTGGCTGCATCCAAACAATAGTGTTTGGTGAAAGTATGCCTGCTGGCCCAGGTTGCCGCTCTGCAGATGTGCTGAAGAGGGACTCCAGTGAAAAGAACAGTCAAGGAAGACCTGGCTCTCGTAGAGTGAGCCCTTGGTGTTGCCAGCAAAGGTCTTCCTGCTTGTGTATGGCAAAAGTCTATAGCTGCACAGATCCATCTTGCTATTGTTTGTTTAGACACTGCATGACCATGACAAATTTTTCCATAGGCAACAAACAATTGATCAGATTTGCGTGTTGTAGAAGTCCTTTGTAAATAAAACTTTAAACACCTCCTGATGTCTAGTGTATGCAATGCCCTTTTCGCAGGGGATTGCGGGTTAGGAAAGAATATCCTTAAGAAGACTGGCTCATTCAGGTGAAAGTCTGAAGGCACTTTAGGCATGAATTTTGGGTTTGTGCGGAGCACTACTCAATCGGATGTGAACTGTAGGAAAGGTGGATGGACGGTAAAAGCCTGGACATCACTGACTCTTCTAGATGAAGTCAAAGCCAACAAAAGTGAAATCTTCCATGTAAGAAATTTCAAATCTACTCTGAATTGGTTCAAAAGGATGGTGCATGAGTTGCGCTAACACTACATTGAGAGGCCACGATGGCGGTGGACGACATACAGGAGGGAACATTCTGAAAAGTCCTTTGAAGAATTGTTGTATTATTCTTGAAGAATAAAGTGAAGTGGACCCATCCTGGCGGTACCTTGAAATGGCTGCTAGGAAAACCTTTAGAGTTCCGTGAGATAAACCTGATTTTGCCAGATGTAAGAAAAAAGGTAATATCTGCTCTGGCTTGGCTAGAAAAGGATTAATTCCAGCTGAGTGACACCAGATACAGAATCTATTCCATTTAAGTCTGTATGCTTTTATTGTAGAAGGTGCTCTTGCTTTGACTAGCACCTCCTTGCAATCTGCAGGGATATTCAGGTGGGCGTATTCCAGGTACTCAGGCACCAAGCCGCTAATTTCAGAGATGTCAGGTCCGGGTGGTAAATCTGACCATCCTGGATGGAGAGGAAGTCCGGAATCGGTCGAAACTGGATTGGTTCTCACTCCGATATTAGAAGGGGCTCGGTGAACCAGTATTGGCGAGGCCATCTGGGGGCAATAAGGATCAGGCGACACAGTTCTTTCTTCATCTTCCGAAGAACCCTGGGAACCAACGGTATCGGAGGAAAGGCGCAAGCATATATTTGATACCAGTTGATCATAAACGCATTCCTCTGAGAGTCTTTGTGGGGATGCCAGCTTGCAAAGAACCGGCATTTGCTGTTCTCTTTGGTCGCAAAAAGGTCTAGATCTGGATAACCCCACTGTTAAAAAATCCGATCCACCGTTGGTTGGGGAAGTTCCCATTTGTGGGTGGACACCGCTGTCCTGCTGAGAGTGTCCACAAGAACGTTTGCCATTCCTGGTACATGGACCGCCAGAAGATTGATTTTGTGTCGTATTGCCCATGCCCATATTTCTTGGGCTTCCTGAGACAGAAGAGCCGATCTTGCTCCTCCCTGTTTGTTCAAATAGTGCATGCTTGTAGTATTGTCTGTGCGAACCAATACCGTGGCCCCTTGAACGATTGCGCAAAAGGATTTGAGGGCTAGAAAGATAGCTCTCAGCTCCAACAGATTTTTGTGCCAGAGTTTCTGTTGAGGACTTCATTTCCCGCTGATCGTCAACCCTTGAAGATGTGCTCCCCAACCTTCGAGGGATGCGTCCGTGGTAATTGTAAAGTTTGGTGCGTCTTGGAGGAACGTGCAACCCTGTTGTAAATTCTTTCTCTGTATCCACCAGAGAAGAGCACCTTGGATGCGAGGGGTGATCCGGATGAGGTCCTCGAATGGGCCGGTGACCTGCAGCCATTGCAGGCTGAGTTCTTCTTGAAGAGGCCTCATCCTGAGACGGCAATTCGGTATCAAAGGAATGCAAGAAGAGACCATCCCCAGAAAAGACTTGAGTTGTCGGACTGAAACTGACTTTCTTGAGAGTAAACTCCGAGCCATGTCCTGTAGTCCTTCTTGCCTCTCGTCCAATATGAAAGCTTGGACCAGCTGTGTGTTCAAGGTTGCTCCCAAGAAAGCTTGTCTTTGGGATGGTTCTAGCTGTGACTTGTTGAAATTGATGGAGAGACCCAGTGACTGGAAGAGAGACAGACTCTGCTGGATATGGTTGTCTAAGTAGGGAAATATTTGTATTTCCTCCAGTCGGAGGTGTGCTGCTACTGGGGCCAGGACCTTTGTAAACACCCTGGGTGCCGAGCATAGCCCAAAGGGAAGGACCTTGAACTGATAATCCCTGCCAACCACTCTGAATCGTAGGAATTTCCTGTGACGAGGTAAAATGGGGATGTGGAAATATGCATCTTGGAGATCCAAGGTGGCCACGTATTCTCCCGCCGAAAGAAGATGCAGTATTTCTTGCAGTGACAGCATCAGGAACGCCAGGTTTTTCAAATACTTGATCAAGCAGAAATGTCCCGAGCAAAGATCACACCAATAACAGTTATATAAGAAATAAAGATTCAGATTCTTCACATATCATGTGGTAGAAAAATCAGTTCCATTTATTTCTTTTTTTCTTCTTTCTCTTCTCAAACAGTCAAAATTTCCAGTAAGGCTTCAAATAGTCATTCAGGTGAAGCCAAAAAATGCACAAATCCGACACGTGTTTCGTCACGGGAAATTCACCCAATGACTTCTTCAGGGCCACAAAAATAATAAATCCATAATATATACAGATTCATATATCACATCTCTATTTCCCCTTCACCATTACCAGTGTCAAATAAGGGAAAATTCGAGCAGAGTGTTTCAAAAGGGAAGAAAAGAGGAGAAGGTTGAAAATACTCCATTAACCCTTATATTAGTATATAAGAATTGTGAAAGAATAGAAACAATTCTCCATTGTGAAAAACGTAAAATGCTAACGAGAACAAGCAAGGGGAAGCTAAGCTGGACTTAGACAAAGTAGATGAGCGAGTCAATAACTTCATGTAATCACGTTAAATGGTACCTTATCGCCCAAGAATAAATAGTAATTATAAAACTAAGCACAATGACTCATCACCAAGGATAATTCCTCAGAGTGAAAAAAATATTTTTTCGCAGTTCCAAAAAGACTGTCAGTTGCACAATTCAACGTCACGAACAGATGATCTGAAGAAAGCACAATGTAAAGGTATTATTAAGCCCATTCGGGGTAATTCTACAAAGAGATCCTAATCAGTGGTCTATCCAAACCTAGATAGCGTTATCCTTTTGTTTCTAAGCCCCATGTCACCCATTAAATTCTCAAATAAGCATACCATATAGTGTGCAATGTATCTTTAAGACCCGAGATCTTTTTTTAAAAACTCTTACCGATACTTATCAAAAACGACTGATTAATAAGTCCTGCGTAGTATTTCTACGGTCGTTGAACCCCGTAATGATTCTTACCTCGGCGAGTACGCCCGACATCTTAGGTCCTGCCTCACAGTCTGCAATGAAAACCGGAACTGATCCAAACGAAAGTAGTCGTCGCCAATTCACACAGGTGTCTAGTAGACAGAGACAAGGGGACTAATCCTTGTTGTGTTCAAAAATTCATCTTGAAATATGCATTGTTTAATGTTAGAAGGAGACGTCTAATAAAGTTATAACAAAAAGGAAGTTTGAGCTTCCTATCAATCAAAAAACTACTATGCAAATTTACAGCGTCCATATTAATATATATATATATACTAGCTAAATAAGAGGCACAAATTATTTCTATTCTCGCGCGCCGAACCGTATCGAGACTATTGGGTGCCATCTTATTTTAGTATTCCTGTTGTCATACGAAGGGGGTTCGACTCCGCAAAAAGACGTGTGTCTTTTTTGGTGCCTGGTTATCTTTTTGGCGCGTTCTGGGATCGATCGGCTCAATTCAATTGAAAACCTTAGGTAAAGTCTGGAGCTTCACAAACTCGACCGGCAGCGATTTGTACAGAGTTGTACAAATCGCTGCCGGTCGAGTTTGTGAAAGCTTTGCGGAGTTCCTAAGAACTCCAGTGAATAATTTTCCTTTGATAGTCGTAAGCATCAGTCCAAACAGTAATGAAAACGTGCTTTCGAGTAAGACCGATCTCAGAACGTGCCAAAAAGAAAACGAGGCATAATAAAAGATATACGTTGACTTGTCAAGCCATTAAGAACTCCAGTGAATAACACTCCTGTGAGAGTTGTAAGCATCAGTCTAAATAATAAAGATAGTGTGCATTCGTGAAAGAATAAAGATTCGATTTTATTCGCTGAAGCAAACCTGTATGATACACTTGAATACGGTTGCTATCACCTGATATCAGGGGTCAACTTCTGTATATTTGTATTGTCCTGAAGATGGTCTCAGTGTTGAAAAGATAGAGACCGAAACGTTGACCCACGCTTTTTCTTACATTAAATTTTGTATGCAATTTTAACAAAGAAGAAAAGTGTTGCAAAATGTTACAGTGAAGGTGTTTTTAATTATATATGGTTTCCCTTCTTGTTACATTAGTTATATACATTTCTAGTACCCTCTTAAATTTATAAAGTGAATATATATTTTATATACACCGTTTCTGTGCTCTTTTGTTCAATCAAATAATAACCACTGTAAATTTGTGAAGTGATATGCTATTGTTTAGCTGGGGCCAAAATAACTTAGGCCTGTGATTTATTTCTTACAAAAATTTGTGAAATATTTTGACCCAAACAAAACCCCTTGAAGGCAACCTTTACCACTGCAGGGAAGGCACAAGGAACAGGTAAAAAATAGAAGGATGGCGGGACACAGAGAGGGTGGGCAAGGGGCACTGGAAGGGGGCTCGCAAGGAAGATGAAGAGGCACAGCACAAAGGTCACAGAAAGGGAGAGAGATGTCAAAGGTAAGAAAAGGAGCAAGAGAAATAGCAGAGAGAGAGAGAAAAGGCAAAGAGATCAAGAGAAAAGGCACAAATAAGTAGGAGAAAGCGTGAGAGAAAAGGCAAGAAGAGCGAGAGGAAAGGCACAAAGAGCAAGAGAAATGGCACAAAAGTCACAGAAGGAGCAAGAGAAAAGACCCAAAAAGGTGCAGAACAAGTGAGAAAAAAGGCAGAAAAAGTGAGAGGAACGGCAGAAAAGGTTGCAGAACAAGTGAGAGAAAAGGCAAAAGAGCGATAAAAAAGTCACAAGGAGTGAGAGAGGTGCTACAAAATTAACGGAAAGAGTGAGAGAAAAAGCCCAGAGCCAGAGAAAAGGCACAAATGTGAGAGAAGTGGAAAAAAGGTCAGAGAGAGCAAGTGAGTGAGAGAACAAGGTGAGCGTTAGAGTGAGAGGGAAAGAAGTGAAGCAGGTGCCTCGAGACACTAGAGCCAAGTATGCAAAGGCCATGACCAGTCGGAGGACTGGTTCCAGTTAAGCCCAGGGGCTGGCCTAGGCACCTGCCTATGCACACCTTTGCACAGATCCATGCAGTGAGGACACAGAGCTCCTGAGAAACAGCACCGGATTGAAGTCACATTTTATACTGTTGGTCACCAAGTGGGAGAAACCTTTTCAGCTTCCTGTATTGGATGTCTCCTACTCAACTGAGCATGTCACAAGTCTATGAGGAAAGAATGATGAATATTGGGACACTGAACTGGAGCTAAAACCCGCAAAAATAAGGAGCTGTTCTATATTACTGCGTAAACCATTCGTGTGACCTCCTCTGAAGCATTGTGTCTTATGCTGGTGGCCACAACTCCATCCGCATAAAGACTGAATCACCAAGGTTCAGAGATGTGCTTCCAAAATGGCACTCTGAATAAAAGTACAAGTCCTATAGGGAGACAGTCAAAATTAAGAGATATGCGATTATAAAAGCAAGACTAAAATCCTTACAGGTAATACATACAGCCTAAGTGCAAGCCTTACTCAGAGGATGACTACTTCTAGATCTGATTACATGAAAGATGGAGAGGACCTTCTCAGTGGGCATGAACAGTACTACGCAATAGCTGACCACAGGAAGGATTGTGCATGCATTGGTGGTGGTGGTAATTGTAAAAGAAAAAGTTTTTAAAAAACGGACATAGACACAGGTGGCAACAGCAGTGCGAAACGAAGTGCAAATCCGGAGATCAGGGGGTATTTGTGTGGGAATGAAAATATGCCCTACTGGATGAGAGTCTTTGGGGCCCATTTGGATGTCGGGCATATTGCCCCCGCCAGGCTGGCGGTAGCCACGCCGGCCTGGCGGGGGAAATCCGCCCGACATCCGCAAGTGAATTCCCCCCGCCATATTAGTATGGCGAGGTGTACCGCGGCGGACGGAAAGACCGTCCGCCACTTTTCCGCCCCGGTCGCCTTGCGGCAGAGGCGGAAAAGGATTAATATGGTGGCATGTCTAATAGACACCGCCAGCCATATTACGATGGGCCAATTCAGATGCCTTTCCGTGGTGGCCCTCTGGGGTCCCCTGCGGGCCCCCACAGTGAAGGAGGGGTGGGGGGTGCACACGGGGGTACCTGTGGTACCCCCCAACATTTGCATACATGAAGCAGCAGGCACCGCACGATGCCTGCCGCTTCGTGTATGCAAATGCATGCATGCATTTCCGACATTGTGGCGGGCGGTGCAGTGAGCACCACCCGGCACAATGTTAGAAATGAGGGATGCGCCCGCCACTGTGGCGGGCGCATCCTAATGCTACCATCAGGACCCCCGCCCTTAAGGCGGGCAGTCCCGTTTTCCGCAAGGGTGGCGGGCGGGCAAAGTGGGGGCCTTTGTCTCTATATGTTATACATTTCAAATTCTCTTTAGATTTTCATTTCCACAAACGCTGACTAGTTTGACACCTGCAAAAACTGCACCCACAGTGAGCTGAATATGTTACAACCATCAAATTCTGTGTAGACAAAGAATTACAAAGATTGGCCTAAGAACGTTGATTTTAAGATGATAAAAAAAGAAACACGATTTACGACTTTCCAAGATCCACATCATGCCACAAGAATGCGTCAGTTCCAATAAGTCGACCTGAAATTGCTCTAGCTTGTAAGCACAGAAAAGTAAAATTTTATTGAGAAGATAAAGCCAAGACTGTGATAACACAAAATAAATCAATTGCCAGAGGATAACCATTATACCTAAAACAGACGAGCATATAGTGAGGGCAGTTTTATTATAAGCTAAGGCAGCAAAAGAGAATCTTACTTTTGTGGGGATTTGGCCAACTTACAAAACTATGGTTGATATTAAAGGCTGGAACAGCAGTGAAATCTGTCAACACTTCGCGATTTGACTCAAAATAAAATCCTAGCCCGCTGAACAGGTCTTTTCCACGTTGTGTGAGCATTCTTTTGATAAAAAGTAAAAAAAAAAATACTGTGTAAAAAAAATGTATATCGCTGAATTTATTGATTGTTTTTGACGCGTTTTATTGCATTGAGTACGCACACTATTTGTATATCATCTGAAGGTGCTTTCCCAGTTGTGCCTTCAACTTCACGTGCTACATCATGTTTCTCGGTTTGATCCTGCTTGTTTGTTATATTGTGTAGCGGTGTTCCCTCATAATTGCTTGTTAAATCATGAAAAGTTGTTAATTCGTACTTGCTTGCTTTCTTGCTTCTCCAGTACTATTAGTTGCCTTAATACCTGGTTGTTACTTCAAGACCGATTTCTATGTCATGATTGCTTGCCATTGTTTATTTATTATTTAAATAATGAAAGAATCTTATAGAGTGCTCCATATCTCCTTTCGATTACTGCACAGCATGGCAAGTGTAAAGAGCCAGCTTTAGGCATCTGCCTAACCTTTCACGAGAAACCTTTTCTGACCTTCTTTGATCCCAATCTCTTAACTATCGCTATAGCTCATTTCCAGGTACGTTTTAAGGGTTTCAGTTTAAAGAGTTTTCTGAACTGTGTGTAGCTAGATTTGGCTTTTAAGTGTTTTATTCTTTTTTAGTCCTCATTTCACCATTGGCATCTGCAAATGAACACTTACAACCCGATTCCATCCTGGGCGCCAAGGGCTGATGTTCTTGCTTTCACCTGGAGCCGGCCCGGCCTGCCCCTTTGTCCGAGGCAAAGTGTAATCATAGGACTGGAAGATAAAATCTCTTCTCTAGAGACCACAAGATTGAGCACTCATTTAGATAACTTGGCACAGGTGCTAACTGATCTGGAACGCCTCCGCTCAGAATATAGAGGGATGTTAGATCTAAAAATCAAGGCGCAATGGGCTGTACATGGCATGGAGAACTATGAATATGCGGAAAAGCCGGGGCAATTCTGGCTCGTAAGATCAGAGCAGACCAGGTGAGGAACAATATAAATAGTTTAATCATAGATGATCAGGGAACCATATCCTGTGACCAGGAGGACATGGAAAAACATTTGCTTTCCCTGTTCTCTAAACTATACGAGGAGAAGCCGTCTCCAAGCTCTGTTAATACCTTAAAATGGTTGGAGAGCAAGGCTTTACCTAGTTTAACAGATGAAGGCTGAGATATGCTGAATAGCCCCTTTACGGAGGAAGAAATTAGATCTTATATTAAAAAAATAAAGAACAACAAAGCGGCCGGGCCAGATGCTCTTCCTGGGGTATATAAAGTGTTTCAGGATGTGTTGACCCCAAGGCTTTGTGAACTCTTTAATTATGTTTACAGCCCAGAGGGTAGGGCTCCGCCATCGTGGAAGGAGTCCACAATAGTGTTTATATTAAAACCAGGGAAGGACCCTCTTAAGGCAGATTCCTTTAGGCCTATCTCCCTGCTAAACACGGATTATAAGATCTTTACCAGCGTTTTGGCAGGGAGCTTGGCTAAACTGGCCCCACAACTCATTAATTCGGACCAGAAAGGCTTTGTATCTGGAAGATAAATCTGGAAGATATATTCAAGAGTTGACTCTGCAATTGATTGGTAGCATAGATTTAGCGGTGGCACGGTCGGAGCCTTGGCAGTGGCTTCGTATGACGCTGCGGAGGCCTTCGACCGTGTCAACTGGGGGTTTCTATGGGAAGTATTGAGAACTATGGGTTTTGGCACAACTTTTATCCAAACTTTGAGAGGGTGTTATGAGGACGCTTCTGCTGCGATACTATTAAATGGTTCACTGACACCGCGTTTTAACATAAAAGGGGAACTAGGCAGGGGTGACCTATTTTGTCCATCCTGTTCGATCTTTATATCGAGCCTTTGGCGCAGGCGCTGAGGATCGACGATCTGATCACACCCTTTAGAGTTAAGTACTACAGCTGTAAGTTGGCCTTATATGCTGATGATTTGCTGGTTTACACCAGTAATCCGGCCGAGGTGTTCCCTAGAGTGTAGGAGGTAATGATCAACAATTCCAAAACCGAAGTAATGTGCTGGGGGGTTGATAACTGGGAGGGAGTCTGAAGCAGTCAGTTTAGGTATCTGGGGATAATAATAACAAGATCTTAATAGTATAACGCAGACTAACATAAAGAAGTTAGTTAAGGACATTGCTCATCTTTTTTCGAGATGGCAGAACCTCCCTCTGACAATATCTGGCCGCGTCAACTTGGTCAAGATGGTAATTTTGCCTAAGTTGACATACTTGTTAAGTACGATACCTCTGATTTTTCCTGATAAAATCTTGGGGAAAATCCAGGGTAAAATAGGCAGTTTCATCTGGAAAAATAAAAACTCCAGGCTATCCTGGAAAAAGCTAAAAAGTAAATTGTTAAAATGGGGACTTGCGCTTCTGGATGTCCTTTGGTCCTTTATTTCATACCCAAACATTAATTACACAATTACCATCATTAATTAATTAAAATTAATTAACAACTAATTATTAGTTCATCAAATAAAAATTATTTACTTCCCACCCTTCCCTCCCTTTACACCTATTAAAACTACCTCACACAAAGATAATTAATTACACAATTACCAAATATAATAAAACAATTAATTAAAATTAACAACCAATTATTAATTCATAAATTGAAAATAAATTTCTTCCCACCATGTACACCTAAAAACCCAACAACACACATCTAAAATTAATTACACAATTACCATAATTAATTACCAATTCATTAATTACAATTAACAGCCAAATATTAATTCATTAATAATAAATTAATTTACAGATGTAACACTATAACATCTCAACTAAACAAATATTAATGAATACAAATGAATCATTAAAAAAATATAATTAAGTTACTACCCACCCTATTCCTGCATAAACCCACAACCCACTACGGAACTAAATAATGCAAAAATAAAATAAAACCAGTTAATAAATCTAATATAATTAATTTACGTCCCATCCTATTCCCCTATAAACCCTCAACCCACTACATAGCTAAAAACACAAAATTCCCCAAAAATAAAATAATTAATTTAATATAATTAAATAACGTCCCACCCTCTTCCACTATAAACCCACAGCCTGCTCTGGTACTTAACGTGCAAAATTCAAATTAAAAAACAATTAATAATTACAAGAAATGTAACACATATATTAAAAATACAAACAAATCTTATAAAGAAAAATATACATCACATGCATATAAACTATATACTAAAATACATAACAATAAAAACCAATATTTTTAATAACTAAATTCCTGCAAATTATATTAAACACTTCGATATTTTTAAAAACAATATTTCTGACTTTAAGTTGATATTTTTGACCACGATATTCTTGCTGTCGATATTCCTGACCCACGATATTAATGACTCGATATTTGTGCAACTCGATATTTTGTACTCGATATTCTGTCTCTGCACCACAAATTATACATGATCAGGCCCCAGGCAGCAGTAATGCTATTATATAATGTTTTCTCACTGTAGACGGTGAAATGGCTTCACAAAGAGCATGAAACATCAGCTATAGCAATAAGTGACATCAAGCTGTCAAAATCAATAAGGGTTGATTGACCTACCTTCCAAGGGTTTACTGCTTCAGGCTGTCAGAGGAAAGATTACGGGGATAAAATAAATGATACTCTATGGAAACCAACCTGATGGCCGGCTCGACTGGGGTGGGCCTAACCAAGAGTTCTAAACCACCTTGTGTAGTTAAATTGAATAAAAAAATAAATTCTGACATTTGCTTTTCAGAAGATAGAATATATTGCTCTGGGCAGAGTGTGGCTATGGCGCTGCAATCCATGTGATTTAAAGGGATGAGGTAAGAGGTCGCAGAAGTGCAGTGCTTTTATCCCTGATGTTGCCCATGCAGCAGTGTACTCTGTAGCAGTGGTTCCTAAACTCTTTTAGAATCACAGTCCACTTTTTAGAATGAAAATCTTTCACACCCCACCTATATTTAATGGACACGAGGTGGGTGATTTTTAATGTAACTATGAAGCAACATGTGGTATTGCACTGTAACACGAGGATCTTGTATGGTAACAGACGTCCGTATTTTATGTTGGGGCTGCCATAATGGCAGCCCCAACATAAAATACGGACGTCTGTTACCGTCTGGTACTATGAAGGATCCTCGTGGAGAAGCCACTTTAATATCTCCGAGGACATCGTGTTCCTGGTTTAAAAAAAAAAAAGCTGCAACTTTGGGAGTCTAATATCCGGGTTTTGCGTGATCGAGCTACAGCCTACCAGTGGCAGCTTTGTGTGTAATTATCAACTATCTATGGTGGCATTGAAAGACCATCTCACGGATGACTCATGTTTAATAAGGACACCTACTTTCGAATTCTATTTGGCCTTTACAGTTTGTGAACACATGGGGGGTCGATTCCGATTTGGGAAAAACTGCTCCGAATAGCCGTTCGGAGCGTTTTTCCCATACGAATCGTACCCTGCAACGTCCCCCGTACGTACGACGAAGTACGATTTGTACCAGGAGCTGGACTCCGTACGAATCGTACAGAGACCGTACGAATCAAATCCCCGTACGGATCTCCCTGGGAACCCACTGTACGCGACATCTGTACGGTTCGCGGCTGCTTTTTCCTACCCGGCAAGTACGATTCATGTCTGGTACGCACCGTATGACCCTTTTTCTACGGGAGCCGTAAAAGCAGAGTTCGCCCCGAAACAGGTACGGAACGGCCCCCCCTGGGTATGGTGCGTACACTCCATGATAGCAGGGGTACGGTGCGTACCCCTGAGATCTTGGGGTGTATGCACCCTACCCCACGATCTTGGGGTGTACGCACTGTACCCCATGTTCGCTGGGTGTACGGTGCGTACAACCTGCGATCGCGGGGTACGGTGCGTACACCCCAAGATCGCAGGGGTACCCACCGTACCCCTGGTATCATGGGGTGTACGCACTGTACGCACTACCGTACAGTGTGTAAGTTATTGTGTGCTTTTCCGTACGAATAGCCCTTACCTGACGTGGACCGTACGAATCCTGTCCTCATACCCCAGTCCGGATCGTACTCGTCGGGTCGTACGGCATGTGTACGAGTCGTACGGTTAACTGTTTCAGCCATGCAATAGGTACGGATCGCAACGATTTGACAGATTAACGGAATACAGATCATACTACGCGACTCGGACGATCGGGTACGAATCGTAAGGCGATAGCTCCGGATGAAAATCGTACGGACCTTTTTTTCCAGGATCGGAATCGGCCCCATGGTGATTTCCTCTATCGTCCGCTGTCAGTATAAACATTGGGTCTTTATCTATGAACCCATCTTACAAATACCGAAATCAGTGGTACCCTTACACCTTGAGTCTTTATCAGAAACGGAATTCTAGTGCAATAGACGGTTTCCTGATAAAGGCAGCAATGCCGAAACGCGCGTAGTCCACATCTACCGCATTGCCTCCATCAACTTCACGTCTATCGTTTAATGAGGATGACATTTTATATTGAATAGCATGAATTAATTTATGTGAATTTTGTTATATATCCTTTATACAATTGTTTTGAAAAAAATGTTTTCATGATATAAATAACTTTTATACATATATATATATATAAAAAAGAAAAAATGATAATCCAAAAGCAATAATCAGATTCAATAATAAAATGAAAAAGATTTTCTTAGACATATGTGTGTTAATTTTGGTTAATTTGTGATGATTCGACTGAGATCAACTAGTGGTTGCACATTATGAAGAGACCTAGAACTGTTCATGTCAATTTTTTGGCCTAACTAGCTATAGACCTTTACTTAACATGGCCCTTTATAGATAACAACAGCAAGGTCTCCATATTTCCCGATTACACGATGGAGGTTCAAAGGAAGAGAACATCATTTTTGGAGGTTAAAAAGGGTCTGAGGGAGGAGGGCCTGCAATACTCCTTGATGTTTCCTGAAAGGCTATGCATTATGTTGGAGGGCAAGACCCATTTATGTGATGACCTGACGAAGGCCTGGGAGTGGATTGTATCCTATAAGGCTGGGACGTGGCCCCCAGGGGAAGCAGCCACGGCTGCACAAGTGGGGACAGTGAGGAAAAGATCCCGGAGATGACCCCGGAGGGGCCCAGCAAAGAAACCCAGCCCATCACAAACTGAGAGAGAAAGCTGCCGCCCTCCAAGCAGTGGGGACGATCATGAGGGGGTATGGGAATGTATCAGAGTCTGGCTCCCCTTCTGTGAAAGGAATGGGGGAATCTGAATCTGAGTCTTGCCAGGTGGACAGCACCCAGATGACAGAAGTTACCCTCGGGATGCCAGACAATATCATTTATTGATACAACTGAGGAGAACAGCAGAGCCCACCTGCCCACATGGTTTTCTGACTTTGATTGAGGTAGAGATGTTAGACAATAGCTGTGGGCATGGCCAAACGCTCGAGTGTGAAATACTGTGCTTGGACTGTAGACTGCCCCCCATTGGAGGACTGAATCTGAACTTGGTTTGGGCCTTCTGATTCAACACAATGGTTTGTTAACGGTTTGGGCGGTTGGCGACTGCCAGACTGCTCTTTGAAGGGGAGGTACTGTTCAGAGATGTTTCACATTTTATGTTGCATCTGTTTGTTTTATAAGCATGGGTGGCCTGACATGGTGTACCTGGTGGGACGAGGGTCAACAATGACTGATTTACAATGATTACACTACATTACACGTTAAAGTTTATGACATGGAACACCAGGGGATTGGGATAGGCAAACAAGAGGCACAAGTCCATGGATATTTACGTAGGCATGGAGTGCAGATAGCCATGCTGCAGGAGATACATCTTATTCAAAGTGAAGTAGAGAAATAGCGTAGGCTGTGGAGGATACAGGTATTTGCAACCTCCTTCTCTGCACATGCAAGGGGCGTTGATATGGGTGAGGGCAGGAGTCCCATTTAAGACTCAACGTACACTCACCGATGCGGAAGGCTGTTATGTCCTGGTTATGGGAAGACTGTGGGGGCAGGAGATTACCCTCAGTAGCATGTATGACCCTAATCAAGACCAGGTCCCCTTTCTACATAAACTTTCAGCCCCCGGCCGACCTAGAAGCAGTAGATCTACTCCTTGAGGGAGATTTTAATAGTGTATATGATCTCATATTGGATCGTTCAACAACCCCTTGCCAGGGGCCCAAGCCCATCGTAATGCTGCTGGGTTAAGGGATTGGATGGAGCATTGGGGGCTGGAATATATATGGTGGACACAACATCCCTTCACAAGGGACTATTTCTTCTACTCGCCCATGTATCAGGCACACATACGCCTGGATGCCTTTCTGTGCGCACACACCCTTGGTAATGCCATTCCCTGCACTGAATGCTTAGGACGCACAATATCGGATCACTGCCCCTTGTTGCTAGAGTTTAAACCTTTGGGGGCCCGTCCCCTAATCCCCTTTTGGGGGTTTAATCCACGGGCTCTGGAAGATGTCTGTTATAGAGAAACTTTAAAGATCGCCATCGACAATTAGTTTGCAGATAATACACAGACAGCATCCACAGGACTGATGGAGTGGGACACATTTAAGACAGTTGTACGTGGACATTGGCTAGGACACTCAATAGGGGAACAGGGGAACTACATTTAGAATTACAGACATTAGAGGACAGATTACACCAGCTGGGAAATGCGAGGGTAACGGAGGCTGATGACCCAGAGGGCCTGAGAGAGGTGCGTTCACTGTATAGCAAGGTCTCATGATCTCAGAGAATACCACACAAGAGTACAGGAGGAGGAATGGAGGCTTGGTCGAACGTTGGAGACTCTGGTCTGGCCGGTGTACCCTGGGTCCCCGATTACGCAGGTGAGGGACGGGAGTGGAGACATTGATCACAAACCTGAGGCAATAAATGCCCTGTTCTGCGATTATTACAGAAACCCATACTTTGCACAGCCTCCGGTCCGACTGTTTGAGCAGAGGGAATTTCTGGGAGGGTTACCACTCCAGAAACTGGATCCTTAGTCTAGGGAAGCACTGGGTGGACCGGTGAAGGAGCAGGAAGTCCGAGTTGCCATTAAAAATATGGCTACTGGGAAGACCCCTGGGCCTGACGGCCTCCCAGCAAAATTTTACTCTGCCTATGCTCCGGTACTGGCTCCTAGATTAGTGGCTAAATATGCTAAATCTTTACGACTTGGGCGGCTTCCAGACTCTTTGTGTGGTGCAGTGATGATATCTCTCCCTAAGATCACAATCCCAGGGTCTTCTCCGTGAGACTTCGCGCTACGAGGCCTCCGGGTTGTTTGCGCTCTACAAAACCCAATTAATAATAATAATAATAATAATTCTGCTTGCTCTCCATGCTCAACATGGATTTTAAACTCCTTTGTAAAATCATTGCGCTTCGTTTACTCCCATACATGCCTACTTTGATTCACCCTGATCAGAAGAGGTTTATCCCCTCTCGGAACACATCCCTTCATTTGCAGAGATTGTATTCGGCTCTATTTCACTCGGAGGTCCAGTACCTACCGCAGGGGGCCTTTTTGTCATTTGATCTGGAAAAGGCCGTTGACACCATGGGGTAGGGAAACCTGTTTGAGACCATGCAACATATGGGCCTTGGGGATGATTGAATGAAGTGGATGAAGCTATTGTATGGAGGCCCTACGGCCCAGGTGCAAATAGGCAGGATTATATACCAGCATTATTTAGGGATACTAGACAGGGCTGCCCCCTATCAACGCTCTTGTTTGCCCTTGCAATTGAGCCACTAGCTGTTCTGTTCCAAATGGGCAGAAAAGGCAATAGGGATACCTATACGGGGACACAAACATATCATCTCCTTATATGTAGTAAATCTTCTGATCTATCTGGCAGACGCAGTAGAGGGTCATACTCCTCATGGTTACTGGCCAAGATGCTTAATACGGCCATGGACAGCCCGCGCCACTAACCGCTATTGCCTACGGCCCAGCAAAGTTGGCTTAGAGTGGTGGCTATGACAGTGGGTATATATCCCAATGTGCATACATTCAGGAGGTAGGTTCAGATGTCCGTATTGCAGGACTTCAGGAGCCATGCTGTCAAGCTCAGCGAGGGGAGCTGAGCTTGACAGCTTTCTTCAGGACCGTGGTCTTAATAGCAACTGCAGAGTACGTGATCATGTGAAAGTGAAGCAAGGCATGTGGGAAGTCACCTCACCTCACCCGGCACCCGCTCGGGAAAAAATGAGGCCCCGCTCTGTCCTTCGGTACCTCTCCACTCCCACTCGGAAGCCGACGAGAGGTACCGACGGACAGAGCGGGCCTCATTTTTTCCCGAGCGGGTGCCGGGTGAGGTGAGGTGACTTCCCACATGCCTTGCTTCACTTTCACATGATCACAAACTCTGCAGTTGCTATTAAGACCACGGTCCTGAAGAAAGCTGGATAAAATTAATCCATATAGCTGAAACATGTCGACCACTCTGCACTGCGCCTGTATATAGTCATATTTTCAGACTATTAGGCGTTATTTTAATCTTGACACTAGAACAGTGCCCATTTAACATATTTTCTGTTCTATTAGTTATTTTTACCATCCATATCCCACGTGATGATATTCCGCCACAATGGTGGTCTGATGGGAGTTTTCAGCCATATGTAATTTCTTGGTGTTTCATGATTCCCTCTAGTTCTTAGTTGCAGAACATCACACATCTTCTCAGACCTTATATCTTCTGTTTATTGTTCTTGTTATGTTCTGGGTTATGAGATATTGAGGTCGTTAAACTAACCCACATAGACCCCCCCACTACTTCCTTTTTTCTAGTATATTCCTTTTCCCCTTTGAGAGGGCGGTACTTCTTCTATAGCTCGCTTTTGAAGAAGAGCCTTCACCTCTCTTCGGAGCAGATCGAGCTGGTGAGGACAAGACTTCTTTGGAGGAATGTTTTTTGGGACCGCACGGAAACGAAGAGTGTATCCATTGCGCAGTATATTCAGCACCCAACGATCTTTTGTGATGCTTCACCACTCTGCCAGATGTTGAGAAGCACTTCCTCCCACTGGAGTGGGAAACCGCGCCAGAGGAAGCCACTGCTCATAACTTCCCTCCTCTCGCTGTAGTAGAGGATTGTTGCTGGTGACCCCCTCTACCTCTGTTAGATTTTCCTCCTCGAAACTGGGACTTGCCCTGATTCTTGTTCTGGGGCCACTGAGGGGTTTGAACCCTCTGTTGAGCCCCTTTGCGCTGGTTGGTCTTGTATCGGAGCTTGAACTCCTTTCTCTTCTCCAAGCCAACCGCTTTGAGAGTGTCCAGCTCGGTTTTCATTCTACTCATCTCTTCGTCAGTGTGGGAGCGGAAGAGAGAGGAACCAGAGAATGGAAGTTTTAAGATACGTTGCTGTGCATCAGGTTTGAGGCCTGTCAAGCGTAACCAAGATAACCTTCTGGCGCATATTCCATGCGCATACGAATGCGCCGAAAGCACTGCGCTATCGGCCGCCGTGCTAATCATCTGGTTCACAACCAGACAGCCCTCTGTCAGTGTCTCTTCAAAGTCTTTCTGGTCTTCTTTTGGCAGTTTGGATTTGAAGAGCTCACTGGAATCCCATAAGGCTCTATCATATCTGCCTAAAAGCGCGGCCGCACTGGAGACTTTCAGTGTAGAAGCGGCAGAGTTGCAGACCTTGCGACCCCACGAGTCCTGGGATCTGCTCTCCTTATCTGGAGGTACTGAAGAGGTAGCAGTGACCGCATGTGTCTACGATGACCGAGTCTGAAGGGGGATCAGCCTTAACAAAGACCAGGTCAGAGGTAGCTGGCTTGTATTTCTTTTGGATGCAAGCAGGCACCGCCTTAATGGTTGCTGGAGACAGGAATATGTCCATGACAGGTTCCATAATCCCTGGAACCAACGGAAGCACTGGACGAGACGCAGACTTCTAATGAAGTGTCTCAAAATCACTGTTGTGGTGACCTGGGGAAAAGACATTGCAATGTTGAGCTTCTGAGCTCCCCTCTGAAGGACATCATGGTACGTATTAATGTCATCAATCGGTGAGACCCTAGAGATAGGGCTATCCAAATGCGTGGGGGAATAATCACTCTTTGAAGAGTGGGTAGAGGAGTTAGAAGTAGACGGTGTTCTCCTACTCCTGCGATGAGCACTGTGCCTCCTATCCCGTGATCTGCTTGAGCGGTCCTCCCTTCTGGGGGAACAAGACCTAGCAGGCCTCCTCACAGGTGATCTCTCAGCTTGGACTCTGTGCCTGAGAGGGCTGTGTCTGTCGGCTTCTTCAACCAGTCTTTGAAGAGGAGTCCTGAGCATAGGACTGGCGTACTCCTGCACCCACCTCGTAGCCCCTGAATCCCGCCAGTGATGTAATGGCAGATTCCAACTCGGGGACAACCGCACCTCAGTAGAAGAAGGCTCCGTCTGTCGCAAAGAAAACTTGCGGGCAGGGCTTCTAGCCTCTGGAGAGGCTGAGGAGGATTGGCGGGATGCTGACTCCGTCACCAGAATCACTGATCCTTCTCTGGATCTCTCCGAAGCGGGCCTCGACCTCGGTCGGGTGTCCCTCGACGTCGATCCTGCATGCTTCCTCGATTCTTGCCGCTTCGACGTCGGGTGCTCTGACGTCGAATGCCTCGACGGCGAGCGATGCCGGTGAGAGGCTGGTGAAAATCGGTGATCTCTCGACGTCGATGTGCAGCATTTCTCTCTCTCAACACCAACGTCACTGGGACGACGGAGGAGCAGCCTATCTCAACGTCGAGGGTCTACACGACGACGGCGGAGGGGTATTTGGCACCCACGCTGCCGAACGCCGACGAGACGACGACGGAGATATCATCCTCGACGCCGATCGACACCTGGTTGTCGACGGCGGAGGACTCTGGGCTCTCGACGTCGATCGCTGTATCTGCGACGAAGGAGGTGAGCCTGCTCTCGACTCCGAACGTCGTGTCGACGAAGGCGGAGGGTCTCTGCTCCTCGATGCTGATCATCGCCGGGTTGACGACGGCAGAGGGGTCATACTTCCCGACGCCGATCGTCACCTGGTTGATGACGGCGGAGGTGTGATGCTCCTCGAAGCCGATCGTCGCCGGGTTGACGACGGCGGGGGGTTCTTGTTCCTCAACGCCGATCGTCGCCGGGTTGACGACGGCAGAGGGGTCTTAGTCCTTGACGCCGATCGTCGCCGAGTTGACGACGGCGGAGGGTCTTGAACTCTCGACATCGACGACGTACCTGAATCTCTTCTTCTCGACGACAAGCCCGCTGTCAAAGGTCGTTTTTTAGATAAATGACTCACTGGTAGATCTTTTCTCAGCGCCGAGCCCAACGCTGAAGCTGAAGGGTGTGAAGTCTTATCCTTAGAAGATGTTCTAGACTTCTTGGAGCCCTTCTTTACCGGAGACCTTCCTCTAGATGACCTATGTGCCTGGCCATAGATGCAAATTCTCTCCCGGCCCTTCAGAGTTCTTCCTGACAGGGTTTTGCAGTGAGGAAAAGTCATTGGATCATGTTCTTCAGGTAGACAAAGTATACAGACTTCATGGTTGTCTGTCTTGGCCTTCTTTTTACCACAAGAAGGGCAGGTATTAAAAAAAGAAGGCATTTTAAGGTAGAAAATGCCCAAAAAACTGTCAATAAAAGACAGATTCTTACTTGACAAGATGTAAAACGTCGAAGTAAGGCAAAAAAGTTATGAAAAATGAAGTGAATTTCTGACAGAAATCAGAAATGAGTGGAGCTGTGTTACCAGGATCCTTCCTGAAGGAGCCGGAAAGAACAGCTGACCTAACTGTCACCCCTGAAGCATGATGGGGAGCTGGGGGTAAGGAGTGCCTTAAAGGCACGGTGTCAGTTTATTGCTATGCAACTACAGGTTAGCTTTTCAGTCTTTTTAAACTGTGTATTTGCAATGCAGCCTGGGAGCTTTCTATGCTTTCAGTGTTTTATGAGAATTTCTACTGCTTTCTGAGCATTAAAAAAGTTTCTAAACAAACTTGGTTGTTGTTTCTCATGTTTCTAATGCATTTTATTCATGTATGGTGGAAATTCTTTACAGCATGATTCAGCTCTAGTGTTTATTAGGATGCAATTGCTTATTTTTATATATATATATATATATATATATATATATATATATATATATATATATATATATATATATATATATATATATATGGTTATATATATGTGGGGCACATATAATATAGTGTTTCCGGGGTCCTGCGCATGGGCGGGAATATTCTAATGCTTTTGACTATTGCTGAGGATCCCCTGGAAGAGAACTCAGTGAAACTGTCATTAAAAAGATGCTTCTTGTGGCAAGTGATCAGTCTTTTGAGAGCTTCGGGCCCCATGAAGGAATGTTGGCCAGCATCACATTGCAAGTGCTACTTTAACACTTTAAGTCCTGCCGTCGGCCAACGGTCGTCACTACCTTGCCAGTGCTGCGCGCGACCGTTGGCCGACGGGTCCGCACCCGTTATTTGAACATTCAGCACTGGGCGCTGAACGTTCGACGCTGCTAAGGTGTTAATATGCTATCTCTTTCTAAGTTTTGGGCTGACTGGGACAGATCACTAACATTTTTGACTGGTGCTATTTCATCACTTTGGTGGCAAGTTAAGACAGTCTTTGCAGCAAACACCTTCTGCAAGTGTATAACAAAATCGGATTCTGAAGAGGTTAATACATGTTAATAACATTTGTGCATATTAGTTTGGTGAAGTCATATTGTGCTGTGATGAGTTCTGGTGTTTTTTTTGTGCTGGTGTGTTTTTTTACTGCAACGTGATTTTGTTATATGTTGTTCGGTGGTTGTTGTGTTGCAATCTGTTTTGACTGTATTGTTGTGATGGGCCCCTTTATGATGAATTTCTAGTTTGGTAGTGAAATTTATAATTTTTGCGGCCAAAGGTAGGCAGTTTTAGCAAACTCCAGAAATACCAGGAGGGGATAGAACAAGGTGAGGAAGAGGGCAGAAGCCACAAGTCAGTAGAAGGGAAAATGTTAGGAAGAGGAGTTTCGAGGACACCATAATTCTAACATATTCATTCTTGTGATTTTGTAAGTCATCGCCGAACTGCCCGAGTTTTGAGATCATTATTTTTTTCCTACTCTTACCAGTCAAAGGAATGAAAGTATCATGGGGCTGTGAAAGAGGTGTGGCCTAGAAGTTCCGGCTGTACATTAGGGGCAACAGATTTGCATATCGTTGAAGCCATGCTGTAATGCCATGGTTAAGCAGCAAAACCTCAGAATGGAAATTTACTCGAAGGAATATTTATTTGTCAAACAGCATTCGCTTAAACATGTTATCAATAACTTTTTGTTGACAAAGTTTTAGGTCCTCAGTCCATAATGTTCCTCAGCTTTTATGAAATGTACTCGGTGTGCCAGAGCTTAATATTTTTGGATTCACTTGAGGCTTGATGGCTACTGACGCCGAATGCTCTTCTGTCAAAATTCCACTTTTTATTTAAAGATAACTTAATTTTAAGGTGGCACATAAATATGGTTTGGACATTGGATTTCAACAAAGAATGCATTGTTATAAAACGCTGTCAGTTACCCTTACCAAAGAACCTCAATTCTGAACTCTCCATCAAAGATGATGCACGTCAGAAAAAAAGAGAAAAATATTGGGTCTGATTAACATGAGAATAATCTCAAAGGCCAAAATACCACATGTGTGGCATATTACTAGAGAAGATTAAAATAAAGAAAAAAACAGGCAGAGAACCGTGAAGCCTCAAAACATCTGGTATTCCATAGTTACAAGCAGGGACAAATCAAAACATAATGAAAAAAGTCCATTGCAATACATGGCCCAGCAATGATGGTCCACAAAACTGCAAGGAATGAAGATGAAAGACCCACGAGGGCACAGTAAAGAAAAGAAGTCCTGGGAAAACGTACTGAAAGATACTTTAAAATAAAATTAATTTATTAACACCAGTACATTTTCTACAATAAAGTTTTAAAGCCATATTGGCATTCGTATACACACTTTTTACCATTTGTGTCTGTTTCATACACACACAGTTTTGCAATAATCTACAAAAAGAAATGTTCAGTTATATTGGTTGTGGACGAGCAAGAGGAAATCATCAAATCACTAATGGGGCACACACTGAACGTTGAAATCACGAGTGCAGAGTGCAAAAAGGAAACACGGTTCATTCAAGTCAATATCTTTTTTTATCTCGTTTTGTATTTCATGGATTTTTGACACTTCTAACCAGAAAGCTGCACTTAAGACCTAAGGAGGATGGGACATAAGCACTCAAAACAGGAATGGCATGCACAACGAATTATAGGCTAACGAAATTTGAATTAGCAAGTGGAGCAAAACAAGCAATGCAAATAAGACTTTACCATCTATATACACCACACTTAGAGGCAGATTTACAAGCCCCTTGCGCCACTTTTGCGTCACTTTTAACATGGGGAAAGTGACACAAAAGTGGCGCAAGGGGCTTGTAAATCTGCCCCTTAATTGCATGATTGAACAACGAGCCACTCAGGTTCTTCCCATATGTGGGAGGTGGCACTTGGTGGCTGATTTAATGCTGAATAAGTCGGCAAAGTTTTAAGGATGTTGGGAGCCCTGGTATAGGAAGCTTGGCATTATATGTAGTGTACCAAAATGAGGTACACTATGTACAAAGTCCAGATTACCTTTATTGGCTTACAGGGCTTAAATTAAAAGTCCCACATGGTCTCTTTGAGGCAGTGTGGGTTAGACGTTTCCCACCTGTCCTAGTGCCAAATGGGTCTCAGGGCAGGGTGTGGCATCTGGTCTGTGGGAGGTTTGGGTCAGATATCAAAGGCAGCAGGGGCTATGAAGCCCTTGGCCTCGATTTGCTAAATCAGTAGCCCTCCTGCTGGAAGGGATGTGAACACATTCCCCAGGGAAATACATAAAGAACAATTGATGAACGGAATGCTGCACAATGTCAAACATTTACCCCAATACAGATATCTGGGCCTAAAGCCATTGTTTTTTTGCTCCCCATGCCTTTCCAGTTCAGACCCAGCCATATGCAAATCAGTCTTGACTCTGTTCCCATTGGAAACAGTCCAGCCCGATCTGCCAGGCCAGGTGCTCCCTGGATTGGAAACAACCATCCTGGGACCGGTTTGGGGGCATCACCCCTCATCAGCCAGGCTAGCTTGACTCCAGGGGCATAGAGAGCACGGGACCCACGTCTGAGCATACTTGTACGACTCTGGGTGACAAATGCTAAAAGAACAATTGATGGACAGAATGCTGCACAATGTCAAACATTCACCCCAGTACAGACATCTGGGCCTAAAGCCATCGTTTATTTGCTCCCCATCCCTTTCCAGGTCAGACCCACCCATACACAAATCAGTCTTGACCCTGTTCCCCATGTGAACAGTCCAGCCCGAACTGCCAGGCCAAGTCCTCCCGGGACAGGAAACAAGCATCCTGGGACCGGTTTCAAGGAATCACCCCTCATCAGTCAGGCCAGCTGGACTCCAGTGGCATGGAGAGCACGGGACCCATGTCTTGGCATACCTGTCCCACTTGGGGTGGCAAATGCTTACAGAACAATTGATGGACAGAATGCTGCACAATGTCAAACATTCACCACAGTACACAGATCAGGGCCTAAATCCATCTTTTTCTTTTCTCCCTATGACTTTCCAGTTCCGACACAGCCATACAAATCAGTCTTGACTCTGTTCCCCATGGGAACAGTCCAACCCGAAATGCCAGGCCAGGTCCTCCCTGGACTGGAAAAAAGGTCCTGGCATCGGTTTCGGGCCATCATGGAGAGCACAGCATCTGGGCTTACCTGTCCCACTCGGGGTGACAAATGCAAAAAGAACAATTGATGGACAGAGGATTCAAGCTAGCCTGGCTGATTTATTTATTTATTTATTTATTTATTTAATTTGTATAGCGCGTTATAACCACCGGGGCCTCTAAGCGCTGATTGTCCAAATTACCTAGTAGGGCTCAGCATATTACTTGATCTTGGCAGTACACCTAGTGGCTGCTCCATGCTTGTTTAAATAGAACAGTTTTTAGCTTTTTCCTGAAAGTTAACAAATTGCGTTCCTTCCTTAGATCTGGGGTCAGTTTATTCCACAGGGCTGGGAGTGTTTTAGAAAAGGCGCGTCCCCCCACCGTGGCCAATTTAAACCGGGGTTGGGATAGGAGAGTAGCATCTGATGAACGCAAAGTCCTGCTCGGCGTATAGAGGGAAATTCTGGACTTTAGGTATTTTGGTGCATTCCCGTACAGCGTCTTATGCACTATACACAGTCCCTTGAAAGCTACTCTCTGCCGAATTGGGAGCCAATGAAGCTCCTGCATCAGAGGGGATGAGTGGGTCATCCTGGGTTTCTTGTAGATCAACCTGGCTGCGTCGTTCATAACCCCCTGTAACTTATCCAGCAGCCGCTGGGGTAGCCCTATGTACAGAGAGTTTCCATAATCCAGTCTGGCCAAGATTATAGCTGAAACCACATGTTTCAAGGTGGAAAACGATAGCAGTGCCGATATTTTCCTCAATTGCCGCATTAAGCGAATGCAGGTTCCTACTACAGTCGTGACCTGTTTTTCCATGGATAGTTTTCCATCCATGTACAGACCCAAACTTTTAACTGCACCCGCTGGTTTCGGTGGTACACCCAGCTCTGCAGGCCAGAATTTCTCGTTCCAGGGGTTGCCCGTGATGGAAATGGGCAACACTTCCGTCTTGTCCGGGTTAATTTTTAGGGAGTTTTTTGACATCCAATTAACCGTGGCTTTAAGTATGTCCTGTAGCCTGGTAGACGCTCCTGGACCTTCATCTAACCGGATGATAATCTGGGTGTCATCAGCGTAGTTATAGACTAGGCAGTCCATCCTGTTCAGGAGTGCAATCAATGGCTGCAAATAGATGTTGAAGAGTAGGGGTGACAGAGCAGAGCCCTGTGGGAACCCGCAAGTAATAGGCGCGGAGGTGGAAAGCAGGTCCCCCAGTTGAACTCTCTGTGTCCTGCCCTGCAGAAATGATGCAAGCCATGCCAGGGCTGTACCCCTGATACCAAAAGACCTCAACCGCGACAAAAGTTGTTCATGACACACGGTGTCAAAAGCCGCGGAGAGATCTAGTAGTACCAGGGCGCTAGGTGTTTTTGTATCTGCCCGGCTCCTCAATTCATCCAGAATTGATAGCATGACTAGTTCCGTGCTATGGTTAGCACGGAACCCTGCCTGATTGGCCTCCAGCAGGTTGTTGCCTTCTAGATGTTTTGAGAGCGATACCAACACATGCTGCTCAATTACCTTAGCCAGAAAAGGCAACTGGGAGATGGGACGAAAGTTCTTTAGACACTTTGTGTCCGCTCCAGGTTTTTTTAATAAAGGGATCAGTCGAGCCTCTTTAAATGCTAGAGGGACCTGTCCTGTGTAAAGAGAAGTATTCAGTAAGTGCAAGACTTCTTCTTCGATGCTCGGTAGTGCTAGCTTGAATACTTCAGGCGGGCATGGATCCACCAATGAACCGGATTTAACTCGGTCCGTAATCTTGGTCAGTTCCTGCTTTACAATTGAAGGGAACTCGGCTAACGGAGTGAGAACTGGCGGAACAATGTAATCAGGTGGGCTAGGACAATTGAGGGGTATAGTTGCAGCGATTTCTCCCAGAATGTCGGAGATCTTACTCACAAAGAAGTCCTGGAACTTCTGACAATCCTGTTGGGTGAACTCAGTGCTTTGCTCTTTGTTTGTCCTGAGTTCTGACAAAACCCGAAAGATTTCCTTCTGTGGATTCCTAGCTGCCACTATTCTCTCCTCGAAAAAGACCGCCTTTCTGGTTTGGATGGCTGATTTATAGGACGCCAGGGAAGACATATAGTCTTTCTTGGCAGTGGCGTCATACTCCTTCCGCCATGCACGTTCTTTCCTCCTCACCCCACGCTTCATGTCACGTAGGGAATCATTATACCAAGGGGCCCCAGCTCCCCTATCCACCTTCTTCACCCTGCGAAGGGGTGCCACCAACTCAATGGCTCTCCCCAATTTGTGGTGGAGATGTCCGCAAAGGGCATCGACGTTGGCGTCCTGCTCCTTTAACGGCGGAGACTGTTGTAGGAAAGACCTCATTCTCTCTCCATCAAGATTTCTCCATTTCCGGGCCATTTTCCAACCTTCACCCAACTTGGGCGGATGGCCGTTCAGAAGGATTTTACATTTTATTAACGAATGATCAGACCAAACGCATGGCAAGATCTCTGTGGCGTCCTGGACTGGCATAGTAGTCCAGATTAGGTCAAGCATATGTCCCTTCTCATGAGTCGGTCCATTCACCTGCTGAGTAAAGTCCAAGGAGGAAGTTGCCTCCTCGATTAGTAGTGCTTGACCTTCTTTAGGGGATTTCTCCCAATGGTAATTAAAGTCTCCGACGACAATCATTTTATCGTATCTCGACCGCAAATCCTGAAGCAGTCTAGTAAACAGCATAGGGAAATCCGGCAAAGCCCCAGGCGGGCGGTAAACCACCAAAAACACCACACACGCCGCCCCCTGTCGGAGTTTAACTCCTAGGATCTCTGCGCCCCCCAAGGTTTCTGATAAGAATCTTTCAGCGCGGAGACGTGCTTGATAGAGTAGAGCTACTCCCCCTCCTTTTTTGGCTCCCTCCCTATTAAAGTGGAGTGCCAAATAATTGTCTGGTAGGGCCGCCACTAAATCCGGCACTGAACAATCCTCCAGCCACGTTTCCGTGAGAGCAAGGGCATCCAGCTCTCCGTCTTCCAATAATGAGAAGACCTCCAGCTTGTGTCCCTGCAGAGAACCCGTGTTCAGAAGACCGAACTTTAACGCATGAGCCTTGGCGTGGCGCACCCGCGCTTTGGTACTCCTAGGAGAACTCAACAAGCCCTCCCGAACCAACACATGCATACAGCCCTGGTCAGGTTGAGACTTACCACAGTTGAGCTCCATTAGCTCACCTCTGGAGTACGACAAGATTGGACCAGGGGTTCTGGCCCCGGGCCCCGGATGGTCACTGATGGGCAAAGATGGGCTCGCCTCTGGCGAGCCTCCGGCGTGCCTATGGCGCGCCCGCTGCGCGTTACCGCTGCACGTCATCGGGGAACGTTTAAGTAGCACCCAATCGTGCTATGGCTTTGCAAGAGCAAGAGCTAAACCGCCAACAAAGATGGCGTCCCTTTCCGGCACTTCCCCTCCCAAGATGGCGCCTAATCCCCAACTAACGAGCCGCCAAACAGCGGTGCAACTTCCAAAAATTAAATGTGAGTGTGTCCTAACAAGCCCCGCTAATCATGAGCACATTCCAAAGTTTATTTAAAAATACGCAAGTAAAAGCGCACAGGACCGCGCTGCAAGCGCCGAGCATGTAGCGCAGTTTAAAATGGGTTTTTCAATTCAATAAATGTCCACGGGTCAATGGCAGTAGTTGGAAATTATTTTAAGCAACAAGCGCAGCAGCAGCAGAGTATCGAATGATGCCTCGCCTACACTAGCGCTTACCTGGACAGAACGAGCGCCTGCTGTAGTCCACTTAAGTAGCACCCAATCGTGCTATGGCTTTGCAAGAGCAAGAGCTAAACCGCCAACAAAGATGGCGTCCCTTTCCGGCACTTCCCCTCCCAAGATGGCGCCTAATCCCCAACTAACGAGCCGCCAAACAGCGGTGCAACTTCCAAAAATTAAATGTGAGTGTGTCCTAACAAGCCCCGCTAATCATGAGCACATTCCAAAGTTTATTTAAAAATACGCAAGTAAAAGCGCACAGGACCGCGCTGCAAGCGCCGAGCATGTAGCGCAGTTTAAAATGGGTTTTTCAATTCAATAAATGTCCACGGGTCAATGGCAGTAGTTGGAAATTATTTTAAGCAACAAGCGCAGCAGCAGCAGAGTATCGAGTGATGCCTCGCCTACACTAGCGCTTACCTGGACAGAACGAGCGCCTGCTGTAGTCCACTTAAGTAGCACCCAATCGTGCTATGGCTTTGCAAGAGCAAGAGCTAAACCGCCAACAAAGATGGCGTCCCTTTCCGGCACTTCCCCTCCCAAGATGGCGCCTAATCCCCAACTAACGAGCCGCCAAACAGCGGTGCAACTTCCAAAAATTAAATGTGAGTGTGTCCTAACAAGCCCCGCTAATCATGAGCACATTCCAAAGTTTATTTAAAAATACGCAAGTAAAAGCGCACAGGACCGCGCTGCAAGCGCCGAGCATGTAGCGCAGTTTAAAATGGGTTTTTCAATTCAATAAATGTCCACGGGTCAATGGCAGTAGTTGGAAATTATTTTAAGCAACAAGCGCAGCAGCAGCAGAGTATCGAGTGATGCCTCGCCTACACTAGCGCTTACCTGGACAGAACGAGCGCCTGCTGTAGTCCACTTAAGTAGCACCCAATCGTGCTATGGCTTTGCAAGAGCAAGAGCTAAACCGCCAACAAAGATGGCGTCCCTTTCCGGCACTTCCCCTCCCAAGATGGCGCCTAATCCCCAACTAACGAGCCGCCAAACAGCGTTGCAACTTCCAAAAATTAAATGTGAGTGTGTCCTAACAAGCCCCGCTAATCATGAGCACATTCCAAAGTTTATTTAAAAATACGCAAGTAAAAGCGCACAGGACCGCGCTGCAAGCGCCGAGCATGTAGCGCAGTTTAAAATGGGTTTTTCAATTCAATAAATGTCCACGGGTCAATGGCAGTAGTTGGAAATTATTTTAAGCAACAAGCGCAGCAGCAGCAGAGTATCGAGTGATGCCTCGCCTACACTAGCGCTTACCTGGACAGAACGAGCGCCTGCTGTAGTCCACTTAAGTAGCACCCAATCGTGCTATGGCTTTGCAAGAGCAAGAGCTAAACCACCAACAAAGATGGCGTCCCTTTCCGGCACTTCCCCTCCCAAGATGGCGCCTAATCCCCAACTAACGAGCCGCCAAACAGCGGTGCAACTTCCAAAAATTAAATGTGAGTGTGTCCTAACAAGCCCCGCTAATCATGAGCACATTCCAAAGTTTATTTAAAAATACGCAAGTAAAAGCGCACAGGACCGCGCTGCAAGCGCCGAGCATGTAGCGCAGTTTAAAATGGGTTTTTCAATTCAATAAATGTCCACGGGTCAATGGCAGTAGTTGGAAATTATTTTAAGCAACAAGCGCAGCAGCAGCAGAGTATCGAGTGATGCCTCGCCTACACTAGCGCTTACCTGGACAGCTGATGAGGGGTGATGCCCCGAAACCGGTCCCAGGATGCTTGTTTCCGGTTCAGGGAGGACCTGGCTTTGTAGTTCGGGATGGACTGTTCCCATGAGGCACATGGTCAAGACTGATTTGCATATGGCTAAACTGGGGTGGAATGGTGAGCAAAAGAACAATGGATTTAACCCAGATCACTTGACTGAGGCTGAATGTTTGACTTGCTCTGCATTCCGTCCATCATTTCTGTAAGTTTCACCTTCCACAGAGAAGGCATTGTTTCTGCCGTCAGAAAGCACGTTCTCCCACCTGCAGAGGATCGGAAATGAGTCTGTTGGGGTGGGCTGGATGATACCAGCCAGTCAGCACACAAGACTGTGGTAGGTTTTTCAGGGGGGCACCTCTATGGTGCCCTCTGGGTGCATGTCATAATAAATCTAGTCTTGGTACAGACCAGGTGTTTGATACCAAGCACCATAGGTTTCAGTGAAGCCATCATGAAGCTGGGGAACTCGTAACACCCAGTGCCCGGTAAACACTACTTAAGATGGCTTCCATGCTTACTTTTACCACCTAGCCATTGAACTAGACAGCACAGGGGCATATCTGCACAGGCAGATATGTCCTCACATTTAATATAATGCACCCTGCCTTAGGGCTACAAGGCTTGCTGTAGGGGTGACTCACATATATTATATGCAGTGACTTTGACATGACACACAGTGTGTGTGCCATTTCGTGTTTTCACTCATGGTTTGCACCATGACACGTAGCCTGCAATGGCAGCTGCATGCAATTTGTACGGGGGTCCATCAGGGTAGCATAATACATGCTGCAGCCCCTAGGGACGCTCTTTAGTACCCATGCGCTAGGCACCAAGGGTACTGTTTACTAAGTACTTACTGGGGTGCTAAAGTGTGTGCCAACTGTAATACAACTAGACCGCTTTACCTTGTTTTTTAGGGAAAGAGCACTGGCACTGGGGCCTGGTTAGCAGTCAAAAAACATCATTACCAGTGGCAAAAAGTGGGGATAACCATGAGAAAAGGGGCACTTTCCTACACCCTGGCAAGACATATTTTGGAACAACAATTTTTGATTTTATTAGCCATTTTTTTTTTAATTCAAGCCCTGTGTTGCCTAAAATTATTGACTAAAAGCTGGCATGGTGAGCAAACAAACAATGAATTTAAGCCAGATCTGTGACCATGGGTGAATATTTGACAATGTTCAGTATTCCATCCATCATCTTTTTGTGCTGCCATTGTCACCCTAAGTGGGCAGGGCATACCCAGACGTGGATCCAATGCTCACTGTGCCACTGAATTCATGCTAGCTATGTTGATAAGGGGTGATACTCTGAAACCAGTCCCAGATTGCTTGTCCGGTCCATGGAGAACCTGTCTTGGCAGTTCGGGCTAGACTATTACCAGAGCGAACAGGGTCAAAACTGATTTGCATATGGCTGGGTCTAAAATTGGGTGGCATGGTGAGCAAAAAAAACTATGGATTTAACCCAGATCTGTGATGGGGTAAATGTTTGATTTGTTCAGCATTCCATCCATCATCTGTTTTTTTTGCATTTGTTGCCCTGGGTGGGAAGGGTATGTCTAGACGTGGGTCCTGTGCTTGCATTGCCACCGGGTTCAACCTAACCTGGTTGATATGGGGTGATATGGGGTGATACCCTGAAACCGGTCTCAGGATGCTTGTTTCTGGTGCAAGGGAGGAGGACAGGGCCTAGCAGTTTGTGCTGGACTGTTCCCATGGGGGACAGGGTCAAGACTGATTTGCAGATGGCTGTGCCCATGGCAGGAGACAGGGAAAGCGAACTGACCATGCTGGACAGATAGGAGGAGAAGTGGCAGCACAATGGCCCACACAAGGTAGGTAAGAGGGGCAATGGTATCTCAATGGACCATGGGGGCGAGAAGGAGGCAGGGGCATGGACTTGCACAACATTGGTACGGGGAAAAGCAACAGGGAAAACAAGCTAACCATGAAGAGCAAGAGGAAGAGGCAACAGGAGCACATCGAACCATACATACGGGGTGGAAGTTGTGAAAGGGCATGGACCTGGACAACAGAGAGCAGGAAAGAGGTGTGAGGGGCAGTAAGCTAAGCATGTAGGGCAAGAGGTAGGGACAGTGGAAGCACAAAAGACCACAGGGAAGCAGGGATGGAACAAGGCATGGACTCAGACAAACATAGGGGAAGGAGAAGGATGCAGAGGCAGCAAGCTGACCATGGAGGAAAGGTATGCATTGGCAGAGATAGCTCAATGAAAAATGTTGATTAGGCAGGAGAGGGCAGGGGCGCACACACACAGAGAACAAAGGTTAGGAAGAAACTGAGGGGTTAAAACCCACCTCAAATAATAACCACAGTCCTTGTCAGGGAAAACCACAAAAATCACTAAATAAACCTGTACTTAACCCTCTGGTTGTTGGACATAGAGCAGGCAGGCTAAAGTCAGTGGCAATGGGTAAAGTATTTATGCAGTAGTAAAACAATAATAAAGTAGAAATGCAAAACAATAAAAACCCAAGATGAATTAGGAAAATAGAGCAATGTTTAATAAACAAAATGAGAAAGAAATGACAAAAATCCAATAGGAAGAAATGCAGTTATGATTTTTATAAATTTTAAGGAAGAACAGCACCAAGAAGCCTTCGAGGGGTGGACAACTACTTGACTAACTAAATGACTAACTAATTTCCTGCATCATTTCTGGGGCAGGAGGGGGGCTGTTTACTTCTCTGGCAGTCACCCCGATGCATATCAGAGGCAGTGCAGCCTTTGAAGCTTACCTCCTGGATGTGCCACTTCACTAGCCTGCTTGGCAGAACCGTGTGACCTCCTTCCTGCTCATGGCTTTGTTCCTGACTCCTGTGAGTGATAACACTGCCTGGCAGGATGCCAGAATTTTGTTTTGGTGGCAGCAAACCCGGGAAACGCAAGCGTGCCATTCATAGCACAGAGAAGCTGGGGCAACCAGTTGGGGAACCTCTAAAGTAGGCACCTGGGGGCATGCCACACCACCCTTGACACGAGATTCAAATCAGGGACAAGAAGGCATGTTGTCTGATACCAAACACAATATATTTTGGCAGTACAATAATGGAGGTACCAGCCTTGGGTTTCCCCGGGTGCCGCCATTTTATATTATGGACCGCCTATCATTTATAGTATCCTTTAATGGTAAAGGGCATAATAGGGTCCTATAAGCTTGGGTCCTATAAGCTTGCACTTACATGTCCACATCTTGGTTTTAGGATGCCTTCCTTAGGGGTGACTGGCATATATATCGAAGATAGTGCATTGACTTTGACACTCATGGTGAGAACAAAGCCGAGTTGGAGCAATTCGCACTGCTTCTGCAGTCTGCAAATGCAAGCCTTCAGTCAATAGTATACTTCGGTCACTCAGGGTGGCACAAACAGTGCTTCAAGCCCTGGGCACCCCTTTACCATCCTTGGCCTGGGTACCACTGGTACCATATACTAGGGACTTATAAGGGAGTAAAGTCCTAGTCAATTGGGATTGCCAATTTTTTATATAACAATTTTAGGGAGAGAACACTAGTACTGGGACCTGGTTAGCAGGCTTCCGTGCACTGTCAGTGTCGAGAACCAGCATCTAGAAGTCTAAATGGGGATGATAAGTGTGGGGGGGGGGGTCATCTACGAAAAGCCTGGTTTTCTTACAGAGCCTGGCAGCTAGCTGGACGAAAGAGGGGGGTTAACTGCATCTGCCTGTGACCTCAGTTGAAATTTAATTAGTACTGGAGCACCGCCCTCAGGCCACACCGTCAAGGGAAGGCCAGCACCTGCCCACACCCAAGCCCTTTGTCCTCTGTTTGGGAGCAATACACATACACCCTAGAGGAGCCAACAGGGGTCAGGGGACACGGGGACTGGCAGGCAAGTCTTTCAGGTTCAGGCAAGAAAACAACTTTCTAAAGGTGACAATTCCAAATTAGTAATATAAAATCCGACTTTACCATTAACTTGAATTAAATATTACTATTAAAATAAGTCTTTAAAATATTTCTCTAGGTGGTCAAGATGGCGAGCGGGTAGGATGTATCCCGCATCGTCATCCCGCTCCTTCGGCCCAAACTCGCCCATCCAGGCAAGGTGCAGCCCCCAAAAAGCTCCGGAGTACCTCGAGAAACACCTCCGGCTCGACAGAGACCAGTAATCAAGTGTGATCGGTCCGGAAGTTTAGGTAGCAGACGCTTCTGCGCTAGGGACGAGCATCATGAGGTATGCTAAAATGGCGGATGCCTCCCTATAGCAGAGGGGCAACTGGTGGCAGCGATCGGTGATCGGGATCTGGGCGAGGCTGCACTGTCCGGCCCCCGTGTACACCCAGAGATTGACCAACGCAGTGGAAGGCAGAGAAAATACCGCATGGAATCCCGGTGGAGTTAAGCAGCAACAAAGGGCGACGGGGAGGGGACTGCGAGTAAAGAGGAGAGGCCTAGCAGTTGGTGTGGAGCCTTCCACTGGGAAGGCAGGACTGAGGCTGCAAGGAGCAGCGGCGGCGGTGAGAAACCTCGGGCAGCGGACAGACTGTCAGCTGGCGCCGGAGACCCACTGCCTGTCTACACATCGGCACTCGTGGAGTGCGGAACGGGGCTCCAGGTGAGACACAGCAGAGAAGGCGGCGAGGGCCCAAGGGCCTATCGCGGAGAGCCTCGCTGCTTAATTAAGGGCCAGTACAGCGGTGGACAGGGGCAAGTTGGAGAGAGTGGCGTTCAGGTAGGAGTCTGATGACCTACACATGGGACGCGGTTTGGGTGCAACCGTGACCTCATGGCTGCCTAAACAGTGGTGGACGGCAACCCGGCAGCAGCGGAGCACAGAGCAGCGCGGTGTGGAGCACTATATTTAGGACTGCGCCACAGAGGGAGGACAGAGCCGGGCGAAGTTAATGGGCAGTGGAACGCCTGAGCGAGGTGCCTCAGTGACTCGGCAGGAAATCGCAGGTTAGCAGTAGAGGAGCAGCAGCCAGAGCTTCCGACAGGCGCTCCCTGGCAGCCAGGGCAGTGGCGTGGCGCCTCCTTGTTAGCTTCACGGGGTGAGAGCAATGTGCATTGGAAGGCCGGGCCCACAGCAGATCCCCCGGCGGTGCCTGTAGGCCTGCAAGAGGGTGGAAGACGCAACAACAGTGTAGGGGTTGTACCAAAATCTGGGTGCTATCAAGGGACGCGGATCCCTACACAGGCAAGCGCGGCATGCCTCAGGTAACCATGGGCCAGGGCGGTGGAGCTTGCGGATGGGCCCCGCTACCAGAGGGGAAATGGAGTGCTGAGCGCAGCGGCAATGACCAGAAGCTGGGTACACCCCAGGAGTGTGGTCGGGTGTCCCCCGCATACAGGTGACAAAGGTGAGGAGTGCAAGGGGGACGTCACAAGCGGAGCCTGGGGCTGCGTGGAGGTATAGGCTCCGAGGACCCTGATTGGCTTAGCGCCATATCGGCCAGACGCACCGACTGGCGCCAACGGGCCTAGAGATTAGAGGCCACTGATTCCGCCGACTGTGGAGACCTCAACGGAGCAGAGCAGGCAACGCCGGAGATCCCGGAGGTAGGGAGCTCCCAACTAGGGCGGGGAGGTATCGACCAGGCTTCCCGTCTGGCATCCTTGAGCACGGGTACGGCGGCTGCGACAAGGACCAGAGGTGGTCGGGCCAACGGGGCCTACAACTGCGGCACATCGGCGGAAAGCCCACAGTCGTAACATTACACCCTGGGCTCCTGATCTTACGACGAAGGAATGTCTTCTTTGAGGGGAAAGAAAGACAGGCCTCTCAAAGACATGTTAACCAAACCTACAGAGGGGTGGGCAGGGGGGACAAGTCCCCTCCTACGAAGCACCTACAACTCGACTCTGAGAGCGATGAGACCCCGATCACACACTCCTTTCTGAAGTCCTTGTTTAACACCATGCGGGAGGACTTCCACACACTTAAAAGTGAGGTAGCTAGCAAAATGAAGGAGATCTGACAGGATGTCGGCGAGATAGGCAAATGAATACCTGCCATGGAAGACCAGGAGCAAAACAAGGGATGAGGAAGTGACAATACTTCAGCAGGAGGTGGTCCGCCTGAGGGAGCAGCAACTGGACCTCCAGACCCCCATGGAGGACATAGAAAATCGCTCTTGGCGAAACAATATAAGGGTGAGAGGAATGCCTTCGGACGCAAAAGGCACAGGCATAGTCCACTATCTGCAGGAGCTCTTCCGGGACATTTTGGAAGCTGAACCCTCCATGGAGATCCGTATTGACCGGTCTCACAGAGAACGGTTGAAAAGAAGGGCACCAGCGCCCCCACCTGACATTCTGGCTTTTCTGCCGGACTACCCCCTTAAAGAACAGATTCTCCGGGTGGCTAGAGTGTAGCAACCACTCAAGTATTTGGGACACTTCATTGCCCTGTATCAGGATTTGGCTGCCAGCACCCTACAAAAGAGGCGGGAGTTTAAGGAAGCCACCGCCCATCTTCGAGACAAAGATGTAGCTTATTCATGGGGTCACCCGTTTTGCCTAATCTTTAAATGAGAAAGCAAGCTTCAACAAATCAGTTCCCTTAAAGAAGCCTGCAAGTTAGTTCGACTCTCCTCTTCCGGGGGATTCAATCAGTCCGGAACGCCACTCTGCAAGTATGAACTGGCCCTGAGTTGGAAAGAAGCGCCCTCTGGTGGGCTCCTTGGGGCCAGACCCAGACACAATGGTGCAGGAGCAACAGGCGTCCCTTGATACCGTCCTGAAGGACACCGCATCACAGGAGGACTCATGATTCCTGGAGGGGCTGCAATAACAATGTGAGATAAGCTGGGTAGGGGGTCTTGCTGGGATTGGGGAGGCGGGGATGCTTGGGCAACAATATGTCCCTTTCACATGAAGCGGGTAATGGACACTATGGGAAAGGTTGGGTGTTTGAGTTGGGGTTAGGGAGGGGGAGGGGGGAACTGGTGTGCTACAAATTGAGGGTTGCATGTCACAGCAAGGAGCCTGTCAGTCACAGTAGAGGAGGAGGTAGGGGATGAATCTGGACGGCGGCTGGGAACGCTCACCGATTCAGTGAGAACACAGGGTTTGGATCCCATGACACACTCCCTTCTACACATCGTCACCCCAAATGTTAAGGGCCTCCACAACCCTACTAAACGAAAAGCTATACTATCCTGCTTAGAGAACCTGGGGGCAGATGTGTGCCTTCTACAGGAGACACACCTTCTCCCCAAAGATTGGCACCGCATGATGTCTAAGGAATTTCCCCAGCAGTTTTTCTCATCTGTTCAAGTCAAGAAAGCGAAGTGACCATATTGGTAGCTAGGGGCTTTGCAGGGACAGTTAGAGATGAAGTGGCAGACATAAAGGGACATCTCCTGGCCTACAGGTTTGAGGTGGGGGGCTCCACCCCGGTGGTGGGGTTCATCTATGCCCCCAATTCGGGTCAGGAGAAATTTTGGAAGGTGGCCATATCTGAGGTCCTGGGGGCGCAGGAGAGGTGGATACTCATCAGCGGGGACTTTAATTTAGTTATGGACACAGTGGCAGACAGATCGAACCAAAGATACGCTCAAACAGGGGAATTGTCACAAGAGGGGAAGCAGTAGTTACAATTCCGAGGGCTGCTGAATCTATGCAGGGAGGCACACCGACGCACCTTACAGTTTTCTTTTTACTCGCATGCCCATGGTTCGTATGTAAGGCTAGACCATATACTAGGCACATCGGAGCTGCAGCGTCTCATCCAGGAGGTAGAAATTGTTCCAGTAGCTCTCTCAGATCACAATGCAGTCACAGTGTCCCCTGAGATTCCCCACCCGAGACCCGGGGGATGGAGATTAATGGAAAATATGCTACATAGACCAGAGGTGGGATAGTAGATACTTAAATGCTTCACAGACTATCTCACACTAAACGATTCCCCCGACGTTCCCATCAACACTGTATGGAGGGCCCTTTAAGCAGTAGTGTGTGGGGAATTCATAGCGATAGCAGCGGTCGAGAATAAGGAGCGCAAATCTAAACGGGAGCAGCTAACGGCAAAGGTTCTTGAACCGGAGAGGGTGAACAGCAGGACGGGAGCGCCGAGGGTCTGGCGGCAATTGAAAGCGGCGCGGGCCCAGCTGGCGGGACTTGACTTAAACAGGGCGGAATACGCTGCACTCTGGCTCAAACATTCTTACTACATTGGGGGGGACAAAACGGGGCGCATGCTGGCAGGCAAGTTGCGAGATTGCACTCCGCACACGAAGGTACAGGCCATCAAATCGAACTCGGGAAGTGCAGAGGAGAGCAAGGATGGGATTGCAGAAGCTTTCTGGCCATTTTATGCCGAGCTTTATCAGAGGCACACACCGTCCCCCTCTCATATTAAGTATTACCTGCAAGATACCCACACGACTGCATTGCTCCTGTGGCTGGCAGACTCATGAAATGCCCCTATAAGGGTGGAGGAAGTGAAAGGGGTGATTTCCCGCCTCAAGCTTTTGAAGTCACCGGGCCCGGGCGGCTATTTGTCCAGGTTTTATAAGGCGTTTTGCCAAATTATGGCTCCACTTCTGACAAGACTGTTTATTTCTTTCACAGGTCCTGGGGCGATCCCGTAGGAGATGCTGGCAGCATCTATAGTGGTTTTGCCAAAGCCAGGGAAAGATGCAAGAGTGTGTTGTTCCTATCGCCCAGAGTCGCTCTTGAACGTAGACCTGAAATTATTCACAGGTATACTTGCAGCCCATCTGGGCCCGCTTATGCCGGGCATCATCGAACCGGACCAGGCTGGCTTCATCCAGAACAGACAAAGCAGTGAGAATACAAAGCGCATTTTACATCAGGACGATATAGCTCACCGTACAAACATGAATGTTGGTCGATGCTGAGAAGGCATTCGATCGGGTGGACTGGGACTATCTAGATCAGGTTCTGGTGCACTTCGGTCTTAGGGACAGGTTCGGAGCCTGGGTATCGAGCTGCTGCAATGCTCCCATGGCGACTATTAGGGTCAATGGGGTCTCATCTCACCCTTTCGAGATCCAAAGGGGGATACTGCAGGGTTGCCCGCTGTCGCCCCTCCTCTTTGCGCTATACATAGAGCCGCTGGCCCAAAGGATTAGAGACAACCCCGAAATTCGGGGCATTCCGTTCGGTGGGGAACAACACACGATTAGCCTTTATGCTGATGACATCATCACAGCCCTGGAAGACCCAAAGCATTCGGTCCCGGCTTTCCTACAGGGATTAGAAGCTTTTGCACAGATATTGGGGTTCCGGGTGAATGTTGGGAAATTAATGGTTTTCTGGCTGAATCGCCAAGGGGCAGGGTCCACGCTGGGAGAAGGTATTGACAGAGGGATACAAGTTGCGACATCCATGCCGTATCTTGGCATCGAGTTAGCCCCCTCCATGGCAGACACGGTTAAGCTGAATTATTCCGAATTACACTCTCAGATCATTATGGAGCTGCATAAATGGAAACATCACCCACTGTCACTACTGGGAAGGGTGGCAGCGATCAAAATGTCGATCCTCCCCAAGGACTTATATCTGTTTCAGACATTCCCGGCGTGGCATTCACCGGGCAATCTCCATAAGATACAGCAAGGAATACAACAGTTCATATGGGCGGGACCCGACGCAGGGTGCGAAAAAACCTCGGGTATCTCCGTCCTGACGAGGGGGACTGGGGATTCCGTGTCTATTGGACTACTTTAAGACAGCACAGCTTAGGTTCTTTGCAGAATGGCAGCGGCCAGAATCGGAAAAATGGTGGCTGTTCCAAGATAGAGCGTTGGCAAAACCCTCCCTTTGGAAAGTCCCTTTCCTTAAGAGAGCCAATCGGCCCTTAATCTGCGGGGATATCCCATTACGCAAACACACAACTCCGGGTGTGGGATGGGGTGGCCATTTGGAAGGGACTGACGTCTTTCTCCTTGCCCATGACTCCTTTGCTAGAGAACAGGGAATTTGCACCGGGAATGGACGAACATGCATTTTTAGGGTGATGGGGAACTGAGTGCAAGGCTGCAGGTCACTTCTTCGACCTAGATGGAATTCTATCCTTCCCAGACCTTAAAGCAACTTTTTGGCCTCCCGAAATGGAACGGTTCCACTATCTGCAGTTGCGGCATTGGCTCCTCCAGCCGGGGGTGGAACCGAAGGTTAGCAGGATGCTGACCAGGTACGAAAGGTGGTTGGTCACCAAATCTACAGATAAGAAAATGATCACTGAACTGTACGACATGATACACCCACAATCTCCCGGGGTTCCAACAGCTAATCAGAAATGCTGGGCGGGCGAACTGGGTAGAGCCCTCACCCCAAAAGATTGCTAAGATATTTATTACAGAGCCAACCATACAGCGGGGAACACAGCTAGCAGAGAGACGGCAGTCAAGGTAGCCATATATTGGTATCATACGCCAGCACATCTAAATAAAGGGAACCCAGACCATAGCAAGACCTGCTGGAGGGGTTGCGGGGAGGGGGGTGCATTGACACATCTGCTGTGGGAGTGTAAAGAACTGGAGGGCTATAGGCAGGCGATTTTAGACGAGGTAGATAGAAGGTTCGAGATGCACATCCCGAGATTCCCAGCCTTTGTAATACTTGGACTACCTAACCCCCTAACATACCCTTTGAGATCTAGGTGGGGAAGGCAGATGGGCCTGGTCTTGGGGGCAGAGCTTCAAAACGTCTTGTCGCACTGGGGCATACAGATCAAACCGACATACCTAGGGTGGTTGCACAGGTTGTGGTATATCCTGGGGATGGAAAGGATTCAGGCTTCTCTCACCAACTCCATGACCACTTTTAACGATGTTGGCAGCCCATAGTATCTTTGCTGGCCACTGAGATGAACGAGGTCACATGTCAGAGGTACCTCCTCCTCCGCCTTACAGATCCGAACACACCACCTGCAGACTCTTAAATTTTACCCTGGCTCCTGTCCACAAGAAAGCTCACTGTAGGCCTCAAGAACACCAGTTTGTGGGAGGGAAGGAGGGTGTATGGGTTCTATGTACCTGTTTCATTCTTTTGGTTCTTTTTTTCTATGACTTGGCTGCTTATCTAAGATTGACCATGCTATTGGCACACAGTGAGATTTTATGGACTTATGCCATGATTAAAGTCGGGACTGACTCAAGCCGCATTGATGTTTTAGCTGCGGATCCTGATATGATTGAGCCTGGCTGGGCAGATACGCTGGGGTGTGGTTACAGTACTATTATAATTGTTGTTTTATTGCTGCAGAATGTCAATAAAAACAAAATTAATCATAAAATATTTCTCTAGCTGCTCCCTAACTGAATTTAGCCTTTATTAAATGTAAAGGGCAAAAGAAGAATTTGTCCATGGGAGGCTAGCATTGCCACAAAAAGACTTTGGAGATTTTTCCCTTCAGGACATGTAAAACATTAAATATATGTGTCCTACTTTTTAAATACCATGCTCCCTGCCTTAGGCACATTTAGAACCTTCCTTAGGGGTGACTTATAAATATTAAAAAGGAAGGTTTAGGCCTGGCAAAAGGTTAATTTTGCCAGGTCGAAATGGCAGTTTTAAGCTGCACAATAGGGGGCATATTTACCAATATGTCATGCAGCGCAGCAAGTCACCTTGCGGTGCTGCGCTGTGTTACAGGGAAAGAGCAGGAATGTGCCGTATTTAACACAATGCATTTCTGTCTTTTCTCAGCGCTGGTGCACAATGTGCTACCTAGAGCCAACACAGCCCCTTTTGCACAATGGTGCAAGGGTGCCTGCGCTGTAAGCAGGATTGTTTTTGTGCAACTTCCTGCACAAAAACAATCTCTGAGGCATTTCCTCTTTCTATGTATGCTGCAAAATGCAGCACAGATACTAAGAGAAAAAAATGAGGAGAAATAAACATATTTTTCCTAGTTACGCCTGAACTGGGGGGATGTTGGAGTTTTGGCGCATTCCCAGATCTACCACTTATGATCAATCTGGGAATGCTTAAAAATCCATGCATTTTGTGTGGGAACACCTGTGCACCACCCATGGAATGCCTTCCTTGCGCAGAGTAACAGAATGCAGAGATTTGCACTGCATTGCGTTACTGTGGATTGACCAAGCCACTCAAGGTTACACAAGTTGTCCTTGCGTGGCTTGATAAATCACATTTAAGGATTGCGTCGTGCATGCACCAGTTGCATGGTGCAAAAGTGAAGCAACCCTGTCATAAATATGGCTATAAAAATGGCAGGCCTCAGAAATATTTTACAGTGCCAGCAGGGGCGGGCCTGTGCCAACTCTTGTTGCGAATGGCCTAAAAATTGCACTGGAGGTATTGCAGTGGAGGTATTGACTGAAAACATTAGAAATTCATTGATGATGATGAGGAGGAGTGGGATTTGCAAAGCGGCAGATGCTCCTTAGAGTGTACCAGTACTAGTCAGTCAGCAGTTCAGTTAGTCAGGTAAGGTACTATGATCTTCCCTACCTTTTAAGATTCCTTTTAAAAATAATTTTAATTATGGAAAAAACAAGTGTTACAGTGAGTTTAAGTTAGGTATAGTGATAAGATCTTAGCTGACATTATAAATTACCTCGAAATTCACAGAAATAAATAGGTGATAGTAATGTCATAATTGTTCAAAATAATTAAAACCTAACACTTAAAAAATTAAATTACTCATGACGTGTAATGACATCATTGGCCAATTCACTGATGACATCTGAAATTATATAATTTCTGTGTTTTTTAGGTTTTTATACGTTCGTTTTGAACTCATTTCAACATCTAATTATAATGTTACCGTAATCTTTTTTCCAGTGCAGGGGGGAAATATTCACTGAATAAAACAAAGATTAAAGTTGCCACTATGTAGTTACAATTAGGTAAGATCTTCCACAGGAAGAGCGATTTTTCTTTAGCTAATAACTTTAGTGCATAAAACTGAAACTCTCAAAAAACCAAAAACACCTCAGCTCCTTTTTGGAAAGTTTTGAGAGGATCCGTCAAACAGTGTCACAAAATGTTGATTTCCCATGTTAATTCCCATAGAAAACAGATAAAAATGCCTAAACAAATTTTCACCACATTTGGCAAAAAGTTTGAACTTTACTCAGAAAGCATGTTTTTTATGATTTGATGTAAATCCAGTCAGCTTTTTTGGATAAATTTGCGTTCAAAAAGTTATTTGAGTGGGCTTGAAGGGGTTAAATAGTTAAGTATGCCTGGATGGTTGGTCCTGTCGGACTCCATAAATTAAAAAATAGGGCCTACTGATTGGCCCAAGTAGCTTTTACTCTCATCAATCCTTTCAGTACTGCGATATTTTTTGCTAATCCTGTGGTACCAAATTAACTGATTGTTGCTGCCACTAATACGGTTCTTGGGAAATCTGTCCCAGTGTGCTGAGGTTGTACCAATAAATACATATAGGAGGCCAGGGTAGGGACAGCCCGGCCCCTGGCACTTGTAGAGGGGACCCACAGGGAAGCCCCAGGGCTGAAATAAAAAATAAATAAATTGTGCAATGGGTACTCCTCTGGATCCCAGTGTGGCCCTTAACCTGTTCTATGCTCATGACGGAGCCGCTCCGTCATGATCCTCGGTTGAGCTGTGCTCATGACGGAGCGGTTCCGTTATGGCCCGCTCGGCACGCCTGCGCGGCGCGAATTTCGCGCCTGCGCTGGATGTTCCATTGAGCGGGGCGGGCCACGACGGAACCGCTCCGTCACGAGCACAGCTCAACCGCGGCTCATGACGGAGCGGCTGCGTCACGAGCATGCGAGCGCCGCTCAACCCCCCGCCCCATTGGCGCTGCGGCAGAATTCCCGCCGCAGCGAAGGGGTTAAGTAAACTACTGCGATACTCCAACAGGAGCTACTGCTAAGGCTTCAATCCTCACGGTACCATGGTACAGTGCAACACCTGTAGAAGGTTGCAGACTACTACACTACAATGGGGATGAGGCTTGTGTGGTAGGTATGGCAGGAGTACGGTGGTACCCATGAAAAAGTCAAACAAAACATATGAAAAGGCAATGTGCGTTGTTTGTCTACAAGAGATTGGTCACATGTGGGGGGTTGTGAACATGGCTTTTTATAAGCAGTGAGGCACTTCATATCACCTCATATATTTCAGCACTCATGACATGTTCTATGACATCGTTGATAACATCACTGATGACAACTGACATGACATCATTGATAACATTACTGTGCATGGCGAGCGTGCAAGTTATAGTTACTTCAGTAGGCTTTAACTGGCGAATCTCAGCATTTTAAAATTTTAAATCATGTTTTAACTTACATTTTTACCTAACTATAACGTCCCCATAACCTTTGTTTGTAGTCCAGCCCTCCAATTTTTTTTAAATGATGGTGGTACCTGTGGCCCAATGGGGGGAGGGGTCATGGAGGCCACCCCAAAACAATTTGTTTATGGCCCCAGGGAGGTGGTGGTCCCTGGGGCCAGGGCGATGTCCAAGAGGCCCTCCCATAATAATCCATTAGCCCTAGGGAGGAGATGGTCCCGGGTCATGGGGTCGGGGTCGCTTAGGTGCCCCCACTACAATTTGTTTATGGCCCCGTGGAGGTGGCGGCCCCTGGGGCAATAATTAATCCAAGGGGGAAGGGCCCGTGTACCCTCTCCCTTATGATAAGAATGCCCCTGGGACCTGGCCCGCCCGGGAACCGATAACTGACGAAGGGCACGATCTTGTCAAAAGATTTAAAAAATGCTTTTTGGCCCTGCAGGTTCACTGTAGGTCTTCTAAATAGGCCTGGGGGGTCAGAGTATTTCCACCCTGCCCCTTTTCTTTTTTTATTGTTTTTTCTGGGACTCAGCTGAAGTGGAGTCCCAAGATGGCTGCCAACACTTGCTGGTTTGAATTGTTCGCAGCCAATCAGATCTCAGCACAAGATCGGGAGGGGTTGCAGATCCTTTGTTTGTATTTCAGTTAATATCTCTAAAATTACTGAACAGATTTACACCAAATATCAATTACCAATCTCGATAATATTGACACTGCTCTCTCCATGTTTAACTCTACGCTGATAACAGCTATTGACTCTCTTGCTCCACAGAAAAATGCCAAAAAACCTACTATAGCGAAAAGGGAAATATGGTATACGGAAGCTCTCAAAAGTGAAAAGAAGAAATGTAGAAAAATGGAAAAATTGTGGAGACGTACAGGTAATAGGGAAGACAAGAGATGCTACCTGGAGGCTATGTCCTCCTACTACAAAAATGTCAAAAAAGCTAGGAAAATGAGTCTGGCCACTCAAATCGCAGAAGCAGGTAACTCTACTAGAGAGTTATTTAAAATCGTTCAAACCTTCACTTGTCCTGAAGTATGTGAAAGTCCAGACACCTTCACCCAAGAACTATGCGATGACATATCTCAGTTCTTTGAGGAAAAAATTGAAGCTATATATAAAAACTCACTACAGTCTCTGACACTCTGGGGACTGAGGCCCCTGAAACTGCTCCACAACTGACTTCTGGTGAAACTCTTCTGGACATCCCCAAAATTACTACTAAGGACCTGACTACTCTCATTAATCAAACTAAATCTGGTTCTCCCTCCGATCTGATACCAGCTAAATTCATCCCTCCGCTAATCGAGATATTAGGTCCTCATATTCAGAACCTACTTAATTTGTCTTTTGCCAAAGGCCAACTTCCATCTGCCTGGAAGGAAGCGGTAGTGAACCCTATTCGCAAAAATTCCACCATGCCCTGGTCTACACTCTCCAACCTTCGCCCGATCTCTCTCCTCCCCTTCATCAGCAAACTGGCAGAGAAGCACGTCAACACCACCCTCTCCAGTTTCATCGAAGCGACAGGGGGCCTGGACCAATCCCAATCTGGATTCAGGCCCAACCACAGCACTGAATCAGCCCTCCTCTCTGTGACAGATCAGATCAAAATGTCACAAGATAGAGGGGGCTCTATGATTCTAGTGCTGTTGGACCTGTCCGCAGCCTTCGATACCGTGTCTCATAACACCCTATTGAACCGGCTGCAGGGAGTAGGAATCGGAGGCGTAGCACTATCTTGGTTGGAGAGTTTCCTGGCCGGGAGATCACAATCTACCAGCCTGGGCCCCTTTCGTTCCATCTCAAGGGGGCTCACGAAGGGGGTGCCACAGGGCTCATGCCTTAGCCCTACATTGTTTAATGTCTATGTGGCCCCCCTTGCTGAGATTGTGCAGAAATACGGGTTCATACCGGTTTCCTACGCTGATGACACTCAGCTCCTCTACCCTTTCAGCTCCCTTGACCCTAAAATCAAGGGGAATTTTGCTGAGGGTATGAGAGCGGTGTCACACTGGATGGCGAGGAACTGCCTCCAGTGCAATGTAACAAAGACTGAGGTCTTGCTCTTTGGCAAAGCAAGTATCCTCTGGACCCCTGACTGGTGGCCACTCGACCTTGGCCCAGTACCGGTACCCAAAACACAGGTTAAAAATCTTGGAGTGAAGTTTGATAAAAAACTGACCATGAAAGAACACACCAACTACATCGCGGGTCTGTGTTTTCACACCATTGGTTTACTCAGACGTGTCTTTCCTTTCCTTCCTGCCACATGCAGAAAGACACTTGTACAGGCCTTGGTAACCAGCCGCCTGGACTACTGTAACGGCCTGCTGACATTAGCCAGTACGGATGCAGTAGGCCGTCTGCAGGTGGTCCAGAATACGGCAGCCAGATTGGTCATGGGTGTACCTGCCAGGACTCCTTCCAAGCCCTTGCTGAAAGAACTGCATTGGCTTCCCATACGACAGCGCATCCACTTTAAGATCTGTTGTACGGTACACAAATGTCTGTATGGAGTAAGCCCCAAATACCTAGCCCAATCTCTTGAACTGTACCAGCCTAGCAGGTCCCTGCGCTCCTGCAACCAAGCCCTGTTAAAACCTCCCATCACAAAGAAGACTAGACAGGGTGACCGTGCTTTCTCCGCTGTTGGTCCTGCCCTTTGGAACAACCTTCCCACTAACCTAAGAACCACCATAAACCACCTGTCCTTCAGAAAGGCATTAAAAACCCTCCTTTTCCAAGAAGCATTTCCATCCACATAAACCTCAGGCTGCTCTACCTAATAACTGTCTTAGCTGGCAAAGCGCGGAGATACCCCTCCGGGATTGATTCCTGCGCTTTATAAGAAATTAAAATAAATAAATAAATAAAATAAAGGCACTTCCCTGGACCAACATCTACCTACCTGCCAAATCTGATGTAATTCCGTTCAGCAGTTCGGGCTGTATCCATGTCTAACGGTCCTATGGAAATTAACATGAGGAAACACATTTCCCCCCACCCCCTTTTTTTGCGGCCACTGCATGACGGATCACCACAAAACTTTCAAGACAGCAGCTGAAGTGAGTGTCGTATTAGGTTTAAAAATTTTGTTAGGATTCGTCAAACTGTGCCAAAGTTATTTGCAAATGAAAAAAACACTCTTCCTAGGGAAACTAGGTCCTAACTATAACTACCTACTAGCGACCGCCAGTAGATTTTATATATATAATTGTCGTCAATCCAAGATAAATGTAAACAATGTATTTACTAATAAGAAGGAAATGGCAAGTAATAACCCCGGATGTATTCATTGTGACTCGGACCTACGAGTATTTTGTTTGTTTTTATTTGTCACATGGTGCACACAAATTCAGTTAAAAAGAGGGCATTATGGGAAATACTTCTGATGTGAACAAGGGCAACTGCCCGAAACGCGTCGTCTGCCACGCTGCTGTACCTCTCTCGGAAATAAATTACATTTTGCCATCATTTGGGATTCGCTGGTCTTTCTGTGTGTGATCGTCGAAACATTGGTGTTTCCAAATCGACCTTCTTATATATATATATATATATATATATATATATATATATATATATATATCCGCACTGCACTTTTCACTGCGACAGGCTCCAATAACCGACCACCACACAGGAAAGAACACGGAAGACCCAGAGTGCAGGTGAGTTTCTTTTATTCATCAGCACACCACGGCAGCATAACGTTTCGGCCTACACAGAGGCCTTGGTCACATGGCGCACTGAGAGAGGTGCAAGAAATTTAAAGGGCACATTCACCAATGATGGAAGCATTTGATTGGTTATTTTGTATGCAGTAGGAGTGTTCTAACTGCGACGGAAAGTGTGTTTGCAATTGCAATTTTTAGGGCGGGGAATCTCTCGTCAGAAACAGATAAGCCCTAGAACATTGATAACTGTATAAATACATTTATGAATTCCGACAATTTTGAAAATTATTTGGGGTAATCAGTGGGCAAACAAGGTATATACAACAAGCTATACATAATTACATGTATTTACATAAAGTGCAAAAGGCAAACGTCAATCAGATGTCATTATGATTGGGTCATTATAAGGCTGCCAGCATGAATGCTATAAATACACCCATTCAATGCACAATATAACAGTTGTACCTCATGTTTAAAATATATACAACACATTTAATATATTTACATCTATATACACCATGGATTTTATACCCCCTCCCAACATACTACTAGAATGCCATGTAGTAGTTGTCGTCACGGCCGGCTATGCAGGGCACTATTTTATATACCTTCTGACATCTCCCCATACCTTTCAGAGAATTATCTATTTACAACACCAATCACCCATCATTAATGTGCATGCTAAGAAAAAGTGCAAATAAACTAAGTGAATACATGTTTTTTTCAAATTACGTTAAAAAATTCGGTGACATTTAGTTTCTGAGGAAAATAGCAACCATATGTCTCAAACTACTTTAGATGACCTAGTGTGTTATGTCATATATAGTCATCTTTTTAGTTACGAAATAGGCCAACACCACCTTCACTAGTGCAGGTGACTGCAAAAACAGAAAATGCCCATACACTATCTGAACGGAGACGAGGTAGAAATGCAGCAAGAGACTTATTCAAAATTGTATTATTTACAAACAAGTGTAAAAGTCCTCCGTGGAATTGAGGCCATTGGGGCTCTTGCTATCCATCTCCAGGATGTATCTGGTCTCAAGTGCCCTCAAGATCCCATCCCGGTTACCACCTCTCCTTAATGGTCCTACAGAGTCAATAGCATAGTATTTAAGGAGACTACTGTTGTTACCATGGAACTCCTTAAAATGCCGTGCAACCGGGTAGGTGGTGTCATTGGTATTGATAGCTCTAATGTGCTGGAGAACCCTTTTGTGGACCTGCAATTTGGTACTACCAATATATTGCAGGCCACATGGGCACTCCAGCACATACACCACATACTCCGATTTGCACGTTAGTTGCTTGTTGATCTTACGGGGTACTACCGAAAATTCTGTAAGGAACTCAGTTTTATTGAGCCCCTGAGAGCAAGCTTTGCAGCTGGAGCACTTCCTAAACCCTCGACTGGCAGCTAGCCAGTTTTTGGGTGGTATTACCTCAGGGCTAGACTTAACTAGCGCATCCTGCAAAGAGAATGCCTTCCTGTATGTAATAGCTGGTTTGTTAGGCATGTGCTCGCCAATAACTGGGTCTAATTTAATAAGATTCCAGTATTGGTTGACAATCTTTCTGAGCGCCCCGTGCTGACTATTGTAGGTCCAGATAAGCCTGATAGGGGGCTCTGTGTTGGCAACAGTATTTTTCTGTACTTTCCTGTGGGTCAGTGCTTGAGTGCGCGACAATGCATTGGCTTTTCTAATCACTGTATCTATTAGCTGCTCGCTGTACCCGCGTGCAAGAAATCTTTCTTTGCTAGCAGCCTGTGCGCTTTTGCAGTGGGAGTCCGTGCTACACACCCTACGGATTCTAAGCATCTCCCCATAGGGGATGCTTCTAATCAAATGTGGGGGGTGATGACTTCCCGCATGCAAGATGGTATTGCCCGATGTGGGCTTTCTATACAGCTTAGTTTCAAGCCTGCCCTGGCTGACCTCTAATGTAACATCAAGAAAGTGTGCCACCTGCTGGCTGATGTGAGACGTGAAAGACAAATTGAATGAGTTGGAATTTAAGGTCTCAATGAAATTGACTGCCTCTTCACGTGTCCCACGCCAAACCATAAGGATATCATCGATATACCTGTACCATCTGATGATATGACGGGTACAGGTGTCATGGTGAATGCCTCTGAGGACCTGTCTCTCCCAGTACCCCATGTGGAGACAGGCGTAACTGGGAGAGAAACAGGCCCCCATGGCAACACCCCTGACTTGTTGGTAATATCGATTTAGGAACATGAAGTAGTTATGGTGCAGACAGAAACTGATCATAGTTAGCAACATTTTGTTGAGCTCAACCAACACTATGGCTCGCCTGCCCAGAAAAAACTCCACAGCTCTTAGTCCATCTGCATGCACTATACTCGTGTATAACGATGACACATCTAGTGTAATCAACCAGAAATCATTATTCCATTCAAACTCCTCCAATTTCCTCAACAGATCACTTGAATCCTGGATGTATGATTCAAGTGATAGAACATGCTCTTGGAGGAACAAATCAATATAAATGGTGGCCTTTTCCAACAACCCCCCGCACGCCGATATGATGGGTCTACCTGGCGGCTTTGTTGCGTCCTTGTGCACCTTCGGAATTAGGTACAATACTGGGTGTAGGAAGGTACCTCCTGACTATGGTTGCCCCCAACTTTTTGCCCTGTGTTTTAGCTGGTTTTGGACATAGTCGACCTGGGACCCTGCCAATCAGGACCCCAGGCCTACTGCTCTCTCTTTAAAATGGATTCCATGTACCCTAGGTGCATTTCCAATTGGTACTGGGCCACCCTATCAGACCCTGTAACTCAGGGCATGGGTGTACCCAGGGCTGCCAGGGGCTGCAGCATGTATTATGCCACCCCTGGCTGGCCTCCTAAATTTGACACAACTGGCTGCATGACAGCTGGGGCAAAGTCGTGTAATCACCCTTTGCTGTAGGTGTAGTATACCTATACCTAACCCTAAAATGGACACACAGATTCCTATCAGTCACTCCTATGGCAGGCCTTGACAATCCTGAAGGCAGAGTGCTTGGAATCGTGTGAGATGGTGCTCTGGCATGAGCTGAGCCTGTCTGCAGCTTGCGGAACCAAGTCCTAATAGCTGTTCCATGATATCGCATACCATATACTCTTAAGTGCATTATAATCCTCGCGGTTAAATGCTAACTTTGGTATTGCTTTATCAAAACATGTCGAGTAAGGTGTCATACGAATTGGAATACTAACCCCTCGCCAATTCTGGCGACGGGGTTAGCATTCCACCCTTCTAGAGGGACACGACATGTATGTAACTGTGAACCCCGGTTAAAGTTAACTGAAGCCTCAGCTCCACAAAATGGATGCTGCCACCACAGACACGAGTCTGACCCCCTGCAGCTGGGAGTCCTTCCAGCGAGGGGAGCCTGGACAAAGGGTTTCCTGTCAGGGGCGGTGCTAGCACCGTCCCAGACATGGTTTTGTGTATCCTGGGTAGGCAGGGCTTTACAGTAAGGTGACTGCTGAGTGGCACCCCAGTGCTCACTACGCATAGGCCGGTCTGAACCAGTTCCAGGGGCACACCAGCCCCTGGCCTGGGGAAGTCCGGCATGGCTGAGGGGTGTAACCACCCCCCACCTAGTCCCACCCATAGGCAGGACCTAGTCACCGGGTCAGCCCCCTTTTTTAGTATAAAGATGGGAGCGGGCCCCCTGTTCAAATTAGATCATCTTTGGCATCAAGACACGACTTTCTTCGAAAGGACTTCACGATTTCTTCTTCAAGATTCTCCCTTGTGGCTAAGGAGTAGTCACCCTGCATCAAGCGGGCACCATCCTAAAGAACACTGCGGTCTGCTGCAAGTCCTTCATCACGAATCCGACGACCCAGCTCGACGAGACCCGGCTTCCCTGGCACCTCTGACCTCTACTCACCTCTACAGCCAAGCTGAGAACCGTGAGTGCGACGAGACCTCGAGGGACCGACGATCGCCAAGACTGCACGACATCTTTACTGCAAGCCCACCGTGTCCTCCACGGGTGAGTGCTTTGGGGTCCGAGAAGCCCCGACCCTGCACAGCTCCAGCACCCAAGATCAGCCTCCCTGCATCTCCACGATCTGCGTGGGGCCCTTCTGCTGTTTGCTGTGCACCGCGTTGTTTGGCTACTAGCCGGCTGGCTTGTGGCCTTCTGAACGACGCCCGACGACATCACTGCTGCTGGTCTGGTTGCTCCAGACTGGCCCTTGCTTCCTTCTTGAAGAGAGGCACCCCGGACCCTCCTGGTCCACTCCAGACGCCATTTTAGGTCCACCGCGTGGGCTTGAATTTGCCAAGGCTTTGCTGCCCAATCCTGGGTCCAGCGACGCCGACAGCTTCTATCTTCGTGGGACAGCTCGATCCTCCTTCCTGGTCGCCGACAACGCCTCCTGGTCCGTGAGATCTCCGAGCCCAGCGTCACCCACACACCTTGTCGAGGTGGCTACCATCCGGTGCCCTCCTGGTGCCCACTGACTACTGGCTAGTAGTCTCGAACTTGGTCCCCTCTGCTTTCAGGTGTCATCTTCCATTGATCCAGGCTTGGATCCACCGAACTTTCTTCACTGGTCGCCTGCCAGCAACTTCTTTCTTCCAGGCTCCTGATCCGTCAACGAGGATTCCCGACGTCTTTTGAGTCCTATGCAGCTGCAGCCCCTGGGCTAGGTAACTTCGGCATTTCGGTGCCCCAGCATAGCCTCACTATCCAAGGGTCAGAATCTACTTTCGTTTTCTCCCTACCAGGTCGGGTTCGCCTGAGAACACTAACTTTGCAATTACTAGCTACCATAGACTTTGTCCCGCATCTCGCGTGAGAGTGCACACACTGCACCCGAGTCCCCTAGGCCTCCTATAAGTAATCTGAAGGTTCTATAGTTAAGTCCTAGCGATTCCTAAGCCTATTAGTACTGTACTTACCTGCTAGTAATTTCGCATTCCACTTTTCTAGTATATGGTTTACCGTGCCCCTCGGGCATTTGTATATACTGTGCTAACTTAAGTATTTTTGTAAGAGTTTTGGTTTGTGCTTAGTACCCTGTCCTCATAAAGAGTACAGGGCTGTTGTGATCTTTAATAAATAACTGTTTATTTTCATAACACTTGTGTGGTGTCCTTTCACTTGGTGTTCAAGGGGTATATGTGGTATAACAGCTGGCTTAACACGCCCTCTCGAGTCTTTAGCCTTAGACTGCTCGTTTCCACGCTACTAGGATAGCTGGTCTATAAGGTTGACTTACAACCAATCATCAATAAGGGTTGCTGGACTGATTCATAGTGTTCACTAGAATAGTGAGCACTGCATATCAGGCCACCTTCTCACATTGGTGAGCAGCGGTTGGGATTTGAGCTTGCTGTTGTTTTACCACACGTATCCTAAGAATATCTTGTTGAAAGATCACATAAGTACTGTTAGTACATATAACCAAGCTTAGAATACTCTGAGTTCTACTGAACCAGCTGTTGCAGCTCCTCAAGGCTTAGCACACCTTGGCTGCAACTCTTAGCAAGGGATCAGTAGGTAAACACATAGTGTAGGTAGGTGCATCACTTACACCACACTAGAATCAGCATGTCAGACAAAGGAGGAAACTCTGAGTATCCCCTTGTGTCAGTGGACCCTCCACAGGTCATTACTTCAAAATATGCTGCTCTTAGCTTCCATGAGATGAGACAAGTGTGTACTCTCAGGAAACTAAAACAGGGGTCTAACCCCACCACTTCCTTTCTGATTGGTCTCTTAGAGGCTTATGATGCCAGTAGGGCTGGTAACCCAGACCTTTCTAATCCAGAAGGAAGTTTGCCCTCCTTACAGGGGCCCTTTGATAGCCAGGACCATCCCCTCCAGGAAGCAGATGATGCTGAGGATGAGGATGAGGACCAGTTGTCAGGGGATGAGGCAGATAAGGGACAGCTAGAAGTCAGTAGACTAAGCAGGTCCAACTTAAGCAGACATGAGCTTGGTACTGGGGGACCCCTGGGCCCACTCTCAGGTCAGCTTAACATTGGGAATGGACGAGTTAAGTCTCTATCAAGAGGCTCTAACAGATCCCTTCGAACCAATGGCTCTCTCAACTCGTCTCACAGAGGGATGTCTTCCCCTAAGAGGAGAGTGTATGAAGCTGAGGAAAGGGCAATCAAACTGAGGATTGAAAGGGAAGAACTTGCCCTGGCCAAAGAGAGACTTGCCCTTGCTAGAGAGCAAGAATTATGTGGGCTACAGCCCACTGGTGGCAGCAATAAACCTAGCAATAGGGAAAGGAGTTTTGATACAAAGCACCTGAATAAGATAGTGCCCCCCTTTAAAGAAGGGGATGACATCCACAAATGGATTACTGCTTTGGAGAGAGCCTGCACTGTGCAGGGTGTTCCCCAAAGTCAGTGGGCAGCTATCTTGTGGCTCTCCTTTGATTGTAAAGGTAGAGATAAGCTCCTCACCACAAGGGTGGAGGATGCTAACAATTACAAAATCTTGAAGAATACACTGGTTGATGGGTTTGGTTTAACCACTGAACAATACAGGATGCTGTTCAGAGACACCCAGAAAACTCAGTCTCAAGATTGGACTGACTTTGTTGATTGTGCCACTAAGGCTTTTGAAGGCTGGCTACTGGGTAGTAAGGTTACTGATTTTAAAGGATTGTATAATCTAATTATGAGGGAGCAAATCTTAAATAATTGTCAGAACCAGTTATTACATCAGCACCTGGTAGACTCTGATCTGACCTCTCCACAGGAATTGGGTAAGAGGGCAGACAAATGGGTCAGAACCAGGGTTAGGCCTAAAAACTAGGGTGGTGACCAGAAAAAAGAATCAACCAAGCCTCAAGAGAAGGGTGGGGATAAATCCACAGAGAAGACTTCCCAAGGGCCTCAAAACTCCAACAAGGGTGGTGGGTCCCAGAACACTCCTTCAGAACAGAAGAAACCTTATTGCCATACCTGTAAACAGGTGGGTCATTACAAAAGTGATGCCAGTTGCCCTAAAAATGGTAATAAGGGAAATGTACCCCCAAGTAATACTCCTAAACCTCCTGTTACCACTAGTGGTAATCCCCCAGGTGGTGGGAGTGCCCCCAAGAATGTGGTGGGCATTACTTTGGGCCAACAGGAGGACTATGGCCTAGCCAGGTTCCCTGACCACACTCTTGTCTGTGAGACTGGCATGGGGTTTGCCAACTTCACTACTGGACCCCACATTTTGGGAAAGTATAGACAAGAAGTTTTAGTGAATGGTCAGAAAGTTGAGGCATTCAGAGACACAGGGGCTAGCCTCACCATGGTGAGTGACCATCTGGTCCCCTCTGCTCAACTGACCCCTGGTTTTACTTATCAGGTGACAGACATTCATGGAGTGAAGAGAAGGCATCCCATGGCAGTAGTCAAGCTCAGTTGGGGTAATGTCACAGGGCCCATGAGAGTGGCAGTGACAGATAACCTACCTGTAGATTGCTTACTGGGGAATGACCTGGAACTCTCAGCATGGGCTGAGGTGGAGCAAGAAACTCACTCCAGAATGATAGGCCTATCCAGACAGGTTAGTGGGGCAGTAATAGCTACAGCCCCAGTCCAAGCACCAGTCCTCCCTGAAAAGGTTGGAAGGGCAGTGGTAGCCACAGCCCAGGCTCAGACAGACTTTCCAGAACAGGATAGGAGGGCTGTGACAGTCACAGCCCAAACACAGACTGAGTGCCCTCCTGAAAAGGTTGTCAAGGTTGAAATGGTCTCAGCCTCTACTCAAACAGATAGTGAGGTTGTGAAGCCTGAAACAATGGATCACTCCACTCAAACAGAGAGCATTGAGGAGGAAGAAGAGTCTTCCCCCTCCCAGACACTAGGTAAGAGCCAGCCTCCTCAGGGAACTGACTCTATCCCTGTTGAAGGAACTGCCCCAGAGGTAGTCAGGCCTAGCCTGGCAGAGCCCCTGATGGCAGTGGACCCTTCCCAGGTGGGACCCAGTCTGGAGCAGGTAACCTGCACCTCTCTACCCTGCCTCAGTCAGCCCAGGGCTGAAGAGATCAGGGAGGCCAGTGGTGGACCCAAAAGGGCCCCCTGTCCAAAAGAACCCCTTAATCAGCAGATTAGGATCACTGAAGCTGGTAAACCTAGCCAAGTGAAAATAGAACAGACTCCTGAGGGATCCCCCTTAAAAGTAGTTAGGGAACTCCCACAGCTGGACACTGTTGGGCACAGCCAAACATGGGGCCTAAAAACCCCAGACCTGACCTGTCCCTCCAGTAAGCCAAACAGAGGGACTCAGCCTCCAGCTTTAGGTAGCCAGAGGCTGACCCTGAGAGCTCAGTGCATCTCAGCTAAAGAAAGAAAGGCACACATGATGAATGGTGACTGGAGGAAGTTGAGCCCAAAGGTAGAGGAGCCTCATTTCAGTACTCCATCCCAGCATCAGCCTTCTTCTTTCCCAAGACACACCAGAGACAGAGATTCCCTATGGTGGAGACCCTCAGATACCCTTAGGGTGAGGGGTTGCCTAGTGGACCATGACACAGGGGGAAACCAAGCCAGAGCTGGTCCTTCCTTATATGGCCACTTAGGTAATAGAGGCTTACCTGGACAAGGATAGCCTTATCTCCTTTCGTTTGGGGGGGGGGGGGGGGTTGTGTAGGAAGGTACCTCCTGACTATGGTTGCCCCCAACTTTTTGCCCTGTGTTTTAGCTGGTTTTGGACATAGTCGACCTGGGACCCTGCCAATCAGGACCCCAGGCCTACTGCTCTCTCTTTAAAATGGATTCCATGTACCCTAGGTGCATTTCCAATTGGTACTGGGCCACCCTATCAGACCCTGTAACTCAGGGCATGGGTGTACCCAGGGCTGCCAGGGGCTGCAGCATGTATTATGCCACCCCTGGCTGGCCTCCTAAATTTGACACAACTGGCTGCATGACAGCTGGGGCAAAGTCGTGTAAACACCCTTTGCTGTAGGTGTAGTATACCTATACCTAACCCTAAAATGGACACACAGATTCCTATCAGTCACTCCTATGGCAGGCCTTGACAATCCTGAAGGCAGAGTGCTTGGAATCGTGTGAGATGGTGCTCTGGCATGAGCTGAGCCTGTCTGCAGCTTGCGGAACCAAGTCCTAATAGCTGTTCCATGATATCGCATACCATATACTCTTAAGTGCATTATAGTCCTCGCGGTTAAATGCTAACTTTGGTATTGCTTTATCAAAACATGTCGAGTAAGGTGTCATACGAATTGGAATACTAACCCCTCGCCAATTCTGGCGACGTGGTTAGCATTCCACCCTTATAGAGGGACACGACATGTATGTAACTGTGAACCCCGGTTAAAGTTAACTGAAGCCTCAGCTCCACAAAATGGATGCTGCCACCACAGACACGAGTCTGACCCCCTGCAGCTGGGAGTCCTTCCAGCGAGGGGAGCCTGGACAAAGGGTTTCCTGTCAGGGGCGGTGCTAGCACCGTCCCAGACATGGTTTTGTGTATCCTGGGTAGGCAGGGCTTTACAGGAAGGTGACTGCTGAGTGGCACCCCGGTGCTCACTACGCATAGGCCGGTCTGAACCAGTTCCAGGGGCACACCAGCCCCTGGCCTGGGGAAGTCCGGCATGGCTGAGGGGTGTAACCACCCCCCACCTAGTCCCACCCATAGGCAGGACCTAGTCACCGGGTCAGCCCCCTTTTTTAGTATAAAGATGGGAGCGGGCCCCCTGTTCAAATTAGATCCTCTTTGGAATCAAGACACGACTTTCTTCGAAAGGACTTCACGATTTCTTCTTCAAGATTCTTCCTTGTGGCTAAGGAGTAGTCACCCTGCATCAAGCGGGCACCATCCTAAAGAACACTGCGGTCTGCTGCAAGTCCTTCATCACGAATCCGACGACCCAGCTCGACGAGACCCGGCTTCCCTGGCACCTCTGACCTCTACTCACCTCTACAGCCAAGCTGAGAACCGTGAGTGCGACGAGACCTCGAGGGACCGACGATCGCCAAGACTGCACGACATCTTTACTGCAAGCCCACCGTGTCCTCCACGGGTGAGTGCTTTGGGGTCCGAGAAGCCCCGACCCTGCACAGCTCCAGCACCCAAGATCAGCCTCCCTGCATCTCCACGATCTGCGTGGGGCCCTTCTGCTGTTTGCTGTGCACCGCGTTGTTTGGCTACTAGCCGGCTGGCTTGTGGCCTTCTGAACGACGCCCGACGACATCACTGCTGCTGGTCTGGTTGCTCCAGACTGGCCCTTGCTTCCTTCTTGAAGAGAGGCACCCCGGACCCTCCTGGTCCACTCCAGACGCCATTTTAGGTCCACCGCGTGGGCTTGAATTTGCCAAGGCTTTGTTGCCCAATCCTGGGTCCAGCGACGCCGACAGCTTCTATCTTCGTGGGACAGCTCGATCCTCCTTCCTGGTCGCCGACAATGCCTCCTGGTCCGTGAGATCTCCGAGCCCAGCGTCACCCACACGCCCTGTCGAGGTGGCTACCATCCGGTGCCCTCCTGGTGCCCACTGACTACTGGCTAGTAGTCTCGAACTTGGTCCCCTCTGCTTTCAGGTGTCATCTTCCATCGATCCAGGCTTGGATCCACCGAACTTTCTTCACTGGTCGCCTGCCAGCAACTTCTTTCTTCCAGGCTCCTGGTCCGTCAACGAGGATTCCCGACGTCTTTTGAGTCCTATGCAGCTGCAGCCCCTGGGCTAGGTAACTTCGGCATTTTGGTGCCCCAGCATAGCCTCACTATCCAAGGGTCAGAATCTACTTTCGTTTTCTCCCTACCAGGTCGGGTTCGCCCGAGAACACTAACTTTGCAATTACTAGCTACCATAGACTTTGTCCCGCATCTCGCGTGAGAGTGCACACACTGCACCCGAGTCCCCTAGGCCTCCTATAAGTAATCTGAAGGTTCTATAGTTAAGTCCTAGCGATTCCTAAGCCTATTAGTACTGTACTTACCTGCTAGTAATTTCGCATTCCACTTTTCTAGTATATGGTTTTCCGTGCCCCTCGGGCATTTGTATATACTGTGCTAACTTAAGTATTTTTGTAAGAGTTTTGGTTTGTGCTTAGTACCCTGTCCTCATAAAGAGTACAGGGCTGTTGTGATCTTTAATAAATAACTGTTTATTTTCATAACACTTGTGTGGTGTCCTTTCACTTGGTGTTCAAGGGGTATATGTGGTATAACAGCTGGCTTAACACGCCCTCTCGAGTCTTTAGCCTTAGACTGCTCGTATCCACGCTACTAGGATAGCTGGTCTATAAGGTTGACATACAACCAATCATCAATAAGGGTTGCTGGACTGATACATAGTGTTCACTAGAATAGTGAGCACTGCATATCAGGCCACCTTCTCACACTGGGGTTACAGGGTGGTCATTTTTTAGACACTTCAGCTCATCCATACTGAGCAGTCCGCTGGATCGCCATCCCATTAGGAGAGAGTGAAAGTCTGATTGTGCCTTCTTTAGTGCATTAAGATCACAATGTCTGTAGCAGCTCGGATCATTGAGCTGCAGGTAAGCTACCTCCATATATAGTGTTCTGGGCCAAAGCACAATATTGCCACCTTTGTCTGATTGTCTGACAATTATATTTCCATCTGCATTCATTTTATTGATCAATTTCCGATACTCATTATTATCATGATGTTTACGATAATTGGCTTTCAGTGTTTTCACATGCAATGCCTTGATCTGTTTGACAGCAGCATCCTGGAATATGTCGATGTTATCATAGGGAGTTATGGGAGTAAAGGTGGACCGTGGCTTCAGGTTACTAAGGCCACCAGTATGAAAGTTCCCTTCTTCCTGCGTACTTTGTGTATTTGGAGCCTCTGCTCGCAAGCCCGCCAAGTCCTGCATCAACGGGATATCATGAACTGCCAGGCCTCGAGTGATGGATTCCAAACCTGGCCTTTTAGCAGTCCCCCGTGACTTACTGTTGGCAAAATGTTTCTTAAGCTTCAACTTACGCGTGAATTTGAAAAGATCTATTCTAGTATCCGCATAGTTGAGACTACTCGGTGGGCAATATGATAATCCCTTAGACAGGATGCTGATTTCAACATCAGAGAAAGCAGTGTTGGTCAGATTGATGACAGATAGACCATTGTCCAATGTTTGGTGGCTGCTACTTGGTGCTGTGCTAATTACTTCTTTTTGGTGGCGTTCCATCGCTTGTAGTTTCGTTTTATATATATGTATTTTCGTATATATATATATATATATAATCCCTGTGAGATTTTCACGTACCTTGACTGCCAGGCCTTTCCTTAGCGCCTTTACGCCTCTGGGAAAAGTTTGCGTCTGCCCTCAATTCACGATCACAAAAGACTTCTCACTGGGAAACCTTCCAATAAATCCTTTTCAAGCCACTGAGCATGTGTCGGACCCGTTTCTTTTTGGAGTGGGACTGGTTTGCATATTTGTCGGGAGCAAACACCGATTTGCCGACACACCTTCACGGTCAGGAGCTATGCGCCTAGCTTGCATCTGGTTTGGTGTAATGTTTGGGAGACATAGCGCGTCGCCCCCCCAGTAGGTCGGAGACACTCACCTGAGTTGGAGACCGGTTGGGGAGTGAAGAAGTGGTAGCTAAACTGCCCGAGTCCCGAGGACGGGGCGGGGCTCCAGCAGGAGCCTGTACGGAAGCCGCTCATTGGTCAGGAGGCAGGTGTGGGATGGAATCCAGCGTCTCCAGATGCTTCTAACGGCTGCATCCATTGGTCGCCTGCACCAGTTCCGCCTACTTCAGAGATTTCATGTTCCCGTTGGCCACTTCCAGCTCCCCATACCATGTTTTGTTTCCCAGGAATGTTACAAGCTTACCAATTCCCAAACTATGAAAAGAGTGTCGAAAAGGGCTCATTGCATGTTTCCAAAGCCATGATTTTACTGTTGACACCTTGACCGGGATATGGCATGCATTTAAACAGTCACGTAATTGGCAGCCATTTACCTCGGAAGGGAGTTGCGTATAAACAGGCCATTCTGAGGTTCCTTCACATGAGGTCATTTAGACGGCGAAGGGGGACAACAATGAGGCGCAGTATGTAAACAAGCAGCATGCGCTGCCCAACCCTCACGCACACTGGCTCCTTGCGCATGCGCCACTGCCATTTATAGGTCAGGCAGCGATGTGCAAGACAAACAATAAGTCCGAATAGTGTGGACTAAAACTGTAGTTGGTGGCCGCTGCTTCCGGACTACACGGAAGTTAGTTGGACATCAACAGCCACTTAAAACAAAGGAAAGAAATGCGAGAACAACACTAAGCATGGCAAGCAGCAGGAGAAACTACCGGCTTCTTGCCAACATATAGAGATTACTTAAAGTCTCGCTGAGACAGCGCATGCAGGGCATGAGCTGCCAAGGCGAGACCTAAAAAATGAACAAGAATTAAAGTCAATCAAATAGGCAATTGCTTTAAAAAAATACCAAAATAAAGTATGAACTACATAATAAAAAAACATATGGAGAACAGTTAGTCTATAAGAGACATCCTCAGCATAGGCTAAAGTTCTGAATGTAGGAAGAAACGATCACAGTTTGAGAAGATTTACTGCCAACGCAAACTCTTTGTTACACACGAAGCAGATCTAGGGGTGAGTGATGTTGTTTGTTATTTTTTTTAGAACTTTTGGAACTGGCATTATTTTTTAATCTTTTTTTCACAGGAAGTGAATGCTGTTGTTTGCAGTGTACAAACAGTGTGAACAGGGCCGGCCATAGGCATGTGCAAACTGTGCACCTGCACAGGGCCGCCAAACCCCAGGGGCCGCCCAGGGGCGTAACACAGGCACTCGCAGACCACGCGGTGCGGGGGGCCCTTCCCACACTGTGCAGTGCAACTACTGCTCTCTGGTGTTTATTATACATAATCATCTGCCAGGAGGAGGTTTCGGTTGCTCCGACCTGCCAGGCTGGCTCATCTGTGCTCTCACTGGTGCATTTGCAATATTGTTAATTCCCTCCCCCCCACCCCCATCCCTTTGGGCCCCCGCACCCCCAGCCAGAAAATTAAGTCATTAACTGCTAACTGGGCAGTGCGAGCGGCGGAAGTTAAGCTTGAAAGTTTCGTTTTTGATTGAAGCCGCCACTGCTCGCACCGGCTCCTGTGCCTCTCATCATCATGGTGGTGCCCTGATCTGACCTGACCAGGCTGCTTGAAGGCTCGTCATTCCCAGGGGGGAGTCAAAATGCCAGCGCTGGATTCTAACAGATTGTCAAGTATTTATATTTTCTCATACATTTCTGCTCCCTAGCGAGGGTGGGTTGCGAGAACTGGTAAAGCTGCATGAACTCAAAGGTAGTGCATTTTGAATTACACTGCTTACCCAGCAAGGTTCACCGTTTGCAAGTTTAATTCTGCAGAGAAAAGAAGCCTTTCTTTGCAACATCCTGCTGGCAAGGATGAGAACATATACTCACTCCCCTGCAAAGCTGTCTCATGTTTGGCGCTCGGTGGGCTCAAGGGACCCACGCGCAGGACTTTCCTCTGTGGCTAGCAGTCCTTGCCCCTTTCCTTATCTCCAGCAGCCACAGCTTGGGCCTAGTGGGAGTGCCGGGAGGTGGGGTGGGGAATAATGGCATTAATGGCAGTCCTGCACTGTGCTCTGAGAAGCATCTAGTGCCTGCAGCATGATTCACAGCCGTTGGTCTACGTGACTGGAGACCGATGTCCACCTGCCCATGGAGCTGCTGCAACTGCTGCTATTTTGTGCAAAGGCAAATTAAATGGACGGTTTCGAGGACACTCATCATGATGCAACGCTGGTGAAATACGAAGGCCAGCAACCACGCTGCCAGTCAGCCAGCCACCCTTCAAAGGGGTGTGCTCAGAGAAGGATGCCAGCCACATTCATGTGGAGTAGCTGGCACCGGAACAAAGCCTGGCCCCGGAAGACTCGGTCCATCAGGGTCAGGTGAGCTTCAATCCTCTGGTATTATTATATCTATAGTGTTAACGTATGAGGGAAGCAGTTCACATCTCCTGCTGGTTTGTATCACAGTGCCCAGAGGGCTGCAGCTATTATGTCTCACTTATCACTCACTTCATGGCAATGACATTTTTGGTTAGGCCTCGTGTTAGTTAGGCACAATTACGTACCTTGCCAATTGACGGGCAGGGAATAATCACGTAGTGTGCAGAGAACCCACTTGGCTAGGAAATAACAGTCTGTGCTTTAGAATGGCGATGTTGAAATTGAGCATAATTGTTGTCTGTACCAATAATAACAGCCGATTCTGAGGGATGCATAATTATGTAGGCCACATATCTGCAAAAGTGATTCTGACTAACTGGGCCTTCTTTTGGGTACATGGGACCGAGTCTACATTCAGTGCGCTGATTCACTTGGGCTCAAGAGGCGGCACACAATGAAAAGAGGGGAGGAGGTCTTTTTTGGAAGGAAGATTTTATAGTGTTGGCTTTTAGCTGCTCTATTTGTTTTTTTGGTGCACCTGTTGCAAGTGCAGTGCTTTCCCAAAGTATGCATGTCACTGTCACAGGTCCTCATGCGCTAACTTTCTTTGACTGTTTCAGGACCTATTAGGTCTGCTGTGCAGCATCAGGTTTTACTGTTTATCTCCCTCATATAATTACCAAACCTTGCCTGCAGCTTAAATGAGGGCGTCTCTATCTTGGAAATCAGCGCAGTTAGTGGGCAGCAGCTTTCTTTTTCCTTGAGGTACCATCTGCCAGGGTCCGAAGGATAGATCATATGACCAGTCGGTGTGTGGGCTTATTTCATTTGGCTGTTTGTGGCTAGTGCACCAGGTATTACTGTTGATTTCCCTCATAGTGTAACAAAGATTACTTGCAGCAAGCCTAGATGCATGCAATCTTTTCTATACATTGCAAAAAACTATAGAGCATGTCTTGACAAGTTCAAAACTGCTTTGATTTGCAAAAGTGGGTCAATTTTATTTTTCTAGTTTGCTAAATGGTGGGCACTTTTAGCCTGCTGCCCAGGTTTATTTTCTGTCCCAGTGACGACCTGGAGTGTGTGGGGGGGGGGGTTACTTTTCTAGTCTGACTGACAGACAGACACAAGTGAGCTCTTTGATAGTTGAGGACTGGGCTGTCTGCAGCTCTTCATCCTATATTACCCTACAATGCCACCATTCCATTTTTTAGCCATTTTGTACTGAGAGCCAGAAGCATACTGTTGGGATCTATGCTTCTTAGAATTGTGGGGATGTTGCTAGGAGGTTAGAATGTTATGATGTGAATAGCAGACAGTACAGAGGAAGCTGTGGAAGGAGCTGGAGGTCTCTTCACTTCTGACTAATAAAGACTTACTTCAACTATATAACCTGGATTGAAGATATCTTCTTTACACATACTTTTATAAATCTCAGTATATTTTTTCAGATGGGCTGGCCCCCAAACTTTAATTGGTGCCTCCTACATAGTGTTGATCCACTATTGATGTCTTGTCAGGTTAAGCTAGTGGCTCACAGCCCCCTGCAAACTCCCTTCTAATGTGTCTTCATTGCCATGAAAGGCTTTGCCGCAATTGTTTTACAGTATGGTCATCTTATAAAGAGGTTGTAGGTTAGTGAGATTTCATTTCAGGAGTTTTCTATTAGTTTCAAGATCTCTTTAGAGCTTTTCATTCTTCAAAATATTGTAATTTCTGATATTTAGCTCTTTCAATGCATTTCATTCCATGGTTTTAATTGAGAGCAAGTGTTACTCTAAGTGTGATATATTTGGCAGCTGAATGTTACTCATAAGTATATTGTAACCATTGAAATGTTACACATAAGCAATCGCAAAACTTGGCAGCTATGACACACTGTGCGCATCAGAAATGAAGAGGATGAACATTGTGGAGTGCCTCAGAAAGGAATGTGTGCTGTTGTATAAATAAAAACGACGAACTTCTAGAAAACTATGTTGTGCACTGGTGCTTTGCATCAATTTTAAGATTTTAGAGTTTCTCGCTGCTCAAATGGGTGTAACTGCTGATACTTATATGTTTCCCTCGTCTTCATTGCCTGATTTTGCTCGCGAGAGAGTGTCACTCATAGTCATTGAATGTCACTCATAATTTCACAAAAATTATGAAAATGTCACACATAAGCAATCTGAAACATTGGCAGCTATGTTTGTACTGTATTTTAGCAGGGCACTTTGCAAAAATTGACGGCGCATAATTCAGGAAACAGTGAAAATTAGATGTGCGATTTCCACTCGGGGCCGCTGATGCGCGTCTGCGTCTGCGCGGTCTTCACCCTTGGTCATTCTCATGCGCATGCTACTTTGCCCAATTTAAAATGCGCTTGAGGTGTGAAGCGGTTGAGAGGGACCGTGCGGCTCAGGACCGACAGGTGCGGAAACACATTGTGAGGCGTTTTCCCGTGGCTGGGGTGGCGTTTTTCCATGGCTGATTGCTCACTGTTCCTTGAAATAAGATTTGTGCAGTGCACCACCAGGCCTACACAACGGAATATGTACAGTGCGCTGTTGTCTGCAATTGTAATTGTATTTATAATGCGCTTACTACCCTTGATGAGGCGTTGAAATGCACCACTATCCCCAGTAAAACGTGCAATACCCTGACATGAGCACTAAAAAAAATGTGTGCAACGAATACCTTATTCCCCAAAAATAAACGGCGTGCTTTGCATCCTACTCAACCAGGAAACCTCAATGGTTGATTCTCTCTGTCCAGATGGGTGCTGTATATTTAATTGGATTGTACCAGCTTTTGACAACAATTCTATTATATGTGTAATGGGATAGCGCCTGCAGCCGTGAGTGCGTGTGTGTGTGCATGCACATTTGTGCGTTCGTGAGCACGCAAATGTGTGGTTGTTTGCGTGACTGTTTGTTTCTGGCTGCCTTTTATATGCACTAGCCGTGCTTGTTGAGTTGAAAGGTGACATACGAGCAGCGAGATACGCCTTGGTTAATGGCAAAGTTCCCTCGAGCATACAATATGAACATAATTCTGATTTATATTAACAATGTTGTTTATCCGGACCGGAAGATTAAAGTGTCTTAGATTTTACGTGTCATATTATCGCACATATTGCTCGCACGTGCCCCTTTTCGATAAGCAGCGTTGTTTTTGAAGCCCGTTGGGGTATTGGTACAGTGCCCTCTCACCAGTCTAAGGGAGACAGGCAGCTAGCTGGTGGTAGCTATGACTAGTGAGTGGAACAAGGGGGGTTATTTACAAGCCCCTTGCGCGACCACTGCGTCACTCTTCCGGGGGCCCCCACCTACGCTCCCTGCACAGGGCCACCATGAGCCTAGAGCCGGCCCTGGTGTGAACTCTACTTTCAGACAGAAAATATTTACCTCTGAAAGCTCTTTCACAAAAACAAATTCTTAGGAATAATTTTTGGGTGTAAAATGTTCCTAGAAAACTTTTTCCGCTGGTAACCGTACCAAGGTGAAAGGAGTTTGTGCAGACAAATGGTGCCCCTTTCAAAATGAAATGTGGGACTTTTCAAAAATGTGAAGGTGGATACAACACTATGTTTTACTAACTTCATGCACTATTGTCTTTCATGTGGGAGTTGGTCCTGGACCAACTGTTATATGTAGGTTTTGATATTATGCATCTTTCCTGTTTCTCTGCCTCTGCTGCTCAGCCAATGTGAATGTTCTGTGTAGAATGTTGGTGTGTATGATGATGTTTGGAATGTGAGGATGTCTGTGATGTGGAGTGTCAGTTGGAACCTGGGCTGAGCAGCAGGAAGGCTGCTCCTGGTGGGGCTGACTATTACTAGCTTTCTTCACAGCTTACTAGGAGACCATCTTAAGAACCAAGATCAATAAAAGGTTCAACTATAAGCTAACAGTAGTAAAGGAAGATGAAGAGTCCAACACTGTAATTAGGTAAATCCTTTAATGTAGATTCCTTCTAGGACAGTTGATAGTAGAAGATAGGAAGTAAAGATATAACCCCACCAGGAGCCAGCTCTAAGCAGCTCAGCCTGAGTTGATCAACTGACATTATGAGCCAGAGAGTCACCCAGGCATTCTATGATGTCATGAACAATCTAATCAGTAAAGTACCGCAGAGAAGTAGTTTACTACACATCCTCTTTCCTTAGGGAATGACAGAAGAATAGAGAAAATATAGACAAAGATACCTCAAGTATGACATTTGATGTGAAAGTACTGCATGAGGTATCATTAGCATGAGCAGAAATACTATAATCATTAATATGAGCAGAAATACAATAACATGCTAAATTTTAGATGTTCAAAAACTAACTAAATGCTACTATATGCCACATCCCCTTCCCTTAGGGTAAAAGCATGGTTTAGATGAATGAAGACCAAAGTAGCAAAGAAAGGTGGTCACGCTCACAACTGGATACACTAGAGGGTAAACACCCTGATAAACAAAGACAAGCGTAGACACAGACCCTTTACAAGCTCCCCTGACAAAAACATGCTGACAGAGAAAAATATGATAAAACTCCTCACCCAAAGTCCCACCGACATGAAACCCTTGGCCACGAATCTCAGGCAGGTAGACTTTGACGGAAGCAGAGTGTCAAAAAAACAAACGATGTTTAACAATCTCCACCAAAAATAGGGAACAACACAGGGTACTAATCCTTTAAAATGACAACCTCCCCTAAGTAGGGTACACCGCAGGATAGTCAACCTGGGAACAGAAACGGGGCATTGACTACCCACAAATATACAACTTCCCCTAAATAGGATACACCACACCACAAGGTAGTGAACCTGGGAAATGAAATGGGGCATTGACTACCCACAAATATACAACTTCCCCAAAGTAGGGTACACCGCAGGATAGTGAACCTGGGAACTGAAATGGGGCATTGACTACCCACAAATACACCACCTCACCTAAGTAGGGTACACCGCAGGATAGTAAACCTGGGAAATGAAATGGGGCATTGACTACTCACAAATATACAACTTCCCCTAAGTAGGGTACACCGCAGGATAGTAAACCTGGGAACTGAAATGGGGCATTGCCTACCCTCAAAACCACAACCTCCCCTAAGAAGGGTACACCGCAGGATAGTGAACCTGGGAACTGAAATGGGGCATTGACTACCCACAAATACACAACCACACCCAATAAGAGTACAACATAGGATACTCACCCTTGAAACTAAAAACTACAATATCCCCTAGATAGGGTACACCATAAGGTTCTACATGACCCTAGGACACAGACCCTTAAAACAACACCTCGTCTAAAGACAGATTCAGAGTACTGTTTCACTAACCGCCCTCACAAGTGTCAACAACAAAAACTGAGTGCCCCACCCCTAACTCACCGACGAAATGAAAGCAGGCATTGTAATAACAGTGAAAATGTAAAGCTCCTCTTAAACTTTCTCTCAATGGGTGCTCCCACCCCTTACACACAAAACGAAATAAAAGTAGGAATTGCAGACAGATATTAACTGTTAGACTCGTCTCAACCTTTCTCCCCAAATCCACACAAGACTTCACGTCGTTGCCATTGAACAATAAAGAATTGGAGTTCTTTCCATGAGCAAACGCTGAACAGCGCTTTTAGAAAGAAGAGTCATAACCTTCAAAAGTTCCTCCTGGGTCTCGCATCTATTCACGAGTCAAAGGTTTGTTACCTCTTCATCACGTCCTGCTCTTTACCTGCCCCACCAGCCATTAACACTTGGAGATTCCCATGTAGAGAAACAGCTCATTGGAACTGACCAGGAGATAAATGTCCACAAAACTTTATTAACGACAACGTTGACAATGACTGTAAATTCAACCACAAGATGGCAGCACGTATCCCTGACGTTGTGTGGGGTGGCTCTCTGCTGAAGCGTGCACCAAAGCGTCCACTGCAGTAATGAGCTGGCGGAGAAGACAGACGTCACAGAAGATCGATTGCAAGCATCCATAAAGAGGTAAGGCTGCGCGTGTCGCGTGCATGCGTGTGGTGAGTGGTCGTGGGCTGTTTGAAAGCCAGCGGTTAAACTGCCAAATAGCAGAGGCAACATCTTTAATGTCCAACTGAGTAAATTGAAGTATCTCACACACCACGAAAACTCGACTCTAGTCCCCACATCCATATACATGCGCATTAGCTTGCCAAAGGTGCCACTCAGAATACAACAAGTCACTGCGACAGCGTGCAAAGTACCCCAAGTCACTGAACAGCACTTTACCAAATACGTACAAGAACTCGCCAACATTACCACTTATCTGGTCTCTCCTGAGTCCTTTTCAACGCTGCAAACACTCCTTAAAAGGTGCCAAATTCGACCTACAGACCAATGGACAGCGTCTGTCTTGGAGAGTGTGCAAAAACAGGAAATTCGAAGAGTGCTGCAGGAGAGACTTGAACAACGTCGCTGATGAAGCTTGTTCTCTGTAGGAGACTTGCAGACAGTAGGAGAATGCCTCAGAAGTAAACGCCCATTTCAACACACAGGGAGGGTAGACAGAGTTTGGCGAAAAGTCTCTTTACCCACAGACGATTTATCACTGTGATAGACACTTTCTTCACAAGACGTGCTGTTGGGCTAAGACAATTCCTAGAGAGGTTGAAGTATGTTGCTGTATTCCTCACAACATTTACCTGATGACAGCAGAATCTTGGATAATGGAACCACAAACGCCCTAGATGCAGGCTGTCCAGGTAGTAAGGGACACTGGTGGGGTTAACCAGGGCGTTACCTTTAAGTTTCTTTAAGTTTCAGAACATGTTGAAAGTCCTTAGATACTTTGTTACTAAGTCTTATGGTTCTTTGGATCCTTAGGTAGCCTTTCTTCTTAGTTCCCACGTAGGTTCATCCAGTTTAAAAATCGTCGCCAAATTGTAGTAAAGGAAGATGAAGGGTCCAACACTGTAAGTAGGTAAATCCTTTAATGTAGATTCCTTCTAGGACAGTTGATAGTAGAAGATAGGAAGTAAAGATATAACCCCACCAGGAGCCAGCTCTAAGCAGCTCAGCCTGAGTTGATCAACTGACATTATGAGCCAGAGAGTCACCCAGGCATTCTATGATGTCATGAACAATCTAATCAGTAAAGCACCGCAGAGAAGTAGTTTACTACACTAACATCGGCTACTGGACTTTTTCCTTTTATCATAACACCAACCTCCCATATTACAAAAATCCAGGGAGCCTAGTGCATGAGCCTGACCCGGCACCAGACTGTTTTTCCTATAAAGTATATAATTTTAAAAAGGGGCCAACAAATGCCTTTCACAGCAGAATTATCCAGACTTGTTAATGAAAATCAATAGATTTTGTAGCCAGTTCTGAAAAGAAATGCGTAAAATATTTAAATACTTCAGGATCTGGAAAAGTATCTACAAGTATTGTAATTTTTTCAACAGTTGTCCCTTTTAGAAACCTGCATGGTGCACTATCGGAGTTGCTTTCAGGGCTGTATAGCCTAAGAGCCCCTCAGCACATCCTACCCCAAAAGAAAGCAGCTCCTGGACATCGGACCACTAAAGGTTTTGCTGTCTCACATAAGGTCTTCGTGTGTCCCATGTAGCCAGACCAACAGCCGATGGAACAAGGCAAGCATTAGGATCTGGCAAGTCAGCGACTATGAGGAAAGTGTGCCAGCCCGCACACATATGCAGAATTCGTGAGAATCCTAACTCGTCATTGGCATAGGTGAAATCGCATACCAAATCTTTTTCCAAATGCCCAACCCAATGTACACTAATCCTCTCAGATGTTGCCTTCCTCCTCGGCGATCCCCCACAGTTGATTCCTCTCTGTGCCAACACCAACATACAATGGGCCATTCCCTGCACCCACCTCTCTCCGCTTTCCTTTTGAACCCATGAAAGTGACAATCTACAGCACTATTCTGCTACTTATTCTCAAAGACGTGGTGGTAGCTAAGAGGTTTAGTAGTCAGTGGGTCTATTGAACTCCCCACTACCTTGAATAATCCATACCCTGCCCCTTAACCATAGATTATCCATTATTACAAAAGTATCTAATTTTATATTTTATTCAAATAATCAGAAAAAAACATTATGACAAGAAGAGAATAATTTCACAATACACATCAAATGCATTTTAGTGAAAATGTAAAGCCGGTTTGAACTTCAACAAGGATAAAATTGCAAGGTTTCAGGCTTACAAGATAGATATAGCCTATCATTACAACTGGAGAGGTAATCCCAATTTGGCTGGAAATAGGATAGCTGCTGAATCCGAATTACAAGAATCATGGAAAAACTGCGTGCTCCAAGCTGCCCAATGGACATTCCGCCTGCTAGCGATAGATAACATGTTCGGGTGGGACATGGTCTGAAAATGAAATATGTCCTAAATAGCGTTTCAAAATGTGTCGCAAGGATGTAGATTTTTTGTTATTAACTTCAGTGGGGTAATATTTTTGGAAAATATATTTACGACACCAGACGATATTTTAGGCAAAATATTCTGGTACTATAGTGTGGAAATTCCAAATGGTAAATCACCATTTCTCAGTGATGCTGTATTCTGAAGAGGATTAGACTAGTGACCTACGCCAATAAACTTAAAATACCTAAAAATGGGAAGATTTAGAGACAGAAGATCAAACTGTAAAACAGGCCAAATAGTCTCTCCATATTATTCTGAAAGAAAGTTAAATTATCCTTTCATCTGTAGGAAAAATCTTGGAATGAGCATTTCCTGGTGTCTTCTGCAGCCTAGTGGACAATCCTTGCCTTACATGTATTTTATCATCAACATCATCATCCTCATCATCATCAATCTTTTATTTAGTTTCTTACAACCGTAAGAGTTACAAATCAACAATTAAAAATTACAGAACATGATTAAAATACATTAAAAAGAGACATTCAAAGTAACCATCATATAAAAAGATGCAAGCAAAAAGAGGATAGTTACAATATTGGTTAAGATAAATATATGTTCTCAATTCCAATGATTGTGGATGTAGAAGCCTCCTGTAACATCTGTAAAATATCACGGCTAGTTTGAAAGTCCTAAAAAGTGGAATACGGCACTGTGGTCCAGGCTTTCTATAAAATGTACAAAAAAAAAACATAATGTGTGGTGCTTTTGAGTGCCGAGCCATCACATGAGCAGGGTGGCAAAATTTGAACCCACTCACTCATCCTCGGAAATGCAACCTGAAAATGTATAAAGTTCATACGAAAATGGGACAGAAGATTTCTAAGTCCTGAATTTGTAACCATAGTAAAATATGGCTTCATGTCCTCCTGATTAAGAGCAAACAATAAGCCTCTACAGTTGGCCTACTTAACACATCTGGATACATAAATGGGAGATTTGTTTTTTTAGAAACCGTTGTCAATGATTCCAGGTGACTAAAGATCTAAGGTTTCCCTAAACTCCTGTAGTGAGAGGCAATGTATTCCGACCATGGAATACACTAGGAATGATCAAGAGATGTACAATCTCGTAACACTGTGCCTCTGGTTTGTTCCACACTGCATGCCACTATTAGAGCGAGCGGGATTTGATAAAATCTACCACCAAGATAAGTCCTGCTTCTTTATGCACTATAAAATTGGAACAACTAGATGGGAGGGCTAAAAGCCTTTTAAGGTAGCAATTTCCCACAATGTGCAAAGCCCCAAACACCAGCACCATATGTAGTCACCAAAACACTTTTTGACTTGTACAGGATACACATTTCTTTCAAAGGCTTCTGCCCCACCTTACGGGACAACTTAAAAATGGTTTCAAAAGAGCTCTCAAATACAGACTTCCTGATGGCTCTTTATTGAACCCATAAGCCCTGCGAATCTAAAAGGATGCCCCAATAGGAAAAAGTATTTTCTTTCACTATTGGTACCTCACCTATTCAGAAAGAAAACTTCTTAGCGTATCTAAGGCCACTAGACATAATGGTGGTATTACTCAAATAGGTTCTCAGACCCAGGTTGTTCATGTAACTAGCAAACGTATCTAATAATCGTTGCATGCCCACTTTGGTCCTTGACATTAGGACAGAATCATCTGCTTATAGTAAAGTGGTTACAAATTGATTCACGATTTTTGGTAGATCAGTAACTTTCTGGAGATGGTGTTCTAAGTTATTGATGTAGAAGTTAAAATTGAAAGGAACCAACACACATCCTTGTCTTACCCATCTACCTATTACAATCTTATTGGTACAGTCATCATTCAACCTGTATCTAACTCTGGCTGAGGCTTTGTTATATGGAGTCATTAAAAAAATTAAGATTGCCTCGTCAACCCTTTGTCTGCTCATGGTAACCAATCATTTGCGATGCAATACACAATCACATACACTGGCGAGATCCATGAAAGCCAGCTGTAGTGTTCCTTTTTACCCTTGGTATACTCATGGGTAAGTTCTAGAAATGTAGATCGCTACAGTGACAACACTCTGGAGTTCTGGTTGATTCCCAATAAACATTAATTAGCAAGTCAAATAAAAAGGGTGAACAAGTCTTAATGTGCATTATATAAATCTGCCTGTGTAGGCCCAGTGTGTTTTAAAAGGCCAATGTTTTTCAACGTAACCTAAAGTAGAAAGTGCCTGTTTTGCACGTATTATCACACTGGTCAAGGTTTTAAGTTACTCGATAAGTATTTCAAGTGCCTGTCATCTTTAGTTTTGGACATTTCTTGGAACCACTTGTTGATGTCTAAGAAATGGGTGGAAACACTACTCAAATATGTAACTCAGAGCTCCAACTTCACATTGAATGCACAAGACTCCTTAGATCCTAGTTTGCATTAGTTCAGGAGTGTCTACCCTAAGTTCACAAGAATGTATCTATGCCAGATTTGCAGGGGAAACATTGACAATGTAAATGAGTTAAACCTCACTGCAATTAAATGTATCTTATGTGGATATCCGGAAAATCTGGATTAGATCCAGATGTCCTACCCCTATGTTTAACACACTTACATTAGCTGATGGGTCTCGCTAAGGAATCAGAAGCCTTGGTTTATTGTTGTGCCTTTGATTTAATTCTTTTATTTAAAGGGTTTTTGGGAGCAGGCCATGTATTTTCAGCCAGACACAGACAGACACTGGGTATAAAAGTGGCACCCACATAACCTCTTGTCATAACATTCCCGGACCTGTGCAGATTCAGAAGATGGACTGCCCTACTGTCTGAAGACGGAAGACTGGACCTGCTTGCCATGAACCCAGAATCCCAGAACTGACTTCAAGTTCAGTTTGCTGAACCCCTACGTAAGCTACAGTGAAACAGCAAGCTTCCATAGGCCTTTCCTGCAATTGCCCAGCTGACCAGCATCTAACTGGACTTGCCTGGACTCTGCTGCTGACCTCTGCTGAAGTCAGTCCTGGCCTACTACAGGTGCCTCCCCAGGTCCTTGAACTTGTCTGGTGTCAGAGTGCACTCCTCCAACCGGCAAACTACAAGAACTGGTCTCTTCGCATCCACGAATGACTGCCAATGTCTCCCAAAAATGTGAAGCTCCTGCTCTTTGTGTCAGCAACACCCGACTGCATTTCCCACCAATGCAAAGCCCAATGCAAAGCTCTGACTGATGGCCTACTCTTTGTACCAACATCAGCTTTCTCATGCCCAAACTTCAACCAGCGATCAGCTCCTGCCTTGGCCACTGATCTCCCTGTGGCCAGGGCCAATGTGAAGCTCCTACCGAGGCTCCTCACATGTAAACGGATTGAGCTTGAAGGTAAACTCTCCACTACAATGAACCGAGTTCCTGTACCCAACCAACACTCCGTCACAGTCGGCCTGGACGCTTGACTTTGCCCTGGTCTGCTGCAACCAGATAACAGTGAATACGCTTTGTAACTTGTTATTTTCACGTGAAGATTTTAAAAATTCATAAATCCGGTTCTACTTATTGGATTCTTGTCATTATGGTGTCATTTTATTGAATGAATTATCCTTTATATTACTAAACTGGTTTGGGATTTTTCTTGTTTTGTGTTTTCACTTTATTGCTGATTGAGCGCTGGCAATTTCAATCTTAGTGTTTTAAGAAGCTTAGCATATTTCTCAGTGTGATATTTCCCCCTGGGCAGGAATAATGCTCACACTTTGCCTTCAAGTCACATCTAACGTATACTACATCACAATACAATACCGATACAATTACCAGCTGCCTGGTCTATCACTCGTTAATTGCATTCTTGCCTTTAACCCTGTACAGTGCACCGCTGGCTTTTTGGCTAGGTTTGCGTTATACAAATAGTTGTCAAAATTTGAGTTGAACACCTATCACTGAAATCACAAAAACATATGAAACCGGATCACTACCCCTCAATAACTGAAGTCATAAACCATTTGGAACCTAGCATCCCGCCGCTCTGTCTTACATTATCAGTGACGCAGTTTAAGCATTCTATCAAGAGAAATTCCTCACGTCGAAGACCATCTGAAGAAGTTCACCCACAACAATACCATTCTGGTATGGGCTGGAATGTTTCATGTTATATGGATTAGAGTCTCTCTTAAAAAAAACATTTTCTTAAAATGATATTTGTAGGGAGTGAAATTATCATTGAAATTGAAATGTTGAACCGAAGCCCAGAAATCCAAAGTACATAAAGTCTCTTGTCTTGAACCTCGATAAAATCCCATCCTTAATATTGACCACATACCGCATTCACATTATGAATTGATGTTATTGTCATGCATGCAATCCAGGAAGACGTAGGAGGGGTCTGTGACTTTCACAGATTAGTACGCACACACCTCCGTCAACAAAACTAGCAGGAAATCACAGTCACTTCTGTACCTTAAGTAAAGACTTTGAAACCAAGTGCATTCGCCAAATTAGAAACAGTGTCCAACATGTGTATTTAATCTTTTTGTGGCTTAAGAAACACCCTGTGGCCACCACACTAAAGGACTCAAAGAACTGAAAATGTAAAATTGCAAAAATCACATCCATATGACCTAGTCAAGTTTCTTAAGGGGAAACATGTTGTCGAGAACTTCATTGAAGATAAAGTGGAGTCCTGTAAAAATGGAATCCAAGAATAAATCACTGACGCAGGCGTTTTACAGATAAGATGGCAGCACTGAATGGAGTGGGGCATCTGGTCCCAATCAGGCATGTGCAGGGAAGAATAATATGATCAAATTAAAAGATTAGTCAGAGCTTCCAATATATAAGATATTAAAAATGCAAAATAAAAATAATGCTAATGTGCTGCTGAAGCCACATTTAAAAACAAATAAGCTTTACGGGACTTGCTGAAGAATTATTTGGAACTGTCTAACCAAATAGAGAATTACCTATGCAACACAGCAATGGCTAGATTGGGGTGTCCTTTCCACCACTGCCCCCAAAGAGTGCACCACCCACTGCATGAAACTTCTGTATGGGTCATGCCATCAGCAGGTGAATTACACCCCTCTGCCATCCACTGTTGGATCTCATAATTCACTGTTGTGTGGCCAAGATATCAGAAAATCCCAAAGATGGTCTTATTTATGGTAGTGTGCCTGCCACCTTCGTACTTTCACAATCTATTTAGGGTCAGATAGGAACAGTGCCATCTTGACGAATGAGCACGCTGGGCAGTTGTCCGGGGGCCCCACGACCACAGGGGACCCATGAAGAACAGAATATAACACAAATTTTCTTTTACAAATTTTTATTCCTGTGAGTGGTAGTGTAGGCAGGGCCCAGTGCACAGCTTTACCCGGGAGCCTATAATGCAGTTAAGACAGCCCTGGATAGTTGTTAGGCCCTTACGCTTTCTGTGCACCACCAGAATCCCAGAGGACTTTGCCAGGTGGCTGGGCCTGATCGGGAAACAGCAAACACTTCATCCAAGGCACCAGGCCCCATGCATCTGTGCCTGCTGTCTGAACTCACTTGAACAGAGGGCACAGAGGACTGCTGCCATGCTTGTAGCAGAAGCAACTTGTGCGTGCCGTTAGTACCCTCGAATAAAGGTGGACTTGGCGTTGAAGACAGCTGCATAATGTGTTGAAACCCCACTCTAGCAAGTTTTATTACTCTGGTGGTGGAAAATACAGCTCCACACTAGTGGTACAGCATTTTGCATTAAAAAAGTTACCTATCTGTACTCTGTGCTTCTCCAGTATTGGCATCTTTTATAGATTTACTTTCTTGAATCTTCCCAGACGTCATAGTGGGAGTCCCATGGTAATAGCAGATATAGCAGTACTGAATACATTACATAGACCTCCATGTAAAGAACATTCAATTAAGTATTCTTTCAACCTCATTTTAAAACATCCAAAGTTCAGCCAATCACAGCAGAGACCCCAGAGTTACCCTCTCCACATAACCACCACACTTCAGATTTCTTACTGCACGTCGTGTGATTGGAAGTCTCTCTGAGCTCTGCTCAGTGACAGTTGGTTATTCAAGTTTAGACCTCCAGATTCCAGCCCAAGGTATTCCTTTATTGTGACTTTCAAAATGACAGAAAAAAAGGTTGTTTAGGCCCTATAAAACTTGTGAGTAATCTAGGCTTTTCTCAGAAGATCCCCACAAGCAATGTCTCTATTGCCTCTACCTTGACCATAAGCCCAGGAAATGCCAATACTGCCAAACTTTATCAGCCAATACCCTCAAGGATAGGGAAGAAAGACTGCTCATCTGGCTACAGAAGAAAAAAGCGGTTTTTTGAATCTAGCTCTGGGACTGTGGAAAAACCCCATTCTTCCTCCAGAGAAAGAAAAGAAGGCAGGACTTCAAAATATTTAAATTGCAGGAGCAGGAAAAATCTGAGGAGAAACGCCACAAAAAACATGGAGAAGTGGCTTCAAAACCATTTTCTGCTACAGTCTCTGTTTCTCTGACTCCTGGGAGGGGTCTATCTTCTTGTCCCTAGAATGCTTCGTCGACGAGAACTACAGCTGTCGGTAGACCTGAGGTGATTTCTACACTGTCAATGGTTTCTACAGCGGTGGTGACAACGTTGACCATCACAACGTCAACGGAACCACAGTTGACCTTGACAAAACCTTCACCGTCGACGAGACCATCACCGTCGATGGGACCTTCCTCATCAACGAGTTTCCCTCTACCGATTTTCCAAGGTTTTTCTCGCTTTCACATAACTTCAGTGCACACTTAAATATTTCTGATACACCTGAGAGGCCCGCTGTTTTTTGTTTTTTTAAATATTTTTTATAGCACAAACTTTGGCGAAGGACATTAGAGCGCTTTACACGAACACAGTCATATTTATTTAAATATATATATATATATATATATATATATATATATATATATATATATATATATATATATATATATATATATATTACCTCCTGGCGATAGCCAGTAGGTATATATAGTTAGGATTTTTTCTCTATGGAACTTTTGAAAATTCTATGTCTAATAACTTTGGCGTTTGTGGACGGAATAAGCTGAAATTTTCAGGAGAATGGCACATTTTGTTTCTGAGCAGCCCCTGAAAATTTGGGGGGGTTTCGTCAAGGGGGGGGCCGAGAAAAAAGGGGGGTCCCAAAACTCGTTTTTCCCATTCATTTTACCATAGGGCGTTTGGCCTCACTTTTAGCTCGAACGGCTGAATGGATTTACACGAAACTTGGCAAAATTGTAGGGACTGTTAGCCCGATGTGCCTTTGCTGGGTCTCAATATATGTGCTCCAGTGGATTTTGAGAAATTAACGTTTAAAAAAACAGATATATCTGTGACAGCGTCCTGGATAGCGCACCAGTTCGCGTACTTTTCGCATAACGGAGCTTTGCGAAGCGAAGCTGATTGGCTCTCCGGTGTCTGTCAACATTCTAAACAGTCCGGAGCGGCCGCCATCTTGTCTCTCGGTAGGATCGAGAGACAAGAGGAGGCCAAAACGAAGGGGGAAATGAAGGAAAGGGGGCAAGGTAGACCCCTCCTGACCCCCTAGGATTGATGAGGGGGATATTAAAGTGCCCCGCGGGGCAAAAAAAAAAAATTGCGATTTTTTGCCATAGAGGCGCGTCCCGGTACGCGAACCGGGCAGCTAACTGGGCAGCTAACCGGCAGCGTAACGGGAGTCTGAGGAGAAGCTGATTGGCTGTCAACATTGTAAACAGTCCGGAGCGGCCGCCATCTTGTCTCTCGGTAGGATCGAGAGACAAGAGGTGGTGAAAAACGAAGGGGGAAATGAAGGAAAGGGGGCAAGGTAGACCCCTCCTGACCCCCTAGGATTGATGAGGGGGATATTAAAGTGCCCCGCGGGGCAAAAGAAAAAAATAGAAAATTGTGATTTTTCGTGGTAGAGGCGCTTTCCGGTACGCCAACCGGGCACCTAACCGGCAGCGTAACAGGAGTCCGACATCTTGTGTTTTTGGAGCGTCCGGTTTGCGTACCGGGTAGCGTTCCGGTAAGCGTAACAAGGGGAAAACCAAGAGAAACAGTAAAATAAAATTTAAAGGAATAGATTTCCACCAAACTTGGCAAAATTGTAGGGACTGTTTGTTTAATGTGCCTTTGCAAGGCCTCAAGATATGTGCACGTGTGGATTTTGTCTCATTAAGGTTAAAATATATATATATATCTGTAAGCGTGCTCTGGCGCGCTTACGTTACGGGTTTTGTTTGCGCTTCAGAGACGATATGTCACGTGTATGCGACGTGTCATGAGGCGTCTCATGTGGCTACGTGATACGTCACGTAATAAAGAATATATTTTACAGCTATAGATATTAGCTTTTAAAAAACCAATGAAATTCACTGAAAAAACCATAGGTTATAGACCATATATAGTTAGGAATTTGCATTTACAAAACCTTCAAAATTCACTAAAAAAACCATTGGTTATAGACCATATATAGTTAGGGATTAGCATTTACAAAACCTTAATTTACTCGCACAAAACCATAGAAATTCGCATATATAGTTAGTTGCAATAACTATATATCGCGCACCCGCAACCCACTGCTGATGATGTCACATATTACATCATTCATGACATGGTCAGTGACATCACTGATGACATCACTGATGACATCTCAAATGACATCACTGATGACATCTCAAATGACATCACTGATGACTGCATAGACCATAGGCAAGGTCTCGATGCTGTCAAGCATGCCTTGGAACAACGCCAAATGAAATACGCTAGGCACAATGAAATGATTATAGAGTTCATTGAATTCTGTCTGACACATAACATCTTCCTTTTTGAGGATCAGTTATATATACAAACATCAGGGACGGCGATGGGTACCTGCTTCGCCCCCAGCTACGCGAACTTGTTCGTTGGCTGGTGGAAGGAGCAGGTACCCAGGAGCTGCATAGTTGGGACAGATACAGGGCATGTGATATGCTGGCATCGTTATATCGTCGATTTGTTTATCGTCTGGAATGGAGGGGTGGAAACTGCTGAGGAATTTATTAAAATTCTTAACAACAATAACCTCAACCTACACTTTTCTGGCTCGGTTAGTCCGGTGGCAACTGAGTACTTAGATCTGAAAGTGTACATTGAGGGAAATCATCTGCACACTAATCTATCTAGAAAAGACACTGCTGGCAATTCGACACTCTTTGCCAGCAGCAGCCATCCCACCCAGTTGAAAAACAGCATCCCCTACGGAGAGCTACTCAGACTCCGTAGGAACTGCTCTAAGGACTCCGATTTCGAGGCGGCTGCTTCGGAATGCCTAGAGAGATTCTCGATGAGGGGTTATGGTAACACCTTACTAAAAAACACTCTTAAAAAGGTGAGGAAAATAGAGAGAGCAACACTCTTGGCTACTGACGATCCCAGTGCGAAAGAAATAAAAAATCCAACAAAAAGAATGGTAAATTCAGACTGATTACCCCTTATTCATCGGGGGCCAAAGATTTGAAAGCAATGCTGAATAAGAACTGGCACATACTACTAACCGATAGTGTACTTAAGGATGACTTACCGGCTCATCCTTTAATTACATTTAGCAGGGCGAGATCATTAAGTGATATGTTGGTCTCGAGCCACCTAGAGAAACCTACGCCAAAAACTAATTCCCTGAAGCAACTGGCGGGCTTCTTTCCCTGTGGCCACTGCAAGGCATGTACCGGCAGTAGACGAGTGTTAACATACAATATACCAGACACCGGTAATCAAGTGCCTATTAAGCGGTTCATCACATGCAGCTCCCAGTTTGTAGTCTACTGTCTAGTGTGCCCGTGTGGCTTACGCTACATAGGCAGCACTATCAAGGAACTCAAACTGAGGATCCTGGAGCACCAACGGGCAATCGAGAAAGTAGACATCGCGTATTTGCAGAAGAACACAATAAAGACCGCACCAAACTCAGATTCTTTGGATTGGACATTATTCCGCCCAATGTAAGAGGAGGTGATCGGTTGAGGAGACTCCGTAGACTGGAATCTAGATATATTGTAGACCTGTCTACTAAACATCCGGGAGGATTGAATAGTGGCGAGGAATTGTCATGTCATCTGGGAAAGTAAGATCATAGCAATGACAAATTCCCTCCCTAAGGTATCTCCTGCAAACTGTCTATCTAGGAACAACGTGTATATAATGTATATATTGTATTTCGGTAACACCAAAGCTTTCATCATTCGATGTTGGAATTAATTAGAAAATATACCTGTGTATGAATTACCTTTTTCTTCAAATCTTCTTTGTCTTCACCTTTTTTCTAAATTTCTTGTCTTCTTTCTTCGCTTGAGAAAACTATTTTCTTTATTCCTTCTTTTTCTTTTCTCCCTAACTACTCTGTATATCTTGACGTGTTATGTTCAAGTTGTAATTATGTATATATGTATATTATTAATAAGTGTATATACGATGAGAAATTGCCAGTATGAGACCAAGACTCGATGGGAAATGTTTTTCTACACTGAGCACTGCATTGTGGGATCACAAAGCTATAGTGAAAACTAACTCTGAGTAGCCCTATGACGTAATGTAGAATCCCTAAGAGCCGATTGGCTTTGAGTCTCTTGATCTTTCTGTCTTATTTGGACATTCCGTCGACATATGCTCCTTCTTCCCCTTCCCTAAACCCTTTCCTTCCCCTCTCTCTTCTTCTCCCTCCCTCATTCCTATCCTTCTCCCCTCCCCTTCCTTCCCCCTCCCCTCTTCTTTTTTCTCTTTTTCTTTCTCTTTTGTTTAGGATGGCTATCCCCTTGCTAGAGTAAATTTTGACTAATATTTTGACACTTGATAGATTCTTGATAAATATTTTTAGGGAATGAATTTCCTCGCCTAATTTGGAAGATAATCTAGGATGAATCTTTTGATGAATTTTGTATTTATGTCATATTACTCTTACTCCATGTCTCTAAGCTGTTGCTGTCTATTTGAATATTTGTGTGCATGTATGGCATTGCACAACTTATCATAGGACACTATCCGATCCACGGCTTAATTCAAACGTGAGAACCTACGAATGTATTATATTATATCCCTGCTTGGAAATAACACCTTTCCAAGATGGCGCCCACTGTGGCATACAGGGGTGAAGTCCTATGTTTATGTTAATGCCGATTCACTTTTTTCATTTAATGGGATGTTTGCTAATCAACAAGTGACACACTGACGAAGGCTAACGCCGAAACGCGTCTGTGCTTTTTCTGTTCCCATAAGAATAAATCACCTGGATAAACTCTTGGTCTGCGAGTGCTGCCTCTTTCTTGCCAAACTGAGGAGGGTTTCGAGCGACATATATATATATATATATATATATATATATATATATAGTATTAGTCACGGGAAGTTAAGTAATTTGCCCAGAATCATCTGGTGTTGAGCCAAACTCAAATATTTCTCCCCAGTTGTAAAATAGGCAGCTTTGGCGGTTAGGCACACCTCTACCTCAGTAACAAGGAATCACCTATGTATAATGCCAGACGTACACATGCAGGTTCAGTACGCACTCGTTCTACCCAGAGAGGGACACGCACACGTCAACAGGGCTGGACTGGAAAACAAAATCAGCCCTGGCACAAACGCCCAGCCCCAGAGACCGCAACTAAAACTTGGTCATTTATTTATTTATTTGGGAAATTTATTAAGCGCTCAAATACCCGAGGGTGTCTCGGCGCGGTCATGTGGCCGTGACTGGGTAACGTCAGCCCATCCAGTGGTTGAAACACGGCCTGGCCTGCAACCCACCAGGAGAATGCCAGCATGGCCCGATGGCCAGTCCTGTCCTGCACATCACCCCCCATTGTATTTCCTCAGGTAGGTGTAATAAGAAGACATAACCCTCTAGTCTAAGGCTAGAACTGTTACATTGATCCTCCATGTGCGTGAGGTCTGCTCTTGACTAGGGTCCCAGCAACAGTAAACTTCTTCCTTGAACTCAGTGACCTAGTGCAAGTATGTCATTTGGCTAAAAAGGCATAGGTAGTATTTCCTACATACTCGTTTCTGAGTGGTGTATGCCAATTTGTAGCACCGATTATTTTTTAACCCACTAACCTCTTGACATTTTACCTTATAATATATCGCTATAGTTTCACACATAAAGAGGCAAGCCATAACCCAACATCTGGTGTGTGTAGGCTGGTCACATGGTTAGAGGGCTCACAAAGAACTTTGTAGACAGGGGATAGGATAGTACCAGGCAAAGCTGGCACTATGGCACCTCCCCTGCTGCATCCACCTGTTGAACATGACCAAAGCTTGATCAATAACTTAGGACTGACCATCATCGTGATCTGAATAATTAGTCGGCCCCAGCACACAAGCCGGATCATTGATGAGGCAGAGAGCAGTTGTCAGTCCGCAGAAAAATCAGAGGGAACACTACAAATCTATTTACTTTCACCTGGAGTTTTGGCGGCTGAAATCTCTGTGTAAAAATCTGAGACAAGCTATTACTGGGGGAATCGGACTCGGAATTTCCAATTCAACTGGTAATTCAAAATTTCTTATGGGAACTTCAAGATCACCTTAGTCATTTCCTGGTAGCACTGCCCTCCCTCCAGGACCTCAAATATTGATAACTCCATGGAGAGTGAAATACCAGTGGGTACTCACAATGAGGGCCTTTAGGATAGAGGCCCTAAAGAGTGCAGTACCTCAGCTGCAGTAAGGAGACCCTTCTATCGGCACCCATGCCACAAGCAACTTGCATGCAGCTGCTAATAAAAGTCACAACCTCCTCTGTTTTTCTGTGAGAAGGGCTTTTTCTCATCTCATTGACAACAAGACAGCTTGAAAGAAAACAAATACATTCTGTTTTTTCTAAATAGGCTTCATAACGTTTCAGCATTTTCTACCATTCTACTCCATTAGCTAATAGGCAGAGGTGGCTGGCACTGATCGGAGGTAGAGCGGTGGGGCGGGAGGGCATAAGATATGGGAGGTAGGGGTTTGGGGCGGAAGGCGGGGGAGGACACGGAGGGAAGCAGCAATATATATATTTTTTACATGTACATTTTCGACGCTTCCTAGCCACCGTACTCCTCCCTCGCTCGGCCTTACAGGAAGCACACACCCAGGCGACCAGTCAGCCAATCACAACGATGCGTTAGCAGTGTTGTAATTGCGCTCAGACACTGACTGGACCCCTGTGCTTGTTTTCTACATAGAGAACATGGGAAGTTCGCAAGACTGTTGTGGGCGGCCTGAGAGTGCCGGCCAAGCAGTCATTGCGCACTTTAGGAGGGTTCTACCACTCCTCCCCTGCCCCTGCCCCCGCACCCTAATGCACAGCGGGCGGAAGTAGGAGAAAATAAAATGATAATAAAGCAAAAAAGTAGTGAGGCGTCACTCCTCCGCCTTAGCGGAGTAGCTGCCACTATTAAAAGGCCTTAAAATATGAGTTGAGATCTTTTAAAACCCTGCACATCATATGTGTTTGAATCCTAACAAAGCAACTCAGCCTTCACATCCTTCCAAAGTGAATTACTCGAGGATCATTGTGAGATGGGTTACTTATTTAAATCAGTCTTATTTGAATTTAAAAGACTGTGCCAGAAACCACTATGTTAATATGTAAATATTTCTCATGATTAATTAATTGGCGCTGGAAGTAGCTGTGCTGAAAACCATCAAAAAAGTCATGCTGGAGTCCAGAAGGTGAAAGAGCAATATAGATTCCTTTAAATTTTATCTTTTATTTAACTTGTCGCAGAAACAAATGTCAGGTAATATCTTCGGACAAATTGCTGCTTATTCTTTTAACATAGAGGTTGATGTTTACTTTTCTTTCTCATGCACTGAAAAATGAGAGTATTTTGGAAAGTGAACTATATGACATTATTACTAGGGTAAAGGGGGTGTGAAAGGAAAGGCTGTAGGGTGTAATTTTTTCCTAACAAACAAAATATCTCAAAAACCTGTAAATTAACTGGACTAATAATTTGAAATATCAGCAGTTAGGAAAACACAAATGAAACACTTTCTTTTGTAGTCCTGAAGTGTGATAAAAACCAAGATTTTAATAGGGTCAAAACAAATCACAACACTTTACTTGCTGATGCGAAAACTTTGTGAAACTCGATTTCCACACACTATCGTTTGTGCGCTATATAGTTTTATCAGTAAAACAGTAAGTCTGAGCAAATTTATAGGCCTTTTAAATGGAAAATATGCAGTCTTTAAATGACAGTGTGGTCCCCACGCCATGCTTTAGCAATATATATGCAACGGTTTGATCCAGAATGCACCACCAACTACATGCCACACGCTTACAACTCTCCTGCTGAAGGGGCACAGCTAATTTGCTACACTTGTTCCTTGTGTGACAGCTGAACCTCCACCCTGATATGGCTCCAGTACTGGATGAAATGTGAAAATGCCTACTTCTATCTCTCCCCACAATTAAAACAAAATCCACTAATTCTATATTCTGCTTATAAAACACTTGTTTCTCCTCAGCTTCATATGCAAATAACATCTGAAGGTCAGTAAAAATGGAGCTGGCTCAAAAGCAAGAGTGTGTCAAGTTAAAAAGTCCTTGAGGGTTATAATCTTGTGTATTATTTTTAAATTTCCATAACTTCACTAATGTTTCATCTTTGCTGAACCCCATGCTTACCAAACAATTTTTCTTCCGGTCCACCAGGTCCTCCTGCACCCCAATACCAGTAATGCCAAATCTTTGGCTTTCTGATTGGGGTATGAAACCTGATTGTGCTAAAGAGCAAGCGCTGTCTACTGCAAATCCGCCAGAAGACATTTCTATGTGATGATAATTTTTTGGAACGCCAATTATTGTTCTAGATACATACAAGACTTTGCTACAGTCAATGCAATGTTACGAGAACTGACGAAAAAGAATGCGTCTTCTCATTGATCACGTGAATGTGAAAAGAGCTTCCAAAAAAATCGATCAAGCTATTGAGAGTACCACTGAAATGGCCTACTTTGATCACAAAGCTCATAAAGAGCTTGTAGTTGATGCTAGCCCAGTCCAGTCAGGCGCAATCCTTCGACAGCACAATGGACAGCCAAATGGCCAGAGAGTTATCGTGGCATACACCAGTAAAAGACAGTCACAACCGGAACATGCTTACTCGCAACCTGAGAAAGATTGTTTGGCAGTTGACTGGGCTTGCAAATATTTCCATGTGTTCCTGTATGGAAAGCCTTTCACAGTAGTCAACAGTGTACAAGCTTTGCCAACACTACTTGGCAATCCCAAAGCCAAAATGCCTCCTCGAATTGACCGTTGGGGTTTGAGGTTACAAGAATACAACTATACAATTCTTCATCGTCCAGGGAAAGGTCAGAATCCTGCTGATTATTTCTCAAGAGTGCCATTGCAATGCTCCACTACCCATCTAAATCAGCGGAGGTCTACATCAATTTTATTGTGAAATCGAGCACACATGCTGCCATGTCTTGAGAACAAATTGGCCCTGCCATGAGCCAAGATAGTGACATGTTAAAGTTAAACGACATTATTACTCATCAATCGTAGACCCAGTACTCTAGACCTCTCACTAGTGACAGAGAGTATTTGAAGTTCAAAAATGTGAGAGATGAACTTTCAGTGACTCAAGAAGGCTTCATTCAGCGTGGTACACAAATTGTTAATCATGAGAGCCTACGACAACAAATGATCGACATCGCCAATGAGGAATATCGAGGAATAGTTGCCAAGAGAGATCGCCATAGCCGAGTCTGGTTTCCTTATCTCAGAGAAAGGGTAAAAAAGAATTCAAGACTTGTCATATAAGCAACCATCTTTCGCCTCACGTTATTCAGCACCGTTTGAACGTATAAGAATTTTACACATCATGCTAGGGAGAGAATAGCTGTTGATTTCTTTGGTCCTCTTGACAATGGACATCATCTTCTGCTCATTGTCGATGAATACTCCTGTTTTCCATTGGTAGAAGACCTTTCATCCATTACACATGAAAAGGTTATTCAAAGATTAGATGGGATTTTTGCAAAATGGGGTGTATGTGCAATCTTAAACTCTGACAATGGCCCACCTTTTAATAGTCAAGCATTCAAAAGCTATCTAAATCACTATAGAGCATCAAAAAAGCACTCCACCTTGGTCCCAAGCCAATGGCCTGGTAGAATGGTTCATGAGTACTATAAAGAAAGCTGTTCAGCCTCAAAGTTGTTTTAAACACTACTCTTTGAACTAACCATTCAATCCCTCACTCAACAACAGGGGAAATCCCTGCAAATCTCATGTTTGGAAGAGCCATGACGAACAAGCTGCCCTAATGGACCAACCTTATAACCAAGAATGAGGAGGACTTTCATACTACACACTTTAGTCTCAAAAAGACAATGAAAATACATGCTGTCAGACGATGTCATGTGAAAGATGTCACCTTTACAAGAAGAGAACAAGTGCTTTCAGACAAACCAGAAAAAGAAAGTCTGATGCTCCTTTTGTAGCTGAACCATTTACTATCACTAACACCAAAGGTCACATGGCAACTGCCCAGCGTCCTGGGAATTCCCTTATGAGAGAATCCTCTAATTTTTGAGTTGTAGACCATCACTCACCAAACATCGATGTCAATGTAGAGACTGGGTCACAACAGACTGTTGATGAGTCTGTGTCTGCTGATGATACCACCTCACATTTGCAGGTCACTGACACTTCGAATGCCAGTTCGTGGTTTCCAGTGACCCGATCAGGACGTTGATTGAGGCGCCATGACAATTAATTGAAGAATTATAATTGCCTGTATATCTATGATCATGTGTGTGGTTATTCATGTATTTATTTGTGTATTTATTTGTTTATTTATCTGTTTAAAAAAGTTGTAACTTATTATTTAACAAAGCGGGAGATGTAGTGACTTATAAATACAAGAACGCTGTAACTCTTTTGGTTCCCACTGTACACCGTAGGTCTGTGACGTTGGAAGCATGAATTAAAGGTAGGCTTAGAATGTTGAGTTCTGACTTACATGCAGCGGAATAAAGATGTGTACAACTACTCTTGTGTGTGGCGTGGTTAATGGCAAGTACCTGGGCTGGTAGGACGCTACAAGGTGCATCAGTCTTTGAACCATTTCCTGCTCGCTGGACATGGTGTGTAGGAAATGGTCATTAGAAGAAAACCCAAGTTATTGTGGGGGTGGGTTAAAGGGCCCAACCACCTTCAGACCAGCCTAACTGTTCAACCATCTCCAAACCTGCATCGGAATTTCAACCAACCCAGGTGGAAGATCAAATGAGGTGCCTTGAAGCTTGCTCCTCTTAATTTGATGTCAATGTTCTGCCCTATAATCCAACCTGAGAAAATAGGGACACTGGGTGGGCAAAGTGTGGCATCGTAGACCGCAATTGTACTGTGACAGGTGAGGAGCAGGAAAGAGGGCACGCTCAGAGTTTCCCAGGTATATAAACCTGGCACTCTTCCACGCTCCCACCCCCCTTTCACTGTGTCCCAGAATGCATGTGGCTTTCCCAGAGGGTCACCCATGTTTCCTCCCCTGGCTGACCAGTACGCTAAACGGCCCACAAATGGCGGCGCTAAGGACCCCACAAAGGTGTGAGCGAGAAGGAGAGGAATAGTAGGACGAATATGGCCACGAGTACAACAAAAAAATGCTTGAAGGCTAAAATAGCATTACCCACTTCTACAGTACTCATGTAATCGACCTGAAAAAAGTTAAATGCTGAGACCACTTTGTCAGGACTCAAAACTGTGAACCTCCTGCTACACGTAGATCTCTGACTGCAGGGGGATCTCAACCAACGGATAAGTATTACCACAAGTATTACTTAACTTACAATTTAGGGACAGTTTACATTTTTAAGTAATAAGAGCACAACATGAGAAGCCGAGCAGGAGAGGCTGCTACAAATGGCATGTAGAAGACTGAAAAGAAGTCTACCTGAAGTTTTCGAGAAGAAAATATTTAAAAATCTGTTGAAACATGACAGCATTAGTAATCTTTGGATTGGTCAGTTTCCTGGCGCGCGGACAAATTCCAGGGAGGGAGAAAAACGCTAGGGAAAATGCTCACATTTTCCACTTGCCAACATCGTGCGCTACTGTACTGTAAAGTTTCCAGATTCATAAATAACAGGGCTTGGCTGTGCATTCCTGGACACATTTTTCTTGGTCGTTCAATTACAACGGTATTCGACTTCTGTAATATTAAAAAAGAGAGACGTGCGATTTAAGGATTTAATTGCACAAGCATTCGTTCATGAAAAAAAGTAAGAGATAAATTTCCGTCACCAAGTTACCACCTGAGTCGTTCCTTCCTGTCTCGTCCTTTTCTGACACTGCTGCTACCTATGAGGTTCCGCGTTTTGTGGGGACTATTTTGCACTGATCCTGGAAGTGCTACACCTGTTGTTGTGCGTGGACAGCCTGGAGTTCAGAAGGCTAATGTGATGTGCCTCCTTTGTGACAAGACTTTTGGAAAGCTGGCATGCCTCTGCCAGTTTTGCACCTGTTTTGCGAAACCTGCACTACTGCTGCGCGTACACGCTATCTTCTGTTAAGATCGGGAAGTTTGCACGGCTTTTACCCAAGTTCTGTGTGAGGATAAAAGGCACTGAGGTTATGCAAGTCGTGGCCACGGCTGCTCCATGTGCTGCACTGGTCTATGATAAGGGAAGCTTCCAAACAGTGGCGGTCCTCAACATTTTGAATAGGCACAGCAGCAATGCTGCGGCTGCACACAACCAGGTTTGTGCATATTAGAAACCTTTTTGAAGAGGTAGCCACCTGGCTAAAGCATAGTTATTTAGGCTGTGGACGCAAAGCTACAAATAACAGTGACTACTAGCTAACTGCTACTTATCAATGATAAGACATACTTTACCACGCAGTCATTAGCACGCAGATACCTTTACCACGCATGCCTTCACCAAGCATGGAACGTATGTGTAAGGAATATGTATATATATATATATATATATATATATATATATATACACACACACACACACACACACATATGATATTTTATATGTGTCACATTATTTACCTGAATTAAATTCAAATAATGAGTTGCAATTATGTATAACCGAATAGGAGAAAGGAACAAACATTGCTTTAGCTTGATGAATGAAAAACTACAAAATGGCGCCCATGTTTCCTTACCTATTGATGAGGTGCAGTAGTCCTATGTTTATGTTGATTCTTTGTGATGTCCAAACTTATGTTTTTTTATATATACTTTATTGAAACAAGAAAATAATGACCCGTGACCAAGGAGCTAGGCTCCGAAACGCGTCGGGCAGGATTGCCGTTTTATGATTAAATAAACCCTTTTCACACGCAAAAGGGAGTTTGGGATCGGTTCTTTCGTTCTTTGTTCAAAGAAGTTCACGAAGGAAGTTGTTGCTATATATATATCTAAATATATATATATATATATATATATATATGTATATATATATCCCTTTCACTTCCTCCGATGGACTACTACCCGACAACAGTTTCCCAGCAGTAGGTGTATAAACTTTCGCAGGTTTCTCAACCTGCTACAACGGGCAACTGTCACCTGCTGAATTTGGGTCCAAAAGGATAGATCAGTCTGACACTTTACTCCCAGATTTTTGCTGCTGCCAGCCAGAACGGGTGGGGAGCCCATTTCCTCCGGCCACCAGAGGTCTTCCTTAGAGGGCTGGTCTTTGCCAAAAAACAACACTTCCGTTTTGTCGGTATTCAACTTAAGTTTGTTGTTATTCATCCAGTGAGCATTGTCTTTCAGATAGCCCTTTAAACTCCTGAAAGAATCTTCTGACTGATCATTAAAGGGAAATACCAACTGGGTGTTGTCAGCGTAGGAAATCGCTTTCACGCCCCCAGTTGGTTATCAGAGAAAATAAAGGGGCTAAAAATATGTTGAACAGCAATGGGCTTAAGGCCGACCCCTGTGGTACCCCGCACCATAGGGTTTTACGGTCAGACTGATATGGTCGTAGAGCCACCCTTTTTTGTTTGCTTAAAAAGAAATAACTTCGGCCAAGTCAGGGCAGTACCCTCAACCCCAATGTCCAGAAGACGTTGAGCCAAAATTGAGGGGTCTACCCTATCAAATGCTGCTGAAAGATCCAGGAGCGCCAGCATAGCTGATGCCCCTGAATCCAGCGCCATTCTTACTGAGTCCACAACCTTTATTAGCGCTGTCTCTGTACTGAAACCAGCACGGAAGCCGGATTGGGTGTTGTGCAGAATGCTGTGGCTCTCGATGAAGTAGGCCATTTGTACCTGCACTACCTATTCTAGCATTTTGCTGGTGCTTGCAGCAGGGAAATGGGCCTATAATTGCTCAATTTCTCTGAATCAATATTGGGTTTCTTCTTAAGGGGAAGGAGAGTGGCATGTTTCCATAGGTCAGGGTAGATACCGGAGGAAAAGGACAAGATGCATATTTTCTACAGCACATAAATGGAGGCATGTGCCAATTCCTTCCATAGTTTAGGAGGACACGGGTCCTCCGGGGAACCAGACTTGCATCCCTGGATTGCTGCCAGTGCCTCCTCAATAGAGATAGGGGCGAATTCAGAAAAGAGAGGCACTGGTACTTTCCTTATCATCTTATATGATTTGACTGTTTCAGTTGCTGCTGAAAATGAGCTGTACACCTTACGAATTTTATAATCAAAAAAGTCTGAAATTCTCTCACACAGTGCTACAGAGAGCTGGGCGCCAATCACCAGTTCACAAGGTTTAAGGAAGAAATTGACCACCTTGAAGATTACTCTGCCAGGTTTGTCGGTGATATCAATACACTTGGCTATATAACTTCTCCTAGCCACCCTCATTAGTTTGTGCATTTCTTTCAAGGATTTATTGTATAGCGTTTTGGCAGTAGTATCATAGTTCACCCTCCATAGGCACTCTAGGCGTTTACACCTACTTTTCATTGTCCTGAGCGCCTCTGAGAACCATGGTGCTGAGGGTGATTTCCTCATAGATTTGGTGACTCTGGCTGGGGAAGTGGATTCTACTACGTTGGCAATCCAATTATGTAAGGACTGAGTATCTGCATTAGGGTCCATAGATAAAAAAGGTTGGCTGGCCGCCAACACTGAGCCTAGAGAACTTTCAGGCAGATTGGGTTTTGCCAAGCTAAAGGAAAAAGGAATTAAGCAATGGTCGGACCAAGTCAGCTTGCTCGGTGCTTTCATCTTCAAAGACGGTATGTTGGAAAATATCAGATCATGGGTATGCCCTGCTTTGTCGGTGGGAAGTTTAACATGTTGGGGCAAATTAGCACCAACAAGAGAGGAAACAACCTGCATAGCCTGAACACCGGTAGGGCCATTTACATGTAGATTGAAGTCTCCTAGTGCTGTAAAATTAGAGAACAATAGGGATTTCTGCGCAATGTAATTACAAAAATCTAGGTGCGTGTTTGGTAGGCAGTCTGGAGGTCCATATGCCAACAGACCTGCAAAGGAGGTTGTCGGCTTAGTCTTGATGCAAAAATTAAGGCCCTCAATCACGTCCATATTTGACAGTGTTGAGGAGACTATGTCCAAGGAGTCCTTTAAAATAATCGCTACCCCCTCCTCCTCTTTTATATCCTTCCCTGTTCGCGCAGCATATTTTAAAGCCTGGGGGAACAGCTAGTGCCACAGCTGCTAGGGTATCATTTTTTAGCCTGGTTTCTGTCAAGAACATGACCTCATACACCTTTTCTGCCAATAGTAATGAGAAGTAATGGTCATTTTAGGGTTTACGGATGGGTAGTGGTAAAGGACGGGACGGGTAATTTTAGGTTTTAGGGGTGGGCAGTGGTGAAGGAAGGATAGGATTAAATTAGAAAACTTGTGTTTACGCCAAAAGAAAATAGTTAAATGAAATAATAAATGTAGGGTTTTGAGATGGGTAGTGGTAAAGGAAAGGATGCATACATTTTAGGTTTAAGCGCTGGAAATAAAAACTATATATTACATTAAAATCAAATCTATCTATCTTAATTCAATATTTTTTTTCTTTTACTCCTGAACTCCTCTTACCACTAACCACCCCTAAACCCAAAAAGTGCATTGCTCGACCCTCCTGTTTTTAATCTTCTGGTAGAGAGAAACCAGTAAAAAAAATGCGCTCATTAACACACAATTTTAATATAGCTCTGTCAATTTAACAAAGGAAGACTATAAATATCAACATGTGAGAGACACTCAGGCCCAAAACAGAAAAGCCCATATATAGCAGACTGTACAACCAATGAGCAGTAATACAGTTGGATGTACCCAGCGCTAGGTGCGGAAATCACTGACAAAGCATACCACACTAGGCAGGCATGGGTTCATCATCCTATGTGAGTATATTAATGTAAGTTACTTGCATCAAAGGTTTGGCTGTTTCTTACAAGAAAGTTTGTAAAGTTTGTGTCTGTTTATAGAGAACACATGATAGTATTAACTCTTCTTATTTCCTCTTTAGGGTCTGATTATGGGTGCCACAGTACAGGCGGGGTGGTAAATCTGCACACAAAAATAATGTTACCATGTGGTAACACTGAATCAGTACTGTGAAATTTAAACACAGCAGAATGGGGATTTATCATGTGGGACTGAACTTATTAGTCATAAAACCATTAGGAATTCTCAGTGCTCTACTCTGTGCCAGTGGTAAAAGTATCCTGCAATCTTGGTGTGGAGTGGGGTAGAGGAAGACGTTTGTGGGTTGTAGGGTGAAAGGCGAAGTTAGGTTCAGGCAGGGGGAGCATTGTATGCTTACCGTACTAGAAAAAAACAAGCATTGGCAAAGTCAGTAGGTCTGGCACTAGCAGCAAAGCCAGTGGCTTTGTCAATGCTTCTTTTTTTATAGTTCAATGTAACTTTGTCATTCCATTATGGCCGAAGAATTGAATTTAGAAGCAGTGCATCTACTTCTTGAAATGGTAAAGAATGATAAAGTATGGGGAAAGATTTTCAAGATGGCTGCATGTGTGTGTGCATGTATGCAGACGCCCCAGCTGCCATCTTGGAAATGTTTTTGTCATAGTTAGACCCTTCATATATATTTAGCCTTTCATTCTTCTGAGGCTAAGAAACTGAAAGCTAAAGAGTTGGACAGTAATAAATAGCATTTGTGGATGTTAGTGATTGCACGATTTAGAACATTAAAGCCAGATTATTGGCTTTGCTTGTGATACTTTCCAAACCATAAAAATGCGATAGTGAAGCTATACTACACATTAAGGGCCTCATTAGGATCGCGGACGGACTTGCGTCCGTTCGCGACCCCAGAGGATGAGGGAAGGTCCGCATGGTCTGTGGCGTTCCCTCATGTGCGATTAGGATGTGACCGCCACCCTGGCTTCAAGCAGCACCCGCCGCAATGTTAAAAGTGCATGTTTAACATTTACATGCACAAAGCGGCAGGCACCGCGCGGTGCCTGCCGCTTTGTGCAAGTAAATGCTGGGTGGTACCATAGGTACCCCCATGTGCACCCCCCCCCCCACCTGCCAACACCCTGGGGGCCCGCAACGGGCCCCCAAAATCAAAAGTACACATGCTTTTCCGGAAAAGCATGTTTACAAATGCTTCCTAATTTGGCTGGCGGTGTCTGATAGACACTGCCAGCCAAATGAGAGCTTTTCCATCGCAGTTGTAATCTGACAGCGGCAGAAAAGCAGCGGACAGTAACCAAGACCCACCAGCCATCGTAATGCGGCGGTGGGTCTTTGGTGAGTCCGCAGAGGATTTTCCGCCTCCTCCAGGCCGGAGGTGGCTTCCCCCAGCCCGGAGGAGGCGGAAAATCCTCCATCATAATGAGGCCCTAAGTAAGTATTTTACCATTACATATGCATTTGTAAACCACGTTTGTACCTTGGGGCATCTTGGCACTTAGTAACAAATACTGGATTTTACCCAATGCAATCATACTCATTTGATTGCCCTCAGAAAGATGATAGGCTGAGTGTGCCTCTAAGGGTTCAAATCTGGGACTATGCGGTCAAACAGAGATTCCTGGTTTACATACATTGATCCACTGAGCCACCAGACCAGGTTTCCGATGTGGTTCACTTTGTTGCCTTAATTGTATTGAGTAGCGAAACTTAAATTGCAGCACTAAAACTAATAAACCAAACAAAAATAAAGAGAATCGTATTTATGTTTAGCTAGCGATCTGACATTTATGAGACCGCCCTGTAAAGCGGTATTCTTATTGAATGAGGAAGGATTGCTATTTTAAGGATTTTGGGCTGGCTGAAAGGCCATAGTCCTCTGAGGCTTGGGAAGGGCAAAGCCGCAAGAACAGACTAATTGTTCATTGCCAGATATTAGTTTGCAGCAGTTATCTTCAACCCTGTTAAGGCGGAGAAGGTCAGTGAAGTTGTAACGAGGTGTACATGCTCCTGGAGGAGCAGAGGTCCTAACACTAGGCACTGTCCAGGCGCGAATGGGCGCAGATAGGCTTGCCTTCCACGTGCCACCGGCGCACCCACTTCGCACGTCCGCTACGCGATCGTGCCAGTGTTATACTTTATGCTGGCCTCCTCCCTCTAGCCCGGAAGTGCACCGCCTGGCGCTCCCTCCACAGCAATCGGGAAAACCCGCGGTGGACCGGGGAGCGCAAGGCAAAGAAGGGCGCCAGAGAGCGCTGGAGAAAATGTGCAAAGTGGCAAGTAAGTAATAAAAACAATTTTTAAAAGAATAGTATTATCGCCTGATAAAATAGCAAGTAGCAGCTTTAGATGTCTGTAATGATACAAGCAGCGCTCTCACCCCACTAATCCGCAGCGGGAAGCAGCCAGCGAAGTGCTTTATGCTGGCCTCCGCCCTCTAGCCCAGAAGTGCATCCACCTGGCGCTCCCTCCGCAGCAATCGGGAAAACCCGTGGTAGACCGGGGAGCGCGAGGCAATGAAGGGCGTCAGAGAGCACTGGAGAAAATGTGCAAAGTGACAAGTAAGTAATAAAAACAATTTTTAAAAGAATAGTATTATCGCCTGATTAAATAGCAAGTAGCAGCTTTAGATGTCTGTAATGATACAAGCAGCGCTCTCACCCCACTAATCCGCAGCGGGAAGCAGCCAGCAAAGTGCTTTATGCTGGCCTCCGCCCTCTAGCCCAGAAGTGCACCCGCCTGGCGCTCCCTCCACAGCAACCAGGAAAACCCGTGGTGGACCGGGGAGCGGGAGGCAAAGAAGGGCTTCGGAGAGCGCTGGAGAAAATGTGCTAAGTGGCAAGTAAGTAATAAAAACAATTTTTAAAAGAATAGTATTATCGCCTGATAAAATAGCAAGTAGCAGCTTTAGATGTCTGTAGTGATGCGAGCAGCGCTCTCACCCCACTAATCCGCAGCGTGAAGCAGCCAGCGAAGTGCTTTATGCTAGCCTCCGCCCTCTAGGCTGGAAGTGCACCCGCCTGGCGCTCCCTCCACAGCAATCGGGAAAACCCGTGGTGGACCGGGGAGTGCGAGGCAAAGAAGGGCGTCAGAGAGCCCTGGAGAAAATGTGCAAAGTGGCAAGTAAGTAATAAAAACAATTTTTGAAAGAATAGTATTATCACCTGATAAAATAGCAAGTAGCAGCTTTAGATGTCTGTAGTGATGCGAGCAGCGCTCTCACCCCACTAATCAGCAGCGCGAAGCAGCCAGCGAAGTGCTTTATGCTGGCCTCCACCCTCTAGCACGGAAGTGCACCCGCCTGGCGCTCCCTCCACAGCAATCGGGAAACCCCGTGGTGGACCGAGGAGCACGAGGCAAAAAAGGGCGTCAGAGAGCGCTGGAGAAAATGTGCAAAGTGGCAAGTAAGTAATAAAAACAATTTTTAAAAGAATAGTATTATCGCCTGATAAAATAGCAAGTAGCAGCTTTAGATGTCTGTAGTGATGCGAGCAGCGCTCTCACCCCACTAATCCGCCAGATTATAATCTATATCTAAATAGAATAATAGATTCTATAATTAGAATATGACTTTTCAAAGGTTTCAAGCAACTTGATCCATAGAAATGATGGATGCGTGATTCTACACAAAGCACATTTAGATGCGTGAAAATTCACAAGGCAAAAAAGTCACAGAGAGGGGAAGTGTCGAGGAAAAAGAAGATGAGTCCTTGGGGAGGCGATTCAACAGTTCTGCTGTACGCAGGAAAAGTGATGCCTTGACTCCAAGATGGTTCTGCTCTGCAGGTGATGCGTTGTGAAAACTTGTGCATAGGTGCGATGAATGAAAATCAGGGATGCGGTGGCGATCGATGCGGCAGTGGCAAGTGGCGCTGCGTCGGTTTCTTCAGCTGCGATCACATGATGCGTTGGGTCTTCCAGCTGCAACAGGCGCTGTGTCGTCTCTTCAGCAGCGCAGCTTTGCATACAGATTCTTCTCGCACAGCGGTGCTGCATCGGGAAAAACAGCAGCAAGAAGGGCTATGTGTTGTTTTTCTCAGTTCTTCAGGATTCTTCCAGCTCACAACAGCAGGGTCAACCTTCAGAGACCCACAACTAGAACAGGCACCTCCTGGCAGGTCAGACCTCTCAGCGGTAGAGTCCCGGGGAGCTGGGGTGAAGTCTTTGTGTCCCTGAGACTGCAGAACAGGAGGCCAGCACACACAGGCCCTTGGAGATTCCTCTTCAAGCAGGTTCTTAGCAAAATTCCAGTCTTTGTCCTTTTCTTGGCAGAAACAGCAAATGCAGGCCAACCCCACATCAGCAAATGGCAGTACTCCTCCTCACAGCTCTTTAGCTCTTCCCTTTGGCAAAGGTTCCTCTTGAGTCCAAAAGTGATCTAAAGTACTTGGGTTTAAAGTCTAGTACTTATAACCCATTTTGTCTTTGTTCTATTTGTGCAAGGGTCTCTGAGCCCAGTCCAAACCAGTTCTGTCCTCATTAGTGCAGTATGACCACAGGGGGTGGGGACAGTATTGTACAAGGGAGACAGGCCCTAGTCAGGTGCAAGGAAATCTCCACCCAATACTCTAAATGCAACCAAGCCCTATTCAGCTCAGCTCCAAGTCGTCCAGGAAGGGCCAGGCACACTACAAGGAATGCATATCCCCAGCCCATGTCACTCCAAAACCAGACAGTCAATCCACAAACAGGCAGAGGCACCCCGAATGGTTAAAGAAGAAAATGCCTACTTTCTTATATTGGTACAAAAGGGGGTGGTGATGGACGGAGCATCTGAACCAATCAAACACTCACACCCAGTCAACAGATCTGGGTTTAATCAATCACCGTTCTTTAGCCCACTCTGCCACCCCAGATCAGACATGGCCATATGCAAATCAGTCTGACCCTGTGCCTCATGGGAACAGTCCAGCCCGAACTGCCAAGCCATGCCTTCCCGGGACCGGAAACAAGCTACCGAGGACCGGTTTCTGGCATTAAAGCCATCTTCAGCCCTGCTTGCTTGAATACAGTGGCAAAGTGAGCAAGGGACTCACGTCTGAGTATACCCTGCCAACTTATGGCAAACAAAGCGGTACAAAAAGGGGGTAGTGATGGATGAGCATCTGAACCAATCAAAAACTCACACCCAGGCAACAGATCTGGGTTTAATCCATCACTGTTCTTTAGCCCACTCTGCCACCCCAGTTCAGACATGGCCATATGCAAATCAGTCTGACCCTGTGCCTCATGGGAACAGTCCAACCCGAACTGGCAAGCCATGCCTTCCCTGGACCGGAAACAAGCTACCGAGGACTGGTTTCTGGCATTACAGCCGTCTTCAGCCCGGCTTGCTTGAAACCAGTGGCAAAGTGAGCAAGGGTTTCACGTCTGAGCATACCCTGCCAACTTATGGCGAACAAAGGGGTACAAAAGGGGGTGGTGATGGACGTAGCATCTGAACCAATCAAACACTCACACCAGAGTCACCCCATTTGTACTGCTTTGTTCGCCATAGGTTGGCAGGGTATGCTCAGACATGAGTCCCTTGCTCACTTTGCCACTGGCCCAAGGCCTTGGCCGCCCGTGTCAGCACCACACTATAGGCAGCCCCCTCCTCTGTAGCCACCGTAGGAGGGGAGACAAAACCAGTATCTGGCGAGGTGTCCAGACCACTGGCATCCCCTAGCTCACCTGTCCAGTCCTGATAAGACTGGCACTCCCGTGCCATAGGGTCCTCAGACCCCTCCCAATCCCCCTCGCCACCCATCTCCTGAAACTCAGGGCCAAAGGAGTGGGGCCGGGTCATAGAAATAGAAATCTCCGAGCGGCGTCGGTCTGACGCCGGACCCGACTCAAGGTTGGGATCGGTGACAGCGACGCCCGGAGGCGGTGCTGGAGGCGACACCCTGGGGATCGGCTGCGGGAAGGTCGTAAGGTCGACCGCCGGCGATGACCTGGATCCGGAACCGGATCCGCTGGGGACCTGCGGCGCCGGGACCGAAGTCAGAAGCGGCGTCGGGTCCAAAGCACCCGCCGGGGCCGAAGCACCCGACCCGCTAGGGCCCCCAGTCGGAGCCGCTGGGCCCGAAGGCACTGCAGAACCCGACGGAGGAGCGAGCGACCTCATGGCCATGAGGAAGGCTTCGATCTCCTCCGGCGTCGCGTTCTGCCCAGGGACCGACGGGTCTGAAGAAGGCTGCGACGCCTGCGGCTCCGACGGAGGCGCGTGGGCGGTGTCGCCCGAACCCCCGGTCGCGTCGCACGAGCGTCGGAAGAGCGATGACGCCTCTTGGAATTCTTGTGCCTCTTACATGAGGACTTCGAGCCCGAAGACTGGTGACGACTCCCAGAGCTATGATGACTCCAACCCCGCGACCGGTCCCTCGACCTCCTTTCGGACCGGGACCTCAAGTGGCGCAGGGCCGACTGCCGGAGCTCGAGTCGCTTGCGGGACCGCTCCCGTCTAGCTATGGACGTCAGGGCCCAGCAGTCGGAGCAGGACTTGTTGTTGTGGTCGGGCCCAGACAGTGAAGGCACCAGCGATGGGGGTCGGTAACCGACATCAGTCGGTTGCAGTTGACACAGGGTTTGAACCCGGGCATCCCTACCGGCACCGTCGGAGTCGACAGACTTCGAAAAATGACCAAAAATGATCAAAAAAGTTTAGTCAAAAATTGACTAAGGGTACCACTTTTTCCGGATCGGCGCTTGCTGGCGCGGAAAAAAGAAGAACTGATGTCAGCGTGCGAGGGCGGCGTCTAAGTACTCCGGTGACATCATCCCGGCGCCAACGACGCCGATGACGGACGAGGAGCCGCAGACGACGACTACCGACGTGCAAGGGTACTGCTACGTAAAAGTTTCCGGATCCAGTCTGACGGCTGGGGATATTCTAAGGTAAGGAATCTAATACTAACCTGTTTCTTTCAGATTTGATTTTTGTTGTTCTTGAGTGACTGATTAAAAAATGTGTCTCTGACAAGATGGCTGACCCATGTACATGCACTTTTAAATATAGCACACATTTCACAGTCTGTGAGCCCTAATGCCCATAACACAATAAAGCATATGATTTTTAATTTTATGAGTGATCTTCTCATTCCTAAAATGGTGTGAGGGCACACTCATCTTACTATTGCAGCTTGCACACGAGTGACAAGCTACGTCCATTAACCAAAGAACATCAGAAGTGAGGCAGGCACATTGACCACAGTCCCCAGTGGAAGTTAAATGCGGTGCAGCAAATGCAAACTATTTTGGGTATTCACACAAGGTGAGATAAATTGTAGGCAAAGGCTCATGGCATGAAGGCACATGGTAGCAGTACTCAGACAAAATATTGAGTTAGAAATTAACCCCGGGCGTCGTACTCTGAACCGCCAGCTGAGTTTGCAGAGTTTTCCCAGCTCCACTCTCTGCTGGGAACGCAAAGTTGGGCAAAACTCTGCCTCCGTGGCGCAGCGGAGTACAAGGCCAACCCCCCAATTTCTTTTTTTTAAAACAACATTTACCTTGTCATCTGCCTGCCCTCCTCCTTGCCGCGGTGTCTCCCTTCTTCCTGCGTCGACCTCCTCGTATCCCTGTAGGTATTGCGTCATGCGTGAACGGCGTGAACATTGCACATGCGCAGTTCACGGAAGACGTAATTCCTACACAGACTTAAGGACGACGAGGCGGGAAGAAGGGAGACACAGCGGCGAGGAGCAGGCCAGGCAGAAGACAAGGTAAGTGGTTTTAAAAAAAATGTTGATCCTGCTTTGTGGTTCCGGGGCGGAGCGGAGCTCCGTGTAGGCCCACAGAGGTTTTATTTTTTGCTCTGTGAAACTACGCTGAGCACCCCTACGCATATTTCGCCCACCCTTATTAGAAATGTCGACTTTCACAAATATCGAGTCGTAAATATCGTGACACAGAAATATCGACAGCAAGAATATTGTGGTTATGGACCCAGCCCCTGCATCCTATTTTAAAGAAATAGAAAGCCTTCAAAGAGAACTCCTTTGGGATGGCAGACCCCGAATTGTGTTCTCTAAATTGACGCTCAATTGGTACGACGGGGGCATCAGTCTCCCAGACATTAAGAAATACTATTGGGCATCCCACCTTGCGGCGATTAACCATGGGGTCTATGGTTGTCCAAATGATCCCGGATACGCCATGGACAGATAGTTTCTCCTAGGGGGAGATTACAGTAGAGCATTATATGCCAAACCCCGCAGATTCCCTCTCCCCGGACCAACTGCACACTCAATCCATGTATGGCATGCAGTCAACAAACAACTAGGATGGGACAATAAATTCACTCTGGCTACTCCACTATGGAGCTCCGAGAGACTGGGGAGCCTGTGGAAAACCAAGGGTTTCGAAAAATGAGACCTCATTGGAATTTCGCAAATTAAAGATATCTGGGGGGGAGGGGACAGTTCTCCCTTTCGCTTCTCTTAAACAGCAATTCAGCTTGGCAGACACTGAATGTCATTGATGTCTTCAAATACTACATGCCCTGCTCACCCAGGTATCCGGTAACACCACACTACCGGAAGCCTTCCCCCTAAAGGACAGAATACTTGATGGATATCTCCCGGAGAAGGCCATTTCGCTTATTTTAAAAAAACTGATTAATAACATGGCAGACCCACTGCAAGCCGTAAAGGAGAAATGGGTCAGAGATGGCTTGGAGCTAGACGAAGAGAACTGACAGGAGGCAGTTTCCTCCCCCCGGGAGGTTGCCATCCAGGCCAGGCCGAGATTGGTGCAGCTCAAAATGTTGCATAGGATCTACATTACAGGACCTGGCTTGGTGCAAATGGGTAAAGAAGAGAATGACGAGTGCAGAAGTGGGTGTGGGGAAATAGGAACATTTATACACATCCTGTGGAATTGCCAATACATAAAATCATACTGGCAAGCCATACGCCGAATGCTACGGGCAGTCCTACATATAGACATACAGCCCGAAGCTCGAAGGTGTCTCCTTAATGGTTGGGAGCCGACAGATCTCAATACATACACTACACAATGGAAAACCCAGACATACATGATAGCAAAAAGAAATATAGCACAGCAGTGGGGAGCGAGTCAACTGCCCAAACTGAGCAAGTGGACAGAAGACCTAGACTGGTGCATGTTCAGTGAGAGGTCAGTCTATGTTGCAAGAGGGTGCCCTGGTAAATGGGGAAAGGTATGGGGGCATGGAATCAAAATAGACCTACTCAGATACTGAAACTCTGGAAACCCTGGAAACCCCTTGAATACTCTCATTTTGTAAATGTGACCTGATTGCATGACAGCGGTGGGTGGCCAGATGGCCCAAAACTGTTTGAAGCTTAATTCTAATAAAACAGAGGTGGTATTGTTTGGCAACAACCCTCAATTTTGGACCCAAGGCATGGTGGCCAGATTATCTTGGCCCCCTCCCAACACCTGTCAGGAAGGTGAAAAACTTAGGATTTATAAGTGATAATAAACTTTCCCACAGAGAACAAGTAAATTCAGTGGTCTTAGCCACTTCATACACTCTGAAATCATGTAAAAAATGACTGCCTTTTCTTCCTAAAGAAAGTAAAAAAAATATTCCTGGCCTTCCACTACCTCTCACAGGCATGACAAAATTACTTGACTTCAGGAAGGCTTTGAAAACCTGGTGTTCAATGCCTAAGGACCAAGCTTGACCCCTCTGTGACCATGTTTCAGTAGGACATCTTACATAGCGCCAGGACACCCTTGCGTAACAGGAGCTTTATAAATGTCCATAACATTAACGTATAGGATGTTGATGTTTGGAAATACGTAATTATGATGTCGCTTACTCAAGATCTTGTGATGTTGAGTTATGTCGAAACTGTTCAATAAAAAGAATTATAAAAAAAGAATATTGTGGTCAAGAATATCAATTTTAGGGTACGAAATATCATTTCCTCATCAAGAAGGGTCCTGCTCTCGAGACTCTGGGATATTCATTTTATTTCAGAGGCAGCACATGTCAAGATTAGTGTCAAAATTGGAACGCATTTCGGCTGCAGGATCGGCCTTTGTCAACCATCGTCTCCAGTCCACAGTTATTATGATGAAAAATTGTCCTTTCTCTATGTGAATTACCGCTTTGAAATTCAGTGGTTTGACAAACTATCCACGGTGTAAACAAGGAGAATGTGTTCTCCGAAATGCATAACTGGTATTAAATCGAAGCTTATCAACTGACCCCCCTGAGTGAGCGTTTTTACTTCGTTGTCTGTTGAAAAATTATGCCTCTTGCGCTTCTACGGGCATATGCTCCAACTACCACGGGCGGAGCACGGGCGGAGCAGGGGCGGAAGAAGCACTGCATTTACTCTCTCTCTCTCTCTCTCTCTCTCTCTCTCTATATATATATATATATATATATATATATATATATACTAATTGCTGGCAGACATGAGAGGAACCAAGCTACGGGGTCACAGCAGGGTGATGCTGGCTTGCGCATGGGATTTACATTGGCAAAGCGGGGCATGCGGCATTGAAAATCACAAGACTTCGACCCACTGGGGATAATCTGTCTAAATTGAAAGACTCTGAGAAGCCGCCCCACATGGTGAAAACCGTATGCACTACGATGCCCAGAGTTCCACGGATGGACACGCCCACTGAGGCCGGCATTTGGAAAATATATTGTGCTATGAACGGTGTTCTCAGAGACTCTTGACCACGCCACTGAAGAAGGGATTGTATTTCCTGAAACGCGTATATATTCATTATGTATAAGAATTTTACTTTTCTAATTACGTTTATTTGTTATATGTGTTAAAATGTTTATTACATCTAGTACATTTTTTAATTATGTTATTATTAAATATATTTAATATTCACTATTTTATTTATATAAAAAAATCGATCTTTTACAACTATATTTTTGACATCAATATTTTTTTTCTATACTTTTTGTACTTACCTGTTTAAGTATACAGAGTCAATATTTTTGCTTTCTATATTTTTACCTCAATATTTCGTACTTCTATAACTCATTGGAACCCTTGGAAACAAACTATGAGTCTCCCTACCTTCCTTTGTTGCAATGTTTTATGCATGCTTGATAACTAGTCTTCTCAATAATACCGGTTCAGATATTGTCGTTTTATAATAATTACCCAGATCTCAACCTGGTCAATTGGTTTACTCCTGTTATTTATACCCCTACCCCCACCCACCACTTGGAAACCACAGTACCAAGTACCCATTGAAAATAGTGAAAGTTGCACTATATAAAAACTAATAGTGAACGTCATATGTTCAATCTATATTTGTAATAAGAGAAGAAGCATAAATCAAGTTCTAATGTAATTATCAGCGGGCTACATTAAATAAACATTTTGTTTTTATCTCCTGGTGTTACTACACGGCAATAGATTGCCTTTTGTACATTGCAATGTTAATACATCCCTTCATACAACACTCCAGTTACATACACACAATATTACGAGCACAAATATAAAAAGAACATACTTTGACACCAGTACACAGATGCAAAAAAATCACTTTCGCAACTACTCACCCACCCACTCGCCACCAATACATTCATCAATATATCTCACAAGACTTGCTCCAAAAAGTCATGCCTAACATCTTTGTCAATACTTACGTTGTTTGGTGAATTCCGTTTTTGCACTTTACTTCACTGGTTTTTATTTATGCTCCTTTCTTTTGTATACATGTTACCAATAGCCTGCCAACCCAGTATACGCCACACTTTGCAGCGTCGATGCAGCACAGGCAATAGAGAAGGCTGTGCGAATCCTCTTTGAAGGTTCAGACCCGCTACATAATTCTGGCAGAACACAAACACAGGCAGCCTGTGGCCAAAGACAAACAATGCACAAGACAAAGCTGGCACCAATAGTGCACTGTTGTATTCTTACTATGCTTTTGTGTACTTTCTCTTTAAAGATATTGATTCTATTTAGATCTTTTGTGTGGTGGTGTTCTATGTCCTGACTTCTGGTCAGTTACCCGTTAGCCTGGATGTGGACACCAGCATTTCTCTGTGTCTCAAATAAATTATATAATATTTTATAATACAACTTGTGGACAGCGTTACTTCCCCTACAACAGATGGCGACGATTGGTTAACGGGGAAAGGTGACACAGAGTGAGACAAGAAACTCAGCTGGTGGAAAAACCACACGCGTAGAAGATTTGAGGATTAATTGTGGAATAAAAAAGAAACAGAAAAACGGGTTAGAAAAATTAAAAGAGTAATCCTAAAGGCATAACCCATGGTGTGGTATTGACACAACGAAGAGGAAAAGAAAAGGAAGATTGGCATTAGAGCAAAAGGCGGAGAAATACACCGAAATCGTTAGTTGACTGAAAAGAAAAGCTACACTTAATACTGCCGTCCAAACGAAGTAAGTGTAGTATGAGAGAATTCCTTAATCTTTAATAAGAAAGAAACGTTGGAAAAGCATGTTTACGGAGTGCGACTTTTAAAAATTGAAATAACTCACCAAGTGTCTCGAGTGTGAGCGAGGACAGCTTGTGGAGTGCAGCGTGAATGTGTGACATGCTGTCAGTCCTGCGAGCAAGGAGTTCGAAAAGCGAGTGGAAGGCAGTGTTTCAATCATGTAATAATGCCTCCATTGTTTTTGCAGCAGAGTGGAGAACCACCCATAGAGTGGGATGAATGAATTGAGATTTTTGAAAACTACATTGAGGCATTGGATGGGAAAGACTTTAGTGCAGCAAGAAAGAAATCACTGTTGTTAAGCACTTTAGGGAAGGAAGGTCAGCATTCTTTTAAATTTTTACCGGCAGGGAAGAATTCAGAGGGAAGAGTGATAACGAATATATACTTAGAGGCAAAAGCACGTTTAAAGAAACAGTATTCAAAAGAAGTTAATATAGTAATGGCTAGGCATAAATTCTATACACAGCCACAAAGACAAGGTGAGTCAATTGATAAATTTGTAACTAGGTTAAGGGAGCTGTCTTTGAAATGCAATTTTGGGGATATCAGGGATGAAATGATAAGGGACCAACTGATTTTGCAGTGCAGGGACAAGAAGATGCAGGAGAAATTATGGGCTGCAAAGAACCCGTCGCTTCAGAATACAATTGATATTGCGAAGGTTGTAGAAGAATCTAGTGCATGCATAAGAGAGATGGACCGCAAAGAGAAATCAAAGAGAATGTGTCGTGTGTAGAACAGGAAGGAGTTGTTGCTGCTGTAGATAATAAAAAGGGAAGTGAGAATGGCGAGAAGAATGGTAAGAAATATTACGCTACTGGATCAAATAATCAAGAACAATACAAAAACACTGGGAGAATGTGCTCAAGGTGTGACGGCACTTATCATACGGCGGAATATAAAAAGTGTTTTGCACTGGATAAAGACTGCAAAAAGTGTGGGAGGAGAGGTCATTTCTACAAAAAGTGCACGTCTTGCAGCAAGGGAAAGGTAGCTGTTGTGAATGATGAAAGAGTCTGTGTGAATTCAGAAGGTGGTGTGGCTGGAGCGAGGAAAATGTTGTGTGTAGGTGATGAAGAAATTGATATGGAACCAGGTAGAAGAATGAGGCCAAAGGCTGTATTTGTGATTGAAGGTGTGGAGACAGAGTTGATGCTGGATTCTGGCTCATTCTGGATTATCATCCCAGAGAGTATGTTTAGTGAGAAGTGGCCTGGGATGATTTTGAAAGATAAAGATATAAATCCGAGTGGGTACCAGGGAGAGAGGATTGACATAATTGGCTACATGTTTACTGACATCATATTTAAGAGCAGATCAGTTAAGGGGAAGGTTTACGTTGCTCAATCTGGTCCACCGATTTTAGGATGGGGTCATCAGTATGACCTACATATATTAATAAACCCGAGAGCGAAGGATCAAGTTATGGTGGTTGAGGAGATATCCACAAGTACAATTGTCGAAAGAATGAAAGATTTATTTAAAGAAGAAATTGGGGAACTTAAAGGGTATGTGCATAAGATCATGCTCAAAAAGGATGCTGTTCCCATGCAGCATAAAGTAAGAAGGGTTCCAATAATAGCAAGAAGTGAGGTGAAGAAAATGTTGTGTGAGATGTTAGAACAAGGTGTGATTGAGCAAATAGAGACTTCGAACTGGATTTCGCCTGTAGTAATTACATCAAAATCTGATGGGAAATACAGGTTCTGTGTGGATTTGCGCACACTTAATCAGAACATTGTGGAAGATAGTTTACCATTACCTAACATCAACGAGTTGGTGTTGTTGTTAAAGGGTGGAAGGTTTTTCTCTAAGTTGGATCTACGCAGCCCATACCATCAAATTAGCCTGCATGACGAGTCGAAACCTCTGACAGCATTTATAACATCGGAAGGAATTTTCCAGTTTACTCGTATGCCATTTGGGCTGGCGTCTGCTGCTGGAGTGTTTCAGCGGATGATGGGGTCAGTTTTGGCAGGAATAAAGAATGTTGTCTATTTTCAAGATGACGTGTTGTTGTTTGGTGAGAAGATTGAGGAGCACAATGTTATTCTGAATGATGTATTGCACAAAATGGAGGGTGCAGGTTTGACCTTGAAAAAAGAGAAGTGCAAATTTGCAGTGGAGGAGGTTGAGTATCTAGGGTATACACTGTCGGCAGATGGTGTAAGACCCAAACAGGATTTTCTAGAATCTATAAGAAGAGCACCTGCACCAGTTGACAAGGATCAATTAAGACCCTTTTTAGGTCTTATCGAATATTACGCAAAATGTGTAAAGAATTTTGCAGACAAGACAGAGAAGATAAGAGTGTTACTTAGAAAGGGAACCAAGTTTGTGTGGGGAGTTGAACAAGAGAAGGCGTTTGTTGACATAAAGAACTAGTTACTTACCTGTACACTATGGTTCTCCAGTATTATCTTTCATAGATTCACATGCTTGTATCTTCCCCGTCAATTTAACAACAACAAGGGGCCCCAAATTTAGTCAGCAGGGACCTCGGGGAGCATACTTTTTAACAAACAACATTGGTCCCCAACATTGAGAATTTCAGCACAAAATAACATATAGACGGAGTCAATCTATATTTTTAGAAAGGCATGTCCAGCCGGACAGTGGTCTTTCAGAGTTTTTACTCAGAATTCATGTATTCAAATCACATAAAAATGCCTTCCAACAATCAACCAGTGTGGACCACAAGCCTGTATCCAGCACCAACAGAGCAGGTACAAGGGGTGATATAGACAGCAAAGAAGGGCTTTGTAAGGCGAAAGCAGGTTACTCTATTAACAATACACATGTACAGAGTATTTCAACCATGCACTTAACATCCAATTAGTAATCAAAAATTCGTTTTCAGTGCAAAGGAAGTCGACGGCGTTTCGGACCCCTAGTAAATCTCAGGGTCCATCATCAGGACAAATACAATGAAAAGCCTTAAAGCAATTAAGCCTCTAAATGCCTAAAGGGGGAGAAAGGAAATATTCATATTAAGTACAGGGACAGCGTTAACAGTTAAGGAGCAAGTGACTTTAGTGTAACCAGTGAAAAACACAGCACTCGTCTATCCTAACAAGTGACCTACAGTGACCGGTGCCTGAAATTTCGGAGATCGGGACCTAGGGAAGAACCATGGCGCTGTGAATAGGGCGAGTCAACATGGTTGTGAGAACGCAATAATGAATGTGCCCAGAGCAGCGGCAATTTGGTGAACATGCCCGTCGTTGGTCCGATGGAAGGGGATATCGTAGTCAGCGAGTGACAGGTGGTCTATGAAGCGACTGCGTGATTATAACCGTGGTGTTTATAGTGTCGGCGGCGGGAGATGCATTGGCACAGAAGCTTACCGGAGCGCCTCATGGTGTGGAGGCTTGTCCCTCGGTATTGGATTAATAAACGTTCACCCTGGACCGGCGAAGGGAATAAATGAAAGCATTAGCGCGTTCATCGTAGAGCGAGTATTACCAGAAGCCAGCGTGTGGAAATATCACTTACCACAATCGGGTGGCGGGCGCCGCGGAATCAGATGAAATCCGTCGGCAGCCAGGGACCTGTGAATAGGGGAGGAATTACTACGGTGCATCAACCAGCAATCAGCAAGGGTGGCGAGGGAGATGGGGATCCGCTTACCGGTTAGTCGGTTGAGGTTCAATTCCTGGCGTGCTACGAGCAGAGGAGCTCAGACGGCACTATAATAACTTCTGATTGGTCCAGGGGGAGGTCATGAAAATAGATGACGGACTCACATGGGTGCCATCTTGGGGCAGTGAGAAAGTGATGGTGTAAGTGATTACGTGAAGGTTAGTGACATGCTGAAAAGCATACTAATGGTGAGGTTAAAATCTCGATTTACATCAGAGTTCAAACAACGTGAATACTGAACAAGTGACAGACTCGACAGAGAGCATATAGACAATGCATTAAATTCGCATATTTACAACACAGTACAGTTCTGACTACAAGGAGCACCTAGCTCTAAATAAGGGCAGTCCATTCATCTTGAAGGTTGAGTCCAGAGTTAAGACTATCAGTCTTTAGAATCCATTTCAGTTCCTCTCTGTTCAAAAGGCGAGTGAGGTCACCGCCCCTGGGTGGAATGATGATTTGTGAGATAACAGTCCAACGGATATCGTTTTCAGAGTGTCCCTTTTCCAAAAAGTGTTCAACCAAGGGGGCGTTGGGTGTTTTACACCTAATCCGGCTGCGATGTTGAGAGATCCTAAGTTTGACCTTCTGCTTAGTTTGGCCCACATATATCAAGTTACAGGGGCAGAAAATGGCATACACAATGTTCGGACTATTACAGTTGGTAAATGTCCTGTGTACATTTCTTACATTGTTATATACAAACTCTTTGCCATCAATAGAAAAATCACACACAACACATGTGCCACAGCGAGAATGCCCAAGGACTGGGGGTAATTGCCAATGATCATTGAGAGTTACATTTCTGGTAGATGGTAATGCTGCCCTCACCAATTGGTCTTTAAGATTCTTATTCTTCCTAAAGGCAAACAGGGGGGTGTCCCAGTTCAGTACCCCTGAATTTAAAATGTGCCAGTTCTTTTTTACACATTTTTTGACCTGGTTGGAGACTGGGGAGAAGGTAGTAACACATACCAATTTTTCGGTTGGTTGTTTTGGTTTGGGCTCAAGGAGGGTTTCGCGTGGACAATACCACGCTCTTTTCATTGAATTCTTGATTAGGCGACGTGGGTACCCCCTGAACTGGAGTTTCCCTGATAGTATGTTGGCCTCACAGAAATAATCTTCCTTTTTATAGCAGTTCCTTCTCAGTCTCAGGAACTGAGAGTATGGTAAGCTGTCCCTCAGGGCCCTGGGGTGACAACTGTCATAACGTAGCAACGTGTTTCTCTCGGTGGTTTTGCGGAAAAAGGGAGGTGTACAAAGTGCCCTCTTGGTGTTGAATATTTAGATCAAGAAAGGAGATACTATTCTGGTTGTGAGTAATAGTAAAGGTCAGGCCATTGCAATTTTGGTTCAACCAGTGCAGAAGACCATTAAGTTCAGAAATGGTCCCGCCCCAGATTAAAAAGATATCGTCTATATATCTTTTCCATTTCTTCAATCCCTGACTCACAGTATTATCAGCAAGTACGTGGTACATCTATGGGCGCGGTTTTTGCCCCTACCCTAGCGATTCTGTACATGGACTGGCTAGAGATAAATACCATCTTGACCCCCACAAACCCCTTTCACCAGGGATTGAAGAAATGGAAAAGATATATAGACGATATCTTTTTAATCTGGGGCGGGACCATTTCTGAACTTAATGGTCTTCTGCACTGGTTGAACCAAAATTGCAATGGCCTGACCTTTACTATTACTCACAACCAGAATAGTATCTCCTTTCTTGATCTAAATATTCAACACCAAGAGGGCACTTTGTACACCTCCCTTTTCCGCAAAACCACCGAGAGAAACACGTTGCTACGTTATGACAGTTGTCACCCCAGGGCCCTGAGGGACAGCTTACCATACTCTCAGTTCCTGAGACTGAGAAGGAACTGCTATAAAAAGGAAGATTATTTCTGTGAGGCCAACATACTATCAGGGAAACTCCAGTTCAGGGGGTACCCACGTCGCCTAATCAAGAATTCAATGAAAAGAGCGTGGTATTGTCCACGCGAAACCCTCCTTGAGCCCAAACCAAAACAACCAACCGAAAAATTGGTATGTGTTACTACCTTCTCCCCAGTCTCCAACCAGGTCAAAAAATGTGTAAAAAAGAACTGGCACATTTTAAATTCAGGGGTACTGAACTGGGACACCCCCCTGTTTGCCTTTAGGAAGAATAAGAATCTTAAAGACCAATTGGTGAGGGCAGCATTACCATCTACCAGAAATGTAACTCTCAATGATCATTGGCAATTACCCCCAGTCCTTGGGCATTCTCGCTGTGGCACATGTGTTGTGTGTGATTTTTCTATTGATGGCAAAGAGTTTGTATATAACAATGTAAGAAATGTACACAGGACATTTACCAACTGTAATAGTCAGAACATTGTGTATGCCATTTTCTGCCCCTGTAACTTGATATATGTGGGCCAAACTAAGCAGAAGGTCAAACTTAGGATCTCTCAACATCGCAGCCGGATTAGGTGTAAAACACCCAACGCCCCCTTGGTTGAACACTTTTTGGAAAAGGGACACTCTGAAAACGATATCCGTTGGACTGTTATCTCACAAATCATCATTCCACCCAGGGGCGGTGACCTCACTCGCCTTTTGAACAGAGAGGAACTGAAATGGATTCTAAAGACTGATAGTCTTAACTCTGGACTCAACCTTCAAGATGAATGGACTGCCCTTATTTAGAGCTAGGTGCTCCTTGTAGTCAGAACTGTACTGTGTTGTAAATATGCGAATTTAATGCATTGTCTATATGCTCTCTGTCGAGTCTGTCACTTGTTCAGTATTCACGTTGTTTGAACTCTGATGTAAATCGAGATTTTAACCTCACCATTAGTATGCTTTTCAGCATGTCACTAACCTTCACGTAATCACTTACACCATCACTTTCTCACTGCCCCAAGATGGCACCCATGTGAGTCCGTCATCTATTTTCATGACCTCCCCCTGGACCAATCAGAAGTTATTATAGTGCCGTCTGAGCTCCTCTGCTCGTAGCACGCCAGGAATTGAACCTCAACCGACTAACCGGTAAGCGGATCCCCATCTCCCTCGCCACCCTTGCTGATTGCTGGTTGATGCACCGTAGTAATTCCTCCCCTATTCACAGGTCCCTGGCTGCCGACGGATTTCATCTGATTCCGCGGCGCCCGCCACCCGATTGTGGTAAGTGATATTTCCACACGCTGGCTTCTGGTAATACTCGCTCTACGATGAACGCGCTAATGCTTTCATTTATTCCCTTCGCCGGTCCAGGGTGAACGTTTATTAATCCAATACCGAGGGACAAGCCTCCACACCATGAGGCGCTCCGGTAAGCTTCTGTGCCAATGCATCTCCCGCCGCCGACACTATAAACACCACGGTTATAATCACGCAGTCGCTTCATAGACCACCTGTCACTCGCTGACTACGATATCCCCTTCCATCGGACCAACGACGGGCATGTTCACCAAATTGCCGCTGCTCTGGGCACATTCATTATTGCGTTCTCACAACCATGTTGACTCGCCCTATTCACAGCGCCATGGTTCTTCCCTAGGTCCCGATCTCCGAAATTTCAGGCACCGGTCACTGTAGGTCACTTGTTAGGATAGACGAGTGCTGTGTTTTTCACTGGTTACACTAAAGTCACTTGCTCCTTAACTGTTAACGCTGTCCCTGTACTTAATATGAATATTTCCTTTCTCCCCCTTTAGGCATTTAGAGGCTTAATTGCTTTAAGGCTTTTCATTGTATTTGTCCTGATGATGGACCCTGAGATTTACTAGGGGTCCGAAACGCCGTCGACTTCCTTTGCACTGAAAACGAATTTTTGATTACTAATTGGATGTTAAGTGCATGGTTGAAATACTCTGTACATGTGTATTGTTAATAGAGTAACCTGCTTTCGCCTTACAAAGCCCTTCTTTGCTGTCTATATCACCCCTTGTACCTGCTCTGTTGGTGCTGGATACAGGCTTGTGGTCCACACTGGTTGATTGTTGGAAGGCATTTTTATGTGATTTGAATACATGAATTCTAAGTAAAAACTCTGAAAGACCACTGTCCGGCTGGACATGCCTTTCTAAAAATATAGATTGACTCCGTCTATATGTTATTTTGTGCTGAAATTCTCAATGTTGGGGACCAATGTTGTTTGTTAAAAAAATGTATCTTCCCCGTCGTCATGGTGGGAGTCTCCCGGTAAATAATAACTGTTGGACCCGGCCCTTTTGGCAGGTTCACCCCGAGACTTTTTTGCCTTTTCCTAGCCTGTTTCTGGAACCTGGTGGTGATGATTTTAGGCCTCTGCGCACTTTTTCACTGTGGTAAATTTACAGAATCTGTATGTGTGGTGAGTGACCTGCCCTCCCATAGGAATTAATGGGGAATATGTATGCCCATGGTAGTTCCTGATGTATGGGGAGTGCAGGGTCGAGTTTGGTATGTGCGAACTTGTGAGATTGAATGCTGCGCAATGGTATATGCGGCATGATTGTGTCTAGTGTAGAAGTGCCACTTCTAGAAGTTGGCATATTTGTGTAATTTGTGTCTGGCGTGTGATTGGCTGAAGCTGACTGGTGAGCCTGGCTCCAAGAGTCGGAGAGGGTCTGCCCCGGTGGTGAATGGAGTGTTTAGCATGCTGATGTGAGAGGAGGAGTGAGGCTGGGCCTGCTTGTGGATTGACCGTCTGGTTTGAGGGTCCTGAATGAGGCTGGGTTTTCCCCACACAATGCTGGCTCCACCCCCTGGGTGCGTCTGATGTCCCTAGCCTGGCCAGTGAAAGGAATTCCCTATAATCAGTTCTATCTGGTTCTCACACTGCCTGAACCTGCTAGACAGAGGATTTCTCTGTATAAAAAGGGGGTGTGTCCCCTTCTAAAATGTTCTTGTTTGCCAACTTGAATCCTGCCAGGGGCGTGCTGCTGCTTGGGCTCAGGGGAAGGCTTGCCTCCCTGGGCCCTGCCTAGCCCCTGGACACCTGATGGACTTTCCTGTTCTGGGAGCTGCTGTACTCCACCTTATGTCCTGGACTGCTGAGGTCCTGGACTCCTGAAGGACTTTGCTGCTTTATTTTGGCATCTAGCGCTTTGGAGCGCTTTATTTCTCCCCCATCGCTTGAGAGCGCTTTATTTTTACCAAGAGACCTTCTTATGCCTTAGCACCTGGGAGCGCTTTATTTTTACTTGGACCTTTTGTCTTTGCCTCCTGAAGCTGCTGTGTACCGCTGAGATCATGGGCTGCTTGTGTGCCCCTAGGACAGAGCCTCTGCCGTTTGACCCGTGTGGCGCGCTGGCTGCTCTCTAGCCAGATTGAGAGTGCTGCGTTAGTAATTGCCGCCAGCCCGGGGAACCTGACGAGGGCCGAGATCTCTCTCACTGGCATCACCGCCGCGGCTCGAGGGCTCCTCTTCAGCATCGAAGGAGCTGCGTCCGGATTGGCCGATGGAGACGAGCCCCCCTCAGCAGCACAGAGGCTGGGCCCGTCAGAGCCACGCTGCGATTGGTCCGCAGGCCGGCGCGTCATCGGCCATCTAGCCCACTGATTGGAGCCGGTGGCGCCGCGTCAGAGGTAGTTTGCGCTCTGATAGGCTGCTGGGCTGACTCGTGCCCCGATTGGCTGGTTCAGCGTGAGCACACACAAAGGATCGTCAGAGCGGGACAGCTGAAGGAAACCAACCCCCGAGTGACCGGAGGCCGGATTGTGGAGACCTATGCTTGAGAATTCCTGCGAGCCCCTGCCCCCGCAACAGCCCGGTGAGTGTGAGAAGGCTGGGGGGGGGGGGCTCTGGACGGCCAATTGGTGCTGCCATTGAAACCTCAGGATGTTCGGGGTAGTTAGGGCGGCCCCGGATGGCAGTGGTCCGCCCCACCGTTCTTCCCGAGCTCAGATGGCTCCAACGAGGGGGCAAGTTGTTTTTCGAGCCCCGAGGGGCTCAGGGACATATTTGTGTTGTTAGAGCCCACGAAGCTCTAAGGAGGGGCCATATTTGTTTTAAAGAGCCTGAGTGGCTCAAGGGCATGTTCGCCCATTATGTCTCAAGAGCCTGTGTGGCTCCAGCATTTGGCCACAGTATTTGTTTCAGAGCCAGATGGCTCCTGAGGGGCCTAGTTGATACCAGAGCCTGTGTGGCTCCAACATGTGGCGCAATTTACTTGAAGGGCTACTGAGAGCCCATGCCGCAGTTTTGTTATTTCCCAGCTGCCCAGCAATTAGTGGGCAGCTGCACCTTTTAGGACCCTAACATTTGGACACGGGGCGTCCTAGCCCCAACAAGGCCAATTGGCCTAGGGACTGCCACAGGTGGTGGCTTATGTAAGTTTTGCGCAATGTGATGTGGCGCTAGGAAATATAATGCATTTAATATGATTACGCACCTTGATCTTACACCTCTGAATCTTTTTAGGCATCATGGGCCAGATGTAGGAGCCCTAATACCGGTCGGTAACGGCTGAATTCGGCCGTTACTGACCGATATTAGGGTTTCCAGATGTAGGGAACCTAAATTTTACCGATTCTGTAAAGTTACCGAATCGGTAAATTTACAGAATCTGTAAAATACCGAATCGGTAAATTTACAGAATCTGTAAAATACCGAATCGGTATATTTACCGATTCGGAAAACCACATGTAGGTGGCACTCCTAAGAGTGCCACAGGCCCTTAAAAATCTGTATTTTACCACCCAATCCTATTGGGTGGTAAAATACCGAATTCAGGTGTGCATGCACCTCTGTGCATGCACACCTGTGCAATGTGGCACACAGACATGCCCTTGGGGCATGTCTGTGTGCCACATTGCACACAAGTCCAGAATTGGGGTGCTAGAGGGTGTCAAAGTGACACCCCCTGCACCCTTGCAGGATTCGGTATTTACCGATTCTGTAAATACCGAATCTGTATTTCACATTGATTCCTATGGGCTTCAAGGCCCATAGGAATCAATGGGAAATACAGATTCGGTATTTACAGAATCGGTAAATACCGACTCTTACAGATTCGGTAATTTTTTACCTACATGTGCCTCCTTCCAATTTACCGACTTTTAAATACCGAATCGGAATGACTCGGTATTTAAAAGTCGGTAAATTGGATTTACCTACATCTGGCCCTAAGTGTTTTTGCGCTATTGAGTTATGGTCTGGCACCTCTGAATGTTTTTATGCATCATGTGTCTTCCTTGATTTTACACCTCTGAATGTGTTGGTTTATGCATCATGTCTTTTTCCTGTGCTGCACCTCTGAATGTGTTTTGATGCATCATGTGTCTTGTTCTTACACCGCTGAATGTATGTTTTATGAATCATGTGTTTTCCTTCCCTACACCTCTGAATGTTGTGAGGCATCATGTGTAATGTGTTCTTGCTTATACCCATAATTGTATTGTGATACTTAGGTGGTTGTTCTTTCTAGTACAGGTGGTCCTAGTGAGGTTCTGGTTCCCTGCGTAACATTCTCCTAAGGTGTTTAGGGTTGCGTAGGTGGTACTTACATGTTACCAGTAGTTACTGGTTGTGATTTATATTTGCTAATTTGTGCTACAGTGATTTTATATCCTATATTCTATTTTCTACTAAGTGCTGATTCTGACAGGCGCCCACGTGGCCCTGTCCTGTGTAAATAATCCCTTGTGAATATTGCCCGTGCCAGTTGGCACAATGTACATGTGTGACTTCTATCTGATGTGTTTTTACAATACAGAAGTTATTTTTATATAACCTTGTGTGGATTTCCTCTTTTGGTGTGCCTAGGATGTTGTTGCTGTTGTGTGCTGGCGCAAATGCTTTACACATTGCCTCCGGGATAAGCCTGTCTGCTCATGCCAAGCTACCAAGGGGGTGAGCAGGGGTTATCTTGGCGTGTGACTCCCTTGCCCTGACTAGAATGGTGGTTTCTGCCTAGCTTTGGCGTCAGCCTTAGCCAACCAGAAATAGCCAGTTCTAACAATAACCATAGCAGTAGAAGAAAAAACTGCCTGTAAACCATAGAGTAGTGAAACAATAGGTAACCTCTCCTCCTCATTATGTGGCCCAAACTACAGCCAATCAGCAGCCAGCACCAGCCTACACCATTCCCAGCAGAGCCACCATACCTCAGATTTCCAACCGCCTTCGTGTGAGAAGGAGTCTACCTGAGCTCTGCTCAGTTTTTTCTTTCTTCACTGAACTTTTGACCTTCACAGTTGGGAGTCAGGTATTGTTCTTTTTCTTGTCAGCATTACTACATTCAGAATGTCTGAAAGCTCTAAGAAGAGCCTTTTTAGAGCTTGCAGGTCCTGTGGCAAGTCCAGATTATTTTCAGAGGATCCACACAAGGAGTGCTTGTACTGTCTGTACCCTAAGCATATTCCTAAGGACTGCAAGTATTGCCGGACCTTCTCTGCCAAAACACTTAAGGATAGAGAAGCGCGCCTCTTATTATGGCTTCAGAAAAGGAAAACTCCAGACTCGGAGTCTGAGGAAGAAGCCAAGGGACACACCTCTAAGAAACAAAAAAGAGGGTCCTCTGAGGGAAAGGGAGATGGGAAGAAACATAAAGCAGGAAAAACTCAGGAAGGTGAACCTTCTACTTCTCTCCCTCCAACTCCTCTCAAGCCTTCCTCAGAAAAGTAGGTTCAGTCAAAATTCCAGAAAGATCGCCGATGAGACCGTCGACGACCTCGACGACGACCATCTTGTCGACGACGACAATCTCAACAACAAAAGTTTCGTCGACGACGACAACTCCGTCGACGGTGAGTACCAGTCCTTCGTCGATGGCAAGATCCTCGTCGACGAGCATACCGTTGACGATGCTGATGATTGTTCCGTCAACGGGCGTGTCGACGGCTAAAAAAATCGCTGACGATGCCATCGCCAACAAAGATAACTTCAACCTATATCTCTATAAAACGGATTGCTCCGTCGACAGGATAGTTGACGAGCAAAAGAGGAGAGTTTCTTACGCCAAAGATTACACCTCTACTGCCCTCTGCCATTCTGGATTGCCAGGAATCTGAGGAGGAAGGATCCTATGGTGTTGCTTACAGTCCGTCGCAGCTCCATATTAAGCATCAGGATTCCGATGAGAAAGACCATCAAGAGGTCCAGGAGCATTTCACTTTTACAGATCGGCCGGTCAAGGGCCAGATGAGATATGAGTCATTTCACCAGGCTTATCATTATGACGACGAAGGGGAAGTGGATACGTCTGTGCGGGATTCAATTTCAAGTTGCAGACTGATCATAAACCTCTTTTGAGAATTTTGTCTCCAGGTGGCGCAGGGAAAGGATCTGCAAGGTTGGCAAGGTTTGCGGGAAGGATGCAAGAATTTTTGTATAAGATTGAATATGTCCCAGGTTGGAGGAATATTCAAGCGGATGGTTTGTCGAGACTTCCTTTGCCGTGGGAGGAAGTGGATCAGTTGGGAGTGGAGTCGTTGTCCAATGAGGAATCTGTTGCAGCTGTAGAAGATGTGGTTGATTTGTGTTCAGGTGCAATTGGGAGATCGCAGTGGAATGAGAGCATGGCAAAGGATGTTATGTTGTCTAGTGTGAAGGATCTTATCATAAAAGGTATCAGACAGGAAAGCACTTTGGAGATAGCTGTTAGGCCGTATGTGAAGGTGTTGGATGAATTGTCAATTTATGATAAGGAGGGATATGTGGTGATGAAGAATGACAAGTTTATCCCACCGCATGATTTAAGATTTCTGTTGTTCAAGTTGGCGCATGAGGGTCATCTTGGCCAGTCTCTTACCAAGAAGAGGTTGAGGGAATATTTCTGGTGGGCGGCTATGGACCAACAGGTGTCAGAATGGGTTAAGAGGTGTTTGGATTGTTTAGAGTGTGAGAAGAGGTTGAAAGTGGGAAGCAATGTAGACCATGGCACTATTGAGGATCCAGCGTCACCTTGGCATACGGTTTGTATGGATTTTATTGGACCATTTGGTGGTCTTAAACCTGATTTGAAATTCGCTCTGGTGTTAGTAGATGTTACGTCAAGATGGCGAATTGTTAAGTTCCGTTAAGAAATAACTACCAGATCAACAATTAGTGTGATGAATGAGATTTTCCGTGAAGAAGGTTTTCCTGTAAAACTGATAACAGATAATGGTACTCAATTGACATTTGAGGAAATGGTTGAGTTTTTGAAAAAATTTGGTATTATACATTCAAGGACGTCGTTATATAACCCTCAAGGAAATGGTATTGCTGAGAGGGCAAATAGAATGGTGAAGGGTGCGATACAGATGGCTTGTTCGAGTGGTGGTCAAGTGAAGGATATGGTGGAGGAATTAGTGTGGGCTTATCGCACAACTGAGAATAATTCATCAGGGAAGATTCCCTTCAATGTGATGAGAGGATGTGTTGCTGGGACAAAATGAATTCCAGCTTGGTTGAAGGATTGCATTGGTTTGGCGGCTTTGAGTGGGTCATGCACAAGTGGAAGTGAAATCATGCGGGGGAAGACCAATATTTCTGTCAATGATTTAGGCAAAGTTAAACCAGGATGTGTTTGTGGTGGTTTGACTAAATTTAGAAAAGTGAAATCTGTAGATGATAGGTTTGTAACTTTGTGTAATGGTGAGCGTTGGAATCTACGGAGGGTGGCTTTGTATAAGAAACATGAATCTAATGAGCGTAAGGGAAATGTTATAAGGAGAAAGGATGCTGTACGTCCTGATCGTAATGTGGGTGTTAATGCTCAAGTCAAAAGAGACAGGAGACCCCCAGCATTTTTAAAAGATTATCTTTGTGATGTTGCATGATTTTCACTTATGTTCTTAGTTCATAGCTTGCATTTTAACTTGTTTTTCTGTTGTAGATTTTTATTTTGTGAAGGGAAGAGGATATGTTGTATTCTTACTATGCTTTTGTGTACTTTCTCTTTAAAGACATTGATTCTATTTAGATCTTTTGTGTGGTGGTGTTCTATGTCCTGACTTCTGGTCAGTTACCCGTTAGCCTGGATGTGGACACCAGCATTTCCCTGTGTCTCAAATAAATTATATAATATTTTATAATACAACTTGTGGACAGCGTTACTTCCCCTACAACATGCACATTAGTACTCGTTACATATGTGTGTATGCTGCACGCATTAGAAGCTTTAAGCACACCTAATCTTAGGGCACTACGATACAGGCAATTAGTGCAAACATGACATCTTTACATTGGCATAGTAATTCATGTTTTTAAAACGTTTTTAGCCCAGTAAATTGTGCAATCTATCTTATGACATCATATAAATCCCTATATTCATGATACATTCGCAAACATCTGCCTTGTGTCCTCCAGTCCTAAGGTAAGACATAATTCTGAAAATTGATATCCAATAAAAGCTTGACTAATGCCAATGGATTGGCTACACTAATTTAACAATCTCAGAAAGGTTGAAACACATGTCGAAGTTGCCCGAAGCACTAACACAAGAATATCCATAAAATGTGTGTGTGTCATTCTAACGTTTTGTCATGGCAAAGCCACACTTTACCTACGCATCAGTAGCAAATACAGTATTCAGTTCATTATCAAGGTAGAACCAGCATATTTTGGGTGGCAGCTTTCATTTAACAACCTATATTGATGTGAAATAAGTATTTCACCCAAATTAAATGCATTCTTATATATTGTTAGGATAACTGTGGCAGCAATGCAAAACCACCATGGACCTAAGCCTGAAAGGTAGAAAACATGTCATCTAGGCTTTCAACTGAGTAATAAGACTAACTTTCCAGCAATTGAATCTATAAACACAGTGTAATGAAAGTGAATTTGTAAATGTAAATAAACTTCAAATCAGAATAATAGTATTTGCATTTTTCTTTTAAACTCTTTTTATTGCTTTAATAACAGTAATGTAAAACATAAGTTAACATACGCCTTCTGCACGGAATCAGACTGCATTAAATGCGTAGCATCAGGAATGAAATGCACCCTTATCGCATAGTCATTTATAAAACAACTATTTTTACAACCATCATTGAATGTTGTTTTCTGACACACTTTTTAAGGTTTTAATAAGCTAGATTCCCTTGTTTCTTAGCTAAAGTGTTCTAAGGCAAAACACTAAGGGGCTTATTTCCAAGAAATTGGCGTAGGGCAGCCGCGTAACAAATCATTTTGCTTCACTGACCTAAGCCAATTCGAAAGGATAGGAATGCACCGTATTTACAAGATAAGGTGCAATCATGTCCCTTCAGCGAGCGCACAAGGTTTTCGCGCTGTCCCATGTTGACCTGATCCTGTAAATCTGAGGCAGCGTCAAATTCCATGGATGTTGAGTAGGAACACCCATGGAAAGTCTCTTTGATGCAGACTAAGTGCAAGTCACTGCCTCGGCTTACTCAATATCTACAAAGCCATGAAAACCCACTCAGGGTGGCTTTACATGGCCTTGTACATATTGCTAATTACTGTTCGCCACCTGAACGTCGCACAAAATGATGTTCTGGAAGTGCACAGGGCTTGTAAATATGTCCATAAGACAAATACTAACGAGATGGTCATTTAAAAAACTGTCTCATGTTTCATTACCTGCAATCACGCTTGACTGCAGCAGCTCTTGCAAGTTTAGGATTACTAGAAGATTAAACCAATTCACAATGCCATTAAATTACAATATCACCAGCAATAACGCCTAGCAGAGACACACTAATTTTACATGAAGCAGCGAAAATCACTATCAAGACAACCATCTGATAAAACAGTGACGTAGCTAGGGCGGGGCTTGGGAATTCAGTCCACCCGGACTTCTCTTCTTTGAAGGTGGGGCAAGTTAAGTGCGCAAGGTAAGTTTTTTTTTCTTCTATATTCTCCCACGTCACCTGAAACATCGCCCCCCCCCCCACCCCTCCCACCAGCTCGTTGTGGTTGTTCGGCAGCACGCTCCTACCCCCGCTCTTATCAGCACTGTGCAACTGTGGTATTGGCCCCCGGACGTAAAAACCTACGCCACTGTAAAAAAATTCTGTGTGAAACTGAATTATGAAATATTTTAATTCTCAATGTAGCATTCTTGTTTTAAGCTAGCAGTGCAAATTTGGTATGTGCTACAGTTGCAAGAGACAGGAAGTCAAAAGTAGCCTAGAATTCATCTGCTTTTGGTGTCCATGATGCAGGTAAATAGGAGGCCAACCACCTAACCTTAGTAGAGCAGTTGCAATCCATTTGTGTCAGCAGGATTCAAGGTTACTTTAGTACTTGCGTTGTTGTGTGTGTCCTTATTCAAGCAGGACCCAGGAGTCAAGAGTTAAAAGTATCTTCAAGCAAAGCTGCCTTCTTCGAATGGAGTCTTCCGAGTTCCAGAAATGATCTGCAGAGGTGCTGGTGGAGGGGCCAGATTTATCTTGTGCACTTGCCAGTGTCTGGAGCAAATCTACTGCCCAATTGCAACATTTTTCTTGCACCCCAACTACTTTTGCAGCACTTCCTCTTTGCCTTATTGAAAAATTACACTGGATCCCTGTTTCAATATGACAGGACACAGCTGCCACCAAGCAGACCTGTCTTTAGCTTCCTGGCCACTACTAATTTTCCCTCCTACTGTTGCTGGAGTCGAATTGTTTAGGATGGCAGGGGATGAATAGAAGAATCCCATCTTGACATCTACAAATAAACGGAGGTTATGCTAAAGATTACCATTGTTTTACGAACTGTTATTTTTCACTACCAGACTGATAAACCCTGCTAGGTGATCAGCAGTTAAGACACATTAGCTCTTACTTGACCCAGAGGCAAGTCATTGTTCCCTGAGTCAGAGGGGTGAACCATTCAAGCCAAAGATGTACAATCTAGTTCTGGAAGTGTGATGAGTAGCGGAACTGGTTTTAAGCCAGTTCAGGCATTTTTACAAAGTTATGTTTTTGCTTGAGTGATCAAAAATCGGACTTAACTATTAGCTCAGATTCTCAAAACTACCAGGAAATACTTTTGAAGTATTTTTCTAGCCCTTTTCTGAGCAGAGGTGGAAAATAAAGATTTTAATCCCTCCTAGGCCAAACACGTCTAGCACGGCCTACATGGTGAAATAGCATTTGGGTGTTATTTCACTGTGAGGGCATACTATCCTTAACATGTAGAGTGCCATAATTCTATACATTAGAACTTTGCCTTTGGGCCTACAAGGCATGCTTCCGGGGTGATTTAACAAGGTATAAAAGTAGGGTTTTACTGCATGTAACAGGTGTTTTTCCCTGCCAAATGAAGCAGCAGTGCATTTAAACAGCAGCTTTGCCATAGCATGGTAGTGTTCCTAGTAGAAACTTATTTTTGCCATACATATGGGTGGTATAAATACACACTCCAGCCCACTTACGACAATTAACTTCCCATGCCATAGGTACACTTAAAGCCCATTTAGAAAGGTATATAGAGGGAAATTTAATAGGGAATTCTAATATACAACGCATGTTTTAGAGAGAATGAACAGACACTTACTACTTAGCAGTAGTAAAGTGCACAGAGTTGTAGTAAAGTGCACAGAGTGTTGAAGACAGAAACAATAAGGTCCACAGTTGGGAGGTGTATGAGGAGGGCGTGGCGGAGTTGCAAGTATTTATAGAACTGGGAGCGTACGAGGGCGTGCCTTTGTTGTAGGTCAGAGAAGGAACGCATGTGGTCCCCTACCCACACGTCTCCCAGCAGGGATATCCTCACCAGGTCCTAGCGGCGGAAACCCTCCAGGGATGAGGCCTCCCCCAACCAGGTGCCACACCATAGGGGTGTTTGTCTAGTCAGTTTCCGATCCCAGTGTACCCTACGGAGGGCAGCGCGCCAGTCCATAAGGACCGATCTGATGATTGAGGGCACAGAGTGCAGCACTGGGGAACCATATAGGAAGCCCAGTATCTGCGCAAAGTCTAGGACAGTGAGCTCCACTTGGTAGGCTGGGTCAGACCAGCCACCCACAAACCAGTCATGAATCACAATGAGTTTTGTGGCTAGGTAGTAAAAGTAGAGGTTGGTGACTCTCGTGCCGCTTTCGTAGGGGGGGGACCCAGCAATGGGACAGGGACAGTTGTGATCGCCCACTCCCCCAGAGGAACCGGATAAGCACGCTATCCAGTTCTTTGAACCAGCTACTCGAGAGGGGAATCGAAGTGTTCTGCAAAATATAAAGAAAGCGGGGAAGGATCATCATTTTGAAAAGGGCGCTCCGGCCTAATGGATTAAGGGGAAGGGACTGCCAGTGCCTAAGATCGGTTTTCATCCGGCTGACTAGGGGGGCAACGTTGAGGGCCCACTCTAGCTCAGGCAGGAGGGTCACCCATATACCCAGGTGCTTGAAAGACTGCCTCCAGAGGGGAATCACCGCCTGCCAGTTGAAGCATGCCCGGGAGGGGTGAAGGGGGACCAGTATGGATTTCGCCGGGTTGAGGAGGAGACCCGAGACATGCTCAAAAGAAGAAAGAGCCTTCAGAGACCTAGGGCCGGAGTGCTCCGGGTCGGCCAAATAAAGCAGAACATCGTCTGCATATAGAGCAATTTTGTCCACCTGGCTCTGATCCCACTTCCAGCCCTGGATGAGGGGGCACTGCCGTATTAGCGCCGCCAGGGGCTCCATCACCAGTGCGAATAGGACTGGTGAGAGGCGGCATCCATGGCGGGTGCCTCTCCGAATCGGAAATGGTTCGGAGGATGCGCCGTTGACGATCACACGGGCGAATTTCTGTGTTTTTTGAAGGTCAAAACATGTCTGTTGACACTGACCAATTCACCTAACTATTACTTTAAACTTTGCTTTTTTCAGTGAAATTCTAAGTTTAAAAAAAGAAAAAAACAGATCCTTTAATCACACTTAACTATAACATTATTTTCACCTGTTTTTTGTGTGAAAAAATGTGTATATATATATATATATATATATTAAAAAATAAGTATTATATTGTTGCCTAATACTTAAATTTAAAAAGTCATTTCTTTGTTATCAGCTAAGATCTTTTGCCTGTTAATGCATTACCAGCGGATGTAGAAAAGAGGTAGCCACATGTGCAGGCATGAAGATCATTACTTTGGCACAGTACATACTTGACAATATGTTCACTACTGTGTCTGGAATAATGCTTACTGATCCTGTACAGCGCTTTGCTGCTTTTTGGCTAGGTATGCACTATAGAAATATCATAAACATATATACGTACACACACTCTAATATTTACCATTTCAAAATTGCCTTTTAAATATTTAGGGCCGGATTTTGAGTTCGGCAGACTGATTAGCATCAGTTGGGATGGTGCCAAATTTAGAGATGGTCATCTCTTTACACTGAAAGGAACCACCATCACAAGAGTGCCTTTCAATGTACTTAAGATTGGTGATGCCCGCAGTCTTTTTTTGACAGGCGTACTACACACTTGCCATTTTTTTGTTTCCAAAAATAACTCCTGATTTCGAAAAACAAAAAACTAACGACCCCCCAACTTGGGAGTTTTCTGCCAGGGTATGGGGTGGGGGGGGGTCATTATTGTTGTTTTTCCTGTTCCTCACTGTTAGGTTTTTCATGGCGGAGACAAACAGGAAAAAAGACATTGCGTCATCTACCCTAAATTAGGCAGACGGTGTAATAACCATCCTCCGACAGCCCCTATTCTGTTGGGTCATGATATTCAATTGACAGAATCAACAATACCACGGCACAGGTTTATTTTGCTAAGGTTTTGGCTCAATTATATCCCTTGCGGAGGAGGAGCTACGACACCAACCAAGATGGCTGCATAGTTTCCCGGCTCCGCTGACCCCCGTCCTCCGCTCGCTTATCCTGTCGAATATCCTGATCTCCTGCCCCGTATTCGTGTGGGTGAACTAGTCTGCATCCCGATGGTGTGATCGCGGAATTTTTCTGATGTTCTGGTGTGAAGTAACATCAGAAATGTTTTGTGGCCTAACCCAGACTGGAAGCCGGGGTCTCGATTTCTGGTCTACCCGGGTCCAAAGTGAACAACAACGGACTGCCGAGAGTGGTTGGGTTCGGTCCCTGGAACTTTCGAAAATTTCTCTGAACTACTTTGCAACCATCTGCTGCCTGGTGCTGTACCTGAGGTGAGGCGACGGGTGGTGCACGGTGCTGAGTCACGGGGGGCCCCGGCCTGGAGGTCCGGCACTAGCACCGCTGGTGCCCCGGGTTAGGGGTCCCACCGCGCGTTGCTGCATGTTGCTGGCCCGTCCCTCACGGCCTGTCCCTCATGGCCTGTTTCTGCTCTGGCGCATCCTGCCCCGGAGAGGGAGCCTCTCCGTGGGGATCGTTATGCCTGCGGCCGAATGGAACCCGGCGGAACGGACTCAATGTGGCCCTTCCTTGCGGATGGTAATGGCGGAAGTTGCGGCAATTCACGCGATGGTGAGGGCCCAGGTCAATCATTGGCTGTCGGCAACAGATGGAATCATAGGACCGGGACCGAGCCCTGACTTGCTCTTTGAGACCCGGCAACCGACTTGCCCCCTGTTGGAAGCCCCACTGGTGTGTTTGGACCCGGTGCTGGAAGCTGTGCCTGCCCCCGAAGAAATGGAATTAATCGTGTGTGCTGAGATTGGTGACTCTCTTAAGTTCTCGGAAACATCGGTCCTACAGTTATCGGAGCATTTCACTGCTTCTTCCATCCTGGACACTGCTGGCCCACACTTTGATCTGTGTCGGAACGAGTCGCACCGCCTCCCCAATCGGTCTCCCAATATGGCGGATGGAACGATGCTTGGCTTCGGGGACGGGGGGGGGGGCATCGTTGGTGCAAGCTGTGTGCGTTGGGACCTGCTATTCCTCTCCTAATTGCTAACTCAAGCTCCGGCTGCTTCTGTGTGAACTTTGACTTTCCGGGGATGTGGCTTTTCTTATCCGAGGGACACAGCAACTTTGTTAGACGGGGCCAAGGCTGAGATTGTGGGTTGAATCGTTTACAATGGATCTATTGGTAACGGGACTGATTCATCAACAGACGGATTCCGGGGCGGGGGTCTGTGGTTCCCCCCCAGGGTATTTTTGTATGGTGGACAACTTTACTTGTGTTTGCTTAGGGGGGCCTTTTGATAGGGCGGGGGGGAGAGACCGGGAGCGCATAGACTATCGCCCTCCTCCGCTTCCCCGTTAGGTGGGGTTTCCTTTCTTTCTCTTTTTTCTCTTCTTCTTCTTCTTCTATATTTCGGGTTTGGTTCACGGGCGACAGGCACACTGCTGGGGGGGGGCCGTAGTCATCTGCAGGGGTGCAGGGTGGGGGGTTGGGGGAGGGGATCTTTCGTTTTTCTTTTTGTTTCTATGGCCTTATTTCTCTTCTCTTATATTTCTTTGTCTTTTTCTTTTCTGGGTCAGTGCAGTGGGTTTCCTTTGGTATCAATCCCTGCTTTTTCATCTGTGCCTCACCTTTCGTGGTGTTTTTTGGGTCTTAGGGCAGGTAACTGCAGGCGCGAATTGACCGTAATTTTCCTTCACATCCTGACCTCTTGTTTCAGCGCAATTGATTTGATCGGTTACTGTTTATTGTCGATACGTTTACTATTCTGCCTGCCATTTTCGCTGCTGGGAAATTGTTCGGCACCTGATCCTTCCATCCTATATTATAAAATGAAAACCTTTTATATCCTGTTTTTCTAATTGTGCTGTTCAGTGGCCAAGAGTACGCTGGCATTGAGATTCTGCTGCCAGAGGTGCGGCATGTGATTAAAATTGCTCTCTGTTAATCTAACTGCTTAGCGGCCGGCCCCCGGGGTTGTAGGCCCATACTTGTATTTGGTTTAAATGTCAATAAAGGTTTTAAAAAAAAAAAATAATTATATCCCTTGCATGTTGGCCCACCCTGCTGGTATCTTTTCTTCGAACGACCTCCCTTGTTGCCAATGTGATGGCACTTCACAACAGTCTGATTTGCACATCTTTTTTTCTGTAAATTTTATTGTAACCAACGGAAAAGGTTTTTAATTTCATTTTTACGTAAGCACAATTTTAGACAATGTTGTGTCACTCTGTGGGCCCGATTCACAGAACTAACTTAAGACAAAATCCTAAACTTACTACTTTTGGTATTCACAGAAGTTAGGATTTAGTCTTAAGTTTGTCTTAAAACAGACTTAAGACAGACTTAAGTTAGGATTTTGTCTTAAGTCTGTCTTAAGACAAACTTAAGACAAAATCCTAACTTCTGTGAATACCAAAAGTAGTAAGTTTAGGATTTTGTCTTAAGTTAGTTCTGTGAATCGGGTCCAGTATTTTTTACGTATGCTGCCTGATCCATTAACCTGGTACAGTGTTGCCTCTTTTTAGGGCTCGCCTGGCGTTGCAGCGTGATGCGCTGCCGCTAGCGAGTCTTTTTGTCGTTATCTTGCCTCCCCAAGTGGTACAGACCGGTGCACAAGCAGACACCGGTCTGTGAACACGCGAGCCGCAGGGAACGCCAACGTGCACGCTCACGGGGGCAACTCTCCTGCCCTCCCGCGTCTCTTCCAAGGCACGCTCCAGGCCGACTTGTTAATTAGTACGTTTTATTTCCTGAACACGGTTCCAGAGAGTTTCCAGCAGTCCTTCCAAGTCATGGCACCGAAGCGTCAGGCCGTAAACGAGAGAAGATTCGATGGATAACAGCCGTCTTGGTAATTTTCTCCACATGTCCGCTCTGTTTTCCTTTGCAGAGAGCAGTCAGTCCTGCAGGTGAGCGGTGCTGAAAAGTGCTAGGAATGGGTGAGCTTGGAAGTAACCTAAGTGGCTGTCAAGGAGTCAGAACTGTCACGCTGCCGCGTTTGGAGAACGAATGAGACCAATTCCAGTGGAGCAGAACAGCACCGGCCACCCCCAGCCCAGCTCCCTGTCCCCTCCCGCTGCCCCACACCCGCAGCCCCTGCTCTGCGATGCAGCCAAGAGATACTGCGACGTTAGGCATGCTTCTTGGAAATACCTCAAGGTGCATTCTGCAACTCGCCGCACCTCTACCAACTCTCCAGCGTCTCTTTCTCAGTACCAATAACTTTATTCTCTACTTTGTATTCCCTCCACTCTCTCTATCCCTACCTACTTCTCTCTCTTTTGAGTGATGTGCGACTATTTTTTTAAGTTCTCTTACCTTCTAAGCACCTCTCTCGTGTTGTGTTAGTTTCTCCCACCTCAATTGTCTCCTTTTCTCTTTTTGACCCTCTTTGCCTCTTCTCCCTCTCTCCCTAATTACTTCTCTCTCTTTAATTTCGCCCACTTCACCTTCTGTCTCTTTGTCCCGTTAGGTACCCCCTCTCTCCCTTTCACTTATTCGCCCCCTCTCCTTCCCTGTCTCTCTTCCTCACTCGCCCCACCTCTCTTTCAGTCTGTTTCTCTTCTGCTTTCCCTGCCACAACGCCCTCAACTGTTCTCTCTCCCTTGCTCTCCCCTTGTCTCTCTCAACGCATGTCTTATATATCACAACAAAAAGGCGACGCTTAAATTAGCCCTTGTTTTCTATTGTGCCTCTCTGCTCAAGGGTTTGGCGTGCTTTAGGAATGTAACAAAATGAGGAGAGCAAGTGCCGTATTACATAAACATTTGAAGAACAATAAACAGGCTAAAGGGTTAGGAGAGAGCCATCAAAAACAGGGAAGGGGGAGCGTGACATGGGTGTAGGGCAGGTTTGAGAGTAAGGGGCATTGGGGCAGAGTAGAGGCGGGAGGCCAGGAGAAAAATGAGAGAGGAAAGCGGGTACTTAATTATAGAAGCACTTTACAACAAAATAGAACAAGCAAATTGCCCTGAAGAATAAAATGACACCATTGATTGACAGGCCCCCTCATCTGGTAAGGTGTCTTGCATTGTCCTGGTTTTGTGGCAGTCTGAAGTATCTTTCTTTCTTGTGTGAGGTTTAAGTCATTAACTGCACTCGTGTCTTTTGTTTGTGGTACAAGTAACAGCAAGAATCCTCTCACAGAATTGTCGTTAACAGCATGTCTTCTGATAATAGCACATTAACCCTCTAGATGGTCTCTGTGTTGGACGATTGCGGAGGTGTGGCACTCATCACTTTATAAATGGAGGTCCCGGTGTTGGCCTGGTGCACCGGGCCTCCCTGCTGCTTAAATGGGCGCCCTCCGGAGATTGCCTTCCACCCTATGCATCATAATTGTTTACTTCTTCTGATATTGTAGGTTCAGTAACCTATTGTCGCGTGTATTACTTAAAAAAGAAATGTCTGTTACTTTTGCATGTTTTTAAATGTAGATATTGGTGCTCACGCGTCCTCTCCTCCTGTCCCACGTCAAACACAAGGGCTATGCCTGATCTCTGTTGATGTTTTCACCACATCCGCAACTGCTGTTATTATAGTTCCTGCAACCTTATCTCTTGCACCCATATCTGTGCCCTCTTTTAATAGTTATCTATTCCTTCTCCCAATAGTATATGTGATTGCATGGTTAATGATCCAAAGAGGCGGGTCTGATATTTTGCGTGTGTACATCTAAATGTAATGTGTGTGTGTTTTAGGTGTCACCTGAGCCAGCTCATGCATTGTCAGCAAAATCTTTTGTTCACAAATGCTTAAAACAAGCTTAGAGCTCGCCCAATACTTACCATTGCCTGGCTTCCACATAACTCTTGTTTCCTTGCTTCTTATTGGTCAGCGCCTCTTTCTTCCTCCCGGGGCTTCAGTGTTTGTCCCTGCCATGAAGCATGAACTTAGTACATCTTCCTGTTTGTGGCCAGTGTTATTACACTGGCCGCATGCTCCTGCAAGTACTTGTTTTTTTTTTTACTTTCTGTCCTGCCCGCACTCTACAGTCTGCTCCGTCCCATCCCTCCTGCTGTCTGTTTTTGCTCCCCCCCTTCTACTGCACCTCCTTCGTGTTGCTTGCCCCCCAGCACTTTTTTTTAGACCTATCGCAGAGCAGTACAGGCTACTGCGAAACATGGGCAAAAGAAAAAAAGGTTCTATGAGGGGGTCAACACTGGCCACGTCATCATGCTTTTTTTCTTTACTTTAAGCCCTGTCGCACAGCAGCCCGCACTGCTGTGCATGAAGTCTAAAAAATAAAAATTAAAATAAACATTGACAAAGCCAATAGATCTCGCATAGGTGAAACCTATTGGCTTTGCCAATGCTTGTTTCTGCTGTTGTAGATGCTGCGATGCATACTTTACTAAGCTTGAAGGTTTTGTGTTTTATGCATCAACTACTTAATGTTGGGGTGCTGACCTTCTGAGCTCCACCAGTTCATGCCTTTGGTCATGTACCCACGAGTCCTGACAAACCGTAATTCCTTACTGGGACAGTTACTTGCAGGACAGCTAGTGTCCCAGCCCACAGGATCCACCTCGTGCAGCTGGAGGGGGCGCGGCTCGTAGCTGGCGACCTCCCCAAGCTCAGGAGCGTCTTTGACTCTGGTCCAGCAGGCGGCAACAGTCCTATTCTCCTGCATATACCCCACCACAGTCTTTGTTTAAAAGAGGTGGTTAGGGTATTTAGAGCGGTGGACCACTGGCCCCGTGCGCTCTCATCGCCAAGTTCTCAAGGCCTTGGAAGCATCCTGCTGTCCTAACTGAACACTGCACTAGGGGAGAAGACATGGCAGCTCTAGAAGCTGAAAAAAGCAACGTCCGCATAAACGGTGGGGTTCACTGAAGCGGTGTTCCAATAATTGGTCTAGACCAGGGTGGTCCAGAAGGGGTGGACCATGCCAGATTTTCATGATTTGCACATAAAACACATGAATGTATTAAATGGAACTAAATTACAAAGTTGTTGGTTATCCTAAAGAAAGTGGCACAGAGCCACCTCCTCGGACGTATGCTGAACAACACTGTTAGGTAGCCACTTGTCCCTGCTTGACTTGAGCTGCTAGTTCATATAGGCACTTTCTTTTTCAACCAGGCCAACTCAGCCTAGTAGGGAGCATCTTAGAGGCATTGTGGTTTGACCAGGACTTTAAGTGAGCCGGGTTCCTCCAAGTCTCAGACCTGGTAGTAATTAAAAACAGAGTTTAGAACGGATCCCTATTGGGTCCTATCTATATTCATGTTTTTAACTTTACTGGCAAAAACGGTGATAGATTTCTGTGGGGAAAAAAAGTTACGGTGATTCATGCTAGCACTTTAGCTGCTGTTTATATTTTACATTTTACGTAATGTTGCGTCCCCTGAGAGTGTTAGCTATTTCCAGGATGTTGTGTTTCTGTATTTTTTCATGCAGCATATTACTTTTGTATAGTGCATCCTTTGAGCTGAGTGTTTATAATGGGCCACGACTGAGAGCTCCAGAATGGGGTGGAAGGCAGTGAGAGTTTCTCACAGTGCCCGTCAGTGGGGCTAAAGGTGTTCGGAATACATGGCCATCCAATCCTTGGCCTCTCTGCAGAGGGCAATGGTCACTTATTCCAGATGCATTTGTAATCCCTTGAAATCATGAAGGAGATACACCGCTGCCAAATTAATGATTAGGTGAAAGTAAAAGAAGATACAATTCTTACAGGTGAGTGGGTACTTTGTGGGTTTTGGGGGTGGTGACGTGAAGGAAAAGCGAGGAAGCGCTGTCAGGAGAGAGTGAAAAGAGGTGTGCAAAGGGGACAGAGACGAAGTGTAAGATGAGCAGATGGGCATGATGTGGAGAGACCAAGAAGAGATATGGAGTGAACATTGAGTCTCCTACCCATACTGCAGGCCACTGATGTTTAATTCCCAATCTCATGGTTTCAGAGTTGAACCATTTTCAGTGATATATGCAAGAAAATTATTGTTGTTACTCATTTATCTTCAACAGCTAACACCCACTGGCAAAGACAGTAGTCCTGGTTGGTTTTACTTGCATGTCAGTTGTGTTATGTATGTGAATGCAATAACTGCAACCTCAGAGGAACCAGAAATACTGGTTCCGTGCCACACAATGGGAATCCCAGAAATGTAGTTTACATATATAAGCCACACCCCTAAAGATATAGGCCACGCCCCCTTTCGAGACCACTCACTTTTCTCATTCCACTTAAGACCTGTTTTTGACCGTTGGTGTACTGAACGAAGTGTAGTAAAGTGAGACCATTAGTTACAGGTACGTGGAATTCCATATCTGTGGTCTGTCCTCAACGAATCAACGCCTGCAGAGCCAGTGTGCCTGTAAGGCAACGGCATTGGAACGGCACCTACCTGGGGTGCTAAATTAAAGAACAAGCATTGACAGAGTCCAGGGGTCTCGCCTTTCAAAGAGAGGGTGACCTTTAGGCTTTGCTAATGCTTGTTGCTGATGCTAAACAGCATCTGCAATAGAAAAGCGCCTGTATGACTCAGCGTAATGATCTAAACGCTCACGTATGTCATGATTCTTTGATGGCCATTTTGTGTTTTTTAAATTTACTGTTCCAGTGTGTAGGACGCTTATCTTGGACTAGTAAATAAAAAAAAACACAATAAAAGCTGTGCAAAAGGGCTGCAAAGTGCCCTTCTTCCGAATAAAATAAATACAAATATTGTTTTTTTTATTTTATTAAGTGAGGCAGATAAATGTGTTGGGGGAGACAGTTGTAAACAGCACTGAATGCTGAGCATTAATGACCCACATGGAAGGGTGGGAGAGCAACGAAGAGCTTCTGGTGTGTTGGTAGATTGTAAAACAAAAAATATGAAGCAGAGTGCGAAGGCTAGGGAAGTGGGAAGCAAGATGAACTAGGGGGTCAGCAACTAGAGAGCATGGGGAAGTGAGGTGGAAAGCAGCACATGAGGAAGAGAGCCGGAAAACACATGCACTCCTGTGGGGTGCTGCTAGAAAAAGAAAAAAATAGTTCCCCGAATGTAAGCAGTGGAAGTATTCCAGTCATGCAATCAAAAGGGTGGCAAAGAAGGTAGACCCCAGGGCAATAACAAACACAAGTAGTGAAAGAAAGTCATCACGTAAGAGGTGAGAAAATGAAACAACAAAGCCAAGCAGTCATGAGCAATGGGTTGCCCCAAAATCCACTTGAAGTCTTTGTATTGTACACAATAGATATTTCAATAACGGTTAGCTATAGCTGTCTGTAGGCGAGACCTAAAAAAATGCTTGAAATTTACTTTTTTCCCCTCTGCATAGGCAGTTCTCCAGTTGGCAAAATTCTGTTTTTCCGGCAGCACTGAAGATCCTGCCGACAGCTGCTTGTGGAGCAGTATAAAAACCCTAGTTCTTGTAGCAGCTGAAGCATTCCGTCTGTCTGTCTGTCCTGACTAGAGACCATGAAAGCATTAAAGTGTTTCATGGTTAAGCAGACAAATGAATCCAGTGGAGGGATCTTTGTTTGGCCTCATGGGCGAAGGAAGGTCCCAATCCTGATGTAGCCTTTCATTCTTCAGAGTTGGATGAAATGAGCACATAGGAGTTTGGTAATAAAGCATAAGTGACAAGATGCCCACTAGGTTGAAGATGTGCTTTACAAGTACACATTGCTGTGCTATGCTAGTGGTCTTTCTCTTGGTGTAATGGCAGGGCGCTGTTTAGTCATTGAGGGTAGGTTTCATATGGTGTTACTTGCTGGGGGCACAGAAAGAAACAGTGCTACTGACTGTAATAGCAGATGCTTTTGTGCATTTCTTTTGGAATTGAGTGCATTGAAAAGAGAAAGCATATATTCGCTTTATTTCTCCTACTGTGTTTAGAGGTACTCTGCAGTCTGAAGAGATCTAACCCCCTACTCACCCCCTCCTCCATTCTGAAGCGGTCTCTCTTTATAAGGCGCACAAACTGGTTTTCTAAAACCTGATGGCAGTTCATCAGCACCAGTGAGACATTTTATGTGGATGTGCCCTCAAAAAGAAAGGTCCAGCCCCCAAGTCTTTTACTTGCTCTAGTGGACCGCCAACAGGTATTAGAAATCTATTGTTTTCATTGCTAAAGAAATGACAAAGACAAACAGGTTGATGCTCAATGAAACACCCTAATTATTGGACCTCCAGGAACATGGACATTTGCGGAATGAACTCACCATAAATTACTTTTTTTTCTTGTACTCCTTTATTCCTGCTCTGTGTATTTCAGACGTCATATGTTGCTTATAAATAATTGCTGTTGTGTTAAGTGTAACAGCTTTAACGTATTGATGTTTTTACTTATCAAAGCAATGAAAAGATACATAAACAAGCATTGAAAATGCAACAGGTCTCGCCTTTGGTTAAGTTAAAGCCATTTGCTTTGCTAATGATATTGTATAGCAAAGCAAATGGCTTTAACTCAATCAAAGGCGAGACCTATTGCATTTTCAATGCTTGTTTATGTGTGTCTCTCAAATCCAGAAAATAATTTATTGACTGATACTGATGAATTGCTTCTTTTAACATTTTTAACAGTGATGTATACATAATTTTATGATTAACTTGTATTAATCGAATAAAGTACTTTTGATAATGATGATGATGATGACAGAACCAACAGGGGCTCTGTCGACAGAATACAATATTTCTGCTCATCTCTAAATGAGGGCAGAGAGAGGGTTTGGTGGGCAGGGTACTCTGTTACTCTTGCAGGCCCTGGGATTTTGTATTCAATCCTGTATATAAAAAATGTGTGCTGCCAAATGCACCATTTTGTACCCTTTACAGTTTTCTGTAGGGCGAGAAATCCTACAAATCATATTGTGTATTTGGGCTCGCTCATTTCGGTGGCTCAGAAGGTCAAAATTGGGAACGATTTTTATTATTGCCACTTTTACATTTCACCAGCTGCCACTGTACACTGGAAGAGTTGCGAAGGCACTTGGAGATTCGGCAAGTAAGAATTCAAGTGAGAAGGCAAAGTTGTTGATGTCTACTGGTACAGCTGTAGGGGACCAGAACATTAGGTGCCGGAGGAGGTGGCAGGCCGGCAGGCACATGCATCTGAACTTGTATAGGGTGGAATGGACTGCAGGATTGACCAGTGGATACAGTGGCCAAATTTAAAGAGGGCAAATCAGTTACTAAAAGGTTTAAGGTGACATATTCTCTGAGGTTTAAAAAATAGACCTTTCAAGCTTGGAGAAGGGCCAGTGACATATTTAGGCATAACATGTGCACTGCCTTAGACATCATTGTATCTGCAAGAGAAGATAAGACGCCAGGACAGGGTTCACAGATGACAAATCTGAGTGTTCCAGCAAAGGAAAATCAGTCAGTGCTGCACGGCAAATGAGAGGGCATCCCCACTGATGCAGGCAACTTCAGCTCAATGGAAACATGACAGTGAGCACATAGTGCTCCACGACTGAGGGAGAAATTTAAACTGGAAAAGATGGATGGTGCAACAGATACGGGCTGTGCTTCTCACAACAAATGTAACTGTCCCGCTCACACCACTAAGTCCCAGTGCCTTTGCACCTGCCTCACTAATGATGCTTGCGTTAGCATATAAAGTTAAAGCAAAGTCAATAGAGTTGGCTTAAATCTGAAATTGTCAGCCCTATTAGTTTTGCCATTGCTTCTTATAAGATAGACTTTTGTTCTCAAAATGTGCTACGGTATTTAATGTGTATAACATAATACGATATCTGCTGGTCTCAAAACTTGATATGAGACTGTTTGTGTATAACACAATGCAATATGTGCTGTTCTCAGAATGTGCAAAGTATGACACCACACAATACGAGCTGTTTTCAATACAATGACATGTATAATGCTATAGACCATCATGTTTCTAATTCTCAAATAAAGCCAAACATTTTTATCTGCTGTTTTTCGACCTCAGACTTGTGCAGATTTGTAACCTTTTGAAGTTCACCAAAGTTTTTCCAAAATAGCGGATGTGGCAGGGTTTGAGGCGTACTCCTGGAAAAAGTCTGTGAATTCCACTTTACACTCAAATATTTATACTCACACTCGTATTTTTGAATGCCAAAAAAACAAAAAAATCAGCAGATACACTTTTATAACTTATTTTTTTCAACGAGTAAAAACCCTCATGGGAATTATGCTTCTGCCCTGGAGAGGAGTAAATCTCAAACCTTTTCCAGGGCGGCAAGTTTTCAGAATTGCGCCCCTTGTGTACATAACCTTCTTGGTCTAAATCTGTGTAAACGAGGGGTTAGTATGATCTGTACTGCGTTAGACAAACATACTGCTGCTGGGTTCATAGTTTGAATCGGTGTTACCTGACGTTTAAATTGTTTAAAAAACAATATTAGTGATTTCTTTCTAGTTCATAAATCAGTTCCACACACGTAAAATCAAAGTCCTCGGAGCACAGTAAATAGGGCTGTTGCCTATTCATGCTGTTTGCCTCTGTTATGTCTACGGTAGTCTCTGATATGCTTGGTTATATGCCAAGATGTTTGCTTGCTTTTTCATCCAGAGTGACTCACCTCAGCACTCCAGCTGAACGAAGCCCAGAGTGTGTAGGAATGCTGCAAGGACTAAAGATATGAAATGAGCCAAGGGCAGGATATTTCATGTCATCAATGATTTTTTTTTAAGTAATCACCCTGATGTTCGATTTGCAGATCGCATAACCGCCATGGAAGAAAATTGCTAATATATGTTTATAGAAATATTTAAATGATTTCTTTTTAGGAGAGGGAGGTTTATTTTGTGCCTGAAGAAGGACATTTTACTATATGTAAATGAAAATGCTGGGACATTAGCAAATTTGAATCTAAGAGATAAAATTTACAATTTTTAAACAACACATCCAGACTTATCCTACACACTTTTTGCACACTGAATAAAAACATCAGGATTTATCATAGACGACTGGGGTAGGGAACATCGAGGACACAATATCGAAAGGTCACTCTATTTGACCAAAATATCATGGGATAAAATACTGCAATGGTAAGTGCACAGAGAGAGGTATGGATTTGCTGGTCTTAACACTTCATCTACATACTTTGAAGATATATTGTGTGTGATTGTGTGTATGTGTATGTATATATATATATATGTCAAGGCTGACATGGTCTGTATGTTTCGCGTGAAATCAGATGCCATATGTTGTCTGTAGGTGCATGTTGCAGCATCTTTATGTGATTGTCACCATATTTGTGCCTGTGTGTGTATATATATATATCCAAGCAAAGGCAATAATTTACGCCGCACTCTTCCTGATTAGTTGAAAAAAACAGGTTTATTGACCCATTACATCTCGCACTCCTACGCGTTTCGAACTTTACAGTTCCTGGTCACGGTAGCTTTTCAAGTCCTTCATTGATTTTTAGTTATTTATACTGAGACTCCACTATTGCCGTTATGGTGCATTGTGGGCTCTGTAGTTAACTATCACAATTTGCCTTTGGCGCTGCTTGTTGTCATTGCGCTTTTCCTCCCATTGGTCCCTGATTGTATATACCTAAGTGGTATTTTAGCTACGGCGCATGTTAATGCAATTTGCATATTTAAAACATGCTTTTAGCTGGATATTTTTGTAATAGGCTAAGTGCCTACAATCCACATTTAATCGGATTGTATACCATTGTATGAGCTAAGTGCTCTTTTCAGTGAGTCTGGGTATGTACTTGGCGCAATGACCTCCAGGCATGTACCTTAGACACAAATAAGAATAATGTAAATGAATAAAATAATAATAATAACTCTAACTACTAATAAACATGTTACAAATGATTACACCTCTCCAATCCCAATGCATTCAATCTTTAGAATTTTTAAATTTTTGTAAATTTTTTTATAAATTTTTGAATTTCAGTTCAGTTCGTATATCAAATATATAAAAAAAAAGTCTGTTTAAATTATGGTTTAGAGTTAGCTGCAAAGTCTCAGATCCCAGCATATTTAGTATCTTGGCAAGTATGATTTAGAGTTGGTGTTAGATAGGTCTTCTCATAAGTGTACATGCATTTCCTTGTCCCCTTTCTCACCTTTAGGAACAGTTGTTTTGAAACAAACGATGAGTTTAGATTCTAGGCGTCTCAGTTTTTGTAGCCTGTTACCTCCTCTTTCATGTTCCAATATCATAGCAATCCCAGAATATTTGATATTTTGCCATGTTTTATTCTTGTGGCTCATCATGTGTTTCGCTATGGCATACGATGTGTTCTGGATCGCCCTGATATGTTCCAGGATCCGTTTTTTCAAGGCACAGACAGTTGATCCAATGTAGCGTTCGCCACATTCACATTCCAGTAAGTAAACTACAAAGTGAGATTCACATGTGATTTTGGTAGTTATTTCAAAGATATTTCCATTAGGATCTTTTAGGGATTTCAGATTTCTTCCAACTTTGCATGCTTTACATGACATGCATTTCGTAAATCCTCTTTGGTGCTTTTCCAGCCAGGTCTCAGCTTTTTTCACGGTAAAGTGGCTGTTCACTAATATATCCTGGATTGATAGTGCTTTCCTGTAAGAGATCAGTGGTTGGTCCCCAATCATCCTTCCGATATCTGGATCCTTTTTAAGCACATTCCAGTATTTTGTTAGTGTCTTTTTAATTTGGAAGCTTTCTTTTGAATATGTTAAAATTAAGCGGGGAATCTCCTCCTCATCAATAATAATAATAATAATACTTTATTGTATAGTTAATAAAAACCATTACAAAGTATAGATACGACAATATACTAAAACACAGAAAATTTACACTGCTGTGTGAATGATAAAAAGTTATTAAAATGAGAATGTCTTTCAAGTTTGAAGATAAACATATTACTGATTCAAGACTTTGCCAGTGTTCTTTGCTTTTTCTCAAAATTGTCAATGAATTTGACTGCCCTGCAAATGAGTTGCGGATCTACTGAGCATAGAATTTGTATGATCGCAAACCGGCAGGTACAGATTCCGTATTCCTTAAACTTGGGGGCAGATTTATGATGCCCTTGCGCCGCAATTGCGTCACTTTATTTGACGCAACTGCGGCGCAAACAATGCGCCCTATTTACAACGTGACGCATCTAGGAGATGCGTCAAGTTGTAAAGCCCTGCGCCATAAGGAGGCGTTCCTGCGCAGGGGGGGGAGGGGGCGTCTTGCGCAGGAACGCCTCCTGAAAGTGGCTGAGTGAAATCTATGAGATTTCACTCAGTCACTTTCAGGCCAATGCTGCGTCAAAACCCTGCGCCTGCTTGAAGCAGGCGTAGGTCTTGATGCAGCATTGTGTAGATGTGGCACCCCCGAGCCTTGCTGGAGCTGCGACGCAACTCCAGCAATGCGCCACATTTCCGGCACAGATGCGTCATGCATCTGTGCCGTTTTTGCACCATGGTGCGCCGCATTATAATTGCGGCGCACCATGGGTGGCGTAGCTGTGGCGCACTGTGGCGTACGTTAACTGGCGCATCCCTTGGGATGCGCCAGTTCACATAAATCTGCCCCTTGGTTTTTAACCAAATCCGACGTTCCTGGATCAGAGCCGGACAAATACAAATCAGATGGATGAAGTCTTGTCTTCCTGCGCCACATAAACCGCATCCGTCACATTTGCCCCTGGGGACCACAACATCCCCGGGGCACACTTTAATTAAATGCGAGGGTCCGTTGCTGACCCCGGGGGACCACTACCTCCCTGGGGCAGTCTACAAGATGGGTGGGGGGCCGCGCGGCGATGAGATCCCCTTGTGTCCTGAGGACCTCAGAACTAAAGTGGACTTCATCCCCCAACCAAGAGCGCACCAGGGGGCGTGTTTGCAGAGTGGTGGATAAAGGAGGCGTGGCCTGCGTCCAGCTCTCAACAATCCCACAGTGTGGGGCTTACTGGAGTTAACAGGTAGGCTAGTTGGCCACTCACTATCCCTAACAGTGAAGGGGATTTGATTCCCCAAACAAGAGCGCACCAGAGGCGTGTTTGCAGAGTGGTGGAGACAGGGGGTGTGGCCCGCTATCAGAACTCAGTGATCCTCAATGGGACTTACTGGAGGCAATAGGCGGGGTAGTTGGCCTCCAAGGACACCATTGGGGGCAAACAACCCCTCCTGTTACCTCCAGTTACCTCCAGTGAGCCCCACACAGTGAGATTGCTAAGAGGTTTTCGGTGGCAACGCCACCCTTCTCCACCACTCTGCAAATGCGCCTCCTGGCACACTACTGGTTGGGGGATGAAGTCCCCTTTACTCCTGAGGGACTTTGTGGGCCAAGAAGCCCTCCTGGAACATCCTGTAAGTCCTACACAGCAGAATTCAACAGCGCTGGTTAGTGGCCCAGCCCCCTTTATCCACCACTCTGCAAACGTGACTACTAGTTAAACAAGCATTTGCAATGCAATAGGTCTCGCATTTGTGAGACTTAGACCTTTTGGCGTTGTAAATGTGAACTTTTTTAATAATGTTTTTTTGAGTGGAGTGGATGTGCGTTGTGTGTAGTGGAATTATGTGGTATGTTGTGCAGTGAAATTATGTGGATAGAAAGTATGTGGTATTTAATGTATAGGAATTATGTGGAGTGGGATTATGTGTTATGGAGAGTAATTATGTGGTATGGTAGTCTGTGTTGTGGAGTGGTAACCTCAGGTTTAGTCTTCCTTGTTTCTATTGAAGCTAAACTATAACCTCAATGAGACACAAAAAGGAAGTAACCACAGAGGAGCACTTCTGGACCTAGTTAGAGGTATGATCAGGGCCACTGGAATTATGCGACTGTTCGGCCACAACGATTTTCGCATAATTATACATTTTCTGCATTTGCCACATAATCCATCATCTGACGAATACTCTGCAGATTTGAAAAAAAAAGAAAATTTGTTTCTTGCTCAAACGATACAAAAATGCAGCGACACGTGTTGTAGTAGTCCCTTTGCAAAGCTGGAATGGTGACCTGTCAATTATTGCTAAATGTGGGTGTTAACTTGGTACTAATGGTAGACAAACCTCTCTTGCTTCTTTTTACGCCTCTCTTGCCTCATTCTGCACTTCTCTTGCTTCTTTCTGCATCTTTCTTCCTCTTTCTGCGCCTTTCTTCCTCTTTCTGCACTTCTCTTGCCTCTTTTTACACCTCTCTTGCTTCTTCCTACACTTCTCTTGCCTCTTTCTGTACCTCTCTTACTTCTTTCTGCACCTCTCTTGCCTCTTTCTGCAATTCTCTTGCTTCTTTCCGCATATCTCTTGGCTGTTTGTGCACCTCTCTTGCCTATTTCTGCACCTCTTTTGTATCTTACTGTACCCCTCTTCCGTCTTTCTGCACCTCTCTTGCTTCTTTCAGCACCTCTCTTGCTTCTTTCTACACCTCTTGTCTCTTTCTGCACACCTCTTGCCTCTTTCTGCACTACTCTTGTGTCTTTCCACACCTATGTTGCTTCTTTCTGCACAGCTCCTGCTACTTTCTGCACCCCTCTCCCTCATTCTGCACCTCTCTTGCTTCTTTCTGCACCTGTATTGCCTCTTTCTGCACCCCTCTTCCCTCTTTCTACACCGTCTTCCCCTTTTTGCATCTCTGTTGCCTCTTTCTGCACCTTGCTTGCTTTTTTCTGCACCACATTTGCTTTTCTGCACTTTTCTCCCTCTTTCTGCACCTTTCTTCCTCTTTCTGCAGTTCTCTTGCTTCTTTCTGAAATTATCTTGCTTCTTTCTACACTTTGCTTGCCTCTTTCTGCACCTCTTTTGCCTCTTTCTGCAATTCTCTTGCTTCTTTCTGCATATCTCTTAGCTGTTTGTGCACCTCTTTTGTATCTTTATGTACCTCTCTTCTGTCTTTCGGCACCTCTCTTGCTTCTTTCTGCACTTCTTTTGCTTCTTTCTACACCTCGTCTCTTTCTACACACCTCTTGCCTCTTTCTGCTCTACACTTGTGTCTTTCTGAACCTCGCTTGCTTCTTTCTATACTTCTCTTGCTTCTTTCTGCACCCCTCTTGCCTCTTTCCACACCTATGTTTCTTCTTTCTGCACATCTCCTGCTTCTTTCTGCACCCCTCTCCCTCATTCTGCACCTCTCTTGCTTCTTTCTGCACCTGTATTGCCTCTTTCTGCACCCCTCTTGCCTCTTTCTACACCCGTCTTCCCCTTTTTGCATCTCTCTTGCCTCTTTCTGCACCTTGCTTGCTTTGTTCTGCACCACAGTTGCTATTTTGTACATTTCTTCCTCTTTCTGCACCTTTCTTCCTCTTTCCGCAGTTCTCTTGCTTCTTTCTGCAATTCTCTTGCCTCTTTCTACACCTCTCTTGCTTCTTCCTGCACCTCTCTTGCTTCTTTCTGCACCTTTCTTGCCTCTTTCTGCACCTTACTAGCTTCTTTATGCCCCTCTTGCTTCTTTCTGCACCACACTTGTTTCTTTCTGCACCTTTTTCCTCTCTGCATTTCTCTTGCTTGTTTCTGCACTTCTATTGCCTCTTTCTGTACTTATCTTGCCTCTTTCTGTACCCATCTTCCCTTTTCTGCACCTCTCTTCCCTCTTTCTGCACTTCTCTTGCTTCTTTCTGTACCTCGCTTGCTTTTTTCTGCAGCTTTCTTCCTCTTTCTGCAGTTCCCTTGCTTCTGCCTGCACTTCTCTTGCCTATTTCTGCACCTTCCTTTCCTTTCTGCACCTCACCGGCTTCTTTCTGCCCCTCTCTTGTTTCTTTCTGCAACTTTCCTCTCTTTCATCACTTATCTTGCTTCTTTCTGCACCTCTCTTGGTTCTTTCTGCACTTCTCTTGGTTCTTTCTGCACCTTTCTTCCTCTCTGCATTTCTCTTGCCTCTTTGTGCATTTCTCTTGCTTGTTTATGCAGCTTGCTTCCTCTTTCTGCACTTCTATTGCCTCTTTCTGCACTTCTCTTGCTTTCTTCAGCACCTTTCTTTCTCTTGTGGCACTTCTCGTTTCTTTCTGCACCTCTCTTGCTTCTTTCTGCACTTCCCTTGCCTCTTTGTGCACTTCTTTTGCCTCTTTCTGTACTCAAATGGGAAGTGCAAGCTGTCAAGTTTAAAGGTCTGCGTTATCTTGTGACTGAGGTATATGTCTACTTATACATGTATTCTCACATGTGTTCTGCATCTGAAGATAGTAGCTTAAAAAGCTGGTAGCTTCTCCTATAGGTGGTCAAATCTTCTTGGTCTGCTCGGTCATTCGGTTGCACAGCCAGACATGTCTTACATATGTAGGTATTATAGAGCCTCTCAAATATACTATTAAAGCGCCCTGTATTATGAGCAGAAAGAAATATATTCACATTCTTGTACACAAAAATGACAGACTCTTCTGTTTGAAACACAGGTACCAGGAGCGCCCCCACCCGTGTGGGCGTTGGAGTGCCGCCCCTCTCTTCAGCCTCAAAGCTACATTGAAAAATATAAGATTTAAAACACACGCACACAAACTTGCAGTAGCACTCACTAGTAGCCTCAGACACACTGACACACACACACACTGACACACACACCACTCACTTCACCTGGTACAGTTGCTTAGCTATGCTGAAGTCTGTGGATTGACACAGGCTCACTTTGCGTAGCCTGGCTGCAATCAGTGAAATTGTTGGGTTGCAAATCTTACATCCCTGGGGTCTGTGAGGTCATCAGCCAGGCAATTCCATAGCCTCTTGGGGTGAGTTCCCCCCCTTGATGAAGTGTCCTTCAAGTTAGCCTGCGGGCGCATCAGGCTGAAGCCCTGAGGTGTCAGGAGCTTCACGTCCATCAAGGAGTGAAGCCATGCCACAGTCTACCCTTCCCTTTGTCGTCACACGGTGGGGTGGGGTCAGAGAGCATCACGGACCACAGCCCACTCTGTGATGACAAAGGGAAGGGTGGGTTTGGAGGCTGCAGTTAGGAAGCTGAGCACTGGATTCTGCACAGTGCATCAGCTCCACTTTCAATGCCCATTGCTCAGACTTCAATCCACAGCTTCCCGTGTTGCTGCTTCATCAAGTGCAGTGCTGCCACAGAATCCAGCTCGACAGACTCTGCATAGTTTAGGAAAGCCTTTGAGCTTTCAGCTGGCCCCTCCCATGATCCTTCCCAGACAGATAAACAAAGTGCAGTATCGAGGTGGGTGAGCCATGATGATCAAACTGAAATAGAGTGCCAAAGGTCGACACTGGCTCAAATGACAGTGCACAGGCCGAGTCCTAGGAATGCTTGTCAAGAAAAGATTGAAAAAAAAACTTTGTTAGAGTATAAGTGTTTCAGAGTTCAAGATTGTGTATTTATTTAACACGAAAAAGTGTTTCAGCGTACTTCATCAGATTATTTTGCATGAACTCTGAAACACTTATACTCTAACATTAAAAATGGGAATGTTTAAAAGGCAGGCCCTTGTATTTTATTTGGAAACGACAAATTTCAATTACAAGAAAAATCCCACGTCATTTTCAAGGAAGACAAATGTAGGGGAGGCGCATTTGCTGCACAGCAGCTGTGCATTAATGCGTGTCTGGGTGGCTTGAGCAGTCAGCTCAAATTGACAGCATCATAATGGAGTTATTAATGTCTGTCATGCCAGGACCTCGGCACAATAGGTGCCCACTCACATCCATCCGCTCGCTGTTGGGGGTTCGAAAAAGAACCAGAATGATAAATTCATTTTAAGTGCCTGCCGTTTTAAGTTAACAAATATGATGCAAGTAATTGGCTAATAGTTCTCTGTTGTACGTTTGTTATCTTCTCTTGTATCATAGATTCATTGGGTAGCGCACGTGGTATCCAGACATTAGGGCTGGACCACAGACATATGGCGCAAGAGAAAATTATTATTAACCAGTCAGAAGATTCTCTTTACTGAAGGCACTACATGCTTTTGTGTACATTCTCTTTTCATACATTTAAAATTATATTTTGTGGCTCTAACTTTGAAGCACGGGAGTGATGTACAGAGTAATGAAAAGGATCATGGGCAGAGTTTGTCACAATAGTCTTTTTTTCTATAAATATTTTGGGTTTATTTATAATGCCGTGGCCAGTCGTGTTCCACAGGATTGCTGGAGAGTTCTCTATATAAAGCACACTTACAATTTCATTCACCCGCAAAATCTGCCCAGGGTAAAAATTTTGTGCATGGTATCAGATAGATTTTTGGACAAGATTCCATGGTTTGCAGAGTGAACCCGAGTCTACTATGCTAAAACGCTCTTTTTATCTACTGTTTCTGCATGGTATTCTTCTTTGATACTAACCTGCACACACAACGGCCTAATAAAAGTGCAGTTTACTCCAAACCAAATCATACAACGGCGTTATCACCATCTGTGTCTGAATTTGTAATTAACAAGGCATTTAGAATGAGGCTCTTGTAATCTTTCCAAAGATGTGTATGCATTTAGTAATCCATGGGGTCGCACACTACTCCACCCACCAGCGGGTTCGCCCCTAAGCATTATGGTCAATGCGGTTCGATTCAGCGTGTGTGCTTCTTGTAAAGTCCCGAGTGTGTTCACCGTTGTGCTGGCCATCCCTGTAAGAGGCTAGCGGTGTGTGATCCATCGTAGATTCATGTGTATGCATTTAATTTAGATTTCATGTAGAATTCCTTTAAAACTGTTCCGCAGCCTTCCTCTCACCTTTTGAATTGTGAATCTAACTTATCCCATGTTTAGGCATTCTTTTTCCTTCATCTAACTTTTCAAGACAAAGCAATGTGTTTAAAACAAGTCCATTGACAAGTGCTCTAGGTGATTATGGTGTGTTGCTAACCCAAATGAGTACTCCTTTAGTATGAGTGACTATTGTGCCCTTGACCAGTTTAAAGGCAACTTACTTTCTTAGCGGGATACAAGTCTTGGCATCTGATCACCAGTGTGGAAACTGCTCACCAGCTCTCCCTCGCAAAATGTGAGTAGTATGTTAGGGTGTAATATTTACTGTACTGGCTTAGTCACTACACAGGTTTGTACCAGCTCAAGGTACCCCTGGTTGTATGTGAAGTGTTTTTGCTTGTACTGAGATACATGTCTGGTATTGTATCCATGGTGCAGTCCTGCCTTTCTGTATACGTCCTCTAAAGTTGTTGGATGGCTCGTAGTTACTGGTAACCAGACTCAGTTCTCTTCCCTCTCCCTTCATGCCTATTGTGCTGCTCCTTAGAGCACCCCTGCCACTGGACTTCTTGTAAAACCAAGTGCTGTGTTTGACATTGAAAAACCATAATTTGGAGGGCAGTTAGTTGCGTGCAACTGAACATTGACTGTTTCCAGAAGGCACGGTGTGACGGGCCCAAAGAGAACACTTGAACAAAGGCTGAGGCATGGAAACGTCCTTTTGGTTTTCGCAGGCTGTGCAACACTGGATAATTCCTGCTTTTGGGTGACTACAAAGGCTGCTGCAGGCAGAACACATTCAGTGTCCATAACTATGTTTCTCTTATTTTAGTTTTTCTCATGATGAAATGCTCTACATAGGATATCAAACTTCTAGACAATTTTTTATTTGCGCCCAGATTTTCTATCATTGTGCTGCAGGGATTTAGACTTAATTCCTAATGCTTACACAGACACTTTGTTTTTGAATATTCACACTTGTGTTGGTGCCCAACCTGAAGCATGCACCACAGCCTGTAACTGCTGTGCCCAGGTGCTCATATTTGAGAGAGAGAGGACGCAGTGCTTATGGCCCTTTCTTTCTTTCCTTTTTTGTAGTTTTATATAGCACAAACTCTCCCTCACACAGCTGCTCTTGGTTTCACTCCCTCACAACTCTCCTTGGCTCTTTCATTCAGAATGTTGTAGTGAAGTCACTGTTGTACTTTTTTTCTAAATGGCGTTTCTTGCATGAAAACAGAAAATGTATTTAAGGAAATAGTGTCATCATACTGATGTACAGCACTGCACAGTCAACTAATGTATTTCTTGTATAGTTAAAACCATTACAAGTGTATCAGTGTGTTCAAAAGTTAATATGGGCAAATGATAACTTCAGCAAATGCAAAGATTGTCCTCTATAGCTCATAAAAATTGGCAATTTCTTAAATGATAAATAATTCAATCATATTGCGTTATTAACCTTCCTGCTTCCTCAACTTTGTTTGAAAATGCACCACTTATCCACTCTTTTTTTCAAGATTTTCTCAGGGGGAGAACCCTTCCAACCCCCCATAGGGAGTTTGGGCTCGCTCGCTACGCTTGCTCGCCACAGCTCACCACTTTCAAATGGCATCAGCCGCCACTGACAGGTACTCAAGTATTTGTATGTTTATTTTTATGTAACATGTCACTAGGCAAAAGCACAGAAACACACATGCATACCTCCACAAAGACCGGCGGTGTCCCTCCGATACCCGGTTGAGATGGGCACTCGACAGGGCTGCTCCCTATCACCGCTACTTTTTGCACTGGCTATTGAGCCGCTAGCGGCTGCGGCCCGTACGGGGCGGCACACCCGCGGAGTACGGACCCGTGACGGACACCATTTCATCTCGCTGTATGCCGATGACTTATTACTATTCCTCTGCGACGGCGGTGAGGACCTACGGAGGGCGGAAGCTCTACTTGAGAGCTTCGGAGAGATGTCAGGCCTGCGGGTCAATTGGCCCAAGACAAGCTTGTTCCCGCTGCTGGAGGGCGCTGCCCAGCCGCAACACCAGTCGGAGGCGACTTGGAACCCTACCTGCATGAAATACCTGGGGGTCCACATCTACCATAAGCCGGAAGACTTACTTGAGGGCAACCTGGGACGGTGTGCGCGTGGACTGAAGGGCTGTATGTCCTTCTGGTCCACGTTACCACTATCGGTAGCGGGCCGGATTTCCCTACTAAAGATGGTAGTCCTGCCGAGATTACTGTACTACTTCCGGACGCTCCCAATCTGGATACCTGGCTCCTTCTTTAAGCTCCTTAAATCTCAGATCACATCGTTCATTTGGGGAGCGGGTCGATGCTGAGTAGCGCTGGCTACGCTCACTCGCCCGAAAGATGAGGGGGGTTTGGCGGTGCCAGACTTTGAGCTCTATAACCTAGCGGCCCAATTACAGGTCTTCACGCAGGAGGTAGCGAGGGTATTTCGGGGCCCTGAGGACGAAAGTTCGCGGGGAACGCCCAGGCACGTCCTGGCGTACATAACCCTCCAGCAGCGGCTGGACAGTCGGGACTTGTCGCTGGAACAGCGCACGTACCGTCAATGCTGGAACCGGACCCAGAGGAGAGCGGGTACCCAGCGCCCTTACGCGCCTGAGATACCACTGGCCATGCTGACGGCACTACCACATGGCGGCGACTGGTCGAGCCTGCAGGAATGGGAGGAAGCGGGAATACAGGTAGTTGGGGACCTCTTTGAAAGTGGTGCACTGCTCCCGTTCCAGGAGTTAATAGACCGCTTCGGTATCCCGAGAGGGGGATTTCTGCTGCACGCAGCGGTAACCAGAGCGATGCACGCCCACTGGGGCACGGGGCTTGGGGAACCCGAGACGGCAGCGGCGTGCCAGTACACCATGATGGCGGCGGGCACGATTAAGGCGGTCACATGCCTGTATAATCGAATGGTTAGGGAGAATATCCCTCCTCTCACATCCCTGAAAACCAAATGGGAGGCGGATCTGAATAGGGACATACCGGACACGACCTGGGCACAACTCGTCCGTAGGGCTCGCAACAGCACAAGGAACGCCAGGTTCCAGCTGATCCACTACTATGTATTGCATAGGGCGTACATGACCCCAGGTAGGATCAGGCGGTATTTTGGCGATGACACAGCAGCCTGCCCCCGGTGCCCGGAGGAGGGGGCTGAGTTAGTACACATGCTATGGGCGTGCCCGGCCCTACGGGACTTTTGGCAGGAAGTAGGGGAGGTACTGAATGAGGTGACTGAACGATCGATAGAGTACGGACCGGCCGAATGTCTTTTGCACTGGTTTCCCCATACCCCCAAAAATAACCTCACGAGTAAGTTCATCGACATGGGACTGATGGTAGCTAAGAGGGAGATCACCAGGAATTGGAAGGCGAGGCTGGGGCCTACTCCACGGAGGTGGCGGCTGGAGTTTCTGAAATGGGCCACGGCTGACAGCACACATAGATACCAACTTGCGCGCAGGACCCCTAACCAGACAGCGGCTGACACTGCGACCGCATGGGAAGTAATGGTGCAGGCACTCAGGGATAGCGAAGCTGACGCAGACGAGGAGACTCCCGGGGTGGAGGGCACGGAGGAGGCGAGTTGAGGCCCCAGGAACAGCGGGAATATGGAGAGCATGAAGCTAGCAACCCAGGGATAGTAATAGCGTGGCCTTAGGCGGGTGATGGTGTGCGGGATGGGATGGGGGGGGGGGAGTTCAGGGGTTAGCGCAGGGAAGGGGAGTTGGGGATTAGCGCGTAGTTTAGTAGGACTATAAAAGTAGACATACACCTAATCCGGACACTAACCACTCCTCTGTATGGAACGTCAGGCATGGATGTGCAGAGGCTTCGACGCCGCCCAACCCCCGGGTTGTGGGCCGGACGGCTGTGTACTGATTGAAGAATTGTATTATATATCTGCTGACACTTATGATGCTACTGCTATGTGTGTATTGGCCTGTACAGGTATGTCTACAATAAAAATTATTTAAAAAAAAAAAAATATGCATACCTCCACAAACTTGGTGGCACTTACAACAGTGATATGGTTAGGATTGCTGTTTTACATTTGGTAGGCCTAACATTCTGAGCAGTCAATGAATAGTGAATAGGGAACCTTCAAAAGAAAAGTGAGGTTTAAGACATCTTAGGAGAAGGATTAGTGATTAGGCTAATTTATATGAGTCTGTGGAAAGGTACAGTCGAAGTAGACCTCTTTCTGCACCTCTGTTGCTTCTTTCTGCACTCCTCTTGCCTCGTTCTGCACTTCTATTGGTTCCTTCTACTCTTCTCTAGCTTCTTTCTGCACTCCGCTTCCCTCTTTCTGCACCTCTCTTGCCTCTTTCTGCACTTCTCTTGTCTATTTCTACACCCCTCTTCGTTCTTTCTGTACATCTCTTGCCTCTTCTTCTTTCTGCCCCCCTCTAGTATCTTTCTACACTTCTCTTTTCTCTTTGTGCACCTCTTGCATCTTTGTGCACTTCTGCACCCCTCTTGTCTCTTTCTACACCCCTCTTCCCTCTTTCTGCACTTCTCTTGCCTATTTCTGCACTTCTCTTGCCTCTTTCTGTAACTCTGTTGCTTCTTTTCGTACCTCTCTTGCCTCTTTCTGCATTTCTCTTGTCTCTTTCTACACCCCACTTCTCTCTTTCTGTACCTCTCTTGCTTCTTCTTATTTCTGCCCTCCCTCTAGCATCTTTCTGCACTTCTCTTTTCTCTTTGTGAACCTCTTGAATCTTTCTAGACTTCTGCACCCCTCTTGTCTCTTTCTGAACCCCTCTTGCCTCTTTTTGCACTCCTTTTCCTGCACCTCTCTTGCCTCTTTCTATACCTCTCTTGCCTCTTTCTGCACCTCTGTTGCTTCTTTCTGCACTTCTCTTGCCTCTTTCTGCACATGTTTTACCTATGTAGGCATAGTTAGAAATTAGCATTTAAAAAGCTTAGAAATCCAGGGGGCGCTAGAGGGCGCCAGGCAAGATGGGCGCATGTTAGTGTAGCTCTGCCCGGCTGATTCTCCATCCGATCATTATCTGCATTAAAATATTGCAACACCTACAACAAAACGATCGTTCTGCAAGATACAACATCACTGCTCCTGGTGGGGACCTTGCAGATTGCTGGGGACTTCTCAGATGACCGCTCTATGTGACAGCGGAATCCCACCGGCGGGAAATAAGATGGCGGCCACCGAATTTGGGAGTTGAAGCAGCCTGCTGGCTGGCACACTGGGGGCGGAAAGAAAGCAGCTGTGGCTGCATGGAGGCGAGAGGAAGACTGCCGGATTACCTCTGCTGCACTAGCGAGCGGCTGGCAGAACCCATAGCGGAATTTGCCTGTTGGGAACGACACTGGCCGAGGAAGAAGGAAAGATGGCGGCTGGTCACTCGGCCGAGTGAGCACTAGATGCCAACCGCCCGTGTCCGTTCCCTGAAGCAAAGCAGATGGACATACAGCCATATGGGCTAAGAGAAAAAGGAGTGGATTGGAGGTGACCAAGGAAATATTGATAAAGTGAGGAAGATATTGATACGAATGCTGTGGGCACTCCTTACCTCACTGCGTTTTGCGGTGGCCTGCTCTCTGCGACTGTTGCAGTCCTGGGGCGTTTGGTGTGTTCTACTGCATTCTCTAGAGCTGCGGGGATACACCCTGGAGGGTATATGCGAAAGGATGCCCCCAAATAATGCCAGAATAGGAAGAACGCGAGCTGCTGCTGCCACTGGAGGAAAAACACTGGTATCGACCAAAGAAATGGAAAGTGGCCCAAATAGACAACGAGGTGGATTGGCTACAAAAGACAGGCAATGTTAAAAACCCAAAGAAGATTACTCCTGAAATATTTTTGGTGGTGACGAAGCGAGGAGGCATCCAGAATAAAAACATTTCTGAGGGAGCTGGAACATTGCTGAATTCTGCTGAGGTGAGCAATGCCACAGTGCCTTACCTGACTGATATAATGGAAGCAGAGACACTGGAAGGGTCATTGGAGGCAGGGAGTGAGAGAGATGAGGGTCCCTCTGATGGTTTGATAAATAGTCGGAACACTGGGGACTTGGTAGTAATGAGACAGATGGAGAATTTGGGTAAGCATGGGCGAATTTTGCGAATCTGGCGTTCGTGAATTTTGCGAATTTGCGAACTCGCAATCCGCAAAATCCGCGAATTCGCAGATTTTTTTTATGTTTGCAAGGATTTCTGCCAGTTCGCAAGGATTTCTGCCAGTTCGCGAGGGTTTTGTACCAGTTCGCAATTGCGAACTTACATGTCGGCTCGCAGCGGTCGAGATTATGTTGTTTCTACGTCTGGTTCATCATCACAGGTTCCCAGCACCCTCTGTTTCACCCCTGCCACCCTCTGTTTCACCCATGCCACCCTCTGGTACATCAATGCCACCCTCTGGTTCATCATCACTGTACATTATGGGGGGAAAAAGCAAGCACACCTGCCTGCTTTAACTGACATGAATTAATTTGGGGTTGATTTATTAATGTGTCACTGTTTTAAAATTCCAGTCTGGCACCTGCTTCCTTATCTGTAATTTGCTTTCTGTTGCAGTGCAATTTTTTTTTCCAGGACCTTTGTGGCCTACTTGTAGCTATTCTATGAGCGTGCTGTGAGGGTCAGAGCAGGGTCATACAATTGTTGCAACTAGCAACTGAACTCTGGAGGGGCCCTTGTCAGGAAGCACTACAGGGAATGGTTACTAATGATGAGTTTGAACTTTTGAACCTGCTGAATACTTTCACTTTTGCAAAACTCGTTTTTCTGCAGAACAGCATTACAGCAACTGTAATGCCCCAAACAAGCGTATATGAGAAAGTTGATTTCTAATCCAAAAGTTATCCAAAGAAAATCAAAAGGCCTCAAATCCAAAAAAGTGCAGGCAAATGTCAACCTGAGGAGTTATTCTGATAAAAATCATAATTTTCAGAAGGTCTATGCTGCTTGTTAGTAGATTTCTTGTGCAGAATTGCAATTTTTGTAATTTCGCGAGTGCGAGATTGTTGCTGCCCGCCGCACCTACATGTTCGCAATTGCGAACTTACACCGCACGCCGCAAAATTGTATCACCAAGAAAAAATAATCCGCTGCGTGCGAATTTGCAGATTTTCGGTAAATTCGCGAGCGTTCGCGGATTGCGAATTTACCGAAACTCCGGAACGGATTTTCCGCCCATGCTTAAATTTGGGTCTTCCATAATTGGGAGCTGCGACACTGGCGGATGGTGACCTACCTCAAGAGCAGAGAGGAAATTATAATGCTGGCCCAGAGACTGAGCCGACTAATATCCTAGAACTGGATGCAGAGGGCCCCTTCTTCTCTCTGTCTGATCACTCGAGCTCTTCGGGGGACAATTCCCTGCAGGTATCTGAGGATCCTCTCAACATTTCAAATAGATGCTGGATTAAGACCAGCAGTATATACATGGAAGAAGAAACCCAAAGAAGAGCCGATAGAGTGCATTCTACGGGGACTATACACAAGAAACCTGGCACACAGATAGTAGATCCAGTCAGTGGTAAAGTAGACTCAGACCAGCATTCTGCGGGCAGGACAGTAGAGCAAGTGGGAGGTATTTCCTTCACTCTCATATACGAAACAATGATACCTCACAGGGAAGAGAGTCGAGCAGAAATTTTAAAAACACAAGGTGCCTGTAGAAAATTACAGAACTCTGTTCACCGGATGACTAAAACTTTCTCTGAAATTGGGGAGAGAATTACGGAGGTAGAGACCCACATATCGACCCTAGAAGACGAGATGGTGGTACAAAGAACAACAACTGAGGCATTAACAACACATAGGGATGATCTATCCTGGAAGATCGAGGATATGGAAAAGCATCTGCGGCGGAACAATTTAAGAATTCTTGGGGTACCTGAAGGGTTCGAGGCAATCCCCGAGTTAGTACAATGGTCCTGGGAAACTGAGATACAGCGGGCTCATAGATTCTCATTTCAAGTAAAACAGAATCAGACCAATACAAGGCCTAGGGCCATACTGATATGTCTCTCTAACTACCTGGCCAGGCAGGCGGTATTCGAGCTAACTAGGCCAGACAGGCAGCGGAAAGCAGCAGGAGCTGAATTCTTTGTTCGCCCTGATTTTTGCCCCACTACTGTGGAAAAACGATGGCAACTTAGACAACTAATTGCGCCTTTTCAGGAGAAGGGGGCACAAGCATTTTTACTGGCTCCTGCCAAATTAAAAATCATATATAAAGATAAAACGAGATTTTCCTCCTCTGAAATGAAGGCAAAAGAGTATCTGAAAGAGATCAAGCATTAGGGTAATCATATGTGTAATATAATGACCGGATTTCGCCCAGGCCACGGAACGGACACCGCACTGCTTGCGGTGATTGAAGAGGCAAGGGGCTTACTTGACTCGGGAGGATCAGTGGCAGTGATCCTCCTGGATCTAAGTGCAGCCTTCGATACGGTCAACCACCGTGTCCTTCTGAGCAGACTGGCGAAAGCAGGACTTACCGGGACAGCTATCGGATGGATAGAATCCTATCTTACAGGACGCACCTTTCAAGTCTGGGATGACAGTCACCACTCATCCACCCTCCCTCTCACCAGCGGCGTGCCTCAGGGCTCTTCCCTGAGCCCCACGCTTTTTAATGTCTATATGGCCCCCCTCGAGGACGTGGTAACACCATTCAACATCAAAATGGTGAGTTACGCCGATGACACCCAACTGGTTGTCTCCCTGTCCCAGCTGATTGACCATCCGGAAAACCTCACTAACTGCCTCATAAACATCCATAACTGGATGAACGAATCATCTTTGAAATTGAACGGTGCAAAGACAGAGGTAATGTTACTCGGTAAGCAATGGACATCTATCCCTCCCACGATATGGCCCGATGTGTTCGGTGAAATCCCCCCCCCTAAATCTGAAATTAAAACTCTCGGGGTGTGGCTAGAGCCACAACTCACGATGATGACCCAGGCTACCAAAACCTCGGGCACATGTTTTGGGCTCATGCGTAAGTCTCGTAAAATCCTGCCCCTACTCCCTCCTATGTCCAGAAAGCTCCTTATCCAGGGCCTAGTGCTGTCCCGCTTAGACTACAGCAATCTTGTCTATCTGGGTGCCCCCGAGGCCACCATCTCAAAACTCCAGCGGACACAGAACGCGGCAGCACGTTTGATCACCAACACCCCCCCCAGAACATCTGCCAAGCCAGCCCTTAAAACCTTGCACTGGCTCCCGGTGCGCCAAAGGGTGCACTTTAAAGCAATGTGTATCACACACAAGCTCTACAACGGTTCTGGCCCAGAGATCCTCAGCAACATGATTACTCCCTACACCGCAACCAGAGTGCTACGATCCCAAAATGAGAATCGAGTCCATATCCCTAGATTCAAAAAAGTCCGCACAGGAGGCCGCCAATTCTCCGTTCAGGCGGCCAGGGGGTGGAACGCACTCCCCCTGGCCCTCAGATTGGAATCCAATTTCCTTGCGTTCCGAAAAAAACTTAAGACCCACTTGTTTCCCAAATAACACCCTTCGACTACCTCCGATCTCATTAGGTTCAAGTCACATAGCGCGGGGATACCCTTGGGTCACCAGGCGCTGTAGAAATCGCTAAAAAAAAAAAAAAAAAAAAAAAAAAAATGATCGTTATACACAGATGCTATAAGTGTGTTTGTGCTGCTTTTAAGTAGATATCCAGTTTATGCAAGTTTTTCTGTATGTCTATGCAAGCTTTATTGTAATGTGTAAAGGCTGTTGTATTTTTAGTTTTTTGTGGTACATATGGGTGAGGTAAAGGTAGATTGCTTTGGGGAGACACGGGGGTAGGGGCGGCACCGAGGCTCTCCATCTCCGTAGACCGTGGGGTCTATGAGCCTACTTGTTGGGGAAGGGCGGAAAGTGCCTTCCGCTGGCAGGGGAGGCAGGGCAGGGGGAGGTTGTCAAGCACTGGGGAGGAGGGAGGCTGCCAGAGGGGGGTGGGTGTGGGGTTAAAAAAGGGAGGGAAAAAACAGTACTTATTTTTGGGTTTGTAAAGGAAAGATAGAAAGAGAAGGAGATATTCAGGAAGGGCATGCAAGACTATATTGCCCCAAACCAAAACGATGGCAGGGTTAACAGTATGTACATTTACTGTGCAGGCCTCAATGATAGAGGGAAACGGCAAAGAGTAGCCTATGAAATAAAGAATATGCCACCTGATATAGTTTGTATCCAGGAGACCCATGTCTTTTGGAACAAACACAACTATATGAGAGAGCTTGGGTTGGAGATGCAGGTCTGCAGCACACAAGGGACAACCACTCGAGGGGTTGCTATACTCTCCAGAAAGGGGCTCCTAAAAGTGAATAAGACAGCGGCAGATAAACATGGGCGATGGGCCATGATGGAATGTAGTGTGGCTAATAAGAATTATACAATATGTTCTGTCTACGGCTCCAATCATAATGAGATGCAAGTTATTGAATACCTCAATGTGGAATTAGCTAACTGGGCAAATCCAGTGATTATGACTGGGGATTTTAATATTCAGCTTGAGGATATTATTAAAGGGCACGGAGGGGATAAATATGTTGGTAAGAAACTGTTAGAACTGGAGGTCTCTGGTTGGCACAGGTATGCACTTGTGACAAGCAAGGACCCTCAGCTCCACGTCAGGGCAAGGGAACTACTCCTTTGAATAACCCCTGCTCACCCTCTAGGTAGTGTGGCGCGCGCAGACAAGGCTAATCCTCAGGGCGATAGTAAGTTAAGCCTTCATGATCACACACAGTAAACCAACTGACCCACCACAAATGGACACCAGTCATATGGTTGTATCAAAAATACGTATACTTTATATAAAAGATAGATTCAAGCAGGAATATCACAAGACCAGAATAACGTTTAGTAAATCGAGGTCACCAGATTACAATAGGCAAGCTTAGTCTTTCAATGTTCGTTGGTTAGCAAGGTACGATGACAGGGAAAGAAGAAAGTTGCAGACCCTGGATCCGATGTGAACTCGAGACGGAGTTCAAGTGTACCTTGCTGGGGGAAGTCCGAGGCATTTCAGGCACGGCTACTTGTGAGGGCGGACCCCGAACGAGGCCGACGGTTCTCCAGAGGATCTCTCCGGCTCAATCCCCCTCGAGGAGCGAGGTGAAGGAGCTAGACTGTGGAGGGTTGTGGCGATCCGGGATAAGTACAGCTCAAGGGGCGAGGCGCCGTTCAGGCCTGCGGGGCATACTACTTCTTAGCACGCTGGGTCTGACTCGTGGATCTGTGAGGGGCGTCAAGTTCTCGGGCAGATGGGCGCAGCACCAGGCTTCCAGTACCACGGTACGGTGAGGCCTTTCTTGAGGTGCGGCACGAGCCTTGGTATGCAGGAGCGCAAAGCGAGACAGTCGGGTACGTTACGACGTACGGACCGTCCGAGCCTAGGAGATGCTCTCCGTGCAGATTCCAGCTGGAGAGGATGAGAGGTGCGAAGCTCGCTCCGTAAGCGGCGAGGTGACAGGAGAGCAGGCGGCCCGGCACTGAAGCGGAGAGTGGCTCAGAAATGAGCGGGACTCTCTACGGCGGGGCGACCAGGCTCCGAGCTGTCACGGACTGGGAGAGGGCGGAGGCACCCGAGTCACAACTCTGACGAGGGAATAAGAACTGAGGCCCAACAGCAAATGGGCACAAGCAGATAGAACCAATGGTCCTGGGGTTCCATTCAGGGGGCAAGCTCTCGATCAAGCCCTTGGAGATCGTTTCAGGCACAAGTCTGCAAAGTCCTATCTGGTCCTTTCCTCTCCGTTCTCAGCAAGGCACCACTGCAGGCCAGTCTTACAGGATACAGACTGGTTTCCGTCCTTCAGCTTCTCTTGGTCCTTCTAGTCAGGCAGAGGTTCGTCGTGGTCAAAACTGGATCTGATTTGTAAAGAGCGGAGCTCCTATATTTATACTGCATTTCTTCTTTCAGGGTGCAGGGCAGAGACATCAGACGCTCCGCAGGAGGTGGAGCCAGCATTGTGGTGGTGGAGCACAACCCTATTCAGAGTCAAGCAATACTCCGCCCACCCATCCTGGTTTAAGCATCTCATTCACCCTCCTGAGCACCCGACTATCCCCCGGGAATCTCCCAGCCCTGTCACTCACACAAACCCAGACAGCAGATACACATCCTGGCAGAGGCGGGCTGAACAGTTAGGCGAGCAAAGGCTAACTTTCTAAAAGTAGCATTTGCAAACACAGGATATTAAAATAAACCTTACTAAAGGAAGTATTTTATTATTCTGAATTCAGGCATACTAAACTCGACCTGCTACCGTGTTCCCTGAGCCTGCCGGGACTATAGCGTGTAATAGCTCCGATAGCTCATCTGGCCTAAGAGAACCGGTAGCCCTTCAATAGTGAAGAACGAGAGAGGCGGTAATTCACTACTAGGACATGCCACACTCTAGGCCTGTCCTACCTTACGCTTACAATGCACCCTGCCCGTAGGCCTACCATAGGGGTGACTGATATCAAGGTGAGGGAAGGTTCTGGGACTGGCAAGTGTGGGCACTTGCACAGTCAGCGTGACAGTGCGGGACTGTACGCGGGGTCAGCAATGGCGGACCCGAGACATATCTTACGAGGCCGCTTCTGTGGGTGGCGCAACCAGCGCTTCAGGCCCACTAGCAGCATTTGTATCTACAAGCCCCGGCACATCTCGTGCACTTTACTGGGGACTGATAGTAAACCAAATAATCCAATCGTGGAAATCAATTGTACATACACTTGACATTGGGAGCACTTGCACTGCGGCACAGATTGGCCGTGGCGCAGTGCCCTGAGCATCAAACACCAGCAAAAACATCTGAGGCACATCAGCAAAAAGTGGAAGGGAGACTCACGCCAAGGTGACAGGTCTAACAGAAACCTAAAGTTTATAAAGCTTTACAGCAACTTCTCCATGAACACGGTCTAGTGGATGTATGGCCTAGGTTAAATTATCCCGAATCAGGATTTATGCATTATTCATGTCCCCATCAAAAGCTCACCAGATTAGACAATTTTTTTTTTATATTCAAAACACTACTAAACGATGCACAAATGCGGATTTATCTTCGTTTAACTTTGTACCATAATCCACTTATATTGAAACTTGTAATATCTGAGTTAACGCAGTCTAGAAACACATTTTCGTTTGATATAAAACTATTACTAAATGAGGAGTTTGTTGCTTATATTCGCAAATGGGTGGTAGAATTCTTGGCTATAAATCGAGGCTCTACAAAACTAGGTATGATTTGGGTTGCAATCTCAAACTCAGGGGGGAGATAATTTGTTTTGGTCTACGTATACAGAAGCAACTTAGACAACATCAGATGCAATTATATAAGGAGTTAAGCCATTTAGAACATAGATTAATTGAGGCAGTACAGGACAAGGCAGACATCGCACAGGCACAAACAGAGGTGGCTTGGGGTAAAGCCAAAATCAACGAGGAATGGGCCAAAGACATCGCCAAAAACATCATCTTTTTAGGAAAGACTTCCATTAGAAATATATAAGTTATTGTTAGCGGAAATTCAGGCAGATATGCTTGCAGTTTGTCAGGAGGCAAAAAAGGGGCTGCCCCGGTATCTTGGGAAGAGTCAAATATTATTGTGTTTTTAAAAAAGGTAAAACCTCCTACACTCCCTGGGTCATTCAGACCAATATCCCTAATAAACCGCGATTGTAAAATGTACGCAAAAATATTATCGACGCGTCTTTCGCAGGTTATTAAGGCCCTGGTATTAGTTCACCAGCAAAGGTTCATTCCCGGTAGAGACACGTCAGCCATATAAGCAGAGTAACAACATTGCTAGATATGGCCAATACACGTAAGATGCCATGCAGGGTGATACTATTAGACGCGGAAAAGGCGTTTTTACCGTGTCTCATGGGAATTTTTATGAGCTACACTTGGGAGGCACTGGGTTGGCGCAGGGTTTATTCAGGCAATTAGGACAATGTACAGATCCCCAAAGGCACGAATATGTACATTAGGGCTATAATCAAAGCCATTATGGATATCAAGTGGCACCCGCCAAGGATGCCCCCGCTCCCCCCTGTTATTTGCGATATATATCAACCCGTTCCTAAACCTGTTAGAGCATAGATTAAATGAACAGCTATTAGGCCCCAGTGTGGAGCGGGTTGATATGTGTGCTTATGCAGACAGCATTGCAATAATATCACTGAACCCTACAACTACATTAGAGCAGACGGAACAGTTGGCAGCGACATTTGGGAGGAGTGCGGGCTATAAATTAAATTTAGCCAAGACACAGATAATTTGTACAGAGCAAACACAAATTAGGGACCAGAGAGTGCTAAAGGAGGCTGTATATCTGGGAATACGTCTAAATGCTTGTCTAGATACGATGGTTAAAATTCATTGGGAACCTCTGCTTAGCAAGATAAAAAGAGACCTGGATTGGATGGAAAATTTACATTTGTCACTGCTGGGAAGATGTAATGTCCGTAAAATGAATGCGTTACCAAAAGTTCCTTATTTTTTTAGGGCGGTACCACTTGAAATTACTAGAAAACAAATGCAGAATTTACAATCTACCTGTAATGGTTTTCTATGGGCGCAGGGGAAGACACAGCGAGCACTAAAATGCATGACCCTGTCACGGGACAGAGGGGGGTGGGCTGTACCAAACTTTCAATGTTAATATTGGGGCTTGTCTACTGCAGCACATAGGAATAATATTGGTGGGAACTAATGGTGAAAACGTAGGGGATGTGCCTCACATATATCAATTATTATTAGGTGCAAGGACAGAAATAACTTTTTTTGAAATTTTAGAGCCAAGCTACTATAAGAAGACCCGCTTCAAGGTGCTCCAAGCTGCTTACAAGGCATGGCGCCAAATAAAGAGACAGCTAAATATTGGTAAAATAAACTATTATACACCCACTTATGCAGCAGCACTACTTCCGTCTATTTTTTCAGATAGTATTATGAACAGTTGGAGAAGCAAAGGTATTACAACCTTGGGCCTGTTGGTGGACACCAACGGTGATAAAACATATGCTTCATTGATGATGAAGTACGAACGTCCAAAATCGGATTTTTTCAAACATCTGCAGATCCGGTACTTTTTGTATAGAAGGAGGGACATTTTATATTTGGCTGAGAAAAATAAGCTTCTAGAAATTGGGATGGCTCGGGGCAAAATTGGTAATATATATCAAGCAGTCATTGATCTGCAAAAAGATGATATGGAAGCACAGAATTCTAAATGGAATACGAGAGTGTTTGCGGAAGGGAATATACAACAAGAGTCTATTTATTTAGCCGAAAAACCTCTAATATCCTCAAATCTGAAAGCACAACAATATAAAACCATGTTTAATTTATACAACACACCTGCTAAAATTGTACGCTGGGGCGGTGTAAATGAGGATAAATGTACTCGATGTGGGTGGGAACAAGCACACATAGTACATATGTTTGCTATTTGTCCAGATCTGAAAGCACTGATAAATAGGATGCAGATGTTTCTAACTGAGGTGATAAGGGTGCATATAGAGATAACCCCATTAGTTATGCTGTTGGGGGTTATAGAAGATGAAACACCCACACAAGAAATGTTAACGCATAGATATTTATTGTATATTGCAGTAGCAGCAGCAAGATTGTGTATAGCCTCCCTGTGGCATCAAAAAGAACCCCCTACATATGACATGTGGAGAGGCAGGCTATTTGCAAATTAGAGACTAGTTTATACGCCCTTAAAAGCCTACGTAAATACAAACTCGGTGGGAAGATTTGGGGGACCCTAATGGATTTTCTGTCATTGGCAACACAAGAAAATAGCTAAGCCAAACTTGGGTGGGAAAGATTCCACTATTTCCTGTATAATTGTAAATAGTCGCTTTTTATAGTTTCATGGTAGTGGTGTTGGATCTCTAGTAAGATTAGGTGGAACCTGGTTGTAAATAATGTGTAGGAAGTTAATAATATATTTTGTTATAGGATGTTAAATAGAATCATATGTATATCTTGTTCTGAATTCTTTTCTATTTTGGATTTATATGCCCTCCAACTCTTGTCTCTTTTGCTTTATTGAACATACTGTGTATCTCTTGTTTTTTTCTGTCTTTGTAATTAGTTACTGGTTTAATAAAAAATAAAATAAAAAAATTGTACAATACCGGCCGGATTGTGCCAGCAGCATCTCCTGAGCGACGGGCCCTGGGACCCCGACTGCCTCGCACCTCCTGCATCGATGCCGTGGATGCCTTGACAACAGGGAATAGACTGGACGTAGCTCCGCTGGCGCTGGACCTCCGGAGATACCAGCTCACCACCCGAGAGACTGCTGGTGCCTGCAGCAGGCTGTGGTAAGTGGGACGCGGCCTTGCTTTGGCCTACAGCTGCGGCAGCGGGTGTGGGCCTGGGCGCTGGGCCGTGCCCTGTGAGCTGCGGCCTGCATGCAGTGTGCACGGTGGTGGGGGCTGGACTAGGCCTGTGACACACCTGCACCGCAGCTTGTCAGGTCCGTGTGTGGTGGGTCTGCGACCGGCTGAGTGTACAGTTGTACTAAGAGAAGGGGTCCCAGCAAGGGGAAAACATAAATTATAACACCAATATTGAAAAACTAAATATGCACTTAATTTACATACATTGTTGTTTAATCACAATGTAGATGCGTATAAAATAGCAGCAATTAGCATTTATACAGAAAATTTAATAAGTGCCCCAGGGAAGGGAAGGAGGTGATAAAGTGGTGGGAAGTGTGGGTAAGAATCAGTGACATAAAACAGGGCTAAACAGCCTTACTATATTATATAAATTGAAGTCAAAATACAAACAAAACAGAAGATCAATCAAATGAATCCAATTCTAACAGAAATCATGTTCCACTTGGTACATTAAATGTTAAATATTTGGGAAGGTGGAGCTGATGACAAGAACAAAAGCTGTCGACGTTTCGACCCCTTTAAGAAATGGCAGGTATTGTTAAATTCCTTGCAGCGGGGTCTTCATCAGGACAGGGGATTGGGGCGGGCACCTGATCAATAGACAACGTGTGCACGTTTTAATATATTATAACAAACCAATTGTAATGAATGTAATGAAAATACACACAAAAGGACCACGACATACCCAGTCAGTCATGATTTCAAGGTAGAGGTAGGTGGATAGTACTCTCTCAGTGAGGAAACACAGTGTCCTATAACCAAAAAATTACTATTGACGATTCTGACTACAGGAGACAGTAATGTAATACATTGGCCATAATGGTAAGAGCGGGACCACTTACTCTCATTAAAATTCCCAAATTGTTGTGAATATGGTGTTATTCGTCCACCTAGGGGACGGACATCTCAAGAGTAAGATCACCGTAGGAGCTAGCGTTTGTATGTGCTGGGCCACGTCTGTAAGAGACGGATAAGGGTAATCACTTACTCAAAATCAGATGAGTCGGTATAAAACAAAGTAAAATGGAGTAAGCGCTTACCGGAGGTAAAGATAATCCTTCTCGGTAGAAAGCGCGGTCGAAATCAATCATTATTGTGCTGGGCCATGTCTGCAAAGTGACGGATAAGAGTAATCACTTACTCATAATCCAATGGATGGATATACATTTAACAAAGCATAATGGGATTCGCGCTTACCGGAGGTAATCCTCCGGTAAGCGCTTACTCCATTTTACTTTGTTTTATACCGACTCATCTGATTTTGAGTAAGTAATTACCCTTATCCGTCTCTTACAGACGTTGCCCAGCACATACAAACGCTAGCTCCTACGGTGATCTTACTCTTGAGATTGCCGCGAAGAGTTGCTGTTGACATTGGAGAGTATTGCAGTGGAGGTGTAGCGCTATTTATTTAGTCTCATGAAGCCTGGGAGGCTGCCGCATTGGTCCCCACTAGCATGACGCTGCTTGATTGCTGGGACTCACTGATAGTGTAGAGCCTATCTAACCCAATATCTGTCTACCTCATCAAGGACTGCTTGTGAAATACCTATCTTGGCCAGGTGGCAACATAGAAAAAACGGACAGACCGCAGCCTCATCTCACATTTGAGGTGCGCAAAACAAACAAAACACTTCAAAAGGCGGCCTCTGATTCTGAGGTGAACACTCAGGTAGTGGTCCCTCCACGTTGGAAACAACGCTGATCACCATGCAGAAAAGTCTTCAGGCCATAGAGGGGAACATGTCAGCCATGAACCATAGACTTGACCATATGTCTTCCCAGCTGGAAAAGCAAAACACGCAAATGAGGGCGATAGAGCAGACAAATGAGGATGGTCTTAGCGAGGTTGCGGGCAAGACACACAACATGGAAAAGGTCCTGGCGCTTATTCAAGCGAAAAATGAAGACTTAGAGGCTCGATTCCGTCACAATAATATCAGAATTACGGGTTTGCCAGAGTCCACCATTACTGGCAGGATGGAGACCTTCATCGAGATTCTAATCAAGGACATCTTCGGGACCGAGAACCTGTCCGCAATGTTTATTGTTGACCGGGCCCATCGCTCACTGGCAGTGAGGCCGGTACAGGGTGCTCCACCTCGCCTGATAATAGCTAGGATATTGAATTACCGGTACCGGGATGCCACACTGAGACTCGCCAGGAAAAAGGGTACTGTTGCGCATCAGGGGAACACGCTGTCCTTCTTCCCACTTTACCGTTGCAGTCCAGTCGGCGCATTGGGAATTCGGAGCTGTAAAAAAACTCCTGCAATCCGAGGATGACCCTTACGCCATGCTGTAACCCGCCCGCTCACGGTTGGTCGAGAGGGAAATTTCAAAATCTTTACCGCCCCCCAGGCAGCAATGGAGAATGCGAAAAAGCAAAGGAGGTGGAGCAGTGAGACCCCGGCTGGGACGGACGAGGAGGAACAGTAGCTGAACAAGTGGAGACAAAATATATTGTTGTTGGCTCTCTGTAATGTGGGACATGCCTTGGCATTCTGTGTCTCTCGCCCCATCTGCACCGGACTCGTACTGGGTGGCATATGACTTTATACAGTGGGTTGCCGCAATGGAGATGATTGTTCTGGAACAGATGCTTGTGATGTACCAGATTGTAATGTGTGCTATTCTATACCTCAGGCAGGCATCTGCTGGCGGAGTGGTGACAAACTGTGTCTCCTGGTTCAATATACCACACGTGGGCAGGGTCCCAAACTCACACACAGTACTGACCCCTCACAGCAGATTTATTGCAGTGGTACTGGCCCTCCTGAGTCAAATGATTGTGATGCAAAGTGTTCATTTAAATGTTTCTTTATCCTGCATTAGAAATTGGTCCTGATCAGCCACCTCCTACTTTGTGGGAGGCTAGTAGCTCTCTGGTGTTCCCCGGATGGGAGTTCCCCACATGTTATGCAATTTTTGTTTTGGGTGTTGGGAAATGTTTATTCAGGGTAGGAATGGCTTTGGCACAGTGGGGACGATGAAGTGGGTAAGGGGTTGTGGGTTATGAAGGGGGGGCAATGGATGGCACTTAGACCTCCAGCTGACTTCAATCCGAGGCAACAAAATAGCGTAGACCGTCATAACTTTGCGGTGCATTTCTCCATGACTACTGGATACCGGTGGTAAAATAAAGTTCCTTACATGGAACGTGCAAGGCCTAAACACTCCCACGAAAATTCGATCCGTACTGGCCTATCTGGACAGGTTTGAAGTACAGGTGGCATTCCTTCAGGAAAAGCTTGGAAGTGCAAGAGTGCTGCTGGTCAATGTGTATGGGCCGAATGTGGATGATCATTCATTTTTTGCTGATGTCTGGCGTTGTATATCTAAGTTTCCACCTTCCGAAATTCTATGTGGGGGCGACTTCAACATTTGTCTAGATGTAACTACAAACAGATCGCGAAGCGGGGTCCCAAGACACAGGTTGGCGACAGACGCTTTACTCACACTCTTAGAGGCCGGAAACATAAATGACATCTGATGGATGCGGCATCCTGGGGCAAGGGAGAGCACCTTTATATCCACAGTGCATGTCACGCTGTCCCGTTTCAACTACTGGCTCCTCTCTGAAGCTGCATGCAGTTGGGTGGCGGACGTCTCCCATTTGGCAAAGACGCTGTCAGTTCACTCCCCCGAGGTAACTTGAAATTTGTGTCCCTCAGTGTGCCCGACCTCCGTTCTCATGGCGATTGCAACAGACATCACTGACGGATCAGGTTTTCAGGTGCACAGTTGGTGAGGCCATTGAAAACTTTTTAAAGGAAAACGAGGGCACGATGGACAGCGGAGGCGTCTTATAGGAAGCTTTCAATGTCACGATTCGGGGGGGTGTATAGGCGCGCAAGTTGGGGTCCTGAAAGATCTGCAAAGCAGAATTTGCAAATAAGCCGCCGAGATATCCACCTTGGAACGTGACTACGAACAGAACCGCAATCCAGGGACATTGGGCACGATCCGGGACCTGTTGTCAGAGCACAATGCAACTGTGGATCAGGAACTAGCCCATAGATCACGCCGAACTTACGGCACGCTATTAAGGGGAAGGCCCAGCCACTCCCTTGCGCAGAAGTTGGTGGCGGCCCGGAGCCAGGAGTCCATTACTGAAATGTTGGATGAGGCGGGGGAGGAGCACTTCACCACGCCAGAAATAAGCAAAGGGGTACTAGATTTTTACTCTGCCCTTTATGAGAAACGGCCTTCCGCCCCAGCTAGCGAGGTGGATTCCTACCTGGAGGACGTTGCACTTGGCTGGCTATCTTCAGGCCAGCGAGAATATCTCACACAGCCCTTTGATGTTGAAGAAATCTAACTCGCCATTACGTCCCTCCTGACTTGCTAGGCGGCCAGTCCCGATTGACTCCTGGGTGAGTTCTATAAGACCTATGCCAAAGCCCTTGCCCCCAGACACCTGGATGTTTTTGTGGAGGCGTATGACACCGGAACGCTCCCCACACGCTTAGGAGGCACTCATTGTTATGCTTTTGAAAACGGACAAGGCAGCCAATCGGTGTGACTCCTACAGGCCATTATCTATGATTAATATTGATGCCAAAATCCTAGCTAAAATGATTGCCAGAAGGCTTGTGCCCTTAGTCCCCAACCTGCTACTCCCGGATCAGTCAGGATTCGTGTCTACTAGATCAACCATGCACAACCTGCGCACTATTTTCGCCACCCTACAATATTTTGAAGCGGATTTTCAAGCAGTTGGGGTGCTGCTTGATGCCCAAAGGAGTTCGATTCTCTGCAGTGGGAGTACATGTTTACGGTACTGCTACGTATGGGCATGCCTCCATTTTTCTTAAAATGGATCCATCTATTATATGAAGCGCCGGTAGCACGGATATGCGTGAATGGCTGGATATCAGAGGCATTCACAGTAAACCGAGGCACGCGACAGGGCTGCCCCTTGTGGCCAATCCTCTTCGCACTCGCCCTGGAACCGTTGGCTTGTAAACTGCGACATGCCAAAGCAGCACTGCAATTTCGTCAGCGGCCACTGGTAGTTGGCCATATGCGGACGAATTTGTTGCTCTATGTCCGCGATCCAGCTACTTACCCATCAGAATTGCTTCACAAGTACGTGAAAATTGAAAGGCACTCAGGCCTAGGCATAAACTGGACAAAGTCAACGGTGTCCCCGCTAACGGCCAACACACGCAAAGTGGAACTGGATTTTAAACTAACGTGGTCCACTGACCCGGTCCGTTACCTGGGCGCCTGGCTGCACAGGGACCCCGATGTGGTGATCTCTACCAACTATGGCCGCGTTAGCACCAAAGTCACAGAGCAAGCAGTAAGATGGGCCAAGCTGCCGCTCTCAGTGGGTGATAGCATAGCAGTCATCAAAATGCCGATCTTGCTCAAACTTCTCTACCTCTTCATCAACATCCCTATTCGCTTGAATCTTGCATTATTTAATACACTTCAGTCAGCTCTACTATCCTTTGTTTGGGGAGGCAAAAAACCCAGATGTAGGTGGGACGTGCTGGTGCAGCCGGTAGAACGCTGCGCCTTTGTAGCCCCTGATATGAGGTTATACTACCTTTGCGCACGGGCACAGTTTGCCCATTTTTAGTATCACTCGCAGCGATTCCAGCCACCCTTTGCAGTGGAAGCAGATTCAGTGCTACCTGAGCCATTAGTGGCAGCTGTACTATTGGGAGGGCACGGTGGGCTGCAAGCCGAAATCAACCCTGTCCATTGCACTGCGTGGGTATGGAAATCCCTGGCAAAAAGGGTGCATCTAGATTACTTCTACGCCCCGGCGCTACCACTCGCTGCACATCCGGACATCTCCGCAACACAAGAGCGGGCCGCGATACACAAATTGGGAAACGTGGGGATTGCTCGGATGGAGGATCTTTATTAGCAGGGCCGGTTCAGACCGCTGTCAGACATACAGGAAGGGCGGGATCGAGACCTGATGCTGGGGTTCACGTTTGTGTGAGTGAGACTACCCTGCCCAGCTGAAACCGCTACTGGCGCTGCAGGTCAGCAACTCCCGCGGGGACTGATAACGAAATTATATAATGCCTCCTTGAGGGAGCAAGATCCCTTGACGACCCTTCCTATAACAAATGGAATGCGGTGTTGGGGGCCCCCTGTCCACGGATGCTTGGAAGTTCTGCTGCACATTACCAGGACGCCTGACGGCCAACTGTAACCTCTGCATCATGCATTGCAAGTATCTCCATCAGCTCTACTACACTCATCTTCAACTGCGTCGTTTTGTACTCATGGAGAATGCTTGCTGTGTGCAGTGTGGCATGAAGATGCAGACTTTATGCACCTGGCAGGAAACTGTGCTGGCATATATGGCTTTTGGATTCGGGTCACAGGTGTGCTTACAGATGTGGTGCTTGAAAATGTGGTGTGTGCGCCAGATGTTTGCCTATTGGGGTGGGTACAGGGCCTAAGGCCGTTCAATAAGAGACTAGTGGCTATCTCCACTCTCTTCGCCAAAGGGTGATTGCACAATGTTGGGGGGGCTAAAACTCTCCATACAGTGAAAAAATTGATTCAGGACTTGCTGTATTGCAGGGACCAATTGGGGATTTATGCGGAGGGACTGGCTGAGGCCTTGAGGCCCAAAGACTTTTGGGCTCCATTAACAGAATATCTGCTCAGCAACCCTGATCTGTCATAGACGGGCGAAACGAAGGACTGCCTATTCACAAGGACGGGATTGAGAGGCCTTTCAGTAGGTTGCGCTGGATCTACAGTTCACCCACAAAGTCAGGTTCATGAAACTTACTTTGCGCCGGGTTCTGGAGTGAGGTAGGTGGGGGGTTCGCCTTATAGTTGGGTCTTGTTTTTTTATGAAAAAAATGCCTGTACCGCCTATTTCTTATCATTGACTTGCAAGCTCAGATGGGGCTCTGTATCTTGCTGTTACAAGCTACACAATAAAAATACTTCCAAAAAAAAAAAGCTTAGAAATCCACTGAAAAAACACAGGCTTCAGTGACTTTATAAACAAAGTTATCATTTAAAAAAAACCTTAGAAATTCACTGAAAAAACACAGGTTTCAGGGACGTTATACTTAGAAATTAGCATTTAAAAAATCTTAGAAATTCACTGAAAAAAACTACAGGTTTCAGGGACTTTATAGTTAGAAATGAGTATTTAAAAAACCTTAGAAATTCATGGAAAAAAATACAGCTTTCAGGGACGTTATAGTTAGACTGACATTTCACTCATACAAAACCAGAGAAATTCAGCCATTATAGTTAGCCAAGATAACTATAACTCGAGCCACCCCTAATGCACTGCTGATGTCGTCACATATTACATCACTCATGACATGGTCAGTGACATCATTGATGGCATCTCAAATGACATCACTGATTACATCATCCAGTGACACAGTGTTTCTAAAAAGTTTAAGAATGTCACATATATATATATATATATATATATATATATATATATATATATATATATATATATATATATATATATATATATATATATATATATATGAAACGAACACCTCCTCTCAAAGAAAGAAGCAGAAGCCACAGTGGGGATTGAAAGACAGCACCATTTATTTCAGTAGAGTGGTGAATGCATTTCGGCCGGTATGGCCTTCATCAGCGCCTGCGGTGAATGAAAAGGAAGTCCTGACGTTCTGCAGTTCAAATGCACCAAACCGCACTCTGATAGGTGCATAATGTCAGCTCCGCCCCTCAGCGATAATTTTCTCAGGTAGTAATCCAGCCGGTCCGAGGAAGTCTGCAGACTCCGTTTCCCAGGATGCACCAGTGGCTCCCAGGGGAGTTTTGCTGAGGGACGTTCTTGGTGTGGTCTAAGAAAATAGCGGGGGTTGGGTGCTATGCAAAGCGTTGTAGAAACCCGCAAAAGAAACTGGTGGTGCTGCCTCGGGTCCCCGTACCTCACCAACCGATAGTCCGAGTGACAAATTAACATGGGCAGGAGGACAGTGCATCCCGCCCTGGCTGAGGCAATGTCTCAATAAGCCGCTTCAGATTGCTCGGACTGCCGGCGAGCCTGGAGATTTTCACAAACATGAAGAAACAAGCAAGTGCCGAGGCAGGAACCAGATTCTCCAGGCCACTTGTGATGAGTGAGCTTCTGAACGCGCTTCTGGAACACGCGTGACATTGATGAAACGAACACCTCCTCTCAAAGAAAGAAGCAGAAGCCACAGTGGGGATTGAAAGACAGCACCATTTATTTCAGTAGAGTGGCGAATGCATTTTGGCCGGTATGGCCTTCGTCAGCGCCTACGGTGAATATATATATATATATAGACACACACACGCCAGGATGTATTGAAGAATGAGTGGGTGTATGAGTGTCTGAATGGATGATTTAGTGGGTGCATGACTGACTGTATAAGTGAGTGATTAAACGTGTCTTAGTGAATGCATAGGTGAATGACTAATCTGAGTGAATGTCTGTATCAGTTTGTCAGTTTTTGTGTAAGTGACTGCATGGGTTGGTAAGTAGTTACATGAGCGGCTATATGGCTTAATGATTGGTTGTCTGAGTACTTGTATGGGTGCTTGAGTGTCTGTGTATATGTGACTCCCTGCATGGATGTGTGAGTGAGTGATTCACTGGGTGTATGGGTTCATGAGTGCGTCTGCAAGGAGCTGCATGGGTGAGTGTGCATATGGCTGTGTTGGGTGAGTGAATGGATGTCTCAGTGCTACATATGTGAGTAACTACATATGTGAAAGCCAGTATATGTGAGTGTTGGAGTATATAAGTGACTATATGAGAGTGAGGGATTGTGAGAGTGGCTGTATAGATGTGTGTGTGATTGTGTCAGTGATTGCATTGAGTAAGTATGTGTTAGTATCTGTATGAATAAGTGAGGTGGTGTGTGTATAACTGTATAGGTGAGTAAATGGCAGTGTCTTTGGGTGACAGACTAGATGTGTGAGTAACTATGGGTGAGTGGCGGTGTGTGAGTGTGTATGGGTGTATGAGTTCATATATCAGTGTCTGTATTGATGAGTGACTGCGTGTATGAGTGACTGTATGGATGAGTGAGTGGATGTGTTTGTAGACCTATGAATCAGTGAGTGGGTATGTACTAACTTGGATAGGTGTGCCTATGGTTTCGAGAATGGTAGTCTGTACTTTAGAGTGGGTGTATGAAAGGTTATATTAGGGTGTGAGGAGGTGCATCCGAGATTAAGTGGATGATGTCACCAGTGATGTCATCCGTGATTTCATTAGTGATGTCATGGACCATGCCATTAGTGATGTAATATGTGATGTCATCAACAGTGCATTGCGGGGCGCGAGTTATAGTTAGCTCAGCTAACTATAACGGCTGAATTTCTTGTACAAATGAAACGTCAGCCTACTATAATGTCCGTGAAACCTGTGTTTTTTTTCATTGAAAAAAATAAATAAATATATATATATATATATATATATATATATATATATATATATATATATATATATATATATTTATATCCAAATCACACTGTGCTCACAGCTCGGGGCTCACTCTCCATCCGGCTTGTATCAGGTCAAGGAAGAGGCCAGGTCACTCAGCGTCAGCAGAGACCTAACGCGTTTCAGGCATGCACCCATCATCTTTAGCCTGATGGGAACAGTCTTTTTGGCAGCAGAAATACCTGACGAAGGGCGCATGCCTAAAACGCGTTAGGTCTCTGCTGACGCTGAGTGACCTGGCCTCTTCCTTGACCTGATACAAGCCGGATGGAGAGTGAGCCCCGAGCTGTGAGCACAGTGTGATTTGGATGTTAAACGGCCTGCTCAGTCGGGACGCACCGCCGCGGACTCGTGCGGTCCTGCTGCTGATGTTTTTGCAAGCGCGCAGGTCTGTCTGGCATATGGCTGAATGGAGGATGAGTTTTAAAGGACACCCATGATTTTTAGTATATTTTGCCGAAAATGTCTGCACCCGGCTCACTGGAGCCTGATTATGCAGGACTTCCGTTCCCAAAATGCAACTCGAATATATACTCCCCTGAGTGTGATTGAATTTTAAATAAAAGGAGGGACATTAACGAAAGCCAGATGGGAACAGTCTTTTTGGCAGCAGAAATACCTCTGACGAAGGGCGTATGCCTGAAACGCGTTAGGTCTCTGCTGACGCTGAGTGACCTGGCCTCTTCCTTGACCTGATACAAGCCGGATGGAGAGTGAGCTCCAAGCTGTGAGCACAGTGTGATTTGGATGTTAAACGGCCTTCTCGCTCGGGGGGCGCACCGCCGCGGACTCGTGCGGTCCCGCTGCTGATGTTTTTGCCAGCGCCGCAGGTCTGTCTGGCATATGGCTGAATGGAAGATGAGTTTTAAATGACACCCATGATTTTTAGTATATTTTGCCGAAAATGTCTGCACCCGGCTCACTGGAGCATGATTATGCAGGACTTCCGTTCCCAAAATGCAACTCGAATGTATACTCACCTGAGTGTGATTGAAATCTAAATAAAAGGAGGGACATTAACGAAAGCCTGATGGGAACATGCTTTTTGGCAGCAGAAATACCTCTGACGAAGGGCGCATGCCTGAAACTCATTAGGTCTCTGCTGACGCTGCGTGACCTGGCCTCTTCCTTGACCTGATACAAGCCGGATGGAGAGTGAGCCCCGAGCTGTGAGCACAGTGTGATTTGGATATATATATATTTATATATATATTTATATAGATATATATATATATATATAATATATATATATATCAGCAGAACTTCGTCTTCAAAACTCCAATTTTTAGCGGAAAGTCGAACACTGACCCAGAAGTTGAGTGCATGAATATATTTAATTATCTTCAGACAGCATGCACTGCCATGACGCGTTTCGGCTTCCAAAGAAGCCTTGATCACATGACGCTGACAGTGCAAGCCGCCCTTTTAAAGTGCTAGTGCAAACCATCACATGATCGGCGGATCAAACAACATGGAAAACAAACTCATGGTCTCACAGCTTGAAAAACAGCATATAATACGACCATTAATGTCTAAAATACATTTTGGCAGTAAATATAAACTCTGTTTAAAAGGGTGTGCAAATTTGCAAAATACAGTACAGGCAAATGCTTGACAGTATAGTCAAGTGCAACACGAAATTAACCCCATGTTGGGGTGCCCAACACAAATGTTTTGACTGGATACATGAAACAGGTGGATAAACAGTAAATAACCATAAATAGGCTAAAAACATACCAGGATAAAAAAAACTTCATAACAAATCATATGCATTGCGAAAAAAATGTGCAAATAGGCATTACATGTGCAAACATATGAAAGTCAGTGCAAATTTATTCAACACATGATAAAACCCATAATGGGTAGAGGTGCCCAGGTGTAATAGGTACCTAGTTCCAGTAACCGCGTATTTAAATGGCCAATTGTTAGTCCCTTAGCACAAATGCATGACGCCTGGCTATTAGTGATTTATCCCACTTCAGGTGAAATGTCACAATGTGTGTATGGGCCAAAGTGCTGCTTAGGTGTACAAAGATGCTGCACTAATGACAATCTGCGTTGTGAACCTGTAATGAAAGATACTAATATCTGGCAAGATGCCTCTGAGGTGTTGTTAGCCCGATTATGCCCACCTTGAAGGAATTAAGAGAAGCTTAAATTCTGGTATGTGTAAAAGTTCACGATGTTAAAAATTGTATAAAATAACGCATTGATGTGAGACTGTCCCCATGAAAATTGGGAGCAGATCGCTGAAGTGGACCAAAGACAGTGTTGGTTGTTTCTAACAGCTGGAGGCAGTGAGATAGACAATCAATTTGATAATGATTTAAAAACAGTATGTTTTGTTTGTTCTCCTCTATAATATCATATACCAACACAGAAGATCGTCATGAATTTGGTCTTTTGAAACTCTATTGCACACAAGATGAATATAAATATCTATTACATCATAAATATTTTAAAAGCCACATAAACCTATAAAATAGAAAAAATAACCCAAGGTATGGGCCTCCCACCAGCATACTAAGCTGGTTGCAACCCGTCTGACATGGACAGGATGCCAAGTAGGGCATCTAAAAGCTTGTGTCAATTGCACCCCATAATGGCTGCTTGAATCCATGAGAGTCCATGATACCCAGCCGGGGAGTTTGGTCCACTAAGATCACGATATTAAGTGTAAAACAGTAGGAGTGAAGTGTGGACAAAGGGAAAAAGTGATTAAAAAGTTAAATAACTACGATCACGGGAAATTATCTATTGCTTAAAGAAGTCAATTGCAGTAGAGCACATAGATATGGATGGATTCTAAACTGATGCTGTTACACTCATACAAGCTAAGAGGAGATTTATAAGTGGGTATAAAAATCTTCACTCAAGTTCAGACCGTTAGGGCTCTTGGTATCAAGCTCAAGGATATATCTTGTTTCCAGTTTCCTAACAGTTTCCGACAAAGTGGGGGCACCATGTTCACCACAAAGTAGCTAAGATGATCCAAGTTACTCTTGTGGGACTCTTTGAAGTGCTTAGCCACTGGATATTAGGCATCGTTTTTGCGGATAGCCCTCATGTGCTGGAGTACACATTTTTGGACCTGCAACTTGGTACTGCCAACATATTGCAGGCCACAAGTGGACTGCAGCACATACACCGCAAAATCAGATTTGCAGGTGAGCTTCTTGCTGATTACCCTGGGGACATCACAAAATGGACTTTTGTATATCGTTCTGTTTCTTCCCAGCTTACTAGCTTTGCAAGAAGCACATTTGATAAATCCTTTGGTCAACTGCAGCCAAGAACCAGCAGCCGTTACTTCAGGGCTACTTTTAACTAACATGTCACTCATGGAGCGTGCCCTGCAAAAAGTTAACTCAGGATTCCTGGGGAGAGTGTGACCAATAACTGAGTCACTTTGCACAATGGGCCAGTTGCTATTGATGATTTTGCGAAGTTTGTTATGCTGCCGACTGAACTGCAAGATGAGTCTGGGGGGTTCTAGACCGTCACTCTGATTCATCTGTATCCCCACCAGTTTCGGCTGGAGAGCTGTGGAGCGTGGGGCAGTGTTGGATTTCCTGATCGCTAAGTCCAAAGCATTAGCCGATTAGCCCCTGGCTAGGAACCTATGTTTGCTCTCACCCTGTGCTTGCTCACGGTCAGAGTCGACACTACAGATGCGTCTAATGCGTAGCATCTCCCCATAAGTGATGCTGCGTATTAGGTGATCAGGGTGGTGGCTAGAGGCATGTAGAGCGGTGTTACCTGCGGTGACTTTGCGGTGTAAACGTGTTGCCAGTGCATTGTTAGTTACATAGATCTCAACATCCAAAAAGTTAACAGATATTTTACTGATATTACCAGTAAATTCCAGATTGAGGTTGTTAACATTGATCCCCTCTATGAACACTGATGCTGCTGCTTCTGAACCTTTCCAAACCAGGAAAGGATCGTCAATGTAACAATATCAAGCAACAATATGCTGCTTCAGGATGTGGTCAAATCCTGTTTTGAGGACTTGCTCCTCCCACAGTCCCATGTGTAGACACGCGTAACTGAGAGAGAAGCAAGCCCCCATCGCCACACCCCTGAGCTGCTGAAACACCTGATTCTGAAACAAAAAATAATTGTTATCCAAACAGGTCTGAATCATGTCAGATACCATCTTGTTGTGTTTGGACATGTAGCAAGGTTTTTTCCCCAGAAAATGTTCTACTGCCTTGACACGTTCCCTGTGATGAATACTGGTGTCCAGAGTTATCAGCAAATAGTCGTCCTGCCATTTAATGGACTCAATTTTCCTCAAGAAATCCCCCGTATCTTGCAGGTATGATGGAAGACTTTTGACATGTTCTTGTAGGAAAAAGTCTATATATTTGGAGGAGTTTTCCAGTAGACTATTCCTCGCAGAGATGATGGGTCTACCTGGAGGGCGTGTGGGGTTTTTGTGAATTTTGGGGATCATATAAAACAACGGGATGGTGGGACGAGTGACCTTGAGAAATTTGAACTCATCATTGCTGAGCAAGCCAGCACTTTTCCAAGATAGCAATTTAACATTAAAGTAACTCCGTGAAACCTGTGTTTTTTTTCATTGAAAAAAAAAAATATATATATATATATATATATATATATATATATATATATATATATATATATATATATATATTTATATCCAAATCACACTGTGCTCACAGCTCGGGGCTCACTCTCCATCCGGCTTGTATCAGGTCAAGGAAGAGGCCAGGTCACTCAGCGTCAGCAGAGACCTAACGCGTTTCAGGCATGCACCCATCATCTTTAGCCTGATGGGAACAGTCTTTTTGGCAGCAGAAATACCTGACGAAGGGCGCATGCCTAAAACGCGTTAGGTCTCTGCTGACGCTGAGTGACCTGGCCTCTTCCTTGACCTGATACAAGCCGGATGGAGAGTGAGCCCCGAGCTGTGAGCACAGTGTGATTTGGATGTTAAACGGCCTGCTCAGTCGGGACGCACCGCCGCGGACTCGTGCGGTCCTGCTGCTGATGTTTTTGCAAGCGCGCAGGTCTGTCTGGCATATGGCTGAATGGAGGATGAGTTTTAAAGGACACCCATGATTTTTAGTATATTTTGCCGAAAATGTCTGCACCCGGCTCACTGGAGCCTGATTATGCAGGACTTCCGTTCCCAAAATGCAACTCGAATATATACTCCCCTGAGTGTGATTGAATTTTAAATAAAAGGAGGGACATTAACGAAATCCAGATGGGAACAGTCTTTTTGGCAGCAGAAATACCTCTGACGAAGGGCGTATGCCAGAAACGCGTTAGGTCTCTGCTGACGCTGAGTGACCTGGCCTCTTCCTTGACCTGATACAAGCCGGATGGAGAGTGAGCTCCAAGCTGTGAGCACAGTGTGATTTGGATGTTAAACGGCCGTCTCGCTCGGGGGGCGCACCGCCGCGGACTCGTGCGGTCCCGCTGCTGATGTTTTTGCCAGCGCCGCAGGTCTGTCTGGCATATGGCTGAATGGAAGATGAGTTTTAAAGGACACCCATGATTTTTAGTATATTTTGCCGAAAATGTCTGCACCCGGCTCACTGGAGCATGATTATGCAGGACTTCCGTTCCCAAAATGCAACTCGAATGTATACTCACCTGAGTGTGATTGAAATCTAAATAAAAGGAGGGACATTAACGAAAGCCTGATGGGAACATGCTTTTTGGCAGCAGAAATACCTCTGACGAAGGGCGCATGCCTGAAACTCATTAGGTCTCTGCTGACGCTGAGTGACCTGGCCTCTTCCTTGACCTGATACAAGCCGGATGGAGAGTGAGCCCCGAGCTGTGAGCACAGTGTGATTTGGATATATATATATTTATATATATATTTATATAGATATATAGATATATATATATATATATATATATATAATATATATATATATCAGCAGAACTTCGTCTTCAAAACTCCAATTTTTAGCGGAAAGTCGAACACTGACCCAGAAGTTGAGTGCATGAATATATTTAATTATCTTCAGACAGCATGCACTGCCATGACGCGTTTCGGCTTCCAAAGAAGCCTTGATCACATGACGCTGACAGTGCAAGCCGCCCTTTTAAAGTGCTAGTGCAAACCATCACATGATCGGCGGATCAAACAACATGGAAAACAAACTCATGGTCTCACAGCTTGAAAAACAGCATATAATACGACCATTAATGTCTAAAATACATTTTGGCAGTAAATATAAACTCTGTTTAAAAGGGTGTGCAAATTTGCAAAATACAGTACAGGCAAATGCTTGACAGTATAGTCAAGTGCAACACGAAATTAACCCCATGTTGGGGTGCCCAACACAAATGTTTTGACTGGATACATGAAACAGGTGGATAAACAGTAAATAACCATAAATAGGCTAAAAACATACCAGGATAAAAAAACTTCATAACAAATCATATGCATTGCGAAAAAAATGTGCAAATAGGCATTACATGTGCAAACATATGAAAGTCAGTGCAAATTTATTCAACACATGATAAAACCCATAATGGGTAGAGGTGCCCAGGTGTAATAGGTACCTAGTTCCAGTAACCGCGTATTTAAATGGCCAATTGTTAGTCCCTTAGCACAAATGCATGACGCCTGGCTGTTAGTGATTTATCCCACTTCAGGTGAAATGTCACAATGTGTGTATGGGCCAAAGTGCTGCTTAGGTGTACAAAGATGCTGCACTAATGACAATCTGCGTTGTGAACCTGTAATGAAAGATACTAATATCTGGCAAGATGCCTCTGAGGTGTTGTTAGCCCGATTATGCCCACCTTGAAGGAATTAAGAGAAGCTTAAATTCTGGTATGTGTAAAAGTTCACGATGTTAAAAATTGTATAAAATAACGCATTGATGTGAGACTGTCCCCATGAAAATTGGGAGCAGATCGCTGAAGTGGACCAAAGACAGTGTTGGTTGTTTCTAACAGCTGGAGGCAGTGAGATAGACAATCAATTTGATAATGATTTAAAAACAGTATGTTTTGTTTGTTCTCCTCTATAATATCATATACCAACACAGAAGATCGTCATGAATTTGGTCTTTTGAAACTCTATTGCACACAAGATGAATATAAATATCTATTACATCATAAATATTTTAAAAGCCACATAAACCTATAAAATAGAAAAAATAACCCAAGGTATGGGCCTCCCACCAGCATACTAAGCTGGTTGCAACCCGTCTGACATGGACAGGATGCCAAGTAGGGCATCTAAAAGCTTGTGTCAATTGCACCCCATAATGGCTGCTTGAATCCATGAGAGTCCATGATACCCAGCCGGGGAGTTTGGTCCACTAAGATCACGATATTAAGTGTAAAACAGTAGGAGTGAAGTGTGGACAAAGGGAAAAAGTGATTAAAAAGTTAAATAACTACGATCACGGGAAATTATCTATTGCTTAAAGAAGTCAATTGCAGTAGAGCACATAGATATGGATGGATTCTAAACTGATGCTGTTACACTCATACAAGCTAAGAGGAGATTTATAAGTGGGTATAAAAATCTTCACTCAAGTTCAGACCGTTAGGGCTCTTGGTATCAAGCTCAAGGATATATCTTGTTTCCAGTTTCCTAACAGTTTCCGACAAAGTGGGGGCACCATGTTCACCACAAAGTAGCTAAGATGATCCAAGTTACTCTTGTGGGACTCTTTGAAGTGCTTAGCCACTGGATATTAGGCATCGTTTTTGCGGATAGCCCTCATGTGCTGGAGTACACGTTTTTGGACCTGCAACTTGGTACTGCCAACATATTGCAGGCCACAAGTGGACTGCAGCACATACACCGCAAAATCAGATTTGCAGGTGAGCTTCTTGCTGATTACCCTGGGGACATCACAAAATGGACTTTTGTATATCGTTCTGTTTCTTCCCAGCTTACTAGCTTTGCAAGAAGCACATTTGATAAATCCTTTGGTTAACTGCAGCCAAGAACCAGCAGCCGTTACTTCAGGGCTACTTTTAACTAACATGTCACTCATGGAGCGTGCCCTGCAAAAAGTTAACTCAGGATTCCTGGGGAGAGTGTGACCAATAACTGAGTCATTTTGCACAATGGGCCAGTTGCTATTGATGATTTTGCGAAGTTTGTTATGCTGCCGACTGAACTGCAAGATGAGTCTGGGGGGTTCTAGACCGTCACTCTGATTCATCTGTGTCCCCACCAGTTTCGGCTGGAGAGCTGTGGAGCGTGGGGCAGTGTTGGATTTCCTGATCGCTAAGTCCAAAGCATTAGCCGATTAGCCCCTGGCTAGGAACCTATGTTTGCTCTCACCCTGTGCTTGCTCACGGTCAGAGTCGACACTACAGATGCGTCTAATGCGTAGCATCTCCCCATAAGTGATGCTGCGTATTAGGTGATCAGGGTGGTGGCTAGAGGCATGTAGAGCGGTGTTACCTGCGGTGACTTTGCGGTGTAAACGTGTTGCCAGTGCATTGTTAGTTACATAGATCTCAACATCCAAAAAGTTAACAGATATTTTACTGATATTACCAGTAAATTCCAGATTGAGGTTGTTAACATTGATCCCCTCTATGAACACTGATGCTGCTGCTTCTGAACCTTTCCAAACCAGGAAAGGATCGTCAATGTAACAATATCAAGCAACAATATGCTGCTTCAGGATGTGGTCAAATCCTGTTTTGAGGACTTGCTCCTCCCACAGTCCCATGTGTAGACATGCGTAACTGAGAGAGAAGCAAGCCCCCATCGCCACACCCCTGAGCTGCTGAAACACCTGATTCTGAAACAAAAAATAATTGTTATCCAAACAGGTCTGAATCATGTCAGATACCATCTTGTTGTGTTTGGACATGTAGCAAGGTTTTTTCCCCAGAAAATGTTCTACAGCCTTGACACGTTCCCTGTGATGAATACTGGTGTCCAGAGTTATCAGCAAATAGTCGTCCTGCCATTTAATGGACTCAATTTTCCTCAAGAAATCCCCCGTATCTTGCAGGTATGATGGAAGACTTTTGACATGTTCTTGTAGGAAAAAGTCTATATATTTGGAGGAGTTTTCCAGTAGACTATTCCTCGCAGAGATGATGGGTCTACCTGGAGGGCGTGTGGGGTATTTGTGAATTTTGGGGATCATGTAAAACAACGGGATGGTGGGACGATTGACCTTGAGAAATTTGAACTCATCATTGCTGAGCAAGCCAGCACTTTTCCAAGATAGCAATTTAACATTAAAGTAACTCCAAGCTTTTTTCAGTTTGCCAATCGCTGCGTTTGTAGCAATTGCGGTCCTTGAGATGGATGAGAACTTCCTCCATGTACATGGACCTTGGCCATAACACAATGCTGCCCCCCTTGTCGGATTGGCGTACTATGACGTTGTTGTTGTTCTGCAGCTTCTTCATCGGGCTGCCATAGTTGTTGTTTTGCCTGCAACATTGCAGTTGTGTGTGCAGGGTAGACATGTGAAGCTTTTGAAGTTTAGAAGTGACCAAATCATTGTAAATGTCGATGTTATCATGGAGCATGACGGGGTTAAATATTGACCTAGGTTTGAAATTGGTTATTCCTGTCACATTTAACCGTGGCATATCGGTTGTAGTGCTGGTAATGGTGTCAACTAGGGAGCCCTCCTTATTTAAATCTTGTAGGTCACACAACAACTCAAATTAATTTGCGGTCATTAAAGGGGGACTCGCCGGACCCCCTCCTGTGTTTTCGGTAATTTGCTTTTGTTGAGTAAGGAAAACTTGCGTAGTTTGAGCTTGCATGTATATTTGTACATATCAATGCGCGTCTGCGCATAGTCAAAGTAATTCGGAGGGCAATATGTTAAACCAAGTGACAGGATTTTGTTTTCTTTATCCGTAAGGTGTAGGTCGGTCAAATTGATGATTGAAATAGTATCTCCTCTGTTGTCATTCATTGAATTTTCCATTTTCTCTGTGGTTTCTTGTAGGTGCCAGGTTTCCCGTTGGCGCTGTCTTTTGCGGCACTGTCTGCGCCGGTGGCGTTTGATGTTTGCTCTTTGTGTTGTCGAGAGTTCGGGACGCGGGGTCTGAGAGTCTGTCTGCGATCCTGGCGCAGGCAATCCACCTCCTGCGCCAGGGAGCATTTTGTAAACCACAATCGTGAGCTAGATGCAGATATTTCATTCTCCGATTCACTCCCAGGTACGGAGCTCACATCAGACAGTGAGGAAGATGATTGCACCACCTCATTTGCGGTCGAGGAAACCTGCTGTGCCTGTGCTGAGAACTTAGCCTTCTTAAGAGAGTCAAATTTTCTGGCAAAAGTAAAAATGTGCACGTTCTGGTAGTCCAACTTGTCTCTCTGAAATCTGAAATCCTTACGTTTTTGTATAACATCTTCCTCCTTTGCCAGGCGCCCCTGCATTTCATCACAATATTTTTTCTCCAGTGTGAGATCCCCCACTTTAGAGATCTTTTCATTGAGCTCATCTATTTTAATTTGTGTAGAGGCTCGATCACTTTCCGCATACTTAATTAGAATCCTGACTAGGCGTCAAGATGATTCGAGATTACATTCGGCCCACTCAGCCAGCATATTTGATATTTGGGTCAGGGTTCTCATATAACATATATATATATATATATATATATATATATATATATATATATATATATATATATATATATATATATATATATATATATATATATATATATATATATATATATATATATATATATATATATATATATATATATATATATATATATATATATATATATATATATATATTTATCACCTAGGTATGTATATGTGAGCAAGGTATAGAAAATGTATACAAGCATGCCTTTCGATATTTTGTCTCTCAATATTCTGGTCAAGTAATTATGGCCATTCAATATTGTGTCTTCGATTCTCCCGACCTATGCCATCATATGCACAGTTAGAACCTTGAATGGAAGCACTAAGAATTATCATAAACACATTCAAAACTTTCAAGAAAAGTTTCAAGAATTAGCATAGACACATTCAACCTATTGAATGGAAACATCAACAGTCCTTTGGAAATATTAGATGTGTCACTGAATGGTGAAATGTCAGAGTGCTGACTATTGTCTAGCCTTCTATTTCTATGAACCTATGTGAAAATAAAAGAAGAAATGAATCTGCGGTTATCTGGTGCTCTTTGAATAAAAGCAAGATGTTCGGAGGGGCCAAAAGTCCTGGTTCCATGAAATAAGTGCTAGCGGTACCCTCTGATTCTGGAGCGTTTGGGTATCCATCAATGCTTATATTTGCCTCCTGTGATGGGCATGTCCTGACGAACAAGTTGCTCACCTTTGGTGACGATGTATCTGGTACATGCAAATGTTAGTTGTAGATTCCTCACCTTAGAATTTCCCCCCAGAGGAAGTCTGGATCCGGATATTTTTCTTTAGCAATATCTCTGCGCATCGGTACGTAGCGTCAGTGGACGCCACGTCTGTCATCGCCTTTGTGGTTACCAGGATGACGTTGCTGTGCCTACGTAGACGCCACCCCTGCACGCTTACATCAGTTCTGACACGATTTTGCTTGCCAGAGGCGTAGAGCCATGAAAGACACTGACCATTGGTGAGCCACAACTAGGGCCCTGTAAGGGAGTCCCTATCCCTTGAAATCAGTTTGCAGAGCAGGGAAGATTGGTGCGATTTTGGTGGTAAGGAATCTACAACTAACATATGCCTCTACCAGATACATAGTTACAGAAGGTAAGTAAATTGTTCATCTGATAGAGGCTGTTAGTTGTAGAAACCCTAACTTAGAATGGAAACCCCAGCAATACCATCCCTGGAGGAGGGTCTGTGAACCAAGTTCACACGAGAAAGCCCTGGAGGACTGAACTGGCAAAATAGCCATCCCTCCGGCTTGACTGTCGAGGGAATAGTGTCTGGTAACTGTGTGCAAAGATGGCCACGTTGCCGCCTGGCAGATATGGACTCTGCGTACCAATGCAGTGGTTGCTGTAGTAGCCCTATTGGAGTGAGCACGCAACCCCACTGGAGGATCCTTCTTCGCTAAAGCATAGCAGATCTAAATGCAAAGGACATGCCATCGGGAGGTGGTACGTTTTTGAACAACCGGGCCTTTCTTTGCACCCACATAGCTAACAAAGATTTGATCATCCACCTGCAAGTCTTTTGTGCGGTCAAGATAGAATGACAGCGCATGTTTAAGGTCCAGACGGTAGAGTCTCTCATCCTCCTTGGAAGTGTGCGGAGGTGGGAAAAAGGTGGGCAAGGTGATAGATTGTCCTACATGAAAAGGGGTAACCACTTTAGGAAGAAACAAAGGCCTAATTCTAAGCACCACTTTGTCCGGATGCACAGAGAAGAAATGGTGCTTGGAGTATAGAGCCTGTAGCTCACTCAACCTGTGAGCAGAGGTGATGGCAGCAAGGAAGGCAGTCTTGAGAGTGAGGAGCCTGAGAGGACAGATATGAAGAGGTTCGAAGGAGCACACGTAAGAAATGTGAGAAAAAGAATCATGTCCCACTGGGGCATTTTGATGGGAGATGGAAGAAATAGATGAGTAATGACCTTAAAGAATCTGGTAACAATAGGAGACTTGAACAAGGATGGCTGATCTGGCATCTTAAGAAAAGCAGTGAAAGCTGCAAGATAAACTTTGAGAGTGCCCAGAGCAGAGGCCTGCTGGACCAAAGAAAGTATATACAAAAGGACCTGTCAAAGAGGAGCAGAAACGGGATCCACAACCTCTGCTGTGCACCATGCCACAAACTTGTTCCATCTACAGGCATATACCGATTTAGAGGAGGGACGCATGGCTGCCAAGATGACATTACAGACTTCGGGTGGAAGGTCAACTGTTGCGGTTCAATCGCAACGAAAAGCCTTACCAAGTGAGTGCCGCCTTGGAAACTCCAACGTGCAATACTGCTGACATTCTGCATTCTCTTCGGTGGCGAACAGACCTAACCAAGGCTCTGCCCACCTCTGAAAGAGACCTTGCACCATTCGTGATTGACCAAGAACCGATGGCTGAGTTTGTCCCCCCTGGCATTCAGAGAACCCGCCAGGAGTTGAACCACCAGGATTATGCCCTGATATTCCAGCCATGTCCAGAGCTTCCTGACAAAGGTCCACGACCCCACCCCGCCCTGTTTGTTGCAGTACCACATGGCGGTAGTGTTGTCTGTGATCACCTGCAACACTTCCCCTTTGAGAGAGAGAGAGAGAGAGAGAGAGAGAGAAGGAATGTCTTCAGTGCCAGTCTGATCGCCTAGAGCTCCAGCAGGTTGACATGGAGCCCGGAGTTCGCCGAAGACGCCTCTGATCTCTGCCTACTCCAGATGGCTGCCACATCCCAGAAGTGATGCATCCGTCACAACTGTTTGATCTGGTTGGGGAAGGGAGAGGGATCTGCCTGTGACCCAATATTGGTTTGTTCACCACCACCACAGCTGTGTCACAGACCCCTCTGAGATCTGGACATAGTTGGAAAGATTCCCCGGATGCTGAGCCCACTGGAACTTCAGGTCCCACTGCAGAGTCCGCATTTGCCACCTGGCATGATCCACCAGCAGGATGCAGGAGGCCCAGCAGCCTCAGAGTCATTCTCACTGAAATCCGAGATAGACGCTGAAACATCGGTATCATCTCCCGAATATCCAGGACTCGCTGTTCGGGAAGCTAGGCCCGAAACTGCACTTTGTCCAGAACAGCTCCAATGAAAAGGAGTGTCTGAGAGGGATCTATGACAGAATTTCGACAGACAGAATTTCGACCTACACAAATATCGGCGTAATTATATTGATAGCAAAAATATCGACGCCCTATGTACAACATGGTAAGTACCAAAATATCGAAAAAATAATATCGATGTTAAAAATATCGTTGTTAAATATATCGATTTTTTTTAATTTAAAATAACATAAAAAATACTGTAAATAATACTTATTAATGACTTAAACATATTTAAATATATGTAATAATGGTAAAAAAATAATAATACATATTTAATTTTAAAAAAAATAATTAAAAATCATATATAATATATACTTACTTAACAATAATTACTATTCCCACTCCAGTGGGTGTAACAGTAGGAAAAACTGACCCTGAACCCTAAAAATACCCCTTTACCCAAAAACTGAAAACTGACCCTGAACCCTAAAAATACCCCTTTACCCAAAAACTGAAAACTGACCCTGAACCCTAAAAATACCCCTTTACCCAAAAACTAAAAACTGACCCTGAACCCTAAAAATTCCCCTTTACCCAAAAACTGAAAACTGACCCTGAACCCCAAAAATACCCCTTTACCCAAAAACTGAAAACTGACCCTGAACCCTAAAAATACCCCTTTACCAAAAAACTGAAAACTGACCCTTAACCCTAAAAATACCCCTTTACCCAAAAACTGAAAACTGACCCTGAACCCTAAAAATACCCCTTTACCCAAAAACTGAAAACTGACCCTGAATCCTAAAAATACCCCTTTACCCCAAAAACCAAAACTGACCCAGAACACTAAAAATACCCCTTTACCCAAAAACCCAAAACTGACCCTGAACACTAAAAATACTCCTTTACCCAAAATTAATTAATATTACAATTAAATTACTTCCCACCCTATTCCCCTATAAACACACAACCCACTCCAGTAGTAAAACATATAATTTAGTTAAAAATAAACATAAATTATCAATTAATTATTCTATTAATCAATTAAAATAATTCATTGCCAATTAATATTTAATAGCAAAATTAATAAATCATTAAACAATAATTATTTAATTACAAATAAATTACTTCCCACCCTATTCCCTTATAAACCCACAACCCGCTCCAGTAGTAAAACATATAATTTAATTTAAAAAATACATAAATTATCAATTAATTAATCAGTTAATCAATTAAAATAATTCATTGCCAATTAATATTGAATTGAAAAATAAATGAATCATTGAAAAATAATTATTTAATTACAAATAAATTACTTCCCACCCTATTCCCCTACAAACCCACAACCCGCTCCAGTAGTAAAACATATAATTTACTTAAAAATATACATAAATTATCAATTAATTAATCAATTAATCAATTACAATAATTCATTGCCAATTAATATTTAATTGCAAAATAAATTAATCATTTAAAAATAATTATTTAATTACAAATAAATTACTTCCCGCCCTATTCCCCTAAAAACCCACAACCCGCTCTGGTAGTAAAACATATTATTTACTTTTATATATTTTTTATTTATAAAAACATATTAAACACATATTATAACAATTAATTTAAATACTTAACTAAAATTTCTAACACATATTAGTAAATCGAAATTACTTACATCGATATATATGCTATCGATATAAGTAATTTCGATATTACTTACCTTAGGGTCGATATTCTGGCCATCGATATTCTGGACATCGATATTCAGTCCCATCGATATTAGCAACTCAATATAAGTGTAAGTCGAAATTAAAAAATCGATATTTTGACTGTTTACCGTCTGAGAGGGAGTCAGGTGTGACTTCAGCACGTTTACAGTGAACCCCAGCAAATGCAGGAGGTCCGCCGTAGTCTGGAGAAGGGAGATGACAGCCTGGGGCGAGCTCGCCTTCAACAGCCAGTCTAGATAGTGGAAGACTGGAACCCCTGATCTGCGCAGATGAGCTGCGACCACAGCCATCACCTTTGTGAACACCCGAGGGGCACTCGTAAGGCCAAAGGGAAGCACTGTGAACTGAAAGAGCTAATGGCCCACTGGGAACCATAGATAGCATCTGTGGGCTGGCAGGACGGGAATGTGGAAATAAGTATCCTGCAAGTCCAACACCCCAATCCAGTCTCTGGGATCGAGGGCAGACAGTACTTGAGCTAATGTGAGCATCTTGAACTTCTCCTTCCGGAGAAAGCGGTTGAGGGCCCGTAGGTCTAGAATAGGATGCAGGCCTTTGTCCTTCTTGGGCACAAGAAAGTAGCGGAAATAGCAACCACAACCTATTTCTGGCGCAGGGACCCTCTCTATTACTCTCTTGGTCAAAAGAACTGAGACTTCCCGGTGGAGAAGTGCCAAATGATCCTGCGACATGCAATCGGAAGACGGTGGCATTGAGGGAGGGGTAGTCTTGAAGGGGAGGGAGTAGCCACTCAGACGATTTGCAGAACCCATCTGTCCGGCGTGATGGATTGCCATTAGAGGAGGTAATGGCGAATGCTGCCTCCAACCGCCTAATGATGGGCCTGGACGTCGGGCTAGGAGGGTTTGGAGACAGTGGTGGGGGGGAGGTGGTGGACTGGCACACCTGCTGGCTCCCAGACTCACAAGGACTCTGGGTCCCATGGATGCATGGTGGAGGCAAGATGGCCGCTGAGGGCTTCAGTGAGTAAGTCGCACTACTCACTTCTCCCTGCCACTGGAAGGATGGATGGCTGAATCAATGGTGGGGCCTGGCTTGGAAAAGAGTACTTTTTGGTTCCCCATACAGAATCAGTGCGTCAGAAATCACAGGAAAAGCGGTTTCACATTAAAAGAGTTAAGTGCAACAAAACGAATTGCCTTGAGTCTCTGGAGGAATTTTACGGCAAACACCAGGCTGATTTTAAGGTCCTGGTTCAGAATGCCGCCTAGGCTACAGCGAGTAAATGAAGCCAAGGATGCCAAGGACACCAAGGACGGCAAAGAAACCAAAAATGGGAAGCCCGGTGAAACAGACACTAACAAAGGTCAAGTTCTCAAAGAGAAAGCCAAGGCCGATACAAAATCGGAAACAAAAACGGATACAAAAGTATCACTGAATGTGGCTCAGAAAAGCGGAGCTATTTCCAAAAAATCAACCCTGAAAAAGCCAGGTGGTGATATTCCAGTTTCAGTGAAGGAGACTGGAAACAGCAAGAAAACAAAAGAGAGTGCAATGCGTCAGCCCTCGGTTACGGAGAGCTTTTCAAACGTACCTTCGACCCCAAGCAGGAGCAGCAGCGGCGGCGGCAAGTTTGGAAACAAGTCGGATGTCCTCTCGGTGTCTGCTGCTGTCACAATCGCTGGAGGGAAAAAGGGGCCTGTCACTGAAGCCTTTGGATCGGCTCCGGTATCGAGAGAGAAGGCTGTAACGGGCGCCAGTGCTGGAACGGAGGTTGCTAAGCAACAGAGTGGAAGACCCGATGCGGGGAAGCCGGCTGAGGCGATGCCTGCTACCACGGCTAGTGCTGCAGGAGAGGCGAGGGAAGAGGCTGTAGCAGGTGAGGACAAAGCGGAGGTCGCTTCTGACCCTACACAATCTCTGAATACTATGCAGCCAGGAAAGCATATCGCGCTGCACAAGGTCTGTAGCGGGTTGACTGATATTAGAGCTTTGGTTACACATTTGCCGGATGAAGATAACTGCATGTTACAAACTAATGGCTTAAATACAGGATTGGTGAGGGGATTGGCAACAGACTCTGATACACAGGTATTGCCTCAAGATACTTTATTATGGGCGAATGATGTGGATTCCATTATGGAAAGAGAAGGAGTCAGGTCAGGTGGGGAATCTTCGGCTTCTGCTTCTAACTCCATTGAATTACATATTATGTCTGAGACGGCCTCTGCGGAGAGGTTTTACTCGGTAGAAGAGGACTCCCAGTCACAATCTCTACCCACAGGAGAGAGCTCCGATGAATCAACTGGGGGTGACACAGGTAGTAGCTCCCCGGTCCAGAAATTCACTCAAAAAAAACGTATAGCCAAAAGAAAACCCTCTTCAGCAAGTAGTACCACTGACCCTACTAAGAAGTTAGCCTGGGATTATTCTACTACCACATTCTCCTTTGTAGAGCAGGATAGCCCAGCTACAATGATCGGAGAGCAGGCATCTTCGCAGCCTACACAACCCCCGGTTACTTTGGACTTACTGTTTAATACTTTGAAATTGATGCAATCCGAGGCTAGAGGGGAAAGTAGGAGAGCTAGACATGAATCTAGAAAGGTCCAGAATAAACTGAGGAAAATAAGTCAAAGACAGGACGAGATGGCTGAAAGGGTGGCCCACGTGGAGGAAAGAACTGGGAAAGTGGAGGATGATTTGCGAGAGATTAAATCATATAAGGAAGAGCATCAGAAGGTAGCTGAAGATGTAAACTGGAAACTGGAGGATTTTGAGAACAGACAGCGTCGAAATAACATCAGACTGCTAGGAGTAGAAGAAGGACTGGAGGGGGGGGATATTAGAATGTTTGTTGTAAATCTGTTAAAAGGTGCTTTCCCAGAACTAACAACATGGCAATGGGAATACGAAATCCAAAGAGCTCATCGCTTTCCGTTTTTCAAAAGAGGACAGGAAGGAGCCCAAGGGGGGAAACCAAGGGCAATTTTGATTTTTGTTGGGAATTTTCTTTTGAGGCAGCTGATCCTGGATAAGGCCAAACCTGAGTCAAGAAAGACATTTAACAATGTTTCGTTCTTTGCAAGGCCCGATTTTTGCCATGCTACAGTAGAGCGTAGATGGTGATTGAGGCAATTGATACCGATTATACAATCCCTGGGCTCAGAAGCTTACCTACTGTATCCTGCTAAGTTGAAGATTGTAACCAAAAGTCAGGTTAAGTTTTTCTTTTCTGAAATCAAAGCAAAAGCCTTCATGATTGAAGTTTTGGGGTACAAGGAGGGATGATTAAAATATAGAATACGGATATTTAATATAGAGGTGGTTTGAAGGTGGGGAGGAGTGGCGACTGCTGAATCCCTGGCGATCACACATAGGTCATGCGTGACCTATTTGCCTGTAGGGGAGGGTGGGGGAGGGGTAGCTCGGGGAGGGGAAGGGGGGAACAAAACGAGAGGGGGGAAAATGGCACACATCATGCGTAGCAGCATACACACAGAGGTCTAGCAAAAGATTGGTACTGCTTTTAAGTATAAGGTGGAACAAGGAAATAAGGAAAGAAAAAGGAAACTGGGGGAGTAAGATGGTTCTAATTTTTGATATTTTTTAATGGCTTGTCGAATTATTTCAATGAACGTGTGTGGTCTTAATGACCTCCAGAAGAGATTACGGGTCTCTGCTTTTTGTAAGGCATTAAATCCAGATTTGATCTGTCTCCAGGAGACTCACGTTGAGGGAGGTAAAGGTTTTTTGCTAGGGCAGCTGGGGTTTGAAGTATTAGCGTATACTAAACAAGCTTCAAAAACACGAGGGGTGGCAATTTTGGGAAGAGGGAGAGAGTGTAAGGTGATTAGGAATAAGGTAGACATGTGGGGAAGATGGGCCATTGTGGAAGTAGTGTTCAGAGGAGCTAGATTTACTGTGGTATCAGTCTATGGATCAACATGTGATGAACCGGACATATTTGAATTTTTGGATCAGGAATTGACAACCTGGGTGGAACCTATCGTTTGCTGTGGGGATTTTAATATTAATCGTCCTGCTAGTGTAGAGTTACAAAGGGAATACGGTTATACTGGGCGCAAGAAGAGGGTACATAAGGCAATAGTAGATTTGGCTGCACATAACGCTTTATCAGATGTATGGGCAAATTTAAATCCAATGAGTGACGGGGATACTTTTTTTTCAGCACCTCACAGAATTACTGTAAGATTAGACTATTTCCTAATTTCTAATGTTTTGTTATCTAATGTAAGTATTAGAAAGCTACCACGTCTGATGTCAGATCATAATCCATTGCTACTGACATTGAATCTCAATGGTATTACCAGAAAAGTTTATAAATGGACATTTGAAAGGGCGTTGTTAAAAGATGAGAGTTATTGTAAACATATGGAGAAGTGGATAACTGAATTCTGGATCAATAACAAGGGTAGCTCAAGTAGTGGTAACATCTGGGATGCCTTTAAAGCAGGGATAAGAGGTGAGACAATTAGTTTTACAACATTCAGACAGAAGACTGAAAGAGAGAAGACAGAACAGCAAATGAATTCACTTCTGGCTGCAGAGACAGAACTTAGTAGACTTATTATGTCTGGGAGCTCACTGGATCAAAAAATATTAGAAATAATGGTATTAAAGGGTGATATTGCTGAAAATGTTACGAATAAAACGGCTGTAAACTATTTCGCAAAAAAGGAACAGGTGTTTGAATACAGTGAGAGGGTGGGCCATATTCTTGCTGTTAGAACTAGGCAGAAAACCAACGCTGGGGATATTAAAAACATGGTAGATAGTTTAGGGAATGTGATATTAGATCCTAACGGTATAAGGGATGAATTCTGGAAATATTATACAAACTTATATGATGTTGACAACAGGATGGGTATTGATGAAATAAGGGATGGAAATAAGAGACTATGTGGGGAATATCCAGCTGGATATGTTGGAAATGGAAGACCAGATTAAACTGGATTCAGATATAACGTTAGAGGAAGTAACATTAGCATTATTAGAACTCCCATCCTCTAAAGCTGCAGGACCAGATCTTATTCCAATTGAGTTTTATAAAACATTTTTCTCTTCTATAAGAGCGGAGCTATTAGAAACTATCCTACAAGCACAGCAGGAAGTGTCAGTCCCGGATTCTTGGGGGGGCACTGAGATTATTGTTATTTTAAAGAAGGGAAAGCCACCCACAGTCCCTGGGTCGTATAGACCAATCGCCCTTATGAATGCGGATGTGAAATTATATTCCAAAATTCTGGCAACAAGGCTGTCCACCGTTATAGAAAAACTAGTTACACCAGATCAACATGGATTTATCCCAGGGAAAGGCACCACTACACATGTTAGAACAGTGATCACTTGCTTTGATGCCATGGAGGAGGCTGGTGGTCCTTTGGCAGCCTTATTTTTAGACGCCGAGAAGGCTTTCGATAGGGTCACATGGATATACTTGTGGGAAATAATGAAAGTATATGGTTTTGGCAATAAATTTATAAAGGCAATTAGGGTTTTATACAAGGCACCTACAGCCAGAATTAAAATAAACCGAGATTTAACTGCACCTGTACAAATTAAAAGAGGCACTAGACAAGGCTGTCCCAGTTCTCCCCTCCTTTTTGCATTATATATGGATCCGTATTTGCGTTATCTAAAATCTAACCCGAATATCCCTCCTCTTATATCAAATGGTGTAGAGGTTAATGTATTAGCGTATGCAGATGACGTTGCTATAATCACTCTAGACCCATCTAAAGCAATGGAAGAGGTTGAGATGGAGGCTAGTAAATTTGGCAGAATATCTGGGTACAAATTAAACAGTGCAAAAACACAAATTATTAAAAATACAATGGTTCAATATAATGATACACGGGTGGTTCCAGCAGCAATGTATTTAGGAGTTGAGATATCATCTAACTTGGATACAGTGGTAGGACGGAATATTTCCCCTTTAATTAAGGACGTAAGCGCTGAATTGGTCAGAATAGATAAGCTTAGGCTTACGTTAGTTGGACGTACAAATGTGATAAAAATGATTATTCTCCCCAAATTCCTTTATTTCTTTCGCACTATTCCTCTTTTGTTTGAATCAATTTGGTTTAATAAGATTGAATCAATATTAAATAAATTTATATGGTCTTATGGGAAGACTAGAAGGGCTTACAAGTTCATGACGTTGCCAAGGGCTAGTGGAGGGTGGGGGGTTCCGGACTTCAGGTTATACTACTGGGCATCTGTACTACAATTTACTCAAGGTTTGCTGGGAGCAGGCAATCTAGATTTGAATGTGAGATCCTTTTCGACAATGGTATATTCTATCATAATGGGAGCAGATGCTGCAAATGCTTTTCTAAACCATGCTGACTTTCTTTACTATAGACATACACGTTTTAAAACAGTTAAAGCTGCATATAGCATCTGGACAGCAGTAGCAAAGAAATGTGGACTAGGAAGATACAATAGATATACCAGAATGTATAGGAATAGGACACTACCCCCCTTGATATTTTCTGATTCTATAATGGCAGACTGGGATATGAAAGGTATTAAAAAAATAGGAGATTTGATGGGGTTGGATGGGAATATCTTGCAATTCTCAGATTTGATGGGAAAATATGATATAACAAGAAATAGTTTTTTTAATTATTTGCAAATCAGGAGTTTTTTGGGTAAGAAAAAAGGTGGAGAATGCGGTTTTCGGAAGAGTAATGTTATGGAATCCCTAGCTCAAGGGGGAGAGTGTTCTATAAGATTCTTTTATGCTAGCTTAGCAGAATTAAAAAAAGATGATACTGAGAAATATGGAGACAAATGGGCAGGGAAATTAGGGGTACAAAATCAATGTTTTTTGGATTCATTGGAGTTAGGATGTTCCGTTTTGTGTTCTGCTCCTCTTCAATCGCAGCATTTTAAAACTTTATATCTACTTTATCACACACCGGACCGCATTGCACAGTGGGGGGCGACTACAGGGACTACTTGTTTTCGTTGTAATGCTCCGGCAGCAGACAGTATTCACATCTTCGCACTTTGCCCCCAATTAGATAATCTACGAAAGGGTATTGAAGAATTTATGAAGCATACTTTGGGTTTAAATGAGATTCTAACATCAACTGTTATCATGTTAGGGGTTAGGGGATATAGGGGTGACAATACTGAATTTGTATTCCTAGCGATGGCAGTGTATAGATTATTAATTGCTAGAGCATGGCGGGACCCTATCCCTCCCACTACACAACAATGGATTGCTTTGCTATTGGGGATATTCAACCTTGAAAAAGGTATATATGCTAGGAAGGGTAAAAGAGCAAGGAAATTGGGATTGAAAATATGGAAACCTGTATATCGTTGGAAAGAGAGAGTAAGTGTATGCCTTGTTTAATAATTATTTGTAGGGTTTGTTTATTTTCTCCACCTGTATATGTGTTTGGTTCATAGTAGTTTATACAGTAATTTTTTTTTTTTGCTTAATTTTGCATTGTGATCTCTGTTTATACAAATGACAATTGTTGTATGATGTGTGTCAATAAAATTTTAAATAAATAAAAAAAAAAAAAAAAAGGACTCTGGGTTAAGCATGGGCGGAAAATCCGTTCCGCTCGCGGATTTTGCGGATTTTCGGGAAATCCGCAATCCGCGAGATTCGCGAATCTCCCGCAAAATCCGCAAATCCGCGAGCAGCGGATTTTGCTCGCACTGCTCGCACTGTTCGCGTGAGTTCGCGGCTTCCCAGTACAACTTCGCGCCCCGCGAATAAGTGCTAAATTGCAGAAATACGATCTTAGCAAAACTGAAACTACTTGCCAGGTTCAAAAGTTCAGGCTCATCATTAGTAGCCATTTCCTGTAGTGCTTCCTGAGGGGCCCCTCCAGAGTTCAGTTGCCAGTTGCAACTATTATGTGACCCTGCTCTGAACCTCAGAATAGTTACACATATGCCACAAAGGTCCTGAATTACAGCTAAGGGAGACAAGCAGGAGCCAGGCTGGAAGTTAAAATCCATTAATCAGCCCCTAATTCATTATTGTCAGTTGGGGCAGGGCAGGTGTTGTAACTAATTTTGCAACAATGAAAGCACTTAGCAAGTGCAAAAGATCACTAATCAGGGCGCACTAAGGAAGCAGGTGCCAGCTAAAAAAATATTCTGTGACACATTAATCAGCCCCAAATTAATTCAGGTCACTTGAGGCAGGGAAGGTGTGCTTTGCTTTGCCGAAAATAATGTACACTGGACAACCAGAGGGTGTGGTGATGAAACAGAGGGTGGCATGGGTGGGCCAGAGGGTGGCATGAGTAGTCAGAGAGTGGCAGTGGTGACAGAGAGTGGCAGTGATGAAGAAGAGTGTCCCAAACAGGCTGGACACGTAGAAACAACAAGTTCGCGAAACTTGCGACCCGACAGGTAAGTTCGCAAATTGCGAAATTGTAAAAACCCTCGCGAACTGGCAGAAACACGGGCGAACACAAAAAAAAAAAAATCCGCAAATTCGCGGGAATTCGCGGATTTTGCGGATTGCGAATTCGCAAATCCGCAAAATTCGCGAACGCGAGATCCGCAAAATTCGCCCATGCTTACTCTGGGTCCCATGTCCGCGGCCATGCAGAGGCTGGACAGCTTGCGTGAACCAGTGGCTAGGCTGAACCGGACGTGGTTGGGTGCCCCTTCCGTAGTCACGAAAGGGACGAAAAGCAGACTGGAGTGGACGGGATGGCTCAGTGAGGCCCAAAGATCTGGCGGTAGCTCGAGAGTCTTTAAAGCGCACAAGCGCCGAGTCTGCTTTGTCGCTAAATTGACGACGGCCAGCATAGACATGTCCATCAAGGTTGGCTGGACATACCCCGAAAAAGCCAGATGTCCTCAACCAGGTGTAGCATCTAAGGGCTATCAACATGGCAATCACTCTGCCCAGGGAGTCAGTGGTATTCAGTCCACCAATGGCCAATTTGGCTGCGTTTCTCTCATTCGCAACTGCCTGGGAGAGAACGGCCGGGCCTCCTCCAGGCACTGAGGCAGCACCTGCGCAACGTATCCCAAGAGGCGCGCAGTATTCACCGATCGCAGTGCCAAGCTGGAGGAAGAGAACATTTGCTTCCTAAGATAGTCCAGCTTCTTGGACTCCCTATCTGGAGGAGCAGAAGGGAATGCACTCTTAGAAGAAGAGGCTTGGACCACCAAGCTTTCAGGGGAAGTGTGTTGGGTAAAGAACACAGTGTCGCCAGGGTCCGGGAGGAGGCGGTAAGCAATTGTCCTCTCCAAAGGAGCCCCTGTGCTGGTCTCGGACCAAGTGCCCAGGAGGACATCAGTAAGGCAATCAGGGTTCAGAGGAAAAAGCCGTTGGCCGAAACCCCTCTGTCAGGAGGTTAGTCGTGACTGCCACCGATTGGAGCTCAGGTCCCAGGAAGTCGGCCGCTCTTCTCACCACCACAACATAGGACACTCCCTCTTCCGTAGCCACTGTAGGTGGAGAAAGCAAACCAGTGTTTGGAGAGATTTCCAGACCACTGGCATCACCCTGGTCCTATCATCAGTACCGTTCTTCCAGCTGGTCAGATAAAGGGTCCAGCGACTCCTCCCAGTTCTCATCACCAGCTTCTGGTTGATAGGGAACACCATGGATAAACAGGGGAACAAAAGTACACTCCGGCATCAGTTCCGATGTTGGTCCGGCTCTGTGTCCAACTTAGGGATGGGGACGGCATCGGCTGGGGGCACAGCTGGTGCCAGGGCATCGTCATCGAGATCGGCACTGGGGAGGGTCGAGTGAGATCGACTGGCGTTGATCCAGATCTAGGCCTGGATCCACTGGGCCCTTTGGCACCAGGCCTGGAGTCGCCAGCATCAAAGGCCCCAGGACCCCGACCCAGGAGGCCAAAGGTGCATCAGCGGAGACGGGCTGCCCAAAGGCGAGGGCTCGTAGAATTGGCGAAGTTGGGCAGGGGACGCTCCGTCTCCCTGAAAGGGTGGGAGGCGTGGTGCCATCCTTGAAGCAAGCACCGGAGACGGAGCCTTTGAACGACGAAGCTCCAAGTCCTGCGTCACATCAGCCGACCGACGGGGAGAAGGTAAAGAGCGCTTGTGCTTCTTCACCTTCTTCTTGTGCTTCGACTTCCCCAAGGACCTTGACGACTTGGAGTGCGATGAGGAGTGGAGGCTCCACAAACAACTTCAAGACCTTCCTCTCGAACAAGACTAGAAATGACGTGGAGCCCACCGCCGGGCCGCCAACAAATTTCAGGAATGCTCCCACAAATTCTACGGGTGCATGGCTCGGCAGTCGGAGCATGACTTTGGGTTGTGGTTGCAGTCCAACCACCACAAGCACACGAGGTGCGGATCCGTCACAGACATCATCTTGTGCTAGGAACTGCAGGGCTTCAAGCCGGTCTGCAGTTTGGCCAGCCCTCGTGCACCAGGAGTCCAAGATAAAAAAAAGTCAACCAAAGCTGCCAAGAAAGCTTGCCAATAAACGGCTAAGGGGTAGCTCTCTCCAGATCTGTGCTAGGCTGGTGTGGAAAAAAAGAACTGGTGTCAGCGATCAGGGGTGGCGTTTAAGTAGGCACCGACACATCATCCCGGCGACCACAACGCTGAGGACGGATGCTGAATCGACCGACACCACCTACAGATTCGCAGGGGTATTGCTAAAGAAAAATCTCCCTATCCAGACGGACGCCTGGGGGAAATTCTTAGGTTAGGAATCTACAACTAACAGTCTCTATCAGATTTTCTGTTATAAAACCAGCCAGGTGTGAAAACAATTAGGCTAGGGTTATTAAATGTCATCAGATATCCCTGGTATATTCTGACATCCTAAATCGTAGTTTAGAATTTAATATGGTGGACAGGTCAGCCTAAATTGCCACTTTTGGATCCATATGGAATCAAGTCACTAGTCACTGAGGAATCTCCTGTTTTCTAGAACCATGAACCCAAGCACTGTCACAAAACGAGGACTACAGAACATAGTGGACACTAGCCCATACAAGTCTGATGGGGGTTACTATCCGGGGAACTGCATACATGTTTACTAGTAAGGAAGAGATGTAAAATTACTAACAGAGGAATTAATACCCAAATACATATTCCTTGAACATTACACCGTTAAAAGAGAAGGACTACTTTTAGTAAATGCTCACATATGATCATGCAGTTAGAAGAATCCAGTAATGGATTTTCAGATATTTGCCCAAGCTGTAATATTGATTAACCACATGCGTGCGAGCGGAATTCCGCTCGCATGCTCAGATTTAGTAAATCCCATTATTCATGACGAGCTGGGCTCGGCATCAGCGTGCGAGGAGGCTACGCCATGACGAGCCCAGCTCGTCATCAGCCCCGAAGGGGTTAAGGCTGAGGTACATGTACATGTACCTCCAGTTGAAATTCCATCTGCAGAGGCTGCTCATCTCAGTGGCATACTTGAATGCATGCCAGGGTTGAGCACCTATGTAAATGATACTATAAGATCACTATCCTGGAATGAAGTTGGGGTAAAAGCTAAAGTAACAGATCCTGAATGGGGCTCATTTATAGATCAACACCACATAGTGCTTTTTCAGGAGACATGGGCAACAGCAAGTAGCCCGGTGGCAGAGGGCGGCTTGCGGACGCTGAGAGAGCTCTTCTGATAATTTTCCTACACTTCGCCCCGCTGATTGCGAGCGGCGGCGCTTTTATGCTGCGCACTGATTTTAACTGTAATATTACTGTACTTTTCGTTATGCAGGTTACTAACCTGAGTCTTGAGTTTCAGAGGTGAGCTGCTGGCTGGGGGCTGATCGTGGTCGCGGGTTCCCAGCAGCAGCGGGCGCCATCTTTGCTTCGGCTGACCTCCACCATACTCTATCCCTGACACTCCACCGACGCTCCGCCCCTATTTAGGAGCGCGATTTTCCCCTCGCCTAGTGTTTGCAAGTAGCCCGGTGGCAGAGGGCTGGCTTGGGGACACTGAGAGAGCTCTTCTGATAATTTTCCTGCACTTCGCCCCGCTGATTGCGAGCGGCGGCGCTTTTATGCTGCGCACTGATTTTAACTGTAATATTACTGTACTTTTCGTTATGCAGGTTACTAACCTGAGTCTTGAGTTTCAGAGGTGAGCTGCTGGCTGGGGGCTGATCGTGGTCGCGGGTTCCCAGCGGCAGCGGGCGCCATCTTTGCTTGGGCTGACCTCCACCATACTCTATCCCTGACACTCCACCGATGCTCCACCCCTATTTATACGGGCAGTATGTGTCAGCGCAGCGGACGAGCGCAGCGGGCGCGACGTAGGCGCGCCGGAGTTGCGCCTGAGTTAAGCCCGTCTGCGCCCGTCCGCGGCCGGCCGGGGCTAGGGGCATGCAACTCTGCCTCTTTCATCACTTACTCCCGCTCTTCCCTTATTTTATGTCACGACCTCGCATTCCCCCCTCCTGAGTCATCCCCCAGGCTCGCTTTACTCGGCCTGCTTACGGCCAGAAAATCCTTTCCAGAGATCATTCCCCCCCCCGCCAACCTCCAGCCTACCAGCCCCGGGGCCCAGGTCCTGCACTTCCCCATCGGTAAGAGCCTTAAAATCCTCTCTGTCAGTGATGTACCTCAACACCCGGTCCCTGGTTAGTCACCAGTCAGATATTTTCTATCTCCTGGGATCGGAACAGCCTGACGTTTTGTTTCTGACCAAGACCTGGCTCACAGATGACTCTTCCCCTGATTTCCTGGCAGCCATCCCTTCGGGATATTATATACTGCAAGTTAACCGCTCCTCTGGTAAAGCTGGTGGAGGGGTTGCAGCCATTATTAGGCACCCTATTCGTTTCTCCTCAGTGCCTACCACCAGTCTCCCCATGACTGATTGCCTCGTACTAAGATTGGAGCAGCCAGGGTCATCTCTCATATGCGTCCTGGTTTACCGCCCCCCCCCCCCAATCCATGCCCAGCTTTTCGGTCCAGTTCGGTGATCTTATCTCCCAGCTCACCATCAATAACGCTAACGTTTTGGTCCTGGGAGATTTCAATTACTGGCCGTCGGATGCTCATGAAACCCCAGGCTCACTGGCCTTCTCAGACCTCATGTTAGGCTTAAATTGCACTCAACATATACACTCACCCACTCATGTTAAGGGCCATACTTTAGACCAGGTTTGGACCTCCTGCCTGGACATCTCTGTACCCCTTATTCTTCTCTGCCTTTGGTCAGACCACTTTTTAATTACTTTCACTTTAGCCATGCCCTCCCCTGTTACCAAGGTCTGAGAATCCAACTTCCTGGCACGCAATTGGAACAGGGCTGACTTAAACAAATTCACCTCCCTCCTCAGTTCATCTGCCCCACCCATCACTGGATCTTCTATTTCTATCGATTCTCAGACACAGGGTCTCACTCACTGGCTTACCTCTGCTGCTGACTTGGTGGCACCCTTAAAACTAGTCAGAGCGAGGCGCAGTCATGACGCCCAGAGGTGGTTCACCGAGGACCTCAGAGCCCAAAAACTTGGTCTTCGTCAGGCAGAACGGCGCTGGCGTCGGGGGTACTCCCCCGAGACTAAAGAGATATTCTCCTCTCTGCTAAGAGAGTATAAATCAGCCATAACTTCGGCCAAATCTCTCTATTTCTCCAATAGAATTTTGGACTCCTCAAACAAGTCCAAGGACATATTCTCAATTTTTGAGGAATTGTCTAACCCGGTGAGAGTCACTATTGCGCCCCTCCCCTCCCAGTCCCTATGTGATTCCCTGAACCAATTTTTTGTGGAAAAGATTGTCAAGATTAAAACCAGTATCTCTGCCCAAGCCCCGCTAGTCCCCTCTCCGCCTATTTCTTCCTGCCATCATCTCAACACTCATATTCTAACCCAGATTCCCCCTATCTCGAAAGCCAACTTTCTTTCACTTTTGCACAAAGTCTCTTCTGGTTCTTCTGGCGACTGCTGCCCCCCCTCGGCCCTTCGGGAAGCCTTCACTTCCTGTCCTGAACCCCCCCTGGCCCTGTTAAACAACTCTCTGACCACTGGGGAGGTTCCCTGTTCCTTCAAACAGGCCGAGGTGGTTGCCATCCTGGAAATACCCTTGGCAGACCCCTCCATCGTGAGCAACTATCGCCCTATATCTCTTCTCCCTTTCCTCAGCAAAATTCTGGAGTCGCATGTAACCCAAACCCTCAGCACTTTTGTTGAGGATTCGTGCGTCTTGGACCCCCAGCAGGCCGGGTTTAGACTTGCGCATTCCACAGAAGCAGTCATCCTCTCCGTGATGGAGGAATTGCGCAGAGGGGCCGACGCTAACATCTGTCAGGCCCTGGTCCTCTTGGATCTGTCGGCCGCCTTTGACACGGTCGACCATGATATTTTGGTCGACCGTGTCAGAGAGGCTGGCATCCAGGGTACCGCCCTGGACTGGGTTCAGTCATTCTTGACTAAACGTCAACAAGCCGTCAGGCTGTCCCAGTTCTCTGCTACTCAGGTCGAGCTGACCTGCGGCGTCCCGCAGGGCTCCTCTTTGTCCCCCCTTCTTTTTAATTTGTACCTGGCTCCTTTAATACGTTCCCTCCGTGGGTTGAGTGTCACCGCGTTTAATTACGCGGATGACATTCAACTGGTTTTTACCATTGATTCCTCTGACGAATCAATTACTACCTTTCAAAATACGCTCTGCTTCATTAGCAATTGGATGAGCTCAAACTATCTGAAGCTCAACCCCGACAAGACCGAGCTGGTTCTTGTCGGGGGACCCTCCAATCCTTGGCAACCCTCCTTTTGGCCGGCAAGTCTGGGCAGTCCTCCTTGCCCTGTCAACTCAGCCAAAAGCCTGGGAGTCGTCATTAGCAACGATCTCTCCATGACGCCCCAGATCAGTGCAGTAGTGTCCTCCAGCCATTTCCAACTCAGGAAAATTCGTAAAATCTCTCGCCTACTTACTACCGAGGCCCTTACTTTGGCCTTGCTTGCGTTAGTCATTTCTAGGCTTGACTACGCAAACGCATTGTATGTAGGCATTCCTGACTACCAACTTAAGAGACTCCAGTTGATCCAAAATCAGGCCGCTCGCTTGATTTATCACCAACCTAGAGATCAACACGTTCGTCCCCTTTTAAAAAGTCTCCACTGGCTCCCGGTATCTGCTCGCTGTAAATTCAAGCTAGGCTGCATTATCTCAAAATCTCTTGCAGGCCTCGGTCCCCTTTTTATTTCCTCCCTTCTCCACCCGTATGTTCCTCCTCGCAATCTTCGGTCATCCCAGATGGCCTTGTTATCAGTTCCCAGATTTAAGAGGAAGAAACACGGTGGCCTTAGGTTTTCATTTCTAGACCCATCTTTTTGGAATTCCCTTCCCCTTCCTCTTAGGTTGCCTTCTCCATACTCCAGGTTCAGATCCCTCCTTAAAACCTTCCTCTTTACCGAGTCCTATAATTAGTTTCACTCTCATGCTCTTCTTTCTGCTCCCTCAGCACAAGCGCCAAGAAACCTAATGGTGTTAGTTGCGCTCAATAAATTCATTTAACATAACAACATAACATAACAACCGATTTTTAGGAAAGTACAGTTCTTTCTGGACCAATATAGTACCATCAAAAGCAGGCAGAGCTTCTGGGGGCCTGCTGATTGGGTTACAAATGTACATGTTCGACAAGGTCAAGCTAATACCAACTGACTGCAAAGAAATAATGGGCATTGTAATTTCTACAGGTAGTGTCATTGAGTTTAGGTACATTGTCATCACTAACATCCATACAGAATCCCTCCCGGGTAATTTACAGTCTGGTACTATTGGCCTTCTGACTGATATGGTCGATCAGTTACACTATAATTGACCTAAAATAATTGCAGGTTATTACAATACATCTGTTAGGGCTGGGGAACAATAGCTTACTTTGATTAATGAGAAGAATGAACCTTGGGGTGCGTCTTCCGTAGTGGCTAGCTCAGGCCATAGGTGAAAAAAGGTTGTTTATCAAATTGTTGACATGTCACATATGGGCTGAGGGTGTTGAATGGTTGCACTGCCTCTGATCTTTTTCCTGTGACCCACTTTTAAAAGATGCCTGTATGTAAGTAATATTGATAAAAATGTTCTTGATTCTAGACTGTGGTCTTATGAGGTGAATATGGAGGAGGTGGTGCCTAGAATGACAGTGAGCATGAAGCGCTTAGAGAACAAATTCAATCTGGACCCTTTGCGAACATACGCCCAACACATAATACCCTTTGCAGGGATTCTGCTCAGACACAGAACTGTGCACAGAGACCCAGGACCTCAGTGAATTGTAGTAGACCAAAAAACTCACCTTGGTACCTAGAACCCCTAACCGATTAGCATCAGTGTCACATTAGCTCTTCGTGTTATAGCAAAGTAACCAATAATTATACAACCCAGAACATGTGACTTAGGATACTCTCAGGGATGGTGGGAATCAAGACCACTATTTTGTTTGTTATTCTCTTACCAGTCCACAACGTGGGTTAAAAAGAGACACGGTAAAGTTTAAAATGTTTATTTTAACGACGTGCTCTAAGATGCAGTATTTTTGCGAGCATAGGCAGGCATATGATTAAAAATAATACAATCAGCATTTTTACAATTCCATAAAACACAAAAGGGGAAATCATATTATAATGATGGTGGGAACAGGTCCTATAGTGCCTTGTATGCCACCCCCTTTAGCTAGGAACTATGTTTTATAAAATATAGAAGGTCTCTTAGGTTTGTTTGGGGGACCCCATACCTCTAAGATCAGCAGGAGTGAATAACATCAGGATCTGCAAAAGCTCTCTGTCTCTCTGGAAACGGAATTCTTCCAAGTGTTCAAAATCATGGATGCAGTGCCATATTAAAGGCACCAGAATTTCAGTAAACTGCAGCTATGTGTATGTTGTGTCTAAGCGTGAGCCGTGAGGTTCCGTGACGGTTCCGTGACGACTTGAACCCGTGTTTTCAAGTTTGTCGGAAATACATAATATTGGTATCAGTGAACCGCAAATGGTCCATTTAGTATATCCTGGTGTTTTCGCTACGCTACGAACAAGAGCACTCCTTTTATAAACACATTTCTGATCTACCCATGGCATCCATCTTAGATCATGGCCGCCATTTTGTGATTCTTGCCCTCACATATGCAATAGCCTCTGATCACTTCATTTCGATTAAGGACACGTAACCTTAGCCGGAGATTCACCTCTTTCATGACACGTGCACCTTAAACCAGATCACGCTGTAGCTGCATGACTCGACAAAGGCTACCTCCTCTGCCCGAGGCCAGTCCTGCCAAACTGGTCTTCGTGTCCATTGTACCTGATCATGATTAGGCGGCCGAAGCCGGTAGCCTTGCCCATTTACAACCCACAAACATCCCTTATCCCACTTTTCTATCTTCCACACCTGGCTCTGTTTCTTTCTTTCTGAATCTTTATTAGGGGGAGGTAACGAACTTTACGATGAGGCGGTCCGGGTCCTGAATGCAATATTGACAGGGAATTGTGACAGACTAGTGGGAACCCCTCTCTTCGCAATGTTTGGCCTCAGATATTATCGACGGTTCCTGTGTAACACCAAATATTTATTGTTTTAGACACAAAGGTTTTGGGAATGTATTACATGTAAAGAATTCGCCCCCAGCTTAAAATTTCGTATATAAGGAGCAACCCACTTTTTACAAATCGAACAGGCTCCTGATTACTGCCCGTGTGTAGTATCTGTGACTTCTGTGTCCCTGCAGTAATAAACCTTTGGTCTTTGACGCCACCATCGAGAAGCCCGTGTTTCTGTTCATTTGTGCACCAAGGCAGGTGGAACTCCGGGGTCTTTGGGTGTTGTACCCTGACACCTCTGGACGGAACCAAAAAGTCCAGAACTCCAATTGGCGCCCAACGTGGGGCGACGTCATTCGGTACCGGTCCAAAAGCCTGAAGAGTTCGAGAAACTTCGTGTGAAGATTCCTGAGGGAGGCGCCCCACTTCATCGATCCCGGCATATCGCAAAAGTGGCCCGAAGTTCTCTTCCACGAGGGTTTCCCGTTCAGGACGGCTGCAGTGGGCCGTTGCCTTGACCGTCGCCCTGTCTTGGACCCGAAGAGGTGCAGTCCTTAGTACGGCGAAACGTGACGGGTTTCTCCTTGGTGACGTCTTCAGTGACTCAGTTAAGTATTTAGTGATAGCTAGCTGGTTATTTTTGTGAGGATTGTTAAAAATCCTTGATCGGTTCTTGGTTTGGTTTGGTTTTGTCAGATTATCACTGGTTGTTCTAGTTACGATAATCTATTTGGTTTAGTTTGGGTATCGATACATCAGTTCGTTTTGGTAGGCCTAAGTTCTTGGTTCGAGTGCACATATTTGTTCCGTGTTTGTTTGTTTTGTGTTCCGGACTGAAAATGGTAAGTCGGAAAATGTTGTCTTGTTTTAGTTGCAACAGTGACTCACAATTGGAGGACTCTTGTCTGGTTCCTCCGATTGGGACTCCCCTATATGATCTATATTGTAAACATGGCGTGGGTCCTATATCTTATAATGAGGTATGGGTCCGTTATTGTAAGAAGGATGGTGTCCTTAGTTGGCCACTGCATGGTAGTTTTGAACCAGAGATTCTCGACAACCTAGAAGCGAAATTGTTCAGGAAGAAAGCCCGGCCGGCAATGTTTGATTCTTTCCGTTACTGGCGAAAAGAATCCAAACAGAGAGAAATGAAAAGGTTGAAGAAAGAACAGAAAGAACAAGAAGAGTTAACTCTAGAGCAAGCGGCTAAACAGTTGCAAGCTAATGAGTGTGAAAAGGCCATAGACGTAGCCATTAGAGAGCATAACTTAGCGATTGACAAGTGCTATCCTGCCTTGCCATCGAAAATGGCTAAGATACTGGAGGATTCTGAAAACGATCCGCTGCTATCTTATCTGTTAAGGTCACCTCCACCGTATGCACAAGGTGCTACGGCTCCGCCTGTCCCGAATGTTCAATTGCCGGTTGCTGGACAACCTGGTGTTCCTGCTCCTATCCCTCAGAATCAAGTTCCTGTACCTCCTGTGATGAATGTGAATGTTCCTACAGCTCCTCCTCTTCCTACACTGCCAGCTCCTGTACCTACTGCTCCAGAAACTATTTTCCTCGATACTCCTACTGTTTCGTCATCTATTCCTACCTCTACTGCATTCTCTATGTCTGCGAGTGTGCTAACTCCACTTTCTGTTCGTCGAAGAATCACTGATTCTGTTACTAATATGCTGTCTCCTATATATAAAACTTTAATTAAGACTCCTACTCCTGATTCTGTTCAGAGACGTAGTCAGCTTCCAAGTACTGAGGAACGGGGAGTTTTAGATTCCACGGCTCTCAGATGGATTTCGAAGAGTAGAAGATATAGTACGAGAGATGTGCTAGACACATTTATGCAGTGGGGGGAACCAACGCAACGGTACGTCTTTGATGAGATGTGCTCGTTGTTACGTGAAGAGATAGAAGAAGACGATGTCGAATCAGATTTGGAAGATTTAATTAGGGTTCAAAAGGAGTTCGCTGCTGGAATGATAGTGGGTGAGAATATAAAGGAAGCGATGGAACTTATTTTAAGTTTTAGGAATGATCCATCTCTTCGTTCACCGAGAGATTTAGAAAAAGGTAAAATGAAGTTAAGTCGCCAATATCCGATGAGGGAAGTTCCTCCGATTTGGCGCGAAGCTATTCAAGCTGATGCGGTTGCTGGTATTGCGGCCGCTCCAGCGCAGTTCCAACGAGTGTGGATACACATTCCATGGAAGCGAGCTGAAGTGTTAGCGGTGAAACAGGCCTTGCCAGATCCACGTAAGAATCCAGCCGGATATTACAAGGAATTAACACAGACAGTTGAGGCTTGTATAATGAACTTAGCCGACATCGATATGTTGTTTGGTAATGTAGTTCCGCAACCAGTGTGGGCTAAAATTCGTAGGGAGGATCATCAAGCTGCCTTAGGTGGTGATTGGGCAGCTATCACTGCAGCAGATGGTCAGCAAATAGGTGGTGCGAAACCCGAACCTCTGATTGCTAATCTGCCAGGTAGAATAATTGATCTAATGAAGACTCTGATGCCAGCATTGCGTGTTAATTGGGACAAATTGTCAGCATGCAGGCAGAAGAAAGACGAAAGTGTCTCCGACTTCTTCACGAGGTTCGAAGAGACTTTTGTGGATCATAGTGGTCAGGACATGAGTACAGAAGGAGGGCAAAGACTGTTTGTAGATAAATTTGTGCATAATCTGTTACCTGAATTATGCAATAAATTAAAAGACTCAGAAAGTGCGTGGGCTGTATCTACGACAGCGCAAATACTTGCGACTGCACAGTACTACGAAAATAGAGATAAAGAGGAAAAGGAGAAATCAGAGAAGAAAACGAAAGATTTAAAAACTAAAGTTCTTTTGCAGCAGGCGTATCCGCCTCGCACAAATCAGACTAATACGCAGCAAGGTTCATACCAAAGGACAGATTATGGTTCATCAAGACCTCAATATCAGTGGAATCAGTGTGCGTACTGCAAGAAAGAGGGTCACTATAAAAACGAATGTCCGATCTTAGCGCAAAATAATGCAGCAGCAGCTCAGAGAGGTCGTGGTGGTTTTGTGCAGAATTCTAGAGGACGAGGACGAGGTGCTATGCCTCCACAAACGAATGATCGTCCCTCCAATCACTTTGATCAGCGAAATGGACAATCTGCTCAGCAAAATAGATCTCAACAGTATCTTGTTGAAGACTATAATGAAGTAGATGAGGGTTTTCAGCAAAATGGGTACTAGGACAGCCATGGACAGAGAGAGGGAGTAGTATCAGTTCCAGTGGATCAGAGTGGGCCTTATGTCGCAGTAGCAACATCAGGTGTAGTCGAACCGTTTCTGTTGGATACTGGTGCCGCAAAAAGTTCTATCATTCATGCGAAACTCCCTGGCGCACCTTTGTCTGGCTCAACAAATGTTTCCGTAGGTTTTTCAGGCGCCCCTGTGTACAACCCGATATCTGGTCCTTTGTCCATTTCTGTTGGACCGTGCCAATTGAAAGCACCCCTGATTTTGACGACAGGTTGTAATGAAAATCTGCTTGGTTTAGATTTGTTAAAACGACTATATGCGACATTGTACTGTTCTCCGGAAGGAGTACAGCTTACGTTGGGTAAAAATATCATCTCTCCGATGTACTTGTCAATGGATGCACTCCCGCCGGAGCTACGTTCACTCCCTGATTCTCTTTGGGCGACTGGTCCTAACGATGTAGGTCTCCTAGAAATTCCACCGTATGTGGTAACTTTGAAAGCAAATGTGAAATTTCCAAGAATTCCACAATATAAAATCTCGAGTGAAGGTGAGCGTGCACTTTTATTGATTGTGCAAGACTTGATTAAGAAGGGTGTGGTTGAGGAAACTAGAAAGAATAAAAGCCATTACGCAGATGAGTGTTCCACGCACACAGAGAGAAGTACGTGCCTTCCTAGGTATTACCTCTTACTGTAGGCAGTGGATTCCAAATTTTTCTCTTTTAGCAAAACCATTGGTAGCTTTGACTGGGAAAAATGTTCCGAGTCCGGTGCCATGGTCTGATGAATGTCAAGAGAGTTTTACTGAATTACGAAAAGCATTGTGTTCAGCTCCTGTATTGGGTACACCTGATTACAGTAAGCCATTCACGCTCTACGTTCACGAAAGAGAAGGTTGCGCGTTGAGTGTTCTGACACAGAAATTTGGTGATAAACAACGCCCTTGTGCGTATTTTTCATCAACATTAGATCCGGTAGCTAGAGCGTTGCCTAGTTGTTTGAGAGCTACAGCGGCAGCTGCAGCTTCCATTCGACAATCTGCTGGTTTGGTGATGAACAATATGCTAGTGGTCATGGTTCCTCATGCAGTGGATACACTCATGAACCGAACGAAGACTCAACACCTGACTAGTGCGAGATTATCTGGTTACGAGCTGACATTACTAGCGAGTCATATTCAGATCAAAAGATGCAATGTATTGAATCCAGCAACATTGTTGCCGACTGATCAAGAGTCGAGTGATTCTGAGCCACATGACTGCTATTTCAAAACGGAGGAAGAGACAAAAGGACGCATCGATTTGAAGGATACTCCGCTATCAGATCCGGATGGTACGCTGTATGTGGACGGGTCATGTTTTAAATTGGAGAATGGTGATGTGACTGCTGCCTACGCAGTAACGACTTTGAAGACGATTGTGGAGACTGCAAGAGTAAGTCAGAATTCTGCCCAAGCTGCAGAATTAATAGCTCTAACGAGAGCGTGTGTTTTAGCTGAGGGAAAGAGAGTGAATGTGTTTACAGATAGTCAGTACGCATTTGGCGTGGCCCATAGTTTTGGCCGGTTGTGGAGAGAAAGAGGTTTCATTACGTCCCATGGGACTAAGATCCAACATGGTCAGCTAGTTAACGACTTGTTGGAATCTCTAACCTTGCCGACTGAAGTTGCGATTGTGAAGTGCAGTGCTCATAAAGCAATCACGGATGATGTTGGTCGTGGGAATGCTTTTGCTGACGAAATTGCTAAACAGACAGCTAGAGACACAATGAGTAGAATGTATGTTGCTACGTCTGCAAGGTGGATTGCTGAGTCTGGAATGTGTGAGGATACTATGGAAAGTGTGAAAGAGATTCAGAAAGAAGCGACTGAGGAAGAGAAACGTGTATGGAGAGAAAGTACGGGCAAGTTGGACTTGAATGGATGTTGGATTGATTTGACAGAACAGCAGCGTTGGATGTTGCCCGATGCATATGTGCTTGCAGTAGTGACGATGGCGCATGGAGTAGCGCATATAAGTTCTAAAGGGATATGTAAGATGTTGGCTCCGGTCTGGAAGAATGAGGGAATCAGTAAGTGTGCAGAGAGAGTGGTGAAAAATTGTATGGTGTGCTTGATGCATAATCCTGGCAAGGGAACTCCAACTCCAGCTGGTCATTTCGCTCCTCCTTCCTGCCCCTTTGAAGTGATTCAGTTAGACTTCATTCACATGGAACGCTGCAACAATCTAAAGTACGTCCTGGTGGTAGTTTGTGCTTTTTCCAGGTGGATAGAAGCATACCCACTAAAGGACAACACTGCCCTATCTACTGCCAAAATTCTTCTCAAGGAATTTTTCCCTAGGTATGGAATGCCACGGATTGTATGGTCAGATAACGGAAGTGAGTTTATAGGGAAAGTTATGCAGAGTGTGTGTGCCGGCCTAGGATTGAAACAGAAATTTCACAGTGCAAACCATCCCCAGTCTGCTGGTTTAGTCGAGGGTTATAATGGCACCCTCAAGCTAAAAATAGCCAAAATACAAGCATCCACAGGTTTAGCCTGGCCAGACGCACTTCCTTTGGCCCTGTTATCAACGAGAGCAACAGTACATTCTAGAATAGGGCTTAGTCCATACGAGATTGTGTTTGGCCGCCCGGCAAATATCTGGGGTGTGCCAAGGCCTAAACAATTTTGCTCCATTGAATATCCTATGTTGATAGACTACCTTTACGACTTGACTGCTAAATTGAGTCTTATTCATCAACAGGTTTTCGATGCCTTGCCAAAACCTCCGGAGAGTCCAGGGCACCAGCTGAAACCGGGTGATTTCATTGTAATCAAGAACTTCGCGAGGACGAAGAACCTTCAACCAAGATTTGTGGGGCCTTTTCAGATCTTACTGGCGACGAGGACAGCAGTCCGTGTAGCTGGCCGCAAACACTGGATTCACGCTTCTCACGTAAAGCGTGTTCCGTTGCCGCTCCCTTACGACGACTGGGTGAAAAAGGGAATTGGTGCCTCCGAATCTGAAATCACACCGAAGTTCATCTCTTTCAGCGATGCCGAATTGATTACTGACACTTCAAAACCTGACTCTCCTCCTGAAAAGACTCCTTTGAACATTGAACATTTGTCTCCAGCATCAGAAGAAACTTTGTTATCTGCGAACTTAAACTCTGCAACAGCTGCTAGTGATACACTATTTTCCGATCAGACAGTACCAGCGAAGCAGAGATACAACCTAAGAAGCCATAAAACGGACAAATAAAGCAGGCAACTGCATATTGTGATTTTGACATATATATATATATTGAACTTTTGCCTTCAGCCAGGAAGTTTGCTATTGTTTATTGTTTTTTAAAAAATTGCCTTGCCGTCTGGGTAGCCGTAGGGTCGTGGCTGTGTGCCTAGTTTGAATTTGCAGGGGTCTGACACAAGGTCGATCTTTCTGTTGGTTCTGGGAACTCCCAGGGCTGATAGAGGCATTTTCATCTACGTACACATCATCAGTGGTCGCGAGCGGATTGTAGAAGATGGAGCTTCCTGCGCTGCAACGAGAAAATGTGATTTATGTTCGCAGAAACAGACTTAATAGAATTCTTCATAGCAAATGTTTTCTGATGCAATGTGCCATTACATTTTTGATTGTTTTAGCAACATTGGTGGGTGGAATCGTCTTTAGCATAAATTTGATTTTTGTGCCAGTTTCTACAGTACCTCCCCTTGATCCTGCTATTTCTACTGTTTCTTCTATACACTCCTTTCACTCATTTCCGGAACATGAGCAAGCCAGACGCTCAGAGTTCATCAACAACACTTTTGTACAGCTCTTGTACCAACACCAACTGGTAGTTAACACTACAGACTGCTGGGTGTGTGGCTTGATACCCCACACTATGGATAAAGGTATTCCCTATCTGGTTTTGCCTTACAGCTATAATGGATCATTTCAGGCCTTCCAAACCATCTTTGCTTATGCCCTTGAAACCTATCCTCCACGTCCACCGCGTTCCACTAAATATAACTCTGCCAACAAAGCCTTAGTCCAGGGAATTATTGACATGGTCAAGGACGTCAATAATACTCCATCCTACCCTAGAGACGAATTGCGAGTATATTTAAGTTGGAATACTTCAGAGTATCGCCTTAGTTTAGGAGAAAGCAAGCGTAAAAGCTCAACTCCAATCTGGGTCGTACCTCACCGAGGTCAGGTCTGTTTGCAAGGTAATGGGAGAAATCCGAGAGCTCAGCTAGGGAGGAGTGAGTGCGTAGAGACTTATGTGTTTCCGGCTAACTCTTCCCCTGCCTTTCTTACTGCTAGGGGTACCTACTTCATTTGTCGAGACAGAGCTTATACATGGTTGCCTGCCGACTTTTCAGGATCATGTTATATTGCTCGATTGTTACCTCCGACATACACTGCTTCACCTGATTACCACAGACCCAGAATAGCGAGAGGTGTCTTCAGCAAGGAAGATACCGCTGGTCAGGAAGCTGGAGACTTCTTCAAAGGCTTCCTTCCGTTCTGGGGACCTATGGCCAATAGTAGAAACATACGTCAGCTAACACGGGTAGTTGAATCTACTATTACCGAAACTGCTGGTGCCCTTAGTAATCTGACAGCTGAGCTTCAGGCGGATAGGCTCATGACGTTGCAGAACCGTATGGTTCTAGACGTTATACTTGCAGATCGAGGTGGGGTATGCAGAATGATCCAATCGAGCTGCTGTGTTTTTATTCCTAATAATGCTCCAACAGTCTATGAGGCGATCTCTAAGTTGCACAAGATTTCAGACTCCATACATGTAGACAAGGGAAACTGGTCCTTCATGGAGTGGTTTTGGACTCTGATATCAGCGTGGGGATGGAAGGTTCTGATGGTCATTGGTGTCATCTTAGTATTCCTATTCTCATGTTGTCTGATTATCCAGTGTGGTCCTGCTCTGTGTAGTCTTTGTGCTGCAACTTGTCTCAGAAAACCACCTGCGTTTGGAGAAAAGACACGAGAAAGGATGATGATACAACAGCATGTCACTGACCTGATGAGCATAGAACTAGATTCTGACATAGACTGAGTAATTGCCTATGTAAGGGCAAAAGGAGGGTCTGAGGTTCCGTGACGGTTCCGTGACGACTTGAACCCGTGTTTTCAAGTTTGTCGGAAATACATAATATTGGTATCAGTGAACCGCAAATGGTCCATTTAGTATATCCTGGTGTTTTCGCTACGCTACGAACAAGAGCACTCCTTTTATAAACACATTTCTGATCTACCCATGGCATCCATCTTAGATCATGGCCGCCATTTTGTGATTCTTGCCCTCACATATGCAATAGCCTCTGATCACTTCATTTCGATTAAGGACACGTAACCTTAGCCGGAGATTCACCTCTTTCATGACACGTGCACCTTAAACCAGATCACGCTGTAGCTGCATGACTCGACAAAGGCTACCTCCTCTGCCCGAGGCCAGTCCTGCCAAACTGGTCTTCGTGTCCATTGTACCTGATCATGATTAGGCGGCCGAAGCCGGTAGCCTTGCCCATTTACAACCCACAAACATCCCTTATCCCACTTTTCAATCTTCCACACCTGGCTCTGTTTCTTTCTTTCTGAATCTTTATTAGGGGGAGGTAACGAACTTTACGATGAGGCGGTCCGGGTCCTGAATGCAATATTGACAGGGAATTGTGACAGACTAGTGGGAACCCCTCTCTTCGCAATGTTTGGCCTCAGATATTATCGACGGTTCCTGTGTAACACCAAATATTTATTGTTTTAGACACAAAGGTTTTGGGAATGTATTACATGTAAAGAATTCGCCCCCAGCTTAAAATTTCGTATATAAGGAGCAACCCACTTTTTACAAATCGAACAGGCTCCTGATTACTGCCCGTGTGTAGTATCTGTGACTTCTGTGTCCCTGCAGTAATAAACCTTTGGTCTTTGACGCCACCATCGAGAAGCCCGTGTTTCTGTTCATTTGTGCACCAAGGCAGGTGGAACTCCGGGGTCTTTGGGTGTTGTACCCTGACACCTCTGGACGGAACCAAAAAGTCCAGAACTCCAGCCGATCAGCCCGAACAACAGCTAACATTTGTTATGATAACCCTGGAGGCTTTAGTACTCACTGTGCAGACCAAGGTCGCGGTGTAAGTCTAAGGATGTTGAAAACAAGCCATTCTCATGTGAAGATTTTCACGCAGTCAAGCTTACAACAACAGCTACTTGCAGTGTTGTGTGCAAAAGCGGCAAAAGGGCAAAATGGCCATTAAACTTCTGATAAGCTTATGCTAACATAGCAATGTGTGCAAGCAGAGGCCTGCCTTCACTACATACCCCTTCAAATGCTATCTCTATCACAAACAACAGAAGGAATGACAAATGGGTCTTGATTTCTGAAAACGATAAAACTTTTACTCATATCTATAAAGTTTTTGTGGAAATTCTAGGCCCCTATGAGCAAATTGACAAAAATCCAAATAACTTTGTTAGTCTCCATTATGAATTATCAGACAAACTGAAACAATACTTCATCAATCAGGGGAGGAGGGGGTAATCCCCAAGGAATTATTCTGGATGGTATACTGGTGAGTGCAGATCTGACAAAATAGCCGTACTAAAAGCAGTTTAGAAAGGAGACAGAAGGAAGATAATAGAGGCGAAAAAAAGCTATGAGGCAATTCTGGTTAAATGTAGGAGATCATGAGAGGCAGGAGGCAGCACAGTGGGATGATATCACAACATCTCTTCATAATAAGAACATGAAGGCTTTTTGAAAAATAGTAGCCAATGGAAGTCGAGCCATAGATATTCATTCAATTTGGTTGCCCAGCCAGAACATTTCTCCAAGCTATATGGGAAGTGGGGCGCTGATTGACTTCCTTGTTATGCTGAGTCTATAGAATAAATACAGGTCCCAAAAACGTGAACAACAATGAGGAATTTCTAGAATTTGGACTAGCTAAGTCGGGTCAGGCTTCATGCCAAACGAAGACGGAGAAAGCATCTGTCCCCAATGGCATTCCTGCAAATTGGGTCTTATACCTAAATACCCTTAGTAATGCCATCATGTGGGGGGAGGACATTCCACCCTATTGGTGTGGAGCAACCATCGTTCCAATCTTCAAGAAGGGGGGTGGGGGGGTGGGATGTTTCCGCCAACCATAGGCCAATCAGCCTAATTGACAACTGTAAAAAATCTTTTTTAGTCAGATTTTGTCGAGTCTCCTGACATGGATCTCAGACCACCATATCCTTTCAGACTATCAAGCAGGATTCAGAAGTAATCCCAGCAGACTGGATCAGGTGTTCCACTTCAAGACAAAATGTTGAAAATATGTTGTCTTGAAGTAGGACCATTTATATGTGGCCTTCATCGACTTGAGGGCCGCTTTCGACCTTGTCCTCAGGGAAAATCTTTTAGGGTTGTTATGGAATTATGGCATCCTGGGCGACCTACTAAGGATTCTGAAAATCTTGCATTCAAAATCTTTTGCACAAGTAAGGTGGGATATGGACGGTGATCTCACACCTAGACATCCTATTAAATGTGGCGTCAGACAGGGATGTGTACTGGCCCCCACGCTGTTGAGCTTATATATTTATGCCGCAGTAAAATGACTGGAAAATTGCAATCACGATGCTCCGAAATCTGCAGGCACCAGTACCCCTGTACGTATGCTTGATGATGACACGATGCTGCTTTACAAAACATAAATAACATAACATATGGATAGCACATGTTTAACCGTGGGCATCTTCACACTGAATAACCTATGGGTCTTTTTTTCTGAGTTTTATTTAGCGCAAACTTGACCCAAATGCATCAGGTATCAGAGCGCTTTACACAAGCACCAGTTGCGTTACACAAGGACACATTCATTTTTGTTAGACATAGGGAGATTAAGTGACTTACCCAGAATCACAGGATATTGAGCGTTATTGCCAAGACTCAAACCTGGTTCCCCAGATTTGAGGTCGACCGCCCTAGCTTTTAGACCACATACTCTCCCCTTATTGTTGCCCAACTCAATGGTACTCATTTTATCGACCTCAAAAGGATGAAAGGTGGAGTGGACCTACCAGACATTGAACCTGTGAACAAAGTCAAACACAAGCCCCTAAAGTGGACACATTAGTCCACTAAGCCACCAGACCTTTAGGCCCTCTTGGATCGATTTGCTTCCCTTTGCACGTCTAGGGGTCTTTAGATTAATGCTGCAAAATCAAAAGTTATGGCAACAAACTCCCCAAGTTCTTTCAAAGGCAAGATGTTGGTGGAGAGGACCACTTAGGAGCAAGTCAAGTGTTTCGATTATTTGAATGTTAGGGTACTTGGGAATTTTTCTTGGGCTCCACAGACAGAAAAAAGCAGAACCACATTGCACCATAGGGCGGCAGAAATTCTTAGCAAATACCAGGCCACTTCTAGTGGATTGGCCTCACCAGTCCTTGAAGTCTATAAGGCAACCACCCCTGGCTGGGGCTACCTATGGAGTAGAAGTATGGGCATTGCTGATGCCTACGCTTTGGTCCCAGCTGAAAACAAATTCATTAGGTCACTGTTTAACTTCCTCTCGAGCACACCTTTAACACCCATACGCTTTGACCTAGCATTGAGTAACGTAGACTCAGTGGTCCTTTTAAAAACTTTAAAGTATTGGATACAACGTTGAACAACAGCGGAACTGGTTCCTTATCATGATGCTCTAATTCATGGGTACTCACAAACTTTCTCTCAGGTGCCAAATTTACAGTGTGGTTTGTGGCTGTGGGCCACACCGGTGGGGGTAGGGTCAGTGGGGGAGGGGGGCGGGTCTAGAGCAACAACAAAAAAACTGACCATGAGGTTGAACACAGGTCCCTGCAGCGGACGCCTTCGTCCACTGAGCCACCAGACCTGACACACACACACACACACACACCTCTCTCTCTCTCTCTCTCTCTCACACCCTCACTCTGTCACCCTCACTTTGACTGTCTCCCTCTCCCTCTCCCTCCCTCCCTCCGTCTCACTGCCTCTCGCCCTCCCTCAGTCTCACTCCCTCTCCACCTCCGTCTCACTCCCTCCCTCCCTCTGTCTCCCTACCTGTCTCCCTCTCTCTGTCTCCTTCCCTCTGTCTGTCATCCTCTTTCAACCTTCCCTCTGCCTCCTTCCCTCTCCCTACCTCACTCCGTCTCACTGCCTCTCTCCCTCCCTCAGTCTCACTCCCTCTCTATCTCTGTCTCCCTCCTTCTCTCCATCTCACTCCCTCCCTCCGTCTCACTCCCTCCCTCCCTCTGTCTCCCTCCCTCTGTCTGTCTCCTTCCCTCTGTCTGTCACCCTTTTTCATCCTTCCCTCTGCCTCCTTCCCTCTGCCTCCCTCCCTCTGTCTCCCTCCCACTGTCTCCCTCTGCCTCCCTCTCCCTCCGCCTGCCTCCCTCTCCCTCCGCCTGCCACCCTCTCCCTTTGCCTCCCTCCCTCTGCCTGTCTCCCTCTCTCTGTCTCCCTCTGCCTGTCTCCCTCCCTCTGCTGGTCTCCCTCCCTCCATCTGTCTCCCTCTCTCTCCGCCCGTCTTCCTCCCTCTGTCTCCCTCTCCTCCGCCTGTCTCCCTCCCTCTGTCTCCCCCCCTTTACCAGTCTCCCTCCCTTTGCCAGTCTCCCTCTCTGTCTCCCTCCCTCTCTCTGTCTCCCTCCCTCTCTGCCTTCCTCCCTCTCTGTCTCCCTCCACCTCTCTGTCTCACTCCCTCTCTCTGTCTCCTTCCCTCTGTCTCCCTCCCTCTCTGTCACCTTCGCTCTGTCTTCTCTGTTTCCCTCCCTCTGTCTCCCCGTCCCTCCCTCCCTCTTTGTCTCCCTCCCTCTCTGTCTCCCTCCCTCTCTCTGTCTCCCCCTCTCTGTCTCCCTCCCCCTCTCTATCTCCCTCCCTCTCTATCACCCTAGCTCTGTCTCCTCTTATCTCCCTCCCTCTGCTGGTCTCCCTCCCTCCATCTGTCTCCCTTTCTCACCGCCCGTCTTCCTCCCTCTATCTCCCTCTCCCTCCGCTGTCTCCCTCCCTCTGTCTCCCTCCATTTGCCAGTCTCCCTCCCTTTGCCAGTCTCCCTCCCTCTCTGTCTCCCTCCCGCTCTGTCTCCCTCTCTCTCCTTGTCTCCCTCCGTCTCTGTCTCCCTCCCCTCTCTGTCTCCCTCCCTGTCTCCCTCCCTCTCTATCAACATAGATCTGTCTCCTCTATCTCCCTCCCTCTGTTTCCCTCCCTCTGTCTCCCTCCCTCTCTGTCTCCCTCCCTCCCTCCCTCTGTCGCCCTCCCTCTCTGTCTCCCTCCCCCTCTCTGTCTCCCTCCCTCTGTCTCCCTCCCTCTCTGTCACCCTCCCTCTGTCTCCCTCCCTCTGTCTCCCTGTCCGTCCCTCTCTGTCTCCCTCCCTCTCTGTTCCCTCTGTCTTCCTTCCTCTCTCCGTCTCCTCCCCCTCTCTGTCTCCCTCCATCTCTGTCTCCCTCTCTCTCTGACACCGTCTGTCTCCCTCCCCCTGGCTGCCTCTCTCTCCTTTCCCCCTCCCCCTCCCTCTCCCTTTGTTTCCCTCCCTCTCCCTCCCTCTGTCACCTCACCTGGCGTGGGTGTGTGTCAGCCGGGGCTGAGACAGCTTCCCGGCCGCATCGAGTACTTCACAGGTCTTTAACCGACCATTACCTTGTTAATGAGGCTTTGTTGTATTTAACCTCTTCTTGGTGCCCCTGCATCTCCACTCTGACCTTCGCAGGAATCGCCCGGCCCCCATAGAGCTGTGCTTGCGTTCACAGGACACTCTTTAAAAACAAATGTAAAAACACAGTAGGATGTCTGCAAGGTCCGCGGGCCGCCACGGAAGGCTTGCAGGGCCGCTGGCGGCCCGCACTATGAGTACCCGTGCTCTAATTGAACTCATAAAGCTAGATAAAAGGGCACTTACCCCTTGGCTTAAGAAGATAAAACATATTTGTGTAGTCATCAAAATGAAGGAAGTTTTGTAATTGTCAATGACAATGGAAAAAGACATAGTCAAAAAGGTGAAGAATGCTTTTTGGGAATCTATGATATCCAGGTTATGGAACGATTGAGGTCTTACTGAAATTTTATTCTCCACAAATGCATCCCTAGTTTTGAGCCCTACCTGGACATGATCAGACCCAGTCAAGCAAAACATTTGTACATCAAATTCAGAATTAGCAACTTACTGCTTAAATCGTGTACAGCCAACTGGGAATTCCGTTGGTTCATTGCCATTTCTGCCCGACATCCCAAGAGACGGAAAAACATTTTCTATTCTTCTGCCCAGATTGCGTGACTCCTAGAAGGAGGTGAATTGTTCCTATTTGTTGATTATTAGGTATTACTCACTATTCGAAGCGCATAGGCTCCTTAGATGCTACACAATAAATCAAATCGTTTTTGCCACCCCCAGGTATTTACTTTGGTCTTTGAGAATTAGATCTGGGAAACTTGGCAATGAGGCATGTCAGCTTTAACTGTGGTTTTTTGTTTTCAATATATCTATTTTCCTCTACATGCTTATAAATGCATTTTAAGATACTATTGTATGCAATGTTTAACACCTTGGCTGCTAGGCGTTCCCCCCCCCCCCCCCCCCCCCTGTGCTGGAAATTGCTTTATTACTTTATTTATGACGAGCTCAGCTCGTCATCAGCACAGCTCAACTGCGCATCATGACGAGCTGAGCTCGTCATGAGCATCGAAAGGGTTAAATCATGAACCTTTATGATGGTTGTTATTCTCAACTATTTCTGGCTTTGTGTTACGTATGGATCTCTATGCTTCCAATGTATTTTTTATTTTTTATTTTGTTTGTGTTAAACAATTGTGATGGTAACATAACATAACAGGTGTATTTGTAAGGCGCACGATTACCCGAAGGTGTCCTGGCGCTGAATAACAGAGGTTTTATGTGACAAGTCACAGGCCCACACGGTAGCAACAAAGCCTGAACAGAGCAGTTGTACATACTTACCCATTACATCACAGCACTTCATAATATTAGACAGGAAGAGCATCAATGTCCTTAACATTTTACAAGCACTGCAGGTGAAAGGAAACAACACTTATTGAGCGCAGAGACAAATCTCCCTATTTATGATTTGATTGAGATTGAAGGTGCTAGAGTCTTAACCCCTTCGGTGCGTCGGACGGCCGGAGGCTGCCGGATGCACCAATGCTCATGTGCATAGGGCGACCCCTGGCAGTCCGATCACATGGCACTAGAACTCCCTCTGGTGCCTGCCCCCCCCAACAGCATCGGAAACTGGGGACGAGCTTCTTCAGCTCCAGAGGCTGTACAGATGGTTTCCCCAAAATGACGATCAGCGCATCATTTCAGTGAAACCGAAACTGAAATGAGCCTTTAGGCTCATTTCAGTTTCACTTTCTACGTGATCAGGGGGCTATCTCAGCCCCCGGGTCACGCAGAAAGACAGGAGAGGTATCATTGGAGAGGGGAGAATCTCCAAGCAGGGATCCACCCACTAGAAACCAGGGAGGGGCGAGCGGCCCCTTGGGCAAGGGCCTTTGCTTCCTACATAATAAATTCAGTCTTTCTGCCCCCGCAGGGGTAGAGAGCCCACTAGAAACTAGGGATTTGTTTTCAAAATAAATCAGGGGTGGGCAGCCCTATAAGCATGGCTATGCCCCCACCCCTGCCACAAAATGACAGTCTTTCTGCCCCCCCCCCCACCCCCCAGGGGAGGAGGAGCAGAAAGCCCATTAGGGACAAGGGATTTTTTTCTAATTATAATTAGGGGTGGGGCAGCCTAATATGGACATGCTAATGCCCCCACAGAAAGGCCACTAGAAAGCAGGTATTTTATTTCAAGTGCAGGTTAGGGGTGGGGGGGGGGCGCCCCCTCAAAATGAGTCTTTCTGCCCCCCCGGGGGGGCAGAAAGCACCATAGACTCCAGGGATTTTTTTTATAGGCCCGGGGTGGGGGCTGCCCAGACTGGGCATGCAAATACCCCTACCCTACCCCCCCCAAAGAAAACAAAAGACTTTCTGCCCTCCCAGGAGGCAGATGGAGGCAATAGCCCACTAAGCGCCAGGGATTTTTTTGGTTGCTTTTTTCAGCTAAATGTGAGGTTTGTAGGGGATTCTGGGTAGGAAAACGGGGGATCCACGCACGTTATACTTCGCTGGACTTCCCCGGTTGTCTAGTTTTCAGAAATGTGTGGGATTGGTAGTTTCCCAAGATGGCCGCCGAGCCCGGGGCCAAAAACCCAGGGGAACCCCCTTGAAAAAACAGGTTTTTTGAGATAGATAATTTTGATGTCTCCTAAGTACGTTTTGGGTCCTTGCCTAAAATGGCTGTTTTTTTCAACTCATTTGCAACTTTACACTTTTATTCAACTGTTAGTTTCTATAAAGGATCTACACAAATGACCCCTTGCTGAATTCAGAATTTTTTCTACTTTTCTAATTAACTGGGAGAAGGTTGAAAGCACAAAAAATAGCAAAAATAGGCTATGTTCCAGTAAAATGCCAAAACTGTGTAAAAAATGTTGGTTTTCCGACAAAAGTCTGTCAATCCCTGAAAGCTGGGAAAATGGTGATTTCGGGCCCACAAATCCTTTGTTGATACCATTTGCACAGAAAAAAACCAGGCGCTTTTATTTGCTGCACTTTTTTCCCATCTTTGGAAAAATAAAAACCATTTCGCTATATTTTGGCTAGTTGCTGGGTCCCCTCCAGGGGAGTTGTAACTCATTTCTGAAGTTACAAGGACTTCCTTCAAAAAGTGGTGTTGATAGTTCCTCTGACCATGCTGCCAGTCCGAATGTATAAACCTGAATACATGAAGCCCTTCTTGATTTAAGAGCTGCTACTATTAAAGTAAAGCAAGTAGACCTTTATTGTGGGGGCGTGGCTTGGACGCCGATCGGGATGGCGGCGTGAGCTCGCAGCTCCGCGCGGAATCCCGCTAATTCTCCTGTTTTTCGGGACCCTAGGCGACCCGGAGACAACGTTCCTGCCCTCTGAAGGGTGAGGGGACAGCTGGACGTAATCGGTGAATCGCTGGGGGACTGCTGGCCCCGAGGAGATCGAGGAAGAGGCGGCCGAGGTGTAGACCGGGGTGTGAAGAAAATGGCGGCGTGGAGGTCGGACGGTCCCGAACTTCAGCCCTGAGTCCGACTGTCGCCAAGCAGAGAGGGACCTTGCACCCGGCTGCCCGACGCACTGGGATTGGCGGCGCGAAGCCCTGAGACCGGGGGACGCTGCCCGATTCACCCAGGAGATCGGGGGTTCTAGTTGGCTACCGTCCCACGGCTCATCCTCCCCCCACAGGTCCAGTGGGGGTGACGGAACGGAGCTCATCCGCCTGATCCGCCTGATCATTGCTCCTGAGACCATTGGCGGTGGCATTGCATTGCCCGGTGCCCGGTAATCGGCACGGACCCACGGGAGCACCCACAGTACGGGTGGCCGGACTTGTGACGCAGCGCCCTGACATGGCGGCGATCGGAGGGCCGATGCCCGGGAGCCGCGAGGGGGACTCGGCGACATCGACCCGGCTGGGTGAGAGTCCCTCCCCGGAGCTTGACCAGGAACAGCGGCTGAACCGGCGCTTGGATGCCATCCTTGAGGCGATCACTTCCACCAAGGAGGCGTTGCACAACGACATTGCCCAAGTGGCCACGGGCCTGGGGCTACTACGCGCGGACCACGCGAAGCTGGCGGATCGGGTCAAGGATCATGACCAACTGTTGCTGGACCTGAAGCCCTCGGTGGTGACCGCGGAGCACAGGATTACAGACATTTTGGCCCGACTGGACACTCTAGAGCGGAGGGCGGAGGATGCCGAAGGCCGCAATAGGCGGAACAACGTGCGGGTCGTAGGCCTGCCGGAACGGATTGAGGGGGAGGATGCGGTGGCCTACATGGAGAACTGGTTCCGCACTGTGGTGGCGCCGGAGGGGCTTACTCCTTTTTTCACTCTGGAGCGAGCTCACCGGGTGCCCGCTCGCCCGCCGGGGCTGGGCCGCCCCCCCCGACCAATGGTGGTGCGGCTCCTCCACTACAAAGACCGAGACCTCCTCATCCAGCGGGCCAGGATGTCGGGCCCTTATGGGGTGGAGAACAGCAAGGTAACGATCTTTCCGGACTATACGCAGGCGGTCCAGAAGGACAGGGCATCGTTCCTGGCTGTGAAGAAGGAGCTCAGGGAGGAAGGCATTCAGTACTCCTTGCTCTACCCGGCCAAGCTGCGGATTATCATGGATGGCACCACACACTTTTTCCTCACTCCGGACGAAGTTTGGCACTGGCTTGAATCGTACAGAGCGGGGACGGACAGGACACACCAAAGTAGGCGAGACCAGCCCAAGCAGCCCCGGGTGCGGCAGTCACAACGCATCAGGTCCCGCAACAGGCGCCAGCGGGAGAAGCGGGAGGCTCAAATGGCGGCGGAGAAGAGGGATGCACTCGCAGCGACGGCGGCCATTACAGGGTCGCAACAGAACAGTGAACGGGCCGAAACGGACTCGGGAGGAGAAGGCAGCAGAACAGGAGAGGAACTTTCGGAGGCAGAGAGCCAGAAGGGGCCGACAGTGACCCCACAGACCTCGGATAATATTTGCTGCGGCTAGGATAGACTTTGGCCTAGACCGGGACTTCATGGTAGGGTGATATCCTGTTGCTGGAGGGCGGGTTGCCGGGTGGGGGAGCTGAGGGTATCAGAGGGGATGAAGGGCGGGACGCGGGCTCCGCTAGCTGGGGTCGGCGGCGACTCACCCCCCCTAGGCCCTTAAGGCCGACTGTGGTGGAGACCACAGGGTAAGTGTGCGAGAAGTTGCATCAAGGTTTGGATGGGGGCGGCCATTGGGTTCGTGTGCTCTGTCCTGGGGAGTGGGGTTTGGGGAATGTTTCAGTTTTGGGGTTGTTTGGGGGGGGGCAACTGCATTGGGGGGGTCATGGACCGTTGGAGTTTAATTCGGACTGTACGGACTTGGTATGGGGACATTACCTAATTTGAAATGCCTGACGTGGAATGTCCGGGGGCTGCGGACTATGGTGAAACGCCACAAAGTACATGCATACCTGGTACGCAGGGGGGTTCAGATAGCTATGCTCCAGGAGACTCACCTCACCAAAAAAGAGTGCGCTGCCTTGCAGAAAAGGTGGCGGGGCCAGGTTTTTGGCACCACTTATTCAGCGTATGCCAGGGGGGTCTTGATCTGGGTGAGGGCGGGGATACCCTTTCAGGTGCTGAATCAGGTTATAGATTCGGATGGCAGGTTTGTAGCCGTGGAAGGGAGATTGTATGGACGGGATGTGGTTTTATGTTGTGTTTATGCACCGAACTCTGACCAAGGCCGATACTTTGATAGCCTCTCGGGGTCCTTGGCCTCTTTCCTGGCGGGCCCGATAGTGCTAGGGGGGGACTTCAATTCGATTACGGATGTGGCTCTGGATAGGTCCCATCCCCCCCTAGTGGACTCTCCTGTGCGCAGGCTGGCCGCGCACAGGAAGGACTGGCAAGAACGATGGGGGTTGCTGGATGTCTGGAGGGAGAGGCACAGGGGAACCAGGGATTACTCCTTTTATTCCGCTCTGCATGATTTACATGTCAGGATTGATTCGGTGCTTTGCGGGAGCTCCCTAGCCCCATTGATTACCCATGCTGAGTACCTTGCTAGGACGATAGCCGATCATAACCCCCTGTTGGTACATATCCAATGGCAGAGGGAGCGCTCAGCAATACCAACATGGCGGCTTCGTCCGGAGACGCTAGAGGATTCTGTGTTCGACGATGCGGTCCGGCAGGGCATTGATAGTTATTTCGGTGTGAACGAAGGAACGGCGACGAGCAGGTCTGTTGAATGGGATGCAATGAAAGTGGTGGTGAGAGGGGTGTGCTTGGGCAGGTTCTCGAATGCTCGAACGACTGTGCTGAATGACTTAATGAAAGCGGAGGAAGCTTTGAGGGACCTGGAGTGCCGCAGGCCCACTAGGCCAGATCTACAGGCCCAGTTATTGGAAGCGAAGGAAGCGGTAGCCGCGGAGACGGAACGTTTGCGATGCTATGATTATAGGCAGTACATTATCAGGGCACACGCAGAAAGGGACAAGGTGGGTACCCTCTTAGCCAGATTGGCTAGCCCGGAACTTAGGGGTTGCCCGATCCTCAGCATTATTGACGCGCGGGGAGAGATGGTGTACTCCCAGGCAGCTGTATTGGACCGCTTTAGGGGTTACTATGAGGAATTGTACCGGAGCCAGCTGGGAGTGGGGGTCCAGGACATCGTGGAGTACCTGGGGGAGAGGCCGCTTCCGGTCTTGGACGAGGACGACGCGAAGGACCTGGGTAGCCCGATCACGCTAACGGAAATTCGAGTGGCTATCAAACAGATGGCCCGTAATAAGACGCCCGGGGTGGACGGACTCCCAATCGAGTTTTATCAGCACTATGTAGACGCTCTGGCGCCCAGGCTGCTGGTGGTGTATACGGAGGCCTTCGAGAAGGGGGCGTTGCCTGCCTCCATGCGGGAGGCCTTGATAGTGCCACTCCTCAAGCCCGGCCGGGATGCCGCGGACGTGAGATCTTATCGCCCGCTGTCCATGCTAACGGTGGACTATAAGATCCTGAGTCGCATTCTAGCCTCTAGACTAGCCCCGCACATGACGGGCCTGGTGCACAGGGATCAGGCCGGGTTTATACCCACGAGGAGCACGGCGATGAATATCCGCCGCCTGGTGGGAATAATGGACGCCATCTTGGATGGAGAGGGGTCGCCGGCGGTTCTGTCCGTGGATATCGAGAAGGCCTTCGATAGTTTGGAATGGCCTTTCTTGGATGGGGTGCTGGAGCGGTTTGGCATGGGCGATGGGTTTCGGAGGTGGACGAGGGTCTTGTATAATTCGGCGACGGCGAGAGTTCGGCTGGGCGGTCTGGTATCTGCCGCGTATCTGGTGGGCAGGGGAACACGACAGGGATGCTCTCTCTCCCCTCTGTTGTTTGCCCTGGCGATGGAACCCTTGGCGGTCCATGCGAGGTCAGGCGAACGATACGCGGGAATGGTGAGTGATGGGCAATGGCATTATATATCGCTCTATGCGGATGACCTGCTCCTGTACCTAGCTGACACTTCGGGGGCACTGGTTGGAGCGATGGATCTGCTGTCCGAGTTCGGCCGACTGTCGGGCCTTAAGGTTAATTGGGCGAAGACCTGCGTGTTTCCGCTGAGAGCGGGATCGCCAGCCCCTAGCAGCGACCTGGGTGTGGTGTGGGAACCCTCTTGCATCACCTACCTGGGTGTCCGCATCTACCACTCGGCTACTGACCTTTTGGAGGGTAACATTGGCCGTTGTGTCCGGTCACTGCGGGGTAGCTTGTCTTTCTGGTCGACCCTCCCGCTGACAGTTCTGGGCAGGATAGCGTTGTTGAAAATGGTGGCGCTCCCCCGCTTCCTTTATTATTTCCGAACGCTACCTGTCTGGATTCCCCAGGGGGTGTTTAAGGAACTGCGGTCAACGATTATTGGCTTTCTGTGGGGGCATGGCCGTCGCAGGATAGCCTTGAGCACGCTACTTCGCCCCAAGCTGGAGGGGGGCATGGCCGTACCCGACCTGGAGCTGTATTATTTAGCGGCGCAGTTGCAGGTCCTTACGCAGAACGTAGCCAGGGTGTTCCGGGGGCCGGAGGAAGACCGGGGTCGGGGGATACAGCGCCACGTGCTGTCGTACATCATTATGCAGCAACGGCTCGAATTACGGGCCCTCACCATGGAGGAGCGGACGCTCCGGCTGTGCTGGCAGAGGAGCCTCCGGAGAGCGAGGGCATCACGGCCTTATGCCCCGGAGATTCCGATCGGGATGTTGACGGCTTTGCCGCACGGAGGGGATTGGTCCCCGTTGATGGATTGGGAGGACGCGGGGTTGCAGGTGGTGGGTGACTTGTATATTGATGGGGCGTTGGCACCGTTCGAAGTGCTCCGGGACCAGTTCGGACTGCCTGAGGGGGGCTTCCTACTACACGCGGCTGTAGTGGCTGCCATACAAAAGCACTGGAAAGAGGGGCTCCTGGAACCTGCGACGACTATGGCATGCCAATATGTGGTAATGGCGGCTGGTACATTTAAAGCTGTGACGTGCCTCCATAATAGGATGCTGAACGACGGGCTAGAACCACTCCATGGGCTCAAAGCTAAATGGGAGGGGAGCGTTGGCCGGCCCATACCGGACACGGCATGGGGCCATATCCTGCGCCGCACGTGGAAGGGCACCAGGAACGCGCGCTTTCAGCAGGTCCATTTTTATGTGCTCCATAGGGCCTATCTAACTCCAGAGAAACTACAGCGGCACTTTCGGGTGCCGGATGCCTGTTGCCCCCGGTGCTCGTCCCTAGGGGCGGACATGGACCACTTGTTTTGGGGGTGTCCACAACTGGGAACTTATTGGGCGGAGGTAGGGGAACTCCTGAATGAAGTGACTGACAGGGAGGTAGAATTCGACATGGCGACGTGTCTATTGCTCTGGTTCCCGCATACTAAGCACACCAAGGTGACCAGTAAATTCATAGATCTGGGTCTGATATTGGCTCAAAGGGAAATATCGTGGCACTGGAAGGCCAGGGGGGGTCCCTCATTGCGTAGATGGAAGAGTGAGTTGCTGCGATGGTCTGACTGCGAGAGCGTGCTCCGGATGAAGCAAGCAGTGAAGTTGGGGAATGAGAAGGCTCTGGATGCGGCGCGTGCATGGGAGTTAGTGGTACAGGCTCTGCGTGATGCTTTGGTTGAGGACGAGGACGGCGAGGACTAAGCCGCTGGACACCGCGGGGCGAACACAGAAGTATGTCATTACGCACTGTAATGGAACCATCCAGTTCGGTAGAGCGAAGTACACACCTTAGCAGTTGCCAGGGGGGGGGGCGTTGGGGGGTTAGTTGTAGGGGGGCTGGGGGGGGCCGGAAGCCATTGGAGGGTTGCTGTTGGAGGCCTAGACCCGCTGGGACAGGGGGTATTGAGTGGCGGGCGGACTGATTGGGTGGGACGGCCTGGCACGAAGGCCCGAATAGCCTAGAGCAGGCCTCAACGGGGGCAATTACGTTGATACCATGGGGATGGCTGACGGGAATGTTGTTGCGGGTGGGGGGGTGAAAGCAGATACGTAAAACGATCTTACGCCAGGGTCCCAATGGGACGTACACTGTGTTGTGCTCCTCTAGAGCGATCTGATATGCCGCCCGGCCTCCGGGATGCGGGCTGAATGGCTGTGTACAACTGTGAACTGTTATTGGACGGGGGGGGCCCACAAGTGCACTGGCTGTTTACTTTTTTCCTGCTGTTCATAACTCTGCAATAAAAATATAATTTAAAAAAAAAAAAAAAAAAAAAAAGTAGACCTTTATTGTTCATAGCTGTTTGGATATTTATCCATTTAGCACAATAATGTTTGGGACAGGCGTGCTCATGTGTCCTGAGTATCATCTGCACATATATGTTGTATTCTGACTTTTATTTTGGTCCTAGCATCACAATATTTCAAGCATGTAAGAAGAGGTTTAGGCCTATCCTTGACTATGCTAGGTACTGGACCTCTTCTGTGACCTTGAAGGGGATTCCAAAGGTGCCTATTGTCATTTTCATGGGTGTATTACATAAGGTGGTAGTAGCAGCATATTAGCAGAAATGATGGGACCCAATATGACAAGAAAAACAATTATCTCTTATCTACCACATAATAATAAATCAAACAGTTGGATCAAATAATGGTGGCAAAAACTAAACCATAATTTGCAATGTTATAAAAGATATATAATTTATTCCATGATTTATAAATATAAATTCCAAAAAGTTTTTTGCATCAGTTTTACATTCCTTTATGAATTCATCCACTGAAAGTTGCAATTTTTATAAAGACAAAGCATTTTTTATATATAAATATACATAAAGTGGAAACATAGTTGAGCATAATAAAGTGCAGATAAATCTAACATATATACCAAATTCAGTGGTTACAAATAGATACATAATTCATTGGACCCCTAGGAAGGAAAAATATATAATACTGACATTAACACACATACATAACAATCACCACATGCTCACTCAAACTACACACACTCCCACAACATTTGAAAACAAGGAAGTAGAATCATGAATCAAGGTCTCCAAGGTAAATGTGAGACCCCGCACTTGGTCGCACTGTTCCCCCTAACCTGCGCGCTTGTGCACGCGCGCACTGAAGTCTTCCCGTGCGCGCAGTGTCTCATAATCAGCGCGCACACACCATTTCCCGCTAGGGCTCACGTTAAACAGCAAGTGGCTCTGGCACTTGCTCATTTATTTTCTTAACAGTGCGAGTCTGCGGGGCAGATTGTGGGCCTTTGTGAAAGTATTCGTGCTAATCGCAGTGCCGGCATGCACTGTAATTAATATGAATACTTTTGCAAAGGCCCACAATCAGCCCCGCACTAGTACGAAAAGGAATGCAGAGTCTAACACACGACGTGTCCTTTCAGAATCTGAAAGGACACGTCGTGTGTTAGACTCTGCATTCCTTTTCGTAATAGTGCACAGCTGCGAGGTTGATTGTGTGCCTTTGAAATGGAATTCATTAATTGCAGCGCACAGGGGGGGGGGGGGAGGGGGGGATGCGGGGGGCGCAGTCTCAATGGCCCACAATCAACCCCACAGCCGCGCGCTATTAAAACGAGAAATGGACAACTTTATGTGCTCAGTACAAAAGCAACAGTCTAAAACTCTGAACACAGCAAATCAACAACATATATCTTAAAAAAAAATAAACATCTGATGAAAGGGATATGCTGCATAGAAAACCCCGAGTTGGATGAAGCTAAATAGCGGGGCTGCATACCGTCTGATTCCAAACCATCTGTAGGAATGTCCACATATAGACTGATGCATAATGGAGCTCTGCGGAGCCTGCTGAAGTTACACCCGATAATATGGGTAAGATGGGAGCGTTCTGAAAATGAGTATGGACACGTGATAGAGATGTCGAAAGATAAGTATACAGCGAGAGCATACTTGCCCTTGGGGTGTGCTTCTAATATGGCAGGAGTCTGCGCAGGCCGAGTCCCCTTGTACGTAAAATTACTTTAATGACTTTTTTCTGCATATTTATATAGCGTAACTCGACCCAAAGGTATTGGAGCTCTTTACATGAGCCCCGTATTTACATTACACATTCAGGCACCGGCACGGGGAGATTAAGTGATTTGCCCAGAATCACAGGATGTGGACGCGACCCCGCCTACCTCTCAGCGCTGCACTGCTGGTTGGAGCGTCCGCTTTATTAATGCAGGTCAAGCTGTGGGCTGCAAGTCTCAACCATAGCTGACAAGGTTTCAGATTGCTATGTGTGAGCACAGAAGAGGACAGTGAGACGAACAGAGCTGAAGAGATAGGCAACGGAAGAAGGAATTACAGGCAAAGATAAAGTGGTGAGAAAATATGATAAAAATTGATAGAAGCACAGAACGAGTGGAGGAAACTAGCTGAGATAAGGAAAGAATGAAAGAGGACGACGCAAAAAAATAGGATGAATCAAGAAATGTAAGATAGAAACACAGGTGAAGAAAGAGGGAAAGGCCGACAGAGTGAGGAAGGGTCAACTAGAAAGAAGAAAAGACAACAATATAGAAGGTGAGACAATAAACACGGGATAGGCAGGTACATTTAGAGAGTGTCAAAGACTCAAAGAAAGAGAAACATATAAAGACATAATGAGACTGGAAACACAAAATAGAGAAAATTAAAACGAGAGTGACAGGCCCAAACTCATGCCCATTTGACCTGGTACCGGCGGCACCCCATATGTTGCCTGGGGTAGAACCCACAACAACCCTTTTTTAGGATATGATAGCACTTGCTTGCACATCTGGGATTGTAAGAGGGAGTAGGGGAGCACATTCTTTTAAAAAAATAAAACTGTGAGAGCGTTTTAAGAGATTAATTTCCTGTGGATAACGTGCAGCATCTATTTTTGTTTTTTTTTATTTCAAAGATTTTTATTAAGAAAAATTGTAATGCTTAAAATGTGAATGTCTCCTTCCTACAAATGGTGCAGACGTGTTTCCTGCTCGGCTGTTGTTTCAGCCTGGATTCACCTGGACATAGATCATATGTCATCATTAACCTGGTTGGATTGAAAAGACCGCACAGCTGTTTGCATGTCTGTAAATGAAGAGATGAGACGGGCAGGAAAGATGTGGGATATAAATCTAATCCTTCCTATTACAAACCCTCCTTCCACTGTTCACATGCTCCAGCCTGGCACTTGCTGCCTGCCCCGTCTGATGCTCGAGCGAATCTGGCGCGCTCTGGTTAGAACTGCCAAAGTGAAGGAGCAACACTGGGTGTTCAGTGTGAGCCGCGCGGAGGCTAGGGGCGTTAGATTAATGCAGGCCAAGCGAAGTTAGGGGCATATTACCAAGCATTATCGCTATTGCTTGGTTAGCGTGAAAAAATTAAGGCTGAGCTAAGGCGATTTTTATCGCAGATAAACCTTGGCATTACCAAGGTTTATCACAAATACGATAAAAATTGGCCGCAATTCATGAATATCGCTGAAAAGTCAGCGATATTCATGCATTAGCGAGCTAATGCTCTTAGCCATGTTATCCACCTCCCATTGGATAACATGGCTAAGAACTGCTCAGGGCAGGTGTTAGCTTTTGGAGATATTCGCGCTTAGCGCGAATATCTCCAAAAGTTGGTAATAGGAGATAGCGATGTTAGCGACTGTTTTCAGTCGCTAACATCTTGGCACGCCCACTTTGCATCTCATTAGTGATAAATATCACTGACATGCAAAGTGGGGCCCAAGATGGTCGCTATCTCCTACTAGCTGTCGCTAACTGGTGTTAGCGACAGCTAGGTAATAGGGAGATAATTTTATCTCGGCTTTCTTGGCTTTTAAAGCCAAAACAGCGGAGATAAACCCCCTTGATAATATGCCCCTCGGTGTCAAAACAGTTTTTATACAGGAAAGGAGACAAATTAAGTAAAGTCACAGTATTACGGCTCGTATCCAGAAGGGTTCGCTCACTGGCGTTAGAACACAGCACCGCTCCTGATTGGGGACGATAATAGCACTGATAGGACCCTTCATTCGTCTGTTGGACTCCACTGAAGACAAACACGGCCTAGCCTCCAGGGGGGTCCTCGTGACGGTACATGATACTTTCTTTGTTTAGAAAAAATCTCATATTCGGATACTCTGATGTACACTTTACGGTCAGAATTCCTCCTCTGGTGACCACGCTCCCGGGGCTCAACACAACCAATTGTTTAGGGTAAAAATCTGTATTGAGAATGACACATACAAAACAAAAATGCGAGAAACTAAACACCTTCACCCCAGCTTGATTCAGTAATCGTCTCAAGGGCAGCTTTTCCCTGAAACCTGAGTTGTGTCCGACAGCAGGCAGAGTCTGTGACTGACTATTACCTTTCAGAAAGACAGCAAGAGAGAAAGAGAAAGTGTGAAAAAAGCAAAGTGAAAAAAGGAAAGCGAGAAAGTAGGACACGAGAAAGAAAGAAAGGGTAAAGGAAAGAAAAGGAATGAGAGAAAAATATAAATGAAAAGAGGAGGAAGGAGGAAAGAGAAGGATAGAAGAAAAAGGGAAAGAAAGTAAAGAAACAATGTAAGAGAGAGGTAAAGAGTAGGAAAGGGAAAAAATAAGGAAAGAAGGCGACAAAAAGAAAAAAGGAAAGAGACAGAGTAGAAAAGAAAGAGGGTAAAAGGAAAAAGAGGATAACTTAAGACAGAACAGTTTCAAATGGACACAATTTGATTTGGTAGGCTGTAAACTAGCAACAGTCAGAAAAGCAAAACACTCCTTAAAGAATATCAAACAGCAATTGCCGGAGATGGGATCTAATGAAGATGGAATGTGCATCAGAGGCGTCCTGCTATCAAACGAGGCTCCAAACACAAAGGCAACATTAAAGTAATCATAAAGCAAGAACACTGGCACTGAAGGGAACTCACTTGTGTGTGGATGTGTTCCTTGTGAAAGAGCAAAATGCAGTCACTCAAAGTATTGTTAACCAGTGACTGACTGAATGTTGTATGCTGTAGTGGGCAAAATAAAAATGTTGATGACAACAACAGACCAATGGATTGAGAGGTGTCTGAAAATCCCTAAATGTAAGCATGTGATACATATTTTAATAAAATCAAAAGGTCTTGGGCTAACACCAGACCTAAAATGGGAGAATTTGAGTAGGTAGGTGGATTGTCAATAGCTGGCAACGGGGGACCTCCGCACTACTAGTGAGAAGAACCCTGCAGCATCACTGAGCAGGGCAGTTCTGGGCCTTCAGCACAAAGAAGACACAAAGCAACAAAGCAGCTGCGCACATACAATTGTTCAGTTCTGCCATGTATCCCCTTCCATGGTCTGCTACGGCATTAAGTCACTGTGCATAGACGAACCCCGACATTCAGCTCCCTTGTATCTCCTGTGCATGCACTTATTGTTATATTTATAGTACGACGCTTTACAAATCTGCAGATCCCCTGAGCATTCCTGCGCATGCACATATTGTTGTATTTAAAGTAGAACCTTTCTTTACAAAGCTGCACTTCCCTCATCATTCCTGTGTACGCAGGAGGCCTTACATTGGCCCCTCACAGGTGGAAGCTTGCTTTCCGAGGTTACCTGTTCACACCTGAGCTGCTGCCGGTGCATGGCCTGTGGGCGCGAGCCGTGTCCTCCCATCTTCTCACGTTGGACCTGGGATCCTCTGGACTCATGCACCAACGCACACCTGTCAGTGACTGATGCCACACAGGGCTACCGGGGGCTCATGTGCAAATCACATGCTTTTACCTGTGAGTGCGTGCAGCATTTATCAGGAACCCTCTCCGAGGCAGGCATGTGCAGTTCAGCGCTTCCCATGCTCAACCTCACGACATCAGAGCTGCGTAATCGGACAGTACTTAAACTGCTTACTTGAAACAATAACGCAAGCAGGAAGCACCTCGTTCAATTCTCCAGTGTCCTGCCTATAGCACCATATGGCCAACACTTGCTGCACTTCTGTTAATTCAGCTCCAACACTCGCGGTCACTGACTCCTATTACAAAGGCATTGTCAAGGTGCTAAAATTAGTGATTAATGCATTTTAGTGCAGTGTTGTGGACCACGCCTAATGCTTACTACTTGGCAGGGCTGGGGTATTCATGTTAATTGCAGCGCATACGCGTGGTCTGGTTTCCGGTGCCCTTAGCCTCGGTTGCAGTGCACAGAGACCTTACTCTGCCGCACATAGAGGAAAAAAATTAGAGGGAACATTGCTTGGTCGACGCGCGTTTCGGCGGCTTAAGGCCACCTTCTTCAGGACCACTTCCAATAGGACAACCCAAATTTCCAAGGGGTACATAAAAACAAGTATTGGTGATTCGGATGGAGTTCTGATGGTATAAGTCCTAGCGTATCCATCTCAGCTGACTAAGGAGATGGATACGCTAGGATTTTAGCCTTACCCGTAAAAGGTTCTTCAATGGTTCGCTAGTTGTCCTATCTTGTGGAATTTCAAGTAGAAAATGGACGCATAATATCTTGTGGACATGTTTGATATTCATCGGAGCTGGGAACAAAAATCGGTTTTTCTTAGAAGAATAAAAAATAGAAGGTCAAGAATCGTATCATACTACGTAAATCCTAGAAAATTGTATCAACTCCAAACAACTACTCATAAAGAGAGGAATATTTGGAAGATAGATAGAAATTAACATCTGAACTTGTCATTCGGACTTATACCATCAGAACTCCATCCGAATCACCAATACTTGTTTTTATGTACCCCTTGGAAATTTGGGTTGTCCTATTGGAAGTGGTCCTGAAGAAGGTGGCCTTGAGCTGCCGAAACGCGCGTCGACCAAGTGCGGGGTCTCACATTTACCTTGGAGACCTGGATTCATGATTCTACTTCCTTGTTTTCAAATGTTGTGGGAGTGTGTGTAGTTTGAGTGAGCATGTGGTGATTGTTATGTATGTGTGTTAAAGTCAGTATTATATCATTTTTCCTTCCTAGGGGTCCAATGAATTATGTATCTATTTGTAACCACTGAATTTGGTATATATGTTTGATTTATCTGCACTTTATTATGCTCAACTATGTTTCCACTTTATGTATATTTATATATAAAAAATGCTTTGTCTTTATAAAAATTGCAACTTTCAGTAGATGAATTCATAAAGGAATGTAAAACTGATGCAAAAAACTTTTTGGAATTTATATTCATAAATCATGGAATAAATTATATATCTTTTATACCATTGCAAATTATGGTTTCGTTTTTGCCACCAATATTTGATCCAACTGTTTGATTTATTATTATGTGGTAGATAAGGGATAATTGTTTTTCCTGTCATATTGGTAGTAGCAGCATAGCCTGCTTTTGGAGACTGATAGAGTGAACAGACATTGTTATCTGTCGTTGAAAGGGTGGCCTACAGAACTCTCTTGTGCAAAATCACTCGGTTATGTGCATTCCCAGAACCATACACTGGCATCCCATGCTTATGGTAAGTGCATGAGTGCCGGACTGGCCGTAGCGGGCAACGGGCATTTTCCCAGTAAGCCGGAAAGGTGGGGGGCGGTTTTGGTGCAGGGGGCTGGTTTTGCTGAAGTTCTGCAATATCGGCCCCCTGTACCAAAAGCAGCAGCAGAAGCAGTGTTTCCCACCAGCACCGGTCCAACTTAATTGCCAGGGATGGTTTACCTTTCCAGCCCTGATGTGCATGTGTATTGTGTGTGTACCACATGCACAATAGTAGGGCTATGTGTATGGGTGAGCCTGAGTAAGGAAGCTGGTGGGATCCACTTTAGATACCCCTGGCCTGGCATGGCATAAGATGAACATCTTCCCCAGTGAGTGGGATTGTATTGTCAGCATTTCTGTTGCTGGAGTACAAAGTCCCATGAACTGAAGTGAAGAGAATAGAAAAACGGAAACAGGGCCACGTTTAGAAATTCCATCAGGACTTTTGTTAGCAGGGGGCTGCTGAAGAGTTCTTTCTGAACAGAGCCATTTGGTTGATGATAGGTGTGAGGGGTGGGACTACAGTTTCTGTTGTACAAGGGGAGGATGTTTCTAGGTCAGGCCTGATCTTTTATCTATCCCTAGTTAGTGCTTCAGAGGGGTTGATGACAGTCAAATGCAGAAACCTCACACTTTATTGTGCCTGTGTTATGGGTGCAAAATATTTAAACTGCGTAGCAAACTCACACCAACAGTTCGACATTAACGATTTTGTGCTGCAGACAGTTCCTTTGTATAACCCTTTATGGATAAGATTTGTTTAACATTGACAATAGGTCGGGACAGTTTAGTAAAAGTAAGTAAATGGTAATTAATTCAACTCAATATGTTGCCTGCTTGATCATGAGCTTTGGGGGCTGTGAAATGACTGTCCCCACTGAGGTTTCAAAACCTGAGGGTCTAAAGGTTCTCTATATAAATGTGAAAAGGGAGCCTCCATCAACATATTAGCTACAAACATAACAAGCATTTTCAATGCAATAGTTCTCACATTTCCGAGAGTTTAAGCTATTGGCATTGTAAATGGCAATGCCGTTTATTTATGTGTTTTTAAGACCGAGACACATATAAAAGGCATTGTTATTCATAATGCCAATAGCTCCTACTCTCGCAAATGCAAGACCACTCTAAAGAAAGGGGTGCGCCCAACATTAAAGTGAAAGCGCGTGCTTTCACCCAAAAAGAAAAAAAGAAAGATTCTGTAGCGCGGCCGCTAAAGTGAAAGCGGACCATGCTGTAAATTAAATAAATAAATAAGAGCTCCCGATAAAGTCAGAGCAGAACCGTGCTATAAATTAAATAAATACATAACTATTAAAAATATAAAAGCAGGCGGAACGCTGCCTTGTAGGAAAGCACGTAGTGAGTGGAATAGTATAGATCATTAAACAAAATAGTGCTCACAGCTTGGATAAAGCAGACTGAGTATCAACACAAGTATAAAGTCCAGTTCTCATGGGAGGTTACAAATGCAGATAAAAGCGGTACCAAGGAGGGACTATTACCGGTGATTTATCAATCAATTGAAAAGACAGGTTGGAAATGGACGGTGCTTCTATTCCACACCTGAATACAGCATGCCTCACTGAGCAGCGCATGCGCTGCCCAGGCTCGACCTAAAAAACTAAAAAGGTTGATGCTGGTGATCTCCCAAATTACATCAAAGAGGCATCGAACATAATGCAGTTATAGTCCTCTGAATGTCCATTTCAATTTATTGATAATTATGCACCTGACTGCAAGGTGGATTTGCGGACAGACTGCCTAAGACTGGTGCTAATAACCTTGAGCAGTGAAGACATAGTAGACATTTTTGGAAATACGAGTAAAACATAAATTGAGTAGCCTAACAAAAGTAATAAAAAGTAATTTGACGGTCCTTAAACAAGCTTATTGGGTAAGGAAAAACATGTTCACAATCTGAATAATAGTGATATGGTATACTCTGTAGTTATGAAGCCAAATTGACCTAATTTAAGGAAATCTACCCTGATATTCATTACCTCCATTTTGGAGTTTATGGTAAACTCTTCTATGACTTCCTCCCGCAGGTGCACAGGAGCATACGATGACCCAAACGGACTTTCTCTTCAGGCAAATATAACCAAAATGAGGATACCTTGTTTGCCTGGACTTCGCCGTGGGCTGTTCCCTGCACCTGTGGTGTTTTTCTTCTGCCGCAGCTCCTCGCCGGACCCGCTCTGCGGGTCCCGCTTCGCGGTGTGGAGAGAGGCGCCTTGAGCATAGAGGGGCTCTGATCTTGGACACCGGACTCTGGGCTTTGGCAGGCAAGTACAGGGCTGCGAGCGGACCCGCAGGGACTCCAACTTCCAGGAGCCCCTGCGTGAGGTCAACCCATAACACCTGGGTCGCTCTCCCTGACTGCCACGCCCCCCGCCCTAGCACTTGAAAGCAGCCTCCTTCCTGATCGACGTGGGATACCTTGTTTGCCTGGACTTCGTCGTGGGCTGTTCCCTGCACCTGTGGTGTTTTTCTTCTGCCGCAGCTCCTCGCCGGACCCGCTCTGCGGGTCCCGCTTCGCGGTGTGGAGAGAGGCGCCTTGAGCATAGAGGGGCTCTGATCTTGGACAACGGACTCTGGGCTTTAGCAGGCAAGTACAGGGCTGCGAGCGGACCCGCAGGGACTCCAACTTCCAGGAGCCCCTGCGTGAGGTCAACCCACAACACCTGGGTCGCTCTCCCTGACTGCCACGCCCCCCGCCCCACCTCCTCCTCTTTTATTTTTGCACTAGGATTCCGCTGCGCGGGAGCGCGCGGGAGGGCGCCGGGAGAAACCCGGGACAAGGGCGGGACCGTCTAAGGCCGTCATAGGCCGGAGTTGGCCGGGCTGGGCCCACCCTCTTGGGTCGTTCATTCGAACCCTGGTCCTATTTACTGTTACAGCCCCCTGCCGAATATAACCCATCACTTATCATTATGCCGTCCCCGTCAAGGGAGAGTACCCCATTGAAGCCGGGAGGAGTTAAAAACAGGACCCTAGAGAATTATTTCTCCCGGGCGGTGGGGGAGGGGGACAAAGAGTGCAACCTGTCCCGGTTAAGGGCAGAACGGAGACGCTCAATAGATAACTTGAAAAACACCCCCCTTGGAGATCAACCCACCATGCCCAGGGAGGAGTTGTCCCTAATAGATGATGTCCCACTCCTGCTGAGGGATTGTACGAACACTTCACCAGTTGCAGTCATGAGTATAGCTCCAGCTACCAGTCCAAGCCCTACTAGGGTGACCATTGATTTAGTCTCCCAACCCCCCCCCCCCAGCCCCTAAGGCTAGGAAAGCTAAACCCAAGCCAGTCACCACGCAAGGAGTATTTGGGCCCCCTCCTAATAAACGTAGGAGGAAATCAAAGGGAGCCCAGGGAAGGAGCAAACCCAAAATCTCTTACTCGGATTTTGGGAAGTCTTCAAAACCCCCCGTATTAGCAGCGAAATTACTGGCTGAATCACACCCCAAACCTATTGCCCAGGAGGATCTAGCTCCCGCCCCGACAAAAGATACAGGAACTAATATCGCTAATGTCCCCCTCTCTGTTGTCCCGCTTGGAAACCTGGAATTCTTGCTTAGGTCTCTATTACTACCGATTAGCGAGAGTATAAAAAAGATGGAGATCAGACTAACCATTCTGGAGGCCACACTAGGTAGTCTGAAAATTCCGGCTGGTCATCAGGGAAGGCATCTAGAACCTACTCCCATCACATTAGCCCCTCAACAGCCTGCAAATAGTGCAGCAAACACAGTCCCTCCACAAGCCGCAAACGCGGCGGTCTCGCAACAACCCTTAAGGACCAAGCCTGCACCAACTAAGTCCCTTAACTCTAACACGCCCATTCCTCCTTCAGGCCCTGTTCTTCCGGCACAGCCGGTAGATAGTACCACACTGGCCTCTCTAATGAAGCTTCCCCCGAGACCACGTAGGCCTAACCTACCCCCAGAGACTAATGATTTCACTGTAGTCATGGCGGGTGTCCCCCCACTCGAAGTAGGTGAAACTGAGGATTTTTGTGCCCTGAAAAGTAGGGTAATTAAGTGGTTAAACATAAATAGACCCCTCCCGATACACCTTAATAATGAAATCATAATGGTAAGAAGGGTGCCATGGGTGGGGAGAACACACAAATCCATTATAGGGGACTGCATATTGGTGAGTTTTAGGGACACAGGAACGGTGTCCTACATATGCCAAGGGAAGAACAGATCCAGGGAATCCACTATCCAAACCCTTCGTGTGTCTTTTTTTTTTCCCATTACTCCAGTCCCATTGCAGCCGCCCCAAATTCATGACAACTGGGAGAGGGTTGGCAGGAGGGGGAGACACCAGGACTTTAACCCTAGGCCATCATTTGGCCGACCAGAACCACCCTTTTACACCTATAACCGGTTTAATTGCCTGAACGGTCTAGAGGGGGTAGATTGACAAACGGATAATGCCCCCCAGGGTTATATGGAAAAGGGAGTTTTGGTAGAGGTGCTGGAGGAGCAAAGCTCTCAGGCTCAGCAAACTCTACCGAGTGGTGTTGGGAAATCCGTGTATGCTGAACCTAAGGCTACAGCCATAGAATGTATAGGAGGGGGACATGGGCTGGCCACGCAAGGGTCAATACAGGAGATACCATCAAGGCCCCAGGGGGGTTCAGAACGGAGGGGGGAGGGAGTGAGATTGATCTCCTGGAATGTAGCAGGCATAGCGGGCAAATTTAAGCATAAGGAATGGGTTGATTTTATTAGAAAATTTCATGTTATATGTGTACAGGAGACATGGGCCTCGGTGAATAATTATCACCTACAGGGGTACAAGTGTTTTTTTGTTCCCGCCCGAAAATCCAGATCAGGGAGAGCAATGGGCGGTTTGTCCATTTACGTAGATTTAGACCTCCCAGGCACCTGGTCTTCCCCAGATTGGAATTCACATGGGATCCAGGTAGTTCGGTTCCGCGGAAAGGGGTTAAGATTTTCTGTTTTTAACATCTATAACACTGAGATAGCAAACAACCATATCCCGCTACTAGCTGAACTAGACCATAGGCTCGGACAAGAAACAACATTCCAAAATAAGGGGCAGTCTCACGGGCTGCTTTTAATGGGAGACTTTAACTGCCATCTCTGTCCGGCACTGGTCAAGGTAAACACAGACTGGTCACAATGCCCAATGGAGAAGGGGCCGCATTTTTCTCATACGCCTACTGGGTCGGCTCTCAGTTTGCTTCGGCTCAAGTATGACTTAGAGCATACCATTAATATGATAGACCCACAGTCGGATGGCACACTTCCACCAACTTTCAAGGGCAGGGGTTGCTCATCTATTATAGATTATATTCTGGCTTCGAGATCCCTGATAAATAAAATAATCAGTGTAGGGATAGAATGGAGCAGTTTCAGCAACCACAACCCTCTTGTGTTTGGTGCTCTCGTATAGGGTGGGTGCTGGAACCAGAGTCCATCGCACAATTGAGGAGAGGGTCACAGACCAAGGCAGGAGACTGAAATGGTCCAAAATAGACGGGGTAAAGTTTTATAAAACTTTGGGTGACAAGGGCCTACCGGCCATTTACGACTGTCTAGACCTAGAAGTCCAGGGATCAAGGTTACTGGAAGCATTTGACCAGATCGCTAACCTGATCGACGGCCTACTTAAGACCAGTGCGCCCACACGTAACCTGGTAAACCCCCGGTGGTTTGATAAAGACTGTTCTAAAGCACTGAGGGAGTTGAAATGCTGCCTTAAGCTAAAACCAAGGGACCCTCAAAAAATCAAGGTGTGCAGAGAAAAATATAAAAAAGAGACCAAAAGGAGGAAACTTGCCCTGCAGGCAGAAGCATGGGCAGATTTAAGAGAGGCAGGGGAAAGAAAGGATCTAGCTGGTTTTTGGAGAATCATTAATAAACCGACCTTTCAAGAAAATGATTCCCCGGAGATAGGGGCTAACATCCTCCCGGAGCAGTGGGTCACACACTTTAGGGGTTTATATAACCATGAGCCCGGCATCCCTGTAGAGTCACCGGTAACCCCAAGTCAGGTTCCCCCGGTAGTATTCACTCTTAAGGAGATTACTGCAGGGATGGAGGGTCTGACTAAAAATAAAGCCCCGGGTCCGGATGGAATTCCCCCTGACCTGTTTCTTAGCAATATAGAACTATGGGCCCCTCTGATGACCAGGGTCAAAAATACTGCTACCACCTGTGGCCTGCCACCATCCTGGTCTAAAGCGATTATTGTGCCAATTTTCAAAAAGGGCAATAGGGACGACCCCAAGTGCTATCGGCCTATTTCCCTGATTGACGTATCGGCCAAACTTTTGGGTAGGGCAATCCTTAACAGACTGTCCGAGTGGACCGAAGAGAATAACACCTTCTCCGACACTCAATACGGGTTCAGGACAGGGAGGTCCACCAGTGACCAATGCCTGAACCTTTATATGCTGACTGCCAAATATACTCTGGCCAGTGATGAACCCATTTACATGGGATTCATGGATTTGGCAGCAGCATTTGACCACGTCAATAGAGGAAAGCTGTAGGGTATGATGTCAAGCATGGGGATTGAGAGTGGTTTAATTACCATATTAAGGGAATTGCACAGCGACACCACGGCCAAGGTTCGATTTAATAGGGAGGGAGGATTGTCTGACTCTTTTCCATGTAAGAGCGGAGTCAGACAAGGTTGCATTCTTGCCCCTTTTCTGTTTTCCCTTTATATTACCAACTTGGAGCAGTTTCTTTTGGGTTTAAAGGCAGATTCCCCAAGGGTCGGGCCGCAGCATATTCCTGTTCTGCTCTACGCAGATGACGCGGTCTTGCTTGCACGTACACCCCGAAGCTTACAAATCCTGATAGACGGGTTTGTTAAGTTCATGAGTACCCTGGATCTATCTGTCAACCTGGGTAAATCATATGTGCTCCTGGCCGGCAAAAAGCCTTCCTCTAAATTTACTTATACAATAGGCATCCATATTTTAGAGGAGGTCAAAACGTTCTCTTATCTTGGAGTAACCTTTGACGGCGCTCTGCAGTTTAACTCCTTGGTGGCGGAACGTTGTAGCAAAATGATTGCCTCCAATGGGGCAATAGCTGGATATGGCAGGAGGCTAGGTAGATGGAGTCCGGAACAGGTGATGAACTTGTATTGCTCCGTATCATGCTCCAAAGTAATCTATGGGGCAGAAGTATGGGGCTTTGTGAACACCACTAGAATCCAACAGGAAGAAAACAAATATCTGAAATCTATCCTGAGGGCACCACCCAGTACCGCTGGAATCATAGCTCATAGGGAGCTAGGGAGGCCATACTTGGATGACCTGTTAAAACTTAGGCCACTTGTGGCCTGGCTAAAAGTATGGGTTAATCCAGATGCGCACCTAAGCAGAGAAATTTTATTGGACTGCTTAGATAGGACCAATTGTATGCGCATCCCCTGGCTTAAATACGTGAAAAAAACACCCTTGAAGATTTAGGTTTTGGAAACCTCTTCACGAACCCTACAACAATTTCAGCCCAGCACAAGAAACAAGTAGGGGACATTTTCCTAGAGCGGAAAATCCAATGCAGAGCTGAGGCTGAAGGAGTTAAAAAGACTGTGAGGGCTCATAATCTGGTGAAGAGTGTGGAGGGTATGGAGGCTTATCTGTACCTCGTGCATAATGCACAGGATAGATTTCTTATGTGCCGTTTTAGACTGAATTTACTTCCTTTTATGTTGGCTTCACCAGCAGGTTTCACCACGTCAATTGAGCAGAAGGGACCCTGCGGCTGCGACAACAGGTCTCCACAGGATTTCCTCCATTTTGTTTTGCTTTGTCCCTATTTTTCTATGCCCAGGCGCAGATTTCTTGTAAATATTTTTAAAAAAAGCCCAACAGGAACATGCCAGGGATGCATTAGTCTTTTTGCAAAAAGCCTCTGATCACCTGTTTTTGTGCAGCAAAGTCTCCCTTCCGGCACATAAACAATCATTAAAAAAATATAGATTTGCAAATTGTATGTGTGCAGCACAATTCAGCACACAATATTTACAAAACGCCATTTGTGATTGTTTATGTGCAGGAAGGGACACCTTCCTGCACATAAACAATCATTCCCTCCAACACAGGCACTCTTGCACTATGGTGCAAAGGTGCCTGAGTTGGCGGTAGGCAGCTTAATTTAGCGCCAGCTCTAGGGGAAACGCAGGGGTGCACCGTATCTTTGTAAATACTATGCATTCCTGCATCTTCAGAATGGCGGAACGTGGCGTTAGCAAGTTTTTCTTAATGCCACACTTCGTCATTCTGTTGTACATACGCCCCCATATTGCTAATACCAACGTAAAAACCACCACATGGTTAGGTTACAGCACAGATCTAATCAAAACTCTTCTAAACCCCGGTAGCATATGCATGTTCCAGGTAGTTCCCTAGAGAAATATGTGCTAGGTTCAAGTAGTACCAAACAACATTGGAACACTGATAAATGCAAATCTTACATTTTAGTAAAAGAAAAGATATAGAATTATGAAATTGGTTCACAGGAACTGGAGTTATGGATTTTTACATGTTTAATGAAAAAAGCACTATAAAAAGTCACAAAGCGCCAACTGGAGGTCAAGGTTGACACGGATATAGGTGCTATTTTAGGTCAACCACAATGGAGTTGAGTTCAGGCAGGGCTTAATTTGTAAAAGATTATGCGCAGGGGTCCCCAGTTTTACTCAAAACCCCATGGCCAGGGCTACCCCTAAACGTTCATTTTCATCCCAGCTTTCTCCCTTTGTTACTGTTTTTTCATCTTTTTCTTCCTCCTTCTTTCCCCCGTTTGAGTTTGTCTCTCTCTTACTCTGGAAAAAAGTCTGTTGAGGAAAAATATGTGCCGGTCCCCTTAACTGAGTGCTGGTGGACCCCACCTGGAATCACTAGCTCAAGTTATGCGCTAGGGTAGGGTAAGCCAAGCTGGTTTCACCAATCAAAATGCTTACCTTGATATTTTTCTCGCTCTCAAATCCTCCGGCTGGATTAGGATGGATGATGAAGACTGCGAGCATCGCTTATAGTCGGATCATCATCTTCGAGTTCCAGCTGAGGCCTTCTGTTTTGATGCCAAAACCTCTGAGCAAGACAAAGCAGTATTCAGCAGCCTCTGAGGTCATTTCGAGGCTGGAGTAGATTTGCTGCCTGGCCCCAATGCTGATAAATATTAAAATGTATCTCTAACCTGAATATGATACATTACGTTGATACAAGTGTTGTGGGTGAAAAGATGAGCAGTGAGCAGATATTGGTTGTTTATGAATTTTCTTAATATCGTTTTTTTTTTGGTAGACGTTTTTGGTTCGATTTTTATAGTATGTAGTCATAAATGAAATATCAGATTTCGTTTAAGTATGTTTTGTAACATATTCAATGCTCTCTTGCAAAGTTACATAAAAAATAAAGTCTAGGGCTAGAATATACAAAATATAATTACCGTCCATAATAAACGGCTTTGCCATAATAAAAAATACTGCATCCGTCTGTAAAGGCCTTGTTCAATTAGAACATTTTGTAGCAACAAAGACATTCATAATCCCTTACTGGGACCTCGCGTACCCAATGTCCCAAAAGCTTGAACCGCACACTTAACTATGCCTTCATTTACAAAGCGCGTATTATATCCAATATCTGAGCCCACTGGTCTGTTCCCTGGGCTGTGTTTTCATAATGTAAAATAATCTTGCTCCTGGCTACGGTCCTCGTTTATCAAGTCCTGCGGCGCTGCGCCACGTAAACACAATAACCAATTCTCCACTGCTCGCGCGCCAGCGCTTGGACTGGAAGGCATTTATCACTCTGCACCGAGTCCAATGTATGAAGGCCCAGTAGAGCCGAAGAACAGCTCGTGCAATGTGCACTGGCTGCTCTGTGGCAGTCTTTCGACAGAGGGCTTTTGAAATCAAAAGTAATTTGTGGAATGTCTTTTGCATGGCTAGGTAACAGGATCTGGGCCACTAAAGCAGAAATACGTGTTGTCTCATTTAAAAACACACGTGATAACTAAGCATTTTGCAAAAGAAACTCAATACTTCGGTGACTTGAGTCGTTCTGGCCAATAGCCCTAAATTGGTGGCCATTAATTTTAGCTTGGAAATGTAGTCACGCTAGACCAAAAGATGAATTACAAATTGTTCGTTTCTAAACTTCTCCTCGTCTGAATATTCTTGCAAAGGACGGACGTGCAGCATCTGTCTGAACTTGTGAGTCGATAAAACAAGCCTTGTCAACGCCAATGGGTCTCACCATTGTGACCTATTAACTTTACCAAGGGTTTTTAGCCAAGGTTCACAGGCTCTACGATGCTTTGCAGTGTGGCTGAAGTTAAAAAACTTTTTGTAGGGGCACCACCATCCATGTTAACGACTTCAAAATTATGCGGACACTTCTTTTTCAGTTAAAGATCCGAGTTGGATCGATAACTAAAAAGAAAATAGATCCCACAAAAGCTTTTTTTTAAAAGCAGGAGGGAGGAGGGAGCAGAAGCAACGGGGGCAAAGGTTTAAGCAGCATGGGTGAGTTTCAAGTGATATGATGACGCAACGGGGAGGGGACACAAAAGTAACGGGGGACAGCTAAAGGTGATGCACAAACAACAAACAACGTGGCTTGGCAGGACTGAAAGCAACAGAGGGATTGGTAGGAAGCACGATGGAGGACGCGGGGAGGGGGGGAGAAAACAATAGAGACAAGAACATGTTATAATAAATTTCTAAAGAGCAACGGTTACCCGGAGGTGTCCTGGAGCTGGCTACTTGCCCACTGAGCGCAGATTATTATGGAGAGACCACAAGTTAAAAAGCCAGGTTTTTCGTCCTTACCTAAATGCCATAAAGCCAGTGCCATTTCTAATATGGAAGGGAAGGTCATTCCAGGCCTTTGCAGAGCAAGTAATAAAGCTTCTCCCTCTCCTCGTGGCTTTTTTATTGGGGGTTACTGTCACAATCTTAGCTCCTAGTATATCATTGAAACTGCCACTTCAGATATTCTGGTCCCATTCCTTGTAGGGCCTTGAAAACGGTGCATAAGGATTCAAAACGCACCCGCTTTCTGATTGGTACCAATTAAGTCTTGATTTCCTAGGAAACTGAAACAAAATGTTGGTGTGCCGGGAGGCAGTCTTGTTGCCGCGATTTGCAGACGTTAAAGTTTATTTAGATGGTGTTCTTGGATGTTTAGGTAGAGGCCATTACAATTGTCCAGCCTTGATAAGATAAGAGATATACCAACTGTACGATGACTATCCTCCAGCAAGAGCTGCATTATTTTCCTAATTATTCTAAGAGAGGGAAAGGTGGCTGAGGCAACTGCATTTATCTGATCACCAAAGATTAGTTTGTCCTCAACTATGACTCCCAGGTTTTTAGCTTTCCTAGTGGGTTTAAGAAGAGTGCCTAATTCTTTCGGGCGACCTATCGGGGGTCCAAAAGTTGGCATTGTTTCCAAACATGATGATCTCAGTTTTGCCTGAGTTAAGCTTCAGGCAATTCTGTGTCATCCACCTCTTGGCTGCTTCCATACAGTCATGAAACCTCTTACTCTTTCCTGGTTCATGTCCTGGCAGTAGAGACACAACCATTTGCATGTCATCCGGATAGGAAGTAAGACAAAAGCTGAAGGATCTAATCAAGGCCAACATTAAACATTAAAAAGAGTAGGGCTAATGGATTATCCCTGCAGTACTCCACATGGAAGGGAAAAAGGTTTGGAGTCAAATGTATCCAAGGACACAATTTGTGTTCTTTCAGTTAGGAAGGCTTTCAGTAGTTTCCAGGCTTTGCCCTGGACCCCGCATGCCGACAAACGATCCATCAGAAGGTTGTGATGGACCGCATCGAAGGCCGCAGAGATATCCAACACAATTAATGCCTCCTTACCTCCCTGGTCTAGGGCTTCCTTAATTCCTTCTGTAGATTTTATAAGTGCTGATTCTGTGCTGTGTCCTTCTCTGAATCCATATTTGGAGGATTCCAGAGTATGATCTTCATTTAAAAAGGCACTAAGCTGTAAATTAATTGCTTTCTCTACCAATTTTGCCGGCTGTGGAAGGTGAGAAATTGGTCGGAAATTATTAGGATCCTTAGGATCTAAGGGCCCGATGTAGGTGGCTCATTACCGTTCGTTAAACACGAAATTCAGTAAATTTCAGGCGTACCGACAGGTATTGAGCCATTTGCAAGGTAGGTGATGGTTCAGTAAATACAGAATCGGTATTTACCAAATCGGTAGATGGTATGTAGGAAGCACAATTAAGAGTGCTTATGTGCTTTAAGGATTCGTTATTTACCACCAACTACAAGTTAGTGGTAAATATCGAAAACCTTAAAAAAAACAATTTTGTGCTTTTTTTAACTGTGCCATGTGGCAGACATACATGCCCTTATGGCATGTATGTGTGTCACATGTGCACACATGCACGATTCAGGGGTGCAATAGGTTGTCAATGTGACACTCTTCCAATCTTGAATGTGTTCCCCCTATTACCGAATCGGTATTTACCGATTTGGTAATTCCCATTCATTCCTATGGGCCTCCAGGCCCATAGGAATGAATGGTAAATACCGATTCTGAAATACCAAATATTACCGAATCGGTAATAATTACAGAATATTTTGCTACAAACTATTTACCGATTCTGAAATACCAATCGGTAAAATTTGGTATTTTAGAATCAGTAAATGGCAATTACCTACATATGGCCCTTAATTGTGCTTTTTCAGCAATGGAAGTATCGAAGCTAGCTTCCAGGTTTGGGGAAGTGCCCTGATTCAAACATGGCATTAAACAAGGAGGTAAGTGATATGGCCATAGGTTCCGTGGCTAATTTGAACACAGAGACTGGGCAGGGATCATAGGAGGAGCCTGATCTAACCGATGTAAGAAACATTTTTGTATCATTTGTTGATAGTGGAGCAAATTTATCCATAATGGAGGGAAAACAATTGCTGGCATAGTTCCCTCAATTAGAGCTTCCATTCCTCCCGACAGGGAGGGGTTAAAGGCCAAGAAGACAACCGTCACCTTATTCCAATCGAGGTTAGAAATGACTCTTAGGTTCTGGTGGTCCATACAATAGAATGTCCTTAAAAGAGTGATGAGGCGATAGGCACAGCTAAAGGAGAGTGCTTCACAGGCCAAATTTGAAGCTGTATAAAAAGAAGCATTAAGTGAGTTGATATATTACAGCCAGCCCCCCCCCCCTTCCCCAACCCCCCCTCCACCCCCATTGGCCTAATTTTAGTGGGTTGCAGAGGAATCCAGGTGAGGAACCGTTGACTAGGTCAGGGCCTAAGGCATCGTCTGTGCAGGTTTCCATGACAAACGCCAGCTTTATATTATGTTCCTCCAAGAGCATTGCACACTCCAAGCTGCTTTACCAATGACATTGAGCAGTAAACATTTTACCGAATTTCCCTGGTTTCTCTCACTTTTTGCCCCTTTACATGGCTTAGTAGGTTTAGTTGCCTGGAATAAAAGTCGGGGAAAAGTGCTGTTACAGTTGGAGCAGGTAACTGAGAGAGACGTGGGCTTTGTTTAGAAGGTAAGACACTTAAAACCAGTGTCCTTACCTGCAGGCTTCAGGTCAAGTAGGTGGGCCCTAGAGTACTTTAGAAGGGTAGCATTGTCTGACTTAAAATGGGCAGGCGGGCTAGCGCTGAGCGCAATCCGAGTGCAGACGAGTTTGCCTTTGGCGCGCCGGCTGCGCCTTTGTGCCAGAGCCTCCATATGTAGTAAGCGGACAAAAACAACTAGCCCGCTGACCTAAGATGGCGGCCCGCTTCAGCGTCTGCTCATCAACAACAGCAGCAGCGAGCTATGGACAGGCAGCGATTTCCAACTCTTCCAAAACACACAGGTAGGTCAAATTCAATGATCATACAGTGCAAGTATAAGTTTAAAAAGTATAAAATGTGAGCCAATACAGACAAGTAGTGCAAATGAGCAATAATCTTTAGAAAAGCTTCTCCCGGCTCTGGCCTCTGGAGATGGTAATGCTGCGTGGTCGCGTCAGCGAATCCATATGTAGTAAGCGGTCAAAAGCAACTAGCCCACTGACCTAAGATGACGGCCCGGTTCTCACTTGGGGTAAACGCCCATTGTCTGCACGTCACCAACAGCAGCAGTGAGCTGTGGACGGGCAGCGAGTTCCAACTTTGAAAAGTATAAATTATGAGCCGATACTAACAGGTAGTGGAAATTAGCAATATTCTTTAAAAAAGCTTCTCCCAGCTCTCGCCTCAAGAGATGGTAATGCTGCGCGGTCACGTCAGCGCATCCATATGTAGTAAGCGGCTAAAAACAACTCGCCCGCTGACCTAACATGGCGGCCCGGCTCTCACTTGGGGTAACCACCCATTGTCTGCTCGTCACCAACAGCGGCAGTGAGCTGTGGATGGGCAACAAGTTCCAACTCTACAAAAACACACAGGTAGGTCAAAGTCAAAGCTCATACAGTGCAAGAACAAGTTTGAAAAGTATAACATGTGGGCCGATACAAACAGATAGTGCAAATGAGCAATATTCTTTAAAAAAGCTTCTCCCGCTCTGGCCTCAGGAGATGGTAGCACATGGGCGAGTGAGTACAAGAGGGAGGGGATGGGGAGAAGGAAACAATGAGCAACACAGAGTTGAGGGGGAGAGACATACATAAGAGATATGGATAAACACATGCACTGTAATGGAACGCTTCACACAAAATAAACTAGCGCTTGAAAAGCAATCAATGGAAGCAGCAATGTTAGCTAATCTAAGAGATGGTAAAGAGGCAATGCCAAATGGGAGGGACAAACACAAGATTGACAAGCTGGGACACATAAAAGAAGAAGGCAAAGGAGAGCGACAAGGAAAGCCAACCAATGGTAATCAATAGGCGGGCTCCAAGGCCTCCATGTTCTTGTGAACCGCAATATGCCTCAGAACAGGCACTGCATGCACTGTCTAGTAGGCGCATCCTAAAACGGTTTGCATACCATTCCATAATAATGGATAAATGTTACGACATAGATAGATCAGTATCTTTTAACAATGTGGCAGTAGTCTAGTGAAAAGGAGATATATGTCATGTAGCCTGTTCCACCACCATCAGGGCCAGAAGCCAATTTTACTGCTATTGCTGGCAGGGACGCTGTGGTTGTGAGTCTCCTGGTGGAGGGCTTTCGATCCTGCCCACCTTCTAGAAGGTGCAGGGACATGCAAGGTCCTCTGCGTTCAGTTGAGTCATAGGGTTCTCATCGATGTCCATTGAGAATAAGTCTATCCGGTTTATAGCGTTATTTGAGACATTGATGCACCACTTCTAGCAATTCCATAATCCAGTGGAAGAGAGGAAATGGTGATGGCAGAATTCATGTTCCGATTTCCGAGGGTATTGCAGGAGTGCCACAAGATGGCTGTGTAGGAAAGTAGTATCTGCTTCTTATGGTTACCCCACTTTTTGCTGATGTCAAATTGTTTTTGGCCTAGCCTGACTGAGATCCTGCTATCCAGGACCCCAGTCTATCTGCTTTCTCCCTTTAATTGCAATGCGTGCACTTTAGGTACACTCCAGATTGGGTACTGGGGTACCCTTATCAGTTCCTAGTATATGGTACACCATGTACACAGGGCATAGGTACGCCAGGGGTCTCCCATAGGCTGCAGCATGTATTATACCACCCCTGAGAGGCCATCCAAATTGACACAACAGGCCTGCTATGGCAGACTGTGTAAGCTGGAGCTTGCACCATTTACTGAGGTATAGGCTCACTATATCTCTCTAAATCTCTACACTTACATACGTATCAGTCACCCCTATGACAGGCCTTAAGAAACCTGAAGGCAAGGTGCTGGGTTTTACGTGAGAGGGTGCCCCTGCATGAGCGGAGCCCCTCTGCAGCCTTCGGAGACCATTCTCTGGGGTTGTCTGTGATGCTGCCAGACATATATGTTTAAGTGCATTATAACCTCGCAGTCAATGCTAACTTCAAAACGGCTGCTTAGAAACATGTTGTGTTTGGTGTCAAACACCTTGGAATCATACCTCCACACCAGTAACTGGTGTGGTGGTATGATTCCATCCTTCTAGAACCACTACTGTGGGTCACCGGTCTACCGGTACCAGCTTTCTCGACCTGGGCAGCACAAAATGGATGCTGACAGCCACAGACATGGGTCTGTCCTCCTGCTGCTGACCCAAGCTCCCGCAAAGGAAGGCATGAAAATAGGCATCCTGTCACAGGGAAGTGTAACCACCTCCCAAACAGGATTTATTGTATTGGGGTTGGGTGGGTGCACTCTCAGAGTGCCAGAAAATCTGCACTAGGGGCACATTTGGTGTCCCTATGCACAGTCCTGCTCAAACCAGTTCTGGGAGCCATTGGCTCCTGCTCTGGCACGAAACTGGACAAAGGACATGGGTGTAGCCATCACTCTGTCCTGCCCTTCCCCTAGGAGGGTCCACAGAATCTTTCCAAGCCCTTCCCATGGGTATAAAGTCGGTTACCTGGCTACAGGGCTTTAGATTTTACCTGGACAAGTTTCTACTAAGAAGAAATCATGTACTTCGACTGTCTGCACAACGCTGGACAAATAAAGTATCTCCCTTGGAGTAAAGGAGTTACTCCCCTGCAAAAGCAGGCGTCTAAACGCATCTACCAGGTTTGCTTCTCCTGAGGACTCTGAAGGTTTCAGCAACCCAGGAGGTGGGTTCCCGAATGTTAGAATTGGGGCTCTCTGGTTGGCACAGGTAGGTACTTGTGACAAGCAGGGACGCTCTCCTTTAGTCAGGGCAAGGGAATTACTCTCTCAAAATAACCCCTGCTCACCATCTAGGCGGCGTGGCGCGAGCAGTCAAGGCTTATTTCAGAGGCAATGTAAGTTGAGCAGTTGTGACCACATACAGTATACCCGGGACAACATTACAAATGGACACCCGACAGGTTTTTATATCAAAAATAGGTATACTTTATATAAAGTTATCACAAGACCAATAAACGACAAAAAGAATCCATAGTACTATCCAATTTCAAGAGTTTAGGTTTAAAAAAGCTTAGGTCAAGGTTCTGTGTCAGTCGGTAGCCTTGTCCGGCTACAGCGTTGCTGAAAAGAACACAGAGTCTAACAAATCCAGCGGACCGCGGCGGTCCGGGCCCTCTCAAATGTCGACAGACTCAGTCACAGTACCTTTTCCTTGAGGCGGCCGGCACGGATGTGCGAGCCGGTTCCGGTGTTCGTTGCGGTGTAGAAAAAGAAAGCGCTGCAGGTCACGTTGTCCTTCCATTCGCGGTGCAGGCTACGGCCCGTTGACGAAGTCGGTGAGCTCAGAGATTGCGTTGTTCGAGGTGGATGTTGCTCGTTGTGGTGCTTCCAGCTTTACGGTGCGGCGACAGAGCCTGAGTTCGGGAGCTGGCGTCGGTCAGTCCGGATAGCGGTGCGAGTCGGGCAGTGAGTCGCGAACCGTGCGAGGCAGTGCTCAACTCCAGTGCGATCACAGGACTCGAAATAAGCAGCAGTGACCGCGTTAGCCATGCGATGCATGTTGCGGTGTCTTTCCAGTCGCGGTGAGGCTATGGCTCGTTGACGGTGTCGAGACGGAGTCAGTGAGCGCAGAGCTTGCGTTGTCTGAGGCGGACGTTGCTCAATGCGGTGCGTACAGGACACCAGGCCGGTCATGAGAGTCGGTCACAGCTCCCTGCCTCTGTAGCCACTGGAACAGCAGCAATTCACAAAGGCTGGTGAAGTCCACTGGTCCTGGGAATTCGGTCAGGGGGCAAGCTCTCTTCCAAGCCCTTGGAGATCTTTGCACAGATTGAAAATTAAAGGTTAAGTCCACAAAGTACTTTCTCCTTTCTTTGGCAGTCAGGCAACCACTGCAGGCCAATCCCCCAAGCAGCACTTCAGCTTGGGAATAGCCTCTCCTCAGTTTCTTCAGGTTCCTTCTCCTCAGCAGAGGTTTCGTATTGTCAGTTCCAGGAGTGATCTAATTTCATGGGATCAGGGTCCCAATACTTATACCCCCAAATCCTTTGTTCTCTGAGGGGAGTGGGGCCTGTGCCCAGTTCAAGACAGTTCTGAAGCACTCTGTTTACCAGACTTTTCCTTCCCTTTCACAGCACAGGGCAGGCCCATCAGACACCCCACTGGAGGTGGAGCCAGCATTGTGGAAGGCAAGTACAGTCCGGGAGCACTTTGCTGACAGTCTTCCTCCTCTTCTTTCAGTGTGCAGGGCAGAGACATCAGACACACCACAGGGGGTGGAGCCAGCATTGTAAAGGGAAGGCCTAGCCCTATTCTGGTCCCAGGTGCAACTCCTCCCTCCCATCTGGATGCAGATCTCCCTATTCACCACCGGGCTGCCCAAGTCTGTCTCCTGGAATTCCCCAGTCCTGTCACACACAAAACCAGACAAGGAGTACACAACCTAGCAGAGGCGAGCTCAAATGGTTAGGCAAGCGAATACCTACTTTCTAAAAGTGGTATTTGAGAACACAAAATATTTAAATACACTTTACTAAACGATGCATTTTATTATTCTGAGTCCAGGCATACTAAACTCGAATTTCTACCATGTTCTCTGAGTGTGTTTAGATTATAGAATGTATCAATTTTAACAGCCCATTCTGGCCCATGGAGAACAGGTAGCCTTGCAATAGTTTAAAACGAAAATGGCTGTAATTCACTATTAGGACATGCCACACACATCAGGGCTTGTCCTACCTTATACTTACAATGCACCCTGCCCTTGGGCCTACCATAGGGGTGACTAACATGAAGACAAGGGAAGGTTTAGGGACTGGCAAGTGGGTGCACCTGCCCAGTCAGCATGACAGTACCAAACTGCACGCAGGTTCTGCAATGGCAGAACTTAGACACATTTTACCAGGCTGCTTCTGTGCATGGCACAACCAGTGCTTCAAGCCCACTAGCAGTATTTGGATCACACGTCCTGGGCACACTCAGTGCACTGTTCTAGGGGTCTGACAGTAAACCAAACATTCAATTAGGGAACTACTAATCAATACATCGGTAAACAGCCTTTACAACGAAACTTTTACAACCACTACCATTACAACGCGGGCATTACAACGCAAACCATTACAACGCATTGCGCTGGGGGGCGCTCTAGGATAGGGAATACGTTTAATTTTCTATCCAACACCTTCCCTAGTGTCCACGGGGACTGGAGTTGGAATAGAAAATTAAACTTTTCACTATCCAGCACCTCTAAGCGCTATACGTTGTAAAGGTATGCGATGTAAAAACCGCGTTGTAAAGGCAGGCGTTGTAATAGCCTGCGTTGTAATGTCATACATCCAATACATCAGTTTACAGTAGGGAGCACTCGCACTGTGGCACTGGACAGCAGTAGCACAGTGCCCAAAGCATCTATTACCAGAAAAACACATGAGGCAACAGCGAAAAATGGAAGGGAGACTCACGCAAATGGTGCCAGGTCTATCACCGAAGGTCCCTGAAGTCGATCTACCCTCTCAGCGATTCTGAGGCCAGTATTCCTCGTTGGAACCATGCAGCCCGAACCCCGGTGCACTGCGTACTTTTGCTGTTACATATGCTTAGTGAAGATTCCTGAGCCTGTGCTTTGGACTCCGTGTAGTCTCGACCCGAGCAATATTTGCACCAAAGATTTCTGGCCTCCACTCCAGAGAGTCCTGTGGCTGGTGCTTTGCAGACTTGCTTGAGGTCTCTTGCGATCCCTGGTCCGTTGGCCTGTGGGTCCTAGAGAGGGTCACATTGCTAATTCTTGGGCTTACCTGGTTGCTCCAGATGCGCCCTGACTTTCCATTGCTTGGAGAGTCCCCTGGACCTTGCTGATCCACACCGTAACCTGTTTCCTTCGACCACGTGGGTTGCAGTTGCCAAGGGTTGTTGGTGCTCCAGCCCAACCTCGACCCCTCAGCTCTCGACATCCTTTGTGGGGAAGCTTACCTCCGGAATCTGTTCATCCTAGACGTCTCCTGGTCCCCGTGGCTGCAAAGTCAGGCAACCCTTTTTCTCACCTACTGCACCCGCCATCGGTGGGCATTCGACTACCGAGCCCCTGGTCACCAGAAGTGACCCAGACTCTGTCACCTCTGCTTTCAGGTTCCTCTCACCTTGAATCCAGGCTTGGATTCCACCAGACACTCTTCACCTTCCGGGCATCAGTACTTCTTTGCAGCTCTCCAGTGAAAACGACAAAGGTTTCCGACACCACTTGACACCTATGCACCCGGCTCCTCTGTGATAGGTAACTCGGGTACCTCGGTACTCACTGGTGGGTTGGCCTTAGAACCTCCTACGTTCCAAAGGGTTTGCTCGAAGTCCTCTTAGAAGTGTCCTTAACCTGTAATTTTCCAACCACAACTTTCCCATAGAGTTGTACGGAGCCCCCACCTGTGTTTCCTCACTGCACCCATCCTCCGTGGTTTCCTGTGTCACTCCTCTGAGTGGCTGCTTGGGTCCCAGCAATTCTACGTGCTCTAGGCACTGCCTAGTTAAGTCGCTGTTGTTATACCATCTTTTTAGTATATGGTTCAGTCTCCCCCTGGAGCCTGCAATGTATTGTGCTGTTTACTAATGTTCTATTGATTTAGTATTGTGTGCGTTGTGCCCTAATCTCGTATAGAGACTAGTAGAGAGTGTTATAAAAACACTGCATGGTTCTCCTTTCATTTAGTCATTAAGGAGGTGATATCCTGGTAAAACAAGCTGCTTTACATTCCTTCAAGATTAAGCCTGAAGGCTGCTCTCCAGAGCTACCACGAGGATAGCTTTCAATAAAGATTATCTTTGGCATCATATATCGTAAGGGTTGTGTGGACTGGTACAAGGTGCCCACTTTAATTAGTGGGCAGCATATACCAACCCACATTCTCACAGGCTGCTCCTGCCTATGGCTAGCCCATCACTAGTGAAATTCATTGTCCTTCACTTTCAAACCATGTAGCCTCATACACATTATTTGCCTCATATCTGTGATTCCAGCTACTGATGCACCGTTACAACTGAAGATAGTCTAGAGTTCTAGAGATACATAGGCCTGGGCGGAGCTGAACTCTGTGAAGTGACCAAAAAACTCCACTGCGCAAGTGGCGGAGTTTGTTAGGTCACGCCGTTCACACTGATTTTTAGCGTTGGGTGTTTGTTCCACGCTGGAAAATCAGCGTGAACTGCAACTTGCGCATTACAAGAGGGCACTGCTTCTTTCTGCGGCTGGAGTAGATTTTCTATTTGAGCGGCAGCTTCCTCAACACGAAAAGAAGTTTTCTCAATGCTAGTAGTAGTGGCCATCCGTGACCACCCGTGCTGTGAAATCTCGCTGGGAAGTGGTCTGGAGTAAGATTTTCTCTGACACGTTTGCCAACTTAATGTTGGTCAGCGCAAGCGAAGATAAAACTCTGCTCAGCTGAGTTTTTCAGAACTCTGTGCACGACGTGGAGTGGGAAAAACTCCACATACACCGTGAGTGGAGCAGAATTTCAAAGCCAGGCCTAAAGATACATAATCATGGGTGGTTAAACACTTTGCCTGATGGGCATCTCTTCCTTTTTTCTCTTAATATTATCTCCACATGGTCCCCATCATGTAAAATGTCTTGTGCATTGATATGCAATAGCAAGTCCTATAGAAAACAATGGCTAACAGTACTCTGAGGATGATAAAAACATGCTCCTTTCTTTCAGGCTCTATGCCTTCTGCACTTCCTAGTCCAACATCCAGGCGCATAGCTGAGGCTGACTGTATCCAAGAACATAACAGCACCTCCAGTCCTTAGGGTCAAATATGTCAGAAAGCTGGCATGGACAACACCAATCTTCAATGTCACTCAGTGGGTAACATTCAGACATAATAGTAGCTTCTTTTATTTATGTCCTAAGAGACAGTTCCATTTGTGGTGTGCACTATGTGGTTCTTATTTTTATCATTACAAGTTCTAAATTTTAATCAGACAAATGTAATCTCAACACAATACTAAGGTAAAGGGCTACCACTAGAAATATAGTACTAAAAAAACACAACTAACAGCATGAATGTGCAGATGACCTCGCCGGCAATATGGCATATTCATCATCTACACAGTTGTCTTTTTTCTAGGTCGTTAATTATACTGCTGCCTGTGGGAACATGTACCAGCATGTAGTTAGGCATAAAGACTCAAAGTCACACAACATTGGCAGAGCCATGCTTACATATGTGTGTACCTATCTGCATAATTTTGCACATATTTTGTATTTTGAGACATCATTTATAGAAACTATGATATCTGTATTTTCTCTAGAGTGCCTGCCACAATGCTGGGACTGTGCATTGTTCGTAGAGTGAAAAATCACAAGTATGAGGTTAGTGTGAATGTGCAATCTGCACTTTTTTCACTAAATTCACCTAAAATGGGGCTTTGGGGGGAGGGGAAGCCGACCCCTGAGGTGGCTTGCACCCCCTTGGTATTTGGGCCAGTGGTGTGGCCCAATCACAGTTTGGCTCGTGGGAACGGGAATACTTAACCAGCCATTTCAGATGTCATGTTACCATTTTGTGTAAGGTGACACAGCAGCCGGTTGTAGAGAGAGGGGAAGAAAACAAGTTACTTACCTGTAACTTTGGTTCCCCAGTATTGGCAACTTTCATAGATTCCCATTCTTTGTATCATTCCCCGTCGTCGGAATGGGAGCCTTGGTAAATAGAAAATACCTTAGTAGTAAGCACAAAGTGAAAAAATAGGCCTAGACCTCATCTCATTTTGTAGCTTATCCACCTCTGTTTGTAAAAGAGACTAAATTCTTGCAGTAGCCAATCAGAGCAGCCTCACCCCATAGAACCTTCCTGAGAGAACCTCAGAGCCTCAGATTTTCTACCGCACGTTGTGCAAGGGAGTCTCCATTGAGCTCTGCTCATTTTCTTCAATTCCTAGCTATTTTTTTTTCAACTTGTATCTCTTTTTCGTCATGTCTGACAAGGAGAAGAAAGCACTTTTCAGAGCCTGTGCTACTTGCTCAAAAAAGAGATTGTTTGTCGAGGACAAACATGAGGACTGCATATATTGCCTGTATCCAGACCATAAAGCCTCGGTCTGCAAGATTTGCAGAACCTTCTCCACCAAGACCTTGAGGGACAGGGAAGGACGTCTCCTCACATGGCTACAGAAGATGAAAGACCGCAAAGAACTTATGTCTTCAGACAGTGAGGGCTCCTCGTCGATGGTGTCATCTAAGAGGTCGAAGAAGAGGGGTAGGTCTCCCCCTTCTACTTATGATGAGCCCCTTGTCAAGGCCTTACCAGGGACCTCTGATAGGTCTGACAGGCCTGCTTCCCAAAAATCTCCTCACCAAGGTGAAAAGGAGAGGCAGGGAAAGCCTGAGGAGTAGCAACCCTCAAAGAAGGCGAAGAAAGTTGCTCCTGTCACTTCACCACCCTCTGACGGATAGAGGGGTGAAAAAGCCTTCTACTACGACTCAGGAGGTCGTTTCCGACAAGAAACAGCGTTCGTCGACGGTGAAAACCACAGGTACGCCGACGATTTCTATTAAAAAGGACTTGTCTGTGAAATTAGCCTCGTCGACGGGCTCGTCGACGACGGCTGCGACGACGGCACCTGCGCCGTCAACGATGTTCAAAACGCCTGATGCCTGTTCGTCGACGACGAAAATGACTTTCTCCACGTCGACGACGATGACGACGAGAATCGCTTCGACGACGGCGACGAGGACGACGTCGACGACGACTGTGTCGACGTCTCCTATAAGCTTGCTGCTGACGATGAGCTTCTCCTCGTCGACGGCACAATCCTCGACGACGAGCGCAGTTTCTTCGTCGGCGCTTCCGTCGACGAAACAATCTATAAAGGCACTACCGTCGACGACGACCCCGTTGACGATGCCGTCGTCGACAGAAAAACATTTTTTTCACGCAGAAGGAGGGCGGGGGCCTTGCGCAGAAGGAGGGCACTCAGCGGGGGTAGGGAGAAAAGGGGTAGTGCAGCATGAAACATATGGGGGGAGGGTAAGCTATGGGGAGGCCTGGGGAGGAGCCGGGCAGCAACGGATATTCTAAATCACGCTAAGTAAATGTAAATGTAAATGTGTGTATATTTGTAAAGCGCACTATCACCTGGAAGGTATCTTGGCGCTGTATGCCGCTGTGGAACCCTTCCTGGCTTTCCCTGTGAGATGCCCCTTACTGGGCACCTCCAAGATGAGGCCAGGCATCCCAGCGCTTTCAGGGCCGTTGTGGAGATTAAGCAAGCTATTGCCCAGAGTTGCAGAGTGGAACCCATGATTAGAGTAGGCACCTAGACGAGAATTATCGAGTCCGTGGACATAGAGCCCAAGACCCTGCTGCGTCAGGAATTGAACCCTGGTGCCGGGCCAGACCTCTGCCTCAGGGACTGCCGCTCTAATCGGTGAGCCACACTTCTCAGTACCCCACAATTATTGAGATAACAACTACAACTCTGGTTAAGAGTGGGAAGATGGTAATTGAAGCATCCTAGTTGTTACCCACTAGGTTGTGGGAATGGAATATTTTAATTACCCTCACACACCCTAGTGGTGTCATGCTTCATCAAAGGGTCACCTTGACCCCTAAAGGTCAGGGTGGGTTTGACCGTATTTCAGGGAGTTCTTGAAGATTTAGCCAGGGGGTCTTTAAATATTAAAAATCCTTAGGCAGTTCCCGGTTTCCCTTTATTCTTGGAACCGACTGGGATATTAACATTTTACAAGCATATATAGGGTCAGATGTTTATGTTTATGCTTATGGATTTATAAAGCGCATAGCTGCCCTTAGGCTTCCCAGCACTAGGAGGAACATATCAGCGATGGTATAATTCAGAATGGCTGAGATCAGGAGGTGAAGGAAATAGCAGTGTTTTGAGTTTGTTTTCTGAATGCTAGTTCGTTAGCTATGCGCATGTCCCTGGGTAGTGTGTTCCGCATTTTCGGGACCAGGTGCTTAAAGGACCTTCCTCCCCATCTTACTCTTTTTATTCTGCCCTGTTGCATGAGGAGGTCATGTGAGGGCCTTAGGGTCCTGCTTGGTGTGTAGTGTTTACCCAATTTTTTGATTAGTGCTTTCATTCATGGCTCTGTGGGCGATACACAGGGCTTTGAACTTAATCCTCGACTGGACTGGAAGCCAGTGAAGTTGACTCAGGGCTGTTCTGGCTGACTGCTGTTTTGGGATTTGTAGCAGGGTCCTTGCTGCGCCGTTCTGCACTACCTGCAGCAGGTTGATGACGTATTTTGGGGCGCCCAGATACAGAGATTCCCGTAGTCCAGCTGTGACAAGACTAATGCCTGGACCACAATTCTACAGGATTGTTCAGGTAAAATATGGAGGGTTTTTTCGAAGCATAGGGAGTAGGCCAAAGCATTTGCCATAGGATTTCTTTGCTTGGATCTCCATGTTAAGATTTTCGTCTATGTCAAGGAATTTTCTACTCTCATTTGATAGTCATCATCCAAGAGCTATGCGGGAGAATTTGCCTGTGGGACAGTTTTTAAGAGTACGTAGAAACTGCTCAACACCAGCACTCTTTAACAAACATGCTCAACATCTATCATCACAACTTCAGAATATCCAAAATGCCTGGTACGAAAAGCGTGGAAGAGGGCTTCCAATGTCAATCGGGATGCTCTACTTGAACAAAGCATGACTAAACCTGCTACTACAAGGCTTACATTTGTGAATACTTTTTGCACATGGTCTAACAAAGTTCAAAAGATGGTACGCAGATATTGGCTGATTTTAAATATTGCCACAGATAAGATCCCGCTACCACTGTTTGCCTTCAAGAGGGGCCCTAGTTTGCGAGATAGCCTCGCCATACTCGACCCAGATGACAACTGACACAAGAGCCTAACACCCTCTGGGGGCTTCCTCCGGTACGTGGCCACTACCAATGTGGTTCATGTAGCGTTTGTCCACAGACGATGAAAACTGAGTCGGTGGATATTGGGACCGACCGCCCGTGGATTCTTCAAAAACATACAAATTGTAACACTGATCGTGTGATCTACATGATCACATGTCCATGCTCACTGAGATATGTGGGCCATACCATTCGCAAAATCAAGGTGCGAATCAGTGAGCACAAAAGTACCATACTCTGCAGCAAGCAATCAACATGCCTGACCAATCATTTTCTAAATGCCAAACATCAAGCAGAGGACATGAGATGGGTGATATTAGAACACCCTCTGATCCCCCAACATGTGACAGACATCTCCAGATTTTTGTTTCTTAGGGAACAAAGATGGATTTTCAAACTTAAGACTGACACAGAGGGCCTTAATGACACCATTCCATGGGTCCAGATCTGATCTAGTCTACAGAAATGTTAACTGACGTACTTACGACAAGAGTTTGCAAACTAGATGCTATTATCATTTGTCCAACCTGTATGCTAGCAGGACAATTCAACAGCTGATTCTGTTGATGGATTCAATAACGAAATAGGCGCAGACGGATTCCCTCTGGGCTTTGAAAACTTTCAGTCACTATCCATACATCAGGCACAGTAATCAGTATAATCGTGACAATTTCGCTAGTCCCCTCTGAACAGTGGACCTGAAGGTACCAATGTGTTTTTAACAAAAATCAACTAGCTATGATGACATTGCTGCGGATTGCACTTGTCATCATTCTCTTAGCAATTCGCTACACATTTGGTTGTTGTTCATAAACACCTCCACATAAAGGCCATGCAATACTAGCATAATCCCCTTTTTATGAATTTGCTGTTTTGATAATACATAACTGTGCGTCTAGAGTCAGCGAGTACACCAAATACAAAACAGTCTAGTAATTTAGAGAATCAGACCCTCTATATAGTCAGAATTGGCCCTGATGTACTCGATGTATTCTGAAACAAATGCTGCCGAAAACGCTGCGACTTGTGCTGGCGCTGCCGTTTGACTTCGGAAAGTGAGGAACTTACATGCGCGAGATCTCTTGAAGTACGCAGGCACGCGTAACTAGTGGCTTGTTACCATGCCGGCGTTTCGAATACAGACCTCATTTGAGCTAGCAACCAGGTGGGCACATGCATGGTATACATATAATCGCACTTAAGACAGGGCAGTGTCTGCGGTCAGTCCGAGACCGCGCAAGCTCTCCTGGTGTTGTGAAGAAACAATACATCAAAGCCTTTTAGAACCCGGGCTTTTACCGAGCTTTTTAATAATGAGACCCAATTAAACCAATCAGCGGCAGTATAAGAAAGGAGCTCACACCATCCTCGGTACCTCCCATATTGCTCGAAGACCACGACGAGGTACAGACGGATAGGTGAGTCCTGATGATGTCTCTTGTCAGTCTGCGTCCAGCGCTTGGTTCTGTTTCCTCAAACTTGTCTTTTAAAACTTGTTTTTTAAAACTTGTTTTTTCAAATTTGTGTTAACTTGAATTTAAAACCTGACAATATCTGCCCCATTCTCATGATTTCTTCAGAAAAGAAAATTTTTTGAGAACAATGAATGTAATGGTGAATCTTGAAGCACTGTGCCCTCGGCCTGGTTGCCCCCACGCTCCCCGCCTGCTGCCTGCCTCGTACCTGCCTGCCTGCTGCCTGCTGACGCCGATCCAGTCCGGAGCCCCAGCCGCCGCAGGGCCGCCCGCCTGGTTTTTCGCGCCGGTTTTGACGCGACCCCGCCCCCACGCCTGCCGATTGGACCACGCGCTCCCCGCCTCCCTGCTGACCCGCCCTCCCGGCTCCCTTCTTATGACGCCACCTCAGCGACCGCGCAGCGGACGCGCGCAGCGGGAGCGCCGACTGAGCGCCGAAGGTGCGCCAAAGGTAAGCCCGTCTGCGCCCGTCTGTGCCTGGACCGCGCCCAGTGCCAGGACCCCTGGCCCCCGCAGATCCCAGCCCACCCGCCGGACGTACGACGCCGCCACCCTCAACGCACTCAACGACGGACAAGTCCCGGGATGCTACCGTGCCACCCCGAGACGCTCCCACGGACCCTTCTGCTGCACCGCCTGCAAGTTCACCTGCATCCGGACCTGCCTCGCACCTGCACCCGCCAAGCCGACCAACAGCAGCAACCACCTCAAGTGCATCCTGCTCAACACCCGCTCCGTCCACAGACACACCATCGAACTCTGGAACCTCCTCGACACCACAGCTCCTGACGTCGCCTTCCTCACGGAAACTTGGATGAACGCCTCTTCAGCGCCCGACATCGCCATCGCCATCCCAGAGGGCTACAAGATCACCCGGAGGGACCGCACCGCCAACCAGATAGGAGGAGGCATCGCCATCATCCACAGGGACACCATCCGCATCACGACCAGCACAGACGACATCCTGACCACCGCCGAACACCTACACCTCCAGATCCACACCGACCCGAAGACCACCCTCAGAGGCACCCTGATCTACCGACCCCCGGGACCACGCACACGATTCCACGCACACGATTCAGCGAGGACATAGCCGACTTCGTCAGCCCGCATGCCCTCCCCTCCGCTGACTACATCCTCCTGGGGGACATCAACTTCCACCTGGAGAACAACAACGACCGCAACACCACCACCCTGCTCGACAACCTCGCCAACCTCGGACTCAAGCAGCTGGTGACCACCCCCACCCACCTCGCCGGACACACACTCGACGCCGTCTTCTCATCCAGCAAAGACATCGCCTTCAGCCACGCCACTGGACTCCACTGGACGGACCACAGCTGCGTCCACTTCACCTTCAGAAGAACGACGATCCACCACCACCAGCAACAGGTTGCCCGCAGAAGCTGGAGCAAGATCACAGCCGACCAGCTCGCCGCTTCCCTGAGCCAGCACCTCCCGCCAGCTCAGCGAACCCCAGCCAGGCCGCCGACAACCTCACGCAGTGGATCAGCAACTGCGCGGACGAACTCGCCCCACTGAGGACCCCGCCCAGCAGACCCGGCAGCAAGAAGGCCCCATGGTTCACCGACGAACTCAAGAGCTCCAAGAAGAACTGCCGAGCCCTCGAGAAAGCCTGGGGAAGGGAGCCAACACCGGACAACACAACCACCCTCAAGCTTGCCACCCGGAAGCACCACCAACTGATCCGCGCCACCAAGAAAACTGCATTCAAGGACCGGCTGGACAACAACGCACACAACAGCAAGGAACTCTTCAACATCGTGAAAGAGCTCTCCAACCCCAACGCCGGAAACAACGACATCACCCCATCTCAAGAACTCTGCAACTCCCTCGCCTCCTACTTCCACAACAAGATCGCGGACATACACAACAGCTTCAACACCCAACCGACGAACGCCACGTCCGACACGACCGAACCAACGCCCCCCACCACCACCCTCCGCGCCTGGACCCCAATCAGCACCGAAGACACCATCCGCATGATGAACTCCATCCACTCCCGATCCCCGACCGACCCCTGCCCTCACCACGTCTTCAACAAGGCCGACGCTGTCATCGCACCCCACCTGCGGGACATCATCAACACCTCCTTCACCACCGCCACATTCCCTGAGAGCTGGAAGCACGCCGAACTCAGCGCTCTACTCAAGAAACCACACAGCGGACCCCACCGAACTCAAGAATTACCGCCCCATCTCGCTGCTCCCGTTTCCGGCCAAAGTCATTGAGAAGACCGTCAACAAGCAACTGGCCGCCTTCCTCGAGACGAACGGATCCCTCGACCCCTCACAGTCTGGCTTCCGAGCCAACCACAGCACCGAGACCGCCCTCATCGCTGCCACCGATGACATCCGAACCCTGATGGACAACGGAGAAACAGCGGCCCTCATCCTCCTAGACCTCTCCGCAGCCTTCGACACCGTCTGCCACCGCACCCTAGTGCAGCTCCTCTACAACGTCGGAATCCAGGAGAAGGCACTGGAATGGATCATCTCCTTCCTCGACGGAAGGACCCAGAGAGTCCGCCTACCACCGTACAAATCAAAGGCCACCGAAGTCATCTGCGGCGTACCCCAAGGATCCTTGCTGAGCCCAACCCTCTTCAACGTCTACATGAGCCCCCTCGCGGCCATCGCACGCCAACACAACCTGAACATCATCTCCTACGCCGACGATACCCAGCTGATCCTCTCCCTGACCAACGACCCCGCCGCCGCCAGAGCCAACCTTCACGAAGGAATGAAAGAGGTAGCCGAGTAGATGTCGACCAGCCGCCTGAAGCTGAACTCGGACAAGACGGAAGTCCTCATCCTGGGATCCTCGCCCTCCGCTTGGGACGACTCCTGGTGGCCCCCCGCCCTGGGAACCGCACCCAAACCGACAGACCACGCACGCAACCTGGGCTTCATCCTGGACTCCTCCCTCTCCATGACCAGGCAAGTCAACGCCGTCTCCTCGTCGTGCTTCAACATCCTGCGCATGCTACGGAAGATCTTCCGGTGGATCCCCACCGAGACCAGGAAGACTGTCACCCAGGCACTCGTCACCAGCCGACTGGACTACGGCAACGCCCTCTACGCCGGAACCACCGCCAAGCTCCAGAAGAGACTCCAACGGATCCAGAACGCCTCAGCCAGACTCATCCTCGACGTCCCACGACACAGCCACATCTCCGGACACCTAAGAGACCTGCACTGGCTCCCGGTCAACAAGAGAATCACCTTCCGTCTCCTCACCCACGCACACAAAGCCCTTCACGATCAAGGCCCGAGCTACCTCAACAACCGCATCAACTTTTACGCTCCCAAACGACACCTCCGGTCAGCCAGTCACGCCCTCGCCGCCGTCCCCCGCGTCCGAAGAGCGACAACAGGAGGAAGGTCCTTCTCCTACCTGGCCGCCAAGACCTGGAACTCCCTCCCGACCGACCTGCGCCTGACCCAAGACCACCTCGCCTTCAGGAAGAAGCTCAAGACCTGGCTGTTCGGGTAGTAGCAGCCCCCCCCCCTAGCGCCTTGAGACCCTCCGGGTAAGTAGAGCGCTCTATAAATGTCTATGATTGAGTGATTGATTATTTCCAGTACCACTAAATTCTTTAAAACCTACAGTATTTCAGGAACCTCTTCCACATAGAACAGCTAATAGAGTCAATTGTGAAGGTTTATTTGAACAAAACTTATTTCAACTTGATTACGCCCACGTATCTGGGTGGGCCCAATCACATAATTAACTTTTACCATATCTTAGTCGCTGTGTACCTGCGGCCGCCTTTTGTCTTTGAATAGCGCGTTATGTGGCTTTGGATAGAAGTTTTTTAGTGTGAGCATGATAGGGGCACAAAAGTAGGATAATGTGATTATCCTTTGTCCCCCTGTGTTTGTTTTCTCACTACTAGAGTGGGGCCTCTACCACCGAGCAATTGCCGGGTGAGGTGAGGTTCACTCCCACAAAAAGCTGGGTGAGTACTTTTCAAATTATTAATATATTTTCCCCCAAATGAGTACTTTATGCCAAAGGGATAGTCGAATACAATGTTTAAACGACTGTGTGATATGATTCACCTACTTACTTTGAGCACTTGTTCGCCGTTCACCATTGCATCCAGCTACTTTATTTTGACAATATTCCTTCCTTTTTCCTAGGGATGAAGAAGTAGCTCTCAAACTACCTACACATGAGATACATGTCTGGTAGGGTGGTAACAAACCACTGATTTGATTTTTTCTGTTAATATGTATTAACATAATACTTTGTTCACTTAAGGTTTTTTGCAGTAGCACTTTCACACACAAGGTCCTGAAGAAAGCCGAGTCAATGAGCTTCGCGGAGGAAACATGTCGACCCCACTTGTAGCCAATAGATAGTTCTAATTATCCTATACTATCAGGCGGTTTTTAACATATGGCATCAGGACAATTCCTAATAAACATTTTTTTTGTTCTTTTAGTCATTTTTACTACACACACGTTTTTTCACTTGCACTGCACTCCATCAGTCCTCACATACCTTGAACAAACAAAAAGGCTGAGACTGTTTTGAGAGGAGGAGGCCCAATATTTACGCCTAAGTACCATCTTTGGCTATAGGTGACCCCTCTCTCTTGGTTTTCCAGATGACGAAGTTCCGCCAAATGGGTGGGCTGATGGAAACCACACTCAAGCCTCAGATTGTGCGAGTTATGTATTATTGGTGAACTGTAGTTGCTCTTATACTGTTGGTTTTTCTATCACACCAAATAGACCAGTTCCCTTCTTGCAGTCAGTAAGGTAAAGTCAGGGGTATGGAGTGAATCTGGTCTATACAAATTGCTCATCAGACCCTCCCCCACCTTTCTTGTTGTTAAGATTTTCGTCTAGCCAGATACCCAGGTTTTTGTTGGCAGTCTTGGGGGTTGGTGGTTTTCCCAGCTGAGTGGGCCTTCTTATAAGATTCCTGGGGACAGATTTTTTTCCCAGGAACATAAGTTCTGTTTTGTCCCCATTCAGTTGGAGGGAACATTTACACATCCATTCAGCTATTCGATAAATAAAAGGATTTTTTTTCTTTCCCACAACCCGGTGGGTAAGAACTAGGATGCTTCAATGACCATATTCCCACTCTTAACCAGGGTAATAGTCGTTATCTCAATAATTGTGGGGTACTTAGCGTGATTTAGAGTTTACCTCGGGAGGACGTACTCCCTCCAGAGATTTCCTCTCTGCCCTTGGTACACAAGAATTCTCTTCTCTTGCTGGCAGATGCATCAACGTAGCCTTTTGCTATTCCTAAATAGCGATTTTTAAGGAATCGCTATTTAGGAATAGCAAAAGCCTATGCATGTAGGAATCGCTATTAAAATAGCGATTCGTTAACATTCCTTAATTGCTACTCGCAAATTGCTAGTCACAATTAAGGAATGCTGTCCCATTCATTCCTATGGGCCTGCAGGCCCATAGGAATGTATTGGAGATTGCATGAGCAATTAGCGAGTACCAGTAGATTCTCGCAAATTGCTCATGCAATTTCAAGGGTGCAAGGGTGTCAAAATGACACCCTGTTGCACCCCTGAAATTGATCTATGCACATATGTTGCACACACACATGCCCTAAGGGCATGTGTGTGCGCAACATGACACTTTGAAAAATGCACAAAAGTGCTTTTTTCAAAGTTTTAGCAAATTACCATGAAGTCCAACTTCATGGTAATTTGCTCCCCCTATTAGCGAATTCGCTATTTTTTTGACTTTCATGCATTGCATTTAAGGAATCTCAATTTGGGATTCCTTAAATGCAATCGCAATTTAAGAAATCTCAATTTAGAGATTCCTTACATTTCGATTTTTGCATTTGGGATGATGCATCCCAAATGCAAAAATAGCGGGAGCAAAGGGGCAGATTCTGAGAATCTGCCCATTTGCTCCCGGTATTTACTTTGATGCATATGCCTGTTAGTGTCTTAGGTTTTGTGCAGCAACTGAGAAATGCCAGTGGTTTCCAGTCCCAGTCAGGGCAGGAGCAGGCAGGGCTACTAACACCGGCTTGCCGGACCTTACTTCTTCTTTTCAGGAACAGCAGGGGCAGGATAAGCCAGACTCAGGTGAGTCCCATGTTACTCCGCGATACAGGGGTGAAGAGATGGTATGGTCTGTAGAGGCCAGTCGGAGTGTGGCAAAGGACTGTAAGGACACTTCCATTCAAAGGTCGGAGGTGGCCTTGACGGTGCACCAACCTAGTTGGGTCAATGCAGCCCCTGGGGCAGCAGTGAGATGGACAGGGCAAGAGCACATGCCTGGGCCTGAAGGCCATCATGTGGCCCATCAATACCCGGTTGTAGGTCTAGAGGAGCTTATTCGCAGCAGGCGAAGAGAGCAGAGGCATATGTGGAAGAGCAGGCAGGTACTGGGGGACAGATTCATGCCACACAGTTAGATTACAATGAGGATAGCACAGAGGAAAGGAAGATCATTGATGACGAAACAGGGGAGGAGGAGGGATGGGGGATCACAGTAATGATGTACATAGTTTGTTGCAGAATCAGAAGAAAAGAGATGGTTACCTGGCGCAGGTCAATGTCATTACACCCGCTACAAGACTAGTTAGGCAGCTGGATCCAGTGCGGACACCAACCTTGATGCCAGGTCAGGGCACCAGCGGGTATGCTCATCATGTTCTTCCCAATGACAGGGTGTCAGTAGGGACTGACGCAGGCGGAGAGGAGGCGGATGGGGAGGTCAGTCTCCGTAAAGGTTTTTATGTGAAAGCTACTGGGGGAGGCACAGAAGTTAGAAGGGGAGGCGGCAAAGGTTGTGTCGGCAGAGGGCCAACAAGACAAAGGACAGGAGATGGCACCACACACGGATGAAGCACAATTGGGGGAAAAGGACAGCAATTGGTAGCAAGAGGAGGGAGCAAAAAAAGAACTCAAGAAACTTCCATAAATGGGTGTGATACAGCCACTGGGAGCACACCTTATGCTGACAACCAACGAAAAGATATGAAAATGGGAATATGTAGAGATACTGAAGTTAATTCACAGGGAACTGAGATCAAAGGAAGAATCAAAGGAGCCGGAACTAGAGTTGTCTTAAAGGTCTAAGGTGCCCATGATAATGGAAAACTGGACAGCGGCCTTCCTGATATTCGTGAGCGTTTATTGTGAAAAATACCCAGAGAGGTGGTTCCCTGTTTAAATAAATGGATGTAATCAGGAGGGCATATGTGACTTATGGGGTTACACTTAGTCACCCTACGATGGGGAGTTTACACCCAGGTTTGCACAGGACCCAGAGGCTAAGTGGGGGGAGATTGATACCTATATGTATCAACAAACGATGGGGGTCAGTTAAGTTTGGAAAGACAACATATATAGCCAGTGGGTTCACATTAGTCTACCACCCCTTTCAGTCAGCCCACCCAGGAGGGTGCGGGGATACATAACAAAGAATTCAGGGGGTTCGCAGGGGGCATGTTGTGACTTTAATAAGGGATCCTGCGTGGGAGAATTCTGCAATTTCGGTATGAGTGCTTGAAACATGCTGGGTGATACCTCTGGGTGCAATGTTTTGGGGCAGGATACAACGTTCGAGGGCAGCAGTCAGGCCAGGGTTTTCAGCAAAATAGCTTGTATAATGGTCAGCGAGGACAGCAAATGGCAGCGGGCAAGTGAGGGAAGGAGCACAAGGTTACATTGGAAAAGGCTTGTACAACCATTAAACAAGTGTGTCTGGATGCTTGGCCGGCATACTATCCCCGCAGGAAGGATGCCATGTTATGGAGTCTAAGTTTCAGGGAGGGGTTTAGGCTATGGTACGAGGGGCCTGGGTACACTAGGTGGCCCAAACATTTGAGGTCAGTGACTTTGCACAAAACAGTATTGCGGGAGAAATTATTCAAGGAAGTTGGCAAGAGGTGAATGGAGAGCCCATTCTCAAATTGGCCGATCAGGGACATAATAATTTCACCTATTGTGGTAGTGCCACGTCAGTTTAGATTGATACAGCACCTGTCCTGGCCAGAGGGAGCTTCAGTAAATGCTTTCCTATAGGAGGAACTAGCGTCTGTTTCATATTCCTCAATGAATGTTGCAAGAGGATTGGTTGAGAAGGTGGGCAGAGGTGCTGAGATGGTAAAATGTGGTATAAAGTCGGCATTCGTCTACTGCCAGTGCACTGCTATGATTTTGAACTATTAGGTATGCAGTGTGATGGGCAAATCTTTGTGGACAAGGTGTTACCCATGGGCATTTCTATCTCATGTGACATGTTTGAGCAGTTCAGTTGCTTCCTGCAATGGGTTTTCTCATGGTAAACCGATAAAGAGACGGTGACACACTACCTTGACGACTTCGCCCTGGTAGGCCAGCCTGGTTCGGCGACTTGTCAGTAGCAGCTGACAAGGTTCCAAGAGCTTATGAGGGTACTCGGGTGCCCCTGGCGCCAGAGAAGACAGAAGGTCCAAGCACTGTTTTGTCATATCTGGGTATTGAATTGGATTCGGTGGCAATGAAGGCACGCTTACCGACGGATAAAATGCTGCATATGCAATTGCTGATAGATGACATGTTCGCCAGGCAGAAAGTGACATTTAGGAAGGTACAAGTTCTGCTAGGGGATCTTATTTTTGCATTTTGACAGGTACGGACGTGAAGAACATTTTGTAGGATACTGTGCAGGTCATTGGCAGGGCTTAAGCTGCAGCACCATCACATGCGCTTGTCCGCAGGGAGGAAAGAAGACTTACGCAAGTGGCGCAGGTTTTTGGAGGAATTCAATGGCATTCCCATGAGAGCACCTAGAGGATCGGAAAGGGATGTCCAAATATATTCGGAAGCAGCAGGAGCTAGTGGTTTAGGACTGTACTAGCACAGTAGGTAGCGCGCTGAAGAGTGGCCAAGGCAATGGAAAAATGAGAGCAGGAGTATTGCTTTTTTAGGGCTCTTTCCCCTAATGGTAGCAGTCACAGTGTGGGCACAGAAGTTGGCACATAAAGTAATTTTTAGGGTGGACAGCATGGCAGTGGCACACATGGTACGAAACCGGCCCTAGGATTCTTGTTTCCAGTTCAGGGAGGACCTGGACTGGCAGATCGGGCTGGACTGTTCCCATTGGGCGCCGGGTCAAGACTGATTTGCTTATGGCTGGGTCCAAACTGGAATGGCATGGTGAGCAAAAAAACTATGGATTTAGGCCCAGATCTCTGAACAGGGGGGGAATGTATGACATTGTTCTGCATTCTGTCCATCAATTGTTCTTTTTGCATTTGTCACCCCAAGTGGAACGGGTATGCTCAGAAGTGAGTCCCGTGCTCTCCATGCCACTGGAGTCAAGCTATCCTGGCTGATGTGGGCTGAAAGCCCGAAACCGGTCCTAGGATTCTTGTTGCCAGTCCAAGGAGGACCTGGCCTGGCCGTTCGGGCTGGACTGTTCCCATTGGGCCCAGGGTCAAGACTGATTTGCATATGGCTGGGTCACTGCTGGAATGGCATGGTGAGCAAAAAAATGTTGGATTTAGGCCCAGATCTCTGTACTAGGGTGACTGTATGACATTGTTCTGAATTCTGTCCATCAATTGTTATTTTTACACATGGTCAATAAACAGTCGGCCAGGGATGACAAGGTGCTTAAGTTGCTGAGAGTTTTCATCCTCAGTTGTCTGAAACATGATATTCTGTTTTAAGTCAGACATGTGCCAGGGGTAGACAACGACAGGATGCTTTGTCTCGTTCGCAGTGGGAGAGATTCCATGGGCTGGCCTCGAAGGCGGACAATTTTAAGACACCGGTGCCTTCGGGGATGTGCTCCACGGGAGACAAAGGATGCTGCAACTCGTGGTAAGGTCTTTGGCCGTTTCCACTAGAAGTGCGTATAGTCAAACTTGGCAGGAGTTTTTAGAGGGAGGGGCGCAGAAGAGGGCAGAAGGATGCTGTTTATTTTATTTTGGCATTAATTGACAGAGGATTGTCCAGGTCACAATTGCAGACAATCTAACAGGGATTGCCTTTACAGGCAAGCTTTGGTGGAGTTATGCCCCTGCAGCAGGTGAACTGAGCAGACGTATCCTTCAAGGCTAGGCAGGGAGATGGGGACCAGGTCCATAGTCAGGAGGCCAGTGTCGGTAGCACTTTTGGCCTGGCTCTTAAGGGTTATACCAGGAATCTGCAAGAGTACTGAAGAAACAACCTTATTATCCACATTAATGTCATGGATGTATGCTGTTGGAGCTGTTGAGGAGGATAGGAGTGTCAGGGTTGGATTGGAGGGAGGTAGAGGTTAGGGAGTGGGAGCTAGGGGTGGTAGCGGTCAAGCTCAAACAATCTAAGACAGACCAAAGGAGAACAGGTAAAGTGGTAGTAATGAAGGTCAGTGCTGATCCGGCTTTATGTCCGGTACAATAGGGGTGCACATTGAGCGGCATAGGTGCCGGGGGCCTGGGGTGGTTTTCTGCAGGGTTTCTGGGCAGGTGGTGATCTCTGCACATCTATTGTTGGGTGATGCCGAGAACTTTGTTACAGTTGGAAGAAACCCCAGGTGACTATGGCACTCACTCACTTATTCAGGATCGGGGTAGCCACAGATACAGCGAAACAGGGTTGAGATTGGGACAGAATCATGCACTTGAGGCATTGGACTTCTGATTTTTTTAAGAGATATGTTAAGTTGGGGTAGCCTTGGTACTGCAACATATGGATTGCTATGTACTCACACATGTATCTTTTCAGGTATAGTAGTGGACCGGATACAGCGGAGCTGTCCATGTGTATAGTCGGTCATTCGTTTGTAAAATGGGCTGAATGACATGAACTTCAGAAGGGGAAATGTTTGAACCTTGGGCTGAACATTTCTTGGCGCTGTAAGGCTGGTATTAGGTGGCATGAACTCCTGCCCTGCTTGAACAATTTACTGCAGCGACACATTTTTAGGGGAGAATGACCTGGTGGTATGTAAAGGTTTAGCTTTACTGAAGCAGATGAAAAGGGATTTATTGGAGATCAGGCAGCAATGGTTCTGATGTTTCGTCATTTGGACGTAATTGATCCCTCGGCGACAATGGAGGGGGCCCGAAAAACCCGCTGCAGGAACATGAGAGTATTTTGTAGTGATGAAGGATTCGGTAGAGTAGAGCACCCCAAGATGAAGTACGCTATGGTATATTTTTTCAGGGGAGATGGAGTGCACTTGTCTCGCTTTGGGATGGAGCTATATCTGATTCAGATAAAAGAGGTTTTAGACAAGATATTAGACATACAAAGGCACCCTAAATCTTCCTAGGTTGAGGAGGCAGAGGGACTTTTTTAAGTGGCGTTTGGCAGCTAGTTTTTACATGTTCACAGGTTAAGTTTACGGCTGTGAACAAATTATTAGCGAAGTAGACCATAAGGAGAAGTTAAGATATAAAATACTTAATTAGATAGAAGTTTAGAGAAGTAGATAAGGGGTTACAGGGTTAAAGTTCAACAGTTAATGACGAGTAGGGTTTTTTTTTTAATAATTGCAAGGAAAGGTTAAGGGTGGGAACAACTTAGGGATGGGCGAGGAGACAATGTAGGTGAATAAATGTATAGTGAGGTGTAGTTTTGTAAGGCCAAGGTTAATGTTGTGAAGAGCACTTGTCGTCAATAAAGCTGCCTTTTTCACACATAATAGTACGTGATTGTGGTTTGGGCTGCACCTCTTTTGGCCCACAGCATTATTCTATATTAACTACTCCTTAAACCTTCTGAAAAAGGGAAGGTCTTGGACATTTTTCTATACTCAAGGCACCAAATACATTTATTATTAATTTTTGAAGCAAGAGTGGGAGAAAAGGCCTTGCCAATGTTTTTCAACACCAGTTACAAGTGTTTGCGTGTTCAGCACATGGACATTACCACTTTCCTTGGCACTCTTATGGGAACAACCATTGCTGCATCCCAACCGATACTTACATCTGCAGACGAATGGCAGATATTTTGAAGTAGTAAGTGCCTCATGTGCCAATAAAATCAACAGAGACTGCTTTATTAATTTACTGAAATGTTTTATATCGCACTGACTTGTGACAAAGCTGCTTCGTAGAGAAGTAATTGCTTTGGACCACTTCCATAATTGTAAAGTTCTATCCCAGCCTGTTTAATTAAAACCACTCAATGGTGTAAACATGTTCAAATTGAGTCTTGAGCTCGAGTTTCATGGGGACCGAACTGCTGTTTGAGTGTGTGTACCAGGGTCTGTGACGTGCCAGCACAGCTACAGGAATAGTATATTTATACGAAGAAATAAGCTTGGCTCTAATACCTAGAAAACAAAAATATAAAGGACCAACTCTCCACCAGTTCTGTTTATTCTAAAAACTCACAGCAGTCTCTCATAAAAACAATGTCGAATTTTGGAACAAGGGGAAAATTAGATAAGAGTGCGCCAATTGTAACTGTCTGATATATTCATTCTGCAACAGGGTACTGTGTTGAAAATGCGATTTAGGGAAAAGAACATTTCTGCTGAAATGCTGGCTCAAACTCCATGATAATAAAATCTGAGTATGTCTAACAATGAAGTGCTTTGTGTAATCAGTTTAATGAAAATGTTATGCCGCCATTCCTGTATACAGCCACCTCCTGGAAGGTTTATTAACTATAACTACTAAATACATCATTCATGCCTATAGAATGAGGTGCGTGAACTAGTACCTGAATGTGACCTTTTAAAGTGGGAGTAATGTCAAACATAATTTCAGTCGCGTAGCAAGTGTGGAGTGGGGGGGGGGGGGTCCCCCCAAGTGGCAGGAGTTTGGGGGGAGGAAACCTTCCCCCCACTCCTACCTGGGCAGTCATACGACTCGCCAGCAACACTCCCCTCCCGCTCCTACATGCAGATGGTAAACGTACGGATCACCACAGGAAGCACAGTCTAGCTACGCCACTGTTTCATAGTGAGTTCAACAATATAAGAATGCAGTAAGTAGAACTTACATATATAGATGCATGATAAAAGCACAGCAAAAAAGAAGTTTGGTCACAAAAGAAAACCTAAACAAATCTTCTATATATGTTACACAGACGGCGATAGCGATTAATAGTTATTATTTGGTAAGAGTTTCCATTGAAAAGGCATTTTTCAATTTTTTTAAATAACGTTAGCACTATTGAAAAAATCTACATGAAACTTTCCAAAAAAGGTCTCTCAATTTAGGTTAAGAATTGCAAGCTTCATGTAGGTCTGGCAAGGGGAGGTGGAATTGTGGACAAAGAAGTGGCATATCCCATTTTAACTACCATCAGGGCGGATACTTCTATTTTGTAGGCTGTGATTTGCTTGTGCTGCTTATTGAGGGCCCTTAGGCAGGCTTACTGATGGTTGCCTCGAGACATATTTGAGGTGACGGTATTTGAGAATGTTGATGTATCTTTTATGAAATTTCTTAGGTGGTGCTTCATTTTTGGGCTGTGCTTGCCTGGGGCGTAACACAGTCTTCTGCGGCCCCTGTGTTGCCGGGAGATGGGGGGGTAGGGGGTGATTGGGAGGAGGGGGCAGGGGAGAGCAACCCTCAGGGACCACCATTCAACCCAAAGCCTATGAATATCTGTGAGATACTGGAGACTCAGGCCCCTTATTTCTTTCTGCAGGAGGTCCCCATCATTTTGGGTTGTGCCACTGGTAACTATCCTGTCTTTCAATGGCACTGGAACATTTTAATTAGCTCTCATATTTGCTGCCTGCCATCTGCTCCCTAAACAGTCAATGGTGGATGCGTAGTCTATGCATGTAGATGAAGAGATGTATATAGTGCAAACCTAACTAGAAATTAACAAAGCAGGGAACAATTAAAGGGGATACACAAAGGGGTTGACATAGGATCTCCAGGAATAGAGCACAGGAGAAATGGGTGGTGATAGGGTAGTAAACGTTGGTGAACAGGGGATGACGAGAGTATAAAGTAAGGCATGGAGGCTGTTAGAGGGCCCAGGTAGGGGAATAACAAGGGATCAGTTATGAGGATGCAAGTTTACTGTGCCTGCTTGCAGGGTTCGGATATTGCACGTATGCAATTTGTGCCAACAATTATTTGAAGTATATTGTTTGGTTAAGCTAGGTTCTGGTGTGTGTAACAATGCATTGCATCCTGTTAATAAGAGTTGCTCATTGCCGTAGTCCAGTGTGGACTGGATGTCTGTTTGTTGGAGTGACACTGCCCATAAATGGGAGTGTGAAACTCAGCATGTGTGTTTCGCGGTCATGTGATTGTCAGGCTGCCACTTTGGCATAATTACTGGGACTTTCAATTGCAAGTCCTATGTGTGCCTGGCTCTGGCATGCATTTTGTAATCCTGTGTTTTTTCCTCTATCATCTCTGGTGTTTTTTAGACTTACTTTTTGCCTATTACCTGATTGCATCAGATGGAATTAGATACCTTACAAATTTAATGTGCATTTCGTCCGTCCATGTAAATTTTGTGTTTCTTAATTTCAGCGTTTCCTTTGCTTTATTTCTCCAACATTACAGTGTGTACTTGCTAAAGAGACCATGCTGTTAGTAGTAAGGAAATAACTTTCAAAATCCATGCAGATATAATCAAACTTAAAGGCATTTCGACATCTTCATTGTTGGTAATTGTGAGTGATGCAGAATTGGGTAAAGTAAATAGATTTACTTTTTATTATTATTGTAGGGGTCCTTCAAACGTTTATGTTTCCATTATTGTTATATTTTCATTTATATTAAAAACATGAAAAGTGTTTAGTTTTCAATTGTTTTGCAAGTATGTTAGAGGACAAATGCAAAGAGTGCAGGACTTCCAAATAGATCTCTTTCAGAATTTTTGTCAAAACGATTTTAAAAGAACGAATAAAACAAAGCCATGCAGTAGTTGCCAGTGAAATTAGAAATTTCACTCATCACACATCATGCTGTTTTCCATATATTGAGTGTGAGAAATTGGGTTACTGGTTGAGGGAGATGAAACCCTTCTCACGCAGCAACCATAATCCTTGTTAGTGTTAACTCACAAGCAAACCGAAAATCAACCTATGCTTAACTCTCTGGTAGCTTGGTACAGAACAGCCAGGCTTAACTTGGCATGCATAGTATTCATGGAGCACTTCAAACAGTAATAAAATGAAACATAACACAATAAAAATTCCACAGCTATTTAGAAAAAATAAAGTAACATTTAAGAAATAATTTAGACCAAAACAACAAAACTCCAAATAGAGATATGCAATTTTAAAGATGTAAGTGAGTACAGTGCCAACAAGCAGAAAGCGCCAACTGTTGTGATCTTGTCGTGCCGGACCAGGACAAAGTCACAAGTTCAGGGGGACAGTGATGGAGCACAAGCTAGCTACAAGCACCAAGTTAGGCCCGCTGAAGAAGAGTACAATAAAAATCCTGCTTATGGAGCGCTGCAAGATCCAGTGTCGAGGATATGCTGCTCATCCAAGGTGATGCAAGGTCCTGGAGAGGAGGTGCATCGCACGGTGATGATTCTGGAAAGCTTCCATGCTGTGATGTGAAGTCCTGCATCGTCATCAAGGTTGTGGGCGACAAGGGGCTTGTGATGCCAAGTCCTGAGTCAAAGTTGCATCATACTCCGGCTGGTTCCGAAGATGCTGGTAGGCTTGCAATGAGAAATCCTGGTCATCATGGAGGATGCTGACGACAAAGGGCTTGCAATATGAAGACGTGTGTCTAGGATGTGTCATGCAGCGATTCGGATGCAGAGTTTATTGAGGCGATGCACAGCGCAGCGGCTCCGATACCGGGTTTCTGGGAGGCAATGTGTTGGTTCTGCTGGGACTACAGTTGAGTAGGCAGAGCACCTTCAGGCCCACTTCAAAGGATTCCTGACTGGGACTTTAGAGTACAGCTGGTAGAGTCAGGTGCTAGATTCAAGATGGAGGAAGCCTGCTCTGCCCCTGAGGCTTCTGATCAGGAGACTAGTCAACTAGCCCTTGGAGTCACTCTGGTGGTCCTCAATCCAAGATATGGGTCCAGACCTTCTCACTCAGGCAGCAGGGCAGCACAGGAGGCAGCAGAGTGGCAGTCTTTCTTGCAGCAAAGCAGCACAACAGTCCTTCTTCAGTCTTCCACAGGCCCGGATGTGTACTTAATATTTGGGGTCTGAGGTCCAATATTTATATTAGGAGCCAACTTTGAAGTAGGAGAAGGCTCTGGAGGTTTCCACCCCAAGAGGTGTTTGGAAATTCCTACCTCCTTGTCCTGGGCAAAGCTTGTCTGGGGTCACAAAAGACTAGTGACAAACTCTTTGTGAGTGTTTTCAGGCAGGGTCTTTGTGAGATGCAAGTGTGGTAGGTGACAGCTCCTCCCTCTCGTTGAGTCAGTGGCCCATCCTGCAAACAATATTCTCTGTGTGTCACTGTCTTGGAGCAATCCACAAAGACCAACTGCCAACTACGCCTAGTCATGTGACCCAGGGACAGGCTGCAGGCACCAAATGGTTAGGACAAGAGAATGCCAACTTTTTTAAAGCGTCATTTTCAGAATTGTGACAAAAAATCGGACTTTCCCATTAAAGTTGGCTTTTAATTATAATTCTTTAGACAACAAACTCAACCTCTCTATCCCTTTGAAAGTTGTCACACATTAAATGTTATAAGGTAACCCAATGTTTCCCTATGGAAAAGGTAGGGCTTACAATAGTGAAAAACAAGTGTATGAGTTTTTCATTACGAGGACATGTCAAACTTAAAAGTACAAGTCCATTTTTTAACACCATCGCTGCTGATGGTATCCTTCTCCTGTGCTGGGCCCTAATGTAAATGGGTGTGGTCATGACGAGCTCAGCTCGTCATGAGCACACGAGAGGTATACCTCATGACGAGCTGAGCTCGTCATGAGCATCGAAGGGGTTAAAAATACAATGCACCCTGCAATGTGAGCTGTTCACTGGCTACCCTAGGAGTGACATGTATTATAAATTAAGGATTAGGCCTGGGAAAAGGTTTGTTTTGCCAGGCAGAAATGGCAGTTTGTATACTGCTCACACAGGCTGCAATGACTGGCCTGAAATATTTTAAAGGGCTACTTAAGTGGGTGGAACAATCAGTATTTATTTATTTATTTATTATGCAATTTGTATCGCGCAAACTAAACCCGAAGGTGTCAAGGCGCCTATCAAAAACAGATCAGAAAGTTTGCAGAGCACCACTACAGGTATGCCCGTGTGAGAAGGTGGGTCTTTAAAGCAGATCTAAAGGCTTGTAGAGTGGGGCGGGACCTTACTTCCAGAGGGAGAGCATTCCACCATTTAGGGGCCAGATTAGAAAAGGCCTTGCCTCCCCATCTAGTCTTCCTGACACGAGGCACAGAGAGAAGAAGTTTATGTGAGGAACGAAGATTCCTGCCGGGGTTGTACTGAGACAGGATAGATCCAATGCCCGTAGGGCTAGTTTTAGCTAAGGCTTTGTACACCATACACATGGATTTAAAGAGGAAGCGATCCCCGACGGGAAGCCAGTGGAGCTGCTTCCGGGCATTGGTGGCAGAGGCACGTTTGGGCAAGTCGAGAACAAATCTCGCTGCTGCGTTCTGGACCACCTGCAAGCGCTGTAGCTGACTCTTATTCAGTCCAGCATACAGCGCATTGCAATAGTCCAGACGGGAGCCCAAAAGTGCGACGGCAAGTTGCTTTCTTGCCTGGAGGGACAGATAGTGCCTGATTTTTCTTAGTATATGGATGATCCCCCAACAGGTCGATACAGTCCTGTTGACCTGTTGGCACATACTAAGGGTGGGATCGATCATAACCCCCAGATTTTTTGCAGAGGAGGTAGGATCGGGGCAGGCACCCAGTGAGTTCGGCCACCACTCAGCAGACCAGATCTCTTCCTTTCCTCCAAATACCATCACCTCCGTCTTCTCCCAATTCACTTTCAATGAATTGTGAATCATCCATTGGCCGACTGCCTCCATGCAAGATCTAAAATTGGCGGCAGTCAACGTAACTGACTGGGAGAGAGAGACGAGAATCAGTGTTGCAGCCTACTAGTATTAATTAGTTTACAGGCCCTGGGTAAATGGGGTACCACTTTACTAGGGACTTACAAGTAAATCGAATGTGCCAATTGGATATAAGCCAATAATAATTCCAACATGATACTCATGCTTTTTGCCTTTGTATTTAAGTCTCCTAAGAAGGACTTGTGGAAAACAGATTTAATTAAAAGAAAATGAGAGGTCATGATAGAAGGGGAAGAAAAGGAGGAATATGTGAACTGAAGAAAACAAGTTGATATGAATGAATAAATTAAGGCACACATAGGCAAACAAATTAAAACAACAAAAAGTGGGAAGAGAGATCTTATTAAGATGAGTAAAAATAGGAACATAGAAAGCTGAAGAAGTGAATAGATAAAATAGAAAGGAAGAACAAGTATTACTATAAGGTAGGGTATTAAAAATAGCATATTGACTATTTGGAAACTGTATTCAAATGGGGTAGTTAATCATGTTTTCATAGCACCCTCAAGGCACTGACATGGACCAAGATTTATTAAAATAAAACTACACACCACCTTTTGTATCTCTTATCTTTCTTTTGCAGTTGAAATCTATACTTTAACATGTTTTGACGAACATCCTCTAGTTGGTTGGAAAGAAAGTAGATAAGTGGACAGATGACACGGGAAAAGCAGTGAAAGACAAAAGTCGGCAAAGCCAATAGGTCTTGCATTGACTGCTAGCCTTTAGGCTTGGTCAGTGCTTGTTTTGTCATGAGTTTTGCAAAGCATTATTGTTGGGGGACCAGCTGGGATTTGTCCGTCTAAAAGAGACTGACTAAAAGCCAACATATTTTGATCTCTAAAAGCACCCATCACCATAATAGCCCCTGGCACTGAAGAAACAACTTTGAGTGTGGATGTGCTCCTTATGAAATGGCAAAATACAGTCACTCACAGTGAAGTTATCCAGTGCAAACAATGGGCTGACCCACTGCCCCCAGCTTCAGTAACAGAATAAAAATGTGAATGACATAATACCAGAACAATGGACGAAGAAAGCCCCAGTAGGTTAGTGTGGTATACATATAATTGTAGTGAAATCAATGGGTATGCCCAAATGCCAAACCTAAAAAATGGGTTAGAAAGGTGTGGAAAATTATTAAATGGATTAGAGTATATCTTGTAGGGAATGATTTGTGAACTAAAGATATTTGGGCTGCAAAGAAGCAGCACAGACTACCAAGACTCTCCAAGTTGTGTGATAAAGGCCGCTTTATTGAAGACGGGTGCACCTCACAAACACACACTTGGGCTTTGCCTTACAAAACTACACCTCGCTATACATTGCTTCAACTACGTATCCTCCACCCCCACCCCTAAGGTTTCCCCACCCTTCTCCTTTCTTTGCAACTATTTAACAACCGCAACTCAGTCATTAACTGTTGAACCTTTAAAACCTGTAACCTCTTCTCTACTTTTCTAAAGATCTACTTAACTAAGTATCTCCTATCTTAACCTTATTACCTGCTCCCGGAGCAACGTGTTCCCAACCATAAGGTAAACTGTAAACTTTAAAGAACTAGCTACCAGATGCCACTCAGAAACAGTCATTAAGACTTTTCTGACCCCTCACTTAGGACATTTCGGGGTACCTTCGGATATCTAGTATTTTGTTCAAAACCGCCTTTATCTGTATTGAGTACAGCTCCATCCCATAGTGAGACAAGTGGGCTCCATCCCCTCTGAAAAAATATATTGCCGCATATTTCAATACTGGATGCTCTACCCTGCCAAAACCTGTCTCCTTACAGCAACCCTCATGTCTCTATTTATTTTCCTCCTGGCCTTATCGATGACGGTGTGTCTTTTACCCCGCTCCCCCCCCCCCCCTCCAATTCCTTCTAGGGATGAATGTGGTCCAGATGTTGATTGCTATCTAATCTCCTACAAATCACTTTTCATCTGCTTTAATAATGTCAAACCTTTGCAAATCACTAGGTCATTCTCCCCTGGTGTATGGTTAAAACATCAGGCCAAACGTGTTGATGCATCAAATTATTCAAACAAGGAATGAGTTCCTGCCAACGCATACCACCTTTCCTTTGCCAATGGATAGAAAACAATGAAGCATCCAACCCGAGATTTACACCTTTCCCCTTCTGCGGTTCATGTCTTTCTGCCCATGTTACGAAAGAATGTCTGACTATACAAATGGATAGCGCCTTCGACTTTGGCCCGCTACTGCACCTGAAAATACACATGTATGAGTATGGGACAAAAACTACATTTTACAATCTCACGCCTCCCCACCTTAATAAATGTTTTTAACAATCCAAAGTCTAAAGCCTCAATCGAATGATTCTTTTCTTGCCCCAGCCCTGCTTTTTTGCTACATCCATTGCTACTCCTATTCGGAAATAATGGGTGCCAAACTCCTCTGGTATCTCCCCCAAGTGCTTCACAGCTCTTCGATTTACCCGCAGTAACTACGTTGCTGTCAACCCCCATCCAGACACCCTGCGAAAGACTTCCGCTGACTCCCCCTTGGTCCAAGCTTTTGAGATGCACGCCCAACGTACTTCAAATATTGATGGTTCCTCACTGACCCCTATTACACTATCTGCCTCACACCCCTTTGATCCATCTTCATGTGCTTGAATAGTATTCTTACCTCATCGCATCCCCTGTCACACACTTCTACCTCCTCCCAATACGGCCCTGCAATCCCTTTTCTCCCCAACGACTCCGATATTCTGAAAGCTCCAAAATACAACCATGACATTAATGCAGAAAATACCCATGTTTCTTTTTTAACTGTTGCATATTCTCTGTAGCAACAGTAGTAGCTTAGCTACAGTTCTTTCGACGCCGGTCTCCTGATCCTGATCTCGTGGCCTACATGTCTGGCCCAGCCCTCCAGACTCACCTTCGGAAGGAGCATATACCCACCACAGCTTGCCCATAAATGCAATCCCTACCAGTGTGGCTGCATTGGTGACTTTAGACAAACCTCTGTCAATCAGCAACATGATGAACTGTACGACTTCCTCCTCTCTTGCTCAAGTTTCTGTCCTCTTCTTTGCCCCTCCCTTTAAAAACTCCTGCCATGCCTGGGTATGTGCCCTCCTCGTAGAAACTGCTAATGATCCTACCACCAACTGCAGCATCCTTTGTTTCCCATGGACCACATCCTGGCCGGCACCAGTGTCCTGTGAGTGTCCCCCTCCTTGGCCAGCCCAACGAACCTCTGCCACTGCAAACATGACAGGGCATCCGCAATTTCATTGTCCACCCCAGGGACTTGTTGCGTCTGAAACTGAGTTTCATGCTTCAAACAAGTCAGTATAAATACTCTCATTAACTTAAGGACCTGCTCATCCCTAGCTGACTGTTTGTTAACCACATGCACCACGGCCATGTTGTCCACTCTGAAAATGAACTTCTTGTGGGCTAGGCTCTGGTCCCACATTGTGACCGCTACAACTAAGGGAAAGATTTCAAAGAAGGCGATACTCCTGCTCCCATTGTTCCACTGTTGTAGCCCCTCATCAGCGCACCACCTGCCCTGCCAATAAACCCAAAAGCCACTGGCTCCTGCAGCGTCTAAGAATATCTGTACATCCCATTCCCAATCTTTTGGTGCGGACATGGGGATCCCATTGAATTCCTCAAAGAACTTGCACCACATGCAAAAATCCTATTTTGTCCCTGCCGACAGGCACATGTGATGGTGTGACAACCCAAGTCTTGATAATGACCTGCTCAATCTCCTGCAAAATGTCCTTCCTGACCTGACCACCCTCCCTGTGCAATTCAGGTGCCCTAGCAGCACTTGTACTGTTTTCACCAGCACCTTTTTCCTGGCCACCATGTCGTTAATCAAGAATCTCATATACAGGTCAGACGGTAGCCGTGCCTCCATAGCTAACGAATCCAATTCAATACCTAGAAATGGCTCTTTCTTCTGCACCACCCCAATAGGAGAAATGATCAATTCCTTAATCGGGCACACTGAGAAAGGGCCCTCCATGCCCCCATCATCAACTTCCTTCCTCAATTTGTCCCAAACCACTGTTCTATGTGACGCCACTGACTTTAGATTTTCTGCCCATCTTGGGTACCGAGGCCCTTCGTATCCCACCTTAAAACCTACTTTAAAGACTTTATTCAACAGCAAATCATCCTGCTCATGTGGGTAATGTGTCAGCCAAGCATCCAGACAGTCCTGCCTAATGGGTGTATTAGTCTTTGTGAAAATTAAAGTTGTGCTGTTCCTGAATGATCTAGAATTTAGCAATATACAAATAACAGTAGGCAAAAAGTGTCAAAGAGATGGGAATCAATTTCTTTGGAATGTAATGCCCTCACACACCCAGTTAGGTGTAATGCTTCATCATCCTACCCCACCTTCAAGAAAAAACTAAAAACCGCACTATTCCCCACATCAGATTAAACAATATGCTTCCTGTCTACTGCCTGGGTTTTACTGTTATTCTTTCCAGCGCCGTGATATCCTTGCAGGATGAATGTTGCGCTCTACAAATACACCTAACAATAACAATAACAATCAGGCTGCTCCTCCTCTGGCCGGCGCTGCAATGCCTGACGGGCTCCCGATGAGGGGCACTTTGGCGTAGATCTTTTTCCAAATAGCCGTTTGGTGCCGTGTGGTGTAAGAGATTTAGTAAGTGTAGATGAATAAGTGGTGTGTGATGTTTATATGTGTTAAAACAGGGTTGGGAGTACCAGCAAAAATAACTTTAATTGTGGGGTCTCCTACCCTGATTAAAATAAAGAGGAAAGGCGTAATGCTAAGTTAATGTCTTAGGTGTGGCGCTCTTCCGTGTGATTGGTCAACGTGTTTCATTGGAATTCTACAAGTCTAGAGGCGATTGGTCAAGACCTAAAGTTAAAAAACTATCTACACTAAGGTGGACCGGAAAACAATAATGAATTAATGTTTGGGATTTAAGCCATCATGACTTACTCTGTCTAATGGCTGGTGGTACTGGTTCTACCCTAATTGGGATATACTACTGCTTCATCAATCCCCTACCCACTGCTGCCAGTCCCGGTGGCAGTGGGTGGTAGGTCCTTGGACACATTGCGTACTACGCAAACTATATGGGGAAGTTCCTCATATCTTGACCTGCCAGGGATTGATGAAGCAGTAGTATATACCAAATAAGGAGAACTGACAATAAACTAAGTAAGTGAGAAAATGGGAAATTATGAAATATAGCATATTAGATAGGTTTTATGATGCTTACTGACATCCTGTGGCCACTGGTTAGTGTGATATTAAGAGATGCCAGGAGTAAATGTAACAACCATCCAGGCAAGACATATTATGGATTCACAGGAGAGTGGGGTGAGATGAGTGTAGCAGGCATGCAGTAACAAATGACCAAAACTTCTGCAATACTGGGAAAAAATGCAAGCATCAAAAGGGATGTATTTGGCCTCTTGGAGCCAGTGTCGGCTAGACAAGTGAGTTGAAATCGCCTCAGGCTGAATAGCAGTTTGGCTTCAGCACATTCAGAAAGTACCCTTGTATTCATATTTTAGATTTGTATTTATTACAGTATGGGGCATAGGCTCCAAATGACGGTGTTAGAAATGGGATTTCTGGTTGGCTAGGGTATGCGCCTAAGCCAGGCAGAAACCACCGCTCTAGTCAGGGCAAGGGAGTTACACGCTGAAGCTAACCCCTGCTCACCTCCTTGGTAGTTTGGCACGAACAGTCAAGCTTATCCCAGAGGCAATGTGTAAAGCGGTTGCGCAACACACTCACACAGCAGCGACACACTAAGCACACCACAAAAGAAACTCCACAAAAGGTTATATCAAAAACAGCCTTTGTATTATCCATAAACACATTAGAATCATAATCACAAATGTACATTGTGCCAACTGACACTAGGCAATACTTCATAGGGGATTATATACAGGACAGGGTGAATTGGGCAACTGTCAAAACCATAAGAACAGATAAGTAATAAACAACCAGTGACTACTGGTAAGATACTGTACTTAGCAGAAACATATTCTGTATAAACACATTAGGCATAAATCACATTTAGAGGTGCACCATAGTAACACTCAGGCATAAACACATTATGCATCCTTTTAGCGCCTTGCGCCCTACCAATACCACAACAAGCATTGGCTTAGCCAATAGGAAGTGTTTAGCCATGCAACAGTTGATGTTGTTGCACCAAGGATATTGTGCTGGATAACCAAACACTTATAAGGTCCTAAAGCTGAGACCTATTGGCTATACCAATGCTTGTTTGGGTTAGGACCTACTGTCCCAATATCTGGCAGATAAAATAAAGGTACTAGATTTCTGTGGTAAATTGCTCCTCTTGACTTTAGGGTATGTGACTTACACCCTGGTTATTCTGCAGGATGCTTAAGGATGGGGTTACATTTTTAATTTCACAAGCAATATTGTTAACATTCATAATTTGAGTGTATTTAATTGTGCGTGAATTATATTACTTATCCTTTTTTACAAAAAAGCACTGGTTGGACTATGATTTATTGAATGTTATTTTGTGTGTTGCTGAGATTTCATTTTTTTGCACAGACCACCTTCCAGAGTCCGCCCTTAACTGCTCTGCCTAGTTTCACTGAGAATCAGAGCTAAAAAGGGGTTACCTGGTCTCTAGTTTGAGCGTCTGCAGTACAGAAAGCACTCCTGTTACCAAAATGCATGAGCTGATAAGGTAGCGTCTAACAAACACTGCAAACAAATGACATCAGCATAGTAAATCTAAGTACACTCACCTGGACTTAACCTGTGCTACATCCCATAGCTCACACAAAGACACAAATTCCACACACTCTGCTCTGAAGCGCTCTACTTTAGTATAGACGACTGGACGCCTCATTCAACTGGTCAGATGAAGTTTTAGCTTCAAATCACACCGGGGGGATAAATAAGTCTATGAATTGCCTAAAAGATCCGCAAAAGAACCGCAAGGATTGCTGAGCAAAAAGAGTTAATGTATATTCAAAAGGTTCTCTCCTTTAGCTGGCATGATTGGATGTATGACGGTACCACGCGTACTTTTACAATGCGTACCGTTACCACGCTACTTTTACCACGCAAGTCGTTACAACGACTTGCTTGGAGAGGCGCTGGATAGTAAATTATTTAATTTACTATTCCAACTCCAGTCCCCGTGGACTCTAGGGAAAGGAGTTGGAAAGTAAATTAAAGTATTTACTATCCTGGAGCGCCCCCCAGCGCATTTCGTTGTAACGACCTGCGTGGTAAAAGTAACGTGGTAACGGTACCGCGTTGTAAAAAATGCGTGGTAACCGTTGTATACCGGCATGATTCCCATGCTAATGCCACGGCGTCCACCCCCACTGCTGCAGCATGTGTCTACTTGCCTCAGCCCCTGGCAGTGCGTACCAGCCAGAGTGCCAATGGTCAACCCTCACACGAGGGGTCTCGGAGTACAATGGAACTTGTACATTCCCAAACAAGTCTGCCCAGTGCCAGCAAAGAAAACGTCTAACACGTCCCAGGGGAAGTGGGTTGAGACGCATCGGCGAAAGTGTGCTGCGTGTGCCAAACAGGGAACAGACCCAGATCCTTGTTCAACAAAAAAGAAACAAGCCCATCCTGCAAGTGGTGGGAGGAGGGGCCATTGTACGCTGTGCAATAATCAGTGTGCTGCTTGAGTTGAATCTCTTGTGAAACCTCCTTAGCAGGTCAAATCTGAATCACTATCAGAAAAAACCCAAAAAAGGCACTGATTGCGGGGGTGCGAGTGGACTCTGCTTAGAAAAAATATATATATATAATGAAAGAAGCACACAGAGCTCCGTAGTGCAACCACCTACCTTAAAGACCCGCTGCTTGCCGCTCAAGACCTAAAAACAAGCAAGCGAGTGGTGCGTGTGTGCGAGCGCAGCCTGCTCTTTTTAGAAGCGCATACTCGAGCTTGTGGAGCACCCATGCTCGCTCCCGCAAGGGGAATGCCGGAACAAGCGTGAGTATGTGCTTCTAAAAAGAGCAGAGCGACGGCTAATGGTCTCGTATGCAGCGCATGCTTGCTGGGTAGGCGAGACCTAAAAAATGCCCCCAGGCCAGCTGGCCTTCCTTTGGGCCCATCTGGGCTGTACCCAATGCCCTCTATCGAAAAGTCAGGGAGCTAAATGGGGCGAGGGTACAACTCACCCTAGTTCCTCTGTTACCAACAAAGAAATGCCCCCGGTGTTGCAGCTGCCTGCGCTCTTGCGGTGCAGCTGAGAGAATCATCCTAGGCACCACTGTGCCTCTGAAGCCCCACTCTGGGACTTCTAAACAAAGTGCCCCCTCGTTGCAGCTGCCCGCGCTCTTCCGGTGCAGCTGTAGAAGAAAAAGAACTGGCACCAACTGGGTCTTGAAGGCCCCCCTTCACCGGGGCTCTTATCTGGAGAAAAACTGCACCCACAGTGCCTCACTCAGTCTCCACTCACTGGAGCCTTCTCAGGCTGCTTCCAGGATCTGCAGAACTTCAGCCGGGAGCCCGTGAAGCCGCAGCAACACAGTGGATCCCACAGCACAAAGCGGAGTCTCTGTCAATCCTCTTCTTCGCTCCAGGCCGCAGGCGGGGCTCCCACCAGCACATGGGGTGTCTCCCACCACCAGGCTCACACCGGCCTGACTTCCGGCAGCTACGTCCACCCTGATTGGTCCGCGGTACACAAACGCGGACCCGCCCACAACCAGGAAGCTTGTCTGACTTCTGGGACGCCGCTCGTGGTGCGGCGCTTTGTGGGACCACAAAACTGTGAGGTCGGATCCTGCTCCACCCGAGGTGCTCCTCTCACCACCAGTGGCCCCATCAACATCAAGCCGGTCAACTGCAGCAGAACAGAGCAGCATTCTACCCACGGCATAGGGCTGAATCAAGCAAGGACCCCACGCTGGGTCCAAGTAGACACCGGACAAAGTTGGGCAAAGCTGGGCCCAGGCAGGTCAGCTCACAGGGCCCTCCAGTAGAGGGGCAGTCCCTTGTGGCGGTTCATCCTGGGGCCCAGCAGGTACAACCAAGCACCCAAAAAAGCACGCTCACATGAGTCACAGCCCCAATATCTATACTATGTTTTGTCTTTGTTCTGCCATGGCACAGGGCTTTGGGAACCAGTCCCAACTGGTTCTGGGGGGTACTGAAGCACTTTGTTTACAGTGCTCTCACCCTCCTTTGTCAGGTTGGGCTCTGTCCTCACACACCACAGGGGGACGGAGCCAGTATTGAACAAGGCAGGCACAGACCTATTCAGGGTCAGGGGCTACTCCTCCCACTACTCCAAATGTACATATGCCTATTCATCCTAGCGCTGACTCGCCCTGCCCCTCTGGAGCCATACACTTCACCAGCCCTAGTCACTCCAGAGCCAGACATGCAATACACATCAGGTAAGCAAAGACACAAAGCACACATAAATGCCAACTTCTAAAAGTGCCTAGAGTCCTAAAACCGCCAACACCAGGTCAGAAGAAAGACTAGGAGGAAGTCAAAAAGTTCAGGGATGACCCTGCAAAAAGTGCCAAGTCCAACAGACGGTATTTATAAATTTGGTTGTGGGGGCTCAACCCTGTGCTCCCAATGATTATTTTTACTGAAATATTACGATGCATATGCACTTTAATGGTCTATTGACCAAATGAAGTTTCTTTGAATTGAATTGAATAAAGTACTTCTTAATGAAGTGCCATAATGTGCTCTATTAATATCCAAGCTTCCACATGTTAATGAAATACACTTTTTCCACTTTTGAAGAGACTTTATTATATTGCCATGAAGTTTCTTGTCTGAGTTACACAGCAAATGTGTTTAGGGCTCAGCTGATGCATGGCTCTAAGATCTGTGCTAGACACTTGGCTCGGCTCACCCATCTCTACACTGCAATACACCATGGGCCTTATTATCAAGTCTTTCACACCACAACCTGGGCATCTATTGGAATTCTATAGGGCAAATAATCAAGCCCCTTATCGCTGCTTTCCTGCCGCTAAAGTGGCGATAATGTTATTGCCTGTTCTTGATAATATGGCCCCATGTTTGAAGCTTGCCTCTGAAACTTACACACCTCAGCCGACATCTCCCACATAGGACATAATACATCCAAAACATACCAAAACTATTCCACGTAAAGGAAAATTAGAGCACTCAGGTAGGATGGTTTCTCCAATAACTACAGACCATATTCTAGTGCGGAAAAGGCCTCTTTAACCCCTTCCATGCACAACGAATTTTCGCGCTGTGCGGGTGTTTTTAAAAGTGGGCGGGATTCGGTTGGCCCCCGGCCGTCCTCTGCACACGCCCACCGTGATGCATGACGGCCGGGGGCTGTCATGAGCATGCAAGGGGTTAATGAAACGGGTGCACAACACAGCAATAAACCCCAACAAACCGGCTCTATGCTGCTAAACATAACAATGGCCTCATTATACATTTTATTTCCTAACCACAAACCCCCCTCCCACTCCCTTAAGCAACCCTTCCAAACCAAACCAATGAAAAACCAATCACAACCTCTTCACTCATAAATCCCCACATACATCCATCATGCATCCCCCACTGTTGCCATCTCATTCCACAACTCCCCTTCTCCTCTGCCCCAAAATTCAACTGGGTCTGAACATTGACCAATGCTTTATTTTATAAACCTTTCAAAGTCGTGTAAGAACCGCCACGCACCTGATCATAAAGCGGGAAAACACAAAACTACTGCCACATCTTGTGCACCAAACTCATCAAAGTATATTTTAAATGACGGGTGTGCAGGTAACACAATTTCTGACCCTGCCAAACCGGGACGTACCCAATAAAATAGCACCTAACCCTGGTGTCTGATGGAAAAAAACACGCACCCCACGGACCAATCACTATGCCCTTCGCCGTCGGACCTTACTACCTGTCCGAAAATTCTGGGAGGATAGGGCCTTTTGGTCGCCCTCCCAAAACCATAACAAAATGCAATAAATACAATAGAGCGAGAGTGAAGACGTTTCACCACATCGAGTGTGTGAAAAGATTTGAAACGACAGGTAAGGTGCACGTTTTTCGGTAGGTATACTGTCCTTCATTTCGCCACAAGCTATACATACAAAGATTACGCAACTACCTCGAATGTAAACAGTGACCGTTTTGTTTGCACTTCAACTTCTGTTTTTGGGCTACATATTTAAGTTAAGTGACAACAAACTACCATCGCACCAACGTCTATGACAAAGACAGCAGTAGAGTTTCAAACTGCACTTTGTCATTTGAAAAGGGAAAAACTGAGTGGGATATCGAAAGTCATACCAGAGACACTGTGGCATTCGAGATCAGAGGAGCGGACCGCGAGAAGCTGGCCGATATCAGATCCAAGATCGAAAACATGGCGGAAAACAAGGAACTCAGCACAGTGAGGCCATGTCGCCATGACCTGCCTTTTCACAGCTGGCAGCCGTTCAACCGCTGGTAATTTAGTCATGCAGGAACGCGCTGCTGCGCATCTGTGATCTGTCAGGAACAGTTCTCAAGTGAACCGCGCTGACGCTCGTTTGATGTCCGCTTTCAGTACCAGAAGTTAGTGCGCGCGGACCCTCGCGCTACCGAGCTGTGTGTGCCCTGCTGCGCAGAGACCATAGAGTCGCGGCGTCATGGAGGACGCCCCATGATTTGTAATATTAAGCAGACCCTCTCTTGTAACGTGTTGGTCCTGAGACTAATTTGACCGTAGACTGACACATTATGAAAGTTCTATGGGGCAGTACAAATCGGAGAAGGTAAGTTGAACAGTCAGGTGAACGCGCCGGATCAAATCACGCGGGGAAGTAAAATCATGCGCACTAGCCCGAGGCCGGGAAACCCGAGCTGGCACTCTGGATTTAGAAGTCTGTTACGGATTAATGACTCTCTGTAGAGTACAGCATCAATTATTCGAAGAGATTGTATGCCGCCGCACGTCGACCCCCAGGGAACAAGGTAGAGGCAGTGCGTCGACATCTTGCCCCACTCTAATGGTCAAGGTGTGCTTGTGTTTAGCGAAGCTAACTTCATAGTTGCTCGTGCTTGGTTTAATAGAGCTCAGCTACACAAATCTAAGTAATCCAACACAAAACATTACAAGCAACAGGCCAATTCGTGCTGTTTTGACAGAACGGCCACGGTACTCAGTATCGCGAGCTACTTCTCCTTGTTAGGATTATAGCTGTTTTGTTTTTTTATCATTTTCAAGTCCGTGCGAAGAGCGCGAAAAGACAAAAAATGCAGCACTTCACGTCTAATAGTAGTGCAAAACATTTTCACTGTTTTGGTTATTTAAAACAAATTGGTCAGCGGTACCCACTGTAATTTGTAACAGAAACACTCAAGGAGGGACACGTCAGAAGAACCCGTTACATATTTTTGTCATACGTGTGTGTATGTTATACCTGCTTTATGTGGTCAAAAATATTCAGCTTTTTTTCATCGCATCAGTCTCTGAGACTACCCGGAATAAAATATTATTCAAAAATTATAGTGGGAAAACTGGACTACCTATTTCTTTGTCATATTTAGTGCTTTGAGATGGCTTTTTGAGCAACAAAAAGCTCACTGCAAGAACACAACATAGCACGTCACTTGTGTGGCTATGTGTGGCTGACTACATTTCAAGTGGTGTATGTGTGTGGATGCATTTAGGTCTTTGCATGGCTGCCTATTTGAGGGACTGTGCGTGTGGATGTCTGTAGGTTTGTTGGTCATTATGTTCATGACGATCTCTAGGAATATTGATTCATCTGCATATTTGCACGAGTGTGCCATCTATGGCAATGTTTGTATCACACACGGTGCTTTAAATAGGGATCAGAAGTGGTGCGTCCATTGGGGCGTAGGGGCGTAGCCCCACTAGCCTCATGGACCCACCGTCACGGCTGCAAGGACACATATTGCATGAATGCAATAAATAATCATCATGATTTCATAAGCGGCGCTGCACACGCCGCCACCAGGAATCCGGGCAGCACCCGATGTATCCCGAGTGCGCTTCGCGCAGGTTGAGTGACGTCACAGACACTACTAGTCCACTGCAGCAGCAGACAGCGCAAGTGAAGCTTCGGGTGGAAACTAGCCCGAGCATGCGCATATAAAGGTTCCCCTTAGAGAGAGCGACAGGGGATGCTGGTTAAACCGGACCGCAGCACCCGGCATTACAGAGGGCGACTGGGGCGAGGAGTCAGTGTGACCCCCCTAGCCAATCCTGGCGCTGCATGCAGCGCCAGGATTGGCCGGTCCACCCGCCCAGCAGGGCAGGCAATCCATTATTGGATGCCGCGCGTGGGTGGTGTGGCACACTGCCTCAGCCGCACTGCAATGGCCAATCACTGTGTGACTTCATGTGAAGCCATGCAGTGATTGGCCATGGCGCTGTGAGCCTGCCTGTGAGGTCAGTCTCTGCTACTCTCTCCTCCTCTCCTCTGTAGCCTAGCCTGTAGTGACTCGCCTCGTGCGCAGATCGTGACTCCTGCTGCCTGAGGCGCCACAACTTTCTGAAAGTTTCTATGCTGAGTTGACTGTGTGTGCCTGCCTGTCACTGTTATCCTGACTCGTCACGTGCTCTGCCTGCGACTGCGCCTACTACTAAACTACCAGGTAAGGCCACAGCACAGATCAGTGCATTTAAAAACTCAGCATCAGTCTTAGTAGGCGGAGGCCCGGGCCTACTACTGCCCTTGTACCATTGATTTAGTGTTCTGGCTCCTTCATAGTCGGGCCTCATTTCAGTGCGGATCTGGGTTGCCATTCAGCCATTGTCTCCTGTGTGTGCTGTGCCTGCTCAGCCGAGGTTGTTTAAACTGCTAGTAATGAGCATGTAGGTTGATTGTGCGGTGTTGTGAGTGTACCCCCTTGCTTTGCGTTTCCCGTTGTGCAGAGTGACAGGGGGGGTTTCCCTGAGGCAGCTCAGCATCCGACCACAGACTCCACGCCATCATGTGCCAATCAGAGCCAGCGGGTCCGCTAACTACATGCCCGCCCCAACCCCGCTGAGGGCATCACCACTGGAATCTGCAAGCCGTACCCGCTGAGAGGCAGTTCTTCTGTCACAGGCAGGCCCCCCAGTGCCAGGCATGAGTCTTTGGCCTACAAGAGGCGCGTTCAGATGCTATAGCTACTTGTCTTTAACATGTGTATTTGTAAAGCGCACCCTTACCCAAGGGTATCTTGGCGCTGGATAACATGTTTATTGCTACCCAATTCAATTATACACGTTTTATCGATCTCTGAAGGATGAAAGGCTGAGTGAACCTGCTGGGATTTTAAACAGTGACCAAGAGGTCGAACACATGCCTCTACAGTGGGTGCATTAGTCTTTTAAGCCACCAGACCTGGCAAAAGAAATCACATGCCACCAGTGGCAGATACGCACACATAGTGCTGTTTACCCTGGAAGTTGGTCTGGCACAGGCTGACCCGCCACTGCAGAAAAACTGCGAAAAGGGCTATCCGTATTTATAACATGTTACACTTGATTTAAGGTGGTGCAGTGTCCCAAAATGCCATGATTATTCTATTTTCACACACTAAATCGACCGCAATTTTAACACCCACCTCAGTACTATAACCCCTAGTAGGTGCTAATGACCACATAAACGGAGAAGGTGGTTCCAAAGTAGTGTCCCTCTATGCCCAGATCTCTCTATGATCCCTCTCTGACATTTGGGCAAGTGACTTCTTACATTAATGTGGTAGCAGTACCCCTCTCTGAGACTGTGTCAATACTTGCATCCCTACCTTCTGCTCTCTGATGGGCTTTCATTATTCTCCAGTGACAACCTATTCTAAGGTGGACACACTGTCCCTCATAGACTCATCGCATCTCTTGCTTCTAAGAAAGCCACACCACCTGATATAAGTCAGATTTGTCTATGTGTGTTTCTATGATATGTGGTTTGTCCTGGTGTCCCACAATTTCTATGCACTTTGTCACCAGGGAAGCTGCAATTATCCAGTTCTCGTCAATCAGGATGTATGTAGGGCTAGAATAGAATGACTTGGAGCTAGAAATTTTCTTATGGCTGTGAGAAACGGTGCATAGTAGAGATAGAGCCCATTGGTAGAGTGTATAGGCACTTACCTCAGATACCCACACTGTCTATATTGAACAGCCATCATGCTGGGAGAGAGAATGCGTAATGAGGGCAAGCTGACTAGGTGTGCAAGACAATCTTCAAAGTGCTTAGTAACCAATCCTTGGCATTAGGTTAAAATTGTCTGGTTACAGATGACTCTCTTAATCCCCTGTGGTCCTGTATATCAGCACCACACACTGTTTTGATTTATGGGCACACTATATGACTATTAAGCAACCAGTGGTAGAAAATAGAACTTTCCATTAGCACTACCAGCACTTTTCAGTTTTTGTTCCAGAAGAAGCTATCTGTTCACAGATGCCCCTTGTTTACCATGTCGGAATGGTTACTTGTGACTTTATGCCCATGGTAAAGCCATTCTGAATCACGATCAGAGTAGCAGAATGCGAGGTGGCTAGTGTTCACTTGGTCAAAGGCTTTGGAGGTTACAATCTGGAATGTGAGTCCACCCCCACCCGTACCTACTCGGGTAAGATACAGGAAGAAACGTACACTCAAACCACACCACATTTATTTACTGTGCAGGGATACCCAGAGGATTTTAGCAGCGAATAGTTACCACAGAGAAGTAACCTCACTCCTTTCAAACGTTATGTTCATCAGCCAGACATAAGACCGAGCTTGTAATATAGACCAGGATCCTCCAAAGTCAGTCCTGGGAGGTCGGATCCATGCCAGATTTTATAGCATATCCCCATTTAGATAAATGTAGTTATCTTTCAAATCTGGCATGGATCCAGCCCTCAAGGACCAACTTTGGAGAACCTTGGTATAGACCGCTGACTTCAAACTGGTGGCCGAGTTAACAAAATTTACTATCTGCATATTGCCGTTATCATGAGGATCTCTTTACCTACCGTCCAGAAGCCAGGATCACGGAGCTGTTTGCACACCAGATGTGCGTAAATGACATGTTTTACTAGTGGGAATTTGTGAATCACAAACCATACATTTGCACTGGTAAATCTTTTCACACATGTGCACAGTAAATATCAGTATGATGTTATCAATGTAAGTGAATTTCTTCACAGGGTTGAGTAGTGAACGGTTTTACAGGGGTGGAGGTCCTTGCAAAATGAGGTAAATTACTAAACACAAGTTTGCGGCCATTCAGAACCCATTTGCAGGTAGTTTCCTACCTTGATAATAGAATCAGATTTACTCCTGTCAAGAAGTAGAGTAAACTGGAGTAAAAACGTTTTCTGGGTGAGAAAGGGGAGGAACATGTTGAAATTGCTAGAAGTGGTATTAAGTAAATGGTTTTCATGTGGGCTAGATGTAAAACAAAATAGCAATTACATTGATGTAATTTATCGTAAGCATTTAGAAAAATGCATGTTATATTACTGAATGTGTAAATATTTATGCATATGAGTACTCAGCTTCTGGGCCGTACACCTGGAATTCTTTGTGAGTTCCAAGAAAGTCAGGAATATGTCACAAACTTAAGAGTAACGTTGCAGGGGTGATACTTTGTGAATCAGCAAAAACCTCTATGGTCAGCAATAGCAATCTGCTGTAATATATGTCACACAACATTATAGATGAGTAACTGGTAATAATGGGGATACAGCATGCAGCAGAATTTGTGGAACAATTTAATCACAGCTGTTTCTTATAAGGTGGAAAACATTGAAAAAGCAGGTCCTTCAGGGGTTTTGTTATAAGTCCAAAGATGCATGCCAGCATTTTTCATACCTTCCTGTTCTGACTTTGCATCAATATTGACCAACCGGCAGAAATGTTGTTTTTGCACTGGTCGGTCTGTGGAAATGGTGGTTTTCACGTTCCTGACAATGTTGGGGCAAATTACCCCAGCATGGATTTTAAGCTTTATTCTAAGGTTTATTTAGGTATTAATGGTAATGTAACAAAACTGGTGCTCGTGTAAAGCGCTCTGATACCCGATGTCTCGGGTCAAGTTCGCTATATAAAACAAAAAATAGAAATATCAGTTGTTGGCCTATATATGTAGGTGCGTTGGCAGTCTGGCAGAGCTAGCCTATGTTTGTGGTCCCAGTAGTGAAATAGCAGCAGAAGGCAGCACAGAAGGTTAATGTGCCTGCTGCAAAAAACATGTACCTGATGCAACTTTTTCTACTCTTAGAGCTGAGATTTTCATAAAAGTCTTACAGTCTGAATTCAGCACCTGGGCGTAATAGGACGGAATGTATGAAACTCTGTGGTTATACTGAATAAGCAGCTACCCATGTTATGCCATCTATTAATGTAATAACTGCACTTTCACAATTGCTTTATTAACCTTCCTGCTTTCTCAAATTTGCTTGAAAATGCACGATTTTTCTTCTCTTTTTTCAATTTTTTTTTGGGGGGGTTACCCCCCCCAATCCCCTTATTGGGGTTCGGGTTCGCTCGCTACGCTCTCTCGCTTGCGCCCCACCGCTTTCAAATGTCACCACCCACCCCTGTTCCAGCCTAACTGCATTCCAGTATCTTGATCCTCGAAATGAGAAGCTCTCAGATCCCATTCTCTGTTGCTGACATCAAATACGTTTTGTAACTACAGACTTTAGTGGTCTTGCCTGAATTATGAATGAACATTCCTTGGAGACAAGGTGGCTAAGTCATTTCCAGTTCTGTGTTAGTGTGCATGTCTACATGCACTATGGAAAAGTCGAACCAACTGGCTTTATCATGCTTGTTAAAAAAAAATAAGCTCCTGCCCACATTCAAAAATATATTTGAAGGCATCCTGAAAAAGTAATTGCTTATCAGAGGAGTAAGGTAAGAAATGGATCTTGAAAGGTGTATTTGATGGAGTTAGAGGGATTTCGTTCATCATCATGAAAGGGACCCTTCAAGGAAGGCGATCAGAACAAAACATCTCAATCTGTGCATGGATTAATCTTGTTTCACCATGAATCGAGAGATCTGCCATTAAACTTCATCAGTCCGAAAAACTCAGAAGCTTGGATGAAATTTCATTTCAAGTGTTAATTTATAAAAGCAAAAAGAAAAGATTACAATTGTTGTCATATCCCACTGTACAGATACAGCACATTGTCTAAAAACATAAAACGTCATTTTATTTAAAGAGTGTGCATGAGATTGCTTGATCCCAGTACAGGAATATCACTAAACAACCCAGAAAGCTGATCACAAGTAGACTTTTAAGAACTTTTCTAAAAAAGAGTCTGATAGGCTCAGATGAGAGAGAAGGCTCAGGATGAAAATAATATGAATGCCCTCATTTACAGTTGCTCTGTTACCTATGAAGCATACAATGTGCAATAGTGAGCAAAAAATGGTGTTGCAAACATTTTTGCATTCAGTTTAACTGTTATTGAGCAGGTTTATATGCACACATTTATTTATGTAGAAATGGTAGGAAATTGTCTACGCCAAACCAGGATTGAGTGGCAATTGTTCTCATCCCGTCATGGGTGCAATATTATAAACTGGGCACAAAAAAACATTTGTTACATATTTTTGTTGTGGCACCCAACTTAGAATATGGCAGTTAAAAAAGATTAAACAGTGATAGTTCCTGCTTAACTTTAAGGAAAGTTAACGACTAAGCAACAGAGAAAGCACTATCATTAAATCCAAGGCATTAACTAACGTGTTGGCAGTAACATAAATTGATGCCACTGGTATTGAGTCAACAGTATGATTGCAATGAATGTTAAAACACCGAAATGTATAGAATCAGTGAAACGTAGACTGGTGAATAATTCTTTCCAATAAGTTATCAACTCACCCTGGCTTTAAAAGTAAGACTTATAACACAAATGAACAACAAAGGTGTGGAAAATTGTTGCAGATACAGCTAGTGATGCAGTCATGCGTGTCACTGAATAATTGATCACAGTGCATTTCTGAGTGTTTTTTTACATAGTAGATTTACACCGCTATCGACTTGTAATGGTTAGTTGGCCCTAAGCTACCAGAAACAAACAAAAAAAAATAGAGCTACCTATCGACCAGTGAATCTTAATTAAAATGAGAAAAATACATTCTAAATGTTGATGAATCTTCATCAAATGTTCCAAATAAAAGTTTATCCACTTTAGCTTCTTCCTGAAAAGTTTCTGTGTGATTCGTCAAGCAAGGGCCGAGAAAAAATGGGGCCCCAAAATGCAATTCCCTCATTCAATTTCCATAAAGAATTTTGAACAGCGCTACAGTCCAAACAGCTGAACGTAATTACTGCAAATTTAGCAGAATGCTGGATCTTTACCCAGAATGTGTGCTTTTTGTGAATTGGATATACTCCTATTCAGTAGTCTATGGAACTAAGGTTAAAATTTGAAGAGAACTGTTTGGTTCAGTTCACGGGACTCCTGCGGAAGTCATGCAGGCATGCAACTTTAAACAATGGAGCGATCTGATTGGCCAAGGAGGTTTTTTACCCTTCAGCTGCCTCATGCTCTGTTTAGCTGGCCACAACAGGAAGAGAAATATTGTGGCTACCATGGCAGTACTTGGTCTCTATGTCCTGAAAATAAAAATAATTAAAGTATTTAGGGTCAGGGTAGGGGTACAATAATCCACTAGCTCTTGTATAAGAGTCCCACTGGGGTCAAACATTGTAAAAAATATTTGGAGGGGGCGTTGGTGACCCCACGGGACAGTCACGGGAGCAAGCACAGGACCTTTGGTCCTGTAGTAGCCCCTCACGTGCCAGCGCAGACCCCTGTGTGCTCTCATTAGTGTCCAGCGGTGCCTCCCGCCCTGGGCACCGCACCCAAACCGACAGACCATGCACGCAACCTGGGCTTCATCCTGGACTCCTCCCTCTCCATGACCAGGCAAGTCAACAACGTCTCCTCGGCATGCTTCAACATCCTACGCATGCTACGGAAGATCTTCTGGTGGATCCCCACCAAGACCAGGAAGACCGTCACCCAGGCCCTCGTCACCAGCCGACTGGACTACGGCAACGCCCTCTACGCCGGGACCACCGCCAAGCTCCAGAAGAGACTCCAGCGGATCCAGAACGCCTCAGCCAGACTCATCCTCGACATCCCACGAACCAGCCACATCTCCGGACATCTGCGAGACCTTCACTGGCTCCCCGTCAACAAAAGAATCACCTTCCGCCTCCTCACCCACGCACACAAAGCCCTACACGACCAAGGCCCGAGCTACCTCAACAGCCGAGTCAACTTCTACGCTCCCAAACGCCACCTCCGATCAGCCAACCACGCCCTCGCCGCCGTCCCCCGCATCCGAAGAGCGACTACAGGAGGAAGGTCCTTCTCCCACCTGGCCGCCAAGACCTGGAACTCCCTCCCGACCGACCTGCGCCTGACCCAAGACCACCTCTCCTTCAGGAAGAAGCTGAAGACCTGGCTGTTCGAGCAGTAGCGGCTCCCCCCCCCCCCCCAGCGCCTTGAGACCCCACGGGTATGTAGCGCGCTATATAAGTGTCACTGATTGATTGATTGATTGATGTCCCTTGGGAGTTGGCCACCCACAGGAGGTTGGACAAAGGGCCTGGCCACAGGTGAGGCCCTGCAGACAACCCCATGCTGCGTATGGCCAAACCCCATGCATGACGTGTTGACCACCCGTAGGCAGCAGTGAAATGGTAATAACCTATTACTTTATGTTGAAAAAAAGAAAATTCCCTTAACAACAAAGGTTAGAGTGATGTTCTAGTGAGCTATGGTAATATTACATTTGAAAAAGTAAAAAGTTCACTGAAAAAAAAAAAGGTGAATGTGATGTTATTGTTAGGTGATAATGTCAGTTAAAAATACCATTTTAAACTGAAAAAAACACGGAAAGTAACCAATTAAAGTTTAGCTGTAACTATAACTTGCACACCTCTCATGCACTGCTTATCATCTCACATATTAGATCACTCGTGTCCTAAAGTGGCTATAACTGGCACCAAGCCATTTACGGGCTTGCCATCAATGATGGAATTTCAGATGCTGCAGTGATGTCATCAATGTTGTCATAGAGCATGTCATGAGTTATGTACAGGGCTGGCTGTAGGGTGATGCGAACGGTGTCACGGCACCGGGCGCTGACTACAAGGAGGGGGGTGTGTTATCAGATCTATTGTTGAAGTATAAGCACCTGCAGCAGCTTCTTCCTCTCCAGTAATTTCCTGGCAACAATAACAATGTAAAGATAACTCTGGTGATAAATGTACCTGTTGGAGAGAGATGTAGTTTTGTCTCATGGAAATTTTGACTCATCATAAGGTAGAGCAGAAGTTTAATATACCTACTGCAAAGAACGTCCTCCATACAGATCACAGAAGTGCATATAATGTAAATAGTTCAGTGGGTTACTGCTTTTGTCACAGAGATCCTTTGTTACTTGCATTTTAGAAGTTAAAATCCTAATAAAGAATAGCGACCTTTTAACTGCCATTAAAAATATGCACGCTAACTGCAAGGTATAGGTTAGAGCGTTATGTTATCTTACCAAGTCTTTCATTATCCTAATGTTGTAAAAAGAGTTCATTTGAGCAGAAATCAATTTTTACTTGTAAAGACAACTCCATTCACGGTGTTATGTTTTAAATTCTGGGTTTGTGCTTCTCCAGACCACACAGTCTTGAACTATACTGTCTACTTGTAAGGATGACATGTGACTCCAACACCTTGTAGTCCTCTGTCTTATGTACCATTTCCTATACACTGATTTACACATGTATGATTCATTGTCTCTGTAGAATGTGTGTGTGATGTAAAGTGCACTGATACCCTACAGTGGCACTATAAAACAAAAGAAATGCATATGAAAGTGGGTATGGAGACTCGAGAAGCACTGTTAAAGTGTGGTAGTGAGGGAATCCGTAGCGAAGGATGTCATTGGGGATGCATCAACAAACATTGTTGCCCTGGGCACCACAAGCGCTAAAGCCAGCCCTGGTTATGTATTATGTGAGGTAATGAGAAGTGTACAGTGAGGGCACGAGTTATAGTTACTTTAGGATACAAGCTATAGTTACTTAAGATAACTACACCTGGTGAATTTCAGAGTTTTCTTTACTTTAAAGTGTTATGTTGTCACTGAAATTTCCACATAAGTATTACGTTACTTTAGCCCTTGGTTTTTTCAGTGAATTTTACATTTTTTTAAAGAGTGTAAAGTATTATGTAATTATAATTTCTAACTATAATATCACTTTAACCTTTGTTTTTTTCAGTGAATTGTGCCTAACCCCAGCGGATATCCACCCCGCTGTGCCCGGCCTTCAGGTTGGATTGAGGACCAAGCACTGACTCCAACACCATGCATGAAAACAATCCCAATCCCACGCTGCACATGGTCTAAGGTATGGGGTTAGCTGCAGGGAATGGCCTGCTGCCAGGTTCTGAATCCAACCCCTTGCGAGCAGGCAGCCCAATGCCACGCATGGCTTTCTGCCATGTGCAACGTGCGGTTGGCCACGCAGGTTCTGGCCGAACTCAGGCAGACTTTCTGGCTTTGTCAAAGAGTCAGAAACCAAAATCTAAAAACTGGTGGGCCTGTTGGCTTTTTCAAAGGGTCATTACATTAACAAGTATAAAGCAGACCGACTGGCTTTAAGTCACCAATAACTATAATCAAACATATATTTTACAAATTCACACATTGCAATGTTTAATAATATTGATTGTCACAAAATATTTTAAATAAAGCTTTAAAAAAACAGTAAATATCTGAATATTTTCTAACATTTTTCAGGCCACAGAGTACAGCCATTGAACCAACCACAAGGAATCCCTGCACTCCAGCTGAAGAAGACCAGCTCCAACTCGGAGTGCTTTAAAAGAATATAGAAAGTTTTCCTGGGGTCGTTGATTCAATGACCCAAGAGACTTACATGCAGTTTTTAATGTTGCTGGGGGCTGAGGTGGCTCTTGCAGCTCTCAACAGCATTAAAAAAATGCTTGGCGTTGGTCTACCAAGATCTACAAATATAAATAAAAAAGCTCTCGGAGAGCATTATAGGGTGCTCCTTGCTTGTAGCAATGAATAATAATGCTGCTCATTTATCATTCTTTGTTTAAATAATTTTTTTGTGTTTGTCTCAGCCCCACCTGTGACACCCACACTTTATATTAACTTTTGAGCCGCGGGTGTAGACCAATTGTGGTTGTCTGTGAGAGCCGTACAGTTTATAATGGGTGCCCCGGTACCCATTCGGGGCACCCACACCTTTTTATAAAGTTGAGGGCGGCAGGTGGAGACCCAAGGCTCCTTCCGGCTTCCCAGCCAACACCCATCGTGGGAGCCAACTCAATCACTTTGATCCCACCTGAGAAGAGCAGCTTTTTTCTCTGCTCTCGCACGCTGACAAATTTGGTGTCATTCTGTTCACCCTTTTTTCTGGAATTGCTATTTAAATTGTATGGAAAAAAGACCTTTTGGGAACCTCCTTTTTGTCAACCACTGCTTGACAGACAAGCCTGAAACTTTCCAGGAAGAAGCTGATGTGGATGAGACTTTTTTTGGAAAGTTTTGTGAAGCTTTCTCACATGGTGCCAAAGTGATTTAGCAAACCAAAACATCCATTTCTTATGGAAACGTGGTCCTAACTAAAACTATTCAGTGGCGATCGCCACTAGGTTATATATATATATATATATATATATATATATATATATATATATATATATATATATATATATATATATATATATATATATTCACTGAAAAAACCATAGGTTATAGACCATATATAGTTAGGGATTAGCATTTAAAAAACCTTATTTTATTTGCACAAAACCATTGAAATTCCATATATAGTTAGTTGCACTAACTATATATCGCGGACCCGCAATCCACTGCTAATGATGTCACATATTACATCATTCATGACATGGTCAGTGACATCGCTGATGACATCACTGATGACATCTCAAATGACATCACTGATGACATCACTGATGACAACACCCAGTGACTGTATGTTTCTGTAAAGTTAAAATATGTCTTACATATTGAAGAATGAGTGGATGTATAAGTGTCTGGATGAAGGATTTAGTAGGTGCATGACTGACTGTATGAGAGAGTGATTAAATGTGTCTCACTGAGTGCATGGGTTAATGATTAAAGTGTCTTAATTTGGCAATCATTATTTATGTTCTTCTGTAAACTGCTGCATGTTTAAATCAGTAGCTATATCAGTAACTATATGGGTTATTGAATGGTTGCCCAAGTATTTGTATGGGAGACTGAGTATGTGTGTGGGTGGCTGGGAGGTGTATAACTCTGTGCATAGATGTGTGAGCAGTTGATTCCCTAGGTGTATGGCTTCAAAAGTGCATGTAGAAACAGCTGTATGGACAGTTGACTGTGTGCATGAGTATATTGGTGAGTGAATGGATATCTCAGTTCTACATGTCAAAGTAAGTACATATGTAAAACACACTCCATGTGAGAGTTGACATATATAAATAACTGAACATAAGAGCCAGTGAATGTGAGAGTGGCTGTATGAATCATTGTGAACTTGTATCAAGGATTGTATAAGAGAGTAAATATGTGTTAGTATATGTTTGAATAAGTAAGGTGTGTATAACTGTATAGTTGAGGAAATGGAGGTGTGATTGATTCTTTGCATGACTGACTAGGTGTGTGAGTAACTCCATGGATGTGTGACAGTCTGTGAGTGCCTGTTTACACTGAGTGTATCTAAGGTTATATTAGAGTCTGAAGATATATTATCACATAAATGATATCATCAGTGATGTAATCAGTAATGTCAAATGAGATGTCAGCGATGTCATCAGTGATGTCATTTGAGATGTCATCAGTGATGTCATCAGTGATGTCATTTGAGATGTCATCAGTGATGTCATCAGCGATGTCACTGACCATGTCATGAATGATGTAATATGTGACATCATTAGCAGTGGATTGCGGGTCCGCGATATATAGTTAGTGCAACTAACTATATATGGAATTTCAATGGTTTTGTGCAAATAAAATAAGGTTTTTTAAATGCTAATCCCTAACTATATATGGTCTATAACCTATGGTTTTTTCAGTGAATTTTCAAGGTTTTGTAAATGCAAATTCCTAACTATATATGGTCTATAACCTATGGTTTTTTCTGTGAATTTCATTGGTTTTTTAAAAGCTAATATCTATAGCTGTAAAATATATTCTTTATTAAGTGACGTATCACGTAGCCCGTGAGACGCCTCATGATGCATCGCATAACCGTGACGTATCGTCTCTGCAGCGCAAACCAAACCCAAAACGTAAGCGCGCCAAAACACGCTTAAAGATATATATATTTTTTTAACCTTAATTAGACAAAATCCACACGTGCACATATCACAAACGTTCAAAAAACACAATATGTCGGACTCCCGTAACGCTGCCGGTTAGCTGCCCGGTTAACGTACCAGGAAGCACCTTTACCGCGAAAAATCGCATTTTTTTTTCACCCCCCAGGGAACTTTAATAGCCCCCTCATCAATCCTAGGGGTTCAGGAGGGGTCTGCCTTACCCCTTTCATTCATTTACACCTTTTTTTTTTCCACCTCTTGTCTCTCGATCCCACAGAGAGACAAGATGGCGGCTACCAGACTGTTTACAATGATAACAGCCAATCAGCTTCTCCTCAGACTCCCGTTACACTGCCGATTAGCTTCCCGGTAGCTGCCCGGTTACCTGCCCAGTTCGCGTACCAAGACGCGTCTCTACGGCGAAAAAATCGGATTTTTTTTTTTTTTTTTTTTTTTGGCCCCACGTGGCTTTATAATATCCCCCTCATAAATCCTAGGGGGTCAGAAGGGGTCTACCTTGCCCTGTTTCCTTCATTTCCCCCTTTGTTTTGGCCTCCTCTTGTCTCTCGATCCTACCGAGAGACAAGATGGCGGCCGCTCCGGACTGTTTACAATATTGACAGCCAATCAGCTACTCCTCAGACTCCCGTTACACTGCCGGTTAGCTTCCCGGTTAGCTGCCCGGTTAGCTGCCCGGTTCGCGTACCAAGACGCATCTCTACGGCGAAAAAATCTGATTTTTTTTTTTTTTTTGGGTTACACTGCCGGTTAGCTTCCCGGTTAGCTGCCCGGTTAGCTGCCCGGTTCGCGAACCAAGACGCGTCTCTACGGCGAAAAAATCGGATTTTTTTTTTTTTTTTTTTGGGCCCGGCGTGGCTCTATAATATCCCCCTCATCAATCCTAGGGGGTCAGGAGGGGTCTACCTTGCCCCCTTTCCTTCATTTCCCCCTTTGTTTTGGCCTCCTCTTGTCTCTCGATCCTACCGAGAGACAAGATGGCGGCCGCACCGGACTGTTTAGAATGTTGACAGACACCGGAGAGCCAATCAGCTTCGCTTTGCAAAGTTCCGATACGCGAAAGGTTCGCTAACCGGATAGCTGCCCGGAGCGCTGTTACAGATATATATCTTGATTTAAACGTTAATTTCTCAAAATCCACTGAAGCACATATATTGAGACCTAGCAAAGGCACATCGGGCTAACAGTCCCTACAATTTTGCCAAGTTTCGTGGAAATCCATTCAGCCGTTCGGGCTAAAAGTGAGTCCAACCGCCCTATAGAAATTAACATGGGAAAAACGCGTTTTGGGACCCCCCTTTTTTCTCGGCCCCCCCTTGACGAACCCCCCCCAAATTTTCAGGAGCTGCTCAGAAACAAAATGTGCCATTTTCCTGAAAATTTCAGCCGATTCCGTCCACAAACGCCAAAGTTATTAGACATAGAATTTTCAAAAGTCCCATAGGAAAAAAATCCTAACTATATATACCTACTGGCTATCGCCAGTAGGTAATATATATATATATATATATATATATATATATCCAAACAAACACTGCTTCTGCTGCAACGCTGTGACCCGTTGACAAGTGGCGTACACTCCGGCGAAGCAACCGGAAATCATATATCACACAAAGGTTCCAATATCGTACGCTCTCAGGAATCAAACCACAATCCAAAAGTGAATTGTGGTTTGATTCCTGAGAGCGTACGATATTGGAACCTTTGTGTGATATATATATATATATATATATATATATATATATATATATATATATATATATATATATATAGATATGCTTCACTGACTCCATTCTACTCCTCCAACAAAAACTCACTGCACCATAGACAGTAGATTTCTTTCTTTTTTCCTTTTTATTAATTACACCATAGTGCAAACACACAGATGGACGGTCTACGTGTTTCGGCTCCCAGCTTTCTACTGTACCATAGAGTCCCTGCGTCTAGAACGTCTTTTTTAATGTGCATTAACCCCTCGTTGCTTTTTATTACACTGAACTGCTCAACTGCTAATCTTCATTCTCAATTGTTATCAACATTTCAAAGCCATGTTATGTATGAATGCAAATTACATTGTACAAATTAATTTCAGCATGTTCCTCCTTATGGCAATAAGATGTTGACATAAAGTGCAGGTGCACTGTTTTCAAAATATGTCCAAAAACTTGTCAAAACACTAACCAAGCAGAGAACTCCATGAGGATAATTAATTTCACATAATATAAAATCCCAAGGATACAAATATATTAGATGAAAAAAAATTCACAGATAAAATTCATAATTCGATTTTATATGAAAGTGACTGGATAGAATGGTGAAATGAGAGAGGGGGATTTTTTTTATAGTTTATACATTATGATAATTCTCTATTACTCATATCACTGTAAAGAAGTGTTATTAATATCATAAATCAGTTCTATTCGAATTTGTCCCTCATTTCATAGTTCATATTTTTGTAAAGTACAGTATTTGATTTCTTCACCATTCCACCACCTTAATTCTAAGCGATTCATCTGGAATGTATTCACTTTTCTTATGAGTTTCTATATTACTCATTGTAACTGTCAAGCCCCTATACCTATAAACACAAAGTGCAAGTGGTTTTTAGGACTAGTCCATTCGGTTGTATCATGCCTAGTCTAAGGTCTTTTTATCTATCAATCATAACACCATGATATTAAAAGTTCCAAAATATATTAGTTTTATAGTTGCAATTCGTACAAAAGGACAATCTTATGTTTTCCTATCTATTGCAACTGAAGTTAAGGCAAAGGAGAAGCTTATTGGGATCAGTGGTAGATACAAGGTAACTCTCTAAGCTGGTATCAATCTTTTAGATGTGTATGTGATTCTGCGTCAAGATTATGTCCATATGGAGTATCAGTTCCAGTGGCTATACTAAGGCAAGATTCCTCATGTCTTAAAGTTAAAGTTCCGTCACACCCTCGTTCCTTCACTCCTACATGTTTTGTTCCAAAACATTTCAGCTGTTGATTATCACTTGTATAGTTTTCTAAAAAGTGTTTAGCAATTAGATAGGAAAGATTGTGCTTCTTTGTAGCACGTAGATGTTGGAGAATTCTCAATTTTAACTTATTGATGGTACTTCCAATGTATTGTTTTTCGCAGGGAAACTCTAGTATATAAACTACAAATTTGGATTCACAGGTGATGTGCTCTTTGATTTTTTCTGTTTTTCCATTTCGAAGTTTATATGAGGATGTATTTTGAGCATATTCACATGCTGTACATTTGGAACATTTCCAGAAGCAGGGTATAGTTAGCCAAGTCACTGTTGGTAATTTCTTTATGGCAAGGCGACTTTGTGTTAAAATGTCTCCTAAGGAAACCACTTACCTGTATGTAGTGTTTGGATTTATAGTCAATGTTTTTTCAAAGTTTCATCTAATACAAGGATTTTCCAATTTTGCTTCAATTCTTTGTTTTCCTTGTTAAACTCCACAATCAAACGTATTTTTTTATTTTCATTACCGTTTTTCCTCATTTCTTGTTCAGGGTATCCGAAGTTCATCTCTTGATTGTTGCTTAATTTTACTTCTTGCAGTTTCTATTACTTCCCATGAGTAACTTCTTTCAAGAAAACGATTGCTGATTCCTTCCAATTGGTTTTCAATGTCTGATGTTTTAGAGCAGTTCCTTTTTGACCTAAGCATTTCTCCCTACAGTATACTCCATTAAACATTTTTTGGATGTCCGCTATTCGCATGGTGAATGCTATTGCATGGGGTCGGGTTTCGATGCATTTTTGTGCAGAGCCTCTGATTCTTTACAAATACCTCAACGTCTAGAAAGGTGACACTTTCCCTGTTAATGGAGGATGTAAAGGACAAATTGTATTTGTTGCCGTTCAAAGAGTATATAAAGTTCTCAAATTCACTTTGATGTCCTTCTCATATAACGAAAAGATCATCAATGAACCCAGGGCAGGGCACAAGTCCTAAATAAAGAAGTGGGGGGACGCTGTCACCGGAAGTGACGTCACGACAGGGAGTGACGTCACAAAAGGTGGCTTGCACCATGACGTTACCATTTTGACACCCCCTCCCCCCCCCCAGGAAACATTTCTGCGGACGCCAATGACTGCAGGAACAATATATAAAGGAGACACCGCCGAGCTCTGCAGACTACACCGGACGCAGTGCTCTGGGAGGGGGCAGGGCTGTGAACGTCTCGGCGTATTTTTTACTCGCAGCGCAGTGTGGGTGGAATGAACCTCCAATTTTAATTCGGATACCACTTTGTGCACACTTCGAAAATGTTCCATGGTACTAGCACTCTGCCCCCCCACGAGAGTTTTTACCCCAGAGGGTCCGGCACAGATCCAGTCCGCTTTTCATTCCCTCAGTAAAATGACTGATTTTGCCTGACAGCGCAGCTGCCGTAACCAGGGGGCCACGGTGGCTTTAATCCGTCTCACTGTGGTCCTAGAGAGGCCAAAGAGTGAAGTCTAGCTGTAAGGCAGGGGGGACGGCATCCCCCCGGTAAAATAAGTGGGGGGATGCCGTCCACCCGCGTGGTACCCCGACTCGAGCCCTGAATGAACCTTGTCCAGAATTGGATGTTCCAGTTGTCTTTTGTCCATATAGTTTCAGTTTCATCACAATGCATTTCTGAATGAATATATGTATACTACTATTATAAAGGAAGAACTTTGAACCTTTGAGGCGGGTAAACTCGGGAACCACAGCGCCAATCCACACACCCGATACATCATTGAAATTGTCAGGGTGTGCAGATGGACATAGGCTATATAAATTAAAAAAATATAAGTTATTTAAAAAATGTACGAGAAAAAAAAGTAGTCCCATGGAAGTAGGGCTGGCCTCGACGTGCGTGCTGACTTCAGCAGCGCGGGGAGGAGCGGCGTACAGGAGCGCGAGGAGGAGCGGCGGACATGAGCGCGGCGAGGAGTGGCGGACAGGCAGGGAGGAGCAGCGGACAGGCTAGGAGGAGCGGAGAGGAGCGGCGGACAGGCGGGGAGGAGCGGCAAAGAGCGGCGAGGAGCGGCGGACCGGTGAACTCAGGAGCGCGGGGAGGTGCGTCGGATGAGGTAAGGCTCCGGGGGACCCACGGAAAATGGCGGGGCGGGCGGGGGCCCTGAAGCCAAGATCGGGACGGGCTGCTACTCCGGGGGACCCACGGAAAATGTCGGGGCGGGCGTGGGCCGAGGCGGGCGGGGGCCCTGAAGCCTGATTGCTCTCGGACAAGGTCGGGGCGGGCTGCTAGTATATATATATTTTAATTCAGAAATGCACTGTGATGTGTATATATATATATATACATATATATGTGTGTATATATTTATATATATATATTACCTACTGGCTGTCGCCAGTAGGTAGTTATAGTTAGGATTATTTTGTATAGGGAATTCGCAACATTCCATTGGGAATAACTTTGGCACCGGTTGAGGAATCTGCCTGAAATGTTCCTCAAATTTGCCTTGCGGCGCTCTGCTCCTTCCCTGAAAGTTTTGGGGGGATTCGTCAAGCGGGGGCCGATATAAAAGGGGGGTCCCAAAACGTGTTTTACCCTTGTTAATTTCCATAGGGAGGTCGAACTCACTTTTAGCCCGAACAGCTGAATGGATTTCCACCAAACTTGGCAAAATTGTAGGGACTAGTAGCCCGATGTGCCTTTGCTATGTCTCAAGATATGTACTCCAGTGGATTTTGAGTAATTTAGGTTAAAAAAATATATATCTATAAGCGCGCCCCGGGGCGCGTACCAGCGCGCTACGCGAGTTCGTGTGTAGAAAGCTGATTGGCTCTCGGGTGTCTGTCAACATTCCAAACAGTCCAGAGCGGCCGCCATCTTGTGTCTCGGTAGGATCGAGACACAAGGGGTGGCAAAAACAAAGGGGGAAATGACCAAAAGGGGGCAGAGTAGACCCCCCCTGGCCCCCTAGGCTTGATATGGGGGCCATAAAAGGGCCCCGCGGGGCACAAATATTTTTTTGGGTTTTTTCGATTTGCGCGGGGGGAACGCCCGGTACGCGCACCGGGGAGCGTACCGGGGAGCGTACCATAGGGAAAAAAGAATGACAGAGTTTTAAAAAAATGTAGCTTTTTTTATAAATTGGAGGTAGTTCTAAAAAGAACTGTTTTTTTTCTTCTTTTTGTTGTTTTATATTTTTTTTATTGTTTTTTTGAACATTTTGTACTTTTTTTGGCTTTTATGAACAATTTTATATATTTTTTGTTATTTTTAAGGGGAGAAACAAAAAACAGGGAATTGTAAACGGCTCAACTGGAGCAAAAAAAAATCAGGAAAAAATTAAGGTTTTTTGGGGCAATTGTGGTTGTCACCAGCACGGTTGATGAGCTTTATGCTTTCCTCACCATAGGTAATTGTTTTACCACAAAATATACAACTGATTTTGTATTGCCCAAACTGGGGTTGTATGTTTGGGACCATCTCCCTTGTCTCTGGCCCCGATTGAGTGGGGTGCTTACTTTTGGATGTGCTGGGTGAAGATTGGGGAGGGTTTCTGGCCAGTTCTCTGACCTCTGCCTCAGCATAGTTGTTAGGGTGCCGGCGTTGCATGTGGCGAATCATGGTGTTATTGCCAAAAGAGTATTTTTTGTTAGGGTTCCCCCTTGAAACTTCAGTGCCACAGATTAGGCAAGTAACCCTTGGCGCATTTACTTTTATTTGGTCCTTTGGGATTGAAAAAAACTCCCAGATAATGTGCTGCTTTGGCCTATATGGGGTATTATCTTCTGGCAGGAACCTCCTCCTCTCCTCCTCCTCCTCCTTCTCCTCTTCTTCATCTCCACCACTGTGGTGTTGTGGTGGTCCTCTTGGTGGTGGTGGTGGTGCTGGTGGCTGAGATGCTCCTGCTGCTGCTACTGAAGCCATTTTTCAGTCCAAAAAGGTACAGAGAGGTCTTTCAACAGGTCTTCTTCACTCAAAGTACAAAGTGAGAATGAGGAAAAAAGATGGGGGCTTTCATTAGGAAAACAAAACTGTCCTGAACCAATGAAAAGTGTTATTTTCAGGTCACATGACCAGGGTTTTCATCATTTGGAAACCAAAACTGTCCTGAACCAATAAAAAGTGTTATTTTTAGGTCACATGACCCGACGCGCTTACGCTACGCGCCCCGGGGCACGCCAAGGGGCGTGTCGCGTAAGCGCGTCGGATGGTTACGTAGCGCGATCGTATGCGCTCGAGGGCTTCCGGGTGCATTTACCCCGTGCGTATCACGCGGACGCGGCTACGCGATACGTCACAATGATGTTTTCGTTCGCGGCAATAGCGCTAACGGGACGCTCACCGGTACGCGCCGCAAGACTGCGCTTACCGGTGCGCTCACATGAACAATATACATAAAAAAATAGTATTACATAAATATACAATATAGGATTCATTATAAAAAATATTACATTTCATAGCTATAGAAATTTGCTATTAAAAACGTTTGAAATTCACTGAAAAAACCATAGGTTTCACACCAGTTATAGTTAGGAATTAGCATTTAAAAAACCTATGAAATTCACTGAAAAAACCATAGGTTTCACACCAGTTATAGTTAGCTGGAAATTTTACTGACATAAAACCATTGAAATTCCCACGTTATAGTTAGTTGGACTCACTATACTTTGCGCGCCTGCAATGCACTGCTGATGACGTCACATATTACATCACTCATGACATGGTCAGGGACATCACTCATGACATCACTCATGACACCATCCTTGTGACAGACTGACAGACCTCCTTTCAGTATAATTTAACCCTTGAAACACATATTCAAAAATAGAAAGTAACATTTTCAAAAAAATGGAGATACCCATACCAGTTACAACAACCAATTCAGTAATTCCACTATCTATATACACATCCTCTCATTCAGCAACAGTTCTATATAGTCACTCATACATATACTCACTCATCATATGTAGTGATACACATATACATCCTGTTACACACCGACAGAATCCAAAAGTTACTCACACACATACTCACACATGCAAATAAACTATTGAACATCCATTTATTTGCATATACAGCCACACACACACTACCACCTTACTTCTAAGGAAACTTACACATACTTACTCTCTTAAACAATCACTTATAGAAAGACATACTTATTTAAACAGGAACTCTTTCAATCTCTCACTCTCACATATACTCACTTATATACATCAATACTCACATATACTAGATTAAAACATATGTAGTTACTCATAAAGACACTAGTGAGGCAGGCATTCATTCACTAACTCACACATATACACACTCATCCACCCATACAGTCCTGCACATACGCTGTCTTCAAAACACATACAAACAGTGAGTCAGTCACCAACCCATGCAGCCACTTATACACAAAGTGAAACACTGATACATATATTTAAATATTTAAAAATTACTTGCTAATATATGTATTCACTAAGATACACTTAATAAGCCAGTTAACCAATCAATATTTTAATAAAAAAACATACATTTACACACTTATTTAAACATTTATTCTTCCATCGACCTTTACAAATACATATATAAAACATATTTATTTTTCAGAAAGACACACATTCAATAGATGGTGTCATCAGTGATGTCATGAGTGATGTCACTGACCATGTCATGAGTGATGTAATATGTGACGTCATCAGCAGTGCATTGCAGGCGAGCAAGTTATAGTGAGTCCAACTAACTATAACGTGGGAATTTCAATGGTTTTATGTCAGTAAAATTTCCAGCTAACTATAACTGGTGTGAAACCTATGGTTTTTTTTCAGTGAATATATATATATATATATATATATATTTTTTTTATTATTTATTTTATTTTTATTTTTTTAAATTTTTTTTTGACACGAAGGATGCGGCACACACAGTTCCAATTCGGTTTCAAAGATAATTTATTGCTCCAGACTCAGACCAACGCGTTTCAGCCTAGAGACAGGCTTTGTTCACGGTAAGTGAGCATACTACTATGTCTACTATGTATCCCACCTGGCTATTAAGGTGCATTGTGGGAGAGGTAGTTTATGAAAATCAAAAAAAATTATATGACATGATAATAGCATTAGCAGTTTCAGCACTCAATTCTTCACATTAGGTACTAAGACATTGTGTTATTAGTATGTACACTGTTATAGTTATAGTCACAGTTTTCACTCATTTCTAAAAGTCACAGTGTCAAAAATTATTATGTATCTCAATAGTGGTATAGTACCATATATATATATATATATATATATATATATATATATATATATATATATATATATATATATATATATATATATATATATATATATATATATATGTGCAGTGTTGCTAATAAATTTGGGTGCCATTTGCCGAATTACCACAAACATTTCCAAAAAGTTTAGACTAGTTCACGTACGTGTGGAAAGTTTTGGGATGATCTGTAAAGCGGGGGCCGAGAAAAAAGGGGGGTCCCAAAATGCATTTTTCCCATTCATTTTGCCATAGGAAATTTAGACACGGCTACTGGCTAAATCAGTGAACGGTTTTACAACAAATTTGTCAGAAAGCTGCATCTAGGTCCAAAAATAGTGCTTTTTATGATTTGGTGTACTTCCGTTTAGTAGTTTTTGAGCAATTATTGGTAAAAAGAAACAATGTATATCTAGGACGTGGAGCCTCAGTGGATCACAACAGATCTCAAACAGAGCTCTGATTGGCTGTCACCACCTTAACCAGGATGTGATGGCAGCTATCTAGGAGTCGGATCCAGTCCGAGTCCAAAAAAAGGTTTAACAAAAATGACTTAGGGGAGCAGGGTAGGGATGTCCCGACCCCCAAGGCCTGGTGGTGGGGACCCAAAGGGAACCGGCCTGGGGCCAAAAATGTTTAGTTGTTTTTGTTATTTTGCAGCAAATTCAAAGAGGATCCACGGCAAAAAAAAAGCACAGGTTGCTGCCCTTGTTTTTCTAATAAAACCCTGGGAAGGGCTAGAGCACCGGGGATACAATGGTTCTTATTTTTTGGGGGCATGACACACACATGGCCCCAGGCTGATTGCTGCCCTGGGGACCCCATCCACCAGGGCCCAACGTCTTATTTAGGAGGAGGGGGCATACATCGCCACTCCCCAGGTCGTTTTCGACATGAGGACCCCATCTCCTGGGGCCCGAAGTATGTTATGAGGGGTAATGGACATTTGGCCCTGATCCCCGAGCCGCTTGTGACCCCAGGGACCCCATCCCTCAGGGCCCGGTGTCTTTGTAAGGGGGGAGAGGCCATGCAGCCCTTTCCCAGGCTATTTTCGGGCCCAGGGACGCCATCCTAATGGGGGCACTGTATTTTCAAAGGGGAGGGGGCCATGTAGCACCCCATACCTCTGCCAGCTGAGACAAGACTTAAGATCTGTTTCCCCACCCCCCATGGTGCAGGTAGGGAAATGGATAAAAAACTTGCTCCCCCCTGGAGGGAGCAGCATTAGTAGCTGCTCCCTCTGGGCGTAAGCAATCCCAGCTCCTGCTGAATTCATGGAGCAGGCTGGGACACATGGGGGCCTTGGAGCTCCCCTGCTAGCCCGCAACAAGTATATGTTGGGTGTCCTGGGTGGGCACCACGGCACCCACCTTTAACCCCTTAAACGCTCATGACGAGCTCAGCTTGTCATGAGCCACGGTGCTCGTGTGCTCATGACGAGCTGAGCTCCTCTTGACCGTTGGAACGCTCGCACGCTGGGCTAATTCCCCTGCTGTGCGAACGTTCTACACAAACGGGTGTGGTCATGACGAGCTCAGCTTGTCATGAGCACACGACCACCGTGGCTCATGACGAGCTGAGCTTGTCATGATCACTGGGGCGCTGTGCGTGTCCCTCCTCCCCCCAGCACAGCGGGGGAATGAGCCCAGCATGCAAGGGGCAAAGAAATGCAGGAGCTGGGGTCCCAGTCGTTGGAAAAGTCTTGGCGAGGGGGGCTGCACAGCCCTGTCCCAATTAGTTTTAGTAGTGGCCCTGAAGGATAGGGTTCCCAGGGCCTAACAAGACTCGCAAGGGGGCCCCCCTCTCCATTAATTAAAAAAGAACAGCCCTAGGTATGGGGTTCCCCGGCCCTAGCAATGCTCTGGGAGAGAGTCTACGCGGCCCCTTCCCCTTTAACACCTTGGCTGCTAGGCGTTTCCCCCCCCCTGTGCTGGAAATTGCTTTATTACTTTATTTATGACGAGCTCAGCTCGTCATCAGCACAGCTCAACTGTGCATCATGACGAGCTGAGCTCGTCATGAGCATCGAAAGGGTTAGCTACCAAAAAATGGCCTAGGGGATGGGTTCCCCAAAATCTAATGAAGCTCGGGCCATGTGGCCCCCTCCTCTTTCATTAAAAAAAACGGCCCTGGGTGGATGGGGACCCAAGGGCCTTATAAGGCTTGGGGAGGGTGGTTATGCTGCCCACCCCTTTAATTACAAAATGGTCCCTGTGGAAAGCAGACCCCAGGTCGTACTAAGGCTCAGGGAGGATGGCAATGTGGCCTCCCTACCATTTAATTAAAAAAACGGCCCTGTGGGATGGGGTCCCCAGGGTATAATAAGGGTCAGGGAGTGGGACTGTGTGGACTCGCTCCCCTTTATTTTAAGTAATGGCCTTGGGGAACGGGGCCCCCAGGGCCTAATAAGGCTCAGGAAGGGGGCCATGCGGTCCCCTTCCCACTAAGAAGGCCCTGGTTAGATGGGGTTCCCAGGGCCTAATAAGACTTGAGGCTCGCTCCACTTTAAAATAAATAGAGCCTTGGGGGATGGTGTTCCCAGCGCCATAATAGGTTGGGGGAGGGGGCCATGCAGTTCCCCTCTCCTTTAAAAAAAAGCACTGGGGTCCCCAAAGCCAAGCCCTCTGGCGACCCTCTTCCATACACCACTGAAGGTAGTGCGTAGCATGGTTTTGGCTGCAGGCGGGAGGCTTGGCTGCTGTGGCCACCCTCCTGCTGTGCATGACCAAAGGCCTTGCGCAGTGTTGTGTTGGATGCCTTTACAGGGGTTGGCTACAGGTCAGCCCTTGTGGCCAATCCCCCGCTGCGCACGGGCAATGGCCATGCGGATCATGAAGTTGGCTGCATGCGGGAGGTTACATTTACGTATGGCAAGTAAATATTGCAATATGTTAAAAAAAAACTAGAAATTCCTGGAAAACCCACAAGTTAAAGCAACATTATAATGAGGTTAAATATTCAGTAACAATCTAACACTGAAATTCACCAGTTATAGTTATAGCAATCTCAAGTAACTATAACTCGTGTCCTAAGGTAACTATAACTCTCACCCTCGCCATGCACTGCTAGTTACCCCACATATTGCATCGCTCCTGACATCTTCTATGACATCATTGATAATATCACTGCAACATTTGCAAAATATTGATGAGAAAACTGCATGGCAGGGGCACTGGTTATAGCTACTTTAGGGCCTGAGTTATAGTTACTTCAGATAGTCAGCCGGGTTTGGTGGCGTAGTGTACTAATGCATCCATGGTAGGGGCCTCATGGTCACAGGTTCAAATCCTGTTGAGTTGGGTAACTATAAACATCTGTTATTTAGCGCCAAGATACCCTTGGGTAAACGTGCGCTTTACAATCACACATTATGTTATTATTACTGGTGAATTTTCAGTATTTTTTAGAGTATAATACTTTGCGTCATTAGATATTTATATACATTTATATAACCAAAGTAAAGTTAGGACCATGTTTACATAGGAAAAGCGTTATTTGATTTGCTTAAATCTTTGGCGCCAGTTGAGGAATCTTTACAACATTTTCCCCCAAAAAGTTCCCCAGTGAATCTTGTTGCGCTTGGAAAGTTTTGGGGCGATCTATCAAGTAGGGACTGAGGAAAGGGGTAGGAATGTGTGCTTCCCATGTTAATTCCCTTAGGAATTTTAGACACGACTACAGCCTGAACAGCTGAACGGAAATTGACTCACATGGTTGCATGCATTTCTTAGTGATCACTAGACTTTTTCTGAATTTTCAAATTATGGAATTACGTGTGCATTAACTATGCAAACAGTGCAAATTTGATTGACAATGTTTTATATGCATTTCGGCAGAGTTTTAATCATGTCTAATTTTCCTTACCTTAATTGCCTCAATAATAACTGTGGCTTGAGCTGTTAAGAAAGGTTTATGAATTACACTTTTTATTTGTTTGCATCATGTTTTATTTAACTTTTGAATGAATTTGCGCCATGCCTGACTCTAACATGGCGCCTAGTGGTGACATCTCCCACGTGATCGCATTACATCTGTTTTATTTTTGTATTTAAATCAGTTGCGTCATGGCGGCCGCCTTACACTGACAAAGGCGCACAGCCGAAATGCGTTTGTACCTGATTTTCTGTGCCGAATAAATCCTACAGGGATTTAACCCCCGCGAGTGCTGGTTTTTATTTTCGGAGCTTTGAATGTTGACGCGACCCTGCAGGCGCGTGACTGGCACCCGCTACCGAGTGCGCTGGTTCATAACGGCAAGGAACCTGGAGCATGAACACACGAGAGAAGCCTGTGCACCATCTCTTGCAGCAAGCTTATGGTCCCTGGGAGAGTAACTGATCGAGGAGTTTCGATCGGTAGACCTCGTGAGAAATGCGGTAAGAACTAGCTGATGTTTACTCTCATTGGGACATTGATGAGTCTAATTACTGCAATCAGAAATATAGCGAGGGGGGCAGTGCACTTCGAATCCCAACAAGCTAAATCAACTCAATGTACAGCGAGGCGGACCGCATTGACGTGGCGTCTAACATTTTCAAGACAATACCAGTGTCTCGTCTTGCAGGAGATGCAGGGATCCAGAGTCAACCCCAGTTAGGTCTGAAAACCAAATATCAACAGTTGGAAAGACTGTACGAACGTGAAACCAGGAAGTGGTGGGAAGCAACTTCCTTACAGCATTATATTGACATGGACAGAGTGCCCAGTGGGCTTAGAATCTACACCATACCAGTTTAGGAAAATCCAAATCCGAAACTTCTGGATGAATGGGCTGAATACACTGCCGCATCATCTAAGGGAATGCTGGTGCTTCTGGTCAAATTCGCCTGGAGCGATAGACAAGATACATTGGAAAGTATCAGTGAACTCGAGAAGAAGCTCAGTGAGGAAGGGGAGAAATCTAAGCATGATGCATTACGTGCACAAATGAAGAAGAGATTAGAAACATATGAAGGAAGGATCTGACAGTGAAAACAACAGAAATCTGAGAGAGACGCCAAGGATTACGAGCAAGGCAGAATCCTTACCTTTGCTCGTAAATACGATGCCCCGAGGCGAGACTTGAGGAGGAATAGATGTCAGCAACCGACAGCCGGACGGGATACCTCAGAATCCAAGGTCTCAGGCACCGAGCATCAGACGCGGATACTACCGGCGGCGCAAGAGCAAGTGGATCAGCGCCTCCCCATTTTCACGAGGAATTCGATCTTATTCGACAATCGCGGCTACGAGGGGGGAAGAGAAGACCGCCGGACCAATCATCTGTCGACGTACAAGGAGAGGTGGGGGGCTCCATCCCAAAAAGAGGGGCAGGCACCTATACAAGGTCCAAGAGAACTGCACAACAGAAATAGTGCCGCATGTAAGGGCCACAAATATGGAGAATACGGAAAATTTGACAATCATTAACCTAACATCTAAAACTTTGACACCAACCGAGGAGTCGGTCCTGAAGTTAGGACTGACTTTTTGCCCCACCAACAACTTTGAGTATGCACAGACGCACATAGACATCTTCAAATTTGTGCGCAAGATTAAACTTTTTAAGCTCTTTAAACTGAAAGGCACGAGACCTGGCAGCAGTTCTGAGAATCCATCTGAACATTCTCATAAAAGTACTATGAACAATGAGGAGTTAGAGCTCCTGGCAACTTTAGAGGATCTGAATGCGGAAAGATCCATAACAAACACCAATATTCCAGGAATGACAATGACCGGAACTAGCTCCATGAGCCATCAAATCAGAGAAGCAAGTCCTTTTAAACCAGTGTCCAAGTTTACACCAGACACCTGTTGACACAGTATACGTATTTCACGAAAAAATGATATTAGATATTCGACAACTGGGAGAAAATGAGAGAGGGAACACCAAACCGGGATGGAATCTCTTATAAACAAAGGAAAGCTGTGAAAGAACTTGAATCTGACAAAAGCATAATAATTAAACCCTCGAATAAGGGCGCCAATGTAGTTTTACAAACACATACGAACTACTGTAATGAAGCCCTTGCCCAACTTAGCAATCGAGACAATTATTTGCCAATAACTATGAAGGAGTACTTGGAGAGCATCACCGAGTATGAGGCATTGATCCTTAAATGGCATAATAGAGGAATGCTCTCAGTGGAGGAGTATAGATTTCTTGAAGTTTCTCATCCGAGACTACCCACCTTTTATCACCTACCCAAGGTGCACAAAGATGCGGAAAAACAGCCAGGGCAACCAATAATCTCTCCTATTGGTGGGTTACTTGAAAACATGTCACGATTCATTGACTTTTACCTTTTCCCATTTGTTCAGGAATTGCCCTCCTACACTAGAGACACCAAAGACTTCCTGCATTGCATTGAAGGAAGCCCATGGTAGTCGGGTTACTCTGGATATAGCTAGTCTATATACTAGCATTTCACATGATAAGGGCATTGATGCTATTCAACAAATTTTGAAACAACGACCGTCGAAATTTACAAACCATAGTGAGATGTTGATCGAATTTTTCAGTTTTTGCCTGTTTAATAACATCTTTATCTTTCAGGATCAGATATATAGGCAAAAATGGGGGACTGCCATGGGAGCCTGCTCCCCCCCTTCCCCCCTCCCCCCCCGCTACGCGAACTTGTTCGTCGGCTGGTGGGAGAAGCGGGCTGCCTGGTCGGACTCCTGTGACCACTGGGTTGAGAAAACCATTATTTGGAGATGGTACATAGACGATCTCTTTCTTGCCTGGCGAGGCAGTGAGGAGTCAGTCTTAGAATATATCAAACATCTGAATAGCAATAATTTGAATCTGAGGTTCTTTGGCGATATTAACATGAGTGAAGTCACTTACCTGGATGTCAGGGTCTTTGTAACTGATGGCAGGATGCAGACATCATTGTTCAGAAAACCCACAGCAGGTAATTCTGTGCTTCATGCACTTAGTAGCCACCGAGTAATCTAAAAAACAGCATCCCGTATGGGGAACTTCTGCGGATAAAACGCAACAGCTCTAGATCTGAAGACTTTGTAGAGGCTGTCGCAGAATGTCTAAATAGAATCGAGGAGCGTGGCTACAAGGAGAAGGTGTTGAAGGAGGCATGGAAAAAATCTGAATCCACAAATAAGTTCTAATCTATCAAGGATGTCCCGAAAAAAAACAGCACAGGAAATAAGAACCTTAGACTCATTTCAAACTTTTCGAATGCGGCCAAGAGTCTCAAGAAAATCATGTACTCCAATTGGAGCATATTGAAATCTGACCAGATTTTTGGCCGGAACATTCCTAATCATCCATCCATGACCTTCCAAAAAACCAGATCTCTCAAGGACCATCTGGTCCAAAGCCATTTACCACCTATAAACAAAGGCATACAGGGACTCGCAGGCTTCCATCCATGCAGCAAATGCCAAGCCTGTGCGGATAGTAAGAAAATCACAACTTGTTTAATACCAGGGCGAGAAGATCCCATTAAAATTAAGAAATTCATGAACTGCCACACACCTTACGTTGTTTACTGCCTGAGCTGCCCTTGTGGGCTTAGGTATGTGGGCAGCACAATTCATCCAGCCAAAATTTGTATATTAGAACATCAGAGGGCCATACAGAATAACGATAGCAATTATCCCGTAGCACGTCATTTCCAATCTCACCATGACAGCAATCGTAAACTTTTGAGGTATTTTTGCTTAGACCATGTGGCCCGAGACCGGCGAGACAGGGATAGAGAAAAACGTTTGAGGAGACTTGAGTCTCGGTATATTATAGATTTGGCCACTAAAATACCTTTGGGACTGAACATTGGGGAATAACTCAGCGTACACTTGTAAATATTCTATGTAATACTTTTGTTTCTGTTATTTGCTTTTTCACATTTAGGATTTGAGGTCACCAGATGACTAATTATTGCCAACCTTCCCAGCTCATTAATGCTATGCCTGCATGACTTTCGCACTTGATTTATTGCAATTATGATTTGTTTCCTCTTTTTTGAAAGACAATGCCCATTCAGGGCCTTATTGAGTGTTTTAGTCTAGCAAGAATAGGCTGCAAACTGTTTATTTTTTTAGCCCATACAGGGCTAAATTATGACTGATGACCATTGACTCACATGGTTGAATGCATTTCTTAGTGATCACTAGACTTTTTCAGAATTTTCAAATTATGGAATTATGTGAGCATTAACTATGCAAACAGTGTAAATATGATTGACAATGTTTTATATACATTTTGGCAGAGTGTTAATTTTGTCTAATTTTCCGTAACTTAATTACCTCAATAATAACTGTGGCTTGAGCTGTTGAGAAAGGTTTATGAATTACACTTTTTATTTGTTTGCTTCATGTTTTATTTAACTTTTGAATGAATTTGTGCCATGCCTGACTGTAACATGGCGCCTAGTGGTGACATCTCCCACGTGATCGCATTACATCTGTTTTGTTTTTGTATTTAAATGAGTTGCGTTATGGCGGCCACCTTACACTGACGAAGGCGTACCGCCGAAACGCGTTTGCACCTGATTTTCTGTGCCGAATAAATCCTACGGGGATTTAACCCCCCGCGAGTGCTGGTCTTTATTTTCGGAGCTTTGAATATATATATATATACATATATATATAGGGACGTTGATCCTCTGAGTATCCGACAGTCCCCGTACTCAAATCTGATTGGCTGCCAACACTTCAACCAGGAAATGTTGCCAGCCATCTTGACACTACAAAAACAAATGTTAAAAAAAAGGGGCAGGGTTGGATTACCGTGACGCCCTAGGCCTCTTGAGAGATCCCTTGGGGACCCTGCCTGGGGCAAAAATCATTTTTTCTTGGCGGGAGATGCGCTGGATCCGCACTGAATCCATATCGCCAGTCGAAAAAAAGTAAAAAAATGAAGTGCGGGGTCCAATGCTTCTGCAGTGTTTAGCCCCAGGTGGGCAGATCCTGGGGGCATGAGAAGGTACAAAAAGGAGGAAAGTGGAGGGGCCCTCCTCCTCTGCCTAATTTAAGCCCTGGGGACCTCCACCTCCTGTGACATTGTTTTTAATTTATGCTGGGGGCACGGCAACCCCGTGCACTGAGGACCCCCACCTCCCCAGGGAAAATCTCAAATAATTGTGGAGGGTCTAGCGTGGCCCCCCCTGCCCGGGAACCTCCACCTCCACAGGCTTAAATATATAAAATTAATGCGGGCCACGCAGCCCCCCACAGCTCCAGGAACCACCACCTCCCCAGAGCTAAAGATAAAATTGATATAGGGGAACCACACAGCCCCCAACCGCTCAGGTGCCCATCACCTCCCCAGGGCCGAAATGAATGTAGGACATCTGTTGCAGACCCTCAGCCCCACGGACCACCACATCCCCGGGGAAAAAGACTAAAATGGAGGGGGGGGCCGCATTGCCCCCCTCCTGGATCTATGGATGGCCCTAAGGACCGTGACCCCTCCCCCCCCCCCCCCCCCCCCAAGCGCCGGCTCATGCTATCTCTTAGACATGCCCACCCTTGTGAGGTAGCTGTTTGCTTTTGCTTGGTGGGAGCTGACAACTCCCACCAAATAAATACAAACAGAACTCTGCTTTTTGCAAGCTGGAGCTGTTGAACAGCTCCGGTTTGCAAAAAGCAGAGTTTTCATCTGCTTGCCTGCACACAAATATGCTTGCAGGGTAACAGATGAAAACATTGCTCTCACAGTCAGGGAGCTGCCTTTCAGTAGCCCCCTGCCTGTTAGAGCAATGTCGGCTACCGCAGGCGGCGGGGAGCTGGATGGGACCGCCGGGGCCAAGAGGCTCCTTCCACGGTCCGATTGCACACTGGGTGCCCTATGGATACTCAGTTGACATGGCCGGGCCCCAGGGGATGGAGTCCTTGGGGCCAAAATCAGCCCAGGGATGGTCCTCCCCATAGTAAAAACATCAGTGATGTCATTGGAGATCTCATCAGGGATGTCATCAGCAATGTCACTGAACATGTCATGAGTGATGTAATATGTAAGGCCATAAGTAGTTCATTGCGGGGGCGTAAGTTATAGTTAGCACAGGTAACTATAACTGATCAATTTCTCTGGTTTTGTACGAATGAAATAGGAGCCTAACTATAACATCCCTGTAACCTCTGGTTTAATCTGTGACTTTCTAAGGTTTTCTTAATTCTATTTCCTAACTATAATGTCCCTGTAACCTTTGGTGTTTCAGTGAGTATTTTAACTTTTACTTTCTAACTATAACCTGTAACATTTGAGTGTGAGAGTGACTTCATGAGTGTCTCAGTGGATGTGTCTGTGAGTGTGTGTCTGTCTGAATGGTGTGTGAGTGGGTGTTTGAGTGTCTCAGTGGGCCTGAGAGTGGCTGTATAAGTGTATCACTGGGTGTGTGAGTAGGTACATGACTGAGTGGGTCTATGAGTATTTGACTAGGTGTCTAAATGGGTGCATAAGTGTTTAAGTGAGTGTCTGTGTGGGATTGTGGGTGGGTGTATGACTGAGTGGATGTGTAAGTGAGGGCATGAGTTTCTCAATGGGTTTGTCACTGAGTGCATCAGTCTCTGATTAGGTACGTGAGAGGGCAGGTGATTCTGAGTGGGTGCATGAGTGAGTGCATCAGTCTCTGAGTGGTTCATGAGTGTGTATATGTGTCTAAGAGGGTCTGTGAGTGGGTGTATGAGTGAGTGGGTCTGTGACTGGGCCCATGAGTTTCTGAGTGGATTTCTGAGTGGGTGTCTGAGTGTCTCAGTGGATCTGTAAGTGTGTGTAAGTCTTGAGTGGGTGCACTAGTCTCAGTGGGTGTGAGTGGATGCATAAGTCTGAAAGTGGGTGCGTGAGTCTCTGAGTTGATCTCTGAGTGGGTGCACCAGTCTTTGCCTGGGTCTCTGAGTGGGTCTGTGAGTGAGTGTGAATATCTGAGTACATATCTCAGTGGGAGCATCAGTCTGAGAGTGGGTGGCCGAGTGGGTGTGTGAGTGCCTTACTGAAACTGAGGGTGAGTGTATAAATATATATGTTTTTTCAGTGATATTCGCAAATTGACGTGACGTTACACGGGGGCTGTGCTGACGGTCACAACAAATTCGTGAATATGAGGTGCAAAAAAAACCTTTCGTCATATTATACTCATAAGGGGTTCCACAAACACCCCTATTCTCCTCTCATGGGGTCAGGGCACATGCAACCTGCCCCGTTATGCCACTTTCTGTCAACCCCGGGGACTGCTGTGATGAGGTAAAATGGCAGCTGCAAGTGTGCTAAGGTTGCAGCAAGTCAATCACTGCATTCCTGTTGGCACATGCATTTGCGATTAATTGCAAAATTGTCACAGATTTGCTGTGGCCACAGATATCCCTATTTTTTCCCTTAAATTCCTCATCAACTACTGAACAGATTTACACCAGATAATTGAAAGTGTAATCAGCAAACCAAAATCGACCTGCCTTTCACATTCGGTGCAATTCTGACCAGCTGTTTGAACTGCAACCATGTCTAAAGTTCCAATCGGAAGTAACATGGGAAAATCACTTTTTGTGACCCCACCCTCTTTTTTTCTCAGCCCCCACTTCACAGATCACCCCGAAACTTTCCACTCACAAGAAGACATACTATGAAAATTCTTTTGGAAAATTTTGTGAAGATTCATCAAATGACGCCAAAGATAAAGGCAAGTTCAAATGGAAACATGGTCCTAACTATAGCTACCTACTGGTGACTGTCAGTAGGTAGTGTGTTTGTGTGTATATATATATACTAGCAGCCCGTCCCGACCTTGTCCGGGAGCAATCAGGCTTACCGGACCCCCGCCTGCCCCGACATTGTGCAGCAGCCCGGCCCCCCGCCCGCCCTGACATTGTCAAGCAGCTCGGGCCCCTCCCGCCCCGTCCCCCGCGAGCAATCAGGCTTCCCGGATCCCCGCCCGCCCCGACATTGTGCAGCAGCCCGGCCCCCGCCCGCCCTGACATTGTCAAGCAGCTCGGGGCCTTGCCTGCCCCGTCCCCCGCCTGCCCCAACCCCTGCCTGCCCGGAGCCTTACCTCAGCTGCCGCTCCTCCCCCGCCCTTCTCATTTCACCGCTCCGCCGCTCCTCGCCGCTTACCGCTCCTCCCGCCTGTCTGCCGGTCCTCCCCGCCATTCCGCCGTTCGTCACTGCTCCTCTACCGCGCCATGTCCGCCACTCCTCTTCCGCTACTGCACGCCGCTCCTCCTTGCGCTCCTGATGTCACCACGCAGGTCGCGGCCGGCGCTACTTGCAAGGGACTACTTTTTTTTTATCGTCAATTTTTTAAATAATGTATTTTTATTTATTTATGTAGCCTATGTCCAGCTGCACACCCTGACGATTACAATGATGTATGGGGTGTGTGGATTGGTGCTGTGGTTCCCGAGTTTACCCGCCTCAAAGGTGCAAAGTTCTTCCTTTATTATAGTAGTATAGATATATAGTTACATAGAAATGGTGTAAAGGGAATTTAATGTGGACTTATCTAAATACTAAACGTCACACTGCTATGATATTCAATATTCTGTCTAAGATACTTTAGAAACACTATATTTTGTGCTCCATTATTCTGACATACAACCATTACAACCATTATTTTAGTCGCAGGATTACCAGCCAAGCTTGACTGAATCAGTATGCATAATAAAACATCCAAAAATGAGCATAGCACTCTACACATGCCACAAGGGATTGACGTCATGGATAGTGGATTGATGACAGTGATCTATTGTTCGGCACTGACCTATGACCAACTATTCAAATTCAAATTTTATTTATGTATGCTAGTTAACTAAAACCATTGCATAAAACACTGTTATGAGAAATGTAATGTCATAAGCATAACGTTTAAAAAATAGGGATGCCCTGAAATGATTCATTTGCAATAGCTTTGCCAGAATTTTTTTAACCAAGTTCATAAATTTTAGAAATCGAGAGCTCAATCGAATGTTACCGACTTGGATTCTAGCTACTACTGTGTGATGACAAGATGGAAGTCCCAACTGACTAAACAGTAGTTTTAACCTGGCACGTTTCACTGCTGCCACTGCTAGACAGACACACAGAATGTGCTCCAAGGAGTCCTTAGATCCTACAATGCTGCAGAGTGGTGGAGTTGCGCTACTTGGGTGGTATGGCCAAAGTGAGCAGTTCTCCCAGGAGGTTCTCCCAGTTTTCCTAGGAGGTACAGCAGTACTGTAGTGTTCCATAGCTCTTCAGCCTGCTGGTGGACTAATGAGGCATGTCGATTGTGCTCGACTTGCATTTTGTGATCGGCATTCTTGATTTCTAGTCATACCAAATGGTCTTTCAAACACAATTTCAAGAATGCCACTTTAAGGCCAACCGATTACTTGACTAGACCGAAATCTAGACAAATGTGGGCCAGTGAGAATGTCGTAGTGGGCTTGTAGATCATTGTAGTTAGGTTGTCGAGCAGTTTCTCCTCTCTCCCATTCAGGGGTTCTGAGCCTAAGGCAAATGTAGCAAGTAGTTTTGCATGGATTACTTTAAGCACTGGGGCCAGCGTAGCCACAGAGAGTTGCTTGGAAATTGAGCAAAATGCAAAATGGACGAGGCTTAGTTTTTCAGATATATATTTAGTGGGGTGAAAATGACCCTTGGTTGTCAATAAGCAAGCCCAAATACTTATATTCAGCCTCCTTTGTACTTTACTGCTGCTCAAGTTCAAGCTTCCATATTTGTTTTTATTTTTTTCCCCATGATTAAGATTTTAGTTTTAAACAGGTTTACTTTGAGCTTATTAGATAAAGAATAGTTGTGTAAGGTGTTCATCAAAACCTGTAATTTGATCCTTGTCTTGCTCAGTAGAAGAACGGCATGTACATTAAAGAAACCTGGGAGCCGACTACCGACAAGTGTTGGCGGGTATTTGTGTTGGCTAGAGCAGTGGACAAATCCGCTACGAAGATGCTGAACAACAATGGTGCACACACCTTTGTTTAAGTAAATGTATAGATCTTTCTAGAAACTGTGCTGTCATCTATTTTTACACAGAACCAGGTACCGATGTGTAATAGAATAATTCCTTTTAATATAGTTGGTGGAATGCCCATAGCTGAAAGTTTGGCCCATAAGATGTTTCTAGGAACCAGATCAAATACCGAGTTAAACTAAACCAAGCATAGGTACAGCAGTGCATGATTTTTCAGGGTTTTGTTCATTAATAGCAAAGGGGTCATCAAGTTGGATAGAGTGCCCACTGACCACCTATAACATTTCACATTATTGTGAATTGGATTTCTAAAAGGTGTTGCTCTTTGGATTTAAGCTGTGTCCCCTCCCTACAGCCACCATATGACCCCCACTGAGAAGGCCTATAAAGGGGCTCCTACTTGCACCAAAGTCTTTCACCCTGAAGCATTACGGATCAAGGATGTGAACAGGGAAGGGCCAGTGGGGCCTAAGTCCTGGGACAAGGACAGTTAGTAGATTAATTACAATTAGAGTAAGTAATAGGAATATTATTTTCTCTTCCCTACCTTGTCCCAGTCCTTAATATCTAAGGATATACTGGAGCGGTATACTCATGACACAGTCCCAAGAGAGCATACCATCTTCAAAGTAATGCAGTATGTCAACTTACAAAGGCAGCAACACTACAGAAGTGGTATTTATTTGGGAATAATGGCCACAAGGATTCCAAATTCAATTGCTGTCTCAGTCATCACATGCATACAGTAATGGCAAATGAAGCTTGAAGTAGCCACCAATGTAGAAGCCCGACAGCTATACTGGAGAGATGCACTCCCTGGGTCCGCCTGAAGGCTGCTAATGGATCAACCCTCAACTGTACTAGGCAGAGAGATACCTTCAGCCTTGCAGACCAAAGAAAGAACAGATTTGATCCAAATCCCCAGAGATCAAGAGCAAACATTACATCTCTCCCCAAAAACCTCAGAACTGACAAAAAGGTTGTCACAGAGTCTTTAAATCACAGAATGGGAAATGTGGGATTGGTTTGCCCACGGTATATTTAAAAGATGCCAGGAAATTAGAGGGCAAAATGATTATTTGGGCAAGATGAAAGATAGAAAACACTTTTGGATGAAAACTAGGTCCAGACATAACACTAGTCTTTCTGGAAAGGCTCATCAATAAGGGGCACAGACAAAGAAACCAACTTTCCAAGCTTGTTAAATGTAAATGTAAATGTACATGTATTTATATAGCGCAAATCGCCCACATCGCAGGCATCTATGCGCTTGCTTAGGGAACCCGTCCTGGTATTCCCCTGTGAGATACTCCGGCAGGGTATCCACAAGGTGAAAGCCAGGCATCCCGCCGCGAGGGGCCGTTGTGGAGATTAAGCAAGCTATTGCCCAGAGTCGCAGAGTGTGAACCCATGAGTCGAGTAGGCACCGGAGTGAGAATTATCGAGTCCGTGGAATTATTGAGCCCAACCCCCATCGGGGCGGGGAATTGAACTCTGGTCCAGGGCCGATCTCAGCTTCCGGGTCTGCCGCCTTTAACCCCTGAGCCACACTTCTCCACAAAATGATAGCCAAAATGATGCACAGTAAACAGAACGTTTTCAGTGTCAACAATTAAGATACACTTTCTCCAAAAGTTTAAATGGTGAAAGATGAAAAACTTTAAGAACTAGAAGTAAGTACCAAGAAGGAACTGTTGATGTGACAGCAGGACTCCATAAAGAAAACCTCTTCAAAAGATTGGAACAGTGGTGGCTACTCCGCAATGGTGCAGGAGCGTCACCTCATTTCCCGGGTCAATGCCAGCAAATGTAAATTTAAACGATTTTCTTGCATCGTTTTAATTTACATTTACCGGCTCTTAGCCAGCATTGTTGGGCAGGGCCGAGGCATGGGAGGGGAGAGCGGGAGTGCTACGTGCACTCCACTCCCTAAGGGCGCATATGTGTTATTGACAGCCATCTCAGGTTGACCAAAACACACATGCGCACTTAAGCTTTCTCCAGCCCAGCTGCATTAAGCAGCTGGGCTGGAGAAACCCCACAGACTCTCTGATCTGAGGAGGGCGTCTTTCCTGGCTGCTCAGACCAATCCCCTTGCTGATAGGACAGGGAGTCTGTCCCAGCGGCTGCTGGGACCAGCAGGCAGGAAGAGGAGAGGCAGTACGACGAGGTGCGATGCTGGAGCAGCCGGTGGCAAAAGGGACTTTTCTTTTATATTGTACCTCCCCACCCGATGCCGACCGCGCGACCCCACCCGCCCGCTGGATTGGAAACAATTGTAAAGTCATAACACCACTGCTCACTGAACTCTAAGGGTTGAAACTGCTAACCCCAATTCAAATGCCTCCTCGGGAAATTGACACCCATTGGGCTCAAGTGTGCAGTGATCTAAACAGTGAACTAGACAACAATGGGAGAAAGACAGCTAGTTGTGGTCAATGGATCTATATAAACTAAGAACGCCTTTGAGATTTCTGTTCTAATGCTGCTGGGGCTAAAAGAAAGCCTACTGCTGAAGATCCCTCGTGTAAGGTGCCAAACAGAAAGGCAACGCCATTGACAAGGCAGCAGGACAGAGGAGGACTCTGTGCAGACACAGAATCAGTAGAAGGTCCCATTCTGGGAACTGAGTTAGACACCTCAGAAGTGGAAACCAACACATTTAAGGCCATTAGAGAACTACCAGAATGACCTCCTGCCCCATGCTTAAATCTGGATAATGGGCGAAAAGGAATTTAGGACAAAAGCTAAGCAGCAGGCCAGGCCCAGCCAAGGCACACAGCAGCGTCTGTGGAACATAGACACAAACAGCAATTTTCGTTCTGAATGGACCGCCTTCTCGAGCCTCCCATTTGGAGAAGCCCTTTGTGGAGATCTAGAAAGAGGTCTGTGTTTTAGCTGGGTCATGTGGTGCATGTAGCAAGTGACAAAACCTCAAATAGTAATGAATAGGACAACACAGGGTTGAGGAGGTAAAGCTCTAGTCCAGAAACTGACCAGCACTTTCTGCGATTTTAAGGTGCAACTCTTTATTTTTACCAGTCCTTCTAGCTGCAGATTCACATATCTGATATCTTCTTTGGTTCAGGTACTTTGCAGTTGTGGTGTTGTCTTTTATTTTCAATAGCAGTTGTCACTGTTGCTGTTAACTAGCAATACTGTGACCATTTCAAATGCTCTGAATGTTCTAACAGGGCCTATGTTGTTTCCTTGTTATGTTGTGCACTGTCCTAGCTGAAGAACTCCTGTGTAAACAGTTACTTCTGGTTTTAAACTGTCCAATCTATGTTAATCAAAATATGACTACAGTGGTGTACTTTCTGGCTCTCTGCAAGTAGCTATTCCTACTATCCAATAGACATTGTTCTATGCTAGATGCATTTGGTAACTTGGCACACGCATATACTGTAGTCTTTTAACAGTGTGTTGCAGACACTCTGGACCCTACACCTCTCCTTGCCTTATCTTTGTTTCAGCTACTTCCGGGTTTATTACGCCTCTAATGATGCAAGTGTTTTAAATAAACAATTATTATTAGTGTAAATTCCCCCGACTGGCCTTTCACAAACCCTAACTCTATTATACTTGAAGCAAGCGGGAAACATCCATTACAATGCAGTCATTACAATGACCTACCTTTACAACACAACGGTTACAACTCAACTGCCTTTACAATGCATGCCATTACAATGCATGCCATAACAACGCATGCATTACAACGCATGTCATTACAATGCATGCCACTAAAACGCATGCCGTTACAGCACATTATAAGGTAAGGAATGGAGATTTCTTTAGTATTAGGGTGGGTATAGGTTTTGCGGTACTTGGCAATAGTAAGTTTTACCCCTACACTATCCAACACTTTCCTTACTGTTGCACTAACTTGAGTGGGAATAGTAATTTTTACCCCTACACTATCCAACACTTACCCTAAAAGTATTATGCGTTGTAATGGCATGCGTTGCAATGGTAGTTTAAAAAAATGTATTGTAATGGCATGCGTTGTAAAATCATGCAATGTAATGGTAGTTGCAATGTAAAGACTGCGTTGTAAAAGCACGGGTTGTAATTGCAGGCGTTGTAACTTCATATATTCGAGCAAGCAGTGTATTCCAAGCAATAGCACGTGGGTGAGGTTTCATGTATTGTTTCACTGGGAGATCGTGTGCATTATGTCGGCCTATGTACACACACACGGCTTCTTCCTCCTCTCCTAAGAGCTTGCTGATTGCAACCGGCCTTCTTCATGTATCCTGCCCTGTGCAATGGCCTTCGTGTTGGTTACAAAACATGCCTACAGAACATATGGAAAAAATGCTATCCTATACTTCAATGTAACCGTACCGCTTTTTAAATATTTTTGAGGTGCAAAAAAGATACGGGCTCAAGGGCCTTGCAGCAGAACCAGGCTATTACGAATCACTTACTAGAGCGCTCCTGCTTTTGGACTAATGTAACTTTCTTTTAATGGTCGTCTTTCTGTAAAGGCTTCAAAGCGTAGAACTTCAGATTGGTTTTACATGTTTTTTACGCTTTGCGCCTCTGCACTATTTTTCAATCGTGTTAGCTCGCACTTTTGATGCGACCTTTGAATTGTTAACAGCTCATGTTTGACACCATTTTGACACAATTTCTGCACAATGCTTACCCATTATTGCTAATATTGCTGAAGAAGTGTGAAAGTTCACTTCAAAATGCTATTAACTTGCTGCATATTTATGTGGCGAACACCATAAATTAATGCTATCCAAGAGCATAAATAGGAATAATTTATTTTAAATGTTTTTACGTAGCACATCATGCCGCATTTTTGCCAATTCTAAGCACTGTAAATGCCACACATCCCCACTGGTATTTTTGCATTTGGGATGCATCATCCCAAATGCAAAAATCGCAAATTAAGAATTCGCTAAATTGCGATTACTTGCATTTAAGGAATCTCAAATTGAGATCTGGGGGTTGGTGGTTTATTAACCAATTCAGTGGTATTCCGATTATCACCTAGGAAGTATCAATGGATGATTAGTTCTGCCTACTTAGGTCCGAGGCTGTCATTTATAGTTTACAAACAGATCACTTTGGAGGGTGTTCCACCCGCTGAGCTACCTTAGCAACCATCAGAAACAGGCTTAGAATTTGGGGGTGTTGGTACGCCTCTTTCTAACATAAGGGATTCATATAATAGATAAATATTGTAAAAATGTTAAACGATCCTATTATGAACATGTATATCGTGATGAATTAAAATGCCAATAAAAATATTAAATACAAAAAAAACATTGCAATAGAAAGGAGGCATGCCACAGGCTGGGGAATGGGGGTGATGTAAGCTACTGCATGAACTCACCAGCTTTCCCCATAGGAAGGGAAGCGTGAGCAGCTCAGCTGTGCCAACAGAGCTGAGAGCAGAATCCGTCCCCAGGGCACAGGCAAAGTAAATACCATATAACGAATTGTTTGACTTAGACTCCCAGCGAACATTAAATTAAATAGATCAATAAAATGAGACTTATCCGAGCTGCAGATGTAAAATAAGATCAGCCATCTGGGCCATTTCATGCTCTCCATTCTGTGATGCCTCACATTTTTGTTTCGACTTTTGCAACCTGCCTCAACCTAACTAAATGCCAACCATATGATATGGTAGCTTTGTACAGGATCAAAACATTCAGCTACTGCACACCACTATATGCCTGACACTTTGTATTTATTTACATTAGCAGAATGTATGGAAAGATTGGAGTGCGAATTCATGTTTTTATTTAGCTTTTACATGTGTAAATTAATATTCGTACATGGGTTTAGATTAACTTTCCATTTTAAGTAATACCTAGACATTTCTTTTTATACTTATTCATTCTTTTTTCTGCCGTGATTGGAATTTACATTTTTTATAGCAAAATGTTCACATATTTATTTAAACCATCACTGTGCATTCAGCAAACACTTGTTGAACTTCCTTGGCATCCTATCATAATCACATTAATTCCAATCACTCACAGTGGTTTACCGAGCTTCCATCTGGACACCATCCAGTGCACTGCAAGAATATTGAGTTTTACATTTCGTCTTACATAAATAGTCAAAATAATGGCTACTACAATGTCGTGAAGATAAGTATACATAGCTAAGTATAGATTTACTATTCTTGCAGCTAGGTACGTTGTCGACATACGAAACTTCAAGGAATATTTTTCAAGGTAAATGAAATAGGACGCTCATTCAGAGGAATGTCAAAGGTCTTGCCAGGTCATTTCTTGATGTGGTAATATTTCCTGTGATGTTATTGCAGGCTCGGCACATAATAAAAAATGGAAACCTGCCCCCCCCCCCCCCCCCCCCCTATAAGAAAGTTCTATACCTCTGGTCTAAAGGAACTTAATGCGTTGGTGCTCTTTATATTCACCTAAAAAACAACAATGAAACATATTCGACCATGCTTAATTAGTAAAAAAATAAGTGGCAGGTCCCTCGTCATGAGGCCTCCACAGCTGTCACAACCCATTACCACTGACCGCATTTACACAACTCCTAATCAGCACACTGCTACAAGTGTGGCAATTCATACAATTCCAGGCCCCCAAAGCTATAAAAAAAAATGGCTTGGGCTGCAGGCATTCGTTTTTACTGTATACTGAATTTATAAACCGTTTCTGTTCTGCTTATCTCTAAATTGTACAAACAGTGCCACCATGTGGCAGCTGTAATCAGTGCGGGTATTGACAATTAAGCGCGGGTGCCGAGCACTTGAAACCACTGCTCAAATTAAGCACTGAAATATTCGAGTCGCACATCATGTGAATTGTTGGTGGTATCTAGTGAGTATTTTATATGCGAGTGCTGACCTCACGTTTATTTGCCTAACAAATGATTGGGAAGTCATGAGAGAAAGATAGTGGGGTCATTTTTGCTTGCAAACAGATGGTAACAATGGAATAATAAAAAGCATGACAAATGTCCTTGTTTTCATGTGCACCCTCGCATGTCACAGGTAAAACTAGTATTTCTCATCCAAAATGCAAGTACTATGTAAGGATAAATCTATGTAACGCTGCGCACCCCTCTTCAAAAGAATGAAGGGCTGAGTAAACCACCCGGGATTTAAACCTCTGAGAGGAATGTTACACACATGTAACAGAGGGGTTATGTAGGCCCAGGCAGCCCATGCAGCACATGGAGGCTGTAAAGCCTTCAGGGGACACTCCCACTATTCTGGGGTACCTATTCAGCCCAGGGCCAATGAATTTCTATGAGATGTGGGAGTCTAGGCACTTCATCACATTCTGTGGGCGGAGGGGGGCTTTTTTGCATTAGGCCACTGACACATGGGCAATGAGTAGCAAACGCTTAACACAATAATCCATATGGATCATTGGCTCATTTAAACACAAGTGCACAGTCGTATTGGCCCCTGTATGGAGCAGAAGATATCATCTTTCTGTAACGAGCATAGAGTGAGTTGGAAATTTGTCCTTTCTGCAGGGTCACCCCGGATTTTTTTTGCCTCTTTGCTGAAACCTATTTTTGCTTGCTATAGAACTCTGTGCACTTTACCCTGGCTAGCCAGGGGTAAAGTGCTCATGCTTGTCTTTTCAACATGGTAAAATTAGTACACTCTTGAGTGGCATATTTAACCTACCTATAAGTCCCTACTATCAGGCACCAAGGTGTATCAAAGGCCTGTAAGTTAAAGGTCACAAGTGGACTACTCAGTGCTTAATTTATGCCAGTAGTTTCTGGTGATCGGCACCAGCACTTAATTGTCAGCATCCGTGCTTATGACAGTCTACCACATGGTGACGCTGTCTGCCTAATTTAGGTAGGAGTTCAGCAAAATAATTTTTTTCATTCAATTTACATTAACAATGACTAAGACCTGCCTCCCAAGACATTCTTACAGCTTTTGGGGCCTGGAACAGTATGAATTATCACACTTGTAATAGTGTGATGGTTAGTATTCATGTTGGTACTATCACTGGCAGCGCCGGAGGGGACAATGGATGGCGCAAGCTTCAGTGTCGTCCTGACGAGGGTCCTAGCAGCTATTTGTTTTCCACATTTAGTACGGAGACTGCTTCATCCATTGTGCTATCCACTATAGTGATAATTTAAACATGACCGCAAGTCTACCATCAATAGCCTGTCTGTGCGGGTTTTAAAGGCAAATTTGACCTGTTAAAATAACCCCAATTGAAAGGCCCAAACCTTCCTTTTAATATTTATATGTCACATCTAATTGAGCTTACTGCCCGTTAAGGCAGGGTACGTGGTATTTAAAATTAGAACATGTAAAGTTTAGTGTTACAAATGCCCTTTCAGAGACTAGCTCTTCAAAGATATTTTCACTGTGGCAGGGGTTGGCTGTATCATAGGAAAGAATTGGGATACCATATTAGATTGAATACATGTTATCACAGCCTAGGAAACAACTAAAATTATTTTTTGGGACTATGTGAAGTGTTTATTACAAGCCAATTTCATAGGTAAAGTCAGATTTGCAATAAATACTTAGAATAAATCGCCTTTAAAAATCACCTTTGCCCTAACTGAAGTCCCTCAAAGCTAAATCTGCATTTTAATCTTCCTTCTGCAAACCAGTAATTAGCATTTCATATGGTGTGAGCTTGTTACCAGGACAAGGAAATAAGGCCTTGGGTGAAGGGAGATGTTGTTGTGCTCTTGACCTGATGGCTTGTAGCCTGGGCACTAGGACTTGATTAATTTCAAAGAGGTCTATCCTGTCACAAGCAGATGTAGCTAACACCCAGGCCCACACCCTTCTTTGTCCCTTCATCCAGACCAGCCTCCAGTACTGAAGAGACTACAAGGTTTGTAGTGGAAGTTGTGGGTTTATTCCAGAAGATGCATCTCTTCATGAAGGGGCACTGGAGCAACTGACTACAGAGAGAATGCCATGTTCCAGTGACCTCATAACATTCCAAGCTTAGAGCTTAAACTTTGCACATAACCACACATCTCCCTTATAAAAAAACAAGAAATATTACAGAGCAAATAACAATAGTACAATTTAAATGAAAACAAAAAGAGGTTTGAAAAAGGTTCCAATTCATCTTAACACAAAAACCAACACAACACCTTAGCACCCCCCCTTTAAAAAAAAAACATTAATGAGAAACAAAATCATTGAATTTCCTTGATCTAATAGAAGTGCGATCACTTCTTCTAGTATTAGGTAACAACAAGTCAATTTTATAACATTTCTTAATTTTTCCAGGCACAGAAAAATTGTGAGGAACCAAAGCCACACGGGTAATGCCCCACCAATTTGCATCAGAAAGGTTCACAAACCTGAACAGGATCTTTGAATTTTGACATACCTTTTCCAACAAGGACTGGGTGCTTAACACGTACACAGTCACCTACTTTTAATCTACATTTTCTCGTCAAACTAGAATTGTTTTTAATAGATCTTTTTTGACTGGTCAACTTGGAATTGGATTCAGCAGATTTCCACCAACTGTCAACATTCCCAAGCTTTGGTAACAGTTTTTTAACCCCAAAAGGACAAAGCTCAGTGGCAGCTTCTCTACCCCTCATCATTTAAAATGGGGATTTGCTGGTAACAGAATGTGGAGTGGTACAGTGGGACCAAACTAATTCTTGAATAGATTTGATAACATCCATATCTGCTTTTGACAGAAGCTTGAATACATTCTACTAAAACTTTGTTAAAACGTTCAACTTTTCCATTGCTTTGAGGATGGTAAAGGGGTATTCTTAAATGTTTTATGGCACAAATCTTCAAAATCAAAGACATTTCTGAGGGAACAAACTGAACCCCAATGTCAGTGAGTAACTCCTCAGGAAATCCTTCTCTAAAAACAACTCTCTGAAAGCACTCAAACTTTCTTGGTGGTGGGTTCAGAGACAGGTTCAACCTCAACCCATCTGGAAAGGTGATCCACCATAACAATGAAATACCTCATACTGTTAGGTAGAATTTGATAGGCACCCAAAAAGTCAAGAAGCAGCCAAGCTTTGTTTGGGCAAAGGCTTACAGATTCTACATAATGTTCTCGGGCTAAAACTTTGTCACTTAATTTACATTTGACACAGTTGGACACAAAATCTTCGACCTCAGAATCCATGCGTGGCTACCAGAGTTTTTCTCTAATATTTCTTTTTGTCAAAGTAGAACCTAAGTGACCACTATGTGCTAAACCAATTAATTGTTGGCGGAAACAGTAAGGTGTAATAAGTTTGTCACCACCTACTAAAATATTGTTCCCCAAACATAACACATTAGAAACCTTCCAAAATATCTGTAGATCTTGTTACAATTGAGTCTCTTTAGGCCAACCAGATTTCACAAAATCAATCACTTCACTTAGGGTGCAATCAATATCAAGAGCTGCAACCTAATCATTCTTAGAAAAAGTTGCATCACCAATGTATGCAATGAAACATTCTCCACTTTCTGTTTCCCACTCGAGATTTTCAGGTTCCTTAATAGGAAAGGAAGCCTGGATAAACAATCTGCACAAGAGTTTTTCCCACCAGGAATATACTTGATGGAAAAAGTAAATTCTAATAACTTTGCTGCAAGTCTAGAGATTCTGGTGGTGGTACGTTTGATCTTTTTACCAGACAGTATGTTCACCAAGGGGCATTGGTCAGTCTTTAGAATAAAGGGCATGCCCCACACATAGGCTTTGAATTTCTCCACACACAAGCCAAAAGTTATTTTTCAATTACCGAGTATTTGCGTTCAGCCGGTCTTAAGGTTCTGGAGGCAAAGCCTACGGTAAACTCACTCCCCATACCAACTTGTGTAAGAACTGCAACCAAGCCATGCATGCAGGCATCAACCGTAACAACAGTGATCCAGCTTTCACGAAAAGGCTGTAAAGCAAGAACATTCACAATCTTCTCTTTGATAACCTTGAAAGAGTGTTCACAAGAGTCTGACCAAATAAACTCTGCATTTTTCTTTAAGAGGGGTCTAAAGCACTCAGTCAAGTTTGCAAAGTTCTTTAAAAACTTGGCATAAAATTCACACAAGCCCAAAAAAGACAGTAGTTGTTCCTTGTTCTTGGGAGCTGGTGCGTCTAAGATGCTTTTGACAAGACATGGTTTCGGTTTTACACCTTATGCAGAAAAAAAATGACCTAAGTACTGAATTTCCTTCGTCTTGAAGATACATTTGTCTTTCCTTAGAGTGGCACCTCTAGATTCAAGTATGCCCAACCCTTTACTTACTACTTCATTATATTCAGACTCACTTTCAGTGAACACCAAAATGTCATCTTGAAACACTGCCACCTGAGTTATGCCATGAAACATTTCAGACACCAGTCTTTGGAAGACCGCTGCAGCTGAAGCTATGCAGAAAGGCATCTTGCAGAATCGAAAAGTGCCCTATGGAGTGACAAAGGCAGTGAGATGGCAAGAAGCATGATCTAACTCAACCTGGTGATAGGCTGACCGAAGATCCAATTTTGTGAACCAGCAGGAGTGACCATTATTAGTAATGAGATCTTCTATTCTGGGCAAAGGGAAATTGTCAACCCAGATGGCCTCGTTGACACTTCTTAAGTCCACATACATCCTAAGTTCACCTGTCTTCTTCTTGGCAAGAACTATGGGAGATAACCATAAGGTGCCCTCAACTTTCTCAATGATAACATGCTCACACATGTCAATAAGCATATCCAAAAGTTCTTTTCTGTTAGTCAAAGGTATGTTGCGTAACTTATGTTTCACTTGTGTGACGTGTTGCTTAACCTTTATAGAAAAAACAAAGTCAGTAATTTTTCCTAACTTGTCTTGAAAAACCTTATGGAGCTTCTTTTTCCATTCATTGTCCAAATTTTGAAAACATTGAACATCATGTTTACTATTGGTAGAAGTGTCGACATGCAAAATATTGTGTTTTTCAACTGTAAGAGAATTACTGGAATGAGGTCTAATAGTTAAATTGAGTTCAGCTCGGTGAACAAGGCCTAAGATATAATGCCTTTGCCTGCAACATACATTTTCCCATTGATAGAAGACTCAAGAAATTTGATGGGAGCCCAGAAATAACCAACAAGATCTACTTTACTACCTTCAAAAGCTACTGTCATTATGTCAGGAGGTAGTAAAGGTTGAGTACTCCATGACTGTGTGTATTTGTAATGATCTATAATGGTAATGTGAGCCCCAGTATCAACTAAAAATGTTATAGAAACTCCATTGATCCAAACTTCAACCTCTAGATCAGCAATTAGAGAAGCTTTGACTTTTTTCACACATATGACACCTAATAACAATTCTTTGGAAGAATCGTCATTGTTACCATCAACCTCATAGTTTTAGCTAACTACACAACAAACAGGATTGTTAAATTTGCCCCCTCTGCACACGTTTAAAAAATGGCCCATTCTGCCACACTTCTTACATTGTTGTCCTTGTGCAGGACAATGTTTAACAGTGCACATGTGATTGGATGATCGTCATCTAAAACAATTTACTTTCCGTGCCGCCAAAAATTGGGAGTTAAATTAAAAAGGAATCTTGTTCTTTTTGTTATCCACATTGGAAATGGGCTTGTTAATAACTGCACCTGAAATGGCCGTTTTGTTGAGAGAATCCTCTAAAAATTTCACATCTTGGCATGAACCCTCAATGCTCTTAGCTATATCGATAGCTTTGTCTAAGGAAGTATTTTTACAATTAAGGAGATGTTCTTGAATAATTTTTTTCAAGCTACAAGCTGATCTCTTACTAATTGTGATGTGAATTTTTCAAATTCACAAGTCGCATCTAACACTTTCAGAGTAGTGACGTGTCAATATTCTCAGAAGGATTTTGTATTCTTTGTAAAAAAAATTGAAACCTATGAACAACAGGATTTTTTGACTTAGTAAAATACTTAAATTGAGCAATAGCAATGCCAAATTCATTAAGTTCAGATTCATCTGAACCTTCATAATCAAGTAAATGGGCAAATATATTCTGCCCTTCAACACCAAGATGGTACTACATTAAGCCTTTTTTTCTATCAGGTTTGAATTTTGTTGCATCTATTGCTACTAAATATGGCGTGAAGGAACAAATCCACAGTTTCCATTTTAAAGGAGGTTCACCTAGTTCTTGCATAAATGGTGCAGGTGGTGAGATGCTTTGCATGGCTTTTAAATTGTGTTGGAGACTGTTGATGATAAGAAAGTATGCTCAAGTGGGGCGGAGCTAGCTCGGAAGCGATGGCTGCCTGAGCCTGGTGCTCTGCCGAGTCATCAAGAGATTCAAGTTATCCTGCAGCTAGGGTGGTGTTGTAACCCCCCAGATTGACATAGACACGCCTGAAGAGGCGCGCAACCGTACATCAGTGCTTATTCAGGACTTTACTGCCTGTGGCAAGTGAAATTGGCGGGGGAGTGCCCGCGACGATTGGGCCGCTGATCCCCGGACTATAGTGTGGACTGGAGCCGGGCTGCGTCGCGTGACATGTGGCTGCGCCCAACATTGGTTGCTGGGGCTGGCGGAGAGCTGCGGAATCGCAACCGGAGGGGGCGCGGACTGCCCTCGCGGCAGAATGAAGGGCGACTGAAGAAAGGGGTTGCATTGTGGGGCAGGCCGGAGGTCTGCAGAGCGATCCAGAGGAACTGCGGAGGCTGTGGAGCGTGGAGGGGCCTTGCCATGTGTGATTTTTGGCTGCGTTGTTGGAGCGCGGCAGAGAGGTGAGGAGGCCTTTCTGTTGAAGCCGTAGCTTGTGGCCTCCTCCTGCTTGCTACACACCCGGGCGTCGGGCGCAGTGGCTCATTCCTAGGACCCTAATTTGTACTGGTGCAGTGGCAGAGGTCTGGAGCACATACATGGCCAGTGGTGCAATTGGAAGTGGAGCGCTGGGCAGGGGCACTCAAGCTGCCACTGGGGCCATAGCTTCTACTGGGTCAGGCAGGGCATTTTGTGGCCTGGCTTGCAGGAGAGGCTAGTAGTGGTGCCCCCCCTGAGGAGCGGCTTGCTGGGACGATTGTGGCTGGAATAGACCTTGTCCACGAGAAGCGGATTAAGTAGAGTGTGGCCAGATTGGTAATCTGCTGAATGCTGACGAAACACAAGTCCGCTTCAGCAGGATAGGTGCTCTCCAGGGCACTTCGGGGGATCGACTGTGGGTCAGGTGGGGAACAGTTTTTTGTTTTTTGACCCACAACTTAATTCCGGCACAGCTCAGCACCGGACAGGTGTGGCTGTCAGTGGGCCTGCGGTATCGGCGCAGAGACATTAAATTATACATGAAGTGCCTTGCTAGCCGGGTGTCTGCAAGTGGAGTGTCCAGCTAACCATAGCGTCCTGACGACAACTCAGGACTCTGCTGTGGGTGAGCCCTGCGTTCCTAGGAGAGAGAGACAAAGTGTCGAGAGTGGAGATAAGAGTGGGTTGCCTGAACAACTCTGTTTTGGACCCTAACCTGTCACGGGACCGGGTACTGAGAGTGACGGTTGGTGGACGGTGGGAGAGGGCATTCCTAGCGACTATGGGCAATGAGAGAAGACCCAGACGAAGCTGGCCTTTGACCAGAAGCAATCAAAATCACAAGACCGCGCTCCAGATGGGGGCGCTAAAGGGTCGGCACCAACACGCGAGGATAACGACGAGGACATACGTACCATCCTAAAATCTATGGAGAAGTCTCTTCAGAGTGGCATCACATCCTTGGGCACGAAAATGGACGCCCTAACATACAGGATGGATAGAATGGTAGAGCGCATTGATAAGCACGCTGAAAGACTGGACATGTCTGAAAGGCGCTTAACGGAAGTTGAGGAAGCTCACACCACCCTAGATGCAGAACATAAACAACTGGGAAAGGTCCTGCGTGTCCTGCAGAACAAGACTGAGGACATTGAAGCGCGTTCCTGGCGATGCAACCTGCGTCTCGTTGGCCTTCCGGAAACAGCGGCCACAGGAAACATGGAACAGTTCATTGAGAAATCGCTGGTGACGCTGCTGGAAGACGATGTCTTTTCTCCAATGTTTGTTGTGGAGGGAGCACACAGGGCTCTAGGGCCGTGACCACCGCCGGGGGCTGCCCCGCGTCCGATAATAGCGAAGTTACTCAACTATAGGGATCGCGATGCGGCACTCCTTGTTGCTAGAGAGAAGAAAACTTTGCGATATGAGGGGTCGGAACTGTCCCTGTATCCAGACTTCACTGCTCGTGTGCAGGAGGCTCGCAGACACTTTGTACCGCTCAAGAGGCAGCTCCGAGAAATGGGCATGGACTACGCCATGCTGTATCCTGCGAAGCTACATGTAAATAGACAAGGGAAATCACATATTTTCACAGACCCTAAGGTTTTGCAGCAAGCCATCAAAAGCTGGATGAAAGAATGGAAGGGCATCCCGGACCGGCTGCAGCTGGAGGAGTCAGATGGGACTGCACTGGATGAGCTGGACTGAACAGTTTAACTGATAGCTATAGGGGTAATGAGAGGTGCCGGGAATTGTGTGTTGGAGTGGCTCTTTAACATGGATATGTGACATTATTGTGCAAATCTCTGAGTTGTCTGGTTAAAGTGGGTGTCCTGCTGAGCTTATCCTGGTTTGGGTGGGGGGGGGGGGGGTTTGGAGGATAGGAAGTTGTTGTTGTGTCATATATGGAACTGTCTTATAACAATGGTGCACATAAAGTGAGGCTGAGGTCGGTGACACTGTGACCTCCCCCCTCCTATCTTCAGAGAATAGGCTGTGCTTTAAGGCTTGCATGGTGACAAGGGGGCCTGCTCTATTGATTGTGGGGTGTATGATGATTACAGGTCTATGCTGCAAATTTGTGTGCGATGACTCGCTGGGGCCTGGGCTGGCCTTATATGCTTTTGGTATTGGTAGTAGTTACACGCATGGGGCTACCTCCGCTCAGGTGTGCCTGGCACTGTTATTGTAATCCTCTTTCAGGGGGTTATAGATTGTTGGGGATTGGGGAGAAGGGGTCAGGGGACTGTTTTTCATGCAGCCATGTTGGGGGAGGTCTGCTGTGGGAGGGGGTGGCAGAGGGGAGAGGGTGGTTTTTCAGGGTGGGTTATTACGAGGGTTGGCTGTTTTTTAAGCGGAAGATGTGCTGCACGATGGTACACAAACATGCTTGTTTTACATTATGCACTGGTTTTGTAGCTAATGACACGCGAAGGGCAGGATACCGGGGAGCGGATGGGGGACATGAGAGTGCTGTCATGGAACGTTAGGGGACTCTACGATCACCGTAAACTTCGGAAGGTTCGGAATTATCTTAATAGGCAGAATGTCGATTTGGCTCTCCTACAAGAGACGCACTTGTCGCAAAGAAGCTGCATGCTTAGGTCCAGAGGGCTGGAGGGTAACATCAACTCTGCGGGGTTCACTACACATGCTAGGGGAGTGCTGAATTGGGTTCACCCCAGGTCATCTCTCAGACTTACGCTACTACCAGGGGATACGGATGGTAGGTATGTAATATCTAAGTGCAGGGGTCGGGGATTGGACCTCCTCATCAATAATATATATGGTCCCAACTATGACTGCCCTGAATTCTTTGGGGATATTGCAGGGATTGTCGCTCACTATGGAGACTCCAGGATCCTTTGGAGGGGGGACTTCAACTTAGTTAGAGACCCGGCCTTAGATAGATCGACGGGCCCGACTAGAAGCCCGGCGGCGGCAGCAAGGAAGTTGGAGGAAGTTCTGGTTTGTCTGGATGTGTGTGACATGTGGAGAACGAGGAGTCAAGAGAGATGGGGGTATACACATTACTCGGCATTCCACAACATTCACACGCGTATCGGTTATTGGATGGCATCTAATACGCTGATTAATCTGGTGCGACAGAGTATAGTACTCCCCCTACGCTGTCGGATCATTCGCCACTGCTGTTGGTCTTGGAACCCCCTAGAAAACGCTTGCCTCCATTTACGTGGCGGTTCCCTCCATACTCCTTGCTAGATCCAGTATTTAAGGAGGAGTTAGCGGACGCCATTGAAACCTTCTTTGACACTAATATTGGGTCTGTAGATAGTTTTCAGACTGTCTGGGAAACATTTAAAGTGTATATCCAGGCATTGCAATGGCTAAGCATTCGAGTGTGCTTAAGGCTATTCGTGGGAATCTGGCTGAAATAGAAGGTAAATTGAAAAATCTTGAGCGACAGTGGCTAGCTGGGGGTGATGAGACTATAAATAGGGAGTTTAAGGTATTGCTGGAGGAGTATCATGCTGCGGCTGATAGTGAAGTGAAACACCTCGGCAAGTATGCCACGGCACCCTCATATGATGAGGGAGAAAGGCTGGGATCTGTTCTGGCTCGTCTGATGAAGGCTCGGCATGGTAGGACTCAAGTAACGGAAATTGAGGCGGAGAGCGGTAAGTTGTTGACAGAGGAGGCGGAGGTGGCTAAACGCTTCCAACAGTATTATGCGGATCTCTACAGGTCCAGGTCTGCTGGGACTGAAGAGCAGATGGCCGAATATCTGGAGCATATACAACTCCCTTTTAACCCGGACTCGCACAGGGCACTCCTTATGCACCCGATAGAGATGGACAAGATTATTGAGGCTTTGGGTGGCATAAAGGCTAGCAGTGGCCCGGGAACGGATGGCTTGATAGTTGCATTCTACAAGACGTTTTTAGAACAACTACTTCCTCACCTTGTGGCCTTGTTTGAGGATATGTGTGTAACGGGCACCGCGCCTCCATCTATGAGAGCGGCCATGTTGGTTGCCATTCCTAAACCGGGTAAGGCATTAGATGAGTGTAGTTTGTTTCGTCCACTCTTCCTTCTTAATGTGGACACGAAAATATTAGCTATATTATTGGCTACCAGACTTGCTCTGATGTCTCACATCCTAGTTGCTCCGGAGCAGGCGGGATTCATCCCATTCAGAAACGTAACTTATAATATTCGCACTGTGTTTGGCACGATGCAACATGTCCGCCAGGAAAATAAAGGAGTAGCTGTTTTTCTAGATATGGAAAAGGCATTCGATTCGGTGGAGTGGGCGTTTTTAAGGCAGGTGCTGACCAGAATGGGGCTCTGGCGGTATTTTTGTAGTTGCTTGGAACCTTATATTACAAGCCAACGGCACGTGTTCGAATTGGTGACCTAGTTACTGTCCTTTAACATTACTAGAGGCACCAGGCAGGGCTGCCCTCTGTCTCCGCTGCTCTATGCTTTGGTGGCAGAACCTCTGGCTTGTGCCTTGCGGGAATATCATGGAAATAAGGGTATTGGCTTTCCAACCTATAAAATAGTAGTATCAACTTATGCTGATAACACGCTCCTATATGTGAGACACCCGGAGAATAACTTAGCCTCGGTTATTAGGGAAGTTGTGCGATTTGGGGCACTTTCGGGGCTTAAGGTGAATTGGGAGAAGTCACTGGTGTTCCCCCTTATGCCATCCACAACTGAATTTGATATGGAATATCCGTTGCAATGGACTGAGGACTCAGTGAGATACTTGGCCATTAGATTACATACTCATGCAGACATCGTATTCAGAGAAAATTATGGAGTGGCCGATTGGAAGATGATGTTGAGGTGTGGAGCGCCTCCCTCTGTCCTTAATGGGGCGTATCTCCATTATGAAGATGGTTGTCCTGCCTAGATTCCTATTCTTATTCACGAACATACCCTTGGTGCTTCTGCGCTCTTTCTTTCTTAGGCTTAGGCAATTCAGGTTAAAACTGGCTTGGGCGGGTAAACAAGCTCGAGTACAATGGGGAGTGCTTACACTTCCGTACTATTTGGGTGGTCTGGGTGCACCGGACTTCGAACTGTATTACAGGGCGGCACAGGCTGCCCACCTACATGCCTGGATACATGGTGGGGCTGACATTCCCTTTCTTCGGATGGAGAGGCTTTTTGCTGATCCTATCCCTTTGCCGGCAATATTTATGGAACCAGTTGATCGCAGGACTAGCTCCCTAAACACTATTAGGCATGCTTGGCACTGGCTCCTACAGAATCAGGCAGGTATTTTATTGTACTCTCGTGCTATGCCGATAGAGTGGATGAGATGGCTGGTACCATGTACAGAAACGGGTGTTATACTAGCACTGCGCGACCTGAACTTGGTGGTTGCTGGGGACCTCTTCGATGAGGGGACGGCTCGCACCCCAGATCAGGTTACTGCGGTAGCGGAAAGTGCCACACTCTTTAACAGATTCCAATTTCACAGGGTGAGGAGGGCTCTCCAGGCACTGCTGGATGACGGTATGGAAGAACCTCCAGAGGTACTGGAGTTAACACATGTCATCAAGAGTGCGTCTCCCCGAAAAAGTTTTACTGCTATTTATCAGACAGCGATGTCACACAGGGCGCATAAGTACACAACGGCTAGGCTTGCGTGGCAACGGGATTTGAAGGTTCAGTTGGAAGATGATAAGTGGTTCTATTGTTGTATGAATACTAGGAAAATATCATTACATGGTAGACACAGGTTGGTCCATTTCAAATATCTTAATAGGACTTTTACACCCCTGAAAGGCTTTGTCGATATGGTTTGCGGGAGGATTCTAAGTGTGAAAGATGCCATGCTTCATCTGCTGATTTTTTCCACCTGGCATGGCTGTCTCTGGGAGTTTATCACTTTTGGGAAGGTATCTTTGAGGAGCTGGGAAGAGTGGTTGAGACAGAACTCACTCCGGAACCATTGATGGCCCTTCTGGAGTACACCAAGGCGCTACTAAAAGCCATCGCAGATTGGTTGATATGGGGCTGCTTATGGCCAAAAGAAGGGTGGCTCTATGCTGGATGAGGGGGCCGGTCCCGACGCTGTGGCAGTGGTCTAGTGACATGATAGTCTGTGCTACACAATCGGAGACCTATAGCGAAATGCTTCTGCCTAGGAGCCGACCCAAACATTTCTGGGGACTATACACTGAGTATGTGCAGGGTGCAGGGAGCGAGGGTGAGAAAGACACGACGAATGTGCAAGGTGCTGGTGTTGCAAGTGTCGATGAGCCTGCAGGAATAGGTTGAGGTTAGGAGAGGATACCTCGTTCACTCTGATGTGGGGGGCACTCATGTTTGGGGTATTATTAGAAGAGTTGCTGCCCTAACTGGCATTTCCTGCATGGGAAATATGGGCTAGGATGCTTGTTTACAATACTTGGATTGAAGAATGCTTCAGAGAACACAACTGGACAGCTTTCGACTCCATGAGGCCCCTGGGTTCTAACTGACGCAACCAATATTGTTATGTTTTCAATGCCTTATCGTTTGTCGCCGCCTGCCCAGGTTGGGATGTGTAAGAAATGCAGCGATAGTATTTCGTGAAATAAGTGAAGTTTTGCAGAGAGCACTGTAAAATGATGTGTATTTGTCTGCTGTTATAATAAATGCTTAATAAAAATAAATAAAGTATGCTCAAAACGTGCAGATCACAGACGAAAGCAGATCATGTCCAAATGTTTGTATCACTGACAAAGCTATACATGGTAAGTAGAGTGCAAGTCACTGAGTTCAGGACCTGCAAATTGTATGGTGTAAAATAAAAAAGAGTGAATCTTTGTTTAAAATGTAGAATAATGAAACTTGCCAAAAAGTAAATAAGATTGCAAATCACTAGTGAATAAATTTGCACCAAAATGTATTAATTAAAAATACAATGAATGACTGGAACATTCAAAACTGCTACAGACCAAAGGTATTAACTCGAACAAATTGTGCAAATCGCTGAAAAGCTAACTTGCACTTAATACTGAAAGTGTGTGCACATCACAGAAGTGAGTAAATATGTGCAAGTAAAATGTGAGCACATGACAGAAATATAGACGTGCAATGCTGTGGTAGACCACAAGGGGCAGTGTGAGTAGAAGACACTGTAGACACTCTATTGTCTCCCAGGAAGGAACAGTAGAGATGACTTGGAAGGAGGGATCAGCTCAATGAACACCGAGTTTCACAGGTAAGGACTTGACGCTACTGTCAATTTGTAAAGCTGCTTTTGTTTCATCTTGCTCGTGCTTTGAGACGCTTTTTGAAGGTTGGGTTAAAGTAATTGCGCTTGCTCTGTAATCCGTGCTGCAGTAATTGATGACCGGTGTTTGGTTAACAGCCAGGCCGCATCTTTGACAACCGCGCATAATGAACACAGCAGGGCTGTTGCTTCGTAGGCTTAGACCTGTGTGCTGCGTGTATCTAAGCAACAGTGCTGATAAACAGCCGAAGTTTTGTCACACGCTCGCGTATAACATGCACTTGAAATTCTTTGAACTCGAGCTGGAAGACGCTCGCGCAGGACTCGCGTGATGCACTTAAAAGAGCCGTTGCTAAGTAACAAGCACAGCATGCAGATAAAGTGAAACATAGTGGATTTGTCCATAAGTCCTCGCTTAAAAGCCGCGTGAATAGAAAAAATAGAAGTCTCTCATCTTAATTATTCACTTATTAGTGAATAAAAGTGTCTTTGAAGTAAATGATGGAGTTAACGGATTGCTCACTGGCCCTTCTTCAATGTAGTTGACAGCCAATGAGCATAAAGACGTCCAAATAGACCCAAATCGTAATGAAGACACTGCAAGGTTTATAGTGGAAGTTGTGGGTTTATTCCAGAAGACGCATCTCTTCGTGAAGGGGCACTGGAGCAACTGACTACAGAGAGAATGTACAGAGAGAATGCCATGCTCCAGTGACCTCATAACATTCCAAGCTTAGAGCTAATACTAGCCCCATTACACCCAGAGTAAGCAGGCGAGTACAAGCATTTGAAATTACTTGGCTGTGTAGCCACTGAGCACGCCAATTACTGTGGACAGCAGCAGAAAGCCTTTGGTGTTCAAAATTAAATTCTCTATTGTGATTGGATCTCCCTATGCACTTCCTTCCTGCACCGAAAAGTGATTTTGATTGGAGCGACATATTTTGCTTTTCTTGACGATCACAGGCCTATTTCAGCATACTTGCTGTGTGGCAAAAATGAATATGAAGTAGATACACTTCATGGATGTGTTTTAGGAAACACTATTGCCGATGCATGACACATAGAAGGCATTACTATTTACTTACAAATGAGTTTGGTTACATGTGGTGGAAACAGAAAATAAAAGGTCAAGATGAAATGAAGCTACAAATAAGTGAAAACAAGAAAGAGAAGATGTAATGAATGTAAATACCCAAACATTTCATAGAACGTAAAAACATCAGTGAAAAGAGATGAAAGATGATCAAATATTAAAAAATGGGTTTGAGCAAGAAAGAGGGCCAAAAGAGTGAAACACGGAAAACATTACAAGCAGAAAGAAAACAGTAGAAAATAAAGGGAGAGATGAAAGAAAAGAAAATGCTGTAGCAGAGGACGGGTTATCCAGTGATCTACGTCCCAAGAGATCTCAGAACCCAAGCAAAAATCATCAAAACAACATTCCAGAATGCCTATTGTTGGTGGTTGTTGGACTAGCAGGACTGGGTAAAGAAAACAATGTTTTTTTCTGGGTGTATACATTATTTTCCGTTACAATCACATTACAATACTGTGAAACCTGAGTGCATTTCCAATCAATGGCACATAGGCAGGTTTCAAAGTAGAAGAAGCTTTAAACCAGAACACCTCAGTCACTGCTCACCAACTGCTGTTCTTTACGCAGACCAAGATCCCCAGCACCTTCTGGAACCCCAGGTTCGATAGTGCCAAATAGAATCACTGTACAGCAGATAACACAAATCGTCCTCCTTTTGAACACCAACGAAACAAACTAAACAAACTTTAAGCAATTGTAACATACTTTGAAATGCAAGACCAAAGCTGAACAGCCCACCATTATATAATCATAGGTTGGAGAAAAAAATAATGTAGCATTATAAAGGTTGAGGACAATCAAAGAATTGATGAAAGTTAAATATATAAAAAATATTTTTTGTATGTATCATTATTAAAAAGTAAACATCCAAATCAATCAAGGAAAGTCACTTTACCCACATGGAATTAACTATAGGTCTAAATAGTTATTGTGTGACATAATCTTTAAAATAAGAGCAATATTCTTCTGTGTAGGCTATGCATGTTTTGAAACCTCACTGAGATTCCGAATTCATCCACCATGTGTTTTCAAAGCATTACAAAACAACTTTTATAGGCTCAGTAAACTTTGACCACATGCAGTTACCTGGGGAGCCCTTACACACACCCATTCTCTTGCCCTAAAATGTATTTGGTATTGTGTGCCTTTTCATATCTTCTTTTCCTTTCCTCTAGTAATTTCAGTTCTTTATTATGCCGAGGCTTTTTAGAATCTACCTTATCCCAACCTTCATGCAGCTTCATCCACCCTGGTACCAATCTAGAGTTCAGTTTCCTTCCTCTGTCAGTAGTTTGATGAGTTAACAATAGACTTCAAATCCCCTCATAACCTCTTCCCTCCAGCATAACCTGTTAAAATTTGTCCAATTTTATGCCTTCTTTCAAGGTTTTATTAACTCTATCAACAACCCCATTTGTTTCAGGATGACTGAGCAAACAAAATAAATGATAAATCCCACGACACTGAAGTAAATCTCTCCTATTCTTTGAACAGAGCACAGCCTTATCAGTTAAAATAGTATGAGGCAACCCTTCTCTCATACAATTTTCCACAACAAAATGTTTAATGGCATTAATGGTAATGTCAGCAACACAGTTCATTTCTGGCCATCATGAGAACAAATCAACAAGGAATAAAATGTACAGAGAATTCATCTCACCAACAAGGGACCCATAATATCTATTGCAACCTCCTTCCATGGAGTATTAGGAAGTGGACAGCAAAGCATTGGCGGCTTCCTTGGTTTCAGAATCCTATCACTTGTACTGCAAGATAGACAATCTCTTATATTTCTTTCAACAAGTAAATCCAAACCTGAGCACCAATTTCAATATTTCTTTTGTTTTAGAAACTTCAAAATGGCCTTCACAAACCACATCAACCAGTTTTGATTATGAATTACTCGGGGGATCAAGTTTGTACATCTAAATAAACATCCATCAACTTTTGCTAACTGCCCTCTAATCATTCAATATGGTCTTATCCGTTCCCAGTTTCTTTTTTGTTCTCCCAACCTCCAACCATCATCTACCTCACCTTTTTCAAAATGGAATCAGAGTCTAACTCTTTCTTCCAAACTGTTAGAGAAATTATTCTGTCAGTTATCACACACACATCTTCCTTTAGCAAATCATCTATATCATCTAAGTTCAGTTCAACATAATTTTCATCCACCAGCCTATATGTATAATTACTCACTCCAGAAATATGTTCAACCTCAAATGTAAACTCTTGAACATTGATAACCCATCTTCTTATCCTGCAGGAAACAGCTTCCAAGCCTTTTTTTCTGTAGAAATCTTGAGGTTTGGGGTAAGTTCTCAGCTTCAAAATGTTGCCTCAAATGAAATATTTAAATGTATTGAGGCCCCAGAATACTTTTTTCAGTTACTGAGTAATTGTCCTATGAGGCAAAAGCTATGGTTTCTTCTTTAGACCCACTACCTTGAAGACAAACAGCCCTTAGAACTTGCATCTGATACTCCAATCACATTTCTGCTATGAACAAACCCCTTAAAGTTGAATGCACTGGTTAAGCATTTCTTAACATCCGAAACTCTTCATTGGACACTCTATCCTATACAAAGAATGCTTTATTTTTTAACAACAATCTCATAGGGTAAGTTTTTCTGGCTAGGTTATCAACAAACTTACTGTAAAATTCAATAATTTCTAAAAATGATCGCAATTCATCTTTATTCTTCGGAGCTATTAACTTCAAGATCGTTTCCACTAACTCTTTTTTCAGCTGAATCCCTTCCGTGGTCATCTTATATCCTAAATAATCAATTTCTTTACAACCAAATCTATACTTCTCAACCTTAAGTCAGCCAAAAATTCTTTGAGATTTCTTAAGACAGCTCTTACTCTTTCATCATGCTGAGACTTTGAAATTCCTTATACCAAAACATTATCTTGAAAGTAAAACACATCTGGAATATTTGCAAGTAGGAATGACATAACTCTCTGGAATACAGAGGCCAAGGACCCTTGACTAACCCCACCAGCATGTGGGCAGCCATTCTAAATTCAGTGCAAGCAGTAGTCATGGACCGCAGGCACCACTCAAATCAAATTGACATTCTGGTGGGTTTACTCAATACTATGGCAGTTTTGTAATTGGCATTGATGAAAAACTTGAGAAACTAAACTCAGTAATCACAAGGGTTCAATGAAACCACCTTAATGATTTCACTGTGTGCTGATGCAAGAAGGTATTAGCTAGACTCGTGCAACTGCCGGTAATTATGGAAGGAATCCTGGTTGAGGTAAAAAATAGCCTAATTGTAAAAAATGCCCTAAAATCAACCTCCATATTGGGTGAGCAGTGAGACAGCAGCATGTCGGCGGCTCACGGAGATCAGGAGGAGAAGTTTAAAAGAGGCATCTGCCAACCTTCAAATAAGTAAAAAATATAGTAAATTGAAGATTTGGGTCTGATGCATGCACCATTCTCAACTTAGGATGAAGTCCCTGGACCATTCCAAATGACAAAAAGGGAGAAGAAGCGGGCAAGAAAGGGGAGGAACAAAGTTTGCATTAGCCATGCAGGCCCTTTAAACATCTCACTATCTTCAAAACCCTGAGGGGGAGGCCATCCCAGCTAACACCTTCCAGCTAATTGACTCAGCACCAGCTATTGATAATGCCAACAACAAGCCAGTGAAGAACAAATCATCAGCCAGGGAGGCCACCCCCACTGCAATCAGTGTGATTGCTGTAAAATCATTGGTGCAAGAAGGCGGCAAGGTACAGCAACCAGGGAGTTCCCGACTAAGGGCCCAATTCTGATGCGGGTTGGAAAGCTTCCCGACCAAATCGGTTTGGAAATGGTTTCCGACCCACTCAGATCGGGAGAGTCCGACCAATGAAGTACGATGCATCCGGATACTTACCTATCCGATTTGGTTGGACTCCCAAATACTCAACAGAGCAAAGGCTACAGGTACACCTCTATGTGTTTTGTCAACTTCAAGACAGCCTGTGTTCCACTTAACAGGCTATGGGCCAAGCTTCAACAATGGTGAATTCCGCCCAAAATCCTGCGAGCAGTCAGGCTGCTTTACACAGACACGTGGGTTAACATCAAAATCAGAGATGGCACCTACCTGTCAAGAGAAGTTAAAACGGCAACTGGCTTAAAACAAAGCTGTGTCTTGGCACCATTTCTGTTCAATTTATATATTACAGACCTCTCCACAGTACTGGAGCTGCAGATATCCCATGCCCTGAGTCTGGGTGGCCAGCAATTGTCAAACATCTTGTATGCAGATGATCTGCTACTTCACAGAAAACAAGAATAGTCATACTTTACTTAACTGCCTCGGCACATATGCAGATTAAAATGAGTTGGAAGTACACCGTAAAAAAACAAAAGTAATTGCATTCATTCGCCGCATCTTAAATAAGAGCAAGTTGCATTTCAGTACAAAAACAGTAGATGAAGCAATGACCTACGTGTATCTAGAAGTCATGCTTTCTCGACATTGGCAAGATCCATCCGAGGCCATAACCTGAAAGCACTGGCGGCAGTAATGAAGGCTAGACTGCTACCAAGTAAGCATGAGCGGATTTTGCGGATTGGCAATCCGCGAATTTGCGGATTTGCAAACTCGCAATCCGCAAAATCCGCGAATTCCCGCGAATTTGCGGATTTTTTTTTTTTTTTGTGTTCACCCGTGTTTCTGCCAGTTCGCGAGGGTTTTTACAATTTCGCAATTTGCGAACTTACCTGTCGGGTCGCAAGTTTTGCGAACTTGTTGTTTCTACGTGTCCACACTCTTCTTCATCACTGCCACTCTCTGTCACCACTGCCACTCTCTGACTACTCATGCCACCCTCTGGCCCACCCATGCCACCCTCTGTTTCATCACCACACCCTCTGGTTGTCCAGTGTACATTATTTTTGGCAAAGCAAAGCACACCTTCCCTGCCTCAAGTGACCTGAATTAATTTGGGGCTGATTAATGTGTCACAGAATATTTTTTTAGCTGGCACCTGCTTCCTTAGTGCACCCTGATTAGTGATCTTTTGCACTTGCTAAGTGCTTTCATTGTTGCAAAATTAGTTACAACACCTGCCCTGCCCCAACTGACAATAATGAATTAGGGGCTGATTAATGGATTTTAACTTCCAGCCTGGCTCCTGCTTGTCTCCCTTAGCTGTAATTCAGGACCTTTGTGGCATATGTGTAACTATTCTGAGGTTCAGAGCAGGGTCACATAATAGTTGCAACTGGCAACTGAACTCTGGAGGGGCCCCTCAGGAAGCACTACAGGAAATGGCTACTAATGATGAGCCTGAACTTTTGAACCTGGTAAGTAGTTACTTTCAGTTTTGCTAAAATCGTATTTCTGCAATTTCGCACTTATTCGCGGGGCGCGAACTCACGCGAACAGTGCGAGCAGTGCGAGCAAAATCCGCTGCTCGCGGATTTGCGGATTTTTCAGGAAATTCGCAAATCTCGCGGATTGCGGATTTCCCGAAAATCCGCAAAATCCGCGAGCGGAACGGATTTTCCGCCCATGCCTACTACCAAGTCTTGTATATGGATCAGAAGTAATGTTAGGTGCTGAGGCCTAACTTTTAGATAAAATACAAATAAGATCATATAAACAAAACTTCCGGTTGCCCAAACCTGCATCGCCTGCTCAAAATAGATTGGAGTTTTCGTTAACAAATTAGACACTAGCCAGGTCCAAGGCGTACATTAAATGCTGCCACAAACTACGATCCACTGCAGACGACATGCTGGCTCATCGAGTCCGGTCCAAAATAAATCTTCAAAGGGAGAATGGCAAATATAAAAAATATCTTGAGAGCAGCATTGGGAAGCTCGAAATAGGCGACCTATGGAACACCAGTATATCTGGGCAGGCTATCAGGAAAGCAGTAAATAAATCTATGAAATTATAAAGTAGGACGACTGATAAAGGAAAGATATCAAAGAGGTTACATGGGTGGCTGGAACTGAAATCTTATACTACTGTAATCCCGTATCCTGTCAGAGTGTGATTTTCAAGATGGCCTCCGTGAAATGCAACGGGAAAGGTGAAGGTTTTGGCCCAGCAGTCTGGGAGCACGTGACCGCGTCTACCATAGAAATGCTCAGGGGGCGAGGAGCGACTAGAGAGAAAGCTGAACAACACAAAGGAGAGACGAGCGGAGGAAACAAGGAGGACATGTCAGGTAATAGCATGTTAGACAACCCAGTGGAGGATTCATCCACCCGAAACACCGTCTAGGATAATGAGGAGAAACAAGAAGATGCCACACCTAGCATCCTGGAGTGCAGGTAGAAACCTCACAGAGGCATTGCCAACCAGTCCAGCTGTCCGGAAGTGAAGGAGTATGCTGAGACTCCCTCTGCCACGACCCCGGAGGTCCATGGCCCCTGTCCATTTGTCCAATACTTTTCAATAGGTTGGTTGTGGACAGGGCAAGAGTGACACCCATTCACACTGCCACAATAGCACAGGAGCACAATCACCCGGGGTGACGAGGTGTCAGTATACTTAAAGCCTTTATTTCCTGCCGTCCTTATGTTACTGAATTTTGTACTTTTTTTGTTTTGAGAACTGTCCTTCTACCTGCTGGGACCTAGATGCAAAGGCAAGCCCTGTACAGACTCAGTGTTCCAGGAAGGAAGAAAGCAGAGGGAAAACAAAGAGGAGCAAATGTTTACATTTCTGTTGGCTACCCCTGCCCTTTCTTTACTTTGCCTTAATTTTTTTTCTGTTAGACTCTGTGGAGATAGTGGTCCTTCTTACTAATTAAAGAAGCCTGTCCATACCAATCCCTCGGCCTGAGCCTCTTCCTTATTCTAGTGACCACAGTGGTGTCTGCAGTGGGATACCGTAATGCAAGGCTAACATGACCAAACCCATCACTATGGAAGCCATGGTCACTTAAGTCGCTGAAGACCAAAGGCATCTGCAATTAGTGATAAAACAGTAAAACCAAAATGCCCAGAAAGAAAGGGAGGCGTATCAAGCCACATAGATAGACTCTAACCAACAAATACAGGATACTACCATTTTGCCCCTGACAGGTGCTATTCCCACTGCGAAAGTTCATCCAAACATTCCGAGTTCTGTCCTACAAAAGTTCCAGGAGGGTGATGATCCAGACTATTTTTTTAACCATATGCACATTTTGCCCCATATGCAAAACTGACCTCGTTATATGCAGCACATTTTTTATTATTGACTGCTCCCCAAATGGGAATGAATGTGTTCAACATCGATATCTATTTTTAGATTCTATGTTTATTTGTTTTTATAGTGTATGTCTTTTAGCCGAAGTTTATGGTTTAAATTGACTAATAAAAACTTTTTTTTAATTACATTAGGCCAAACCGCATTTTTTTAAACTTGTATGCCCCCAAGGGTTATATGAACGAAGTCAGCTCTTGTGATAAATCATGTAACCTCACATGATAGTAGGCCGACCTTAGAACGAGATTTGAAAAAACGTAGCACCTGCAAGTGCTGTCAGCATCTCAGTAAGGTTTGAAAATGGAAACTTGCCCACAATGACTTCATTGTTCAATGCTCTTAGGTCTATACACAGACATATACTCTCATCTGTCTTTCTGGTCACCACAATTGGTGCTAACAATTCTATGGTCTCCACAGGTACTTTCACCCCCATTTTGCACAACTTCTCTAATTCCTCCTTAACCACCTCAAGTACATTAATGGGTAGGTTCCTCGTCTCATCCAACACTGGAACATCCTCCCTTTTAAGTTGTATCCTGTGAACATATGTTTTTAGACTCCCTAACTTGTCGCCAAACACTTCTGAAACACTTCTGAAAATTCCTCGTCAGATGTTGCATAATTTCCAGCAAACTGAGCAACTGCTTGAACCTGAATCTGGAGAGATGTATTAGAGTTAATATAAACACCTAACTCTTTCTCACCTCTTACAGAGACATATATCTTAGAAACAGAAAACCTTTCTTTATATTCAACTTTAGCCAGAAAGTATCCATTCATTTTTATAGGCTGACCTCCATAACCTCCTGGATGTATATCCAACTTTTTAAGTTTAGCCTTATCTTTGAAGAATTGTTGAAATACGCTATCAGTTATTATAATTAATCGTGCACAAGAGCCAAACATAGTTTCCACTTTCCTTCCATCAATCAGGACAGTGTCCTTGGAATTTCCTGAAGACTTCTGCAAACCGATCTTATCACAGACTTTAGCAACCTTCTGATTTTGTTCTTCTTTGTATTTATCCCGCTTCTGTTACACACCATTTCATGTCCCTTTCTTCCACATTTGTTGCACAGTTTTTGTGGCAGGGCAATCTTTTGATTCAGCCATGTGACCTACTCTCCATCATCTAAAACATTGTCCATTAAAGATAGATCACCACTGTTCTCATTCCACATCTTCTTCCCCTTCACCTCTTGTACAACCTTTTCATCCTCTTTTATTGCCAGTACACCTGCTCTTTATCTTCTTTATCTTTATTTCCTTAACACATACTATCATATGTTCTATTGTTTAGCAAAATCTAGTACCTCACACAAAGAGGGATCATCCTTCAATCACAGCTTTTCTTAATGTTACAAGTTAGGAAAAAGGAGTCCCTTATGCGCTCATCACATGACTGTCCAAATTAGAATGTAGCAGATCATTTTCTTGATGCTCATACAGATTCTGCCACTGTCACTAAAGTGGTACACCTGCATTATAATGCTAATATGTGTTAAGAAATGAATGTCAAGTTTTAATACAGATTTCATAAGCACTTAGATCCTATGACTCTGCAACCCCTAATTCTGGAAGATGTTCTAATACTTCCCATCCTTTGGCACCCCACCTAGACAATGCGATAAACGTGCAAGTTGTCTCTCCAGCCACATATTTGGTCCACATTCTACAGAATAATTATAAAATACTATTTTCCATTGACTCCATCTCAAAGGTAGCTGAATTGATAGAAAACACGGTGGAGGTACCACATTCTGCATCTACACCTAATTCTTTTTTTAAAAACGTTAGACCTACTATACAAATGCACACTAATGTGTAACTATATTACTATACCAAGAGAAATAACTTCTTAGAGTCCTTAATGAAATGTCATTATATTGTACATTATTTCGATGTGAAAAGTGAGCAGCTCACTGACATCTGCAACAACCTCTTCAGGTGAACCATGCAGTGGAAAGGCATGGAGCAATGTGTGATCTTCAGGTGAAGCAGGTAGTGGAAATGTGTGGTGCAATGTGTGATCTACAGGTGGCCCATGGAGTAGAAATGTTTGGCGCAATGTGTGATGTTCAGGTGAACCTTGGAGTGGAAAAGTGTGGCAAATGTCTGATCTTCAGTTGAACCAGGGAGTGGAAATGCATGGCACAATGTGTGCTCTTCCGGTGAACCAGGGATTGGATATGTGTGGAGTAATATTTGATCTTCAGGTAAAGAAGGGAGTGGAAAGGCATGATACAATGTGTAATCTTCTGGTGAACTAGGCATATACTCCTTTTGGAATCACTTGCATTTTCTTTTGGAAATTGCACACTGACTCATAATTCGTTTTGCATCACTTAAAAAGACTTGTTACTCACACAGCACCAGCTTTTAGGAAGGTAAATCCAACTATATGGGAGGGGGGAAGTAAGTGGGGGATTGGCTCCTAATTAAGAATGTCTAACGAAATGCTGCTTTGGATGCCCACCTCATGATGACTTCAAAGCAGCAGTATAAAACTTCTGGGGAGAGAAAGCAATTCTATTGTCAAAAGTCTTCAAAGAATAAAAATAATTGGAGTGTAAGTCTGTTGTTACAAATTTCCGCGTATAATTAGAGGAAGAAAAGCACAGGCCGCTTTGCAATAAACAGTGGCCCAGGAGATTAAGCAGATGTTCTAATGTTTTCTTAAAACTTTTTGTGCTTTTAGGCAGACTAGTTATTTGGTCATCGATTTTCGACATTGGCTATGTTTACAACTGCTCTATAGTTAATTTGTCCACCAAGTGTCTTCTTTTTAAGTTCTTTGTGGAATAAGTCAGTTGTTTCACCTTATCTGCATTTCTCAACTTAGAAATAGAGTATGAATATGGATAACCTGTTTAAAATGTTTTTTCACATCACTTGTAGAAGCTACCTTTGTTCCCTTCTTTAACATCAGTTCATTAGTATATTAGCACAAAGACAATTTACTGAAATTAAAGAAGAAATCAAATCACATAATCACAGCCTAACATTCCTGCAGGAATATCACATCCATCCTAGACTGAACATTGTTGTACAACTTGATAAGTTTTAAGTTGTGTTTTAAACCCATGAAAATCGAAATAAGTTCTACACTGTGAGGCTCAACTTTAAATTAGGCATGTGCTAAATTACAATTCCAGCAGCCAAGTTTTTTACAGGTGACAATCTTTGTCACATTGGCAAACTTTCTCTTGCAGGTGTAAGTGTCTGTAAAAGAAAACGTTTTTTGTAGGAGATTTTTTCCTGCAAACACATATTTCACATAAAAATTCCCTCACAAAGTTGACTGTGTGTTTTTTGTTAATTGTTCAAAACCTGCTTGAGTCAGTGCTTTTTACTTGCTTTTTCAGCGTTTTCAACTTTATATAGTGAGTTATGAGGAAACGTTAAAAAAAACTTCACAAAGCTACCAAAACACAACTTTACACATTTTGCACACATATACAATGAATAAAAGGAAATTAGGCATAGATGCATCAAGCTAAAAACCGGTCGCAAACGGGCAGATTCTCAGAATCTGCCCCTTTGCGACCGGTATTTTTGCATTTGGGATGCATCATCCCAAATGCAAAAATCGCAATTTAAGAAATTGAAAAATTGCGATTACTTAAATTGCGATTGCATTTAAGGAATCTCAAATTGAGATTCCTTAAATGCAATGCATTAAAGTAAAAAAAATTGCGAATTCACTAATAGGGGGAGCAAATTACCATGAAGTTGAACTTCATGGTAATTTGCAAAAACTTTGAAAAATGCACTAAAGTGCATTTTTCAAAGTTCCATTTTACACACAAACATGCCCTTAGGCCATGTGTTTGTGCAAGATGTACCCATATGCAGATTTCAGGGGTGCAACAGGGTGTCCTTTTGACACTCTGGCACCCTTGAAATTGCAATCTCAATTTGCGAATCTCTAATTGAGAATCGCAAATTGAGAATGTCTTCCCATTCGGAGGTATTCCTTAATTGTGACTCGCACTTTCCGAGTCATAATTAAGGAATGTTAAGAAATCGCTATTTTTTTAGCGAGTTCTTCATGCATTGACTTTTGCTATTCCTTATTAGCGAATCCTTATTTTTCGCTAATAAGGAATCGCAGAATGGATGCTAGATGAATCTATAGGTTAGTCTCCACAATCAGATTTGTTCGTAAAATCTTATATAATTCGTGTATACTGAGTTATGCAAATTTCAACAATTTTGAGGATGGAAAATTTCATGTAATTTCTCCCTCTGGACATTTTTTTTTTTTTTAGAGTTTTATATAGTGCGAAGTAGACCCGCGAAATCAGGTATCAGAGCGCTTTACATGAGCACCAGTTTCGTTACAGATGGACACATTTGTTTTAGTTAGGCACGGGGAGATTAAGTGATTTGCCTATAATCACAGGATGTTGAGCGTCGTTGCCGAGACTTGAACCCAGTTCCCCAACTTCGAGGTTGACCGCTCTAGCCATAAGGCTACATCCTCTCCCTTAATAATATATCTTAATATTATATCTTGTAGGAATAGTAAACTATAGTACTCATAAGTTCTCTTCGCAAAAGTCAGGAGCTACTATCTTGCATGTTCTTCAATTATCAGATGAGACATCAGCCAAGAGCATTTCGCAAAATACGTTTTTACGCATTTCATGAAACAAAATGTATGGTTCCAAGTACCCCCATACTAACGAAGGAAATGTTACCTCTCCATACATAATGTTGCAGTGAACGTTATCATGTCAAATATGAATACCTTATCAAAGGAATTAGCTTATCATGGTTGTGCACACCTAATACACTTTAAAAGAGCAAGCACTACATTTAGTATATTTTGATTTTCATGTAACAATTAATTCATTATGTAGGTCTCTACAATTATTCACTATGAAATATCGTGCCTCAAAGTAGGCAGGAGCATTTTGCTTCCTATCCTCTGTATAGTAAATGTGGGAGAAAGTAGGGTAAAGTTTGTGGGAAAGTAGGTGAGCCAGACTACATAAATATAACAAAGACATAACAACGATGATCGCAGGCTCCAAATGTATTGCTATAACAACACCTTTGTGTATGCTTCATGATGTCAGCACTCTGATTGATTTAGAAGCATATTTCTGGGTGTTAGTCAAATGTAAACGTTTTTGTGCATTGATTGAATTGTGTTTTATTAACAATGTGCAGAATAGTAAGCTGTACTCGAATCTACTTGAGTACACTTCTATGATGATGTTGTCTTTGAAATGATTTTGATACGATCTGTTAAAGTGCATTTTCTTGGCTTATGCGAACTAGACCTCAACGCCATCTTGTTCAAAATGGACGTCTCAGCCTGCACATTCACTGTTTATTATTTTTGCTGCATGTATTGAAAAAGTCATGTTTGTTTATTTCCGAATGAAGTTGTTCTCGAAGAATCTCTGGCATGGGCTCAACAATGTAACTTTGCAAAAGGTTCCTTCCGCCTGCTTGCTGTATTGCATTCATTCAAAATGGTTCACTGTTGTTTTGTAACTAATTTGTTCTGGCATTTTCGAATGTCATTGGCATAGAGGGGGCTGAACTGATATTCAGTAGTGGGTTAGTGCTTACAGCCCTTCCACTGTACGACACTCTTAATTACGATGCTCTGATCTGTTAGGGGTGGTCTCTGGGGTGCTGCAAATGTGGAATTCTTTCTTTTACGTTTATTCTCTAGATCTGTGACTTTTCATTTGAGGTTCAATATTTCATATTCCCAGTGCAGGGTATTATAGATTTTACTTTCCAAGTCGGTGAGAGGTTTGTCTATACATTTCATTTAAATTTGAAATTGGTCAATTATTCATGGATTAATTTAAAATCTTTATTAACAGAGGTGGTGGATACCTCTAAGACATGTATGGAAACATTGGTCTTCTTCAGTTCCACCATCCGAGCATCCAGTGTCACAACTAATATTGTTGTGGGGTTGGATCAGTGTTGGTCTCTTTTAGTCGTGCCAGTGACTATTTCTGACAATGAGAGTTGTCTGGAAGATTTGCTCCTGTACATGAATAACCTTTTCTTTTGGATCCCCCTCAGCAAATTGTCATTTTGTGGGCTAGTGCCCGTTGTGATTTACAGCGTGCAAAAGATCACTTTATCTAATCCACACTAGTCGGTGTTAGGTGTGGTAAGGTTAGTCTACAGGTGTTGACAATACATGTATCCCTAGGGCACATGCTACCAAGCTCAAGCCCTAGTGGCTCAGCACTGTTGTGTGTGAGAGTGCAAGATTGATAAATGGCAGCCTCCTATGGCCTATGTGACCTAAACCCTGGCGCTCAGCTCAGTTGAAAATGGCATATGGTTGGTGGTTGTTCAGTTGTTGTGGCGTTGCGTATTTGTGAAACTCACAAGTTTTTTCCTGGGGCCTAGGGTATGGGCAGCAACACAAATCGGCCATAATAACTAATAAGATCAATGCCCCGTTGACAGATCACTTTCAGAACAATAACCATGACTGTAACGATTTCAAATGAATTATTTTGGAAAAAAATCAGGATCAATAGACGAGGAGGAGATATAGATTCAAGGAGAAAGAAAATGGAACAGTGGTTCATTTGCTACCTTAACACTGTAGAGGTGGGCCTCAACTCGAGGGAAGATTGGGCAAAGATCATACCCAGGTACTAGGTACCCAGTAGGCCAAATTAGTTCACATAATTTTGAATAATCATGAAGAAAACTGGGTTCCTCTATATCCAAACGACACAACACAAAAGAGCAGAATAATAGTGTGAGTCAAAACAGAGATATCATATTCTCCGACCACATCAAAGTCATCGTGATCATACTAGATAACATAGGTTTTATCTTCCACCTAGAATCTATTAAGAAGTAAAGAGACAGCGTATATAGGAGCAGACTAGTACATAGACTGGGGACTAGTAGACAATTGAATAGGAATTAGTGGAGCCGGGTTTATGATATAGTTGTACAGTAGGAAGAGCCCTCTAGAGTTATGTATAACTATGTACTGTTTGCTCAATTTATTGAGAGATTAATTTCAATCCCTCCCTCATAGCCTAACATGCAGGGTATAGACGGCGGACATTTACGGCAATCAACACGGATAAGGTATAATTACTTATCCTTCATTTAAGGGAAACATCCTTTACAACGCAACTTTTACCACGCAGTGCCTTTACGACGCAACTTTTACAACGCAAACCATTACAACGCATTGCGCTGGGGGGCGCTCTAGGATAGGGAATAGGTTTAATTTACTATCCAACACCTTCCCTACTATCCACGGGGACTGGAGTTGGAATAGTAAATTAAACTATTCACTATCCAGCTCCCCAAAGCACTATGCGTTGTAAAGCCATGCGTTGTAAAAACCGCGTTGTAAGGGCATGCATAGTAAAAGCATGCGTTGTAAGGTCATACATCCTTAATTTAATGATAGATGCACATGTCGCCCGAAGTCGATTTATCTCGCACGCATATTGCATGTCAGTCCATTGAGACATATGGCAATAATATTAGGATGAGACAGATTGGATGCTTCGTTCCCTCATCACATGAGTGTACCCAACCAATGAACGGAGATTACAGAGGCCAAATGGCCTTTACTGAGAACACAGCAGGGAATGCCAATGAAATACTAGATACCATGAGGTGTGTATTATCCACCAATAAATTGTACCCACATAGGAAAGAGGCGGGATATCACGACGATAGATCCAATGGGTAAATAATGTAGTTAAAAGTACGAATGAGAAGAGAGTGTTTGGCGGAATTTCGCGGAACCCCATCACTCGGAGCCGGAAACTTTGTCTAATTTCAAGGTGAGAAGAGCGTTGAGAAAGATCGCTAAGGGGGGTTAGAGGCCATAGTAAACTGAATTAGCAGAATTAGGGGGACAGCGCTCTAATGTTGTTTTTACCTTATCCCTTTCAAAGCGACATTGTTAAAGAAAGGATTTTTTACATTGCGTCCATATAGAACGGCGGAGAACACCCGTATAACCAATTCAATAAGAAAATTTGAAAACAAACATGCAGGATTTTTAAGGTAACGAGACAAACTAGAACAATGTATAAAAAGAAGAGTAGGTATTTAATTCAGAGATTTATTATACCCACAGAGTATTTCCGGCAAGAACTACGGAACAGTAACGCACACGATAAGCCACATTAGATTTTATCGAACAGCTGGCATGCTGGGGAATTATTAAATAAAAAGGTGAGAAAATGAAACTTTAATAAAAGCTGGGCCATCTAGTATATAAAGGGGAACCCATACTCTAGAGGCACATTTGCCGCGTGATTTATGGACGACACAAAGGGAAAAAAAGAGCTTACTTTGAATGTAGTAATTAATTAATTGCAAGTTTATATAGCGCTAGGATCGACTCCCGGAGGAGTATCTCCGCGCTTCGACCGCTGCGAAACCCTTCCTGGCTTCCCTGAGAGATGGTCCCTTAATGGGTATCTCCAGGGTGAGACCAGGCATCCCCGGCGGTCTGGTGGGGCCGTTAGTGCAGATGAGGCAAGCTTATGCCCAGAGTTGCCGAGTGTGATCGCTGATCAGAGTGGGCACCGAGGCGAGAGAATTATCGAGTCCGCTGACCCTGGTCCAGAAACCTGCCGCGTCAGGAATCGAACCCTGGTCCCGGGCCGTCCTCTGCTCTCGGGTCTGCCGCCTCTAACCAGTGAGCCACACTACTGCACATAGTAGTGTCTTGTTATTAGATACGACCAACAGTCCTTAATCCCAAATAACACACTAAACAAGCAAAAGGAAGGGAGAAATAAAAAACCGGCGAAAGAAAAGATATTTATCAGAAATCCCTCTACTACGTGAGGTCACCTGGTAGAATGAGGGGTTAAGGGGAAAGAGTAAGGTTTCCCGCAGACAGTATAATCCCGAATGGAGGGGGAGGGAGGAATCCTTAACATTTAAATAGAACTGGGAAGGCCTTGTTTGTATTTAGTGAAACAAAAATCCTTTCTGCATTCATTGAATTCAGTCCAGAACATGTTAACATTGTGGATGATAATAAAAGACAATGATTAGTTTGTATAATGTACAGATACACATAATGATTTTATGTAGTTTATTATAGGAAGAAAATTAATAATCCTTACTGAGACAGAATTATTGTCTTGAAAAAGATGGTGTGACAAACAATTAGCCATCGAAACACTTCGACGCAAATTGGAGTACAATCCAAAGGACTGGCACAACTGTTTAAATATAGATTGAATTAATGTATTGAGCAAAGTGTTCATGAAGTAGATTGGATGTACATAAGTATTGGACAAGTTTTAAGTCTTACAACTTTCTGTCTGTTTGAAATATGCAGGTCATAATTGTTATGTTAGAGAAGAATTTTATTGGATTATTATGTTGTTTTTATTTAGGTAGATCATATTAATTGAATTGTGTCAATTGCACATAAAGTTGGTGCCACATCTGTGTCTCCCCTTTTACTACATATCAGTCACCCCTAAGGTAGGCCCTAGCTAGCCCTATGGGTAGGGTGCGCTATAGGTAAAAGATAGGACAAGTGCATTAACTGTGTGGCATGTCCTGATGGTTACAAACATCCATTTTGGTTTCTCACTATTGTGAGGCTGCCCTCTCATAGGACTGCATTGGGTCCCTCAGTGGTAATTCCTGACCTGAGAGGAGTAGATTGGCCAAGCTTGGTATGTTTGCAATAGTGGTAATAAATGCTGCGTAACGATGTTCGTAGATTTATTATCACTATTTTAGAAATGCCACTTTTAGAAGTGGGCATTTCTGTGTGCTATGTGTTTTTGTGCCTACCTGATGTGTGTTGCATGTCTGGCTCTGGAGTGACAGGGGCCGGGGAGGTGCAGTGGCTCCTGAGGGGCTGGGTGAGTCAGCACTCGGCTGAATAGGCTAATCTGCATTTGGAGTAGTGGGAGGAGTAGCACCTGGGCCTGAATAGGACTGTGCCTGCCTTACACATTGCTGGCTCCGCCCCCCTGTGGTGTGTCTGGGCCAGAGCCTACACTGACAAAGGAAGATGTTGTGCACTTGTTAAGTGCCCCCCAGAACTGGTTTGAACTGGGTCCCAAGCCCTGTGCCAGGGCAGAACAAAGAAGACATGTAAGTATTGGGGCTGTGACCCCATGTAAAGTGTGTACTGCTTGGTGCTTACTTGGGGCCGGCAGGCTGATGGACTGCCAGGAGGAATGACCGCTTTGAGACTGAACTGCTGCCCTACTTGGCAGCAGAAGGGTCTGCATTTTCTGTCCAGGAGCCACAGTGTGCTGGCCTGCCTGTGCCAGCTCTGCCCTTGCCCTTCCTTGGAGGACAAGCGCTGCCTGCTCCCTGCTGGTATCGTGAAGTGGGAGACAGGCGAAGCACTGTATGTCTCGCTGAGTTCCCTTGGCCTGCTGTGCTCTAAGTTGCTGTGGTCTGGGGGTGTCTCTCCGTGGGAGACACCGAGCACGAAGAACCACCTCTGCTGACAGGGCAAGCACATTGTGAGCGTTTCGTTGTTATTTACCCAGAGCCCGAGAAGGGGCTCCTGTAACCTTTGCGGCAAAGAGGCAGTCGCCAACGCGACCAGGAAGTCAGGCAAGACGAGCCTGACTGTGGGCAGGAGCCGGCGCCAAGGGTCGGACATGGTCGTATCCGGAAGTCAGGCAAGCTTGTGCCTATAGGAGGGAGGGGCTCCTGTGTGCCGGTTAGAGCTCCGCGTGTTGCCCAAAGGAGGAGACGGGGCATTGCAGGCTCCCAGCTGAAGTCCTGCTTGGTGGCCGGTTGCCGAGAAGGGCGGGGCTCCCCGTGCTGAGGAGGAGCACCCCGCATGCCTGCCATTGACGATGGAGCCTCGTAGGCTCACCGAACCCCATGGGAAGAGGACCAGAGCCTCGCAGGCTCCCCTGGTGGCCGCATCCATCCTGGTGTTCTCGCTGCAGCAAGAGAAGCCCCGGTGAGTGGGGCTCACAAGGCACACTGTTGGTGCCTACTTGCTTCCCAGCTGCAGCTGCCAAGTAGGGGGAAGTGTTGTGTCAAGGAGAAGACACAGGTGAGTGCACCTTCGCCCCCATTTTTGTACTGGCCCATAGGGGCCAGTACTCTGCTGCATCAGCAGCCTGGTTGCTAATACAAGGCCACGTGCTAATAGAGCCCTGACTTGGGACAGAGGGCATTACGCGACAGCCCAAGACGGGCCCCCGAGGAAGGTCAGTTGACTTGGAGGTCACCGTGTGTTCTGGAGGGGCAGGAGGCCCTAAGGTGATGTGTGCACCTCATGAGTGTTACTGTGGTGCCCTGATAATTTAGGATGTAAATTGATATTTGTATAGCGCACTACTCACCCACAAGGGTCTCAAGGTGCTTGTACGAATACCGCTGTGGAACCCGTCCTGGCTTTCCCTGTGAGGCGTCCACTCCTGGGCCCCCCCAGGGTGAAGGCCAGGCATCCTTAGCGTTGTGGAGGCCGTTGCGGAGATTAAGCAAGCTATTGCCCAGAGTTGCAGAGTGGGACTCCATGATTGGAATAGGCACCGAGGCGAGAATTATCAGTTCCGTGGAATTTTGAGCCCAAGACCCGCCGAGGCGGGGAATTGAACCCTGGTCCCGGGCTAGACCTCTGCATCAGGGTCTGCCGCTCTAACCATTGAGCCACACTTCTCCTTAGGATATATGCCTAAGATGTGATGCATAATGTGCTTATGCTATATGCAATGTTACCGGTAGTTACTGGTTGTGATTTTTACTACTTGTGTGTACTAATGGTGATGACAGTGGCCCGATTGGCCATGTAATATATATATATTCCCCTTTAAGGTAATACCGAATGCAAGGTGGAACAGTGTATATATATTTGATTATGATCTGATGTGTGTTATGGATAAGACAAAGGCTATTTTCATATAACCTTGTTTGGAGTTTATTTTGTGGTGTGCCTAGTGTGTTGCTGCTGTGAGTTTGTGTTGCACAAATGCTTTACACATTGCCTCTGGGATAAGCCGGACTGCTCTGCCAAGCTACCAAGAGGGTGAGCAGGGGTTATCTTCAGCGTGTAACTCCCTTACCCTGACTAGAGTGGTGGTCTCTGTCTGGCTTAGGTGCTTGCCCTAGCCAAACAGAAATCCTATTTCTAACACATCCTCTACATTGTCTATCGCTACATCACCCACATTTGTATATATTTACAGTTCTTAAATTAACATCCATTTACCTACACCCTACTTGCGATAAATTGTTACGGTTGTTATAGTGGATTCAGTATTTTTGGGTAGACAATTCAACCATGGTACAGTGGTACAACACTATTCTCTCTGTGTGAATAGATATTAAAAAAGCATTTACAATGCAATAGGTCTCGGGTTAATTAAGTTTGAGCTATTGGCATTGCTTAATATTGCAACACCAATTGCACCAAAAGTCTATAAATTTTAGGCCAAAAAAATGTGTATTTATTTTTGTAGCAGTGGTGGCATGCTGCGCTTTAGATGAATATGTTTGAAAGTAACTGCGGCATCTCCATCAAAAGAACTCCGCAATAGAGTCCCCTTGTGGGGCCCGTGAGGGAACAACTGCGGCATCTCCATCAAAAGAACTCCGCAAAAGAGTCCCCTTGTGGGGCCCGTGAGGGACTGCAGCGCCACCCACACGAGGAGCAATGCCCAATGATGACTTGGGGCGCTCGGACGGTTTTCTGAGGACACTAGGTTATCGAGGAGAGTCTATCCACCTCATACACTATACATTTTTTCATTCCATACCTGTTAGGATAATCACAGAGCAAACCTTTACCTTCCACTACCCCTTATAGTATCTTCTTCTTCCTCCACATAACAGAGCAAACCAGATTGTGGTTGACTCCCCTTGAGGAACTGATGCCCCCACCTTGTGTTTTATTGAAAGTAAAGTGCGCCATACTGTGATTGCTACAATAGTTATTTGTGGATACGTTAACAATTGATGTGTGCACTGATGGCGGGTGGTGTGTGGGCCTGTAGAAATTGTGCACTGATGGCTAGTGGTGTGTGTGCCTGGTGGAAGCGTGCACTGCCGGCTGGTGGTGTGTGGGCCTGGTGGAAGCGTGTACTGACGGTTGGTGGTGTGTGTACCTGGTTAAAGTGTGCACTGACGGCTGGTGGTGTGTGTCTGATGAAAGCGTGCACTGACAGCTGGTGGTGTTTGGGCCCGGTCAAAGCGTGCACTGATGGCTGGTGGTGTTTGTGCCCAGTGAAAGCGTGCACTGACGACTGATGGTGCCTGTGCCTGGTGAAAGTGTGCACTGACAGTGTGGTTGTGTGTGTGGGTTTGTGTGTGTGTGTGTGTGTGGTGGTGAGTGTGGTGGTGTGTGTGTGTGTGTTGTCTGTGTGTGTGGTTGTGTTTGTGTGTGGTTGTGTGTGTGTGTGTGGTTGTGTGTGTGTGTGGCTGTGTGTGTGTGGCTGTGTGTATGTGGCTGTAAGCACTTGAACTTGTTCACCAGCTACACGTTGTTCAAATCTGCTCCCAAAACTTTGTTGATGTCAGCCGTAAACAAGATCAGAGCCAACGTTGAGTTTTGATCATAGCAGAGGCGCTGTTTTCAGGAATGCCGGTTAATAGGGTGCTGTTTCTGATTATTGTTGGATTGGTGTTGATGGCGACAACCCTGTATTAGCACATCAGTTACTGAGCGATGCACACAAGCAAATGTTAACAACCAGTCCACAATCTGACGCAGATTAACCAGAAGTGCAATGAAAATATACACGCAAAAGTCTGCAGAATCCAAAGCCCTGATTTCATGGTGGCTGCCCAAGACCTGTCAAAATGAAAGTCACTCTCAAACCACACTCCTTACATACCAGCAACTGGAAAGCAACAGAATATCACCTCTACATATCAGCCTTCAACTTGACAACCCCTCAATCCGACTTCAAATCTCAGGGAACACACTACACTCCCTCATCACTAGCTAATAAAATGTAAATGCCCATAACCCATTGATTTCATTCCACAGATACCAGTGTTGTGCATTACATTGCACCATAAAAAGCTACACTGAACAAATGAGTTGTCTTTGTTTTGAAGTACTAATGCACAAATCGCCAAAAGACAAATTGCTTTCATATTGTTCTCAGTCACTACTCTAGGTTGAGACTACGTCCTCTCCCGATTTTTCCATGTCTGATGCTTCCTTACTATAAGGCCAGATTGGAGAGAAAACTCACAGCTGTTGTACTTGGCCCTCGAGCTAATATAATTCAACAAATGCGGCGGCAAGGGCCTTTCCTATCACATAGGGAGAGAAAAAAAACCCACAATGCATTAGAGGTGCTGTGTATTATACAGGGGGTTTCAGACAACACAGCAAAAGAAGCGATGTAAGAGGAAATGAAGATTACGTGTGTTATCACATACACGTAAGAGTTCAAACAGGTGCCCCATATGCTATAAAGCAATTGAGGTGCTGACCCCATCTTAAATGCCCCTGTGTACCACTAAAGCAGAAACTGCGTAAAGGTCCTTACTGCCATCAAACTAAATAAGACTCATCAATGCAACCCTTACAATAAGGGATTTTAGAATATAAATTAAGAGCATACGATAATTAGCACCTTCCCTTACAATAAAAGAATTCAAAAGGCAGTATTCCAAATCGTATGGGGGCTGTAAATGTGGAGACATGTTATGAATGCTGATTATAGTGGGGTTAATGAAGAGGCGTTTTAAGTTTCCATATCAAGCTCAATGAAAATATGACAAAAGTGTGCGCGCCGTTGTTACAAAAACGCGTTCAGCGGGCCTGTGCAAGGAACTGCTTCTTATTATGTCACCCCGATTCACCAACCAACCAGCAACAACATGTACATGCGACTAACACAGCATGAAAAGGCAGCAGCGAATCCTGACACGACCTGATTTGCTGCTGGTTCTCCCTAGGGGTAAAGGATGTAGAAGCATCGCACGCTCAGTACGGGTCCCTCTCTTGGGATGTGCGTTGGGTTATGGGTAGGAGGAGGCTGAAAGGACAGGAGGAGGAAGTTTCAGGTCATCACCAACTGACAAGACGACGAAAGAGAAAAAAAAATCCAAGCAAGGGATGGGAGGGGGCTGCTCCACCCTAGGAGGGCCTTAGACAGCAGCTGAGGGAATGAAGACAGGATGGGCAGACAGGCAGACATTAACAGCAACATGTACTTATTTACAGTACGCTTGCTTCAGGATGAGGGGGAACACATTAAAGCAAAGACTTGCAGTAAAACAGAGATCATTCAAAGAGAGGTACGGCTTAGAGCAAAGGTGATGAGCATTTTGGTGGCACTGCACAGAGAGGAGTGACGCACAGCGAACGTGTGCATTAAACAGTAAGTGGTAATTTGTAGGGAGGGACAGAGCATTTGGAAGGTGTACTGCGACGTAAACAGGGAAGAATAATGGAATGGGACTATAAGGGGGGCGTACAGTACACAGTGAGGAGAAACAATGCACTGGGAGAGACACGGAACAGCGATAATGCACTGCTTAGGGTGGGGACATGCAGATTGAGTGGGTACGGGGAAGTGGAAAGGAGACGAGTGCATAGGCTGGGGGCAGCTTTTGAGGTCAGTGGAGAGGGGAAGATAAAGGTCTGAAAGGAAGGGCAGTGGAAGTGAAAAGGGATACTGCACTGAGGAAGTGGATGTGAAACGTACAACAGAGGGAAGTGGATGTGCTGTGCATAAGGAAGTGAATGTGAAGAGCATGAGGATGTGCATATGAGGTCCACTCTCATAGACTGTCAAAAGCACTTATGGGTCGCAGCAAAACACCCACCCCACCGTAGCAATATTTACAACGCTGAGCTCCAACCGACCTTAACACCACAGCCCGCAAAACTTATGATGGATGGGGAAGGGGGCGGCTGGACGCAGAAATGTTATCGTAAAATGCCTGTCACCATCCCCTCCTTCCGTTCCCCGTGCGACTGACTGTGTACTCACCCATGGTGTCCCCCCGGGTAGAGGGCGGCGGTTCCCGGTGTGCAGAGAGGGCAGCAGAGAATGGCAGCGGCTGGGGAGGAGAAAGAGGCGGTGTGTGATTACTCCAGGCTCTGCTGCTGCCTCAGCTGCGGGGGCGCGCGCGCAGCCGTGGACGGCAGCTGCACGCGACACTGGCACGCAATCCCATCATCAGCTGAGGGCGAGAAGCTCCAGTGACAGGGTGAGGAGAGCGCGCACGTACGGCCGCGTGAAAGGCAGGGGCGGCACGCAACTGGGGCAAGCCTGGTGTGTTCGGTTAAGAGAGGGTGCCCCTCCTTAGGGGCAATCCTGGTGTGTTCGGTTGAGAGAGGCGCTTGGTGACTTGTTGGGGGCCTGTAGACGACTGTGCACCTGCCCGTCCTTGTGCAGGACAGTCTGCCCAGTGCTCACCCTCGTTTGGCGAACGTCACCATATTTAAACAAGGGAGCGCAAAGACACGCCGAGACGAGGTAGGGGATGGCGGGGGGGGTTCTGTATGTGTGTGAGTGTGTGTATGCGCGGCGGGGGTGTGGGGGTCTGTATGTGTGTGTGTGAGTCTGCTTCCAAGGAGCCATGGGAGACAGGAAGCGCACGTGACCTGATCCGTTTACGCGTGCATGCACATCACTAGTCCCCTGTCTCCCTTGACTCCTTGAAAGCAGAAATGATTGCAATAGAGTCTCGGAGCGACGATCGCTTCGCGATCGCTTCACAGTCCGAGACCTAAAAAGTGACTGATCCAAGACTGAGTGCAGAGGGTGCAACATGGACAGAATTATTGCTCAGTACCCCATCAGTCCCCTTTTGTGTATTTCTCTCCTTTGTTCATATATATCATCTGCTGCTACTTGTCCACAAGTTTACTGATTGTCACATTTATATTTAGATTTGATCAAAAACCTACTATCCAGAAACTGCTACGATCATTTAGTTGAAAGATGGATTTAGCAAGCTAGTGTTAATTATATAGAAATTGATTCTCCTTTGTGAGGGGCACATGTTCTCCAAGGCCACTAATGTGGGTGACCAAAGAACTGATAAAAATGAGCTTATATGCTGTCAAGAATTTCTCATGATTTCCTTGTTTATTTTTGGGGGGAAATTCCTATTTCTGACTTGTCTCAATTTTTGTAAAATAACGTGATGAAATTCGCCTCTGATTAGTGGTTGTAAACAATCTCCCTTAAGCTGTCATTTCAATACTATTTTATAGGCTGTGAGAGCAGGTCTTACATAGCGAATACCTTTGCAAAATAGGAATTCCTTTTTGGAAGGAAACTTACTCCGGCCCTTCAGTGAAGTAAATCTCCGACCTTTCCCAGGAATGGAAAGGTCTGGATTTCAATTTTTTAATGCCATCAAACATTCATGTTTGTGGGTACTCAAAGCACACAAGGCAACTCACGCCAAGTTCACTGACTTCCCACCCTGTGGACAGGGTTTAATAATGTGCATTTCTCTGAACTCATGACAAAGGAATCTCGACTATCAAAACCATTAACGCCTGCCAATATTCCCTTTTTGAGTCCCTGACAGGTTTAAATGTATCCATTTTTTTATTGCAAACATATGTTTATAGATGAAAAAGCTTTGTCATTCAGACTAAATGATCAGTTGTGTTCACAGAAGTAACTAAATCAGCCAAGCCGCTGGAAATCAGAAAATAACTCATCTCTAATAGGATCTATTACCTTTATAGGTAACAAAATACTATTTCCTAGAGGAAAAATTCACTCTCAATGGTTTCAAAAGTGCTTTTTGAGCAATTCAGGTGCTGTAAGACATTCTGACCATCACACTGGTAAGTAAGAAAATCAAAATTGTCTATCCACTAGTTGAACTTTTAACTGATTAAAGTTGGTGTATTACATAAAAATTACCTAGGTTAACCACTTTCACAGACATTCCACCCCAGAAGGAATCACTGAATCATACACAATAAGGATTTTGATATGGAGGGCATACAACAGCATAACATTTTGGAATAATATTTCCTCTTTATCTGACTTTGGGTCGTGCATCTTGCCCTTTAGAGGGTTTATGGAATGAACTATCTGTCATTCGTCTTGCTTTTTAAAGGGGAAGAAACAAAAGTGGAGCACCAGGAATGTATATGATGTCCAAATCTTTATCGGTAAACGTTAGTCTCTGGTCAAAAGGAAATACTGCTGTTCAATCCCTCAAAATAAAAATAAAACTTTAATTTTGCAAGTGTCTAACATTCTTTACCTTGGGCGATCTAATGTTCAGTGTCTGACAGCCAGTCACAAATTATAACCAATATATGCATAATAACAGGACTGTCATCTTTCCAACATCCAGAAGCCATTACATCCGCAAGTACAGAACTGGTGTGTGTTCCACATTCCACATGATGACAACAAATATGGACAAAAGAACATTACAACAATTAAAGCAAACTCTTACTGATGTCTTTAACACTTCATTGAAGATAAGCAACCATTAGTTCTAAAGTTGAGCCAAATCAAGCATCTCTCTCCCTCCATGTAGAAACTGACATTTTGGAAGATTCTGAGATTATTGGTTTATTAAAAACAACATTTAATAAATAGGTGAATAAGCAGTCAAAACCTAAACTTTGGGGTAATGCCATTAAATCAAAAAGAAATGGCTAAAAACTTGTGATAATTGTTGCAAAGCATGCAACAGCAGACAATTTCCATTTCCACTGGGTTACTCCTTCCAGTAGGTAGAAAAGTTGATGGGAGTAGTAAAGTGTAGTAAGATTGTTGTAGAATATTTTTATGATGGGTGGGTTGTGTAACCCAACAAGTAGCCTACGACTATCTCATTGAATTTCATTTATTCAAAATGCATGCACATTCTTTACCATTGTTCTGGCAAAATATTGATGAATGAAAAAGCTTGATCGAAAACCATCAAGAGTGGAGCATTACACATCCCTCTTCTCACCATGGGGGCATGCCCCTATCTTAGCGTTTTGTAGATGATATATTGATTCCTTTTGGGGCCTCGAGAAATGTTATCTATTTGATAATTTACAATGGTCATAGAGTTCAGGTTCAAAAGGTCAGCAATGAACGTTTCTAGAAATGTGCAGCAGTCATTGCCTTACACTACTTAGTATCTTAGGTCATGCTGCCTTTTAGCTCCAAAAGTCATGTTTCCTTTAACAGTTTCCTAGCTTAATGAAATCCTTTTTCTTTGAATCCCGCAGATTATTGTTTGTGGAGAGATGAGGAACTCTCTTTTACCTTTCATCCTGGTTGTATTGCCCCATTTGCCACGTCCTTCCTAAGGGCAGCCATCCCAGATACCATCTGACCAGACACGTCCTTCACATCTCGGCTAGAAGCCTTCTGCTGCCTCATGGTCGTATTTTGGACAACCTTTCATTTTTCAAAAATTAGATACTGTCAGTTTAGTTCAGTAGTGCCTAATGAGTCTCCATACTCAGAGGAGCTTTGCTGATGTGTCCAGGTATTGAACAGAGCCAAGAAGGCTATTGTAGAAGAGCCGCTTCATTATAGCAATGCAGATGTGAATGTGTGTGGCAGTAGTCACTGTACATTTCCAGGCTGCGCCTGAGGAACTGGTTTAAGGGGGCCTCAGGCCCTCAAATGAGAGTAATGCTACCAATTTCACCAAACATGGGCAGGCATAGGTTGACGGTGACACTCAGCTAGCCCATGCCCCGATTATCTATTAGAACTAGTTTTCTGTGGGCCCACTTTGTCAAATACAGCAAACCCATTGATGAACAATATCAAGTTACAGAAGGTAACACCTTCGCTGAGGCGGCTATTTTGCCGAAGCGCTAAGGGGGTGGGGGGTGGGCGGCGCTCACACGGTGGTGACGGGTGAGCTGTGCTGATGACGGAGCGGTTCCGTCATGGCCTCGCCCGCTCAATAGAATGCGCAGCGCAGGCGCGGAATCCGTGCAGGCGCGTCGGGCGGGCCATGACGGAACCGCTCTGTCATCAGCACAGCACCACCGCTGTGTACCCTCACCTAATCATTACTGACATTTGGAGACCCCCAATAAAGAATTATTGCAATTCAGAGAGCACTGCCTATGCAATTTAGATGATTTCAACTACAACACAATACGCAAAATTACAGAAACAAGCATTCCTCAAACAAATACACATATAACAATGAAACGTTATTCATTTCACAAAGATACAAAAAAAAAAACAATTTTCCTTTCAATAGGAAGGTTGGCGTTTCCAGAATTCAATGGAGGCCACCCTGCATCCATGCTATATATTCTGTTTAATGCACTTGCACTGCTCCCGTGGACCAGTCTGAGGATACCAACATCATTTTTAATCCCCAGTTTTAAAATCCTTCACATTTACAGAATGTTTCAAAATGTTAAATTTTCTAATTTGCTTCTTTATTTACATACAAATTATTAATCTGATAATATCATTTTATTTTCTAAGCAGTCGAGGACCCCTAGTAGCTGTCAGTGGAATTCCAGGATCCCAGGACCACAGTTTAAAAACGGAAAGCTTAGGTTATTTTTGGATATTATTAAAGGGCTCTCTAAATTCTAGGACATGCAGGTAAAACATTTACTCATTTATGACAAACGAACAATTCAAGAAAAATTTTAATTATAGAGGAATGAGGAAATATGTGTCCTCTCGCCAACGCTAAAATCAAAGGAACTGACGTGAACAGGAAGTGGCATAGTATCAGCCATGCTACACCAATAACAAATGACTTAACCTGATCGGATGGGAAATGTCTGCCGCTGCAACAGAAACCATAACACCGGGAATGAATTGTCCCTCCGCCAAGGCTGATCGGTCTAAGTGATTCTTCGCAGATTGGGCTCCATCAGAAACAACACTCTTTTAAAGTTTCTCTTTTTGCCAACAAACACAGTGACAACTGTACAAAGTCCAGCCTCCGCGAGTATTCCCCGATTTCTCATCATCCTTGATTTAATTACAGCTTTGGCTCCACTGTGATGTCAGTGTATACTGTACTAATGATTTGTGATTGACAGTAACTTAAGTAAAATCACAAACTCATGTTAAATCACCAGAATATTTATGTATTTTTGCTGTACTGCTAACAATGACTTCAGTAGAGCATATGGAACAAATAATAGAATATGTGAAAATCAGAGCTTTATTAAAAAATAGAAACGACTTGAAATAAACCATTTAGAAAATATAACGTACCTCATTACAAAAGATTAAACTGCATCAACCTATTTTTTTCTTTCTTTACAGAAACACTCTGAAAAAGAAGACTTTTACTCATATTGTGAAGGGGCATAACACTTGAAAAAATTAATATACCTTTTAAATGAATGCACGAATGGTTGTTTACTTCTCCAGCTCAAATAACGTTGACATTTTAACATGCAAGTCAAGTACAACACAGCGAAAAATAATACTTACCTCTAAGGTAAAATTTGAACAAGATTAGTGTAATGTTCAGAGACTGCATGTTTGCAGTCTAGTGGTTGCGCACGTAGCCGTGCGCTAGCGCGGGCGTCATACGTAACGCAGCGCGAACTATATAATAAAGGAGGCGTGGCCCGAGAGTTAGTCCGGACCATGCGGAAAGCAACAGCAGTGTCCCGGGTCCCGTTATTGCGCTTATGCGAATGGCGCTGCGCACATAGCGGTGAGGGCCCGACAATGGCGACGAGGGCTAATCGAGCCCATGTTGTGCCCTGGAGCACCATTTGATCTGCTCCGCAGCTGCATGTTTCACACCCCCGGCCCAGGCGGGCCCCGCACGCCGCACCTCGGTACGAGGCTGTCTGCCCCACGTGCGAGTGGCGGCACGCACCGGAAGTAATCTCAGGCGGACCCTGCGGCGGCGAACACGTGGCGAGATGAGCATCGGCGGGGGGGGCAGACCCAGTTGAACTAGGTACCTGCGCAGTCCTACGCGCACTAGGCCCACCCATACCCAGCGACTCCATCAGAGCATAAGGGAACACGCCCCTGAGGCCTGCAGCAGAGCCCACTCCAGCAGGGCAGAACACAGGGTTCCCCCGACGGCCCGTGGGGCAATTCATTAAGGGAGGAGCACCAAGCCTACTCTGCCCGCCTCTGCGTTCCCTCACAGCATCGGTTGGCCGTCTCTCTCTCCGCCATGGCGACCATTCCGCCCATCAAGCTGTTTGTCGTCGATGGGGCTCCAGCGTCCCTAGCCCCACGATGGAAATACTGGACGGAGAGGCTGCAGTTCTACTTTGAGGGAGCTGGTACAGCGAGAGAAAGGCGCAGGGCACTCCTTCAACATCTCGGAGATAAGGACATTCACCGGATTTATAAGACCCTGGTGGAAGCCATCCCTCATACCTATGTCACGCTTCTCAATGCGCTCAATGCACATTTTGAGCCCATGGCCAGTAAGGACTACGAGCGTTTCATTTTCAGGCAGGCGCGTCAGGAAGCGGCAGAATCCCTCGACGCATTCCATGGTCGTCTGAAGGAATTGGTGAGCACATCCGGCTTCCGCGACGAGCAGGAAGAAATTCGCGGCCAGATCATTCAAGGCTGCTACTCCTCCAACCTAAGGGTGAAGATCCTCCAAGAGGATGGAAAACCACTGGCGGACATTTTAAAGCTAGGCCATTCCAAAGAGCTGTCACAGGCGAGAGCGTCGCACATGGAAGCAGCGCTCCACAGACCTGTCAAGACGGAGCAAGTTAATGTGGCCGAGCAAATCAATGTCGTACGGCCAAAGCAACGCCCTTTTGGGAGAGGAAGACCACCAAAACGTCCAAAAGAATGCGGATACTGCGGTGGCACACCACATCGGGCTCAAGACTGCCCAGCGCGCGGGAGGAAGTGCGAGTCATGCGGGCGCAGGAACCATTTCGCATCAGTGTGCAGATCATCCAAGCCAAAGCCCGAAGCAGCCCATGCCGTAAGGGAGTACCCAGATAGTGAAGACATGGACGACGACGCCAACAGCTATCCAGTTCACTATGTGTTTGCCATAGACCAGCCGCAGAGGAAGAAACGGCGGCTCCCGAAGTGCAGAATAATGGTACAACACCAAGAGGTGAGAGCAACAATCAACACAGGGGCCTCGATTGAACTCATGGCGGCAAATGTCTACAACCAGTTGCGAGAAAAACCAGCGCTGAAGGTGGCCAAGATCAGAGTCTTTGCCTATGGAGAAAAGACACCAATACCGTTAATTGGGTGCTTCCAAACGGAGACACAGCACCAAGACCGGAAGACACCGTCAACCATCTACGTCACTAAAGAAGGCTGTGGGATGCTACTCAGGGGCCAAACAGCCGAAAATCTCCACCTGATCTCCTTCGCGATGGCGGTGTTGGAAGAAGAACTGGACACGATTCTCGAAGAATTTGAAGACACATTCCAGGGTATTGGATGTCTCAGAGGAAAAGAAGTATCTCTACACATTGACCGGTCCATTCAGCCTGTCGCCCTCCGGCATCGACAAATAGCATTCCACCTGAGGAAAAAAGTGGAACAAGAACTGGAGACCCTCGAAAAACAAGGCATAATCGAGAAAGTCAGCGGGCCCACCCCATGGGTGTCGCCGATTGTGGTAGCGCGAAAACCCAAACAGCCAGGGCAGGTCTGCATCTGTGTTGACATGCGCCTGCCCAATGCAGCAGTGAAGAGGAAACGACACTTAACACCCACAATAGACGATATCCTGGGAGAGCTAAACGGAGCTAAGTGGTTCTCCAAAATGGACCTAAGATCAGGGTATCACCAGCTACCCCTGCACCCAGACTCCCGATACATTACCACTTGCTCCACCCACGTGGGACTCCGGTGCTATCGACGACTTAACTTCGGAATATCGAGCGCCGCGGAAGTCTTCCAAAATACGATTCGGGAGGTCCTGAGCGGGCTCACAGGAGTCCTAAATGGCAGCGACGACCTGCTGATATACGCTAACACTGTGGAGGAACATCACCAGAGGCTCAGAGACGTGTTGCAAAGGATTAAGGAGTCAGGCCTTACGCTGCATCGGGAAAAATGTCAATTCCTGCAGAACAAAATTAGCTTCTTCGGATACACATTCTCCGGCAAGGGAGTGGCCCCAGACCCTGAGAAAGTGAGAGACGTGCAAGCGGCCGCAGCGCCGACCAACACATCGGAGGTGCGGAGCTTCCTCGGGATGGTAAACTTCTGTGGGAGGTTCATCCCAGACCTGTCTAACCTCACCAGACCACTGCGGGAGCTCACCAAGTCCACTACCCCCTGGCAGTGGGGAGAAGAGCAGGAGCTAGCATTTCAAAACACCAAGATAGGGTTGTCAGCTAACACGACTCTGTCCTACTTCGACCCTGCCAAGGCAACCAACATAGCCGTGGACGCAAGCCCATACGGATTAGGAGCGGTGCTAACACAGAGCCAAGGTAGAGAGGACTGGGCATCCATCGCCTACACCAGCCGGTCGCTGACCGAAACCGAACAACAGTATTCTCAGATCGAGAGGGAGGCGATCGCAATCCACTGGGCCTGCAGACACTTCCATGTATACGTCTATGGGCATCCATTCACCGTCCCTACCGATCACAAGCCTCTACTTCCACCATTCAGGGGATCAGTATCCAAACCTCCATCCAGAATAGAGAAATGGATCCTTCAGCTTCAAGAGTATGATTACCGGCTGGAATTCAAGCCCGGTGCAACAAACCCGGCAGACTACCTCTCCAGGCATCCCAGGGAGGCAACCAACCAGGAGAAAGAAGATGCAGAGGAAACAGAGGAATACGTGAGAATAATCCTGGAACGATCACAACCACTACCCATGAGCATCAGCATGATTCTGGAGGCGACTCGCAGTGATGAGGTGCTCCAACTAGTCGCAAACGCTCTACGACAAAACGACTGGAAGAAACTTCAAACCTCACTAAACAAGAGGACGCCCGAGGCGAAGAGTGCCCTAGAAACCATCCTCAAGATAAAGGACGAACTGTCAGTGGACAGCCAAGGATGCCTTCTCAGAGGACCGCGAATCGTGATGCCAGCGAGTCTGACCCAACAAGCCATCGAACTGGCTCACCGTGGCCACCAGGGAATGGTGAAGACAAAAAGTAGACTCAGGGCAAAAGTGTGGTTTCCGGAAATGGATACACGAGTCGAGCAGACAGTCAAGGGGTGCCGCTGGTGCCAAGCGGCAGGGGCACCCGAATCACCACCCCCGGTTATCACCGAAGACAACCCGGAAAGGCCCTGGGAACGAGTGAGCGCAGACTTTGGACACCTTCCGGATGGCCGCTACATGCTCGTTGTCATCGATGACTTTACCAAATATCCAGAGGTAGAAATAATAACCTCACTGGCTGCCAAAGAAGTGGTCGCAAAGTTCGAAAAAATCATCGCCACCCATGGGATCTTCGAGCAGGTTAAGACCGACAACGAGCCGCCCTTCCAAAGTCAAGAGTTCGCCAACTATCTCCAGGGATGGGGAATCCAGCACCGGAAGGTGACTCCCAGGTGGCCTCAAGCTAACGGAGAGGTAGAGAGGTTCATGCGGACTCTCAACAAAGTCATCCGGATCGCACATGCTGAAGAAGCACCGCTGGAGAGAGCTATATACACGTTCCTGAGGGAATACCGGCTCACGCCTCATCGCACGACCACAGCTGCCCTGGGGCCATCAGCAATGGGAAGAATAGTCAGAGACACGATACCCCATCATCATACCTGGTCCCCAACTAAAGCAAGCTCCCGGCAAACCCTGCTTAACAGAAAGCGCTCAAATGACTATGCCAGTTTCAGACGCCGAGCCAAAGTTTCGTCCATCTGGGAAAGAGATCAAGTCTATGTAAGAGACAGATACCCAGGGAGCAAGTTCAGGCTCCCGTTCGAACCCAGACCTTGGACAGTCACACGCCGGTCTGGCACGATTGTCACGGCCCAACGCGACGGGGAAACTGTCATACGCAATGTATCATTTTTCAAGCGAGCCTCCGCCCCGTCCGAAGAGCACTCCAGTCAGGAACCGGACAGAGCCCCATCAAGCCCAGCAGAGTGCAACACCAGTCCCCCGGGGAGTGATCACGGAAGCCCAGTGGACCGGTCAGTGTAAACTCACCAGCGTCCGAGAGGCACGGTGCTACCAGCCCCCAATCATCTGGGGATGGTCTGTCGCCAGCCCCCGTCCGACAGGACGTTCCACGGAGGGTTCTGTTTGGGGAGAGGCCGCAGGCTATGGGCTGAGAAGAAACCCAGCACCATCTTCGCAGCTGGCGGACTTTGCAGTAGGCTGAGATTCAGCCGCCGCCGTATCACCAGACTGGTAACAGGCCTGCCGGCCATTTATGTTCTTCTCCTATCCTGGCGAGGCGTAGTGACTCTAACTATTACCTGTTGTGATTTTGTTTTAATAAAGGTTGAAAGGAGTGTAATGTTCAGGGACTGCATGTTTGCAGTCTAGTGGTTGCGCACGTAGCCGTGCGCTAGCGCGGGCGTAATACGTCACGCCGCGCAAACTATATAATAAAGGAGGCGTGGCCCGAGAGTTAGTCCGGACCACGCGGAAAGCAACAGAAGTGTCCCGGGTCCCGTTATTGCGCTTATGCGAATGGCGCTGCGCACATAGCGGTGAGGGCCCGACAATTAGAGGCTTCAGTCACAGGCGAGTAGTATGAAACATAGGCACAAATGCTAGAGTACTTTTTTTTTACATCAGCGCTGCTCACGAGTTTCGTTCGATGACCGATTGCTAACTCCAGCAATAAACTGAAGGTAGCATGAGCGCAAAACAAATTCACATTTTGTTTTTATCATTCATAATTAAATGTTCTATTTTCAGAGTATCAATGGAACCACGCAGTACACCTTAAGATGGTAGTGCATTAGTAAGCTAACACCTATGATTCACACTCGGTGTGCACCTGTTACAACGCATTTTTTACAACGCACTACTGTTACAACGCATCCATTACAACGCGGATACTGTTACAACTCATGTTTTTACAAAGCATTTTTTTACAACGCAGGTACCTTTACAACGCATACCATTACAACGTAAGTATTGGTAAGTATATAGTTATTTTTTAAATGTTATATGTTTGGGGTAAAGGGGTATTTTTAGGGGTTAGGGTCACTTTTGGGTTTTTGGGTAAAGGGGTATTTTTAGGGTTCAGGGTCAGTTTTCAGTTTTTGGGTGAAGGGGTATTTTAAGGGTTCAGGGTCAGTTTTCAGTTTTTGGGTAAAGGGGTATTTTTAGGGTTCAGGGTCAGTTTTCAGTTTTTGGGTAAAGGGGTATTTTTAGGGTTCAGGGTCAGTTTTCAGTTTTTGGGTAAAGGGGTATTTTTAGGGTTCAGGGTCAGTTTTCAGTTTTTGGGTAAAGGGGTATTTTTAGGGTTCAGGGTCAGTTTTCAGTTTTTGGGTAAAGGGGTATTTTTAGGGTTCAGGGTCAGTTTTTAGTTTTTGGGAAAAGGGGTATTTTTAGGGTTCAGGGTCAGTTTTCAGTTTTTGGGTAAAGGGGTATTTTTAGGGTTCAGGGTCAGTTTTCTGTTTTTGGGTAAAGGGGTATTTTTAGGGTTCAGGGTCAGTTTTCAGTTTTTGGGTAAAGGGGTATTTTTAGGGTTCAGGGTCAGTTTTCAGTTTTTGGGTAAAGGGGTATTTTTAGGGTTCAGGGTCAGTTTTTAGTTTTTGGGTAAAGGGGTATTTTTAGGGTTCAGGGTCAGTTTTTAGTTTTTGGGTAAAGGGGTATTTTTAGGGTTCAGGGTCAGTTTTCAGTTTTTGGGTAAAGGGGTATTTTTAGGGTTCAGGGTCAGTTTTTAGTTTTTGGGTAAAGGGGTACTTTTAGGGTTCAGGGTCAGTTTTCAGTTTTTGGGGTACAGGGTAAAAATAAATTAAATTTAATTTTAAATTAAATTATTTAACAGTAAATAAATTAAATTAAATTACATTGCATTATTTTTGGGGTTGAGGGTCAGTTTTGAGTTTTCTGGGGTACAGGGGTACAGGGTAAAAATAAAGTTATATTTTTTTTAATTTTCAATAATTAATTTAAATTATATTTCATAAAATTACTTTAATTTATTTTTGGGGTTTAGGGTCAGTTTTCAGTTTCTGGGGTACAGGGGTACATGGTAAAAATAAAGTAATATTAATTTAAATTTAAAATAATTAACGGAAATTAAATTATTTAAAATTACATTAAATTATATTTTTAAAATTAAGTTACTATTATATTATTAATATTAACATATACTTACCAATACTTACGTTGTAATGGTCTGCGTTGTAAAGGTACCTGCGTTGTAAAAAAATGCGTTGTAAATACATGCGTTGTTACAGTATCCGCGTTGTAAAAACCGCGTTGCAAACGATTTACACATAATGAGAACCTTTATTGATTCTGTGATAGGTGGGCAATATTAAAGTATAAATGCCTTCTTTTTTGGGTGTTGACAATGGGTAATTGCCTAAAAACAGCTATCAAAAGTTGCTGCTGGGCTTGGGAGTCTTGTCAAAGTGCAGTTTGGTCATCCAAGACAGACACTAGCTGCAGTTAAAGGAAATCACTGGTTTAGCTGTGACCGGAGGCCTGTAGACCAATGGCAACTGGTTTTTCGCTGGACTTCAACTGAACTTAGAGAGTCATCGACCTGTGTGGCTAAAGGTACCCCACCGAGTTGTGGACTATGGGGCTTGCTCCACAAAGACCTCTTCCGTTCATGGATATTACGTTTGGAAAGCCCCAAGACTCAATGTAGCATATAGAGATATTTGCATTACAAAAAAGGACACTTTCCAGTGGGAAATAAAATTATGCTGGAAAGTAAATACGTTATCATGACTCTGCCCCACTTTAAAGAGGCACAACATTTTTTGATGAAACTGCCCTATAGAGTTTAATACATAAGGGCAATGTCTGGATTCCAACCAAATTATGGAATCCTTCCACACATCAGAAAACTCAACCTACCCCTTATTCTTCAGATAACTGCTAGACACATCTTTATTGTCTCCACTGGAACCAATACTAATGTTCCACTGCAGACCTGATGCACACACTTCCTAAAAAAATTGAAAGTTATATTTAACTTGTAATGTTTGTACTTACCAGCTTGACTCACCTATCTAGTTCAGCAATCTATCAGTCTTCCACTTGTTCTCTGTTAATGCATAGTTAAATGTAAATAGTACTAATTCCATTTGGTGCTGTCAGCACTATAAAAATCATAAAATTAATAAAAATAGTGTGCAGCAATATTGTGCAATCAGTAAAGATTATTTGCCGTGACAACATAAAAATAATTTCTGCAATACATTTCTAGTATATTTTCACAATCCAATCAGATAAAAAGGCAAATTAAACAAGCATTGGCATAGCCAATAGGTCTCGAATTGGAGACCTTGTAAGTGTTTAGCCGTGCAACAGTTGGTGTTGTTGCACCAAGGATAGTCTGCTGCATAACTAAATATTTATAGGGTCCAAGAAGCGAGACCTATTGGCTATGCCAATGCTTGTTTGTTTTTTGTTGCTGTTTTGTATAAGTTGCCAGATCCACAATAGCTGGACATGGTTTTTGTTAACAGTTCTTTGCAGCAAATGAACTTTTTTTTCATTGCGATGAATGTTGTTTCCATTCTAGTTGTAGGAAGCAGTCATTCCCTGAGATGTGGGGGCTGCCTAGCTGCGCGCATGCGCCGAACTTTGCAAATGAGAAAAAACCTGGTGCAGGCGCAATTTACAAGTGTTGAGTGAATGAGTATGCATGACTTACTCACACAGGAGTTCATGCACTGCACCTGCATACTCAGCATGGTTTAAGGAAACTCGACCCACTCCCTCCCAGGCATCAAACACATATTTACCAAGAAACTCTGAGGAGAGCATGCCTGCTGCACTGACGGCAGGTGGTGTGTGTGCCTGGTGAAAGCGTGCACTGACGGCTGGTGGTGTGTGTACCTGGTGAAAGTGTGCACTGACGGTTGGTGGTGTGTGTGCCTGGTGAAAGCGTGCACTGACGGCTGGTGGTGTGTGTGCCTGGTGGAAGCGTGCACTGACGGCTAGTGGTGTGTGTGCCTGGTGGAAGCGTGCACTGATGGCTGGTGGTATTTGTGCCCAGTGGAAGCGTGCACTGACGGCTGGTGGTGTGTGTGCCTGGTGGAAGTGTGCACTGACGGCTGGTGGTGTGTGTGCCTGGTGAAAGCGTGCACCGATGGCTGGTGGTGTGTGTGCCTTTTGAAAGCGTGCACCAACGGCTGGTGGTGTGTGTGCCTTTTGAAAGCGTGCACTGACGAGTGGTGGTGTGTGCCTGGTGGAAGCATGCACTGACGACTGGTAGTGTGTGACGGCTGGTAGTGTGTGTGCCTGGTGAAAGTGTGCACTGACGGCTGGTGGTGTGTGTACCTGGTGATAGTGTGCACTGACGGTTGGTGGTGTGTGTGCCCTGTGAAAGCGTGCACTGACGGCTGGTGGTGTGTGTGCTAGGTGGAAGCGTGCACTGATGACTGGTGGTGTGTATGCCTGGTGGAAGCGTGCACTGACGGCTGGTGGTGTGTGTGCCCAGTGGAAGCGTGCACTGACAGCTGGTAGTGTGTTTGCCTGGTGGAAGCGTGCACTGACGGCTGGTGGTGTGTATGCCTGGTGTAAGCGTGCACTGACGGCTGGTGGTGTGTGTGCCCGGTGAAAGCGTGCACCGACGGCTAGTGGTGTGTGTGTGTCTTTTGAAAGCGTGCACTGACAGGTGGTGGTGTGTGCCTGGTGGAAGGATTCACCGACGACTGGTAGTGTGTGACAGCTGGTAGTGTGTGTGCCTGGTGAAAGCGTGCACTGAAGGCTGGTGGTGCGTCTGCCCGGTGAAAGCATGCACCGACGGCTGGTGGTGTGTGTGTGCCTGGTGGAAGTGTACACCAACTGTTGGTAATGTGTGATGGCTGGTGAAAGTGTGCACTGAGGGCTGGTGGTGTGTGTGCCTGGTAGAAGCGTACACTGACGGCTGGTGGTGTGTGTTCCTGGTGGAAGCGTCCACTGGCGGCTGGTGGTGTGTTCGCCTGGTTGAAGCGTGCACTGACGGCTGGTGGTGTGTGTGCCTGGTGGAAGCGTGGACTGACGGCTGGTGGTGTGTGTGCCTGGTGGAAGCGTGCACTGACGGCTGGTGGTGTGTGTGGTGTGTGTGCCTGGTGGAAGCGTGCACTGACGGCTGGTGGTGTGTGTGCCTGGTGGAAGGAGGAGCATTCACAGTGATAGAAGACACAAATGAAGCTGACGAAGAGGGAGTGGGAGAAGGGAGGGGGAGTGGAGCAGAGGAGCCTGATTCACAACTAGAAGACACAAATGAAGCTGAAGGCTGTGTGCTGAAAGCAAAAAAAAAAAAAAAACAAGCCAAGCCACGAAAATGACAGTTATAAGTGATTGGATGGAGGCAGAGTAGAAAGCAACTTAATGACCCGTGACGGAGGAGACAGATGGCGGCTGCGCGCGTGCACGTGCACGTGCACTCAAGCTTCAGGCCAGCAAAAGTCTCTAGTAGGTAGCACTTTTTTTTATCCTTTACTAAAAGTCGTCCTAAAAAACACAGTGGTAATATTTACCACATAAAGGAGCATTTATTATGCAAACATTTAAAGATTTCTACAATCTTCTTGTTGCTGTGCACTAGTGAAAACGAGCATTGGAAAAGTTAATTTGTTGAACTTTTGCATGCCTGGTTTTTTTAAATGCTGGATTTTATGAAAACATACGCAACAGGATTTACAAGTTTAAAAGTTATTAACAGTAAAGCTCATGCCATCTAAAGGTTGTGTACATATGTTTCCAAGAAATAGAAAGCACAGTTTTCCTTCACAAAAGTAAATTAAAAAAAAAACATCAATTGAAAGAAGAAATGAAAGAGGAGATTTAATCATGAGCCACAGCATTGAAGTGGACTACTTTTAAGGTTATATGAAAAAGCAAAAAGCCATTACTCATGATGAAGAGAGCCAATGACTGAAGTGGTCTCACCCATTGCCTCCTGCTGCATGTTGTGGTTGGCCGAAGCAAAACTAGAATGACACTTGAACAGACAGTTGATCCTGTACTTATACCCAAAAGTGTATTTATTTTTATTTTAGTGTATTTATTATGTACTTATACTCAAAGACACCAAACTCCAAATCTCTATATTTTCCCAATTGGAAATTACACTTACAAGATATTTTAAAGTAATCCCAAGGTTAACCATGGGAGAGATAGGCCTTGCACTACCAGGACATGTAAAACTCATACATACATTTACTACCTCTTAAATACACTGCGACCTGCCCATAAAGCTACCTAGGCCTAGGCCCTACCTTAGGAGTGACTTATAAGTAAGAAAAGGAAATGTTTGGGTCTTGCAAGTAGGTTAACTCTGTGGTGACAGGCCGGAGCCATGTGCAAAGGGCTACTGAATGGGTGGCACAGTCAGTGCCTCAGGCCCACTAGTAGCATTTCATTTACAGGCCCTGGGCACATATAGTGTACTTAACTAGATACTTGCGAGTAAATTAAATATGCCAATTGTGGACAAACCAGTGTTACTATGTTTAGATCACAGACCATATGCACTTTAGCACTGGCTAGCAGTGGTAAAACCCCCAGAGTCCTACAGTCAGGGCCAGCTCTAGGGCGGTGAGACCACAGTGGTCGCTATCTTCGGGTGGGGTGTCGTATTTGGAAGTATTGTGTTGTTTTAGAAGCACCTGATGCCACATTCCTGGCCTCCAGAAATTTACAGGCAACAATATAAATATCAAGATAACTCCGGTGATTAATGTTCTTAGAGAGAGATTGCAGGTCTGTCTAGGAAAAGTTTTGACTCGTGGTAAGGTAGTGCAGCAGGTTAATATGCCTGCTGCACAGAACGTGTACCATTCAGATCACAAAGCACATATACTATAAATAGGTCAGTGGGTTACTGTTTTTTTCTGGAGAGATCCTTTTGTGACTTGCAGTTTGTAAATTATAATCCTAACATAGAACACTGAGCTATTAACTGTCACAAAAGAGCTGCATAAAAACTGCAAGGCATACATTAGAGAGTTATGATTTTATCCTTTCTTTCATTATCCTAATGTAGGGAAAAGGTCAATTTGGATAGAAATCAATTCTGATTATTAAAAAAGAACCCCCAACCATGGTGTTAAGTTTTAAATTCAGAGTTTGCGCTTCTCCAGACCCAGCACTATTAAACTATACTGTCTACCAGAATGGATGATGTGACGCCTGTACCTTGTAGTCCTCTGCCTTATGTAACATTTCCTATATACTAATTTACACACCTATGATTGATTGTGTTTAGTGTGTGTGTAATATAAAGTGATCTGACAACCTACACTAGTATGAGTGGCAATGGTGCTATAAAATGAATTAAACGTATCTGAGAGAGAGTGTGGTTATGGAGACTTGTGGGGCACTGTTAAAGGGTAGTAGTAAGGGAATCCGTAACGGAGGTGGCTATTGGGGGGCGCCAGCAAACATTGTCGCACAGGGCACCACCAGCTCTAAAGCAGGCCCTGGCTACAGCCAACAAAAACAAGGTCAGACAAATGGAAGGAGGAAGACGAAAAGATAAGGGGTGACCCTGCAGAAAGGGTCATTTCCAACATTCAGTCTAAATTGAAAACCAAAACCATAACTGAACGTTAACAGTGTTTTAAGTGAATGTCATGCCTGTTTAAACATACATTGAGGTATTATGGCCATAGCTAACCAAAACTTCACTTTAAGCCTTGTTGTTTTCTATGAGAAAAAGAAACAAGTTACTTACCTGTAACTACAGTTATCCAGTATTGGTATCTTTCATAGATTAACATGCCTGAATCATTCCCCATCGCCGAGGCAGGAGTCCCACGGTAAATACAAAAGTAGTGCCAAAGGAAAATAACAGTAGTAGGCCCCAAAGAAAAGGCCTGAGGCCTAGATCTTAGCAGCCTATCTACATCATTATGCTAAAAGAACCAAAAGATTGGTCCCAACCAATCAGCTATCGGCACCCTCTAGAACACTCTCAGCAGAGCTAGTTCTCCTCAGATTTTCATTAGCACAAGTGGGAAAAAAGTATCCCAAAACCATAGAGAACTGACTCCCCGGGGAGGAGGGTGGGTGCATGTGAATCTATGAAAGAAACCAATACTGGATAACTGTAGTTTCAGGTAAGTAACTTGTTTTCTTATCCAGTATTGGGGTATCTTTCATAGATTCACATGCCTGAATCAGAGTAGCGAGCAGTATACCAAGTATACAGTTGGTTGCGGATGGTGGGAGACTTGTACTGATAAACTCCCAATAACATCCATAAATTGTCAACAAAATATATAATAAACCAAACCTTACAAGTTAAAAGCATGACCTATAAATAGGAAAATGAAATATGCATTATAATATCACTTTAAGTAATTTTGCACATATTATATACAATAAACATGTTATAATTGCAGAAATTTGTTTGTATCATGAACAATGACAACCATAGGTAGTATGTAAAAGACCGAAAGGTACCTGAAAACTGGTCTCAAAGAAAAAGATGGAGTAGGACTGCCTGTCCAACTGCTGCATCCTCTTGATGTGTATATTGAAGGCAGTAATGCCTCGTGAAAGTGGACATTTTTCCATGTCGCAGCACGACAGATATTTTCTAGGGTCACTCCAGCAAACAACGCTATAGATGCTGCCATAGTTCTTGTGGAGAGGCCCGTGACTCTCCTTAGCAATGGCCTGTTAGTCTTGTCATGGCAGAAATGGATTGTAGATGCTATCCATCTTGACGATCTTGTTCCTCCTTGCTTGTTCACGTAAAACATGCTGGTGATAGTGTTGGTCCGAACAAGTACTGATGAGCCTGCAGTCCTTGGAGGAAAGCTTGCAGGGACAGAAAAATTGCTTGTAATTCCAGTCTGTTGGTGTTTTGATGACCTCCCCATCCTTCCATGGAGGCATCTGTTGTTAGAACAAAATCTGGAATATCCTGTATGAAAGTGAGTCCTTCTGCTAAATTGGCTATCTGTGAACACCAATGTAGAGCGTTCACCATGAGTGGCGTGACCTTCATGGTGTAGTTGAAGGAATCCACGGCTTGCTGCCACTGAAGATGCAGCTCTTCCTGTAGAGATCTATTCTGAGTCATGCCAAAGGGTAGAGATGTATGGCCGAAGAGCACATTCCCAGGAGCGAAGCGAACATGTGGACAGAAACTGACTTTTGTCTTGAAATCAGAGTTGCCAGCTTTTGAAGACGAACCTGTCGTTTGTGAGATAAGAATGCCTTGCACTAGACTGTGTCCAGAAGGGCTCAGAGAAATGGAAGGACTTGCATCAGACGTAACTGGGATTTGTTTTCGTTCACAGTTAGTCCCAGAGAGTTGAAAAGATGAAGAGACGTTGCAGTGGCAATCTTGACTGCTTGTTCCGAAGGACCTTTAATTAACCAATCGTCCAAATACGGAAATACTTGGATTCCCTGGGATCTTAATGCTGCCGCTACAGGAGCTAGGCAATTTGTGAAAATCCTTGGAGCCGATTTTAGTCCAAACTGTAGCACTTTGAACTGATAATGGGCGCCAGCCACAGTGAAGCAGAGATATGTGCGATGTTTGGGATGGATTGGGATGTGGAAGTAAGTGTCTTCCATATCCAGAGATGCCATAAAATCTCCCTTGTTTAGGCAACCTAGAATTTCTGAAAGTGTGACCATGCGAAATCCTTGTTTTTTGAGGAATCTGTTCAGGTTGCGAAGGTCTAGGATCGGTCGCCATTCCCCTGTTTTTTTCTTGATCAGGAAAAAACAAGAATAGAAACCTGTTTGTTTCTGATGTGATGGGACCTTCTCTATAGCATTCTTGAGGAGCATTGTGAAGGCTTCTTTGAATAATAAGTGAAGATGGGGGTGTGGGGGTCCCTTCGGCGGAGTGGTAGGTGGCTTGGTGACAAATTCTAGGGTATGTCCGTTGTTCAAGAAAAATACTATATAACGAGGGTCAAGAGGATGTTTACCGACCTAGCATCCCAATCCCCTATAGATAACCAAACCACAAAAAGGGGGATGCCCGGTCAAGGGGGTGTGTGTTGTAGTACAGAAAACTAAGGTAAGAAGAAGCGACATGCTATATGTGATGACTCATATCTGGCTGGGAGATTCCCATCTGACCACCCTTAATTTGGCGGAGTATCGTCATGTGGGAGTTGTAGTATGATCACAATATCACCCAGACCATCAGATGACGGTACGGATATGGATCTACAAAAACCTCTTGCCAAGATAATGCTCAAAGAGTGGAAAGATGAAGTGCAGTGCTTAAGTGAAGGTGATGATTAAAATTAACTAACTAGACAAAAAGTATGTTTATTAGAGATTGTCTAGATGTCAAAGTTAAAACCACGCCCTGTAGTGGAAATGAATAACTACAAAGTGGCGCTGTGCAGAAAGGTCGACAAGTTTCAGCCTATTGGATAAATTATCCGGCTTTCTTCAGGACCCAATGGTGAAATTAGCTACTGCAAAATTACACGGTGAAGTGAAATAAACAATGATACTTTACAGTACAGAAGTCTCAAAGGACCTTGGAGCCCCAATGTATCCTTGAGATATGCGTATTTCTGTTCCTGTTGAAAAAAACAATAATTCACAACAAACATATATAGCTACTCAAAACAAAGAGACTGTACACACAACACACAAGCGTAAGTATTACTCAACGCCAGATAAAGAGTATTAAATCTCTTACACAGGGAGGTATTGTACTCCACTGAGAAACTCACCCAGCTCTATGTGGGAGAAGACCTCACCTCACCCGGCAACCTACTCAGGAAATTGAGGCCCCGCTCTAGTATGCAAAAGGAAAGAGGACACACATTAGATCAACGCTTTGTGTCCCGCTCATTGGCTCAGCATAAAAACCTGGTTCACAGAGTACTAGACCCCACACCATCAGGACCATGACTAACCAAACCAGGACCAGCATAGTGTCCCATTTGTTAAAGTTTTTGTTAGAAGAAAGGGGAAGAATAACGAAGAAGAATCACAGCCCCTTTCTAATCTTATTATTTGCAAGAAGTTATGCAAGCAGGATGAAAAATTTTGGTAAAATAACAGGCAAAATGTGTCAGATAATGTTAGGCTGAGGGAAATTCAGACCAAAGAGAAAAGACCATTCTTTCTCTGTAAACAACTCTAACCTGCTCGACATAGCACCAGAATGACTCACCTGTCCGTCGGTACCTCTCTCAGTCATCCAAGAGGAAGTGGAGGTACCGACTGGACAGTCATAGGTGTATTTATACTCCCACTGATTGGACTAATCGCCTATTAGGACAGCCAATTAGTATCTTACAAGGGACATTGCCGTTCGCGCATGTCAACAAACACTACTCTCTGCGCTGTAGTGCGCGTGTGTAAGATAGCACCAGTTGAAGTGTGCTATAGAAACAGGTGGCCGCACAAGCGCAGAAGAGCTGCGCCGCGTCTGTGTTGCCACGCGCATAGGCAGTACGCGTGTATCAGGAGACAACGACCAGGCGCGATTACAGGGGGAACCGCGCATGCGTCAATGATCAGCGCGTTTAAGGCTGCATATACGCAAATGAGCAGTGTGCGCTCATGTTTGTAAGGGACTGAGCGCTGGCTATACGGGCGCGCGTGGGAAATAGCGATTTATCGCCTGTTTGTTTTGAACAGAGTTGTTTTCTGGATAGACTGCTGCAAAAATATGCAGCAGTAGATAATTGTATAAAAATAAACATGTGTTAGTATAACAAGACCCTCTTAAATTAGTGGCCAGCATGGTGTCGACAGATATGCGTGCTAATATCAGGTTGAATACTCTTGGAGATGAAAGGAAAGACATGATATAAAGCCGAGGAGGAGTGACATTATGGCACAGCTGTATAAAGGCTCATATTTGTTATATTAAAATTAAAAAAGACGCATACCCTGAATACGTAGTTTTGAGGAGGTACAGCTATTTGTAAATGGCTGAAACAATGAGGCATAATTTAGAGGGAAACCCAGGGGATAGCATCGTTCAGTCCCTGTGTATCACATTGAAGTTTATAAATCCATTTCTGCTCTTTCAAGAATAGAAATTTAGAAACATCACTAATGTGTGGTGGCACAAAGGGATGTTCTAATATTACCCACCGCAACTCCTCAGCCTTGTGTTTCATAGAGAGGAAGTGGTTGGTGAGGCATGTGGATTGTTTTTGCCGTCTAATGGTGCTCTTATGTTCGCTGATTCGAACTTTCATTTTACGAGTGGTGTGGCCAACATATTTGAGTGAACACGGACAAGTTATCAAGTATATCACACCTTCAGTGTTGCAATTTGTGTGTTTCTTAAGCAACCACGGTCTTGTAGTGCCTATGTCAACTTGGTCTGTCTTGTAAGTTTGTGGACATGCGTTGCAGGATCCACAAGGAAAATGCCCTCGCATAGGTGGAAGATTCAATATTGCAACACTGAAGGTGTGATATACTTGATAACTTGTCCGTGTTCACTCAAATATGTTGGCCACACCACTCGTAAAATGAAAGTTCGAATCAGCGAACATAAGAGCACCATTAGACGGCAAAAACAATCCACATGCCTCACCAACCACTTCCTCTCTATGAAACACAAGGCTGAGGAGTTGCGGTGGGTAATATTAGAACATCCCTTTGTGCCACCACACATTAGTGATGTTTCTAAATTTCTATTCTTGAAAGAGCAGAAATGGATTTATAAACTTCAATGTGATACACAGGGACTGAACGATGCTATCCCCTGGGTTTCCCTCTAAATTATGCCTCATTGTTTCAGCCATTTACAAATAGCTGTACCTCCTCAAAACTACGTATTCAGGGTATGCGTCTTTTTTAATTTTAATATAACAAATATGAGCCTTTATACAGCTGTGCCATAATGTCACTCCTCCTCGGCTTTATATCATGTCTTTCCTTTCATCTCCAAGAGTATTCAACCTGATATTAGCACGCATATCTGTCGACACCATGCTGGCCACTAATTTAAGAGGGTCTTGTTATACTAACACATGTTTATTTTTATACAATTATCTACTGCTGCATATTTTTGCAGCAGTCTATCCAGAAAACAACTCTGTTCAAAACAAACAGGCGATAAATCGCTATTTCCCACGCGCGCCCGTATAGCCAGCGCTCAGTCCCTTACAAACGTGAGCGCACACTGCTCATTTGCGTATATGCAGCCTTAAACGCGCTGATCATTGACGCATGCGCGGTTCCCCCTGTAATCGCGCCTGGTCGTTGTCTCCTGACACACGCGTACTGCCTATGCGCGTGGCAACACAGACGCGGCGCAGCTCTTCTGCGCTTGTGCGGCCACCCGTTTCTATAGCACACTTCAACTGGTGCTATCTTACACACGCGCACTACAGCGCAGAGAGTAGTGTTTGTTGACATGCGCGAACGGCAATGTCCCTTGTAAGATACTAATTGGCTGTCCTAATAGGCGATTAGTCCAATCAGTGGGAGTATAAATACACCTATGACTGTCCAGTCGGTACCTCCACTTCCTCTTGGATGACTGAGAGAGGTACCGACGGACAGGTGAGTCATTCTGGTGCTATGTCGAGCAGGTTAGAGTTGTTTACAGAGAAAGAATGGTCTTTTCTCTTTGGTCTGAATTTCCCTCAGCCTAACATTATCTGACACATTTTGCCTGTTATTTTACCAAAATTTTTCATCCTGCTTGCATAACTTCTTGCAAATAATAAGATTAGAAAGGGGCTGTGATTCTTCTTCGTTATTCTTCCCCTTTCTTCTAACAACAACTTTAACAAATGGGACACTATGCTGGTCCTGGTTTGGTTAGTCATGGTCCTGATGGTGTGGGGTCTAGTACTCTGTGAACCAGGTTTTTATGCTGAGCCAATGAGCGGGACACAAAGCGTTGATCTAATGTGTGTCCTCTTTCCTTTTGCATACTAGAGCGGGGCCTCAATTTCCCGAGTAGGTTGCCGGGTGAGGTGAGGTCTTCTCCCACATAGAGCTGGGTGAGTTTCTCAGTGGAGTACAATACCTCTCTGTGTAAGAGATTTAATACTCTTTATCTGGCGTTGAGTAATACTTACGCTTGTGTGTTGTGTGTACAGTCTCTTTGTTTTGAGTAGCTATATATGTTTGTTGTGAATTATTGTTTTTTTCAACAGGAACAGAAATACGCATATCTCAAGGATACATTGGGGCTCCAAGGTCCTTTGAGACTTCTGTACTGTAAAGTATCATTGTTTATTTCACTTCACCGTGTAATTTTGCAGTAGCTAATTTCACCATTGGGTCCTGAAGAAAGCCGGATAATTTATCCAATAGGCTGAAACTTGTCGACCTTTCTGCACAGCGCCACTTTGTAGTTATTCATTTCCACTACAGGGCGTGGTTTTAACTTTGACATCTAGACAATCTCTAATAAACATACTTTTTGTCTAGTTAGTTAATTTTAATCATCACCTTCACTTAAGCACTGCACTTCATCTTTCCACTCTTTGAGCATTATCTTGGCAAGAGGTTTTTGTAGATCCATATCCGTACCGTCATCTGATGGTCTGGGTGATATTGTAATCATACTACAACTCCCACATGACGATACTCCGCCAAAATAAGGGTGGTCAGATGGGAATCTCCCAGCCAGATATGACTCATCACATATAGAATGTCGCTTCTTCTTACCTTAGTTTTCTGTACTACAACACACACCCCCTTGACCGGGCATCCCCCTTTTTGTGGTTTGGTTATCTATAGGGGATTGGGATGCTAGGTCGGTAAACATCCTCTTGACCCTCGTTATATAGTATTTTTCTTGAACAACGGACATACCCTAGAATTTGTCACCAAGCCACCTACCACTCCGCCGAAGGGACCCCCACACCCCCATCTTCACTTATTATTCAAAGAAGCCTTCACAATGCTCCTCAAGAATGCTATAGAGAAGGTCCCATCACATCAGAAACAAACAGGTTTCTATTCTTGTTTTTTCCTGATCAAGAAAAAAACAGGGGAATGGCGACCGATCCCTTGACCGGGCATCCCCCTTTTTGTTGTATGTCCGTTGTTCACCAGGTCTAGAACCCATTGATCGGAGGTAATTTCTCGCAACTTGTCCACAAATGTTGAAATTTGACCGGGCATCCCCCTTTTTGTTGTATGTCCGTTGTTCACCAGGTCTAGAACCCATTGATCGGAGGTAATTTCTCGCAACTTGTCCACAAATGTTGAAATTTTCATGCCCACAGGAATGGGAAGAGGTGTGATTGGCGCCCTGCGGAGATCACTGTTTTCTGTTAGCGTCTCGCCCTTGAATTTGCGATCGTTTGCGTACACCCTGACGAGAGAAACAAGTCGTATTGGATTGCCGGAATGAAGATTGGTAATTCTGTCTAAATTGGGGCTGGTATTGTCTGTTTTGCTGGTTTCGATATCCTCCTCTAGAGGAAAACCCACACCCCCTTGCGCCTCTGAAGGTTCCGCACTTGTATTGCAATGAACTCAAGGATCTTGCCGTGTCTGTATCCATTTTTATTGCCTGGAGGGCTTCATCGATGTGTTTCCTGAACAACAATTCGCCATCATAGGCCATGTCCAATATTTTTGTCTGGACTTCAGATCTGAAAGTTGTGGCTTTAAGCCAACCCTGGCACCTGAGTACTGCCGCCCCAGCCAGTTGTCTAAAATTGGTATTTACAATGTCTAGTGCGCAATCTATTGTTTCAGATGCTGCACGTTCTCCCTCCAGTAAGATTTTCCGGGCTTCCTGTCTTCTGTCCTCAGGAATGAGCTCAATCAGCCCAGCCATATCTGACCACATTTGGCGATCATAACGCCATATGATCACTAGGGAGTTAGCTGCCCTGATGGATGCAGCTCCCATAGTTGAAAACGTCTTGCCAATCAGATCAAGACAACATCCCTGCTTGTCCAGGGTGTAGTAATTGGTGTTGCCGGGTTCTTAGATCTTTGTTGGGCAGCCTTGGAGATGACGAACCTAGCCGAGGGTGCCCAATGAGACAGGATGAACTGTTGGCCGGAGCACAATACTTCTTATCTATCCGTGGAAGCACTGCTGGCACAGATGCAGGAGTTTTCATGATTTTGATACCTTCGTTCCATATATAGGCAATTATAGGAATGGCCCTGGTCATTTTTCTGGATTCCTCTTTAAAGTCATGTTGGAAACATTCTGTTTGTTCAATGGCGACAGGCAGTTGAAATCTAGCAGCAGCTCGCTGCATGAGATTATGAAATCCTCCTATATCCTCTGGTGGCAAATCAAATGGTAGAGGAGTCGGTGGAGAAGGCATAGGGATAATGTTAGAATCCCAAGGATCTATATGAGGGGTCTCTGGCAATTCCCATTCTTCAATTTCCTCATCAGAGGATGTGTTTTGACCCTGATGAGGGTCTGGAAGTTGTTGCTTTTGTGGAGGTTCTGGAAGTTGAGGCGTTGTAACCGGAGCATCAGTTGGAGGCAAAGGGTCCGGAACCGCCACAGGTGGAGGTGGGACTTGTGGAATAACTTGCTGTGGGGGAAACCGCTATCTGAGGTCTGTTAGCATGGCTTGCAGGTCCTGTATAAGACTTGGAGGCAGATGGCTGGTGTCACTCTGGCGAGACTGCCTATGATACACTTTATGATGCTGGACGACAATGTCCTCTTGATAATATTGTTTGTGGTAATCCTCCTCCTCTTCCTCATCATCTTGACATTTGATGTGTAGCTCAGAAGGATGATGAGCTATCCCAAATGGTCCTTCTTCCTCCTCATCATCGTAATCATCATCCTCTTCCTGCACATATGTTTCAAAGAGATGTGACGGAGTAAGAGGGGAAATATTACAGTAGTCATGTCTTTGAAACGTCTTGACTTGAAAGCTCCTAGATGGAACAGGCGTTAAATAAGTCGGAACGACAGCCAATGTAATAGACGGAACAGATAAGTCACCAGTCGATGGAATGGTCGTTGACGGGCTCGACGTTGATGGACTTGTCGTCGCCGGGGTCTTTGTCAATGTCGTCGACGGGATCGTCGTCGACGGGATCGTCGTCGACGGGATCATCGTCGACGGGCTAGGCGTCAATGAAGGCTTCCTCGACGGGATCTTCGTCAACTTTTGTCGACGGTGGAGGCTTTGTTGACGGTACTGTCATCGACTAGGACTTCAACGGTGACTTCGTCGACGAAGCCTTTGTTGAGGATTCTTCGACAACGCTCTTTTTTGACAGGATAGTAATTCTCGTCGACAATATAGGAGAGGTGATAGACGTCGTTGAGATAGTCTCCGTTGACGAATGAGCAGAAGAAGTGAAAGAAATCGTTAACGAAGGAGGGAAAGCCAGAGATTTTGAGAGGCTTTTACTCACTGTTTTTGAAGATGGCTTCTTAGAGTCCTTGAAAGCAGAAGTCTGAGGAGAGTGTGCAGGCCCAGAGGAGATTAAAGGAGACCTATTAGAAGGGCCATAAGTGGAGTGGGAGGATTTATGGTGTTTACTCCCCTCACTTGATGAACTGTCCTGAGATCTAGCTCTCTTGCTGGAAGTTGAGACTCTATCATCCTCTTCAGCTGAAGAAGATTTAAGCCACAACAGGACTCTTGCTTCCCTATCCCTAAGGGTTTTAGAAGGAAAGCCACAGCAGATTTTCCAATCTTTTACCTCATGCTTAGGGTAGAGGCAGTAGATGCAGTCCTTATGTTGATCATCAACATGGACCCTCTTTCTGTTGCAGGTTCTGCAGGGCTTGAACAAGGTCTTCTTGTCAGACATCATGGAAAATAGAAGAAAACTGAGTGGCACTCAAGGAGACTCCCTTCCACACGACATGTGGTGAAAATCTGAGGAGAACTGGTTCTGTTGAGAGTGTTCTAGAGAGTGCTGATAGCTGATTGGTTGGGACCAATCTTTTGGTTCATTTAGCATAATGATGTAGATGGGCTGCTAAGATCTAGGCCTCAGGCCTTTTCTTTGGGGCCTACTACTGTTCTTTACCTTTGGCACTACTTTTGTATTTACCATGGGACTCCTGCCTCGGCGACGGGGAATGATTCAGGCATGTGAATCTATGAAAGATACCCCAATACTGGATAAATATATATATCTCAATCAAGAGCAGTTTCCATACAAGCCACTGGTAAGGATTAGAAAGAGGCATCTGTATTAGCAATTAGGACATTTGTCCATATCTCTTTATTTGAAAAAATTGCAAAGTGCTAAAAAGTGCATGTTTGCAAGTGCATATCTCAGTCAGACTGTTTTCACTCAACTCCCTGGCTTTTGTCAAAATAAAATGTACAACGGCCATTTTAACTGAGACGTTCTATGCACACTTTTATCTGTATCATAGAACCTGGGCTGGATTTCCTTCTGCAATCATGCCTGATATATTTTCAACAAATCATCATTACATGTACATAGCTCAAAGTCAATATATACATCTAAATGTATATGCTATTTAGTTAATAAAAATGACATTTTAGGAGAAGCAATTTTGAGGCCAGAGTTAAAGAAAAGAAATATACAAGTAAATGCAAAATGAAATTGGATGCTTAAAATTTATAGGAGGTGGGAGCACTAAGGCTAAAAATGCCTAATTATCTTATAACGTTACAAATAACTAGTATTTAACTTCAAATTTTTACAAATTCGTGGTTTTCACTTCTTTCTTTTTGGTAAAGGGGTCAGAAGGTAAAGTAAGTACCAGTGTTTAGCACCTCACATGGGAGGGCTGGCTACTAAGACTTTCAGTAGAAAAGGGGGTGGGAGAGTATGAAAAATTGCTTGCATTCATAGAACTTCTAGCCTTCCTTCATATAATATTTGCGTTTAGCTCACATATGATTCAGAATTGCTTCTTCCATCTGGAAAGAAATAAGTGCAATTTGTCAACCAATTCCCAGTTCCCTCAAATTAAAAGCTGAAGTCACAGAAGTAATGACATCATTATTTTTTTAAGATCCATTCAGGCAAATGAAAAAAAAAACTTGGTCACACTTTTCGCACTACATGAATAATGAAAATCTTGCGTAGGAACAGCACCACCTTTTTATTTTCTCCTTCTGTTTACTAAGAGGATAATTCACAAAGGCAAACTTAGATCTGAAGTCTAAGTTTACCTTTGTGAACTGGACTCTTTGACTTCAGTTTCAAACTTAGACTTCAGGTCTAAATTTACCTTTGTACTTTCAAAACCTCAAATCATCACCCAAGTTTCTACCATGTACCCACTAGACAGAATACTGAACTGGAATCATGCTAAAATGTAATTCACTCTAAGGCTCTAAGGACCATTACACCGGAACTCCATTACACGGGGAATACCGGCAAGTCAACTATATCTTATCTGGTGTATTAAAGCCTGGAATTATTGGGTCTCCAAACGCCAGACCTGACAGCTCCAGGCACAGAGACAATGGGTTCGGACCTATTTGCACAGCTGCAGGGGCTCCTGCCCACCTGCATCCTTAATCCTGCTCCAAGCTGGTGGTAAATGTTTGTGGATTTGGGCACATTATTTCCCCTGGAAGAGCAAAAAACGTGGAATTGGATCAAATATTTTAGGATCCACATGTTCATCCCTCTGCCAGGGGAAATAGTTTGCAGTCCCTGTTATCTCACTGGACCATACCACATACTATCATTAATTCCGACCCCAGTATCTCCCCACAAAGATAATGGGAAACTCTAATAGGGGCCCAAGTGTACAAAGTGCTGAACGTTTGAGCTGTATGTTTATTTCAAATGAATGCTGATTTATAGTTTATGAAATAGCTTTCCCTACTCCATGTTTTACAGAAATTCTGCAAAAATGGAACTAAAGTGCATCGATCCTTATTTGTGACTCAAGTAACTGGGTTGAGATCAACACGTTATGTTATGTTATGTTATTTTTATTTGTACTGCGCACAGCTGCCCCAGCAAAGGGGCGTCCTGGCGCATTGATAAGGTCAGCCCAACACAACACCATAAAGGATCAGGAAAACCATAGAAGGCAACAAGGAGGTTAAACAAATAAAATGGTCTTGATGGCCCGTCTGAACTGAAGAAGATTATCAGTAACTCGAATATGCGGAGGGAGGGAATTCCACCAGTTTGCCGCTAGAATTGATTGCTTTCCCAGTCCTGAGGCGAAAAGCCGGGAGCTGGTGGTACGTGGACTCTGTTTAATTGTTTTTAAAATTTACAACTTCTTTTAAATATTGTTACATTGTGTGGTGTCACTTACTCATTTCCTGTGTTGGAAAGCGCCACAACTTGACCTCCTCTTCAGCGCACAGACGATCTTGGCTCTGTTCGCGCTTGGCATTTCTCGAGCAGCCGCCATCAGCACAGGCGTGCGCGCTGACAACGCCCCCTACAGGCCACGCCCCCTTTTCAAACCTTCCTACACAAGCGCTGAATCGCTAGCGCTTGTTAGATTGCTTTCCCAGTCCTGAGGCGAAAAGCCGGGAGCTGGTGGTACGTGGACTCTGTTTAATTGTTTTTAAAAATTACACCTTCTTCTTATAAATGTTGTTACATTGTGTGGTGTCACTTACTCATTTCCTGTGTTGGAAAGCGCCACAACTTGACCTCCTCTTCAGCGCACAGATGATCTTGGCTCTGTTCGCGCTTGGCATTTCTCGAGCGGCCGCCATCAGCACAGGCGTGCGCGCTGACAACGCCCCCTACAGGCCACGCCCACCACAGGCCACGCCCCCTTTTCAAACCTTCCTACATAAGCGCTGAATCGCTAGCGCTTGTTAGATTGCTTTCCCAGTCCTGAGGCGAAAAGCCGGGAGCTGGTGGTACGTGGACTCTGTTTAATTGTTTTTAAAACTTACAACTTCTTTTAAATATTGTTACATTGTGTGGTGTCACTTACTCATTTCCTGTGTTGGAAAGCGCCACAACTTGACCTCCTCTTCAGCGCACAGACGATCTTGGCTCTGTTCGCGCTTGGCATTTCTCGAGCGGCCGCCATCAGCACAGGCGTGCGCACTGACAACGCCCCCTACAGGCCACGCCCCCTACTGTTATACAAATGTGCACCCACAGGAAGCGCAGCGGCCGAGCGCAGCGGGAGCGCCGTTTGCGCGCCGAAGGCGCGCCTAAGGCAAGCCCGTCTACGCCCGTCCGCGACTGTCCGGGGCGAGGGGCACGTCACTCTGCCCCGCTCACCACCTATACCCCGGTCCAACTACGCAGTCTCCAGGGTCCCTGGCCCATCACAGCCTCCACCTGTTCTCGCATTTCCTCCCTTGGTCTCTCCCCCGCCGCCCCCCTCACATCCCCCTTCCTATAGTTGGCCCCTCTCTCCTGCCTTGCAGCATCGTTCCTCTTGCAACCCCTAAAGCCCTCACGGCGCTTTATCTCAACACCCGGTCTGCAGTCGCCCATGCGCATGAACTCTCGGTCCTGCTGGATCTTCATGCCCCAGATCTTCTCTTCCTAACGGAGACCTGGTTCTGCGATGACTCCCTCCCCGCCCTATTATCCACCTTACCGGCCACTTACTATGCCCTTAGGGCTGACGGCCCTACTGGCAGAGCTGGGGGTGGCGTGGCGGTCATCGCACGTGCCGATCTTCCCTTTCAAATTCTATCCCTGCCTGACATCGCGACCACTGAATATCTGGTGATTCGCACCACTTCCACCTCTCCCCCTCTGACCTGCTTTCTCACTTACCGTCCTCCTCAAACCCCTCTACAGTTTCTCCCTGACTTCTTGGATGTCTTGACCACTATTACAGTCAAGAATTCCTCCATTCTCCCTCTTGGCGACTTCAATTTCTGGCCCTCCGACCCTGCTGAATGTTCGTCCTCTAAGGAATTCTCCGATACCCTCCAATCCCTCAACTTCACATCCTATGTTCACTCCCCCACCCACATCAAAGGTCATACGCTTGACCAGATCTGGTCCCTGAACTGCCCTGTGGAATTTCTCTCCATCTCGCCCTGCTCATGGTCTGACCACCACCTGATTTCATTCTCCCTTCCTATCCACCCCCCAGCTAAGCTCCCCCGCCCCAAAAACATCTGGGTCCGATCATGGGGCCGAGTTAATCCGGAAAATCTCTCCTCCCTTCTCACCTCCTCCCTCCCTTCCCTGCAGGGCCTCTCCACTCTCTCCCAGGTTAAGGCCATAGACCAGTGGCTCTCCTCTGGCCGCGACTCCGTCGCCCCGCTCATGCGCATCACCTCCAAGCGTGAGAAGGATGCCAATCGGTGGTTCAACGAAGAGCTTAAGGCCACCAAACTAAAAGTACGCCGCGCGGAGCGGGCATGGAGGAGAAATTATTGCCCCACTCTAAAACTGGAGTATACCACCATCCTTACCCAGTATAAAAAAGACATCTTGGAGGCCAAAACATCATATTTCTCCTCCAAAATCCTAGCCGCGGAAAACCAGTCTAAGGAGATATTCACGATCGTCCACAACCTGGCGTTCTCGGACAGAACAACCCTTAAGCCCGCCCCATCTGAAGAACTCTGCCACTCCCTCAATAACTACTTTATTCATAAAATTACTACCATTAGGGCCAACATCCCCCCCCCTTCTCCCTCCTTTGTTGACCCCCAATGCCCCCCTCCCAAGGGTGTACTCACCACCCTCACCCCCATCACTAGGAAATCTCTGACCTCCTTAGTTCCCCTGGTCAAATCTGGTTCTCCGCTTGACCCCTGTCCTGCCCACATCCTCCGCCATATCTTTGTTACCTGCCCAGACCCCCCCCCTTCATCTCCTCAACAGCTCTCTTGTTCAAGGCGTAGTTCCAAACACCTTGAAGTCCGCGGTTATTTTGCCTATTTTGAAAAAACCCGGGGCAGACCCTTCTGTCCCTGCCAATTTCCGCCCCATCTCCCTCTTGCCATTTTTGGCTAAGGTGCTCGAGCGCCATGTCACCTGCGCTCTGAGCTCCTTTGTGGAGATGCATGGAGCTCTAGCCCCCCGCCAGGCCGGCTTCCGCCCCGCACACTCTAAGGAGTCCGTTGTCATCTCGGTCCTGGACAACCTCAGGGAGGGTATGGATACCAATCAGCGCCAGGCCCTAGTGCTCTTCGATCTCTCAGCCGCCTTTGACACGGTGGATCATACCATCTTGCTATCCCGTGTCAAGGCGGCGGGGATCGGGGGGACCGCTCTGGTCTGGCTCTCCTCCTTCCTGAGGGACCGCACCCAGGCCGTCCGCCTGGGTGACTTCACAGCGGACGTCCGGAAAGTTAAGTGCGGGGTTCCCCAAGGCTCTTCCCTTTCCCCCCTCTTGTTCAATCTGTATGTCGCCCCTCTTATCTTTTCTCTCCAAGAGATGGAGGTCGCCGTATTCAACTATGCGGATGACCTCCAGCTTGTTTTCAATCTATCCTCTTCCCCCTCTTCTGTTCTAAACTTTCAATCTGTCATGCTCCATATCAGGGACTGGATGAACCACAATCACCTCAAACTTAATCCCGACAAGACCGAGCTGGTATTGACGGGTGGTTCATCCAGCCCCTGGTCTCCCCTTTTCTGGCCCCCCTCCCTTGGCCCCTCTCCTGTACCCTCTCCCTCTGTCAAAACCCTAGGCATAAAACTCAATTCTCAACTCACCCTTCACTCCCAGGTTAGCTCTGTGGTATCTTCTTCTTTCCTTTCACTGCGTACTATACGCAGGGTGTCCCGCTTCTTCACTTTTTCCGCTCTCAAGCTCATCATCCTGGCCATGGTGGTGTCCCGCCTGGATTACGGCAACGCCCTATATGCCGGCATCCCCGCATATAGCCTGCGTCGCCTACAGCAGATACAGAACCAGGCGGCCCGCCTGGCCTTCAAACTTCCTAAATTTCACCACTCTACCCCTCTTCTGAAATCTTTACACTGGCTCCCTGTGCGAGCCAGGGTCCAATTCAAGCTCGCCTCCATCACCTTCTTGGCCCGACTTGGCCTGGCACCGGCGTTCATCTCTTCCGAGATCATTCCATACGTTCCCACCAGGGAACTTCGCTCGTCCTCCCAGTCCCTCCTCACCATCCCACGCTACCGGAGAAAGAAGTGGGGAGGCTCAAAATTTGCCTCCCTTGCCCCGATCCTCTGGAACTCCCTTCTCCTTGAACTTCGTTCCATCACTCTGTACCCACAATTCCGTAAACACCTCAAGACCTTCTTGTTCACAAAATCCTTTGAATAATACGCCAGCAGCTTCCCCAGTCTTCTAGCCCTGGACCTTGTTAGCCATAGCGCCAAGAAACCGCTGGTAGACGTGCGCTCTATAAGTAATTTTAAACTCAAACTCAAACTAGAACTTGAAAAGAGCGGACCCCAGCTCTACTTAGTCTGAATCGCGGAACCACCGCCAGATTTTGACCCAGGGATCTGAGGGCTCGCGAAGGAACATATGTAATCCTGCCTCAATTGTCACACTACATTCACATGCTGAAAAATAGATGTCTTTTTTATGGTAACCAACAATGAAATCACTATTTTATGTTTGGTTCCCTCTAGAGCTGTTCAAGAACTTCAGACATGGAATATTGGAGACACAGCATGACTGGTGTGGATTCCATCTTGAAGTAAGAGAATTGTCTTGGTGCAGAAAGGGTACTCTAACCAGAGTATGCCTGGCTTCTTCCGCATCATTGCAGGATATGAAGTGACATGGGGTGATGGCAGCAGAAGTCTAGTCCAGTGGTACATGCCTTTTCTCTTCTACCTCTGTGACTGATTGCCTGCTGTCCACGGTATAGGGCCACCGATACTGGAGGCCTTTGCCTATCCCCATGTGCACGATGTGAGTGAGTAGGGGATATGTTGAATGTGGGATTACTTCACTGTTTCAAATGAATGGTGGGTGCCGCCAAGGAGAGCATGTATCAAGCTGCCAAACTGTGGTTACCCTGCAGTCTACCCTTTGCCCATAGGGAACATGAGAGCCTACTCAGCAGCTTCTTCTATTGCACATCAGGTTCTTCACATAACTGTAGCTGTTTGTTTTCTGTGGGAAGCTTCTGTTATTTAGTTTAGGTTTACCAGGCTTAGTGACTCTTACCCTCATATTCCTGTAATGCAGTCTATCTCCTAGCAATATAAGCTAGGATACACATCGTGACCATGACCAGTTGCGATTAGTCTGACCTGTGACTACCTTTACCCTGAGCGCCAAGACCCATTCTCCCTAATTACAGGAAAAGACTTTGTCATTTAACCAAAGTTCTTTGGTTGGGACACCCTTCCCACCTGATCCTCCAAGTTTGCTGAATGCTGACAGCATTGAGTCCATTACTTTTACCTTGCTTGGACATGGAGGGGTTTCTGCACATCTGTGTAGAGCGGGTGTTTACTAAGGACAAAGCTTTTTTGTGAAATATTCTCCCTCACTACAGCCATCAATGTAGGAGGACAGGAGCAGTTGTGCCCTGAATTTAGAGAAATTGGCTCCTGACCATTTGAAACACCCATAAGATTAACAAATACATGTAGAGGATGCTGCAAGGAATAACGTCCACCCATAAACCCTGAGAATATGCAGACAAACAGGCTTGAAGAAAGACAACAACTCAAATCCATCAGACAACACATTGATGAGCTTCTATCATGCATGAGCCGACTGTCTGTCCTACCCACCTCCATGCAATCAGGGTCCCTCAATCTGTCCAGTTTAAGCTCCAGCGGGGCACTAAGGTATTTTCTCTGCATCTGTGGCAGTGGGGATAACTTCTGCTGTCCTGAATCTGGAATCTGGAACAAGTAAATTCACTCTTCTAGGTCTGCACAATCATAACTGGATCCTAATGTTCAGATACCAGTTTGAACTCATGGTGTCAATTAAGTGTTGCTTGTTCCTATTCCATTTTGTGAACCTAGCACTGAAAATGTGAGACAATGGCATGCAGTGTTTCAATATGGGACCCCAAGGTTTGATCGTTCGAGGACATTGTAGTATGTGCTGCCCTATCTACTACATCCGCCGCAAAACACTGAGACCAATTGGATCCTTTAATGCTTTCAAACTACTTGACTGCCTCTCAGCTGAACAGAACTACTGAATTCCAGGTAGCCACTGGGGACTGGGCACCAAGATGCTTTACATCAGAAAACTTACATTTGCTTTACTTCAATATGAACTTTTTTGTGGAGTTATTTGGGTGGAGGGTTTTTTGAACAGTTTTTACATGAACCTCACCAGCTGTGATGTTCACACGTGTGATTAGTCTGGATGTAGTCACAGCCGAAGACTATTAAAACAGATGGTCAAACATATCATGCCAGATGTATGTATATCTTTGTTTACTGATTCTGTTCCATATGCAGCGAGTGTGTTTAAAACATTAGGGCAAATTTAAAATAAATTTAGACTGTTCTTTAGGTGTAGGTTGACATCTCAGCTAGTTGCTAGATCTATTACTTTTAACATATACATAGAATAGGTTTTGGGTCATCCCCAAGCAACATTTGGCTTCTTTGCATCATCCTCTTTCATCCATTGCCTGATTTGTTATCCACGTTTCAGCTAAGGCCACAGGCAGCTTTCTCTCTCATCTCATCACTTTGCTATTCGTTGCACCCTCTGCCTCCTAGTGCTTGTACTGCAGTGCATGAGTGACTATTTTACGTCTAAAAATCCACTCACTCATCACGCTTAATTTTCTTTGTGTCATACATGCATTACATATAGAAAGTAAACTTGTTTTACTATTTATTGCAGCAGACATTTTCTATTGCTTTTTGTTTCTCACATGGGAGGTCTATCTTGCAATCAGGAAGTCCTGATAAGATAAACAAAAAGCAATTAGGAGGTGGCAGACAAACTGCACAAAGTGAAACACACTGGCACTTGATCAAAACCACCAAGATCACTTTACCAAAAATACCAGACCATCACCATTAACACAGCCACCAATAACACCCATCACACCACCACCTCCAGAATACAAATACCACCACTGTTACCACCATCACCAATACCACTTCCACTACCACAATACCACCAATAACACCATCAATACCACCACCAATACCAAACTATACTATCACCTCAATACCACTGCCATTAATACCACTACCACCAATAACGTAAACACTACATCATTACCTGTCACAATTCCAGCACCACCAAAACACCACCACCAATTCAACCACCACCACATCACTAACAGCACCAATTCCAATTTCATCATCAATATCACCAGTGGCAGCTGGTAAATCTCGAAAATTATAGGGCATTGGAAACTTTGTGCTGCTACGTTGTTCTTAACATTGCTTTTGTAGTTTTTAAGCGCAAACTCTACCAACAGTATTGGAGTGCTTTGCCATTACATGAAACAAACAAGTCAATGTATTACAAAAAATAAACATAACAAATAATCAACTAACCTCAGAAGTCGATCTTCCTTACACCCGCAGCCCAACTCTTTAAAATCCACACCACGTGAAGAGCTGAGCAGTGCATGCTGGGCAGGCAAAGTGAAACTGAAACACTATGCATCTCAGCCAATGAAAGCACTGCTCTCATGCTGTTTATAATAGTAAACATCATGAAAGCAGTGTGAGGACTGGCTGGGACAGGTGACCACAGCGCTCCATTTCAGACCGATGGGGCTGTGTTGTTGCTTGTCCAGCTCGTTGACAGCTATGTCTAGGGAAAACATAAACTGTGCATGTCGGGTTGGCCACAAACAAAATACCGGCCAACCTGACATGTGCAATTTGGTCAAATAGCCTTATTGCCTGCCGACAATAAAGCCATGCCTACTTCTGTCTGCAGGGAGAGGCAGCTCTGTGTGGTGGCATACATAGTTTGTATGTATGGTGTAATGCATTGCATGTAAGGAATGGCTGCAGTCAGGGGGTCAATGCTGATACGCCCCGATATAGAAACCACCAGTGAATACCACTAATACCACTTCAAATACTACCCACTCAATACCTCCAATACCATCATCAGTACTGCCACCACCAATATCACCACAAAAAGAGTAACACTGCAACCATCAACATGGTTCCCCAAGAACTGCAGATCCCACTGATACTATGACTACTGGCAATGTCACTCTGACTGCCACCTCTACCACACCACAAATATTACTACACCACAATCAGTACCACACCGCCACAACAGTGATAATACCAATACCACCAATACACCACCATTGAAAGCAATACTGTCATCACCAATGCACACCCCTAACAGTATCACCACCATCATTACCATAGAAACAGCAATGCCACCATAGCCCAAACCAAACCAACAATAGTACCATCATGAATATAACCTACAGCAAAAACCATACTACCACTACCATCATCATCAATGCACCACTACTAGACATCACCGCCAATATTACTACTTCCACCACCACAAATACCACCACGAGAACCCCTAAAGTAGTACTAATACAAATAATTCCACAGCCAATACTACAATAACACCACCATCACCAATACAACACCACCATCATCATCATCATCATCAAACTTTATTCAGTTTGTTTGTACAAAATCATCAAAGTACACAAAGGATAAAACATTGTCAAATTACAGTTTAAAATATAAAAACTGATACATTATCAAGTGGCTTAATAAAAAGAACGCTAAAAAGATGGCAAGCCGAACAAAAATCAAAATACATTAAGAAACTTCTAAGGGACATGCTTCCTGAAGAAATTAGGGGAACGTTCCTAAAATGCACAATGCATAGGTACATATTTTGCAGAACAATTAATAATACAGTGCAGACTATAATAATAATTTCTGGCGGATCATCCAGAAGGTAAACAGAAAGCGGCTGACAGAAAAAACTATTGGTTCAGATAGTCTGATTTTAAAATTCTGTACGAAATCTGATACTGCCTAGCTCCTAGATTAGGCAGATTGGTTTTATCCACCTCCTGCGTATCTGCTAGTATCTGGGGTAAAAAAACAAGATACGTTTTTCAGTTTCTCTGACAGTAGTGCAGGAAGGACATAAATCCAATACTAGGCCAGTCCCTCCTTACTTGGAAATTTTAGGAGCATTTTGCCATATCGGAATCTCACATATAGACTTGTTGCAGGGGGGGGAGAGATTCGATACAGAAGGGGTTCAAATTGTGGACGTGACTTTATAGCTAAAAATATAGATGTTAACTGACCATTGGTCAAATTATTAGCATAGTTAACGGTCACCACCTCCCAATATCTGGCTTTTAATCTCAGTAAATCATCTCTTGTAGCCCTATCTGGATGTTCCCACAGGTCCTTCAAACTCAATACCTTGCACCAGTCTGCAATGTGTTTAAACCATGGTAAACTTTTTGCACCACTGATCAACATAACCTCCCGGAGAGAATTTCAATAATCAATAAATTGGGGGGTTATCCATAGGCGCAGCCAAGAGTTAATGTTTTCAGAGCAGCCAGATCCCCAATTCTCTTCAGCCCAAGATCACAGAAGAGGGGAATGAGTGGAATTAGAATCAGCAACGAGATGACGGATCCAACAAAGATGTTTTCAAATGTTGTCAGCTTATTGGCATTGGTATAGCCCCAGATCTCTGCTCCATACAGGGCTCCACTCTGGGATTTTGGACAATAGATTTCCAGTGCTAGGAATAGGGGCTGAGTGTAAGATTGTTTATTAAATCTTAATATAGATTTAGACCTTTGGTATAGGATTAGGTAACTCTTATTTAGCTGGTAATCCCAATTGAGTGACTCACTCAAACCTATGCCTAGTTAATCAAAATGTTTTACCCGCTCAAGGGGCTGGGTAATCTTGATCTCCTGAAGGCCACCCCGAACTTTTCCAAACACCATATATTTTGTCTTGGAGATGTTGAGTTCTAATCTCCGATCTCTACAAAATTCTAAAAATCTATCCAATAATATTTGCAAACTCATTGGAATCTTAGATATTAATAAGGAGTCGTCTGCAAAGAGCAGGATAGGGACTTTCCCCCCGTTCAGGCAGGGTGCATCAACCAATAAGCGACTCACCACATCATTGATTAACAGGGAAAACAGCGTGGGGGCTAAAACGCACTCTTGTCAAAACCAAGCTGTATCGGTATCTTCTCAGTTAGTTCACCATTTTTCGCCCATCTAACTTGAGCATAATTATCCATGTGGAGTCATGCTATCACTGTAACCAGATCCGGAGGGGCACCTAGATCGAGCATAATCTTCCATAGCAAGTTACGCGGTACCAGATTATTGGACTTGGCCATTTTTGCAGGGTCATCCCTGAACTTTTTGCCTTCCTCCTCTATTTTTTCTGACCTGTTGTTGGCTATTTTATGACTCTGGGCACTTTACCACTGCTGATCAGTGCTTAATTGCATATGCTCTCCCTATTGTAAATGAATGTATTAATTGGTGATTCCAGGATTGACTATTTGGTTTACTTGTCAGACCCTAGTACAGTGCACTGAGTGTGCCCAGGGCGTGTACATCCAAATGGTGCTAGAGGGCTTGCAGCACTGGTTGTGCCACCCACAGAAGCGGCCTTGTAAAATGTGTCTAAGGTCTGCCATTACAGAGCCTGCGTGCAGTCTGGGACTGTCATGCTGACTGGTCAAGTGCACCCACTTGCCAGTCCCTGAACCTTCCCTTTTCTTCATATCAGAAACCCCTCTGGTAGGCTCAAGGGCAGGGTGCATTGTAAGTATAAGTTAGGACAAGCCCAGATGTGTGTGGCATGTCCTAATAGTGAATTACAGCCATTTTTGCTTTTCACTATTGCAAGGCTACCTGTTCTACATAGGCCAGAATGGGCTGTTAGAATTATTACATTGTATAATCCTAACAGAGTCAGAGAACATGGTCGAAATTCGAGTTTAGTAGGCCTGGACTCAGAATAATAAAATACATATTTTAGTAAAGTTTATTTTAACATTCTGTGCTTGCAAATACCACTTTTAGAAAGTAGGTATTTGCTTGCCTAACCATTTAAGCCTGCCTCTGCGAGGTTGTGTATTCCTTGTCTGGAGTTTAAGTGACAAGGCTGGGGCATTCCAGAAGACAGAATGAGTCAGCCCAGTGGTAAATAGAGAGATCTGCATCTAGATGGGAGGGGGGAATTGTACCGGGGACCTGAATAGAACTGTGCCCGCCCCCACAGTGCTGGCTCCACCCCCTCGGAGAAGGAAGACTGTCAACAAAGTGCTCCAGGACTGTACTTGCCTTCCACAATGCTGGCTCCACCTCCTGTGGTGCGTCTGATGTGCCTGCCCTGCACTGTGAAAGGAAAGGAGAAGTCTGGTAAACAGAGTGCTTCAGAACTGGTTTGGACTGGGCACAGGCCCCTATCCCCTCAGAGAACAAATGATTTTGGGGTATAAATATTGGGTCCCTGATCCCATGAAATTAGATCACTTTTGGACTTACAAGACGAAACCTCTGCTGAGGAGAGGAACCTGAAGAAACTGAGGAGAGACTATTCCCAAGCTGAAGTGCTGCTTGGGGGATTGGCCTGCAGTGGTTGCCTGACTGCCAAAGAGAGGAGAAAGAATTTTGTGGACTTTACTTTCAACTTGTGCAAAAGATTTCCAAGGGCTTGGAAGAGAGCTTGCCCCTGACCGAAGTCCCAGGACCAGTGGACTTCACCAGCCTTTGTGATTTGCTGCTGGAAACGTGGTTTCAGTGGCTACAGAGGCAGGGAGCTGTGACCGACTCTCACGACCGGCCCGGTGTCCTGTAGGCACCGCATCAGGCAACATCCGCCTCGAACAATGCAAGCTCTGAGCTCACCGACTCCATCCTGACGGCGTCACCGAGCCGTTACCTGCACTGCAACTGGTGGACACCACGTCGTGCAACGCCTCGCTACACCACCTCGTACTGGTCTGACCAATGCGGTCACTGCTGCTGACTTCGAGTCCCGTGAAAGCACCGGAGTTGGGCACTGTCTCGCACGCTTTGCGGCACACCGCCCGACTCGCATCGCTGTCGGGACTGATCAACGCCAGCTCCTGAACTCCGGCTCTGTCGCTGCATGGCAAGCTGCAAACACCGCATCAAAGCATCGTCTAGCCCTGCAACCCACGCCTTGGATCCACCGACTCTGTCAACGGGCCGCTGCCTGGGGTGCATCGAGGGACAACGCGTCCTGCAACGCTTTCTTTTCTGCACCGAGACGAACCCTGGACCCGGCTCCCACATCCGTGACGGCCGCCTCAAGTAAAAGGTACTGTGACTGAGTCTGTTGACTTTTGAGTGGGCCCGTACAGACACGGTCCGCGGGATTTGCTAAACTGTGAGTTATTTCAACAACGCTGTAGCCAGACGGGGCCACCGACTCACACAGAACCTTGAATTAAACCTTTTAACCAGAACTCTTGAAATCTAATAGTACTGTGGATTCTTTTTGTCGTTTATTGGTCTTGTGGTAACTCTATATAAAATATACTTATTTTTGATATAAAACCTTGTGTGGTGTCCATTTGTAGTGTTGTCACTGGGTTACTGTATGTGGTCACAAATGCTTGACTTACAACGCCTCTGAGATAAAGCCTTACTGCTCGTGCCAAGCTACCAAGGTGGTGAGTAGGGGTTATTTTAGGAGTGTAATCCCCTTATCCTAGTAAGAGGAGAGGGTCCCTATTTGTCACAAGTACCTACCTGTGCCAACTAGAGACCCCCGATTCTAACACAGATCAAATGCGGCTCGCAGATCCACGAATGCTACATAAAGCTTCTGCTTCCTAAGTAGCACATAATTCCAGGTTAGTAAGGTGAATCTAAAAGCCTGATCACACATATTTATTTAGGAACGAAACCCCGCCTGGTATGTTGACAATATTGTATGGTCACCCATCCAACCTTGTAATTTATCTAAGACCTGCCTGGAGAAAATCTTTTGTAAATTGTCTAGCTGGCTGATGGGTCTGTAATTGGAGGGGATAGCAGTGTCGCCATTTTTGTAGATGGTATGTATCTCGGCTCCCCTCCAAGTTTCTGGAATGTCCCCACCAACCAGTATACTATTAGACAAAATATTTATGTACGGGACCCATATAGTTGGTTCTGATTAGTACAAATCGCCTGGGATCAAATTGGGGCCAGGGCTTTGCCCGCCATGAGTCTGCTGATTGCTGACAAGGTGTCTTCCAGGCTGAAGACTAGAGATGGGTTATTAGCACTCGCCACAGAGGTAGTGATAAATGGGGTGCATTCGGCTCTATCGGTATTTGACCTGCCCTGAACCTCTATCCCAGAATATAGTTTTGTGAAATGGTCCACCCAGGTCTCCGGTTGGATGTGATAGCTGAGAGTGAAAGCATTCTCCTTACTCCCCTTTGAGATAATATGCCAAAAAAGGCGACTATCCCTAAACTGGGCAGCCAGGCCCAGATCTTGCCAGTTTTTGTCGGCGGCGTCTCCCTTGGCTTTTTTTAACGCTATTTGTAACTGTTGCGAGCCCAAATTACTTTCGTTCTAGAGTGCTCTCTAACTGCTAATTGTAGAGCATTCTTGGCTATCTTAAAGTCATTATTAAACCACTGGTTTACCCTAGTGTTAGGGTGCCTTCTGCCAGGGCTGTTTTTAGTAAAAACTATTTGTAGAGCCTAAAATAATTTAAGATGCACCAATACAATGTGAGTTGGTACTGGGGGTTGTGTCCTTTCCACACTGCTACACCGATTAGTTAAAAATTATGTAAAGAGCTTGTATATTCTAGTATACAAGCTCTGGTCAACTTGGACTTTAGGCCACGCAACTCTTCTGCGGTTATTATTTACGCGTGTCTCCTCGTTTTTAGAGATTTTACTTAAACAATTCCTATGCAATTCGGGACCCCCGTTTTTAATAATAAAGAATTGTGGTCGCTGTCGTCCCTTTGTTCGATGCTCATATCTTCAACCAGTGACCATACTCTTACATCAACGAATATGTATTATTATTATTATTATGTTTCTTATATAGCGCCAGAATCGACCCCCGAAGAGGTATCTCCGCGCTTGCTTTGGGAACCCGTCCTGGTTTTTCCCTGTGAGATAGCCCCTACAGGGCATCCCCAAGGTGAAAGCCAGGCATCACGCCGCGGGGGGGGCGTTGTGGAGATTAAGCAAGCTTAATGCCCAGAGTTGCAGAGTGTGGACCCATGATTAGGTCAGGCACCGAAACGAGAATTATCGAGTCCATGGACATTTGAGCTCAAGACCCTGCCGCGTCAGGAATCGAACCCTGGTAATCAATGATACTAGAGTAGCCACCCCTTTTAAAGGTGGCCTCCCTCCCTAAATCAGATGAAGTTCTCCCATTACAGGCTCTCAGGCTCCTACCAGTGATTTGAGAGGCAATCTGCAGGGAGACATTGGATAGGCGTGAACCTTGTTCGCCAGCAACCAGATTAGGGATACCCCACAACTCGTCCTCTTCCGCGAGCAGAGTGCTCAGTAAGGTAAATGGTTCAAAAGCAGCATTAAAATCCCCCGCAACAATGACTTTAGAGTTAGATTGATATATACCAACCGGATCGTCCAACAGTGAGAGTACGGAGGAGTCGCTGTTATATGGTTCAGACCTAGCATAAACGTTAATCCGGGTCAAAATTAAACCAGCCGGGGAAGCAAGCTGTATCCCCATAATATCTTGAGAGTCAATTGGTATATGCTTATATTTGCAAGATAAAGAGGTTTTTTTTACAAATATTAGTTGCCCACCACTAACCCTACCTGTCGTCTTCGGCGAGATAAGTTTCACACTATAAGTAGTGTAACCATTTATATGTACCTTATCTATAGCCCAGGTCTCTTGAAAGACACAGATGTCATTTATTTCTATATAGGAAAACCAATCTGGATCTTGGAGCTTGGAGTGGATACCCGCCAGGTTCCACGATATTATTGTTTGGGTGTTGTTTACCTCGTTGTTAATTATGGGTGTACACCCATGGGTGTCTACACCAATTGGGAGATCCCTATCACGAGATATGCCGAACGGACATGGTGTTAATTGATGTTGCATCAAGGGCGTAGTCTTAATAGTGCAATTAGTGTGGTTGGTGGCATATCTGTGCATGTACTTAAATGCAGATTAATTGGAGCTTGTTCAACAGTATCACAGCTGTACCAAGGCCCGAGGATTGGTTTGTTTTCATTATCAGCGATAGCTATATTAAAATCAGTATTGCAGTTATGCCTTTGGCTTAAATAGGGGCTATCAATGATATTTTGCTCAAGGTGTTCCTTTGTAATTGACCTATGGGACAGCTTAGGATCACGGGTCTCCACGACCGCCAGCCAATCATTTGGTGCTGTTGCAGTCGTGATGTCTCTTATAATACCTATGTCCACAGTTAGCCCTTCGTCCAGTGAGGACAGTCAATCATTGTCGTCTAAGGGATTAAAAATGTCATAATGATTATTCACAGGGATGGCGAATCTGAGCTGTCTCCAACCTCCCTAAGTGAACCCCCCAAGCAAAGGCTGTATAGAGCTTGGTGGTTTGTAGAAGTAACCAAGGGGCAGGATACTAATCCCTGTTTTCTCTATGAACCTGTTGCCCACCCTTTCTAGAATTACTTGGACCAGATTCGGTGACCCGAAGGATAGCACTATGCAGTTGCCGTCTAAGTATTTTTGGATCTCCCTATCCAACTGACCCGCCTCGCCATTTTGAACTCTGTGAAAAGGGAATTAGATAGACCTGTCCTTGCACTTATCTCATATAGCAACGTATTTCTTAGATTAGTCTAATGTTCCGTGACTCCGGGTTGCAAAAAAGGGACATTGCCAACACTATGGTGTATTGTGTTGATTCTGGTGGTAAATGTAGTGTATTGGCACCTGTCATTACTCTCACTGGCATGCTAGATTGTCCTTGGCTACTGCGTAACTGCATTCCCGCCCTATGTGTATTAGTAGGCCTAATTGGGGGTGGTGCTTTTTGAATATTCAACTGCCGTTCTTGGATGGTAGTTTGAGTATGTAAAGCATAGTTTGGCCTCTCCTTTGCTCCCCCATTGCTGTTATCAGAGTAGGATTCCAAAGGGGCAGTGAATGGTGCCAGTGCTAGGCGGTACTAGGAGGGTCATTTGGAGAGTTACTAGGCCCATTGGGTTGAACGTTCTGTTTATTGCAATGACACATAATAGCCTGGAACTGATGTGCAGGCTGGATGCTCGTATGGCCTTGCTGTTTCCTCTGGCCCTCCTGGTTTGGGTGTAAAATGCTTATGAGCTTTTCTAATTTTACTATGCTCTCTTCCAGCCTGGATAATTTTTGTATCAGAGGGCTCAATAAGCTAGATATGACTTCGTTCATTTTTAACCAAAATTCTCTACTGTCAGCAATCTGCTGGGAGGTTTGGGATATTGGGGGTGACTCTTTGGCAGTGGATAAGGTATCAGTCACAGGGTTGTTCCCTTCCTCATCGGCCTCCCTCGTAATGCTTCTGCGCCCTCTTTTTGAAGTAGGATATATTTGCTTATTAGAGCTCTGCCCTTTCCTTTTCTTGGACTGGTGCGAGGGACTAACTCTCTGGTTGATTTTGCTTTTTTGGACTCTAGTAAGTACTTTAGGTCTAGTACCTGTATCCAAAATCTGCAAGACGTTATCTGACACAGGGACCTGGTTAGACAATGTATTAATGGGGGGAATCGCAGTAGCTGGAATTAGACTGGTCAGGGGGGTCAGGGAGGTCTTGCAATATAGGCTGTCTAACAAGGGGTTGTGGTTCTAATGACAATCTACGCACCATAAGAGCCATTTCGTGGATAAGTGCTGACTCTGCCCTTAAAGGCATCCAATGTTCCCACCACTCCTTGACCTGTTAATGACTTTCTTTTTGCTACTATTTTCGTCGCCATTTTATCCTCTTATCAGGATTACACCACACAGTGATAGAGTATCTTGACTGCGTGCCTTAGTTCCTAGAACGCGGTCTACCGGCCCAAAAAAAAACAAGAAGAGGTCCATGTACCCGATGAAAGTGGCCTGGCCCAGCCTGGCCTCTAACGGGCCCATCCTGGCTTCGCTAGCACTTCTACAATGATGTTGGACATGTGCCACGCACAGCAGGTTGGAGTTTGTGGTCCCCTTGGATCGTTCTTGGCAAATAGGTGGATGTCAACAGCCCCCACCCCCACGGCAGGAATGGCGGCAACAGCTAGTAAATGGCAACAAACGAAATGCGGCAAGACTAGAAACGGGACCCACACTGTTGCCATCCACTCGAGTCCCGAAGTGCGCACAAGCCCAGGACCGGATTCTTCTGTGAGTCTAGACCCCTTCACTTATATTGGAAATAGCGTAGTCACAATGAATCGGGGTGTGGTGGGGCCCTCAGTACCTCTGTTATCGCCAGGCCTGGAATTGCAACCCACTGAGCGGAGCAGAGCCGGAGCCACAAGCCAGCCGCCATGCAGGTCCCGGGCCTCCGGATCGCGAGGATGAAGCGCTGGCAGGAGAGGTCCACGTTGTGCACGCACTCGATGTGGGCTTGACTATTGTAGGAGCCCAAGCGCTGCCCTCTGTGGGAATAACTGGAGGGGTGGGTGGGTGGTGTAGTGTTGCCGAGTTTGGACCCAACCACTTACTGTGCACCACCGAGATAGCACCTATGCTCCGCCCTCCCCACGGCCGTTGAGTATTTGGTTTGGCCCAACGTTTGCACGGAGGGCACGCAGAGAAGTTAATAAAGAGCCCAGGACACTGGGCGTGGCAGGCAGAGTACTGACCACTAATCATAAGCAACGTGTGGTCCCCAATCATTCCTAAGCCTTTAGCTAGGATACTACATTGGCGACGAGGTGGTCTCGCCACTCCATCGCGTGCCACGCACCATCGCGCTCTTGCTCAAGGAGCGGACGGCTGTAGCCCCTGCAGTCTTCCCAACGGCGGAACCATCGCGCCCCTGCAAAAGGAGCGGACAGCGGCAGCCCGACGAGCCGACTTCCCCGAGAGCGGCCCAGCCGCACAGCGCCGGAGTGCGCATCCGTTTGGACTCACTGTTGCCCCCACCGGCGGTCCGGACGTGCTGGTGCATCCCACAGTGGTGGCCCCGCCTTTCCAGCCAGGCAGGGGGCCTCACTTGCCAAAGTGTGTGATCGTGTGCCCCAGCACACCTTCTGCCTCCTCCGCCTGACCGTGCTCATCCCCGGCCAAGCGCCTGCCTCCTACGCTGCTGGTCACTCCACGTGCGCCGAGTGTGCATTTCCTCACGCATCCCGCGTGCAACGCTACGGACCCTGCCAATCCTCAGGCATCTCACGTGAGACACTGTTTGGACTATCCCGGGGCCCTGTTTGGTTTCCCCCGCGTGTTCCAGTGCTCCTGGTCATCTGAGTAGCGGACGGGGCCTGCTAGCAAATCCTGCACCTGCCCTCAACGGCCATGGCCAATGTACCTCCCCTGGAGCCATTCACGGTCACCGGCACACTACCGTCGCAAGCGGCTCGGTGGAGGAAATGGGTGGAGCGCCTAGAGAACTACTCTCTGGCAGCGGAGAGCGCAGCGGAGAGCGCAGCGGAGCTGCGGCGTGCCATGCTGCTGCACCTTGGAGGTGAGGCGATCCACGTCATATCGAAGGACGTTACGGAGGGCGGCGTGCCCCGAACGTACACCACTTTGCGCGATGCCATCACGGCGTATTTCGAACCTTTTGCCAGCGTGGATTACGAGCGATTCCTACTCCGCCAAGCCCACCAGCTCCCGGAAGAGTCGGTAGATGTCTTCTACGCACGACTGAAGAAACCAGCTAGCACGTGCACCCTCCCGGATGTGGACTACAAGATCCGTGCCCAGTTCATCCAGGGCTGCGCGTCTTCGAAGCTGCACGAGAGGGTATTGGAAACGAACAACATGCCCATGCGCGACATCCTGGCACTTGGGCGGTCCAAGGAGTTATATAAAGCCAGAGCGGCACACATGGAACCCAAGCTGACGGTAGCAGTCAAAATCGAGCCTGTGTGCACCCTCAAGACAAGTGCCACCGAGAGCCGCGAAACAACCCCGGCGAGGGAGACCAAGGCTGGCTCAGTCATCCTGCGACCGTGCCTGTACGTGTTGCAGGTGGAGCAACACCCCACAACGCAGCGTGCCCAGCACAAGGCAAGATCTGCAGTGCCTGCGGAAAAGCCAATCACTTCGCCAGTGTGTGTTTGTCGACACAAAGAAAGAAACAGGGTGGCCCACCCAGAAGAGTAAGACATCTAGAGCCATTGCCAGACACCTCTACTAGCAGTGACGTGGACGACGATGGGGCGGACTTGCCTCTGTCCACGTGGTACAGATGCTCAACACTCAAGCCGCCATGCCATCTGCAGAACCCATGTGCACTGTCCACGTGCAAGGCCAAGCAGTAGCAGATCTGATTGACACCGGGGCGACAAATACCTCCTATATCTTTAGACGCCCCTAGTCCTCCAGGAGCATCGCACGAGAATGATGTGTTGTTACATAGAGCATTAATGGTGGTCTGGTTGTATTTAACAAAGATTAACCACTTATGTAATTGTTATGTGCTAATTTTGTGGCTATGAAAAAGACATATTTTTACAGTTCGATAGGTAATGACACAATAGAGGCAGACATTGTGTAGACGTATGTTTAAATATTTGGGATAAGTGGGTAGTATTCACTTTAAATCTAGTAGTGAGAAAAGACATTACAATGTTTTTGTTTTTTTTATTTTATTTTTTTATAACTCCTGGTGAGGCCGGCATTGCACAAATGCGTATTGGCCCAGAGAGGGGGTTTACACAAATGCTTTGTACATCAAAATGTTTGCTGGATTCAAGGACTACAGAGCCCATAGTGCCTTGCTGTCTATAGGGCCAGGGAATCACCACGCAGTGCTACAAAGCACTACTTCGAGCACTGCAGGGCGGGACGCCAAGACTGTTTGCGGGACTCAGAGTCCATACTCCCTTGCTGCTCGTTGGAGCGAGGGTCCACCACGCAGCGCTACAGGGATGGGAGACTGCATACAGCGCTACAGAGCGCCACTTCGAGCCCAGCATTGCAGGACACCTAGACTCAGCTAGGCTCAGAGGACCACAAAGCCCATAGTCCCTTATTGTCTGTAGGGGCGAAGGTCCACCACGCAGAGCTACAGGGATTGGAGACTGCAATACAAAGCGCTACTTCGAGCCCCACAAGGCGGGACGCCAAGACTGTTTGCGGGACTCAGAGGACTACAGAGCCCATACTCCCTTGCTGCTCGTAGGAGCGGGGTCCACCGCGCAGCGCTACAGGGATGGGAGACTGCGATACAGCGCGCCACTTCGAGCCCCGTATTGCAGGTCATCTAGACTATTAGCTAGGCTCAGAGACCATGGTCTCTTGCTGACTTGAGGGGCGGAGGCCGCCATGCAGCTCTACAAAACGCTACTTGGAGCCTTGCAGTGCGGGACGCCAAGAATGCTTGCAGGGATCTAAAGTTAACGGCACCCATAGCCTCTAGCTGCCTAGGACAACGGGGGACCGCTATGCGGCGCTACAAAACACCACTTAGCGGCCTGCAGCGCGGGACATGCCCGGGTGAAGATCGGGCCCTCTGGCTTGTCAGCTCCTCGAGGAGGCTGCGCCAGGCCACCCCAATAGACTCCATCTTTGACGAGGTAACTATTCCCCTGCTCAAGATATTTTAATTGATTTCAATGGTGGCTACTAGAAGAAAACTACCACACATACAGGGGTAGGAAGGAGAACACAGTTATTCATTGCATAAAATTAACGCTCATGCCCCACCCGATCCCTTCGAGAGAAAGTGCTGGCCAAGCACATAATTAACTTCCGGCTAGCCACGCTGGATTCTCCCGCCTAACCCGTTCACCCGCCACCACTAACCCCCCCGTGGCCGGTACCACAGGGCCCCATACAACCTGGTACTGCCCAGGGACGGGGCCGGGGGGAGGCAAGTTGGGAGCACATACCTTGCTCTACGCGACGCAACCAACGCAAGACGAGTAAATACCGTCCCACGATGCAGGGAGAGCCTGGGAGTGGGAGTAAGGGTCAACCCGCCGCTGAACAGCGCAGAGCAGCCTAGGGCACCAGACGCGGGAAGGAGAGGCCGAGCAAAGTTGCTGGGCCTGTTATAAACACCCAGTAATGCCCCCATCCCCAGGAGAGCCCTCCCATTGGCTGTTGGCAAGGAGGGCGGCTCAGGGAGGTTGGCGCGCTGCAGGCTCCGGTCGCCCGTCGTGTGGGACTAAGGCGCTGTCCTGCCCATGCTCCCCTTCGTGTCGCGCGGCCAGCGGCAGAGTAAGACATCTAGAGCCATTGCCAGACACCTCTACTAGCAGTGACGTGGACGACGATGGGGCGGACTTGCCTCTGTCCACGTGGTACAGATGCTCAACACTCAAGTCGCCATGCCATCTGCAGAACCCATGTGCACTGTCCACGTGCAAGGCCAAGCAGTAGCAGATCTGATTGACACCGGGGCGACAATCAACCTAATGGCAGCCAGTGCGTACCGGACATTAGAGAACGCACCGGCACTCCATCCTATGCGAGTACAGGTATACGCCTACGGTACCAGTCGCCCACTACGCCTTTGCGGAATGTTCCGGGCAGCCGTGTCCCACGGCTCGACCCGCCTACAAACCAAAATCTATGTGTCGCAAGAAGGATCTGGTTTCCTGCTGGGTTGCAGAACAGCCCAGGACCTCAGATTGATACATTTCGCACTTACAGTTCAAGCCCACAGCCTCGACCATCTCGTATCAGAACACCTCTCGCTATTTGAAGGAATCGGCTGCGTAGTCTTGAATCCATCTAGTGCCTCTTTCAACCACCACCAGATTCTCCCTGCCTATTTACCTCACCCTTGCAGGTTAAGTGTCATACCTGCTTTCTATCTTTGTCACTTTTTTTCCATCTTTCTCTTCTTCCTTCTTTTCTACCTTTGTGTTTTCCTCTCTTTCAAAGTCTGCTTAAGAGCAATTAAGTGCCAATCCCCAGAAAATATTGTTGGTGGGTACCACCAGTAACCACCAGTTCAAATTAAGCACTATACATTTGGTAAATATACCCACTAGCAGCCAATCAGAAGACAACATTCTAACATTGCTAGTTCACCATGAATTTCTTTAGGTTTAGCAAGGGGTCGCATCTGTGTCTCCTGGCTTGCCCCATGTGACACCGGGCACTGCATTTACTACCTCTGGCGTCAGAGGTGGCAAGGGGACACAGGAACTCAGGGGAAGCTCGTCCTTATCTACATTAAGCCTGGGCGTAGTTCGCGTAGCCGCACTCCGCGAGCTACGCGAAGATGCACTTGCACTCCGCGAACTACGCATAGCTCCGCGAGCATGCGTAGTAGCTTGCTTGACCCGTTCGCAAGCCATTTTTCGTCTTCGGGAGCGCCGTGGAACTCTGGAACCTGCTCGACACCACATCTCCAGACGTCGCCTTCCTCACAGAAACATGGATGAACGCCTCCTCAGCGCCCGACATCGCCGTCGCCATCCCGGACGGATACAAGATCACCCGGAGAGACCGCGTCAACGAGACAGGAGGAGGCATCGCCATCGTCCACAAGAACACCATCCGCCTCACGACCAACTCAGACGACACCCTCACAGCCGCTTAACATCTTCACTTCCAGATACACACCGACCCCAAGACCACACTCAGAGGCACCCTCATCTACAGACCCCCAGGACCTCGCAAACAATTCAGCGAAGACATCGCAGACTTCATCAGCCCGCACGCCCTCGCCTCCGCTGACTACATCCTGCTAGGGGACCTCAACTTCCACCTGGAGAACAACAACGACAACACCACCACCACCCTGCTGGACAACCTCGCCAACCTCGAACTTATGCAACTGGTGAACACCCCCACCCACTACACCGGACACACGCTTGACCCAGTCTTCTCCTCCAGCAAGTACATCTCCTTCAGCCACTCCACCAGGCTCCACTGGACAGACCACAGCTGCGTCCACTTCAGCTTCAGAAAGACCCTGACTCACCACCACCCGCAACAGGTTCCCCGCAGGAACTGGAACAAGATCACCACCGACCAGCTCACCACTTCACTGAGCCAGAACCCGCCCGCCAGCTCAACGGACCCCAACCAAGCAGCCAACAACCTCATACAGTGGATCACCAATTGCGCTCGCCCAACCAGCCTCGACCACTCGCAGTTCGGCTTCCGCACCAACCACAGCACCGAGACCGCCCTCATCGCAGCCACTGACGACATCCGAGCCCTGCTCGACAACTGGGAAACAGTGGCCCTCATCCTCCTGGACCTCTCCGCAGCATTCGATACGGTCTGCCACCGCACCCTAGTGCAGCGCCTCAGCAACATCGGAATCCAAGAGAAGGCACTGGAGTGGATCATCTCGTTCCTCACCAGAAAAACCCAGAGAGTCCACCTCCCCCTGTACAGATCCAAGGCCACCAAAGTCATATGCGGTGTACCACAAGGATCATCACTCAGCCCCACCCTCTTCAACGTCTACATGAGCCCCCTCGCAGCCATCGTATGCCAACACAACCTCAACATCATCTCCTACGCCGATGACACCCAGCTGATCCTCTCCCTCACCAACGACCCAGGAACCGCCAGAACCAACCTACACGAAGGGATGAAAGACGTAGTCGAGTGGATGAGGAACAGCCGTCTGAAACTGAACTCAGACAAGACGGAAGTCCTCATCCTTGGATCATCACCCTCCGCCTGGGACGACTCCTGGTGGCCCCCTGCCCTGGGCAGCGCACCCAAACCAACGGACCACGCACGCAACCTGGGCTTCATCCTGGACTCCTCCCTCACGATGACCAGACAAGTCAACGCCGTCTCATCATCATGCTTCAACATCCTACGCATGCTCCGAAAGATCTTCCCATGGCTCGCCACCGAAACCAGGAAGACGGTCACACAGGCACTCTTCACCAGCCGACTGGACTACGGAAACACCCTCTATACCGGAACCACAGCCAAACTCCAGAAAAGACTCTAACACATCCAGAACGCCTCTGCACGACTCGTCTTGGACATCCCCTGACACAGCCACATCTCCAGACACCTGAGAGACCTTCACTGGCTCCCCGTCAGCAAGAGAATCACGTTCCAACTCCTCACCCACGCACACAAGGCCCTCCATGACCTGGGCCCCAGGTACCTCAACAACCGCCTGACCTTCTACACTCCCACCCGCCAGCTACGATCGACCAGCCACGCCCTCGCCGCCGTGCCACGCATCCGAAGATCCACCATGGGAGGAAGATCCTTCTCCTACCTGGCAGCCAAGACTTGGAACTCCCTCCCCATCCACCTCCGCCTGATCCAAGACCACCTCTGCTTCAGGAAGCAACTCAAGAAATGGCTGTTCGAGCAGTAGCGGACCCCCCTCCCCCAAGTGCCTTGAGACCCTCTGGGTGAGTAGCGCGCTATACAAATATCCTGATTGATTGATTGATTGATTGATTGCCTGCATGCTCGGGATGTGTAGCGCGCGAAGTTACCCATGAGGTTTGTCCCGCCCGCTCGCTTCCCCTTATTTCCGGTCACTACTAACGTGTTCGCGAGTTATTCTGTGCCAGATTGCAGTGTCTGCGTGTTCGGCAACTCGATCTTACCAACAAGCATCCTCGCGCACGCGAAAATGCTATTGAGCGCGCGAGAACTACGCTACGCAGCAGTTTGCGGAGTATTCAACAACTTCGCGTTCTCCGCGGAGCGCGGAGTTGCCGAAACTCCGCAAACTCCGCGAACAGAGCGTAGTTCTTCGCCCAGGGTTAATCTACATCGGCTGGGGCTCCGACCAATCTCCTTGTTTTGTGTCAGTTTTATTTTTACATTAAAAGTGAATAATAATATATTACCCACTTCACTTTTAGTTTAATAAAAGATGGATACCAAATAGCTGGAAAACAACCCTCCCAAGCAGCTTTTGTAAGTAAAAAATGCTTTAAAATGTATGTGTGTGCGCATGCGTGTAGGTGAGAGTCTGTTGCGAGAGAGAGCAAGAGTTATTGTGTGCATATGAGTAAACGTGTGCATGAGTGAACGTAAAGGTCGGTGACATGTTATGTCACTTCCGCTACCCCAGGCCCTTTGATGAGTTGCGTTCATGACATCTTGGAGGCATTTTTTAAAAATCTTTCTTCCACTCTTGTAAAAAAAAAAAAAAAAATGAAAGATCATTTTCAACTTTCTTTTAAAGTTGTTCTGTTTATTCAATACTTCGGATCTGCAGTGAAGGCTTGTGCAGACATATAGAAGGGAAATATGGCCATGCGGACACAGTAGTAAATACGCGCAGTAAAATGCATTAATATTCTTTTACATACTTGTTAAGGGCTCCTGTCTGCACATTTTAAAAACCACCCATAAGAAAGGGAACGCATAAAGCTCGGCGGTGTACTGCAGGGCACGGCAGTAAAGAATATACAGCATTTAGAAAGCATGCGCCGCTTTACGAGTCTCCAGCTATAATTTCATCATAGCACAGTAATTGGAAAGTCTGCATAATTTTGGAAGGATGTGTGCTTGAGTTAAAAGGCCGCTATTATTGCTAATTGGATGCCAAGCTTACATTGTAAATCAGAGCAAAACGCGGGCTCTTAATTGCAGCGTTTTTTTCAAGCAAGGACTGTATGGCTTTACATTATTTTTGGCTACCAGGTTGCGCTGTAGAGTCCATAAATCTCTGCTCTGGTTGTAAGTGGTGAAACTTTGCAGGATAAGGGCCGGTGTTTTTTAAGATGGATGTGCGTCTTGGCAAGGGGGTTCCCTTCGGAGGTAATCAGGCTGCAGGGATATGAAAGCTCCTGGCAGGGCCACAGGTCTGGCGCGAACAGGTACACAGATGGGCGGTGTTGTCGCCCCCAGATGCTGCAAACTAAAATCTGCTTTTTACAGGACAGAAAGCTTGCGGCAGAGTTCTGATCTGAAACTAAATCCTCTGTTAGGCTTTTATGACCCAGCTCGCGGAGCTTATAAAGTTGTTAATTCCCAGCGCCTAGAGGCCTTCAGGTTATTGTTGTTTTATTGTACTCCTATATGGAGTTTAATCTCTCGCGGCACTCCAGAAGCAGCTGTGTCTGCAGCAGCATTACCAGCCGACGGGAAGGTAAGGGCTCCTGTGGGAATGTAAGTAACCCTGTCTCGGTCGGAGTGTGTAAAGGCTCTCGTGTGTCACACACTCTGCAGGTAGCTGGGTGCTGCTATGATGCAGTAACAGGGCTGGACTGGCAATCAAAAGGAGCCCTGGCTCAAAAAAGCATGTACAGTTACGCACGTATTATGCTAAAAATGTATAGACTTTGCAGGTGGTTTTCAAAGAGTGCTAATGTATTGTTCCTATAGTAGGGGGTGGACAGGGTTCTAAGCTGTGGTTTAAAGCAAAACGAGGCCTCCTTCACTGCAGAGTGTAATGAGGGGCCTTGAGTCTCCCATATCTGACAGGTATTCATTGGCCTTGGGCATCACGGGGGCCCTTGAATGGTTGGGGACTCTCTAAAGTGCTGGCGCTCTCCTGCACCGCAGGAGTTTAAGGGGCCTTCATTATGCACCTGTTTCTAAGACTAGTGCAGGTTTTTTATCATCTTCAGATTGCTGATGTCTGAGGATAGAACTTAGACTTTAGGGTGCAGTATGAGGTTACAAATACTGATATGATTACAGCAACCACAAAGCAATGGTATGTAAAATGCACGCTTTCAAGTCACTTTCAATATTATCCTGTCAACCCTCTATTGCCTTCAATCTCTTTGATGTGAGGAGCTTCACCTGCAAGGTACAGGCCCATTGGTAATGCAATCCCAAGCAAAATTCATCCCCTCCAAAAGGGGGAGGCAAATAATATTTCCACCCCTACACACAGTCTCCCCTGTTCTTCCTGTCTCCTGCCATATTCGTGGTAGGCTCCAGCCACCAGTTCCAACTAGGTAAGTTCTAGCAATTGTGTTATATTTTTATATTTGGCTTATACAATATCGTCTATTCCCCTCTAAGGGCAGACGGTTGCATATTCAAGACCCTGCTTGAAAACCGTTTAGTTTCTCAGGTCCAATTCATGTATTCCAAAAGGCAAGGATAGCATGTGATCCTGGATCAAGTTCTCTCCAAGACATTTTAGTCATAAACAGAACTTGATGATCGAGTGTTGCAAACAACTTGCGGGTGGGGTAGAATTTCACATCTATCAAAGATTTGGCAATAACTCCAGATGCAGAGTAGCCCTAGCCAAACTTTACCTCCGGACAGATACGTCCTCAGACCTTGGTCCAAGGACATCACTCTCCCCGGCAGCTCGTGGCAATCAGCGTTGCCCTCGAAGCCAGCAAGCCCTCCGTGGTACGGTTTGAGCCCACCCTCTGCGCGTTTTTGACTGTGTGAGCCTTTTGTTTGTTTTCTTGCCTGGTACTGTTTTTCGCCAGCGTGTAATTCCTATTTGTGCCCATTCCGTTTATTTTGAGGTCCTTCCTCTTGGTGCTCCCTTGTTGTGTTCTTGTTTTTTTCCCGCCGCTCTCACCCCGCCTGCCGCCCCGCTCCCGCCTCCCAGCAGCTTGCCCCTCCCCCTCCTCTACAAATGCCGACCAATACGCGGTTGCGCAGCGGGCACGCCTAAGGCAAGCCCGTCTGCGCCCTTCTCCCCTGGACCGCGCCCAGTGCCAGATCCCCTGGCCCCGCGACCTCCACAGGACCCGATAACGCACACACCCTCCACGCACTCAACAACGGCCAAAGCCCCAGCTGTTTCCAGGCCACCGCGAAGACCACCCACGGACCTTTCACCTGCCGAAGCTGCAGCTACACCAGCCAGCACACACCAGCACACCCTGCCTATCCCAACACTGCAGGTCACAACCATCTCAGCTGCATACTGCTCAACACCCGCTGAGTCCACAAGCACGCCGTTGAACTTTGGGACCTGCTCGACTCTTCCGCCCCGGACGTCGCCTTCCTGACGGAAACCTGAATGCACACCTTCTCGGCACCGGACATAGCTATAGCCATCCCCAATGGCTACAAGATCACGTGCAGAGAAGGGAAAAAAAAAACAACCCGGAGGAGGAATCGCCATCCACCATCAGAGTCTCAACCAGCACAGAAGATGTCCTCAACATGGCCGAACACCTACACTTCCAGCTCCACACCAACAACAGCATCACCCTCAGAGGAACCCTCATCTACAGACCCCCGGGCCCCCGATCACAGTTCAGCTAATCCATTGCCGACCTCAGCATCAGCATGCACGCCATCGCCTCCACAGACTACATCCTCCTCGGAGACCTGAACTTCCACCTAGAGAACGCCAACGACAACAACTCTATAACACTGATCGACAACCTCTACAACCTCGGACTCAGACAACTCGTCACAACACCCACCCACTCCGCTGGACACACACTCGACCCCATCTTCTCCGCCAGCGACCACGTCACCTTCAGCCACACCACCGAACTCCACTGGACCGACCAGCACTGCATCCAGTTCTCCTTCGAGAAACACACCATACACAACCAACAGCTACTTATCCCACACCAGAGCTGGAAAAAGTCACTGAAGACCAGCTCATCACCACACTCGCCGAGACCCTCCTCCTGAGCCCTCCGAGAACTACACAGCTGTCCACAACTTTAGACTATGGATTGACTACTGCTCCAACACCCTCTCCCCAATCAGGAAACCCTCCAACAGACACACCGACACCAGAGCCATCTGGTTCTACGTCAACCTCCACAACTCCAAGCATACCTGCAGAAAACTCGAGAGCAATGGCGCAAGGACCAGACAACCACGCAGCCCTCATGAACGCTAAAAGCAGACACCACCAGCTCATCAGAGCCGCCAAAAGATCCTCCCTCTAAGAACGCATAAATAACAATGCATACAATAGCAAAGAGCTCTTCAACATCGTCAAAGAACTTGCCATCCCCAGCTCCAGCTCCAATGACATCCCAACGTCACAAGAACTTTGCAACTCCTTGGCTACCTTCTTCCACCGCAAGATCCCAGACATCTACAACAGCTTCGATACCCAGAAGCAAACGGCAGATGCTGACACCCCACAACCAACACCCACCAAACGCACTGACCGTCTGCTCTCCTGGACCAACGTCAACAATGAAGAAACCGCCAAAATCATGAACACCATCCACTCCGGCTCACCTTCCAACCCCTGCCCCCACCACATCTTCAACAAGGCAAGCACCATCCTTGCACCCCAACTTCAAAAGATCATCAACAGCTCCTTCGAGACCTCCACCTTCCCAGAAAGCTGGAAACACACCGAAACAACACCCTCCTTAAAAAACCCAAGGCGGACCCAAAGGACCTCAAGAACTTCAGGCCCATCTCCCTGCTCCCATTCCCGACAAAAATCATTGAGAAGACCACCAACAGACAACTGACCCTCTTCCTGGAGGAGAACCACGTCCTGGACTCCTCCCGGACCGGCTTTCACAGCAAACATAGTAACGAGACCGCCTCATTGCTGCCAATGACGACATCAGGGCTATACTAGACAAGGACGAGACCGCGGCCCTCATCCTCCTGGACCTCTCGGCCGCCTTCAATACCGTCTGTCACCACACCCTTTGCACACACACCCACGATGCAGGGATCCGAGTCAAAACCCTGGACTGGATCACCTCCTTCCTCACCGGCAGAACCCAGAGAGTCCGCCTCCCCCATTCCTTTCCTAAGCCACCATGATTACCTGTGGCGTACCCCAAGGATCATCCCTCAGCCCAACCCTTTTGAACATCTACATGGCACCGCTCTGCAACATCGTCTGAACACACCACCTCAATATCGTCTCGTACGCCAACGACACACCGCTGATCCTCTCCCTCACCAAAGACCCAGCCATTGCCAAATCCAACCTCCACGTGGGAATGAAGGCCATCACGGAATGTATGAAGACCAGCCGCCTGAAACTGAACTCGGACAAGACGGAGGTCCTCATTCTCGGTTCCACACCTCCGCATGGGACGACTCCTGGTAGCCAACCACGCTGGGAGCTACCCTGACACCCACAAACCACACACGCAATCTGGGGTTCATCCTTGATTCAACGCTCGCCGTGACAAAGCCAGTCAACGCCGTCTCCTCCTCCTGCTTCAACACCCTCCAGAAAATCTACAGATGGATCCCCACTGAAACCAGGAGAACAGTCACCCAGGCACTCGTCAGCAGCAGGCTGGACTACGGCAACGCACTCTACTCAGGAACCTCGGCTACACTCCAGAAGAGACTTCAGCGCATACAGAACGCCTCCGCATGCCTCATCCTCGGACTCCCCCACCACAGCCATTTCACCACCCACCTACGAGACCTGCATTGGCTTCCGGTCAACAAGAGGATCACTTTCAAACTCCTAACCCACGCACACAAAGCACTCCACGACGCCGGACCAGCATGCCTCAATAAACGACTCTCCTTCTACACCCCAAACTGCCAACTGCGTTCATCCGACTTCGCCCTCGCCACTGTCGCACACACCTGCCGAACGACCACTGGCGGCAGATCCTTCTCCGCCGCAAAGACATGGAATACCCTCCCCACCCATCTACGTAAGGCCCAGGACCTGCTGACCTTCAAGAGACGCCTCAAGATATGGCTGTTCGACCAGTAGCTGCCACCCCCCCACCTCCCAACCTTAGCGCCTTGAGACCCTCACGGGAGAGTAGCACGCTCTACAAATGTTTTGATTGATCTGTTGATTGGAGGACTAGAAGTCCCCAACATAGAGCACTAATACTTGTCTTCAGAGCTACAACGGGTGGCAAGATGGCTAGCGGGACTACAACTAAACAACAGTGCTTCCGTTGACCCACCTAGGTCGCTGGGATGCATTCTTTGTTTGTTCCACCCTTGCGCTAAGCACAGAACGCCTGGGCAGGTATTCCTAAAAGTCGCACATAAAGCCTATTGCAGAAGTCTATACATTACACGCACAGTGTCATCTTATGCACAGGCACTGTGCACAGGCACAGTGTGTGCTGTACAGTGCACCCCACGGGGAGAGTATGTGTCGCGTCTACTGCAGAGCAATAAACATGGCTGGAGACAGGGGTTCAGACCTTGGGGGATCTTTACCAAGATGGTGCGCTCTTGCCGTACGAAGTGCTTGCAGAAATGAATGACCTACCACCTGTCCGCTTTCTCCTGCATCGCTCCCTCCTGCCAACCTTTAGGGACAAATGGGGAAATTTGTCCACAGAAATGCCTACACACCTGGCCATCCAATACCTGAATGTCATAGGGCGGGCCAGGCACCCTACTAAATGCCTTGCAGACTCACTACATCACCACACAGGGGTGACCCTTGCACCACTAAGGCAGCGGTGGGAAAAAGATAGAGGCAATCCTTTCAAAGACAGGGAATGGACTGAGGTAGTACGAAGCCCTACCTATGTTCCACGCAATGCGCGCTTCAAACTAATACATGATATGATCCAGAGAGCATAACTCACCCCAGAAAAAATGAACACAATTTACAAGGAAACGGATGCGAAGTGCCCCAGGTGTCAACTGCTAGGCGCTGACCTCCTCCATATGCTTTTGACCTACCCGTCACGGAGCACTTGCTGGCAGCAGGTCAGCAATGCATTGGTGACGTGTACTGGCCACTCTCTCGCATGTACGCGGAAGTAATGCATACTCCATCTCTACCCTTTAGATATAAAGCAGAAGGTCACCTCATGTTTCCTAGACCTGGGCATGCTGACGGCCATGCGCCTGATCATAAGGAGGTGTAATAGGCCTGATCCACTGGCCCTACTGGCCTGGATTCACAAAACAAAACCTAGACCACAGAGAAATCCAAGGATTAATTACTTAATGGTGTACCATCAAATGCAAAGCTTTTGCAAATAACTCTTCTCTTTTAATTGATGAGGTAGGAGGTACATCCATGTTATGCCATGTTTAAACACATATGCTCAATCCCTTGAAAAAAGTGAAAACAGTTGTGAGACAACAAATAACACACACCTATGTGCCAAATACAGGTAGATAGAAAAAAGTGTGTGTGAGCGAGATGGCGCCTCACGAGCGAACCACCAATGGGAACCTGGCAGGTACTCACCAGGATTGCCCTGATCTCATCATTGGCACCATCAAGCTCAAAAGAAAGACAGGTGTCCAAAAATAAACAAAATAGTTTTTGTGAGGGAATGCAACACAAATCGTGTCAATCAATCAATCAATCAATCAAAGACATTTATAGAGCGCACTACTTACCCGTAGGGTCTCAAGGCGCTTGGGGGGGGGGGGGGGGGGGTGCCGTTACTGCTCAAACAGCCAGGTCTTCAGCTTCTTCCTGAAGAAGAGGTGGTCTTGGGTCAGGCGCAGGTCGGGAGGGAGGGAGTTCCAGGTCTTGGCGGCCAGGTAGGAGAAGGATCTTCCTCCTGTCTTCGCTCTTCGGATGCGGGGGATGGCGGCGAGGGCGTGGCTGGCTGATCGGAGGTGGCGTTTGGGAGCGTAGAAGTTGATTCGGTTGTTGAGGTAGCTCGGGCCTTGGTCGTGAAGGGATTTGTGTGCGTGGGTGAGGAGACGGAAGGTGATTCTTTTGTTGACGGGGAGCCAATGCAGGTCTCTCAGGTGTCCGGAGATGTGGCTGTTTCGTGGGATGTCGAGGATGAGTCTGGCTGAGGCGTTCTGGATCCGCTGGAGTCTCTACTGGAGCTTGGCGGTGGTACCGGCGTAGAGGGCGTTGCCGTAGTCCAGTCGGCTGGTGACGAGGGCCTGGGTGACGGTCTTCCTGGTCTTGGTGGGGATCCACCAGAAGATCTTCCGTAGCATGCGTAGGATGTTGAAGCACGCCGAGGAGACGGCGTTGACTTGCCTGGTCATGGAGAGGGAGGAGTCCAGGATGAAGCCCAGGTTGCGTGCGTGGTCTGTCGGTTTGGGTGCGGCGCCCAGGGCGGGGGGCCACCAGGAGTCGTCCCAGGCGGACGGCGAGGGGCCCAGGATGAGGACCTCCATCTTGTCTGAGTTCAGTTTCAGGCGGCTGGTCGTCATCCACTCGGCTACATCTTTCATCCCTTCGTGCAGATTGGCTCTGGCGGCGGCGGGGTCGTTGGTCAGGGAGAGGATCAGCTGGGTGTCGTCGGCGTAGGAGATTATGTTGAGGTTGTGTTGGCGTGCGATGGCCGCGAGGGGGCTCATGTAGACGTTGAAGAGGGTGGGGCTCAGCGAGGATCCTTGAGGGACGCCGCAGATGACTTTCTTGGCCTCTGACTTGTACGGTGGTAGGCGGACTCTCTGTGTCCTTCCGTCGAGGAAGGAGATGATCCAATCCAGTGCCTTCTCCTGGATTCCGACGTTGCTGAGGCGCTGTACTAGGGTGCGGTGGCAGACCGTGTCGAATGCCGCGGAGAGGTCTAGGAGGATGAGGGCCGCTGTGTCTCCATTGTCCATCAGGGCTCTGATGTCGTCGGTGGCAGCGATGAGGGCGGTCTCGGTGCTGTGGTTGGCTCGGAAGCCCGACTGTGAGGGGTCGAGGGATCCATTTGTCTCGAGGAAGGCGGCCAGCTGCTTGTTGATGGTCTTCTCGATGACTTTGGCTGGAAACGGGAGGAGCGAGATGGGGCGGTAATTCTTGAGTTCGGTGGGGTCGGCTGTGGGTTTCTTGAGTAGAGCACTGAGTTCGGCGTGCTTCCAGCTCTCAGGGAAGGTGGCGGTGTCGAAGGAGGTGTTGATGATGTCCCGCAGGTGGGGTGCGATGACAGCGTCGGCCATGTTGAAGACGTGGTGAGGGCAGGGGTCGGTCGGAGATCCGGAGTGGACGGAGTTCATCATGCGGACGGTGTCTTCGGTGCTGATCGGAATCCAGGCGTGGAGGGTGGTGGTGGGCGGCGTTGCTGCGGGCGTGGCGTGCGTCGGTTGAATGCTGAAGCTGTTGTGTATGTCTGCGATCTTGTTGTGGAAGTAGGAGGCGAGGGAGTTGCAGAGGTCTTGCGATGGGGTGATGTCATTGTTTCCTGCGCTGGGGTTGGAGAGCTCTTTCACGATGTTGAAGAGTTCCTTGCAGTTGTGTGCGTTGTTGTCCAGCCGGTCCTTGAAAACAGTTTTCTTGGTGGCGCGGATCAGTTGGTGGTGCTTCCGGGTGGCGAGCTTGAGGGTGGTCATGTTGTCCGGTGTTGGTTCCCTTCTCCAGACTTTCTCGAGGGCTCAGCAGTTCTTCTTGGAGCTCTTGAGTTCGTCGGTGAACCATGGGGCCTTCTTGCTGCCGGGTCTGCTGGGCGGGGTCCTCAGAGGGGCGAGTTCGTCCGCGCAATTGCTGATCCACTTCGTGAGGTTGTCGGCGGCCTGGCTGGGTTCGCTGAGCTGGCAGGAGGGTGCTGGCTCAGGGAGGCGGCGAGCTGGTCGGCTGTGATCTTGTTCCAGCTTCTACGGGCAACCTGTTGCTGGTGGTGGTGGATCGTCGTTCTTTTGAAGGTGAAGTGGACGCAGCTGTGGTCCGTCCAGTGGAGTCCGGTGGCGTGGCTGAAGGCGATGTCTTTGCTGGATGAGAAGACGGCGTCGAGTGTGTGTCCGGCGAGGTGGGTGGGGGTGGACACCAGCTGCTTGAGTCCAAGGTTGGCGAGGTTGTCGAGCAGGGTGCTGGTGTTGCGGTCGTTGTTGTTCTCCAGGTGGAAGTTGAGGTCCCCCAGGAGGATGTAGTCAGCGGAGGGGAGGGCATGCGGGCTGACGAAGTCGGCGATGTCCTCGCTGAATTGGGTGCGTGGTCCCGGGGGGCGGTAGATCAGGGTGCCTCTGAGGGTGGTCTTCAGGTCGGTGTGGATCTGGAAGTGCAGGTGTTCGGCGGTGGTTAGGGAGTTGTCGGTGCTGGTCGTGATACAGATGGTGTTCCTGTGGATGATGGCGATGCCTCCTCCCATCTGGTTGGCGGTGCGGTCCCTCCGGGTGATCTTGTAGCCCTCAGGGATGGCTATGGCGATGTCGGGCGCTGAAGAGGCGTTCATCCAGGTCTCCGTGAGGAAGGCAACGTCCGGGGCTGTGGTGTCTAGGAGGTTCCAGAGTTCGATGGCGTGTCTGTGGACGGAGCGGGTGTTGAGGAGGATGCACTTGAGGTGGTTGCTGCTGGTGTTCGGCTTGCCAGGTGCTGGTGGCGGGCAGGTCCGGATGCAGGTGAACTTGCAGGCGTGACAGCTGAAGGGTCCGTGGGAGCGACGTGGGGTGGCTCGGTAGCATCCTGGGAATCGGCCGGTGTTGAGTGCGATGAGGGTGGCGGCGGTGTACGTCAGGCGGGTCGGTCGGGGTCCTCGTGGGCCAGGGGTCCTGGCACTGGGCGCGGTCCAGGAGCGGACGGGCGTAGACGGGCTTACCTTTGGCGCGCCTTCGGCGCACAATCGGCGCGCCCGCTGCGCTTGACCGCTGCGCGTTCGCACGGTCTCCATATATGGCGAAGTGCGTGGGGGGGCGGAGCAGCTGGGAGGCGGGAGCGGGGAGGGTACAGAAGGCAAAAAGGGGCTGGGTGAGCGGCGGTGGCGGGAAGCGGGGAGCGGGGAGGGAAGACGGAGGGCAGCTACATGGACAGCAACAGCAAAACAGGCAATACAGGCAGAACAGAAATGAAAAATACACAATTTACAATAATACTAACAGTGATGACACCAGGGAGAGAAGCGGCGAGCACGGACCACGCTGCTCGAAGGAGGGGGCGTGGTCACGCGGCAGCCGGGCAGCGAGGCAGATAGGCAGGGAAGCACACGCAGGAGCAGGTGGCCGTGCGGCGCGGGGGTGTCAAACAACAAACATATAAAAACCACAAACAACACGGAACTTAGCTTTATTCTGTCACTTTCTTGTTGGTTGCGCGATGTAAAAAAGTGAGAATGGCTAATACCTATCTAGCCACACTCCACTTGACGACATGTTTCATTGCCAATTCAAATTTAGGCAATTTCTTCAGGGCGTCACAAATTTTTAAGCCACTGCATTGGACATGCGTTGTCTTCACAACTGAAATAAACATATGAAAAAACAAACACACACACATGGTTGTCATCCTTCCATATAAAAAAGCCAAAAGAGAAGGCTTAAAGTATGAGTGATCCCAAACCACACGTTTAGGGCGGAGGGAGCAGCGCAATGAACGGAGGACGCTCGTGGGCTCCGCAAGGAACCAATTGTGACACAGTGGGAAGCAATTATACAGGACTTCCAGGGGGCACACACAAATGACACCTAGGCCACCCTTCAGCCCTCCCCTACTAGATCGCACAGTTGTCACTATAAAGCACACTTCGGGGCATTAAGAGTCCAATAGCCGGTAAGTTAAATGAGCCCTTACACGCGATTGACCTAATTTCCAGAATTCTCCGCTCACCATAGACTTCCCTTCACTATTTAATTTACACCTGAACCATAATAACGCAGTGGCCTAACTGGTGGGGGTAGGGTTAAAACCCGTACAAAGGCATGGACTACTGGGCAGTTGTAGGCAAGACTAGCTAATCTCATTAGTCCTATAGACACAGGGGTGATAACAAGCACATAGATAGAAAAAAGATCAAATGTATAAATAGATCTATAAGCAAATTTTGGGCACAAACATCAAACACCGCGGTATATGCCAGCGATGTGGAGCGGAGGATTGTATTCTAGGAGGGACTAATGTCTGCATCGCTCAATCGTTACCCTTGTTAATGTTCAGTACTGTTATTGGTCTAGACTACTAACTGATTGATACATGTGTAGCATATTGTTTGGGTACAAGGTAACACAACACAGATGTGAATACCTAACCTAAGTCGATCAGACATTGTACGTAACGACAACAAGCTAAATGATCAGTAGGAAACGCCAGAAAGTATGTCTACACGAGGGAGTGGAGACACACACCCACTTGTTCGGGGTTGCTAATAGTCTATATACTGCGTAAACATGATGTTGTAAAAGTGCAATGCAAACCATAAAGGTAACAGAAAAACCAATAAACAGATGTTAAAAAAAAGAAAAATGGAAGATTTGGCAATGTAAATTTACCGGTTGGCAAAGCCATGTAACGTCAGCTCCCACTACTTACACCCATGGAATAGAGGATGGCTAGACGGAGCCTCTCAGCAGAGTAGTTCCCAGTCATGGTTGCTCAAAGAAAAAGCCTTACATCCCTTTAACCTGGATATAGTTGCCTACAGCTCATTTCACTTATTTCATGCTACTGCTCTAGGAGAAGGATTGGTCAGCTCACAGTAACTGATTCTCTCTACTTCCAGGAACCGGGGTACATTAATTTTCATTTCCCTTGATAACAGTCATCCTGCTGGTTCTAGCAAAAAGAATAGGAGTGCCACCAACCGTGTCATAAATGTCTTGCATTATTGGTGCAGGATGACTTGGTTTGTGTTGTTAAAAGAGATAAACGAAACACAGGAATAGGTAATTCCCCTCTACCTATTACCTGTTTCGCTGGACAGCCGTTCCAATCCAAGCTTTCTAGAAGTTGAGATTTGTGGTCTGGAGATTTCACTTCTGAGGAGGTATCTAGAGAATAGGCCTCTCGAGAGATGGAGGCACATCCGATCTTAACACGTTGACCGCGGCGCAAATTCCACTGCGGTGCTGGCATTCTAATCAGTGGGCGGGGTTCGGAAGGCCCCCGGCTGTCCTCCTCACACACCCACTGTCACGTGAGATGGCCAGGGTCCGTCCGCAGCATCGAAGGGGTTAAGGCTTCCATATATTGTCAACAACTCTGATGAAGATTCTTGATTGCCTTCGTTAAGCTTCACATTGGCTTTGTTGGTATTTAGATTCTGCAGGGATTCCCGGGAGATGAAGGCATGCGAAGAGTTACCTGGATTCCCAGCATGTTGTCTGGTTGCCTGATTTAGCATGGGTGCACTCTTGGTCCTAAAAGCTCTTCTGCCTTCCCCTATTTTCAAAGATTCTTTGAAGTTCTGCTATTGTTTGGCTCCCTCATAGTTTCTTTATTATCTTTAGAAGAGCTGTTGGTACTGCTCTCATCACAGTTTTTCTTATGCTTGCATCCAAGGCACTGAATCTCTTTATTCGTCCAGATTTTGTAGGGAATCTCAGGCCCAAAATTCAATTAGCTGGGGGTCATTCTATGTTTCTTTACTCTATTCTACAGGCAGTCGAAACAGGTATCGTTTCGTCCATCTTGTTGAGGAGAGAGCATTTAGCACTTAGGTCTACAGGACTTAATTTCTTAGGACGTCTGACCACTTGTTCATAAATGTTGGCACTTGTCACAAAGCTAAAGTTACAGAAAAAAACCCTGGCCAGGAAGGTCAAAGAGACCGCCGTTCAGCCATATGAACCGGGTAATGCCCTCTGTACTCTCAGGGGCATTGTTTATGAGATTAGGGTCAGATTTTAGAGAAGTATCATTAAATTACATTTGTAATGACACACCCAGGGCTTCACAATTCCCCTACCCCTCCACACACACATATATAATGTACTACAGGTCGAGGAACAACAATTTACATTTCAGCCTTTGGTAAAGCAGTTCTAATTGCTTGATTACATAACCACAGTCAAAAAAATTGGGACGAAGAAGAGGAATGAGGGTGTAACCCCATGATCACCTACGAGTAATCTTCACTAAATAGACTCCTCTCTCCCTCATACCCTTTCTGCTTTTACACTGGCCTTCCTTTTGTCTACTGAGCTTTGACTGAGGAAGGTACTGTTAAAGCAAGGATATAGGCAATTCTGGGAGGAGAAAGGGGGATATTTACATCCTCCCCATTTTGGCAGGAGTCCTGCTTTGGAATGGGGTAGAAATATGGATGTTGATGGTGCAGCATCTCATAGATAACAGACATCTAACAAGGACGATAGGTGTATGTGTAATGAAGATTGCTAATAAGCAATCATGGCTTTACATATCTGCAGAGCCGTGACAAGCACCAATGCTGTGCCAATTTCCCCATGCACACCTGAACCAAATTTCATTCAGCATTTCTAATACTGCTGCAACAGTTGAAACAATGTGTAAAGCACCATTCCTGAGGTAAATTCAAAATTGTCCTCATTGATCACTGAAACTGCAAAGCACCATTCCTAGACTGATTGAATGTAGCAAACCGTGGCGATGGGAGGACACTGAAGCAGTGTTGCATGGTGCATCTGGAACATTATGCCTATTCACAATGCACTGAAAGAAGTAGAACTGTGTCAGCGGTGGTGTTCACTGGTCTTTAGAAAGGCACTTAACCACATTTAGAATACTTGGGCGGCCCGCTGGCCAGATTCGCAGAGGTTATGGCCTTCTCTCTTGTGGCGGAGGATCATCAGCCATATTCAGAGATCACCGACAGGTAGACAAAGATCTTATTGACTTAGGTGGAGTTGCTACTATAGCAGCTCCATTGAAGGCCGTGGAGCTTTGTTGATGTGCCCACTTAGCAAACTTTATATCTTTTGTATTGTATTTGATGAAAACAAACCCAAAAGGAGGAGTATGCCTTAAGAAAATAAAAAAAAAACAATATCGCTTGTGTGCAGACAGTTTTCTCTATGGGGGACACTGTGTGTTTTCCTAGTAGCATCGTGTCTGTTGTTAGGAGCCAGCAGGTCAAGGGTGTTCCCTGGCCGAGACAGCAGAGATTCCACCGGTGTGAGCCCTCTAATCCTGCACTTCTAAATAGAAGCCCTGTCAAACATACCACTATAGCAATTTTTGCATTGTTTCATGTGTCTAATTACTGTGGAGTGGTGTGGCTCACTGGTTAGAGGCGGCAGACCCGGAAGCAGAGAACGGCCGGGGACCAGGCTTCAATTCCCGACGCGGCAGGGTCGTGGACCAGGGTCAGTGGACTCGATAATTCTCGCCTCGGTGCCTACTCTAACCAGGGATCACACTCGGCAACTCTGGGCATTAGCTTGCCTCATCTCTACAACGGCCCCCCACATTCGCCGGAGATGCCTGGTTTCACCTTGGAGATACCCAGTAGGGATCTCACAGGGATAGCCAGGACGGGGTCCCCAGCGGTCTACGACGTCTCAGGGTAGCAGTGCGCTTTACAAGACACATTACATTACATTACATTACATGATGAAGGATACCCCCTTATCTGGAAATTGGGAAAATATCCATTGTACAGCACTGTTATAGCAGCCTGGTTTGCTTAGGGTGAATGTTCCCAAAAGGTATACTCGAACAGTATATACACAAGCACACACACACGTTTTGAAACAGCAGCTAGGAGACACCCCCTGAGGGACCAAAACTCTGTTAAGGCAGGCGTCATCAATCTCCTCTATTTGGGTCAGAAGCATTACAAGTAGCGCTCACAGTTGGGGAAGTCGTAGCTCCACATTTACAAAGTGGTCATGAATTTGCTGCACTGCGGTGCATAAGTGGGAAACAGAAGGATAGCACAATATCTACTTAGATACGGCACTGTCCTGCTGATTCCTTAGTGATGGCGCACAATCAGGCTGCCTAGCGCTGCGCACACACGTTTGCACCATGTCTGTGTCATGTCTAGCATAGGTTTTGTACTGGAATGATGGCATACTAGAGCAAAATGCAATGGCTAGGAAAACTTTAGAACAGTCCCCTCTGTGAGTAAGTGCTGTACAGTGCAGCACACATGAAAGTTAGAAAGGGTTGGAGAAATAAAAACATTTCTCCTTTTTACGCCCATCTCAAAGAGGGGTTCATTTTTGATGCATAACACTAATATTGTTAGCAAATAGGGTTTGAATTAAAAAGCCATGGGTGGTGACATGGAACGCTGAAGTACCACTCATTGAAAGCCCCATGGTGCAATGTTATGCAAAGCTTTTAAACCACTTTACAGCACAAAACACGTTCTGCACTAGAACGTAAATTCAAAATATACATTTTGCCCCGGTTCATGTCACTTTTGTTATGCAAACCTTGCACAAAATGTTAGTAAACTTGCTCTTTACTGTCTTCTTTTATCCTCCCAAGAGCTTTTCAGCCGCTGTGCAGAAATGGGGCTTCTGATTAAAATTTCTAGCAAATTTACTACATCTCAGCAATAAGTTTGGAGATGGGAAGGAGTGTTTTTTTAGCCCATTCTGTGGGCTGGGATGGTGATTTAGTGTGTTTAACGCTCACCACTGAAGTATTTGGTGACCTGTAGACAAACTCAGACGTCCATCCTTTCGAGGGCAGAAAATTGAGCACCATTGAACTGGGCAATAGTATAGTCAGTTATGTACAGTTTGTAGACACAGCAAAAGTGTGTTATAAAGCATGAAATAAAAACTAAATAAATTATTATTGCCCTCATGAAGCTAATTTACTAATGTCAGTGCAGCGGGCATGGAAGAATGAGAGGAAAATGTCCTAAGGATTTTTACTTATGTTCTTGAAGCTCATCCTTCAGCCCCCAAGTAGAGCCTTAGAAGTGGGAATGGTAAATTGGTTCTGACTACAAAGGCCCAGAAGGGACACACAGTGATTGTATGTGCCTCCTAAATTCCCTCCTTTGCCCTGAATTAGGCAGCAGAGGTAAGAGAGCAAGCTAGGAGCAGGAGAAATCGACCCCTAGCCTACAATAAGCTCATAGTCCCAGAGATAATACAAGAGGCTGACTGTACGTATGGCGCCAATCTGGAAAATAAAATACAATTAGTGCTCGTCAATGCACACTAAGCCTCACTTGAGTATGTTTGAGTAACACACCTAGTAAACACTGATATTATAGGCAAATATTTATATTGAGTGCAATTTCAGTTTCCTATTCTAAGAGGGGCAAAACAGGGAACACTGCATGGTCTCCACCGTTACAAGCCGAGGATGTGAAGAACTTTCAATGCAAAAACTGAACAACATTTTACTCGAAGAAAGTCTTCCAGGGTTAACGTTTGGTATTCCTACTTAAACTGAAATCCAGATTTGGGTGAAATCCTCAATTTATGTCTGGATTGGGATTATCAACTCTCATGGAATGACATCCTAAAAGACAGCAGCCATTATCTCAGCTATCTTGCGAGCTCTCGAGGAAACAATGACACAGCTTTCTGATTTGTCTGGATTATAATATTTTGCTTCTCCTTTCTTTGCATCTGTTTAGGCGCACAGTCACAGGGCACTGAAACATCTGTAGACAACTGATGTAGGCTCAAAAAGAGCACGTCGTTCTAGACCTCTTTTTTCTGTGTGTGTCACAGTTGGCATATGGCTCTCCATAACCCTCATTCTGATATAATAAATACATCTGCCGTATGCAAGCTCTCTCAGACCACCAACAATGTCCCAGAGATTAGAAGTAGTGCTTTCTGTATATCATTATAGTGTGCAATGACAGCAGTGCAAACCACACACATCACCAAGCCTGGATGGCGGACTCAAGACTCCGCTATGAAAACAAACTATAAAGGCAGAGTGGAAGCCATTATAATATGGCACATTTTTCTTTGATTGCCTCTCTGAATCAGATCTAACAGGCATGTGTAAGTGGCAAGTTCAGTTTAATCAAGCAAACAAAAGGAATCCACAATGAGCTTCACACAGCATAATTTGAAAACACTTTGCAAGCATTATATTCTGTAATTCTTTGAACCTCTTGGGTTGATAAACATGGTTTACCAAAGAAGAACAAACTACTCGAACAGACTAAATAATGGGAACAAGTTGTAGGCTAAGAAAGACATTGCTGGTCACAAATTGTGCTTGTATTTTGGGGCTAAGTATGTCTATTTTCCACTTTGGAGCCTTTTTAGGTCTCGCCTAGGCAGTGCTTGCGCTGTTTCTTCGAGACATTCAGTATTCACGATATGTGCATCAAGCTCTGCCCAATTTCCACCCATCTTTTTAATTGCTCCTGTCCCTGTCCTTTGTAAATGGTGGCTTTTCATTAGTCAAAAGGCCTGGTACCCACCTTAGTACAGCATTGTCTCTTATTGTAACCTACCATAAGGACACCCCCTGCTACATGTATTGTTACTCCCTAGGTTTTAATAACAGCCTCAAGCCTAAGCTAGGCTGGCAGTGGTTACTTCACTCACTAGAACATCTTACATTTACATGAGACCGTCTATAAATTTCCCTTGATCAGCTCCACACTGAGTACAACCTAATCCGAAATTAATGTAATAATTATTTTGTCACATTTCACAGCTACTAATTGTATATATGGACGTAGCTATTTGAATGTACTTGTAGTACTGTCTTGCATGCAATGCATTATGGGTAGGGTGGATTTACCATATCTTCTGCAGGGTGCAGCACCATATTGACCAAACAATGTCTGCAGTGCTGGTGCCTTGCTCACTAGGGACCTCTAGAAGCAGTTTGTGGTACTGCACCTAGACATTCAGTGCTGGTGCCTTGCTCACTAGGGACCTCTATTGCAGCTTGCGATACTGCACCGAGACATTAAGTGCTGGTGCTTTGTTCACAAGGGACCTCTAGGAGCAGCTTGAGGTACTGCACTGAGACATACAATGCTGGTGCTTTGCTCACTAGGGACCTCTAGGAGCAGCTTGCGGTACTGCACTGAGATCTACAATGCTGTTTCCTGGTTCACTACGCAAGCGTTTGTAATGCACTAGGTCTCGCATTACTTAAAGTATGAGCTATTGGTGTTGCAAATAATAATGCAACGCCAATAGCTCATACTTTCAGTAATGTGAGACCTAGTGCATTGCAAATGCTTGTTGTCCAATGCAGTCAGACCATTAGTGAATACCGGTTCAAGGCTCTGAAACTCTCAGACTCCAGTCCATTTGATACGCTAATATCATTTTGAAAGTAGTTTATATATATTATTTATTTTGTTTGCCAAAAAATGGCTTCTTGGCGAGGATAAACATGCTGACAAGAGGGAAACAATCTTATCATATCCATCCATTGAAAGTCATTTCATGTGCCTTTTACGGAGCCATATTTTGTCCGGCATAAAGTGGATTTTGTGACAGAGGGCATTTTGGGAGTGTAGGGTTTCAATATCTGAATGGACCGACCACTGGTTCATACTTCGGAAAACAGGGGAAGACAGTCAGAGGACATGAGCAAAGAGCCTAGAATATAACATGTCAATTCCATCACAAACAATAGTGATCCTTATCCAAAGGTCAGGTACAGACCCTGCTGTTCTCCATACCCTGCTGAAGACATAAGACAAAGGGCATCAATTAGAGTTGGGCAGATAAGACACTGCACACAAACGTGGTGGGTGTCTTGCCAGCGTATTACAAGTGCATTATAGTCAGTGGCATTCTAAAAATAACTACATTTATTAGTCACTTGGCATTAGGAGGTATCTTCAGACCTTGCAATATACTATTATTAAGCAGATTTGAAATTCACCTCAACTATACCCGTCCCATTGCCAAACCCATTTTTTCATCTTCTGTGCTTGCAGCATGCCACAATGAGTGAAAGGTGGATCTCCATTTTCCCATTTTCATTTGGCGGCCAACCCAAGAACACCATCCATATTTAGGTGCAATTAAGAATTTTAACACTGTGTACAAGTAAAGCAAAAAAAGTGCCATGATAAGTAATAAGTGTCAGTGCAGAGAAGGCAAACTGATTTTCAGTGTATGTTGCACACTGCCAATTGAATATTTGAAGAGAAATGAGTTAAAAGGAAGGATCTGTTGCTTCTGGTCTGGTCTGTTTGGGTTGCTCTCTGCCCATTGTGGAATACGGCTGAGGCATCAGCCTTCGTTCTCGGGGCATTATCCGAGTGGGTCCAATCTTTACCCTAAAAAAGCCTTATTCTAATACGTCGTTCTCTGTTCTACATTTTTACACTATAAAATCTAGTGCTTGTGGTGACTATGCAGCATGAATTTCCTAAAATTACGTCTAACATATGAAATTTTATGGTGAGGGAGAAGTGTAGAATATATACCATGTGTTGATCCCAAACGGCCTCAGAACCTGAAGGTGGCATCTCTGACTGAGTCTAGCTCGATGGGACTCCTGGTCAGTAAAATTGCCCCATCAATCATTATTCCAAAGCTTAAAATGGTGGGGAACCCGTTGTCAGATTGAAAGCCATGCATTTTAATCGGGGAAGCACACCGTGTGGCGTTGGACTTTCCCTAAAATTCCACTGCACAGATATGGTCACTGTTACCGGGGTGTGTAAGCAAGTCTTAAGAAGAAAAACAGTGCCTTTGGTCAATAATTTATATTCTAGCACTTAATCTGGGTCAGTGGTTCTTTCGTCTTGTCTTTTGACAAGATCCTGAACTACACACTGTATAATCGTGTTACCTCTTGATTGAGCCAGGTGTCTCTTAGTGCTATCTTCATTGAAATCATCCGTATGTTAATTAGTGTTTTAGCAAAATTAACATAGCCTCTCTGTTTTTGGATTAATGTCAAGGCTTGCACTGGGGAGGCACTGCAGGCATCATTTGATTATGGGAGAATGGCAAGTGTATAGCGAAGCACATCCAATGTCGCAGTTGCACCAGGTTGAGGGGCGGTGACATCCACAAGGTAGCCAGCCCCGCTGTACATGTCAGGGTGTGATCCGCCATTGTGCTTGGAATGGAGGCTGCAAATACAGTGACATCTTGATAAGTTACTAGACATTCCCTGCTGGTCTAGAGTTGAGGTTTCAAAAAGCGGCCTCAGGCATGAAATATTGTCTTTGCATGAAGACAGGCCAGTAAAGGGATGCCCTGCAGTGCGAACGCTGCAAAACATGACCTCCATTGAGGCATGGCAGCAGCGTCACAAAAAGGGAGCCGAAATCAAACGCAAAAACATAAAAGTAGAGGCAGAGATTTACATATCCAGCTGAGCATACTTTTACAGGTTTTTTCTATTCATAAAAATTCCCAGAACTATACCTAAAGAGCGGCACCAGGTGCAGGTTTCCGGCCATACTCTCAGAATGTTGTCACATGACGTCTGCGCGCGGTCTTATTTTCTCTTTGTGGAGTTCTGCATAATGAGGATTTCTTCCACGGGGAATGGAGCCCCCCGTTGAAACACTTTGGGGCAAATTTACAATTACTGGCACATCCCTCCAAATTAGCAGGGATGCGCTAGTAATTGTGCGCCGCAGCTCCGTTACCCATGATGCGCCGCATTTACAATGCGTCGCAGCATGGGGCCAAAATGGCACAGATGCGTCATGCATCTGTGCGGTAAAAGCGGCGCATTGCTGGAGTTGCGTCGTAAGCGCTACGCAGCTCCAGCAATGCTCTGGGAGGGCCTATTCTTTCAATGCTGCCTCAAGCCTTATGCCTGCTTCAAGCAGGTGCCGGGTTTTGACGCAGCATTGGCCTAAAAGTGACTGAGTGAAATCTTGTAGATTTCACTCAGCCACTTTTAGGAGGCGTTCCTGCGCAGGAACGCCCCCCTCTGCGCAGGAACGCCTCCTTATGGCGCAGGGCTTTACAACGTGACGCATCTCCCAGATGCGTCACGTTGTTATTACCCCGCACCATGGCGCATCTTTTGCGCCACCGCTGCGTCACAAAAGTGACGCAACGGCGGCGCAAAAGAGGCGCAAGGGGCTTGTAAATCTGCCCCAAACAGTTTTTCCTGTATTCCGTGTGAAAATGTTTTTTGCCAATGGAGAAAGCTCGTCTTCTAATGCACCCCCACATAATGTTGGAGTTGTCCATCCCCCCCACCATCCTATGTTAGAAGAGAAGTCACTACAGCTGTTTGCTGGAGTAACTTTAATATCACTTCCAGGGTAGGAAAGGGTTATATTCGACTTTGAGAATGCCCACAAACTCAGATTTGTACGCGTTCCCAGACGGCTATGTAAACCATGCCATGGAACAACCCCTTCTAAACCTCTTGAGTAAAATTTACTACTGCGGTTTTCTCCGCACATGTGGCAGAGAAATCCACAGTAGTAAATCAATTTACGCCTGCCAGGAATTCTTTTGTGAATTCCTGGCAGGCGTGCATGAGGTACTTACATTGATGGTTGAAAATGACTTTGTTTAATGCCTAGAGACTACTGAGTGACATACCACTGCCTGGAGAAGGGCACGAAATGACCTCTGGCAGACAAGGGACCTGGCCCCTTTCACCATCAGATGTAGATTGTAGTCAAATTCTCTGGGGAACTGAGGAAGCTGCATAACGACCTTGACTCAGTGGAGGGTTCCCAGGTTGGGAAACTTCCCATAGGCCTGTGACTGCAGCTCGGATGGTGGTGACATTGGTTTGGCCCTCAACAACGTTGAGGGCCAAGTCCTTCCAAACAACTGCATCAGCTGGAGGTCTCTTGATTCACTGCTACGTCTGCTGGGCCCAACTCAGGATGAAAGGCGGAGAGCTTACAGTCTTGTAATTGATTCTTAGAGGTCAGCTCAATAGAGTTCCAATGAAGGAGCATCCATCTTTCCTCCTCATTTGAGAATAGGTACTGTTTTACACTGTTAAAATACTAAAATATGCAATAGGTTTTAATCTAATAAAACCTGTGCTTGCTCATCAATATTAACAACAAAGTATTGCTAATGAAACTTGCAACCTTAGGGCCATATGTATCATAGTTCCGTTTTGCGAATTCCACATAGCGAATTTTAAGAAATCGCTATTTGGAATTCGCAAAACAGTATGTATGTACAAAATCGCTGTTTCATAGTGATTCCTTACCATTCCTAATTTGCGATTAGCAAATAGCTAATCGCAAATTACCCATTCATTTTTATGAGCCAGGAGGCCCATAGGAATGAAGGGGGAATTTGCGATTAGCAATTTGCTAATCGCAAATTAGGAATATTTTCAAGGGTGCAGGGGTGTCTCAAGAACACCCTGCTGCACCCCTGAAAATGACATTTGGAGGCATATGGCGCACATACATGCCCTAAGGGCATCGATGAGCGTCATATATGGCACCTTTGGTTTTTTTGAAAAAAGCTTTTTTAAAAGTATTTGCAACTTACCACCAACTAGAAGTTGGTGGTAATTTGCGAATCCTTAATGGCATTTTTGGAATATTTTTTATTTGATACATTGCATTTAAGGAATCGCAAAATTTGCGATTCCTTAAGTGCAATCGCAAAATAAGGAATAGTAAGTTTTGCGATTCTTTATTTTGCATCAAACATGTTACATACATACCATTTCGCTAATTAGCATTCGCAAAGGCCGAAATTCGCAGAATTTCGGCCTTTGCGAATAATAATTAGCTTGATACATATGGCCCTTAGTCTTAAAAAAATGTGTAAATTTGCACTCATATGTTTACTCTCTTATTTAACAGAGTTTTGGAATTAACAAAGGTTTCCATGGATACTCCTGGAACACTTCCACGGTCCTGACACCATGCAGCCTCTGATCGACTCAGAGACTTTGTGCAGTGGCTTCCCGTTGTCGTCAACCCCTTCCTAGGACCCAGCCAACTGCATGGCCCAACTGAAATCTTTCTACCTTCACAAAACTTTCTAAGTGAGATGGTAACGATGTACCTGGTCCTTGTGTCCGATCGGTGCCTGCGACTGGACTTAAATCTTACTCTTGGCCTGGTCCAGTATGACCAGTTACCCATGGTTGGCTCTTATTGCTTTTTGGCCCTATTTTTAAATACAAATAAAAAAATTAATAACTGATCATTCTAAATATATGTTTATCGTTTCAGTGTCATTTATTTATAAAAATATTCTCAGTTTTTCTAAATTATTTTGGAATTTTCTTGCTTTCTGGTCTCACTTTATTATTAGCTAAGTATTGCATGAACACTTTAAACATGTCCTTTGAGTTAATCCTGGCTGTTCTGTGGCATAGCTACCATGGGATGACCACAGGTTTATTTAGTGACTTTTGTGATTCAACCTGACAGGGACTGTGATTATTATTTGAAGTGGGTTCTAACCCCCCTCCAATTTCTTACAATATTCAAATGCAATACTTGATATGTGGTCTATAGTTCTAATTGCATTCCAACTGAAAGGTCGCTCACTGTTTGGCAAGCCTGCAACAGTCCTCCCCAAGTGCATCAAGAGCAATATACACGGGTATGTTTCGCACGTTTGGTACTCGTAATGAAGGAGCAGTCTCTAGACACTAGATCAGACAGTCTTCGCTTCCATCATCCATTCTGAGAGGGGCTTGTTTTAAGATTCAACAGAAGGGTTATACACTGACAAGCCTGCAACAGCCCTCCCCAAGTGCATCATTGTAGATGTGGTGCAGAACATTTTTCATAGTATTCCCTGTTTAGCAAGTGCTGAAAAAGGGATTTCAGCAGTGGCTGCACTCTGTGCCTTACAAAGTCTTGCTTTGAACTCACTATACCTAATGTGGCTTAAAGGCTGTTTACAAAAGCTATTTGCCCTTATGTGTGCTGGATAAAGCCCCTACCAGAACTGAACAGAAGACACAGTAGCCAACAGGCTTACTAAGCCAGTCCTGCAGAATGATGGCCATTACTCAGGCTTGCCATCCATTTTTGTAACTGTTCAGACCCATGCTGCTTTCAGTCCGAAAATTACAAGATAAAGCACACCTACATAACCCTCATTGTCTCGCTACCTAAAGCTGGGTAGAGCTGAAAGATGGTAGAACATGGCTTGTCCTTGCCTGTACCTAACATATTAACATATATCTATTCTCTACCTACTCCTTGCTACAGTTTTCATTTTGTTATCCAAATTCTGTTTGCATATTCAGATATTCTTGGAATCCTGTTGTTTTCCAAAACAATGCTTCTGCCCACCTCAGCATATAACATTGGAGCAATCGGCCAGATAACTGTCTCCCTAAAACTGTGAATGACAGCATTTGCCTGGTCACACGGGCACAGCCATCTGAAATGGAGTTCACTTCAGTGCTAAGAATGGTGAGCCAGGTCTCCATGTTTTTTTTAATTCTTTTATTTTGATATGTTTTCAAAGTATGTTTTGCATACTGTAATAGGTAGCAAAAAATAACAATAAAATAAAAACCACCACACACTTGCCAAAGCCAGACGCATTGGCTATCACAATGCTAGTATCTCTTAGGAATTGTTACAGATTCTCATTTACTAGATTTTGTGATGAACACAGTCCTCACAGTCAGTTACTTCATCCCGCATTCCATTCTAACAGGACTTTCATACATTCTATTTATGTTATCTGCATGTGTGTTTCTGCACTCACAATATTCATTACAGGGAGCTGGGCTTCTCCATCCAGTCTACCTCCCAGAGGGACTAGTTGGGAGATCTGTCCTATAGCAGAATGGTGACCAGGGGTGTGATTTCTGGCAACAAATGTATAGCGTTTTGGCTGCTAAAAGCAGCATGAAATAAAAGAAAACACAACAGAACAGAACTGCATCTTGAGCTTCTCAATAGTGCAAGAGTTTCAACACAAGATTGAGTTCTCAATTTGGATCCTTGTGGCTGGTGAGTACCTGTGTGGGATTCGGACTTCTATCTCATTTTAAAACTGGCCACCAGCACCTCCCAGCAAGATAGCTAAGCACAGAACCGGTATTTCTCAAATATATGCAAATGCAATGAAAATCAAGTACTCTGGTCAGAGGAAAGTACAAACTGTGTTGCCATAAAGAACACCATAAACAAACAAGTTTACCCACTGTTGAGGGAAGAGGATGTGACCAGATACAGGGGCAATAAAAGGTAGTCAGGCCTAATGGCATCCAATGATACAAACAACATCAGCCGTATTTGTACCAAGCCCTGGGAAGGAAATGCCTAGAAAAGATTTAATGGGCCAGGCTAGTGCCCCTGCCAATAAAAGAGCTAAATGCAAATCAGCCTTGACCCTGTGCCTCATGGGAACAGTCCAGCCCGAATTGCCAAGCCATGTCTTTCCTGGACCGGAATCAAGGATCCTAGGACCGGTTTCTGGATATCAGCCGTCTTCAGCCAGGATAGCTTGACTCCAGTGGAAAGACATGGCTTGGCAATTCGGGCTGGACTGTTCCCATGAGGCACAGGGTCAAGGCTGATTTGCATATGGCCATGTCTGAACTGGGGTGGTGGGGAGTGCAAAAAACCGATGGATTTAGGCCCAGATCTCTGTACTGGGGTGATTGTATGACATTGTTCTGCATTCTGTCCATCAACTCATGGTTTTGCAATAAAAGAGCTAAACCCAGGGTGGAAATCTTTAGCACATATAGTCAAATGTAGGCTCTGCAAGTACAGGGTGGAGTCCCAGTTGCACCTGATATGCTCCTGCCCAGCCCTTGTGCCAACAACAACGTAAGTTTCTAAAAACAATGTGTGAAATGCAAAAAAAGAAGTACGCTGTAATGATGTTACATCCAAAAGGTAGATTTATTCTTTGGTTCAGTCAGGACAGGAACGTTTGAGGATAAGATGTTTGTAGTAGTCTTGAAAGTAGGTTCAGGAGAATCAGCCCCACCGGGAGCAGCATCCCTGCTGCTCAGCCCAGATACAGGAACTGACAATTCCACTCAAACATACACACGGGGAACATTCTGTGACATCACTTACACTGGCTGAGCAGCAGAGTACATAACACAGAGAGAGGACTAGACAGAGAAGAGAGCTGGATACCACACAATGATCCTGTCAAAAGGGGGACGGACATGCTCAGAAGCAGTAGCATCCCTCTTCTCTAGCACTTCCCCGTCAGACTTGGCCAAAGTCAGGAAATATACAAGAGAGGCACAAACTCTGCTGGGCGGATTAAAGGGATCATGCGACTATAAAGAAAAGGAAGGCACACTTTTCCCAGATAGATGACAGAGGCAGTTGAACACTAGTTAATGATTAATGTAGGCTCTTTTTTATTTAGTACCTCATAATTGAGCACTGCACATTGCTAGCAGACATATTCACACCCCCACCCATCTGAAAGGTCACATACTTGACCAGGTCTGGACATCCAACCTCGACATCTCGCCTCCCTCAGTCCTTCCGTGTTCCTGGTCCGACCACTACTTCATCTCCTTTCACTTACATCTGCACACTTTGTGTCTTCCCCTCCGCACTAAGAACAAGATGGCTCGCAATTGGAAAAGGGTCAATCTACCTGATTTCTATGCCTCATTGGCTTCCACTGCACCTTCGTCGCAGTCCTCATTAGAGAATCAGGCTGAGAAACTTGACGAATGGCTACGTCAGGCTAGCGATAAAGCTGCCCCCCTGAAAACAATCAAAGCTATGCGCCCCCACGACGCTCAACGTTGGTTTACGGACCAACTCAAAGCGGATAAGCTCGCCCTGCGGCAAACAGAACGCCGCTGGCGACGCCACTACGACCCTCAGCTTAAACTAGTTTACATTGAGACCTTAAAATCGTACAAAAAATCTATCTTGGCAGCCAAGACAGCCTATTTTTCACAAAAAATTGTGAACTCAAATAACAAAACGAAAGAGATTTTCTCAATTGTAAATGAGCTTTCCCTACCAGACAGAGTCACCCCCCAACCTCAGCCGACCCAAATCCTCTGCGATTCGCTCAACTCCTATTTTATAGAAAAAATCACAACAATAAAACACAACATCCCAACCCCGGCATCCCCTACGCCTCCTCCTCTTCCCCCTTCAAACACTAGCATCTTGACTGAATTCCCACCTATATCCATACAAGAGTTTTCTTCACTACTTCATAAAGTCAGCTCGGGCTCTCCCAATGATTGCTGTCCTCCGCAGGTTCTGAAAGGAGCTTTTCTTGCGTGCCCAGGCCCCCCGCTAGCATTACTTAACAACTCCCTTGCTACCGGGGAGGTCCCATCCTCCTTCAAACAAGCTGCAGTATTACCAATCTTAAAGAAACCCAATGCAGACCCTACAATACTCAGTAACTACAGACCCATTTCCCTTCTCCCCTACCTAGGCAAGATCTTGGAGACCTACGTTACCCGCTGCTTGAGCTCTTTCATTGAGAAATCTTCTTTTCTAGATCCTCAACAAGCGGGATTCAGACCCCTCCATTCTACCGAGGCGGTCATAGTAGCAGTCATGGACTCCCTTAGGAAAGGAGCTGACAAAAACATCTCTCAAGCCCTTGTCCTACTGGATCTCTCTGCGGCGTTTGACACGGTCGATCACACCATCTTGATCGACCGTGTCCACAACGCCGGCATTCAGGGAGTGGCCCTTGACTGGCTCAGATCTTTCCTTCACCAGCGCTCACAGTCCGTCCACCTCTCTACCTTTTCCGCACCCTTCACCTCCCTTCACTGCGGTGTCCCACAGGGCTCTGCACTATCCCCTCTCCTTTTTAATTTGTATCTCCAACCACTTTTAGCCTCCCTCCGCAATTCCCCGGTCACAATCTGTAATTATGCCGACGGCCTTCAGTTAATTTTTCCCATAGACTCCCTCCCTTCCTCCCGCATCAACTTCCAGTCCACCATGCTGACCATGGCTGAGTGGATGTTCCACAGCCACTTAAAGCTGAACCCCACCAAGACCGAGCTCGTCCTGGTGGGTGGCCCCAACCACCCATGGAATGCCACCTTTTGGCCTACATCTCTGGGGACCGCACCCACTCCTGTGAGCTCAGTCAAAAGCCTGGGGGTGATCATCTCCGAAGACCTATCAATGAGACCACACATCAACGCGATTACATCTGCATGTTTCTTCCATCTCAGACGGATCCGCAAGATCAATAGGTTTCTTACCAAAGAGGCCCTGATCCAGGTTGTCAGTGCGCTTATCACCTCCAGGCTCGATTACGCCAACATTCTGTATGCAGGAATTCCTGCATGTCACCTCCACCGACTTCAGCTGGTGCAGAATCAGGCTGCCCGCCTGATCTTCTGCCAGCCCAAACACCAGCACGTCACCCCCCTCCTCCGCAGTCTGCATTGGCATCCTGTTTCCAAACGCTGCACCTTCAAACTGGTATGCACTACCTTTAAGGCCTTATCGGACGCAGCTCCCAGGTTCATCTCTTCGGCCTTGTCCCGACACATTCCTACCAGAGCCCTGCGCTCAGCATCTTTAAACCTCCTTGAGGTCCCTAGATTCAAGAGAAAAAAGCATGGTGGCCTGAGCTTTTCTGTCCTGGCTCCCGCCACCTGGAGCTCCTTACCCCCCTCTCTCCGTCTCTGCCCAAAATACGACAACTTCCGTACCCTTTTAAAAACTCTGCTCTTTCAAGCGGCGTACGACTAACTCCTCACCCTGGATCAACGCTACATATATCAATGAGCGCCAAGAAACCGATGGTGATAGTGCGCGTTACAAATAATTTTAATAGAATAGAATTAATAGAATAGCAGATTCTCTTAAATGGTAAATTTGCACATACAATTTAGCACTTTCATGCCATGTGTGAGTGGGTTTGGAAGTTACAACGTTTTTTTATATAGGCATTTTACCTTTGACATGCTGTGGTACAAAATAGCACATCGGCACTTTTAAAGGACAGGCAGCTTAAAGCCCATTCAATTTTGTTTTAGCTCAATGTGTTGGCATAAATGCGAGAAACTCTAATGATTTTAAAGTTATTATGCAACAATGACTGAATGCATGAACTTGCATGGGGTAATATTTTAGTTTTAGCTTAATTTGTTTGTAGGAATTTTGGAAGTGTCATTATATTATGTGTTTGAACTTATTTGTGAAATTGCAATTATTTTAAGTAATCGTGCAATAACATTTCATTCATTTATTCATTCATTCAAGTGACATTATTTACTTAAAGTATATAAAAGAATTTGAAAAAAAACTACCTTGAAATATGAAATGAAATCCAGTATTTGTAAAGCGCACAGCTTCCTCCGAAGAGGTGCCCCGGCGCTCAGGGCCCTAGGGAAGATTAAGCAAGCTATTGCCCAGAGTCACATGGTGCTGGGATAACCTGCCTCCAGCACCGGGGATCGAACCGTGAACCCCGGAGTCAGGCACCCTGGCTGCTGCACCACACCTCTTCCTTCGCTTTTCCTTCAGCTCTGGTAGATTTTAGCTTCTAATAATGCTGCATTATCTGGTACTGATTTCCCTGGATTCACCATTTGAATGATCTTCAGGCCTTTGCCCAACTCAGGTCACAAGGCTTGCCCTTATACCCTTCACTATTCAATATGTATTTGCACTCAATGACCTCGTGGTCTGCTGTTACCACCGTTTAACTACTGCTACCACACAGAGAATCCACTAGGAGGCTCCATTTGACCCTTACTCCTACCATGCCTTGATCAAATGACTCCTATCAATCAGTGAAGTACCAACACCCATCCTCCATGCCTCCATTGACTCAGAACCATTCCCAGGCACCTGAAACATGCCACTGTCATGCCACTGTTCAAGAAGTCAGTCGCTGCTCTTTCTAAAAACAGACACATCTCCCTCCTATCATACCAAGCAAAGGTCTTACAGAAAATAATAACTGATGACTTACCAACCACCTCCGCAACTACCAGTTCCATGACACCATAAAGTCTGGATTCAGGTCCACTCACAGGACTGAAACAGCACTCATTGCCCCCACAGATGTTCTGCATGAACCTAGACAGAAAAGACACTGCAAACCTCAATCACCAGGACCTCTCTGCAGCATTTGACACAGACTCACACTCGGTCTTCTCTGGATCTGCTCCTTCTTGATGGATAGAACACAAGCTGTCAGCCTAGCACCTTACTCTTCAGAAGCCTGCAAACACATCTGAGGAGTGCCTCAAGGTTGATCCACCTGGTCAATGTCACTCACACACAACACCAACATCCTTTGCTAAGCAGACAATACGCAATTCTTACTCTCCCTCTCGAACAAGACCCCCAGCACAATAAAACAATTTCTCGGCTTGCATGAAGTTGCTAACTGTTTGAAAGGCAGCTGTTTCAAGCTGACCACCAACAAGACAGAAGTAGTGGTCTTCGGCAAGAACACTTCACTGTGGGACTCCAATTTGTTGTCAACCGAACTAGGATCCATACCCAGAACCCACACCAGGACCACGCAAATCAACACTGACACTGCATCCTCCTTCCACACCCTGAAGATCCTCAGGAAGATCTTCAAATGACTCCCAAGCGACGCTAGAAAAACTGCCACTCACAGCAGAAAGTTGGACTATTGTAACAACTTCTGCGCTAGGATCACCAAGCAACTCACAAGAAAACTACAAACTATTCATAACTCTGCAACTTGACTCATCCTCAACCTCAACCTCTCACACAGAACTCACATCATACTGCACCTCAGGGAACTACACATTCAAGACACTACACAACTCAGGCTCAACCTACCCAACCACCCATACAGCTCCACTACACAGGACTTCTTATCACACACATCCCACACATATACATAGCCAGGCGTTATCTTGCATCGCTCCTAAAGCATGGACCAAAATACCACTCCTCCTCTCTTCTTGAATTCTGCTAGAATCCGAGGATCTGGCTTGTTAATTAATCAACCTACCATCGGTAAGCCTAGGCACACATACCTGCCCAGTGCCAGGATACTTTCACAGGTGATTGTGCACGTCACAAATATACATAACATAACCTAACTGGGTTGTCTACTTTTTCTCACAACCTCTCTGTTTCTCTATGGTGATAACTCACAGGAGGTTGAAGTGATACTTCATCCTGTTTCCAGCACTGCCTCAGTAATATTGAGTTATTCACCTACACATACTCATTGGTCATGAGGAAAGCCAGTTGTATTCAAAAGGCCTGGCTGAAACATGTAGACCACACAGGACGAAGGAGGTCATAATTTACTTCAACGCGTCCGTTTGCCTTTTTAGTTGCTAACAAGGGCCCAGTAAATAAAGTCTATCCATATACCCTCGGGCACTGGGACCCACTGTATAGCTTTTAATTGTCACTCTCACATTCACCTACACTGCACACTCAGCGAGTATACCAGCTCCTCAGTAATCTGGAGTCGCAGCACACCGGGACACATTCGGTGTCACTGTGGTGGGCCCGATGATGAAGCATGCCACCAACTAGGTTGGTGGGTGAGGGCTTCATGACCAAACCAAATGGTTTGCCAACATGCGTACCCATTGAGTCCTATCACACAACTTAGCTAGTCCTTCTTGATAAACCATATATAACCTAGGGGATCTGGACTAGGTTATCTAGTCCTCTCTCTCTATTTTGATTTGAGGTCACTAACATTGAGTGCATGGGCCCAGATTTACAAACACGTTGTGTAACTTTTTTAACACAGATCGGATGCAAAGTTTTTGGGTGGGATTTAAAAACCAGCACAAATCACATTTTGAATTGGTTTTTAACCCATACTAATGCAACACAGCACAATGCACTACCTGGCATTAATTTGTCAGGGAGGCGTTCCATTGGTGGTGCATAGGCATTCCCAAGCATCCACACAGGTTTTTGTGCAAATCCATATCTACAATTCCTTGTAAACATGAATTTACACCAAAATCCTGCACCTTTTTTTCTTTGCATGTGTTCTACATTCTGCAGCACTTATACATAGAGGAAATAGAATCTAATGATAGTTTCTGAGCTGGAAGGAACAACTTTGTGTCCAAAAACTATCCTGCACACAGCACAGACACCCTTGAGCTATAGTGCTAGGGTATCTGCATTGGAACTAGGCTGCAGAAAGAACACCATCGCATTTGAAAGTGCAGAATACCACCTTTTCTTTTTAGCCGTGGCATAATTTTGTTCTCTCAAGTTCAAGCAACACAGCAAATTATTTTGCTGCCCTGCGTTGCGCAAACTATTTGCTAATCTCGGCCAGGATAGCTAACAACCTATGCAAGACCAGCCCTACAAAGAATGAAATAATCATAATTTTTGAGTCAGACAATAATTGAGACTGCACTTCCAGCCCTGTGTCCAAAAGGACTTCCCAGGTCTGGATTTAGTCAAAAGAAATCTCTCTGCATCATCACCACTACCAATCACAGCAAGAAGAAGCGTGTTGCCTTGTCTGCAGGTTATGTTCTTCTAACACAGAGCTCCTCATGAATTTGCCATTTTAGCGTCAGATCTGAGTGGCTGTTGCTGTTCATCCCACAGTGATGTTTGCAGTAGTCTCTGTCTGTATTTCTCCAAGTTTTCCATTGCCAGACTTCAGGGAGTACAAATGCTGCTGCTAAAAGTAGGCAATGTGTTTCATTTACAACAGGGTGGAATTCAAAATTGTATTAAGAGGATGGTACACAGAACTGAATTCTAGACAGCCTAGGAGCATAGTGGGGCTTTCAGTGAGGGGACAGGAGTATGCTACGATAAACTGAGTGAATAGAAGTGTCTTAATTTAAGTGCAGAAGAGGTGCAACGAGAGTACTTGCTGCAAATGCAATAACTCCGAAGTTGTTGAGATTCTCATGGTATGGTAGGAGTGGGCTTGCTGTCTGGCTTTCTCCTGCATCTCTTCGTTTCCGAGTCAGCAATCTGACCTTGGCAGACAGATAAGGAGAAGTCTTCATATAGAGGGCTTTGCAGCAAAACCCAGACTGACAGGCCTAATCCTCCCTCTCAACCCAAAAGATCCAATGACCTTCCACCAAATTCAATAGTCAGCACTGAGCATTATTCAAGGTGATACCTTGGTGCCTTTTGAGTCAAAACATCCTTTCAATCGTATTAAATATCTCATTGATCTCTTATGCTCTGCATCACAATTTGTCTCCACGGACCACATGCTGTGTTAAGTGTCTTAAGACATTGTTAGTGCATCCCTCAATAAAGCAGCAAAAATCAAACATGGGCCAACAAGCACCCTCTTGGGTTGCAGTACACTTTGGTGGCCCACAATGGCCAGCCCTGTCTTTCATTGTTAAAAAAAATAATATGAACCCTCCATCTTCCCCAGAGTCCTTACTGAGGGTTCGACTGGCACGCCAAGGGCGTTTAGTTGTAACTAAAAAGGACCTCAGAAGAGCACTCTTCCCATACATTTTTATCGCATTTGCTTAACGTGGTGCAACAGATGTGGGGGAACAGTATGAACTACTTTTCTGCTCAAATGCCAAGCCCTCTTTCACCCTGCTCTTCTAGCAAGAGATTTAAGAATCTACAGGGTGCAGCTTCTAACTTTGTATTGGGAGAGTTACTTTCTGGAGTGTACCTCTCACTTTATCACTTTATCAATTAGAAATGAAAGATAAATCGGTGACACCAACACTATTTCTCTGAGGAGCTCTAAAGGTTTTAGAAGCTGAAGACAAGGCCCATTACATATAATATTTACTTTTTACAAACTCAACGTTATTACATAGTGTCAGCAATTCAAAGACTTGAGCTAAAGACGAGCACAAGTCTAAAATCCTATAATGGGGAGGATAATTTGTTAAGTACAGTTGTGTTAAATTTCCGAGATCTACACAGAAGACATTGAAGTGCAGCAGAAATTAGGTCTGAGACCTTTTTTACATTTTAACTTTAAATTGATTCTCTGACCTGTGAGTTATTATTTTTTCTAGTTTACGTAGTAAGTTCCAGTGACAGGCTGTTAATAACAACTAAAGCGTAAAATGCATTGCTCTTTGACGTATACATTGACATTGATATACATTGATATGTATTTAATTAATCTCAATAAAATTGTGTTCACTGTCTCATTCCTAAGCTTTTTTTATGAGCACTTTTCATGAAGATTAGTTATTCCACTGCTATCTATTGTTCACTTTTGCATGATGGGTTTTTGAGTGATGTCAGATGAAGTGTGCCTCCATACAGGCTACTAAAATTATATATTTATATGCATCAAAACATTTAAGTCACTTAATAAAATCCTTTATGAGTAAATACCTCAAACACAAAGAATAGGCATGGACGCTCAAATCACAATTGTGAACTGATCCTGGCAATTTAACAAGCACAGCGATGATTCAGCTGGCAGGAATCTGCGGACTGCTGTTGCCAATTTGGAAATAAAAAGGTTCTAGTACGAACTGCTTTCCAGAAACCAATATAAATCTGGAGTAGGGGATATAAAAGTGTGGGAAGCTACAAGAAAAGCCATTAATTATATTTTTGGACCTGTCTTTTTAGACACATATTACCTAACAGGCAGTTTGGTATTGTAACTACTTAGTGCAGCAGCTGGTTACTTGTAATGTGATTAATGGTCTTGGGTTCCTACTCAACTACCCTCCACTGAAATGTGCATAGCTCTTTGTGCAGAATGACCTCATTCTCAAAACAATACCCTGCATTTTTGCTGATTTGAGTCTCCCATCTACATTAATGTGTATTCATGAAAACCCTTCAGAGTTTCTTTTTAAACAAAGACATGATAAAGAGAGAAATTGGAAATCAAATGGGAAAATACAAAAGTGTGCTTAAGAGCAGCAGGAGCAAGAAAGAGGGATGAGAACCTATAGTCACGTGTCTCAATAATTGTATGTGGCGACAGATGTGATATTACATAAAATGCATAATCTTATAGTTTCCGACCCGGGGGATTGGGCCTCTGCCAAGTGCAAAATACAGCACCGGATGCACCACCAGAAAGTAGTTGTTTAACTGTGATTGAGTGACTCCTGCCAGTCTTTGACATGTGGCTACTTTTTGTCCAAAAGGCGGCGCACTCTGACATTTCACAACATGGGGGTGACCCACAATGTCGATGGAACTCTTCCGTTTCCCAAAGCACCGCACCCTTGTGGTAGGTGTAACAAGCGCAAAGGTTCACTGGGTGGTGAACATTCTGCACCACTAACAGGAAGTTCAATGCTCATGTACGTGATGCACAATGAGACATGCACTTGTGGAAGTGTACATTCCACAACTGTAGGTGAGAATGCTGCTAGGCACCTGAGCAAACACCACTCAAGGATGTCAGCAGAAGACACCCCAATGCTTGGCACTGACAGTGAATCTATTTAGATAAAACAATATAATTGTCTGCAATTGTACCACTTATGTAAGACCATGTAATTCGAGTGATAGTGCCATTGTAGAAAGTGGTAGATTCAAATAACTTTGCCAAACCCTCACACAGACAAACTATTTGGTCGACACTCACAAAATATGACAGAACCTCAAACATCACAGTCCCATCAACATCCTTTGAACACTTTGCCTTCCCTTTGGAAATCCTCTGAAACGCCATAGGCGTACTAAACATTGGTAGCAGAAAACTGGTCAGAATTTGCAACCAGTAATTTTGCAACACGTGGGATATTTTGCGAACCAACCTATGTACTAATAGGTTGGTTTGCAAAAACACTAGAGCCCAGAAGAGACCCTTTTACTCACACTAAGTCGAAATGTCGACAATTTTCTCTGCTTTGGTTCCCAGATTAATTATTATCTACAGGACTGTGCAATTGTTTACGCACTTGTACCAAAAATCATATACTGAACCATGGAAATTACACAGTGTCTTATATATATATATATGTTTTATGTATTGACGCACTCACTTAAGCACTGAGTCATCTGCCCTTTTGCTATTGTTGTACTGAAAATTGCTTATATATTGGATAATATATACTAGATCAAAAAAAACTCTCAATTCAAGTGAGAACAGACTACTGTGTCAAAATAATATATTGAGTGTTGGTATACCAAAATATTTTGAAAGGGATTCTTACATGATAAAAGAGACCCAAGGCGCACTTTGTTTATAACACATTCTGTCCTAACATACATTTGTTTGGTGAGTCCAGCCAAAAAGAAATATAAAATATGGATGCATGTCATTAATACAATCCATCATTATGTTTTTATTTTAGGTCAAACATTTTAACAAAATCAATATATACACAAAATGGAATTAGAACTTCCAGGATAGTCGACAGTAGGACATGTAAATAGCATTTTACAGAATGAGAAGTTTTCCAATCCCCTAAAACCCACTCTGGATATAGCAGCTTAGTTGTTGAGCCCTATCCCATCATAATGCAGCCAGACTGCGGCTTCATTTAGGGCCTGATTCATGAAAGGGTTTTGCTCATTCTGTGTCTATGGGAAAATGTGTTCATGAATATGGCCCTTAGTTCCCAAAAGTGCAATAATAAAGTGGAATTTCAACTGGGATGTGTGCGATTCAACAATGTGATATGCAATTGGCCAGAAACAGTATTTAGGTGCCAGACAGCCCTGGAAGGTCTTCAAAGTAATTATAACATCTCTGACATAACAAAGGTACCACACTGGCACAGGCAAAGTGCAAGTAAAACGTGGAAGCAGTGCGGTGGGGCGGGGGAGGGGCAGCGTGGAGGGGTAGTAAAGTAGGGCATACGGCCGAACAGAGTTAAGTAAGTAAATAAATAAATAAAACAAATTTTGTTACGCGTGCGCTGCATCACATTTTGCAATGCAGCGCGTGCAATGTAATTTGTTTTATTTATTTATTCAGTTACCTAACTCCGACCGTATGTCTTTCTTTACTAACCCCTACCCCCACCCCGCCCCAGCCCACTGCCCCGTAGCACTCCCTCCACGAGCCGCTACTGGTGTTTAACCAAATCAAAGGCCTTAGGAGAAAGGTCACAGACACTTAATAGGAGATCCCGGTTACATACAGACTAACAAGGGCAATGCCTTTTTTTTGCAAACCTTATAGTAGCATATAGAAATAATAGATGATTACTAATATTGAAAATGTAGAAAGTTATTCATTCACACTTTCATTTTAAATGCACATAAAATGTTCCAAAACAGGTAAACCGCCTGGTATATTTTCACTATTTCCAAAAAAACTGCTCTCAACAATGTGGCAGGCGCGTTTTCATCAAAAATCCAATGCTAGGCGGGCAGTCATATCACAGTGGACTCCAAACGATTGAACTACTGAATATCAACAGAATATCATAGTACAAGAATACTGAGGACAGAATATCAAGGGACAAAACATCAAAAGGTAAGGGCATATGAAATGAAATGAAATTTGATTTGTAGAGCGCATGGCTGCCCGAAAGCGTCCCAGCGCTTGCTTAGGGAACCCGTCCTGGTATTCCCCTGCGAGATAAGCCATTACTGGGCATCCCCAAGGTGAAAGCCAGGCATCCCGCTGCGAAGGGCCGTTGTGGAGATTAAGCAAGCTATTGCCCAGAGTTACAGAGTGGGACTCCATGATTGGAATAGGTACTGAGGCGAGAATTGTCAGGTCCGGGGAAATTTGAGCCCAAGACCCACCGAGGCAGGGAATTGAACCCTGGTCCGGGTCAGACCTCTGCATCAGGGTCTGCCGCTCCAACCACTTGAGCCGCACTTCTCCACTATAAGGATGTAAACATTTACTATTCCTAACACCACATCTATGTACCTTGAAGCTATATGCACTGTGTAGGTGCATATATGTGGAGGAAGGTATAGAAAATCTAGACTTACTTACCTTTCGATATTTTGTAAAATTTTTTATCATTAATATTGTGTCCCATCAGCATGGGTTTTCACAGGCTCTTTGATTTTTTGCTGACCGGTGCAGTGAAGTCCAGGCAACAGCTGATTTCCAATAATTCCGCCATCCCTCCAGACTGGCATTCTCTTTCTTACAAATCAATCATTTCCTACATAGTATTCGACCGGCAGTTAACACACTTGCCGAGGATATTAGTTAAAGCCTATTTCGTGAGCAGCCTCACAGAAATTGGCAACTGTTATCGCCAATTATACCAGAAATTACAGTAGTTAGTGGTTCCCCCATTTGTTGATTAAAGTAATAGCCTCCACAGATTGCAAGATTGACCTACGCTCAAGGGTTTGGTATAATAAAATGGCCCATAAAGCCATTTGTGGAGCAAACTATAGAAGTATGGCTTCTTGTTCTAAATGGATGTGGTATTACACTCCTTATTGAGTACAAAAAATGTACTCTACTATCTCAGCAGCATGCTTTAGATTTGGCCTCGGTAAGGGTGACTGGTTACACATTTGTTTTACATTTCCAGATCTGTACCTTTTTTGGGAAAAGATCTTTCAATTTATTAGCAATAACAATAAGCTGCTGATCTGTGTCAGTCCAGACCCCTTTGGGGCCTTCTTTGGTATGTGTACTCCATATAGACAAATTACTCTACGACAGCAACAATTTCTTTTCATCGCCACACTGATGGCTAAATTTCAAATTCTGCAAAAATAGAGATCCACTGAGGTCCCCACCCTAAATCAATGGCTATGTAAAATGGAGCAGGTCAAACAGCCTAATGAGCTGGATGAGAAAAGAAGTGGTGCCTTCCCATGGCAGAGCCTGCTGAGGCTCTGACAACATAAACTAAGTGTTTCCTCCTTTTTCAGGATTGGTGGATAAGACATCTGGCAGCTTTTAGCAGTTGACCCACTTCCACCTATTTCTGCTCCCAAATCCTTTATAAACTAATCTCCATTTGGGTCCCTAACCAGATAAATTAGGGACACAGATTGTAAAATGAGTATTTTTGTAACATCAATAACTTTGCATTCTCCCATTTTGCACTCAGTGGTACTTTGCATGCCCCATAGCTACCAACTAAATGTGACTATGTATTTTTCTGTCCCGTTTGATACAATGTAAAGTATTTCTGCCCAATAAACCTATTGACCGCAGCGTATAAATGTATTGACTGCAACATATACCCGATTAGACAGCAGGACTACCTCTCCAATTGAAGCATCACACCAGTGCTTAATTTGTAAAAGAGTAAGTGTTGAGGTCCAAACGTTTGCTCAGAAGCCCACGGCTTGTACATTAAATGTCACAGGTGCCGAATACTAAGGCAGTGCGGTCCGGGTTCCACATCATTCACCAGCAGACACTCCCTGCCTCTTTATCTTACTGTTTCACATTATTTTCCATTCCTTCTTTTTTTCTTCATCACCATTTTTCCGTCATTCTCTTCCTTTTTCTTTTCCGCTTTTGTGTTTTTCTCTGTCTTGTTCTTTATCAAAGTGTTGTGACTAAATAGAAGTGCCAATCCCTAAGTAAAAGTGCTAGTGGGCACTATCTGCAACCACCAGCTCAAATAAGGACTGACCATACCAAAGATGATTTAAAAGCACTTAGTACACTTCATCAGAAGTCAGGATCAGATTCAGAGTATTATGCACAATATACAAAGCTAACCTTCACAAAGAGCTTGTAACACACCCACTATGTACTATTCCAGTACACTTGAAATGAGTGGGACTCCAAAAAGAAAAGGGGCATGTTCAAGCAACATATACACCTAGAGAAATACATAAGCAAGGGACAGAAATGTAATGCGCCATCCAATCCAAACAGGGTCAAGCGAATCACTCAAGCAACGGATGACCTATGAAGATTTTCCTTCTCATCCCTTTTCTTTAATAAGCATCTAGCATAAGTGATTAAACAATATCTGCAAATGCTGATTACCAACACATACATCCACACCATTCAAGAAAATGAACATGTGAGTCAAAAACATAAAAATGCCTTGACCATATCGATCACTAACAAAGGAACATTTCTCTTTCCCATGAATTTTGTAGGGTTCATGGGACCACTGCCTGCTCTTAAAAATATTTGCCTACACATTCTCAAAGGGAAGGGGTCCAAAGGAGAACCCTTCCCATTTGCAAATGGGTTACACCAACATTTAGTTGGTTGTAAGGAATAAATGTTTTGCAAACTCTTTTCAGTTGCAAAACATGACTACATACCATTCAGATTCCCTATTTGGAAGGGACGCCCTGAAAATGCCCCTTCCAAATAGCGATTCTATTTGTGTTTGCAACCCAAACTGCGATTTGTTAATACTGATTGTTAGTTACTGATTTGCAATTTGGAGTTTGTACACCACAAAAAGCTTTTTTGCAGTCGCAAATGGCCGATTCTATGAATCTGGCCGTTTGTGAAAGCAAAAATACTCTGTATGTCTAGCCCCCAGTTACTTGCCACTTTCCTTAACCAGTTTTTTTTTTAAGTTTAATTGTTTTATTGAATTTGAACATTTCAGAAAAAAAACAGGTTAAAGTGATACAAGTCATGTATATCGATGTACACATGCCGTAATATTACATCTTACATGCACCGCTAGTATACAACAATGTTTGTTATATGCATTGTACTGGTCGGATGTCCCATCTGCAGTGGCTCTCATATTGGGGCGTGACCTGATGGATGGCCACTACCCACTAGATGACATGTAATGCAAGGTGCCTGTGTTTTCGTGTGTTGGTGCCGGTTCTTAAACTACTGATGTACTTTTGGTGGTCCGAACATGTGGGGGTAAAAGTGGGAAAGCGGGTGGGGAGCGGCTACGCTGGGCTCCAGCATGTCCCGTAGCATGCCAGCTATAATGTCTTTACATGATGTGTTGATGTATACGGGCTGGTGAGGGGGCTAGGGGGTTTTGTTCTTGGTGTATTCCTTCGATGTAGTTTGGTGTTCGGGGCTTCTACGTAGTAGCTTCCCATTGTGTCAGCGTTACATGCTTACGTTTGATCCGGCGAGTGGGCCATTTGATCCCATGGGCGGTGACGTGGGGATTGTGCCTGGGAGGTCCTAGGTGAATTCGTTTGTGTTGTCTCTTGGGTATATTGGTGTAGCAGTTGTGCCTATTCCAATGATATGGGATGTTTTCGTGTTCCTTTGACCTTCTCACTTTCCTTAACCAGTTAATGCAAATGTATTCAAATGTTCTGTAATACTAGGCTTAAAGTGTTTGAAAGTTATAGTACTGTCACTACACTGCCCTTCACAATGAAATATTGCAGGTCATTCTTTATAAAACCATACATTCACATTATCTAGGTAGATACACCATACCGAGCAGCAAGTTTTCTGGTGCTCTCAAAACTTTTATAATTAGCAAGTATGTCTGGAGGAAAGGAGCCACTTCATCTCATACTTGAGGACTTTGGGCTGGTCAGATTTGTCTTGCTAGATATACCTGTTTAGGACATATAACTCCAATGCATCAATTTTTGCATTAAAGCCACAGCACACACTCACAGATTAACTGAGTGGCTACCTTTAATTTATACTCTTATAATAAGAGCATTGAGGGATAGTCTCCTTGCTGCAGGTCTAAAAGACTGATTTAGCTACTGTATTCGTATTCTTCTTAGACTGATGTTTAAAACTAAGCTCAGCAGGTCATCAAACCTGACTCCCACGGATTTATATTGCTTCATTTACTTCAAGTGGGCTCCCACTTAAGCACAGATTGAAACCAAAATTCCATTTGACTATAAAATAAATATGCCTTACATGAGCCAGAATAATATTAAGAGAGCCTGATACACCGACTGCAGTCCAGAGTCCTTTTGAAGACCATAAGGTCATCAGTTTAAGGCGCTATAGTCCTAACACGGTTACCTTACAGCGTGGAAGCTACTCTGGGCAAAATCATCACTTTGCCCCCCAATTTATTATTTGTCAATATGATTTCCCCCCCAGTTTTCTGAATAACGTTTGCAGACGACTGTGAACAATGCTGTGGGAATCAGTAACAGCTTAATCCTTAGTGATCCATCTGCCATAAATTTGTCACCTAATAAATTGTAGTATGATGATATTCTGCATGTGTTTACCACGCATGCCTTTACAACGCCGGTGTTAGATCTGGGAGTTTCTAGTTGGCAGAGGTAGGTACCAATGTCCAAATAGGGACCCTTGCTTCTAGTCATAACCCCTGCTCACCCCCTTGGTAGCTTGGCACGAGCAGACAGGCTTATCAAAGGCAATGTGGAAAGTATTTGTACCAACACTCACAGTAACACAGTGAAAACACCACAAATGGACTCCACACCAGTTTAGAAAAATAAAGTATCTTTATCTAAACTACACAAGACCAAAACGACAAAAATCCAACATACACAGTTTAAAAATATGACTTTAAAAATAGTTCCAGAACTTGTACCAAAATAATCCACAGAGGTGTCACGTTTTGCCCAAAGTACCTGTATCTGTAGTAAGAATTACAAAGACAGCTGCGGCATTGAAAAACAAAGAGTGACGGCACTCCTGAGACCTTGGGGAGGCGAGGTGGCGTCGAGCGGTGTCGGGCGGCGTCGAGCGGCATCGAGTCCGGCCTATAGGGGGAGGGCTGCGGCGAGTCTTTGTGCTGGTTCCGAGGCTCAGGTGATGCCCAGGTACAAGGTGTAGATCTTCAGGATTCAACGCGTCGATGAGCGTCGTCGTCTACGGTGTCGACGTGACGTCAGTGAGCCGCTTGCTCACTCTCGGCAGTTATCGGCGCCACGATAACGGGAGGCCGGCCTCCAGCAGAGACCCGGAGTCGATGCGAGGCGCTGGCGTCGATCACGGCCGATCACTGCTGGCATCAGCGGACGTCGTAGGGCGTCGGAGCTGGGGAGCGGGGCAGGCGATCAAGTTGTTGACTTCACGAGCGGCTCCCGGCCTCGGTGCAGGTCATGGCGTCACAGCGTTGGCGTCAAAAATAAAGTTCATTGGCTTCTTTTCTCTTCTTCATCTCCCAAACAACCTCCAGAGGCCCCACAACTGGATCAAGCACTCTAGGCATGTCAGAACTCACACAGCAGTGTTCTGGGGGAAGCTGGGAGTGATGTGCCTGGAACTTCAAAACAGGAAGCCAGCTCTTCTCAGGCCCTTGGAGATCTCTTCAAGCAGGGGACATAGCAACAGCAAAGTCCTTCTCCTCTCCTTGGTAGGAATAGCAACTGCAGGTTTGCCCACAAACACACAGAAGGTCAGTCCTTCTTCTTCAGTCTTCCAGCTTTTCTCCTTGGCAGAGGTTCCTTCTTGATTCCAGGATGATCTAAAGTTCTGGGGTCTGGCTACCCCTTTTTATACCAATATTCTCTTTGTTCTCTGAAGGCAGAGAGGCCTTTGCCTAGTCCAAACCAGTTCTGGTCAGCCCTGGAGCACTCTGTTTACATGACTCCTTCTTTCCTTCCACATAGTAGGCCAGGGACATAAGACGCACCAAAGAGGTGGAGCCAGCATTGTGGAAGGCAGGCACAGCCCTAGTCAGGTCCCAGGTGCAACTCCTCCCACCACTCTACATGTAGCTAGCTCTATTCAGCCCTGTGCTGACTCACCCTGTCTCCTGGAATTCCCCAGCCCCTATCACTCAAACTCCAGACAAGGAATGCACAACCTAGCAGAGGCAGCCTTGGATAGTTAGGCAAGAAAATACCTACTTTCTAAAAGTAGTATTTTTAAACACAGAATGTTAAAACTAACGTCACTAAAAGATGTAGTGTATCATTCTGAGGTCAGGCATACTAAACTCGAATTTCTACCATGTTCCCTGGGTCAGTTAGGGTTATAAGATGTAATAATCAAACTGCCCATTCTGGTCTATGGGGAACAGTTGGCCTTGCAATAGTGAAAAACAAAAATGGCTGTACTTCACTATCAGGACATGCCGCACACATCATGGCATGTCCTACCTTTTACCTACAATGCACCCTGCCCTTGGGCAGACCATAGGGGTGACTAATATGCAGAAAAGGGAGGTTTAGGTCCTGGCAAGTGGGTGCACTTGCCCAGTCAACATGGCAGTTAGCACTGCACACAAGCACTGCGGTAGCAGGCCTAGGATACCATTTTAGTGCTAATCATGCGGGTGGCACAATCAGTGCTGCAGGCCCACTAGTAATATTTGAATCACCAGCCTTGGCACACTTAGTGCACTTTACTAGGAACCCACTGGTAAAACAAAATACCAATCATGGATAACCAATCACAATAATAATTTATACAGAGAGCATATGCACTTTAGCACTGATCAGCAGTGGTAAAGTGCCCAGAGTCCTCTAGCCAACAACCACAGGTCAGGAAAAATAAAGGAGGAAGAAGCAAAAAGTTTGGGGATAACCCTGCAAAAAGGGCCATTTCCAACAGCCGGCATGAGAACGAACGCATCCTTAAAATATGTTGCTTAAGCATGCAAGTCGTTACAACAACTTGCCTTAGGGGGGCGCTGGCCTTTGCAATAGTATAATTTCCTATTCCAACTCCAGTCTGCGCAGCAGGAGGGAAGGTGATGGACTTAAAATCCAACACCACTGAGCCAATGCGCCCCCTAAAGAAAGTTGTTGTAATGACTTGCCTGCTAAACAAATATGTGGTAATGACACGTTTGTTCTAATGCCGGCGTTGTAAAGGCACAGCTTGATCCTGGCTTCGTAATAAAGGATGTTTCCCCTAAAAAATATCAGAAAGCCTACCCTGTTTAGGTTTTCCAAGGTACATTTTCACTGTCAGTGACCATCATGCTTGGCATGGCAGTCGCTGGCTAGAAATGTCAGAAATGGCCATGACCCAAAGATAACTTCCTGTACAACCGTTACATTTGTTATTGTTGCTCAGAAAACGCTTTGAGGGTTTGTTCCTAAATTTACGAAAATATGGAGTGGCCAGCCACGCATGGTGGTCGCAACAGCTGGCAGGGATTTTCCACCAAAAGCCCTTCGTTCCTGCTGGCAGGAGCACCTTCATTGGAAATTCTTCTCTGTTTGGTGAGGAACTCTTAAAACAGTAGAGATACTTTGGGATGGCGGAGGCGGATCACTGCCACCGCAGCGACTAGGCGGCCTGCTACCCCAAAAAAATACACTCCTTAGTTAGGCTTTTATTTCTCTCATGAGCAGTGTAAGACAAATCGCAGTGCTTAATTTCTAAAACAACAAGTGCCAAGGCCCTTTTCAGGAGGCCACTGCTGGGTGCATCACCCATTGCCCCTGTCAGCAAAGCCAGTGACATTACCAACACAACTACTAACCTTCACACTCCTACAAGTGTGACAATTTGGACTATTCCAGGCCCCCAAAGCCATAAGAGAAAGCCACAGACCAGTTAATAAACATCTGTTCTTGTGCTCATCTCTAAATTAAACAAGCAGCACCACCATGTAGCAGACTGCAATAAGTGTTGGTGTTTACAATTAGGTGCGGGTGCTGAGCACCAGAAACCACCGGCTCAAATTAAGCACTGTACTAATCACAATAATTATTATGTGTTCAGTACCAACAGCACATAAAGCATTTACAGAGGGAGTAAGCAGACTTGATTGTCGTCATATAATTAACGACAAGCCAGGCAGTGGGAACCCATACCAACCGAGGGAAGAAGAAAGCAATTGGTTCAGCCCTCCAGTCTCATCTAGCAAAACACCTACAATTCAGCAAAAAGCATACAATTTTCCTACTTATATGGCCCTTCTCCACAAAACACCATCAGACTCTTATATACAATAGAATGTTTGGAAAGTCATACCCTAGGCACCAGATTATCAATTTTGCTGGAAGACTCCCCACTGCACAAGAGTTAATCAACAATAACAATTAGTGTTTTCCACATGTACATGAAGCTGATTTCTCCAAAACATAACCATGAAACTTTACCTCAGGTTTTTACACATTTCTGCAATCCTTTTATAGGTTTTAGGTACAGACAGATTCCAATTCAAAACATTTCCCTTGAATGGGATTTTGGTCAGTCCCTTGCTCATAATTTGATAGCTTTCTTGTCTCGCTTTTCTCCCTATCATTGTAGCTCTCCTGTCTGGATCATTTCGGTCCCCAGTGTGCTGACTGTATGAGTAATGTCCTTCCACTGGATGCTTAAGGGGACACGTTTTTTTAAATTTTGCGTTAAGATCTGCATGAAGTGCATGTGTTTCCGAGTGCTCTTTCTCTTCGTGTTGCTCTTCTTAATGCACCCCCCACAATCTCTCTTTTCACTTCTCTGCCTACCCCATGCTCCCCATCCCACTCCCCATGATCCAGGATTATTTATTTATTTTTACAAGGGCTCTGCAGCTCTAGAGTGTTACCCACCCACTTACTTCCTTTTTTGCTCTTCACACACAAACTTTAACATGTTTAATTTGCTGCTCCAACATGGCTGGCTGTACACCATGTAAGAAAGGTAAATAAAAAATGTCCAACATGCATCACAATGCATGGACGTTCATCCATTTCTATAAGTGCGTCATGACACATGCATGCACATGTGTAGTATTGAAGAAAAGGACGCGTACGTGGTGTGGGAAGGTGGCCTGATATGCAGTGCTCACTATTCTAGTGAACACTATGTATCAGTCCAGCAACCCTTATTGATGATTGGTTGTAAGTCAACCTTATAGACCAGCTATCCTAGTAGCGTGGATACGAGCAGTCTAAGGCTAAAGACTCGAGAGGGCGTGTTAAGCCAGCTGTTATACCACACATATACCCCTTGAACACCAAGTGAAAGGACACCACACAAGAATCACAACAGCCCTGTACTCTTTATGAGGACAGGGTACTAAGCACAAAACAAAACTCTTACGAAAATACTTAAGTTAGCACAGTATATACAAATGCCCGAGGGGCACGGAAAACCATATACTCTGAAAGTGGAATGCGAAATTACTAGCAGGTAAGTACAGTACTAATAGGCTTTGGAATCGCTAGGTCTTGACTATAGAATCTTTAGATTACTTCTAGGAGGCCTAGGGGACTCGGGTGCAGTGTGTGCACTCTCACGCGGGATGCGGGACAAAGTCTATGGTAGCTAGATTTCACAGAGTTAGTGTTCTCGGGCGAACCCGACCTGGTAGGAGGAAAACGAAAGTGGATTCTGACCCTTGGATAGTGAGGCTATGCTGGGGCACCGAAATGCCGAAGTTACCTAGCCCAGGGGCTGCAGCTGCATAGGTCTCAAAAGACGTCGGGAATCCTCGTAGACGGACCAGGAGCCTGGAAGAAAGAAGTTGCTGGCAGGCGACCAGTGAAGAAAGTTCGATGGATCCAAGCCTGGATCGAAGGAAGATGACACTTGAAAGCAGAGGGGACCAAGTTCGAGACTACTAGCCAGTAGTCAGGTGGCACCAGGAGGGCACCGGATGGTAGTCACCTCGACTAGGTGAGTGGGTGACGCTGTGCTCGCAGATCTCACGGACCAGGAGGCGTTGTCGGTGACCAGGATGGAGGAGCGAGCTGTCCCACGAAGATTGAAGCTGTCGGTGTCGCTGGACCCAGGATTGGGCAACAAAGCCTTGGCAAATTCAAGCCCACGCGGTGGACTCAAAATGGCGTCTGGAGTGGACCAGGAGGGTCCGGGGTGCTTCCCTGTTGCAAGGAAGCAAGGGCCAGTCTGGAGCAACCAGACCATCAGCAGTGATCGTCGGGCGTCGTGAAGAAGGCCACAAGCCAGCCGGCTAGTAGCCACACAGCGCGGTGAGCACGCAAAAGCAGAAGGGCCCCACGCAGATCGTGGACATGCTGGAGGGCTGATCTTCGGTGCTGGAGCTGCTCAGGGTTGGGACTTCTCGGACCCCAAAGCACTCACCAGTGGAGCACACGGTGGGCTTGTTGCAAAGAAGTCGTGCAGTCTTGGCGATCGTCGGTCCCTCGAGGTCTCGTCGCACTCACAGTTCTCAGCTTTGCTGTAGAGGTGAGTAGAGGTCAGAGGTGCCAGGGAAGCCGGGTCTCGTCGAGCTGGGTCGTCGGATTCGTGAAGAAGGACTTGCAGCAGACCGCTGTGTTCTTAGGATGGTGCCCGCTTGATGCAGGGTGACTACTCCTTAGCCACAAGGGAGAATCTTGAAGAAGAAATCTTGATGTCCTTTCGCAGAAAGTCGTGTCTTGATTCCAAAGATGATCTAATTTGAACAGGGGGCCCGCTCCTATCTTTATACTAAAAAAGGGGGCTGACCCGGTGACTAGGTCCTGCCTATGGGTGGGACTAGGAGGGGGGTGGTTACACCCCTCTCCCATGCCGGACTTTCCCCAGGCCAGGGGCTGGTGTGCCCCTGGAACTGGTTCTGACTGGCCTATGCGTAGTGAGCACCGGGGTGCCACTCAGCAGTCACCTTCCTGTAAAGCCCTGCCTACCCAGGATACACAAAACCCTGTCTGGGACGGTGCTAGCACCGCCCTCGACAGGAAACCCTTTGTCCAGGCTCCCCTCGCTGGAAGGACTCCCAGCTGCAGGGGGTCAGACTCGTGTCTGTGGTGGCAGCATCCATTTTGTGGAGCTGAGGCTTCGTTTAACTTTAACCGGGGTTCACAGTTACATACATGTCGTGTCCCTCTAGAAGGGTGGAATGCTAACCCCGTCGCCAGAATTGGCGAGGGGTTAGTATTCCAATTCGTATAACACCTTACTCGACATGTTTTGATAAAGCAATACCAAAGTTAGCATTTAACCGCAAGGATTATAATGCACTTAAGAGTATGCGTGTTGGACAGGCCACAGGAAAGGCCGCTCCCCCCCGGCCCGACCAGGCCCGAGCCCGGTCACGCAGGTACCACGCACCACCATTGCACGTCCTCCGTCCCCTCAGGGACCCCTACCCTCGAGTATGTCGACCTCGTGGGTCCGATCCACTGCCGGCCCGCGCGCCCATCCTGGGGCGCCATCTTGGACTCTCCACCACGAGGCCGCCTGGCCCCCGATCGACCTCAACCCTGGGCCTGGCCCGGCCTCAGACATCCCGGCACCACCATCCACCCAGGAGGTGAGCGGGCTACTTGGCAAGTCAATGGGAGAAAGAGGTGTCGATGGCTCTCCCCCACCAAGTGCCGCTCGCCCATCGCCTCCCCGGGCGCTGGCTCCACCCCCCTGCTGGGTGTCTGGACTCCCTCATCCCGGACCTCCCGACCTCCAAGTGCGAGGGTCCGGACATCAAAGCACACCAGCCCTATAACTGGGGCAGCTCCAGAGCAGGAAGGCAGTTGTATCTTGGAGTCGAGAGACGCAAAGAAGAACTCATCCTGGACGGACTACTGGCGCTGCCGTAGCTCTGTCTTGTGCACCATCGTCTTGTCTGCTGGCGCTGCCGCAACCTTTTGCAACCTTCATATCCTTCATCGTCGTCGGGACCTGCTGGCGTGGCCGCGGACCGTTTGTAACCGTCATCTTCATCGGGACCTGCTGGCTCCGCCGCGGACCGTCGCTTCCTTCGTCCATCTCGGGACCTGCTGGCTCCGCCGCGGCCCGATCATCTAGAACGCCGAGCTCGAGGATTGAGAGCTATTTCCATCTTTTGGTGATAAGACTGTCCCGCTACCCTTTCCCTAAACCCGAGACCAGAATCGAGGGGACCCCTGAGTCCAGACCTCCTTGTACCATCTCATCGTAACGTAAAGAATTGCCTATAAAGTCTCGTTGAACTTTAACCTTGTGTGGTGTCCGTCTGTGGGGGGGAAGTTACTTGTCTGTACGATCGCTGGAGACGGCTCTCCCCGGAGACCTCTCCCCTTATCCTCGGCCGACCCTCCCGGTCCGTCTAACATTGGTGGCCAGCGGCGCGATCCGAATCACCGCATAATCGTACAGAGAGTAGCTCACCCAGCGACGAAATCACGATGACAGCTAAAGAAAGCGGAGCAACCGAGAAGTTCCAGATGGAGAAATTGGACGAGTACAGCCATCGTGAACTAAAACAATTCTGTATCGAACTAGGTATCGCTACCACCGGACTAAGTACCAAAGATGATTTTAAGCAGGCCCTAGAATCTTGGGCAGAAACCGGGGCTGCCGGAACCCCCGATCAAAGCACCGCAGCAAAAACCACCACGGCCCCTGAAGGGCGAAGAACGGGTCTCTCGCAAGACGAGATCCAGGAAAGAGAAAAAACCCGACTACATGAGCTGGAAATGGCCCGACTCAAAATGGACGTTGAACTTAAGCTGGCCGAACAAAAAATCAACTTAGAGCACCTGCGTCTCCGAGAAGAAAGAGAGGAGAAACAGAGACAAAGGGAGCTCGAGGAAAAGAAACTGGCGTATGAACACGAGCGGAAACTAGCTGAGATCGATCTACGCAAGCAGAATAAAGAGGTAGGGGTGTCCGAGCAACCCCACACCCCAGGAGCAACAGAGAAAAAGGTACACATCCCCAAGGATGTCGTTCGAGAATACTTCCGAGAGGACGACATCCAGCAATGGTTTAAGGCCTATGAAATCGCTATGACTGCACACCGGATCGATAGAAGCGATTGGGGAGCCGGTCTATGGGGGAGATTCCTCAATGAGGGCCGCGACGCCCTGCTACAGCTCCCGGACCACCAGATGACCTCCTATGACCATATGAAAGCTGCACTCCTCACCCGCTATGGCCTCACACCCGAAATGTACCGTCAGAGGTTCCGAGACTGCACCCGCATCCCGGGTACAACTTGGGTGGACTATGTAAACTACTTCAGTCGAGCCTTCGAGGGCTGGATCAAAGGAAGCAAGGTCACAACCTACGAACAACTGTTCAATCTTATGGTATGGGAGCATCTGTCGAACAATTGCTTCATTGAACTCCGCCAGCACCTCCTCGACAGCAAATTAACTGATCCCCGGCAGCTCGCAGCCGAAGCTGACCGGTGGGAAATCACCAGAGTGGGCCGGAATGGGTCCTATGACCAGAACCGGAACAACAATGGTCAGCACCGTCCCCGAGGAGGAGGAGGAGGAGGCCAAGGACGCGGAAGAGACAACGCTCCGGCCGCCCCCGCTACCAGCACCACCCCCCCGGCCAACCGGGGCAGCACCCCGGCACGACCGGGATACCGAGCCAATGTTACGTGCCATCGATGCCAACGAGTCGGCCACTATGCAAACGACCCAAACTGCCCCCAGTACCAGAGCCCAAGACCCCGCCAAGTAGCCGCTGCTGCTCTGGGGGAGGAACAGATCTCAGAGGAACAAGAAGAATATGAGCAGGAGCATCAAGAATGGGAACCAGCCGCCATGGCTCTGGCCTGCTTAGGGGGGAGAGACATGATCCCGCGGGTCCCCCTACCCGCCAACACCCAGAAGTACAGCCAATGGGTGAGCATCAATGGACGCCAGGCCGAAGCCCTTCGTGACACCGGGGCCAGTGTGACAGCTGTCCGCTGTCACCTGGTGACCCCAGAACAGTACCTACCGAACCTTCTCTGCCCGGTACGCTCAGCCGATAACTCAGAAAGTCTGTGTCGGATGGCCTGCGTCCCCTTTGAATGGGGAGGGGTCTCCGGCATGTTGAAGGTAACGGTCCGAGACGATGCCCCTGTGGACTGCCTCCTGGGGAATGACCTGGAAAGCTCCCCATGGGCAGCCGTAGAACGAAGAGAACACCTGGGGATGTTAGGCGTCCCGGACTGGGCGTGCGTCACCACCCGGTCCATGGCCGCCCGTGCCAACCACCGCCCAGAAGAACCCGACTGGCCGGCGCCACCGCCTCCGGTCGCCCCCGCCGAAACCACCGACCGTGACGTCCCCCCAGAACCAGCTCAAACTTCCGACCTCGCTAACCTCGACCAGTGGCCTCAAGAGGGGGGGCCCACGCAAGAACAATTTCGCCAAGAACAGAAGACCTGTCCCTCCCTCGAGGGACTCCGCCAGCAAGCGCTCGCCCAAAGCGCAGGGGATACCTCCGGAACTCACTGGGTCTACTGGGACAATGATCTGCTGTACAGTGAGCAAAGAATCGCAGAGCTGGGGGCCAGCCGAGTACTAGTGGTGCCCCTCCGTTTCAGAGACTTTCTGCTAAACCTGGCCCACGATGTCCCCCTGGCAGGACACCTGGGTCAAGATAAAACCTACAGTCGCCTAGTGACCCACTTCTTCTGGCCCAAAATGAGGAACGATGTACACCAGCATTGCCGATCTTGCCCCACGTGCCAAGCCAGTGGAAAGAGCGGCCGCAAACTAAAGGCCCCCCTGCAACCTTTTCCCGTGGTCACCACCCCGTTCGAGAGGGTCGGGATAGACATCGTGGGGCCCCTGGACCCACGCACAAAACAAGGCCATCGATTCATCTTGGTGCTAGTGGACCACGCCACCCGCTACCCTGAGGCTGTTCCCCTGCGGACTGTGACAGCCCCGGTAGTCGGCCGGGCTCTGATGGGGATCTTCTCCCGTGTGGGCTTCCCCCGAGAAGTCGTCAGCGACAGAGGCACGAACTTTATTTCTAAATATATGAAATCCCTCTGGCAACAGTGCGGGGTTACCTACCGATTCACGACCCCCTATCACCCTCAAGGAAACGGACTCGTTGAGCGGTTCAACCGCACGCTAAAAGGGATGATCGGGGTGTTGGAAGAGCCCCTCCGTCGCCAGTGGGATGTGCTGCTGCCGTGCCTCCTCTTCGCATATCGGGAGGTCCCCCAGAAGTCCCTGGGCTTCAGCCCGTTTGAATTGCTATATGGACACCCCGTGCGGGGGCCGCTCAGCCTAGTCAAAGAAGGCTGGGAGATGCCCCCTCTAAAGAACCCACCAGATGTCTTCCGGTACCTCCTCACCCTCCGCAACCAGACCCGGCGGTTCAGAGAGCTGGCAAAAGCTAACCTAGAGGCCAGTCAAGAGGACATGAAAAAGTGGTATGACCGGAATGCCTCATCCATTGAATTTGAACCTGGCCAACAGGTATGGGTGATGTCCCCCACCGAGCCCTGCGCCCTGCAAGACAAATGGACGGGGCCCTTCAAAGTAGTCGAACGCAAGGGCCCTGCCACCTATCTCATCGACATGGAATCTTCCCGGAACCCCCTCCGGGTCCTCCACGCTAACCGACTGAAACCCCACTTTGTGCGTACAGAACTCAGCCTCCTGATGGCCACAGACAATGGGGCTGAAGAGGACTCCGAGCCCCTCCCTGACCTCCTACGGACTCGGGAGCAAGACGGCTCCGTAGATGGGGTCCGACTCTCGGAGGCCCTCACCAGAGAGCAACGCCAGGAGTGTCGAGTCCTCCTGTCACAGTTCGCCAGCCTGTTCTCCCTCACCCCAGGTGTCACTTCCTGGTGTGTGCACGATGTGGACACAGGGGACAGCCCCCCTATCCGCCACCGGGCCTACCGCGTGCCAGATCGGGTACGGGCCTGCATCCAAGAAGAAGTAGCCAAGATGCTCACGCTCGGGGTCATCGAGCCCTCAGACAGCCCCTGGGCCAGCCCTGTGGTACTGGTCCCCAAAGCAGCTGCCCCCGGCACCACACCGGAACTCCGGTTCTGCGTCGACTACCGGGGCTTGAATGCGGTCACCAGAACAGATGCACATCCCATCCCCCGGGCAGATGAACTAATCGACCGCATGGGAGCTGCCCGCTACCTCAGTATTTTCGACCTGACGGCGGGCTACTGGCAAATCGGCCTCACACCCCGGGCACAAGAACGTTCTGCCTTTTCCACCCCCGATGGCCATTACCATTTCACGGTCATGCCCTTCGGCATGAAGAATGCCCCAGCAACATTCCAACGGCTCGTCAATCAGGTCCTGGCGGGGCTCGAAGGGTTCAGCGCCGCCTACCTAGACGACATCGCTGTCTACAGCCACCATTGGTCCGAGCACCTCCACCACCTCCGAGCAGTGCTGCAAGCCCTTCAGCAAGCTGGCCTCACGATCAAGGCCAGCAAATGTCAAATTGGTCAAGGGTCTGTAACCTATCTCGGGCACCAGGTGGGAAGCGGCCTGGTGGCCCCTCTGCAGCTAAAAATTGCCGCCATCCAGTCCTGGCAGCCCCCCATCACCCAGACCGAGGTACGAGCCTTCCTGGGCCTCACGGGCTATTACCGAAGGTTCGTGAAAGACTATGGTACCATAGTGGGGCCCCTCACAGAACTCACGTCAAAAAATCAACCCAAGAAAGTCAACTGGACCCCAGAGTGTCAAGCTGCATTTGAACAATTGAAAGCCGCCATGTGTTCCGCCCCTGTGCTCCAGGCCCCCGACTACAGCCGAGAGTTCGTCGTCCAGACGGATGCCTCCGACCATGGCATTGGGGCAGTCCTGTCACAAGTGAACACCGAAGGCCTTGATCAACCGGTGGCCTTCCTCAGCAGGCGACTCCTACCACGGGAACAACGCTGGAGCACCATAGAGAGGGAGGCCTTCGCTGTGGTATGGGCCCTCAAGAAGCTCCGGCCCTACCTCTTTGGCACACACTTTCGGGTGCAGACCGACCACCGACCCCTGCAGTGGCTGATGCAAATGCGGGGGGAAAACCCAAAGTTGCTACGCTGGTCCATCTCCCTACAAGGTATGGACTTCACAGTTGAACACCGGCCTGGGCCAGATCACGCCAACGCGGATGGCCTGTCCCGGTTCTTCCGCCTCGACGAGGAGAGTCCCCAAGAGGATGGGTAACTCTCCCCGCCTTCAGCTGGGGGGGACGCATGTTGGACAGGCCACAGGAAAGGCCGCTCCCCCCCGGCCCGACCAGGCCCGAGCCCGGTCACGCAGGTACCACGCACCACCATTGCACGTCCTCCGTCCCCTCAGGGACCCCTACCCTCGAGTATGTCGACCTCGTGGGTCCGATCCACTGCCGGCCCGCGCGCCCATCCTGGGGCGCCATCTTGGACTCTCCACCACGAGGCCGCCTGGCCCCCGATCGACCTCAACCCTGGGCCTGGCCCGGCCTCAGACATCCCGGCACCACCATCCACCCAGGAGGTGAGCGGGCTACTTGGCAAGTCAATGGGAGAAAGAGGTGTCGATGGCTCTCCCCCACCAAGTGCCGCTCGCCCATCGCCTCCCCGGGCGCTGGCTCCACCCCCCTGCTGGGTGTCTGGACTCCCTCATCCCGGACCTCCCGACCTCCAAGTGCGAGGGTCCGGACATCAAAGCACACCAGCCCTATAACTGGGGCAGCTCCAGAGCAGGAAGGCAGTTGTATCTTGGAGTCGAGAGACGCAAAGAAGAACTCATCCTGGACGGACTACTGGCGCTGCCGTAGCTCTGTCTTGTGCACCATCGTCTTGTCTGCTGGCGCTGCCGCAACCTTTTGCAACCTTCATATCCTTCATCGTCGTCGGGACCTGCTGGCGTGGCCGCGGACCGTTTGTAACCGTCATCTTCATCGGGACCTGCTGGCTCCGCCGCGGACCGTCGCTTCCTTCGTCCATCTCGGGACCTGCTGGCTCCGCCGCGGCCCGATCATCTAGAACGCCGAGCTCGAGGATTGAGAGCTATTTCCATCTTTTGGTGATAAGACTGTCCCGCTACCCTTTCCCTAAACCCGAGACCAGAATCGAGGGGACCCCTGAGTCCAGACCTCCTTGTACCATCTCATCGTAACGTAAAGAATTGCCTATAAAGTCTCGTTGAACTTTAACCTTGTGTGGTGTCCGTCTGTGGGGGGGAAGTTACTTGTCTGTACGATCGCTGGAGACGGCTCTCCCCGGAGACCTCTCCCCTTATCCTCGGCCGACCCTCCCGGTCCGTCTAACAATGCGATATCATGGAACAGCTATTAGGACTTGGTTCCGCAAGCTGCAGACAGGCTCAGCTCATGCCAGAGCACCATCTCACATGATTCCAAGCACTCTGCCTTCAGGATTGTTAAGGCCTGCCATAGGAGTGACTGATAGGAATCTGTGTGTCCATTTTAGGGTTAGATATAGGTATACTATATCTATAGCAAAGGGTGATTACACGACTTTGCCCCAGCTGTCATGCAGCCAGTTGTGTCAAATTTAGGAGGCCAGCCAGGGGTGGCATAATACATGCTTCAGCCCCTGGTAGGCCTGGGTACACCCATGCCCTGAGTTACAGGGTCTGATAGGGTGGCCCAGTACCAATTGGAAATGCACCTAGGGTACATGGAATCCATTTTACAGAGAGAGCAGTAGGCCTGGGGTCCTGATTGACAGGGCCCCAGGTCGACTATGTCAAAAACCAGCTAAAACACAGGACAAAAAGTTGGGGGCAACCATAGTCAGGAGGTACCTTCCTACACAACCCCCCCCCCAAACGAAAGGAGATAAGGCTATCCTTGTCCAGGTAAGCCTTTATTACCTAAGTGGCCATATAAGGAAGGACCAGCTCTGGCTTGGTTTCCCCCTGTGTCATGGTCCACTAGGCAACCCCTCACCCTAAGGGGATCAGAGGGTCTCCACCATAGGGAATCTCTGTCTCTGGTGTGTCTTGGGAAAGTAAAAGGCTGATGCTGGGATGGAGTACTGAAGTGAGGCTCCTCTACCTTTGGGCTCAACTTCCTCCAATCACCATTCATCATGTGTGCCTTTCTTTCTTTAGCTGAGATGCACTGAGCTCTCAGGGTCAGTCTCTGGCTACCTAAAGCTGGAGGCTGAGTCCCTCTGTTTGGCTTACTGGAGGGACAGGTCAGGTCTGGGGTTTTTAGGCCCCATGTTTGGCTGTGCCCAACAGTGTCCAGCTGTGGGAGGTCCCTAACTACTTTTAAGGGGGATCCCTCAGGAGTCTGTTTTATTTTCACTTGGCTAGGTTTACCAGCTTCAGTGATCCTAATCTGCTGATTAAGGGGTTCTTTTGGACAGGGGGCCCTTTGGGGTCCACCACTGGCCTCCCTGACCTCTTCAGCCCTGGGCTGACTGAGGCAGGGTAGAGAGGTGCAGGTTACCTGCTCCAGACTGGGTCCCACCTGGGAAGGGTCCACTGCCATCAGGGGCTCTGCCAGGCTAGGCCTGACTACCTCTGGGGCAGTTCCTTCAACAGGGGTAGAGTCAGTTCCCTGAGGAGGCTGGCTCTCACCTAGTGTCTGGGAGGGGGAAGACTCTTTTTCCTCCTCAATGCTCTCTGTTTGAGTGGAGTGATCCATTGTTTCAGGCTTCACAACCTCACTATCTGTTTGAGTAGAGGCTGAGACCATTTCAACCTTGCCAACCTTTTCAGGAGGGCACTCAGTTTGTGTTTGGGCTGTGACGGTCACAGCCCTCCTATCCTGTTCTGGAAAGTCTGTCTGAGCCTGGGCAGTGGCTACCACTGCCCTTCCAACCTTTTCAGGGAGGAATGGTGCTTGGACTGGGGCTGTAGCTATTACTGCCCCACTAACCTGTCTGGATAGGCCTATCATTCTGGAGTGAGTTTCTTGCTCCACCTCAGCCCATGCTGAGAGTTCCAGGTCATTCCCCAGTAAGCAATCTACAGGTAGGTTATCTGTAACTGCCACTCTCATGGGCCCTGTGACATTACCCCAGCTGAGCTTGACTACTGCCATGGGATGCCTTCTCTTCACTCCATGAATGTCTGTCACCTGATAAGTAAAACCAGGGGTCAGTTGCGCAGAGGGGACCAGATGGTCAATCACCATGGTGATGCTGGCCCCTGTGTCTCTGAATGCCTCAACTTTCTGACCATTCACTATGACCTCTTGTCTATACTTTCTCAAAATGTGGGGTCCAGTAGTGAAGTTGGCAAACCCCATGCCAGTCTCACAGACAAGAGTGTGGTCAGGGGACCTGGCTAGGCCATAGTCCTCCTGATTGCCCAAAGTAATGCCCACCACATTCTTGGGGGCACTCCCACCACCTGGGGGATTACCACTAGTGGTAACAGGAGGTTTAGGAGTATTACCTGGGGGTATATTTCCCTTATTGCCATTTTTAGGGCAACTGGCATCACTTTTGTAATGGCCCACCTGTTTACAGGTATGGCAATAAGGTTTCTTCTGTTCTGAAGGAGTGTTCTGGGACCCACCACCCTTGGTGGAGTTTTGGGGCCCTTGGGAAGTCTTCTCTGTGGATTTATCCCCACCCTTCTCTTGAGGCTTGGTTGATTCCTTCCTTTGGTCACCACCCTGGTTTTTAGGCCTTACCCTGGTTCTGACCCATTTGTCTGCTCTCTTACCCAATTCCTGTGGAGAGGTCAGATCAGAGTCTACCAGGTGCTGGTGTAATAACTGGTTCTGACAATTACTTAAGATTTGCTCCCTCATAATTAGATTGTACAATCCTTTAAAATCAGTAACCTTACTACCCAGTAGCTAGCCTTCAAAAGCCTTAGTGGCACAATGAACAAAGTCAGTCCAATCCTGAGACTGAGTTTTCTGGGTGTCTCTGAACAGCATCCTGTATTGTTCAGTGGTTAAACCAAACCCATCAACCAGTGTATTCTTCAGGACTTGGTAATTGTTAGCATCCTCCACTCTAGTAGTGAGGAGCTTGTCTCTACCTTTACCTTCAAAGGAGAGCCACAAGATAGCTGCCCACTGACTTTGGGGAACACCCTGCACAGTGCAGGCCCTCTCCAAAGCAGTTATCCACTTGTGGATGTCTTCCCCTTGCTTAAAGGGGGGCACTATCTTATTCAGGTGCTTTGTATCAAAACTCCTTTCCCTATTGCTAGGTACATTGCTGCCACCAGTGGGCTCTAGCCCACATAATTCTTGCTCTCTAGCAAAGGCAAGTCTCTCTTTGGCCAGGGCAAGTTCTTCCCTTTCAATCCTCAGTTTGACTGCCCTTTCTTCAGCTTCATACACTCTCCTCTGAGGGGAAGTCATCCCTCTGTGAGAAGAGTTGTGAGAGCCATTGGTTCGAAGGGATCTGTTAGAGCCTCTTGATAGAGACCTAACTCGTCCATTCCCAATGTTAAGCTGGCCTGAGAGTGGCCCCAGGGGTCCCCTAGTACCATTCTCATTCCTGCTTAAGTTGGACCTGGTTAGTCTTCTGACTTCTACCTGTCCCTTATCTGCCTCATCCCCTGACAACTCATCCTCATCCTCATCCTCAGCATCATCTGCCTCCTGGAGGGGATGGTCATGGTTATCAAAGGGACCCTGTAAGGAGGGCATACTTCCATCTGGATTAGAAGAGCTAAGAAGTTTCTCAGCTTTTCTGGCATCATAAGTCTCTAAGAGACCAATCAGAAAGGAAGTTGTGGGGTTAGACCCCTGTTTTATCTTCCTGGAGGTACACACCTGTCTCAACTCCTGGAAGCTAAGAACAGCATATCTGGAAGTGGGGACCTGTGGAGGGTCCACTGACACAAGGGGAGACTCAGAGTTTCCTCCTTTGTCTGACATGCTGTTTCTAGTGTGGTGTAAGTGATGCACCTACCTACACTATGTGTTTGCCTACTGATCCCTTGCTAAGAGTTGCAGCCAAGGAGTGCTAAGCCTTGAGGAGCTGTAACAGCTGGTTCAGTAGAACTCAGAGTATTCTAAGCTAAGTTATAAGTACCTAACAGTACTTATGTGATCTTTCAACAAGATATTCTTAGGATATGTGTGGTAAAACAACAGCAAGCTCAAATCCCAACCGCTGCTCACCAATGTGAGAAGGTGGCCTGATATGCAGTGCTCACTATTCTAGTGAACACTATGTATCAGTCCAGCAACCCTTATTGATGATTGGTTGTAAGTCAACCTTATAGACCAGCTATCCTAGTAGCGTGAATACGAGCAGTCTAAGGCTAAAGACTCGAGAGGGCGTGTTAAGCCAGCTGTTATACCACACATATACCCCTTGAACACCAAGTGAAAGGACACCACACAAGTGTTATGAAAATAAACAAGATATTTATTAAGAATCACAACAGCCCTGTACTCTTTATGAGGACAGGGTACTAAGCACAAAACAAAACTCTTACGAAAATACTTAAGTTAGCACAGTATATACAAATGCCCGAGGGGCACGGAAAACCATATACTCTGAAAGTGGAATGCGAAATTACTACCAGGTAAGTACAGTACTAATAGGCTTTGGAATCGCTAGGTCTTGACTATAGAATCTTCAGATTACTTCTAGGAGGCCTAGGGGACTCGGGTGCAGTGTGTGCACTCTCACGCGGGATGCGGGACAAAGTCTATGGTAGCTAGATTTCACAGAGTTAGTGTTCTCGGGCGAACTTGACCTGGTAGGAGGAAAACGAAAGTGGATTCTGACCCTTGGATAGTGAGGCTATGCTGGGGCACCGAAATGCCGAAGTTACCTAGCCCAGGGGCTGCAGCTGCATAGGTCTCAAAAGACGTCGGGAATCCTCGTAGACGGACCAGGAGCCTGGAAGAAAGAAGTTGCTGGCAGGCGACCAGTGAAGAAAGTTCGATGGATCCAAGCCTGGATCGAAGGAAGATGACACCTGAAAGCAGAGGGGACCAAGTTCGAGACTACTAGCCAGTAGTCAGGTGGCACCAGGAGGGCACCGGATGGTAGTCACCTCGACTAGGTGAGTGGGTGACGCTGTGCTCGCAGATCTCACGAACCAGGAGGCGTTGTCGGCGACCAGGATGGAGGAGCGAGCTGTCCCACGAAGATTGAAGCTGTCGGCGTCGCTGGACCCAGGATTGGGCAGCAAAGCCTTGGCAAATTCAAGCCCACGCGGTGGACTCAAAATGGCGTCTGGAGTGGACCAGGAGGGTCCGGGGTGCTTCCCTGTTGCAAGGAAGCAAGGGCCAGTCTGGAGCAACCAGACCAGCAGCAGTGATGTCGTCGGGTATCGTGAAGAAGGCCACAAGCCAGCCGGCTAGTAGCCACACAGCGCGGTGAGCACGCAAAAGCAGAAGGGCCCCACGCAGATCGTGGAGATGCTGGAGGGCTGATCTTCGGTGCTGGAGCTGCTCAGGGTTGGGGCTTCTCGGACCCCAAAGCACTCACCAGTGGAGCACACGGTGGGCTTGTTGCAAAGAAGTCGTGCAGTCTTGGCGATCGTCGGTCCCTCGGGGTCTCGTCGCACTCACAGTTCTCAGCTTTGCTGTAGAGGTGAGTAGAGGTCAGAGGTGCCAGGGAAGCCGGGTCTCGTCGAGCTGGGTCGTCGGATTCGTGAAGAAGGACTTGCAGCAGACCGCAGTGTTCTTAGGATGGTGCCCGCTTGATGCAGGGTGACTACTCCTTAGCCACAAGGGAGAATCTTGAAGAAGAAATCTTGATGTCCTTTCGCAGAAAGTCGTGTCTTGATTCCAAAGATGATCTAATTTGAACAGGGGGCCCGCTCCTATCTTTATACTAAAAAAGGGGGCTGACCCGGTGACTAGGTCCTGCCTATGGGTGGGACTAGGAGGGGGGTAGTTACACCCCTCTCCCATGCCGGACTTTCCCCAGGCCAGGGGCTGGTGTGCCCCTGGAACTGGTTCTGACCGGCCTATGCGTAGTGAGCACCGGGGTGCCACTTAGCAGTCACCTTCCTGTAAAGCCCTGCCTACCCAGGATACACAAAACCCTGTCTGGGACGGTGCTAGCACCGCCCTCGACAGGAAACCATTTGTCCAGGCTCCCCTCGCTGGAAGGACTCCCAGCTGCAGGGGGTCAGACTCGTGTCTGTGGTGGCAGCATCCATTTTGTGGAGCTGAGGCTTCGTTTAACTTTAACCGGGGTTCACAGTTACATACATGTCGTGTCCCTCTAGAAGGGTGGAATGCTAACCCCGTCGCCAGAATTGGCGAGGGGTTAGTATTCCAATTCGTATGACACCTTACTCGACATGTTTTGATAAAGCAATACCAAAGTTAGCATTTAACCGCGAGGATTATAATGCACTTAAGAGTATATGGTATGTGATATCATGGAACAGCTATTAGGACTTGGTTCCGCAAGCTGCAGACAGGCTCAGCTCATGCCAGAGCACCATCTCACATGATTCCAAGCACTCTGCCTTCAGGATTGTTAAGGCCTGCCATAGGAGTGACTGATAGGAATCTGTGTGTCCATTTTAGGGTTAGATATAGGTATACTATATCTATAGCAAAGGGTGATTACACGACTTTGCCCCAGCTGTCATGCAGCCAGTTGTGTCAAATTTAGGAGGCCAGCCAGGGGTGGCATAATACATGCTTCAGCCCCTGGTAGGCCTGGGTACACCCATGCCCTGAGTTACAGGGTCTGATAGGGTGGCCCAGTACCAATTGGAAATGCACCTAGGGTACATGGAATCCATTTTACAGAGAGAGCAGTAGGCCTGGGGTCCTGATTGGCAGGGTCCCAGGTCGACTATGTCAAAAACCAGCTAAAACACAGGACAAAAAGTTGGGGGCAACCATAGTCAGGAGGTACCTTCCTACACGTGGCTTGATGCTTGAAGTGGGTTATTTCCCAGACTGAAGTCCAACACTCCTGGTGCCAAAATGTAGTATTGAAGAAAAGGACGCTTCAAGCCAGATAGTTTACTTTGTAGATTTATTCAGGTGGTAAGTTAAGATACAGGGAGGTAAAGTCAGAGTCTTAGTAGGAGCCCCACCAGGAGCAGCTCCACTGCTGCTCAGCCCTTCATCCAACTGATTCACGCACGCACACATTCCAAACACTAACATTCCATCAAACAGTCATGCTGGCTGAGCAGCAGCATACTACAACATGCTTCACAAAGTACATGTGTATTCTGGTGGCCATCTTGTAATAGGTTTCCTTTCATGCATAACCCATGGGAAGATTGCCTACCATGCGTCTTGATGCATGTGTTCTCCTGTCACTTGCAAAAAGCATTCCCAAGGCTAGTATCACAGCCTTTCAGATCTGAGACCTATTGGCTTTGCCAATACTTGTTCCTTTAAGATACTTAAATCACCTTCTAATTCTATAGCTATCCTTTACATCAGATATATCTTCTTCCCCACACATATGTAATTTGTAAAGCGCCTGAATCCCCCCGAGGGGATATCTCTGCGACAGTGTGGAAATGCAGACATGTAGTATTTGTTCCTGAAAAGCTCTGTTTTGAGACCTCTTCTAGTATGACGGTGATCAGAGCACTTCCGAAGGTGAAAGGGTAGATGGTTCCAGTAGAGGGGGGGGGGGGGGGGGGGGTGCAGGTAGAAGAAGGCTTTGGCCCCAGAGCGAGTTTTCCTAAAACGAGGTAAGATGAGGAGAGAATTCTCCCCAGATCGCAGAGATCTACTCTGCCGGTACGAAATAATTTTTTCTCTCAGCTAACTTGGTCCTCTGCCATTCACTGATTTGAGTTCTGTACAGCAGATACATATCTCTCCATACCTCATATACAAGGCCTCATTGGGAAGACACAAAAAACCTAGCCTAGAAAACTATGGACTTCTGTGAATGTACCGCCTGTATAGCATTTTCTATACGTGATTGCAATATGGCTGATCGTAGTCAAGTAACCAGGATTTGAGTGTATTTTCTGACTTACATGAACTCAAATTCATAATTTAGCATGGCCGGCATTTGTTACCGATATGAACTCCAGTTGCTCGTTATATAGCGGGGTATGTTTTTATTTACTTATTGTCTATGGGATTCCATTATGAGTCACTTACTGTAAAAAAAAAAAAAAGACAAGTGTTCACAAAAGATCAGCATGTTGTATCAAACATTGCTGTGCGTAAACATATTTTTCAGAACTTCAAATGAAATCTGTTTTCTCTCAGAGAAGTCTTTGGTTCCTTTATGTTTTTTTCTCTTTGTTGAATGCATCATTTCTAAAGGAAAGTGGTCAGATCTGCGTTCATGGGATGGTATGTCCACTCTGTCTTTCGCTGTATGATTAACAGCATCGGGGTCCCCAATGAGCTGAAAATAATCCGGGGAAGGCAGCTCTTTAAAGGGTGAACTTCATCAACACAAACACAAACCTCTTTCTCATTTATCTGTTGCCTTCAAAGGGTGCACATCTGTTTCCGTTGAGAAAAAACCCCACAAATCTCTGCCTTGTTTCTTTGAAAATCACGAAGTCTCCAGGTTTTCCCACAATTTAAAAAAATATGACAGTGAGAGTATGACATCACAGAGTTCCCACAGGTGCATGGACTTGATCATTCATTCTTTTATGAACTCTGTAACTCCTTGAACGTGTTCTTCAACACCACATCAGGAGTTCATTTACCTAACATGTTCAAATGTAAGAGTGGACAGGGTGAGCTGTCAAACATTCCAAACCTGTTTTGTAAATAACTTTCAGCTGGATATATTATATTCTACTTAGTGCATATGATATCAAAGAGACATACATTCATCCGATTCACAAAACTTGCTTTTCAGGTGTAACTGGCATTTACTCTCACTATATGTGCATTATATGTGCATGGTGTGTACATTACACGTGAGAATCACAAGATGGGCCTATTCAAGTTCTATGCATATGAAGTGTACATAACTCTTGTGTACACTGAGTTCACGATTCACAAATGTACTTATGCGCCTAATGTAAATTAGGTATTCACATACTCCCATTTGCTAGGGTAAATTCGCATTTTCTATTCTGTAAATGGGCTTGCTGACACGTAATGCTAGTGCTACACTGTCATGTGTAATATCTACAGCAAAAGGTGGGTTGTTGACGTAGTAGGGTGGGTAAACCGGTCTCAGAAGACGGTACACCCACAAACTCTTGGCAGCCATATTCACATCCTGAATACAGTCGAAAATCAATTTCTATGAGGGGCAGAAAGAAATTCTGACACAGGGTAGGAATGGAGGACTAATGTCCCTAAAATTAGTTTGGGCTCAGAGGAAGGCAACAAGGAAAACATTTTCCTAATGGAGAAACATAAAAGTTTGTAAGGGCACTTGTGTGTTACACTTCCGCATGAACAAATTTTGCAAGTTAATTAATTTGATTCATCAAAAAATTCCAGAAGTACTTCTAGGAATTTGTGTCTGTTGCAACATCTAGAGAGCTCCCTTGGAATTCTCTTTAAAGTATAAAAATAAGCTGTTCAAACATGGGGCACGCACAGGCCTGAAAATTTCCAAGAGCCTGATTTATACTTTAATGGACGGAGTAGTGGCCAACTGGGTGGTGGAGGACATTACTCCAACTGACAAATTTAGGGATGACAACTGGCCCAGCGGTCATCTCGAAAACTTGAAGGGAGCTGCCTTCAGAGCGATTCCCTTCAAGCTACCAAAGGTTTGGAGAATGGCTGCCATCGTCTTGAAAGCTGTCCACCAAACCTTTAACATTTTTAGTTTTCGTTTTTCCAAAACAAACTTCCAAAGTTAGAGGTTTTTTTTTCAAAACAAGAAACTAAAGATCCTACACCCTGGAAGTTTCTAAATAAGTTGGGCAGCCAGGGAGTTGGCAGTCAGGGTACTTACTCCCTTGCTTCTGAATGAACTACCCCCGTCCACCAAAAGACCAACCCTCCCAATTGTTTTAAAGAATCATTCTCAGGGGCAGATTTACAAGCCCCTTGCTCCACTTTTGCGTCACTTTTCCCCTGTTAAAAGTGACGCAAAAGTGTAGCAAGGGGCTTGTAAATCTGCCCCTCAATATTCTAAACCTAAGTTTCACTAGTACGCACTGCCGGAAAGTGTCAGAAGGTATTGCAATTGAGGTTAGCAAAAGTACACTTCAGGAACTTTGTGGAAAGGGGCGACCATTCGGTCCCCCCGAACGTATGGCTGAGTACCACGAGCCCCCCGGGAAGCCATTTTTGGGCGGGAGGCGAGCCTCGGCTGGTATGCCCGAAGCGGCGTAGCCGGGGCGTGTTTTTTCCCGCCCTAGAGTGGGCTGGCCTAGACACTGACGCGAACGGCCACGCCCTAGGGGCAGGCAGGGGCGGGTTTTACGCCCTCCCTGAAGACGGATAAAAGGAGCAACAAGCCAAGAACGCATCCTCTTGTTCCTGTGCTCTGAAGCTGCACCCCCTCGCTGCACGTGAGCTCGAGACGGAACGAAGAGCCAATTTTGAAAGTGGTAATCTTTCTTGTTTGTCTTACAGATACTCTGTTGGAGAATGCCTAAGAAAGTTGGAAAGCGAATGACTACCGACCAGATGCTGCGTGTACTTATGAAGGAGGTGACCGACTTAAAGAAACGAATGGCGGAGAAAGATGGGGAAGAGGGGCCGAAACGTCCGTTGGCTGGAGCAGCTCCGGGAGGAAAAGGCAAGAGGCCCAGAAGGGGAGCAGCTGGAGGAGACATCCCGGTTCCCTGTGCCCCTCTCCAAGAGCCAACTCCGGTACCGGCCGAGGGGAATCCGATTCCCGTGGTGGTCACCCCCGTGTCCGGGGAGGATATGCCGCCCGAGCTGGCAGCACAGTTAGCAGCGTGGTTGGGTAAAAATAACGAGGGCGCCACGGCTGACGACGCACGGTTTTTGATGAGGCAACTGCGGGAAACAAGGGAGGCGGCGAAGGCAGCATCGCCAGTTATCACGCCGGCCGCTGCAGGAGGAAAGCCACCTGGGACAGGCTCAGCCGCAGATGCAGCTTCTGGTTCAGGTAAGCGGCCATTGCCGATTGCGAGGGATGAGTCTGCCCCGTCACGCAGGGAAAAGTTGGGTCAACATGTCCCTCTAGCTATTAAGGAGAAGATATGGGCAGATGAGTATGTAAACATCTTCTCGTTGCTTACCGATCATTATGAGATGGAATATGTTAAGAGCCAAAAGGAGCTCATGCATCCGGGTGTTTGGCGCGCAAAGATGGCCGCCTTCAAGGTAAATGAAAACATTGGCAATTGGGGCAAGGCGTGGGGGATTTTTACATCCATCCTGGGCGAACGTAGGCCCGAATTGCTGTCTGAATTGCCGATTTATCAGTCGCGGATCATGGGGTATTCTGTGTCACATGGGGGCAATCAGTGGTTCTGTTACGATAATATTTTCAGGAAAGCGAAAGAACACGATAAAAACTTAACTTGGGATTGTTACGATTCTGTGTCATGGTCAAAAATGGCGGATACTGGTATGTTGAATTTGCCATTGGTAGGGAGTAGTGTGGGGGAGTCCTCCCGCCAATATTCTGGGACCCCCTTTCGATCAGGCGCAAGTAACGAATACCACTCCAGGCCGAACGGCACCACAGGTAAAAAGGGGAGTTGTTGGAATTTTAACAGGGGAAAATGTACAAGGCCCCGGGGACATGCAAATTTAGGCACGAATGTAGTGGGTGCGGGCAAGCGTCCCATCCTGAGTCCATGTGCAGAGCCAAAACGGGTGATAACGGGGCTAGAGGAGGCGCCAAACAGGTCTGAAATAGTCCGAGGGGCGCCTTTACCTACTCCGATTGATACCATGGCAATGATTCCTTGGCTCAGCGAATACCCGGATCACGCTTCCGCTGGGGTGTTGCGGAACGGGTTTTCATATGGTTTCCGCATCCCAGTGGGGGAGTTTCAGGGTTTAGCGAAATGTAAAAACCAAATTTCAGTCTTGCAGCACACGACCGTGGTACAGGAGAAGATTGGGAAAGAGGTGGCTCGAGGTCGAGTCGCCGGTCCGTTTAACGTGCCACCGGTTGCTAACTTTGTTTGTTCTCCTCTAGGGGTGGTCCCCAAGAAGGACCCGGGTGAGTTTCGGCTGATACATAATTTGTCGGCCCCACGCGGTCTTTCCGTAAACGATGCGATAGACCCGGCTGTGTGTTCAGTACGGTATGCATCTTTCGATGAGGCCGTCGCCATATTGAATCGCCTAGGGCCCGGTGCGCTGATGGCGAAATCTGATATTGAGTCAGCGTTCCGGTTGCTCCCGGTACATCCAGACGATCAGCGTCTTCTTGGTTTCATGTTTCAGGGACACTATTACATGGATAGATGTATGCCAATGGGGTGCTCTATATCTTGTTCCTATTTCGAGCAGTTCAGTTGCTTCCTGCAATGGGTCTTCACAAGGAAGACGGGGTTTCATCAGGTTATGCATTATCTCGATGACTTTCTGTTTCTAGGGGCAGCCGGGGATCCGGAATGCGGTCAGGCTTTGAATGAATTTTGTGTCTTAATGAATGATTTTGGTGTGCCATTGGCACCCGGTAAGACGGTGGGTCCTTCGACTTGCCTCGAGTTTCTGGGGATCGAGCTCGACTCGGATGAGGGTTGTTTTCGTTTACCAAAAGAAAAAGTGCTAAGGTTCAGGGCATCCCTGGAGACGTGTATCAGTCAGTCTAAGGTTAAGTTGCAGCAATTACAACAATTGGTGGGACAGCTGAATTTTGCCCTGAGAGTAATACCGATGGCCCGCCCCTTTTCCCGCTCGATTGCTCAGGCCATGGTCGGCCTGAGGGAGGGTCATCATCGCACAAGGCTCTCGGCCGAGGTTCGCCAGGACATGCGCATTTGGTTGGCATTTCTGGCGGATTTCAATGGCCGAGTTGTCTGGAACAAACCGGCGGTGTCCTCCGAGGAGCTGGGGCTGTGGACAGATTCGGCAGGGAGCATTGGTTTTGGTGCCATCTTTGGCACACAATGGTCAGCTCAAAAATGGCCGTTATGGTGGCATGAGGGCGGGTTGACGAGTAACATTGCTTTTCTTGAACTTTTCCCCATTCTGGTGGCCCTAAAAACTTGGCCCGAGGGGTTTAGAGATCACTCTGTGGTATTCTGGTCTGATAATATGACCGTGGTTGAGTGTATCAATAGCCAGGCGGCACGATGCAAATGGATCCTGAGGCTGCTCAAAGAAATTGTCTTGTTGTGTATGTAATTGAATGTCCTATTTAAGGCAAGACATGTGCCGGGGGTGATGAACCAAGCGGCTGATGCGCTTTCTCGTTCCCGTATGCAGGCCTTCTGGGGTTTTCTGCCCACAGCGGACCCGGTGGCGGCACCCTTCCCCGAAGCTCTCTGGTCTCTCGGTGCCCCGAACTACGAAACCTCGTGGGAGAGAGTTTAGCACCCAGGACAAGGAAGGCATATGAAGGGGCGTTCCGTTCCTATTTGGCCTTTTTGGGGACTGCTGGAGGGGAGCTTTGGGGCCAGGAGGAGGGGGTAGTAAATTTCCTGCTGTCTTTACATCAGGCAGGCAAATCTGTGGCTACTGCCCAGAGGCATCGGGCAGCCATTTCCTTTGTGGCAAGGGCTTATGGGATCCAGGACCCGACAGCGTCTTTCGTTGTACAAAAAGCGCTACGTGGGTGGCATCGCCTTGAGGGTCGCAGAGTAGATGAAAGGCGCCCGATAGGTCTGGATAGGCTGGCCCTGTTATTATCTGTACTCCCTTCAACGTGTTCATCCCAGTATGAAACTGTGTTATTCCGAGCTGCTTTTGCGCTGGCATTCCATGGGGCTATGCGGGTAAGCGAACTAGTGGCGAGGAACAAGCGGGATGTGACAGGGGGACTGTGCCGAGAGCACGTTCAGGTCAGAGGGGAGACAATGTCCATCTCGTTTGTCAGGTCCAAGACCGACCAGGGTGCGAGGGGGGACTGCATAATCATACAAAGGGTTCCCGGGTCCTCCATGTGCCCGGTAAGTTGCGTAGAGGAATATTTAGCGCGAAGGGTGGCATCATGGGGGGGGACCTTGCTGAGACACGCTGACACCACCCCACTGACGAGGTTTCAGTTTCAGCGGGTGCTTGCGATGTCTATTTCCGCTGCGGGCTTGAACCCCAGCGAGTTTGGGACCCATTCCTTTCGGATAGGGGCTGCTACAGAGGCTACAGCCAGGGGTCTGAATGCCGAACAAGTTAAACGTGTGGGGCGTTGGTCCTCGAACTGTTATAAAAGGTATGTGCGGTTGCACATGTTGTGAAGCTGTAATGATGTACTCACGCTTCTTGTTTTTGTTTGGTTTTCAGTTGCGCAAGCCTACGAGGCGGGGCGGACTGTGCAGTCGACCCAACACCGGGTCAGCGGTCAGACATCACCGGCTGTGAAAAAGGAGGTGTGGGTCGTGGGCCACTCATACGTGAGGCGTGCCGCGGACGTATTCAAAGCAGGTGACATGATTCACGTGGCTGGGGAATACGGGTACAGTGTGTCCTTCTACGGAAAGGGCGGGCTCTGTATTGACCAGTTTCAATCATATTTTGAGGGTTTGTTAGGGCGGACGAGGTCACCGCCGGCTATAGTCATAGTACATCTTGGGGGCAACGATTTGGTGTCCACTGGTAGACGACTACTTCTTGAGGCAATGCTTTCCACTGTAAGTTGGTTAGCGAGAAGAGTTCCAGGGTGCACGATCGCATGGTCCCATATGATCCCGCGAAAAGTATGGCGGGGGGCTCTTTCAGTTGCCGCTCTGAATCATTCAGTAAGGAAGATTAATAATAAAGTGAGTCGATTGTTCCGTTCAAGTACACTGCATTCTATTTCGCATGGTTGTATTAAAGGGGACAGTATGTATTCGGGTGATGGTGTTCATTTGTCTCGGGTGGGGAACGAGTTACTCATAGGAGACCTGATAGCTTGGCTGGGGACTTTAAGACATGACCTTTAGGTAGGAGTGTGTGGGGGGTCCGGATAGCCGGTCAACTATCCGGCCTGTGGCGGTAAGGTCATGATCGGTGAGCACTAATTGGTAGATCCCTATGAGTGGGCGTCACCCATTACGGATGGGAGCGCTCGAGGGAGGTGGCCATTGGCCCCTCAACGGGTAGGCGGTCCCTTCTAAGGATGGGACGCCGAAAGGAAAGGAAAGGCGGTCAAGGCCCCTTCCTGGGTAGGAGGGGCTACAGCCCCCTCCTGGGGAATTTCCCGGGGCCAGGATATCTGCGACGGCAGATGTGGTAAGTTGTGTGGGGTTTGGGAGGGGGTCTACGCTACCTTCTAGATACCTCACACGAGTCCTCGGACAACCTTTAAGTGACGCCGAGTTTATTGGGGCCCCCGTCAAGTCAAGGGAAATTGGTAGTTGCACTTGAGGTACACCTCTGTGCGGTCGCCCCTCATAAGTGAGGGGGATATTTCTGGTTTAGGGATCTTGACACCGGTTACGACCTTGCCGTTGGCCCTTAAACGTTAGGATGTACAATTTCAAAATTTCAAGTTAATGTTTTGTAGAATGTTAGTTCGGCTAGGAGAACCTTTGTATTAGAGAATATGTTAAGGTTAGCCAAACATCGCAATGTGGTCATGAAATTGTACATAATATGAAACTGTTATTTTAATGTTTTAATTTTGTTTCATATTTTAATAAATACGGCCGGGAGGGTCACTCCCTCCCGTCTTCCAAAAGTTCAGAACTGTTTCCGGTTTCCCATCCTTGGGGAGTGTGTTGAGAGGGGGTGGCGGGTATCTCGGCCATATGGAAAGGGGCGACCATTCGGTCCCCCCGAACGTATGGCTGAGTACCACGAGCCCCCCGGGAAGCCATTTTTGGGCGGGAGGCGAGCCTCGGCTGGTATGCCCGAAGCGGCGTAGCCGGGGCGCGTTTTTTCCCGCCCTAGAGTGGGCTGGCCTAGACACTGACGCGAACGGCCACGCCCTAGGGGCAGGCAGGGGCGGGTTTTACGCCCTCCCTGAAGACGGATAAAAGGAGCAACAAGCCAAGAACGCATCCTCTTGTTCCTGTGCTCTGAAGCTGCACCCCCTCGCTGCACGTGAGCTCGAGACGGAACGAAGAGCCAATTTTGACCCACCCACCAGCCCCTGAGGACAGCCAGTTGTTTTGAATAAAGTTTTGATGTGGTGATTCTATTTCTTGCAGGTGATGGTGATTGTCGTATTATTTTGAGTATGCAATAAAAAATGGTCAGCTACATTATGTTTTGTGAATAAAGTAATTCTGCATTAGTAATGATCAGTGATCATACGTGAAATGTTCATGGTTGTTGGTAATTGAGTGATTTTAAAAAATTGTCGTATTTATTTTTTGGTCGGGCGGTAAGGTCATGATCGGTGAGCACTAATTGGTAGATCCCTATGAGTGGGCGTCACCCATTACGGATGGGAGCGCTCGAGGGAGGTGGCCATTGGCCCCTCAACGGGTAGGCGGTCCCTTCTAAGGATGGGACGCCGAAAGGAAAGGAAAGGCGGTCAAGGCCCCTTCCTGGGTAGGAGGGGCTACAGCCCCCTCCTGGGGAATTTCCCGGGGCCAGGATATCTGCGACGGCAGATGTGGTAAGTTGTGTGGGGTTTGGGAGGGGGTCTACGCTACCTTCTAGATACCTCACACGAGTCCTCGGACGACCTTTAAGTGGCGCCGAGTTTATTGGGGCCCCCGTCAAGTCAAGGGAAATTGGTAGTTGCACTTGAGGTACACCTCTGTGCGGTCGCCCCTCATAAGTGAGGGGGATATTTCTGGTTTAGGGATCTTGACACCGGTTACGACCTTGCCGTTGGCCCTTAAACGTTAGGATGTACAATTTCAAAATTTCAAGTTAATGTTTTGTAGAATGTTAGTTCGGCTAGGAGAACCTTTGTATTAGAGAATATGTTAAGGTTAGCCAAACATCGCAATGTGGTCCTGAAATTGTACATAATATGAAACTGTTATTTTAATGTTTTAATTTTGTTTCATATTTTAATAAATACGGTCAGGAGGGTCACTCCCTCCCGTCTTCCAAAAGTTCAGAACTGTTTCCAGTTTCCCATCCTTGGGGAGTGTGTTGAGAGGGGGTGGCGGGTATCTCGGCCATATGGGTATTCACCAATATTTTTTGAGCATGTGCCACACTTATTTGTAACTCTAATTTACACCCAAATGGGCCAGAGGTCGTTTTGCAGAAATTGGGGTAATGGGAACGAATTTTTACGTTGGTCAGGAGGTGTACTTCCAGTAAACACATTCACCATTAAGGTGGAAGGTAAATCGGTAAAAAAAATAACAGCGAAGAAAACTTTACCAGCCTTTAAGTATGCTTTCTGTATGCAATGCAGAGAGTGCTCACAACCAGTTTTAGAAAAATAAATACGCATGTAAGTAAAACAATAACTGCATTATGACATGTCTAGTTTTAACATGCACCATAAGGGAATGTACATTAATTCTTTAAACTTGCAAAAACTAAGCAGATTCATAGGTGTTGCCTATGCACATTGCAGCTTAAAATATGTCTGTTTGTACCTAACTTTACTGAATTGGGCACATACTACTTTATTGTCTCTAATCTTAACAGTATATTACAACAGATTTTTTTAGGTCTCATGTACAGACGCCTTGTAAAAGACTTATTCTTGACATTGTGAATATTTAAGGTGAGCTTTAGTTCAGCTTATTCTTTACCATTGGATGACTTTCTTGTCAATATATTTTGCTGGCATTCTATTTGTTGGCTTTCCTTCCTCCTCTTGTGTTTGTCCCATCCCTGAAGCACAGCTTCTTTATCTTTTTGACTGGATGAATTTTACAATTCAGCAGCTCCACATCGGGGAACTACTTTTCTATTTTGCTTCCAACACTGAACAGGAGTGCATGTATTTTTTTGTTCTCTGCCCTGTGCGCTGCTTCAGCTTTCGCAGCCCTGGCCCGGGTACTCTCCGTGTTGTTTCTCACCCAGATTTGTCCGCTGCTTCACCCAATCCGTCCGGTATATCTGCTATTTTTTTACTTTATTTAATCCATACCTCCCACCACTGCTCGGGCCACTCGTCAGCATTTACTTAATGCCCCAACTGCCTTCCTTGCTCCCTGTGTGCTACTCTCTCCATCGGCGTCATGTTTTCTATTCACATTTTTTTGTCTTTTTTATGGAATTCAAGCAACTCCTATTGAGCGTGGGTGGGTGATGTAGCACATTTTTTTTTTTTTTAGATTTATAGAGCGATCAAATACCCGGGGGTGTCTCGGCGCTACGGACGGCAAGCAAAGACCATGATAAGAATATTATTGGTTGAACAGCCAAGTTTTTATCAACTTTCTAAAAGTTAGCAAGGACTGACAGGATCTGATCTCCAATGGGAGAGTATTACAGAGCTTTGCAGCAGCAACAACAAAGCGTCTGTCGCCCCAGGAGGCTGTTTTTGTGCGTGGTACCTTTAGCTCAAATGAGGTGGATGAGCGAAGTGCCCTGTTTGGAATATGAGTTGTTAGATGATGTATTAGAAACTGGGGGGCAGATGTATCATCCGTTTTTTTTGTCGCAAACGCTGCGATTCGGAAAATAGCAGCGTTTGCGACAAAAAAAACGGGATTTGGAATGTATCATTCAAAAAGCCTCGCAATATTAAGGAATCGCTAATTTAGCGATTCCTTAACATTGCGAGGCTTTTAAGAAATGGCAAATTGCGATTTAATATTTGAAATGTATCAAGCATTTCAGTGTTGCGATTTTTGACTAAGAATTCGCAAATTACCATCAACTTGTAGTTGGTGGTAACTTTCGAATTCTTTTCAAAAAGCACTTTTTTTTAATTCTAAAGGTGCCATATGACGCTCATACACCCTTGAAATTATTCTCAATTTGCGATTAGCTAATTGCTAATCGCAAATTGAGTATAATTTTACATTCATTCCTATGGGCCTCCTGGCCCATAGAAATGAATGGGAAATTATTCCTTAATTGCGATTAGCAATTTGCTAATCGCAATTAAGGAATTCTTAGGAATCGCTAATAAATAGCGAAATTCTACATACATACCATTTTGCACTTCTCAAATAGCGATTCCTTAACAATCGCTATTTGAGAAGTGCAAAATGGTATCTTGATACATCTGCCCCTGGGGTCCCGTTTTATGAGAGGCCTTGACAGAAATACATAATGCCTTGAACTTTATGCGATTTTTCACCGAAAGCCAATGATAGTTCTTGATGACATGCAAAATGGATTTGAACTTGGGGGTTGCTGATAGCATTCTAGCATCTGCATTCTGGACTGTTTGTAGCTTTTGAATGACCTTGATTTGTGCATTTGCAAAAAGCTTATTGCAATAGTCTATGGAAGACATGACCAATGTACTGACTAGAGTTTTTCCTGCGTTCAAAGGGAGAAATGGCAGAATCTTTTTAATCATACTTAGTTTATGGAAAGAGGTTGAGGCTACCAGGTTGGCATGAGAGGCAAAAGTCAGTTTGTCATCAAACGTAATGCCCAAATTCCTAACATTGGTAACTGGGATCGGTGGGGGGCCCAGTGAGGAGGGCCATCAGGTTTGAGACCAGATTTGAAATAGCTTCCCAAAGGTCATAACCTCTGTTTTATCAGAGTTTAATTTGAGGCAATTGCTGGCCATCCAGCTACTGATGGCCAGCATGCCCTTTTGGAAGTTAGCTGCAACCCTTTCTCCGTTGTTATTTATTGCAAGCACCAGTTGGGTATCGTCGGCTTAGGATGTAAGGCCCATCCCATGTGCCTTGATGACTTTGGCTAAGTCCAACACATAGATATTGAAAAGAGTCGGACTTAGGGATGAACCTTGTGGGACCCCACATGGAAGGGCCAGTTGGGCAGAATGGAAGGTGCCTAGATTTACCGACTGAGTGCGATTAGTGAGAAAGGATAGCAGCAGATCTCTAGCCCTATGCTGAATACCCATTCTGGTGACACGATCAATCAGAGTAGTGTGATCGACCGTGTCAAAGGCCGCTGAGACGTCCAATAAAATACGAATTGCTGTTCCTCCCTGATCCAGGATAGGATCCACATAGCATGTCTTATGTCATGGACATACAAATAAAGTTCGAAGACATTGGAAAAATATAGACATAACATTTTAAAACCCACCCCTGAAGGAATACATAGCCACTGGGAAACTTCACCAACTAGTCACAAAAGAATATGCATGAACAGCCCCTCATCATACTTGAAATAAGGGCACCATAGATAAACATCCAATTGGATGTCCTCTAAATACTCCTTCAACTGATCATATCACAAAACGTGCAGCTAAACATGACCACATGGCTCCAAATATGCCCACCAACGTTTAACCTGATGTATTACACCCCTGTAGACAGTTTCCACAGAAGTATGGATGAAAACAACCAGTGCACTGTCCAGCAACATGTCTCCTGGAAATGAAAAGTGCTCAGCAAATGACCATATACAACAGCAAATCAGGTCCAAAATCACTGCACCCACATGTATGAGGCCACACCTGGATTGGATGAAGTAGTATCTCGAAGTATCCAAAATGGGGTAGGGAGCACCTAACCCCAACCTCAATATTATTCACATCGAGCACTCATCCAAAGTCTTGAAAGTACTCATAAATTCCTGAAAGCACCTAAAAAATTCAATTGAAAAGCAACATTGCATTGGAAAACACCTGCCCGCTGATATAACTGAGCCATTAATGTGAACTTGGAGAGTAACTTCGCATTCAAGGAAGGTCCTTCGCCACCTGGATACTTTTTGTGCCTTTGCCGGGTGAAGGCTTCTACATTCGTACTTATTCACTTTTTTGGAGCTCGGATTCCTCCTAGGGGCAAGGCTGCAGGCCTTTGCCAAAGAGAGCTCCACAAGCTCAGATACCTTCTCAGTGAGGTCCAAATAGAGGGAACCTAAATCTAAAGTCTAGTGGCAACGCATCATCACTGGACCAGCTTGGCAGGTTTGTCCCTGTTCTCTGTAGGTATTTGGAACCAAAATGTTTTTAAGTCCCAGGTTTCTCAGGATGTTAGAAGTAGTACACTTTAACATAGTCTAGGATTCCAGGACCTCATTAATAACACTTGGTGGTCCAGACTCCCTCCAGCAGAGGCCAAAAGCAGGAGCAAAGGGCAAGTTCACTTGAAACTGGTCAGCTGGGAAATTGCAGGAAAGGCCTGATGTAGCTTATTGTGTCCCTGTAGCTCAAGTAGGAGGTCAGACTTATAACCCTTGGAGCCCACTTCTTTGTCCTAGATTAAAAAAAGGGAGAGCGGGTCCAGTCCTTCTCTTCTCAGGTCTCAGACAGCAGATTCACATCCATATGTTTCAAATCCCTTCTCTAGTCTAATTAAGGTGCACCGCAGTGCGAAGGGTGTTTACTAGTGAGCTCATCAGGAGCATCATATCTTTTGATTGTAGTGAACATGCAACAATAGAATAGAGAAGTGAAATTAAACATATGGCTAAATTCGCCCAGATGAAGGACCATTGTCACTAAACGCATCAGGGATAGTTTGAATGATGTTGGAATTTCTTTCATGATTTATATATCAATCAATGCATTAAGAACATTGTTTGATGACAACATTGAATAAAACATTAAAAAGTTGTATTATGAAGAAGTTTATTCTAAAACAAATACACAGACAATTCATTTTATTTTAGCTCTTTTTATTGAGACATAGCTCAGCATACAGTAAGTCTAGGAAAGACATAGAAGTGAGCATTCAGTACACATTTAGGTTAAAGCAGCCGGTAGCAAAAGTAAATCATGGTTGTCCATTTGAAATACAGCCTTTATGGCCAATTACATTTTATAGTTCATAGAGCAGAAGACATCTAATTAATAGTGGCCCACTTTACCTCCGCAGCTCCACCCCCGCCCATACTAAGTGCCCTCAAAAGTTGCACCAGCTACCCCACACTTTTAAAGGCAGCCCCTGCTGAAATAGCCATCTTGCTCCAATCATTGGCACCAGTCTCAGTAGTACTCCCAGTCTACCCTTCCAGAGGGAAGCACTGTGCTCCAGGCCAGTGCAATATTCAGTTTAGCCACCCCGGCTACAACCCCCAGCCAGATCTCTGATTAATTGGCCAGGACACCTCCCTTTTATAGTCAAAAGGAGCCATTTTGTATTTAGAGAAACCTAACACCCAAGGCATTCTCTGAACCTCTTCTCCCCAGTAGAGTTGTAATATCAGACATTCCCAAAGGATGTGGAAGAGGGTGCCTTCCTGCCCACACCTTCACAAGCAGAGTGAAGAGTCTTTCTTTCCTCTCTTCTGGAGTAGGACTCTAGAGTACTATGATCTGTGAAGGATTCTCAGTTACACCAGTCTAAAACAGGTATGAATCTCTATGTCTTTGTGTGCTTTGGAGGGCCTCTGCCCAGTCGTCATCGTCCAGCTCCCCCAAGTCTCTTACCCAGACCTCTCTCAATGCTACCATCGAGTCAGGAGAATTATTAGTCAGCTGTGGTACACTATAGAGATGGCATTATCAGTTATAGGCTACATGGAAAGGCAGTCATCGACTCCAGCAGTCGTTCCCCCTCTATTACATGCCTCCTAAGGACATGCCCGAGTTGTGGTATCTATACCGCTCAGCCTCTGCAAGTTCCTACTCCTGGTGCAAGACATCAAACCCAGCTAGTGCTTGCCCTCCTCATATATCGCCCCAGCTTTCTATGCCAATCAGGTCCCCTTTCAGGTAACCCACCTCTTGCATTGTCCCAAAGTGGAGTTTGATTAGTGAGCTTACTCCCCCATCACAAGTAATTGGTGGCCCCCCTCCATACTCGAACCACCATCTGGGTGTGCAATGGCAAGTTTTGTTCCCTTTCCAGTTGATGTAGAACTTCCATGTGACCCCTACAATCCATAGCCTCTCTATCTACCCAATAGGTCAGTTCGCTACGATCAGTAAACACTAAGTTATTGACTGCCGCCAGTTAAGCAGCCCAGTAATATTTAAGTATGGCTAGACTGCCAGTCCTCCATCAAATACTCCTCTTTAGAACTTGCTGAGCACAATTCATGAGCTACTTCCATTCTATGACAAGAGAAAGATTTCATGATGAATTTTACGGAAGAACTCTAGAGGTGTCCTAAAGGGGGTATTTTGAAGTACATAAAGGAGGCTTGGGAGGGAAATAATTTTGTATAGGGCAGCCCTGTTCATTAAAGATAGCGATAGAGTTCTTCAAAGTTCTATGTCCCTATAGAGTCTATCGAGCTGCAGGAATTCATTAGGATCACAAGTAACATAGATCCCAAGATACTAGAAATCATCCACCGCCAACGGTGCCGTGCAACAGGAGGGGAGCCTCAGAGCACCTCCTGTCAGGGGGGGTTGGCTGGTGATTTTGACCATTTAATGTGGTATTCTGAGTGATTCCCCAAAGTTGTTCAAGATTTGCAATATTCTAGCTATGGAGTGGGTCCGCTGAGTAATGTAAAGCAATGCATCATCCGCTTAGAGATGAGTTCTTCCTATCCCCATGGCCACCCACTCCTTGTATAAGCGAATTCTGAGGGACCCACACTGATAGTGGCACAAGAGCCAGTGTAAATATCATTGGGGATAGGGGACACCCTCACCTAGTGCCCTTCTGCAAGGCAAAGACTTGGGATATCGCCCCATTAACCCTCATTCTAGTAATCTGACCCTCAAATAAGAGTTTAACCCATCCGCCAAATTTTGTCCCAAAGCCCATTCTAGCCAGGGCGGCAAAGCTGCAGTTCACCTTGATGTTGTTAAATGGCATCTTTGCATCTAAAGCCAAAAGCGCCGCCCATTTGGTGCGTGGCAGTCTGTTATAAGCAGCACTCCGTAATGACGCCACAAATTGAGACATGTGCTCCTATGTGGCATGAAGCCTAATTGGTCAGGGTGAGCCACTGAGGCCATTGCCATGTGTAGCCTGGTTGCTAAGGTCTTTACCAGCACCTTGGCTTCCACAGTTAGTAAAGATATGGGCCTACACAATCCACAATCCGCCGCCGGCTTGCCTTTCTTGTGAATGACCACAATTGTGGCGGTCTGTTGATCCGCAGGTAAGCTGCCCCCCTCTCGCCCCACATGGATCATGGCCAACACGTTGCTCTGCAACTTTATCAGCCATACCCCTTGTATAAATCACCTGGGGGACGTTCGGCCCCACTGCTTTCCCAGATTGGAGGTGTCGCATTGCTAGCACCAACTCTGCCCCTGTCAAGGCTTCTTCTAAAGCCCCTCCAGCCTCATCTCAGAGCATTTGGAGATCTGTGTCTTTAGAAAGTCAGTTCAGTCTGCATAGGTCATCGTGGTTGCAGGGATGTATATACCTTCATAATACGTTGCAAAAGTTTCAGCATTTGTGGCACTAGTCATTTGGGGTACTCTGTCACAGATGAGGACTTCTAGTACTCAGCTGTGTTCTTTACCTCTTCTTTCTAGCCATGCCACAATTTGGTGGCTTTGTCCCATATATCATATAGCCAGCATTGTTTTGCCAGCACATAGGTATGCACCCTGACATCTGCCAGTATATGCTGGTCAAGCTGTCGGCATTGAAGCTGATAGCGAAGATCAGCAGTCCCCTCCTCCAGTACCTTGGCCTCTGAAGGGATTAATATCCCACTCAATAGCTTTGCATTTGAGTTTATTCTCTTTCTTCTTTCCCACATCAGGGCCTAAGCCTGGCTGTGTAGGACAGCTTTGAATGCTTCCCACAGGATGTATGCTGAATCTAAAGTCCCTTTATTTTCTGTGAAGTAGATGTCTGTCCCTTCCCTGAGTTTCTCTTTAATGCATCCGTCACGCAGTTGCCATGGATCAAGTCTAGGGGCCTGTGTGACGTCCTGGGCCATTCTGCGAGGGATCGTAGATCCCTTGCATCATATGCATTGCGTCTCGAAATTAGCCTGCATGTACTTGGTGGGAAAATATATGATCAATGCGGGATTGGCTACCATGTGCTGCCGAAAAGTGTATTGTCTTTGCTGTGGGTTATGTGCATGCCATAGGTCTGTCAGTCTCATTGCTTATATTAAGGAATGCAATAGTTCCATCTTAGGTTGTGAGGGAGCCCTGCTCATTCTATCCACCCGTCTCAGCTACAGAGCCTATATCACCACTCAGTATGAGGATCCCAGGCAGCAGCTCCTAAGGTAGGACTCTAATGTCTGGAAAGGTCACCACATGAAGTCTGTGATATATACAAAGACCAAATGTTAAGTGTAAAGCCCATCCAGCAACCCAACAGAGTCAAATAACGACCGACTTGTCTGAAAAGCTCACCACATGAAGTCTTGTTGGCATGTACAAAGATTAAAGGTTAAGTGTAAAGCCCTCCAGGACCCTGACAGAGCCACATAGCAACCGAGTGGGTCAGACTGTTTGCGGGTAAGGATAAAAGGTGCTGATTTCTTAATTAGGAAGCCCGCTCCTCTGGAGTCAGCTGTGTAGCCAGCATGTGCCAGTTAAATGTAACCAAATCTGTCTAGGGCCTTGTAATGATCACCCCGGAGATGCGTCTGTTGCATCAGCACTATGTACCGGGCATGCCAGCGCAGGTATTGGAGCACTATTGTGCGCTTAATTCTACTGCCCAGCCCATTCACATTGCATGACCATCAGGCTCCTTGTGACTGCATTTCCATAGGTATGGCAGTGTTGCATATGTCCTCCCTCGTAGTTTCAGGGGACCCTGTGTCTGTACTGTGTCACTCTGTATAATGCATTTCTGCTCCTCTCCATCCAGCACCCCTGTAAGTGAGCAGCTATAATAACAAACCAACATTCTGGAAATCGAAAACTGTTGTCCCAGCCCGATGAACTCCCCCCACCCTGCTACCTTCCACTGCAAGCCTGTAACTGCCTCCCACCCCCACCCACAGAAACCATCAACTACAGTGGATAGGTTAGTACGACCTCACCAAGTTATTTCAGAATGCTTGAACGAATCATGGTATCCCTTATGGCATTTTTAGAATTTGTGTGTACGAACTGATCAGGCCCCTACCACGTTTCTCCCCCCACTCCCCTCCAGACCCCCCACCTGAACCCCCTCCATTCTCTCTTCTCCAAGAAAAGTAAATCTTTCCATTCATGACCGCACCCACTAGAACCCATTCATTTTACCATTGCGTCACTCCAGGAATACACTGTTTATCCCCCACATAGCCACTTAACAGTTCACCAGCACACGACTGGTAGGGGTTTATTGCTCATCTGTCCGTGGGGGTATCATGTCTCTGCTGCATCTCTGGGATGCAGAACTCCGTGGCCCTATGTCGCCACATAGACATCCGTCTTTCTGCTCCTTTCCAGCCGGCGACACACCACCCCTCGATACAGTCCCATGCTTCTTCTGGGGAGGTAAAATACCATGACTTGCCCTCGGTCACCACACAAAGTCTAACCGGGTACAGCATCATATACTTAAAGTCTTTGTCCTTAAGCACTTTCTTGACTTCCTCAAAGTTCCACCTTTGCTTTTACACTTGGAGCGTGAAATCCAGAAAGAACGTGACAGTGACATTTTCGTATTTAAGGTCTCCATGGAAACAGGCTTCCTGGAGGATTGCATCTCGATCCCTGTAGTTAAGCACCTTGGCGATTATTGTCCACGGTGGGGTACCCGGTCGTGTCAGGGGCACTGGTGCCCTCTGTATCCTTTCTATGGAGAAGAAGTTGGATAGTTTCTTTGGACAGAGAGTGTTTGGTATGAGGTCCTCTAAGAAGAGATTGGCGCTGGGCCCCGGTGCTCTCTTAGGGACTCCCACCTCACAAATGTTGTTGCGCCTAGCTCTCCCTTCTTGGTCTTCCAAATTAGCTGTAATGGTAGCATTCTGTTTCGTTAGGCTCTGGACTTGCTCCTAAAGTCTGTTGGTCACTAACTGCAGGCTGTTGGTTTGCGACTCCGCTACATGACCTTTTTCAGGGTTTACCTAAAGTCCTCCCTCAGAAGATTCACATCTACTGTGACAGCATCCATCTTAGGCTCAAAAGTGCCCCTGAGGTCTTGAAAGGCAGCCATTATTTCATGCAGCGAGGGTGCATACATGGGTTGAGTCTCCAGACTTTTGGCACCAGAGATGGAGCCGCCAATCACACTGCCAGAAGCTGCCGTTATCACTGTGTACTTGTCCAGGTTATTAGCCTGTGTAGGTTTAGGTCCTCGCTTTCTGATCATGTATCATCCAGAACACTGTCTGCCTTTTTTCAGAGCAGCTCTTTCAAATAGTAACTAAGGGATGGCTGCTATAGATTAGCAGTGCAAGTCTAAGGAGTCAGGCTGTTTATGCACCGAGAAAGATTTGCTTGGTTGGTTGAAGCCTAGAGGCCCAGGGAGGAAAAGGTTTCAGTTCCGGCCACCACAATCTATGCAGATAGAGGGATTCCCCGTTAGGGCCTCTGAGTCAAAGTGGTACTCAACTCATGTCCTGTCAATTTGATCTGAGGGAGGCAGAGGTTCCTGTGGTTTTTTAGGTCTTGCCTGAGCCAGCACATGCGCTGTCTGGCAAGACATTTAGTAGCTGCTTTTAAAAGCGCTACCTTGCCGGCCACCAGCTTGCTATTATGCGCACAAGAGCGCGCGTGACGTGCACAGCTGCCATTTAGTTTCTTTGGTTGCGCGCATGAATGCCCTCCCCGATCCCCTCCCTTTCCCACTCCCTTCTCGTCAGCTTCATCCTGCGCGATAACTTTAAGCAGCGTGTGTGAATGTCTCCCCACTGTCTTGCCCCTTCCTGCTGCCACAAACATTGCCTGCTCGGGTACCTTTTCACTTTCTTTTCCAGCGCCCGCCCCGGCAATACATTGTTACTTACATACGGGGTGCTATTAAAGAAGCATAAGCACATAAACTGGTAATGTTGTGTTGTTAATGCAATTAAAAGTGCCCAAATGAACGTGTGTCCTGTCCTAGCAAATTGAGTTCTAGCCTTACCTCTTGCTTGAAGATGTGCTGCAAAGCCTTCTCCGGAGAACAATGCTGAACGTTCTGCGGCTGATGAGCAGGGCGCTCACATAGCCATCCTTTAGGCTAACAAACCGATGCTCCAAGAAGAAGGAGCGCTTTTCCCAGCAGAGCAGGCGCGTGCTAAGCTGGAAGGGCTCAAGCAGGGGCATGGGGCAGTGGAAGCGGATGGCGTAGAAGCCGGTGACTACACTGGCGCCCTCCGCGCTCAACGGCTTCAGGATGCCGCTCCGTGTGAAGAAGCAGATGCGCACGAAGTCGGCCTCGCATTGGTAGCGGCTGTTGTACACATTATAACAAGTTTACAACAGTTAAGATATGATAATGCATGAATTTAAAATGGCGGTGTTTTAAATGGCTACATATACTCGCCTGTAATTATTGTTTACAAAAGAACTACAACTGAAAAGAAGTACACGGCATGGTTAGCTATACATCACAGCAAAATACAGGACGCCCGGGCTATGAGAACCTTCTCCCAATCACTCCACCCAACCTGGCACATCCGAATCAGAGCCTTGGCCTCCTACAAATTGTTGGCCGAACTGGGGTGATCGTCACCAATAGCCACACTGCCTGCAACACGGATATGCATAGAAATGTATAGTGTACACAGGGACCCGAGCTAAGGTCTGGCTGCCACCTTAGAAAAGAGTTCATTTCAGTTTATAAGTACTACTGCTCCTAAAAGCAGAGACAATCTTTAAAGGAGTTAACTTTAGAAACGTTAAAGATAAAGCTTCAAAAGTAAGATGTGCTACTGCAGAGGCTCACATTTTATTTATCACACAAGGTATAAAAAGTATGACGAACATTTTAGAAATTTGCTAACTGTTCAGAGCCCATGCAAAATTAATATTTTTTTTATTGGAAATAAACGTTTTATGAGCTGTGCTTTCAATTGAATCTTCCCATTTTAAATAGTGGGAGAGTGGGCTAATCGCGCCGTTTGTTTTAGTCCCTCTTTTGTTTCTTAAACCACCGACTCCTGTCGTAATTGGCATGCTGTAAGGTGTAGTCATCTGTGTTATGTGCTAATGCGATTTGTAGTCGTCCGTGGCGCTTCCCAATAAAAAGAGCTCTAAGTGGCAGGCGGGGGTGAGGAGACCGGTCAGCATAAGCCGTGAGAATAGAAAGAGGAGGCTATGTCTTTTAACCTTTTCGATGCTGATGACGGAACCGCTCCGCCATCAGCCGCGGTAGCGCTGTGCTGATGACGGAGCGGTTCCGTTATGGCCCGCTCGCCACGCTTGCGCGGTGCGGATTCCGCGCCTGCGCTGGGCGTTCCATTGAGCGTGCGGGGCCATGACGGAACCACTCCGTCATGAGCACAGCTCAACCGAGGCTGGTGACGGCGCTGTTCCGTCACCAGCATGGGCGCGCTGCGCGGCCACCCCGCCCCCTTAGCGCTGCGGCAGAATAGCCGCAGCAGCAATGTGTTAAAAGAGAGGGAGACAAATGCAGCCAGCTCAGTGTGCTGAAGGTATGTTTACCGCCACATAGCCTTGCAACTGTACAACCTCTGCCCCAGAGTACACTGGTACTTGTAGTCCAGATTTTTAAATAAACTAACCATAATCATCCGTGTTGGGACAACTTAAGGCTGGGTTTAGGTTTCACGTCATTCTGAGACCGCCACAATATGATTGATTGATTGATTGATTGATTGATTGATTGTGACCTAGCACGTTTGTTTTGTGGATCAGTATTATCTCTTCATCTACTCCATGTTGGTCCTCAATGGCTTAAAGGTGGAGGTGTTGTTTATGAAAATAGCTGTTTCACTGGCTTAAACATGGTCAGTTTCGCTTTAGCACCAGGACGCACAGCACCCAAGCCAGTGCAGTGTGTATCCCTGCTCAGCTCTCTGGGTGCATTAGGACGCACTGCATCCAAGCCAGTCCAAGCTACAACAAGCATTGGCATAGCCAATAGGTCTCGCCTTTGGGACCTTATAAGTGTTTAGCCATGCAACGGTTGATGTAGCACCAAGGATATTGTGCTGCATAACTAAATACTTATAAGGTCCCAAAAGCGAGACCTATTGGCTATGCCAATGCTTGTGATTATTTGCATAAGCTGCGGAAGGCCTGGAGATGGAGAAAATGTGAGCAGGGGCTGCTGCTGCACATCACCGAGTCCAGCCCCCCTCCCAGGGCTTCTGACGTCTATATCACTGCCTTTCCCTGTGCCCGCAAGGACCATCGCATGAGAGTCGGGTTGGTTGCCTCCCCGGGGCCCAACACCCCAAATGAGACCCCAGTCGGTGAGAGCCTGAATAAAAAGGGCCCAGTAGTCCAACCTTCGATCCGCCTCATACCCAATCTCACTCTCTCTGCTTGTTCATCCTGCACTGGGGGGTGGGGAAGAAGAGTAGTCTGCCGGAGTTTGTGATATAAGGCCACAGCAGGCCTTAGCTGAAGGAGCTGTTTGTGCTCTGATGTGGGATGATGTGCGGTGCCGCCTCACAGTGCTTACGTCTGTACCGCACCAAGTCACCAGCTTCTACTCCCTCAGGACCATCGGTCTCAGAAAGTATGGCCCAGCCTGTTCCCCCAGGTGCCCAGTTCAGAACAATCACACTGCAATCAAGTTGGGCATCTTCCCGCCAGTTGCTGCACCTCCTCCTCCACAGAGGGAGTGTGGCCCGCTGGGGAGTCACCACCCAGTGGCCCACTGCCTCATTCCCAAACTTTGCTTTACTCCCCTCTCTGCTCCAAGCTCCTTAGTGACTAGCTCTGGGGGTGTGTGATATGAACACTACGCTGATAGTCCGTAGCCACGGGTTACAGCAGGCCTCCAATCTATTAAATATGCACTGCAGAGGGTGATCCAAGTCTCTGGCTCATAGTCCCCCAGGGCCACCACAGGCACAATACCGTTGTGGCCCTGCCCAGTGCCTGCCCAGATAGAGGCTGCTGGGACCAGGCTGGATGCCTCCACATGGCCTGCTGAGATGACGCCACAGAGGGGTCCCACAGCGGAGTCCTCACACTGCGGCTCATTGGCCCACTTCCCCGTCCATCCCACACCCGTCACCCCTCTCACCACTGACCAGCTTATTGCGCAGGAGGGGGGGGACAAAGACAAAGGGAGCAGCTGCGAGCCACGCCACTTGATCACTTGGCCCTGATAACGCTGTCCGCCATCTTCTCAGCCCCGCTCCTCACAAGTGAAGTCACTGCACGCTCACGCAATAAGGCTGCAAAATCGCTTGAAACACCACGGGCAGACAGCCAGGGGTGGCAGGGTCAGATGTCGGGGAACAAGCTCGATAGTGGACGGATATTTGGGATACTTCAGTGGTGGGTAGAGAACCCTCTATATAGACAATTCTTTAACAAATATTTCAACTTAATGCTAATAATTTTTTGATGCACTTCAACATTAATTTGCAAACAATGACAGTGCACTAAGGGACTACTCTTCAAAAAATAAAAGAGCACAACACATGATATATTACCATATTCCTGAGCATATGATGACCCTTAAAAGCGCATCGTAAAATATTGATTCGGCATCTTCAATTGAAAGTTGGTGTAATGAAGGTTGTGCAAACAAAATGCACACTGTGTAGCTATTGAAGAGGACCCAGAGTTTTCTGGCTAATTTCAAGGAAATGATGGTGTAAGTTGGGAATGCATTGGGGAGGCCCTAGTGCAGCCTGAACTGTGGATGAGCGGAAGAAAAGCATTTTCTTTTCATATATGTCAGCTCATGGTGAGGCAATGCCAAATAGTACTGAAGCATCAACTAAGCTGGCTTTGATGAGAGATGGAGGTAAAAATCGTTTCTAAACAATCACAAAGACTCTGGACTGATGAGTTACCTGTATCACATTCTTACCTATCCTTAAACACTTTAGGAAAGTCATAAATCCCACCTATTTTTCTTGGACTACTCTCTGAGATACTCTATCTCAACAAGGTGTCCACCATGCATTCGGGTGATTAAGTTTGCTTTTTGTGCATTACAAGTACTTAACCAAGAGGGACAGGGGGAGTGTGCATCAGACCTTTGTGTTTAACTTAATAGTGTTAGACTATCAGAAAAGAAGGTAGCTTGATTAAACTGGTTTGTCTTTGATAAAGCCGCTGCATTTCCTTGTAGGTCAAGGGATGCCCAATACACCAATGGGATGGCTCATTATGATTTTGGTTATGATAACCCAAAATTTCACATCTCTGTAATCTAAAAAATCTTTTAGTCAGTGGCTGGTAGTACTCCATCTTGTGGATAAACCTTTCTGAGCAATATTATAAACCTACAATTGAATATATGTATTCAATCTCATGCCTTGGCTGAGCCAGCAGCATTCCACAATAAATGTTACAACTAAGCGTAATATATGGCCATTTCTTTTTATGGCAAAATATGTTTCCGCTTAAAATTTGATTACACCATTTCTCTGTATTTGAAAGCCAGCAGACTCTGTGGAATACTATAAATGAAGTTCGGCAATGAAACTCAATACACTGTAAGAAGAAGCAGCATTTAATAGCACATTTCTTCGTAAAATGCAATGGCACAAAAACTGTGTGTTTGCTAACCAAATTTGGTTCTCGAGATATTTGTAATTTTCATGCATTCAGTTTATGAGCGCATAAACATTCACAAATGTACGGTCGTTAGAGGATCCCAGGTAGAGTCCCAGACAGCACTTGTCTGCGGTGATTCCTGGATGTGATGTGCAGACCCGCCCTGTAGGGGGCACAGTAGCCAAGCGGGACCAGTCAGGTCACCACTGTAACTAGTTTAAATGATATGCATGCATGCATGAGATATTTGTATTGGTCAACCTTGGCCAAAAGGTAGCAGGCACTGTAGAGGGTCGAAGGCTAAGACACTGTCAGGGAGGGATTTTATGGGAAGGGTGCGGGTTTGTCGCCCAGAGGTGACTATTTAATGCATCACCGTGTATTGTTATTTAAAGACGTATAGCTTTAGCTCTTTTCTGATCCAAATACGGCATCTTCTTCAATACAGAACATTTAATGAAACACCAAGCAAGTGTAACATAATATGGTAACAATCTGGATCCACTGCCAGGCCACCCTCTTCTAGGATGTCTTCCAGATGCCATCATTTTGTCTCTGCTTTCTTCACATTGACCCCGATGCTTTGCCCATGAGCCTGATTTACCCTTGAGCCAAAGTCTTCTGGAATTGGAGGTCTCCTTTTAATGTGCATTATTCTAGTCTGCCCCGTGGAGTGGCGCAAGTCTTTGATGCTCCTCTGGTTTGCTGTCTCTGTTGTTCAACACATTCCACCCTACTCTGTCTGAAAGAGTAAACAGGGCTGTTTTGACCCGGATCAATTCTCCAGTTCTTTTACATGCCAAAACATGAAACCATGAACACTGCTCTGTGCGTCTCCACATGACACATTGCCCAAGGGATGCCCCCGGAGTTAGCTGTATAATTTCATTTAAGACCAGGTCTTCACATAATCTCTCTCTGTTTTCTTTGTTATCCCTTCTCCTACCACACCCCATTTTGCACATAATGCTATACCACGACTGCTTGGACCTTTTTTGGCCAATTTTCTGAACTATGCAAGTAAAGTCAGACAAGATTAGAAACACATTGACTTTCCTTGTGGTACTCAGGATTTCACTCTTGCTCGTTTCACTATGGTTTTTAAATGTCTCAGAGAATTGTACTAAACTTGTTTCATTGCTATTCCGTCGATACTTTTATTTTTAGAACTCTGCTATTTTTAAACGGGCTGAATAAGCTTGTTCCTACTCCATGACTTTTCCTAATTTGAATTTTGTATTATTGTTTTTAATTTCTGGTTGTACCCATCAATTTGCTTTTAGAACGCTGCCAATTAAAGACGGACTTTTTAAGGACACTGTTTCGAGTTGTAGAACTAGACAGCTGTTCTTTCTCCGTGTGGTGGGAGGGTGTCAGGCATGGTTGGAGCCTGGTTTGGGCTGTCCCAGTTGCTCTCTGTTCTGTTACTGTGCACCAAGGGACAGTGTTGCAGTTTGGAAGCCACTTCTTTTTCTGTTGGTTCTTCTTGGAAAGACTAGAGATGGCATTTGTTGGGAAGCAGCGCTGTAGTCGCGCAGGGAGCTTGATGAGCTCTCCCTGCATAAAGAGTGCCCAAGGTGCACCAAAGCCAAGCCCATCTATGCCCGTCCACATCCCAACTGCGCCCAGCGCCAGCCATGCTGCTCGGGTGACCTTTGAACACGACTAGCAGCTTTTGTACTCTTCTTCTCAGTTACATAGGCTAAGGTGTACTGAAAGCTGTAAGGCTCCCGTGTCTCCAGTAGGTGTTGTAGGGCTCCTCACCTGCTGTGGGTGCGGAGTTGTGATTCCTTTGGAGCTCATGCCAATTAGTAGAAAAGAGGGACTATCTGCAGACAACCTAAGCTGGGAGCTGCTCTCATCAATAGTTGTTCCATCCACAAACATGCTTTGTATATTAATAACTTGCTGAAGGAGTCCCAGTTGCATGTTCTATTTATAACAGAAACGTGGATGGGTGAATACTCAACACTGATATCCATATGGCTCTGCCGAGTAACTATGCCTGCGTGCAGTGCTTAATTTGTGAAAAACATAAGTGCCAGGGCTCTAGTCAGCAGGGTACCACTGTCTCGGGCGATATCCAAAAACCCGGACATGTATCGGGTCTAGAGATCATCAGTCCAACAAGTACCTACTTGCACCCACTGGGGTGAACCACTCAAGAACTCCATGTACCAGAGTCCCTAGGGGCGATCCGGAGGAGGGGCTAGCGGTGTGCGGTCCATTGCGATTGTTTCTACCACTGCTTGCACTGCCCATTGCCGCTGTCAATTACAGTAACAGCATAACTAATAATAAGTCACACTCATACAAGTGTGATCATTCTGACAATTTCAGGACCTCAAAGTTAAAAGAATGGCTTTGGCTATAGGTATTAGTCAAACTTAATGTATATTGAATTAATAAACAACAGTTACTGTGCTCATCTCTGAATTTAAAAAAAAACAGCGCCACCATGTGGCTAACAATTAAGGGAGGGTGCCGAGCACCAGAAACCACCGGTTGAAATTAAACACTGCCTGTGTGTATTTGAATAGGAAGGATAAAAGAGGTGGTGGCCTTGTTATAGCCTTTAAACACAATTATAGGTGCACTACTTTCAACTCTGAGCATTTGAAAGATGTGGAGGCCTTGAGATTTTGCATTCCCTTGTCCCCTCGGATAGCTCGTCAAGGGTCCTGTTATACCGTCCTTCGGGTTATAAGGGTGAATTTCTAAAATCTATTGAGGAGGCTTTGGCCCCTAAGATTCTGCAATATGAAAATATCACCCTGTTGGGAGATTTTAATCTGCATGCTGATAACTTAAGTGACAACTCAACTTAGTCACTAGTTGATCTGCTGGATTTACTCACTAAGCAAACACAAGGAGATGATGTACGCAGAGCTGAAACTTTTCAGACACTCACCCCCTGTCACAGATCTGGGTTGAATCTATTTTCGTTCTTTAGCTCACTTCACCACCCCAGTTCAGACCCAGCTATATCCAAATCAGTCTTGACCCTGTGCCACGTGGAAATAGTCCAGACCAAGCTCCCAAGCCAGGACTTCCCTGCACCAGAAACAAGCATCCTGGAACCGGTTTCAGGGTAATAATCCTCATCAGCCAGGCTAGTTGGTATCCAGAGGCAAAGTGAACAAGGGACCAACGGCTGGGCATACCCTGCCAACTTTGGGCGAACAAAGCAAACACAAGGAGATGATGGATGGAGAGTTGAAACTTTTCAGACACTCGCCCCCAGTCACAGATCTGGGTTGACTCCATCATCGTTCTTTAGCTCACTTCGCCCCCCCGGTTCAGACCCTGCTATATGCAAATCAGTCTTGACCATGTGCCTCATGGGAACAGTCCAGACCGAACTACCAAGCGAGTTCTTCCCTGGACCAGAAACAAGCATCCTGGGACCGGTTTCGGGGTAGCATCCCTCATCAACCAGACTAGCTTGAATCCAGTGGCAAAGTGAGCAAGGGCATACCCTGCCAACTTGGGGTGAACAAAGCAAACACAAGGAGATCATGGACAGAGCGCTGTCAGACACTCACCTCCAGTCACAGATCTGGGTTGAATCCATCATCGTTCTTTAGCTCACTTCATCATCCCAGTTCAGACCCAACTATTCAAATCCGGATTTACTCACAAGGCTGGGCATACAATTGATTTAATTTTTTCTAACATCAATTAATAGTAAAAAATCCTAAGTAAGTAACCTGATCTGATTCCTTTCTCCTGACTTACTAAGAGCAATGAGAGCAAAGAGTCTGTTGAACGAGCCTGCTACAGGTGGACTTGGCACAGAATCAATGCTCCTAAGCTGATTAATGTCCTTTCTCCCACTGCACCCAGTTTGACAGGTGAGAGTGGTGGCTCCCCAGCTATGGCGGAGGAGCGTTGCCCCCCTGCTAGCAGCTTCATATATTGAAAAATGAAACGATAATAAAACAAGATTATTATCGTTTTATTTTTCAATTTCTACGTGCTGCGCCCTGGGGCTGGATGATCACGGTGGCAGTCAAGAGAAGGAGTGGTGAGCAGCACTGCTATCAGTGCGCATGTGGTGCCAGACAAACCCACATGTGCACTAAGCTGTCTCCAACCCAGCTGCGTTGCCGGGTTAGAGACAGCATGCAGAGGGTCCCAGTCTCCCTCAGAGCAGAAATTATCAGCGCTCAGGCCAATCCTGGAGCTGGTCTCAAGAATGAGAGCAGCTTCAGGTTTGGCCTCAGAGGAGGCTGGGACCATCTGCCTGCAGTGGAACCACGAGAGGAGCAGAAGACCGGCTAAGCGATGGGCTGCAGGTAAGTTCTTTTTTTCTTCTTTCTTTCTCATCACCCACTCCTGCTTCTATCCGCGTCCAGCTACTGTGCTCTAAAGCGGGCCACTAGTGACAGGTGATATGAGCATTGATGCGCAGACTGTTAATTACTGGGTGCAATCTGCGGTAGACAAGATCGCTCTGGTGAAAGTGGTAGTCTGCAAGTAACAGATTTGCTAAGCCCCGTGGTTCAAAACTTAGCTGGTCATGGAGAAAAGCAATGTAAGAAAATAAGAACAAATCTAGCGGGAACATTAGCTTCCAGCTGACAAGGCCAATTATAAGCTGGTGTTGAAGAAATATCATTTAGCAATTAAGGTTATCCAGAGTTCCTTTTTCAGGCATAACATCTATTGGGCAGCCAATAAGCCGTGAGAAATGTTTAAAATTGTCAATTCCTTTTGCCTGTTGCACACACTTAGTCACGATTTGTGCACTAAGTTAGCCGATTTTTTAAAAAGTAAAATCATTCTATTTCAACAAAAAATGAAGGCATTATTTGGGTCAGACAGCCCTAGCAATGATGATAGGGGCTGCCTTTTGCCCCCTACTTGCACTTCGGCTCAGTTTAGGCCTATTACAATGGAGGAGTCTAATAAGGCCTTTCTGAGTTTGGAGTCAGATTCTCTGTCTGACCCGTACCCCCCTTCGGTGTTTGCGCTGGTGGCTGAATTATCAATCCTGGGCCTCATTTATGAGAAATGACGCATCGCTGCGTGAAAGTGCGACATTCCTTGCGACATTCGTGATGCGTCATAATTAATGTATGACGCATCATGTCGCAAGGAGTTACAGATACGTCAGTATTTCTCATGTATCTGTAAGTGCAAAAGTGACGCATTGCTGGAGTGTGTCACAAAAGTGAACAACGCATCTTTTCAGCTTGATATATCTTTCCCTGAGCATCAACAGCATTCTGCTTGTTTGACCCATTGCTTTGGTCCATGTTCCTACTTTGAGATCTACTCACATGAGTTTTTCAACATACTTCAGGACAAAATATAAACTGGTTCTGTCCATGCTATATAGTGTTTTGAATGTGCGAAGCTTCCACTGTTGCTGCTTGTAATATAACTTTTTTGTGTACAACTAGGTCCCACTCATCTTATTTTCCTCAATTCTGCTAAAAAACAATGTCACATACCATCACACTCTCATTACATACCTCCACACAGTCGGCCTCACGCACAGACACACATACCACAACTTTGAGACAGTGCTTTAAATGGGCCGGTACTGTCAGTTACTGAGTACTGTCACTTTTTTACTTTGCGAGGGAGAGTACCTGCGCTTCTGAAGAGTGACCTAATACGTTTAATTGGAGAGTAACGGCACTTCTCAGAAACAAGCAGGTACTCTTCTACAGAGTACCTGCACTTCTATTTTTCCATTTCAGGCACTGCTTTGATGGCAGATTCCCCATGGCCTCCTGTGCTGCTACTGTTTTTGCGTAGGTTACGAATGTTGCACTTTTGCTACATGTGCTGTACCTGTTCTTTGTATGAAGAAGCAATGCTGAAGGATGTGTTACAACTCTTCTGTGTAGGTGAGTGAAGCTGTACATACCGTTCCTGTTGTGCATGTGTCTGTGTCCTGCATGTGGTCTTCTACCTATGTTGAACCTGTCTTGTGTCCTGTTGAAGCTTAGTAAAAGTACTTTCAACAAAAAGCCAAAACGATTATACCTGTCCTTTGTCCCTGTCACTGAACCATGATGTACTTACATGGAACACCGAGTCATACACATACTTCAACAATTGACAGTGCACTTCTTCAGTCCTCATACTTTCTGCCAGCACTACTTACAGATGATTCCTGCTGCTGTAAGGTAGGTGCTCCGAGATGTGCATGCCTAATGCTGTCTGATGAATACCCAAAAAGGCCACTTTATGCTTTTCAGTGTCTCGAGTCTTCTCTGACATCCACTGGCAAAGCCCTGTTTCTCAAGCTTCCAGATGTTATGCTGCATGACATTCTCAAACATTAAATGCATAAGTCCACTACACACGTATGTTATATTTACGTGCGCTCACTACGTATGTATTTTTGAAACAGTTGTAAAGTAGGCATGCATAAGGTATGAATTTATTCCAGTCCTAAGTACACCTAATGCATGAAGTGGCCCCTCTCTCTTTAGTTCATATTAAAAACGGATAATCAAAAAGTAGTTACTGATCATGTGCAATGCGCTCCTTGTATGCCATCTTGACTGGGTTGAAATTACTGTCAGTTTCTGACAGAATCTTCCTGCATACAAGGGGTGTTGGACGAGGCCCTCTGCCAGGCAATAACTACCTTTGATTCACTCCTGTTTTATCACTATTCATGTCGGGGGAAAGTACATGCACTGAAAGAATACCCGTCTAATGCAAAGCAGTAATCAGTTGCAGATTGCCCTAGCACACTGAGCTGACTAGGGGGAAAGAATTATTGTTAAAAGGCTGAAACAAGGAACAGTTGTGCAAACTTTGCTGAACTGGATTAAGGGAGCGCACTTTTAGTGCTCCCAGCTCTGCAAGTTGTGGATGTAGTTGTGACATAAGCATCAAGATCAATTATGTGGGATTTGCAGTTACACTCCGCTTGTGCCAGCCACGTTTACCACATATGGCACCTGACTGACTAACTCGTGCTGGTTGAAACTCTCAGCCTCAAAGGGTATTTTCATTTGTTCCCGTCTCCACGGTCACTGGAGCGAGGTGAGGGAGAACGAGCTTTTGTTGTTGTGGTACCCTGAAGTTTAATTGCTTAGTTCTTGGAAATAAGGCCCTATTGTTCCTAAGAAAAAAAACTCACACAGGATTGTTTATTAGAAGTGCAATTTCGATAATTATCTGGAGCCGCTCTGCAATGTTCGCAGTCTCATGGAAATAGATGCTCTTGTGTACAGATCCAGTAAACTCATAAATTGTTGACTTTACATTAACAATACATTTGTGCACTTTTTTGTGTTTCAATTCTTTACTCGTTTTTTTTTAAAACAGACATAAAAGCGAAAAAAGTATCACGTATTTATCTTTGTCCTTGATCTGGCTTTGATGCAATGCTGTGCGAATTTGGAGGTGAAACTAAAAGTCAAACCAAAACAAACAGCTGTCTTGAGCAGATTATCATTGAATGAGGGAAAACATCAAAGCTTTAATGGCTATTCCTGGGCTGTGGGATGCAAAGGGCCATAAAATGGTATTGCTAGGGCACTATTTCTTGGATGCCATAGTCCCAATGCACATCACAAGTATGGGTAAAATCTTTCATCCAGACCTGTCCTTCATACCTCAAATGAAAGCAATGGTCCAATGAACCAAGTTCTGTCTTCTTCTTGTCCCTAATCTCTTTTAGCGTCTCAGTGGTGTAACTATCATTAGGGCCACAGAAGCACTGGGACTCGGGTCAAAAAGTGGGAGAGATCCCTGGAACCCCATTTACTGCGATTTTTATATCCACCTGTGGATCAGGAAGCGTTTCTTTGCTTGCATTAGGGCTCTTTCTCCTCCTCTATACTGCAGGTAATTATACCAAAGAAACAAAAGTGTGGAGACGGGAAGAGCACTGATCATGGCACTAATAACCTATTGCTCCATATCTGGCATCAACACCCATCTAAATGAATTAAACACATTTCTACAAAGTTGTATGAACATTCACATTCCAACTAAAACATACAAGTGCAAGCAAATCCTTCAACACCCAGGTACTGCAACGACCTCATCGACGACAAACACTCTATTAACCGGCAAGAAACAAATTGAAAGAAAAACAAAAACCCCAATGACCTCACACTACTGAAGCCCCTTGCCTAACACGTAAACAGCACAGTAGCCAAAGTCACATTTTGTTCGAACACTATCAATGAAGCTGCCAACAGAACTATAACATTCTTCAAGACAGCTAAGCTCTGCATTGACCATATGTCTGACCCACCTATCCCACCGTCAATGGCCAAGTGCAGCAACATCAATCACTTCTTTAATGAAAAACCACAGACCAAACAACTGTAAGCTTAGTTTTTCACTGACACAGATAATGTGCTGCGTCCTCTTAAAACCGTGTTTCTCACAGGCCTCACCAACATCTTCAACTCACCTCAATGCCACCACCTATAAAGTAGATTCTTTATCCATATCCTTCATCAAAACCCTTTGTGGAGTAGCTCTCACACCCCTAATCACCATTGTCAGTACCTTCCTTACTCAAGGAATCATCCATGAAGCTTTAGAGACAGCCAAGATACTCTTAAAAACCACGTTAGTCCCCGCGATCTCACCAAATACTGGTTCATCATGTCTCTTCCCTTCATCAGTAGTAACACATAAACACCAATCATCTATGTATGTGTTTATGTATGGATTCAATATTTCTTTCGTGCACACCTAGACAAAAGGCAGCAGAGTGCTGGACATGGTCAAAGACAACGCTAAAGTCAACGAGTAATAGGAGAAGAAGCTTGGTTGTGGATAGTTAATACATTGTGATATACTAATCTTTAAAGAGGTGAGTGTGAGTTTTCAACTCTTTCCTAAACTTGAGCAGGTTTGGGGTGGTCCTCGTGATACAAACTGAATGTTGGCCCAGATTTGGTGCACAGATGGAAAAAGTCTGCTGTCTTGTTTTTTCATTTTTACCCTTCCTAGTCTGCAGTCCGATGGTGTCATGGATGCAGATGTGAAGAGAACCACCAGAGATGGTGAGTGTGTCTGCAAACTCAGAAGGGGTTTTGTTCGCAATGGCTATGTAAATGATGCCGCTGGCTGTCAAGATGATGCTGGCAGGAGTGGAGTCTGGGAGACCATGGAGTAGGGCATTACTACAATCCAGATGAGGACAGAGCTGGTACCAGGCCATCTTTGTTTTATTGGCAATGTGCTCACTGAAGGTGAGGTTGATGTCCAGAGTGAATCTAACTGACTTGGCATTTGGTTAAAGTTGGGATTCGAAGATGTCAATACTCATGTCATTGAGCCAGATTTGTACTGCATCTTGTTTGTTGTTCTTGGCAAACAACGGGAATTCTATCTTGGTTAGATTGAGCTTCAGGTAGGCACTGGACGTCCAGGTCTGGATGATGTGCAAACAGTCCTTGAGGCATTGGATGTCTGAAGCAGAGGGGGGTTTCTACTATATGAGTGCCTATCTGGTATGCAGATTGGGCTGCAGCACTGGGATAACAACCTTACAAGTCACATACAAGATCCTCCTGGCCACAGATAAAGATAACACCTCCTACCTGAAATTACTGGGCCTCGCACCTGTCGTCAACACCATTAACCACTACTCCCTCATCCACACCCTTAAGTCTTGAATCAGAATCACTGAAACTGTCTTACACAGGTTCTTCTCTTACCCATCTAACCAACACTAGTTGTTTACATGGACACCTCCACAGCCCAGAAGCTCTCTACCACACATGGTTTTCGCATGAGTATCAAGTTGGTCCCTTTCTTCTACAATGTTTACTGCTTGATATTCCTGGGGCCTCTGCTACCTTTAACAGAGTAATTATGTGCCAAAAAGTCAATGACACACAAATGTACTAGAAAGTATATTTTCATCAAGCACCGCTCGCACCTCATCCAGATTTGGAAGTACAGCACCTACTTAATGCTTAACCACATTAAAAAGAATTCCTACTACTCATCAAGCACAACAAGCAACAACTATCCTATTCCTCACTCAAGAACACAAACCTAGATCAATTTGAACCCAAACTTTCACCCAGTGTCAAACCATTTATTTTTACTATGGGCTTTGACTTCACACTCATCGCCAATAAAACAAAGATGACCTCGTACCACGCATCTTAACTAAAGAAAGTGAAAACATTCTTCCAGAAAGTGATTTCAGAACCGCTGTTCGAGCCATTGTACTTTCACCTCTGGATGGCAGCAATGCCTTCTCCACTGCCCTCCTAGGAGTAGCCTATATGCTGCGGTATGTCTTATGAAGGCCTTAAAGAAATATGACTATATCACCTCCACCCTCTTTGAACTTCACTGTCTCTCCTTGCTGGCCCGTGCCATTTAAAAAATCAGCAGCATCATCTTCACAGCTATTATGACCAGCTCCCTGGCTTACGAGCTCACCATCATTGGGGGTTGCTGGCATACCCAGAGCCAGGACACTATGAGACTGGAGACAAAGAAGAGAAAAACAAAGCAGCAGGCCTTTTCCAGCTATGTAACCATGATCTGGATCAACAGTGCTGTATCCATCAGTACTGCGACACCCCTGCTAGACTTTAGCATGATAGGCACAGTTCTGATGGATACAGGGTTGCTCCTGAACCAAAGGGTTATCACAGTACATGTAAGCGGAGAAGATCATTTGAGCAATAGGTTATAAAACAGAGGGTATATGGATAGTGCCCGGAATTCCAGAAAACATCACGATTTACAATTACATGTGCTTGATCAGCAATAGATTTTAGTAGAAGAGGCAATATTAGCTTCCGGCAGGTTAGAAAAGGTGTGTCTAACTGACAAGGGCGGCTTTTGTTTGAATGTCGAAAGGAAAAGTGTTCCAGGCAATAGTTGCAGCACCAGCAAAGGTGCGTTTCTGAGTAAATGAAGTTCAGAATCTAGTTACCTCCAGTTGTGGGGAGTTTCGACTTCTGCGACTTTCTTGGATACCCAATATTTTGGGCCGTTTTGATAAGTAAGTTTTAGGTGAATGTCTTCATGTGCAAAGCAGCATAGTTTGAAATATATCCTTGCTTTTATTGGAAGACAGTTTCAGTCATGAAGAATGGGAGTGATGTGGGATGATTTTCTGTGGCTGTGATCATTCTGTCAGCAGAATGACACTCCAGAGTAGATATATTTATATAGTTGAGGCTTTCCTCATAGGACTTGTGATTTAAATGATTCCCCAGTTGGGTTGCAAATCTCTGGACTCTCCATAACCGGTTTTTGCCATTCGGAATCTATTCCTCCCAAAACTGAGGACGCGACATAGGTCAAAGTCTTACTAATATTCTTTTCACTGGTAACACATGCTCCCTTTCTTAGACCATGTATTACATACTTTTCAGGTCAATTGAATATTGTGTTCAAGAACTGCAAATTTCCCTTGCAGTCTTCTATCAGACTGATTTGCCTGTGGGTGAGGGCCTTTTCACAGCTGTCATATTTGTGAACCTGCTGTACTTCGGCCCATCTCCAGGCCAACAACAGTTTTACTATCACTAGCGAGCGGCTGTTTGGTGGTCTTCTTCATTTCATTTAGGCACTAGAACAGCGGTTCTTAACCAGTGGTTCTTAATCCTCGGACCACTGGGCGTCCGAGACACCTAGTCAGGGGGTCCACAACTGCTTAGAAAATTTTGTAATATTACCAGATAAATAAGGTATTTAGAAATCAAGAAGCAAAATGTAAAATTAAATAATGTAATACAATCTGTTTATAGTAAGAAATGTGAAAGGGGATGTTAAAAAGTAAGTTTGCATCCTCAGTGTGATTCGTGGGTGAAGTGCAAATGTTTGTTAATCAGAATATTCTATAGGCAAAGGGTGGCATCAATTGAATTTAGAAAAGCTCCAATCTTACCATTAAAAATAGAATTTTGATTTGTTTTTATTGGTTGTAAAATATTTCATTATTTGTGTATTTGTTTGATGAATGTTTGTGTATTGTTTTGTGACTCAAATCATCAAAAATGCTTAAGCCGGAGTCCAAGCTTCCAGTAATGACTCAGTGGGAGTCACGGTTTTCAATGATGATTCAGCGGGGGTCTCTGGATTTCAATAATGACTAAGGTCCTGATTACGAGTCTGGTGGTACGGGCCTGCAAGACTAGTGGCTTCGCTGCTGAGGCCGTCCAGCCAATGCCCCACCAGCGGTCGGACAACCCTATTAGGACTTTATTGGCCAGATTGTCGTTGCACAGCCACAGCCACCAGGGAGCAAATTTACCTGCTGGTCCCTTAGCAGTGTGAGGGCTGCAATATGCTTGGTGGTGCCCTGAGGCACCGCTAAGCGTATTACGACTTTCCTCACCACCAGCAGTCTCATGGAGTTTCTTCCTCCATGTAGCTGCTGGAGGTGAGGAAAGAAAGGGGTCCTACAGGGCCCTTTCTTGCCCCTATACACCAGGGTGCATGCAGGAGGGCCCCATGTGGGTTTGCATCCCGGTTCCTGCACAGGAAGGAAGGCACAACATGGTGCATTCCTTCCTGTGCAGGAACGTGCACTGGCGGGCCCGCGGCGGTGCTGTTTAAGGCTCACAATGAACTTTTAAACAGCACTACCAGGGGACCGCCCGCCAGACCACAAAATACTTGTAATCTGGCAGACGGGCAGCGGTGAGTATCGGTGGTCCTGGAGCGGTCCTGTACCAACCACTCCAAGACCGCTGAAACTCATAATCAGGCCCTTAGTTGGGGTCTGCACAAGTCAAAAACTTCCCTTGTGCAACTTAAGGCTTGCAAGCTCAAATTAAACCTGTTCTTTTTCAAGTTTGCTCTCATCTACATTCCCTTCCTTCCTCATTCCGATATTTAGGTATTGACCCTAAATAGCGCTTTATGTTATGAAGAATAAACTGACGTATAAGATTGAAACTTTTTTTATGTCATTAGTTTAACACGTCTACCTTTGGTATACTTTTACACACCTGCTTTGGGTGTTAGTTTTATGCTTTGCCTTCTAGTGTCCGTTCTATGCGGTTACTTCTGGTATTAGCTCAACATAACACCTCTTGATCTTAGATCTGCTCTTCACATTCCAGTATTATTTCTACACAGTTCAGGTTCTTTGTTCTGCAGTCTTAATTTGGTATCAGTACACCACGTATCTCTCTGTTGACGCTTTTACCTTAGCTGTCATCAGTTATCCAGTACTGCTTCTCGCATTAGTTCTAATTTCCGCATAGTTGTAGCAGTTCTACTTCTCAATGTGTATTTGCAATTGTACTTCCAATACGTTAAAACAAATTAATGCTTTAAAGATACACATCCTAACTATGGCCCCAATGCTATGCCATGAAGTAACTGACTTCAAACTATCTTGATATAAATCAAGAAGCCATTTCATGCGAGAAAGAAGGCAAACGTGGCAACACCTGCTTTAGACTCATTCTTGACTGAATGACTGTCTTGTTATGGATTTCTTCCTTGTCATATGAGAGAAGACAGTGACTGATCAAGCCTTACAATCTGTGCCACCGAGCCATGGGTTTGGGGAAAGACAGTGGAGGGAAAGCAACTGAATTCGCAAAGAATCTAAAGTTGTACCATCTGACTCCGTTTTAAGAGCGGTGGGGGTCAAGAGGGCACATGAAAATACATTTTATAACAAACATTACATTATTCTTTATATTTAAGAACACGTCATCATACCTAATTCCCAGTCTATGGAGAGGATTATATGAAAGAAAAGAGTAATTAAAATGGAAAGGATGGAGAAACATAAAGGCCTGTTACTTCTGCGATGGTTTTTATTAGGTAGTGTTATATTCTGCATTATTAATTTCAGGGAGGGGCCCTGCCAAATTAGTAATCTAATACCAATCTAGTATCTCACTAGGACAAAGCACCGTTTCGATGAGGACCCCGGGGTTTACCTCCTGGTAGCTATGGGACCTAGGAAACTGTGTGGTAGGTATTTAATTAGACCTATAACAATATTGAAGTAGAGAAACACACTAATAACATTCAGGCAGGTTTTCGGGCTGGAATGGGGACAATAGAGCAGGTGTTTAGGTTGGCACTACTGGGGTGGAAGGTGGTGGAACTAGGCAAGGGTAGTCTTTACTTGGCCTTTATAGACCTGAAGACTGCCTTTGACCTAGTCCCCCGGGAAGAGCTTTGGAGGGTGCTTTACGAGCTGGGATTACCCCCTTACATCCTGTCCCTCCTCATTAGCCTCCATGCCCATACCTTTGCACAGGTCCGTTGGGGTAAAAACGGAGAACTCACCGAGAAGATACCAGTGTCCAGGGGCGTAAGACAGGGCTGCGTCTTGGCGCCCACCCTATTTTCACTTTACGTGAATGGGGTGGTAGAACATCTTCAACAAGAACCAGCTGACGCCCCCTGTCTTGGAGGAGTCCGGATCCCCACTCTGCTTTTTGCGTACGACACGCTTCTGATCTCGAAGACTCCCCAAGGCCTCCAGAAATTGCTAACGCGTTTCCAGGAGTTTTGTGCCGCAAAAGGGTTAATAATTAATGTGGACAAAACAAAATATCTAGTACTAAATCCACCAAGGAAACTGGGCCGCCCACCAATGCTTAATTCTGTTGCCTTGGAGAAAGTGTCCGAATTCGATTACCTTGGCATTCGGATAACGGACAGGTTGTCCTGGGCAAATCACATCAATAAAATGGTCCTTAATCACAGGAGAGTAGGAGGAGCTCTCATGAGGGAGTTCCGGGCCTCATCTAGGAGATCACTCACCCCGGTAATTGATATCTATAAGGCCAAGGTAGTGACATCAGCCTTGTATGGGGCAGAACTGTGGGGCCACTGCCGACTGGACACCTTGGCGACAGCGGAGAGCAAACTATTAAAATCCCTTATTTCTATCCCATTGAGCACACCGTCCGTACCAGTGTTGTTGGATACAGGCTGTAAAAACATTAAAGATCAAGCCCAGCTTCGCCCTCTCCTTTTATGGACACGAATCTGGAGGGGTGAAGAGCTAAAATCCTACGCTGATGGCCTGGGGGAAATAATGAGTTTGGGGGGTTGGGCCAAAATAAGATGGCTAAGAGAAACTAAAAAGCTTCTGGAGAAGATTGGATTGGGGGACTATTGGTTAACACGTTCAGCCCCTCCGAAAGAAGTTGTTAAGGCCCTTTTCTGGAAGTGGACTGCGGAGCAATTAACTACAAGCTCAAACCACTGCAAGTCTACTGTTGCCTTCTTATTAATGAAAGACATTGTGGCCTTTGAACCCTACCTGGATCTGATTACCCTCCCCTTTGATCGAGCCCTTTATTTTAAATTTAGAGTTGGATCCCTCCCGCTTGGTACTATGACATCAAATTGGAAATCAGCGGCCCGAACGTCCCCCAATTGTGCTAGTTGCCCAAGTAGGGTAGAGTCCATCGCGCATGTTTTATTTGAATGCCCGGACTATGCAAGGCCTAGGAGCCTTTGGTTGAAACCTCTTTGCCAAAATATGGGTACACGCAGCCACTTAGTAGCCTTGCGCATCCTAACTACGGACACATCCCCCCCTATTGTATGTGGAACAGCAACATTTTTAAAACAGTTTTGGCTTATTCGATGTAAGAGATTGTCAGTAGCGGTTTAATCCTTTTTTTAGCTAAATTATTCGGGCACTTCATGCCCTTTTATTGTTTTTAACTGAGTCCCTATACTGACTTCTTAAAGTGATGTTTTTTTTCTACACTGTAATGATTGTATTGTAAATGTGCTTATAAGATATCTTGCATATCGAATAAAAGCTTATGACTGACTGACTGACTGACTAATAACATTCCCAAAAGTGAAGAATTTGCTAGGAAATAATGGCACAAAAATGGTCAAATCGAGCTAAGGGAGCCAGAATTAAGAATTTTTGAAAAAGTAAGTCAAAAGGCAGTTGACCAGGACCTATGTGGGATTTCAGGCTAGTTATGATGGAGCGTGGTTGGTACGTCTAGTGAGTCACACTGGTCAGGAGGTTATTATAAGTTGGGCTGATGTAGGAGATTGAGCTGCATTTATACTATGTGTTATGAACTTGTCTCCCTTTATGTAGCAAAAAATGGATCACTGACATATTAAGGGAACCAACAATATCCATCAGCGGCTCCTCCGTTGTGGCAGCAGGCACACACATTAATAAAAGGGTAATAGATACCATTTTATTAATGTGTCCCAGGCTCGTGCTGTTACAGTTCAAGGGTAGGGGGCGGAGCTGATTTGTGCAATTGCACTATTAATGCAGCCCCCTGCCAGTGCGCATGTCAGATTGGCTGCCTGCCTTCAGCTGACCAATCTGACCTGTGCACTTCAAAGCCTGCAATCCTAAGGCTGAGACACAGCTGAGGGATTGTAGCCGCAAGTCCCCAGCCTGAAAAATGAGCATTGGGTGAGCCTGCTCCATCCAATAGAGGAGCTTCAGTACAGCTCCAGGATTGGGTGGTTTTGGGATGTACAGTCGAGGAAGTCCCTCCCTTTCCGCCTGAGGCAGCGCCCAAGAGGAGAGCACCAGGACGCCAGGACAGAGACCCCTTTCAAACCCTGCGGCCAGCAAACGAGTTATGAATTTCATAACAGGCTGCTTGGAATTACATGTGGTCATTTAAGACATTGTGCATTTTTGCACTGGAAAGTTGAAGATGCGTAATATGACTGCAGTGTTTGAAAGAGCGGAATTATGCATAATGAATTCCTTGCACTGCAGTTCCATGGAATTTGAGAACATTCCCCGTGCATTCTGGCAATGATATGACTTTTACAGGAACTGTTAATTATGTAGAGGTCTGGTTTAAAGAGAGTGCTCATTTGACAGTGTAATACATGCCACCTGAGATCAAGGCCTAATGTCAGGCTGAAATGGATCCGGAAGAGTGCATGGTACCATTTGTATCGAAGAATAAACACTGGGAGTTTCATGGAATTGGGCTCAATACTTTCTTTTCTCTGTGTTCAATGATGGGGCTGCTCCATCCCCGTCTACCGAAGCCGCACTGCAGGGTCTGGTGTTCCCCATTTTCGAAGGTGGTCTGACAATAATAGATATACTATTTCCACTCCACCCTGTGCAACATTAGGGAAAGCATTGGATATCAGAGACGTAAGATTTACTACTCTCACTCCAGCCTGTGCAACAGTAGCAAAAATATTAGACTTCAGAGGGGTTACATTTACCATTCCCACTCCACTCTATGCAACAGTAGGGAAACGCAAAACATATAAAAATTACCCTATTAATTTACAAGAAATATAAAACTCTTAATAGGAAAATTATTAATTACCCAATAAATTAATTATATATACAAATAAAACAATTAAACATTTACATGCTTATTAAACAATTTAATCATTATCAATAAAAAATATGTATTACTTAATTACCTTTCCACACCATATCCCCACAAACCTAGCAGTCCACACTTCAAATATAACTGAATAAATAAGTATAACACAATTAACATATTAATAATCAATTAAATAAGTATTAATACATTTATATTTAATTATTACTTTAATAACTTCCCACCCTATACCCCTACGAATCCAGCACCCAACACCAAATATGTAACTTAAAAATATATAATTATTATACAATTTACATCATTAATAATCACTTAATTAATTAATATTAGATCAATAATTAATTAATTATTACTTAATTACCTTCCAACGCTATACCCCTACACACCCAGCAACCTGCACTGAACATATAACCAAAAATTATAATAATTAAAAATTGTGCATGTTTAATAATCGATCAAATAATAAAAAATACTTTAATATTGAACTGTTAATTAATTATTACCTAATTAACTTACCAAACCCAACAGCCCAAATCTAATATATAACTTACAAAATATAATTAACCCTTTCCTTGCTACCTCCCAAGTGCTGCCGTCGGCCATTGGCCGACGTCACCCCACCCGCGCACGGAAACGCCCGCACCTCGGTGGAATTAGCGCCGCGGTTAACGGGTTAATACACAATTTACATAATTATTAATCAATTAAATAATTAATAATAATTGTAAATGAGTTATTATTTAATTAACTTCCCATTCTATACCCCTACAAACCCAGAAAGCGCACCCAATATATAGCTAACAAATATAATAACTACACTATTCACATAAATACATATCAATAAAAAAATAAAAAAATAAATTCATAGTAAATTGTGAATTAATTATTACTTAATTAACTTCCCAACCTACACCCCTACAAACCCAGCAACCGGCAAATAATATATACGTTAGAAAATATAATTATTACATAATGTACATAACTAATAATCAATGAAGTCATTAATAATAATGTAAACATTAATTGTTAAGTAATAATACTTAATTAACTTCTCACTGATACCCCTACTAAACTAGTAGCCCACTATGACACAAAAATCACTATTAGCAACTTAAAAATTATAAATCACTTAAAATTACAAACTACATTTAAACATTTTATTAACAATTATAAAACAATAATAATACATAAAACTAATATATGAACTAAAACACATGAAGATAATTAAAAACTATATTTTTGACTCATTTTTTATTGAAAACAATATTAACAACAATGTTATCCTACAAATCTACATTTTGGACATCGATGTTACTGCCTCTCGATATTTTTGTATTACAGTATGTTTTTTTTCTCATATTTCTGCAAATCGATATTTCAAACTTGATATTTTGTCCAAATACAACAAAAAACACTGGGCTCAAACCTCTTATTTCGTATTGGTAGGATGTTATTTCACAGACATAACATAATTCTGGTGAAATATAAACTAGTCTCATTCATTTGAAATAAGGACTTCCTCCAGTAGAAGGCCACGTCTTATTCTGTTTCCATGCTCTAATAAAAAGTCCCTAAGCATGACAATTTATTTAGGGAATGAGTGTCCCAAACCACTCACTTAACCCCTTAACTGCGGCCATTATTTCGGCGCAGTGCGGGCGTTCCATTAGGTGGGCGGGGCTCCGTCAGACATTGGTTGACAGCAGCACTAGGGAGGTAGTGCTCCCCACGGAACGGGTTAAAGCCTGATTATGACTTTGGCGGTACGGCGGCGGGTCCACACTTCCATCGTACCGCCAAAGAATGGTCAGACCGCCCACCAGATTAGGAGTTTCCTCCTGCCTGGCGGGCTTTTTTTTACGTTCCCACAATGGTGCCCTGAAAATGGGCACCACAATAGGAATGCCCAAAATATTTCCTGAACGGCATAGACTAAAAAGTCAATGCTGTGCAGGAACTGGTGTGCAGGCACACAGGGGGGCACATGTTGTGCCCTCCTGTGTGCTTCCACAGATGGAGGAGGTACAGGGGGCCCTGCAGGGGCCCCTTTGTTTGCTCCCTACCACGGAGGAACCTTTATGACACTGGCAAGGAGGGAAAACCCGTAATATGCTTGGTGGGACTGCAGCGGTTCCGTCAAGGATATTGCTTCCTCCTGACTGCAGCAACACTGCTAGGGAACAGAGGTTCCCTGGCTGCTGCGGTGGGGCTGTGGCGAATCAACCTCCCAAAACGTAATAGGGCGGTCGGTAGTCTACCACTACCATGCCCTGACGGGTCTGGCGGTCCGTAGACCGCCAGACTAATAATCAGGCCCATAGTGTTACGATTATTCTTTGTTTAATCAGAATCCGAACCATGAACCATAAATACAATCTGAAACTGCAATCAGGCAGCACTGTCAACTGAACCTTGGAAGCAGCAGCTTCAAAGATTTAATTAATTGAAAAATGTTACTTAAACCTAGTATTTAACTTCACAATGAATCATTCCATTTACTTCAGATACCAAAACAACATGGTATTTCGGTCAGAGACAATAGCACATTTTTATGTTAAGATGCTAAAAAAAGAAAGATATATATTTCCTCCAAAAGCACTCTCAGAACATCCACACTGGCGAACAGAGAGATATACATAACAAGTTGTGAGAAAATACCTTTTTACATACTAACCCTCATTTTTTGTTGAATTCTATTGATAGTTTTTTGGCTCTGGACACTATGGCGCTGCTGTTCAGTGCCCGATGTATGTGTTTTGACCCATATAACATTTAAGAATTAGCTAATCCCTGACTCACATATTTAACTCCTCTATAAGGCCATAGCATACTTTAAGGAGCAAGGTCAAGCAAAGTATAAGGTGAGTAATACTGTTAAAATGGAAGCAAGCTTTAGATGCGATCACCACCACATCAGACATGTCATTGTCCCTTAGAATTCCCGCACCCGAACCTTCCACCTTCCATCTAATCACTCAGGCTCCTGAAGTAAGAGCCGCCCTCACATATGTTGTTGGAACTGCAGCCATGGTGTGTTATGTTAAATGCCACCTATGTCTGAGGCACCTATTATGCTATCCACTAGTGTGTCAAAGGACAACATGGCTTCAGGCCTACCATTGTAGCCTGACTGTTGCAGTGTAAACCCTGCAGTATGAACTGTTAAAAGAACCCATTTTTAAAAGGGTAAAAAAATCTTCCTTTTAAATATCAATAGATCATGCCTTTGTAAACCTTGTAGTCCATAAGGTAGGGTGCATGGTATTTAAAAGTGGGACATGATACAGACATCAGGACAGAGACATTATTCATTTGCTTTGGTCACATCCCTCTTTGGAAAACTGTGGTAATATAGTCATAGGGACCATAAACTGTACTAACGATCTCATACTGCAATGCTCAGCAGAACTTATCTTCCTGCGTGATACCCTGTCTGTATTGGACACATCTCAACATACCAAAAGATTGGTTGATACAGCCCTGGGCATTTTGCAGGCATTGGAAGCAGTGCATTCGTCCTTATGAAGACTGAACACGACTTGACAATTGCAGCAATACACGAATGCATCATATATTGTTTGATGGACGAAGTCACCATATTTCAAAGTATTTGGTCTTATTTCCTAATACCAAGATTCTAAAACTTGCAAGCTCTGTTTTGAACATTATAGATGCCCCGGGTAGGCCTTTAGGAACCCTTCTCTCTTTTTAAAAAAAATATCTTATAGCTTGTTGATTATACACAAATGGACAAACAAGTAAAATATATGTTATTATAGTTAATCTTGCATGCTGCTATAAGGTGGGATTGATACCTTGTTAAAACAAAATTATATTTCATATACTTGAGTCTCAAGGTAACTACTTTGTACATATAGAGTATTGTGGACTATGCATTTTCATAACTGTTTTGGATCTTACAGAAGTAAGAATTATATCCAAGGATGATTTCTTAAATTTAGCGTCTTACTATTTATAATCTCCTAATCCGATGAAAACATTTTTCTAATAAAAGATATTGCTAAAATAAGGAAATAAACACAAGTGGGACTTGTAGAAAACTATTGTTACCATGTCCTTTAGGTGACAAGGTGCTGGAAGATATTTTCACAGTGGCAGGCCTAGCTGTCCTATGTAGCAAACCAGAGTACAGATTAAAATTCAAGCGCTGTATTTTGAGAATGGGGCCAGCTGTAAAACAACTATTTGTAATAGATAATTAAAATCCAAATCAATATTAAAGTTGGTTTCTAATAAATGTTAAGGAAAAGCAACTTTTAGAAAGTTATCCTGTACATGCCTGAACTGTGAGAAGGATAATTAGCATTAGCCTCTGCCACCTCCCAACCGTGCTCAGTCCTGGAAAAGGTGTGAAAGAGGAGTGAAGCACACATTAGGCTGAACTGATTGGGCAGATATGGCTCTTCTGAGCTCAATAGAATATGCAGCTGGGGGCTAGGCCCCTTTGTTTGACACCAACGTGTAAAATACTGTATAACAGGTCTTTAAAAGATTTTAGCCTTTCAAAGGGAGCACATAAGATGCATGAACAATTTTTGTATATTCTCTCTCTGGTTGCTGAAGGACCTTGCTTGTAAACTGCCAGACTTCTGTCTCTGGGTTTGTTGTGGGTAAAATGTCTGCCTCAAACTGGATTTTAGTGTTAGATGTTGAAGGAACCCTCGGATTACCATAGTAGACTACTCACTCACATCTCCAGCCTCAGGGCCCTTGCCCTGATGCTTTGCATTTCAAGCCTGTTTGCAGTAAAGCAAACAGGAACTACTGAAAAAGTAGGTAGTAAGAGCCTGGGAACCTTTACTCCATTGTTCAGGGAGGGACTAGAAGTGTATTATGGTGCTCCCACCCACAGGCTGGTGAACCCTACAAAAGTGGACCTTCACCCTGCCTTCCTCAGAATACTGCTGAACTTGAGAAAGGACTGAACCTGCTGCACTTAACATCTGTGAAATATGAGAAGGACTTGATAAGGATGGACCAACGTCCACTTGTTATCCAAGGTTCAAAGGATATACAAGAATCATGAGGATGATCCCTTGGGTGGTTCCTGCAACATAAAAAAGTTGAAGAGGATAGTTCCGATAAGACACCCATCTAACCAGTGGCAAATAGCCTTCGACTCAACTTTACTGTTGCCCTCTGCTAAACACCCGGACAGTCTCTAAGTGCTCCTCCTGAAATCCTGGGTGCCTTGGAAGACTACTTGTGTGGTTGTTTGAGCACCAAAAGAGGGTTGGGAAATCTTTCAAAACTTTTTGGTCCAAAGTTTCAAGTGGACTGACCGCAACAAAATCTGACTGGCAGTTCCAAAGCATCAGATTGAATTTCAGGTTTGACCTGCGTAGAGAAGAGTTTCTCCTTAGTGGTGCCAATCTACTTGTTGTACCCAACCAGGCCCCTAGCTGTGGTCAGACTCAAATTGTGGTAGGTCCTGATCTACTATTACGATTGATCGCAATTAGCACCTTGCACTTCGTCATGCTACAGTCTCGTAAATATGTAAAAATAATTCTTATCTCCGGGTCTCATTATTAGATTTTTGTTGTTTTGATGTCACTTTGCTTGCTTTTTTAAATGTTACCCTATTTTTTATAAATTAGAGTGGGATTTCTATTGTGATGCGTTTTTTGACTTTTTAACTGTTTCGTTTTTCTAACTGCTTTCCATATATTTTCTTAGTTAGGCCTGCCTGCTCTGTGCTACAGCTTTAAGGGGTTTGGCCCAGGGTTAAATGACTGAAACCTTTGACTGGAACTAACAAGATAGCGACTTTATTACTTGTGGTAGACTCTCAGTTAACCCAACTAATAAACCACTTTTTCACACAAATAGCATACAGTATATAACCTTGGTTCTTAGGTGACATTTGAAAAGTGCTTGGCTTTTGACCTCGAGGTTCCCCGTGTCACCAGAGCCCCCCTGATGGCAATATGTGATTGTATAAGACAGTTACCCATCATGTATATTCTATATATCTATGTAAATTACCAATATTTAAAGAAATCAAAACACATGACACAATAATGTTACCATGAAATTGCATGCCTACATATTCAATATTTGCATGACATTTGTAAGCATCCCTAGACATTTCAAACCCTGCAGTTGGGCATAGGTCTACTTTTTATGTTTTCTCCATGAATCTTTTTTATGCCCTGTGTTTATACTGTTCTTTGTGATTTGCTTATCCATGCAACAATTGCTTAACCTTCTCAGTCCCCATACATGAAGGAGACATGCTATTTGAGACTCCCAACATTGAATTTATGTGTTTGGGTATATTAATATATTTATCAAAAAAGACAAAAAGACACATGCAACTTTCTCGTTACTACATCTGAAAATGAAGGGAACTCAAATCAAAAATGTATAATTACACAAATCAGCACCTCCAGGGGCAATTGTTGATCTGCACATTCATATAAAGGGGAAACAATGGGTAAAATAACAGTGCACAAGGTTTTGGCATGTGCATGATTTATTATACCAATCAATACAATACAAGATGAAAAAGCTCAATGTAATTAGAACTCAAGACTAAATATGTTTCCTATATTCGGGATTTTACAATAGATTATGCATTGCAAACGTAATTAATTCGCTGGTCGCTGTGGGGGCTAGATGACTAAACACAACTTCCACATAACTTGTGATTCTTTTCCAAAGTTACTGGGGGAAATCAAGTGAGAGGCTGGCCGCGCATACTTCCTGCTGCTAGCATAGCCAATGCTTTGCTGTGCTTGTACAAATAAACACTATACACCGTGGAATGGCTTAATTAGAATTACTTAAAGTGCACTGCCCCACAAGGGAAACTTAATGAACTCTATCAACTAAAAACAAGTCCAACTTTATGATTGATTGTTTAACCTACCACCCACGTCTACTGCTCACGACGAGAGAAAGGCGGTGCTTGCCTTGCACTTCATCACATCAAAACGACCCTGATGCATATCTGAAACCACACCTTGGGGTTTCTCCCTACTGTTATTTTACTGTATGATTCCAAGTAAAAAAAAATACTAATAATATATAAGCACATGTGCAAAGTGGAATGTGCTATCTATTACCAATGTAAAGTAACGGGGGGCATGACTCGTGAGAGTGGGAAAAGATGCCCCTCCCTCAACATTGGTAACAAGTAGCATATTGAACTCTGCACCTTTACATATATGGTTTGTGCCAAGGTATTTTTTCATGTATATTTGTTTTAATCAATAGTATTTATCCATACCCAGGATTCGATGGGTTACATTTGTTTAGTATGTTGTTAAAACCACTTTGAAGAGGCCGTCTAACAATTAGGAGAGTTTTTTCCCTGTGTGATGTAATAATTACAATCACTCTGTAAGGTAGTAAACAGTGTTTTTTGTCATTTTTACTGTGCTGCAGCATTGAACTTGAATGTGAACTTTGCATTATAGTAATACTTATGTTTGTGTCTGTGTGTGTGTGTTTTAATATATTTGCTCTCAATACCATGTGTTATTGAGACATTTTTTTTCACTGCCATGGCATAAATATATTAATGTACTTTATATAAATGACACAGATGGCCATTTCCATGATTTGGCCAGTATCTTGTATGATACTGAGTCTGACGGGTCAGAACAGGGAATAGTATGTAGAGGTAAAATGCCCTCACAACAAAACCGTCACCCCGCATGCAATTACAACGCGGTCGTTACAACGACCACATTGTAACAATGTATACCATTACCTCGCAAGTATAATCAACGACTTGCGGAGGGGGAGATGGTGTTGGATTTAAAATCCAACACATTCCCTACTATCCGCACAGACTGGAGTTGGAATAGTACATTATACTATTCCAACATCCAGCGTTCTCCTCCGCAAGTCGTTGTTCCGACTTGTGGGGTAATGCTATGCCTTGTTACAACGCAGTCGTTGTAACAACGCATTGTAATTGCATGCAGAGTGAAGGCATGCGTGAAAAGGAGGCATATTCTTTACCAACGTGTTTTCCCAATGCAAATTCTTCCAGACTATATATGCAGGCATTTGTTCAGTTAAAACCTCTATGGTGTGGTAATTTCACACATCATAGAGTCTGGATTTGTCCACAAACACTATTGGCATCTAAGAGCCCGATTTTGAGCTTTGCAAGCTGTGGTTGGATTCTGGTTGGATTACTAATACTGATTTGAAACTCCACATAGGACTCCTGCAATAAATAAGCTAGACCCCTTGAAATGGGTAACAACTAGATTGAGGGGGCAAAATTTGACATGCTTTTAGCAGGTGGCAAATGTCTGCAAGGATGCCTGTTCAGGGGGGTTAAGGAGAGTTGGAAGGGTATGAGAGGATAGGGTAGGATGTTGCCTGGTGGGCAGAGAGGGTCTATATACAGGCCACAGAATGGGTCCGGGTTGCAATGCAGCCCTTTACTGAAGTAATTTCCACAAATTGATTTTCCGTCTGGTTAAATTGGGTCCTCCTGTGCCCGAAACTCAGATTATCTAGGTGCAGGTGCCCCAGACCACCGATGATTGTATGGAGCAGAATTCCCCATCGGATTCCACTCCTTACAACTTGCAACCAGGACTTTAGACTTTAGTTCACATTTACTGCTACAAATGGAGGGACATCTTTACTAATTTTTCATGCAAATGCAGGGCAGAAAGCAAAGTTGCTGTGCTGCGTTGTACGAAAGGGACATAACAGAAATGCACCAAACTTACTAAGATATGGCACATTTCTGCTGTCACCTAACCGCATTACTGGCACCCACACACCATGGTGCAAAGGTGCCTGCATTACAGGCAGGAATGTTTTTGAGCAGGGCTGTTTACAGCATTTTTCTCTTTCTATGTGTGATGCAAAATGCAGCATGCAGCATGTATAGAAAGAGGAGGTAACATGGGGAAAAAACATATATCTCCTCATTACGCCTGGTTCAGGGGGGTGTAGCATGTTGGTGCAATCCCAGGTTTTTACTCATTTTATTAAATCCGAGATTGCGTCAAAATCCATGAGTGGATGCATGGAAACCCCCCTACACCACCCATGGAACACCTCTCTGAAGAAAACATTACTTTTTGGGAACAATCCCAAGGAAAGCCATGCAAATCTGATTTGTGTGGCTTTATAAATCTCAACTAAAATTTAGTGTTTTGTTTCTGCCAGAAAAATGACGTAAAATGTTAGTAAATCTGGGCTGGAATGAGCAGTGAACGGGTGGCAGTTAAAGACGCTGTTCTGGGAAACACCAGTGTCTTTGCTTCTAAACTGAAATAAGGGTAATTCTTGCTTCCTCAGACATCCAGAAGTCCAATTGTCTGGAACATCAAATCACAAAAGCTTGAATATTAATCTTCAAAAAGTTGTCCTCTAACAGCCATTGCATCATTATTGTTGTTGGATAAATGTTTGATTATAATGCTGATGGACCTCAAATTTAATAAAATCTACAATAACACAAGTTAAGTATGAAACACAACAGGATATTGCTGAGGGATTAGGTAGTTTCCTACAGACTACTCATGCAGCCCAAGGAAAAAAACAAATCCAAAATAGTACAACCAAAAGAAGTCAGCACTTAATTTTAAAATTTAGCAGAAAGTGGAACAGCAGCCTTGCAATAATCGTCTTGGCGATGAAATACTGACAGGCCAGGAAGGGACATAACTTGTTAGCGGGTCCTTCAGAGCAGAGATCATTTGCCTACGGTCTGTTTTGGAGAAAGAGACGCGCTGCCTGAACAACCCCGCTGAGTCATTGAGGGTCACAGATGGACTGTAGAATGGTTACGTCACAATGGGATTGTGGAAGCTTCACAGGATCACTTGCCTGTCAATCAAAATGTCTCGTCTACTTCCTGTTCTCAAGTTCGAAAATTCCTTTGTCTATTACAATTCAGAGTAGCAGAGCTAATTTCATCAAATTAATTACGTGACAAGTGAGGGTTGACAGGTTTGTATAAAAGAGGCAAGCTCCTTTTAATGCTGGTGTGTAGGCTATATGAATTCTTGTGACATCTGTCCAACCAACAGTCTTGAAGAGTAAACACTCCACGGTCAGGAGTAAAAATGAAGGACTGGGTAACAAAAGGAGCAGAAGCTACAACAGCATAAGACTTAATGCCCTACACAATATGTAATGGCAGCCAACAGTGATGTAAAAACAAACTGAAGGAGACAGTAGTGGTAGTGCAGTTCTAAGGCGCACATGTTAGGGAGCACCATAGCCCTTCCGGCACAGCATGGACTGTGCAGTAACAGTGGTGCATACAGACAGGGGGCACAACATATGCCCCCACTGGGTGCACCCCCATGAACAAGGGCAGCAGGGGGCCCTTCAGAGCCCTATGACTGTCCTGACTGCCACACTTTTTATGGTGGGCTCCCCTCCATGAAAAGTGTGGAGGTCTGGAAAGTCACATTATATGCTTGGCGTGCCGCAGCGGCACCGCCAACATATGCTGCCCCAGACTCCCACGCCCGCAGAGGGAACCTGGATCCCCAGTCATGTGGCGGTGGGATTGACTCATAGTAATGCCGCAGTTGGACTGCCAGTGCGGCGCTTCCTGCCAACGCGAGTTTGGTGGTTTAATGGGCTGCCAAACTCATAATCAGCCCCATAGAAAGTCACTGCAATGAGAGCGCCAAAGCACATTCCTTCACACAATGGACTGTGCAGTCTATGCCGTGCAGGAACTGGGGCGCATACAGACAGGGGTTCACACCATGCTCACACCATGTGCCCCCTGCATGCACCCCCAGACCCGGAGGCAAGACTGAAGTTAAAGGCGCTGTACCTGGTAAAGGTCCATGGTGGACAACGTATACAAGGTGTAAAAGAAGGGAAAACAGATCATGAATGTGGGCAAACATGCCTTTTTTTAAATATTTTGTTAACAACAAATAGTAACAAAAACAGAAGAACACTCAAATGAATTGATGATAAGAAAAATGACAGTAGGATGAAAACAATACTTACAAGCTAGCCTAACAATAGGAATGATATCTTCCTATAACATGAGAGTCCCACATATGCCATTAGTGCCGGGCGGTTTGTTACTAATTTGTGGCATGCAGATTTGTATGACTTGTGATACATTTATATCCATACTTTGCACATAAGTGTCATGTTTGTCTGAGCACTGTGTATGGTTTTCTCACCTCACTGAAATTACAGGTAGATTTTGTCTGTCTTCATATATGTTCTAATTTGTATTACAAACTTTTCTCCACATATACTTGTTTAGCTCACAATATTATTCTTACCATAGAGATAATTGTGCCGTGAAATATTATTGATACCCCATTGATTATTGATACTCCATGGCTGTAGTATTTCCAAGGGATTCCCTTTTACTATAATACATACTTATCCATAATGTGGCCCAAGATGTTTCATGGAGAGAGAGAAGAAGGGTGAGAATCTAGCACATCTATATTCTACGAGGTACTAGTGACTGGGTAACGGTTACAGCAGTTTTGGCCAGGAAGGCTGGTGACATGTAAGTGATTCTATGTTGCCCTAAAAAATCTCACAGGCATGGGAGATGCAGCAGGAGAGGGCAAACCCTTATAGATCATGTGTGTATGGCAAGGCCAAAGAAGTGTTGAGTTATATGCAGACCAATCTTATTTGACTCACGATCTTAAGGTAGTGACTTTTTAAATATTTCATGTACTTATCCAATAGTATCTTTTATTTTGTGCTCATAATACTGCATTTAGTTCCTTAAATTGCGGTTTTTTCATTTGGGATGTTGCATCCCAAATACAAAAATACCGGTCGCAAAGTGCCAGATTCTGTGAATCTGCCCGTTTACAACCGTTTTTTTAGTTGATGCATGTGGCCCTATGTGTATAAACGGAAGCCTTGGAAACTACAATGCAACTATATTTTAATGGGATAATGAGCAAAAAGGGTCCTATAATGTCTCCTGTTATCTTCAACCTTTACATGGAACCGCTTAGTGCTCTACTCACAGAAAAAATCAAAAAGATTCGCCAATATGCAGATGATACACAACTCTCCTTGAATGTTTCTTTTGCTTCAGATATCCAAAATGCACATCATCCAGACCAGGATGTCAAGCAACTACCTGAAGACCTACCCAACCAAGACAGAATTATTATTATTTGCAAAAAACAGCAAACAAGTTGTAGTGCAAACCTGGGTCAATGAAATGAACCTTGAAAACTTCAAACCTCAACTCTCACCGAATGCTAAATCACTTGAATTCACCTTGGACACCTACTTCTACCTCAAGCAACATGTTGCTCAAATAAAATATGTCCGGGTACCAGCTCTCTATTCTAAAGAAAGTAAAATAATTTCTTTCAGAATGGGACTTCATAACTGAAACCTTTGCATTCTTGCATTTGGATGGTGTTTTTGCACAACTCCCTGGCCTCCCAGACTCCACATTGGCACACATCTCATCCAAGGCCTATAGAAACATGATCACATCACCTCCAGTCTTACGCAACTCTATTGGCTCATCTTGCCAGCCTGCACCATCTTCAAAACTACCTGCCCTATTTACAAAGCCATCACAATCAGCATCTTGCAGACAAACGCACCCTCTCTGATGATTCTCTGCACACCCACCGTGATGTCCCCGTTAGACTGTAGACTAAGAAGTGTTAAAGGACAAAAAAGACTGTCACATGACCAGAGAACACAGACACCACTACTGCACTACTTTGCCACTCCACATCTAAAATGTTACACAGAAGAGTACTTTATAATTTGATTGCTTATTGAATACTACCAAATTTGGCTCTGACTTGAAACAATTAATTATGAACTGACAGGTGAACCTCTACTGACACAAGAAAAGCCCTGAGGTAGCCAAACGGTATTCCAGCCTGACAAAACACATGTTGGCTAGATCCAGATTTGCAGTGAAGAATTAAAAAAAATACCTATTTGATGGACTAAAAGCAGTATTTATTATAATGTTCTGGTGTACTTGCAAGAAACATTGTTTATAGAGCCCTTTACTGAGTGTGATGGGAAATAGTGGAGAGGTTAGAATTCTGCCATTTACATAATGAGAAATAACATGCTTGTAGCTTGTAACCTTCCCCCTATGTAAAGCAGTGCCGCGGTGGTGGCCAATTGAAGCGTGAAATGGCCATAGAATGCTCTGTATATGCAGTGGATATCTCTCCTTCCTAGGCATCAGTTGTCTAAGTATTTATCAGCTGGGGATACAACCTTGAAATATGTTGTAAAGGTGATTTATTGAGCCACATTTGTGATGAATGGACAGCTCTTGTTCCCAGCTGTCACTCCTTGACCAGCACAGGAATGTCAAGTTAAGTTGAGCTATCAACCATATTTACTCCCATGAGACAAACTATCAAGAATAGGACCTATCACCTTCCTGTCCTTTTTACATGCGTGCCCAGCATTTGTAGTACTGATTGGCATGAAAATAGAACATTGTCATAATCTACATGTCAAGCCGCACCATTCGAGGTTCTCATGGATGTCACACTCTAATGCTTTGCCAGGGTGAGGTGTGGAACCACAGTATGATTCAAGGGCCAAGCTGACATTTGCGTACTATAACATTCCATTAAAATTCTTTGCCACATAGTAAGGTAGCACAACTGAGTGGAGACGATGTTGTCTAACAGCTAGTGTGGTCAACCCTAAAAGTTCATTCCTCCATGAAGAAGATAAGGCACAGATGTGAATCCAGGGTTTCTTTTACAAACTATACCAATAAAACAACAGAACACAAAAGAAATACCTCTGTGGTGAATACCAATTTTATTTAGGGGTAATAGTACAATGAAAAGATGATTTCTGAGAGAAAAAAGATGGGCTTGCCCATGATGGATTTTATCTAGCTGTGGCAGGACTTACAGACAAAGATGATGAATTGTCTTATCTACCCTCGTACTGCATTAGAATAAGTATGGATAAACACTGTTGTGAGCAAAAAGAACTTCAAACTTCAAAGGCTCCTTTTTCGTGCAATGCAAATGATCTCTAACTCTTCGAATTTTGTAATATTTGAAATAGGTACAGGTACAATTATTTCATTCTACCTTCCTGAGGACCTTGTTCAATTGTAAGTAGAAGAAAAAATGAATATGTACCATCCATCAGAAAGCCCCTGGTCGCCTAATAAAAAGGTACATTTTTTGGCCCTTTCTTGACATTGCCTTCCCCTAGTCTTGAGGGTGCTGCCTTGCCCCCCATCCGCCCTTATGGACCTGATATATATGAAAAATGGTAGGCACTTCCTAAAAAGTTTTTATCATGTTGGCAAGATTACACACAGCAATAAAAAGCAGAGGTCACTCAATGGCATCAAGCATTCCATAACCATAGTCAGGGCCCAGCTCTACTTGGCATTTCAGCAACCTGGGCACCAACTGAATGTGGAAATATCAGCTTGAGACTCATTTTGAGTACAACAATGTAGTTAGTGGAGTTGGTGGCATTTTGCGAAGAGAAAATAGCATTATCTATGTTACTCAGTACACCTGATAAACTGGGAGGAAAATAAGAGTGGTTTCTTCAATATAGTTATAGCTCTTACAAAATTCTTATAATGAATATATGTTCATCTTTTGACCAAATAACATTTTTCGAAACATTGGAAGGAGCTAAAAAGAGTTTCATTATGTATTTGAAACAGTAAGTCTGATAAAAGTCTGCCTTTCCTGGGGACCACTTTGTGAAGTAGATTTTTAAAAATGCTGATTTTTTGTACAGATTTTGAGAACCAATGAACTTTGTTGCTTATTGTGAACTTGCCTTTTCACAAGATGACACCTAACGTTTATTAGGTCCAAGAAAAGGCAGTCCACTAAGGGCCTGATTACGACTTTGGCAGTGTAGGGCCGGGTCCGCCCCGCTGCCACACTGCCAAAGCCGTGATCAGACCACCTGTCAAATTAGGAGTTTTCTAGGGCTTTAACACAGCGGTGCTTCAGTAAATGAGAATGCCAAAAAACAGTTCCTGCATGGCATGGACTCAGAAGTCCATGTCATGCAGGAACTGGGGTGTATTTACACAGGGGGCACATGCAGGGCCCCCTTTGTTTTCTCTTCGCCATGGTGTTCATGCAGTAGGAACTTCCATGACACCGCCGGCGGAAAGGAAACTCGTAATGTGCTTGGCAGGACAGTGGCGCTCCGCCAAGCATATTGCTGCATCCCGACCACTGCAACACCGCCATGGAATGGAGATTCCCTGGTGGCTGCAGGGGGGCAAAGGTGGTCCTACCGCCCTAAAAGTAATAGGGGGGTCAGGAGACCACCACCACTGCTCCCCAGGAGTCTGGCGGTCTCTGGAACGCTAGACTCGTTATCGGTCCATAATGTGTACTGGCGAGTACCATTAACTAATTCCTTTGACTTGCAGATTGTATTATGTGTCTCAAATAACAAAATAATACCACTGGCATTTATTTTTTTACGTCTTGTCTACTCATGTGACATTGTTTTCATTCTTCAGAAAAGTATACACCTTGATAATGATAGAGACCCACAAGAACCTTAAGATTTTGCAAGGTATGATCGGAAAGTGAACTTTTCAAGTGTATGTGTTCACGTGGTTAGAGAGAGCTAGCAGAATGGACAATATATATAACAATTATAGCACTTCTTATTTCTTTTATAATGTTACCATCTTTGTTTATATCCGTGAATATATATGTATGCTTGAAAACTTTAATACAAACTTTGAGAAACAAGAGATTAGGTGCACTGTTGCAGATCTAGTAGGAGAAACTTCACTGCTATACACATCTTTAATGATCAATAATGATTCGTGAGCCTTAGTGACTCTCAATTAAGTATGAGCCTAATGAGCAAAGTCGGCAATCGGCAAGTTTTGTGAGAAACAAGATAAGCCACCTTCATGGTTTAAGGGCAGGATAATTGGACTATGGAGGTGCAGAAGAATAGAACACTAGAGGATGGATGGATTTTTATATAGCGCAATATCACCGCCAGGTCTCAAAGCGCTTTGCATTGGGAACCCGTCCTGGTTTTTCCCTGTGAGATAGCCCCTACTGGGTATCCCCAAGGTGAAAGCCAGGCATCCCGGCGCAGTACTTCTAACTCCTCCAACGTCCAACAGTTTCCCTGATTTTGCTTAGACTGGAGTGGGAATAGAAAATCTAACCCCTCTAAAGTCCAACATCTTCCTGATTTTGCTTACAATGGAGTGGGAATAGCAAATCTAACCTCTCCAAAATCCAACGCTTTCTCAGCTGTTTTGCTAGTGTTGTTTATTTTAGATTGTTGGTATTTCTTTACAATTTTTAATAATATTTTTTATAATCATAATTTATATTTAAGCTACATTTTTTACAATAATTTTATTTTTGAATTAAGTTTGATATCTGATTTTATCTATCACTGCTCCCACTCTCCATGCCTCATAAGCATGAAGTCCAGCACTCATGGGGGTGGGTTTTCAAAGTTTTTAATCTTCTATAACCCTTTGCAAAGACAGGCGCGTTTCGGGTAACTCCTTCCTCAGTGAGATCAGGCGCGCCTGACGCCGCCATGTTTAAATAAATCCTGCTAAGGACAAAAACATTAACAAAGGACTATCGGTATATCAGCATAGTCGCCATATTGGAGTGACGAAAAATCATATACAGCGCATTACATTGCACAGTTCATTTTTCTTGAACTCAATGTCATAACATATATTTCAACATATGTAATGATGTCCGTTATAACTAACGCCCTAAATGGGCACATGGCATGCTTTGGGAAGGACGTGTTCACAAAATGCGAGTCTCCAATGTTGACATAATGTCTCATCGTTAGGCACCAAACTACAGTTATGTTGAAATTCAAAATTACATTTCGATATGCTATTTTGAACCTTCTAAATCATGTCATAAATGGGCCAACATTATTAATGTTCTTCATAGTCTTGTAAAGGTCAACCTCCAATGACATTTGCTCTTGATCGATATCGGAATCATTCGCATCACAATTACACCCTGTATGGGCTTGTCTTCCCCTCCTTCCTATAATGCAATCACTGCCGTCATTACCACTGTGTCCTCACTTGAAGCAGCAAATATGTACTACCATGTAGTGAGACGATGTAGATCACCTCCAAGGATCAACAAAGTCATTACATTCAAGGGCTTTGTTACAAATCAACCATTCAATGGAGAGAAGACGACGAAGAATAAAATGAAATAACATAAATTGAAACCAATAAAAACCAAAGGAAAAATTATAGGAGAGTTACGGGAAAGGAAAGGAAAAATCAGAGGAAGAAGAAAAAGTCCTTCTGCACATGTTTTAAAGATGATCTAACTATCCTAATATGAAGAAAAGTGTGCAAGAGGGAAGAGAGACCCTACTTACTTTAATTAGCTGCTTCTAATAGTCAGGAATGTTGAAAATATATGCGACTATGGTGTTCATTTATTTTTCTCATTAATTTTGGCACTAGTCATAGAAAATTAAAACTATATTTCACCTTATTTTTTGCAGTTTTCTTGGGGTTTCACTGAAGATTTTACCTCCTTTTTCCACAGAAATTTCCAATACTTGGGCAGATTTTCACATACTTCTCACAGACCTTTTCAGCCTCTACTTAGCTTATTAAGAAATAGCCTACACTCCCAATTTTCTCCAAAATGCAAACTAAATTATCGCTTGTGGTCAAAGAAGCCAGTGCAGCCTCTCAAGTTTCTAAGACCTATGCTAAATTTAAATACCATAGGCAAAAAGCATGAAAGGGTTTTGCCCATTCTGTGTCTATTGGAAAATGTGGTCATGCAAAGGGCCCTATATTGTTACTTAAACGATGCCTCTAACTTTCCCGTCAATGGGCAGTGCTGGCTTTCGCCCTGGTGGCGCCTCGTGCAGTGATCTTTTTGCCCCCCATGCCCTCCATCTCCACGGATTCCCTTATTATCACTCTCCAACAGTGCCCATCATCTCTCCATAGCCCCTCTCTTTTATTGTGCTGATCATATCAGTGCAGTGTTGCAGAGCCCTTTTCATCACACACACATTATACAGAGACAATTAATCTTACGGGTATTAATCAGTGTATAGGAAATGTTACATAAAACAATGAGGATTATAAAGTGCAGTCACATGTCATCCGTACTAGTAGGTGGTATACTTTAAGAGTGTTAGGTCTGGAGAAGCACAAACTCAGGATTTAAAACGTTTTAAGGTGATTGCGGCTAACTTTATTAAGAAGAATATATTCCTACCCAAACAAACCCTTTTTAGCAACATTGGGATGATAAAAGACGGGGGAAAAATATAACCTTCTAACCTAAAGCATGCAGTTTGTATGCAGCTCTGTGATGACAGTTCATACTTTACTGTGCTAAATTAAGATTTCCATTTATGAACTGCAAATACCAAAAGGATCTCTGTGACAAAAGCAGTAACCCACTAAGCAGTCCACATAAAATAACGTTCTGCAATCTCTGTGGTACATGTTCTTTGCAGCAGGCACATTAACTCTTTGTCCTACTGTCTGGTGAGTCAAAATGCCTCTAGACAAAAAAATCTGATCTGTCACCAACAGGAACATTAATCACCAGAGTTATCTTGACATTTTTATTGTTGCCTGGAAACTGCAGAGCACACAAGGGACTTTGCAGTAGGTGCTTTTAAACCCATAAGTTATTTCTACACCCAGTGCCTCCCCAGCTCAGTCCAGGTGTGGCTGCACCGGTCACACCATCCTAAAGCTGGTCCTGCCCAAGGGTGCCTGAACTTAGTTTGGCGCACCAACGCTTTAGCAACAAATTCCAGCTTATTGTAGCACCACATAACCCCAATTGACATATTTGTCGGTATGGTGTCCTTGCTTTCTAGGTTACTAACAGTCCCGCTAAGGGGTCAGGAACGCAGTAGTAATTCAAAACTTTTTTTGTTTTTAGATTAGCCACAGAAGTACTGCTCTAAGAAAAAGACACAATAAATTTAAAAAATGTTTATTACAACAATCTCATCCTGATGCTTAGTACATGAGTACTAACCACACACAATATAATTCGAACAGCACTATTGGATGTCACTTGCAGAAAGAGCAAAATAAATATTTCTAACGTGATTGGAATGTTCCCAGAAACCAAACACCTTAACCCCTTCCCTGCTGCTGTCGGCCATGGCCGTCGCGAGCACTACCTCGCTGGTGCTGCGAAAGTCCAACGGCCGACGCGGCCCTGCCCGTTTTGCGGAAGTGCCGCACTGCCGCGAAATCGCAGCTGTGGCAAAGGGGTTAAAGACTACATCTCCGCGCTACACTATCAAATCACAGAGTACCTAACTTGCCTCTAGAGTTTCTTTGGATTCAGCACACTGCACACATGTTCACAGCGAAGCAGCTGTGATCATCAAACTTCAACCGAGAGAGAGTGGTTCCTTAAAAGGAAAACACACATCATCTGTGTTCAGCTCCTCTCCTCTTGGTATCGGCTCTTAGCATAGGAATGGATGTTGCGGCATTCTAGCAAGTCCTCCTGGGGAAAAAGGACTCTCTGATTCGCTGGTCAATATAAGGGGTTCATATAGGGTTAAACACTGGTTTTTACCCTACATTGGGGGACTTGTCCAAGACATAACTGGTATAATGCACATTCCGTGTCAGAGCTTGTAATGTACATATCAAGGAACTTGTAGTAGACTTATGGTGTTACGCTGTCAACTCAATGTGAGGAAATAAAGAAGCTTGCTGTGAGCGCCGCTTCATTTAGTACTGCAAGAAAAAAATCTTATAAATGTGTAAGTCGTCTCTAACATACAATTTTCATACACTTTTGATCACCGTGCAAAATGAAATAAAAAACATGGACTAAGCTAACATGCTTCTGGCCCTCCAGTCTCTTCTTAAGGTAAACCAAATAATTTGTAAACTCAACAACGTGTCTGCAGTGAAGCAGATGGACCTACCCACTTCCCGAATGTATTTAATTTCTGCATAATGCAGAATTTGTACTTACAATATGTGTGAGCAGGAACATACATTTTATAGTCAGAACTGAACTTCTAATTCTTAGGCATTATTGTCAGGCCTCTTTGTTAATGTTTTGCAAAGCGCACCTCAACATACCCATGCTATCACTGACAACATTTTGCTCCATACACTTTTATGTCAAAAAACACTGATAGGAGAGACTGACTTATAACATGTTTTAATCATAAATTCAGTGTTTTCCATCTTAGATAAAAAAAATCTACATTTCATACAAAAACACAATGAGGGGCTGTTCACAAAGGTATTTGGAGTACTTAAATTAGTACTCATGTATTACTCTTTTATGCACTTTCACATGTCTTTGAGAACTGCAAATATTCCATGAATGGCCATATTCAATTAGTACAAATAGAAAGGACTGTGCCCTAGTTGCACTTTTACTAACAGGGATTTTGACCTTTCAAGCCCAATTCACAAAGGTATGCAAGAGTATCTAAAAGAGTACTCCTGTGGTATGACTTCCTGCACTCACGCCTGCTTTTCTGAAGAGGGCCCGTATGGTTTTCACACAGAGTTATATAACAGTACAACTGTAATCTATGTTCAGGAAATTATGCTAGCAAAGCTCTAACAGTGCAGATTAAAAAGGCAGGCGAGCAAAAGCATGTAATCCAAAAAGCCCCATAGACTTAAGGACCCTGTGGATGATCTGAAGAAAATACAGAGACATCAGCAGTTTCCCTAGGTTAAGAATAAAGGAGATTTACATGTCACCTCCTTAATCTTCAATGCCCAAAGGTGACCCTCAATATGACAATGGAGACACCAGCACCACCCTTCTACTGGCTAAGCTGCAAGTCTCACTGAAACAATGCCTTGCACAAATTCAGCCCAATGACAGCTCTGGAGAAGCTGCAGAACGTGTAATACTAGAAACCTGCAACTCAATACTGCATCTGTCATCTGTGTGCTGCAATCAAAAGGCGCGGGACAGTCCCTGCATTGAAAATACTGCTCTGTGCCGGGTTCACCATCGCAGAAGTGTTTGTGTTTTATGTCTGTCATTGTAGCCCTTCAACGTGAACCACCGCAGTCTAAGTGCCTTATTGGGAGTTTGGCAGATGGGAGATGCCGTCAAAACACAGCAGATATACGGTCCTGTGTATCAGGGGTAGCCACAGCATTTGTGACAGGAGATCCTGCCCTTCAAACTCTAAATAAGACCCTGGGTTTGCACACCAACATGCACAACACAGATTCAAGCTGCCAACAACTATGCAAATTACTTCCACAAAGAACTAGCCACAGATGGCTGCCTCCACCACATGTTTCATGGACGTCCTGATGCATTTGTCTGAACGTGGGCCCATATGAAAGTGATAAAAATACTTAAAGTACTTCAAATTCTTCTCTCGGGTTTTATTTAAGTGGTGCTTGTGCTTTGTGAGCTAGAGATAATTCTGGTTTTCCTCATTAAATATCCCACGTTAGCAGCCACTCATAAAACGATACTGGCATGCATTCTTCGCCTTCTTTCCCTGTATCTGGTTGTTTTTGCAATCCTGACAGCTGTTGAGCTGCTATTTGCTGTTGAGTTCGTTTACCTTTGAAACTGTGAATGTGTCTCCTCAGCCTCTGAGTTGGTAACTCACTTCCTCATGCAAACTGTGAGGTGCTTCCTAGTAGCTGGTGTGCCTCTGTAGTATCGAAAACATCTTCCTTGAGGGATTTATAAACATAACTACAAGGTCTCATCCTTGGCTTCTCTTTGCTACACATGATTGGGAGGCAACGAAGCAAAGCTAAAGCAAGCACTCTCAAGGCAAACACTCCTTAGCCTTCTGGTTTCATAAACAAAACTCACTGATGTCTTGTGATCACCACCTGACCTGGGGAAAGAATGAGGTAAAATACTTTCTGAAAAAAACCTGGAACCGTTGCCTGATGTGAAACTGGTCTATCAAGACAGCTGTTGATACAGAGACTCCAAGGAGGCAATCCATATGAACCCACATTCTGTTCACACCTTTATCGTACACCACCTAGAACTGCAAGTACCGCGCAATCGTGATGTGACCAGTCAATAGTAACTCATCACTCCAAGTCAAATCTGCTTCCCCACTAATCCCTCTTCTGCTGACTTGCACACTGTGAGCTGCACACTTGCAAGCACATTTGCAAAAGCGTAAAAGAAGCAACAAAAACCCCATGATGTATCACATCTCACCGAACAAAACTACATACTAGTGTTTACCAACTAGGAATGACCTGTTTTGTCTTACTGTCCATCGACATAGCTTCCTCTCATGAGTTAATTTGAAGACTTTTACAATACATAAAAGGAAACAAACCATCAGGTTAGATGCTGAGATGCGCTGCCTCAATGCTACAATCAACTTCATCCACAATGGTTTTCCCAATTTTCCTGGACCTGCTTCATGCAGGAAGCTCAACTCAAACTCAATTATTCTTCACCCGAAAGCGTATTTCAATGAAAGGGAATCAATGTTGCATGCACTTTTCTTGTTCATTAGATTTGGACTTACCATACATTTGTTGGGTTTTTCTCCAGAGTGGACCCTCATGTGAATCAGGAGCTTGTAGCGTGCATTGAAAGGTTTGTAGCGGCGGACACAGCCTGCCCAGAAGCACGTGAAGTCTTCTCCTTTGCGCTGATCGATGTGCGTCTTCTCAATGTGCCGGACCAGTTCATCTTGTTGGTCATAGCCAGCATTACAGTCTATCCATCGGCAAACCTGCTTGCAGTGGCTGATGTCCAGCTCATCGCCGTCATGGTGGTGGAGTGACTTTGGGGACATGGGGACGTGCAAACGAGGCAGGGCCCCTTGAGAGTGGCCTAAGTGCTGATGCAGATGATAAGGGGGCGGTAGAGCCGCGTGATGCTGGAAGAGGTCTGCGTTGCAAAAGTCATCTATCGGCTCCTGTTTTAGGAAGCTCAGCTTCTGCCTGCTGTCTGACGCTCCCTGTTGAGTGATTGCACCATTCATCATGAGGCTAAGGTTTGCATGTCCCTCTCCCTCCTGCATTTGCAACTGTTCACAGTCTCTCCTGGCACATTCGGCGGGGACAGGTACAAGACTGGCCGCGGGGGAGGGTAGATTGCACAGGTTCGTAGGCTGAGCACCAGCCTGGGGGTGAGCAGATTTCTGAACACTGTTGCTGCAGATCCCCCCAGGATGGGAGGACAGGCCAGCTGAACTAGTCCTCAGCCCATTCATGCAGGTGACCAAGGAGGCCTGCGATGTCCGAATGATGGCTGTGATGTCCAGCCCCTTGGCTGCCGACAGCGCCCCGGAGAGGCATCTCTTCCTCAGGTTGCCTGCCTGCATCCTGGATGAATGCTGAGGGCTGCCAAGTGACAGTGGACCTGGGGAGTTGCTATGCTCATTGTTGAACAAGTAGGATGAAAGGGAGTCTGCAAAGCTATTATTCATAGCGTTGGCTTCCGGGTGCAGGCTGCTGCCTCCGCGTGGCTCCGCCCCGTCAGCAAGCCTTCTGTCAGCAGGGATCTCCGATAGGGCTGTATAATCGCCCGGCCTCTCTTGCTTGATGTGCTGAGGGGTATGGTTTCCATTCACATAGGCAGCGGCACACATCGCATCTTGAAACCTCGCCGACCTGCAAGGTAGGGTCAGAAAAACTTTATTAGTTCATAGTAAAGTTTGGGTTTCTTGTCAGCACAAAAAGCTGCATCTCTGATTCCTCAAAAGGGGAAGTGCAGCAATATTCCTATAAACAGATGTTTTCTTAAATGTCGTAAACACGTGCTCCTTATAAGGACAGATTAACATCAGTGTATTTCACTTCAAGGAATACTACATGCGCCGCTATGATTATGCAAGTGTGCGGGACTTCTTTTGTAGACTAAACTTTCACGTAAACATATAACAATAAACATTTGCTATTGCTGTATATAAAACCTTTATTTTTTGGGGGGACTTCACTTGTAGCCAGTATGAAAACCGTGGCATCTATATATAAGTTCCAATGTGAACTTTATGGTCCCTTCCAGGCGCTGGAATGTTATCAGCAAAGCGTTTATTCCACATATTCAAAGTTAAAAGTTTATCTTCGCCAACCTAATAATATTGTGGTACGAAAGTAATTACTCTGTACTTGAATTCGAATTAAAGTTTCCTTTAAAGTCATTTTGCATCATGAGAACAACTTCACATCATTAAGAAAACCGTAAATATTACTCTTGTCCACTCCGTATAGTCATGTTTTCTACAAAAAAAAGCAGATCCAGAAGCTTTAGGATAAGTGATGAATAATCACTGGCAGACTCTCTAACACATGAACTGTTATTCTGTAAAGTGTAGGGGGCGTAACTCGCGTAATTCCTTGTAGCGTAATCACACGGAAATATCCAAAAATTCCAAGAGAAAGCGCAGATTTTTCTTAGTGCAATAAATCCCCCTAGCACCTCACATGGATGCAATTTGCGCTATGAAATTGCACTTAATGCAACGGAACATGAATAGGGCGCACAAGCAGCCGTTCACGCTCGCTAAATGTGAACTTGGGGTTTGATTTCCCCCAACTTACTCCCAGTATTCAACACTAGTTTCTTAGGCCAAAATGCACCATTGTGTCATGAATGCAAGCAAGGATGCATTTTGCGCCAATACATTAACACTAAATACAGCAGAACTTAGCAGCAGCACCCGCAGCTGTTCGCACTCTGTAAATGTGCTCTTACAGACAATAGCAGTTTTCCCCCAAATTACTCTTAATTACGCAAGAAGGTGTAATCACATTATTATTGGTAATTCCTTGTCAAAGAGTAACATGGCATTACCAAAATTACTCTGATTACTTCTGCGTAAATGAAATTCCACTAACACCTAGTAAAGTGTCAAAAATAATAAAGGTGCATAAAATATCAACCTCTGAAGTTAAAAGTCAGAATAAACAGTAAAACATTTTGTTGAATAAAACACTTTTGTATATACACCCAATCAGAGAATCTGCAAAGAGTAACTTGATCATATTATTGCTTTGACTCTTGAAAGTGATGTCCTGTAAGTAATACATCCTCTCTGTGTATCAACCTATGTACCGAGCATAACTGTAGGAACTATTCTCATAGTCTAAACAGTAAGGTAACCCACGGCTCTCTACAATTTTGTCAGCGGAACAAGTGATTAATTTATATCTGCATTCTCCTCTCAGTAAAATGGGTGATATTGGCATACACAGAATTGTAATTAAACATTTTCAGAGTCCATCAAGAACTTCTGGACCAGCATAGCCATTGTGAGACAAGCGTGCAAAGAGGATGGTAAGAAAGGAAGACCAAACAAGTGCCCCCTGTGACTTTATTCAGTTTCGCCCCTCCCGTATGCAGTGTGAAAGGGACAAGGGTCATTCTGAATCTTAATAAGAGTGCCCAAACAGACAATCTCCAAACCTTTGTCCATTTTCATCTCACAAATAAGAATGGTGACATAACTGTACAAAAGTTATTTTTACCAAAGATGGCCTGATAGATGTACACTTTCATTTATCTAGTTTCGTCATTTATATTTGCAATCTAGGCTAACTGTACAAAAGTACTAAAGGGGTCTTACCAAGGGTGCCAGGATAGGGGTACTGCTTAAATGTATCCTTCGTGCTTCCTCCATCATGCAATCTCAATTTAATGTATAAGTGGCATACAGGAAGGACCCTAAAGTGTCAACATCTGATGCAGTTGCCTCTGATGGTAGCAGTGAGTGTTTTGTTCTGAGGTAAAAGACATCTACTTGTTCAAAGCAAACTCAAGAGTTTTTAAAGTAATACAGTTCTGTTTACATACATCAATGTATCTATCAGAAACACTTATATGAAACTTGAGTTTCTTCTCACAGGATGCATTGTTTCAGCCATGCACTATTTGGTCTCTGAGCTGTCTTCAATCAGTGTGCATTTGTACAAGTGACCAGCATAACTGGACATCATAATATTCATGACACTTTACTAGCGAAACATACTCTGGTAACATAACTCCTCTTTTTCAGCTGGTTATACTTTCCTATTCACCATAACATTGTTCTTGCTCTCTCGTTGACCTTGATGCATTGATTACTGATTTTGACGTGACCCTTTGTGACCCCACCAAAACCCCTCCTCTGTCTGGAGACCTCTAAGTCTAATGTCATGAACTGTACAGCAGGGCAGGTGTTTTCAACATTTATCACTCAACTGAAGTAAATATAAACCAGTATGTCGAAGGCAAACTTTTCAGGTTTTTAAAATTATACCTCACATTTCCAACCATTGATATCCATTAACCCTACGCCCATTCTGCAAATATTCAGACATTACTTGGGAAATCATCTCCAATATGGCTTAATACTGCAATATGGGATTTAAGCTGAATGATTCAGACTTGAATCTCCTGACTAATAGAAATGTCCACCTTTCTTCTACAGAAGGAGTGTCGCTTATTCACACTCACTGTCTTCTTACACTCAGCTACTTTTAACATCACCTTAGTAAAGGGTCAGTCACACCGCATTGTGTTATGGAAAAGAATAATTGAGGGTTTCCACTGGAAGCTGGGACTAAAATTAGTCATCACTCTTGAATGTGCAGAACTGCGAGGCTTCTTTGCAGACCTTCGGTGTCGAGCAGAAGCAAATACTTAATGAACGTCTGAATCCATCAAACAGTAAAATAGCTTAAAGTAATTTGCCTGCAAGGAGCTGGGGAGACCTTACAATGACTTTTCCCCACCCTTGGCCAGTGCTAATGCGAGTAGCCAAGCTTGCCTGGTCTTTGGACATGGCATACTTTTCAAAAGGTTCCAATTTAAATGTTTTCCAAACTGGAACTGGCATATGTAATTTGCAGGGTTTCACATCATGCTCTTGTCATATACGTGCCGAATAAGTACCAAAAGTACAAATATGTTGATCAGTATCTTTACACGTGTTTAGCACGTTTCTGTTCTGGGTTCCTCCATTTGCCTAATTTGTGTGACCTTGAGATTTTGCATTCAGAATGTGCAGATGGGAATGACTTCAGAATAGTTTGGCTGTGTAACTACTTTATTTACTGAATGCTGCTTTGCGACATTACAGAGGATTTCAATCGTCTTTTTCAGAAGATTTTAGATCCCACAAATTTCCCGGTCCAGACCTTTTCCTCTTACACTTTGTGAGGGAAACAACATGATTCATCTTGGGAGCAGGTGCCCTGAAAGCTCTCCTGTGTAATTTTATCTAACTGTACAATTCTGTGGAGACATTGTAATCCTGTGGCCGGAAATGACCTCCCCGTGCCCCTAGTCTCTAAAGTACACTACCAGAATATCATAGATGAAATATCACCCTACAAAAGTATCGTAACTGAAATATCAAGAGGCCATTCACCATGAGGTTAAGTATATATAGGTGAGTACAGGTGTATTGCAGTGGTGGCCGCCACAAACAAAGGGTGGTGAGGTGGGTGGTTTGTACCAGGGGGGTAATCTTTTTTTTATTTTTTAGGAACTTACCATAAGCTGCCGGCCGACTATTGCGTTGCGTCACGTCTCCGTGTTCTTCCTGGATCCAGCAGACACTGGGACAGACTCCCTGTGCAATCCCAACGCTGCACTCATGCTGTGAGAGCAGTGTGGTGATTGGCCGGAGCGGGCTGAAAAGACGCTCTGCTCAGGACAGGGAGTCTGTGCTGTTTCTCCAGCCTGGCTGTTCAATAGAGCTGGGTTTGAGAAACCTAAATGTGCATGTGTGTTTGGCTGGCCAAAGACGGACGACCAAACACACATGCGCTTAGAAGTGCTCATAACACTCCTCCTTCCTCTTCCCATGTCCAGACACGCCCATCCCTACACATGCTGGCTCCAAGCCGGCAAATAAAAACAAGCATTTACAATGCAATGGTCTCTGCATTATTAAAGGTAGAGCTATTGGCATCGCTCATGACATTTTTTTAAATAATAAATGGCATTGTCATTTACATTGCCAATAGCTTAATCGTTAAATAAATGGCATTCTCATTTACAATGCCAATAGCTTAATCGCTCGCAAATGCATGAACTATTGCATTTACACCCCCACAGAGCCACACACACAAAGCCACCCACACACACATACAGAGCCACTCAGACAGAGCCACAGACAACCACACAGAGCCACAGACACACACACAGAGCCACACACAGAGACACACACACACACACAGAGACACACACACACACAGAGCCCCCTCACACACACAGAGCCCCCACACACACATAGAGCCCCACACACACACACAAAGCCCACCACACACAGAACCCCTTGCCCATCCTCCTGGAGCCCAGATGTTGATGGTTTGGGGGCAGAGTCTGGGGATACGAGCGGGGGTTCATGCTTTCTGTTGTTTGTACCTCGTGACACAAACTTCATGAATCAGAAGGAATAGAAATCTCCCTCCACCAGGTAAGTTGATCCCCATAAGAGACCCCTGGGATGAGAGCTTTATGACCCCCATGTCCCGGGATGGGTTGTGATGGGACAGCTGTGTTCAGGTCTCTAGAAGGGGATTCAAACAGACATCTAAGATAAAGAGCGGCACGACCTGCCGTGCCACCAGAGCACCAGAGAGAGCACCGCACTGAACCACAGATGACACACATGTACTCCAGGGCATTCGCACATCATTCAGTAGTTATCGCTGACGCCCCTAATCAGCAACCAAGTGCATCACGAAAAGCACGCCTGCCCTCAAGCGCCTTACAGAGAGAACCTGGACGCCCCAGAACCCATGCAACCCAAAGAGAGTGGCGCAGGGCCCACAGCAGGGATGCACTCACAAGAAGAAACCCCTGTGCTTGGAGCACAGAGACCCCCAACAAGCGCAGGAATGAATCTTTCCAAAGCACTGGATCACTTTCGTCCATTGATGTCTGGGTGGGCTCTGTGTTGACCGCAGTGCTAAATATGTGTACATTGCCAGCCCCGCAGTGCATGTCTATGTGGCTGTGTGCAGTACCCTCGTGGCAATCATTCCAGTGCCCTACTGTGAGCCAGTCCTTCTGGAGAACCCTGTGAGGGGCGGCCCTTGCCATTCTCAATCTTACTAGCATGAAGTTCATTACATTGGCAGCCTGCTTTTGACTCTGCCGGGTGGCCCTAGAATGCATTGTTCCTTCTCTTCCTCGGGCCTGGAACTGTTGAGGCTCGCGCCACAGTGCTGCAGAAGGGAACGGGGGTAAAGTGTGGGTGCTGACGTATGGTACCGCTGGTGCTTTCAGCGCTGGGTGTGTTTAAGGGAAGCCTCTGCTGCTTCTGCTGTGTTATGTACACTGGGTTCACACCTGTGCCAAGACTCCTGTGCTGTTGCTCTTGTCATGAACCTTGATGTCCTGCTTCATGCCACTTCTGCAGCTGTGAGGCGCGTGAGTACAGCTTGTCTTTTCCGGTAACTGTACCTTGTAATACCCGCAGTGACGCTTGTATTGTCACATGCTGCACCCGGGCTCGTGAAGCTTGTACTGTCACGTGTTCCACTTGTCCTCTGCGCTACGGAAGCTTCCCTTGTCACATAGAGTACCAGTGCTGTGTTCTAAAGAAGCTCAGGGCTTTAAGTGGGCAGGGTTCGGGCGGTGCTCAGCACTGGCAGTTTTTATAAGAAGGTACTGAGATTAAATATCCTGTTGAGCAGTGTCACCCTTCACTGCATTTGATGAATAGTTCTTTAATAGTCTCTCTTGTCAGAACTGAAGCTTTTCAATGTTATGTACAAAGAAGCCATAGTTGGTGTTTATTTACCATATGCAACTCACAACCATTGACAATGCCAATAGTCTTGGCTTGTTGTAGATGTAAGGTCACATTTAGTATTATATATATCTGGATGCAATGACTGAAACAACAAAATTCCAGTCAGGCGGCACACGATGCTGAGCACAGATTTTTAGTTTAGGTGTTTTGAGCTACGCCTTTTTGAGAGTCTCTACCGCCTCCAATAGTTTTTTCATTCCACTTAAAGCCCCGAGAAAGCTTCTCCTGCGTCATGCTAAACTTGTGCTGAATTTTAGGGAAACAGTTCTTATCGCTTGTCATAGACCATGTGCGAGCTGTGTGCGTGCACTGTTCGAATGAGCTCTCTCTGCTTGTGCTGTGTTATAGAGGTTTGCCCGGCCTCTGCAGCAGCTGACGGTAGCAGGAAGTCGTTTCATCCCTTTTGGGATGGGCCCGCATGCTGACAGCAGGTGGCAAGGGAAAAATATGCAGCACTGGGTTTCTGTTACCATAAAAGCTTACAACGGGGTTGAAAAGATAAAAAACATGTTTGGCGCCGCGAGCCACACATTGCACTCGCTCAGCCATACACTTTACGCGATTAGCCACACTAAGAAACTTTCACACAAGTACCGGTTTCCTGGCACACTTAAACTCTTCAGAGCTTTTAATTATGCAGGCGAGGCTCCAAGTTTTAGATTCTCGCAAAGTTTCTTGACTTTGAGTTCAACCGCGGATTATTATTTATTTCGGCGCTCTTCAAAAAACGTCAACACACTGCAAGCAATGTTTACACAAACTAAAATTCAGCCAAGATGCAAGTAAAATCGCAGCAGAGGCCATTGTCTTAGGAAGCTGCTGGCGGGGCGGAGGCACAGGGGCGCATTATCAGGTTACCTGGTTTTGATTCCATCACCCTACACTTCCCGGCAATATAACGCTTGTGGATTTTTAAAAAATGCCTGATTTTCTTCCTGCGTCACGGTTTTCCTAGCTTTCTCTTCTTCTTTCTTGCCTGGATGAAAGACCCGTGGTAGGAGGAAGCGACAAGTGATTTACCTGGATTGGCAGCTGGGCTGTTCCTGTCAACAACAACAACAAAAAATGGCTGCCGCAAAGCTCAAACATTTTCTGATTCGAGGGCGTGCTTTTGGGTGAGTGACAGATGACATCACAGGTAGAAAGAACCTAAAACAACACGCCCCCGAATCGGAAAAAGACAGGGCTTGAACTGAGTGAAGCCCCTCTCTTCCAATGGCTGGCCTCCGTTTAGGAAGGCAGCCAATGGAAAAGAGAGGCGGGTTCAAACCCCCTACTAGAAAACATTAAATCTCTGACTGAGACTGCGCAAGCGCAGCCTACGGTCCTCGACCTAAAAAACCGATGATAGAACATTGTTTTATTATTAACCTGCTGGCTCTGAGCCAGTGGGGAGAGCACCTCCGTCATTGTGGAGGAGCCGCCCCAGCATTGAAATTAACGGCACATATATATATATATATATATATATATATATTTTATGTTTTTTTTCCACACAATCGTATTCTCTTAGCGCCGCGCTCAAGCGATGGGTACAATCGCGATGGGGCTAAATCCAAGCCCAAAATTAATTTATTCTGCAAAGATGCAACGCACTCCAATTTCCAGTTTTAAAGCTTTTACTGTTAGCTTAACTGGCTTCAACCAAAGCGTTTCAGCCCAGGGAGGCCTGGCTGGGCTGAAACGCATTGTTTGGAGTCAGATAAGCTAACAATAAAAGCTTTAAAACTGGAAATTGGAGTACATTGCATCTTTGCAGAATAATATATATATATATATATAATAACATTTTGTTTTGCGCTGAACTTGAATAACTATAAATGGTGGCAGTTTTCCCTGAATTGCGCAAGATTAAACAATTTGATTCAATTTATAAGACCAGAAAAGTAAATTCAGAAATTTCACCACTGCCATTTTAAATGTTGCAATCAGCAAGAAACCTGGTCCCTTTTCGCGCTATCTGCCATTGACTTAAAAAAACCAGGGTTGAACTGAACTTCCTTTTAGATGCAAATGATTAAGGTTCGTTGGATCCGAAACGCGTTATGCTTTAAATATTTTACCTTGCCTGGAATAAAAGCATCTTTTATTGAAGCACATCTGGTGGGCCTGATTACGCAGCACTGAAGTGGTGCGTGTTCTTCTTTTGGAATATGTGTATATATATATCATACATCCAGGAGGGTCCTGCCAGGATCGGCTCCCTCGTCAGGTGGCGCGAAGAGACGGCGAACCCAAGCCGTAGAAATTAATCACAATTCCACAGTTTGCTTCAGAGCAAGCGCGCACTCAAGGGTTACGATCTTTGAAAAAAGTTTTATTCCAAGGTAACGCTACGCGTTTCGCCAATAGCCTTGATCACACGAAGACTATTGACGAAACGCGTAGCGTTACCTTGGAATACAACTTTTTTCAAAGATCGTAACCCCTGAGTGCGCGCTTGCTTTGTAGCAAACTGTGGAATTTTGATATATATATATATATATATATATATATATATATATATACCTCTGGTGCTTGAGAGCAGTTTTCCAGCATTCAGCGATGTCTTCCTCTGATGAAGGAGCTGCCAAAAGCTCTAGAAACGCGTTAGGATGCAAATTTCGTTTGAACTGAGACAAGCTGGTTTTCCGAATAAAGAATGGTGTTGAAGCCAACCTGCTGTCGGTGTGTCCTTGCCTCAGGGCGAACTTTGGACTCGATATATATATATATATATATATATATATATATATATATATATATATATATGTGTGTGTGTGTGTGTGTATATATATATATATATATATATATATATATATATATATATATATATATATATATATATATATATATATATATATATCGCTCAAACACCTTCCGAAGGAAAGAATCAGCCGCACATCACCAGCGAAGTTTGCATCCTGATTTTATTCACAAACGGCAATCCTAACATGTTTCGTTCTATCACCTTGGCAATATGTATATCTTCAAGGTACATGGATACAGAGTCGTGAATAGTAAATGCAATCCCACTTTCACAATATGTTGGTTCTCGAAAAGGAAGGCCACAATATTTATCTCTGACAATATTTCTGTCCTCGATGCTCTGTCGTACATTGCTTCAGATTTTGACAATGCTCCTATAGACACTGTGGACACGTCCTAAAGTAAACATGACAGTAAAATATCTAAGCTGACATACTGAGCTTCTGCGAAATGTTTGTCACAGAATTCTGAGTTCTTCTACGTCCCATTCATCCCATTGTCCAAAGATGCATTTATCAGAGGAATGGATGGATGAGACTGATAGAGCGCCATGTTATTCTGTAAAATTGTAGGGGTGCACCATAATCCCAAGTAGTCAGCACCCACATATTTAGAGGACCATGTTAATGTGTGACTTTAAATTGTAGTACTAGGCCGGGGATCAGTGCAATATGTGGTTGTGTGCTTATATTGTTTGAATAACGAATGTAGTGCCAGATTCGAGAATATGCCTTAAGTAATGTAGAAATTATTGCTTCGTGTTTAAAATGTTACATTAGATTTGAACGTGCCATATTAAAGTTGCACGTGTAGGTTGCTTAATATTAAAACGCGTTATGCTCTAACATGAGAAGTAATAATGTTTAGAAATGTAATGAAATATTGCTTTAGAATGGTTTAAATGTAATGCTTATGTTGTAGTTTAGAAATGCATTTAAAAGTGTAAAAGCCTGAGACGTGAAATTACCAGCAGAGGCCTAACTGTAGTTATCTTAGCACAACCAGAAAGGCAGGGTTGAATGTTTTCCTTGGGAAAAGGCTCCTGTTCGCAGTTGAATTTCAAAATGTAACTTAGAGCGTGTACAGGATTGTTTCTCTTGCATTTATTTCTCTTGCAGGTGCAAGGCCATGTAGCTCATTAGGTAGAATAATCCATTGTTTTAGGAGTTAGGTTGGTAGGAGTGAGAAGGAAGGGAGTCTACTGGTATGCAAAACTGCAACATTTGGCGGAGAAGGTGCCTGGGACCCAAGGACACAGCAACGGTTTTTGGAAGAAGATGGACCTGTACTGGAAAAATACAAGGGGCCGCACCTGCCCAGAGGGGGTGTGACCAAGGCGTGTCTACTGTTTTGGGATTTTGTATTAGGGAAAGTGCCCCGAGGGAGGAGGGTCAGTCGCAGTTGGGGTTAGGGTTAGAGTCAGTTGGAGTCAGACTGGGTCCTGTCTAACGCAGTCCAATTGGAAATGCAGTTAGACAGGGGTTTTGGTGGGAACTAGGCAGGAGAAATTAAGGAGTATCTTAGAACGAGCTCGGTAGCTTGGGCTACTTACCTGGAAATGGTGAATGTGCTTCTTAGGGAGCCTTCACAGCTGACACCTTTTTCTTTTGCCTGTGAGATATGCTAAGTAGGGATGTCACCTTAGAGCTAGTGTAGGGATAGACTAATCTTTTCTTTCCCTTTTTAGCAGATGCAGTCGAGACTTTCAGTGGGAACTGTTATTGCTTGCCTAACGCTTCTTGGACTTACGTTGCTCTTTATTCTGAGTCGTCTGAGACTCCTGCGAAGGATTATGTTTGTATCAGTGCCAGTTTATTTCTTAAACCTCTTGCTGAGGTGCTTGTATGTTCAGTTATTTTTGACTTTGTAAGAAATCTTTAAACTTTATTTCGTAGTCAGTGGTCCTTTGGATTGGGATGTATTTAGTCTTTGGAAAATTGTCATAAATATGAAAATAGAGAACTTCCCTTTACACTTCTTTGCGGATTAAAGAGATTCAGTTGGCCAGGGATTCTAAGGATTGGTAAGGTAAAAATATATAGGAGAATTCCAGCGTCACCAAGTACACACAAGTAACGTCTGGCTTTATACCTACAAATTGTGTTTAAATGTGGGAGGGGACATAAAACATGTTGCTGGTACTCTTTGCCAATAGGCACATGGACCATGGAGGAACTGTTGGGAACAGCTTCGCATGATAGCTTAGAAGACACCATAAACACTTGTCCATGTGAAACTAAATAACCACAAGAAATGGGTGAGAGGGGGTACTGGCAAATAGACCCATACCCCCCCCCCCCAGTTATGGATTACATCAAATTCAGAAATTAATATCTCTCAAAATCATGTCATTGTTTTTTGTGTTTATGCAAGACTTTTCCCAGGGACAAATGCATACCGGGAATATGAAATCTTAGAATGTACCAATTGATTTTCAATATGCAGACAATGAAGAACTGAAAAGCTGCTCAAGAAGTGGGAGAAGCGGTGGTGTAATGGGTTAGTTACAGATATTTTATGGTTGTGATCAAGATTTTTAAGACTGATAGAAATGGAAATAATTTAGTCCAGGATCTCACCAGTTGGGGAGCTCTGGCAATGGAGTGGGGGAAGAATGCACCCAAGAACAAAGTCAGCAGGCAGGGGTTTACGAACAACCAGTTTAAATAAATGCATTCTTTTTTTTTTAATTTGACCTGGCAAAATCTTACTTTTTCCACCCTTTTTATACGCTGGATAAAACCACTACAAGACACACCTCCACTCAGTGTAAAACCTTTTGGTAGAATTTAGTTTAAGCCAAACATGTACTGCTAGAACTCCATGACTGCCCATTTCCAACCCTGGTTCGAAAACAGCATTGCCTGCACCGTTTGTTGAAGATTGGCTGTACTAATGTTTAAACAGCAAGACCAAAAATTTCTGGTGCCTGCCACTGATTGATTTCAAGTAGGCCTGTGCAAATTGCATAGCATCGCAGCTCGCAGTTTTGCACATATTTCTGCAAACTATGGGAGTGTGCAACTGCCATATTTAAAATATATATATATTTAAGAGCCGCTCTGGGCATAGGAGGGGACAGGCACTGCTTAAGAGTGGTCACCCTTGTTGGTTGCCACAGGAGCATCAGACCGAATCAGCATTTTAGAAGCCAATGCTCTAAACATCCTCCAGAGGAACCATGTCTGGTCCTCTTAGGGGTCCGGGCAACCTGCCCACGCACCCCAAAAGACAGCCAACCCTGGCCCCTGGCACCCCTCAGGCTCAAATTCCCCTCCCCAACCCTTCTACTTCAATGCTGCTGTGACTGCCCTCCTCAACATGTGCCATGATCAAGAAAGGCTGCAGCATGGCATTCCTTTTTCTCATTTCCTTCTTTGCGAACATTCTTGAGCAGGAAATCAATTTATTTTGCCTTGTGTACATATGCATAGCAAATGGGACAATCTTTTGGTACTAATTGTGCTTGATATTTGCCCCATTTTTGCAACCTATGCATGTGCAGCAAACATTACGCACATTCCTAGTTTAAAGTTCTCAACAAAATGTTACCATTGTGGTCTGTGGAGATCCACAAACGGGTGTTCGATATATGGGGCTTCCATGAACGATGACAGTTGGACTTGACCCTTTTTGGCTAAAGTTCCCTAAACTTTTTGCTTTCCCCCCCTACACCTTTTTTCTGACATGGTGTTGCCAACTTAGATGCTTTGGGCACTTTGCCACTGCTGATCAGTGTCAAAGTGCAAGTGCTCCCTGTGTAAAGTGTAATGGTAATTGGTTGTCCATAACTGGCATGTCTACCTTACTAGTAAAGTCCCTAGTAAGGTGCACTATGTGTGCCAGGGCTGGTAATGCAAATGCTACTAGTGGGCCTGCAGCACTAATTATGCCACCCACACAAGTAGCTCTCAGAAGAGATCTAAGGCCTGTCACTGCAGTGCCTGCGTGCAGTTTGTTAAACTGCCATGCTGTTCTGACAAGTGCACCCACTTGCCAGGCCTTACCCTTCGCATTCTATGCACATCAGACACCCCTATGGTAGGTCCAAGGTACCCCCTGGGCAGGGTGTAGTGTATGTGAAAGGTAGGGCATGTACTGAGGTGTGTGCCATGTCCTGGCAGTGAAATACACTCCATTTAGTTTTTCACTGTTGAAAGGCCATCTTGCCCATAGGACAGAATGGGGAGGCTATATAATATGTTTCCAGCCTATCTTCCCGTAGACTTAAGATGGAGAGGTGAAGTTTAGAATGCCTGAATTCACAATTTAATAAACTGAATCAAATAAGGGCCCCCTGAAACCACTAGGAGTTCCTAGGACAGGGAAACAATTCTTATTATATTGACATTCCTAGGCAACTGAAGACAAGGCGAAAATCAAGTCCTATACGTAATGAATGATAAACACAGGCTCAGTGTACTACCAATAAGCAGTTAAAAACAGTTCATTTTATTCATACAAATTTTAAAATTCTGACATAAACATCCATGATGATATAACAATAACTTCACAAACAATATATCGACACAATAATAAAAATAATGAATTCACAAACACTTATGGAGCAAATAGCTCAACAATATGTAAGACAAAAATTCATATTAGAGTGGTGTAAACCACAAGTGGCTAGGCTTTGTAGATGTAGATAATATTCTCTACGCACGTTTCGGCCTGACACACGCCGTCTTCAGGAGAAGCCACATAAATATCTGTATTTAAAAAATCATATGACATAACATAAAACATATGGCAATGAAGTACAATGAGTCTGTTAAAGGATATAGGCTGTACAATATACTTACATGCGGTGAACTCCATATATAACAAAGTTAACCTAAGGAAACATCCAGTGCATCAGGTATATAAAGAAGTGAGAAAGAAGGAAATACCCAAAGGTACTGCACCCGATAGAGTGATGCAAAGGCAGAACTTGAAGTGTGAATAAAAAAGAAGAAAAATAGTGAATCACATCAGCCTTTCCAAGCTTGTAAATAGCCAAGATCCTAGAAAGGAGGGGAAACACCCATCACATTGAATTATATTTTATTGCATTTTCCCATGGAATATTGTTGTTCAAGCCCTTCCTATTTGTGGCTAAGGTAAAAATCCCCAAAACTTTGCGTTTTTTATGAATCTCATCAGTTTTGGCACTGCTTCCTGAATCCAAATTTTGAAATTATAAGCCAACGGATATCTGTTGGTTTATGTTGATGTTCCAGATAAAGCTTTACTAAGGGAGCATTTATTTTGGACGTGTGGATGGCAGAGCGATGTTCAGTGAGGCGTGTGCAAAAAGGTCTTGAGGTCTCCCCCTCATACACAATTTAATAACACATCTTTTTGTGAAGGTGGTTTTTGCATTGTGTGTTTTGAAACTACACTCTTACAAGTGGCTGGTGTTTTGTGTTCTAACATTTCTTTGTGTCTCTGCCTGGTTGTGGATTGACTGTCTGGATTTAAATGTGATAGGCTCAGGGGAATGCCTTGACCCAGGGGAGGAGGTGTGACAGCAACAGACTGGCCTGCATCTGGAGTGTAGGGGGAGGAGTAGCCCCTGGAGGTGAAGAGGCCTGGGCTGTCACCATAAAACAATGGCTCCATCTCCTGCTGAGTGATTGAGGATCTAGACCCCCACTAATCAAAGGAATAGGTGTCACTGGCAGGGAGACACCCAGAACTGGTTTGGACAGGGGCCTGTGCCCCCCTGAACACAAAGACGTCAAAGACATCTAGGGTATAACTATGAGAGCTGAAGCCCCTGAACATTAGAATTGGATTGATCAAGACTGAAAAGGATTGAACCCACTTCATGGTCAAGAGTAACCTCTGCTAAGGAAGAAACAGCTGAAGAGACTGCAGGAAAGGACTGACCCTTGCTGTGTGTTCTGGGGCTGGCCTGCAGTTTGCTGCTTTAACCAAGTAGAGGCTAAAGGGACTTTGCTGAGTGCTGTGTCCCCCTGCTTGAAAGGACTTTGCTGTGTGCTGTGTCCTGAAGTAACTTATCCCCAAGGGCCCGAGGAGAGCTGTCTCCCTGTTGTGGAAACTCAGGAACCTAAATGTTTCCAGGAGAGTCTCAGCAACGCTGTGTGCGTGTGCTTTTTGCAACCTGAGACCCTCGTAAGAATTTCCCTGTGATCGTGCACACCCGGAATCCAAGTGATTCTCAGCTATGCTGACTGCGTATGCTTCTTGCAGCATGAGACCTTCGTGATGATTGCCCTGTGATCGTGTGCACCCGGGAACTCAAGTGAGCTCGGCGAAGCTGTGTGCGTGTGCTTCTGGCAGCCTGAGACCTTTGTGAGGATTGCCCTGTTATCATGTACACCCGGAACTTAAGTGAGTCTCAGCGATGCTGTGTGTGTGTGCTTCTTGCAGCCTGAGACCTTTGTGAGGATTGCCTTGTTATCGTGCATACCTGGAACTCAAGTAAGTCTCAGTGAGGCTGTGTACATGTGCTTCGTGCAGCCTGAGGCCTTCATGAGGATTTCCCTGTGATCGTGCACGCCCGAAGCTTAAGTGAGTCTCAGCTACGTTGTGTGCATGCGCCCTGTTGCAACCTGAGATCTTCGTTATCACCAGCTGCCCGGTCCAGCATCCCCAGAGGAGCTGTGCCGTCGGCCTGAGCCCATCGTTGCCAGAGAGGGACCTCGAACCAACCCCATTGGGAGGGCTCGAGTCCCACTACCCGGAATCCACAAAGTAGCATCGAAGGCCCAAGTCGCGGGAAGAGAGTGAGGTTACACCCCCAAGGTACGTTTGTCGCCGCTTGTGGTGCGGGCTCAGAGGGAGACGCTCTCGGCCTCTCCCATTCTTGCAGCGCGAGCCTCTGCTTCAGCTCGTATCACGGCCCATACTTGCCAAGGAGTGGCAGTACTGGGGCCGGAGTATGGAGCTGCACTTTTGTTTACACCATAACCGTGTTGCGGGTCTCTGTTGGCGGAAGCTGACCGCGAGTCAGTACAAGTGGTGGAGAGACCGTCTAAAGCACCGTGATCGGTGCTGGAGTGTATTACGCATTGCATTATTTCTGCATTAAAAACTACCTGATTGTTGCACTATGCATTGCATTATGTCTGCATTCCGAACTACCTGATTGTTGCATTAGGCATTGCACTATTTTTGCATAATGAACTGCCTGATTGTTGCATTACGCATTGCACTATTTTGGCATTACGAACTGCCTGATGGTCGCATAATGAACTGCATTACTTTTACATTGCAAAGTGCCTGATGCTTGCATTATGAATTGCATGACTTTGCATTAGGACTTCAGTGGATCATCTAGAATTGCTCATTAATATTGCCAAAACTTACAAGGGCTAGCTGGCCTAATACCCGGAAAGGAGGAATATTACAAATACGCATATGTCCGGTTTATATTGTGGGGTCTCATCGTATATCTTTTTATATAAATATATACTTGTTTTTATGAAACTCGTGTGGAGTCCATTTGTGGTGTCATCATTGGGTTACTGAGAGCGCAGTTGCAAATACTTTACACACTTGCCTTGAAGATAAGCCTGGCTGCTCGTGCCAAGCTACCGAGGGGGTGAGCAGGGGCTATCTGAGAAGGTGTCCTTCTTTTCCCTGACGTGGAAGCAAATGGGCCTGAGGTAGGTACCTTAGGCCTATTTGGTCTAAGGTACCTACCTCAGCCAGCTAGCGACCCCCAGTTCTAACATCTAACATTTTCAATGCAGTTTGAGCTTCAGGTGTTTCAAGCGGTTAACTACAAATGCCTGGAGAAAGGCATTCGCCTTTTCTGTAAAGCCCTGCCTGGTTTAAGATCTGGGGGGTTGTAGTAATCTAACAATTCATCAGTTCTGATGTTCCGTAATAAATGCGCCCTTCGTTTGTTTTCGTCACCTAACAAATGCAGAGACCTGCGGGCTGCTTTTGTTTATCGTAAATAAAAGCACCCACATCTTTTTTTTAAATAAGCATACTTGCTTTTCCAATGCATGGGTTCACTGGTCTCCAATGATGGGGGTTCGCTGAGCAGACTTATAACTGCTTTGTGAAAATGCAAGAAATATAGATACAAAATAAAAAAGTAAACTTCATGAATAATCTTTTACCGTGGCTTGAAGAGTGCTATATTCTAATAAATTGAGGGGGTTCCTGCCGAAAGGTTTTATTATCAACGGTGTGCAAGTTGCAAGGAGGAAATTCGTCTATGAAAAGTTGATTTGTGGACAAGTATTCTTGTAAAATCTATTTAGTAGGCAAATGCAACAAATATTTTCACAGGACAATTCTAAGCGCACTGCGATACTCTTTTTTCGACAAACGAAGTTGGGTGAGGCTGCCAAGCTGTTCAAAGTTTACAAAATATAAAGGCTAACAACTCTGCCCAATGTAGGAGGCATAATTTGCCCCCGCGCCCTCCCCCTATTTTGATTACAGGACATCCACTAAACAAGTTGTGCTAGTCAAGTACCCACGAAGAAAAGGGATCAGAACAAAGTTTAAAATTAAAGAGAAACAAAATGCAGCATCCACCGAATTTTGTCTTGAAAGTAAACTCACTTTAGGCTGGAATTAAGACATATCACTCATTCCTAAAACATCTGGTCTCATAAGGGATCAATGTTGATGAAGACAAACTGCTTGGGGGTGTGCTGCTGCAGCAGTGGCCATATATGATGTTTCCATCTAGGATGAATGAACACAGCCACACTGGGTTTCACAGCTTGCGCACTGGCCCAGACAGCAGAGAAGTGCCAGAGGTGCAGCGACTTGGAAAGTCAGTTACCTCTGTGGGATTCCGCTATTACATAATGAAAAATTGATAATGAAACAAGGAAAATACCTGGCTCCACCATCCCAGAGCACTAATGCTTCTCAAATACATTCCCACTGAGGAAACACTCGAGGAACACCACATTGTATGCACAATGCACTCCTCTTTTTAACTGGACAGTGTCCCAATGCACCTCATTTTTCACTTAATTGAGCAGGAAGCACATTTTATTGGGACTGGGGTGAAAAACAGCAATCCCAGGCTGTGCATGCTACTAGGCACACACCGTGAGCACGAGAACCTTGTGCAAGAGGTCAATTGAGTTCCATACTGCAGAATGAGAATCAAAGGGTTAGTAGTTCATGATATCGACTGGGTAGTGTGGACTAGCAGTTACTACCCCATGTTTGTTCTGTGGCACTGCTTTGCTGCCCTTGGCCTCAGGGGTTATGATGGCAACTGCAGGTCCAAAAGGTAAACAAAGCTGCATTCTAAACGAGATCTACAAGCTGCCAATGGGAGCCAGGAAACATTCAAATTCAAACACATTGTGCAAACATGTAAAAAAGACAAAGCTGAACACCACTTCAAGGGAAAAATGAAAGCACACCTGCTCAACGCGAGGACTTCCGCACTCTGGCTCAACTCCATTCCAAAAACATTTCCCTTAAAATTTGCAGTAAAAAAATTAGAATTGAAAAGATAGAGTAACAAATGTGTAGAGATCAAACAGTAGAAAAGTACAAAACTAGACTAGATATAACTAGAAGGTACAAAAAATGTTTAAAACATAGTGGTAAAATGCATGGACTATTGTTGGGGTTAATGGATGGATTCGATTTAGGCTATGTTTAGGGATTAGTGTAAAGTTTAAAGACAGTAGAAGCGTTATGGTTGATTGGTTGATTGATTGATTGGTTGATTGATTGCTTTATTTCGATATGCAAATATCATAAAAGCATTACAAAAGTGAATAAAACAGCACATCGTAAAAGACTGTACATTAAAAACAGATAAAAAGTGGCAATTTAATCAGAAATAAATTAGTTAAAAGAAGAATTAAATTGATATGGACAGTCTTTTTGAGCGGATCAACCATGCCCATTTTAAAAATGTATATACAGCACAGACAATGGGAGAGGATGTATCAGTTAGTAAAATCTGTAGAGCCACCGAATACTGGCGAGTACCCAATTGTTTACAAAGTGGTTTAAGCCAGTGGGATCTTGGGCGGGCGTAATCAGGACATTCAAAAAGGAAGTGGGCCACGGTTTCGGGCCTATTAGTACATAGGGCACAATGGCGTGATGCCTGCATAGGCATATTCCATCTAGAGAGGAGGTCAGCTAGAGGTAAAGTGCCTAGTCTAAATTTGATAAAGAGTGCCCGGTCCACAGAAATGGTGATTATGTCCAGATAAGGCTAGAAGGCAACAACGTCTTTTATTTTCAGGTAAGCTGCGGTGGAATTGCAGTGACGCTGGTTGCTGATGAGCTTGGCAGAGACCCATTTCCAGTATAGTTTTTTTAGGGTCGCCTTCGGGGGGACAGAGTGGGTAGACCAACAAGACCCCAATCCTAGGTCCCCAAGGAGATTTTTAATGTCCCTAAGCCATTTGATCTTCTGCCAGCCGTCCGAACCCATCACCTCTGACAGCCCGTCTGCATATGATTTTAGTTCCGGAACCCTCCACAGGCGAGCCCAAAGAAGAAGAGGCCGGAGACAGGCCTGGTCCTTGATTGCTTTACAACCCGTATCCAGAAGCACCGGAACTGTCGGGGTGCTCATCGGGATGGCCAAAAGGTCCTTTAAAAATGTGTTCTCTGCCCTGGACAAGTCTCCATGTTGCATAGGCCCCATAACTCAGCTCCGTAGAGTGATGCGGTAACAGCTCGGGCTTTGTAGATGTCAATTATTGGAGCTACACATTGTTTAGATGAATTGTTATACTCCTTCAACAGAGCTCCCCCCACCCTTTTGTGGCTGATGGTCATTTTGTTGATATGGGGAGTCCAGCTCATGACATCGCTCATACGAATTCCCAAATAGTCAAATTCTGACACTCTTTCAAGAGGGATAGAGTTCAGGATAGGCGGGCGGCCAAGCTTGCGGGGGAGTGCATGATTAGATATTTGGTTTTATCCACATAGATGACAAGTCATCTTTTTGCACAAAAGTCCTGGAAGCGGTTCAAAAGCTTCTGAAGGCCCTGGGGGGTTTTGGAAATGAGGAGGGTGTCGTCGGCAAACAGCAGGGTTGGAATCCTTACGCCCCCCAAGGAGGGGGCGTCTGCTGGTTCACCAAGCAGGTGCTCTACCACCCCGTTCACATACAGGGAGAATAAGGTGGGAGCTAGTACACAGCCCTGCCGAACGCCCCTAACAACCGGGATCCTATCGGTCTTTTCCCCGTTCAGTCCCCATCGCACCTGAGCATAGTTGGCGTTGTGCAGTTTGATGAGGAGCATTAAGATGTAAGGGGGCATCCCTAGACCATACAACACCCTCCAGAGTTCCTCCCTGGGAACTAGGTCAAAGGCAGTCTTCAGGTCTATAAAAGCCAAGTAGAGACTGCCTTTGCCTAGCTCCACCACCTTCCAGTAGAGTAGCAGGAGTCTAAAGACTTGCTCGATAGTTCCTGTACCTGAGCGAAAACCAGCTTGCATGTCGGACAATATGTGGTTATCATCCACCTATTGGAGAATCCTCCCTAGAATAGCTTTTCCCGCCACCTTCTGGGTTGAGTCAATGAGGCTTATTGGCCTATAATTCCCCGGTAGGTCCCGACAGCCCTTTATAAAAATTGGGACTACCTCTGCCCCTTTCCAAGACTCTGGCACATAACCTCCCTCGATGATAGCATTGAGAAGGGCAGAGATCAACACCCCCCATTCACCCGGATAGGCTCGAAGAAGGTCCCCTGGCAACCCATCCGGACCAGCTGCTTTTAGTGGTGTTAGAGATTTAATCAGATTCGTAACCTCCCGTGCGGAAAAGAGGTCAGTGCCTCTGTCCAAGGATAAGGGGGAAGGACAAAGGGGTCATTAAGTGTGCTTTCTATGGCAGAATAAAGAGCCTTAAAATGGTTAAACCACGCCTGGGCCGTGATAGTGCAGGTCCTCAAGGTGTTCCTAGTACCCACCAGGTCCCAGAAACCTTTGGCATCTCTCTCTCGACTAGCGGCCAAGAGGTCCTGCCAAAAGTTAGCCTCCCATTCCTTTTTGGCGTTTTTTAGGCAGTGTGAGTATAGCCTTCTGGCCTCCCTGGTCCTAATTTGTGATTTGGATTTAACTGCTTCAACAAGCAGTGTCTTTGCTTCTCTGCATTTACGATTAAACCAGCCCTGTCTGGCCCGGGGACGTAGTTTCTTCCCGTTGGGGCTAGCTGGGACAATAAAAAGGTCACTTAGTGCCTGGGTTAGGTTACAAAACCTGTCGGACACCTCCGCCAACCCACCCTCCAGAGGGTCGAGATTATCTAGGGCTGCGGCTAAGAGCTGCGTTATGGAGGATATTTTCTCGACTGAGAGCGACAGCTTGGCCCACTTTAGCCGTCGACCGCAGTTAGAGACAGATGACAGGTCCGGAACGGTGGCACATGGGGTTCGGCTCCCTATACCTTCTAACCACCAAGGAGTCATGGCAAGCGAGAGCAGGTTTGATCGCTCTCGACGGAAGGTAAAATCTCCATGTCTTTTACCGAGCTCCATAGGTGGACGTCAAGAAGAATATAGTCAATTCTTGACGTGTGGCTGGGCCTATTATATGTATGTTCTCCCTTTTTGTCAGAACTAGTCCTGCCGTTGAGGGCCCTCAGGTCAAACTCCATTGTTATGGAGTTGACCTGGAGCGCCACTTCCATCCATCTTTTAATGGGGCTAAGCTCTAGAGCTGGTATCCCCCTCCTGTAGTCATCATCCTCTTGGTCTTGGGTGACTTCTGAGCCAAGGGGCTCAAAGGTGCAATTGAAGTTGCCCGCTACCAGTGTACAGGACTTATGGGGAGAGGATCGAAGGAGATCCTCAAGACAGGCTATGGTGGGGGATTCTCTACCCCCCCTTCGTGCCTCGTGCATAGATATTAAAGATGTTTAAAATAACACGTCCCTTGGGGGTTTTTAGGATGATATTAAGGAGATCCCGGCATTTTGTATCATGCTCCTCCACCCTACAACTAAGCGAGGAAGCTACCCAAACAAGGAGGCCACCCGAGGGGCCAACCCTGCCAGTCTCTGAGTGTACAGCTGGTATATGGTGGGAAGAATATCCTGCCTTGTGTAGGGGCTCCCTGCTCCAGGTTTCCTGGAACAGACATATGGAGTACTGCTCCACAAGTGCGTTCCAGTCGGGCAGGGCCAGCTTCCTGTCCAGACCAGCCACATTCCAGCTGAGAACCCTAATAGGTGGGTCTGCCACAGCCGCAATGCTACAGGGCTCGACAGGGCCAACCGAGTCTATCTCTCCCAAGGTAGGACAGACAATGGCAGGCTCAATTGGGTCCCTCCCCACCCCTGGTTACCCTGTATCCACTAAGACAACCTGCTCCCCTGGAGTGGTCGGGGGGTCGTTACATACTACAGATGAAGAGGACTGGGCATCAGATGTTCGGACCACCCAAACCTCCTCAGGGGAGTCAGGGAGTCAGTACCCCCTGGGACCCCAGCTCGGCATTGGCCAATCTGCATGCGGCCCGGCTACAGTTGTTGCTAAATGCCATTGGCCACAAGCACTATTTTGGGTGGTATACACGGGGGGTTGGCCTGAGTAATTCATGACCGGCCGCGGGTAGAAGTATGTTAAATCAACTGCTTCAACACCAGGACCAGCCGTGGCCTGCCCTAAGCTACATATTGTGTGGGCAGCTCTCACGTCTTGGAAATTAACCACCACACAGTCCCCCTCGAACAGTTTTTTCCCCTGACCAATCCATCCTACCCTGCGCACGCCAAGAATCAAGCCATCCACTCCCAAGGGAAGGGGTCTGTTGGCTTTCAACCAGTGGATGACTTTATTCTTCAGTGCCTGATGGGTTTCCTGCTGGGCGTCCCTCAAGACGGGAACCTTGATAAGGACAACAACATATGGTTGGCACTTAGGGGGGAGATTGACTGGGGGACACTTACGTGCCACCTTATGTGGAATAACCACTGGGCTAGGGATTTTAGGTTGGCAAATAGTTGTTTTTGCCTTTAGAGACGTGACTACTCCCCTGACTTCAGAGGGTGGAACGACCAGTGGTTTAGACTTAGAGCCAGCCCCTCCTTCTTGCGTGTTCTTTTTGTCAGGTTTAGACTGTGCAGTCCTCACTACTGGGGGGGTACTGTCATGGACCTGGACAACATGGGTAGTGGGTGTCGGCTTTGCACTAGCAGGGGGCGCAGATGTCAAAGCCTTCCCACTGGCTTGTGCATGAGCGGACATTGACGATGAGGTTCCCTGTGTTAGACCCCCAGAATCCCTTTTCCCATCATTCCCGTCTGCAGTGTCCTCCCTGAGCTTAGACTGTAGTTTAAAGAGGGTTTTCAGGGAGATCTGGTGGTCTGTTCGAATCTATCTAGCCTGTCCCCCAGACTCTTGACTTGGTCAATAAGCGGTACCAGCAGGGACTTGACCAGTTTCTCAATGAGCTCAGGGGAGGGCGCCTCGTGTGGCAATGTGGGTGCTGCCGGGACCGAGTAATGAGACAGAGGAATTTCTGCCGCTGGTACTAATGGAGCAGTACCCCCAGATGATCCTGGCCCTCCAGCATCCAATTGCGTAGGACCTCTGGGGACATGTTTCCTTGGTCGCTTGTGGAGCGAGGAGTAACTCCCCTTCCGTGTACTAATAACCCTTTTTCTTTTCTTGTGAACCAGACAAGCTCGCGCCTGGGGCAACGGGTTATGAACAGGTAAGGGAGTCTGAGTGGATAATTGGGAATTGTGGCCAGGGGAGGTAGTTATGAGTGAGACAGGGCGGGGATCAACGGCCACTTGGCTAGGGCTGGGGGGAAGGGGATTTATTATTAAGCTTTCCAGCCTGTCAATACCTGCCCCTATAGCTGCAATTCGTGGCTGTACGGACAGGTTCTTGGACAGAGGGGATGAAGGGTAGGTGGAGATTGGAGACAGGGCATGTGCAACAGCTCCCAAGGAGGAGCGTTTGGAAGGAAAGGAGTGTTGTGAGAGGCGACGTTGTGTCATCACAATCTCCTTTTCAATGACCGCTGCTACCCTTGTAATGAATTTGTCCATTGTGCCAATCATTGTGCTCCCCTTAGCACTTTCTCCCCCGCCCCTCAGTGCTTTGCCAGAGCGGGTAGACATGTTGGCCTCTATACCCACAGGGAGACTCCAAACTCTTGGACCAGAAGCGGTGGATGAAAGGGGGATGGCCCAGCCCAGCCTCTGTCAGCCCCTGACTGCCACAGACTGCCCGCCCTTTGCTCGGGCTTCGCTCGGTGTCCCGCTCGCGTCCCGCTGAGCGGCAGTCCGTTGGTTATATGGGGGGCGTTGCAGCCAGGGGGGGGCGTGTCTTACTGGGGGCGCGGCCGTGCATACCTGTGCAGCGCAGGGACTCCTGGTCTTGAGAGTCCCTGCGGCGCGCTCCCTCGGCAGACTCGCGGTGCTCCCTCCTCCTTCCTCAGACCACCAAACGCTCCGGCAGCCTCGACCCCTCGCCACACGCCGCGCAGCGGCACACACGAAGCGGGTGCTGCAAGTTGTTAACAAGCGGCAAGGCGGCGGATCCCTCCAGGGATGAGGGGAGGCTAGGTGAGAGAGGAGTTGGCGTTTTGCAGCAGACCAGCAGACCAGCAGCACCCAGGTTGGTTTTCTCCTTCAGAAGCGTTATTTTAACTGTAAGGGTTTGAGTTAGAATTAGATGTAGAGTAAGCGATAGTGAAGGGAAGACGTAAGAGAAGGTGGTATGGTTGGAGTAAGGGTTCATTTTAGGATTGGGGTAAGAATGGCAGTTGAGTTAAGTTAGATTTTTGTGCAAGGAACAGGGCTAGAATAATGGTGGTTAAATGTGGTGGTACATGGTGTTAAAGGCACAATAGGTGGTACAAGGGAAAGATCTATCCCTCCCCATAAAATGGCAGACAACATGATGTAAGGGAAAAAGGCTAGATTCAAGCAGAAAGTAACACTGTTTAGGGTAAGAGGTTATATAGATATAACTTCACTCAATTAACAAATGTAAAGAGAAAGATTTGACATCGGTACCCCTACATTGTTACATTTTCTATAGACTCACATGCAAGCCACTACTTTTCAGGGGTGGCTCCTCCATGAGAGTGGAGGAGCGTTGCCCCACTTAAATGCCCTCCAAACTCTAGAGATGAAAAATTAAATGGTAAATCATTACCATTTTATTTTTCATCATCCTGTCCTGAAAAGAGTGTCAGGACGGGGTGGTCCTGCTGAGTGGCAGCAGAAAGAAGTGATGGGCAGAGGGCAGCCTGTGCATTGTTTAAAGTACGCATGTCTCTTTGTCTGTCCATCTTGCGGCGGCCAGCCTGACATGAGTACTTTAAACCTCTCAACCCAGCTTTCTAAGACAGCTGTATTGAGAGCAAATGCAGGCCTCCAGTGCGCTAGGGAGCGCCAAGAGAGGCCACTCCCCTCAATCATGGCACTGCTCTCATGCTGGTTAACAGCATGTGAGCAGCGCCAGGATTGGTCAAGGGAGTTTGCTGATGCCCGCTCTGCAGTAGACAGAGGAAGAGGTCAGCAGTCCAGACCGAGGAGGACGTGTAAGGTAAGACTTTTTTCTGTTTTAAAATATATATATATATATATATTTTCTATTTGCCCGCTCCCACCTCCCCGTAGATGCCAGCCACTACTGCTACTTTTTAACAACTACCTTTCGATATCTACATTTGCTAAAAACACTTTTTTTGTATTTTAATGTTCTATTTAGCACTTTATATTCTTCAAGTTCATAGTCACAAGGTGATTCATTTTTAGTTCCCTGCCCATGTCCCTACAGTCCTCTTCAAAGCCAATTAAACCTCTTCTCTTACAAGTGGAAGAGGTGTAGCGCAACAGCTAGGACAGCTGATTCTGGAACGGTTCAATCCCTGGAGGCAGGTTAGCCCAGCACCATGTGACTCTGGGCAATATCTTGCTTAATTTTCCAGACAGCTCCCAGTGCCTTGAGATCCTTAGGGGTGATTAGTTTGTGATTTACAAATACTGGGTTATTATTTTCTGGGAACAAAACCTCTCAACTGAAGCAGTTTGCAATTAAGGTATCTAGGATTAAATCTACAATGATGATAATGAACTAGTTAAGTGAATAATCAATAATGGGTGCTCTGAGCACTATGTTGTTGTTCTTGATTATTATTTATTTCTATTTGTGCATCAACAGATATGGTCTGATGATTTTTTACCTTGTCTAGTTGGCTGGAGGCCAAAACATGCATGTGTAGTTGAGGCGTATATGGCAAAAGTGGTCTGAGTGCTGCTGTCAAGAGGTTAGTTCTATGGTGACCTATGGGACTCAACGGCAATAAGGACATCCTTGTGACAACTATGGTCATGTCCTTGGAAATACAAGAGTCAGGTACTACTGTGAGCTCAGTAAAATTGCAAAGTACCTCGTCTTTTGATTTTGAATTTCAAGGTTAGAGGTGTAGTCTGAGCCTGAGCTGAGTGTAGGCGCTGGAGCTTAACTCTGGGCCGTGGCTGTTGCCTGACATGGATAGGATGAGTACCAGAACACCCCGCTGGTGGGAGCGGGTGGAGGAAGCATGGAGGCATATGAGAAGTGGTCAGTGGCGGCCTGGATGTGTGCAACTGCAGGCCTGAGGCTGGTGCATTATGCGGCTGCCATCTTGCTGCCTATGGCCAATCTCGGAATATGAAAGAGAGGCTGGCCCTCGAGTCGAAAGCTACACGGAAGCCCTGTGGGAGAATACTGGGAAGGTGAGCAGCTTTGAGGAGGGGGCATGCTGGAGTGTCTGCTAGGCCCCTTTCCTGACTGAAGCTGCTCTGGGCATTGCGCTGGACCCCCTGTGGTGCCAGAGAAAGCACTATGTCCCTGAGTCACGTGTAGCATGAGAGGGCTGGGCCTGGGAGATCCTGGAGGAGGATATTGAAATCGACTACTTGGTGACCCCCCTGGAGACGGATCTCTTGAGGAGTGCTCAAGCCTGGTGAACTGTCCGTGGCCAGTGATGTGGCTCCTTTTGCGAAGGGGCCTGTCGGATTGGGAGACGGTGGACTATGAATGGCGGTGACCCTTGACTGTATGCTGGAGGTGGGCAACTGCAGATCGGGGCAGTAAGTGGGCAGTGGTCTCCTGGACACATACAACACACGACAACGAGGTACTCTGGGGTGGTGGTGGCCTCGGGTTACAGTTCATTACTGCTTTATGTCCCACAGGCAAGGCAAACAGAAGTGGCTTGGGGATTTATGGGACCACCAAGGGTGGGCATCTTTGGGGAGTGGCCAGAGCGGAAGAATTGGCCTGCCAGAGCAGCAAGCCACCATGGCAGAGACGAAAAGTACTGTAGGGACTCCTCTTAAGAAAGAGGACTTGGCTGCCTGCATGGGGGGCCTCGAGGATAAGATCTCCAATATGGTGGTAACACAACTGAAGCTGTAAAAGCGGATCTGGCGTCGGCTGTTTCAGAGGTGATGAAGGGCCTTCAGGAGCTGTGTGACCGGGTGGCCACTAATGAGAACGATATTGTGGGTGTGAGCCAAGAGGTAGACAAGCTCTTAGAGTCACATTCAAAGATGTACGAAGATATTAAGGCAAATGTGTAGACCTGAGGACTGCTCAAGGAGGGACATTGTGCGGGTCTGCTACATCCCGGAATGTGAAAAAGGGAACAATGTGGTGCACTATTTCAAAGCTCTCTTCCATTCTGAGCTTAAAGATGACCTGCAGTCATTCATATTCATATTCTGCAAATAAAGGGTGGGGCACCCTGCGGCTCCCCTGGGGCTTACCCAAGAGACATCATAGCTAAACTGTGATCATTCCATCTCAAGGGTATTATTATGAGGGATACCAGGAACAAGGACTGTGCTACCTTTTGAGACCAGGCTGTGGATCTGCACCAAGGTACCCCTGTTACCCTCAACAGACGACAATTGTTAGCCCTGGTCACTGCAGAACTCTGAGGGTGGCAAATACAGTAACGATGGATGTTCCCCTTTGCGCTGTGGTTCCTCAGGACCTACATAGTACGCACAGGGAAGAAAGCGCAAGTGGTTCTGGTGCCCCCCAAGGAACGCCCAGATGCCTCCGATGAGGCAGCAGCTGAGAGCCAAGTGTAAGAACAGGGAGCTAGCCGGACTTCGAGCCAAGGGACAACTATGGTACGTCATGGCACAAGAGACACAGATGGGAGAGGGTTGGCCCTCAGCGGTAGACACTGAGGAAGATTGACACTGGAGAGATGGAGCTGAGGTGACGAACATGGAGTCAGGTATGAGGAGCACATATACAGACTGTTTTGTTATGCATGAAACTTCCTATCGCATGTCTAAGTGGGGGGCCATTTGGTGTATTTCCCGCTGCAAGAGAAAAACACATGGACATATTACTCTGCCCTGAGCAGGGAAAGATTACATTGTTGTCTTGGGTGGGTCTGGTCTACTGCCCTGGTCTGGTTGGTACATGTTAGTTTGAAGGTAGGATTGGGGGGCATTGTTCGGGTGAGGGGGGCCTGAGGGAGAGCGGGGAAGGCCACTTCACTGCTTACCACCGTGATGGGATTCTCTGGGTTCCTTTCCCTTTGGTGTTGGGATGTTTGGGGGGGAGAGGAGTTTGGATGGGGGTGAGGGAAGGGGAGGTTATGGTTACTTTGAGGGGTCCACAGGTCCGAGCTTCAGGTCACATGCGCTAGAGTTCGACAAGGGGGCTTGGAATTGCTATATGACGGCCCAGATATGAGTGAGGCACCTGGGAACCATTAGACCCTTCATACACCCTCAAACTAAGGTTAAGATACTTACATGGAATGTGAACGGGGCTGAATTAGCCTATCAAGAGGCATAAAATCTGAGGGAGGTCAAAGGACTGCTCATGGATATAACATGTCTTTATGAGACGTATTTGAGATCCCGGTATACACAATATATGAGCCACCAGATATACCCCATGCAATATTTCACAGCCTCATCAGCTAGAAGGGGGAGTAATGATAGGTTGCCATAAGGACAATATAATCGAACAGGTCAGAGCTAAGAGAGATATATATGCACTATATTTATGTGAAGGGGAAGGTACGGGATCTCAAGCTGGTTATCCTCAATTCCTATGTTCTGAATCAGGGTCAGACTCTTGCTCGGGCACTGGGAGCCTGCAGCTTTTCACCAACCCGGCTGTACAACACTGCTGGGTTGGAGAAACCTAAGTGCACATGTCTGTTTGGCTGGTCTTAGATGGCCAGCCAAACTGACATGCGCACTTATAAATGCCTACCACTCCTCCCTACTGCTGACGTGATACTCGTGAGCATGGTCCGACCCCGTCCTAACTTCGGCTGGCAATAAGGTAAGAAAAATAAAATAATAATAAAATGGTTTTATTATCATTTTATTTTTCAGTAGGGCGACGTTCCACCGCCATAGAGGAGGAGCCGCCCCTGATTGTGATTAATCTGATATCTGCATTTTGCCACATAACACTGGCGAGGTTCTCCCCGAAGATTGCTGATTGACTCCTGAGGCGGAAGCCGGGAGCCCGTGTGTGTATTTGTTTGTGTGCAACAGCGCATACATTTTAAAACTGCTCACTTGCCTTTTCGCATAATTTTAAAACTGTTCACCTGCATTTCCGGATTTTAATTGTGCACTGAGCACCATCACTGGCCAGACGATTTGGGCTCTGTCAGGGTGGCGTTTAGGACACACGGAGGACGGCCGCCATATTGGGGGACCCGAGTAGTCAGCGGGCTAGTTGTTGTGGTGCCAGGGACATAAAATGGAGGCCACGAAACGGACGCGAAGAGGACGCGCGCAGCGGGTGTGCCGGCGGCGCTCAGAAGGCGCGCCAAAGGCAAGCCCGTCTGCGCCCGTCCGCGGCCGAACGGGGCTAGGGGCCAGGCCCCCTGTTTGTCCGCCCCCAAGTGAGCACTATAACCCTCAGCAGCTAATGTCTCTTCGCCCCCCTATTGGGGAGAAATGTAAGCACAGTATGAGGCTGGGGAACTCTGAAAAGAAATTTATGTTCTGCCCTTTTACTATCAGCCGCCAGCGGGAGGTCAGATGTAAGGAACAAACACTGAATCTCGCCCTTATCAACTGCCGGTCGTTAGCTAAGCATAGGTTGGAAATCGGTGACCTCCTGCTGGATGGACAGGTAGACACCCTCTTCCTTACCGAAACTTGGCTTTCTAACACCTCGGCTCCCGACATCATAGCCGCTCTCCCGCCGGGGTATGGTATTAACAGAATGGACAGGCAGAAGGGAAAAGGGGGTGGGATTGCTATAATCCACAAACACGAGCTGACATGCACCTTGGAGAACGCAGAAATTGTGGACAGTGAGATGGGCTCCTTCTCCATATCGGCGTCCCATAACCATATTCTCAAGGGACTTCTGGTTTATAGGCCCCCAGGACCAGGGGCGCGGTTCGCTGCTCATTTGATTGAGAACTTAATGCAGCCAGCCCTTAGGTACGAGAGACTCCTTCTTTTAGGAGACTTGAACCTACATTTCGATGACCCCTTAAGCGGGGAAGCCCAGGAACTTCGACAAGAGCTAGCTGGAATGCAACTTATGCTAAAATCCGAGCTACCCACCCACTGCCAAGGCCACCTTTTAGACCCCATTTTTGCTAACTGGAACATGCTTTTCGTAACCCCTCCCATTCCCGTGATCTGGTCGGACCATTATTTGGTCTCGTTCAGAGCCGTAGTACCTGAGCTCACAGTACGGGATGAGATGGACACGAAAATTAGATGTAGAAAATCGGCTAAGTTCTCAGTAGAGGTATTTAACAAAGCCTTTGGCAGGGAGGGCCCACCTAGAGGGATGGGAGTGGATGTAGCCTGCGAGGCATTAGATAGGCGCATTACTGAAGCTCTGGACTGCACTGCACCTTGGTCGCACAGGGCCCCTCTGAGAAAGTCCAAATCTGCACCCTGGTTTAACGCGGAACTCAGGGAAAAAAAGAGAGATTGTAAACAATTGGAGAGGCTGTGGAGAAGAAGCTACTCCGAATTAGAGAGAAACATCTATAAAGCTAGCCTGAGGGAATACCATGCTCTAATCAGGAAGGCCTGGAGAATCTACTACTGCAGCAGGATTGAGGGAGCTGACAACTCTATGTCTAGTACAGGTACCCCTATGCTGAGGGGTTCAGTAGAATCCTGCAATCAGATAGCAGAGTATTTTGCCAATAAGGTGGATAAAATATATTCCACCTTTCCGGACACGGCCAGGGTAGACGACGGAAAAGACGTTGTCCCCGTAAACCCGAACAGGAACCATCTAACTGCTTTTGAGGTGCCCCCGCGGGAGACCTTATGTCAGATTGCCAGAAGTATCAAGTCAGGCTCCCCTGCAGACCCTGCACCTCCCAAAGCACTTCATGGATGTGTGGAAATTCTTGAGCCACATATCACACAACTATTAGAACTCTCCTTTGAATTAGGGCAGGTGCCTAAATCATGGAAAGAGGCGGTGGTTCTGCCGTTGAGGAAAAAAACAAATGTCAGTATGGAACAACTTGACAACCTACGCCCCATTTCGCTTCTTCCATACTTTGCAAAGATTGCGGAAAAGGCAGTCAATAGACAACTCTCAGCGCATATTGAGGCAAATGGCCTGCTACACTCCACCCAGTCGGGTTTTCGTGCCCTCCACTCCACTGAGTCAGCACTCCTCTTGTCAACTGAAAGCTTGAGGAAACATGCGGATGAGGGTCAAACAGCGGCACTGATCCTGCTCGATCTGAGCGCCGCGTTCGACACCGTGGCTCACTACACTCTGCTACGGTGTCTAAAGAGGGGAGGAGTGGTGAGCAAAGCATGGGAGTGGCTGGAATCTTTTCTTGCTGATCGTAGCTTCCAAGTGGCACAGGGTCCCTTACGATCGAACAAAATTGACCTAAAACAGGGAGTACCCCAGGGATCCAGCCTCAGCCCAACTCTATTTAATCTGTATGTAGCTCCGGTTGCTGACATCACTGACAGATTTGCGATAGAAGTAGTATCCTATGCGGATGACACGCAATTGGTGGTGACACTGACACAAACTAAGGAGCAATGTGCCACCAATTTCAATGCGTGCATGCAGGAACTCGCCACGTGGATGGCTGAGAACTGCCTTAAATTGAACGGAAATAAAACGGAGGTGCTGATTGTGGGCAGGGCCCCCTCAGTACGGACCTCGGCATGGTGGCCCTCCACGCTGGGCAATCTACCCATTCCCAGCAATCCAATAAAAAACCTTGGTATCTGGCTGCACAATAAGATCTCTTTCGAGCACCAGACCAAACAAGTGGCAGGCACTTGTTTTGGAATGCTGAGGATCCTCAGAAAAACCCTGAACTTCCTACCACAGTCGGCTAGACAGACTCTAATCCATGCCGTAATCACATCTAGATTGGATTATGGAAATGTCTTATACTTGGGAGCCAGTGCCAAATGCTTACAGAGGTTGCAGCGCGTTCAAAACGCGGCTGCCCGTCTGATTCTGATGCTCCCTAAGAGAGCGTCAGCTAAGAAAGCACTTTCTACCCTGCACTGGCTGCCAATCAAGGAACGGGTGGTTTTTAAAGCACTCTGTGTAGGACACCGGATTTTACAGAGGAAGGGCCCTAAGTACCTTCACAATATGCTTGAACCCTATAGTCCGACGCGCCAACTGAGATCTAGTGGAACTGGGCGAGTCCAGGTCCCAAAGTTCTCCAGAGCTAGAATGGGGGGAAGATCCTTTAGAGTCATGACTGCTACCTACTGGATCAAACTCCCACAGAGATTACGACTTGAAACATCTGAAGCGGTTTTCCGCAAAGAGCTCAAAACCAGCCTGTTTCCCACTAGCTAACTTACGCGCTAGGGGCCTCCCAGATCTCTGCTCTCCAGTCTGTCACTCGGTCTGTCTTCTTAGCTCGGGACACACTAGCTAGTGTAACCATGCGCTTTATAAACTTCACAAACAAACAAGATCTGCAATCGAAAGAATGCTGAAGTCTGGAGTCAAAAGAGGGGACGAGTAGAGGTCCCCTCACCAGAAACAAACTCAAAACAAACAGGCTGAAAAGTTCCTAGGCACTCACCAATTGGGTACAGTGGTCGCTGCAGTGAGAGAGGGGCAGGCAAAGAGCACTCATCACAGGTCTTTGGATGTGTGCAGAACTAACTTTTGCCCTAGGAAGCACTACGTCAAAAAGAAGGTTTCCCTTTTCTGTATAATCTGTGCTTCTTATCATTGTAATGTGTTTTTTATTGTTCTTCATCTACACTTAAGAAGCCTTGCACCCAATTTTCTGCAGGTCATTCAAAGGTTCAACTGTCATTCTTCACTTTCAATCACTTGCATTTATATCATTCGTACGGTCAAGTCAAAAAGCCACCGAACACCAATTCCAAATTTAGTTTCATAATGGGCATCAAATATGCAAATAAGCTCCACCGAAATCCATCTATTCAATTCTTTCCTCACATTATACTTTGAGGGTATTCTAAACCCTGACTGGAGTTGAGTCATTGGTTTGGTCTGTAATCGCAGCTCTTATCAATTGGCATTTCCACTCAATCACAGCAACGCGTTATGCCCGGGTTTAATAATTGTAACTATTTAACCAAAACTAATAAAGAATATAAAACTAAAATATCTGATAAAAGAAGCCAACTGTCCTTTGGTGCAGTGGACTATTTCTTCGGGTAAATTACGTATTGAGTGAATGTGATTGTTTTACCCCTTAACGAAATGACTGACACCCCACTGTGGTAGGAATCACTGAGACCCCATTAGGAAACACTGAATGTGTGCATTCGTGGAAGTGCTGGGTGTGGCATGAAATACTGTCCTTTTCAATATGTAAAGTGTAAATATTAATCAAAATAACTTAACTTGCAGCCAGCCCGACTATTATATTCAGGATACAAAAGACAGGGGTACCTTATAACAGCTTCCCTGAGCGACAGCTACCAAGAAATAGGTTTTCTTTCTGGCTCAGCTGCTGTGAAGAAAATCCCTCATTTTTTCCATGGAACTCTCAGAGAAGCGACAATTACATTGCACAACTCCAAGACATTACAACTAGATTTGTTCTAACCCATTACAATGATCGATTATTAATTCTAAGAATGCACTTACTTGGGAAAGGTAGGCCAGGGGAGAGGCAAAACGATATCTTAGACCCGCACTACTCCCGGGAGCCAGATGTCACGTTGCACGTTCGCAAAAACGACGTCAGAGATTTTGGAACGTGTTTTCTGTTTACGCAGCCTACCTTCGGCCACAGATGGCAAAGTGTTTCCATCTTGTAATGCAGAGTGCCATCCACAGCGTTCCGGACGCCCTGGCTGAGTGGCGCGAGAGCAGAGACGCGAGCCTCGCGCCGGCCAACCAGGCTCGCGCGACTCAGTTATTACCAGACCTTTGCTAACAGTGATAAGTTACAGATATTGGACTTGCAACATAATCCATCACAATTACGGACAACTGAATTACGAGAGCCATACATTGCAAATTACGTATGGCCCGCGATTGCACACACATGGGGGTGTTCCAGGGGGTGTGGGAAGGGAAGTGTGTTGTCAAATACAATTCATGTGCACGGAGAGTCCTTTCAGTTACAAATTACATGCTCTTTTTTCTCATCGGGGAAATGGAGAACACAAACGAAATTATATTATGTCACTTTTTGTGTGAAGGGTCGCCTTGTTACTTGTGCTGTTTTTTTCATTATAGACATTACTGCACATTGCCAACTTTTGAAAATTAATTTAATGCGGATTTAGGGTTCCCTTTATTCACAGCCAGCAGCTCTACAGGCCACTCCTCACAGGGATACTCATTTTTGCAAACCTTTATCTTTTAACCACTTTACCTTTGAAGTGTTACCATTTTTACCATCATAATTTTAACACAGTATAGCTCTCTGATACCCGCAAGGGAGGAACCCCATGGGTCATTACAAGAAGCCAGCAACCTGACCTAAGCAATTTCTACAATTCTAACCCCAAAACAATAAATAAAAATACAGAAACAAGTATACATCAAACCAATACACGAATTATGATATATTTGAGTTATTTACAAGCAAATATGGAAAATTCAAACACTTAATTTTTAGGGGAAGCTTGAAGCTGTTCTAAATTTATGTGTTCAATTCTAAAAGACTAAGGACCCTATTACGATGGCAGGTGAACGTCCACTTTCTATCCTATCAGGGATTGGGACCGCCTGACAGGCATTCGGCGGTCCTGCAGTAGGCATTTTGATGCGACCACGACCATGGCGGTCACAATGCCTATATTTTGTATTGAGGCGGGTGCTGCTGGCTGCAGCACCCGCCACAATTAAAACAAGCATTTGCTATGCAATAAGTCTCGCATTTACGTGAGTTAGAGCTATTGACATTGTAAATGATAATGCATTTTGTTTTTGTTTTTGTTTTTAAATCATAAATAAAAGGCATATTCATTTTCAATGCCAATAGCTTAAAGTCGCCTAAATGTGAGTCCTATTGCATTGCAAATGCTTGTTTTAATCACTTAATAGTTTCTGGAAAGTACCAGCAGAGCAGCGGACTCCACCAGAGCACCAGGACGTGAGTTAGAGCTATTGACATTGTAAATGATAATACATTTTGTTTTTGTTTTTAAATCATAAATAAAAGGCATATTGATTTACAATGGCAATAGCTTAAAGTCACCTAAATGTGAGTCCTATTGCATTGTAAATGCTTGCTTCAATCACTTTCGAGTTTCTGGAAAGTACCAGCAGAGCAGCGGACTCCACCAGAGCACCAGGTACGCGCACAGAAGGCATTACTGCTCATTGCCAACTTTTGAAAATTCATTTAATGCAGATTTAGGGTTCCCTTTATTCACAGCCAGCAGCTCTACAAGCCACTCCTCACAGTGATACTAATGTTTGCAATCCTTTATCTTTTAACCACTTTACCTATAAAGTGTGTTACCATTTTTACCATCATAATTTTAACACGGTATAGCGCTCTGATACCCGCAAGGGTCATGTTCGCGCTATATAAAACATTATAAATCAATATCTTTATAATGATACTCAGGCATATTTTATTTCTTTATGTTGTGTCACAGTAATGCTTTGCCCAATGGGGTGAGACGAGCACTCGGATACTCCTCATAGAAACTCGTGGTTTTCTGATGCATAAACATTCTGCTGTGGTCGGCACTTAGAGGTTGAAGTACAAATAATTCAGCTTTCAGGCGTCCTTAAAAGCTGGATTGAATATGATGTAGGTGGGAGGAGGGTATGGAAGCCCCTCCTTGGCCCCCATACTATACTCAGTACGGAGTTGCCCATGAGCAGGCTGAGGTGGAGAAGTGTGGCTCAGGGGTTGGAGGCGGCAGACCCGGAAGCTGAGATCGGCCCTGGACCAGGGTTCAATTCCCCGCCTCGGCGGGTCTTGGGCTAAAAAATTCCACAGACTCGATAATTCTCGCTCCGGTGCCTTCTCGACTCACGGGTTCACACTCTGCGACTCTGGGCAATAGCTTGCTTAATCTCCACCACGGCCCCTCGCGGCGGGATGCCTGGCTTTCACCTTGTGGATACCCTGCCGGGGTTATCTCACAGGGGAATACCAGGACGGGTTCCCTAAGCAAGCGCTTAGATACCGACCTCGGTCAGTGATTTGTGCTATATAAATACATGTACATTTACATTTACATTTAGAGTGAAGGGCCAGATGTATGCATTTAGAAGTTATTCATTATGGCTGTAGGACACTAAATAAAGGTTGTTAACACAGACTGACAATATATTGCTCCCACTACATTTATCTGCTACTAGAGGGTAATATTTACTAACTTAACTTCACTCATGCGTACTTTGTGACGTAAGTAAAAGTGGGAGCTTGATAACCACAGGGAAGGAACGAGCGACTACTAGTTGGACAAATGGCGCAAGGTGAACGCGTGCACATGTCCTGGGCTGCATGTGTAAGTTAAAAAGAAAATAACCATATGTGGGGGCATGTATTGTTGCAGTAGGGTGGGGTATCACAAATGTAGAAGGGGCCTGATAGAGAGGAAAAAAAAAAGTAAAAATGCAGTAAAAAAGCAAAAGTAAATACCGTACGGCAAACAAATGCAAAGCGCGTGCATATGTTTTGTCCTTAGGAACGAAACCAGAGAGCGTGCATATGTTTTGACCTGCGTGCGCACAGACACGGAAGGAGAGAGGGAGCAACCGAGCAGAGCCATATGCGTGCACATCTCATGTCGCCCTTACGCGCACATCTGCTGTGTCTTCAGCTAAACTGTTAGACAGACATACGCGTGCACATGTTCTGTCCCCCTTCACCTCCCAAACTGACAACAAAAGGTCTCGCCAAGGCACACAGCGCATGCGCTGCATGGCTAGGCGAGACCTAAAAAGGGGACACCTGACAAATCACTTCATGACTGCGGTGCCTGCTACATGGTGCAGGGATATGTAGGGGGGCCAGGTCCCGTGTCTAGGGGCCAAAGGGTAAGGGGGCCTGCTAGGGGCCGCCAATATCCCTTTCTGCCAGCCTTTTCATGGCTGGTTCACTGCCATGAAAGGCCCAGCAGGAAGTAACATCTTAACCCCTACGGCTGTGTTTGGTAGGCACTGTCACTATTATAGGAACTACGAGCACCTCCGCCACACCAGCGGGCTCAAGAAGCCCGTCAGATGAGTGACGATCGATCTTTCCGACCGCCAACACACCGCCTGCCATCGTAATGTGGCGGGCGGTGATTCAGTTACCGATGGCGGTGCGACCGCCACCCACGGGCTGTGGGTGGCGGTCTTACCACCATCATAATCGGGCCCCAAGTGTTATGCTAGACCTTAACATATCCCTTTCTTTTTTTGCTCCTAATGAATGCTCTCTCATTGTGCATTCTGTTTGCTGTACTTACGCTGTTCCCACAGATTAAGCTAAGTATTCCAACATCATTTTTTTGTCTCCAATATCACATTTCTTCACTTATACAGAACAATTTTAAAAAAAATCAATTTTGCTTCCATGGAAATCTGCAATTATTATTTCATTTTCTAAACAGTCACAGACCCACTGAAGTATCACAGAACCTCCGGGGGTTCACAGACTAAAGGTGAGAACCACTGTCTTAAATTGATCTGGCTAGGGAACCCAAAGTTAGGGCAAGCAGGAGCTTTTGTCTGAATAGGAATTACAACTTGTGCAGATTTACCCTAGCGATCTTCCAACTATTCCCACACAAATTTCACAAGTTAAAAACTGTTGGAGTTTGTGAAGGGGGGAGGAAAATCATTTGTTATTAGAGCACAATCTCCAGTTCTGACTTACATCATAAATACAAAGAATGCAACTTTTTGTATACGAATACCATATCTGAAAAATTACAACATTTTGATATTTAGGATATCATAACTGAATTAGGACCACAAATGTACATACTCAAGATATACCATAAGAGACGCAACTAGAATTGTATCATATGTATTAGGGAAGAATTTGATATTCTGAAAAATCATATGAATTAGAATTGAAATACTCATATAACTTACCAGGAGCAACAACTATTTATTTAATTAACACAAGTGTTTATAAAAACATGTATCTAATGAAGCAAATACACATTCTGGGAAATGTACACAAAACAAACATTTTGTGGCAGGTATCCAGCATGCAATAGTCTACACAAGGGGATAGTAAGTAAGATGTTATGATTCCTATGCTGCGTATTGCAGTCCACTAATAAGTATAGTAGCATAGTTTGGCTGTTATGCCACTTGCAGCAATCTACTCATAAGCATAGCAAGCTTTCATGGCTGTTATACTGCATTTTTTTTTGTTAAACCGTTTTTATTGCAGATCCAATTACATAGTATTCCAATCAGGAGAAGTATCATTAATGTGAAATCCTCCCTCCCGCAGTCCAGTACCCGCATATTGTACACAGCCTTTCAGCCCACAACCCGGAGGTCGGGCGGCAAACATCACAAATCACTGAGGTCCTCGCAGTCGGTAGTCGCTGTGCAGGGCATTTGGGGAGGTCCACCGTCTGCTTTTAAGTGTTGTTAACCCTGTCCCCCCCCTCTCCCCGTGGTACCTTATAAATGGTTGTCTCAACTATACTACCGGTAATAAGAGTCCCCCCGTTCCCTTCTGATCTCCCCCCCCCCCAAGTGTCATCATTCGCTCCCGGCTAAGAATGTGGGTCTATTTGACTGCAAGCAGGAGGTCTTAATCATCTACTGGGTGAGTGTGACTAGTGAGGGTGCTATCACTGCATGTATGTCGGTGGTGTCAGTTGGAGCTTCCCTTTCGTCCTCCTCCTCGTCTATCGTGCTATCTCGCAGTGCTTGCACTAAGAGTTCCCACTCCATCGCCGCCTCCAAGGCCCTCTCGTCAGCCCTTCTGCGTGCTAACTGGTACCGAATCATGCTCTCGCTTGTTGCCCATTTCAAGAACTCAGTGAGCCATCTCCGATGCGTTGGACCCGTCCTCGACTTCCACCCCTTTGTCACTTCTCGTTTGGCCAAGAGGAGGCCCATATCAATGAACCGGCTTAACATCTTATTTTTGGGTGTGTGCGGGAACCAGTGCAGAATACTGACGGCCGTAGTGTATTGGAGGTCCATGTCTGCTGCTTCGTTCAAGGTGTCGCCAATTTCCTTCCAGTAGTCCTGCAAGTGAGGGCAATCCCTGAGCATGTGTGTCACATCCGCCCCCAATGTATTACATCGCGGGCAGGCGGCCTCCTCCGCTCCAAAATATTTCTGTATTTTGCTCGGGGTAAGGTAGGCCCTGTGGAGAGTATAAAAGTGGATGAGCTGGAAACGTGCGTTCCTCGTGCTCTTTCTAGCACGTCCCACCAGTTGCATCCACGTGGTTTCAGGGATCTCTGTCTGCAGGTCTAATTCCCATTTGGCCTTCAGAGTGGTCAACGGCTGCAGGGTTTCCCTCAACATTCTCGAGTAAAGGCATGTGACCACCTTGTAGGTACCTGCCGACATCATAGTGTACTGGCAGGCCTGCGCTGTCGGCGGCTCCTCAAGCCCCTTTCCCCAGTGAGCCTGTATGGCTCGCACCACTGCCGCATGTAATAGGTAGTCTCCTCGTGGAAGGTCATAACGCTCTTGTAGCGTCTGATACGGGGCCAGTGTCCCATCTTCGAATAAGTCCCCCACCACCTGTAATCCTGCTTCCTCCCAGCCCTGCAAGTGCGACCAATCTCCCCAGTGTGGGAGTGCTGTTATCATGCCCAGGGGGATCTCGGGCGCGTATGTGTGTTTAATCCCTGCACGTCTCGATGATCGGTTCCAGCACAGGCGGAAAGTTCTCTCCTCCAAAGAATGTTCCCTGAGTGGTAACCTCTGCCGTAAGGCTATAAAGGCTAGCACGTGTCTGGGGGTGCCGCTATCTCGTTCCTGCTCTGGGCCGCGATACACCCTCGCGATTTCTTGCGTTAGGGTCTGGAGCTGGGCCGCTAGGTAATAGAGTTCAAAATCTGGGACCGCTAGGCCTCCCTAGTCCTTCAGGCGGGTCAGCGTGGATAGTGCAATTCTGCGCCTGCCCGTGCCCCACAAAAAGGAGATGATCATTGAACGCAGCTGTCGGAAAATCGCAGCTGGCACCCAAACAGGCAAGGTCCGGAAGTAATACAGCAATCGGGGTAAGGCTATCATCTTGAGTAGGGATATGCGGCCCGTTACTGATAACGGGAGAGTAGCCCAGAAGGACATAATGCCTTTCAAAGCACGGAGACAGCGTCCTACGTTTCCCCCCAGCATATCCGCTTCGTCATGGTATATATGTACTCCAAGATACTCTAAGCAGTCAGGCTCCCATCTAAGTAGTGGTCGGAGGAAGGGCTGGAGCTCGTGTTTACGTAAAGGGAACAGGCAGGTCTTGGCCCAGTTAACTCTCAGGCCAGATATCTCACCAAAGCGCGCAAGGAGTCTTTCCGCTCCAGCCACAGCATCCGTGGCATCCTCCAGAGGAGGAGGTCATCCGCATACAGCGAAATAAAGTGGCGAGTTCCCCCGTGAGCCAGGCCCTCATAGTAGTCACCCCTCCTAGCCATCGCCGCAAGAGGTTCCACCGCTAGGGCAAACAGCAGCGGGGACAGCGCGCACCCCTGCCTGGTGCCGCGGAGCACTTCGAATTGGTCCGATATCAGGGCGCCTATCCTCACTCTTGCTCTTGCCTCAGTATACAGTACTTTCGTCCATTGTATGTAGCCCTCTCCGAGCCCAAAGCACCGCAGCACCCTATAGAGGTATTCCCACTCCAGGCTGTCAAAAGCCTTTTCTATGTAGACCGCCAGCACCAGGGGAGCTCTAGCCTCCAGTAGCGGGCTGCCCAATAAACGGGTCAATCTCCTGATATTGTGGGTGGTGTTGCGCTTGGGAATAAACCCGGATTGGTCCTTGTGGACCAGTGCCTGCATGTATTGCAGTAGTCTGGACACTAGCACTGTGCTCAGAATCTTATAGTCGGTAGTCAACATTGACAGCGGACGGTAGGACGCAGTGTCGGTGCTCTCCCTCCGTGGTTTCAACAGGGGAATCATTAGGGCTTCACGCATGGAGCATGGTAGCCGCCCCTTGTCCTTAGCCTCGGTGTAAATGGTTTGGAGCCGCGGGGCTAGTTGGTCTATGTACCGCCCATAGAACTCAATCGGCAGTCCATCCAGGCCTGGGGTCTTATTACGGGCCATATGCTTCACCGCTCCCCTGATTTCAGCCAGTTCTATCGGGCCACCCAAGGCATTCGCTTGGGCCTGTTCTAGCCACGGTAACTGCAAGTCCGCTAAGAAGGCATCTATGTCCCTCCCTTTGTCCCCGAGCTCGCTCTTGTAGAGCTTTTCATAGTAGCATCTAAAGCTATTAAGGATCCCCGTTTGCGTAGTGCGCATGCGGCCTTCTCCCTCTGAGATGGCCAGGATCAGGTGGCTGCGTCTGGTGGGGTTGGTAAGCCAAGCCAACAGGGTCCCCGCCTTATCCCCCTCAGCGTGCGTTTTCACCAGATAAGTCTTGTAGTCATAAGCGCGAAGGCGTTCCAATTCTACCGCCACTGCTTCTCTTGCCGCGCAGAGGTCCTCCTGGAGCTCAGGCCGGTCAGGGCGCGCCAGCTCAACCTCCCGTAGCTTGCGCTCAGCCCTATCTAAGTCATCTAGCAGAGTTTTGCGGGCCCCTGCAAATTTTCCGATGCAATGTCCCCTTACTACCACTTTAAGAGCGTCCCATTCCGTGGCTCTGGAGTCGGTGGATCCTTCATTCGCCAGAAAATATTGATTGATTCTGTTTCCTAACGCCTCGCGGAATGGTGGGTCATCTAGTGTGTCTGGTCTAAGATGTCACGTCGGGAACTTGGGAATTTCAGTCATCCAGTCATGCGATAATAATAGGGGGTTATGATCCGAGATCGTGCGTGCCAGGTATTCGGTGCGGGCCACTGCAGGGAGTACAAGCGGTGAGCACAAAAAGGCATCAAGACGAACATGGAGGTCGTGGGGAACGGAGTGGAATGAGTAGTCGCGCTCCATTGGGTGTTGTGTGCGCCAAACATCGGTTAGCCCCCACTGTTCCTGCCAGTCTGATCTGCACTTCGCTAACCTGCGCACTGGGGACGAGTGTAAAGGAGGGTGTGATCTATCTAGGTCAACATCCACCACCGAATTAAGGTCTCCTCCCAACAGAACAGGGCCTGCAAGGTAGCTAGCCAGTTCCCCAGAGAGCCTCGCAAAGTATGCAGCTTGGTCTACATTGGGTGCATACGCGCTTCAAAGCACAATGTGTCTCCCCCTGAGTTTCCCCGCCACCGCTACAAATCTCCCCTCTGGATCCACCACCTGTCGGGTAACTTGAAAAGGGGTGCCCGCCCTCACCCAAATTAAGGCCCCCTAGCAAAGGCCGAGTACGTAGTATTAAATAAGTGGCCTCTCCATCTGCGTTGTAGCGCTATTCCCTCCTGTTTCGTCAGGTGTGTCTCCTGCAGCAGCGCAATATGGACCCCCCTACGGACCAGATACGCGTGTACTTTGTGTCGCCTGGTCATAGTGTGAAGCCCTCTCACATTCCAAGTCACACACTTTACCATTCCCGTATTAGCCATTATCCCAAGCAATGTGACACTTTGCAACATAACAACGTCTCCGGGCGCTTTTGATGACACTTTTCTTCCATCCCACAAAAACAACCCCTCTCCCCCATCCCTTAACTGTGCCTCGGCCTACCCCAACTGCCTCAGGCCCCCCCCCCTCCCCCAGAACAGGACCTAACTTTGCAAGAGTCGCTCCCATCCAAACTATGTGTGGGCAACCGTGCCCCCCTACCCACCTAATCCGCAGTCTTCACTGCGGAGGCCTTATGGGCCCTAAGAGGCGTGGACTGGCTACGGGTTCCTGAACCTCAGTCCCATTACCCCGCCCCGCAATATAGTATTACTCACAACATTACTGTCCAATAGTTGCCTGCTCCGGCCGCTGTCTCGGCCAAGTTCCAACATCAGAGGGTAGTCCTGGGACAGGAGAGCACTCTCAGCCTTCGACAATCTCCCCCGAGGTTTGCGGCGTGACCTCCGGGCCTTTCGTGCTGCCAAATTCCGAGAGTTCCGTTTCAGAGTCCGTTGCTCGGCCCGCTCCGATTGAGTCAAAACAGCCCCCGACAAGTCAATGACTGCCTGTAGAGCGGCCCTCCGTTCACTCTCCGTCTGCGAGACCGTTGGTTTCCCAGTCTTTCGCTTACGTCCTCGCACCCGTCAAGATCTTCTCAGTGGTTGTTGTTGCCGCTCTTCTTCCTCTCTCATCCGTGCCCCGTCCTTACCGGCTTTATAGGTGTCCCACCAGGCCCATGCGTCCGCCGAAGTAGGAAAGAACAGGGATTTCTCATCCACCACCACCCTCAGTCTGGCCGGGAAGAGGAGTGAGTACTGCAGGCCCTCCGTCCTCAGTTCTTTTTTGATGGATAAGAACGAGGCCCGCAGCTTCTGGGTCTCGAAGGTATAATCCGGGAACAGCGCCACCCTGCAATTGTCCACTTGGAAGGGACCCGCCTCTCTCGCCCTTTGTAGCAACCAGTCCCTATCCTTGTAGTGTAGCAGTTTAATCACCACTGAGCGAGATGATTGTCCTGGACTGGACGGTTTGGCTGGTACACGATGTGCTCTTTCAATAGTGAAGAAAGGGGAAAGCCCCTCAGGCGCCACTTCCATCTACAGCCAGGTAGTTAGATAGTCCACAATATTAGGGCCCTCTTTTTTCTCCGGAAGGCCCACAAGGCGTACATTGTTGCATCTGCTGCGGTTTTCGGCATCCTCCGCCCGTCTCTCGAGGGACTGTATGCGGTCTAGCGCTTCCGTCAGGCGGCTCTCCATGGATTTATGCGCAGGTACCAGGTCTTTGAGGGCAGTGTCCGTGGTCTTAACTCTGTCCCCCAATTTCCCTTGATCCGCCCCCAGTAGGCCCAGGCTCGTGGCCACCTGAGCTATGTCCTGGTGTAGGGCGTCTTTTGTGGCGGCAATAGCCTCCAGGATACGATCCTGCATCTGCTGCAGGTCCGGCGGGGTCGGTACTGTATCGTCCGGAGCCTCCGAGCTAGGGCCCCCTTCGCCCTTCGGGCCCTTGGGCTTCCCCATCTTGCGTTACTGTTCAAGTTCCAGGGCCTCCTCAACGCCGGTGGTAAATAGCACGTGCGTCTACAAGGTGACCGACTCACAGTCAGTAGGGGCAAGTGGGTCGGTACGCACAGGGTCAGGTGCGGTCATGCAGTCAGGGCCCCAGTTCAATTGCAGTCTCTGGATACTCAGGTCACCGCTCCTTATCGCCCTCCTCTGGGTAGCATCTAGCGCTTCTCACTGTCTCGTTCCCCGGGGCCGCCAGGTGATGTCGTTTCTGCACTCTCGTCCGTAGCGTGTGCCCAGTCCGGCTTCCGCGGGGGTGAGGCAGCGCTCAGGGATCGTGTGCCAGCTTTCGCTCCGCGCACCGACGCCGGTCCTCCGCTGCCTTCGCAGGTCAGGTCCGGTCTCTTGTGGTGATAATCAGGGAGCAGGTGTGCGCAATGAGTCCCCTATGCCCTGTAGTCTTTGGCACCGTGGGCAGGGCTGGTGCTCAGGGCCTCTGTCCTCACCGATGTCATCTTATCTGTAGGCCGCTCACCCCACCAGCAGGAAACACGGGAATCCGAGGAGTGCGGGGGGGGCCCTCGGTCCCGCTAGGGCTCGGTGCGCAGGAACTCTCTGGTATGCGGTGGGGGCAATAAGCCGCCGCTCTCAGCGTCCCCGTCCTCCGGCAGTGGTTGCGTTAAGTGGGTTCGGGCAAGCCCAGCACCGGGGGTCTCACCGCCGGATGTCCGCCCCAGGGTCCCGCTCACGAGGGCTGGTCGCGATGCCCCAGAGTGATCCGTGTCGTCCCCGGCCGCAGCAGGCCCCTGAAAGCTGGGGCGTCGATTGTACAGTCGCTCGGGTCGGAAGGAGCTGCGCCGGGGCGGACAGAGGGCGCGATGCTCAGGTCCTGGCCCTAGTTACCGCTGCGGGCGAGGGCCGCCTCCTCCGGTCGACACCCCCGCGGCTCCTGTAGCTTAATTATCCCAGGCAGCTAGGGGTGACAAGAAGATCGGCTCAATGCGGATCTTGACTTTCCCAGCCGCAGCAGGCCTCCAGGAGCCGGGTTGTCGAGTCGTCCCTGCCCTACCAGGGAGGAGCTTCTTCTTCTTCTTCGGGGCCGCAAAATGGTGTTGAGTGCGGCCCCGGATCGGGGGTTTCACTGACGAGCCGCTCGCCCCTCCGGCTCTCTGGGTGTTGGGTGATCTCCTGACGCCTGGCTTCAGGGGTTGGTAGGCCGATGGTGCAGCAGATTTTATGCCGCAGTCCCCGAAGGCGCCGCCATCTTGTGCCTCGGCTTCCTGAGGCTCCTCCGTCAGTCTGCACCTCTTCCAGCGCAGGCAGCAGCCTGCCGCCTCGACCGGAGCAGGCACCGATGTATCGCCTGGGCTCACCCGGATTTTCACGGGGATCTCAGGCCAGGTGAGGGAGAAAACACCGGATTATCGGGCGGGGGTCGGGAGCCCTGTTAGGCTGCGACCATCCTCACCAGCTGCAAGCCACGCCTCCCTCGGCTGTTATACTGCATGTGACAGTTCATTGTTATGGATAGTGAGGGACATGTTGTGGTTGTTGTGCTGTATGTGTCAGTCCATTTGTAAGATTAGCAAGTGCTATGTTGTGGCTGTTACTCTACATGTGAGGGACTACTCATATGAATAGTAAATAAGTTATAGTGGCTGTAATACCACATAAGGCAGTCCACTGGTGAAAATAGTGAGTAAGACAGAGTTGCTATTATGTTGCGTGTGGCAATCTACATACGAGGGCCAGAGTGGGGAACCAAAAGCAGCTTTAGCAAAAATGCCCAGCCCAGCCCCACTCCCTTCGTCCCCTCTGACAATCTCTCTTTTTATCCATACTCTCTCTCTCCTTCCCTCCTCTCTCTTGATCCCCTCTCTGATCTCTATCCCTCTACTTTTGCTCTTCCTCACTGTCTTTCTCTTGCTCTTGAAGCCTCCCAGTACTTGCTGCAGTTAAACTCATGGATTTGTGGAAAGTAACAGAGGCACCAGGGGCTGCCCTTGACTTTCAAAGCTGGCCTCCAACGACTCCAGGCCACAAGGGAAATGCCCAGTGGAAGCAAAGGCCAGTCCTGCCCTGTCAAACATAGGATTAGTAAGAGAGATATTGTGACTTGTATGCTGCATGTGGTAGTCCACTCATGTATGGTCCCAATACAGTTAAAATATCCTAAATATGATGTTGCATTCTTCTAGAAATGACATTCATATACAACATGTTGCATTATTTGTAATCAATCCTGATGTAGCCAACTTGTGTTTTGCTAGTAAGAAGGATGTTATGGTTGCTCTGCTGCATGTGTAAGGCAGCGGCTACTTATAGAGATAGAAAGTAGAATGAGGTGCCTGTTACACTCCATGTGTCAGTCTGCTCCTATGGATGGTAATAGGTTATCATGGCTGTTATGCTCTATGAGGCATATGAGGCCGTCCACTCAATGGACAAGAATTAAGAAGTCCTGGCTATCATGCTGCATGTGGGATTCCACTCTTGATGATATAAGTAAGCTATCTTGTCTGTTAGGCTACATGTGGCAACACAAGCACATGAATAGTGTTAGAACGGGGGTCTCTAGTTGGCAGAGGTAGTTACCACTGGCCAAATAGGGGCCCTTGCTTCTAGTCTTCGAGTAAGGAGGAACCACTCTTTGGATAACCCCTGCCCACACCCTTGGTAGCTTAGCACAAGCAGACAGGCTTATCAAAGGCAATGTGCTAAGTATTTGTACAAACACTCACAGTAACACAGTGAAAACACCACGAACTGACTCCACACAGTTTAGAAAACTAAAGGAATTGAATCTAAACTAAACAAGACCAAAACATCGAAAATCCAACATACACAGTTCAAGATATGGTTATTAAAGAGTTCTTAGAGGTTGGGTCAAAATACTCCACAGTTGCATTAGAATAATTCACAGTTGTGTCACGTTCAGCCAACAGTACCTTTAGATGCGACAAAGTTCCAAAACAGAAGCTGGTGCGGTGAAAAACAAGCGATGCAGCACTCCTGAGACCCTGGGGAGGCGATGCGACAGCCCCGCTGGACGAAGTGGGCGTGTTGCAGTGAATCCGGTTTGTATGGGGAGGGAGGCAATACCTTGTATGGATTCCGGTGCGTAGGTTCCGTAGGGAGCGTCTCGCAAAGGCACGATGCAACGATCTTCGATGCGCGGTGCAGCGTCAATCTTCTCCTCTTGCGGCCCCTCGATGCGATGGCTCTGCGACAATACTCGCAGCGACGTGATGCGGTCCCCAAGCAAGCGGTGCAGTGATCTCACCCAGTGATGACAGGCTCTGCGACGATACTCACAGTGATGGTACTTTTCTCGCACCGGAGCGATGCGCTCCGCAAGCGAAGGATGCGTCAGTTCTTGCAGCGGCCGCAGGCGCTGCGACGATCTCAATCTTCGCTGCGGCAGGAATTTCCTTGCACTGACAGGGATGCTCTCTGCAAGTGAGCGATGCGTGAAAATTTGCAGATAGTCTTAGTTTCCTGTTCTCTAGCTTTCCAAACAGCAGGCCACAACGTCCAGATGCCCCTCAGTCAGATTCAGCACTCAGGAAGGGCAGAACTCTCTCAGCAGAGTTCAGGGAAAGCTGGTGGGTGAAGTCCTTTTGTTCCTGGAACTCCTTAACAGGAGGCCAGCTCACAACCGGCCATTGGAGAGCTCTTCAAGCAAGGGGACAAAGCAACAACAAAGTCCTTCCCTTCTCCTTGGCAGCAAAGCAACTGCAGGTCAGTGCAGCAAAGCAACTGCAGGACAGTCTTCCTTCTTCAGTCTTCCAGCTTTCTCCTTGGCAGAGGTTCCTTCTTGATTCCAGGATGATCTAAAGTTCAGTGGTCCTGTACTTATACCCCAAAAGGCTTTGTTCCCTTTGTGCAGGAGGGCTCTGAGCCCGGTCCAAACCAGTTCTGGAGCACTCTGTTTACATGACTCCTTCTTTCCTTTCACAGTGCAGAGCAGAAACATCAGACATCCACACTCTTCAGTGATTTCTCACTCGCTCGATACCTGCCGAGCTAGGGCAAGGCACCGAGCATCAGGGAATACTGTGGCGGCCATCTTAGTGCGGGACAGCGCGGTGAGAGAGCGCTAGTCTCCGCCATAAAAGGAAACAGTTGATCTCCGCGATAGCGGACGCGTTTTAGCGGTCGCGCCTCGTCTTCGCCGGAGTCCAGCCAGAGTCAGCCCATCTGTGCCCGTCCGGGCCAGGCCGGGACATAGGGCACAATACTCTGCTTCACTCATCACGCAGGTATGACGCTATCAGGGGAGTCTCTCAGAGCGCTTCGCCCCGCTAAACATGACAAATGTATAACACTGATTCCATCTCGTGCTGGTACACAAACGTGTCCTGAGTGTTCTATCACTTTGTCAAATTATCAGCCGTACCCGGATACTTTTTATAACCCCTCCCACAAGAGACCACGGCAGCAGGAGTGCTCTAGTAATTTTACCTTTCACCTGGTAAATTGCCGTTCTCTACCCCAACACAAACTAGATATTTTCCACCTCCTGTTGGAAGAGAAGCCCAGTGCAATCTTTCTCACAGAAACCTGGCTTCATGATAGTGCTGGCCCGGACGTTGCCATGGCACTCCCCCCGAGCTTTGCTATTGTAAGGAGGGATCGTGTTGGCCAAACAGGAGGTGGCATCGCCATTATCTATAAAAGGGATTTTGTATGCCATTTCGAACCTGCTGACATTCCTAATTGTGAAGCGGCATCTTTTAAAATTACCCTCAGTCCTAACTTCACCTTCTCTGGCCTACTTATTTACCGACCCCCAGTTAATAACCCTACTTGGTCAGAAAACTTAGCAAATCTTATTTTACCTCACCATTTAAAAGCTTAAAACTTTACAGTACTCTGGGACTTGAATCTCCATCTGGACGACGACAACAACAAGAGTTGTAAAAATCTCATAGATGACCTTATGGCTTTAGACATGACATTACGCAACAAGGGCCCTACCCATAAAGCGGGACACCTTCTCGACCCTATCATCTCAAACATGAAAGAATTATCATGGATGAACACCACTCCCATTTGCTGGTCAGATCATTTTCTTATACTCTTCTCTATCTCTCTTAAACCCATCAAACGCCCATCCATTACACCTTCGGACTCTTTTAGGAGAAATTGGAAAAACTTAAATCTAGACAACCTCAATAGTGCATTGAACAAAGATCATCCAAGCCTTGAGGGTGATATGGAAAATATATCTGATGCTATACAAACATGGCTTAACGACGCAGTGAACGCCAGTCTGCCAATATCCCGCTGTAAAGGGAAAGTTCATCGTCCCCCGGCCCCTTGGTTTACAGAGGCACTCAAGAATGAAAAATCTTCTTGTAAGAACCTAGAGAGGCAGTGGCGCAAGAAATACGAACTGCAACAAAAAGAGATCTACCGAAAAGCCAGAAACAGCTATCATTCGGCATGTATGAAAGCCAAGGCAAGCTATTTGACCACCACTATAAATACAGCTGTAAACAAAGTCCAGACGCTTTTCAACACAGTGAAGGAATTGTCGGGAGAAAATTGTAGAGCGGAGGCGGCCCCACTCAACACCCAGCAATGTCAGGATCTGGCGGCCTTTTTCACTGAAAAAATTGAGAAGATCGTCTCCAATATAAACATAAACAGCTCTAACGCCCACAACCAAAATGACACTCCCCTAACCCCTAAAGGTAATCGCCATCTCAATGCCTGGCCTCCCATTACACCAGATCAATTGAGGAAACTTCTAAAATCCATCAAATCAGGTTCCCCTCGCGACCCTATTACCATCAGTATCATGAGCCAGCTGGAGGACTCCACCCTGATGCCCATCACAGACACACTTAATGCCTCCATGGAACACGCCTCAGTTCCTGCTTTATGGAAACATGCCATAGTCAGCCCTTTTGTTAAAAAAGCCGACTGCCGATCCTACGATATTGGCCAATTATCGGCCAATATCGTTACTCCCTGCGTTTTCCAAAATGCTGGAAAGGCATATTCATGAGGCACTTTCCTCATATGTGGAGAAAAATGAATTACTTCACCCTTTCCAGTCTGGTTTTAGGAGTGGATACTCCACCGAGACAGCCCTGCTCGGGATTACGGAAAAGATCAGAGAGCTCAGAGATGATGGACAAACGGTGGCACTGGTCCTGTTAGACCTCAGTGCGGCCTTCGACACCATCTCTCATTCCAGACTGCTTGTCTGGCTGGAGGAGTGTGGTGTTGAGGGCAAGGCGCTAGATTGGATTAAATCATACTTATCCCTACGCACCTTCCAGATCACCTCTGCTGAGGCCTGCTCGGATGTTTTCTACTCTCCCCATGGTGTACCACAGGGATCTATCCTGAGTCCCCTGTTGTTTAACATGTATCTTCGTCCCCTAGCCAATCTTGCTGAGAACTTTGGTCTTATTTTAATGACATATGCCGACGATTCTCAGATTTTGTTCTCTCTCTCTAAATCTGATACGTCTGCTCCTTCCGCACTCAAAATAGGCCTCCATGAGATATTTCGCTGGATGTCGGCTAATCAACTTAAATTGAATGGGGACAAAACAGAGGTCCTCCTTTTAGGGAATAATAAGAACCTTTGGAGTGATCCCCATTGGCCGACAGCACTAGGCAAGCTACCGCCTCCAGCCACTCAAGTCAGAAATCTTGGGGTCATCATAGATGACAATCTCTCCATGTCACAGCAAGCCAACAAAGTGGCGGGCATATGTTTTACTATTCTCAGATGGCTCCGTAAAATTGTTTGGATGTTGCCACTTACCACCCAGAAGACCGTAGTCAATGCCTTAGTAACTTCTCGGCTTGACTACGGTAACATCCTGTACCTGGGTGCAAACAAAGCAGTAGTAAGACGCTTACAACTGGTACAAAACGCCGCGGCCAGACTGCTTTGTAGAATACCTAGACACGCCAGGATCACAAAACATCTTAGGGATCTACACTGGCTTAGGGTCGAAAACAGGATTTGTTTCAAAACCCTGAGTTATCTGTTTAAAATTAAAGCTGGGACCGCTCCCAAGTATCTCCAAGATCTTGCCAAACTCCACTTTCCCAATCGCAATCTCCGCTCAGCTACATCAGCAAAGTTTGCGGTTCCCAGGTACAAACGGGCCAGAATGGGTGGGAGATCGTTTTCATATTTGGGTCCTACCCTGTGGAACACATTGCCCATTCAAATACGCAAAGACGAAAACTACAGGAACTTTAGAAAAAGTGTAAAGACCTGGTTGTTTGACAAATAAGTACCCTTTGGATTTTCTCTCTATCTAGCTGGGCTCGTGATCCGCTTTTTCGGCGCCGGGAAACCCTTTGTGGGTAGCTGTGCGCCTTACAAATGCTATAAAATAAAAAATAAATCCCACAGGAGGTGGAGCCAGCATTGTGGACATGATTCCTTCTCTCCTTTCACAGTGCAGGGCAGAGATATCAGACACATCACAGGGGGTGGAGCAAGCACTGTGGGGGGCAGGCACAGTCCTATTCAAGTCCCAGGTACAACTCCTCCCTCCCATCCAGGTGCAGATCTCTCTATTCACCACTGGGCGGACTCATTCTGTCTCCTGGAATCCCCCAGCCCTGTCACTCACAAACCAGACAGTCAATTCACAAACAGGCCAAGGCACACAGAGAGGCCAGACAAGAGAACAGCCACTTTCTAAAAGTGCTGTTCTCAAACACAGGATTTAAAAACCACCTTTCCTAAGAGATGTGTTATTAAATGTTCAGGGATACCACACCTTTATGTCCTACCTTGCTCCTATGGGAAGATATGCGGGTAGCCACTGTAGTCAGCATTTCCCATGATAGCCTACGGGCAAGGTAGCCTTACAATACTGAAAAATGAAATTGGCTGTCATTCACTACCAGAGCATGTCACCTGCACTAGTACATGCTCTACCTTTCACATACACTGCACCCTGCCCAAGGGGGTACCTTGAGCCTTCCATAGGGGTCACCAATGTGCACAGAAAGGGAAGGGTTAGGCCTGGTCAGTGGGGACACTGACCAGGAAGACATGGCAGTTCACTGCACACAGGCACTGCGGTGGCAGGCCTGAGACACCATTTTAGGGTTACTCATGTGGGTGGCACAATCAGTGCTGCAGGCCCACTAGTAGCATTTGTATCACCAGCCCTGACACACTCAGAGCACTTTACTAGGGACTTCTTGGTGATAGAAATATGCCAATCATAGATAACCAATTACAATAACAAATTACACAGAGAGCATATGCACTTCAGCATTGGTCTGCTGTGGTAAAGTGCCCAGAGTTCTATTGTCAACAACCACGGGTCAGGAAAAATAAGGGAGGTAGAAGCAAAAAGTTTGGGGATAACCCTGCAAAAAGGACCAGTTCCAACAAATAGTATGTATGAAGTTGTGCTTGTGCAGCATGTGTCGGTCCATTCGTATGGATAGTGGGTAAATTATAATGACTGATATGTCGCATGTGACAGTACACTCTCATGGATAGTAAGATACAGTAGTTGTTGTGCTGCATGCGGAGAAATGTATAATATTTAATTGTTACGTGTCATGTGGGAGTTAATACTTCTATGGATTTGAGACAGTACAATAATTCTGTGCAAATGCATGTCACATTTCAGCCATAGGGACAGCGACAGAATGTTATCTGCCTTCTGTTACTTGAGGCATTTGTCTTGAACGTAGAGTGTAGAATGTCTTTCATATCCTCTCTTGTATGTAGCAGTTCACTCAGCTGGAATCAGCTGGGAGATCATGGCTTGGAAGGCATTGTACTAATTCATAATCTGTGATACTGTATCTATAATGCTAAATGTTTTGTCATGTGCTGGCCCAATGTTAGTGTTCATTAATCTCGTTCATCAACACTTATTGAGTCACAGGTAAGACTGTTTTTAGTAGTCGCAAACTGAGATTCGGGCCATTTACAACAGCTGAAAAGGGTTGCAGTATGTATCAACCCTATTTTGTGAGTCGATAACCTGTTTCTGACTCACAAAACAGGGCATTTCGAGTCGCTATTAGGAAGGAGCGTGCCAAGAGTATCCCTTCCTACTAGCAAGTCGGAAGGGCATGTATGATTTTTTTACAACCAGAATGCGGTCGCAAAACAATTGCGGTTTACCGCCTACTTCAAGCAGGTGGTAAGCCACTAGCAAATGGGGCGGGTCCCCGGGGACTGCTTTACCTTTGTGATTGACAGCAAAAACGTTGTTTAAGAGCAGGCAGTGGTCCCACGGATTCCTGCCTACTCTTAAAATATTATACTGAAACTTTTAAGTTTTATTTTTGTAATGCATCCCATTTTGAAAAAAAAGTTGCTTTATTTAAAAAGAAAACACAGACTGGGGGTCTGCTGCCCCCAGGAGGCCACCATCCCTGTGTTATTGCCCATTCTCAATGGGCCGCAAAGTGTGACCTGCCTCATGAACATTGATGAGGCAGGTAATTTGCGACCCCATTGTGAATCGTAACATGGGCCTGAGAAACATTAGTACATTTTCTTTTGCGACTCGCAAATTGGAAGTCACTACAATTTGCAAATTGTGAGTCACAAAAGGCAATGGTCTACGTGTGGCACATTGAGCCTTATGTGCAAACCTACGATTCGCATAATAGGAGCGTTTTCCACCACAAAATATGTTTTCCATATGTGCAGATTCTATTTTAGGCATCTGTAAACTTTTATCAACTCCAAAAATTAGACATTGAATGGATTTCGATGCACAATTTGAAAGAGGCACATTGTGGACATTCCTTCCTAATTGGGAATCTATATTGTATGTATCAATGTTTTGCAAGCGTAATCCATTCGCAAACTATTGAACAATTATACACTTCCAAGTTGGGGTGGTAAACCATTCCCTGTTGAGAATGTTAAAAAACGTTTGCTAGGCAGTAGATAGTAGTCCAGAGCATCACTGCCAACTGTCAAAAAAAATTTACCCGAAAAAATGAAAAAACATTTTTAACCCATCCTATTTCTATTAAAGAAACTAGGTTGCTGGTAAGAAACTTTTACTTTATTTAAAAGTGATCACCCTAGTAGTTCACCATTGCTGTGATGGTCACCCATCGAAGTAATTTGCAATTTGTGACCTACGTCATAAATATTAATGAGTTATGTTGTAATGTGACGAAAGTCGATTTACAGTTTTGTGCACCAACCGATTAGTACATAGGCTGGTTGGCAAAATCCGATTCAATTTGCAAAAGAAACGGTAAGCAATTTGCAAGCACTATCTGTGAATGGAATCTTAGTACATCAAATGCAAAATAATTTTTCAAAAATAGAATGTATCGGATTAATTTATGTGTTCAAATAGGAATCTCTCTGCCTAAAATATGGTCTCAAAGAACTCCCACAGTGCATGTTTTCTCTTTTGTATACTTCATTCAATGCGGTACCCTAGATGTATAAATGTTTTAATTTTACCAGTACAGGGTGCCTTGCTCACGCCTATAATGAGCTATTCTTTTTTTGATATCAAATAAAAAGACTAAAACACATGAAAGTGATTTCTTATATTTATTCGAGGTCAGACTGTGTTTTACTTATCGAAAAGCTGTAAGAATTAAGCTGCAATGGAGAATGCTTATGTTATTTTCTGAGGCGGGTAAAATATACTTTACTAATCCAAATGCTTAATTAAGCACGTTGCCAGGCATTCCAGTGCACCAAAAAAGAGTGCTGTGTGTGTTTTATTGTGTTTCTCGAGGAGTGCTTTTCGACCGCCATAAAGATAACCCCAGGGGTGCAAGGTTAAGTAGCACCCCATCTCTGTGGTGCAGCATGTGGGGGCTGACTGGTCTGATAGCTGGTAGAGTAAGGTCTGTGTTTTGTTGCATGCAGCAGTTCATGCATGAAGACAATAGCCTGGCTATCATCTCTTCAGTTGCATGTAGCCCTGTAAAACTTATCAGGAGACAGTCTGTACATTTGAAAAAGGGTGGAGACAGTAACAATAATTAAAAAGATGCTTCAGTCGAGGGAAATCACTAAAATATGAAAACATGAAGCAGTGTAAGAGTGAGAGTAAATTATTGCACATTGGATATTGATGGGACTTCTGAGCTGCACCATGTGGCCCTGGCTGATTTGAAGTTAGGGAGGGGAGGACTCCATCGTCTGCTTCTTTGTCACAGTCAGTCTCGGGTTGCGTTGTTGTTCGATACCATCCTCCACCTTGTAGTGGGAATCTTACTAAGACTGTAATGGAGGCAGTTCATGTTTCTGAGCACACCCGCGCTGTGATCCGCTGTCTAAGGGTATCTGTCATTCCCTCATTATGGTCTGTACAAAAAGGTTCAACAAGATCCAAGCCGAGAACCATTCCCTTCTTTTGTTCGCACTCTTCGAATTATCTTTGTTCCATAATTGTCCTCAATGACAGAAAGGGAGCCCCAGGATATTGGCAGTCATCAAATTTGACGATGTGTCCCAAGATAAAAAAACATTGCACAAGTATAATAATGACTAGCACAACCTGGTCATCGTTTAGCTCCAAAACAATGAACTCATGGACATATGTCCCCTATTAATAGTGTTTCCTGATGAAGTCCATTCAGTTACACTGTGTTGCGTTGATGGCGAAACATGGCGAACAAGCTTCCATCCATGTCAGCACAGTAAAATGAGAAACAGTCCCATTCCTATGACTAAACAAAAAGCAGCATGCACTCTGCTGGCTCCCTGAGTGTCAACTCTAAAGACTCACTCCATTCAGAAAAACACTGGGGCATATTACCAAGCAATAGCGATAATTATCGCTATGCATGGTTAGCGGCTAAAATGATATGGCCGCGCTCCGATGATTTTTACCGCTGAGATACCTTGATATTATCAAGGTTTATCTCAAAAGCGGTAAAAATCCTGCGAAATGCATGAATATCGCTGAAAAATCAGCGATGTTCATGCATTATCGTGACAATGCTCTTAGCCATGTTATCCACCTTCCATTGGATAACATGGCTATGATCTGCTCTGGGCAGGCGTTAGCTTTTGGAGATATTCGCGCTTAGCGCGAACATTTCAAAAAGTAAGGCTTTGTTGATAATTGGAGATGGCGATATTAGCAACTGTTTCCAGTCGCTAACATCTTGGCACGCCCACTTTGCATGTCATTAGCGATAAATATCGCTGACATGCAAAGTGGGCCCCAAGATGGTCGCTATCTCCTACTAGCTGTCGCTAACTGGTGTTAGCGACAGCTAGGTAATAGGGCGATAAAATTATCGCCGCTTTAGCGGGAAAAAGTCCCGCTTAGGCGGCGATAATGGCCCTTGGTAATATGCCCCCCTGTTGCCTGGCTTTGGTCTAGTTTTCCACCCTACATTAAGTCACAAAAGTCTTACGTGGTATTAAACAAGATGGACAGCTGTCTCTTTAAAGTATCTCTTTGAAACCGGGATAGCAGAACTCATTCTGCCAGGAAAGAATAGGGAATGGAATCCTGTGTTTTCATACAATTAATGCCGACCAAATGTTTCGATCGAGATGTACCGTGAATAAATCTGCCAGTATATTAATACCAGAAGCAAACGGTTGTAGGACTACATGGCTTTCAAAAACAAACGTATGTTATGTATCTGGTTTGAGTACACTGCATGCATCTACATGAAGGAATTATTTCTCTTCGCTAACAGCGTCCTCCATGTGACCTTGAGATGGGTTGTGTATTGTGTTATGCTGTATTTTTGTATTGTTTCTCGCATTAATTGCTGGGAGGATGTGACTCATTTTTTTATTGCTCCAGAAATTGTGGAAAGGACAGAACCTACCGTACTCCTCCTATACGTCAGCACTGGTGGCGGAAACCATTCCCTCAGACCCACAGACCTAAACCTAGACCGTGGCAACTGGAATTATGCGGCAGGGGGGACCAAATGCCGCACATTTTCTGATAGGTTCACTTCTTTATTTTGTAATTTTTATATATCGTAAAGCTGTCTGGGCAAACGTTTAACCTCATTAGTACGTGATGGATTATGTGGCACATGCCGCAGCTCCATCATTATGCGGAAAATGCTGCGGTCTCAGAATCGCATAATTCCAGTTGCCCTGACCTAGAGCCACAATTGCATGCTGAACCCGGCCGCATGAACTTGCTGGAAATGAACTGAAAACCGCATCGTTCTCATAGAAAGTATTCTAGTTTCTGAACAATGTATTGTCTATCACTAGGATTGTATTATAGAAAATATTTTATATTTTGATGTATGTGCTGTTTTTCTGACCATAAAACAATCACAAGTTACCTCTTGGGTCCTGTACAAGCTCAAGACAACAAACAGTTAAATGTAGAAATGTGGTTTTGTTGCTCTCACGGTGTGTAATTTACATCAATATGTTCACTTTAAAATACAACTGTATGTCTTGAATCGCACATATCAAAGTGCCAGGGTTCCTCAAAGAGCACTTGACTTTTTACCTTTATGGAAGCCAATGCCTGGCAGTGGGATCTGCGGGGCGGCTGAATCGCACTCTGTTAATTTGTGGCAGTGCTTAATTTGTAAAACAAAAAGTACCGGGGCACTCATCAGGAGGCTATCGTAGCTCACACTAGCCATTGCCTCTGCAAGTGCTGCCAACAACAGACCAACACTGGTGGAGAGGTGTGGTGCAGCGGCCAGGGCGGCTGACTTCATAGCACAGGTTTCACGGTTTGAACCCTGGCTCCAGCAGAAGCTCAGCTCAGCACCATGTGACTCTGGGCAATAGCTCACTTAACTTACACGATGGGCCCCAGCGCCTTGAGACCCTTAAGGGTGAGTAGTTCATGCTTTACAAATATGGATTTACATTTACTAACAATCACACCCCTACAAGTTTGACAATTCAGACTCTTTCACGCCCCAAAGCTACCAGAATAGCTGCTACGCAAGGTATTAGTAATTTGTAATCTCTTTTGAATTAATAAACAACTGTTGTTGGCTCATCACTAAATTACACAACCGGCGCCACCATGTGGCAGACAGTCATAAGTGAAACCACCAGCACAAATTAAGCACTGCTTTGTGGTCTTAACAACACTCCTTCATTAGTGGCACATCTCAACATGACCTCTAAACATGTAGTGGAACCGACATGGCTGGATCTGGCAGATACTTTGGTCAGCTCTACATTCAGGGCCTGATAAGGGTTGACCCTGTCATATGCCACAATTATTGCATATTCAAAGTTTTCTAGGGAATAACATGCATAGTTTAGAGCTTAGTGCACCAGTATCCTCGTGCCCTAAAAAATATCCAACTTTTCTCCTTGTTCAGCTCTGGCAGGTATGACCTGCTGAAATTTAACAAATGGTGCGAACTTTATCACACCTGATAAATAGCACGCATAAATAGCACGCATCATAATTGTGATCCGAGCACAAGCACCTCGCAGTGTAACATGCCCCTTGTAATTAGGCCTTTGTGTTCTTGGCTAATTGTGATCCCCATTCCTCACCTTTAGCAGCAGACCTAGGGCCGGATCCTGAATTTGTTAGAGTAGAGGTCTTATTTATCGCACCAATAAAATCAGAATCCCTGGGGTTTGAAATGTATCAGGTGCAATAAATAACATCTACTCTGTGCTTTGAGGGAATAACAAGCGGATTTTGATACTTACTGGACTAAAAACGTTATGTCGCCGTAAAATCTTACTGTTTTCCGCATTTGAATTTGTGAATTGAAAAAACACGCTATATAATATTTTGCAAGATATGAGACTGCATGCATTTGTGCTTGCTGAGGACAATATTTCAATGTAATATCAGTGAAATTAATATTAAAAACCGATCCGCCATACAATATGGACGGGCGTGGTGGTGATTTCGTATGCATTATGGCCCCTGCTGTGGGAAATCCAGTAAATGTTGTTCCCTCTAACCTGGAGGCACACTGGCACCAATAGACTGATGTTCAACTAGTCAAGGCAAGCCCCCACCCAATACTTCTCAATGGTCATGCCTAGACCAGTTATGTGGCATGAACTCAAATGGTCTTGGAGGAGAGAAGAACAGCAGTAAATGTTGTTCCCTCTAACCTTGAGGCACACTGGCACCAGTAAACCAACGTTACCCTATATGAACAGGTAAAAGACGACGTGCAAGATCAATGTTAAACTACGCATAAACATCGTCTTGCCTTTTGTCATACTTACGTAATCCTGCATACCTCACACTTTGCCTTTCTGGAATTACTGCAAAGAAATTGATTTTATACACACACTTGGTCAGACGCTCATGTCGCACTCTCTAGGTCCGGCAATGTGCAAAACCAATTTATTCTACATCCACATTCAAATGAAACCAAAAATGTTGTATATTGTGAAATCTTACAATAAATTGGGATTTACTATTACAAACATTACACACATTACATTGCATCCCCGGACAACGGTTTAGGAGTTATGTAGATTTTAGTACTTGCTCCGTGTGCTCAGGGCTGTTTGATTTTATTTTTAATCCAACAATGATGAGCAGTTTATGTAAATTTCGTATTTACTTACTTATATACTATTGCATGACCTCCTCTGACATGTCTGTAAAAGTACCTTTTGTCTGGAATTTTTGTCTTGAATTTTGACCCTTTCTCCTGAATTTTTACACTCACCGTCCTGAATTTGCACCCATGCCAGTTGGTCACCCTACCATAGGGTGGTGCATCAGTGCCTCTCGAGGGGTTCACATTGGACAAGCACCAGGCTCCTTTGTTATTACATTTTGAATTATTGGGCACGCATACAAAAATATGCATCAAATGACTTTCAAACACAAAGCGTACCTTGAACTTTGGTAACTGCACTTCTTAGCAGACCACTCGACACGCACGTGATGCTGCCCAAACAAAAAAAGGTTCATAACCATGAGAAAAAGCAAATGCAAACAAAGCCACCAGCCACCCTGCACTGACCTCTCACAGGATGATGGGTGGTCCCTGGGGGGGCAGCCCGCGTGCATGACGAGGCTCTGCCTGCAGACAGGCACCGGCATATCTATCATGTCCATCCCCACCATCGACTTCTTGTCAGGGATCAGGTGACAGAGGTCGTATCCTTCACTCACTGAAAGAAAGAGCAGAGGGCCAGCACAAGGCCCGGAATGCCGTCAGAGCTGAAGGATCTAAAAACTCATGCAATCAAATATTTGCCGCACACCTAGGGCCACAGAATAGAAAAGAGAAACATGTCTGCTTTTTCAAATGGTTAATGATATTGTTTCGTAGTATAAACATGTGTCTATATATCGCTTTCAGAAACGTAAAAGGCCTTTAATAGGTGCCTTTCGAGGGACTGCGTGCCGATAACTTGAGCTGGACATGTGACTACTGAACTGCGATTAGCAAACATAGCAAAGCTTGATCAATCTGTTGATTTCTTTACAAATGTACCTATATTTGGCACTTTTAATAACATTATAATGTGTTTTACATAGCGCTTCATTAGGCATTTATGCAGTGTCTAAGCGCTGTTAATAGCAGTGGTACTTTTTTGTACTGTAAATAATATTTTAAACTATTTCCCAATAATAAGACTCAGTTCATCGACCTCAAGAGGGTGAAAGGCTGAGCCACTCATGCAAGGCTTTTACATCATGACCTCCAGACCATTTTGTGTATCTCAACAGCGATCGTCTAAGTGAGTCATTCTGCAGGTAATTGTAATTACTAGTTTTCAAAGACCTTGACAATGCATTTGCAAATTAAAAATAACATTTCAAAAACAGATTTCCCAAAGACAAACTAAAAATGTTAAAATGGTTCTTGAAGGCAAACACCCCTTGGCCATAGGTAAGTTTCTTAATAATCAATGATGCAAACTAAATCATGTGAACATCAACATTAAACACGCACTGGCAAGGCAAGGCAATAGGTCTCGATTTTGCAAAAAGCAAAATGCTTTTGCCTGGTGGTGTGTACTATTGGTTACAAAAAAAAAAGAAGGCACAGAAAAGCGACTGCTACTTGAGATCACTTCACTCTGCTGGTGCGCACCTACGTGATGACATATGCACCCATGCCAGTTGGTCACCCTGCGTATGTGTAACAGTGTATGTAACCCCTTCCATGTTTCTGTCAGCCAATGGCTGTCGCGAGCACTACCTCCGTAGTGTTGCGCATGTCCGTTGACCGACGCAGCCCCACCCACTGCACTAAACCGCCGTATTGTGGCAGAATTGCCGCCGCGGTTAAGCGGGTAAGCGTCAGCAGGATAATGAGGATGTCATTTGTTTAGCTTTTTTATTTACAAACTTGTCTAGAATTGTGTAAATTAGATCTGTGAGCCACTGCGTACAGTTCCAGTCTCAATTCAAGTACAAACTTCTCACTTGCAAAGAAGAGACAGTCCTGTGGTTGATAGACAAAACCTTTAAGAATATATAAAATAGTAATCCACTCCATTATTACTCGTATTACTCGTTTACGTACGCTTACATTACTTTGTATATTGTTGCCAAAACACCCACAATGGCAATAAAATAAGAATATGAAAAACTCACATAATATACGCATGTTCAATAAGAAAGGAAAAAACAAAAAACAAAAGGCAAGAGCTGATAACCATACATCCATATGGATGTTTTATATGTTAATGTGTATGTGTGAGAGCTGACAGGGGAGAACTCTTTTTAGCACAACTACCCTCACTCACCCATTGGGTTCCCTCCTCACACCCACCTGGACTGCAAGGTCCATGGTGTGGGCTACAACTCCCCTGCAGGGAGGACCTGAGGTGTTTTAAGGATGAGCGATGTTATAAACTTGGTCAATAGGATTGGGGGAGTATGAACTTCGGATTTTCAACAATCCCGCTATTGTATCTTGTGAAAATACATTCTATTCTATTAGAAGCAGGGCACGAGAAGCTTGAGGGGCAGTTTATTAGGAGTACTTAAAACAATATATTTCCAACTAACAAAAATGTTTTGTTTTGAGACCTTCAAAACATAGAGACCAGAGAGTGTGGGTTTGTATTTTTGTCTGTGTGAAAATCCTACATGAAATCCAACAGACATCTCATCATATGCGACTGAAACTACTTGTACCCACCTACTTACTACAGAATACATTTTTTAATAGGGTGTAACATCCCAAACACAACCTAAAGCTACGCCCTGCTTTTCACAGCCAGGTTGAGTATTTGAATAGATGTGAAAAAGGTGAAAAATGCTCCCTCCCCAGAAGCAAACAGTAGGCTGACCTGAATGGGCACAGATGACTCCTTTGAACCTTATATAAAATATGCAGTGTTGTGGCTGTGGGCCACCCTTTGATATTAGTGTCAAAACCTGCTTGACAAGTATGCTTGTAAGGGATAGAACAGGATTCCAAATCTTTCTTGTGTATCCACTGTCTGGTTGCTGAAGGACCCTGCTTTGTCCTACCAGCCTTCTGTCTCTTGGTTTGTTGTGGGTATAGTATCTGCAATATACTGGATTTTAGTATTAGATTGGGAAGGACGCTAGGATGAACATAGAAAACTACCCCCACACACACACGCACAGCATACAGAGGCTAGGTTTACGGCGTCTGAAGACGCGCCATCTTGAAAAAGGCCAAAATGGAGAAGGTTGACTCCGGGAATGTTTACCCCATTGTTAGGGCGAGTCGAGGAGTCATTCCCATCCATTCCAGGCATAAATTCGGCACCTCCAAGCACTAACTTCAGCATACTACTGGACATTAGGAAGAACAGAAGGGGATTGAATCTGCTGTATTGGACCTGAGAGATGCCCTGAGGGAATGGACCTGCTACCTTTTGTACACAAGACAAAGAAGTGGACTCCAATGGTCATAAGGCTAACCTCTTGTTTAAGCTACAAGGATACAACAAGCTACAAAACCTTTTTCTGCAACTGACCAGCTGACTGGATGGAGACTAGGTCCTGCTCTTGGCCTTTGCCTAACACCATCTTAGCCTCTAGTGCCTACCCTGAGGACCTGGAAGTCTTTAGAATTGTACTCCTGTAGTGGACTGGGACAATAAGGACTGAGTCAGAAGGTAACATCTTTGACTAGGACGAACCTGGTTGGTGTCTCAGTCTCAAATTGTGCCTAGGTCCTGGGCACCTTGAGCATTGACTACCATTGGAACCTTGTGCTTCTTGGTGCTATTCCTACTTACCATTTAACCCCCCTATTGCATTTTTATCATTTTGGTGCAATTTTGTTAACTACATTTTCTAATTTAGCTTGGGATTTTTATTGTTTTGCATTTCAACTTTATTACTGTTTTGGTAGTGCATAAATACTTTACACATTGCCCTAAGTTAGGCCTGTCTGCTTTGTGCCATTGCTATGAAGGGGGTTGACCCCAGGTTAATTTAATGGCTCTCAGGGTTGTAATTATTGCTTGAGGTGGGTAGTCACTGAAAAAACATAATACGTTTTCTCTCAATTTACACTGAACAAATGCCAGATTTTCTGATAAACTGTCATGTCTGGTACCGGCTCCTGCCAAATGTCTTGATAGCTAGTTAAACTCCTGCAGAACTGAAGCTCTAAATGCTACAGAGCAGCAGTGATAGATACTCTCATTATATTGCATCCATCTTACACCTAATACTGTGAAGGAAACCCTTAACTCTTTGGCAAGAATTGATGGAGCAAGATGATTCACCAGTTCTCTTCCACTGTAGCTCATTTCAGGGGCATATTGGGCAGATTTCAACAACCTCTTTTTATACTTTTATTGCTTAACGAGTGCTCTTGGGCCTCAAGGAAGTCGCGCACTCTTCCTGTACAGGTAAGTTTCAAGCATTTTATACAGAGAGAAAGAAAGTGTTGACCTTGGTACATCACAAAAACATATTATTCGTCCTCCCTTTATGAAGGCAGACTAATAACTCCTTCGGGATGCATTTTTCAGCATTACCCCTCAACGTGTTCATTGCATGTCAATTGGGAATTTTAAGATATCCCTAATTTTCCCTGGAAATGAAAATATATTTGCAAACTGTTGTTACTTTGGTACCTTTATGCTACCTTTATGCTCATCAATTATCCCTAAATCGTCAATCACAGACACCCACATTTTACTAATTTTTACTGCCACATGCTTCTTATTTGTTGCTCAACAAAAATTCTCTTAGGAACCCCCAGATCTAAAACTAACACCATAATAGTAATTAGATTTTTGTAAGTAAACTATTTCACAAAAACCTCAAATACCAGCATGTATCACCCCCAGGATGTTACCATTGTCTTCAATCCACGTCCTCCTGACACCTGTTGCGCCTGAAAGAAGTAAAGAACACTTCCAAAGCCCTATTTTTCATGGACCCCTACTATGCTGACACAGAAGACAAAAACTAAAGAAAACATCCCAAAGCTTTAGTTTTACTCTGGTCTACTTATGGTTTCCAAAAAATACAATCAGCATATTCATGTGTCTTCAATTGGAGGAACCTGCATCATGTCAGCGTAAGTCTGCCATTAGCAAATAAAGTATGTGTTTCTCTAAGATGTTGCTATTAATATGATGATCAATATTGTTTGAATAATAATAGTGATTTTTATTTGTATATTCCACGTTTAAGACGTGAGTGATATTGTTTCTCTTTATGCACTTAGTCCAGGGTGGTGACATCCTCAGGGGAAAAAACAGACCTTTACAGAGAGCATTTCTCTTGTAAAAAGTGCTTCTTGAATAATAGGTGCTGAACAAAGAAGTGTTGTATGGAGTTGATTGTAATGGAACATTTAGCTTAAATTAAGTGTCTTAAATTATGCAAAATATTAACATGAGAATGCTTAAGGAATAAAATGTAGGAAAACGTACCTTTTCTTAAATGATCAAATTAACGTGTAGCCTGATTTTGTTGGTAGTAAGCACTAATTTCTATCGTAATTACATTGTCAGGTCAGACTGCTCCTCATTTATTTCCTCTACCCTTTCTTTTCCTTTCATTTAACTTTTCCTTCTTAAATAAATAGATGCTTTCAACAGATGCTGAATTGTGCTGCATTAAATAAATAATTCACATTTTGACTTCATCAGACATGTCATTTTTGTAGAATGTGCTGACTTTAAAAACGTAATTCTTTACTTCCTAAGCTACTTGCTCTCATCGTATTTGGTTAGATTTTAGCTGCCACATAATAACAATGGCGCCTACATGAAAATGTGAATCTCATGACATATTTCAGTAAAGTTACAACTAAAATGTTTCTGCTTTAAAATAGTTTATTGTCACACACTAAAATTCTGAATAGCTAATAGTTTAGACTGCAGGGTTATTGTAGGAGTTCAGAGTGAAACTAATGCACATGAATGTTAGCACTTAAGTTGACAATTTGTAGATAGCACCCTACTGACAACATACATTTACTTTCTGAATGAAGAAAGAAGTAGGAGACCATCGAACAACCCTTTTTCAATTGCGTGAGATGACCTAATATCAGCGTGGATTGATACATGTGTTTTTGTGTTTACAATACACGTGTTCCTAGTTAGGCATTGGAACTTTTATATTAGAACACACTCCAAGAGCTTTATGCTGTCCAGGCTGGTCCAGGCTATTTGTGCTGATACCATCCTTTTTATTTACCTTCTGCCCATTTGCTGTGAGCTACTGATGACGGTGATTTCTGTCATCTACTATTTTGTATGTGTCTAATTTCTTTAAAGTTTATAGCAACTGCTGTGACTACTTTCCTAACAAAACTGAACAGTTGTTACTGAGACAGCTGGCTGATACTAATTGGAAGAGGAGACTCTGATTTGTTTCCAGAACTACTCATCAAGAGAATTTCAACTGCAATCTGATTCTATTTCAATGCTCCTTTAAATCTCTCTGTTTTCTGAAAGGACTCTTTAGGGATTCTGATAGGTTAGAATCTGCTGGAGTACAATAGAGAGTTAGATAATATTTCTTTTATGGAACACACTGTAATGTTCTAACCATGATTTTGTTCAAACGTCTGTCAATTGATTTATCTAATCTCTAATCTGAATAACTAGACCAAAAACAAAATACCAAACTCTTAATGACAAATAAAGATTTTCAAACTAAATGTAAACTCTCATTGTTGACTGAACATAAATAATAGTGTTTATTGAGATGTTGTTGATTTATGCTCCATTCCAAAACAGTGGCAAAGATCCATTCAGCCTTAAGAAGAACAAGGCGCGGAGTTGAAGACCACCTTTGTAAATCACAGATTAAACTGATTTAAATAAAAAGTATTTCCACACCAACAGAAACAATGTTGCGTTTTCAATATCGACTTACAAAAATATATTCAGTATAGCAACTGAGAACATGTCACCAAATAAAGTGAATGTAAAGAATCTAGATTTTTCTAATCTTAAATCCACATTTACTAATCTTGGCAATAATTTGCTAGTCAATTTCATGAATACAATTCTTTGGCAGGTAGATATTGTTGTATAACTCTATTGTATGTGGAGTCTGGATGAGAATTAAGGGAGCGACTGGGGTGAAAGTCTTACATGGTATAAAATGAAGAATAGATCTATCTCTTGGTGCTGAGCTATTACAACTAAGATTTAAAGGCCAGCAGCGTGGATGGTATTCAGAAGAGTCCATTGAGTTTATGCCGAGAGGAGTTAGATTTTCAAACAGAAAAGGTACATTTGGTACTAAAGTGGAAATGTAGTAGAATTCTGAAAGTGTTTCATAGTTTTGTCTCCAAGAATCGAAGTCCTTGAAACTTATTAATGACAAAAAAGCCAAATGCAGGGTTTGTAATTTTGTCGTGGCAGAACATAAAAGACCAGAGCATGGGTATTTTTTGGGTTGTGTTTTGAGGCTATTTAGGTGCTGTGTTTTTAATGTGTGAATATGCAGAGGATGATAGCTTCAAAGACATTTGCCCTACATTACTTCCTTTAACCAAATCAGTGAAGGTTACACCATGCCACTTGGCTGTCCTTTTATCTTATCAATATCACAGGTATACACAAGGCTTCTTGGCAATTTAGTGTTTATTTCATAGCGCCTTACTGCGTTACAGAAACCAGGATTTGATGGGACTAGAAACATATCATTGGGGCCGTATTAGTCAACATAGTGAACCACTATTTACATATTTACCTAACACTTTGATCAGTACATAATAGTTTGTTTGGTTGTTGATGCTGGGATTAGTATCTACATTTCTAGGCTCCCAGCTCAACTACTTATCTATTCCACTTTACCTCTGTTATCAGTTAATTGGCATTAACATTCTGCTGCTCACTACCTGCATCTGGTAGCATACCAAAGAGGTGAGAGCTCACAATGTGGAAATCTGATTGGAAAGTTTCACTTAGAACGTGTTTCTTGGAAACGATGTATTGTAACTTTCCTGATAACTTTCTTGATATTAAATCTAACTGCGGTGAGACTCGGAGGTGAGGATTGAGACCCCGGGTGCGTCCAGGCTTGCAGGCGTGCCCGCACTGTCCAGCGTACTGCTCCCAGCATTGGGGATTTGCCTGTCCTGCCCCTCCCACCCCGGAGGTCCGGACCATCGGGGCTGGGATCGGGTTGTCCCGGTGCGGAGAGGATGTGTGGGTGTCCACCGATGCCGCCAAGCCTATAGCAGACTTGAACACACGGCATGGAGGGTTCGCCTACCTGCCCTGCTTCTATTAGCCTCGCGCTCTGACCCAGAGCGGACTGTGCTGGGACTTTCCTGCTGCCTCCGGACTGGACTGGAGACGATGTGCGACCTGCGCTGCTGAGCTTGGATTCACAGCGGTAACTGCAGCTGCAACCCGCCCCTCTGGCGGTGAGAGGCGGATGCTGGAGCGCAGAGGTGGGTGAAGCCTGACACGACTACAGTGAGTACTGGGTAGTGTGTCTCGAGGGGAGGCTGTAGCGGGCCCTTGTCCCCCCTGATTTTGAGGAGACTGACGCCTGCACTCTGCACCCTACTATATTCCGGGATTTGCGCTCCTCCCCAACGGCTTCCAAGGTGCTCCTTCCCTAAAATCCTGTGCTGAAGATCCCTGCGTTGCTGTACTTGAGCTTGGTTATTGCCTCCCCTGATTACTTGGCGCTGCCTCACACCACTGTTGCTGTGGGATAGTGTGCGCACCTTGTGTTTTTTCAGTGAGGACGCGCTTACCAGATCAGTGTTGCAGCTAAGCATTGGAACTCACTCTCCCAGGCTCCCCTGCATCGTTCCAGCATCTCAGCACAGCTGACACCACTCTCCCATCACTGCAGTGCATAAAGCTGCCAGAGAATCACCTCTGTTCTGCCCGGACCAAGGGCGGCCCGCCCGTGCCCGTCCGTGTCTGGATGAGGCTGGGCTTGGCCCTCGGTGACTTAAGATCCGTGGTTGGGTGCACCACGCTAGCTGTTGGGTGCACCTGTTTACTTATCGAGCTGAACTGTGCTGAGTCTGTTGGTCTGGTAAGGAGTTGGGGTAACTGTGAGGTTTTACTTTAGTGCATTCCCCGACTTACAGGAACGGGGGACTTGTTAGTGAGGTGTCCCATGGTTTTCTGAACTGATATATATATATATATATAATTTGTTTGTCATTGACTGTAGCCTCTCGCTGTCTCTTCGTGACCTACAGCCATGGTTGGGCGTAAGGCAACTTTGTCTGCCTCCATGCCTGTCTTGAGAAAGAAGAAGCTGAGAGTTGCCTCATCGGTCTCTTTACTTTCCACCATGGATTCCTTCTTGCTTAGGGCTGCCTCTGTGCTGGACAAAGAGATCGAGGAGGTGAATAGGCACCTCTCGAGATCTCCTAGTGTATCCTCTAACTTGCCCTCCACGGACGCTCATGAGTTGCAAGTGACTCGGGAGGGCAGTACTAATGATCTTACTAGTCTAATCAACTGTTCTGAGCCCTGTTTGATCTTCAAGGGTGGTTTGGGGTCTCCTAGATCTTTATCCACAGTCTTCAATAGTAATACAAGGTCTTTGCCACTCTCGCCTGTTATTGTAATTCGTGACAAGGGTGATGATTTGATGGAGAGCCGGGAAATGGGTAGCTGTTTGAGTAATATTGTGCCAATACCTCCCCATCTCTCTTAAGTGTAGGGGTAGTTCCGGTTGCGAATGGGAATCCGCAACATGGTATAGGCACTAAAAGGAAATCCCACGCTATTGGGGACAAAGCGAAGAAAGCAAAATCTAATCTGGCTTCCAATACTATTCCACTGGAATCAGCCCCATTACCTATTCCCCCCATATTAGATTTTCTCTGGGGCATTAACATAATTCCAGCTAGTATTGTCCAAGCTCTTAGATCATAAACTGAGCCCTATCCTTGAGAGATTGACTACAATTGAGAATAGCTTAGTGTCACGTAACCCTCGGTTGGCAGCGCATTCATCAGGAGCCCCCAGTATAGTCCCTGAGCAGATGTCTGCACGGGTTCCTGAGTTACAGACTAACCAGCGGTATCCTTTAAATCATCCCTTAACCTCACCATCTTTGCAGCCCGCTGACCCAGGAATTGGGTATAAAACTCAACAAGTAGGCCCAAGAAGTAACACCCTCATACCCATGAATGGCTCAGATGTCAGGCATGGACCAGGGATGGAAGGATGGAGAAAGGTGAGGTGCAAACGAGTCTCCCAGTAATAGACCTACCTCCTGAATCCACTCCTTATGTAGTACTCCTTGGAAGTGTTCCATCTCTCCCCTGAGGGGCAATTGAGGATTTTGGGCAGCTGAAAAATAATATAACTCACTAGCTGACTCATAACACTACCCTGGGTGCTTGCATGGCTAAAAACATCGTTATGGCCTATAGGATTAGCTGGATTGGGAACTCCCGCAAATGGGGCACGGGTGACTGTGTAATTGTTAATTTTGATAACCCTCACATTGTGGGTAGGATATTGTCTAGGGATAGTTGGCACCCTAAACCAGGATCTGTTATTAGGTCACTCCCCTTGGGCTTTTTCTATAAATCTGTTTTAACAAAGGAAATGCATTCTAATGCTTATCTGGAAGCCCACCGAGGTGGGTGGGTTCCAAGAGCAACTCCACCCTCCATCCAAAACACGAGAGGGCGTAGAGCCAGAGTGTCGCTTAGAAAGGGGACTCCCAGCTCCTCATGGGCCGCTAGATTGGATAAACTGCACGGAACACAAAACAACTGCTTCAGAAATTTATTCTCGATCACCTGACGATTGGGGCCCAGGCACTACAAAATCAACGTCACTTCCCATCCGCGCAGCGGGCGGGCGCAGCGGGCGCGACGATGGCGCCCGTCTGTGCCCGTCCGAGCCAGTCCGGGCATAGGGCCAGAAACTCTGACCGGATCACTGAAATAATATCGAGGGACAAAATATCGACTTGCAAAAATATCGTGGACAAAATATCGACAGTCAAAATATCGAGTTTGTATCTACAAACAGGTAAGTACAAAAATATTGAGTACAAAATATCGTTTACAATAATATAGTTGTAAAAAATATCGACTTTATTAAAAACAGTGTTAAATTAAATTAATATTAAAATTTAATTACTAAAATATACTTAAAAACACTTACATTAACTTATAATAATTAAATAATAAATGAAAGTAATAAAAAAAATTTACAATATTATTTGTTACAACATATATATATAGTAACATACTATAATTAAATAAGATACTGAAAACTGACCCTGAACCCTAAAAATACCCCTTTACCCAAAAACTGAAAACTGACCCTGAACCCTAAAAATACCCCTTTACTCAAAAACTGAAAACTGACCCTGAACCCTAAAAATACCCCTTTACTCAAAAACTGAAAACTGACCCTGAACCCTAAAACTACCCCTTTACCCAAAAACTGACCCTGAACCCTAAAAATACCCCTTTACCCAAAAACTGAAAACTGACCCTGAACCCTAAAAATACCCCTTTACCCAAAAACTGAAAACTGACCCTGAACCCTAAAAATACCCCTTTACCCAAAAACTGAAAACTGACCCTGAACCCTAAAAATACTCCTTTACCCAAAAACTGAAAACTGACCCTGAACCCTAAAAATACCCCTTTACCCAAAAACTGAAAACTGACCCTGAACCCTAAAAATACTCCTTTACCCAAAATTAATTATTATTTAATTACCAATTAATTATTAATTAACAATAACAATAAAGTAAATATATTAGCACATTAGCTGTAATTAATTTAATTTTTAGTAATTAATATTATTTTTTCCCAAATAATTAATTAACAATAACTAAAAATTATTTATAAATAAATTACTCTAATTAATGTAATTAACTAATTAATATTATTTAATTACCAATTAATTACTAATTATAAATATGTACAAAATTATATTAATTAATTAACTAATTAATATTAATTAATTACCAATTAATTAATAATTAAAAAAATTACAAACATATATTTATTAATTAATTATTATTAAATTACTCCCCACCCTTATCCCCTATTAACCCAACATCCCGCTACTAAACATTAACTACAATTTATATTACTATTAATAAAAATTTGTTATTTTTTTAACCTTTTTTCTACATATTATTGAAATTTTTTACTTTGACTATTTATATATATTTTGTCGATATTTTTGTACTCGATATTTTTTTATCATTATTTTAATCGATATTTTGACCAACGATATTTTTGTGATCGATATTTTATTATTATCGATATTTTTAACTCGATATTTTGTCCATTCGATATTTTGGAGTCGATATTTTGTCTGTGCACCACTCTGACCGTCTCCCCTAAACGCCGTATGATATACTCCAGTGAAGAGCTTTTTCAATTAAGACATATGGAAGGCCCGTCTTGTTGTTTGTTAAACAGGTCGGAGAGCCCATTTAGGCAAAGTAATCGGTGTCCCAAATTTATCCAGGGGAATAAAACAGGGGAACAGGCCTTGAGCCAACTTAGCATGGCACTTCTTAATTGTAGGTCGTTACCAAAACACTCTCTAGAGATTAACTTAATGATCCAGGACTGCAATCTGGACATATTGTTTTCAACAGAGACATGGTTGTCTCCTAATTCGGAATCTGATATTGTTAGTGTTCTTCCTAAGGGATTCCTTACTCAATGTCAACATAGGCCGCATGGGAAGGGGGGCGGGCTAGCCATAGTGTATAGAGACAGGTTTGCCTGCAGGATAGGAGATAGCTGCATCTCTGACTCGGAAAGCATTCACTTTATCATGCAAATCACTCCAAACAAATCTCTATCGGGCCTTCTTATCTATCGCCCTCCGGGCTGCCCAGGACAATTTGCGGGATCCCTCTTAGATACTACTCTTTCCGTAGTCGCTACAACATCTAACTTTATCCTACTAGGAGACCTAAATTTTCATTTTGATGACCCGTGCAATAAGGTGGCAGCGGATCTCAGGCTCGACCTAAAATCTTTCGAGCTGGATCTTAAAAATAAAGACGCCACTCATTCCAAGGGGCATCTTTTGGATCCAATATTTTCTAATATTGCACATCTAGACTCAAGCCCCCCACTCCCTCTCCTCTGGTCTGAACACTTTCTAGTCCCGTTTGCTTGGAAAACTTGTACTGACTCACCACGAATCCCGGTACCACGCACTCTAGAGAGAGCTTGGTCTAAGCTATCCTTTGAGAGCTGGATCCTTAGACTGGAACAAACAACTCCCCTGTCGGATCCAGACCCCGTAGAGGCAGACAAAAACTTTCTAAATTGGCTTAATAGCTCCCTTGATGTTGTACTACCTAGGAAAAATATCAAAAAGAAGAGTAGTGTCTCTAAGTCACCTTGGTATACGACAGAACTTAGAGATCTTAGAAAAACCTGCAAAAAGTTAGAACGCACGTGGAGGAAAGATTGGGCCTCCCATAATAAAGCTGCCTATAGATCGGCTATTAGGATTTATAAATCATCCCTGAAAAGAGCCCAAGCGGCCTTTTTTGAGGAGAAAATTAAAACATCCTCCAACTTGACCAGCGAAACTTTTCAGATAGTGAAAGAGCTCCTCAAGGTACCTAACCCCCCCGAGTGTGCAGGAGGTTTCAGGAGCGAGATGCAACCAATTAGCGGTTTTCTTTGATACTAAAATTCAAAATATATTAAAAACTCTACCACACAGTGATCAAGCTCCTGATTCTGATGATTATTATGCCCCTACATCTGGCCCCTGTCTCGACTCCTTTGCTTGAATATCTAGGGAAGATTTCTGTAAAGTTCTGACCTCCATGAAAAGTGGATCCCCTTCTGACCCTGCGCCTATGCACATCCTTAAGCGTATCTCAGACACCATTTCCCCCCTAGCAACGGATTTATTAAATGCCTCTTTTACCCAGGGTATTGTTCCTCCCAGCTGGAAGCAGGCCATGGTAAAAGCCCTCTTGAAAAAACCGGAGCTGGATCCATCTGAGCTGGCCAATTTCCGTCCAATATCGCTGTTACCTGGTCTTAGCAAGATTGCGGAGAAAATAGTCAACCAGCAGCTTTCTTCCTTTTTGGAAAGTAACAAGCTACTACGCAACTCCCAAACGGGCTTCCGCCCAGGCCAGGGCACTGACTCCTCCCTGATAGCGGTAGCTGAAGAGGCAAGGTGCATCTTGGATTCAGGAGGATCGGCTGTTGTGATCCTCCTGGATCTAAGTGCAGCCTTTGATACGGTAGACCATGGAATCTTAATTCAGCGCCTTGTCAGGCTGGGAGTGTCGGGCACGGCTTTACTATGGCTCACATCTTTTTTGAGCGATCGAACCTTTCAGGTCTGGGAAGGCAACGCACGTTCTAAATTAACCCCCCTCCAGTGTGGGGTCCCTCAGGGCTCTTCATTGAGCCCTACTCTGTTTAATGTATATATGGCCCCACTGGAGGACGTGGTCACTCCCTTTGGGATTAAAGTAGTTACCTATGCGGACGACACCCAACTAGTCGTCTCGCTCTCCCAAGAGGAGACGTGCTCTGAAAATCTTTTTGCCTGCCTCTCGGAAATACATTCCTGGATGACTACATCAATGCTCAAACTGAACGGAGCCAAGACAGAGCTCATGCTCTTAGGCCACCAGTTAACATCCTTACCCAACTCCATCTGGCCTGCCTGTCTGGGGGATCTTCCCGCCCCTAAGGATGAAATTAAAAGTTTGGGGGTTTGGTTTGAGCGGGACCTTTCCTTCAGGACCCAAGTGAAAAAAACAGCTGGCATTTGCTATGGCCTTCTTCGCTCTGCCCGTGAGATTCTGCTCCTTCTGCCATTTCATTCTAGGAAATTGCTAATCCAGGGGTTAATATTGTCAAGACTGGATTATAGTAATGCCCTGTTTTTGGGCATTACTATAATCCAGTCAGCACCTGAAGCAACCATTAACACCCTCCAACGTGTTCAGAATTCAGCAGCCAGGATGCTTACTGGTAGCTCAGTAAGATCCTCAGCCAGACCCGCACTCAGATCCCTTCACTGGCTGCCAATACGTGAGAGGATAAAATTTAAGTCTTTATGCATCACCCACAAGTCTCTACAGGGTAAGGGACCCCTATTCTTGGGAGTCTGGTCTGCCCCTACAAGGCCTCCCGGGCCCTGCGCTCTCACCTTGGAAACTTGGCCAAGGTTTCCAGAGTGAGGAAGGCTCGTTCTGGGGGTCGTCGATTCTCTGTGAATGCGGCAACATTGTGGAATGCCCTCCCTGTTAGGATTCGAACCGAACCCAGCTACCTGAAGTTTCGAAAGCTCCTAAAAACATTCCTCTTTCCCCAGGACTCCTAATCAACGGTGCCCCCCCACACCCCCCACCCCCCTCAGTTTGCTCCTTGTTCTATAGCGCTGGGCCGCTTTCGGGCAGCCTTGCGCTTTACAAATTTAATTTAATTTCATTTAATTTCATTTCACCTCCTGTTAGCAAGGCCTAAGGGATGCAGTGGAGGACAAGTGCTTGCATCGTGTGGCTGCGACGGCCAGTCTCCACAGGATTTGCTGCACTTTATGTTTATATGTAGGTTCTATGAAAACCCCCGAAGGCATTTTCTGGTTCCCATTTTAAAGAAGTTGAATTTCTCCAAGGCTCGCCCTGCCTTTTATTATTTGCAGTTGTTGAAAGAGGATTGTTTATTTTTTATTGTGGGATATTTGAAATCTATTGTAAAAACCAGGGCCTGTTTGGACGTGCGGGGAATGAGATTTTGATATCAATTTATGAGTATGATAAATTTAATAAAGAATCCCATTCATCTGTTTTGGACCGCTCGTATCTGTCATTGAGGAAAGGACCACCCCCGCCTTGGTTAGACAAACCCCATTAACTGACGCCACTCGGAAGAACCACTTACAACTGATAGAGTTTTAAGAGTTTATATAAAGATTAATTTGGATGCGATACAATCCACTCAGGAAAAATCTCAAAGTATACAAAATACAAAATCAGTTTCAATATCAGCCTCTTAAGCTTCGGTGTGAAGTGGTTCCTTCTGCGTCATCTGCAATAAGATAAAAACATCATCAAGTTAATCTGTCCCTACTCTATGCTATGTGTCAACCCTACTTCGCCAGTTTCTTCCCTAAAAAGGTGTCATCAGTTTGACTTCCAAAGAAGTTCAAACTCTCTTTAGCCTCTAAAGGAAATCTTAAGTTTCAGAAGCAGTACCCTATCTGCCTACCCATCCGCTCTCTCTAAGGGTCCTCGGCCTACTGCTCCCTTGCGCTCTGATGTCTTAGCGCATCTGCTCAAGGCATCCACCCTCGCCCTCGCTCTGAGCAATTCGTCTCGCTATTCCTAATCCCCCAAAATTGCTACCTCCTTACATTGCTCTTCCCTGATTGCTCTCTCCTCCCCGGGGTGCTGTCCCTAAAATACACAATCACCGTGTGGGTGGAACGCCCCTTGACGCCCACCACGGACTTCCCCCGATGATGTCAACTTCCTGCTTCTTCCATTGGTCCATTCCTTGCGTCGTTCGTTAAGTTGACCCTTCTCCTTTCGATGTCATCTTCATCATCTCATCGTCGACTTTTATTGACTCTTTCAGATCGCATATCATAGAAACTTAGACAAGGTCTTAACTTATCTGTACACTTCTTAACCTTCTAGATCATGTGAATGGTCTTGTCAAAACATAGTCCACCTCAACAAGTGTCTCTCCTCACGTTCGAGCAACAAGTTCCGTCCGGCATTGTCACCTTAAATCTAACAAGTGCTAGACTTCTCGGCTCTCACGTCCACATCAAGCTATTTACGACTTTTACAAACCCTCTAAATTACATTCTTGTGACTATGCTCCTTCGAACTCTTGGTCAGTCAGGTTACAAACACAAATGACCTAAACTCTCCCAACATTCCTACAGAAACCCTCTATACAGTATAACCTTTGGCATACATTTATATATTCGTACTTTTAGAAAAGCCCTAGTTATACTTAAATACATTCCACATCACATTTTTCGCCGCTTCTCCATTTAAAGTTACACACGTACACGAATTCTACTGTGCACGTTCTATGTTTCATAAGCATCCCTACATTTACCCATCATGTATACAGGCCTTCTAAATCTAATGCATTTTAACATGTGAATACATTTACATTTCCTATAACATGTTATCACATTCGTTGGCTTTTATGTTATAATTGTCAACTTTACATTACGATATACGTTTCATTCCTACGTTTATAACATATACGTCTAAATATGGTTACGATGTACTTTGCATTCAAATTGCGCTCTCTCAGTTCCCCCCTTTGATGACTTTTAGGAGTCATCACTAAAAGCAATTTGAATACATCATTTATACCGAACTAGTTACATCAGTTCCTCTTTTTATCGATTCAAGTGTTCTCAGACTTTTATACTGTTGATCTTGTAGCACAGCTAGTCTCCTTTCTTGGTCTCTCATCGATCTTTGTAACTGGTTCGACCTATACCACTTATACAGTTTTACTAATCCTAATAATGTAATTATGCAAATTAATACTATTAATACAGGCTTTAAAATATACCAAACTATACTTTTGCCTAGATTAGCAAACCAACTTCCAACCTTTCCCACTCCATTTCCTACCTTTTCCCAAACATTTACTTTTGATAAATCTTCAATTTCTTGATGAATCTGTGTAATGTTCTGTATGACTTTCTCAAGTGGTTTTGAATTATCAGGAATATAAGTACAACATTCCTGAACTTTCAAAGCTTTACAAACTCCGCCTTCCTTTGCTAATATCACATCTAAAGCAAGTCTGTTCTGTAAAACCATTGCTCTAATCGACTGCATCTCACCTTCTACTAATATTAATGATCTCGCAGTACTAGCAGACAATCTATCCACGACTGTCGCTAACCTTCTAATCTTAACATCGTTAAGAATCAAACCTAACAATGGAAACATCGCTCCAAATACATCTCCTACTACTTCTGCATCTCCTACTTCCCTTTTCGTCCGCCTCGAAGCCTTTCCTTCTATAATCGCTAAATCCTTTGCATGGTATATTTTGGGGAAGACAATTGCCAAGTAACACGAACCATACCAATTGTCAGGCAGTTTTACATAGGCATTTCTCCCACATACAAAATACACATTCGGAATAGCTTGCATTCCCTTCATAAAATCTTTCGTGTAATACTCTAGTTTAAAAGAGTGCTCGCAACTAACCTCACCTACAAATTCACTCTCGTAATACGTTTTGCTTCGAGCTAAACATAACTTTCCTTTCTGCGTTCTATCCAATGCTATTGGACCATTGCTACCTTTCTTTTTATGTGCCTTCTCTTCTTCTGTCCAGTCTATTTTCCATTGTCCTGACATTTTTAAAATCTTCTGTCGTCTGCATCGATCATCTACTTGTGCTATAAATCTTTTCTCCACTTCTGATACTTTGCAAGTCAGATTATTTCTACGTGCATATGATGTATCTAATGTGTCCCAAGGAAGAAAGAATTTAGCTAGTCTATCCTCCTTTTTGTAGTAGTCCCACTTATTCATTTGTTTATAATTCGGAACTTCAGGCAGTACCGAATCATAATTTGAAAAGTAGTACTCAAATCCTTCTCTACCATAAAATATACTAAGCAGTAAACTACATGTTATCCCATAAGTCAATGGGAGATGGTGATATCTAATGCCTTCGTCTACAGAAGCCGGCAATTGCATACAAACGTAGCAATCTTTGGCCTCCATGGCATCGATATATTCGTACAATAATTTGGCATATGCATTTGACCTAAAATTTCCCTGTGACTCGTCTATATGTAATCTACGAGCTTCATCTGCAAGTAACGCCTTTTCACGTATAACATTGCCCTCCTCCTTCTTTCCCACAAGAGCAGGTTTCAAAGTCGTCACAATTTTTACATTCACTACTTCCTTATCATGCTCATATCCTGTCAGGTAAGATATCGTTACTACTAAAATTATAAGGAATATCACTATTGCTATAAGTGTACCTACTATACATCTAGCTTTTCTGTTTGGGTTGCCGTTCTCCATGTTATCCAACAGCGTACCTCGTTTCTTTAGCAAAAGGTTTCCTGTTGCAGTCTTTAGTTGCTTATGTACTTTCTCAGTCTTTAAAGTGCTTTTTATCAACAGGTATCTTTTTCACCACAATGTCTTTTCTCCTCTTAGCAGCAGACAACCCTAGCCCTTCTCCGTCCTCTAAATGTAATCCCTAATTTTATTCTTCTTTCCACTCGGTGCTAGGTTATCTTCTTCTTTATAACATACGTACAAAAAGTCTCTATGCATCAACAATTATTTTCGGACCTGCAGCTTTCACAACAATTATTAATAGTTCAAAGCGAATAACCTTTTCTTCTTCTTCTGTCATTTGTTGACCAGCTGTTGGAAACTGTAATCTTTTTAGCACTAGATCTTGAATTTTACTCAAACGTGGGGGTATGGGAAGTGTGAAAGTCAGTAACCCCTCAGTCTCGAGTCCAGGTGCCAACATCCATATCTCCACTGCCACAAATGGATCGAGATCGATTACTTTCACGCTCTTCACTCTCCCAGATTTCTGTCCCCAATACATCTGCTAGATAAGTCCACTCTGGGGTGGCGTACCTTCTGCAGGGCACACGTACCCTTCTTGATCTTCGTGGACTCTCAGTTCCTGAATCTGTCGTCTCTTCCTCCTGATCCGATTCTTCAGCGATAGGAGCAAGGGTTCTTTCGTTCTTTCCTTCCGAACTTGGCCTTTTCCTTCTCTCTGGCCAAATGGCTTCGTCGCTTTCCGTCTTTCCGCTCCTTGTTCCAGGACCCGTCTCTTGGTCACTCTCAGTTTGCTCGATATCTGTGTCTGACTCCCAATTACTTTCTTCTCCTGAGGCGACTTCAGTCCCACTCGTGTCCTGACCTTCGTCGTCCTGTTCCAACACAGTTTCAGCTTCTTCTATCACCTCCACAGCTTGGGTTTTCCCCTCTATGGCTTCTCCGCTTCCCGCCGGATTCTCATCCGAGAGAGGAGCTGTGTCTTCTGGAGGTGTTGGCACTCTTCGGGTGTGTGAGGCATGTATCCAGTTCGGCAGACCTCCACACTTCACTGCGGTATTCGTTACAAGTATGACTTGAAACGGTCCTCGCCAACGCACGTCTAAGCAGTTCTTCCTGACATGCTTCTTCACCAGGACCCAGTCTCCTGGACTCAGGTCATGGCACAAGTCTTGTACTGATGGAACCTCTGCAGCCTGGACCTGGAGGGACACAGAATTAACGGCATCAGATAGTCCCTTGCAGTAGTCCAAGATCAAATCGTCTGTGATGTTCACTAGCGCTGCAGTCGGAACCGATGGCAATCTCATGGCTCTCCCCATTAGCACTTCATGTGGAGAGAGGCCTGTTCTTCTATCAGGTGTGCTACGTATGCTCATAAGAACTACTGGAAGTGCGTCTGGCCAACTCAGGGATGTCGATGAACAAACTTTAGCCAGTCTGGACTTGATAGTACTGTTAATTTGCTCTACGATCCCTGAAGCTTCTGGTCGATAGCTGCAGTGTAACTTCTGATCAATATTCAAAGCTGAACACAGCATCTTCACCACTTCGCTATTAAAATGAGTTCCTCTGTCCGATTCCAAAGAGGATGGCACCCCAAACCTCGGTATCAACTCTCTAAGCAATAATTTTGCTACTGTAAGTGTATCGCACCTACGTGTAGGGTAAGCCTCAACCCATCTAGAAAATATGCAGACAATCACTAAAACGTATCTGAGTCTGTTGCATGGAGGCATTTCTATGAAGTCAATCTGCATCCTATTGAAAGGCCCCCCAGACCTTCCTATATGACTCAAGGTAACTGGTGTTCTCTTTCCCACATTTAGTTGCTGACAGATCGTACATCGCTGACACACTGCTTCTGCCGCTATTCTAAACTTAGGATTGAACCACGTTTGTCTGAATACTCTCACCATAGCATCTCTTCCTATGTGTGCTGATCCATGCAATTTCCTTGCCATTGGACTAATGAGTTCATTTGGTAAAACTGCCCTTCCGTCGGCAGAAACCCAAAAGTTCATCTCACTTTTCCCGCAACCTGCTGTTTCCCAGCTACTCTTCTCCTCATCTGGTGCATTTTCCTGTACTGCTCTCAACTCATCCCATGTATCTACAGTATCCAATAACATAGTCAGTTCAGTTCTCTCCTGGACTCCCCCCACTTTCACATCCGTGTGAGAATATCCCTGCTCTGCGCAATAACGCGCTACTTCATCTGCGTATCTGTTTCCTAGCGATACAAAATCAACATTTTTGGTATGTGCTACACATTTGACCACGGCTATGGCCATAGGTTTTTGCAAAGCCTCTAACAGAAGTTTCACGAATTCTCCATTCCTAATCGGAGAACCCGAGGAGGTCATGTAACCTCTCTGAGACCATAACTGCCCGTAATCATGAACTACGCCGAAACCATACTGGCTATCGGTGTATATAGTGACTCGAAGTCTGTCGCCTGCTAGGCAAGCACGAGTCAAAGCCACAATTTCAGCTACCTGTGCGGAGTGTACTCCTTCCAGGCAAGCGGCTTCTATAACTCTAGTAATCGTGCATACTGCATAAGCTGCTCTCAGCTGACCGACATCGTTTCTTACGCATGAACCATCAACGAAGAAAATTTCGTCTGGGTCTGTCAATGGTTCATCTACGATATCAGGTCTCGGTTTAGTACATAGTTCAGTCACATCGAGGCAGTCATGCTCTGTACAATTTTCATCGTCCACTTCGTTCGGAAGTGGCATCAAAGTAGCAGGATTCAAGACAGAGCATCTCTTTAGGGTCACATTCTCGGCAGCCAGTATGACCTGCTCGTAGCGTGTGAGCCTGCTATTCGTCAGATGCTGAGTCTTAGTCCTGGTCATTAACAGTTCTACAGAATGTGGTACATACACCTCTAACTGATGACCCATAACTACGCTTTCAGATCGTTCAATGCTGACACCCGTTGCAGCTACGGATTTGAGACATCCGGGCAACGCTGCGGCTACTGGATCTAATGTAGCCGAAAAATACGCCACTGGCCTGCGCGCATCTCCGTGGACCTGTGCTAATACCGCTAAAGCGCATCCCTCTCTCTCGCAGCAGTAAAGCAAAAATGGTTTTGTGTAATCAGGCATTCCTAAAGCCGGGGCACGACATAAGTCCTCCCTCAGCTGCAAAAATGCCATCAAACAATCTTTGTCCCATGGTACCGGATCACTTACTCCTTTGTGCGTCAGTTGCAATAACGGTTTAGCCTTCAGTGAAAAGTTTGCTATCCACTGTCGACAATAACCGACCATGCCTAGAAACATCCTGACTTCTCTTTGTGTTGTAGGCGCGTTCATTTTCATAATCGCCTCTATTCTGTCTGGAGACACCTTCCGCTTTCCCTTTTCGATCCTATGGCCCAAGTATTGCACCTCAGTCTTACAATATTGCAATTTACCTGGAGACACCTTGTGTCCATTCTCGGCCAAGTGATTTAACAAGGTGATGGTGTCTTCTCTGCAAGCTTCCTCAGTTTCTGACGCAACCAGGAGGTCGTCTATGTACTGGACCAGAACTGAATTCTTGGGCAGTACTAGACTCTCAAGATTTCGTTTCAATAACTGGTTAAAGATCGACGGGCTTTCTGTATACCCCTGAGGGATACGACACCATGTTAAGACGCGATCTTCCAGTTTGAAAGCGAAAAGATATTGGCTCTCTTCATCCAACGGTATCGAAAAGAAAGCCTGGCACAAATCTATCACGGTAAACCATTCGGCTTGGAACGGTATCTGAAATAATATCACTGATGGATTCGGTACCACTGGACAACATGCGACAACAATGTTATTAATCTTTCGAAGATCCTGCACTATCCTGTATTTTCCACTAGGTTTCTGCAAACCCATGATCGGGGAGTTACATGGACTACCCACGATCTCCTTCAGTATTCCCTGCTTAATCATGGATTCGATCACAGGCTTGATCCCTGCAATCGTCTCTGGCGTTAGCTTATACTGTGGTGTTCTTGGATACTCAGCATGGGGTCTTACCAGGATTTTTACCGGTTCTACTCCTTTAATTAATCCTATTTCTTCCCCAGTAAAATCCCAGACCTCAGCTGAGACTTTCTCTCTCAAGTCTTGTGGAAGCTCCTCCACTGTCAAGGTAGGATAAAGTTCCACACACTCTTTTGAGTTTACGACTTTAAAATCAGCATCCTCATCATTGGTCTGCACTTCTACTCCTTCTGGTGTGCAATGTATCGTGCAATTTAGTTTGCACAGCAAATCTCTCCCTAGTAAGCACACAGGACTAGAATCGCAGATCACGAACTGATGTTCGTCACTGTAATTCCCTATTCTTACTGACACTGGTTCGGTCAAGGGATTTGTCATCCTTTTGTTCGCGACTCCTACCACCTGTACCGTTTCTCCTGATATTGGCAGACCCGGGACTACCGCAGATCTTAACGTGGATCGAGTGGCCCCTGTATCCACCAAAAAGGTTGTAGGACATCCCGCTATTTCCGCTTCTACGTATGGTCCTCTCTGATCTACTTCCAAGGCGGCTCCTAGAGTACAATCTTCTTCCCTACTCGCCCGCTGCCCTGTAAGAGGATCAACGTAGTAGCATTCCTCTCCTCCTACAAACAATGGCATCTGTCTGTAGGTTTTCCCTCCGTTTGAGATGCGAGGTGGTTGAGGAAACGGGGCTCGAGGAGTCTGAGTCCCCCCTTTGACAAACTTGCCCTTCGGGACTGTGGCTCCCTTAACCACGTTGTTCTGAACCTCTTCCTCCTCCTGTTCTAATTCCCCTGACTCAACATTGTAAGGACACTCGCGTCGCCAGTGTCCCACCTCATTACACTGATGGCATCTCGTCGTCTTTTTCAGTGTCGCGATATCCATTCTCGGTCTTGGTCTTTCTTCCTCATCTCTGCTCTGATTATTCTGTTTCTTTGCTTGAGTCCCTGTTCCCTGTTGCCGCTGTTTATCCTTCCCAGCAGCTTGCATTTGCACTAGCATTAACTTTTCTTTAAGCTTCTTTGCCTTAGAGTCTATTTCGTCACTACAATACCTTGCGTATCTCAGAATCTCGTCTAAAGGTTTGTTCTGCCAACAGATCAGATGCTGCTGGATCATTAGGCATATTTCTGGTCTCAATCCGAGGACAAACTTTGAGACAAACTGTCCAATGTCCTTGGGATCCATTACGTCTAATCCGCTATACTGCTTGAATGCTTTCAGCAATCGCTCGTAAAACTCATGAACTGTCTCTTTCGGCTCCTGAGTAGTTCGGTCTATCTTTACCCAGTCTATGTCTTGCACCGGCACCTTCTCTTTTAGCCATGTTATTACCCTTTCGTATTTCTCCATGACTCTAAGTGATGGACCATTTGTCCGAGTATCTCTCGGCGGCTCACAGGTAGGCCATTCAACACTGAGCTTGCACGCCGTCCACAAGTCTCCGGGTACTACGATATCGAACAGTGTGTTCAAATCGATCCACAATACCTTCGAGATCTTCACGAATCTTTCTACCTGCTTATACCACTCAACAGGATTATCCCTAAGCTTTGGGAAGGAATTGGTAAATGCCGCCAAATCCCCCCTACTCCAGGGCACATGAACGTAGCTTCCATTCGCGATTTCTCGCAAAGGGAAGGCTTCCATTCGCATCAAGTCTGCGTCCTGGGACTTCTCAAGCACACTCCGTCTAACGGAGCCCTTCTTGGACCATCTTTCCTCCCATCTATCCAGATCTCTCCATATCCTGATACTTATGATCAATTCCCTTATGTGTACCTTCAGCGCGATCGTTCTACGGTCATCCAAATCCTGATCCGTGCATGTTAGCCTATGGTTGCTCTGTAAAGCCTTGGTTCGTGACAAGTCTACCATGTACCTGTTTGCCAAATTAGATAAGTTCTCATGAGCTGACCTCGCTCTTCGAGTAATATCCTTGGACAGAAACAGTATCTCATCTGGTGTATATGAGGCTAATCTCTCTAATGACACTGTACCATCAATCAATTCATCCAGATCTGCCTTCAAACCCATTACGTCAAGCCGTTTTGCTTTTATTTCCGCTTTCAGCATCTCAGTTCTGTGTTCTTCTCTCATATCTCTCTCACCTCCACTATGCGCCCTACGCCTGAGCACAGGTGAGTTATGAGGAGCTCTGCTTCCTTCTCTTCGTTCCCACCCCTCGAGATCCCAAGCCTTTCCGTCTTCACGTGGGGTGTGGTGGAATAATGCTCCATCCTCCAACCCTACATTCCGTCTTCTAGGCTCGGTTTCTCCAGCTATGAGATAGGATCCACCGTTCTGTTCTAACCCATTATAACTTGCTTGTTGTCTGGTGTCGCTTAATAATACGAAAGGCCCTCGCCGGTCTTCCGTGCTCCCGTGATCTCTTCCGTGATCACCGGATGGATGGCGAGACGTTTCGCGACTCCCTATGTTTTCATGACTCCGACCGCTATCACCAGATGCATGTCGAGACGCTTCGCGACTCTCCATGTTTCCGTGACTCCAATGTCTCACTTCCTCACCCGGGGCATGGTGTGTGCACCTAAAGGTATTCCGGTACTCCTGTGTCCTACGTTCCCCTTCACTGAAGGTGACGCGAGGCACTTCGCCACACCCTGTACTTCTATCTTCGCACATTAGCCTATTGCTGTTATCAGTAGGACAAATGTCTCTTCTGCTTTCTTGACTTCCTCTCTCCCACTCGGGGCTGCTTTCACCAGCTCCACAATGAGAGAGAATCTTGTTATCCTGCTCTCTCCACTCGGATCCCGTTTCTAAACTTCTATTCCGCGCTTCTTCGGCAGCGTCCCATTCTCTCAGGTATTCCCTTAATTCCTTATGGGTTTTCGGTTTAGGACCCCTCAAATCCATTGACCCTCTTCGACCTCGCTGTTCTACTCTGGGACCCGTTGCAGAATCTAATGGGGTACTCCGACTTATTGGCGCTCGTATTTGTCTGTGGGGATTCATCGTGGCATTCCTATTCTCTGCTCCTTCACTGTCCCATCGTGCCTGTTCATCCTGCTGGACCCCTTCCGGGTTGTAGATTGACACAATAGGGCCTATGGTGACCGGGACCTGCAAAGCGTCCGGCATTTGGTACGACCTAGCGCATTGCGTCTCTGGAGCCTTCTGGACCACAAATCTTCCCACCACTCTCTGTTCTGAACTAATTTGGGGTATCTCCTCAGCCTTGGTAGCGTCCCACTCTGTTACCGGGATCGACTTATATTCCCCCCACCTAGTTCCGTCCGTTTGCGGTAATATGGGACTCGCAAGTTCCCCACTGTATGGAGGTGGTCTGTCTGTCAATAGCCTCTCTATCAGATCCTCCTCCGACTCGCTTTCCTCATCTTCCTGTTCTAGAGGTTTCCTTTCTCCCGTAACTTCCAACATCGGGTACAGTTTATCTGCTTCTATCTTCTGCACCCTCCATTTCTTAGCTTCATCGTCCCATTTAGCTTCCTGCACCGCCTTTACCGATCTTCTCACTCTTTCTTGGCGCCTCTTTACGCCCCTTTCGTGTGCTGTTCTAAACCACACACCAAGAGCTTCAAATTGTGTTGGCCTCGGTAGAGGTCTCATTGAAAGCATCGTCGCCTTCAGTTGATTCAACACTTCTAATTTAAACGTTCCGAATCTTGGAAACGCCAGTTCTTTTTGCCCTTCAGTTAGCCTGTGCCACTCGGAAATCCACAATATTGAATGTAAGCCTACATTGACTGCCATATGATATGCTGGTGTGCCTTCTGGTGGAGCTTCTTCTCCGGCATATAGATTTCTCCTTTTCTTTTTAAAGATTTTTCCTAAACCCTTAAAACACTTCATTTTGATAACTTACGATATTTCTTACTTATTTGGGTCTTGATAACAACCACCAATCCCTGTACGACTCTCGCTAATCCGCCTATTTCAACGCTGTTCTATGTTAACCGACCAATCTCAGCGCAGCTTTACGCTGACGTCACTTGTCCCTTCAGCAGCTTCCCTCGTTTCTCAGCTCGTTTCACGATCTCACATGCGTTTTCATTCATACATCGAAAAATGACTACTTCCGTCCAAGCGATCACTTTTCCTTGACTGTACGGCCACAGTCTAACTGTAATTGCTACCTCAACTGGCACAGCGTCTTTCCTCTTACGGTCGGACACTTGCCTCAACTGATAGGTTACTTACACACAGTAAACGTACGACCAGCATGCGTTTACTCATTCACTCACACATACGCTCCCCCTATCATCGGTCTGTCGGGAAATCAATGGTACCTCATGACCCCCTTTCAATGGTAGACAAATTACTCTGGGTGTTCGATACACCCAAACCACTTAAGTCCTCTGGACATAAGATTTCATCCGGTTGCGCGCGCTCACAACCTTCCCCCAATCACACTACAGGCATTCAACTCCGCTTGACATTACAACACAAGAACAACATAAAACACCGCAATCTTACAACGCATGACCCTTATACTCACTCTCGACCGATTCTGCTGCTTTTCTCTCGACGCACCATCAGCACCGTCTTCGGCTGCGATTCTTCTTCTGGTCGACGATGACTAGGGACCTTGGGGTAAACTAACCTGGCCTAGGTCGTCTTCCTCAAGAAGATAACCATCATACTCTGCTACCAACTGCGGGGAATGAGATTTTGATATCAATTTATGAGTATGATAAATTTAATAAAGAATCCCATTCATCTGTTTTGGACCGCTCGTATCTGTCATTGAGGAAAGGACCACCCCCGCCTTGGTTAGACAAACCCCATTAACTGACGCCACTCGGAAGAACCACTTACAACTGATAGAGTTTTAAGAGTTTATATAAAGATTAATTTGGATGCGATACAATCCACTCAGGAAAAATCTCAAAGTATACAAAATACAAAATCAGTTTCAATATCAGCCTCTTAAGCTTCGGTGTGAAGTGGTTCCTTCTGCGTCATCTGCAATAAGATAAAAACATCATCAAGTTAATCTGTCCCTACTCTATGCTATGTGTCAACCCTACTTCGCCAGTTTCTTCCCTAAAAAGGTGTCATCAGTTTGACTTCCAAAGAAGTTCAAACTCTCTTTAGCCTCTAAAGGAAATCTTAAGTTTCAGAAGCAGTACCCTATCTGCCTACCCATCCGCTCTCTCTAAGGGTCCTCGGCCTACTGCTCCCTTGCGCTCTGATGTCTTAGCGCATCTGCTCAAGGCATCCACCCTCGCCCTCGCTCTGAGCAATTCGTCTCGCTATTCCTAATCCCCCAAAATTGCTACCTCCTTACATTGCTCTTCCCTGATTGCTCTCTCCTCCCCGGGGTGCTGTCCCTAAAATACACAATCACCGTGTGGGTGGAACGCCCCTTGACGCCCACCACGGACTTCCCCCGATGATGTCAACTTCCTGCTTCTTCCATTGGTCCATTCCTTGCGTCGTTCGTTAAGTTGACCCTTCTCCTTTCGATGTCATCTTCATCATCTCATCGTCGACTTTTATTGACTCTTTCAGATCGCATATCATAGAAACTTAGACAAGGTCTTAACTTATCTGTACACTTCTTAACCTTCTAGATCATGTGAATGGTCTTGTCAAAACATAGTCCACCTCAACAAGTGTCTCTCCTCACGTTCGAGCAACAAGTTCCGTCCGGCATTGTCACCTTAAATCTAACAAGTGCTAGACTTCTCGGCTCTCACGTCCACATCAAGCTATTTACGACTTTTACAAACCCTCTAAATTACATTCTTGTGACTATGCTCCTTCGAACTCTTGGTCAGTCAGGTTACAAACACAAATGACCTAAACTCTCCCAACATTCCTACAGAAACCCTCTATACAGTATAACCTTTGGCATACATTTATATATTCGTACTTTTAGAAAAGCCCTAGTTATACTTAAATACATTCCACATCACATTTTTCGCCGCTTCTCCATTTAAAGTTACACACGTACACGAATTCTACTGTGCACGTTCTATGTTTCATAAGCATCCCTACATTTACCCATCATGTATACAGGCCTTCTAAATCTAATGCATTTTAACATGTGAATACATTTACATTTCCTATAACATGTTATCACATTCGTTGGCTTTTATGTTATAATTGTCAACTTTACATTACGATATACGTTTCATTCCTACGTTTATAACATATACGTCTAAATATGGTTACGATGTACTTTGCATTCAAATTGCGCTCTCTCAGACGCCTAGTTAGTGCCTGGATAACTAGCTTCTTGACAAATTGTGAAGTTTTAGCCCACATCACAAGGTCAAATATGTAGAGGGAGAAATGTCCCACTTGGCACGTTGCATTTTATAACTGCATGTTATGTTTTATATGTGTTGTATGCGGTCTTTTTTCTTAACCTGTACTTTTTATATACTTGGCTCTCACATTAAATCGTGGTGGTTCCGCAACTAGAATGTTATTTTACTTGTATTTTTAATGTACCTGGGTTTTATGCCTCTATATGTTGTAACTTATATGGTTTTCTTGTATGAATCCGAATAAAGTTTATTTGATTTGATTTGATTAGAGTCCAACTGCCCATGCTTGGATTTCATAGTGCATGTAATTTTAAATCAGCAAATGTGTTGCCAAAGCCCAGAAAAAAAGAAACTGCACCAATTGATCAAACCGAGCAGGGCAAGCAGCAAGTCGAGGAAAACCAAGAGAGCTCTCAACAATCTTGGATACATAAAAAGGCTCTGCCCCATTGCACAGAACCATGTATGGGCTTTGGTGAACCATGATAACAACGTCCACCACACACAGAAATACACCACATGAAACTACTATAGAAAAGATTCAATGTACCCACTGCCATAAGGGAACACTAAGTCATGAAGCACAATACAGAACAGCAATATAATCACAACACCCATACAGGAGGTATTTTTATGTATTAACTATAAATACAAATAATGAGCTGCAGTGCGTGACCCACATAAGCTAAGCGATATCCATCAAAGGTGCAGACAACCTTCAGCAAGCACAACACATAGGATGCTCTTTGAAATTATATATAGAAAAGGCAATGGCATTCATCCCATGGGAAACCCTCTTATACTTGACCTTCCAAGAACTCACCCACTCGCAGGTTTATGATTGAACTTATTGAGTCTAGCTTCAGCACAACTGAGCAGCTATGAAGTGTAAAGCCATGTGGGATCATGCCCTCCCTGTTGAGGATTGTCATCAGGTAGAACTGGGATCCAAATCCTGCTACAGGCTAACCTCAACCCCAGAGGTATTTCTGCTCTCTTCCATGAGCATCGTGCAGTCCCCTAGTGTTGTATCCTGCCTCCTAATTCACATCTCAGTAAGCTACTGTTTCTGCGGAGCTGTAGTAAGCTCTCTGTGGTGGCATGAAGGCAGCCCAGCCAACACTCTGCAAGACAAGGGAAATGACCAAGTTGAAACAAGAGCCGGGCTGAAGGATCACTCATGTTTTAACATTAGAAATAGGTTAAAACATTAATACAGATGTGCTCGCTGGGACTAGTCGCCTGTAATAAACATACTAAGGGGGAGATTTACAAGCCCCTTGCGTCGCTTTTATGCATTGCGTCATTTTTGTGACGCAGCGGCAGCGCAAAAGATGCACCATTGTGCGGGGTATTTACAACGTGACGCATCTCCCAGATGCGTCACGTTGTAAAGACCTGTGCCAGAAGAGGTGTACCATTGCAGGGGGAGGCGTTCCGGCGCAGGAACGCCTCCCAAAAGTGTCTGAGTGAAATCTACAAGATTTCACTCAGTCACTTTTGGGCCCATGCTGCTTCAAAACCATGCGTCTGCTTGAAGCAGGCGTAAGGATTGATGCAGCATTGTGCACATAGGGTCCCCCTGATCATTGCTGGAGCGGCGTCGTGCTTGCAGCAAGGTGAGCATTACGACGTAAAACAATTGGCTTGTTAGTTTAATCACACTCTGGGTTATACCTAAGAAAGAAGCTTGATTATTGTGTACTACAAAACTTAGCTCTTTGGCAAAGGATTAATGATCCGACCGGAGGACTTTGACTTGTCTACAAGGGTACTCAATAGCTAAAAGAAGAAACAATTGGAAATATTTTTTTTAACTGTGGGTCCGATTCACAGAACTAACTTAAGACAAAATCCTAAACTTACTACTTTTGGTATTCACAGAAGTTAGGATTTTGTCTTAAGTTTGTCTTAAAACAGACTTAAGACAAAATCCTAACTTAAGTCTGTCTTAAGTCTGTCTTAAGTCTGTCTTAAGACAAACTTAAGACAAAATCCTAACTTCTGTGAATACCAAAAGTAGTAAGTTTAGGATTTAGTCTTAAATTAGTTCTGTGAATCAGGCCCAGGGTGTCCTAAAGTATTTCAGTTCAGAATTTTTTAGATTATTGTTTCTCTTGATCTCTCTCATTTAGTGGTTTGCTGACTGCTTTTTGGATCTCACTATTTGAGAAGCAAGTGATTCCGTCATATGTGCCAACATGTCCTTATTTATAAATATTGCTCTTTTCTCTATGGTAAAGCACACTGTGAGTACTTTTTGTATCACGTTTAGTATTGCATTAACCGTTTATCACAAAGATTATAGCCATGAAGGTTTCCGCTGAGATGCTGGATTTGCAACCACAACTGTGACCGTCCCCCTTTAGTCCACATAGAACAGAAGAAAGTGCTATGTTAATGAGCTTGACAGAGGCAGAAATACATCATTGGGAAAGAGGGTTTCCTGTGAATAAGAAGTCTGGGTGACCAGCATGAGGCCCTATTAAACAGTACATCCAAAGTAGGTGTTTCTCATTCCACGGCCCACAGCTTTGGAGACTTGCCCCAAGTGTGTTAGTAGAGCAGATGTATTTCCCCCTGTAGCAACACTCCAGAAGTGTGTGAGAATAGTGGTGGCACAACAGGGTTCCATGTGGCAGCACAGTGCTCCAAGTGACCCCACAGTGCTCCACGCAGCACCACAGGGCTCAACACAGCACCAGGGAGCTCCACGAAGCACCGCAGTGCTCCAAGCAGCACCGAAAGGCTCCACAGGGCCCCACGGGGCACCACAGTGCTCCACATGACAGGCCCCTAATGACTGCGGCTCATGCAAACCTTGCCAGTGGAGCCAGCGGGTCTACAACAACAGAATATTACCTGGAAATGACAAACATCACATGGCTATACAACTGTAAAAGCCAATGTTCCATCTGTGGCTTATACAGATGTTTGAGGGAGACTTAAATTTTAGATTTCTAAGAAAATTAATGCCTTGCATTTACGGTGGGAGCGTTTGACTCAGTGGAGCAAGTAACTGCCCATTAAGAGAAGTGCTTATGAGAATAAATTGCCTGCCAAATGTTGGTTCTAATGCAGTGAGAAACAATACTGTATTCCAGTGGCTGTCAAATCATAAAATAACATATGACACACAGCACGAGAGGAGCCAAACCCAAAAGCTCTCCAAGCACAGTGTAGATGGTGGAAATATGGTCAGCCATCCGTCTGTCTGTAAGAACAAAAGTGACATTCAAGTGCGTTATCCCCTGCCCCAAGTGGTACACCAGACGGCTCAGCGTATCAGGTCGCCGTCACAATGCGGACACGCAAAGGCGTGCTGGCCACCTGGCACAACCCGTGTCCATGTCTAGGGCATTATTACCACATTAAATTTCCTTCTGCCAGGAAACACTCAAATGTGCTGCCACAGAAGCTGAGAGCACTCAGCAAACCGCGTTAGATTATTTTTACAATCCTTATGCATAAACTTCTGGGCTACTGCCCTGTTGGCAGGTAAGAAGCAGGTAAGGTTTATTGTTTTGGTTGGAAAATTTGACTCGCCAGTGTGCTGCCAATTAAAACCAATCTCAACTGCAAAACACATAGCACACAGAACCAGTTACCATACAACAAGCACCGTCTTGTTAAAGACACGAGGAATCTGAGACCCGCGCTCATAGAAGAAGAGCAGAACTCTTCCATCGCTGGCCTGAATCCAAATGAAAGCCAGGATCATCTGATTGCTCGTGGAATAAATGTGTCTATGTCAAGTCTGCAGTCATATCACTAAACACCTGCCTGCCTGTCAGTGAATGGCAGCTCCTAGCTGTACAACAAAGGATGGCTGTGTAATTGAAAGTGTAATGTTTTTGGACTGCAAAGCCCAGAAGAGGCATCTATTTTGCAGACGTATTCTACAGAAATCCTAGATACCTTGGACAAATTTAGCAAGAACGTTTTTGATTTACCAATAGTTGTGGCTCTTCGCCATGTTGCCGGTAACTGGAAACAGATTCAGGGGTACTCTGCCTTGAGGATATCATGGGGCTTACTAGGAGGCTATAACTCCACCCTTCAAGCTGACCCACTGTTCTACTGGGAGATGCTGGTTCGATTATGTGTACAGAAAGGGCAAATTTTATCTGGCTAGTCATCAGAGCTTATTGTTATAGACTGAGGTCCATATTTATGACCCAGTTTGCGCCGCTCTTGCACCATGCAACATGGTGCAAGAGCGACGCAAACCTTAAGTCATATTTTGCAAAGACAGCACTTTGCGTGACTCCAAAAATATGGAGTAATGCAACGCCGTGCACATCGCTACATTGCCCTACTCTGCCCTAGCTAGGCATTCTATGGGCATTGCATGGGTGTCCCAACACAACTCCCATGGTATTTTGACACATTACCAGATTTACAGATTGTGTAAACTTGTGAATGCACCAAAAAGATATGCCTACCCAGGTGAGATGTAACCTCAGTGAAATCAATTTATTCCTCCTCGTTTTTTCCTCTTTTTCTGTGTGCTGCACAAAAACAATGCTGCCTACAATACAATTACCCTTGCACCACGGTGCCTATGTTGGTGTTGCGCTGCTAAAACGGCACCAGTTCAAGGGAAACAGACAGGAATATGCTGTATTGGATAAATACCCGCCCTTTCCCTGTGACACACTGCAGCACCTCAAGATGACTTGCTGTGCTGCCCTGAGCCACAAAGGGTCATAAATATGGCCCTGAGAATTTGCTGACCTGGACTCTCAGTTGACTACTAACCTCATGCACTGCACCCACCTTTTCCTACACCTTTTTCAACAGTATGTCTGAAAAGTGCCTAGAAGATCGACGTCAGTCAGAGAGCTTTTCGTAACTTCGTCAGGGCTATGAAGCACTGTATAAAAGATGCAAGCAGAGTAGCTATTTTTCTCAAACATCCGAAAAGTTCTTTATGCCTCATAAATACAAGGTGTATGAAAAGCATACTGTAAAGACCAATAGAAAACAATTAGAACATCAACAATTTGTTGGACAAGGTACATCAATGCCACCAAAAGCCATAAGAAAATGTGATAAATTGCAGCACATTCTTTTAACATGGAGACCAGTGTTTATTTTTCATTATTCTGAATACAAAATGGAAGTATTATGTGAATTGAACAATGTGACAGTCTTGCAGAAGTATAGCGGACGTGAAAGAAAAGGCTGTAGGATGTCAATTTTTGTCCAAATACCACAAAATCTAAACACCTGTAAATGGACTGCAAACATATTTCAAAATATATCAGCAGCTAAGAAAGCACAAATGGACCACTTTGTTGTAATTCTGTATGATGAAAAAAAGATTTTTAATCGGAACAAAACAAATCATGACACTTTACTTTCTGATAAACAAATGATAACTAGTCACTAAAACCTGATGTTCATTGGGGACGATTACGATGCCATAGTAAACGGCTCAAACCCTCGGTCGGAGCCATTCCTACGGCATTGTAGTCAGCTGTTCGGATTCATTGATGACTGACCAATTTGGATGGAGTCGGTCCGAAAGGAATTCGAATGGGTGCCCCGTCTGCCATTCGGAACGCCTCCAGTAAATCCAAGGGCGGCTCTTTCCACCTTTGGGATTACTCTGTTGGATTCCGACAGCCTTTCAGTGCCGGCTTTTCCGACACAGAGAGGCTGTTGGAAGTAGACTTTCGGGGCCCCCAGCAGTACCTAGAGCACACAGTGTTGTGTTCTGAGTATATAGTTTTGCTAGAAGTGACTTTACACTTGTAATTTCTGTTGTAGGAAACTCCATTTCCTTATTTGAATGGGTAAATCATATCAATCTATAGCGAGGTATACCTCTCTACTCAGAAATGGTGAAAAGCAAAAAAATGGAAAGTTACACCTTAGTGTATCAATTGATCCACACATGAGTAAATATACACATCTATATTTACCTGCGTGAATCAGCCCCATGGTGGCTATATACCTAGAACATTATGAATAAAAGACAAGCGCAGAATTTTAATACCTTATTTAGTTAATCACATGTGACTGAATAACATCAACATAGGTTCACATTATGTGAAGACATTTCTGTTAAATCCTCCTGGCTAGAAAACGTTCACATAGGCCCGAGTGCTTTCATATTTGAGCGACACAATAAGGACTTAATAGGGTTCCCGACTGGAATGCATAGCAGATCTTTTTTCCAGTTTATTCCCAATGGGAGATGGGGCAGCCCTTTAAGAGTGACATCATGGATCAAAAAGCAGCTGGAGGCAGACATTTGTCATGATTGTTGGTTTCAGAGTGAGTCATGGACAAGTAAAAGTGCAAAATATCATCAAGATTTGACACTGAACAGTAAGTCACATATGGTTACCCTTGTGTTTAGCCAACGAATAGGCCTGCCAATGAAATTGATACTCAGAAGTAGAGGAAAACACAGAATTGCTGAGGTCATGAGATTGGCAGGGGAGAGGAAAGAGAGAGGTAGACTTCTTGTTGAAGCTCTTACCCCATGCCTTGATCCCTTGCAGTAAAAGTCATTCAGCTGTGAGTGGGAGACACCATGGCGCGTGGAGGTGGCGAGGTGGTGGGGAGGCCGGCTTTGGCCCCAGTCCTTGCTTCTACCGCCCCTCTGACAGATTTCTTAGCTCTGTTCTGTCTCCCCTTCCCATGAAGACTGAAGGAGCCTCGATTTGGCTGGGAATGAGGTCATGACAAGAGCGAGGAGGCTCCCTGTGTTGCCACTCATGATTCCTGGTAACAACTCAAGTGTTTTTAATCTGGAACTGAGGGTGGTGGAAGGGTGATGCCACCGGCAAAGATTCTAGGGAAAGAGAATCTATTTTTAGAACATTCTACTTTCAAAGGGTGGCCTTTTCTAGTAGAATTAATGCCATCCGTGTGCTGTCAATTCAAAAGTAAAAATATCACAGTTATGTGCGTTTACTTTGTGTGCCTTACCACCTTCCTTTGTATTTTTTATTTGTACACCATTGTTCTCTTTCTCCTACACCCCAATTTTGTAATGTTTTGTGTGTATTTATACCTTTATAATTATTGGAAATTGTTCTAGCCGTCGCAGGAGTGAAATTTATGTCTGTAAAGAACACCAAAAATTTCCATTTACTTTGCATTAAGTAATTCATTTGATTATTCTGTAATTTTGTACATTTATATGCTCTCAAATGAGAGTGTATAACTGTTTTGATTTTGCTCTTTGCAGTCATTTTTTTTCCTTTCCTGCCTAATAAGATATATAAAATATTTCTGTCTTCCTAATATAAATGCAATTTTAAATAATTAAGATGGATGATTAACCCTGGAAAAAACAGAAACGAATCAAGAGTCCAAATGTGCAATTTCCTAACAGTAATTTCTTGATCTTAAAGGGCAGAGATTCCTTCACTGGGGGATTGCACTCACAAGAGTTCAACGGGTACTGTCTCCCTTTGCCTTGTTCGTTTTTGCAGTTTGCGACAGCCATTTTTAGTGTTTTTATTTGCGATACATCAGAGTTTTCTCAAGTTTTACTTGTTTGCATAGGGATTTATGTTCCCTACAGAGGGTGACCAAACACATGGAATGGTAATAGAGTACACTCTCAAACAAAACCTACTTACCTCCAAGGGCTATGATTTGCGACTACCTTGTTGAATATCGATCTGTTCACTGACAGCTTCTCAGAGACTATGGGGTGGTCAGCCTGCTGTAAAAACGTGAATCCCATCTTCAGTTTTAATTTTTCAGTTTAAAGAACAATCGGAGGTGATTTTGAGCTAAAGGCAGCCCTCAAAAATGTGTTCAGGTCAGCCCCATATTTTAGTGAATGAGTGTAGTGAGTGAGTCCGACGATCTGAAAAAGCAAAACATATGTAGTGATGCGCTCTATCAATTGTAATATGAAAAAAAAATGTGGAGGTTACCTCGGGGTGTTTCCCAGGCTGGATACCCTTACAACCTAATACCCTTACCCACCACATAACCCTGAAAATGCCCTTACCACCATGTGCCCCTACCAGGAAACATCATCTACACTGCATGCAGCACCACGCATGCCATTACAACGTGGATTACAACGACCGCATTGTAACAATCAAATGCCATTACAAAGCAAGTCGTAACAAAGATTTGCTCAAGGAGGGCAGAAGGTGTTGGATTTAAATCCAACACCTTCCCTACTGTTGCACAGACTGGAGTTGGAATAGTAAATAATACTATTCCGACATTCAGCGCCCTCCCTAGAGCAAGTCGTTGTTCCGACGTGCGTTGCAATGGCATGCGTTGTTACAATGCGGCCATTGTAATGACCGCATTGTAATGGCATGAGTTAAAAAGAGCATGCAATGTAACTGGGCATATTCACGCCTACCCACCCATAACCCTAAAAATACCATTATCACCATTCACCCCTAGTCACCCACCCCTAAACCTTAAAATATCCTTACCACCCCCTATCCCTACGAACCCCTCAACCCTAAAAACACCCTTACAACTCACCTAAACCCGGTCCCCAGTAGGTAGATATAGTTAGGACCTAATTTACATAGGGAAAGTGGTTTTTGACATGCCTATAAATTTGGTGTTGTTTGACAAATCTTCACAAACGTTTCCCAAAAAAGTGTGCCACTGATTCTAATTGTTACAGCAACCAAATGATAAACGGAATGCTGACTTTCTCCCCCGTCAAAAGAACTGGGTTAAATCCATCGTTCTTTTGCCCACTTCGCCACCCCAGTTTGAACCCAGCCATATGCAAATCAGTCTTGACCCTGTGCCCCATGAGAACATCATATGCAAATCAGTCTTGACCCTGTGCCCCGATTGTGCACAGAAAGTTTTGGGGTGATCGGTCAAGCGGGGCCGAGAAAAAGGGGGAGGTCCAAAAAAGAGTTTTTCCCATGTTAATTCCCATAGGTATTTTGAACGTGACTACAGCTCGAACTGCTGGATGGACTTACATCAAATATTGCCGAAATCTACCTCTGGTTTCAGAAAGAGTGCCTTTTTTATTTGGTGTAAATCCATTCAGTAGTTTTAGAGTTAATGAAAGAAAAAACAAATGTGTATATCTAGGGATGCAAACCCTGCGCAAATCCTTCTGATCTTGTGCAGAGATCTGATTCCCTGCCAACACCTCAACCAGGAAGGGTTGGCAGCTATCTTGAGAGTCAGGTGAGTCCCTACAAAAAAGGAATGCCCTAACCCCTAGACCTGGTGCTGGGGTCCCCTAGAGACCGGCCAGGTCCAAAAAGCATTTTTTTTAAAGTGTTGCAGTGAAACCGTGAACATTTGCGAATTCGCACAATTAATAGAAAAAACAAGCATGGTCTCCCATGCATGTTTAATGATTACCCCCTGGGTGGGCCAGCTCCTGGGGGCTTCTTCATATAAAATAGGAAGAGGTGTGCGCCCCCCTCCCCATCACCAATCTTGGTCCCGGTGAAACCCCACCTCCCCGGGGCAGGCCAAAGATAATTCTATTGGAGGGGCTGCAGGCCCCCCTCCTGAGACTTTTAAGAGTCCCAAACACCACTCCCTCCCCAGGACTTTATAAAAAAATTGGATGGGGCCGCACAGACCCTCCTTATTTTCCTCTAAGGGCCTCGAGGATCACCTCCTCCTGAGGCCACAAATTAAATTTAAAGGGGCATCGGAGATGCACGGACCCCCCTCAGAAGGTTCTAGAAGCTCCAGGGACAACCACCTTCCGAGAATAGGATGACATGCCTAACTAAAAGCTCGTCAAAGTCCCTGCCCCCTTTCTCAAATGCTCTACAAAGGCGCCTCCTGGCGTACTACCTGTTGGGGAATGAAGTCTCCCTGGATGCTGAGGGTCTTTGGGGACAATAACTCCTCCTGTTACAACCAGTAAGTCTCACACAGTGGAATTGCTGAGATCTCGTCAGAGGCCTCTCCCCCTTTCTCAAATACTCTGCAAATGCACCTCCTGGTGCACCACTGGTTTGAGGATCATTTCAGCTGCCGCTGGGGCACACTTCTTCTCGATGCGTCGCGCTTCCAGCTCCCAGCGGCACGCAAGTGTCTGGAGTCAGAATTCCCAGCAAGGAAATTCAGTAGGGAGCTGGAGGTGAAGTAAGTCTTTTGTCCCTGAGACTTCAGCAGGAGGCAAGCACAGTTCAAGCCCTTGGGGAATATTAAGTAGATGAAAGTCCTTACAAAGTTCCTTCTCCTTTCCCTTGGCAATGAAGCAACCACTGCAGGCCAACCCAGCAAACAGTAAACTGGCAGAGGGGCAGTACAACTCCTGCAGCTACCTTGGTTCTTCTCCTTGGCAGAAAGGTTTCTTGTCCAGAAGTGATCAAATTTCTTGGTATCAGGGTCCCAATATTTATACCCCAAACCCCTTTTTTTCTCTGAAGGCAGAGAGGCCTCTGCCTAGTCCAAACCAGTTCCTGAGCACTTTGTTTACATGACTCTCTTCTTCCTTACACTGTGCAGAGCAGAGACGTCAGCCGCCCCACAGGAGGTGGAGCCAGCACAGGGGAGGGAAGATACAGCTCTGGAGCACTCTGTTGACATGATTCATCCTCTCCTTTCACAGTGCAGGGCAGAGACATCAGACAAGCCACAGGAGGTGGAGCCAGCATTGTAGAGGGAAGGCCCTGTCCTATTCAGGTCCCAGGTGCAACTCCTCCCTCCCATCTAGATGCAGATCTCTCTATTCACCACTGGGCTGCCCCAGCCTGCCTCCTGGAATCCCCCAACCCTGTCACTCACAAACCCAGACAAGGAATACACAACCCAGTAGAGGCAGGCCTGGATAGTTAGGCAAGAAAATACCTACTTTATAAAAGTGGTATTTTCAAACACAGAAAATGAAAACCAACTTTACTAAGAGATGTATTTATTTTATTCTAAGTTCAGGCATACTAAATTCGAATTTCTCCAATGTTCCCTGAGTCAGTTAGGATTATAAGAATGTAATGATCTAACTGCCCATTCTGGCCTATGAGAACAGGTAACTTCAATAGTGAAACACGAAAATGGCTGTAATTCACTATTAGAACATGCTACACATATCAGAGCATGTCCTACCTTATACTTACAATGCACCCTGCCTTTGGGCCTACCATAGGGGTATCTAACATAAAGCAAAGGGAAGGTTTGGGACTGGTAAGTGGGTGCATTTGGCCAAGTCGACATGGCAGTGCTAGATTGCACACAGGCCTTGCAATGGCAGGCCTGAGACACACTTTGCAAGCTGCTTCTGTGGGTGGCACAACCAGTGCTGCAAGCCCACTAGCAGCATTTGATTTACAAGCCCTGGGCACACATGGTGCACAGTACTAGGGCCTGACAGATAAATCAACTAACCCAATCATGGAATAACCAATTAGTACATTAATTTAACATAGGGAGCACTTGCACTGTGGCACTGATTAGCAGTGGCACAGTGCCCAAAGCATAAAAGCAGCAAAAACATAATCAAAATGGAAGGGAGACTCATGCCAATGATGTCAGGTCTTTGGCTACATTTCATTGATGATCTTTTCCTTCTTTGAAATGGAACTGAAGCAGAATTCACAGCATTCATAGAGGCATTAAATGATAACAACGTTGGATTGAAGTTTACGTATAACATCAGTGCAAAAGAAATTATGTTTCTAGACACCAAAGTGTATGTAAAATCGAATAAGGTGGAAACTACGGTGTTTAGGAAAAGCACAGCTCCCAACAGTCTGCTTCATGTTCAAGTTCGGCATTTGTATAGCGCCTCATATACCCAGGGGGTCTCAAGGCGCTTGAGGAGGAGGGGGAGGGGGTAAAATATAATCAATTATATATCGAATATCCAAGTTTTCAGTTGTTTTCTGAATGAGAGGTGGTTCTGAGTGAGGCGGAGATGGGTGGGGAGAGAGTTCCAGGTTTTGGCCGCTACGTAGGAGAAGGATCTTCCTCCCATTGTTGATTTGTGGATGTGTGGGATTGCGGCGAGGGCTTGAGTGGATGATCGCAGTTGGTGGGAGGGGTTGTAAAAGGACAGACGCGTGTTGAGGCATTCGGGCCCTAGGTCATAGAGGGCTTTGTGTGCGCTGGTAAGGAGGCGAAATGTTATTCTCTTGTTGACGGGAAGAGCTTCCATCCAGAGAGTGTCTAAAAGAACATACCATATTGAGACTTCATTTGAATGAAGAGAAACTGCTCCAATACAAAGGAAATTAATCTAAAATTTCATGAGACAAAACATCGCTTTCTACAAAGAGGATATCGCTACAATGATGTAAAACGTGGTGAGATAAAAGCAAAATCAATCTCAAGGGCCGAAACTCTGATAAGAAGGAAAGACAAAAATCAAGATAACAAAAACAAGGAGCCAATAAGAATGGTAATGACCTACAATAAAGAGAGTTTTAAAATCACCTTAAAAAAGTACTGGAACATCTTATCGAAAGACCCGGATATTGGTAAACAATTGGGTAACTGGCAACAAGTATCGCACAGGAAGGCATCATCAATATCAGACAAACTGGTCAAAAGCCACTTTGTACACAAACGCCCGGAAACATGGTTGTAAAGATTACAAAAGGGGTTCAGTAAATGCCGTCACTGCAAAGCCTGCAAAATCAGCAGAAATATGAAAACCATCTTGGACCCACAGGAAAGATTTTCAATATTAATGATACCATCACCTTTAACACCACATATGTTGTGTATTGCTGGAGTGTTACTGTGGGAAACACAATACTGGATGCATCATATGTCCTCTCAAAAAACGGATTCTTGAGCATACCTGGGCAATCCAGAATATGGATTTAACATATGTGATGTTGAAACATATGTTAACTCATACAGGAAAAACATGGCGAGATATGAACTATTTTGGATTAGCATTGAGTCCTGTACATGAGAGAGGGGGGAATCGAACCCTCAAACTATGACGATTAGAATCGAAACTAATCATCAGATTTAAGACCAAGTTCCCAACAGGGCTGAACGGGGACGAAGAGATGTATGTATATTTGTGAAAGAAACTCAGATTGATGGCAACAAAAGAGAGTTCGAACTCCAGGAATGAGAAATGAGGTACAACGAAGGGTGAGCCATTGTGGAAACAGAAAGGGGTTAAAACTAGGGCACTGAGCCCTATTAAAATGGACTAGAGGGACATTTGAACGAAAAAGAAAAATATGCACATAGGCATTTCTTAATCAAATATCCTTGGGGACATGTACATTGAACAAAATCAAATGAATAGTAATGTTAATTAAGTCACTAAGAAATAACTGTACCCATGAAAGTACCAAAATCCATTACGAATGAACAGTCACTCCAATGAATCTGGTGTCAATGTCTAATATACCCGGTAATAATGAACTTGCAGTTGACAACAGTAACTTGTACACATAAAGTTTTATTTGCACATTTGAGTGAAAAAAAATCAGCTTAAACGACCAGTCCCAGAATGCATCATAATATGTGAACTGGGTGCATGGTATAAAAAGAGAAACTCTATTGGGACTACTGTTTGCATTTACCGTGATCAAGGCCAGCAGGGTGAAACGCGTAGGTGAGCAGGAGCAAAGGCTTTGCTAATGTAAAGAAATAAACCATTTATCATCACAAATCTGGGAGTGTGATGCGTGTTTTTACATTTGTGAATAATATAAATAGAGACAAAATAAAATATACTTACACCATTGGAGGTCTGCACTCGTCTTTTTTGCTCAAAGCAGTGAAGGACTGGGTTCTTTGGACCCAGCGGTGCCAGGGCACAACACCTGAAACCTTCGTGGGTAACCTGCTCCGGCGTACAAATCACAGAGACACGGGACACTTCCTTCGGCGTCAAAGAGTCAAGGTTTATTTACTGCAGGGAACACAGAAGTCACAAGAAGTACATCGAGTGTAGTTCGGGGAGACTGCTTCAAATTGTATTTGTGGATCGCTCCTTTTATACAGTTCCTACCCATAGGATAACATGATACACAATAGTTTACAACCTGGTTCCCACAAGTCGCTCTCAGAGGGGTCGCTTAGATCACTTTGAAACACACAAGATCCGGAACATAAGTGCGGAAACATTTGGCGGTTCCCAACTGTAAAAACCCATCTTCCCACCATTAGCAAATTCCAATCAGCAGTAAAGTAGATCGAAACAGGAACGAAGACAGGTGCAGAGGGAGACGGGGACAGTGGGGAGATCGGAAAGGGTGTAAAAGGGGAGTGTCGAGAAACACGAGATACAGGCATCAAAGGGACGTGCCTAATGAGATGCACAACTGAGACAATAAGCCCGTGCGGCAAGATGAGCCTCGAGCGGCGCCATCTGCCTTACAGTAGCATCCCCCTCGTCATAAAGACACTTTCAAAGAACATGTGTCTTCCGCAAATATCTTGGGAGTCCCAGGGTCGCGAAGCGGACAGCGTCCGTTCGCTGGCTACTTGAGGGCAAGAGACAAAATGGATGCCGTATCTAAGATGGAACCCGTGGGTACAGATGACAAACCCACATAACAAACGAACGGGTTAAGTTAGCACAGCGAAACTGCGCACACTTGATAAACTCGTCATTTGCGGTTCATAGATACTAGACTCGACCATATTCATGTGAGTCGAAAACACCACTTACAATTGTCACGGAACCTCAGACGCTCCTTTTGCCCTCATGTAGGCAAGCACTAGTCGGAATCATACTCGATATTCATCAGACCATCAAGATGTCGTTGTAGCATAGCTCTGTCCAACCGAGTCCCCTTGGTAACAGATGGTTGTCTCATACACGTTGTAGCACAGAGGCCACATAAGGCAGGACCACACTGCACACAAAGGCAACACGTGAACAGGAACACTACCACAACCCCGATGATCGTCAGAATCTTCCAACCCCAAGTCGACACCAGGCCCCAAAACCAACCAAGTAGCGTCCAATCCCCTACATCCACGTGTATGGATTCGGAGATCTTGTGCAACTTCGAGATGGCTTGATAGACAGTAGGAGCATTATCTGGAATGAAAATGCAACAGCTCGAATGGATCACTTTACATACCCCACCGCGATCTGCTAAGACAACATCTAAAACCATACGGTTTTGTAATGTCATAAGTCTCTCCGCCTGAAGTTCTGTGGTGATATTACCAAGGGCACTGGCAGTAATGTTAGCTGTCGATTCTACCACTCGAGTCAAATGTCTCAGGTTCCTACTATTAACCATAGGTCCCCAAAACGGGAGGAAACCCTTGAAAAAGTCTCCTGCCTCTTGACCGGCAGTATCCTCTTCACTAATTACGCCTCGTACAACTCTAGTCTTGTGGTAATCGGCATCTACAGTAAACGTCGGAGGCAACAGATTTGCAACAAAACATGAGCCCATGAAGTCTGCGGGCAACCATGTGTATGCACGATCATGACAGATGAAGTACGTACCCTTGGCAGCCAGAAGCACAGGGATCGGGGACATTGACAGAACGTAACTTTCAGTGCAAGCACTTACTCCAAGTGAGGCTTGCGAGCCACGACCCACAAGACAAAGATTACCAGTGTGGGGTACGACCCATATTGGAGACGAGCTTTTAAGCTGCTTTTCATTAGTGAACGTACTATATTCCCCTTTATTCGGTGCCCTATAGGCTTGTACCTCTGCCTTAGGGATGAGATAAGCATCATGGATCTCATCTTCCAAATCCTGTATTATCATCGATACCACCCACTGCCATGAGGTAGGACCCGGTTTGGGGGAACGTTCTGGAGAGGGGTGGAAACCTAGTGCGCTTCGAAGCATTGTTTGGTATGCTCGAGCTGACCCTTGGGAACTATACGGTAACACCAGATATGGAATCCCCTTACCCGTAGTATGTGGCATCAACCCACACACCCAACAATTAGTAGTGTTAACCACTAACTGATGCTGATGGAGGAGCTGGATAAAGGAATTGTTGCGGAATTCTACACGTCTAGCCTGTTCGTGTTCTGGTAACATATGAAAGGAATGAGGAGAAGCAGTAGAAGTAATGTTAGGGTAAGGAGTAGGAGTAGGGGTAGGAAGTAAGAAGTAAGACATAGTGTAATACACCCCACCCGCCAAAAATGCGGAAGCAGTTAAAAACAATACAAACAATTGGAATACAAAACATTTCGTACGACTAAGTTTCTGCAGTTTGACTCTATACGCCTGCGTTCCTTCCAAATCGTTCAGCTTTGAAAATGCCATTTCCCTATGACCGTCCGCAACGTTTCTTGACGCACTTCGTTCTGTGCAGCAATAGTCAATTCCCAGGAGTTCCTAGGAACCGACGGCCTTTAACCTAGCGTCAAGACCTACTGTCCAGAAGGAAGTACGCGCGCGGCCCTACGGCCCTCAATACACAATATGTATTTATTTAGCACAATAATTCAGCTGTGGAAGGAAAAAGATACAAGAAAAAAATCTTGATATATGTACAAAACAATTTTCAATGATACGAATGTTCAAAGTTGATCATGGGAAACGAAGATATTGCAGTTATCAGTTTCAGCAAAGCAAGAAAAAATTTATTTGTCCTTAGTATGAGAACGCAAAGAATATCGATGTTTCCCGGGACGTGTCTGCTCGTCGAACAAAGGATCTGTCGAAGAGACAGCGTCCTGTTGATCAGTTTGCTGATTTGGTCTCGAGTCTTTTGCTGACAATGTTCCAACAATGGCTTTCTGCTGCGCTGAGTGTTCACCAACAAGTTGTGCGTCACTGAAAGGTACGAACGCCGGCAATATCGCTGCTTCTGTTGACGCAATGCCTTTCCTCACCCACGGGTCTGCCGGCAAAGGAATAGGGACTCGCTTACAATGGGTAGCATGTACCCAGTTCTTCCGTCCCTCAAGACGAACGGCAGTCCTCGTGGCCAAAAGCACCTGGTGAGGTCCAACAAAGCGGGGGTCCAGATTCTTCTTTCGCGAAAAATTTCGGGTGACAACCCAATCACCAGGCTGGAGCTGGTGGCCTGGACCCTCCGTCTGCGTCGGCAAGGCGTCGTAAACCTGTTGATGAATTAACCTCAGTTTAGCAGTCAAGTCATGTAAGTAGTCAATCAACATCGGGTACTCAAGATCAACAAACATACCTGGCCTAGGAACCCCCCACACATTCGCAGGACGGCCGAACACTATTTCATAGGGACTAAGCCCTATTCGGGAGTGTACAGTCGCCCTAGTTGACAGTAATGCTAGAGGCAAAGCGTCAGGCCACGAAAGTCCAGTCGTAGCCTGGATCTTCGCTAATTTCAGTTTAAGGGTGCCATTGTACCCTTCAACCAATCCAGCTGACTGGGGATGATTGGCGCTGTGGAATTTTTGACTAATTCCAAGGCCCTTACACACACTCTTCATCACACTTCCAACAAACTCACTTCCGTTATCTGACCACACGACTCTAGGCATTCCATACCGAGGAAAGTATTCCTTCAGTAGGATTTTCGCAGTAGACAAAGCAGTATTATCTTTGAGGGGATAGGCCTCGATCCATCGGGAGAATGCGCAAACCACAACCAAAACGTATTTCAGGTTATTGCATCGCTCCATATGGATGAAGTCCAATTGGATCACCTCAAAGGGATACGAAGGAGGAGCAAAACTGCCAGGGGGAGTTGGGGTTCCTTTGCCAGGATTGTACATTATACACACCATACAATTCTTCACCAAACGTTCAGCACACTTAGTAATTCCATCATTCTTCCACACATCAGCCAACAACTTGCAAATACCTTTCGCGCTAATATGTGCTAACCCATGTGCCATTTGCACAACGGCCAGTACATACGCATCAGGCAACATCCATCTTTTCTGATCTGACAAATCAATCCAGCAACCATTCACATCCAACCTTCCCGTACTTTCTTTCCACTTCATCTTTTCAGTGTCGGTGGCCTCATTCTGAATTGCTTTCACACTCTCTATAGTATTCTCACACATACTTGATTCTGTAGGCCACCTAACCGAATTCGTCACATACATTCGAGTGCTAAGGTTCCGGGCAGTCTCCTTAGCAATCTCATCTGCAAACGCATTACCACGACCAACATCATCCGTCACCTTACGATGCGCACTACATTTAACAATTGCAACTTGAGCAGGCAAAGTCAATGCATCCAAAAGATCGTTCACAAGCTGGCCATGCTGTATTTTCGTGCCATGTGACGTCAAGAAACCACGTTCTCGCCACAATCGTCCGAAACTATGCGCTACACCGAAAGCATACTGACTATCGGTGTACACATTCACACGTTTACCTTTTGCTAATACACATGCTCTAGTAAGAGCGATCAGCTCTGCAGCTTGGGCGGAATTCTGATTCAATCTCGCAGTCTCAACAACAGTATTCAATGTCACCACAGCATAAGCAGTAGTCACATCACCATTCGGCAATTTAAAACATGACCCATCCACATACAGGATGCCATCCGGGTCTTCCAATGGGGTGTTTTTAAGGTCCACACGACCTTTTGTTTCCTCCTCTGTACGCAAGTAACAGTCATGTTCTGTTACTGCATCTGACTCTGCACTAATTGGTAACAAAGTTGCCGGATTTAGGACATTACAACGTTTTATCTGAATGTGGCTTGCCAAGAGCGTCAATTCGTACCCAGATAACCTCGCACTCGTCAAGTGCTGAGTTTTCGTACGGTTCAAAAGAGTATCGACTGCATGCGGAACCATCACCGTAAGCATATTATCCATGACCAATCCTGCTGATTGTCGGATGGAGACCGCAGCTGCCGCAGTTGCTCTCAAACAACTCGGCAATGCTCTAGCTACTGGGTCTAAGGTCGAGGAAAAATATGCACATGGACGTTGCTTATCACCAAAAGGTTGCGTTAAGACGCTTAAAGCACAACCTTCCCTCTCGTGAACATATAACGTGAACGGCTTGCTGTAATCAGGGGTACCTAACACAGGGGCCGAACACAATGAATCACGTAATTCAGAAAAACGTTTCTGACATTCTTCCGTCCATGGTAAAGGAGTCGAAACATCCTTGCACGTAAGAGCCACCAATGGTTTCGCTAGCAATGAAAAATTAGGAATCCACTGCCTGCAGTACGATGTGATACCTAGAAAGGCACGCACATCTCTTTGGGTTTGTGGCACAGCCATGCGCGCAATCGCTGCAATTCTCTCTGGGGTCAATCTCCTTCCCTCCTTTGACAATAAGTGACCTAGATAGGTTACTTCTTGACAACAATATTGGAGTTTAGAAGGTGACACCTTGTGATTTAACTCACAGAGATGTTGCAGCAACGACATTGTAGCAATTTTGCAAATGTCCTGAGTATCAGCAGCCACCAATAAGTCGTCGACGTATTGGATTAAAGCCGCACCAACCGGCAACCTAAACGCATCTAGTTGACCCTTCAAAGCTTGACTGTAAATCGATGGGCTTTCACAGTAGCCCTGAGGAGCGCGTTTGAACCGGAAGCTACGTCCACCAAGAGAGAAACCGAAAAGGTCCCTGCTCTCTTCGGCAATCGGGATGCTGAAAAACGCATTTTTCAAATCAATCACCGAAAACCATGAAGCCGTAGCTGGAATCAGAGTCAGTAGCGCCGTAATGTCAGGCACAACAGGGAATTGAGGAACCACAATTTTATTCACCTCCCGTAAATCAATAACAAAACGATAAACAGGCGGTTTGGTAGGATCAGTACGTTTAAGAATGGGCAGTACAGGACTATTGCACACGTTTCCCCGAGTTTCTTCAATGACATCTTTCTCGATCAAATCATAGATGATCGCTAACAAAGCTCGTTCACCATCCAGGGAGATACGATATTGGGGAATACGTGGCAATCGCACATTCGATTTCAACTGAACAACATAAGGGGAGATATCAAGTAGGCCCACGTCGTTTGGACCCGTCGCCCACAAAGATGCAGGAAGAGAATCCAATTCCGGTGGAAGCTTATCGAGGGACAAATACATGGGAGAGACTACTTTCTCTCCGAACGTAAGCTTTATACCCGCAGGAGAACAATACAAAGTCGCATACAAGCGTTTAAGCAAATCCAGACCCAAAAGATTTTCACCACAACCAGTGGTTAAAATCAACGGAGCTTCGAGCTTACGAGTCCCAATTTTAAGGGGCAAAGGGCGCGAAACTGGATTGCTAACGGGGGCGCCAGAGAATCCAACGGATACATTTGTTAAGCCAGACAAAGGTGCGCCAGGGAGTTTCGAATGCATGATAGAACTTTTCGCTGCACCAGTGTCCAACAGAAAAGGCTCAACGACGCCCGATGTAGCAACTGCGACGTAAGGCCCTCTCTGATCAACCGGAACTGATACCACTCCCTCTCCTTGTCTTTGGCTGTCCTAGTAATTACTATCGTCAGTTCCCTGATCGACGTAATAATCGTCTACATTGTACTGCGCAGATCGTCCTTGCGATGATCCACGTTGATCGAAACAGTTATTAGAATTTGATGAATGGTCAGAGCGATCATTCTGAGCACCACGACCTCTACCACGTGATGCGTTCTGTGAACCACCACGACCTCCTCTAGACGAATTACCACCACTACGGTCATTTAAAGCAGGACAATTGAATTTAATGTGTCCCTCCTGTCTACAATAAGCACATTGGTTGTACCCCAACGAAGATCTCTGAAAAGATGAATCATTACGCGGCTGCGATCGATTTGATTGCGACTGCGATCTATTCTGCTGAGGCGCATTCTGATTAGAACGCGGCGGATATGCTTGTTGTAACAACACTTTAGTTTTCAGCTCTTTCGTTTTTTTATCGGCACGGTCATTTTCCTCTTTTTCTCTATTTTCGTAATATTGTGCCGTAGCCAATATCTGAGCTGAGGTAGAAACGGCCCATGCACTTTCTGAATTCTTCAATTTATTGCACAAGTCGGGCAATAAGTTCGATACAAATTTATCCACAAACAACCTCTGTCCACCCTCAGTACCCATATCCTGCCCACTATGATCGACGAATGTTTCCTCAAACCTCGTAAAGAAGTCTGAAACACTCTCATCTTTCTTCTGCTTACAGGCTGACAACTTATCCCAATTTACCCTCATAGCTGGCATAAGCGTTTTCATTAACGTAATGATTCGCTGGGGAAGAAGTTCAATCAACTGGTCGGGTTTAGTAGCAGCCACTTGTCCAGCGTCTGCCGCTGTAATGGCAGCCCAATCACCACCTAATTCATTCGCGTGATCTTGGTGACGAATCTTGGCCCATACCGGTTGCGGTACGACATTGCCAAACAACATGTCGATATCGGCCAGATTCATTATCGTAGCGTCTACGAGCTGCGATAATTCTTTGTAATACCCCGCAGGATTTTTGCGAGGATCAGGCAAAGTTTGTTTCACCTGAAGCACTTCCGATCGTTTCCAAGGGAGGTGTATCCACACTCTCTGGAAATGTGCTGGTATTGGAGCATTAGCATTAGTATTATCAGCGGGTACCCAAACTGGCGGAACTTCTCGCATAGGATATTGGCCAGACCCATCTCGTTGTTCAATGTCCTCAACGAACAATGCATGAGGAATAGGAGCAGGACGAAGAGATAGCAACCGTTCAATAGCACGTCGGACATTAGTGTCGACTATCAGTCCAGTTGCGAACTGAAGCCGAAGATTAGACAGGGCGGTCAGCACCTCGTCAGGCGCAACAGCCGCTATCTGATCATGTAAGAACTTGCACATTTCATCAAACACATATCTCTGAGTAGGTATGTTGAATTGATCAAACGTTTCGAGGACAACACGAGGTGGATTTCTAACAGGGTTTATCATCCAACCCATCGCCATATTGTATAGCGCAACACGTTCTCTATTACCAGGAAGCTGGCTACGTCTCTGTGGACCATCAGAACCAGCAGACCCAAAAACAGGTCCGAGCGACTGAAAGAAGTTTGTCGCAAGAGGAGAATCACGATTACGAGTAGAGGGAGAAGAGTAAGACACAGGACTAACAAGAGAAGGAGTAGAGACGTTAGCAGCAACAGGGGTTAACAACACAGGAGCAGTAGCGTGAGCAGTAGCGGGAACAGGAGTATGTGGAAGCGGAGGAGCAGTAGGAATAGAAAGAGGCAAAGGAGCAGGAACAGTCGGAAGAGCAAGTGCAGGTTGAGGAACTGGTGGAACAGGTACGGCAGGGACCACAGGAGCTGCGGTACCCTGTACGTACGGAGGTGGCGACTTCATAAGATAGGACATTAAAGAATCCTCAACTGCCTCTTCCTTCTTATCCGACTCCGTAGACAAAACAGGATAGCATTTGTCTATGGACATACGCTGTAATCTCTCAAACACTTCCTTATCCTTATCCTCCTTATCACGCTGAAACTGCTCAGCTTTCTTTACAATAGTAGCAACATTATCTCGCTCACTACGTTTATTTTGTCTGATCTCTTTCTGTCGGGCTTCTTTGCGCCAGAACCGAAAGGCATCAAACATGGCCGGCCTTGATTTACGTTCGAACAACTTTATTTCCAAATTATCTAAGATCGACGCTTCGAAGCTACCGTGAGGTGGCCAACGAAGATCGCCGTCTTTCTTTGTATATTTGATCCAATAATCGTTAAAAGCAATCGGGCCTAGCCCATGTTTGCTATATAGGTCATAAGTAGGAGTTCCAACCGGAGGTATCGGACACGAGTCCTCCAGCAGGGAATCCGCACCACAAGGTCTAAAGCAACTGAACAAAGTACTGCGACCAGGCATCTTGCACACTAGCCGAGTTTCACAAACTTCAAGGGTTACGGGATTTCGGGATTTACCAAGTCCCAGCAAAGAACTAAACCCTCGGTCTTTGGCGGCTGCAGTCGTCAAACAAATACAACAACAACAAAGTACGCTAGCAAAGTGTCACCGACAAAAACACTCACACAGCGTGTACAACAAAGACACCCGCTAAAGTGTCTACAACAAAAAACTCTGGGAGCGACCCACAAATACTTAACTCAAAGATCAATGGCGTCCTCAGAAAGGCCCGTCTATCGTCTCGCTATACCAAGGTCTACGCCAGGCGCCAAAACAGGTCTACAGTCAGGGTAGCAGTCCGTCGCAGCCGTTAGGAGGCGGGAATCTTCGCGGGAAAAGTCTTCGGGCCACTTATTTCGACAACAGGATCGATGAAGCGGGGTGCACCTTCCCTCGGAGATTTCACACGAAGTTCCTCACGATCGTCAGGCTTGGACCGGTACCACTGATGCAGCCCCACGTTGGGCGCCAACTGAAGGACTGGGTTCTTTGGACCCAGCGGTGCCAGGGCACAACACCTGAAACCTTCGTGGGTAACCTGCTCCGGCGTACAAATCACAGAGACACGGGACACTTCCTTCGGCGTCAAAGAGTCAAGGTTTATTTACTGCAGGGAACACAGAAGTCACAAGAAGTACATCGAGTGTAGTTCGGGGAGACTGCTTCAAATTGTATTTGTGGATCGCTCCTTTTATACAGTTCCTACCCATAGGATAACATGATACACAATAGTTTACAACCTGGTTCCCACAAGTCGCTCTCAGAGGGGTCGCTTAGATCACTTTGAAACACACAAGATCCGGAACATAAGTGCGGAAACATTTGGCGGTTCCCAACTGTAAAAACCCATCTTCCCACCATTAGCAAATTCCAATCAGCAGTAAAGTAGATCGAAACAGGAACGAAGACAGGTGCAGAGGAAGACGGGGACAGTGGGGAGATCGGAAAGGGTGTAAAAGGGGAGTGTCGAGAAACACGAGATACAGGCATCAAAGGGACGTGCCTAATGAGATGCACAACTGAGACAATAAGCCCGTGCGGCAAGATGAGCCTCGAGCGGCGCCATCTGCCTTACAGTAGCATCCCCCTCGTCATAAAGACACTTTCAAAGAACATGTGTCTTCCGCAAATATCTTGGGAGTCCCAGGGTCGCGAAGCGGACAGCGTCCGTTCGCTGGCTACTTGAGGGCAAGAGACAAAATGGATGCCGTATCTAAGATGGAACCCGTGGGTACAGATGACAAACCCACATAACAAACGAACGGGTTAAGTTAGCACAGCGAAACTGCGCACACTTGATAAACTCGTCATTTGCGGTTCATAGATACTAGACTCGACCATATTCATGTGAGTCGAAAACACCACTTACAATTGTCACGGAACCTCAGCAGTGGGAGGTGTCACAAGGCCACACACACACTCAATACTCATATACTTACCGTGACTATACTTAACAACCATGGTAAAAACATATGTGTGGTTAAGGTATTTGCGTGATAAAAAATTGTGTGGTAAAGGGATTTTGTGGTAAAAGGCTGTTTCCCCTCCTGTTTATCACCTACTCAAAAACAGTGGCAAATGGGAACAAAAAAAGTCCACTATTCCACCCAGGATGGGGATCCACATACGTTTTACTTAGGTAGCCAAGCTGTTCTCTATTCCAGGCCAAATAAATTGCAATAGCTCTATTTAGGTGAAGGAATACTCACCGGAAACATTAGTTTGGTCCACTCTGTATCCCTGCACATAAAACGTAATTGGCTCCAATGCTAATTTGATATATATGTCCTTTTTTTTTTTTTTTTTGCATTTTTGTTTTGCTTTTTATAGCCAAAAACTGGTCTAGTGGGAATACTGCGCTTTACGTGAGGACTGGACCTTCTACATGAGAAACACACTATTGTTTTTCGACACTAGGAGATTAAGTGACTTACCCAGAATCAGAGGATGTTGAGCCGAGTGCCCGATTTCAAAGTCAGTAGCTCTACCTGCTAGGCGATATCTTTTCCCCATCCAATTGTACGGGCCCATTTTCCAAAAGCAGAGGGAATGATTAAGATTTTGGCGGACGGGTTACTCCGTCACAATGGTGACAGATATAATGTCTGCCTTAATCTAAATGCCAGTATTTCCTATGGGATTTAGATTTCGGAGGATGGGATATACATTACCGTTTGACGGAGTAGCCTGTCTGCCGAATCCCGAATCAGGCCCTAAGACTTGTGCTCATAGGGAACTCAGAGCCCTGTTCATTGTATGCTGCACATCCCATGAAAATAGCTTTAGGTCGTTTCTGAGCAACATAATATAAGGCTTGTGAGTCAGAAGCTACAAATTCAAGGGGTGTATATCCTCATTTGCATGTTGCTAGTTTAAGCACAGAGTGAGTAATAGTGTATCAGGCTTGCACACAGGATTGGTTCTAGAAAAAGCCAGTTCTAGGTACTGGTCTAGCGTGCTACTAATGGGGTGCCAGCCTTCTCCTATAAACACAAGAGTTGATATCCAGGGCCGACAGAAGGGAGTTGACAACCCAAAATGTCAACTAGGTCGGCATATGTATGCTGAATATTTGAATTGCACAAACCTCGCTGGTCCTAAATGGAACGCTGAACATGGTGCATGAGATATGGCTACTCTTTTGCTTATCCCCTAACAAAAATTCTTCGACAAATCAGTACAGTATAAAGTACTATGGGACTTTCTAGTCAGTGGCGTAGCAATAGGGGGCAGCAAATGCAGGATTCGCCAGCAGCCCCACCCCCCAAAAGGGACCACCACGGGCGGCAAAAAGGTCTAGATATGCTGGTTTCTAGTGCAAAGCAAGAGAAACACTACAGAAATAATAGTAACACAAGAGTGCCAGAGAGCTCATCCCTACCAGTATGCTTAATGGGAACTTGTTTTTGCATTTGTCATCCTGAGTGGGATGGGAATGCTCAGACGTGAGTCCCATGCTCTATACTCCACTGGAGTCAAGCTATCCTGGCTGAAGATGGCAGTTCGGGCTGGAATGTTCCCATGAGGCACAGGGTCAAGGCTGATTTGTATATGGCCATGTCTGAACTGGGGTGGTGTGGAGTGCAGAAAAAACGATGGATTGAGGCCCAGATCTCTGTACTGGGGTGAATGTAGGACATTGTTCTGCATTCTGTCCATCAACTGTTGTTTTTGCGGTTTCTAGTGCAAAGCAAGAGAAACACTACATAATTAATAGTAACACAGGAGTGCCAGAGAGCTCACCCCAACCAGTACGCTTAATGGGAACTTGAACACCGTGGCCTGGTACCAGTACTAAGCCCTACTGTCAAACCAGGCATGAGAGTTTCAATGTGGATGACTTCGGCCATTGAGGGGTATAACGTGGTCATGGGTGGTCACAGCCTCATGGGTGCCGGGCGGCCCACAATGGACAGGTGCTTATGTTCCCTGTCAAAGAGAAAGAGTGCATGGCTCCAGCCACACAGCCCACGTCTGTGTCTGCTCCCGGCCTGGCTTTGGGGGGGAACTAGGCCCGCTTTTCCCATGCCTTAACACGTCTCTGCGCCTCCACATAAAGCAGGTGCAAAACATATTCCTATTCCACCTTTTGTTTGGGGATCATAATTAACTCTCTCGAGGATTGGTTTTCCATAGGGCATTTTCTGTCATGGGAAGGTGCTCCAAGGCAAACTGGATTTCCTCAGCAGTACGGGCACATCTCACCGGCATGTCACTGAACGTCTCCAGAGCATCCGCTGACTCACAAGAAGCTACTTTTCTAATGCCAAAGAGTACTACAATAGCTTACTTTAATGAGGGTGTAATGTAATTTGAATTAGGTTTGTAGGGCGCTGCTTGTCACCCATAAGGGTATCCAGGTGCAAGTGCATCATTTGTAAGTACCACACTCATTCGAGTCCATGGTCCCATGGCTGGGTGCTGTATGCACACACTGCCTGCAGGTCCTACAGACTGCAGCTGTCATGTGACATTTTACTACATACCACAACAGCCCCCTTCATGCATCACCCAAGTGCAGTTCCAAAGATGGCCCAAAACAAACAAAATTAATTGGGACTTGACCTGGTGAAAGGAGTGCCTTGGTGCTCTTAACATTCGCGGTTAGCATCTTTCGTCCAGGGACACAGCCTGCTCAGTCAGATAATCCCAAGCAATTTGAGGAAAAACTTATTTATTTTTGGCTGTGTCACAAACTCCAATTATGAGCAAAACCAGACACTTTATCACTACTTTCAAGAGACATGGTCTTTTTTTACAAAGAGAACAGTACTCAATTTTCTTTGTAATAAATGAATAACTGCATACATGCTGTCAAGTTGGCAGCCTGCGTTCTTTCCACCGCACCATGAGATTTTTTTTATGACATTTCTGCAACATCTTTACCTATTTACAGCGTGCCTCTCAAATTCAGAAAAATGTCTATATATTTTTGTCCCATTGTTGATAATCCTATGAATCTGGCAGGAGCATCATCCATAATACGAGTTCCCATATTAAATATTCATGAGGCGTATCAGGAGTTTAGTTCTGTGAAAAAGAGTTCTGCATTGACTGAAGAAGAAAGATCAGAAGCAAAGATTTGCACTCACATGCCTTCTTCTTCACTTGCTGTTAGGTGGAGATGTACGAGATGCCGTATGATGGTATGGGGCAAACAGGCGCCAAAGGACCTCTCTGACTGCAGCCACCATATTACAGGTTTATTATTGAAGGAGTAAGGTTTCGCACGTAGAGCGACTTTCTTGGAATCAGCCCTCTCGAAAGATGGAGATTAAAGAAGCACTACATGTCCAGGGGTGGACCAGTGACCATTTTAATGTTTGTCACCTGGATTAGAAAAATAAGGAAAGGATGACCGGCACTAATACTTATGATAGCAGTAGATGATATCAGTAGGAGCGTCGCCAGTATTATTGAAAACAAAAGGGGGAGAATCATCTCCTTAGAAGGCGTGGGGGGGGGGGGGGGGGTGGAATTAAACCTCGGATTCGCCTCCTGCTTAAGTGAATACCCAAATATGGTTCCAACCAACACTGCCCCCCCCTGAAACTGATTATGGTATACCACACCAGGGCAATGGTGGGACTGCTTGTCTCCAAATATCTGTTTATGGCTGAACTGCAGGCACCTTGGACATTCTGGGGGTGCTCAAGGAACCCACACATGCCCACACAGAGCTGTACTGCGAGGAAGCTTGACAGTGAGCACACAGCATGATGACAAATGGGAAGCGTGCCATTAGCACGCTAAATTTTACCTGGTGTTATAAGAATATAATTCTTTTTGCACAGTAAACTTAAATTGCAGTGATTTCATAGGCTTGCTTGTTTGATATAAAAAAAAAACCACTTTCTATGTAACACGAATAGGGGAAAAACAGTCTGCATCTGTATGCGTCAGGATGCATCATCTGGGAAGGCTTCCATGAGCAGTGTCACTACCAACTTCATCGTCAAAGCGACTTAGCCTGGCTCACTATTGAAGTTCCAAGGTGTCACAAAGAAGGCTGAATTGTCCTATCATGGCTTTGACTCCTTATTTTATTTACTTTGATATGCCGTAGTGCAGTGGTTCTTAACCTGTGGTCTTGGGATCCCTGGGGGTCTACAAAGTCTACTCAAGGGGTTTGCGATTGCTGAGAAAATTAAATAATATTAACAGATTCATAAAGTGTACATATATAAAGAAGCAACGCATGAATTTGAAAATGTTTAAAAGTTCTGTATATGTAAAGGAATTTGAAATTGGAGGCTAAAAGTTAAGTTGTATCCTCAGATTGATTCGTGGAAGCAGAGCACGTGCATTAAATAGAATATAGTATGGACGCTGAATTGCCTTCTTTGAATTTAGAAAAGTTACACCCTTCCCACTAAAATTAAAATTCCGATTTTTTACAATTTGTTTGTGAATTAAATAACATATTTAATCTTTTGTGTATTTGTTTGATGAATGCTTGTTTCTGCATTTGTGTGTGTGTTGCATCGTGGTTCAAATAATAGAAAATGCTTAGACCTGCATCCCCTGCTTCCACAAATGTCTCATTAGGAGTCCAAGGTTTCCAATTATTGGGAGAAGGTCCCATGGGGGTCAACAGAAGTCGAAATGATAAGATCCACTGCCCTAATGGAGAGCTCTGAAGCTGCAAGACCTGAGTGGCAGTGGGGTGTAGTGGATGGCAGTGGGACCCCAAGCAATGGCCGGATTTAAACTTGAGCGCATATAACCTTCTTAAAATCAAAAGAAAACCTGATTGTTGCATATTCAGACAGCACTGCCCCATCAGTCCTCGTTGCTCTACTCCATTTAGTGACGAAAATACACTCTTAGCATTACATACAGTTACAAGTTATAATACACTGCCAACAGGCTCATAATTCTCACCTCCATTAACAGAACAATGAGCACATACAGGTTTTAAATAATCTGACACCATTGGTCATTCGGAATAATAGATAAAATTTCTCCTCGGCGTGCTTCAACATCCTACGCATGCTACGGAAGATCTTCTGGTGGATCCCCACCGAGACCAGGAAGACCCTCACCCAGGCCCTCGTCACCAGCCGACTGGACTACGGCAACGCCCTCTACGCCGGTACCACCGCCAAGCTCCAGAAGAGACTCCAGCGGATCCAGAACGCCTCAGGCAGACTCATCCTCGACATCCCACGAACCAGCCACATCTCCGGACATCTGAGAGACCTTCACTGGCTCCCCGTCAACAAAAGAATCACCTTCCGCCTCCTCACCCACGCACACAAAGCCCTACACGACCAAGGCCCGAGCTACCTCAACAGCCGAGTCAACTTCTACGCTCCCAAACGCCACCTCCGATCAGCCAACCACGCCCTCGCATCCGAAGAGCGACTACAGGAGGAAGGTCCTTCTCCTACCTGGCCGCCAAGACCTGGAACTCCCTCCCGACCGACCTGCGCCTGACCCAAGACCACCTCTCCTTCAGGAAGAAGCTGAAGACCTGGCTGTTCGAGCAGTAGCGGCACCCCCCTACCCCCAGCGCCTTGAGACCCTACGGGTATGTAGCGCGCTCTATAAGTGCCACTGATTGATTGATTGATTCCAGTAAATTACCTGGACCATTATTAGCAAGTTTCCTAAATATAAGAGGATCTTTAGAATAGAAAGCGCTATTCATTTTCTGACAATTGAGCACACAATATTTTTTTTTAACAACCAATCTTTGATATTTCCATAGAGGTTTTCAATGAGGCTGGAGTGACTCCTCACAAGCTATTTTCAATGATTATTTGACTCCTCCTAGGTATTTCCATCATTTACGACCAAGATAATTGAATCTTGAATTTTACCCTGTTCAGAGGCAACATTCAAGGCGTACACTCTAAATTTCAGCATACCATTCTAATCCATTACCCGCTTCTAATAAAGGGACAAGCGGCCCGATAGACTGAACCTCTTCAATTGTCATTAATGTGCATCGTGAGTAACAACACTGAAGCTTTGGAGAATGCCAGAGACCAAGGCCTAGAACACAGTAGGCCCTGTTCCTTACTATCCAAATAAGTGTAAAGAGCCACTGGAAAAACGGATCTCAATGGAACACATATGCTGCACTTTCTTTACCAACAGATAGTCTCTTATTCATTTAATTAGTGGATGCTGTTTCCAGAAGCACGGGGATCCTATTAACAAACAGAGCTGTCCATCAGAAGGAACCACCTACAGTAAATATTAGTCTTCCAGACCATGATGTAGAGAATAATGAAGACAGTGGATGGCACCAGCAAAGGTTCCACAAACTGAGACACAAATGAGGTAATCTTTCATTGTGAGTTCAGATGAAGGAGGTGAGTGCCTACCTTTTGTAGAACATCTGCTAACGGTTGAATATATTTTTGACTCCCCAAGAAAGGACTGAGCATTAGTCAATTTGCTCAGCGCTAAGATGTTATTTGATTCCATTTCCTGTGGCTCTCTCTACCGGGAGATACACTCTCATATCTTGGCTCTCTCTCCTGCTGGGGCACCAAACACACTATTGGGGTGTCACTTGAAGCCTTTCCTTTTGGCAATTCTTGGCAAAACGACCAACTCTATAGGTAAACAGAGAGTCATGTACCATCACCAGTAGTCACAATTTTTTTGCGAATCTGCACCTTCCTGCTTTATTCACTTCCTTTTGTTCCAGACCCACAAATTGACCATAATCTCACGGTTTTTGATCTTTCCTAGAAGTGCCCCTAACGCACCTTCAGTTGGTAGTTTTTAGCAGGACATTTCACTAACACTTACTCTAATTCTTACTCTAATGTCCTCCTTAAAATGCTCATTCCTATTTATAATTCATTCTCCCTAGTTTGCAATGACCGATTTACCAATCTTCTGTCTCCGGTATTCCCCACATCAAATGTGGTTGATATTAGGTCAGTTAAACTTGTCTATTTATGCTTACCCCTTCCTTTTTATACATTATTAGGCATTGTTTTACCCCTTTTCCAATACCACTCAGGGATCGATTCCGATCTCGTTCGGAAGGCATACAAATCAGAGTTGGTTTTAAAGGATCCGATATATAGCCCTTTATCCCGACCGATTCCTACACTGGTCCGAACGACCAAATACAATGCAAAGATCGCGTACGTGTTGAGCAAATCGTCTCCCAACCCAATCCATTCCGACTTGTACACAGATGCTTCATACAGCTCTATGGACTCTGTTTCAGAGCGACCAAGTACGACGCACGATTTAGACAGCCTTCACGATTCACTATGTCCGGATCGAGAAAGCTGCCGAAATCATTCTTTTGGGGCCTGTCTCTGATTCAGACTCATGGGGGTACCCATGGGTCCCCCCTTCCCATGCATGCAATGTGTGGTGGACACGATGGGGTGCCTGCCACAGGGTATACACTTTTCCCCACTCATCCCTTTTTAGGTCTAGTTGAACCAGCGGATGCGCTGTCTGCGAGACATTTAGTTAGTGGCTTTTCAAAGTGCTACCAAAATCTTTTCCTGGCCTCAAGCTTACGTTCACGAACGCATGCACGCACGCAGCGGCCATGTAGCTTTCATGGCTTATTAAGTCTTGCTCTCCCAAGCGCCTCGCTCTGCCCCTCCCCCACCACAGAGCGCATCCCTGCCATCACTTTCACTTTGCGCTGGAATAGAATGTCTTTGTTTTATTATTAAAGCTAACACAAAGTGGGTTGCCTTGGATTTTGTCAGGTATCTGAAGGCTTGTTGTTTCATTGTAGATGGCTGTTCATGGGGGCGCTTGCTTTCATTGTTTTGAGGTCTCTCGCCAGATACATGCGTGTTAATTCTAACAATTTCCATTATTCGTCCTTATGCTTGTGTCTAATTTCTGGGTGAAGTCCCTCGCAAATGCCTGAGAGTGTTGGAAGGGCATCTTTAGCATTACAGAGAATGTCAGAACTAGTATCTTAGAAGGGATCACTGAAACAATATTGAGGTCAAGAATATCGAGTTACAAAAATATCAAGGTAAAAATATAGAATACCAAAATATCGCCCTCCTATCTCCAAACAGGTAAGTACAAAAATATCGAATCAAAAATATTGATGTGAAAAATATAGTTAGTCAAAATATCGATTTTTTTTTAATGCTTTAAATTAATTAAAAATTACTTAAATAATAAATATAATTAACTTAAACATACTTAAAATACTTAAATAACCTTAAAATTAATAAATAATTAATGTAAGTAAAACAAAAATACAAATTGATTTCTTAATACAGATATATATATATATAAACGTAATATTGAAAAAATAACAATATTTTTACCGTAGGATAGCGGAAAAGGTAACATTTACTATAACCACTCCAGTGAATGCAGCAGTAGGGAAAGCGTTGGATAGCGTAGGGGTAAAAATTACTATTCCAACTCCAGAGAGTGCAACAGTAGGGAAAGCGTTGGATAGCTTAGGGGTAAAAATTACTATTCCCACTCCACAGAGTGCAACAGTAGGGAAAGCGTTGGATAGCATAGGGGTAAAAATTACTATTCACACTCCAGAGAGTGCAACAGTAGCGAAAGCGTTGGATAGCGTAGGGGTAAAAATTACTATTCCAACTCCAGAGAGTGCAACAGTAGGGAAAGCGTTGGATAGCATAGGGGTAAAAATTACTATTCCCACTCCAGAGAGTGCAACAGTAGGGAAAGCATTGGATAGTGTAGGGGTAAAAATTACTATTCCAACTCCAAAGAGTGCAACAGTAGGGAAAATGTTGGATAGCGGCAGGGTAAAATTTACTATTCCCACTCCAAAGAGTGCAACACTAGGGAAAGTGTTGGATAGCATAGGAATAAATATTACTATTTCCACTCCAGTGAGTGCAACAGTAGAAAAAGCGTTGAATAGTGGGAGGGTAAAAATTACTACTCCCACTCCAGAGAGTGCAACAGTATCGAAAGCGTTGGATAGCGGGAGAGTTAAAATTACTATTCCCACTCCAGAGAGTGCAACAGTAGTGAAAGTGTTGGATAGCGTAGGGGTAAAAATTACTATTCCCACTCCAGTGAGTGCAACAATAGGGAAAGCGTTGGATAGCGTAGGAGTAAAAGTTACTATTCCCACTCCAAAGAGTGCAACAGTAGGGAAAGTGTTGAATAGCGTAGGAGTAAAAATTACTATTCCCACTCCAGTGAGTGCAACAATAGAGAAAATGTACGATAGCGCTAGGGGTTAAAATTACTATTCCCACTCTAGAGAGTGCAACAGTAGGGAAAGCATTGGATAGCGGAAGAGTTAAAATTACTATTCCCACTCCAAACAGTGCAAAAGTAGGGAAAGCGTTGGATAGCATAGGGGTAAAAATTCCTATTCCCACTCCAGTGAGTGCAACAGTAGGGAAAGCGTTGGATAGCGTAGGGGTAAAAATTACTATTCCCACTCCAAAGAGTGCAACAGTAGGGAAAGTGTTGGATAGCGTAGGGGTAAAAATTACTATTCCCACTCCAACGAGTGCAACAGTGGGGAAAGTATTAGGTAGCGTAGGGGTAAAAATTACTATTCCCACTCCAGTGAGTGCAACAGTAGGGAAAGCGTTGGATAGCGTAGGGGTAAAATTTACTATTCACACTCCAGAGAGTGCAACAGTAGGGAAAGTAAATACTTCATATATGAATAAAAATAAAGTAAATATTATTACCAAATACTAATTAATTAAAAGTAATTAACAATTTTATATAATATAATATTAATCAATTAAAAATACCCCAAAAAATATTACAAATAATTACCTATAATACAAATTATTTACCAATTAACAATGAATTAATTAACAATTAAAAAATTATAAAAAATTACAACGAAACCAAACCAATAAATAAATGACAATATTTTATTATTTACAATTAAATTACTTCCCACCCTATTCCCCCATAAACCCACAACCCACTACAGAAAATTAATTAATAAAATTAACATGCTTATCAATTAAACTATTAATTAAAATTAATTACCAATTATATTTTAATTAATTACCAATTATAAATTTATATATCAATTAATTCCAAATAAATACCAATAAATTAATACAATTTTTTATTCATTATAATTAAATTACTTCCCACCCTATTCCCTATAAACCCACAACCCGCTACAGAAAATACATGAATAAAATTTACATAATTATCAATTGATCAATTAATCAAAATTAATTACAATTATATTTGAATTAATTACCAATTAAAATTTAAATATCAATTAGTTCAAAATAAATACCAATAAATACATTAAAAAATATGAATAATTACATTTAAATTACTTCCCACCCTATTCCCCTATAAACCCACAACCCGCTACAGAGAATAAATTAATCAAATTAACATAATATCAATTAATCAAAATAATTAACAATTATATTTTAATTAATTACCAATAATTAATTATTAATAAACAATTAATTCAAAATAAATACACATAAATAAATTAACATATTTAATTAATTATAATTAAATTACTTCCCACTCTATTCCCCTATAAACCCACAAACCGCTACAGAATTATATTACGCAAATATTTAATACCATAAAATTAATTAATTAAAATAAATTATGAAATAAATATACACTTTTCACACATATACTAACATAAAAAATACTTTCAAAAATTAATTCTAACTTACCTCAAATTCGATATTTTTGTTGTCTATATTCTGTCCATTCTATATTTTTGTTGTCTGTATTCTGTCATTCTATATTTTTCTTGTCTATATTCTGTCATTCTATACTTTGTCCATTTTATATTTTTGATTTGATATTAATGGTATTCTATTCAATATTTTTGTAGTCTATATTCTGTCCATTCGATATTGTGTCCATTCTATATTTTTAACTCAATATTAATGTAACTCGATATTAAAAACTCGATATTTTGAGTGTATACCTCTTAGAAGCACTTGAGATTCGGCGCCATCCTCGTAATTGTTTTTTAAATATAGTGATATTTCTAACTACCAGTGACGGAGCTCTAGAGGAGTACACATATGAAACTAAATATCATTTTCACAGGGGAAATACCATGTGCATGCCTTCTTATCTCATGTCGTCCTCTTTTTAGTTTGCAGAGTTTTGGCTCCCCGCTGAAAAGCTAGGGCTTCTTGGCAGGTCACGTTAGTTACTTTGTCTTGAGCAGCCTCAGCTCACACCTTATCAGTGTATAGCCTGATTAGGTTTGTCTTCATAGTTCATCGCTCATTTACCTTCACTGCCTTGTATCTGTTCCCTACACATCACTTCCTATTGTTATCTGTTTCCATGACTTGCTTTTCTTGTTGTCTTTGTGTTCTCTTCAATAACGCGTTTTATTTTTTTTGCGCATTGTTTGAAATTCAGTCTTCCTCTTCTAAAATGGAAAATAGACTTGGCGAGAGAGATTTGGTATTAATAAGAAACGTATATAATACTAATTTCATTGGAACACCTATTCCTGATTGTATTGGTTTTCCTCCTACTTTGGCACAGCCTCGTAGGCTCGATTTGGAGTGTAATGTACTCGTTTTTTTGTAGTTCCACTTATTGAGATAGGTCACCTTTTATTTACATCCAAGACATTGTAAATGCCTCCATTTTGCCTTTAACCGACCTGCATTGATTACCTTGCCAGTCTTTCTGTTTGAACTGTAGTGTATTTAAAAGAGTACACCTCTTAGAGTTAATTTTAACCTGCACTGGTTTAATGTGCACTTTCATTAGTCCAGGTCATCTCTGTAAAATGTTGCACCTCTTTCATGTTTCTGGTAATTTACTGTATACATTTTTTTTGTCGTGTTTACTTTTTAAGCATATTTCTGTTGTGAAGAGAGGTAGGATGTAATGTGGCTTGTTATAAAATCCTTTGCTTCAAATGATTACTTTTAATTTCGGGTTCACTTTGCTATTGCAGTGAAGGAAAGTTTCCCCATGTTCAGCGCAGAGTGTGCGATTGTCTTTCTGAAAGTATAGAAATATGTTGCGATATGTGGCATGGTGTGTTCTGGCTCTTAAATGACAGATACGCATTCTGCATTCGGGATCCTTGCCCGGCCTTCTGAAAACAAATAGGAGCAATGTTTGTTTTGGCCCATTCGTCCTTGGGATGTGTTCCCCATCTGAGTCAATAGGTCTTACTTTTGGTACCTTATAAGTATTTAGCCATGCAACAGTTGATGTTGTTGCACCAAGGATATTGTGCTGCAAAAGTAAATACTTATAAGGTCCCAAAAGCAAGACCTATTGGCTATGCCAATGCTTGTTTCTATGGGAGCCTGTGCACACATCCAGTATAGAGGTCCCATAGAGTTCCCATAGAGTTCAATGGGAGTCCGAGCGAACCGAGTCCGTAAGCATAAGAATGCATCGTACTCGCTTGTTCGGACTCCAGTTCCACAAATCGCTCATAAAGCCCTACGGATTTGAGTCGTATGGAGGGCTTTACTAGCGAGATCCGAATCGGGTACGTAGGGGCCCATTAGGATGTTGGGCGGATCGCCCAATCCGTCCGACATCCTTGCCTGCCCGACACCCATTTCCCCCCGCCATATTACTATGGCGGGGGGACTGCCACGGACGGAAACACTGTCTGCCGCTTTTCCTCCGCGGTCGCCTTTCGACCAGGGCAGAAAAGGTTTCATATGGTGGCATTGTCTATCAGACACCGCCAGCCATGTTATGATGGGCTTCCGCAGATGCCTTTCCGTGGCAGCAATGCCGCCACGGAAAAGCATGCCGTCTTTACTTTGGGTGCCCCCTGCGGGCCCCCATGGTGAAGGCGAGGTGGGGGGGTGCACATGGGAGGCACCTGTGGTACCCCCCTGCATTTGCCTACACAATGCGGCAGGCACCGCGCAGCGCCTGTTGCTTTGTGTATGCAAATGCATTTATAACATTGCGGCGGGTGCTGGTGTGAACACCGCCCGCGGCAATGTTATAAATGCATGATGCACCCGCCAGTGTGGGGGGCGTATCATAATGGGCATGGCAGGACCACCACTCAGATCACGGCCAGTCCCCTTTTCCACGAGGATGGTGCGCGGGCAACGTCCACCCGCCATCATAATGGGGGCCTTAGTGTTCACACCCATCACCAGCACTGTGTTCTCAGAATGCGGCTTTTTACATATTTTACCAGAATGATGCATGACACTGAAGCATGCACGATCATATTATGAGGGACCTTCCATTCCTAATATGTTGAATATTACTAAAAGACCCCTTTTCTCGCCCTTCTTTCCCATTTCTTTTTTCTTCCTTTTTCTCTCTCGATTTCCTTCTCTAGAGGCATTTTTAGTCTCAGGCATATAATTAAGCCCTGGTGATGGTTCCCATATTTATAAGTGGGATCAAAACATCGTTGACATACAGTACCATAACTATCACAAATACCTTGGTTTTATAAATTGATAGTATTGGTACTCTAATCTATTGTGACTAAATTTGTTCATTGTATTTACAGTCACTAACAAATGTCTGAGATTTAAATTTACTTTTCAGTTGCTCCTTGTTATTTCCTACTCACCCCTTTATTTTTGTTTGTTACTTTTGTGTCGGATATTTGAATAAAAACTTGTATTTTGTAATTTTGTTTCCATAGAATGTATTCTTCTTCTATGTCTAATATTTAGTTCTTAAATTAGATGAAGGTACCACTTGTTCCTTGACAAATACGTGTACCCATGGTCCCTTGCATAACTCTGGGTTTCCTTGTTTACGAAAAAAAACAAGGTTAAATGCTGTAAACATTTGTTTGAGATCAAAAAACTAATTTAAATCAATAAACAGCTGTACAAAAATTTAAAACACTCCTTCCACAAAAAAATGTTCTTTCCTCAAAATATGCAGGTTTCTCAATGTTTGTTGGATGCCAATTAGAATAGTAAATCTGAACCCTCTATAATGCCATTACCCCATGTGTTTATTGGAGTTGGAATTGAAAATCTCATCTGTCCCAGCCCACATGTTTTCTTTTCAAATTGTACAGGACTGCAAATTTTAACGTATATTTTGTACACACTTTATAAATGTAATATGCAATGTCAATTGCTTATGTTTAATAAATTATTGTGATAAATGTCTTTTATTTTAAATGGTTACAATTATTTGCTGCTGCATAAAATATTTAATGTACCTTAAATGCTAACATTAAATAAAAGTGTGTAAAAATACATGTACATTTTGCAGTAAATATAGTTTTAAATCATTCTATAAGTATTTGAAAAAAATATAACAATCACTACACATAAAATTACTATCGTTCTGAGTTATTTTTTTAAATACTTATGATATTTATAGAAATGAATTAAGGTTTTGTTTTAAGTTTAAATACTGTTACTTAAATATTTCAATGTTACATTTACAATATGTTGGTACACTATATTTTTGCTTTACATGCAAATAAAATTGAACTTTTTGTTGTTAATATTTTTACAACAGCATTTTTGTACCACGGTAAGTCTATGGTCAGAAATATAACCTGAAACCACTGCAGAGGTTTGTGTGGAACCCATTGATCACATGGCCACTCACACGTCCACCTAGCCTTTCTCCTCTAAAGCCTGATAAAGGGAATATAACTGTTTTGGAACACAATAAACTTGTGTTCTATAAAGCCAAAAAAATTCCTTAGAGCTAATATTTGCATTACAAATTCACTAATGGAATTGTCGTGAAGGTAGCCCTTCTGTTGATGACAAGCACCACTTTTCCTTCTCATTATTGTTACATCAAGATGATGAAATATGTACCAATTTTCTCCTACCATGACTACCTGCTGTGCTTGTATTCATGATAAGAGCACCAATAATTGTAAAAACATGTGGCATCATTATTGTGCTGCATCCTGCTTCGTAAAAAAACATCTAGGCAAAGTGGAAGTCTGTGACATCTGGCAAGAACTCACAAAAGCGTCCAAAATTGTAGGCATTCAGTAATAATTTCAGACCTGCCACTTGAGTACTGCTAAGCCATGAAGGAAAGGAAATCCAACTCTGAGCAACTGCCTGATGTACCACCAGCAGGGGGAGGTAGAGTGCACCTAGAAGTATCAAATATGACCAGGCACGGATATTGACCATTAGAGGTAGGTACCGGAAAAAGTTATTTTCTGTACTTAACTCTAATGGTCAATATCCCGCATTTTACAACCCCCCACCCTGACCCTCTCCCGCCTGACGTCACCGCCCCGGTATAACGCCCTGCACGGGCCGTGCCTGAATATGACCCCTATGCAAGACGAGGGTGGTTGAAAAGTGCCACATCTCTTAGGGTGTCTTAGATGCTTGCACCATCCCTGGCCTCAAAGGCCAAGATAAAGTGTGAATGTCAATAGCGGGCTCAGAAAATAACTTGAGGGAGAGGAGTTTTGCCAAAAAGCAAAGATTTTGAAAATATGTGTTTTTTACAGGGGTGGATGGGGATTCAAGAATGAAGCAGATCTGCGGGAACGAGAAATATTTATGATGCTTGAATATACTACTTGAGTTTGAAATTACTTGAGGGGTGCTGCAATGCAAAGATAATTAGATCACATATGAAAGTGTAAAAGGAATGGTGTGCCAACCAAAAAACAAATTATGCTTTCTTTCACTAGCATGTTCCCTGAAATATATTCCACATTGGGACAGTAGCAACTATGCATCTTTTCATGTACTCGAAATAGAAGAGATGCCCCTATGGGCCTGATTGTAACCGGTCCCTAAAATTGCGGCCTTTGCACATGTGTGCCTTGAGATCGCAGTTAAAAGTTGGGCCATGTTTAGAACTCCCAGTTATAACCAGATGTGATAAAGTTTGAACCCTCTGTTAAATTTCAATAGGTCAAGCCTTCAGTAAATTAGCATTGAGTAAATGGCCCAGTACTAAACGAAACATGTGAATTTTGGTGCAGTAAGCATGTTAATCACCAAAGCAAGTCAGAATATGTGCAATTATTACACCAATAAAGTCCGAACCCCAGGATCTCAGATTTTATCAGCTGGGCTAAATTCTGACTAGCCTTCTCGGGCATTTTTAGTGTCAACCACCACTTCATAGAGCAAGTGTTTTGCAAACAAGTAATTTACTTAAGGCAATGACTGACAACACCTTTATGTAGCAGGAAAACAGACATTGTTCACCCCAAAATATATTTATTGTCTTTTTGTTCTTTGCAATCCACGAAAGCCCTTGCCATCCTATTCTTTGAAGAAAGGGGTTCAGACCACTATGATCATTATAGTTGCTCCTCTCCAATATAACAGACTGCATCAAGGGGGAGAACGTAGAAAGACAAGTGAGGAAACGGGTAACAAGCAGCATATATGATCTGGTGAGCAGGCACGGCCCGTGCAGGGCGTTATACCGGGGCGGTGACGTCAGGCAGGGGAGGGTCAGAGTGGGGGGGTTGTAAAATGCGGGATATAAACCATTAGAGGTAAGTACCGAAAACAATTAATAAAATGAATTTCGTTGCCCAAGCTGCATCGCCAAATGTGATGCAGCGTGGGAAACGAAATTCGTTTTATTAATTTTTTTCGGTACTTACCTCTAATGGTCCATATCCCACATTTTACCCCCCCCCCCCCCCACCCTGACCCTCACCCGCCTGACGTCACCGCCCCGGTATAACGCCCTGCACGGGCCGTGCCTGCTGGTGAGGTTCTTCAACCATCAAAATTGCCCCTCCATGTCTTTTGCGGAATTTGATTGATTTTCCTTGCATGGATCTTTGCAGAGGTAGCTTTGATTATCCTACGGTTGAACCTGTAACAGCAGTTTGGATCCCTTCCTAGCAGACAATGATGAGACTCCACAATGGCCTTTATCCTTATGCGACCTTCTTTATAGATCTCGCGACTCGCATCAGAAATTATGAACTTCCTAATGAAACCCTAATAACCCTGCTTCGACTAGCCAATTGTTGATCTTCTGCCTGGGCCTTGATCAATTTTACTGCAAATTTAACGTGACTCCTGCAATGATGACTTTCTAAATTACAGCGATTTGTCTGAATCTAGTGACCTCTTTCTACAGTCTAATGGGCTTCCTCTATATTTCACACTCAGAGGTAAACAAACGCTTAATACCTTGCCAAACTAAATGATAAATGAGAGGGACAAGATTACAGTTACTTTCTGGTTTAAATCTACAGTGATTAGCCCTTAGACCTTCACGGATAAGCACTTTTTTTGTGCCACAATGTTGGGAAAACTAACAGTGGATGGTGACCAAGATCATGGAGCAATGCCTTTTTGATGCAAAATGTAGATGGTTCAGGAAGCCTCTATCACTGAAGTTCATACAAAAATAATTGTGGGCGTCGTTCACTACAGGAGAAAGATAGTCATTTCATTTGTGCATTTCTGGTTTTGAAGGTTACGATGCAATGAGAACTTTCTGCAGAATAAGTAGCTAGTGGTTGCACTGGGAGTGACTTGTTGGCTACCAGGGGCTGCTATGAGTGGCACTCCCTGGAAACAGTTGGGTTGGAGAGAGCATAGGGAGAGATGTGTGTCCCCAGGTACATTGCCAGAGCTGTGCAGAAGAAGCAAGGTGTCTACAGGAGAGTTTAGAAACCTGGAGATCTCCATCCCAGGGAAGACACTGGCATGCCTGAGTGAGAAGGAAGGGATAGTGAGATGCATCTTCTTTCAGGGACCTGGAAAATTGAATGAAGACACCTGGCTCAGCAGAATAAATGATGTGCCAAGCAGTAAATCGAAGCAACAAAGGTTATCTGCAAGGAACCAATTTTTGCTGTATGTGAACAACAACCTTTAACTGTGCTAACACCTGGAAGGCAAAACAGATTAATTATATACAAGGTGGGCTGTACCTAATACTCTACATTAAATATGTACACTGTTGAAGTGTGAAGTCCACCGGAGGCAGGTGGTGGTTCCAGAAAGTATCTTTATTCAGTATAAGGTTACAGAGGTGAATAAGGTGGTAGCCAAGGTGGTAGATAGGCCAGTAAGTAAGTTAATAAGAAGGCCCCACCAGGAGCAGCTTCCTTCTGCTCAGTCTGGAGTCAACTGACTAACATGAGTCACCCACATTCTGGGACATCATACATCAACATAAAATATGTAAGTAGTAATGGTAATATGTGCCTGAAATGAGTAATAACACGCAGGGCATCACGGTGGAAGCAGGAGTAGAACTGTCCCAGTAACATGCAAGACGGAGGACGTGGTTGGCAAACAGGAGCATTGAGAAGAACAGAGGAAGTCACCGCCACTCACAAGATGGCGGCACCTAGCACACGCTGCGCAGGGTGTCTGTCAGCAAGAATATGCACCAAATGTTGCTGTGCAGCGCTACTGACACGGATGGAGTGAAGCACGTCACAGGAGAGGTTTACAGAGGCACCACAGAAGTCAAGATGCAAGTAAGACTGCGCGCGCTGATCCTCCCAGCATATTTGAACTGCACAGCATATTTGAATTGCACCAGTAAACAACAACGCAGCAATGTCCACGGTACTGCACCACTTCCAAAGTGTTAAAGTGAGGGCCCCAACAGACAAATTCCCAGATCCGCATCTTGCATGAAAGATCAAACAACACTGATATTAAACTGGACAGAGCTGGTTCACAAAACCGCTTAAAATTTCCTCTCACTACAGCGTGAAACTGCAACATTCTCAAAAGTAGAACATTCTTCTCAACAAAAACTCGTTACTCAGAGCTGTCAGGGACACACTACATAGAATAAAGTCAACTCCGCAAAACATGTCCTTTCAAGCAGGAACTGGCAGGCACCAGGGAAACAAGCTAACAAGAAACAATGCAGGAAGTACAAACCAATGTAGATAAGCAGTCTGGCACACACAAGTTGATAAACAAAGTAAAATCGGATAGAATAAGGAACTAACTGCCAAGAAGGAAGCCAAGCAGGTGATCAGTACATGCTAAGGCAGTCGCTAGGGCTGGAGCTGCCAGGTGATACATGAAGATGGTTGGAGCTTGGATTTCTGAAGTAGTTAAAATATTTGTAGAATCCTTAGTTGCTGTAGAAAAGGTACTTGAAGTGTAGGTCCACAGAATTTGAATCCACGCAGGGTTAGAAGACCAAATCGTCGCCAAAATGTTGAAGTATGAAGTCCACCGAAAGCAAGTAGTGGTTCCAGTAAGTATCTTTATTCAGGATAAGGGTACAGAGGTGAAGAAGTTGGTAGCCAAGATGGTAGATAGGCCAGTAAGTGAGTTAGTAAGAAGGCCCCCCAGGAGCAGCTTCCTTCTGCTTAGCCTGGAGTCAACTGACTAACATGAGTCACATCATATTCTGTGACATCATACAGCCTTCTAAATATCCCCAGACAGAACAAAGAGGGAAGACAGGGTGGAAAGGAGGAAGACAAGAAAAGACTAAACAATATACACATAGCAACATGAGCAGTCCTATAAATCAGCGAACTGAGTTTGGTGGAAATAGAACATTGTTATTGGCTATTGTCCCAAGTGCACTCTACTAAATTAGCCTAAATAATGTCCCTTTGACGATTCTTGCTGACAGGTGATGGAGGGTGCAGTCCATGGTAAAAGTGGTTCCTATGACCCAGTGGAATGCAAGTTAGGGTGCAGCAATGATAAAGTTGTCCAGCCTCCTCCCCACCTGGATGAAAATATGCTGAAGCCTGATTCTGGATAGGGTGAGACCATATCGCAGCTGTATATGGTAAGTACTGCAAAGAGAGCAAGAACAAGGTTAAACGGCTTGCCCAAGCCCCCTGGGCAACAGTGAACCAGGAAATGGGCCAAGCAAGTTGTCAATCGCTAACTGTAGCAGCAATATGAAATATTTAAAAAAAAACAATCCCTACACAGAGACTGTCCGTGACATAGGTGTTCCCCAAAAGGTTCCCAGAAAATAACAAATGCAACTAAAAACAGATATGCATTGTCCTTAGGGCAAAGTTCCCTCTCTCAGCCCCTCTTCCTTGTAAAATGTAAATTGATACTTGTATAGCGCACTACTCACCCACAAGGGTCTCAAGGCGCTTGTATGAATACCGCTGTGGAACCCATCCTGGCTTTTCCCTGTGAGGCGTCCACTCCTGGGCACCCCCGAGGTGGAGGCCAGGCATCCTTAGCGTTGTGGGGGCCATTGTGCAGATTAAACAAGCTATTGCCCAGAGTTGCAGAGTGGGACTCCATGATTGGAATAGGCACCGAGGCGAGAATTATCAGGTCCGTGGAATTTTTTTTGAGCCCAAGACCCGCCGAGGTGGGGAATTGAACCCTGGTCCCGGGCTAGACCTCTGCATCAGAGTCTGCTGCTCTAACCATTGAGCCACACTTCTCCACAATGGATGGATGAACATGCTCCCTACACAAAAATCCTCACCAACGAGTCTTCCCCTACAGACCACAGAGTCTCTGCAACACAAGTTGCTAAAACAACAGAAATTCTTAGAGTCTCTTGGAAGCAGATTAGTTAGCTGCATGGAAAATCAGCAGGCACTGTAGGTGCATGTTGGGTTGGACAGGCATGCCTGTCAGTGCCCTCTAAGACTGAAGAGGTAAAGAACAGGCTGTTGTTCCACTTCAAACTGAGGATGAGACAGTCCTGTCTCAAACAGAAGTTCAGCAGTGGGTCAGCAGTGGGTTCTCTATTTAACAAAATCCCCTAGGAAGAGCCCAGAATTTTATGTATGAACTCCTCTCCTGAGGGACAATGAAATGCCAGACCCTCTAATACATGAATGAAATAGAAACCTTGAACCTGTGGTTTCTCTGCTCCTCTCAAAATAACACATTTCCTCTTTGGACTGCCCTAGTGATGCCAAAATCATTGTGTGACTCTTGAGACCAAGGGGGTGGGTCTTGTCCTCTTTCCATGCTTAAGACTGGGACTAGTTACACAGAAAGGGCCTAACCCAGGATCAATGTATTCTTAAGCCAGACAATAAACTACCAAGTCAGCCTGCCATAGAGGGCTGCTTGGTTCTCTTGTTCTGGGAAGGCAGCATCATAGGCAGCATACCTTCATAAATCTCCTGGCTTGCCCAAGACCAGAGGGGAATGCATGTATATATATATATATATATATATATATATATATATATATATATATATATATATATATATATTCACTGAAAAAACCATAGGTTTCACACCAGTTATAGTTAGGAATTAGCATTAAAAAAACCTAATAAATTCACTGAAAAAAACATAGGTTTCACACCAGTTATAGTTAGCTGAAAACCAATGAAATTCCACGTCATAGTTAGTTGGACTCACTATAACTTGCGCGTGTAATGCACTGCTGATGACATCCCATATTACATCACTCATGACATGGTCAGTGACATCACTCATGACATCACTGATGACACCATCCAGTGAATGTGTGTCTTTCTGAAAAATAAATATGTTTTATATATGTATTTGTAAAGGACGATGGAAGAATAAATGGTTAAATAAGTGTGTAAATGGATGTTTCTTTTTAAAAGAATTGATTGGTTAACTGCCTTATTAAGTGTATCTTAGTGAATACATATATTAGTGAATAATGTTTAAATATTTAAATATATGTATCAGTGTTTCACTTTGTGTATAAGTGGCTGCATGGTTTGGTGAGTAGCTACATGTGTGTGTATATGGGTTATTAAATGTTTTTTTAGTATCAGTATGAGTGTCTGTATGGTTTGGTGGGGATGTTACTTTGCAGATAGATGCATCAATGACTGACTCACTGTTTGTATGTTTTTTGAAGACAGCATATGTGCAGGACTGTATGGGTGGATGAGTGTGTACATGTGTGTGTTAGTGAGTGAATACCTGCCTCACTAGTGTCTTTATCAGAAACGACATATGTTTTAATGTAGTATATGTGAGTATTGATATATATAAGTCAGTATATGTGAGAGTGAGAGATTGAAAGAGTTTCTGTTTAAATAAGTATGTGTTTCTATAAGTGATTGTTTAAGAGAGTAAGTATGTGTAAGTTTCCTTAGAAGTAAGGTGGTAGTGTGTGTATATCTGTATATGTAAATAAATGGATGTTTATTAGTTTATTTGCATGTGTGAGTATGTGTGTGAGTAACCTTTTGATGACTGTCGGTGTGTAACAGGATGTATAGGTGTATCACTACATATGATGAGTGAGTATATGTATGAGTGACTATATAGAACTGTTGGTGAATGAGTGGATGTGTATATAGATGGTGGAATTACTGAATTGGTTGTTGTAACTGGTATGGGTATATCCACTTTTTTGAAAATGTTAGTTTCTATTTTTGAATATGTGTTTCAAGAATTAACTTACAGTGAAAGGAGGTAAGTCACTTTGTCACAAGGATGGTGTCATCAGTGATGTCATGAGTGATGTCACTGACCATGTCATGAGTGATGTAATATGTGATGTCATCAGCAGTGTATTACACACGCAAGTTATAGTGAGTCCAACTAACTATAACGTGGAATTTCATTGGTTTCATGTCAGTAAAATTTCCAGCTTCACTGGTGTGAAACCTATGGTTTTTTCAGTGAATTTATTAGGTTTTTTTAATGCTAATTCCTAACTATAACTGGTGTCAAACCTATGGTTTTTTCAGTGAATTTCATAGGTTTTTTAAGTGCTAATTCCTAACTATAAGTCTCAGTTTATAAGTAAGACTGTTAGCGCTCTAGTTGTTCTTTAGACATTCTGTCATTGGGCTATAGTTGGGCTACATCTGGCTGATATTTGGGCTACATTTGGTTTTTTTGTCTCTGGTGGCCATCTTTGGGCTACATTGGGCTACATTTGGGCTCTAACATATATATAGCCCAATGTAGTCCAATATATATTTTTTTCAAAGTTAATTTTCGTAAAAACCACTGGAGCATATATCTTTAGACATAGCAAAGGCACATCGGGCTACCAGTTTCTACAATTTAGCCCATTTTTTTGTTTGTATATATATATTTTTTTTTTTCTCGGAGCGCTCCTGGTTCGCGCCCCGGTGAGCGCCCCGGAAAGCGTAGTATTATGAAGCGCCCCAGGGGGCGTACCGGGGAGCGTCCCGTTAGCGCCCATATCGCGAACGAAAACGTGATTGTGACGTATCGCGTAGCCGCGTCCGCGTTACACGCACGGCGTAAGCGCACCCGGAAGTACTCGGGCGAATACGATCGCGCAACGTAAACATCCGACGCCCTTACGCGACGCGACCCGGGCGCGCCCCCGGGCGCGCCCGGGGGCGCCTAGCGTAAGCGCGTCGGGTCATGTGACCTGAAAATAACACTTTTCATTGGTTCATAACAGTTTTGGTTTCATAATGATGAAGCCCCTGGTCTTGTGACCTGAAAATAACGCTTCTCATTGGTTCAGGACAGTTTTTTTTCTCCAAATGATGAAAGACCCCACCTTTTTTCCTTATTCTGACTTTGTCCTTTGACTTAGGAAGACCTGTTTGTACATCTCTGTACCGTTTTGATCTTTATAATGGCTTCAGTAGCAGCAGCAGCTGGTGCATCTGCCCCACCACCACCACCACAACCACCAAGAGGACCAGCTCAAGATTACATTGGTGGTCAACAAGAGGAGGAGGAGGAAGAGGAAGAGGAGGATGGTGGAAGATGGCTGACTGAACAAAATACCCCATACAAGCCCAAGTCACACATTGTATGGGAGTTTTTTTCACTCCCAGAGGGCAAGAAAAAAGTGAATGCGGCCAAGGTAACTTGCCTAATCTGTAAGGAAGAACTCTCAAGGGGCAACCCAAACAAAAAATATTCCTTTGGTAACAATACCATGATTCGACATATGACCCGTAAGCACCCTAACAACTATTCTCGTGCAGAGCTCAGGGAACTGGCCAGTAACCTCCCCCAGTCTTCAAGGACCACCTCCCAAAGAAACGAACCCACTTCATCGGGACCAGAAACATCAGAGATGATGCCTTGTATTCAGCCACGATCTGCTGATTTTAAAATCACTTGTACTGTATGTGGCAAGCTTATCGCCTATGGTGAAAAGAGCGTAAAGCTCATCGTCCTTGCAGGTGACAATCACAAGTGCCCCAAAAAGAAGTAATTTTTTGAGTTTTTTGTTTTTTTGCTCCAGTTGAGCCAGTTTCAATTCCCTTTTTTTCGTTTCTCCCCCTAAAAAAATACAAAAAAAATATAAAACTGTTTTGAAAAGCCAAAAAAAGTTCAAAATGTTCAAAAAACACAAAAAAATGTAAAACAACAAAAAGAAGAAAAAAAAAAGTTCTTTTTAGAACTACCTCCAATTTCTAAAAAAAGGCTTAATTTTTTTAAAACTCTGACATTCTTTTTTCCTCATAGTACGCTCCCTGTACCGCTCCCCGGTGCGCGTACCGTGCGCACCTCGCGTGGTGCGCCCGGAGCGCTCTTCGGGGAGCGTAACGGGGCGCTGCCATAGATATATATATTTCTTTGAACCTAAATTACTCAGACCACTGGAGCACACATCATGAGACATAGCAAAGGCACATCGGGCTACCAGTCCCTACAATTTTGCCAGGGTTGGTGGAAATCCATTCAGCCGTTCGGGCTAAAAGTGAAATCGACCGCCCTATGGAAATTAACATGGGGAAAATTCGTTTTGGGACCCCCCTTTTATCTCGGCCCCCGCTTGACGAATCCCCCCCAAACTTTCAGGGAAGGACCGGAACGCCGCGAGGCCATTTAGAGGAAATTTTCAGTCAGATTCGTCAACCGGCGCCAAAGTTATTCCAAATAGAATTTTGAGATTTAACATTGAAAAAAATCCTAACTATAACTACCTACTGGCGACCGCCAGTAGGTAATATATACATATATATATATATATATATATATATATATATATATATATATATATATATATATATATATATATATATATATATATATATATATATATATATATATATATATATATATATATATATATATATATATACATTATGAAATATGAGATCTACCTGACCTCTCTAGGGCTTCATGAGACCATGATTGGTTGTACTTGTGGGGGATTTGCCTTGGCGATGACGGCCTCCATGCTGCCTCCCATGGGGCCCAGGTGGTTCGCTCTGGTGCCACTTCCAAGGCCTAACCTCAACCCTGGGTAAATGGTGGTGCTGGCCCACAGCACTCCTGCACCCAGGTGCAAAGACTAGAAGGATCAGGTGGCAGCAGACACTCAATGCCCCAGCGTTTCTGATCTCTGCACATCCTTTTGTGAGGCTTACACAGCTGAGCACATTACTGGCAGTGACAGAAGCAGGCCATGTCTACTTTGTCAATCAAGCCGGGAAAGTGAGTGTATGTTAATACATCGAGCCATGTTCATGGTGCACCGTCGGGCCCTTGCTGAAAAGAAGTCAGCCAGCAGGGAACTGGAAACATGGAATGGCAGCGAGGCATCATCTGCCTGAGGCTCAGGGGCTATTGGGGAGGGCCTTTACTGTTCACAACTTTCTATTTTCTTTTATAAAGGGAAGAAACTATAGAGTGCCCATATCTACCGTCATCAAATAGTAAGGAAGGGATTGCAACTAACACAATCAGTCACATTCTAGGAAACTTAATTGACTATGAGACTTATTACAATAGCAGTGAGATTGCTACCAACAGGACTTCGGTGGCGGTACCACCACCGACAGACCGTCTGTCCTACTGACGTAGTTTGATGCATGCAGTTGGACGGTCAGCTGTCAAGGGAATGACTGCCACCTCTGACAGGATCTAGGATCCCATTGAGGCGGCGTTCAGAATCGTGCCATGTAGAGATGACGATGTCCCTTTCTGACAGCTTTTTCATGGCGGTCCGACCACCATGAAAATGCTGTCAGAAATGGAGTTTAGGGCCGCAAGCAGGGCCCCGTCCCCTGTGGGCCACTGGAGAGTAGCACATTCATGCACCTTGTGCAAGGCACCACATGGTGCCTGGCACAAAGTGCATGGATGTGCACGGAGTGATCTTTTACACTGTGGCTTGTGCTGCGGCCCTTTTCCTTGGCCGCAACACAAGCTGCAATGTAACAGAGCGCTTTTCCGACCGCCAGCACAGTTGTCTCTTCGGCTGTGGGACCACCAGCTGCTTGTCGAATGGTCTCCTGACTGCCACGATAGCACTCGGCGGTCCGACCACCCGGCATCATAATAATGCCTTAACTCAGAATACCATTATGGAAATTGCTTTGGTACAAGAACTGTATTTGTCTCTCTAAATATTTCTTATGTTTCCACCCCTTTACTAAAATGTGCAAAATAAAAGTTATTTAAAAATATTCCTTAAAATATGAGAGCAGGGTTGACTTTATGGAATTCAGGGCCAGATGCAAGGCTATTTATTTGCGGTCGCAAACGGGCAGTTGGCCTGTTTGCGACCGCAAAAACGGGTAGTGGTATGTTCAAACACTATTTTGCAGGTCGGTGACTAGCAAAATAGTGTTTGTGAATTGCTATTAAGAAGGGGTGTGCCAAGGGTGTCCCTTCCCAATAGCGAGTCCGAATGGTATGTACCATAATTTGCAACTGAATTTGTGGTCACAAAACACTTGCAGTTTATCGCCTAATCCAAGTAGGTGGTAAGCCACTCGCAAACATTCTCTTTTGTGAATGGATGCAAATATATGTTAAGAGCAGGCAGTGGTTCTACGGAACCACTGCCTGCTGGTAAAAAATGTAACAGAAACGTTTCATTTTTCTTTTTTAAATGCATCCTGTTTTCCTCTAAGGAAAAAGGGCAGCAAAAAACACTGCTTTATTTAAAAAGCAGTCACAGACATGGTGGTCTACTGACCCCAGCAGTCCACCATCCCTGCAAGTCACGACCAGTCTAAATTGCGACCTGCTTAATATCATGAATATTGATGAGGCATGAAATTTATCACCCCATTAGGAATCGCAAACAGTGTCTGAGACACTGTTGTTTTTTTTGGTTTTTTTGCGAGTCGCAAAATGTCGCAATTTATTACCCGCAAAATGGAATGGTCCTAAACCTGGCCCTCATACTAGTAAGCTAAAGGTCACAGTAAATGTCAGCACCATGTTTGTACTAGCACAAAGTTATAGTAATGGTGCACGTGTGTGTGTGTGTGTGTGGGCAGAAGAACTTGTTTTAGTTGTACATACTTCTTTTAGTTTTTATTTCACTTTCCAGTAGCATGGCTGGTTACTCTCTCTAGAATTTTCATCTATTGGTCATAAAAATTACAGAGTGCAGTAGGTATGAGACATCATGAGATTGTTGAATTTGAATACCAATTTCCTGTTTTAAATTCACATGCTATGTTTTCTTTGGTGAGCTGCTTCCATTGACTGTCTAATGACATTCACTGGTTATTTGGTGGAAATTTCAATGTAAGTGGGGCACCATATTGGAAGCAATCTGTGCGCTGCAGATGAGCTGCATCCAGAACATTTCATTATCCTTGACTATGGTCGGACTGCTGCGTTCAGATTCCGGACGCCGAGGCCAGGAAAGCTTTTCCTGCTATAATATGATGTAACTGTTGCTACCGCTGATATCTCTTTGCCGGTGGTGCCCACTCCCCGTACATGTTGCTGCAAGTGGGTACAAATGTGCAGGAAACATGTGCACTTGTACACACATGCATGACACATGTGAGGACCTGCCTTGTACAGGATGTACCCCATTGCTGGATTGTGGTGATATGTGCACAGTCCAGTCAATGGAGATACATGCCAAATGAGGATTTACTTGTATTCCGCCGCCAACAGAACTGCCCACTTTGGGGTGCAGCTGCTAAAGTGTAGGGGGGACATGGAGGAAGGGATCCACGCTGGATTCTGCTGGGGAGAAGGGGTCGTCTGAGTATTCAGCCCTTTACCTTCGTTCCCGACGACTCGAGGCAGCTGGTTGGACCACCTCAGTCGGATCGTCGAAAACCCACATCGTAATCCGAATGACAATCAGAGATCCTTGTACAGCGCTATGGATGCAGTTTGTCTCCGACCGCCATTTCAGTGATTGGAGAAAAGCTGTCAGAGTCGGTGGCCTTTCAGCAGTCGGTCAGAGTACACAATGCATGCACCATAATCGGGCGGTCGGACCACTGCTTCCAAAGAGACCTTCGACGGTCCCACTGCCTCTGACAGGACCACAAAATGTGGTCCAACCGGCATCTTAATCAGGCCCTATGTTCTTTGGTGCTACTGTATTGATATATTTACAAAAACAGATTGTACACCGTAGACAATCTGAAGGTAGATGAAAGATTGGTGAGACAATTATGGTTAAATTAAAGGGTGTTGACACAAACAACTGGAGTATAGTGTCAAAATTGTTGCAGCAAGTAGTAAAGAAACCTAGTTCAAGATTTGGGGGGGCATTTCCTCAGGATACAAGTTTTAAGGTGGTACCTTTTGAACTTCGAAAAAGTACCTGCCATTTTACAGTTGTGGAGAAGTATGTAATAAAGGAGAGAGCACTTATCAGAACCAAGATGTATTTTTAATAGGTTCCTCTATTCACCAATAATAATGCTGGTTTATATAGCACTTTATACCGCCTTCTCCAATTTCCAAGAGCTGTAGTTAGGACGTGCTGCCCAATTTAAAGGTACTCTATTTACAAGCTTTGGAGCAATGGAAGGCTAAGTTGCTCGTGCTGGGATCCTCATTCGTGATCTGCAGCTCACAGCAGAGGTGCGCTGAGACTGTATCCAGTTGAATGCAATGTTCTGGCTAGTAGGAGCAGGCATTTGCCCATCAGCTGGTACTGTGCAGTTAGTCCTTGATGGGCATGTCCATGAGAATGGATGGTGGATGCTGGCTGCTATTGGATGACAGAGGGAGATGGCAGTTCGTGGCTGTTAGTTTGAGGCATCCTTGAAAAGAAGCATCATGTCTTGAGTTTTGGCAGACTAGGCTGGGCCCTCAGGTGATGGCCCCCTTCTCCTTGCCCTTTCATCATTTGGCATCCATGTTTCTTCAGCCTGGTTTCACTTGGCTGATCAGTCTGGGACATGGTGCTCCTTTTTATAGGAGAACCATGAATATTTGCTACTTTTATAACTCGTTAGCAGCATGTCTTCTTTTTACCACATGGTTATATAGTTGAGACATCTCTTTTATGAATCTTTACCTGTTTACAGCATTGTTCTTCGGAAATCACAGAGATCCCTATAAATTCCACACGTCCCTGGAATCCTGTAAAAGTTACTTCCAGGCTGGGAATTTGCAGATCAATTGCTTTTAAAGGGGACACCGTGGTGCCTGCATGAAGAATCTAAAGCTTATAACAATTGCTTGCTGCATGGTGTGCTTGTGTTCCTGCCTCATGAAGCCAAACTTTCTATTGTGTTTTTATGGGTTATGAGAACAATATTTTCAGACATGATTCCAAGGAATGCTGATGACAGCAATCAATCACCATGTAATGGCATTGTGCAATAAATATGAAAAGAAAGCCATACAAACAGATGATCCAGTGTTCGCTAAATTACCATAATCCAATGTTCCCAGCCAATGCATGCTGCTTTTGTTTTTGCGTTATAAAGTACATTTCTGAGGACTTTTGAATGTCCCATTAGGCAGTACATTAGCATTACGCTTTCCCCCAAAAAATGGCTACATTTGGAAGATGTATCTACCTGTGAGAAGCATGTGAAAGAGAAGTGGTCGAGTGCAACATTGGGTAAAATGTCCTGGTCCAGGTGAAGCAGCACTCAATCTTAACCTGGGTGTCATTTTGTAGTGAGCACATTTTTTTTCTATGGGAATTACAGCACCAATGTGCACTGTACATAATGAGCCATAAAAGTAAATGCATGCATTAGGAAGCTCCTGGAAGGGATTAAACGTATGTGGTTCTTCCCTGCGGAGAATTAGGAACATTTCGGTGTTGACTTTTTCGCAGTGGGAAAGGGTGTTTAGGCAAAATATAGATTTAAAACAATTGAGCAACAGAAATATCTGAAATTAAATACTGAAACATGTTGATGTCTTTTAATATCGTTTTCACTAATATAGTGCTTAAAAATATGGTTTTTGAATTATTTTAATTAATTGTAGTTGATATAGTAATTGTATGTGTTACTATTGTTTATATAAATGTTAATACATTTTAAAAATATAGCTTGTAGTTTTAATTTTTTTTAGTAATTTATAGTGTAATGGTGAGTTGTTGGATTTGCAGGTAGATACAGTGGGGCGTTAATTAGGTAATAAAATAAATAAGAGTTATTTAATAAATGTTATATAATTATATGATTTCTATTTATTATGTAATTTATGCAATGCTTATTTATCTTCATTACATATTATTTGGGTGCTGATAGGTTTGTAGGGGTATACGGTGTGAAGTTAAATAAGTAATAATTCATAAAACAATTAATAATTGTTAATTATGTAAATGATTTTTAATTATGTAGTTCATGGAATGTTTATTCAATTTATTCATATTTTATTTGCAGGCTGCTAGGTTTGTAGGGCTGTGGGGAGGCAAGGTAATTCATAATTATTTAACAATTTATTTTGAATTGTTAACTAGTCATTGAATTGTTTTTTAATTATGTAAAATATGGAATACTTATATATTTTCAATATATTTTAGATGTGTGATGCTTGTTATGTAGGGGTATAAGGTGGGAAATTAATGTGAGTAATCATTAATGAACTATAAATTATTATTTGTAAAGCAATTATTTAATTGAATTTTAAATATGTAAATTGTGGAATATGTATTTATTTTCATGTTATTCTAGTTGTGGGATGCAAGGTTTGTAAGGGGTCTGGGGTCGGACATTAATAAAGTAATAATTAAAAATGATTTATCAATTGTTCATTAATTATTTAATTTATTTCAAATATGAAAATTATTGAATAGTTATTTTTTTATTTAAAGTTCAGGTGTGGGCTGCTAGGTTTGTAGGGGAACAGGGTGGGAAGTTAAATAATTACTAATTAAATAATACTTATTTTTAATTGATAATTATTTTTTATTGAATAGTAATTATGTACATTGAATATTTGTTTTATAATCAAAAACCTTTCTATTGAGAGTTTGATATTTGTTTCTACATTCATGGGGTTACTCATATATGTAATGTATTTGAAGTGAAGTATTTTTCCACTCTTGTTTAGACTACAGTAGGAATAATAACCTGTACCTCTTCAAAGTTTAACACTTTCCATACTGTTGCTTAGACAGGAGTGGGACTAGTAAATGCTACCCCTCCAAATTACAACATTTTCCTTACATTGCACTTACTGAAGTAGGAATTGTAAATTTAACCCCTCAGAAATCCAATGCTGTTTCTACTGTTGCCATGTATGGAGTGAGAATAGTAAATTTATTCCCTTCTAATGTTCAACACTTCCCTTACTGTTGTGTTGTTTGGAGTGGGAAAAGTTAATTTCACCCCTCTGAAGTCCAATGCTTTCTTTCCCTACTGTTCCAGTGGTTGGAGTGCGAATAGTAAATGCTACCTCTCCGAAATCTAATTCTTTTCTTCCCTACTATTGCCCATTTTGGAGTGAGAATAGTAAATGTAACTCCTCCAAAGTCATACACTTTCCCTTCTGCTGTGTAGACAGAAGGGGGAATAGTAAATATCACCCATCCTAAGTCCAACTCTTTACCTACTGTTGCTTAGACCCCGAAGTCCAACACTTTCCCTATGATTGCGGGGACTGTAGTAGGAATAGTAAGTCTAAACCCTCAGAGTTTATGGGATTCATTGTTTTATTTAATTTTTACATTAATTGATTTAATTTTTAAATTAATTTTAATGTTTATAGTATGTTTTTTAAGTGTGTGTTTTTTGGATTTTTCAATATTTATTATTTTATATATTATCTACATTAATTAAAAAAAATGTATTCAATTATTTACATTTTACAGTTGTACATTATATGAAGTTTATTAATATTTTTATTTACTACTATGAATGTATATATGCCTATATATTTTCAAATTAATAAATTAAAATATTAACAATTAAAAATCTTAAAAACAAATATTATATAACATGCATATTTTTATTAATTGTGTGTGTATGCATATATATTTCATAGTAACAAATGTAAAATACATATTTTTATTAATTATGTTACACTTTATATATTTTTATATAAATACAAATGCATATATATGTATTTGTGTGATTATTTAAGTCTACATTTATATGTAGTATTAAATATTAGTGGAATATATTTAAGTTACATCACATAAAATGTACATATTAGGTTATTTAACATTTACTACTTTAAACTCTAGTTAGATTAAAAAAAATCTTTTTGTATATTTTTGGATGATATTACTGCCAATAAAATTTCATCGGTGATAGTTTTGTACTTACCATTATAAGTATAGGGGTACAATAGTGTGGTAAACGATCTTTTATACACAACATATTTGTAACAATATTGCTTACCACAATATTGTGCCAGTGATCCACGGAAAAGCCATTGAGAACCGGCTCTCTTCAGAAAGAAAAGTAAGAGAAGATGCTGCTCTCTGTGGATAAGCCTTGGAAAACGGTCGCCTTATCTCCTCTCTGTGGAAGAGGTATCAAATATTGTGACGTGGCTCATTTCTGTAAGGAAGGCATGAAAACTGGTATTATGTCCCTCCTCTTTAGGGGTGCAATAAAACATTGACATCAAAGGCTTCCTCTATTGAAGTACTATGACATGCTGGTGAAATCCCTTGGTTTACGAAAGTGTGTCCAAAATATATGTGCTACTATTTCATAGAAGAACTAGTAAACATTCATGATGTCTTGGCTAGGTGCTCAAAATATAGCGTAGTAGTAGTAGTAGTAGTGTCATCATCATATTTTGGTTTTTACTAGTTATGCTGGTATCAATATCACCAATGTGAAATGTTTTCCATATTTCATGAGGCTTTGCAGTTGGAACAGTATCAATGCTTATTTGCAAATGGTTAGGTCTAACCTGAGGTGGCATAATGGGCAAAAATGCTCACGTCCAGGCATACCCTTGGCACCTTAGGATGTTAAATCAAACAGACAAAAAGTGATAGGAGGGATGCTTGCACATAATTTACCCACTGAAAATTGCTTGATACAGCATTCCATTCTAGCATTTTTGCCCATTATGCCACCTCCGGTTAGACCTAACCATTTGCAAATAAGCATTGATACTGTTCCAACTGCAAAGCCTCATGAAATATGGAAAACATTTCACAGATCCCTGTGAAACATGGAAAACCTTTTACGGGTCCCTTTGAAATGTGGTTTTCATCATTATTATGACAGTTCAAACTGCACTAAAGATCTTTACTGTTGTCCTTTGTTTAAATGACATTCTGTTCATGAAACATAAACAAACATGAACATTTTAATTCCCAAAAGTGCCCATCATTAGCTGCACTTTGGAGAGAACAGCTTCAACAATTTCTCTATCCTGTGGACATAATCTGTCTTTCTAACAACGTAAATTCGGTTGCATACTTGTCTACATAATTAAGTATGTTTGTTTCCTTTCTACAACAGACTACCGAATAGTACGGTTGAGTATTTCACTTACTGTGTTCAATAAACATTCCATTGAAAAAAACAACCAAATCCATCTCCAGTTAATTGCCCTAACTTGTAACATATAAACTGCAAAACAGTATGTATAGCTGGTGGCGAGCAGGTAGGGGGCAGGAATACATCATGTGTAGCTTATACATATTTTCCCCTTTCACTTCATGTGTAGGACTGTCACCTCACTTTACCTATAGAAACAACAAATGTTCAAGATAAAAGGATTGGGTTACTGAATATTAAGTGAAGTAACCTGAGTAACCATTCCCCATTAAATGTATTAAAAAGGGGGTTTAAACCTTACATTTAAAGCCCCTGTAATTTAGTCATTCAGAAGTAAAGCACACAGATACATAGTCAGTTGCCAAAATAAGATAACACAGAGGAAAATTCCTCTTACAGAAAAGTTCCACAGCACTTGGTTGCTGATGATAATGTGAAAACCACCTATATTAACTGCCTATGATAAACCACTAACCTCGATCTACAAACATTGTATCTGTTGCTTTTGACATGTAAAGCACTCCGGCACCTCCCGGTGCTCTTGCTCTAGATAAATCTGATAACTAAATCAGCATATTGGACATATGGCAGCAGCATATGCTAAGAATACACTGATTTATTAAACAAAGGATTGGCAAAGCCAATAGGTTAATGTTGGTCGAACAATTACCATTGCAATGATCAATTCTAATTAGTTACAGTGTGGCTCACTGGTTAGAGCAGGCAGACCCTGAAGCAGAGGTCAGACCCGGGACCAGGGTTCAATTCCTGACGCGGCAGGGTCTTGAGCTCAAATGTCCACGGACTCGATAATTCTCGCTTCGGTGCCTGACCTAATCATAGGTTCACACTCTGCAACTCTGGGCATTAAGCTTGCTTAATCTCCACAACGGCCCCACGCGGCGGGATGCCTGGCTTTCACCTTGGGGATGCCCTGTAGGGGCTATCTCACAGGGAAAAGCCAGGACGGGTTCCCAAGGCAAGCGCTTAGAGACCCCTGGGTGATAAGCGCTACCATACAATACAATACAATACAATTCCCATTTAGAGCAACCTGCTAACAAGCAACCACAAAGTCAATAGGTCTAGCATGTTTTAAGCATATGTTTGTTGTTGTGGGATATATATGGATGAAATAGCAGAAAATTCACAGAGACACCTAAATGCTGGTCAGGCAGCATGCCTGGCAAGCACAGGATTTCGGCTTACATGTTTTAAACCGCACCCTTAATTACATAATCCACGCCCCTTTCAGAGGAAATCCCCACCTTTTCATCCCACTTGAAGCACTGTGGTCTACAACAGGCTTTTGGCAATTGACAACTGAAAGTTGTCAAGTAGGCGTGAACTAATGATTGTGAAGATGTAAAACTGTGAATTCCTTGGAATCAAATCCAAGACTTGTGGAGCTGAAAGAAGGAGCAACTGATTTGCTCCTCTATGGAAGTCAGTCTGCAGCATCTCTGGGAGGCCAGACGGGGCATTAGTGCACTTCAGTGATAAAATGGTAAGGGCCTGATCTCCTTCACTGTGACACTCCAGGCTATGATTCTAGGTTCCGGAGCTATCAGTGTGACTGCGCTCATTCAGAAGTGGAGCTGCACTATTTGTTCCCCTGCCAAGTTGATACAAAATGTCATGCAGGCAATTTCCTCCCTGATGAAGCAGATTCAAATACCCTCAGCTTCTCTGGGAGTCTAGCGCAAATGGTTGAACACAGGCAGCAGAGTGGAGCATGGTAGGCAGGTGGGCAGACGTAATACTGAGAGCAGGGGGGGGGGGGGGAATCACAGAGGATGGGGTTAAAGGGAAACAGTAGAATTGCACAGGAAGCAACATCGGGTTGCAAGGAGGGAAGACAATAAATGGTGCAAAAGAGCAATGTGGACCAGCTTGGAAGAAAAGTAAATGTGTGAGAGAGCAATAGAAGTGGGCAGATGAGAAGAGCAATGGCAAGAAAGCACAACACGGAACCCGGTGGGGGAAGAGAACCACACTTCAGAGACAGCTGTAAAAAACATGCACTCTTGTTGAGGGCTTTAGATAAAGATTGCTAACTTCCTCCTAGCTTCTCCTGCTCTCATACTAGTCACAACAATCACCAATTCATCCCTCTCATTTATAGCTTTGCACAGAAAACTGAAAACTTACTGCATTAACCCAGTACTTAAGAAGCAAGGACTTTGTGACTGTCTGGAGGTGAATGTTTGATTTGTTCATCATTCCGTCCATCATTTGTTCTTTTTGCTTTTGTCGCCCTAAGTGGGGAGGGTTACCCAGACGTGGATCTCGTGTATACTGTGCCACTGGATTCAAGCTACCTGGCTGATGAGTGGTGATACCCCACAACCGGTCCCAGGACGCTTGTGTTCAGTCCAGGGAGGACCTGGCCTGGCAGCTCGGGCTGGACTGTTACTATGGGGAGCAGGGTCAAGACTGATTTTCATGTGGCTGGGCTCAAACTGGGATGGGGTGGTGAGCCAAAAAATGATGAATTAAACCCAGATCTGTGACTGGGGGTGAATCTTTGATTTGTTCAGCATTTTGTCCATCATGTGTTCTTTTTGCTTTTGTAACTGTCTGAGCACACTAAAAGCCAAAGTTAACAGCCTATTTCTAAAGGTGCTCATTAAAAAGCAGCCTTTACACAAAATTCTGATTTCCTCAAACAAAGTAACCACTTCCCTGACAAACAGATTGGTTTCTGTCCCCGAAGAAGCATTGAACCCATGGTGATTTTAATCTAGCATGACTACAGAAATATAGAACATTCCAAAGGCATGGCTGCCCTCCTCCTTCTTGACTTATCCTTGGAATTTGCTGTTGTTGACTATCAGGCACTGCCGGGCTTAAATATGAGTTTGGCGGTCCATAGGACCTCCAAATTCGTGGTGGAGGTGCTGTGGTGGACGGGGACGCCGCATCAGTGGTCTGACTGCGATATTACGAGTATCCTCCTAGCCTGGAATCCCTCAACAAAGACAAGTGCCGGCAAGGTGCAACTAACCCCGCATACCAAATGTTGGAGGGACTCTCTATTTTTTATTTAAATACAAATTCAATGGTGAAACACCAGTTCGAGATCTTCCACCTTTTAGATGCTGACAAACCTTACATCCTCCTTCTCTCAGAAACGTGGTTGACAACGGAATCTGCTCCTGACATTCTTGCAGCTATTCCAGACAACTACTATATTCTCCAGGCCAATTGACCTGCGGGTAAAACTGGAGGAGGGGTTGCAGCAATAATTCAACAGGAGCAAAACTTTACATCATTAATATCTGTAGGTATCCCCTAAGTCGACAATCTTCTGCTAAAATTTGAATCTCGCCACTCCCCTTTCATATAGACCCCCACATCACTTCCCTACATTAACTCAGTTGTTAGGTGACATGATCGATGAACTGGTGGTTAACCACTCCCGAATCTTGATTATTGGTGATTTTTACTTCTGGCCCTACGAAACACGAGAAAGTCCCTGTTCTATGAATTTACTGAACTCTTAGTGGGCCTGAACTGCACTCAGCATGTAAAGGTAGCCACCCATATCAAGGGGCACATTTTGGACCAGGTCTGGACCGCCAACCTAGAAATTTCTCACCTGCAGGTCCCTCCTTGTATATGGTCAGACCATCACTTTATTACCTTTGTTATCCCCTATGTCCGCCACACTAACACTCCTTTGACAGGTAATTTTATGGCTAGAAACTGCAGTTTCAGGACGTTAAACAATTTTGTTCCTTGCTAACTGCTTCAGTCCCCACTGCCCTAGATGAGACTCTTCACACCCAAGCGGAAAACATTATTACTTGGTTGGACTTGACTAGAGATAGCATAGCCCCCTTAAGAAAAATTCAAACTAGGAGGCCCCATGATGCACAACGTTGGTTCTCCGCAGATCTAAAATCAAAGAACTTGCACTAAGACAAGCTAAACACAAGTGGCGCCACAATAACTGCCCCGCCAAAAAGGCTGCTTTTGTGTCTCTATTGAGAGACTATAAAACCACTACCCTTAAGACCAAAACTGAATACTTCTCTTTCAAAATATTAAATTCAGCCAATAAAGCTAAGGACATTTTCTCTATTGTGGATGAACTTGCCTCATTGGATCGGGTCATGGCAAAACCTGTCCCTTCACAAACTCTATGTAACTCTCTCAATTCTTTCTTCATTGAGAAAATTGCCACCATCAAGGCCAGCATTCCTAAACCCTCCCTACCCATGGTTCTATCCTGCTCTTACACAAACTCTGCTCAGTTAGAGCAAATCCCTTGTATCACTCAAGATATTTTTTCTGCTCTACTTAAAAAGGTCCGTTCTGGCTCCCCCATGGATAGCTGCCCGCCTCATATCCTTCGTGAAGCATTTCTGTGCTGACCGGACCCTCCCTTACTGCTTCCTAATTATTCCCTTGCACAAGGGACTGTCCCAGATTTATTCAAAAAAGCAGAAGTGGTCCCCGTTCTTAAGAAGCCTAGTTTAGACCCTTTGTTTCCGGGTAATTACCGCCCCATTTCTCTGTTGCCTTACTTACTACAAGATTTTGGAAGCCCATGTTGCCAACTGCCTCAGTTCTTTTGTAGAGCAGTCTTACTATCTGGACTGTCATCAAGCAGGGTTCAGACCTGAACATTCAACTGAGTCTGTCATCTTGGCAGTTCTGGATGAAATGAGGGGGGGGGGTGATCAGGGCATTACTCAGGCCCTGGTGTACCTGGATCTGTTGGCTGCTTTTGACACAGTTGATAACCATCTTTTGATCGACGGTGTTGGCTGCGCCGGGATTCAGGGTCTTTCGTTGAAGTGGATTACTTCCTTTCTCGACAACCGCTCCCAATCAGTTCGCCTCGCCAACTTTTGTACAGAACAAAGAAAACTGACCTGCGCGGTTCCACAGGCCTCTTCCCTCTCACCCCTTCTTTTTAATTTGTACTGTACATTTTACCTCTGGTCCTGGCTTTCTGTAAACAAGAGGTTATACTTTTCAATTATGCCGGCGATCTTCAGTTGGTGTTCAATATTGATTCATATACATCATCTGTTGTGAGTTTCCAATGCACAATGAATTTCATCAGTGATTGGATGAACATAAATCAGCTCAAATTAAACCCTGAAAAAACTGAGCTGATTCTCACTGGTGGGCCAGCTAACCCCTGGAATTCCAACCTCTGGCCTCCGCTACTGGGGAGCTCCCCAATCCCAGCAAGCTCTGTTAAAAGTCTGAGAATTGTGATCAGTAATGATCTAACAATGAAGGCCCAGATCTGCTCAGTGGTTTCCGGATGTTTTTTTCATCTGCGACGAACTCAAAAAATCTGTAGATTTTTGTCCACTGAGGCTCTGACTCAAGTTGTCCTTGCCCTGGTAATCTCGCGTATTGACTACGCAAATTCTTTGTACATCGGTATTCCAGCATACCAACTGGTCCAGAATTAAGCGGCTAGGCTAATCTTTGGTCAGCCGAAACACCATGTGAGACCACTGCTGAAAAGCCTCCATTGGCTTCCTGTGTCCCAACACTGCTTTTAAGCGCGGCTATACCATTCACAAAGCTCTTTCAGGATATGGTCCTGATTTTATCGCATCAGAGCTACAGCGGTATATTCCTTTGTGTGCCCTACGCTCTTCTGATAAGAACCTGTCATCCACCAATCTCTTCAAACGGAAGAAACATGGGGCCTAAGATTCACGACCCTGGCATCTTCATTTTGGAACCTTTTTTATCCTGAACTGCGCACGGCAAGCTCTTATACCCAATTCAGGAAATTACTTAAAACCTGGCAATTCTCCCAGGCATATAACTGAACTCATTATTTTGCGACTGCAACAGTCCTCTCTTTCAGCACCAAGAAACCGACTGGTGTACGTGCGCTCAACTTTTAACATAACATAACATAACGGTGGTCAGACCGTGAGAGATGCAGCGGTCTTGAGGCCGCAATATGCTTGGCGGTGCTGCTGCTACAACGCCAAGCAAACTGAGACCCTAACAACGGCGGTGAGATCGTGTTGAAAAGGGTGGTGGTGAGAGTACAACATCCTACAGGGCCCCCTGATGCATTCAGCCATGGGAATGAATGCAGGGGCACATAGTCGGCCTATATGTCTGCATGCACTCCCAGTCCCTGCACGGCATGGACTTAAAAGGTCAAGCCATGCAGGAACTTGCTTTGGCTTTCCCACAGCAGTGCCTTTTTCAAAGGCACCGCTGTTAGAATGCCGAAGGACAAACCGCCAGTTGAGATGAGAAAACTTGTAATCTGGCGAGCGGCTGGCAGTCGAGTTTGGCGGTGTGGGGGGGTCAGTGGCATGCTGCTCCGATCCCGCCAAACTTGTAATCAGGCCCTAAGTGACACTTGAATACAAGGCAGTGTATGTAATTGATTTAAAGTGTTGCAGATGCCCAAGGTGGATCTGTTGCGCAACAGCGAAAACAACTAGAATATTTAATGAGGCGAGAACTCAACCAACGTCTACATGCGTCAACGTTGATACAATATCACTGCGTAAAACGAATCCCAAGAGGCCTCAGACTGGCTATTCGACCAATGCTTTATAGACTAAATAATAACGCTCAATTCATGGAAAAGTGGTTTGAGATACTAAACAATTGCTCGCTTGACTTAATACTATTGTTGATTGAAGAACTCGCAAAGACAATAAGAGATTTAGAAGAAGAATTATTCAACGCAAAGAAAGATCTGTCTGCCAGAATGGAAGAGGAACCATGGAGTAAATTTCTAGAAGAACTTGAAATGAGACTAGACAAATACGGGAAAGAATTGCAAGAAACAAAACTACGCAAATTCAAGCGTGATACTATTGACTACAAGTTAAATGAAGCTTATACATGGGCGGAAATGTATGCAAAAAGAAGGTACACGGGTAAAAAACAACAAGCAGCCTCATCTGAAGAAAGTGTAGTGTCAGACAGTGACACTAGTACCTCTAGGCAACCTATGGACCAGCAGCAACGCCGCAAACCAGGCCCGCAAGTACCCCTTGCAACAGAAACGGCATCCACATCATCATCTAATGTTTTTTTAGAGAAGGGCCAAGCCCAAAGCAAACCACCGGATTAATTGACCACCCAGTTGAGCGACAAAAAACGCGAAGAGGAAAAGGAAAATGAAAAGGAAAAGGAACGGGAGAAGAAAACGGGCTTACGGAGCCAAACCAAAACCTCGTGATTAATATCTCAAAATATCCTTTGACTAAATTTGAAGAGAAACTATTGAATAAAGGGACAACTTTTGTTAACACTTATCACACTAACGAGCTAGAAATGGAAGTAGCATTCTTTAAATTTATGAGGATCTTACGACTAAAGCACTTTTTTACAATACTAAATCCAATTGAAACAGAAGATAACACTGCAGCCAAATTCAAACCCAAAAGTACTTTTCTAGCCCCAATCTCCCATAAAAGCCTTGACACATTTGAAACTTTAGTCAAAGCAGACATGAGCAAGATTCAATATAAGAGGAAGTTAAGCAATTTAACAAGAGCAGAGCATAGCGCTTTACAAACACTGGCGAAAAATAAAGCAATCGTGATCAAAAGGCGGACAAAGGAGGAGGATTGATCATAATGGATTCTGACTTCTATATGCAAAAGGGCAACGAACATGTTCAAGATGTGAACACATATGCTAAATTGGAAAAAGACCCAACCGCAGAAATCACCCAAACTCTTGACAAAATTCTGGACAAAACAGAAGAACTGGGTTGGATTAACAACACAACCAAACGCTATCTAAGACAAATTTACCCAAGAAGGCCAAGGATATATTTCCTACCGAAGGTACACAAGGATCTAAAGAACCCCCCCCTTCAGACCAATAGTGTCCGGATGCTCATAAATCTTTGAAAACCTAGGAGTTTTCATTGATGCCCACATGCAGTCATTATTCACCAGTGGCCAACTTATCTTGAAGATACATCGGATTTTCTAAGGAGCCTCTCAACTATCAAAACAGAAGGGAGCACGGACTGGACTTTATGCACAATAGACGTGTCATCTTTATATACGTCAATCCATCACAAACAAGGATTGGAAGCCATGGAATGGGCTCTGCTTAGAGATGACAAACCAGAAGAACTGAAATACATAATCATGCAACTTCTGGAATTTTGCCTAGAGAATAGTCATTTCTCATTGCTAGATGAATATTATATCCAACTTACTGGAACAGCTATGGGGTTTCCTGGAGCATGCATATATGCTAATATCTTTATGGTCAAGTTTGAATTGGACTATATCTTGGAAGACTGCACTTGGCAAGAAGGAATTGTGTACTACAAACGGTACATAGATGACATTTTTATAATTTGGAAGCGATCAACACCAGAACTAATTCAAAACATCAAAAGTTTGAATTTAGCAAACCCAAGAATCCAGTTTACGTACAACATCAGCGCATCAGCCCTACCATTCCTGGATGTCATGGTTGAAATAACAGAGGATTCAATTCACACAAGACTTTACAAAAAAACAACAGATAAGAACACGGCATTGTTATACGAGAGTTTTCATCCAGCTAATCTAATTAACAACCTTCCAGTATCACAATTTATGAGGATAAAGAGGATATCCTCTGACAGTGAAAAGTGTGAGAAAAGTCTTGAAGAACAAAAACAAAGATACCTAGATAGGGGATACCCTAAAAAACTGTTAGATGCACAGATTGAGAAAATCAAGACCATTCCAAGAGCAGAACTTTTACAGAAAAAAACAAAAACTACTAATAAGAGAATGGTGTTTGTATCCAAATACTCGACAGCGTCGAGGGATATAAAAAGAATAATCCAGAAAAGATGGGAAATTTTGCAAGTTGAGAAAGATTTTGGAACACTGTTCACTGACAAGCCCTTATTTGCTTACAGAAGAGCGCAAAATCTGAAGGAATTACTAAGTAAACCCGCACAACTTGTGGGTACCACTCAACAGCAAGAAACTTACAAAGGCACCACACGATGCTATAATTGCAAGAATTGCAATAAAGTCATACCAGGTAATACTCTACTGCATCCACGGACAGGAGAAAAAATCCAGCTCAGACACACCACTAACTGTAATTCAGAACACGTGGTCTATTCCATTAAATGTCCCTGTGGACTATTGTATGTCGGGAAGACAGATAGAAAACTGAAGTTGCGGCTCTCGGAGCACAAGAGCCGGATTCGTAATAAAAGCTCCACCTCACCACTAGCAAAGCACTGGATGGAAGCAGATCATACAATAGCGCAGCTGAGATTCCAAAATATTGAACTTATTCCACAACGGTTAGGACTGGACAATGCTAAGATCCTACTCCAGAGGGAGGCCTTTTGGATACGTAAGCTCCAGACACTGATCCCTAATGGGCTGAACGACAAAATGGAGATGATTTGCTTTCTATAAAGATCAAAAACATCACGGATGTAAACAGTTAGACCCTCAAGGGATTCGAATTTGCAGTGATACGTATGCTCACACGACATACAATTACACACCCCTATGTACACATAGGTATAACAGCGCTGCAGGAGTTAATAAAGAATATAATCTATTTGAGTGAGATTGTAAATAGGCAGGAATGCATATAATGAAACCAGAATAATGTCAAGCAGTGTGTATTACCTTTATTTTACTTTATTTATTTTCTTTATCCCATTATGCATATACACATAATATCTGAATGCCCTCCACGTGTCAATACACTGTAACGTATTGTTTGACTCAAACCACAATAGGTTAAAACCAATAGCATTATTGAACTTCCGCCGCTCAGTAATGGCGGCCGTAAAACTTTCAATAAGGAAGTCCTTTGTCTATTGCTACATACAAGGGAATAGTGAGTAATAAGTAAGAAGGGACTAGTAGTGTAGAAAGTTAGCCCCGGTCGACACACCCGACTTGAGACGCCGCATAGAGCAACATCCTTTTTCGAAACGGTAAGCCCAAAGCGCTTTTCGCTTAACGCGTTATAATTACGAAACAGCGTGCATTCTGCCGCTTTGAAAATCGGCAACAGGCTAATGATCGCGTTCATCTTCATTTACAGTCAAACGCATACGATTGACTAGCGAGACCAACCCACTTCTACAGAGGCTCGCAGGTAAAAACTTTATTTGCAAACTTGAAAACAAAGCTACAAAATCCCCTAACGTACGCAATAACGTTCAATGGAACTTCCCTTGTTTTAATTCTGCAAGGTAACTATTTGACGTGAAAATAGAAGACCCACAGGTGAGCACTATATATCACCAAGATATGCTTTTTCTTATAACCCTGATTATTTTGGGTACCCCTTTTGAAGTGACCGCAAGACAAAATATATTTTTTCTTACAGATATGCATTAAGCAAGCAAGACTCAGGTAAAATAATTTAACTAGTGAAATAAGTACTAATAACTCTACACACAGTTTAATGAATTAGCAAGTGACCTACATAATCTCCTCCTTTTAGATTCACTATAGCTACGCTACAAACTTCATAGCACAACACCTGTTGAGCTACCTCGCACACAAGGTAAGAAATGCACAAAATCAGTAAATACCACAAGCTGTAAACGCTATTGCAACACTGAATCCTTAAAGCACCAAAAGTAACTATGTTTCCTTTTTCTTTTTAAACAGACCCCTGACAAAGGGGCTGATGCCCCGAAATGCATTGGGTTTTATTGAATTTTGAAACTATTGTTTGAATGTACATTTATGTAACGCAAATGTAATTGACTATATTGTAAGTAACTTCAACGCATGTACTAACAATGAGAGAAATGTGATGATTTGATTTGATATCATGATAAAACTGAATTGAAACGTATAAAAGGAGCACTCAATTTGTAGTAGTGCGTGTTATAGTCCTGGCGGCCTTTTTGGAGCCAGGCCACATACAACTAGTTACGTAAGTTATTGTTATTGTTATTGTTGTTATTGTTATTTTAATTTTATACCGCGCCTAATCACCTGCAGGCCTCTAAGCGCCAGGAAAAGATGGTACAGGACAACAACATAACGAAGTCAGAGCAAAGAGCAGCATTCCGGTTATGCTATGCTCAGGCTTCTCCTAAACAATAGTGTTTTTAAGCTCTTTCGGAATCTTAGGAGGTTTCCTTCTTCGCGCAACCCTCCAGGCAGACTGTTCCACAACTGGGGAACCAGTACTGAAAAAGCTCTCCCTCCCTTCGTCGCCAGCCTATAGCGAGAGCAGGTCAGCAGCTGCGAGTCCGAGGACCGAAGTGATCTCGTCGGACAGTACAGCTGCAGGCGCTCCTTGATATAGGCTGGGGCCTTACCGTAAATTGCCTTATGAGCTGTACACAAACTCTTAAATTCCACTCTCTCTTTAATTGGAAGCCAATGTAGGCTTTGTAGTAGGGGAGTGGCTCTAGACCTCCTAGGAAGTCTAAAGATCAAGCGGGCAGCATCATTCATCAAGACCTGGAGCCTGTTGGTAAGGGTTTTCGGTAAGCCAAGATAGAGAGCATTTCCGTAATCGATTCTGGAAATGATGGTGGCAGCCACTATTGATCGCATCATGGGCTCTGAAAGGATAGGGGATAGCTTCCGCAGTTGCCGAATGATATTAATACAGCTGCCTACCACCGATGCGATCTGAGCAGCCATTGACAGGTCGGCATCCAGTTTAATCCCTAAACTTTTCACAGCCAGGCTTGGTTTTGGGGCAGGGCCCAACTCCATAGGCCAGTAAAGGTCACTCCAAGGTGAAGAAGTGGATGGGATAACCAAGATCTCAGTTTTGTCAGGATTGACTTTTAAAAGGTTATCCGTCATCCATTGCACCGTGAACCTCAGGATGTTCTGGGATTGGAGTTGTGCCTCCGTGGTGTCGTTTATACTTAGCAGTAGCTGCGTGTCATCAGCATAGTTAAAAACTTTACAGTTCATCGCAGCTAGCGAGGCAATCAGTGGTTGCAGGTAAAGGTTAAATAGAAGCGGGGACAGGGCAGACCCCTGCGGTACCCCACATTCCAAGATCCCCACCTCTGATGTTTCATCCCCCAGTTGTATCTTTTGGGTCCTTCCTATAAGGAAGGATTCCAACCACTGAAAAGCCAAGCCCTTGATCCCAAAGTTCTTCAATCTATCCAAGAGCAAAGCATGGCTGACAGTGTCGAACGCCGCTGATAGGTCTAATAATATCAGGGCGCTCGCATTCTTACAGTCAGCTCGACCTCTTAGATCATCCAGCACCGAGAGCATCACTAACTCGGTGCTGTGGTGGGCTCGAAACCCTGCCTGTCTATCATGGAGTAGGTGGTGAGATTCCAGATAGCAGGACAGGGACTGAAGAACGTGCTGCTCAAGGATTTTTGAGAGAAAGGGAAGCTGGGAGATGGGTCTGTAATTTTTTAACACAGCAGGATCCGACCCCAGCTTTTTCAATAGAGGTCTTACCCGCGCCTCCTTAAGTTCATTCGGCAGATATCCCATGCCTAGCGATCTATTGAGGAGAGAGATGATATACTCCTCTAATAAGGGACGTGCGATTCGAAAGATCTCAGGTGGACACGGATCAGCTGGGGAGCCAGATTTAATTTTGCCCATCAGTTGTTCCAGAATTAGTGCATCCATCTCTGGAAACACATCAAAGGAGCAGTCATTCGCATTTTTAGATGTGAGGCTAGTCGCAGGCCCTGTTGCCGCCACACTCTCCATCTCTTGGACAATGATCTTCACCTTCTCCAGGAAGTAGGTCTGGAAGGTGTTGCAGTCAAAAGGGGCCTTAGCATTGTCCGGCTTTTTACTCAGCTCGGCCAATACTTTAAAGGTTTCTTTCTGGATGTTAGTGGCTTTACTTAGGGGCAACTCAAAGTAGTCCGCTTTAGCTTGGATCATAAGTTTTTTGTATTGGTGGAGGGAGGCCTTATAGATATTCCTATCTACGTCCTGCTTGGATTTCCTCCATAACCTTTCTAGTCTCCTTAGCTTTGTTTTGGTTTCCCTTAAGAGTGGTGTAAACCAGGGAGCTTTCCCTGATCCCTTTATTTGCTGTGTTCTCACTGGCGCTATCTGATCGATCGCTCGAGTCATACATCTCGTTAGGTCGGAGTATTCTCGGTCCAGGTTACAGTCCGACTCAGAGGCCTGGGGAGGGGCCAAATGAGCCTTGGTCAAAGACAGCAGGTTGACTTCAGCCCATTTCCGCGTTTTTCTAGACCCATGTGGGCTGCAAACAGCCCCACTGTTAAGGGGGATCTCACATGTAAGTGAGCAGGCACTAATCTAACACAGCACACATATCGCACAAACGTACAAAGAAGGTTAATAGAGTGCAGTACCCGCACACATTCATTGTTTCCCACAGCAGCGCCTTTTTCAAAGGCACCGCTGTTAGAATGCCGAAGGACAAACCGCCAGTTGAGATGAGAAAACTTGTAATCTGGGGAGCGGCTGGCAGTCGAGATTGGCGGTGTGCGGGGGTCAGTGGCATGCTGCTCCGATCCCGCCAAACTTGTAATCAGGCCCTAAGTGACACTTGAATACAAGGCAGTGTATGTAATTGATTTAAAGTGTTGCAGAAAGTGTCCAAATCGTCAAGCTTACAGCGTTCGGCACACCACCATTTACTAATGTGTTAGGTATCCCCCAAGGATCAATGATTGCTCCCTTTTCTTTTAAATGCTTGTCTGTCCCATTCCAGAAATTATCACGACTTTCAAGCTTACCTACTACAAGTACATTGCCATAAATTGACATTTACTATAACTGCTTCAGATTATTTGGTTTAATGAATTTTAAATCACTGGATTTAAACATTCCAGTTATTTTATGTATGCCTATTTGCAACACTTCATACTTTAAATTGATATAAGTTATTTGTACAAATATAAGAAAACATGGGGAAATTGTTTTAAAGCTAATGATCATGCTATTGATTGTGTGTGAAGGAAATATGAGATCTAAGTGTGCCTTAACCAATTGATGAAAGTGCCATCCTGTGCACATCACTTTACCTCTCAGTGCCTCAGTCCCTTTGAATGCAAACTAACTCTGTGTATTAAGAACTATATGAAAACAGGATACTTACACAAACTAGAAAATATAGCTTTACTCCCTACATTCATTTCCAGTATTTTGTCCACTGTTTTGTGTATATGTAAAATTGGCTCTGAAACAGTGACGGCTCCTCCGCTATGGCAGAGGAGCGTCATCCCACTGCTTTTAAGCAGTGCGAAGAAGCATAAAGTTATAATAACTTTAAGTTATTATCATTTTATGCTTCATACTGTTGTGTGGGCGGGCGGGTGGACGGGGCTGCTCTTCTCTAGGAGCAGGAGAGGGGAGTTGTGGTTTGCCCACTCCTAAGTGCGCAGTGACTGTTTGGCTGCTCAACCAAGCCATGCGCACTTTCCCCATTCTGCAAGCAGGCTGCATTATAGCCTGCATGGAGAACAAGCCCAGGCCCGCATTCCCTGGTTGAGCGTCGACCAGGACGCTCTTGTGATTGGTCAGGGGAGCCTGGGTGCCTACCAATCACAGCACTGCATTGCAGAATTCTGATTGGTCAGTGCGGCCTGGCTTTACTTCTGTCCGAGACAGAGAAGAGCAGAAGTGTAGATGCAGGACCCTGCGCAAAGGTAGGTTTATAATAATAAAAAATGTATATCTTTTTTTTTAATATGCGCGACCCCCCTCCCGAAACCCTGCCCAAGAGCGACAAGCCCGCCCCCCAGTTGCGAGCCATGCCGCCCGCCAATTTTCTCAAAGCGATTCCACAACTCAAAATATTGTAAATGCTGGCATAGATTAACTGTAACATTAGCATCTAATTGTATGCAAACAATCTAGCAAAGACAAGTAGCTCAGCCGAAATCAGTGCTCTGGAAAAAATAATGTCATTTTCAGCACAGTTCTGTTTTTGTAAACACATTTTAGCAGGTAGAGTAGATATCTGGCAGCAGAACATATCGCACCTCGTGGGAAATCAACAAGTGATAATATTCGTGCTAAAGCATCTGGGTTCTCACCCTAGGCGCCAGATTTCATCATGAGGCAAACTACAAGGGACATTTCGAAACTTTTCACCTGATAAATTATTCTACAGAGTAAAAATAACTGCATGACGTGTTTTCGAAACTCTTTTCCCAGGGGCTGAAATCTGAAGAAACTAATTTAATGTAAGTCTGGGCCTATCTGTAATCATTTCTAGGAGTTTCAAAAGGGTGGTATCTTCCTTCTACTTCTTTCTCTCTGTTCTCTGTGTACATACATATCGAGAACCCTACAACCCTCCCTTCTCCCTGTTCTTAAACAGCACCAATGGGTTCCCTTCACTATATACTTGCCGTGCAATTTAGACCCTCGCCCCTGCTTTATCTTTCTTCCCATTCTCAAGAGCTGAAGCACAGACGTTTGCTGCAACAGACAAGGCAAATGTTTCTACATCCTGTCATCAGGGCAGCAGTTCTTGCATAATGGAATGATCCAACAAGACCCAGCTGGTGGCACTTCAGGCAATCGTCCAATCCCTCTTACTATTACAACCTCCTGTGTCCCTCCTCATTGTGTGCAGTTCTTCATCCACCTTTGGTTTACAGCCTTCCCAATGATTTCATTTATTTAACTCTCATGCTTTTCTCTCTCATCTTTCTATATAAACATTCTTGAGGATCTTCGCTTTACTTTCTACAGTCTCTGGACATTCAAGATGATACCTTCTGAAGTTTCACAGAAGACAATAGACCATCTTACAAGGACAGCCAAGTACTGCTGACCCCAGCCAGGCTTCCACACTGCAGTCTCACTCACAGCTACCTGTGCCCCGTCCCTCCACCGGAAGTGACAAGCTTACAAGCGTGTCTGCTTGAGGGATGCAAGTTTACCTAAGGCCTTTTGGGTCAAATTCTCCATTTAAGAACATGCGTACTGGATCAAGGCACAACTTATCAGGACTCAGGAGAGAGTCATGCCGTTTCTTTTACATTAAGTTCACCAAGGTGGCAGGGTGTTCAATTTGTGTTTAGCAACCAACAGCTAATCACGTTCCTTCTCAAAATGTTGACCTTCAAGGAGAAACAGAAGCTGGGAGAAGAACCTGCGGTCCTTCCTTCTCCCTCCACCCACCTCAGGGCCTGCAGTGGGTTGAAAGAGACTGACAAGCAGTTTGGTTGGTCATGTTAAGCCATTCTTTGGCATATTTAAGTCTGAATCCTTCCTCAAGTAAAGGTATGTTCAACAGACCTGGGAGTTTCGCCATTTGCTAATCTTCTACCTACCTGCGACTGAGTCACCAAGAATGCTTAGCAATTTCTGCTTGGGTTTCAAAGGAATGAGATTCAGAGATAAGCGGAGGCCACACACTCATTTGCCGCATATTCACTACAGGTCACAGTTTTCCTTTGATCTTCACTAATGTCACAGTGGACCCCAGTGCTAAGTATAGAACTAAAATGCTATCAGTGCAAATCTGGCATTTTTTTTGCAGTACCAAACGGACACCATAAAAAAATACCGTCATACATCTGGCTCCACATATGTTTGCAAAATTCCTTGTGCAATAATTTTTTTGTACAGCTCGGAAGAGTTTGAAAGACCATCAAACATCTTCTCACTCAGCATTTGTTTCTTGTTAAATCTTTGTAAATAGAGCTCATACTTACCAAAATACTAGACACAGCTCCACAGTGGTCCTTTGTCAGTGACAGCCATCCTGACTAGGTAATCTATCCCTCGATGAAACTGTAAAATAACAATATAAATACTTTCCAATATGAAGTCTAAGTATTTACACTGTCTAAATATTTGTAGGAAGCAATCCACAGAAATCATTTAAAAATCTCAACTTGCATAACAGAGCGTCTTTCTGGTCGTTATGTAGAATAACGTATTTACAAAAGGAGGAAACAGTAATTCATTTTGGGTGAAAAATGGCTTTTGTGAATACAAGCCGAGCATGCTTGCACCACATGACAAGCAATAATGGAAACCAGAATTCTGCAATAAAACCTCACTGATTGCAGCACTGTGTGGTTCCAGGCTGGTAGCAGAAAGAGGCTGAGAGGTAAAGCCGGGAAAGTTCGGCGATGAACACAGAGGCCTTCGGGTGAGGTGTTTAATGTCCCCAAATGCACAAATTGCAGTTTTATGGATATTTTTGGGCCTTATTTCTTCTCTACGGCAGCATTCACTAGAAGTTTTCAAACTCCACAAACAAGTTTGCAAAAGCTACTTTGGCTAGTCCATCAACATGACTACTTTAGTAAGACTTCGTTTGTTTCTTCAACCCAAAAACACAACAAGCCACTGCTCTTTAGTGGAAAAGTAGCACTTGGTTTAAATAAAACTGTTAGGGCTGCTGTGCAAATAAATTCTGGTCAGTAAGCTAAAAAACCCTGCAGGAATGTTGAAAATCTGAAGGCTGCATCGGTTTATGGTTCCAGTGCTGTAAAACAAGACATTCCAGAGGCTCGTCTGCTGCTTCGTATTTGTCACATGTGCACTGCCTAATAGTATGTTCACATGAATATACACACAGGGCCAGACTGGGGGCCTCATTTATGAAAAGTGATGCAATGCTGCGTGAAAACAGCGATGCGTCACTTTTCACTGCGCACTCCTTGCGACACCAATGATGCGTCATATTTAATGTATTACGCATCATGTCGCAAGGACTTACAGATACGTCAGTATTTCTGACGTATCTGTAAGCGCAAAAGTGACGCATTGCTGGAGTGTGACACAAAAGTGACGCAACTCCAGCAATGCGTCCTTTCACATGGGGAAAGCCCCATATGAAAGGGCTTGCGTCAGTCTTACGCCTGCTAGATTTCACTGCGTCACTATTACGAGACTTTTTGCGGGGGAACGCCCCCTCTGCATACATTATACCTGACGCAGGTATAATGTGGCGCAGGGGTTTAAAAAGTGACGCATCTACCTAGATGCGTCACTTTTTAAATATGGCGCAACAAGGCGCATATTTTACGCCGCTGGTGCGTCACAAAAAGTGACGCACCGGCGGCGCAAAACTGACGCAAGGCCTCATAAATAAGGGCCAGGGATCCGAAAGCAGTCCTGGTAACGTTTGTCAGACCAGCACTCATATTGCATGTAGTCAGTCAACAAGCCTGACCACTGCAAGGAGGTACTTAAGGGATTTTCCCAACAAGAAGTTTAAAAAAAAAAAATTTGCATTTTGCAACACGTTTTTCATTATCGAACCTTGTTCAGTCATTGAATGGGTGGGTGGAGTTTGGAGGAAGTGATGTATGGCTCAATGGTTGAATACTTTGATGGTGAATGTGTGGGTGGATTAGTTCAATAATAGCTGACAATAAATAAAGAGGTCTAGCTATGTGGGGCACATGGTGTCAATGTACTGACCTATGGTGGGACTCTGGATATCGTTTTAGCTTCTGAATTAAAACATCACTCTCCACAAACACTACTATCCCCAGTGCTTATGAAACATGCATTTCCAGGATGTATTGAACACATGACAGTCATTTAGCGCATGAATGAATTAAACACAGAACATTCAGAAATAAAATGGGGGCGAGAATGAGATAGCAAACACAACAAGATGATGGATGGAGTGCTGAAACGTTTCAACCACTAACCGCCAGCCAAGAGATCTGTGTTTAATCCATTGTTCTTTTCCTTAATATGCTACCCCAGTTTGGACCTAGTCATATGCAAATAAGTCTCGACCCTGCTCTTCATGGGAACAGTTCAGCCCCAACTGACAGGCCAGGTCCTCCCTGGACCAGGAAGAAGAATCCTGTGACCGGTTTCGTGGTATCACTCGTCATCAGCCTGGCTAGACTGATTCCAGTGGGACAGTGAGCAATGAGATGAGATAACTATGTAGTGGCTCAATTGCACAAAAATATATCATCAATCCCAGCTTCCAATTGAGCACATTAGGATCCCAGGCAGATAAATATTTCACAGGGCCTCCCTTTCCTTCAATAGCCCACGAGAGCACTTTGAAATACATCAGTTCAGTGTGTGCTGCATAAAAGCAAAATACTATAATGTTACTCAATCAATAGTAAATCCCTACACCACATACAGGGGACAAAAGACAGCTTTCCTCTTGTTCACTAATAGCATCGTCATTAGGGTGGTGGTGGGGATATGAATGTTTCTAAGTACATGATTAGAATATTTTTCATGTACTATACTGAAATGCTTTCAAAAGATCACATTATAAAGAAATACACAGTAACTTAAATATTTATCATATGTGTTCTGGACACTCTGAGCCAAGCAACAGCAGACCCATCTTCTCTTCCACCTCCAGAGCCCTGAAGGTCGGGGCTGCTCATGGCAAACTTGCAGGAAACGGGAGCCACCCAAATGCAAAAGCAAATGGTTTTGAAGCATGCATCAAAACTGTTTGTTTTGGGTTTTTTTTTAAGTATCAAAGAGCTACACTCAGGAAATAGGGTGGCCCCTTCCCCAGCAGCAAAAATAAAACCCCCACCAGCAGTGAAACCAGTCCCCGCCTTACCAGCCCACCGGGAAATACCTGGTGCCTGGTATCCCCAGTATGTGTACAAAGTTTTTTCATAAAGTATTGAAACCTCTCACCTGATAGCCCGGAGGGCTGGGGGTGTCAGTCCCAGAGAGAGGGACTCCTGCAGTACTATGTAGTGTAAAAGAAAGAAAGTGGTATCTCTGAAGCTGTAGGGAGCCCTGGCTTTTTGATCCCAATGCTGCTGCACCGCAGGGCAACTTTATTTGAAAACATGTCAACCACATCCAAAATGCAGCACCAGATACCGTTACATGCTCTACCATCTGCCTCCAAAGCAGAGCTCCTCTTCATCATGGAAACCTGCCTGGGAAAAGTTAGGATCCAATCATCTGAGACCATTCCTAAGGAACACCTAACCCTATTCAAAAATCCTCAAATCAAGAAAATTCGTAGTGTAAAAGTGGTTTCTCATAAAAATACTTTATCAACAATGAACACAAATCACCTGAGTGTTAACCATCTACTAATGCATAATTCACCCCCTCGAACTTACTCAGCCTCCTTTCTACTCATCTACCAACCCCACTTTAGCACCATACCATTCCAGAAGCCCTCCGCGATGCTCCCACAGACATTAGCATTAACAACAAACCATATCCATCTTGGATGGCTCCAACATCTGGTTTGACGAACCTGGGACTGCACAATACCATCTCCGCCATCTCTATCTATGAGGTTTTTGACCTCTGACAACCAGTCCCAGGATAAACTCACTCAGCATAGACTACTTGCGATGCAAACATGGCTCCTAAGAGACTAATGCCAGTGACCTTGAAAAAGCCACTCTACCTGGAATAATCATCACGTCATTGTTCTTTCAAGCTTCCCATCACAGCACTCCCCCAGCAGCCCCCCACACAGCTAACTGAACCTGGATGCTTTTCAGGTACAGCTGTCTGCATAATGACCTCTGGATCCTCTCATGACACTTATTCAGTTCCACCAACAGCTCTTGGAAATCCTCCACAAAGCGACACCACTCAAATCCACACAAAATCAACAACATATTTGAAAGGCAAGTTGGCTCAATTTAAAATAACTAGAACCCTCAAAAGGTAGTGGAGAAAACTACACTCCACTGATCGCAAAGATCACACTATTTTGATGAATCTTGGATACCCCATACCAAACTAGGGAGCTTTTTAAGTGACTCACTCACGAGCACTCTGACAATTGATGCCTGATCAGTTCATTGAATCATCTTACAACCTGAAGTCTCACTTTCGACTGAAAAACCAGAGGCAATTCTTCCATACATATTCCTAGCACCAAAACAACGCAAATAAAACTCTGTGTGTTGAACTTGCTCTATATGAAAGATATTATTGATTTGATCAAGTCTACAAGTCTTACTAGGGTTTCTACTGCCCCATATCTGCTAAACCTACTTAACAATCTCCTTCTAGCTTCTCCTGCTCTCATACCAGCCACAGCAATCTGAAACTCATCCCTCTCAACTACAGATTTGCACATTAAACAAATAACTTTGGGCCTTAATTACAAGGCATTAACGCAGCGCAGTGCCACAAGCCATGTTGGTGCGCTGCATTCATTCTAAAGCAAAGGGATGCATCATTCCTACAACGATATGACAGATCCCCTTGCTCTCCCCTGTGCTGGTGCACAATTAGCTCCCATTCACCGACACAGACATCCTTGCACCATGGTGCAAAGGGGCCTGCGCCATGGGAGCATGATTGTTTTTGTGCAGGATGGGAGACCTTCCTGCACAAAAACAATAAGAAGAGGTTATTTCCTCTTCCTATGTGTGCTGCATAATGCAGCACGCATAGAAAGAGGAAATAAAAACATTTCTCCTTGTTGCACCTCCCTACACCTCCACTGGGGAGGCGTAGCATTCTGACGCATTTCCAGGTTACGATTTCTCGTAAATCTGGAAATGCGGCAGAAGCCATGGGGTTCCGTGGGAACACCCACAGAAACACCCATGCAATGCCCCCTTCACACAACATGTTGCATGCTAAGGGGATATATTTACAAGGACTCGAAAAGCCACTTTACATGTCCTTGTAAATATGGGGCAGCCGGTTGCACCGCCGGTGCATCACAAAAAGCCAGTATTTGGGAAGCAAAAACTTTGTGAATCTGTCCGAGCACACTAAAAACCAAGAGTCAATAGCCCATTTCTGAAGGTGCTCGATGAAAAGCATCCTGCACACAAAACTCAGGAGGCAGCTCAAAAAAGCTGCCTCCTCTCTGACAAACAGAGTGGTTTCTGTCCTCAGAGAAACATTGAATCAGTGGTAATTTTAATCTAGGACGACTCCAGAATTATTGTAGATTCCAAATTCATGGCTGCACTCCTCCTTCTTGACCTATCTTTATTATTTTTTGTTGTAGACCATAAGGCACTGCGGCGAAGGCTGCTTGAAACTTGAATTCAATGCACTGTATTTAATTTGTTTAAGATCTTGCAGAAAAAGTGCAAATCGCCAAGCTTTGCCCGTACTGTGTCCCATGATTTACTATCCAGGTAGGTATCCCCCAGATCTCAATCATTGCTTCCCCTTTCTTTTAAATGTTTACCTGTCCCCCATCCATAAATTACCAATACTTTAATGCTTACCTGCTACAGCCCCATACGTCAGACATCCATAAATCATGCTAAAGCTGAAAAATCCTACAAACATGGGCATGTCAAGACTTAGCCAATGCTTGATTTGATGGACACTTTGATGCTAAATACTCACCGGAAGCTCAGCTCCTCAAAAACAATGATCTCAACCTGCAAGGCATAGAAAATATCACCACATCACCTTCTAATATAAGGAATCTAAACTATCCCCAAACAACTCTACAAAATTAAAGGGTTGTATGACGTTTCAACGCATGCTTTTTCCATGCATGCCTTTACAACGCAGGTATTACAACGCAAGTCGTTACAACGACTTGCGTTGGGGGCACTGGATAGTGGAATAGTTTAATTTTCTATTCCAACTCCAGTCCCCGCGGGTAGTAGGGAAGGTGTTGGATAGAAAATTAAACTATTCCCAATCCAACAGCGCCCTCCAGCGAAAGTCGTTGTAACGACTTTCGTTGTAATTCCTGCGTTGTAATGGTAGAGCATGGTAAAAGTTTTGTTGTAAACGATGTTCCCCAAAGTGAAGAACCTGATATAATTATGGCCTCCAAATTGTATTCCAACCTCAGGTCACCCTAGTCACCACGAGAAACCTATTGGGACTCTCTCACATGGTTCCGACCTTCAGAGATCTAGTGTGTCATGCCTCGATTATACCAATGGGTTTTGTTTCGGGGCTCCCTAGTCAGGAATCTACCATGGATACCGAAAATCAGGCCCTAAACCTTGAGGCGGTGAAATTCCATCACTGCTACCTTTCGAGGATTAGAAGCATCTTAGAAGCGTTCAAAGCTCTCTGCTTCACCCCCAATCACCCACATTACAGCACCAATATTTCTTCAATTAAATAACTCTGATCCAAAATGGCGCCTCTCCTGCTCATTGGCCTTTATAGAAAAAGCTTGATTGGGTGGCCGGCCCGGTATATCGCTGTACAAACTCTGGGACCTGTCTCTGAAGAAAATAAGCATAATCACAGACCACCCTGTATTTTGAAAGGCTATAGGCGCCTGGCTGTTTCCTGAAATGCAATTGCAAAGGGACTGAACTCAAAGAAACCAATTGTCTGTGACGGCAAGCGGTGAACCTTTCCATCCAAATTCTTCTGCTACATTTGTAACACAAAGCAGCAAAATAACTCCCCCTCATGCTTATGCGCAGTGATGTTTGAAGCACCAAATCGCAAAATCTCAAGCATCTCATCCAGCACCTCTTGCATAGAACTAACTACAACCAGCACCCTTGCAACCAAGCACATTAAAGGAAACCAGGAACCCAGCACACCTCATGAACACCGCAGGGGTCTGGATAAGCACAATATAAGATCACACAAACACATACCAAGACAATAAAATATATAACTCAAAAAGTTTTAAAACCAATTCAGGAACTTGTACAACGGCTAATAGGGAAGATTTGTGCAAAATCTAGAAAGGGCAGCGCGAGCACCTGGTGATATTGAAGAAAAGTCAATATTGCGAAGTAATCAAAACTTTCATGAGTGATAGTAATCCACTAATCAGAAACATCACTTGGAGGAAACCACAAAGTATAAAATCACCTATTCAGACCACAGCAATTCAGAGGGCAACTGGTGATATAAAAGTGAAACGTGAAGTTAAGGTATCACTTGCGGTAAATGAGTTCCAATTTGGTGTCAATCAGAAGCCCCTCGTCCTTGAAGCAGAGTAACTTATCTCTCCCTCCTCTGCACAGTAGGATTTTCCTATTAATAATACAAACTCAAAAGAATTATTGCTGCCAGTTTCTCTGCAGACCCAGTTGCCATAGAAAAGCACACGAGAAGGAAACAAAAGGCCACATCACGACAAAGCCTGAAATTCACAAGCAAAAGCGCTCTCTGTTGGAAGGAGAATCTTTAAAGCAAGCCACAATGGTTTTCTATAATAAAACATTCCAAAGAATAACAAGAGGGTGACAGATAATCCACAGACCTCCTGGAACAGCTTACAGAGTGAGGGTGTGGGCATGAATGTTACATTACTAAGGACATAGGCATTGTCACACAAAGAACAATTATTGCAAAGGAGTCATGTCCCTTCACCAGAAGAGTGGTAATGGTTTAGTATGGAGAACTAAAGGTCCAGTAGGTAGACAAAAACCAAAAATGGCAGCTGGGTAACTTTATTGCACACACACTTGAGGCCTGATTCACAAAGGTAAACTTACACTTCTGTGTAAGTTTACGATTGTTTTCTATTCATAAAGGGCTTTACAAATAGTATCCTTACGAGCGTAATTCTCGTAAATCCCTTTATGAATACCAAACAATTGTAAACTTACACTGAGGTGTAGGTTTATCTGTGTAAATCATGTCACAGTATCAAAGGTAACATGGACAATATACATTATGCCAAGGGAAACAACTGGGTGCTCAGATTTGAAGAAAAAACACCTACTTTTCTTCAAAAGGATAAGGTCCATATGTATAAGAGTCAATCTCAAGCACATCAAAACCAGTCAGGAATCTTCTTGCATTTGTTATTCGTGAACCAAAGACAGCATATCTTAATTGTGATCTTTGCCATACACTAGCCAACACGTGTTCTGTCTCTGGACAACAGTATTCCAGCGGACTTCATCAGGATCTGTTGAAGTAGGAAAGTTCTCCAAGTATCGTAAATATTTGACCGTAGTGGCGTTCTGACACCACTATGGTTGAAGAATTATGATATTACTCTTCGTCTTCGACGGATCCTTTTTCATTACGTACAGAGTGTCTTACTGCTAAGTACGTGTAAGGAAAATTCAAATATACCGGTTTTGTTATATTTACACAATTGAGTTTGTAGATATTTGCGTAGATGACTTGGGAAGTTTCTAATCAGCCCTGGTGTAGTCAGATGGAATACTATTGTCCAAAGATGAAACATGTGTTGGCTAGTGTGTGGTGAAGATTACATAAAGATGTAATGTTCTTGGCTCACGAATAACAAATACAAGAAGGTCTGGTATGTAACCAGTAATGGATTATGGAGCTCACTTTTGCAAACATATTGCTAAAGCATGGTTTGATCGTGAACCTTCCTTCATTCTTTATTCTCCTTTGAAATTACCACAAAATTCACAAGGGCAGGCATTTTTACCTATAAAAATACTAGGCACTCAAACAATAATGTGTGGAAATCCATTTTCAGCAAATTTTTTTCATTTGCACATCACTAAGTAAAGTGTCTTGATTTGTTTTGATCTTATTAAAATCTTTCTTTTCCATTACACTTCAGAATTATGGTTTCCTAAATGCTTTCCTAAAGGCTGATATAGCATGAAATATTCATACAATTATTTTACAAGTATCATAAATGTTGTGTGTGAAAAAACTGACATCCCACTTACTTTTCTTTCGCACTGGCTGTACCCCAGCAAGACTGTCACAAACTTCACTTTACAAAATCCATCAACAGTGTAGAGAAAAAAAGGCAAATACCAATCTCGTGTTAAAACAATAAGCAGCAATTTGTCAGAAGCTATAGCCTGAAATTTGACTTCTGTCTTTGAACACACAGCAAATATTGGAAGAATAAACATAAAATGTAAAATTATCTTTTTTGTCCATTCACCTTCCAAACTCAAACATAGTTATTTTAGGGATACTGCGGCATCCCTGTACCTCTACTTCCAGCATGTAGACCTTGCATGCTTGAACTGGCAACTTGTCTACATTGTGAAGATGGCTACTTTCCTGACACCAAACAGAAGAGATTGTATGGTATGAAAGAGATAGAAACCCAAGGAACAGAATATCTTCTAAGAGTAGTCTTCACTTTTTAAAACAAAAATAAGAAACAAGCAATGAACCCTTCCTACTTTTACTATGTTGCCTAACACTACAAGAGAAAAAGTGGGAAACATCAACTGAAATCATCGGAAAAGTAGAAAAGCACCCTATGTGAAACAGAACTCCCACAAATATCTCAAAGAAAAGTGTCTTGAAAGAGTATTACTGTTTGTGAGGAGAAATCCCTTGACCTTGTGAGATCCCAATAAAAGAATAATAAATGATTTATTTGTGTATTTATTTAACGAGTTTTATATAGCGCTGGCTAGACCCGGAGGTATCAGAGCTCTTTACATGGAAGTCGAGGAATAAAACAGTTGATAGGGATTTCCTTCAAAACCCAGAGGAGTTTGCCCGGGAACACTCATGTAGTACACAGCAGCGGATATCAATACTTTGTGTTAACTAACGCCCCAAGCTCCCCTAACCAACAAGTGGAGGTAATTGCCATAAAATAAAGCTATTTTGCCGATAACCACATAAAAGGACAATCATTCCAAGGCTCAAACTAAAACTGTAGTACCCTGTTTGTTGAAGCGACTGGAACGAAGGTAGGAGGAGGGCGGAGCTTTTGTCCAGTCTATGCACATAAAAAAGGGACAAGAGCTTGGTATATATGCCTGTCGTAGGCGGGCCGCCCTCACTACCTAATGACTGGGACGACAAGGGCCGTATGAGGGGGTAATGATAGATTAAACAACCAACAGCATGAGGTGAGAGTGAGCCAAGGCCAAGTCTGCACATTTTAAGAAATTGGTACCAATAGGTCACACAGACAGATACAATGTAGAGCCAGGCGTAACAAATGACGTCCACTTCTCCTAGTGCCCCAAATAACTCTTGATAAACATTGTAAACCATGTTTTCAGATGACAGGGCTTAAAAAATGAGGGGACTACGACTGGCCCCTGCCAAAACATTCACCGTGGAGACCAATCCTTTAATGGGTTCCAGAGTAGCATGCTACTCACCAAAGAAAAGCGCTTCAACACCGCATCAGGGGTAACAAGTGCTATATAAATGCAAACCTTTTTCCCTCTTCTATCACTCCGCTATCATTCTCAATCCAAATAACTGACTAATATCCACTACTCAAATTAGTTTCATATTTCACTATGCTAATTCGCCACTAATCCTCATGGGTTCAGGAGTAGCGTGCTACTCGCCGAAAAAGCGCTTCCACGCCTCGTCAGGGGTAGTAAGCGCTATATAAAGGCAATTACAATACAATATAATGGACCCATGCGGTCCTTTTAAACTTCTACTGAGAAAAGGCCGTTGTATATAGTAAGGCCATGTAAATAACAAGAGGCTGTAAAACAACTCACAGGGGTCCAGGAATGAGATTGAGTAATTGCCGCAGAAATGCCTCAGATCGGGGAGCAGAGAGGTGAGCGTGCCGCATCTGATCAGCAGATGGCTGGCGCTCTTAACCCTAATTGGTGATAATCACATGAGCTTTTTTTTTTTATTTCAGTGACAATTCATTTTCTGCAATTATTCTGCGCGGCTTCAAAGCCCCCTCAGCTCGGGGTTCGCGGCTCCGGCAGCAAGCCGCGGCCCAGGACAGCTCGCCAACCCTTTCACTTTTTTTTCCCTGTGGATTGGGGGGTAGAGGGTAAAAATTAGAAGCAGATGGGCCATATTGAAAGTTTTTTTGCAAGAGCATTCTGCAAATGTTTTGAAAATGTGATTCTGGTGCAAGACAAGTCAGGCCGCTGAGTGGAAGGCACAGAGGCCTGCCAAGCTGCCGAAGATGGATGCGGCTTTTGATTGGCTGCGACGGATCAGCTGAAGACGCTCTGAAGCCTTAAATCATGGGGCTCGTGCATTAAAAATTCAAAATGAAAGTAACCGTTGTTCTGATTTATCGCGTCGACAAGATAGCGAAAAAAAGCAAGTTTGCATAGTTCTTATCCATCTCGATATTTTGAAAGCTGTGTCGTTGTCCTGTTGGAAGCGATGTGGGCATCTCCTAAATGCTGCCCCCGCATACGCCCCCCTCTCATAAAGGGCTCCACATTGCAGCAGAAAGTGATAGAATCTGGATGTGCGGCTTCCTTTTCTTTTCAAAGCAGTTTAGAAGGTGTAATTGAGAGCAGAAGGGCTGCTCCGAGTCCTTTTAAAAGGACATTGCGTGTTTCCTCACCCTGACATTCCGCTGGGGTCCGCTTCCTTTGTACTCATTCCTAATAAGCGTGAGGCCTGCATATTTCACTCAGGAGGAGATAAAAGGTATGCAGCTTTTATGCTAAACAATCCTACTGTTTGAAAAGTTCCTTCCAGAAGTTCTCTGCTGTCATTCAACATCCTTGCTGTAGGAGTTTGACAACGTTCATAGCGCTACGAGGCCGCGTTACCCACTCACGGTACCAGGTATAACCTACATTGGCGCCCAGTCTCTATTCTGGCCTCCTCTCACTGCCCTGCCTTGTCTTTGTGTGCGCGGCTCCTTCTGGGGCTAGCCTGCCGCGGCTTTGCAAAGCTCTGCCGCCTGACCTTGAGCTAGTCTTCCCATAGAATGCACTCACTGGACGGGTCATCTGTTCGCCTCCCAGTCCTGCACTACTGACCTCGTCTGGACAACTGTGCCTAAATCATTTGTTTGTTATGATGTAACCACAATGTAGTCTTGTTTAAGCACTGGCAATGAAAGGTGTAACTTTTAGCCAACTTGATAGCAGTCAATTTATTGACCCCAGGAGGCTCGACAGCTATATTGGTTGTACCATCAGATTATAAAAGATATGTTTGTGCATCAGCCAATGGATAATAAAAAATATCGACGGACATAAATACAGTGGCCTACATGTAGTTTACAAAAATATCACTCTATTTGGAATAGATTTTCTTTCATTAACTCACATCGAACAATATTTTTATAAACAATATTTAGGGCACAACATTTTTGTCGAATGATAATTAGGCCACAAATGTCACTTCCAAAGCGTCCTCAAGCACACTGCTGATACATTAACATTTCGTGTCATTCCTACTGCAGAATGAGTGTAGCTATTCATATGATATCACTCCTATTGCAGAGTAGGTGCATCCTGCCACCCTGTATGGCTGGATGTAAAAACATCAAGGATAAAATATGGAGGAGCCATTATATCATGGAATAAATACCGAAACCAAAGTATCATGAAGGCAAGTATATATGAGTAAGTATAGATTTACGATTCCTAACTCCTCAAATAACCGTACCTTGACTATATCATCATGGTACATAAATGTGAAGTTAAGCATACTAGACCTTCCGTTACACACTTACATTCACAATATTTTTGTTCTCGATACTTACGCCTCAAAATCTTGGCTCTATGACATTTTTCCTTCAATATTCTGGCAGAAACCTATAGTCTTGGCTCTTCCTTTCTCCAGGCTGAAACAAAGTCATTTCGAGTGAAGGTGAGAAAGTCTTACCCGCTCCAGGTTATCCGGGGTAGGTGGCATGCCAGGCAGCATCAGTTTCTCAGCGATGGTGAAAGGGGCCCCAACCAAGAAATACAATACTGGTCCATGTCACTCTTAGGGCCTGATTACGGCTTTTGGTGGAGCGGTGGTGCAAACCGGCACGGCACCGCTCAGCCGAAGGTCGCCGCTGCTTGCTTGGTAGATTAACCTGTTTACCGTGGCGCAAATATTGAAGCAGTGCTGGTGAAATAAAGGGTAGGGGTGGTTTGGATGGCCCCCGTCCATCCTCCGCACATGCCCACCGTGGGCATGTAAACCATGGCTGAGAGGAAACTCTTAATATGCTTGGCGGGGCCACAGCAGTCCCTCCAAATATATTGAGGCCTCAGGACCACCACGCCACCTCCAGGGAATGGCAGTTCCCTGGCGACCTTGGCAGTCCCTGGACGGTCCGACAGCTCAATAGTAATGGGTCCGTCGGACCACTGGTGTGGCAGTGTCTTCATTGCCACCGCTTCCCCCCTGCGAGTCTGGCTGGCCGACTCGTGCTTAGGGCCTAAGTACAGCCACCTCTTGGGACAGCCTTCAAGAAGCCTTGTTTCTATAGGCAGAAGAGGGGCAGGAGTGAGACTAGAAAGGATGGCTGGAAGGGATAAAAAGGGATAAATATATTACCTATTTTTCCTGAGCGGCTTCATTGCTTGCTGTTATTAACCATCACAGTGTCCCAACTCCCCAAACCTGAGGCAAAGCACCCGCCCTGTGCTGCCACCCCCTCAGTGAGTCCCACAAGAGCAGCAAAGACTGGCACAGCATGACTGTGCCAAACACTGACTGAGGGTGACAGACATAGTAAGGAATCTCACCACCATTAAAACACTCCGGATGTGACAATGACAGTAGCCAGAAATACAATGTGTGTAAAGGTGAGGGCCCAAGGCAATGACAGCAGTATAGGACTTCACTGGCAAGAAAACTCAGAGCACCACCTACTATTTGTAGGCTTTAAGTACACTATTGCTACAGCTGAGTCTCCAGACACTGACAGCAACCAGACATACAGTGTGAGTAAAGTGAGGGCCCCAGGCACTTACAGTAGCCAGACATACAATGTGAGTAGCGGTGAGGACCCCAGACACTGATAGTAGAATAGAACTTAACTGGCAATAAAACCAGGAGCACCACCTACTTTTAGTAGGGTATAAGTACGCTATTGTTATAGCTGAGTCCTCAGACACTGACATTATCCAGACGTACAATGTTAGTAAAAGTGAGGGACACCGACACTGACAGCAGCCAGACACACTATGGGCCAGATGTACGACCATTTGCTTTTGCAACTCGCAAATTGCAAAAAATTGCAAGTCGCAATTTGTGAGTCGCAAATGAAAATGTACAACATGTTAGCGATTCCCAATGGGTTGCAAACTGCAAGGCTCATGAATATTATTGAGCCAATCGCAATTTGCGACCCCATTGGGAATGGCTCACCCTCCCAGGGATGGTGACCCGTTGGGCTCAGCGGACCTCCAAGTCTGGCATTGCTTTTAAATAAAGCACGTTTTTTCTTTTTTTAAATGCAGGTAGTTTTCCTTCACTGAAAACTTCCTAAATTAAAAAAAAATGAAACGCTTCCGTTTGAACCACTGCCTGCCCTTAAAAATATTTTTCCATGCATTTCCAAGGACCCCTTCCCGTTTGCATATGCATTAGCACCTACTTGAAGTAGGTGTTAAATTGCGACCAAAAAGAGTCATACATAGGGCTCAGGCCCACATGCATCAATCTCGGCTATTGCGATTTCCAAATTGCGATAAAAAGCGATTCGCAATTTAGAAATCGCAAAAGCCTATGCATGATTATTTTTCAAATATTTTTGCAATTCGGTAGAAATCGCTATTTCTACCGAATCGCATAAAAAATGCGATTTTGAAATTGCGAATTCGCAATTCCCATTCATTCCTATGGGCCAAAAGGCCCATAGGCATGAATAGGAATTGCGAATTCGCAATTTCAAAATCGCAAATCCTGATTGCATTTCAAGGGTGGTGAGGGGGGTTCAAATGAACCCCCCCTGCACCCCTGAAATGTATTTTTCGCATCATGTTGCACACACACATGTCCTAAGGACATGTGTGTCCGTAACATGAATGCTTTTAAAATGGGTTTTCTGGCCCACATGCATCAATCTCGGCTATTGCGATTTCTAAATTGCGATAAAAAGCGATTCGCAATTTAGAAATCGCAAAAGCCTATGCATGATTATTTTTCAAATATTTTTGCAATTCGGTAGAAATCGCTATTTCTACCGAATCGCATAAAAAATGCGATTTTGAAATTGCGAATTCGCAATTCCCATTCATTCCTATGGGCCAAAAGGCCCATAGGAATGAATAGGAATTGTGAATTCGCAATTTCAAAATCGCAAATCCTGATTACATTTCAAGGGTGGTGAGGGGGGTTCAAATGAACCCCCCCTGCACCCCTGAAATGTATTTTTCGCATCATGTTGCACACACACATGTCCTAAGGACATGTGTGTCCGTAACATGAATGCTTTTAAAATGGGTTTTCTGTGTTAATAACACTTTTTGCAAATTTACAGAGTAGTTCAACTACTCGGTAAATTTGTCCCTCTAATTGCGAATTCGCAATTTCAAAAGTATTCATGCATTGCTTTTAAGAAATCGCAAATTTGCGATTTCTTAAAAGCAATCGCATTTTTGGAAATCGCAAAAATGTTGCGATTTCAAAAAATGCTTGATGCATTCCAAAAAGCATTTTTGGAATCGCAAACGGCCGATTTTAAGGAATCGCACCGTTTGCGACTCCAAAAATGAATGATGCATGTGGGCCTCAGACTCGTATTAGGAAGGGACGCTCTTGAAACACACCTTCCTAGTAGCGAGTCACAAATCCTAATTAGGGAGTCGCAAATAGATTGCGACTCTCTAATTGGGGTTTGTAGATGGCCCGTAGGTATTTTAATTTTTGCATGAAAAAACGGGTCACAAACCCGTTTGCACATGCAAAAATACGACGTACATCTGACCCTACGTGATTAAAGGTGAGGACCCCAAACATGGACGGCAGCGAGAAGTACAATGTGAGTAAAGGTGAGGGCCCCAGGCACTGACAGCAGAATAGAACGTCACTGGGAATAAAATTCAGAGCACCACCTACTGTTAGTAGGCTATAAGTGCACTATTGTTAGAGCTGAGTCCTCAGACACTGGCAGCAGCCAGAGGTACAATGTGTAAAGGTGAGGGACCCCGACACTGACACTAGAAATGATTTTCACCAGCATTAAAACTCAGAGCGCCAGACACTGACTGCAGGCCAGAAGTAGACTATTATTAAAGCTGAGAACCCAGGCACTGACAGCAGCCAGAAATACATTGTCAATGGCTTTTAAACTGATTTCTCCACACACTGCAAAGGGGATATAGTTACACTTGGGATTAAAACCGAGAACCTTCTGGAAGAATAGTGCTTACAGGTGAGCTAGTATGCCATGGGTGCTGGGAGTCTCAGGGACCGCTGAACATATTTTGCCGGACAACCCCAACTTTTTCCATTAGGCCCCTCATGAGCACAGATCAGTCTTCCAAGGGGCCAAGCAAAACATTACACTCTGGCTTTTATTCCAGATCTCTTTTTAACCTGATTTTGGGCCTGCTGCCACCCACTTACCCAGGTGAGGTTAGAACCATACATGGGGCCCAGGTAAAAACTTTCACACAGAGCTCCACTCTTTCAATTAATCAATCGATCAATCCGTACTTGTATAGCGCTGCTTATCACCCATGGGGGTATCCAGGCGCTGAGTTGATTGGGGTGGTCGAACAGCCAGGTCTTGAGAGTCTCAATGCTCCAAGTATAAAGATCAGGGGAGAGGATGTAGCCTTACGGCTAGAGCGGTCAACCTCGAAGCTAGAGAACAGGTTTCTAGTCTCTGCAATGACGCGCAACATCCTGTGACTCTGGTCAAATCACGTAATCTTCCTGTGCCTAACAAAAAAGAACGTGTCCTCATGCAACGAAACTGGTACTCATGTAAAGCGCTCTGATACCCAATGTCCTGGGTCTAGTTCGCGCTATATAAAACTCTACAAAAAAGTTCCCTGAAAATGTTGCTTACCAGACAACTTCAGCGCCGGCCATCAACTGGGGGGGGGGAGGGGGGTTTAGGGGGGGGCGCATTTCTAGTCAGGAACCCATCTGAGTTTCTATGTCATATCATAATCTCGAGGTAAAAGAATCTCGTTTGTGAATAGCTGCTCAGGGTGAAAATCTGTGGGCTCAAGCGTGTGAAGGAGCATCGTGAGCACGTGTCAGCTGGGCCTGGCTTCTTTACAGATCGGATCCCTGCAGCACCTCGTGAACTCAGCAGTGACCACCGTCCCTGTGGTGTGTATGCTTTAAGTCACTCAAGTAAGTTCAGAGGAAGGACAGTGTTAGACAACCCCAAACAGAGGCACGCGTTTCCACCTCAGATGCAGATCTTTATAGAGAATACGTTGGCCTTAGTGGAGATTGACCATGGCATGTAGGGGCATCCACAGAGACCCGGGCCCTTTCCTTTACACGTGGTATTGCACCACCATGTACTAAGTTATAGACCCCTACCAAGCCGAATATTTCTTCTCCCTGTGAGGAATGAGAAGTGATGTGCAACTACAGCAGAACTGCGTTGTTTAGCGAGAGGTCCGGATGGGCACATCTTTCACATAAGAAACTTGAAAATGGCATAACATCCTGTGTGTAGATTCTGAGTATAAGTCGTAAAATATGGAGACATAATAAGAATTGAATAGATGTCTAAAAATGGATTATAACGGAGAAAAATTAACTATTTGCCAATGCGGCACAATGTAGCAGTGCGGTCAGTTTGGGGCAAGAGAATGCCCCACCTAATCATGCTGTTAGTAACTCAGGTACCCATTGGGCATGGTACTTCACGCATTCTTGGACAATCATAGACAAGTACAGAGAAGTACGAAAATAAGGTGTGCACCCCACCACTTCAATAGTATGACAATCTGTACATACCCTAATCCTTGCGGCAGAGACGTAATGGTTAATGATGTTTTTCACTGTCCTTGGATTGTATAATATAGAGGTTGAACAAAATTACCAAGGTGACCGTAGAGATCAACAAAACACCAGAATTCCAACAGGAAAATATTTGTTATTAATTGAAACTATACATTGTGTGCAGGATATACCTTTGTGCAACACTATGTACATTCTCTCTCTCTTCCCAGAGTTTCACTGCATTCATTGCTGAGATTTCTGTTGCAAACTGGAAATAGCCTCAAGCTGTTGGAATTGTTATAATTTGGAAGAAAGCAACATGTCTCTGAATAATCTTGTAAAAATGCACCTTCTGTATATTTATTTTATCTAGGGCTGGACTGGGGAACCAAATGTAGCCCGAGCAAAAATGCACAAACCCGTCGCTATCTTGTCCATCCATCCTTTCACTAACATAAAATGAGTATTTGTAAAGTACAAGTTCACCCAGAAGGGTATCTTGGTGCTGAATAACAGATGTTTATTCTTACCCAACTCAATGGGACTCATTTTATCAACCCTGGAAGGATGTAAGGCTAAGTGGACCCACTACGATTTGAACCGGTTTTCGTAAGGTCAAACAAAGGCCCCTACACTGGGAGCATTAGTTCACTAAGACACCAGATCCGGTTCTCTCCTTCTGTCCTCTCTCTTCTACCCCTCTTGCTTTCCACCCGTCCTCTCTCTCTCTTCCTCTGTCTGTCTGTTTGTCTGTCTCTCTCTCTATCTTTTTTAAAGTTTCCTCGTGCCTTCTGCATAGAACCTCTGGGCAAGTGACAGAGGCACCAGGGGTGGCTTTGGACTTTCAAGACCGCCCTCTAAGGGCTCCAGCCCACCAGGGAAATGCCCTGTAGAATGAAGACCTGTCCTACTCCGATTATTTTAATCCATTGATTAGTGGGGGGCGAAGTTTCAAACTCAGCAAACAAATTGGGGGTTTGCTGTGCTTTTCTCCAGAAAAACTACGGTTGCAGAATTTTTCCCCCACTATTTGTGTTTTTATAAACTATGAAAACTTTGGGAAGGGTACAAACACTTTAAAGCTAAAAATAAAAAGTCAACTGGTATCTTCACACACCTGTACTTTTGATATACTGTAACACAATCCATTGGTATATGGTGCTAAAATCAGCCAGTGATTGGTCTGATATAAACATATTTTTCTATATTAACACATACCTGGTCATGACGGCTTTTACTGGGTAAAGAAATGATTACCTACGATCTATTTCTAGATGCCCTTAAGGTATTATTTTTTTCATTTGGCATGATATTTATCTTTTTTGATCACGTCACTCTATCTCACCATCTTTTTAGTGTTTCAAAGTGATTGTTAAGCTCAGAATATCACAATGAGAGTTTCCTGACTTATCAGATGCTGTAGTTCACATACCTTTCATCCCAAGGCAGTCGAAACAATTCTCAATCCTACCTTTAATATAGTTAGCTGCCCACACATAAGTGAGTGTAAAGAACTATTGCTTTGGCAATGCCCACTTTCCTCAACCCCACTTTCTTTAATCTTTACATTTCTCCACTGATCTCCATGATTCGACAGGATGGGGGTCTCCCTTATGTCATTTGCAAATGGCACACAGAGGTCCTCATTTCTGGGTGACTGACCTCCATCTAGTCTCCGAAAGGTTTTCACAGGAGCTTGGCATGGTGTGTACAACTGTTTCCTATTCAAAAAATCCTGAAGTGATTTTTCACCAGTCTCTCTCTCTTTTGAGCTGCAAAGCAACGTGCCCTCATGTTGTTGGTACAGCCTCTAACTCCCTGGTAATATCCTGCCCTTTCTTCCTAAATACTGCCCAAAAATGATATTGCAGGCTCTCATCATATCTACCTTTGACTACTGTAATTCTCTTTACGGAGGGCTACCCAACCTACCTTTACAATGCCGTCAACGTATTCAGAAGTCCGCCACAAGGCTTCCACCCTGGCTCCTTGCTCGTTCATTCATTTTGGGCAAGCTTGGTCTTTGCACCGGGTGTTGCTTGTGAAAAGAGCTATTCTTAGGATTAAGTGCCTCCGCCATAGAGCTCTGCACAGTGACTGCACAAGTTTCTGTTTTACTGTCTCAAGGCATCTCTACTTTCCGCTTCCAAAGTAAGAGTTCCAAGAATCCACACGGTCTAGAACTGGTGGATGATGTTGGCTGATCCTTTTCTCAAGCACTAGAACTCGCTTCTGCTTGCACTTCGCAGTCAACGGAGATACCCTGGGCCTCATTTATGAAAAGTGACGCATCGCTGCATTCAAACAGCGGTGCGTCACTTTTCATTGCGTCCTCCTTGCGACACCAATGATGCGTCATATTTACAGTATGACGCATCATTGCGCAAAGAGTTACAGATACGTCAGTATTTCTGACGTTTATGTATTGCGCAAAAGTGACGCATTGCTGGAGTGTGTCACAAAAGTGATGCAGCTCCAGCAATGTGTACTTTCACATGGGGCAAGCCCCATGTGAAAGGGCCTTGGTCAGGCTTACGCTTGCTGTGAGGCAGGCGTAAAAAATTGACACATTTGCGTCCTAGAAGTGGCGCAGTGAAATCTTATAGATTTCACTGCGTTACTTCTATGACCTTTTCTTGCGTCAGAATGCGCCCCTGCATACATTATACCTGGCGCAGGTATAATGTAGCGCAGGGGTTTACAAAGTGACGCATCTACCTAGATGCGTCACTTTGTAAATATGGTGCAACAAGGTACATGGTTTACGCTGCTGGTGCATCACAAAAAGTGGCGCACGGCCTCATAAATGAGGCCCCCTATTTTTAGACATCTCAAAACTTGGCTCTTCTAACTCTGTTCCTGACCTCTTTCAATTCCCTTCTGTCTTTTCCTGACGTCAGGACCCCTTTTAGGACACAGTGCTGTTAAAAAAAATTCATCGTTCATGGTGGGTTCCTTGAAGAATAATACCAGTATCCTCCGTTGAGGTTTTAAATATGTTTGCCCAAGAACATTGTGTACATATTCGGTTTATAATTTTCTTTTTTTTTTTCATCGTCTTTCAACACAGTGAGATCATGGCAACTAGATGCCAAGTGATGAACATGGTACAAATGTTGGCCAGTTACTGACTACAGTAAAGTGCTATACTGGGCTAATTTGTTACAACCCTGATGACAACAGGCCAATGGGTAATTTTCAGAAAAAATTAGCATTAGACTAATTTGATAAAGAAAGGGGAAAAAGAGATGGACACCGATCTAAAAATCACACTTCAGCTGCATCATCTGCGTACAGTTAAGACTGCATCTATTTTTTTCACTATCACATATACTTCACTGATATTATTTTAGGGTATGCAAACAGCTAACAAATAGGTTCCCGTGTTCTCTGAGCAGATGTGCGTGTTGTTCAGGCTGTCACATTGAGTTCTTTGTGAGCTACAGACCCCTTTTCTTGGGCAAAGTATCAAAGAGTGAAATCCTGCCCTGCCAATGCCCAGTGTTTCATTAGAAAAGGAAAATGAAAACAAATTGGAAAATTATAGGAAAATGTTATGTTATTAGTTTGCAGAGCTTCGATACAATGTTCACGCATTATCCAATGAACCATATGGAACAACGCTTTCTCTGAGCGTCGAAATTTCCAGTTGTTTTGTGTCCAAGTGTAATTATGTTCATGTATAGCATTAAAATACTTCAATGGCACGTTGGGCTATTCTTCCCAACTCAACCTCATCTGCATTCCATGCTGTCACGGGCAACACTCTGCTTTTCGTGCCTTCAGAAGTAGAATTTACAAAACTGGTCTCAGGCGACTGCAGCATTATGAAGATGGAGCATGTCCAGCATGCTTTGATTGTATTTTTTTTATTGCTAGTAGGGATGTTGAGCAGAGGCAAGATAGTAACAATGCCTTTTTGCTCCTTGGTACAACCCCACTTCTCTTCCATGTTTTACATTAGTGGATGTTTTCTCCACCCATTTATATAGTGTGAGAAACAGAGAGGCAATCAAAGGTGTGTGCTTGGCAAGTAGACTCAAATATTGACTTTTCTTTTTAGAAAATACTTCTCTGTGTCCAGGGGAAAAAAAATTTGAAGCGGCAAAATGGCAAAGAGACGTGTGTTAACTACAATATCTATGAGACCATTAATGAGACCACAGAAGGTTAATCAAATATATAGGCATTTTCGAGAAAAAAAAGGTCGCGGACCTGCCTGAAAAAGCTAGATTTGATGTGCCAGCCACAGCTGGCCCGGCAGATGCAGCCTAACACATTCTAGATGAGAATTTAAGGTTGCCAGGGTTAATGTCTTTGAGAAGCCAAATGCTTAATCATCTTCAAGGTCGATAGGCATGCCAACTGAGGAGTGAAAGAGGGGAAGAAAAAGGAAAGAAGGAAGGAAGGAATAGAGGGAGGGAGAAGAGAGGGAGGGATGGACCCTTTCCAGAAGTACCAAGGTAGTGCTATGTTTCGCATCCTTGCTCTAGCCCAAGCCCACGATCAACATTCTATCTGCAAATAGAATTGTACATGCAGTTCCAAAAATGGGAGCGAGCCGGCTACTATCCAAAGTAAGTCATCACTAAGCACTATGGTAATGTACTGCAACAGTGCAGTCACTTACCTGTATATAAATCTAAACAATGAAAAACACAACCAATCGAATATGAAGAGTTGACTTTGGGCCACATCACCTTTCAGTTGTGATTTCAATGTCAAACTCGGCACTCTCAAACATCAGGGTGTGGCATTGACGGGGTGTGAAATAGGCACATCATTCCAAGTATCACACCTCAGAATCGGGATAAGGTCCCAATAGTATGTATTTTTACCATGTAGGGAGCTATATATATAGCTTCAATGTTTGTTGATGTGGAGTTAGGAATAGTAAATTGATACTTCCTCTATGTGCACTTACCTTTCGATATTTTGGTCTTTAATATTTTGTTCACAATATTCTTCAATTTCAGTAGACTTAACCCCGATATTCAGTAGTAAAATCTCAGTATTAATGAAAATCCCAGCACCAAAAAGGGCACCCAGATTCCAGAAACGCGTTGCAACCATATAGGGAGAATGCGCTGCACCAATGCTCTTAACAAGACATAAGATCCCCCAGTCCTCCCCTCATGTAATTCCAGTGAAAATGTGTTCGCTGTTCTGACACTGCTCATATAAAACTATGGGGCATATTATCAAGGGATTTATCTCCGCTTTTTTGGCTTTAAAAGCCAAGAAAGCGGAGATAAAATTATCTCCCTATCAGCAACAGGGTGCTAACACGCAAATTCGTATGTTAGCACCCTTTTTCGCTACGCTTCCCCTTGCATCTCTAATGAGATGCAAAGGGGGCGTGCCAGAGAAAAATAATAGGAGAAATGTTCTTAAGAGACATTTCTCCTATTATCAAGGATTTGGAAATATTCGCGCTAAGTGCAAATATCTCCAAAAGCTAACACCTGCCCTGAGCTGTTCTTAGCCATGTTATCCAATGGTAGGTGGATAACATGGCTAAGAGCATTAGCTCGGTAATGCATGAATATCGCTGATTTTTCAGCGATATTCATGCATTGCGGCCGATTTTTATCACTTTTGCGATAAACCTTGATGATAGCAAGGTTTATCTGCGATAATTTCTGGCGATGCTTAGTGTTAAAAAATTCGTTGCTAAGCATTGTTAGCGACAAATATCGCTTAGCGTTGGTAATATGCCCCCAAATTACTGATAGCAACACATGCAAAAGTCTTTGTTGAAGCGTTATTGTTACACATCTTGCATCTGGGTTTGAGCCTGCGGTAGAAGCCAAACACAAACCCACTAAAAGCACCCTCTGTATTGCTACGCTGTCTGCAAATCCGTGTGTGTGTTAACCTGAGACATGAATTGAAGAAAAAAAACTAGACAAACCGAAAAAGTAAAAAAATTTAAAATACTAAATAAAATAGACTGAAGAGTATGCATTATCCATGTGTTGTGTCTGTTGTGCCAATGCGCCTGTGGGCGAACCCAACAGGAAAAGGTGTTTATCACGTGATGTGAACTCTACTTGAATTATTCTCACCCACCAGTACCACTCAGCCCCACTCTGGCCCGCATTCCGGACTATCACAAAACATGCTTGTGTATCACATAATCCATAGATATTGTTGTTGTAAAGTATTCACATCTGCTGGCATTCTCAGCATTTGCTCTCTTCTTCGTTTTCTTCAAGATATTTTTGATTATCTCGCCTTTGTTGGTACAGACACTAAGGGGCTGATTCACAGAACTAACTTAAGACATAATCCTAAACTTACTACTTTCGGTATTCACAGAAGTTAGGATTTTGTCTTAAGACAGACTTAAGACAGACTTAAGACAGAATCCTAACTTAAGTCTGTCTTAAGTCTGTATTAAGACAAAAGCCTAACTTCTGTGAATACCAAAAGTAGTAAGTTTAGGATTTTGTCTTAAGTTAGTTCTCTGAATCGGGCCCTAAGGGTTTGATTTGGAGTTTGGCAGATGGGTACCATGTCACAAGCATGACGGATATTTTTACAAGTGTCTTAGAATATAATGCACCTGCAATAAGACGGATGGGATATCCACCACGGAGTAACCTGTAAGTCAAAATTTAAATCTAGTGCACAAGTGCTCAAAATCTGAAAAGGAAAACTTAGCCAGAGTTAGTGGTGAGCCCAGAGAAGAAGGAGTCTTGGCAACCCCAGGAGCTCTGAGGCCTCCACTGGGAGAGCAGTTTTAATTCCAATGGGGCCGGTAACAGGAGTTTCCTGACATTTCACCTGGGAACGCCAGCTGCTGAAAGAAGGTGGTGCTTCTGGGTGAAATACCAGGATTAAATGAGGAATAACCAGAAGAATCAGGAATGGAATTATCAATTTCCTGGGCATTCATAATGTCTAACGGGGCTCTCAGGATTGGCCCTTGTTCCTGGCCGGTGCCACCTCTCTTACCTAGCCCGTTACCCATAACCTTGGTATTGGTAACTCAGGGGGCAGAGTTCCCAGCTAATTGTCCCAACCCCTTGTAATGAGGCCCTGAGTTGTTTTTCTGAATCTACCAGCAGATTTGTTTGAGCAGCAAGGCACTCCCCAGACTCATCAAGGACCTGCTGGTAACTGGGACAAACCTTTGGAAAAAGTTGTACTTACTCTGTTGAACATGCTCAAATGTGATTTGGAGTCCTGATAAACAGTTCTTACTGTATCCAAGTAAGATGTGGAAAATATATCAATATAAATCAGTGAAGGGGGTCTGTCACGCTCTGGGAATAGCGTGCGTCCTCATTGATATGCCTGAAAGAGCCTTAACACGCTTCATACTTGCTATTGGTGGCTATGGGTGAACTCATTATGCTGATTTGCATGAGCTAGAAAAATGCCATCCGGATGGACAATGGCGCATAGTTGGGTTATTACGCATTAGTCATTTAGTGCAACAGATGGATAGTATAAAATGAATTAATGGCCGAGGGTTATAGTTTCTTTAGAACTAATCAACTGCTAGCTTAGGCAGTAGCATCCATGCAATGCAGGCTCCTTCTGCTATTCATTCCCTGCCCCGGGGTATTAGAAGCCCTGACTGCAAATTTCATGAACATTCTGCACGCAATTCCACATACATGTGGAGAGCGAAGGGCAGAGACACGGATAGAAGGAAATAATGAGCTAAGGAAAGCCCACCTTGATTAAAATCTGCTTGCACACGACCTCCATCTTCGAAAACAAACTGGCAAGGACAATAGGCCTGGTTTGAATGTGCCAACATGTATAAACAAGGGTATTTTCAAAGGCTGTTTACATACGTTGCACAAACAAATGCTGTTTTTCAGATTAAAAACTGCAATATGCTTGGGAAAATACCAAAAATGCATTGCTTTCTTTGTAGAATTCACATATGAACAAAATAAGTGAATGCACCAAGCGGTGCAATGATTAAGTATACTTTTCAGATGTAAAATAGTCCCTCCAGTGTAATGATACAGCAAAGAGACAAAAGCATGAAGAGAGGGTTTAATACTCGTCGGTGGAGCCAAAGCGCTCTTCATAGTAATATCCTTTAATCCTAATACTATTACCATAGCTCTTCTCGGTCAGCGATGAACTATAGCTTAATCCTCTTACACCCGCGTAAGACATATATGCTACAGGACGTGTCCATCATCCTGTTCTGTACCATCCACTAAACCAGCCTTCACCAACTGACCAGGCATAGAAGAACTAAAGAGATCTGTCACATCCTGCTGGACAACAGAAGGACTCTAATCTAGTCCACCACAGGTCCCAACTAGCTACACACTATGACCACCTCTGTACATCGCACAATGACATTCAGACTTGAGATGATAGTGCCAAAGCCCATGCCAGCAGATCTCACCATCACTTCTCTCTCCAGCCACGCCTGCTCAGGAGGAAAACCTCTAAAAAAGATATCAGCTTGGACTACCCAGTGCAACCACCAGCTAAGTAAGCGATGATAATAAGAAATACCGTAAAGGGATCTGCAAAGCTGCCATCCAACTGAAAACCATAAACTGAAGGTCTCTTTCTCACACCTCTTCATCCATCACACTTTTAAACGCTGTTTCCCATAACATGATAGCCACACTTCGGTGGCTATCACACACAACATGGAGACCCTTTCCACATAGGATCAGAAAACAAAGACAACACATTTCCAACCACACTCCCTAAATGGCGTAGATTAATGCTCATGTAGGCAAGCACTTCAATGCCCCATGTTGAGAAGTAAGCGCTATACATAATGATACAGTACAATACACAATACATTTTAAATAATTGGTAACAATACGTCATACAGACAGCTGCACTATTAACCCAAATGTAAAAAAAAGACTGAAGTCTCTATTAGAAACACTATATGTAATGGGGATGGGGAATAACATGAGGATGTTGGTGTTAATGCACCAATTTTGGTTATGCTATCATCTAATTGCAGGCCTTTTTGTCTGACACATTCCTGCAGGTACAACCTGGAGGATTTGTTCCTTGTAATAAAGCATGTGGTATTACCATATGCCTTGTAATACTGAATTGGCCAGTTCAACTTGTTATCATCTGAATCGGTATTAGGAACCGAGTTATAATGTGGGTCATTTCACAAATGCTCCCAACCCCGCAGTGTAAGAAAACATTTCATCCACACCCTTTAGTCTTACTTTGAAGAGTTGGGACGTTTTATACATACTCTTGCATGAAGTAAATTGCTTTCCGCCATGAGTGAGAGGTCACCCAGCAAACAAAAAACCAGCCAGTCTGATGCAGCTCAGTATGCAAACCGCTCTTACTTGATTTCGTACATTTTCAAGGAACTAATTAATGGATTAAACATGGGTTAAACAGCAATGGTGTGTGATCAATCCTAGAAGAAGAATACACAGATGTATTTATTAAAACGTAAAAAATGTGCTTCACAACAAGAAGCTTTCAAAAGTCAGAGGATGGAACATGGTTTCTTAACCATTTCTGCTTCTCCATCTCTAAGCACCAGGGCCGGACTGGGAACCGAAACTGGCTCTGGCAAACTGCTCGGCCGGCCCCCCTGGTAGGCTGGGGGGTGTGGCCAAGCTGTTTGCTAGGGCCGGTTTCGGCTGATTTTGTTGCAGGGGGCTGATATTGCCGACCCCCAATGACAGAACTGCCCCCCCAGGAGCCGAAAAATGGCCTCCACCCTGGCAACTCACCGGGGAAACGCCTGGTGCCCGCTATGGCCAGTCCAGCCCTCCTAATCACCTCCACTAGCAAGGCATATATTAACATTGCTTTTCTGGGGAGTTCTGGTCTTCAAATTATTGTACCATTGAAAGAAAACTTAAGAGTAAGTGTAAGATTCGTTTAACTGTCTAGGCTAATAGATTCTCTGCTGAACCAAGCATTGGCAAAGCCAATAGGTCTTGGCTATGCAAGAGCTATTGGCTTTGCCAAAATGTTTTAGCCATGTTGTACACCATCGTGGCTGCTTTTCAGCGCACGCCTAAAACTTTGTGGCGTAGAGTGGTGTGCGTAGTGATGTAGAGTAGTGTAGAGTGGCGTAAAGTGGAGTGGCATAGTGTGTCGTGGAGTGACGTAGAGAGGAGTTTTGTGTAGTGTTGTAGAGTGGCATAGAGTGTTATAGAGGGGAGTGTCGTAGAGTGGATTGTCATAGAGTGCCGTGGATTAGGGCACAGTTTTGTGGATTAGAGTGGAGTCCTGTGGATTAGAGTTGATTGGCATAGAGTGAAGGGGGGCAGAATGGAGTAGAAGGGCATAGAGTGTTGTGGTGTGGCATATAGTGGAGTAGAGTGTCGTGGAGGGGTGTAGGATGGCATAGCATGAAATCGAGTAAAGTGTCTTAGAGTGAAGTGTTTAGAGGGGAGTAGAGTGCTGTCGAGTGGAGTGGCATAGAGGGGAGAAGGGCAGAGTGGCATAGAGTGGAGACGTTTAGAGTGCTGTAGAGTGGACCTGAGTGGAGTGGCATAGAGTGGAGTATCGTAGAGTGTCATGGAGTGGGGCAGAATGGTGTAGAGTGGAGTAGAATTGTGGATTAGAGTGTTGTGTCATAGAGTATAGAGGCACAGAGTGGAGGGACATGGAATGGAGTTGATTGGAGATGAGTGATGTAAGAGGCAAAGAGTGTCATAGAGTGGCATACAGTGACGTAGAGTGGCGTAGAATGTCGCGTAGGGTGGAGTACAGTGCCATAGGGTGGAGTAGAGTGGCATAGGGTGGAATGTATAGTCGAGTGTCATAGAGTGGAGGGGTGTAGAGTGGCGTCGGACAGAGTGTTTTAGAGCGGAGCAAAGTGTCATAGAGTGGAGTACAGTAGAGATTTATAGAGTGGAGTGTCGTAGATTATGATAAAGTGTCATAGAGTGAAGTGGAGTAGCGTGGAGTGGCGGAGAGTGGAGTAAAGTGGCATAGAGTGTCATAGATTGGAGAAGCATAGAGTGGCATAGAGTGCAATGGAGTAGAGCGTTCATAGCATGTCAGAGTGCCGTGGAAGGTCATAGAGTGGCGTAGAGTGGAGTGGAGTGTCATAGAGTGGGGTGAAGTACAGTGCTGTGGAGTAGAGTGTTGTATCTTAGAATGTAGGGGCATAGAGAGGAGTGTTGTAGATTGCAGTGGATTAACATAGAGTGGAGTAAAGTGTCAAAGAATGGAGTGGCGTAGAGAGGGGTAAAGTGGCGTAGAGCGGAGTGGCCTATAATGGAGTAACCTATAGTGAAGTGGTGTAGCGTGTCATAGAGTGGAGTGTCATAGAGTGGAGTGGAGAGGCGCAGAGTGTCATAGAGTAGAGTAGAGTGGCGTAGAGGAGAGTGGCATAGAGTGGAGTAGAGTGGCATAGGGTGAGTAGAGTGAAGTAGAGTGGAGTGGAGTAGTTGGGGCGTAGACTGGAGTAGAGTGGCGTAGAGTATAGTGGAGTACAGTGACATAGAACAGAGTGGTGTAGCGTAGAGCAGAGTGTAATAGAGTTGAGTGGTGTAGAATGACGTGGCGTGTTGTGGAGTGCCATAAAGTGGAGTTGCGTAGCAGAGAGAGGAAAAGAGTGTCATAGTGTTGTGGAGTGTTGTGTTGTAGAGTGGTCTGGCATAGAGTGGAGTAGAGTGTCTTTGAGTGGAGTTGGGTAGAGTGGAGTGCAGGGCCGGACTGGCCATAGTGGGCACAGGGCAAGTGGGGGCCGGTTTTGGGCCCCTGGGGGCTGTTTTTTGTTACTGGGCCATTTTTGCAGCATAGCTCTAGCCTCATAAATAGACTAGAGGGATGTGTTTAAATAATACATGTATTTTATATATATACCTGGTGTGGTTCTCCTTTCATTTGTTCATTCACAAGATTATAGACTGGTAAACAAGCTGCTTTACATTCCTCCAAGACTTAGCCTGCAGGCTGCTCTCCACAGGATAACTTTCTATAAAGGTTGTCTTTAACCTACCACCAATAAGTGGTCGTTTGGACTGGTGCAAGGTGCCCACTAGAATAGTGGACAGCATATGCCAGGCCAACTTCTCACATCTCCTTCCACCAAGGGCATTGCACAAAACATTATGCGACTTGTAGCTCTTGTGACAGACGGGATATGATGTATCCAGTTTGTTGACTAAATTAAAACAACTCTGCACGTCCTAGCCTTGTCACAAGCAGCTTAACATGTGTATGCATCTGAAGTTTATGTACTTTATATATCTATGAAGCATGACTGGTACCACAATGACTTAAGGAGAATGGTCTGAAATAAATAACAGAAGGCATCATAGAAAAAAGAACTAGAGATTTTGTTTAAAACTCTGCATTGGGCAAAGGTGTAAAGAGCAAAAACATGCACTAGAGTAAAAGACGGAGAGTCAGGAGAGTTAGTCCATGTGGCCCAGGATGTAGGAGGTTTTAGTTTTGTCAGTATAGTTAGACCAGCTTAGTTAGAGACTGTGAACTTGAGGGACAGGATGACCTTTAATAAATCATCCCAACTAAAGAATGCTAAGCAGAAAATCCTCTGTGTTACTTTAATAACAATTATTTATTATTTTGTGTGGCTTTCTAAAGCGCTTACATCAAATATAAATATTAAAGCTATTATAGTATTTAATCATTTTTCAGATGACTTCCCAAGCATAACTGCTTCTTGCCATTTAAATAATAAGTATCATTAATTAACTAAATATAAATCGTTTTGTCGACTTTGAAAAACTGAAAAGCTAAGTTCAAAATCTTGGAATTCACAAGTGTAGGTTAAAGCTATGCAGAAGGCACCCAACCCAATGAGCTAGCATTAAGGGTCACCCAAGGTCTTGGGTCTTCATGTTATAAAAGATGACAAACGGAAGATGAAATGCAGAAGATTCACAAGAGTACCATGTTCTCAGCGCATGTGACAAAAGGTCTGCATTGCGAAGACTGTGTTATTTAGTAACACAGTCTGTTAAATAATATAATAAATAACAGTCTTCGCACGTAGACCTTTTATCACATGCACTTTTTTCTGTTTCCACAAGCTGTTCTCTTTCCCTCCTTTTCCTTATGCCCACTTTCTTCTGAATCATCCCAAGTTAGTCCTCCCATTAAAATGAAGCCACGAACGAACCAATACAATTGGCGATAGTTACATTTGGAATCTTGATTCCAAGGTTGGATAGTTGGGGAAGCGCTGTGGCAGGGGTGAGGCCAGAAGCGAAAATTCTCTCATTTCAAATAGTCTACGACTAAGACAGAATAGGTTGCAATGGCCAGGCGCCATTTTGAAAGTAATTACTCTCCAAGCCCCTCCTACCCCCACTGTAGTTCTGTGAAAAGAATTCAAAGATGGACGATTGGATGGGATGGATGGTTAGAACCTAGCCGTGGTCCGTGCAGGTAAGAGCGGTGGCCAGTGGGGCTCAATGGGAGGGGATTTCGATTGACGATTATGAGGGGAAATCAAATAAATTATTAATTTTCCCTCGTTGTTGTCTGTCGAAATCCCCCCGCCGGGCCCCACCGCTCTTACCTGCACCGGCCGCGGCTGATTAAACCTTTGTCTTGGGTCTGCCGCCTTTGTGGTGTCCCAGGCCCATCACAGAATCCTATGAGATGTTGTTTCTGCTTTAAATGAAGGGGGTTTCTGAAATGTGTTTCTGTTTTGAAAGTACATTGGTGTCTGAGGATATCCACATTCTCAACGTTTTCAGCAAGGAGACAGCAAAGCCTGCTTGCCTCTTTGATTTCTTAACTAAGTTAAGAAAAACAGACCATTTTGGTTAACATTCTGTAGCTCATCGAACAACCAGTCCCTGCCCTCCTGTTCCATCCTATAGCATCAGCATCAATGTACTCCCCAGCCTCGCAGCTGGATGCCGAAGGGTCATTCCAGGCCATATAGGAAGAGCATAGAGAAATCAAGAGCTGAATTAATGATTGCCCAGAAAAACCACTTTCAATTAGAAAGACACTGGAGTGAATTAGGGAAGCAGGGAATTGGAAATAACAGAAAGATATTCCCTAAACCTGAGAATCTGCTTTTTGTCAAGGGCCTTCAAAACTAATTTTAAAAAAGTCTCATGAAGTCACTTTTGTCTATAAAGAGACCCAATCCACAGTATCTGAATTACGTATGTATGTATGCATGCATATATAACAAAGGGATTTCATTGTTAGGAGAAAATGCCAGCTAAAAATAAACATTTTAAACTAACAGAACTACTGAAATGCACCAGTGATAGTTATCCTAAGTAACTACAACTCATGCCCTAAAGTAACTATAACTCACACTCTCTGCATGCACTGTTAGTATCAATTATGTTATTTCAGATGTCACTAGGGATGTTATCAATCCAGTCACTGAACATGTCATGAGTGATGTAATATCTGAGGGTACAAGCAGTGCATGTCAAGGGGAGGAGTGGTGTACACAAACCTCCCCATAAAAAAGACATTGGTGCCATGAAATGGGCTCTCTGGGGCCTTCTAAAGGTTTGGGGAGAGGAGGACACATGCCCCTCTCCCCATTAAAAAGATATCGGCCATGGGGATGGGGTCCCCGGGACCTTCAACAGGCTCGAGGAGGGGGTCCTGGCTCACCATGGGGGGCTTTTATTTTAAAAAGGGTCGAAGTTGCCCATTTTTTACATTTATGTTCCTGTGTATCCGCAGTATCGTTCAAGAAAATTAGTTTTTTGCCCTGGAGGTCTTCCACCAGGCCTAGAGGTTCAGGCCCTCCCTACATTGCCCCTAAATGTTTTTTAAATACTTTTTTCTGCACACTGGGATTGAGTCCTCTAGTTCTAAACTGGCTCTCGCAATATCTTTGTTGATGTTGTGGCAGACAGTCAGATCGAATCTTTTGATCTGTTGTGTTTGCGGATCCTCGATGGCCTGAAATACACATACATTTGACCTTTAATATCTGTACTGAAAGGATTTACACCAAATCACAAAAAGCACATGCTCTGGGTAAGGATCTGGCTTTTCTGCTAAATTTGGTGTAATCCTGTTTCTAATATTCCTATGGGAAAATTGCATGGGGAAAACACGTTTCGGAAACCCCCTTTTTCTTGGTCTCTGCTTGATGAATCACCCCAAAACCATCCAAAAAATAGATGAGGTGGATGAGGCTGCTGATTCTTTGGCCAGAATGAGAACTTTTTGTGATTAAGTGCAAATCTGTTTAGTTGTTTTGGAGAAACAAAGGTTCAAAATTAATCATTATATTGACAGTTGGGCTGAAATGAAGAAATGCAAAGCCTTCAGACTGGCAGAGAGAGCTTTTTTTGGGAAGAGTGTTCTGTTTGGCTGCCTGTTAAATTGACAGACATGTTGGAGTGGACTCCCGTACTCAGCCCCTATCCTGAAAATGGTTTAAAAAAAAAAATTTAATGGGGCAGGATAGGGATGGCCTAACCCTTTGCCCGAGTCAGGGGGTCACAAAGGCATTTCTTTATTTATTTTATGTCACAGTCCCACTAAAGCATAACTGATAACATCATCTACCATTCTTCTACTCAATGTACTCTACAAACCTGTACAGCCTTTAAAATATGTAAAACAGTTCTAGATGGTGCCGGACCAAATATAACACAAATTACATAAACATGAAGGCTTATATACAATAATTGCACAGTAGCCCACTGCCTCTAGACACAATAGCATCATTAGATGGCCATGCTCCTACTACGTAATCCTTCACCATGTGACAGGTTTTCAGGGAGCGTCCCGTGACTCCAGACACTCTTGCTTCATTAGGTGCCAAAGCTCCTACTATGCACATCCTTTGCCCTGTGCACAGCTCTTGGTGGAGAGCCTACTCCCTCCATACAATCAAGCCCCATTAGGTGACCAAGTCTGTACTATGCCCAGTCAGTTTTTGCCTGTGAGCAACTCTTCATGAAGGGCCCACTCCTTCTAGACCTTCAAGTCACATTGGGTGGCCAAGCCCCTACCATGCACAGCTTTCACCCTGTGAACAACTTTTCACAGACAACCCACTACATACAGACTCTCAAACCCTGTTATGTGGTAAAGCCCATACTACACAAAGTCTTTGTCCTGTGGACAGCTCTTCATCCTCCACACATGCAAGCCCTGTTAGGAGGCCAAGCATGTTGCAAATGCATATACTCATTAGCAGTACAGAAACTACAGCAATTTTACTCTAGATGTAGATCATTAAATACTTTTCAGTGTCAGAAGTGATAGCAAACTGTCACACTCCTTGTATGATATCATCAGTGATATCATCAATTATGTCATTGAACATCTAATGAGTCAGGTAATATGCGAGGTTTTAAGCATTGCATGGCAAGGGCACAAGTTATAGTTAGCTCAGTAAACTATCATGGGTGAATATAGGTGTTTGTTTAGTTTAAAACTAGATATAGTAGTAGTAAATATAACTAACACTCACGTCATGCACACTGTCACTCCATGAAAAGCAACCAGCAGGGTGCAGGGCAAGTTCAGTTGGAACTAGTCAGCTGGGCTCTTCAGAAAAAGGCATCTTGCAGTTTGTTGTGTTCCTGTAGCTTAACAAGAGGTCAATGGGGCATGACCATTGGAATCCACTTCTTTGCCTTTGGAACAAGTGAGATCCGTTATAGGCCTTCTGTTCTCCCCATGGGTCTCGAAAAGCAGGTGCAGTACTTCTTCTGTTCTTTCACAGGTACAGAGTGTTGTGGGAAGTGTGCCATGGGATTCTTCATTTATACCTTTGTAGGTGAGGCTGACTCCTGGCACCTTCCTAATAGGAAAACAATCAGAGGGGTAGCCCACCCACTTTTGCAGTAGTTCCTGATTGCCCTGCTGAAAACAATATCACAGTGTTCCCCCCTCTGCCTACATTTAAAACAATGAAACTCTTCTCCAATTGTACAGAGCCTGTGTGCCCACCCCTGAGGTGTGGCCAGGGAAATGAGCAACCTCTCCTCTGTGATTACATCAAACTTGTTCCAGGGGTAACTCCCTCCTCATGGGGATTGAAGCTTGTCTGACCCGGGGAACAAAGAAGGAACTTGTGCAGGTATCATCTGACACCTGCCTGTGACAGGCAAGGCCCCTTTGAAGTTAATCAAGCTCCTGGGCAATGCCCAAATGTCATCCTATTAGAGGAACAGACACCCCTCCCCAACCCAGGCATTTGTCTCTGTTCTGGAAACAGTTTTCATACCTAATTCGGGGCTTGAGTACTCGGAGGGCTTCAGATGGAAGCTAATGTAAATTAGCATAAAAAAGCTTTAGGCAGGAAAAAGGTACCTTTCTAAGAGTGCATTTCCCTTAATATGTATTAAAAATCTATTTGATGCATTCAGTTGTTACAAAAAACTACTATCAGAGACAAGGGCAGGGTAAATGTAGACCACCTCATTCGTGGTGTACTTTGGTGATCCAGTTAAACTCAAAATCACAGGAGCGAAATAAACAAGGCGTTTGATCCATCCAGGCTCAAAATGATACTACAAGGACCTCATAATGTTCTTCAGGCCTCCGAGGGAAGCACATTTGAAGAGTGTCCAGAGATTCAAGATTCAGCAGAGAGTTAAAATTCAATATATGATTAGTAATTGCTGAAAGTTCACTATGTTGTCCATGGTGGCAGAATTTGTGGAAGAACTTTGCTATAGTTTGTTGCCAACAAGGATGCGAGGCTTGGAAATATAGGGGTTTCTTGCATTAAATTGTACAAAAAGTGGTAACTGAGAAGAAAAAGAAGGACCATTGTGTGTTTCTGGTTACAACAGAAAAAACTCAACTATTAACTAGAACCTCTACCATTACAATGTCTCCGTTCTCCCTGGTAGCCCCTCTGTTCATTTATAATCCTTCACACTGTCACATTTGAAGTTGGTCTGTTGTTTTACAAACATAGGTTCAGGAAGGCAACATCCATGCTCTTGTTTCAGGAAAGCCGCATAACATTAATGGATAAATGTTTATATAAGAAAGAGCTCTAACTGGCACTCAAGCCAATCAATATTACGTGTGTTGGCTATAGCATCAGGACGCTATAATTGAAAGCATGTCTAAATACTATTCAATCTACTTAACCTATTAAGGAAATTATAGAAACATATTTTCTTTAAATGTAAAAAAATAGTATGAATACAAACACTAAAATTACAACCCCAAACATATCTTATCTATGTGGTGAATTATTTTTTCAGCCTTCAAATGTGAACATGTAATTTCCTGGCTTGCCTATCTAAGTATTCTGCAACCTAACAAATTTACAAAAAAACTTTCAGCCATTCATAACAAACAAAATGTTTGTGATTTTTTGTTTCTGGCTTGATAAGTCTTAAAGAAGAGCTTAACTTATATTGTGTGTTTTTACTGTGAGCTGAGCCTTTACTTTTGGAAAATGAAATTGGTTTACATTGGAAGGTTTGCAACCATTTTTCAAATTTTCACTTCACTTCTGCCCTCCTCACGTGCATAGATGAATCTCGAAGTATCTTTGAGTCATTACCCATCTATAGCTATGTGAATCGGGAATTGTCCCACTGTGCTTACTTCAGTGTTGCAGGTGTTGTTGGATCCAGTTGCTATTACTTTAGTACATTTTAATATCACAGCTAGTTGACATTTAGGTTGAATCCCAAAGCTGCCTAGTTTTGATTACTCCTCATGTCTCTATCTTCAACCACCCTAAGATTCCTGTTTCATCTTTGTTTCACTCTAGCAGATTATTTTGATCCCAGCTACTTTCTTCTTTTGCCACTACTTTGCTATCTTACTCTTTTTCTTTCTCCATTTTCTGCCCCTCTCTCTCTCTCTCTTGCACCGGGTCGAAGTATGATGATGAAAACAATTCTCGCTCCCAACAATAAATATTGGTGCCCACATATACATCCTCTGACCAAAATGAAGTACGTCCACTCACACACCCATACAACCACTCACACACCCGCTCATCCACAGAGCTACTCACACATGCAGCCAGTCACTTACCCATACACCTATTCATACAGTCACTCGCTCACCCATACAGTCAGTCCCACAGACAATCACTCACCCATACAGTAGCTCATACACCCACTCAATCACCAATACAGCCACTCACACACTCACACCCTCACTGATACAGCTTCTCTACAGAGCCACTCACAACCATTCACATACCCATTCACACATACATACAAACACTCTCATCTACTCACTCACCCATTCAGCCACTCACACAGTCACCCTCCAATACAACCACTCCCACACCTACTCAGTTAACCAAACACCTACTAAAACCAACCTCTCATGCACCCATACAACCACTCACACACCTATTTACACCCCACACAACCACTCACAAACCCATACTACAACTCACACACTCATACAACCCCTCACACAACCACTCACACACCCATGCAACCACTCACATGGCCACTCACCAAGAAAACCACTCACAAACCCATTCACAAATCCATACAGCCAATCATACATCCACTCACTCACCAATACAGCTACCCATACAGCCATTCAGACACCCACTCACACAGTGATACAGTCACAGATCCACTCAGATGGCCTATGTTAGAAATAGTATCACTTGTTAGTAGTACAGAAAGAATAGCAATTTAGCTTATGCAGTTGCTTAGTATACCTATTTTTAAGTCCCAGAAGCATTTACGAAACACTTACACTCACTGGATGATGTCATCAGTGATGTAGTTTGAGATGTCATCAGTGATGTCATCGGTGATATCACTGACCATGTCATAAGTGATGTAATATGTGGGGTCATAAGCAGTGCATTGCGGGGGAGTAAGCTATGGTTAGGGCTCCCATTTTTATGGCATTTATTATTTTAAGATTTCCATCTGTATTTATTCCTATTTATCTTTGGGCCATCTTATTAGTATTTATCCATCTTTATTTTGTTTTAAAAATAAATAGAGTTGTAAAATGTTATATTTCCACATGTATTTAACTGATAAACATGCACTTATACTTGATGCCTGTCATGTTTTAGAAAATTAAGCAGCCAAATATAACAAAATACTACACCTACAGGGAAATATTAGCATACTATACAATATATGTTAACATATACCTGTATCTTAGGTAATCTCGTCCTGTTTTTTGACTCCCTATCCTCAGCCGTTGGCCTGGGATTCATGAAGGACAGCATGGAGAGTCACTCACAAAAATCATAATTTTCTGTATTGTTATACTTTTAAAATAAATATAGATAGGAAACACATTCTTTTCTGTCTGTATTTATCTATCAAAATCAGAAAAAATTGAAAATTGGGAGCCTTAGTTATAGTTTGCTCAAGTAACTACAACTGCAGTATTTCAATGGTTTTGTACGAGTGATATCTGTGCCTTACTATAATGTCCCTGTAACAGTTTTTTTCAGTGAATATATACATCTGACAGAAATCGATATCACAGGAAGGAGGTTGTCACATCTTGAATTAAGAATCTCTGTTAACATTCCATGGGCTAATCACCATCTTGGATTGAGCTTGTCTGTGCCCCCTTTCATTAATACACAGTGTTCAACTGGTAATCGGAACAGAAACCCATATTTGACATCCTTTGGCCAGTGCATCATTCAACGACTCCATCATCAGCTTCCTAATCTGGTGCTCAAGCTAGTCCACATTACACTTTTCAAGATGCCATGAACATGGAGACCGGTGCGGATGAGGAGGAACAGGCGTTCAGCAACACGCACAGTGGTGTCCAGAGAGATGCAGCTCAGGTTTCTCCCCTTCTGCCCGCATGAGGCCTTTGGTGAGTTCCCATCTCTAGTCCCAGTCCAGTTACATCAGATTATTAATTTTCCATCATGAAAAGGGGATCTGGATGGCGAGCCAGTATCAGCAACAAATATTGACCCAGGGGCTCAGGGATTCACTGAGTGCTCTGTGAACCAATGAGCTATTGCTTTAGGTCAGTGTTTTTCCAAAGGGACGAACGATCTGAGGCAAAGCACCCCTGGGGTTACTCATCCACAGGGTAACTGCTCACTTTGTGCCAAAAAACTTCAATATAGTCTGTCATAGAAGCATTCCAATGAGTAGTCGTGGAAAGAAAGAGGTTCAGAGCAGATTCTGGAAAAGAAGAACAAGCCTTGAAGGGATGGGCCATTCAGGTGAAGTTCAGTGGTGGCAGCGATTTGTTATGGATAATGGTGGCTCCACCAACACATGACATCACCAGCAACAGAGGACTGCAGAGAGTGCAAAGCAGTGCCACATCCCTGGCGAATACAGGCGCCACACTCTGTACAGCAAACCCCAAGTAATGGCAATAGATAGGACTTGATCCTCCTGTGCAGCAAGACAATGGAATAGAATGAACAGATGCAGTGCATTCTTCACAAAAGTAAGCCCACCACCCCTCTACCCCCCTTTCAAGAGAAAAGGCCCTGGAGGTGTATTAGAGGGAAGCAAGATATCAGAGTTGTCATACAAAACTCCCAACACACAATCCACTGGAAGAAGAAATCTATTCGGCTGCTGAGCAGCAAAGACAGAGGAAGTGTGGCTTCTTCTGGGGGATTTGTGTCAGGATTGAGACTCTAAGGGGCATATTATCAAGGGGGTTTATCTCTGCTTTTTTGGCTTTAAAAGCCAAGAAAGCGGAGATAAAATTATCTCTCTATTACCTAGCTGTCGCTAACACCAGTTAGCGGCAGCTAGTAGGAGATAGCGACCATCTTGGGCCCCGCTTTGCATGTCAGTGATATTTATCACTAATGACATGCAAAGTGGGCGTGCCAAGATGTTAGTGACTGGAAACACTCGCTAACATCGCTATCTCCTATTACCAACTTTTGGAGATATTGGCGCTAAGAGCGAATATCTCCAAAAGCTAACACCTGCCCCTGAGCAGTTCTTAGCCATGTTATCCAATGGTAGGTGGATACCATGGCTAAGAGCATTAGCTCGGTAATCCATGAATATCGCTCACTTTTCAGAGATATTCCTGCATTTCGGCCGATTTTTATCGCTTAGGAGATATACCTTGATAATAGCAAGGTTCCTAAGCGATAAAAATCGCCGCAGCTCGGCGATAAAAATATCGCCGCTAAACCAACATAGCGATAATAATCGCTAGTTGTTGGTAATATGCCCCTAAGTTGCTTATAGTTGCAATATGTGATGCTTTTGAAGGTTGATTTTTGACGTTAATGGAAGCAAAAAAGTCAAACAGAATCTTCACCCTAGTTCTATGCAGATTTTAGTTTATTACTTTATCATCAACTGTTTTCTTACCAAGCCATGCGTAGAAACCACTGAAGTGGTGTTTGAATCAAGCATTGTCCGGACCACCAATTTAGAGCTTCTACCCGGGCAGCAAAAAAACCCTCTATGACTATCTAGGAAACCACTGAGTTCAACAAAGCTCTGGATATGACAAAAAAGAAGTGCTCCAGAATTCTGCCCAAGTAAAGGAGCAGAGAAATAGGCCTAAAATTGTTCAAGTCATCTTAATTTATAGATGGTTTTATGGCGAAGTCTTGACGAAAGCAGGCTTCCACTGAATGACCTTATTCCAGTACTGATAGAAATGTTAAAGATGCTAAGTTCTTCAGGCAGAATTATACATGTCATTATAAGATTTGTAACAGCATTATTTGTGTGACAAAAAGAAAAGAAATTCTCTCCGAGAATTAACTTTTGGCCACTGATCAAAGGCGGTAATGGTCACTTATCAAGTGTGTCTTTTTATAACTGTACAACACAATCTAGGGCGGGAAACCTGGTTTACACTGATATTGACACAATTTTACAAAACTAAAATTTGCAACAACCGCCTAAGCCCAAAAAATATTTTGCACTGGTCAGTTCTATACATCACTGCAATGGGGCACCAGTCCAAAGTATGATATACATTTGCAGTGGTAATCTATGTTACCGTCTGGCCTGCTGAAATCTTACTGTAGAAGTCAAACCAAATGTTTCTGTGAGCTGGCCTACCAAAGCAATTTCTATGACGACCAATGCCAAATGCAGCGTGCCTGGAGACGTCTGGAAAGTTGAACTTAACTTTCCCAATGGCGTGGACAGCGTCTTCATGCTGGAATTTATTGACGAGAGTTTGCAACATGTGTTGCTAATGTGCACCTACATAAACTTCCAACGCAGCACCATAAACAATCACTGCTCGGCAACCGGAAGTCAACAGAATGTGGAATATGTACGACCCGGAGCCTCTTCCTCTAGTAATGCTACGTGGACACACGTCTAATGAATTCTCTGGTAAATCAATAGCTCTCCCCTGGTGTGCATTACCGACCGTCAAATAAATCAAGATAATTAAGTTGGATTAACCAAGATGTTGATGGTGCTGGCCTGTGATTATAAACATCAGCAGCCCTAGTGCTGGGAAGCATAAAATGAGGAGTTCTTTGATGGGCCCAGGAAAACCGTCCTGAGTGAAATTACTTCAGACATCTCAGGCAACGCATGTCCATAAACACAGTCATGATCTCTGCTCCTCAAATATATCTCTCCGTAATTGCATGGCAGCATCCTTAATCATCACGTCATAAAAGTCGGAGACATCAAGGCTCATGATTTATTCATTTATGCAAAGTGACGAGTTTACAGGCCGCGGCCATCTTTCAGGTATGCGAGATACTGAGGCGGCCTCATGCCTTTGAAAGGAGGCTGTTGTGGCCAGCGCCGAGGATAACCGGGACCGTATGAGGCTGGGCGCAGAGGGCCCGGCAGGTCCACCCTGCGAGTTCAGTAACAAACATTGGCGACCCCGCTGAAGCTGCGCCATTTTAAAAAGATCAAGCTGTTCAGGAAAACGCTCCGCTGAACTTCTGCAATCTTCAACTTAAAAGTTCATTTTTTTTTATTAACTAGCATATCATAACAAGTATCTGTTTATTGACAATACATTCAAACAAAATCATGGACTCCCACTCTCTGCCTTTCAGTTCGCATAATCACATTTCAAGTGGAGCAGCAGTCAGAGGGTGGATTTTGCAGAATCCGTCCGATTGGAGCTCGTGCTGGACACAGAGGACCTTCTGGACACCTCTTGCTTCAAAAATCCCACACTGCTTCTGTATGTAACTGTGTTAAGTGTACATTCACTGGGAGGAGCCTGGCACTCCCCTCTCTGAATGTCAGCGCCCCACACACACCTTTGAGGGAGTCATGAGGCCCCCCTTGGACAGGAGCTCACAGATGGTGCCCCATCATTTGAAATGGCCATCAGGCCACCACTCTCCCACATGAGGCCATTGACTGGGGTGCTGTGATCTAGTCACGGGTATGAGAAAAATGAAAAAGGCAATGGGTGAAATGCTTGAAATACTCTTAGCTGCACTCTATTTTTTCTTTTTTGTCCACTATATCACTCCAGACAGAGAGCAACCATATGCAAAATATCCTCAGTCCTTTTCTGATATCAACAGTCCATCTGAATCGCCAGGTACCACCCGATCTGTATGTTAGTGGGTATGGCAGGGTATGCTCAGATGTGGGTCCCTTGCTCACTTTGCCACTGGATTCAGGCAAGCCGGGCTGATGACGGCTGATTAGCCAGAAACCGGTCCTAGGATGCTTTTTTCCAGTCCAGTGAAGACATGGCTTGGCAGTTCGGGCTGGACTGTTCCCATGAGGCACAGGGCCAGACTGATTTGCATATGGCCAGGTCTGAACTGGGGTGGCAGAATGAGCTAAAGAATGATGATGGATTAAACCCAGATCAGTTGACTGGGGGTGAATGCTTGCATTGTTCAACACTCCGTCCATCATCCCCTTTGGTTTTGCCTTGATTAGTCTTCCTCAGCATTCCCATTAGATGGATGGAAGGTGGGTCTGCAAATTCTGTTGTGAAAGGTGTGAGAGTCTTTAAGTGAGGTGGCCCATTTTGTTGTCCCCTGTGTTATCCTTCTGTTGGGTTAATGACAGCAGTGGTGCTGGAACAATTTTCAATTGGGGGTACTGCCATCAATGTTAACTTTACTGAAGACATAGTGAATGTGAAAAATCCATGTGTCACTCAAAGAAGAACGGTAGCAAATGAGTCACAACCATTAAGCAGAAATGGTAAGGCTGTGGTATGTAGCCAATGGTGCATTTTGGTGTACACTGTTGCTAATATATTACTAACATATGGTGTGGTAGTTCGCTACCATTTAAAAACAGCAAATTTTCCATTGAAATGGTTACAAAAGTTGCGCAAACATATAGGTTGACTAATAAAACTATATAGGACACACACAATAGATAATGTGTGGGATGTCAGCCAATATTTATCATTTGCACTTCAACATGTAAAGTGTATGGATTTATTTTGATTGTATTAAAATCTTTATTTGCATCACATTTCAAAACTTACGAAAAACTGCTTAATTTTTGCCTTCCTACCTAAAAGTTTGAAATTTGTAGAGTTCATCTACGGGTATTTGTATTTTGTTGTGTTTTAGGATAATATAGCCATCCTACACCCTTTCCTTTCTCACTCCCTGTACTCCAGAATGTTTGTCACATAGTTCAAATAGTTTACTTTGCAAACTTCTCTCCCTTTGGAGACAAAGAAAGAAAAGTAATCACCCTTCTCCATGTTAAAAGAATAAGCAGAAATGTGTCAGAAAACACAGTCCGACATTTGACCCCTGTGTTTGAACCACAGCTAATGTTTCAAGATAAAATCAAAATTTAAAGGCATTGTTATTGCTTATTTATCTTTTGGACTCTGGCATAGTTATTCTGGGGGTGCTGCAGCACCCCCAGCATCCATATTTCCAGCGCCTATGGCTCACAGCCAGGCGCAGAAACCTCACACCCCTTTTATGCCTCTGTTGTGGGTGCTCCAAGATGGATAGCTCTTGTGCTACCTTTGGCGAGAAGGCTTGGTCTGGAGAAGTCCCTGAAAAGGACACTTGAAAGAAGAACCCCCACAACCCATAACATAGTTTGAGACAGTGAATCCACATCCTTTGTCTACAATTATTGTCTAAAAAAGCGGCGTCAGGAATCAACCATTGTTCCAGTCCAAAGTTCTTTATGATCAAGGGAGGGAATGCTCTGCAGAGTATTCAAAGGAATGTATGAAAGCTAGTCTTGCAGGGGTGAGAGGATATCACCTGCAGTCTGGATTTCCTGCTGGAGGAGCTGAAGACCCTAGTAGCCTGCCTCTCCAGTCTCACAGGAGGAAAGATTGGCCAGGAAAGAGTGGTCTTTCATATTTGGTGGCTATGGGGCATCCATGATGAATTTGGAGTGACACTGATCCCTTTAGGCCCCCCATATTCTCACTCTGGATCTGAACCATGACACTGCTATTGCATAATAGGCAACCACCCACAATTGTGAGACCAGATATGGTCCAGTTGGGGCTTTATCTGGCGAATACAGTAGATTCCAATGGCAGCTGCAACTACTGTTTTCTGAGGGCCCAGTTGGTTCTGCATCTGGTGAATACAATAGGCCCGTACAAGGGCTGCAACTGTTGTTGCTAAAGGCCCACTCAAGGCTGTATCGCATGAATGCATCAGACCAGGAACTGCAACTGCCAATTGCTGATAGCTCCCTCAGGGCTACACCTACCTTTGGTACTGTCAAAACCAGAACCCTTCAGAACTTCTGCACACCCCACCCACAGTTTGCACCCCCTACGGTGTAACTACACTATTAAGATTGATGCTGCTGGATCCTTGACCTAATTCCTGAAGGACTCAACTCCGACATCTCTGAAAGAGAGACTGGGGGGACCTACTTCTCAACACAGCCCACACTCCACATCCCACTACGAAGAATTCTGACAAGTACTTGCCAGCTCTCTACTGCTTTTTTAAGTGCACAGGGAGCACTTTGGGTACCTGACGAAAGAAGAAAAGACATGTGAAAACTCACCTATTCCGAGAAAGAGATAAAGATCGAGAGCATTTTTGAATAGTGAGCAACAAAACCTGCACCTAAACCTGATTAATGATACTCTTGATTGACGTGGGGAGCCCAGAATCTAGGGGGATCACCTGAGAGGGAACAGAGAGGGAGCAAAGTGGGAGTAGCACCTGCATGAGATAGTGCCCAGAGTCACTGATTGGTGTATATTAATTGAACTGTGTAGTATTTTGTACAGCTATGGGATTAAACTTTATTTCTTGTAAAGATAAGAACTGGGCTGGAAATTAACTTTTATTGTGTATGTTAGTTACGTAGTGAGCTCTGACCTCAAGTACCCCCACACTACAATACCGAGAAGTATGAGACTGCTCACCCTCGCTACCCTGATCCAATTGTGGAAGGTTTTGAACTTGCCCCAGTTGGCACAGTCATAATACGATGGACCTGGACACTTGTGTCAAACGACCTCAAACCCCAAGGTTAAGGTCCGCACCATGGCCCCAGAACTGCGTCTGACAATCACAAACATGATTAAATGATATACAATAAAAGAACTGGATTTTTTAGTTGCTATGTTTGTTCTAGCTTGAAAGATTTGCCTTTCATCAAATACCTTAGTGTCCATTATGATAGAATCAAGGTAAGATTATTGGCAATGAGGCAATTAGATCGTGTTAATTCCATTGCTAAGTACATTTCACTTATTCAAAACAGAGAATTTTAAACTGTATGGATCAACTATGCATTATTGTAAATGTATTGAGTGTTTTAGGATATAATGAATTTGAGTATTTTAATTATAAAGCAGTTTACTACAGGAATGTTTTGAAGTTGTAACCGAGGGGTCCAAATGACATTACGTAATGTGTCTTTTTTTAACAAATTATGTCTGAAAAAGAGTGGAAGGGTTATTAAGCGAATAATTTATATGGCTTTTAATGAATGAATTTGTCTATTGTATTGTATTCTATATGATGTGTGTCTTGGAAATAAATAAATATTTAATAATAAAAATTATATAGGCATCTTTTAGATGTGTTGCTGTTTTTAAGATCTACAGATGCATGGTCTAATATTCACCCACTATAGATAACATGATAAACATAACACAGCTACTTTTCTGAGTCCTTTAAAGAAAGTGTCTGTCTTAGTTGTTAGTTGTATTATACTAGCCCAAGAACGGGAATGTGTGCAAATGGTTTCAGGTAATGAGCATCAGAACTCATTTTTGAGGATCTGGACTTATATTCTATTACAGACTTTGACCAGGAGCAAGAGAATGAAAGATAAAAAAACAGAGAAGGAGGTAGACAAAGGGGGGAAATAGTTCCAAAGTGAGAGAGGAGGGATGAGACAGAACGTGTAGGTTGGTGGAAAAAAAGAGGCATGATGATGAACACTAGGTAGCCTTGATATAATGGAAGGTAAGTTCCTGATAAAACATTTGTGACTGTGTCCTTTTAAAAAATTGTTTTACAATCTAAACTGTGACTATGTGATCTCAAAAACTAGCAACCAGTACATGAGTTATCCTACCAAGGGTGTCATTGTTGCAAAACTGAAGACTGCATTTTTGATTTAAAGGCACACTGTATATTGGCTGTGATATCATCGCCCATTGTGAAAAGGAATTTCTTCAAAGAAATTCTTGAGCACCTCTCAACTTTAGTCATGATTTCCACAAGATTTCATTAATATTTAAGAGCTGGGCACACTAGCAGCTCCAAAATCCTTATTTTTTGTGAAAAAGGGGAATTCTGCTGCAATATCAAACACAGTATCTGCAATAATGCACCTGGGTGGAAAAAAGCATGCAAGATGATAGATTGTTAAATGTCTAGTCAGTTACATATGCCATTTTGACATCTTCTACTAACGGGATTCCTCTCCAGGGCACAGAGAGTCCAAAAGAGGAGTTCCACTACTGGTGTCTGTTGCGTTATTCAGAAGTAATAAATATCCAAGGTGAGTAAACAAGAATTCAGGACAAAGATTACTGCCTTGCATATCAAAGAATTTTCATCAAGTAGAAAACTCACTTATTCAGTCTACAAATTTGCAATAATTTCGGTCACTTTGTTTCGCTGTAATGTTTATGCTCATAAAAAATCCAGACATGTTTATGCACTTTCATCTATTTTGGTTTCTGTTCACATGTTGTGGTCTGTGATTCCGAGGATTGCTCATGGGTATGCTAATGGCCACTAAAGCAAGATGCCAACAATTCTGTGAAATGTGTGAAAGTTTCATAAGATGACTGGCAATGAAGAGGACATGTTGCAATATGTTTGTCAGGGACCTGTGACTCACTACGTAAATAGTTTTTTTAAAGTCTTAATAAGACTTACAGTGTGATATTCCAAGACTTACAGTGCATCTTAACACTACTTACAATGTGTCTTAATAAGACCTACAATGTGACTTAAAAAGACTTATAGTGTGTTTAAAAAGACTTACAGTGTGACTTAACAAGACTTATAATGCGTCTTAATACATACAATATACTGTGATTTAACAGGACTTACAATGTGTCTTAACCCCTTCGACGCTCATGGCGAGCTCAGCTCGTCATGAGGTACACCTCTCATACGCTCATGACGAGCTGAGCTCGTCATGAAAGCATAGGTTTCCGTTTGCGGTCAGCGCACTGCGGAAATCTGCACCGCAGCGATGCGGTTAACAAGACTTACAATGTGCATTAACAATACTTGTTATACACTGTGACTTTACGGGACTTATAATGTGTCTTAACAATATCCACAATGTGTCTTAACAAGACTTGCAATGCGTATTAACAATACTTGCAATGCACTGTGACTTTACGGGACTTACAATGTGTCTTAATAATATCTACAATGTGTCTTAACAATACTTACAATGTATAGCGTATACCATAACACGAGTAGATGCATAAAAAATTCACTTCTCACACTGAGCAAGTGCTAACACAATTGAATTGTTGCAACTCTAAATAAGGTATGGGTGAAAACCTGTATTACATGTATGAAACAAATATGATGCATAATCCGTTCAATATGTCCCTCAAACGCTGTAGCTCGCATACAGTCTCTTGTACATTTGACAACACCAATACAATTTACAGAATAAAATAAAGTCTTCATGCATATCTATGGATATAAGTTACATTTCATTAGTCAGAGCTCAATTACAAGAAGTGGATATGACACATTTGGCCCAATGTTTTGTACGCAGGATGTTATGTATAAAATAGGCTTTCCCTGGTAGGAAAACACATCCTTCACACCCCATTCCCACTGTGAGGACATTTTTGTGATGTCTAGAAAGGTTCATCACTCGCGTTCTAAGTTCAAAATTGTAAACGGGTGAGTTAAACTGGCCATTGAGTTTGACATCTCTAGCATTTACTGCCTTGGCTTAAATGAACTATGTTAGGTTACGAGTTTTGTAAAGTGCAAGAAATATCCCAATAGGAGTCCAGGTGCTTATAGACAAAGAGTTAGAGGTCCAGTGCAATTCAGATGATTAGTCATTGTTGTCTATACCCTGTGTTCATGATGAGGCCTATACAGTTACTATTTGAAAGATTTCTAAACCAGACATCCTTTATTATCATGAAAAGAAGCTATTTTTCAAATGCAAGCGTAGCTTTCTAGAGGTTTTGTAAATTTATTTTCTAGAACTTTGATAACGATCTCCTGGTTTGTCACACAGACATATACATTTTATTTGCTGTTACCTCAGATCAAAAAGACATTTGAGTGAGAAGTTAAATAATGTGTGACAACATCATATAGTTCCATGGCTCACTTGTAGAAAGACTGCAACCGGTGGGAATATCTTTAATTTGAAATAACTTGTCATTATGGATGAAAAAAACTATCAATAAGTATGAGTTTTTTTTATAAGAAACATATTTCTGGTGTTTTCCACACTGGAGTAAAGCACACAAAATACCCTTCACTCTTTTTACACTTGCTGAATATGTTTATCCTTGTTGGATATGTGACATATTTCAGATCTGATTATTCTTGTTGTGTCCAATGGAAGCAACTGAGGCTTAGTTATCTGCATCAAAGAATTACATTTGTATCAGTGTCGATGCCTCGTCATTTTGTGGCAAGAGTATCTCAGTCTCATAGCAGCTTCCATTCTTATCCCACCCATGAGGATCTTATATTTAGGGCACTGTGGTCCCTTGCACTCAGTTATCACTTCTTCCACCCTGTGTAAATCTAACCCTACAAGGGATGTCTCTAATAAATGAATTTCCCTTGTTAGACCTGCTCCCTCCACAGCAAGCTCTGTCTGCTAGTACGCAACTGTCAAAGCCATACTCTTTTATTTGCCGATGGGGTACAGCCCTGAAGAGGCCATCACAATCCTTCAAGACAAGGCCAGATGGGGACGGCTAGACACATGGTGTTGCGGAGGCAGTGCAAAAAGCACATCCTGGAGAAGACGTGCAGTCCCTCACCTCTTCCTCTTATACTGAGAGGCTTAATGCTTGACTTGGAATGTGCAGGGTCTGTTCTCTCCCCCACCCTCTTAACATCCTTACATGTCTCAGGACTCTGCTGCACATGAAAATGGCTTGTATGCTGCCTAATATGTGACCTACATGATTTAGCTATTTTGTTTGTTTGTCAAGTGTAGAGTGCTGAGTAGACGCATTTTTATTTTTGATCAATTCCAACATTACAATAATATCTTCTTGCCAAGTCAGAGAAAGATTCACGTGCTCGTAATTTGGGCAAACATTTGTGCATCTGGATGCAATCGTGCGTTGAGTTGGTTCCCCAAGGCAGACGTTATTGCTACGTTGGAGGACTTTAGCAATGATTTTGATAAAAATTACAAGTGTGCCTTTCAAGAATGTTGTCCTTATCCCTCTTTTTAAAATGTTTTGCCAAAAAATAAGGACAAAAATGTACACATTTTTAGACTGTAGATTCCCTACTTTGCCTTCTCTAGGGACACGCAAATCTGCCCATAAGGGCGTTACAATACCAGGAACGCGCCAGTGCACCACAGAGGCAGGTCTGTAGGAGATTGCAACATTCATTCAAGATGTTCAATGATGAATGTCACTTGAGAGTTCTGTAGAAAATACCAGTATCCCCATCCCCGCAAGCCCACCCCACCTAAGATAGTTTTGTATTTCCTGACTTCTTTAATGAACAACCACAAAAAGAGATTTCAGCAAGACACACAGACCGAATGCTTACGATTAGCCGCACAACAGGGATTTTAGCTCGAGGGTTTAGCGCGCCCCCCCCCCCCTCTTCCCCCTCACCCCGCTGAGAGACTTAGCCAATGGGTTGAGAACCAGTGGCATAGAGGGTGCATGGCATGACATGGAACCTGGCAGTGTGGCACAAAGAATGGGCAACACGAATACAGTGGCCAAGCCCAAAAAACAGTGGTATGCAGTGATTTTTCAGAGCCTACAGGGACAGGAGAGATAACAAAGCCGCGATGTATTTACATCAGCTCTAGCTTCATTCCAGGCCATCATTTTTTCACTCACTGAGCCACTCCAGCCATTTGCAATTCACCTTTGATCCTGGTCAGTAGGAACAGTCCAGCGAGAAGTGCCATGCCAAAGACCAGTCTAGACATAAAAACAATCAACCCCACACTGGTAACAATAGCAAAGAGAGACAGAAAGAGAGAGTAAGAGCCGGAGCCAGGAGAGACACACAGCAGATTTCCTGATTTAGGTATAAAAATTGAACTTCAGGTTACAGCTGGTTTCTCGCAAGATGATATTTGAAAACAGGAACTTAAAAGGCCTGGCAGGACGAGATTGAAGCATGGGCTTACACCAAACATAATTTAAATGGTTATTGAGAACAGACGCAGTCGGCAGCTGTCCATCATTGTCCCAACTTAACAACCACTGGAGCACTTCAGAGTTCGGGCACTTCTAGCATAACAGGCACTCATTTTTGGGCACCTGAATTTATTCAAATTATTGATTACCTCTGCAAGCACAACATTCTCTAGAACTCAGTTCATACCCATACAAAATACCACACAAATATAAATTTATAATTTGCCATATTTTGTATTGCTAAAAAAAAAAACAAAGAGGGCTGCTGACGGCATGCACAGAAATATCAATTTGGACACGCGGATGTTTCTGGTTTTTTCTTGCAAATTAAAAGGTAATTCTACCAGTTAAAAATGAAGAATTCACACTGTAGTATGCGGGTCATAGCCGTCCGTCAAATGACATCACCGCTTCCACACACTGCATTTAATATGAAGAGCGGCCTTATTTACCGTAAGCAGTCACCACAAATTGAGCAAATGAGGTCGGATTTTCCTTTTAAGACAGGCAGCATTTTTAAGGGCCGGTAACATTTTTTCTCGCCCTATGAATGGGTCGCGAATAAGAACCTTACAGTTTACTTCTGCACACGATCTGTCAGCACTGCAGTAAAAAACAAAATGAAATGCGTAATGTGCTTCTAATAAATAACCAACCCAAAATTATGTATTCATTCGACACATGTGCAGAAACTACTTTAATGCTTGCTTTGTTTTCTGAATGCTATTTAATTTGCCTAGTTAAAAGCCAGACTATGGGAGTACTTTTTGTACAGCTAAACAAAGGAAACACGTTTTTCATTAAAAAAAAAAGTATTCAGCAAAAACTATTATACAGCAAAATTTGGCTGAAGGCCCTTTTTAATTTCCATTGGTACTAATGGTCGTTTTGGTTTTCCATATTATATCTATATCATTTTTACCATATAATATATTTTTGTTCAATACATTTTATTGTCATGTAAATAACCAAATGACAGTACAAAGATGCATAGGGCTTGCGTCATACATGATGTCTATCATAGTACAAAATAAATCATCACATTACAGTTAATTGAATAAAATATGCAAGTTAGAACATCATCTCACCAAAAGATAGCATAATGCAGAAAACATGTAAGCATGGCACAGAACAATATATAAAGAATTCCCATGAAGGGTATACGGTTGCGTGCCTTTAAGAATTCCTTATAATAGAGCTAATTGAAGTAAGACCAGAGAACATCTGAGAACATGTAAAGAAATGTAGAAAGGTGTAGAATCCGACTTTTGAAGGATATTTATGCAAATTATTTCACTGGTTGAGGTCAATGCTTCTTTCTAATGATGACCCATATGAACTAATGCTGTTGGCCTAAAAACATGACTTGCCTAAGGTCAATCTGATGACAGGGGGTACTTGCCAACCATGAGTCCCCTGCCCCCGCTTCAGCCTTATATCATCCTGTCTGCCTATTTAAAACTCTTTTCTCTTCACTCTCTCACTTAATTGGAATTTTTTGGACACTTTACCTTGGGCAGTCTTCCAGGACAGCAAATAGCCCTGCCACATTTCTCAGGTCCATTCTTGAGACTTGTAGTTCGTGCTTAATTTGTAAAAGAATAAGTGTCGGTGGCCAAAGTTTTGCTCAGAAGCTTACGGCCGATGCAATTAAAAGTTGGCTTGCTTCATGCTGCTTTAACCACTACCAGACACTCCCTGTCTCTTTATCTAACTCTTGCAGGTTCCTGCTATCTCCCTTTAAGCGGGGTTTTTCAGTCTTTCTCTTCCTCTGTCTATGTTTGTTTTTCCTTCTCTTGCACTCAGTAAATGTCTGATACAGAGAAATTAGTGCCATACCCGCCACTGGCTAAAATTAAGCACTGCAGTTTTAGTTTACCTTATCACATTATAGAACTATGACTACAAGTCCCAGAAAGCTGAGGAAATTAAAACCTAGACTGGAGCCGCAACTCATGAATGGATGTGGGATACTTGGAAGCCATGATGAACCCCCCTACCCATCTACCTTTCAGGGACCGAGCTAACACTCCTCTATTCAAGTAACATGGGAGGAGCATGATTGACCTCACCCCAGATGGATAAACACCAACAGCGTCTATGACCAAACAGCACTTGGTATATCCCAAAAACAGGGCTTAATTTGTAAAATAAAGAGTGCCAGTGCCCAAAGCGCTGCTCAAAAGCCCGGCTGGCACTAATAAATGTCAGCACGATGAGTACCAAGGCTGCGTAGTCCTGAATCCACCTCAGGCCTCTTTAATCCACTACCAGGCATTGCCTGGCCCTTTATCTCCTGCAGGTGCTTGGCGGGTTTTCTGTCTTTCTGTGACTATAATGCTGTTAATCCAAAGGTGTGTGTGTGTGTGCTTGTGTGTGTAATTGTGCACTGCATCTGACCTTCTGCTACTACTCCCTTGTTGTACTGCTGGTGCCTTGTTTATATTGTTCCATTGTACCTGGGGGTTCTGAAGTCCCAAATTCTTCCACTTCCAGCAGCAGGTTCCTGACAAATCTCTGCAGTATATGCATACACACTTTATATATCCTAATGAAATTGTAAAGAGCATGGTCCAGGTTATACAGTTAGATTAATCCAACATGTTTTTATACCAAGACAGGAACCTGTAGCGAGAAGCTTACACTTACACCTCTACGGCACGTGCCTTAACGCTCTAAGCTGTGTTACAAGTATTGGAACAGCAGATCTGCAGGTCACAGAGAGATCTCTGTGGCAGACATTCAATCTTCTCCGATCTCTATTTTGGCTTAGCATGAAACCTCCAGGTAGCTCAGTTCTCTTCCAGATGCTCAGTGGTTTTTACAAGTTTACCCAGTGCTCTCGGTTCTGGAATATCAGTGCAGGGTGTAGATTGCACCCAATCAATGTCCAAGGACTGGGTTATAAGTGCAGGGTGCAGCTCAGATCAGAAATGTGTTTATTATGTATACTGTACCAGACTGGAATAGGGGGAGTAAAAGGCTACACTTGGTTTGGCCTCCTTTACCCGTTGGTGGCATGCTTCATCATTGGGTTCCTCCCGATCCGCTGCGGTTCGTGCGTGCTACAACCTACGGCTTACGTGGGAGCACTTACTGATATTTCTATACAATGATAAAGGATTTCTTCTAAGAAGGGTAAGGGTGTGGGGATGATGGTACATTGTTTAAAAATACCTGGCTAGTAGGTATCCCTTAGTTTATTTGAACCTCTCGTCAGTATAATTAAAAATGAAGGGGGATTTCTTTAGGAAGAAAGATTATTATGGATCTATTTCCAAAATGGTCGACTTGTTTTGAACCGCGCCCCTAATTGATACTATTTTGGATGCAGCAATGTTGCATCAAGGTTCCTCCAGGAAAGAGGGTGGCCTGTTGTCACACTCCCTGCAAGGCAACGCCTCTGCATCGTATCCTAATCGGTTCAACCACCTGAGACCGCATAGTTGGTTGAACCGATTAGATTACGACAGGGCACCCTCTATCCACGGAGGAACCCTAATGTGGAAGATTAGGGGTACTGCTCGAAACAAGTCGACCATTTAGGAAATGTGAGCTGTTACAATCAACCAGTGAGAGCTTCACCTGTGCCTGGCTCTTAAAATAGATCTAACCTCATGTGCAGATGTGTCTGATATTTTATTAATTTCAGCTCAAACAGGCCATGTACAGTTGTTTTTTTTTGCATTATTGTATTGGTCTCGGATGTTTTTTCAGCTTGTTTTTTACATTCCCTACATTTTCCTTAAGTTTTACCACCTGTTTTTGACTGGTATTATTTTCCACTTATTTTGAATGACCTCTCACGCTTTTAATTGGGCATTATGTACTGCAATTGTAATTTTTTTCTAATTATGTAAATAGCGTATGTGTTAAATGGTGCACTTGGACCAAAGAAATGCGGTATTTAGCGCATGTGCAAAATAACACAGGTAGTTTTTAACTTGTGATCAGACGATTTGTTGAAGTCATGCTCTATTTATATCTGCATGTGGTAAAGACCAATACGTCAAACTCATAATCAGAGCCGGAGTGTACTGCCCAGGTTAGCACCCCCTATAAAGCACCTGATAGTACAAGGTGTATGTAACTTTTTAGGCATTCATTTATTTGCCCAGCTGAAAATATAAAACATTTCTAGACTCTTAATCCTGTTCAGGCCTAGTCAGTTGTGCTGCTTCAGATGTTGACAGCAGCTCTATCTCAGCATCATCCTGTGATATTCTAGTTCTAGAAGGACCAGTGGATAGTCTGGTAGGTAATTGCTGGTTAGGATTGTAACCTGAAGCCATGATAGACTTAGATTGTCTGCATATTAGTCTCTTTTTGGGCAAACAGGGCCCTCAAGCAGAAAACAATTGTGTTAATATCTGGGAACAGTTGGCCCAGTTATTAGTCCAAAAATTCCGCGCCACAAGGGGACGCACTTCAAGAATGGCAATCAAAAGCGAACCCTGGTTCAATCATGACCTAAGAAAACAAAAAAGAGAGATTGCAAGAGAGGTGCGTTTGCAATCACAAGCAGCAAAAAAGGGTCATAGAACAGAAAATTTGAAGCTGTGCGAACTGAGAAGCAACTACAGGAGGAACCTGAGGAGTGCAAAAATAGTGCATAAAGGGTCCATATGGTTACAATTATTGACTGCCAGTAAAAAGCCCAATAGCAGTGAATTTTGGGGTATGATAAACAAACTGTCAAATGGCCCAACATTATGACAAGAGGCGGGAATCGGAGTAGATACATGGATTTACCATGTGCAATCTCTGTATAGCAATACAGCAATGAGACTCGCAGGAAGGCCTCACGGGCAGCATCCCGAGCAGGAAGAAATACAATCATTTTCCACCCAGGAATACGCGGAAGGCGGATTATCAAGATAAGAGTCATTTAGTATCGAGCCGGACAGCCTGACTAACGCGAAGGAACTAAGAGGTTTTATAGTGAAATTTAAGACCGAGGTCGTGGCAGGTCCAAATGGCCTCTCCAACGCCATTTTTAAGAACGACCCAGAGTTCTGGTCTTCCTATCTCACGTCCCTTTTCAACGAGATCTATACCCAGACTAATGTTCCGGTATCCTGGAAGGGGAATATCATCCACCCCATATTTAATAAAAAGGGAGACCATCGCAAGCCGGGAAGTTATAAACTGATCTCATTGATGGATGTAGATGCTAAGCTTTATGCTTCTTGCCTGCTAGTCCAGCTGCAAGACTGGATGGAGGAGAAGAACATAATTCCCAAGTTCCAGACAGGTTTAAGACAAGGTATGCGCACCACAACTAACCTGGACATTCTAGCACTCCTAATTGAAAAAGCACAAAAAAAGAAATCCCGGCTTTTTGCGTGCTTTGTGGATATTAAATCCGCTTTTGACAGAGTAAGCAGGAGTCACCTCTGGAAGAAACTTAACCTCTGGGGCTTGCCAAGCGCAATGCTCAATGCCATAATTTCCCTGTACATGGATACCTGGGCAAGAGTTAAGCTCGGCGACGGGTTCAACACAACCCCAAGCATCCACACGCAACAAGGCTTGAAACAAGGCTGTGTTTTGGCTCCCAGCCTATTTAACTTGTTCCCATCAGACATCGCATCATTCATCGAAAAACACGATTCCCACCCGCCGAATTTGGCGAACGAGTCAGTCGCCATCTTACAATATGCAGACGATATTGTTTTGCTGAGCCAAACTCCTGTTGGCTTACAGAGATCAATAAACAATTTAGCAGCTTATTTGGATCAGGAACATTTGGAACTAAACAAAGAAAAAACAAAAATTGTTCGCTTAGTGGATCCCAAAAAAAACAAGTTTAAATGGTCGGCCAAAGGGGCAGTCGTGGAGGAGCAGCGCTCATATAAATATCTGGGCGTAACATTTGGGCAGGAAGCATCACATAAAGAACATAAATCGGCACTAAAAGCAAAAGTTCAATCACTAATCTATGCATATAGATTACTACGCAAAAAAGTGGACAGTCCAAATTACACTTATCTGTTAAAAGTTATGGCCGCCCAAATCCAGCCCAGTCTGTCCTACGGCCTGGCTCCCTGGTGCGGCAAGGAAACACACTTACTGAACGAACTGCAGACAAAGATTTATAAGGCCATTTTTGACCTGCCAAAATCTGCTTCCCCTTCCCAGGTCAGACTGGAATTTGGCCTTCAACACCAGAAATTCCGGGGAATGAGCAGTTTTGTTAAACTTTGTCATAAATTCCGCTCCTCAAACCCGGACACTTTGAATAGATTATGCTGTGCCGAAATTGAGCACCAAATGATATCCAAAACACCAAATTCCTGGGGAAGCTTTTGAGAACATCTCTAGCCATGCTGGAACTACAAACAGTATGGGACAATGGGGAAGACAGAGTAAGCATTGGCAAAACAGCAAACATCGCAGTACAAAAGAAATCCTTGTTGGCTGACAAAAAGGCAAACACCAGGCGCCGGCATGGGTGGACAATCATTAATTCCTACAGATCTTTAAGACCACAAGCATATTAATCTGCTCATTTCAGCTCACATCTAAAAAAGAGCTTTATATTCTTTTGATTGGGCGTGCATGACTCAAAGGACCTGTACCCATCGTGGAAAAAGGTCTTTCAATCGGAGACCTGTCGATTATGTGGCGTTAAACAAGAATCTTAACCCCACTTCTTATGTGCCTGTCCAGCTGTTCTGAACCAGAGGAAACAGCATTTAAAAATTCATTTTTAACGATCTGAACATTCGCTCAAGCAGGCAGGCGGTGAGATGTTGGCTGGAGGGCACGTCCAACATCCTGGATTGCCGGGGGGTCAAATACATGACAATGGTTTACAGGTTTTTATGGCAAGCCAATGGAGAACAAACAAAATAAGTTGGATCAATGCAAGTACGCAACAGTTGAATCTCCATATTAATTAAGCGGAAAAAATGTTAACCTACAAAAAAGACCACCCTAGCTTCAGGCACCAAATAATTAGACTGCCCAGAAAAATACAGCTGAACACTGGGACCTCATTATTATCATCGTCTTCCTCAAGGCGTTTCACACACCATTAAATTTGTTGTGCTAAGTTTTAAATTTAGTCTCTATCGGTGTTGTATTAAGCTGCCAAATTGATAGACTGTCTTTTTTTTAATTTCATGAGATCGGGAGGAATTATACCAAAAAAGTCATAGTCTAACTGCCCCGACTACTGTTTTTGCACCGAGACCTGGCTTAAACCTTATCTGGTCCCTGCTATCACATTGGGGGTCCCATCGGGGTATAAGATCCTTAGGCTGGACCGCCCTGTTAAAACTGGCGGCGGGGTCGCAGTAATCTACAAGGATACTCTCAATGTCACTCTTCTTGACCAATGCTGCACTGACGACATTGAGATACTGGTCTTTAAAATTGGTCTCTCACCCCAATCTTGTTGGAAGGGAGCATTAGTGTACCGCCCTCCGGGCCCCTACATCGAGGCCTCGTCTATCCTTCTGGAGACTTTAGCCCCCCATATCAAATCTGGAGCAAATTTTGTACTCCTAGGGGACTTCAACGTCCACAGTGAATTACCTGACAACGCTGATACTCGCAACTTGTTGACCGACCTATCTGCCCTAGGCTTTAAACAGTGTAACCAGGGCCCAACTCATCAGGCCGGTCATACTCTTGACTTAATTCTATCGAACTCTCTTTCCTTGACCTGTCACTCCCCTCTACAGGTGGAATGGACCGACCATTTTATAATCCACTTCCTCCTCCCTATGCTCTCGGAGGAACGCCCCAACCCTGTTCCCCTGCCGCTATGGCGCAGACAGTGGCACAAGGTGTCCGGTGACTCCTTTAGAAATGCTTTTATCCCTCCTGATTTTCTTCCCTCAGACTCCCCCAACTTGGCCTTGTCCAAACTTAATAATGCTTTGAGCACAGCCATTAACGTGATCGCCCCCCTAAGACGCTGTAATCAGCGGTCGGACCGTAAACAAGAACTATGGTACTCAGACCTGTTGCGCGCGGAGAAAAGAGCTTGTAGAAAGCTGGAGAAATCTTGGAGACTCTCGTGCAGCACTGTCGATAGAGATAGATACAGCTCAGCTATGAGACTCTATCATAAAAACATCAGAGCTGCCCGCAAGTCCCATATTATCTCCCAGCTTTCTGGGGCCGGTCACGACCCTAAAATGTTGTATCAGGTACTCTGCACATTTACCAAGCCTGCCGCCTGCGACAGTACAGAAGTGTTAACACAAAAATTGTGCGATGATACGGCTGGTTTTTTCTCGGATAAAATTGATGCCATTTATCAAAAAATCTCTCAATCTAGTACATCCGTGGATGATAATGTTCCCCCTCCAAGTTTTCAGCCTGGAACAGTCGGTGTTGCCCCTGCCTCACTATCATCTATCCCTGAGATCACCTTAGACCAGGTCAACTCTCTGATTGGGTCCATTAAGTCAGGCAGCCCAGTAGACCTCGTACCTGCACGGGTCATGCACCTCATTGGAAGTGTCCTCAGCCCCTGCATTCGGACGGTGATCAACCGTTCTCTATCTGAGGGGCTGGTCCCCCGGATGTGGAAGGAGGCCATAGTTAAGCCTATCAGGAAGAACACCGCCATCCCTTGGTCAGACATGACCAACCTGAGGCCTATCTCCCTTCTGCCATTCATCGGCAAATTGACGGAGAAGCATGTCAATCACCATCTCTCCGCCTTCATTGAACAGACTGGTAGCTTAGACCATTCTCAGTCCGGGTTCAGGCCCAGGCATGGCACTGAGACCGCCCTCCTCTCCGTTACGGATGCCATACGCATGTCTCTGGATAGAGGGCTGTCGGTGGTGTTGGTGCTGCTGGACTTGTCCGCAGCATTCGACACCATATCCCACGCCATTCTCCTTACCAGATTAAAGGAGACAGGCATTGACAAATCTGCCCTGGCTTGGTTTTCCAGCTTTCTTTCAGAGCGGACACAGACGGTGAACATGGGCTCCTTTAGTTCCACCTCGACCAACATCATCAGAGGAGTCCCGCAGGGCTCATGTCTTAGCCCTACGTTGTTTAACGTTTATGTCTCCTCCCTGGCCAACTTGACAAGGTCCTTTGGGTTCATGCCTATCTCCTACGCTGACGACACGCAGCTGCTGTTTACTTTTAAGACCTTGACTCCCGAGATTAGACAAGCTTTCTCTAACGGCATGACTGCAATCGCCAGCTGGATGGCCAAAAACTTCCTACAGTGCAATGTAGGAAAGTCTGAGGTCATGTTATTTGGAGAGGCGAGAATCCTCTGGACCCCAGACTGGTGGCCTCCAAGCTTGGGACAAGCTCCGCTCCCCAAACAGGTAGTCAAGAACCTGGGAGTACGTCTAGACCAGGACCTCACCCTTTCTCACCATGCCAGCACCACTGCAGGGTCCTGCTTCCACATCATCGGCCTCCTTCGGAAGGTGTTCCCCCTTCTACCTGACGATTCCCGGAAGACCCTGGTCCAGGCCCTCGTTTTGAGCCGCCTGGACTATTGTAATGGGTTACTTCTAGCTGCCAATGAGGGAGTGCTCAATAGATTGCAGGTGGTGCAGAACACCGCAGCTCGGCTGGTGACCAACACCCCCCCCAGAACACCGTCCCTTCCCCTCCTTAAGGCCCTTCATTGGCTTCCTATCCGGAAGCGGATAGAATTCAAGATCAGCTGTGTGATACACAAATGCTTATACAATCTAGGACCTCATTACCTGACAGACAAATTTGTTTTTCACCGTTCTTCCCGTATCCTCAGGTCCTCCAATCAACAGCTGCTTCAGGTTCCTAGACACTATAAGACCAGACAGGGAGGCCGTGCCCTATCTATCATGGGTCCTCGTCTATGGAACAGTCTCCCCCTCTCCCTTAGAGAATGCCAAAGCCACACAGCCTTCAGGAAACGACTAAAGACTTTACTATTCTAGGAGGAGCTCCTTGATCTGTTCACCTCACAGCACCGCGCGGAGATACACCTTCGGGTGTGATGCCGGCGCGTAATAAGCCCATAAATAAATAAATAAATAGAGTAAAAAGGGTTTATGTCAGAAGAACGTTATTAAAGTAGGAACCTTTATATAATGATTTTTAACGATAAGCATTTTGTATGTAAGTACCTTAACCATGGTATTGTTTTAAAATCAGGTCTATTTTAACATGGGATTGGAATGTAATTTCCTAAATTATCTTTTACTCAATTCAGGGGGGAATTGTAATGATTTTAATTAATTCCAAACAATAAAAAATTAACTTGAACTTGAACTAGTCTCTCTAAGTAATACAGAAGTGCAGGAGTGTGCTAATGGTGATTGGGAAATTGCTTTCAGCTTATTTCCAAATCCTGTGGGCATATGTTTTAGTAGTGTACCCTGAGTGGCCAATCATATGGACCATCTCTTGCCCACCAGGCCAGTTGCAGCCTGGTGTGCGTACCTCTGCACACTAGTGTATTTTATGGTGACCATTTGAGCCCCACATGCACTACATTAGACCAACAAAGAGCTGCTGCAATCTTGAGGAGTATATGCCTTGTCACTGTGCGCAATGTAATGCCAGCATTAACGGGGCCGTTTTTTTTTGCCTGTAGGCGCCCCAAAAAGACCATTGCTGGAAGTGACGGAGGTAGGGTCCTAGGATTGTGGGATTTCTGTTGGTGAGAGTCTTACATGGTGGCAGCCATGTCTACTGTTGGCGGGAGTCAACACCCATTTTAGTCATTGCGCTCCCAGCATTCCTGTGATGAAGTCAGAGTTAGAGGCACCAGTTGTTCTACATTATTTTGATTTGCCATTTTCCAGAAGGTCATGATTAAATAATTCTCACATAATTATTATTAATCTAATTATTTGACTTTGCAGTTGTAACACCACAAATTGAACTTAACAATAGAAATACAATATGTACAAATTATGTAATAATCAAGGCAATTCCTAAAATGTAATTAAAATGTATCATGAAAGCCATACATTCTAGAAAAGTTTACAAAAAGGTTTGGGTAAAGTAACGGGTGTCAGTGCAAGACACATATTGCTGAACTGTTGGCTTTGGCCATGCTTCTCACTAGTGGTGAGCAGACAAATATAGCCTCATGTTTGGAAGTTATGTCCAGTGGAAGTATACGTATTCTTTACAAGTGCATAACTAGAACTCACAATATATGTAAAAAAAAAAGAAGTGTGGGCACGGGAGAATTTTGACCGAATTATCTCACAGAATTGTAATATTTTACCTATGCAATTATATTGAGAAAATAGCTGTTTTTCAATTCGAGGGCATACAATTACAGAAAATAGTGTTGTACAGAAAGAAATCTGCAAATTGCTGCAATGAAATAGATTGAATTATTTCATTAGGGCTAGATGTAGGTAAATCCCATTTACAGACTCTTAAAAACCGAATTTTACCGAATCGGTATTTAAGAGTCTGTAAATGGGAAGGGGCAGATTTAGGTAATTCCGAATTTAGGAATAGCGAATCTGTAAGATTCTGTATTTACCGATTCGGTAAATACCGAATCGGTATTGCCCATTGATTCCTATGGGCCTTGTAGCCCATAGGAATCAATGGGAAATACCGATTCGGTATTTACCGAATCGGTAAATACTGAATCCTGCAAGGGTGCAGGGGGTGTCACTTTGACACCCTCTAGCACCCCAAGTACAGGCTTGTGTGACATGTGGCACACATACATGCCCTAAGGGCATGTCTGTGTGTCACATGGCACACCTGAATTCGGTATTTTACCACACAATAGGATTGTGTGGTAAAATACCGACTCTTAAGGGCCTGTGGCTCTCTTAAGAGTGTCAGCTACATATGGATTTACCGATTCGGTAAATATACCGATTCGGTACTTTACCGAATCGGTATATTTACTGATTCGGTAAAATTACCGAAACGGTAAAATTACCGATTCGGTAGGCCCCCGACATCTGAAAAGCCTAATACCGGTAGGAAACGGCCGAAATCGGCCGTTTCCGACCGGTATTAGGGCTCATACATCTGGCCATTACTGTGGTTGCTCAATATTCCATCAAAGACCAGCATCTTTTCTCTTTTTTCTCCATCATGATTGTTGTAAATAGCATAATATTTTGAAAAATTAGTATTTTCTTCCCTTAGTAAAGTTTTTTCCTGAAAAGTAATCTGCTATTTTTGTTTTAGTTGAAATAATTTTCGATTTTTTTTATGCGAAATATTATGTCACAAAAGAAATACTTGCTGAAAAATCTTTAGTAACAAATGGTGAGCATAGCAATGTAATGAAGTGCAGACTCCTTAAAATTCCATTGATGGAAATAAAATGCACAGAGCTCTCATCTGAGATAGAATTTATGTTGTATTGAATTATGGCCTGCAAAACGGATTTACACATTAGACATCCGACAGTGACAACCCAGGCTTTCATAAAATATTTGAATTCCTGGTAACAGATGCTGAAGCTACGGACGATCAAAATAGTAAAATCTATAATTTTAGAGGAGTGGGTATGGAGTCCACATGGATGAAGGGGCAGATTTACTACGAATTAATGCAACACAGTGCTGCAAGGCTGCACTGCGTTGTGTGAAAGAGCAGAAATGTGTCATATCTAGTAAGAAAGAGAGCTATTCTGCTCCCAGCACTGGCGCACTGCCTAGTGCAAACACAGATATCCTTGCACCATAGTGCAAGGGTACCTGCCTTACGGGCAGGTTTGTTTTCACGCAGGAACAGACAATGCACAAAAACAGTTCTTAAAGACATATTCCTCTGTCTATATGTGCTGCAGAATATAACACACACAGAAAGAGGTTATAATGGGAGGAAATACAAATATTTCTCATTGTTACATTTCTGTTGAGTAGGCGCAACATTCTGGTGCCAAACCAGGTTTACATGTCTTTGTAAGACTGGATTTGCGTCAAAATACATGGGTGGATTAATGGGAGCACCCAAGCTCCACCCACATAATGCAAAGTAATGTAAGACAGCACTATCCACTGTGTTGTGTTTCATTGTCCTGCTTGGCTTCCATGGCCTAACTGAGACTTGTAGAACATTCTCCACCAACATACGTATATAACAAAACCTTTACCGCAGCACTGCTTCTATGAACACCTGAAAAAATAACTTGGAGCATGACTTGTGAGTTCAGAGAATGTGGGGGCTGATGGCGTTTGCAGCAGTGAAACCCACAAAACGAAATTCTGTATGTTCCACCCACCTGGTATGCTCTAAAATTTTTTACAACATGCTCACGGACGGCAATGGTGGAGTTTCATTGGAAAATCCCATAAAAGGGCTTGCCAACAACATCATTCCATGTAAGACTCCTACTTTCAGCTTGATGAGAATGTAGCGGTGGAGACAAAATTATTGACAAAATGCCTTCCAGAAGTACAATACAGTTTATCTAATGATTCTAGAAAGTCCTTATAGTAAGGGCGGGTGGATCAAGAATCATGATGCACCTTTTAGCATAGAGCTGAATTCCTAACTATATGTTGATGTAGTTATTTGAAAATCTTCCTTGTGTCACCTCTGATTGGATCTGTTTTTATCCATTGGTCTATTACATACTTGGCCTAAGACAGTCTAATTAAGCGGATGGCTGCCACTGAATCATTGGCCCAAGCAATTTCACCACAAATAATTGTGGGGGGCGAAACAGTAGAAAAGTCCCAGCCTGCCTTCTAGGCACTAGTTCAGAAAAGTTTAAATGTTGGTCCCCAGTTCTGTAATGTTCAGTCTCACCTGCTATGTGTCTGCACTGAAGCAGTTAGCCTCCTTGAATGGAACAAAGGGCCATATGTATAAAAAAAGACTTTTGTGATTCTCAAATTGCGATTTTTTAGCGAATCACAACTTGAGAATCGCAAAACGCAATGTATGTAGGAGTTGCAAAAATCTTTGCGAATCCTACATATTCCTTATTGGCGAATCGCAAATTGAGATTCGCAATTAAGGAATACCTTCCCATTCATTCCTATGGGCTAGGAGGTCCATAGGAATGAATGGGAAGACATTCTCAATTTGCGATTACCAATTAGAGAATCGCAAATTGAGAATGAAATTTCAAGGTTGCAAGGGCACCAAAAGGACACCCTGTCACACCACTGAAAATATGGTTTAAAATCTTTATTAAAAGAGTAAGACAATGTAAAACATCAGTAAAGATTCCATGTTAGCAGGAAACCATAACAATTAAGAATATAATGAAAAACAGTGATAGAAAAGTAACCCTATGAAATAAAACTATACTTAATACAAATGCATTTTAAAGAATTTGTTTTTGATAAGGAAGAGAAAAAAGTAAAGAAGAAAAGAGAGAGAAGGAAAAGAAAAGGAAAGAAGAGGAAGAAAGAAAAAAGGAGGAAAACAATAACAAATGAAGTAACAATCTATCATACTAAATAACAGAATATACGGTTAAGGTAACTTCCTCGATAAAAAGTTTGTCAGTGGTAACCACAATAAGTCTCTCTTAATCAACAAGGGAGTAGAGGTAGCGTAAGCTCTGTCCCTTCTATGGTGATGACAAAGTAAGTTCCACCACACTAGAAAGGAAACATTTGATGAATCTTTCCTATTAGAAGTAATAATCTGAAAAGTAATAGCATTGAATAGGTTGACAAAGTTACAGCAATCTTATCAAAAACAGGGGACAAATGACCCAAGAAAACATGTTCAATGTGAAAAGGAATATCTGACATAAGGATATTGTTTAGCTTAGACCATACTTTGGACCATGGGTCAACAATAGGGGGACATTGAAAGAACATGTGAAAGAGATCAGCATGCACATGGGAGCATGTCCAACACTTAGGGGAATCTAGCAATTTGAATCTATGAAGGAGTGAAAAATAGTCTATTCACCCCTGAAATATGAATGTGTGCACATTTTGCGCGCACATATGCCCTAAGGGCATGTACTTGCGATATATGGCACTTTAAAAAAAATTAAAAAAGTGTTTCTTTAAAGAAAATTGCAAATATTGAAATTTTCTATTTTGCGATTGCCTTTGGGATGATACATCCCAAAAGGCTTTTTCCAATTCGCAAATGGGCTGATTCTGAGAATCTGCCCATTTGCAAATGGGAAAAAGGCTTGATACATGTGGCCCAAAGACTCTTAGCAAACCCCTAGGTGGTCAACACTTTGCCACTCTGAAAATGAGTCAGACATTAGTGTTGAATATGCTGACAGCTAATCTGTTCAGGCAAACAGATTTACAAATGCACATTTGAATCCTGTGTGCATCCTTGGCGAGCACACAAAACTATATTCCAGGAAGGAAGACTGCAATTTCTGAGAAGGCAACAGGGTGTTCCTTCTCCTCATCTCTGTTCAGTACGCTTGGAATTCCTCCATAACCCAGGACAGAAGAACTGCGTAGGTTCCTGCCTCCAGTTCCTATAGGTTCCTGCCTCCAGAGTTCATGTCTGACTGTCCAAGTGGAAATTACATCCCCATTTCCCCTTAAACCTCTATGTACCAGTGAAATTGTAATTCACAGTCCAAAAAACTCCTGAGATTAGGGAACACCTCACACATGTATTACATCAGTCCAGCTGCTGCTTATACCAATTATAATGCACAATACTACTTACTGTCTTCTTCACCAAAAAACGTTTTCATGTGTCAAATAATATGTTTCTGGGATGTGTAGGATGAATTACCACATCTAGTAAATGAGATACCATTGAGCTATGACTCTTGTGGATCATCTTTGTTCATGCTATTGACTGACCCACCCCCAAAGCTCCTTACAGGGCAAGTCCCATCTACTAACATATGTCACAGCAGGATATCGCAAGATGGTCAGTCCTCCTTCTTGATGCCAGGAAATTGTACTGATACTGCAATCACAGTAGAAGAGAAAGCACACCTCAGACCAGTGAATAGATGCAGATTCCATTCTTGGCATAAGGTGGACATATGAACCTGACAAAAAAGTGGCAAAATAACTGTAGTCCAACAAGGCAATCCTATAAGGACAGGTAGCACTATTAGTATGTGAGTCAGCCGTCTTACAAGCATACAGTATGGAAAATATATCAACTACACAGAAGCATCCTCTGAAACAAACAATGTGATCGAATGTGCTAGTGGGGACTAAATATGCCTAATATGAAACAAGCATTGGCAATGCCAATAGGTCTGGCTTTAAAAAAAATGTATGGTAATTTGAAGAAATACTGGTAGATAGCATGGGAATTAATATGTATAGGTAGAAGCAAAGAACTGTAGAATAATATTGGTGTAGGTTAAAAGGTCAGGTGACAGTTGCGCTATCAAGCAAGACCTTAAACAAAATCTTGTAGGTTAATGACTGCCCTCCTCCCATCTATGTTGCTGCCAGAGAAACACAACAGAAATTATTTAGCTATCTACGAAACTTTAATAGCATTACAATGTCCGGTATTTGCACCTGAAAGTCTCAGGTAGCTGGATAAATTAACAAAATGATCATAGAAGTGGGATGGGCAAGCACTTTTTGGTGGAAACACACAACCTTTAGCCACTCGAAACATATATTCATAGCTCCCAACATGTGGGTGGAGCCAGAGCCTCACTCCTGGAGATTCTCACATAATTGCCTGGTGACAGCTTTGCTGTCAAGCCAGACCAATAAAGGAGAGTATGGTAGGCTATACTCTAAGTTGATGTAATGAAGTGCTAGTTTTAGCACCTTGGTGTTTCTGCCTGTTACGCACTATAAACATGCTGCAGTTTGAGAAAACTTAAAATGAGCACTTGTTAAAGTTTTTCTAAAGCTTATTTGCATGTATTGATTACTAGTAAGGCATAGCAATGTCACACGAGGCAGCTTCAATGTGCATTGAAAAATTAGAAACCTAGGGCCTTATTTATGAAGGCCTTGCGTCAGTTTTGCGCCACCGGTGCATCATTTTTTGTGACGCACCAGCGGTGTAAAAAATGCGCCTTGTTGCGCCATATTTAAAAAGTGACGCATCTAGGTAGATGCGTCACTTTTTAAACCCCTGCGCCACATTATACCTGCGTCAGGTATAATGTATGCAGAGGGGGTGTTCCCCCGCAAAAAGCCTCGTAATAGTGACGCAGTGAAATCTATGAGATTTCACTGCGTCACTTTTAGGACGCTGTTGCGTCAAAATCTTGCGCCTGCCTCACAGCAGGCATAAGACTGACGCAGGCCCTTTCACATGGGGCTTTCCCCATGTGAAAGGACGCATTGCTGGAGTTGCGTCACTTTTGTGACACACTCCAGCAATGCGTCACTTTTGCGCTTACAGATACGTCAGAAATACTGACGTATCTGTAACTCCTTGCGACATGATGCGTCATACATTAAATATGACGCATCAGGAATGTCGTAAGGAGTGCGCAGTGAAAAGTGACGCATCGCTGTTTTCACGCAGCGATGCGTCACTTTTCATAAATGAGGCCCCTAATGCTATAAACACCATAAACAGCAATGCAATGGCAAATTCCCAAAGTAAATAAGGACTGATGCTACTCCCACTTCACCGTAAAGCCATGACCACATCCACAAACACCAAGTGGATACAGACTGTAAGCTCAATATCTAATTCCCTCTTATGGAGAAATATTCATTCAGACTCCTTCTGAAATTAAAACATACTGCAGCATCACTGAAGGCTTTATAAAGCTCACTGCACTGCAGTGCAGCATTAGCTTCTAGAGATTAACTTCTCAAATGTTCTTGAGAGTTTTTAGTATTTTCCATTGGGGATCAGCATTTGCGCTTTTCAGTTGAAAATTCTTCGTTATTCAGTTCAGGCATGGTATGGTTCCCAAATAACACCTGTCAACAATATAGGGCCAGGTGTGCAAACACAGTTTCTGGTTGCAAACCCTTCAATTCGGTAAATCACTGGGTATGCATACAAGAAAACTTGGTTTACAAATGTACTAAACCCATTTTGCAATTCAGTCACAAATTACTAAATCGTGAAATGGAATTAGAAAATAGTTAGGAATTGCTATTTGGAAAGGGTGTGTTTAGGGCATCCTTTCCAAACCGCCACTCCTTACGGTATGTATTAATGTTTTGCATGCAAAATCCAGTTGCTAAACATTTGTATTTTACATTCTACCACAAAGTAGTGGTAATCCGTTCCCCAGGGGATCCATTCCCTTTTGTGAATGATCAAAATGCATTTTTTTGGAGTAGGCAGTGGTCTCCTAAAAATAGTTTAAAAAATGTTTATTTTAATTTTTTTAATACATCCCATTTTCCTTCAAGGAAAACTTGATTTTTTTAACACATCCCATTTTCCTTCAAGGAAAACAGGCTGCATTTTTTTTAAAGGATTGCTTTATTTAAAGCAATCACATACATTTGGGGCCTGCTGACCCCTATGATGGTAGCAAATCATAGTGGTTCGCGATTTGCAACCTACCCAATTAATATTCATAAGGTATGTCTAAATGAGCCAACTATTCAGTATGTTGTGAACCTACCTATTATAACATATGTCAATTTGCAAAATACCATATAATTCGCAAAATGTTGGTACACAAAATTGTGACCACTTTTTGTAAATCCCTACTTAGTACATCTGGCTCGTAGTCTCCTAAATGTTGTGAACAAAAATATCACTTTGTAAGAAATTGGGTTATTGGTTGAGGAGGGGGATAAAGCCTCTGTCAGGCTACAATGACAATGCTTTACAGGGTGAACTACAAACAGTCACTGAATTAATCCGTGCTTAACCCTCTGTAGCTTGACACAAAGCAGTCAGGTTTAACTTAGAGACAATGTGTAAAGTACTTCTGCAGCACACAGACAACAATAAACTGAAAACACAGCACAAGAAAAATCCCAAACCAATTTGAAACAATATAGTACATTCTAATAAATGCAATGTACCATAATGACAAAAATGCAAAGAGTAGACTGCAGTTCTTGAATTGCTGGTTGTCGCTGGTGGTCACTGTAGCGCAAACAGCAGCGCAAACAGCAGGTATCACTGTAACTTCACCGTGGCGATCATCATGGGTCGCAGTGTCTTGGCACAAAGGGGCCCCTATTCACGAAGTTCCCAAAGTTCAGGGTTTCACCTTTTCTTTGTTGGAGGAGCTCAACTGGATGCCAACTAAGGGTCAAAGACCTGCCTGGCATCTCTTGGGGGTCAGGAACTCACTCCAGCAGGCACCAGTAATTCTCAGGCAGATCCAGTTGTAGGTCCAGGCAGGTCCAGTGCAGCAGTTACACGGAGGCCTCTGGTAGCTCAAGCAGGGGTTCAGCCAACTGACCCTTGGAGTCACTAAGATTAGCCTGGGATGAAGGTAAGCAGGTCCAATCTTCCTCTCAGACAGCAAGGTAGTTCCCAAGCAGCAGAGCAGCCTTCTGGGAGCAGGGCAAGCCTTCTACTGTAATGTCCACAGGTCCAGGAGTGCTCTGGAGGTCCATTATTTATACCTGGTACCAGCTTTTGTGTGGGGGGACACTTTGCTGAACCCACACCTGGATCTGGAAAGTTCTTCCCTTCTCCTGTCTAGACTCCATGACATCTACGGTGACAAAAGGGTACTTTCAGGTTCCTTTGTGTGTGCTGATGGCAAGGCCTTTAAACTGCATCTGGGGCGGGGCGCAGCTCCACATCCAGCCATCCTGGCAGAATGGCCCATCTTGCCCACACCTTTGTGTCACTGTTTGGGAGGAATTTACAAACCTCATAAGCATAGCCATTCACAGTCATGTGACCCAAGACAAAGGCAGGAGACACAAATGATTAGGAAAGGAAAATAACAACTTTCTACAAGTGTCAGTGTCAGAATTGTGACTTAAACTCTATCTGACTTTACCATTAGCAAGGGTTATAAATAACAATTAATTAAAGTCCAAACAGCAGGTCTCTACCTGCTCCCATTTCAAAGTTAGCACGTATAAATGTAATAAGGTAACCCAGTGTTAGCCAATGGGAGAGATATACCTCGCACTTGTGTTAAATTACTTTATGAGTTCTTCACTGCCAGGACATGTTAAGTTTGACCCCACATGTCCTACTTTTTAAATACAAGGTGCCCTGCCTTATGGGCCTTTAGGACCTAAATTAGGGGTGGCACAGATGTCATTAAAAAGAGATTTAAGGCCTGCCAATGCTTTTATTTAGACAGAGCGAAATGTCAGTTTAAAACAGCACTACAGGTTGATGTGGCAGTCCCAAGACATGCTTTAAAGTGCTACCTTAGTGAGTGGTACAATGAGTACTGCAATAACACTAGTAACATTTAAGTTACATGCTCTGGGTACATGTAGTAAATACCACATACTAGGGACTTGCAAGTACATTTGATGTGGTAATCAGGTGCAGCTAATTTTACCATATTTTAGGTAGAGGGCTCACGCACTTTATCACTGGTTAACAAAGGTAGAGCATACAGAGTCCTAGTGCTAACAAAAATGAGTTCAGTAAAATTTGGGGGTGGCAAATCGTTTGGGGGAATACCATCACAAAAATTGATGGTCTAGAATTGCCCCCCCCCCCACCCTCCACCAGAAGCTGAAAGCAGAAAAACTACCCACCCTCGTGGGATTTCTCATTGCTAAAATGGAAAACCTTGTAGAGTCCATCAGCACTGGTGTGGTCAATCCCAGGGCAATGATTCCCTGTAAGGTCTATTCCCTGTAGGGAGATGAACCACTGCGACAGTTCGGAATTCTCACTCCTTATCTACATTAGCCATCTGAGAGGTCTGTGGTCTGTCTGAACCCAGAAGTGAATTCCAAACAAGTATGGTCTCAACTACTTCAGTGCCCAAATCACTACATAGGCTTCCCTTTCAATAACACCTACCCTCTGTTCCCAGAGAAGTAGCCTTCTACTAATGAAGGCTACCAATTGATACAATCCCTCTTCATTTAGCTATGAGAGCACAGCCTCAATGCCATGCTCAGATGCCTCTGTCTGGACAATGAACTATATAGAGAAATCAGGTGCCTTGAGCACTGGTCCTGTGCGCACGGCCTTCTTCAAGGTGTCAGAAGTCTTCTGTCACATCTCATCCAGATCCTTCTTGTAAGTCAGCTCTGTCCTTGGGCTAAAATGGTGCCTTATTCCTTGTTACATCTCCTCTAGTGATGCCTAAGAAGGCTCTCTCCTCTGTCCGAGTTTTGGGGGGTCCTACACCAGGATGGTCTATATCTTGGCCTGTAGGGGCTGTACCCTGCACCCACAGAATGTGTGACACAGGTTTCCCACAGAACCCTGCCCTATCTGGCACTTACTGACATTGATAGTCAGGCCTGCCCTCTGTAGAGACTGAAGCACTGCCCATAGGTGGTGCAGGTGGTTATTCCAACTAGAACTGAAGACTGCAATGTTGTCCAAGTAGGGGGCACTAAAGTATTCCAGTCCAGCTAGGACCCGGTTTACCAACCTTTGGAAGGTGATGGGGCATTCTTTAACCCAATGGTCATTAATCAAAACTGGAAGTGCCCCTCTGGGGTGGGGAATGCAAATCTCTCCTTAGTCCCCATGGTTCAGGAACTTGACAGCTCACAACCAGTCAATGAGCTCATCAGCTCGGTGGATGGGGTGAGCATCCGTTTTAGTGGCTGAATTCTGGTATGGGGCCCGTTAGGCAGCCTTGGATACCAAAACCACTGGACTGTTAGAGTGCTCAATCACCCCCTAACTTCAGCATAGTGGATACATCCTCATTGATACTGGTTCTCAATTTATCAGACAGCATGTACATTTTGTTTTTGACAGCCGTGCTGTCCCCAGAGCCAATACCATGGATACGCCAAGTGGTGAGCCTAAAGGTAAGTGAGAAAAGCAAAGAAACTGCTCCAACAGTGCACCTATCGCTCTGAGTTCAGGGTAGGGAGAGGAAAACTCTTCCACCGTCTCTCCCTCCATTGACCCATCTTGTTCTTTGGCAGAGAAAAGTTCAGGGAGATGCTTACTCTCCTCCATTATCATCTGTCACCAGGAGCATAATCACTTCTGACCTCTTGAATTGGAGTTTGAATCGGTTTACATGTAGGAACCATTAAGGGGTACCTGGATGGCTTGAGGTCAAGCAAGTAGGTTACCTCATCCTTCCTCTCTTTCACCTCATAGGGCCCAGTGCATCAGTCATTTAAGGCCCAGGGCTCCACAGGCTCCATAACCAACACTCTTATCTGGCCTCCAGTTTTTCATTGGCTTCTTCTTAGAAGCACTTCATCCGACACCTGAGTGTCAACATGTAGCTCACAGCATCCGGTGGAAATTTCTTGAGCGTTTGCTGCCACCACTCCTTGATAAGACTGAGAGGTCCTTGCGCAGGGTGGCCAAACAGACGTTCAAAGGGACAGAGCCCCACTCCCTTCTAAGGCTCCTCCCTCTAAGCAATTTTTTTTTTTTAATTTTATTTATTTATGCAGAAACACATGAGTCGGTTGGTACAGAAACGCAAAAAGAAAAACAGCAAAAAGGAAGACAATTTTGTCCAACAAGTACATCTCCAACTCTTGACATTTTGAAGCATACAATACAAAAATGTGAATGAACAAAATTGTAAAGGTGAACAGAAATAGTAAAAGAAACCTGTTGCTAAGTATACTTTTCATGGAGGCAATCTTAATTAAATCCAACATAAAATTATACATAATCTAGATAAATCCCCCCAATTATATCTCCAGATAATTTGTAACTAACCCCCAAATCTGTTCCCCGATCTTCTTTCTGCGGGAGCTCTTTAAGGCATAGAGACTATGCTCCATATTGTGTATCGAAAAAAAACGAGACCGCCAAGCTTCAAAAGCGGGCGGTTCTTGTTGCAACCATGCAGATGCAATACATAGCCTGTACACTGTGGTTACTAAAAAGATAATTTTAACATGTTTCTTCGGGATGCTAGTACTCACTGTGACCATTTCAACACCCAATAATATCTGCGTTGCTGATAATTGTATCTGACTACCCATAATTGCCGAAACACATTTTTCTATCTGAGACAACAAGGGAGCTAACACAGTGCATGTACAGAAGATGTGAACATCATCCGCTGAGGTGAACCCACACCGAAAACATTTACCTATTGCATCTCCCGACCATTTGGACACCTTATCCGGGGTATAATATAGATTATAGATTGATTTGAAATGTTGAGCCACCAACTTTGCCGACAAGAATAAATCTTTGGCCAAATCTAATGAAGTTTCTATTTGAATGTCCTGTCTGCCTAGTTTAGCACACCATTTACTGTTCTGTTGCTCTAGATCATTTTCTTTAGTGTCTAACAAATGTTTATATAAAGCTCCAATCCTTACCCCTTTCATAATGCCTTCAATCAGAGAATTCGGTTTAAAGTTACCTCCCATACCCATTAAATAGTTACGAATCTGTAGATATTTTGCGAAATGGGCTCTAGGGAGAGAATATTGTTCTCGTAATTGTTCAAAAGATTTACAATAACTAGCATCGTACAAATCCCCTACCAGTCTAATGCCTTTCTCCCTCCTATTGAGTACAATTCTATCCCACACGTCTAAAGGTAGAAAAAACGACGATGAGAATGGAGTGTACCACGTTATTTTCCCAAGGCCCAATAGCTATATGCCAGACCTTATATGCAGCTGTCATTGTCTTAAAAATGGTGCGTTTTTAGTAACTTTGTTCTAGATACTTAAATAAACAGTTTTTAACTTTTACCCCCAGCAGCATTTGATAGATCGATGGACAATCTGCAGGTCTTGCTGGATCTTCGCCGGTTAATAGAATTCCCATTCCTTGCAACATACACGCATAATAATAAAGTGTGAAACCAGGTACCGACCTACCCCCCACATTTCTTGGCAGAATCATGAAACGCCTAGCCCTTCTAGCCTTCCCTCCAGACCACATAAAGCGCATACATAATGTCTGCAGTTGTTATAAACTGGTCTTAGGGACTTCTAGGGGTATACATCGGAAAAAATATAAAATTTGAGGAAGAATCAGCATTTTTAATAGGTTACATCTTCCCACTAATGAAAGGTATAAACATTCTGCATGATCTACTTTTTTCCGAACACTGACTAAGAGCTGGTCCCAATTAACTTTAACTAAAGAAGTTGTACAAGCTCGCAACGTGACTCCCAGATATACCACCTCCTGATATAGTCTAGAATTGGTGTAGCTCGGTATATTTATACTAAGTAGCTGGGTTTTTGCTGAATTTAATTTGTGTCCCGTTGATTTACCAAATTCTGCGGCCAAATGCTCTATAGCCTGCATTGCCATGATGGGTTTAGACGTGGCCACTGCCACATCGTCAGCATATGCTAACACCTTAACCTGATATAATGTACCTTTAGCGGAGTAATATTAACATTAGAGTCCAGCATTCTTAAAAAAGGCTCAATGTATAAAGAAAATAGTAAGGGGGAACAGGGACACCCCTGTCTGGTCCCCCTACCAATTTGTACTACCGCCGATTCCAGGCCCATGGTGCTGATCCGGGCTACCGGTTGCTGATACAAAACCTGTACTGATTTGATAAATTCAGGGCCGAAACCTCGACTCTTCAAGTTATCCCACAAAAAAGACCATGCCACACGTTCGAAAGCCTTCTCGGCGTCTAATAAAATTAAACAGAAGGGTTCCCTGGTTACCTTAGCATAATCAAGTAGTGTTATCACTCTTCTAACATGATTAGTAGTACTACGTTGAGGAATAAACCCATGCTGTGTTTTTGAAACAAGACCCGAAATAACCCCAGAAAGCCTATGCACTAAAATCTACGAGTATATTTTACCATCTACATTTAGGAGCGATATAGGGCGATATGATCCCGGTAGATTAAGTGGCTTGCCCTTTTTATGAAATACCACTATAGTCGCTTCTTGCCAAGTTTTGGGGCAGAGCCTTTCTGTGCTGCAAGCATCGTTGCCAGGAGATCCTTTTTTAGGAGCACGAAAAACATTTTATATATTTCTAAGGGTAATTTATCTGGGCCAGCAGCCTTGCCTAGTGCCAGTCCGTTTACCGCTGATTCTAATTCCTCCAGAGTGATAGGCGCGTCTAACATTACCCTATCATCTTCCGAAAGGTCCTTCAGACAATGTTGGCTAATCAAAAATGCAGAATTACCATCATTATACACATCCCCCTGATATAATAACTCATAAAACTGCCTGAGTACCTCCAAAATACCCTGTTCGTCCTTAACACGGTCACCTTTATAATCTAGTATCTCGTCGATCCGCTGGGCTGCCGTGTTTGCTCTTAATCTTTGGGCGAGGCATCTTCCACTTGCCTCGCCATATTCATAATGACTTTGACTTTTAGCGAAAACATTTTTAGCTGCTTCCTGGGACCACCTCAGATTTATTCTTGCCTTCAGACGCGCTACTTCATTGATCTCTGCATCTATCCTTGTGCAGGGTGGCCAAACAGACGTTCAAAGGGACAGAGCCCCACTCCCTTCTAAGGCTCCTCCCTCTAAGCAAAAATAAGGCATTGCAAAAAGACATCCCAAGTATGCCTTATGAGTTCTTGCTGGCCCATAATCATGCCATTCAGGGTCTTGTTGAATCTTTCAACAAGCCCATTTGTCTGGGGGTGGTATGGTGTGGAGAACTTCTATGTTACTCCACACTCATTCTCTGTGTCCCTGTAGCTCAATCAGGAGATCATCCAACTGAGCATTGGGTCACATCTGGGAAGCCTTGGAAGAAGGCAAACGGTCTAATCTTCCTTTTTCATACAGAAGGCAGTCCTTCCAGCACACAGGGCAGTCCTTATGGCAGTCCTTCATCTGAATCTTACACTGGGCCAGGAGTGTTCTGATGAGTGGTTCTGAATGTTCAATTATTTTACCTGGTGCCAGCCATTCTGTGAGGAATTCCCTGACCTACTCCCAAAACGGTTCTGGTCAGTTCTTCTGGTGGCAGGCAGGGCCCATTGAAATGTAATCAAGACATGGGGACTGCTACTCCCCTGCCATTGTGTCAAGAAGACCCTCTCCCTCACACCTATGTTTCCTATGCCCCACTGTCTGGAAGCAACACATAAACCCCAACAGCAGAGTCATTCACAGTCAAGTGACCCAGGACGCTGGCAGAAAGGCACAGTTGGTTGGGACAAAATAATGCCAACTTTCTAAAGGTTTCTGGAGGAGTAATTTATACTTTCTTTATAGTGGTGTTGGTCAAACGATCCAACCTTCTTGAGAAAAATGCTAGACGTAAAAGAGTTAAGAGGTACTGTTGTGCACAAATACTTCAGTCAATCATATGAAAGTAGACATGAACAAAAACATATCTAATGCATCAACACTGTTGCCCCCCACAAAGAACCACCATCCACACAAATGTAAGTAAATCTAGGGATCTCCGAGAGGCATCAACTCCTCTTAACTGAACGGGTTCTTCAATCTACAGTCCAATGTCCTAGTTCCTTATTTACACAATATACAGGACTGAGCATTCATATAATGCTATGATATGTTAATAAGGAGGAATCGTTGACATTTTCGTCTCTAGTGGTCACATGATCCAAGAGCCATCATCAGAACCCAGTGTTGAAATGGCCACACACAGACCCACCAAAAGGCAATACTCAAATATACCAACAACCAAACTGCAAGAAAAAATACCCGACCGTGAGGGCGTGGCTTGGTGGTCCAACATGGCGGACGAGCCTTAGCGAGTCTCCCATAGCCCTTCCAGCATCCTCTATTAATCCTGCTCCATCAGCCTTTCTTTCACTGAATAGGGCTCTATGGTTCCTTGTGCTGGTCCACTGCTGTAATTCCAAGGCTCCTGCAGGTGAGCGACATACAGCCGGCGGCTGTAGCGCATCTGGGACCTGCGGGGCTCCGGCGTGGCAGAGACGATACGCCGCGAAGGGAGATGCATTGCCGACGGGACCTGACACTCGTCCGTCCGGTGATTGAAGTGGCGCCCTGTCTCCCAAGAGGTGAGGCCATCTGTTACGGCATCTGGAGGCCCCCATTAATATTACTACTGGGGTCTCGGCGGCCTGTTCAGGCTGTGCCATGGGCGTTGAAGGCCGCCCGGGCACCCGCTCTGCGGTGGGCGGCGATCTCCCTTCCCCGCTCTCTCCTGGCTGTTACCCTGGCTGGGATACAGGCTGCTGTATAGGTGCAGCCAGGACTGCACTCTATGCCCTTGGGCCGAAGTGATCAACTGCTGTGTGGTACCACGGGGCCACGGCATACTTTGGTGCCTTCACCGTGATTTCAGCGGCCGTTTCGGGCTGCAGTGCGGGTGGAGTTGTGCCATCCTGAAGCCAGCATTATGATGAGCAATGGAAGTGGTTACCACCAACTGCTGCATCACTGTGGGTGGGCCGGTGGATGTATAGGTCTTGAATGCTGCTAACCTTGAGGACTCAGCGGCTGTGTCGGGCCGCGACGCCCCCGCCCTGTATCCGGCATGGTCAGGGGGGGTTCAGGAGGAGCCCTACCTGTGACTTTGGTGCTGGCCTGCAACTCTGAGACCACGTTGGGGAGGCCTAGGCCGGTCTCACGTGGAGTGGTATGGCCTGGCCCTTAGTTGATCGAGAACTGAGGGTAGAGGTGTGTTGTTTCCCACCTTGCCCCCCACCACCCTCTCTGCAGCATCACATCAGTGAGTGGGGGGTTGCGCTGTTGCGGATCAGGCACCTGCCTGGCATCGGGGATCCCTCATAGAGGATGAAACCTGGGCCTCTGGACTGCTGAGCCTTCACAAATCTATCCTATGATAACCTACTGCTGTTTTTCTTCTTGTTCCCGTACTGGGACAGTGAAGGCTTGGGGATTTGTGACAGTACAGCTAGGGGGCGCCTGGCCCATAGAAACGGTTGGATTAGGCTTTGGTGCGGCTTGTGGGTGCGGTACCCTTCCCCTGCTGCTGTCCTCTGATGCCCTGTTGGACTGATCCGGCTGGAGGTATCGGCCCGCAGTGATCGTGGGGTTACTGGTGTGTGCTTGAATTCACACCTGGAGGACATTTTCCTCTACACTCATATAGAATGCCCAAAGATAAACTGCCTAGCGCGAACCCAAAGCAGAGTACGATGGATAAATATAGTGGTGCTGTGGCACCGACACCTGCTCAGGGGGACCAGGCAGCAACCAGGCCGGTAAATGCAGCACTACTTGCAGCGATCACACATTCCTGAGAAATGTTTGAGGCCAAGATTGGCGCTCTGGGCTCAGATGTTATGCTGCTCCGGTAAGAGCTTAGAAATGCGGTGCAATGCATTACTGAGTCAGAGTCTCGGATCTCAACAGTGGAAGATATGGTTAATATTCTTCAGAAAAAAGTATCTACCTTGGAGACATTCACGAAGGGCCTAGCGATGCATGTAGAAGATGCAAAGGTTCGTAGCCGCAGGAACAACCTCCGCTTTGAGGGATTTCCCAAGGGTTGCAAAGGTAGTAGTGTGGGGGACTTCCTTACTAAATGGCTCACAGAATGGCTTCCACCCAACACATTTTCCCCATGCTTTATAACGGAATGTGCACACCAGGCACTACTACAGAAGCCATCACCTGGTGCCCGCCCCAGGCCAATTGTAACTAGACTCCTTAATTATAACGACAGAGATGTCATCCTACAACAGGCCAGGCCAAAGGCAACCCTCACTTACACCTCCCATCACATGATGGTTTTCCCGGATTATACTAAGCTGGTCCAATGCCTGCCTCCAAGGCTTGACGATCCAGCATTCCCTGCTATTCCCGGCCCGCTTGAGGGTGTCCTACCAATCACAGACACACTTTCTTGAGACTCGAGAGGAGGTGTTTCACTGGGCGGATGAAGTAGTGAAGCTTAAGCCCCATCCTCCACCCAGGATCGATTCGGACTCCTCATCTGGGGGACCTGGTTGCCAATTCCCCAAGACCACAGATAAGCAACACCACAGATCGTGCTCCAAGAAAAGATCCAAAGCTTGCAGCAAATCCCGAAGGCGCTTGACAGATGACCAGCGGGAGCCAGCAGCATCCTAACCGCTATCCCGCAGATATCTGCATAGATACTTACCAATCTAGAGGGCAAAAACACTGGGGCTACTTCTGTACATATACCCCCTTGCTGTTTGTAAGCTTTCATGTGTAAGGGACGTTTATTGGGGATCCATTGGCTGAGTGCTAATTCTATCCCCCGTTGGGTGTGGGATGCTCATCATGCTGCGATAGCTACTTCAATGTTCCTGAGGTATTAGGGAGGGAGGGAGGGCTAGAAGGTTAATGGGAAATTCTTGTTTGGTTTCAGTGTCATGACCATTCACTACATACATAGATCCCGGGTAGACCAGGTCACCCATGTATCTGCACATATCCATATGTCCCACTAGCAAACATGCCATCAACCATGACAGATCTTGGAAGGCGAGAGCTTCGGGTCATTAGCTGGAATGTCTGTGGCCTTCTCAATAAGATCAAACATGGGGCCATACTCCGACAGGCTAAATGTTACAAGATGTAAGTCTTACTTTTACAAGAAACTCACCTAGTTGGTACTAAGACACCATGCTAGGCATGATTTGGATTTGCCCAAACCTCCACTCTGGGTTCACTAGGGGCTCCCGTGGCGTAGTGATACTTATTCACCGCAGCGTTCCCTATGTTCAGGTAAGACATGGTCTGATCCACAGGGTAAGTACATTGTAGTTTCTGGTGTCCTGTATGGCGAGCTCCTCATCCTCTGCTGTGTCTATGCCCCTCCCCCCCTTGCCTGTAACCTTGTGGAGCGCTTGACAATAATCTGGACGGAGATCCCACCTGGCCTGATGATAGCCGGGGTAGACTGGAATGACGTACTATGTCCTATAGGATAAAGATAGCACAGCACGGGGCAACTATGCACTATACAAGAGTCAAGACTACTGTCATTGACTCAGGGGATTGGATGGGATGGGTTGACACCTGGAGGTTGCTACACTCTGCAGAACGCGAATACACATTTTTCTCTGGAGTGCACAAGTCCTTTTCCTGCCTAGATTACTTATTTATATCCGCACCCAACATCCACAGATTATTGTCTGGTGAAATCCTGCCTTAGGGTCTATCCAAACATTTGCCTGTGTCGCTACAGATTCGCTTAAACCCCAGTTGCTCCCCGTTTCGCTGGTGGCTTTCACCATGGCTGTCGCAGGATGAGCAGTATAGGCTCCACATGCACACAGCTATCACAGATTATCTGTCCTATAATGCGGTTGAATCCCCAGCAAGCCAATAGGAGGCTGTGAAACCCACACTCAGGGGCGTTGATATTGCATTCTGCGCTGCATGATGTAAACAACGCCGTGAGAAACTGATACAGTCAGAGGCCCAGTTGGTCGACTTAGAGCACAGAGATGAGGACAGGAGTGTGGCACGCCACATTTGCTTAGTACACAACAAACATACACCAGTGAATTGCTGTATGACGCTAAAATGTATTGACTCGCTACTCGCAGTCAAATTTATCCATGGGAAGATAAGTCTAGCGCCCTACTCCATCACGTCTGTCAACAGAAGCTATGCCCACAGACTGTTCCAGGTATACGTGGCCCGGACGGGGGGATACTCACAGACCCAGTGCAAACTGAGGCAAGCTTTGCCAAATACTTCACAGAACTATATGCCCCCCGGGAGACTCTACCAGCGAATGTTGTCCATAGTTTCCTCGCTGACCTGCCTCCGCGGACCATATCTGACTCAGTGCGCGGGCCCTTTGCGCTCCACTGACAGTCGAGGAGATACAAGAGGCCTTGATGGTTCTGCGATCGAGTAGAGCACCCGGCCCAAATGACTTTGCATGCGAGTTCCACAAAAAATACCAATCTCAACTGATAGCTCGATATTTGGCAGCCCTCAATGTTGTGGTAGATGGGGTTGTCCCCCCCGGACTAGAGACACGCAGAGATAGTTGTGTTCTTAAAGCCGGGCTGACCACCTGAACTCCATTCCTCATACCACTCAATCTCTCTTCTCAATGCCGATGCCAAACTCCTGGCTAAAGTAATTGCCAACCGCCTAGTCCCACATATTACAGAGTTGATCCACCCTGACCAGGCCACCTTCATGCCCAGTTGTGCTACAAGGCATAATATTTGCTGTGTGCATAATACTTTTGCGGCTGTGGACCGCCTTGATGGACAAGCAGAGCTTCTCCTAGCGGACATTGACAAGGCTTTCAACTCGCTTAGCTGGACCTATCTCATTGCATTGCTGAGTCGCTTGAATATTGGCCCCGGATTCCTTACACTTATCCATCTTTTATACACCGACATTACTGCCTCAGTCTGTGTGGCCGACTCCACTTTGGAAATCTTTTCTATTGGGCGAGGAACCCGACAGGGTTGCCCCTTATTCCCCTACCTCTTTGCACTAGCCATGGGGCTGCTAGCGGCTCGGGTAAGGATCGATGCTCAGGTCTATGGCTTTGAGTGGTCATGAGTGGTATCGGACGACATAGCTCTTGATGCGGATGATGTGCTTTTCTTTGTTACCAGTCCAGTAGAACCGGTCTGCGATTACTAAGGATAATGCAAATCTTTAGCGAGGCCTCCGGCTTATATTTGAATATGGTTAAATCCTTCCTATGGCCCTTGCGTGAAGGTGACCAACTGGGCGGATGGACGCAGGAGGTGACGATGTCCCCTGATGGGTTTAAATATCTGGGGGGGTTTCTATCGGCTTCTCAGTCCACTTCATGGGACAGGAATCTGGCACCACTATTGACACAGACCAGGGACCAAGTACGCTTGTGGTCGCACTTACCACTATCTCTGTTTGGTAGATGAGCCCTATTTAAGATGGTCTCTCTGCCCCGTCTTTTGTATCAGCATCAGAATCACCCATACCCAATACTGCCCACCAGGTACCGACAACTGAATGCAATCCTTGCATTGTCAGAATTTAAAGTCTTTTCAGGACCTCCAGACAGAATATGTCATAACCTGTTCGCAATTTTATAAATACCTCCAATTCCGACATGCCTTCTCCCCACTACATAGCCCATCAAAGAAGACATACCTGACTTTAACCCCATTGAGGGCAAAGTCTTTATGAGGGAATTGGGTGACCATAAGATAACTAAGAAATATCGCACACTTGTGACCAATGGCCCCACTGCACTAAATAAAACACAAGCTCCGTGGCAGCTGGATTTGGGCCCAATGGATGATGACGATTGGGTGGAGGCATTGGAGTCCCCGCACAGCGCAGCTATTGCGACACCCCTCAGACTTGTTCAGTTTAAATACCGCCATCTGGTCTACTTCCCTAGGCATAGACTCTGGAGGACCGGACTGATTGCTTCACCTCACTGTCTAGGATATGGGGCTGCGGAGGGCAATTTTATACACACGATGTGGCAGTGCCCAGTGCTGTTGAGGTTTTGGCTAAGGTGATCACGTGCCTTTCAGAAGTTAGGGGATGGGATATTCCACGTTCACTACGTCTGGCCATGCTGCATATTACAGAGGGAACAGGGGGCAATAGGTACAAGTGCCACGAGGTGATTCTTGGTCTTACTCTAGCTAAGCGCGATATTGCCAGGGCTTGGAAGGATGTGTCCCCACCATCAGTTGTAGTTTGGAAGAAGGGCCTAGATTTCTCTATGGGTCTGGAGATACCCATATTCAATCAGAGGGGGTGCTCTGAGAAACATCCCACAATATGGAGGAGGTGGGCAGATTATGGGAGCTTTATCTGGAACTTGTCCCTCCTGTCTCAGCTATCGGGGAGCTGTCTGATGACTATGATTATGCTTCTCTTCACAGTGGGTGGATGGAAACTATATGTTTCAGACTTTATATGTTGGACATGGTACTACTGTTTGTTGTTAAGATTTTTGGTCAGTTTCTCCTAATTCCCAAACTGTGTTATATCAATATTGAAAATGTTGATATCAGCATTACTGTAAATTATTGTGTATTACTGGTAATCCTGGTTGCACCAGGACTGTCTCAGCTGTCAACAATAAAATTATGTTGTGAAAAAAAGAATGCTAACGGTCCACATAAGGTAAGTAAATCTTCAAAGAAAAGAGAACTGCCTCCGTACTTTCCTATATAGAAAAACAGTGGTCCTCAAACCAATCATTCATGTTCTCAGAATTAATCTCCAATTCTCGATTTTGAGCAAATATTAAATTCACGCTCCTCATAAGACATACTACTTCAACATAAACATTTTCACAATATGCATGAAAAAGGGGATGTGCAGAATATGTGCTTTGTGTGTAACAAAACAAATTTATTTACATCAATGGATTTAAATCACTTTTTAAGTGGTTGCTCTAAGGGGGAACGTGCAAGAGGAGGGGTGCTCGGAAATAAGTGGGCGGGGAATTATTCTCAGAGTGAGATTGATCAGGCATATCAATCTAAATTGTCCTGTCCCAATGCTATTTTAAACAGTCTATTTTCATTGGTTAATACAATCACAAATGTAATCATCTGTGGCAGGTAGTAGGGATTGGTAGGATGGGTCCAGGTACAGGAATATGTGGTTGTCGAAGTTTCGACTCGCCTTGCGGTGTGTAGGTTATTTGGGCCTTGCCTGCGAGTCTTCTTCAGGACGAGGGGAGAGGGGAGTGTAGGGGGCAACCACGCCCTGGTAGATTGTACCCTGTCTAGTGGAGAAAGAAGGGTGTCAGCGCAAAGTTCAGACTCGCACATCCTATAATTTTCGCACATCCTAATGCCAGCCGGCTAATTAGGCTTACCCGCTCGTAGTTCAATGCGGTAGTCTGGTGCCGTGTCCTGGATCAATTCTGAAAGGTAGTTGGAAGCCCATCCAGGGTCAGTCCGGAGTGCGATTCAAATTGTACACTATCTGCCTAGAAAAGGGGGTATGGATATAATCATCCGAAATATCTACCCTATTACACAATTAAAAACAATTAAACAATAAAAACAACATGTATCTTATCTTGATTGCGAGTCTCTGAAAGTGATGATTGGCACTCATAATTAGGTAATGGTATAATCAGTGTCTAACAGACAAAGTGATTGGAAAGCGTTAAGGCGCGGTGGGTGAGTATATGTCTCTTGGTGAAAAACATCCTCATAGCGACCCAGAACATCAATTATAAATAAATGTGGGTGTGTCTACAATGCACAATCTGTTTGTCGAAGCCTATGATGAGGGCCGATGCCCAGAAACGCGTCCGGCAGTAATTGTCGACATGAGGACTGAATTGAGCTTTTACCCGGAGGCGTTGTGGGTGGGTGCTGCCGCGCCCGAGGGCAACTTGGAGCGTGAATGTATATATATATATATATATATATATAGTTGCAGGCTGGTAAAACGCAAATAAACCAACATCTTGCCTGAAACCGTTGTGGTGGTCTGAGTTCCTTCCTCGCCGCATGCCGGAAGTGGTGGGAATTGTTTGGTGCATATATTTAAAAAAAATAAAAAAAAATATATATATATATGGTTCAACACAAATTGCCCACAATCTTAGGAGCACACACTGCTGGCAGCACACCCTCTGGTTATTTATTTCAGGTAACTTGCTTTCATCACTCTGGGTAAGTCATCAGGCAAGTTACCTGAAATAAATAACCAGAGGGTGTGCTGCCAGCAGTGTGCGCTCCTAAGATCGTGGGCAATTTGTGTTGAACCATACGTATATATATATATATATATATATATATATATATATATATATATATATATATATATATATATATATATATAACCTACTGGCGGTCGCCAGTAGGTAGTTATAGTTAGGATCTACTTTCCATAGGAAATCTGCAACATTCTATTGGGAATAACTTTGGCGCCGGTGGACGAATCTTCGCGAATTTCTCAAAGAAGATGGCCCACTCCGCTCCTTCCCTGAAAATGTTGGGGGGATTCGTCAAGCAGGTGCCGAGATAAAAGGGGGGTCCCAAAACGTGTTTTCCCCATGTTAATTTCCATAGGGCGGTTGGACTCACTTTTAGCCCGAACGGCTGAATGGATTTCCACCAAACTTGGCAAAATTGTAGGGACTGGTAGCCCGATGTGCCTTTGCTACGTCTCAAGATATGTGCTCCAGTAGATTTTGAGTAATTTAGGTTAAAAAAAAAATATATATATATAAGCGCCCCGGTACGCGCACCGGGGCGCGCTCCAGCTCCTACGCGAGTTCACACGCAGAAAGCTGATTGGCTCTCAGGTGTCTGTAAACATTCCAAACAGTCCGGAGCGGCCGCCATCTTGCGTCTCGGTAGGATCGAGACACAAGAGGTGCTAAAAACAAAGGGGGGAAAGACCATAAGGGGGCAGAGTAGACCCCCCCTGACCCCCAAGGTTTGATGTGGGGGCCATCAAAGGGCCCCGCGGGGCCCAAAAAACATTTTTTATTACATTTTTTTTTCGATTTTTGCGGGGGGTGCGCCTGGTACGTGCACCTGGGAGCGTACCGGGGAGCGTTCGAAGGGGAAAACCCAGACACACCACACACACACACACTCATTATTTTTTTATTTTTTTGGGGGGTGCGCGCCCCGATACACGTACCGGTACACGTACCGGTATGCGTACCCTGGAGAAAAAAAGAAAGACAGTTTTTTAAAAATGTAGCATTTTTATATAAATTGGAGGTAGTTCTGAAAAGAACAGTTTTTTTATTCTTTTTGTTGTTTTATATTTTTTTATTGTTTTTTTGAACATTTTTTTTTGGCTTTACTGAACAATTTTATATTTTTTTTTGTAGTTTTTCTGGGGTCAAACAAAACACAGGGAATTGCAAACAGCTCAACTGGAGCAAAAAAAAAAATTTAAAAAATTAAAGTTGCTTACTGCAGTGATGGTTGTCTACAGCTCGATTGAGTAAAGTGATGCTTTGCTCACCATATGAAATTGTTTTGTTGCAATATATGCAAAGAAATTTAAATTTTGCAAACCTGGTTTGTACATTAGGGACCATCTCCCTAGCCTCTGCACCCGATGGAGTGGGTTGATTGGAGGTGCTTGAAGAAGAAGGATGGGGAGGGTTCTTGGTCAGTTCCCTGACCTCTGCTGCCGAATAATTGTTCGGGTGCTTCCTCTGCATATGTCTAATCATAGTGTGGTTCCCAAAAGAGTACTTCTTGTTTGGGTTCCCTCTTGACAGTTGTTCGCGACAGATGAGGCAAGTCACCTTAGCTGCATTCACTTTTTTTGCACCCCTTGGCATCTTGTAAAACTCCCAAATAAAATGTTCCTTGGGTCTGTATGGGGGATTGTCCCCAGGCAGAAATTGCATCTCCTCCTGCTCCTCTTCGTCCTCCTCTTCTTCTTGACCACCAATGTGGTCTTGTGGTGGTCCTTGTGGTGGTGGTGGAGGTGGTGGTGGTGCAGATGCACCTGCAGCTGCTACTAGTGAAGCCATTTCTCACAGAATGAATGCAGGTCTTCTTAGCTCAAACAACAAAGTGAAAATGAGGAAAAAAGGTGGGGTCTTTCATCATTTGGAAAACAAAACTGTTGTGAACCAATCAAAAGTGTTATTTTCAGGTCTCATGACCTGGGCTTTCTCATCATTTGGAAACTAAAAGTGTTCTGAACCAATCAAAAGTGTTATTTTCAGGTCACATGACCCGACACGCTTACGCTAGGCGCCCCGGTGCGTGCCCGGGGGCGCGTCCGGGGGCGAACCCGGCGGCGCTTACGTTGCGCGATCATATGCGCTCGGGTGCTTCCGGGTGCGCTTACGCAGTGCGTCATATGACGCATCACTCGGCTACGCGATACGTCACAATGTTGTTTTCGTTCGCGGGAATTCCGCTAACGGGACGCTCACCGGTACGCGCCCCGGGGCGCGCCGAAGCACTGCGCTTCCCGGTGAGCGCATCGGTACGCGCCCCGGGAGCGCTCCAGGGCAAAAAAAAAAACTATTGCATAATTATACAATATAAAATTTGTTATAAAAAATATTACATTTCATACCTATAGAGATTTGCTATTAAAAAATCTTTGAAATTCACTGAAAAAACCATAGGTTTCACACCAGTTATAACTAGGAATTAGCATTTAAAAAACCTATTAAATTCACTGAAAAAACCATAGGTTTCACACCAGTTATAGTTAGCTGGAAGTTTTACTCACATAAAACCATTGAAATTCCCACGTTATAGTTAGTTGGACTCACTATAACTTGCGCGTGCAATGCACTGCTAATGACGTCACATATTACATCACTCATGACATGGTATATATATATTCACTGAAAAAACCATAGGTTTCAGGCCTTATATAGTTAGGAATTAGCTTTAAAAAAAGTTTTAGGGGTGTTAGTTTGCTGGCCATTTCACTCATACAAAACCATTGAAATTGCTCCTATATAGTTAATTGGACTAAGTATATTTCGCGCACCCGCAATGCACTGCAGGTGATGTCACATATTAGATCATTCATGACATGGTCAGTGACATCACTGATGACATCTCAAATGACATCACGGATGACATCACTGATGACATCATCCAGTGAATTTGGTTTGCTTCTTTATTTAAATATGCATTATATATATATAGCAATTTGCATTGAAGAATGAGTGGATATTTATAAATAAATATTTGGATGGAGGATTTAGTAGCAGTGTAATTGACTGTTTACTTGACCAAATTATAGTGTCTCACTAAATATAGTGGATAGGGACTAAACTGTGCGAATATCTGTATCACTTTGTCAGTTGTTGTGTAAACTGGTTCTCCAGTTGGTTACTAGCTATGTGAAAGTCTATATTAGTTATTGATTAGATAACTGAGTATTTGTATGGGAGAGTGAAAGTGTGTATGGTTCGGTGGGGGGGGTGTGACTGCCCAAAGATGTGTGAATAGTTGATTCAGTAGATATATTAAGTTAAAATTACATGTTCTAACAATTTGGGTGAGTGAATCTCTTTAAGGGTGTGGTGATGAGCAAATATATTTCTCAATGGTACATGTCCAACAAACTAGAAAAATAAAAGGCAGTGTATGTGTCAGTTGTTGTATATAAATAAGTATCCATAAGACTCAATGATTGTGTGAGTGACTGTATGGATAACTATATACTTGTAATAATGATTTTATAATTCACTAAGTATGACTTACTATCTAAATGAATAGATGAAGTGGTGTTTGTATAAGTGTGTAGTTAAGTAAGTATGTAAGTATGATCCATTGTTTGCCTAAGTGAGTAGGATGACTTCATATGTGAATAAGATGTGTGCTGCTGTGTAATGTTGATATAGGTGTATAAGTATTTTTGATAGTGTTCTATTGTTCATTGACAGCATGTATGAGTGAATCTGCAGGTAAGTGATTAGATGTGTGCATACATCTATGAATCAATGAGTGGGTTTTTAGATACTTGTATTGCTGTGACAATGGATTCAAATATGATACTCTGTATTTTACAAAGAGTGATGAAAGATTTTACTTGTGTATGAAAAGGTGTATGTGATTGTCACATGGATGATGTCATCAGTGATATCATCCGTGATGTCATTTGAGATGTCATCAGTGATGTCACTGACCATGTCATGAATGATGTAATATGTGACATCATCAGTAATATGTGACATCATCAGCAGTGCATTGCGGGTGCGCGAAATATAGTTAGTCCAACTAACTATATAGGAGCAATTTCAATGGTTTTGTATGAGTGAAAAGTCCAGCAAACTATAACACCCCTAAAACTTTTTTGGAGTGAGTTTCAATGTTTTTTTTTAAAGCTAATTCCTAACTATATAAGGCCTGAAACCTATGGTTTTTTCAGTGAAATTCAAAGGTTTTTTTAAATGCTAATTCCTAACTATATAAGGCCTGAAACCTATGGTTTTTTAAAGTGAATTTGCAAGGTTTTTTAAGTGCTAATTCCTAACTATATAAGGCCTGAAACCTATGGTTTTTTAAGTGAATTTGCAAGGTTTTTTAAATGCTGATTCCTAACTATATATGGCCTGAAACCTATGTTTTTTTCAGTGAATTTACAAGGTTTTTTAAATGCTAATTCCTAACTATATCTCGCATGAAACCTATATTTTTTTCAAAAAACTTCAAAGGTTTTGTATATGCAAATTCTATTAGCGAATAACGTTTTTATATGTTAATATCCTTCTGGTACCACCTGAGCAGCCATCTCATTTCTCAGTAAAACTGAGGCACAAGAGAGCACAAAACAAGTGTGGAAAACGCAAAAAGGGGGCAGGGTAGAGACCCCCTGACCCCCTAGCCCTTCTCAGGTTGTCCCAGAAGGACCCCCAAGGGCAAAATTATTATTATTTTTTTTATAAAACCATGGGGTACGTGCACGGTACGCGCACGGTATGGGCACCTGTACACGTACCGTGCGCGTACCCCGCGATTTTTCGTTTTTTTTTTTGCCCTTGGGGTTCCTTCTGAGACCCCCTGAGAAGGGCTATGGTGTTGGGGGGTCTCTACCCTGCCCCCTTTTCATGTTTTCCACTCTTGTTTTGGGCTCTCTTGTGCCTCAGTTCTCCTGAGAAACAAGATGGCGGCCAACTCTTCCTGGTTTGGACAGTTTGGAATGTTGACAGTCGACTGCCAGCCAATCAGGATCACGCTCGCGCACGTAAGGGTATGGATTTCAAAGGATTTTTAAATGCTAATTCCTAACTATATAAGGCCTGAAACCTATGGTATTTTAAGTGAAGTTGCAAGGTTTTTTAAATGCGAATTCCTAACTATATAAGGCCTGAAACCTATGGTTTTATAAGTGAATTTGCAAGGTTTTTTAAATGCTAATTCCTAACTATGTAAGGCCTGAAACCTATGGTTTTTTCAGTGAATTTGCAAGGTTTTTAAATGCTAATTCCTAACTATATCTCGTGTGAAACCTATATTTTTTTCAAAAAACTTCAAAGGTTTTGTAAATGCAAATTCTATTAGCGAATAACGGTTTTATATGTTAATATCCTTCTGGTACCACCTGAGCAGCCATCTCATTTCTCAGTAAAACTGAGGCACAAGAGAGCACAAAACAAGTGTGGAAAACGCAAAAAGGGGGCAGGGTAGAGACCCCCTAACCCCCTAGCCCTTCTCAGGTTGTCCCAGAAGGACCCCAAAGGGCAATTTCTTTTTTTTTTTATAAAACCATGGGGTGCGTGCACGGTACGCGCATGGTATGGGCGCCTGTACACGTACCGTGCGCGTACCCCGCGATTTTTCGATTTTTTAATTTTTTTTGCCCTTGGGGGTCCTTCTGAGACCCCCTGAGAAGGGCTATGGTGTTGGGGGGTCTCTACCCTGCCCACTTTTCATGTTTTCCACTCTTGTTGTGGGCTCTCTTGTGCCTCAGTTCTCCTGAGAAACAAGATGGCGGCTAACTCTTCTTGGTTTGGACAGTTTGGATTGTTGACAGTCGACGGCCAGCCAATCAGGATCGCGCTCGCGCACGTAAGGGTATGAATTTCAAAGGATTTTGAAATGCTAATTCCTAACTATATAAGGCCTGAAACCTATGGTTTTTTAAGTGAAGTTGCAAGGTTTTTTAAATGCGAATTCCTAACTATATAAGGCCTGAAACCTATGGTTTTATAAGTGAATTTGCAAGGTTTTTAAAATGCTAATTCCTAACTATGTAAGGCCTGAAACCTATGTTTTTTTAAGTGAATTTGCAAGGTTTTCTAAATGCTAATTCCTAACTATATATGGCCTGAAACCTATGGTTTTTTCAGTGAATTTGCAAGGTTTTTTAAATGCTAATTCCTAACTATATCTGGCGTGAAACCTATATATTTTTTTTAAACTTCAAAGGTTTTGTAAATGCAAATTCTATTAGCGAATAACGTTTTTATATGTTAATATCCTTCTGGTACCACCTGAGCAGCCATCTCATTTCTCAGTAGAACTGAGGCACAAGAGAGCACAAAACAAGAGTGGAAAACGCAAAAAGGGGGCAGGGTAGAGACCCCCTGACCCACTAGCCCTTCTCAGGTTGTCCCAGAAGGACCCCCAAGGGCAAAAGAATTTTTTAATAAAATCATGGGGTACGCGCACGGTACGCGTACGTACGCGTGCCTGTACGCGTACCGTGCGCGTACTCCGCGATTTTTCGATGTTTTTTGGGGGGGGTTTTTTGCCCTTTTTTGAGACCCCCTGAGAAGGGCTAGGGGGTTGGGGGGTCTCTACCCTGCCCCCTTTTTGTGTTTTCTACTCTTGTTTTGGGCTCTCTTGTGCCTCAGTTCTCCTGAGAAACAAGATGGTGGCCAACTCTTCCTGGTTTGGACAGTTTGGAATGTTGACAGTCGACTGCCAGCCAATCAGGATCGTGCTCGCGCACCTAAGGGTACGCGCACGTAGGCGTACGGTACACGTACGGTGCGCGGACCCATAAGCTCATATAGATATATATGTGTTTTTGAACCTAATTATCATAAAAACCACTGGAGCAATTTTCACCAAACATAGCAAAGGTACATCTGCGTATCAGTCTCTACAATTTTGCAAAGTTTGGCGTTATTCCGTTCAGCGGTTCTGGCTGTAGACTTGTCAGACCGACCTATGGAAATTAATATGGGGAAAACACGTTTTGGGACCCCCATTTTTTCTCAGCCCCCACTTCATGAATCCCCCCGAAACTTTCAGGGAAGGAGCGGAGAAGAGCTGGCCAAAATTTTGGAAAATTATAAGCAAATTCCTCAACCAGCGCCAAAGTTATTCCCAATAGAATGTTGCGGATTTCCTATGGTAGATAATCCTAACTATATATACCTACTGGCTATCGCCAGTAGGTAATATATATATATATATATATATATATATATATATATATATATATATATATATATATATATATATATATGAAGAAAGGCTCCTCCCCAGCCTGCTCTGCGCTCGCAGACACTGCCTCCACGCCAGCAAGGAAGAGGGACGGACCAGCAATTCAGCAAGATGGTAATTTTATTGCAGATTAAAACAGAACCAGCTTTTTTTTTTTTTTTGTTTTCAGCAAGATGGTAATTTTATTGCAGATTAAAACAGAACCAGCGACGCGTTTCGGGCGGAAAGCCCTTGGTCACGCTGCAACATGTTTACAATCAATTATGCTCTTTTTATAGGTGTATGCAGTGAGTTGGGCGCCACCCCCTGGTGACGCCCACCATGATCTTGTGGTAAATAATAAACAGTGAAAATGCACTACCGCTGATATATGGTTGCTATTGCTGAATAGACATACAAGAAATTATCACTGGTTAAATCCAGTAAATCATCAGCATATAATCAATTATATGCAAATATACCAAGGTACAATCCTTTCCTGTTGAATTTCATTTAAGAAAAGAAATATCTTTCATATGTGCAAATAAGCAATCTAATACCTTTAGCAGCAAAAATAGTAAAGTGCATGTGCCTAAAAGTGCATAAGTGATGAAAGAATTGTAATAAAGTGCAAGATTTTAGCGGAAAACATATGGAACTACCACTGAAACAATTATTAATAATTAGGCATCGTTTTTCAATGTTTAAATACAAAAATTCATCATCCTAGTTACTAATTATTTCTATTTGAAAGGTCAAAATAGAACAAGAAGGACCATTTTATCAAGAAGCTAAAAATTACAGTATGTATAAAGAGATTTCTAATTCATGTATATACATATCTATACACATCCCCACCTTTATACCCACCACCCCACAAACCTAGCCCATTTTATAAGAAGTGAATATTTCAATGGATTACTAGAATCCTATGTGCTTGTATAAAACAAAATAAAGCAACATAAATGGCAATAACTGTATATATACACACACCCCACTAAAAAACTATATACACACCCAACTAAAGAACCCTCTCATAATTATTTACAAAATACTTATCTGTGTCATTCGATATATACATACGCTCTTTCATGTGCAACACTAAGCCCAAGATCAAAATAATATCAATATCAAAATTCTATACATGGTACTCACGAAATGGTAAAAATCACTGTACATTTAAAAGATAATACATTTTTATCAAAATATAGTACGTGATATGTGAATAAGAATGTATGAAAATTGTGTATATATAGTGATGCCTAGTGCCTAAAAGTTGCCAAGTAAAGTGCATGGATGTCCCTATGGGTGAAGGTCGATGTGAGTTTCACCAGTTGTAATTGCAGAATAAGGGACATATATATGGGACTTCTAATAGGGAACCTAACTAGAAGAGCCCTGAATCAGAACACAGATGAAGGTGAAATCAGAGGCTGGCAAGGTCAAATGAATTTATAGAAAGTGATGCATCTCCTCAATATTGTTGAGCCCGTTAGGCCAACGGCTATCGAGCTCCAGTATATATTTAGACTCCAATTTTCTGAGTTGGACCTCACGATCTCCTCCTCTTCTAGATAAAGGAACTGCCCCTATCACGAAATAGCTTAAACAACTAAGGTCTTTGTTGTGCATTCGTTTAAAGTGACGGGCGACAGGGTACGCGGGGTCACTATGCAAAATGGCCCTGAGATGCTGTAAAATTCGGGCGTGCACCTGGAGCTTAGTGCTTCCAACATATCTAAGCCCACAGGTGCACGTCAGAACGTAAACAGCATGATCAGTAAAGATAGCTTTTCTAACACGCTGGACATTTCTTTCATTCTTTCATACATTAAAAGAAAGCAACTTTGTAAATCCATGATCTGTTAAATTGGAATTCATGTAGCACACTATATAGCAGTATAGTGACTGGAAACCTTTCTCAATGACTGTTGCGAACTTCAGCATTTCGCTCACTCGTTCAAAATTCCAGTTGCCAGTCAGATAGCGTTACAGCTGTTTATTTACAGAGATACATAAACACCCCTCTTTTTTTCAATGCCTACTACCAAGGGCCCTCCCCCCACCCCCTTCCCTTTGGAAATGGAACAAACCCCTCGCCACATCTGTGAATAACGATCGGCTAACACCAGTGGACATCATCTGTTTTCGCTCCCTCTTGCCCGGCCGATGTAGGCTGCGTAAAGCAGTGCTACTTCATTGAAGTTAAACTTGGACTCCAAGATTTTTGGACAATCTTTCCTCTTTCCTAGCCATGCTTTTCAGACATTTGGGCAGGTGGGAATCCAGATGTCTCGAACTCTGTTGGATAATTCCTTCAAATGGGATTTTTTTTTCATTTAATCTTCAAAATGGCTGTACGGGGTCAGTGGAGAACATGGAACGATTATCAGACGCGTTATGTAGTTCTCAAAAACACAATTTCATGTCATGCCCTGACAAGTGCAATTATTCCTTTAAGCATAAGGGGTTCCAGATAATTTTCTAATTTTCGGTGATGCAATATTAGCTGCCTAACCCACGCATCAAAAACGGGTCTGGAGATGTTAAACACATCCAAGAACAAATGTTGACTTAACATTCCCCTGGGGTCAATCTTTCAGGTAACTGATTGGTTGTTTGGACAGCGGGTCTTCCAAGAGGGATAGAGTTGAAGGGAGGATACTGCGCTAATATGTTAGAAAAAGCATTATGGTTCACATTTGGCAAGGGGGGAAGCCAAGCATCACATGAGTGGCTGATTTTTTCACTCACTGACAGGGATTGGTCGCTGGGGTGTGCACCTTTTGCACCTATGACTTATTTATAAATCCACAGCCGCGCAGTGCCAAAAGCACAATAACAGTTATCGTGGGTGCCATAGGGAGAACAAAGATGCACTCTCTGCCAGATCCCACTATTTACAAGCAAGCAGAAATCTGTGAGAAATTCAATTGAACCCAGATGGCAGGAAATTCCTCTAAAATGACAGTGGCCAAATTCAAACCACAAGACATGAAAATAACCCAACATACTAGACACGGAGAACATATCTTATAGATTTTTTCCTTATGCACTTCGCAAGCTGTGATTGATTACCCAGAGACGGGCAGCAGATTTATTGGACTTCTGTAGGATGAGACACCCATTTACAACAATTAAACTTTATGGTGGATGGGGAAAAAACAGGTTGAAGGAATTGGTGTTATGCTTACAGGAAGAGCTGCTTAATACACTAACTCATTCTGTCATTCGCACAGTTGTTGAGCTGTCTCTTAAAAGGATATCCCTCCTGAAATTAGAGGTTAGTGGTCTAGCTCCAAAATAAGTCCCTGGGATTGTGGGTCCTAAAAAAAAAAGGTATGACTAAAAAGAATTCATTCTGTTTCCTGCTGTTGCATTAGTTGGATTAGGGTCTTGTGTTATCACCTGTTCTATGCATTTTGTTCATGATTCAGAAGCTGGCAGTGGCATCAGAAAACATAAAGAATACGACAGAGCACCTCCTTTGTAAAAAAAGAAATTGGCTATGTGCTAGGATTCAGGTGGCTTCCTGGGCTCTCTTTTGGCAAACTGTAGAATAGACTAACATGGCTAGGTAGAATGAATCCTTTGTTCCAAAGCCATGAAATAAAATTATGATGTAGAACAGAAAGCTCTACATAAGAGTAAAATAGTGGTGTGGTGGGGCAATCATGCCCTTACATTTATTGGCTTGGGGTCTATATATTATTGCCAATGAACTGCAATACAGCTGAAGTTGCATGAATGGATCAGAGGAAGGCCGCGTGATCTAAATCAGCTAAATTCATTTGATGACTTGAGTGATAATGGTTGAAAAAGATGGAAATATAGGCATGGCTTCCATGCTCATTTGCCAAATCTCCCAATTTTTCAGGGATCTGATGTCAGCTAAATTGAGAGACTGGACAGGCTGCCTGCATTTCCGATTAATTTCATTTGGGTACATTGGCGTCACTAGCTGCTGTTCTTCTTGAGCAAAATTTACACCACTTACATTCTATCCACTGCATGTCACAAAATAGTTGTAGTAAAAATACTATGGAAATTCAGGCAAAGGCCAAATACAGTCAAGAGAGAATTAGATGGAAGACAGTTTTTTTTCACCAGGCAGTCTGGCCTCTTGATGCAATCTGGCTTGCCACTGAATAGAATATGCACAATGCTTGAACAGTAGGTATAAAACTTCTCACGTGAGGGTCCAACTCACAAAGCTTTTTTTTAGATGTTAATCAGACTAATGACTGGTGAAGGTTCCTCTAAAATCCTAAATAACGAATAAAGAAGTATAATAATCAGCATATGCATGTGTGGTCTATGTGTACATACTGTAGACAATGCCTGATATTATAGCAGACATAAGGCTCAATTAAAATATTTATTTCAAACGCAGCATACGTTATGCCTGCCAGAAATTCATATATAGAATTTTAGATGGGCAGCAGCGAACAACGGGGAGGATTTCCAGTGAGTGATTCTAAGTGACATCACATAGGCAACGAGAGTGAAGCTCAAGATATCTTTATCTTCCTTCAGCAACCCAATGCGAAAAACATCCCTGTTATTCACTTTTTAACACTGTATAATTCCAGGTTATGTATGGCTTCCAAAATCATCTCTCCCTCCTTTCAACTGCTACACAGGGGCATAGGAGTGCTGTGGAACGACACATAACTTGGCCTCTCCTTCCCTGTCCCATGTGAAAAAAAAACAATATCTTGAGTCCTAACGAAGTGCCTTCCCATCAACTTTTGTTTCCCACTGTTTTTTATGTCAAAGCAGTGAATAACCAGATTTAGAATCTGGTATTTGCAAAAGGGTGGTCAGTGAGAGCCAGACATAACAAAAGGAGTTATGGCAAGCATAAATGGCGTTACCGTCTGAATTTCTCCATCGTGGGTCCGAAGAAATCAACAGCAGTATGTCCCATGCAAAGCATAGAACGTGGGTGTTTAAAAACATGGGTTACTTTGTAAATTGGCTAGAGCAGTCGACATTGAACTTGGTTCGAGTCTCGGCTTGGACGCTCCACATCCTGTTATTCTGGGCAAATCACAATCTCCACCTGCCTAACAAAATGAATCTGTCCATCTGTAATGCAACTGGTGCTCATATAAAGCGCTCTAATACCTTCAGGTGAAGTTCGAGCTAATAAAACTAAAAACAAGCATAAGAAATGCAATAGGTCGCACATTTTTTTTTCAATTAGAGCTATTGGCATTGTAAATGGCAATGTCTTTTACCCTTGTGTGATGGAGTGGATGTATGTGGTTTGAGTGGAATTATATTGGTTGCTTGAGTTTTTTTATTGGTTCGTACCGACCAAATGGTGCTACACGTTTAATGGAGCAGCATGAGTACTCCTGAGCAGGGCTGTTATATATTTACTGGGTTGGTAGTATTATGTTCTATAGAATTTGCATTCTTTCAATTGAAAACTTCTCAGCGTCTTCACATTTAAGTGCAGTATGTCTCAATGATGGCTTTAGCAGTCAGTGCTACTTGAGCACAAGAGTGACCTTCGAAGTGTGGACAGTGTACCATTCAAGGTGAGGAACACAAAATCTGTACATTTACAGTGGCGACGCAGACTTGATGAGCACAGTAAAAGTACAGAGGCCCTGCAGTACTCAAGTGTCTCCCCTCACTTGTTAGGAGGACTGCTGCACTGTGAAAGGGACAGCCCCAGGAAGCTCTGCTCTAGACAGCAGCGATTCCCACCGGACTTCAACACTGTTTGGTGGGGAAATAAGCACTTAAAGGATACTTGCGAGCAAAGGCCCTTCCCGGACTCAGATATGTGCACACCCGGTTTCAGAAACCCTGAGTCAAAACGTACAGTGGTAGAATCAACTGCAGCATTAAGTACACATATAAGATGGACATGCTCCCTAGCGTTAATCTGGCCCCATATTGCAGAAAGAGGCAGCAATCTTAGAGGGGTATCACACCTTCATTTACCCCAAGAAATTGACATTGTGCATGTTGCAGGTTTCACAACAGTTTTAACTGTACCTAACATTTGCTGCTGGTTATTAGCAGCTGTCAGTTCCATTCAAATTAGTTAGGGCAGAGAGTAGAGACCAGTGGTTGGGGTGGTGCGGGACTGGAAGCGTCAGTTCTGGGAAGAGAGCAGTGGACAATGGCGTCGGTGAGGGCAGGAAGCGAGCAGATGTGGTTCAGCCCAGGGTTGAGGGTGAACCAAACACCCCATTGAAGTGCTTGACTCTCAGAGGGTAGCGTTGCATAGCAGTCTAAGGCTTAATCAAGGGAGGTGGTGTGGGCTAGTATTTGCCATTGACCAGTACACAGAAATAACAGTCAATAATTGATTGTCCAGTCGGTACTTTGCTTTATAAAAGGAAGAGTACATTTATTAAACATACACACTACTCAATACTATGCAGCAATTTACAAATATAGATAAGCTGTTGGAATTACTTTGTGACATTGCATAACATTCCCACCCCTACCGAAGGGCTTCGGGGTCTAGAACCACCACTCCCATGTATGCACATCATCTTGCCCCCAATGCAGTAGGTTGACCATAACCTGGGGTGATGGCCTTGCCCACTGGCACCATCCAAGTGGCGACCAACCCCTTTTATTTCAACAAGCATTTAAAATGGGCACACCTGCCATGGTGACATATAACCCTGACTGAGCATCTCATACTGACCATACAGTATACTCCTCTACATCTTCGGGGCTAAGAGTCTGGGTTGTTCTTCACCTAACACAGCAGCAAGAATACATGTTTAAACATCACTAAAAATGACAGCACTTATCATGGCGGATAACAATTATAATGCATCATAGTTATAATCACCTGATTGCGCATATACAACCAGACGCCATATCAGGAATGTCCAGCAACATAACTCCACTTTGCTTATGACATCACATTACCCATGTGACTTTCATCTCCTGGGAATGCCCTTCTTCAGACATCCCCAGTTCAGCCCTTCACAACCTGGTGCAGTCCCCAAACACACCTCCAGCTGAAGAACAAAAGTTCCAGTCACAGGTTGGTATTGGCAGAAAGCTGAGCCCTTGAGGGGTTATTTCCATTGAGTCCCCAGAGACTTAGGGGCGGACTTTCCTCTTCGTGTTGTGGGAGACTGTGTTGCTCCAGCAGCTACCCCTGCCCCTTTGAAGATCTTTGATAGTGACCCCATCCTCCTGGGGCCACCACACGCAGAAAATGGGCATTTTCATGCTGGCCTGGCCAGGTTCTGCTAAGCATTATGGAGCGCTTCCTCCTGGCTCCATGCATATTAGAGCAGGGGCTCTCCCGTTGCTCCAGGGAAGGCAGTGCTGCATAGCTGGCGGCCTCACACCGTGTCCTCATGCCGTTGGGGGCCCGGTCCCACCCGGACCCCTTGCCGGCAGGTGAGTCGGCTCAGGGAGACCACCCCTGGGATCAGTGTTTTTGCAAGTAACGTTAAGGTCATGAATATGAGGCCCGATAGAAAACCGTTTCAATATCCATTTTTTAGCACTACCTAGTCTGAGACACGTAGGGACCAAGTCCTGAACCCAGTCATGCACAAGAACATAATCTGCAGAGCCCAGGGAACAGGATGCCCAAGACTGATGCAACTGACCACGTTGAACGTTAAAACACTTACGATCTATATCTAATTTGACTTACTTCATGTAGCAACAGTTGAGCATGGGCGGTAGGGGTGGGGGGGCATGGGAACTGCCATGAGGGTGCCTTTAATTGCATCCTTGAAACATTCCTTGCCTCTCAAGGAGACCACACTTCAGTTGGCAAGAAGGAAAACAAAAGAGGAGACTCGCGACAGCCACACTTTTAGCTGGCACAACTTGGACATTTTGCGTCTGATTGTTTTTAGCCATGTGCTATAATGCATCTAGATTCCATGACGCACTGCTGTGAGCAGTAGCGTGATGGTTATACCAAAGTAGGGGATAAGAGGGCTTTTTAAAGAGGTCCAGTATCCGTGTCCACCAAAGTCACGCTGAACAAGGAGACGGAGACTGTTCCTCTAGGATTAGAAGCCAACCACCAGCAAGTCAGTAGTGGTGAAGGGGGTGTTGGACTTGCACCAGGAGGAAGAGGGATGGGGGATCCCGCTTTGGCGGAACTAGGGTTGGCTTCTAATCCTAGAGGAAGAGTCTCCATCTCCTTGTTCACAGTAGCGTGAAGGTGCCATGATACCGCTCCAGGTTTAGCAGCTGCTTGTTTTACTCACCAGCAGGTTCAGCATGCAATGTTTACTTTTAATTTTCATTACCAGCTTATACCCCTAGTAAGATTGTTACAGCTTTATTGAAGCCTGGTTATAGGAATTATTTGACCTATTGTGGCAAATTTGTTTGGCTTCCTTGGAAAGCCATTATAATAATGTATTTGTGAATAATATATTTTTTGACTTGCACTTAAGTGAAGAATCTTCTCTTTCATCCATTATAATAATGTATTTGTGAATAATATATTTTTTGACTTGCACTTAAGTGAAGAATCTTCTCTTTCATCCTACACAAACCCCCTCACCGCACACCTCCCCTTTCCACCCCCTCCTTTGGGCACAACTATAACCGAAAATGTATGAGATTTTTACATGCAAATGTATAACTAATAACAAGGCTGAGTACTTTGTGAATAAAAACACTGTACTCTTGAAATAGTTTTTCTGATTCTTCTTACACATTTCTATCTTGACTTTTCTGTCTCTCCTCATCTTGAACCCCTCGTTTTATATAAATGAAAAAGATGAGCAGAGAGTGGGCGTATGTTTCACTGAGCTTCCACTCCGTACTGAATACTGCATGCATCGCAAAGCGCGCAGCGCATGCGCACTGCCGCTATAGGCTCGATCTAAAAAAAAAAAGTACATTTGTGGGCATTCACAAAATTAAATCTGACCCTTCCTCGCTCTGTGCATGGTCAGAAAGTCACTCCAACTAAAGTCTGAAGTAACTTTGCTCTCAGGAACGGAAAGGGAATGGATCAGCCCAAGATTTATTGGGGGTGTAGAGGAAGGCATTCTCACAACGGAAAAAAATGCTTTTCTAGCGAAGAAAAAAAAAATTGCCTTTGCAGCTGCCTTTTTCACTATGAAGAAATATGTACAAGTTCGCACAGTTGGAATAGGGAAATAGGGAGTCTTTAAAAAGTCACGAGACAGGTGCAATTGTATGCCTGGAAACCTGTGCCTAAAATGGCTTTTGAGGCATTCTATGACACCTCTTTTGTGAATATCATAAAAGTGTGCGTTGAGGCAGAGTAGTTGGACTAGGTCCATACTTTTACGCTTTCGTAGGTGAAATGGACCCATATTGTCTGCCAGTGCAGAAAAAGTAGTACGTGCCCGTGTAAATAATGGTCATGCACCCTGTTCAATAATATGAGGCCAAGTGATTTTGGCTTCAACTGAAAAAATAGCACTTGCATTATAAACATCTATTGATATGGAAGCTAATGACTGTAAAAAGGAAACGGTGTTGTGAATATTAGGGAAAGAAGAACGATGGAAAGACAAAGCACTGCTCAGGATCAAGAACTCGATAAGCTGTAATTTAGCTTTTTTTTGTTTCTGTGCATTATATAAAAAAATACACCCATCACCAGTACGAAAAATGTTTAAGAAATTAAAGTTTACCATTAGACATGCACACATCCATGAAAGGTATCCATGCATTTTCCACCAATGCTTCTAGAAGATTTCATCAATCTTCCATATGTTATCCACAATGTTTCTTATAATGTTATGTTAAAGATATAAAACCAGATCACGCCCTCCAACTCTCATATCTCAACTAACCATCACTGGAACCTCCCTATCTACCTTCCACGAAAGGAATATATCCTGCTTCCATCAATAAACAAGGCAAGGTATCTACCCTATTATCTGAAATTATTTATTGAAGGTGTCCGTAGCTCTACCATTTGTCATCCAGGCATGATAGCCACACTCCCATGACCATCATCCTATTAACAGTACCCACAACACTTCTGTCAACCAACCATGAAAAGACCCTGCACCTCGTCCGCAAATCACAGATGGAGGATATCCATACCTCCTTCCAGGTGTCATAAACAAACGTCATCCATAGACCTTTCTTAAATCATGCTTTGTGAGTAAGCCACACCTCTTCCACAAATCCGCCATCGAGAATTCCCAAAACCAATCGCAAAATGATCTATGAAATGTATCCCTACCCATGGTACCATTCCCCAACCAGAAGTAGGAAACCATTTTCAATCATTTGTCAACGAAGGATGCTCTCGCCACTCCCACCCAAGTTTCATGGAATCTACGAAAACGTATTGTAAACATCAGATAAGATAGGTGTTATTGTCTGAAACAGGTGGGAGTCCATGGGACTCCCTGAAGGAAGAGCAAGTAGCCTTACGTAAGATCTGACGTTTGCTTGAGACCCTTCTATGTCCTTCAGGGTATTGACTTCTTGCAGCCGTACCTTGAGGCAGGTCCTGAAGGCACACTCTAGGATGGGCGCAGTCAACTATGCTCAACCTCCAGTAGGCAATCCTGGCCCTCCTCAATGGTTAGGAGTGCCACGTGCAAACAAACAGAGAACAGTGGCTGAATGGTGCCTGTGTACTCACATTAGTCTGCTCGTGTACTAATTATAGTTAGCGAATGTGCAGGAAACTACTGCCTTTTTTTGTGAATTGGGTGCAAGGCTCTGCTCCGCAACTGGTGTACCTGTCCGCCTTCTGGTAATAAAGAAAGTGGATGGAGGAGGAAGACATGACTTTAAAAAGACAATTCCACCAGACAAAAAATGTATATTGATTACATAAATATATATTACCTTATCCATAGAGCCACCGGATTCAGTGAAAACGAATGCGGTACATCGCGTGACCTCACGCGAGTGTAAACAGCCACTTCTTAAAGAAGACATAAATCTGTAATTTTACATCATCCCTGTTTATACTCTGATAAATCTGGAGTCTGGAATATGTGAATTCTTTCAGCAAGAAGCTGATGATTCCCCTTCCAGATGTGAGCTATCACAGGATTGGGAATACATCGGTGAGTTTAAGATGCACTGCTCAGATATGTTTAGGCTTTCTAGCCAGTAAAATTAAAGGTGATCTTGTTATTCTTTTCTCTCAGCTGTAAGCTGTCTGGCATTAGATATGTAATGTAACTTTCGTCCTGTGAGGATTAACATTAGTACAAGATCTGAAGGATAAATTACATGCAAACACAGGTTCATACTTAAAATCTATTTCACCAATAAGGGACCTAATTGCATCTGTATTCTACCAAGTAATGTCTGCATTTAAGTTGATTGCAGCACCATTGCACAGGTGCGACATAAGACCCCAGTGCAATATAAAGTGAACATTCCCTCATCTGTATGGGTGGATGGCCCTGTGAGAAAGAAGAGGTACCTTTTTTAGGGGGTAGATTTATATAGTACAAACTCAACCTGAAGGTATCAGGGCGCTTTACATGGGCACCATTTGCATTACAAACCGACATATTAATTTTCTTAGGTACCGAGAGATTGAGTAATTTGCCCAGAATCACATGATGTTGAGCAACCCAGCTGAGGCACGGCTCTATCCAAAATCTCTCCCCGACTTTTGACTGTATGCCATCACACACTCCACATATGCATAGGCTAATAGGCCCGGTAGAAGAGTTGTGACTGTATGCTCCCCATGAGGGGATATAGGGGGTATAGAGAGGCAAAAAGACATGCAGGCGGGAGGACTAAAAATGTATGCTTCCTAGGAACACTAATGGACTTTGAATGCCCATAGAAAAACAAAGAGAAAAGGACATCTGTCCGGGATAACCAATCCTCTTTCTGTGTTAATGCTTAGCATCTAATACGATGGAAGTTACCTGTTTAAAACACCATCACGACAGGGTGCGTGACTGATTGTATAAAACACTGATTAAGCGTATCTTACTGAATACGCACTAGTTAGTGAGTAAACTGTGTAAATGTCTGTATCAGTCTGTCAGTTGGTGTATAAGGGGCTGCATAGGTTGGCGAGTAGCTACATCACTGTCTATATGGGTTATTGATTGGTTGTCTGAGTATCTGTATCGGTGCCTGAGTGTCTTCGTGAGTGGGTGGGGTGGGGGACTCTGTGTATAGATGTGTGAGTGAGACCACGCCCCTTTTTACACCACACTGCAAACGGGGCTTCTGGCGCACTGCTGCTCGGAGGATGAAGTCCACTTGTATCCTGAGGTCCTCAGGACACAAGAGGACCTCATTGCCCCACCAGCAGTGCACCAGAAGCCGCGTTTGCAAAGTGGTGTGAAAAGGGGCGTGGCCTCAGATCACCTCTCTGCAATACAGCTCTGTGGCGCTTACTGGAGGTACTTGGTGGGCTAGTTGGCCCCCAGGTACCCTCAGGATTGAAGGGGACTTAATCCCCTAATATACAACGAGCCAGGGGGCGGATTGCACACTTGTTATATCAGGCCCTCCTCCCTGCACCACTGTGCAAACGCGCCCCCTGGCACATTGTAACTTGAATCCTGATGGTCCCTGGGGGATAACCAGCACACCAGGTACCTCTAGTAAGTGTCACAAAGCTGCGTTGCAGAGAGGTGTTCCGAAGCCACACCCCTTTTTACACCACGCTGCAAATGTGGCTTCTGGCGCACTGCTGCTCCGAGGATGAAGTCCACTTGTTTCCTGAGGTCCTCAGGACACAAGAGGACCTCATCGCTCCACCACAGTGCACCAGAAGCCTCATTTGCAGAGTGGTGTAAAAAGGGGCGTGGCCTCGGACCAATTCTCTGCAACGCAGCTCAGTGGTGCTTACTGGAGGTATCTGATGGGCTAGTTGGCCCCCAGGGACCCTCAGGATTGAAGGGGACTTAACCCGCCCCCTCACTGCACCACTCTGCAAATGCACCCCGTGGCGCGTTGCAAGTTGGAGAATTAATTCCCCTTGAATACTGGGGGTACCTGGGGGCTAACTAGCCCACCAGGTGCCTCTAGTAGGCGCCACGGAGCTGCGTTGCAGAGAGGTAGTCCGAGGCCACACACAAACTGAGCGGTCCGACCCTATTTTTTTGAGAATTTCACAAAGAACCAGGATTCCCACTTCCGATCTCAAGCCTGAGATCTGATTGGCTGCCAACACTTCAAACCAAGAACTGTTGGAAACCATCTTGTGACTTGGTTGAACCCAGTCACAAGAAAAAGGGTTAAAAAAAAGAAAAGGGGGCAGGGTAGCACACCCTGACCTATTAGGCATGTGTGCCAAAAAAGCATTTTTTTTTGCAGAAAATGATAAATTCGTTTAATTAGGCCCCCAGGTGGGTCAGATTCCAAAGGCAATTGAATTAATAATACAGGGGCTGCTCGGGCCCCCACAGCCCCCGGGGACCGCCACCTCCCCGGTGCTAATGTATTGTAATGCATGAGGGGCTCCCACCCCCGCACACAGCCCTGGGGACTGCCACCTCTGCGTGGCAAATGTATTGTAGTACGGCAGGGCCACGTGGCCCCCTGCAGCGGACCTCCACCTCCCCGAGGCACAAATTAAGCAAAGAGGGGGGTCCATTATGGACCACCACCTCCCAAGGGCTCAAAGTAGATGGGAGAGGTCCCGTGAGGCCCCTCTCAGGGGATGGGGTCCACAAGCCGAAATTGGCCTGGGGAGCGGGGCGCAAAGCCTACCTCCCCTTTACAAAAAAAAATTAAGTTAGGCGTAGCCCGGGGGGATGGGGTCTCTGAGGCGGAAAAGGATCAAGGAAAGGGGGCCCACATCGACCCCCTTCCTAAAACTGAAAAAAAATAAACAGAAGCTGCCAACTCGCCATGGCCATGCCCCCTTTCTCCACTACTTCTAAAACGAGCCACCTGGTGTGGTCTTGGTTGGGGAAGAAGCCCCCTTCACTGCTGAGGGCTCTTAGGGGCCAACTAGCCTACCGGTTACCTCCAGTAAGCCCCACACAGCAGAATTGATGAGAAGTTGTCAGAGGCTATGCCCCCTTTCTCCACCACTCTGCAAATGTGCCTCCCAGCGCACTACTGGGTGGAAGATAAAGCCCCTTGGCTCTAGAGGGACCTTGGGGGCCATGAAGCCCACCTGGTACCTCCTGTAAGTCCTGTGAAGCAGAATACCTGGGAGATGGTAGGAGGCCCAGTCCCCTTTCTTCACCACTCTGCAAATAGGACTGCTAGTGCAAACCTTTGAAATTCACTTAAAAACAAAGGTTACAGGTGCCTTATATTTAGGAAATAGAATTAAAAAATCCTTAGAAAGCACACCAAAAAAAACCAAAGATTACAGGGACGTTATAGTTAGGAAATGGAATTGAAAAACTTTCGAAATTCACAGAAAAAACACCGTTAGTAGAGATGTTATAGTTAGGTATTAGCATTTAAAAATCCTTAGAAATGCATGGAAAAAAAATGGTTATAGGAACGTTATAGTTAGGCTGACATTTCACTCATACAAAATCAGAGAAATGTAGCTGTTATAGTTAGTTGAGTTAGCTATAACTTGCACCACCACAATGCACTGCTTATGACCTCACATATTACATCACTCATGACATGGTCAGTGACATCACTGATGACATCACTGACAATATCTCAAATGACTTCACTGATGACACCATCCACATCATCTCTGACGCACCCACTCACACCCCTATGGAACCTTTTAAACACCCACTGGCACTCCCACACAACCGTTCACAAACCCATTGACAGAGCAATACCAGTACTTACACAGCCACTCACTAATTCATAGATCTACACACATGTCCACTTGCTCACCCATACTGCCACTCATGCACCCGCTCAGTCAGTTTTTTAAATGCGAATTCCTAACTATAACGTCCCTGTAACCTTTGGTTTTTTCAGTGAATATATATATATATATATATATATATATATATATATATATATATATATATATATATATATCACAACAGGAGACTAACTAAAGTGTGAGAAGAAACAAAAGCTTTAAGTCTAGGGAAGGGCTATATTTTTTTGCGTTGAGACAATGAAAAGCCTCAAACCAGGCTCCACCTTGTCCAACGTGTGCAGCTCTGGCCGTAACGCCACATCCTCTCCATGTTTTTACCGTGGTAAGGAAACAGGCAGGTTGCAGGAACCCGGGTATCTGTCTTCAATAACTATTTTTCCATGTCTCTATGAATACTCTCTAGTGAGAGTGTGGCAGCAAAGGCAAACCTGAGAATTATGGATGGGTCATGGTGCCTCAACTCGAAGGTGAATAATCAGATTACCAGTGTGTTTATTAAGTCTGGGCAAAGTTGTAGTGTGTGACAACTATCAATTACACACAAATGTAATAAAAAATAGTCACTAAGGTCCTGAGGAAAGCCAGTTTATACCAAAAGGCCTGGCTGAAACATGTAGACCACCCACTGGATGCAGGAGTACCCTAATACTACTTTCTCTACATCCACTGCCTTGTTTTTACTATTGGCAGAGGCCCAAACATTCAAGATAACCTCTTTGAGCAATGGGACCACTGGACAGTTTTTAAACTATCACTCTCATAACACCATCACTGCACACTCAGTAATATACCTGCTCTGCTGCAATACAGGCATTGTAGCACACCTGGGACACACTCGGTATCACAGGGTGAGCCAGATCATGAAGCATGCCACTAACTAGGTTGGTGGGTGAGGGCTTTATAAAAAAAATAAGATTTTTATTTTCTTTTCATCATCAACCATACAGTTTTGAGCCTTATATCATGTCCAGTTAGACTAGTTCTCTTTGATTAGACATATTACCTCAGGGGATAGGGACTAGTTCTCTAATCCTCCCTCTTTTTTTGATATTGAATAACAAATAGTTTGCCTGCTACTTGTAAATTATTTCAAGTTTACAAAACTGTACTTTTTCCATCCTTAGGGCAGTTAAAAACTTGCTGTTGTGGGACAAGTTCAGTTTTTTCTCTTCCCTGATGAGGTGAGACTTCTCATAGTGGGAAACAACTGTCCCTCGGGTAATGGAGTACTGAGTGAAAGCAAGAAAAATTATACCAACCAGTAAGATTTACTACAAGATATCAGGCTGCAGGGAATAACACCATCTGAGAGTGGAACTAAGTATCCGGCAAAGTCAAACAATTTTGTCCTTCTTCGCAAAGGTCAACAATGTTTGGTTTCACCTTACTACACAAACAAAAACCAAATTTTCACTCCTGTGTCTACGTATGTATATATAAACTGATATGTCATCATGATACGGTCCTTCTTATAATTTTTATACTCCTACACGATGACTAGTGACATCTATCAATTGATTGGGACAGTGCTGAGGAGGCACCATTTAAAATTAGCTAGAGCCAACCATAGGATTTATGTGAACAACAGCACCATCTACACCATTCCCTGTTAAAATCTAGGACACGCTGATGATTGGAAGCCTAAGATGTTTTCCTAATTTGAGGTTGAACCACTTTGATGTTCCCACAAGGGGTCTCCTTACTATTTTCAGACATCTTCTTGTGTGTCGTTGGTATTTGCAGGCTGTAGAAAATTTTCAATCCTCAATAGACGCTCATAAGACTAGAACAATGAGAATGTTTCTGATTTACTTTTTTCTAAATACATAGGTTAAGAATGTTCCTTTTGTTTACTTTAGTTCGAGAAATGTGGGTTGTTCCCCACTATTTTGTGAATCTACGATTAAGGATGATCTTGGTCCTTCTTTTTCCCGCATACTTCTGTCTGCTTAAATGAGACAATGCAGTGAAAATATCTGAGCTACACCCATGCCCGCATCTGTTCAAAGCTCATGATAAGAAAGGCTTTGAGAGCTTAAGCACAAACCCAGAAAATGATCATTGTCAATTATCACAGTTCCCCTATAGACTCCTAGAGGTGAAGCCTCCCATCTTCACTTCCTGTTCAGGCTACTGGATAGGAAACTTTACACCAAGGATAGGGCCAATGAGCCTATATAGGACTTAATTTAATTGAGAAGCACTTAATGATCAAACATTTCTCAAACCTCTTATAAATCCAGTAGGATTAATGCAGCAGTTTGCATCTTGTGCAAGATTACATATTATTTGTGAACATGTAGTACTGCAGTCTTAGTTCCCATAAAACAGGCACGGAAGAAGGGCCGGACGATGCCTGCTTATCAGTATAATCATTGACTAAGTAAATTGGGTCCACATGCTAATTTATCTTATGCGTACAGTCTGAAATACTAGCACAGATCTGAAACTCATGAATGTGCAATAAGAGATCTAATATGAACTTTCGTGTTTTGTTGCTTTTTATAAAATCTTGAATTTGTAGAATCACCACTCATTAAATGATTTTTATGTCAGCTAGCTATTTTTTACCTGTATGTCTTCAAGAGTAGTACAGGAAAGTTCAATGCTGTATAAACAAGCACTGGAAAAATAAATCGGTCTCACTTTGCCAATGCTTGTTGGCTGAAGGTATTGACTATGTCAATTCGACAACAGCATTGGCTAAACCAATAACAGCACACAGCCGTTTTGGATTCTTTTCTGGACTTCCAAGATGGCCATCACATTAGGAAGTTTCAAGATGGCTCAATGTTGTTTCTATACTTTGAAGATGCCCGCTGCACTTCGTCTACACATAATGTGGTAGTTATCTAGTAATTATAGATAATAAAGCTCAATGGTGCCCACCATTGATGCCGTTAGCTTTGCCAGTACTTGTAATATTGTGCTAGTAACATTGGCAAAGCCAGTGACTGCAGCCAGTCATATTGGAATGCTATTCTCCACTCTTCCAAGGTGGCCGCCCTGTTGCATCCGCATACAACATGATGGGCATCTTGGAAGTATAGAAAATATAATTCCAAGATGGTGCAATTCTATGGACATACATAGACATACATTTGCAGTGCCACTAGCAGCTGGAGGCAAGCAGAGGATGAGGCAAGAGAAAGGGAGAGAGAGACATAGAGCAACAGCAGTCAGGAGCGGCTCTTCCGTTAAGGCAGAGGAGCGTCGCCCCACTGCGCTTTGAACAGGAAAAATAAAATGATAGTTATTATCATTTTATTTTTTGCAGGTTCTGGGCTGGGTTGGGGCAGGGCTGGAGGCACGGGGAGGAGTGGTTTGCACACTCCAAGACCTCATGACTGCAGTCTTGGCGCGGCCAAACAGTCATACGCACTTTGCATGTTCCCCACCAGGCTACATTGCACAGCCTGGTGGGGAACATGCCCAGACCCCCAGTCCCCAGCTGAGCGCCGATCCACGGAGCTCAGACCAATCAAAATGCTGCTTTGCAGCGTTGTGATTGGGGAATTGGCTTAGGGGAGCCAATCACAATGCTGCATCGCATTGCATAGCATTGCATTGTAGCGTTGTGATTGGCTTTGGGGAGCTTGGGTGCTTCCTGGCTCCTGTTCTCGCCAAGAATCGGAGGAGAGACATGACTGGCGGAAGAGGTAAGTGGTTGTTATGTTGGTAGAATTACTCTGTATTGGAATGGGGCATGGGATGTGTGGAGCATTCTATAGACTAGGGTCCAGTCCAAGGCATTCGTGGTACAGAGGTCTTGGAGTGGAAGCTCGTTGACATTAATACTGTGTTGGTCTTTATTGACAGGATTTTTGTATCAGAGGGCATGCCTGCCGTGTTGTTGAGTGACAATGGAGTGCAGTTCACCTAATAAACAGCAAGGAGGTACTTTGAAATGACTGGAGTGAGACATAAGACCACGTCACTTTACAATCCCAGCGGGAACGGCACCGTGGAACACTTTAACCGGGTGTTAAAAGGGGTTATTCAAAGACCTATGACCAAAGAGGGATTGGAAGTTGGAGGTGAAAAGGGCTGTTTGGGCTTATAGGGTAACCACTCATGATGCCACTGGTGTGTCCCCTTTTGTGATAATGAGAGGTAGGAGACCTACCTGCAAGTTTGCTCTGGCGTGGCTGAAAAATGGAAGGTTGGAGCAGTGGTCGCTTAGAGAGGTCAAAAGCAGATTGGAGGAGACACATGAAAGGAGTAAAGGCTACTATAACAAAGCACATGGGGTGAAAGATGTTCAGGTGGAGGTGGGTGATTGGGTGAAAGTGAAGAAACCCGGGAAGATCCCCAAAGGAGAGAGTCTGTTTTGGGCACCCCAGGAAGTGGTGGAGGTTTTGATGAATGCTGTAAGGTTGAAGAATGGAAAATATTTGAAACTTAAAAGGGTGACTATGAGAGTGGATAATGATGATGGAGTGGTAGCAGGGGAAGGACTGAAGGAGAACAAGAACAGGGATGTGGAAGGGATGGAGGATATCTTTGAACAGAGTGGGGTGCAATCTGCTATTGCGTCTGATTGATTGGTCAATAAAGGAGAGGAAAGGGTTGTTGAGGAGAGTGTGGTGAGGAGAGGTGATGAGTTGTTGGAAAAGGCCAATGTGGAGGAATTTCAGGGATCTGAAGCGATTGATCAGGCAGCTGTTGGGCGGGATTGTACCTGGGGAGATGGAAAAAAGCAAGAGAAAAAGGGTGTTGCCAGGATGGTTAAAAGAGTAAGTAATGTAATATGTTTAGCTTAAGCTTATAATTATGGGCTAGATGGTTTGTCTCCTATGTTGTTGTATAGGTTTCCTTTTGTTCCTGTGAATCGTTGTAATATGCTTCCATATTCCTTGTGTTTTAAGGGGGGGGATATGTTGTGCTGGTAGAAATACTCTGTATTGGAATGGGGCATGGAATGTGTGGAGCATTCCATAATCTGGGTTCCAGTCCAAGGCATTCATGGAATGGAGGTCTTGGAGTGGAAGCTGTGATGCCAGGCTCTCACCTGTTTCCTTGTGTAAACTTAATAAACAGGACTTTAAGAGGATAATCTACATTGTGGTTCATGCAGCGTGCCAACATTACAGTGGTATGCATATCTCCCACTGTACCCTAATACGCAGACTTCACGATGCAGGGATCCAGGACAAGGCCCTCGATTGGATCAGCCCCTACCTCTCTGACACAACTCAGCGGGTCAGACTCCCACCTTCCTCTTAGACCCTACACCAACCACCTGCGGAGTCCCTCAGGCGTCCTCCTCAGCCCAACACTTTTCAATGTCTACATGGCTCCGCTCGTCCCCATCATCAAAACCTATGGACTCCAAATTGTGTCATACGGAGACGACACCCAACTCATCCTCTCCATATCCAGTGAACCCAACATCGCCAGACGCAACTTTAAAGAACTTAACTTAACCTACAACTTAACACCAACATGACGGAAATATTAATCATGGGCCCAAACCCCGATGCCTGGAACGACACCTGGTGGCCCCCCGCCGTCAGAAACCCACCCACCCCCACAGACGCAACGTGGGAATCATCCTGGACTCCGAGCTCAAAATGGACCACCAGATGAACGCAGTCTCGCCTCCAGCTTCCACACCCTCTGCCTCCTACTTAAGACCTTCAAATGGATCCCCCTTGAAAACAGAAAGACCGTCACTCATGCCCTGGTCACCAGCAGACTCGACTACTGCAACGCACTCTATGCCGGAATAAACAAAAACCTCACCCGCAAGCTACAAAACATCAAGAATGCCACCGCAAATCTGGTCCTCAACCTGCCAAAACACTGCCACATCTCCCAGCACCTGCGCACACTCCACTGACTCCCCATCGAGGCAAGAATCACCTTCAAGATGCTCACCCATGCACACAAGGCCCTCCATGACACCGGACCAGCATACCTGAACAGCTGACCCAAATTCCACGCACCCCAAAGGACCCTACGATCAGCCCAGCTCTCTTATGCCGTGGTCCCACGCACCAGAAAAACCAGATTGGGAGGCCGCTCCTTCTTCTTCCTCGCGGCCAAGGTCAGGAACGCCCTTCCCCTCCACCTCAGACAGTCAACATCGCTTCCCATCTTCGTAAGAGACCTCAAGACCTGGCTCTTCGACTGACCCCCTCCTTGATGGACTGGATCCTGCACCTCCCCACCCCCTTGAGACCCTTACGGGTGAGTAGCCGCGATTAACAAATGTGTGATTGATTGTGGTATTTTTATTTTATTTTGTATTTTGTCCCCCTGCCACCACCCCCTTCCCACCACCCTCATTCCCTCACTTGCTACCGACAGCAGTGCGTATTTGTGAGAGCGGGGAGATCAATATGTAGCCAGTGGCGGGGCAAGGGATTGGTGGGTTGTGGAAAGAGAGAAAAGGGAGAGAAGGGAAGCGAGAACACATAGAAGAGAGCAATTTAGAGAGCCAGTGAGACAGGTAGGGTTGTTTAGGCATCCCAGCTGAGTGCTAAAGCACAAATGGAACGTAAGAAAGGAAAACAGGTCCCTGACAGCTTCCCTCAAATGATATACTGAACCAATCAAATAGCAGCATCAAACTGAGATGCTCTAGGGCCAGACTATCACAGGAATGGGTGAGTTGGTGGGGGGGGGAGGGGTAAGGAGCTGAGTGTGGAGTGGTGTGGCTCACTGGTTAGAGGCAGGCAGACCCGAGAGCAGAGGACGGCCCGGGACCAGGGTTCAATTCCCGACGCGGCAGGGTCGTGGACCAGGGTCAGCGGACTCGATAATTCTCATCTTGGTGCCTACTCTAACCAGGGATCACACTCGGCACCTCTGAGCATTAGTTTGCCTCATCTCCACAACGGCCCCCACATACGCCGGGGATGCCTGGTTTCACCTGGAGATACCCAGTAGGGACCATCTCACAGGGAAAGCCAGGATGTGTTCCCCAGCGGTCTACTGCGCAGAGATACTCCTTCCGGAGTCGATTCTAGCGCATTACAAACCCACAATTAATTAATTAATCGGGAGCATGAAAAAAAAATATTAAGAAACTCATCCAGTTACGAGTAAAGCTCCGATTATAGCCCACTCGGAGTATATCTTATAGTATTGGTTACTATCCTTTATTGTGCATGTTGTACAAAGATGATGTCCAGTTCCAAGGTAGATTAGATAAGTAGGTTTATTATGTAAGACTCATTCCAGAAAGTGCTTTTCTACTCCTTTCCCACAGTAGAATCAATTTGTGAAGCACACACGAATGAAAAATTTCCATCAGCATATTTATAAAGAATAAACTTAGAGCACACATCCACTATAATAGAAAGAACTCTCTTAAAGAACGGAGCACATTTCAAAACCCTTGCTCTGAGCATTGCAGAGTGCACATAAAAGGGCATTAGGACGAACATAAATTAAGTCAGCCCGATGTCAGCTTTAAGTTATGTACCAGCTTTCTCCATTTTATTTCGTTTTTTATGGGCAACAGTAATTTATTCGCAAAGAGCACGAATACCTTTGTTTTATTTGTCTCCAGAAATGATAAAGTTAGTGCCTCCCCAGGGCATAAAACCGCGCGGCTGCAGCCTGTGCGCCGAAGGAAGGGATAAAGGCTTGAAATAATATTTAAAACAAGACCTTCGCGCTGAAGCAGCTGTAATCCGCGCATAGATCCACCGGGGACAATCCCTTGGAAAACAACCAGACGCTCCTTGATGTCTGCCTAATGCGGCTGTGACTCACGGCCGCATTATCTGAGGAAATCCCGAGCATGCCCGCGCGCTCTCTCGTGATCGACGAACAATAATGATCTCGCGCTGACAGGCTAAACGCGGCTCCCTTTCCGGTCGTGTTACGTGTCACTGTCCCTGCCGGTTCAGGTTGTAAAAGTCTGTCAGGTTGTAAAAGTAAGTAGCGCGCACTAAATTTCATGTGTCAGTTGCACGACTTCCAGGTCATGTTTGTTCAATTTGCAAAAACCAGAATAATCTTTGGTTCCAAAAAGGAAGGCACGTTGTTGACCCATCATCCTTCTAGTTCAGGGTGGAGGTTAACAGAAATAGACTACTGGCGAATATCTTTGCCAATGGAACACTGTTTGCTTCATTGTTAGGTCTGGCCTACAGACAGATGTATTTATTTCGTAAGCCAAAGTCATACATAAAAAGTAAACATCATTGCATAAACAGGGAAGCTGTGGGTCGGCACTATTTATTCATTGGTTGGCTCATCTGTCATTCATGATTTACTTCCACCTTCCACAGTATTTAGCATGGACTAAAGAGTTAGCCCACTGCAGCTATATGCTATCTTGCAGTGTTTAAATGAATTTCACTTGGTCACGGGCACTTCCCTCTAAAAATAATTGAACTTCAGTGCGAGTGCTGATAGGCCAACATTTACATTTCCAAATATTTTTTTTTCATTGGCTACCTTTGTTATTTTTTCTTTAGTTGTCTTTGTATGTCTTCTGGTCATTCTTATTCAAACTTAATGGTAACTTTTGTTTGTCCCAGCAAAAATAATATTTTTCTGCTATGTGCATTAAAACTAAAAAATAATTTCTACACCCATTCTATTCACACGCCTGCTAGGAGGCTAATATACTGTACTATTAAATGTACATACAATAAGAAAGGTGTATATTTCTTTAAAAATAACATTTTAATGGTAAGCAAATGGTGACCATGTTTAGGCACACATGCTTGATTTTTTCTTCTTTTTACATTTGTGGCACGTGCCTGTTATATAAACATAAAAAAAAAAATTAAATTCCCAGCGTGCCCAGGCCAAATCTATATGGCTTTGCAATGCTTGCTGGAAATGTGGATGAGAGTGAGCAATCTTTCAGTCAAAGATTTCAGAGAATGCCATAATGAAGCATTTTAAATTCTTTCGTTTAGGAGTCTTTGAGGTGTGCTCATGGTTACTCAAATGTTAGATGGAATGAAGCGAGGGAAAATGTATTTTACAAACTGCTGCCTATTATTTTCCCTCTCTCTCCCTTTAAATGTGCTAACCTGAAACCTGGGGACACTGTATAACCAGAGCTTTAATGATGCATGTTGCATGTTGCATGTATTTTAGGGCGTAAAAGCATGTGAAACGTCTTTCTAAAAAAATCACAGTTTTCTCGTTTCAAAATAATAAACCAACTCTAAAAAGAATTACTGGTGAGCTCTGCATTTTAAAGCAGGTGTAATGGAACTAATGTTTTAGCTAAAAAGACAAATGTTTACTTTATGTGAATTGCACAAAACGGAAATTACACTTGTTACTTCATCTGTGTCACAATTGTAGAACCACACGTCAGTGTATATTATGTTGCCATTGGCTGTTCTGAAATATTTTTTGTTGTGTTGCAGACTTTCAAACGGCATTTAGTTTTGACTCTGTTGGAGGTTGTTTGGGGCCTAAATGTCGGGCGCAATATAAGGAACGGTGTCAAGAATATGGAATCTGGATGATAAAACATGGTATGTGCACTAGTCAAAAGCACAAGTGAAAATTAGTGTTTCTAAAAGCAGGATCTGCGGAGTTTTATGAGGCAACATGTCAGTTGCAGCTGTATAATTTTCCACCGGGATGCACAAAATCCATAATCACAGAAAACATAAGGGATGTGCCAAAGAGGGCGCTACTTGTAAACATCAACACCCTTAGTTGTGCACAAACATTCACAAACATTGTCTATGTCTTCCTCACACTTATCTGTACTTCTGCATGTCCATCTAAATGACCCAGCTTTAACGGGAATAATACACGTGGGAAAGTGTACCACCATATCAGATTTTCAGAGGCTGAATGGGGAAAGAAATGCCTCCCTGGGGCAGAGTAGCGCAATTCAGCGATTTGCGCTGCGTTGCGTTACTTTAGATTTATCAAACCACGCAAGACCACTAACTTGCGTGGTTCGAGACACCTAACTTAAGAGTTGCATCACTCTTATTCCCCGTTGCGCGGCGCAAGGGTGGCACAACTCTTTAATAAACATGCCCCTAGATTTCATGAAACATTTGCTCTGTGGTCACTGTTATATGAGGAATGGAGGAAGAACTTGTGTCTGTAGTTCATAGCGAGACGTAAATTCTTGTAAAATGGCTCTAGAGGTAGGCAAGAGATACAGACACGAGGATTCTATATCCACCTCTGGTGCTTGAATACCTTTTTGGTACCAATCGATAGATTAGTGGCATTGCTCCTAAAACAAGAATGTCGAGTATACCGCTAAAATCGAGTGACTTCCCATGCCATTAATTGACACTCAACCATCATTTCAGTGTGCGCTCCAGAGCCTCTCATGTTGACTAGCAGTCAAACTGAATAAATAACTTTATGTAGTGTTTGCTATTACAAAAGGCCCGTCTGCATTGCTTAGAGTACCTGCGCTGCTTTTAGGATCATGTTTAGAATATAAGGCCAGACATACAAAGAAAGTTTGCAATCGTGAACATAATCAAGGAGTTTGATCCTATGTACAAAACCCATTATACAAGTCAGAAATGCTTTTCCGCCACGCAAAATGGATCTTACAAACCATACGAATCAGAATTTAGAGGGGATATAAACGGAGTATTCCTTCCTAATTGCAATTCTGTATGCACTATATCAATAGGTTGCAACTGTGTAAGAATTTGGGTTACTGGTTGAGTAGGGGGAAACCCTTCTCAAGCAGCAACCACAATCTCTGTCATGGTGAAACACAAGCAAACCCTAAATTAGTCTGTGCTTAATCCTCTGATAGCTTGCCACAAAAGAATTCTGGTTTGATTTAGAGGCAGCGTGTAAAGTCTTTATACAGCACTTCAAACAGTAATAAAGTGAAAACACAACACAAGGAAAATCCCACACCAATTTAGAAAAACAGAGTAAAATTTACAAAATTATTTGACACAAAACAACAACAAAATCTGATCAGTAGAACCAAAGACATGTAATTTTAAAGAGTTCAGGTAGGCAAGGTGACTAAAAAGCACAAAGAGGCACTCGCGGTTATCTGGTCGTGCGAGACTAGGTGGAAGTCCCGAATTTCAGTCTCAATGAACGCGAAGGAGTGCATGACAGAGAGGGACCAGGTTAGTCCCACTGAAAGAGCCAAGGCTGGACTGGGAACCCTAAAATAGCCCTGGCAATTTTGTCGGGCTGACCTCCATGCCCCGTGGGGTGAGGGGGAAGCGTGAAGCACTGATACTTAACAAAACTGGCCCCAGCACTGTTGCTTTTGCTACAGGGGCCGATATTGCAGCATTGCTGCAAAACCACCCAGGTAACAAAACCAGCCCCCACCGCTCTGAAACCATCACTCATCCTTCCAGCCTCCTGGGCAAACACCTGATTTCACTACGGCCTGGCCGGCCCTGGAAACAGTTACCTTTAAAGGCCAACACAAAGGGTTCCTTTTGCTGTAGAAGGGGCCGAGAGGAGCAGGGAGAGCATTGTGGATGGTCACTGATGTACCATGAAGAGCAGGCCGGGCGTCATGGACAGTTGTCACTGTCATGGACTGTTGTCGCTTTAGTGCAAAGCTCCTATCATGGCCAGTTGTTGCTGGACCTTTACATTGGCGGTCACTGTGAGCTGTCGATGCGGTAGCACAAAGTGCAGATCTTGCATTTTGGGGTGGGGCTGACAGTAGCTGGGGCGTGAAGCTGCGGGTTCACCAGAGCTTCGCGCTGGTGAGCAGAGCAGGTGGCAAGATCTTAGCATGAATGGGCTCATTCAAAAAGAGCCCAACACTTCTGGATTTCTTCTTTTCTTGCGGTGAGAGCTCAACTGAAGCCACACCATGGGTCCAGGCACCTTTTGTGGTTTAGGTGCTCTCACCAGCAGAGGCCAGCAGGGTTCAGTCAGGTGCAGTTGCAGGTCCATGCAGCAGGTCAGCTGGGCAGTTGTAGGGAGCCTCTTGAGCTTGTTATGTCCCTGTAGCTCAGAACAGGAGGCCATCCAGCTGACCCTTGGAGTCACTTCAGCCTGGGAAAAAGGGCTGCAGGTCCAGTCTTCCCTCTCAGCAAGCAGGGCAGCAGACAGCTGAGTAACAGTGTAGCAGGGCAGTAGAGTGGCCGTCCTTCTGGGAGCAAAGCAACACAGTAGTCCATCTTCTGTAGTATCCACAGGTCCAGAGGTGTACTAAAGAGTTATGTCTGAGGGTCCACTATTTATATCTGGTGTCTTCTTTGAAGTAGGAGACGTTTCTAGAGAATTCCCCTTAAAGTCCTTGATGTTTCTTTCCTTCCCTACCCTGGCTCTAAGCTAGCTGCATAGACAATGCAGTGGTGACAAGTCCTTTGTGTGAAGGCCTATTCAGTTGCAAGTAGGGATATGCCCAGCTCCATCAACTATACTTCCAGTTGATGGCCCATCCAGGTACATCTAATCCCTCAATTGTGTGTCTGTCTGGGAGGAATAATCAAAGTTTAACTGCCAACTACACCAAGTCATGTGACCCAGGAACAGGCTGACTGCAGGCACCAAATAGGTAGGGCAGGAAAATGCCAACTTTCTAAAAGTAAACAGGTAAAGATGCCTACAAGGGATTTTTTTAAACATATATTTCAAACAAATATATCTATATAGAATGTCATCACATGACCCCATAAATTAATTAAATTGATGCCATCATTACTAAGATTGTGTAGGAATCGGGGAACATCCTTAACAACGATTGCGGAACAACAAGTTCCGGAGTCACGCAAGCCGAACAACGATTTGCCTTAACGACTTAGCCTGAACCATGCATGTGTGTGGTTCAGGTTAAGAAGGTCTAGTGTTCGGGATGGGCAGTCCCGAGCTCCTCAGAGGAACAGGAGAGGTAAGAGAGGTTCGGGGGTTGAGGGGGGGGGGTTAGGGTGTTAGTTTTTAGGGGGTGGGAAGGGTTCGGGGTAGATTTTAAGGGGTGTGGGGATTCGTGTTAGTTTTTAGGGGGTGAGGGGTTCGTATTACTTTTTAGGGGTTGGGGAGGTTGTGATCGTTTTTAGGGAGTGGGAGGGGTTTGTGTTAGTTTTTAGGGGGTGGAAGGGGTTTGAGTTAGTTTTAAGGGGTGGGGAGTTCGGATTAATTTTAGGGGTTGGGGGTTTGTGATCGTTTTTTGGGGGTGGGAGGGGTCTGTGTAAGTTTTTAGGGGTGGGAGGGGTTTGAGTTAATTTTAAGGGAGTGGGGGGTTTGTATTCGTTTTTAGGAGGGAGGGGGGGGTTCCTGATACTTTTTAGGGGGTGGGTGGGGTTCGAGTTAGATTTTAGGGGGAGGGATTAGAGTTTGTTTTTAGGGGTGGGAGTGGTTAGTCTTAGTTATTAGGAGGTGGGGGCGTTCGTGTAAGTTTTTAGGGGGTGGGGAGTACGGGGCACATTTTAGGGAGTGGGAGGAGTTTGGAATAGATTTTAGCGGCTGGTTTACCGGAAATTTGTGGTAAAAGAATGCGTGGTAAAAAATCATTGCTGAGATGCAGTCGTAGTACAGACCGCGTGGTTTAGGGAATCGTTGGTGAGGAACTCGTTGTTCCAACATATAACTGTATGAATATGATCCAAGTCCTTTACGCGAGGCTACATAAGTTCTATTTGAAGTCAACTTCTAAATGCTTTGAGGAGACCATATTGATAATGTTCTGACCTTCAAGCTATTGATCAGTAAGAGGAGTCGTGGATTCTCATAAGATTTATTTGTGTCCTGAAGATGGTCTCATTGATACACTTTAGCGGAGATTGAAATGTCGACGTATAACCCATTGTTCCCTTTAGTTATTGTTAAATTAAATTTTTTGAGTTCTAGATCCTATGAATAAGACTCTATCTTTGACTCTTGGAGATGGGTATTTATACATTGATTACTAGTTTATCCTCATTTTGATTCATTTGTGATTTCTGTTATCGATGTATGTGAGAAGTGTGTGCTTTGAACCACTATTTTGTGCATATTGATATAAACTAAATTACCAAGACTTCTCCCGACTAATGTAATTTATTTACACAAATATCTTAAAAGGTATTGATTAAATTAGTTTATGGAGTCATGTGATGACATTCTATATATGATAAATTTGTTCAAAATTATGTAAAAAAAAAACTCTTGTAGGCAGCTTTACCTGTATTACCCAAGCCCACATGGGTAGATTGAGTTGCCAAAATCATTGAGAAACTTTCTAAATGTGGCATTTTCAAAATTGTAACGTAAAAGCCGACTTTACTCGTATAGAGGATTTATAATTATAATTTCTCAGACACCAAACATGAAAGGTTTCCTGTTCCCAATAAAAAATTAGCCCTTACTAAATGTAATAGGGGAACCTTGTGTTATCCTATAGGAGAGGTAGGCCTTAGCGGAATTAAAAAACACATTTTAATTTTTTTACTACCAGGACATGTAAAACTTAGAAGTGTGCATCCAACTTTTCAAATACAAGACATCCTGCCATCTGGGTTGTTCAGGGCCTACTCAGGGGGTGAATTATATGTATTACAAAGGTAGGTTTAGGCCTGGCAAAAGGTTTATTTTGCTAGGTCGCAATGGCAGTTTAAAACTACACTCACAGGCTGCAATCGCAGGCCTGAGACATGTTTAAAAAGGCTACTTGAGTGGTAGGCACAATAAGTGCTGCTGACCCACTAATAGCATTTTATTTACAGGCTCTGGGAACATGTAGTACCAATTTACTAAGGACTTACACGTAAATTAAATGTACCAAATGGGTGTAAGCCAATTTCACAAGCACTTTAGAACTGCTTAGCAATGGTAAAGTGTGCAGAGTCCTAAAGCCAGCAAAAACAAAGTCAGCAAAAACAGGAAGATGGAAGGCAAAAATCTGGATGTAATCCGTGCCAAGCATGTCAGATCCAATAGACCACAATTATGGTTGCAAACCACTGAATAGTTGTTAACACCTCAGAACAGGTGGTAATTGATTCCCAAAGGGGAAAGGGTCCCCTTAGCAATCATCTTGGCAAACCCAGGAGCAGCGCCGACTTTAGAGTTGGTGGCGCCCAGTGCAACAATCTTGGTTGGCGTCCCCAACAAACTTTTTTTATGTTGAGTTTATGCAGGAAAACACTGCAGATGTAACGCTGAGAATGAAATTACTATGAATAGCACAATATCAAATAATGGTTACGTCCAACTTCCTTAATTAGTTCAATGCAAATTAGTTCAATTCACAATTAGACTTAGGGCTTATATTATAGTTAGGTTAACCTTACCTATTTTCTTAATGTAATGTTATTTAATGTATGATATTTCACGTAATTTTATTTGGTTTCAGGTATTATTTGAGGTCCATTAGGGTTATGTATGTCATGGAATGAAACGTAATTTAATTTATTAATTGAACTTAATTTAATTTAATGTTTGGTCTGAGTGTCATTAAGCTAAGTAAAGGGTACAATATAAATTATATTACATGTAAAATAATATCATGTTAATTCATGTTCTTTAACATAATTTATGATTATGTTAAAGTCATTTTGGTTGCTTTCGATTACTTATTAAATTTAATGAAAGTTATATTAATTTAATATGATGTAATTTAATCTAATTCATAGTTACAATTAGTAACTCTACGTTATGTCTATGTTATCTTCACCTACTTCATATAAGTAAATATAATTAAACTTATTATAGTATAAGTAGAGCGTTAGGCGTAATGATATTGTATAATAATAAGATACATAAAAGGTCCATATAGTGAAGTAGTAGTAGTTGATGGAGTGGTTCTAATAAGATAGTGGACATTAAGATAGTAAAATAAAACCACAAGGATATTATGAAGCCCCGCCTGGCTATGGCACTCACCATGTTCGGATAATGTGGCTCTTTCTAAGCTATACTGCTTTAAATACTGGCTCAGTATGGATAATGGTCAGGCATTGGTTCTTCAAGTAATAGTGCATTGTACAAGAGTTGTAGCTATGGGGCCCTGCATGTGGAAACTGCCCTGGCTGCGGTGTTTTACAAACTGAGGCATTGTGGAATCGGGTTGGACTCTTGTATTGCTTTACACACTAGGGCAAGGTGGATATTGGCTTATTTATGGTCCTTATTTACATAATAGTGCATTCTGAATACTTCATTGCAATGGTGCTTTACATATTAGTGCACAGTGCAATTGATATGGCGATGGAGAGTGTGGAGAAGTGTGGCTCACTGGTTAGAGCAGGCAGGCCCTGAAGCAGAGGTATGACCTGGGACCAGGGTTCAATTCCTGACGCGGCAAGGTCTTGAGCTCAAATGTCCATGGACTCGATAATTCTCGCTTTGGTGCCTGACCTAATCATGGGTTCACACTCTGCAACTCTGGGCATTAAGCTTGCTTAATCTCCACAACGGCCCCCCGCGGCGGGATGCCTGGCTTTCACCTTGGGGATGCCCTGTAGGGGCTATCTCACAGGGAAAAGCCAGGACGGGTTCCCAAGGCAAGCGCGGAGATACCCCTTCGGGGGTCGATTCAGGCGCTATATAAGAAACATAATAATAATAATAATAATGGAGCTTTGTACACCTGCGCGGTATAAAAGGGGGTGGGGATGGACGGAGCATCTGAACCAATCAAACACTCACACCCAGTCAACAGATCTGGGTTTAATCCATCACTGTTCTTTAGCCCACTCTGCCACCCCAGTTCAGACATGGCCATATGCAAATCAGTCTGCAAATCAGTCTGACCCTGTGCCTCATGGGAACAGTCCAGCCCGAACTGCCAAGCCATGCCTTCCGTGGACCGGAAACAAGCTTCCGAGGACCGGTTTCTGGCGTTTCAGCCGTCTTCAGCCCGGCTTGCTTGAATCCAGTGGCAAAGTGAGCAAGGGACTTTGTACACCTAGACATCAGTAATATGGTGGCTAAGTCTACTAATAGAAGTACGACTCTGTAACATCTGTAATCTGGAAGGGAGGGGTAACCTGAAACACGATCAGCCCTGGAACTCTGGGCATCTATTCCACACCTTGAGCCAACCCAGGACAATTGGTAGGCCTGGCATATATTAGCCTCGATTGTCACACCTAAAGAGTCTCCATAATAAATACAAAATCTGGAATACTTCAGTAGCACCTAAAAATGGAATACTACTGGTGAATGTTTCAGAAACACTCTAATATAGAGAGAAATTAGCCTGGCATATGATGAGAGTGGTCTGGCGTATAATAGCAGCATTTCTGTCTGTATTCTATTTTCTGACACATGCAAGTTGATCACGTATTAGCCATTACAGAAAAGTCAACTGGAACTGGTGTTATTTCATTTCATGTAGAATTTTTGGTTGTTTTTTTCTATTGAGCCAAAGTGAATCAGATAGCCACTCCCTGGCCTGTTACCCAGTATTTTCTATTCGGCACAGAATTTTAAAGGCACATAGAAGAGGTGTGATGTAAATGCAAAAATGTTGAGCTTTTTCTAAAATGTCATAATTTGTCTGGGGGTGATGATCCGCCCTATAATATCTGGAAAAGTTCGATCTGGCAAATTATACATCCTTGGTACAACTTTGGGTGGATTTATATATTTTTCAGGACTGTGTCTGTTCTGTTTGATATTAAAGCCTTTCCTGGCAGATCTATGAGACTCAGAATATTTACATTTTAAAGCAACATGTTTTTAACCCCTTCAGAGCCAAGGCTTCCTTCCATCAAATTCCTCCTCTAAGTCAATGGTGTCCTCTTTTTTACATTTGGGGCAGTCTGCACTTAACTTTCATAACCTTTTTTCCACAAAAGACATCCAGACCAAATTTTGATATTTTTCCCTACTTATTCGTAGTTCTACAGGTACCCATGTTTTTTATACATATTTTTTTTCCTAATGGGCAATATACAAAGGTGTTGTGTCTGTCAGACTCTTCTTGTCGTAGGAATATATAGTGTTTGTTGTCCAAACACATGCCCTACCCAAGGCCTTCAAATGCATGCTGTGAATATTGATTTTTTAAGGTATACTGCTGATGCATCAGTTTCTAATGTGAAATGTAATGAGTGAAAAATGAGTATAGACAAAAGCTATCTAATTTTTAAATGTGCCCAAGGTCTGATTTTACCCATTATAGCCTGGGCTTCAAGAAGCAGTTTGCAAAACATGTTCTTTCTTGCCCACATTTGGAAGTCAAAAAAGGGATACATTAAATCGATAATAACAAGTGTTCCCCCACTTTACTCAATCAAAATGGTACGGCCCTTGTGTGAGTGGGCTTATCACCACGACAAGAAAGATGCAAAATCGAACCTTTAAACATCAATATTTTTCCTTTGAATTTAAATATTTCTGGGGATGTGGGTAGTTGAGGTATTTGGGCCCATGGTCAGGGAGGACCCAGAGAATCATATCACCCCCAAATATTTCTGAAAACTAGACACCCATGGAAGAGCAGAGTGGTGGATCCCACAACATTTCGTTACGAAGAAAGCTTTGCAATTATCAAACTTTGATTAAAATAACAGATTTTCTGAAAGGGAAATTCTGGATTCTGCAAGCATCAACAAAGGTCCTACCCCCGGCATGACCACACTTCTCCTCATTAAATTAGTACCCCACTTGTGTGAATGGGCATACCACACACAGCAGGAACCAGTCAAAACATGGACTATGTGACGTCAATGTGGGTCTTCACATGGTTACTGTTACTGTTTTTGACCATTCATATGATATGCATTAGGGTCACCCACACATGGGAACTAATATTTTTATAAAGGCAAGGTTAGTACGACTTTGGCCATAGGCAGGAATTGCCCAACATTTCTGTCACATAAATAGGGGGAAATTGTGTTTTTTAAGAATCTTTGACGTTTGCATAGCATTCTGCACAATAAAATATGTAAGAATCCATGCAAGCCACACCACCATGGATTCCATTGGGTCACTAGGTGTTAGAAATGGCTGAGGTTGGTAGGCCGTCTAGCACAAAAGTGTGTGGGAGGGTTTCTGTATCACACCCCACTGGTAGCATAAAAGGAGGTGGTCTCTGCAGCAAACACAGAAGGTTTCTCCACACTTCGCTGGGAGGTTATAATGTTTATGTTCTATGCACTAAGGAAGTACAGCAAAGGCATTCATTTACCACTCAAATCATGTGCTTGAAAATTGACCACAAGGAAAAAACAGAGGTCACTATCAATTAGTGTTTTTAAATATAACCCCCAAACACAAAAATCCAAAATCCACAGTCTCCACCTCTATCCTACCTATTTACGGCCATAATTTAAGAATGGTTTCAGGTAAAGAGATATTTTGTTCTTCTTCTTAGCTGCTTTTGTTTGCACATTATTAAACTGATTAGTTAAAATATATATGCCTCAAAAGTAAAATCTCCTGACTGGCCACTCTGGGATTATGAGTGAAATTGATATACCTACATTTACAAGCACAAGGATAAGAAATTAGAGACATTTCATATTCATCCTGTCATCTCCTGTTTTTGACTATTTTATGGAAAGTAATTGAAGTCTTACCTTTCCAAACACTTCACTGTGAAAATGAGGCCAAATGGTTTCACTTCTGTACATTTACTGCACTTCAACTCCCTCAATTGTCTCTTGAAGGTTCAAATCTCATGACTGGGTGCTTGAACCTCGAATCCTGCATTTCACCTTTCATTCACACAAATTTCCTCCAGAGACTCAACCGGACCAACAAATCAGACTGAAAAAAATCAGACAAAGCCTACAGGAATGTGTGTGCCTAAACGCAACACATGTATGTTAAGCGAGGCAACTCCTGTAGAACTCTTTTATGTATTCTTACATGCCTTTGTTGATTATATTCAAAACATTTAAATTGGGAATAAAATGGGTATACTCAGGTAATATTCATGTACGATTACTACAAATAGAAAGGACTGTGTCCTCTTAGCACTTTTACAAATAAGGAGTTGGACGTTTTGAGCTAGATGCATAAAGGCATGTCAAGGTATGTAAAAAGAGCACTTGTGTGGTACTATATTTTTACTTATAGATTTTCATTCAGCAACCCTGAGTGCAAATTCAAATACACTGATGCCGAATTTGTCACCGGGTGAAATTGAAAAAGTAATTTGGGCAAATTGGAGTAAATTCTGGAAAGACTTTTCTCTGTGAGCCCCTAAAAAATCAGAAACCTGCTCCAAACATAACAGCAATCCCACAGTAGTAGATTTATGAGTTTTATACCCGATGCTTTGTAAGTTTTGTATAAGCCTGAGCAGAGTTCACAGAGTTCTGCTACGCGGAACTCTGCGAAGTGCAAACAAAACTCTGCTGTGCTAGGCGGAGCTCTGAAAGCGGCGGAGTGCATTGGATAAATGCTGTTTGCAGTGATTTTCATTGCCAGGTGCTTGTCTGCACTGTGCAATCTGCGGGAACGGCACCATGTACAGCGTAATTGGGTGCTGCTTCCTTTCTGCCGTTCAAGTAAATTTTTACTCGAACTGCAGCTTTCTCTACGCAAACGGACAGTTTCTCAAAGTGAGCGGTCGCGAGCATACACGACCACTTGCAATGAGAAATCTAACCACCTGCGTTAGGAAACCTCCAATGCAATAGATGCACAAGCACCAGTGAGCCTGCATGAGCAGAAAGTCGTCCCCTGAGACCAATGGCTGACTATTTACAAATAGCAATAATGCACCATGAAAAGTAGCCTACGTGTTAAGTTTTTCTGATAAACACAAAAGTAGGTGCAAAGCTGTATGGGCAAATGGTTCACCTCATTAGTACCAGTTTAACAACAAACACAACGGTAAGCAACTGAAAGGTGACCAGTTAACCTTGGTAAAGGGCCTTCCACTGTGCCTCAACATGTATTGCTGTGTTTCTAGTAATTTTTGATCTATTTGCGCTAGACACTATTTTGTGTTAAATTCTCCATATTATGCAGCAGATGGTGGATTATGTGGAAGAGGTGTGGCGCAGCGACCAGGGCGACTGACGGTGGAATGTGGGGCTCACGGTTTGATTGGCGGCAGGTCAACCCAGCACCATGAGACTCTCTGCAATAGGTTGCTTAATCTTCCCGAGGGCCCCCAGCGCCGGGACACCACTTCGGAGGTAGATGTGCGCTTTACAAATACTGGAATTTAATTTCATTTCATGACAAAAGTGGTAAATCCATAATTAATGCAGAGAACGCTGCAGCAGAATCGTGTAAACCAAGTTAGCCTGTTTATAAGTCACTGCTGGACCAGAGGGTCTGTGGTCCTGTAGACTGTTACCAATACTCTCATATCTGTAGCAAAGCCTGATCTCGAGAGTGGTTGAAAACATTTTATGCATTTCATATTTATTGAAATTTGTGATTATCATCACCATAAAGGATGTTTAAGAGATTTAGTGGGAATTACACAGAGCCTGTCTGTTAAAGGTCAAGGGCAGCAGCTACAGGAGGGTGCCAACAAGAGGCCACAAAACTGCCCCTTTTCACTGAAGGGGGATAGCTCCAGCTGGTGCAATACTATTTTGCTTAGAGTACTAAACATCCTTACATTGGGTCTAGTATTACTTTATGTCTTTGTCAGAAAAAGTTCTGTGTTCCTTTGTTTGGTCAACTTATATTCTCTATGTCAATAACTAAATAGGTTACACAAAAAAGAAAACCTATAATAATATCTAACCAAACCATCCATGGCGACATTGTTTGCACTTGAGATGCCCATTGCTTCGCATTGGTTGGCTTCATTGTCACTCTAATTTGCTTAATTCTTATTGGTCAGCTGGCGTTGGCTTGCTTGCTCTTCGTGTTGTTGTCTGCACCCTGGAGCCTGGACGCATTACTTGTGTCCTTCTACTGCTCTTTTTTCAGGCGCTACTTTATTTTCCTTGTGTTTAAGCATTCTACAAGAGTTAATTTCTTTCAGCTGTCTCTCTCGTGTTCTTCTCCCCCTTCTGTGTTCCTCTCACCCTCTGCTGTCTGTCTGCTTGCACCCAGCACCTCACTCCCACCCTCTATTGCCCTTGTGCTTGCTCCCAGCTCCTCTGTCCATCCCCCTTTGTCCATCTGCTAGACCCCAGCTCTACATGACCTTCCACCATTGTCCATGTTGCCATGCCATCTGGTCTCCCTCTGTTATCTGTGATGCCCCTATCCACTCTCACTCCATTGTCCACATTGCCACCCACCTGCCTCCCCTTCATTGTCCATGTTGCTCCACCACCCTTCCTTCTTCCCTTCTCCGTTGTACGTGTTGAGTCCCACACCCTTCCTCCCTCCACTAACCATGATGCTCCCCCTCTGTTGTTGATGTTGCCTACCCATCATCCCTTCTTCTACTGTCCAATTGTCCATATCCCCCCATTGTCTGTGTCACCTCACCACCTGCCATAATAAAAGAAAAGCAATATGACAAAGACACTGTTTTTTTTTTTGTTTAAATCTTTTTATTAACATTTTGTTTTAGCATTTTGCACAGTTTTAGGGAAAGAATCCCAAAAGCGTACAGTGTGCATGAGGCATCGTTAGTCAATAGAACAGATACAAATGCACCAGTAATCAATGTATGACTGTTGAGTTACATGGTAGTCCATTGCGAGAGTCCAAGGATCACGCTCTCTGGTAAAAAGGGGGGTATCTAGTCCCAAACACCACATCACCAGAATATGTAATCATAGCTATTATATGGTGCGATATGCGCCAACCTTAGATATAGGGTACAACATAATGAGGACAACATAAGATAATGAGGGGTAAGAGGAGTCACCTAAGACCTGCTTCTGTGCCTAGTAGAGCCCGGGGTGGGGAGGGGGGTGAGAAGAGGACTAGAGTTTGCCAGATCCCGTGACAAGGACAGGATTTTAGATGCTTGGTAGTCAGTGCTCTTCATCCCACTGAGGTGCTATGGGGAATTTGCGTAAGCCAAGGAGATCTTCCCTTTGGAGTGCCATCCCCTCCACCCTGGCCCAGTTCAGCAGAGATCTCCACTAAGCAATTGTGGGGGGTGAGAGAGGGGACTTCCATCTCTTGGTTATGAGACGCTTCGCTGTTATTAACACCAGTTCTAAAAATCTAGTGGTGGCCTTATGTTTCTTGTGTCTGCTGAATAAATGCAGATGACACAGACTCTGTTGACCATGTCATAACACTTTTTCCCCACTCCCTCAGTTGTCCATGTTGACTTCCCACCCGCCCTCATTGTTGCCTCCCAGCCTGCAATAAAAAAAAAGCGCTACGATGCGGACACTGATGGCCAGGGCATTCTGCTTTTTTCCCTACACCCTGTGTTGTCCATGTTGCCCACAATACTCCTTCCCTCCCACCAACAATAAAAAAACGTGATATGACTTGGCCAGCACTGACCACATCATAGCGATTTATTAGTAATTTTTACTTTCAGCCATGCTGCATAGAAACCGCACTGCTGTACAACAAGGCTAGAAAAAATACCTCTCTAGGGAAGAACTATTGGCTTTGTCAGAGTATGTTACTCTTACAGTGGGATTCTGGGATGCTATTTTGCCTGGAGAAATGTGGAGGTACTGGTACGTTGTGGCCTTGTGAGCAGGAAAAAGCTCACCTGAACTGCACAGCCTTCAGTTCCTGTACTGCATCCTATCTGAGTCTTACAAGAATGAAAAAAATACCAAAAGCAGCAAATGCATGAAAGGATCATTTCTGGGCAGCAGCTGCAGTTGTTCTTAGTAGAAGAAACAGATCTGAGCTATGCCAGTACTCACTTTTGGAACAAATGGGGAACAAACATACAAGCTGGATATTTACATACAAGTGGCATATTACATGAGATCCCATCTCGTACACCCCACATTTTTACAGTGCTTATGAAAGGCAGTTTATTTCTTAGTGAGGGTGGTGGAGGCAATCTGTAGGGGACCAAATGGTGGGTGGTACCCTGTGAGCAGAATGTGGGAGCAGGGGAAGAAATGACCTACAACACTATTGTGCTGGTCACCCACAAAAACCTTTGAAGTCCTGTATCCCACCTGCTTTTGCTCAGCCATAAGAAGGGTGGGGGTAGTGCCACTGCTCCAAAGACCATGGGGTGCACTGAAGAACTCTCACCTGACAGTTTAAGCCTAGTGGCACATGTCAGACTCTGGCGCCCTGGATTCCTGGGACCCTTGTTTGCCGCATCGTCATCTTCACTGGCTCAGTGCAGAGCCCAGCACCTGGTTTAATGTGAGGCTGGCACACGACACGGCATCTTGAGTTGGAGAGGTACCCAGATCCCTCCAGAATTTTAGTCTCCTATGCCCTTGACATAGGGAAAGGGATAGAACCCTATAGGAGGCAACAAGGAAGCGTGGCACATGCAGATACGCACAAGGAAAGCATTTTCGGTGTCAGCGAGCTGGAAGTGAACAACACACGTGCCGGGTCCTCCACATCCCAGCATCTCTCGTGGGTACCTGACCCGCCAGCTGGAGGTCGGCTGCAGAGCGACCTATGGGCGGGAAGCAGTCATTCCTCTTGTGTTTTCACAAATGAACCAGTTGTTTATCATTACAACTACTTTCCAGTGCACACAGTGGAGGAAAAGCCCACTTCCAACTGCTCCCAATTTACAGTAAAGCAACTCTTGCTCCGGGACATGAAGTAATTGTCCTAGAATTAAAGTGCGTTAGCGGGGAGCTGAGCACTAAACTCTTAACTCCAAATATCCTGCCACAACCGCCAGACCGTTCTGCGCTTCTTCCTGCCTCCTAATATAAAGGCAGATGCGCCCTGATTAGCATCAGCTTAGGCCGAATACTTCCGGGATGGCTTTGGATGTAGACCGCATGTCTGCCAATCTTTTGGTGTCTGACACTCTGGGCTTACATCCGTTTCCATGGACGATACTGCTGACAAAAGATGTCTATGCGTGACGTGTTCGACGTGTGAGCGAGGACAATGTATGTATGTGGTATTTTTGTAGCGCAAACATAGCCCGAAGGCAGCGGAGCGCTGTACGGGGTCAAAGGCAAAAATAAGGTCGACCTTTTAATATTTGTTTTTGTATGTAGGGGGTTCCTGTGAGTAACAGTCATAGCTTGTGCTGTGTTAACCTGATAATGTCCATGTTTCTAGCTCCATGGCACAACTAACAGTCACGGATCGTATTGTCTGCATAATATTTTACCTTATATGTGTACCAATGTTTACTGTTTAGCATTGTTTTTTTTTTCTTTCCACAATTGCTGTGTATATTTCATTTTGTCCCCCTCCAACTTATTGTAAAGCGCTCTGATATCCTTCGGGATCTTGTTCGCGCTATATCAAACTTTATAAATAAATAAATAAATAAACTAGTGACTGGATGGGTAGCTGGAGTCTTAGAGCAAAAGTAGGTTGTTACTATATCATGATATAGTGTTCTTGGCTGCTAAACTACAAGATACTGCCTTGTAACAAGAAGACATAAGCTAAGGGAGTGTTTATGCTGATAGCACAGAAAAGTCATATTTATTGGCAGGCATAACAATATCAAAGGAACAAATGGTAATAAGGTCACTACAGCTACATGATGTTCCCAAAATGACTGAATTACATTAGGATAAACAAACACAGATTGTGAAATAAGGTTACCAGATGGATACATCTCATCAAATACATCATTTCTACAGACTGGTCTTCTCCCAAATAACCCAATACAATCTGGGAGTTGCAGTCTTGATTCATTCCCACTGAACTAACAGGGCGAATGCAATCTAAAATGGTGATGTGTAAAAGGAAAGCCCAGGACAGGAACCCGGTGTCTCCGATGACATGGAGCCACCTGGTGAGTTCACAGTGAAAGCTGTGCCGGAAGGAGTCAGAAGGCGAGACGCTCACTTTAGAAACTGGAAAATCCACCTGTGTCCAGATGTTAAAGGCTGAGTTCTTGGAATGATTCAACTGGCAACCATGGAAAATCTAGTGTATGTGTCTCAAGACCATGTAGAAAAATCCGCGAATAGCTACAGACATTTCTTAGAAAGGTACTCCTAGTGGAACAGATGCCTAATGCTTTGATACCTCTTTCCCCTGTACAACACTCCTTTTTTCGGTGCACTATAAGGAATACAGTTGTTGCAATTATGTAGATGTTTTGAAAATGGAGTTTTTTAAAAGTATTTTTAAGTCATTTTTTTAACGTATTTTTAAGTCATTTTTGAAACGTAGATTGCGGTTACAGAATATACATGTTTTTTTTTTAAACTGTTAAAAATAGAGTAATTTATGCCACAGACTGTGGAACACAGAAACCTCCCAGGATTCTCTGATATATACTGTGGAACACAGTAAACTCCCAAGAGTCTCTGAGCTATACTGTGGAACACATAAAACTCCCAGGGGTCTCTGAGCTATACTGTGGAACTCAGAAAACTCCCAGGGGTCTCTGAGCTATACTGTGGAACACAGAAAACTCCCAGGGGTCGCTGATCTATATAACAATCCAAGTCTAAATTACAGTAACTGCTGGGCTCGACATTTCTTTACTGTCTGCCAGGCTCCATGGTCACAGGCCCGCCCTGCTTCGGTACATGCCTGCACTCCAGGCACCAACACGGAGAGGCAGTCACCGACACCGCCCCTCGGCCCCTGTGTGCGCGATGGACCTGCTATTGGGAGGCGTCATCAGTAACCAGCTCTAACGTCAAATAGGACCTCAGAACCCCCCTCAAAGGCTTGAAATGACAGTGCATGTTAAGGATTTTTGATCAATGCAATATGGTTCCAAAATCCATGAATGACATATTTTGTGTCTCATTAATGGACTTACCTGGAGAGGAAGTGGGAACAAGCTGAAGGTACTGGCGCACTGAAGCTACTGAAACACGAGGCGGGCAGGCATCCTGCGACCCAACATCTAGATGATTTCATGATATAAAATTGAGCAACTGAGAGGGAGACAAAGGGACAGTGATGGAGAATTTTGGAGTGAACAGGAAAGAGACAAAGGAGAGAGGATAAAAGATAGACAGAGACGGAGAGGGAGCGAGGGATTTTGAATGAAAAGAAAAAGAGCAAAGGAATGAAAGAGTAGGAACAGGGAGAGGCAAAAAGAGAGAGTTACAATCATGAAAAGAGGGAGAGAGAGAGGAGTGAGAAAGAGGTAGAAAAGAGAAAAATGAGGGGAGAAGAGAGGCAGGGAGGCTAGGAGGAGGAAGGGGAGTCAGAGGTAGAGTAAGTGAGAGAGAGATAAATTGTGCGTGTGTGTGTGTGTGTGTGTGTTATGCTTATACATGCCCATTTGGCTATTAGATTTTGTCAAAGAAATGCCAAAATGGATTTACACAATTGACATGGATAATGATGATTCTATTTTTTTTTTATAAAGGGCAAAAACGTACACAGTGTGCCTGTCGTCCTACTAACCTGTGATTTTTGTGAGTTGCCATTTGCTGTAATCTTCTTAATTTCACCTAACCTTAAAGCGCACAAACAATCAGTAACTTTATCTTGCAATTCATTGTTGTGCCTGTGCGTGGCTAGTCTCATGAAAGGCAAAATGGAGAATAAAAAAACCCCAGAAGATTTTAAGCACCCTGGCACTGTATCATATGGGTAGAAAACCCGAGGTTTTCTTGCAAACCATTCAGTTAGTCTGATTGCTTACACCGTAAACATTTTCAGATAGCTTATGTTGACTAAATTAATTTGCTAAACAAGCAGAAAATTCACAAATTGATATGCTAAGTTTTACAATAGGCACTCACCCAACTAGCAGGACGGCAATGATTTCAGCAGTAGTGAAAAGAAAAAAAGTACTACCCCCCTGCTGCACACAACAAATGAAACGTTCTTTTGTTGCTTAACCCCTTGCATGCTGATGACGACCCCCAGCCGTCATGCACTACGGCACTCGTGTGCTGATGACGGCTGGGGGCCGCAAAACCCGCCCACTTGCGATTTTGCCGCACAGGCACAGAATCGCGGCCGCATGCAAGGGGTTAAAAAAACATTACTGTGGCCCAGTTGATGGGTGAATCGACATGTAAACCCACAGTAGAAGCTGATTCAGCTCTAGTACGATTCGAAATTGTAAACTACATTTTCCAATAATTTGTCAACAGCCGACACCTAGCCGACGGAGCTACCTTAATAGCTATCCATTATAAATCTTCAACTTAAGGCCATTTAAATAATCACCCACAGTAATATAAAACAGCACTTTTTAGATCTGTCTGGCCAATAGAGTGCTTAAGCTGTCTCACCAGCCTCAACTTTTACCAAAAAGTCATAGTAAAAATATATATAGCCTTGCAGAAAGCCCTCTTCTAGCCACCGGACTGTTCAAGTGTCATGCACATCTTGCTTCCGCCCAACAAACCATACAGCAAAGGGGAATGGGTCAGCCCACTACAACCATTGGCTGTCTTGCTCCTTCAGCAACAACCTTTTGAGCCAGATCATATGTGCACATACACCTGGAAAGGAGACTTCAGTGCCTGGTCTGTTGAGCCATTTAAAAACAAAATGTATACGTTTTTTCCGTATCTGCCTTTTTTACATATTGCTTATACTTGCCAAAAAATAGATTTAAAAAAATGTGCACGTTTGCCAAGGCCAGACCTGCTGACTTTGTCAATGCTTGTTTATATTGCTTCTGAATAGGTCACCTGTTTCTCTTTAAGGCGTGTTGGCCGATACTCTTGACATCCACACAGAAAGTACTTTGCTTCCCAGCTATCTAGAAAAATGTATGCAATGTTTTCCATTTAGATGGAATGGTTTCCCTCTGAGCTCCCTTCAGTAACACATGGGTCTAGTTGTACTAGGTGCTAAAGGAGATTTCAATCTAAATTGTGCTTTTTGTAGATACACTTCAGAAGCAAGGGGAAAACTGATGCATGTGTGTCCTGCCAGCACAAAGGGCTTTACTCTGCAGAATCAAAGTAAGGGATATCCACCGCCGCAGCATAACCCACTCTGTGCTCCTAAGGGGCACTTCAAGACAATCTCCAGCAGCAGGCTCAGATGCCGATTCTCACCAGCGCCCCCACATGTTGATCGAGTTGACCAAAACCGAAAAAATAGTACTGATTTGGAGACTGAATGAGAAATTACGGGCACTCATTTACTCACTCACTCACTCACTCACTCACTCACTCACTCACTCACTCACACACTCACTTATATGCCAAAAATTGGGCCACAAAGAAACCACCCCTCACTACAGAGAATATACACAGGCCAGGCTGTAATATACTTGTCTCCCTCGGGGACCCTGTGAGCGAGGATAGTTACCATTCCCATTGTCATCGCCCGCCATCTTGCAGGTTCAAATGCAGACATGTACTTGACTTTGAAATCATAAAAGCCATGTAGGGCATCATTAGCCCTCACTTGGTCACTCACAAGTACTCATTTACCAAGAAAAAAAACCGAACAGGCGCCTTAACAGTAATTTGCTCTAAAAACTCCTATATAACACGTTGTGCATATTGAAAACATTTTTTTGCAAATTGTGCGAGGCTTTTTATTGTGCCTTAAATCCGTGCTAGTAGAACATGAGGTGCAGGTTTTCTCCTGTTTGAAACCCAATTAGCAATAAAGTAGGTAAGGCTGGACTGTGTTTTCCTCTGCTTATTGATACTGTTCCTTTGGGGTGTGTGAGGGCAACTAAGAGGCAAGACTTGGCCTTCCCCGTCAGGATTGGATCCTTGATACTGGGAATGTACTCTTGCCTCTCTCTTGTTCCTCCTCCTCTCCTCTTCTTTTCTCCTCTCAATCTTTCTTTTAATTGACTGGGTGACACATTGCACCCTCAATGTGGAACAGTGTCCCTTATGATTGAATGGTCATTTGTGGAGCACGGACACTGGACCAGAGCAAGCTCCGGGTCCCCCCTCTTATTTGTTGACTAAGACCTGAAAATGGCCTAGGCTCAGATACCTTGCCCTATCAGACCCCCTGCATCGTCTATAAAGCTCATCACATTTCTCCAACTGGATTCCATAATGAAGCCTATGCAGTCAGTTGCAGAGAAGCATCTAGTCTGTCATCTGTGACATTGTCTCTTTAAGTGGACTTGAAAGTACCTACTTGCTAGTACTGACAGCCTTAGGGTGGTTTTCCCCCAAAACGTTTTTTGCCTTCACCCTACTATTTTTTGCTAATCTCTTTTTGCTGGCCGTAATACTCGGCGCACTTTACCACAGCTAACCTGTGTTGAAGTACGTGTGCTCTCTCTCTAAAACGTGGTGGAGCCGGCTTATACCTTATTGCCACTTTTAATTTACTTGTAAGTCTATAGTAAAGTGGTACTCCATGTACCCAGGGCATGTTAATTAAATGCTATTAGTGGGCCTGAAGCACTGGTTGTGCCACCCACTTTAGTAGCCCCCGAAACCTGTCTCAGGCCTGCCATTTCAGCCTGTGTGTGCTATTTAAACTGCCATTTTGACCTGGCAAAAATTAAACCTTTTGCCAGGCCCAAATCTTCATTTGTAATATATATAAGCTATGCCTAATGAAGGCCCTGAACAGCCCAGAGGGTAGGGTGCAGTGTATTTAATACGTTGGGCATGTACGTTTAAGTTTAAGTGATAGTGAAAAACTCTTAAATCCGCTTTTCACGATTGCAAGGCCTATCTCTCCCATAGGATAAAATAGGAGTTGCATTATTGCATTTATAAAGCTGTAAATTCCAAATGGGAACAGGTAAACAGTTCATTAATGGTGTCTTTGGAATTGTAGTGAAAAACCATTCCTATGATGAAGGTAGACCTACCACTGAAGATGGATGTGGATATCTTTAGGGAAATGATATCTCTGCACTGGAGTAGACCCGATAGACTACTACTCTAGTGGTTTATGCTTCTGTTCGCACCCCAGAGCCGACATCTGTGGTTGTTGGTGGTTATCTTTTGGGTAGCAACCACTCTGCTTTTTGCTCATACTGTCATTGTCAGTGGTTTTTGTTAGGTTATCAATATCTTCATATATAAGGTGATGTAAGGTGATCCCATGTCCTTATGCTGCAGTTATTCTTGGGTAGCAACATATCGATTGCTCTGTGGATCCTAAAGAAATACTCTTGTGGCAGCGTGTCTAATTGTGGCTAACAGTGATTACCACTAATGTAGTGAAAGATCTGCTTGTAGGGTGATCCAATGAACTTATCTCCGTGGTTTTCTATAGCTAGGGCTCCACATCTCCTCTTCCGGTGAACTCTATAAAGCTTTTACTGTGGTTGACTGCCTGGGCACTCTTCCTCAAAGACTTTTCTTTTGCTTCCACTGGGTCTCACCTCTGCGGAAACATGATTTTCTATCTGCATTACCAACCTCTCCAATCCAAAGCTCCATCACAACAGGTAATCCACCTGCTGTTTTGAGCACATAAACAACAAAATGATGCAACCGAGGAATAAATAGCTACATTCAACCTTAGTGTTCCTGGTCTTTTCTCATAGATTCATGCCAGCATTCTCTTTGTTTAGGCATCTTTCTCCCTCTCTAACCATCCTTCTCCACAACATACTTCTTCTCGCCATGCTTCCTTTTCTAACACTTCCATTCATTGCATCACTTCCACACTGTCACATAAATGACTGGCTTTACACTGCCTTCTCAATGTTTCCTTCCGCATCCTTTTCCCTCTCCGTCAGTCATCTCTCAAGCCTTTGTGCAATGCTCTCATGCTCAAATTTCACTGCTTGGCACTCCCAACACCAGATTAATCAACACTCCCATCCTCTGTTTTCCCTCATCTTCCGCTATTATCTTGCCCACTTCATTATCCCCACAATAGCCTATTCACTCTTCCCACTCTCCCTTTAGTTTCCCATTAAAACTGCACTCTGCTATAATCTCTCTCATTCTTCACACACTGACTTACACTTCCTATTCACACAGTCAGCAGCAGAATCCATTGCCCATCATCAAGGCCATAAACCACTCATCAACAATTTCCCACCTATACATCTCACATAGGGAGAGTCATTGCCATAGAGTCCATCGCACTAGATGTAGGTCAACTCCTGTCAACATTAATTTCCCTGCCCCTCTGAACCTCTATTATCCACAATCTGATCCAATTGTCCACAGACAGTGGGATCAAATTGTCCACAGACTCTCATGATCACAAATCTAACTACTACCAATACAACTAACCATCTCATCTATCAGCATCTTCTAACACAATTAAATCAGTATACTGCCTTCCAGAGCAGCCGGAGGAACCAGGTACTGCTCCTTACAAATAGATGTTGTTGCCATATGAGCCAGAGGAAACACTGGCAGACCAGACTAGAAACCAAAATCTACCCTTAAGAAAATGTTCAAAACAGCTGTACACTGCAGGAGGCTATGTCTGGAAGTGGTAATGGCTGTGTCATGGCAGCACCACCCTGCCCAGAAAGCAATCCCTCACTGCAACCAACTACAAAAACAGCAGTGTGGCACATTGCCCACTTACACCCTGAACCATATGAGCCAGAGCAACTCTCGGAGCAACCCTAGGCATCCTATGGAACAACTATTTAAACTACTATCTGAATTGTCAAAGATCAAAGATCTTAAGTTATTTGTTGTTCACCGCACCTTACTTTCTTTCCTTCCCATTTACCGACCACTTCCACATAATGCAGCTTTGAATGAAACCCTCTTTGACTCATCACAATTGACCACCTAAACAAATGCAACCAGGAGATCTTAACACTGGGTTTGACAAACCCATTTTCCACCAGATCTCAAGCATCCTCACAAGCTTGAAGTGCTTATTTACCACCAGCTAGTCACTGAGTGAGGCTTCAACCTCAGCACCATATTTACTTTGAAAGAACTCATTTTAACCAAAGGAACCCATACGATCACCTGGAATTATCACCATATCATTGACTTTAATTTAAGCCAGTCGCATTTCCCTCACCATCATCTAACAACATGTCTTATAACAAACCATGGACGAGCAACACTTTTGCGATCAGAATTCACAGCAACATTGCTGCAGAACCTAATGATGTTCATCAACTAATTCCACCTCTGGCTCACCAGGACTTTGAACAAAATGGTCATGATTATTCAAATTTCTTTCCAGAAAGGAAATCAATGAACTAATTAAAACTAAGTGCAATATTGTATCACCCGCTGCCCCCTCTCACCAAATTTATACAAGAATATTCTCTCTAACTTCTACTATGGTTATAACTGCCAGAGGGAATAATAATGAACCACTTTGAACTGAGAAATTCCTAAGTGAATTAAAAACATCCTACGTCAAGCCAATGCCAAGGACGCTAAGACACCACCAGATGGACACTGTTTCTAGCAGCCTATTTCTGGGTAAACTTGCTTAAAAAGTAGTATTCCCTGTACAATCTCAGTTTTCTTCTGTGCAAACAACATGCTCTCCATCTGACAGACAAGCTTTTGACCTGAAATATGCACAGAAACAGATTTACGGTCAATCTGATAAGACCTCTGGAGAACTGCTGATTCCAACTGAGTCGCCTCACTGCTCCTACTTGACCTGTTATCAGCTTATAACACAGTAGACCTCAAACTACAACTCCAAAGACTAACTGATACAGGGATTCAGAGAATGGCTAACAATGGACAAAAAATACATACACAATGCAAATCATGACTCCATTAGCACCATTCTCACAAAAAGAAGGTTTCCCCAAGGTTCAATAATCGCTCCTTTTCTCTTCATCGTTGTCAGAACCCCTTTCAGAGGGGGCCATGGGGAAAGCAGGAATAACTGGGCCCAATTGTGGAGGTTAAGGCCTTTCACCCCTGGTGTCCCAGGGCCTGGCCTACTATGGGCTCTGAGCAACATGGCCAAGTGCCCCTTCTGCACTTGACTCTCAGAGGTAGCATGGGTTGAGCAGTACAATGTCTCTCGGGGAGGAGGTAGTTATAGGCAAGAACAGACTTACAACTCAATATACTTCCAGCCACCACAACAAATGGCTGCCCAGTCAAATACTTGCTTTCGTGTAAAAGGGAGTACTTATCTACTAACACAACACACTGCAAACAATATACACAGCCTCCTTAAGGCAAGCCAACTAGCGTTAACCGGGTCAGTTTTCCAGTCCCACCTCCTCGTTTAGGGCTGGTGGTTATTCCCCATTCAGATTTGGAGACATCTAAGCGAGACGCCGCTAAGACGTTCAAGTCTCAGAAGTTCTATGGGGTCTCTTTAGTAAGCTCTTGAGGTGCCACACTGGAGCGCCTTAATTCAGAGCAAGTTCTCCATGGCCCGTCAACCTGTTGGTCCATCGTCCCCACTCTAGTGGAGTGGGGGCCCAGAATCCCTGTGCACCTCTTAACAGCCCAGCTGTCCACATATGGGGGGAAGCTGCGGTCACAATGGCCACTGATATCTGCAGTTCTCCAATGCTGTAAGTCTCTCCTGGGACCGGGGGCAGGTGTCCGATGCTCTCGGACGGGGGAGCTGTAGTTGGTGCTCTAGCTCTCCATGGGTCATGGCACACAGTGTCTTTTCAGCTGCTGTATGTGGAGTCACAACAATGACCCTTTTCCTCCTTCATGGCCCCTTCTTCCTGGCATGCAAGTAGGGCCGCAGCAGCAAATACAGGGTGATGTCTCCCTCTGACTCTAACTCCGGTCCCCACTGGACATCGGAGGGTCGCAGGTGTCACAAACAAGCTGACTTTGGCACATGGCCTGGCAGCCCTATTGGTGCAGTGATCCTGATGGACCAGGATCTCACTCTCTGCTCCCTGGATCCACACAACAGGATCCCAACTCAACCTTGCTCCCTCCATGCAATATCCTTCACTTCACACGGCCCACTGGTCTTGGGTCAAGCAGAAGCTGGTGCTACAGGCTATACGCGTGTGTGTGTAATAGTCCTGATGTCCCCTCACCCAGCATAGGAGACTGCCAGACCCTCGATCCCCAGTCCTAGTCGCAGCAGGTGGAACTAGTGCTGAGCTTGTCCAGGCTGATATACAGCTTCAGTTTATCAATTTGGAAGTCTCAAACAACACTTTTTATAATCCATTTCCAGTCACACTTGTGATTTAGTGTCAATGTATTTGAAGTTGATGTTTATGGGGATTGCTCCTTTTGAAGTGCCTACTGCTTTGTTGTGATCTTTCTCCAAAGAGCAGCCGATAACAGCAAGACATCCTCCAATCTACATAGCCCCAAAAGCAGGCCATGGGAGTGACTAGTGGTCCACACCTGGATGTCAGCCTCAGTGATATGTGCTTCAAAAGGTTACCAAAACGCCCCAGCTCTACTATTTATGATTCTCTTGTCAGCTGCATCTCCTTCCTCAGATGTGCCCAAGTACCTTTCAGAATCAAAAAGCTACTAATGAAGTGCACCAATGTGACTGGATCTTCCTTCTTCCAATGTGTGCCCCATGTATCTCTCAGAAAAGCATCAACCCATAAATCTGTCTGAGGAATACATCCACCTCTTCCAACGCCTTCAGTAACCCCTTGGTCTCCCATGATGGAACCCTGTGCACCAGTCCATTGGCACACTTAATACGGACCTGTTCACCCTACTAATCACTAAAACACGGAATGCTGCCACCACGGGGCTCGTGCTACTTACAAATCCTTAGGGTAAGGCTGTGGATGCCCCTCCCTGTCTCAGCAGAATGCAGTCCTTAAGGCAGGCCTATGTCACAAAGCACATGCTGCATCCATGTTCACTCATGACCAAAAATCATTAGCAAGGATCCATATATCACAGCAGCTGAGGCACTCGGGCTGGGTTACACTTCCATCAACATGTGAGGGGCTGTATCTGTCTCGGTTGCCTAGAATCATCAACTCTTTTAGGCTTGTCTGCTACAATTATGCTGACAATTATCAGATTATTCTAAAACCTGAAAAAAGCACCAGTCCTGTAGACCTATGGACTCTTGAAATGCCTATGGTCAGTGAACAAATGGATGCTACATAATCACTTGCAACTAAACTCCTTAAACCTGGGCTAAGCACCAGTGGACAATGGAAAGTATGTGACCCCTCCACAGCCTGGCGGAAAGATATTGCATATCCCCCTACCACCGGGAAGAAGTAAAGGATTTGGAAGAGATTACAGGTTCCAGATTCTCACTTCAAAGGTGAGTCAACAATGTGACAAAAAGGGATTTCAATTATATTAGAAAATTGTAACATATCGTTCACTACTTAGAATACGCACTTAGGGTCCAGGCCTCAATAGTCCTAACGCTGTTACTTGTTGACAATGCCAATGGCCTCTGAAATGGGATCATCAAGCATTTAATTAGCAAATTTAAATGAATTCAAATGCTACCCGTTCCACCAAAGGAACTACATTTTTTTTAGAAAGGACCATGAAGGTCAGAGGGCAACTGAGGATTGAGTGTAGGGGGAGCAATAGGCAGTGGGGGAATAAAATTAAAATAAATATATGTGGGCAGAAGAGGGGAAAAGCACCACACGAAGGAGAGAGCAAGACAGTGGCTGGAGAAGAAGCACACATGGGAGTGAACAACAGGTTGCATAGGAGCGGGTATATGGCAGGGGGAAGAACATGAGGGGGAGAGCTGTAAAACACATGTACTCTCATAGAGTGCTTAACAAAACATACAAATGTGGTTCTCTAAATGTGAGCAGTGGAAAGGATACAAGTCACCCAATCAAAAAGATGTTAAAGGAGCTATGTTTGAAGGAGGGGCAAACACAAGGAGAGAAAAGTGAGCCAAGAATCAAAATCAAAAGGATGACAGTGACAAAACAGCTAACCAATGGTAAGTAAGGATGGCTGTAAGCCCACTGTAAGTTCTAGTAAGCCAGACATCTTGTACTGTCTAGTAGGTGAGACCTAAAACATGTGGTCCCACATAACAGGACAATTAGTTGTACATATGCCAGAATAGTACAGTGCTATCAGAAATCAAAGCAGTCATGTTATACTACAGACATGTCTGTCGCAAACTATTGCAAAGTCTCTCTGATAACTTACATAAGCCCCCTTTACAAGTTGAGGTTAATTTCTGATCCTTCTGCAAAAAGCAGCTTGCACAGGGATATAATTATGAGTTGTGTGATAATTAGCTACTGTGTCCCCCTGACAGATTTCAGCATGCCAAACGTGCCTAAATGTATTGGGGTAAACTGAGCAGAATTCAGTTACTTAATTACTTATTACTCAAGTTATATATAATTTCCAAGTTGAAATCCCAGAATTGGGAATATTTACCATGCTCCATCCTCACCCAAACTTATTAGTATTTACAAAGAGCCTGATAAGGAGTTTAGGAGTTATTTAATGCAACTGATGAATAACGATACCACGAGGTACGTTATTTATGGATGTGATAAATAACACCTATTACGAGTTTGTGGGGAACCACATGCAGATTTTGGCGTTTAATGCACCAAAGTCTGCATGATATAGTAAATAATGTATACTTTTCCCCTATTAAATTGTACAAATATAACGAAGATTACATTATTTAACGTATCCAATATCGATCAGATGCGTTAAATACCTTCAAACTCGCAATTCCAACCAATGCGTAAACTAGGGTTTACGCATGGGTCAGAATTAACCAACACACTCGTCATCAGGCCCTTAGTGTGGTAGGTACCTCACCCTATTCCGTGCAACTTGTAATCAAGCCCATTATTATTTCTCAAGAACAGTTGAGAAAAAAAATTCACTGCACAAGTCGAACATAAATTTGCAACTGCAGGACATACACAGACTTCCCATGGGTTCCTTCTAATGCTTCTGCATAATCCGAGAGGAATTGTGCGACCACACCTACTCAAATGATTTTGGCATGTCAATATATGCCTACTTTTGCCAAAGAAAAGTAACATAAAACAAATAGGCCATGATCAGCCGGTAAACAGCCTTTACAACGAAACTTTTACAACGCACTACCATTACAGCGCGGTCATTACAACGCAAACCATTACAACGCATTGCGCTGGGGGGCGCTCTAGGATAGGGAATACGTTTAATTTTCTATCCAACACCTTCCCTAGTGTCCACGGGGACTGGAGTTGGAATAGAAAATTAAACCTTTCACTATCCAGCACCTCTAAGCGCTATGCGTTGTAAAGGTATGCGATGTAAAAACCGCGCTGTAAAGGCAGGCGTTGTAATAGCCTGCATTGTAACGTCATACATCCGATCAGCCTTCTGCAAAAAACGTTTTTTATTATCTTAGCACTCCAGTGACCATCAGGATCTCCTTGGTTTCTGCTTTAGAGATAGAGTGTGTGGTACTCAGACCAATAAAGCGATGGTCGCATGTTTTAGCATAACCTCCAAAGTAAGTGAAAACACAGTCCTTGGATGATTTCAGTAGTATGGTTGCCACAAGAAGTTTGCATGTTGTATGTATGGCACTTTCAGTAAATCTGCAATTGAATGTGTGTGTATGAAACTACCATTCACCAGGCTTTGCCAAGCTTTGTGGGAACTGTTATGGCATTCAGGTAGTACATTGTCGAAGACGGACAACAGAAGGGGAGGTTTCAGTTAGCGATAAGTTGTTGAGGCCTGAAGTGCTGAGGTTGGCCATTAGTATTTAGAAGAATGCACTGCAGCAAGGTTTGGGACACAAGTGGAGAAGAAGGTGATGAATGTACACAAGTAATGTGCATAGATGGGTCACATTTTCAGGGTCATTTCCTCGTCATAATTTTGGAATGGAGGGGATGGAAGATATAGGGTTACCGCATTCCTCAGATAAGTATCTGCTAAATGAACTGTGACAGTCACCAATCAAGTAAAAACACCTGATAAAAAGAGCAACAATGTAGAATATTAAGAAATCAGTTGAAACAGCAAGAATAGCTGTAGAAAAAAATATGGATACCGAGATACTGCAGTAACAGGCATAATAACAAGCACTGGCAAAGCCAATTGGTGTGGGTTTAATGTGCTAACGAATTCATCATTTGCACATTAGAGGAAGACAATCGAGATGGAGCCAGCAGGAAAGGACAAAGAGGTTTATTGCTGTAAATTCCATTTATCCCATTAGAACTCAGGAAAACAGTGGTCACAGTATTGATTGGTTCGAGGCTAGGCTACTGCAACGCACTTCTTACCAGGGCAAGTAAGCGCAATTTACACAAACTGCAAACTACTCAAAATGCTGCTGCTAGAGTTCTGCTTGGACTTACTCGCTTTGATTCAGCCTCCAAGGCTCTCGCAGAGCTACATTGGCTGCCCGTCATTAAGCGCATGTAGTTTAAGGCCTCATGTATTGCATTTAAGGCCACACGTGGCAGGGGTCCATGGCAACTGTCACAACCTTTTAGATCCTACATCCCAGGCAGATCACTAAGATCATCTAACAGAGCAAGCAGCGGACAGACACTATTTAAGATACATACATTTGTGCTTGGTCTATGCTCCAAATAAAGAAACAGAAGTGACATAGGAGGTGACGCCTGGCATTCGCTACAGAGTTAGAAGGCAGCACAGAAGAGTGATAATGATGCCAGCAAATTTTAAGTAATGGGCAGGCTAAAAACCCTGTTTAGAATTTTTCATTTGAGACACAATAGATTGTCGCCAAGCGATATAGCATTCATGCTGCCTGCAGGCAACACCTGAAAACCACGGTTGATGGAGGTGTATAATGTACCACATAAAACAAGGTTAACCAGTTAAACTGCTACTGTATTCGCTGGCACATTTGTACCTGTGCTTATACCACCGTCATCAAGTTGGTGGTATATTAGGGCAGGGCACTGATAGCGTGTAGGATATTTTTTGGTACTTGCCTTTTTAACAAAGCCAATAGGTTTGCTTACATCACTTAGTCATCCGTGCACGGTTGTGGGGTATTGGGCACAGGGCCTGGCCACAGGCAAGGCCCTAAGTCCAAACCCACGCCACACACAGCAAGTGACATTTTAACGTTATCTAACAAAAATAATAGAAATTCACTGAATGAAACAAAGGTTAAAGTGACTTTATAGGTAGGGACTACAATGATATCTAACTTTAAATACATTAAAAAATAAGATACTCACTGAAAGAGCAAAGGTTAAAGGGGCAATATAGTTAGATGAAAAAGGCATTTAAGACACACTGTTTTAAACAAACAAAACAACTGAAATTCACCAGTTATAGTTATATCAAGTAACTAGAACTTGTGCCCTAAATTATCTATAACTCGTGCCCACGCCAGGCACTGCTAATTACTTCACATATTACATCACTTAATCACTTATGGCATGTTCTATGACACCCTTGATAACATCAATGCAGCATCTGAAATTACATCAATGATAATAATACTGTGCATGGCGGAGGTGCGAGTTACAGTTACTTTAGGGCGTACGTTATGTGAGATAACTATAACTGATGTGGTTTTGTATGGATTTAAATATATGTATGTATGTGTATATATATATATATATATATATATATATATATATATATATATATATATATATATATATATATATATATATATATATATATATATATATATGAATCCTGCACAGCCGCTGCGTCTTCGATCACGCGGTAACCAGCAAAACAGGACACGGACCCGAATTCTGTGCTTTTCAAATTTTATTCGCCAAAGTCGTCTGAGACTCGTTTCGCAGCGCGAACGCCGCTTGTTCACTCGACAGTTTGGTTTACACTCGGGAGGCTTATTTAAAGTGACAGTGCATTGATTAGTGAAATCACGTGAGTTGGTTTCGCTATGAACATGAAAGAAATACTTTCCGCGTTTTACATTTTTACCTCAGTTTCTCAACAGATTAAACTGGAATACATTTTGTCTAACTCAGCTTGGAGTACAGCATTTAAATACATGTAAAATACCTTAGTGCGTGTTCCAAACTTGATGATAATTACTGACTTTTTGTCATTAAGAGTAGTTTATTGTAAAATACAATAACAAAATTTCAGTTTCTCTGTATTATTGAGAGCTGTGCCATTGAACATAGCGAATTCATCTACATTGTGCTTATAAAGTTCAAGTGGTTTAAAAACATGTTTTTTGATTTTTGCATATTTGTTAATTTCCATACAATCCACAGTTATAATTTTCTAATTTTGTCGTAGTACCTCTCCCTGTAGACATATCTTTTCACATTTCGTCACTATTAACTCTATATGTTGAGTCATATTGTTTGTTAAGCATTCTTACATAACCACTTTTTGATCATCAACCATCATTCTCTATTTTCATTTCAGATTTTTGTGCCCATACTTCAACATCAAAGAACAAATGTCTTTGGTTAGTCCCAACCATTAATCACAATACATATTTCCACTTTTACGTGTATGCAAATCATCATATTCTATGTCAAATTGATTTGTGTACAAATTGTTCTTATAAAAATATTTTTTTTTAAATCTAAAAACATCCTAAGATATTTACAAATGTTTTAAAAACACCTTTACATAAATTCATCATATTTTTTTGTATGTAAAGTTGGTATTTAAATAGATCTAAAAAATTCATCTATGTGTACATTATACTCAATTCGACACTTACTAGTTATGGGAATTGCTATATAGGATAACTGCAGATTTGTCAATTTTTTATGGGAATGAACGGGATTATTAATAGTTCTCATTATTCCAGACAAGTATAAAGATCTTCCGTTAGATTCAATCCATTAGGATGTTTTGAATCTAATAATAAGATGTATCTAGTTTCCAACTTTCTTAATTTATTTTCTCGATCTCCACGTCTCCTATTAGGAGGGACTGCGTCTATTAGAAAATAGGACAAACCTTTGTTGTTAGACTCATGGAATATTTTTTTTTTTGATCAAATATATTTTTATTGAGTTCCACAAAGCAATAACTTACATACAGCAGATGGAGAAACAAAAGGCTACGGTGAGGCACCTTTCCCCGACCCTGCTGATTACCCCACTATGCTTCCGGTAAGTGAGGTGAGTCCGGGTGCCCAAGTATGTTCGCTTAGTGGGGGTGCGCCCCCCGATGGTCACTTGAACTCTTTTCCAAAAAACATACTACCAACCCCCCAAGAAGACCCACCCCCCCAACCGACCCCAACTGTGCCCTACCCCCCCTCCTCCACCCCCCATCTCCCCAACCTCCCCCCTCCCGCCCGGTGTGTTCCTAGTAGCGCTTAAAGGTGGTTGTTCGGGGTACAGGCTAGACTTTGTGTTCCGCTCTGGCCGTATTATCCCTGAACCCCTCCGCCAGTCTCAGGACCCTGAGATACTTCGGGCATGTAAGCTCCGTAAATTCTTGGGAAAGGAGAGAGATGAGTGGCTGCCAAGTTTCTCTGAAGGCGTCGGATGACTGAGTCAGCGAGGCCTGTATCCGCTCCATCCCCATGATGTACCATAACCTGTGTAACCATCCCGCGTGTGTGGGCTGCCTAGTGGACCCCCATAGGGACAGGATATGCTGAGTGGCTGCCCCCATCGCCAATCCCATCTGTTTTCCCCGCAGTGACTTGAGTGGGAACGTCAGGCTGTTCGGCAGTCCAAGGACGGCATAGGCCGGGAATCTTGGAATGTCGGTGTTGAAGTGAGTGTCTATGTCCTTGAGTACTGCCTCCCAATAGTCCAGTACCGCGGTGCAGTCCCATAGAATGTGTAGCATGGTCCCCGTGTGCCCGCACCCTCTCCAACATTTAGGGTCTCTGCTCGGGTTCCCCTGGTGTAGGCGCTCCGGGGTCAGGTGCCAGTAGTAGGCAATCTTGACTGCTGCCTCCTTGCTAGCGGTATTCCTGGCCGTGTGGTGAGCTCGGTAGTATACTTCCCGCCATTCTTTTGCAGAAAGAGTGCGCCCCAGTTCCCGCTCCCAACGCTTCTGTCCAGCAGATTTCTCCGTAGGGAGGGGCTGGGATAGCATCTGATATAATTCAGTGATGGACCTCGTGTCCGACGTTTTGGTCATGATCCATCGCTCATATGGGGTAAGGGGGCGGCCCGCCAAAGGCGCCACGTCAGCGTGCAGCAACCAGTGCCTAAGCTGAAAGTACTGATAGCGGAGTGGCTTATCCAGTGTGTAGTTCGCTGTCACTACGTCCCAGGTCATGAAGTCCTCCGTGTCGAATAGGTGGCCTGCAGAGCGGCATTCCGATTGTCGCCATTGAGGGAATGAGCTCGGGGATCTGCCGGGGGGAACGCCGGATTGTCCAGCAGAGGTGTCATGGGGGAGGGGAAGGTCGTCAGGCCTCTCGGGACTGCGGTTGCATCCCAACACTTGCAGAAGAGTCCTGGTGATAGGGGATCTCTTGAGGTACGGCGGTCTGTCCGGACGCGCCAGGAAGGGAACCTTCCAGAGGGGCAAGCCCGCCATGGCCCTGTCCTGGAGCAACCAGTGCTTCTCCGAAGTCGGCCGGGACCACTCCAAGAGGAATCGAAGTTGAGCCGCCTGGAAGTAACGCCTCAGGTCCGGAACCCCCAAACCCCCCTCCGCTGTAGTCCTCGTGGCCAGGTCGCGCCGCAGCCTGGACCTTTTATTCGCCCAAACATAGTGGTGCAGGGCGTCCTGCAGCTTCTTCAGCATCCCCAGTGGGGGGGTGACCGGTATGGTCTGGAACACGTAGAGGATCTTGGGGAGCAGGGACATTTTAATGGCCGCCACTCGACCGAGCCACGAAAGTGGCTGTTGCCTCCACCTCGCGATGTCTCCCTGAACGCGCGACAGCAGCCTGGTGTAATTAAGGTCGACCGTTTGGACAGTCGCCGGTGTCAAGTCTATCCCCAGGTACTGCACGGTGGTGCTGACCTCAAGCCCCCCTATGTGCAACGATGCCCTATTAGCCGGTCGAGTGTTGCTACCCAGTGGCAGGACGACGGACTTCTGGACGTTCATTTTGAAGCCCGACACAGCTCCGAACGCGGTCATTTCCGACAGGAAGGCTGGCAAAGAGACCCGTGGGTTATCCACCGCCACCAGAATGTCGTCCGCGTAGAGGCTGATGGTTTGCTCCACGCCCCCGAACTTAATCCCGGTTATGGTTTTATTGTCCCGAACACGCTGGGCAAACGGTTCGATGTAGAGGGCGAAGAGTAGCGGCGAGAGGGGGCAACCCTGTCGCGTGCCTCTCTGAATGTCGAACGGCTTGGAGCTAACCCCGTTGACCTTGATGGTCGCTTTCGGGGATGTATAGCATCCCGCCACCCATGAGCGGAAGCGTGGGCCCACGCCGAACTTAACCAGCGTCTGTTCCAGGAACTTCCAGTCTACCCTATCGAACGCCTTCTCGGCGTCCACCGATAGCAGTGCTGCGTCTGAGGCGTTTGCGTGAGCTTTATCTATGACATGCATAATGCGCTTTGTGTTGTTTGCGCATTGCCGGGAGGGAACGAAGCCCGCCTGGTCAGGGTCGATAATGCCGGGAAGACATGGGCCCAGTCGGGATGCCAGAATGCCCGTGAAGAGCTTAAGGTCCACGTTGAGGAGCGAGATCGGCCTGTACGCAGCGCAGCGCGAGGGGTCTTTGCCCGGTTTTGGAAGGACTACGACTTCCGCCTCCAACATCTCCCTTGGCCGTCCTCCCGGACCTCGCCGCCATCGTCTCCGCGTATCACCGGGATCTGGGAGCGGACGGTCTTGGCCTTGAGTTTGCTAGCCAGCAAGCGGCCTGTTTTGTCTCCCCCCACGTAGTGCGTATGGCGGAGACGGAGCGCCGCGTATTCCGCCCTGTCGAGGTCTAAGCTCGCCAGTTGTGCCCTGACCGCTTTCAGCTTGCGCCAAATCCGGGGGGCTCCCGTCCTGCTGTGAACCCGTTCTAGTTCTAGCACTTGCGTCTCCAGGTCCCGCCTCCGATCTTTCCGCTCTTTTTTTTCTGCAGCGGCGATTGCCATGATTTCGCCCCTAACGACCGCCTTGAGTGCCCCCCACAATGTAGCCTGGGTCACCTCGCCCGTGTCGTTGTGATCCAAATAGGCGGTAATGCTTTGGGACAGTTGCTGCACCACTCCTTCGCGGGATAGTAAACTTTCCCTCAGGCGCCATTTACCCCTAAGTGGAGGAGTACACGGGACAGTCAGTCGGAGGACCACCGCGTCGTGGTCTGAGAGTGCCGCAGGTGTGATGTCAATGTCCTGTACCAAGGGGGTTATGTCCGCCGAACCCAGGAAGTGGTCTATTCTAGCATATGTGTGGTGCACATGAGAGTAAAAGGTGTATCCCGGGGCAGTAAGATGTTTGTCCCGCCAAATGTCAGTCAGTCCCCTGTCCGCCAGCCACTGCTTCCCGGCTGCCGACAGCGCCCCTGCGTCCCCAAATCTTTTCCCAGACCTATCCTTCTCGTTGTCCATGACCAGGTTCAAGTCCCCTCCCACCATTACCAGCCTCATATCGCCCAAGAGTGCTTCAGACAACGCCCCTTTCAAGAAGGCCTCCTGTTTGGTGTTGGGTGCATAAATGGAGCCTACCGTGAAGGAAGAAGTACCTACATGTATCGTGTGCGCTAGGAGCCTGCCCCTGATTTCTGCCACCTTACTCCCCACCCGTCCTTTGAAGTGTCTGGCCACTAGTATAGCTACGCCTGCCTTCTTCTCGGTGGTCGTGGAGTAGAATTGGTGGGGGAAGGCCCTCGCTTTCATGCGGTGCCAGTCTTTCGCCAACAGATGCGTTTCCTGCAACAGACATATTTCGGCCCCAGAGCGCTCAAGGAAGGAGATGACTGCCCTTCGTTTGATGGGATTGTTGAGTCCCTTAACATTAAGGGAGAGAATACTTATACTGTCAGCAGCCATGAGTGTGCGCGCATCCCGTCAGCATGACAACAACCCCCAGCCAGCCCGACCCCAGGAACCAGATGCTAATCCAGAGTGAACACACTGAGCACCCCCCCCATCCCCTTCCCACGCCCCAACAACCCCCCCCAACAACCCCCCGTACCCTTCCCCCCCCAACTGGCGAACATAGTCCCAGGCCAATCATGAGACAGTCTAGGCCTGTGGTAGATGAGACAATGAGTGGGTGCGTGGCAGTGGCGGCTCATGGCCCCCTCGACCTCCTCCCCCGTCCAGGAGCCAAAACTCAGCTGATGACGACCTTCTCTAGAACCTGCTCAGGAGGCTGCGCCGGTGTCTTTTGATACTTCTTGGATTGCCGCGGCCTGTTCCAGGGCCACCGTGTCCGGGTCGGGCTTGAGAGGCTTCTTCCGCTGCCGGTCTCGACGCACCGTCTGCCAACCGTCCCTCGACTTCCCAGGGGAGCCACCCGCCATGTCGTCCTGGGGCGTGTCCTCGTGGGGGATGCCCAGCACCGCACACGTATCTCGCAGGGAACGCAACTGGTGGAGGGCGCCATTCCACTTAAAGACCAGGCGAAATGGGTGACCCCAGGAATACGGTACCTCCTCCTTACGCAGAAAGGTTGTGGCAACCCTGAATGCCCTCCGCTTTTGTAGGGTGGTCGCAGCCAAGTCCTGAAAGAGTTCCACATTGTGGTCCTGGAAGCGGAGGGGCTGCTTGTGACGAGCCTCCCTCAAGATGCGCTCCTTCAAGGGGTAGTTCGGCAGAAAGGCCAGGATGTCCGGTGGGGGGCCCTGGGTCCGGCGGGCCGGGCCCACTCGGTGGGCTCTGTCGATACGAACCACAAAGTCAGGTCCTTCCCTCAGCACCATTCGGAAGAGCGCTTGTAGGTATCCAGCCATATCATCTCCTTCCGCCTTGAGTGGCACATTCCGGACTCGAATGTTATTCCGCCTGGAGCGGTTCTCCAGGTCCTCCGTATGGGTCTGAAGGTCCATTTGCTGGTCGTGAAGTCGGACGATCTCCTGCCGAAGGAGCTCTATTTCCTCACTTCTGGCCTGGCCCGAGAGCTCGTTGGCCGCTACTCTCTCCCCCAGTTCGTCTACGTCTCGCCTGAGTTCTTTGTACTCCCCTGTCATTTCCTGCCGGAAGGTTTGGATATCTTCTTTCAGGGAGGCGAAGAGGGTTTCCATAAACGCCTTGGTGGCTGGTGTCTCGCCTTCAGGGAGATCTTTCCCCTTGGGGGGGGGGGGCATTGGCGCCGGCTTATCCGGGCTTTTGTCAGGCTTGGGGGGTCCCTTGACCAGCATCTCCGAGATGTTGCGGTTCCCCTTGCGGTTCGACATGGTGGACCCAACCGCAGGCCTCAGCCCGGCCGATGCTCCAGGTACTTCTGCAGGGGGTCCTTGTGTGCTCCGGCCGTAGGTCAGGAGGGCCGATATCTTGTCCCCAGGGCATATCCCCAAGTCCTCTATACTGCTGCTTCTCCCAGTTCGCGGTGAAGGGCCTGATGCCCGCTAGGTAACTCTGGTCCTCAGTCCGCCTGCTCGGATCTCCACCTCCTAGGGCCTGCCGCCTCCACGGGCCGTCCCAAAGGCGCAGTTGCGCCGCCGCCCCGCATGTGTCTCTGTGGGTCGCTAGTAGGAGGGGGAGGGGAGGGGGGGCCCCAGCCGTGTCCCCTGTCGCTCCCTGGCCTTCCCCCTGAACACCGCTCACCTCCTTCCTGTGGATGCCGACTGGCCTCACCGGCACGCGGCACAGCAGCGCCGCGCACCTTCCACCGGGCCCACGCCGGGGCCTCTCTCAGCACCGAGGGCCGGCGGGCCCGGCACCTCGCTGTCCGTAGGGTCGCAGTTGGAT